>NC_050102.1:4526849-14526849 GCF_902167145.1 Zea mays | reverse complement strand
AAGATAACAATATGTACCACTGGGGGTTATGAAACTGGTCTTTGGCTCATCTTCCTTCTTCATCCAGATTTGGTGGTATCCTGAATAACAATCTAATAGACTCATGAGCACTGACAAAGCTACTGCATCTACTAGAGAATCTATTCTTGGTAATGGGAACTCATCCTTTGGACAAGCCTTGTTGAGATCAGTAAAATCAATGCACATTCTTCATTTACCATTGGCCTTCTTCACCATAACAGTGTTGGCTAGCCATTCTGGATACTTTACTTCTCTAATGACACCAGCACTGAGAAGTCTTTTTACTTCGTTCCGAGCACCTTCGGCTTTATCGTCAGACATTTTCCGAAGCTTTTGCTTCCTGGGTCTGAAAGATGGATCGACATTGAGTGAATGTTCAATGACGTCCCTGTTGACACCATAGAGATCATTGGCTGACCATGCAAAAACATCTTTGTTGTTGAATAAAAACATTATCAAGGTTTTCTCCTGCTCTTCAAATAATTGGGACCCCAACAATACCTTCTGCTCTACTATGTCTTCACATAGAAGCATGGGCTTCAGCTGATCAGCCGAAGCAGCCTTCTCTCTTCTGTACTTATACTATTCAAAAGCTTCGGCTCCATCTATGTTGTGGATTGCTTTTGAATCTGTCTAGTTTCCTTCAGCCTTTCTAGCAGCTTCCTGACTGCCATGAATAGCAATGGGTCCTTGTTCCGAAGGTATCTTCATGCATAGATATGCTGGATGAAGAATTGCTTCGAATGCATTGATTGTTCCACGACCAATGATTGCATTGTATTGGTAATCCATGTCAACAATATCAAACACAACCTGTTCAGTCCTTGTGTTGTGGACAAATCCGAATGTCACTGGCATTGTGATCTTGCCAAGTGCTACCATCTACCTTCCTCCAAAGCCACAAAGAGGGTGTGTAGCATCATGAATTTTGTCCTCTAGCTCCTGCATCTGTCTGAAGGCCTTAGCAAATATGTTATCCGCTGCACTGCCTGTATCAACGAGAACATTATGAACTAGAAATCCCTTGATGACACAAGATATGACCATGGCATCATTGTGAGGGTAATCCTTGAGCTGAAGGTCCTCTTGGGAGAATGTAATTGGGATGTGGGACCATTTTGACTTGATGAAGGGTCCCTGCACCTCAACATGTTGTACCCGTCTCTGGGCCTCCTTCTTCTGCTTCTTGTTGGCCGGCTCTGAGCATGAACCGCCTGTTATCGGGAGCACCAGCTTCGTAGCCAAAGCAGCTTCGGATTGATTGTTGAACGAAGCCATCAGCTCAAAAAGTGGAAGTGAGTTCATCGGAGGTGGGTGCCAATGTCGGGGACTTGTTCTCAAATGCTATGAATCAAGAACAAGGCAACACAAAATGTTAAATATTAAAGTCCTTCGTCCTTTGAAGCATTATTTCCCTTAGGATATAACGATCTTCGGACGAAGGTCATGAAGGACATACCTTCATCATCATGGTTATAAGATAATGAAAGATGAAATATATGAAACATGAAAGATCGTATGAACAGACATATAAAGTTATTCGCATATTATCATTATATAAACTTGAACATTAAATATAATATTAAATTACATTTATACCTTCGGCTTGACAGAAGGTGAGAATTCGAGTGTGACGTGCGAGTGAATACAAGATAGCGTGAACAGTACAGGGGTACTGTTCATCTATTTATAGGCAGAGGACATAGCCTGTGAGATATTACATTCATACCCTTTACAAAAGATTACAATTATGACACAGACTCTCATGGATCAATCGGTCATTTCATCTTTAAGTAGGTGCAGTCCTTCGTCTTGAGACATGCCACTATGCCTAAGCTTTATGGATGATAGCTTCGCCATTGCTTTTGAGAGGATCTGCCGAAGGTGTTTCTTCTTACAGGATCTTCGGCGACGAAGCATACCCCCAACACAAGGTTTGGTCAAAGTGTAACACCCCAGGATCCACAAACACCCTGAAATGCTACTAAACTACACAACTAACATTCATATATAAAATTTCGACAGCATCTCTTTGCATAAACGTGGAAGCAACAGAGTATAAACAGATATCATGATAAGAAAACATACTAGACATTAATAATCTGCTAGCAATGGGAAGATAACCATAACGACATAAACTGAATTAACTAGTGTGCACGACTAGTTAAAAACAAACATCCTTGACAAGAAGTTTCTAATTAAATCATGGTTGTGCCTGGGCAGCGTTATTATGAGAGTGAAGGTGGACGTGCTGCTACTTCCCTCATTCCCAACATGAATTAAGTACCTGCATTGAGTAATGCAAGAGTGAGATGAAACATCTCAGCAAGTAAAATACTTTGACGAGATATTTAAACCAAAAGAATTGAATTAATCAACATTTTAAAAGAGATCACAATTGAGATCAGAAATACTTGTAGATATAGAACTCAATAGTCCCAAAATAACCAATGCCATCTCATTTCCTCGAACGACCACAATAGGTTGTATAACACTTCCCTGCGTCAACAATACCTGCAAATATCACTTCAATGTATGCATAGGAATGCAATGTGTAAGTCCTCTGCCTTCATATCTCTTAGAGTATAAAACCACACCATCTGCAAATATCACTTCAATGAATGCATATGAATGCAATGCATATGTCCTCTGCCTTCATACCTCTAAGGGTATGAAGCCGCATCGTACCCCTCCTCGGGCAACGTACGATGCTAAGTTGTACCGGTACGGTCGGACCATAGGTCACGACAAAACTTCAGATGCAAGTGAATCATGCAATATATATGGCATGCTGCATTTATCAATATACTTCACTTCCTTCAAATACAATACAAACCTCAAACAATACTTCGTTTACCTTCAGATACAATACAAACCTCAAATAATACTTCATTCACCTTCAGGAGTGTGAATTAATCTCGTGGGTCATACTCGAATCATCATCATCATCAATATATGATTAAGCATCAATATAATACAATCAAGTAAAGCATCCCATAGAGTTCAATTACGAAAGAATTCGATGATTCTGAATATTAGAGTGTAGGCGATGAAACAACAAGTCAAAACGGTAGCAACCACCGCTACATTCACTTGCCTTCATCGAAGAAGAAAATGTACTAAGCATGATCCGGAGCATAACCACCTGTTGCGGGGCATAAAACTTAGTACAAATATTTCATAAACATTTGCCAACAATCAACAAATCGTTCCTACGATTGAAACCAAGACCTGGTGAAAAGACTCCCACCGTGAACCACATGTCAAACAGCAGCAGCGCTGTTTGTTAATTTTGTATCTTTAAAATTATAACAGTGGTGATATCAAACAAATACTCTAGAAGTATCTACACAAAATACTCTACAACTTCGGTATTCAATAAATAATTAAATTCTGCCATCTATAAGTCTAAAACATATTACAAGATAACTGACTGAATCTGTTTTAGACAGCCGCATAGTTAACTTTCAAAATTCGATATCTCACAAACTACTCAACCAAAAATCATGAAATTCTGCGGGAAGTAAGAACTTTTATCCCTCTACAAAAGTCTCCATAGCTGGGAGAGCCAATTCGGCCATTTACTTGATGAAACCTACCAGTGAACAGACCCGCTCATTTCTGTCAGGCCAACAGAAACAGCCACCGTAAAACAAACATAACTAGAGTTTCATAATTCATATGAATGCACTCTTTAACAATCTGGAAAGATTATGAAATTATCTACAACTTTTCTTACAAACCCAAGGTTGAATTCTGTTGATAAAATTGCCTAAATCTTAATAGAACAGATTCTGCACAGAATTATGAGACTGAAAAACTGCTATAATAAAACTGCAATAACTTTCTGATCTGATGTCCGATTGAGGTGTTCTTCGCGGCCACGGAAAGATATCTAAATTATCTACAACTCATAAACATACTTTTTATTTTTTTGAGGCCTCTAAGACCACGGAAAACTGGCATGAACAAAAACTATCGAATCTGTTATTCTGCAGAGACTAATTTCGAGATCAAAAATCTAATCTCCCATCTAATCCAACATAAAGGGCTAATTGCAGGGCCTAAAACTCATCCAAAACAAGGTAAAACATCCATCAAGTAGGGACAATGGAGAGAGGAAAGGAAATCCAACCAATTCTTGAAGAGGAACGATGACGACGATAGGCGACTGTGTGCCCTAATCTTCCCTCTCTTCTCTCCCTTGTTCTTCCTTTCTTCTCTTGGGCAAGGCACAAAAGGGGATGGCTACTAGGGTGGGAGGACGTGGCTGCTAGGGTTAGGGAGGTATAAATAGAAGAAAACTCCTTCAATCCTAATATCCAATGGCTCAGATCGACCGGCACTTGAAAAAACTCATTCAGACTCCAAACAAGGCAAACTAGTAGTCGATCGGAATCGTCTCGACGATATCTATGCATCTACGGTCTCCGATCATCAGTAGGACACACCATATTAGGATTATAAACATGGTTTGGTTTTTAGGGTATTATACAAAGGTTTGGGTAAAATTATTATATCCCCTAACCATTCCATTTCTAATGTTTTTCTTGTAGATTTTTTAGATTACAACTTGCTTTCTATTTCTCAATTATGCAAAATGGGCTACAACTGTCTATTTATCGACGTAGTGTTACTGTCTTTAGAAGAAATGATGATTCAATAGCATTTAAGGGAGTGCTAGATGGTCAGCTATGCTTAGTTGATTTTAATGATTACCAAGCTGAACTAGACACTTGCTTAATTGCTAAGACCAACATGGGTTGGCTCTGGCATCGCCGACTTGCCCATGTTGGGATGAAGAATCTCCACAAACTTCTAAAGGGAGAACATATTTTAGGACTAACCAATGTTCATTTTGAGAAAGACATGATTTGTAGCGCATGTCAAGCAGGGAAGCAAGTTGGTGTCCATCATCCACATAAGAACATAATGACAACTGACAGGCCACTCGAGCTACTCCACATGGACCTATTCGGCCCGATCGCTTACATAAGCATCGGCGGGAGTAAGTACTGTCTAGTTATTGTGGATGATTATTCTCGCTTCACTTCGGTATTCTTTTTGCAGGAAAAAATATCAAACCCAAGAGACCCTAAAGAGATTCTTAAGACGGGCTCAAAATGACTTCAGATTGAGAATCAAAAAGATAAGAAGCGACAATGGAACGGAGTTCAAGAACTCTCAAATTGAAGGATTTCTTAAGGAGGAGGGCATCAAGCATGAGTTCTCTTCTCCCTACACACCACAACAAAATGGTGTAGTGGAGAGGAAGAATAGAACTCTACTGGACATGGCAAGAACCATGCTTGATGAGTACAAGACACCGGACCGGTTTTGGGCGGAGGCGATTAACACCGACTGCTACTCCATCAACCGGTTATACCTTCACCAAATCCTCAAGAAGACATCATATGAACTCCTCACTGGTAAAAAGCCCAATGTTTCATACTTTAGAGTCTTTGGAGAAAATGCTTTATTCTTATTAAAAGAGGTAGAAGTTCTAAATTTGCTCCTAAAGCAGTAGAAGGCTTTTTATTAGGTTATGACTCAAACACAAGGGCATATAGAGTCTTCAACAAATCCACTGGATTAGTTGAAGTTTCTTGTGACATTGTGTTTGATGAGACTAATGGCTCCCAAGTGGAGCAAGTTGATCTTGATGAATTAGATGATGAAGAGGCTCCATGCGTCGCACTAAGGAACATGTCCATTGGGGATGTGTGTCCTAAGGAATCCGAAGAGCCTCCGCAAACACAAGATCAACCATCATCTTCCATGCAAGCATCTCCACCAACTCAAGATGAGGATAATGCTCAAGAAGAAGAGGATGAAGATCAAGACAATGAGCCACCTCAAGAGGAGGACATTGATCAAGGGGGAGATGACAATGAAGACAAGGAAGATGAACAAGAGATTCAGGATAAAAGATCGCAACACTCAAGAGTCCACCAAGCAATTCAAAGAGATCACCCCGTTAACTCCAATCTTGGTGACATTCATAAGGGGGTAACTACTAGATCTCGAGTTACACATTTCTGTGAACACTACTCTTTTGTATCTTCTATTGAGCCATACATGATAGAAGATGCTTTAAAAGATCCGGATTGGGTGGTGGTTATGCAAGAGGAGCTCAACAACTTCACGAGGAATGAGGTATGGCATTTAGTTCCACGTCCTAATCAAAATGTTGTAGGTACCAAATGGGTATTCTGCAACAAGCAAGATGAGCATGGTGTGGTGACAAGGAACAAAGCCCGACTTGTGGCAAAGGGATATTCACAAGTTGAAGGTTTGCATTTCGATGAAACCTATGCACCAGTAGCTAGGCTTGAGTCAATTCGTATATTACTTGCCTATGCTACTTACCATGGCTTCAAGCTTTATCAAATGGACGTGAAGAGTGCCTTCCTCAATGGACCTATCAAGGAAGAGGTCTATGGTGAGCAACCTCCCGGCTTTGAAGATAGTGAGTATCCTAACCATGTGTATAAGCTCTTAAAGGCGCTTTATGGGCTCAAGCAAGCCCCAAGGGCATGGTATGAATGCCTAAGAGACTTTCTTATCACTAATGGCTTCAAAGTCGGAAAAGCCGATCCTACTCTCTTTACAAAAACTGTTGCAAAAGACTTGTTTATATGCCAAATTTATGTTGGTGATATTATATTTGAGTCTACTAACAAGTCAACTTGTGAAGAGTTTAGTAGGATCATGATACAGAAATTAGAGATGTCTATGATGGGGGAGTTGAAGTATTTTCTTGGATTTCAAATCAAGCAACTCTAAGAGGGCACATTCATTAGCCAAACAAAGTACATTCAAGACATACTTAAGAAGTTTGGAATGAAGAATGGCAAACCCATCAAGACACCCATGGGAACCAATGGGCATCTCGACCTCGGTACGGGAGGTAACTCCGTGGATCAAAAGGAATATCGGTCGATGATAGGTTCTTTACTTTACTTATGTGCATCTCGATCGGATATTATGCTTTCTGTATGCATGTGTGCAAGGTTCCAGGCAAATCCTAAGGAAGTTCACCTTAGGGCCGTGAAAAGAACCATGCGATATTTAGTTTACACTCCTAAGTTTGGGCTTTGGTACCCCAAGAGATCTACCTTCGATTTAATTGGATATTCTGATGCCGATTATGCAGGGTGTAAGATTGATAGACAGAGTACATCAGGGACTTGTCAGTTTCTGGGAAGATCCCTAGTGTCATGGGCTCAAAGAAACAAAATTCAGTAGCTCTTTCCACCGCCGAAGCTGAGTACATTGCCGCAGGCCACTGTTGTGCGCAATTACTTTGGATGAGGCAAACCCTTAGGGACTATGGCTACAAGTTGAGCAAAGTCCCTCTCCTATGTGATCATGGGAGTGTAATCCGCATGGCGGATAATCCCGTTGAACACAGTCGCACTAAACACATAGACTTCCGGTATCACTTTCTGAGAGATCACCAACAAAAGGGGGATATCGAAATTGCTTATGTGAGCACCCACAACCAATTAGCCGATATCTTTACCAAGCCACTAGATGAGAAAACCTTTAGCAAGCTTAGGAATGAGCTAAATATACTTGATTCTCGGAATTTTGATTGAAACATTGCACACATAGCTCAAGTATATACCTTTGATCATATCTCTTTCATTTGGTACAAATGTATATTTCTTATTCTTCTTGTGCCAAGGCTAAGACTAATGTGCTTTCAAGTGTATTTATATCATTAGTCCTAGATTGAAAGGGAAATGGAGTTTTCAGCAAAGACAAGGCTTCCTCTCTAACTCTGACGGTATCACTTATCCTTTGTCGTTACTCATGTCACTATCAATGGTATGACCCTTCACTCGTATTTATATTACCATTTGGGAGAAGGTATTAGGCCCCAAAGGGAGAGAAACATCAACAAGGGCTCTCAAGTTCTCCGTTTTTGGCGATTAATGCCAAAGGGGGAGAAAATATTTAGCCCAAAGCAAAAGGATCGCACCACCATTTAAAATTTCAAAAATAAGTGTTTCAATTGGTATTTGATCAAAATGAATTTCTCAATTGGTATCTCATTTGATATGTCAAAACTGTTTTTCAAATTGGCATCTTCAAAACTTCACATTAAGTATGAAAGAATTTCAATTGGTATAATTTCACTTCATATCTATTTCAAAACCCTCTTGAAAGCTAAGGGGAGAAATTCATTCAGGGGGGAGATTTTTATTTATTCAAAGGAAAAGCATTTGAAACAGGGGGGAGAAATTTCAAAATCTTAAAAATGCTTCTTGCAATGTTATTCCTATACCTTTGACTATTTGCAAAAGATTTTGAAAAGATTTTCAAAAGAATTGCAAAAACAAACATATGGTGCAAATATGGTCCAAAATGTTAAATAAGGAAAAGCAATCCATTCATTCTTAGTCATATGTTTAAAAGTCTTTAAATTGGTTTAATTCTAAGTAACCTATGCACATCTATCTCAATTGCATACTAGTTACATTTCTATACTTCATATTTGCTTTGGTTAGTGTTGGCATCAATCACCAAAAAGGGGGAGATTGAAAGGGAAATAGGGTTAACCTTTTCCTATAAATGGATTTTGGTGGTTGACGACCAACATAAACCACATGGACTAACTAGTTTGTCTAGATATGAATTATCTCATGTGCATAAGGTTTAACATAAACCAAGAAAGAATCTGGTTAGGGACACAATAAAAAATGGAGCAAAGAACAAGAGTGTGCTGAAAATTTGGTGCACCAAACAGTGTCCGATGCGCCAGACGAGGCAGCCAGCAAACCAACCACTCTCGGGTTTCTGCCAGGCGCGCTCACTATAATTCACCATACTGTCCGGTGTGCCACTGGACTGTCCAGTGAGCCAGCGGAGCAACGGCTCCCTGCGCGCCAACGACCGACTGTGGAGATGTCAGAAGTAAATAGTACCGCGACAGAAGTCCTAGCGCAGAAGTCAAAGTGCACCGGACTGTCCGGTGTCCAACGGTCAACTGCTTCGAACCCTAACGGTTGCACTGACGTGGCGCGCACCGGATAGTGCACACTGACTGTCCGGTGGCGCACCAGACTGTCTGGTGCGCCCATCGCCAGCAACCCTTGCCAATGGCTAGGAAGTGGTTGGGGGCTATAAATACCCCCCAACCACCTCATTCTTTGGCATCCAAGTTTTCTGAAGATCACATTCAGTACAAGAGCTCTAGCATTCATTCCAAGACACAATTCAAAAGATCAAATCCTCTGCAAGTCCCAAATTCATCTCAACCACTTAGTGACTTGTGAGAGAGAGATTTTGTGTTCATTTGCGCTCTTGTTGCTTGGATTGCCTTCTTCCTTTCTCATTTCTTTTCTCAAGTGATTTGTAAAGCTAAGCAAGAGACACCAAGTGTGTGGTGGTCCTTGCGGGGTCTAAGTGACCTATGTGATTAAGGAAAGGCTCACTCGGTCTAAGTGACCGTTTGAGAGAGAGGGAAAGGGTTGAAATAGACCCGGCCTTTGTGGCCTCCTCAACGGGGACTAGGTTCTTTTGAACCGAACCTCAGTAAAACAAATCACCGTGTCTACTCGCTTTAATTCTCGCTTGATTTGTTTGCCCTCTTTCCTCTCTCTAACATTTCCTTGCTAGTATTAATTTGAGTTTGTTCCTATACGTCATCCGTACTATTTGAGCAACTTCTAGCAAGAGAAGCAATCTTTCGGACTTGAATTTAATTCTAACGCTAACCTCGGACCTAGTGTGTTTAAAGTTTATAAATTTCAGGTTTCGCCTATTCGCCCCCCTCTAAGCGACTTTTGGTCCTATACCTTTATTTTTCTTACTGTTCTAAAAATTATTATTAATCAGTTATTAATCATTAGCGATAGACATCCGATATGATTAACAAGTAATCATATAAGTAATTGATCAACCCGATTAATCGATCGTTGACCCAATTAATCAGGTTTTGACCTGATTTACCAGCCATTGACCCTGCTGAGAGCACCTGGAGGGGGGGTGAATAGGTGATCCTGCAAAAACAGCCCAACAAAACAAACTTGGACTAATATTAAATTAGCGGAAGCAAGAGCCAAGTTCGAGAGAGGAGTATGAGCGGAGTAAACTTCGTCACTTAATTGCTCTTCACTAAGTGAGTATTAAACTTAGAGCAATAGTATAAGTGAAGTGAGTAGAGAGAAAATCACAGTAGAATAAAGACAAGTGACACAATGATTTTTATCCCGTGGCTCGTTCAAGTAGAATACTTGCCTACTCCACGTCGTGGCGTCCCATCGGACGAGGGTTGCACTCAACCCATTTCAAGTGATCCAAAGATCAACTTGAATACCACGATTCTCTTTAACTTAACGATATCCCGTAGTGAGGAATCTCCACAATTTGGAGTCTCTCACGCCTTACACAAATGATCTCAAATGAACGCAAGAGTAAGAGGGAATAAAAGCACACACAAGAGTGACAGTTGCAACAACAACACGCACACAAGACAAGAACGAGCACATGAAATAGCACAGCGGAGTTACAGCTCAAGAAAGTGCTCGAATCTCTATCACAATGAAACAAATGCGTGTTTGCGAAGTCTCAGCGTTGTAGAATGTTCAATGGGTGCTCGATGTACTGCTCCATGCGCCTAGGAGTCCCTTTTATAGCCCCAAGGCAGCTATGAGTCGTTGGAGTTCCATTTGGAAGGCTCTAGTTGCCTTCTGTCCGTGGGTGCACTGGACAGTCTGGTGCACCACCGGACAATGAACAATGCGTGATTCCCTTCCTTGTTTGGTGAAGCCGACCATTGCAGCCACCGGCCCCATGGCACACCGGACAGTCCAGTGCGGCCTGGTGACCATTGGCGAAGTACATGTCGCCCGCTGATCGTGCGACCGGTCGTTGGCTGGGCGCTCTACTGGCACACCGAACAGTCCGTTGGGGCACCAAACTGTCCGGTGAATTTTAGCCATGGCGTCGTCAGCTTTTTCCGAGAGTGGCGAGTTCACCTGGGTGCCAGCCAAGGCACTGGACACTGTCCGGTGCACACTGGACAGTTCGGTGCACCTCAGGCTGGTGCAAGTCTGGCTTGCCTTAGCCAAACTTCTTCAATTCGATTTCTCTCACTTTGAGAAGTTTCCTAGCACTTAGTAGAATAATGTTAGTACCAAAAACAATTTACTAAGGCTAGAATCATACCTTGCTTTTCCATTTGCATCTCTTTAACTCTTAGCTCAATAAAGTCATACCTCTATGTGTTGAGCATCTAATCACCAAAACAATATAGAAATGGCCCAATGGCACATTTCCCTTTCAATCTCCCCCTTTTTGGTGATTTATGCCAACACATCAAAAGCAACTCATAATGCAACAACATTTTCAAATGCAAGGGTGCAAATTGATGTCAAATTGAAGACCACTTTATCTTACATAGGATTTGTCATATTTGGATCACTTTTTCCACCACTTGGTTTGTTTTCGCAAAACAAATTCACTTTCCTATCTCTATGTCAAAAACACTTGGTTTGGCAAATCAAAATAACTTTCAAGACTAGTTTTGATCAAGAGTCAGAAAACTCCCCCTTTCCCCATCATCAAATTTTCTCCCCCACAAGAGAGAAGTTTTTGCAATAAGAGGATTTTGATAAAAAAAACCAAGTATACTTACACTAATATTTTGAAATTTACAAGTGGTTAGCTGATCCAGTTGCTTTGGCCTTAATTTCTCCCCCTTTGGCATTAAGCACCAAAACATAAGAACTATTTGGCCTTTTAACCCCATTTCCTCACAAAAATCACAAGTAAAACCAAAGGCAATGAGAAAACATAGATAGGGGCTTGGGACAAGATACATTGATACCGGAATGTAGTGGAAGCCTCTTCTTTGCCCAAGTCCACCTTTTCCCTTTCAATCCATCTTTGAGACTATATCAAAATCACTCAAGCAAACATTTTAGTCTCAAAGGATCAAGTTGTAGTACATCGCACCCCTAAACATGTGCATTATTTGCATAAGGACTTGTGAGGTCAAGGGATGAATTGTACGACTTGAGCACCAAAAGTTAAGCAAGATGAGATAGTAATGCGTAAAGTAACATGATTAAAGGCAAAACACATGTATGCTATAGATCAATCTAGGTTCCGCGAATCTAAGACATTTAGCTCACTACGCAACCTGCAAAACCTTTTCTCATCTAAAGGCTTGGTGAAGATATCGGCTAGCTGATTTTTGGTGCTAATGTGGCAAACATCGATATCTCCCCTTTACTGGTGGTCTCTCAAAGAGTGATGCCAGATGTCTATGTGCTTACTGCGGCTGTGTTCAACAGGATTATCTGCGAAGCGGATTGCACTCTCATTATCACATAGGAGTGGGACTTTGCTCAGATTGTAGCCAAAGTCCTAGAGGATTTGCCTCATCCAAAGTAGTTGCACGCAACACTGGCCTGCGACAACATACTCGGCGTCAACGGTGGATAGGGCAACATATGTTTGTTTCTTAGAGCTCGAGGACACTAGGGACCTTCCCAGAAACTGACAAGTCCTTGATGTGCTGTTCCTATCAACCTTGCACCCGGCATAGTCGGAATCTGAGTATCTGATTAAGTAAAAGGTAGACCCCTTTGGATATCAGATCCCGAAGCAAGGCGTATGAACTAAATATCTAAGAACTCGCTTCACGGCCACAAGATGACGTTCCTTGGGGTCGGATTGAAATCTAGCACATATGCATATGCTAAGCATTATATCCGATCTACTCGCACAAAGATAAAGTAATGAACCTATCATAGACCGGAATGCCTTTTGATCAACGGTCTTACCTCCCTTGTCGAGGTCCAAGTGTCCGTCGGTTCCCATTGGCGCCTTAGCAGGCTTTGCGTCCTTCATCCCAAACCTTTTAAGTAAGTCTTGGGTATACTTTGTTTGGGAGATGAAGGTTCCTTCCTTGATTTGCTTCACTTGAAATCCAAGGAAGTTGTTTAGCTCGCCCACCATTGACATTTCAAATTTCTGCATCATTACCCTACTAAACTCCTCACATGACTTTTTATTAGTAGAACTAAATATTATGTCATCGACATATATTTGGCATACAAACAAATCACCATTATATGTATTTGTGAAAAGAGTAGGATCAACTTTCACAACCTTGAAAGCATTAGAAATAAGAAAATCTCTAAGGCATTCATACCATTCTCTTGGAGCTTGTTTAAGTCCATAGAGCGCCTTAGAGAGCTTGTAGACATGGTCGGAATACCTGTCATCCTCGAAGCCAGGGGTTGTTCCACGTACACCTCCTCCTTGATTGGTTCGTTGAGGAAGGCGCTCTTCACGTCCATTTGAAACAACCTTAAATGACTGGTGTGCAACATATACCTATAATATGTGTAGTGACTCGAGCCTAGCTACAGGAGCAAAAGTCTCCTCAAAATCTAAACCTACAACTTGGGCATAACCTTTTGCCACAAGTCGAGCCTTGTTCCTTGTCACCACCCAGTGCTCATCTTGCTTGTTGTGGAACACCCACTTTGTTCCCACAACATTTTGCTTTGGACATGGCACCCGGCTCCATACTTCATTTCTCTTGAAGTTATTGACCTCTTCCTACATGTCCAACACCTAGTCCAGATCTTGCAAGGCTTCTTCTACCCTAAAAGGCTCAATAGAAGAAACAAAATAGTAATGTTCACAAAAAATAGCTAAATGTGAATGAGTGGTTACTCCTGTTGGGGGCCTGCTTCTTCGCCAAAGGTTCTCTAAGCAGAAACACCTTCGAAAGATCGGTATATAAACAAACATAGCGCGAAGGTACACGCCGAAGCTACGATCCCGGGAGCTTCGGCATAGTGACATGCCTTGAGCCGAAGGGCTGCATCGACTTAAAGAGGAAAAGACCAATCAGTCCATGATAATTTATGTCATGATTGTAACTAGTCATCAAGGACATAAATGTAATTTTGACTGGGCTGCGTCTCGTGCCTATAAATAGGTGAACAATACCCCCATACTGTTCACGCTGACTTGTGTTCGCTCGCACATCCCGCTTGGATTTTCACCTTCTGTCAAGCCGAAGGTATAAATGTAATTCAATATTGTTTATATTCGTTCATGATATGATAATAAAGAAATATAAAGGATGTCATATGATTGTTCATAATGTTTCTCATGTTTCATATGCTTCTATTCCCATTATTATACATTGAGATGATGAAGGTACGTCCTTCATGACCTTCGTCTGAAGATCACTATATCTTAAGGGAGATAATGCTTCGAAGGCGAAGGTCTTTATCCATTAACATTTTGTGTTGCCTTGTTCTTAACTCATAGCATTTGAGAACAAGTCTCCAACATTGGCGCCCACCTCCGGAGAACTCACTTCCACTGTTGAGTTAATGGCTTCATTCAACAACCAAGTCGTAGCACCTTCGGCTATGAAGTTGGTGCTCCCAATCACGGGCGGTTCAAGTTCAGAGCTAGCTAACAAGAAGCAGAAGAAGGAAGCACAGAGAAGAGTGCAACATGTTAGGGTGCAAGGACCCTTCATCAGGTCCAAGTGGTCCTACATTCCGATCACCTTCTCCCAGGAGGATCTTCGGCTAAAAGATTATCCTCACAATGATGCTATGGTCATATCTTGTGTCATCAAGGGTTTTCTGGTCCACAATGTTCTGGTTGACACAGGTAGTGCAGCGGACATTATATTTGCAAAGGCCTTCAAGCAGATGCAAGAACCAGAGGACAAGATCCATGATTCTACGCACCCTCTTTGTGGCTTCGGAGGATGGCAGATTGTGGCACTTGGCAAAATCACAATGCCAGTTACCTTCAGCTATTTCCACAACACAAGAACTGAGCAAGTCGTTTTTGACATTATTGACATGGAATACCCATATAATGCAAGCATTGGTCGAGGGACACTTAAAGCCTTCGAAGCAATACTTCATCCATCATACTTATGCATGAAGATACCTTCGGAACAAGTGCCCATTGCTGTCCACGGAAGTCAAGAAGCTACTAGAAGGGCTGAAGGAAGTTGGACAGATTCAAAGGCAATACATAACATAGATGGAGCTGAAGCTTGTCAACAATAAAACACAAAAGAGAGAAGGCTGCTTCGGTAGACCAGCTGAAGCCTATGCTTTTATGTGAAGACATAGCAGATCAAAGGGTACTGCTGGGATCACAGTTATCTGATGAGCAGGAAAAAACCTTGATAAGTTTTTTGTTCAAAAATAAAGATGTCTTTGCTTGGACAGCTAATGATCTCTGTGGTGTCAACAGAGATGTCATTGAGCATTCACTTAATGTGGACCCATCTTTCAGACCGAGAAAGCAAAGACTTCGGAAGATGTCTGATGATAAAGCCGAAGGTGCTCGGAACAAAGTAAAGAGACTTCTCAGTGCTGGTGTTATCAGAGAAGTAACATATCCATAATGGCTAGCTAACACTGTTATGGTGAAGAAGGCTAATGGCAAGTGGAGAATATGTATTGACTTCACAGATCTCAACAAAGCATGTACAAAGGACGAATTTCCATTACCATGAATAGACTCCCTTGTAGATGCAGCAGCTTCTTCAGAGCTCATGAGTCTATTGGATTGTTACTCAGGCTATCATCAAATTTGGATGAAGAAGGAAGACGAGTCGAAGACTAGCTTCATAACTCCTAGTGGCACCTATTGCTATCTTCGGATGCCTGAGGGGCTCAAGAATGCTTGAGGAAGCTTCAGCAGAATGACAGCCAAGGTCCTTCATTCTCAAATAGGCAGGAATGTACTAACCTATGTTGATGATATCATAGTGAAAAGCATGAAGCAAGAAAATCACAGTGCTGATTTGCAAGAGACATTTGCCAATTTCAGGCAAGCTAGCCTGAAATTAAATCCAGAAAAGTGTGTTTTTGGAGTGAAGAAGGGCTAGTTCCTTGGTTGTTTGGTATCAACGAAGGGAATTGAAGCCAACCCGAGCAAAATTGAAGCTATCCTTCCGATGGAGCCACCAAATTCAAAAAAGGGGGCTCAACGATTTGCAGGAAGGTTTGCGTCATTGAATAGGTTCATATCAAGATCAGCAGAGAGGAATTTACCATTCTTTGAAATTCTAAAGTCAGCCGAAGTTTTTCAGTGGGGTCCGACTCAACAAAAGGCTTTTGAAGAATTAAAGCAATATTTGATAGGTCTGACAACTCTAACTTCACCTTCGCTAGGGGCACCATTACTTCTGTATGTAGCAGCTTCTCACTTTGCAGTTAGTGCGGCGCTTGTACAGGAGAAGCTAGATGGCCAAATCAAAAAGCAGGCCCCAGTATACTTCGTCTCTGAAGTTCTAAGTTTATCAAAGAACAATTATACAGAATTGGAGAAGGTGTTGTATGCTGTGTTAATGGCCTTCAGGAAGCTTCGACATTATTTTCAAGCATATCACATAATTGTTCCTTCATCACAGCCTCTGAAGGACATAATGAGGAATAGAGAAGCTACTGGAAGCATTGGAAAATGGGCTGCAGAGCTTAACGAATTCAGTATTGACTATGTACATAGATCCTCAATTCAGTCCCAGGCGTTAGCAAACTTCATTGCTGATTGGACGCCAGGGGCTCAGGAGGAAGAAACAAATAAAGACGCCGAAGCTTGGACAGTGTTCTGCGATGGCTCCTGGGGAACCTTCGGTGCAAGAGCGGCTGTTGTCCTAGTTGCACCTTCTAAAGTCAGAACATGTTATGCAACAAGGCTTGACTTCAGTTGTACAAATAATATTGCTGAATACGAAACTCTTCTTTTAGGGCTTCGGAAGTTAAAGGCAATGGGAATAAGAAGGGCAATTCTTAAAACTGACTTTCAAGTCATTTCTGGCCATGTCGACAAAAGTAGCAAGGCAAGATATCCGAAACTTGAAAAATATTTGGACATAGTTCGAAGGCTCGAAGCTTCTTTCGAAGGATTTTCTGTTAAGAATATTCCAAGAGGGGAAAATGAGCATGCTGATCTGTTGGCCAAGTCAGCGGCACAGGGGCTTCCTCTACCTTCGGAAGTATTTTTTGAGATAATAAAAGCACCTTCGATTGAACTCATGGAGAGAGCAGTGCTTACAATATCTCCTATACATAGTGAAGATTGAAGGACTGAAATTATGTCTTTCCTCCAAGGTAATTGTGTTTCGGATGACGAAGTTTATAATAAGAGAATGGAAGCAAGGACAAGACCATATGTCATAATAGAAGGGAAATTGTACAAACATGGGGTCTGTTCTCCGCTCCTCAAATGTTTATCCAGAACCGAAGGTATAGAGTTAATGAAGGAGATACATGCAGGCCTGTGCGGATCTCATATTGGATCTAGGCCTCTACTGGGTAAAGTTTTTAGACAAGGATTTTATTGGCCGAAGGCAGCTTCGGATGCAGCAGAGCTGGTTCAAAAATGTGAAAATTGTCAAAAATGTGCAAGAGACCAAAAGCAACCTTCATCTCTCACCTAGCTAATACAGCCTACTTGGTCATTGCAAAGATGGGGCCTAGATTTGTTAGGCCCACTTCCACCAGCGCAAGGTAATTTGAAATATGTTGTGGTGGCTGTAGAATATTTTTCTAAGTGGATTGAAGCAAAGCATCTGGCTACAATAACTTCGGTTACATTCCAAAAATTCTTCTCGCAAAATATTGTTTGTCGCTTCGGCGTGCCGAAGGGTATAACTGTGGACAATGGAACACAGTTTGATGCTGAAACGTTCAAAGATTTCTGTGACCAAATTGGCACGAAGATTCATTTTGCATCAGTAAGGCACCCAGAATCAAACGGACTGGTAGAAAGAGCAAATGACATTATAATTACAGGAATAATGAAGCTAATCTTCAATCAACCTAGAGGAAAATGGCCAGATGAGTTGATCAAAGTTGTATGGAGTCATAACACGACTATGTCAAGATCAACATGATTTACACCCTTTAAACTCTTATTTGGTGAAGAAGCAATAACTCCAGAAGAAGCAAAGGCAGGGTAATAAGAACAATAGCTTCGGCAGAAGACGAAGCTGATTGTCAAATAACAAAAGAGACTATATATAGAAGGGACTAGACTTCAGGCTATAGAGCACATCAATAAATATCAGGCCGAAACAATAAAATGGCGTGACAGAAAAGTTCGATTGAAAAATATCAAGCCAGGACATTTGGTACTTCAGAGAGTGGTCAATCCAGACACAGTGGGAAAATTACAGCTGAAGTGGGAAGGTCCTTTTCTGGTTGTATCTTCGTCAAGACCCGGTTCTTACAGGTTGAAGGATATGGACGACAACGATATACCTAGATCTTGGAATGCGAATGAGCTTCGGCGATATTATGTGTAATTTGATGTAATCTTTTTTCATTTTTTCTATGGCACCCTTTTCCTTTCAAAAGGGGAGAAAGGTTTTTAATGGGGCCATAGCTTGAAATTTTTCATTCTTTTTTAGCCTCATGAGGGCCAAATCTCCCAAAGATGTAACAAGTAAAATATGAGTCTGCACCATCGAGTGCAAAAAGAGAAATATGGAGAAGCTCAAAAGTCATCCCCAAGGGGATGCAGAGCATGACGAAGCTACAAAAGTCGTTCCTAAGGGAGCGCAGTGTAAGTTTTATGCTCAAAAGTCGTTCCAAAGGGAATGCAGAATCAAATACCGCCGAAATATAAGGCGAAGAAGTTCAAAAGTCATTCCTAAGGGGATGCAGAACTTATACCGCCAAAATATAAGGTGAAGAAGTTCAAAAGTCGTTCTTAAGGGGATGCAGAACTTATACTACCGAAATAGAAGGTGAAGAAGCTCAAAAGTCGTTCCTAAGGGGATGCAGAGCTTGAGACTCAAAAGACGTTCCTAAGGGGATGCATAGTCTGGGTGTGGCTTCGTGTGCGTGTTTGGACATTCATTTGCACGTTACATTACATCATTCATTGCATTCATATACATTCATGTAGACATCCGTAGGATCATCATCATCATCATAACATAAAACACAGACAGCTACTTCAGCTTTGATGACAATGCTTCGATGAGCATAAAGAAGCAAAGATACACTTCGTTGTGTACGAAAAGAAGGGAAGGTGTTTTTCGCCTTCGACTCAAAAGATACAAGTTTCGTCCACATCAAAGCAATTCACACACAGATGGAAAGATAAAAATATATTACAAGGTATGGACAAATTTATAGAGTGATGTTTGATTCCTAAATTACAATATCTTTTACAAAGATACTTCAATTATTTCTAAGCCTTGTTCAGTAGCTTCAGTAATCTTCGAGAAGAGCTTCGGACTATTGACCTTCAACATCGTCACCCTGTACATGGCAACACAGTATAAGGTAAAAAGTAATTACAAGAGAGTAAGCAACAGGTATAAGTATCATACCGGCTTAAGATGACTTCGTGCCTCATCACCAGCTAAGTCACGCCCACCCTTTGTCCAAATTTGTGTTATAAATCTATTCCCAATACTTCGGGCTAGGCTGGGGATATCAACTAGGTCCGCTGGAGATAGACTGAAGTTCGGTCTGTTTACTATATTTCCGTGCGTGCAACCAGCCTTCATAAAAGCTACAGCTGTGCCGCGAGAAGCTAGCAGGGCACAGAAGTCGCCATGCCCAGCTATTACTTCGTCAAGCGCCTCAACTTTGCTTTCAATATGCTTGAAGGTGCTTGGCAAGTCTTCAACCGAAGGTTCAAATTTTTCAGAGCTGGCTCCCACTGAGTTGAAGACCTGTCTTAACCGTTGCACGCAGCGGTTGCCGAAGTTCAAGCAAATATTCTGAAGTTCTTTTAAGGATTTTTGTAGATTTGAGCTTTTCTCGACTTCGGCTTCAAGCCTCGCATCAAAATTCTTCCTTTCTTGTTCGAAGCTTTATGATTTATGGAGGAGTTCATCATTTAATCTAGCAACTTCGGTTTGGGCTTCTGCCAATGAACCCTCCATTGTTTGAAGAAGGAAGTCCTTTTTCTCCAGAGAAGCTTCATGATCTTTGATTTTCTTTTCTAGGCCCTCGATTATAATCTCATTCTTTTTATCCTCAAGATCTTGCTGCATCCTCAATGCTTTGCTTAGTAGCATACTTTGTACAAAATAGTCTTCATCAGATTTTTTTTGCTTCATCACAAAAATTAAAAAATGAGGAAAAAAGCTTTACCTTAAAGTTGGAATAGAATAAGCTGCCGACGATATGCTGTCGCTGATAACTGCTAATGTCAGCTTCAAGCTTCAGAAAACCAACACTCTTTGACAGAGTACTGATAATCTTCGCCCTAGTGCGGTCTCGAATACATCCTAAGGCTTCTTCATTAATTCCACCAAAGAGCACGACTCCTGACTGGTAGCCACAGGATGCAGCATACTCCTGTAGCTCCTCCTTCTCGGCCTTGGATAATTCTTGACCAACTAGATTCTAAAAGTTGAAGCCTTTTTCTTCCAAAGTATCTTCGGCAATTCCTTTCCCTTTCTCAGGCACTGCGGCCATGACTTCTTCTGTAGACACAACAGTCTCCTCTACGGCCATAACCAAGAGCACTTTATCAATATCAGATAACGTACTCTCTAGATTTGTAGCTTCGGCGGCTGCAGCTTCGGCAGCTGGTGTCATCTTTGATGCTGAGGCCGGCGGTGGCGTTTCCTCAATGGCTTGCATAACAGTAATAATTCTTCGCTTTTTAGGCCCAACCGCCTTTTCCGTTGCCGAAGGCTCGTCCTTCTTCTGTAAAAGCTTCGTCAGATGCGGTCCCAGAGGATTCAGTCATTATCTTTAAAATTTCTTCTACTTCGGCAGCAGAAGGAGTTGAAGAAGTTTCCTCTTCCACCTCAGTCACCTTCGGCTCTGGAGTTGAAGCTTTTCTCTTTTTCGATGTTGCCGCTTTTGGCTCAGGACTGGATTTTAATTTCTTCAAAGTTTTCTCGTCCTCTTTCAGCATCCTAGTAGCTTGTTTGCCCAAAATGCTGACAACTCTCTTCTTTTTTGCCCCTTCAGCACCTTTGTTGAGCCGCTCGTAATCCGGGTATTCAAAATTTAAAGCGTCCATTACTCGATTCAACCTTTGTTTTAGTCGGGTGCCAAAGGATGCAGTCATTAATTGATCTTCTTTTTTTGGTATAATTGCCCAAAATTTCATTGCACATAGTCTCAATCATCTCTAGCCATTCTTGGCAAGGCTCTTTGAACTGTTTCTCAAACTTAAAGCGATAAGGCAATCGAACAAGTTCATTCTTCTTCTTTGTTCCCTTTAGCTTCGACATGCTCCAGTCACTTAACGTTGGAGATATCTTGTTGGCCAGGTATTCTTGCACTAGATCCCTGGTGCTGATTTGTTCAGCCACCACTCTGAATTCTGCTACGGCCAGCTGACATGCTGACCCTGGCTTCATGTTGCACAAGCGTCTGGTCATCCCGAAGCTTAAAGCCAACGGGCTTATGACCATCGTCTTCAGATTCTCCCTCTTCTTCTCATCGGCCTTGATATAAAACCACTCACTCTTCTAGCCGGTTGGCCACTTGGTACGATAGCTGAGGACCAGAGCCTTCGTATCTTTGCGATACACGAAGTTATAGCAGACAAAATTTTCATGCAGCCCATCTTCTCTGGACTTCGTTTGATAGTGCAACTCATGCACTCGGTAGAATGCTTCGGCATTTGGATCCATCCCTTGGCTTCGAAGGGCCCAGATGAAGATGCTGAGCCTAACGATAGCGTTAGGGGTCAGCTAAAGAAGATAAATTTCAAAATTCTTCAACACTTCTATCATCTCGTTAAGAGGGAATCACAGTCCGGCTCTGAAAAAACTCTTGAAAACAATTACTTCATCATCTTTCAGAGTTGGGGTGGTCTCTTCTCTGGCAAATTGGATCAGTTTTCGTTCAGCTTCTCCGAAGTAACCCAGCTTCATCATCATGGGCACGTCAGCTTCAGACACAGTAGATTTCTCAAAATCCAAGTGGCTGGATTTTGATGGGATCAGAATGCTATAATCTTCCTCTTCTTCATTAGCATTTTCTAATTCAATATCAGCCTGCTCAGCTTCGGCACCAGAAGTACCTTCGTCAACGGTTCCCTCTGTCACAACTAAGCCCGATTGTCTCATGACTTCGGAAATCAGAGCTATCTCGGTGGCCTCAGTTTCCTCTCCTTCACAAGTCACCCTCGCAGTCGAGCGTACTCTGGCCATCTGATGGATCTTTTGCGGTTTTTATGAAGCTGATGTTTTTTATAGTTTTTGACGAAGCTCTCTCTTTTGACGAAGCTAATTCAAAATGATGGTTCGCTCGAGAATGCAGTGAAAAAGCTTTGGCTATGGTTAAATTTTTCAATAGCACAACAGTGCAATGGCAATGAATGTTGTGGTAACTTTACACCAACCCGTCTGTTTATATAGTGCTGCAGGTGGGAAGGTGAATCGCCAAGTCGCCCGCACCCGCTGAACAATCACCCGCACCCGCTGAACGGTGGACCACTCGGCGCTTGGGAAGTGAATCACCGGATCGTTCATACCCGCTGCCTGGTGGGCCACCTCGCGCTCGAAATATTTTAATCGTTTCTCGGCAACGAGCTTAGGGAAGGTGTTTTTTGGACCTTCGGCATTCTGAAGCCTTGGAGATTTTTCACAGATCAAGCTCTTTACGAAAAACGATCTAGCACCGCGAAGGGGCTACTGTTGGGGGCCTGCTTCTTCGCTGAAGATCCTCTAAGCAGAAACACCTTCAAAAGATCGGCATATAAACAAACACGGCGCGAAGGTACATGTCGAAGCTATGATCCAGGGAGCTTCAGCATAGTGACATGCCTTGAGCCGAAGGGCTGCACCGACTTAAAGAGGAAAAGACCGATCAGTCCATGATAATTTGTGTCATGATTGTAACTAGTCATCAAGGACATAGATGTAATTTTGACCGGGCTATGTCCCGTGCCTATAAATAGGTGAACAGTACCCCCATACTGTTCACGCTGACTTGTGTTCGCTCGCACATCCCGCTTGGATTTTCATCTTCTGTCAAGCCGAAGGTATAAATGTAATTCAATATTATTTATATTCATTCATGATATGATAATAAAGAAATATAAAGGATGTCATATGATTGTTCATAATGTTTCTCATGTTTCATATGCTTCTATTCCCATTATTATACATTGAGATGATGAAGGTACGTCCTTCATGACCTTCGTCTGAAGATCATTATATCTTAAGGGAGATAATGCTTTGAAGGACGAAGGTCTTTATCTATTAACATTTTGTGTTGCCTTGTTCTTAACTCATAGCATTTCAGAACAAGTCCCCAACAACTCCCTTGCTGATGTCACCCAGAATCTGATCATCTGGATGATTCCTTTGGATGATGGCCCAGACTTGAGTTGGAGGTCCCTGTTGTTCTTCTTCCTCTTTATCCTTTTCTTCATGTACTCCCCCTTGATTCATGCCTACATCTTGAGGTACCTGTTCCTGATCTTGAGTTGGGGGTTGCACTAATGTTGAGGAAGATGGTTGATCTTGATCTTGTTGTTCCTACGGTCGCACATCACCTATTGCCATAATTCTCATCGCGGTCGTTGGAACTTCATCTTCGTCTACATCATCAATATCAATTCGCTCTCTTGGAGAGCCATTAGTCTCATCAAATACAACATCACTAGAGACTTAAACCAAACCCGAAGATTTGTTAAAGACTCTATATGCCTTTGTATTTGAATCATAATCTAGCAAAAACCCTTCTACAGCTTTGGGAGCAAATTTCGAATGCCTACCTTCCTTCACCAAGATGTAGCATTTGCTCCCAAATACACGAAAGTACGAAACATTGGGTTTGTTACCGGTTAGGAGTTCGTAGGATGTCTTCTTGAGGAGGAGATGAAGATAGAGCCGGTTTATGGCATGACAAGATGTATTTACAGCTTCTGACCAAAACCGCTCAGGCATCTTGTATTCTCCAAGCATTGTTCTTGCCATGTCGATGAGCATCCTATTCTTCCTCTGTACTACACCATTTTGTTGTGGTGTGTAAGGAGCAGAGAACTCCTGAATGATGCCTTCTTCCTCAAGAAACTCCTCTACTTGAAGATTCTTGAATTCAGATCTTCTTCACCTTGAGCTCAAACTCATTTTGAGCTCTCCTTAGGAAGCGTTTTAGAGTACCTTGGGTTTCTATTTTATCCTGCATAAAGAATACCCAAGTGAAGTGGGAAAAATCATCAACAATAACAAGACCATACTTACTTCACCCGATGCTAAGATAAGCAATGGGCTCGAAGAGATCCATGTGGACGAGTTCCAGTGGTCTTGATGTTGTCATCACTATTTTGCCTGGATGAGTAGTTTCCACCTGCTTCCTTGCCTGGCACGCAACACAAGATCTATCTTTCTCAAATCAGACATCAGTTAGTCCTAACACATGTTCTCCCTTTAGAAGCTTATGAAGATTCTTAATTCCAACATGTGCTAGATGGCGGTGCTAGAGCCAGCCCATATTAGTCTTAGCTATTAAACATGCATCTAGATCGACATTTTATTTAGAAAAATGAACTAAGTAGAGCTTGCCTTCTAATACACCTTTAAAAGCTAATGAACCATCACTTCTTCTAAAGACATATACATCAATATTTGTAAATAAACAATTATAGCCCATATGACATAATTGACTTACAGAGAGTAAATTGTAACCAAGCGATTCTACTAAGAATACATTAGAAATTGAATGCTCGGTAGTGATGGCTATTTTACCCAAACCTTTGACCTTGCCATGATTCCCATCTCCAAAAATGATCGTGTCTTGGGAATCCTTGTCCTTGATGTAGGAGGTGAACATTTTCTTCTCCCCCGTCATATGGTTTGTGCATCCACTATCAATAATTCAGTTTGTGCCCCCAGATGCAAAAACCTGCAAGGTGATTTAAGCTTGGGATTTAGGTACCCAACTCTTGTTGGGTCCTGCAAGGTTAGTCACATAAGACTTTGGAACCTAGATGCAAGTTTTGTCTCTCATTGCACTTAGGCCCTAGCAACTACTTTATGATTTTTACACATAAGCACAAATGAAGCATCATAAGTATGATAAAGCATAGTTGGGCCATTAGATGCATTCCTAGGCGCATGAGAAACAACATGATGAACATGGCACCTAGGTCTATTCCTACCATGGGCATGTGTAGAGCTAGATGATGCATACATGGCATGAGAGTCAAAGACAACATCATGACGAGTAGGTAAAACAACATGATCATGACAACTATCATGATGGGCAACGTAGGAAACATTCTCTTAACATGAGCATAAAGATAGGCATGTTTCTTTTTGTCATGTGAAGAATGAGAGCTACTAGCCATAGGAACCTTCCCTTTCTCCTTGATGAGATTGGAGGCCCTTTGGCTTGTTAAGTTCTTGGTTCCCTTTTGGAAGCCAAGTCCATCCTTAATGGAGGGATGTCTACCAATGGTGTAGACATCCCTAGCAAATTTTATTTTATCATTTTCACTCTTGCAAGTCTTAAGTTGAGCATTAAGATTTGCAATATCATTATTCGACTTAAGAATAGTGGAAACATGAGAATTGCAAGCATTAATATCAAAACCTTTACACCTATTAGAAATAGACACATGCTCCCTAGATGAACTAGTAATATTCACTTTTTCTAGCTTAGCATTTAAATCAGCATTTAAACTCTTAAGACTAGACATAGATTCATTACAAGAAGATAATTCAGAAGAAAGAATTTCATTTCCGTTAACCTCTAAAGCAAGAGATTTTTCAGCATTAACAAGTTTATCGTATTCTTCATAAAGAATATCTTCTTGTTTTTCTAACAATCTATCTTTCTCATTAAGAGCATCAATTAATTCATTAATTTTATCAACTTTGGATCTGTCTAAACCTTTAAAGAGATCACTATTGTCTATATCATTATCATATTCCTCATCACTAGAAGAAGTATACTTATGAGTTCTCGAGTACGAACCTTCTTCTCCTTAGCCATGAGGCATGTGTGATGCTCGTTGGGGAAGAGGGAGGATTTGTCGAAGGTGGAGGCAGCCAGTCCTTCATCGCCAGAGTTGGATGAAGAATAGTAGGAGTCCCATTCCTCGCGAATGTGCGCCTCGCCCTTTGCCTTCATGTAGTTTTTCTTCCTCTCCTTCCCTTTCTTTTCTTGTGCCTGGTCATTATCATTATCGGGACATTATGCTATAAAATGACTAGACTTACCACATTTGAAGCAGGAGCACTTTCCCCTTGATTTATTATTGTTGGGATACTTCTTGCGTCCCTTCAAAACGGTCTTGAAGCACTTGATTACAAACGTCATTCCTCCTCATTGAGCCCAGCAACCTCTACTTGTGCCACCCTGTTAGCTAGCGCCTCCTTGCTGCTTGTTGCCATGAGGGCAACAAGCTGTGGCATGTAGAGTGGGAGTGGTTTGTTGGCGATGTCATCAATGTACCTAGCCTCCTTTACCATCATGCGCCCGCTTACGAATTTTCCGAGAATTTTCTCGGGCGTCATCTTGGTGTACCTGGGATTCTCACGAATAAGATTTACAAGATGAGGATCAATAACGGTAAATGACCTTAGCATGAGTCGAACAACGTCATGGTCTGTCCATCTTGTACTCTCATAACTCCGTATTTTGTTCACTAGGGCCTTGAGCCTGTTGTATGTTTGGGTTGGCTCCTCTCCCCTTTTCTTGGCGAATCTCCCAAGCTCACCTTCCACTAGTTCCATCTTTGTAATCAAGGTGGCGTCATTTCCCTCATGAGAGATCTTGAGGGTGTCCCATATTTGCTTGGCAATGTCCAAACCGCTGACTTTATTGTACTCATCCCTGCATAGAGATGCTAACAACATAGTAGTAGCCTAGGCGTTCTTATGAATTTGCTCGTTAATAAATATGGGATTATCACTACTATCAAAATGCATTCCATTTTCCACTCTTTCCCAAATGCTAGGATGGAGAGAGAATAAATGACTACGCATTTTATGACTCCAAAAAGAGTAGTCGTCTCCATCAAAGTGGGGGGGGGGTTACCAAGTGGAATAGACAATAAATGTGCATTTGAATTGTACGTCATGTGAGAATAATCGAATGAATAATTTTTATTAACCATTTTCTTTTTCGTGGACGAGTCGTCGTCGTCGTCCCTTGGTGAAAAAGAGGAGGCATCATTGTCGTAGTAGATGATCTTATTAATGCACCTCTTCTTCTTTCCATCTTTCTTCTTGTTGTTTGAGCCTGAGTCGGTGGGCTTGTCACCTTTTGGCTCACCAACATAGAGAGTCTCCTTTTCCTTCTCCTTGTCTTTAGGATCCATCTCTTCGAGCGGTTAGTCCCTTGATGAAGAGAACGACTTTGATACCAATTAATAGCACCTAGAGGGGGAGTGGATAGGTGATCCTGTAAAAAACAGCTCAACAAAACAAACTTGGACTAATATTAAATTAGTGGATGCAAGAGCCAAGTTCGAGTGTGGAGTATGAACGGAGTAAACTTCTTCACTTAATTGCTCTTCACTAAGTGAGTATTAAACTTAGAGCAATAATGTAAGTGAAGTGGGTAGAGAGAAAATCGTAGTAGAATAAAGACGAGTGACACAACGATTTTTATCCCGTGGTTCGGCCAAGCAGAATACTTGCCTACTCCACGTTGTGGCGTCCCAATGGACGAGGGTTGCACTCAACCCCTTTCAAGTGATCCAAAGATCAACTTGAATACCACAATTATCTTTATCTTAATAATATCCCGTAGTGAGGAATCTCCACAATTTGGAGTCTCTCACGCCTTACATAAATGATCTCAAATGAACACAAGAGCAAGAGGGAATAGAAGCACACACAAGAGCAAGAGTAGCAACAACAACACGCACACAAGACAAGAACGAGCACACGAAACAGCACAATGGAGTTACAACTCAAGAAAGTGCTCGAATCTCTATCACAATGAAACAAATGCGTGTTTCCGAAGTCTCGACGTTGTAGAATATTCAATGGGTGCTTGGTGTACTGCTCCATGCGCCTAGGGGTCCCTTTTATAGCCCCAAGGGAGCTAGGAGCTGTTGGAGTCCCATTTGGAAGGCCCTAGTTGCCTTCTGTTTGTGGGCGCACCGAACAGTCCGGTGCACCATCGGACAGTGAACAGAGCGTGATTCCCTTACTTGTTTGGCGAAGCCGACCGTTGCAACCACCGGCCCCATGGCACATCGGACAGTTCGGTGGTTCACCGGACAGTCCGGTGCGTCCTGGTGACCGTTGGCGAAGTCCACGTGTCGCCCTCTAATCACGTGGCCGACCATTGGCTGGGCGCTCTGATAGCACACCGGACAGTCTGGTGGGGCACCGGACTGGCCGGTGAATTTTAGCCACGGCGTCCTGAGCTTTTAGCCTAGGCATCAGACACTGTTCGGTGCACACCAGACATTGTCCGGTGCACTGCAGGCTGGTGCAAGTCTGGCTTGCCTTAGCCAAACTTCTTCAATTCAATTTCTCTCACTTTGAGAAGTTTCCTAGCACTTAGTATAATAATGTTAGTACCAAAAACAATTTACTAAGGCTAGAATCATACCTTGCTTTTCCATTTGCATCTCTTTAACTCTTAGCTCAATAAAGTCATACCTCTATGTGTTGAGCGTCTAATCACCAAAACAATATAGAAATGGCCCAAGGGCACATTTCCCTTTCACTAGCCCAATCAAACAAAAGCCCACTAGAAGTCTCGCACAATGGCCTAGCAACATTGTAGACACCTTATTCCTCTTGTGAAAGAATTTGGAGCACCTATGATATGGTAAATCACTTTGTTCGATGGCATATTGTCATCAATTAGACTAAACTAGCAAAGTGTCCATATGCTGATACAGTTTCCATTTAAGTTTGAGTGTAAGCATGTGTAATCTGTTGGCTAGGTGAGTGTGAATGTGAGTTTGGAGCCAACAACTACGGTTCAAATTCCCATTTATACATAATTTTAGTTTTTTTACTAATTTAAATTAAATTTGAAGGGAGCATGATTGTTGGAAGCTTGTTCTCAAATGCTTTGAATTAAGAACAAGGCAACATAAAATGTTATGTGTTAAAGCCCTTCGCCCATTGAAGCATTATCTCTCCAAGAGTATAATGATCTCCGGACGAAGGTCATGAACAAAGGTCACGAAGGTCATACCTTCGTGATTAGAGTTATGAAATAATGAAAGATAAAAAATATATAAAATATGAGACATGAAAGTATAACATATCAAAACACATAAATTTATTCATATATTTCATCATACAAACTTAAATATTAAAGCATAACATTTAATCACATTTATACCTTCGTCTTGACAGAAGGCAATAATCCAAGTGTCGCGTGCAAGCGATTACAAGATTGCCTGAACAGTACGGGGGGTACTGTTCATTTATTTATAGGCACATGACGCAACCTGTGAGAAATTACATTCATGCCCTTTACAAATGCTTACAATCATAATACAAGCTATCACGGGTCGATTGGTCATTTCATCTTTAAGTCGGTTCACTCCTTCGTCTTGAGACATGTCACTATGCCGAAGCTTTATGGGTGATAGCTTTGGCACTGCTTTTGAGAGGATCTGCCGAAGGTGTTTCTTCTTATAGGATCTTCGGCGACGAAGCATGCCCCCAACAGTAGCCCTTCGCGGTGCTAGATCGTTTTTCGTAACGAGCTTGATCCGTGAAAAAGTCTCCTAGGCTTCGGAGAGCCGAAGATCCGAAAAACACCTTCCCTGAGCTCGTTGCCGAGAAACAATCACAAAATTTTGAGCGCGAGATGGTCCCACCATGCAACGGGTAAACATGTCCTGGCGATTCACCTTCTCGGGTTCTGTGGCCCACCACATAGTGAGTGCGAGCGACTGTTCGTCCGGGTGCGGAAGACTTGACGATTCACCTCCCCACCTGCGGCACTATATAAACAGACGGGTAGGTGTGAAGTTACCACAACATTCATTGCTATTGCCCTGTTTTGCTGCCAAAAATTTGACCATAGCCGAAGCTTATTTGTCGCACTCAACCGAAGCACCGCTGTTGATTTTGCTTCGTCACAAAAGGAAGAGCTTCGGAATTTTTTTTAAAAAAGTCAACAACTTCATCACCAAATGGCAAGAGTACGTTCCACTGCTAGGGTTACATGTGACGGAGAAGAAGGCGAAACTGCTGAAACTGCTTCGATTTCCGAAGTAATGAAACAGTCGGGGCTAGTAGTGTCGGAAGATGTTTCTGACGAAGGTGCACCTTCTACTGAGGCTGACCAGGATGGTGCTGAGGAACATGAATCTAAAGATGATTATAGTGTCGTGCCATCTAAACCCAGCCACCTGGAATTTGGGAGGTCCACCATTACCGAAGATGATATGCCTAAGTTGATGAAGTTAGGCTATTTCAGTGAGGCCAAAAAGGAGCTAATTCGCTTTGGCGGAGAGGAAATTATTCCGAAGCCGGAAAAGGATGAGGTGGTAGTCTTTAAAAGCTTCTTCAAAGCAGGATTAAGATTTCCTTTGAATGAGATGATTGCTGATGTTTTGAAGAAGTTTGGGATTTATCTTCATCAGCTAACTCCTAACGCCATCGTTAGGCTTAGCGTCTATATATGGGCCTTCCGAAGCCAGGGGGTAGAACCGTTTGCCGAAGGCTTCTGCCAAGTACATGAGTTTCATTATCAAACAAAAGCTAGAGAAGATGGGCTGCACGAAAACTTCGGCTGCTACAATTTTGCTTATCGCAAAGATGCGAAGTCTCCAGTTATCAGCTATCGTACCAAGTGGCCAGCTGGCTGGAAGACTGAATGGTTTTATGTCAAAGTTGATGAGAAGAAGGAGAAGTTGGTTCAAAGCCCATTAGAATTAATCTTCGGAGAGACTAGGCTCTGGTGCGATATGAAACCGGAGAGTCCAAGCCAAATTGCACTGGGCGAATTTCGAGTTATTGCAGAGCACATTGGTACTAGTGATCTGGTGCAAGAATTCTTGGCTTTTAGAGTGTTCCCAACTTTGAAAGAATGGGACATGCCGAAGCTCAAAGGGGGAAAGAAAAAGAAGGAACTTGTTCGGTTGCCCTATTATTATAAATTCAAGAAACACTTCAAAGTACCTTGTCAAGAATGGTTAGACATGATTGAAGTTATGTGCAATGAGATCCTTGGGTATTATTCAAAAAAAGAAGATCAACTAATGACTGCAGCCTTCGGCACTCGTCCGAAGCGAAGGCTAAACCGGGTGATGGATGCTCTGAACTTTGAGTATCCTGACTTTGAGCGACTGGACAAATGTGCCGAAGGACAGAAGAGAAAGAGAGTTGCTAGCGTCCTGGATAAAGAGGCTGCTAAATTGGTGAAAAAGGATGAAGAAACTTTGAAGAAAAGAAAATTAAGCCATGAGCCGAAGATAACTGCTTCGAAGAAAAAGAAAGTTTCGGCTCTGAAACGAAAAACAACTGAAATTGAGGATGAAGCTCCTTCAACACCTCCTGCTATCGATGTAGAAGAAATTTTAAAGGTAATGACTAAATCTTTGACTATCAAGATAAGTCCACTAGGGCCACATTTGACGAAGCTTTTTCAGAAGGAAAAGGAGCCTTCGGCAGCGAAGAAGCCAGATGAGCCGAAAAAACGAAGAATTATTCGTGTAGTTGAAGTTATCGAGCAGACGCCGCCGCTAACATCGGCGTCAAAGACTCTAGTTGTTGAGAGTTCTGCTGCTGCCGAAGCTACACCCGCCGAAGCTGAAACCGCTGAAGATGTGAATCTAGATGCCACGCTCTCTAAAATTGATACAATGCTTCTAGATGCGGCCGCGGATGAAGCTGCTGTAGCCGCTGAAAAGATCCCGGGCACAGTGGCTGGAAAAGGAAAGGGAAAAACCGAGGATATTTCGGAAGAAGAGGACTTCAACTTCCAAGATATACTTGGGCAAGAATTGTCGAAGGCTGAAAAAGAAGAACTGAAAGAGTATGCTATATCTAGCGAATATAGACCAGGTGCACTACTCTTCGGGGGAGTTAACGAAGAAAGCTTAGGATGCCTTCGGGACCACACTGGGGCGAAGGTTATCGACACTATATCAAAGAGTGTTGGCCTCCCGAAGGTTGAGGCAGACCTCAGCAGGTACCGGCGGCAACATATCGCCGGTAGCCTATTTTATGCTAACTTTATGGTAAAATTCTTAACTTTTCATTGTTTTGATATGAAGATTGTTTTCTGATGAAGCTTATGTTATCAGAGCTTACTGCTAAGCAAAGTCCTGAGGATGCAACAAGACCTCGAGGACAAAAAGAACGAAGTTATAATTGAGGGCCTGGAGAAGAAGATTAAAGACCATGAGGCTACTCTGGAAAAAAGAAAAACTTCGTACTTCAAACCATGGAAGGTTCACTGGCGGAAGCCCAGGCCGAAATTGCTAGATTGAATAGTGAACTCCCCATGGAAAAGAAAAATTTCGAAGCCAAACTCAAAGCTGAAGCTGAGAAAAATTCAAATTTGCGGAAATCACTAAAAGAGCCTCAAGAAAAATGCGTAGGCTTCAGCAACCGGTGCTTGCAACGGCTAAAACAGGTTTTCAACTCAGTTGGTGTCGGCGCTGAGAAATTCAGTCCTTCGGTTGAGAACCTGCCGGAAACCTTCGAACATATTGAGGGCGAAGTTGATGCACTCGACGAAGTTATAGGTGGACACACCGATTTCTACGCTCTGCTAGCTTCTCGGAGCACAACTGTTGCCTTCATGAAATCTGGCTGTGAACATGGAAAGATTGTCAACAGACCAAATTTTAGTTTATCTCCGACAGATTTAATTGATATCCCTAGCGTAGCTCGGAGTATAGGAAACAGATTGATAACTCAAATTTGGGTAAAAGGCGGGCAAAAAATGGCTCGCGACGAAGCTCGGAGCCACCTTAAGACGGTAAAAAATTTATGCCTATTTCTTTACCTTCTCCTTGAAGTCTGCACTTCTCTCATACCGTTTTAATATGTATAGGATGATGATGCTGAAGAAAAACGAGCCAAAGGTTGACAGGTGATCCGAAGCTCAGATGACCCGAAGCTTAAGGATGTCAAAGCTGAAGACCTTGCTGAAAAAATTCTAAGGAAAAATCTTGTACCATCGTTGTAAAAATACTTGTAATTTAAGAATCAGAAACTAATTATGTAAATTTGTGCATACCTTGTAATATATTTTTTTCCTTTTTGTCCGTGTATGAACTGCTTTGATGAGGACGAAACTTAGTATTTTTGAGCCAAAGGCGAAAAACACCTTCCCTTCTTTTCGTACACAACGAAGCATGAAACTGCTTCTTGTCCTTTTTGCCGAAGCCTTATCTTTATAGTCGAAGCATCCGCCTGTGTCTGTATGTTATGATGATGATGATCCTATGTATGTCTAAATGAATGTTTATGAATGCAAATGTATGATGTAATGTGTCGTGCAAATGAATGTCCAAACACACGCATACGAAGCCACAACCATAGCCTTCATTCCCTTGGGAATGACCGAAGTCTCTTTGTTGTTTATTTTTCGGCTTCACCGCTTATTTTTCGGTGTATCAGCGCTGACTTTTCGCTGTAAGTTCTGAATCCCCTAAGCAACGTCTTTTGAACTTCTTCGCCTTCTATTTCGGCGGTATCGCGTTGACTTTTCGCGCTTCGCCTTATATTTCGGCGATATCAGCGTTGACTTTTTGCTGTAAGCTCTGCATTCCCTTGGGAACGACTTTTGAGCAGAAAACTTACGCTGCGCTCCCTTAGGAATGGTTTTTTGTAGCTCCCAACATTGGCGCCCCACGGTGGGCGCCAATGTTGGGAGCTTGTTCTCAAATGCTTCGAATTAAGAACAAGGCAACATAAAATGTTAAGTGTTAAAGCCCTTCGCCCATTGAAGCATTATCTCTCCAAGAGTATAATGATCTCCGAACGAAGGTCATGAACAAAGGTCACGAAGGTCATACCTTCGTGATTAGAGTTATGAAATAATGAAAGATAAAAAATATATAAAATATGAGACATGAAAGTATAACATATCAAAACACTTAAATTTATTCATATATTTCATCATACAAACTTAAATATTAAAACATAACATTTAATCACATTTATACTTTCGTCTTGACAGAAGGTAATAATCCAAGTGTCGCGTGCAAGCGATTACAAGATTGCCTGAACAGTACGGGGGTACTGTTCATCTATTTATAGGCACAGGACACAGCCTGTGAGAAATTACATTCATGCCCTTTACAAATGCTTACAATCATAATACAAGCTATCATGGGTCGATTGGTCATTTCATCTTTAAGTCGGTTCACTCCTTCGTCTTGAGACATGTCACTATGCCGAAGCTTTATGGGTGATAGCTTCGGCACTGCTTTTGAGAGGATCTGCCGAAGGTGTTTCTTCTTACAGGATCTTCGGCGACGAAGCATACCCCCAACAATGATGATGGTGGAAGCCAAGAAAACTGGTGCTTTATATAGTATAGAATAGAAATAGCCTTGTTTATTCTGAAATGTTTGGCTAATTTGATTTGCACTATAGGTGCATACCAAGAGAAAAAATAAGCAAGATGCATAACGCACAAGTGATCTTGTCTTTGTTCAATTCAATGCAAGATTGCTTAGCAAAATATAGAGAAGCAAGACTAAAAATGTTGATGTACTTCTATATAATATTGCTTCTAATTCTCAAGACTGACTGGTTGAATGATGTGACAATATTTATGAAGAAAATGACGCTATGCAACTTCGTAGAAGTTCAAGAGTTATATAACTTCAAAGATGATTTTGGGTCTGATAGTGAATGTGAAGACATTGAAATAGAGGATGACGATGTTGAGTTTGAATCAGACCATGATGAAGTGCTTCCAACAAAAGATTATGACCAAGACGATGAAAATTGATGATGGCTAGTTGTTTATATTTTATATCTTAATTTTTACAATGCACATTGACACTACTATTTGACCGATTAGTGCCTACCCATTATTTTTTTATTAATCCTCAATAATAGATTAATTGCCCATGTCCAACTTGCTAATTAAATTCCAATGTCCAATATCTTAAACCTTGATTTTTATCCATTTGAAATAAAGCATCTTTAATCTCTGTTTCAGAGATCTTTATGCAAAGTTGTTGGTTGTCTGTTTCAGATAGTTGTTCTAGATCAGCCAAACCTCATCATCAATTTGAAACATATTACCAGGTGCATGACCAAACCGAGTAATATGGTAATCTGTTGCATATTCAAGGAGCCTATCATTTCCTTCAATTCTCATACCTTCATCTTCTAGGAATATGATACTATTTTTTCTTTTTCCCATTTGCAATTCTATGAAAGAATTCATTATTTCCGTCACCTTTTAACAACCAATTCTCATGAGCTCTTTGTCTCCAATAAATTTCATCTTCTTACAAAATTCACATATTTTCCTTCAACAGATATATCCTCGGCTGAAGTTGAGCAACATTAAGGTGTTTTTGCTCTTCTTCTTTCTCTAGATTTTCAAATTCAAATTGTATTTGGATATTTTTCTTTTATTTTCTCCTCTTTATTTCCAATCCCAGCCTTTCAAGTATTGTTTGCATAGCTTCAATTTTTGTTGGATCTTATCAAGAGCACTTTTGGCTCTATAGGGTTTATTCCGGATATCTTCAATACTTTTAAAACTTGGGTTGAGTCGGTGAAAGGGAAATGGGAAATTAAGCCATTTCTATAAATTTTGGTGATTGAATGACCAACACAACATCTTGGACTAACTAGTTTGCTAAGTCTATGAGCACACGTTCACTCAAGTACAAATTGACGATCTCAAGTCCAAATGAGCTTAAAGAAGCAAGAAGTGCGACATCTTGAAAAAGGGTAAAACAGTGAGGTTTGAACCCTTGAATAGGTTACATACACCTATTAGAATGTTTCTAGCACTTTGGTTTGCTCTCCAACTTAGTTTCTAGCAAAAAGTGTTTTTTGGACTTGTGTTTGAGTTGAAACATAAAGTCTAAAAGGGAGCTAAGCTAAAGGTGTGAACCTATGACTTGGGCATAACAAACATACTCTAAATATGTTTGAGTAAGCCATAGAATAACTCCCAAGACCAGCCAATATGGATTGCAGAAGATTTGCTCGAAAGAGCAAAGTCTGAGCTATTTTGGGGCTCACCGGACAGGTCCTGTGGTGCACCGGACCGTCTTTCCAGGGAGCCCCTCCGAAGACTTCATCTATCTAGGGCATCGAACCCCGAGTCCGGTGCACATGACCTCATCATACATGAACTACTCAACTTCAGGAAAATCACTAAAAATCACCGGACCATCTACAGTACTCGGTGCGGTGGTGCACCGGACCTCGCGGTAACAACTACTTCAATGGTCGAGTGACGTGTGGTGGTCCGGTGGTGGACCAGACCGGTCTGGTGCCATCTCGAGATGGATGGGCCCAATCAATACCCCAGAGGACCTGCTCCTGTTATCGGTCTAGTACGCCTGCGCAATGCAGAATTCCAGCGGCTTCCTCGACGACTATTTGGGGGCTTGAGGCTATAAATAGACCCCCATTTCGACCCCCTCTCTACACCAAGTCACTCAAGAGCTAGAACTTCACTTCTACGCATTAGAAAAACACACCTATGTGATCTAAGCACATATTTCTATGAGATAGAGTTGTGCTGCTACTTGCGCTTGTGCTCTTGTTCTTTGGGTGTTGTTCTTATGCTCTTTGCGTGCGTTTTACTCCTCTCTCTCTCTCTCTCTCTTGTTGTTCTTGGATTTGTTGTTCCCATCACATTTTGTACGACTGCAAGAAACTCCGATCTATAGGGATCCTTGGGAGGAGAAAATTCATAAGGAAGAACTGTGACCTCAAGTTGATCATACATCACTTGAGAAGGGTTGAGTGCAACCCTCATCCTTTGGGACACCACAACGTGGAGTAGTCAAGCATTCGAGGCTTGATCGAACCATAGTAAAAATCGTCGTGTCATGTGTTGTCACACCCGGATTTAAGGGACAAAGTCGGGTGCATCTCATACATGCGCCAAAGAAGACAACATATATAATAATAGAGTGTATAGAGATAAATGTCACAATAACATCAGAGTACTTATTACATTGCAGAACTCTTACAAAATAAAAGATAAATATAAATCAAACTAAAATCCATCTTTGGCGCCAATAAGTCAACTAGGAGACGCCACCTAGATCAAATCAAACTCCTCGTTGTGTGGCTCCTCTTGAACCACATGTTCTTCTCCTGTGGGGGGTGTGAGACAGCAAGGGTGAGCTCACACATGATCATAGCTCAACAAGTTGTGGGGAAACCAGTGTGCATGAACTCACCAAAGGTGGGAGTTCATGTGATGTGTGAGGTTGATCAACAATAGGGGTTAAAGCTGAGCATTGCTTTTAATAAGTTGGTCAAATTTTATTAGCAGTTACTAAATGTAAGTGAATACCAAACCATAATAAGAATAATAGAACAAAATTAATAATAATCCCATGCAATGCAAATGACAAATTGAATATAAGTTCCATAAATTAATCATGCGAGAGTCCTGAGCTGCTCATGACCGTGAGCTCGACTAGTATACCAGTTTTACACTCTACAGAGGTTGTACCCTGTACCCACAAGTCATGTATCCCATGTCGCCAAGGTTTGCAAGGCCCTTAGACACTACTAAGGTGAATGGCTAGGGATCCACTACGAGGCCTTTACAAAGTTCCACTAGCTTCCGAAAACCTGCTACAGTTTAGGGGAAGAGCACTTGCAAGAATCTCCCGTCTGACCGCCATCACAACAAAATCAACCCGAGGACCTCCCTGCATGCAACTCCCCTACTGCCCTTGCCTCTTTCGGGTAAGGTAGTCTTCCACTAGCTTTTCTAATTAGTCAGCCAAGGGCGTCCCATTCCACCCTTGTGGTGGCACGTGTTTCTCAAGTTAAGCTCAATATTCCAATTAAAGATAATGATGATCTTTACATGAACATAAATAAAATAACAGAATAATTGGAACATGGATATAATGAAATATTAACCCAAAAACCATGTACAACAATAGCATAACTACTCAAATGATTCAGGGGTAAACAAGGTAAAAAGGATAAACAGACTAGGGTGACCTATTGGGTCCCATCAAAATTAAACCTATGCATGAATAAGTGATATTAAAGAACATTATTGGGTAAAAAGTGGTCAAGGGCACAACTTGCCTTCAATGAGCTCCTGCTCAGCAACTTCTATCTGCTGGGCACCGGGATCCTCAGCCACTAGCTCTTCTACTCGCCACAATACAAACAAGCATAGTATAAAGGAGAAATTAATATCACACCAAACATGTAAACAAAATACATAATAATAATCTACACATTAAAATAAGATCATAGGAACATGAATCATTAATTTTGGAGTTATAGATTTTAAGTTATGAATTTCCAAAGGTTTTATGTGCTTGATATATGATTAATTGAGAAATTAATTTTCTTACTGTTTTCATGTCAAAACAGAGACTCTAGGTGATGAACAATAATATTACAAAATTATAGGAATTGGAATGGATCAATTTGGAGTTCATATGAATTTTCTAGGGTTTAAACAAGTTTTGCAATTAATTTAATACTAGAAATCATTTTATAATTGTTTTTTCTTAGGTTTTCTATTTCTCTGGACTGGGCGTCAAATACCAGAGAAAGCAGGGGTTATTCTACAAAAATTCCCGAGACTCATAATACTATACACTGGACTGCGGGTTTAATCAGGGATAACCCAGGGTCTCTTTTATAAATTACTCGATCGAAGGGGTATCCTGAGTTCTCGGCTGTTAGATTAGAGATCGACACATAGGATTAGATCTAAACTGCGACGAACCGGTACACTACGCAGCCCGTTGGATTGGAGATATGCGGTCCCCATTTAATGAAGCCAGATCTCTTCCGAGCCGAGGGATCGTAGATGTATGGTCACGATCTGTCTGATCTCGGTCGTTGCGCAGAAGATCAACGACCACAAGCTCAAACCCCTCCACCGACGGCCACCCCATGACGACGTACTCCGAAACGCGGCAGCGCCATCGCCGGATTTCTGGTTTGCGCGCCCTAGTGAACTAATCTCAACTCCAGTACGCAATCACCGGAAACTACTGAACTTGGCACAAGGTACTCACCAGTCGCGAGGGCGAAGAGGACTGTGCCCACGTTGTCACGCAATCCGCGCACCCCGATGATGAATTGATACCACCCTGATCGCCAATTCGGTCCGCAAATGGCTCGGTCTCCTTCTCAGCAACCCGGCAAAGGTCTTCGAGTCAATTCCCGGCACAGGAAGGCGACGAGGGAACGTAATCGTGGCGGCGTGGGTTATCTAGGTATCGGGTCTCTGATTCATTACTCGCGCATAGGGATGAAAACGGTTTCGGAATTTTTCGGAATTCCGGAAACCGATTTCGAAATTTTTCGATCGGATTCACCGGTAACGGTATTTTTCGAAAACGGAATCGGTTTTTGGAATTTTATATCGGAATCGGTATCGGAATCGGTGTGGTGTTTTACCGACCGTTTCCTTCGGTTACCGGTTTTTGTCGGAAATTACCGGATTTGTGTCTCGGAATTTTCCGGAATTGTGTCTCGGAATTTTTTTTCGAAATTTTCCAACATGTGATTTTTTGCATCGCCTGTACGTCTCTGGATAAGGATTACATATTTTTGTATTTTTTTGACGTTTTAAGATATTTTTGGGATAGATGGTGTTGGAAGGCAGTTGAGATTAACGATTTGGTCTCTCGAACGAATCCACCATTTTCTATGCACTTGTTATGTATTAGTAATATATAATGATAGAGAGCCGACAGTCTGTCTTTTCCACACACTATAGTTTAGGGTTTTCATATGAGGCTGTGAAAAACCCTTTATGTGAGGAAAAAATATTTTATGAGTAAGCATGTCATGTCAACTAAATCGAGTGGATATTGTGAATTGTGAACTTTGAGTCTGTGAACTTGTGATCTTTATGAACTTGTTATACTGTGAACTTGTTATATTGTGAACTTGTGATCTTTGTAAACTTTTTATATTATAAATTTGTGATCCTTGTGAACTTGTTATATCATGAATTATGAACTTGTGGTCTTTGTGATCTTTTGTCAATTTTGTTTTATTGTGAAGTTTGATATGTTTACCGATCGTATTTTATATTTCGACTGTTACCGGTGTATTTTCCGCACCGAACTTCTGTTTCCGATGTTTCCGAAATACCGATATCATTTCTGTTTCCGGAGTTACCGTTTTCGATTTTGTTTCGGATAAAAAATATAAAAACGGTAATGGTTTTAGTGTTTACCGACCGTTTCCGACCGTTTTCATCCCTACTCGCGCCCTGCTCGGCTCCGGTGAACTCGCACGAGGATTGACTCAGGGAACAGCAAAGCTATTTATGGACACGAACGTGGCTTGCGGGATCAGCCGAGATCGGGAATCGCGGATCCACCGTTGCGACACTCCACCATGCGCGCGAGGTGGGCGAGATGGAGGCGAGCGGGTCTTGCGGCTGGTGCGTGGGCCCCGTGTGACAGCGAGCGTGTGATGGCGCCCAAGTAGCTGACATGCGGGCCAGGTTCATTAGCAAAAGACGTCCCACGCCTGCGATGGATGTGCGAGACCGACAGTCGGGCCCCACATGGCAGTCGGTCGCGCGCGCGGTGGAACAAGGTTTGGGCCACGCGGGTGGGGTTGGGGGTCTGCCTCATCGCCGAAGGTTCCATAAGAAGAAACACCTTCGAAAGACGACACAAAACCGAAGCTATCAATCAAAGAGCTTCAGAGTACATTTTCAGATGCATCGACTTAAAGATGAAATGACCAATCGGGCCGAGATAGCTTGTACTATGATTGTAAATATTTGTAAAGGGCATGAATGTAATTTCTCACAGGCTGTGTCCTGTGCCTATAAATAGATGAATAGTACCCCTGTACTTGTTCACGCTATCTTGTATTCGCTTGTGCACAACGCTCGGATTTTTGCCTTCTGTCAAGCCGAAGGTACAAATATAATTAAATATTGTATTTAAATACTCAAGTTTATATAATGAAGATATGTGAATGATGTTATATAATTATTCATGTTATCTTTCGTGTTTCATATGCTTTGTCTTTCATTATCGCATACCATGATGATGAAGGTACGTCCTTCATGACCTTCGTCCGAAGATCGTTATATCCTAAGGGAAATAATGCTTCGAATGACGAAGGATATTAACATTTAATACTTTGTGTTGCCTTGTTCTTGACTCATAGCATTTGAGAACAAGTCCCCAACATTGGCGCCCACCTCCGGTGAACTCACTTCTACTATCAAGCTGATGGCTTCGTTCAACAATGAAGCTGAAGTAGCTTCGGCTACGAAGATGGTGCTCCCGATAATAGGTGGTTCATGTTCAGAACCGGCCAACAAAAAGCAGAAGAAGGAGGCCCAGAGAAGGGTGCAGCATGTTGGGGTGCAGGGACCCTTCATCAAGTCAAAATGGTCCCACATCCCAATCACCTTCTCCCAGGAGGACCTTCAGCTCAAGGATTACCCTCACAATGATGCTATGGTTATATCTTGTGTCATCAAGGGATTTCTGATCCACAATGTTCTGGTTGATACAGGCAGTGCAGCGGATATCATATTTGCTAAGGCCTTCAGACAGATGCAAGAGCTAGAGGACAAGATTCATGATGCTACACACCCTCTTTGTGGCTTCGGAGGAAGGCATATCGTAGCACTTGGCAAGATCACAATGCCAGTGACCTTCGGATTTGTCCACAACACAAGGATTGAACAGGCTGTGTTTGATATTGTTGACATAGAATACCCCTACAATGCAATCATTGGTCGTGGGACACTTAATGCTTTCGAAGCAATTCTTCATCCAGCATACCTATGCATGAAGATACCTTCGAAATAAGGGCCTATTGCAATTCATGGAAGTCAGGAAGCTGCCAGAAAGGCTGAGGGAAATTGGACAGACTCAAAAGCCATCCACAATATAGATGGAGCTGAAGCTTGTGAGCAGTACAAGTACAGAAGAGAGAAGGCTGCTTCGGCTGATCAGCCGAAGCCCTTGCTTCTATATGAAGACATAGCAGAGCAGAAGGTATTGCTGGGGTCTCAATTATCGGAAGAGCAAGAAAAAATTGTGATAAGGTTTTTATTCAACAACAAAGATGTTTTTGCATGGTCGGCCAATGATCTCTGTGGTGTCAACAGCGACGTCATTGAACATTCACTCAATGTCAATCCATCCTTCAGGCCCAGAAAACAAAGGCTTCGGAAAATGTCTGATGATAAAGCCAAAGGTGCTCGGAATGAAGTAAAAAGACTTCTCAGTGCTGATGTTATTAGAGAGGTAAAATATCCAGAGTGGCTAGCCAATACTGTTATGGTAAAGAAGGTCAATGGCAAATGGAGAATGTGTATTGATTTCATGGATCTCAACAAGGCCTGTCCAAAGGACGAATTTCCATTACCAAGGATAGACTCTCTTGTGGATGCAGCAGCTTCTTCAGAACTTATGAGTCTGCTGGATTGCTACTCAGGATATCATCAAATATGGATGAAGAAGGAGGATGAGCTGAAGACTAGCTTCATAACTCCCAGTGGCACCTATTGTTATTTTTCGATGCCTGAGGGGCTCAAGAATGCTGTAGGCAGTTTCAGCAGGATGACAGCCAAGGTCCTTCATTCCCAAATAGGCAGAAATGTGCTAACATACGTTGATGATATCATAGTAAAAAGCACGAAGCAAGAAAATCATATCACTGGTCTGCAAGAAACATTTGCTAATTTCAAATAAGCTGGCCTGAAATTAAATCCTGAAAAGTGTGTCTTTGGAGTGAAGAAGGGTAAGTTCCTTGGCTGTCTGGTTTCAACGAAGGGGATTGAAGCTAACCCAAGCAAGATCGAAGCCATCCTTCGAATGGAACCGCCGGGCACAAAAAAGGGGGCCCAACAATTGGCAGGAAGACTGGCTTCATTGAATAGATTTATATCTAGATCAGCAGAAAGAAACTTGCCATTCTTTGAAATACTAAAGTCAGCCGAAGTCTTTCAATGGGGCCCAGCTCAACAGAAAGCCTTCGAAGAGTTGAAGCAATACTTGATTCATATAACAACATTAACTCCACCCGCGCTAGGGGCTCCGTTACTATTGTATGTGGCAGCTTCACACTCTGCAGTGAGTGCGGCGCTTGTGCAGGAGAAATTGGAAGGACAAATCAAAAAGCAAGCCCCAGTATACTTTGTCTCCGAAGGTCTAAGCTTATCAAAGAAAAATTATACAGAATTGGAGAAGGTTTTGTATGCTGTCTTAATGGCCTCCAGAAAGCTTCGACATTATTTTCAAGCATTCCATATAATTGTTCCTTCATCACAGCATCTGAAGGATATCATGAGGAACAGAGAAGCTACTGGAAGGATTGGAAAGTGGGCTACGGAACTCAACGAATTCAGCATTGATTATGTGCATAGATCCTCAATTCAGTCCCAGACGTTAGCAGACTTCATCGCTGATTGGACGCCAGGGGCTCAGGAAGAAGAAGAAAATAAAGATGCCGAAGCTTGGACAGTGTTCTGCGACAGTTCCTGGGGAACCTTCGGGGCAGGTGTGGCTGCTGTCTTAGTTGCACCTTCCAAAGTCAGAACATGCTATGCAATAAGGCTTGATTTCAGCTGTACAAATAATATTGCTGAATACGAAGCTTTACTTTTGGGGCTTCGGAAGTTAAAAGCAATGGGGATAAGAAGGGTGGTACTTAAAACTGACTCCCAAGTTATTTCTGGTCATATTGACAAGAGTTGTAAGACAAGAGATCCAAAGCTTGAGAAATACCTGGACACAGTTCGAAGGCTTGAAGCTTCATTAGAAGGGTTTTCTGTTAAGAATATTCCACGAGGAGAAAATGAGCACGATGATCTGTTAGCCAAGTCAGCAACACAGGGGCTGCCTCTACCTTCGGAAGTATTTTTTTGAGACAATAAGAGCACCTTCGGTGGAACTTCTCGAAAGAGCAGTGCTCACTATATCTCCTGTTCATAGTGAAGATTGGAGGACTGAGATTATATCTTTCCTCCAAGGTAACTGCCTTTCAAATGACGAAGCTTATAATAAGAGAATGGAGGCAAGAACAAGACCATATGTAATAATAGAAGGGGAGTTATACAAACATGGAGTCTACTCTCCACTTCTCAAGTGTCTATCCAGAACCGAAGGTATATAGCTGATGAAGGAAATACATGCAGGCTTGTGTGGATCTCACATTGGATCTAGACCTTTGCTCGGGAAGGTCTTCAGACAAGGATTTTATTGGCCGAAGGCAGCTTCGGATGCAACGGATCTGGTTCAAAAGTGCGAAAAATGTCAAAAATGTGCAAGAGACCAGAAACAACCTTCATCGCTAACCCAGCTAATACAACCAACCTGGCCATTGCAAAGATGGGGCCTGGATTTGTTAGGTCCACTCCCACCAGCACAAGGCAATTTAAGATATGTTGTGGTGGTTGTAGAATATTTTTCCAAATGGATTGAAGCGAAACCTTTGGACACAATAACTTCGGTCACAGTCCAGAAATTCTTTTGGTAAAACATTGTTTGTCGCTTCGGCGTACCAAAGGCTATAACTGTGGACAACGGAACACAGTTTGATGCCGAAGTTTTCTAGGAATTATGTGATCAAATCGGCATGAAGATTCATTTGCGTCAGTCAGACATCCAGAGTCAAATGGACTTGTCGAAAGAGCAAATGGTATTATAATGACAGGAATAATGAAGTTAATTTTTAATCAACCCAGAGGAAAGTGGCCGGAAGAGTTGATTAAAGTGGTGTGGAGCCACAATACAATCGTATCAAGATCAACAGGTTTTACGCCATTCAAGTTATTATTTGGTGACGAAGCTATAACCCCAGAAGAAGCTAAAACGGGGTCAATAAGAACAACAGCTTCGACTGAAGACAAAGCTGATTATCATGTGGCAAAAGACACTATATAAGGGGTCAGAGTTCAGGTTGTGGAAAATATAAATAAATATCAAGCCAAAACAATAAAATGGCGCGACAGAAAAATCCGACTGAAAAATATCAAGCCAGGGCATTTAGTGCTTCAGAGAGTGGCTAATCCGGATACAGTAGTCAAACTACAGCTGAAGTGGGAAGGACCTTTTCTGGTAGTATCTTCGTCAAGGCCCGGTTCTTACAGATTAAAGGATATGGATGGCAATGACATTCCTAGATCTTGGAACGCGGATGACCTTCGACGGTATTATGTATAGATTGATGTAATCTTTTTCATTTTTTCTATGGCACCCTTTTCCTTTCCAAAGGGGGAGAAAGGTTTTTAATGGGGCCATAGTTTGTAATTTTTCCTTTCTTATTCAGCTCCATGAGAGCAAAATCCCCCAAAATATGTAAATGTAAAATCTGAGCATGCACCATCGAGTGCAGAGAAAAAGAAAAAACAGGGAGAAGCTCGAAAGTCGTCCCTAAGGGGATGCAGAGCATGACGAAGCTACAAAAAGCCGTTCCTAAGGGAGCGCATCGTAAGTTTTATGCTCAAAAGTCGTTCCTAAGAGAATGCAGAGCCAGATACCGCCGAAATATAAGGCGAAGCGCGAAAAGTCAACGCGAATACCGTCGAAATAGAAGGCGAAGAAGTTTAAAAGACGTTCCTAAGGGGATGCAGAACTTACACCGAAAAATAAGCGGTGCAGCCAAAAAATAAATGGCAAAGAGATTTCAGTTATTCCTAAGGGAATGAAGGTTGTGGATGAAGCTTCGAATGTGTGTGTTTGGGCATTCATTTGCACGATACATTACATCATACATTGAATTCATAAACATTCATTTAGAAATACATAGGATCATCATCGTCATCATCATATCATATAGATACAGATAGTTGCTTCGGCTCTAAGCATACATCTTGAAAAGCAGATTCATGCTTCGTTGTGTACGAAAAGAAGGGAAGGTGTTTTTCGCCTTCGGCTCAAAAAATACAAGTTTCGTCCACATCAAAGCATTTCATACATCGATGGAAAGGTAAAAATATATAACAAGGTATGGACAAATTTACAGAGTAGAATCTGATTCTTAAGTTACAATATTCTTTATAAAGGTTAATACAAGAGTTTTCTTAGAATTTTTCCACAGCTAGGTATTCGAGCTTCATCACCATCTGTTGAGCTTCGGATTGTCTGCTAAGCTTCGGCTCTGTGTTCTTCGGCTTCGTCATCCTGTACATATCAAAGCATTATAAGGAAAATTCAAGTTTTGAGGAAAAGGTAAGCACAAGGTATGATTTTATTACCGGCTTGAGGTGACTTCGAGCTTCGTCACCAGCTAGGCTTCACCCACCCTTCGTCCAGATTTGCTTTATAAATCTGTTTTCTATGCTTCGAGCAAGGCTGGGGATATCAATCAAATCTGCTGGTGATAAGCTGAAGTTTGGTCTATTAACAATCTTCCCATGCGTGCAACCGGACTTCATGAAGGCAACAGTTGTGCCCCGAGAAGCTAGCAGGGCACAGAAATCACCGTGTCCGGCTATAACTTCATCAAGAGCATCAACTTCGCCCTCAATGTGTTCGAAGGTCCCTGGCAGGTCTTCAATCGAAGGATTGAATTTCTCAGAGCTGGCTCCAACCAAGTGGAAGACCTGCCTTAATCGTTGCACGCATCGGTTGCTGAACTCTAGACATTTATTTTGAAGCTCTTTCAATGATTTTTGCAAATGTGAACTTTTTTCTACTTCAGCCTCAAACTTCATATTAAATTTCTGCTTTTCTTGTTCGAAGCTTTCTGACTTTGAGAGAAGTTCTTAATTCAATCTTGTAATTTTGGCTTCAGCTTCTACCAGTAAACCCTCCGTTGTCTGAAGTTCAAAATCTTTCCTTTCAAGAGCAGCCGCTTGATCTTTTATTTTGTTCTCTAGACCTTCAATTATGACCTCATGTTTTTATCTTCAAGGTCCTGTTGCATCCTCAAAGCTTTACTTAATAACATACTCTGTGTAGAAGCAAGCTTCGTCAGCAAACACCTTCGTTGTTAAAACAATGAAAAACTGAAGAAAAGTTTGTACCTTGAAATTAGAATAGAATAAACTACCGACGATATGCTGTCATCGGTAGCGGCTGATATCGGCCTCAAGCTTCGGGAAACCAATACTCTTCGACAGAATACTGATAACCTTTGCTCCAGTTCGGTCTCGGAGGCAACCTAAGCTTTCATCATCAATGCCGCCGAAGAGCATCGCCCCTGGCTGATACCCGCAGGATATGGCATAGTCTCTCAACTCTTCTTTCTCAGCCTTTGACAATTCTTGTCCAATTAAGTTTTGAAAGTTGAAATTTTCTTCTTTTGAAGTATCTTCGGCCATCTCCTTCTCTTTTCCAGGAACTGTGGCCATGGTCTTTTCGGCGGCTGTAGCAGCTTCTTGTGTGGCCATATCCAGAAACATTCTATCAATATCAGAAAATGTGCTTTCTAGATTTGCATCATCGGCCGTTGCAGCCTCGGCAGTTGTAGCTTCAGTAGGTGCAGCTTCGGTAGCAGTGGCGCTCTCGACAGCTGGTGTCTTTGACGCCGAAGCCGATGGTGGTGTTTCTTCAATAGCTTCAGTCACATTAATAATCCTTCGTTTTTTCGGCCCAGCATACTTCTTCGCTGCCGAGGGCTCCTTCTTCTTCTGTAAAAGCTTCGTTAGATGTGGCCCGAGTGGACTTAGCTTGATAGGCAAGGATTCAGTCATTACCTTTAGAATTTCTTCCACGTCGGTAGCAGAAGGTGTTGAAGGAGTCTCTTCTTCTATATCAGTCGCCTTTTGCTTCGGAGCCGCAGTTTTCCTTTTCTTCGGAGCAACTGCCTTCGACTCAGGGCTCAATTTTTTCCTCTTCAAAATTTCTTCATCTTCTTTCATCATTCTAGCAGCTTGTCTGCCCACAACACTAACAATTCTTTTTCTTTTTTGCCCTTCGGCACCTTTGTTCAATCGCTCATAGTCAGGATATTCAAAATTCAGTGCATCCATTACCCGATTCAATCTTCGCTTTGGCCGGGCGCCGAAGGCTGCAGTCAGCAACTGATCTTCTTTTTTCGTATAATTGCCTAAAATCTCATTGCACATAACTTCAATTGTATCCAACCATTCTTGGCAGGGTTCTTTGAAGTGTTTCTTGAATTTAAAATGATAGGTCAACCGAACAAGGTCATTCTTCTTCTCTCCTTCAAGCTTCGGCATACCCCATTCCCTTAGCGTTGGGAATATTCTGTTGGCTAAGTATTCTTGAACAAATCCCTAGTCCCAATATGTTCAGAAACAACTCTAAACTCGGCCACAGCATCTGGGCATGGTGCCCCCGGCGTCATGTTGCACTGAGGCCTAGTCAGCCCGAAGGTTAGCTCCAACGGGCTCTGAACTAGCTTCTCCTTTTTCTCATCAATCTTAACATAAAACCATTCAGATTTCCAACTGGTCGGCCACTTAGTGCGGTAACTGACCACCGGTGTCTTCATGTCTTTGCGGTATGCAAAATTGTAACAGCCAAAATTCTCGTGCAAGCCATCTTCTCTAGCCTTCGTCTAATAATGGAGTTCGTGTACTCGGCAGAAGGCTTCGGCGAGCGGCTCCACCCCTTGGCTTCGGAGAGCCCAGATATACATGCTAAGCCTAACGATGGCGTTAGGGGTCAGCTGATGAAGATAAATCTCAAATTTTTCCAAAACATCTGCAATCATCCCTTGCAAAGGAAATCTCAACCCTGCTTTGAAGAAGCTCTTAAAAACTACCACTTCATCACCTTCTGGTTTCGGGATAGTCTCTTCCCCGCCAAAGCGAATCAACCCCTTCTCGGCTTCTCTGAAGTAGCCCAGCTTCGTCATCATGGGCATATTAGCTTCGGACACAGTCGACTTCCCAAAATCCAAATGGCTGGGCTTCGATGGCATAGCGGTGTTATAATCAATCTCTTCTTCACCAGTATTGCCCTCTTAAATATCTGCTAGCTCGGCTTCAGTAGCAGGGGCGCCTTTGTCAGGAGCGCCCTCCGTCACAACTAGTCCCGATCGCCTCATAACTTCGGAGATCAAAGCAGTTTCAGTAGCTTCGGTTTCCTCTCCGTCGTGTGTAACCCTAGCTGTTGACCGCACCCTGGCCATTTGATGTTGAATTTCTTGCGTTTTGACGAAGTTGATTATTTTTGACGAAGCTCCCTCTTGTCACGAAGCTAGAGCAAAGTGATCCTTTGATTGAGAATACGGTGAACAAGCTTCAGCGGTGGTCAAATTTTTTGGCAGCACAACAGTACAATAGCAGTAAATGATGTGGTAACTTCACAACTACCCGTCTGTTTATATAGTGCTGAAGGTGGGAAGGTGAATCGTCAAGTCGCTCGCACCCACTGAACAGTCACCCGCACTCACTGAACGGTGGACCATAGTGCCCAAGAAGCTGAATCACCAGATCGCGCGTACCCGTTGTATGGTGGGACCACCCTTCACTCAGAATATTTAAATCGTTTCTCGGCAAAGAGCTAAGGGAAGGTGTTTTTCGGACCTTCGGCATTTCGAAGCCTAAGAGAGTTTTTCACGGGTCGAGCTCATTACGAAAAACGATCTGGCACCGTGAAGGGGCTACTGTTGGGGGTCTGCCTCGTCGCCGAAGGTCCGATAAGAAGAAACACCTTCGGAAGACTGACATAAAGTCGAAGTTATCAATCAAAGAGCTTCGGAGTACATTTTTAGATGCACCGACTTAAAGATGAAATGACCAATCGGCCCGAGATAGCTTGTACTACGATTGTAAATATTTGTAAAGGGTATGAATGTAATTTCTCACAGGCTGTGTTCTATGCCTATAAATAGATGAATAGTACCCCTATACTGTTCACGCTATCTTGTATTCGCTTGTGCACAACGCTCAGATTTTTGCCTTCTGTCAAGCCGAAGGTACAAATATAATTAAATATTGTATTTAAATACTCAAGTTTATATAATGAAGATATGTGAATGATGTTACATAATTATTCATGTTATCTTTCATGTTTCATATGCTTTGTCTTTCATTATCGCATACCATGATGATGAAGGTACGTCCTTCATGACCTTCGTCCGAAGATCGTTATATCCTAAGGGAAATAATGCTTCGAAGGATGAAGGATATTAACATTTAATACTTTGTGTTGCCTTGTTCTTGACTCATAGCATATGAGAACAAGTCCCCAACGGGTGGCTTCTTCAGGTGGGCCGAAATGAGTTCCAAAGCCCAAATAAGTTCTCCTTTTCTTTTTCTTTTATGTTTTATTTTCTGTTTTCTTTTATTCTTAATTCTTTTGAATCCAAATTTGAATTTGAATATGAGTTTCACCTTTGAGTCCAATTCAAACTCTAGTGTAGGAATAATATATTTTTATTTACTTATTTTTATCCACATAATATTTATTTTCTTCCATTTTCTAAATTCTAGAATTTCTTTTAGATTCTAAATTTCCCTTTTTTGACTTTAATATATTTCTTGTCACATTATTTTTATATTGTCACAAAATGCACACAAAATAAAGTCCAGCATGATGCATAATTTAGTGGCATATCTTTTATTAATTATTGGTTTTTTAAATATGGTGTTCACATGTGATGGTAAGTAGATACAACACACACATATAAATAAAGGAAAATATTTTTTTCTCCTTTTATATTATCTCTTACAAATTGGGAATTACAAATCCTACCCCCATTAACAAGAATCTTGTCCTCGAGATTTAGGAAGGACTAGGGAAAAGATGGAGAAAGTTGCCTAGAGGGGAAGTGTATAGGCAAGTTAAAACTTTTTTTAACAAAATTAGAAACGAACTGGGCAAAACCGGTTCAACCGGTTTGCACGAGCTCAACTAAAGAATGAGATATAAAACTGAATTGATCTCGAAATCCACCCAGTTAACTTTGGAAATGAGATGTTCTAAATGATCCACAGGGTTCAATGTAGTAGATCTGAGAAGGGCACTTCTCAAAATCCACACACCAAAAAGATGTAAACAAATCTTCCACGCAATGGTGAGGGAACGAAGAACACAATTCGGTTGAACCGGACCACAATTCGGTTGAACCGGTTGTAAATCCGGTTGAGCTAGGCCAAAATTCGGTTGAACCGTTTTTCCAAAAATTTGCACATGGCTTTTTTTGACAGGACTGACTAGCAGACTGGCAGGGGAACAGTGCAGAAACCGGTTGAATCGGTTTTAATTCCGGTTGAACCGATTTTTGAAACTGTTGCACAGATTTTGAGAAAACTGAAGTGAAACAAGGGTAAAATGGAAGTTTTAGATCAAGGATTTTGAGCTTTAGTACCAACACCAACCTTTTTTTATGGATCCCCCTTGATAGTACGACGATTCCTATAATCAAGTTAAATAAAATATAATTAAGTAAACTCCTTCAGTCATCGGTGTCTCAAGTGTGATTTCTCCATGGTGTTGCTTCATAAGGATCACAAACATCTTTGTCTCACCTTTTGAAGCAAACACAAATCGAGCCTGTGACTCGTGCCATTTCACCATATATGAGTTCAAATCATGGCTTCAAGTCACCTTACTGATGCATCAACATGTTGTAACTCTTTATAGCTGATTAGTTCATCGACTTAGTGCAAGTACTCTCTTATTCACCTTAGCCATGGTACCTCGGTCTACAAGCCGTCGCTTGGCCTTCACCTTCGCTTAGTTCCTCGAAGCCCTTTCCTTGCTATCTTCACCCTATCAAGCCATTCTTGAGTCACATCCTATTGAGCATCCATTGAGAGAATCATTTCTTCAATATTGTGAACCTTGCTTGAATGTCATCTAGATATAACTGCTAAGATCAATCAAGCTCTAGTTTGATTCTCATATATTCATATATGGACTAATAGTAATATGGTCAAGCCAATTCATGATTCCTCATATCTTATTCACTTTGGCTTGACCAATCCTCTTAATCACTTCAACCTCTATTATGATCATATTTATGCATAGTGATTTCTCAGGACTTGTCCATATATTCAAACCAATATAGAGACCATATTATATCCATTTGCATTGTCTCACTGGTTATTTGACCTTGTGTTGAACCTTGTTCACTGATCATTATACAATATTCAAGTATGTTCATCATACTGAATTTCCTGTTCAACACTTAGCAAACTTGTTAGACCTTTAAATGTGTTGTTATCCAAATCACCAAAACTCACAAAAGGGATGACTGCACTTTCAATCTCCCCCTTTTTGGTGATTGATGACAACACATTTAAAGCTTACATAAGATTTGATAAATAAGATTTTGAATCCTATGATATAGTTTCCTCCCCCTAAATATGTGCATTTCAGAAAATACCAATTTTGTACTCAAATGCCAAAAGCACATATTTGGGTCAAAGAGTGAAGACAACTTATATCATACTATTCATAGGGTGCTTTGTGTCATAAAATAAATATGATGCTCATGACATAGAATGCACTAATCAACTTTCTACATCTTATGTTTTCTTATGATCCCCCCTTTTGTTAATTATACTCCCCTTTTCAAAAGAATTCTAACACTTAGTTACATAGGACTAAAGGTAAGCTTTAATGCACAATTTCTCCCCCTTTGTCATAAATCTCCAAAAAGGATACAAAGGATATAAAGGGAAGAAATTTTGATTAAGCAAGATTTAAACATGCTATCATGAAAAGGGTCCTTAGATGGCACAAAGGTAATGGATAAGTGTCAAAAGTGATGTACCTTTGCGATTTACCTTTTCAAGGGATTTCCAGACTTGTGTTGGATTTAGAATTCATTAGCAAGCTCTTGTTGGCATAAATGTGACATAGGTCCAAGATATCAAATGAATATTGTCATACTAATTCGAAAGATAAATCTTGATACCTGGAGTCTAGATGTCACCTAGCATTTTCTTATCACAACAAGAGGCAATATGAAAATTTCACAAGTATGGATTGTACAACTAGTGACCATGTACGAAAAATACGAATTGAAAAACACCAATTGATACAATTTGATAGATGAACAGATCACTAATTGCATATTACACTAAGTTCTCCTCAAGATTTATTGCACACATATATATGAATTCAATTGATACCAGTTGAGAGTACTTATTTGTAATTTAAAGTACCATTAGCATAAAATGAGTATCAATTGAACATAATCATGCAACATAAGAAACATGTGCGCTATTTAATCAATTAATTTCTAGACAGGAGAATTTATAAGCTATGCTACTTCAGATATTTGTAATCCAAAAAGATGTGATACATATTTACCAATTTTAGATGATGTTGGAGTAGCATATACAAGAGAAACTCATTCTCTTATGAAATGTATAGAAGATACATTTATTGGAGCAAAGAATCTTTGATACCCATCAAAATTTGCAGTGGAAGCGATTGTCTTTGCTTGAAGATTCCTTTCTAATTTGAGACTACACACATAATAGACTTGAAAATGAAGTTAGTCTCAAAAATTCAAATTATAGACCATTCTTCCCCTAAATGTTTGCATACAAGTGATGAATACTTGTTTAGCTTATGCACTTGTACTTGTGAGGCCAGGGGATTAAGTTATACAATTTGAACCTTGGTACAAATAAAGTATGAAAATGTGAAATTGTACCAATTAAAGGAATTACTCATAATCAAAAGGTATACTAATAGACATGATATGCAATATTTTAAACCAAGATTCTTGAGAAGTTAGCATGTTTGAGTCATACCTCACTAAGATGACTTAAAACTAATTTATGACATCACCACAAGAGGTATTAATCACATATCTAGAGATTCTTTAATCATCGCCACAAGTGCAACCTTATGGTGTGACTTAAGATATTGCATATACATTCACACACTAGCATGTAAGAGACTAGATGTACAAAGGTAATACAATAGTTCATGGAACTAAAAGAAAATATTAGTATTTAAGGACACAAGATATAGAATGAGCTCCACCTAAATGTGTGCATCAAGTACTCGAATTACTTGTAACATGCACTTGATTCAATTAAGATTCTTAGAGGGGTTCATCATATATCTTGGCCAGGGCATAATAAATTTGCAACAATTTGAAATCATGCTAGAGAACACATATCGTTCCCCAAAAGAACTAATCCATGGGGTGACATGTGGTAATTATTTGATCATTTCCTTGGAACCACTCATCCTCATTTGATGTTCTTCTTTCACCAAGGTGTGAGACTACACAACATGAACTTGAAAGAAATCATTAGTCTCACAAGATATAGGCTAAACTCTCCCTCAATCTGTGCATGCAAGAGTACACAAAGTACACTTATGCACATCAACAATACGAGGTTAAAGGAGAAGTTTGCACTATATCTTGGTTTAACATAACATGCTTTAAATAGATGATGAGAATTATACCAATTAAAAGTTTAAGAACTAAAAGTATATCAATTGAAATCTTGGAGGGTAAAGCATGCTAATATGAACCTCAAACCTCATAATGAAGGATATCATATAAATATGTCACTACATCTTCATTATTTGGTTGACAAAAAAATATAACTCCCTTCTTGATTCACTGTGATCTCTTTTCTCTTTATGATTTCATCCAACCAAGTGATCTTGAACTTCATTCATTTTTTGTAGATTTTGAATCCATCTTGAAAGCTCTTGGAAGGACCTCGTTGTAACACTTAGAAAAGAGAGCATTAAAAACACAAGAGAGGGTTTCACAAATGATGATCCTTATATGTGGATGGCAAATGAATCATCATTATTGAAACCCAAAAGGATAGACTAAATTCCTTTAAATTAGTGCACACATATAGTTGATGTCAAAGTTATATGCACTATTGAACATTTTATATTGCAAGGAATTTAACCTATACTATGGTACATCCCACTAAGGATAGAGTACTGAAACAACTGAAGGAGAGGAAGTTTTCATACCTTGGCCTCTTATCAACTTATTCTTACTTTAGTTGAATAGTATCCTTTAAGATTGTGATTTATCCAATTTAAAACAAGCACCATCTCTTAACATAAATTTTCTATGGATAAACTCAACACAAGAGATGACATTAGTAGCACAAGCACTAGTTTCTTATTTAGCAACCCTTTATATGTGGAAGACAAGCGTGTTGCTAAAATAGAGAAACATCATAATATGGACTAAATTTCCTTGAACCCTCATGCACAATATATTTTGAATGACATGGATAATATGCATGGTTATTCAATGAAGTCTAAAGGGGTGACTTAATCCATATTATGGTGAGTGTCTAATATAGAAGAATCAAATCTAAATTAACTAGATAGAGAATATGTCACATAATTTTGGATTGTTCACCATATGATAATATTAATTCAACTTCCAATTAGACCTTTATTTCATAATCAACAACTGATGTATATCCTCAAGTGCTTCTTTTTCCTTAGTGGCTACACAAGTCACAAAAAGATAAGATTTGAAAATAATATGCACTTGAGATTCAGTTGTTACCACCCTAGCTACTATCTCCAAAGATGATTTATACATTCATTATCGAGCACCCAACTTGATCCATTGAAGGAGTGATCCTGCAAAACAAGTACAAGCTTCATATCTTGGTACCCAATTTGAATTGGGTCCTTTGAGATTAGTGGTAAGAGCCTTGAGTACCCACACAATCCTTATTGTGGCCTTTCTCTTTGTGTAGGCACCCACATATACTTGACAACCATCTTACATGGTTTCAAGTCAATATTTAATCACATAGATAAAAACTAGAGTTAAGAATAGGAGCCTTTTCTCCTTTTATTAATACATCGTTGTGTTGCCTTCTTGATGATGGACCTACCTTGACTTTGGGTGCACCTAGCTTATCAAGGTTAGTTGCACAAGCATTCATATCATAAAGACAAGTTATGCATGGAATTTACAACTTAGTGATCCAATACAATGTGAAGCATATGGATATCGATTGAAGTAGATTTCTAAGATATCAAAATATGGGTTTCCAAAATTTAGAGAGTATGGATCACTAATTGTACCTTTTATAGTTTAAAAATCATATCCATGTTAGTGCATATGTATGTGATGAATATCAACAAAAAGATTCTTATGCACTTTTAGAATTAACGATAAGGGAATTTTAAACTGCATCAAGAGTAGCTATTTAGAAAACAAAGACTACAATCCATATGAATAAGATACAAATTTACCATTTTGGATTGTCTTAGTATAGCTTACTCAAGTGAAACTTATTCTCTATGACACAAGATATATAATGTTCTCCCATTAGATATGTGCATCAAGTGTTTGAATGACTTGCCACATGCACTTTCAATTCAGTTAAGAGTCTCATGAGGAGTATATTACATATCATGGTCAAGGCATGACAAATTTGCAATGAATTAACTTATGCCTAAGAATACTTACCACCATATAGAATGTTACTTTTGTTATACCAATTTGACAGATCTTACTATCTGTGGTGGTGTCACCTTAGTATTCTTCTTTTCATCATTTGTGGAGACTTCCTTCTTTGTTATCTCTTTTCCTTTTAAAACTAGTCGATAAAACACTTTGAAAAGAGGTATTAGTAGTACAAGGAAGTATTTAATGAATGATGATATATATATATATGAATGGCAAACAAATCATCATTTATGAGGCGTAAAGGCATAAATTAAATTCCTTTTAAGTTAATGCACATGGAGCAGTGAATTCACAATATGCACTAATTTACAAGTTTAAGCCAAAAGGAATTTAACCTTCATATTGACATTCCTTTCCATAGAATATATTATTACCAATTGAAAGAATGCCACTTGGAAGGAACTACTATTGATCAACTACCAATTGAAGCAATTTGTTCCATACCTTTGCCTTGAGCATTCCTAATCTTTCTTTTAGGTGAAGATTAACCTTTAAAGCTTGTGATTTTATCAATTGAAAGAGCACAATCTCTACTTATGAATTTCCACGAAATATCTTAAAAGAGATTGTATTAGTAACACAAGCAATAGTTTCCTATTTAGCAACCTCTAGTATATGAATGACAAAAAGGTTACTAAAACAAGGAAACCTCATGATATGAACTAAATTACCCTTACAAGCATCATGCATAACATCAATTGTAAAAAAGATGAAAGTAGTATGATTATTTAATTAAGTTTTACATGGCAAGTTTAATTCATAGCATGGTGAGTGATTAATGTAGAAGACTCAAAACCAATTTAAACAAGAATGAATACATCACATAGTATTGGTTCGATCTTCTTTGAATGTTGAATGGCACACTCCATTTGGGAGACACATTCTCATGTTGTAAGACTACATAAACACTTGGATAGAAACATTAGTCTCACAACTCTAGTCATACAGAGAATTTCCTTTTGGTAAGTGCTTTAAGAATTTAAATTTATTACTTAGCACTCTATTCATTTAAGAACATGGGATAATACTCTTTATGTCATATAATTAGATCCTTTCCAAAGCAAGGTAAAATCTTTTAAGTTCATTCTCAAGTGCTTCATTTTTCCTATGTGGCTACAAAAGACACAAAGGAATATACCAATTAAAAGCAATGTGCACTTAAGAATTAATTGTTACCATCCTTTGGATATCACTTGGTTGTAGGCCTTTTGCTTGATTCCCACAAAGGTTAATCCTTATTCCCAACAACACAAGTTCTTGCTAGAGATGAATATGAAGTTAGTGATATAACAACTCAATTCATCTTTGGGTCAATCTTAAAGGATAGACAATGTAAGATTGATAGCTTGAGATAAGAATTGAGTTAAACCACTCAAGCACCCCAAAGCTTCATATCATCTCTGGGTACCTGCAAAACTTATTAAGTACATTTTGGTACCCATTTTTGGATGGGTCCACCAAGGTTAGCTAATAAATACTTAGGCACCCAAATGGCCTTTGTGCTAGTTTTAGGTGAACTACTTACCTTTCTAGCACAAGTGTCATTTTTGGGTCTCCTAAGTGAATATGAATGAATTAACATGGTAGGCTTAAGAGTTTTACCCTTTGGACAAACCTTGAATAGATGACCTTTTTCACGGCAATTGTAGCAAATGCGGTGCTTATCCTTGCAATGCATTTGCCTTTTGTTTTCATCCTTTTTGATGGTCATCTTTCTTGATCATGCAAGATCTCGGTTCTTCATGTGGGGGCATGAATCAATTTCATGACCCTTCTCCTTGCATCCATAGCACCTTCTATCGCTTCTGTTTGATCTTTCTTTGTTGAAGCACATAGGTACATTGTTAGAGCAAATAGTATGAGCATTAATTTTCTTACCATGAATTTTGCTCATGCCCTTCTTGGAAAGCTTGGTATTCTTTTGAAGGGGTTTTGTGCATGCTACGGTTGTCCCCTTCTCAAGCTTTTTCACCATATTATTACGATTATCTTGAGAAGGTTGAGCATGACACTTTCCCTTCAAAAGAGTTAAGCTCCTTCTTAGCCTTCCAACTTCTTCCTTGAGCTCTTTATTTTCTTGTGTGATAGAAATATCACTAATTCCTGAAATTTCTAGCTCAATGGAAGATTGGCTTTCTTGAGAGCAACATTTGTTAGCACATGATAATATAGTTTCTACTTGAGTACATGTGCATATGTGAGGTTGGTATGATTTCAAATTAGTTAACACAACCTCATGAGCCATTTCTAACATGATATGTGAATCCATAAATTTATTAAGAGAGCACACAAGCATATCATGTTTTTCTTGCAAAGCTAGATTTTCAATATTTAGCCTTTCTATCGTGTTCTTGAACATAGCATTTTTATTTTCTAATTGAGCAATATATGATGAATGATTAACATCTTTAATTTGCTCAATTGAAATGTCTTCATACCTTTGGATCAAATCATCATGAGAGCACTTTAGCTTCTCATGCTCTTTGGTTAACTTCTCTAAGTCTTCGATTTTTCGGATGAGGAAGTCTTCTTGCTTATGAAGCATTTCTTTTTGTTCTTCTGCTCTTTTCATGAGTTTGAGCAAGCTCATCCGATGTTTTTGCTTAGCTGAGCAAAGAATTGTTGAAGATCATCCTCATCTTCACTATCACTTTCTTGCTCCTCCTCATCCTCACTTTCGCTTTCACTGTCACTCCCATTAGCAATAAAGCACATATGAGAAGTGGATTTGAAAGACGAACCTTGTGAAGAGGTGGATTCGTCGTTTGGTCTCCATCGATCATTTTCTTCTTCTTCAATCTTGTTCTTTGCCTCATCTTCCTTCATTTTGAGGAACATCCTTTTGGCGATTCTCATGGCAAGATCTATTGCCCTAGGATCAACATCTGCACCAAAAGATGAAGTCGAGTCAACCTCAACTTTTTCAAGCTTAGAAGCACTTCCGTTTCTTAGTCCCCCCGACATGATCTTTTCCTCACGCGGTTAAGCATTAGAATGAGGATTAGGCTCTGATACCAATTGAAAGTTGCCTAGAGGGGGGTGAATAGGCAAGTTAAAACTTTTTTAAACAAAACTAGAAACGAACTGGGTAAAACCAGTTCAACCGGTGTCAAAACTGGTTCACCCGGTTTGCACGAGCTCAACTAAAGAATGAGATATAAAACTGAATTGATCTCGAAATCCACCCAGTTAACTTTGGAAATGAGACGTTCTAAATGATCCACAGGGTTCAAGGTAGTAGATCTGAGAAGGGAACTTCTCAAAATCCACACACCAAAAAGATATAAACAAATCTTCCACGCAATGGTGAGAGAACGAAGAACACAAACAAACACAATGAGCAAGAACACAAGAGACACAAGATTTATCTCGAGGTTCGATCAGACCACCAAGGTGCCCTACTTCCTCGTTGAGGCGCCCACAAAGAGCCGGGTCTCTTTCAACCCTAATCCTCCCTTTGTCGACCACAAAGGTCAAGCCCACACAATAATCTTTGCTCAAACGAGCGGGTAATACAAACTTTCTTGTGGTCTTCCACAAGATTTGGAGACTCACAAGAGACACCTAGTCGTCTAGGAGCTAGAAGCTCCAAGAGTAATGAATCCACAAAGAACTCGATGTAATACCAAAGCTCGAATCAAGAAGAGCAAGAAGGATTTAGAGATGAAGCACCAAAATCGCAGCTCTTCAATCTCACTCAAACATTTCTCTCCAAAGATTTGAAATGGGAGAGGCAAGAGGTGTGTGAGAGAGAGTGGGAGGTGTTTCTCAGGTTAGAAATGGAGTTTTGTGCGTGCTCTTCTGTGGGGAAGAGTGTGGGAGGTGTATATAAAGGTGCCCCCAAAAGCTGGTGGCCGTTGGGGAAATCTGACTGAAAAACGATTGAACCGGTTCTAAAACCGGTTGAACCGGATTCCACCAGGGGGTTTTCGGTTCACTAGCGGACTCAGCCGGAGACTGGACCGGACTCAAATTCGATTGAGCCAGACCAAAATTCGGTTGAACCGGTTGCAAATCTGGTTGAACCAGGCCAAAATTCGGTTGAACCGTTTTTCCAAAAATCTGCACATGGCTTTTTCTGACAGGACCGACTGGCAGGGGAACAGTGCAGAAACCGGTTGAACCGGTTTTAATTCCGGTTGAACCGATTTTTTAAACTGTTGCACAGATTTTGAGAAAACTGAAGTGAAACAAGGGTAAAATGGAAGTTTTAGATCAAGGATTTTGAGCTTTAGTACCAAGACCAACCTTTTTTATGGATCCCCCTTGATAGTACGACGATTCCTATACTCAAGTTAAATAAAATATAATTAAGTAAACTCCTTGAGTCATTGGTGTCTCAAGTGTGATTTCTCCATGGTGTTGCTTCATAAGGATCACAAACATCTTTGTCTCACCTTTTGAAGCAAACACAAATCGAGCCTGTGACTCGTGCCATTTCACCATATATGAGTTCAAATCATGGCTTCAAGTCACCTTACTGATGCATCAACATGTTGTAACTCTTTATAGCTGATTAGTTCATCGACTTAGTGCAAGTACTATGTTCTTCACCTTAGCCATGGTACCTCGGTCTACAAGCCGTCGCTTGGCCTTCACCTTCGCTTATTTCCTCGAAGCCCTTTCCTTGCTATCTTCACCCTATCAAGCCATTCTTGAGTCACATCCTATTGAGCATCCATTGAGAGAATCATTTCTTCAATATTGTGAACCTTGCTTGAATGTCATCTAGATATAACTGCTAAGATCAATCAAGCTCTAGTTTGATTCTCATATATTCATATATGGACTAATAGTAATATGGTCAAGCCAATTCACGATTCCTCATATCTTATTCACTTTGGCTTGACCAATCCTCTTAATCACTTCAACCTCTATTATGATCATATTTATGCATAGTGATTTCTCAGGACTTGTCCATATATTCAAACCAATATAGAGACCATATTATATCCATTTGCATTGTCTCACTGGTTATTTGACCTTGTGTTGAACCTTGTTCACTGATCATTATACACTATTCAAGTATGTTCATCATACTGAATTTCCTGTTCAACACTTAGCAAACTTGTTAGACCTTTAAATGTGTTGTTATCCAAATCACCAAAACTCACAAAAGGGATGACTGCACTTTCACTATGCAAAGCTCTTCTTCCCTCTCCCAAGTAGCTTCATCTTCTCCATGATGACTCCATTGCACTTGGCACATCTTTATCACTTTATTCCTTGTAACTCGAGTTAATGTATCAAGAATCTTGATCGGATATTCCGTATAAGTCAAATCACCCTGAACACTGAGCTCTTCCATTAGTAGTTGTTCCTCAGGGACACGGAGACACTTCTTAAGTCGAGACACATGAAATACATTATGCACATCAGATAGATTATCAGGTAACTCAAGTTGGTATGCCATCTCCCCAACTTGCCTAAAAAATTTGAATGGTCCAATAAAGCGAGGGGACAATTTGCCCTTAACTTTAAATCTCCTCATTCCACGAAGTGGTGACACCTTGAGATACACATGATCACCTTCCTCAAACTCCAATGGTCTTCTTCTATTATTAGTGTAGCTCTTTTGCCTGGTCTGAGATACCCTCAAGTTCTCCCTGATTATACGGACTTGTTCTTCTACCTCTTGAATAGGTTTAGTCCCAAAGAACTGTCTTTCTCCAGTCTGATCCCAGTATAGAGGAGTCCTGCACTTCCTGCCATACAAAGCCTCGAATGGTGACATCTTCAGACTGGCTTGATAACTATTATTATATGAGAACTCAGCATATGGTACACTTTTATCCCAACTTTCTCCATGCTGAAGGGCACAAGCTCTCAACATGTCTTCCAACACCTGATTGGTCCTTTCAGTCTGGACATCAGTCTGAGGATGATAAGCCGTACTAAAGTTCAACTTTGTATTCATATTCTCATGAAAGCTTCTCCATAATCTTGAAGTAAACTGTGAACCTCGATCAGACATGATCTTCTTTGGTACTCCATGTAAACACACAATCCGAGCCATATATAACTCTGCCAGCTGAGAGCCTTTATAATTAGTCTTGACCGGAATGAAATGAGCCACTTTGGTCAATCTGTCCACAATTACCCATAAAGAATCATATCCTTTCGGGGTGCGAGGCAATCTAGTAATGAAATCCATACCGATCTCTTCCCACTTCCATTCGGGTATCTTTAATGGGTGCAATAGTCCAGCTAGTCTTTGGTGTTCGGCCTTGACTCTTTGACATACATCACACATAGCCACATGTGCAGCCACATCTCTCTACAATCCATACCACCAGTATTTCTGCTTCAAATCCTGATACATCTTAGTGCTACCAGGATGAATAGAATAATCAGAGTCATGGGCTTCTTTCAATATAGTCTCACGAAGGCTATCAATTTCAGGAACACATATCCTGTCCTTGAACCATACTGTGCCTTGCTCATCCTCCGTGAATTTTGGACCTCTACCTTCAGTAATAAGATCCTTGATCTCTTGTATTTTACCATCACCAATTTGACCTTTACGGATTTCTTGTTCCAAGGTAGGTTCCACATCAATCGTGACTCCTTCAGTGTGAGCAACTATCCCCAAGTTAAGTCTCCTGAAATCCTCAACAATCTCATCAGGTAGCTGGGCAACAATAGATGAATGAACGTGCTCCTTTTGACTCAAGGCATCCACAACCAGATTCGCCTTGCCGGATGATAATGAATCTCCAAATCATAATCCTTTATGAGCTCCAACCATCAGCGTTGCCTAAGGTTGAGATCCTTCTGAGTGAATATATACTTCAAGCTCTTGTGATCAGTGTACACTTGACAGTTCCCATAATATAGTGTCTCCATATCTTCAGCGCATGCACTACGACTGCCAGTTCTAAGTCATGAGTGGGATAGTTCAACTCATGTTTCTGCAACTGACGAGACACGTAGGCAATCACGTGTCCTTCTTACATGAGCACACATCCCAAGCCTTGGCCACATGCATCATAATAAATGTCAAATCCCTTCTGTAGATCTAGCATAACCAACACTAGGGGTGACATCAATCTCATCTTCAATTGATCAAAGCTATCTTGGCACTTCTCGTCCCACTTAAACTCTCTTCCCTTCTCCAAAAGTGAGGTCATAGGCTTAGCAATCTTAGAAAACCCTTCAATAAATCTCTGATAATAGCCTACAAATCCTAAGAAACTTTGGATCTTCGTAACTATAGTGGGTATGCTCCACGCCATTACCTCCTTGACTTTAGCAGGATCCACTGATATCCCTTCATTAGAAATGATATGTCCAAGGAATGGCACATCGTCTATCCAGAACTCGCATTTGCTGTACTTGGCGTAGAGTTGATTATCTCGTAGCTTTTGTAGCACCAATCTTAGATGCTCCTCATGATCACTATCACTCTTGGAATAAATAAGAATATCGTCGATTAATACCATGACGAATCTGTCAAGATACTACATGAACACCTTATTCATCAGATTCATAAAATAAGTTGGTGCATTAGTTAGTCCAAATGACATAACTGTGAACTCATATAATCCATATTGGGTTGAGAAAGTCGTCTTGGGAATATCAGAAGGCCTAATCTTCATTTGATGGTAACCCGATCGGAGATCAATCTACAAGAATACCGTTGCACCTCTCATCTGATCAAATAAATCTTAAATGCGGGGTAACAGATACTTGTTCTTCACAGTAACATCATTAAGGGATCTATAATCCACACACATCCTTTGCGATCCATCTTTCTTCTTGAAAGTCGCCTAGAGGGGGGTGAATAGGCAAATATGTAATTTATAAACTTTAAGCACCACTATAAGCCGGGGTTAGTGTTAGAAATAAAAGCGAGTCCGAAAGAGAGGGCGAAAAACAAATCACAAGCAAATAAGGCGGATGACACGGTGATTTGTTTTTCCGAGGTTTGGTTTTTTCAAACCTACTCCCCGTTGAGGTGGTCACAAAGACTAGGTCTCTTTCAACCCTTTCCCTCTCTCAAACGGTCACTTAGACCGAGTGAGCTTCTCTTCTCAATCAATTGGGACACTTAGTCCCCACAAGGACCACCACACAATTGGTGTCTCTTGCTTTGATTACAAAGATCTTGGGAACAAGAAATGGGAAAGAAGAAAAGCAATCCAAGCGCAAGAGCTCAAAAGAACACGGCAAAACTCTCTCTTCTAGTCACTATTGCTTTGAATGGAATTAGGACTTGGAGAGATTTTGATTCACTCTAATTGTGTCCTGTATTGAATGCACTAGCTTTTGTATTGAATGTGTTGGCTGAAAACTTGGATACCTTGAAGTGTGGTGGTTGGGGGTATTTATAGCCCCAACCACCAAAGTGGCCATTGGGGAAGGCTGCTGTCGAAGGGCGCACCGGACATTCCGGTGCGCCACCAGACAGTCCGGTGCGCCAGCCACGTCACCCAACCGTTAGGGTTCGACCATTGGAGCTCTAACAAGTGGGGCCACCGGACAGTCCGGTGGTGCATCGGACAGGTCCTGTTCACTGTCCGGTGCGCCTTCTGGCGCCTGCTCTGACTCTGCGCGCGCAGTCGCGCACTGTTCACTGTTCCTGTAGCTTTTGCAGACGACCGTTGGCGCAGTTAGCCATTGCTCCGCTTGGCATGGACAGTCCGGTGAATTATAGCGGAGAGGCAATCCCAGAAACCCAAAGGTGGCAAGTTCGGAGTTGATCTCCCTGGTGCACCGGACACTGTCCGGTGCGCCAGACCAGGGCAGCCTTCGGTTGTCCTTTGCTCTTTTTATTTGAACCCTTTCTTGTACTTTGTATTGGTTTGTTTTAAACCTTTGTCACCTATAGAACTTATAATCTAGAGCAAACTAGTTAGTCCAAATATTTGTGTTGGGCAATTCAACCACCAAAATCATTTAGGAAATGGTTTGACCCAATTTCTTTTTCAATCTCCCCCTTTTTGGTGATTGATGCCAACACAAACCAAAGCAAATATATAAGTGCAGTAATTGAACTAGTTTGCAAAAGGTAAGTGCAAAGGTTACTTGGAATTAAACCAATTTACATTTTCATAAGATATGCATGGATTGCTTTCTTCATTTTTTTAACATTTTGGACCACGCTTGCACCACTTGTTTTGTCTTTGCAAAATCTTTTGGAAATTCTTTTCAAATTCTTTTTGCAAGTAGTCAAAGGTAAATGAATAAGATTGAAAGAAACATTTTTAAGATTTGAACTTTTCTCCCACTGTTTCAAATGATTTTCCTTTGACTAAACAAAACTCCCCCTCAATGAAATTCTCCTCTTAGTGTTCAAGAGGGTTTTAGATATTAATTTTGAAAGAGGTCATACCAATTTGAAATTATATAAAAAAATAAGATACCAATTGAAATTTTTCTTTAATATAAATTGAAAGACTACATTTTTGAAATTGGTGGTGGTGCGGTCCTTTTGCTTTGGGATAATACTTTCTCCCCCTTTGGCATGAATCACCAAAAATGGATACTTTGTAAGTGAAATATAAGCCCTTTTGCTTTCTATCCCCCTTTGGTAAACAATATATGAGTGAAGATTATACCAAATTGGAGAGTGGTGCGGAGTGACGGCGAAAGATGAATAATTCGATGGACTGGAGTGGAAGCCTTATCTTCGCCGAAGACTCCATTTCCCTTTCAATCTATGACTTAGCATGAAATACACTTTAAAACCACATTAGTCATATCACATGAAAGAGAGGTGATCAAAGGTATATAAATGAGCTACATGTGCAAAGTATCAATCAAAATTCCTAGAATCAAGAATGTTTAGCTCATGCCTAAGTTTGGTAAAAGTTTTCTCATCTAGTGGTTTGGTAAAGATATCGGCTAATTGTTCTTTGGTGCTAACATAAGCAATCTCGATATCCCCCTTTGTTGGTGATCCCTCAAAAAGTGATACCGAATGGCTATGTGTTTAGTGTGGCCGTGCTCAACGGGATTATCCGCTATGCGGATTGCACTCTCATTATCACATAGGAGAGGAACTTTGATTAATTTGTAACCATAGTCCCTAAGGGTTTGCCTCATTCAAAGCAATTGTGCGCAACAATGGCCTGCGGCAATGTACTCGGCTTCAGCGGTAGAAAGAGCTACTGAGTTTTGTTTCTTTGAAGCCCAAGACACTAGAGATCTTCCCAAGAACCGACAAGTCCCTGATGTGCTCTTTCTATCAATTTTACATCCTGCCCAATCAGCATCTGAGTAACCTATTAAATCAAAAGTGCATCCCTTAGGGTACCAAAGGCCAAACTTAGGAGTATGAACTAAATATCTCAAGATTCGTTTTATGGCCCTCAGGTGAACTTCCTTAGGATTGGCTTGGAATCTTGCACACATGCATACGGAAAGCATAATATCCGGTCGAGATGCACATAAATAAAGTAGAGATCCTATCATCGACCAGTATACCTTTTGATCTACGGATTTACCTTCCGTGTCGAGGTCAAGATGCCCATTAGTTCCCATGGGTGTCTTGATGGGCTTGGCATCCTTCATCCCAAACTTGGTGAGTATGTCTTGAATGTACTTCGTTTGGCTGATGAAGGTGCCCTCTTGAAGTTGCTTGACTTGGAATCCTAGAAAGTACTTCAACTCCCCCATCATAGACATCTTGAATTTTTGTACCATTATCCTACTAAATTCTTCACAAGTAGATTTGTTAGTAGACCCAAATATGATATCATCAACATAAATTTGGCATACAAACAAATCATTTGCAATAGTTTTAGTAAAGAGAGTAGGATCAGCTTTTCCGACTTTGAAGCCATTAGCGATAAGAAAATCTCTTAGGCATTCATACCATGCTCTTGGAGCTTGCTTGAGCCCATAAAGCGCCTTAGAGAGTCTATAGACATGGTTAGGGTACTCACTATCTTCAAAGCCGGGAGGTTGCTCAACATAGACCTCTTCCTTGATTGGTCCATTGAGGAAGGCACTTTTCACGTCCATTTGATAAAGTTTAAAGCCATGGTAAGTAGCATAGGCAAGTAATATACGAATTGACTCAAGCCTAGCTACGGGTGCATAGGTTTCACCGAAATCCAAAACTTCGACTTGTGAATATCCCTTGGCCACAAGTCGGGCTTTGTTCCTTGTCACCACACCATGCTCATCTTGCTTGTTGCGGAAGACCCACTTGGTTCCTACAACATTTTGGTTAGGATGTGGAACTAAATGCCATACCTCATTCCTCGTGAAGTTGTTGAGTTCCTCTTGCATTGCCAACACCCAATCCGAATCCCTTAATGTGTCTTCCACCCTATATGGCTCAATAGAAGACACAAAGGAGTAATGTTCATCAAAAGGAGCAACACGAAATCGAGTGGTTACCCCCTTATGAATATCATCGAGGATGGTGTTCACGGGGTGATCTCGTTGTAGTACTTGATGGACTCTTGGGTGTTGCGGCCTTGGACCCTGATCATCTTCCTTGTCTTGATTATTGGTGTTGGGGGCTGGCTTCGTCGCCGAAGGTCCCATAAGAAGAAACACCTTCGGAAGACTGGCACAAAGCCGAAGCTATCAATCAAAGGGCTTCAGAGTATATTTCCAAATGCACCGACTTAAAGATGAAATGACCAATTGGTCCGTGATAACTTGTATTATGATTGTAAACCTTTGTAAAGGACATGAATGTAATTTCCCACAGGCTGCATCTTGTGCCTATAAATAGATGAACAGTACCCATGTACTGTTCACGTTATCTGGTATTCGCTCGTGCACAACGCTCGGATTTTTGCCTTCTGTCAAACCGAAGGTATAAATGTAATCAAATATCGTATTTAAATATCTGAGTTTATATAATAAAGACATGTGAATGATATTATATGTTTGTTCATGTTATCTTTCATGTTTCATATGTTTCACCTTTCATTTTCTTATATCATAATGATGAAGGTACGTCCTTCATGACCTTCGTCCGAAGATCGTTATATCCTAAGGGAAATAATGCTTCGAAGGACGAAGGACATTAACATTTAATACTTTGTGTTGCCTTGTTCTTGACTCATAGCATTTGAGAACAAGTCCCCAACATTGGCGCCCACCTCCGGTGAACTCACTTCCACTTTTGAGCTGATGGCTTCGTCCAAAACCGAAGCTGAAGCTGCTTCGGCTACGAAGTTGGTGCTCCCGATAACAGGCGGGTCATGTTCAGAACCGGCCAACAAGAAACAGAAGGAGGCCCAGAGAAGGGTGCAGCATGTCGGGGTGCAGGGACCCTTCATCAAGTCAAAATGGTCCCACATCCCAATCACCTTATCTCAGGAGGACCTTCAGCTTAAGGATTACCCTCACAATGATGCTATGGTCATATCTTGTGTCATCAAGGGATTTCTGGTCCACAATGTTCTGGTTGATACAGGCAGTGCAACGGATATCATATTTGCTAAAGCCTTCAGACAGATGCAAGAGCCAGAGGACAAGATTCATGATGCTACACACCCTCTTTGTGGCTTCGAAGGAAGGCAGATTGTAGCACTTGGCAAGATCACAATGCCAGTGACCTTCGGATTTGTCCACAACACAAGGATTGAATAGGTTGTTTTTGATATTGTTGACATGGAATACCCCTACAATGCAATCATTGGTCGTGGGACACTTAATGCTTTCGAAGCAATTCTTCATCTAGCATACCTATGCATGAAGATACCTTCAGAACAAGGGCCTATTGCAATTCATGGAAGTCAGGAAGATGCCAGGAAGGCTGAGGGAAATTGGACAGACTCAAAAGCCATCCACAATATAGATGGAGCTGAAGCTTGTGAGCAGTACATGTATAGAAGAGAGAAGGCTGCTTCGGCTGATCAGCCGAAGCCCATGCTTCTATGTGAAGACATAGCAGAGCAGAAGGTATTGCTGGGGTCTCAATTATCTGAAGAGCAGGAAAAAACTTTGATAAGGTTTTTATTCAACAACAAAGATGTTTTCGCATGGTCGGCCAATGATCTCTGTGGTGTCAACAGAGATGTCATTGAACATTCACTTAATGTCGATCCATCCTTCAGGCCCAGAAAGCAAAGGCTTCGGAAAATGTCTAATGATAAAGCTGAAGGTGCTCGGAATGAAGTAAAAAGACTTCTCAGTGCTGATGTCATCGGAGAAGTAAAATATCCAGAGTGGCTAGCCAATATTGTTATGGTGAAGAAGGCCAATGGCAAATGGAGAATGTGTATTGATTTCACAGATCTCAACAAGGCCTGTCCGAAGGACGAATTTCCATTACCAAGGATAGACTCTCTTGTGGATGCAGCAGCTTCTTCAGAACTTATGAGTCTTCTGGATTGCTACTCAGGATATCATCAAATATGGATGAGGAAGGAGGATGAGCCGAAGACTAGCTTCATAACTCCCAGTGGAACCTATTGTTATCTTCGGATGCCTGAGGGGCTTAAGAATGCTGGAGGCAGTTTCAGCAGGATGACGGCCAAGGTCCTTCATTCCCAGATAGGCAGAAATGTGCTAACATATGTTGATCATATCATAGTAAAAAGCACGAAGCAAGAAAATCATATCACTGATCTGCAAGAAACATTTGCTAATTTCAGACAAGCTGGCCTGAAATTAAATCCTGAAAAGTGTGTCTTTGGAGTGAAGAAGGGTAAGTTCCTTGGCTGTCTGGTTTCAACGAAGGGGATTGAAGCTAACCCAAACAAGATCGAATTCATCCTTCGAATGGAACCACCGAGCACAAAGAAGGGGGCCCAACGGTTGGCAGGAAGACTGGCTTCATTGAATAGATTTATATCAAGATCAGCAGAAAGAAACTTGTCATTCTTTAAAATACTAAAATCAGCCGAAGTCTTTCATTGGGGCCCAGCTCAGCAGAAAGCCTTCGAAGAGTTGAAGCAATACTTGATTGATATGACAACATTAACTCCACCCACGTCAGAGGCTCCGTTGTTATTGTATGTGGCAGCTTCACATTCTGTAGTGAGTGTGGCGCTTGTGCAGGAGAAATTTGAAGGACAAATCAAAAACCAAGCCCCGGTATACTTTGTCTCCGAAGTTCTAAGCTTATCAAAGAAAAATTATACAGAATTGGAGAAGGTGTTGTATGCTGTCTTAATGGCCTCCAGGAAACTTCGGCATTATTTTTAAGCATTCCATATAATTGTTCCTTCATCACAGCCTCTGAAGGATATCATGACGAACAGAGAAGATACTGGAAGGATTGGAAAGTGGGCTGCGGAACTCAACGAATTCAGCATTGATTATGTGCATAGATCCTCAATTCAGCCCCAGGCGTTAGCAGACTTCATCGCTGACTGGACGCCAGGGGCTCAGGAATAAGAAGAAAATAAAGATGCCGAAGCTTGGACAGTGTTCTGCGACAGTTCCTGGGGAACCTTCGGGGCAGGTGCGACTGCTGTCTTAGTTGCACCTTCCAAAGTCAGAACGTGCTATGCAATAAAGCTTGATTTCAGCTGCACAAATAATATTGTTGAATACGAAGCTTTGCTTTTGGGGCTTTGGAAGTTAAAGGCAATGGGGATAAGAAGGGCGGTCCTTAAAACCGATTCCCAAGTTATTTCTGGTCATGTTGATAAGAGTTGCAGGGCAAGAGACCCAAAGCTTGAGAAATATCTGGATACAGTTCGAAGGTTGGAGGCTTCTTTCGAAGGTTTTTCTGTCAAGAATATTCCAAGAGGTGAAAATGAGCATGCAGATTTGCTAGCCAAATCGACGGCTCAGGGGATCCCTTTACCTTCGGAAGTATTTTTTGAAACAATAAAAGCACCTTCGGTTGAACTCATGGAGAGAGCAGTACTTACTATTTCTCCAGTACACAGTGAAGATTGGAGGACTGAAATCATATCTTTCCTTCAAGGCAATTGTCTTTCAAGTGACGAAGCTTATAACAAGAGAATGAAGGCAAGGACAAGACCATATGTGATAATAGAAGGGGAATTGTATAAACATGGAGTCTGTTCCCCACTCCTCAAGTGTTTATCAAGAGCTGAAGGTATTGAATTAATGAAAGAGATACACGCAGGTCTGTGTGGATCTCACATTGGGTCTAGGCCCTTGCTGGGAAAAGTTTTTCGACAAGAATTTTACTGGCCGAAGGCAGCTTCGGATGCAGCAGAGCTAGTCCAAAAATGTGAAGGCTGTCAAAAATGTGCAAGAGACCAGAAGCAACCTTCATCTCTCACTCAATTAATACAGCCCACTTGGCCGTTGCAAAGATGGGGCCTCGATTTGCTAGGTCCACTTCCACCAGCGCAAGGCAATTTAAAGTATGTTGTGGTGGCGGTAGAATATTTTTCCAAGTGGATTGAGGCGAAGCCTCTGCCCACAATAACTTCGGTCATAGTCCAGAAATTCTTCTGGCAAAACATTGTTTGTCGCTTCGGCGTGCCGAAGGCTATCACTGTAGACAATGGAACACAATTTGATGACGAAGCTTTCAAGGAATTCTGTGATCAGATTGGCACAAAGATTCATTTTGCATCAGTCAGACATCTAGAGTCAAATGGACTTGTCGAAAGAGCAAATGGCATTATAATGACGGGAATAATGAAGTTAATCTTCAATCAGCCCAGAGGAAAGTGGCCGGATGAGTTGATTAAAGTGGTGTGGAGCCACAACACAACAATATCAAGGTCTACAGGTTTTACACCATTCAAGTTATTATTTGGTGACGAAGCTATAACCCCAGAAGAAGCTAAAGCAGGGTCAATTATAACAGTAGCTTCGGCAGAGGACGAAGCCGATTATTCTGTGGCAAAAGATGCCATAGAAGGGACCAGACTTCAGGCTGTGGAGAATATTAATAAATACCAAGCCGAAACAATAAAATGGCGTGACAGAAAAGTCTAACTGAAAAATATCAAGCCAGGGCATTTGGTGCTTCGGAGAGTGGCTAATCCGGACACAGTAGGCAAATTGCAGCTGAAATGGGAAGGACCTTTTTTGGTAGTATCTTCGTCAAGGCGTGGTTCTTACAGATTAAAGGATATGGATGGCAATGACATTCCTAGATCTTGGAACGTGGATGAGCTTCAATGGTATTATGTATAGATTGATGTAATCTTTTTCATTTTTCTATGGCACCCTTTTCCTTTCCAAAGGGGGGGAAAGGTTTTTAATGGGGCCATAATTTGTAATTTTTTATTTTTTATTCAGCTCCATGAGAGCGATATCCCCCAAAATATGTAAATGTAAAATCTGAGCATGCACCATCGAGTGCAGAGAAAAAGAAAAAACAGGGAGAAGCTCGAAAGTCGTCCATAAGGGGATGCAGAGCATGACGAAGCTACAAAAAGCCGTTCCTAAGGGAGCGCAACGTAAGTTTTCTTCTCAAAAGTCGTTCCTAAGGGAATGCAGAGCCAAATACCGCTGAAATATAAGGCGAAGCGTGAAAAGTCAACGCGAATACCGCCGAAATAGAAGGCGGAGAAGTTCAAAAGACGTTCCTAAGGGGATGCAGAACTTACACCGAAAAATAAGCGGTGCAGCCGAAAAATAAACGGCAAAGAGATTTCAGTTATTCCTAAGGGAATGAAGGTTGTGGATGAAGCTTCGAATTTGTGTGTTTGGGCATTCATTTGCACGATACATTACATCATACATTGCATTCATAAACATTCATTTAGACATACATAGGATCATCATCATTATCATGTCATACAGATACAAACAGTTGCTTCGGCTCTAGGCATACAGCTTTAAAGAAGATTCATGCTTAGTTGTGTACGAAAAGAAGGGAAGGTGTTTTTCGCCTTCGGCTCAAAAAATATAGGTTTCGACCACATCAAAGCATTTCATACATCGATGGAAAGGTAAAAATATATTATAAGGTATGGACAAATTTACAGAGTAGAATCTGGTTCTTAAATTACAATATTCTTTATAAAAGTTAATACAAGAGTTTTCTTAGAATTTTTCCACAGCTAGGTGTTCGAGCTTCATCGCCATCTGTTGAGCTTCGGATTGTCTGCTAAGCTTCGGCTCTGTGTTCTTCGGCTTCGTCATCCTGTACATATCAAAGCATTATAAGGAAAATTCAAGTTTCAAGGAAAAGGTAAGCACAAGGTATGATTTTATTACCAGTTTGAGGTGACTTCGAGCTTCGTCACCAGCTAGGCTTCGCCCACCCTTTGTCCATATTTGCTTTATAAATCTGTTTTCTATGCTTCGAGCTAGGCTGGGGATATCAATCAGATCTGCTGGTGATAAGTTGAAGTTTGGTTTATTAACAATCTTTCCATGCGTGCAACCAGACTTCATGAAGGCAACAGCTGTGCCCCGAGAAGCTAGCAGGGCACAGAAATCACCGTGTCCGGCTATAACTTCATCAAGAGCATCAACTTCGCCCTTAATATGCTTGAAGGTCCCTGGCAGGTCTTCAACCGAAGGACTGAATTTTTTAGAGCTGGCTCCAACTGAGTTGAAGACCTGCTTTAGCCGTTGCACGCATCGGTTGCTGAACTCTAGACACTTATCTTGAAGTTCTTTCAATGATTTTTGCAAATTTGAACTTTTTTCGACCTCAGCCTCAAGCTTCGTATCAAATTTCTGCTTTTCTTTTTCCAAGCTTTCTGATTTTGAGAGAAGCTCCTTATCCAACTTTGCAATTTTGGCTTCAGCTTCTGCCAGTAAGCCTTCCACTATCTGAAGTTCGAAATCTTTCTTTTTAAGAGCAGCTGCTTGAGCTTTTATTTTGCTTTCTAAACCTTCAATAATAACTTCATGCTTTTATCTTCAAGGTTCTGTTGCATCCTCAAAGCTTTACTCAATAACATACTCTGTATAGAAGCAACTTTCGTTAGAAAATACCTTCGTTGTTAAAAACAATAAAAAGTCGAAGAAAAGTTGTTACCTTGAAATTAGAATAGAATAAACTACCGATGATATGTTATCGTCGGTAGCGGCTGATATCGGTCTCAAGCTTTGGGAAACCAATACTCTTCGACAGAGTACCGATAACCTTCGCTCCGGTTCGGTCTCGGAGACAGCCTAAGCTTTCATCGTCAACACCGCCGAAGAGTAGCGCCCCTGGTTCATACCCACATGATATGGCATAGTCTCTCAACTCTTCTTTCTCAGCTTTTGACAATTCTTGTCCAATTAAGTTTTGAAAGTTGAAATTTTCTTCTTCCGAAGTATCTTCGGCCGTATCCTTCTCTTTCCCAGGCACAGTGGCCATGGTCTCTTCGACGGCTGGAGCAGCTTCTTCTGAGGCCATGTCCAGAAGTATTTTATCAATATTAGAAAATGTGCTTTCTAAATTTGCATCTTCGGCCGTTGCAGCTTCAGTAGGTGCAACTTCGGTAGCTGTAGCGCTCTCGACAGCTGGTGTCTTTGACACGGAAGCTACTGGTGGTGTTTCTTCAATGGCCTCTGTCACAGTGATAATTCTTCGTTTTTTCGGCCCAGCAGACTTCTTCGTTGCCGAGGGCTCCTTCTTCTTCTGTAAAAGCTTCGTCAGATGTGGCCCCAGTCGACTTAGCTTGATAGGCAAGGATTCAGTCATTACTTTTAGAATTTCTTCCACGTTGACAGCAGAAGGTGTCGAAGGAGTTTCTTCTTTCGTATCAGTCGCCTTCTGCTTCGGAGCCGCATCCTTCCTTTTCTTCAGAGCAACTGCCTTCGGCTCAGGGCTCAATTTTCTTTTCTTCAGGATTTCTTCATCTTCTTTCACCATTCTAACAGCCTGTCTGCCCACAACACTAACAAATCTTTTTCTTTTCTGCCCTTCGGTGCCCTTATTCAATCGCTCATAGTCTGGATATTAAAAATTCAGGGCATCCGTTACCCAATTCAATCTTCGCTTCGGTCAGGTGCCAAAGGTTGTCGTCATCAACTGATCTTCTTTTCTCGTGTAATTGCCCAAAATCTCGTTGCACATAGCTTCAATTGTATCCAACCATTCTTGGTAGGGTTCTTTGAAGTGTTTCTTGAACTTGAAATGATAGGGCAGCCGAACGAGTTCATTCTTCTTTTTCTTTCGTTCAAGCTTCGGCATACCCCATTCCCTCAACGTTGGAAATACTCGGTTGGCCAGTATTCTTGAACTAAGTCCCTAGTTCCGATGTGTTCAGATACAACTCTAAACTCATACACAGCATCTGGGCATGGTGCCCCTGGCGTCATGTTGCACTGAGGCCTAGTTAGCCCGAAGGTTAACTCCAGCGGGCTCTGCACTAGCTTCTCCTTTTTCTCATCAATTTTAACATAAAACCATTCAGATTTCTAATCGGTCGGCCATTTAGTGCGATAGCTGACCACCGGTGTCTTCATGTCTTTGCGATAAGCAAAGTTATAGCAGCCGAAGTTCTCATGCAGTCCGTCTTCCCTAGCCTTCGTCTGATAGTGAAGTTCATGTACTCGGCAAAAGGCTTCGGCGAGTGGCTCCACCCCTTGACTTTGGAGGGCCCAGATGTAAACGCTGAGCCTAACAATGGCGTGAGGGGTCAGCTGATGAAGGTAAATCTCAAAATTTTCCAAGACATCTCCAATCATCCCGTGCAGAGGAAATCTCAGTCCTGCTTTGAAGAAGCTCTTAAAGACCACCACTTCATCATTTTCTGATTTCAGGATAGTTTCTTCCCCACCAAAGCGAATCAACCCCTTGTCGGCTTCTCTGAAGTAGCCTAGCTTCGTCATCATAGCCATATCAGCTTCAGACACAGTCGACTTTCCAAAATCCAAATGGCTGGGCTTCGATGGCATAGCGGTGTTATAATCAATCTCTTCTTCACCAATATCACCTTCTTCAATGTATGCCTGCTCTGCTTCAGTAGCAGGGGCGCCTTCGTCAGGAGCGCCCTTCGTTACAACTAATCCCGACTGCCTCATAACTTCGGAGATCAGAGCAGTTTCAGTAGCTTCGGTTTCCTCTCCGTCGTGTGTAACCCTAGCTGTTGAGCGCACTTTGGCCATTTAATGTTGAATTTCTTGCGTTTTAACGAAGTTGGGTATTTTTGACGAAGCTCCCTCTTCTCACGAAGCTAGAGCAAAGTGATCCCTTGACTGAGAATATGGTGAATAAGCTTCGGCGGTGGTCAAATTTTTTGGCAGCACAACAGTACGATAGCAGTAAATGCTGTGGTAACTTCACAACTACCCGTCTGTTTATATAGTGCTGCAGGTGGGAAGGTGAATCGTCAAGCCGCTCGCACCCGCTGAACAGTCACCCGCACTCGCTGAACGGTGGACCATAGTGCCCAAGAAGCTGAATCACCAGATCACGCGTACCCGTTGCATGGTGGGACCATCCTTCACTCGGAATATTTAAATCGTTTCCCATCAACGAGCTCAGGGAAGGTGTTTTTCGGACCTTCGGCATTCCGAAGCCTGAGAGAGTTTTTCATGGGTCCAGCTCATTATGAAAAATGATCTGGCACTGTGAAGGGGCTACTATTGGGGGCCTGCTTCGTCGCCGAAGGTCCCATAAGAAGAAACACCTTAGGAAGACTGGCACAAAGCCGAAGCTATCAATCAAAGGGCTTCGGAGTACATTTCCAAATGCACCGACTTCAAGATGAAATGACCAATCGGCCTGTGATAACTTGTATTATGATTGTAAACCTTTGTAAAGGACATAAATGTAATTTCCCACAGGCTGTGTCCTGTGCCTATAAATAGATGAACAGTACCCCTGTACTGTTCATGCTATCTGGTATTCGCTCGTGCACAACGCTCGGATTTTTGTCTTCTGTCAAGCCGAAGGTATAAATGTAATCAAATATCGTACTTAAATATCTGAGTTTATATAATGAAGACATGTGAATGATATTATATGTTTGTTCATGTTATCTTTCATGTTTCATATGTTTCACCTTTCATTTTCTTATATCATAATGATGAAGGTACGTCCTTCATGACCTTCGTCCGAAGATCGTTATATCCTAAGGGAAATAATGCTTCGAAGGACGAAGGACATTAACATTTAATACTTTGTGTTGCCTTGTTCTTGACTCATAGCATTTGAGAACAAGTCCCCAACAATTGGCATCTCCCCCTTGATCATTGTCCTCCTCTTGAGGTGGCTCTTCTTGATCTTCATCTTCATCATCTTGAGCTTGATCCTCATCTTGGGTTGGTGGAGATGCTTGCATGGAGGAAGATGGTTTATCTTGTGCTTGTGGAGGCTCTTCGGATTCCATAGGACACACATCCCCAATGGACATGTTCCTTAGTGCGACGCACGGAGCCTCTTCATCATCTAGCTCATCAAGATCAACTTGCTCTACTTGAGAGCCGTTAGTCTCATCAAACACAATGTCACAAGAAACTTCAACCAGTCCAGTGGACTTGTTAAAGACTCTATATGCCCTTGTGTTTGAGTCATAACCAAGTAAAAAGCCTTCTACAGCCTTAGGAGCAAATTTAGATTTTCTACCTCTTTTAACAAGAATAAAACATTTGCTACCAAAGACTCTAAAATATGAAACATTGGGCTTTTTACCGGTTAGGAGTTCATATGATGTCTTCTTGAGGATTCGGTGAAGGTAGAGACGGTTGATGGCGTAGCAAGCAGTGTTGATTGGTTCCGCCCAAAACCGGTCCAAAGTCTTGTACTCATCAAGCATGGTCCTCGCAATGTCAAGTAGAGTTCTATTCTTCCTCTCCACTACACCATTTTGTTGTGGTGTGTAGGGAGAAGAGAACTCATGCTTGATGCCCTCATCCTCAAGAAAGCCTGAGTTCTTGAACTTCGTTCCGTTGTCGCTTCTAATCTTTTTGATCCTCAATCCGAACTCATTTTGAGCCCGTCTCAAGAATCCCTTTAAGGTCTCTTGGGTTTGTGATTTTTCCTGCAAAAAGAACACCCAAGTGAAGCGAGAATAATCATCCATAATAACTAGACAGTACTTACTCCCGCCGATGCTTATGTAAGCAAACGGACCGAATAGATCCATGTGGAGTAGCTCAAGTGGTCTGTCGGTCGTCATGATGTTCTTGTGTGGATGATGAATATCAACTTGCTTTCCTGCTTGACATGCACTACAAATCATGTCTTTCTCAAAATGAACATTTGTTAGCCCCAAAATGTGCTCTCCCTTTAGAAGCTTATGAAGATTCTTCATCCCAACGTGGGCTAGTCGGTGATGCAAGAGCCAACCCATGTTAGTCTTAGCAATTAAGCAAGTGTCGAGTTCAGCTCTATTAAAATCAACTAAGTATAGCTGACCCTCTAACACTCCCTTAAATGCTACTGAATCATTACTTCTTCTAAAGATAGTAACACTTATATCCGTAAAAAGACAATTGTAACCCATTTTACATAATTGAGAAACTGAAAGCAAGTTATAGTCTAAAGAATCTACAAGAAAAATATTGGAAATAGAAGGGCCAGGAGATATAGCAATTTTACCAAGTCCTTTGACCAAACGTTGATTCCCATCCCCGAATGTGATAGCTCTTTGGGGATCATGGTTTTTCTCATAGGAGGAGAACATCCTTTTCTCCCCAGTCATGTGGTTTGTGCACCCTCTATCAATTATCCAACTTGAGCCCCCGAATGCATAAACCTACAAAAACAAGTTTAGGCCTTGTTCTTAGGTACCCAAATGGTCTTGGGTCCTTTCACATTAGAAACAAGCACCTTGGGTACCCAAACACAAGTCTTTGACCCCTTGTGTTTGCCCCCAACATATTTGGCAACTACTTTGCCTAATTTGTTAGTGGGCACATAAGAAGCATCAAAAGTCTTAAATGAAATATTAGGTTCATTTGATGCTATTGGAGATTTCTTTTTAGGCCATTTAACATGGGTTGATTGCCTAGAGCTAGATGCCTCCCTCTTATACATAAAAGCATGATGAGAGCCAGAGTGAGACTTCCTAGAATGAATTCTCCTAATTTTGTGCTCGGGATAACCGGCATGATATAAAATGTAACCCTCGTTATCCTGAGCCATGGGAGCTTCTCCTCATCACTAGATGTTGCATATTTAGTGGAGGCTCTAGATTTTACCTTCTTTTTGCCGTCCTTTGCCATGAGGCACTTGTGGCCGACGTTGGGGAAGAGGAGACCCTTGTTGACGGTGATGTTTGCGGCGTCCTCATCGGAGGAGTCAGTGGAGCTCTCATCAGAGTCCCACTCCCGACAAACATGGGCATCGCCGCCCTTCTTCTTGTAATATTTCATCTTCTCCTTCCTTCTTCCCTTCTTGTCGTCGCCCCTGTCACTATCACTTGATAATGGACATTTAGCAATGAAATGACTGGGCTTACCACACTTGTAGCAAACTTTCATGGAGCGGGGCTTGTAGTCCTTCCCCCTCCTTTGCTTGAGGATTTGGCGGAAGCTCTTGATGATGAGCGCCATTTCCTCATTATCGAGCTTGGAGGCGTCGATGGGAAGCCTACTTGACGTAGACTCTTCCTTCTTCTCCTCCGTCGCTTTGAATGTGACGAGTTGCACCTCGGGTGTGGAGGTGGTGCCTCGCTCGATGATTTGTTTGGAGCCTTTGATCATTAACTCAAAGCTCACAAACTTTCCTATCACTTCCTCGAGAGACATTAGCTTGTATCTAGGATCACCACGAATTAATTGAACTTGTGTAGGATTAAGAAATACAAGTGATCTTAGAATAACCTTGACCATTTCATGGTCATCCCATTTGGTGCTCCCGAGGTTGCGCACTTGGTTCACCAAGGTCTTTAGTCGGTTGTACATGGCTTGTGGCTCCTCTCCTTGGTTGAGCATAAATCGACCGAGCTCCCCCTCGATCGTTTCCCGCTTAGTGATCTTGGTCACCTCATCTCCTTCGTGCGCGGTTTTGAGCATGTCCCAAATCTCTTTGGCACTCTTCAACCCTTGCACCTTATTATACTCCTCTCGACTTAGAGAGGCGAGGAGTATAGTAGTGGCTTGGGAGTTGAAGTGCCAGATTTGGGCTACCTCGTCCGAGTCATAGCCTTCATCCCCCACGGATGGTTCCTGCGCTCCAAATTCAACAATGTCTCAAATGCTAGCGTGGAGTGAGGTTAGATGGTGCCTCATTTTATCACTCCACATACAATAATCTTCACCGTAAAAAACCGGTGATTTGCCTAGTGGGACAGAAAGTAAAGGAGTGCATTTGGAAATGCGAGGATAGCGTAAGGGGATCTTACTAAACTTCTTGCGCTCATGGTGCTTAGAAGTGACGGACGGCGTGTCGGAGCCGAAGGTGGAAGGCGACGAAGAATCGGTCTCGTAGTAGACCACTTTCTTCATTTTATTCTTCTTGTCGCCACTCCGGTGCGACTTGACGCGGGGAGGTGATTCCTCCCTCTTCTTGTTGCCGGACTCTCCCGTTGGAGCTTTCCCGTGGCTTGTGGCGGGCTTCTCGCCGATCACCATCTCCTTCTTGGCGTGAGCTCCCGACATCACTTCGAGCGGATAGGCTCTAATGAAGTACCGGGCTCTGATACCAATTGAAAGTCACCTAGAGGGGGGGTGAATAGGCAAATCTGTAATTTATAAACTTTAAGCACCACTACAAGCCGGGGTTAGAGTTAGAAATAAAAGTGAGTCCGAAAGAGAGGGCGAAAAACAAATCACAAGCAAATAAGGCGGATGACACGGTGATTTGTTTTACCGAGGTTCGGTTCTTCCAAACCTACTCCCCGTTGAGGTGGTCACAAAGACCGGGTCTCTTTCAACCCTTTCCCTCTCTCAAACGGTCACTTAGACCGAGTGAGCTTCTCTTCTCAATCAATTGGGACACTTAGTCCCCACAAGGACCACCACACAACTGGTGTCTCTTGCTTTGATTACAAAGATCTTGGGAACAAGAAATGGGAAATAAGAAAAGCTATCCAAGCGCAAGAGCTCAAAAGAACACGGCAAAACTCTCTCTTCTAGTCACTATTGCTTTGAGTGGAATTGGGACTTGGAGAGATTTTGATTCACTCTAATTGTGTCCTATATTGAATGCACTAGCTCTTGTATTGAATGTGTTGGCTGAAAACTTGGATACCTTGAAGTGTGGTGGTTGGGGGTATTTATAGCCCCAACCAACAAAGTGGCTGTTGGGGAAGGCTGCTGTCGAAGGGCGCACCGGACAGTCCAGTGCGCCACCGGACACTGTCCGGTGCGCCAGCCACGTCACCCAACCGTTAGGGTTCGACAGTTGGAGCTCTGACAAGTGGGGCCACCGGACAGGTCCTGTTCACTGTCCGGTGCGCCTTCTGGCGCCTGCTCTGACTCTGCGCGTGCAGTCGCGCACTGTTCACTATTCCTGTAGCTTTTGCAAACAACCGTTGGCGCAGTTAGCCGTTGCTCTGCTTGGCACACCGGACAGTCCGGTGCTACACCGAACAGTCCGGTGCTACACCGAACAGTCCGGTGAATTATAGCGGAGAGGCAATCCCAGAAACCCGAAGGTGGCAAGTTCGGAGTTGATCTCTCTGGTGCACCGGACAGTCTGGTGGTGCACCGGACAGTCTGGTGCTCCAGACCAGGGCAGCCTTCGGTTGTCATTTGCTCTTTTTATTTGAACCCTTTCTTGGACTTTTTATTGGTTTGTGTTGAACCTTTGGCACCTGTAGAACTTATAATCTAGAGCAAACTAGTTAGTCCAAATATTTGTGTTGGGCAATTCAACCACCAAAATCATTTAGGAAAAGGTTTGACCCTATTTCCCTTTCACTTCTGTACAAACAGAACCGGCGCTCCGTAAGGTGAGGAACTCAGACGAATGTACCCAGCCTCTTGTAACTCCGTTAACTGCTTCTTAAGTTATTTTAATTCTTCTACGGACATTCTGTACAACCATTTAGAAATAGGAGCAGTCCCAGGTAAGAGATCAATGACAAACTCGACTTCCCTATCTAGTGGCATCCCTGGTAACTCCTCTGAAAAGACATCCGGAAAATCCCTAACCACACGGATGTTGTCTCCAACAAACTCCACATCTATGAAGAATGCCGCACGTCTGGTAGAGGTAGTTACTGTAATTTCAACGTCAAATCTTACTCCTTTAGGGCTGGTGAGTTCTATTGTACCCCTACCACAGTGTATAATGGCCTTTGCCTTTCTTGACCATGACATACCAAGGATCAGATCTATGCTGCTTTCCTCTAATACTATAGGGGTAGCCCAGGATTCTCTTCCCATAATTATCAATGTCAATTTATTTGTCATATAACTTGCCTCAACAGGCCCTTTGGGTGTAATTACTATCATCGGTGTTTTCATAATTTTCAGTGGTAACTCATTTGTGTTGGCAAATCGAGCAGACATAAATGAATGTGTAGCACTAGAATCAAATAATATTGTTGCATGAATTGCATTAATATAAAACATACCAAGTGCGATGTCATCCCCATCAGGAGTAGCATCAGCGCTGACTTGATTAACCTTGGCAATAGAGTATCCCTTGCCAGATCCCAGAGTCTGCTGCTTGTTCTGCACAGGTGTTGTAGCAATCCTCTTTGGGCAAACATTTGCATAATGTCCAGTCTTCCCACACTTGTAGTAAGTAGTGCCTGCACTCTGCCTTGAAAATTTCGTCGGGGTGCCAGTGGGGGCAGCCTGACGAGTCGGTGGAGTCCCCTGAGGTGAGTGCTGAGCTGGCGCTGGCCTCCTCCAGTGCGAACTGGTGTACCCTAGGGTGAACTGTAGCGAGGACGAACACTGCTGCTTCCCTGACCTTGGGATATAGCCTTCCTCTTCAAATCTCTTTAGCTGAACACACTTGTGTTCAATAGCTAGGGCCTTGTCAAGCAGCCTCTAGAATGATGGAAATGTATGTGCCACTAGAGCATACTGTAGAGGTCCATTGAGTCCTTCAATAAAGTGCTCCTGCTTCCTCTCATCTTCAGCAACTTCATCCGGTGCGTATCTGGACAACTGAATGAACTTATCGCGGTACTCGCTAACTGACATGCTCCCCTGCTTCAGTCACAGAAACTCTTTCTTCTTAATCTTCATCAGTCCAGCAGGAATATGGTAGTTTCTGAACTGAGTAGCAAACTCCGCCCATGTGATAGTATCAGCAGCATCGTGGGCAGCAGTGTATGAATCCCACCAATCAGCAGCAGGACCTGTAAGACGACCAGAAGCATATATAACCTTCTCCCGGTCAGAGCATTGGGCAATAATCAACATCTTCTCCATAGACTTCAGCCAATCATCAGTGTCTAGTGGATCAGGAGAACTAGCGAGCGTTGGTGGCTTATGGCTCATGAACTCCCGGTGCTTGTCCCGGGGTGGAACTGGTGGTGGAGGTGGTGGCAGTGGTGCTTGTTGCTGTTGCACCCTTCGCTCCTGGCGCATCTCCTCTCGCTCTTGGCACATCTCTTGGCGTTCTTGCTGCATCTGTGTGTGCATATCCACCATGGTGTCTGCCATCTGTTGCATTATCCGCATCTGGACTGCAACTGCGGGATCAGCTCCGGCTGGTGGAGGCTGTGGAGGATCCACCTTAGGTTGTTGTTGTTGTGGTCGTCTAAATATCCTCCGAGTGTGTCGATTGGGAGGTAAATCAATTCAACCACCCTTCCTGGTATTGACCATCTGAGTTAGAAACATATGGTAAGAAAGAATAGTAGACAAGACAGGTAATTACGAATCATATTACTTTGGGGGATTTATTAGCTAAGCAGATTAGTGTTTTACCTACTAAAGCTAATTCATTACCTTATGGTGGTACATGCTAAGATGTCCATCTATAATATTTCAATCAATCAAAGAAGCAAATCAGACATTTATCATCAAAATAATCAACCAATATTTTTAAATAGAGAAAATAGTTTTAAGTTTGTCTTAGGTCTCCTATCTCTGAAAAAGTTCATAATTGTAGGATTCCAAGGTGTGAAATCCATCTTGTCTTAGAGTAGAAAAGATAAGAGTAATTGGAGTATGACAACAAAAGGTGAGACATGATCAAGATCCGATAAGTATAGATTGAATCAGAGTAAGGTAAGTAGGTAAGGGTTTTGTCCATTTCTATCTAGGTTTCATCCTAGAGTCAACATTTCCTCTGATACCACTTCTGTCGCACCCGGATTTAAGGGACAAAGTCGGGTGCATCTCATAAATGCGCCAAAGAAGACAACATATATAATAACAGAGTGTATAGAGATAAATGTCACAATAACATCAGAGTACTTATTACATTGTGGAACTCTTACAAAATAAAAGATAAATATAAATCGAACTAAAATCCATCTTTGGCGCCAATAAGTCAACTGGGAGACGCCACCTAGATCAGATCAAACTCCTCGTTGTGTGGCTCCTCTTGAACCACCTGTTCTTCTCCTGTGGGGGTGTGAGACAACAAGGGTGAGCTCTCACATGATCATAGCTCAACAAGTTGTGGGGAAACCAGTGTGCATGAACTCACCAAAGGTGGGAGTTCATGTGATGTCACTACACCAAAATACCTAACTTCCGAGGGCCTACACCGTAGGAAGTTAGCGCAAAACTCTCGGAAGTTATTTAAACCGTCGGAAGTTAGCCGAAACCGTCGGAAGTTAGCCCGTCGGAACAAATTAGTCGGAAGTTAGGCTAACTTCCGACGGACTCTCGGAAGTTAAAGAAACTTCCGAGAAGGCCGTCCGCCGCTCGGAAGTTAATTATTAACTTCCGAGGGGGCGTCCGCCTCTCGGAAGTTAATTGCTGACGCCGTCCAGCACGGACTAACGCCGTCCGCGGAATAACTTCCGACGGCCTCTCGGAAGTTAACCATTAACTTTCGAGAGTTTTCCACGCCTCTCGGAAGTTAATATGACCAGCACTTAATATACAATTTGTTTTTGGCAATTCAACACATTGCATACATAACAAATATATATAACAGCCACAAATATATATAACAGCCACAATACACAACATATCACATATAACATCTAACATACATAAGAATTCACAAGACACAAGTCTCACAAGTCAAATCCACCTCGACATAAGAATTCACAAGTCTCACAAGACACAAGTTTGAAGTCTCACAAAACACATCGAATGGAAGCCCAGTACTGTCGATCAACATCAGGAAATATCGAAGAGTGATGCTCGCTACCTCCACTCGCGAAGAGCGTATTGACAAAGTCTAACCCATCATCTTGTTGCTGCGCCGGCAAGGTAGCTGGAGGAGTCTCATATACCTATACAAATGACATTCATGGAGTTACATCGTAATGTAACAAGTAAATTATGATAAATTTGCATACCTGATGTTCGGTAGGTGGAGGTGGAGGTGAAGGCCAAGGAAAATGTATGGAAGGTGGAGGTGGGGGGGCCATCGGAAATTGTATCCCTTGGGCTTGTGCTAGTTGCTACCAAATTTCCGAACACATTAATGTCAGTGTTTCAAATCAATACATAACTTAAAATGAATGATCTTTTTGAACTTACTTGTATCAGTGCTTGCTGTTGTTGAAACTGAGTAGCATAGTATTCTTGTTGAGCAGCATGCTGCCTCAAGTATTCCTCCTGAACCCTTTGCCGCTCCTGATGTTGCCTAAGCTCTTCTCGTAGTTGCTCAACTTCTGCAGTATCCTGAGTAGAGCGACGGGAGCTACGAGCAGCAGACCTCGACGAACCTCCCCTCTGAACCGTCACCTGGCTCGAGTCGATGACGTTATCGAAAATCGAGTACCTTCAAACAAGTAACATCACGACAGATTCAAAAATAATCTATTGTACTTAAACCGATGAAATAAGATAAGGTATGTAGAGTCCACACCTTCCATGGGGTTTTCCACCACTTGCATACACAGCCTGAGGATCAATAGGTGCGGTCCTCCAATCATAGTCCGATCCGTGCTGACTAGACATCGCCTCAGCATATGCAGCCTCCATACAAAAGAACAATGCAATCTTACATCACTGGGCACATACATAAATTCATATGAACAAAATCTACCAAGCATTTCAAAACACTCACCAGACGATCTGTTGCCTTTTGGCTACACAACACATCTGGATTTGCAGGATCAGGTCCTCTGTGCCCCCTCAGGTATATTTGAACATCACTAGGCACTACACCACTGCTAGCTTCCTGTACGTACATTTGACAAACATTATAATCAGAAATGACATCAAGTCATATACAATCAACAAAACTACACCACTGCTAGTTTCCTGTACTTACCATTCGTTTTGCCAAACAAAAGTGATCATCACCTCCATACTTGTGATACGACTCGATTCCACGATTGGAACTTTGTCGTATAGACTTTGCCTTGAAATTATCCGAAGCCCAATAACGGCATAAGGCACGCCAAGCAGCATCATTGGCGGCTATCCATGGAATCGAATGCTATGGAAACACAATTCATTTATAAGTAACTGTAACATATACAAGGAACACAGTACATCATATGCAAAAACATCAATTTTTTCCAACATAAGCAAAAACATCGATTACCTGAAGAAAATCTTGCTCAGTCATAGAAAGTCCATATTGTGACGCCTCGCTCTTACTGGTTGCTCGTCGTCCTTCACTACTCAACATAGCTTGATTAATCACCTGGATTCGAACATAGTACATCATATCCGCAACAACATCTGCCGCGTTCTTATGGAACACGGAGTGTGCATGCTCGGTATGAGTATCTCCATCAGGCAACTTATAATATTTCTGAAAAAGAAACATAGTCAAGAATCCATAATATGAATCAATCATTGAGCTGATAACTTCGCAAGAAGATAGATAAACATACCCAGAAGTCGTGCCAAACTGCACCTTGCGCATTCCCATGTTGCGCGTTAACCGCAAGGCCGTATTGATCCCATCTTGTGACAGGGACCTCAATACCATTCTCAATCACCAATCCAGGCCATCTCATACGACAGATATTGCCCAACACTTTATTTACTTGCCTTACACGATCTTTGCCGGTGAAACTACTATCCAGCCAAGCCCTAACAACACAAGCACAATTGTCAAATTCAAAAAAAATTATTTATCATCAATGTGTAAGACATAAGAACAAAGCAAATATGCTCTTACCCATCTCCACTCGGGATTATCTCAACCTTGTTAACTGGTTCTTTAGGAGGGGGGACCCAACTAGTCTTCCGCGGCTTCCGGACCCGTGAAGACCCTCCAACTCCCCCGCTTCCAGAACCTCCACCTGAAACACCAGCTTCTCCTTCCCTTGACCCACTAGCTCCCCCAACTCCCGACCCTCCATCATTGGGCCATTCACCCCACCCTGTCTCTTCCTCATCTTTCACTTGTCTCCACTCCTCTGTCTCTTCCTCATCTTTAGGCTCATCCTATAGATCAAAATTAATAATTTAGTTATTCGAACCCATACAAATATTACATTACAAAACAAATATATTGGTTACCTCATTCCTCTGTACGCCGACTGCCTGACCCTGCAACTCTGGAACATGCTCCAACAAAGCTCTACGCCTGCTCGAGCTTGAACTAGTGCCCTGGAACACTAAGTCCTCCTTTCTACCAAAAATGGAGGCTCTTCGCGCTAGTCCCTTAGCGAGCTGCTTGACCTTTTTAGACATCCTGTTATTAAAACAAAATCAAATTAGTAATTGAGAATAATGTAAATGAACATAATGTATTGAAATGAACATAATGTAAATGAACATAATGTATTGAAATGAACAATAAATATATAATTACTTTTTAGTCGTATTCAAAATCAGGATCAAATTGTTTTCTTCGATTCGATGTTTTCTTCTTTGACTTCCGTTTCCGTTTTTTGGGGCTTACTACATCTTCAGGATCTCCCACTAATGATTCTGGCAAAACCTCAGTATCTATATTAAAATTGGTCGGAAGTTCATCTTCTTGGTAAATTTCTTCAACTTCCGCCTCGAACCATTCACCCCTGGTGTGTAACTGTTCACGAGGATTCACTTTGTACACTACCCATGTGGCTTCCAGCTTTATAGATGGATACGGTATGTAGTACACCTGGTCAACTTGGTGAGCAAGAACAAATTTGCTACATGCACTTGTTTTGAGCTCATGTTTGACTTCTACCATGCCAAATTGGTTTTCTACAGTCCCTTGATTGGGATCAAACCAATCACACTTGAAAAACACCACCTTAAGATTTTTGCTCCCGACAAAGTCGTACTCGAGTATGTCATTAATAACTCCATAATAATTCATCTCTCTTCCACGATCATCGACTGCCCTGCATACAACTCCAGTATTTTTTGTCGCCGCAAATGGACGAGTACATTCAAATTTGGTCGAACAAAAATGAAACCCCTTAATGTCGTAACGACCGTAGCTTCTGACTTTTACGATTGCGTAAGACATCTGAAGCAAGTCCTCGTCTAAATTTGGAATTTTGTCACACTGCCAATCAGATGGTGAAATTAGATTTCTAAAACAAAATATATAAAGTAGAACAAGAGTGTTAGGTTATTTACATAATTTCGAAACCAATTAATGAAATTGGGCTTCCCATGTCTTCCTCGAAGCGCGTTTTCATACTGCCTCGAGGACAATTTCTCATTAAGATGCGATTGGAATTCTCTGTTACAACAAGTAAACAAATGAGGTGCGGAACACGATTACTACAAGTAAACAAAATGAAATATGTAGTCATCTTACTTGAAATATTGAGTCATTTCATCCATATTTTCATACATATAGAGCAAAGCGTCCAACTTTTCTTCGCGCTCAGGATGATATTCTGTGGATGCCCCAACAGTCTTGCCCTCAATCTCAAAAATTTGGAGATTGCTGCGGGTCCCTACTTTGTCATCATGATACCTCAATGTAGGGGCATTGATATTGTGCTCGTCTGCAAAGTATACACTCGTGAAGGCTGCTACCTCTTTATATTTGAATTCTTCAGCTATACACCCTTCAACTCTTCCTTTGTTACCAACCATTGAACTAAGCTTCTTTAATGCCCTTTCAATATGGTACATCCACCTGTATTGCACAGGACCACCAACCTTAGCTTCATATGGAAGGTGGACAAGTAGATGTTGCATTGGATTGAAGAATCCTGGGGGGAATATTTTTTCCAACTTGCATATAAGGATAGGAATTTCTGTCTCCAACTTCTCCATCACATCTTTGTTTATTTCTTTAGCACAAAGTTGCCTATAAAAGTAGCTTAACTCAGATAAAGTCTGCCAGATACTGACTTTCAAGTACCCTCGGAACATTACAGGGAGGAGCCTTTCCATCATTATATGATAATCATGGCTCTTCAATCCAGTTATTTTATTTGTCTTTAAGTTCACAGCTCTCCTAAACCCGGCCGCATAACCATCTGGGAATTTCAAATTTTTCAACCATTCCATTACTTCTTTCTTATGTTTAGGTTTTAGACAAAATTGAGCACGTGGCTTTTTCCATTTTCGTCGAGTTCCTGGGTTGGTCGGTTACAAAGTTTTGCTAAGTCCTTTCTGGCCTTTATATTGTCTTTTGTTTTGTCACCTAGATTCATGCAGGTACTTAGAATGCTTTCACCAACATTACGTTCCTGATGCATGACGTCAATGTTATGCATCAGAATCAATGCCTTAACATAAGGTAGTTCCCATAAACCACATTTATGTGTCCAGTTATGCTCGGTTCCAAAACCTATGTATCCATCACCACTTTCATTCTCTTTCAAATTATTAAGCATAGCCTCAATCTCTATTCCGCTAAGACGCCTGGGCGGTCCCTTTGTCACGATAGTGCCCTTCTTAAAGGTGTTAACCTCGAACCTATACAGGCGTTTTTGGGGCAAGAAGCATCTGTGGCAGTCAAAGTAACAGATCTTCCCTCCAAACTCAAGGCGGAAACAATCTGTATCCTTACCACATATTGGACATGTCAGAGTTCCATGGCAGCTCCATCCAGCAAATAAACTGTATGCCATGAAATCATGAATGGACCACAAATATGCAACTCGAAGTGTGAATTTCTCGTTTTTGTAGCAATTGTATGCTTCGACTCCTTTCCATAACTTTTTGAGATCATCGATCAAGGGTTGCATCATCACATTAAGCCCTTTCCCAGGATGGTCTGGACTAGGAATAATTAGGGAAAGAAACATGTAATCATATTTCATGCACAGATGAGGTGGAAGGTTGTATGGAATAACAAAAACAGGCCAACAAGAATATGATGCTGCGTTCGTATTGAAAGGTGTGAAACCATCTGTCGCAAACCCAATTCGAATATTTCTCGCTTCACTAGCAAATTCTGGATCAAAGTCATCTAGAGCCTTCCACGCATCACTGTCAGACGGGTGCGTCATCACATGAGTGTCCCCTCGTTCACGTTCTTTATGCCATCTCATGTGCCTAGCTGTGTTCCTCGAAAGAAACAAACGCTTAACACGAGGCGCAAGAGGCATATAACGAAGTTGCTTTTGGGCTACAGTTGATATGACCATTTCACCATCATCGTTTTTTACCTCTACATATCTCGACTTGCCACACTTTAGACACTTACTATCATTCTCATGATCCTTCCAGAACAGCATACAATTATCTGGACAGACATCGATTTTCTGATAGTCCATACCTAGACCAGAGAGCAGTTTCCTGCACTGATACACGTCTTTCGGCATCTTGTGATTTGGTGGAAACACTTCACTGATTAAGTTCAAGAGCTCGTTGTAACAATTGTTCGAGAACACGAACTTCGACTTGATAGCCATAAGTCAAGTCACGAAAGCGAGGACTGAAACTGTTGTGTGTTCGTGCAATGGCTCTTCTGCAGCCTTAAGGAGGTCGAAGAACTTTTTAACCTCTGGAGGAGGCGGCTCCTCATGATTTGGTGGAAACACCAAATCAGGATCCTCCCTTAAATCTTCAAGCATCTCGTCCATTCTATCGTACTCCACGTCGTCAGTGTTGTTGGCTTCCGGCAAATTTTCACGGGGAAAGTCCTCGCCGTGATACACCCATACTTCATAGTTAGGCATGTAGCCATATTTGCAAAGGTGCCCCGACAGAGTTCTCTTGTCTTGACATCTACAAATCCGACACATACTACATGGACAACGCACATCCGTGCCGGTTCTTGATATAGCAAAAGCACGATCAATAAAATCCTCTGTCTTTCTTATCCAATCTGCTGAGGGATCATTCATACGCCAACCTTCATACATCCATCGACGGTCCTCGCCCACCGTATTTGATTCTAAAATAGTAGAACACATGATTCATAAATTTTTTCTGGTACTAAACACATATCGATCGTGTCACTACATCTATAGAAAAAGATAGTTCCTAAACCCACCCATGAGTGACCGATAGAGCAATGATTTATGACGAGCAACGAGTCCGAACGAAATTTCAGCAGCATAACCCCGTTGTTCTCCATTTACATGCCCATAAATGGTGTAATAGAGAACAACAGGGTTATGTCACCGAAATCTCGTTCGGACCCGTCATCGTCATAAATCCATAGCTCTATCATCCACTAACAGGCTGTCCAAAAAGGGACATTTTCGGACCAATACGAGTCATATGTGTATATATCATGTGACTCGTGCCTATCCGGAATTTGCAAAAATATTACTAACACACAACAAACAAGAGACTAACATAATTCAATTACATGCACCACCTAGCTTATTAAGTTAATTAACCGTATTAACATAACTTTCTACGGTTTAAAAATAGTTAACTCTCGGAAGTTAGCATATTTAATATAAAAAATATAATATAAATAATCGGAAGTAGTTACCTGAAGCGACGACGGTGACTGGCGGAGCCGGGCCGGGCGAGTAGCGGGCGGGGCGGAACGGAGACGACGGGATGTGGGGCGGCTGAGCACCCGGCGGCGGGGAGGCGGCCGAGCAGACGGGCACGCCGGCGGACGAGCAGGCGCCGGTGGAGCGAGCGGGCACCGGCCGAGCAGGCGGGCGCGCGGAGAGCAGGCGGGCGCGCGGCCGAGCAGGCGGGCGCACTGCGAGCGGGCGGCGGTGGAGCTCGCCGGCGGGCGCGCGGCGACCGGGCGGCGGTTTAGCGAGCAGGCGGGCGGGTGGAGCGAGCAGGCGGTGGTGGAGGCGCCGGAACGCGCGGAGGGTAGGCCGGGCGAGCGTGGCGGCGCGTTCCGGCGAGCAGGCGGGCGAGCAGGCGGCGGTGGCACGCGGGGGCGAGCAGGCGGCGGTGGCGCGCGGAGACGGCGTAGCAGGCAGCGGTGGCGCGCGGAGACGGCAGGCGGCGGCGGCGCGTTCCGGCGAGCAGGCGGGCGAGCAGGCGGCGGTGGCGCGCGGAGACGACGTAGCAGGCGGCGGTGGCGCGCGGAGACGGCAGGCGGCGGCGGCGGTGGCGCACGCGGGCGAGCAGGCGGCGGTGGCGCGCGGAGACGGCGAGCGGGCGCTGCAAAATGTGAGACGGACAGAGACGGGCGCGCGCCGTTAGCTTAAAATTGCTAACTTCCGAGAGGCACAGTGCAAAACCGTCGGAAGTTAAGGCATACCCGGATCGGTCAACGCCTGCATAGGTAACTTCCGAGAGGTGATAGACCAACCGTCGGAAGTTAACTTAACTTCCGACGGCCTCTCGGAAGTTAACTAACCTTCCGAGAGGCGATAGACCAACCGTCGGAAGTTAACTTAACTTCCGAGAGGCACTAGTTGCCGCTCGGAAATTAGTAATTTCCTACGGTTTTAAAAAGAAACCGTAGGAAGTTATTTGCCTCTCGGAAGTTTCTTATTTTGGTGTAGTGTGTGTGAGGTTGATCAACAATAGGGGTTAAATCTGAGCATTACTTTTAATAAGTTGGTCAAATTTTATTAGCAGTTACTAAATGTAAGTGAATACCAAACCATAATAAAAATAATAGAACAAAATTAATAATAATCCCATGCAACGCAAATGACAAATTGAATTTAAGTTCCATAAATTAATCATGCGAGAGTCCTGAGCTGCTCATGACCGTGAGCTCGACTAGTATACCAGTTTTACACTCTGTAGAGGTTGTACCCTGTACCCACAAGTCGTGTATCCCATGTCTCCAGGGTTTGCAAGGCCCTTAGACACTACTGAAGTGAATGGCTAGGGATCCACTACGAGGCCTTTACAAAGTTCCACTAGCTTTTGAAAACTCGTTACAGTTTATGCGAAGAGCACTTGCAAGAATCCCCCGTCTGACCGCCATCGCAGCAAAATCAACCCGAGAACCTCCCTGCATGCAACTCCCCTACTGCCCTTGCCCCTTTCGGGTAAGGTAGTCTTCCACTAGCTTTCCTAATTAGTCAGCCAAGGGCGTCCCATTCCACCCTTGTGGTGGCACGTGTTTCTCAAGTTAAGCTCCATGTTCCAATTAAAGATAATGATGATCTTGACATGAACATAAATAAAATAATAGAATAATTGGAACATGGATATAATAAAATATTAACCCAAAAACCATGTACAACAATAGAACAACTACCCAAATGATTCAAGGGTAAATAAGATAAAAAGGATAAACAGACTAGGGTGACCTATTGGGTCCTATCAAAATTAAACCTATGCATGAATAAGTGATATTAAAGAACATTATTGGGTAAAAAGTGGTCAAGGGCACAACTTGCCTTCAATGAGCTCCTGCTCAGCAACTTCTATCTGCTGGGCACCGGGATCCTCAGCCACTGGCTCCTCTACTCGCCACAATACAAATAAGCACATTATAAAGGAGAAATTAACATCACACCAAACTTGTAAAAAATACATAATAATAATCTACACATTAAAATAAGATCATAGGAACATGAACCATTAATTTTGGATTTATAGATTTTAAGTTATAAATTTCCAAAGGTTTTTATGTGCTTGATATATGATTAACTGAGAAATTAATTTTCTTACTATTTTCATGTCAAAACAGAGACTCTAGGTGATGAACAATAATATTACAAAATTATAGGAATTGGAATGGATCAATTTGGAGTTCATATGAATTTTCTAGGGTTTAAACAAGTTTCTGTAATTAATTTAATACTAGAAATCATTTTCTAATTGATTTTTCTTAGGTTTCCTATTTCTCTGGACTGGGCATCAAATACCAGAGAAGGCAGGGGTTATTCTACAAAAATTTCTGAGACTCATAACACAATACACTGGACTGCGAGTTTAATCAGGGAGAACCCATGGTCTCTTTTATAAATTACTCGACCGAAGGGGTATCCTGAGTTCTCAGCTGTTAGATTAGAGATCGACGCATAGGATTAGATCTAAACCGCGACGAACCAGTACACTACGTAGCCCGTTGGATTGGAGATCTGCGGTCCCCGTTTAATGAAGCCAGATCTCATCCGAGCCGAGGGATCGTAGATCTATGGTCACGATTCAATTGCGCGACCGGGTGCGCGACTGTCTGATCTCGACCGTTGCGTAGAAGATCAACGGCCACGAGCTCAAACCCCTCTGCCGATGGCCACCCCACGGCGGCGTACTCCGAACCGCGGCGGTGCCATCGCCGGATTTCTGGTATGCGCGCCCTAGTGCACTAATCTCAACTCCACGGAGTGCTACGCGATCACCGGAAACTACTGAACTTGGCACAGGGTACTCACTAGTCGCGAGGGCGAAGAGGTCTGTGCCCACGGCGTCGCGCAATCCACGCACGCCGATGACGAATTGATGCCGCCCTGCTCGCCGATTCGGTCCGCAAATGGCTCGGTCTCCTTCTCAGCAACCCGGAGAAGGTCTTCGAGTCAATTCGCGGCACTGGACGATGACGAGGGAAGGTAATCGTGGCGGCGTGGGTTATCTGGGTATCGGGTCTCTAATTCCTCACTCGCGCACAACTCGGCTCCGGTGAACTCGCGCGAGGATTGACTCAGGGAACGAAGAAGCTATTTATGGACGCGAACGTGGCTTGCGGGATCAGCCGAGATCGGGAATCGCGGATCCGCCGTTGTGGCACTCCGCCATATGCGTGAGGTGGGCGAGATGGAGGCGAGCGGGTCTTGCGGCTGGTGCGTGGGCCCCGTGTGACAGCGAGCGTGCGATGGCGCCCAAGTAGCTGACATGCGGGCCAGGTTCACCAGCGAAAGACATCCCGCGCCTGCGACGGGTGTGCGAGACTGACAGTCGGGCCCCGCATGGCAGTCGGTCGTGCGCGCGATAGAACAAGGTTTGGGCCGCGCGAGTGGCTTCTTCAGGTGGGCCGAAATGAGTTCCGAAGCCCAGGTAAGTTCTCCTTTTGTTTTTCTTTTTCTTTTATGTTTTATTTTCTGTTTTCTTTTATTCTAAATTCTTTTGAATCCAAATTTGAATTTGAATATGAGTTTCACCTTTGAGTCAATTATACCAATTCAAACTCTAGTGTAGGAATAATATATTTTTATTTACTTATTTTTATCCACATAATATTTATTTTCTTCCCTTTTCTAAATTCTAGAATTTCTTTTAGATTCTAAATTTCCCTTTTTTGACTTTAATATATTTCTTGTCACATTTTTATATTGTAACAAAATACACACAAAATAAAGTCCAGCATGATGCATAATTTAGTGGCATATCTTTTATTAATTATTGGTTTTTTAAATATGGTGTTCACATGTGATGGTAAGTAGATACAACACACATATAAATAAAGGAAAATATTTTTCTCCTTTTATATTATCTCTTACAAATTGGGTATTACATGTGTGCTTGCTCTATTGCGATTTATTCTTTCTCTCTTATTCTAAGTTCTTGATCTTCACTTGTGTTATTGCTCTAGTTATAATTCTGCATTATAAGAGAGCAATTAAGTGCAAGAACATTGTTCCTTCTCGCTTTAATCTGATCTATATCTTGCGCTAACATCTAATTTAGATCAAGTTTGTTTTTAAGTTGTGATTTTTCAGACATCCCCTATTCATCCTCTCTAGGTGAGTATCTGTCAACCAACCATTTTCAAACTTAAATGTAGGAAGTTTTGGCACAAAATCAACATTATTGGTGTCCAGAATCAAGGGATTATGATTTGACATCGCCCCTAGGAAATTTCTTAATCTTGACAAGTGGGAAGATATTCTCCCATTTCTTATCCATAAAGACTCTGTCAAGTTTCACCAGAGTTGTGTTTTTATGATTGTTTGACCAAGTAAAACCTCCTCCACTCATATGTATCTCAATCAACTCGTATTCCTGAATCAGATCATTAAAGAGATCAGTATACTTGTCGATACCTGTAGTTTTTTTTCTTGCGAGAATCTGATGATGTTAAAGTCACCCCAATAATGAGAGGCTCTTTATTTTTCTCACAAAAGGAGGACAGTTCAACCGGAAAATTCAGCTTTTCCTTGGACTATAGGCAACAATAAGATTCCATTTATTCAATATAACTTTTGTCCCAAAGGTCAATTTGTAACCTATGCTCCTCTTGTGTATAACCTCACATATCAACAAGGTCAATCCTTGTTCCAATCAATATTCCACCAGATCTTCCTCTAGAGGCAATCCACATCCACAAATAATCATTTGTGTAGGGTCTAATTTTTTCAACAGATGATCATCATACTCCTCTACCATGGTTTCTTGGAGGCCAACGAAAAGAAGTTTATGCTATGCTATATATTAATTCTTTAATGTATGATGAGTTGATGACATCCCTTTCTTCCAGAATCCTCTACAATCCCAAAAGAGTGCTAGTATGCATATATCGATCAAGTAAAGAATTCAAACCTATTGCCGGACCATTACTATCGGAAATTTGGTTCTTCACCAAGTGTTTTTCAGGCTTTGCTGAATGTCTCAGACATTCGGCAAAGCAGCTGTTTCTTTAATGAATGTGCATATCGTATTATCGAGGTAGTCATGCTCTGGCGTACTGGCCATGGCGTCCGCGCACATTTTCCTGCTCAGCAAGGGGCGTGACGAGCGCGCCGAACTAGTCGTGGCATTCCATCTCCAACAGTTCAAAACATGTGAGCAGAGCTGTAAACGCTCGCGGTCGCATGGCTTGAAAAGTGTAAACAGCGAACGCGCCTATACAAAAAGTCAAAGTCCGATCACTGGGAAGTCACGCTGTGGAAGGATGACTTCGCATGTTTTTTACTCTATAACAACAGAAAACAGAAGTTACACACAAAAAAGATGGCAAATTTGGCTCTTGGGCTCTTCCTGCATGAACGCTAGCTAGCTCACAGAATTTTGGCATGGTACCACAGACTTTATTATGTCTACATAATGTGTGAAATTCCTAGTTTCTGTTGTTGTTGTTTTTTGCCCTTTATTTCTGTTATCGTTAAGGTCTTGTTTTTGAGTAATCAATGAAACAACAATCGGGCTATATAATTCAGAGGACAAAACCTTACTAATAATTAATATATAAATTAACTGAAAGAAAAAAAATTAACATCGAGGGAGTATCTAGTTAGGGATCGGAAGTCATCTCCTGAAGGGTTCTTATCAACAGTTGCATGTCGCATCCGGCTTCCTTCCTTCTTAATTTCTCCAAAATTCCTTCCACGTGGTATACCGGAATGATGACTCTGGTTTCTACCAAGCGTTTGTTTTACGTTCAGTGAAGAAAAGTTCAGTAGTGACAGACGATAGAATCTGTTTAGACCTTTAAACAGACAGAGGTAGACGGTTTAAATACTTTTCTACTATATCACCAGAAACTATGTATTTATATGCATAATATAAAAACAAACTATTCAAGTAAGTGTATTTTTAAAAAAAGTGGATACGTTTATGCATGTACAAGGATGAAATGTACCTATTATTTATGCATGGAATCAAATATAATTGTTTATCCATACAAGATATATAGAGAGTATTTGGTTTGAGGAATCACTCTATCCAAAATGAGGTGATACATCATGTGTCAATTCCTTAAATTTGGTGGGATAATTCCATTCCTCATATTAGTACTAACTAACTAACTATGATGAATGAGGTGGTGATAAATCAACTCATTCTATTACACAAACCAAACAAAAAAAATGAGAAGTGAGAAAATGTTGAGCTAACTTATTCTGCAAACCAAACGCTCTATATGTGTATACGTATTATATATGTAAAGAGATGCCAATGGTCAGGGCCATCGCTGTGTATGTAGTATAAGGATGTCAGAAGGAGGACATGGGGTGACTGGTGAGGGCCACAAAAACAGGGATAGGTTGGTCAAGTGGAGTGCATATGTATGATTATTTAATTGTACTTTAAAAAACTATTTCTAGAAAATAATATTAGGGATTAAAAAAAACTAAACTGTTTGGGCACGCCAATCTTCCTAGCATAGCTAAATTCTGATGTTGTATTACCACATCTAGTGCGATTGGCCTACCACTATGGCAGGCCAACTGTATGCTCATTTGTGTCATGCCACCCCTGGCATGACATGGAATAAGATCTCACCCTGATAGGAATTAAGGGACGAGATGGTGTACTAGAGAGGGATGGATAGTCCCCTCTAAACTTTATGCGCGACGAAATATACAAAATAAATGAAAACTAAACTTATTGGTCTAAGCAATACTACAGTCATATATCTGTTACTTGCAACTTACAATGATCTTAGATAACAACTAATATGCGAAAAAGCTAAGTCTCGTCTTAATACATATAGTTTGTATATGCCTCTACTTGTTTCTAATGTACCATGCACTACCGGAATCGCGTTCTTTGCCGAGTGTCTAAGACACTCGGCAAAAGCTATTTTACACTCGGCAAAGGCTTTGCCGAATGTAACACTCGGCAAAGAACACTCGGCAAAGATTTCATCGGCAAAGGGTTCTTTGCCGAGTGCTTTTTTCGGACACTCGGCAAAGACTTTGCCGATTGTCAAAAAGCACTCGGCAAAAAAAACACTCGGCAAATTAAGAATCGAAAAAATTAAAAAAAAAACAGCAAAACATTTTTTAAATTCTAGGAACAACTCTCCAACCTTACCCGTTGCCCTATCATTTTTCACTATTATTTTAAATCAAACTTATATGTTTTGTAAATTGTGAGATTCGAACTTGCAACCTCTCTCTCGCGCATACCCTCCTATACCACTACACTACTACACCAATTATGTTTATATTACGTTTCCATTCCCCATGTACTATAACAAATCGAGAGTAATTTGATTATTTAAGGCACTAAATGAGTTCATTTGAAAATGTGACCAACTATAAAGTTGCATAACTTTTTGAGATCTAAAAGTTTTATTTTAATAGTTTCTACATCTGAGATCGTTTATAAAATTTGAATTTTAAATTTAAAAACTTCACACGAAATTTTCAATGATAAGATGATTTCAAATCAAAAATTGTCAACTACAAAGTTTCATTACATTTCAAGACCTACAACTTTTATTTTGGTGGTTTTTCCATCCGAGACAATTTGAAAAATTCAAATTTCAAAATTCAAACATAGTTTTGCATAACAAGATGATTTCAAACTAAAACATTGTCAACTACAAAGTTTCATAACTCTTCAATACCTACAACTTTCATGTTGGTGGTTTTTCCTTTCGAAGTCGTTTTCAAAATTCAAATTTTAAATTTTTTAAATTCAGACGTAGTTTTCGTTGACAGTATGACTTCAAATGAAAAAGTTGTCAACTATAAACTTTTATAACTTCTCAAGATCTATAAAGTTTATTTTGGTTGTTTGATAATTTGTTTATCTCAGATGATGGTTCTAACAATATGCACAAATTCTATACGTCTCTCTCGTAGTTTCATAAACTACGAGAGAGATATAGGTTTTATGAACAAATTTATTTTTATTTTGTCATATGAAGAAATGTTCAATATATAAATTGTACATCATAATGAGTTATACAAATTTGTAGTTGAAAACTTTTTCATTTGAATTAATTTACTACTTTAAAATGTGATTTTTAAATTGTCTTTGCCTAGTGTTGGAGAAAAAACACTCGGCAAAGAGCTCTTTGCCGAGTGTTGTATTTGTGACACTCGGCAAAGAGCCTTTTGCCGAGTGTCAAAAAAAGACACTCGGCAAAGAAACTCTTTGCCGAGTGTCAAAAATAAAACACTCGGCAAAGAGCTTCTTCGCCGAGTGTTTTCTTTTACCGAGGGTTTTTTGCGTGGCACTCGGCAAAGAGCTCTTTGCCGAGTGCCCGAAATAAAACACTCGGCAAAGAATATGGCACTCGGCAAAGAGCCAAATTCCGGTAGTGATGGGAGGATATTTCATGGACTTTGTTCTAGGTTTGCCTGGAACAAAGGAGAGGGGTAGAGTTTTTTGGGGGTGGTGGATAGATTTTCTAAGATGGCACACTTCATACTATGTCGTAAAGTTGATGATGTGACCCATGTTAATGACTTGTTGTTTCGTGATATTGTTCGTTTACATGGTATTCCAAATACCATATTTTCTGATTATGACGCAAAATTTCTTAGCCATTTTTGGCAAACTCTATGGGCATAAATGTGCACTAAGCTATTATTTTCACCTACTTGCCTCCCCCAAACTATTAAATAAAAATAAAGTTGTGAACGAACTTTGTCCATAATGCTTAGGGCTATTTTAAAATAATATAAAAAAGGAATGTTTGTCTCATTTTAAGTTTGCTTACAAACGCTCACTGCATTCTACTACGAAAACTAACATTTTGATATTGTTTATGGTTATGTGCCTTATGCTCCTATTGACTTTCTATCCCCATCTTCCAAGAAATTGAATTTGATGCTAACCAACATGACTGAGTTTATGATCAAAATACGTGAGACAACCAAGGCGAACATTAAAAGTATGAACACAAAATATAAGTTAGCTGGTAGCTAGGGCAAGAAACATGTCATTTTTGAACCAGGTGATTTAGTTTGTCTTCATTTGAGGAAAGTTTGATTCCCAAATTTAAGAAAGTCTAAGTTACTGCCTAGGGCTAATGGGCCTTTCAAAGTCTTAGAGAGGATTAATGATAATGCATATAAACTTGAGTTGCCTACGGATTTTGGAGCATCCCCATGTTTAATATTTTAGATTGTGATATTTATCGAGAATGAGGACGGGCTTGAGTCAAGGACGACTCACATGCAAGAATGGGAGGATGTGAGGACATCCCTGTCAATGATATAACCTACATGCACTTTTGCACTCTAGGGCATCTTCTGGTACCTTGAACCCTAGGACACCTCATGTATTATCCCTCAGGGCACCTACTATCCCAACTCCTAGGGCACCTCACACATTGGTCCCTAGGGCATCTTATGCATTAATACCTAGGGCACCTGTGTCTTGACACCTAGGGCATCTCGTGCATCGGGCTCTCGGGCACCTCCCACCCTAACCCATAGGGCACCTCGTGCATCGGCCCTAGGGCTCCTCATGCATCGACCAACATGGCACCTATCATCCTCGTCCTCTAGGGCACCTAGTGCGTTAGCCCCCAGGGCATTTCGCACGTCAGCCCTAGGACACCTCTTGTCACGACCCCTAGGCACCTTGGGCATCAACTCCCTCCTCTTCCAATGATATCACCATGCATGCACATCCAGATGGTGGAGAACCATGGCTGATGGTGGGTTGCAGAAGAGTAGGGAGAGGTGCGCTAGTGTGGTGGCACTGTGGGGAATAAAGCCGAGCACAATGGAAAATAAGAGGAAATGAAAGAAGCAAACTAGTAGGATGGGGGTGTAACTTATGACAGCGATGATTATTTTTCTTAACTTCAACAAATTTAAGGTGTGCAAATGATGGTATGGATGGCTAATTTTTCTTAACTTCATCAAATTTGAGTTAATGGAGCATCCCTTTTGAAAGGGAAATGTGCCCTTGGGCCATTTCTATAAGAGTTTTGGTGATTAGATGCCCAACACATATTAATTGAGTTCTTATGTGCCAAATGTGTGAGAAGTGCAGATCAAAGAACAAGGTATGTTTCTAAACTTAGTAAATTGTTTTTGAATACTAACGTGTTTATCTAAGTACTAGAAACAGAGCCAAGAGAAGAAGGGAGTTGGAAAAGAGTTGGCTATGTACAGCCAAAACCAGCTCGGGCTTGGCACACCAGACTGTCCGGTGGTGCACCGGACAGTGTCCGGTGCCCCAGGCCGGCTTACGGTGAACTGGCTGCTCTCGGGAAACTGTAGGCGACTTCGCTAAAAATCACCGGACTGCCCGGTGGTGCAGGACTGTCCGGTGAGCCAACAGCACTCGCGGCCAATGGTCGGCAGCGAAATCTGCGGGCGACATGTGGCCGAGCCAATGCGTTGGGCACACCGAACTGTCCGGTGTGCACTGGACAGTGTCTGGTGAGCCAACAGGACCGCCGGCTCAACGGTCGGATGTGCCCGATATGGTAAGAGATCACGCACCAGACAGCTACAGGACCTGTCCGGTGCGCCACTCGACAGAAGGCAAGAATAGCCTTCCATGTTGATCTCCAACGGCTCCTAGCTGCCTTGGAGCTATAAAAGGGACCCCTAGGCGCATGGAGCAGTACACCAAGCATTCTCTAAGCATTCTAAGACTCCTAGACTCTGCCTCCACGCATTTGATCGACTGTGTTAGTGATTTGAGCTCCGTTTAAGTTGCGAACTCTCTATGTTGTGTTTTGAGCTCAAGTCTTGGCTTGTGTGCGTGTGTGTGCTGCGGATTTGGATCTTGCGTGTGTTGCTCTCCCATCCTCACTCTCGTGCTTTCTCTGTGATCTATATTGTAAGGGCGAGAGGCTCTGTGGAGATTCCTCGCAAACGGGAAGACTACTCAAAAAGAAAAGACCGTGGTATTCAAGTTGATCATTGGATCACTTGAAAGGGGTTGAGTGCAACCCTCGTCCATTAGGACGCCATAACGTGGAAGTAGGAAAGTGTTACTTGGCCGAACCACGGGATAAAAATCATGTGTCTCTTGTGTTGCTTTTCTCTATTACTGTTTTGTTCACAAGAGATCACTTCATAGAGACTTGATTAACTCACACTAATACTTCTATAATCAAGTTTGTGGCTATTTAGTGTTTGAATTTACAGGATCACCTATTCACCCCCCTCTAGGTGCTCTCAATTAGTATCAGAGCCATACTCTTCATCTAAGGGACTAACCACCCGAAGAGATAGATCCTAAGGGTAAGGGAATGGTGGTCAACGACAAGGAGAAGGAGTCCCTCTTCAACGAGCCAAGAGACGATAAGCCCACTGACTCAGGCTCGAGTCACAAGAAGAGGGACGGGAAGAAGAAGAGGCGCATCAAGAAGATCATTTACTACGACAGCAACGCCTCCTCTTCTTCACCAAGGGACGACGACGACTCCTCGTCCAAGAAAAAGACGGTTAATCAAAATTATTCTTTTAATTACTCTCGCATTCCCTATAATTCAAATGCGCATTTACTATCAATTCCCCTTGGAAAACCTCCACACTTTGATGGAGAGGACTATTCGTTTTGGAGTCATAAAATGCGTAGTCATCTATTCTCGCTCCATCCTAGCATATGGGAAATTGTAGAAAATGGGATGCATTTCGATAGCACTGATAATCCTGTTTTTATAAATGAACAAATTCATAAAAATGCCCAAGCTACTACTGTTTTGCTAGCATCTCTTTGCAGGGATGAATACAATAAAATGAGTGGCTTGGACAACACCAAACAAATCTGGGACACCCTCAAGATATCACATGAGGGAAATGATGCCACCATGATCACCAAGATGGAACTGGTGGAGGGCGAGCTAGAGAGATTTGCGATGATCAGGGGAGAGGAGCCAACACAAACCTACAACAGGCTCAAGACCCTGGTCAACAAAATCCGAAGCTACGGAAGCACAAGATGGACGGATCATGATGTCGTCCGACTCATGCTCAAGTCATTTACCATTATTAACACCCATCTTGTCAACCTTATTCATGAAAAACCCAGGTATACCAAGATGACGCCCGAGGAGATACTCGGAGAATTCGTGAGTAGGCGCATGATGGTGAAAGAGGCGCGATACGTGGACGATGCGCTAAATGGTCCACTGCCCATCTATGAGCCGTAGCCCGTTGCTCTCAAAGCAACTAGCAGCAAGGAGGCGCTACCAAGCAGGTAGCACAAGTGGAGCCTGCTAGGCTCAACGAAGATGAGATGGCACTTATCATCAAGCACTTCAAGACCGCGCTAAAAGGACGCAACGAATACCCCAACAAGAATAAAACAAGGGGAAAGTGCTCCTGCTTCAAATGCGGTAAGACTGGTCACTTTATAGCTCAATGTCCCGATAATGACAATGACCAGGGAAAAGAAAAACACGAGAAGAGGGAGAAGAAGAAGAACTACAGGAAGGCCAAGGGCAAAGCACACATCGGGAAAGAATGGGATCTTGACTGCTCTTCATCCGACTCCGACGATGAAGGACTAGCTGCCTCAGCCTTTGACAAATCTTCTCTCTTCCTCAATGAACGACATACTTGCCTTATGGCTAAGGAGAAGAAGGTACGTACTCGAGACATCCCTAAGTATACTTCTTCTATTGATGAAGAGTCACCAGATGATGAAGTAGACTACACTGATTTGTTTAAGGGATTAGATAGAGCTAAAATAGACAAAATTAATGAATTAATTGATGCTCTTAATGAAAAGGATAGACTGCTAGAAAAATAAGAGGATATTCTATATGAGGAACATGACAAGTTTGTTAATGTTCAAAAATCTCTTGCTTTGGAAACCAAGAAAAATGAAATACTATCATCTGAGCTATCTTCCTGTCATGAATCTATTTCTAGCCTAAAAAAGTTAAATAACAATTTGAGTGCCAAGCTAGAAAAAGCAAATGAAACTAGTTCATGTGTAGAACATGTAGTTATTTGCAATAAGTGTAAAGATGTTAATTTTGATGAACATGCTGCCACTATTGCTAAATTAAACAATGAGGTGGCAAGTCTTAATGCTCAACTTAAGACTTGCAAAGATGATTTTGATAAATTAAAATTTGCTAGGGATGCCTACACTGTTGGTAGACACCCCTCAATTAAGGATGGACTTGGTTTTCGAAAGGAAACCAAGAACTTAGCAAGTCAAAGGATTCCCGTTCTCAACAAGGAGAAAGGGAAGGCTCCTATGGCTAGTAGTCCTCAAAGAAACCATGCCTAAATTTATGATAGGAAATTTACTAGTCATGCTCTAAATGATAGATGCTATGATCATGCTGTTTTACCTAGTTATCATACTTCTCATGCTATGTTTGCTTCTAGCTCCACTTATGATTATGGTAGAAATAGGCCTAGGCGTAATCATGTTGTGTCTCATGCGCCTAGGAGAGTTTGGAATGGTCCTACTACTGTTTACCAAACTTGCAATACTTCCTTTGTACTTTTATGTAAGAATGCAAAAGTAGTTGCTAGGAAGTTGGGATCCAAATGCAAGGGAGACAAAACTTGCATATGGGTTCCAAAAACTGTTGTGACTAACCTTGTAGGACCCAACAAGAGTTGGATACCTAAAACTCAAGCTTAAATTCCTTGCAGGTTTATGCATCCGGGGGCTCAAGCAGGATTATCGACAGAGGATGCACAAACCACATGACGGGGGAGAAGAAGATGTTCACCTCCTACGTCAAGAACAAGGATTCCCATGATACAATCATCTTTAGAGATGGGAATCAAGGCAAGGTCAAAGGTTTGGGAAAGATAACCATCACAAACGAGCACTCCATATCAAATGTATTTTTAGTAGAGTCGCTCGGGTACAACCTTCTGTCTGTAAGTCAATTGTGTCACATGAGTTACAATTGTCTGTTTACAATTGCTGATGTATCTGTCTTTAGAAGGAGTGATGGTTCATTAGCTTTTAAGGGTGTATTAGATGGCAAACTCTGTTTAGTTGATTTTTCAAAAGAGAATGCCGATCTAGATGCATGCTTAATAGCTAAGACTAATATGGGCTGGCTCTAGCATCGCCATCTAGCACATGTTGGGATGAAGAACCTTCATAAGCTTCTAAAGGGAGATCATGTGTTAGGACTAACTGACGTCTGTTTTGAGAAAGACAGACCTTGTGCAGCATGTCAGGTAGGGAACAGGTGGGAAGCACTCATCACAGCAAGAATGTGATGACGACATCAAGACCACTGCAGCTTCTTCACATGGATCTCTTTGGACCCATTGCCTACATCAGCATCGGGGGTAGAGATGGCAATGGGTACCCGAAACCCGAAACCCGATGGGTTTTTACCCCATTAGGGTACGGGTTTGGGTCAATTTTCATACCCATGGGTTTGTTAATGGGCATAAATGTATACCCGACGGGTTCATGGGTACGGGTTTGTTCCTATAGTATCCAAACCCGTGAACCCGTGAGTTTTTTAAACCCGACCAAACCTAGTGCATATTGTAATTTTATTTTATAAATGAACAACAAACTTGTTATCTACCTATTTACTTCCTAATTTTTATCAAATAGTGAATGTATAAGTAGTTGGTGATAGTGTTGCTTGCTTGCTATTATAGTTATTACTAGCGTTATATATGTGGTGGATGTATAACTTAGTGCAAGGTAACTTGATTATACAACTTATTATTTGTATTTAATTCTCTCTACTAATATTTTTAATACCAAATCATGAACTCGTTGTTCATTACATAAATTTTGGACCATGATCTCATTAATCATTACGATACTTATTGATAATAAAAAGAATAAGCATATTGGAGATAAAACCCGCGGGTAACCCGTGGGTACCCGCAAACCCGATGGGTACGGGTTTGGGCAAAATTTCAAACCCGTCATGGGTACGGGTTTTTTAATGGGTGTAAATATTTTTCACGGGTACGGGTTTGGGATAGCAAAACCCGACGGGTTTGTACCCGTTGCCATCTCTAATCGGGGGAAGTAAGTATGGTCTTGTAATTGTTGATGATTTTTCCCGCTTCACTTGGGTATTCTTTTTGCAGGATAAGTCAGAAACCCAAGGGACCCTAAAGCGCTTCTTAAGGAGAGCTCAAAATGAATTTGAGCTAAAGGTGAAGAAGATAAGAAGCGACAATGGGTCCGAGTTCAAGAATCTACAAGTTGAAGAGTATCTTGAGGAGGAAGGCATCAAGCACGAATTCTCCGCTCCCTACACACCACAGCAAAATGGTGTGGTAGAGAGGAAGAACAGGACGCTAATCGACATGGTGAGAACGATGCTTGGAGAGTACAAGACGCCTGAGCGGTTTTGGTCGGAAGTTGTGAACACAGCTTGTCATGCCATTAATTGGCTCTACCTGCACCGTCTCTTCAAGAAGACCTCCTACGAACTCTTTACCGAGTCTTCAACAAATCATCGGGATTAGTTGAAGTCTCTAGCGATGTTGTATTTGATGAGACTAATGGCTCTCCAAGAGAGCAAGTTGATCTTGATGATGTAGATGAAGAAGTTCCGACGGCCGCAATGCGCACAATGGCAATAGGTGATGTGCGATCACAGGAACTACAGGAACAAGATCAACCATCTTCCTCGACAATGGTGCATCCCCCAACTCAAGACGATGAACATGTACCTCAAGAAGAGGGGCAGGATCAAGGGGGAGCACAAGAAGAACAGGTTATGGAGGAAGGAGCACCACGGGTCCCTCCAACTCAAGTCCAAGCGTCGATCCAAAGACATCACCCCGTTGATCAAATTCTGGGTGACATCAGCAAGGGAGTAACTACTCGCTCATGATTAGCTAATTTTTGTGAGCATTACTCGTTTGTCTCTTCTATTGAGCCTTTCAGGGTAGAAGAGGCCTTGCAGGATATGAACTGGGTGTTGGCCATACAGGAAGAGCTCAACAACTTCAAAAGAAATGAAGTCTGGAGCCTGGTACCGCATCCAAATAAAAACGTTGTGGGAACCAAGTGGGTGCTCCGCAACAAGCAAGACGAGCACGGAGTGGTGACAAGAAACAAGGCTCAACTTGTGGCAAAAGGTTATGCCCAAGTCGCAGGTTTGGATTTTGAGGAGACTTTTGCTCCTGTTGCTAGGCTAGAGTCAATTCGAATATTATTAGCCTATGCTGCTCACCATTCCTTTAGGCTATTCCAAATGGACGTGAACAGCGCTTTCCTCAACGAGCCAACCAAGGAGGAGGTATACGTGGAACAACCCCCTGACTTTGAGGATGACAGGTATCCCGACCATGTATATAAGCTCTCTAAGGCGCTCTATGGACTTAAGCAAGCCCCGAGAGCATGGTATGAATGCCTTAGAGATTTCCTTATTTCTAATGCTTTCAAGGTTGGGAAAGCCGATCCCACTCTTTTCACAAAGACATGCAATGGAGATCTTTTTGTGTGCCAAATTTATGTCGATGACATAATATTTGGTTCTACTAACCAAAAGTCTTGTGAGGAGTTTAACAGGGTGATGATACAAAAGTTCGAGATGTCAATGATGGACGAGTTTTCCTACTTCCTTGGATTCCAAGTGAAGCAACTCAAGGACGACACCTTCATCTCCCAAACAAAGTACACTCAAGATCTTCTCAAGAGGTTTGGGATGAAGGATGCCAAGCCCACGAAGACACCAATGGGAACTGATGGGCATCTTGACCTCAACAAAGGACGTCAGCCGTTTGGAAGGTCCCGATGCGTATGACGTCAGCGCTGACGTGGCTAGTGACGTGGCAGCTGACGTCAGCGCTATTGTCAACGCGGACGTGGCTAGTATAGTGGTAGCTGACGTCAGCGCTGACGTGGCATATTGTCACACCCGGTTTTAGAAGGTAAACCGAATGCGAACCATGTACGTGCCAGGATCAGTTATTCACGTACACAGCAGTTACATAACATGGACATCATCACACAATGCTCAAATAGTATTAAAAGGGAAATAATAGTCGATTACATCATACGTCTGAGACGTCCATATAGTCCTTACAATAAATCAAAGTGCGAACACGAAACGTAGATAAACGCAGCCCTCACAGGCAGCCGACTGGGGGTTGCCGCTAACCCACACCTAGAACTCGTCGTAGTCTTGGAACTCCTGGAAGTCTCCTTCCACAGCTTCATCTTCTCCTGAGCAGTGGTTGCAATGCTGACAACCTGGGGGGTTTGGTGTGTAGAGCAAGAGTGAGTACACATCAACATACTCAGCAATTATCCTGTTTGGCTGTAGTGGACTAGCTTTATGTGGGGGTAAGTCAAGCAGTTGCTTTTAGTTGGTCAGTTTATTATTTACTAGTAGAAAGCCAGGTTTTAGCATTAACCCAAGTTATTAACCCAAAGTACCCTTTCCAAACGGAAAGAATACCACTTACCATTACCATAAGCATAATCATAACCATCCTCATTGTCATCTGTAAACCAAAATGTCTCTGATCAAGTACCACTAATCACTGGAGCTCCCTTGGGCGCTCATAACCGCGAGCACGGCTGATATATCAGTTTTCAAACACTCTGCAGAGGTTGTGCACTTTACCCACAAGCCGTGATTCCCTTTCTGCCCGGAGATCATGACTCTCCATTGATCACTACCAAGGTGACCCAGCAGGGCATCACTATGTAGCCTTTACAAAGATTCCCCGGGACTGTAGTCGCCCGTTAGGTTTCCTAAATGTACCGCACTCCTCCCCAAGGGACAAATCAACCTTGGCAGAGCGAGCCGCATACACCGAGCCCCATTGACGGCACAACGGCTAAGCGAACTACACCCCGGTTCCTCTAATTATTCAGCTAAGGGCGTCCCATTCCACCCTCATGGTTGCACTGTTTTCCCGGGCGGTCATCCATAGAACAGGTCCTTACGGAGAGGCACTCGAGAAACCGCTTGAGCCCCCTTGAAGACCACAAGTATAACATCATGATAAGAGAAGGGAAAACAGCGTATCATAGATAATCTCATCATGTTCATTGATTAGAGTTGAGCAATAGCATGAAGCTAAACAGTAATAATCCGACCCAAATAGGTAAACAAGAACATGGATAACAAAAGCTAGTCAATCCTTAGGTATAAATGTGTAATGCGGGAGGTGAATTAAAGAATGAATAGGGCAGAGATAGGTCAAAGGACACTTGCCTCCACCAACCGACTGCTGCTCAGGGGCTTCTCCTGCGGGTTCTTCGGGTTCTCCGACCAGATCGTTCTCTATGCGAGCGCAAACATACATACATCCACATACTTAATACAAAAGAACAGTACACCATTCAATAGAATGCAATAAGTAAACAGACGTTTCACGCGGGCTCGCGAGTACGGTTAAGAGAGAAAGAGGAAAAGACAGTCGAGAAACGATCACGTTACATGATTATAAATTAACCACTCGCTTAATGGAAGGAAATTTAATGTAGACACTATGTTTAGCGTAAAGTAAAGTCATGTTTTCATGTCTAATCATTATAAGCAGGTGGAGATAAATAAAAAGGATGGTCGCGCGGCGAGACGCGCGACATAGCACTCTAAAACAAATTAAGAAGTTAACGACTCGTCGCGCGACCGGGCACACAACGAGACACTTCACCTTGGTTATGAGGAGACGTTAAGCGTCGCACGACGAAACGCACGACGGCATACGTCGACTAAACTGAGTCCAAAGTGGAACGTCGCGTGAATACCCACGCGGCGTTACACCTTAAACAACCTGAAATTAAAATGAATCGTCGCGCGATGAAGCGCACGACGCAACACACAGATAGAATCTGAAATTAGACAATCCGTCGCACGGCGAAGCGCGCGACGCAGCACGCTAACTAACGGAGTTTGACATTAACCATCAACTAACAAAAATAATCACCACGAGCGCGGGCGAGCGGGGACACGGTCAGACGAGGCCGAGCGCGGGAACGGGCGACCGATCCGGGGCCGGGGCGGTTGAACCGGGGGGGGGGGGGGGGGTTGAACCGGCCAGGGGCGGCTGGGCCGGCCGGGGCCGCGCCGGGGGCCGGGGGCCGCGCACCGGCGAGCAGGGGCGGGCGGGATCGCCGCCGCGAGCCGGGGAGGGGCGGGGGCGCCGCCGCGGGGCCGGGGAAGGGCGGGGGGCGCCGCCGCGGGGCCGAGGAAGGGCGGGCGCCGCCGCCGCGGACGGGCAGGGGCGGGGAGCGCCGCCGCGGGCCGGGGGAGGGCGGGCGCCGCCGCGCGGGGCCAGGGGCGCCGCGCCGCCGGCGAGCAGGGGCGGGCTGGGGCGCGCGCGAGCAGGGGAAGAAAGGGGGGGCGAGCGTGGGGAGGAAGAAGAGGAGGGAGAGAGAGAGGAGAAGGGGAGGGGAGGGGAGCTCACCTCGGGGTCCAAAATCCGGTGATCGCCGTCTCCAATTCCTAGGGCACCACAGGGAGAGAGAGGTGGAAGAGGGAGAGGAGAGGTTGTTGCGCGGGAGATCCAAATGAGAGAGAGAGGGAGAAGGGGGCGCATGGGGGGGTGGGGCGCCAGGGGCGCGCAGGGCCGGGCCGGATCGGGCCGGGCAGGGCTGGGCTGGGCTGGGCTGGGCCGGGCCTCTTCGCGGATCGAAAACCCGTGACGCGCGCGGACCACTAAACGGAATTAAATCGCAAATTGAAATCCGGAACGGAACGAGACGAACACTCAACATCAGACCAAGAAATGTGCTTCGGCATGATGCAACACCCATGACACTTAGGTTTTGGTTTATACATGACACGAACACCTGTCACTATACTGGTTTGAAATTGGGAAGAATGAGCAAAACGGGGAAAGAGAAAAGAGAGTAACGCCCGAATTTGGTGAGAGAAAAGAAGAAAAAAATTCTACCCCCAAATTCAGGGCGTTACAAACCTATCCCCCTTAAAAGAATCTCGCCCTCGAGATTCAGGGCTGGCTAGCAAAGAGCTCAGGGTATTTAGCCATCAGATCATCTTCACGCTCCCAGGTTGCTTCTTCCTCGGAGTGGTGATCCCATCTGACTTTGCACATTCTGATGGTCTTCCTTCGAGTGACTCTGTCTGCAACCTCAAGGATCTGCACTGGCTTCTCAACGTAGGTCAAGTCCTCCTGGACTTCAAGACCTTCCACTGGCAACTGCTCTTCTGGCGCACGCAAGCACTTCTTCAACTGAGACACATGAAAGACATCATGCACAGCGGACAAATTCTCTGGCAGACTGAGCTGATAGGCCACTTCTCCACGCCTTGAGAGGATTTGGTATGGACCAATGTAGCGGGGTGCTAGCTTGCCTTTGACTCCGAACCTTCTGACTCCTCTGATCGGTGACACTTTCAGATAGACAAAGTCTCCGACTTCGAAACTCAGCTCTCTTCTTCTTGTGTCTGCATAGCTTCGCTGCCTTGATTGCGCTATCTTCAGATTCTCTCGGACCATCTTGATGTTTTCTTCAGCTTCAAGCAAAATGTCTGGCCCGAACACTTGCTTTTCCCCAGGCTGATCCCATTGCAACGGAGTTCTACAACTCCTCCCATAGAGCGCTTGAAATGGTGACATCTTCAAACTGGCCTGGTAACTGTTGTTATAGGAAAACTCCGCATAAGGCAATCGCTTGTCCCATCCGGACTGATCTTGCAACGCACAGGCTCTCAACATGTCTTCAAGAATTTGGTTGGTCCTTTCGGTCTAGCCATCTGTCTGCGGATGATAAGCTGAGCTGAAATTCAGATGCGTGCCCAAGGCTTCATGCAACTGCTGCCAGAAATGAGAGGTGAACTGCGTTCCTCTGTCTGACACTATCTTCTTTGGCACACCATGAAGACAAACGATCCGAGACATATACAATCTGCCAACACTGCACTGTTGTAGTTGGTCTTGACAGGTATGAAGTGGGCTGACTTGGTCAAACGGTCCACTACTACCCAAATAGAATCGTAGCCGGCTCGAGTGCGAGGAAATCCGACTATGAAATCCATGCCGATTTCATCCCATTTCCACTGAGGGATCTGCAACGGTTGCAACAATCCAGCTGGTCTCTGATGCTCTGCCTTAATTCTTCGACAACTATCGCACATAGCCACATGCTCTGCGATTTCCCTCTTCATTCCGTACCACCAGAATTTCTTTTTCAGATCCTGATACATCTTCTCACTACCAGGGTGAATCGAATAGGCTGTCTCATGAGCTTCCTTAAGGATCAACTCCCGAATGGACTGGACATTGGGAACACACAAGCGGTCTTTGAACCATATCACGCCTTCTGCATCTTCTCGAAAATCTTTGCCTCTGCCATCTAGAATCAGTCGCCGGATCTCACTGATCTTCTCATCATTCTTCTGCGCTTCTTTGATTTCTCGCTCCAAGGTAGGTTCCAACTCAACTGTGACTCCTCGCGAATTGTTCAGAAACCCGAGACTCAACCTGTCAAACTCCTTGGCCAACTCATAAGGCATCGGACGAGCGACCATCAGATTGACTTGACTCTTCCTGCTCAAAGCATCTGCCACTACGTTTGCTTTGCCTGGATGGTAATGGATCTCCAACTCATAGTCTTTGATCAACTCTAACCATCTTCGCTACCTCATATTCAATTCTGACTGAGTGAATATGTACTTCAGACTCTTGTGGTCTGTGTAAACATCGCATTTCTGTCCATACAAATAGTGCCTCCATGTCTTCAGTGCGTGAACCACTGCTGCCAACTCTAGGTCATGGATTGGGTAATTCTTCTCATGAACCTTCAGCTGTCGGGACGAGTAAGCCACAACTCTTCCCTCTTGCATCAACGCGCATCCCAAACCTGTGTAACAAGCATCACAGTACACAAAGAAGGGCTTGTGCACATCAGGCAAGACTAGGACAGGCGCTGTTGTCAACTTCCCTTTCAGCGCTTCAAAGGCCTCTTGACATTTCTGGGTCCACTTGAACTCAACCTTGTTGCCTAGCAATGCTGTCATTGGTTTCGCAATCTTCGAAAACCCTTCAATGAATCGCCGATAATATCCGGCCATTCCAATGAAGCTCTTGATTCCTCGAGCATCCGTTGGCGCTTTCCAGTTCAGAATGTCTGCCACTTTCTTTGGATCCACAGCCAATCCCTCTTTGTTGATAATGTGACCCAAGAACATGACTTCACTGATCCAGAACTCACACTTGCTCAACTTTGCATACAACTGGTGCTCTCGCAATCTCTGCAATACCATCCTCAAATGATCTGCATGTTTTTCTTCGCTTTGAGAATAAACCAGAATGTCATCAATGAATACCACCACAAACTTGTCAAGATAATCCATGAATACACTGTTCATCAAGTTCATGAAAAACGCTGGTGCATTGGTCAAACCAAAAGACATCACTGTGAACTCATATAACCCATACTTGGTAGTGAATGCCGTCTTCGGAATGTCCGAAGGTCGGATCCTGAGCTGATGATAACCTGACCTCAGATCAATCTTGGAGAACACACTGGCTCCTCTCAACTGGTCGAACAGATCTTCTATTCTGGGCAAAGGGTACTTATTCTTGATCGTGACTTCATTTAAAGCTCGATAATCAATACACAACCTTTTTGTGCCATCTTTCTTTTCCACGAACAAGACAGGGGCGGCCCAAGGCGAGGTGCTTGGCCGGATGTAACCTTTCTCTGACAGCTCATCAATCTGCTTCTTAAGCTCAACCAACTCTGGTCCGGATATTCTGTAAGCTCTCTTAAAGATAGGGGCGGTTCCAGGAAGAAGCTCTATGGCAAACTCAACTTTCCGCTCTGGTGGCATACCCAGTAAGTCCTTTGGAAACACATCTGGGAACTCGGACACAACCTTGATACTCTCAATTGGGTCTGCTTCACTGCTATCAACAGCTAGCTGATAACAACTTCCTTTCTTTGGCTCAGGCGGGACTAACTCGGTCACCACTTCTTCTCCTAGTGGGGACACCAACTTGATTGTCCTTTGATCACAACTGATAACTGCCTGATACTTATCTAGCCAATTCATCCCTAGGATGACATCTATTCCCTGAGTACCCATTACTATAAGGTTGGCGGGAAACGCTATCCCCCTTATTTCCACACATACATTCAAACAAATGCTATCGGCTCGAATTCTACCACCGGCTGAGTCAATTTGAATGGGGGTTGACATGGTAGTAATTGGAAGATTATGTGCTTCTACCCATGATGCAGTAATGAAAGAATGCGTTGCTCCAGTATCAAATAACACTTCTGCAATATGGGAGTCGACTGGGAACATACCTACTATCATGCCGGGGGTCTCCTGAACTGCTTCAGCCTCCAAGTGGTTCAGTCTCCCATGATTATAGCGTGGTTGAGAGCGGTTGCCTGCTCCAGGCTGAGACACATTCTTCTTTGCTGGGGCATTGGGGCCTGACTGCTGCTGGGCTGCCTTCTTCGGGCATTGCATCACCCAGTGGCCTTGCTCTCCACAGTGGAAACATGCTCTGTTTCCAACCTGAGCTGGTGCTGCCTGACTGTTCTGCTGGTTTGCTGGGGCAGGAAGACGAGGTGTCTGCTGATTCTGCCTCTGAAACTGACCTCCTGACTGATTGCTCTGACGGTTCTGGTACTGATGCTGAGGATACTGCCTTTGGAACTGCTGATGCTGCTGGGGTGGACGCTGGTTCTGCCTGAACTGCTGAGGTTGATTGCCTGAGAAACGAGGACGACTGCTGCTTCCATGCTGAGGTCCACTAATCTTGCGCTTACGATCCTCCATCTCCTTACGCTTCCTTTCTGTCATGATTGCTCTGTCAATCAGGTGCTGGAATGTCGGGAAGGTATGATTCATCAGTTGGTAGTGCAGAGGGTCAACCAAGCCTCTCAAGAAACGGTACTGTCGCTTGGCGTCGGTGTTGACATCCTCAGGAGCATAGCGAGACAACTGCAGAAACCTGTCTCGATACTCACTGACAGATGATGACCCTTGCTTGAGGGCCAGGAACTCCTCCTTCTTCACTGTCATCAGACCTGCAGGCACATGGTACTGACGAAAGCTACCTCTGAACTCTTCTCAGGTGATGGCATCGGGGTTGGCATGGGTGGCGAGATAAGACTCCCACCATGATTGGGCTGCTCCTCTCAACAGACGGGGACCATACAAGACTTTCTCCCTGTCATCACACTGAGCGGTATGCAACTCCCGCTCCACAGTGCGCAGCCAATCTTCAGCATCCATGGGGTCAGAAGAGTGAGCGAACGTTGGGGGATGACCTCTCATGAATTCAGCACACTTGTCTCTGGGCATCTGAGGCATCTGAGGTTGGGGTGGTGCTTGCTGCTGTTGCTGCTGCTGCTGCTGCTGCTGCTGAATGGCGGCCAGAGTCTGACCGATGGCTTGAACCGCTTGAGTCTGCATCAGAAACATCTGCTCGATCGACATAGAGGGCGGGGGCGGCAGGTGCTGCTGCTGGGGCACCTCATCCTGCGGAGCGGCTCGCTCCTACTGAGCACGCCTTCCTCCTCTGCGCCTGTTCTCTGACATCTGCAGAATGCAACCACACATCAGAACTGATCTGGCAAATCTTGCAGCATAAGAAAAGAGTATAGAATTCTCCAACAGCACTGAACAGATGAGCATCTTCACTGATCTCCAACACAGACCACACAGCTTCTCAGATAAAGAGGAAAGTGGAATAAAGGTTTTCCCAACTATATAACTAACTCCATTAACATATAACTGGTAAACCATAATGCAGGGGGTACCCACACTCTGGTGACAGTCATTACAAAAATCCAAACCAAACATAGTTCATCATGACAAACATAGATGCACAGGATATAGCAAACTACCCTGTCTAACTAAGACTAACTAAAAGCGAGACTAACGCTAAGACTGTAGCTTCTACGTATATATTTTGTATTAATTACAAGATCCAACTCTAGCGATCTATGGTTCTAGATTTATCTTGGTCTTGCAGTCGGGATTGCCATAAGACTGGAGTCCACGCCGAGGTGAGCGGTACGGGTGCTGAGTCCCAACGGGAGCGGGGGAACCATCATCCATGTGACGACGTTCCGCGCGCTGAGCCCGCAGCAGGGCGATCTCAGCACGAGCCCTACTCAGCTCGTCTAATGCATGGTCCAGCTCCGTGTTTAGCACGGTGGCTAGGTTGACTGTGCTGCTCAACCTAGGATTGTCCTCACTAGCAGGTGAAACAATCACGCCTCCTGTGCTGCCAGATGGACGGCGAGGGTAATACTTCAGGTCGAGACCGTCAGCTACCCCACCGAGAACCGAGCAGTAGTGCGAAAGCGCACGTCGTGCAGCATCCTGCATGGCTGCCTCAGCTGAGTCCCGCTCAGAGATAGAATAGTGCTCTGAGCAAGCCTCCGCGCCCTGGAGACTGTTCTCCAGACGGCGCACCAAACAGGTCGCCTCCCAGCGGTCCGGGTAGACCCCGCGACTATGCTGGTAGACCACACAGCGATACTCGATGGACCAAGTACGCCGGTCAAGTGCCTGACGTAGCAGGGTGTCGAGCGCGTCGTGGAAGTGACACCCGCGAGCAGTGTCGCGAGTGATGGGTCGAGCAACCCATCCTTCCGGCTCATGGTCAGCAGGGAAGTCAGTGTCGTGGCTCGGGCTGTCGTCGCCATCTCCGTCGTCTGGGTCTCCTCCAGCAGCTCCTCCAGAAGCTGGGGCGCCTAGTGGTGGTGCAGGGGGCGGCTCCAGGGGAAGCACAAGAGAGCAGCTCCTCACGGACTCTATCTCCTGCTGGAGCGAGAAAGAAGAGCCCTGCTGCTCCTGTCGTCGACGTTCCTGCTCCTCATGCAGGCGGTGGTGCAGTCTCTCCAAGTGGCTGGACTGTCCGGCCACGGGACGGCGAAGCGGACGCTCAGCAAGGCGGGAGGGTAAGAAGGGGATGACGGACTTTCGTGCAGTGTGTCTAAGACGAGCCATCTACAAAAGACACCGCAAGCAAAAGAGTGAGAACAGAATTAATATGACCAGCAAATAATGAACCATAAATAAATGAAGGATTAGAATAAAACAAAATTTTCAGCAAGGTATAATATATAGTAGAACATAGGTTTGGTCAGTATGACCAACTTTTGAAGGGGTACCAAAGTCAAGGCAGGGACAGAGGTCTATAATCCTTAGAACGACCATTCTATCCTAGGTTAGCGGTCCTACAGTCAGCACGGCTTTGATACCACTTATGTCACACCCGGTTTTAGAAGGTAAACCGAATGCGAACCATGTACGTGCCAGGATCAGTTATTCACGTACACAGCAGTTACATAACATGGACATCATCACACAGTGCTCAAATAGTATTAAAAGGGAAATAATAGTCGATTACATCATACATCTGAGACGTCCATATAGTCCTTACAATAAATCAAAGTGCGAACACGAAACGTAGATAAACGCAGCCTTCACAGGCAGCCGACTGGGGGTTGCCGCTAACCCACACCTAGAACTCGTCGTAGTCTTGGAACTCCTGGAAGTCTCCTTCCACAGCTTCATCTTCTCCTGAGCAGTGGTTGCAATGCTGACAACCTGGGGGGTTTGGTGTGTAGAGCAAGAGTGAGTACACATCAACATACTCAGCAATTATCCTGTTTGGCTGTAGTGGACTAGCTTTATGTGGGGGTAAGTCAAGCAGTTGCTTTTAGTTGGTCAGTTTATTATTTACTAGTAGAAAGCCAGGTTTTAGCATTAACCCAAGTTATTAACCCAAAGTACCCTTTCCAAACGGAAAGAATACCACTTACCATTACCATAAGCATAATCATAACCATCCTCATTGTCATCTGTAAACCAAAATGTCTCTGATCAAGTACCACTAATCACTGGAGCTCCCTTGGGCGCTCATAACCGCGAGCACGGCTGATATATCAGTTTTCAAACACTCTGCAGAGGTTGTGCACTTTACCCACAAGCCGTGATTCCCTTTCTGCCCAGAGATCATGACTCTCCATTGATCACTACCAAGGTGACCCAGCAGGGCATCACTACGTAGCCTTTACAAAGATTCCCCGGGACTGTAGTCGCCCGTTAGGTTTCCTAAATGTACCGCACTCCTCCCCAAGGGACAAATCAACCTTGGCAGAGCGAGCCGCATACACCGAGCCCCATTGACGGCACGACGGCTAAGCGAACTACACCCCGGTTCCTCTAATTATTCAGCTAAGGGCGTCCCATTCCAACCTCATGGTTACACTGTTTTCCCGGGCGGTCATCCATAGAACAGGTCCTTACGGAGAGGCACTCGAGAAACCGCTCGAGCCCCCTTGAAGACCACAAGTATAACATCATGATAAGAGAAGGGAAAACAGCGTATCATAGATAATCTCATCATGTTCATTGATTAGAGTTGAGCAATAGCATGAAGCTAAACAGTAATAATCCGACCCAAATAGGTAAACAAGGACATGGATAACAAAAGCTAGTCAATCCTTAGGTATAAATGTGTAATGCGGGAGGTGAATTAAAGAATGAATAGGACAGAGATAGGTCAAAGGACACTTGCCTCCACCAACCGACTGCTGCTCAGGGGCTTCTCCTGCGGGTTCTTCGGGTTCTCCGACCGGATCGTTCTCTATGCGAGCGCAAACATACATACATCCACATACTTAATACAAAAGAACAGTACACCATTCAATAGAATGCAATAAGTAAACAGACATTTCACGCGGGCTCGCGAGTACGGTTAAGAGAGAAAGAGGAAAAGACAGTCGAGAAACGATCATGTTACATGATTATAAATTAACCACTCGCTTAATGGAAGGAAATTTAATGTAGACACTATGTTTAGCATAAAGTAAAGTCATGTTTTCATGTCTAATCATTATAAGCAGGTGGAGATAAATAAAAAGGATGGTCGCGCGGCGAGACGCGCGACATAGCACTCTAAAACAAATTAAGAAGTTAACGACTTGTCGCGCGACCGGGCACGCAACGAGACACTTCACCTTGGTTATGAGGAGACGTTAAGCGTCGCGCGACGAAACGCACGACGGCATACGTCGACTAAACTGAGTCCAAAGTGGAACGTCGCGTGAATACCCACGCGGCGTTACACCTTAAACAACCTGAAATTAAAATGAATCGTCGCGCGACGAAGCGCACGACGCAACACACAAATAGAATCTGAAATTAGACAATCCGTCGCGCGGCGAAGCGCGCGACGCAGCACGCTAACTAACGGAGTTTGACATTAACCATCAACTAACAAAAATAATCACCACGAGCGCGGGCGAGCGGGGACACGGTCGGACGAGGCCGAGCGCGGGAACGGGCGGTCGAGCCGGGGCCGGGGCGGTTGAACCGGGGGGGGGCGGTTGAACCGGCCAGGGGCGGCTGGGCCGGCCGGGGCCGCGCCGGGGGCCGCGCACCGGCGAGCAGGGGCGGGCGGGATCGCCGCCGCGGGCCGGGGAGGGGCGGGGGGCGCCGCCGCGGGGCCGGGGAAGGGCGGGCGCCGCCGCCGCGGACGGGCAGGGGCGGGGAGCGCCGCCGCGGGCCGGGGGAGGGGTGGGCGAGCGCCGCCGCGGCCGGGGGAGGGCGGGCGCCGCCGCGCGGGGCCGGGGGAGGGCGGGGGGCGCCGCGCCACCGGCGAGCAGGGGCGGGCAGGGGCGCGCGCGAGCAGGGGAAGAAAGGGGGGGCGCGCGTGGGGAGGAAGAAGAGGAGGGAGAGAGAGAGGAGAAGGGGAGGGGAGGGGAGCTCACCTCGGGGTCCAAAATCCGGTGATCGCCGTCTCCAATTCCTAGGGCACCACAGGGAGAGAGAGGTGGAAGAGGGAGAGGAGAGGTTGTTGCGCGGGAGATCCAAATGAGAGAGAGAGGGAGAAGGGGGGCGCATGGGGGGGGGTGGGGCACCAGGGGCGCGCAGGGCCGGGCCGGATCGGGCCGGGCAGGGCTGGGCCGGGCCTCTTCGCGGATCGAAAACCCGCGACGCGCGCGGACCACTAAACGGAATTAAATCGCAAATTGAAATCCGGAACGGAACGAGACGAACACTCAACATCAGACCAAGAAATGTGCTTCGGCATGATGCAACACCCATGACACTTAGGTTTTGGTTTATACATGACACGAACACCTGTCACTATACTGGTTTGAAATTGGGAAGAATGAGCAAAACGGGGAAAGAGAAAAGAGAGTAACGCCCGAATTTGGTGAGAGAAAAGAAGAAAAAAATTCTACCCCAAATTCAGGGCGTTACACATATGTTTTATTATATGCCACCAGTTTGGTCACAGATGTGCAGAGAATAATTTTATTGGAAATTGCAAAAGATACTAGAACAGAGGAATGAGCACACAATTCCATATTCCGTAGATGAATACAACTAGTATTCCAGTGAGCATACAAACTAAGTGGACAACACTAAACTCAGTTCACAGCATCACCACTTGACTTCACATTTCAGTTGAGTTTGCACAAACATAACAGCATATAATAAAAAGTTGACACCCACGAGCAACTAGAGTTTTTGGGTACCCTCATGTCAAAGAACAGGCCAAAAACAGCAGCTCTGACTAGCAGCCCTCATGTCGAAGAAGAGTTACCATGCAAGGACAAGAGCTTCTTGATGAGCACATTGGTCTCCTCCATCTCCTTGCTGTTCTTCTCTGTTATCTTCTTGTACTCCTCCAACTCCCTTTGTGTCCTCGCCTGCTGTTCCTCAGCTTCTTCACATTTCTTCCTGAGCTGGTCGAGATCACCTTTAAGATATTTCATGGCCTCATTATATGATTTTGGCAACTCACTGTTAGGGTATCCATCGGACATCAGCTTCATCATTGCTGAAAATGCTGTATTGCTGATTCGATAACGAGACTTCATATACAACATCCTCACCATAAAAGAAAATTTTGAATGGCTAGAACCCGGATTAAGTGTCTTCTTTGAATCTCCAAGAACTCCTGCAAATCTTGGCTTTTCTCCATCAGCCTCTGCCGCTGCAAACAGTTAACCGATCATCTCAGGTACTCCATGATCATCATCGTAAACATCATCGTCCACATCCATATGTATCCCAAAGTCATGATCATATCCTTCGACATCCTCCTGTATACCCTCAACTTCTGTATCTGCCGACTCCCCATGATGAATCCACCTCGTGTATGTAGCTGACATTCCATAAATGTGTATATGAGTTTCTACTTCACTCTGAGGTCGCAGCCTTTGATTAAGACAATTCACGCACGGACAACGAATGTGTGTGTCTTCTGGGTATCTTTCACTAACAAAATTCATGAACTCTTCAACTCCTTTCACATATGCAGGTGTGAATTGTTTCCCATAAACCCATCTTCTATCCATCTATTTTGACAATAAATTAAAACTTGCATTAACTCCATAACTATGATTAAATCGAACAAAATTGAAAACCACATCAAACACATGCATATATGAAATAAAATTCAAACGCACATGGAACCTTATTGTCAAAAACACAACACATCAAACCTTGTCTTTTCTCCCCGCCCTTCCGCTGTTCTGTCCACGCCCGCCGTAGCTCTGCGCACGACGCCGCTGCTTTGCCGCGCTCGAAGCTTCTCTGCCTCGCTGTTTTCACGACGACGTCGTTCTTCCAACATAGTTGGATCAATGGATCAGGCGACAAGATCGCTCGTTCGCTGCGACGCTACCCAGTTGTCGATCAAGCAGACGACGACAGACGCCAGCGTCGTTGTGTGCCGTAACCTAAGGGCCGATCGCAGAAGCGCAGATCGCAGAAGGCAGAATCAGAACAGGCGAACAGCCATGCAGATCGCAGAATGGCGGCTGGGAAAACCTGTTAACAGAACGACAGATGGGAACACCTGTTAACAGAACGATACTTTCTTTATATACAAGAACAAGCGAGTAGTCTGGTGGTAACACCGATTCAAAGAAAGGCGCAGGTCCCTGGTTCGAAGCTCCGCGGGCGCAAGTTTTTTTTGCCAAATAAATAACTGCCGCTTCCAGTTGGTGGGTCGGGGCCGCGTCGCCAGGCGGGGGCTGTGTCCCAAAAAACTGCGGCCCATGTAGGCCAAGGATCCCACGCCGTCAAGTGGTGTGTACACGTGGGGCGTTTTTTACTAAAACTCATCTGTGACCAATTTATTTCATCATTACGTCAGCCTATCAAGGCAAATTAGCGATGACGATATCAAATCTAATCTGTGACGAACTTGTTGCGTCCAAACTTTGTGTCTATGACGTTCCTTTCATTTTTGTCTTTAATATTCAAGTCTAATCTTTGTCACTTGTAATTATTGACGAAGATGTAAATTTGGTCATAGAAATGTATCAACCTGTGACTGAAGTCACCAGCGTCACTAGAAAATCGTCACTGATGATCACATTCTTACTAGTGACTTGGACGACGAAAAGACTTCCACTGCACTCCGGTATTAGTATATTTATTTCCAAGTTCATACTTATGCTCTCATTGCCTTTTGGCTCTTATTTTGACATTTTGGTGAGGCAATGGGGTTACTTGGGCCAAAAATGATCCCGTTTTGGTGCTTAATGCCAAAGGGGGAGAAATTAAGGCCAAAGCAAATGGATCAGCAACCACTTGAGAATTTTGAAAATAGTAGAGTTAGAATTTGTGATTTGTCCAAAATACTCGTATTGCAAAAATTGGTCTCTTACGGGGAGCATTTTGATTACGGGAAAAAGGGGGAGTTTTTGGCACTTGACAAATTTCACTCTTGGAATATCTCTATTAGCACAAACAAGCGTGTTTGACTTAGAGATAGGAAAAAAAATTTGATTTGCAAAAACAAATCAAGTGGTGGCAAAGAGTGATCCAAATATGCTAAATCCTAAGTAAAAAGAATTTGGTCTTCTGTAAGTGCAATCAACCCTAATTGAGGGTTTTGGTGATTAATGACAAAACAAACTAAGATTCTAACAAGTTTGCTCCTAGTGTGTACACAGTATTTTTACAGACAGAAGAAGCACAGATCCTACGAGCATAAAAGTATAAAGCACAGCGGATTTAAAATTCCACATCAAATGGCGTGCTCCAAGTGCTATGAATCGTCGGCGGTACTAAGTTTATAATTCTTGAGTCATAAGAATCGCCGTACAATTAAGAGGGATCCGCGACGGTTAAGTAAGTTGTGAAACGAGCCAAGTTCAATTCTTTTGAAAACTCCTTGAGATCATCTTTTCCCAGATCATGAATGCTCTTGAGAAAAACAAATTTCACTTCCCACAAAGTCTCCACCTAAGTTCTCTTCAAAATTCTCAAAGTTTGGTTTCAGCCCCCAAAACCGGTTCAACCGGTCCCAAAACCGGTTCAACCGGTTTTGGTACTGTTCATCCTGCCACCTCTGCTCTGACCTGTCTGACAGTCAGAGCTGTCAGAAAAGTCGGAGCAGATATTTTTCTGAAACCGGTTGAGCCGAATTTTGACCCTACTCAGCCGGTTTTGAAACTGGTCCAGTGTCCGGCTGAGTAGACCAGTGGACCGGGATCCCCCTGGTAGAAACCGGTTCAACCGGTTTGAAAACCGGTTCAACCGGTTTTTGCCCTCTTTCTCCCAACGGCTGCCAGCTTTTGGGGGATCCTTTATATACCCCCTCACACTCTCTCTCTCATTTACTTCTGCCTCTCCCACGAATCTTTGGCTGACCAACCCTCAAACAAGAGCATTCACTTCACCTCTCACACCCGCAATCGCATCTCCTTCAATCATTTGAAGGACCCTTGGTGTGAGGTGAACTCGATCGAACTCGCTGTCAATTTCATCTCGATTCTCCCATTCTCTTGTTCTTGAGCTCGTTGCAAACTTAACCGTGTGCGGATTTGTTACTCTTGGAACCTCGTGTTCCTTGACGGTTAGAGGTTGCTTGGGAGTCTCCAAATTTGTGGACGACCCCAAGAAGTTTGTATCACCCGCTCCTTAAGCAGATTTGAGAAGAGATTGCCTTGACCTTTGTGGTCGGCTTGTGGAGGATTAGGGTTGGAAAAGACCCGGCCCTTTGTGGGTTCCTCAACGAGGAGTAGGACACCTTTGTGGTGGTTGCCGAACCTTGGGTTATATCGCGTGTTCTTGTGTGTTCTTGTTAAACATTTCATATTCGGTGGTTGGTTCATATTATTCATTCAAGTAGTTCTTGTGTAGGGCAAATCTTTAGCTATTTTCTTTACTACTTCGAATTTGTTCAATAGATTATTAAATTCAAGTTGAGTGGGTTCAAACTTGTTCAGTTGTGATTAAAATCGACTGAACCGGTTTGCACCCGTGCAACTTTAATTTAACCTATTTCGAAGTTTTTAGTGAAAATTTTCAGGTGTAGCCTATTCACCCCCCCTCTAGGCTACTTTCATCTTCATTTGCATTGATGTTGCACTTCTTTTGTTGTTTTTTTAATGTGTTGGCATAAATCACCAAAAAGAGGGAGATTGAAAGAGAAATGTGCCCTTGGGCCATTTCTATAAGAGTTTTGGTAATTACATGCCCAACACATATTAATTGAGTTCTTATGTGCCAAATGTGTGAGAAGTGCAAATTAAAGAACAAGGTATGTTTCTAGACTTAGTAAATTGTTTTTGAATACTAACGTGTTTATCTAAGTGCTAGAAACAGAGCCAAGAGAAGAAGAAGGGAGTTGGAAAAGAGTTGGCTGTGTACAGCCAAAACCAGCTCGGGCCTGGCATACCGGACTGTCCGGTGGTGCACCGAACAATGTCTGGTGGTGCAGGCTGGCCGACGGTGAACTGGCTGCTCTTGGGAAACTGCAGGCGACTTCGCTAAAAATCACCGGACTGTCCAGTGGTGCACCGGACTATCCAGTGAGCCAACGGCGCTCGCGGCCAACGATCAGCAGCGAAATCTGCGGGCGACAAGTGGCCGAGCCAACGGTCGGTTGGGCACATCGGACTGTCCGGTGTGCACTGGACAGTGTCCGGTGAACCAACGGGACCACCGGCTCAACGGTCGGATGCGCCCGATATGGTAGGAGATCGCGCACCGGACAGCTACAGGACCTGTTCGGTGGTGCACCAGACTGTCCGGTGCGCCACCCGGCAAAAGGCAAGAATAGCCTTCCATGTTGATCTCCAACGACTCCTAGCTGTCTTGGGGCTATAAAAGGGACCCCTAGGCGCATGGAGCAGTACACCAAGCATTCTCTAAGCATTCTAAGACTCCCAGACTCCGCCTCCACGCATTTGATCGACTGTGTTAGTGATTTGAGCTCTGTTTAAGTTGCGAACTCTATATACCGTGTTTCGAGCTCAAGTCTTGGCTTGTGTGCGTGTGTGTGCTGTGGATTTGGATCTTCTGTGTATTGCTCTCCCATCCTTATTCTTGTGCTTTCTCTGTGATCTATATTGTAAGGGCGAGAGGCTCCAACTTGTGGAGATTCCTCGCAAACGGGAAGACTACTCAAAAAGAAAAGACCGTGGTATTCAAGTTGATCATTGGATCACTTGAACGGGGTTGAGTGCAACCCTCGTCCATTGGGACGCCACAACATGGAAGTAGGCAAGTGTTACTTGGCCGAACCACGGGATAAAAATCGTGTGTCTCTTGTGTTGCTTTTCTCTATTACTATTTTGTTCACAAGAGATCACTTCATAGTGACTTGATTAACTCACACTAATACTTCTATAATCAAGTTTGTGGCTATTTAGTTTTTGAATTTACAGGATCACCTATTCACCCCCTCTAGGTGCTCTCACCTTTAGGTGCTCCACCAAAATGACAAAGCTAATCTCTAGATCTACCATTTTGGTGAATTTAGATTTGATGGATCTGAACTATTTGGCTAACTTTTCATGAGGTAGAACTGTTTTTAGTAAATCTCTATGATATCTTGGTCCAGGTGGATTGTGTGATTTACTGGCATAAGGTTTAATAGGATTGGTAGAATACTCATACAAATAAGGTGCACCTTCTATCGGTGTTTTGAACCAGCTCCGACAAGTAAATTTGTTTGTGTGTGTTTTAGAGTCCGAATAGTGTGCTTAGTGGGTGTGAGATTTAGGGTATGTTTGGTTTGGCTTTTGTCTTTGGCTTTTGCCCCGTAAAAGCAAAAAGCTAAACTAAAGGGTTGGATCTAGAAAGCAGTTTTTTAAAAAGTCAACTTTCTCGCAGTGTAAAACTAAAAGCACCTCTGGACCTGCTTTTAGCGGCTTTTGAAACTGTAAAAATATATGTGGAACAATTTTTAGCTTTTTTAGTGGTTTTCACTAATCAGTTTTTAGCTTTTTAGCAGTTCATAGTCCACAACAGCTTTTTCGCAGCTCATAGCCCACATCAGCTTTTTTCACAGCCACAACCCAACCAAACAGACCCTTATACTGGTTCGAGCAAAACGTCCCTATATCTAGTCTTCGGTGACTCACACTACCGACACCTTGTTGCTCAATGTTCGTAGTAGGGGTTACAAGCAGGCGAGAGAGGAAGGAGTCTCCCAAATCCCTTATGTGTGGAGTGGCCTAAGGACTACGAATCTAGTGCTCTAAATGTAGCTAAGCCTTGCACGTCATGGCGGCATGCTCCTTAGCTTCGACCTTTGTAGTCCTCTGGCAAGTGGTCGTCTGTCTGTCTGTCTTCTGTCATTGGTCTGTCTCTATGTCTGCGTATGCCTCTTCGTGTGTCTCTTGGCCGACCCTTCCCTTTTGATAGGCCAAGGTGGGAGTCGGCTACCGGTAGCTTCTTAAGGAAGGAGCTACTGTACCGTGGGTAAAACGAGGTGTTCTATCTTGGTAAAGTCATGCTTGTCGGCATGTGCCTTGGTCGGGTTCTCTGGCCGTGCTCTTTAAGACTAGTTGTGTTGGCGGCGAAGAGCTCCGACACCATCATTACCGTCTCTATGCCACGTCGACCCCTGGCCTCCATAGCCTGGGTCTCGGCGTGTCTCGTCGTGTTACGGGTCCTGTAGACGGCCAATGCACTCAGGTCTAGGTTTGATAGGCCATGAGTGGGCTGCAGGACTAGGTGTCCGTATGTCATGAGTGGGAGGAGGAACGACTCTCCCATCACGACTTGGTGCCAGGTGTAGTTAATGCGGTCGATCACTTATGGCGAGTCAGTCTTGGGTCAGATGTAGAATCCACTCGAGTGGCTTCCTTTCCGTTCGACCGACCCCCCATTCTGGCTCCGCCTCACTCGGTCCGGGCTCAGTCCCTCGAGACTATCCGAGGGTGGGTGCTTCCAGGGTGGATCTTTCCCTTGTCCTCCTGCTGACTTGTGAGCCCCATGGGCCCGAAGATCTTATCCCTGACACCTCAAAAAAAACCTTTGAGTTAAGCGTGCTTGGCTCAGAGTAATTTTAGGATAGGTGAACTAACGAAAAGTTTTCTTGGTGCGAGTGGATGAGGACAAAGTGTGAAACGGGAAGTTTTTCCGGTGCGAATGAGTGAGGATAAATTGCGTGGAAAAGACTCATGTTGGTATGTTAGGTGAGTAGGCAGGAGTAAGTACCGTCGATTCGAGAGTGGTCTGGATGTTATAGTCGAAAACAGATGAAGCTATCTCAAACAAGCCCTAAAACGTACCGAATCTAAACCTGAAAGACAAAAAATTGATAATTTTTTTGCTTGCTCGGCGTTCAGTTTACCGTGTAATAGTCTAAGGCCCTATCTATATCTGTGCAGCACACCATGAAGAAAAAAATAAACTTATATACAGTCATATAATTAATTAGTGTGTCAACACTGAACCATCTATGATGTTAGTATACTTTACTTGCTACCTTTGCGGACCTAGAGTGTTCCTCCGTTAACCTTAACTAGAAGAAGTTGCGCGCTTTGCGGCGCCCTGCCGAGCCAAAAGGGCGGGTACTTTTAAAATAATCTAAAATAATTTTGTTCAAAATCCATGTTTTGATAGCCACATATGACCGCAAAATGTTTTTTGTCTGTTAAAAGTTTCATCGTGGCTTCTTATGTCATGACTGCAATACTGACACGATTTCTCTTTCAATGATCACATCAATAACAACAACAAAAATAGAATGAGGTTAATCCTTTGTGGTTTCAAGATTGTCCAAATAAAGAACGTGTGCATAAAATTTACATTGCTCTCCATAAATTGAGAACTTGAATCTGGATTCCACTTTAATTGGGTTGTTTTTATTTTCATCAGAACTTTTAAATCTTTTTGTAGGATGGTTAAGACCAGGAGGGCGGTCTTTTCCTCTCCGGCCGAGTTTTTAAATCAATGTGTTCGATAATATCACAGATCGGATTACCAACAACCACTAAAATGATGCATCTGCATGACCGAGATCAGATATACATTCATTTAGGATCTCCTAAGAGCTAGCAACATTATGAAGAGGATAGAATTTGTGATATTGATGAGATGAAAAAATGCCACATGATAACAGCATAACAGAATAAACCAAAATCATTGAAAGTGAAAGCAATAGGTAACAAAATCAAGTTACACTGAAGGACAAAACATGAAAGGCTAGTTTATTCATTAAGTGCATAAAACAGAGGCGAAAAACTGGACCTGCAGAAAATAAATCATAGCTTAAGAATTACTTTCAGAGGAAAGAATCAAGCCATCACACAAGCATAAGAATATGTGTGGAACCGTGCACCCTGTCCCAATTCTCCTGTGTTGCCTCTATTTAACTTTGTCTCACAAAACTACTAATCCATGTACGCTGCCAATGCATAAATTTCACATAGAAGATTTAGTATTGCTATTCTTACAGACTATAATTGGTGCTACTTGCTGGACTAACCTTGCAGGTTGCTTCTATGGAGACCGTCGGCTTGATCAACACTCTAAGGGCTAGTATGGAAGCAACAAGAATGGAGGGGATTGGAAAAATGAAGCTATCATGTGAAATTGAAGCTAGGAGTATATTAAATGGATCTCTTGTTATAAAGCACACAAGATTTACATAAATGCAAATTGCGATTCTCTTTATTGTAACGACTGGGATGCTTGCATTTGTGGGAAACAATTATTTGTGGGAAAACGTCACTTTCTGATTTGGCATTGAGCTAAGGGATCTACTAATGCCAAGGCACTGCTAGAAGAAAGCAAACTGTCACAATTCAATGTTTTAGTTATGATGGAAATTGGTACTCACTTATTCGAAAACGCGTGCGACAGTCTTCTCGACAGTCTACTCCCTATAGCAAACGCGTGCGACAGTCTTCTCGATCTTCTCCGCTGCTGCACAATAATTAACAGGGCTACACAAAATACCACAAGAGAGTAGATATATAGTTAACTCTAGGCATGCTAGCAGGTATAAACTGAGAGATGAGAAAATAACATCAACCAATAACTGAAGCTTATCTATGGAAATTATAGAAATAGTCAAAGACTGAAATAAGGCGAGAGTCTAGAAGGCTTACAAAAGTACACGGTTGATACAAGTAACATTAAATGAACATAACCCATAGAAAAAATTGAGGTTCCAACTGGAATTACCAAATCATCAATAAAGAGGCTTATGGTGCGTTAAAATTCTATTTTCATGAAATCGTGCAAGTACAATCTATTTCTTTGTGATGGTAGACCAACATTTTTGGCTAAGACATAATTGTTCTGGTAAAAATATGTGTTTAGTTTAGGGTTAAAAAATATAGCAATATAGTTTGAGCATAAATTTTAAAACTAAACTAATAGAACATTAATGGTAGCTGATAATTCATAGCATGTACAATGGTACAATTTTAAAGATAAACTTTAGAAACTATGGGCATATACACTAAAAAGATCGTTTAGTTTTTACATGGACAGAACCATGTTGTTCAGAAAACCTCACCTGTTATGTCATGGATCCTATGCTGCTAGCTGTGTTCCCATCCTCAAATGTTCTCATAAACCAGCCCATCTCCTCTGCGAGAACATGGACAAGGACAGGAAATTCCTGAAACCAAAGCGAGCACAAAATGTTACCATTTGCTTGGAAGCTAGATAGCAATTGCTTTAAAAAACAATGAGCAAAACAATTCCATCAACAATCTGACTATCTGAATATGTAGTTGAATGTTTGTATAAATTTGCTTTCAGAAAGCTTTCCAAAGCAAGGCTTTCCATTAGCAATCTGGCTATCTAAATATGACTTAAAAAAGGGCTTGGTGCATAGGCATACATACTCACCAATCGGAAAGGCAAACTGGTGAGTGGTCTCCTCCAAGTTGCGACAAAAGTCACCTAGGCAGGAAGCACCCAGACAACTGGAAAAAAAACAGCTCATAAGAATTAACCAAACAACAAGGACATGTACACAGATAAGTAGAGGCTAGTGCCCTTTTAGAGGACGATATGCATGCAATGAAGCAGAGAAAAACATTTTTGCATCTCGTAGATGACAAAAACAGTTAGCTTGTGCATAACTTAAAAAATGGCTACATCCAGACCGAATCGAGTTTGATCCGGAATCTGTACCTAATGGTACCTAATCAGATTTGGGCTTGATTTATGGGACAATACATAGGTCTCACGACCTATGGATGCTACCTAAGCTCAGGAAGATAGAGGAGGTAGCGCCCATAGAGCTCGGGTACCAATACCAGTACCACCCATGTTTTACTGAATGTTATTTTAGGTAGCCCTTCAAGCATCCCGAGCTCGGGTAGCAGCCACTCAACTGGAATCGATTTGCTATGGGTGCAGGCAATAGAATACTGGAGTCAAACTCGGGACCTATGAGTGCTACCTAAGCCCTGACAACCATGTCAACATACCAAATGCTAACACAAATAATCAATGGAGTGAGAAATTAACCATGCCAATACCACCCTAACGAAGCAAATACCTAAAGAGCCGACAAATGCAGAGGCACACGAACTGAAGGGATGTAGCCGAGCAAACCTAGGCTTACGGAGCAGCCGACAAAGGCTAGGGCATGGCGGGCACCAAGACCACACCAAACGCTCCCATGATGACAGTGGGTGGCAAAACGAAAGTGAGGAGCAGCGACGAAGAAGGATTCGAGTAGTCAGTTTGGAGGCTAAGGCGAACAGGATGCAAGGAGAGGGGGAAGGAAATATTAAAGGGGAGAAAAGTACCCACTGTTATCCTACACAGTGCGCGACGCTGTTTTGGCCATGCCCGTCACTGCTGAGGCATGGGAGCGACGGAGATTGCGGGCGTGTCAAGGACGGCTATGAGTCGACTCGCTCGTCTCCCTATAGTGGCATCTAGACCGCGCGGAGGCAGGGACCACCCGGAAAGCGTCATCCGAGCCCTGGCGCGATGACGACGGTGCACAGGGGCGACGTTGGGCTGACGCCGACGTCAATCGACTTTAACAGAACTGGAAGGTACGGAGCATCAGGCCCCTTACGCAACAGCGCACGGCCGCACGGGGGCGACGCTGGGCCGATGCCAGGGTCAATCGACGGAAGCAGTCGTCAGCACAGACCCCGGATGTGGCTGGTGCAGGGCCCACTCGGCGCACGGAGGCAGTCGCCTTCGTCGCATAGCACGAGCGAGGCTACGCGACGGCAGATCTGCTCCACCGGTCCGCCGACTCCCAGTCCCACCCCATCGGCAAGGAGCAAGTAACGGACGACGCCAGTGTCATGACGGCGCAGTGTCATGACGCCGTGATGTAACTGAGACCGCATAAAGGCCCCCCAGAGGACGCGCGTCTGGCCACTGGTGCACACGCGTCGCATAACTGATGACGCCGAGACCGCCGAATGCGGGCAGGCACCCAAAAGGGGTGGAGTTTTAATAACTCCGATTATCTAGGCCTCTTCCTTTGTATGTGAGCAGTGAACTCCATTTCTTTATTCGTGAAGCGACAGTGACATTTCAAACATATAAACTTTATCCGGATTGCGGCTATGTATGTATCCATTAATTAGCGTATGGAATCTCTGTAGTACCAAACGTACTTAGTCGGAACAAGTTAATACTGATCTGCGCGCAATTGGTCGTAGCGTCAGGACAAGATCGATCTCAGACGAGCTAGAGCCAGGCACCTAGGAATATCCTGCTAGCTAGCTGCTCACCATCCGGCCCAGATGCTACCACCTCCACTCGCATGATTCCATGGGCTTCAAACGTAGCGCCAGGACAAAAACCCAGCGGGGGAGGAGATCACAACTCGCGTGAGGATGGCTCTTTCTCAGCAGACAAGCAGCTAGAACTATGCATGTATCCATCCATCTCTCTCTCAGCAGTCAGGAAGAGACAACCCGTTCATATTCTATGCTAGCTTTGTGTATGTATGTGTATGGATGGAGCACTGGCCACTGGGTACGTATATCATCACATGAATTTTGATTTGTTATTCTATATATGCTTGTAGCTAGTACCATGCGTACATGCTTGCAGCATCCTATACAAAAAGACGTTCTTTAAAATAAAAATAAAAAAAACTAGCAGAGGATCAGCTGACTTGTGGGACCGCCCGCGCAGATGTATGCTCTATGTCGTCACTGGCTAGGAGAAAGACATATCCACCTGCACTTGACAGCCTGCGTTTGGAAGCATTTGCTATCCTTGCTACTACGGTGCCAACAGGCCGGCCCAAGGCCTTGGACCCATCTCCTGTACTGTACAAACGCCTTGGTTTGGTTTGCTTTTTATTTATCTGTTGGTGGTGATGGTGAAGCTAGGTCGTCGTTATCGTCGTCGTCGTCGTTCACTTGAGCTGCATGGCCTCCAATGGCCTCCCCAGCAGGGACAGCACGGTGGCGGCGATGTGCCGCGGCGTCAGCCCTGCCTCCTCGATCTGGTCCTGCGGTGCGCCATGGTCGATGTACCGGTCCGGCAGGAACATGGATCTCAGCTGCAAATTAATTAGCCGTACATGGACATGCATGGCATGGTTAGCCGCCAGCCAACGCCCAACGATAATAATTTTCAGTGACGTTGACTAGCTAGGACTAGGAGTAGCGTGCTTACTTTGAGGGGCCCGTCCAGGAGGCCGGTCAGGCTGAGGTAGTGGGCGACGTGGGAGCCGAACCCGCCGATGGATCCCTCCTCGGCGGTGATCAGCACCTCGTGCTCGGCGGCGAGCTCCCGGATCAGCGCCGTGTCCAGCGGCTTGCAGAACCGGGCGTCGGCCACCGTCACGTACACGTCGTGCTCCTTCAGCGCCTCCGCGGCCTTGAGGCACGCCTGCACCATGGCGCCGTACCCAAGGAGCGCCACCCGCGTGCCGCCGCCCACCAGCACCCTGCCCCTGCCCACCTCCAGCGCCACGCCCTTGTTCCCCGGCGGGAGCGCCGCGCCGACGCCGTTGCCGCGCGGGAACCTGAAGCAGCTGGGCCGGTCGTCGATGGCGGCCGCCGTCGCCACCATGTGCATCAGCTCCGCCTCGTCCGCGGGCGCCATCACCACCATGTTGGGCAGGCACGCCATGTACGCCACGTCGAAGGCGCCGCAGTGCGTGGGCCCGTCGGCGCCCACCAGCCCCGCCCGGTCCAGCGCGAACCGCACGGGCAGCCGCTGCAGGTCCACGTCGTGCACCACCTGGTCGTACCCGCGCTGCAGGAACGACGAGTAGATGGCGCAGAACGGCTTCAGCCCCTCCGCGGCCAGCCCCGCCGCGAACGTCACCGCGTGCTGCTCCGCGATGCCCACGTCGAAGCACCGCTCCGGGAACCGCTTCTGGAAGTAGTTCAGCCCCGTGCCGCCGCCCATGGCCGCGTGGATGGCCACCACCTTCTCGTCGCTCTCCGCCTCCCGGATCAGGGACTCCGCGAAGTACTGCGTGTACGACAGCGTCGGGGACTTGGACTTGAGCTGCCTCCCCGTAGCCGGCTCGAACTTCACCACGCCGTGCATCCGGTCCGCCGCCGCCTCCGCCGGCGGGTACCCCTTCCCTTTCTCCGTCACGATGTGGATCAGCACGGGCCCCGGCGCCGGCATCGACTTCACCTTCTCGAAGATGGTCACCAGGTCCTCCACGCAGTGCCCGTCCACGGGGCCGATGTAGTAGAGCCCGAGCTCCTCGAACAGCGACGACCCGGAGGCGCTGATCATGCCGCGCGCGTACTCGTCCACCTTGGCGGCCACCTCGTGCGTCGGCCCGCCGATCTGCTTCGTCACGGACTTGGCCGCCTCGCGGAGGCGCCGGAACTTGGTGCTGGACTGGAGCTTAGTCAGCGCCCGGCTCAGCGCGCCCACGGGCTTGGACGGCCCGTCCAGCGTGGCCGTCGGGAGCGACACCTGCTTGTTGTCGTTCAGCACCACGATCATGTTGGCGTCCAGGTAGCCCGAGTTGTTCATGGCCTCGTAGGCCTGGCCGGCCGTCATGGCGCCGTCGCCGATGACGGAGATCACGTGGTTCTTGCGCCCCAGGAGGTCCCGCGCCACGGCCATGCCCAGCGCCGCCGAGATGCTGGTGGAGCTGTGGCCGACCCCGAACGCGTCGTGCGCGCTCTCGTCGCGCTTGGGGAACCCCGCCAGCCCGGAGGTCTGGCGGATGGTGTGCATCCGCGACCGCCGCCCCGTCAGGATCTTGTGCGGGTACGCCTGGTGGCCCACGTCCCAGATGATCTTGTCCTCCGGGGTGTCGAACACGTGGTGCAGCGCCACCGACAGCTCCACAACGCCCAGGCTGGAGCTCAGGTGCCCGCCGGTCTTGGACACGGTGTGCACGACCTCCGCGCGGAGCTCCGCCGCCAGCTGCTCCAGCTCCAAGATCGACAGGTTCTTCATGTGGAGCGGGTAGTTCACGGTGTCCAGCAGCGGCGTCGGCGGCTTCTCGCCGGAGAAGTCGATCTTCCACGGTCCCGACGACGTGGCCGCCGCCGCCGGCTCCTTGGAAACCATCATCTTCCCACCATCGGCTCCGATGCTGCTACTGCTGCTGCCGCCGGCTACCTGAGCGCGCACCTGGAACTGCAGACACACGAGTCCAAAACCATGCCCCGTACATGCATGAGCACCGGCACCACATGATGCAGCAATGCAAAAAGGTTCGATTTTTAGGAAAAAAATTTGTTGCAGCCCGGCTGCAAACCAGGCTGTTTGCAGCCCCTCACAAAAAGGTGGATAGGCCCCACCTGCAGGTCCACCAGATAACGTTTTAGTTGTATTATTTATCTGCGGGTGGGACCTATCCTCCTTTTTGTGAGGGGCTGCAAACAGCCTGGTTTGCAGCCGGACTGCAACAAATTTTTTTCCGATTTTTAAGCGCAAGAAACAAACGGAGGAGCAACGTTCCCCAAGGCCGCGTCACGGGCCTGTAAGTGGCCGTACCTGACGCCGGCAGGAAGCGTTGGCGGTGGCCGGGACCGCACGGAACGCGGAAGGCGACGACGACGATGCCTGGAGCGCCATTATTGGAGACATGCGCGCAGCGAGTTCCTCTAGTTTAGCTAGCGTGCAAGATGCCGCTTGGTACAGCTAAGCTGTGTATTAATATGAACTGCGTGCTCCAGTAGCTGGAACTGAAGCTCGAGTAAGTAGCTCGACGGCGATGCCGCGCGCGCGCTGGGGCGAGGAGAGATGGAGGAGAGGAGGAGGATGAAGGCAAGGCGGGGCGTGAAGGAGAAGTGGAGGCGGAGGCGGGTTTATATAGGCACGACGCGCTAGAACGAAGTGGATCAAGAGAAAAGAGAAGTACACGTGGTGGGAACGAGAAGGGAAGGCGAGAAAATGAGGAGAGCTCAGTTTGGGGACGCTGCGATGCTTCTCGCGCGATTAATCGCCAATTGCGTCCAAGCATCGTAGGAGGGCCCTCCCTGTACAAAACATTAATACCCACTCGGTTCGAAATATATTTCTTTCTAAACTACTTTTTTTTCTGTCTATATTCATTTAGATAATAATAAACATTTAGATAATAATAAACATAGATATACATATAACACATACATATAAAATATGTTCATAGGTTAATTAATAAATATATATTTAATCTAAAATCAATTATATTTTAGAAGGGAGAGATTAGTATGTATACGTGTACATATAATATAACAACGAATAAATGTTATATCGGATACATAATATTTATTTAAAAATCATTTTTCTTTTAGTGTTTCTAAAATAATATTTTAATGATGTTTTTATTCAATCTTCTCGAATATTTTATTGTCACCTAGTTAGTTACCCGCATTCCTACTATTTCTATATATCATATAGGTAGACTTTGCTTACATGAGATATTTATTCAAACAAGATTATATTTTTATATTTACAATATCTCTCCTTAAACCTTAGTATATCACAAACAGCCACACGTTGCAATGGTGGAAGATCGGTGCTTCCTTCTGGGGGTGTTGGAGTTTAAATCCCCCTTGCCCCTCATTTTTTACGGTTGCATTAAGAAAATAATTATATTGTGTTAGAAAAATTAGAATGTAAATAGGGCACATTTTCTTGTAGGAAAAAAATCTTAGAGGAAACTCAACTCCACGCATAGGTCACTTGTATCAATTCAGATGTCCATCTAATCATGGTGCTTTAGAAAATTTAGAATGTAAATAGGGCACATTTTCTTGTAGAAAAATTCTTGGAGGAAACACAATTCCAAGAATAGGTCACTTGTATCAAATCAGATTGTTTGTCTCTTTTAAGTGCTACATTTTAAGTGCTACCGTAAGATGGTGACAACAAGATCTAAAGTTTTTTTATCGAATGACTCCAATGCACCAGAGGTAAAAAAGGAAATCAAATATTTTTTTCGATAATCTTAATATTGTTTACATCTTCTTATAAGCAAAGAAATAGATTGATTAACAAGAAGAATAGATCGATTTCAATGTTCTCACGATTCTAGGCCACATTAGCCATTTTTTTATAAAAAATAATATTTATATTTGTAATATATATGAATTGCTATAAATTTTGAGGATCTAGGATTTTGGAGCCTTGGGCGGCCCATGGGACGTCCCTACTAAGCAGCACTACAAATGGTCACTATCGAATTAATGGGCTTTAGATCTTAGTTCAGGCTATCTCCAACGGATCATACGAAAGGCCTGTAAATTATGAAGATAGGGTGAAACATTGGGATCTAAAGATGGATGTACTATTTCAGAGTCATAAGATGAAACATTACTATAAATTCTTGAAGGATGAAAAGGCACCTAACTTTTAGAAGTTTCACAAGTATAGATGGCATTGGAACACATTCTTGTAGCATAAGCAATCGAAAGAGAGGTACTATCTTTCTACAAAGAATAAAGATAATACATTAAAAAGAATACTTTCGTAGGGTTGATCCCACTGATTACAAAAGGGCATTGAAAAGGGGACCAAGATGGAAGATGATCTTGAGCGAAGAAGTGTCACCTCAACGATACACAATTGAAAGGAAAGCACAAAGATTTTGTATTATGCCCAGGGGAAGCATCTTAAAAGACCAAAGCTTATCTTTCAATGAAAGAATCAAATAACCTGTTGAAAGACATGAGATTTCCATTGACAAATCTTTCAATGAAAGTTGTAATTAATAACAACTTAGGAGTATTATATAACAAGGTTGTATTCAAAGACGAAGAGTTTCACTATGATGGACGAAGTTTCAATAAAAAAAATCTTAAGTTAGATAAATAAGAATATGTGACATATAATGACATACATAGTTCACTAATGAAAACCATGATGCATTGTATTCCAGGTCGGAGGAAGTAGGAGCACAGGGGTACCTAAGAGAGAGAGAGAGAGAGAGAGAGTAAAAAGCTACTGTTGCTTGCAATGTGAGGAATTTGGATCCTGCTAGAGACTTGTGCACCAAACGGAAGAAGAGAATAACTTTTGTACCCTATTTGGATGTAGATATTGGAGCACAGAATTAAGAATTGAAAATCAGCTTTTCTAAATTATGTTGTTTGGTTGCACGTGGAATTGAGATATGAAATCAGAGTCCCAGTTTCCTGTAATTGGACTATAACTAGAAACCCCTCTCCTAATACAAAGCACCGCCCATTGGTATTGCGTGGAATTAGACTGCACAATTCTAAACTCTAATTCAGTGACATCTAAACAATAGAATTAGAATTACATTTCATTTCAATATCATGCCTCATTTGGCATTCAACCCAATTCAATTCCATCATCTCCAATATCGACATCGAAACAGGGCATTATTGTGGTTCTTTATAAAATTTCGGTCAAATTTAAGATGTATTGACTCTCTAAAAACAGTTAGAATATAACTACTCTGTGCACTTCCAAGTTTCAACTTCAGGTACAAGGCGCGTGTCTTGAAAACTGCTCGGTTGGGGTATTCGGTCCACTGAACCACGCCACACTGACTTCCAAAGCACATGTACTGACTTGAGACTTGTGACCTTTCCAACAACGTGCACAGGCCGGTCGCAGGACCCGGCATGCAGGAAGCTTGTGCTGTGTTGTGAAGATGCTTTGGTATGGGCTCGTTTTGGAAAGAAAGTTCCTGGGTTCTTCGATCAGTCTGTCCTGGATATATTCCGATGGATGAGAATGATCATCGTGCAGGGCCGCAGGCCACCATGTTCGCGTGTCTTTTAATCCGGAGATCAATCTAGCTTGCACAACTACGGAGACCGTCTGACGACGGGACTTATCCAAATTACTTATATGCCCTAGTTGGCGAAAGCTATAACAACTGTGGCCCTAAATTGCGCTACCGCCATCAAGAAAAGAAAGAAATTCTTGTTCTTTTCTTAGTCAAACTATCTGAAACCTGACTAAGAAAAAGAATTGTTTACTAATATATGCAAATATATACTAATATAAGTATGTAGAAAGATTGCCAATTGTTATGATAACAAATGGGTGTAGTATACACTAGTAGAAAAAGACTAAGACTACGGTGTGGTATATTTTTACAGGAAAATTCGGTTATCAACCACCTGTGCTATTTTTAGTGGTGGTTCCTTAAGAAAACCGCCACTGGAAATCGATTTCTACAGGCGGTTATATCCTTAATTTTTCAAGTTTTTCAAACGACCTCGTATGATGAAACCATCAAAATAAAAATTGTAGATCTCTAAAAGTTACGAAACTTTGTAGTTGACGACTTTTTATTTAAAATCATTTCGGCTCTCAAAAATTGCATCTAAATTTATCAAATTTAAAATTCTAATTTTGCAAACGATCTCGGATGAAAAATGTGTCAAAATGAAAGTTGTAGAACTTCAAAAGTTATTCAACTTTGTAGTTGACAACCTTTTTATTTGAATTCATTTACGGTCTCAAACAAGCAATTTACACTCAGTTGGTGGACAATAAAACTACAAGCTAGACACAAAGCATGCCATAGATAGAGCGGTAGAGGAGGCTACGCGCAAGGGTAAGGTTCGGGGGTTCAATTTCTAGCAACCGCGTAGCGCGTGAAAAATGCCACGACTTAAGACTTCGACAGAAACGTGCGGGTGGGGTGAGTCGAGGCCTCTCCTTATATATAGAATAATTTTCTTGATGTTTTTCAAACCCGTTTTATGTTTCTGAAAATAATTTTCACTGGCGGTTTTATTACGCCGACCGTCAGTGGAAATCGATTTCCACTAGCCGTTTTCTTAGCTCAACCGCTACTGGAAATCGATTTTCACTTGTGGTCCTCAATTACCTACCTGTAAAAATGATGATTTATACTGGTCCCTAACACGATAAAAACGCCAGTGAAAATGTGTTCACTATCGCCACTATAAAGCTTCTGTGTACTAGTGATATATGGAAATATACTTCGTAGCCAAGGTCTCTCCTTAAATAAAATAAAATTTTTGATGTTTTTAAAACTCATTTTATGTTCTGAAAATAATTTTCATTGGCGATTTTCTTAGCTCAACCGCTAGTGGAAATCGATTTCTACTGGTTGTTCTGAGTTTCCCGCCTGTAAAAATGATGATTTCTACTGGCCACTAGTGGTTCTAAAAAACGCTAGTGAAAATAGGTTTACAACTGCCACTATAGAGCTTCTGTGTACTAGTGATATATACAAATATACTTCATGATCTATCTAAAACAATTATTTACTATCATAAATATTAATATTCACTACTATAAAGATGATTTTAGAAGATATCTACTCCCCTCCACATGAATTAGTCATTTTAGATTTGTCCTAAGTCAAACTATTTAAACTTCGACCACCAATATATGAAAGATTAAACTATTTTAAACTAAAAGAATTGTATATTATGGTAGTTCAAGTTAAGATGAATCTAATAACTTTACTTTTATATTGTAAAATAATGAAACATTCGGTATAATCGGTCAGAATTGATAGTGGTTAACTTAGAACAAACCCAAAACCACTAAATCACGTGGATGGGGGAGTAGTTTATTTTAATTTTCAGAGACAGTCATAAATTTACTAGGCGGACTAACATTCAATACTCACCTTTGTAAATATATTTATAGAGGCCAAGGTTTGAAGAAGTCAACTTCTAAAAATTAGTCCAATATCTATCCCACTGCCATTGTTCCAAAGGCTCATTAAATCTGGTCCACCCCTTAGCAGCCGAAGGGTTTCCACCGTCCCCTACCTCCCATAGGCTTTTTCTTTCTCTCCTGCTTCTCTCTTGGCCGGTGCCCACAGACTTCTCCCTTGAGATCTCCTTTTACGTGTGGTGGCCTTGCTCTCGGCCTCATTAAACTGTCGTCGCGAACCTAGCAATTTAGTATGTATGAATACATCAGAGGTGCTGCATCCAGTTTTCAGCCATACAGAGCAGAGTAGAGCAGTTTTCGGCCCTGAGGTTGGGGTTATTATACCCAGTCCGGAACTGTGCATGTTTTTCAAACGGCTCTTTGGCTATAAATAGACCCCAAACCAGTCCCCTTAACACACCAATTCACTCAAGAGCATACAATTTCATTCCAAGCATTAGCGATACACATCAAAGTGATTCAAGCGCTAGTATTCACGAGAGAGAGCACTGCTTTAGTTTTTTGCGCTTATGTTGTTCGATCTTTTGGTATCGTGATTGTGCTCTTGATTGTGTTTCTTCCTCTCTCTTGCTTCCATTGGAGATCAAGCTCCCATCAACATGTGTACGACTAGCAAGAGACTCGGATTTGTGGAGATCCTTGTGAGGAGACAAATTATAAGAGAAAATTGTGACATGAAGTTTGATCTTTGGATCACTTGAGAAGGTTTGGGTGCACCTCTCGTCAGTTGGGACACCGCAACGGGAACGTAAGTTCTTCGGAGCTAAACCTCGATCAAACAAATTGTTGTGTCTTGTGTTCTTTATTTCTCTGCAATTTGTATTTCCTCTCTACCCCCAAGTTCTTGCTTCATATTCACTTGTGATATTGCTCAAATATTAATTCCGCATTCAAGAGAGAAATCAAGTGCAAGAACTTTGCTCTCTCCTTACTCTTATTTGTTCTAGTTTTTTGAACTAACAATTAATTTTAGATTCTAGTATGTTTTAATTTGTGAAATTTCAGTAGTTGCTTATTCACCCCCTCTAGGCAACTATCAATCGCTAATGTTACTGAGGAGCGACCACAACCATAGCTGACTGAGCAACATGAGACAAAAAAATAGTCCACCATTCATTGATCCAATTATTGAGTACCTATCACACCATGACTAGAGGGACTGAGATGTGGAGCTTGTATACCACCACCACACCCAAGTAGTAGGGTCTAGACCATCCACAAGTTATTTGCCTAGACCTAAGAAATGTTAGTTCTTCTTGAGTACTGTTGGGGCCTTCATTTTCTGAAGGTCCTCAAAAACACGGCTAACCATTTATTTTTATCATATTATTAAGTATTACAAGAGCTTCGTTACCAGAAAAGCTTCGACATAGATCAATGGAAGTATGACAAAGCAAGCTTCGCCACGATGAATCAGGAAGGCGACGTAGGGAGAAGGTGTTGTTCAAGCTGTTAAGTGCAAATGACAATATTGTCCCTATGACATTTGTAAACCTTGTATGTAATTTTCTAGGATATGAATGTAATATCGTACGAAGTTGTATGATTGCCTATAAATAGATGAACAGTACCCCATGTTATTCACGCTGGATTGTAATTGCCTTCATGTCATTGCCTTCAAATAAGCCGAAGATACTAATGTAATATGCGTTTTAATGTTATTAATACATTCAATACGAAATGAATATATGGCATGATATTACATTTTGACTATGTTTTTTATATCCGTGAATGATGAAGACTTGTTCTTCATGACCTTCGTCCTAGATTCGTTATACCTGAAGAAGAATAACGCTTCGAAGGATGAAGGTCATTAATGTATAACAAATGTGTTGCCTTGTTCTTGATTCATAGTAATCTAAAGCAAATGACCAACATTGGCGCCCACCTCCGGTGAACTCAAACGACCACCTTCGTCAAGAAGAACTCGAATGACTACCTTCGTCATGCCACCGAAGAAGACAACAGCGCCAGGGGCTGCCCTTGCACCGCTAGACACCAATCAAGATGGGCTCCTAAGGGAGGCCCGAAGCCAAAAGAGGAAAGCTATTATCCCAACAACACAGGAAGAAGAGTTGGATCAAGAAGTTAGGGATCTAGAAGCTATTCATAAACAAGTGGAGAGAAGAAGGGAGAAGATGCTTCGGCTGGCTGAGCTCTAGAAAAATATTGATGAATCAGTCGAATAGATGTGTCACATCACACAAAACAACGAGCAAGGCCATAAGCCACAATAGAGAGAGCTTCGCCAAGAAAGTCCTACCCATGATGACATATGGTATGACTACTTTCATCATGATAACATTGCTTTTGATGATGCTACCCCCTAGCTACAGAATTGCAGGCTACCCCATGACCACCTTCATACAAACCACACCAACTTCCCCTGTATGATGGGCACTCAGACCCGAAGAAGTTTCTTATGAGCTACGAAGCAACCATATCATCATATGGTGGTAACACTGCTGTCATGACAAAATCCTTCGTCATGGCAATCAGAAGTGTTGCTCAAACCTGGTATTCTTCTCTTAGGCTAGGAATAATCAAATCATGATAGAAGTTGAAGGATATGTTAGTCACCGGCTTTTGGGGCTTTTAGACGAAGCCAGTGACTACTCAAGCCCTATTTCAGTGCACACAGGACCACGAGGAGTATTTGTACGCATACGTCCAAAGGTTTTTGTGTCTCAGAGCTTAGGCGCCAACGGTGCCAAATGAGATTGTCATTGAAGCCATGATCAAGGGACTTCATCTAGGTCCAACAGCGCAATATTTTGCCTGGAAGCCCCCACAAACCCTTGAGAAGCTTCTCCAGAAGATGGATGAGTACATCAGAGCTAACAATGATTTTCGGCAAAGAAGGGAGGGAGCTTATAGATATTCTAAGATGACCAGGGGCTTCGGAGGAAGGCTCCACCTAAGGCATGTCAGAATGATACACAATCCCAGCAAAAGTGAAGATAGAGACAATCACAACCAAGGGCACCAGCACAGCTCCCAGTCAACTGGGACACAACAAAGCTCCTTCAGATCGCCAGACCGAAGAGGCAGAGGAGGACGAAGCTTCGGAGGAAGATTCAACTCACAACCAAGAAGGTTGTTCTGCTTGTTCTGTGGAGAGGATAAGGGGCACACAACTAAAACCTGCCAAGTTACAATACAGAAGCAAAAGAAGATAGCTGAGGCCAAAGCATGACAGAATCAACCGAAGTAAGTCCTACATACTACTTCGTGTCATTCCCCATACATTACAGAGTATGTGGGCAATCAACAGCCATTCACAACCAACAATTTCAGTAGCTTTGACAAGCCACTCTCCAGCTGCATGGGCCCTACCACAACCACCGGTCATGGCTCCAACTTTGTCCCACAACCAGCATCCTGAAGGGCAGAACCAAATTCAACAACAACGTGATGCGAGAGAAGAGTCCGAAGCTTGGACAGTTAACAACACTATTCTAGAGTCGAGGCATATTTACTGAAGCTACAGAGGGGTTGGGCTAAAAACTTCATATACACCTATTATAATTTTCATTTCTCTCGTTTCATGTTCTTGCCTCAGAAACAATTTGAGAAGGTGCAACCTTCGACATGTTGTAATAAATCTGTGGTTACACCATCGAGTGTAACAGCAAAGGTGAAAAATCTCCAAAGTCGTTTCTACGGGGATGCAGAGTTAAAATACCACCTAAGTAAAAGGTGAAGAAGCTCCAAAGTCGTTCCTAAGGGGATGCAAAGCTTAGCTCCAAAATCGTTCCTATGGGGATGCAGAGCTAAAATACCACCTAAGTAAAAGGTGAAGAAGCTCAAAGTCATTCCTAAGGGGGCGCAGAGCTTAAATGCCACCTAAGTAAAAGGTGAAGAGACTTCAAAGTCGTTCCTAAGGGGATGCAGAGTCTTACTATTGCAAAATGTTTTCTATTAACATTTGACGCATTATAACACCGCATCATTTTGCATCATAACATCGCATCATTCATCATTTTGCATCATTCAAAAAGCGAAAAAGAAGGGAAATTGCTCCTTCGTCCGCAATGGTTAACCTTCAAAGCTAAGCGTGTTTTTGTCAAGGAACTATGAAAGGATATTGCATCTCTACCTATTGCTATTAAACGGTACATAATTCCTTATACAAGACCTACGGCAAGACCTTCAAGACGAATACTGTCACTTCGGCAGCGATATTCCTTATGCAAGACCTACGACAAGACCTTCGAGTTTTTCTTTATGAAGCGTGAAAAGAAGGGAACGTGTTTTTTTCTCCTTCGACTCAAAAACGGTACGTATGACACTTTCATGCTACACAAAGAAATATATTACATAATAAATCACATAGTTTGCAATTGTTTTTTACATAAAACCAGCATACAAATTTTGCGAATGTCTTTTACATAGTTTAATCATCCTCCTTCAGGACTCTCTCAGTAGCTTTGTTTAGAAGTTTTTCTATATCTTCATCTATTACTGCATTCACTATTCTGATTTCATCGACAATACCCTTTAGGGCTGGATCGGTGCCAGGGTTGTATGGCTCTTGAGAAGGAGAGAGTTCAGCTACACAAAATATAAGTTTTTGTCAGAGGTACTTATACATCTTTCGCGCTCAGCGGCTTCTTTAGCTTTTCTCGCTTCTTCCGAGGCAAGATGAGATTCTTCTTCACTTTGCTTGATAGCTTCGTCTGCTATCTCTCAGCCGTCGTTCATCTACACTTCAGAATAGAATTTTCCACCAAAGGCAGTAGCTTCGGCTGGAGGCTCTTTAATGTCATTTGCTGAAACTAAGAAGTCTGGCTGAATTACAGCCTTAGCATGTTCACAGCCAGCTTTTTTAAGCAGTGATACAGCCCCCCGAGCGCCTACGCAGGCACAAAAATCTCCCCTGCTAGTTAGAACTTCGTCAAATGCTTCGACTTCACTCTTAATCCATTCGATCACACCCATGGGATCACCACGAAAGAAATTTCGCTCAGCCGAGAATGCGCCAACACTAATAAAAGCATTTTTAGCTTGTCCGAGCATTGCATAGCAACGTTATAGCATTCCTCCTTTGCTTGCCGAAGCTCTTCAACATTCTTTTGAACCCTCGACCGTTCAGTGTCGGATATCTCATGCTTCGATTTCTCAACGTTGAAGTTTTCAGTAACTTCATCAAGCTTCTTTTCCAGTTCTGCTACTTTAGATCTATGCAATCCCACTTGAATAGATAAAGCATATTCCAAATCAGCTATACGTTTTGCATCTGCTTCTTTTTCTTTCTCAAATTTCAAAATCTTTTGGTCCACTTTAGAGAGTTTGGCCAAATTAGCTTTGCTTGCCTTTAACCTTTCGACCAAAGAAAGCAGAAATTTATCCTTCTCAAGGGCCTCGTTCTGAAGTGTTATAACCTCTGAGCGTAGATTCCCGAAGGCTATCTTAGTGCTCTCATCCTCACAATCTTTTTGTGCTTTCAAAGCTTTGCTTAAAATAAGACCCTAATAATGATAAAAAAGAAAACAAGTAAAAACTTCAATCAAAACAATTATCAAGAGTTAACACAATTAAATACTTTAATTAACAACTAAAGCACAAACCTTTAGACTATTGTACGCCAAGCAGTCTACCAGATGGTCCTTCGACATTAAGGATAGACCGAGCTCAAGCTTTGGGTATCCCATGTTATCCATCATTTCGCGGAAGACATCAATTTCCTTGCTGTCAGAAGGCAGTATAGGAAGTCATTCTCTTCATCACCTTCGTACACTAGGGATCCTCAAGGATACTTCAGATCCTAGCGTAATGCCGAGCTTCGGCAATTTGCTTCTGTGTCAGTTGTTTTCCTGAAGCGTGACGGATGATGAATTCAAGATCTCCGGTCAACACTGCTTTGGGTATCAGAAGTGATATTTTATCTGACAGACTCTCGCTTATATGCTTTGTTAGCCTTAGTGCAATGAGGAGTAGCACTTTCGGCGATAGCTTCTTCCAATTCTCCAACTTTGTCTTTGGAAACCCTAGTAGGAGCAGGAGTAGCCATCTTTGAAGGCCTCAGAACAACGTCTAAAACGCTGGCCATCCTCCTCCCTTCCCTAGGTGTTGCCACTGAAGCGGTTGCTATCCTTGACAACCCTGTCACCACTGGAGAACTCTGCAGCTTTGGTTGCTGCTCGATCTTTGAACTCTCTGTTTTTTATTTTTCAAGTTGAATAATGGAAACATTGGTTGCTGCAGCATGTATTTTGATCATCTATTCAAAAAATCCCAAAGGCAACATTATATTAAATTTTCTTCGATTTAAAACAAGGAAAAATAAAAATACTACCTCTGAAGCTAAGAGGGTATCTTCGGTGGATTCGGCAGCCTCTGTCCTGGAAACCCCTACAGCAGGTAGTATAGCAGCTCTCTCTAAAAAATAAGACTTCAGCCGGTGAGTTACAACTTTGTTCTTTTTGGCTTCGGCACGACACAGGAAGTCGTTGATGCAATTCTCCTTTTCGTCCCTTGCTTCCGAGCCGGAAAGCAGTAGTCAGGATAGACAAAACCAATAACATCAAATACTCTATTTAGCCTTTTCTTTCCGCGGGCACCAAAGGCAATGTTCATGGCTTCATCTTCAGCTTTCGTATAAATCCCCAACAAATCATCACTAGTCGCTTCAATGGCCTCAAGCCATTCGTCATCTGGCTCCTCGAACTGGCTCCTGTAGCGGTATGTATACTTCAAATAAACTAGACCACCTTCTCTTGAACTATCAGTGGTCTCCTTTGGCATTTCCCATACATTAACAAGGGGTCGTACCTTAAAAGCTATGTGCTCTTGGACCAAGTCTCTAGTGCTAATATAGCTAGCTGCACACATTGTTGAAGGCCACCATGCAGGCTTGAGCCTTATCACTATTCACGATCGAAGGCCTTCGGACGCCGAAGTGTGATTGTATCGGACGCTGAATTATATCTTTCACATCATCCCTCTCAACCAAATCATTTTAACATAAAACCATTGCCTCACCTAGGATCCTAGCCACTTCTTCCAAAATATTGGCACAAGGTGTTTCGCATCAGAGCGGTATACGAAGGAATAACTGCCAAAGTTGTTATGATATTGTTCTTTCCCCATCGCCTTCGTATGGTAAGATAATTCGTGTATATTGTAGAAGTTGTCGACGTCTGGTACCAGCCCTTGGCTCCTCATTGCCTAAATAAAAACCCTAATTTTAATTAAAGCTTTAGGGGTAAGATGATGAAGGTATATCTCGAACCTTTTAAGCACTTTGACCAGCATCTTATGCAAAGGAAACCAAAATCCAGCCTTCATAAAGCCCTTGAAAACTACCACTTCATCAGCTTCAGGAAGAGGAACAATGTTCTCTCCTTCGGCCCTCACTATTGTTGTGTCACGGAAATATTTCCCCTTCATTGCCTCAATCTGTCCTTTCTTAACAGTGGATTTTCTGAACATAACATGACTTGGCCTCCATGGCCGATCTTCGACATCATCGTTGTCACTCTCAGTATCAAAATCCTCACTAAAACTAGAATCTCCAGACAGACTAGCTAAAATTTCATCAGTAATCTTTTCAACATTGGTCCTTTCCATAGCTTCGTAAAAACAAGCTAGTGTGGGGGTGTCTTCGGCAATCTCAGCATTAATTAAAACAAAAAGCCAAAGCTCTAAAGCAAACGTGGTTCCAGAATTAGCAATCTAAACAACAAACCCAACATAAGCTTGATAGCACGAAAAATATTTTTCATCGCAACCCTCATATATAAATGCAAAGCACCACTGCACGATGGGCCCCACGATATAGAAAGTTTCGCTATTCTAGCGAAGGGAAGGTGTTTTTTCGGACCTTCGGCTAAAGGCCTTTGTTCGTTTCGCAGTCTGAATTTGTTACAAAGGAACAAACTAATACTGCGAGGGGCTACTGTTGGGGGGCCTTCGTCTTTCGAAGGTACTCAAAAACACGACTAACCATTTATTTTCAGCAAATTATTAAGTATTATAGGAGCTTCGTTACCAGAAAAGCTTCGACATAGATCAATGGAAGTACGACGAAGCAAGCTTCGTCACGATGAAGCAGGAAGGCGACGTAGGGAGAAGGTGTTGTTCAAGCTGTTAAGTGCAAATGACAATATTGTCCTTGTGACATTTGTAAACCTTGTATGTAATTTTCTAGGATATTAATGTAATATCGTATGAAGATGTACGATTGCCTATAAATAGATGAACAGTACCCCATGTTGTTCACGCTGGATTGTAATTGCCTTCACGTCATTGCCTTCAAACAAGCCGAAAGTACCAATGTAATATGAGTTTAAATGTTATTAATACATTCAATATGAAATGAATATATGGCATGATTTTACATTTATGACTATGTTTTATATCCGTGAATGATGAAGACTTGTTCTTCATGACCTTAGTCCTAGATTTTTTATACCCGAAGGGGAATAATGCTTCGAAGGACGAAGGTCTTTAACGTATAACAAATGTGTTGCCTTCTTCTTGATTCACAGTAATCAAAAGCAAGTGACCAACAAGTACATTAGCTTCTAGAGAAGTAGTTCCTGAGAGTATAGGAGCTTCCCTAGATTGTTTGGTAGCTTCTAAACTTTGCTACATCAGGATTTCCACTTAGCTATGACTTGTAGTGGGACCACCCTCAGATCATCTCAAAGATGGAGGACACCATAACAGAGGGTATCAAGTCCCATTTCCACCTATGCCCATTGGATCTCTTACCTACTAATGAAGGAGCTAGACATATAGAGTACTTAGTCTATCTAGGAATAGGATGAGTCACCTATTCAGTTATTAATGTACAAGATAACTTCTATTGTAGATAGTCGCTAGGGGCTAGAGTGTTGAGGCAAGTTTGTCGAGTATCTCGTCCTGCTAACATCAGTACCATAAATGAGTAAGACGAGGCCAATAAGGCCATTAGAAACCAGACCTTGCTGAGTTGTTACATATTAGTATGATAATATTAATAGTTTCGATGATGACTACCAACTAGTACCACAGATGCCACCTAGAGCACATGACTCAAAGGCTAGAGGATCTAGCTTAGTAGCACCAATCGATCTAGCTCTTGTAGAGTACTTGCCACACTTCAGATAGAGCAACATCATCAGGTTAGTGTCCAAGAGGACTAGAGTGAGTGGATGCTCACATTGTTTGAGTAGATACAACTTTGCCTGGACCAGTTCTAATTGCAACTCCTTGCTATACAATAATCACCACTTCCATTTATGGAGCACAAGCTACATTTCACTAGTACGCCTCTCATGGTACCTCATGTCTAGTTTCTAGCACTAGCACCGACAATGACCATCGTGACTCTAGCCTCAATGGACTTTAGAGTTAGGATCCATCTATGTTTTAGTTTGCTTCACCTTTGCTCTAGTTTACTCATGTCTTTGCTACTCCAAGATTAGGGAAGGTACTAGACACAATGCTAGCTTAGCAGCAAACTACCATAGTTTAGACCACGCTAAGTCATACCACAACCTTGGTCTCATTCACTTGGAGTTCATCTACCACCTTCAACAAGATCACTAGATATCCTACTCATCCATTACCAGTGCAAATGACCAAACAACTAAGACTTAAGTGTGTATAGAGAGACTCCTCTCTTCTATTGCCTTATCAGAGCCGACACCCCTAGTAAGTAAATATCCTACAATATGCCCGTCATGACCACTACAAATCTTGTAGTGACAACAACAGTGGTAGTTTTAGAGACATTGAGTTAGTCTACATCAGTAGCATTTGAGATCACCACTATTGAGTCTTAGTCAGTTGACCTAGTCTCCATACCTTCTACTCAATTTGAATCTCAAACAACAATGTATAACTCATATTTAGATAATACACCATATGTGCAGGAGTTTAAGCTTACTTCTTGCATCTTGGCTATCAACATGTATATTTCTTCCACAACAACAAACCCTTATGTTTTGGTGCTTAACTCCTAAGGAGATATAGTAGAGAGTATGTGATACATGAGGAGGAGAGTGATAGGGGGTGAGAGACTCATGAATTAATTTGTTATATATTTTATATGTGATACTCTCATATTCACTTTTATATGTATCATGCATATACTATACACATTATGCTTTGCATTTGTATGGCTAATTTTACGGGGCCATCTCAACTGCTAGAAATAAATAGGTTATTTTCGGTTGTCAACCACTGAAAGTAACATGTTTATTTCTTGTGACCACCTATCAACTGCCAAAATAAGATTTTTTTTCCAACAACTAATAGATGATCGCCAAAAATAAGCAGCTTATTGTCGGGGACCATAATTAGGGGTACCCTCAAGACTCCTAAATCTCAGCTGGTAACCCCCATCAGCACAAAGCTGCAAAGGCCTAATGGGTGCGATTAAGTCCAGGATCGGTCCATTCGAGGGACGCGATCACGCCTCGCCCGAGCCTAGCCTCGGGCAAGGGCAGCCGACCCCGGAGGATTTACGTCTCGCCCGAGGACCCCCTCCAGCAATGGACACACCTTCGGCTCGCCTGAGGCTCAGTCTTCACCAAGAAGCAACCTTGGCCAAGTCGCCGCGTCAACCGACCGAATCGTAGGGGCATTTAATGCAAAGGTGGCCTGACACCTTTATCCTGACGCGCGCCCTCCAGTCGACAGAGCCGAAGTGACCATAGTCACTTCGCCGCTCCACTGACTGGCCTGACAAGGGGACAGCGCCGCCTGCGCCGCCCCGACTGCTGTGCCACTCGACAGAGTGAGGCTGTCAGCAACCCAGTCCGGCCTCAGGCGCCATAGGAAACTCCGCTCCGACTGACCCTAGGGCTCGGACTCGGGCTCGGCCCCGGAAGACGATGAACTCCGCTTCGCCCGACCCCAGGGCTCGGACTCGGGCTCAGCCCCGGAAGATGACAAACTCTGCTTCGCCCGACCCCAGGCTCGGACTTGGGCTCAGCCCCGGAAGACGACGAACTCCGCTTCGCCCGACCCCAGGGCTCGGACTCGGGCTTTGCCCCAGAAGGCGACGAACTCCGCTTCGCCCGACCCTAGGGCTCAGACTCGGGCTCAGCCCCGGAAGACGACGAACTCCGCTTCGCCCGACCCCAGGGCCCGGACTCGGGCTTAGCCCCGGAAGACGACGAACTCCGCTTCGCCCGACCCCAGGGCTCGAACTCGGGCTTAGCCCCGGAAGACAACGAACTCCGCTTCGCCCGACCCCAGGGCTCGGACTCGGGCTCAGCCCCGGAAGACGACGAACTCCGCTTCGCCCGACCCCAGGGCTCGGACTCGGGCTCAGCCCCAGAAGACGACGAACTCCGCTTCGCCCGACCCCAGGGCTCGGACTCAGCCCTGGCCTCAGCCGACGGTCTCTGCCTCGCCCAACCCAGGGGCTCCGACTCGACCTCGGCCTTGGAAGACAGACTCGAGCTCGACCTCGGAGGAGCCTCCGCCTCGCCCAACTTAAGGCTCGGACCGACCACGTCACAGGAGGCGCCATCATTACCCTACCCCAACCTGACTTAGGCTACGAGGGACAAGACCGGCGTCCCATCTGGCTCGCTCCGCTAAACAAGTAATGATGGCGCCCCGCATGCTCTATGACGACGGCGGCTCTCAGCCCCCTTACGGAAGCAAGAGGACGTCAGCAAGGACTCGACAGCCCCGATAGCTATCCTTCCGCCAGGCTCCAACGCTCCTCCGACGGCCACGACACCACACGAACTGGGTGCCAAAACCTCTCCGGCTGCCACGATGGCATGTACTTAGGGCGCTAGCTCTCCTCCGCTAGACACATTAGCACACTGCTACACCCCCCATTGTACACCTGGTTCCTCTCCTTACGCCTATAAAAGGGAGGTCCAGGGCCCTCTTACAGAGGGTTGGCCGCGCGGGGAAGGACGGGACGGCGCTCGCGCAAGGCCGCTCGCTCCCTCCCGCGTGGACGCTTGTAACCCCCTACTGCAAGCGCACCCGACCTGGGCGCGGGGCTAACACGAAGGCCGCGGGTTCCACCTCCCATGCCTGTCTCCCTCCGGCTGCTTTCCCCCCTTCGCGTTCCGCCTCGCGCCGACCCATCTGGGCTGGGGCACGCGGCGACAATTTACTCGTCGATCCAGGGACCCCCCGGGGTCGAAATGCCGACAGTTGGCGCGCCAGGTAGGGGCCTGCTGCGTGTCGACGAACAGCTTCCCGTCAAGCTCCAGATGAGCAGTCTCCAGCAACCTCTCTAGCCCGGGACGGTGCTCCGTTTCGGGAGTCTTGAGTTCATGTCCCTCGACGGCAGCTACGACATGATACTCCTTCCCCCACCGCGCGACAGCGACAATGGCGGTCGACAACCCGCCCGCCAGCGGGGAAATCGACGACACCTTCCCCACGTGGTGGAAGGACGACATTCGGGCTTGTCCCGTCCCCTCCCCCGCCGACGGAGGAGGAGGTGGGGCAACCAAGGCCAAGCAGGAGGCGGCACCTCGTCGGCTGTCGAGCGAGTCGATGGCGCCGGCGCCCCAACGGGGAGCATGTCGGGCATCGGCCTCGCGTCTGAGATGAAGACGAGTGCCGTCTCCCCGCAACACACCAACCTCAAGCAAACGGACGATGCCAACACGCTCGCGAAGGACTTGCTGGGCGTCACCCTCGTACCTGAGACGACGGTGCAGTCAGTCCCTGACGTGACTTCGTCACCGCCCGTCGACCAAGAGGTACCGACCGATTCCCATCTCGCGCCTTTTGGATTCAGCCTCGACCCACCGAGCGACTCCGCTTCGGTGGACATTCTCATAGAGGCGAGTCCAAACCCTCTGGGGTATCGTGTGCGGTCACCCTGGGACCGGCTGACGGCCGTCTCGACCTACGGGCCCTCAGGGTCCGAGGAAGATGGCGAGCCTGACCTCTGTTGGGATTTCTTCGGACTTGGTAACCCAGTGTCGTGCGGGACTTCATGACCGCATGCGACTACTGCCTTTCCGACTGTTCCGACGGTAGCCGCAGCCTCGGCGACGAGGACTACGGCCCAAGTCGCGAATGTTTCCACGTCGATCTAGGGGGTCCCGGCGAAGGCAACCATCTTGGTATACCGGAGAACGGTGATCCCCCTAGGCCCGTGCCTCGCGTTGACATCCTTCGAGAGCTAGCTATGGTCCTCGTCCCGGCGGGGGGTCATGACCCACAGCTCGAGCAAATCTGCGAGATGCAGGCCAGGCTCGACGAGGGAGCAGGAACACTTGAGCCGATCCGCCGGGACATCGGGCAGGAATGGGCGGGCCAACCTCCGGCCGGGGAAGTGCGTCATCTCCCCCAGGGCATCCAGCACCGCATCGCCGACGATGTCAGGGTAAGGCTGCCACCGGTTTCCAGTGGAGTCAGCCAAAACCTGGCCGCAGCGGCAATACTTCTCCGCGTGATGCCGGAGCCATCAACCACCGAGGGGCGGCGTATCCAGGGAGAGCTCAAGAACCTCCTGGAGATGCCGCGGTCCGACGGGCCGAGAGCTCCGCCTCCCGAAGGAAGGGGTACCCCTCGGAACCTCGCGCCGCGACTTCCCGATTCATGCGGGAAGCCTCGGTCCACACCGGGCGCACGCGCAACACAGCGCCTGCAGCCCCAGGTCGCCTCGGCAACGAGCACCATCACCGCAGCCGTCGGGCCCACCTCGACGAGAGGGTGCGCCGAGGCTACCACCCCAGGCGTGGGGGACGCTACGACAGCGGGGAGGATCGGAGTCCTTCGCCCAAACCACCCGGTCCGCAGGCTTTCAGCCGCGCCATACGACGGGCACCGTTCCCGACCCGGTTCCGAACCCCGACTACTATCACAAAGTACTCGGGGGAGACGAGACCGGAACTGTGGCTCGCGGACTATCGGCTGGCCTGCCAACTGGGTGGAACGGACGATGATAATCTCATCATCCGCAACCTCCCCCTGTTCCTCTCCGACACCGCTCGAGCCTGGCTGGAGCACCTGCCTCCGGGGCAGATCTCCAACTGGGACAACCTGGTCCAAGCCTTCGCCGGCAATTTCCAAGGCACGTACGTGCGCCCTGGAAACTCCTGGGATCTCCGAAGCTGCAGCCAGCAGCCGGGAGAGTCTCTCCGGGACTACATCTGGCGATTCTCGAAGCAGCGCACCGAGCTGCCCAACGTCACCTATTCGGATGTCATCGGTGTGTTCCTCGCCGGCACCACTTGCCACGACCTGGTGAGCAAGCTGGGTCGCAAGACCCCCACCAGGGCGAACGAGCTGATGGACATCGCCACCAAGTTTGCCTCTGGCCAGGAGGCGGTTGAGGCCATCTTCCGGAAGGACAAGCAGCCCCAGGGCCGCCCACTGGAAGATGTCTCCGAGGCGTCAACTCAGCGCGGCACCAAGAAGAAAGGCAAGAAGAAGTCGCAAACGAAACGCGACACCGCCGACGTGGACCTTGTCGCCGCCGCCGAGTACAAGAACCCTCGAAAACCTCCCGGAGGTGCCAACCTCTTCGACAAGATGCTCAAGGAGTCGTGCCCCTATCATCAGGGGCCCGTCAAGCACACCCTTGAGGAGTGCGCCATGCTTCGACGCCACTTTCATGAGGCTGGGCCACCCGCGGAGGGTGGCAAGGCTCTCGACGACGCTAAGAAGGAAGATCACAAGGCAGGAGAGTTCCCCGAGGTCCGCGACTGCTTCATGATCTACGGTGGGCAAGTGGCAAACGCCTCGGCTCGGCATCGCAAGCAAGAGCATCGGGAGGTCTACTCGGTAAAGGTGGCGGCGCCAGTCTACCTAGACTGGTCCGACAAGCCCATCACCTTCGACCAGGCCGACCATCCCGACCATGTGCCGAGCCCGGGGAAATACCCGCTCGTTGTCGACCCCATCATCGGCAATGTCAGGCTCACCAAGGTCCTCATGGACGGAGGCAGCAGCCTCAACATCATCTACGCTGAGGCCCTCGGGCTCCTGCGGATCGATCTGTCCTCGGTCCGGACGGGCGCTGCGCCTTTCCACGGGATCATCCCCGGGAAGCACGTCCAACCCCTCGGACAACTCGATCTACCCGTCTGCTTTGGGACACCCTCCAACTTTTGAAGGGAGACCCTCATGTTCGAAGTGGTCGGGTTTCGAGGAACCTACCACGCAGTGCTGGGGAGGCCATGCTACGCCAAGTTCATGGCCGTCCCCAACTACACCTACCTCAAGCTCAAGATGTCGGGCCCCAACGGGGTCATCACCGTCGGGCCCACGTACCGACACGCGTATGAATGCGACGTGGAGTGCGTGGAGTACGCCGAGGCCCTCGCCGAATCCGAGGCCCTCATCGCCGACCTGGAGAGCCTCTCTAGGGAGGTGCCAGACGTGAAGCGCCACGCCGGCAACTTCGAGCCAGCGAAGACGGTTAAGTCCGTCCCTCTTGACCCCTGCAACTACGCCTCCAAGCAGATCCGGATCGGCTCCGAGCTCGACCCCAAATAGGAAGCAGTGCTCGTCGACTTTCTCCACGCAAACGCCGACGTTTTCGCGTGGAGTCCCTTGGACATGCCCGGCATACCGAGGAAGTCGCCGAGCACTCGCTGGATATCCGAGCTGGAGCCCAACCCGTGAAGCAGCCTCTGCGCCGATTCGATGAAGAAAAGCGCAGAGCCATAGGCGAGGAGATCCACAAGCTAATGGCGGCAGGGTTCATCAAAGAGGTATTCCATCCCGAATGGCTTGCCAACCCTGTGCTTGTGAGAAAGAAAGGGGGGAAATGGCGGATGTGTGTAGACTACACTAGTCTAAACAAAGCATGTCCGAAAGTTCCCTACCCTCTGCCTCGCATCGATCAAATCGTGGATTCCACTGCTGGGTGCGAAACCCTGTCTTTCCTCGATGCCTACTCTGGGTATCACCAGATCAGGATGAAAGAGTCCGACCAGCTCGCGACCTCTTTCATCACACCCTTCGGCATGTACTGCTATGTTACCATGCCGTTTGGTTTGAGGAATGCGGGTGCAACGTACCAGCGATGCATGAACCATGTGTTCGGCGAACACATTGGCCGAACGGTCGAGGCCTACGTCGATGACATCGTAGTCAAGACGAGGAAAGCCTTCGACCTCCTTTCTGACCTTGAAGCGACATTCCGATGTCTCAAGGCGAAAGGTGTAAAACTCAATCCCGAGAAGTGTGTCTTCGGAGTCCCCCGAGGCATGCTCTTGGGGTTCATCGTCTCCGAGCGGGGCATCGAGGCCAACCCGGAGAAGATCGCGGCCATCACCAGCATGGGGCCCATCAAGGACTTGAAAGGCGTATAGAGGGTCATGGGATGCCTCGCGGCTCTGAGCCGTTTCATCTCGCACCTCGGCGAAAGAGGCCTACCTCTGTACCGCCTCTTAAGGAAGGTCGAGTGCTTCGCTTGGACCCCTGAGGCCGAGGAAGCCCTCGAGAACCTGAAGGCGCTCCTCACGAATGCACCCATCTTGGTGCCCCCCGCTGCCGGAGGAGCCCTCTTGATCTACGTCGCCGCTACCACTCAGGTGGTTAGCGCCGCGATTGTGGTTGAGAGATGAGAAGAGGGGCATGCATTGCCCGTCCAGAGGCCAGTCTACTTCATCAGTGAGGTACTGTCCGAGACCAAGATCCGCTACCCACAAATTCAGAAGCTGCTGTATGCGGTGATCCTGACGCGGCGGAAGTTGTGACACTACTTCGAGTCTCATCCGGTAACTGTGGTGTCATCCTTCCCCCTGGGGGAGATCATCCAGTCCTGAGAGGCCTCGGGTAGAATTGCAAAGTGGGCGGTGGAGATCATGGGCGAGACGATCTCGTTCGCCCCTCGGAAAGCCATCAAGTCCCAGGTCTTGGCGAACTTTGTGGCCGAATGGGTCGACACCCAGCTCCCAACAGCTCCGATCCAACCGGAACTCTGGACCATGTTTTTCGACGGGTCGCTGATGAAGACAGGGACAGGCGCGGGCCTGCTCTTCATCTCGCCCCTCGGGAAGCACCTACGCTACGTGCTACGCCTCCACTTCCCGGCGTCCAACAACGTGGCTGAGTACGAGGCTCTGGTAAACGGGTTGCGAATCGCCATCGAGCTAGGGGTCCGACGCCTCGACGCTCGCGGTGACTCGCAGCTCGTCATCGACCAAGTCATGAAGAACTCCCACTGCCGCGACCCGAAGATGGAAGCCTACTGCGATGAGGTTTGGCGCCTGGAAGACAAGTTCTATGGGCTCGAGCTCAACCACATCGCCCGACGCTACAATGATACTGCGGACGAGCTGGCTAAAATAGCCTCGGGGCGAACAACGGTTCCCCCAGACGTATTCTCCCGAGACCTGCATCAACCCTCCGTCAAGACCGACGACACGCCCGAGCCCGAGAAGGCCTCGGCCCAGCCCGAGGCACCCTCGGCTCAGTCTGAGGCGACCTCGGCTTAGCCCGAGGCACCCTCGGCTCAGTCCGAGGTACCCTCGGCCCCCGAGGGTGAGGCACTGCGTGTCGAGGAGGAGCGGAGCGAGGTCACGCCTAATTGGAACTGGCAGACCCCGTACCTGCAATATCTCCACCGAGGAGAGCTACCCCCCGACGAGCCGAAGCTCGGCGGTTGGCGCGGCGCGCCAAGTCGTTCGTCTTGCTGGGAGACGAGAAGGAGCTCTACCACCGCAGCCCCTCGGGCATCCTCCAGCGATGCATTTCCATCGCCGAAGGCCAGGAGCTCTTACAAGAGATACACTCGGGGGCTTGCGGCCATCACGCAGCACCTCGAGCCCTTGTTGGAAACGCCTTCCGACAAGGTTTCTACTGGCCGACGGCGGTGGCCGACGCCACTAGAATTGTCCGCACCTGCGAAGGGTGTCAGTTCTACGCGAGGCAGACCCACCTGCCCGCTCAGGCTCTGCAGACCATACCCATCACTTGGCCGTTTGCTATGTGGGGTCTGGACCTCGTCGGCCCCTTGCAGAAGGCACCCGGGGGCTACACGCACCTGTTGGTCGCCATCGACAAATTCTCCAAGTGGATCGAGGTCCGACCCCTAAACAACATCAGGTCCGAACAGGCGGTGGCGTTCTTCACCAACATCATCCATCGCTTTGGGGTCCCGAACTCCATCATCACCGACAACGGCACCCAGTTCACCGGCAGAAAGTTCTTGGACTTCTGCGAGGATCACCACATCCGGGTGGACTGGGCCGCCGTGGCTCACCCCATGACGAATGGGCAAGTAGAGCGTGCTAACGGCATGATCCTGCAAGGGCTCAAGCCGCGGATCTACAACGACCTCAACAAGTTTGGCAAGCGATGGATGAAGGAGCTCCCCTCGGTGGTCTGGAGTCTGAGGACAACGCCGAGCCGAGCCACGGGCTTCACACCGTTCTTTCTAGTCTATGGGGCCAAGGCCATCTTGCCCACAGACTTAGAATACGGTTCCCCGAGGACGAGGGCCTACGCCGACCAAAGCAATCGAGCTAATCGAGAAGACTCACTGGACCAGCTGGAGGAGGCTCGGGACATGGCCTTACTACACTCGGCGCGGTACCAGCAGTCCCTGCGACGCTACCACGCCCAAGGGGTTCGGTCCCGAGACCTCCAGATGGGCGACCTGGTGCTTCAGCTGCGACAAGACGCCCGAGGGCGGCACAAACTCACGCCTCCCTGGGAAGGGCCGTTCGTCGTCGCCAAGGTTCTGAAGCCCGGAACATACAAGCTGGCCAACAGTCAAGGCGAGGTCTACAGCAACGCTTGGAACATCCAACAGCTACGGCGCTTCTACCCTTATGATGCTTCCAAGTTATTCGTACACCTCGTTCACACACAAAGTCTGGTCGTCAAGGAAGGGTCAGCCTTGCCTCGGTAAAGCCCGACCCTCCCTCGGGGGCTAGAAGGGGGGAACCCCCTCTGCGTCGAAATTTTCCTCGAAAAAAGAAAAAAAATCTTTTCTGCCAGAATGCCTTTCGTGCTTTTCGACTACTTCGAAAGTGGATCCTGAAAACGACGGAGTACACGTAAGCAACCAAGGCTGACCGAGCCGAGGGATTCCTACGCCTCTGGGATACGGATACCTCACTCATCACCTTCCGTGAAAAGTAACTCTCGCTCGGACAAACAATTTTGTTATCGACAAGCTCGGACGTCGACAGTTGAAGGGGGCAGCAGCACCCTCGGCGTCAACTACACCTTCGGCGGGGTCTGGCCTAGCCTCGGACGGCGACGCGGTTGGAGGATCTTCACCCCGAAGGACGACAGCAGCACCACGCCCGGACCAGCGCCGGCGGGGTCTTCTTCAGGAATCCGGCTCGAGCAGACGGCTCGGCCGGCCACCCCGAAGCCTCAGCCAGCCGTTCCCCGAGGAAATCAGCCCGGCTTGTGGCCTCGACAGCTCAACTCCGGCGTCGGTCCCGCCAGTGGACAACCCGGCCAGGCTCCGGCCGACCAAATCTTCTTTTCGAGCCAACTCTGCCTCTGTCCGTGCTGACACCGCTACCTCCAGCTTCGGCTCATCGAAGAGCGGCCGAGGGTTCCTTTAACTAAGCAGGAGAAGCCTTGGACAGCAAGGCCGACCGAGCCGAGGGACTCCTACGCCTCCGGGATACGGATACCTCACTCGTCACCTTTGCACGAGGCGACTCACGCTCGGTGAAGCGGTTCAGATAGTCGACAGGCGAGTCTTAGTGCTCGAAATGAAGAAAAAATACGGCTCCGTGCCAAAAATACATACATGTTCAGGCCCCGACAGCCGCAATGAACAAGGCACCGGCACTCAAAGTGCCATTACAAACGAAACTCCGGTTCCGCCCCCGCGGGTACGAACAACCCCTCACACTGGAGGATCCGCGGGGCGACAAGGCTCCAGCTGGCCCACCGCCACCCGCTCCAGCAGCAGCGACAATGACCTCCGCTCCGGCTGGCCGAACTGCAGCAGCGATGGCCGCGGAACGGATGCCGCTGCAACAACGCCCTCGCCCACGGCTACGCTCGAGGGGCGAGGACAAGTACAAAGAGCCGGAGGCCCGGAGCGCGGATGGTGGCGGTGATCCCGTTGGCGACGGGGACTTCTCCAGTCATTGCTACGTCGGCACAGGCGACAGGAGCCGGCTCCCCACTCGGATCCTCACGGACGAGCGGAGCACCGACCTCCGCGCGGAGACGTGTACCGGGGCAAAGGCAGGACAGCCTAGAACACGAACGCTGCCCTAGCAGCGCGCGACGTCTTGGGCGGTCCTCCAGTACGCGCGGCACGACAACCGCCCTTGCGGCGAGAGGGGGCACCAGGAGCCGAGCCAGCTGAGCCAGCGAGCCCAACGCGCTGGAGCTGATGACGTTCGCCGCCGACCAGCCCCGCGTTGTCGAAGTCCGACCCGCGGGAGGTAGAGCTCCGGCTCAGCCCGGCCCCCGCCCCAGCCAAGATGATGAACATCCTTGAAGCTGAGGGCGGGACCAAGATCGTAGCCCGGCTCGCTTCTCCCCACCATCGAACTGCAGGTCACCGACTTGGGTGACCACCAGTGAGGGGATGCGGCCGGGCTGCCTGATGAAAATCCTTGAAGCCGAACGATGGCTGAAAGGTACCAACTTCCTCGAAGTTGCGTCCCTCCAACGACAAGGCTGAAGGATTGCGGGCATCCCCCATCCGGGGGCTCGGAAGGTGGAAAGACGCGACGCATAAGGGAACGCGAAGACATGGTCGCCTTTCAAAGGGGTCACCCTCCTTTTAAAGGCAACTCTCCCCACTTGCGTCCTCAGCCATCGCGGGCTGAGTCTTCTCCAACACTGTAACGCCCTGAATTTGGGGGTAGAATTTTTTCTTCTTTTCTCTCACCAAATTCGGGCGTTACTCTCTTTTCTCTTTCCCCGTTTGCTCCTTCTTCCCAATTTCAAACCAGTATAGCGGCAGGTGTCCGTGTCATGTATAAACCAAAACCTAAGTGTCATGGGTGTTGCATCATGCCGAAACACATTTCTTTGTCTGATGTTGAATGTTCGTCTCGTTCCGTTCCGGATTTCGGTTCGCGATTTAACTCCGTTTAGTGGTCCACGCTCGTCGTGGGCTTTCGATCCGCGAAGTGGCCCGGCCCAGCCCAGTCCAACCGGCCCAGCCCAACCTGGTCCAGCCTAGTCCAACCGGCCCGGCCTGCCCCGGCCTGCGCGCCCCTGGCGCCCAAACCCCCCCATGCGCCCCCCTCCTCTCTCTCTCTCATTTGGATCTCCCGCGCAACAACCTCTCCTCTCCCTCTTCCACCTCTCTCTCCCCGTGGTGCCCTAGGATTTGGAGACGGCGATCACCGGATTTTGGACCCCGAGGTGAGCTCCCCTCCCCTCCCCTTCTTCTCTCTTTCTCTCTCTCCCTCCTCTTCTTCCCCCCGCGCGCGCCCTCCTTCTCCCCTGCCCGCGCGCGACCCTGTCCCCATCCCGGCCCCGCGGCGGCGGCGCCCGCCCCCTGCCCGCCCGCGCGGCGCTCCCCGCCCCCTCCCCGGCGCGGCGGCGTCCGCCCCCTGCCCCCCCCCCCCCGCGCGCGCGGCGGCGCTCGCCCGCCCTCCCCGGCCCGCGGCGGCGCTCCCCGCCCCTCCCCGCGGCGGCGCCCGCCCGTCCCGGCCCCGCGGCGGCGTCCGCCCGCCCCCGTCCCTCCCCTGCTCGCGTGCAGCGCGGCCCCGGCGTGGCCCGGCGCGACCCTGGCGCGGCCTCCGGCCCCCGGCGCGTCCCCGGCGCGGCCCCGGCCGACTCGGCCGCCCCCGGCCGGTTCAACCGCCCCCCTGGCCGGTTCAACCGCCCTGGCCCCAGCTCGGCCGCCCATTCCCCCGTCCCGGCCTCGCCCTACCGTATCTTCGCTCGCCCGCGCTCGCGGTGATTATTCGTTAATTAGCGTGTTGCGTCGCGCGCTTCGCCGCGCGACGGATTTGTCTAAATTCAGATTCTATCTTGTGTTGCGTCGTGCGCTTCGTCGCGCGACGATCCATTTTTGTTTCAGGTTGTTTAAGGTGTAACGCCGCGTGTGTATTCACGCGACGTTCCACTTTGGACTCAGTGTAGCCGACGTATGCCGTCGTGCGCTTCGTCGCGCGACGCTTAACGTCTCCTCTTAACTAAGGCGAAGTGTCTCGTTGCGTGCTCGGTCGCGCGACGAGTCGTTAACTTCTTAATTTGTTTTAGAGAGCTTTGTCGCGCGTCTCGCCGCGCGACCACCCTTTTATTTATCTCCACCTGCTTATAATAATTAGACATGAAACATGACTTTACTTTACGCTAAACATAGTGTCTACATTAATTTTCCTTCCATTAAGCGAGTGGTTAATTTATAATCATGTAACGTGATCGTTTCTCGACTGTCTTTTCCTCTTTCTCTCTTAACCGTACTCGCGAGCCCGCGTGGAACGTCTGTTTACTTATTGCATTCTATTGTATGGTGTACTGTTCTTTTGTATTAAATATGTGGATGTATGTATGTTTGCGCTCGCATAGAGAACGATCCGGTTGAAGAGCCCGAGGAACTCGCAGGAGAAGCCCCTGAGCAGCAGTCGATTGGTGGAGGCAAGTGTCCTTTGACCTATCTCTGTCCTATTCATTATTTAATTCACCTCCCGCATTACACATTTATGCCTAAGGATTGACTAGCTTTTGTTATCCATGTCCTTGATTACCTATTTGGGTTGGATTATTATTGTTTAGCTTTATGCTATTGCTCAAACTCTAATCAATGAACATGATGAGATTATCTATGATACGCTGTTTTCCCTTCTATTATTATGATGTTGTACTTGTGGCCTCAAGGGGGCTCGAGCGGTTTCTCGAGTGCCTCTCCGTAAGGACCTGTTCTATGGATGACCGCCCGGGAAAACAGTGCAACCATAAGGGTGGAATGGGATGCCCTTAGCTGAATAATTAGAGGATCCGGGGTGTAGTTCACTTAGCCGTCGTGCCGTCAATGGGGCTCGGTGTATGCGGCTCGCTTTGCCAAGTTTGGGTTCGCCCCTTGGGGAGGAGTGCGGTGCATTTAGGAAACCTAACGGGTGGCTACAGTCCCGGGGAATCTTTGTAAAGGCTACGTAGTGATGCCCTGCTGGGTCACCTTGGTAGTGATCAATGGAGAGTCATGATCTCCGGGCAGAATGGGAATCACGGCTTGTGGGTAAAGTGCACAACCTCTGCAGAGTGTTTGAAAACTGATATATCAGCCGTGCTCGCGGTTATGAGCGGCCAAGGGAGCTCCAGTGATTAGTGGTACTTGATAAGAGACCTTTTGGTTTACAGGTGGCAATGAGATTGATGGTTTTGGTTATGACTATGGTGCTGGTAAGTGGTATTCTTTCCGTTTGGAAAGGGTACATCGGGTTAATAACTTGGGTTAATGCTAAAACTTGGCTTTCTCTACTAGTAATAATAATCTGACCAACTAAAAGCAACTGCTTGACTTATCCCCACATAAAGCTAGTCCACTACAGCCAAACAGGATACTTGCTGAGTATGTTGATGTGTACTCACCCTTGCTCTACACACCAAACCCCCCCAGGTTGTCAGCATTGCAACCACTGCTCAGGAGAAGATGAAGCTTTGGAAGGAGACTTCCAGGAGTTCCAAGACTATGACGAGTTCTAGGCGTGGGTTAGCGGCAACCCCCAGTCGGCTGCCTGTGAAGGCCGCGTTTATCTACGTTTCTTTTCCGCACTTTGATTTACTGTAAGAACTATATGGACGTCTCAGACGTATGATGTAATCAACTATTATTCCCTTTTAATACTATTTTGAGCACTGTGTGATGATGTCCATGTTATGTAACTGTTGTGTACGTGAATAACTTATCCTGACACGTACATGGTTCGCATTCGGTTTGCCTTCTAAAACCGGGTGTGACATAAGTGGTATCAAAGTCGTGCTGACTGTAGGACCGCTAACCTAGAGTAGAATGGTCGTTCTAAGGACTATAGACCTCTGTCCCTTCCTTGACTTTGATATCCCTTCAAAAGTTAGTCATACCGACCAAACCTATGTTCTACTATATATTATACCTTGCTGAAAATCATATTTTATTCTAATCCTTCATTTACTTATGATTCATTATTTGCTGGTCATATTAATTCTGTTCTCACCCTTTTGCTTGCGATGTCTTTTGTAGATGGCTCGACTTAGACACACTGCACGAAAGTCAGTCATCCCCTTCTTACCCTCCCGCCTTGCTGAGCGTCCGCTTCGCCGTCCCGTGGCCGGACAGTCCAGCCACTTGGAGAGACTACACCACCGCCTACATGCGGAGCAGGAACGTCGACGACAGGAGCAGCAGGGCTCTTCCTTCTCGCTCCAGCAGGAGATAGAGTCCGTGAGGAGCTGCTCCCCCGTGCTTCCCCTGGAGGCGCCCCCTGCACCACCACTGGGCGCCCCAGCCTCTGGAGTAGCTGCTGGAGGAGACCCAGACGACGGAGGTGGCGACGACAGCTCGAGCCACGACATCGACTTCTCTGCTAACCCTGAGCCGGAAGGATGGGTTGCTCGACCCATCACTCGCGACGCTGCTCGCGGGTGTCACTTCCACGATGCGCTCGACACCCTGCTACGTCGGGCATTTAACCGGCATACTTGGTCCGTCGAGTATCGCTGTGTGGTCTACCAGCACAGTCGCGGGGTCTACCCGGACCGCTGGGAGGCAACCTGTTTGGTGCGCTGCCCGGAGAACAGTCTCCAGGGTGCGGAGGCCTGCTCAGAGCACTATTCTATCTCTGAGCGGGACTCAACTGAGGCAGCCATGCAAGATGCTGCACGGCGTGCGCTTTCGCACTACTGCTCGGTTTTCGGTGGGGCAGCTGACGGTCTTGACCTGAAGTATTACCCCCGCCGTCCATCTGGCAGCACAGGAGGCGTGATTGTCTCACCTGTCGGTGAGGGCAATCCTAGGTTGAGCAGCACAGTCAACCTAGCCGCCGTGCTAAACACGGAACTGGACCATGCATTAGACGAGCTGAGTAGGGCTCGTGCTGAGATCGCCCTGCTGCGGGCTGAGCGCGCGGAACGTCGTCACCTGGATGGTGGTTCCCCCGCTCCCGTTGGGACTCAGCACCCGTACCGCTCACCTCAGCGTGGACACCAGTCTTATGGCAATCCCGACTGCAAGACCAAGATAACTCTAGAACCATAGTTCGTTAGAGTTGGACCTTGTAATTAATACGAAATATATACATAGAAGCTTCGGTCTTAGCGTTAGTCTCGGTCTTAGTTAGTCTTAGTTAGACAGGGTAGTTTGCTATATCCTGTGCATTTATGTTTGTCATGATGAACTGTGTTTGGTTTGGATCTTTGTAATGACTGTCACCAGAATGTGGGTATCCCCTGCATTTTGGTTTACCCGTTATATGTTAATGGAGTTAGTTATATAGTTGGGAAACCTTTTATTCCACTTTCCTTTCTATCTGAGAAGTTGGGTGGTCTGTGTTGGAGATCAGTGAGGATGCTTATCTGTTCAGTGCTGTTGAAGAATTCCATACTCTTTTCTTATGCTGCAAGATTTGCCAGATCAGTTCTGATGTGTGGTTGCATTCTGCAGATGTCAGAGAACAGGCGCAGAGGAGGAAGGCGTGCTCAGCAGGAGCGAGCCGCTCAACAGGAGGAGGTGCCCCAGCAACAGCACCTGCCGCCCCGCCCCCGATGTCCATCGAGCAGATGTTTCTGATGCAGACTCAGGCAGTTCAAGCCATCGGTCAGACTTTGGCCGCCATTCAGCAGCAGCAGCAGCAACAGCAGCAGGCCCCACCTCAGCCTCAGATGCCTCAAATGCCCAGAGACAAGCGTGCTGAATTCATGAGAGGTCATCCACCAACGTTCGCTCATTCTTTTGACCCCATGGATGCTGAAGACTGGCTGCGCACTGTGGAGCGGGAGTTGTATACCGCTCAGTGCGATGACAGGGAGAAAGTCTTGTATGGTCCCCGTCAGTTGAGAGGAGCAGCCCAATCATGGTGGGAGTCTTACCTCGCCACCCATGCCCACCCTGACGCTATCACTTGGGGAGAGTTCAGAGGAAGCTTTCGTCAGTACCATGTCCCTGCAGGTCTGATGACAGTGAAGAAGGAGGAGTTCCTGGCTCTCAAGCAAGGGCCATTGTCTGTTAGTGAGTATCGGGACAGGTTTCTGCAATTGTCTCGTTATGCTCCTGAAGATGTCAACACCGACGCCAAGCGGCAGTACCGTTTCCTGAGAGGCTTGGTTGACCCTCTGCAGTACCAACTGATGAATCACACCTTCCCGACATTCCAGCACCTGATTGACAGAGCAATCATGACAGAGAGGAAGCGTAAGGAGATGGAGGATCGTAAGCGCAAGATCAGTGGACCCCAGCCTGGAAGCAGCAATCGTCCTCGTTTCTCAGGCAATCAACCTCAACAGTTCAGGCAGAACCAGCGCCCACCGCAGCAGCATCAGCAGTTTCAAAGGCAATATCCTCAGCACCAGTACCAGAACCGTCAGAGCAATCAGTCAGGAGGTCAGTTTCAGAGGCAGAATCAGCAAGCACCTCGTCTTCCTGCCCCAGCAACCCAGCAGAACAGTCAAGCAGCACCAGCTCAGGTTGGAAACAGGGCATGTTTCCACTGTGGAGAGCAAGGCCACTGGGTGATGCAATGTCCGAAGAAGGCAGCCCAGCAGCAGTCAGGCCCCAATGCCCCAGCAAAGCAGAATGTGCCTCAGTCTGGAGCAGGTAATCGCTCCCAGCCGCGCTATAATCATGGAAGGCTGAACCACTTGGAGGCTGAAGCAGTTCAGGAGACCCCCGGCATGATAGTAGGTATGTTCCCAGTCGACTCCCATTTTGCAGAAGTGTTATTTGATACTGGAGCAACGCATTCTTTCATTACTGCATCATGGGTAGAAGCACATAATCTTCCAATTACTACCATGTCAACCCCCATTCAAATTGACTCAGCCGGTGGTAGAATTCGAGCCGATAGCATTTGTTTGAATATAAGTGTGGAAATAAGGGGGATAGCGTTTCCCGCTAACCTTATAGTAATGGGTACTCAGGGAATAGATGTCATCCTAGGGATGAATTGGCTAGATAAGTATCAGGCAGTTATCAGTTGTGATAAGAGGACAATCAAGTTGGTGTCCCCACTAGGAGAGGAAGTGGTGACCGAGTTAGTCCCGCCTGAGCCAAAGAAAGGAAGTTGTTATCAGATAGCTGTTGATAGCAGTGAAGCAGACCCAATCGAGAGGATCAAGGTTGTGTCCGAGTTCCCAGATGTGTTTCCAAAGGACTTACCGGGTATGCCACCAGAGCAGAAAGTTGAGTTTGCCATAGAGCTTCTTCCTGGAACCGCCCCTATCTCTAAGAGAGCTTACAGAATATCGGGACCAGAGTTGGTTGAGCTTAAGAAGCAGATTGATGAGCTGTCAGAGAAAGGTTACATCCGGCCAAGCACCTCGCCTTGGGCCGCCCCTGTCCTATTTGTGGAGAAGAAAGATGGCACCAAGAGGATGTGTATTGATTATCGAGCTTTGAATGAAGTCACGATCAAGAACAAGTATCCCTTGCCCAGAATAGAAGATCTGTTCGACCAGTTGAGAGGAGCCAGTGTGTTCTCCAAGATTGATCTGAGGTCAGGTTATCATCAGCTCAGGATCCGACCTTCGGACATTCCGAAGACGGCATTCATTTCCAAGTATGGGTTGTATGAGTTCACAGTGATGTCTTTTGGTTTGACCAATGCGCCAGCGTTCTTCATGAACTTGATGAACAGTGTATTCATGGATTATCTCGATAAGTTTGTGGTGGTATTCATTGATGATATTCTGATTTATTCCCAAAGCGAAGAAGAGCATGCAGATCATTTGAGGATGGTATTGCAGAGATTGCGAGAGCACCAGTTGTATGCAAAGTTGAGCAAGTGTGAGTTCTGGATCAGTGAAGTCTTGTTCTTGGGTCACATAATCAACAAAGAAGGATTGGTTGTGGATCCGAAGAAAGTGGCAGACATTCTGAACTGGAAAGCGCCAACAGATGCTAGAGGAATCAAGAGCTTCATTGGAATGGCCGGATATTATCGGCGATTCATTGAAGGGTTTTCGAAGATTGCGAAACCAATGACAGCGTTGCTAGGCAACAAAGTTGAGTTCAAGTGGACCCAGAAATGCCAAGAGGCCTTTGAAGCGCTGAAAGAGAGGTTGACTACAGCGCCTGTCCTAGTCTTGCCTGATGTGCACAAGCCCTTCTCGGTGTATTGCGATGCTTGCTACACAGGTTTGGGATGTGTGTTGATGCAAGAGGGAAGAGTTGCGGCTTACTCGTCCCGACAGCTGAAGGTTCATGAGAAGAACTACCCAATCCATGATCTAGAGTTGGCAGCAGTGGTTCACGCACTGAAGTCATGGAGGCACTATCTGTATGGACAGAAATGCGATGTTTACACAGACCACAAGAGTCTGAAGTACATATTCACCCAGTCAGAGTTGAACATGAGGCAACGAAGATGGTTAGAGTTGATCAAAGATTATGAGTTGGAGATTCATTACCATCCAGGCAAAGCAAACGTAGTGGCAGATGCTTTGAGCAGAAAGAGTCAAGTCAATCTGATGGCCGCTCGTCCGATGCCTTATGAGTTGGCCAAAGAGTTTGACAGGTTGAGTCTCGGATTTCTGAACAATTCGCGAGGAGTCACAGTTGAGTTGGAACCTACCTTGGAGCGTGAAATCAAAGAAGCGCAGAAGAATGATGAGAAAATCAGTGAGATCCGGCGACTGATTCTAGATGGCAGAGGCAAAGATTTTCGAGAAGATGCAGAAGGCGTGATATGGTTCAAAGACCGCTTGTGTGTTCCCAATGTCCAATTCATTCGGGAGTTGATTCTCAAGGAAGCTCATGAGACAGCTTATTCGATTCACCCTGGCAGTGAGAAGATGTATCAGGATCTGAAGAAGAAATTTTGGTGGTACGGAATGAAGAGGGAAATTGCAGAGCATGTGGCTATGTGCGATAGTTGCCGAAGAATTAAGGCAGAGCACCAGAGACCAGCTGGATTGTTGCAACCGTTGCAGATCCCTCAGTGGAAATGGGACAAAATCGGTATGGATTTCATAGTCGGATTGCCTCGCACTCGAGCCGGCTACGATTCCATTTGGGTAGTGGTGGACCGCTTGACCAAGTCAGCCCACTTCATACCTGTCAAGACCAACTATAGCAGTGCCGTATTGGCAGAATTGTATGTGTCTCGGATCGTTTGTCTTCATGGTGTGCCAAAGAAGATAGTGTCAGACAGAGGAACGCAGTTCACCTCTCATTTCTGGCAGCAGTTGCATGAAGCCTTGGGCACGCATCTGAATTTCAGTTCAGCTTATCACCCGCAGGCAGATGGCCAGACCGAAAGGACCAACCAAATTCTTGAAGACATGTTGAGAGCCTGTGCGTTGCAAGATCAGTCCGGATGGGACAAGAGATTGCCTTATGCAGAGTTTTCCTATAACAACAGTTACTAGGCCAGTTTGAAGATGTCACCATTTCAGGCGCTCTATGGAAGGAGTTGTAGAACTCCGTTGCAATGGGATCAGCCTGGAGAAAAGCAAGTGTTTGGGCCAGACATTTTGCTGGAAGCCGAAGAGAACATCAAGATGGTCCGAGAGAATCTGAAGATAGCGCAATCGAGGCAGCGAAGCTATGCAGACACAAGAAGAAGAGAGCTGAGTTTTGAAGTCGGAGACTTCGTCTATCTGAAAGTGTCACCGATCAGAGGAGTCAGAAGGTTCGGAGTGAAAGGCAAGCTAGCACCCCGCTACATTGGTCCGTATCAGATTCTTGCAAGACGTGGAGAAGTGGCCTATCAGCTCAGTTTGCCAGAGAATTTGTCTGCTGTGCATGATGTCTTTCATGTGTCTCAGTTGAAGAAGTGCTTGCGTGTGCCAGAAGAGCAGTTGCCAGTGGAAGGTCTTGAGGTCCAGGAGGACTTGACCTACGTTGAGAAGCCAGTGCAGATCCTTGAGGTTGCAGACAGAGTCACCCGAAGGAAGACCATCAGAATGTGCAAAGTCAAATGGAATCATCACTCTGAGGAAGAAGCAACCTGGGAGCGTGAAGATGATCTGATGGCTAAATACCCTGAGCTCTTTGCTAGCCAACCCTGAATCTCGAGGGCGAGATTCTTTTAAGGGGGATAGGTTTGTAACGCCCTGAATTTGGGGGTAGAATTTTTTCTTCTTTTCTCTCACCAAATTCGGGCGTTACTCTCTTTTCTCTTTCCTCGTTTGCTCCTTCTTCCCAATTTCAAACCAGTATAGCGGCAGGTGTCCGTGTCATGTATAAACCAAAACCTAAGTGTCATGGGTGTTGCATCATGCCGAAACACATTTCTTTGTCTGATGTTGAATGTTCGTCTCGTTCCGTTCCGGATTTCGGTTCGCGATTTAACTCCGTTTAGTGGTCCACGCTCGTCGTGGGCTTTCGATCTGCGAAGTGGCCCGGCCCAGCCCAACCTGGTCCAGCCCAGTCCAACCGGCCCGGCCCGCCCCGGCCTGCGCGCCCCTGGCGCCCAAACCCCCCCCCCATGCGCCCCCCTCCTCTCTCTCTCTCTCATTTGGATCTCCCGCGCAACAACCTCTCCTCTCCCTCTTCCACCTCTCTCTCCCCGTGGTGCCCTAGGATTTGGAGACGGCGATCACCGGATTTTGGACCCCGAGGTGAGCTCCCCTCCCCTCCCCTTCTTCTCTCTTTCTCTCTCTTCCTCCTCTTCTTCCCCCCGCGCGCGCCCTCCCTCTCCCCTGCCCGCGCGCGACCCTGTCCCCGTCCCGGCCCCGCGGCGGCGGCGCCCGCCCCCTTCCCGCCCGCGTGGCGCTCCCCGCCCCCTCCCCGGCGCGGCGGCGTCCGCCCCCTGCCCCCCCCCCCCCCGCGCGCGGCGGCGCTCGCCCGCCCTCCCCGGCCCGCGGCGGCGCTCCCCGCGGCGGCGCCCGCCCGTCCCGGCCCCGCGGCGGCGTCCGCCCGCCCCCGTCCCTCCCCTGCTCGCGTGCAGCGCGGCCCCGGCGCGCCCCCGGCGTGGCCCGGCGCGACCCCAGCGCGGCCTCCGGCCCCCGGCGCGTCCCCGGCGCGGCCCCGGCCGACTCGGCCGCCCCCGGCCGGTTCAACCGCCCCCCTGACCGGTTCAACCGCCCTGGCCCCAGCTCGGCCGCTCGTTCCCCCGTCCCGGCCTCGCCCGACCGTATCTTCGCTCGCCCGCGCTCGCGGTGATTATTCGTTAATTAGCGTGTTGCGTCACGCGCTTCGCCGTGCGATGGATTTGTCTAAATTCAGATTCTATCTTGTGTTGCATCGTGCGCTTCGTCGCGCGACGATCCATTTTTGTTTCAGGTTGTTTAAGGTGTAACGCCGCGTGTGTATTCACGCGACGTTCCACTTTGGACTCAGTGTAGCCGACGTATGCCGTCGTGCGCTTCGTCGCGCGACGCTTAACGTCTCCTCTTAACTAAGGCGAAGTGTCTCGTTGCGTGCTCGGTCGCGCGACGAGTCGATAACTTCTTAATTTGTTTTAGAGAGCTTTGTCGCGCGTCTCGCCGCGCGACCACCCTTTTATTTATCTCCACCTGCTTATAATAATTAGACATGAAACATGACTTTACTTTACGCTAAACATAGTGTCTACATTAATTTTCCTTCCATTAAGCGAGTGGTTAATTTATAATCATGTAACGTGATCGTTTCTCGACTGTCTTTTCCTCTTTCTCTCTTAACCGTACTCGCGAGCCCGCGTGGAACGTCTGTTTACTTATTGCATTCTATTGTATGGTGTACTGTTCTTTTGTATTAAATATGTGGATGTATGTATGTTTGCGCTCGCATAGAGAATGATCCGGTTGAAGAGCCCGAGGAACTCGCAGGAGAAGCCCCTGAGCAGCAGTCGATTGGTGGAGGCAAGTGTCCTTTGACCTATCTCTGTCCTATTCATTATTTAATTCACCTCCCGCATTACACATTTATGCCTAAGGATTGACTAGCTTTTGTTATCCATGTCCTTGATTACCTATTTGGGTTGGATTATTATTGTTTAGCTTTATGCTATTGCTCAAACTCTAATCAATGAACATGATGAGATTATCTATGATACGCTGTTTTCCCTTCTATTATTATGATGTTGTACTTGTGGCCTCAAGGGGGCTCGAGCGGTTTCTCGAGTGCCTCTCCGTAAGGACCTATTCTATGGATGACCGCCCGGGAAAACAGTGCAACCATAAGGGTGGAATGGGATGCCCTTAGCTGAATAATTAGAGGATCCGGGGTGTAGTTCACTTAGCCGTCGTGCCGTCAATGGGGCTCGGTGTATGCGGCTCGCTCTGCCAAGTTTGGGTTCGCCCCTTGGGGAGGAGTGCGGTGCATTTAGGAAACCTAACAGGTGGCTACAGTCCCGGGGAATCTTTGTAAAGGCTACGTAGTGATGCCCTGCTGGGTCACCTTGGTAGTGATCAATGGAGAGTCATGATCTCCGGGCAGAATGGGAATCACGGCTTGTGGGTAAAGTGCACAACCTCTGCAGAGTGTTTGAAAACTGATATATCAGCCGTGCTCGCGGTTATGAGCGGCCAAGGGAGCTCCAGTGATTAGTGGTACTTGATAAGAGACCTTTTGGTTTACAGGTGGCAATGAGATTGATGGTTTTGGTTATGACTATGGTGCTGGTAAGTGGTATTCTTTCCGTTTGGAAAGGGTACATCGGGTTAATAACTTGGGTTAATGCTAAAACTTGGCTTTCTCTACTAGTAATAATAATCTGACCAACTAAAAGCAACTGCTTGACTTATCCCCACATAAAGCTAGTCCACTACAGCCAAACAGGATACTTGCTGAGTATGTTGATGTGTACTCACCCTTGCTCTACACACCAAACCCCCCCCCCCCCCAGGTTGTCAGCATTGCAACCACTGCTCAGGCGAAGATGAAGCTTTGGAAGGAGACTTCCAGGAGTTCCAAGACTATGACGAGTTCTAGGCGTGGGTTAGCGGCAACCCCCAGTCGGCTGCCTGTGAAGGCCGCGTTTATCTACGTTTCTTTTCCGCACTTTGATTTACTGTAAGAACTATATGGACGTCTCAGACGTATGATGTAATCAACTATTATTCCCTTTTAATACTATTTTGAGCACTGTGTGATGATGTCCATGTTATGTAACTGATGTGTACGTGAATAACTGATCCTGGCACGTACATGGTTCGCATTCGGTTTGCCTTCTAAAACCGGGTGTGACAAACACGCTCCAAGGTCCTCCCCCTACGACACGGGGGCTGGGCCCCGCGCGTCATGCAAGCTGGTCCAGGGCAAAAGGAGCCAAACCGCCGCGCGCAGGGCATGCAACTGCCCAGCGGTTACAAGCATTCCTCCACTTTCGCCCAGACCAGCGGGTGAAAGGGTGGACAGCCATGTAGTCGGCATGCAACCGCGCCAAGTGGGCGCGCCCCTTCGACTCCAACGCGCCCAGCATGGAGGCCCAGGCCCACACGTCATGCAACCGGTGCGCCGGTTGCTACGTGCGAGCAACTGCACCGCCCCTCGTGCCACTACCGTGCCTCCTCGACTACGGAACCAGTACCGCGACTCGAGGCAACCCTGCGTATGACCCAACAGTGCCAGCTAGGCGCATCGGTCACGGGCCGGTCAGCCGTGGAGAAGGCGCGACGGTCGATGTGGCCACAAATGGGCCGACAGTAATGGCGGTAGCAGGCGAGCAGAAGCAGCGGTCACGTCGTCAGCCAAGCTCACATCCCCTCGTGGGACAGCGAGAGAACCCTCTCCCACGGCGTGAAGACGGCGCGCCCGTGTTCCATTCCTCGAACGGCTCGCGCACGCGCAACGGCTGCTCCGCGAACCACTCGTCCCGTCGCATTAACTCCGTAGCGGGACAGGCGGCACCTTTGGCAGGAGAAGCGAGCGACGCTTCGCCTTCGCCATAATGACCGCGTCAGAAAAGGTACGCCACGTCATTTCGATTTCGTGTCCTTTTCCTTTTCCTCTTTCTCTCTCTTACAACAGGGACCGGGAAAGGGGGATACCCCGAAAGGGATCCTTCTCCGCGACGGAAACGAGCCCCGAGCCCCCTACTGATCAGAGGTTCGAAGGCTGGCCCCTCGAAGGGTTCAACAGCCGCCTCAGAGCGCTCGGGCTCCGCGCCCACTACTGGTCAGAGGTTCGAGGGCCGGCCCCTCGGAAGGGTTCAACGGCCGCCTCAGGCCACTCGGGCTCCGTGCCCACTACTGATCAGGGGTTCGTAGGCTGGCCCACGAAGGGTTCACAGCCGCCTCAGACACAGAGCGAGGGATGACCCCGGGTATGTTCGATACATAACCAAGGCTCGGGCTACGCTCCCGAGGTACCCTAGGACATTTCCGAGACCAGCGGGAACGATCTTGTAACGGAATCCCATCAGAGGGAGACATCGAGCCCTCGGACCCCGTCAAAAGGGGACCAGGTCCGGCAGATCACCCGCAGGTACTTTTGGAGCGCGCCTCCGGGCCTCTAGCCGACCCCTAACAAATGGGGCACGGGCGTCCACTCGGATTACCCGTCAGCAGCTCACTGGAGACACCAAGTTTGGCGCCCTCCAAGGGCAACATGGCGCTTTCCCCCGCTCCTCCTTGTGGAAAGGCGACGTAGGGGCGTATGTAAAAAAGACGAGTCTGTCCTTGACCGTCCCCTCGCCCTGTGCGGAGGCTCGGGGGCTGCTCTCGCAAACACGGCTCCGGCCAATCCGTTGACAGCGTCAACATACCAGCCCGAGAACTTGGGACCCGACCGTGCACCCGGGCTACGGCCAGCTCGCATGAGGGAACAACCAGACTGGCCGAAGCGTTGCGAAATACATTAAGACCTCGAAGGAGTCAACCCACTCCTCCGAGGCCTCGGGGGCTACACCCGGCGGGTGCGCTCGCGCGCACCCACCGGAACAAAACGCAACCGAGAAAGGCTGGTCCCCTTGCAAAAAAGTGCGAAAAAAGCCTCCAAGCGAGTATTAACAATCCCTTCGAGGCTCGGGGGCTACTGTCGAGGACCATAATTAGGGGTACCCTCAAGACTCCTAAATCTCAGCTGGTAACCCCCATCAGCACAAAGTTGCAAAGGCCTGATGGGTGCGATTAAGTCCAGGATCGGTCCATTCGAGGGACGCGATCACACCTCGCCCGAGCCTAGCCTCGGGCAAGGGCAGCCGACCCCGGAGGATTTACGTCTCGCCCGAGGACCCCCTCCAGCAACGGACACACCTTTGACTCGCCCGAGGCTCAGTCTTCACCAAGAAGCAACCTTGGCCAAGTCGCCGCGCCAACCGACCGAATCGCAGGGGCATTTAATGCAAAGGTAGCCTGACACCTTTATCCTGACGCGTGCCCTCCAGTCGACAGAGCCGAAGTGACCGTAGTCACTTCGCCGCTCCACTGACTGGCCTGACAAGGGGACAGCGCCGCCTGCGCCGCCCCGACTGCTGTGGCACTCGACAGAGTGAGGCTGTCAGCAACCCAGTCCGGCCTCAGGCGCCATAGGAAACTCCGCTCCGCCCGACCCCAGGGCTCGAACTCGGGCTCGGCCCCGGAAGACGACGAACTCCGCTTCGCCCGACCCCAGGGCTCGGACTCGGGCTCAGCCCCGGAAGACGACGAACTCCGCTTCGCCCGACCCCAGGGCTCGGACTCGGGCTCAGCCCCGAAAGATGACGAACTCCTGCTTCGCCCGACCCCAGGGCCCAGATTCAGGCTCAGCCCCGGAAGATGACGAACTCCGCTTCGCCCGACCCCAGGGCCCGGACTCGGGCTCAGCCCCGGATGACGACGAACTCCGCTTCACCCGACCCCAGGGCCCGGACTCGGGCTCAGCCCCGGAAGACGACGAACTCCGCTTTGCCCGACCCCAGGGCTCGGACTCGGGCTCAGCCCCGGAAGATGACGAACTCCGCTTCGCCCGACCCTAGGGCTCGGACTCAGCCCTGGCCTCAGCCAACGGTCTCCGCCTCGCCCGACCCAGGGGCTCCGACTCGACCTCGGCCTTGGAAGACAGACTCGACCTCAACCTTGGAGGAGCCTCCGCCTCGCCCAACTCAGGGCTCGGACCGACCACGTCACAGGAGGCGCCATCATTACCCTACCCCAAGCTGACTCAGGCTACGGGGGACAAGACCGGCATCCCATCTGGCTCGCTCCGCTAAACAAGTAATGATGGCGCCTCGCATGCTCTATGACGACGGCGGCTCTCAGCCCCCTTACGGAAGCAAGAGGACGTCAACAAGGACTCGACAGCCCCGACAGCTGTCCTTCCGCCAGGCTCCAGCGCTCCTCCGACGGCCACGACACCACACGAACTGGGTGCCAAAACCTCTCCGGCTGCCACGATGGCATGTACTTAGGGCGCTAGCTCTCCTCTGCTAGACACGTTAGCACACTGCTACACCCCCCATTGTACACCTGGTTCCTCTCCTTACGCCTATAAAAGGGAGGTCCAGGGCCCTCTTACAGAGGGTTGGCCGCGCGGGGAAGGACGGGACGGCGCTCGCGCAAGGCCGCTCGCTCCCTCCCGCGTGGACGCTTGTAACCCCCTACTGCAAGCGCACCCGACCTGGACGCGGGGCTAACACGAAGGCCGCGGGTTCCACCTCCCACACCTGTCTCCCTCCGGCTGCTTTCCCCCCTTCGCGTTCCGCCTTGCGCTGACCCATCTGGGCTGGGGCACGCGGCGACAATTTACTCGTCAGTCCAAGGACCCCCCGGGGTCAAAACGCCGACACTTATTTTAGGCGACCACCTGTCAGCCACCAAAAAATTATTTTAAGAAGCTAACATGTGGCCACAAAAAAATAAACTATTTATTTCTGGTGGCCATCTTCCAATCACCGAAAATAAATATGCCATAGAAAATGTATGATATGCCTGAATAAGTGTTACTAGCTGTAGAATAACAATATCTTTCAAGCAACAAACAAAGCAATACATCATGCATCATTGGGTCAAGAATTAGATGTGTTTTCTGCAATGCTGTCTCATTAAAAACCTTCCTTGGTAAAAACTTAAACCTTGCGAGAAAATCCTTGGAAGGAAAAAGAGTGCAACCAGCTCTGAATTAGAATTCAAGTTCATTCAGTTTCAATCCATTACATAAATAAAAAAATAGACAAAGGTAAAGATAACATATCAGGTATCAGGATTTGCCTCCATCTTCATCAAGGGTAATGCTCTCAAGGATGGAACCAAGTTCTTAGGTCTCCATCTCCATATTGTGTTGCATGTGTTGGTCTGCAAGCTCCTAGTGCTTAATACAGTACAACACCTTCACCATATCACTTGTAAATCGGTGATGACTCTCCTCAATTACTCTACCAACAAGACTAAATCTGGATTATAATGATATGTTAGAAGCAAGTACAATCAAGATATCTTTAGCAATTATGGACATAACATGATAAGTTAGCTTATGCTCATGCCACTAACTCAAATGCATATATAATGGGTATAACTCTCCAAGTTTTTTGAAATTTGTTTTTTTTGTAAAAATAACAACATGTACGAGTTGTTTATCATTTTGAAAAGCATTGATATGTCTTGCTATATTAAGTATTTGATACAACATTAATGAAGAAGTAGGGTAATAAACACCAGATAAGACAACAATATAATCATAAAATAACTAAAGAAATGATAACGATTGTTTAGCAATATATATCAATGATTGTTACAGGAGAACCATCAGAAGCCAAAGGATATTGTCTATTGATGAATACATAAATTATGTTTTCATGTGAAACGAGGCGCTTAAGCATCAAGAAAGTTTAGTTCCATGTAACATTTATTTCCACACCAAACATCAGAGTAGTAACACTCATAATCAAACAATAACTCTTTTATGCAACAATTCTTTGATCTGATGAATTTAAAAAGGTGTCAATAATTCTAAAATCTTCAACATAAAGTGTTAACAATAAGGTTAATAACATATCATCAACATCCTCATTAGTGACATCAATTTTAGGGTTAGGCATAAAAACGAAGGTAACCAAAAAAATAAAGGTTTAGGAATAGACAACTTCTTTGTAGCGAGCTTGGGATATCATCAACGGGTCAAGAAACCCTGTCTTAAGTTGTTTCTTCTTATCATCCATGTATTGCATCCTACATGTAAAAAGTGTTAATTGTTAGACTCTCGTTTATGTGTGCGTGTACAAAACTAACAAATATGAAAGTTTAGAGGTACTTACAAGAAAAAGAGGGTTAAGTAGTTGGTTTCCATCCTTTGTCGGTGGTACAACGACCACAGATCATCAAAGAATAAATGCCGCACAGGATCTATATTATCTTTGCTCCAAAATACATCTTTTGGCACAACAAATGTGAAGTCCTTGAGTTTGTATTTGTTGCTAGCCACCATGTACCACTCATGCATTCTAATCTCCGGAGTCGACAACTTAGAAAGTTGCACCTTCGTCAAGAACGGCCTCCCATTCACAAATTTAGGAGGAACATCCTCCTTCTTGTATATCGGGATATTGATTTTAAGACGTAATGATTCTCGAGTATGAATCATTCCATCTTCTTCCCATACTTCAAAATTGTCTACTTGGGACCATGTACGTACTCCACGAGATGCTGATTCCGCTTTTGATTGATCTGTCATAACTCTCTTCAATTTTTGTAGGTAGCGTGTCACTGCTTCTAACGGTTTCTTGACATTGTTAGTGGCGATTTGCTGATGAATTTTCTTTGAATTAGTTGGCCCTTCAACATTGGTGTCAACCTTTGCTTCCTTTTTGATGTCCGCGTCGACATTATGAGGAACAATTTTGTCTATGTCCCCCTCGTCGAGTTTCTTCACAAGAGGTGATATGATTGTTTTAACGGTTTTTGTGGAGGTCGGTGCTATATTTTCCTGCACCATGGGGTATGGAATGATCGAACTATCTTTCTGTTTCATTGGTGCTGAATTCGTCGTTGGTGACTTATGACGCGATAGACGGCTTAAGATCGGCTCATCACCCAACTTAATGTCGCGTCGATGCCAAAGGACCAACTCGTTCATTGCCTCCTACAAAGTTATGATCCCCTCAACTAGAAAGTCTATCTCCCAATCTTCACAACCACTGTCTGTGATCTCTAGAACTTGGACCACAACATAGTGTGGTGGGACAGGATTATCCTGGTAGTTAACAAGTCCTGGTTCTACCAAACCAGTAGCAGCTTGTTTTGTTTTTGTCCCAGATTGATTGATTGGAATATGAAGAAAGCAAGGCTTGTCCTCAACAATATCGTCTACAGGGTACTTGGTGCCCGATGCGAAGTCTTGCACAGATCCTACGCTGCTAGGGACTAGAGGTGGACTCATGTGGCCTGGCTTGAGTTCACATGATATTTATCCTGTTTTCTTCATTTTCTTCATCACGTCATTAATAGCCTTTTGTACCCTTTCATCAATAGTCTCTTCAAGGGTCCTTTTCGACTTCTCGTGTTTCCTATATGACGCCGCATACTCTGGAAACGCCTCTCTCCAGGAAATCTTAGAAGAGATTCCCCGAGCCCGTCCAGTGTGTTCAGGATTGCCTAGTGCTGCGGTTAGTATGTCATTCTTCGAAAGCAGCTGGTGTTGACATTGATGTGTTCCTGGAGCCTCTTATGGAAGATATGACAAAGCCGTGGAATGAAGGAGTTCGAATATGGGATGAGTATCGCCATGAGTATTTCAACTTAAGAGCAATTATATTTGTTACCATCCGTGATTCTCCCGGTGGCGCCACACTATCAGGGCAAAAGACTAAAGGAAAGAATGGTTGTGTAGTGTGCGTCGATGGAACTGCTTCCTTGTACCTTAAATCATCCAAGAAGTTGGTGTTCATGGGACACAGACGGTTCTTGATGAAGCAGCATAAGTACCGAAAGATGAAAGAGGAATTTAACAATGAACTGGAAAGTAAAGGTGCACCAAAGCCTTATAGTGGGAAACTTGTTTTTGAAATTGTAAAGAACATTCATGTTGTATTCGGAAAGAGAAAAAAACAAAGGATAAAAGAGAAAGAGAACTGACCCTTCAACTTACACAACTTTCAAGAAGCAATCAATTTTTTTCAAGTACCTCCCATACTGGAACGATATGGAAATTTGCCACAGCATTGATTTGATGCATGTAACAAAGAATGTTTTTGACAGCATCATTGGAACCTTGCTGGGCATGCCGAGTAAGACAAAGGACGGACTTAAATCACACAATGACCTAGTAGATCTTCAAATCAGATCGGAACTTCATCCAGTGGATAGTGGCAAAGGGAAGCCTTACCTCCCCTCAGCTAGCTACAACTTGTCAGTTGAGGAGAGAACAAAGATTTTCAAATGTTTGCGTGGGGTCAAAGTGCCCACAGGTTTCTCATCCAATATCAGCAAACTAGTTAGGATGAAGGACTTGTCTCTATTTGGCTACAACTCTCATGACTGCCATGTGATGATGACGGTGTTCCTCCCAATTGCGGTAAGAGCCCTCGAAACAGAGCATGTCAAAGTTGTCATCACACGCTTGTGTTACTTTTTTTAATGCGATTTCACAAAAAGTAATAGCTTTAGAAGACTTGGACTATCTAAAGACATACATCATCGACGGACTATCTAAAGACATACATCATCGAGACTATGTGCAAGCTTGAAATGTGTTTTCCTCCATTATTTTTTGATATGTAAGTACACCTAATCATACATCTTGTGGATCAGATAAAATATTAGGGCCACTATATTTATATCATATGTTTCAGTTGGAGCGATACCTAGGAGTATTAAAAGGTTATGTGCGAAATCGCGCTCACCCAGAGGGTTCAATCATGGAGGGATACACTACAGAAGAAGTGATTAAGAGCTGTATAGATTACATCAATGACGGAACAATGATAGGTGTGCCTGTACCTAAACATGAGGGTAAACTATGTGGGAGAGGGAGAATGGGCAGGAAAACTTTTCGCGTTGAGGATTACAAGCTAGTACATTATGCTCATGGTAGTGTACTACAACATCTCGCGATAGCCGAGCCTTACATAGAGGAACACCTGGATGAGCTTCGTAAAGAAAATCAGAACCGCACAGAGGACTGGATCATGAGGGAGCACAAACATCGTTTCAGCGAATGGTTAATGGACAAAAACATCCCATTCGGAGACTCTTTGGAAGAGAAAACAATGAAGAATTTGGCTTCTAGGCCATCGTGTTTTGTGACATCATGGCAAGCATATGACATCAATGGGTACACATTCTATACTAAATCAAAAGACATGAAAAGTGTTGCACAAAATAGCGGTGTTTGTATCGATGCTTTTGACCTACAGGGACAGAAACAACATATTTTGGATTCATAGAGGAAATATGGGAACTTGATTATGGCTCAAGCTTGAAAATACCCTTATTTAAGTGCCAATGGGTACAACATCCCGTGGGGGTGACAGTGGATAACTACGGACTCACACTGGTAGACTTAAAGAAAGTAGGATATAAAGATGACCCGTGGGTTCTCGCCGAATGTGTTGCACAAGTGTTCTATGTACTCGATCCAGCAGATGAGAAGATGCATGTAGTTATTTCTGGAAAGCAAAAAATTATTGGAGTTGAGAATGTGGGAGACGGAGATGAGGAATACAATAAGTATGAAGAGATGTTCGTCTTTAACGGTCCAGAGAGAATCAAGCGTGTGGAAAAGAAAATTGATAAGAACTTAAAGCCATACATGCAGAAAAATGGTATTCATGAAAAATTGTATGAATCAAATTGTATTTATTAGCATGTATGATCGACTATGCATTGTGGTTGCCAATTAATTTAAAATCTCGCTAGTTATCTATGTGTGCTATTAAAATTCATTTAAATTGTATTTGCATATTTTTGTTAAAAGTTAAAATATTAATATGGTAAAGAAATCACAATCGGTTCTAATTGAGAACCGCCTGTGATATGAAGCGTGCATCACAGGCGGTTTTTTCATTACGGACCGTTTGTGAAACGAATCGTGCACCACAAGCGGTCCGAAACAAAAACCGCTTGTGATACTAATACATCACAGGCGGTCCGAATAGCCTGGGACATCCCAGGCGGTTTTCTATCCGAACTGCATGTGATGTAAAAAACATACCGCTTGTATAGAGCCAAATTGTACTGGTACAAATAAAGTCAGAAAATCATGAAACTTGTCGATATGTCATGATATCATATGTAAATACTGATAAAAATTTGAGACTGTTTTGTAAAAGTTGTCACATACTATGTGTAGAAACATAACTAGTCGTCTATATTGAAGTCCTATCATTTCATGTGAAGGATACGACAAAGGGACTGGAAAAGGGGCTCACGGGGGGCGTCTTTGCCGAGCGCTAGTCTAGCAGACACTCGACAAAGGCTCCGTCACTTGGCACTATGACGACGACTTTTCCTTGCCGAGTATCAGATGGCACTCGGCAAAGCCTTTGTCGAGTATCTGACAAAAAATATTCGGCAAAAAAACCGTTGTCGATATACAGTTCACCGAGAGTCGCACACTACCGGAATCCGGTCCTTTGCCGAGTGCCGGTGGCTTTGTCGAGTGCTTTTTATCGCCACACTCGGCAAAGTCCTGCGCTCGGTAAAGAGCTTGTTTACCGAGTACAGGACACTCGGCACATCGAAGCACTCGGCAAAGACAGCTTTGCCGAGCGGCAAACACTCGGCAAAGAAGGCGCTCGACAAAGGGCCGTTAGTGGCCGTCTGCAGCTGACGTCCGTCAGACTTTGCCGAGTGCTGGAGTCCGGCACTGGGCAAACCAGCTTCTTTGCCGAGTGTCAAATATCTGACACTCGGCAAAGAGTGTCTTTACCGAGTGTCTTCAGTGGACACTCGGCAAAGCATATTTTAAATTTTTTATTTTGGCCACCAAACTTTTTGTGGTATGTTCCTACACTATGTAGACCTACATGTACCATTTTGGGACAATTATAATAGTGTTTTCAATAGCTAGTAGATTTAGTTTATTTATTTGAATTTCTTCGGAAAATTCAGATTTGAACTGCAGGTTACTCGAAACTTGGAAAACCGTGCATGCAAAAATGATATCCATGCTACTTAGCACAAGTTACGACCGATTTCAGGAGCGGACCGGAAACTTCAAGCACCACGCTCACTCAACATGGCCGTGAACCTGTCATCCAGTTGTTTAAAAATTGTATAAAACACAAACAAAGTCAGAAAATCATGAAACCTGTCCACGTGTCATGATATCATATATAGAGGCTATGATAAAAATTTGAAAAAGTTTCGAGAAAGCTGTGACGCACTATGTGTAGAAACCTAAGAGATCCACATTGAAACTCTATGATTTCATGTGTAGTTTTCTTAGGTTTCTACACATAATGTCTCACAACTTTCTCCAAACATTCTAAATTTTTTATCACAGCCTCTACATATGATATCATGACACGTGGACAAGTTTCATGATTTTCTGACTTTGTTTATGTTTTATACAATTTTTAAACAACTAGATGGCCAATTCACGGGCATGTTGAGTGAGCATGGTCCTCGAAGTTTCCGGTCCGCTCCTGAAATCGGTCGTAACTTATGCTAAGTAGCATTGATATCATTTTTGCATGCATGGTTTTCCAAGTTTCGAGTGACTTGCAGTTCAAATGTGATTTTTTCGAAGAAATTCAAATAAACGAACTAAATCTACTAGCTATAGAAAACAGTTTTTCTAATTGTCTCAAAATGGTACATGTAGGTCTATATAGTGTAGGAACACACCATAAAAATTTTGGTCGGGAAAATAAAAAAAATAAAAATATACTTTGCCGAGTGTCCAGAGATGACACTCGGCAAAGAATTGTAAAATAATATTTGCCGAGTGTCGCCCAGGTGACACTCGGCAAAGACTACTTCGCCGAGTGTCCTCGATCTGGCACTCGGCAAAGCGTATTTTAAAAATAAAAAAAATCTTTGCCCACATCGCAACTGTCAGTCCTTTCTTTCTCACTCTCTTCTCACTCGCCGCCGCCACTGCTCTCCACGCCGTCGCCCCGTCGCCGCCGCGCCCTCGCCCGCCGCTGCTCTCCTCGCTCGCCGCGCCCTCGCCCACCGCCGCGACCTCGCCCACCGCCGCCGTGCCCTCGCTCCGCGCCGCGCCCGCCGTGCCTCGCCCACGCCCACCGTGCCCCTCACCCGCGCCCGCCGTGCCCACGCACGCCGCGCTCGCCGTGCCCGCGCCGGCGCCACCGTGCCCCTCGTCGTGCCCCTCGCCCGCGCCCCTCGCCGTGCCCCTCGCTCGCGCCCCTCGTCGTGCCCCCGCCGCGCCCCTCGCCATGCCCCCGTCGTGCCCCTCGCCGTGCCCCCGCCGCGCCCCCACCGTTCCCCGCCATTCCCCCGTCGTGCCCTTGCTCGCCCGGTGCCTCGCCCGCGACCCGTCGCCTCGCCCCGATCTATCATCTCGCCCGCGCCCTGTCGTCTCACCCGCGACCAAACCTCCAAGGTGATTGCTTGCTTTATGTTCTACGTGTATGATTTATATGAAATGATTAGGTTTAATGTTGAGTTAATTATATACGTGTATGATTACGTTAATATGTAGTATTGTTGATTGCCAGCCATCGTGCTGATAGTTTTATTTGCAGGATTTCGAAATCTCCCCGTGCAGGGGAGGTGCTACCGAAATTTTCTGTTGCTAGGCTTCTGTTAGAGGATGGAGGACCGTGAGTGGATGTACATGGGCCATAGAGGAAGGAACGATGTCACCACTGAATGGATTAGAAAGACCCATGATTTCGTGGAACGGGCATATGGCGAAGCTGCTAAAGGAGAGAGTCTAGTCCCATGCCCTTGCAGCAAATGTGCCAACCGGAAAAGAAAACAAAAGAAGGCCATGGTAGAACATATTTGGAAGAATGGATTTACGCCGGGCTATACTCGGTGGATATTTCATGGTGAAGCGCATCGTACGAGAGAGGAGGTGCTGAGACAACGTGTTGAGGATTATGATGCGGATGCGGGGGTAGCGGATATGTTGAACGACTATCAGTAGGCACAGTACACGGGAGGATGTATGGATGACAAGCCAGAGCCGACTGCAAAGGCGTTCTACGACATGTTCGACGTGACACAGAAACCCCTTCATGGCCAGACAAAGGTTTCTCAACTAGATGCCATTGGGCGTGTAATGGCGTTCAAGTCGCAGTACAGCATGAGTAGAGACGCATTCGATGGCTTGTTGACGTGTCACACCCGGATTTCGGGGCACCAAGACCCGGGCGCGAACATAATCACCAGGTGTGCTGGGACCAAGTCTCACACATATGATGAAATCATGGCACAGGATCGAATGTCACATCTTTACTACATAACAGGAGTTCTATACAAAATAAATAAACAATTACATTATAAGGAGACAATGGTCCAGCAACCCAAAGTTAACTGGGAGACGGCAGCCTAGACCTCTCACGAACACATCGCCGCATCCTTCATGCGCCTCATCCTGCGGTACCTGTTCTTGACCTGTGGGGGGGTGTGAGACAGCAAGAGTGAGCTCACATACGATCATAGCTCAACAAGTTGTGGGGAATAATGTGCATGAACTCGCTAAAGGTGGGAGCTCACGTGAAGTGTAAGGCTTACCAAAGAAGATGGTTGAAGCTGAGCATTGCTTTTAGAGTTGGTCAAAATTTTATTAGCAATTACTAAGTATAAGTAAAAACCAAACCCAATTAAGTAGTAGAACAAAAGTAACAACATCACCTGCGATGCAATGCATATGACAAATTGAATTTAGTTCCATAAATTAATCATGTGAGGGTCCGAGCTGCTCATGACCGTGAGCACGGCTGATATACCAGTTTTACACTCTGCAGAGGTTGCGCATCTTTACCCACAAGTCATGTTACCCATCTGCCAAGGGATCGCGACTTCCCATACACCTCTACCGAGGAGGCGAAGCAGGGTAACACTACGAGGCCTTTACAAAGTTCCACTAGCTTCAGAAAACCCGCTATAGTTTATAGGAAGCTCCAATGCAGGGACCCCTCGCATGACCGCCATCGCAGCAAAATCATCCCAAGGACCTCCCTACACTGACCACTCCCCTACTGCCCTTGCCCCTTTCGGGTAAGGTAGTCTTCCACTAGCTTTCCTAATTAATCAGCCAAGGGCGTCCCATTAAACCCTTGTGGTAGCACTGTTTTCCCGGGTGGTCGCTCCATGTTCCAATTAACATAATGATCTTATCATGAACAATAATAATAAACAGATAATAAAAGTGTGATCATGAACAATGTATCTTCATACCCAAAACCACATAAAGCACTAGCAATTACTACCCAAAAAGTTCAATGGTAAACAAGGTATAAAGATAGACAAACTAGGGTAACCTATTGGGTCCCATCAAAATTAACCTATGCAGATCATTATGATTAATCAGAACATGGGTGGGTGAAAGAAGTGATCAAGGGCACAACTTGCCTGGGACTTGAGATTCCAGGTACCAGGATGATCTTCAGATGACTCGTGACCTCACACTAGTCGTAGCAATACAAACAAACATGGTATAGACAAAATTAACACCACACCAAACATAAGAATAAATTGTGTAATATTATTCTACGCTGCGTAACGAGATCATAGAAACAAGAACCACTAAGATCGGAACTACGATTAAGGAGTTATGATTTTATAGAAGATTTATGTGATTAAGACATTAACTATATTATAAATTGGTTAGTATAAATCATATGAGAATTTATTATATAAATAATTAACTCAACTTTAATCTAAGTCATTATTTAAAGATTATCTAGTTAAATTATAACCATAAAATTAAAATATTATATATTAATATTAAATAAGTTAATCCAATAGACATGGATTAACCCGATTATAAAAGGATGGAATATCATATAATAAATGCTGCTATTGTGTAGTAGATATTTATACGAAGCTAGCGCAACTAGAACGAGTCAATTCAAAATTAAAACAAAGGAGTTACGGATCTATGAAGATTTTATGTATTTGATACAAAATTAATTGAGTGATCTATTCTAATATGTGTTTCATGTTAAATCAGAGACACTAGTTGATAGAAAATATTATTACAAAATTATGGGAATTGGAATGGATTGATATGGACATCATATGAATTTCTTATGAATTAAACAAATTCTAGCCTTTATTTTTGCATTTAAAATCATTTTATAAAACCTTTTATCTGATTTCTTAACTCCTTGGACTGGGCGCACTAAAACAGGAAACCACAGGGACTTTTGCGCAAGAAATCTGAGACCCAATCCAATGTCACGGGTGGACGGCGAGTTCAATCTATAAAACTACGGGGTCTCTTTTGTGAATTTGTAACAACGAAGGGGTATCGGGATCTCAGGGCCGTTCGATCAACTCCGGACGCACCAGATTAAATCGTGAGGGGTTTGAATCGGTACACGCCATGAGCAGTCCGATCGTGATCCGACGGTCGCGGGCGAAACATTACCTAGATCTAATCCTAGCCCTTCAACTGGTTAATCAACGGTCAGGATTCAATCGGTCGAATAGCTCTCTCAGGCGATCTGATCACAGCCGCAAGAAAGGGATCCATCGGTCGGTGCCTTTCTTCCACACGACGTAACCAGGCGGCGGCGGCGCACTCCCTTACGGCGGTGCCATTGCCACCCAAGGCCATCCTTCGGACCGGCGCCCAAACACCACCGTCGACTAATCCTACTCGAAGCTGAGGTCATCGCGAATATACAGGAGGGGTTCTTACCGACAGGGACGATAGATACGGGGCTTCCCATGACGTTGGGCGGATCCGCGGTTGTGCACGACCACCAGCGAGAAATTCCGGCCACCCAGACCAACGCTGAGCTAAGCGAGAGTACCGTGAGTACTGGTGCAATCCAACAAAGCATCAGGGCTAAGATTCTAGGGAGCGCTAGTAATGTGGAGAGACCCTAAGGTGAGGTGGCTCTCGTTCCCTCCTTATCTTCTCTGCTTGTCGCCATGGCTCATGTCGCAGGTTTTCCTCTCGTGATGAACCGTGGTGGAGTTGGCCAAGGGTGGTCCTAGATTTATAGCGGCAAGGACGGAGTCCGCGCAGTGGCGCACGACCGGGCAACGCCGAATTCGTCGTGGTTTGTTGCAGCGGCCAACAGAACTTGGGGTGGGAGATGGACCTGACGACTAGGGCCCACACACCAGTGGAAGTGATGAGCGCGGGCGACGCAACCCCCCGGAGAAATAGGCGTGAGTCGTTGAGCTCGGCCGCCGCAACCGAGCCCGCGGTAATGGCGAGAGCGCCCGCCGGATTCGGTCGGATTGATGAGAGGGGAATAGGCTGACAGAGCGGGTCCCACATGTAGGTGACGCACACGAAGTATGGGTTGCACGGGTTGAAAGGCTGGCCAGTGGGCCCCACACGACGGTGACTCAGCGCAAAAACGCGTGGGAAACACCAGTTGGGCCGCGCAGAGGGAAATGGGCAGTGGGCCGAATAGGGCGTTTGCGGCCCAGTTAGGTTATTTCCCATTTTCTTTTGTTTTTATTTTCTATTTTATTTTATTTACAATTCTTTTGAATCCAATTTTTGAATGTAATCTCAAGTGCAAATTTAAACTCATTTGAACTATGCATATTGGTCATACCAAATTATGAGGATGTTATTTAATTATTATATTATTTTATATTGGATATTATTTCCCCCCTTTCCTCTAATCTTCTTCTCCTCATTATTATTTTATCTTTGTTCATATCATTATTATTTTAAATGCACAAACAAAAATCCAAGATTATGCCACGTTTATTTTTTTCTTAGTGGAGTTTTACTCATTTTTAATCATGATCAGGCACATGTGATGATAGATAGAGATGCACACACATACATAAACGAATGTATTTTCTTCTTTTTGATTTTCTTAAGAAGTGGGTATTACATATCCTACCCCCCCTAAAAATAATCTCGTCCTCGAGATTTGTAAGAAAAAGGGATACAGAAGGATTGGTTTGTGATTCGTCTTTTAGTCTATAATAGGTTTAAGATCCGGAGTTTCATATATTTCTTTTTATAGACAATAGTGGGTGATTAGGAAGGCCTAGGTATATATGGGTATAGCCACTTTATTATGCAGGATGAATGATATCTTTAAAGCATATATAGTTTTGGGTAAGAAGGAGTGGGGTAAGAAAAGACTCCATCCAAGATTGTGGATCTTGACTCATCTTGGTGACCTCACTTGATCCTTGAAGACTTGAGTTGGTGCTCATCCTTTCTTGATGAAGTTGATCATCTTCTTCGGTCTTGTCTCATTGATTAGGAGTTAGTGTATATTATTGGGCTGGGGAATATGGTTAAGATAGGTATGGATGAGATAGACTACATGATGTAGGTCAAAAGTTTGTGTTTGGTGTTAGGTGGGGGTTGATAGATTATGCAATCCATCAAGACTCTACTGGTTGGGTTAGATCTTCTGCTCATGGTTGAGTTGGTCTAAGGTGCTAAGTTAGGTTAACATCTGGCTAGTAGGGTCCAATCTCTTCTACCAGTATCACTAATATGTTTGAGTAGACCACATTAGATTATATTCTGGTTGTTGCACTAGTGTGGTATAAATGTGCTTATTAGGGCAAGATGAATCCATAAGGATAAGGTACAATCTTTTGAGGTCAGTTAGATCTATTGAAAAAAAATAAAATCTTTTCAAGATAAGATGAATCTACTAAGGTAATAGAGTATCTTTTAAAATAAGATGGATCTATTAAGCTAGATACATTTTAATTAGGATAAGTTAGGATCTTTTGGGATGAGATAGATCTATGAGTGTAGAATAGAATCTTTTTAGATGAGATGGATATTGTTAGGCTAGATACTTTAATGAGGGCTAATCTAGTTTGTATAGTTAGTTTTATAAGCATTATGTATATGCAGATGTAATTGTGGACATTACTCCACAACTCATCACACTCAATCAAAGATCCAAATCAGACAAGTATCATAAGAACAAACATTCAAGTGTATAGATACCTACAAAAATAGTTTTGTTTTTGTTCCTAAGATTAGTTCTCCTATTCCTAAAATCACTTTAGGCACAGGATTTCAAAGTGTGAAATCCACATTTGTCTTTGGAAGCAGAAAGGTAAGAGTAATCAGAGTAAAGCGGAAATAGATGAAAAGAGATTAAGAGAAGTTTAGAAAGAATCAGAGTATCAAGGGTAAGTAGATAATGGTTGTCCAGCTCTATCTAGGTTTCGTCCTACAGTCAACATTCCTCTGATACCACTTCTGTCACACCCGGATTTCGGGGCACCAAGACCCGGGCGCGAACATAATCATCAGGTGTGCTGGGACCAAGTCTCACACATATGATGAAATCATGGCACAGGATCGAATGTCACATCTTTACTACATAACAGGAGTTCTATACAAAATAAATAAATAATTACATTATAAGGAGACAATGGTCCAACAACCCAAAGTTGACTAGGAGACGACGGCCTAGACCTCTCACGAACACATCGCCGCATCCTTCATGCGCCTCATCCTGCGGTACCTGTTCTTGACCTGTGGGGGGGTGGGGTGTGAGACAGCAAGAGTGAGCTCACATATGATCATAGCTCAACAAGTTGTGGGGAATAATGTGCATGAACTCGCCAAAGGTGGGAGCTCACGTGAAGTGTAAGGCTTACCAAAGAAGATGGTTGAAGCTGAGCATTGCTTTTAGAGTTGGTCAAAATTTTATTAGCAATTACTAAGTATAAGTAAAAACCAAACCCAATTAAGTAGTAGAACAAAAGTAACAACATCACCTGCGATGCAATGCATATGACAAATTGAATTTAGTTCCATAAATTAATCATGTGAGGGTCCGAGCTGCTCATGACCGTGAGCACGGCTGATATACCAGTTTTACACTCTGCAGAGGTTGCGCATCTTTACCCACAAGTCATGTTACCCATCTGTCAAGGGATCGCGACTTCCCATACACCTCTACCGAGGAGGCGAGGCAGGGTAACACTACGAGGCCTTTACAAAGTTCCACTAGCTTCAGAAAACCCGCTACAGTTTATAGGAAGCTCCAATGCAGGGACCCCTCGCATGACCGCCATCGCAGCAAAATCATCCCAAGGACCTCCCTACACTGACCACTCCCCTACTGCCCTTGCCCCTTTCGGGTAAGGTAGTCTTTCACTAGCTTTCCTAATTAATCAGCCAAGGGCGTCCCATTAAACCCTTGTGGTAGCACTGTTTTCCCGGGTGGTCGCTCCATGTTCCAATTAACATAATGATCTTATCATGAACAATAATAATAAACAGATAATAAAAGTGTGATCATGAACAATGTATCTTCATACCTAAAACCACATAAAGCACTAGCAATTACTACCCAAAAAGTTCAGTGGTAAACAAGGTATAAAGATAGACAAACTAGGGTAACCTATTGGGTCCCATCAAAATTAACCTATGCAGATCATTATGATTAATCAGAACATGGGTGGGTGAAAGAAGTGATCAAGGGCACAACTTGCCTGGGACTTGAGATTTTCCAGGTACCAGGACGATCTTCAGATGACTCGTGACCTCACACTAGTCGTAGCAATACAAACAAACATGGTATAGACAAAATTAATACCACACCAAACATAAGAATAAATTGTGTAATATTATTCTACGCTGCGTAACGAGATCGTAGAAACAAGAACCACTAAGATCGGAACTACGATTAAGGAGTTATGATTTTATAGAAGATTTATGTGATTAAGACATTAACTATATTATAAATTGGTTAGTATAAATCATATGAGAATTTATTATATAAATAATTAACTCAACTTTAATCTAAGTCATTATTTAAAGATTATCTAGTTAAATTATAACCATAAAATTAAAATATTATATATTAATATTAAATAAGTTAATCCAATAGACATGGATTAACCCGATTATAAAAGGATGGAATATCATATAATAAATGCTGCTATTGTGTAGTAGATATTTATACGAAGCTAGCGCAACTAGAACGAGTCAATTCGGAATTAAAACAAAGGAGTTACGGATCTATGAAGATTTTATGTATTTGATACAAAATTAATTGAGTGATCTATTCTAATATGTGTTTCATGTTAAATCAGAGACACTAGTTGATAGAAAATATTATTACAAAATTATGGGAATTGGAATGGATTGATTTGGACATCATATGAATTTCTTATGAATTAAACAAATTCTAGCCTTTATTTTTGCATTTAAAATCATTTTCTAAAACCTTTTATCTCATTTCTTAACTCCTTGGACTGGGCGAACTAAAACAGGAAACCACAGGGACTTTTGCGCAAGAAATCTGAGACCCAATCCAATGTCACGGGTGGACGGCGGGTTCAATATATAAAACTACGGGGTCTCTTTTGTGAATTTGTAACGACGAAGGGGTATCGGGATCTCAGGGCCGTCCGATCAACTCCGGACGCACCAGATTAAATCGTGAGGGGTCTGAATCAGTACGCGCCATGAACAGTCCGATCGTGATCCGACGGTCGCGGGCGAAACATTACCTAGATCTAATCCTAGCCCTTCAACTGGTTAATGAACGATCAGGATTCAATCGGTCGAATAGCTCTCTCAGGCGATCTGATCACAGCCGCAAGAAAGGGATCCAACGGTCGGTGCCTTTCTTCCACACGACGTAACCAGGCGGCGCACTCCCTTACGGCGGTGCCATTGCCGCCCAAGGCCATCCTTCGGACCGGCGCCCAAACACCACCGTCGACTAATCCTACTCGAAGCTGAGGTCATCGCGAATATATAGGAGGGGTTCTTACCGACAGGGACGATAGATACGGGGCTTCCAACGACGTTGGGCGGATCCACGGTTGTGACCGACCACCAGCGAGAAATTCCGGCCACCCAGACCAACGGTGAGCTAAGCGAGAGTACCGTGAGTACTGGTGCGATCCAACAAAGCATCAGGGCTAAGATTCTAGGGAGCGCTAGTAATGTGGAGAGACCCTAAGGTGCGGTGGCTCTCGTTCCCTCCTTATCTTCTCTGCTTGCCGCCATGGCTCATGTCGCAGGTTTTCCTCTCGTGATGAACCGTGGTGGAGTTGGCAAAGGGTGGTCCTAGATTTATAGCGGCAAGGACGGAGTCCGCGCAGTGGTGCACGACCGGGCAACGCCGAATTCGTCGCGGTTTGTTGCAGCGGCCAACAGAACTTGGGGTGGGAGATGGACCTGACGACTAGGGCCCACACACCAATGGAAGTGATGAGCGCGGGCGACGCAACCCCCCGGAGAAATAGGCGTGAGCCATTGAGCTCGGCCGCCACAACCGAGCCCGCGGTAATGGCGAGAGCGCCCGCCGGATTCGGTCGGATTGATGAGAGGGGAATAGGCTGACAGAGCGAGTCCCACATGTAGGTGACGCACGCGAAGTATGGGTTGCACGGGTTGAAAGGCTGGCCAGTGGGCCCCACACGACGGTGACTCAGCGCAAAAACGCGTGGGAAACACCAGTTGGGCCGCGCAGAGGGAAATGGGCAGTGGGCCGAATAGGGCGTTTGCGGCCCAGTTAGGTTATTTCCCATTTCCTTTTGTTTTTATTTTCTATTTTCTTTTATTTACAATTCTTTTGAATCCAATTTTTTAATGTAATCTCAAGTGCAAATTTAAACTCATTTGAACTATGCATATTGGTCATACCAAATTATGAGGATGTTATTTAATTATTATATTATTTTATATTGGATATTATTTCCCCCTTTCCTCTAATCTTCTTCTCCTTATTATTATTTTATCTTTGTTCATATCATTATTATTTTAAATGCACAAACAAAAATCCAAGATTATGCCACGGTTTATTTTTGTCTTAGTGGAGTTTTACTCATTTTTAATCATGATCAGGCACATGTGATGATAGATAGAGATGCACACACATACATAAACGAATGTAATTTCTCCTTTTTGATTTTCTTAAGAAGTGGGTATTACATGACGGTTATTGGGAGCCTGCTTCCAGATGATCACGTTCTGCCAAATAGCATGTACGAGGCACAGAAACTCCTTCGTGCACTCAAGATGATGTATGAGCATATTCATGCTTGTTCGAAGGGCTGCGTGCTATTTAGGAAAGAATACGTGGAGGCAAAGTACTGTCCCAAGTGTACATTGTCTTGGTTCATGGAGGTAGACTCTGGTGATGGACAGAAGAGGCAGCTCGACATCCCCTTGACAATCCTACGACACCTTCCGTTCATACCGAGGATCCAACATCTATACATGACAGAGGAATCCGCGAAACAGATGACATGGCACAAAAATGGAAAACGATACAATCCTGACAAGATGGTGCACACATCCGATGGTGAAGCATGGAAACACTTTGATGCCATTCACCGTGAGAAAGCCGAAGAGGCTCGTAATGTACATGCTGCATTGGCCGTAGATGGGTTCAATCCCTATGGAATGAGCACTGCCTCGTACACATGTTGGCCCGTGTTTGTTATCCCAATCAATCTCCCCCCTGGTGTGTTCTTTCAAAGGCAGAATATATTCATGTCGTTGATAATTCCCGGACACCCGGGGAATAAAATGGGTGTGTACATGGAGCCTTTGATCGATGAATTGGTACGTGCCTGGGAGGAAGGGGTATGGACATATGACCGAGCTACGAAGACAAACTTTAGAATGTATGTTTGGTACCAGTACTCCATGCATGACTTACCGGTGTATGGGCTATTCTGCGCCTGGTGTGTTCACAGTAAGTTCCCATGCCCAGTTTGCAAGGAAGCTCTCAGGTTCATTTGGTTGAAAAAGGGTGGCAAATATTCGTCCTTCGATACACATTGACAATTTCTCCCTCCTGACCATCCTTTCTGCCTAGACATCAAGAATTTTACGAAAGGTGTCGTAGTGACAGACCGCCCACCTGCAACGATGACTGGTGCCGAAATTCGTTAACAGATAGATGGGCTCGTGGCCAATACAGAAGGTGGTTTTGTGGGATATGGTGAGCAGCATATGTGGACACATAAGTCTGGCTTGACTCGGCTCCCCTATTATGACGACCTGCTCCTTCCACACAACATTGACGTGATGCACACTAAAAAGAATGTTGCCGAGGCACTGTGGGCAACAATTATGGACATTCCTGATAAGTCAAAGGATAACATGAAGGCAAGAGTGGATCTGGCAGCGTTATGTGATAGATCAAACCTAGAGATGAAGCCGCCAAGTGGCGGAAAGACGTGGAGAAGGCCTAAGGCCGATTTCGTCCTAAGCAGGGCCTAGAGGAAGGAAGTACTTCAGTGGATCAAGATGTTGATGTTCCCTGATGGGTATGCAGCTAACCTGAGTAGGGGGTGAACTTATCTACTATGCGAGTCTTAGGGATGAAGAGTCATGACTTCCACATATGGATTGAACGGACTCTTCCTGTGATGGTTCGAGGCTATGTCCATGAGCATGTCTGGCAAGCACTTTCAGAGTTGAGTTATTTCTTGCGTCAGCTTTGTGCAAAAGAGTTATCTCGGACCGTGGTTGCAAATTTGGAAAGATTGGCACCCGTGTTACTGTGTAAGCTTGAGAAGATATTTCCACCCGGCTTCTTCAATCCAATGCAGCATTTGATTCTTCATCTCCCCTATGAGGCACGAATGGGGGGCCCCGTGCAGGGACATTGGTGCTATCCAATCGAGAGATGTCTAAAGACTATTCGAAAGAAATGTAGAAATAAATGCAAAATCGAGGCTTCCATTGCAGAGGCATACATTCTAGAGGAGGTCTCAAACTTCACAACAACTTATTATGGTGACAAACTGTCGAGCGTGCATAATCCACCCCCTCGTTACAATGATGGTGACAATGAATCGAACATTAGCATATTTTGAGGCCAACTCAGAAGCGCAAGTGGCTCGACCACCAAGACCCTGACACGTGAAGAGTGGCAGCATAACATGCTATATGTATTGACCAACCTTGAAGAGGTGACGCCATACATGGAACAATTCCTTCATGAATTCTGGCGTCGATCAAGGGACCCCACTCCACAGGAATATGACACTCTTCTTAGAAAGGGTGCGAGAAATGGGTTGCCCGATTTCATTTCCTGGTTCAAACATAAGGTACGTGCTTAGTTTGTAAAAGAGATACGTCTTTGAACTCAATGTAGCGTCTTTTAACTTGCGAATACTTGCAGGGCCAAAGAGATCCGTTTATGAGTGCCGAGTTGAGACAAGTACCCAACGGCTTTGCTTATAGGGTCAAGAAATATTCTAGGTATGACATCAATGGATACCGTTTTCGCACAACAAACTACAACAAAAGTCGGCCCAATCGGAAAACAACGTGTTCTGGAGTCTTTACGCCCGGCCTTGACAATGTCGATTATTTTGGACGAATCGAAGAAATATATGAGCTCATTTTTTATGGTTCCAAACCTGTTACTCCAGTGATATTCAAATGTCATTGGTTTGACCCTCAAGTGACGAGACAGACACATTCTAATCTTGGGATAGTCGAAATTCGACAAGATTCCACCTTACCAGGAGACAATGTCTATATCGTGGCCCAATAGGCCACACAAGTGTATTATCTCCCATATGTGTGCCAAACGAAAGAACATCTTAAGGGTTGGGATGTTGTGTATAAGGTATCGCCGCACGGGAGGTTACCTGTTCCTAACGATGAAGATTACAACTTAGACCCGGACACATATGATGGAGAGTTCTTCCAAGAAGATGGGCTAGAAGAGCGATTTGAGATAGACTTAACCGAAGCTATCAGAATGGACGTAGATATTGAAATGGTTGTTGATGAGGAGGATGATGAGGTGCAAAATGATAATGACTTAGTAATCCTTGAAGGCAATGACATTAATGACGAACTTGCGTCTTCCGATGGTGTTGAGATTGAAATGGTTGATAGTGATGATGAGAGTTATGATCCGGCTAACCCCGACACATATGAAGATTATTTTTAATCGGTGTAATGCTATATGACTTTTTATTTCGCACCTGTTTTTAAATACATCTTTTTATATGTGCTTATTTGTTTACTCTTAATTGCAGGTTTTTGGACAAATATGGTCAGCGGTAATTGGCTGAGGAGGAGGGGGAGGATGAAAAGGACGTCGGACGAGGCAGAGCAGGCGGCGCCTCAGGACGACCTTGTCCAGCAGCAGGCGGCGCCTCAGGACGACTTAGACCAGCAGCAGGACGAAGACGACCAGCACCAGGACGCCTCAGGTTCTGGCGGCTCAAGTTCGAGGAGCATCTACCTGCGAGGCCCCGCGAGTCTCCCTCAGCGACCCATACTTCGGGACAGGCGACCGCTGATTCGGTCGGATGGGGAGAGGTATGTAACTTTATGTTCTTCATTCTTGTTCATATTATGTGTTCAAAATCATAATATAAACTAATACTTTTTATTTATCACTTGGATAGGTCTTGGACGGTTGTGGATTATGCTGGGGGTCATCGTCGCCCCCCTAATGGCATCCTCGGCCTGCTGTGCAGGGAACACTTCCTTGAACTGGTGGAGTACGCCGGAGTGACGGGCCCAGCCTTCACCTTCGACCACTATGTCGTCGCCCCTGATGCAGTAGACTGGGATGGCCGGGAGTTCAATAACAAGGCGGAGCGGGTGAAGCAAGAGCTGTGGGTAAGTCTTAGTATAATGTAAAATATGTCGCATTCGTTGCAAATTCTTGAAATAATGTATGGATACATCGTTTTTGTATGCAGGATTTCTTTAGATGTGAGGCTGGATACGAGGCTAGGGCGGATGTGGTGGCCACCACGAGCTGTAAGAAGCTCGTCGTGGACATTTATTGAACTAATCCCGTGCAAGATCATGCATTGCATTATTAGTTACTTGTTTTAGTGATGCATATTTGTATTCCACAAATTAGATAGCTGCATGAGTGGTGTTCAGCCTGAACCGTGCTGCGTTCACGGTGAGGCGAGTGCGGTCACCGCCACGCCGCGCATGAAGAGTGTTCCCACGCGTCAGGCGAGAGCGTCGCAGCGCGAGCGCGTGTGGCGGGTGATCGTGGGTCTCAGTCCTATAAACACCAAGAATAAATAGCAAAGAGTACAACGAAAACGATGCAACGTTTTGGTAGCACAACTCTTCTGTGTTCTTTTGAGATCCGCTATTTTTGTGTGAGAGAAATCGTGGGCGACGGCGTGCGTCCCTGAGTGTGTCGTCTACGTTGTCGATCGCCACCGAGCTGCACCACCGGCAACTGACGGCAACAATTGGTATCAGAGCCGTTAGTGAGCCAGCCGGAGAAGAAGATGGGCGACGACGACGCATCACCGAGCGTTGTGAAGACCGTCGTACCGGTTGGGTCATTAATGTGGCCGATGCTCGATCGGTCTAATTATTTCGAGTGGGCTATGTTGATGCAGTGCAATCTGGAGGCAATGGACGTCTGGGACATCATCGAGCAGGGCGGCGTAGGAGTGAAGCGCACCTAGGATCGTCTGGCAATGAGCGCACTTCTGCGTTCAGTGCCGAAGGAGATGTGGACGACGCTGGGGGCAAAGAAGACAGTGAAGGAGGCCTGGGATGCAGTCAAGAGTATGCGGCAGGGTGCAGATCGCATCAAAGAATCACATGCACAGAAGCTGCTGCAAGAATTCGAGAACATTCAGTTCAAGAATGGCGAGCTCATTGACGAGTTCGGCCTACAAATCAATTTGCTGGCTGAGAATCTGCGTGGTCTCGGTGAAGTCGTGGATGAAACTCGCGTCGTCAAGAAGATCCTTCGTGTTCTGCCGAAGCAGTACAATCAAATCACTGTGTCGATTGAGACGTTGCTGAACATCAACAATCTGATAGTGGAAGAATTGGTGGGGCGTCTGCGCACCGCTGAAGATCGTCTCAACGCTGATACTGTCGCTGAGAAGACAGAGAAACTGTTCCTGTCTGAGAATCAGTAGTTCGCCAAGTACCGCCACCGCCTCGCTCCGGAAGGATCCACCTCTGGGAATCGAGGAGATCGTCAAGGTGGGTTCACCGAGGCCAAGCCGAAGAACATGTCTCAAGGTGACAAGAAGGAGCCTGTTGTCAAATTGACATCTAAGGGCACACCGCGACGCAAAGGAAGGTGTCGTAATTGTGGAATTTACGGGCACTGGAAGCAGGACTGCAAACGCCCAACGAAGGAGCGTCGTGAGGAAGCCCATCATGTGAAGGCTGATGATGAACAGCCAGTGCTTATGCTCGCCACGGTCAATACGGTGCGTACTGTCGCGCCATGGCACGAGGCTGAACGAGTTGGGGTACATGTTCCACATCATGTGGTGCATCTCAATGAGGAGAAGACGTTTCCAGTGGATCGCGATGATGAAACATGGGTGCTCGACATAGGTGCAAGCAATCACATGACTGGGTGTCGTGCAGTGCTCAAGTCGCTGGACACTTCAGTGGGAGGCACAGTTTGTTTTGGTGATGGTTCCTTGGTCGAGATCAAAGGCATGGGATCGGTGCTGCTCTAGACCAGGAATAAAGGTCACAAGGTACTCACATTAGTTTATTTCATACCCAAGTTAAAAAGTAACATAGTTAGCCTTGGTCAACTTGAGGAGGGAGGCTATAAAATTGTGATAGAGAGTGATTTCTGCAATTTGTATGATGTTGATCGGTGTCTACTAGCTAGAGCACCTAGGGTCAAGAACCGTCTCTATCTGTTGAAGATGCAGCTGGCCACTCCTGTTTGTCTGGTGGCAATGAAAGAAGACAAGGCGTCTGTGGCATGGAAGGTATGGTCATCTGAATTTCAGAACCTTGCGTGATCTTGGTTCCAAGAATATGGTGGAGGGCATGCCAGTGATAGACCGAGTTGAGGAATTTTGTGATGGTTGTGCATTGGGAAAACAACATCGTCATGCATTTCCAAAGATTGCAAACTATCATGCTGATAAGCCACTTGACTTACTGCATATTGATTTGTGTGGTCAGATCAGACCAAGTACACTTGGAGGTAAGAATTATTTTCTGCTTGTTGTGGATGATTTCAGTCGGTACATGTGGTTGGAGCTCCTGATGACAAAAGCTGAGGCATTTGAGTGTTTCAAGCGAGTGAAGAAATTGGTAGAAGTAGAAAGTGGGTGCAGACTTTGAGCATTTCGCTCTGACAGAGGTGGTGAGTTCAACTCAATTTGGTTTACTGAATTCTGCAATGAGAGAGGGCTGAAACATTTTACTACCGCCCCCCTACTCACCACAGCAGAATGGTGTTGTGGAACGACGTAACCAAACGATTGTTGAGATGGCCAGATGCATGCTAAAGAGCAAGAAAATGCCGAGTGAATTCTGGGGAGAGGCTGTTCACACAGCAGTATACATTCTGAATAGAGCTCCAACCAGAAGTCTGGAAGGTATGACACCTTATGAAGCTTGGCACAAGAAGAAACCAAGAGTAGGTCATTTGAGGACATTTGGTTGCGTGGCCCATGTTAAGAAAACAGGACCAGGAGTAACTAAGCTGTCTGACAGATCCACAAAAATGGTGTTTGTTGGTTATGAAGCAGGCACAAAGGGTTATCGGGTTTATGATCCGGTGACTAAGAAACTGCAAGTGTCACGTGATGTCGTGTTTGAAGAACATCGTGAATGGAGCTGGGGTGAGGAAAACCAAGACAGGAACACTGAAACAGGAGTAGAAGTGGAATTCTATTCTATTCCCAGAAGAATAACAGTATCAGATAATGACCATTATGTTTCAGAAAATTCAGCTGGACAATCAGCTGTAGCACCTGATTTTTTAGTGATGGATCCAGGGTCTCCCAATCAGAACAGTGAATCAGGCGGCTCATGGACAGTTAATGAGCAAATCACACAGTCACCAGAGCCATCAACACCTATTATAACTCTGAATACACCGAATGTGCAGTTTGTAACACCTCCAACTGGAGGAACAGTGGATTCTGAGGGAAATGCATTGAGATATCGCACTCTGCAAGATATCAATGATTCAATAGAAGAGGTTCATGGGTTTGATTATAGTGGAGTGTATTTTGTAGCTGCAGAAGAGCCAGGGAGTTTTAGTGAGGCACTGACAGAGGAGTGTTGGAGAAAAGCCATGACTGCAGAAATGGAGTCAATACAGTCCATCCGAACTTGGGAACTTGCAGTTTTGCCAGCAGGTCACCGAGCTATTGGTCTCAAATGGGTTTTCAAGGTAAAGAAGGACCCTGAAGGCAACATTGTCAAGCACAAAGCAAGGCTGGTGGCCAAGGGATATGCCCAACGTGAGGGGTGGACTTTGAGGAAGTTTTTGCTCCAGTAGCTAGAATTGAGACAGTAAGGTTGATCATAGCTCTAGCAGCTAAAAGTGGATGGAAAGTGCATCACATTGATGTTAAATCAGCTTTCCTAAATGGAGATTTGATAGAAGAAGTATATGTACAACAAACTCCAAGCTTTGTAGTTGAGAATGGAAGTGGCAAGGTCCTAAAATTGAGAAAGGCTTTGTATGGGTTGCGACAAGCACCCAGGGCATGGAATGCACAGCTTGATAAAGAATTACTGAGGCTTGGTTTTGTGAAGAATCCTCATGAGCATGTTGTATACAGGAGAATTGATAGTAATGACAATTTTTTGATTGTGGGAGTTTATGTGGATGATCTTGTGATAACAGGACCAAGGCAAGAGAGTATTGGTGTATTCAAAAGGCAAATGATGGAGAGCTTCAGTATGAGTGACCTTGGATTACTTACATATTATCTGGGTATTCAGGTGGTTCAGAAGGAAGGGTTCACAACTTTGTGCCAAAGTGCTTATGCACTCAAAATTCTCGAGCAAGCTGGAATGACAGGGTGTAACTCCTGTTAGGTTCCCATGGAAAATAAGCTAAAGTTGAGCAAAGAAGACAAGTCGCCACCTGTTGATGCTACAAAGTACAGGAGCATTATTGGGAGTTTAAGGTACCTAGTAAATACAAGACCAGATCTTGCATATTCTGTGGGTATTGTGAGCAGGTACATGGAAATGCCAAGATCAACTCATTGGGCAGCAGTAAAGCAGATCTTGAGGTATGTTGTAGGGACACTAAATTATGGTTGTAAGTACACAAGGTCGGGCAATTCAGAACCATTGTTGATTGGCTTCAGTGATAGTGATCTAGCTGGTGATATTGATGATAGGAAGAGCACCAGTGGGTCAGCTTTCTTTGTTGGCATGAATTTAGTGAACTGGACTTCACAGAAGCAAAGAGTAGTGGCACTCTCCTCTTGTGAGGCCGAGTATATTGCTAGTGCAGGGGCTGCCTGTCAGGGTGTTTGGCTCAACCGGTTAATTGGAGAGCTGCTAGGGATAAAAACTCCAAAGGTGAATCTCCTAGTTGATAACAAGTCTGCTATTGCCTTGAGTAAGAATCTGGTTCATCATGAACGGAGCAAACATATAGACACAAGGTATCATTTTGTTAGAGACTGTGTTGAAGAAGGGAAGATAGACATTAATCATGTGAGCACGCAGAATCAACTTGCTGATATACTGACGAAGGCGCTTGGGAAGGTCAGGTTCATTGAGTTGAGACAGCAGCTTGGAGTGGTAGATTTGCAGCGGGATTAGGGGGTGAAATATTGAACTAATCCCGTGCAAGATCATGCATTGCATTATTAGTTACTTGTTTTAGTGATGCATATTTGTATTCCACAAATTAGATAGCTGCATGAGTGGTGTTCAGCCTGAACCGTGCTGCGTTCACGGTGAGGCGAGTGTGGTCACCACCACGTCGCGCATGAAGAGCGTTCCCGCGCGTCAGGCGGGCGCGTCGCAGCGCGAGCGCGTGTGGCGGGTGATCGTGGGTCTCAGGCCTGTAAACACCAAGAATAAATAGCAAAGAGTACAACGAAAACGGTGCAACGTTTTGGCACCACAACTCTCCTGCGTTCCGTTGAGATCCGCTATTTTCGCGTGAGAGAAATCGTGGGCGACGGCGTGCGTCCCTTAGTGCGTCGTCTGCGTTGTCGATCGCCACCGAGCTGCACCACCGGCAGCCGACGGCAACAACATGCACTATGAGGCCCGAATCCAGACCATCGTCACCTACCACGGCTCCGTCCTTGGGGAGAGGGTGACCAAAACTCAAGCCCGAACCATGTCGTTGACCAGGAACCAGTACCTGCAGGTAAAGTCATGCATGTTTGGTACCAGTACTCCATGCATGAATTTTATTTTATCTTCTGATATGCACTTTACGTGTTTACTTTGTAGATGATTCCACATTGGTGCGTCGCACATCCTCTGTGCTGGGAGCAGATGGTGGATAGGTGGTGTTTGACTGAGTGGGACCAGGCGCACAACGCTAGCCGGGAACGGCGTATGATGATGCAAGGTCCCTCCCACCACCATGGCAGCCGGAGCCTGGGCCAATATGCCGAAGCATGGCTACGCCCTCTTTTTTATTTAGGTATATAGCACTGGATTAGATATTATTTCTAACTATCTCGTTGGTTTTCTTGCAGTCGGCATCACATGGTGGCCGGCCTTGCTCCACCTTCTCGGCCTATGCTATGGCCCATAAGGGTAAGGCGACGTCCGATGTCACCTACAACCCGGATGACGGGCCCGAGGCCTACACCAACCCCGCCGTCTACAGCCACCTCCATGACTACACCGCCATGGCGCAGGAGGTCCATGACCCAGATTATGATCCGAGCACCGAGCCGATCGACCCCTATGTGCTCATGAGGGTCGGAGGAGGCAAGAGACATGGGCGGTACTGGATTGTCGACGGGGCAATCGACTCGTCCTCCACTCCCACTCTGTCTCAGGTGAGAGCAAGGAGCACGGGCTCGAGTCCAGCCATACGACCTCGGCACGACAGCTCACAGCTTCGCATACAGCAACTCGAGGTTAGTGCTTCTGTAACTCGTCCTTCCTTGAGTTATATACCTTCTCTGTGAGTTACTATAACGTTGGCTTGTAATATTACAGACTCAACTAGAAGAAGAGAGGAGGCAACGTCACGATATGGAGGCGAGGATTATGGTGGAGCGGGAGGCGGAGCGGGAGGCGGCTCGCCTGGCAGATCATCAGAGGATGGCGGAGATGTTCTAGTACATGCAGAGCCTTGGCGCCGCATAGGGCATCGCTCCGCCACCTCCATTGTTCCCTCTAGTTGACCCTGCTCTCTTCCATACTTCTGTGAGTATCAAAATTGTAGTTGGATGTTGGTAATGCATCTGGTATAACACATGCAATCTCTTCTCTGTGCAGGGCCAATCTGGGGCGGCATCCAACAACCCTCCGGAAGGGTTCAGCCCAACGCAGCACCAGTCGAACCGCCCACCTCCATGAGTGTTATGTTTTCAGTGTTTAGACATCAGAACTTGTGTAGAATACTTATGTTTGTGTTTGATACTTATGTCAGAGCTTGAGACGTATGAGACTTATGTTTGTGTTGGATACTTGTGTTGAACACTTATGTTTGTGTTGGCTATTTATGTTTGTGATGGATATTTATGTTTGTGATGATATATGTGATGTATATATGTGATATATATATATATATATATATATGATATCTTTTGTTTGTGTGGATGGAATATAAAAAACAATTAAAAAAGATGCCTACTGGTCACTTTGCCGAGTGTTACACTCGGCAAAGAGGTTCTTTGCCGAGTGTCAGGGCCATAGCACTCGGCAAAGAACCAAGACCTGGGCACCGGTATAGGTACTTTGTCGAGTATAATGTCGCTGGCACTCGGCAAAGAGGCACGCTTTGCCGAGCGCCGCACGTAGCACTCGGCAAAGAATCTGACATGGGGACCCTCCCTGGCGGGTTCTTTGTCGAGTGCTGCCGGGCAGACACTCGGCAAAGGTAACTCCTTTGCCAAGTGTCACCCGGGACACTCGGCAAAGACGCCGTTTCCGTCACCCGTCGCCGTAACGGCTGCTTTTCTTTGCCGAATGCTCCCTGACACTGCCGAGTGCCCGAGAAAAAGTACTCGGCAAAGAGGGCTTTGCCGATGCACTGTGTGCCGAGCCTTCTTTGCCGAGTGCGACACTCGACAAAGTATTTGCCGAGTGTTTTAAGCACTCGGCAAAGCGCTCGTTTTCGGTAATGGCACTCGGTAAAGACTTCGTCAAATATTTTTCAGCGGCAAAGCAGCTGTGTGTGGTAATGTATCAAGAGTACTAGTTCCGTTCAAAATGTATGTAATGAAGTTTAAAGATCATGTGCTTTATTACTTGCTTGTGGGCAGCCAGACGGGTCACGTTATCTTGGCGGATCAACGCGTGAATCACGTGTGAGTGCGACATATATATACACATCATCTCGGAACAACTGTGCATTTGAATATTTATGACTCACTAATTTAATTTTAAACTAAACGGTGATAAATAAAAAAAGAACCAAGGAAACATATAGTGACTCAAGCGGCCGCGCGCGGCGGCACTGCATTCAGCATATATATCCGTCGCTGTAAATTCAGATCTTTACGCTAAAGTTTCAGATCTTTTTGTTCTCGTCTTTTACTTCAAACTAACTCTATTTTACGAACCCGTACGGTAATCAATAGAACAAGATAGTGTTAACTTTATATATCCCATCTATATGTAAGCATAGTCTTAGCACCGACGGCAGCTTAGTTTGCGGTATATCTATACTATACTTAAAGCACAAGTTTCAACGGTCGTCATGCGTTATTTTTTTACAAATAACCCCTCACAGTTATTTCAAATTAATCCGCTGCACGTTTATAGATACCAAACGACGTCCGACATGGGCTAAATGCACGCGGATCACAACTATGACATAGACACGTTATGCCGGCCTGCTAACTGTATTGGGCCAGCCCGTTAGTCCCTCGATCCATTTAATTAAATCAGCGTAACGACGCCCGACATGGGCTAGATGCACGCGGGCCACAACTATGGCACATGCACGTCATGTCGGCCTGCTAAATGTGTCGGGCCAGCCTGTTAGCCCGTCGATTCATTTAATTAAATCAGCTTAAAATGTTAAAAAATGGTGCAAGAGGTGAGGTTCGAACCCATTCATGCCCCAATGGAAGAAGGGCGGGAGACATTGGATGAAACTGTCTAGCCAGTAGAACGTCACGTTAAGATATTTTTAATATTGAATATAAATTATATATAGGTATATACATTTTTTTGTAAAATAAAAAATAATCGTGTCGGGCCGGACCAGCACTACGGGTCGAGGCTACAGCCCAAGCACGGCACGACGTTCTTTGCTCTTGCAAGCATTAGGTCGTTTCTAAGACCACGTTGGCGCAATAGACTACATGGTGTTTAAAGTTGCTGAATTGGTTAGAGCAGCAATGATTTGTCACACTAACAGCAAATTGAAAGGTTATTTGTTGGTTTTAAACGTTAGTAATTGCTACGAAGTAGCGTAATTTATATGGAGCGCATCTAGTTTTTATTGATGCCTGACTTTAGCAACCACTCCATATTTTGATCTATCTTTTTTATAAGTTTGACTATATTGGACTTATTTTATAAACTTGATCTCACAAACTTTCTCTTATTTGGTCTCTGTATGATGGAATTATGTCATTTTATAATCTATGTTCATTCAGTTAATCGTTGTGAACTCTCTTCTAATCGCTCACTTTATTGACCGTGTTGTACCAAGACATATTTGCATGGAGTAAACAATAACATCAGTTAGCCAAATCAAAAAATATATTATACCGAGAGCGGAGATAATCAATAAAAAAACTTGAAATTTTTTGATGGATAGTTTACGTGGGTATTGTTGTATGCCGTCGCAACGCACGGACAACTGATTAGTATGTATGAACGGAAGTGTCCGTGTGACGACGCTCATCATCATCACCTGCTCGCCACGACAAGGCATGGATGGGATGCTCTTGTATAACGTGGCAACGAGCCTGCTGTTGCGTTCCGCGTTAGTACGTAGCTATATATATACACATGCACGCGTAGCGCAGACCAATAGCTACCTTTGCAAACGCACCTACCAATTGAATCACACCACATGTGACTACATACCTAACGCTATTTCTTTAGCCACGCATTTTTACAATCTTATATCATACATTTAAAGAGTCAAAACAATCTCAATTGAAAAGTTACTAACTGCGAAGTTGTAGATCCTCACCGAGTGTGCTACAAATTTCATGTTCGCTTTGTCTTCATTTGACATTGTTGATCATGCCAACTTTGGTCCGAGAAATTATATTTGAGTGTTTGCACTTATAAACCATCTAAAATTTTAAAAAAACTATGAAACAGAATTATTGATGTAAAGATTGTCTTAATCCAATGTCATATGAAAAAATATGAATTTTTTCCTACAAAACAGTTACCACTGCTGGTTCAAACCGTGAGCCAGCACCGGTAATATTGTAAAAAAAAGTGGACCCTATAATCTTAAGTTTAGTTTTAGACATGATCAACATAACAATTTGAACAAACATTGTTTGATAGCAGTATTTTTATGTAGTTCAATAGGACATGAAGTGGATTTAGACTTGGACAAAGTGGCAATCCGAATGATCAACACCTCAAGCAAGATGTTAGAAACTAAGTTGAAGACCTAAAAGAAAAACAGAGGTCAAAAAGATCGCAAAGAAACATGTCAAATAGGTACCACACTGAGCGTCGAACCGGATCCGACATCAGACCATAGGCCGCCGAAGAGTAGAAAGGCGTCCAAAAAGCATCAGACCGCCGGAAGGACAGGCATCGAACTATACACTGTTGGTGTTCATAGAGGAGCATGCATTGGACTGAGCCAGTAATGCAGCATCGGGCCATACTATCTCCATTCGATGGCATAAGAGAGGTTTTAGAGAGGGAAATTGGGCATCACGCTGGTCCAGCGGTAGGCATTACACAATGCGCCATAGAAGAGCCCAATGGTCAACGATGGTCATCTCAATGGCTAACTGGCGCTCATGCATTGGACTGCTTTGATGACCTCTATTGGATGATCTTATGGATGTATAGAAAGCCATACAGGTTGCAACGACTATATCTGGAGCAAGGGCTATATATACCCCCTTAACCAGCCAAATGAACGGTTAGGAGTGGAAGATTTATATGAGTTGAGGCTCGTCTCTAGTTGCTCTAGCCACCAAAGTGGTTAGTGATTTACTCGATATGCTTTGCAAAGTGGTTAGTTCAGTCAGACCACTACTTTAGTGCTTGTCTAGGTTTGGACCTAGTGTTTAGTGAGGTTACCATACCTCTTACCGCTCGGTGCTTGCGCACACCATTATTATACTAGGAAGGACTTGTAGACTTGTGAGACTACACCGACTATGTTTGTGGTGTGGCTACCCCATTTATTGTAGGGAACATGGCCTACTGAGGTTTGGACAAAAGCTTGATAATGAACACATTGGGGAGCAGTCTAAGAGAGGCCATATCAAAGACCCACTTACACATGGGGAAAGCCTAGGGGTTATCCATGGAGTTATACGACCGAGAGCTTGGCCCTTGCAAGGATATTCTTGCGAGAGGCTCTAATGAGGACTGTGTGGAAGCATGGAGCTTCTCGATACCTCGATAAAAATACTGGAGCTATCGATAATGGTTTTTATCTCTACCACATTTTACCTTTTTGCATTTGTAATGTATACCTTGGTTGTGTGCTTTACCTTCCTAGATTAGTTTGGTAGGATAGTGATAGGATTGGAACCTAGGTTACATAACTATTTTATGGTAAAACATAACTATTTTATGGTAGACATATCAACACACCTAACAAAACCTTATTTTCACACCTAGATATATTATTTAGGAAAAACTCCATTTTACTCCCTCCACCTATTAAGGTTGTCTGGATAAACCCCTAAACAATTTTTTTGTTTAACCCCTCCGAAACAATAAACCACATTAAATCTCACCTTTAAGCACTCTGTCGGCAACTTTAGCTGACGTGGAGTGGTTTTCAATAGTGTTTTTGACAGGTGGATGCTATGATGTGGCTGCAAAATAAATAGTGCAGATCCCCCTCGAATCTTCTCTCTATCACTTTCCATGCCTTACCTTTCTTTTCATCGAGCGAGGGTGCCTTGTAGTCTCCGTTCTTTTCCCTCATTGCTCCTTCATCCTAGGCAAGTGCAACAAATCAATCAATGTGGCGATCGTAGGACAGAGGGGTTGATCAGGGACTACAACATCAACCAGGTGTGTTCCCCCATCCATACATTGGTAGAAATCTAAAGTTTTTGTGGTATGTTTCTCACAGATAGGGTTTTTGAGGCACAAATAAGGGTGATACGCTTTTGGTAGAAATATGAAGTTTTTGCATCACAAATTAGGGTTTTCGCGGATACGATTTTCATGAACTCTATTCATTCTATTGACAGGGCTATGGATCTACTAGACTCTATTCCTGTTAGATTCCATTTTGGAGGCGAATTTGAGTTTGATGGGCATTCCTTGAACTATGTTGGTGGCTTTGTTGCAATGTCTCACATAGAGAGGGACAAGTTGAGCTTGCTAGAACTGAAGGGTTATTTGTTGGATCAAGTTGCTCTGATTGAACAAACTATTGTGGATTTTCACTCTTTATTTCTTGAAGTAGAGTTAAGTAGTGGATTGAGAAGGCTTGCTGATGATAATACTTGGCTATACATGTCTGAATGCATTACTAAGGGTGGTGTGGCAGAGGTATTTGTGGTGATAAACAATAGAAATATGGATTTAGTCAAACCATCTGGTAGTACCAAGGCAATTTCTGAGCAGATCACGAAGGAAATTGAGAAGGTCAAGGCATTTTATTGTTCACCTATCAAGAGTGGACAACAAGATGCAAACATTGGGAATGAAGAAGATGATGATCTTAAAATTGAAAGGGAAATGTGTCCTTGGGCCATTTCTATATTGTTTTGGTGATTAGATACACAACACATTATGTTTGAACTAACATAGTGTATAAGCAAAGGTATATGAAGCAAATTAAACTCCGAAAAGGACATAATGCAAATCTGGATGGACCAAGTGAAAAGGTAAGCTCTAGACACTTAGTAAAATGTGTTTATGTGCTAATCACTTTTGACTAAGTGCCAAGGACTTTATAAAGTCAGGTCCAAAAGAAGTAAAAGAAAACAAAGGAAGAAAAAGAGAAAGTGTGCTGGACTGGAGGCACCGGACAGTCCGGTGCACGGTCCAGCCAACTCGTTGCTCTCAGGTTTTCAGCCTGCGTCGGCTATAATTCACCGAACGGTCTGCGTGAGGCATGGACTGTCCGGTGAGCCAGCAGCCAACGACTAGTGGTGTACCGGACAGTCTGGTGCCCCCACACCGGACAGTCTGGTGTCCGATGCCCTCTAGAACAGGAAAGAAGCCAATCAGGGGATTCTCCGCCCGCACCCAGCCACACACTGTTCACTATTCGATGTGCACCGGACAGTCCGGTGCACCCGCGGACAGAAGGCAACCAGGGCCTTCCAAATGGAGCTCCAATGGCCCCTAGGTCTCTTGGGGCTATAAAAGAGACCCCTAGGCGCATGGAACTCGACACCAAGCTATGCTTGAACATCCAACAACGCTAAGACATCGAATTCGCGCATTTGCTTTAGTAGATTGAGATTTGGGCACTTGTTTTGAACTGTAACTCTGTTGTGTTGTCTTTGTGCTCTTCTCTCTTGTTTTATGTGCATGAGTTGCTGCAAGTTTGCCTCGTGTGTGTGTTTCTATTCCCTCCCTTACTCTGGTGTTTTACTTGTGATCAATTTTGTAAAGGTGAGAGACTCTAACTTGTGGAGATTCCTCACAAAGGGAATACTTGAGAAAAGGAAGAAAACTATGGTACTCAAGTTTGATATTTGAATCACTTGAGAGAGGTTGAGTACAACCCTTGACCGAAGGAGGTCACCACAACGTGGAGTAGGCATTGGCCGAACCACGGGATAAAATCACTGTGTCACTAGAGGATGGAATACTCAATTTACCTCTTGCCTTAATCATGGTACTCCTCCTCTTTGGTATTGTTGATGCAATCTATTATGTTGACTATTCTTTCTAGTTATGGAGGCATGATCATGGTTATTGATGGTTGCACCCTACGATGGGCACCAAATATTGGGCACCTTTTGAAATTATGAAAGAACAACAATAGGGCAACATGATTAAATTGTAGCTCCCCTATTTTAGAGGGAAGGTCGTGTAAGGGTCTTTTACCCTTTCTACAAACCGATGGATGAAAAATAAGTAATTCTCAATTCTTCTCATTTCATTATTCTTATGTGAGACACCAACCTTAGAGGTCAGTAATGATTGAAGGAAAACCATTTGACATCAAACAAAGTATGAGCCTAATATAAATGAATGAATAGAGAAATGCATGTATGAAATAGTGGGAAGAGCTTGGGAAATAGAATTATACCTTTGAATGCTCTTTGTTAACTCGAGATCATGTCGATTACAAATTTCATGAATAACCATCGTTCTGGCAATCACACTATTCACCTATTTATAGGGTTAAGTTCCTATACAAACTCATATGCAATTACATTTTTCCTTTTCTATTTTATATAGAAACACTTCACATTCAAGTGTGTACATTTCCGTCTTTTCACAAATTGACCTGTCATGCATGCCTTCTCTCGATCGAGGTTTGTTTTGGACACCATTCTTAGACAAAAGCTTCCACACACCTATTGTCATTGAAGCTTCACTTGTTAGTGAAAGGGAAATGTGCCCTTGGGCCATTTCTAAGTATTTTGGTGATTAAGTGCAAACACAAGTGCTTAAATGTGAATCTATGCCCACGGATGAACAAAGTGCAAATCACAAGTAAAGGTATGTTTCTAAGCCTTAGTACATTGGTTTTGTGTACTAATATATTTGTCTAAGTGTTAGAAACAGAAAGAAGAAGAGAAGAGAAGACTTGGCTATGTACAGCCAAGAGGCTGTTTCGGTCTGGGGCACCGGACTGTCCGGTGGTGCACCGGACAGTGTCCGGTGGTGCACCGGACAGTGTCCGGTGCGCCAGGCTGCCTCGGCCGAAGAGGCCGCTCTCGGGAATTTGCTGACGGCGTACGGCTAAAATTCACCGGACTGTCCGGTGTGCACCGGACTGTCCGGTGAGTCAACGGTCGCCAGGGCCAACGGTCGGCCGCGGATTCTGCGCGCGACACGTGGCCAAGCCAACGGTCGGAAGGGGGCACCGGACTGTCCGGCGTGCACCGGACATGTCCGGTGCGCCAACGGCTCCCAGATCTGCAACGGTCGGCTTCGTCATTTAAGGAAAGGAATCGGGCACCGGACACTGTCCGGTGTGCACCGGACTGTCCGGTGCGCCCGATGACAGAAGGCAAGGATGGCCTTCCTGATTTGTTCTCAACGGCTCCTAGCTGCCTTGGGGCTATAAAAGGGACCCCTAGGCGCATGGAGGAGGACACCAAGCATTCCTACAACCTTTCTAAGCACCAAGACATTGATCTAGCGCATTCGATTCATTGTGATAGCATATAGAGCTCTTGTGGAGTTGTGTACTCTTTGAGTTGTGTTGCGAGCTCTTATTGCTGCTTGTGTGCGTGTTGCTCTGATCTTTTGAAGTCTTGTGTGCGTTGCTCATTCCCTCCCTTGCTCCGTGATTCTCTGTGAACATCTTTTGTAAGGGCGAGAGGCTCCAAGCTGTGGAGATTCCTCGCAAACGGGATTGAGAAAAGAAAAGCAAGAACACCGTGGTATTCAAGTTGATCATTGGATCACTTGAGAGGAGTTGAGTGCAACTCTCGTCCGTTGGGACGCCACAACGTGGAGTAGGCAAGTTTTGTACTTGGCCGAACCACGGGATAACCACCGTGTCATCTCTGTGATTGAATTCTTGTGGTTATTGTGTTTTTGACTCCTCTCTAGCCACTTGGCATAAACTGTGCTAACGCTTAATCAAAGTTTTGTGGCTATAAGTTTAAGCTTTTACAGGATCACCTATTCACCCCCCCCCCTCTAGGTGCTCTCAATTGGTATCGGAGCCGTTCTCTTCAAGAAAGGGACTAACCGCCAGAAGAGATGGATCCTAAGGGGAAGGGAATCGTGATCAACGACAAGGAAAAGGAGTCCTTCGTCAACGAGCCAAAAGATGACAAATCCAACGACTCTGGCTCGGGCCACAGACGTAAAGATGGGAAGAAGAAGAAGACAAGGCGCATCAAGGAGATCGTCTACTACGACAGCGACGAATCCTCTTCTTCCCAAAAGGACGACGACCACAACGACTACGAGCAAAGGAAACCGGTTAATTCTAACTTTTCCTTTGACTACTCTCGTATTCCGCAAAGTTCAAATTCACATTTGCTTTCCATTCCACTCGGCAAGCCCCCACACTTTGATGGCGAGGACTACGGATTTTGGAGCCACAAAATGCGTAGTCACCTATTCTCTCTCCATCCTAGTATATGGGAGATTGTAGATAGTGGAATGCACTTTAATAGTTCGGATAGTCCTATATTCATTAATGAGCAAATCCATAAGAATGCACAAGCTACTATTGTTCTTCTAGCTTCATTGTGCAGGGATGAATATAACAAAGTGAGTGGCTTGGATAACGCCAAGCAAATCTGGGATACCCTCAAGATCTCTCATGAGGGAAATGACGCTACCTTGCTCACCAAAATGGAGTTGGTGGAGGGCGAGCTTGGACGGTTCGCGATGATAAGGGGCGAGGAGCCAACTCAAACATACAACCGGCTCAAGACCCTTATCAACAAAATAAGGAGCTACGGAAGCACGCGATGGACGGACCACGATGTCGTCCGACTAATGCTAAGGTCCTTTACCGTTCTTGATCCTCATTTGGTGAATAATATTCGTGAGAATCCCAGGTACACCAAAATGTCGCCCGAAGAAGTCTTAGGAAAATTCGTCAGCGGGCGAATGATGATCAAGGAGGCAAGGTACGTGGACGACGCCTTGAATGGACCGATCAACGAACCACAACCTTTTGCTCTCAAAGCAACAAGAAGCAAGGAGGTGCTACCTAGCAAGGTGGCACAAATTGAGGCGGTCGGACTTAATGATGAAGAGATGGCTCTCATCATAAAACGTTTCAAGATGGTGCTAAAGGGTCACAAGGGGCAGCCAAGCAAGACCAAGACGAAGGGGAAGCGCTCATGCTTCAAGTGCGGTAAGATTGGTCATTTTATCGCTAACTGCCCCGATAATGATAGTGACCAGGAAAAGGGAAACAAGAGGGAAAAGAAGAAGCATTACAAGAAGGCAAAGGGCGAGGCGCATCTAGGCAAGGAGTGGGACTCGGATTGCTCCTCTTCCGACTCCGACAATGAAGGACTCGCCGCCACCGTCTTCAACAAATCAATCCTCTTCCCCAACGAGCGTCACACATGCCTTATGGCAAGGGAGAAGAAGGTATGTACTCGCAACTCTACCAGTGCTTCTTCAAGTGAGGACGAATCTAGTGATGAGGATGAAGTAGATTATTCATGTTTGTTCAAGGGCTTAGATAGATCTAAGATAGACAAAATTAATGAATTAATTGATGCCTTGAATGAAAAGAATATACTTTTAGAAAAGCAAGAGGATTTGTTGTATGAAGAACATGATAAGTTTGTAGAGGCTCAAAAATCCCTTACATTAGAAATTAAGAGGAATGAAATGCTTGCTTGTGAAGTGTCAACATGCCATGATTCTATTTCTAACTTAAAGAGCATAAACGATGATTTAAATGCTAAACTAGTAGAAGCAAATAAATCCAACTCTTGTGTTGAATATGTTGAAATTTGCACTAGGTGTAAGGATATTGATATTAATGCTTGTAGCGAACACTTAGTTTCTATTTCAAAATTGAATGATGAATTAGCTAGTCTTAATGCTCAACTTAAGACCAGCAAGAGTAATTTTGATAAACTAAAATTTGCTAGGGATGCCTACACGGTTGGTAGACACCCCTCAATTAAGGATGGGCTTGGCTTCAAGAGAGAAGTCAAGAACTTGACAAGCCATAAGGCTCCTATCTTCGCCAAGGAGAAAGGGAAGGCTCCTATGGCTAGTAGCACTAAAAAGAACCATGCTTTTTTGTATCATGATAGAAGACAAACTAGAAGTGCTTATAGGGGTTATAATGCTTATGATGATTTTGATGCTCATGTCATGGTTGCTTCTAGTTCTTCTTATGTGCATAATAGAAATATGCCTAGGAAAAATATACATCAAATGCCTAGGAGAAATGTAGTTCATAATGCTCCTAGGAAAGTAGTAAATGAACCTTCTACAATTTATTGTGCTTTAAATGCTTCTTTTGCCATTTGTAGAAAGGATAAGAAAATTGTTGCTAGGAAGTTAGGGGCAAAATGCAAGGGAGACAAAACTTGCATTTGGGTCCCTAAGGATATTTGCACTAACCTTGTAGGACCCAACAAGAGTTGGGTACCTAAGTCCCAAGCCTAAATTTGCCTTGCAGGTTTATGCATCCGGGGGTTCAAGCTGGATTATTGATAGCGGATGCACAAACCATATGACGGGGGAGAAGAAGATGTTCACCTCCTACGTCAAGAATAAGGATTCCCAAGATTCAATTATATTCGGTGATGGGAATCAAGGCAAGGTAAAAGGGTTAGGTAAAATTGCAATTTCTAATGAGCACTCAATTTCTAATGTGTTTTTAGTTGAGTCTTTGGGATATAATTTGCTATCAGTTAGTCAATTATGCAACATGGGGTATAACTGTCTATTTACAAATGTAGATGTGTCTGTCTTTAGAAGAAGTGATGGTTCACTAGCTTTTAAGGGTGTACTAGACGGCAAACTTTATTTAGTTGATTTTGCAAAAGAAGAGGCCGGTCTAGATGCATGCTTAATAGCTAAGACTAGCATGGGCTGGCTGTGGCATCGCCGCTTAGCACATGTGGGGATGAAGAACCTTCACAAGCTTCTAAAGGGAGAACACGTGATAGGTTTGACTAACGTGCAATTCGAAAAAGATAGACCTTGTGCAGCTTGTCAAGCAGGTAAACAGGTGGGAGGAGCGCATCACAGCAAGAATGTGATGACCACTTCAAGACCTCTGGAGCTGTTGCATATGGATCTCTTCGGACCCGTCGCCTATCTGAGCATAGGAGGAAGTAAGTATGGTCTGGTTATTGTTGATGACTTTTCCCGCTTCACTTGGGTGTTCTTTTTGCAGGATAAGTCTGAAACCCAAGGGACCCTCAAGCGCTTCCTCAGGAGAGCTCAAAATGAGTTTGAGCTCAAAGTGAAGAAGATAAGGAGCGACAACGGGTCCGAGTTCAAGAATCTTCAAGTGGAGGAATTCCTTGAAGAAGAAGGGATCAAGCATGAGTTCTCCGCTCCCTACACACCACAGCAAAATGGTGTGGTAGAGAGGAAGAACAGGACGCTCATCGATATGGCGAGGACGATGCTAGGAGAGTTCAAGACCCCCGAGTGCTTTTGGACGGAAGCCGTGAACACGGCTTGCCACGCCATCAACAGGGTCTATCTTCATCGCCTCCTCAAGAAGACGTCGTATGAGCTACTAACCGGTAACAAACCCAATGTATCTTACTTTCGTGTATTTGGGAGCAAGTGCTACATTCTAGTGAAGAAAGGTAGAAATTCTAAGTTTGCTCCCAAAGCTGTAGAAGGGTTTTTGTTAGGTTATGACTCAAATACAAAGGCGTATAGAGTCTTCAACAAATCATCGGGTTTGGTTGAAGTCTCTAGCGACGTTGTATTTGATGAGACTAATGGCTCTCCAAGAGAGCAAGTTGTTGATTGTGATGATGTAGATGAAGAAGATGTTCCGACGGCCGCTATACGAACCATGGCGATTGGAGAAGTTCGGCCACATGAACAAGTTGAACGAGATCAACCTTCTTCCTCAACAACAGTGCATCCCCCAACTCAAGACGATGAACAGGTTCATCAACAGGAGGCATGTGATCAAGGGGGAGCACAAGATGATCATGTTATGGAGGAAGAAGCGGAACCGACACCTCCTACCCAAGTTCGAGCGATGATTCAAAGGGATCATCCCGTCGACCAAATTTTGGGTGACATTAGCAAGGGAGTAACTACTCGGTCTCGATTAGTTAATTTTTGTGAACATTACTCCTTTGTCTCTTCTATTGAGCCTTTCAGGGTAGAGGAGGCCTTGCTAGATCCGGATTGGGTGTTGGCCATGCAGGAGGAACTTAACAACTTCAAGCGCAATGAAGTTTGGACGCTGGTGCCTCGTCCCAAGCAAAATGTTGTGGGAACCAAGTGGGTATTTCGCAACAAACAGGACGAGCACGGGGTGGTGACGAGAAACAAAGCTCGACTTGTGGCAAAAGGTTATGCCCAAGTCGCAGGTTTGGACTTTGAGGAGACTTTTGCTCCTGTGGCTAGGCTAGAATCAATTCGTATCTTGCTAGCATATGCCGCTCACCATTCTTTCAGGTTGTTCCAAATGGATGTGAAGAGCGCTTTCCTCAACGGGCCAATAAAGGAGGAGGTGTACGTGGAGCAACCCCCTGGCTTCGAGGATGAACGGTACCCCGACCACGTGTGTAAGCTCTCTAAGGCGCTCTATGGACTTAAGCAAGCCCCAAGAGCATGGTATGAATGCCTTAGAGATTTCTTGATTGCTAATGCTTTCAAGGTTGGGAAAGCCGATCCAACTCTTTTCACTAAGACATGTGATGGTGATTTGTTTGTGTGCCAAATTTATGTTGATGACATAATATTTGGTTCTACTAATAAAAAGTCTTGTGAAGAGTTTAGCAGGGTGATGACGCAGAAATTCGAGATGTCAATGATGGGCGAGTTGAACTACTTCCTTGGGTTCCAAGTGAAGCAACTCAAGGACGGCACCTTCATCTCTCAAACGAAGTACACACAAGATCTGCTGAAGCGGTTTGGGATGAAGGACGCCAAGCCCGCAAAGACTCCGATGGGAACCGACGGACACACCGACCTCAACAAAGGAGGTAAGTCCGTTGATCAAAAAGCATACTGGTCAATGATAGGGTCATTACTTTACTTATGTGCTAGTAGACCGGATATTATGCTTAGCGTATGCATGTGTGCTAGATTTCAATCCGATCCTAAGGAGTGTCACTTAGTGGCGGTGAAGCGAATTCTTAGATATTTAGTTGCTACGCCTTGCTTCGGGCTCTGGTATCCAAAGGGGTCTACCTTTGACTTGATTGGATATTCAGACTCCGATTATGCTGGATGTAAGGTCGATAGGAAGAGTACATCGGGGACGTGCCAATTCTTAGGAAGGTCCCTGGTGTCATGGCATTCTAAGAAACAAACCTCCGTTGCTCTATCCACCGCTGAGGCCGAGTATGTTGCCGCAGGACAGTGTTGCGCGCAACTACTTTGGATGAGGCAAACCCTCAGGGACTTTGGCTACAATCTGAGCAAAGTCCCACTCCTATGTGATAATGAGAGTGCTATCCGCATGGCGGAGAATCCTGTTGAGCACAGCCGCACAAAGCACATAGACATCCGGCATCACTTTTTGAGAGACCACCAACAAAAGGGAGATATCGAAGTGTTTCATGTTAGCACCGAGAACCAGCTAGCCGATATCTTTACCAAGCCTCTAGATGAGAAGACCTTTTGCAGGCTGCGTAGTGAGCTAAATGTCTTAGATTCGCGGAACTTGGATTGAATTGTAGCATACATGTGTCTATGCCTTTGATCATGTTCATTCTGCATTTTGTTGCTTATTATGGTGCTCAAGTTGTACAAACACTCCCTGGACCTCACAAGTCCGTTGCAAAGTGATGCACATGTTTAGGGGGAGATGTGTTACAACTTGACCCTTTGAGACTAACCATATGCTTGAGTTACTTGATTTAGTCTCGAAGGAAAATTGAAAGGGAAAAGGTGGACTTGGACCATGAAAGACTTCCACTGCACTCCGATGAGAGGGTAACTTATTCCAAGTTCATCTCATAAACTCTTATTGCCATTTGCTCTTAATTGAAGATTTTGGTGAGGCAATGGGGTTAAAGGGCCAAAGTTGATCCCGTTTTGGTGCTTGATGCCAAAGGGGGAGAAAATAAAGGCCAAAGTGAAAAGTGAAAAATGGATCAGCTACCACTTGAGAGATTTTGAAAATAGTAGAATAGAGCTTTTGGTTTATTCAAAACTCTTGCATTGTCTCTTTCGTCAAAAGTTGGCTTCTTGTGGGGAGAAGTTTTGACTATGGGAAATAGGGGGAGTTTTTGAAATCTTTGATCAATCTCTTTTGGAATGACTCTCTTTATGCTTCAACATGTGTGTTTGACTTAGAGATAGAGATTTGAGTTTGATCTGCAAAAACAAATCAAGTGGTGGCAAAGGATGATCCATATATGCCAAAATTGAATAAAACTCAAATTTATTCTATTTGAAGTGATTTTGCACTTGTTCTAGTTGCTTTATGTTGTGTTGGCATAAATCACCAAAAAGGGGGGAGATTGAAAGGGAAATGTGCCCTTGGGCCATTTCTAAGTATTTTGGTGATTAAGTGCAAACACAAGTGCTTAAATGTGAATCTATGCCCACGGATGAACAAAGTGCAAATCACAAGTAAAGGTATGTTTCTAAGCCTTAGTACATTGGTTTTGTGTACTAATATATTTGTCTAAGTGTTAGAAACAGAAAGAAGAAGAGAAGAGAAGACTTGGCTGTGTACAGCCAAGAGGCTGTTTCGGTCTGGGGCACCGGACTGTCCGGTGGTGCACCGGACAGTGTCCGGTGGTGCACCGGACAGTGTCCGGTGCGCCAGGCTGCCTCGGCCGAAGAGGCCGCTCTCGGGAATTTGCTGACGGCGTACGGCTAAAATTCACCGGACTGTCCGGTGTGCACCGGACTGTCCGGTGAGTCAACGGTCGCCAGGGCCAACGGTCGGCCGCGGATTCTGCGCGCGACACGTGGCCAAGCCAACGGTCGGAAGGGGGCACCGGACTGTCCGGTGCGCACCGGACGTGCACCGGACATGTCCGGTGCGCACCGGACATGTCCGGTGCGCCAACGGCTCCCAGATCTGCAACGGTCGGCTTCGTCATTTAAGGAAAGGAATCGGGCACCGGACACTGTCCGGTGTGCACCGGACTGTCCGGTGCGCCCGATGACAGAAGGCAAGGATGGCCTTCCTGATTTGTTCTCAACGGCTCCTAGCTGCCTTGGGGCTATAAAAGGGACCCCTAGGCGCATGGAGGAGGACACCAAGCATTCCTACAACCTTTCTAAGCACCAAGACATTGATCTAGCGCATTCGATTCATTGTGATAGCATATAGAGCTCTTGTGGAGTTGTGTACTCTTTGAGTTGTGTTGCGAGCTCTTATTGCTGCTTGTGTGCGTGTTGCTCTGATCTTTTGAAGTCTTGTGTGCGTTGCTCATTCCCTCCCTTGCTCCGTGATTCTCTGTGAACATCTTTTGTAAGGGCGAGAGGCTCCAAGCTGTGGAGATTCCTCGCAAACGGGATTGAGAAAAGAAAAGCAAGAACACCGTGGTATTCAAGTTGATCATTGGATCACTTGAGAGGAGTTGAGTGCAACTCTCGTCCGTTGGGACGCCACAACGTGGAGTAGGCAAGTTTTGTACTTGGCCGAACCACGGGATAACCACCGTGTCATCTCTGTGATTGAATTCTTGTGGTTATTGTGTTTTTGACTCCTCTCTAGCCACTTGGCATAAACTGTGCTAACGCTTAATCAAAGTTTTGTGGCTATAAGTTTAAGCTTTTACAGGATCACCTATTCACCCCCCCTCTAGGTGCTCTCAGTTAGCACCTTCGGTGATATCAACTCTTTTTTCTTAGTCGATTAGACAAAGCAATCTAGCGAAGGAGTCTGAGAAAGATCGAGGGACAAAGGTCGTAGTTCTTCGAACCATACTAATTCTTTAGTCCTGAAACAACAATTAGAAATTGTTTTGATTATATGGGTCCATCAGATGGAGAACTTCTCTCCAATATTTACCTACCATATCCAGACACATTTACTAAAAATTTAAGTTTTACTAAATGTGTACTTACATTTCATCTTATCTTATACTTTATAGAATGTGTATTTAATTAGTAATAACAATGAAGGTTCTAAGTGCAACGAGTGCACCTTGAAAAATCTAAACAGATAAGCTATGCTTATTTCATATATATCAAAACCTTTGCTGGCCCCCATGTATAATCCTGGTCCCACCAGTGCTATTAGGGATCACCTTTGTTCCTAACATTTGTGCCTAGTGTTTTTTATCCTTGAAGGAATTTGAAATAGGTTGTTCATCCGATTCAATCCATCCATGGATTCTGCTAATGGATTCATTTGCAGAACAATATAGATTGGGATACTTGTGAGAGGAAACACCTCTAAAGAGCGTCCTCCTGAAAACTCATTGTATCCCCCTTTGGCAGATTGGGATACAAACAATGCATCCAAAAACAGCAGCCAGATTAGCATCCAACCATCTATGATGTTTATAGGAACTAAACATATTTTTAAAAAATCAAGTTTAAAGCCTATTGACTAGGTGAAAATATGGAGAATCCCTTTGAGACAGAGAAGCTAGAAACCTATACCTTCTATATATTATCATCGGTGTCTCATCAACATATTGAATGATTGGAAACAGACAATCTTGATACTGAGGGAAAGGAGGAGACATGGCTTCTTGGCTGTATTCTTTGTTGATTATTATAGTTTAGAGGACATCAATAGAGAGAACAAATAAGGGGGTGTTTAGTTTCTATAGACTAATTTTTAGTCCCTCTATTTTATTACATTTTAGTCGCTAAATTGTCAACTACAAAAAATAAAATAGAGTTTTAGTTTTAATTTAGGAACTAAAATTAAAAAAAAATGAAGAGACTAAAAATTAGTACATAAAAGCTAAACACCCCCTTAAAGAGATGACCGATATATCCTATTGCTTGGCATCCCATTTATACATCACATGTGATGATTTTGTCCATCTTAAAATCTGGTAGGTCAATTTTAAGAGATGCTTCTCCTAAAATTATAGGAGGACAGAGGTCCAAACCAATAGTATAGTGATTTGGACTTTTTTGGACCTTGCTATGCTACACCTACCACGCCTACCTATCTTCTTCGTGTTTCAGAGAGTATTATATATTTTGAACTCCTTTGAAAGAAATTTGGACAGAAATAACGATCACGATCAAATGATAGCAGAGCACCATTTTCACGTGCTCGGTTCCCTCGAAAATCTGTTGGGAAAAATTTGCGTCGTCCTAAAATTCTAGAGCTTTAATGAGGCCCAGGTTTATCGAGGCTCCTCTTGTGGTTCAGATTTCCTCACAGGCCACTACTGTGGAAGACTGACTATACTGTCAGCGGTGGCTGTCGACGGCCAGTTTCCTCTCCTCGACGAACGACCAGGCATGCTTTCCACGTGGTTCCTCCATGCATGCTTTCCAGGTGGCTGTCAGCGGTGACTATACTGTTAGCTTTCCACGTGGTTCCTCCATGCATGCTTGCGCGCGAGCTCGCTAGCTCCAAACCGTTCCTGCAGAAACTTGGACATGAAAGAAGAGCCAAGACGTGTGCAGTGCAATGCAAGCTGACGAGCGCGGCAGGCAGAGACACGGACAACTCGATGGTGTTTTTACATTACAGAGCGTGTTGGTCTTGCAGGTGAGAGAGGTCCGAAAAACCTTGCGTCGATCTCCCTCCGCCAGACGTTCTGTCCGGTCGGTCCGGCCCTAGCTAGCTAGCCAGCACAACGAGACGCTTGACATGTTCCCATTTGCCGTGGCCACACATGAACGAAAGCCACTCGACCGAACTAGCTGATATGTATGTCAGTTACTCGGTGTGCAACTGTGCTGATATTTTAAACGCTGTTCACGTGGACATACCACTATATATATATATATATATAATTCATCATTTAAATTTTGCAAAACCTACCAAACCAAATCACACTACATCTATAACTAACCTCCGCTAAATTAACCAAACAAAATACACCCAGACTTAACACACCATAAAAATCAACGGTTCGGATAGATTAATAACTCTAGCTCTCTTCCTCACTCAAATACAATAGACAATATTATTTGGATCATCAATCATCTCTCCCCCAACCCCTCTAGCCTCCCCCTCCACCCCTCCTCCACGTCCCTGCCACCCCACTCCCCTCACTCGTGTCGTCGCTGTCACCGTCAACCCTTCCACTTGCCCTGTCAACTGTCATCGTCGTTGTCGACCCCTCCCCTTCCTAGGATCGTAGCGTTCACTAGTAGAAAAAAAGCTCAAAGCATGCGGTGCGATATATTTTTACAGACGGATTCGGTTATCAACCGCATGTGTTATTTTTAGTGGCGGTTCCTTAAGAAAACCGTCACTAGAAATTGTATTTTTACAGGTGGTTCCTTAAGAAAACCGCCTGATTTCTCCTCTGCTTCCCCAAGGGAATCGAGTGGATTAAAGCACTCCACTTCGTAGTACAAAGAAATTCACAACACTGATTTGTGACAGTACCATGCTAGCACAGTGATTTTTGTGCTTCCATTCTAATCTAATTACAGAAGAAATGATGCCAGAAGAAATGAACTTTTCTGCTGTAGTTTATTGAACTAAGGCACTCTGCACATAAGTCACACCTAATCGGCTATATGTTTCTTGATCGCCGATATCTCCTCCCCACCCAACATTTGCTAGCTTGCCAAGCTTCCCTCACGATTAAGGAACTGCATGTAGAAATCGATTTTTAGTGGCGGTTTATTTAAGTAACCGCCACTACAGATCATTTTTATCCTTAATTTTTCGAGTTTTTCAAACGACCTCGTATGACAAAACCACCAAAATAAAAATTGTAGATCTCTAAAAGTTATGCAACTTTGTAGTTGACAACTTTTTTATTTGAACTCATTTCGGTTCTCAAAAATTGAATCTAAGTATGTCAAATTTAAAATTCAAATTTTGCAAACTACCTCGGATGAAAAAAGTGTCAAAATGAAAGTTGTAGAACTTAAAAAGTTTTTAAACTTTATAGTTGACAACTTTTTTATTTAAATCTGTTTACGATCTCAAACAAGCTATTTACACTCAAATGGTTGTAATATGTGGACAAAAAACTACAAACTAGACACAAAGCATGTCATATACGGAGTGGTAGTGGAGGGTATGCGCAAGGGTGAGGGCGGCGGTTTGAGTCCTAATAGCAACCGTGTAGTGCGCAAAAAATGACGCAACTTCAACGGAGACGGGCGCATCGGGTTGGAGTGGGCTAAGTCCTCTCCCTTAAATAATTTTTTTTTGTTTTTAAAAACCGTTTAATATTTCTAAAAATAATTTTTACTAGCGGATTTACTACGTCGATCGCCAGTAGAAATCGATTTCCACTGGCAGTTTTCTTAACTCAACCGCTAGTGGAAATCGATTTTCACTGGCGATCCTCAGTTACCCGCCTGTAAAAATGATGATTTTTACTGGCCCCTAGCACCGACGGTTCTAAGAAATGCCAGTGGAAATAGGTTTACAACCGTCACTATAGAGCTTCTTTGTACTAGTGGTTAGTTCGGGCTATATACTAGTATATGAGAGAGATAGCCACACACAGTTCAAATCTCTTGAATTTTTGGCGGCTAGATCATTTGGTTTCGGTGCGTGTATATCTACTCCTATAAAGCATCAGTTTCGTGCGTCATCGTAAGTTTGTTCCTCTATTTATTGTCTACCACCGAGGTCATGAGAAATCATCTAAGTCCAACATGACAGGAAGTTGAATCACACAAGTTTGTTCGTCTCCTTCGCTTCTCGCCTACTAGTGGGTTATTACCCCACGGATGGCCGGATGGGGCATGAGAAACCATCCAAACACAACATGACAGGAAGCCGCACAATGCGTAGTGTTCCCACATAGTACCATCTTGCTAGCTGAAGGAGGACGAGAGGACGAGCAATCTATAAAAAGGGGGTCAAGCTTCTTTTCAACTCTGGCTAAAATAAAGTGCAATATTTGTCCTTATCAGTTTAATATCTGGTATGTGGATCATATGTTCCTTACCTCTATGTATGTGGTATACTAGTGAACACACTCAATGTTCGAGCGTAAAAATCTTCAGTTTTGAGCGTAAAAATCCTTAGTTTTGACCGTAAATACCGAGCCAATGTTAGAGATGTTGATAACTCTGATGTGTTGTATTCATGATCGTAAAAAATTCTCAAATTTCAGCATAAATAGTGTTAGATTTAGCGTAAATGTTGATTCAATCTCAACGAAAACCCCAACGTCCATGTGACCACCATAAATCAAGGAATTTGATTACGGGATTTAATTAGGGGTTGATTAGAGAATTTGATTTTTTATAGCAGCCATGGACACCTTAAATCAAGTGGTTCCTTTTCCATTGTGCACGTGAAAAATATGGCATGTGTAAACTAGTGGACGCCAGGTTTGAGCGTAATAATCTTCAGTTTTGAGTGTTAAAATCCTCAGCTTTGAATGTAAATATCAAGTCAGCGTGAGAGACATTGATAACCTTGATGCGTTGTATTCATGATCGTAAAATTATCAAGTTTGAGCATAAATAGTGTTAGATATAGCATAAATGTTGATTCACTCCCAACTAACACCCCAAGTCCATGCAACCACCATAAAACAAGGGATTTGATTAGGGAATTTGATTTATTTATGACAGTTACAAACACCATAATCAAGGATTCCTTTTTCATTATGCACACGTGAAATATGGCATACGATATATTGGTGAACACACTCAAGGTTCGAGCATAAAAATCTTTAGTTTTTAGCGTAAAAATCCTCAGTTTTGACCGTAAATACCGAGCCAACATGAGACGTTGATAACTCTGATGTGTTGTAGTCATGATCGTAAAAATGCTCAAGTTTAAGTATAAATAGTGTTAGATATAGCGTAAATGTTGATTCACTCACAGCCAATAGCCCCCTCGTCTATACGACCACCATAAATCAAGAGATTTGATTAGGGAAGTTGATTATGAAATTTAATTATAGGAGTTGATAGGGGAATTTGATTTTTTATGGCAGTAACAGACACCATAAAACAAAGAATTTCCTTTTCTCTGTGCACGCGGGAAATATGGCATGCGATACATTGGTGGATGCACTCAAGTTTGAGCATTAAAAAACATTAGTTTTAAACGTAAATAGTGACAAATATAGTGTAAATAGTGAAATATATAGTGTAAATTCTCGCTGGATCGTTCGCCACCTCCTCGTCGAGCCACCGAGGGATCCGAATGCTAAGGGATTCCTCCCTCGCTAGATCGGGCCGCCATCTATTTATCGAACCGCCACGCACGTAGCCCATAGCCGCTCGCGCCTCGTGCAGTCGCCGCCCGTTCGTTCGAGCCTCATTTAAGGGCTAGTTTGAGAACCCCCATTTTCTAAGAAATTTCCATTTTCTCAAGGGAAAATAGTTTATTTTTCCTTAGAAAAATAAAAATATCATGAGAAAATGGAGTTCCGAGACTAAACATGAGATATATAGCAGGCAGCCCGCACTTGTCGCTGGTAGCCAATAGCCATGTCTCGTGAGGCGACATCTCGGGTGCACGAGAAATCTCACGATAAACACGCGCCGGCCAAGAAACCGTGTTCCAACTTCCAATTTTATCGTAAAATGTTTGTATATGTGGGAAAGGCGTCTAAAGTAACATGATGTCAGGAGTAGCAAGTACAGTACTTCACGATAACTATCTTTTTTAATTCAAAATTTAAATCGTTATTTGTGTGTGTATACCGGGTTTGATATTTAAAATCCACACGAATAAATTCATGTATATATACATTTAGTGGCACGCATCGATCGTGTAAAATCTATGCCGGATTTCTATTAAATCTATTACATTATCTCGTAAAATCTATGCACGTATCGTGTAAAATCGTTCCAAACAGACCCTTAAAATAACTTGAATTGAAACCAGTTTGTCATGGGTGGCTGCGGTACTGTATTATTGCTGTTGGTTCGCCATTCAACATGCTAAGATATTATATAAACTTAGGTGTGGCATATTTTGAGTTATTTTCAGTGCGTGACGGAGATATTAGTTAAGGAGCGAGGTCACGGTTTGCCCGTATTTCACGCACATAGGAATCATCGTTCTGTTGCTCTCGCTCTAGCTCCTTCGTAACCTCTGGAGAGCACACGTACACCTGACACACATAAAACAAAAGATCAATGACGACCTGGCCCTAGGCCACAATAATCAAACAATTGTTTTTTAGCTTAGCAGACAAATTGCAGCATGCACGAGATCGAAGGCGGACGCAGAGGGAATCAAAAATCGAAAGCTTCTAGTTTGCTCCGCAGATTCCAGTTTTGGACGTGATTTTTTTAACAAGCACTCATGTGTAGTCATGTTCCTGTCCCTTTGTTCTTTGCGCTACTGACATCTCTAGAACCGTCTCACCAGTCGCCTGGACTGGCATGCATGCATCAGCATATACTTCTGTCCCCGGCCCCCAAAACTCACACCGTCTCTCTCTAGCTAGATCTCACGTCCAATTATTGTCTTGGCCAAAGAAATGGAACTAATAATGTCTACAATCGGGCGTATATATCCTAAGATTATTGTACCGTCACCAAGCTATACAATCATGTTTTTGTGATCATGCGACTAATATAATCTTCAACTTCCTCTCTGTACAGATGTATATATGCCTGGTCATCGTACATCAACTCCTCCATTGCAATGGAGAATATAACCAAAAAAAACAATCCATTTTAGACAATTTTAAGTAGTCCTTTCTTTTTTTTATGTCTATATTCATGTAGATGATGAATCTAGGCACATGCATAAAATACATACATCAAGTGCGGAGGGAGTACGAGTTATCTCCATCCCAAAAGATACCAGAATAGATTTAGATTGAGCCAAAACATCCTTAAATTTGACTAATTAAATTTATAAAAAAAATATTGTTAACAATTATGACTCCAAATAGTACGCTAGTGAAGTTTATTATATATCTATGATTATTCTGATTATAGTTATTAGGAACTATAAAATATTGCTGCTTTTATATAGATTTGATGAGCCTAAAACTATTTACATCCTAAAAAGGAATTACATTTTTTTTCTTTTTTTTGAAATGGATAGAGCAGGCTTCGTTCACTCGCATCCATGGATGCTTCTGACCAAAAGACCAGGAAGGTACAGATACCTTCTATTGGAGCAACTCATTTGTCACGCTCACTCCAATAGGGCTATATATATTCAGCAGCTTTATAATATGAACAGTTGTGGCAATAATAATGTTGGGAACTGAAACAGACGTCTGTGAAAGAAACAAATTTAGGAAAATGAATGCAGTCACGTAGGACCTAACAACAACTTAAACATTGATCTCTCATGGATCGTTGTATATATCCATCAGCTTGATTTTTTTTTTCATTCATGGATCGAGGGCATCATTTGCCGTTTGTGTAGTAGGTGCTCTGATGCTTGATTATGCTCGTTCCAATCCGGGTCAGTAACGGCCGGTGATGTGGCCCAACCGGTTAGTTGGTCAGTGGGACTGTCGACCACTCAGTTAGATAGGTATGCTGAGTCGTGTTCTTGTTGATACTGACTGATCTGTTGGACGGTAGAGTCGATATAGACCAGCCTGAAAGCATATATATGTCTCTGGTTGGTTTTAGTGATTAATGACAACGTAAGATTACTTGTGACTAACGTATATTTTACAAAGCAAATGGTAAGTAAGGTCACAATGCAGGGAGTTGCGTTACAACGGTGAAAACAATCCCTCAGATGAAAACTTGAAGCGACGGCTAAAAAAAGGCAAATCAAAAGATGAAAGACTTTATATCCTAAATGTCGAAGGAGTTGTGTGACACTTGATATAGAGTTAGGACTTCATATCTAGGCCTCTCGTGCTTGTTTATGCTCGTTCCAATCTGGGTCAGTAATAATCGGTGACGTGGCCCGATGGTTGGTTTTAACATCGATCGGTTTGGCCGTCCGGTCAGCGGAACTGTCGACCAGTCAGTTAGATAGGTTTCGACCAAACTGAGTCGTGTTCTGGTTGATACTAACTGATCTGTCGAATGGTCGAGTCGATATAGACCAGTCGATTACACATGGATGGCTCTAGTTAGTCGGTTCGGTCAGAACTGATCTGAACCGATCAACACTGATTGGCTTTTGCGATGTGTTTTCACCAAAATTTATCCATTAGTTGCCACAAATTTTTATTCTATTGCATTAACTAAAAGAATGGATTCTAATTCCTGTTGCATTCTTAGCTATAAAAATGGCGTAAACATGAGTTTTTGCCCTTTGGGTGTTGAATTATCACTCTTGAATAATGTCAGGTATGGAAATTAAGGGTACCTAACTTACACCCCTAAAACGCGCTTAAACCCTACATACACCATCAAAGTACGTTCCCCGAGGTCAAAGGATCAAGAGCCACACCTCACCCGAGACTCCCCTCAGGGGTCTTCCCAAACTCCGCCTCGCCCGAGCCCGATCTCGGATGGGGCGTGTGCTCGAGAGAATCTTCGTCCTGACTGAGGTCCCCCCACCCAAGTACAGCGATGTCCGCCTTGCCCGAGCCCACCTCGGGCAAGAAGGACAAGCACAGGACAAGACCCATCCGAAGTCCTCCAGGAGACTGCCGCATTCAATGCGCATACCTACCCTGCTCAGGCCTGCAGGTGTACAGGGACAACAAGACCGCAGTCTTGTCAAACATTCACTAATTGTGATTACGCATGCGACCACTGTACACGCACATCGTCTGCCAACTCCTGGTGGACGCGTAATACAACAGGGGCGCAGACCAGCCCTCGGGCGCAAACTCCGTCTCGCCCGAAGCGGAACTCGCCCTTAGGACAAAACTCCGCCTCGCCCGAGCCCACCTAGGGTAAAAAGGACAAGCACAGGACAATACCCATCTGAAGTCCTCCGGGGGATAACCGCATTCAATGCGCATACCTACCCTACTCAGCCTGCGGGTGTACAGGGACAACAAGACCGCACTCTTGTCAAAGATTCACCAATTGTGATTACGCATGCGACCACTGTACATGCACGCCATCTGCCAACTCCTGATGGGAAGCGTAATACGACAGGGGAGTAGACCAGCCATCGGGCACAAACTCTGTCTCGCCCAAAGCGGAACTCGCCCTCAGGACAAAACTCCGCCTCGCCCGAGCTCGTCCTCCAGTCAGCCCCCCTAGGCCCATAAATATGATAGCCTACGACTTCAGGAGAGGCAGGTGAACACTTCACGAGTTTTCTCCTCCACACGGTATTGGCACTTGCCTCAATCAACCAAGGGACTTGGGATCCTTCCCTCTCTCACTCTGCTTGTAATCTTTATTGCAAGCACTTAGGTGCGAGTAATATAAGTCTCATCCCCCTCTGCTGGAAGTAGGGTCTCTCCTTGCCCAAACCAGGATAAAAGACTTGTGTCAACTTGCATCACCATCTGGGTCTGGAGCACGCAACATTATTTCACTAGTTGGTTAGGTCCTCGGATCCAAACACCGACAAATAATTATGTGTGTAATTTAGATCGATGCAAAATTGCATATTGAGGTGTTATTTTATGTTGTTTTTTTACAATGGGTGCTATGGCTATTTTTTTGAAACCAAAATAAAATATTTTTGTCATTAATATGATGATTAGGGTTCGTTGTTAGGTTTTACAAATTTATAATATGAGAATTTGTGGGGGCCTTCGTCTTCTAAAGGTACTCAAAAACACGACTAACATGTTTCCCAAGTATAATATATGCACAGGAACCTTCGAACATGGGATAAAGTTGTACATGATATGAAGAGCGCGGTTCGAGAAAAGGATGAACCAGTGCCGAAGCTACCCGTGGAAAAGCTTCAGCTTAGCGGTGGAAAAAGAAACCGACTTAAAAGGGAAAAGGTTGTCTAGTCCTCGATAGATTATCTCTAAGTTAATAGTAAATATCAAGGGCATGAATGTAATTCTCACTGGCTGCGTCTTGTGCCTATAAATAGATGAACAGTGACACCGTACTGTTCATGCTGACTTGTATTCACTCGCACGTCATACTCGGATTATCATTGTCTGCCAAGACGAAGGTATAAATGTAACTCAGTTTTATTCATGATTAGTTCATGATGAGATAATAAAAATAGTCTAAGATGTCATATGATTATTCATGTTATTTCCTATGTTTCACATGCTTCTACTTTCATTATTATAAATTGAAGATTATGAAGGTACGTCATTCATAACCTTCGTCTGGAGATCATTATATCCTAAAGGGAGATGATGCTTCGAAGGACGAAGGTCTTTAACCATTAACATTTTGTGTTGCCTTGTTCTTAACGCATAGCACTTGAGAACAAGTCCCCAACAGAATTGTTAGTACCTTTTTAGTTTTCCTTGGTAGGAATCGGGATTAACATGGAGGCCTAAAATATTACATACATCTTGTTAGGATTAACTTGGAGCCTATGTAACAGTTAAATTAGAAAAACAGTTTTAATAAACACATTAATTGAATGAAATGTAATAAAATAATCATTGATTTGGTTCAAGGCATGGCAGTTCAGTTTAATAAACACATTACTCATGCATTTTTTATGTAGACCGTTTTGAGGGGAACATATTGATTGCGGTTTTGGATACAGTGCTGAGCACTTGGCAAAGCCATAGATTCCGGTAGTGATTGCTGTAGCATGAGGACACGATAGAGGAGAACATCGAGGTTGTAAGCTGTACCTTAGAGATTATTGCCATGGAGGTTTTTGCTAGTTATGGGTGGAAATTTAATAATAGAATTTGTCCCTTATGACGATGTAATAAAACGTTGTATACGGTTCCGTGGAGGCGGGAACCAGTTTCCGTTATTAAAAAAAGTTAGCTCTCCACGAAGGGCTGAGCTCGTACATTTTTTCTATTATTCATATGTTTGTGGTTCTACGCTCAAGTGTTTTCTATACTAACATGTTAGATTATTTTGATTTTTATCTATTTTTTTAGTTCACATATACGAGCTAACAAGCTGACTATTGTTGAAGATGTGTGCCATGCGTGCATTTGGGTCATTGGGTGCATGCTTCAGCTGGCAAATATCGATCTACTATGTGATTAATAATGTCAAACAACATGTGGTTGAACAGGAATCGGTCGATATCTGAATGTGGCAGGGATTCATACGCAGGACGACTCAAAGTTTCTATAATGGTCGTCGTCACGTGGTGCTCGTCGTTAGGTTATCTCTTGGTAGTTTCTCTACGAGTCTACCTCCTTATTTTATACTCCCTTCGTTCTAAAATATAATTCGTTTTAGATTAATTATATATTTATTAAGTAATATATAAATAATGTAGGTTACATGTATGTTTATTATCAATATTTGAATGAATATAGACAGAAAAAAAGTAAGCTACAAAGAACTAATGTAATGTATTGCACATTCTCCCTTATATATAGCTAACAAAAGTGTACCACTTAGATCAGGGATATATAAGATGAGAGAGTAAAAATACAACACATAAGTATCTCCCTTATATAGCTAACAAAAAGTGTACAAATATATTGCACATACAACCATACAACCATTCATGGTTACTTTTAGGCCCTGTTTAGTTTGGATCGTTGGAACTAAAATTCATTAGAATAATGATCATAATTTATCTATAGATAATTTAAGCAAGTATGGTTGTATGTGCAATATATTTATACACTTTTGTTAGCTATAAGGGAGATACTTATGCGTGTGTTTTTCTATTGGAGAACGAACCAAAGGGTGTGATATAAGTCGTTGAGTAAAAATGACGTAGCATTAATTGTAATCTATAGAATTCATTTATATCTCTTATGCTATGAATTTGAGATGGTGGTCTTATATATGAACTTTAAAAAAATCTATAATACCATATTTCAAGCCAAATGGTCTAGTCTATTAAGCAGATTTCAAAAAAAATTAAAAAAATCCAAACAGCCCAATAGATGAAAAAAAAAGTTGATTAAGTTGTACTACATGGATCACCGTAATAATGCAAGGATATATAATAGACTACATGTCAACATGTGATGTCTAACATAATTGGCATTCTTTTAGGACATTGAAGGGTGGAAATGTATGTACGTAATCGAATTTTAATAATAATGTGCATGCAAGTGAAACACGGACGCTTAATTGAGGAACAAAAGATAACGCATTTATATTAATTCGTTCACGTGTGTGCATGGTTTTCCGTGCACATGGTTTTGACGCTTGAACACATGTATACGGACGCACACCACGTTTTCTTGTGCGTGCTTTTGAATCAAGTCCTCCCCCCTAGCTCCCTTTCGAATTCTATATATACCACCCCTACATATATATGAGTTGAGTAAATAATGGTAGAATTTCCTTTTTGTTTTATTTATCCTAATATTAAGTCGATTAGAACTTAAGATTTAACATATATTGACAGAGAGTAAATAGTAAAATTTATCTATTTTTTATAAAAAAATATATATTGTTTTTGTTAGTTTGACTGTACCATGGTCGGTGTACAGAAAACTTCATTGCATTGCATAATATATTTTTGTCTGTAGTACAATTTGACCGTAGACGATCGAATTGACTGAAAGAGTGGTTATTATTAGTCAAGTAAGCATATACAAATAAACCATCATTGTTATCATATTATTAAATTATATTTATACCTGAGGGTTCCATCCACACACACGGCTCCATCGCCATCAGCGCGCGCCGGCGAGATCACAGAAGCTCGCTTGCGGTTGCGGCGGTCATTCCGTGGACGTCCGACGTGCACGATGTATGTCAAGTTGACTTGCTGTTGTTATGCAGGGAAACTCACTAATAACCAGGAAAAGTGTTTGACATTGATAAATATTCTTAGTATTTTGTCCATATTCTTTCCAGAGAGAATTAAGATGTGTTAACAATTACAAATAATGGATTAGAGGAATTTTTCATGGTGGATTCTCGTTCCTGTAGGATTTGGTACTGTGTAGCACACTTTGGAGTCGAGGTCTGGAGCTAATGCACAGATAATCAATTGCAAATAATCAGGGGCGACGCCAGGGAGGGGTATAGAGGGCAATGTCCTCCCTAATACTCTCCTAATTCTATAAGAGCCACTAATTTTACTAGCTAATCACCATTTAAATAATGTAAAATACCTCTCAACAGTCCTGCTCAATTTGATTTGTCCCTTCTATATTTAAATCCTGGCTACGGCCCTGCAAATAATGTTAGTAATTGTGATTTGACATATCGTCTTTAAAATTCCTACGTTTTTCCTCGAGCCTATCCAATGGACCCTTCTCACAAAAAATCTCTGTGTTTTACACTTGCATTCCTATCCTATTCCTGTATTTTTTTTCTATTCCTATGGTTTTACAATCCTTTGATCCAAAGGAGCCCTTAGCTGTCATGGTTGGTTAGCTAGAGGTCCGTCTTTCTCGATCTTGACATTTCAAGAATACGAGATAAATGGGTACATATTCTACGCAATCGTACAAGACAAAAAGATCACCAACCAAAATACTAGCATATGTATAGATGCCATTGACAATAAAGGAAATAAGGAAACATACTATGGTTTTACATCAAGATCTGTAGCATAGGATATGTTATTTCAATTTTATCTGTCTCAATATTGACAGAACTTGAACATAGCATCGGCCTTTTCCTTTTCGTTCCTTGTTTTCATGTTCCAAAGTCCTTGGGCCTCCTACTAAACTGGGCCTCCTAAAGACAGGCTTTTCACGGAACAGAAAATACATGTTTGGGGCTGGGGGCAATCAGTCCTGCTCTAGTGTTCTCCTAAGGTTCCTTCTTTTAATATAGAAGTGCAAACAGCAATGATCATATCTACGCATGCATACCTGACCCATACGCACACCGAGGTGTGTGTGTTTAGATTCATAATCAAATGAATGAAATTTTAATGGTTAACGTATATACAACTAACTTTTATTTTCATGGTATCGTTTTTTTTTAAAATATGGTTCATTTCTGTACCTGCATTGCAGGCGAGAACAAGTTGCACACTAGAGCAACATCCAGCACGTGATTGAGCACAAATTCTTGCTCATCAGTCAGGCTGCCGTCCGTTTTCCGTATCAGTGAGTTGTACATTTGTGCAATGCCAAATGTGTGCCAAAGCATGAATGTCACGATAGATTCATCAGTTCATCACTGATGGTACAAGTTAGCATGAGCGTTTAGAAATGCAACCAAAAACGCAAGTCTATTTGTGCCCCTCATGTTCCATGACAGCAGGATAGTTAAGTTCAGTGGATCAGTACCAGGAAATGTACAGTGACTGTCGGTGTTACCACAAATCAGCCAGGGTTATACAAAGCACAATGTGATCAACAGAGCGTAGCAGAATCACCAGGACGCGTGGATCACCGTTGGCAGAGACTCTCTCATCAGCCAAACATCAGGAAAACAAAAATCTCACTGGTCAAATGATGCAGCTACTGCTGCAGCCGGAGCCACGGCGAACCTGATCATGCTGTCCATCACATCAACACTACCGGCTTCCTCGCCATGAACTCCATCCGCAGCCGCGTTGGCGGTGTCGGCATTGCCGCCACTGAAGCAGCGAGGGGGCGCCTGCCACTTGGAGTCTTCCAGCACTCCTCCCACCTCAAAGCTCATCACATGCTGCTGCATCCCTGAGGTACAAGAACACACAGGTCATCAGTAATCACCCTGCTGCATCAACCGAGCGCTTCTACCCTGCAGACACTGAGACTGGAATAAGATTTTTCGCGTTTCAGAAAAAGGAGACTGCAGCAGGACAGATATTTCCCCAGCTAAGAACTTAGCAATTGGAGAATTCCGGACTGCATCTGTGCACAAGAAAATCGCGTAATTGTATACTGGAGAAATGCAGAAATGTTAAGACTGCAAAAAAAACAAGCAGAGTTCCAAGTGTCAGGATAAAAAAAGAGTGAGGTTTGCTCCTGAATTTTAGTTTTCTTTTTCAAACGACTATTATTGCAAGAAAAATTAGGAGAAGTGAGCTAAACTATTCAGAGTAATTCAAACAGCACTCCCGTCCCGCACACCGAAATTGTAGAATCGCCATTAACCATTATAGTGCTGCATCGAAAGCACAAAACTGGAAAGCGTTCCTAGAAATTTAGACTGCATCCCTACAAACTGCAGAACAAAATCGCACGCATTGGTTAGATCAAAACACCCGAGACGGGTGCGAATCGCCAAAAATCCACGATGCTCCATCATGAGTCTAAAGAAAGTATAGATTGAATGTGCGGACGATATAGCTAGTACTAATACTACCATTGAAGAAATTCCAGCGGACGGGGCGGCCGGTGGCGACTTCCTCGTAGTACCAGACGAAGTCGACCTTGGTCCACAGGTGGCAGTCGAAGCCGTCGACGTGCTCGCGGCCGAGATAGACGGCGCCGGCGGCGAGCCAGTCAGGCGGCAGGATCCCCACGGGGAAACGCATGGTGCGGCAGGACCCGGAGTCGAAGAAGTAGGAGGTGCCGTTGGTCCACTCGACGTCGTAGAGCGGGTCGCTGGAGAGCTGGTCCCGGATGAGGTTGAGGTTGCGGCCCCTGGGCCAGTCGTAGTACAGGTCGATCAGCTGCAGCCGGCCGCCGCTCTCGGTGAGATTGGTGAAGACCACCGCGTGGAACTGCTCCGGCCACGGCGTCGGCACTGGGGGAGGGGCGCCGGCACCGGCCGCATTAGCCGTAGCGTGGGATACAGCGGCGAGGAGGAGGGGGAGGAGGAGCGGGAGCACCACGAGGGACGACGGCGGCGGCGACATCAACGACTGTTACGGCTTAACCGACCTTATCGCTTCGCGTGTGCCTACCTGCCAGTTGCCACTGCGAGCCAGTCGAAGCTGGACCGAGGGAGCTAGACAGGGTTGGAAGCAGACATCCAAATTATCACCACAAATTTAATATTTTAATATATATATATAATTCAGTATTAATCTTTCGTTATAATGTTAGAAATATTATAAAAACAATAATAATTTTTTGGATAATTTTTTTACATTATTTGATCCCTACAATCAAAAAAGATTATATCTATCATTTAAGAAATTTGAGGTTTCTTTTTTTTTATAAATCATAACAAACTCAATGTTAAAAAATACAAATTTATATAACATATTTTATATCCTATTTATTCGCAATCCAAAAAAAATCAAAAAATTAACATCCGAATAAATATCTGAATCCATCTCAGCTACAACATGTTTGGATGGTCTCCTCTAGAGCTGCAAAATATTTAGAGTATTTTAACTTATTTCTAGTCTTTAAATTTCTAATACATTTCTTGATCACGAGAAATGTAGTTGTGCACATCCTATGAATGCATGACATGGCTAGAAGTAGTGCTTATCATGACCTCCTTTGAATCTAATCAAAGTGCATCTAGCTCCTAAGTGGGTTTCGGTTTCGGTAGATCGAATGACAACACGATTAAAGGAATAATGTGTTTCATGAGACTTATATATATATTTAGTCTCAAGTATTTTATGTTAGAATTTGGGATCAAATATAACAATTGATATACAAACTGTGAAATAACGCCAAGGCATATTGATAAAAGGTATTTTTGGCAAGCTTATCTGTACCATTTATAAATGAGATATGGGAGTTTGCATATGGAATGGTCTCACTCGTTAAGCTTGATTAATCATAATGAAGATTGATGTCATACTGATGAAGAGAACAGTACAAATGAAATGGATATACTACAAGCTTAATCATTTATTCAAAACAAGGTATGACCCGATGGCTTGGCATGGTGAAGATGGCAACAAAATGTCTTCGAGGTTCTAAGCGAAGGTGAAGGTCAAGCGGTGACTTGGCAGCTGAAGAACCTAGCTATGTTGAAGAAGAAATTACTTATATTTAATTGAGACACTAATCAAGCTTTGTGGATCATATTAATTTGAAGGAACAAATCATCAAAAAAGTGACTTTGGTTCAAAAGTGAAGTCTTGATCAAATGGATCAATAAACTTAAAGTCATAGCTCAAGGAAACTAAGCACAAAATGCGACATTATTCGAAGAATGACATGCTCAAGTGGTATTAATTGTGAAATTGTATTTCTTGAGTTTAGGCATGGTGTGCCATCAAAAGGGATACAACATAATGTATTATGTGTAACCTAGAAGTGCTCAAAACAAATCCAGGTGAGAAAATCAAGAGAAAAGCTTTTGAGAAAGGTTTCATAGCTATGCAAGCTGGAAGAACCGACTAAGACAACTTTCAAATGGGGTAAGTCATTTTTGTTGCAGCCCCAATGGTGACCTATTCAAAAATGGGCTAAGCAAACCAACCAAGTCCGCTAAGACAATTTTGGCTAGCTGACAGCCCAATGACTAGTTTTGGAGCTCACCTATTTATACCTCTTCCCATGGATTTTGTTTGGTTGTCAAATCTTTCTCATGCCCATATACCACTAGCAAAGCCTAATGAGAGAACCCAATTCACCCTTTGTGGGATTTGAGTGCACTTAGTAGCATACATTGAATTGAAGAGCGGCATTTGAGAATTGTGAGATTATGTGTGAGCAAAATAGAGTTGAGCAACTCTTGAACACATTGTTGTGACAACAAGTTCGTGCCAATTATTTGTTACTTTTGAATCTTTACTTCTAGACGTCTAAGCGGTCGTCGATGAGGCGTGGTGCACGACGACGAGTTTCTGAGTGCTTCATCTTGCCTCTAAAAAAGGAAAAGATGTCATCTTAGTAGAGTGAAAAGAGGTTGTTTTTGGACCCGATTAGAGTAGACCTTTGTTGGATTACTCATGGCTTTCACAACAGATACGTATGCCTCGCATGGTGAGATCTCAAACAAATCGTTGTGTCTCCTCTCTTGGTTTGGTTCATTTTTTATTTTATATTGCATCTATTTCACATTTGGAGCCACTATTTTGTGTCTACTTGGGTGTATGTGTTTGTGGTTGTTTGGACATCTTAAACAAGTTGCATTGCACCAAATACACCCTACAACACTTCGAACCGAAGAGGGGGAAAGAAATCAAAACAAGCTCTTGACAAGCTTAATTGTGCTCGGCTCAAAGAAATTGGCTAAGACAGTTCTTGGAGTCAGCTAAGTTAGTTATATCCTGTGAAGTCGGCTACTACGATTCTCAAACCGGCTAAGTTATCTACTGCTTGTTTTAATTTGTATTCTGCAAGTTTAAATTTGTAAAAAATCTTACTGACCTCTCTCTCTATATGCATCATTTAGTTATTTTTAAGGCCTAGTTTGAGTATTCTAGTATTGATCTCAATCCACATGTATTGAGGTGGATTGAGGTGTAATTTAAACTAATTTACACCCCATCCACCTCAACACATGTGGATTAGGGTCAATACTGGAGTACACAAACAAAGCCTAAGACCTAGTTTGGATACTCTAGTATTAACCCCAATACACATGTATTGAGGTGGATTTAGGCGTAACTTAAACTAATTTACACCATAATCTGCCTCAATGCATGTGAATTGAGGTCAATACTAGAGTACCCGAACAAAGACTAAGGGTGTTTTGCCTAGTGTTGAGGCTTCTCAGATTTTTTTAAAGATGTAACCTGTAGTTACGTCTTTTTGGTACAGAGATTGGTAACTAGTAATAATCTCTACTATTTCTTAAGGATGGACTGAGGGCGTCCACAGCCTCACCACGCCCTCGCCCGTGATGTCCGCTGCCGCGCGCGTCTTCCTCCTCCCTCCCCGCACGCCTCGTGCGCGGGCACCGCGAACTGCTCCCTCCCCCGCCCGCGAACTGCTCCCTCCTGTGATGCCCGCCGCCGCGCGCGTCTTCGTCCTTCCTCCCCGCATCCCGCGCGGGCACCGCGAACTGCTCCCTCCCCTGCCCGCGAACTGCTCCCTCCCCGCCCCGCGAACTGTTCCTCTCGCCCGCTCACCGTGAACTGCTCCCTCCCACGCGCGCCCACTGCCCTCGCCCTCGCCCTCGACGGCGCTGCTCTCTGTGAGGGTGGGATCCACGGACGCGCCTCCACCAACCCTGACCCCGACGGCGCAGTACCAGCACAAATGCGAGAACCTGGTGGCCATGTGCCGCATTTAGCAAGATTTCCAGCATGAAGGGCCGAATCTCCAGCTAGACGCAAAGCAAGCAAGAGAGCTCACCTTTGCTAAGATCAGCCGCGAGAACACCGAGGGCAGCCGACGACGCGGAGACGGCGAGCAGCCACAGCTGCAGCCGCAGCACGGCGGGAGATCTCCACCGCATTGCGCCTCCAGTCGCACTCGCCCTCTTTCCTCTTCCTTTCACCTGCCCTCCAAGTACGAGTCTTCTCTTTCTCTCCTCTGGCTTTGGACACTTTCGCCTCAAGTGTTTTTTTACGGCAGATTAATTACCACCCCGTGTTTTCTCAACGGACCCGCCTCCACCAACCTCGACGGCGCTGCTCTCTGTGATGCCATGGAGGGGCTGAGCTGCAGAACGGTGTGTTGTTTATCGGTGCTCATAAAGTAAATAATTCAGTTTTTTAAAAAGTAAATATATAGTCCTATTAAGAGTGTACAGAGGCACATCACCCTGTTGTGTTGACAGTGGAGGAACATTGAGTCGACCGCCACACTTTGTTCTGCAGTGGTCTCCGTTGATTTACCGTGAGTATACTGATTTACTTTCTTTTTGGCTATGGTAGGCCAAACATGTTGGGTGTTGGTGAAAGTCGCCTAGAGGGGGGGTGAATAGGGCGAATCTGAAATTTACAAACTTTAAGCACAACTACAAGTCGGGGTTAGCGTTAGAAATATAAACGAGTCCGAAAGAGAGGGCAAAAACAAATCACAGGCAAATAAGGCGGATGACACGGTGATTTGTTTTACCGAGGTTCGGTTCTTGCAAACCTACTCTCCGTTGAGGTGGTCACAAAGACCGTGTCTCTTTCAACCTTTTCCCTCTCTCAAACGGTCACTTAGACCGAGTGAGCTTCTCTTCTCAGTCAAATGGGACACTAAGTCCCTACAAGGACCACCACACAATTGGTGTCTCTTGTCTTGGTTACAATTGAGTTGGAATCAAGAAAGAAGAAGAAAAGCAATTCAAGCGCAAGAGCTCAAATGAATACAAGTCTCTCTCTGACTAGTCACTATTTGATTGGAATGATCTTTGGACTTGGGAGAGAATTTGATCTCTTTGGTTGTGTCTTGTCTTGAATGCTATAGCTCTTGTAAGGTCTATGAAGTCTGAAAACTTGGATGCAATGAATGGTGGGTGGTTGGGGTATTTATAGCCCCAACCACCAAACTAGCTGTTTGGTGGAGGCTGCTGTCGCATGGCACGCCGGACAATCCGGTGCGTCACCGGACACTGTCCGGTGCGCCAGCCACGTCACCCGACCGTTAAGGTTCGACCGTTGGAGCTTCTGTCTTCTGGGCCACCGGACAGTCCGGTGCGCCTTCTGGCGCGTGCCTGACTTCTGCGCGCACTGTAGCGCATTTAATGTTGTTGCAGGCGACCGTTGGCACTGTAGTAGCCGTTACTCCGCTGGCACACCAGACAGTCCGGTGGTGCACCGGACAGTCCAGTGAATTATAGCGGAGCGGCTTCCCAGAATTCCTGAAGGTGAGCTGTTCGGAGTTGAGTTCCCTGGTGCACTGGACACTGTCCGGTGGCACATCGGACAGTCCGGTGCGCCAGACCAGGGCACACTTTGGTTGTCTTTTGCTCTCTTTGTTTGAACCCTTTCTTGGTATTTTTATTGGTTTATTGTGAACCTTTGGCACCTGTAAAACTTATAGTCTAGAGCAAACTAGTTAGTCCAATTATTTGTGTTGGGCAATTCAACCACCAAAATCAATTAGGAAAAGGTGTAAGCCTATTTCCCTTTCAATCTCCCCCTTTTTGGTGATTGATGCCAACACAAACCAAATCAAATATAGAAGTGCGGAATTGAACTAGTTTGCATAATGTAAGTGCAAAGGTTGCTTGGAATGAAACCAATAATTATTTCTACTAGATATGCATGGATGGCTTTCTTCTAATTTAAAATTTTGGACCATGCTTGCACCACTTGTTTTGTTTTGCAAATGTTTTGGAAAATCTTTTCAAAGTCTTTTGCAAAATAGTCAAAGGTAAATGAGTAAGATTTTGAGAAGTATTTTCAAGATTTTGAGATTTTCTTCCCCCGTTTTAAATGCTTTTCCTTTGACTAAACAAAACTCCCCCTTAATGAAATCCTCCTCTTAGTGTTCAAGAGGGTTTTAGATATTAATTTTGAAGATGGTATACCAATTTGAAAATCAATGTGAAAAACACTTCTTTAAATACAAGTTGAAAGACTAAATTTTTGAAATTGGTGGTGGTGCGGTCCTTTTGCTTTGGGCTAATACTTTCTCCCCCTTTGGCATGAATCGCCAAAAACGGATACTTGTGAGAGAAATATAAGCACTTCTTACTTTCTCTCCCCATGGTAAATAACATATGAGTGAAGATTATACCAAAGTGGAGAGCGATGCAGAGCGATGACGAAGGATGAATAATTTGATGGAGTGGAGTGGAAGCCTTGTCTTCGCCGAAGACTACTTTTCCCTTTCAATCTATGACTTGGTATGAAATTTACTTGACAAACACATTAGTCATAGCACATGAAAGAGATACGATCAAAGGTATATCAATGAGCTATGTGTGCAAAATATCAATCAAAATTCCTAGAATCAAGAATATTTAGCTCATGCCTAAGTTTGGTAAATGTTTGCTCATCTAATGGCTTGGTAAAGATATCTGCTAATTGTTCTTTGGTGTTAACATATGCAATCTTGATATCCCCCTTTTGTTGGTGATCCCTTAAAAAATGATACCGAATGGCTATGTGTTTAGTGCGGCTATGTTCAACGGGATTATCCGCTATGCGGATTGCACTCTCATTATCACATAGAAGAGGAACTTTGGTTAATTTGTAACCATAGTCCCTAAGGGTTTGCCTCATCCAAAGCAATTGCGCGCAACAATGGCCTGCGGCAATGTACTCGGCTTCGGCGGTATAAAGAGCGACAGAATTTTGCTTCTTTGAAGCCCAAGACACCAGAGATCTTCCCAAGAACTGACAAGTCCCTGATGTGCTCTTTCTATTAATTTTACACCCTGCCCAATCAGCATCAGAATAACCAATTAAATCAAATGTGGATCCCCTAGGGTACCAAAGGCCAAACTTAGGAGTATAAACTAAATATCTCAAGATTCGTTTTACGGCCCTAAGGTGAACTTCCTTAGGATCGGCTTGGAATCTTGCACACATGCATACGGAAAGCATTATATCCGGTCGTGAAGCACATAAATAGAGTAAAGAACCTATCATCGATTGGTATACCTTTTGATCTACAGATTTACCTCCTGTGTCGAGGTCGAGATGCCCATTAGTTCCCATGGGTGTCTTGATGGGCTTGGCATCCTTCATCCCAAACTTTGTGAGTATGTCTTGAATGTACTTCGTTTGGCTAATGAAGGTGCCCTCTTGGAGTTGCTTTACTTGAAATCCCAAGAAATACTTCAACTCCCCCATCATCGACATCTCAATTTTTTGTGTCATGATCCTACTAAACTCTTCACATGTAGATTCGTTAGTAGACCCAAATATGATATCATCAACATAGATTTGGCATACAAACAAATCATTTGCAAGTATTTTAGTAGAGAGAGTAGGATCAGCTTTTCCGACTTTGAAGCCATTAGTGATAAGGAAATCTCTTAGGCATTCATATCATGCTCTTGGGGTTGCTTGAGCCTATAAAGCGCCTTAGAGAGTTTATAAACATGGTTAGGGTACTCACTATCTTCAAAGCCGGGAGGTTGCTCAACATAGACCTCCTCCTTGATTGGTCCATTTAGGAAGGCACTTTTCACGTCCATTTGATAAAGCTTAAAGCCATGGTAAGTAGCATAGGCAAGTAATATACGAATTGACTCAAGCCTAGCTACGGGTGCATAGGTTTCACCGAAATCCAAACCTTCGACTTGTGAATATCCCTTTGCCACAAGTCGGGCTTTGTTCCTTGTCACCACACCATGCTCATCTTGCTTGTTGTGGAAGACCCATTTGGTTCCTACAACATTTTGGTTAGGATGTGGAACTAAATGTCATACCTTATTCCTTGTGAAGTTGTTGAGCTCCTCTTGCATCGCCAGCACCCAATCCGAATCTTGAAGTGCTTCCTCTACCCTGTGTGGCTCAATAGAGGAAACAAAAGAGTAATGTTCACAAAAATGAGCAACACGAGATCGAGTAGTTACCCCCTTATGAATATCGCCGAGGATGGAGTTCACGGGGTGATCTCGTTGTATTGCTTGGTGGACTCTTGGGTGTGGTGGTCTTGGACCATCATCATCTTCCTTGTCTTGATTATTAACATCTCCCCTTGATCATTGCCCTCCTCTTGAGGTGGCTCATCTTCTTGATCTTCTCCTTCATCATTTTGAGCCTCACTCTCATCTTGAGTTGGTGGGGATGCTTGCATGGGGGAAGATGGTTGATCTTGTGCTTGTGGAGGCTCTTCGGATTCCTTAGGACACACATCCCCAATAGACATGTTCCTTAGAGTGACGCACGGAGCCTCTTCATCATCTAGCTCATCAAGATCAACTTGCTTTACTTGAGAGCTGTTAGTTTCATCAAACACAATGTCACAAGAAACTTCAACTAGTCCAGTGGACTTGTTAAAGACTCTATATGCCCTTGTGTTTGAATCAAAACCAAGTAAAAAGCCTTCTACAGCCTTAGGAGCAAATTTAGATTTTCTACCTCTTTTAACAAGAATAAAGCATTTGCTACCAAAGACTCTAAAATATGAAACATTGGGCTTTTTACCGGTTAGGAGTTCATAAGATGTCTTCTTGAGGATTCGATGAAGATATAACCGGTTGATGGCGTAGCAAGCGGTGTTGACCGCCTCGGCCCAAAACCGATCTGAAGTCTTGTACTCATCAAGCATGGTCCTTGCCATGTCCAATAGAGTTCTATTCTTCCTCTCCACTACACCATTTTGTTGTGGCGTGTAGAGAGAAGAGAACTCATGCTTGATGCCCTCCTCCTCAAGAAAGCCTTCAATTTGAGAGTTCTTGAACTGCGTCCCGTTGTCGCTTCTTATCTTCTTGATACTTAATCCGAACTCATTTTGAGCCCGTCTCAAGAATCCCTTTAAGGTCTCTTGGGTTTGAGATTTTTCTTGCAAAAAGAACACCCAAGTGAAGCGAGAATAATCATCCACAATAACTAGACAGTACTTACTCCCGCCGATGCTTATGTAAGCTATCGGGCCGAATAGATCCATGTGGAGTAGCTCCAGTGGCCTGACAGTGTCAAGATGTTCTTGTGTGGATGATGAACACCACCTTGCTTCCCTGCTTGACATGCGCTACAAACCCTGTCTTTCTCAAAATGAACATTGGTTAGTCCCAAAATGTGCTCTCCCTTTATAAGCTTATGAAGATTCTTCATCCCCATATGGGCTAGTCGGCGGTGCCAGAGCCAACCCATGTTAGTCTTAGCAATTAAGCAAGTGTCGAGTTCAGCTCTATCAAAATCTACTAAGTATAGCTGACCCTCTAACACTCCCTTAAATGCTACTGAATCATCACTTCTTCTAAAGACAGTAACACCTATATCCGTAAAAAGACAATTGTAGCCCATTTTACATAATTGTGAAACTGAAAGCAAGTTATAATCTAAAGAATCTACAAGAAAAACATTAGAAATAGAATGGTCAGGAGATATAGCAATTTTACCCAATCCTTTGACCAAACCTTGATTTCCATCCCCGAATGTGATAGCTCGTTGGGGATCTTGGTTTTTCTCATAGGAGGAGAACATATTCTCCCCTGTCATATGGTTTGTGCACTCGCTATCGATGATCCAACTTGAGCCCCCGGATGCATAAACCTACAAAACAATTTTAGGCCTTGTTCTTAGGTACCCAAACGATCCTGGGTCCTTTGACATTAGAAACAAGCACCTTGGGTACCCAAACACAAGTCTTTGACCCGTTGTGTTTGCCCCCAGCATATTTGGCAACTACTTTGCCTGATTTGTTAGTTAGCACATAAGATGCATCAAAAGTCTTGAATGAAATGTTATGATCATTTGATGCAATAGGAGTTTTCTTCTTAGGCAATTTAGCATGAGTAGATTGCCTAGAACTAGATGCCTCACTCTTGTACATAAAATCATGATTAGGGCCAGAGTGAGACTTCCTATAGTGAATTCTCCTAATTTTGTGCTCAGGATAACCGGCAGGGTACAAAATGTAACCCTCGTTATTCTGAGGCATGGGAGCCTTGCCCTTAACAAAGTTAGATAATCTTTTAGGAGGGGCATTGAGTTTGACATTGCCTCCCTGTTGGAAGCCAATGCCATCCTTAATGCCAGGGCATCTCCCACTATAGAGCATACTACGAGCAAATTTAAAATTTTCATTTTCTAACTCATGCTCGGCAATTTTAGCATCTAATTTTGCTATATGATCATTTTGTTGTTTAATCATAGCAATGTGATCATGGATAGCGTCAATGTTAACATCTCTACATTTAGTGCAAATAGTAACATGCTCAATGGTAGATGTAGAGGGTTTGCAAGAATTTAATTCAACAATCTTAGCATGTAATATGGCATTTTCATCTCTAAGATTGGAAATGGAAACATTGCAAACATTTAATTCCTTAGCCTTAGCAATTAATTTCTCATTCTCATTTCTAAGGCTAGCAAGAGAGGCATTTAATTTTTCAATCTTAGCAATTGAACTAGCATTATCATTTCTAAGATTGACAATTGAATCATCACAAATATTTGACTTCTCAACCTTAGCAATTAGTTTGGCATTTTCATTTCTAAGGTTGGAAATAACATCATGGCAAGTGCTTAGCTCACTAGATAATTTTTCACATTTTCTAACTCTAGAGCATAAGCATTTTTAACTTTAACATGCTTTTTGTTTTCCTTACTTAGGAAGTCCTCTTGGCTATCCAAGAGTTCATCCTTCTCATGAATAGCACTAATTAATTCATTTAATTTTTCCTTTTGTTGCATGTTTAAGTTGGCAAAAAGGATGAGCAAATTATCCTCATCATCACTAGAATTATCCTCATCTCTAGAAGTTTCATACTTAGTGGAGGATTTTGATTTTACCTTCTTCCTTTTGTCGTCCTTTGCCATGAGGCATTTGTGGCCGACGTTGGGGAAGAGAAGGCCTTTGGTGATGGCGATGTTTGCGGCGTCCTCGTCGGAGGAGGAGTCGATGGAGCTCTCGTCGGAGTCCCATTCCCGGCAAACATGGGCATCGCCGCCCTTCTTCTTATAGTATCTCTTCTTCTCCTTCTTCTTCCCCCTCTTGTCGTTATCCCTGTCACTATCACTAGACAAAGGACATTTAGCGATAAAATGACTGGGCTTACCACACTTGTAGCAAACTTTCTTGGAGCGAGACTTGTAGTCCTTCCCCCTCCTTTGCTTGAGGATTTGGCGAAAGCTCTTGATGATGAGCGTCATTTCCTCGTTGTCGAGCTTGGAGGCGTCGATCGGGACCCTACTAGGTGTAGAGTCTTCTTTCTTCTCCTCCGTTGCCTTGAATGCAACGGGTTGTACATCGGGTGTGGAGGAGGCGCCTTGCTCGATGATTTTCTTGGAGCCTTTGATTATCAACTCAAAGCTCACAAATTTTCCTATTACTTCCTCGGGAGACATTAGTGTGTATCTAGGATCACCATGAATTAATTGAACTTGCATAGGGTTAAGGAAAACGAGTGATCTAAGAATAACCTTGACCATTTCATGGTCATCCCATTTTGTGCTCCCGAGGTTGCGCACTTGGTTCACCAAGGTCTTGAGCCGGTTGTACATCACTTGTGGCTCCTCCCCTTGGTAAAGCATGAAGCGACCGAGCTCCCCCTCGATCGTCTCCCGCTTGGTGATCTTGGTCACCTCGTCTCCTTCGTGCACGGTCTTGAGCACGTCCCAAATTTCCTTTGCGTTCTTCAACCCTTGCACCTTATTATACTCCTCTCGACTTAGAGAGGCGAGGAGTATAGTAGTGGCTTGGGAGTTGAAGTGTTGGATTTGTTCGACCTCCTCCGAGTCGTAATCCTTTTCTCCCTTCTTTGGTACCTGCGCTCCATACTCAACAATATCCCATATGCTTTTGTGGAGTGAGGTTAGGTGATGCCTCATTTTATCACTCCACATAGAATAATCTTCACCTTCTAGCATAGGTGGTTTGCCTAATGCAACGGAAAGTAATGGAGTGCGTTTTGAAATGCGAGGATAGCGAAGGGGCATCTTACTATACTTCTTGCGCTCATGGCGCTTAGAAGATGCGGATGCCGATTTCGAGCCGGAGGTGGAGGGTGACAAAGAGTCGGTCTCGTAGTAGACCACCTTCTTCATCTTCTTCTTCTTGTCACCCTTTCATTGGGACTTGATGGAGGAAGATGATTCCTCCTTGTGCTTGTGGGCGGACTCCCTTGAGTGCGTTCTCCCCGAGCTTGCGGACTTGTCGCCGGTCCTGATCTCCCTCTTGGCGGATGCTCCCGACATCACTTCGAGCGGTTAGGCTCTAATGAAGCACCGGGCTCCGATACCAATTGAAAGTCGCCTAGAGGGGGGGTGAATAGGGCGAATCTGAAATTTACAGACTTTAAGCACAACTACAAGCCGGGGTTAGCGTTAGAAATATAAACGAGTCCGAAAGAGAGGGCGAAAACAAATCACAAGCAAATAAGGCGAATGACATGGTGATTTGTTTTACCAAGGTTCGGTTCTTGCAAACCTACTCCCCATTGAGGTGGTCACAAAGACTGTGTCTCTTTCAACCCTTTCCCTCTCTCAAACGGTCACTTAGACCGAGTGAGCTTCTCTTCTCAATCAAACAGGACACTAAGTCCCCACAAGGACCACCACACAATTGGTGTCTCTTGTCTTGGTTACAATTGAGTTGAAATCAAGAAAGAAGAAGAAAATCAATCCAAGTGCAAGAGCTCAAATGAACACAAGTCTCTCTCTCACTAGTCACTATTTGATTGGAATGATCTTTGGACTTGGGAGAGAATTTGATCTCTTTGGTTGTGTCTTGTATTGAATGCTATAGCTCTTGTAAGGTGTATGAAGTCTGAAAACTTGGATGCAATGAATGGTGGGTGGTTGGGGTATTTATAGCCCCAACCACCAAACTAGTCGTTTGGTGGAGGCTGCTGTCGCATGGCGCACCGGACAGTCCGGTGCACCATCGGACACTGTCCGGTGCGCCAGCCACGTCACCCGACCGTTAGGGTTCGACCGTTGGAGCTTCTGTCTTCTGGGCCACCGGACAGTCCGGTGGTGCACCGGACAGGTCCTATAGACTGTCCGGTGCGCCTTCTGGCTCGTGCCTGACTTCTGCGCGCACTGTAGCGCATTTAATGCTGTTGCAGGCGACCGTTGGCGCTGTAGTAGCCGTTACTCCGCTGGCACACCGGACAGTCCGGTGAATTATAGCGGAGCAGCTTCCTAGAATTCTCGAAGGTGAGTTGTTCGGAGTTGAGTTCTCTGGTGCACCGGACACTGTCAGGTGGCACGCTGGACAGTCCGGTGCGCCAGACCAGGGCACACTTCGGTTGTCTTTTGCTCTCTTTGTTTGAACCCTTTCTTGGTCTTTTTATTGGTTTATTGTGAACATTTGGCACCTGTAAAACTTATAGTCTAGAGCAAACTAGTTAGTCCAATTATTTGTGTTGGGCAATTCAACCACCAAAATCAATTAGGAAAAGGTGTAAGCCTATTTCCCTTTCAGTTGGCCATTTAGGAGGTGCTTTGAGTGAAAATTACTCTTAAAGGTATATCTATGGCAACTGGTGTAATATAGTTCTGACTGGAGCACTTGTCGTCGTGCTAATGTTTCTGAATTCTAAATTTCAGGACAAGAAGCATCAGTTATATGTTATTTCTGCCCTTGCTGGCACCAAAATTGGCATGAAAAGTTGGTAGCTTTGCTATGATTACATCTTATTGTTGTTTTTTTTGTTAATTAATATGGTTTTCTGGAAACTTATAGTTATTTTCCAACATTTTGGATTGGGAAAAGGTGGTCTACGAATGTTTCCGAGGAAAAACTTCTAGAAGTACTTCAGGTTGGTCATTTTTACCCTGTTCAAAACTTTTCAGTTATTTATTTTTCTAACCTAACCTTAGAAAATCAGAGAAATAATGAAAAAAGGAACATACTGCATATTTTCTTTTCGCTTTTCAGTGAGAAGGAGATTACTTGAGCTTAGATGCATGATGGTTTGTTAGGAATATAAATAAATAGTTCCTTTTCCTTATAATACTTGCTAATTTATTTTGCCTTCTTATTATATCATCTGATAGCCTGAATTGTCATCTCTATCGATTATAATATCCTTGATAGATGGAAAGCTATTGCAACCATAAATTTGTTCCAACTGTGGCCCTTGAATTCATGAGTCATACTTCTAACAGCTAGATAGAAATATGTCACTGATGAAGAATGGACTGCATGAGATCTTTAAATTGTGTTTTATTTTCAAAATGCTTTGTTCTATTGCATGTTCTTCTGCTTATAGTGATCTACAGTTCTGTGCTATGAAGTAATGCTTGCTATTTTTCTACGCATTTTCAATTAATGGTTTAACAAATTAATACAATTATGTTTCTTGTGTACAATGCGGTTTCACTTTGACTTGATCAAAGTTTCAAGTATAAACAGATTTGATCAAAGTTTCAAGTCTAAACAGATCTACTACTTCCAAACATGCATATCTGTTATCTTGGTGAGTAATATGTTTATCTTAATACATGATTTGATACTTTTCGGTAATCACCTAGAGCATCATATCGTATACATTGTCTTCACTTGTTAATTCCAATTTGATTCTGCTGACTAGCACTTGCTTCAACATGAGTCCTAAAAAACTGTGCATTTGATTATTGCTGGTTTTTTGGCTCACACTAATAACTTTGTTTGTGATTTTGGTCATCCTTTTCCTGCCTGGTTGGGTTGCATCTGCTTGTCATTCTTGCAGTCAGCATGAACAAGGTCGAGGCATTGTACAGGTTGTTCAAGAAGATCGGCAACACCTTCATGATTGTGGGCTTTATTTGGGATGACTCATGAATAACAGAGCAGAAGCAGCTGTTTTAAAGCACATCTGACAGAAGTATTATTATAGGCGTAGGAATTGTATTACAGCTTCAAAATATCTGAGCAAATTTGCATAACTAAGCAGCATTCCTAGAATGTACAGCATGATATTCTGACTGTCATACATGGCCAAACATCTAATACAAGGAAAATAATGATGGTCTGAACTTTTAAGGACAGATAAGTAAAACAGATAAACTATAGGAACCACTACAAGATACTTACACTATCAAACTGTGAGGAGATATGAGAGAGCTCACCCATAAACTAGATCTGTAATTTCTTTATCAAAGATGGTCTAGGCATGCATATCTACTCATTCTTAGTTAAGGATCAACGGGCAAATAATTTTATTTATTATTTTGTATTTCTTTATTCATTCATTCTTATTTAAGGTTCATATAATTGTTCATCCCAAATAAAATAAACATGCTTCATATCGCTGCTTCTGTTAGATGTGCTTAAAAACAGTTGTTTTTGTTGTTCTTATTCACTTGATTTGCTTCTGTTAGATGTGCTTAAAAACAGTTGTTTTTGTTGTTCTTATTCACTTGATTAGTGCTTAAAAACAGCTGTAAAGGTCGAGGCATTGTACAAGTCATTCTTCCACCTATCATGCCTATAATACCTATCAGCCCACATGCTTCATATCGATGCTTTTTGTTGTTCTGCTTGTCATTCTTACAGTCTACGATTCTGCTCCCTTGTGTTGCTACTGTTTGTATAGTAAGTTTCGCTCGGTTTCCTTTGTTCCCGTTTGAAATAATCTTTAACTCAATGTAGGATATGTGAAAAAAATTGAGGTCTAATTGATTCATGTTCTCAAAATAAATTGCAAGGGTTAATGTTTGTTGGTTTAAACAGGTGTACTGTGTGCTGGCGTTGACCAGTATGTGGGTCGAATGACTTGTCCTGTTGCAATGATCTGTGCAGTGTAGTATACATAACTTGCAGAAAATAATTTTTGCATACATAACTTGCAGAAAATAATTATCAAACACTGTATATTATAGCAGTATACCATACCACTTACTAACAGTTTCGATTAGTAAACATTTATAGAAATCAGTACTGAAATGATCATTAGCAGCATTATATTACTTTTGCATGCATTTCGGTTATATCATTAGCAGCATTTTGGTTAGGTATACTGCTATATTTTATATTTGAAAGAGGATTATATTGTATACTTTGCCGCAATCTATATTTTTCTTTTTTGTTTGCCTTTATCTGTAGTGAGCCATATGGCCTTCTGCTACCACGTTGTTTAGGGTTTTGCAGAGCCTGCGATTTATGCAGAGCCTTTATCTGTAGTGAGACATATGGCAGCAGATATAACATTTTGCTTCATGCATGAACAATATCCAAAGGGAGCAGACTTCTATTTACACTGTTTTCAGAATTCCCCCATTTACCCAAGTTCCAGAACACATTTATCTGATTTTGAGTCCTAAAAGTAAAATGGGAATGCTTATGTGCTGCCCATGGTGATTCCTTATGCTTTGATCCATTGCCACTGAAACTGGAATCTTTCTTCTTGTTTACGACTCATGAGGCATCATCTGCTACTGAATTGTCATCATCAGTATCCCCGGAGGCCAGATTCTGATTCATCACAAACCTCAGACTGTCACCTTCTTCAAGTTCCCACTGCTTCTTGAGTTCATTAATGGCTCTTGATGCAGCCCTAGCTACGGCGTAGTTGGGATCTTGAGCCAGCCTCTGCAGTTGAAAGGAGAGAGATTGCAATAACCTTACCGAATGACTTTGGTACAAATACAGCTTCGTGCCACAAGTCCGCCAATGAAGTGAGAATCAAACAGAAATGTCTAAAGCTTGTATGGATTGGAACATGGATGGTTAAAATATGAAATTTGTTGATCATGTGGCCATTTAGTTGTGGAATACTGCTATATTTTATATTTGAAAGAGGATTATATTGTATACTTTGCCGCAATCTATATTTTTCTTTTTTGTTTGCCTTTATCTGTAGTGAGACATATGGCCTTCTGCTACCACGTTGTTTAGGGTTTTGCAGAGCCTGCGATTTATGTGAGTTAACATATCGATCTTGAATTCACATCACAGGAAGACACGTGGTATGGGAGTTGGGCGCAAGCTCAAGACCCATCGTAGGAACCAGAGGTGGGCTAACAAAGCATACAAAAAAGCCACTTGGGCAATGAGTGGAAAAACCTTTTGCTGGATCATCTCACGCTAAGGGCATCATTCTGGAGAAAATGTATGCCAGATATGGGAATGATTTGTGCTTTTGTTATGTTGTACTTCATGTTCTTGGGCTAAGGTGTGTTTGTTTCCATTGTGTAGTGGTATTGAGGCCAAGCAGCCAAATTCGGCCATCCGTAAGTGTGTCCGTGTTTAGCTGGTGAAGAATGGAAAGAAGATTGTTGCCTTTGTGCCGAATGATGGTTGCCTAAACTACATCGAGGAGAATGTATGTCTGTTGACCAATTCACCTTGTAATGATTGTCAAGATCTATGTAATGAAAAAGCTAACCATCTCTCTTGCTGTAGGATGAGGTGTTGATTGCTGGATTTGGTCGTAACTCGTAAGGGTCATGCTGTGGGAGACATTCCTGGTGTCAGGTTCAAGGTTGTTAAGGTTTCTGGTGTGTCGCTGCTTGCACTCTTCAAGGAGAAGAAGCCAAGGTCTTAGATCACTTTCGGTAGTCAAAAATGGTGTAAACTGCCCAAGGCTCTGTTGTCAAAGTTAAAGTTCTGCTAGCAATAGAGCTGTTAATTCTGAGCTGTACCTTTTTGTTTTTTTTGAACGTAATGGCAGGAGCTCTGCCTCTCAATTAAGAAGAAATGAATTGATCCAGTTTTAAGGGAAACCGGACCCAAAACCTACACAGGGAATACAAACAACCCAGACAACAGCAACCCCCCACACAATACACATCATGAGTCATCGTTGCCGAGCTCAACATAAGTGACGAGCAGCTCCGACTCCCCAAGATAGGCAGCACAAGGCTAAATGAAAAACGACGACGACTACAAACATCGACCCAAGAGGAGGAAGAATGCGGCGCGCCGTCGTTGCCAAGCACGAGACACCCCGCTCAAGACAGCTCCGATTCTTCACCAGCGAGACTTCCAAAACTTTGAACCTCTGTCCTGCTCCCGCCAGCAGTAGCGACGCCTTCAGGAAGGGAGTGACGTCGAGGACGCCACCGTCGCCGGTCCGAAATGGACGGGGATTTCGCCCATGTAAGACAGTGCTGGGAAGCACGACGCCCTCAACAGGGGAAGCGGCGCCCAGGGGCGTCACCGTCGCCAAGGCTTTCGCCCAAGAAAACCCCAGCACAATGCCAAGCGAGGCCCCAGAACAAAAGCAAGCTACCTCTGCCGCTCTGACGCACAAACCCCGTAGTAGCCGTCAGGGCCACTGCTGCCCACTTGTTGTTGCCACACACCACCACCAGGGAGCCAGATCTAACGACCGTAGCTCAAAACAAGGCCTCGCCGAACCCACAAGGAGGCCATGGTGGCGGAGTCGCCGCCTGCACAAGCCCCAACCAACTGCCGCCACCGCAACCGCCACCGGCCGCCACCGCAACCGCCACCGCACCAACTGCCAGCTGTTGAGGCAGATCCGGTCGACAGGGTCCAGATCTAGCCCCCGAGCACCGGAGCCGACCGCCTGGGCCACGGGCCAGCGACCCCAGCCGCCGTCCCCTGCACTTGCGCGGGCACCAGCCGGCGCCGCCACAGCCGCAGTAGCCATCCAGACAACTCTACGCAGCCGCACGAGGGATGTCTTGCCGGCCTGCTGCGGAGCGCGCCACCAACGCGAAGAAGAGAGCCTCGCCGCCACCCTCCCTGCCGGCCAGACGGCCATGCCGGCGGCCAGCTCCGGCGGCGGCGTGGCAGGAGAGAGGAAGAGAGGGAAAGCGGCGGCGGGCTTGGGAGCCGCCCGTGTCGCCCCGCGTGGGAGCGACGCGAGCGTGGGACTGCGCTGTACCTTTTTGTTAACATTGACAGTTCTATTACAGTGTAAACTGCCCAAGGCTCTGTTGTCAAAGTTAAAGTTCTGCTAGCAACAGAGCTGTTGATTCTGAGCTGTACCTTTTTGTTAACATTGACAGTTCTGTTACACGACATTATTATTTCCATATGAAGGTCAGTTTGGCGGAAACATTCTCCTTTCTTCACAAACTATGTTGATTTTCTGACCAAGTGTCCTTCCATACAGATCCATAGAAAATATAGTACAGGTGGCAGCACGGAGAAGGTAAGGCCTTCAAAATATTCTGACTTTCTGATGAGGTTAGCTTATCTTGTGAAATGTCCATATCGTCATCCAGATGTAGTTTTTGTTAATAGGGATTACTGATGCATCTGGTTTGTTTTTTCTTGATACGATGGTGTAATTATGTGTGTGTATTGTTGCCAAACTTAATCTTTTTGGTGCTTCACAAATTCTCATGCCTTGATTAATTGTTAACAGAACATCATTTTTTCTTGTCAGACGTTTGAAAGATAAACATCCGAGACGATGCTTAAACGTGTGTTGGAATTTCTTGGATCTCTTTCAATAAAAATGACAGGATTCAATATGTATTATGATTATTGAGTTGATTCTTAATAGCACCACTAAACAATCCCACCATTATACTCACGTCGTCCGTCGCGCTATTGAAGGCTCGTCAATTTATGTTCCGTGGCATCGCACGGATTCTAGCCCACGCGACGCGAGAATCGGTACTGACTAATAGTAAAAGGCTCTCCTGAGTCAACCATCAAGATGAGAGCCGACTGCCAAATGACATGCAGCGTCCAGCTGCAGGTGGAGCCCGGACTCCGGAGGCCCAGCGACGTGATCTCAGGAAGACGAAGCGGCGGCGTCGGCACTGCTGCCATTGGTGTTGGTGAAGCAGTAAGCCGGCGCCTGCCACTTGGAGGAGTCCTGCAGCACTGCCCCCGCCTCGAAGCTCAGCACATGCCGCTGCAGCCCTGGGAAGAAGACAAGAGCCGCATGCAGAAACCATGCATCACTGCTCTGCTGCTGCATCAATTCATAGCAGCCAGGTACATCCGTACATACCATTGAAGTTCCAGCTGACGGGGCGTCCGGTGGCGACGTCCTCGTAGTAGCGGGCGAAGACGAAGTTGGACCAGACGTGGCAGTCGAAGCCGTCGACGCGGTCGCGCCCCAGGTAGGCGGCGCCGCGGGCCTTCCAGTCGGGCGGCAGGAGGCCCACGGCGAACTGGAAGGTGCGGCAGGACGCGGAGTCGAACAGGAAGGCGGTGCCGTTGCTCCACTCCACGTTCCAGCTCCAGCGCCGCTCGCCGGACAGCTGGTCGCGGACGATGTTCAGGTCGCGCCCTCGCGGCCAGTCGTAGTACAGGTCGATCAGCTGCAGCCCGCCGCCGCGCGCGCTCAGGTTCGTCACCACCACCGCGTGGAACTGGTCCGGCCACGGCGGCGTCGTCGCCGGCACCCGCGGGGACGACGACGACGGAGCAGGAGGCCCGTCGTCCCTGGTCCGCGCTGCTCCCGCTGCAGTGGCCGTGGCGAGTAGGTGCGCGAGGAGCAGCAGCACGAGAGGCGACATTTGGGGACCGGTAAGGTTAGCGGTCGAGGAAGAAGACGGGAGTCTGGACCACACGCGAGAAAAAGTTGCTCATTTACTTATTAATTTGCCGCTCTCGAGGGACCAACGACGACATGATGATCCCGAGGAGGAGGCGAGACCTTGGCCATCGGGGGCTCATCCGGGGCTTATCACGGACACTTGGTCATGCTCCGCCGACAACGTAAGCGCGCGAGGAAACAAACGGGAGCTCTTCTTTCGGCCACACGAGGCCACTTGTATCCATCACAGTACATGTGTATATATAGGATTATTTGGTGACATATCGATTCGACCAACACACTTTAAGCGATGAACATCTAAACAAAGTCATAAGGATGTTGTTAGAATACCCATTTAGGGTTTGGAGTTTTCTCCGTGTAATTACTATCTCACCCCTCTGTAATAGGCCTGACCTAGTTTACTCAGTCTATTAATACATCACCTAACCCATGTTAGGGTTAGAGTTTACTATTCCAATATGGTACCAGAGCCAAATTAGGTTTCCTCCCTCTCTCTCTCCCCAACCGACCCTTCTCCTAGCCGCCGCCATCCCTGGAGCCGCCGCCGCACCACCCCTGGAGCCGCCGCCGCCCCTGGAGCCACCGCGGCACCCTCTCCTCCCTTCCCTACACCGGCCGCCTCCCTCCTCCCACCTGGCCACGCACGTGCCTTCCTGCCGGTCCTGCACGCTGCCGGATCCACCGCGCAGACGCGCCCCCACCCGCAGGTCCTGCCGGTCCGCCCCACGCGGCGGCGTGCCTCCTCCTCAGCCGCTGGTCCGCCCCCAGCGCCGGTCTTCCTCCAGCTCCGCGCCGGCCTGCCTCCTCCCCCACCGCCGGTTCGCTCGTCTTCCTCCAGCTCCGCGCCGGCCTGCCTCCTCCCCCACCGCCGGTTCGCTCGTCTTCCTCCAGCTCCGCGCCGGCCTGCCTCCTCCTCCGCGTCGGCCTGCCTCCTCCACGTCGGCCCTTCTCCACCCGGCCATGGACCACCGTCACGCTGCTGCTCTGTAGAACGTCGGCACCGGTGTGCCTGACGCGGCCGCCCACGCCAGAGCAGTCGCAGGACTGGCCCCTGCTAGCGCTGTCGCGGGTCTAGCCCCTACTGGCGCTGTTGCAGGTCTACCCCCTGCTGGCGCAGCCACCACCGACGTTGACGAGCGCCTGGCCGCGCCCCTGGCCGCTGGCCTCTCCTCGCCTAGCGCCACTGCTGCGGCCAGCGCACGCGCCGCCGACCTTGTCCCCTTCGGGCTTGGCCTACCAAACTACCCGGCGTGTACAGGCGCCCTTACCGGTCTCCTATCACCGACCCGCCTCCCGAGGCAGCCGCCCTCTGGGTTCTCCACCACTCGTCCGCTCGTTGCCGATGCCACCTGGGCTTCCACGCCGCTCTCCACCGACTCCACCATGTCATCGGCCATCGCGGCTATCCAGGCTGCCCTGGCCACCTCTCAGGAGCGCGAGCGCGCCACGTCCCGCGCACTAGAACAGGAGCGCGCCCTGGCCGCCACACTGATCGCCCAGATGGCCACTACGCAGCGTCTCGCCATCGGCCCTCCTCCAGTCGACCAAGAGACACCCCCGCCCACCCCAGAGGCTCCCCATGCCTCTGGACTCGATGCTGACCACATCGCCGCTCTCCACGCCCAGGCGGTCAGACTATAGAATATCTGGTCCCTCGTGTCTGTCATTCTGGACCCGGTGTCCTCCCATTACCCTCGCTGGAGGGGGCAGGTCCTCCTCACCTTGCGGCGCTACGCCCTCGACGACCACGTCCTCGACGATGTCGCCACCCCGCCATCCCCAGCCTGGTCCTTGATGGACTCCGTGGTCCTCTTCTGGCTCCACGGAACCATCACCGTCGAGCTCCAGGGCATCATTGAAAGGGATGCCCTTGGGCCATTTCTATAATGTTTTGGTGATTAAGTTCCCAACACACATTCTCTAAGTTCTGAATGTGCCAAAGATTGAAGAAGTACAAATCATGTAACAAGGTACGTTTCTAGACTTAATACATTGTTTTGAGTACTAACATATATTGTCTAAGTGCTAGAAATAGGAGAAAAGGAATTGGAAAAGTACAGCCAACTCCTGCTCGGTCTGGGTGCACCGGACTGTCCGGTGGTGCACCGGACAATGTTCGGTGCGCTAGGCGAGGTCAAGGTGAACTGGCCGCTCTCGGGACTCGACGGTGGCGTACGGCTATAATTCACCGGATTATCCGGTGATGCACCGGACTGTCCGGTGAGTCGTCCACGGCGAAGTCGTCACTCTCGGGATAAGGATCAGCGACGTACGACTAAACTTCATCGGACTGTCCGGTGAGCCAACGGTCGACTGTGCAACGGTCGACCGCGCAATCCGCGGGCGACGCGTGGCTCGCTCCAACGGTCGGCAGGGGGCACCGGACTGTCCGGTGTGCACCGGACACTATCCGGTGTGCCAACTGCCACGAATCTGCAACGATCGACAGCGCCAAAATAGGAAGGAGATCCGCACCGGACTGTCTACAGTGACTGTCCGGGGGCGCACCGGATTGTCTGGTGCGTCACCAGACAGAAGGCAATCTTAGCCTTCCTTGTTGGTCTCCAATGGCTCCTAGCTGCCTTGGGGCTATATGGAGGAGTCACCCAAGCATTCACTAAGCATTCAAAATCTCCCACACTCCGTCTCAGCGCACTTGATCGATTGTGTTAGTGATTTGAGCTCCGTTCTAAGTTGTGAACTCATTGTGCTTCATTTTGAGCTCAAGTCTTAGCTTGTGTGCATGTGTGTTGCTGCGGATTTGTGTGTGTTGCTTCCCAATCTTACTCTTGTGCTTTCATTGTTATCTTTGTTGTAAGGGTGAGAGACTCCAATTTGTCGAGATTCCTCGCAAACGGGAAAAAGAGATAAGCAAAGAAAAGCCATGGTATTCAAGTTGATCATTGGATCACTTGAAAGGGGTTGAGTGCAACCCTCGTCCATTGGGACGCCACAACGTGGAAGTAGGCAAGTTTCACTTGGCCGAACCACGGGATAAAATCGCATGTCTCTTGTGATTACTCCTCTCTGTGATTATTTGTGTTCGCAAGAGATCGTTTCAAGCCACTTAGCCGCTCTAACACTTATAACCAAGTTTTGTGGCTATTTAGAGTTGAATTTTGTAGGATCACCTATTCACCCCCCCCCCCTCTAGGTGCTCTTAATTGGTATCAGAGCCATTCTCTTCACGTAAGGGACTAATCGCCCGAAGAGATGGATCCTAAGGGAAGGGGATGGTGGTCAACGATAAGTAGAAGGAGTCTATCTTCAACGAGCCAAGAGATAACCAGCCCACTGACTCTGGCTCAAGTCACAAGAAGAAGGACGGGAATAAGAAGAGGCGTATCAAGAAGATCATCTACTACGACTGCGATGAATCTTCTTCTTCACCAAGAGACGACGATGACTATGACTCGTCTAAAAAGAAACCGGTTTATTCAAATTATTCATTTGATTATTCTCGTATTCCATTCAATTCCAATGCTCATTTACTTTCAATTCCACTTGGTAAACCTCCACACTTTGATGGAGAGGACTACTCTTTTTGGAGTCACAAAATGTGTAGTTACTTATTTTCTCTCCATCCTAGTATTTGGGAGATAGTTGAAAATGGAATGCACTTTGATAGTACGGATAACCCTGTATTCATTAATGAGCAAATTCATAAGAATGCACAAGCTACCACTGTTTTGCTAGCATCCTTGTGCAGGGATGAATACAACAAGGTGAGCGGCTTGGACAACGCCAAGCAAATATGGGACACCCTCAAGATATCGCATGAGGGGAACGACGCCACCGTGATCACCAAAATGGAGTTGGTGGAAGGCGAGCTAGAAAGGTTTGCCATGATTAGGGGAGAGGAGCCAACTCAAACATACAACAGGCTCAAGACCCTGGTCAACAAGATTAGGAGCTATGGAAGCACAAGATGGACGGACCACGACGTCGTCCGACTAATGCTAAGGTCATTTACTGTAATTGACCCCCATCTTGTCAACCTTATTCGTGAGAATCCCAGGTACACCAAGATGACGCCCGAGGAGATTCTTGGGAAGTTTGTGAGCGGACGTATGATGGTGAAGGAGGCTCAATATGTGGACGATGCATTAAATGGCCCAATGCCCATCTACGAGCCACAGCCCGTTGCGCTCAAGGCAACAAGCAGCAAGGAGGCGCTACCTAGCAAGGTGGCAGAAGTAGAGGCTGCTGGGCTCAACGAGGATGAAATGGCGCTCATCATCAAGCACTTCAAGACCGCTCTTAAAGGACGCAAGGAGTACCCCAACAAGAACAAAACAAGGGGAAAGCGCTCATGCTTCAAGTGCGGTAAGACTGGTCACTTTATAGCAAATTGTCCTGATAATGCTAATGACCAGGAATAAGAAAAGAGCAGGAAGAAGGAGAAGAAAAACAACTACAGAAAGGCAAAGGGCGAGGCACACCTCGGAAAGGAATGGGACTCAGACTGCTCTTCTTCCGACTCCGACGACGAAGGACTCGCTGCCTCGGCCTTCAACAAGTCCTCTCTCTTCCCCAACGAACGATTCACTTGCCTCATGGCCAAGGAGAAGAAGGTAAGTGTTCGTGATACCCCTAAATACACTACTTCTAGTGATGATGATTCTAGTGATGATGAAGTAGACTACTCAAGCTTATTCAAAGGTTTAGATAGAGCTAAAGTAGATAAAATCAATGAATTGATTGATGCTTTAAATGAAAAGAATAGACTCTTAGAAAAGCAAGAGGATATTTTGTATGAAGAGCATGATAAATTTGTTATTGTGCAAAAATCTCTTGCTTTAGAGATTAAAAGGAATGAAATGTTGTCTTCTGAATTATCTGCTTGTCATGAAACTGTGTCTAGTTTAAAGAGCATTAATGATGATTTAAATGTTAAGTTAGAAGAAGCAAATAAATCTAGTTCATGTGTAGAGCATGTTATTATTTGTAATAGATGTAAGGATTTTGATGTTGATGCTTGTGATGAACACCTTATGTCTATTACCAAATTAAATGATGAGGTGGCAAGTCTTAATGCTCAACTTAAGACTTGCAAAATTAATTTTGATCAATTAAAAATTGCTAGAGATGCCTACACCGTGGGTAGACACCCCTCTATTAAGGATGGACTTGGTTTTCAAAAGGAAACCAAGAACTTAACAAGCCAAAAGGCTCCCATTCCCAACAAGGAGAAAGGGAAGGCCCCTATGGCAAATAGTAATAAAAGGAATCATGCTTTCATTTATAATGATAGGAAATTTTCTAGAAATGCTCATTATAATAGGAGTTATGACGCGTTTAATTCACATGCTATGTTTGCTTCTAGCTCTACTTTCGTGCATAGTAATGGTAGGCCTAGGAGAAATTTTGTGTCTCATGCTCCTAGGAAAATGTGTAATAAACCTACTACTGTCTTTCATGCTTGCAACACTACGTTTGTACTTTCATGTAAAAATGAAAAAGTGGTTGCTAGAAAATTGGGATCCAAATGCAAAGGAGACAAGGCTTGCATTTGGGTACCAAAAGCTATTGTGACTAACCTTGTAGGACCCAACAAGAGTTGCGTACCTAAAACCCAAGCCTAATCACTACAAGAAACTAACAAATGTTCGTGGGTTAATTTAAGAACGTGGGTACCCACGTTCTTAATTGAGTTAAGTTCATGGGTTTGTTGAAAAACGTGGGTACCCACGTTCTTAGTTTAAATCCGTGCGCCCTAGCTAAAACCGTCGAACTTATCGTATTAGAAACGTGGGTACCCACGTTCTTATATTAAGTTCGTGGGCCACATGGACACCGTCGAACTTAACCTAAAAACCTAAATCCCCAACCCGCCCACACGACTCTCTTCTTTCTTGCCCACTGCACGTACCGCGCGCAATCCTCCACCGCACCGCCGCCAGCCACCGCGCTCGCCACGCCTCCACCACCGCTCCTCCACCTCGCGCGCCGCCACCACCGCGCCCAACTGCGCCCGCCGAGCCGTCGCCAGACCCGTGCCCAACCGCGCCCGTCACGCCCAACCGCGGCCGCCGCGTCGCCGCCAGACCCACCGCTCCTCCACCGTTCTCAGCACAAAGCGGGCCGCATCGCCAAAGACGATCTCGCTCCCCTCCTCTCGTTCCTCCCACTCTAGCACGGCGAGCCAGCTCCACCCCGTCTCCCGCAGCAACCGAGCGCTCCATCTTCTCATCGTGCTTTACTCCCCGTCCACGCCGCGGCCGCGGCCGCGACTGAGGCGTAGGACCAGCCTCCCTCCCGCCCGCGCGGGGCTCATCCTGGTGGAGCCCAAGGCGCGCATCCTGGTGGCCGGCGGCGACATCGGCGGCCTGGCCTTCGCGCTCGCCGCCAGGCGGAAGGGGTTCGAGGTGCTGGTGCTGGAGCGGGACGTGAGCGTCGTCTGCGGGGAAGGGAGGTATCGCGGCCCGATCCAGCTGCAGAGCAACGCGCTCGCCGAGATCGCCGCGCTCAAGGCTCGGGTGCGCCTCCCCGCTCGCCGCCCTCGCTTCTCTGGCTTCTGCACCGCCGTCGGCCAGGGAGACACAGCCGACCTCCCTCTCCGCCAGGTGACCTCTCAATTCCTTCTGCCCGCTAGTGAGGCTCAAGAGGCCATTGGTGACAGAAGCTGCAGCATCCATGGTTATTAGATCGTTGCCAGAGAAACCATCGAAGGTGAACTCACCTGATCTATCATAAGCATAGGCGGACAGCAGCAGAGGCACGAGGATGAGGAGGAGATACTGTAGAAAGCAAGGTTGATGCATGTTCATCACATCAGCTAGACAGACGAGGCCTGCTCTTCTCTGCAATATCGATGGATCGAGTCGAGTCACAGGAAGCTATTCAGCTAAATTAATAAAGAGTACTCTCTGGTGGTGAATTTTAATTCACAGGATTGTGTCATTCTCTGCTCAACCGAATGTAGGGCCCAGAGACTTGCACCAGGTCAAGCAAGTTTGCTGTGTCGCCATCAGGATCTTTTAACAGTCGATGGTTGGAATGGACCGGCATCAGGTCAAGCTTTGCATCTCATGCCAGTTCAATGCTATCGCAGCTAGGACCAGCAGACTGGTGTTTTCCAAGTGTAGTTCTCTTTGCATCTCAGGTATGTTACTGCTGACAATATGTAACTAGGCTCTTTGCAGACATGAAAAGTCCATTAATAGATGCAGTTCTCTCTTTATTTTATTCACAGAGGAGAGGTCGTGCAGGCCGCGTTCAGCCAGGTTTTTGCTATCGGCTCTATCCAAAGATCATTCACGATGCAATGCCACAGTTTTAGTTACCTGAAATTCTCAGGACTCCTTTGCAAGAGCTATGCCTTACCATCAAAAGCCTACAGCTTGGAGCAGTATCCTCCTTTTTAGCCAACCTTGTTGACATATTTTGCTCACTTCAACCTACCTTAACACTTGCTGATGCAATTTAATGCAACCGATTGTTTATTTTTTGTATGCTTGAATGCTTCCATTTTAGTTGCGTTTTGAATTTACTGAAATAGTATATAAATTGCAGGTTCAAGAGCCTGACTTAATTGGGGGTGAGTCATTTACTAGTTGATGAAATTCATGAACGCGGCATGAATGAAGATTTTCTCATTATAATACTACGTGACCTTCTACCAAGACGTCCAGATCTTCGCCTTGTACTGATGAGTGCAACTATAAATGCTGAACTATTTTCCAAGTACTTTGGAGATGCTCCAGTGATGCACATCCTGGTACTGTAATGTTTCATGAACAACATCAAATTGAACTTCTGATTGATTGTGTCTGTATGTTATATATTTACATTGAGGTGTTCTGAGCAGGGGTTCACTTTTCCTGTTGCTGAGTTATTTCTGGAAGATGTTCTAGAAAAGACATGTTACAGGATCAATTCCGAACGTGATAATTTTGCAGGTAGTTCAAGGAGAAAGAGGTTTTCATCAGTTAAGAGCGATCCACTGTCTGATGTTTTTGAGGTAAACTTCGTTTTTCAACTTCTTTTCCCCTTAATTTAGCACTAATGAGCATGGATTAGTCTAGCTGTGTACTTCTATATATGCATTGTGTCACACTGATTAAGCACTTCAGCTGCAAGTACAGATAGATAAAAAAATCTAAACTGTGAAAACAATTGTTTCAGAAATCATTTTGCTTTAGTTTTCACACAAAGTGCATTTCGGTTGCTCATTTTTTTCCAGGACATTGACATTACTAAGGAGTATGGAAATTACAGCAGTTCAACAAGGCAGTCCCTTGAAGCTTGGTCTGCTGCTGAACTAGATTTGAGCCTTGTAAGTACTGTGCATTTTTTGTATAATTGAAATGCATACATTAATTCCTCAAGTAGCTGGAAGTCATGTTTTTGTAAATGATTCATTAGAGAACCATAGACGTCCCTTCTCTTCATCATGGAGGATACATTTCTGATTTCCTGTTTTGTCATTTCATCCAGTCTTGCTCTGAGATAATACATTATAGTATGGTGCTACCGTAGCACCATGTCCATAAGTTCCATCCAAATACTGTCTTGTGCTAATACCTAAACAGTATTTTTTTGTTCTGAGTTTTATTTATTTCATGTTGATCCTTGTTACATTAGTTAACTGCATGGCTGTCACATTTGTGCACCAAAACTATTATTTGAACTTAATACACTGCTAACCATACCCAGGAAAAATAGTTGCTGCTAACACCTCTATGTTGACATTTTAGGTGGAAAGTACAATTGAGTATATTTGTCACTATGAAGCAGAAGGTGCAATCCTTGCGTTCCTTATTGGCTGGGATGAAATTTTGAAGCTTCTGGACAAGATTAAAGGGAATAATTTCCTTGGTAGTCCTAATAGATTTCTTGTTCTTCCTTTGCATGGTTCTATGCCAACTGTGAATCAACGCGAAATTTTTGACAGACCACCAGCTAATATGAGGTGAGCCAGTTAGCTACCCATTGAGAAAATAGTTGTGTTAGGTTCCTGGGACAATGAGGGATGAGATGGGTCAATCCACTTTCAGCATGTACTCTCCCACTGGACCCAAACATCAGGAAAATGCTGCTTATGGGATCTGTATTCCAGTGCCTGGATCCAATATTGACATTTCGGTGACCATACCAAGGTCCAGTAATGAATAGTACAGTAGTTTTTACCTCTCCGCCCATCACATATATTTTTGGCATTTTGCTGATCTTAAAGTATGTTCGAGCAGAGCCAAATTTCAGCGAAGGAGCAGGTGAAACTACTAGTTTACACCTTGGAGAGCTGTACCGCAGGCTCAGAAAACGGGCAAGAAAGTGTTGTTTGGATAACTGACTTCCGTGGATGGACACTGTCAAGTACTCCGTTGGCACAGTCACGTCAATCGATGAACATCATTCAGAAACACTACCCAGGGCTGATAGCAGCCGCGATTCTTTTCGACCCTCCAAAGATCTTTGAATCCTTTTGGAAGGTACGGTGTTCCAGAATGCACTACTATACTCCTACTGTTTCTAAGTTTAACAACACGTTTTATAGTTCTGGTATCGGTTGCTTGTCAAACATTCTGAACTTTAACCATGAACTTTGTTTGAACCAATACAACCTGGATCCTGTAGAAATTGTGACATATCATTTCATTAACTTTAGGTTTGTGTTATATAAAGCTTCTCTAACTTTGACCAAGTTGACTTGTCTACTTTAAAACCTTGTTCTTATATATTGCCAACATGCTTTACTTACTACTGCTGATGGGGCTTCACTTATAGCATTTGTAGGATAGTTCCTTTGGTTGCTAGAAAGGTTCAAAAAGGAGCTAGGCGCTAAGCCATCTATTAGCACCTAGGATGTCTCAATGTAGATCAAATGTGATAAGTGTTTATACACTATAACTACATATCAACAGATCTATAGTTGCACAAATGTGACAAAATAAATAGAAAAGGAAGAGCAATGCCATAACAGCCCACTGAGGCCACTAGGAGAGGAACTTGTGAATGAACGAGGAACTTCCATGAAACCATCTTTCCTAGCTGTCAAGTGCAAGGTCTTTTCCTTTATCTGCCCTTTCGTCTCTTTCTATTGGTGATGTTTTATCAAATGTAAAATACAAAACAGGTCCTACTACACAAAGTACATACAAGGTATAGCAATTTCGGTCTATTTTCACTCTCATGTACATGTTCATGCACAAATATGGAAGCCACATTTTGTGTTTATCATGTTTTCCTATATCTTTGTGTACATGTGATTTAATGCGAGCTGTATATTTATGAGAATTTTGGTTTATTTTGTAGGATTCTGGCTCTCATCAAGTGACTCCTCCCCCTCATGATGAATTTGCGGACAGATGTCTCAATTCTAGTGGTGGAGCTACGAACAACAATCCGATGTCCTGATCGAGAGCGATGGAGCTAATGTTTGAACTTGTGTGTTTGAACTTGTGAACTAAAAATGTGAACTATGGATGTGAACTTGTGTGAATTTGTGAACTTATGTATTTGGACTTATGTGAATTTGTGAACTTATATATTTGGACTTGTGTGAATTTGTGATATGAACATATATCAATGTGTTTGAAATCTGTATTGTATCTGATATTCTGTGTTGCATGTGATATTATGTGTGTCTATTTTTCATTTCGGTATTTTTTATTTTTTTCTGGAAAAGAGTTAAGAACGTGGGTACCCACGTTCTTAAGTTTAAGAACGTGGGTACCGTCGAACTTAATGGGCAGCCCTCGCCGACCTAGGCACGACCCATAAGTTCGACGGCCACGAGGCACCGTCGAACTTAAGGTTAAGAACGTGGGTGCCGTCGAACTTATGGAAGAAAAATTCGACGGCCCCCGTCGAACTTAAAAACCCACGTTCTTAACCTTAAGTTCGACGGTACCCACGTTCTTAACCTTAAGTTCGACGGTACCCACGTTCTTAACCTTAAGAACGTGGGGGCCGTCGAACTTACTTCTTTAAGTTCGTCCAAAAATCGCCGTCGGCTATGTTCGTGGGTAAACCCACGTTCTTATGTTAAGTTCGACGGCCTATTACATTAAGTTCGACGGTTTTTCACCCACGTTCTTTAACCAGTTTCTTGTAGTGAATTCGCCTTGCAGGTTTATGTATCCGGGGGCTCAAGTTGGATTATCGACAGCGGATGCACAAACCACATGACGGGGGAGAAGAAGATGTTCACCTCCTACGTCAAGAACAAGGATTCCCATGATACAATCATATTTGGAGATGGGAATCAAGGCAAGGTCAAAGGTTTGGGAAAAATAGCCATCACAAGCGAGCACTCTATTTCCAATGTATTTTTAGTAGAGTCGCTAGGCTATAATCTCCTGTCTGTAAGTCAATTGTGCCACATGGGTTATAATTGTCTATTTACCAATGTAGATGTGTCTGTCTTTAGAAGGAGTGATGGTTCACTAGCGTTTAAGGGTGTATTAGACGGTAAACTCTACTTATTTGATTTTTCAAAAGAGGAGGCCGATCTAGATGCATGCTTAATAGCTAAGACTAGTATGGGTTGGTTGTGGCAATACCGTCTAGCACATGTTGGGATGAAGAACCTTCACAAACTTCTAAAGGGAGAACATGTGTTAGGACTAACAAATGTTTGTTTTGAGAAAGATAGACCTTGTGCAGCTTGCCAGGGAGGGAAACAGGTGGGAAGCACTCATCACAATAAGAATGTGATGACAACATCAAGACCACTGGAGCTACTACATATGGACCTCTTCGGACCCGTCGCCTACCTTAGCATCGGGGGAAGTAAGTATGGTCTAGTAATTGTTGATGATTTTTTCTGCTTCACTTGGGTGTTCTTTTTGCAGGATAAATCAGAAACCCAAGGGACCCTAAAGCGCTTTCTAAGGAGGGCTCAAAACGAATTTGAGCTCAAGGTGAAAAAGATAAGAAGCGACAACGGGTCTGAGTTCAAGAATCTACAAGTGGAGGACTATCTTGAGGAGGAAGGCATCAAGCACGAATTCTCCGCTCCCTACACACCACAGCAAAATGGTGTGGTAGAGAGGAAGAACAGGACGCTTATCGACATGGCGAGGACGATGCTTGGTGAATTCAAGACGCCTGAGCGGTTTTGGTCGGAAGCTGTGAACACAGCTTGCCACGCCATAAATCGGCTCTACCTTCATCGCCTCCTCAAGAAGACCTCGTATGAAGTTCTTACCGGTAACAAACCCAACGTCTCATACTTTCGTGTATTTGGGAGCAAATGTTACATTCTAGTGAAGAAAGGTAGAAATTCTAAATTTGCTCCCAAGGCAGTAGAAGGGTTTTTACTAGGGTATGACTCAAATACAAGGGCGTATAGAGTCTTCAACAAATCAACGGGTTTGGTTGAAGTCTCTAGCGACGTTGTATTTGATGAGACTAATGGCTCTCCAAGAGAGCAAGTTGATCTTTATGATGTAGATGAAGATGACGTTCCAACGGCCGCAATACGCACCATGGCGATTGGAGATGTGCGACCACAGGAACAACAAGAGCAAGATCAACCTTCTTCCTCAACGATGGTGCATCCCAAAACTCAAGATGATGAACAGGTTCCTCAAGAAGAGGTGCGTGATCAAGGGGGCACAAGAAGAACCGGCTATGGAGGAAGAAGCACCGCGGGCCCCTCCAACTCAAGTCCGAGCAACGATCCAATGGAATCACCCCGTTGACCAGATTCTAGGTGACATAAGCAAGGGAGTAACTACTCACTCAAGATTAGCTAACTTTTGTGAGCATTACTCGTTTGTCTCTTCTATTGAGCCTTTCAGAGTAGAGGAGGCCTTGCAAGATCCGGACTGGGTGTTGGCCATGCAGGAAGAGCTCAACAACTTCAAGAGGAATGAAGTTTGGAGCTTGGTGCCTCGTCCCAAGCAAAATGTTGTGGGAACCAAGTGGGTGTTCCGCAACAAGCAAGACGAGCACGGGGTGGTGACAAGAAACAAGGCTCGACTTGTGGCAAAAGGTTATGCCCAAGTCGCAGGTTTGGATTTCGAGGAGACTTTTGCTCCTATGGCTAGGCTAGAGTCTATTCGAATATTGTTAGCCTATGCCGCTCACCATTCTTTTAGGTTATTTCAAATGGACGTGAAGAGCGCTTTCCTCAACGGGCCGATCAAGGAGGAGGTATACGTGGAACAACCCCCTGGATTTGAGGACGAAAGGTATCCCGACCACGTCTTTAAGCTCTCTAAGGCGCTCTATGGACTTAAGCAAGCCCCAAGAGCATGGTATGAATGCCTTAGAGATTTCTTAATTGCTAATGCTTTCAAGGTTGGGAAAGCCGATCCCACTCTTTTCACTAATACTTGTGATGGTGACCTTTTTGTGTGCCAAATTTATGTCGATGACATAATATTTGGTTCTACTAATCAAAAGTCTTGTGAGGAGTTTAGCAGGGTGATGACTCAAAAGTTTGAGATGTCGACGATAGGCGAGTTGAACTACTTCCTTGGGTTCCAAGTGAAGCAACTCAAGGACGGCACCTTCATCTCCCAAACGAAGTACACTCAAGACCTTCTCAAGCGGTTTGGGATGAAGGACACCAAGCCCATGAAGACACCAATGGGAACCGACGGACATGTCGACCTCAACAAAGGAGGTAAGTCCGTTGATCAAAAGACATACCGGTCTATGATAGGTTCCTTGCTTTATTTATGTGCTAGTAGACCGAATATTATGCTTAGCGTATGCATGTGTGCTAGATTTCAATCCGACCCAAGGGAGTGTCACCTTGTGGCTGTTAAGCGGATTCTTAGATATTTAGTTGCTACGCCTTGCTTCGGGATCTGGTATCCAAAGGGGTCTACCTTTGACTTAATTGGATATTCAGACTCCGATTATGCTGGATGCAAGGTTGATAGGAAGAGTACATCAGAGACGTGCCAATTCCTAGGAAGGTCCCTGGTGTCTTGGAGTTCAAAGAAACAGACATCCATTGCCCTATCCACCGCTGAGGCCGAGTATGTTGCCGCGGGACAGTGTTGTGTGCAACTACTTTGGATGAGGCAAACCCTCCGGGACTTTGGCTACAATCTGAGCAAAGTCCCACTCCTATGTGATAATGAGAGTGCAATCCGCATGGCGGATAATCCTGTTGAACACAGCCGCACTAAGCACATAGACATCCGGCATCACTTTCTGAGAGACCACCAGCAAAAGGGGGATATCGAGGTGTACCACATTAACACCGAGAACCAGCTAGCCAATATCTTCACCAAGCCTTTAGATGAGAAAAGGTTTTGCAGGTTGCGTAGTGAGCTAAATGTCTTAGATTCGCGTAACTTGGATTGATCTATAGCATACATGTGTTTTATGCTTTTGATCATGTTATCTTATACATTTATGCAATTTGTTGCTTAATTGATGGTGCTCAAGTTGTGCAAGGGATCCCCGGACCTCACAAGTCCATGTATGAATGATGCACATATTTAGGGGGAGAAGTGCTACAACTTGACCCTTTGAGACTAATCCTTGTGTTTGAGTTACTTGATGTAGTCTCAAAGGTGCATTGAAAGGGAAAGGTGAACTTGGACCATGCAAAGACTTCCACTGCACTCCGGTATTAGTGTACTCACCTCCAAGTTCATTCTTATGCTCTTATTGTCTTTTGCTCTTAATTGACAATTTTTGGTGAGGCAATGGGGTTAAAGGGCCAAAAATGATCCCGTTTTGGTGCTTAATGCCAAAGGGGGAGAAATTAAGGCCAACGCAAATGAATCAGCTACCACTTGAGAATTTTGAAAATATTAGAGTTAGAATTTTGATTTGACCAAAATGCTTATTGCACAATTCTGTCTCTTGTGAGGGAGAATTTATGATTATGGGAAAAAGGGGAGTTTTTGGCACTCGATCAATTTTTCCATTGGAATATTTCTCTTTGTGCCCAAACAAGTGAGTTTGACTTAGAGATAGAAAAATGAATTTGATTTGCAAAAACAAACCAAGTGGTGGCAAATAATGATCCAAATATGACAAATTAGAGTCAAAAACAATTTGGTTCTCTTTTGCATTGATATTGCACTTATTTTGGTTGCTTTGTGAAGTGTTGGCATAAATCACCAAAAAGGGGGAGATTGAAAGGGAAATGTGCCCTTGGGCCATTTCTATAATGTTTTGGTGATTAAGTGCCTAACACACATTCTCTAAGTTCTGAATGTGCCAAAGATTGAAGAAGTGCAAATCATGTAACAAGGTACGTTTCTAGACTTAATACATTGTTTTGAGTACTAACATATATTGTCTAAGTGCTAGAAACAGGAGAAAAGGAATTGAAAAAGAGTCCTTGTAATACTCAAAAGTGTAATAAAAGTGGATAGAGATAAACTCATTTGTTTGTGGCCTCTACTATTCATTGCATGTGATCAACACTAGTTAAGTGGGCAATTAGAACCAAGAACACCTAAATAATCTATGCATCATGTTGGAGTTTATGTGTTTGCGCATCTATAAATAATAATAATAATAATATTAATAAAAATATATTAGTGCCCCAATGGGGAATTTAAGACCCAAACTTACCTTTAGAAATTGAAAATGATATAAACAATAAGGGAAATACTATATACAATATGAAGAAAATATGTAAATAAAGGTGCCATTTCATATTGGAATCTTTGGTTTGAATATTCAATCTAAAGTGCAAATTCACAACAGAGATTTGAATTAAAATTTGAATTCAAAAAAAAATAGAAAGAAAAGAGAATAAAAGAAATGGGAAAGGAGGTTTTGGCTAATTGGGTCAGGAGAAGCCAATTCAGCCCATTCGCCCTAACACCCCCACGCCCAGCCCACCATCACCGATTTTCCCCCTGCGCTGACCATGGCGGCCCACCTGGCAGATGCTCTTCCACTGGGACGCTTCCGCGTGGGGTCGGCTGGTCGGACTCGTCGTCCCCGCGAGGTTCGCGGGCGAGCTCAACGGAAGTCGAGAAATTCACGCACCTGGCGGCTCGATTCATGTATAAAACGGGGGTGTAGCCGGCGGGGGACCAAAGGCTTCAAAACCCTAGCCGCCGGAGGTTCTCTGGCCGCAGCAGCAAACACGGCCGCAGTAGAGAGAAAGCGGAGAGAGAGAGAGGGAGAACCACGGCTGTCGCGGGTTCTGGCGGCGCTGCGACTTCAAGCAAGGGGCCGGGTGATCGTCGGGGAAGGGGGAGAACCGCGCGCGAACCACCGTGGGTTTGCGGCAGTGCGCGGTGGCCGACATTGCTCGTCAGAGCTGGAATTTGCCGCGGCGCGGACGCATCTGTGGGTGGAATTCCTCGTCTCTGGTAAAAATACTCCCTATTGCATACACCGTACCCTTCGTGAAAACTTGTGTAGGCTGTGCCGATGCATAGGATTCCAGGGCGCCGGGTGGTCTACACCGGCGATGGACCACCGCGGTTGGCCCTGCGCCACCGTAGCGCGTGCCTGGAGGTAGTAGAAGGTCGCCGCACCGTTGGATCGCTTACGGACGGTGTGGATTAGATCAACGCGTAATCCTTTGGTGGGTCGGATCCTGGCCATTAGATCCCTATTGGACGACTCTGATTGGCCTCCCTGTACCGGTTCGGTTGAACGTAATCTCGACCGCGCGATCTTGATCCGGTGGCTAGGGCGCATAGCGATTCGTTTGATCTCTAGATCTAATCCGGGCCCTCGGTTCTGAATCTAGCGGTCGAGATCTCACCGTACCCCTTCGCCTCATGCTTTTGCTAAAGAAGCCCTGGCGAATTTCAATATAAACCCGCCGTCCTGGGGGCACTACTCCCTGAGTCTGTGGAATTCTTACACCGTAGCCCCTGCAGTTTCCTGTAATTGAGGCCCAGTACAGAGAATTATAACACCAGAGAAAACTTATTAGAAAAAGGATTTTTAGTGTGAAAATAAATCCTATAACTTGTTTAATTTGTAGAAAATTCATATGAACTCCAAATTGGTCCATTCCAGTTCCTAAATTTTTATAATACTATTGTCTAACCATTAGTGTCTCTGTTTTAACATGAAAGTGGATTTAAAATTTATCTAGCACTTAATCTTATATTAAGCACATAAAATCTTCAGAAATTCATATCTTAAAATCTATAACTCCAAATTTAATGATTCCAGTTCCTGTGATCATATTTTAATGTCTAGTTTATTACTGTATATTCTATTTGCATGTTTGATGTGATGTTAATTTATGCTATGCTATGTATGTATTGTGTTGATACGAGTAGACGAGCAAACCACTGTGGAACCTGAGGTTCAACAAGTTGAAGTAGCTGAGCAGGAGCTCGTGGAAGGCAAGTTGTGCCCTTGATCACTTCTTTTACCCATTCATGTTCTTATTATTCATAATGATCTGCATAGGATAATTTTGCTGGGACCCAATAGGATACCCTAGATTTGACTATCTTTATACCTTGTTTCACCACTGGTTTCACTACTAAACTTTTGGGTAGTACATGCTATTGCTTTATGTGGATTTGGGTATAGAGATATTCATCACTCATTTTTACACTTGTTATTATCTGTTCATTATTTTATGTTCATGATAAGATCATTATGTTAATGGGAACATGGAGAACCACCCGGGAAAACAGTGCTACCACAAGGGTTTAATGGGACGCCCTTGGCTGATTAACTAGGAAAGCTAGTGGAGGGCTACCTTACCCGAAAGGGGCAAGGGCAGTAGGGGAGTGGTCAGTGTAGGGAGGTCCTTGGGTTGATTTTGCTGCGATGGCGGTCAGACAAGAACCCTGCACTGGAGCTTCCTATAAACTGTAGCGGGTAGTCTGAAGCTAGTGGAACTTTGTAAAGGCCTCGTAGTGGTACCCTGCCTCGCTTCCTTGGTAGAGGTGTATGGAGTCTGATCAACTCCGTGGCAAATGGGTAACACGACTTGTGGGTAAAGATGCGCAACCTCTGCAGAGTGTAAAACTGGTATACTAGTCGTGCTCACGGTCATGAGCGGCTCGGACACTCACATGATTAACTTATGGAACCTAAACTTAATTTGTCATCTCATTGCATTTGGGATTATTTTATTATTACTTTTACTTATTATTACTACGGTTTGGTATTCACTTACACTCAGTAACTGCTAATAAAATTTTGACCAACTTATAAAAGCAATGCTCAGCTTCAGCCTTTATTTCATTGATCAGCCTTACACTTCATGAACTCCCACCTTTGGTGAGTTCATGCCACATTATTTCCCATGACTTGTTGAGCTATGAACGTATGTGAGCTCACTCTTGCTGTCTCACACCCCCCCACAGGAGAAGAACAGGTGGTTCAGGAGGAGCCACAAGGCGAGGAGTATGATCTGATCTAGGTGGCGTTTCTCAGTTGACATTGGCGCCGACGATCCTTAGTTCGTTTTATATTTATCTTTTATTTTGTATTAAGTCTTCCGCTATGTAATAAATACTCTGATGTTTTATGACATTTATCTCTATACACTATGTTATTATATATGTTGTCTTCTTTGGCGCATGTATGAGATGCACCCAGCTTTGTTCCTTAAAGCCCGGGTGTTACAGAAGTGGTATCAGAGGAAATGTTGACTGTAGGCCGAAACCTAGATAGAAATGGACAAAACCCTTACCTACTTATCTTACTCCGATTCATTCTATACTTACCTTACTCTGATTCTTTCTACACTTATCTTGATCCTGTCTCACCTTCTACTGTTCCACTCTGATCATTCTTACCTTTTCTACTCTGAGACAAGATGGATTTCTCACCTTGGAATCCTAGATTTATGATCTTTTTAAGGGATAGGAAGCCTAAGACAAAATTAAAACTATTTTCTCTATTAAAAATGTTGGTTGATTGTTCTGATGATCAATGCCTGATTTGCTTCTTTAATTGATTGAAATATTATATATGGACATCTTAGCATGCGCCATCATAAGGTAATAAATTAGCTATGGTAGGTAAAACGTTAAACTGCTTAGCTAATAAATCCCCCAAAGTAACATGATTCGTAATTACTGCCTTGTCTACTGCTCTCTCTTACCATATGTATCTAACTCAGATGGTCAATACCAGGAGGGGTGGTGGAATTGATTTGCCTCCTAATCGACACACTCGAAGGATATATAGACAACCTCAGCCACAGCCAGCAGGGATGAATCCTCCTAATCCTCCACCAGGCGGATCATCCACTGATTGCAGCACAGATGGGTGTGATGCAGCAAATGGCGGACACTATGGCTGATATGCGTGTGCAGATGCAGCAAGAACGCCAGGAGATGCGTCAGGAAAGAGAAGATATACGTCAGGAGTTGCGCCAGGAGAGAGAGGAGATACGTCAGGAGAGAAGGGCGCAACAACAGCAGTTGCAGCAACAACTTCAACAACAGCAGCAACAGCAGCAAGTGCCATTGCCTCCACCACCACCACCAGTTCCACCACGTGATAAGCACCGGGAGTTTATGAGCCATAAGCCGACGACCTTCGCAAGCTCGCCAGACCCACTTGATGCAAATGATTGGCTGAAAGCAATTGAGAAGATGCTCAATATTGCCCAATGCTCAGACAGAGAGAAAGTTCTTTATGCCTCAGGTCGTCTGACAGGTCCTGCTGCTGACTGGTGGGATTCTTATACTGCTGCCCATGATGCTGCTGATACTATTACTTGGGCAGAGTTTAGTACACAGTTCAGAAACTACCATATTCCAGCTGGTATGATAAAGATCAAGAAGAAGGAGTTTCTGTCATTGAAGCAAGGTAACATGTCAGTCAGCGAGTACAGAGACAAATTTATTCAGCTGTCGAGATATGCTCCAGAGGAAGTTGCTGAGGATGAAAGAAAGCAGGAGCACTTTATTGAAGGACTTAATGGACCCTTGCAGTATGCACTGGTTGCACACACCTTTCCATCATTTCAGAGGCTACTGGATAAGGCTCTTGCTATTGAACACAAGCGTGTTCAATTGGGTGATTTGAAGAGGAAGGCTATCTCACAAGGACAGGGTAGCAGCAGTGTTCGTCCCCGCTACGTTCCACCACAGGGTACACCGACTCGACCAGGAGGGCCACGTACAGCTTAGTATGCTCCACAGGGGTCTCCACGGACACCTACTCGACAGGCTACCCCCACTGGCACCCCGACGAAGTTTTCAGGACAGAGTTCAGGCACTACTTGTTTCAAGTGTGGGAAGACTGGTCATTATGCAAATGTCTGCCCGCAGAGGATTACTACTACTCCAGTTCAGAATAGGCAGCAAACTCCAGGATCTGGCAAGGGATATTCTATTGCCAAGGTTAATCAAGTCAGCGTTGATGCTACTCCGGGTGGTGGGGACATCATACTTGGTATGTTTTATGTTAATGCAATTCCTGCAACCATATTATTTGATTCTGGTGCTACACATTCATTCATGTCTGCTCGTTATGCCAACACAAATGAGATACCACTGCTAAATATGAGAAAACCCATGATAGTAATCACGCCTAAAGGGCCTATTGAGGCAAATCAAATGACACGTAGATTGACATTAACCATTATGGGTAGAGAATTTGGAGCTACTACTATAATATTAGAGTCAAGCAGTATAGATCTGATCCTTGGTATGTCATGGCTAAGAAAGGCAAAGGTCGTTATAGCATGTGGTAGAGGTACCGTAGAACTCACTACCACTAAAGGAGAAAGATTTCAAGTTAATATTGCAGTAACCTCCTCATCCATGCGTGCAATGTTCTTTATACCTGAGGAGTTTGTTGGTGACAACATCCGGGTGGTTAGTGATTTTCCGGATATCTTTCCAGAGGAGTTACCAGGGATGCCGCCTGATAGAGAAGTTGAGTTTGTTATTGATCTCTTACCTGGAATCGCCCCTATTTCTAAACGGCCATATAGGATGTCTGTAGAGGAGTTGAAGGAACTTAAGAAGCAGTTAACTGAGTTACAAGAGGCTGGGTACATTCGTCCGAGTTCCTCACCTTGGGGAGCACCGGTTCTATTTGTACAGAAGAAGGATGGTTCGCAACGGATGTGTGTGGACTATAGATCTCTTAATGATGTGACTGTGAAGAACAAGTATCCATTACCCCGTATTGAGGACTTGTTTGATCAGATGCGAGGAGCCAGGGTATTCTCGAAGATTGATCTCCGATCCAGTTACCATCAGATGAGGATTAGACCATCAGATATACCTAAGACGGCTTTCTCGACTCGATATGGATTATACGAGTTCACTGTTATGTCATTTGGGTTAACCAATGCACCAGCTTATTTCATGAATTTGATGAATAAGGTGTTTATGGAATATTTGGACAGATTTGTCGTGGTGTTCATCGACGATATTCTTATCTATTCTAGGAGTGAAAGTGATCATGAACAACATCTAAGGTTGGTGCTACAGAAGCTGCGAGATAATCAACTCTATGCTAAGTTCAGCAAGTGCGAGTTTTGGATTGACAAGGTGCCATTCCTTGGTCATATTATTTCTAATGGAGGAATAGCAGTGGATCCTGTTAAAGTGAAGGAAATAATGGAGTGGAGAGTGCCCACTACAGTTACTGAGATTCGAAGTTTCTTGGGACTCGCAGGATATTATCGGAGATTCATTGAAGGGTTCTCTAAAATTGCCAAGCCTATGACATCGCTTTTGGAGAAAGGAAGAGAATTCAAGTGGGATGAGAAATGCCAAGAGAGCTTTGATCAATTGAAGGAGAGATTGATGTCACCTCCAGTGTTGGTTATGCCAGACTTACAGAAAGGATTTGATATTTATTGTGATGCATGTGGCCAAGGATTGGGATGTGTTCTTATGCAAGGAGGACATGTGATCGCTTACGCGTCTCGTCAGTTGCGGAAACATGAATTGAACTACCCCACTCATGACTTGGAGCTGGCTGCCGTTGTGCATGCACTTAAGATTTGGAGACACTATATTATGGGAACTAAGTGCCAAGTATACACGGACCATAAGAGCTTGAAGTACATATTTACTCAGAAGGACCTCAACCTTAGGCAACGCCGTTGGTTGGAGCTCATTAAAGATTATGATTTGGAGATTCATTACCACCCAGGCAAGGCGAATTTGGTTGCAGATGCCTTGAGTCGGAAGGAGCATGTTCACTCCGCTTTTGTTGTCCAGCTACCCGATGAATTAGCAAAAGATTTTGAGAAACTCAACCTGGGAATTGTTACTCACACTGAAGGAGTTACCATTGAGTTGAAACCTACCTTGGAGCAAGAGATTCGTAAAGGTCAGGTTGGTGATGCTAAGATTCAAGAGATTAAGGATCTGATTACGGATGGTCGAGTTCCGGAATTCACGGAGGATGAGCAAGGTACGATATGGTTCAAGAATCGGATCTGTGTTCCCGATATTGATAGTCTTCGGGAAACCATATTGAAGGAGGCTCATGATTCAGTTTATTCTATCCACCCTAGAAGTACTAAGATGTATCAAGATTTGAAGCAAAAGTATTGGTGGTATGGACTGAAAAGAGATGTTGCTGCCCATGTGGCTAAGTGTGATGTGTGTCAAAGAGTTAAGGCCGAACATCAAAGACCCGCTGGACTATTGCACCCATTGAAGATTCCTGAGTGGAAATGGGAAGAAATTGGTATGGATTTTATTGTTGGACTACCCCGCACCCCTGCTGGGTATGACTCTATTTGGGTAATTGTGGACAGATTGACAAAAGTAGCTCATTTCATACCCGTGAGGACTAATTACACGGGAGCCAAGTTAGCAGAATTGTATATGACTCGGATAGTTTGTTTACATGGAGTGCCTAAGAAGATCGTGTCTGATCGAGGATCACAGTTTACTTCTCGGTTTTGGAAGAAGTTGCATGAGAGCTTGGATACAAAGTTGAATTTTAGCTCAGCCTACCATCCCCAGACTGATGGACAGAGAGAGAGGACTAATCAAGTGCTAGAAGATATGTTAAGAGCTTGTGCTCTTAAACATGGTGGAAGTTGGGAGAAGAGCTTACCCTATGCTGAGTTTTCTTATAATAATAGCTATCAGGCCAGTTTGAAGATGTCACCATTTGAAGCTCTGTATGGTAGAAAATGCAGGACTCCACTGTATTGGGATCAAACTGGAGAGAGACAGTTCTTTGGGCCTGAGCTTATTCAAGAGGTGGAGGAACAAGTTTGAATGATAAGAGAAAATTTGAGAATTGCACAATCCAGGCAGAAGAGCTATGCTGATAATAGGAGAAGATTACTGGAGTTTAAGGAGGGTGATCATGTCTATTTGAAGGTGTCACCACTTCGTGGTATGAGGAGATTTAAAGTTAAAGGAAAGTTGTCCCCTCGCTTCATTGGACCTTTCTTGATCTTAAAGCGAGTGGGGGAAGTTGCATATCAATTGGAGTTACCCGATCATCTGTCAGATGTACATGATGTATTTCATGTGTCTCAGCTAAAGAAGTGCCTCAGGGTACCTGAGGAGCAGCTACCACTGGAGGACCTTAGTGTTCAAGATGACCTGACTTATGCGGAGTACCCTATCAAGATTTTGGACACTTTGACTCGAGTTACCAGAAATAAGGTGACAAAGATGTGCAAAGTACAATGGAGTCACCACGGTGAAGATGAAGCAACGTGGGAGAGAGAAGAAGAGCTTCGCATAGACTTCCCCCATCTTTTCCCTAGATCTTCTTAAATCTCGAGGACGAGATTATTTTTAAGGGGGGTAGGATTTGTAATACTCAAAAGTGTAATAAAAGTGGATAGAGATAAACTCATTTGTTTGTGGCCTCTACTATTCATTGCATGTGATCAACACTAGTTAAGTGGGCAATTAGAACCAAGAACACCTAAATAATCTATGCATCATGTTGGAGTTTATGTGTTTGCGCATCTATAAATAAAAATAATAATAATAATATTAATAAAAATATATTAGTGCCCCAATGGGGAATTTAAGACCCAAACTTACCTTTAGAAATTGAAAATGATATAAACAATAAGGGAAATACTATATACAATATGAAGAAAATATGTAAATAAAGGTGCCATTTCATATTGGAATCTTTGGTTTGAATATTCAATCTAAAGTGCAAATTCACAACAGAGATTTGAATTAAAATTTGAATTCAAAAAAAATAGAAAGAAAAGAGAATAAAAGAAATGGGAAAGGAGGTTTTGGCTAATTGGGTCGGGAGAAGCCAATTCAGCCCATTCGCCCTAACACCCCCACGCCCAGCCCACCGTCACCGATTTTCCCCCTGCGCTGACCATGGTGGTCCACCTAGCAGATGCTCTTCCACTTGGACGCTTCCGCGTGGGGTCGGCTGGTCGGACTCGTCGTCCCCGCGAGGTTCGCGGGCGAGCTCAACGGAAGTCGAGAAATTCACGCACCTGGCGGCTCGATTCATGTATAAAACGGGGGTGTAGCCGGCGGGGGACCAAAGGCTTCAAAACCCTAGCCGCCAGAGGTTCTCTGGCCGCAGCAGCAAACACGACCGCAATAGAGAGAAAGCGGAGAGAGAGAGGGAGAACCACGGCTGCCGCGGGTTCTGGCGCCGCTGCGACTTCAAGCAAGGGGTCGGGTGATCGTCGGGGAAGGGGGAGAACCGCGCGCGAACCACCGTGGGTTTGCGGCAGTGCGCGGTGGCCGACATTGCTCGTCAGAGCTGGAATTTGCCGCGGCGCGGACGCATCTGTGGGTTGAATTCCTCATCTCTGGTAAAAATACTCCCTATTGCATACACCGTACCCTTCGTGAAAACTTGTGTAGGCTGTGCCGATGCACAGGATTCCAGGGCGCCGGGTGGTCTACACCGGCGATGGACCACCGCGGTTGGCCCTGCGCCACCGTAGCGCGTGCCTGGAGGTAGTAGAAGGTCGCCGCACCGTTGGATCGCTTACGGACGGTGTGGATTAGATCAACGCGTAATCCTTTGGTGGGTCGGATCTTGGCCATTAGATCCCTATTGGACGGCTCTGATTGGCATCCCTGTACCGGTTCGGTTGAGCGTAATCTCGACCGCGCGATCTTGATCCGGTGGCTAGGGTGCGTAGCGATTCGTTTGATGTCTAGATCTAATCTGGGCCCTCGGTTCTGAATCTAGCGGTCGAGATCTCACCGTACCCCTTCGCCTCGTGCTTTTGCTAAAGAAGCCCTGGCGAATTTCAATATAAACCCGCCGTCCTGGGGGCACTACTCCCTGAGTCTGTGGAATTCTTACACCGTAGCCCCTGCAGTTTCCTGTAATTGAGGCCCAGTACAGAGAATTATAACACTAGAGAAAACTTATTAGAAAAAGGATTTTTAGTGTGAAAATAAATCCTAGAACTTGTTTAATTTGTAGAAAATTCATATGAACTCCAAATTGGTCCATTCCAGTTCCTAAATTTTTATAATACTATTGTCTAACCATTAGTGTCTCTATTTTAACATGAAAGTGGATTTAAAATTTATCTAGCACTTAATCTTATATTAAGCACATAAAATCTTCAGAAATTCATATCTTAAAATCTATAACTCCAAATTTAATGATTCCAGTTCCTGTGATCATATTTTAATGTCTAGTTTATTACTGTATATTCTATTTGCATGTTTGATGTGATGTTAATTTATGCTATGCTATGTATGTATTGTGTTGATACGAGTAGACGAGCAAACCACTGTGGAACCTGAGGTTCAACAAGTTGAAGTAGCTGAGCAGGAGCTCGTGGAAGGCAAGTTGTGCCCTTGATCACTTCTTTTACCCATTCATGTTCTTATTATTCATAATGATCTGCATAGGATAATTTTGCTGGGACCCAATAGGATACCCTAGATTTGACTATCTTTATACCTTGTTTCACCACTGGTTTCACTACTAAACTTTTGGGTAGTACATGCTATTACTTTATGTGGATTTGGGTATAGAGATATTCATCACTCATTTTTACACTTGTTATTATCTGTTCATTATTTTATGTTCATGATAAGATCATTATGTTAATGGGAACATGGAGAACCACCCGGGAAAACAGTGCTACCACAAGGGTTTAATGGGACGCCCTTGGCTGATTAACTAGGAAAGCTAGTGGAGGGCTACCTTACCCGAAAGGGGCAAGGGCAGTAGGGGAGTGGTCAGTGTAGGGAGGTCCTTGGGTTGATTTCGCTGCGATGGCGGTCAGACAAGAACCCTGCACTGGAGCTTCCTATAAACTGTAGCGGGTAGTCTGAAGCTAGTGGAACTTTGTAAAGGCCTCGTAGTGGTACCCTGCCTCGCTTCCTTGGTAGAGGTGTATGGAGTCTGATCAACTCCGTGGCAAATGGGTAACACGACTTGTGGGTAAAGATGCGCAACCTCTGCAGAGTGTAAAACTGGTATACTAGCCGTGCTCACGGTCATGAGCGGCTCGGACACTCACATGATTAACTTATGGAACCTAAACTTAATTTGTCATCTCATTGCATTTGGGATTATTTTATTATTACTTTTACTTATTATTACTACGGTTTGGTATTCACTTACAATTAGTAACTGCTAATAAAATTTTGACCAACTTATAAAAGCAATGCTCAGCTTCAGCCTTTATTTCATTGATCAGCCTTACACTTCATGAACTCCCACCTTTGGTGAGTTCATGCCACATTATTCCCCATGACTTGTTGAGCTATGAACGTATGTGAGCTCACTCTTGCTGTCTCACACCCCCCCACAGGAGAAGAACAGGTGGTTCAGGAGGAGCCACAAGGCGAGGAGTATGATCTGATCTAGGTGGCATTTCTCAGTTGACATTGGCGCCGACGATCCTTAGTTCGTTTTATATTTATCTTTTATTTTGTATTAAGTCTTCCGCTATGTAATAAATACTCTGATGTTTTATGACATTTATCTCTATACACTCTGTTATTATATATGTTGTCTTCTTTGGCGCATGTATGAGATGCACCTGGCTTTGTTCCTTAAAGCCCGGGTGTTACAGAAGTGGTATCAGAGGAAATGTTGACTGTAGGCCGAAACCTAGATAGAAATGGACAAAACCCTTACCTACTTATCTTACTCCGATTCATTCTATACTTACCTTACTCTGATTCTTTCTACACTTATCTTGATCCTGTCTCACCTTCTACTGTTCCACTCTGATCATTCTTACCTTTTCTACTCTGAGACAAGATGGATTTCTCACCTTGGAATCCTAGATTTATGATCTTTTTAAGGGATAGGAAGCCTAAGACAAAATTAAAACTATTTTCTCTATTAAAAATGTTGGTTGATTGTTCTGATGATCAATGCCTGATTTGCTTCTTTGATTGATTGAAATATTATATATGGACATCTTAGCATGTGCCAGCATAAGGTAATAAATTAGCTATGGTAGGTAAAACGTTAAACTGCTTAGCTAATAAATCCCCCAAAGTAACATGATTCGTAATTACTGCCTTGTCTACTGCTCTCTCTTACCATATGTATCTAACTCAGATGGTCAATACCAGGAGGGGTGGTGGAATTGATTTGCCTCCTAATCGACACACTCGAAGGATATATAGACAACCTCAGCCACAGCCAGCAGGGATGAATCCTCCTAATCCTCCACCAGGCGGTGTTGATCCACTGATTGCAGCACAGATGGCTGTGATGCAGCAAATGGCGGACACTATGGCTGATATGCGTGCGCAGATGCAGCAAGAACGCCAGGAGATGCGTCAGGAAAGAGAAGATATACGTCAGGAGTTGCGCCAGGAGAGAGAGGAGATACGTCAGGAGAGAAGGGCGCAACAACAGCAGTTGCAACAACAACTTCAACAACAGCAGCAACAGCAGCAAGTGCCATTGCCTCCACCACCACCACTAGTTCCACCACGTGATAAGCACCGGGAGTTTATGAGCCATAAGCCGACGACCTTCGCCAGCTCGCCAGACCCACTTGATGCAGATGATTGGCTGAAAGCAATTGAGAAGATGCTCAACATTGCCCAATGCTCAGACAGAGAGAAAGTTCTTTATGCCTCAGGTCGTCTGACAGGTCCTGCTGCTGACTGGTGGGATTCTTATACTGCTGCCCATGATGCTGCTGATACTATTACTTGGGCAGAGTTCAGTACACAGTTCAGAAACTACCATATTCCAGCTGGTATGATAAAGATCAAGAAGAAGGAGTTTCTGTCATTGAAGCAAGGTAACATGTCAGTCAGCGAGTACAGAGACAAATTTATTCAGCTGTCGAGATATGCTCCAGAGGAAGTTGCTGAGGATGAAAGAAAGCAGGAGCACTTTATTGAAGGACTTAATGGACCCTTGCAGTATGCACTGGTTGCACACACCTTTCCATCATTTCAGAGGCTACTGGATAAGGCTCTTGCTATTGAACACAAGCGTGTTCAATTGGGTGATTTGAAGAGGAAGGCTATCTCACAAGGACAGGGTAGCAGCAGTGTTCGTCCCCGCTACGTTCCACCACAGGGTACACCGACTCGACCAGGAGGGCCACGTACAGCTCAGTATGCTCCATAGGGGTCTCCATGGACACCTACTCGACAGGCTACCCCCACTGGCACCCCGACGAAGTTTTCAGGACAGAGTTCAGGCACTACTTGTTTCAAGTGTGGGAAGACTGGTCATTATGCAAATGTCTGCCCGCAGAGGATTACTACTACTCCAGTTCAGAATAGGCAGCAAACTCCAGGATCTGGCAAGGGATATTCTATTGCCAAGGTTAATCAAGTCAGCGTTGATGCTACTCCGGGTGGTGGGGACATCGTACTTGGTATGTTTTATGTTAATGCAATTCCTGCAACCATATTATTTGATTCTGGTGCTACACATTCATTCATGTCTGCTCGTTATGCCAACACAAATGAGATACCACTGCTAAATATGAGAAAACCCATGATAGTAATCACGCCTAAAGGGCCTATTGAGGCAAATCAAATGACACGTAGATTGACATTAACCATTATGGGTAGAGAATTTGGAGCTACTACTATAATATTAGAGTCAAGTAGTATAGATCTGATCCTTGGTATGTCATGGCTAAGAAAGCAAAGGTCGTTATAGCATGTGGTAGAGGTACCGTAGAACTCACTACCACTAAAGGAGAAAGATTTCAAGTTAATATTGCAGTAACCTCCTCATCCATGCGTGCAATGTTCTTTATACCCGAGGAGTTTGTTGGTGACAACATCCGGGTGGTTAGTGATTTTCCGGATATCTTTCCAGAGGAGTTACCAGGGATGCCGCCTGATAGAGAAGTTGAGTTTGTTATTGATCTCTTACCTGGAACCGCCCCTATTTCTAAACGGCCATATAGGATGTCTGTAGAGGAGTTGAAGGAACTTAAGAAGCAGTTAACTGAGTTACAAGAGGCTGGGTACATTCGTCCGAGTTCCTCACCTTGGGGAGCACCGGTTCTATTTGTACAGAAGAAGGATGGTTCGCAACGGATGTGTGTGGACTATAGATCTCTTAATGATGTGACTGTGAAGAACAAGTATCCATTACCCCGTATTGAGGACTTGTTTGATCAGATGCGAGGAGCCAGGGTATTCTTGAAGATTGATCTCCGATCCGGTTACCATCAGATGAGGATTAGACCATCAGATATACCTAAGACGGCTTTCTCGACTCGATATGGATTATACGAGTTCACTGTTATGTCATTTGGGTTAACCAATGCACCAGCTTATTTCATGAATTTGATGAATAAGGTGTTTATGGAATATTTGGACAGATTTGTCGTGGTGTTCATCGACGATATTCTTATCTATTCTAGGAGTGAAAGTGATCATGAACAACATCTAAGGTTGGTGCTACAGAAGCTGTGAGATAATCAACTCTATGCTAAGTTCAGCAAGTGCGAGTTTTGGATTGACAAGGTGCCATTCCTTGGTCATATTATTTCTAATGGAGGAATAGCAGTGGATCCTGTTAAAGTGAAGGAAATAATGGAGTGGAGAGTGCCCACTACAGTTACTGAGATTCGAAGTTTCTTGGGACTCGCAGGATATTATCGGAGATTCATTGAAGGGTTCTCTAAAATTGCCAAGCCTATGACATCGCTTTTGGAGAAAGGAAGAGAATTCAAGTGGGATGAGAAATGCCAAGAGAGCTTTGATCAATTGAAGGAGAGATTGATGTCACCTCCAGTGTTGGTTATGCCAGACTTACAGAAAGGATTTGATATTTATTGTGATGCATGTGGCCAAGGATTGGGATGTGTTCTTATGCAAGGAGGACATGTGATCGCTTACGCGTCTCGTCAGTTGCGGAAACATGAATTGAACTACCCCATTCATGACTTGGAGCTGGCTGCCGTTGTGCATGCACTTAAGATTTGGAGACACTATATTATGGGAACTAAGTGCCAAGTATACACGGACCATAAGAGCTTGAAGTACATATTTACTCAGAAGGACCTCAACCTTAGGCAACGCCGTTGGTTGGAGCTCATTAAAGATTATGATTTGGAGATTCATTACCACCCAGGCAAGGCGAATTTGGTTGCAGATGCCTTGAGTCGGAAGGAGCATGTTCACTCCGCTTTTGTTGTCCAGCTACCCGATGAATTAGCAAAAGATTTTGAGAAACTCAACCTGGGAATTGTTACTCACACTGAAGGAGTTACCATTGAGTTGGAACCTACCTTGGAGCAAGAGATTCGTAAAGGTCAGGTTGATGATGCTAAGATTCAAGAGATTAAGGATCTGATTACGGATGGTCGAGTTCCGGAATTCACGGAGGATGAGCAAGGTACGATATGGTTCAAGAATCAGATCTGTGTTCCCGATATTGATAGTCTTTGGGAAACCATATTGAAGGAGGCTCATGATTCAGTTTATTCTATCCACCCTAGAAGTACTAAGATGTATCAAGATTTGAAGCAAAAGTATTGGTGGTATGGACTGAAAAGAGATGTTGCTGCCCATGTGGCTAAGTGTGATGTGTGTCAAAGAGTTAAGGCCGAACATCAAAGACCCGCTGGACTATTGCACCCATTGAAGATTCCTGAGTGGAAATGGGAAGAAATCGGTATGGATTTTATTGTTGGACTACCCTGCACCCCTGCTGGGTATGACTCTATTTGGGTAATTGTGGACAGATTGACAAAAGTAGCTCATTTCATACCCGTGAGGACTAATTACACGGGAGCCAAGTTAGCAGAATTGTATATGACTCGAATAGTTTGTTTACATGGAGTGCCTAAGAAGATCGTGTCTGATCGAGGATCACAGTTTACTTCTCGGTTTTGGAAGAAGTTGCATGAGAGCTTGGATACAAAGTTGAATTTTAGCTCAGCCTACCATCCCCAGACTGATGGACAGAGAGAGAGGACTAATCAAGTGCTAGAAGATATGTTAAGAGCTTGTGCTCTTAAACATGGTGGAAGTTGGGAGAAGAGCTTACCCTATGCTGAGTTTTCTTATAATAATAGCTATCAGTCCAGTTTGAAGATGTCACCATTTGAAGCTCTGTATGGTAGAAAATGCAGGACTCCACTGTATTGGGATCAAACTGGAGAGAGACAGTTCTTTGGGCCTGAGCTTATTCAAGAGGTGGAGGAACAAGTTTGAATGATAAGAGAAAATTTGAGAATTGCACAATCCAGGCAGAAGAGCTATGCTGATAATAGGAGAAGATTACTGGAGTTTAAGGAGGGTGATCATGTCTATTTGAAGGTGTCACCACTTCGTGGTATGAGGAGATTTAAAGTTAAAGGAAAGTTGTCCCCTCGCTTCATTGGACCTTTCTTGATCTTAAAGCGAGTGGGGGAAGTTGCATATCAATTGGAGTTACCCGATCATCTGTCAGATGTACATGATGTATTTCATGTGTCTCAGCTAAAGAAGTGCCTCAGGGTACCTGAGGAGCAGCTACCACTGGAGGACCTTAGTGTTCAAGATGACCTGACTTATGCGGAGTACCCTATCAAGATTTTGGACACTTTGACTCGAGTTACCAGAAATAAGGTGACAAAGATGTGCAAAGTACAATGGAGTCACCACGGTGAAGATGAAGCAACGTGGGAGAGAGAAGAAGAGCTTCGCATAGACTTCCCCCATCTTTTCCCTAGATCTTCTTAAATCTCGAGGACGAGATTATTTTTAAGGGGGGTAGGATTTGTAATACTCAAAAGTGTAATAAAAGTGGATAGAGATAAACTCATTTGTTTGTGGCCTCTACTATTCATTGCATGTGATCAACACTAGTTAAGTGGGCAATTAGAACCAAGAACACCTAAATAATCTATGCATCATGTTGGAGTTTATGTGTTTGCGCATCTATAAATAATAATAATAATAATAATATTAATAAAAATATATTAGTGCCCCAATGGGGAATTTAAGACCCAAACTTACCTTTAGAAATTGAAAATGATATAAACAATAAGGGAAATACTATATACAATATGAAGAAAATATGTAAATAAAGGTGCCATTTCATATTGGAATCTTTGGTTTGAATATTCAATCTAAAGTGCAAATTCACAACAGAGATTTGAATTAAAATTTGAATTCAAAAAAATAGAAAGAAAAGAGAATAAAAGAAATGGGAAAGGAGGTTTTGGCTAATTGGGTCGGGAGAAGCCAATTCAGCCCATTCGCCCTAACACCCCCACGCCCAGCCCACCGTCACCGATTTTCCCCCTGCGCTGACCATGGCGGCCCACCTGGCAGATGCTCTTCCACTGGGACGCTTCCGCGTGGGGTCGGCTGGTCGGACTCGTCGTCCCCGCGAGGTTCGCGGGCGAGCTCAACGAAAGTCGAGAAATTCACGCACCTGGCGGCTCGATTCATGTATAAAACGGGGGTGTAGCCGGCGGGGGACCAAAGGCTTCAAAACCCTAGCCGCCGAAGGTTCTCTGGCCGCAGCAGCAAACACGGCCACAGTAGAGAGAAAGCGGGGAGAGAGAGAGAGAGAGGTAGAACCACGGCTGCCGCGGGTTCTGGCGGCGCTGCGACTTCAAGCAAGGGGCCGGGTGATCGTCGGGGAAGGGGGAGAACCGCGCGCGAACCACCGTGGGTTTGCGGCAGTGCGCGGTGGCCGACATTGCTCGTCAGAGCTGGAATTTGCCGCGGCGCGGACGCATCTGTGGGTGGAATTCCTCGTCTCTGGTAAAAATACTCCCTATTGCATACACCGTACCCTTCGTGAAAACTTGTGTAGGCTGTGCCGATGCACAGGATTCCAGGGCGCCGGGTGGTCTACACCGGCGATGGACCACCGCGGTTGGCCCTGCGCCACCGTAGCGCGTGCCTGGAGGTAGTAGAAGGTCGCCGCACCGTTGGATCGCTTACGGACGGTGTGGATTAGATCAACGCGTAATCCTTTGGTGGGTCGGATCCTGGCCATTAGATCCCTATTGGACGGCTCTGATTGGCCTCCCTGTACCGGTTCGGTTGAGCGTAATCTCGACCGCATGATCTTGATCCGGTGGCTAGGGCGCGTAGCGATTTGTTTGATGTCTAGATCTAATCCGGGCCCTCGGTTCTGAATCTAGCGGTCGAGATCTCACCGTACCCCTTCGCCTCGTGCTTTTGCTAAAGAAGCCCTGGCGAATTTCAATATAAACCCGCCGTCCTGGGGGCACTACTCCCTGAGTCTATGGAATTCTTACTGTAAGTGCAATCAACCCCAAGTGAGGGTTTTGGTGATTTAATGACAAAACAAATAAGGGTACTAACAGTTTTTGTTCTCAGTGTTTGATTAAAAGGAAACAGGAACTTAAGGAAGCACCAAGGACTTCATGCAACGGACGTATAAAATTTGTGTAAAATCTTGTGTTGCATGATGTAATTCTTCCTTGTTCTTTTTCGCACAGGTACAGGTGTTTGCTATAGCTCAAGTCCCCAAATTCAAAAGCTATTTTTGAAAACCAAAAATCACTTTAACATTATTTGGTTGACCATGGTTAGGGTTGAGAAACCTAGAGTGTTCTTGCTGAAAAGCAGCTGAACTTCTTCAACTGCAGCTGAGCTTTCCAGCTGAACTTAACTTCAGCTGTGATGAGCTTCTTCAGCTGCAGCTGAGCTTTTCAGCTGAGCTGGACTTCAGCTGAGTTGAACTTTTTCAACTCCAGCTGAACTTCAACTTCAGCTGTGGACCTCTTTGACCATACCCAGCTGAACTTGCCCCCGGGCAGCTGAGCTGGGGTTTTCTCTCCAAAACTCTCTGGTCTAGACCAGCTGAACTTGTCCTTGGGGGCAGCTCAACTGGTCTCAGGGGGCGGTTCAACTGCCCTGGGGGGGCGGTTCAACCGGTCCTGGTCTGTCTCAGGTCAGTCTGCCAGTCAGTCTGGCAGTCAGACTGGCAGACAGTCTGTTGAGCTGTCAGGGGGCGGTTCAACCGCCCCTGGGGGCGGTTCAACCGGTTTTCAACGGGTTTTTTAGTCAAACGGCTAGTTTTTGAGCCGTGACTATAAATAGACCCCTCCCTCTCTCTCTTCTTCAAGACGGCTGAACACTCACTCATTTATTGCTCACCTAACTTGAGACAAAGCACTCATCTCTCCATCTCTCTCACACTTAAATCTTCCTCAAGATTCAACCTTGTTGGAGGAGCTCTTGGGTGTGAGGTTTGTGCTTGTGCTCACGATTTGGTTTTCCTCTCCCATCTCTCTTTCAAAGACTTGAGCTTGTGCAAACCCCTCTTGTGCGTTCTTGGTGTTCTTGAAACCCTAGGTTTCAAGATCTTTGAGGTTGCTTGGGAGTCTCCAAATTTGTGGACGACCCTAAGAAGTTTGTATTACCCGCTCTTTGAGCTAAGATAAGAAGAGATTGCCTTGACCTTTGTGGTCGGCTTTTGGAGGATTAGGGTTGAAAAAGACCCGGCCCTTTGTGGGCTCCTCAACGGGGAGTAGGACACCTTTGTGGTGTGGCCGAACCTCGGATTAAATCTTGTGTCTTGTGTTCTTGCTTGTTTCAACTTGAGATATTCTTTTACTTGCAAGATTGACATAAAGATTTCTCTGTAGAGTTTATCTAGAAGTAAAAATAGCCTTTACATATACATCTTTTCATCCTCACTTAGCTATATCTTACTTCTTTCAAGAACTTGTGAAGTACTTTTCGAGTAGATTTTAGTCTAAAGTTTTTAAACAGTTGGATTGGTTCAGAGTGGTTCAACTTGCGCACGTAGCTGTTGAACCGGCCTGCACCAGTCGAACTGTGTATCTAACAATCTTTCGAAGTTTGTTGTGAAAATTTTCAGATTAGCCTATTCACCCCCCCTCTAGGCTACTTTCAATTGGTATCGGAGCTTCGTACCTCGTTTTACGCTTAACCGCGTGAGGAAACGATCATGTCTACTCAACGGGACCATGTGGATCCTCTTCTCGAGGAAATCCCCATCACATCTTCCGGTGAGGAAGTGGACCCCAAGGTCCTCGACCTCGCCATGAAGATTGCCGAGAGAATGTTCCTCAAAATGAAAGAGGAAGATGCTAAGAAAAAGGCCGAAGAAGAAGAATCAAGAAGAAAGGCCGAAGAAGATAAAGGTAAGGGAACATTTGATTATAATGACGATCTAGTGGATCTTTTGGTGTCTAAGGTATTGAGCAAGGTAAGTCTCAACACCGAAGGATCATCTACCAAAAGCAAAGGTAATGACTTTAGCAAAGTTCAATTCGATTACTCTAGAAATTATATTCCCAACTTCTCTTCCGCCCCACTTGGAAAGTTACCAACTCTTAGTGAGTTGAACTATGATGAGTGGGCCGACAAGATGAAGTCGCATTTAATCGGTGTGCATCCTAGTCTTTGGGAGATTGTTAATGTAGGTATGTATAAGCCCGCCCAAGGAGAGGAGATGACTCCGGAAATGATGCAAGAGGTTCATCGAAATGCTCAAGCAGTAAGCATAATTAAAGGAAGTCTTTGTCCGGAAGAATACCGGAAAGTTCAAGGAAGAGAAGATGCCCGTGACATTTGGAATATTCTTAAAATGTCACATGAAGGAGATCCCAAAGCTAAAAGACATAGAGTTGAGGCTTTGGAAAGTGAGCTTGCAAGATATGATTGGACAAAGGGTGAGTCGCTTCAATCACTCTTTGATCGCTTGATGGTAATGGTCAACAAAATAAGGGTTCTTGGGAGTGAAGATTGGAGTGACTCCAAGGTCACAATATTGTTCATGAGAGCTTATAAAGAAAAGGATAAGAGTCTTGCAAGGATGATTAGGGATCGTGATGACTATGAGGATATGACACCTCATCAATTATTTGCAAAGATTCAACAACACGAGTCCGAAGAAGCCCCTATCAAGTCAAGGGACTCTCATGCATTGATCACTAATGAACAAGACAATCCCAAGAAGAACAAAGACCACAAAGCAAAGAAAGTGGTCGAGACTTCAAGTGATGAAGATAGCTCAAGTGATGAAGACACTGCTATGTTCATCAAAACATTCAAGAAATTTGTAAGGAAAAATGACAAGTTCCAAAGGAAAGGAAAGAAGAGGGCATGCTATGAATGTGGCCAAACCGGTCATTTCATAGCGGATTGTCCTAACAAGAAGGAACAAGAAGCTAAGAAGGAATACAAGAAGGACAAGTTCAAAAAGGGGGGCAAGACCAAGGGATACTTCAAGAAGAAGAAATATGGTCAAGCCCATATTGGTGAAGAATGGAACTCCGATGAAGAGAGTTCTAGCTCCGAGGAAGAGGAAGTGGTGGCAAACGTGGCCATCCAATCTACATCAAGCTCGCAACTCTTCACCAACCTACAAGACGAATTCTACACTCAAACTTGCCTCATGGCAAAAGGAGATAAGGTAACCTTATTTAGTAATGATTTTTCAAATGATGATGATGATGAACAAATTGCCATGAAAAATAAAATGATTAAAGAATTTGGCTTGAATGGATACAATGTTATCACCAAATTAATGGAGAAGCTAGATAAAAGAAAAGCAACTCTTGATGCTCAAGAAGACTTGCTTATCCTTGAAAAGGAAAGAAACCTAGAGCTTCAAGAATTGCTTCACAATAAAGATGAAATGCTAGATGTCTTGACTAAGGAAGTATCTTTAGTTAAGATAACTATAGAGAATAAAGATAAAGAAGTAATTAACATGAAAACCTCTATAGCTAATCTTGCAAATGAAAAGAATGCACTTGAAGCAAGCATGTTAAGCTTGAATGATCAAAATCAAGAACTTCAAGTGCAACTTGAAAATTGCAAGAACATCAATGCATCATCTTTAGTGCTTGAATCTAAGTCTAGCTTAAATGATAATTCTTGCAAACACTGCGCCAAATATCATGCTTCTTGTTGTCTAACTAACCATGCAAGGAAGAATAGTCCACAGGTGAAGGTCAAAGAAATTTTGAAAAGATGCTCTAGCAATGATGGGTTAAAGAAAGTTGAACCCAAGTACAAGTCCCTTAAGACCAACAATGGAAGAAGGGGGCTTGGGTTCAACTCATCCAAGGAAAACCCTAGCACAGTGCATAAGGGGTGGAGATTCCCCAAGTTCATAGAGGGAACCACCCTATATGATGCCTTGGGGAGGATTCACTCCTCAAATGACAAGTCACCTCAGGTAAAGGTTAACTTGAGTTCCACAAAGAGTAAGATGAAGGAAGTAGGATCCTCAAGTGGACAAAAATCTAATGCTCCCATTTCCCGCTCATATCTTTGTGATTATATGTTGACTTGGGAGTTAGGAAAATTGGTTGTGAAATATGTGGGTGCCTACACTAAACGAAAAGTCATGAAAAGAAGTGTGTGGGTACCCAAGGCTATAACTAACACTGTAGGACCCAATTCAATTTGGGTACCTAAAAGCATAGCCTAAACTTGTTTTGCAGGTCTACTCCTCTGGTGGGTCAAGTTGGGTGCTTGACAGTGGATGTACAAATCACATGACCGGGGAGAAAGACATGTTTCATTCATTGCAACTAACTCAAGAAGCACAAGAAATTGTGTTTGGAGATAGTGGCAAAAGTAAGGTGATTGGTATTGGTAAAATTCCTATCTCAGACCAACAATCACTTTCAAATGTCTTATTAGTAGATTCTTTAAGCTATAACTTGTTGTCCGTTTCACAACTTTGTGGAATGGGTTATAATTGCCTATTTTCGGATGTGGATGTGAAGATCCTTAGAAGGGAGGACTCCTCACTTGCCTTTACCGGTCGCTTGAAGGGCAAGCTTTATCTTGTTGATTTCACAACAAGTAAAGTGACGCCTGAGACTTGTTTAGTGGCAAAGTCCGACAAGGGTTGGCTTTGGCATCGCCGGCTAGCCCATGTCGGTATGAGGAATTTGGCCAAACTTCAAAAGGATAATCACATCATTGGACTAACAAATGTTGTATTTGAGAAAGATAGGGTTTGTGGCGCATGCCAAGCAGGAAAACAACATGGAGTCCCACATCAATCAAAGAATGTGGTCACAACAAAGAGGCCATTGGAGCTTCTTCACATGGACCTCTTCGGACCTGTGGCCTACATTAGCATTGGTGGTAGTAAGTATGGTTTAGTTATTGTTGATGATTTTTCTCGATTTACCTGGGTTTTCTTTTTAAGTGATAAAGGTGAAACTCAAGAAATTCTAAAGAAATTCATGAGGCGAGCTCAAAATGAATTTGAGCTCAAAATCAAGAAAGTGAGAAGTGATAATGGGACGGAATTCAAGAACACAGGTGTCGAAGAATTCTTAGGAGAAGAGGGAATCAAGCATGAGTTCTCGGTGCCTTACACTCCACAACAAAATGGTGTTGTGGAAAGAAAGAACCGAACTCTAATTGAAGCTGCAAGAACCATGTTGGATGAGTACAAGACACCTGACAACTTTTGGGCAGAGGCGGTCAACACCGCCTGTCATGCAATCAACCGTCTCTATCTTCATAAGATCTACAAAAAGACTGCTTATGAGCTTCTCACTGGTAACAAACCAAAAGTTGATTATTTTAGAGTATTTGGTTGTAAGTGTTTTATTCTTAACAAGAAAGTCAAGAGCTCAAAGTTTGCTCCTAGAGTGGACGAGGGTTTCTTGCTTGGGTATGCATCAAATGCGCATGGGTATCGTGTTTTCAACAATACCACCGGTCTTGTTGAAATAGCGATAGACGTGACATTTGATGAGTCTAATGGCTCGCAAGGGCATATTTCTAATGACACTGCAGGAAATGAAGAACCACCTTGTGAGGCCATAAAGAAACTTGCAATAGGTGAGGTGAGACCTCAAGAAAAGGATGATGAAGAAGGAACCTTATGGATGACCAATGAGATAGTTGATGTGGGTGCAAGGGTGGTGAGTGACAAAGTCTCCACTCAAGCAAACCCATCAACCTCAAGTCATCCAAGCCACGAAGAAAATCATCAAAGGATGCCAACGGTGGTAGAAGATGAACACGAAAGCATTGATGGTGAAGTGCCTCTTGATCAAGTGAATGATGAGGAGGAGCAAATTCAAAGACAACCATCAGTGCCTCATCCAAGAGTCCATCATACAATTCAAAGGGATCATCCGGTGGACAATATCCTGGGTAGCATCAGGAGAGGGGTAACAACTCGATCTCGTTTAGCTAATTTTTGTGAATTTTACTCGTTTGTTTCCTCTCTTGAGCCACTTAAGGTTGAAGAAGCATTGGGTGATCCGGATTGGATAATTGCCATGCAAGAGGAGTTGAACAACTTCACTAGGAATGAAGTCTGGTCCTTAGTCCCAAGACCCAAACAAAATGTGATTGGGACTAAATGGGTCTTTAGGAACAAGCAAGATGAACATGGCGTGGTTACAAGAAACAAGGCACGGTTGGTTGCCCAAGGCTATACTCAAGTGGAAGGACTCGATTTTGGCGAAACATATGCGCCGGTAGCAAGGTTAGAATCAATTAGAATATTAATTGCATATGCTACTAACCATGATTTCAAGCTATATCAAATGGATGTCAAGAGCGCATTTCTAAATGGACCACTGCAAGAGAGAGTATATGTGGAGCAACCACCGGGTTTTGAAGATCCAAAGAAGCCAAATCATGTTTATCTTCTTCACAAGGCACTCTACGGGCTTAAACAAGCCCCTAGAGCTTGGTATGACTGTCTTAAAGAATTTTTAATTAAGAATGGGTTTACAATAGGAAAAGCTGACTCTACCTTATTTACTAGAAAGGTTGACAATGAATTATTTGTGTGCCAAGTATATGTTGATGACATTATATTTGGTAGTACTAATGAAAAATTTTGTGAAGAGTTTAGCAAAGTAATGACGAACAGGTTTGAGATGTCTATGATGGGCGAGCTTAAATACTTCCTGGGATTTCAAGTCAAACAGCTCAAGGAAGGTACTTTTCTATGCCAAACCAAATATACACAAGATATGCTCAAGAAATTTGGCATGGAAAAGGCGAAACACGCCAAGACTCCAATGTCATCAAATGGACATCTCGACCTAAATGAGGAAGGTAAACCCGTAGATCAAACATTATATAGATCAATGATAGGATCACTGCTTTATTTATGTGCATCTAGACCTGATATTATGTTGAGTGTTTGCATGTGTGCACGTTTTCAAGCAAATCCTAAAGATTGCCATCTTGTGGCAGTTAAGAGAATTCTAAGATACTTAGTTCACACCCAAAACCTAGGATTATGGTATCCCAAAGGCTCCTTTTTCGATTTACTTGGCTATTCTGACTCAGATTATGCCGGTTGCAAAGTAGATCGAAAAAGTACTACTGGGACTTGCCAATTCCTTGGGCGGTCCTTAGTATCATGGAGTTCCAAGAAACAAAATTGTGTTGCACTTTCCACTGCAGAAGCTGAGTACATAGCAGCTGGGGCATGTTGTGCACAGCTGTTATGGATGAAGCAAACCCTTCGAGACTTTGGTTGTGAGTTTAACAAAATCCCACTTTTGTGTGACAATGAGAGTGCCATAAAACTTGCAAACAACCCTGTGCAACACTCTAGAACTAAACACATTGACATCAGACACCATTTCTTGAGAGACCACGAAGCCAAAGGAGATATCGAATTGTTTCATGTGAGCACCGAAAATCAACTAGCCGATATCTTCACAAAACCCCTCGATGAGACTAGGTTTTGCTTTCTTAGGAGTGAATTAAATATCTTAGATTCTCGTAACTTAACTTGAAAACGGTCACAAAAATTGTTTGATTCACTGTTTTTGATTGATGGTTTTAAAAGCTATGTGATGATCTTTCAAAAAACTTTGTGAAAATACTGAAATTTGAATGCACTTTTGTGCTAAGATTTCTTTTGGGTTCAACTGGCTTGACCAGCTGAACTTTCTAGTTCAGCTGGAGGAGGCCAGCTGAACTTAGCAGCTGAACTTCAGCTCAGCTGTTTTTAACCTGTGTTCACCAGGACCATCCTGGTTAAAAGCGGTTGAACCGCCCTGGTGGACCGGTTGAACCGCCTGTTCTGACCGCGCAGGCCTGCTCTGCTGCAGCAGTGTCTGACGCGCAGTTTTTTTTTGGTCGCTTTCTGCAGGGCGCACTACTTTTCTGTGACTGGTCATTTCGCGAAATTTTTTTTTTGTTTGTTTGTGTGTCAGGCGCGCAGTTTTTTCCTGTGCTGCTGCATCACGAAGACTACTTTTTTGCATGCAGTCACGCAGCGTCCTGTCTTTTCCCCTGTGCGGTCACTTCTTCCCTGGCGCGCAGGATTCCTTTTTCTTTTGCATGCAGACTTCTTTTGCATGTGGCGCGCGCAGGATTCCTTTTTATTTTGCATGCTTCTGTCCGGTCACGTCGCGCGCGCAGTAATTTTTTTTTGGACCTTAGCCCCTGTCCGGTCGTCCTGTCTCTTTTTGCATGAGGACTGGCCTTGCGCGCCCGACGCCATGTACTTGCAGACTGCAGCGTCCTGTCTTTTCCCCCGCGCAGTTTTTTTTTTCTTTTGCATGCAGTCTGCTGCGTCAGGTCACTTCCCCCTGCGCTGCGCGCAAATTAGAATTTTTTCCTCTGTTGTTTCTAGTTCTCTGACCACACTGGTCAGTACCAGCTGAGCTGGCCCATGGGGGCGGTTGAACTGGTTCTGAGGACCAGCTCAACTGCCTATATATACTTCACTCTTCCTCATCTCTTTTCCCACTTCATTCACTCTCGCCTTGGTCGCTTCACAACCTTTAGAGCCTTTCCTTCACACACTTCAACCGCTTCACAGTTTCACCACCGTTTTCAATCATGGTGCGTCGCCGCAACCCCTCTGTGGTTGAGTTTAGCAGCGACTCCGACGAGATTCAGGAGGAATCTCCCATCCCCTCTCCTCCGCCTCGTCGCTCCCTCTCTAAGAGAGGACGTGGCTCTGGTCGGATGCCTGGCGAGGGCTCTTCCTTGCCCTCGCAGCCGACTCGCGGGAGACGCCAAAAGGTTGGCGCCTCTCGTCCTCGTCGTAGCACGTCTTCCTCAGGGTATGCTCCCTGCCAAGAGGAGGATGGGGCTTTCGACGACTTCGTCGACCTTCCGGCGCCTGATGCTCTCTACGTCACCGGACTGCACATGCATCCGGCGAACGTCAGCCGCGGTCCGCATGAATCTCCCATCGACTTCACTCAGAAGGGAATAGAAACCCTTCAGCGTCTGAGGTTTTCCAACCCTACTCTCACTCCTCGTCATCCTGGTGTCCAGGACCCTCAGTTCTGGAATCTTTTCCAGGCTGACTTCTACAATTCTGTCATTCTTACCAAGAAACACCCAGTCGTCCGACATAGATTTATTGACTGGGAGGGTTGTGAGAATATGGGAGATGTTGACATGTCGTCAGCTCTCGTTCACTTAGAGAGAAAGGGGTTACGTAACATTATGACCATGGAATACCCCTGGAACGATGAGGTGGTAGCTCAGTTCTATGCCACCCTCTGGATAAAGAAAGTAGATGAGGAAGCCGATGGGTATGAGTACCCAGTCATGTATTTCTTTATCCAGGGTAACTGGCACAAAGTCAGTTATCGTCGTTTTGCCCATATTCTGGGCTTCTCTGATACAGACATTCAGGGCAGCAACATGCGAGTGCATGGCATTCGGCTGCCCATGCGGGAAGAGACGGAATTCATTCATGTCTCTACTGAGCGGGAGTTCTGGACAACCGCTAACATGCATAGGTACTACAGGTACCTTAATTCCTTGTCCCGGATGACCGTTCTCCCAAAGGGCGGTAATCAAATGAACGTCCTTGGGGAGAGTCGAGTCTTCCTCCTCCTCCTTGCTCCCAACAGTCTCGCCCGCATCAATGTGTTTGACATGATCTGGGAAGAGATCGTCCGTGCTTCCTGGTCTCCTCTCAGAGGGTGTCTTCATGCACCCTTTATCATGAAGTTGATCGAAGTGGTCACCCAGACCCACTTCGAAAAACCTGTCAAACACTCCCGCTACGTACCCTACTGGGTTGATTCCTCCAACCCAGCTGCTCGTACAAAGCGGGTTCCCTCACGGTCTGGAGGCCCTGCCTCCTCCTCTGAGCCACCTCGCCAGCCTCCTCACCATCCTTCCTCCTCTCCCCCCGCTGCTGCCTCGCGTCCCTCTCCTGGCCGCGGATCTCCCATGCCACGTGCTAGTGGTCGTGGTCGAGGTCGTGGCCGCGGGATGGGTGCTCGCTTGCTCCATGGGCTTGCGACATTTTTCTCCATGTGCCGCAACATTTCTGCTGATGTCCATGAGGTGGCACGGCGTCAGCGGGAGACTGACGACAATCTTCGTCGTCAAGCTTCCTCCATGGGCATGCCTTTTGTCCCTCGTTCGCCTGATGTGCCTCTCCATCCTCCTCCCCCGGAGATCAATGAGTGGTACCAGCAGGCCTACGGGGTGCCTTTTATGCCTGCAGACGATGAAGATGAAGAAGTCTTTGTTGATGATCGCGAGGAGTTTGCCCCGCCTCCCTACCATGGGGATCCGGGTCAATCATCCTCCCACCCTCCGCCTCCTTACCCGGGTCCGGGACCCATTCCTGGTGACCCTAGGCCATCCGGCTCTGGTTACCACCACCACCCTCCACCTCCTCCTGATCATCGTACATCTTCGGCATCTGTTTTTTCTGCGGCTGATGAGCCACCTCGGGACTCCACTTTTGAGGAGGACGCGATGAGGACTTTTTTCCCTGACTACACTTCATATCCTCCATCGTATCCTCCGTCGTATCCTCCTCCTGGAGGATACTGATTCTTGTATCCTTGTCTCTCTCTCTCCGTTTTTGGTTCTTGTTGCCAAAAAGGGGGAGAAAATCCAATCTCTAGTTTGTGGTTCTTTCTATTTTGTGGTTCTTTCGGTTTTCTTTTGGATTATTTTCGTTTTCGGCCACTGTTGTGGTTTGTACTTTACCATTGTATGAAATAAAACTGTTGGATTGTTATTCAAAGGAATATGATGGTCTTCTGGCCATCATCTTTTGTTCTATCAGTTTGTAATGACTACTCTGCTATGAAGTAAAAATAATGTGTTTTTAGAGATAGTCATGTGCATCACAACTCCTGTTATGACACTTTTGCACCCCTCGGATGATTGTATTTAGCATGGTTTTTGTCACTACCTCTAAATGTGTTGCTCACATGACATATTATGTCAAAACGTTGGATTCACAATCATGCACACATTTAGGGGGAGCCATCTACATACAATCATTCAAAAGAAACTTTCTATTGCAAATATATATCTTTTTGACCTTAATTGTTTTGGCATCAATCACCAAAAAGGGGGAGATTGTAAGTGCAATCAACCCCAAGTGAGGGTTTTGGTGATTTAATGACAAAACAAATAAGGGTACTAACAGTTTTTGTTCTCAGTGTTTGATTAAAAGGAAACAGGAACTTAAGGAAGCACCAAGGACTTCATGCAACGGACGTATAAAATTTGTGTAAAATCTTGTGTTGCATGATGTAATTCTTCCTTGTTCTTTTTCGCACAGGTACAGGTGTTTGCTATAGCTCAAGTCCCCAAATTCAAAAGCTATTTTTGAAAACCAAAAATCACTTTAACATTATTTGGTTGACCATGGTTAGGGTTGAGAAACCTAGAGTGTTCTTGCTGAAAAGCAGCTGAACTTCTTCAACTGCAGCTGAGCTTTCCAGCTGAACTTAACTTCAGCTGTGATGAGCTTCTTCAGCTGCAGCTGAGCTTTTCAGCTGAGCTGGACTTCAGCTGAGTTGAACTTTTTCAACTCCAGCTGAACTTCAACTTCAGCTGTGGACCTCTTTGACCATACCCAGCTGAACTTGCCCCCGGGCAGCTGAGCTGGGGTTTTCTCTCCAAAACTCTCTGGTCTAGACCAGCTGAACTTGTCCTTGGGGGCAGCTCAACTGGTCTCAGGGGGCGGTTCAACTGCCCTGGGGGGGCGGTTCAACCGGTCCTGGTCTGTCTCAGGTCAGTCTGCCAGTCAGTCTGGCAGTCAGACTGGCAGACAGTCTGTTGAGCTGTCAGGGGGCGGTTCAACCGCCCCTGGGGGCGGTTCAACCGGTTTTCAACGGGTTTTTTAGTCAAACGGCTAGTTTTTGAGCCGTGACTATAAATAGACCCCTCCCTCTCTCTCTTCTTCAAGACGGCTGAACACTCACTCATTTATTGCTCACCTAACTTGAGACAAAGCACTCATCTCTCCATCTCTCTCACACTTAAATCTTCCTCAAGATTCAACCTTGTTGGAGGAGCTCTTGGGTGTGAGGTTTGTGCTTGTGCTCACGATTTGGTTTTCCTCTCCCATCTCTCTTTCAAAGACTTGAGCTTGTGCAAACCCCTCTTGTGCGTTCTTGGTGTTCTTGAAACCCTAGGTTTCAAGATCTTTGAGGTTGCTTGGGAGTCTCCAAATTTGTGGACGACCCTAAGAAGTTTGTATTACCCGCTCTTTGAGCTAAGATAAGAAGAGATTGCCTTGACCTTTGTGGTCGGCTTTTGGAGGATTAGGGTTGAAAAAGACCCGGCCCTTTGTGGGCTCCTCAACGGGGAGTAGGACACCTTTGTGGTGTGGCCGAACCTCGGATTAAATCTTGTGTCTTGTGTTCTTGCTTGTTTCAACTTGAGATATTCTTTTACTTGCAAGATTGACATAAAGATTTCTCTGTAGAGTTTATCTAGAAGTAAAAATAGCCTTTACATATACATCTTTTCATCCTCACTTAGCTATATCTTACTTCTTTCAAGAACTTGTGAAGTACTTTTCGAGTAGATTTTAGTCTAAAGTTTTTAAACAGTTGGATTGGTTCAGAGTGGTTCAACTTGCGCACGTAGCTGTTGAACCGGCCTGCACCAGTCGAACTGTGTATCTAACAATCTTTCGAAGTTTGTTGTGAAAATTTTCAGATTAGCCTATTCACCCCCCCTCTAGGCTACTTTCACTTACACCATAGCCCCTGCAGTTTCCTGTAATTGAGGCCCAGTACAGAGAATTATAACACCAGAGAAAACTTATTAGAAAAAGGATTTTTAGTGTGAAAATAAATCCTAGAACTTGTTTAATTTGTAGAAAATTCATATGAACTCCAAATTGGTCCATTCCAGTTCCTAAATTTTTATAATACTATTGTCTAACCATTAGTGTCTCTGTTTTAACATGAAAGTGGATTTAAAATTTATCTAGCACTTAATATTATATTAAGCACATAAAATCTTCAGAAATTCATATCTTAAAATCTATAACTCCAAATTTAATGATTCCAGTTCCTGTGATCATATTTTAATGTCTAGTTTATTACTGTATATTCTATTTGCATGTTTGATGTGATGTTAATTTATGCTATGCTATGTATGTATTGTGTTGATACGAGTAGACGAGCAAACCACTGTGGAACCTGAGGTTCAACAAGTTGAAGTAGCTGAGCAGGAGCTCGTGGAAGGCAAGTTGTGCCCTTGATCACTTCTTTTACCCATTCATGTTCTTATTATTCATAATGATCTGCATAGGATAATTTTGCTGGGACCCAATAGGATACCCTAGATTTGACTATCTTTATACCTTGTTTCACCACTGGTTTCACTACTAAACTTTTGGGTAGTACATGCTATTGCTTTATGTGGATTTGGGTATAGAGATATTCATCACTCATTTTTACACTTGTTATTATCTGTTCATTATTTTATGTTCATGATAAGATCATTATGTTAATGGGAACATGGAGAACCACCCGGGAAAACAGTGCTACCACAAGGGTTTAATGGGACGCCCTTGGCTGATTAACTAGGAAAGCTAGTGGAGGGCTACCTTACCCGAAAGGGGCAAGGGCAGTAGGGGAGTGGTCAGTGTAGGGAGGTCCTTGGGTTGATTTTGCTGCGATGGCGGTCAGACAAGAACCCTGCACTGGAGCTTCCTATAAACTGTAGCGGGTAGTCTGAAGCTAGTGGAACTTTGTAAAGGCCTCGTAGTGGTACCCTGCCTCGCTTCCTTGGTAGAGGTGTATGGAGTCTGATCAACTCCGTGGCAAATGGGTAACACGACTTGTGGGTAAAGATGTGCAACCTCTACAGAGTGTAAAACTGGTATACTAGCCGTGCTCACGGTCATGAGCGGCTCGGACACTCACATGATTAACTTATGGAACCTAAACTTAATTTGTCATCTCATTGCATTTGGGATTATTTTATTATTACTTTTACTTATTATTACTACGGTTTGGTATTCACTTACACTTAGTAACTGCTAATAAAATTTTGACCAACTTATAAAAGCAATGCTCAGCTTCAGCCTTTATTTCATTGATCAGCCTTACACTTCATGAACTCCCACCTTTGGTGAGTTCATGCCACATTATTCCCCACGACTTGTTGAGCTATGAACGTATGTGAGCTCACTCTTGCTGTCTCACACCCCCCCACAGGAGAAGAACAGGTGGTTCAGGAGGAGCCACAAGGCGAGGAGTATGATCTGATCTAGGTGGCGTTTCTCAGTTGACATTGGCGCCGACGATCCTTAGTTCGTTTTATATTTATCTTTTATTTTGTATTAAGTCTTCCGATATGTAATAAATACTCTGATGTTTTATGACATTTATCTCTATACACTCTATTATTATATATGTTGTCTTCTTTGGCGCATGTATGAGATGCACCCGGCTTTGTTCCTTAAAGCCCGAGTGTTGCAGTCCTGCTCGGTCTGGGTGCACCGGACTGTCCGGTGGTGAACCGGACAGTGTCCGGTGCGCCAGGTGAGTCCAAGGTGAACTGGCCACTCTCGGGACTCGACGGCGGCGTATGGCTATAATTCACCGGACTGTCCGGTGGTGCACCGGACTGTCCGGTGAGTCGTCCGCGGAGAAGTCGTCACTCTCGGGAAAAGGATCAGCAGCGTACGGCTAAAATTCACCGGACTGTCCGGTGGTGCACCGGACTGTCCGGTGAGCCAACGGTCGACTGTGCAACGGTCGACCGCGCAATCCGCGGGCGACGCGTGGCTCGCTCCAACGGTCGGCAGGGGGCACCGGACAGTGTCCGGTGCGCCAACTGCCATGAATCTGCAACGGTCTACAGCGCCAAAATAGGAAGGAGATCCGCACTGGACTGTCTACAGTGACTGTCCGGTGCGCCACCCGATAGAAGGCAATCTTAGCCTTCCTTGTTGGTCTCCGACGGCTCCTAGCTGCCTTGGGAAAAAGAGATAAGCAAAGAAAAGTCGTGGTATTCAAGTTGATCATTGGATCACTTGAAAGGGGTTGAGTGCAACCCTCGTCCATTGGGACGCCACAACGTGGAAGTAGGCAAGTTTCACTTGGTCGAACCACGGGGTAAAATCGCGTGTCTCTTGTGATTACTCCTCTCTATGATTATTTGTGTTCGCAAGAGATCGTTTCAAGCCACTTAGCCACTCTAACACTTATAACCAAGTTTTGTGGCTATTTAGAGTTGAATTTTATAGGATCACCTATTCACCCCCCCTCTAGGTGCTCTCAATCATCCGCGACCAGGCGGACACAGGCCGTCAGGCGTGGCTCGCCCTCGAAGAATAGTTCCTTAGGAACCGGGACGCTCGCACCCTGTACCTCGACGCCCAGTTCCACCTGTTCTCTCAGGGGGACCTCTCCGTGGACGAGTACTTCCGCCAGATGAAGGCCATGGCGGACTCTCTCTGCGATCTCAGTGAGCCTATCGCCGACCGAACCTTGGTGTTGAACCTTCTGCGTGGCCTCAGCCCCTGCTATGGCCACCTGAAGGCTCTCATCAAGAGGAACATTCCCTTTCCCACATTCCATGCCGTCAGGAACGAGCTTCTCCTCGAGGAGCTCACCATGGCGTCTGAGGCCCCTGCTCTGGCTCCAACACTCTACGGCGCTCCTCTCGGTGGCCAGGCACCTTTAGGGGGCCAGGCCCCTCGCCCTCCATTGACTGGGGCCCCTATATGCCCCACACCTGCTGTTCCTGCGGCCCCTCGTCCGGTGTCCATCGCCGACGGAGGTCGTCGTTCCCGCAAGGGCGGCCGTGGCGGTGGCGGGTCCTCTCATGGTGGTCCCCCCGACCGGGGTGGCGGCCAGGTGTGGCCGTCATTCTATAACCCCTGGATCGGGACCATCGCCATATGGCCGGGCCAGGCCCCGCGTACCTCCCGTCCCCCGGTGTCGGCCCTCCTAACTACGCCACCCTACGGCGTGCCTCCCACGCCTCCCTACGGTGTGCCTACATCGCATCCGGCTCCGCCCCACCTCCTGTCCTTGGGGACCCCCACGATGACTTGGTCCCCGCTGTCTAGAGGCTGGGACAACGCCTCTCTCGCCGTCGCTTTCAGCACCATGGCGATGACCCCTCCTTCCTCCGACTGGGTGATCGACTCTGGTGCCTCCTACCACACCACTCCCACTACAGGAACGCTCTCTCGCTCCCATCCCCCCATTCCTCTCATCCTTCATCGATCGTCGTCGAAAACGGTTCCACTCTGCCTGTCACCTTAGTAGGTGCCTCGGTTCTCCTTGGACCGTTCTACCTCAACGACGTACTCGTAGCCCCCCCACATCACTCATAATCTTCTTTTTGTTCGTCATTTCACCACTAACAACTCTTGTTCCATTGAGTTTGACTTCTCTGGTTTCTCTGTGAAGGATCTGGCCACCAGGACTCCCTTCGCCCGCTGTGACAGCTCGGGGCCCATCTACACGCTCCGGCCATCCACCTCCGGTGCGTCTCCGCCTCCTGCCCTGGTCTCCACCACTTGGCATCGTCGTCTCGGACATCCCGGACCTGACGTCATGACCAAGATTACCAGTAGCCTAGATCTTTCATGTAGTAGGGGACATTTTGAGGGCCTCTGTCATGCTTGTTAGTTAGGTCGGCATACTCGTCTCCCATTCACCACCTCTTCTTCTCGGGCTGAGCAGGCTTTTGACCTGGTTCATTGTGATCTCTGGACCTCCCCTGTACTCAGTCTTTCTGGTTATAAATACTATTTGGTGATTTTGGATTACTTTTCCCATTTTCTTTGGACTTTTCCTCTTCGATTGAAGTCTGACACGTTCACCACCCTCACACACTTCTTCGCCTAGGTCTCCACCCAGTTTCACCGCCCGGTCCGTGCCCTGCAGTGTGACAACAGTCGCGAGTTTGACAATCACGCCTCCCGCTCTTTCTTTCTCACTCATAGCGTCCAGTTGCGTCTGAAAGTCGCCTAGAGGGGGGTGGATAGGCGAAACCTGAAAATTAAAACTTTATCCCCCAACTAGATCCCTTTGATTAGTGGTTAGAACAAGATATACAAATACAGGAGTATACAAACTAAGTTCTTGCTTGAAAAGAGTATTGCTAAATAATGCGGGAGTGATTAATACAACTAATAAGTTATAGAATAACAAAGCAAGAATCCTTAGATGAGAAGAGCACTAGGACAAGTTCTTTCTTGCAACGTGTTGCTTTACTAAATGGGAATTTAACTTGAAGCAACACCAAATGATATTAGCAAATAATGGTGCAAGAAAACTTAGAGCAAGGGAAAACAAACAAATCACAAGCAATAAACACAATGGACACGGGTGATTTGTTTTACCGAGGTTCGGCCCTCGAAGGCCTAGTCCCCGTTGAGGAGTCCACTTAAGGACGGGTCTTTTTCAACCCTTTCCCTCTCTCTCCCCCGATCACACAAGGATCGGCGAGCTCTTCTTCTTCTCAAGGATCACTCTCGATCCCGCAAGGACCACCACACACTTTGGTGTCTCTTGCTAGCTTTTACAAGCCTCCAACACTTTGGAGGAAGTTCGATGGGAGTCAATACTCCACGCGCAAAAGAACACAAAGATGAAGCACACACTATCTCTCGATGAATCTCACAAGGCACTAGTGCTAAACTCAAATGAGTAGCTCTCTTTTGCTTGCTCTCTCTTTTGTGGCACTTGTGTTGGTTGTAGTGGTCTAAATCTTGTGTATAGGATGGATCAATGAATATATGTGGTTGGGAGGGCTTGAGTATGTCAACTAGATGACTTGGAATGTTGCTTGGGCTCCCCCACCTTGAAGTGGCCGGTTGGGGTGGTATTTATAGCCACCATCCAAAAACTAGCCGTTTGGTGGGGCTGTCTGTCGCATGGTGCACCGGACATGTCCGGTGCGCCAGCCACGTCACCCGACCGTTAGGGTTCCGACCGTTGGAGCGCTGACTTCTGGGCCCGCCTGGATGTCCGGTGGCGCACCGGACATGTACTGTAGAGTGTTTGGTGCGCCGTCTCACGCGTGCCTGACTTCTGCGCGCTCTGGCGCGCATTTAATGCGCCTGCAGGTGACCGTTAGCGCCGAAGTAGCCGTTGCCCCGCTGTCACACCGGACAGTCCGGTGTACACCGGACAGTCCGGTGAATTATAGCGGAGCAGCCGAAGTGAATTCCTGAGACTGCTGAGTTCGCGAGGCCGCTCATCCTTGGAGCACCGGACACTGTCCGGTGTACACCGGACAGTCCGGTTGAAGAGTTTGAAGTCGGAGTCCTCTGGTGCACCGGACATGTCCGGTGGCACACCGGACAGTCCGGTGCGCTAGACCAGAGGTGCCTTCGGTTGTCCCTTTGCTCTTTTGTTGAACCCAATATTTGGTCTTTTTATTGGCTAGGTGTGAATCCTTTGGCACCTGTATAACTTATACACTAGAGAAAACTAGTTAGTCTAATATTTGTGTTGGGCAATTCAACCACCAAAATTAATTAGGGACTAGGTGTAAGCCTAATTCCCTTTCAATCTCCCCCTTTTTGGTGATTGATGCCAACACAAACCAAAGCAAATATAAAAGTGCATAATTGAACTAGTTTGCATAAAGTAAGTGCAAAGGTTGCTTGGAATTGAGCCAATATAAATACTTACAAGATATGCATGGATTGTTTCTTTATTTTTAACATATTGGACCACGCTCGCACCACATGTTTTGTTTTTGCAAATTCTTTTTGTAAATTCTTTTTAAAGTCCTTTTGCAAAATGGTCAAAGGTAAATGAATAAGATTTTGAGAAGCATTTAAGATTTGAAAATTTTCTCCCCTTGTTTCAAATGCTTTTCCTTTGACTAAAAACAAAACTCCCCCTCAATCAATTCTCCTCTTAGTGTTCAAGAGGGTTTTAAGACATCAAATTTTGAAAATACTACTTGCTCCCCCTTTAGAACACAAAGAGATACCAATTTGAAATTTTCCAATTGAAAATCATTAATTTTAAAATTAGGGTGGTGGTGCGGTCCTTTTGCTTTGGGCTCATACTTTCTCCCCCTTTGGCATGAATCGCCAAAAACGGATACTTTGAGTGAGATCTAAGCCCTTTGCTAACTATTTTCTCCCCTTTGGCAAATAAAACATATGAGTGAAGATTATACCAAAGTGAAGAACAATGCGGAATACCGGCAAAGAGTGGATAATACCGATGGAGTTGAGTGGAAGCGTCGTCTTTGCCGAATACTCTATTTCCCTTTCAATCCTATGACTAAGCATGACAATATACTTGAAAACACATTAGTCATAGACATAAAAGAGATATGATCAAAAGGATATGTCAAATTAAGCATGATCATAATTCTATATAACATAGATTGCTCCCCCTAAATATGTGCATGGAGAGGAACATATATTTTGGCCTTAAATGCCAATTGCACATAATTAGGTTAATGAGAACATATCTATATCATACAGATTGTGAAGTGCATTGTGTCATATTATAAGTGTGATGCTCATGACAATTTATGCACTTATGAAAGCATGTTGTAAACAATTTAAGCATTGTCCCTTAAGGATTTCAAAGAGACTTAAGGACCATCCACCTTTGAAACAAAGGCAGCTTATCCTCGTTACAAGGTTAAGCTTTAAGCTCTTTGACAATAAAAGTACTTCATCTAGTTTTACCAGAGATGCACTAAAGCAGGAATGAATTTTGGGAAATTAAACTAGGTATGAAGCAAGGATAATGCATGGACATGCTTTCTCTTCCTTTTATACAAGATATGCAAAGAATGTATAGAAAAGGAAGATTTAGGTACAAGTTTAAATGAAGAGAAATAGTTTTACCTTTTTGTACCTTTACTTAGAGATGCTCTCTTTATTGTGCTTTGTCCTTAGTCTTTAGATGCTTAAGACCTATACTCAATGACAATATATGGAAATATTTTGCACAAGGGAAAGTTCTACAACTAGTGATCATTTTCCAAGTTATTGTAAACATATATCAAATGGATCATTAATTGCATAAATGTATCATGAATTCTCCTTTTAACTTAGTGCACATCAAGAGAGATATTGATTAATAGAATATACGGCACTAAGAAGCATGAATGTTTAATTGGAGTCATTCACTGATCAAACAAATAATAGATGTGATCAAAAGAACAACATACGCATTAGATTATCAATTAAGCTTAGGGTAGGAGAATCCAGCAAATACTTCATGAGAAACTCATTCTCATGCAGGAGACTATATGAAATTACTAAGATAAAGTAATAGTCTCAACATAATCAAGATATAGAAAGAGGCTCCCCCTAAAGATATGCATCAAGTATTTGAATGAATTGAATGGATGCATTTACTTTAAAGACAAATAGAGAGAAGCATTATACATCTTGATCAAGGCTCATTAAATTTGTAATAAACAACTTGAGCCTAGCATTCTCATTATGAAAGGATTTAGAATACTCACAACCACACCATTGATTGTTCTATAGATCTTACTATCCAAGTAGGTGGTGTTGTTCTTGATGTCCTCCTCTTTCATTTGAGAGTCCTCCCTTTGTAGATGTTTCTTTTTCCTTTCAAACTAATTGAAAATACTCAAGAAAGATGTTAGTAACACAAGGGAGTATTTAATGAAGGATGATTTCTTTTAGATAGGAAATAAGCACAATTCATCATCCATAGATCACACAGACATGAAGTAAAATCCTTAACATTAGTGCATTTCATTTGAGAAATATGAGTGAGCACCTTTTAAGTATTTTAATAATCATTGGAGATTTTACTTTATCATATTGAATTTAGTTAATCATTACTTGGAAGCAAATCAATATGATAACAAATATAGCAAAGGCATGAAATAGATTCTAGTGGATAAGTGTATTGATTGAATGCACATCTTAGACAATTTAAATTCGATAAAGAATCAATTTCTTCACAGAGATATAATTAGAGTAAATAATCATTGATGGGAACTATATTTGATTAAGAAGATGAGTTCTCATACCTTTGCTTTTACCTTTCTTCTTTTGGGTGAAGAACAACCCATGAGGCTTGTGTACTTTCTCTTTTGTAGATATTCATAAGTAAGCTCAAGAGATACGTTGTTAGTAACACAAGCACTAGTTTCCATTTTTGTAACCATTTTTTGATAAGGAATGAAAAGCTAGATTACTAAAACATGGAAACTTCATAGCATGAACTAGATTATCCATAGATGATGTTATGCTCAATTTTAACTCATAAAACAAGCATAAATAATCCTTTGAGATTATAGGAATAAATCTAATTCATGATTTGGAAAGCGATAAATGTGAAAGAATCATATCCAATTTTGAGCAAGTAGAAATACATCATAAAACATTGGATTGATTTTTCTTTTCATGTTAGATTACACGCTTCCAAAGAGAAACTTATTCTCTACAAGTGAGACTACTTTGGGTTACTTAAATAAAATCAATAGTCTCACTAATCTAGTTATAGAGAGAGTTTTCCTTTTATAAGTGTCCTAAGGATTTGAATTCCTTACATAACACTTTGTTCTTTTAGGAACTTGAAAAATCTCTATATATCTAGAAACATGGCAATAATAGAGTAACTTAGCGAAAAACATGCCATGTGGTACTTCCAACAATTTAAAGCATGTAGATTGTCATAGGATGGAAATGATGAGTATGCAATCTACCATATGATAGGAAATTCTTCAAAGAATGGTAATATAAATTTAAAGGCATTTGAAGTGCTTCAATTTTTCTATGTGACTACACAAGACACATAAGAAATGATATTCTAAAATACTTGCACTTAAAAGATAAGTGTTACCATCCTTTGGCTTTCCTCCATGTTGTAGGCCTTGATTTTTGCACATGATATCTCTTCACTTCCTACAACATATAATATCTTCCTCGAGATGATATGAGTTTAAGACATAGTAATTTGAAAAATAACCTTGGGTCAATCACGGATATAGATCATTGAAGATTGATAGCTTGAGTTTATAAGAATTGAATGGACTCTCTCAAGCACCCCTAGGCATCATATCATCTCCTTTTCCTGCAAAGCTTGTCAAGCATATTTTGGTACCCATCGCTTGATGGGTCCATCACGGTTAGTCAATAAAGATCTAGGAACCCAAAAGTCCTTTGTGTTAGCACTAGGTAAACTCATTACCTTTCTAGCACAAGTTACAATTTTGGGTTGCCTAGTTACATGAGAATTAATTGACAAGCTAGGAGTGGAATTGTTACCAATGGGACAATCCTTGCATTGATGTCCCTTCTTTCGGCATGTGTAGCATAGGCGTTTTTCAAGTTTTGAAGTTTTCTTCTTTCCTTGTTTGTTGCTTGCTACATGGTTAGTAAAAACTTTCTTTTCTAACCCTATGCCTTTTTGTTTTAAATGAGGACAAGATCTAAGCAAGTGTCCCTTCTTGGAGCATTTAAAACAAAGTCTATCATCCTTGTTAATAATCAAGCCATTTTTAATGTAGGGACATGACCTAATCAAGTGCCCCTCTTCAAAGCATTCACTACACCTCTTAATGTGAATTGTGGCTTGATCATTACCTTGGATGTTACCTCTTGTGGAGGCGTGGTTGAGGCTTTTGGAGGAGGTGTTGAATTTCATCTTTTGTTTCTTCCTCTTGGCAATCCTCAATTCCTTGACATTTTCTTCAAGGGATGTAGTGCATGCCACGGTTGTTCCCGTCTCAAGCTTCTTCACCATGTGATCACGGTTATCTTGAGAAGGTTGGGCAATGCATTTCCCTTTTAGTTGTGTCAAGCTCATCTTTAGCCTCTCATTCTCTTCTTTGAGCTTTTGATATGTATCATCTTTTGTTCCTGCAGGTTCTAGCTCAAAGGAAGATATGCTTGTTGACAGACAACAAGCATTAGCACATGGTAATATAGTATCAATTTGAATACATGTGCATGAGTGAGGTTGTTGGGATTTTAAGTTTTCTATCACAACCTCATGAGCAATGTCTAATATGATATGATCATCTCTAAGATTTTCATGAGAGCATAGGAGCATATCATATTTTTCTTGAAAAGCTAGATTTTCAACCTTTAGCTTTTCTACTTGGTCCTTAAGCAAGGTATTTCTATTTACTAATTGAGCGATACAATGTAAAGCGTTATCTTGCTCAATTGAAATAGTTCCATACCTTTGGACCAAATCAACATGAGAGCATTTTAGCTCCTCATGTTCTTTAGTCAACTCGTCAAAGCATTGCATCTTCATTGAGAGAATACTTTCTAGCCTTTGACGAGCTTCGCCTTGTTCTCTCGCTCTTTCTAGAAGCTTGAGCATGACCGCCTTATCTTCTTGGCTTAGGCAAGCGTAGAGTTCCACAAAGCTTCTTTCTTCCTCCTCATCCTCATTTGTGCTTCCGCTATCATTTGCATTAGCCACACAACACATGTGGGAATCGAAATGGGAAGACAAACCTTTTGGAGAGGTGGATTCATCGTTTGGTCTCCACCGTTCATTTTCATCTTCTTCCTTGCAAGGGTTAGTATCACAAATACCAAAGGAAGTAGAAGCACAAAATGAACTATCATGTTTGGACTTATTAAATTTGTTTTTAATTCTAGTCCAAATATCATGCATATCACAAATGGGTTTGTCATATTTTATTATGAAGGCATGATAATCTTCTTTGCTAAGGGATTTACTTAGGATGTCATAAGCTAGATAGTTTAAGCGTATACATCTTAAATCTTCTTCGGAGGCATTCTCCCTAGCATAGTTAGGAGGAATAATACTCTTGTCTAAAATTTGTTCTAATAGAGGATCTACCGCTCTAAAAGCATTTATTACTCTAGTAGACCATGAATCATAATTAGAACAATCGGGAAGCAATATCTCAAGAGTTACCTCCTTGTTCTCCTGGGTCTTCTTGTTCTTTTGGGATCTTCTACGAGCCATCACTTCGAGTTGTTAGACTCAAGATGAAGTGCCTAGCTCTGATACCAATTGAAAGTCGCCTAGAGGGGGGTGGATAGGCGAAACCTGAAAATTAAAACTTTATCCCCCAACTAGATCCCTTTGATTAGTGGTTAGAACAAGATATACAAATACAGGAGTATACAAACTAAGTTCTTGCTTGAAAAGAGTATTGCTAAATAATGCGGGAGTGATTAATACAACTAATAAGTTATAGAATAACAAAGCAAGAATCCTTAGATGAGAAGAGCACTAGGACAAGTTCTTTCTTGCAACGTGTTGCTTTACTAAATGGGAATTTAACTTGAAGCAACACCAAATGATATTAGCAAATAATGGTGCAAGAAAACTTAGAGCAAGGGAAAACAAACAAATCACAAGCAATAAACACAATGGACACGGGTGATTTGTTTTACCGAGGTTCGGCCCTCGAAGGCCTAGTCCCCGTTGAGGAGTCCACTTAAGGACGAGTCTTTTTCAACCCTTTCCCTCTCTCTCCCCCGATCACACAAGGATCGGCGAGCTCTTCTTCTTCTCAAGGATCACTCTCGATCCCGCAAGGACCACCACACACTTTGGTGTCTCTTGCTAGCTTTTACAAGCCTCCAACACTTTGGAGGAAGTTCGATGGGAGTCAATACTCCACGCGCAAAAGAACACAAAGATGAAGCACACACTATCTCTCGATGAATCTCACAAGGCACTAGTGCTAAACTCAAATGAGTAGCTCTCTTTTGCTTGCTCTCTCTTTTGTGGCACTTGTGTTGGTTGTAGTGGTCTAAATCTTGTGTATAGGATGGATCAATGAATATATGTGGTTGGGAGGGCTTGAGTATGTCAACTAGATGACTTGGAATGTTGCTTGGGCTCCCCCACCTTGAAGTGGCCGGTTGGGGTGGTATTTATAGCCACCATCCAAAAACTAGCCGTTTGGTGGGGCTGTCTGTCGCATGGTGCACCGGACAGTCCGGTGCACACCGGACATGTCTGGTGCGCCAGCCACGTCACCCGACCGTTAGGGTTCCGACCGTTGGAGCGCTGACTTCTGGGCCTGCCTGGATGTCCGGTGGCGCACCGGACATGTACTGTAGAGTGTCCGGTGTGCCGTCTCACGCGTGCCTGACTTCTGCGCGCTCTGGCGCGCATTTAATGCGCCTGCAGGTGACCGTTGGCGCCGAAGTAGTCGTTGCCCCGCTGTCACACCGGACAGTCCGGTGTACACCGGACAGTCCGGTGAATTATAGCGGAGCAGCCGAAGTGAATTCCCGAGACTGCTGAGTTCGCGAGGCCGCTCATCCTTGGAGCACCGGACACTGTCCGGTGTACACCGGACAGTCCGGTTGAAGAGTTTGAAGTCGGAGTCCTCTGGTGCACCGGACATGTCCGGTGGCACACCGGACAGTCCGGTGCGCCAGACCAGAGGTGCCTTCGGTTGTCCCTTTGCTCTTTTGTTGAACCCAATATTTGGTCTTTTTATTGGCTAGGTGTGAATCCTTTGGTACCTATATAACTTATACACTAGAGCAAACTAGTTAGTCCAATATTTGTGTTGGGCAATTCAACCACCAAAATTAATTAGGGACTAGGTGTAAGCCTAATTCCCTTTCAGCGTCTCTCGTGCCCTTACACCTCTGCCCCAAACGGTTGTGCCGAACGCATGATTCGCACCACCACCAATATGATCTGCTGCCTTCTCTTCCAGGCGTCTCTCCCTGCCAGCTACTGGGCAGAGGCCCTGCACACCGCCACACACCTTCTCAACCGTCTTCCCTCCAAGGCGATGAGCCACCCTACTCCCTACTTCGCCCTGTACGGCACAGCCCCCACCTACGACCACCTTCGCGTGTTCGGCTGTGCCTGCTACCCTAACACTTCCGCTACTACCCCTCATAAGCTTTCTCCTCGCTCCACCCGCTGCCTCTTCCTTGGCTATTCCTCTGAGGTATCGGTGCCTGGACCTCGCCTCCCACCACATCATCATCTCTCGTCACGTCGTCTTCGACGAGGATGTGTTTCCCCTTGTTGGCCTGTCCCCAACCACCGATCTCGACTCCCTCCTCGAGTCCGATCAGGTCTCCCCCTCCTCCCAGGTGCCCCGCCTTGCGCCGTTACCCGCACCCCGTGCAGCCTCGACGTCGTGGCTCACGCCTATTCCCGCACCACGCGTGGCCCCGTTGATCACGCCTGCGTCACGCGCGGCCCCGTCGACCACACCTGTGCCTCGCGCGGCCTCGCCGACCCCTCCCGTACCATGCGCGGCCCCGTCGACGCCCACGGCTCGCTTCGCCGACCCCACACTCGTCTACCGCCGCCGCCGCCACGTCACTACCTCGGCACCTGCTGACCTGGGCCCGTCGATGAGCCAGTGCGCTTCACTGACCCTGCCGTCGTCTATCACCGCCGCGAGTCGGCCACGCCTGCGGCCCTCGATGTCCCGACAGACCGCCCCGAGCCACCGGTGTACCACCCGATCGCCATCCACCGCGACCTCGGGCACGTCCACCCGATGGTGACCCGGTGCGTCGCCGACGTTCTTCGACCTATCGATCGGCTGATCTTAGCAGCTGATATGACTACACTCCACCGGATGCCTCCCTGGTCCCCTCCCCCGTTCGCACCGCTCTCGCCGACCAACACTGGCGATGTGCTATAGAGGAGGAGTACGTGGCCCTCCTGGCCAACCACAGCTGGGACCTGGTGCCGTGTCCACCAGGCACCAACGTGGTCACCGACAAGTGGCTATTTCACCACAAGCTTACCTCGGACGGCTCCCTCGACCGCTACAAGGCCCGTTGGGTCCTTCGGGGCTTCACCCAACACCTCGGAGTGGACTACGACGAGACCTTTAGCCCCGTCGTCAAGTTTGCCACTGTTCGCACCGTCCTCTCCCTTGCCCTCTCTCGGGACTAGGCAATCCATCAGCTCAACGTCAAGAATGCCTTCCTCCACAGCACCCTGACAGAGACTGTCTACTGTAGCCAGCCCACCAGCTTCGTCGATGAAGCCCGTCCGGATCTAGTCTGCCAGCTAAACTGCTCCCTCTACGGCCTCAAGCAGGCGCCGCGAGCCTGGTACAGTCACTTCGCTTCCTACTTGGCCTCCATCGACTTCGCCGAGGCCAAGTCGGACACGTCCCTCTTCATCTACCGTCGTGGCGATGACACCGTCTTCCTTCTGCTCTACGTCGACGACATTGTGCTCACGGCATCCACTGCCGACCTTCTACAGCGCACGATCGTCGCCCTGCAGCTGGAGTTCGCGATGAAGGACCTGGGGCCCCTCCACCACTTCCTCGGCATCACCGCCGAGCGCCGGCCCCAGGGTCTCTTCCTCCATCAGCGCCAGTACGCCGTCGACATACTGGAGCAGGTTGGCATGTCCGACTGTAAGCCCTGCTCCACGCCTGTCGACACTCAAGCGAAGCTCTCAGAGGACGACGGGCCCTCGGTCGCCGATGCGACGTCCTACCGGAGCCTGACCGGCGCGCTCCAGTACCTCACCTTCTCCAGGCCTGCCATCGCCTATGCCGCCCAGCAGGTGTGCCTGCATATGCACACTCCGCGGGAGCCTCATCTCATCGCTCTCAAGCGGATCCTGCGCTACCTTCGTGGCTCCCTCGACTATGGTCTCCTACTCCGACCATCCCCGACGTCGGAACTCGTGGTCTACACCGACGCTGACTGGGCTGGTTGTCCAGACACGCGTTGATCCACCTCCGGTTACGCCGTGTTCCTGGACGCCAACCACGTCTCCTGGGCCGCCAAGCGGCAGCCCGTCGTCTCTCGCTCCAGTGCTGAGGCCGAGTACCGCGGCATGGCCAACGACGTGGTAGAGGCCTCCTGGCTGCCACAGCTCCTCCACGAGCTCCACAGTCCCCTCCAGCGCGTCACCCTCATGTACTGCGACAACGTCAGCGTAGTCTACCTCTCCACTAATCTCGTGCAGCATCAGCGCACGAAGCACGTGGAGATCGACCTGCACTTCGTTCGCGAGCGCGCCGATGACGTTCGGATTCTCAGCGTCCCCACCACGCTGCAGTTCGCCGACATCTTCACCAAAGGGTTACCGTCGAGTGTATTTTTAGACTTTCGCTCTAGTCTCAACATCTGTACAGGATAGAGTTGTGACTGCGGGGTGTTAGAATACCCGTTTAGGGTTTAGGGTTTTTCCCGTGTAATTACTATCTCACCCCTCTGTAATGGGTCTGGCCCAGTTTACTTAGTCTATTAATATGTCACCCAACCCCTGTTAGGGTTCAGTCTATTAATACATCACCCAACCCCTATTAGTGTTAGGGTTTACTATTCCAATAGATGTATATGGACATGATTATATGGTTGATGAATTTGGTCACAAAGTAGTACATCTGTGGGTCGACCGTGGGAATGTTGTTTGGAAAACTGAATTTTATGCTTATGAATAAATTTGGTCCACACACACACCACACCAGCCACCCGACAACAGGACGGAAGCCAAAGAGATGAACGGAAATGGGTGTGAGAGATGCCACAAACCAGCACGGCGACATTTTTATTTCTCCTCTTATTGTGGGTTTACACATGACACTCGATCAAAGGACCTGGGGCTTTTACAGTAATCCTAACAGCATAATGGGCAGCGCTCACATATATCTAAACCTTCGTCATTGGATGTTCTGAATGCGCATGCAAGATGTCCAGACAAAAGAGCAAAGCGAGCACACACTAGTATCATGGCCGTGCATGGAGTGTCGCCATGCCTACCAATTATCCTTCTCTTGTGGCCATGCGTGGGTCTATGTCCAGAGGAGTGGAGCTTTGGAGAGTGGCGTGAGCGTCCTTTGACGTCTCACTTCTGCGAGGTGGGCATGGAGAGCGAGACCCGCTGCACCGGCGACTCCTTCCACTGCTGCGTGATCGTCTTGATCTGGGTGAAGAACTGCACGCCAGCCTTGCCTGACATCCCATCCCATGCCATCGTGTTAGTCACTCACGAACTGTTTGGGAAGGATCAGGCGGTGTTAGGATGAGAAGGGTGTACCGTAGAAATTCAAATCTCCTGCGAATGAAGCTTTGCTGCCCGTGAAGGAGAAGAACGGCAGGGGGACTGGAATCGGCACGTTGATGCCCACCTGCAAATGGAACCGTAAAAACGTTATGAATAATAATAATGCATGCTGCATGAGTCACCTCATTTCTTCTGGTTCCTAGTTTTACCAAATTCAGAATGGAACCATTTCTTTCTTTTCTTTTCTTTTCTTTTCTTTTCTTTTCGAGTAGCATATGCAATCTGATATCAGCAGCCTTTGAAAACGACTGATACTATACCTGGCCAGCTTCAATGTCTGTTTGAAATTTCCTGGCAGAGACGCCAGATGTTGTAAATATGGAAGCACCATTGCCATACCTGCAGACATGGACGAATAGATATTTATACCAGATTGCAATGAATGCTTCAGATCTACAAGCATCGGGGAGAAAGATACTACTTGTTTCTGTTTATGATTTGGATGGCATCTTCTAGGCTCTCCGCCTGAAATTTTGAGGGGAAAAAGGGTCAGTAGTGGCAGCGCAGCATAACCTACTGATGCTGAAGGTGAAGGATAAAAAGAAATTCAGCATACCTTCATTAAGAGAAGCACTGGACCAAATATTTCCTCCTGTTCCAATAAGTTAGCAAGGTTCAATTAATATACCTTCATCAAGATAAGTTTCCTAGATTTATTTTGGGAATGACTTGCTAACTAACAGCAACACTTGACCACCCCCACCCCCCCACCCCACCCCCACACACTTGTACAATCTTTCCAAGTTTGTTTGAGATTTGAGAAAATACTTAATTTGAGTAAGACTCTTCGTAAGCAGCAGCTACCACTGACACTGAGGAAATATGGGTAAATCTTCTGATGAACTGTTAAGTAATACATGCACATGTGCTTCCATCATCACAAAAGGATAATGCGTTTACAGGGATTTTGGGAAGCAGGGGCTTGAAGGTGGAAACTAACACAATTGCAGTTTGAATACAGATTACGCAACATAGATAATTTGTGACTCATTTTGGGGTGCTGAGGGGCATTAGTTCTCCATGGACGATGCACTCCTGCAAGACCAAGACGCCTTCCTCACTGACTTCCACGACCGCCTTCAGCAATCTCAAGCCGACGGCCACCACCATGAATTGGAGTTAGCCGTCGGCGACTGGGTCTGGGCGTCTGGCTATGCCGCCTCCACCGGTCAGTCCAGTCCCTGGTGCTGGGCGCCCTAGGCAAGCTTGGCCTGAAGTATGTCGGGTAATTCCATATGCTCAATCGCATGGGCGTTGTCGCCTACCGTATGCAGTTGCCAGAAGGGGCACACATCCATTCCATGCCGAAAGACGTATATCCATGCTGCGAGAAGGGGCGCACATCCACGATGTCTTCCATGGAGGGGTGTTCAAGCCGTTCCATGGGACACCTCCAGCTGTTCCACCGATGTTCCGTCCGATGTAGCATGGACATGCCTTCCAGGTCACTATACATGTCGTGCACACAGCTCCACATGGGTGTGTGGCACGTGCTGGTACAATGGGATGGGCAGCTGCTGGAAGAAGCCACTTGGGAGTCAAGCGTTCTGAGCAACTCATCCATCATTCCAGCTTGAGGACAAGCTGTTTGTCGAGGGACGAGAGATGTTATGGTGGGCCAAGTCTATCAGCGCAAGAAGAATCATGGCTAAGCCGCCGCAATGACGTTGTCTGATATAGGTGCAGCGAGCGATCACCACGCTGTGACCAGCAACCTTCGGCTTCTAGAAGCGATTAGGATTAGTTTGTTAGATTATTCTCAGGTTTCGCAAGAGTTCGTTACCAGGTTGTTAGGATTTAGCTATAAGGCATAAACACTTGGGTTAATGAAAGGTTAGCTGGAGATTGAGTTTATCTCTTCCGCTCTTCTGTACTTGTGCACGCGCTCACCCGATGCCGAGCACAGCATCGCAAATCCGCCGCAAGGCGATCAAGCCCCAACCACCCACCCATCACTCATATTTCCTACGTAATAGTTCGAGTACCTCCAACACTCCATGACCCTAAATCCTACAACTGAGATGCAAAGTTAAATTTCATAACCAATTTCTGAAAACTACCTTGTAACACTCCATGTCACTTTTAACATCAGCCAGAATGGTTGGGCCAACAAAATTTCCATCTTCATAGCGAGGAACCTGCACATTACAGAAATTTCAGGTTAACAAGATGTAGTATAACTGCAGGCAGGCTAATAAACAACTGGATTATTGAAATTACCACTATCTTTCTTCCATCAAGCAATATACGAGCACCACTGTCAACACCACTTTGAACTAATTTACAGATACGATCCTTTGCCTGATTTTAGTGAATGTTAGCAGAAAAGAAACAGTGAAAACCAGAAGGACTTCAAACTTCATGTGTACTAAGTAAGACTGAAAGATAAGAGAGCCCCACAACAAACAGGAAGTTCATTTTGATCAGCAACCTAGTAACTGTGATAATGGGTATGAATCCTAAGCTGATAATATTTTTACAGCCAAACACAAAAGCTGTTATACTTTAAGTCATTCATAAATACTAACAAGACTAGATAATTCGCATATGATTATGTCAAAAACCATTCTATGATCCTGAATCCTGAAATAAGTTGAGGCCAGAGATGAACTTCAACACTAGGTGTTTAAGTACTAAACAAAGTCCACACTATGATAAAGTAATGTCACTCACTAATCCCAAGCCAATTAATTTCAATACGATAGGTCCATCTCAGTGTTGGTACTGATTCAATGATTTCAAGTCGTCCGACTAATCGCGATTAATCGCGATTAGTCGGGCTGGTCGGTAATTAAGACACGATTTGCTGGACGACTCGACTAGAAGACCTAGTCGTCCTGGTCGTCCGACTAATCGTCGACTTGGGCGACTAGTCGTCCGAGTAATGTGTCCTAGTCGTCCCGGCTAGGGTTTAGTTATTGGGCCTTTTTTTAGCCCATCTACAGTCTAATTTAGAGTACCCTCTCCTCTCCTATTCTAACCTAGCCACCAACAGCCTCCAACCTGCACGTCTCCTCTCCTCTCTTGGCACCGCCCCTGCAGTCCTGGACTCCTGATTGCCGGCGGCTACACCAGCGGCTACAACACCATGCGTCCCCTGCCCCTTCTCCTACAGTCCTGCTCGCCTGCTGCACTGCTACAGTCTCCAACCGGCGTTGGCTGCGAACCAGTGACGAGATGAGCACATCATCTGAAGGTCCCTCCTACTCCCCCCACTTCTCCCCCTTCTCTGTACTCCATTATGGGATGTCACATGTCAGGTTCAGGTAAGTCACAAATCACAATGAAGCAATATGTTACTTTGTTTATCCTAGTTGTTTGTTCTAATTTATATAATGTATACAAGTATATTTATATATATACCTATATAAGTATAACTATTAGTCTAGGACGACCAGGGACCAACTAGGACCGACTAGGGGTCGACTAGTCGCCCTAGTCGTCGCCTAATCGCGACTAGTCGCCTGGTCGGTCCCAAGGTTCGACCAGGCGACTAGGCGACTTGAAATCATTGTACTGATTACCACCTACCAGTAGGATTTTATTCAGTATTCAGGCCATACAAGTGAAGGGCCTCAAGAACCTTATTTACACTTTTACAGAAAACTTTTTACTACAAAAAACAGCCCTTGAACCCTACTCTGGCAAAACAAAGGTCTTTGTGTCCCAACCAAGTTCAAAAAAGTAAATCAATGAACATCATACTTATGTGGATCTCCTTTTTATCAACAGTTACTCATCGGTTCAAAGTTCAGATAGCCAATCATTTTCAGTTTGAGGAATGAGGATGCAATGTATTCTCTTATTAATCTCTTTCAGTAGTCAGATCATATGGAGGAAAACAGCTCTTGAGTTTCAGGAAAAACAGGTAACTCTATGTGACTAACATTCACAAAGTTATTGACGTTGTGTATCCACAAGTTGCATAATACAAATAACATAAATTGTGAGGCAGTCCAAAACACACCTGTCGGCTGATCACTGGACCAAGGTCTGCATCATTAACCATTCCTGAACTAACAACAAGGCCACTTGCACGTTTGACTAATTCATCCTCCCTAGGACAAATTTTGGTTAGTTGTGCTACCTCAGAAGACAATACAAAAACTTCAATAAAAAAGTCATCTTAATAGGGTATACCATGATTCTGAACCGCCAACAAAAACAGCAGTGCTCAATGCCATGCACCTTTGCCCTGCTGCACCAAATCCAGCAGCAATAAGGGCATTCAATGTAGCATCTCTATCAGCATCGGGAAGGATAATTGCATGATTCTTTGCTCCCATATTGCACTATAAAGAAATAGAAACATATGTTGCAGATCATGCTACTTACAACAAGGTAGAAAATAAAAATAGCTTTGACTAAAAGTCACACAAACTCACCTGAACACGCTTGCCTGCAGCAGATGCTCTAGAATAAATATGCATACCAGCCTGAGACAGAAATCACAAATTATTGCTCAATTGAGAGAAGGAACTAGCTTTCAGCACTAGAAACATCATTATCCCAATGTAGGATCATCTGTACATATTATGCAGAACAAAATATCCAACACATTATCGATGCCAAAATGGTACAACAAATAGAGAAACAGATGAGTCACTAGATTCACTTACTGTATTGGAACCAACAAAAGATACAGCCTTAATATCCTCATCGTCACAAATATTATTGACAACATCCTGCATTGGTAAAGCAGGATTAGAACCAAACAAACTAACAGATATGAAGGTAAACAGAATAAATTCATTAATGTTTTTTTAAAATAAAAAAATATAAGATCAAACAATCCTACAGAGTACATTAGGCAGCATTCCGCAAAAATTGGTAGTTGTCATGTCTCATGTGTACACTACCAACACCAGCAATACATGACAACTGAGAAACATATTATCAAAAATAGAAAGGTAGCTAAGAATACCATACATTGGTGCCATGAACGATGTTCAAAACACCCTTAGGCAAACCAGCTTCCATTGCTAGCTCCGCAAGCATCATAGCAGCCCCTGAAGTAGTATAACAATTAAAAAACAGAGCATACTGTAGGATTTCCAATCGAAATGCCAAACCTAAAGCAATTTGAAGAACTTTGTAATTTTGTATAGCATTTGTTACTCCCCCTGTTCCAAATTATAAGTCATTATGGCTTTTCTAGGTAGATTGCTTTTGTTATGCAACTAGATATAGGTATGTCTAGATACATAATAAAAGCTATGTATCTAGAAAAGCCAAAACGACTTATAATTTGCAATGGAGGGGGTACTTTGTAATGCATCATCTTCAGCTCTTCATGTCTCATTAATGTATCAAATCAGTGGTATTGCATTAATTAAATAAGTATCATACTGAGAATAAGTCGGTTCCATTGTTCAAAAGGATTGAGTGCACCTATAATCTACATTTAACCCTTTCATGAGCCAGTGTGGTAAGCAGCTCTCTGCTACCAGAGGAATCATTGCCTTGTGATATCTTATTAACACGTGCAAATATTGGATTTGGATGCAACAGATAGACACCACATTTTAAAATCAGTACTCATATTCATAGCCCTTATCAACCGGATGAGTTACCTTTGGATGATTGGTGGGCCAAATCTAATGAAAGATAGTATGGTCAAGTCCAGAAAGGTCTCAAGTCCATTATAATCCTTAAAGCATGAGCAATCTGGAATCTCTGCAATTGATGCATGTTTGATAGGACCCCATCTAGTTTGAATGGAGTTCTAGAGTTCATCAGGGAGGAGTTACATTTCTGGTGTTTAGCTGGGGCTCAAGGGGTTTCATATCTACTTGCCCTTGGGTCCAGCATTAGTTAGCTTGTTGGTCGAGGGTGTTTGCTGCTTGCAGTCTTTGGTGGCGAGTTTATTTCTCTTCTTTCCCCTTTTTTTCTTTTGTGTGTGTGATCTGGCAGTTTGGTGGGGTTGTGTGTTGTTGTTTGGGTTCTATACTCTTTTCTTCTCAATATATTGATACGCAGATCTCCTGCGTATTCGAGAAAAATATTCATAGCCCTTACAGTACAAAAAGAAAATGTGCATATGAGTACATTGTCATTGTCCCCAATAGATGTAAAGAAACATGCAACTTAATTACTAATTGGCAATGGTAGCTAAATAAGTAGGCATCATATTTTAAGGTTTTAGTTCATAGATATCATGATGATAACAAATTTTGTCGAGGAACTGGACAAAGATAAAAGGATTTGTGCAGTGACCAGTTGGCTTGGCAATGAGGAGTGCAGGGAATGCTTATGCTTCTTGCTATTTGTCTTAAATACAGATCAGAACTACTTGAACCTAAGATCACATTTTATATAGTTTCCAAATTATAAGATATTTTGGCTTTCCTAGATACATAGCTTTTACTATGTATCTATATATAGTGTATATCTAAGTGTGTAGCAAAATCCATGTATCTAGAAAAGCCAAAATGCCTTATAATTTGGAACGGAGTAATTGATAAATGATGATGATAAAGTAAAAAAATCACCTGGGTCCTTTTCCGATGGCTTAAGAACAAAAGTATTGCCACACGTAACTGCTATGGGAAACATCTGCAGCCATTGAAAAATAAGAAACGTTCGAAGTGACCAAATATATTCTCTCTAGTTGAACAATTTCAGTGGAAAATAGCAGCAGAAATAATGACAGTGTATGGAATAGTACACTCATGAAAATAGCACAGGTCATGTTGAAGTAAGAATGCAAGGGTATAACATTCACATAGTTCAAATTGGTGCCAAGCCTTCTATTACAAACAAACTGACAGGGCAGAAAAGGTTAGGTTAGGCATACCCATAGGGGAATCATAGCAGGAAAATTAAATGGGCATATCCCAGCGCAAACACCAAGTGGCTCCCGAATGCTGAAGGTGTCAATCCCATTAGAAACATTTGATACATATTCGCCCATTTGCAGTGTTCCCATTCCACAAGCATGCTCCACCACCTCTGTATGATAAGGAGTTCAAAACCAAAGCGGTACGATAAATGGTCAGCATAAGAAAGAGTTCTATCGCAGAAAAAAGTCAACATTTGGAGCATATGAGCAGAGCATTTGAGGCTGCAATAAACAAATCAGCAGTAATATTGGCATTTCATGAAATCTAGACCTAGAAATCATGAGACCACATGTGAGACTGCACAAATAATTACCAGCATACATGAGAAAGCAAAGTTTTTCTGCCTGTTGTTGCAAAACTAAGATCTGAAATCAAGTGATGATTGAATTTTTCCTTTGGGTGATACGGAAACATTAAGATAATTGGTCCAGCTGTCTAACCAAATAAGAAAACCTAGTGCGTGCTTTCAATAATCTCGGGACTAACCTAGGCCGCGGAACACGTCGCCCCAAGCATCTTTTAGCGTCTTCCCCTGCTCCGTAGTGATGTTCTCTGCAAGCTTGTCCTGTAATCAGGAGGCCACGGCAGTCACCAAAACCAAGACCAGATAACATCAGAACGACACAATAAGGACGGTAATTGAACAAGGGATATTCACCATGTTAGCCCGGATGAGCTCCTGGAACTTGAACATGACGCGCTGCCGCGTCGTGACGGGCGTGTTCCGCCAGCCGGGGAAGGCCGTCCTGGCGGCATCGACGGCAGCTTTGAACTCATCGGCCGTGGTGAGCGGGATCCGGGACACCACCTCCTGCGTCGCCTGCGACAACCCCCACACATCCACCGTTGACCGTTCCAAATTCGATCAACCCGAAATCAAAAAAAAAATATTGGGAGGGAAGCAGGGCTCACGGGGTTGGTGACGTCGACGTGCTCGTCGGCGCGCGACTCGACGAACTCCCCGCCGATGAGGAGGCGCACCCTAGACTGGGGAGGAGGAATGCGAGAAGTCAAGCGGGACGAGGTGCCGAGCGCAGCACGCGCAATCAGACAGAAGCAGAGAACCGACTGGGGGACGGGGAGGAGCCGCGGGCACGTACCGGGGCGGAGGCAGGGCCGTTGGAGAGCCACGCTGCGGCGGCGGCGGCGGCGGTGGATAAGTGGGCCGTCGCCGGAGACCGGCGGAGCCCGGGGGCTGCGCGCGTGCGGGAGGGTGGGGTCAGTCGCTCGGTCAGTCAGGGAAAGGAATGCCCCGGCGCGACGGGGTGCAGCTGGGCCGCGCGCGTACCTGAGCGGAAGAGCGCCGAGCGGAGCATGGGTCGACGGCCGGTCGATCGGCGGCGGCGGCGCTTCCGGATTGGGGCGCGGAGTGGCTTGGCGTCCGAGGACGAGCCACCGGGTGGGAGTGGTTTGTTGGGCTCGTGGGTGACTGCGATGGATGTCGTCGTGCCTGTAATTTTGTATAGCGGCGGCGCCGGCGTCTCTGGGACCCACCTGGCAGAGAGAGATAGAGATCGTGGTTAGTGGTGACGAGACGGCGGCTAGCGTGATGAGTGTGCAGTGCGTCAGTCGGTCGGTGTCGTGCCTATCAGAATTTGCAATCAGCCGAAGTGCGAGCTGACGTTGCCGAACGTTAAGCACGACTAAATCATCACAACTCCTTTTAATCTAACGTCTCTAGTTGTTTGCTATATTTCCAACGTGGTGGTGTGTAGTGGTGAAAGATGTTATTTATAAATTAAATAATTAACTAGAGACGTTATATCTAAAATGAGCGGTGATAATTTAATATGTGTATTATGTGTAACAATCTTTCATGTGCACTAGATATGCCCTCTTTTCTTCGAGGATCAATTGAGTAATTGGAAGTATACAGATAGCTTGCAATTAGAATGTACGAATGATTTGCGTGTTGAGATCGGCTGGTTGTGGAGAGATTAGTTTTATAAAAGACTAATACAATGTCTATGTCGCATATATATCATTTGATTAGAATGTACGAATGATTTGCGTGTTGAGATCGGCTGGTTGTGGAGAGATTAGTTTTATAAAAGACTAATACAATGTCTATGTCGCATATATATCATTTGAGGGAGGTCTACTGTTGCTCGTTCGGGTTGACAATAGGCCATCGTTGTTAATAGGGCACCATATTTGATGAGTGACTGTCACAATCTATCTTAATCCTCTCATTTCAACTGTAGAACCGATCATATGGACAATGATAAAGTAGCTAGCTAAGAGATTGATGCATGATGATGAGAAACTAAATCGTCTCCTTGTCTTTCTCACCCATGAACGGTCAACGTAAAGCTATTTTTTATTATGACGACGGTGGTGAGCCTCCTGTCGTCTCGTGCATCACCATTCCCCTCCTCCGGATAATGGTGATGATGAGAGTAAGAGACTAGAAAAATACAAAACGGATTAGTAGTGTATAATACAGGGTACAAAAACCACCATACGCACTTCCTCTGATCGTACAGCGTGTATTAATTAGTAGTGTATAATACAGGGTACAAAAACCACTTGCACACCAAGATTCCTCCAACCTTCGTGTCAAAATGCAACCAACGCACGCTAGACTCAAAGATCAGACACGCATGACGCCTGCAAACTGTAAGCAAGATCCATCGTTACATTGGTCAGTGAGTCAGTCAGTCATGTGCATCATTCAGCTGCTGCGATCCTAACGTTGAGCCTCCTGAGCCAGACGGAGTGGAGGATCATGTGGAACGCGTCGTACCGGCGGGGCGGCCCGCCGTGCAGCATGAAGTGGCGGCGCACCATCCTCACCCGGCGCTGCATCCGGATGTACTGCCGCGGCGACACGGCCGCCAGGATCTCCTTGAGGCGGGGAATGTCGGCGACGCGCAGGCGCAGCGCGAAGGCGTCCCAGTCGAGCACGTCGGCGAAGGGCAGCGCGTACTCGCCGTCGTCCACCACGACGGGGACGCAGCCCAGGTACAGGGCCTCCGCCAGGCGCGGGGACGCCACCTCGTAGCCGCCGGGGCAGAGGCAGAAGCGGCTGCGCCGCATCATGTCCGCGTACGACGGCGCGCCGCCGCCGCGGGGCAGGTACTCGCTGACCCGCACGTCCGGGTCGCCTCCCCGCCGCCCGCCGGGGCCCCAGTGCGCCAGCAGCGCCGGCCGGACCGGCCCGTGGTTGCCGCCCGCGAAGAAGGCCAGGACCGGGCGCCGCGACGCCGACGGCCCGCCCACCTGCCGCTCCACCGCGTCGCTCCGCAGGTTGACCTGCGGCAGCGACACGTCCCTGGCCGGGTCGAACCCCTCCGACGTGTTGGCGTTGCACAGCACGCGGATGGAGTTGCCGAACAGCTGCGCGTTCGCCGACGACACGTACGGGCCCTGATGACGACGACAGTACGTACAGAGAATTAGAGGCAACAAGCCAACAAGTCATGGCTGTGTCTGTGGCCTGTGGCAGCTCGACGAGCGAGATGATGGATGTCGCGCAAAGCATGGAAGAGCTTTAATTTATTTACTACCCACCCAGTCATGGCAGGAGAGCATGAAGTGGTCCGCGCCGAGGCTGCGGTTCCAGTAGGGGTACTTGGAGGAGAGCACGCGGACGTAGTCGGCGACGGTGCGCTTGAGCGGGGCCATGTCGCGCGATCCGGGCTCGTAGATCGTCTGCACCATCTTGACGACGCTGAACGGGAGGAAGAAGACGTGGGCGCGGGCCGGGTCCCGGGTCCGCAGCCGCCGGCCCTCCTCCGCCTCCGTCTCCGTCTCCATGGAGTGGATGAACCTGCCCTCCGTCGAGTATATGCTGCGGCACGGCCCGTCGTGGAACACCGGCGGCTCGCCTTCCTCGTACACGTACACCTTCAGCTGCCTCTCCATCTCCAGGTAGCTCCTGTGGAACACGTGGGCGTTCCTGTACACCGGTCCCATCGGCACGTAGTCCTTGTCAGGCAACGGAGATACCTTGTCCTTCTTCCTGATGGCTTCCATTATCGCGGACCGAGCTCTCGCGAGGCCAAGCTCTAGTCGCTCCAGTTTCACGTCGTCTCTTCTCCTCTCAACCTGTGGCGGCGTGGACTGGATTATCACCTCATCTGAGCCTCCCTGTAACAAAAAAACAAGGATTACATCATCATTGGATTATATATGTTCTGCCAAAAAGGTGGCATGATGGTAGTAGTAGTCCGAGTACTAGATAGGAGACACGCCATGAATTCCACGTGTGTAAACCACCAGTGAATTTGGCAGTTGCAAGTGCAGTCGTGACTCAACGGGCATTTTTAAACAGAGTTCCTGCTGTTCTGTAAAACGTTCCTCCAGTAAGTCGCACGACCAATTAACTGCTAGTGGGTGTGCGTGCATGCAATTAACCAGCTAGTTACGGGCTATGCGCAGTACTACCGTCACTGGAGACGCCGGAGCCGGTGCGGATGGCGGCGGCGCTTCGTCATAGCCGAAGCTGGAGTTGACGAAGGAGAGGAAGCCACGATCATCACCACCATGACCCCGGACCTCCTGGTGCACCTCTTTGCCAGTGCTGTTCCTGAAGCCGGCGGCGGCGGAGTAGTACGAGCTGGCGGTGGCCAATAGGTGCTCGCCACCACCGCCAACTCCACCGGCACTCGTCAAGGACGAGAAGGAAGAGGGGGCAGACCGCGGCGGCGACAGGAACCAGCTGGAAGCTTCTCGCGTCCTGGGGTCCCACCAGCAGGCGGCCACCACCAGGAAAGTCACGAGCACGAGTAGGCAGCAGGCCGCCGCAGCCGAGGCCCTGCCGTGTGCATGGACATGCAAGCACGGCAACAACGAGGGAGAGGGAGCCGCGGAGGAGGTGGTTGTGGTGGTGGCGGCACTGGCGGGCATGGCTAGCTAGCTAGCTGGTTTGGCTGGCTGGCTGTGAAGGCAAGCTAAGGACGATGCCTCCGATCCATCACAAGGAAAAGGAAGGTAGCTAGCTAGCTTGCTTGCTTGCTTGAGCGGAGGGAGAGGCGCGGTCGCACGCGGCGGCAAGCTTAGCACATGTTCGTCGTATATATGAGGATGGCATGGCGCGCCGCGGAGGCCATGGGCCATGGCATGCTCTCTTGTGCGAGGGCGGGCGGGCGATGCTTGGCATGGCGAGGAAGGAAAGCATGCGTGTTTTGGCGATACACTGGAAATTGATTAGATGGAGTGGAGTGGATTAGTGGCGCCATAGTGGAGTGGAGAATCAGGGGACCCACAGGATCGATGGCGAAGAAGTGCAGTGCAGTCGCCAATGATGCATCAATCCTGAGGCGAGATCTCGGGGCTCGTCCTGCTCCTGCTTCCTTTACTGCACCTGCAATTCTGCGTGCATGCCCGGCTGCCCCAGACAGTAGACGGACGAGACGACGTGGCCTCTCGGTCACGGCAGGCGGTGAGCCGGTGACGCGGTGTCCATCGGCGACGAGCGGGAGCTGACACGTGGAGCCAGGGCCGCGCGGCGGGGCGGACACGTGAGCCCAGGGCCCGGGGCTTCCAGTTCCATGCTGCGGCCAGACCAGATACACCGACGACGTATATATCTGATATATATATCTCCCCGGGAACTGGGCCGCGACGGCGAGTTCAATGCGGGTGCGGCCTGCAGATGGGCTTTTGCGGGGCTTGCGCCATGGAGGTAGTAGTAGTAGTACACGCGCCGGCGCCGGGGATCTCGGCCGAAGCCGCCGTGGCGACTTGGCGAGGGGCGGGAGGCGGAAGCCATCGTCTCCGTCCCGGACCCACACACGTGTTGCCGGGCGGCCGTGTGTACGGTGTACTCGGGCAACCAGGGCCACGGCACGTCGCGGGGACGGCAACAAGGCACAGTTGAATTGCAGCCCTATGCAAAATACGGTCCCCAGTTTTTTTTTTCCCGGAAAACTAATTATTTTAAGGACTAGTCCGAGAACATCATTTTATCAAGATATTTTCATTTTCCTAAAAAAATAAACTAATTTTTTTGGAAAATAAACATTACTTGTGAAAATGAAGTTTCTAAATGAGCCATAAATGAATCAAAGGCGCATAAAAACAGTACAGGTTTTTTATCAACGCAGGAAAAAAACACGATTGATCAAACATGGCATGGATAAAAGATGGAAGCAACACAGACGGTTCGGGCGACCACATTGTTTCGCACCGTCCTGCCATCTGGGGCTTCGAATCAGTAATGGGATTGAGATCGAGCTCTATTTTTTTATTTATTTTTGAAACTAAAATTAATCAAGAACTCCAACAACTATATTTAGATCGTGAGTTGATCCCATTTCTTATTCCTCTTCTTCACAGATTGAACCGAATGGTTTGTTCCAGCTGGAATGGACTTTTTACTCAATGAAGTCTGTGCGACTAGCGTGCCTGTTTGCACTGTTTGTCACAGATAAAAGCACCAGTCAGGGGGAAAAAAGCTAAGGGAAAGACACAAGATTCTTGGTGCTCCCTGCATTCTTGCTTTCTATTGAAAAGATCTCATCATCCCTCCAGTCTCTCAGTGGAATAAACCTTCTAACTACTGCATGCACGCCAGCCCCAAGTCGTTCCTACAGGGGCCAAACTATGCCAAGCTTCTTCGGTATTTAATTTAACCATCCATAGATGCTGAGGTAACATTGATCCTTGGTCAATAACAAAAACAAAGATCTTTCTCTTTTTTTCCGGAACAAACAAATGTATAGGCTACTGTTATTCCACACCATTTGATCTTATTTCACATAAGTATGCCTTAGAGACAAAGACTAGCAGCTCTGAGTTTAAAAATAACCTAGAAATCATCCTTATCTTTCAGGGCAGGATTAGTATTGTTCCATTTCTTGGTCATGAGAAGAAAGCATAAACTTTGCACGCAGAAGTTGCAAAGGCTTACCTCCTTGTTTAAACTTTCTGCTTGCGTGTGCTACATCAAGACAGTTTTCCATGTCCTTATCTTTGGACTTTGCTTTATACATACGTATTATTATTATTTTTCTTATAAACGTATACTCCTTTTGGTGCAGAGATTCAATACCGGAGGCTGGTGACTCAACACGGTCTCACCGCTACAGAGACAACTCTCACCGCTACAACAAGTATATCCTTCAATACTCTGTTCTGTATGTCCTAGAAATATAAAAGTTTATTTTTGAACAGAACCAAATTCCCTTGAGTTTTTTTAAAGTTAAAACAAAATAATATCCACACCTATGCCTTCGAATTTTCTAAAGTTTATATAAAACACCATCAACATTTGTATCTTCAAACAAGTTAATTATAGAAATATATTTCTCGATTAATATACTGATACATATTTGATACCATAAATGTTAGTAGGTTTTATATACATTTGATTAAACTTAAAATTGTTTGACTACTCGAGAAGTGAGGATCGTCGTATTTTTTTAGAGACAGAGGAAGTATACATTCACTTCTTTTAACTAGAATAACTAACTGCACATGGAATCCCAAACACCAATTTATCTTTATTCATATAACTATCATGGATTCATGGTAGGCAACCATTTATGTTTTTTTTTCTTTGCAACTAAATGTTTACTACAAGGATTCTTCTAAGCAATACATGTAATGAAGAAATTGGTAAGGATACATTATTAAATATAACATCAATAACAAAAATCTTTTACTCTCAAATAAGTTAAGAGTAGATTGAAGTTCAAACATAGCAGAAGCCATAAATTAAGATTTAGACACGTAGATAACTGTTGAATATAAGCGGTGAAAAAAAAAATCTATGTTTCAGTGAAGTCGAAATCTTACAAGAGTGTACTATCAAGAGAATACAACCAGCATATTTTAGTAAACTAGCCTTTTTCAATAGCAACACTCTAGTACTCTACTGTCCATGCAGATATGTACCATTTCTTTCAGAACTCTATGCAAAGCTATCCTTCAACGATCTTCACAGGAGTCCTGCATAAAAGGGAAAAAAGTTATACTATCATGATGGTTGGAGAGATGGAAAAAAGAAAGAAATATCAATTACAAGCAGTGAACTCCACTTACCCGAATGGACTCTGTTTGATTGATAGAAGCTCGACATCCAGCTATTGAAAAATGGGAACAATAAAAAAATAGATGGAGAAAACCAAAACTGAACAGATGACCTTAAGTTGATAAAGAACACGACAATTCGTAAATGATGTGGAAACAAATGTTAGTTTACCTCAATAGTTGCGTTTGGAGGAATTTCCTGGACACCCTTCTTTCCATACGCCAGTTCAGGAGGAACTATTATCAACCTCTGAAAATACACCATCATGTTTTCCGATGCTGCTAAAATTCCCGTTTATGTATGTTGAAAAGAATGAAATGGATGAAGTAGACCAACAATTGCTGTGCATCTTTTCTTTTGTTTGAAACACAAGTGAATGTTCAATATTGTTCTTAGGCATGACACAAGGAACTTGCACAATAAATTACATCAACATGTCCTCGGACAATCATTGACATTGTTCTTTCATAAAGAATCATACGATGGACACATGGAGAACTTAGTTATACTCATTCTGGTTCATAGCTAACCGAATCAGTGCTCATATACTAGTTCCAGATAGAGTCAATGTATTTCCTTTTACTCGAAATGAAAGATCAAACATGGAAAACAAATCAAAACTTGCATTTACTGACCTGGCCTCCGACTTTCATTCCCTCAACCCCAAGATCCAATCCTTTTAAAACATTGCCTCTCTCAGAATTGCCTACGTCAAACCCATATGGCTGCACATAATCTTAAGACTTGTAAAAGCAGCAAATACTAAAGAACTACATCTGAAATTATCAAGCATATAATGTATAATCACTCCATAAATACCAAAATCAAAAAATTAACCAGGATTTGCAATATGGAAACTGTCAAGAAAATTTTACTTATGCAAATAAAGATTCACCCAAGGAGCTTCTCCAGCATTATAATTTCATAAGATGTCAGAAAATTTAGCTTAGTACCACCACTGACTGGTACAAGTTAAAAGTGCATTCCAATGTGAGAACAACATGTAGCAATTATATGGAGAAAGAGGCAGAATATGTTATAGCATTACCGTTCCACCACCAACACCAAGACCCTGCCTACTTGTCATGAATGTGATGCCCTTCCACTTGGCCACATAATGTACCTACACTGACTTAAGCATCAATCATTATTCAAGATAAATGCAGCTCTGTTGTCTGTAATAACAATGCAGCTGGTAAACATTCATACAGATCGTTCGTAAGTAGTTAAAAAATGTTTTTTTTGTACAACACTGGTATATGATAAAATCAAAGTTCAAACAGGGTCCTCTTAGTTTTAGGACACATTTAAGCGGCCAATCAGTTATAGCATGCTAACTTATTTCAAGCAAGTCATTATTTTATTTACAAGATTTTAAAAAACAAGAGCACATTAGAAAACAATAAGAGATTATTTCAGTCTTCAAGTCGGTAAACAAATGAACATAATTCAGACTTCCCACTTCCCAGTCTCAAGACTCAAGAGACCTCATGATCATCTTTTATCTATTCAATGGATCACTGCATTCAGTGGCGTTTATATTTTTGAGGGAGACACAATAACATGTATGGTTTGCATACTGCAGTACAAATGCAAATGCAAATGATTCATCTATTATGGCTACATCGTGCTAGATCCCAGATACACAAATTGTGGTGGCACTTACCGCAACACGGGATCCTTTAACAGCTTCAGCCCCACTTCCTACCTTGATGTCGTAGTACCTAGTCAGAAATTTGGTAAGTACTTCGCGTACTTAGGCAATGAAAAAACATGCTTCATCTTTCGGTCAAACAAGTATCAGCAAAATGTCGAGAACATTCAGCATCTTTTTCGATTTGTGGCTAGGTCAGTTTGGAACTCAATTTTCATTTGTTTTGGTATGCGACCACCTATGAGTGTTTCCAATAAGTTTGGTTACTGGCTCAAAAGTTTTTCCTCGAGGCTTTAGAAAGCAAATGCTAGTTGGGATAGCGGCTCTTTGTTGAGCTATTTGGTTGAACTGAAATGATACTGTTTCCTACATAACCAAACCATGCTAATTCTTACACGTTCTTTTTAAGGGGACTTCTTGGATCATACTCTAGTCAAAGGCTCAAAGCTATCTAAAGAGGGAGAGAAAGGAATATTCAAGGATGCATGGCGGAAAATGGAGAAAGTAATGTTGGAATTGTTCAATACGTTTGGATGGAAGATAGGATTAAGAATTGAGAATTAAGCCTTTTTTTATATAATTTTGAATCTTTGTAACACCTTGAGCTCGGTTACTTTTAAAATTGTATCCATTCAATTGTGAATGGATGAGGCTGAAATTGTGTAATTCTGTTTTCCAAAAAAGAATTTTATGTCAGTGAAACGACCTATTTTAAACTCTGATTTATGCCCATGCTAATACATTGAAATACCGAAAGCAGAACCAAATTCCCCCACAAAAATCACACCGGCATAAATAAAAAAATCAGGGCAAGTGCTTACTTGAGGCCATTGGGCAGGGTGGTGAATTCGCTCTCAGGAATCTTGGACGCCCTGAGCTGCCCGTTCAATCGACCAAACACACGAAAACAAAGCACAGACATCAATCATGAGAAAAGATGTAGCGCAGTACAAGGTCGTCAGGTACTTACCGCCCTCCTGCTCGTGGACACCGCGCCGGCTTCCCCTCCGCCTCCGGCCACGCCAACCCCCACCGCTACGCCAAGCAACACAAAGAAACGATCAGAACACGCAGTCCCCCAGGCCCCAGCGAACAGAACCACACCACCATGGAGCAGAGCAACCAAGAACCTGCTGCGGTGGCGAGGAGGGAGGCGAACAACCGCCGGGTGGCCACCGGGGACGCGTCCAGGGAGCAACTGCAGCGGCAGACGAAGGCCGGACGCCGCGCAGCCCTCCTGGCCGGGAGTGGAAGGGCACGGCGCGGGGAGAGGGAGAGGGATGGCACGACGGAGAGGTCCATTGGTCAGCCTGGCGGCGGCGGCGGCGGATTCCGGAAATTTTGATATTTCCGGCTCGCTTCGAGCGGATTTGGTGCTCGTGGCCTCTGAATTTCCTTCCATCCTAGAATTGTCGGTGTCTGCGTCGCTCGCTCCACACCGGCGGCAATCAGAAGCTTCAATTTCAGCCACACTGCAAGGTGTCTGCAGTGCAGACAAGTCCAAACATGATCCAATTTCTTTTTCTTCTTCCCTTCCCCTTTTCGAAATTATTAAACATGCTCCAAATTTCTCAGGGTAATCTTAAATTTTGTCGCTTCAAACAATTAAAGTAGTAATCCCTCTATTTTTTTATTGGTCGTGTTTTATTTCAAAATAAACTAACGAACGATAATGTAATTTATTTGAAAAAAAACTCCCATTTTTGACACATTTATTTAATGTGGTGTGGTCGTATAAAATATGCACATAGTAGCACTAGTTTGAAATCTTAAATCCTTTCTAGTATTCCTAAAGATTGAGAGAAAGATGAGCTAATTCCTAAAGATTGAAATCTGGAAATCTATGAGAGGAGATTTAAATTCCTAAACTAGCTCTTAAATGAATATTTTAAAACCGACGTTTCGATTCGGCGTATTTGATACATCAAAAGTTCGGTGTACAGAAATTAGTAATCGATCAGTGTAGGACAAAATCTAAAACCGAGCACTTCGCTGTGGGTAAATTCATTTCGGTTTCAGGTGGACACCGAACTTCCACCGAAGTTGATACATGACCGCGAGCAGTTCGTCAGTTCAATATTGTACTCATACCCAACACACAAAAAAAAACGTGTCTCACGAGCTAACAAATTCACGATTCACAAGCAAGCCAGCAACCTTTCATCCATCTCAGTTTTACACCAATCCCGCTCTAGATTAGCATGGATTGGAATTAAATCCATGCCTCAATCCATGCCCCAAAATAATCCATGACTACTTAATTTTTTTATTCGGTTAAACCCATCATGGAATATAACCCAAAGGTTTGGGAATTTTTTAAACTATAGAAGACATGAATTCTATCCATAGCCCATTAGGTATGGAACAAATCCATGAGATATTGCACAAGTTTACATTAGAATCCATGGATCAAAAGAATAACTAGCTTTGAAAGTCACATGGATTTGTTGATGGATTTAATCCCACCATGGGATTGGGTGTGAGATATGGATTCACCCAATCCATACCCGGATTAAATCCATGGTGGGATTATATCCCATGTAACCGAACAAGACCTCACTTGGAAGGCAACAAAGCACAGGGGATTTCCCTGGCCATGCACCGGCGAACCGACTTTTTTGCAATTTGACCTCTTTAGGGTTTTTTCACAATTATGCCCCTGACAGTTTCATTTCAAAAAATTGACCCTTAGCTCGGCGCCGTCATCATTGGCGTCGAGGTTGTATCTGTCGGCGCCAACAATATTGGCGCCTGCCTGTATGACGTGGAAGGTCAGTTGGCCGTGACGTGTCAGGGGGGTCGGCGCCATAGATCTTGGCGCCGACCCCTGGCGGCGGCAGAACACGTGTCAGGGGGGTCGGCGCCAAAGATCTTGGCGCCGACCCCCTATATTCTGCGCCGGTCAATGTCTATTCCCATTTTTTGACCCTGCACCGCCGTGTCTCGCCGCCTTGCCCCGTTCGCCCGCCCGACGCCCGCGCGCCCGCCCGCCCGACACCCTCCCCCGTTCGCCCGCGCCGCCCCGCCCCGGCCCCACCGCCCTCCCCCGGCCGGCGCCCACGGCCCGCCACCGGCCGGCGACACGCTCCCCGCCCGCGTCGTCGTCGTCGTCCAACCCCGACCGTCTAGGTAAATTTTTGATTATTTTTGTTATTGTGTTAGCATTTTTTGTTAAATATGTTATATTTTTTTGATATAATTAGTTGTTTTTTGAATGTGATGAATGTGAGTTATTGTGATAAATGCTAATTTGATTGAATATGATGAATGTGAGTCAAATGTGCACGTTTTTTATCCTCCCCGTGCAGGGGAGGTGCTGTCAAAAATTATAATTATTATATAGTAGTTATTTATAAGGTGGTTAGTATATTAGTGGGTTGTGGTTATAGTTTTAGTTATGTAGCTAGTAATTAGTGGGTTTATTTAGGCAATCATCCATAGTGGATATTGAATGTTTAATTCGTGTTTGAAATAGATGGACAATTTTTTGAGCTTATATGATGGAGGCATTGTGGAACAAGATCCGTATGGAAATGCCAAGTTCATTGACATGCGACACGTGCCGGTACTATTCGATGGTAAACCCTCCTTGAGTGATGTGTTTACAAAGGCTAAACAAAAGCTAGGTTACCATGAAGATGATGATATTGCGGTTGACGGAGTGCTTAACACTGGTCATCCACCAAATGTCATAAGGCGAGTCATCCCAATTGATTATCAACTGGATTGGGATAATTATGTTAGTTCGGCTATGAAGACCCATTTGCAACTCATGGAGGTTGTGGTGCGTCTGGTTGTAGTAGACCGTCCCCCTGAAGAATTTGATCGTCCTATCGATGACGTGCCAACTGTTCCTGATGCTCAATCTGGACCCAATTTGATCCCATTAAGTCAGCCAGGAGATGGCCTGCAGATAGATTCTGCTGCGTGTATCCCTTTGGAACAAACCAATTGCAGTAAGTTTTATTGGCATTACATCTTCATTTTGGACCATGAGCACTTTGCTCATTCCATTTGACGTGGGACTGATCATCTTGTACATGTTGCAAGAGAGACCCCTGCTAGTGTGGTTGATCCTCAGACCGTGGCACGTGGCTGCTTCGGTGATGGATTTATTGCCTCCAACAGTCCTGAGTTTAGGAATGAAGAGGAGCCATATGCGTTTGCTATGGCTGCCGATTTAGATGATGATCGTCCGGTTGGTGAACTCTCAGAGAGTGACATTGAGATGTTGCAACGTGTTTTTCCAGACGGTCGGGATCCAAGAGTTCATGAGTTCAGCGATCTTAGTCTTTCTCATCAGGCAAATGCAGAAGGAAGGGATGATGAGCTGCTAGATGCTCTTGAGGCCGGTCCTAGCATGATGATTGAAAAGGGAAGGGTCTTCAAGGACCTAACTGCCTTGAAGAGGTGGTTGCAGCATTACACAGTCTTACGTAAGATGCCGTATAGAGTACTTCATTCATACGAGAAACATCGTTACATGGTTGTATGCGACAAGGATAACTGTGCATGGAGGGTTTGTGCTAGGCTACAAAAGATCACCGCAAAGTGAAAGATAGCAAAAGTAGTGGGGCCACACACATGTGTTGAACATGAGTTAACGATGAAACATCGCCAATTGACATCTACCCTCATTGGGAAGCGACTTATGGGTATACTGCAGTCGGAACTGTGGGGGACAGATATCCCCCGGGTCCACTAGAAGGATAAAAGACCTCACGAAAGGCCCAAGGGCCCCATAATTCGTAAGGTCATCCCTTCGTGGGCCTAGTGAAAGGGAAATGTGCCCTTGGGCCATTTCTAAGTATTTTGGTGATTGAGTGCAAACACAAGGGCTTAAATGTGAAAATATGCTCATGGATGAACAAAGTGCAAATCACAAGTAAAGGTATGTTTCTAAGCCTTAGTACATTAGTTTTGTGTACTAACATCTTGTCTAAGTGTAAGAAACAGGAGAAAGAAGAAAAGAAAAGAAGTGGAGAGTGGCTGTGTACAGCCAAAGTCTGCTTCGGGCTGGGGCACCGGACTGTCCGGTGTGCACCGGACAGTGTCCGGTGCGCCAGACCACCACAGAGCAAACCAGCCGCTCTCGGGTTTTTCTCCGGCGACTTCGGCTAAAATTCACCGGACTGTCCGGTGTGCACCGGACTGTCCGGTGAGCCAACGGTCGGCCGGGCCAACGGTCGGCCGCGCGATCGGCGCGCGACACGTGGCCGAGCCAACGGTCGGAAGGAAGCACCGGACTATCCGGTGTGCACCGGACTGTCCGGTGCGCCAGATCTGCATCAGAAAGCAACAGTCGGATGAGCTTTTTATGGAAACAAATCGGGCACCGGACACTGTCCGGTGTGCACCGGACTGTCCGGTGCGCCCGACGACAGAAGGCAAGAATAGCCTTCCAGATGTGTTCTCAACGGCTCCTAGCTGCCTTGGGGCTATAAAAGGGATCCCTAGGCGCATGGAGGAGTACACCAAGCATTCCTACAACCTTTCTAAGCACCAAGACATTGATCTAGCGCATTCGATTCATTGTGATAGCATATAGAGCTCTTGTGGAGTTGTGTACTCTTTGAGTTGTGTTGCGAGCTCTTATTGCTGCTTGTGTGCGTGTTGCTGTGATCTTTTGAAGTCTTGTGTGCGTTGCTCATTCCCTCCCTTGCTCCGTGATTCTCTGTGAACATCTTTTGTAAGGGCGAGAGGCTCCAAGTTGTGGAGATTCCTCGCAAACGGGATTGAGAAAAGAAAAGCAAGAACACCGTGGTATTCAAGTTGATCATTGGATCACTTGAGAGGAGTTGAGTGCAACTCTCGTCCGTTGGGACGCCACAACGTGGAGTAGGCAAGTTTTGTACTTGGCCGAACCACGGGATAACCACTGTGTCATCTCTGTGATTGGATTCTTGTGGTCATTGTGTTTTGACTTCTCTCTAGCCACTTGGCATAAACTGTGCTAACGCCTAATCAAGTTTTGTGGCTATAAGTTTAAGTTTTTACAGGATCACCTATTCACCCCCCCCCCTCTAGGTGCTCTCAATTGGTATCAGAGCCGTTCTCTTCAAGAAAGGGACTAACCGCCCAAAGAGATGGATCCTAAGGGGAAGGGAATTGTGATCAACGACAAGGAGAAGGAGTCCTTCGTCAACGAGCCAAGGGATGACAAGTCCAATGACTCGGGCTCGGGCCACAAGCGAAGAGATGGGAAGAAGAAGAAGACAAGACGCATCAAGGAGATCGTCTACTACGACAGCGATGAGTCCTCTTCTTCCCAAAAGGACGACGACTACGACAAACAAAGGAAACCGGTTAATTCTAACTTTTCTTTTGACTACTCTCGTATTCCGCAAAGTTCAAATTCACATTTGCTTTCCATTCCACTCGGCAAGCCCCCACACTTTGATGGGGAGGACTACGGATTTTGGAGCCACAAAATGCGTAGTCACCTATTCTCTCTCCATCCTAGCATATGGGAGATTGTAGATAGTGGAATGCACTTTAATAGTTCGGATAGTCCTATATTCATTAATGAGCAAATCCATAAGAATGCACAAGCTACTACTGTTCTTCTAGCCTCATTGTGCAGGGATGAATATAATAAAGTGAGTGGCTTGGATAACGCCAAGCAAATCTGGGATACCCTCAAGATCTCTCATGAGGGAAATGACGCTACCTTGCTCACCAAAATGGAGTTGGTGGAGGGCGAGCTTGGACGGTTCGCGATGAAAGGATCACGATGCCCAAGAGGGGGGGTGAATTGGGCTTTTCTAAAAATCAACACTAATTAAAACCTAAGCAAGAGCCCAACTTCACCCCAACAACTAGAAAATAATACTAGAAATGAACAAGGCTAAAACAATGCTTCAAATACTTGCTAAACAAATACACAAAGTAAATAGCTTGAATTAAGTGCGGAATGTAAAGCAAAGTTTAGAAGACTCCTCCAATTTTTTCCCGAGGTATCGAAGAGTCGGCACTCTCCACTAGTCCTCGTTGGAGCACCCGCGCAAGGGTATCGCTCCCCCTTGGTCCTCGCAAGAACCAAGTGCTCACTACGAGATGATCCTTTGCCACTCCGGCGCGGTGGATCTCTCGAGACCGCTTACAAACTTGAGTCGGGTCACCAACAAGATCTTCACGGTGATCACCGAGCTCCCAACGCCACCAAGCCGTCTAGGTGATGCCGATCACCAAGAGTAACAAGCCATAGACTTTCGCTTGACCAAGAGAAGCCTAATGCAAGTGGTGTGTGCTCTAGGTGGCTCTCACTAGCGCTAATGAGGAACAAGCGCGGATTATGATTCTCTAATCTCCTCACTAGGCTTTTGGTGCTTGCAATACTCTACCAAGGTGCTGAAATAAATGTGGAGTGCAAGACATTGAATATGGTGGGTGGAAGGGGTATAAATAGCCCTCACCCACCAACTAGCCGTTACAGGAAACTTGCTGCGTGATGGCGCACCGGACAGTCCGGTGCGCCACCGGTGCGCCAACGGTGCGCCACCGGTGCGCCAACGGTGCGCCACCGGTGCGCCAACGGTCACTTCCAACGGCTAGTTCTGACAGCTAGCCGTTGGACTCATGGCGCACCGGACAGTGAACAGTTCACTGTCCGGTGCACACCGGACAGTCCGGTGCGGTGTCCGGTGTGCCGCTAAAATTCATTTTCCGAAGGCTGTGCTCTCGGGTTTCTGCTACTGGGAAGGCTCTGCTGTGGACCAGCCTGGTCCCACCTGGCAGAGGGTGCACCGGACAGTCCGGTGCACACCGGACAGTCCGGTGCCCCAAAGCCAGAAACCCCAAGTCTTGTTTTTCAGCTGATTTTCAAATCGGTTTTCGCTCTAACTTGTGTGTGAGTTCTAGAGTGACACCTAGCACTGTGTATGAGTGTGATTGTGCACCAACACTACACTAGAACTCTCTTGGTCAAACTACTCATCGACAACCCCTCTTTATAGTACGGCTAAAAGAGAATAAAAAGCCTAACTAAAATGCGAGTGTCCACATCTCCTTGACACTCGGACTCCGTAGACCTTCACCTTTTGTTTCGTCGTTTTAGCCGTCGCTTCGAGTTCTTATCTCCGGGATTGTTTTCTCCGTTGTAGTACTTCTACCTGTCATGTGACCTAACTTACCATTTGTCTCTGCAAAACACACGTTAGTCACATATAATAATACGTTGTCATTAATCACTAAAACCAACCAGGGGCCTAGATGCTTTCAATCTCCCCCTTTTTGGTGATTGATGACAACCCTACAAGTTTTGTGAGAGTAGTTTGTTTTGAAGATTCTGTCAATAGAAAGAATGGTTAGTTATACTCAGTAATTTTTGACAGAAGAAATGTGTACCATAATAAGAGTGAGCGCATACACATCATAAGATTCTTGTTCATATAAAAGAGAAAGTAAATTAATGAAACAAGAGCTAGAAGACTGGTGATTTGATATAAGGTGAAAACGTAATACACACAGTCAACCAAAAGCAACGAGAGTATATGACGAGTTTGTGAGCCAAAAAACATAAAGCTAGTACAGAGAGTAGCAGGCACAAATATTACATCAAAAGGACACTGACTCTCTACTAACTCTCTGACTCCCCCTAGCTCTCACAACTCATATCTCTCCCCCTTTGGCGTCAAACACCAAAAGGGACCTAAATATCTGATGCAGGAGGAGGCGACGGGGGCGCATCCGGTCGAGGTCGAGGTAGCAGAGCAAACGCCGACGGAAGGTCAGAGTCAGTCTCGGATCAAGGATCTGCGGTAGAAGCTGGAGCTGGTACTGACTCGGACGCAGGCAGCGCTGCAGGAGCTACCGGAACAGAAGCAGGCACAGATACTGCCACAGCGGTAGTGGTAATAGCAGATGCTGGTGGCACTAGCGGCTGTGGGCAGACAGAGCTGAGGACCGGAGACGTGAACGCCAAGGTGACCGGCCGGAGCGGAGAGGTAACAGCAGGGGGTGCATCCAAGATCGAAGGTACCACAGGAGCGTAAAGCGAAGAAGGCGGAGCAGACTGAACTGGAGGTGCTGAGATACCCGAATGCTGAAGCATGAGGGCCATGAATGCCCTATTCTCTGCCCTATCCTGAATAAGCTGCTGCTGAAGTGAATCCTGCCTGTCCTGCATAGTCTGAAACATTGAGAGCATCCTCTCGGACATACGGGCCTGCTCGGCTGCCAGCTGAGCTTGCTGCTGAGTGAGAGTCTGAAGAATCGAAGCTAGAGCAGGGTCCATAGCCTGAGGGGTAGCAGGGGCAGCACTAGAGCTCCCAGCCTCATGATCATGAGAGCGTGGAGGCATAGGAGGCGGAGGCGGAGGAGGAATCCCAAAATCATCATCATCATCATCATCATCATCGTCGGCGGCACCCTGGGTGTCAAACTGGCGAAGTGCTGCATCCTCAGCCTGAGTGTCAAACACAGGAGCATAAGCTGGCACTGGAATCTCTGGAGCAGGACGGTAAGATCCAAACACAAGGCGAGAGGCCTCAAGGGTGCTCTGAAAGCGAGGTGGCTGGATCAGCTGCGCAAATATGTGGCATAAGTAGTGAGCATAGGGTAGCTGCCGCCGAGCACGAATCCCATCCAGAACAGTGTCCTCAATCTCACAGATCAGAAAGTCAACAACATCAAACTCAGAGTGGGATACCAGGGCACCAAGGAGCCAAAGCTGGATATGAGTGGTGGCCTCCCTGTATCCCATCCTAGGCAGGAGTGTCCGTCTGACGAGCTCATATAAGTACTTCGCTGCCGGAGTGAAGTCTGCTGGAGAACGTCGCGACCCATCTGAAAAAGGCGGGCGGAACAGAGCCGCGACGTGAGCTGTCCCTGGAGCCACACCGCCGTGAGGGCGACGTGGAGGATCTGAAGTGCCGTAACAGAGACTGTGGAGGCGAGTCGACGAATCAGGGAATCCAAAAAGCTGTCTGATCTGACTGGCAGTGATCGTGACATCCTCGCGCTCAAAGCGGAACCTCATCCAATGATGATCCGGGTCAATCCAAACAGAGGCATAGAAGACGTGGACCCACTCCTCAACATATCTGCCGCTGATAGTCAGAAAGGATAGAAGGCCTGGCAAATATGTGAGATGCGCCTCAGACTCAGCACCGGCTGCTAGCAAGAAGGCTGGAAGATCCAAGAGGCGGTGAACTCGTAGCGCAATCTGAGCTGACATCTGAGCCCTGAAGAAAGACTCCTGAATCCGAGTGCTGAAAAGAACTCCTGCTGCTGGGTCTCTCTGAGCTGGCAGCCAAGACTCCACGGGTACGTACCTGAACCGACGTACCCGGGCTGCAGTGGCACGCTGAAGATCAAACAGACGAGGATCCGAAACCAGTGGACGGACCTCAGTCTCGTCACGCTCCCGGAAGCGAGGAGGGGGTACAGGTGGAGCAGAAGCGGGAGCGGGGGCAGGGGAAGCAGTGGAAGCTGGCGTGGTGCTGGTAGTGGGTATGGCGGTGGAGGTGGATGGAGCAATAGGAGTGACTGGGGCAGGAAGAGTGGGTGGTGGAGTGGAAGCGGAGGTGTGAGTGGATGAGCGAGACCGGGAGGCGACACGACGAGCACGGAAAGCAATCTGATCTGAAGGAACATCCGGCTGATCTCCAAGTGCTGCCTGTGCAGCGGCTGCTGCAGCTGCTGCTGCTGCACGAGCCTCTCTGTCCGACCGCCGCTTCTTGCGGCCTTCCTGCTGCTCCAAAAAGACAGTCTTCCCCTTCACCTGCCTGAAGGGGCGACGAGGGTTCTCGTCATCGCCACCCCCTGACGCCGACGCATTCTTCGTGCGCGGCATCCTGAACTAAAGTCTGCAAATGAGATAGAGAGACTAAGCACAGAGCAAATAGTGACTGATAGAATTAGCAAAGAGTGAGATGTCTACCTGGAAAGCGCACACTGGAGGTGACGATCCAGGCAGAACGGAAGACGGCACACACAAAGTCACTGAAATGACAGAAGAGGTGAGCACGTATTAGTCACATAGTCATAAGCATATGAAATGTGAACAAATACATACACAAGGAGATATGGCACGAGACGGAACGATCGATAAGTCAAAAGCCGTGAAAACGACGTTTGACGGACAAATAGAGACATGGGATGATTGGAATTCAAAATGAGGCACAAAACGATATGGGATTGAGTCGATACTTCACGAATAGGTTTATGTAGGTCAATATGAGTGAAGTGTGTGCTTGGTTTGAATTTAGGCGAAGAAATAGGGTTTTGGGCACTCGGCTCGGAAACGATCGTGCAAAACGAGAATTTTGGTTAAATTTAAGCTTGGGATCTCGGATTGGCGTGAAATTTGGCAAGTAGGTTACTGGAAGTGTGGTGAAGGTGCCTGAAAAATTTGGGTTCAATTGGAGCAAGTTTGGCTGGTTTGGGCATTTCACCGAACACTTGGTGGGCGAGGATTTAGGGTTTTAGGTATATGGCCATTTGAGGTGGGAATGCCCTCCCGAAGGAGCTAAGAGTTTGCAGGGATACACAACAGAGACATTAGAGCACAAACCACCAATTGGATTCACAGGATTTCACAGAAATTGGAAGGATTGGCAAAAGGGTGGAGTTACTGCCTAAACAACAGAGAAACAAGAGAGAGAGAGGGAGGACAGTGGGTTGCTCACCGAGGGGGAGCAGAGGGAGTGCGCAGGTCCACCGGAGCACGGCCGCAGAGGATGGCCGGCGGAGGAGATCGCCGGCGAGGAGAAGGTCGCCAGCAGTCGCCAAACGCAGAGAGCTAGGCGGCAGGGAGAAGAACTAACGTCTCTGGCTCGGCTCGGTCGGGCTGGGGGCGGTTTTTTTTTAAAACGCGATATGGGCACACCGGACAGTCTACAGTGGCTGTCCGGTGCACACCGGACAGCGCACAGTAGATGTCCGGTGAACCACCGGACAGCGCACAGGAAAAGATGAACTTCGCGCGCGGCTGCCGGTGCACCGGACATTGCACAGTGCAGTGTCCGGTGCACACCGGACGGTCCGGTGAGCCCAGACAGAGGAGAGTTTGGAAAATTTTGAATTTTTCTATCTAACTCCTAACCAAACCAAATCCCAACTTATAATCACACAAAAGAACACTTGTTGGGACAGGTATTGGCACCCTCATATACTTTTCAAAATATTTTGCCATAGGCTAGATAATTTTTAGAGAAAATAGGCAAATGGTGAAATTTGCATTTGGGCTTGCGCTAGGGGTTTTCAAGAGTGATTTGAGTTTTGAATACTCCCCCTAAGTGCAGTACCTCATGCATATTTCAAGAACCAATAATTGCATGAAAGTAAGAATTTAAGTGCCAAAAGCTTAAAACTAAGACTTGTCAAGTTTGACCCGAGTTAAGCTTTTTCACTCGCTTTATTGGCGGTTATCTCAACTAGGTTAGACAAGCCCTAGATGCAATACAAGGAATTTAAATATGCAATGCAAGTGACAACACCATTTGACATTTCACATAAAATTTCTGAGATCAAGGATATTTAGTTCATTCCTCAACATGCAAAAGCGGGTCTTATCAAGTGGCTTAGTGAAAATATCCGCTAATTGATCTTCCGACCTCACTCCTTCTAAAATAATATCTCCTTTAGCAACATGATCTCTAAGGAAGTGATGACGGATATCAATGTGCTTGGTGCGAGAGTGTTGTACAGGATTATTAGCAATTTTAACAGCACTCTCATTATCACACAACAAAGGTACTTTTTCTAGAACTACACCATAGTCTAGAAGAGTTTGTTTCATATATAAAATCTGTGTGCAACAAGCACCTGCGGCAATGTATTCCGCTTCGGCAGTTGACAAGGCAACACTATTTTGCTTTTTGGATGTCCATGAAACTAGTGATCTACCAAGCAAATGGCATCCCCCAGAAGTACTTTTCCTATCAATTTTGCAACCGGCATAATCCGAATCGGAATAGCCAATTAAATCAAAAGTAGCTCCTTTGGGATACCACAGACCAACGCTTGTGGTGTGCTTGAGATACCTAAGAATTCTCTTAACAGCGCGAAGATGAGCTTTCTTAGGATTAGATTGAAATCTAGCACACATGCAGACACTAAACATGATATCGGGCCTAGATGCGGTAAGGTATAATAAACTACCAATCATAGAACGGTAGAGAGTTTGATTAACCGGGTTACCTCCCTCATCTAAGTCGAGATGTCCATTTGTAGGCATGGGGGTCTTGATTGGTTTGCACTTCTCCATGTTGAATCTTTTCAACAAGTCTTTGGTATACTTCTCTTGAGAGAGAAAGTTACCATCTTTCATTTGCTTGACTTGAAAGCCGAGGAAGTATGTTAGCTCACCAATCATTGACATCTCGAACTCCTTCGACATCAACTCACCAAATTCCTTGCAATGACAGTCATTTGTCGAGCCAAAGATTATATCATCAACATATACTTGACAAATGAAAATATCACCGTTATGTTTCTTGGTGAAGAGAGTTGTGTCGACGGTCCCGATTTTGAAGCCCTTTTCGATGAGGAAGTCGCGAAGACGCTCATACCAAGCCCTTGGAGCTTGCTTTAGCCCATATAGCGCCTTGGACAACCTGTAAGCATGGTTAGGATATCTAGGGTCTTCAAATCCAGGCGGTTGCTCAACATATACAAGTTCATTTATGAAGCCATTTAAAAATGCACTTTTTACATCCATTTGATAAAGTTTTATATCATAACATGATGCATATGCAAGTAGGATACGGATGGCTTCCAGTCGAGCAACCGGTGCAAAGGTCTCTCCAAAATCTAAGCCTTCAACTTGAGAGAATCCTTTTGCAACAAGTCTTGCCTTGTTTCTTACAATCACACCTTGATCATCCTGTTTGTTTCTGAACACCCACTTTGTTCCAATGATTCTTGCATCTTGTGGGGGCTTCTCTAGGGTCCAAACTTCGTTACGGGTGAAGTTGTTAAGTTCTTCATGCATGGCATTCACCCAGTCCGGATCCTGTAGCGCCTCATCTATACAAGTAGGCTAAACACAAGAAACAAAGGAGTGATGTTCAATAAAATTAGCATGTTTATGTGATCGAGTAATAACCCCTTGTGAAGGACTCCCGATGATTTGGTTTTGAGGATGAGCTTGAAGTAGTGATGAGTTTCTCCTGTCAACCACTTGGGAAGAAGATCCTGGAGCATCAACATCTTCGGCTTGTACCCTTGCTTGTTCATGAGAGACAAATGTATCTTCATTTGCATGCCTCTCATCTTTTTCATCATCTTGTGGTACATTTGATGAAGAAGGCCTGTCAATGATTTGCACCTCTTCTTCATCTTCTTTTGGTTTGATAGCTCCAATAGGCATGTTCTTCATTGCTTCCCTAAGTGGCTCATCACCTACATCATCAAGATTTTCAAGTGCTCCTTGGGAGCCATTAGTCTCATCAAATTCCACATCATATGTTTCTTCTACCACGCCAGTGGCATGGTTGAATACTCGATATGCTTTGGACTTTAATGAATAACCCAAAAGAAAACCAATATCACAACGTCTTTGAAACTTCCCTAGATGATGGCGTTTTTTGTAGATGTAGCATTTGCACCCAAACACCCGGAAGAAAGAGACGTCTGGCTTTTTCCCATTTAGCAGTTCATAAGGAGTCTTCGCAAGTAGCCGGTGAGGAAATAGCCTGTTTGATGCATAGCAAGCAGTGTTGACAGCTTCGGCCCAAAACCTCTCCGGTGTGTTATACTCATCAATCATTGTTCTTGCAAGAGTGATCAAGGTCCTATTTTTCCTTTCAACAACTCCATTTTGTTGAGGTGTATATGTGGCAGATACTTCATGCTTGATCCCAATTTCATCACAGTACTCATGAATGTTGGTGTTGTCAAATTCTTTGCCATTGTCACTTCTAATCTTCTTAATCTTGCAATCAAATTCATTTTGAGCTTTCTTGGCAAACTTCTTGAATATAGATGCAACTTCAGATTTGTCATGGAGAAAGAACACCCAAGTGTATCTTGAGAAATCATCAACAATCACTAAACAGTAGAGGTTGCCACCGGCACTGACATAATTTGTAGGTCCAAATAAATCCATATGAAGTAGTTCCAGTGGCCTTGATGTTGACATGAAAGCTTTAGTGGGATGTGTATTAGCAACCTGCTTTCCAGCTTGACATGCACTGCATGGCTTGTCCTTTTCAAATACCACATCCTTTAATCCTCTAACCATATCTTTCTTTAATACCTTCTTGAGTGTGCTCATCCCAACATGTGCAAGCCTCCTATGCCAAAGCCATCCAAGAGAAGCTTTGGTGAAGAGGCAAGTTCTTAAGTCTGCATCTTCTGAAGTGAAATCCACTAAGTAGAGGTTGTTGTATCTAAATCCCTTGAATACCATTGATTCATCATCCATTTTTGTTACAATAACCTCTGATGGAGTGAATAAGCATTGAAGTCCAAGATCACAGAGTTGTCCCACTGATAATAAATTGAAGCTCAAAGGTGCAACTAAGAGAACATTTGATATTGATAAGTCATTTGAGATTGCCACCTTGCCAAGTCCTTGTACTTTTCCTTTTGAGTTGTCTCCAAATGTGATTTTATCTTGACCATCAACATTCTCATCTAATGAGGTGAACATCCGTGGGTTGCCTGTCATATGTTGTGTGCATCCACTGTCAATAACCCAATGGCTCCCACCGGTCTTGTAGTTCACCTACATTCACAGACAATTCAAGCTTGAGTTTTGAGAGCCCTATATTGCATAGGACCAGTGACTCTCTCAATTAAGGACTTTGCCACCCAGATTTGTCTAGGTCTACTCTTATTTGGTGGACCTAGGAATGTAACCTTAATCTTTCCATTTGCAACCTTTCTTAGAACATAGTGAGCATTGAAAGCAAATGGTCTTGAGTGCTTAGGCAAGGGAGTTGGTGGTTTAGCTTTGCAGTTGTGGGCAAAATGACCTTCATTTCCACACTCAAAGCATTTGATAGGCTTGTGAGTCTGCTTTGGCTTGTATTGAGTGATAGATTTCTTTTGCACAAAAGCATTGTATCCAATACCACTCTTGTTATTTTTCATAACAGTGTTCATAAGCAGCTCATTTTGGAGGTATTGACCCTTGTTGAACTTTTGCACACTTGTTGCAAGATGTTCATTTTCACTTTTTAGTTTCTTGACCTCATTCTTAAGCCTTTGATTATCCACTGCCAACTCATTGTTGAAATCATTGTTCTCAATAGCAACTTTTCCTCTAGTAGTTGCATCAGTCAAATAATTCTTCAATTTTTGGTTGTCTAAAGTCAGGACTTCAACTTTTTCAGTCAATTCAGCATGTAGACTAGTTTGCTCTTCTTGAATCAAATCATCACATGAGGTTGCTACATCAAGCTTAACAACAGGGTTAATAGCCTCATGTGTTTTGCAAGATAAAAGTTCATTTTCAACAAGAAGATTGTCATGATCAAATTTAATTTGAGTATAGTCTTCCTTGATCTTAACTAGTCTATTTTGCAACTCCCTATTAGCTTCATTTAATTTGTCACATTTTTCCTTAGCATCTTTTAGGGAGTTTGTGAGCTCATTTACAGTTGATGACATAGTTTTATTTTCTTCCTTTATTTCATCACTAGCCTTTATAACTATGTCATACTTGGCATTTAAGGATTCATTTTCATTCTTCAACCTATCGCATTTAGCTTTTGACTTTCTAATGATTTGAGTATATTCTTTAAGTAAGTCAGCTAACTCATCATATGAAGGTGAAGCAAATTCTTCATCACTATCACTATCACTATCATCATCAATATTGATATCATTTTGTACCTTTCGTTCACCCCTAGCCATGAGGCATAGGTGAGAAGTGGATGATGGCGATGGTGGTGGTGAAGAGAAGTCCCCGGCGATGGCCGCAACTTTTTCATCATCCTCTTCTTCACTTGAAGAAGATCCACTTGATGACTCGACGTCGGTGAGCCAGTCGCCAACAATATAAGCCTTTCCATTCTTCTTTTTGTGGAACCTCTTTTGCTTCCCATCCCTTCTTTTGAAAAATTTCTTTTCTTTCTTTTCATCATCACTGTCATCTTCTTTCTTGCCCTTGAACTTGTTCTTCTTGGGCTTGTTGCATTGATGAGCAAGATGACCAAGCTCACCACAGTTGTAGCAGTCCATCTCAGAAATGGGCTTTCTTTTGTTGGAGAAGAACTTCTTCTTTCTTGAATCAAATTTGATGCCTTCTCTATTTAGCTTCTTCAACATCTTGGTGGTTTTCCTTACCATCAAGGCAATGTTTGCATCAAGGTCATCATCACTTGAGGATTCTTCCTCAACTTGAATTTTTGCTTTTCCTTTTCTTTCATGATTTGCTTTGAGAGCCAAATCCTTTCTTTTGGAAGATGATTCTTCTTTGTTGATGTGCATGTACATCTCATGAGCATTGATCTTTCCCAAAATTTGTGTAGGTGTGGTAACTGAAAGATCCATTTGATGTAGCACAGTGACAATGTGTCCATATTTGTCTATTGGGAGGACACTGAGAATCTTCCTCACAACATCCGGTTGTGAGATTTGAGTAAGCCCCAATCCATTGACTTCCTCTACAAGAATATTAAGTCGTGAGTACATAGCGTTTGCATTTTCATTAGTAAGCATTTCAAAAGAATTTAACTTTCGCATAGCTATGTGATATCTCTCCTCACGTTCACTTCTAGTTCCTTCGTGTAGAGCACAAATGTCCATCCACAAATCATGAGCATTTTTATGATTCCGAACTCTATTGAACACATCTTTGCAAAGGCCTCTAAAAAGAGTGTTTTTGGCCTTCGCATTCCATTTCTCATAATTGAACTCATCACCTACAAGATTTGTGGGATCTCTAGGTTGGGGAAACCCTTGAGTGGCGGCTTTATAGACACCAATGTCTATAGCCTCTAAGTATGCTTCCATACGAATTTTCCAATAAGGAAAATCGTCACCATCAAAAACGGGAGGAGGTCCATCCCCACCGGACATCGTAACTCTAGCGGTTAAGCTAATCTATGAGCAACTAGGCTCTGATACCAATTGAAAGGATCACGATGCCCAAGAGGGGGGGTGAATTGGGCTTTTCTAAAAATCAACACTAATTAAAACCTAAGCAAGAGCCCAACTTCACCCCAACAACTAGAAAATAATACTAGAAATGAACAAGGCTAAAACAATGCTTCAAATACTTGCTAAACAAATACACAAAGTAAATAGCTTGAATTAAGTGCGGAATGTAAAGCAAAGTTTAGAAGACTCCTCCAATTTTTTCCCGAGGTATCGAAGAGTCGGCACTCTCCACTAGTCCTCGTTGGAGCACCCGCGCAAGGGTATCGCTCCCCCTTGGTCCTCGCAAGAACCAAGTGCTCACTACGAGATGATCCTTTGCCACTCCGGCGCGGTGGATCTCTCGAGACCGCTTACAAACTTGAGTCGGGTCACCAACAAGATCTTCACGGTGATCACCGAGCTCCCAACGCCACCAAGCCGTCTAGGTGATGCCGATCACCAAGAGTAACAAGCCATAGACTTTCGCTTGACCAAGAGAAGCCTAATGCAAGTGGTGTGTGCTCTAGGTGGCTCTCACTAGCGCTAATGAGGAACAAGCGCGGATTATGATTCTCTAATCTCCTCACTAGGCTTTTGGTGCTTGCAATACTCTACCAAGGTGCTGGAATAAATGTGGAGTGCAAGACATTGAATATGGTGGGTGGAAGGGGTATAAATAGCCCTCACCCACCAACTAGCCGTTACAGGAAACTTGCTGCGTGATGGCGCACCGGACAGTCCGGTGCGCCACCGGTGCGCCAACGGTGCGCCACCGGTGCGCCAACGGTCACTTCCAACGGCTAGTTCTGACAGCTAGCCGTTGGACTCATGGCGCACCGGACAGTGAACAGTTCACTGTCCGGTGCACACCGGACAGTCCGGTGCGGTGTCCGGTGTGCCGCTAAAATTCATTTTCCGAAGGCTGTGCTCTCGGGTTTCTGCTACTGGGAAGGCTCTGCTGTGGACCAGCCTGGTCCCACCTGGCAGAGGGTGCACCGGACAGTCCGGTGCACACCGGACAGTCCGGTGCCCCAAAGCCAGAAACCCCAAGTCTTGTTTTTCAGCTGATTTTCAAATCGGTTTTCGCTCTAACTTGTGTGTGAGTTCTAGAGTGACACCTAGCACTGTGTATGAGTGTGATTGTGCACCAACACTACACTAGAACTCTCTTGGTCAAACTACTCATCGACAACCCCTCTTTATAGTACGGCTAAAAGAGAATAAAAAGCCTAACTAAAATGCGAGTGTCCACATCTCCTTGACACTCGGACTCCGTAGACCTTCACCTTTTGTTTCGTCGTTTTAGCCGTCGCTTCGAGTTCTTATCTCCGGGATTGTTTTCTCCGTTGTAGTACTTCTACCTGTCATGTGACCTAACTTACCATTTGTCTCTGCAAAACACACGTTAGTCACATATAATAATACGTTGTCATTAATCACTAAAACCAACCAGGGGCCTAGATGCTTTCAGGCCACACACATGTGTTGAACATGAGTTAACGATGAAACATCGCCAATTGACATCTACCCTCATTGGGAAGCGACTTATGGGTATACTGCAGTCGGAACTGTGGGGGACAGATATCCCCCGGGTCCACTAGAAGGATAAAAGACCTCACGAAAGGCCCAAGGGCCCCATAATTCGTAAGGTCATCCCTTCGTGGGCCTAGTGAAAGGGAAATGTGCCCTTGGGCCATTTCTAAGTATTTTGGTGATTGAGTGCAAACACAAGGGCTTAAATGTGAAAATATGCTCATGGATGAACAAAGTGCAAATCACAAGTAAAGGTATGTTTCTAAGCCTTAGTACATTAGTTTTGTGTACTAACATCTTGTCTAAGTGTAAGAAATAGGAGAAAGAAGAAAAGAAAAGAAGTGGAGAGTGGCTGTGTACAGCCAAAGTCTGCTTCGGGCTGGGGCACCGGACTGTCCGGTGTGCACCGGACAGTGTCCGGTGCGCCAGACCACCACAGAGCAAACCAGCCGCTCTCGGGTTTTTCTCCGGCGACTTCGGCTAAAATTCACCGGACTGTCCGGTGTGCACCGGACTGTCCGGTGAGCCAACGGTCGGCCGGGCCAACGGTCGGCCGCGCGATCGGCGCGCGACACGTGGCCGAGCCAACGGTCGGAAGGAAGCACCGGACTATCCGGTGTGCACCGGACTGTCCGGTGCGCCAGATCTGCATCAGAAAGCAACGGTCGGATGAGCTTTTTATGGAAACAAATCGGGCACCGGACACTGTCCGGTGTGCACCGGACTGTCCGGTGCGCCCGACGACAGAAGGCAAGAATAGCCTTCCAGATGTGTTCTCAACGGCTCCTAGCTGCCTTGGGGCTATAAAAGGGATCCCTAGGCGCATGGAGGAGTACACCAAGCATTCCTACAACCTTTCTAAGCACCAAGACATTGATCTAGCGCATTCGATTCATTGTGATAGCATATAGAGCTCTTGTGGAGTTGTGTACTCTTTGAGTTGTGTTGCGAGCTCTTATTGCTGCTTGTGTGCGTGTTGCTGTGATCTTTTGAAGTCTTGTGTGCGTTGCTCATTCCCTCCCTTGCTCCGTGATTCTCTGTGAACATCTTTTGTAAGGGCGAGAGGCTCCAAGTTGTGGAGATTCCTCGCAAACGGGATTGAGAAAAGAAAAGCAAGAACACCGTGGTATTCAAGTTGATCATTGGATCACTTGAGAGGAGTTGAGTGCAACTCTCGTCCGTTGGGACGCCACAACGTGGAGTAGGCAAGTTTTGTACTTGGCCGAACCACGGGATAACCACTGTGTCATCTCTGTGATTGGATTCTTGTGGTCATTGTGTTTTGACTTCTCTCTAGCCACTTGGCATAAACTGTGCTAACGCCTAATCAAGTTTTGTGGCTATAAGTTTAAGTTTTTACAGGATCACCTATTCACCCCCCCCCTCTAGGTGCTCTCAATTGGTATCAGAGCCGTTCTCTTCAAGAAAGGGACTAACCGCCCAAAGAGATGGATCCTAAGGGGAAGGGAATTGTGATCAACGACAAGGAGAAGGAGTCCTTCGTCAACGAGCCAAGGGATGACAAGTCCAATGACTCGGGCTCGGGCCACAAGCGAAGAGATGGGAAGAAGAAGAAGACAAGACGCATCAAGGAGATCGTCTACTACGACAGCGATGAGTCCTCTTCTTCCCAAAAGGACGACGACTACGACAAACAAAGGAAACCGGTTAATTCTAACTTTTCTTTTGACTACTCTCGTATTCCGCAAAGTTCAAATTCACATTTGCTTTCCATTCCACTCGGCAAGCCCCCACACTTTGATGGGGAGGACTACGGATTTTGGAGCCACAAAATGCGTAGTCACCTATTCTCTCTCCATCCTAGCATATGGGAGATTGTAGATAGTGGAATGCACTTTAATAGTTCGGATAGTCCTATATTCATTAATGAGCAAATCCATAAGAATGCACAAGCTACTACTGTTCTTCTAGCCTCATTGTGCAGGGATGAATATAATAAAGTGAGTGGCTTGGATAACGCCAAGCAAATCTGGGATACCCTCAAGATCTCTCATGAGGGAAATGACGCTACCTTGCTCACCAAAATGGAGTTGGTGGAGGGCGAGCTTGGACGGTTCGCGATGATAAGGGGCGAGGAGCCAACTCAGACGTACAACCGGCTCAAGACCCTTATCAACAAAATAAGGAGCTACGGAAGCACGCGATGGACGGACCACGACGTCGTCCGACTAATGCTCAGGTCCTTTACCGTTCTTGATCCTCATTTGGTGAATAATATTCGTGAGAATCCCAGGTACACCAAAATGTCGCCCGAAGAAGTCCTAGGAAAATTCGTCAGCGGGCGAATGATGATCAAGGAGGCAAGGTATGTGGACGACGCCTTGAATGGACCGATCAACGAGCCGCAACCTTTTGCTCTCAAAGCCACAGGGAACAAGGAGGCGCTACCCAGCAAGGTGGCGCAAATTGAGGCGGCCGGTCTTAATGAAGAAGAAATGGCCCTCATTATCAAGAGATTCAAGACGGTGCTAAAGGGTCGCAATGGACAGCCGAGCAAGACTAAGACCAAGGGGAAGCGATCATGCTTCAAATGCGGTAAGCTTGGTCATTTTATTGCTAACTGTCCCGATAATGATAGTGACCAGGAAAAGGGAAACAAGAAGGAAAAGAAGAAGCATTACAAGAAGGCAAAGGGCGAGGCGCATCTAGGCAAGGAGTGGGACTCGGATTGCTCCTCGTCCGACTCCGACAATGAAGGACTCGCCGCCACCGCCTTCAACAAATCAACCCTCTTCCCCAACGAGCGTCACACATGCCTTATGGCAAGGGAGAAGAAGGTATGTACTCGCAACTCTACCTATGCTTCTTCAAGTGAGGACGAATCTAGTGATGAGGATGAAGTAGATTATTCATGTTTGTTCAAGGGCTTAGATAGATCTAAGATAGACAAAATTAATGAATTAATTGATGCCTTGAATGAAAAGAATATACTTTTAGAAAAGCAAGAGGATTTGTTGTATGAAGAGCATGATAAATTTGTTGAGGCACAAAAATCCTATGCTTTAGAAGTTAAGAGAAATGAAATGCTTTCTTTTGAACTATCTACTTGTCATGAAACCATTTCTACTTTGAAAGGTGTCAACAATGATTTAAATGCTAAATTAGAAGTAGCAAATAAATCCAATTCTTGTGTAGAACATGTTGAAATTTGTACTAGGTGTAAAGATTTTGACATTAATGCTTGTAGTGAACACCTAGTTTCAATTTCCAAGCTTAATGATGAACTGGCTAGTCTTAATGCTCAACTTAAGACTAGCAAGAATGATTTCGATAAGCTAAAATTTGCAAGGGATGCCTACACAATTGGTAGACACCCCTCAATTAAGGATGGACTTGGCTTCAAGAGAGAAGCTAAGAACTTAACAAGCCATAAGGCTCCCATTCCCGCCAAGGAGAAAGGGAAGGCCCCTATGGCTAGTAATGTGCAAAAGAACCATGCTTTTATGTATTATGATAGGAGACAAACTAGAAATGCTTATAGGAGTTATAATGCTTTTGATGATTTTGACTCTCATGCCATGTTTGCTTCTAGTTCTTCCTATATGCATGGTAGAAATATGTCTAGGAGAAATGCTATTCATCATGTGTCTAGAAAGAATGCTATTCATGCTCCTAGGAAAGTAGTGAATGAACCTTCCACAATTTATTATGCTTTAAATGCTTCCTTTGCTATTTGTAGAAAGGATAAGAAAATTGTTGCTAGGAAGTTAGGGGCAAAATGCAAGGGAGACAAAACTTGCATTTGGGTCCCTAAGGATATTTGCACTAACCTTGTAGGACCCAACATGAGTTGGGTACCTAAGACCCAAGCCTAAATTTGCCTTGCAGGTTTATGCATCCGGGGGTTCAAGCTGGATTATTGATAGCGGATGCACAAACCATATGACGGGGGAGAAGAAGATGTTCACCTCCTACGTCAAGAATAAGGATTCCCAAGATTCAATTATATTCGGTGATGGGAATCAAGGCAAGGTAAAAGGTTTAGGTAAAATTGACGAATTTCTAATGAGCACTCCATATCTAATGTGTTTTTAGTAGAGTCTCTTGGATATAATCTGCTATCTGTTAGTCAATTATGCAATATGGGGTATAACTGTCTATTTACAAATGTAGATGTGTCTGTCTTTAGAAGAAGTGATGGTTCACTAGCTTTTAAGGGTGTATTAGACGGCAAACTTTATTTAGTTGATTTTGCAAAAGAAGAGGCCGGTCTAGATGCATGCTTAATAGCTAAGACTAGCATGGGCTGGCTGTGGCATCGCCGCTTAGCACATGTGGGGATGAAGAACCTTCACAAGCTTCTAAAGGGAGAACACGTGATAGGTTTGACTAACGTGCATTTCGAAAAAGATAGACCTTGTGCAGCTTGTCAAGCAGGTAAACAAGTGGGAGGAGCGCATCACAGCAAGAACGTGATGACCACTTCAAGACCCCTGGAGCTGCTGCATATGGACCTCTTCGGACCCGTCGCCTATCTAAGCATAGGGGGAAGTAAGTATGGTCTAGTTATTGTTGATGACTTTTCCCGCTTCACTTGGGTGTTCTTTTTGCAGGATAAGTCTGAAACCCAAGGGACCCTCAAGCGCTTCCTCAGGAGGGCTCAAAATGAGTTTGAGCTCAAAGTGAAGAAGATAAGGAGCGACAACGGATCCGAGTTCAAGAACCTTCAAGTGGAGGAGTTCCTTGAAGAGGAAGGGATCAAGCACGAGTTCTCCGCTCCCTACACACCACAGCAAAATGGTGTGGTAGAGAGGAAGAACAGGACGCTCATCGATATGGCGAGGACGATGCTAGGAGAGTTCAAGACCCCCGAGTGCTTTTGGACGGAAGCCGTTAACACTGCTTGCCACGCCATCAACAGGGTCTACCTTCATCGTCTCCTCAAGAAGACATCGTATGAGCTACTAACCGGTAACAAACCCAATGTATCGTACTTTCGTGTATTTGGGAGTAAATGCTACATTCTAGTGAAGAAGGGTAGAAATTCTAAGTTTGCTCCCAAAGCTGTAGAAGGGTTTTTATTAGGTTATGACTCAAATACAAAGGCGTATAGAGTCTTCAACAAATCATCGGGTTTGGTTGAAGTCTCTAGCGACGTTGTATTTGATGAGACTAATGGCTCTCCAAGAGAGCAAGTTGTTGATTGTGATGATGTAGATGAAGAAGATGTTCCGACAGCCGCTTTACGAACCATGGCGATTGGAGAAGTATGGCCACAGGAACAAGATAAACGAGATCAACCTTCTTCCTCGACCATGGTGCTACCCCCAACTCAAGACGATGAATAGGTTCATCAACAGGAGGCATGTGATCAAGGGGGAGCACAAGATAATCATGTGATGGAGGAAGAAGTGCAACCGGCACCTCCAACCCAAGTTCGAGCGATGATTCAAAGGGATCATCCCGTCGATCAAATTCTGGGTGACATTAGCAAGGGAGTAACTACTCGATCTCGATTAGTTAATTTTTGTGAGCATTACTCCTTTGTCTCTTCTATTGAGCCTTTCAGGGTAGAGGAGGCCTTGCTAGATCCGGATTGGGTATTGGCCATGCAGGAGGAGCTCAACAACTTCAAGCGCAATGAAGTTTGGACACTGGTGCCTCGTCCGAAGCAAAATGTTGTGGGAACCAAGTGGGTGTTCCGCAACAAACAGGACGAGCACGGGGTGGTGACGAGGAACAAGGCTCGACTTGTGGCAAAAGGTTATGCCCAAGTCGCAGGTTTGGATTTCGAGGAGACCTTTGCTCCTGTGGCTAGGCTAGAGTCAATTCGAATCTTGCTAGCATATGCCGCTCACCATTCTTTCAGGTTGTACCAAATGGATGTGAAGAGCGCTTTCCTCAACGGGCCAATCAAGGAGGAGGTGTACGTGGAGCAACCCCCTGGCTTCGAGGATGAACGGTACCCCGACCATGTGTGTAAGCTCTCTAAGGCGCTCTATGGACTTAAGCAAGCCCCAAGAGCATGGTATGAATGCCTTAGAGACTTTTTACTTGCTAATGCTTTCAAGGTTGGGAAGGCCGATCCAACTCTTTTTACAAAGACATGTGATGGTGATTTGTTTGTGTGCCAAATCTATGTCGATGACATAATATTTGGTTCTACTAACCAAAAGTCTTGTGAAGAGTTTAGCAGGGTGATGACGCAGAAATTCGAGATGTCGATGATGGGCGAGTTGAACTACTTCCTTGGGTTCCAAGTGAAGCAACTCAAGGACGGCACCTTCATCTCCCAAACGAAGTACACGCAAGATCTGCTAAAGCGGTTTGGGATGAAGGACGCCAAGCCCGCAAAGACTCCGATGGGGACCGACGGACACACCGACCTCAACAAAGGAGGTAAGTCCGTTGATCAAAAAGCATACCGGTCAATGATAGGTTCTTTGCTTTACTTATGTGCTAGTAGACCGGATATTATGCTTAGCGTATGCATGTGTGCTAGATTTCAATCCGACCCTAAGGAGTGTCACTTAGTGGCGGTGAAGCGAATTCTTAGATATTTGGTTGCTACGCCTTGCTTCAGGCTCTGGTATCCAAAGGGGTCTACCTTTGACTTAGTTGGATACTCAGACTCCGACTATGCTGGATGTAAGGTCGATAGGAAGAGTACATCGGGGACGTGCCAATTCTTAGGAAGGTCCCTGGTGTCATGGAACTCTAAGAAACAAACATCCGTTGCCCTATCCACCGCTGAGGCCGAGTATGTTGCCGCAGGACAGTGTTGCGCGCAACTACTTTGGATGAGGCAAACCCTCCGGGACTTTGGCTACAATCTGAGCAAAGTCCCACTCCTATGTGACAATGAGAGTGCTATCCGCATGGCGGAGAATCCTGTTGAGCACAGCCGCACAAAGCACATAGACATCCGGCATCACTTTTTGAGAGACCACCAGCAAAAGGGAGATATCGAAGTGTTTCATGTTAGCACCGAGAACCAGCTAGCCGATATCTTCACTAAGCCTCTAGATGAGAAGACCTTTTGCAGGTTGCGTAGTGAGCTAAATGTCATAGATTCGCGGAACCTGGATTGAATTGTAGCATACATGTACTTATGCTTTTGATCATGTTCCTTTTTGCATTTTGTTGCTTATTTTGGTGCTCAAGTTGTACAAACACTCCCTGGACCTCACAAGTCCGTTGCAAAGTGATGCACATGTTTAGGGGGAGATGTGTTACAACTTGACCCTTTGAGACTAACCATGTGCTTGAGTTTGATAATTTAGTCTCGAAGGAGGATTGAAAGGGAAAAGGTGGACTTGGACCATGAAAGACTTCCACTGCACTCCGATGAGAGGGTAACTAATTCCAAGTTCATCTCATGAAATCTTATTGCCATTTGTTCTTAATTGAAGACTTTGGTGAGGCAATGGGGTTAAAAAGGCCAAGATTAATCCCGTTTTGGTGCTTGATGCCAAAGGGGGAGAAAATAAAGGCCAAAGTGATAAATGGATCAGCTACTGTGGGGGATAGATATCCCCTGGGTCCACTAAAGAAGTAAAAGGCCTCACGAAAAGCCCAAGGGCCCAAATAATTCGTAAGGTCATTCTTTCGTGGGCCTAGGGAAAGACAACCAATAAAGAAGACGTGGGACTGATTAGTGCAAACACAGGCGGCCCACAACGTCAAACGAATGAATCACAAACAGAGACCCGACTTTCCCGCGCTGAAGCCCCCATGCAACGGAGCCATGCGAGGATAAGTCGGCGGAGGTTACGTAAGGATAAACTCAAGAGGTTTACTATCTTTCAGCTACTTGTTGTTATCGTATCACATGTAATGCTCCACGGCCGAGTATATAAGGCCTAGGGGGCACCCCTTCAGATCGACCCGATTTTACTTAGCCACCCATAAACATTCTCTGTGCCTTCTATCCAGAGAATCCTCTTGTAACCACGCTCATATACTCACCAGGACGTAGGGTGTTACGCACTTCTAAGCGGCCCGAACCTGCAAACCTTGTCCATTGTCCCTCGTGCGATCGGCACGAACCATTTTGCTACAGTCGTCGACACCGTCCTACTCCTAAAAGCACCTTGAGGGGCAACCCCGGGTGTGCGGTCGGACCCAAAACACCGACAGCTGGCGCGCCAGGTAGGGGGTGTGTCGACGATCCAAGCTAGCTCAATGGCCGTCACCTTCCACAGCAAGATTACCATGCGCCCCGGATCCACATTCTGCTTCGGAACAATCTCATCCGTGGCGGACGAAGAAGGAATTCTACACCGCCTCGCGGATCTACCGGAACAGAAGTCTCCTCCAACAAACTCCGAGGATGCTGGAAAAGCACTACCTCCGGCTCTTCGGAACAAGATCGCCTCCGGGGAGGCTGGAGCTAGAAGCTCGCTGACCCGGAAGACTCCGCTGTCTACTTCCCCAACAAAAGAATGGACACAAGTCATGAGGAAGAAGGAGATCAGAGGGAGGCCAGTCATTCTTCCCGTTCCTCCGACCTCAAAGGAGAACGGAAAGAAATCCGCCGCGGCAACAATGCCGTTCTACCCCGACATCCTCTTCATTGGGAGGGCAGAATCGCTCGCCGTCTCCGACGATGAACCGACTGCACCCGGAGAAGAACCGCCTCAGCGAGAGTCCCGCCGACGAAGGAACCGACGCAGGAACATCCGACGACATCACGCAGCTGGAGAACGGGATCCGGAGCAGCCCGTCTCGCGAGACGAGGTCTCAGAGATGGGAGAAACTCCGGAAGAACGCGTCTTCAGGGAACGAAGGAACTCCCGACGACGAGATCGCCGTCGGACTCAGGAGCAAGCCGAGCAAGATGCAAGGCAACGACGCGAGAATCCGCTCTTCGGGCGCAACCTGAACCCCGACTTCGCCCGAGCTATGAATACGCCGAGCGAAGTCGGAGGCGTTCTGGCCCGGATAGCCGACGGACTTCCTCGGACCCCCGACGCCGAGGGATACCGGCGCCTGTTCACTCAGGCAGCCAATCATCTTCTACCGCTCGCCCATCCGCCGAACGATCTGCGACACGCCATCAACAGTCGCCGAGACGCGCGAAGCTCTATCAATGCTTCGCACGAACGGCGGCACGAGAACGAAATTCGCCGTCGGGAGGAGTATGACCGAGATCATGGCTTCCCGACTCAAAGCCAGGCCACCCGAACTGAGTCAGCAACGGCTTCAACCGGTGGAACCTCCCGGGAACGGTCGAGGAACCACCACCGCCACTCCCCTCCCCGGGACAGGCGCCATCCTCGACGACAGGAGGACACGTGCGGAGTATCTGCTCTTACTCCGCGCCTTAGGGCCATCCAATGGCCTCCAAACTTCAAGGTATCCAACGTCGACAAATATGAACCTAAGCAGGACCCAGGGGGCTGGTTAGCCGTCTACACCACCGCCGCTCGGGCTGCCGGGGCATCTGAGGACGTCATGACTGCGTATCTGCCCATCGTCCTCGGGCAAGACGCACTGCAGTGGCTACGGCATCTACCCCGACACTGCATCGACGACTGGGGAGACTTCAGCCGACGTTTCACCGCCAACTTCCAGTCTCTCTCCGACAAGCCGGCGCAACCATGGGACCTCAAATCCATCAAGCGCCGGGGAGATGAGACTCTCCGGTCATACCTTAAAAGGTTCCAGACCATGAGAAACCGCATCCCCGAGGTCACGGAGGCGGCCGTGATCGAGGACTTCTACAGAGGATCTAATGACTCGGCTTTCGTCCGAACCATACTACAAAAGGCGCCAACCACCTCCGAGGAGCTGTTCCGGGAAGCCGACCTCTACATCACCGCTGACGAGCGGGCCCAGGACCTCATTGGAGGAACAAAACCCGTACCAGCGGCACCACGACGCGACGCGAACCAGCCGTCCGACAAGCGCTGGGAGAAGAGGCCTCGCGAAGAGGTACACGCCGCCGGACCACCCGCCTCTCGCGCCCGAGGAGGACCTCGTGGAGGCGAACGCACGCTGGACGACATCCTCGACGCCCAATGCCCGTACCACAAGGATATGCGCCACACTCTCCGCAACTGCCGGGACTTCAAGCACTCCGTCGGGCATGGCCGACCCTTCCAACCTCTACCACCTCCTCCTCCGAGGGGAGGACCAGACGAACCACGACAACCCCATCAGCCGGAGGAAGGGGGAGGCGGAGCTTTCCCGCGCGTTGACAGGGAGGTCAACGTCATCTTCGGCGGGCATGGGTCGCAGGAGAGCAAGAGACAACAAAAGCTCAACGACCGCCAGATACTGGTGGCGACCACCGGCCCTCCCGCCCCGTACCGGTGGTCGGAGCACCCAATCACGTTCACTCGGGAGGATCAATGGCTCAACTTCGACCACCCAGGCAAATACCCGCTCCTCGTCGATCCGGTGATCCGAGAGAGCCGGGTGAAGAAGGTGCTAGTGGACGGGGGGAGCAGCATCAACGTCACCTTCCCCCGCACACTTCAAGGCTTGGGGGTTCACCTCAAAGAGCTCCACGAGTCAGACACTCCTTTCTTCGGCATCGTGCCGACGGAAGGGGAGTATCCGCTGGGCCACATCTACATGCCGGTCACCTTCGGGACTCCGGATAATTACAGAACCGAGTTCCTGAGGTTCGAGGTGGCGAACTTCGACTGCGGGTACAACGCCATCGTCGGGAGGCCAGGGCTGGCCAAGTTCATGGCCATTCCACACTACACGTACATGATACTGAAGATGCCAGGACCACGAGGAATCATAACTGTACGCGCCGACTTCCAAGGCGCCGCAGAGTGTTTCCGAGTGGCCATCCAGGCAGCCCTCACCACCAAGCCATCAGCGATTTCTTCTACACCGGCGAACTCTAAGCCTGACGAAGACCTCGCCGTGCCGGCAAACGAAGCTCAGGCCGCGACCTCTATGCGGCCGACTGAAGACACCAAGCGGATCAACCTGGGTTTCGCTGATGAGCGCAAGACGGCCATCATCAGCTCCAGTTTGAGTGACAAATAGGAAAGCGCGCTCGTCCAGTTCCTGCAAGATAACCGAGACGTATTCGCATGGCAACCTGCGGATATGCCGGGAGTCCCAAGAGAACTGGCCGAGCACAAATTGAAGGTCTATCCCCAGGCGAGGCCAATCCGGCAAAAGCTGCGTCGTTTCACGCCCGACAAGAGAGAGGCCATTCGTGCCGAGTTAGCTCGCTTGGTCACGGCCGGATTTATTAGAGAAGTATTACACCCCGAGTGGTTAGCCAACCCTGTTCTTGTACTCAAAAAGAATAAAGTGGATTGGCGCATGTGCGTCGACTATACCGATCTCAACAAACACTGTCCGAAGGATCCCTTCGGGCTCCCAAGGATAGATCAAGTGGTGGATTCCACCGCTGGATGTTCGATGCTGTCTTTCTTAGATTGCTATTCCGGGTATCATCAGATTAGTTTGGCAAAAGAAGACGAGGAAAAAACGGCATTTATCACCCCATTCGGTGCTTTCTGTTATACCTCCATGCCGTTTGGCCTCAAAAACGCTGGAGCGACTTATCAGAGAGCTATTCAAACATGCTTAGCCGATCACTGGGGCAAGCGTGTGGAAGCTTACGTGGACGATGTGGTGATCAAAACGGAGAATCCAGAAAACTTCATCGAAGACTTACAGCTGGTTTTCAACAGTTTGAGAAGATATAGATGGAAGCTCAATCCTGAAAAATGTGTCTTCGGGGTACCAGCAGGGAAGTTACTCAGATTTATTGTCAGCCACCGGGGAATTGAAGCTAATCCAGATAAGATCGAAGCTATCATGAAGATGGAAGCTCCTCGGTCACAGAAGAAGGTTCAGCGACTCACCGGATGTATGGCAGCCCTGAGCAGATTCATATCCAGACTGGGAGAAAAAGGTCTGCCATTTTATAAACTGCTGAAAAAGGTGGATAAGTTTCAATGGACTTCAGAGGCACAAGAAGCTCTAGACGCACTGAAGAAATTCCTGACAACACCGCCAGTATTGAAACCGCCCCGGCGAGCTATGCCGACTCAGCCGGCTGAAGATCTGCTGTTATATATCTCTTGCACGACTCACGTGGTAAGCACTGCGTTGGTAGTCGAGCGAGTGGAAGAAGGGCATGCCTACCCGGTTCAACACCCCGTCTATTTCATCAGTGAGGTTCTAGGCCCATCGAAGAAAAAGTATCCTCAAGTTCAGAAGCTATTATATGCAGTACTTCTAACTGCCCGCAAGTTGCGTCACTACTTTGACGACCACAAAGTCATAGTAGTTACTGGTTTTCCAATAGGGGACATTCTTCACAACAAGGAAGCCATTGGCCGAATAGCCAAGTGGGCTTGCGAGTTGGGGTCCCATGATATCGAGTTCCGACCTCGCACTGCCATCAAAACTCAAGCACTGGTCGACTTCGTATCAGAATGGACAGAACAGCAAGTGCCGGATAATCCAGAAACCGCAGAAGTATGGCGAATGTATTTTGATGGCTCGCTGAAGCTGCAGGGAGCAGGAGCAGGAATTCTCTTCACTGCACCGGGAGGCGAACACCTCAAGTACGCTCTCCAATTGCTATTCCCGGCCTCTAACAACGCAGCCGAGTATGAAGCTTTGATACACGGATTAAACATCGCCATATCACTGGGTGTCAAGAGACTGATGGTATATGGGGATTCTCTGGTAGTCATCAGTCAGATAAACAAGGAATGGGATTGTTCAAATGATTCAATGGGGAGATACTGCGCTGCCGTCCGAAAGCTAGAAGATAAATTCGAAGGTCTGGAGTTTCATCATATAGAAAGAGATCGGAACACGGCGGCTGATATACTGTCAAAGCTCGGATCTGGTCGAACTCAAGTCCCGCCCGGGGTCTTCGTGCAAGAAATCCTTCAGCCGAGCATCTCGATGGATCAAAGGGAAGAGTGTAACATCATAGACCAACCCGAGCCAGACTCTGATGACTGGAGGCAACCGATTATTAAGTATATAAAGAATGAAGAAGAGCCAGATGACAAGAACTCAGCAGAGCGCATTGCCAGACAATCAGCTCACTACACACTCATTGGGGAGGTATTATATCGGAGGGGCGCGTCAGGCGTCCTCATGAAGTGCGTTCTCCCGTCCACCGGGAAGCAACTTCTGGAGGAAGTCCATGCAGGGCAGTGCGGAATACATGCAGCATCCAGAACATTAGTTGGGAAGGTTTTCAGGTCGGGATTCTATTGGCCGACAGCAAAGAATGATGCAGCCGAGCTAGTTCAGAGATGCGAAGCTTGCCAGTACCTGTCAAAACAACAGCACCTGCCAGCACAGCAACTACAAACCATACCAGTAACTTGGCCTTTTGCATGCTGGGGATTGGATATGATTGGACCTTTCAAGAAAGCTCAAGGAGGATACACCCATGTATTGGTGGCAATTGACAAGTTCACTAAATGGATAGAGTTTCAGCCCATTGCCTCTTTAACCTCTGCTAAAGCCGTGGAATTCATACAAAGCATAATATTCAGATTTGGGATACCAAACAGTATCATCACTGACTTGGGATCCAACTTTACCAGCTCAGAATTCTTTGACTTCTGCGAGCAGAAAAGCATTCAGATCAAGTATGCATCTGTAGCCCATCCGAGAGCCAATGGGCAGGTTGAGCGAGCCAACGGAATGATATTGGAGGCACTCAGAAAGAGGGTCTTTGATAAAAATGAAAAATTCGCAGGAAAATGGATAAGAGAATTGCCTTATGTTGTTTGGAGCTTGAGAACTCAACCTAGCCGGGCCCTGCATGGAAACACTCCTTTTTTCATGGTCTATGGATCAGAAGCAGTGCTACCCGCTGATCTCAAGTTTGGGGCGCCAAGATTGATTTTCGAAAGCATAGCGGAAGCTGAGGCCACCAGGCTGGAAGATATTGATATACTTGAGGAAGAACGACTGAATGCAGTAATACAGTCAGCGCGATACCAGCAGACTCTAAGGCGCTATCACGATAAGGCTGTGCGGCAAAGGTTCTTTTCAGTAGGGGACCTCGTCCTCCGCCGAATTCTAACGGGGGAGGGACGACACAAGCTATCACCCTTATGGGAAGGACCCTTCATAGTGGCAGAGGTCACTCGACCCGGATCGTATCGCCTCACCCAGATGGATGGTACAGAAGTCGGGAACTCTTGGAACATAGAACACCTCAGAAAGTTTTACCCCTAGCTGTACTTCAAAACAGCCGGGGCGGCCACGTACTCTGTAAAGTGGAAATATGTCATCAATAAAGAGAAATTTCAAAGATACTTGATTCATTTATGATTGACTTGCATTCTTACTTAACTCGGGGTGGCCACTATACCCTACAAACGGAGCAATCGGCTTAAGTCGGCAACGACTTAAGGCGGTGCAGCATGCTCACGCTTACTTAACTCGGGGTGACCACTATGCCCTACAAACGGAGCAATCGGCTTAAGTCGGCAACGACTTAAGGCGGTGCAACATGCTCACGCTTACTTAACTCGGGGTGACCACTATGCCCTACAAACGGAGCAATCGGCTTAAGTCGGCAACGACTTAAGGCGGTGCAACATGCTCACGCTTACTTAACTCGGGGTGACCACTATGCCCTACAAACGGAGCAATCGGCTTAAGCCGGCAACGACTTAAGGCGGTGCAACATGCTCACGCTTACTTAACTCGGGGTGACCACTATGCCCTACAAACGGAGCAATCGGCTTAAGTCGGCAACGACTTAAGGCGGTGCAACATGCTCACGCTTACATAACTCGGGGTGACCACTATGCCCTACAAACGGAGCAATCGGCTTAAGTCGGCAACGACTTAAGGCGGTGCAACATGCTCACGCTTACTTAACTCGGGGTGACCACTATACCCTACTAACGGAAGTTACCGGCTAAAAGTAATTGATGGTTTAAACCAGTATAGCATACTCACGCTTATGCAGTTCAAGGGATGATCTCCATATCCCACAAACAGACTTCATAATTATCATGTAGCATACCACAAATTTGCAAACTAATAAATTCTGATACGATAAGAAAGAAATCATAACATTCGAGTGATAAGCTGATGTCCTCTAAATAAATACTCGCTCATGCTAACTGCGCGCTCAGAGCACGCGAACTGTTTCTTTATCTTCCAATGTCTCTTTCAGGAACGACTGACGAAGAAGGGCGATTCGAGGAATCAGGGGCAGCAACCACATCGGCTCTTATATCCTCGGGGACAACCACGCTAGGTCTTCTCATCAAAATTCGTCCCGCCCGAATGGCCTTGTCCAGGGCCTTATCGCGCTGAGTTTTGAAAGTGACAGCAGCCTCTTCAGCAACTTTAACAGCCTGCTGAGCAGTTTCCAACTCCCGGGCAATGGTTTTCTTGGAAGCTCGGAGTTCCTTGATGGAGGCATCCTTTGCTGATAGCAACTGTGTAAGGCGGGCCACTTCGTCCGAAGATTCTTGCAGTTGACGGCGCTGATTGTCAAGTTCCTCCATCGTAAAGCGGTGGCTCCTCTCCAAGATGGTCAGCGAATTACTGGAATCCCGGTACAGTCTGTCCAAGTTGTCGCGAGAAGCAGCAAGGCTACGTTTCTCTTCCTACAAGCAAAAATCAAGCTCATTCAGAATCCAAGATCGTGATAAGGCGAAGCACAGGTTCGTAAGCTACCTTCTCAGAGTTAAGCTGAACATGAAGAGAAGAACTCAGAGCGTTAGCATCATCCAAAGCCGCAGAGACCTGACTCAACTCGATCTGACTTTGAGAATACTTCTCCTCGAAGTCAGCACATCGTTGAGTCATCTCGGCTTGATCTTGAGAATGTTTTTCCTCAAGAACTATGATCTGCCGAGTCATCCCTATCAAGAAGTATTCAAACAAAACGAGATCAGAAGGTAAAACAACCTACGGACAAGAGTAAAGAAAAAGAAGAAAGGACACTGACCAGCATTGATGGCCTCCAACTCAGATACACGACGGCGAAGCAACACTGGATTCCAACACTCGAGAGATGATGCCACTTCTGGGGTAGAAGCACCCTGTGATTTCAGTTGACTGACCAATCCATTCACCAAAGCCTGACGAGAAGAACAGATGAGTATAATGACAGCAATTCATGCAACATAGAGATCAAATTAAAGCACGGCACAGCACCTGGAGGTTGGAAAAGAACGAAGAGATCCCCAGGTCAGGAGAAATCAGCTGGTAATCAGGTATCAGACCACCACCCGAAGCAGCTCGTAGTAGGCCAGCAGGAACAAGCTCAGTACATTCAGCAGAGTTCAACTTCAGACCAGTGGGGATGCTGCCCTCCAAAGCGACCCCCTGATCCGAAGTCCGAGCCACCGTCATGCCGCCAGAATGTGGAGGTGAACCCACATGAACATCCATAGAAGTGCAGGAGGGAGACCCCACTCGGACACCCTCGGGGGCTGGGTCAAGGTTGGCACTGCCCACTTGAGCCGGGTCACCCCCGGCAACACCCTCGGGGGCTGGGAAGTGGCCTACACTCCTCACCTGAGTTGAGTCCTCCCCGGTGACACCCTCGGGGGCTGGGCACATGTCAGCACTATTCAAAGGATCCAAGCTCTCTGCCGTGACCACCTCTAAGGTCGACGGGCCTTCAGCTGTTTCCACAGGGTCAGGACGGTCCAAGTCATTATCCCGGCCCTCAAGATCGCGCTCTAAGGTCGACGAGGCACGGGACGACCTCAACCCTGCATCTGGCACGGCTGCGCAAATTTCTGTTGCATCAACGTCTGCAGGTTCCAACAGCAAGTTCTCAGGGACCATATCCTCTAGAGCTTGATCAAAATTGGTCATGGACAGTTCTTGCAGACCAATAAGAGCAGACAAGGCAGGAGAAGGAACCCCACTACTACCACCGCTAGCGACGAGCTGCCGACTGTTCTTCCGAGTTAATGGAGTTTCATTCTCTTCCTCCTCATCTTCCACAGCAACAGCGCAAACAGCATCCTCATTAGGGTCAGCAACAGGCGGAGCACACCCATTGGGATCAACGTCAGCTAGACCAGTCGCAGTCATTTCTTCAGCAGTAGGAGCTGAGGTGCTGGCGTCCTCATCAAAGCTAGACACTCGCCGGAGGCGTCTTCTTTTCCTTTTCTGATCATCAGCAGAAGGCTCGGGCTGACTGGTTCGGCTAGGACGCCTCGGGCGAATATTGGCAGGTTTCGAGACATCCAAGGTCGCAACAACCTCTGGAGGCGGCACCACTGCCAGTGTACCATCAGGAACAGTATCAGACGAATCCTCAGCTAGCAGATCGAGCATGTCATTTATGTCTGCGTCACTAGGGTTCAGGGGCACTTCAAAATAAATCTGTCGTTCATCATCAGGTATCTCCCCGAGCGAAGCAACTAAGGAACGGACATCTTCAGCAGAAGGTCGAACTCTAAGACCCAAATTGCTATCTGTCACGGGCGGATTGGACACAAAAAGAGTGAAATCTTTGGGAGAAGGCAGATTCCAAGCCGAGTATGCCACTGGAGCTCCAACGTTTGAAACCTTACCCCTGAGGATCATCTCGAGTCGGCTCACCAAATCAACAGAAGGAATTCTCCTATTAGTAACTCGAGTTGGGTCGGCCAGCCCTCGGTAAAGATATGCTGGATAGGCCCTGTCCTTCAGCGGCTGAATGTTTTTGAAAACAAAATCTGTGACCACCGCTTCGGCAGTCAGACCTCTCTCTTTCAGTAATCCAACCTCAGTAAGCAACACGCCCGCCTCGGCTACTTCTTGGTCCGTGGGAGATTCAGTCCAACTCGGAGTGCGAACGTCTGCCTGTCTCCCTGAACGAGGAGGAAGAGAGTTTCCATAATTGTCCACTATAAACCACTCCAGACGCCAGCCTTTAATGCTATCCTTGAGGGGTATCTCGAGATACTCGGTCTTCCGCCCCCGGCGCATCTCTAAACTGGCACCTCCGACCAATTGATGTTGCCCCCCGGCCATCCCAGGACGGCAGTGATACAAATATTTCCATAAGCCAAAATGCGGCAGCACGCCAAGAAAAGCTTCGCAAAGGTGAACGAAAATAGAGATTTGGAGAATGGAGTTAGGGTTCAGGTGAGTCAGGTTGATATGATAAAAATCAAGGATGCCACGGAAAAAAGGAGATATGGGAAGGCCGAGGCCGCGAAGAAGGAAAGGGGTATAGACCACTGATTCGTGGGTATCTTCGGTTGGGACAGTAGTCCCATGGCAAGAACGCCAAGAACAGAGTTCCCGTGGAGGGAGAACCCCGACGGAAACAAGGCGGAGAAGCTCAACTTCAGAAATCACAGACATATGGTTACCTGCGAAGGGTAACTGACTGTTGGGATCGATGGCGGGGATCACTGCAGCAGACGAGTTCGCGGTTTTCCTCTTGGGCGCCATTCTTGCTTCTCGCTAGCGAAACAGAGTGGGAGGCGAGTGGCAGAGAAGATTCAGATGCGGAAATGCAAGAACTAGGGCACGGAAAGCAAAGGCGGCTGAAAGCGCGACACTTAAGGGATATTCTTGAGCCAGATACCTTTTGAAAAAGTGCCCGGTCATCACCCAGCGGTCATCTCCGAAATCTCAGCACGCCACGTGGATATCTAACAGTTATTTCCAAGAAAGCCGATGTGCCACCTCATCACTCGGCCATTTTCCTCAAAGAAACTTGAAGAAGCTGGCTATCACTCGGCGTTGCCTCTAAAACGCCGACCACGTGTTCAATCGCTCGGCATTAATTCCAAAATGCCGACGCCGACCTTCAATCACTCGGCGCTGCCTCTAAAACGCAGACCATGGGTTCAATCGCTCGGCATTACTTCTAAAATGCCGACGCCGACTTGCTATCACTCGGCGTTGCCTCTAAAACGCCGACCACGTGTTCAATCGCTCGGCATTACTTCTAAAATGCCGACGCCGACTTTCAATCACTCGGCGCTGTCTCTAAAACGCCGACCATGTGTTCAATCGCTCGGCATTACTTCTAAAATGCCGACGCCGACCTTCAATCATTCGGCGCTGCCTCCAAAACGCCGACCACGTGTTCACACGCCCAGCATTACTTCTAAAATGCTGATGCCGGTATTCTATCACTCGGTGTTATTTCTAAAATGCTGACCCCGTATTTTGTCACTCGGCATTATTTCCAAAATGCCGATGCCGACCTTCTATCATTCGGCATTGCCTCTAAAATGCTGGTCTTGTGTTCGATTGCTCAGTGTTACTTCTAAAACGCTGATGTCAATCTTCACAACTGCTCGGCGTTATTTCAACTACATCAAAAGAATCGATTCAACATTTAGCAAAACCAGTGACGAGTCATCAAAAAGAGGAGATAAACGACAACTTTCATTGAAGGGAAGTTAACAAGTTACAAACCAACTCTTTATGAGTTGATACTTCCCTAATTCTACTCTACACTACTACTACTACTAAACTACATTATACTACTACTACTACTAAATTACACTAATTACTACTACATTATATACTAAACTATACTAAAATCTAAAAAGACCAGTGGCACCTAGCCACTGGCCCTGCCCCTGCCGCCGCCGCCGCCCCGGGTGCTGCCCCTGCTGCTGCCCCTGGTGCTGTCTCCGCTGCCGCCGCTGCCGCCCTTGGTGCCGCCTCTGCCGTCGCCGTCGCCCCCGCCACTGCTGCCGCCGTCGTCGTCATCGTCGTCGTCGTCGTCGTCGTCGTCTTCACCCTCCTCGCCGCCGTCCGAGTCCTCCTCATCCGAGGAGTACTCCGACTCATCCGAGCCTTCGAGCCCGGCGCGCTCGACGGCCCGGATGTATGTCCAGACCTCCGCGGCTATCCCCTGGGAGTCGTCCGAGTCATCGGACGACGCCGGGGGAGAGACGGGAGCCGGAGACCCCTCGGGCTCGGAGGAGAACTCCTCCTCCGAGTACTCCGAGTCGCCAAACTCCTCTGATGGAGGAGTCGGCTCACGCTTACGCTTGTTGTTCTTGCCCATGGTTGAGAGCTTTGGGAGAGAAGAAGGAGAAGAGGCAGTAAGGAGCAACGAAGAGATGCGAAGAAACCAGAGAAGCAAAAGGGTTATTTATAGAAGGGAAAGGCAACCGCTCACTTCTAACCGCGGTCACTGAACAGTCGCAAGGCATTCAATAAGCACTTCCACCCACCCGAAGACACGTCAGGCGGCGGACGCCGTTTCATGCAACACTACACCCATTGGGACTCCAGTCAACAGCGCAAAGGATATGATTACACTAGCCGTCCCATCGCATTACTACTCAGAGGCAACCAGGCTAAAACACTCAGCGTACCAAGCCATCTCTTGCCCACACCCATTGGGGGGGGACGCCCAGGAATTATCAGTATATTTTTCAAACGGTCACATCCGTGCAGGGCGTGCAGTGAATACCTCAAGACAAAAATGAGATATCAACAAGAGTTAGAGGGAAGCCAAATATAGCCAGTGGAGTGCAAAATATGGTCGACAGAAATGACTTGAAGACTAGACAGAGAACGTCCATCAAATGTCCAATCAGTCACAGAGCAAATAAATTACACTACCTAGCGAGATATGGATGGATTGCGAACTCGGCTGCAAAAGACAGAAAACATGCTGACCTCTGAAGCATAAAAACTGATGACATAGCGCGGATGACATCATGCCAATTTTTTACAAGCAGAAAGGATAATTCTCAGCAAAAGGACACAGAAGGAAGACCTTCGAGTGGATTATCCTCAAAAATCCACTTGAAGGTCGGGGGCTACACCCATTGGGTGCACCTTCGGTGCACCCCATGGATTATCATTCTAAATCAATATAGTGCCGACCTCTAAGGCGTAGAACAAGATTGGAAAGGTCAATCCTCAACTGAGATACAGGAACGCGAATGGAGATAATCTTTGGAGAAGACCTTTGAGTAGATTATCTTGTAAAATCTACTCAAAGGTCGGGGGCTACACCCATTGGGTGCACCTCCGGTGCACCCAATGAAGTCTAGAGTCTTACAATCCAAAATGCCGACCTCTAAGGCACAAGCACAAAACCAAACTTTGGTCGAACGAGTGATCAGAGCCAGAGAAGACAGCAGGAAGTCATTTTCCGGACCTTGGATCTTTGAGTTGATTACCTCTAAATTAACTCAAAGATCGGGGGCTTGTGGGGGATAGATATCCCCTGGGTCCACTAAAGAAGTAAAAGGCCTCACGAAAAGCCCAAGGGCCCAAATAATTCGTAAGGTCATTCTTTCGTGGGCCTAGGGAAAGACAACCAATAAAGAAGACGTGGGACTGATTAGTGCAAACACAGGCGGCCCACAACGTCAAACGAATGAATCACAAACAGAGACCCGACTTTCCCGCGCTGAAGCCCCCATGCAACGGAGCCATGCGAGGATAAGTCGGCGGAGGTTACGTAAGGATAAACTCAAGAGGTTTACTATCTTTCAGCTACTTGTTGTTATCGTATCACATGTAATGCTCCACGGCCGAGTATATAAGGCCTAGGGGGCACCCCTTCAGATCGACCCGATTTTACTTAGCCACCCATAAACATTCTCTGTGCCTTCTATCCAGAGAATCCTCTTGTAACCACGCTCATATACTCACCAGGACGTAGGGTGTTACGCACTTCTAAGCGGCCCGAACCTGCAAACCTTGTCCATTGTCCCTCGTGCGATCGGCACGAACCATTTTGCTACAGTCGTCGACACCGTCCTACTCCTAAAAGCACCTTGAGGGGCAACCCCGGGTGTGCGGTCGGACCCAAAACACCGACAGCTACCACTTGAGAGATTTTGAAAATAGTATAATAGAGTTTTTGTTTTGTCAAAAGCTTTTATTGTCTCTTATTGTCTCTATTGTCAAAAGTTGGCTTCTTGTGGGGAGAAGTGTTGATTATGGGGAATAGGGGAGTTTTTGAAATCCTTGATCAATCTCTTTTGGAATGACTCTCTTTATACTTCAATATGTGTGTTTGACTTAGAGATAGAGATTTGAGTTTGATTTGCAAAAACAAACCAAGTGGTGGCAAAGGATGATCCATATATGTCAAAATTGAATAAAACTCAAAGTCAGTTTTTATTTGAAGTGATTTTGCACTTGTTCTAGTTGCTTTATGTTGTGTTGGCATAAATCACCAAAAAGGGGGAGATTGAAAGGGAAATGTGCCCTTGGGCCATTTCTAAGTATTTTGGTGATTGAGTGCAAACACAAGGGCTTAAATGTGAAAATATGCTCATGGATGAACAAAGTGCAAATCACAAGTAAAGGTATGTTTCTAAGCCTTAGTACATTAGTTTTGTGTACTAACATCTTGTCTAAGTGTAAGAAACAGGAGAAAGAAGAAAAGAAAAGAAGTGGAGAGTGGCTGTGTACAGCCAAAGTCTGCTTCGGGCTGGGGCACCGGACTGTCCGGTGTGCACCGGACAGTGTCCGGTGCGCCAGACCACCACAGAGCAAACCAGCCGCTCTCGGGTTTTTCTCCGGCAACTTCGGCTAAAATTCACCGGACTGTCCGGTGTGCACCGGACTGTCCGGTGAGCCAACGGTCGGCCGGGCCAACGGTCGGCCGCGCGATCGGCGCGCGACACGTGGCCGAGCCAACGGTCGGAAGGAAGCACCGGACTGTCCGGTGTGCACCGGACTGTCCGGTGCGCCAGATCTGCATCAGAAAGCAACGGTCGGATGAGCTTTTTATGGAAACAAATCGGGCACCGGACACTGTCCGGTGTGCACCGGACTGTCCGGTGCGCCCGACGACAGAAGGCAAGAATAGCCTTCCAGATGTGTTCTCAACGGCTCCTAGCTGCCTTGGGGCTATAAAAGGGATCCCTAGGCGCATGGAGGAGTACACCAAGCATTCCTACAACCTTTCTAAGCACCAAGACATTGATCTAGCGCATTCGATTCATTGTGATAGCATATAGAGCTCTTGTGGAGTTGTGTACTCTTTGAGTTGTGTTGCGAGCTCTTATTGCTGCTTGTGTGCGTGTTGCTGTGATCTTTTGAAGTCTTGTGTGCGTTGCTCATTCCCTCCCTTGCTCCGTGATTCTCTGTGAACATCTTTTGTAAGGGCGAGAGGCTCCAAGTTGTGGAGATTCCTCGCAAACGGGATTGAGAAAAGAAAAGCAAGAACACCGTGGTATTCAAGTTGATCATTGGATCACTTGAGAGGAGTTGAGTGCAACTCTCGTCCGTTGGGACGCCACAACGTGGAGTAGGCAAGTTTTGTACTTGGCCGAACCACGGGATAACCACTGTGTCATCTCTGTGATTGGATTCTTGTGGTCATTGTGTTTTGACTTCTCTCTAGCCACTTGGCATAAACTGTGCTAACGCCTAATCAAGTTTTGTGGCTATAAGTTTAAGTTTTTACAGGATCACCTATTCACCCCCCCTCTAGGTGCTCTCACCTAGGAGGAATGACCAGTGGAACGGATTAACGCAAGGCCGGGTCGGCGCAAGCCTAGACGGCCCAACAAATTCGAGCAGTAATCACAACAGTGATCCGACCTTCCCGCGCAGGAGCCCCATACGACGGAACCAAGCGAGGATGGGTCGGCTGAATTATAGGAGGATAGACTCAGATGGTTCACTATTTCTTAGGCATGCGTTGTTATCATATCTGCATGTAACGCCCCACGGTCGAGTATATAAGGCCTAGGGGGCACCCCTTCAGAACAATCACTCACAACTCAGCCATCCACCCCGACTCTCTACGTTCCCCACACTAGAGAGCTCCCTTGTAATCGACCACACAAAACATTCTCACCAGGACGTAGGGTGTTACGCATCTCAAAGCGGCCCGAACCTGTACACCATTGTCCACTGTTCCTCGTGCATCTAGCACGAACCATCGAGCTACAGTCGGTGACACCGTCCTGCACCTAAAAAGCACCTTGAGGGGCAACCCCGGGTGTGCGGTCGGACCCAAAACACCGACAGCTGGGGCGCCAGGTAGGGGGTGTGTCATCGATTCAAGCTAGCTCAATGGTCGTCACCTTTCAGCACAAAATCATCCTCCGCCCCGGATCCATGTTCTGCTTCGGAACTATCTCATCTGTAGCGGATGAGGAGGGAACTCTGCATCGCATCGCGGATCCGCCGGAGAGAAAGTTTTCCTCAAAGGTCTCCGAGAAAATCGGAGCAAAGCAAGAAAAAGCGCAACCTCCAGTGCTCCGAAAAAAGATCACCTTTAGCAAACCAAGAACCAAGGGTCTGTCTACTCGGAGAACTTCGCTGTCCACCTCTCCGACAGAAGAATGGACACGGATCACAAGGAGGAAAGAAGCAAATGAGGCCACGGGTCGTCAAGCTGCTCTTCCTGTGCCTCCGTCCTCTAAGGAAGACAGGAAGAAGATCGTCACGACAACGACTCCCTTCTACCCCGACGTCCTCTTCATCAGGAGAGTGGAACCGCCCCCATCTCCGACGACGAACCGACTGCACCTGGAGAGGAACCTCCTCAGCGGGAATCCCGCCGACGAAGGAACCGACGCCGAAATATCCGGCGACATCACGAGGCCGGAGAGCGGGACCCGGCGCAACCTGTATCGCGAGACGAGGTCTCGGAGATAGGAGAAACTCCAGAGGAACGTGTCTTCAGGGAAAGAAGGAATTTCTGACGACGCGATCGTCGACGGGCTCAAGAATAGGCCGAGCAGGAGACAAGGCAACGTTGGGAAAATCCACTCTTCGGGCGCAACCTGAACCCCGACTTCGCCCGAGCCATGAACACGCCAAGTGAAGTCGGTGGAGTATTGGCTCGGATAGCTGATGGCCTCCCCCAGACTCCCGACGCCGAGGGCTACCAGCGGCTATTCACTCAAGCAGCCAATCATCTTCTACCCCCCGCTCACCCGCCGAACGATCTACGACAGGCCATCAACAGTCGGTGGGACGCACGGAGCTCCATCAACGCTTCGCGCGAGCGGCGACATGAGAACGAGATCCGTCGCCGGGAAGAGTACGACCGGGACCACGACATCCCAGCATGGAGTCAAGCTACCAGGACCGAGTCGGCCACGGCCTCAACTAGTGGCACCACCCGGGGACGGTCGAGGCACCACGACGACCACTCCCCTCCCCGGGATAGACAACATCATCGACGATAGGAGGACACATGTGGAGTATCAGCACTTACTCCGCGCCTCAGGGCCATTCAATGGCCCCCTAACTTCAAGGTATCCAACGTCGACAAATATGAACCTAAGCAGGATCCGGGAGGCTGGCTGGTCGTCTACACCACCGCTGCCTGAGCTGTTGGGGCAACCGAGGACGTGATGACCGCATACTTGCCTATCGTCCTTGGGCAAGACGCACTGTAGTGGCTGCGACACCTACCCTGACACTGCATCGACGACTGGAGCGACTTCAGTCGGCGCTTCATCGCCAATTTTCAGTCTCTCTCTGACAAACCGGCGCAACCATGGGACCTCAAATCCATCAAGCGCCGAGGGGACGAAACTCTTAGGTCGTACCTCAAAAGGTTCCAGACCATGAGAAATCGTATCCCCGAGGTCGCGGAGGCAGTAGTGATCAAGGATTTCTACAGGGGATCCAATGACTCGGCCTTCGTCCGAACCATACTACAGAAGGCGCCGACAACCTCCGAGCAGTTGTTCCGGGAAGCCGATCTCTACATCACCGCCGACGAACGAGCTCAGGACCTCATCTGGGGAGCAAAGCCTGCACCAACAGCATCGCGACACGACACGAACCAGCAACCCGACAAGCGCTGGGAGAATAGGCCTCGTGAAGAGGTCCACGCCGCCGGATTGCCCGCCTCTCGCGCCCGAGGAGGACCTCGAGGAGGCGAACGCACGCTGGACGACATCCTCGACGCCCAGTGTCCGTACCACAAGGACATGCGCCACACCCTCCAGAACTTTAGGGATTTCAAGCATTCCGTCGGGCACGGTAGACCCTTCCAACCTCTACCTCCTCCCCCGCCGCGAGGAGGGCCAGGAGAACCGCGACCGCCCCAGCAGTAGGAGGAGGGAGGAGGTGCAGCCTTCCCGCGCGTTGGCAGAGAAGTCAACGTCATTTTCGGCGGACACGGGTCGCAGGAAAGCAAGAGACAACAAAAGCTCAACGACCGTCAGGTACTGGTGGCAGCTACCGGACCTCCCGCCCCGTACCGATGGTCTGAGCACCCGATCACCTTCACCCGGGCAGATCAGTGGCTCAACTTCGACCACCCAGGCAAATACCCGCTCCTCGTCGATCCGGTGATCCGAGAGAGCAGGGTAAAGAAGGTATTAGTGGACGGGGGGAGCAGCATCAACGTCACCTTCCCCCGGACACTCCAAGGCTTGGGAGTTCACCTCAAAGAGCTCCACGAGTCGGACACTCCTTTCTTCGGCATTGTGCCAACTGAAGGAGAATACCCGCTGGGCCACATCTACATGTCGGTCACCTTCGGAACTCCGGAGAACTACAAAACCGAGTTCCTAAGGTTCGAGGTGGCAAACTTCGACTGCGGGTACAACGCCATCATCGGGAGGCCTGGATTGGCAAAGTTCATGGTCATCCCGCATTATACATACATGATATTGAAGATGCCAGGGCCGCAAGGGATCATAACTGTGTGCGCTGACTTCCAAGGCGCCGCAGAATGTTTCCGAGTGGCCATTCAGGCGGCCCTCACCACCAAACCATCAACGACTTCTTCTGCGCAGGCGAATTCTAAGCCCGTGGAAGATCTGGCAATACCCGCGAATGAAGCTCAAGCCGTGACCTCTATGCGGCCGACTGAAGAAACCAAGAGAATCAATCTCGGGTTCGCCGACGAGCGCAAAACTGCTATCATCAGTTCCAGTCTGGATGATAAATAGGAAGGCGCGCTCGTCCAGTTTCTGCAAGATAACCGAGACGTATTCGCATGACAACCTGCGGATATGCCGGGAGTCCCGAGAGAACTGGCCAAGCACAAATTGAAGGTCTACCCCCAGGCGAGGCCGATCCGACAGAAATTACGTCGCTTCACGCCCGATAAGAGAGAAGCCATCCGTGCTGAGTTGGCTCGCTTGGTCGCGGCAGGATTCATTAGAGAGGTGTTGCATCCTAAGTGGCTAGCTAATCCTGTTCTTGTACTCAAAAAGAATAAAGTGGATTGGCGCATGTGCGTCGACTATACGGATCTCAACAAACACTGTCCAAAGGATCCCTTCGAGCTTCCTAGGATAGATCAGGTGGTAGATTCCACCGCCGGATGTTCTGTGTTGTCTTTCTTGGATTGCTACTCTAGGTATCATCAGATTAGTCTGGCAAAAGAAGACGAGGAAAAAACAACATTCATCACTCCATTCGGAGCTTTCTGCTATACCTCCATGTCGTTCGGCCTCAAAAACGCTGGAGCGACTTATCAGAGAGCTATTCAAACATGCTTAGCCGATCACTGGGGCAAGCGTGTGGAAGCTTATGTGGATGATGTGGTGATCAAAACAGAAAATTCAGAAAATTTCATTGAGGATTTACAGCTGGTCTTCAACAGCCTACGTCGATACAGATGGAAGCTTAATCCCGAAAATGTGTTTTCGGAGTACCAACAGGAAAGTTGCTCGGGTTTATTGTCAGTCACCGAGGAATTGAAGCCAATCCAGAAAAGATTGAGGCCATCATGAAGATGGAAGCACCACGATCACAAAAGAAAGTGCAAAGACTCACCGGATGTATGGTAGCTCTTAGCAGATTTATATCCAGGCTAGGAGAAAAAGGCTTACCATTTTATAAGTTACTCAAGAAGGTGGACAAATTTCAGTGGACTTCAGAAGCACAGGAAGCTCTAGATGCGTTGAAAAAGTTCTTGACAACACCACCAGTGCTAAAACCACCGCGTCGAGCCACACCGACTCAACCAGCTGAAGATCTGTTGTTATATATCTCTTGCACGACTCACGTGGTGAGCACCGCGTTGGTAGTCGAGCGAGCAGAAGAGGGACATGGATACCCAGTACAGCATCCTGTTTATTTCATCAGTGAAGTTCTGGGTCCCTCGAAGGAGAAATATCCTCAAGTTCAGAAGCTATTATATGCAGTACTTCTAACTGCACGCAAGCTCCGTCACTACTTCGACGACCACAAAGTCATAGTAGTCACTGGATTTCCGATAGGAGATATTCTTCACAACAAAGAAGCCATCGGGAGAATAGCCAAGTGGGCCTGTGAGCTGGGATCTCATGACATTGAATTTCGACCTCGCACTGCTATCAAAACTCAAGCACTGGTTGACTTCGTATCAGAATGGACTGAGCAGCAGGTGCCGGATAACCCGAAAACCGCAGAAGTGTGGCGAATGTATTTTGATGGCTCGTTGAAGCTGCAGGAAGCAGGCGCAGGGATCCTCTTTATTGCACCTGGAGGTGAACACCTCAGATATGCCCTTTAGTTGTTATTTCCAGCCTCTAACAATGCAGCCGAATACGAAGCTCTGATTCATGGACTGAACATTGTCATATCACTGGGCATCAAGAGACTGATGGTATATGGAGATTCTCCGGTGGTCATAAGTCAGATAAACAAGGAATGGGACTGCTCGAATGACGCCATGGGAAAATACTGCACTGCTGTCCGGAAACTAGAAGACAAATTTGAAGGTTTGGAATTTCATCATGTGGAGAGAGACCGCAACGCGCCAGCTGATGCATTGTCTAAACTAGGATCCAGTCGGACTCAGGTCCCGCCTGGAGTTTTCGTCCAAGAAGTACCGCGCCCGAGCATCTCAATGGATCGGGTAGAAGAATGTAACACTCTGAGCCAACCAGAGTCAAATTCTGACGACTGGAGGGAGCCGATCATCAGGTATATAAAGAATGAAGAGGAACCAGATGACAAAAATACAGCTGAGCGCATTGCAAGGCAGTCGGCTCACTATACACTCATTGGGGAAACGCTATATAGAAGGGGCGCATCAGGAGTCCTCATGAAATGTATTCTCTCAGCTACTGGAAAACAAATTCTGGATGAGGTCCATGCTGGGCAATGTGGAGTACACGCAACATCCAGGACCCTGGTTGGGAAGGTCTTCAGGTCGGGTTTCTACTGGCCAACAACAAAGAGTGATGCAGCCGAGTTAGTCCAGAGGTGCGAAGCCTGCCAGTACTTGTCAAAACAGCAGCATCTACCAGCACAGCAGCTACAGACTATACCCGTAACTTGGTCGTTTGTGTGCTGGAGATTGGATATGATTGGACCTTTCAAGAAAGCTCAAGGAGGATACACTCATGTACTGGTTGCTATCGACAAATTCACTAAATGGATAGAGTTCAAACCCATTGCTTCACTAACTTCAGCTAAGGCAGTAGAATTCATACAAGATATAATATTCAGGTTTGGAATACCGAATAGCATCATAACCGACCTAGGATCCAACTTCACAAGTTCAGAGTTCTTCGATTTCTGCGAGCAAAAGAGCATTCAGATCAAATATGCCTCGGTGGCGCACCCAAGAGCCAACGCGCAAGTCGAAAGAGCTAACAGGATGATATTGGAGGCGCTCAGAAAGGAAGTCTTCGACAAGAATGAAAAGTTCGCAGGAAAGTGGATCAGAGTGCTGCCATATGTGGTTTGGAGCCTGAGAACTCAACCTAGCCGAGCTCTGCATGGAAATACTCCCTTCTTTATGGTCTACGGTTCGGAGGCAGTACTACCTGCTGATCTCAAGTTTGGGGCACCGAGGTTAATCTTTGAAAACATAGCAGAAGCTGAAGCTACTAGGCTGGAGGATGTTGATGTACTCGAAGAAGAGCGACTGAATACGATGATTCAATCAGCACGGTATCAGCAAACTCTGAGGCGCTATCATGATAAGGCCATACGACATCGATCCTTCGCAGTGGGAGATCTCGTCCTCCGCCGAATTCTAACGGGGGAGGGACGGCACAAATTGTCACCTCTATGGGAAGGGCCATTTATAGTAGCAGAAGTCACTCGGCCTGGATCGTATCGTCTCACTCAGATAGACAGCACGAAAATTGGGAATTCATGGAATATAGGGCTTCTCAGAAAGTTTTACCCCTAGATATATCTCAAAGGCTGCCGGGATGACAATGAACTCTGTAAGCTGAGAAATGTATCATCAATAAAAAGACTTCAAAGGCACTCAAATTGTTTAACTGTCAATCTGCGTACTCGCCTAGCTCGAGGTGACCACTATACCCTGCTAACGGAGCAATCGGCTTAAGTCGGCAACGACATAAGACGGTGCAACATGCTCACGCTTACCTAACTCGGGGTGACCACTATACCCTGCTAACGGAGCAATCGGCTTAAGTCGGCAACGACTTAAGACGGCGCAACATGCTCACGCTTACCTAACTCGGGGTGACCACTATACCCTGCTAATGGAGCAATCGGCTTAAGTTGGCAACGACTTGAGACGGTGCAACATGCTCACGCTTACCTAACTTGGGGTGACCACTATACCCTGCTAACGGAGCAATCGGCTTAGGTCGGCAACGACTTAAGACGGTGCAACATGCTCGCGCTTACTTAACTCGGGGTGACCACTACACCCTACCAACGGAGCAATCAGCTTAAGTCGGCAAGGACTTAAGGCGGTGCGAAATGCTCGCGCTTACTTAATTCGGGGTGATCACTATACCCTACTAACGGGACGATCGGTCGAAGTCGTTAACAACTTAAATCGGCTCGGTACCCTCACACCTACTTAGTCCAACACCAGCACGTTTACAACTACTCATCCTAAGGCGACCTCTATGCTCCACGAAGAAATTTCAAAACCATCATACTGCATTTACTTTTACGATTATAAGTACTGACAACGGGAAAGCAATAACGACATTCAGTACTGGGAAACGTTTTCTAACGAAGCATCCGAGCACACTAACCACGTGTTCAAAGCATACATCATTTTCTATTTGGCAATGTTCTTCTCAGGAGCAACCGACGAAGAGGGGCGACTTGAGGAATCAGGAGCGGCATTCACATCTGCCACTATGTCGTCAGGAACAACCACGCCGGGTCTCCTCATCAGGATCCGCCCCGCGCGAATAGCTTTATCCGTAGCTTTGTCGCGCTGAGCCCTCAGAGTAGCAGAAGTCTCTTCAGCAGCCTTGACAGCCAACCAAGCAGTTTCTAGCTCCTGGGCGACTGATTTCTTGGAAGCACACAGATCCTTGATGACAGTATCTTTGGTCGACACCAATTGCCTGAGGCGAATCACATCATCCAAGGACTCTTGTAGCTTATAACGATGATTATCCAACTCCTCCCTGGTGAAGCGATGACTCCTCTCCAAGATGGTCAACGAATTGCTGGCATCGTGGTATAGCTTGTCAAGGTTGTCACGAGAAGTGGCGAGGGCACGCTTTTCCTCCTGCAGACAAGAATCAGTTTTCCAAAAGCAAGCAATAAGAACACAGCAAACAAAGCCAAGTTTCACTGGTCACCTTTTCAGAGTCGAGCTGAGCACGGAGGGTGGAACTCAGCATGTTAGCATCATTCAGAGAAGCAGAAACCCAGGCCAGTTCAGTCTGACCTTGAGAATATTTTTCTTCAAGATCAGAATACCGCCGAGCCATATCTGTCAAGAAATAGTCAAGCAAAGGCGTTCAGTTAAAAAACAAATTAATCAAGTAGCCAAAAAAGGAAGCAAAAGAGCACTGACCAACATTTGCCACCTCCAAATCAGATACACGCTGCTGAAGCAGCACTGGATTCCAATGCGCCAGAGACAAAACTCCTTCTGGGACAGAGGCACCCTGCAACCTCAGCCGACTAGCCATCTCATCAACCAACGCCTGGCATTAAAAATAGACAAGCATGAGAACAATTATCTGCCTGGGGCAAAGTCAGACCAGAAGAAACCAAAATACCTGATGGTTGGAGAAGAATGAGGGAACCCCCAAGTCGTGGGAAGTCAATTGATGGCTTGACGAAGGATCACTAACCGGAACAACCCGCAATGCATCAGTGGGAACCAATTCAGCGTCATCAGCAGAAGCCAGAACCCTGTCATCAGGTGCGCTGGCCTCTAAAGCGACTCCTTGACCCAAGGCTTGGGCTATCGCCATGCAACCAGAATGTGGAGGAGAAGACCATACGTGAACATCCATGGAAGTGTGGGAGGGAGAACCCACTCGGACACCCTCGGGGGCTGGGTCACAGCTTGCGCTACCCATTCGAGCCGGATCATCTCCGGCAACACCCTCGGGGGCTGGGTAAGCGCCAGCACCATCCTTGAGGGTCGAGTTCTCTGCAACAGCCACCTCTAAGTCTGAAGGACCCTCAGTCACTTCTGTGGGAGCAGTGCAATCCAGACCAGCCTCCTGACCCTCAAGACCGCGCTCTAAGGTCGATGAGGCGCGGGACGCCGCCCGGGATAACTTCAGCCCAGCATCAGGCACATCAGTGCAAACATCCATCATGCCACCGTCTGCTGGCTCCGACAACAGATCTTCTGGGACCATGTCTTCAAGAGTTTGATCAAAGTTCGCCAGAGATAATTCTTGCAGACCAATGAGGGCAGATAAAGCTGGAGAAGGAACACCACTGCTTTCCCCGCTGGCTAGGTAACGCTGGCTGTTCTTCCGAATTAGAGGGATTTCATCCTCCTCTTCCTCACCTTCATCAACAACGTGGACAGTACACCCATTGGGGTCAATTTTGGCCAGATCACACCTATCGGGTTCAATGTCATCCAGGTCACACCCATTGGGATCCACAGCAGTCGGGTCACACACATTGGGGTCAGCTTCAGCAAATTCAGGCACTGGCACTTCCTCAGCAGCAGGAACAGAAGGACCGACATCCTGATCCAAGCTAGACACTCGACGAAGACGCCTCTTCTTCTTTTTCGTCCCCTCAGCAGGAGAAGTGGGCTGATTAGCTCGGCGAGAACGCTTCGGGCGAACACTGTCAGAACTCTGAGCATCCAAAGCTTTGCCGGCCTCAGGGGTGGGCGCCACCACCAGTGTTTCAGCAGGAGCGACATCAGAAGAATCCTCAGCTAACATATCCAGCATGGCACTTATCTCTGCGTCACTTGGATTCAAAGGCACCTCAAAATGAACCTGCCTCTCGTCGTCAGGAATTTCTTCGTGTGAGGCAACCAAAGCACTAACTTCTTCGGGAGAGGGTCGCACTCTAAGGCCCAAACCGCTATCACCGACAGGAGGATTCGACACAAAACTGGTAAAGGCCTTGGAAGGAGGCAGATTCCAGGCTGAGTACGCAACAGAAGCATCGATGTTTGACACCTTGCCACTGAGTCTCATTCCGAGCCGGCTCACCAAGTCCACAGCAGGAATTCTTCTGTTGGTTACCCGGGTTGAATCAGCTAGGCCTCGGTACAGATAGGGCGGATATGCTATGTCTTTCAGCGGCTGAATGTTCTTAAAAACAAAGTCAGCAACCACAACTTCTGCAGTCAGACCCCTTTCTTTCAACAATCCAACTTCAGCTAGCAGAGCCCCTGCCTCAGCCACCTCCTGGTCTGTGGGGGATTCGGTCCAGCTCGGAGTGCGAACATCCGGCTGTCTCCCTGATCGTGGGGGGAGGGAATTCCCATGATTCTCCACGATGAACCATTCCAGGCGCCATCCCTTGATGCTGTCCTTGAGTGGGATGTCAAGGTAGTTAGTCTTCCTCCCACGGCGCATCTCCAAGCTCGCGCCCCCACTAGCTGGTGCTGCCCTCCGGCCATCCCAGGCCGACAGTGGTACAAATACTTCCAAAGGCCAAAGTGAGACAAAACACCAAGGAAGGCTTCGCATAAATGAACAAAAACAGAAACTTGCAGAATGGAATTGGGATTCAGATGGGTCAGATTCAAGTGATAGAAATCAAGGAGACCGCGGAAGAAAGGAGAAATGGGAAGAGCAAGTCCGCGGATAAGAAAAGGAACGTAAATGACGGATTCGTGGGTGTCTTCTGTCGGAACAGTGACCCCACGGCAGATCCGCCACGAACAGAGCTCCTTTGGAGGAAGAACTCCGATGGATACGAGATGAAGAAGGTCGGATTCAGAGACAATGGACATATGGTTACCTGCGAAAGGCAACTGACTGTTGGGATCGATGGGGGGAATGATTGCGATGGACGAACTCGAAGCTTTCCGCTTGGGCGCCATCTCAACCTTGCTAGCGAGCGGAGCGGAAGCAATATTGCAGGAGAGCAGAGAAAGCCTGGATGCAGAAAAGTAGAAACTAGGGCACGGAACGCGGAGGCGTGCGACAGTGCAGTACATATGGGGTTTTCCCGGGCCCGGCGCCACTTCCAAAACGTCGGCATGCCATGTCATCGCCCGGCTGTTATTTCTAAAACGCGAGCACGCCATGTCATCACCCGGTCGTTATTTCTAAAATGTGGGCGTGCCACATCATCACTCGACCTTTATCTCCAAAACGGCCGACGCGGCCCATTTTAACTCAGCGGTCATTTCTAAAAACGCTGATGTTACCAGACTTCACCCGGCCATTGTTTCCAAAGCGGCTGGCGTGGCCCATTATCACTCGGCTGTTACCTCTAAAACGCCGGCATCGCCATCGATCACTCGGCTGTTACCTCTAAAACGCTGATGTCGCCATCAGTCACTCGGTTGTTATTCCTAAAGCGTTGACGTGGCTCCAAAGGATTCAGCTGTTACCTCTAAAACGCCGACATCACCAGTAACCGCTCGGTCGTTACTTCTAAAACACCAACGTGGCCCGCTATCACTCAGCCATTACTTCAAAAAGCGCCAACATCACCAATAATAACCCGGCCGCTACTACCAAAGCACCGACGTCGCAAATAAAGCAGTCTGAAGCGTGATCCGATGACCCCAAGTTGTTTTTCAAGCGTTGCAGACAGAAAACATCATTGGCTATAAATATTAAAACAATCAACGACTGACCAGAAGGCAAAATAATACACACAGAAGTGGGGCGAAATCATTCTTCATAAGGGAAGCGTTACTGAACTTACAAATCAACTCATTATGAGCTGATGCCTTCCCTACTACTACATTACATTTCACTAACTATACTACTAGCTACTACTACATTATTTAGCTAATACTATTCCTACTAATCTACACTAACACCTAAAACCAGTGGCGTCTAGACACTGGCCTTGTTGCTGCCCTTGCTGCTGCCCTTACTGCCGCCGCCGTCGTCACCGCTGCCACCCTTGCCGCTGCCGTCACTGCCCTTGTCGCTGTCGCCGCCGCCGTCACCGCCGCCTTCGTCGTTGTCGTCGTCGCTGCTATCACCGCCGCTGCCCTCCTCGGACGGGTCGGAGGAATTCTCCTCGTCCGAGGAGTACTCCGACTCATCCGAGCCCTCGAGCCCGGCGCGCTCGACGGCTCGGATGTAAGTCCATACCTCCGCGGCGATCCCCTGGGAGTCGTCTGAATCACCAGACGACGCCGGGGGAGAGGCAGGAGCCGGAGAGCCCTCGGACTCGGAGGAGAACTCCTCCTCCGAGTACTCCGAGTCGCCGAAGTCCTCCGAGGGAGGAGTCGGCTCGCGCTTGCGCTTGTCGCCGGAGTGATGCGAAGAGCCACCACCTTTCTTGCTCTTGCCCATGGTGGAGTGGAAGGAAGAAGAGGAGATGAAACAACAAGCAACAACAAGAAATGTGAAAATGCCAGAGAAGCAAGAACACTATTTATAGAAGAAGAAGGCAACCGCTCACCTCCTACCACAGCCACCAAACAGTCGCAAAAATTCAATATGCAATTCAAACCGTCTGAAGACACGCCAGGCGGCTGGCGCCGCTTCACGTAACACGACACCCATTGGGACTCCAGTCAACTATGCGGACGATATGATTACACCCGCGGTCACATCAAGTTACTACTCAAAAGCAGGTCGCTAAACGCTCAGCGTACCAAGCCGTTCCTTGCCTACACCCATTGGGGGGGGACGCCCAGGAATTATCAGTATATTTTCCAAAATCGTCACATCCGTACAGTATATGCAATGAATACTCCAAGACAGAAGAGACATATCAACAAGGATCAAAGGAAAGCCAAATATAGTCGATAAGGTACAAGTCTAATCGACAGAAGCATCAAAGCACGGAGTGACATGAAGACTAGTCAAGGGCCATCTATCGAATGTCCAATCAGTCGCAGATCAAATAAATTGCAGGACCTAGCAAGATATGGGCAGATCACGTACTCAACCTCAAAGACAAAAATGTGTGCTGACCTCTAAAGCACAGTGTTAATAATATAATGCTGAACTCTGAAGGCATTCGACAAAAGGAAAGGATGATTCCTAGAAAAAAGCATGAAATGAAGACCTTCGAGTGGATTATTTTCAAAAATCCACTCGAAGCTCGGGGGCTACACCCATTGGGTGCACCCTCGATGCACCCAATGAATCGTCATCCCCGAAGAAGCAAAATGCTGACCTATAAAGCATAAGGCAAAATTAAGACAAGGCTGACCTCTGAAAAAAGCACAAGTGGAAGATGAAAGTGATTTCTGATAATACTTGAAGTGAAGACCTTCGAGTGGATTGTTCGCAAAAATCCACTCGAAGCTCGAAGGCTACACCCTTCGGTGCACCCAATGAAGTTTGAAGTCCAATAGTACAAAATGCTGACCTCCGAAGCATGAACCTGAGGCAGAACACCAAATTTCGAGGAATAATTGCAGAAGAAGACAGTAAAAAAGGAAAAAATCGTTTTAACCGGATCACTCAGAATTCAGAAGCAGTGGCCCGGCAGACTTATTTCCAAAGCATTCCCTATTAAAATCAAAGACTGCAAGCTGGACCTAGGATCTTTGGGCCGTTTATTTCAAAATCAACCCAATGATCGGGGGCTTGTGGGGGACAGATATCCCCCGAGTCCACTAGAAGGATAAAAGACCTCACGAAAGGCCCAAGGGCCCCATAATTCGTAAGGTCATCCCTTCGTGGGCCTGGGAGGAACGACCAGTGGAACAGATTAACGCAAGGTCGGGTCGGCGCAAGCCCAGACGGCCCAACAAATTCGAGCAGTAATCACAACAGTGATCCGACCTTCCCGCGCAGGAGCCCCATACGACGGAACCAAGCGAGGATGGGTCGGCTGAATTATAGGAGGATAGACTCAGATGGTTCACTATTTCTTAGGCATGCGTTGTTATCATATCTGCATGTAACGCCCCACGGTCAAGTATCTAAGGCCTAGGGGGCACCCCTTCAGAACAATCACTCACAACTCAGCCATCCACCCCGACTCTCTACGTTCCCCACACTAGAGAGCTCCCTTGTAATCCACCACACAAAACATTCTCACCAGGACGTAGGGTGTTACGCATCTCAAAGCGGCCTGAACCTGTACACCATTGTCCACTGTTCCTCGTGCATCTAGCATGAACCATCGAGCTACAGTCGGTGACACCGTCCTGCACCTAAAAAGCACCTTGAGGGGCAACCCCGGGTGTGCGGTCGGACCCAAAACACCGACAGGAACCAAATATGAAGGTTAGGACAATCATGAGGATCGCGGAGAATGTGTTTGATGGGTACAAGATAACATATGGTAAAGCTTGGAGGGCTAAGCAGTGTGCGTGGAAGATGATATATGGGGACTGGGAGTCTGGGTACGAGCAGCTACTTGTTCTTTTAAATGCAATGAAGGCGGTCAATCTAGGCATGCATTATGAGTACATCCCTAAACCAAATGCATGGATTGATGGGAGACAGATATTCTTCCGTGCGTTCTGGTGCTTTTCCCAGTGTGTGGATGCCTTCCGTCATTGTCGTCCTGTCTTTTCAACTGACGACACGTTTCTTCTCGGCAAGTACCAGGGCACTCTTCTAATTGTCATATCCGTTGATGCAAACAACAAGCTAGTTCCCCTAGCATTTGCTCTGGTTGAGAAAGAGAACAAAGATAGTTGGGGGTGGTTCCTGCGATTGGTCCGGATACATGTGGTTGGCCTAGGACGGGAGTTGGTGTAATATCAGATTAGCACCAGGGAATACTCAATGCGGTCCGTGAGCTGATCGATGGGTACCCTCCTTTGCATCACAGGTGGTGTACTCGACACCTTGCTGAGAATCTTCTGCGTAAGGATGGTGTCAAGGATAACTTTGAGCTTTTCCAGGAGACATGTCGCCAGCTGGAAGACAAGTTCTTTAAAGAAAAGTTAGAAAAGCTCAAAGTCACAACAAATGCCGAAGGCAGAGATTGGTTGACTGGATTGATGCCGGATTTGGAGAAGTGGACGAGAGCTCACGACTTAGGTGGATGGAGTTATGAGTTCTAGTGTAGTAACATGGCCGAGTCATTCAACAAATTATTGTTGGGCATACATGGTATGCCGGTCACTGCTATAGTAACATTTACCTTTTACAAGCTTGTGGCATGGTTTAATGATAGACACACCCATGCAGTTGGATTGCAGAATGAGGGAGAGAGATGGGCTCCAAAACCTAAGACTTTTCTAGAGAAGGCAAAGGAAAGGGCAAACACACACACTGTTGATTGTTTTGACTTACAGTCAGGGACATATGAGGTATTCCTTCAAGCTGGTACTACTTCTGATGGCGAGTCACAAGAGTCGAGGAAGCATGTGGTTGTCCTTAATGACTTGTCATGTACTTGTGGCGCACCGAGGCAGTACCAATTGCCATGTTCTCATCTAATCGCAGCTGCCCGAGCTCGCAACTTTGACTTAGAGAGGAGGATACCCCAAGAGTTTACTATTGACAAACTAGTGTTGACTTGGAGCCCAAGATTTATTCCTTATCGTGACCCGGGTGAGTGGCCTCCGTACGATGGCCCAAAGTATGTCACCGATCCAAGCAGTCGTTGGACCAAGCGTGGATCTAGGAAGAGGATGAGGCACAAGATGGTTATGGATCAGGTTGGTGGTAGGAGTAGAAGGGGAAGGAGAACACCATTTCTTACCGACCCCAAACAGTATGAGTGTGGCAAGTGCGGTAGACTTGGTCATAATTCACGCACTTGTCGTTGGCAGATTAGCGAGGTTTGTATTGTTTAGTTTTTTATATTACCTTAATTTTATTTAATAAGGCTATATTACTTACTAACATTAATTTCATTTTGTAGGATGGCACAGTTCCACCTCCTCGACCTGTTCTACGATGAGAGCCACCGGGGGCGCCTTCTGTCGGAAGGCCAGGTATTCAATTTTAACTATTTTTTGTAGAATTGTTGTTGTACATATATTGTTGCTAATATAATATTTTTCTGTGTAGGACCTAGCAATGCTTCGTTATAGGACACACAATGGGTTCCTAGACATGGTGTTCGACGAGAGGTACACTAATTACCTCAGACGAGCAGGTCTAGATGTAATATAGTACCAGTTACGCTGCGGGTTGCCTACTATTGACTCGGCGACCATTACTGCACTTGTGGACAGGTACTATTTTAGGATTTTGTAAAATTATTCTTGAATCATTGAGCTCGTTTACACTAAATTGTTTTTTTAATTATGTAGGTGGCGGCCCGATACACATAGTTTTCATCTTCCTTTTGGTGAGATGACAGTCACATTAGAGGTTACACAGAAGATTGAAAGGGAAATAGGGTCAAACCTTTTCCTAAATGATTTTGGTGGTTGAATTGCCCAACACAAATAATTGGACTAACTAGTTTGCTCTAGATTATAAGTTCTACAGGTGCCAAAGGTTCAACACAAACCAATAAAAAGTCCAAGAAAGGGTTCAAATAAAAATAGCAAAAGACAACCGAAGGCTGCCCTGTTCTGGCGCATCAGACTGTCCGGTGTGCCACCGCACAATGTCCGGTGCACCAGGGAGATCAACTCTGAACTTGCCACCTTCGGGAATTTGGGAAGCCACTCCGCTATAATTCACTGGACTGTCCGGTGTAGCACCGGACTGTCCGGTGTGCCAACGGAGCAACGGCTAAATGCGCCAACGGTCGTCTGCAAAAGCAACAGTGAACAGTGCGTGACTGCGCGCGCAGAGTCAGAGCAGGCGCCAGAAGGCGCACCGGACAGTGAATAATGACTGTCCGGTGCACCACCGGACTGTCCGATGGCCCCACATGTCAGAGCTCCAACGGTCGAACCCTAACGGTTGGGTGACGTGGCTGGCACACCGGACAGTGTCCGGTGGCACACCGGACTGTCTGGTGCGCCCTTCGACAGCAGCCTTCCCCAATGACCACTTTGGTGGTTGGGGCTATAAATACTCCCCAACCACCACACTTCAAGGCATCCAAGTTTTCAGCCAACACATTCAATACAAGAGCTAGTGCATTCAATACAAGACACAATTAGAGTGAATCAAAATCTCTCCAAGTCCCAATTCCACTCAAAGCAATAGTGACTAGAAGAGAGAGTTTTGCCGTGTTCTTTTGAGCTCTTGCGCTTGGATCACTTTTCTTCTTCCCCATTTCTTGTTCCCAAGATCTTTGTAATCAAAGCAAGAGACACCAATTGTGTGGTGGTCCTTGTGAGGACTAAGTGTCCTAATTGATTGAGAAGAGAAGCTTACTCGGTCTAAGTGACCGTTTGAGAGAGGGAAAGGGTTGAAAGAGACCCGGTCTTTGTAACCACCTCAACGGGGAGTAGGTTTGCAAGAACCGAACCTCGGTAAAACAAATCACCGTGTCATCCGTTCTTATTTGCTTGTGATTTGTTTTTGCCCTCTCTTTTGGACTCGACTTTATTTCTAACGCTACCCCCGGCTTGTAGTTGTGCTTAAACTTTATAAATTTCAGATTTTCCTATTCACCCCCTCTCTAGGCGACTTTCAATTGGTATCAGAACCCGGTACTTCATTAGAGCCTAACCGCTCGAAGTGATGTCAGGAGCTCACGCCAAGAAGGAGATGGTGACCGGCGAGAAGCCCGCCACAAGCCACGGGAAAGCTCCATCGGGAGAGTCTAGCAACAAGAAGAGGGAGGAATCACCTCCCCTCGTCAAGTCGCATCGGAGTGACGACAAGAAGAAGAAAATGAAGAAAGTGGTCTACTATGAGACCGATTCTTCGTCGCCTTCCACCTCCGGCTCCGACGCCCCGTCCGTCACTTCTAAGCATCATGAGCGCAAGAAGTTTAGTAAGATCCCCTTACGCTATCCTCGCATTTCCAAACACACTCCTTTACTTTCCGTCCCACTAGGCAAACCACCGGTTTTTAACGGTGAAGATTATTGTATGTGGAGTGATAAAATGAGGCACCATCTAACCTCACTCCATGCTAGCATTTGGGACATTGTTGAGTTTGGTGCGCAGGAACCATCCGTGGGGGACGAAGGCTATGATTCGGACGAGGTAGCCAAATTCGGCACTTCAACTCCCAAGCCACTACTATACTCCTCGCCTCTCTAAGTCGAGAGGAGTATAATAAGGTGCAAGGGTTGAAGAGTGCTGAGGAGATTTGGGATGTGCTCAAGACCGCGCACGAAGGAGACGAGGTGACAAAGATCACCAAGCGGGAAACGATCGAGGGGGAGCTAGGTCGATTTATGCTCAACCAAGGGGAGGAGCCACAAGCCATGTACAACCGACTCAAGGCCTTGGTGAACCAAGTGCGCAACCTCGGGAGCACTAAATGGGATGACCATGAGATGGTCAAGGTTATTCTTAGATCACTCATTTTTCTTAATCCTACTCAAGTTCAATTAATTCATGGTGATCCAAGATATAAACTAATGTCTCCTGAGGAAGTGGTAGGAAAGTTTGTGAGCTTCGAACTCATGATCAAAGGCTCCAAACAAATAATCGAGCGAGGCACCACCTCTACACCCAAGGTGCAACCCGTCACATTCAAAGCGACGGAGGAGAAGAAAGAAGAGTCTACATCAAGTAGGCTCCCCATTGATGCCTCCAAGCTTGACAATGAGGAGATGGCTTTAACCATCAAAAGCTTTCGCCAAATCCTCAAGCAAAGGAAGGGGAGAGATTACAAGCCCCGTTCCAAGAAGGTTTGCTACAAGTGTGGTAAGCCCGGTCACTTTATAGCAAAATGTCCTATTTCTAGTGACAGTGATAGGGGCGACGACAAGAAGGGAAGAAGGAAGAAGAAGAAGTATTACAAGAAGAAGGGCGGCGATGCCCATGTTTGTCGGGAGTGGGACTCCGATGAGAGCTCCACCGACTCCTCCTCCGACGAGGACGCCACAAACATCGCCGTCAACAAAGGCCTTCTCTCCCCCAACATCGGCCACAAGTGCCTCATGGAAAGGGACGACAAAAAGAAGGTAAAATTAAATGAATTAATAGGAGCTATTCATGAGAAGGATGAACTCTTGGATAGCCAAGAGGACTTCCTAATTAAAGAAAATAAGAAGCATGTTAAGGTTAAAAATGCTTATGCTCAGGAAGTAGAAAAGTGTGAAAAACTGACTAGTGAGCTAAGCACTTGCCATGATGTTATCTCAAACCTTAGAAATGAAAATACCAAATTAATTGCTAAGGTTGAGAAGTTAGATGTTTGTGATGATTCAATTGTTAGTCTTAGAAATGATAATGCTAGTTTGATTACTAAGATTGACAAATTGAATGCATCTCTCTCTAGCCTTAAAATTGAGAATTAAAAATTAATTGCTAAGGCTAAAGATTTAAATGTTTGCAATAATGTTATTTCCAATCGTAAGAATGAGAATGCTATTTTACATGCTAAGATTGATGAACTAAATATTTGGAAATCCTCTACATCTACCATTGAGCATGTTACTATTTGTACTAGATGTAGAGATATTAATGTTGATGTTATTCATGATCACCTAACCTTAATTAAACAACAAAATGATCACATAGCTCAACTTAGTGCTAAAATCAATGAGTATGACTTAGAAAATGAAAAATTTAAATTTGCTAGAAGTATGCTCTATAGTGGGAGACGCCCTGGTATTAAGGATGGCATTGGCTTCCAAAAGGGAGACAATGTCAATCTTAATGCCCCTAAGAAATTGTCTAACTTTGTTAAGGGCAAAGCTCCCATGGTTCAGGATAACGAGGGCTATATTTTATATCCTGCTGGTTATCCCGAACACAAAATTAGGAGAATTCATTCTAGGAAGTCTCACTCTGGCTCTCATCATGCTTTTATGTATAAGAGTGAGGCATCTAGCTCTAAGCAATCAACCCATGTTAAATTGCCTAAATTTTTTTCCTATAGCATCAAATGAACCTAATATTTGATTTAAGACTTTTGATGCTTCTTATGTGCTCACAAAAAAATCAGGCAAAGTAGTTGCCAAATATGTTGGGGGCAAACAGAAGGGGTCAAAGACTTGTGTTTGGGTACCCAAGGTGCTTGTTTCTAATGTGAAAGGACCCAAGACCGTTTGGGTACCTAAGAACAAGGCCTAAATTTGTTTTGTAGGTTTATGCATCCAGGGGCTCAAGTTGGATAATTGATAGCGGGTGCACAAACCACATGACTGGGGAGAAAAGGATGTTTTCCTCCTATGAGAAAAATCATGATCCCCAAAGAGCTATCACATTCGGGGATGGGAATCAAGGTTTGGTCAAAGGACTTGGTAAAATTGCTATATCACCTGACCATTCCATTTCCAATGTTTTTCTTGTAGATTCTTTAGATTACAATTTGCTTTCTATTTCTCAATTATGCAAAATGGGCTACAACTGTCTTTTTACGGATATAGGTGTTACTGTCTTTAGAAGAAGTGATGATTCAGTAGCATTTAAGGGAGTGTTAGAGGGTCAGCTATACTTAGTTGATTTTAATAGAGCTAAACTCGACACTTGCTTAATTGCTAAGACTAACATGGGTTGGCTCTGGCATTGCCGACTAGCCCACGTTGGGATGAAGAATCTTCATAAGCTTCTAAAGGGAGAGCACATTTTGGGACTAACAAATGTTCATTTTGAGAAAGACAAGATTTGTAGCGCATGTCAAGCAGGAAAGCAAGTTGGTGTTCATCATCCACACAAGAACATCATGACGACTGACAGTCCGCTTGAGCTACTCCACATGGATCTATTTGGCCCGATAGCTTACATAAGCATCGGTGGGAGTAAGTACTGTCTAGTTATTGTGGATGATTATTCTCGCTTCACTTGGGTGTTCTTTTTGCAGGATAAATCACAAACCCCAGAGACCTTAAAGGGATTCTTGAGATGGGCTCAAAATGAGTTCGGATTGAGAATAAAAAAGATAAGAAGCGACAACAGGACGGAGTTCAAGAACTCTCAAATTGAAGGCTTTCTTGAGGACAAGGGCATCAAGCATGAGTTCTCTTCTCCCTACACACCTCAACAAAATGGTGTAGTGGAGAGGAAGAATAGAACTCTACTTGACATGGCAGGGGCCATGCTTGATGAGTACAAGACTTCGGACCGGTTTTGGGCGGAAGCAGTCAACACCGCCTGCTACGCCATCAACCGTCTCTACCTTCACCGAATCCTCAAGAAGACATCGTATGAACTCCTCACCGGTAAAAAGCCCAATGTTTCATATTTTAGAGTCTTTGGTAGCAAATGTTTCATTCTTGCTAAAAGAGGTAGAAAATCTAAATTTGCTTCTAAGGCTGTAGAAGGCTTTTTACTTAGTTATGATTCAAACACAAGGGCATATAGAGTCTTTAACAAGTCCACTGGACTAGTTAAAGTTTCTTGTGACATTGTGTTTGATGAGACTAACGACTCTCAAGTAGAGCAAGTTGATCTTGATGAGCTAGATGATGAAGAGGCTCCGTGCGTCGCGCTAAGGAACATGTCCATTGGGGATGTGTGTCCTAAGGAATCCGAAGAGCCTCCACATGCACAAGATCAACCATCATCTTCAAATCAAGCATCTCTACCAACCCAAGATGAGGATCAAGCTCAAGATGATGAAAATGAAGATCAAGAAGAGTCTACCAAATGCTAGCAAGGAGGACAATGATCAAGGGGGAGATGCCAATGATCAAGGAGGACAATGATCAAGGGGGAGATGCTAATGATCAAGAAAAGGAAGATGATGAGGGTCCAAGACCGCCTCACCCAAGAGTCCACCAAGCGATACAACGAGATCACCCTGTCAACTCCATCCTCGGTGATATTCATAAGGGGGTAACCACTCGATCTCGTGTTGCTCATTTTTTTGAACATTACTCCTTTGTGTCTTCTATTGAGCCATACAGGGTGGAAGACGCATTAAGGGATTTAGATTGGGTGTTGGCAATGCAAGAGGAACTCAACAACTTCACGAGGAATGAGGTACGTCATCTTGTTCCATGTCCTAATCAAAATGTTGTAGGAACCAACAAGTCAAAAGTTTGTGTCGGGGACCATAATTAGGGGTACCCCCAAGACTCCTAATCTCAGCTGGTAACCCCCATCAGCACAAAGCTGCAAAGGCCTGATGGGCGCAATTCAGGTCAAGGCTCCGTCCATTCAAGGGACACGATCTCGCCTCGCCCGAGCCCAGCCTCAGGCAAAGACAGCCGACCCAGGAGAATTCACGTCTCACCCGAGGGTCCCCTCAAGCAACGGGCACACCTTCGACTCGCCCAAGGCCTAGCTCGGGCAGGCTTCGCGGAGAAGCAACCTTGGCTAGATCGCCTCGCCAGCCGACCGGATCGCAGGAGCATTCAATGCAAGGATCGCCTGACACCTTATCCTGACGCGCGCTCTTTACTCGACAGAGCCGAAGTGACCGCAGTCACTTCGCCCCTCCACTGGCTGACCTGACAGGAAAACAGTGCCGCCTGCGCTGCTCCGACTGATGTGCCACCCGTCAGGGTGAGGCTGACAGCCACCAAGTCCGGCCTCAGGCGCCATAGGAAGCTCCGCCTTGCCCGACCCCAGGGCTCAGACTCAACCTCGACCTCGAACAATGGCCTCCGCCTCGCCCGACCCCAGGGCTCGGACTCAACCTCGACCTCGGACGACGGTCTCCGCCTCGTCCGACCCCAGGGCTTGGACTCAACCTAGACCTCGGACGACGGTCTCTGCCTCGCCCGACCCCAGGGCTCGGACTCAACCTCGACCTCGGACGACGGTCTCCACCTCGCCCGACCCCAGGGCTCGGACTCAACCTCGACCTCAGAAGACAGACTCCGCCTCGCCCGACCCTAGGGCTCGGACTCAGCCTCGACCTCGGACGACAGTCTCCGCCTCGCCCGACCCCAGGGCTCGAACTCAGCCTCGGCCTCAGAGGAATCATCGCCTCGCCCGACCTTGGGCTCGGACCGACCACGCTATAGGGGGCCCATCATTACCCTACCCCTAGCTAGCTCAGGCTACGGGGAACAAGACCGGCGTCCCATCTGGCTCGTCCTGGTAAAACAAGTAATGATGGCACCCCATGTGCTCCATGACGACGGCGGTTCTCAGCCCCCTACGGAAGCAAGGAGACGTCAGCAAGGACCCGATAGCTCCGACAGCTGTGCTCCTATGGGGATCAAGCACTCCTCCGACGGCCACGACATCACATGAACAGGGCGCCAAAACCTCTCCGACAGCCACGTCGGCCTGTACATATGACTCTGGCTTCCCTCTGCTAGACACGTTAGCACATTGCTACACCCCCATTGTACACCTGGGCCTTCTCCTTACATCTATAAAAGGAAGGTCTAGGGCCCTCGTACGAGAGGGTGGCCGCGCGAGAGGACGGGCTGACGCACAGGCTCTCTCTCTCTCCCTCGCGAACGCTTGTAACCCCCTACTGCAAGCGCATCCGCCCTGGGCGCAGGACAACACGAGTCCGCCATTCCCTTTATTGTTTCCCCTTGTGTTCCGTCTCGCGCCGACCCATCTGGGCTAGGACACGCAGCGACAATTTACTCGTCGGTCCAGGGACCCCCCGGGGTCGAAACGCCGACAGTTGGCGCGCCAGGTAGGGGCCTGCTGCGTGTTGACGAACAGCTTCCCGTCAAGCTCCAGATGGGTAGTCTCCATCAACCTCTCCAACCTGGGATGATGCTCCGTTTTGGAAGTCTTGAGTTCATGTCCCTCGACGGCAGCTACGACATGATACTCCTTCCTCCGCCGCGCGACAACGACAATGGCGACCGTCAGCCCGCCCGCCGGCGGCGGAATCGACGACGTCTTCCCCACGTGGCGGAAGAGCAACATCCGGGTCTGTCCCGTCACCTTCCCCGCCGATGGAGGAGGAAGCGGGGCAACCATGGCCAAGCAGGAGGCGGCACCTCGTCGGCTGTCGAGCGAGTCGACGGCGCCGGCGCCCCAGCGGGGGACACGTCGGGCGTTGACCTCGCGTTTGAGACGAAGACAAGCGTTGTTTCCCCACAACACGCCAATCCCAAGCAGACGGACGACGCCAGCACACTCGCGAAGGACTTGCTGGGCGTTAGCCTCGTACCTGAGACAACGGTGCAGTCCGTCCCTGACGCGACTTTGTCACCATCCGTCGATCAAGAGGTACCGTCTGTTTTTCATCCTGTGCCTTTTAGATTCAGCTTTGACCCACCAAGCGACCCCGCTTCGGTGGATGCTTTCATAAAGGCATATCCGAACCTTCCGGGGTATCATATGTGGTCAACCTGGGACCGACTGATGGCCGTCTCGACTTACGGGCCCCTGGGTTCCGAGGAAGATGACGAGCCCGACTATGGTTGGGATTTCTCTGGGCTCGGTAACCCCAGTGCCATGCGGGACTTCATGACCACATGTGACTACTGCCTCTCCGATTGCTCCGATGGTAGCCACAGCCTCGGCGACGAGGACTGTGGCCCAAGTCGTGAATGTTTCCACGTCGATCTAGGGGGTCTCGATGAAGGCAACCACCTTGGTATACCGAAGGACGGCGATCCCCCTAGGCCTGCGCCTCGCGTTGACATCCTTCGGAAGCTAGCTGTGGTCCCAGTCCCTGCGGGGGGTCAGGACGCACAGCTCGAGCAAATCCGCGAGATGTAGGCCAGGCTCGACGAGGAAGCAGGACAACTTGTGCAGCTCCGGCAAAATATCGGGCAGGAGTGGGCAGGCCGAGCACCGGCCGGAGAAGCGCGTCATCTGGCCTAGGACGTCCAGCACCGCATCGCCGATGATGCCAGGGCAAGGCTGCCCCCAGCTTCCAGTGGGGTCGGCCAGAACCTGGCTACAGCAGCAATACTACTCCGAGCGATGCCGAAACCATCCACCACCGAGGGGCGGTGTATCCAGGGAGAGCTCAGGAATCTCCTGGAAGATGCCGCGGTCCGACGGGCCGAAAGCTCTGCCTCCCGAAGGCAGGGGTACCCCCCGAAGCATCGCGCCACGACTTCCCGATTCACGCGGGAAGCCTTGGTCCACACCGGACGCACGCGGAACACAGCGCCTGCGGCTCCAGGTCGCCTCGGCAACGAGCACCACCGCCGCGACCGTCGAGCCCACCGCGACAAGAAGGTGCGCCGAGGCTACCACCCCAGGCGTGGGGGACGCTACGACAGCGGGGAGGATCGGAGCCCCTCGCCCGAACCACCCGGTCCGCAAGCTTTCAGCCGGGCCATACGACGGGCGCCGTTCCTGACCCGGTTCCGAACCCCGACTACCATCACCAAGTACTCGGGGGAGACAAGGCCGGAACTGTGGCTCGCGGACTACCGGCTGGCCTGCCAGCTGGGTGGAACGGACGATGACAACCTCATCATCCGCAACCTCCCCCTGTTCCTCTCCGACGCCGCCCGAGCCTGGCTGGAGCATCTGCCTCCTGCGCAGATCTCCAACTGGGACGACCTGGTCAAAGCCTTCACTGGAAACTTCCAGGGCACATACGTGCGCCCTGGGAACTCCTGGGATCTCCGAAGCTGTCGCCAGCAGCTGGGAGAATCCCTGCGGGACTACATCCGGCAATTTTCGAAGTAGCGCACCGAGCTGCCCAACATCACCGACTCAGATGTCATCGGTAGCTGCAAGACTCCCACCAGGGCGAGCGAGCTGATGGACATCGCCACCAAGTTCGCCTCTGGTCAGGAGGCGGTCGAGGCCATCTTCCGGAAGGACAAGCAGCCTCAGGGGCACCAGCCGGAAGACGTCCCCGAGGCATCCGCTCAGCGCGACGCCAAGAAGAAGGGCAAGAAGAAGTCGCAAATGAAACGCGATGCCACCGACACAGACCTTGTCGCCGCCGCCGAGCATAGGAACCCTCGGAAGCCTCCTGGAGGCGCCAACCTGTTCGACAAGATGCTCAAGGAGCCGTGCCCCTATCATCAGGGTCCCGTCAAGCACACCCTTGAGGAGTGCATCATGCTTCGGCGCTACTTCCACAAGGCCGGGCCCCGGCGGAAGGTGGCAGAGCCCACAACAACGACAAGAAGGAGGATCACAAGGCAGAGGAGTTCCCCGAGGTCCACGACTGCTTCATGATCTACGGTGGACAAGTGGCGAACGCCTCAGCTCGGCACCACAAGCAAGAGCGCCGGGAGGTCTGCTCGGTGAAGGTGGCGGCGCTAGTCTACCTAGACTGGTCCGACAAGCCCATCACCTTCGACCAAGGCGACCACCCCGACCGCGTGCCGAGCTCGGGAAAGTACCCGCTCGTTGTCGATCCCGTCATCGGCAACGTCAGGCTTACCAAGGTCCTCATGGACGGAGGCAGCAGCCTCAACATCATCTATGCCGAGACCCTCGGGCTCCTGCAGATCGATCTATCCATAATCCAGGTCGGCACGGCGCCTTTTCACAAGATCATCCTTGGGAAACGCGTCCAACCCCATAGGCAACTCGATCTGCCTGTCTACTTCGGGACTCCCTCCAATTTCCGAAAGGAAACCCTCACGTTCGAGGTGGTCGGGTTCCGAGGAACCTACCACGCAGTGCTGGGGAGACCATGCTACGCCAAGTTCATGGCCGTATCCAACTACACCTACCTCAAGCTCAAGATGCCGGGCCCCAACGGGGTCATCACCGTCGGCTCCACGTACCGACACGCGTACGAATGCGACGTGGAGTGCGTGAAGTACGCCGAGGCCCTCGCCGAATCCGAGGCCCTCATCGCCGACCTGGAGAGCCTCTCCAAGGAGGTGCCAGATGTGAAGCGCCACGCCGACAACTTTGAGCCAGCCGAGACGGTTAAGTCCGTCCCTCTCAACCGCAGCAACGACGCCTCCAAGCAAGTCCGGATCGGCTCCGAGCTCGACCCCAAATAGGAAGCAGTGCTCGTCGACTTTCTTCACGTGAACGCCGAGGTTTTTGCGTGGAGTCCCTCGGACATGCCTGGCATACCGAGGGATGTCGCCGAGCACTCGCTGGATATCCGAGCTGGAGCCCGACCCGTGAAGCAGCCTCTGCGCTGATTCGACGAAGAAAAGCGCAGAGCCATAGGCGAGGAGATCCACAAGCTGATGGCTGCAGGGTTCATCAAAGACGTATTCCATCCTGAATGGCTAGCAACCCTGTGCTTGTGAGAAAGAAAGGCGGGAAATGGCGGATGTGTGTAGACTACACTGGTCTAAACAAAGCATGTCCGAAAGTTCCCTACCCTCTGCCTCGCATCGATCAAATCGTGGATTCTACTGCTGGGTGCAAAACCCTGTCGTTCCTCGATGCCTACTCAGGGTATCACCAAATCAGGATGAAAGAGTCCGACCAGCTCGCGACTTCTTTCATCACACCTTTTGGCATGTACTGCTACATTACTATGCCATTCGGTTTAAGGAATGCAGGTGCGACATACTAAAGGTGCATGAACCACGTGTTCGGAGAGCACATTGGTCGAACGGTCGAGGCTTACGTCGATGACATCGTAGTCAAGATGAGGAAAGCCTCCGACCTCCTCTCCGACCTTGAAACGACATTCAAGTGTCTCAAGGCGAAAGGTGTAAAGCTCAAACCCGAGAAGTGTGTCTTCGGAGTCCCTCGAGGCATGCTCCTGGGGTTCATCGTCTCCGAGCGGGGCATCGAGGCCAACCCGGAGAAAATCGCGGCCATCACCAACATGGGGCCCATAAAGGACTTGAAAGGAGTACAGAGGGTCATGGGATGCCTTGCGGCTCTGAGCCGTTTCATCTCGCGCCTCGGCGAAAGAGGCCTACCTCTGTACCGCCTCTTAAGGAGGACCGAGCGCTTCACTTGGACCCCCGAGGCCGAGGAAGCCCTCGGGAACGTAAAGGTGCTCCTTACAAGCGTGCCCATCTTGGTGCCCCCCGCTGCCGGAGAAGCCCTCTTGATCTACGTCGCCGCTACCACTCAGGTGGTCATCACCGCGATCGTGGTCAAGAGACGAGAAGAGGGGCACGCATTGCCCGTCCAGAGGCCGGTCTACTTCATCAGTGAGGTACTGTCCGAGACCAAAATCCGCTACCCACAAATTCAGAAGCTACTGTACGCGGTAATTCTGACACGGCGAAAGTTGCGACACTACTTCGAGTCTCATCCGGTGACTGTGGTGTCATCCTTCCCCCTGGGGGAGATCATCCAGTGTCGAGAGGCCTCGGGTAGGATTGCAAAGTGGGCGGTGGAAATCATGGGCGAGACAATCTCGTTCGCCCCTCGGAAGGCCATTAAGTCCCAAAACCTGGCGGACTTTGTGGCTGAATGGGTCGACACCCAGCTTCCAGCAGCTCCGATCCAACCGGAACTCTGGACCATGTTTTTCGACGGGTCGTTGATGAAAACAGGAGTGGGCGCGGGCCTGCTCTTCATCTCACCCCTCGAGAAACACCTCCGCTACGTGCTACGCCTCCATTTCCCGGCGTCCAACAACGTGGCCGAGTACGAGGCTCTGGTTAATGGGTTGCACATCGCCATCGAGCTAGGGGTCCGGCGCCTCGACGCTTGGGGCGACTCACAGCTTGTCATCGACCAAGTCATGAAGAACTCCCATTGCCGCGACTCGAAGATGGAAGCCTACTGCGACGAGGTTCGGCGCCTGGAGGACAAGTTCTACGGGCTCGAGCTCAACCACATCGCTCGACGATACAACGAGACTGCGGACGAGCTGGCTAAGCTAGCCTCGGGGCGGACAACGGTTCCTCCGGACGTCTTCTCCCGAGACCTACATCAACTCTCAGTCAAGACCGACAACACGCCCGAGCCCGAGAAGGTCTCGGCTCAGCCCGAGGCACCCTCGACTCAGCCCGAGGCACCCTCAGCCCCCGAGGGTGAGGCACTGCGCGTCGAGGAAGAGCGAAATGGGTCCCGCCTAATCGAAACTGGCAGACCCCGTACCTGTAATATCTCCACCGAGGAGAGCTACCCCTCGACAGAGCCAAAGCTCGGCGACTAGCGCGGCGCGCCAAGTTGTTCGTCTTGCTGGGTGACGGAAAGGAGCTCTACCACCGCAGCCCCTCAGGCATCCTTCAGCGATGCATATCCATCGCCGAAGGTCAGGAGCTATTGCAAGAAATGCACTCGGGGGCTTGTGGCCACCATGCAGCACCTCGGGCCCTCGTTGGAAACGCTTTCCGACAGGGTTTTTACTGGCCAACCGCGGTGGCCGACGCCACTAGGATTGTACGCACCTTGCAAGGGTGTCAATTCTACGCAAGGCAGACACACCTACCTGCTCAGGCCTTTCAAACAATACCCATCACCTGGCCGTTTGCTGTGTGGGGTCTGGACCTCGTCGGTCCCTTGCAGAAGGCACCCGGGGGCTACACGTACCTGCTGGTCGGTATCGACAAATTCTCCAAGTGGATTGAGGTCCGACCCCTAAACAACATCAGGTCCGAACAGGCGGTGGCGTTCTTCACCAACATCATCCATCGCTTCGGGGTCCCGAACTCCATCATCACTGACAACGGCACCCAGTTCACTGGCAGAAAGTTCCTGGACTTCTGCGAGGACCACCACATCCGGGTGGACTGGGCCACCGTAGCCCACCCCATGACGAATGGGCAGGTAGAACGTGCCAACGACATGATTCTGCAGGGACTCAAGCTAAGGATCTACAACGACCTCAACAAGTTCGGCAGGCGATGGATGAAGGAACTCCTCTCGGTGGTCTGGAGTCTGAGGACGACGCCAAGCCGAGCCACGGGCTTCACGCCGTTCTTTCTAGTCTATGGGGCCGAGGCTATCTTGCCCACAGACTTAGAATACGGCTCCCCGAAGACGAGGACATACGACGCCCGAAGCAACCAGACCAACCGAGAAGACTCATTGGACCAGCTGGAAGAGGCTCGGGACATGGCCTTACTACACTCGGCACGGTATCAGCAGTCCCTGCGATGCTACCATGCCCGAGGGGTTCGGTCCCAATACCTCCAGGTGAGCGACTTGGTGCTTCGGCTACGACAAGACGCCCGAGGGCGCCACAAGCTCACACCTCCCTGGGAAGGGCCGTTCATCATCGCCAAGATTTTGAAGCCCGGAACATACAAGCTGGCCAACAGTCAAGGCGAGGTCTACAGCAACGCTTGGAACATCCGACAGCTATGTCGCTTCTACCGTTAAGATGTTTTCAAGTCGTTCATATACCTCATTTACATACACAAATAAAGCCTAACCATCAAGGAAGGGTCAGCCTTGCCTCGGTAAAGCCTGACCCTCCCTCGGGGGCTAGAAGGGGGGAACCCCCTCTGCGTCAAAATTTTCCTCGAAAAAAGTCTTCCACCAAAGCGACTTTCGCGTTTCCCGCCTATATCAGTAACAGAACCCCGAGAAACGAATAAGAGTACATGTAAGTGGCAAGGCCGACCGAGCCGAGGGACTCCTACGCCTCCGGGATACAGATACCTCACTCGTCACCTACCGTGAAAAATAACTCTTACTTGGGTAAGCAATCCTGCTACTGACGAACGAGTCCGGATACGCGAAACAGGAGGAAAAGAGACACAACTTTATATCACGACGACAAAGTGTTCAGGCCTCGGCGGCCACGAAAGACACATACATATTCAAAATAAACTGCTCCGGCAAAATCAGGCATCGCCCGGGGGAGGAGCTGCACCCTCGGCTTCGTTTCCACCATCGGCGAGATCCGCCCCGGCCTCGGACGGCGGCACAAGCGGAAGGATCTCCACCTCGAAGGTGGTCGCCAGCACTGCGCTTGGGCCCGCGGCAGCCGCGTCAAGCCTCTGAACTTCGGCCAGGGCAGCTTCATCTTCGTCGGGAAGGCAGTACCCCTCGCTGACCCGCTCCAGATTCACATCGTAGTGGGAAGCGAGCACGATGAAGGCCCGCCTAACGACGTGATGCAGCGCCTCGCGGAGTCTGCCGCGCGCGTGGTCACCCAAGGCCTGCAGGCGACTCTGGGGGGAGCTTCCCGAGGGGACGTCGTCAAGACCAAAGACCTGGCAGAAGGCCGAGATAGCCTCGGACATGGCCACGCGGTCGGCCTCCCTCTGCTCAGCCGCCTAGGCAAGTGCCTTGGCGGACTCATTGAGGGCAGACTCAAACTCTGCAAAGTAGAAGTCTTCAAACACGAGTTGAAGAGTGAAGCTGAATCAAAATCTCAAAATAGCCAAGACATACCTTCAGCCCGGGCACGCTGCTCCGAGGCGGCGGCTTGGGCGGACTGAGCAGACCCGACGGCCACAGCCAGGTCCGCCGCAAGGGCTCCGGCCCGAGCAGACGCCTCGGCTAGCTGGCCTCCAAGGGCCTCAGCCCGGCTTTCAGCCTCGGCGGCCCGGCCCTGAGATTGGTCCCACTCACCGATGACCTGGCCAAGCTCCAACTGCCCACGCTGCGCCTCTGCGCGTGCCGCCGCTGCCTCTGCCCCTAGCTCATCACAGAGCAACCGAAGGTCCACCGCCTCGGCGCTTCGTTGGGAGAGGCGCTCGGTAGCCTCGGCAAGCGCAGTCATCAGGAACCGCAGCGAACCCCAGACGTCGGCCTCACGACGGATGAACGACGACTTAGCGGTGCTCAGATCCGTCAGATCCTGAGGAAGGAAAGCGAGGCGTCACAAAGAATGCCTTGATCACGTGAAAGGTATGCCTGAAATCCTTACCTGGAGGATCCTAGGAACGTCCCTGGAAAGGACCTCCAGGGTCGACCGAAGCGACCCCATCGTTGCCTCGGCACACTCACGAAGCTCGTCCTGAGACTGCTCCTCCCGCTCATCGTCAAGAACGAAGAGGGGTTTTGAAGCACCACGAGCCCAGAACCGGAGCAGCCGCCCACGCCGCTCGTTGGGACCGCGCCGCGCGAGGACGAGGTCGCCGCTCCCTAGGGCGGGTCGCGTTTCTGCGCCACCCTCCACCAAGGCGTCGGCACCCCCTGCAGTCGGCGCATCGGGTACCTCCTCGGCCAAGGGGGCAGGTTTCCGATCGTCGGCCTCGAGTAGCGGCGCCTCGGCCATCTCAGCATCGACGGTGACGGGTGGCTCCACGGCCAGAACGTAAACAGCCTTGGCAGGAGCCGGTTCCAGCGCCGGCAACACGTCTGGTGGGCTCGAGGCCACGACCGCGCCAGCAGTCTCCCTCGGCACGACGGCCGCCTCGACGGAGGGGTCAGCCTCGGGAGCTCGCCCCACGACAACTTGTGCCGCCTGAGCCCCCTACTTGGGGGCACCTTGTGTAGAGGCCAGCCGGCCGGCGAGGCCCGGTGCGGCACCGGCTGCAGAAGCTGGCGTCGTCTTAAGGACCTTCCGGGGAGCCAGGCCGGTCGAACCGTGCCTCCGTTTGCTGGGAAGAAAGGGAAGAGCAGGATCAGGACACACGAAGAAGGAGCCGGGACAGAGGTATCCTCATATACTTACCCACTCCGGGCCACGATCAATCGTGCCTGCGGGGAGGCCCCTCGAGCCTTAGTCCCCGCGGGCACCACCAAGGTTTGCCCCGCTGCCGGCTTCGGCACCATCCCTGCCTCGGGCACCCGGGGCGCCGAAGGGAAGGTCCACCCAGGCGCAGACACGGCAACCTGAGGATCAGCCTCCTGTGCTACCGGCACGGGCAACAGCTCTTCAGGGACAGGCGGGTCGGCCTGACCCCCGGGGTCACCTCAACCACCTCGGCCAAGGGGTCAAGTACCCCCTCGACCTGCCCCTATTCTTCGGACCGGGGCCCTGATACCCTGACCCTGGATACTGACGGCGCCAGCCCACTCGGGGGCTGGCTCGATGACCCCTGGCCCAGCCGCAGATCTGGGCTGAGGCCGAGGCAGGCCGCCATGTCGTCGTCTTCGTCATCATCGTCATCATCATCGTCGTCAGGCGTCTCCAGCGATGGCTCCCTCGGGATCCCATCCCTCTCCTGCTTCCGACGACGCCTCTCCAAGGCGTCCCGAGCCCGCATTCGCTCGCGGGCCCGAACCTTTTCCGCGTCCTTCTTCTCCTTCTTCTTCTCCGCAGCGACCCTCCGCGCGGCTCGGTCCACCGCGTCCTCCGGGACCGGTGGCAGAGAAGGCTTGTGAAACCCCAACTCCTGGGGACGGACAGAAATCTCGGCCGTGAGATCCAAGGGCAATCTGACACAAGAAGGAAGAAAGAGCGGACACTCACCAGGGATATGCACCCGCGCTCGGGACGCACCGAGGACTGGGTAAGGGCACCGGCATCTAGCCTCCCCACCATGCCGGCTACCCGCCTGTGGAGGTCATCGGCGGGGAGGGGGACCGAGGACATCTGCGAACCCTCCAAGTCGACCCCCGGCGCCATCTCCAAAAGCAGCAGCCGCCGCTCCATCAAGGGGAGCACCCTCCGGCGATGGATGGCGGCTACCACCCCCGTGGCGGTGAGCCCTCCGTCTCGTAGCTCCTGCAAGGCCTCCAGAAGGGGCTGGAGATTCTTCTGCCTCTCGCGCGGGGCTCCATAGTGCCAGTTGCTGCCGGCGGCGGTCACCACTCGTTGAGAAAACGATGGGAGCCTCCCATCGTCATTCCGGAGGTAAAACCACCGGCGCTGCCACCCCTTGTTCGAAGACACAAGGATGGCAGGGATGTACTGTTGCGCACGCACCTGCCTCAACTGGAGGATGCATCCACCAGCCCGCACCGCCATGCGGACTCTCTTTTCCCCCGTCGTCAAGGCAAAAGGCTCCGCGGAGAAGAGATGGGTCCACAGATCCCAGTGGGGGTCAATCCCCAATAACCCTTCGCAAACCGCCGCGAAGATGGCTGCTTGCGCGATGGAGTTAGGGCTGAGATTGTGCAGCTCCATGTGACGAAACCTCCCAAGTAATTAGGCCCACCTACAGTTGTCCTTGTCCAACGGACCTCAGACAACCCTGTAGGTGCCCCTGAACTACTTGACAAGTTCGGTATCTTTCCTTACCTTTCCAGGAACGTTTCACCCGTCTTGCAGACACTACAGAACATCGAAGATAGAGAAATGCGGAAGCGATTACATAAACTTACATTTATTAAAAAGTAAGATCAAGTTGTTTATTACAGACTAGAGTTATCCTAGGAGTGCATAGTAATATTATTACAGTACCAAGGGAGGCAAAAATTCCTCCCGATAGTTTTAAAACAAAAAGTCCTATATGGAGGACCACGTCCTCCCGCATCTTCATTCTTGTATTTCTTCATTTGATACCACCTTGGAGCAAAAGCAACAAAAATTTGTCGCTTCCTCACCTAAAAACAACGAAGGGATAAACCCTGAGTATGGAATTACTCAGCAAGTCTTACCCGACTAAGGAAAAGACTCTCAAGGGTATGCTGGATAAATAGGAATCAAGGAGAGGCTTTAGCAAGAGTCAACTTAGATACTTTTGCAGAAATAGCTTACTAAAGTGAGTCCTTACTTTCAATATTTTAACGCCAGATTAAATATCAATAGACTCTGTTTGCATCTAGTCTAATTCCATCATCTCATCAATACAACATCCTTTTTATTCATAATGTTCACATCCTGACTTAGGTTGCAGGGCAGTGACCAAGTCTTCATAACCGCGAAGGTACGGCGATCCGAATCGATTATACTCAGCTGAGGATCTCCAATCACACGACATATGTAGCACTTAACCCTTGCATATGTCAACCCGCCACCAGGGTTCTTAAGACCAGATCAGGTTCACGCAAACCGAGAGCACAGATACACCACCGTCCAGCCTCTTGCCACGGAGGGTACACACTACTCTCGCCACCGCTCCACGCCCATTTCGTGTTATCTTATTCTGGCCTTAGTCTGCTCGAGGCAAGGCTTACCCATGACGAGGCATGTGACCAGTTAAAGGGTCCTCGATCATCAAGCCTACATACGCATCAATCCTTAATCAACTTGAGTAGAACATCACCTGTTCCTAACCCAAGTCTCAATTTAAGTATTTCCATCCTTAGGATTGTTTCTGTTCCTTAGGATGAAAAGAGCATCACAGGGAACTTTGCAGTAAGATCCCATCATTGCTCCAAATGAAAATATTCTTGCAGGTAGAAGCCATCCTTTCTCGAGCTAGGCTAAGGACAACATCTATCCACAAGATCTAAGCAGGGCTAAGCATTTTTGTAAATCATATTTTGATACTTCACAGAAGTATCTATAACGGTATGGATATCAAGGAAAGCAATGCATCAAAGGGTTTCAAGCAATTCCTATAAACCTAATGCACATTTCACTAGACTTAAAGTGTGCGAAAATTATTTAAAAACACAAGGAAGGGGTTGCATGCACCGGGGCTTGCCTTCGTTCGTAGGTGAGTCAGGCTCGGACTCGCAGATGTCGAAGTAGAGCCAAGTCCCTACCTGAGATTCCAAAGGTGGTGGTGTCTTCTCTTCAGTCACTTCACTCTCTTCTTCGTTTTCTAAATATAACCATATAGGTATATATATAAGAATGAATGCCATGTAATGCTCATGAGAGTGCGAAGATAATTAAAGATTTATTATCTAAGTCTTGAATACAACTTTCCTTCACGGAACTCCGAGAACTTAGGGTTTCCGGAGTCTGTAAAGGAGTTCATAGAGCAGGGGGGTTTTGGGTTCTAGTTATCAAACATGGTCCAAATCAATTCAAACTCTACCCAAGGCTTCTAAATAATGTGGGAAGTTCATATAAAAATTTTAAACATTTTTGGCATTACTATTAATTCTCTAAAATTCCAGAACTATTTCTTTAAGCTATTTTAAATGCCCTAAACTTCCCTGTTTAAACTAAAAATCATGAAACTATTTTTATTAAATTCTAGGGAAAATAATAAGCCTAGGAAAATTAGTTTCGCAATTTTAGGATTTTTCTGTAATTTTCTACATTTGTTGGAGTTCTGCTGGAAAAAGAAAAAGATAAAGATTGAACAGTTATGGGCCGATTTCAGCCCAGGCAGCCCAACTACCGCAGAAACACGTCCACGCGCGCGCGCCCGCGTCAACTTTGCACAGAGGCCCTCGGTTTATTAGCTAAATCGAAGTAGGTTTGCTTACTGTTCTTCTGTGCCACTGACAAATTGCAAAAATGCCCTCCATCTTCTATCTCTTCCCCGCGAATGCCCCTGACCACGGCGCGCACGTCGTTCGTCCCTGACGTGGTCCGTACCGGCCATGGCCGGCAACGATTGTTACGGCTAACTACCGGGGAGGCATTATTGGCTTAAGACGACCTAGGAACACGCATCAATTTGACAAGAACGCACTGAGAACGGCCTGTCCACGTGCACGACGGAAACCGCGACGTCAATCCCGTGTTCTCAATTATCCACGCTCGGATTGGTTAAACGGCCACTACGAGGAGCTTCATGAACACATAGAGCTGCTAAAACAAGGCTTGAATCGGACAAGGACTTACCAGAGAGGGCTGGCCACGGAGTGCAGGGCTTTACGTTTGTCGGAGACAGAGAAAGGGGGAAATCGGTGTCACGGCGGCTCTGGTTGAAATTGGGGTTGGGGATTGAGGCTACAGGGTCGTAAGAAGCTGTGTTTTCATTGCGTGCAATCAATTTGGGCGAAGATGGAGAGGGCAATGCGAATTTGACTTCGACTGAGCTTCACTGGTGGAGATGAAAGCACCTCGCCGTGGCTCCTTGCTCAATTTATAGGCACGGCGGCCCAACAGATGACCCCCGGCCACGGATAGTAGCGCAAGCACATGCCTACCACGTCGGAAAGAGATACAGTGAGGGAGATGGAGGCATGGGCGACACCGCGGCAAAATTCAATGGTCACGGTGGCCGCCGGTGAAGACTCCGGCTGGGCTAGGGTGGTGGTGCCACGTATGGGTTATCCCTCCCCGACGTTATCCATTCCCTACCGCCCACGAACCCGGACGGCGGCGACAAGAATTTTGGCGCAAAGAGGTCGCCGACGGTGAGTTTGCCGCACGGGCGGTCTGATCCACTTAGTTACTGTACCATGGCGTTTGTTCTTCAGTCATCTGACAGCCAGGATTTAGGGCAGATTTTCTCTTGATTTTATATACCAACATGATCGACACTCTTTAGCAAAGTTGTAGCCCTAGGATCCAGCTATAATCTTGGTATAGCAATCCTAGGCAAATACTTGCTCGATCATGCATTAATTCATGCCCAAAGTGCTTGCAGTTGCACTGCTTATCTGAAGTTCAGAACTTAAACAACCTGACAGTTAAGTTTAGAGCCCAATTTTCTCTTAATTTCTAATGACAACACAAATCCAACTCTGCAGCAAACTTGTAGAGCATTATACCAACTACAACTTTGCTATATGGTGTTGCCACAAAAAGGCAGCAGATCATGCATGAACTTGGTCTTGAAGTTGATGTCAGTCCACTGTCAGTCTGATTTTCAGACTTAATCAGCCTGACAGCCAAAGTTTGAGCATGATTATCTCCAAATTTCTCACAAGAACATGGCTTGCCCTCTTTAGCAAAATTGTTCTCCTATGATTGGGCTACAATTTTGATGTGGTGACCTAATATGAATTCTCACTATTTTGAAAGCTACACAGCTCTAAAGTTGGACCTATAACCCTGATTTCAGACTTAGCATAGGAATCACAATTGGGTCCTTTTTGCAAATGAGTCCAAAACTTAGGGTTTGGCTTGTAAATTCACATATGAGTGAATCAAGTGACTTAAGATACTTTATTAACTTGGTTTTTTGCACTTTTAGTCCAAATGTGCATCAATTTTGCACATAAGCCCCAAGGTTTTAGTTTTAGGGTTTTCCAGGGTTCCAATTAGGGTTTTTGGTACCTTAGGGGTATAAAGGTGATTCAAGTTTATTCTTGGGGTCATTTTATGACTTTTCCCCTAAAGCTTTTAGGTTTTCTCAACTTGGGTTAGGTTTTACCCCTTTAATCCCTATTTAGGGTTAAGTTCCCTATCCAGGGTTCTATTTGCAAAACACTAAAACAATACAACTTGTTTGAAATTTTTGCCTAGTGAATGCACTCTAGGTGTGTCAAACATATGCAATGCCAATGCTTATGATGCCATGCTCAAGTTTTAGTTATAGTAACACCAGGGGTGTTACATCCTTCCCCCCCATAAAAGAATCTCGTCCCGAGATTAAAAGTCCTAGGGTAAGTAATGGAAAAGGAAATGTGTCACATTTTTATTTCCTTATTTCAGGTATAAGGCAGGAGTGGTTTGGAATTTACTCCTTTATTACAACAGCTATACATGCTTTACAATTTACAGGAGGCTAAAAAGCCTGGGAAATTCTTATCTAAAAAGCCTTGAGTTTCCCATGTAGCCTCATCTTCGGAATGCTGGTTCCACTGTATCTTATAAAACTTGAGAGTTTTTCTCCGGGTAACCCTGTCCTTTTGATCTAAGACTCGAATGGGGTGCTCAGAGTATGTCAAGTCCGGTTCAAGGACAACATCTGTTACTTCAATGGTTCGATCGGGAACCCGAAGACACTTCTTCAATTGTGACACATGGAACACATTATGTATAGCAGACAAAGTTTCGGGGAGCTGTAGTCGATACGCCACTGGTCCACATTGCTCAAGTACCAAGAATGGACCAATGTACCTGGGTGCAAGCTTCCCTTTAACCCCGAAACGCGATACACCCTTCATTGGTGAAACTTTCAAGTAGACATAATCTCCTACGAGAAAGCATAAGGGTTGTCATCGCCGGTCTGCATAACTCTTTTGCCGAGCTTGAGCTTTCTTCAAATTATGAATCATTCTTCGAACTTTTTCTTCGGTCTCGTTCACCAATAAAGACGATGTCAGCCAGAAGAACACATAAGGTTCCCTATGTGCAATTTGCTTCTTCTGATGACACTGTACTATCTGAGTCTGTCGGGTGGCAATTATGCAACTTTACTCAAATAGAATCAGATGCACCATCTTGGGTAAAACACACAGAAAGAGGTTTACCAACAAGTGGTTGCAGTAAGTTCATAGCACACGAGACGGGTGTGAATGTCGAATAACATCACAGTTGACCCGTGGCTAAGCAGAAAATCCAAGTCCCTAAAAGGTGATATAGATTCGAGAAAATCACCAGCGGAGGGATCAGTAGATACGGACTTTGCAACCAGTCCATTTTATCCAGCACTAGTCATGGATCGGCATGATCACACATGCAGGAAAAGCATGCGTGAGACGGTCGAGGCGCGACTAGAGCGATAATTAAGTGGTTACTGGTCGACTTAATTTGATTTTGGTAAGCACTTTCTTTAGGGTGGGTTGAACCAAAGTGAGTTTATACAACTCGATAAAACAATCTCTAAACTCAGCATGCGTTTATTGGGCAGTTACAAGTTAGTCAAAACCAACTTGTTGAACTACTTTTGACGTTAAGCAAATCCTCTCCATACCATTGGTAAGCCAAGGGTTGAGAGTTCACTCTTTGTTAATAAGAGGTTATGTATGTGGGTAAAAATCTATTTGGTCAAGTTGTTCATTCGTTTACTCATGCGGGATGAATTATCCACATGTTTAGGGAATACATGGATTAAATAAGAGAGCGAATGAACAAACTCTTGCATTTCCACAACAGGGAAAACAGATCTCTATTTTGGGAGCTAATCAGTTGTTGTCCAACACTAAAAAGCTCCAAGGCTTCACCTTTACACAAAGGATGCAAAGGGAACTTGTGTGAGTAGTCACTACCAAGATCAAAAGAAATAAGACCACACATGAAAGTGGTATGCCCTTTTAATCCAACAGAGATGATAGATGTTGCTTGATCTCCTCACGAACAACATAGAAATTGTTTTAAGGAAGGATTCCACAGAAGATCACACATCAGTGTAGTTTCACAATGGATCATGACCAGAGACCTTGGTACCGGCATGCGCCAAGCAGCAAAATCCTGTGTGCGCATTCACAGGAGGCCCTCAGTTTCACCGCGGTACCGTAAGTCCTTAACCATAACACTATTATAAAACTGGCACCAATAATGAATCTAATGTGGTAAGAACAATTCATGCTGAGATAACATTTTGATATAATCTCATAATGGATTATGACTACCAACTGTGATACTAGCGTGTGCCGAGCAGCACAACCGTGTGTGCGCACACACAGAAGGCCCTCGGTTTCGTCACGACACCACTGGTTTTAGTCATAACACCATTACCAGATGTAACCAATAAGAAATCTCGCGTGACACAATGGATTGGGCAAGGGTGACAATATACAAAGAGATGCTCCACCTGTAAGAACGATTACAAGTAGAGATCCAAATAGATCATGGCCCAAGGAAGTGAACAAGGCATGGCCATAACCTAAACTGGATGAAAGAAGTATGATGGGGGACTGTTAATTCAGCCCCAGCATATTTCTATTTCTATGCCCATCATAGAGATCACAAGGTCAAGGATTAAGTTGGTATGCCTTCGATAGATATGAAGGAACCAAAGGCATCAAATTCAAGGAAATGGTCGGACATGTCTTTCCTAGGTTGGGTTAATAAAGCCACACGACGATCCGCAAGGAGAGGCCAAATACAATGGAGACCTCAACCTGCATCAGCTAAACAAGAGAATGGTTCTAAAAGGAGACATGACTTGAGATCCTTGTTTGAAGTCTAGGTACACTCTAGGTTCGACAAAGAAATTATCTAGACATTTATTTGTATAGGTTTGGTCATAGAGTGATACGAAAAGTTTAACTTTGGGTCGGGTCATGGGTCACTAAATACGAATATAGCCTAATCTTGGGTTTAGGCAATCAAATCACCAACTCTCTATTGGCCATAACTCAACCTGATAATTCTCTGATCAGGGTTGAGAATTGCTTTATGCTGGGCTAACCAGTTCATGCCCAAGATGACATCTATAGTCTTGGCCTTTCAGAACGATCATATTAGCAGGAAAGTCCCGTCCGGCCAATGTTACGGGCACTTGGTAAGCCACTTCTTTTCACTTTTGGTAGCTTTACTGTCGGGCGTAGAAGACCATTCGTCAACCAACTTCATAGAGGGAGGGGGCCTGAAAAGGTCCAGTTCACCATCAAGTGCTTCTCCCGCTACATGAGAAGGTCCGGCTTCCATCCCGACATGATCCGCAGGTTCACTGGGGTGCAGTTGCGAATACAGCACATGAATTTCTTCATGTAGTGTATAGACATGTAGGTTATCCATGGCTAAGCTAAGCTCCTCCACACGGGCTCGAGCTTTGGCTTCCTTAGCCCAGGCGAGTGGACGAGAGTTAACCGCCCAATCGAGCGCTAGATCTCGCTTCGCGAGTTGGTCTTGCAAGTAGCGGATGGCTGCATCCGCGACCCATAGATCATTCCTGTGACGGAGTTCTGATTGAAGCAGTTCGACTTGTGCTTCCAGATCCCCGATAGGATCGTTGCTACCACTGCTACTTTCTTCATGTCTTGGGGCAAGTTTAATGGCAGGATATGCCAATGGGTCTAGCAGATTTGCGCACGGTCTTCCTGGTGCGCGACAACATTTCTCTAAGGGGGAAAACTTTATTTAGTATGGTTCTTAGCATGATGCATGTGTAATTACAGAATCAACCTTAGTTGATTCACACCTTCTATATGTTGCACTCTTACTACCTAGTCTTTAAGATAGACTCTTCAGAATACTTAGATAAGAAGGGAAAAGATTTTATAGATAAGCCTTTAGAAAATCTTTTGAAGATGACTAATAATATCTGCAAAGAAGGGCTACGCTCCGATACCAACTGTGACGGAACCTCCCAAGTAATTAGACCCACCTACAGTTGTCCTTGTCCAACGGACCTCAGACAACCCTGTAGGTGCCCCTGAACTACTTGACAAGTTCGGTATCTTTCCTTACCTTTCCAGGAACGTTTCACCCGTCTTGCAGACATTACAGAACATCGGAGATAGAGAAATGCGGAAGCGATTACATAAACTTACATTTATTAAAAAGTAAGATCAAGTTGTTTATTACAGACCAGAGTTATCCTAGGAGTGCATAGTAATATTATTACAGTACCAAGGGAGGCAAAAACTCCTCCCGATAGTTTTAAAACAAAAAGTCCTATATGGAGGACCACGTCCTCCCGCATCTTCATTCTTGTATTTCTTCATTTGATACCACCTTGGAGCAAAAGCAACAAAAATTTGTCGCTTCCTCACCTAAAAACAACGAAGGGATAAACCCCGAGTATGGAATTACTCAGCAAGTCTTACCCGACTAAGGAAAAGACTCTCAAGGGTATGCTGGATAAATAGGAATCAAGGAGAGGCTTTAGCAAGAGTCAACTTAGATACTTTTGCAGAAATAGCTTACTAAAGTGAGTCCTTACTTTCAATATTTTAACGCCAGATTAAATATCAATAGACTCTGTTTGCATCTAGTCTAATTCCATCATCTCATCAATACAACATCCTTTTTATTCATAATGTTCACATCCTGACTTAGGTTGCAGGGCAGTGACCAAGTCTTCATAACCGCGAAGGTACAGCGATCCGAATCGATTATACTCAGCTGAGGATCTCCAATCACACGACATATGTAGCACTTAACCCTTGCATATGTCAACCCGCCACCGGGGTTCTTAAGACCAGATCAGGTTCACGCAAACCGAGAGCACAGACACACCACCGTCCAGCCTCTTGCCACGGAGGGTAGAAGCTACTCTCGCCACCGCTCCACGCCCATTTCGTGTTATCTTATTCTGGCCTTAGTCTGCCCGAGGCAAGGCTTACCCATGACGAGGCATGTGACCAGTTAAAGGGTCCTCGATCATCAAGCCTACATATGCATCAATCCTTAATCAACCTGAGTAGAACATCACCTGTTCCTAACCCAAGTCTCAATTTAAGTATTTCCATCCTTAGGATTGTTTCTGTTCCTTAGGATGAAAAGAGCATCACAGGGAACTTTGTAGTAAGATCCCATCATTGCTCCAAATGAAAATATTCTTGCAGGTAGAAGCCATCCTTTCTCGAGCTAGGCTAAGGACAACCTCTATCCACAAGATCTAAGCAGGGCTAAGCATTTTTGTAAATCATATTTTGATACTTCATAGAAGTATCTATAACGGTATGGATATCAAGGAAAGCAATGCATCAAAGGGTTTCAAGCAATTCCTATAAACCTAATGCACATTTCACTAGACTTAAAGTGTGCGAAAATTATTTAAAAACACAAGGAAGGGGTTGCATGCACCGGGGCTTGCCTTCGTTCGTAGGTGAGTCAGGCTCGGACTCGCAGATGTCGAAGTAGAGCCAAGTCCCTGCCTGAGATTCCAAAGGTGGTGGTGTCTTCTCTTCAGTCACTTCACTCTCTTCTTCGTTTTCTAAATATAACCATATAGGTATATATATAAGAATGAATGCCATGTAATGCTCATGAGAGTGTGAAGATAATTAAAGATTTATTATCTAAGTCTTGAATACAACTTTCCTTCACGGAACTCCGAGAACTTAGGGTTTCCGGAGTCTGTAAAGGAGTTCATAGAGCAGGGGGGTTTTGGGTTCTAGTTATCAAACATGGTCCAAATCAATTCAAACTCTACCCAAGGCTTCTAAATAATGTGGGAAGTTCATATAAAAATTTTAAACATTTTTGGCATTACTATTAATTCTCTAAAATTCCAGAACTATTTCTTTAAGCTATTTTAAATGCCCTAAACTTCCCTGTTTAAACTAAAAATCATGAAACTATTTTTATTAAATTCTAGGGAAAATAATAAGCCTAGAAAAATTGGTTTCACAATTTTAGGATTTTTCTGTAATTTTCTCATTTGTTGGAGTTCTGCTGGAAAAAGAAAAAGATAAAGATTGAACAGTTCTGGGCCGATTTCAGCCCAGGCAGCCCAACTACCGCAGAAACACGTCCACGCGCGCGTGCTCACATCAACTTTGCACAGAGGCCCTCGGTTTATTAGCTAAATCGAAGTAGGTTTGCTTACTGTTCTTCTGTGCCACTGACAAATTGCAGAAATGCCCTCCATCTTCTATCTCTTCCCCGCGAATGCCCTTGACCACGGCGCGCACGTCGTTCGTCCCTGACGTGGTCCGTACCGGCCATGGCCGGCGACGACTGTTACGGCTAACTACCGGGGAGGCATTATTGGCTTAAGGCGACCTAGGAACACGCATCAATTTGACAAGAACGCACTGAGAACGGCCTGTCCACGTGCACGACGGAAACCGCGGCGTCAATCCCGTGTTCCCAATTATCCACGCTCGGATTGGTTAAACGGCCACTACGAGGAGCTTCATGAACACATAGAGCTGCTAAAACAAGGCTTGAATCGGACATGGACTTACCAGAGAGGGCTGGCCACGGAGCGCAGGGCTTTACGTTCGCCGGAGACAGAGAAAGGGGGAAATCGGTGTCACGGCGGCTCTGGTTGAAATTGGGGTTGGGGATTGAGGCTACAGGGCCGTAAGAAGCTGTGTTTTCATTGCGTGCAATCAATTTGGGCGAAGATGGAGAGGGCAGTGCGAATTTGACTTCGACTGAGCTTCACTGGTGGAGATGAAAGCACCTCGCCGTGGCTCCTTGCTCAATTTATAGGCACGACGGCCCAACAGATGACCCCCGGCCACGGATAGTAGCGCAAGCGCATGCCTACCACGTCGGAAAGAGATACAGTGAGGGAGATGGAGGCATGGGCGACACCGTGGCAAAATTCAATGGTCACGGTGGCCGCCGGTGAAGACTCCGGCTGGGCTAGGGCGGTGGCGCCACGTATGGGTTATCCCTCCTCGACGTTATCCATTCCCTACCGCCCACGAACCCGGACGGCGGCGGCACGAATTTTGGCGCAAAGAGGTCGCCGGCGGTGAGTTTGCCGCACGGGCGGTCTGATCCACTTAGTTACTGTACCATGGCGTTTGTTCTTCAGTCATCTGACAGCCAGGATTTAGGGCAGATTTTCTCTTGATTTTATATACCAACATGATCGACACTCTTTAGCAAAGTTGTAGCCCTAGGATCCAGCTATAATCTTGGTATAGCAATCCTAGGCAAATACTTGCTCGATCATGCATTAATTCATGCCCAAAGTGCTTGCAGTTGCACTGCTTATCTGAAGTTCAGAACTTAAACAACCTGACAGTTAAGTTTAGAGCCCAATTTTCTCTTAATTTCTAATGACAACACAAATCCAACTCTGCAGCAAACTTGTAGAGCATTATACCAACTACAACTTTGCTATATGGTGTTGCCACAAAAAGGCAGCAGATCATGCATGAACTTGGTCTTGAAGTTGATGTCAGTCCACTGTCAGTCTGATTTTCAGACTTAATCAGCCTGACAGCCAAAGTTTGAGCATGATTATCTCCAAATTTCTCACAAGAACATGGCTTGCCCTCTTTAGCAAAATTGTTCTCCTATGATTGGGCTACAATTTTGATGTGGTGACCTAATATGAATTCTCACTATTTTGAAAGCTACACAGCTCTAAAGTTGGACCTATAACCCTGATTTCAGACTTAGCATAGGAATCACAATTGGGTCCTTTTTGCAAATGAGTCCAAAACTTAGGGTTTGGCTTGTAAATTCACATATGAGTGAATCAAGTGACTTAAGATACTTTATTAACTTGGTTTTTTGCACTTTTAGTCCAAATGTGCATCAATTTTGCACATAAGCCCCAAGGTTTTAGTTTTAGGGTTTTCCAGGGTTCCAATTAGGGTTTTTGGTACCTTAGGGGCATAAAGGTGATTCAAGTTTATTCTTGGGGTCATTTTATGACTTTCCCCTAAAGATTTTAGGTTTTCTCAACTTGGGTTAGGTTTTACCCCTTTAATCCCTATTAAGGGTTAAGTTCCCTATCCAGGGTTCTATTTGCAAAACACTAAAACAATACAACTTGTTTGAAATTTTTGCCTAGTGAATGCACTCTAGGTGTGTCAAACATATGCAATGCCAATGCTTATGATGCCATGCTCAAGTTTTAGTTATAGTAACACCAGGGGTGTTACACTCCACCCCGTAGAAATGCAGAATCACCCGCATGAAACGACTTGCTGGCACTCTGAACCCCCGCTCATGGAAAGAGACGAAACTCAGCACATACCCCGACGGCGGGGACGGGGCGGCTCCGCTCGGAGGGGCCATCCACTCCATCTGCGGGTCACCGGAGAGGGGACGAAGCAAACCATCGGCAACAAGGGCCTCCAGATCGTCCGCCATGACGGTGGAGAAAGGCCACGGGCCGCGCGGCGGAACGACGGTTACCCGGTCGGCCATCACCAAGCGAAGGAGGTGGTGGCGGAGCGGACAAGGTGCGCGGTTTTCTTTCTCTGGCTATTCCCTCAGGTTGCGGAAACCTAAGCGGGAGGCGAGCAGCAGAGTAAAGAACCACCACCGGTCCCTCTTCTGAATATATAAAGGCCCGGGCGAGACCCGTTCAACACTTTGCCCGAACCCGCCACAAAATTTAAAACTCGAAGGCGAAACGCCCGTTCCTCGAACGACTCACGCAACGGCTGCCCCGCGAACCACTCGTCCCGTCGCATTAACTCTGCGGCAGGGCAGGCGACACCTTTGGCAAGCGAAGCGGGCGACGCTTCACCTCCGCCATGATGACCGCATCAAAAAAGGTGCGCCACGTCGTTCAATTTCGTATCCTTTTCCTCTTCTCCTTTCTCTCTCTTGCTATAGGGACCGGGAAAGGGGATACTCCGAAAGGGATCCTTCTCCGTGAAGGAAGCGGGCCCCGAGCCCTCCTACTGATCAGAGGTTCGAAGGCTGGCCCCTCGGAAGGGTTCGACGGCCGCCTCAGAGCACTCGGGCTCCGCGCCCACTACTAGTCAGGGGTTCAAAGGCTGGCCCCTCGGAAGGGTTCGACAGCCGCCTCAGGCCACTCGGGCTCCACGCCCACTACTGATTAGGGGTTTGTAGGCTGGCCCCCGAAGGGTTCGACAGCCGCCTCAGAGCACGCAGAGCGAGGGATGACTCTGGGTACGTCCGATACATGGCCAAGGATTGGGCTACGCTCATGAGGTACCCTAGGACATTTCTGAGACCAGCAGGAGCGATTCTGTAACAGAATCCCACCAGAGGGAGGCATCGAGCCCTCGGACCCTATCAAACGGGACCGGGTCCGGCAAATCACCTGCAGGTACTTTTGGAGCGCGCCTCTGGGCCACTAGCCGACCCTTATCGAACGGGGCACGAGCGTCCACTCAGATCACCCGTTAGCAACTCACTAGAGACACCATGTTCGGCGCCCTCCGAGGGCAGCATGGCGCTTTCCCCCCCTCCTCTTTGCGGAAAGGCGACGAAGGGGCGTATGAAAAAAGCCGAGTCAGTCCTTGACCGTCCACTCGCTCTGTGCGGAGGCTCGGGGGCTGCTCTCGCAAATCCGGCTGCGGCCAAACCGTTGACAGCGTCAACATACCAGCTCGAGAACTCGGAACCTGACTGTGCACCTGGGCTATGACCAGTTTGCATGAGGGAACAACCAGACCGGCCGAGGCATCACGAAAGGCATTAAGACCTCGAAGGAGTCAAACCACTCCTTCGAGGCCTCGGGGGCTACACCCGGTGGGTGCGCTCGCGCGCACCCACCGGAACAAAATGCAACCGAGAGAGGTCGGTCCCCTTGCAAAAAAGTGCGACAAAGCCTCCAAGCGAGTACCCACACTCCCTTTGAGGCTCGGGGGCTACTGTCGAGGACCATAATTAAGGGTACCCCCAAGACTCCTAATCTCAGCTGGTAACCCCCATCAGCACAAAGCTGCAAAGGCCTGATGGGCGCAATTCAGGTCAAGGCTCCGTCCACTCAAGGGACACGATCTCGCCTCGCCCGAGCCCAGCCTCGGGCAAAGACAGCTGACCCAGGAGAATTCACGTCTCGCTCGAGGGTCCCCTCAAGCAACAGGCACACCTTTGACTCGCCCGAGGCCCAGCTCGGGCAGGCTTCGCGGAGAAGCAACCTTGGCCAGATCGCCTCGCCAGCCGATCGGATCGCAGGAGCATTCAATGCAAGGATCGCCTGACACCTTATCTCGACGCGCGCTCTTCAGTCGACAGAGCCGAAGTGACCGCAGTCACTTCGCCCCTCCACTGGCTGACCTGACAGGAAAACAGCACTGCCTGCGCTGCTCCGACTGCTGTGCCACCCGTCAGGGTGAGGCTGACAGCCGCCAAGTCTGGCCTCAAGCGCCATAGCAAGCTCCGCCTCGCCCGACCCCAGGGCTCGGACTCAACCTCGACCTCGGATAACGGCCTCTGCCTCACCCGACCCCAGGGCTCGGACTCAACCTCGACCTCGGACGACGGTCTCCGCCTCGCCCGACCCCAGGGCTCGGACTCAACCTCGACCTCGGACGATGGTCTCCGCCTCGCCCGACCCCAGGGCTCGGACTCAACCTCGACCTCGGACGACGGTCTCCGCCTCGCCCGAACCCAGGGCTCGGACTCAACCTCGACCTCGAAAGACGGACTTCGCCTCGCCCGACCCCAGGGCTCGGACTCAGCCTCGACCTCGGACGACGGTCTCCGCCTCGCCCGACCCTAGGGCTCGGACTCAGCCTCAACCTCGGAGGAATCACCGCCTCGCCCGACCTTGGGCTCGGACCGACCATGCTACAGGGGGCCCATCATTACCCTACCCCTAGCTAGCTCAGGCTACGGGGAACAAGACCGGCGTCCCATCTGGCTCGTCCCGGTAAAACAAGTAATGATGGCACCCCACGTGCTCCATGACGACGACGGTTCTTAGCCCCCTACGAAAGCAAGGAGACGTCAGCAAGGACCCGACAGCTCCGATAGCTGTGCTCCTACGGGGTTCAAGCACTCCTCCGACGGCCACGACATCACATGAACAGGGCGCCAAAACCTCTCCGACAGCCACGTCGGCATGTACGTAGGACTCTGGCTTCCCTCTGCTAGACACGTTAGCACATTGCTACACCCCCCATTGTACACCTGGGCCTTCTTCTTACATCTATAAAAGGAAGGTCCAGGGCCCTCGTATGAGAGGGTGGTCGCGTGGGAGGACGGGCTGACGCACAGGCTCTCTCTCTCTCCCTCGCGAACGCTTGTAACCCCCTACTGCAAGCGCATCCGCCCTGGGCGCAGGACAACACGAGGCCGCGATTCCCCTTATTGTTTCCCCCTTGTGTTCCGTCTCGCGCCGACCCATCTGGGCTGGGACACGCAGCGACAATTTACTCGTCGGTCCAGGGACCCCCCGGGGTCGAAACGCCGACAGTTTGGATTTCGGTGAAACCTATGCACCTGTAGCTAGGCTTGAGTCAATTCGTATATTACTTGCCTATGCTACTTACATTGGCTTTAAGCTTTACCAAATGGACGTGCAAAGTGCCTTCCTCAATGGACCAATCAAGGAGGAGGTCTATGTTGAGCAACCTCCCGGCTTTGAAGATAGTGAGTACCCTAATCATGTCTATAAACTCTCTAAGGCGCTTTATGGGCTTAAGCAAGCCCCAAGAGCATGGTATGAATTCCTAAGAGATTTTCTTATCGCTAATGGCTTCAAAGTCGCCAAAGTCGATCCTACTCTCTTTACTAAAACCATTGCAAATGATTTGTTTGTATGCCAAATTTATGTTGATGATATCATATTTGGGTCTACTAACAAATCTGCTTGTGAAGAGTTTAGTAGGATAATGGTTCAAAAATTCAAGATGTCTATGATGGGGGAGTTGAAGTATTTCTTAGGATTTCAAGTCAAGCAACTCCAAGAGGGTACCTTCATTAGCCAAACGAAGTACATTCAAGACATACTCACCAAGTTTGGGATGAAGGATGCCAAGCCCATCAAGACACCCATGGGAACTAATGGGCATCTCGACCTCGACACGGGAGGTAAATCCGTAGATCAAAAGGTATATCGATCGATGATAGGATCTCTACTCTATTTATGTGCATCTCGACCGGATATTATGCTTTCCGTATGCATGTGTGCAAGATTCCAAGCCGATCCTAAGGAAGTTCACCTTAGGGCCGTGAAAAGAATCTTGAGATATTTAGTTAATACTCCTAAGTTTGGCCTTTGGTACCCCAAGGGATCCACTATTGATTTAATTGGATATTCAGATGCTGATTGGGCAGGGTGTAAAATTGATAGAAATAACACATCAGGGAGTTATTAGTTCTTGGGAAGATCTCTGGTGTCTTGGGCTTCAAAGAAACAAAATTATGTAGCTCTTTCTACCGTCGAAGCCGAGTATATTGTCGCAGGCCATTGTTGCGTGCAATTGCTTTGGATGAGGCAAACCCTTAGGGACTATGGTTACAAATTAACCCAAGTTCCTCTCCTATGTGATAATGAGAGTGCAATCCGCATGGCGAATAATCCTGTTGAGCACAGCCGCACTAAGCACATAGCCATTCGGTATCACTTTTTGAGGGATCACCAACAAAGGGGGATATCGAGATTGCTTATGTTAGCACCAAAGAACAATTAGCCGATATCTTTACCAAGCCATTAGAGGAGAAAACCTTTACCAAACTTAGGCATGAGCTAAACATTCTTGATTCTAGGAATTTTGATTGATATTTTGCACACATAGCTCATCTATAAACCTTTGATCGTATCTCTTTCACTTGCTATGACTAATGTGTTTTTCAAGTGTATTTTATGCTAAGTCATAGATTGAAAGGGAAAAGGAGTCTTCGGCGAAGACAAGGCTTCCACTCCACTTCATCGTCATATTTATCCTTCGTCGTCACTCCACATCGCTCTCCTACCTTGGTATAATCCTTCACTTGTATATTATTTGCCAAAGGGGATAGAGTTTGAAAAGGGCTCATATTTCACTCACAAGTATCTGTTTTTGGCGATTCATGCCAAAGGGGGAGAAAGTATTAGCCCAAAGCAAAAGGACCGCACCACCACCAATTTCAAAAATTATGTTCTTTCAATTTGTATTAAAGAAGTTTTTCAAATGGGTATCTTATTTTTGATATAATTTCAAATTGGTATGACCCCTTCAAAATTAGTATCTAAAACCCACTTGAACACTAAGAGAAGAATTTCATTGAGGGGGAGTTTTGTTTAGTCAAAGGAAAAGCATTTGAAACAGGGGGAGAAAATTTAAATCATGAAAATGCTTCTCAAAATCTTATTCATAAACCTTTGACTATTTTGCAAAAGACTTTGAAAAGAATTTCCAAAAGAGTTTGCAAAAACAAAACAAGTGGTGCAAGCGTGGTCCAAAATGTTAAAATTAGAAGAAAGCAATCCATGCATATCTTATGTAATGTAAATTGGTTTAAATTCCAAGCATCCTTTGCACTTACCTTATGCAAACTAGTTCAGTTCTGCACTTATATATTTGCTTTGGTTTGTGTTGGCATCAATCACCAAAAAGGGGGAGATTGAAAGGGAAATAGGGTCAAATCTTTTCCTAAATGATTTTGGTGGTTGAACTGCCCAACACAAATAATTGGACTAACTAGTTTGCTCTAGATTATAAGTTCTACAGGTGCCAAAGGTTCAACACAAACTAATAAAAAGTCCAAGAAAGGGTTCAAATAAAAAGAGCAAAAGACAACCGAAGGCTGTCCTGGTCTGGCGCACCGGACTGTCCGGTGTGCCACCGCACAGTGTCCGGTGCACCAGGGAGATCAACTCCGAACTTGCCACCTTCAGGAATTTAGGAAGCCACTCCGCTATAATTCACCGGACTATCCGGTGTAGCACCAGACTGTCCGGTGTGCCAGCGGAGCAATAGCTAAATGCGCCAACGATCGTCTGCAAATGCAACAGTGAACAGTGAACAGTGCGCGACTGCGCGCGCAGAGTCAGAGCAGGCGCCAGAAGGCGCATCGGACAGTGAACAGTGACTATCCGGTGCACCACCGGACTGTCCGGTGGCCCCACATGTCAGAGCTCCAACGGTCGAACCCTAACGGTTGGGTGACGTAGCTGGCGCACCGGACAGTGAACAATGATTTTGGTGAGATGACAGTCACATTAGAGGTTACACAGAAGATTGAAAGGGAAATAGGGTCAAACCTTTTCCTAAATGATTTTGGTGGTTGAATTGCCCAACACAAATAATTGGACTAACTAGTTTGCTCTAGATTATAAGTTCTACAGGTGCCAAAGGTTCAACACAAACCAATAAAAAGTCCAAGAAAGGGTTCAAATAAAAAGAGCAAAAGACAACCGAAGGCTGCCCTAGTCTGGCACATCGGACTGTCCGGTGCACCACCGCACAATGTCCGGTGCACCAGGGAGATCAACTCTAAACTTGCCACCTTCGGGAATTTGGGAAGCCACTCCGCTATAATTCACTGGACTGTCTGGTGTAGCACCGGACTGTCCGGTGTGCCAGCGGAGCAACGGCTAAATGCGCCAACGGTCGTCTGCAAAAGCAACAGTGAACAGTGCGTGACTGCGCGCGCAGAGTCAGAGCAGGCGCCAGAAGGCGCACCGAATAGTGAACAATGACTGTCCGGTGCACCACCGGACTGTCCGATGGCCCCACATGTCAGAGCTCCAACGGTCGAACCCTAACGGTTGGGTGACGTGGCTGGCACACCGGACAGTGTCCGGTGGCGCCCTTCGACAGCAGCCTTCCCCAACGACCACTTTGGTGGTTGGGGCTATAAATACCCCCCAACCACCACACTTCAAGGCATCCAAGTTTTCAGCCAACACATTCAATACAAGAGCTAGTGCATTCAATACAAGACACAATTAGAGTGAATCAAAATCTCTCCAAGTCCCAATTCCACTCAAAGCAATAGTGACTAGAAGAGAGAGTTTTGCCGTGTTCTTTTGAGCTCTTGCGCTTGGATCGCTTTTCTTCTTCCCCATTTCTTGTTCCTAAGATCTTTGTAATCAAAGCAAGAGACACCAATTGTGTGGTGGTCCTTGTGAGGACTAAGTGTCCCAATTGATTGAGAAGAGAAGCTCACTCGGTCTAAGTGACCGTTTGAGAGAGGGAAAGGGTTGAAAGAGACCCGGTCTTTGTGACCACCTCAACGGGGAGTAGGTTTGCAAGAACCGAACCTCGGTAAAACAAATCACAGTGTCATCCGTTCTTATTCGCTTGTGATTTGTTTTCGCCCTCTCTTTCGGACTCGACTTTATTTCAAACGCTAACACCGGCTTGTAGTTGTGCTTAAACTTTATAAATTTCAGATTTTCCTATTCACCCCCCCTCTAGGCGACTTTCAAAGATACTTGGACTCGATGTTACTGGCAGAGCAGTGACAGGCCAATGTGACTATGAAGGTTGGAGGGCTAGAGTTGAGGCCTTTCTTGGTAGAGAGCTTCCTGCTGAGGGCATTGACAAGACTGCTGGAGTACGCATCACATGGCTCCGTCAGTCATTTGGTGTGTACCATACTAATGCTGATGAGGATACAGTCCAGTTCTATTGTCGGGCTTGGATCCTGCACATGTTTGGTTTTGTCCTCTTCCCAGACGCAACAGGAGACTGCGCGTCATAGATGTACATCCCATGTCTAACCGACTGGGATACAACTGGACACTACAGTTGGGCCTCCGTTGTGCTTTCTTTTTTGTACCGGCAGCTTTGTGAGGCTTGCCGTCGTAAGTCCTCCTCTTCGTCTATAGGCGGTTGTGTCTACCTCCTGCAGATATGGATGTGGTTTCGCATACCAGGTGGTCGGCCACGTGTTTTCCAGCCTAGACCATGGCCATGGATCATTGTTGGAAATGGCCGTCTTCGACCGACGTATGCTTATATTTAGGACCAAGTGGCAGCTCCTTTTGCCAGAGCTAAGAGGGCATATATGGAGTATGTTAACGAGTTTGACACGCTTTCGGCCTCTAGTGTAAGTACTCAACATGTATATCTTATCATTATGGAATTTGTTTTATTATACTTAACATAGATTGCTTCATTTTTTATTTAGGTCACATGGCAGCCATACAACGTACATGAGTTGGATGGGATGATCTTTAGTGAAGTATGCAGCAGTGAAGATGAACTCTATAGGATGCAATGTCCTATGATCTGTTTCTGGTGTGTTGAGTGGCACCTACCTCACAGGGTTCAGAGGCAGTTTGGTAGGAACCAGATATGGCCCGTTGAAGATATTCCAACTTCTAAGGAGCTACACAAGTAAGTTTGCAATCTATAAATTCAATTATTCCAGTTTACAATGTGAAAGGGAAATAGGCTTACACCTTTTCCTAATTGATTTTTGTGGTTGAATTGCCCAACACAAATAATTGGACTAACTAGTTTGCTCTAGATTATAAGTTCTACAGGTGCCAAAAGTTCACAATAAACCAATAAAAAGACCAAGAATGGGTTCAAACAAAGAGAGCAAAAGACAACTGAAGTGTGCCCTGGTCTGGCACACCGGACTATCCGGTGTGCCACCGGACTATCCGGTGTGCCACCGGACAGTGTCCGGTGCACCAGGGAACTCGACTCCAAATTGCTCACCTTCGGGAATTCTAGAAGCCGCTCCGCTATAATTCACCGGACTGTCCGGTGTAGCACCGGACTGTCCGGTGTGCCAGCGGAGTAACGGCTACTACAACGCCAATGGTCTCCTGCAACAGCATTAAATGCGCTACACTGCGCGCAGAAGTCAGGCACGCGCCAGAAGGCGCACCGGACAGTCTACAGGACCTGTCCGGTGCACCACCGGACTGTCCGGTGGCCCAGAAGACAGAAGCTCCAACGGTCGAACCCTAACGGTCGGGTGACGTGGCTGGCGCACCGGACAGTATCCAGTGGCGCACTGGACTATCCGGTGCGCCATTCGACAGCAGCCTTCACCAAACGACTAGTTTGGTGGTTGGGGCTATAAATACCCCAACCACCCACCATTCATTGCATCCAAGTTTTTTAGACTTCCTACACCTTACAAGAGCTATAGAATTCAATACAAGACACACCAAAGAGATCAAATCCTCTCTCAAGTCCAAAGATCATTCCAATCAATTAATGACTAGTGAGAGAGAGACTTGTGTTCATTTGAGCTCTTGCGCTTGGATTGCTTTCCTTTCTCATTCTTTCTTGTGATCAACTCAATTGTAACCAAGACAAGAGACACCAATTGTGTGGTGGTCCTTGTGGGGACTTAGTGTCCCGTTTGATTGAGAAGAGAAGCTCACGGTCTAAGTGACCGTTTGAGAGAGGGAAAGGGTTGAAAGAGACCTGGTCTTTGTGACCACCTCAACGGGGAGTATGTTTACAAGAACTGAACCTCGGTAAAACAAATCACCGTGTCATCCGCTTTATTTGCTTGTGATTTGTTTTCCGCCCTCTCTTTTGCACTCGCATTTAATTCTAACGCTAACCCGACTTGTAGTGTGTGCTTAAGTTTGTAAATTTCAGATTCGCCCTATTCACCCCCCCTCTAGGCGACTTTCAATTGGTATCAGAGCCGGTACTTCATTAGAGACTAACCGGTCGAAGTGATGTTGGGAGCATCCGCCATGAGGGAGATCGGGACCGGCGACAAGTCCACAAGCTCGGGGAGAACGCACTCAAGGGAGTCCGCCCACAAGCACAAGGAGGAATCCTCTTCCTCCATCAAGTCCCAACGAAAGGGTGACAAGAAGAAGAAGATGAAGAAAGTGGTCTACTACGAGACCGACTCTTCGTCACCCTCCACCTCCGGCTCAGAATCGGCATCCGCCACTTCTAAACGCCATGAGCGCAAGAAGTATAGTAAGATGCCCCTTCGCTATCCTCGTATTTCAAAACGCACTCCATTACTTTCCGTTCCATTAGGCAAACCACCTATGCTTGAAGGTGAAGATTATTCTATGTGGAGTGATAAAATGAGGCATCACCTAACCTCACTCCACAAAAGCATATGGGATATTGTTGAGTATGGAGCGCAGGTACCAAAGAAGGGAGACAAGGATTACGACTCAGAGGAGGTCGAACAAATCCAACACTTCAACTCCTAAGCCACTACTATACTCCTCACCTCTCTAAGTCGAGAGGAGTATAATAAGGTGCAAGGGTTGAAGAGCGCAAAGGAAATTTGGGACGTGCTCAAGACCGCGCACGAAGGAGACGAGGTGACCAAAATCACCAAGCGGGAAACGATCGAGGGGGAGCTCGGTCGCTTCACGCTTCACCAAAGGGAGGAGCCACAAGCGATGTACAACCGGCTCAAGACCTTGGTGAACCAAGTGCGCAACCTCGGGAGCACCAAATGGGATGACCATGAAATGGTCAAGGTTATTCTTAGATCACTCGTTTTTATTAACCCTACGCAAGTTCAATTAATTCGTGGTGATCCTAGATACACACTAATGTCTCCCGAGGAAGTAATAGGAAAATTTGTAAGCTTTGAGTTGATGATCAAAGGCTCCAAGAAAATCATCGAGCAAGGCGCCTCCTCCACACCCGATGTGCAACCCGTTGCATTCAAGGCAACAGAGGAGAAGAAAGAAGACTCCACAACGAGTAGGGTCGCCATTGACGCCTCCAAGCTCGACAACGAGGAAATGGCGTCATCATCAAGAGCTTTCGCCAAATCCTCAAGCAAAGGAGGGGGAAAGACTACAAGTCCCGCTCCAAGAAGGTTTGCTACAAATATGGTAAGCCTGGTCATTTTATCGCTAAATGCCCTTTGTCTAGTGATAGTAACAGGGATAACAACAAGAAGGGAAAGAGGAGAGAAAATGAAGAGGTACTACAAGAAGAAGGGCGGCGATGCCCATGTTTGTCGGGAGTGGGACTCCGACGAGAGCTCCACCGACTCCTCCACCGACGAGGACGCCGCCAACATCACCGTCACCAAAGGACTCCTCTTCCCCAACGTCGGCCACAAGTGCCTCATGGCAAAGGACGGCAAAAGGAAGAAGGTAAAATCAAGATCCTCCACTAAATACGCATCCTCTAGTGATGAAGATAATTCTAGTGATGAGGAGGAAAACTTGCTCACTCTTTTTGCCAACTTAAACATGCAACAAAAAGAAAAATTAAATGAATTGATTAGTGCTATTCATGAGAAGGATGAACTCTTGGATACCCAAGAGGACTTCCTAATTAAAGAAAACAAAAAGCATGTCAAGGTTAAAAATGCTTATGCTTTAGAGGTACAAAAATGTGAAAAATTAACTAGTGAGCTAAGCACTTGCCATGATGTTATTTCCAACCTTAGAAATGAGAATGCTAAATTAATTGCTAAGGTTGAGAATTTAAATGGTTGTGATGATTCTCTTGTTAGTCTTAGGAATGATAATGTTAGTTTAATTACTAAGATTGACAAGTTAAATGCATCACTATCTAGCCTTAAAATTGAGAATGAAAAATTGATTGCTAAGGCTAAAGATTTAAATGTGTGCAATGTTTCCATTTCCAATCTTAAAAATGAGAATGCTATATTACATGCTAAGATTGTTGAATTAAATTCTTTCAAACCCTCTACATCTACCATTGAGCATGTTACTATTTGCACTAGATGTAGAGACATTAATGTTGATGCTATTCATGATCACCTAGCTCTAATTAAGAAACAAAATGATCACATAGCTCAACTTAGTGCTAAGATTGATGAGCATGACTTAGAAAATGAAAAATTTAAATTTGCTAGAAGCATGCTCTATAGTGGGAGACGCCCTGGCATTAAGGATGGCATTGGTTTCCAACAGGGAGGCAATGTCAAACTTAATGCCCCTCCTAAAGATTATCTAACTTTGTTAAGGGCAAGGCTCCCATGCCTCAGGATAACAAGGGTTACATTTTATACCCTGCCGGTTATCCCGAGCACAAAATTAGGAGAATTCATTCTAGGAAGTCTCACTCTGGCTCTCATCATGCTTTTATGTATAAGAGTGAGGCATCTAGCTCTAGGCAATCAACCCATGCTAAATTGCCTAAGAAGAAAACTCCTATTGCATCAAATGAACCTAGTATTTCATTCAAGACTTTTGATGCATCTTATGTTTTGACTAACAAATCTGGCAAAGTAGTTGCCAAGTATGTTGGGGGCAAACACAAGGGGTCAAAGACTTGTGTTTGGGTACCCAAAGTTCTTGTATCTAATGTCAAAGGACCCAAAACCGTTTGGATACCTAAAATCAAGAACTAAATTTGTTTTGTAGGTTTATGCATCCGGGGGCTCAAGTTGGATCATCGATAGCGGGTGCACAAACCACATGACAGGGGAGAAGAAGATGTTCTCCTCCTATGAGAAAAACCAAGATCCCCAACGATCTATCACATTCGGGGATGGAAATCAAGGTTTGGTCAAAGGATTGGGTAAAATTGCTATATCTCCTGACCACTCTATTTCCAATGTTTTTCTTGTAGATTCTTTATATTACAATTTGTTTTCTGTTTCTCAATTATGCAAAATGGGCTACAACTGTCTTTTTACGGATATAGGTGTTACTGTCTTTAGAAGAAGTGATGATTTAGTAGCATTTAAGGGAGTGTTATTAGGTCAGCTATACTTAGTAGATTTTGATAGAGCTGAACTCGACACTTGCTTAATTGCTAAGACTAACATGGGTTGGCTCTGACACCGCCGACTAGCCCATGTTGGGATGAAGAATCTTCATAAGCTTCTAAAGGGAGAGCACATTTTGGGACTAACCAATGTTCATTTTGAGAAAGACAGGGTTTGTAGCGCATGTCAAGCAGGGAAGCAAGTTGGTGTCCATCATCCACACAAGAACATCATGACGACCGACAGGCCGCTTGAGTTATTCCACATGGACCTATTCGGCCCGATAGCTTACATAAGCATCGGCGGGCGTAAGTATTGTCTTGTAATTGTGGATGATTATTCTCGCTTCACTTGGGTGTTCTTTTTGCAGGAAAAGTCACATACCCAAGAGACTTTGAAAGGATTCTTGAGACGTGCTCAAAATGAGTTTGGCTTGAGGATCAAGAAAATAAGAAGCGACAACGAGACGGAGTTCAGAACTCTCAAATAGAAGGTTTTCTTGAGGAGGAGGGCATCAAGCATGAGTTCTCTTCTCCCTACACACCACAACAAAATGGTGTAGTGGAGAGGAAGAATAGAACTCTATTGTACATGGCAAGAACCATGCTTGATGAGTACAAGACTTCGGATCGGTTTTGGGCCGAGGCGGTCAACACCGCTTGCTACGCCATCAACCGATTATATCTTCACCGAATCCTCAAGAAGACATCGTATGAACACCTAACCGGTAAAAAGCCCAATGTCTCATATTTTAGAGTCTTTGGTAGCAAATGCTTTATTCTTGTTAAAAGAGGTAGAAAATCTAAATTTGCTCCTAAGGCTGTAGAAGGCTTTTTACTAGGATATGATTCAAACACAAGGGCATATAGAGTCATTAACAAGTCCACTGGACTAGTTGAAGTTTCTTGTGACATTGTGTTTGATGAGACTAACGGCTCTCAAGTAGAGCAAGTTGATCTTGATGAGCTAGATGATGAAGAGGCTCCATGTGTCGCGCTAAGGAACATGTCCATTGGGGATGTGTGTCCTAAGGAATCCGAAGAGCCTCCGCATGCACAAGATCAACCATCTTCCTCCATGCAAGCATCTCCACCAACTCAAGATGAGAATCAAGCTCAAGATGATGATGATAAAGATCAAGAGGAGCCACCTCAAGAGGAGGACAATGATCAAGGGGGAGATGCAAATGATCAAGACAAGGAAGATGACGGGTGTCCAAGACCGCCACACCCAAGAGTCCACCAAGCAATCCAACGAGATCACCCTGTGAACACCATCCTCGGCGACATTCATAAGGGGGTAACCACTCGATCTCGTGTTTCTCACTTTTGTGAACATTACTCTTTTGTTTCCTCTATTGAGCCACACAGGGTAGAGGAAGCACTTCAAGATTTGGATTGGGTGCTGGCAATGCAAGAGGAGCTCAACAACTTCACGAGGAATGAGGTATGACATTTAGTTCCACGTCCTAACCAAAATGTTGTAGGAACCAAGTGGGTCTTCCGCAACAAGCAAGATGAGCATGGTGTGGTGACAAGGAACAAAGCCCGACTTGTGGCCAAGGGTTATTCACAAGTCGAAGGTTTGGATTTCGGTGAAACCTATGCACCCGTAGCTAGGCTTGAGTCAATTCATATATTACTTGCCTATGCTACTTACCATGGCTTTAAGCTTTATCAAATGGACGTGAAAAGTGCCTTCCTCAATGGACCAATCAAGGAAGAGGTCTATGTTGAGCAACCTCCCGGCTTTGAAGATAGTGAGTACCCTAACCATGTCTATAAACTCTCTAAGGCGCTTTATGGGCTCAAGCAAGCCCCAAGAGCATGGTATGAATGCCTAAGAGATTTTCTTATCGCTAATGGCTTCAAAGTCGGAAAAGTCGATCCTACTCTCTTTACTAAAACACTTGCAGATGATTTGTTTGTATGCCAAATTTATGTTGATGATATCATATTTGGGTCTACTAACGAATCTACATGTGAAGAGTTTAGTAGGATCATGACTCAGAAATTCGAGATGTCTATGATGGGGGAGTTGAAGTATTTCTTAGGATTTCAAGTGAAGCAACTCCAAGAGGGAACCTTCATTAGCCAAACGAAGTACATTCAAGACATACTCACAAAGTTTGGGATGAAGGATGCCAAGCCCATCAAGACACCCATGGGAACTAATGGGCATCTAGACCTCGACACGGGAGGTAAATCCATAGATCAAAAGGTATACCGATCGATGATAGGTTCTTTACTGTATTTATGTGCATCTCGACCGAATATTATGCTTTCCGTATGCATGTGTGCAAGATTCCAAGCCGATCCTAAGGAAGTTCACCTTAGGGCCGTAAAACGAATCTTGAGATATTTAGTTTATACTCCTAAGTTTGGCCTTTGGTACCCCAGGGGATCCACGTTTGATTTAATTGGTTATTCGGATGCAGTTTGGGCAGGGTGTAAAATTAATAGAAAGAGCACATCAGGGACTTGCCAGTTCTTGGGAAGATCTCTGGTGTCTTGGGCTTCAAAGAAGCAAAATTCCATAGCTCTTTCTATCGCCGAAGCCGAGTACATTGCCGCAGGCCATTGTTGCGCGCAATTGCTTTGGATGAGGCAAACCCTTAGGGACTATGGTTACAAATTAACCAAAGTTCCTCTTCTATGTGATAATGAGAGTGCAATCCACATGGTGGATAATCCCGTTGAACATAGCCGCACTAAACACATAACCATTCGGTATCATTTTTTAAGGGATCACCAACAAAAGGGGGATATCGAGATTTCTTATGTTAACACCAAAGAACAATTAGCCAATATCTTTACCAAGCCATTAGATGAGCAAACTTTTACCAAACTTAGGCATGAGCAAAATATTCTTGATTCTAGGAATTTTGATTGATATTTTGCACACATAGCTCATTAATATACCTTTGATCGTATCTCTTTCATGTACTATGACTAATGTGTTTTCAAGTACATTTCATGCTAAGTCATAGATTGAAAGGGAATTGGAGTCTTCGGCGAAGACAAGGCTTCCACTCCACTCCATCGAATTACTCATCCTTCGCCGTCGCTCCGCACTGCTCTCCTCTATTGGTATAATCTTCACTCATATGTTATTTATCATGGGGAGAGAAAGTATTAAAAGGCTTATATCTCACTCAAGTATCCGTTTTTGGCGATTCATACCAAAGGGGGAGAAAGTATTAGCCCAAAGCAAAAGGACCGCACCACCACCGCCCCGCCAATTTAAAAAATTTAGTCTTTCAAGTTTGTGTTAAGAAAAATGGTTTCAATTTGGTATCTTATTTGTGATATAATTTCAAATTGATTTATCCTCTTCAAAATTAATATCTAAAACCCTCTTGAACACTAAGAGGAGGATTTTATTAAGGGGGAGTTTTGTTTAGTCAAAAAAAAGCATTTGAAACAGGTGGAGAAAATTTCAAATCTTGAAAATGCTTCTCAAAATCTTATTCAGTTACCTTTGGCTATTTGCAAAAGGACTTTGAAAAGAATTTACAAAAGAATTTGCAAAAACAAAACATTTGGTGCAAGCGTGGTCCAAAATTTTAATATGAAGAAATCAATCCATGCATATCTTATGAGAATATATATTGGTTCAATTCTAAGTAACCTTTGCACTTACAATTATGCAAACTAGTTCAATTCTGCACTTTTATATTTGCTTTGGTTTGTGTTGGCATCAATCACCAAAAAGGGGGAGATTGAAAGGGAAATAGGCTTACACCTTTTCCTAATTGATTTTGGTGGTTGAATTGCCCAACACAAATAATAAGACTAACTAGTTTGCTCTAGATTATAAGTTCTACAGCTGCCAAAGGTTCACAACAAACCAATAAAAAGACCAAGAATGGGTTCAAACAAAGAGAGCAAAAGACAATCGAAGTGTGCCCTGGTCTGGCACACCGGACTGTCCGGTGTGCCACCAGACAGTGTCCGGTGCACCAGGGAACCCGACTCCAAACTGCTCACCTTCGGGAATTCTGGAAACCGCTCCGCTATAATTCACCGGACTGTCCGGTGTAGCACCGGACTGTCCGGTGTGCCAGCGGAGTAATGGCTACTACAACGCCAACGGTCGCCTGCAACAGCATTAAATACGCTACAGTGCGTGCAGAAGTCAGGCACGCGCCAGAAGGCACACCGGACAGTCTACAGGACCTGTCCGATGCACCACCGGACTGTCCGGTGGCCCAGAAGACAGAAGCTCCAACGGTCGAACCCTAATGGTCGGGTGATGTGGCTAGCGCACCGGACAGTGTCTGGTGCGCCATTCGACAGCAGCCTTCACCAAACGACTAGTTTGGTGGTTGGGGCTTGTCGGCGTTTCGAGACAGGGGGGTCCCTAAGCCGACGAGTGAGTGTGCTGCGTGCCCCAGCCCAGATGGGTCGAGCGCGTGGGCGAGCGCGAAGGGGGGAGAGGCGAGGTGGCCGGAGTCGAGCGTGAGAGAGGTGGAAGTCCCGCGGCCTTCGTGTTCGTCCCGCGCCCAGGTCAGGTGCGCTTGCAGTAGGGGGGTTACAAGCGTCCACGCGGGTGAGGGAAGCGAGCGGCCCCAAGAGAGCGCCTGTCCCGTCCTCGGTCCCGCGCGGCCAACCTTCTCTAAGAAGGCCCTGGTCCTCCCTTTTATAGTCGTAAGGAGAGGATCCAGGTGTACAATGGGGGGTGTAGCAGAGTGCTACGTGTCTAGTGGAGGGAGAGCTAGCGCCCTAGGTACATGCCAATGTGGCAGCCGGAGAGATCTGGGCACCCTGCTGGCGTGATGTCGTGGCTGTCGGAGGTGCGGCGGAGCCTGGCGGAGGGACAGCTGTTGGAGCGGTCGAGTCCCTGCTGACGTCGTCCTGCTTCCGTAAGAGAGCTGGGGGGCCGCCGTCGTCATAGAGCTTGTGGAGCGCCATCATTGCCCCTCCGGCGGAGCTGGCCGGATGGGACGCCGGTCTTGTTCTCCGTGACCCGAGTCGATTCGGGGTAGGATGATGATGGCGCTTCCTGTTGACGTGGCGGTCTGTGCTCTAGGCGGGGCGACGTGGGGGTTCCTCCGAAGCCGAGGTTGAGTCTGCCTTCCGTTGCCGTGACCGAGCCCGAGCCATGGGGTCGGGCGAGGCGGAAGTCGTTCGGCCGAGGCCAGGGCGGAGTCCGAGCCCTGGGGTCGGGCGAGGCGGAGTTTCGTCGTCTTCCGGGTCTTAGCCCGAGTCCGAGCCCTGGGGTCGGGCGGAGCGGAGTTCGCCGTCTTCCGGGTCTTAGCCCGAGTCCGAGCCCTGGGGTCAGGCGGAGCGGAGTTCGCCGTCTTCCGGGTCTTAGCCCGAGTCCGAGCCCTGGGGTCGGGCGGAGCGGAGTTCGCCGTCTTCCGGGTCTTAGCCCGAGTCCGAGCCCTGGGGTCGGGCGGAGCGGAGTTCGCCGTCTTCCGGGTCTTAGCCCGAGTCCGAGCCCTGGGGTCGGGCGGAGCGGAGTTCACCGTCTTCCGGGTCTTAGCCCGAGTCCGAGCCCTGGGGTCGGGCGGAGCGGAGTTCGCCGTCTTCCGGGTCTTAGCCCGAGTCCGAGCCCTGGGGTCGGGCGGAGCGGAGTTCGCCGTCTTCCGGGTCTTAGCCCGAGTCCGAGCCCTGGGGTCGGGCGGGGCGGAGTTCGCCGTGGCGCCTTTGGCAAGGCCTGACTGCCTGTCAGACTCACTCTGTCGAGTGGCACTACAGTCGGAGTGGCGCAGGCGGCGCTGTCCTTCTGTCAGACTGGCCAGTGGAGCGGTGGAGTGACGGCGGTCACTTCGGCTCTGCAGGGGGCGTGTGTCAGGATAAAGGTGTCAGGCCACCTTTGCGTTAAATGCCCCTGCAATTTGGTCAGTCGGTGCGGCGATTTAGTCAAGGTTGCTTCTGAGCGAAGCCAAGGCCTCGGGCGAGCCGGTGATGTGTCCGCCATAAAAAGGGGGCCTCGGGCGAGACGGAAGTCTCTCGAGGTCGGCTGCCCTTGGCCGAGGCTAGGCTCGGGTGAAGCGTGATTGAGTCACTCGTGTGGACTGATCCCTGACTTAATCGTACCCATCAGGCCTTTGCAGCTTTATGCTGATGGGGGTTACCAGCTGAGAATTAGGCGTCTTGAGGGTACCCCTAATTATGGTCCCCGACAGTAGCCCCCGAGCCTCGAAGGGAGTGTTAGCACTCGCTTGGAGGCTTTCGTCGCACTTTTTTGCAAGGGGACCAGCCTTTCTCGGTTGCATTTCGTTCCGGTGGGTGCGCGCGAGCGCACCCGCCGGGTGTAGCCCCCGAGGCCTCGGAGGAGTGGTTACACTCCTTCGAGGTCTTAATACCTCGCGCAATGCTTCGGCTGGTCTGGTCGTTCCCTCATGCGAACTGGCCGTAGCCCGGGTGCACGGTCGGGGTCCAAGCTCTCGGGCTGGTATGTTGACGCTGTCAACGATTTGGCCGGAGCCGGTTTTTGCGAGAGCAGCCCCCGAGCCTCTGCACAGGGCGAGAGGGCGATCAGGGACAGACTCGACTTTTTACATACGCCCCTACGTCGCCTTTCCGCAAGGAGGAGGGGGGGAGTGCGCCATGTTACCCTCGATGGGCACCGAACATGGTGTCTCCGGTGAGCTGCAAGCGGGTAATCCGAGTGGACGTCCGTGCCCCGTTCGTTGGGGGTCGGCTAGGGGCCCAGTGGCACGCCCAAAAGTACCTGCGGGTGATTTGCCGGACCCGGTCCCCTGGCGACGGGGTCCGAGGGCTCGATGCCTCCCTCCGATGGGATTCCGTTACAAGATCGTTCCCGCTGGTCTTGGAAATGTCCTAGGGTACCTCAGGAGCGCAGCCCGAGCCTCGGTTATGTATCGAACGTACCCCTGGTCATCCCTTGCTCGGTGTCTGAGGCGACTGTGAACCCTTCGGGGGCCAGCCTTCGAACCCCTGATCAGTAATGGGCGCGGAGCCCGAGTAGCCTGAGGCGGCCATGGAACCCTTCGGGGGGCTGGCCTTCGAACCCCTGACCAGTAGTGGGTGTCGGGCCCACGCGATCTGAGGCGGCTGTTGAACCCTTCGGAGGGCCAGCCTTCGAACCCCTGATCAGTAGTGGGGGGCTCGGAGCCCGGTTCCTTCGCGGAGAAGGATCCCTTTCGGGGTATCCCCCTTCCCCGGTCCCTGTTGCAAGAGATAGAGAAAGAGGAAAACGGAAAAGGATACGAAATCGGACGACGTGGCGTACCTTTTCTGACGCGGTTATTACGGCGAAGGTGAAGCGTCGCGCGCACCTCCCGTCAGAGGCGCCGCCTGTCCCGCCGCGGAGTTAATGCGACGGGGCGAGTGGTTGGCGGGGCGGCCGTTACGCATGTGCGATCCGTTCGAGGAACGGGTCACGGGTGCACCGTCTCCACGCCGTGAGAGGAGGCTCTCTTGCTGTCCCAGGATGGGACGTGAGCCTGGCTGACGACGTGACTGCTGCGCCCGCCCGCCTGCCACCGCTATTACTGTCGGCTCTCTTTCGGTCGCTTTGACCGACGCGCCATGCTGGCGCTGTTGGGTCGCCTCGAGTCGCGGCATTGGCTCCGCAACCGAAGAGGCGCGATGGTGGCACAAGTGGCGGTGCGGTTGCTTGCATGCAGCAACTGGCGCGCCGGTTGCTCGACGCGTGGGCCTGGGTTCCCAAGCTGGCGTGTCAGAAGTTGGAGAAGCGCGTCCATCTGGCGCGGTTGCATGCCGCCTGCATGGCTGCCCGCCCCTTCTGCCCGTTGGTCTGGGCGGAAATGGGGGGTCGCTTGTAACCGCTGGACGGTCGTGCGCACCACGCGCGGCGGTTCGGCTTCTTCTGCCCTGAGCCGGCTTGCATGACATGCGGGACCCAGCCCCCGAGTCGCAGGGGAGGGCCTTGGAGCGTGTTGGAGAAGACTCAGCCCGTGGCGCCTGGGGGCGCACGTAGGGAGAGTTGCCTTTAAAAGGAGGGAGACTCCTTTCGGAAGGCAACCATGTCTTCTTCCTCCCTTAAGCGCCGTGTCTTCCCATCTTTCAAGCCCCCGGATGGGGGGTATCCGCCGCCTCTCCGCCTCCTCGTTGGAGGAACGCAACTCCATGGGAGTTGGTACCTCTCAGCCATCGTTCGGCTTCAAGGATTTTCATCATGCTGCCCGGCTGCTCCCCTCCGCCGGCGGTCACCTGAGATGGCGACCTCCGGCTTGATGGTGGGGGAAAGCGAGCCGGGCTGCGGCCTCTTCCCCTCCCTCAGCCTCAAGGATTTTCATCACCAGGGCTGGGGAGGGGAGTGCGCCGAGTTGAGGTCGGCCCCCGCGTGGGCGGCGGCCCGCTCCTTCACTCAGTGATCGGAGGGAAAGGCGGCCGTCGTCCGTGGCACTGGCAGCTGCAGCGTGCCTGGCTTTCAGGCGCGGGTGGCTTCGGAGCCGCTCGCGGTGCCGGCATCCGCCACGGCAGCTTGAAGAGGTTCTGCTGCCGGCGAGATAGCCGGGGCCGGCCACGGGCTGACCTCCAACTCTACGGCCTTCTGCCCGTCCTTGCCTTACGAGTTTTGGCATGGGCGGGGGCCTCCTGGCAGCGGCATCTAGCCTGAGGTCGGCGTTGCCGCTGCTTGGTCCCTCGGAGCAGAAGGCGTCGTCGTCGCCGCTGCTGGAGCAGGTGACGGCGCGCCATTCGTCGGCCTTCAGTTGCTCCGCAGGCCTTCCCCCCCGGAGTGGGGTCGTTCGTGCCTGCGGAGGGGGAACCGGAGTTCCGTTCGTAATGGCACTTCGAATGCCAGTGTTTTTTTGTTCATTGCGGCTGTCGGGGCCTGAACATGTATGTAATTTCGGCACGGAGCCGTGTTTTTTCCTCATTTTCGAGCACTAAGTCTCGCCTGTTGATTATCTGAACCGCTTTACCAAGCATGAGTCGCCCCGTGTCAAGGTGACGGGTGAGGTATCCGTATCCCGGAGGCGTAGGAATCCCTCGGCCCGTCCGGCCTTGTTGTCTGGGGTTCCTCTAGCTTAGTTAAAGAGACCCCTCGGCTGCCCTTCGGTGGACCGAGGCCAGGGGTAGCGATATCAGTATGAACAGAGGCGGAGTTGGCTCGAGAATGGGAACCTGGTTGGCCGGAGCCTAGCCGTGTTGTCCGTCAGCGGAGCCGACGCCGAAGTCGATCAGTCGAGACCTCGGGTCGGGCTGGCGCCCTTGGAAGCCGGTTGACCGAGGCCCCAGGGGTAACCGGTCGAGCCGCCTGCTCGGGCCGGATTCCCGGAGGAGTCCCTGGGCCGCGTCGCCGCCCGAGGCTGGGTCGGGCTTTGCTGAAGACGTCGTCGATGCCGAGGGTGCTACGGCTCCCTTCAGCGTGAAGACCCGAGCCTGCAGGATCAGATCATCTTGTAGCGTGTGCTTTCTGCGGCCGCCGAGGCCAGAAAAAACACACCCTCGCCACGCTTGCGAAGCTGCGCCTTTTTTCCTCTTGTTTCGAGCATCTGGACTCTGTCGGTAACAGGGATGTTTGTGTGAGCGAGAGTTGCTTTTCGCGGAAGGGACGAGTGAGGTATCCGTATCCCAGAGGCGTGGGAATCCCTCGGCTCGGTCGGCCTTGCCGCTTACGCGTACTTTCACCCATCCATGAGGCCCTGTCCCCGACTTAGTCGAGAAAGCTTGAAGGACTGCTTCGGCAGGAGAGCTTCCGAACGTGAAGACTTGTTCGGTCCACGGAGTCGCTTTATCCGAGCGCAAGTTACTTATCGCAGAAGGTGATGAGTGAGGTATCCGTATCCCGGAGGCGTAGGAGTCCCTCGGCTCGGTCAGCCTTGGCTGCTTACGTGTACTCCGTCGTTTCCAGGATCCGCTTTCCGAAGTAGTCAAGAAGCACGAAAGAAATCTTGCTAAAAAGAGATCCTTTTTTGAGGAAAAATTCGACGCAGAGGGGGTCTCCCCCCTTTTAGCCCCCGAGGGAGGGTCGGGCTTTGCCGAGGCTAGGCCGACCCTTCCTTGACGACTAAACTTTGCGTAGGCGCGAGGTATATGAACAACTTGAAAAACATCTTAAGGGTAGAAGCGACGTAGCTGTTTGATGTTCCAAGCGTTGCCGTAGATCTCGCCTTGATGGTTGGCCAGCTTGTATGTTCCGGGCTTCAGAACTTTGGCGATGACGAATGGCCCTTCCCAGGGGGGCGTGAGCTTGTGCCTCCCTCGGGCGTCTTGCCACAGCCGAAGCACCAGATCGCCCACCTGGAGTTCTCGGGACCGGACCCCTCGGGCGTGGTAGCGTCGCAGGGACTGTTGGTACCGCGCCGAGTGTAGTAAGGCCCTGTCCCGAGCTTCCTCCAGCTGGTCCAGCGATTCCTCTCGGCTAGCTTGGTTGCTTTGTTCGGTGTAGGCCCTCGCCCTCGGGGAGCCGTATTCCAGGTCAGTGGGCAAGATAGCTTCAGCCCCGTAGACCAGGAAAAACGGCGTGAAGCCCGTGGCACGACTCGGCGTCGTCCTTAGGCTCCAGACCACCGAGGGGAGTTCCTTCATCCATCGCTTGCCGAATTTGTTGAGGTCGTTGTAGATCCGAGGCTTGAGCCCTTGTAGAATCATGCCGTTGGCACGCTCTACTTGCCCATTCGACATGGGATGAGCCACGGCGGCCCAGTCCACCCGGATATGGTGATCCTCGCAAAAATCCAAGAATTTTTTGCTGGTGAACTGGGTGCCGTTGTCGGTGATGATGGAGTTCGGGACCCCGAAGCGATGGATGATGTTGGTGAAGAACGCCACCGCCTGCTCGGACCTGATGCTGTTCAGAGGTCGGACCTCGATCCACTTGGAGAATTTGTCGATGGCGACCAGCAGGTGCGTGTAGCCCCCGGGCGCCTTCTGCAAGGGACCGACGAGGTCCAGACCCCATACAGCGAAGGGCCAAGTGACGGGTATTGTCTGCAGAGCCTGAGCGGGCAGGTGCGTCCGCTTCGCATAGAATTGGCACCCTTCGCAGGTGCGGACAATTCTAGTGGCGTCAGCCACCGCCGTTGGCCAGTAGAAGCCTTGCCGGAAAGCATTTCCGACAAGGGCTCGGGGCGCTGCGTGGTGGCCGCAAGCCCCCGAGTGTATTTCTTGCAGCAGTTCCCGACCTTTGGCGATGGAGATGCATCGCTGGAGGATGCCCGAGGGGCTGCGATGGTAGAGCTCCTCTTCGTCGCCCAGCAAGACGAATGACTTGGCGCGTCGCGCTACCCACCGAGCCTCGACTTGGTCGAGGGGTAGCTCTCCTCGACAGAGATATTGCAGGTACGGGGCCTGCCAATCTTGATCTGGCGTGGCCCCGCTCTGCCCTTCCTCGACGTTCAGTGCCTCACCCTCGGAGGCCGAGGGTACCTTGGGCTGTGCCGAGGGTACCTCGGGCTCGGGCGCGTCGTCGAGCTTGACGGAGGGTTGATGCAGATCCCGAGAGAAGACGTCCGGGGGGACTGTCGTTCGCCCCGAGGCTATCTTAGCCAGCTCGTCTGCGGTTTCGTTGTAGCGCCGAGCGATGTGGTTGAGCTCGAGCCCGAAGAACTTGTCTTCCAGGCGCCGAACCTCGTCGCAGTAGGCCTCCATCTTTGGGTCGCGGCAGTGGGAGTTCTTCATGACTTGGTCGATGACGAGCTGCGAATCACCGTGGGCGTCGAGGCGTCTGACCCCTAGCTCGATGGCGATCCGCAATCCGTTGACCAGAGCTTCGTACTCGGCCACATTGTTGGACGCCGGGAAATGGAGGCGCAGCACGTAGCGCAAGTGCTTTCCGAGGGGCGAGATGAAGAGCAGGCCTGCGCCGGCCCCCGTCTTCATCAGCGACCCGTCGAAAAACATGGTCCAGAGCTCCGGTTGGATCGGAGTCGTTGGCAGCTGGGTGTCGACCCATTCGGCCACGAAATCCGCCAACACCTGGGACTTGATGGCCTTCCGAGGGGCGAACGAGATCGTTTCGCCCATGATTTCCACCGCCCACTTTGCGATCCTGCCCGAGGCCTCTCGGCACTGGATGATCTCCCCCAGGGGGAAGGATGACACCACAGTTACCGGATGAGATTCGAAGTAGTGTCGCAGCTTCCGCCTTGTCAGGATCACAGCATACAGCAGCTTTTGAACTTGCGGGTAGCGGATCTTAGTCTCGGACAGCACTTCACTGATGAAGTAGACCGGCCTTTGAACGGGCAATGCATGCCCTTCCTCTTGCCTTTCGACCACAATCGCGGCGCTAACCACCTGAGTGGTCGCGGCGACGTAGACCAAGAGGGCTTCTCCGTCCGCCGGGGGCACCAAGACAGGCGCCTTTGTAAGGAGCGCCTTCAGGTTGCCGAGGGCTTCCTCGGCCTCGGGGGTCCAAGCGAAACACTCGGCCTTCCTTAAGAGGCGGTACAGAGGCAGACCTCTTTCGCCGAGGCGTGAGATGAGGCGGCTCAGGGCCGCGAGGCATCCCATGACCCTCTGTACCCCTTTTAAGTCCTTGATGGGTCCCATGCTGGTGATGGCCGCGATCTTCTCCGGGTTGGCCTCGATGCCTCGCTCGGAGACGATGAACCCTAGGAGCATGCCTCGGGGCACCCCGAAGACACACTTCTCAGGATTAAGCTTGACTCCTTTCGCCTTGAGACACCGGAATGTCACTTCAAGGTCGGAGAGGAGGTCGGAAGCCTTCCTTGTCTTGACTACGATGTCATCGACGTAGGCCTCGACTGTGCGACCGATGTGTTCGCCGAACACATGGTTCATGCACCGCTGGTACGTCGCGCCCGCATTCCTCAAACCGAACGGCATGGTGACATAGCAGTACATGCCGAACGGCGTGATGAAAGAAGTCGCGAGCTGGTCGGACTCTTTCATCCGGATCTGGTGATACCCTGAGTAGGCGTCGAGGAAGGACAGGGTTTCGCACCCAGCGGTGGAATCCACGATTTGGTCGATGCGAGGCAGAGGGTAGGGAACCTTCGGACATGCTTTGTTGAGACCAGTGTAGTCTACACACATCCGCCATTTCCCCCCTTTCTTCCTCACAAGCACAGGGTTGGCAAGCCATTCGGGATGGAATACCTCTTTGATGAACCCTGCTGCCATTAGCTTGTGGATCTCTTCGCCAATCACTCTGCGCTTCTCCTCGTCGAATCGGCGCAGAGGCTGCCGGACGGGTCGGGCTCCGGCCCGAATATCCAGCGAGTGCTCGGCGACATCCCTCGGTATGCCGGGCATGTCCGAGGGACTCCACGCAAAGATGTCGGCGTTCGCGCGGAGAAAGTCGACGAGCACTGCTTCCTATTTGGGGTCGAGCCCGGAACCGATCCGGACCTGCTTGGTGGTGTCGCCACTGGGGTCGAGAGGGACGGCCTTGACCGTCTCCGCTGGTTCGAAGTTGCCGGCGTGGCGCTTCACGTCTGGCACCTCCTTGGAGAGGTTCTCCAGGTCGGCGATGAGGGCCTCGGACTCGGCGAGGGCCTCGGCGTACTCCACGCACTCCACGTCGCATTCGAACGCGTGTTTGTACGTGGGGCCGACGGTGATGACCCCGTTGGGGCCCGGCATCTTGAGCTTCAAGTAGGTGTAGTTGGGGACGGCCAAGAACTTCGCGTAGCATGGCCTCCCTAGCACGGCGTGGTAGGTTCCTCGGAACCCGACCACCTCGAACGTCAGGGTCTCCCTTCGGAAGTTGGAGGGTGTCCCGAAGCAGACGGGGAGGTCGAGTCGCCCGAGGGGCTGGACGCGCTTCCCAGGGATGATCCCGTGGAAGGGCGCAGCGCCTGCTCGGACGGAGGACAGATCGACGCGCAGGAGCTTGAGGGTCTCGGCGTAGATGATGTTGAGGCAGCTGCCCCCATCCATCAGGACCTTGGTGAGCCTGACATCGCCGACAACGGGGTCGACGACGAGCGGGTATTTCCCCGGGCTCGGCACATGATCGGGGTGGTCGGCCTGGTCGAAAGTGATGGGCTTGTCGGACCAGTCTAGGTAGACTGGCGCCGCCACCTTCACCGAGCAGACCTCCCGGCGCTCTTGCTTGCGGTGCCGAGCCGAGGTATTCGCCGCATGCCCTCCATAGATCATGAAGCAGTCGCGGACCTCGGGGAATTCTCCTGCTAGGAGATCTTCGTTCTTGTCGTCGTCGCGGGCCCTGCCACCCTCGGCGGGTGGCCCGGTCCTGTGGAAGTGACGCCGAAGCATAACGCACTCCTCGAGGGTGTGCTTGACGGGCCCCTGATGGTAGGGGCACGGCTGCTTGAGCATCTTGTCGAAGAGGTTTGCACCTCCGGGGGGCTTCCGAGGGTTCTTATACTCGGCGGCGGCGACAAGGTCCGCGTCAGCGGCGTCGCGTTTCGATTGCGACTTCTTCTTGCCTTTCTTCTTGGCGCCGCGCGGAGCAGACGCCTCGGGAGCTTCTTCCGATGGGCGGCCCTGGGGCTGCTTGTCCTTTCGGAAGATAGCCTCGACCGCCTCCTGGCCAGAGGCGAACTTGGTGGCGATGTCCATCAGCTCGCTCGCCCTGGTGGGGGTTTTGCGACCCAGCTTGCTCACCAGGTCGCGGCAAGTGGTGCCGGCGAGGAACGCGCCGATGACATCCGAGTCGGTGATGTTGGGCAGCTCGGTGCACTGCTTCGAGAATCGCCGGATGTAGTCCCGAAGCGGCTCCCCCGGCTGTTGCCGGCAGCTTCGAAGGTCCCAAGAATTCCCGGGGCGCACGTATGTGCCCTGGAAATTGCCAGCGAAGGCTTGGACCAAGTCGTCCCAGTTGGAGATCTGCCCCGAAGGCAGATGCTCCAACCAGGCGCGAGCAGTGTCGGAGAGGAACAGGGGGAGGTTACGAATGATGAGGTTGTCGTCGTCCGTTCCACCCAGTTGGAAGGCAAGGCGGTAGTCCGCGAGCCACAGTTCCGGTCTCGTTTCCCCCGAGTACTTCGTGATAGTAGTCGGGGGTCGGAACCGGGTCGGGAATGGCGCCCGTCGGATGGCCCGACTGAAGGCCTGCGGACCGGGTGGTTCGGGCGAGGGACTCCGATCCTCCCCGCTGTCGTAGCGCCCCCCACGCCTGGGGTGGTAGCCTCGGCGCACCCTTTCGTCGAGGTGAGCCCGACGGTCGCGTCGATGGTGCTCGTTGCCGTGGTGGCCCGGGGCCGCAGGCGCGGTGTTGCGCGTGCGCTCGGTGTAGACCGAGGCTTCCCGCATGAATCGGGAAGTCGCGGCATGAGGTTCCGAGGGATAACCTTGCCTTCGGGAGGCAGTGCTCTCGGCCCGCCGGGCCGCAGCGCCTTCCAGGAGATTCTTGAGTTCTCCCTGGATTCGCCGACCCTCGGTGGTTGACGGCTCCGGCATCGCGCGGATGAGCATTGCTGCGGTTGCCAGGTTTTGACCAACCCCGCTGGATGCGGGCGGCGGCCTGATCCTGACATCGTTGGCGACGCGGTGCTGGAGACCTTGGGGCAAGTGACGTATTTCTCCGGCCAGGGGTTGGCCCGCCCACGCCTGTCCGACGTCCCGACGGATCGGCTCAAGCGCTCCTGTTCCCTCGTTGAGCCTGGCCTGCGCCTCGCGGACTTGCTCGAGTTGTGGGTCGTAACCCCCCGCCGGAGCGGGGACCACAGCTAGCTCCCGTGGGATGTCGGCGCGAGGCACCGGCCTAGGGAGATCACCGTCCTCCGGCATGCCAAGATGGTTGCCTTCGGAGGGATTCCCTAGCTCGATGTGGAAACATTCGCGGCTTGGGCCGCAGCTCTCGTCGCCAAGGCTGCGGCTTCCATCGGAACAGTCGGATAGGCAGTAGTCACATGCGGTCATGAAGTCCCGCACGGCACTGGGGTTGCCAAGTCCGGAGAAATCCCAAGCGATGCTGGGATCGTCATCTTCCTCGGACCTAGAGGGCCCGTAGGTCGAGACGTCCGTCAGTCGGTCCCAAGGCGACCGCATACGGAACCTCAGTGGGGTTGCACTCGCCTCAATGAGAGCGCCCGCCAAAACGAGGTCGTTTGGCGGGTTGAGGCCGAGTCGAAATGACGCAAGATGGGAGTTAGTCGGTACCTTTTTGTCGACGAGGAGCGACGTAGTCACATCGGGGACTGGTTGCACCGTCAACTCTGGTTCGAGGGCGACGTCCTGCAGGCTTTCCGCGAGCGTGCCGGCGTCGTCTTCTTGCTCGGGGTCAGCGTGCCGCGGGGGGACGGCGCTTGCCTCCGTCTTGAACGCGAGGTCGACGTCCGGCGTGCCTTCCGTCGGGGCGTCGGGGGCGTCGATTCGCTCGACGGCCGACGAAGCGCGGCCTCCCACCTGGCCTTGACGGCCCCGCCTCCTCCTCCGTTGGCGGGGGAGAGAACGGAGCGAGCCCGAATGTTGCCCTTCCACCACGCGGGGAAGACGTCGTCGATTCCGCCGCCGGCGGGCGGGTTGTCGGCCGCCATTGTCGTAGTCGCGCGGCGGTGGAAGAAGTATCATGTCGTAGCTGCCGTCGAAGGACATGAACTCAAGAGTCCCGAAACGAAGCACCGTCCCGGGCCGGAGAGGTTGCTGGAGACTGCCCATCTGGAGCTTGACGCGGAGCTGTTCGTCAGCACGCAGTAGGCCCCTACCTGGCGCGCCAACTGTCGGCGTTTCGAGACAGGGGGGTCCCTAAGCCGACGAGTGAGTGTGCTGCGTGCCCCAGCCCAGATGGGTCGAGCGCGTGGGCGAGCGCGAAGGGGGGAGAGGCGAGGTGGCCGGAGTCGAGCGTGAGAGAGGTGGAAGTCCCGCGGCCTTCGTGTTCGTCCCGCGCCCAGGTCAGGTGTGCTTGCAGTAGGGGGGTTACAAGCGTCCACGCGGGTGAGGGAAGCGAGCGGCCCCAAGAGAGCGCCTGTCCCGTCCTCGGTCCCGCGCGGCCAACCTTCTCTAAGAAGGCCCTGGTCCTCCCTTTTATAGTCGTAAGGAGAGGATCCAGGTGTACAATGGGGGGTGTAGCAGAGTGCTACGTGTCTAGCGGAGGGAGAGCTAGCGCCCTAGGTACATGCCAATGTGGCAGCCGGAGAGATCTGGGCACCCTGCTGGCGTGATGTCGTGGCTGTCGGAGGTGCGGCGGAGCCTGGCGGAGGGACAGCTGTTGGAGCGGTCGAGTCCCTGCTGACGTCGTCCTGCTTCCGTAAGAGAGCTGGGGGGAGTTCCGGGTCTTAGCCCGAGTCCGAGCCCTGGGGTCGGGCGGAGCGGAGTTCGCCGTCTTCCGGGTCTTAGCCCGAGTCCGAGCCCTGGGGTCGGGCGGAGCGGAGTTCGCCGTCTTCCGGGTCTTAGCCCGAGTCCGAGCCCTGGGGTCGGGCGGAGCGGAGTTCGCCGTCTTCCGGGTCTTAGCCCGAGTCCGAGCCCTGGGGTCGGGCGGAGCGGAGTTCGCCGTCTTCCGGGTCTTAGCCCGAGTCCGAGCCCTGGGGTCGGGCGGAGCAGAGTTCGCCGTCTTTCGGGTCTTAGCCCGAGTCCGAGCCCTGGGGTCGGGCGGGGCGGAGTTCGCCGTGGCGCCTTTGGCAAGGCCTGACTGCCTGTCAGACTCACTCTGTCGAGTGGCACTGCAGTCGGAGTGGTGCAGGCGGCGCTGTCCTTCTGTCAGACTGGCCAGTGGAGCGGTGGAGTGACGGCGGTCACTTCGGCTCTGCCGGGGGCGTGTGTCAGGATAAAGGTGTCAGGCCACCTTTGCGTTAAATGCCCCTGCAATTTGGTCAGTCGGTGCGGCGATTTAGTCAAGGTTGCTTCTGAGCGAAGCCAAGGCCTCGGGCGAGCCGGTGATGTGTCCGCCATAAAAAGGGGGCCTCGGGCGAGACGGAAGTCTCTCGAGGTCGGCTGCCCTTGGCCGAGGCTAGGCTCGGGTGAAGCGTGATCGAGTCACTCGTGTGGACTGATCCCTGACTTAATCGTACCCATCAGGCCTTTGCAGCTTTATGCTGATGGGGGTTACCAGCTGAGAATTAGGCGTCTTGAGGGTACCCCTAATTATGGTCCCCGACAGGGCTATAAATACCCCAACCACCCACCATTCATTGCATCCAAGTTTTTCAGACTTCTACACCTTACAAGAGCTATAGCATTCAATACAAGACACACCAAAGAGATCAAATCCTCTCCCAAGTCCAAAGATCATTCCAATCAATTAATGACTAGTGAGAGAGAGAGACTTGTGTTCATTTGAGCTCTTGCGCTTGGATTGCTTTCCTTTCTCATTCTTTCTTGTGATCAACTCAATTGTAACCAAGACAAGAGACACCAATTGTGTGGTGGTCCTTGTGGGGACTTAGTGTCCCATTTGATTGAGAAGAGAAGCTCACTCGGTCTAAGTGACCGTTTGAGAGAGGGAAAGGGTTGAAAGAGACCCAGTCTTTGTGACCACCTCAACGGGGAGTAGGTTTGCAAGAACCGAACCTCGGTAAAACAAATCACCGTGTCATCCGCTTTATTTGCTTGTGATTTGTTTTTCGCCCTCTCTTTCGGACTCGCATTTAATTCTAACGCTAACCCGACTTGTAGTGTGTGCTTAAGTTTGTAAATTTCAGATTCGCCCTATTCACCCCCCCTCTAGGCGACTTTCACAATGTAATCTATAACATCAATCATTCGCAACTTTGTGTTCTTTATATGATATGGTTTGTGTGTAGATTTGACCGGCGGAAGCAAAAGAAGATAACAGACTTTCGTCAACATCATCTGACATTTATTAATGAATGAGATTTGGGTGGTGAGAATGTATATTCCAACGATGAGTTGCACAACAACAGTGACTATAGGCGGTACCAAGCTTGGTACCAGGGTGCGACTCGTTGTAAGCTTCGCCAGCAGTGGACAGCGGATGACTACACCGACATTGATTCTTCTGACGATGAAGAAACGGAGTACGACCTGTCCACTAGACTGGGAACCCAAGTGGAGGCGGCACCCATCTTGGATCGAGTGGTAAGTTTTACTCGATTTTAATACTCGACATGTATAAATTGTATGTTTGATGCAAATTGTGTTGTACAGGGTAACACATTGAGACGCTCGGTAGAGGACATTGATCGCCAACTTTTGATTGTGGGCGACAGCAGCATGCGCAGCTTCTTGGAGGTAAGCCTACCTGCATCGTTTATAGCCTTTAGCTTGTTATGAATATGTTGTAAACTAATATGTCTGTGGCATGCAACGTTTATATAGGCGCCTACGTGGAGCTGCTGCTCGCTGTGGCTGCAGGACTAATGTTGCACATGACGTCCATGTACCATCGTATACCCACACAGCAATGCCATCCACAGGAATGGGTGTTGGCTTCGACTTCGATCACGGTGAGATAGGACCTTCACAGCTTCAGGGGGCTCCTTCGACACAACCATTACAACCAGAAGATCGTAGGCGACACCGCTCTCCACAACATTACACTCCAGACACCGACGCTTTAGGCAAGGGTAAGACTAGGAGACGTTGACTTGTTTTGGACTCTATGGACTTGTTATGTAGCGTATGAATTCTATGGACTTGTAATGACTTGTTTGGCCTATACGGGCTTGTATGGCCTTTTTATGGACTTGTATGATTTCTATGGACTATTATGCACTTGTTTGGACTTTTATGAGCTTGCTTGGAATTTTTTAAAATTGTATGCACTTGTATGTTATGCTTATCTATGTGTATATGTTGGATTGACAAAAAAACAGGGAAAACCCTGCCAAAATTTTGTGAAATCTGTGAATATGTCATGTAGCCTTTTCAGAACTATTACATAGCCTTTTTAGAAGCATCAATTTTCGGACTAGCATCTAGCCTTTTCAGAGCCATTTCGTAGCCTTTTCAGGAGCAATACTATCCTACAATGTCACTGTTACATATAGCCTTTTCATAATCAACAATATCCTACATTATGAGTAGGACATGTAGCCTTTTCAGAACCAGAACATAGCCTTTTCAGAGTTTTTGTACATATCCATTATCAAAATCCACTACACTACCTATCCTTTCGCCTATATATACACGATCCTTTGTACATTTGCTTCATTGTGCAATACAAATGGCTTCAGGGTCTTCTAGGGCCAAGGGTGTGGGAAATGAGAGACGAAAGGATGGAGGGAAGTCACCTCCATTGTGTTTCGATGGCCCTCTTGGTCCAGATTTTTTTGAAGAGGCGGTATTTAACTTTCCAGTTCAAAGTAAAAAAAGATTTCAACAAAGAGGTTAGACTTAGGTCCTACGATACTAGTAGAGAATATTGGCCGAAGTGCATGCATGGTGAGGATTGCTTCGTGCAGATGTTCGTTGAGGGTGGAATTGATGGAGGCCGACGTTTCTTCAGATGTCCTTATGCATATGTAAAAATTATTTTCTAATCCTTTGTTCTAAATAATTTTGTTGTTCAGTGAAACTAACTATAAACATTTATGCAACATTCATTGGTCAAGGAGAATTGTGGGTTCACTCGTTGGGTAGATCCTTGTCCGATTTTTCCGCATGCAGAATACATATCTGTCGGTACCTTGAAACAGGGGTACCTTCTTCTACAGTATGAAGACGCTGCACCCGTACGACACCTCCAGGTCACACGGAGAGCGGCACCCGACCCCACCACATGGGCAAGCCTAAGGGCACCGCGTGGTGAGGAAAGATAATACATCCCAGGAAGCGTCGTTGGGTCCGGACCTCCGCAGAGGAACACCGGACCCCTGTGTGTACGAGTCCGGAGCTCCCGAGAAGACATGTCGGGTCCCTCGGGTGGGTCCCAGGTCCCCCAAGAGATGTCCGGGCCTTAGCAAGGTCCTGGGACGGAGAGGACCCCGGCACAAGCAAGGGTCTGGTGCTGACACATGTCCAGGCCTTGCCCTACGCTCCCGATCAGGCAGAAACCCGCTGCTACCGCGTGGCTTGTGGCTCGTGACATAAGCCAACGGGCCGAGCCTGACGTAAGGCCCATACAACCGTGCAATCTTTGCATTTATTGCGGAGAGGACGTGCCGCCTGCCACCACGCTGACGGGCGACACGCCCTCTCAGCATTTAATGCGCCCTGTCCTATCTGCAGGCAGACGACGTCAAGGTCATCCAGCAGGCAACGCCCCTGTCCAGTCTATTGGTAAACAGTACGCCCGTGCCGAGCGGCGCACTGTGCTCACCATCCCTTCTACAAGAAGCTTCCCCTGTACGCCAAGGATACGGAGATCTCGGGCGCCGGGGCACAAGAAGTTGGCCCCAGCAGCAAACATTTGTAGCTGCAAGCGCTATATTCTTTATGTCCCTAGGCCCACATGTTGGGGCCCAGTACCTTTGTACATGTCCCCCTTCAGCTATAAAAGGGGAGGCATGCGACGTTACAAGGCAGATCCAGTCTTAGACTCACAAGCTCATACAAGCTCACAAGCAATACATCACACAGTGGAGTAGGGTGTTACGCTCCGGCGACCCGAACCACTCTAAACCCTCGTGTGTTCTTGCGTTCTTCCCATTTTCCCTGCTAACAAGCAAAACGCCTAGGCCCCTCCTCATCTTAGGATTTAGGGCGGGTGCACTCCGCCACCCGGTCAGAGATTTGCTCTCCGACATTTGGCGCGCCAGGTAGGGGGCTAGGCATTAGGTTTTTGCTTGTTTTCCTGTTCAACACTATGGTCTGTATCGTCGAGCATCGTGACGAGACCTCTGAAGACTTCCCCATGGAGGAAGAGGCCGCATCTTCTACGCCATAGAGCTCTGGCCACCTGACGCTTGGTGCTGCAGCCGTGCGCCCCGCGCGGTGGCGCACGCCGGTGCAGGCGTCCCGAACTCCATCAGGGGATGCCCCCGCCGGAGCGCTCTCTGCGGCCAGAGAGTTGTTGCGCCACCTACCAAGCCCCGCAGCCTCGCCAGGGGCTATGAGGCAGTGGCGCGATGATGTGGACCGCCTCCTTAGCATGGCGCACACTGGCTCGATCAGGCCTAAGCCTCGATCGTCCTGGCGCCAGCACGAAGCATTTGCCTCGGAGCGCTCGCCCTCGGTGAGGACTGCCCCGACCGGAGATCTACGAACAGAGCTCAACCACCGACGCGCAGAAGGAGACACGCAAGTTCCTCCAGAGGGACCAGGAGACCTGTGGGATGAACTCAACCGCAAACATGCGGGCAAAGATGCCTGTATCTCTTTGGAGAAGGCGCGTGAGCGGTGCAGCAACCTCGGGCAAGATTTCGCTGCGGTCGCGCCACGGGCCCTAGGGGATGCTCGATTCTAGACCAGCATCCCGTTGGCTGGAGTAGGCTGCGCCGCCCTAGCGGACCACCTCTGTGCGGCAACATGGCCACCCAAGTTTCGGCTACATCTGCCAGAAAAATACGACGGTACGACAAACCCGTCAGAATTCCTGCAGGTTTATGTCACTGCCATTACGGCAGCAGGTGGAGGCACCACCGTAATGGCAACCTACTTCCATGTAGCCCTGTCTAGGCCAGCCCGGACCTGGCCCATGAACCAAGCCCCAGGATCCATCTACTCCTGGGAAGATCTCTGTGCACGGTTCGTGGCAAACTTCGCTAGCTCTTACTAGCGGCACGGAGTGGGGGCACACCTCCACGCAGTAAGACAGGAACCCGGGGAGACCCTCCGAGCGTTCATTTCCCGCTTCACCAAGGTATGTGGGACAATCCCCCATATCTCGGATGCTTCCATCATCACTGCTTTCCGCCAGGGGGTACGTGATGAGAAGATGCTTGAGAAGTTGGCCACGCATGATGTGGATAACGTCACCACACTCTTTGCCCTAGCTGACAAATGCGCCAGAGCCGCCGAGGGCCGTGCTTGGCACTCGGTACCACAGGCCGAGGTTACCAAGGTGGGCAACTTGGATGTCGTCACCTAGGGCGGAGGCAGGAAGAAGAGGAGAAACAAGAACCACGGCCACGAAAAGCTGCAGTTCGCTGTTTCAGTTGCTGCCGCCGCCGCCGGGAGCCAAGGCGAGCGCAGCAAGCGCCCACGTCCCCAGGGACGCAGCGGTGACACATGCCCAGTGCACCCCAACAGCCGCCACCGTGCCGCCGACTGCCGAGAGATTATCAAACTCGCAAGGCGCGTCAGCGAGCGGCGCGAGCAGTCCTTCAAGGACGGCTCGCCGCCCCACCGCCGGCCAAGCTAGAAGGGAGCTGACGGAAAGGTCGCGACTGCGGAAGGACAAGACCTCAGCTACCAGTCGCCCGAGGGGTGCCTAAAGGACGTTTTCGCTGGAGATTCTGACTCCAGCGATGATGGCGACCCACGCAAGAAGTTGTATGTAATGTACGGCGGAAGCTGGGAGCTCATCTCCCACAGGAGTGTCAAGTCCCTGCGCCTGGAAGTTCTTTCGGCGGTCCCAGGGGTCCCCAAAACCGCTCCACACCAACGGTGGAGGGGCACCACCATCTCCTTCGGGGCATCCGACTACCCCGACAACATGGCGGGGGCCGGCGTGCTGCCGCTAATCACCGCCCCTGTTGTCGCCAACATGCGGCTACATCACATGTTGATCGACGGAGGGGTCGACCTCAATGTCATCAGCCATGCAGCATTCAGACAGCTGCAGGTTCCGGGGTCGCGGCTGGGGCCCTCTCGTCCATTCTCCGGGGTGGGCCCGCAGCCCGTATATCCCCTCGGGAGCATAACGCTCCCAGTTACATTTGGGACGGAAGAGAACTTCCATACAGAAAACGTCCAGTTCGACGTCGCGGAGGTCAACCTCCATTTTAACGCCATCACTGGGAGGCCGGCCCTATACTGGTTCATGGCCATTGCCCATTACGGGTACTTGGTACTCAAGATGCCGTCCCCTGCTGGGATCCTCATCGTGCGGGGTGACCGCACCGCTGCACTAGCAGCCGTCGAGAAGCTACACACTCTGGCGGCCGAGATCGCTCAGCCGGACGACGGAGGAAGAGGCCCCAGTACCAGGGCGCCCTCCAAGGCGCCGAAAGTGCAGCCGTCTAGGGCAGACGGCGGACCCGCGAAGACCATCCAGGTCGGCGTGGACCCCTCCTAGACCACCCGCATTGCAGGGAACCTGGGAGAAAAATAGGAACTCGCGCTCGTCGCCTTCCTCCAAGCAAATGTCGACGTCTTCGCTTGGGAGCCGTCGCAGATGCCTGGGATCCCCAGAGAGGTGATCGAGCACCAGCTAAAGGTCTACCCGGACGCCAAGCCGGTGAGCCAGAAGCCGAGGAGACAGTCCGTGGAACGACAGGACTTCATCCGTGAGGAGGTCCGGAAGCTGTTGCATGTCGGCTTTATTGAAGAGGTTCATCACCCCGTGTGGCTGGCCAACCCAGTCGTCGTGCCAAAGGCAAACAGGAAGCTTCGGATGTGCATTGACTACACCAGCCTAAATAAGGCATGCCCCAAGGACCTGTATCCACTGTCGCGTATAGATCAGATTGTGGACTCTACCTCGGGGTGTGACCTCTTGTCCTTCTTGGACGCCTACTCTGGTTTCCACCAAATCCGGTTGGCTAAGGAGGATAGGAGGCATACTGCTTTTGTGACAGTAGATGGACTATACTATTATGTTGTAATGCCCTACGGTCTGAGAAACACCTTGCCAACATTTGTTCGGGCGATGAGCAAGACCTTCGGGGACCTGATCCAGGACAAGGTGGAAATCTACATCGATGACATCGTGGTCAAGACTAGGGAAGGGTCGGCTATAGTGGAAGACCTGACCCTGGTTTTCGGCAAGCTGCGGGCAACCCGCACTAAGCTGAACCCGGAGAAATGCATCTTCGGTGTCTCCGCAGGGAAGTTGCTGGTGTTCCTGGTTTCATACCGGGGCATTGAAGCTAACCCGGAGAAAATCAAGGCTATAGAGGTAATGAGGCCTCCCGCCAGTATTAAGGACATCCAGAAGCTTACAGGGTCGCTAGCAGCCCTTAGCCGCTTCATTTCGAGGTTGGCTGAGAGGGCGCTGCCCTTCTTCAAGCTCCTACGGAAATCAGGCCCATTTGCCTGGACCGAGGAGGCGGAACAAGCCTTTAAAGAACTGAAGCAGCACCTAGCTTCCCTGCCGATCCTGGTTGCTCTGGAGCCGGGGGAACCGCTATACCTGTACATTGCGGCGACCGCAGAAGCAATAAGCATGGTGTTAGTCGCCGAAAGGGAGGCACAAGAAGGACAAGAACCTGGAAACTTAGGACCAGCTACAGAGACTCGGACTGTCCAGAAGCTGGTCTACTACGTCAGCGAGGTCCTCCATGAAGCAAAGGCTAGATACCTCGAGACGCACAAACTCCTCTACGCCGTGTTGGTCGCATCCAGGAAGCTGCGTCACTATTTCCAAGCACACAAGGTCATGGTAATGACCTCCTTCCCGTTAAGGGCCATCCTCTACAACCCAAACGCCACTGGCAACATCGCCAAGTGGGCGGCAGAGCTCGCCGAGTTCCAGCTGGACTTCCAACCCCACCACACCATCAAAAGTCAGGTCCTGGCAGACTTCATCGTAGAGTGGACCCCACCCCCGTGCACCCTTGGGGGCCCGGACCCCGCTCCGAACCCCACACCTGCGGAGCGCAGGGGTCCGATCTTCACCGAACCCCACTGGACGCTTTTCTTTGATGGATCCGCCCACCAACAGAGTGTTGGCGCGGGAGTGGTCCTCATTGACCCAGGCGGAAACCAGTTGCAATATGTGTGTCGGCGTTTCGAGACAGGGGGGTCCCTAAGCCGACGAGTGAGTGTGCTGCGTGCCCCAGCCCAGATGGGTCGAGCGCGTGGGCGAGCGCGAAGGGGGGAGAGGCGAGGCGGCCGGAGCCGAGCGTGAGAGAGGTGGAAGTCCCGCGGCCTTCGTGTTCGTCCCGCGCCCAGGTCAGGTGCGCTTGCAGTAGGGGGGTTACAAGCGTCCACGCGGGTGAGGGAAGCGAGCGGCCCCAAGAGAGCGCTTGTCCCGTCCTCGGTCCCGCGCGGCCAACCTCCTCTGAGAAGGCCCTGGTCCTTCCTTTTATAGTCGTAAGGAGAGGATCCAGGTGTACAATGGGGATGTAGCAGAGTGCTACGTGTCTAGCGGAGGGAGAGCTAGCGCCCTAGGTACATGCCAATGTGGCAGCCGGAGAGATCTGGGCACCCTGCTGGCGTGATGTCGTGGCTGTTGGAGGTGCGGCGGAGCCTGATGGAGGGACAGCTGTTGGAGCGGTCGAGTCCCTGCTGACGTTGTCCTGCTTCCGTAAGAGAGCTAGGGGCCGCCGTCGTCATAGAGCTTGTGGAGCGCCATCATTGCCTCTCTGGCGGAGCTGGCCGGATGAGACGCCGGTCTTGTTCTCCGTGACCCGAGTCGATTCGGGGTGGGATGATGATGGCGCCTCCTGTTGACGTGGCGGTCTATGCCCTAGGCAGGGCGACGTGGGGTTTCCTCCGAAGCCGAGGTTGAGTCTGCCTTCTGTTGCCGTGGCCGAGCCCGAGCCAAGGGGTCGGTCGAGGCGGAAGTCGTTCGGCCGAGGCCAGGGCGGAGTCCGAGCCCTGGGGTCGGGCGAGGCGGAGTTTCGTCGTCTTCCGGGTCTTAGCCCGAGTCCGAGCCCTGGGGTCGGGCGGAGCGGAGTTCGCCGTCTTCCGGGTCTTAGCCCGAGTCCGAGCCCTGGGGTCGGGCGGAGCGGAGTTCGCCGTCTTCCGGGTCTTAGCCCGAGTCCGAGCCCTGGGGTCGGGCGGAGCGGAGTTCGCCGTCTTCCGGGTCTTAGCCCGAGTCCGAGCCCTGGGGTCGGGCGGAGCGGAGTTCGCCGTCTTCCGGGTCTTAGCCCGAGTCCGAGCCCTGGGGTCGGGCGGAGCGGAGTTCGCCGTCTTCCGGGTCTTAGCCCGAGTCCGAGCCCTGGGGTCGGGCGGAGCGGAGTTCGCCGTCTTCCGGGTCTTAGCCCGAGTCCGAGCCCTGGGGTCGGGCGGAGCGGAGTTCGCCGTGGCGCCTTTGGCGAGGCCTGACTGCCTGTCAGACTTACTCTGTCGAGTGGCGCTGCAGTCGGAGTGGCGCAGGCGGCGCTGTCCTTCTGTCAGACTGGCCAGTGGAGCGGTGGGGTGACGGCGGTCACCTCGGCTCTGCCGGAGGCGCGTGTCAGGATAGAGGTGTCAGGCCTCCTGTGCGTTAAATGCCCCTGCAATTTGGTCAGTCGGTGTGGTGATTTAGTCAAGGTTGCTTCTGAGCGAAGCCAAGGCCTTGGGCGAGCCGGTGATGTGTCCGCCATAAAAAGGGGGCCTCGGGCGAGACGGAAGTCTCTCGAGGTCGGCTGCCTTCGGCCGAGGCTAGGCTCGGGTGAAGCGTGATCGAGTCACTCATGTGGACTGATCCCTGACTTAATCATGCCCATCAGGCCTTTGCAGCTTTATGCTGATGGGGGTTACCAGCTGAGAATTAGGCGTCTTGAGGGTACCCCTAATTATGGTCCCCGACAGTAGCCCCCGAGCCTCGAAGGGAGTGTTAGCACTCGCTTGGAGGCTTTTGTCGCACTTTTTTGCAAGGGGACCAGCCTTCCTCGGTTGCATTTCGTTCCGGTGGGTGCGCGCGAGCGCACCCGCCGGGTGTAGCCCCCGAGGCCTCGGAGGAGTGGTTACACTCCTTCGAGGTCTTAATACTTTGGCTGGTCTGGTTGTTCCCTCATGCGAACTGGCCGTAGCCCGGGTGCACGGTCGGGGCCCAAGCTCTCGGGCTGGTATGTTGACGCTGTCAACGATTTGGCCGGAGCCGGTTTTTGCGAGAGCAGCCCCCGAGCCTCTGCACAGGGCGAGAGGACGATCAGGGACAGACTCGGCTTTTTACATACGCCCCTTCGTCGCCTTTCCGCAAGGAGGAGGGGGGAGTGCGCCATGTTACCCTCGATGGGCACCGAACATGGTGTCTCCGGTGAGCTGCAAGCGGGTAATCCGAGTGGACGTCCGTGCCCCGTTCGTTGGGGGTCGGCTAGGGGCCCAGAGGCACGCCCAAATCGTTGACGCTGTCAACGATTTGGCCGGAGCCGGTTTTTGCGAGAGCAGCCCCCGAGCCTCTACACAGGGCGAGAGGACGATCAGGGACAGACTCGGCTTTTTACATACGCCCCTTCGTCGCCTTTCCGCAAGGAGGAGGGGGGAGTGCGCCATGTTACCCTCGATGGGCACCGAACATGGTGTCTCCGGTGAGCTGCAAGCGGGTAATCCGAGTGGACGTCCGTGCCCCGTTCGTTGGGGGTCGGCTAGGGGCCCAGAGGCACGCCCAAAAGTACCTGCGGGTGATTTGCCGGACCCGGTCCCCTGGCGACGGGGTCCGAGGGCTCGATGCCTCCCTCCGATGGGATTCCGTTACAAGATCGTTCCCACTGGTCTCGGAAATGTCCTAGGGTACCTCGGGAGCGCAGCCCGAGCCTCGGTTATGTATCGAACGTACCCCTGGTCATCCCTCGCTCGGTGTCTGAGGCGACTGTGAACCCTTCGGGGGCCAGCCTTCGAACCCCTGATCAGTAATGGGCGCGGAGCCCGAGTAGCCTGAGGCGGCCATGAAGCCCTTCGGGGGGCTGGCCTTCGAACCCCTGACCAGTAGTGGGTGTCGGGCCCACGCGATCTGAGGCGACTGTTGAACCCTCGGGGGGCCAGCCTTCGAACCCCTGATCAGTAATGGGGGGCTCGGAGCCCGGTTCCTTCGCGGAGAAGGATCCCTTTCGGGGTATCCCCCTTTCCCGGTCCCTGTTGCAAGAGATAGAGAAAGAGGAAAACGGAAAAGGATACGAAATCGGACGACGTGGCGTACCTTTTCTGACGCGGTTATTACGGCGAAGGTGAAGCGTCGCGCGCTCCTCCTGCCAGAAGCGCCACGTGTCTCGCCGCGGAGTTAATGCGACGGGGTGAGTGGTTGGCGGGGCGGCCGTTGCGCGCGTGCGATCCGTTCGAGGAATGGGTCACGGGTGCACCGTCTTCACGCCGTGAGAGGAGGCTCCCTTGCTGTCTCAGGATGGGACGTGAGCCTGGCTGACGACGTGACTGCTGTGCCCGCCCGCCTGCCACCGCTATTACTGCTGGCCCACTTTCGGTCGCTTTGACCGACGCGCCAGTCTGGCGCTGTTGGGTCGCCTCGAGTCGTGGCACAGGCTTCGCAACCGAAGAGGCGCGATGGTGGCACAAGTGGCGGTGCGGTTGCTTGCATGCAGCAACTGGCGTGCCGGTTGCTCGACGCGTGGGCCTGGGTTCCAGGCTGGCGTGTCGGAAGTCGGAGAAGCGCGTCCATCTGGCGCGGTTGCATGCCGCCTGCATGGCTGCCCGCCCCTTCCGCCCGTTGGTCTGGGCGAAAATGGGGGGTCGCCTGTAACCGCTGGACGGTCGTGCGCACCATGCGCGGCGGTTTGGCTTCTTCTGCCCTGAGCCGGCTTGCATGACATGCGGGACCCAGCCCCCGAGTCGCAGGGGAGGGCCTTGGAGCGTGTTGGAGAAGACTCGGCCCGCGGCGCTTGGGGGCGCACATAGCGGGAGTTGCCTTTAAAAGGAGGGAGGCTCCCTTCGTAAGGCAACCATGTCTTCTTCCTCCCTTAAGCGTCGGGTCCTCCCGTCTTCCGAGCCCCCGGATGGGGGGTATCCGCCGCCTTTCCGCCTCCTCGTTGGAGGAACGCAACTCCATGGGAGCTGGTACCTCTCAGCCATCGTTCGGCTTCAAGGATTTTCATCACGCAGCCCGGTCGCACCCCTTCACCGGCGGTCACCCGAGATGGCGACCTCCAGCTTGATGGTGGGGGAAAGCGAGCCGGGCTGCGGCCTCTGCCCCTTCCTCGGCCTCAAGGATTTTCATCACCAAGGCCGGGGAGGGGAGAGTGCCGAGTTGGGGTCGGCCCCTGCGTGGGCGGTGGCCCGCTCCTTCACTCAGTGATGGGGGGAGAAGCGGGCATTGCCCGTGGCGTCCGGCAGCTGCAGCGTGCCTGGTCTTCAGCCGCGAGTGGCTTCGGGGCCACTTGCGGCGTCGGCGTCTGCCACGGCAGCCGGAAGAGGTTCTTCCGCCGGCGCGGCGGCCGGGACCGGCCACGGGCTGACCTCCAACTTCTACGGCCTTCTGCCCGTCCTTGCCTCACGAGTTTTGGCACGGGCGGGGGCCTCCTGGCAGCGGCATCCACCCTGAGGTCAGCGTTGCCGCTGTTCGGCCCCCCGGAGCAGAAGTCACCGTCGTCGCCACTGCTGGAGTAGGTGACGGCGCGCCGTTCGTTGGCCTTCCGTTGCTCCGCGGGCCTTCCCCCTCGGAGTGGGGTTGTTCGTACCTGAGGAGGGGGAACCGGAGTTCCGTTTGTAATGGCATCTCGTATGCCATTGGTCCTCGTTCATTGTGGCTGTCGAGGCCTGAACGTGTATGTAACTTCGGCACTGAGCCGTGTTTTTTCCTCATTTTTGAGCACTAGGTCTCGCCTGTTTGATTATCTGAACCGCTTTACCAAGCATGAGTTGCCCCGTGTCAAGGTGACGGGTGAGGTATCCGTATCCCGGAGGCGTAGGAATCCCTCGGCCCGTTCGGCCTTGTTATGTGAGGCTCCTCTAGCTTAGTTGAAGAGACCCCTCGGTCGCCCTTCGGTGGATCGAGGCCGGGGGTAGCGATATCAGTATGAACAGAGGCGGAGTTGGCTCGAGAATGGGAACCTGGTTGGCCGGAGCCTAGCCGTGTTGTCCGTCAGCGGGGCCGACGCCAAAGTCGATCAGTCGAGGCCTCGGATCAGGCTGGCGCCCTTGGGAGCCGGTTGACCGAGGCCCCAGGGGTAACCGGTTGAGCCGCCTGCTCGGGCCGGATTCCCGGAGGAGCCCCTGGACCGCGGCGCCGCCCGAGGCTGGGTCGGGCTTTGCTGAAGACGTCGTCGATGCCGAGGGTGCTACAGCTCCCTTCGGCGTGAAGACCCGAGCCTGCAGGATCCGATCATCTTGTAGCGTGTGCTTCCTGCGGCCGCCGAGGCCAGAAGAAAACGCCCTCGCTGCACTTGTGAAGCTGCGCCTTTTTTCCTCCTGTTTCGAGCATCTGGACTTCGTCGGTAACAGGGATGTTTGTGTGAGCAAGAGCTGCTTTTCGCGGAAGGGACGAGTGAGGTATCCGTATCCCAGAGGCGTGGGGATCCCTCGGCTCGGTCGGCCTTGCCGCTTACGCGTACTTTCACCCGTCCATGAGGCCCTGTCCCCGACTTAGTCGAGAAAGCTTGAAGGACTGCTTCGGCAGGAGAGCTTCCGAACGTGATGACTCATTCGGTCCACGGAGTCGCTTTATCCGAGCGCAAGTTACTTATCGCAGAAGGGGACGAGTGAGGTATCCGTATCCCGGAGGCGTAGGAGTCCCTCGGCTCGGTCAGCCTTGGCTGCTTACGTGTACCTCGTCGTTTCCAGGATCCGCTTTCCGAAGTAGTCAAGAAGCACGAAAGAAATCCTGCTAAAAAGAGATCCTTTTTCGAGGAAAAATTCGACGCAGAGGGGGTCTCCCCCCTTTTAGCCCCCGAGGGAGGGTCGGGTTTTGCCGAGGCTAGGCCGACCCTTCCTTGACAACTAAACTTTGCGTAGGTGCGAGGTATATGAACAACTTGAAAACATCTTAAGGATAGAAGCGACGTAGCTGTTTGATGTTCCAAGCGTTGCCGTAGATCTCGCCTTGATTGCTGGCCAGCTTGTATGTTCCGGGCTTCAGAACTTTGGTGATGACGAATGGCCCTTCCCAGGGGGGCGTGAGCTTGTGCCTCCCTCGGGCGTCTTGTCGCAGCCGAAGCACCAGGTCGCCCACCTGGAGTTCTCGGGACCGGACCCCTCGGGCGTGGTAGCGTCGCAGGGACTGTTGGTACCGCGCCGAGTGTAGTAAGGCCCTGTCCCGAGCTTCCTCCAACTGGTCCAGCGATTCCTCTCGGCTGGCTTGGTTGCTTTGTTCGGTGTAGGCCCTCGCCCTTGGGGAGCCGTATTCCAGGTCAGTGGGCAAGATAGCTTCAGCCCCGTAGACCAGGAAAAACGGCGTGAAGCCCGTGGCACGACTCGGCGTCGTCCTTAGGCTCCAGACCACCGAGGGGAGTTCCTTCATCCATCGCCTGCCGAACTTGTTGAGGTCGTTGTAGATCCGAGGCTTGAGCCCTTGTAGAATCATGCCGTTGGCACGCTCTACCTGCCCATTCGACATGGGATGAGCCACAGCGGCCCAGTCCACCCGGATATGGTGATCTTCGCAAAAATCCAAGAATTTTTTGCCGGTGAACTGGGTGCCGTTGTCGGTGATGATGGAGTTCGGGACCCCGAAGCGATGGATGATGTTGGTGAAGAATGCCACCGCCTGCTCGGACCTGATGCTGTTCAGGGGTCGGACCTCGATCCACTTGGAGAATTTGTCGATGGCGACCAGCAGGTGCGTGTAGCCCCCGGGCGCCTTCTGCAAGGGACCGACGAGGTCCAGACCCCATACAGCGAAGGGCCAGGTGATGGGTATTGTCTGCAGAGCCTGAGCGGGCAGGTGTGTCCGCTTCGCATAGAATTGGCACCCTTCGCAGGTGCGGACAATTCTAGTGGCGTCAGCCACCGCCGTTGGCCAGTAGAAGCCTTGCCGGAAGGCATTTCCAACAAGGGCTCGGGGTGCTGCGTGGTGGCCGCAAGCCCCCGAGTGTACTTCTTGCAGCAGTTCCCGACCTTCGGCGATGGGGATGCATCGCTGGAGGATGCCCGAGGGGCTGCGATGGTAGAGGTCCTCTTCGTCGCCCAGCAAGACGAATGACTTGGCGCGTCGCGCTACCCGCCGAGCCTCGACTTGGTCGAGGGGTAGCTCTCCTCGACGGAGATATTGCAGGTATGGGGCCTGCCAATCTTGGTCTGGCGTGGCCCCGCTCTGCCCTTCCTCGACGTTCAACGCCCCGCCCTCGGGGGCCGAGGGTACCTCGGGCTGAGCCGAGGGTACCTTGGGCTGAGCCGAGGATACCTCGGGCTGAGCCGAGGGTACCTCAGGCTCGGGCGCGTCGTCGAGCTTGACCGAGGGTTGATGTAGATCCCGGGAGAAGACGTCCGGGGGGACTGTCGTTCGCCCCGAGGCTATCTTGGCCAGCTCGTCTGCGGTTTCGTTGTAGCGCCGAGCGATGTGGTTGAGCTCGAGCCCGAAGAACTTGTCCTCCAGGCGCCGAACCTCGTCGCAGTAGGCCTCCATCTTCGGGTCGCGGCAGTGGGAGCTCTTCATGACTTGGTCGATGATGAGCCGCGAGTCACCGCGGGCGTCGAGGCGTCTGACCCCTAGCTCGATGGCGATCCGCAATCCGTTGACCAGAGCTTCGTACTCGGCCACATTGTTGGACGCCGGGAAGTGGAGGCGCAGCACGTAGCGCAAGTGCTTTCCGAGGGGCGATATGAAGAGAAGGCCCGCACCGGCCCCCGTCTTCATCAGCGACCCGTCGAAAAACATGGTCCAGAGCTCCGGTTGGATCGGAGTCGTTGGTAGTTGGGTGTCGACCCATTCAGCCACGAAATCCGCCAACACTTGGGACTTGATGGCCTTCCGAGGGGCGAACGAGATCGTTTCGCCCATGATCTCCACTGCCCACTTTGCGATCCTGCCCGAGGCCTCTCGGCACTGGATGATCTCTCCCAGGGGGAAGGATGACACCACAGTTACCGGATGGGACTCGAAGTAGTGTCGTAGCTTCCGCCTCGTCAGGATCACAGCATACAACAGCTTTTGAGCTTGTGGGTAGCGGATCTTAGTCTCGGACAGCACTTCGCTGATGAAGTAGACCGGCCTCTGAACGGGCAATGTATGCCCTTCCTCCTGCCTTTCGACCACAATCGCGGCGCTAACCACCTGAGTGGTCGCGGCGACGTAGACCAAGAGGGTTTCTCCGTCCGCCGGCGGCACCAAGACTGGCGCCTTTGTAAGGAGCGCCTTCAGGTTGCCGAGGGCTTCCTCGGCCTCAGGGGTCCAAACGAAACACTCGGCCTTCCTTAAGAGGCGGTACAGAGGTAGACCTCTTTCGCCGAGGCGTGAGATGAAGCGGCTCAGGGCCGCGAGGCATCCCATGACCCTCTGTACCCCTTTTAAGTCCTTGATGGGCCCCATGCTGGTGATGGCCGCAATCTTCTCCGGGTTGGCCTCGATGCCTCGCTCAGAGACGATGAACCCTAGGAGCATGCCTCGGGGCACCCCGAAGACACACTTCTCAGGATTAAGCTTGACTCCTTTCGCCTTGAGACACCGGAATGTCACTTCAAGGTCGGAGAGGAGGTTGGGAGCCTTCCGTGTCTTGACCACGATGTCATCGACGTAAGCCTCGACTGTGCGACCGATGTGTTCGCCGAACACATGGTTCATGCACCGCTGGTACGTCGCGCCTGCATTCCTCAGGCCGAACGGCATGGTGACGTAGCAGTACATGCCGAACGGCGTGATGAAAGAAGTCGCGAGCTGGTCGGACTCTTTCATCCGGATCTGGTGATACCCCGAGTAGGCATCGAGGAAGGACAGGGTTTCGCACCCAGCAGTGGAATCCACGATTTGGTCGATGCGAGGCAGAGGGTAGGGAACCTTCGGACATGCTTTGTTGAGACCAGTGTAGTCTACACACATCCGCCATTTCCCCCCTTTCTTCCTCACAAGCACAGGGTTGGCAAGCCATTCGGGATGGAATACCTCTTTGATGAACCCTGCCGCCATTAGCTTGTGGATCTCTTCGCCAATCGCTCTGCGCTTCTCCTCGTCGAATCGGCGCAGAGGCTGCCTGACGGGTCGGGCTCCGGCCCGAATATCCAGCGAGTGCTCGGCGACATCCCTCGGTATGCCGGGCATGTCCGAGGGACTCCACGCAAAGACGTCGGCGTTTGCGCGGAGAAAGTCGACGAGCACTGCTTCCTATTTGGGGTCGAGCCCGGAACCGATCCGGATCTGCTTGGTGGTGTCGCCGCTGGGGTCGAGGGGGACGGCCTTGACCGTCTCCGCTGGCTCGAAGTTGCCGGCATGGCGCTTCACGTCTGGGACCTCCTTGGAGAGGTTCTCCAGGTCGGCGATGAGGGCCTCGGACTCGGCGAGGGCCTCGGCGTACTCCACGCACTCCACGTCGCATTCGAACGCGTGTTTGTACGTGGGGCCGACGGTGATGACCCCGTTGGGGCCCGGCATCTTGAGCTTCAGGTAGGTGTAGTTGGGGACGGCCATGAACTTCGCGTAGCATGGCCTCCCTAACACGGCGTGGTAGGTTCCTCGGAACCCGACCACTTCGAACGTCAGGGTCTCCCTTCGGAAGTTGGAGGGTGTCCCGAAGCAGACTGGGAGGTCGAGTCGCCCGAGGGGCTGGACGCGCTTCCCAGGGATGATCCCGTGGAAGGGCGCAGCACCTGCTCGGACGGAGGACGGATCGACGCGCAGAAGCTTGAGGGTCTCGGCGTAGATGATGTTGAGGCAGCTGCCCCCGTCCATCAGGACCTTGGTGAGCCTGACATCGCCGACAACGGGGTCGACGACGAGCGGGTATTTCCCCGGGCTCGGCACATGGTCGGGGTGGTCGGCCCGGTCGAAAGTGATGGGCTTGTCGGACCAGTCTAGGTAGACTGGCGCCGCCACCTTCACCGAGCAGACCTCCCGGCGCTCTTGCTTGCGGTGCCGAGCCGAGGTATTCGCCGCATGCCCTCCATAGATCATGAAGCAGTCGCGGACCTCGGGGAACCCCCCTGCTAGGTGTTCTTCGTTCTTGTCGTCGTCATGGGCCCTGCCACCCTCGGCGGGTGGCCCGGCCCTGTGGAAATGACGCCGAAGCATAACGCACTCCTCGAGGGTGTGCTTGACGGGCCCCTGATGGTAGGGGCACGGCTCCTTGAGCATCTTGTCGAAGAGGTTTGCACCTCCGGGGGGCTTCCGAGGGTTCTTATACTCGGCGGCGGCGACAAGGTCCGCGTCTGCGGCGTCGCGTTTCGATTGCGACTTCTTCTTGCTTTTCTTCTTGGCGCCGCGCGGAGCAGACGCCTCGGGAGCTTCTTCCGACGGGCGGCCCTGGGGCTGCTTGTCCTTTCGGAAGATAGCCTCGACCGCCTCCTGGCCGGAGGCGAACTTGGTGGCGATGTCCATCAGCTCGCTCGCCCTGGTGGGGGTTTTGCGACCCAGCTTGCTCACCAGGTCGCGGCAAGTGGTGCCGGCGAGGAACGCGCCGATGACATCCGAGTCGGTGATGTTGGGCAGCTCGGTGCGCTGCTTCGAGAATCGCCGGATGTAGTCCCGGAGCGACTCCCCCGGCTGTTGCCGGCAGCTTCGAAGGTCCCAGGAGTTCCCGGGGCGCACGTATGTGCCCTGGAAATTGCCAGCGAAGGCTTGGACCAAGTCGTCCCAGTTGGAAATCTGCCCCGGAGGCAGGTGCTCCAACCAGGCGCGAGCAGTGTCGGAGAGGAACAGGGGGAGGTTGCGGATGACGAGGTTGTCGTCGTCCGTTCCGCCCAGTTGGCAGGCAAGGCGGTAGTCCGCGAGCCACAGTTCCGGTCTCGTTTCCCCCGAGTACTTTGTGATAGTAGTCGGGGGTCGGAACCGGGTCGGGAATGGCGCCCGTCGGATGGCCCGACTGAAGGCCTGCGGACCGGGTGGTTCGGGCGAAGGACTCCGATCCTCCCCGCTGTCGTAGCGCCCCCCACGCCTGGGGTGGTAGCCTCGGTGCACCCTTTCGTCGAGGTGAGCCCGACGGTCGCGTCGATGGTGCTCGTTGCCGAGGTGGCCCGGGGCCGCAGGCGCGGTGTTGCGCGTGCGCCCGGTGCAGACCGAGGCCTCCCGCATGAATCGGGAAGTCGCGGCATGAGGTTCCGAGGGATATCCTTGCCTCCGGGATGCAGTGCTCTCGGCCCGCCGGGCCGCAGCGCCTTCCAGGAGATTCTTGAGTTCTCCCTGTATTCGCCGCCCCTCGGTGGTTGACGGCTCCGGCATCGCGCGGATGAGCATCGCTGCGGTCGCCAGGTTCTGACCGACCCCGCTGGATGCGGGCGGCGGCCTGATCCTGACGTCGTTGGCGACGCGGTGCTGGAGACCTTGGGGCAGATGACGTATTTCTCCGGCCAGGGGTTGGCCCACCCATGTCTGTCCGGCGTCCCGACGGATCGGCTCAAGCGCCCCTGTTCCCTCGTTGAGCCTGGCCTGCGCCTCGCGGACTTGCTCGAGTTGTGGGTCGTAACCCCCCGCCGGAGCGGGGACCACAGCTAGCTCCCGTGGGATGTCGGCGCGAGGCACCGGCCTAGGGAGATCACCATCCTCCGGCATGCCAAGATGGTTGCCTTCGGTGGGATCCCCTAGCTCGATGTGGAAACATTCGCGGCTTGGGCCGCAGCTCTCGCCACCGAGGCTGCGGATTCCGTCGGAACGGTCGGATAGACAGTAGTCACATGCGGTCATGAAGTCCCGCATGGCACTGGGGTTGCCATGTCCGGAGAAATCCCAACCGATGCTGGGATCGTCATCTTCCTCGGACCCGGAGGGCCCGTAGGTCGAGACGTCCGTCAGTCGGTCCCAAGGCGACCGCATACAGAACCTCAGTGGGGTTGCACTCGCCTCAATGAGAGCGCCCGCCAAAACGAGGTCGTTTGGCGGGTTGAGGCCGAGTCGAAATGACGCAAGATGGGAGTTAGTCGTTACCTTTTGGTCGACGTGGAGCGACGTAGTCACATCGGGGACTGGTTGCGCCGTCATCTCTGGTTCGAGGGCGACGTCCTGCAGGCTTTCCGCGAGCGCGCCGGCGTCGTCTTCTTGCTCGGGGTCAGCGTGCCGCGGGGGGACGGCGCTTGCCTCCGTCTCGAACGCGAGGTCGACGTCCGGCGTGCCTTCCGTCGGGGCGTCGGGGGCGTCGATTCGCTCGACGGCCGGCGAAGCGTGGCCTCCCGTCTGGCCTTGACGGCCCCGCCTCCTCCTCCGTTGGCGGGGGAGAGAACGGAGCGAGCCCGAATGTTGCTCTTCCACCACGCGGGGTAGACGTCGTCGATTCCGCCGCCGGCGGGCGGGTTGTCGGCCGCCATTGTCGTAGTCGCGCGGCGGTGGAAGAAGTGTCATGTCGTAGCTGCCGTCGAAGGACATGAACTCAAGAGTCCCGAAACGAAGCACCGTCCCGGGCCGGAGAGGTTGCTGGAGACTGCCCATCTGGAGCTTGACGGGGAGCTGTTCGTCAGCACGCAGCGTGCCCCTACCTGGCGCGCCAACTGTCGGCGTTTCGAGACAGGGGGGTCCCTAAGCCGACGAGTGAGTGTGCTGCGTGCCCCAGCCCAGATGGGTCGAGCGCGTGGGCGAGCGCGAAGGGGGGAGAGGCGAGGCGACCGGAGCCGAGCGTGAGAGAGGTGGAAGTCCTGCGGCCTTCGTGTTCGTCCCGCGCCCAGGTCAGGTGCGCTTGCAGTAGGGGGGTTACAAGCGTCCACGCGGGTGAGGGAAGCGAGCGGCCCCAAAAGAGCGCCTGTCCCGTCCTCGGTCCCGCGCGGCCAACCTCCTCTGAGAAGGCCCTGGTCCTTCCTTTTATAGTCGTAAGGAGAGGATCCAGGTGTACAATGGGGATGTAGCAGAGTGCTACGTGTCTAGCGGAGGGAGAGCTAGCGCCCTAGGTACATGCCAATGTGGCAGCCGGAGAGATCTGGGCACCCTGCTGGCGTGATGTCGTGGCTGTTGGAGGTGCGGCGGAGCCTGATGGAGGGACAGCTGTTGGAGCGGTCGAGTCCCTGCTGACGTTGTCCTGCTTCCGTAAGAGAGCTAGGGGCCGCCGTCGTCATAGAGCTTGTGGAGCGCCATCATTGCCTCTCTGGCGGAGCTAGCCGGATGAGACGCCGGTCTTGTTCTCCGTGACCCGAGTCGATTCGGGGTGGGATGATGATGGCGCCTCCTGTTGACGTGGCGGTCTATGCCCTAGGCAGGGCGACGTGGGGTTTCCTCCGAAGCCGAGGTTGAGTCTGCCTTCTGTTGCCGTGGCCGAGCCCGAGCCAAGGGGTCGGTCGAGGCGGAAGTCGTTCGGCCGAGGCCAGGGCGGAGTCCGAGCCCTGGGGTCGGGCGAGGCGGAGTTTCGTCGTCTTCCGGGTCTTAGCCCGAGTCCGAGCCCTGGGGTCGGGCGGAGCGGAGTTCGCCGTCTTCCGGGTCTTAGCCCGAGTCCGAGCCCTGGGGTCGGGCGGAGCGGAGTTCGCCGTCTTCCGGGTCTTAGCCCGAGTCCGAGCCCTGGGGTCGGGCGGAGCGGAGTTCGCCGTCTTCCGGGTCTTAGCCCGAGTCCGAGCCCTGGGGTCGGGCGGAGCGGAGTTCGCCGTCTTCCGGGTCTTAGCCCGAGTCCGAGCCCTGGGGTCGGGCGGAGCGGAGTTCGCCGTCTTCCGGGTCTTAGCCCGAGTCCGAGCCCTGGGGTCGGGCGGAGCGGAGTTCGCCGTCTTCCGGGTCTTAGCCCGAGTCCGAGCCCTGGGGTCGGGCGGAGCGGAGTTCGCCGTGGCGCCTTTGGCGAGGCCTGACTGCCTGTCAGACTTACTCTGTCGAGTGGCGCTGCAGTCGGAGTGGCGCAGGCGGCGCTGTCCTTCTGTCAGACTGGCCAGTGGAGCGGTGGGGTGACGGCGGTCACCTCGGCTCTGCCGGAGGCGCGTGTCAGGATAGAGGTGTCAGGCCTCCTGTGCGTTAAATGCCCCTGCAATTTGGTCAGTCGGTGTGGTGATTTAGTCAAGGTTGCTTCTGAGCGAAGCCAAGGCCTTGGGCGAGCCGGTGATGTGTCCGCCATAAAAAGGGGGCCTCGGGCGAGACGGAAGTCTCTCGAGGTCGGCTGCCTTCGGCCGAGGCTAGGCTCGGGTGAAGCGTGATCGAGTCACTCGTGTGGACTGATCCCTGACTTAATCATGCCCATCAGGCCTTTGCAGCTTTATGCTGATGGGGGTTACCAGCTGAGAATTAGGCGTCTTGAGGGTACCCCTAATTATGGTCCCCGACAGTGTGGTGCGTCTTGAATTCAAGGCCACCAACAACATGGCGGAGTATGAGGCGCTGATCTTCGGCCTATCCGCGGCCCTATCCCTGGGGGTCCGCCAACTCCTCGCAAAGGGGGACTCTCAGCTTATCATCAAGCAAGTCCGCGGAGAATGTAGCTGCAACGAGCCTAGACTCACAGCTTACCTCCTCCATGTGAGGTAGCTGGAGAAGGATTTCACGGCCCTAGAACTACAGCATGTTCCCCGAGCTGACAACTCAGCGGCAGATGACCTCTCCCATAGGGCATCAACTCGAGCACCCGTGCCCGAGGGCATCTTCGAAAGACGGCTGCTGAGACCCGCCGCCCAGCCGGCCGAACTAGGCGAAGGGGGCGAGACCTGCACCTCGAAGCTGGCGGTCCCGGTGGCGTCCCAGAACCCACCAAAGGCTGTGTGCGCTCTGGGGGACTCCGTTGACCCTTCAGCGCCACAGTCTTCAACTCAGAGCGGTCCCGATGCATGGATCTCCGAGATCAGGGACTACTTGAAGGAAAATATCCTTCCTGAAGACCATGTCTCCGCCGAGCGCATAGTGCGGTTGGCTAAGCGATACACGATGGTAGAAGGGGGTCTCTACCGCCGTGGCGCCAATGGAATTCTCATGTGGTGCATCACCCAGGAAGAGGGTCGTGAGTTACTCATGGAGATCCATGGAGGGGAGTGTGGAAGTCATTCTTCATCCCGCACGCTGGTCGGTAAGGCCTTCCGGCATGGTTTTTATTGGCCAACTGCCCTCTAGGATGCGACCGAGCTAGTAAAGTCCTGCGAAGCGTGCCAGTACCATGCAAAGCAGATACACACACCAGCTCAGGCTCTGCAAATGATTCCTCCCTTCTGGCCATTCGCCGTATGGGGGGTGGATATCCTGGAATGTTTCCCAGGGCTGTCGGCGGTACCGGTACCTCTTTGTCGCCATTGACAAGTTCACCAAGTGGCCTGAAGCCACCCCTGTGGTCAGCATCACCCAGAGCGCTGCTGTCGGTTTCCTCAAATCGATCGTCTGCAGATTCGGGGTCCCAAGTCGTATCATTACAGACAACGGGACCCAGTTTACAAGCTGGGTCTTCCACGAGTACTGTGAAGGCATCGACACCCAGCTCTGCTTCGCATCTGTGGCCCATCCTAGGAGTAACGGACAAGTGGAGAGAGCAAATGCAAAGATCCTCAGGGGACTAAAGACGCGTACCTATGACTGCTTAAAGAAGCATGGCGCAAATTGGGTCAGTGAGCTGCCCTTTGTGCTATGGGGGAACCGGACCACACCTAGCCGAGCCACCGGGGAGACCCCATTCTTCCTGGTCTACGGGGCCAAAGCCTGTCTTCCCCCGGAAATCATTATGGGCTCCCCACGGGCCCAGTCGTTTGATGAGATGCGCAGGAATAGCTATGGCGTGAGGATGTGGACTTCATCGACGAGCACAGGTGGCGAGCAGCAGTCCAAAATGCACGGTACAACCAGGAGCTCATGCGCTACCACTAATGGTTTGTGCATAGTAGGAAGTTTGAAGTCGGGGACCTGGTTCTAAGGCGAATTCTGAACCGAGAAGGGCTCCACAAGCTCTCTCCCAGCTGGGAAGGACCCTTCAAGGTGACAGAAATATGTCGCCCCAGGTGCGTCCGCCTCGCCACAGATAACGGAGTACCTCTTCCTAACCCCTGGAATATAGAGCATCTCCGTAAATTTTTCCCATAAAAACAGAATTGGGGGTTTGGTCTCTTTCCCTGTAACTAAGAAGCGCATTTATATGCGCCAGCCCAGAGAGGTCCGCCCTCAATAAACCTGGTCTATTGGCCTACACTCGTGTATGACCGGTTATAAGGAAGGGGTTCAACCCATAGAACTGTTTTTATGATTGGTTTTATTCCTATATTTACAACCATTATTACTATCTCTCCACCCATGCAGTCTCCGTCCCTGGCTGGTATAGCGGCATCCGAATTGAGTAGCCAGACCTGGCAACCAGACAATGGGGTGGTTTGGGGCCGTAAGGTCGCTTGGTATGGTCAAGTACCGCAAGCCTACATGCCCCACCGCCCTGCAGCCAGTCCTATTGCGTGAATCAAAGGATAAGAAATACCAGCTAGCAGACCCTATGGGTGCGCTGCTAAAAATACCTAGCCTAGACTGTGTGCAGGTAGGGTCCCGGTTGGGTTGCCCCTTGGGGGTCATGACACCAGTTCCTCCTTAAGAATCCTGGCATCCAGCCCCGACACGTCGAGGCCATATCCCAGGGGGCCAAGTACCAGGGGAGAAGTTGGTAACAATGCACACAACAAAGGAAAAGTGGCATGCAGATAAGTTGTAATGTCACCGATAAGTAGTACCTAAAGAATATCTTACAAAATCAAAGACATATGGCAACCCGCTCCCCAGCGGAACCCTCGTTTTTTCTCCACGCAGGCCTGGCTACTCATCGTCAGCAGGATCCCGCTGGAAGCGCCCGACCACCGTGTCCACAGCATCCTGCACGCCCTCCCGGGCAGCATCTTCAGTATTGGCCACCGGACCCGCAATGACTGGCCCCAAGGAGACAGCCGGGTCGTGGCTTCGGAAGCATGTCAAGACGTACTCAATTGCCGACAAGCAGAGTCTGCTGCCCTCGGCCTCCAAGCGGGCGCCAAGAATCTGATCCAGATGTTGGAGGCGGTCAGCAGCGGAATCCAGTATCGGGAGCGCCTCGGAGATGGACACCGGCCGCACCAATGCCGGGATGGGACTCATCCCCAACGGCACTAACGTCGTGCTTACCTCGCCAGCCAAGGCGGCGATGCGCTGGGCCCCGGCGCGTTGCTTAGCCCGGAGGTCGTCGAGTGTTTTCCTCATCACCTCCACTGCCTGGGGGCCCGAGGCCGTCTGCGTCGCCTGCACAGCTTGCGCTGCCTGGAACTAGCGGACATGCTCCTCCAGTGCCCGCACTTTCCCCTCCAAACGCTTCCCTTTCTCCTCTGCCTCGAGCTCAAGCTCATCCAGCAGCTTGTTCCGCCTTGCCCACATCTCCTTCCTGAAGGCGAGGTCCTCCTCCTACCAGGTGAGGTCAGTTGCCCATTTCGCCAGGGAAGCTTCCCTCGCCTTGAGGTTTTCCTCGGCGCGAGCAATGTCGCTAGCCTTATCGGCAAGTTCCTGTTGCAGCCTCTGCAGCTTCGCCTCAGCCGCAGCCTGCTTGTCCCACTGTTTCTCCAACACTGTATTATAAGCTTTCAGCTTATCATGGAGCGCTGTGACGGCCTCCTCCTTTTGGCCTAAGTGTTCCTTATTCTTGACCAAGCTTCTCTCCTTTCGGGCCACCTCCTCCTCTCGGTTAGACACCTTCCGAATGTCCTCCTTGAAGTCCTCACGCTCCTGCTCAAGCTCCGCCCGCTCTGAGGCGAATTGGCAGGACGCTACCTTAGTGTGCTTCTCCAGTTGGGTGCACCAGTCGCCAAGGCGCTAGTGCTCAGTCTCGAGCACCTCCCACTCCCGCCGGATAGTCGCCTTGGTTTCCTAGAGGGCCTAGTGAGCGCGAGTCAGCACCTGAGGGATGGGAGTCAGCGTTACTTCAAGTTCGACGCCAGACCGGAGCGGTCGCCTAAGAATAACCTCCGGACCCTCCGGAGTTGGCGGCGGGATAGAGCTGGACATGCCCCCATGCCTACCACCGATGGTGCATCCGACGGTATCGCCTTCGTTGGGTCTGCAACAGCTATTGGCGACACTACCACTTCTGGACCCCTAGCTGGAGCTTGGGAACCCGAAGGCGTTGCCACTCCTCTAGCAGCAGCAGGAAGAATAGCGAAATTGGCAGCGCCAACCCGCAGAAGAGATAGGAAACGAAGAGCACAAACTCCCTGGCAGCAAGATCACCAAGGGGAGTAGTGCCGGCCCGGATCCTCCTGACAAACGCAAGCATGCCCCATCTGAGCAGGCAACGCACCGAGTCGAGCGCCTCCTTGGTCTGGTAATGATCAGGGCGGACCAGCATGGCCATGGCGACCACGGCGGTGAAAAACTGGGGAGCACGAACGCGGAGAGGCGTGGAAGGCTTGGAGGCGAAAGGGCAGAGCAGTGTGGCGGAACTGCCCGAATTATTCCAACTTAAGTGCCTAAGCCCCGCCTCAGAGGCTAGACCACACTTAAATGGGAATAACCCGTCAATCCCTCGGATCTAGTCCGACACGGCCACTGACAGGATCAAGTACCACATTCTCACTCGAAGGTGAGTCACAGAGCAAATACAATAAAGCATAAAACCATACATGTCAGAGTATTAAATTATTACATCATCATCATCATCGGAGTTTTTGCAAAAGTAACCATCATTGTTCGAAGTGCAGCGGAAATAAACTAACGGTAAATAAATAGAGGTATGGGGAAGCCTGTCCCATCACTCCTCATGCTCCTCCTCAGCCGAGGCAGGGTCCCACTCGACAGTCCAACCCGGTGGCAAGGTGGACGGCCAAGTTATCCCAGCAACCATTTCCTCCAGAGAACCTGTAAAAATTGTGCCACAAGCAAGGCTGAGTATACTAATGTCGGGGACCATAATTAGGGGTACCCTCAAGACGCCTAATTCTCAGCTGGTAACCCCCATCAGCATAAAGCTGCAAAGGCCTGATGGGCATGATTAAGTCAGGGATCAGTCCACACGAGTGACTCGATCACGCTTCACCCGAGCCTAGCCTCGGCCGAAGGCAGCCGACCTCGAGAGACTTCCGTCTCGCCCGAGGCCCCCTTTTTATGGCGGACACATCACCGGCTCGCCCAAGGCCTTGGCTTCGCTCAGAAGCAACCTTGACTAAATCACCACACCGACTGACCAAATTGCAGGGGCATTTAACGCACAGGAGGCCTGACACCTCTATCCTGACACGCGCCTCCGGCAGAGCCGAGGTGACCGCCGTCACCCCACCGCTCCACTGGCCAGTCTGACAGAAGGACAGCGCCGCCTGCGCCACTCCGACTACAGCGCCACTCGACAGAGTAAGTCTGACAGGCAGTCAGGCCTCGCCAAAGGCGCCACGGCGAACTCCGCTCCGCCCGACCCCAGGGCTCGGACTCGGGCTAAGACCCGGAAGACGGCGAACTCCGCTCCGCCCGACCCCAGGGCTCGGACTCGGGCTAAGACCCGGAAGACGGCGAACTCCGCTCCGCCCGACCCCAGGGCTCGGACTCGGGCTAAGACCCGGAAGACGGCGAACTCCGCTCCGCCCGACCCCAGGGCTCGGACTCGGGCTAAGACCCGGAAGACGGCGAACTCCGCTCCGCCCGACCCCAGGGCTCGGACTCGGGCTAAGACCCGGAAGACGGCGAACTCCGCTCCGCCCGACCCTAGGGCTCGGACTCGGGCTAAGACCCGGAAGACGACGAAACTCCGCCTCGCCCGACCCCAGGGCTCGGACTCCGCCCTGGCCTCGGCCGAACGACTTCCGCCTCGACCGACCCCTTGGCTCGGGCTCGGCCACGGCAACAGAAGGCAGACTCAACCTCGGCTTCGGAGGAAACCCCACGTCGCCCTGCCTAGGGCATAGACCGCCACGTCAACAGGAGGCGCCATCATCATCCCACCCCGAATCGACTCGGGTCACGGAGAACAAGACCGGCGTCTCATCCGGCCAGCTCCGCCAGAGAGGCAATGATGGCGCTCCACAAGCTCTATGACGACGGCGGCCCCTAGCTCTCTTACGGAAGCAGGACAACGTCAGCAGGGACTCGACCGCTCCAACAGCTGTCCCTCCATCAGGCTCCGCCGCACCTCCAACAGCCACGACATCACGCCAGCAGGGTGCCCAGATCTCTCCGGCTGCCACATTGGCATGTACCTAGGGCGCTAGCTCTCCCTCCGCTAGACACGTAGCACTCTGCTACATCCCCATTGTACACCTGGATCCTCTCCTTACGACTATAAAAGGAAGGACCAGGGCCTTCTCAGAGAAGGTTGGCCGCGCGGGACCGAGGACGGGACAGGCGCTCTCTTGGGGCCGCTCGCTTCCCTCACCCGCGTGGACGCTTGTAACCCCCCTACTGCAAGCGCAGCTGACCTGGGCGCGGGACGAACACGAAGGCCGCGGGACTTCCACCTCTCTCACGCTCGGCTCCGGCCGCCTCGCCTCTCCCCCCTTCGCGCTCGCCCACGCGCTCGACCCATCTGGGCTGGGGCACGCAGCACACTCACTCGTCGGCTTAGGGACCCCCCTGTCTCGAAACGCCGACAGTTGGCGCGCCAGGTAGGGGCACGCTGCGTGCTGACGAACAGCTCCCCGTCAAGCTCCAGATGGGTAGTCTCCAGCAACCTCTCCGGCCCAGGACGGTGCTTCGTTTCGGGACTCTTGAGTTCATGTCCTTCGACGGCAGCTACGACATGACACTTCTTCCACCGCCGCGCGACTACGACAATGGCGGCCGACAACCCGCCCGCCGGCGGCGGAATCGACGACGTCTACCCCGCGTGGTGGAAGAGCAACATTCGGGCTCGCTCCGTTCTCTCCCCCGCCAACGGAGGAGGAGGCGGGGCCGTCAAGGCCAGACGGGAGGCCACGCTTCGCCGGCCGTCGAGCGAATCGACGCCCCCGACGCCCCGACGGAAGGCACGCCGGACGTCGACCTCGCGTTCGAGACGGAGGCAAGCGCCGTCCCCCCGCGGCACGCTGACCCCGAGCAAGAAGACGACGCCGGCGCGCTCGCGGAAAGCCTGCAGGACGTCGCCCTCGAACCAGAGACGACGGCGCAACCAGTCCCCGATGTGACTACGTCGCTCCTCGTCGACCAAAAGGTAACGACTAACTCCCATCTTGCGTCATTTCGACTCGGCCTCAACCCGCCAAACGACCTCGTTTTGGCGGGCGCTCTCATTGAGGCGAGTGCAACCCCACTGAGGTTCTGTATGCGGTCGCCTTGGGACCGACTGACGGACGTCTCGACCTACGGGCCCTCCGGGTCCGAGGAAGATGACGATCCCAGCATCGGTTGGGATTTCTCCGGACATGGCAACCCCAGTGCCATGCGGGACTTCATGACCGCATGTGACTACTGTCTATCCGACCGTTCCGACGGAAGCCGCAGCCTCGGTGACGAGAGCTGCGGCCCAAGCCGCGAATGTTTCCACATCGAGCTAGGGGATCCCACCGAAGGCAACCATCTTGGCATGCCGGAGGATGGTGATCTCCCTAGGCCGGTGCCTCGCGCCGACATCCCACGGGAGCTAGCTGTGGTCCCCGCTCCGGCGGGGGGTTACGACCCACAACTCGAGCAAGTCCGCGAGGCACAGGCCAGGCTCAACGAGGGAACAGGGGCGCTTGAGCCGATCCGTCGGGACGCCGGACAGACATGGGTGGGCCAACCCCTGGCCGGAGAAATACGTCATCTGCCCCAAGGTCTCCAGCACCGCGTCGCCAACGACGTCAGGATCAGGCCGCCGCCCGCATCCAGCGGGGTCGGTCAGAACCTGGCGACCGCAGCGATGCTCATCCGCGCGATGCCGGAGCCGTCAACCACCGAGGGGCGGCGAATACAGGGAGAACTCAAGAATCTCCTGGAAGGCGCTGCGGCCCGGCGGGCCGAGAGCACTGCATCCCGGAGGCAAGGATATCCCTCGGAACCTCATGCCGCGACATCCCGATTCATGCGGGAGGCCTCGGTCTACACCGGGCGCACGCGCAACACCGCGCCTGCGGTTCCGGGCCACCTCGGCAACGAGCACCATCGACGCGACCGTCGGGCTCACCTCGACGAAAGGGTGCGCCGAGGCTACCACCCCAGGCGTGGGGGGCGCTACGACAGCGGGGAGGATCGGAGTCCTTCGCCCGAACCACCCGGTCCGCAGGCCTTCAGTCGGGCCATCCGACGGGCGCCATTCCCGACCCGGTTCCGACCCCCGACTACTATCACAAAGTACTCGGGGGAAACGAGACCGGAACTGTGGCTCGCGGACTACCGCCTTGCCTGCCAACTGGGCGGAACGGACGACGACAACCTCGTCATCCGCAACCTCCCCCTGTTCCTCTCCGACACTGCTCGCGCCTGGTTGGAGCACCTGCCTCCCGGGCAGATTTCCAACTGGGACGACTTGGTCCAAGCCTTCGCTGGCAATTTCCAGGGCACATACGTGCGCCCCAGGAACTCCTGGGACCTTCGAAGCTGCCGGCAACAGCCGGGGGAGTCGCTCCGGGACTACATCCGGCGATTCTCGAAGCAGCGCACCGAGCTGCCCAACATCACCGACTCGGATGTCATCGGCGCGTTCCTCGCCGGCACCACTTGCCGCGACCTGGTGAGCAAGCTGGGTCGCAAAACCCCCACCAGGGCGAGCGAGCTGATGGACATCGCCACCAAGTTCGCCTCCGGCCAGGAGGCGGTCGAGGCTATCTTCCGAAAGGACAAGCAGCCCCAGGGCCGCCCGTCGGAAGAAGCTCCCGAGGCGTCTGCTCCGCGCGGCGCCAAGAAGAAAGGCAAGAAGAAGTCGCAATCGAAACGCGACGCCGCAGACGCGGACCTTGTCGCCGCCGCCGAGTATAAGAACCCTCGGAAGCCCCCCGGAGGTGCAAACCTCTTCGACAAGATGCTCAAGGAGCCGTGCCCCTACCATCAGGGGCCTGTCAAGCACACCCTCGAGGAGTGCGTTATGCTTCGGCGTCATTTCCACAGGGCCGGGCCACCCGCCGAGGGTGGCAGGGCCCACGACGACGACAAGAACGAAGAACACCCAGCAGGGGGGTTCCCCGAGGTCCGCGACTGCTTCATGATCTATGGAGGGCATGCGGCGAATACCTCGGCTCGGCACCGCAAGCAAGAGCGCCGGGAGGTCTGCTCGGTGAAGGTGGCGGCGCCAGTCTACCTAGACTGGTCCGACAAGCCCATCACTTTCGACCGGGCCGACCACCCCGACCATGTGCCGAGCCCGGGGAAATACCCGCTCGTCGTCGACCCCGTTGTCGGCGATGTCAGGCTCACCGAGGTCCTGATGGACGGGGGCAGCTGCCTCAACATCATCTACGCCGAGACCCTCAAGCTTCTGCGCGTCGATCCGTCCTCCATCCGAGCAGGTGCTGCGCCCTTCCACGGGATCATCCCTGGGAAGCGCGTCCAGCCCCTCGGGCGACTCGACCTCCCAGTCTGCTTCGGGACACCCTCCAACTTCCGAAGGGAGACCCTGACGTTCGAAGTGGTCGGGTTCCGAGGAACCTACCACGCCGTGTTAGGGAGGCCATGCTACGCGAAGTTCATGGCCGTCCCCAACTACACCTACCTGAAGCTCAAGATGCCGGGCCCCAACGGGGTCATCACCGTCGGCCCCACGTACAAACACGCGTTCGAATGCGACGTGGAGTGCGTGGAGTGCGCCGAGGCCCTCGCCGAGTCCGAGGCCCTCATCGCCGACCTGGAGAACCTCTCCAAGGAGGTCCCAGACGTGAAGCGCCATGCCGGCAACTTCGAGCCAGCGGAGACGGTCAAGGCCGTCCCCCTCGACCCCAGCGGCGACACCACCAAGCAGATCCGGATCGGTTCCGGGCTCGACCCCAAATAGGAAGCAGTGCTCGTCGACTTTCTCCGCGCAAACGCCGACGTCTTTGCGTGGAGTCCCTCGGACATGCCCGGCATACCGAGGGATGTCGCCGAGCACTCGCTGGATATTCGGGCCGGAGCTCGACCCGTCAGGCAGCCTCTGCGCCGATTCGACGAGGAGAAGCGCAGAGCGATTGGCGAAGAGATCCACAAGCTAATGGCGGCAGGGTTCATCAAAGAGGTATTCCATCCCGAATGGCTTGCCAACCCTGTGCTTGTGAGGAAGAAAGGGGGGAAATGGCGGATGTGTGTAGACTACACTGGTCTCAACAAAGCATGTCCGAAGGTTCCCTACCCTCTGCCTCGCATCGACCAAATCGTGGATTCCACTGCTGGGTGCGAAACCCTGTCCTTCCTCGATGCCTACTCGGGGTATCACCAGATCCGGATGAAAGAGTCCGACCAGCTCGCGACTTCTTTCATCACGCCGTTCGGCATGTACTGCTACGTCACCATGTCGTTCGGCCTGAGGAATGCAGGCGCGACGTACCAGCGGTGCATGAACCATGTGTTCGGCAAACACATCGGTCGCGCAGTCGAGGCCTACGTCGATGACATCGTGGTCAAGACACGGAAGGCTCCCAACCTCCTCTCCGACCTTGAAGTGACATTCCGGTGTCTCAAGGCGAAAGGAGTCAAGCTTAATCCTGAGAAGTGTGTCTTCGGGGTGCCCCGAGGCATGCTCCTAGGGTTCATCGTCTCTGAGCGAGGCATCGAGGCCAACCCGGAGAAGATTGCGGCCATCACCAGCATGGGGCCCATCAAGGACTTAAAAGGGGTACAGAGGGTCATGGGATGCCTCGCGGCCCTGAGCCGCTTCATCTCACGCCTCGGCGAAAGAGGTCTGCCTCTGTACTGCCTCTTAAGGAAGGCCGAGTGTTTCGTTTGGACCCCTGAGGCCGAGGAAGCCCTCGGCAACCTGAAGGCGCTCCTTACAAAGGCGCCAGTCTTGGTGCCGCCGGCGGACGGAGAAACCCTCTTGGTCTACGTCGCCGCGACCACTCAGGTGGTTAGCGCCGCGATTGTGGTCGAAAGGCAGGAGGAAGGGCATACATTGCCCGTTCAGAGGCCGGTCTACTTCATCAGCGAAGTGCTGTCCGAGACTAAGATCCGCTACCCACAAGTTCAAAAGCTGCTGTATGCTGTGATCCTGACGAGGCGGAAGCTACGACACTACTTCGAGTCCCATCCGGTAACTGTGGTGTCATCCTTCCCCCTGGGGGAGATCATCCAGTGCCGAGAGGCCTCGGGCAGGATCGCAAAGTGGGCAGTGGAGATCATGGGCGAAACGATCTCGTTCGCCCCTCGGAAGGCCATCAAGTCCCAAGTGTTGGCGGATTTCGTGGCTGAATGGGTCGACACCCAACTACCAACGACTCCGATCCAACCGGAGCTCTGGACCATGTTTTTCGACGGGTCGCTGATGAAGACGGGGGCCGGTGCGGGCCTTCTCTTCATATCGCCCCTCGGAAAGCACTTGCGCTACGTGCTGCGCCTCCACTTCCCGGCGTCCAACAATGTGGCCGAGTACGAAGCTCTGGTCAACGGATTGCGGATCGCCATCGAGCTAGGGGTCAGACGCCTCGACGCCCGCGGTGACTCGCGGCTCATCATCGACCAAGTCATGAAGAACTCCCACTGCCGCGACCCGAAGATGGAGGCCTACTGCGACGAGGTTCGGCGCCTGGAGGACAAGTTCTTCGGGCTCGAGCTCAACCACATCGCTCGGCGCTACAACGAAACCGCAGACGAGCTGGCCAAGATAGCCTCGGGGCGAACGACAGTCCCCCCGGACGTCTTCTCCCGGGATCTACATCAACCCTCCGTCAAGCTCGACGACGCGCCCGAGCCTGAGGTACCCTCGGCTCAGCCCGAGGTACCCTCGGCTCAGCCCGAGGTACCCTCGGCCCCCGAGGGCGGGGCGTTGAACGTCGAGGAAGGGCAGAGCGGGGCCACGCCAGACCAAGATTGGCAGGCCCCATACCTGCAATATCTCCGTCGAGGAGAGCTACCCCTCGACCAAGTCGAGGCTCGGCGGGTAGCGCGACGCGCCAAGTCATTCGTCTTGCTGGGCGACGAAGAGGACCTCTACCATCGCAGCCCCTCGGGCATCCTCCAGCGATGCATCCCCATCGCCGAAGGTCGGGAACTGCTGCAAGAAGTACACTCGGGGGCTTGCGGCCACCACGCAGCACCCCGAGCCCTTGTTGGAAATGCCTTCCGGCAAGGCTTCTACTGGCCAACGGCGGTGGCTGACGCCACTAGAATTGTCCGCACCTGCGAAGGGTGCCAATTCTATGCGAAGCGGACACACCTGCCCGCTCAGGCTCTGCAGACAATACCCATCACCTGGCCCTTCGCTGTATGGGGTCTGGACCTCGTCGGTCCCTTGCAGAAGGCGCCCGGGGGCTACACGCACCTGCTGGTCGCCATCGACAAATTCTCCAAGTGGATCGAGGTCCGACCCCTGAACAGCATCAGGTCCGAGCAGGCGATGGCATTCTTCACCAACATCATCCATCGCTTCGAGGTCCCGAACTCCATCATCACCGACAACGGCACCCAGTTCACCGGCAAAAAATTCTTGGATTTTTGCGAAGATCACCATATCCGGGTGGACTGGGCCGCTGTGGCTCATCCCATGTCGAATGGGCAGGTAGAGCGTGCCAACGGCATGATTCTACAAGGGCTCAAGCCTCGGATCTACAACGACCTCAACAAGTTCGGCAAGCGATGGATGAAGGAACTCCCCTCGGTGGTCTGGAGCCTAAGGACGACGCCGAGTCGTGCCACGGGCTTCACGCCGTTTTTCCTGGTCTACGGGGCTGAAGCTATCTTGCCCACTGACCTGGAATACGGCTCCCCAAGGGCGAGGGCCTACACCGAACAAAGCAACGAAGCCAGCCGAGAGGAATCGCTGGACCAGTTGGAGGAAGCTCGGGACAGGGCCTTACTACACTCGGCGCGGTACCAACAGTCCCTGCGACGCTACCACGCCCGAGGGGTCCGGTCCCGAGAACTCCAGGTGGGCGACCTGGTGCTTCGGCTGCGACAAGACGCCCGAGGGAGGCACAAGCTCACGCCCCCCTGGGAAGGGCCATTCATCATCGCCAAAGTTCTGAAGCCCGGAACATACAAGCTGGCCAGCAATCAAGGCGAGATCTACGGCAACGCTTGGAACATCAAACAGCTACGTCGCTTCTATCCTTAAGATGTTTTCAAGTTGTTCATATACCTCGCACCTACGCAAAGTTTAGTTGTCAAGGAAGGGTCGGCCTAGCCTCGGCAAAACCCGACCCTCCCTCTGGGGCTAAAAGGGGGGAGGCCCCCTCTGCGTCGAATTTTTCCTCGAAAAAGGATCTCTTTTTAGCAGGATTTCTTTCGTGCTTCTTGACTACTTCGGAAAGCGGATCCTGGAAACGACGAGGTACACGTAAGCAGCCAAGGCTGACCGAGCCGAGGGACTCCTACGCCTCCGGGATACGGATACCTCACTCGTCCCCTTCTGCGATAAGTAACTTGCGCTCGGATAAAGCGACTCCGTGGACCGAACGAGTCATCACGTTCGGAAGCTCTCCTGCCGAAGCAGTCCTTCAAGCTTTCTCGACTAAGTCGGGGACAGGGCCTCATGGACGGGTGAAAGTACGCGTAAGCGGCAAGGCCGACCGAGCCGAGGGATCCCCACGCCTCTGGGATACGGATACCTCACTCGTCCCTTCCGCGAAAAGCAGCTCTTGCTCACACAAACATCCATGTTACCGACGAAGTCCAGATGCTCGAAACAGGAGGAAAAAAGGCGCAGCTTCACAAGAGCAGCGAGGGCGTTTTCTTCTGGCCTCGACGGCCGCAGGAAGCACACGCTACAAGATGATCGGATCCTGCAGGCTCGGGTCTTCACGCCGAAGGGAGCTGTAGCACCCTCGGCATCGACGACGTCTTCAGCAAAGCCCGACCCAGCCTCGGGCGGCGCCGCGGTCCAGGGGCTCCTCCGGGAATCCGGCCCGAGCAGGCGGCTCAACCGGTTACCCCTGGGGCCTCGGTCAACCGGCTCCCAAGGGCGCCAGCCCGATCCGAGGCCTCGACTGATCGACTTTGGCGTCGGCCCCGCTGGCGGACAACACGGCTAGGCTCCGGCCAACCAGGTTCCCATTCTCGAGCCAACTCCGCCTCTGTTCATACTGATATCGCTACCCCCGGCCTCGATCCACCGAAGGGCGACCGAGGGGTCTCTTCAACTAAGCTAGAGGAGCCTCACATAACAAGGCCGAACGGGCCGAGGGATTCCTACGCCTCCGGGATACGGATACCTCACCCGTCACCTTGACACGGGGCAACTCATGCTTGGTAAAGCGGATCAGATAATCAAACAGGCGAGACCTAGTGCTCGAAAATGAGGAAAAAACACGGCTCAGTGCCGAAGTTACATACACGTTCAGGCCTCGACAGCCACAATGAACGAGGACCACTGGCATACGAGATGCCACTACCAACGGAACTCCGGTTCCCCCCTCCGCAGGTACGAACGACCCCACTCCATGGGGAAGGCCTGCGGAACCACAGAAGGCCGATGGCCGGCTCACCGCCGCCCGTCCTGACTACGGCAACAGTGGGTCGGCGCTGCTGCGATCTTGCCCTCGCCCTCGCCGACGCTCGAGGGGCGAGGACAAGCACACCGGCGCGGTAGCCCAAGGCGCCGGTGATGGCAGTGATCCCGTCGGTGACGAGGACTTCTCAAGCCGCCTCCGCATCAGCGCCGATGGCAGGGGACACCAGCCCCCCGGCAGATCCCCACTCAAATCCTCCCAGATGAGTGGGGCGCCGGCCTCTGTGCAAGGGCGCCGTCCCAGTGCAAAAGCAGGACCACCCCAGAACACGAACGCCGCCCTAATGGCGCGCGGAACCCTGGGTGGTCCTCCCGTGCACACGATGCAGCGGCCGCCCTCCGGCAGGAGGGGCCGCCGGAAGCCCGGCCGACGACTCCGACACGCTGGAGGTGACGACGCTCGCCGTCGTTCAGCCCCACGTTATCGAAGTCTGCGCCGTCCGCAGGGCCAGCGAACGCCTCTACCCCCAAGCGCCACGGGAAAGGGCGACCCGCGGACCCACGCGGAAGGTAGAGCGCCGGCTCAGCGTGGCTCCCGCCCCAGCGGGGATGATGAACATCCTTGAAGCTGAGGGTGGGACCAAGATCGCAGCCTGGCTTGCTCTTCCCCACCCAGAAACCGACAGTCACCATCCTGGGTGATCGTCGGCATGGGGGTACGGCCGGGCCGGCTGATGAAAATCCTTGAAGCCGAACGATGGCTGAGAGGTACCAACTCCCATGGAGTTGCGTTCCTCCAACGAGGAGGCGGAAAGGCGGCGGATACCCCCCATCCGGGGGCTTGGAAGACGGGAAGACCCGACGCTTAAGGGAGGAAGAAGACATGGTTGCCTTACGAAGGGAGCCTCCCTCCTTTTAAAGGCAACTCCCCCTACGTGCGCCCCCAAGCGCCGCGGGCCGAGTCTTCTCCAACACGCTCCAAGGCCCTCCCCTACGACTCGGGGGCTGGGTCCCGCATGTCATGCAAGCCGGCTCAGGGCAGAAGAAGCCAAACCGCCGCGCATGGTGCGCACGACCGTCCAGCGGTTACAGGCGACCCCCCATTTTCGCCCAGACCAACGGGCGGAAGGGGCGGGCAGCCATGCAGGCGGCATGCAACCGCGCCAGATGGACGCGCTTCTCCGACTTCTGACACGCCAGCCTGGAACCCAGGCCCACGCGTCGAGCAACCGGCACGCCAGTTGCTGCATGCAAGCAACCGCACCGCCACTTGTGCCACCATCGCGCCTCTTCGGTTGCGAAGCCTGTGCCACGACTCGAGGCGACCCAACAGCGCCAGACTGGCGCGTCGGTCAAAGCGACCGAAAGTGGGCCAGCAGTAATAGCGGTGGCAGGCGGGCGGGCACAGCAGTCACGTCGTCAGCCAGGCTCACGTCCCATCCTGAGACAGCAAGGGAGCCTCCTCTCACGGCGTGAAGACGGTGCACCCGTGACCCATTCCTCGAACGGATCGCACGCGCGCAACGGCCGCCCCGCCAACCACTCACCCCGTCGCATTAACTCCGCGGCGAGACACGCGGCGCTTCTGGCAGGAGGAGCGCGCGACGCTTCACCTTCGCCGTAATAACCGCGTCAGAAAAGGTACGCCACGTCGTCCGATTTCGTATCCTTTTCCGTTTTCCTCTTTCTCTATCTCTTCCAACAGGGACCGGGAAAGGGGATACCCCGAAAGGGATCCTTCTCCGCGAAGGAACCGGGCTCCGAGCCCCCCATTACTGATCAGGGGTTCGAAGGCTGGCCCCCCGAGGGTTCAACAGTCGCCTCAGATCGCGTGGGACCGACACCCACTACTGGTCAGGGGTTCGAAGGCCAGCCCCCCGAAGGGCTTCATGGCCGCCTCAGGCTACTCGGGCTCCGCGCCCATTACTGATCAGGGGTTCGAAGGCTGGCCCCCGAAGGGTTCACAGTCGCCTCAGACACCGAGCGAGGGATGACCAGGGGTACGTTCGATACATAACCGAGGCTCGGGCTGCGCTCCCGAGGTACCCTAGGACATTTCCGAGACCAGTGGGAACGATCTTGTAACGGAATCCCATCGGAGGGAGGCATCGAGTCCTCGGACCCCGTCGCCAGGGGACCGGGTCCGGCAAATCACCCGCAGGTACTTTTGGGCGTGCCTCTGGGCCCCTAGCCGACCCCCAACGAACGGGGCACGGACGTCCACTCGGATTACCCGCTTGCAGCTCACCGGAGACACCATGTTCGGTGCCCATCGAGGGTAACATGGCGCACTCCCCCCCTCCTCCTTGCGGAAAGGCGACGAAGGGGCGTATGTAAAAAGCCGAGTCTGTCCCTGATCGTCCTCTCGCCCTGTGCAGAGGCTCGGGGGCTGCTCTCGCAAAAACCGGCTCCGGCCAAATCGTTGACAGCGTCAACATACCAGCCCGAGAGCTTGGGCCCCGACCGTGCACCCGGGCTACGGCCAGTTCGCATGAGGGAACAACCAGACCAGCCAAAGTATTAAGACCTCGAAGGAGTGTAACCACTCCTCCGAGGCCTCGGGGGCTACACCCGGCGGGTGCGCTCGCGCGCACCCACCGGAACGAAATGCAACCGAGAAAGGCTGGTCCCCTTGCAAAAAAGTGCGACAAAAGCCTCCAAGCGAGTGCTAACACTCCCTTCGAGGCTCGGGGGCTACTGTCGGGGACCATAATTAGGGGTACCCTCAAGACGCCTAATTCTCAGCTGGTAACCCCCATCAGCATAAAGCTGCAAAGGCCTGATGGGCATGATTAAGTCAGGGATCAGTCCACACGAGTGACTCGATCACGCTTCACCCGAGCCTAGCCTCGGCCGAAGGCAGCCGACCTCGAGAGACTTCCGTCTCGCCCGAGGCCCCCTTTTTATGGCGGACACATCACCGGCTCGCCCAAGGCCTTGGCTTCGCTCAGAAGCAACCTTGACTAAATCACCACACCGACTGACCAAATTGCAGGGGCATTTAACGCACAGGAGGCCTGACACCTCTATCCTGACACGCGCCTCCGGCAGAGCCGAGGTGACCGCCGTCACCCCACCGCTCCACTGGCCAGTCTGACAGAAGGACAGCGCCGCCTGCGCCACTCCGACTGCAGCGCCACTCGACAGAGTAAGTCTGACAGGCAGTCAGGCCTCGCCAAAGGCGCCACGGCGAACTCCGCTCCGCCCGACCCCAGGGCTCGGACTCGGGCTAAGACCCGGAAGACGGCGAACTCCGCTCCGCCCGACCCCAGGGCTCGGACTCGGGCTAAGACCCGGAAGACGGCGAACTCCGCTCCGCCCGACCCCAGGGCTCGGACTCGGGCTAAGACCCGGAAGACGGCGAACTCCGCTCCGCCCGACCCCAGGGCTCGGACTCGGGCTAAGACCCGGAAGACGGCGAACTCCGCTCCGCCCGACCCCAGGGCTCGGACTCGGGCTAAGACCCGGAAGACGGCGAACTCCGCTCCGCCCGACCCCAGGGCTCGGACTCGGGCTAAGACCCGGAAGACGGCGAACTCCGCTCCGCCCGACCCCAGGGCTCGGACTCGGGCTAAGACCCGGAAGACGACGAAACTCCGCCTCGCCCGACCCCAGGGCTTGGACTCCGCCCTGGCCTCGGCCGAACGACTTCCGCCTCGACCGACCCCTTGGCTCGGGCTCGGCCACGGCAACAGAAGGCAGACTCAACCTCGGCTTCGGAGGAAACCCCACGTCGCCCTGCCTAGGGCATAGACCGCCACGTCAACAGGAGGCGCCATCATCATCCCACCCCGAATCGACTCGGGTCACGGAGAACAAGACCGGCGTCTCATCCGGCCAGCTCCGCCAGAGAGGCAATGATGGCGCTCCACAAGCTCTATGACGACGGCGGCCCCTAGCTCTCTTACGGAAGCAGGACAACGTCAGCAGGGACTCGACCGCTCCAACAGCTGTCCCTCCATCAGGCTCCGCCGCACCTCCAACAGTCACGACATCACGCCAGCAGGGTGCCCAGATCTCTCCGGCTGCCACATTGGCATGTACCTAGGGCGCTAGCTCTCCCTCCGCTAGACACGTAGCACTCTGCTACATCCCCATTGTACACCTGGATCCTCTCCTTACGACTATAAAAGGAAGGACCAGGGCCTTCTCAGAGAAGGTTGGCCGCGCGGGACCGAGGACGGGACAGGCGCTCTCTTGGGGCCGCTCGCTTCCCTCACCCGCGTGGACGCTTGTAACCCCCCTACTGCAAGCGCAGCTGACCTGGGCGCGGGACGAACACGAAGGCCGCGGGACTTCCACCTCTCTCACGCTCGGCTCCGGCCGCCTCGCCTCTCCCCCCTTCGCGCTCGCCCACGCGCTCGACCCATCTGGGCTGGGGCACGCAGCACACTCACTCGTCGGCTTAGGGACCCCCCTGTCTCGAAACGCCGACAACTAATACTCAGCTAGACTTACCCAGTGTGAGGAGTCTACTCCTCTACCTCTAGACATGCAGCTGTTTGGCTATGGGGTTTGGTTGCCAAAAGCACTAGCTGAGTTTCTAAATCAAGAGTTTAACTTAGTCAAAATTAAGTGTGACTCTCTTAAGGCTAAAAGTGGACTATCTACTCATACATGGTAGCAAGCATTATTAGCAATCAACATCTTATCTCAACTCATCATACTTCCACTTATTACTCAATGCAGTACAATGGATCAAGCAGTCTCATTAGCTGCGAGAAGCAGACGATTCGAATCGAGTTTTTATCCTTGCAAGGTAAACCTAAACACACGACATGTAGGGGCACTCCGTCCCCACACACATCAACCGTCCCCATCGATTCCCTGGCAACAGATCAGGGCTCACCGCCTTGGCGTACAATGCCCCACTGACCCCGAGTGGCCGTCGTGCAGTGACCGCACTTGTACCCACCATAACTGGAATGGGAGACCTCGTCTGAGGTCGCGTGAGGGGATATGTCTGCGGGCAGGTTCACTCAGGTACTAGGCTTACCGATTTACCATATTTCTCGGTATGTGTTTAGTACGTTCAAACGCTTGACACAGGTATCCGCACGTTAATCCTTATTCCATTTTCCATCTCGTGAACAACCAATCCCCATGAATTGTTATCCACCAATTAGTATCATGACAGTGTGAAAGTGGGTACAATCAATTTCCTGATCTCGCGCGAGTGCTAGAAAAATCACTCGTCTTCTACCGAGATCCTAATTAAATAAAGCAACTACTCGACCTGTCATACTAGTATTCATCTCAAAAGGATTCCTGAGATCATGCAACTAGGGTTTCAAACAATTCCTACACCTAAGTGCACAATCAATCCTACAATCATTAAGTGAAGTAAAATAGCATAAATAATAGGTTATGCATAAAACTGGGGCTTGCCTTCCAAAGCAGTGGCAGACAGGTCCTCTGGTGCAGGCTCGGGTGCTGGATCGGGGGCTACCTCCTGAGCAGCTCCTTGCTCCGGCACGAGGATGTACTCTCCGTCAGCAAGATTACAGTCTATCGAAATGCAATGAACATGCATGTCATGATTATGCAAGATTTAAGAACATTAAGCTAAAGAAACTAAGTCAAGAATTAACTTAGGGTTTCCTGGTTATGTGGGGCTTCTAGTGGTATATATATATACATAGACTTATTACCTTTTAGGCTTAGGTTTTCTTTTAGGATAACATAGTGGATTGGTATTGTCTTTATAGATTTCAGTGGACAATTTTATAAGGGTTTTAGGACGACATTAATTTCCATTATTCCTTTTCCTTTCTCTAATTTCCATTTAGGGTTTCTAGTGTAGGTTTGAACTACGACAGTGTTTTAATAATTTCCAAAAATTCTGTAAAAATTACAGTGGGTTGTCATTTGCTATTCTAACTTGTTTTAAGGATTTGAGGCTTAAAGTACAAAAGCTATGCTCTAAACAAAAATGACAAGAGTTATGCAAAAATGGGCCACTTTACACTACATCTCTTAGTTAGGGGTGGGTTCTGTCCTAAAGGTTATTTTTTGCTGGCATCCAATAGTAATAATAGGCTTCTGTGCTAAAAATCACAGAAAACTAAGGGGTGGTTATTTAGTTATGATTTTCTTAAGTTTAATGTCAAAAAGGCACTTTCTACTACATTATTATTTGAAAAATGTCAAACAGCAGATTTCATATTTTTCCTAAGTTCTCATTAATAAAACATTAGTTATCCCAAGGGTGGGGGTGTTTTTACCTTGGGGTTATTTTTGTAGAGTTTTTCTAAGTTTCACTTGTTTTATTAAAACAAAAGGGATCTTACTTATTTTACACTAAGACATGGTATGATATATTTTTCCAGTGAACTATATTGAATAAGTAACCTAACAAAAATAGAGGTACTCTCTGGTTCATTAATTAAATTATATTTTCTATTTTTCTTATCCTTAAGCATATTATAGAATAAGGGGTAAAACTAATTTAAATGGAGTGGACAGAGAGGTTTAACATTTTTATTTGGTTTAGTAGGTATATATAAACTTCTCAAAATTTTTCTAACCCCAGTCAAATAGTGCAACTAATTTTGGCCCTATTATTAAGCTTTTGGTCAAAACTATAATTAAATCAGAGCTTTAAAGTTTTCTACAGTACATAGGGGGTTTTATATTTTTCTTAAGTAGGTTACATTATTTAGAATCTGACAAAATTGGTTTGACCAAATTTGGATGATTTAAACAGAAGTTATGCATTTTCAAAGTTTCTGTCTAATTTAAAAACAGATTTAATAAAGGTTTTCTGGAAAAACAGTTTACACCGAGGTCCCTAGGTTTAAACTAAATCCACCTTCGCAAATCTACCCTCGCGCCACTATTCCCCTGTGTCTCTGACATTACACAAAACCCCCTGACCTTCTCTCCCTCTCACCCGCAGTCCTTCCCCTTATGCAAACAGTAACCGCGGAAAGAAAAGGGTGGCGCGGCTTACCGGCGGCGAGGGAGGTCCGGCGAAGGGTGGGGTTGGCTCGGGGAGACTCTGGCGGTCACGTCGAGGTACGGCTTGACGTCGGGGATGGTCGGAATCGCTCGGTCCACGCGTGCAGGCGGGTGTCCTCGTCGGCGGCGAGTATACCGGCCAAACCACGGCGAACTGGTTCAATCCGAGGGCATGGTGAGCTTCACGGGATAACATAGCGACCGTGTGCACAAGGAATCGAAGGATGGTGGAGTGGTTTACCCGGTCCACGTACTCCGGCGGGGTTGAGAGCTCCGGCGAGCGTGGACTGGCCTCTCCGGCGAAGTAAACTCCGATTCCTCGCTCGGGGAGCCTCACGGAGGTGTGCACAATCTTCTCCGAGGGCTGGACGGAGTTGGGAATGGCTCCACTGGCCGGTCTACGGTGGCAGAGGGAGTGGGCGGCCGCGGACTCGCTGCGCACGGGCAAACGGCGACGAGCTCGACTCCGGTGAGGTTTGAGGGTGCGCGGAAGGGTACAATCTAAGTCTGGGAGGGTTTTATAACGCGGGCGCGGGCCATGGCGCTGGCTTGGCTCGGGCGCGGCGCTGGGCGTGCGGGGGCACGCGCGAGCGTGCTCTGGCGCGGGCAGAACGCGTCGAACACGTGGAGGTGTTTTCTTCCAGTGTTCAAACGTCTCCAGAGATCGCAAACGTGCGAATCTCGCCATGAATCTGGCGCAGGCCTCTTCCTGGCACCTAGGGCTATCTCACATGTGTGAGTTCCAATGGAGGATACGCCCTAGATCAGGAGATAGACGGGCGCCAAATCTGGCTTGTCTCACTGCCCACATTGCGACAAAACTGATGTCAAGAGCTGTCAAACGTCCGAGTCTCGGTCTCCACTTTTTCCAGGGGGTGCCTTAGGTGGTATACCACATTTTTGGTATAGAACCCAAGTGGTTTTGGCGCCATCTTCAAAGTGAACACGGTTGATCTTTGGGTTAGGGTTAAAAATTGACTTAGAGGGAAATAGAGAGCTCTAGCTCTCTCTCCACTTGGAGATTTGAATTGGGGTTTCTCCAGGGGTCTTTTTGCAACATTTTCCTCCCCTAATTGATGGTTACCAAGTTAGTTAGGGTTTGGGTAAAAGTTACACATGCTTTGCTTACTTGTTCACTCTCTTTCCCCCCTTGCCTAGGGTTTTGGAAGATAGGGTTTAGGAGAGGTCTAGGGTTCTTCTCCCCCCTGATCCAAGGTAGTAAGTGTGCAAGGATTAGAGTAATGCTTCTTATGTCATTGGCAACTTTATCAGCACTTGGTCTCCAAGTTCTCAAGTGTTGCCCTAAGCCTTTACTCCTTGTGATCACAGCTTCTAGTGCCAAGGTGGCTCTAGCCAAGGTAACACCTGGGGTGTTACAGCCCTCCCCCCTTAAAGGAAATCTCGTCCCGAGATTTAGGTAGAGTCCCTTGGAGGGTGCTTGAAGGTATGCTGGTGTTGTTTTTCCTTTACACTTAAGTTTCTCTTATTAACTGCTCTTCGAATGTCATCCTCTTTGCAACTTCAGAAGGAAGCCCTTTTTAAGTTAATTCCACAACTTAGACTATCCTTGTTATCTAAGTTTTTCTTATAATTGAACTCAAAGGGCAGGTGGGGGTGGGGTTTTGGGGTTACATACCGACTCCTTTGGGTAGAAAGTCGGGGAAGCGAGAGCGTAGAAAATCCTCAGTCTCCCATGTAGCTTCTTCTGCTGAATGGTGACTCCACTGAATCTTATACATTCTGACCGACCTTGCCCGAGTTGATCTTTCCTTCTGATCTAGCACCTTGACGGGGTACTCTTGGTAGGATAAGTCTGGTTCTATCTCAATGTCTGGTTCCGGCAGTACTTCCGTGGGTAGGCGAACACATTTCCGCAGCTGAGATACATGGAACACATTGTGAACTGCTGACATGTGGGGTGGCAATTCCAATTGGTAAGCTACGGTTCCACAACTTGCCTTGATCTCATAGGGTCCAATGTAGCGAGGAGCTAACTTGCCCTTGATCCCGAATCTCTGAACACCCTTGGTGGGTGATACCTTAAGATAGACATGATCTCCCACCTCAAACTGTAGAGGCTTCCGCCTCTTGTCATGATAGCTCTTTTGCCTAGCCTGAGCAGCTTCCAAGTTCTTCTTGATGATCCTGACCTTTGCCTCTGCCTCAAGTACCAAATCTGGCCCAAAAATTTCCCTTTCTCCTGCTTGAGACCAATTTAGTGGGGTCCTACACCTTCTCCCATACAATGCCTCAAAAGGTGCCATCTTCAGACTGGACTGATAGCTATTATTGTAAGAAAACTCTGCCAAAGACAGACACTTGTCCCAATCCTTTCCATAATGTAGTGCACATGCTCGCAACATGTCTTCCAAAATCTGATTCACCCTTTCTGTCTGGCCATCCGTTTGAGGGTGATATGTTGAGCTTCGGATTACTTGGGTCCCAAGTGATTCTTGCAGTTTCTCCCAAAAGCGTGCCACAAACAGTGCTCCTCTGTCAGATATAATGGTCTTTGGAATACCATGCAATCTCACTATCTGATCAACATAAATTTCAGCGTACTTCTCTGTCTTGTGGGTGGTGTGCACTGGTAAGAAATGAGCAGTCTTGGTCAATCTGTCCACGATAACCCAAATAGAATCATGGTGTCTGGAGGTATTGGGTAATCCCACTATGAAGTCCATGCAAATGTCCTCCCATTTCCAAGATGGTATGGGAAGGGGTTGCAAAGGGCCTGCTGCCTTCAAGTGACTGGCTTTAATTCTCCGGCAGGTGTCACATTCGGATATGTACTTGGCAATTTCCCTTTTCATTCTAGTCCACCAATATAGAGATCTGAGATCATGGTACATCTTGTTGCTACCAGGGTGCATAGAGAATTTGGAAAGGTGAGCTTCATCTAGTATCTTCTTTCTAAGCTCAGGGTCCTTGGGAACAACCAATCGATCTCCAAACCATAGAATTCCCTTGCTGTCCTGTCGGAAACACTTGTATTTTTCTGCCTTTTGCTTGATCATATCCTTGATAACCTGAACACCCTTATCCTCAACCTGTGCCCTGATGATCTGCTCTTGCAACGTGGGCTCCACCGAGATATAGCTTAGGTCACCCGAAGAAACAACTTCCAGGTTCAATCTGCACAACTCATCACACAGGGTGGTAACTCCCACATCCATGCTCATGCAATTGCACTGGGCCTTTCTGCTTAAGGCATCTGCCACAACATTGGCCTTCCCTGGGTGGTAATGCACCTCCAAATCATAGTCCTTGGTCAACTCTAACCATCTCCTTTGCCTCATGTTCAGATCTGCCTGAGTGAAGATGTATTTGAGACTCTTGTGATCAGTATAGATGTTACAGTGAGCCCCCATCAAGTAGTGTCTCCATATCTTAAGAGCATGCACCACAGCTGCCAATTCCAGATCATGAGTGGGGTAGTTCTGCTCATGGGGCCTGAGTGCTCGGGAAGCATAAGCAATCACTCTGTTCTCTTGCATCAAGACACATCCCAATCCGGTACCAGAAGCATCACAATAAACTTCAAATGGCTTGGTGTTGTCAGGTTGGGCCAGCACTGGGGTGTTGTCAAATGTTGCCTCAAGGTATGAAAGGCATCTTCACACTTTTGGCCCCACTCAAATTTGACTCCCTTCTTCAACAGTTCAGTCATTGGTTTGGCAATTCTGGAGAAATCCAGAATAAATCGTCGATAATACCCTGCCAATCCCAGAAAACTCCGAATTTGCTTCACTGTAGTCGGGGGTTTCCAATTCATTACCTCTTGCACCTTCTCAGGATCAACTGATATCCCATCCTGAGAAATTGTGTGACCCAAGAATTTAATCTCCTTCAGCCAGAACTCACACTTACTCAACTTAGCATACAACTGATGATCACGCAGTCTCTGAAGTACAGTATGCAAGTGTTTGGTGTGCTCGGCTTCATTCTTGGAATAAACCAGAATGTCATCAATGAAAACGACCACGAATTTGTCTAACTCTGGCATGAATACTGAGTTCATCAAGTACATAAAATAAGCCGGGGCATTGGTCAGCCCAAAAGACATCACCAAAAACTCATACAGTCCATATCTGGTAGAGAAAGCCGTCTTGGGAATATCGCTGGCACGGATCTTGATCTGATGATATCCTGAGCGAAGGTCTATCTTGGAGAATACCTTGGCTCCTACCAACTGATCAAACAGAACATCAATGCGGGGCAGTGGGTATTTGTTCTTGATAGTCACCGCATTGAGAGGACGGTAGTCAACACACATCCTCAAACTCTCATCCTTTTTCTTCACAAATAGTGCTAGACATCCCCATGGTGAAGTGCTTGGACGAATGAACCCCTTGTCCAACAACTCTTGCAATTGCTTCTTCAATTCTGCCAATTCCGCGGGAGGCATCCTATAGGGTCTCTTGGAGATAGGAGCAGTCCCGGGTTGCAATTCGATGGCGAACTCAATATCTCGGTCAGGTGGCATCCCTGGCAATTCCTCCGGAAAAACATCCGGGTAGTCACGGACCACTGGGATCTTTTCCACTGGGGATTCTAACATAACAAAAGCACAAGATCGGGTACAACCCTGGTCAGGCAAATACAGTGTGGTCTCACCACAAGTTGGTGAGTGCACCTCAATGGCTCTAGCCGCAATATCCATCACAGCCTGATTTCTGGTCAACCAGTCAGTTCCCAATATAATATCCACACTCTCCAAACCCAAAATGAGGAGGTTGGCTTTAATTATCAGACTACCAAACTTTATAGGCACATTCTTGTTAATTTGGTAGGTGGCAACCCTGCCTCCCGGGGTTGAAATTGTGATACCTCCATTGGTGTGGTGAAAAGGCAATTGGCACTTGGCACTAAATTTTGCACTGATAAAACTATGCGATGCACCAGAATCAAATAGAATAATAGCAGGATAATTCAAAACTGTAAAGATACCAGTCATGACGGGTGCTCCCTCTGGAATGTCAGTCATGGTGGTGAAGTTCAGCCTGCCCTGCCTCACTTGCACCCTCTGTCTCTTGCCTTGGTTCTGATTGACATTTTGCCCCTGCCTCTGTTGGTTCCTGGGGCAATTCTTGGCATAATGCCCAGTGTTGCCACATGTGAAGCATCTGTTGTCATTTGCCTGGCGGTACTGCTGCTGCTGTTGATTGCTCCTGTGAGCTGGAAATTGGGTGCGGTTGGGTGCCTGCTGCTGCTGCTGCGGTCGGATCACCCATCGCCCTTGCTGCTGCTGGGGTCCCCTGCCCTAGGTGTCGGACACAATCCTGAAGCGCTGTGGCTGAGCTGAGGGTCCTGCCACAGGGGTCTTCCTCTTCTTCTCTGCCTGTCTAGCTGTAATGCAGTCCTCTTGGGAGATCGCCATGTTGACCAACTCATTATAACTGTTGGCCCTGACGGTGTTGAGACGGTCACGGAGTTTAGTGCTGAGCCCCCTCCTGAACCTATCCCTCTTCTTCTCATCTATATCTGCATGATATCCCGCATACTGGCACAAATCATTAAAAGCCTGGGCATACTGCAACACTGTCCTGTTGCCCTGAGTGAGTGCCAAAAACTCATTGAGCTTCCTGTCCATGATCCCGGCTGGTATATGGTGTCCTCTAAAAGCTGCCTTGAACTCCCTCCACTCCACCTCTCGGTCCTCTGGCTGCATAGCAAGAAAATGATCCCACCAAGCCCTTGCAGGTCCGCGAAGCTGCTGGGTGGCGAACCTGACTTTGGTGACCTCTGAGCAAACTCCATGGAGCAGTGGGAATTTGGATTCCACCACTCGCAGCCACACATCTGCGTCAAGTGGGTCCTCCGCCTTGTGAACAATGGAGGCTGGGTGCTAAGGAATTCCTGGTATGTAGCCGCCGTAGGGTGACGCTGATGGTCTCCACCACCATAATGCTGAGGTGGTGGCTGAGGTTGAGCCAGCTGCCTCAGGATCTCATTCTGCTGAGCCATGAGCTCCTGCAGAGTGGGAGGTGGTGGCGGCGGTGGAGGAACGCGCTCGTTCTGGCCACGACGCTGCCTCCCGGCCATCTGAAAAACCACATACATACTTAACACCACAGTTCCAAGTTCAAGATTTTATCACGGAGAAAAAGTTAAAACAACATGATAGACTCCGATTTCAACAAAAGGATGTTAAAGAGGCATAAATTCTTCCTTCCAAATTTAAACTGATGACAGCATCCATCAAACAAGCTTCCAAGAGAGTTTAGCACGATTACATCAATTGTCCAAAATGACTCAACTCTATCTAGCCTAGTACCCCAAGGGTGCAAAAGCTAAGCTAGCTGCGAGGAGTCCGACTATCCAACTTCTAAGCCTATCCCGAACACCTAGTGAGCGAACGAAGCAACACTCGACTCGGGGGAAGGTGGTCTTCCCGAGCCGGCAGTGTCCACACTGGAGGCAGGCTCATCTCCTCCCTCGATGTCGACGTCCTCGTTGGCCTCCTAGTCCTGGATCTCCTGGTGGTGCATGTCCAGGTGCTCGTTAGCCTCAGCAAGCTGCTGCTGAGTGTTAAGGAGCTGATCCTCTAGAACCTCGATGGTGTTCTCCCTAGTGCCTACCAGCTCCTCCAACTCCTGAATATCAGTGGATAGCTGCTCCACCTGCAAGTCCTTCTCCACCATTTCTTGAGACAAGTCAACCACGAGCTCCTCTCTGTTATCCAGCGTAATCTTTGTTGCCTCCAGCAGCGCCATCAGATGGGACATTGCCTCACCGCGCATCACCTGCAGACGGTACAGAGCATTCATGCACCGTACTGTCAAGTGCGCAGTCTGTCCTGGGTAGATGGCCCAGATATCCTTGGCATGCTCCACCCGATCCTTCCACATTGGGTCGTCCTCCCTTTCAGCGGGGAACAAGCCAATAGGGTGGGTGGCCAGCTCCAAAGGATGGAATCCGCAGAAGGTAGTCAATCCATGCAGAGCGATCGCCTCGATCGTGTCCTCTGCTCGGTACCCGAAAGACTCGGAGTCCAAAGAGCGCCAGCCTGGCTGCAGGGGATGAGGCTCCAAAGTCATCCTCACCCTACAGCGAGGCACTCGGTGCTTCTCGAACTGCTGCACCGCGTACTGAGGGGGTGTCGTGTATCCGGCCCCCTGAAGTACCTCCCACAGAATGCGGGGAAAGCCCTCTCGTGCAAGTCCGTCAGTGTGGGTGAGTGCATTTCCGTCATCGGAGGATCCATGGGAAGTCATCTGTGTACGGTTAAGCGTAAGTAAAAGAAGAAGAATTATAAAAAAAGAACAAGGAAAAATAAAACTCAGCCCTTCTCTAGTTAAATGAAAAAGGCACTGGGGACCTAATTGGTTGTTATCTTGTTTTGAAGTCCTTTACTCAGTTATCCTTTTGCTTAATTATGAATGCATGCATGCTCGTCCTGAACGACCTCACAACAAGATAAAAGGAATAGGGAGGAACTCCCATCCTGTAAAAGTGGCCTGTAGGGCCTAGTTACTTAGCCACCTAGCTACCCTTCTATTACCCTAAGGCTTCACGTCCTAGGTCTTTCCTGCTCGTCCTACTATATATCCAACCTGGTTTCTATCAAGTTTTACTTGGAAAATTGATGGTATTTACATTTTATTGATTCCTCTGTGGTGGTACAAGCTCCGATACCAGCTGTGGCGGAACTGCCCGAATTATTCCAACTTAAGTGCCTAAGCCCCGCCTCAGAGGCTAGACCACACTTAAATGGGAATAACCCGTCAATCCCTCGGATCTAGTCCGACACGGCCACTGACAGGATCAAGTACCACATTCTCACTCGAAGGTGAGTCACAGAGCAAATACAATAAAGCATAAAACCATACATGTCATAGTATTAAATTATTACATCATCATCATCATCGGAGTTTTTGCAAAAGTAACCATCATTGTTCGAAGTGCAGCGGAAATAAACTAACGGTAAATAAATAGAGGTATGGGGAAGCCTGTCCCATCACTCCTCATGCTCCTCCTCAGCCGAGGCAGGGTCCCACTCGACAGTCCAACCCGGTGGCAAGGTGGACGGCCAAGTTATCCCAGCAACCATTTCCTCCAGAGAACCTGTAAAAATTGTGCCACAAGCAAGGCTGAGTATACTAATACTCAGCTAGACTTACCCGGTGTGAGGAGTCTACTCCTCTACCTCTAGACATGCAGCTGTTTGGCTGTGGGGTTTGGTTGCCAAAAGCACTAGCTGAGTTTCTAAATCAAGAGTTTAACTTAGTCAAAATTAAGTGTGACTCTCTTAAGGCTAAAAGTAGACTATCTACTCATACATGGTAGCAAGCATTATTAGCAATCAACATCTTATCTCAACTCATCATACTTCCACTTATTACTCAATGCAGTACAATGGATCAAGCAGTCTCATTAGCTGCGAGAAGCAGACGATTCGAATCGAGTTTTTATCCTTGCAAGGTAAACCTAAACACACGACATGTAGGGGCACTCCGTCCCCACACACATCAACCGTCCCCATCGATTCCCTGGCAACAGATCAGGGCTCACCGCCTTGGCGTACAATGCCCCACTGACCCCGAGTGGCCGTCGTGCAGTGACCGCACTTGTACCCACCATAACTGGAATGGGAGACCTCGTCTGAGGTCGCGTGAGGGGATATGTCTGCGGGCAGGTTCACTCAGGTACTAGGCTTACCGATTTACCATATTTCTCGGTATGTGTTTAGTACGTTCAAACGCTTGACACAGGTATCCGCACGTTAATCCTTATTCCATTTTCCATCTCGTGAACAACCAATCCCCATGGATTGTTATCCACCAATTAGTATCATGACAGTGTGAAAGTGGGTACAATCAATTTCCTGATCTCGCGCGAGTGCTATAAAAATCACTCGTCTTCTACCGAGATCCTAATTAAATAAAGCAACTACTCGACCTGTCATACTAGTATTCATCTCAAAAGGATTCCTGAGATCATGCAACTAGGGTTTCAAACAATTCCTACACCTAAGTGCACAATCAATCCTACAATCATTAAGTGAAGTAAAATAGCATAAATAACAGGTTATGCATAAAACTGGGGCTTGCCTTCCAAAGCAGTGGCAGACAGGTCCTCTGGTGCAGGCTCGGGTGCTGGATCGGGGGCTACCTCCTGAGCAGCTCCTTGCTCCGGCACGAGGATGTACTCTCCGTCAGCAAGATTACAGTCTATCGAAATGCAATGAACATGTATGTCATGATTATGCAAGATTTAAGAACATTAAGCTAAAGAAACTAAGTCAAGAATTAACTTAGGGTTTCCTGGTTATGTGGGGCTTCTAGTGGTATATATATATACATAGACTTATTACCTTTTAGGCTTAGGTTTTCTTTTAGGATAACATAGTGGATTGGTATTGTCTTTATAGATTTCAGTGGACAATTTTATAAAGGTTTTAGGACGACATTAATTTCCATTATTCCTTTTCCTTTCTCTAATTTCCATTTAGGGTTTCTAGTGTAGGTTTGAACTACGACAGTGTTTTAATAATTTCCAAAAATTCTGTAAAAATTACAGTGGGTTGTTGAGGCTTAAAGTACAAAAGCTATGCTCTAAACAAAAATGACAAGAGTTATGCAAAAATGGGCCACTTTACACTACATCTCTTAGTTAGGGGTGGGTTCTGTCCTAAAGGTTATTTTTTGCTGGCATCCAATAGTAATAATAGGCTTCTGTGCTAAAAATCACAGAAAACTAAGGGGTGGTTATTTAGTTATGATTTTCTTAAGTTTAATGTCAAAAAGGCACTTTCTACTACATTATTATTTGAAAAATGTCAAACAGCAGATTTCATATTTTTCCTAAGTTCTCATTAATAAAACATTAGTTATCCCAAGGGTGGGGGTGTTTTTACCTTGGGGTTATTTTTGTAGAGTTTTTCTAAGTTTCACTTGTTTTATTAAAACAAAAGGGATCTTACTTATTTTACACTAAGACAGGGTATGATATATTTTTCCAGTGAACTATATTGAATAAGTAACCTAACAAAAATAGAGGTACTCTCTGGTTCATTAATTAAATTACATTTTCTATTTTCCTTATCCTTAAGCATATTATAGAATAAGGGGTAAAACTAATTTAAATGGAGTGGACAGAGAGGTTTAACATTTTTATTTGGTTTAGTAGGTATATATAAACTTCTCAAAATTTTTCTAACCCCAGTCAAATAGTGCAACTAATTTTGGCCCTATTATTAAGCTTTTGGTCAAAACTATAACTAAATCAGAGCTTTAAAGTTTTCTACAGTACATAGGGGGTTTTATATTTTTCTTAAATAGGTTACATTATTTAGAATCTGACAAAATTGGTTTGACCAAATTTGGATGATTTAAACAGAAGTTATGCATTTTCAAAGTTTCTGTCCAATTTAAAAACAGATTTAATAAAGGTTTTCTGGAAAAACAGTTTACACCGAGGTCCCTAGGTTTAAACTAAATCCACCTTCGCAAATCTACCCTCACGCCACTATTCCCCTGTGTCTCTGACATTACACAAAACCCCCTGACCTTCTCTCCCTCTCACCCGCAGTCCTTCCCCTTATGCAAACAGTAACCGCGGAAAGAAAAGGGTGGCGCGGCTTACCAGCGGCGAGGGAGGTCCGGCGAAGGGTGGGGTTGGCTCGGGGAGACTCTGGCGGTCACGTCGAGGTATGGCTTGACGTCGGGGATGGCCGGAATCGCCTGGTCCACGCGTGCAGGCGGGTGTCCTCGTCGGCGGCGAGTATACCGGCCAAACCACGGCGAACTGGTTCAATCCGAGGGCATGGTGAGCTTCACGGGGTAACATAGCGACCGTGTGCACAAGGAATCGAAGGATGGTGGAGTGGTTTACCCGGTCCACGTACTCCAGCGGGGTTGAGAGCTCCGGCGAGCGTGGACTGGCCTCTCCGGCGAAGTAAACTCCGATTCCTCGCTCGGGGAGCCTCACGGAGGTGTGCACAATCTTCTCTGAGGGCTGGACGGAGTTGGGAATGGCTCCACTGGCCGGTCTACGGTGGCAGAGGGAGTGGGCGGCCGCGGACTCGCTGCGCACGGGCAAACGGCGACGAGCTCGACTCCAGTGAGGTTTGAGGGTGCGCGGAAGGGTACAATCTAAGTCTGGGAGGGTTTTATAAGCGCGGGCGCGGGCCATGGCGCTGGCTTGGCTCGGGCGCGGCACTGGGCGTGCGGGGGCGCGCGCGAGCGTGCTCTGGCGCGGGCAGAAGGCGTCGAACACGTGGAGGTGTTTTTCTTCGAGTGTTCAAACGTCTCCAGAGATCGCAAACGTGCGAATCTCGCCATGAATCCGGCGCAGGCCTCTTCCTGGCACCTAGGGCTATCTCACATGTGTGAGTTCCAATGGAGGATACGCCCTAGATCAAGAGATAGACGGGCGCCAAATCTGGCTTGTCTCACTGCCCACATTGCGACAAAACTGATGTCAAGAGCTGTCAAACGTCCGAGTCTCGGTCTCCACTTTTTCCAGGGGGTGCCTTAGGTGGTATACCACATTTTTGGTATAGAACCCAAGTGGTTTTGGCGCCATCTTCAAAGTGAACACGGTTGATCTTTGGGTTAGGGTTAAAAATTGACTTAGAGGGAAATAGAGAGCTCTAGCTCTCTCTCCACTTGGAGATTTGAATTGGGGTTTCTCCAGGGGTCTTTTTGCAACATTTTCCTCCCCTAATTGATGGTTACCAAGTTAGTTAGGGTTTGGGTAAAAGTTACACATGCTTTGCCCACTTGTTCACTCTCTTTCCCCCCTTGCCTAGGGTTTTGGAAGATAGGGTTTAGGAGAGGTCTAGGGTTCTTCTCCCCCCTGATCCAAGGTAGTAAGTGTGCAAGGATTAGAGTAATGCTTCTTATGTCATTGGCAACTTTATCAGCACTTGGTCTCCAAGTTCTCAAGTGTTGCCCTAAGCCTTTACTCCTTGTGATCACAGCTTCTAGTGCCAAGGTGGCTCTAGCCAAGGTAACACCTGGGGTGTTACAAGCAGTTGGAGAAAATGCGAAAGCGAAACCATTGCGCGCGGAAAAACCCCTTTTTCAAGAAAAAGGCTCCTCACGCGCCCTGGAAAAATCCGCCTGACGCACACCTAGCGCCCGAACAACTCAGTCACTGACAGAGGGGCCGGGACCCACAGGTCACGTGGCTGAGGCGCTGGCTTCCATGCGCAAGAGAGACAAACCGCCGCGCACGCTCCCACGTCGCCTCGGGGCCACCGCCGGAGGATATTCTTAACATAGGCGGGGCCAACAGGCGCCCCACGCACGTGGGGCACAACCAAACCGCCATGCGTGGGGGCCACACGCTAGTCGACTACGAAAACCGGCACGACGGGTTGTGTGACCAATAGCAAGCTGGCAGCATGCGCGCGCTGGGTTAGTATGGCACGCGCTAAGAAGATGCCCCGGACATGCTGTGCTTACGCAGGATACAGGTTTTGGCCCCACCTGCAGGCTCGCGCCCTCCCTTGAGGTGGGCCCGGGGGGCTACTGTCGGTACCTTGAAATAGGGGTACCCTCTTCTACAGTATGAAGACGCTGCACCCGTACGACACATCCAGGTCACACGAAGAGCGGCACCCGACCCCACCACATGGGCAAGCCTAAGGGCACCGCGTGGTGAGGAAAGATAATACATCCCATGAAGCGTCGTTGGGTCCGGACTTCCACAGAGGAACACCGGACCCCTGTGTGTACGAGTCTGGAGCTCCCGAGAAGACATGTCGGGTCCCTCGGGTGGGTCCCAGGTCCCCCCAAGAGAGGTCCGGGCCTTAGCAAGGTCCTGGGACGGAGAGGACCCCGGCACAAGCAAGGGTCCGGTGCTGACACGTGTCCAGGCCTTGCCATACGCTCCTCGATCAGGCGGAGACCCGCTGCTACCGCGTGGCTTGTGGCTCGTGACATAAGCCAACGGGCCGAGCCTGACGTAAGGCCCATACAGTCGTGCAATCTTTGCATTTATTGCGGAGAGGACGCGCCGCCTGCCACCACGCTGACGGGTGACGCGCCCTCTCACCATTTAATGTGCCCTGTCCTATCTACAGGCAGACAGCGTCAAGGTCATCCAGCAGGCAGCGCCCCTGTCCAGTCTGTTGGCAAACAGTGCGCCCGTGCCGAGCGGCGCACTGTGCTCACCATACCTTCTACAAGAAGCTTCCCCTGTACGCCGAGGATACGGAGATCTCGGGCGTCGGGGCACAAAAAGTTGGCCCCAGTAGCAAACATTTGTAGCTCCAAGCGCTATATTCTTTATGTCCCTAGGCCCACATGTCAGGGCCCAGTACCTTTGTACATGTCCCTCTTCAGCTATAAAAGTGGAGGCATGCGACGTTACAAGGCAGATCCAATCTTAGACTCACAAGCTCATACAAGCTCACAAGCAATACATCACACAGTGGAGTAGGGTGTTACGCTCCGACGGCCCGAACCACTCTAAACCCTCATCTTAGGATTTACGGCGGGTGCACTCCGCCACCCGGCCGGAGATTTGCTCTCCGACAATATCCTACCTACAGAATAGGATATTTGATCTAGAGAGGGAAGTAAGTAACCGAAATGACGAGGAAGAAACATACAACAGCAATGCTGGTGCTTCACAGGTGCAAGTATGCTCAGATCCATATTGTTGCTGCCTTTGTCACAGCAAGAATGTTGGTCCTCCAACGTCTCCACCGCACCCACAGCAGACAACAACAATGTGAGGATACTATGGAGAAGGGTCCACACAATTTGGAATGTGGGAGCACTACTAGAGAACTCTTCTGTATCAATTGCTTTCAGCGTGTTGATTATCTTTATCAATTGCTTGAAGTCGTCTTCAACAATTGCTTTAAATGTAGTTTTCATCAATTGCGTATTTATGTCGTTTTCATCAATTTGAAGGTAGTTCATTACCAAATATCATTGTTCAACAATACATAATACCGAATAATAAGTTCATTACTACATAACTTCAAATAAAACACCTAGACTACTGAGTGCAACGGGGCCATTTGCCCTTACGAAATGCATCAGGGTTCTCCTCCATTGCTTCCTTTGCACGACGTGCGCGCTCAAGCTTCTTCTCCTTCTCTTCCCTGCATTCAGCAACACGCCTCATTTCCTGCTCGTCTTCACGTTGTTGCTCGGTAGCAAGCTCCTCTCGTCTTTTCTCCATCCTCTCTTTGTCCTCTGCATCCCACTTTTTAAGATTCTCCAACCACTTCTTGTCTTTCTCTGATATTTCTGTGTCAATCCACTGTTCAAAATCACATAGCGGTGGAGGAGTCTACAAAACATGCAATTATTAGTATGCAAAAAAAACATTCACCACTCTGAGTCTTCAAATTGTTAACATATAACAAGAATATTCTCACCATTAAATTCAACCGACGTTGAACAATAGTTGGCTCAAATGCAAAGTTAGCACACATCCAATACCTCTGTCGATAGGTGTCATGATCCTCAGACTTATCAACCTTACAAAGATCACCACAAAAACACATAGGCACTGGAACACCAGTTGGCAAAGGCAGCGGGTCGAAGGCAGTTCCGGTCAAAGGACCCTTCCTAAATTTCGATAAGATCTATAACAATCACAAATATAATAGACTCATAAAATAAGATTTAATACAACGCTTACCTTTGTTTAGCAGATTTACCACGTTTAGACATCCTACAAATCAGGCCGATATCTCTAGTTTCGCAGAATAGGAATGAGCACAAAACAAGTCGGGCGTAGGGTTTATTTATAGGCACGTACCTCGGCGCCAAGATCTATGGCGCCGAGGTACGTGGCCACGGTATCCCATTGTCTGACGTATGCACGCCAATATTGTTGGCGCCGACTGACACAACCTCGGCGCCGAGCTAAGGGTCCATTTTTTGAAATGAAACGGCCAAGGGCATAATTGTGCAAAAAACCCTAAAAGGACCAAATTGCAAAAAAGTTGGCACCGACGAACCCCCCAAGCGGCCAAGCCTGCAGGGGCTGTCGTACTTCGTCGCTCTCACACGGCCTAAAGCTTAGGCCTGGGCATATTTTTTATCGAAGCCCAAATATCGAACCGGTATTTCAAAAAACCGACCTAAAGTTTTCGTTTTTTTTGGTATTCGCGTTGGAGATCGGTTTCAATTTCTACAAACAAGAGGACGTTTGTTTGGGATTATAATCTATCTAGATTTAGATTATGTAATCTGGACAAATTATAATTCCAAACAAATAACTCCACACCGTATAGATGATAGAGCTGATGTAGCAGTCAGAAACCAGAGGAATCAATATCCGTGTGATTGGTTCACTGCCGTGGGGATGCAGCTGCATCCGCGGAGTTTTAAAGTGTGGTATGTCTAGTAGCTTGACGGGTCGATACAAGCGCTCTCCATGCAAAAAATGCGGCTGAGCCAGGCTCCACGGAGATGGCCAATTGCTGCGTACGCCGGTGTGCAACCTACATGCAGGCCCTGCTTATGCAGGGGCACGCATACCTATAATGTTTTTAGATTGTTTTTCTATTAAATCTTCTAATTAAAATATTTAATCACCGAGTAGATTTCATATTTGTGTTTCTAAGACTTTTGTGAACAAAACTAGACCACTAATACTATATCGTATTTGAAAATTTATTTATGCACCATTCTGTAATACATGTTTCAGTGCAAATAACCAAACAAAGTCTGCCTTTAGTCTGCACGAGTCTATACAAACAACCAAACAGAAGCGCTTGCATGAACTCACTCTGGTTCTACCAATACTAGCTAGGCTTATGCTGGCCTGGTTCGACTTCTACAACAACCAAACACATGGTATGAGTCACTAGAGCGTGGCAGAGACTATACTCACGTTACAGCAGCAGCGAAGTGTGAAAAAACTCTCATCGTTCTAAGAGTTTGGCCACGCCTAGGCCCAGTGCGTGACTAAACGGCCCGCCAAAGCCATGCATGAGATGACAGCTCGTTTATTTGCACAAGGGTCGTGTGACCGTGCATGACCGAAAAAGAGACATCTTCGAAATTTGTTGAATATATACCTAGACTAGCTATAGTTCGTGTTAACGCTATGGTCCTAAAGAAGATAAGAGTCGACAGCAACGGTGGTGGAGCGAAGGCAGACGTTGACGGTGGTGCGAGTGAGAAGGAGAGGACAGCGGGATCGCGGGGAGGGATGACCTAAATAATATTTTCTATTGAATTTTATTGGATTTGAGCGACTACGGGGGCGTCCCTGGGCTCGTGCGGGCCGTGCGACCTCACAAGGCCCCCAATTTTAGTAGAGGTCCATATATTCTAGGCCGAATTATTTGAGGTGGCCGAACAGACGGTATCAGGCAGCATCTCGACACTCGAACTCAAGTGATGCCTAATTGCTCTTCCAAATCCTAAGTGTCTAACTCAGAGCTAGACGGACGCTAGTCGGTAGTATATAAATATACAAGCGCCAGGGCTTAGGGACAACTCGTCTTCGAGGGAACCATCTACACGTGGAAGAGAGATAAGGTAAATGGTAGGTAGTCCCAATGAAGATTTGAGCAGTATCAAGGTTATGACAAAAAAGCCTAAAATCTTGTTACAATCCTTAGGCTGCACATAAAAGAGATGGACAATCTGATATTGATGTAAACAACATATGTATATAGAGTTCAGTTTTCTTCGAGATCTTATTCCACGTGAAAAATATGGGTCCACTTGATATTATCGTTTTTTTAAAACAACATGATTATTTTCCAAATGCAACTATTGTATATAAAGTTCTATAACCATTATGTGACCGTTGTATGCAGGTTTTTTTAAAAAGCTATTCAAGTCTTAGTTACGCTCTACAATGAAACAAGAAATGCTGAATGCATTGTGTATAGTAGCAATTGAGAGTGAAATGCTTGATAGGATTAGCTACAAGAACATCATTGAAGATATAGTTTCGAAGAATAGTTATAGAATAATGTTTTTAAATTAAGAATATTTAACTAGTATAACTTAGTACATACAATTCGTGGTTAATGTATCTCTTCCAGGGCCGGCTCTAGGGGGTGCGGGCGGTGCCACCGCACCGGGCCCCCCATAGCTACTGGGCCCCCACCCCATCAAAAAACAGTGGCCCCCACATCTCTATTCCACAGACCCTGCAGGATAGCGATCGTGACTTCGTGTGCAGGATAGCGATCGTGACTTCGTGAGGACTCAATGCCGCCAGCCGCCTCCGTCTGTTCGCCTGGCATATTGTCTGCTATGGAGATATTCGAGCATGTCAGAGATTTAGATTGCTATCCTAATGTCTCAATCGCTTATCAAATATTATTTACTATGCCCGTGACGGTTTCATCAGCTGAGAGAAGCTTTTCAAAATTGAAATTATTGAAGAACTATTTGAGATCAAGAATGACTCAAGATAGATTAAATGGTTTGGCAATTTTGTGCACTGAGAAGAAGTTGTTGGATGAGATTGATCTTTATGGTATAATCGAAGACTTTGTATCACAAAATGTTAGAAGAAATTTTTAGCAGGATATCATGTGACATGTGACAAGTAAGTGTTATAGCTCTAATTTATATTTGTCATCTTATAAACTTTAAGGCATGGTATAAAAGTTTTTTCCATTGAATGTTCAATAATTTGTGTTTATAATTATATATATAGTGTATATACACGGTGGATGGGGCCTGGGCCGGTCCTGGAGGGGGGGGGCAAGTGGAGCGGCCGCACCGGGCCCCCGATATTAGAAGGCCCCCAAGTAGTATACATATATATATAGTCTTATATGTTGGGTCCGGTCTGTTAAAGTTACAATAGACCTATTTTTTAATTGTCTAACTAACTAAAACTTCATCTGTAACTCCAGACATTCAAGAGTATATTTGGGTTTTTATTGAGCTCGACAACATTTAAGGTCAACGATGTCTCAAGATCGACTCCACGGATAGGCTACTTTATGTATTGAGAAAAATTATTAAACGAGGTTGATAGCAACACTATTATCAATGAATTCGCATCAAGAAATGTTAGAAGAAATTTTTGAGGTAATATATACAAAGATTTAAAGTTGTTTTTGATATATTAGAGACTTTTATCATTCAAAATTTTGTTATGTACTTATAAAAAATGAATATATATAGCCTTAAAGGCCCAAACTTTTTTGTTTCGTCCCGGGTCCATGAAACCTTAGGACCGGCCCTGGATGGGGCCTCCATATTGGATTTGGCCCCAGGCCCCCAAAAAGTCAGGAACGGCCCTCATCTCTTCCAGAGGCCAATTCGAGGCTGCTGAAGCGCTACTGCATTGAGAGCAAATAGCGTTGCAGATCGCAGAATCTACTACACGCATGCACTGTATACTCTGGGTTAGTGTGTTCTTGTGTCAGTGCTGCATGGCATGTACGTACGTGCGATTTCTCTCTCTCTCTCTGGTTTTGGTTGTCTGGAAATGTAATCATTGGTTTGTTTAGCTACAAGAGGGGGAGAGGGAGCATATCCATATCTTTCGTAACCCTAGTTTCACCCACCCATCACCCATGGCAAGTATGTGTGTGAATGTGTCATGCTCACACAACACAGATATATAGACAAGCGCACACAATGACACAAACACACCCCGGCCTACTCCAAGAAAAAGGCAAAGTGTACTGGAGGCGTCGTGCACTACCGGAATCCGAGGCTTTGCCGAGTGTTGGATTCTTTGTCGAGTGCCTTTTGTCGGGCACTCGGCAAAGAAGGCTTTGCCGAGAGCCGCACTCGGTAAAGTTAGGCTCTCGGCAAAGAGCCCCTTTACCGAGTGCTGGACACTCGACACAGGACCCCACTCGGCAAAGACAAGTTTTCCGCATTCAGAACATAAGCCAGATGACGGAACGCGGAGACCTAGGATGTAGAAGATCATAACATGAGCGATTCAGCGGATTTGGATTCGTTTTCTATATATCCACTCATGTGGTACTTCATCATACGATTCATATAAGATCCATCTATCTAGAGATCGTCATATACATCTAGAAAGCCGTATGCTTTGGAAGAAGCTTGTACAATTTGGGAAGGGGTTTTTTGAGAAAAAATAAGAATCTACTTCAACCGATATGCCCTTAGGCACGGCCATACATAACATAGAAATCACACGTGGAAGGGGTGGGCAATTAGCTAGAGCAGCAGGTGCTGTAGCGAAACTGATTGCAAAAGAGGGTAAATTGGCCACTTTAAGATTACCATCTGGGGAGGTCCGTTTGGTATCCCAAAACTGCTTAGCAACAGTCGGACAAGTGGGTAATGTTGGGGTGAACCAAAAAAGTTTGGGTAGAGCCGGATCTAAGTGTTGGCTAGGTAAACGCCCCGTAGTAAGAGGGGTAGTTATGAACCCTGTGGACCACCCCCATGGGGTGGTGAAGGGAAAGCCCCCATTGGTAGAAAAAAACCCACAACCCCTTGGGGTTATCCTGCGCTTGGAAGAAGAACTAGGAAAAGGAAAAAATATAGTGATAGTTTTATTCTTCGTCGCCGTAAGTAAATACGTAACTAGGAATATGGAAAATTGCATTTTTGGAATTTGCAATAATGCGATGGGCGAACGACGGGAATTGAACTCGCGCAGGTGGATTCAGAATCCACTGCCTTGATCCACTTGGCTAAACACTCGGCAAAGGGGGCTCTCGGCAAAGGGTCGTTAGCGGCCGTCCCAAAGCTGACGGCCGTCAGTCTTTGCCGAGAGCCAACGGTTGGCACTCGGCAAAGAGTCTTCTTTGCCGAGTGCCACATAGTAGGCACTCGGAAAAGGAGGCTTTGCCGAGTGTCATCTCTAGACACTCGGCAAAGTATATTTTTATTTTTTTTATTTTGTCTCCCAAACTTTTTGTGGTATGTTCCTACACTATGTAAACCTACATGTATCATTTGTGGACAATTATAACAGAGTTTCAATCGTTAGTAGATTTAGTTTGTTTATTTGAATTTCTTCGGAAAATTCAAATTTGAACTGCAGGTCACTCGAAACTTGGAAACTGTGCATGAAAAAATGATATTCATGTTACTTAGCATAAGTTACGACCGATTTCAGAAGCGTACCGGAAACTTCGAGCAACATGCTCACTAAACATGGCCGTGAACTTGGCATCCACATGTTTAAAAATTGTATAAAACACAAACAAAGTCAGAAAATCATGAAACTTGTCCACATGTCATGATATCATATGTACAGGCTGTGATAAAAATTTTAGAATGTTTGGAGAAAGTTGTGAGACACTATGTGTAGAAACCTAAGAGATCCACATACCGAGGATCCCGCATCTTTACATGATCCGAGTACCTTTGTGCATGCCCCCCTTCAGCTATAAAAGGGGAGACATGCGACGTTACAAACAGATCCAATCTTAAGCTCACTCAGACACTCACAAGTTCATACAAGCTCACGAGCAATACATCACACAGTGGAGTAGGGTGTTACGCTCCGGCAGCCCGAACCACTCTAAATCCTTGTGTGTTCTTGTGTTCTTCCCGTTTTCCCGACTAACAAGCAAAACGCTTAGGCCCCTCCTCATCTTAGGATTTAGGGCGAGTGCACTCCGCCACCCGGCCGGAGATTTGCTCTCCGACATTTGGCGCGCCAGGTAGGGGGTAGGCATTAGGTTTTTGCTTGTCTCCTTGCTCAAGCGTGATGGTGCAAATCGTTGAGCACCGTGCCGAGACTTCGGTGGATTTCACGGTGGAGGAAGAGGATGCTTCTTCCACGCCGCAAGTTCCCAACCGCCCCGTGCCAGGCACTGCTACTGCGCACGCCGCACGGCAGCACATGGCTGCACAGACGTCCCGGACTCCATCGAGGGCGACTCCGGGAGCATTGTCAGCAGCCAGGGAGTTGTTGCGACACCCTCCAAGCTCAACGGCCTCACCAGGGGCCATGAAGCAATGGCGGGACGACGTCGACCGACTACTCGGTATGGCACATTCTACCTTGACCAGGTCGAGGACGCGGTCAACCTGGTGCCAACATGAGGCATCAGCATCTGTGCGCTCGCCCTCAGTAAGGGGTGCACAGACCAACGACCTCCGGGCAGAACTCAACCGCAGGCGTGCGGGAGAGGATGCCCGGGTCTCTTTGTAAAGGGCACGCGAGCGCCGCCAGAACATAGATGGTCGCAACCTCGATCAAGACTTCGTTGCGGTTGCACCACAGACACCAATGGCACCCGGTCCCAAACAGGTGTCCCCTTGGCCGGTGTGGGCTGCGCCGCTCTTGTGGATCATCTCCGCGCGGCGTCATGGCCACCCAAGTTCTGGCCGCACCTGCTGGAAAAATACGACGGAACATCGAACCCGTCGGAGTTCCTGCAGGTGTACGTCACCGCCATCACGGCAGCAAGTGGAAACACCGCTGTGATGGCAACATATTTTCATGTATCCTTGTCTGGACCTGCCCGGACCTGGCTCATGAACCTTACCTCGGGGTCAGTCTACTCCTGGGAGGAGCTCTGCGCGCGGTTCGTTGCGAACTTCGCCAGTGCTTACCAGCAGCACGGTGTGGAGGCCCACCTCCATGCGATGAGGCAGGAGCCCGGGGAGACCCTCTGAAAGTTCATCTCCCGCTTCACCAAGGTGTGAGGTACTATACCTCGTATTTCTGATGCTTCCATCATCATGGCCTTCCGACAGGGAGTACATGATGAAAAAATGTTGGAGAAGTTGGCCACACATGACGTGGAAACTGTCCCCACACTCTTCGCTCTGGCCGATAAATGCGCCAGAGCCACCGAGGGTCGTGCATGGCACTCAGCCCCACAAACCAGAGCTACCCAGTCGGGAGGCTCGGGTGCCGTCCCCCGGGACGGAAAGAAGAAAAAGAAGAAGGACTGCGACTACCAAAAGTTGCGGTCCACCGCTCTAGTGGTCGCAGCCACGACCGGAGGTCAGGGCGACCGCAACAAACGCCCACGACCGCAGAGGGGTAACAGCAGCTCATGCCCTATGCACCCCAACGGTCGCCACAGCGCCGCAGAGTGTCGCGAGATCATTGACCTCGTAAAACGCGTCAGTTTGCGGCGCAAACGGTCTTCCAAAGATGGCTCCCCACCCCATCGCCGACCTGGCAAAGAGAAGGTGGACGACGGCGAGGTGGCCGCGGCTGAACGGGACCTCGGGTATCAGTCACCCGAGGGGGACCTGAAGGATGTCTTCGCTGGAGGCTCCTACTCCGGTGGAGACAACTAGACGGACCCCAGAGGGACCCCGTGTTCCCCGGTCTACGGAGCTGAAGCTTGCCTTCCTCCAGAAACCCTTCTGGATTCCCCACGGGTCCAGGCTGCCGACAGGTACACGCGGGAGTGGCCACAGCCAAAGGCGAGGGCTCCCGTGTCAAATGCAGATGGGAACCCAGGGTCGGGACCTAGCCGTACGGCAAGTACCAAACCAAGAAGGGCTCCGCAACTCTCCCCCAGCTGGGAAGGACCCTTCGAGGTGACAGGAATGCACCGACCCAAGGGCAACCATCTAGCTACAACTGGAGGAGTACCTTACCCCGATGCCGAAACATCTCTGTAAGTTCTATCCATAGAGCAAGTCTGAGGGGTCGAAACTGTTTCCCTTTTTTGTAACTAGGTAACGCATACGTGTACGACAACCCGGTGGGGTCTGTCCCCATAAACCCGACCTATTGGTCTGCACACATGCATGGCGAGTTATAAAGAAAAACTACCCCCTCAGTTGTGCCCCTATGATAGTTCCATCTTGCTGCTCCATGGTCCTACCTTGCAGTCTTTCAGATAGTACTTTTTATCTAACCCACCCATACGGTTTCCATATGTCTGACATGACGACATCCGAATTGAGCAGCCAGGCTAGCAGTTTAGGGCCCCCGATACGAAAGTTGGGAGGTCCGACAGCCTGGGAGCCGGCACCAGAGAACGGGACCCCGTTCCATGGGTTGGTCCGGAGCCTGTGTGGCCGCTTAGCCTGGTTCCGTACCCAAAAGCCTGCACACTCCACCACTCCATGACGGGTACCTAGTATTTGGGGCTATAAGTCCTGTGGGTCCGACAACCTCGGGACCGGAACTAGAGAATGGACATTAGTCTCCTGGGGTGGCCTAGAGCCCGTGTAGCCGCTCAGCCTGGTCCCGTACCATGGGCCTGCACGCTCCACCGCCCTGCGACAAGTGTCCTAGTATCTAGAGCCGCGACCCAAGGGGGTCCGGACGCGCAACTTGGCCACCCAGACTGAAACCTGCGAATCCCGAGCATGTATCAAAGGATGGCTAATGTTAGACAGGGGACCCTATGGGTGTACTACTAACGCTCCTTAGCTAAAGCTGTGTACAGATCCAGACCTCGGCGAGCCTGCCTCCCGAGAATTATTGACAACCTTTTCAGATACGCTGGTATCCAACCTCAACAAATCAAGCCTGCATCCCAGGCAGGGGGGTAGGTACCAGGGGGGAGTCAATAGTATCGCACACAGCACAAAGAAGTTGGAAATAGATAAGTGTTAATACTGCTTAAATAGTACTCTTGAGTACCTTACAAAAAGCAAAAGTATTACATCTGTTTTCAAGTGGAGCCCTAGTTCCATCTCTACTCTGCAGGAATGAACTACCTCCACACCAGTAGGGCCGCGGGATAGCTAGCTCCGAGCGGCTCGCCAGCGGAGGCGGCCACCTCTGCACCGATGACTCGCCAGAAGTGGCGACCACCTCAGCACGTATGCCACTGTGAAAAGGTCCTCGCCGCCGTCTTCCTACGGGGGGCGACAGCGAGGCCATTGAAGCCAAAGAGTCGGAGGCCCGACGGCAGCTGGCACTGACGGTCTCGCCAGCGGAGGCAACCACCTCTGCAGTGGGGAGCCTCACCAGCGGCGGCGACCACCTCAGCACCGACGACAGCGGGCACCTGTGCACTAGTGCCGTACCGGCGAATGGCAGCCGCCCCAGCGCATGTGAAGAGGTCCTCGCTCCCGTCCTCACTGCGGGAGTGAGGACAAGACCATCCAAGAACGCGGACGCCGCCCCCGCGGCGTACGACGTCTTGTACGACCCCCCCCCCCCCGGTGTGACCGGTGGCGCGAGAGAAGCCGTGGATGTGGCCGACCTGCGCACGGCGCGACCATCGCTCGTGCGGTGGACGGACAACTATGCTCCAACTAAGCAGCAGGAGGCAGCGCCGGAGGCGGCACCAAAGCCATCCAGGCCGAGGAGCCAGACACGCGGCAGCTAACAGCGCCTGCAGCGGGCCGACCCCGCGTAGCCGAAGTTCGCCTCCTCCGCAAGGCTGGTGAACGCTCTTCTCCCCCCGAATGCTGGAGGAAGAAGCGGGTCGCCAGCCCATGCGGAAGGCAGGACCCCAACTCGGCTCGCCTTCCACCCCAGCGAGGATGATGAACATCCTTGAAGCTGAGGGCAGGGGGAGGCCGCAGCTCGGCTCGCTTCTCTCCACCACAAGGCTGGTAGTCATCCTTGTGGATGACCACCGGCCGGAGGTTGTGGTCGGGCTGTGTGATGAAAATCCTTGAAGCCGAACGATGGCGGAAGAGCGCCAACCCTCACGGGGTTGCGCTCCTCTAACAACATCAAGAAGAAGACAAGACCGGCAGCACCACCACGAGCGCGAGCTCTCCGGCGGTGAGATCGCCGGAGGGGGTGACCCTGACGTGGATCCCTCCAGAGAACACCAGCGCACCCCATCTGGACAACCGAAGGCGGAAGGGCGCGATGAATGTGAGAGGAGCAAGGCATGGCTACTGCTCGGGAGATCGATCCCTTTTTAAAGGCAGATCTCCCCGCTCGCGCCTCGAAGCGTCACGGGCAAAGTCTCCCCCGACGTGCACCAGGGTCACCGCCCTATGACACGGGGGCCAGGCCCCACATGTCATACAGACTGACCCGAAGCACGAAGAAGGCGAACCACCGCACAAGGAGCGTGCAACTGCTCCGCAATTATGCGCCCCTTCATTTGCAGAGCAACCAGCGGTCAGGAAGGCGAACCGCCGCACAAGGAGCATGCAACCGCCCCGCGGTTAAACGCTCCCTCATCTTCGTCGAAACCAGCGGTCGAAAAGGCGAACCGCCATGCAAGAAGCGTACAACCGCCCCACGGTTGTGCGCCCCCTCAGCTTCGCTGCAACCGGCGGTCCAACATGGGGGCCCAGGCCCACATGTCATACAACCGGCGTGCCGGTTACCGGGTGCGGAAAAACCGCACCGTCGCTCGCGCCAATGCCACGTCTTCTTGGGGCCGTCACGAAAAACTGAAAAGATAAGTTTTCAGAACCAGTGCAGCGACTCGAGGCAGCCCGCGCATGGCCCAGCGGTGGCATTAAGTATGAAAATCATGGGCCAGTCAACCACGGGAATAGGTGTGGCAGTCGCATGACCATAGGCGGGCCGGCAGTAATTGCGTCAACAGGCGCGCAGGGGCGGCAGGCCAACCGCTAATCAAGCTTTGGCCCCACCTGCAGGCTCGCATCCTCCCCTGAGGCGGGCCCGAGGGCCACTGTCGGTACCCTGAATCAGGGGTACCCTCTTCTACAGTATGAAGGCGCTGTACATGTACAACGTCTCTAGGTCACACGGAGAACGGCACCCAACCCCACCACATGGGCAGGTCTAAAGGTACCATGTGGCAAGGGAAGGTAATACATCCCAGGATGCATCATTGGGTCTGGATCCCCACAGTAGGACACCGGACCCCTGTGCATACAAGTCCGGGGCTTCCAAGAAGGCATGCCGGGTCCCTCGGGTAGGCCCCAGGTCCCGCCGAGTAAGGTCCGGGCCTTAGCAAGGTCCCGGGACGGGGAGGACCCTAGCTTGAGTAAGGGTCTGGTGCTGACACGTGTCCAGGCGCTGCCCTGCGCTCCCCGCTCAGGCAGAAACCCGCTGCTGCCGCGTGGCTTGTGGCCCGTGACATAAGCCAACGGGCTGGGCCTGACGCGAGGCCCATAACGCCGCGCAGCCTCTGCATTTATTATGGAGAGGACGCGCCGCCTGCCACCACGCTGACGAGCGATGTGCCCTCTCAGCATTTAATGTGTCCTGTCCAATCTGCTGGCAGGCGGCGATAGGGTCGCCCAGCAGACGGCGCGCCTGTCCAGTCTGTTGACAAACAGTGCGCCCGTGCCGAGCGGCACACTGTACTCATCATCCCTTCTACAAGAAGCTTCCTCTGCACGCCGAGGATACACAGATCTCGAATGTCAGGGCACAAGAAGATTGCTCCAGCAGCAAACATTTGTGACCCCAAGTGTTATATTCTTTATGTCCCTGGGCCCACATGTCGGGGCCCAGTACCTTTGTGCATGCCCCCTTCAGCTATAAAAGAGGAGACATGCGACGTTACAAACTGTTGGGGACTTGTTCTCAAATGTTAAGAGTTAATAACAAGGCAACATGAAAAATGTTAAATGTTAAAGCCCTTCGTCCTTCGGGACATTATTACCCTTCGGATATAATGAATTCCGGACGAAGGTTGTGAAGGAAAAACCTTCGTAAGCACAATAAATGATGAGAAAGAATTCATATACGAAATATGAATTATAATATAAACATTATCATCAACTTATTTTTATTTGCATTACCATATTTAAATGACAAATTATAGATGTACCTTCGGTTTGACGGAAAGTAAGGGTACAGGCGTGATGCAAAAAGCGAATGCCAAGTCAGCGTGAACAGTACGGGAGTACTGTTCATCTATTTATAGGCAAGGGACGCAACCCATGTAGAATTACATTCATGCCCTTTACATTTGCTAATAACTCTATAGTAATTCTTCGAGGTCTGATTTGCCTTTTCATCTTTAAGTCGGTTCCCCTTTTCTGCTGTCGTGCCGAAGCTTTCCTGCGCACAGCTGAGAGCACCTAAAGGGGGGGTGAATAGGTGATCCTGTGAAACTTGAAACTTAAGCCACAAAAACTTGGTTAAGTGTTAGCACAATAATCGCCAAGTGGCTAGAAAGGAGAACTTGCACAACACGATAACAACAAAGAGATCAACACAGAGATGACACAGTGGTTTATCCCGTGGTTCGGCCAAGTACAAAACTTGCCTACTCCACGTTGTGGCGTCCCAACGGACGAGAGTTGCACTCAACTCCTCTCAAGTGATCCAATGATCAACTTGAATACCACGGTATTTTGCTTTTCTTTTCTTATCCTGTTCGCGAGGAATCTCCACAACTTGGAGCCTCTCGCCCTTACACTTTTGATGTTCACAAAGAAGCACAGAGTAAGAGAGGGATAAGCAACACACTCAAGACAAGAAATCACAGCAACACCACACACACAAGTCGCAACAAGAGCTCTCAACACGACTTAATGAGTTCACAACTCGACTAGAGCTCTAATTGCTATCGCAAAGAATCAAAGGCGCGGAATCGATGTCTTAGTGCTTAGGAATGCTTAGAGGATGCTTGGTGTTCTCCTCCATGCGCCTAGGGGTCCCTTTTATAGCCCCAAGGCAGCTAGGAGCCGTTGAGAGCATTCCAGGAAGGCAAATCTTGCCTTCTGTCGCCTGGTGCACCGGACAGTCCGGTGCGGATTTTTTTCCTTTCCTGGCGAAACCGACCGTTGGCGCCTGGGAGCCGTTGGCGCACCGGACAGTCCGGTGCCCCCTCCCGACCGTTGGCTTTGCCACGTGTCTTGCGCAGATCGCGCAGCCGACCGTTGGCCCGGCCGACCGTTGGCTCACCGGACAGTCCGGTGCACACCGGACAGTCCGGTGAATTATAGCCGTACGTCGCCGATGAATTCCCGAGAGCGGCCAGTTCGCTCGAGCCAGCCTGGCGCACCGGACACTGTCCGGTGCACCACCAGACAGTCCGGTGCACCCAGACTGCTCTGACTTTGACAGAACTTAGCCATCTCATTTTCAATTCAATTTTTCCTGTTTCCAGCACTTAGACACAATACATTAGTCCATAAACAATGTACTAAGTCTAGAAACATACCTTTTGACATGATTTGCACTTTGTCCACCACTTTGCATAGATTAACACAAAAGCACTTGCGTTGGCACTCAATCACCAAAATACTTAGAAATGGCCCAAGGGCACATTTCCCTTTCAATCTCCCCCTTTTTGGTGATTTATGCCAACACAACATAAAGCAACTAGAACAAGTGAAATATCAATGCAAATGAGAACTCAAAATTGTTTTGATTCATATTTGGCATATATGGATCACTCTTTGCCACCACTTGGTTTGTTTTTGAAAATCAAACTCAATTTTCTATCTCTAAGTCAAACACACTTGTTAAGACATGAAGAGAGTCGTTCCAAGAGAAATTGATTCAAGATTTCAAAAACTCCCCCTTTTTCCCATAATCAACACTTCTCCCCACATGAATCCAACTTTTGACAAAAAGAGCCAATAAGAGTATTTTTGAAAACAAAAGCTCTATTCTATTATTTTCAAAATTCTCAAGTGGTAGCTGATCCATTTATTGTTTTGGCCTTTATTTTCTCCCCCTTTGGCATCAAGCACCAAAATGGGATCAATCTTGGCCCCAGAACCCCATTGCCTCACCAAAATCTTCAATAAGAATATAAAGGCAATAAGAGTGCATGAGATGAACTTGGAATGAGTTACTCGTTCATCGGAGTGCAGTGGAAGTCTTGCATGGTCCAAGTCCACCTTTTCCCTTTCAATCCTCCTTCGAGACTAAATCAAGCAAACTCAAGCACATAGTTAGTCTCAAAGGTTCAAGTTGTAACACATCTCCCCCTAGATATGTGCATCACTTTGCAACGGACTTGTGAGGTCCGGGGAGTGCTTGTACAACTTGAGCACCATAATTAAGCAACAAAATGCATAAGGAACATGATCAAAGGCATAAACACATGTATGCTATAAATCAATCCAAGTTCCGCGAATCTAAGACATTTAGCTCACTACGCAACTTGCAAAAGGTCTACTCATGTAGAGGCTTGGTAAAGATATCGGCTAGTTGGTTCTCGGAGCTAACATGAAACACTTCGATATCTCCCTTTTGCTGGTGGTCTCTCAAAAAGTGATGCCGGATGTCTATGCGCTTAGTGTGGCTGTGTTCAACAGGATTATCCGCCATGCGGATAGCACTCTCATTATCACATAGGAGTGGGACTTTGCTCAGATTGTAGCCAAAGTCCCTGAGGGTTTGCCTCATCCAAAGTAGTTGCGCGCAACACTGTCCTGCGGCAACGTACTCGGCCTCAGCGGTGGATAGGGCAACGGAGGTTTGTTTCTTAGAACTCCATGACACCAGGGACCTTCCTAAGAATTGGCACGTCCCCGATGTACTCTTCCTATCGACCTTACATCCAGCATAGTCGGAGTCTGAATATCCAATCAAGTCAAAGGTAGACCCCTTTGGATACCAGATCCCGAAGCAAGGCGTAGCGACTAAATATCTAAGAATTCGCTTCACGGCCACTAAGTGACACTTCCTTGGATCAGATTGAAATCTAGCACACATGCATACGCTAAGCATAATATCCGGTCTACTAGCGCATAAATAAAGTAAAGACCCTATCATAGACCGGTATGCTTTTTAATCAACGGACTTACCTCCTTTGTTGAGGTCCGTGTGTCCGTCGGTTCCCATCGGAGTCTTTGCGGGCTTGGCGTCCTTCATCCCAAACCTCTTGATCAAATCTTGTGTGTACTTCGTTTGAGAGATGAAGGTTCCATCCTTGAGTTGCCTCACTTGGAACCCAAGGAAGTAGCTTAACTCGCCCATCATCGACATCTCGAATTTCTGAGTCATCACCCTACTAAACTCTTCACAAGACTTTTGGTTAGTAGAACCAAATATTATGTCATCGACATAAATTTGGCACACAAAAAGATCACCATCACAAGTCTTAGTAAAAAGAGTTGGATCGGCTTTCCCAACCTTGAAAGCATTAGCAATTAAAAAGTCTCTAAGGCATTCATACCATGCTCTTGGGGCTTGCTTAAGTCCATAGAGCGCCTTATAGAGCTTACACACGTGGTCGGGGTACCGTTCATCCTCGAAGCCAGGGGGTTGCTCCACGTACACCTCCTCCTTTATCGGCCCGTTGAGGAAAGCGCTCTTCACATCCATTTGGAACAACCTGAAAGAATGGTGAGCGACATATGCTAGCAAAATACGAATGGACTCTAGCCTAGCCACAGGAGCAAAAGTCTCCTCAAAGTCCAAACCTGCGACTTGGGCATAACCTTTTGCCACAAGTCGTGCCTTGTTCCTTGTCACCACCCCGTGCTCGTCTTGTTTGTTGCGGAACACCCACTTGGTTCCCACAACATTTTGCTTGGGACGAGGCACAAGTGTCCAAACTTCATTTCTTTTGAAGTTGTTGAGCTCCTCCTGCATGGCCAACACCCAATCCGGATCTAGCAAGGCCTCTTCTACCCTGAAAGGCTCAATAGAAGAGACAAAGGAGTAATGCTCACAAAAATTAACTAATCGAGATCGAGTAGTTACTCCCTTGCTAATATCACCCAAAACTTGGTCGACGGGATGATCCCTTTGAATCATCGCTCGAACTTGGGTTGGAGGTGCCGGTTGCACTTCTTCCTCCATTGCATGATCATCTTGTGCTCCCCCTTGATCACACACCTCCTGTTCATCATTTTGAGATGGGATTTGCACCATTGTTGAGGAAGAAGGTTGATCTTGCTCATCTTGTTCTTGTGGTCGCACATCTCCAATCGCCATGGTGCGTATTGCGGCCGTTGGAACATCTTCTTCATCTATATCATCACAATTAACAACTTGCTCTCTTGGAGAGCCATTAGTCTCATCAAATACAACGTCGCTAGAGACTTCAACCAAACCCGATGATTTGTTGAAGACTCTATACGCCTTTGTATTTGAGTCATAACCTAACAAAAACCCTTCTACGGCTTTGGGAGCAAATTTGGAATTCCTACCCTTCTTCACTAGAATGTAGCATTTACTCCCAAAAACTCAAAAATACGAAACATTGGGTTTGTTACCGGTTAGTAGCTCATATGACGTCTTCTTGAGGAGGCGATGAAGGTAGACCCTGTTGATGGCGTGGCAAGCCGTGTTCACGGCTTCCGACCAAAAACGCTCGGGGGTCTTGAACTCTCCAAGCATCGTCCTCGCCATGTCTATTAGCGTCATGTTCTTCCTCTCTACCACACCATTTTGCTGTGGTGTGTAGGGAGCGGAGAACTCATGCTTGATCCCTTCCTTCTCAAGGTATTCCTCCACTTGAAGGTTCTTGAACTCGGACCCATTGTCGCTCCTTATCTTTTTCACCTTGAGCTCAAACTCGTTTTGAGCTCTTCTTAGGAAGCGCTTGAGGGTCCCTTGGGTTTCAGGTTTATCCTGCAAAAAGAATACCCAAGTGAAGCGGGAAAAGTCATCAACTATAACAAGACCATACTTACTTCCTCCTATACTTAGATAGGCGACGGGTCCGAAGAGGTCCATGTGTAGCAGCTCCAAAGGTCTTGATGTGGTCATCACATTCTTGCTGTGATGTGCTCCTCCCACTTGTTTACCTGCTTGATAAGCTGCACAAGGTCTATCTTTTTCGAAAGTTAAATTGGTTAGACCTATTACGTGTTCTCCCTTTAGAAGCTTGTGAAGGTTCTTCATCCCCACATGTGCTAAGCGGCGATGCCACAGCCAGCCCATGCTAGTCTTAGCAATTAAGCATGCATCTAGACCGGCCTCCTCTTTTGCAAAATCAACTAAGTAAAGTTTGCCGTCTAATACACCCTTAAAAGCTAGTGAACCATCACTTCTTCTAAAGACAGACACATCTACATTTGTGAATAGACAATTATATCCCATATTGCATAATTGACTAACAGATAACAAATTATATCCAAGAGACTCAACTAAAAACACATTGGATATAGAGTGCTCGGATGAAATAGCAATTTTACCTAACCCTTTTACCTTGCCTTGATTCCCATCACCGAATATTATTGAATCTTGGGAATCCTTGTTTTTGACGTAGGAGGTGAACATCTTCTTCTCCCCCATCATATGGTTTGTGCATCCGCTGTCGATAATCCAGCTTGAACCCCCGGATGCATAAACCTGCAAGGCAAATTTAGGCTTGGGTCTTAGGTACCCAACTCTTGTTGGGTCCTACAAGGTTAGTCACAATTGTCTTAGGGATCCAAATGCAAGTTTTATCTCCCTTGCATTTTGCCCCTAATTTTCTAGCAACTATCTTCCTATCCTTTCTACAAATAGCAAAAGAAGCATTTAAAGTATGATATATTGTAGAAGGTTCATTAACTTTCCTAGGAATATTGACAACATTTCTCCTAGGCATATGAACAACATTTCTTCTAAACACATTTCTACCATGCATATAGGAAGAACTAGAAGCAAACATGGCATTAGAGTCAAAAGCATCATAAGTATTACAACTCCTATAAGACTGTCTTCTATCATTGTACATAAAAGCATGGTTCTTTTTAGTACTACTAGCCATAGGGGCCTTCCCTTTCTCCTTGGCGGAGATGGGAGCCTTATGGCTTGTCAAGTTCTTGGCTTCCCTCTTGAAGCCAAGCCCATCCTTAATTGAGGGGTGTCTACCAACCGTGTAGGCATCCCTAGCAAATTTTAGTTTATCAAAATCACTCTTGCTAGTCTTAAGTTGGGCATTAATACTAGCCACCTCGTCATTTAATTTTGCAATAGAGGCTATGTGTTCACTACAAGCATCAATATCAAGATCTTTACACCTATTGAAAATAACATCAGTTTCTACACAGGATGTTGATTTACTAGTTATTTTTAACTTAGCATTCAAATCATCATTTATGCTCTTTAAGTTAGAAATGGAATCATGGCATGTAGACAACTCACAAGCAAGCATTTCATTCCTTTTAATTTCTAATGCAAGGGATTTTTGTGCCTCTACAAACTTGTCATGTTCTTCATACAAAAGATCCTCTTGCTTTTCTAGTAGACTATTCTTATCATTTAAAGCATCAATTAATTCATTAATCTTGTCAATCTTAGATCTATCTAAGCCCTTAAATAAGCATGAATAGTCTATTTCATCATCATCACTAGACTCATCCTCACTAGAAGAAGCATAAGTAGAGTTTCGAGTACTTACTTTCTTCTCCTTAGCCATGAGGCATGTGTGATGCTCGTTGGGGAAGAGGAATGACTTGTTGAAGGCGGTGGCGGCGAGTCCTTCGTTGTCGGAGTCGGATGTGGAGCAATCCGAATCCCACTCCTTTCCAATATGTGCCTCGCCCTTTGCCTTCTTGTAATTCTTCTTCTTTTCCCATTTTCCACTCTTCTTTTCCTGGTCACTATCATTATCAGGACAATTAGCGATAAAGTGACCAATCTTACCACATTTGAAGCACGAGCGCTTCCCCTTCGTCTTGGTCTTGTTGGGATGCTCTTTGCGACCCCTTAGCGCCGTCTTGAAGCGCTTGATGATGAGGGCCATTTCTTCATCATTAAGCTCGGCCGCCTCAATTTGCGCCACCTTGCTTGGTAGCGCCTCCTTGCTTCTCATTGCTTTGAGAGCGATAGTTTGAGGCTCTTGGATTGGACCATTCAATGCATCATCCACGTATCTAGCCTCCTTGATCATCATCCGCCCGCTTACGAACTTTCCAAGTATCTCCTCAGGCGTCATCTTGGTGTACCTAGGATTCTCACGAATATTGTTCACAAGATGAGGATCAAGAACAGTAAAGGACCTTAGCATTAGGCGGACGACGTCGTGATCCGTCCATCGCGTGCTTCCATAGCTCCTTATCTTGTTGACAAGGGTCTTGAGCCGGTTGTATGTTTGGGTTGGCTCCTCCCCCCTTATCATAGCGAATCTCCCGAGTTCGCCCTCCACCAACTCCATCTTGGTGAGCATGGTGACGTCGTTCCCCTCATGTGAGATTTTGAGGGTGTCCCAAATCTTCTTGGCGTTATCCAAGCCGCTCACTTTATGGTATTCATCCCTGCACAATGATGCTAGAAGAACAGTAGTAGCTTGTGCATTTTTGTGAATTTGCTCATTGATAAACATGGGACTATCACTGCTATCAAAATGCATTCCATTCTCGACTATCTCCCATATGCTTGGATGGAGAGAGAACAAATGACTACGCATTTTGTGACTCCAAAATCCGTAGTCCTCTCCATCAAAGTGAGGAGGTTTACCAAGTGGAATGGAGAGTAAATGAGCATTTGTGCTTTGCGGAATACGAGAATAATCAAAAGAAAAGTTTGAATTGACTGTTTTCTTTTTCTCGTAGTCGTCATCGTCCTTTTGGGAAGAAGTGGATTCGTCGCTGTCATCGTAGTAGATGATCTCCTTGATGTGCCTTGTCTTCTTCTTCTTCCCGTCTCTTCTTTTGTGGCTCGAGCCCGAGTCCATAGGCTTGTCATCTTTCGACTCATTGAAGATGGACTCCTTCTCGTTGTTGACCACCATCCCCTTTCCCTTAGGATCTATCTCTTCGGGCGATTAGTCCCTACTTGAAGAGAACGGCTCCGATACCAATTGAGAGCACCTAGAGGGGGGGGTGAATAGGTGATCCTGTGAAACTTGAAACTTAAGCCACAAAAACTTGGTTAAGTGTTAGCACAATAATCGCCAAGTGGCTAGAAAGGAGAACTTGCACAACACGATAACCACAAAGAGATCAACACAGAGATGACATAGTGGTTTATCTCGTAGTTCGGCCAAGTACAAAACTTGCCTACTCCACGTTGTGGCGTCCCAACGGATGAGAGTTGCACTCAACTCCTCTCAAGTGATCCAATGATCAACTTGAATACCACGGTATTTTGCTTTTCTTTTCTTATCCCGTTCGCGAGGAATCTCCACAACTTGGAGCCTCTCGCCCTTACACTTTTGATGTTCACAAAGAAGCACGGAGTAAGAGAGGGATAAGCAACACACTCAAGACAAGAAATCACAGCAACACCACGCACACAAGTCGCAACAAGAGCTCTCAACACGACTTAATGAGTTCACAACTCGACTAGAGCTCTAATTGCTATCGCAAAGAATCAAAGGCGCGGAATTGATGTCTTAGTGCTTAGGAATGCTTAGAGGATGCTTGGTGTTCTCCTCCATGAGCCTAGGGGTCCCTTTTATAGCCCCAAGCCAGCTAGAAGCCGTTGAGAGCATTCCAGGAAGGCAAATCTTGCCTTCTGTCGCCTGGTGCACCGGACAGTCCGGTGCACACCGGACACTGTCCGGTGCACACCGGACACTGTCCGGGGCGGATTTCTTTCCTTTCCTGGCGAAACCGACCGTTGGCGCCTGGGAGCCGTTGGCACACCGGACACTGTCCGGTGCCCCCTCCCGACCGTTGGCTCGGCCACGTGTCTTGCGCAGATCGCGCAGCCGACCGTTGGCTCATCGGACAAGTCCGGTGCACACCGGACAGTCCGGTGAATTATATTCGTACGTCGCCGATGAATTCCCGTGAGCGGCCAGTTCGCTCGAGCCAGCCTGGCGCAACGGACATTGTCCGGTGCACCACCGGACACTGTCCGGTGCACCACGGGACAGTCCGGTGCACCCAGACTGCTCTGACTTTGACAGAACTTAGCCATCTCATTTTCAATTCAATTTTTCCTGTTTCCAGCACTTAGACACAATACATTAGTCCATAAACAATGTACTAAGTCTAGAAACATACCTTTTGACATGATTTGCACTTTGTCCACCACTTTGCATAGATTAACACAAAAGCACTTGCGTTGGCACTCAATCACCAAAATACTTAGAAATGGCCCAAGGGCACATTTCCCTTTCAACAGCTTCGTGATCACCTTGTCCTTCGTCATAATCACCTTTCGTCTCGCTCAAGCTTCGTCCTGACTATGCTCTTGTATGCTCATGACCCGATTCCAAAGACACCTGTTTACATATTTCACTTTGGAAAACATTGTCAAATCATGTTTTTGAGGACCTTCGAAAGCCGAAGGCCCCCAACAGTAGCCCCTCGCAATATTAATTTATTAGAATGATGAATTTATATTGCGATATGGACGAAGGCCTTAAGCCGAAGGTCCGAAAAAACACCTTCCCTTTGCTAGAATAGCAACAGTCACTGACAAGCGGGACCCTCCAGCTCTCAGCACGCTAGGCGTATAAATAAGAACTCACCACGGGTTCATTTGGCACGCTTTCTTGCTATATGTTCTTGCTTACCCAATTTTTAGCTCTTGCGCACCAACATTTGGTTGGCTTTTTAAATTTTTAAGCTTCGGCTTTGAGAGCACCTTCTCAGCATTTTCAAGATGTCTGAAGACAAGAAAGCTGCCGCTGCGTCGGGGTTGAGCCTTTCTGAAGAGAAGAATCTTGGTTTTCTTGAATTAATGGCAAAGACAAATACAGAAAAGATTACCAAGGAGATTTTGGAAGGTTTGTCTGAAGATACTGGCGATAGCGACAGTTATGATGTGGAAAGTGGTGGAGAAGACTCCGAAGATCGACCCTGGCGACCAAGCCATTCAGTTTTTGGAAAATCAACTATTAAACAGAGTCATCTTGATAATATGAGGGGAAGGTATTTTCGGGACATGTCTATTGTACGGGCTGATGACGGAGAGAGGACCGTGCCTACTCCCGAAGAGAATGAAGTTGTTATCTTCCGAAGCTTTTTCAAGGCTGGGCTCCGGCTTCCATTAAGCAAATTTGTGGTTGAAGTTTTGAAGATTTATCGAATCTACCTACATCAAATTACGCCCGAAGCCATTATAAGGATGGGAATCTTTGTCTGGGCCGTGAAGAGCCAAGGCTTGGAGCCAAATGCAAAGAGTTTTTGCAATATACATGAGCTATTGTATGAGACAAAACCCTGGGGTAAAGAGCAGTATCACAACAATTTTGGCTGCTACATCTTCGGTGCCCGATCTGGGTCAAGCTGTCCTATGCCAACCTTTCGAAAGAGATGGCCCGGCGACTGGATGACGAAATGGTTTTATGTGAAAAATGATTTGAAAACACGAGAGGATATTAAAGATATCATTATGCGCCCTATCTGGCAGCGCTTCGGCCTCCGGAGGCTGAAGGTGGAAATGGATGAAGCAGCCGAAGAATGCCAAAGAGCCTTCGGCGTGGTTTGCTCTTTTATTGGGACAAGGGATTTGATCCAAGAACATATTGCCTTCAGAGTATGGCCACTTGCAGAAAAATGGGAAGTGCCGAAGGAAACTGTCAGGGAACCTGACGAAGGTGGACTAGTTAGGCTAAAATACACATTCAAATATGGAGATAAGTTCGTCGAGCCAGATGATGACTGGCTGAAAAGTATTGAGGCCATAAGTGATGAACTGCTTGGATTATACTTGAAGGCGGAAGACACTGCACTATCTGCGGCCTTCGGAGGCCGAAAGAAGAAGAGACTCAACCGAGTATTTGATGCAATTGGGTTTGTCTACCCCGACTACCGTTATCCAACACGGGGTCAAAAAAGAAAGAATACATCTTCTGCGAAGGAAGTAGCTTCAGCCGCTCCTAGTGAGCCGGCGCCGAAGAGGAAAAAGATGAAGGTTCTCACACACCGGCCACGCTATATTGAACCGGCCACAGTGCCTGAGTTTGTCGGTGAGACCTCTTCGGCCACCGAAGGCAAGGAGCCAACTCTCCTGCCGAATATTGAAGGGCCAGCCAAAGTGCTGGTGACGGAAAAAATAGAAGAACCGAGGGCTGAAGAAACAAAGACATCGGAAATTCTAAGTCCTTCAGCAAGAATTGAGGTGCCAATGCCAATGCCGATGACGACCCCCAAGAGGAAAAGAATGGTTAACGTACTGGATGTATTGGAGACAATAAAGTCTTCAAGCACTACTCCGAAGAAAATTGCCGAAACTTCCGAAGTGCAAATCAAAGCCTTTGGTGCCGAAGCTTCAAAGCACCAAGCTGAAACTGAAGCTGGGCCTTCAGAGCCCGCCGAGGTGAAATCCTTGGGAGCCGAAGCAACAGAAACAACATAACATATTTTGGCTGAAGAAACTGGCACTACCGCCCCCGAAGCATTTTCCGAAGCTTTTGATTATATTTTACGACATGCCTCGGGGAAAGAGTTGACTGTAAAAGAAAAGCAAGAGGCTCAGTTTTATGCCCAAAAACTGAAATATCCAAAGGGGGCGTTGATATTCAACGGCAGCGGAGAAGAAGACTTCTTGTATTGTATCCCTGACAGCAAGGAGATTTCTGTCTGTCGGGAGATGAGCAAGAGCTTCGGATTCCCAACATTAGAAGACGGGCTCTCGGTGTTGTCGAAAAACAAGCTGGCCGACAGCTTGGCGTACAATAGCTTAAAGGTGCAAAAATGAGGTCTTTGTGTTATTTCTTGAAACCAAAATTTTTCATTTGCTTAAACTTATTGACACACACACATTTTTTTGCAGGGCCTTATACTTAGCAATGCCCTCGGGGCTCAAAAAGATGCCGAAGATGAAGGGTGTGTTATGACCCTGAGCAACCTTCGTTCCGAAGTAATTGAACTAAGGAACGAAGGTCTCGAAAAAGATAAAATATTATATTCATTGGTAAATAGAATAAAAGAAGACAAAGCTACTTTTAAAGCTCAAGCTGAGGCTCAGAAGCGTGAAATTGAAGATCTTCGAAAACAACTAGCCAGAACTAAAGAGGAACGCACACTTGAAGAAACAAAACGAGAAATCAGTGAACAATGGGCAAATCATTTGGAAAAAAAACGTTGAAGAGCTTCGTGCATCCAAGAAAAGATGCTATGAAAAATCTATAGAATGTGTTAAGAAAGTAAGAACCAGCTTCGCCAGCGTTGGCGCATTCTCAAGTGAGAAGAACTTCATAAGGGGTGACCCCAAAGGCCCAATTGGATGGATCAGCCACGAAGCTGAAGCCTTTGAAGAAATTTTGAATAGTCGTGGAGACATATGTGCCTTTTCGGGTGCCAGGGGGATTGCCACTATTTTGGTGAGAAAAGGTTGTGACCATGTGAAATTCTTGGCACAATCCGAAACCGCCTTATCCTCTGAAGATATAAAAGACCCCTCGGCCGAAGCGAGCCTGGTCGGTGGAAAATTTTTCACCGACATCTAGGACAATGGTGGCCGGGAAATGGCCCAAGAAATCATACGAAAAAGCGAGAAAGGCATTCATGACGCTAGAAAAGTAGTAGAGGCCGCTGAGAAAAGTGCAGATGTCGAAGGGCAAATAGGTATTGACTAGTGGTTTTTGGCTCTTTGCTGTAACTTTTTGATTTCGAGCTTGTTTACGTTTTGTAACATAGTCGTACTTTCTCCTTCCTCAGAGCCTGCCGAGCCGTCGGCGGACCCCCACGTGAAGGGGGGCGACAAAATTAGAAAAATGGCCGAAGCCATCATGGATAAAGTTGTTGATCAGCTACTAAACGAAGCTGCAGAAGTAGTTCTAAGGGAAGATTAGATGTTATTGTAAAAACATTTAGAATGTAATGTTTGTCGAGGAACATGTGTAATATTTGTAATATTTTGTAACTTTGAATGTAATATATAAGCTATTTATGGTTCTATTCTTTACGATGCATGAAACTTCACATACATACCGTTTTTGAGCCTTCGGCGAAAAAACACCTTCCCTTCTTTTCATGCTACGTAAATAATATCCGTGTTCTCATAAAATCAGTAACCAATCCTCGTAAAATCAATAACCAAGGTATAGTTTGACGAAGGTATAGTTCTTCAATAACTATTTTTGTGCCCTGGCACTATTTCTTCGAAACAATCTTCGAATATCAATACTGAGACCCCCTTCTTGCGTCGTTGATGCAATATGATGTATGATGTTATGCTATGCAAATGATGTGATGATGTGATGTTATGCGGAATGATATTTGCCGAAGATCGATGTTTTTTCACTGTAAGCCTCCCTTAGGAGCTTCTTCGCCTTTTACTTCAGCGGAATCAGCGTTTATTTTTCGCTGTAAGCCTCCCTTAGGAGCTTCTTCGCCTTTTACTTTCAGCGGAATCGGCGTTTTTTTTCGCTGTAAGCCTCCCTTAAGAGCTTCTTCGCCTTTTACTTTCAGCGGAACCAGCGTTTATTTTTCGCTGTAAGCTCTGCATTCCCTTCGGAATGACTTTTGAGCAGAAAACTTACACTGCGCTCCTTAGGAACGACTTTTGTTATTTCGAAGATTCACACCGTAATCATAAGTTTTTATGCTTCGGCAACTTTTTGGGCTCTGTTATTCTGTGGAGAAGATATACTTGTACTATAGCAAAGGCGAAGCTATTACAAGAAATTGAAAACGACAAAAAACACTTAGACTTTCAATAATTGTTCCTTATTGAAAAGAAAATGATACTGAATGCAAAAACTGCTGTCGAGGTAGGATATTTGTCAATAAATGTGCTTCGATTCTGGCACAGTACTATTGACTGTGCGAGCTTCGGACTCTTCTCTGTAGTCTCGTTGGTGTTGAGTATGCTGACTCCCTTCTGGCTACTGGCCTCGTTGCATTGGTGGTGGAGGTGGAAGCTGTTGCCAAGATGCCTGAGATTGACTTGCCGAAGCAACAGAAGCTGCAGGGTGGTTACCCACATACTCTGGGATATAAGGCGAGTGGTATGAAGCAGTATGCATGACTTGCTTCGGCTGAGTCTGTTGGGCTGCAGCTTCTGCTATTTCTTTTTGTTTCTGGATGGTGACGTGGCACATCCTGGTTGTGTGGCCCTTGTCCTCACCACAGAATAAGCAATAAATTTTCCTTGGATGATCCCCAAATCTTCCTCCGAAGCCCCTGGCACCTCTGCCCCTTGGAGCTGGAGGCCGGGGATAACTCTGTTGCTGCCCCGAAGCCTGGGAAGCCTGGGAGGAATATTGCGGCCTCTGCTGCTGGCTTCCTCTGTCATCATTCTGGGTGGAATGAATCGATCTGACGTGTCTAGGATGAAACCTTCCTCCGAAGCCCCTGGCTATTTCAGAGAATCTGTAAGCTTCCTCCCTTCTCTGTCGAAAGTCATTGTCAGCGCGGATGTATTCATCCATCTTCTGAAGCAAATTCTCCAGAGTCTGAGGGGGTTTCCTGGCAAAGTATTGGGCTGAAGGTCCCAGCCGAAGCCCCTTAATCATGGCCTCAATGACAATTTCATTGGGCACTGTTGGCGCTTGTGCCCTCAGGCGCAAGAATCTTCGGACATAAGCCTGAAGATATTCTTCGTGATCTTGGGTGCACTGGAATAAAGCTTGAGCGGTGACTGGCTTCGTTTGAAACCCTTGGAAACTGGTGATCAGCATATCCTTCAGCTTCTGCCATGATGTGATTGTTCCTGGCCGAAGGGAGGAGTACCAGGTTTGTGCAACATTCTTGACAGCCATGACGAAAGACTTCGCCATGACTGCAGTATTGCCACCATAGGAAGATATTGTTGCTTCGTAGCTCATCAGAAACTGCTTCGGGTCTGAATGGTCATCGTACATGGGGAGTTGGGGTGGCTTGTAGGACGGGGGCCAAGGTGTAGTCTGCAGTTCTGCTGATAGAGGAGAAGCATCATCAAAAGCAAAATTTCCATGATGGAAATTTTCATACCAGTCATCTTCGTTGAAGAAGCCCTCCTGATGAAGCTCTCTGTGCTGAGGCCTTCGGTTCTGCTCATCTTGAGTAAGATGGCGAACTTCTTCAGAGGCTTCGTCTATCTGCCTTTGCAGGTCAGCTAGCCTAGCCATCTTTTCCTTCTTCCTTTGCACCTGCTGATGAAGCATCTCCATATCTCTGATCTCTTGATCCAATTCATCCTCCTGAGGCATTGGGCTAGTGGCCTTCCTCTTCTGGCTTCGGGCCTCCCGAAGAGAGAGGGTCTCCTGGTTGGGATCCAGCGGTTGCAGAGCTGCAACCCCTGTTGCTGAAGCTTTCTTTGGCGGCATGACGAAGGTCTATGCTTGCCGAAGGTGTTCAAAACTCAGAGAGTGGAAGTGAGTTCACCGGAGGTGGGCGCCAATGTTGGGGACTTGTTCTCAAATGCTAAGAGTTAAGAACAAGGCAACATGAAAAATGTTAAATGTTAAAGCCCTTCGTCCTTTGGGACATTATTACCCTTCGGATATAATGAATTCCGGACGAAGGTTGTGAAGGAAAAACCTTCGTAAGCACAATAAATGATGAGAAAGAATTCATATACGAAATATGAATCATAATATAAACATTATCATAACTTAATTTTATTTGCATTACCATATTTATAATGACAAATTATAGATGTACCTTCGGTTTGACGGAAAGTAAGGGTACAGGCGTGATGCAAAAAGCGAATGCCAAGTCAGCGTGAACAGTACGGGAGTACTGTTCATCTATTTATAGGCAAGGGACGCAGCCCATGTAGAATTACATTCATGCCCTTTACATTTGCTAATAACTCTATAGTAATTCTTCGAGGTTTGATTTGCCTTTTCATCTTTAAGTCGGTTCCCCTTTTCTGCTGTCGTGCCGAAGCTTTCCTGCGCACAGCTTCGTGATCGCCTTGTCCTTTGTCATAATCACCTTTCGTCTCGCTCAAGCTTCGTCCTGACTATGCTCTTGTATGCTCATGACCCGATTCCGAAGACACCTGTTTACATATTTCACTTTGGAAAACATTATCAAATCATGTTTTTGAGGACCTTCGGAAGCCGAAGGCCCCCAACACAAACAGATCCAATCTTAGGCTCACTCAGACACTCACAAGTTCATACAAGCTCGCGAGCAATACATCACACAATGGAGTAGGGTGTTACGCTCCGGCGGCTCGAACCACTCTAAATCCTTGTGTGTTCTTGTGTTCTTCCCGTTTTCCCGACTAACAAGCAAAACGCTTAGGCCCCTCCTCATCTTAGGATTTAGGGTGGGTGCACTCCGCCACCCGGCCGGAGATTTGCTCTCTGACAGATGAGATCAATGGTTTAGGGAAGATGGGAGTATGATAGTACGATAGGATAAGAGATGGGGAGGATGAGATCCGAGAGGAGATGTGCAAGATAAGGCGGTGGATAGATCACTAGAGACGATACAGTTAAACTTTATACCTGCCACACATATAAAACCGTCTATCTTGGTAAAGGGCATGACGCCTCGATCAAATATTGCACGTATCTCGGGGGGGTGAGCACCGCGGGCGTGGGCATTGACGTAGCGTAAGGTCAACGAGAGGAGACGAGTGTTCACACGACCGAATACCGTCCGGACTTCGCATGAGGCCAGCCTCGTCTCACCCGTGCCCCAGCCCTAGGGGCAAACGATAGATTTTTCTTTTTCATCTCCCCTGGCCCCATATGGGCAACATAATTTGTACCTGATCACATATAGGCCATTCAACGGCGATAAAATGAGCAACAATAGTAATATAATCTTCCTTATCGCTACCTGAGAGCAACAAAAGACAACACTAGGAAAACATCTTTAAAGTGATCACATTTTTTTATTTATAGCCTAACTAGGTCCCTAGTTGTGATAAATCTAGATATTCTAGCATATATATCTAGGGTTTTGAGCACACAGAATATAATCGACCTGGGCCTCTATGCTAGCTATTGCTAAAGGAAGATCAAGTCTGGCAATCAAATGACATAACTCAAACCTAGTAACATCAACTTTATATTCCTAGTTTCTAAGGGATCCATCAGGATTTAAAGCAAGCCTATTATACACCATAACAACATGATCAGACTTCTAACACGATTTTTATGCCTAAGCAAATGTGTCTAGTGCCAAAATTAGATTGGACACAACTTAGACTTACATAATTTGTAAATTTCAATAACATGAAAAAATTTCCCATTCGTAGTTTCAAACACTTTAGTTAAGCCATTCCAGACGACAGATCAGGGACGCTTACTAGTGCCACTTTTCGTGAGTGATTCATGGTCATTAGAGCCCATGACATGACTAGCCATCAAAGCCTCTGAGTTAATCAAAGCAACATTGCTACCAAACAAGGTAGCAGTAGCGTCACCCATGTCGTCGATGACGTCATGGGTCAGCCCTACCACAATAAGGCCTTTATTGATGGTTATAGGGTAGACGACATCGTCATCATCCATGGTCACTGTAACGGTTGAACCACATCTTCTCCTCTTAGCCTTGTACCACAATGACACATACAACACCATCACGACACATGCATCAACCGACAATTTGCAACCAATGGCAAACATAAAACAAGATTGGATTAGGGATCCAGGATTTTGACGTAGAGATATATGGGTTTGGTTTTTGAAACATACCTGCACAACCGGGGCCTAGAGCTAGAGAGGTAGAGATGATGATCCGCTACGACAGGAGCACCACCCTAACTAACAGTAATCGATGAGATCAAGGGTTTAGGGAAGATGGGAGTATGTTAGTACGATAGGATAAGAGATGGGGAGGATGAGATCCGAGAGGAGATGTGCAGAATCAGGTGGTGGATAGATCACCGGAGACGAGAAAGACAACAAGAGAGGCCACAACAGTGGAAGGTGACTGTCATAGAGGCCACGATAAAGACGACGGTACGAGAGAGGAGGATAAGAGGAGATCTATAGCATCCAACAGACCAACGGTGAAGATGACACCAAAGACGAACAAGATGACGAGAGATAAATGATGACACTGACATGGATGATGAAGGGAGAGACGAGACATGAACATGAAGGGACGAGCTATCAACATTTTAGGGTGAGGACTAGGGAGCGGCTGTGTCGGTGTTTCGAGACCGGGGGGTCCCTGGGCCGACGAGTGAATGTCGCTGCGTGCCCCAGCCCAGATGGGTCGAGCGCGAGGACGAGCGCGAAGGGGGGAGAGCGAGGCGGCCGGAGACCGGCGTGAGAGAGGTGGGAATCCCGCGGCCTTCGTGTTCGTCCCGCGCCCAGGTCGAGTGCGCTTGCAGTAGGGGGTTACAAGCGTCCACGCGGGAGAGGGAGCGAGCGGCTTCAAGCGAGCGCCTGTCTCGTCCTCGTCCCCGCGCGGCCAACCCTCTCTAAGAGGGCCCTGGTCCTTCCTTTTATAGGCGTAAGGAGAGGATCCAGGTGTACAATGGGGGGTGTAGCAGAGTGCTACGTGTCTAGCGGAGGAGAGCTAGCGCCCTAAGTACATGCCGTTGTGGCAGCCGGAGAGATTTTGGCACCCAGCTGGTGTGATGTCGTGGCCGTCGGAGGAGCGATGGAGCCTGGCGGAGGGACAGCTGTCGGAGCGGTTGAGTCCTTGCTGACGTCCTCTTGCTTTTGTAAGGGGGCTGAGAGCCGCCGTCGTCACAGAGTATGCGGGGCGCCATCATTGCCTATCTGGCGGAGCGAGCCAGATGGGACGCCGGTCTTGTTCCCTGCGGCCCGAGTCAGCTCGGGGTAGGGTGATGATGGCGCCTCCTGTTGACGTGGCTGGTCTGCGCCCTAGGTTGGGCGATGTGGAAGCTCCTCCGAAGCCGAGGTCGAGTCTGTCTTCCATGGTCGAGGTCGAGTCCGAGCCCCTGGGTCGGGCGAGGCGGAGTTCGTCGTCTTCTAGGGCTGAGCCCAAGTCCGAGCCCTAGGTCGGGCGGAGCGGAGTTCGTCGTCTTCTAGGGCTGAGCCCAAGTCCGAGCCCTGGGTCGGGCGAAGCGGAGTTCGTCGTCTTCTGGGGCTGAGCCCAAGTCCGAGCCCTGGGTCGGGCGGAGCGGAGTTCGTCGTCTTCTGGGGCTGAGCCCGAGTCCGAGCCCTGGGTCGGGCGGAGCGGAGTTCGCCGTCTTCCGGGACTTAGCCCGAGTCCGAGCCCTGGGTCGGGCGGAGCGGAGTTCGTCGTCTTCCGGGACTTAGCCCGAGTCCGAGCCCTGGGTCGGGCGAAGCGGAGCTTCCTATGGTGCCTTCGGCCTGTCAGTCTCACTCTGTCAAGTGGCACCGCAGTCGGAGTGGCGCAGGCGGCGCTGTCCTTCTGTCAGGCCGGTCAGTGGAGCGGCGAAGTGACGGCGGTCACTTCGGCTCTACCGGCTGGGGGCGCGCGTCAGGATAAAGGTGTCAGGCCACCTTTGCATTAAATGCTCCTGCGATTTGGTCGGTCGGTGCGGCGATTTAGTCAGGGTTGCTTCTTGGCAAAGGCAGGGCCTCGGGCGAGCCGGAAATATGTTCGCCGCTGGAGGGGGGCCTCGGGCGAGACGGAAATCCTCCGAAGTCGGCTACCCTTGTCCGAGGCTAGGCTCGGGCGAGGCGTGATCGAGTCCCTCGAATGGACTGATCCCTGACTTAATCGCGCCCATCAGGCCTTTGCAGCTTTATGCTGATGGGGGTTACGAGCTGAGAATTAGGAGCCTTGAGGGTACCCCTAATTATGGTCCCCGACAGTAGCCCCCAAGCCTCGAAGGGAGTGTTAGCACTCGCTTGGAGGCTTTCGTCGCACTTTTTTGCAAGGAGACCAGCCTTTCTCGGTTGCGTTTTGTTCCGGTGGGTGCGCGCAAGCGCACCCGCCGGGTGTAGCCCCCGAGGCCTCGGAGGAGTGGTTTCACTCCTTCGAGGTCTTAATGCCTCGCGTAATGCTTCGGCTGGTCTGGTTGTTCCCTCATGCGAGCTGGCCGTAGCCCGGGTGTACGGTCGGGTCCCAAGTTCTCGGGCTGGTATGTTGACGCTGTCAACGGTTCGGCCGGAGCCGGTTTTGCGAGAGCAGCCCCCGAGCCTCTGCACAGGGCGAGAGGGCGATCAGGGACAGACTCGGCTTTTTTACATACGCCCCTGCGTCGCCTTTCCGCAAGGAGGAGGGGGGGAAAGCGCCATGTTTCCCTCGATGGGCGCCGAACATGGTGTCTCCGGTGAGCTGCAAGCGGGTAATCCGAGTGGACGTCCGTGCCCCGTTCGTTAGGGGTCGGCTAGGGGCCCAGAGGCACGCCCAAAAGTACCTGCGGGTGATCTACCGGACCCGGTCCCCTGGCGACGGGGTCCGAGGGCTCGATGCCTCCCTCTGATGGGATTCCGTTACAAGATCGTTCCCGCTGGTCTCGGAAATGTCCTAGGGTACCTCGGGAGCGCAGCCCGAGCCTTGGTTATGTATCGAACGTACCCATGGTCATCCCTCGCTCGGCGTCTGAGGCGGATGTGAACCCTTCGGGGGCCAGCCTTCGAACCCCTGATCAGTAATGGGTGCGGAGCCCGAGTAGCCTGAGGCGGCCATGGAACCCTTCCGAGGGGCCGACCTTCGAACCTCTGACCAGTAGTGGGTGTAGGGCCCACGCGATCTGAGGCGGCTGTCGAACCCTTCCGGGGGGCCAGCCTTCGAACCTCTGATCAGTAGGGAGGCTCGGAGCCTGGTTCCTTCCCGGGGAAGGATCCTTTTCGGGGTATCCCCCTTTCCTGGTCCCTGTTGCAAGAGAGAGAAAGAGGAAAAAAGGAAAAGGATACGAAATCGAACGACGCGGCGTACCTTTACTGACGCGGTCATTATGGCGAAGGCGAAGCGTCGCCCGCTTCTCCTGCCAGAGGCGTCGCCTGTCCCGCCGCGGAGTTAATGCGACGGGGCGAGTGGTTGGCGGGGCGGCCGTTGCGCATGCGCGAGCCGTTCGAGGAACGGAACACGGGCGTGTTGTCTTCACGCCGTGAGAGAGGGTTCTCTCGCTGCCCCCGGATGGGACGTGAGCTTGGCTGACGACGTGACCGCTGCTCCTGCCCGCCTGCCACCGTCATTACTGCCGGCCCATTTTTGGCCGCACTGACCGCCGCGCCAGGCTGGCGCTGCTGGGTTGTGCGCTGGGTCGCCTCGAGTCGCGGTATTGGTTCCGCAGTCGAGGAGGCGAGGTGGTGGCGCAAGTGGCGGTGCAGTTGCATACATGAAGCATTCGGCGCGCCGGTTGCATGACGCGTGGGCCTGGGCCTCCATGATGGGCGTGTTGGGAGTCGGAGAAGCGCGCCCACTTGGCGCGGTTGCATGCCGCCTGCATGTCTGCCCGCCCCTTTCGCCCGTTGGTTTGGGCAAAAGTGGAGGGTCACTTGTAACCGCTGGGCGATTGCGCGCACCGCGCACGGCGGTTTGGCTTCTTCTGCTCTGAGCCGGTTTGCATGACGTGTGGGACCCAGCCCCTGCGCCGCAGGGGAGGACCTTAGAGTGTGTTAGAGAAGACTCAGCCCACGACGGTTGGGGGCGCAAGTAGGGAGAATCACCTTTAAAAGGAGGGTGACCCCCTTTGGAAGGCGACCATGTCTTCGCGCTCCCTTATGCATCGTGTCTTTCCACCTTCCAAGCCCTCGGATGGGGGATACCCGCCGTCTTTCCGCCTCATCGTTGGAGGAACGCAACTCCGTGGGAGTTGGTACCTTTCAGCCATCGTTCAGCTTCAAGGATTTTCATCACACAGCCCGGTTGCACCCCTCCGCTGGTGGTCACCCAAGACGGTGACCTCCAGCCCCTGGATGGGGAGAGGCAAGTCGGGCTGTGATCTCGGTCCCGCCCTCAGCGTCGAGGGTGTTCGTCATCCTCGCTGGGGCGGGGAGCGAGGCGAGCCGGGGCTCTACCTCCCGCGCGGGCCGACGGGCCACCTCTTCTTCCAGCTTCTGGTGGTGGCAAACACCCTCCAGCTCTGCGGAGGAGATGTCCTCCAGCCATGCCGGGGAAGGCGAACTGTTGCTGCCCAGCTAGGATGCAACATTCCGCCCTCTTCCTTGCATTCGCGGCGAGGACGGCAGCGAGGACCTGCCGGTGCGCTTGGGAGCGGCCCGCTCTTTGGCTTTAATAGCTGGTTCGCGTCCCTTGAGCGGGAACGCGAACGAGAGCCCTTCGGCGGCCGCGTCCGACCTGGGACCATGGCTGCTGCTGCAGAGGTCGCTGGCGGGTCCCCCGGTGTTCGTCGCCCCGCAGGCTCGAGGTTGTTCATACCCGCGGGGACGGAACCAGAGTTCCGTTTGTAATGGCACTTTGAATGCCAGTGTTTTTGTTCATTGTGGCTGTCGAGGCCTGAACATGTATGTAATTTTGGCACGGAGCCGTGTTTTTCCTCATTTTCGAGCACTAAGACTCGCCTGTTGGTTGTCTGAACCGCTTCACCAAGCGTGAGTCGCCCCGTGTAAAGGTGACGAGTGAGGTATCCGTATCCCGGAGGCGTAGGAGTCCCTCGGCTCAGTCGGCCTTGTCGTCCGAGGCTTCTCTAGCTTAGTTAAAGGGACCCCTTGGCCGCTCTTCGATGAGCCGAGGCCAGGGGTAGCGGTATCAGCATGAACAGGGGTAGAGTTGGCTCGAAAAGGAAACCTGGTTGGTCGGAGCCTAGCCGGGTCGTCCGTTAGCGGGACCGACGCCGGAGTTGACCAGCCGAGGCCTCGGGTCGGGCTGACGTCCTTGGAGGACGGCTTGCCGAGGCCCCGGGGTGACCGGCCGAGCCGCCTGCTCGGGCCGGATTCCCGGAGAAGACCCTGGCAGCGATTGCCCGGGCGTGGCGATGACGTCGTCCTTTAGAGTGGAGATCCTCGGACCGCGTCGCCGTCCGAGGCTAGGTCGGACCTCGCCGAAGGTGTCGTCGATGCCGAGGGTGCTGCTGCCCCCTTCCAGCGTCAAGACCCGAGCCTGCAGGATCGGATTGTCTTGTAGCGTGTGTTTCCTGCGGCCGCCGAGGCCAAAACACACCCTCGCTGTGTTGTAAAGCTGCATCTCTTTTCCTCTTGTTTCGAGTATCTGGACTTTTTTGTCGGTAACAGGGATGTTTGTGCGAGCGAGAGTTGCTTCTCGCGGAAGGTGATGAGTGAGGTATCCGTATCCCGGAGGCATAGGAGTCCCTCGGCTCGGTCGGCCTTGCCGCTTATGCGCACTCTTACCCGTCCATGGGGCTCTGTCACCGACGCAGTCGAGAAGGCTCGAAGGATCGCTTCGGCAGAAGAGCTTCCGAACGTGAAGACTTGTTCGGTCCGCGGAATCACTTATCCGAACGTGAGTTACTTATCGCAGAAGGTGATGAGTGAGGTATCCGTATCCCGGAGGCGTAGGAGTCCCTCGGCTCGGTCAGCCTTGGCTGCTTACATGTACTCCGTCGTTTTCAGGATCCACTTTTCGAAGTAGTCAAAAAGCACGAAGGACATTCTGGCAGAAAAGATCTTTCTTCGAGGAAAATTTCGACGCAGAGGGGGTTCCCCCCCCTTTTAGCCCCCGAGGGAGGGTCGGGCTTTGCCGAGGCGAGGCCGACCCTTCCTTGATGACTAAACTTTGTGTGGGTGCGAGGTATATGAACAACTTGAAAACATCTTAAGGGTAGAAGCGACGTAGCTGTTGGATGTTCCAAGCGTTGTCGTAGACCTCGCCTTGACTGTTGGCCAGCTTGTACATTCCGGGCTTCAGAACCTTGGCGATGACGAAAGGTCCCTCCCAGGGGGCGTGAGCTTGTGCCTCCCTCGGGCGTCTTGTCGCAGCCGAAGCACCAGGTCGCCCACCTAGAGGTCTCGGGACCGGACCCCTCGGGCGTGGTAGCGTCGCAGGGACTGCTGGTACCGCGCCGAGTGTAGTAAGGCCTTGTCCCGAGCCTCCTCCAGCTGGTCCAGCGAGTCTTCTCGGCTAGCTTGGTTGCTTTGATCGCTGTAGGCCCTCGTCCTCGGGGAGCCGTATTCCAGGTCTGTGGGCAAGACGGCCTCGGCACCGTAGACTAGGAAGAACGGCGTGAAGCCCGTGGCTCGGCTCGGCATTGTCCCCAGGCTCCAGACCACCGAGGGGAGTTCCTTCATCCATCGTTTGCCGAACTTGTTGAGGTCGTTGTAGATCCGAGGCTTGAGCCCTTGTAGAATCATGCCGTTGGCACGCTCTACTTGCCCATTTGACATGGGATGAGCCACGGCGGCCCAGTCCACCCGGATGTGGTGATCCTCGCAGAAGTCCAAGAACTTTCTGCCGGTGAACTGGGTGCCGTTGTCGGTGATGATGGAGTTCGGGACCCCGAAGCGATGGATGATGTTGGTGAAGAACGCCACTGCCTGCTCGGACCTGATGTTGTTCAGAGGTCGGACCTCGATCCACTTGGAGAATTTGTCGATGGCGACCAGCAGGTGCGTGTAGCCCCCGGGTGCCTTCTGCAAGGGGCCAATGAGATCCAGACCCCACACAGCGAAAGGCCAGGTGATGGGTATCGTCTGCAGAGCCTGAGCGGGCAGGTGGGTCTGCCTCGCGTAGAATTGACACCCTTCGCAGGTGCGGACAATTCTAGTGGCGTCAGCCACCGCCGTCGGCCACTAGAAGCCTTGTCAGAAAGCATTCCCGACAAGGGCTCGAGGCGCTGCGTGATGGCCGCAAGCCCCCGAGTGTATCTCTCGCAGGAGTTCCTGACCTTCGGCGACGGAGATGCATCGCTGGAGGATGCTAGAGGGGCTGCGGTGGTAGAGCTCCTTCTCATCGCCCAGCAAGACGAACGACTTGGCGCGTCGCGCCAACCGCCGAGTCTCGGCTCGGTCGAGGGGTAGCTCTCCTCGGTGGAGATATTGCAGGTACGGGGTCTGGCAGTTTTGATTAGGCGTGACCCCACTTCTCTCCTCCTCGACGTGCAGCGTCTCACCCTCAGGTGCCGAGGGTGCCGAGGGCTGAACCGAGGGTGGCTCGGGCCGGGCTGAGGGTGCCTCGGGCCGTGCCGAAGATACCTCGGACTGAGCTGAGGTTACCTCGGGCTGGGCCGAGGGTGCCTCGGGCTCGGGCGTGTCGTCGATCTTGATGGAGGGTTGATGCAGGTCTCGGGAGAAGACGTCCGGGGGAACCGTTGTTCGCCCCGAGGCTATTTTAGCCAGCTCGTCCGCAGTCTCGTTGTAGCGCCGGGCGATGTGGTTGAGCTCGAGCCCGTAGAATTTGTCTTCCAGGCGCCGAACCTCATCGCAGTAGGCCTCCATCTTCGGGTCGCGGCAGTGGGAGTTCTTCATGACTTGGTCGATGACGAGCTGCGAGTCACCGCGAGCGTCGAGGCGTCGGACCCCTAGCTCGATGGCGATCCGCAACCCGTTGACCAGAGCCTCATACTCAGCCACATTGTTGGACACCGGGAAATGGAGGCGTAGCACATAGCGTATGTGTTTCCTGAGGGGCGAGATGAAGAGTAGGCCTGCGCCGGCTCCCGTCTTCATCAACGACCCATCGAAAAACATGGTCTAGAGCTCCGGTTGGATCGGAGCCGTCGGTAGCTGGGTGTCGACCCATTCGGCCACAAAGTCCGCCAAGACCTGGGACTTGATGGCCTTCCGAGGGGCGAACGAGATTGTCTCGCCCATGATTTCCACCGCCCACTTTGCAATCCTACCCGAGGCCTCTCGGCACTGGATGATCTCCCCCAGGGGGAAGGATGACACCACGGTTACCGGATGAGACTCGAAGTAGTGTCGCAACTTCCGCCGTGTCAGGATCACCGCATACAGCAGCTTCTGAACTTGTGGGTAGCGGATCTTGGTTTCGGACAGTACCTCGCTGACGAAGTAAACTGGCCTCTGAACGGGCAATGCATGCCCCTCTTCTTGCCTCTCGACCACAATCGCGGCGCTAACCACCTGAGTGGTCGCGGCGACGTAGACCAAGAGGGCTTCTCCGGCAGCTGGGGGCACCAAGATAGGCGCCTTTGTGAGGAGCGCCTTCAAGTTCCCGAGGGCTTCCTCGGCCTCAGGGGTCCAAGTGAAGCACTCGGCCTTCCTCAAGAGGCGGTACAGAGGTAGACCTCTTTCGCCGAGGCGTGAGATGAAGCGGCTCAGAGCCGCGAGACATCCCATGACCCTATGTACGCCTTTCAAGTCCTTGATGGGCCCCATGCTGGTGATGGCTGCGATCTTCTCCGGGTTGGCTTCGATGCCCCGCTCGGAGATGATGAACCCCAAGAGCATGCCTCGGGGCACCCCGAAGACACACTTCTCGGGATTGAGCTTGACGCCTTTCGCCTTGAGACATCGGAATGTCACTTCAAGGTCAGAAAGGAGGTCGGAAGCTTTCCTCGTCTTGACTACGATGTCATCGACGTAGGCTTCGACCGTGCGGCCAATGTGTTCGCCGAACACATGGTTCATGCACCGTTGGTACGTCGCGCCCGCATTCCTCAAGCCGAACGGCATGGTGACATAGCAGTACATGCCGAAGGGTGTGATGAAAGAAGTCGCAAGCTGGTCGGACTCTTTCATCCTGATTTGATGATACCCTGAGTAGGCATCGAGGAAAGACAGGGTTTTGCACCCAGCAGTGGAATCCACGATTTGATCGATGCGAGGCAGAGGGTAGGGAACCTTCGGACATGCTTTGTTGAGACCAGTGTAGTCCACCCACATCCGCCATTTCCCCCCTTTCTTTCTCACAAGCACAGGGTTGGCAAGCCATTCGGGATGGAATACCTCTTTGATGAACCCTGCCGCCATTAGCTTGTGGATCTCCTCGCCTATGGCTCTGCGCTTCTCCTCGTCGAATCGGTGCAGAGGCTGCTTGACGGGTCGGGCCCCGGCTCGGATGTCCAGCGAGTGCTCGGCGACATCCCTCGGTATGCCGGGCATGTCCGAGGGACTCCACGCGAAAACGTCGGCGTTCGCGCGGAGAAAGTCGACGATCACTGCTTCCTATTTGGGATCGAGCCCGGAGCCGATCCGGATCTACTTGGAGGCGTCGCCGCTGGGGTCGAAGGGGACGGACTTAACCGTCTCCGCTGGCTCAAAGTTGCCGGCATGACGCTTCACGTCTGGCACCTCCTTCGAGAGGCTCTCCAGGTCGGCGATGAGGGCCTCGGACTCGGCGAGGGCCTCGGCGTACTCCACGCACTCCACGTCGCATTCGAACGCGTGTTTGTACGTGGGGCCGACGGTGATGATCCCATTGGGGCCCGGCATCTTGAGCTTCAGGTAGGTGTAGTTGGGGACAGCCATGAACTTCGCGTAGCATGGTCTTCCCAGTACCGCGTGGTAGGTTCCTCGGAACCCGACCACCTCGAACGTCAGGGTCTCCCTTCGGAAGTTGGAGGGTGTTCTGAAGCAGACGGGAAGCTTGAGTTGTCCGAGGGGCTGGACGCGCTTCCCGGGAATGATCCCATGGAAGGGCGCAGCGCCTGCTCGGACGGAGGACAGATCGACACGCAGGAGCCCGAGGGTCTCGGCGTAGATGATGTTGAGGCTGCTGCCTCCGTCCATGAGGACCTTGGTGAGCCTAACGTCGTCGATGACGGGGTCGACGACGAGCGGGTATTTCCCCGGACTCGGCACATGGTCGGGGTGGTCAGCCTGGTCGAAGGTGATGGGCTTGTTGGACCAGTCTAGGTAGACTGGCGCCGCCACCTTCACCGAGCAGACCTCCCGACGCTCTTGCTTGCGGTGCCGAGCCGAGGCGTTCGCCGCTTGCCCACCGTAGATCATGAAGCAGTCGCGGACCTCGAGGAACTCTCCTGCTTGGTGATCTTCCTTCTTATCGTCGTCGCGGGCCCTGCCACCCTCCGCGGGCGGCCCGGCCCTGTGGAAGTGGCGCCGAAGCAAGACGCACTCCTCAAGGGTGTGCTTGATGGGCCCCTGGTGATAGGGGCACGGCTCCTTGAGCATCTTGTCGAAGAGGTTGGCACCTCCGGGGGGTTTCCGAGGGTTCTTGTACTCGGCGGCGGCGACAAGGTCCGCGTCGGCGGCGTCGCGTTTCGCTTGCGACTTCTTCTTGCCCTTCTTCTTGGCGCCGCGCTGAGTTGACGCCTCAGGGGCATCCTCCGATGGGCGGCCCTGGGGCTGCTTGTCCTTTTGGAAGATAGCCTCGACCGCCTCCTGGCCGGAGGCGAACTTGGTGGCGATGTCCATCAGCTCGCTCGCCCTGGTGGGGGTCTTGCGACCCAGCTTGCTCACCAGGTCGCGCCAGGTGGTGCCGGCGAGGAACGCGCCGATGACATCCGAGTCGGTGATGTTGGGCAGCTCGGTGCGCTGCTTCGAGAATCGCCGGATGTAGTCCCGGAGAGACTCTCCCGGCTGCTGCCGGCAGCTTCGGAGGTCCCAGGAATTCCCGGGGCGCACGTACGTGCCCTGGAAATTGCCGGCGAAAGCTTGGACTAGGTCGTCCCAGTTGGAGATCTGCCCCGGAGGCAGGTGCTCCAACCAGGCGCGAGCGGTGTCGGAGAGGAACAGGGGGAGGTTGCGGATGATGAGGTTGTCATCGTCCGTTCCACCCAGTTGGCAGGCCAGACGGTAGTCCGCGAGCCACAGTTTCGGTCTCGTCTCCCTCGAGTACTTTGTGATAGTAGTCGGGGGTCGGAACCGGGTCGGGAACGGCGCCCGTCGGATGGCCCGGCTGAAGGCCTGCGGACCAGGTGGTTCGGGCGAGGGACTCCGATCCTCCCGCTGTCGTAGCGTCCCCCACGCCTGGGGTGGTAGCCTCGGTGCACCCTCTCGTCGAGGTGGGCCCGACAGTCGCGGTGATGGTGCTCGTTGCCGAGGCGACCCGGGGCCGCAGGCGTGGTGTTGCGCGTGCGCCCGGTGTAGACCGAGGCTTCCCGCATGAATCGGGAAGTCGCGACATGAGGTTCCGAGGGGTACCCCTGCCTTCGGGAGGCAGAGCTCTCGGCCCGTCGGACCGCGGCGCCTTCCAGGAGATTCTTGAGCTCCCCCTGGATTCGCCGCCCCTCGGTGGTTGATGGCTCCGGCATTGCGCGGAGAAGCATCGCTACTGCAGCCAGGTTCTGGCCGACCCCACTAGATGCGGGTGGTGGCCTGACCCTGACGTCGTCGGCGACGCGGTGCTGGAAGCCCTGGGGTAGTTGACGTATTTCTCCGGCCGGGGGTTGGCCCGCCCATGCCTGCCCGACGTCCCGGCGAATCGGCTCAAGCGCTCCTGCTCCCTCGTCGAGCCTGGTCTGCACCCCGCGGATTTGCTCGAGCTGTGGGTCATGAGCCCCCGCCTGAACGGGGACCACAGCTAGCTCCCGTGGGATGTCAATGCGAGGCACCGGCCTAGGGAGATCACCGTCCTCCGGCATGCCGAGATGGTTGCCTTCGGAGGGACCCCCTAGATCGGCGTGGAAGCATTCGCGACTTGGGCCGCAGTCCTCGTCGCCGAGGCTACGGCTACCGTCGGAACAGTCGGAGAGGCAGTAGTCACATGCGGTCATGAAGTCCCGCATGGCACTGGGGTTGCCAAGTCCAGAGAAATCCCAACAGAAGCTGGGCTCGTCGTCTTCCTCAGACCCGGAGGGCCCGTAGGTCGAGACGTCCGTCAGCCGGTCCCAAGGTGACCGCATACGAAACCCCAGAGGGTTTGGACTTGCCTCTACGCGAGCGCCCGCCAAAGCGAAGTCGCTAGGCGGGTTGAGGCTGAATCCAAATGACGTGGGATGGGAATCGGTCGGTACCTCTTGGTCGACGAGCGGCGATAAAGTCACGCCGGGGACTGACTGCACCGTCGTCTCAGGTACGAGGGTGACGTCCAGCAAGCTTTTCGCGAGCGCGCTGGCGTCGTCCGCTTGCTCGGGATTGGTGTGTCGCGGGGAGACGGCGCTCGTCTTCGTCTCAAGCGCGAAGTCGATACCCGGTGCGCCCCCCGTTGGGGTGCCGGCGCTGTCGACTCGCTCGACAGCCGACGAGGCGCTGCCTCCTTCTTGGCCTTGGTTGCTCTGCCTTCCCCTCCGTCAGCGGGGAAGAGGGTGGGATGAGCTCGAAGGTTGTTCTTCCACCACGCGGGGAAGACGTCGTCGATTCCGCCGCCGGCGGGCGGGCAATTGGCCGCCATTGTCGTTGTCGCGCGGCGGTGGAAGGAGTATCATGTCGTAGCTGCCGTCGAGGGACATGAACTCAAGACTCCCGAAACGGAGCACCGTCCCGGGTTGGAGAGGTTGCTGGAGACTGTCCATCTGGAGCTTGACGGGAAGTTGTTCGTCAACACGCAGCAGGCCCCTACCTGGCGCGCCAACTGTCGGCGTTTCGAGACCGGGGGGTCCCTGGGCCGACGAGTGAATGTCGCCGCGTGCCCCAGCCTAGATGGGTCGAGCGCGAGGGCGAGCGTGAAGGGGGGAGAGCGAGGCGGCTGGAGACCGGCGTGAGAGAGGTGGGAATCCCGCGGCCTTCGTGTTCGTCCCGCGCCCAGGTCGGGTGCGCTTGCAGTAGGGGGTTACAAGCGTCCACGCGGGAGAGGGAGCGAGCGGCTTCAAGCGAGCGCCTGTCTCGTCCTCGTCCCCGCGCGGCCAACCCTCTCTAAGAGGGCCCTGGTCCTTCCTTTTATAGGCGTAAGGAGAGGATCCAGGTGTACAATGGGGGGTGTAGCAGAGTGCTACGTGTCTAGCGGAGGAGAGCTAGCGCCCTAAGTACATGTCGTTGTGGCAGCCGGAGAGATTTTGGCACCCAGCTGGTGTGATGTCGTGGCCGTCGGAGGAGCGATGGAGCCTGGCGGAGGGACAGCTGTCGGAGCGGTTGAGTCCTTGCTGACGTCCTCTTGCTTCCGTAAGGGGGCTGAGAGCCGCCGTCGTCACAGAGTATGTGGGGCGCCATCATTGCCTATCTGGCGGAGCGAGCCAGATGGGACGCCGGTCTTGTTCCCTGCGGCCCGAGTCAGCTCAGGGTAGGGTGATGATGGCGCCTCCTGTTGACGTGGCTGGTCTGCGCCCTAGGTTGGGCGATGTGGAAGCTCCTCCGAAGCCGAGGTCGAGTCTGTCTTCCGTGGTCGAGGTCGAGTCTGAGCCCCTGGGTCGGGCGAGGCGGAGTTCGTCGTCTTCTAGGGCTGAGCCCAAGTTCGAGCCCTGGGTCGGGCGGAGCGGAGTTCGTCGTCTTCTAGGGCTGAGCCCAAGTCCGAGCCCTGGGTCGGGCGGAGCGGAGTTCGTCGTCTTCTGGGGTTGAGCCCAAGTCCGAGCCCTGGGTCGGGCGGAGCGGAGTTCGTCGTCTTCTGGGACTTAGCCCGAGTCCGAGCCCTTGGTCGGGCGGAGCGGAGTTCGCCGTCTTCCGGGACTTAGCCCGAGTCCGAGCCCTGGGTCGGGCGAAGCGGAGCTTCCTATGGTGCCTTCGGCAGGGCCTGACTGCCTGTCAGTCTCACTTTGTCAAGTGGCACCGCAGTTGGAGTGGCGCAGGCGGCGCTGTCCTTCTGTCAGGCCGGTCAGTGGAGCGGCGAAGTGACGGCGGTCACTTCGGCTCTGCCGGCTGGGGGCTCGCGTCAGGATAAAGGTGTCAGGCCACCTTTGCATTAAATGCTCCTGCGATTTGGTCGGTCGGTGCGGCGATTTACTCAGGGTTGCTTCTTGGCGAAGGCAGGGCCTCGGGCGAGCCGGAAATATGTTCGCCGCTGGAGGGGGGCCTCGGGCGAGACAGAAATCCTCCGGGGTCGGCTACCCTTGTCCGAGGCTAGGCTCGGGCGAGGCGTGATCGAGTCCCTCGAATGGACTGATCCCTGACTTAATCGCGCCCATCAGGCCTTTGCAGCTTTATGCTGATGGGGGTTACCAGCTGAGAATTAGGAGCCTTGAGGGTACCCCTAATTATGGTCCCCGACAGGCTGCGACAAGACCCTCTAGCTAGCGAGTCTAACCCTGACTTTCGTTGGCAGCCAAGCTAGAGTCCGTCAAACTGGAGGAGCACCATAAGCACAGTCTGGTGCCTCGGGTCGAATCAACACATGCACAAAGCAGGACGGACTGAGTCGTGCTTGGACCAGACCGATAACCTAGGTCTAGTGTCGGGCTTACCGGTCTCGCGCTGCATGATCGTATGTGGTGCTGGGAATATGGGTCACGCTTTTTCGGCTAGCATGAGCACGATCCAAAAATATGAGCCTAAAGCACGCCCCCGACACAAAATAATATGGGTCGGACTAGTACGACCCAAAGATGAGCCTGGATCGGGCCTCAAATTGTGGGCCGTTAGGCCCCCGGTATGACCCGCGCGCATGGGCCGAAGCACATATTGTTTAATTTTCTTTAATTTAGTAAGTTATGGACTTTATTTGGTTGTAATATTTGGATTTTATGTGGTCAAATGATGCTATCATTGTTTAATGTCTAATGTCGTTAATTTAGTAAGCTATGAACCTTACGTGGTTATAATATTTAAACTTTGTTGTTCAGATATATGAGTCTGGCTTGTACCGGCACGATCCAACGAAGCCACAACGTGCTTTAGGGGTTGGGCTAGGCCACCATTTCTACTTGTTTAAGCTCACAAGACACGGTCCAAATTATTTTGTGGATCTTCTTAGTCCGAGCCCGTTTGACTGAAAGGACGATGAACCTGGATTGGATCCAATTCGTAGCACTAATCGTACGTAGGTAAAGGGTCACCCCCGCACGTCAATCAGCTAGCTACTCCGATGCCCCCCATCGCATTAAAACAAGCTGGCCTCGCGTCGTCCCTGGATTGGACGCCACGAAGCACGAACACCGCACGCACCTACCGCCTCTGCGCCAAATGAATTAACAACACGGCACAATCGGCAGCGTGATTTGCCCCTCACCCACCCACCCAATATAATCAAGAAAACAGTAGTATAATCAAAGAGCTACTGTCCGGCGGGCCGACCGCTAACCAAGCGGCGTCCGCCCGATCCGCGTCCTCGCAGTCCACTGTCCACACCACCACACCTGCCGAGATGCCGATCCATGTCCATGTCCTCACGGGGCCGCAGCCGCACGTCGCGCTCCGCGGCCGGTGGCGAGGGGGTGTGGGGGGCGCTTTCACGCGCACGCGACGCCCGCGGCGGACGGGTCGCGGCCGCCAGTCAACAAAGGTCCGCACGCCGGCATCACTGTCTCTTCGGAAGAAAGAATGAAAGGGAGAAAGAAAGAAAGAACGTCGCGCGCGCTACTCGCCGGTCAGTCACCACGCGTCCACGCCGGAAGAAGTAGAACACAGTCAGGGCAGGCCTGTGCAGTGCTCCCATTCCACGAGTAGTCGTCGTGGCGCTGGCGCTGGAGCTGCACTCCCGAGTCAAGCTCTCGCGTGCCGCCGCAAGACTCGTCGGAATATCTACTCCGGCTGCTCACGTCACGCGTTTCTGACGGGCAGTCATCTTTAATTTTCTTGGGGACTCCAAGCCTCGGCCCTCGGCTCCTCTCGCTGTCTGAGATCCGCCAGCGAGGTCTCCGCGCTCCTCTCGTCGGCGCTCCTTCGCCACTCCTTGTGACGTGCGCGGTGCGCCGCGCTCCTCTCGTCGGCGCTGCCGGGTTCCATCCCATCGTGTCGTGCACCACGCTGGTAGCCAGCCAACGGCCGGTTCCCTTGCCTCTGTGTCCGTCGTGCTCCCTTCCCTCATCTCAAGATCCAAGTCCTCAATTAGGCTTTGTTCGTTTGTGTGGAATTGCATCCGAAATCATTTTATCTAATCAAAGTTTATATAAATTAGAAAAGTAATACGGTTAGGAATCGTTCTGACCCACCAATCCAACACAAACGAACATGCCCTTAGGACCCGTTCGGTTGTACCGGAATAAGACATAATTTATTTTAGCTCATCAAAATCTATGTAAATTAGAGAAGTAATCCGGCTAGGAATTAATCTGAGGCTCCAATCCCAAACAATCGAAAGGACCCTGTTCCGGCCCGGATTGCTTCTCTAAGAGCAACTCCAAGAGATGCCGCATATCAATCTGAATAGTGTTTTTCGCGTCGAAACTCCGAATTCTTCGCCTCCAACAGACTGTTGTTCCTTTCCCCATTTTTTCGGCTTCCCGTAAAGGAGACGATGGATCCCGCATATATGCGCAAGCCAAACTATCCCAAATCCTCCAGAGCACGCTCAATTCAGTAGCTTTCCGCGACTTTTTCCCAGCTGCGCGTGCAGTTTTGTTCGACGAAAGGCGGGCGGCGGCGGGAGAGACACCATCGTCGTTGGAGGAATGCATTCTTCACAGGCGCGGCGTTGGTGACTTCTTCAAGGGCGGGTGCGGTGCGACCTGTAGGTCGTCACCGGCGCGGCGTTGGCGGCTTCTTCAAGACCAGATGCGGCGCAGCGTGTAGGTCGTCATCAACGCGGCGTTGGTGGCTACTTGAAGGGCGGCGGCTTCAAGGTTGTCGACACAGGCGGATTCAAGGGCGGATGTCCACGCATGGTATCGTCCTTCGTTTGTGGGTCGGTGGGGGTGGAATCCATGTAGGATATAGCAAACGGCGCCGCCGAGTGAAGCTGCTTCTATGTAGCGGAATATTTGCATCTCTGGCATTATCTTTTTCGAGTGGACTGGCATGCTGGATTTAGCTGGAGCTTTCACTGAATATGAAATTGTATAGTACATGAGACCAGATGGAACAATGTCTCTCAAATTAAGAGATAAAGTCGTGAAGGATTTTAACACTGACCTAGAGGTCATATGTTATGTTTGTTTTTTCATGCTTTTGTTTATTTTGCAGTTTCCAGAATACTAGGCAGAAGTTTTTTCTTCTTCTTCAGGTTAGAGTTATGATTATGTCACCGAAAGCTGGTAACCTTGGTCACAAAATGGCTGCTGCTTGCCATGTAATTTTCCTTAATCTCTGGTGGCACCCTTATGCTGAGGACCCGTCAATTGATTGGGCACACAGGATTGGGCAGACTAGGCCTGTTACTGAATCTCGCTTGACTGTTAAATATATATTGTGGAAGATCGTATTTTGGCTCTGCATGTAATAATTCTGGTTAAAGTTTTGCTGATGGCACATATTTTTTCCATGTTTATAGTATTTTTTTCAAAATGACTACAATTATTAGTTGGTTTATAAATGTAGTGCAATGAACTGATAACGATGTAGTGCATATGTTTAATTTTTTGTTTCTTTTTATACTTCATTTTCACGCTTCAGCAATTTGTGATGAGGTGAACTTGTTCTTGCTGTGAGTCTTTTTGTTTAGTGAAATAGACTGAATGTCAGCTTGTGGTCAAAGTCTGTTTTGTTTCTGTTTATACTGTTTGTTCTGTGAAATAAACATTTCCCTTGTGAACCGGTAATTTGGCATTGTGTTATGTTGATATTAAGTTGTATCTCATAACTGACAACGATATATATCACTCTTTGAATATGTCACTGTGTGGTTCATGTTTTAATTGGAGGGTTGCCAGCTTCTCTAGCTGATCTACAAAACCAAAAGAGTGAACAGAGACGTCACTTGTGCTCCATTGTCAATTCCAGCAAGTGTTTTAGGTTGCAGTGAACAGAAACACATGTTGTTGCATTGTGGTTGTGGAACTACATTGTGGTTCATGCTTGAATTGGAGGTTACAGTATGCCTGTCCGATGCCTGCTGCTGCAGGAGGCACCGGAACGAAAAACACGGTTGGTTTGTTGTGGCCCACTTAATTTGTTTAAAAAATATTAGCGATCACTTTATAGCAGTCTGCTGTGGGTAAAGACTTTTTTGGGGGAAATTATATTAACAACAGCCCCTAATAAGTGATTTTGGGGAAGAATTTTTTAGTGCTCTTTTGGAGTTGCTCTAATTTATATAAGTTTTGATCAACAGGAATAATTCTTGACGCAATCCTACGGAAACGAACAGGCCCTTAGTCAGTTCGAACTCGCCCTAACCTCCAACTCCAATTAAGACAAGTGTGAAAGGGACGTAACAGAGCACGCCTCAGCCCGTCACCCTCACCCATCCACACTCCTTTCTCCCTCAATCAGCTCCTTAAATTCACACACACCCAACAGACACCAACCAGCGCCCATCAGTCACCCGCGCCGGACATCCCTCGCGCTAGCTGCCAGTCGTCGTCGCCACGCCACCATGGTGTTCGCCGCGAGCGGCGGCAGCTCGCCGGCGACGGCGGCGCCGGGGAGCGCTCTGGGCGTGATCCTGACGCGCGGGTTCGCCCGGCAGGTGCTGGTGGGGCGGTGGTTCACGGTGTTGGCGAGCCTGCTGATCATGGCGTCGTCCGGCGCGACGTACGTCTTCGGGAGCTACTCGGGCGCGCTCAAGTCGTCGCTCGGGTACGACCAGCGCACGCTCAACACGGTGTCCTTCTTCAAGGACCTCGGCGCGAACCTGGGCGTCCTCCCGGGGCTGCTCAACGAGGTGACGCCGCCGTGGGTGGTGCTGGCCACGGGCGCCGGCATGAACCTGTTCGGCTACCTCATGGTGTACCTGGCCGTGTCGGGGCGCACCGCGCGCCCGCCGCCGTGGGCCGTGTGCGCCTACTTCTTCGTGGGCGCCAACTCGCAGGCGTTCGCCAACACGGGCGCGCTCGTCACGTGCGTCAACAACTTCCCCGAGACCCGCGGCGTGGTGCTCGGCATCCTCAAGGGATTCGTCGGCCTCAGCGGCGCCGTGTACGCGCAGCTGTACCAGGCGCTGTACGGCGGCGAGGACGCCGAGTCGCTCATCCTGCTCGTCGCCTGGCTCCCCGCGGCCGTGTCCGTCGCGTTCGTCCACACCATCCGCTACATGCCGTACCCGCGGCGGCGGCGCAGCGGCGGCGGCGGTGGGCAGGAGACGAGCTCCGACCCCTTCTTCTGCTTCCTCTACCTGTCCATCGCGCTGGCGTGCTTCCTCCTCGTCATGATCGTGGTGCAGGGGCAGGTGCCCTTCTCCCGCGCCGCGTACGGGGTCGCCGCCGCGCCGCTGCTCATCCTCCTCCTCATGCCCCTCGGCGTCGTCGTCAAGCAGGAGTACAAGATCTACCGCGAGCGCCAGCTGGACGCCGCCGCCGACCCGCCCCCTACCATCGCCGTCGTGGACGCCGGCGCTCCACCAGTACCGTCCAGCGTCCAGATGTCATCAGCAGCCGCCACCGCCGCCGTTGAGGAGACAGAGCAGCAGCAGCAGGCGGCGACGTCGAGCGCGTCGTCGTCGTGTTGCCTGGGGTCGTTGGGTGGTTGGGGCGTGAGGACCATGTTCCGGCCGCCGGCCCGGGGCGAGGACTACACGATCCTGCAGGCGCTGGTGAGCGTGGACATGCTGGTGCTGTTCGTGGCGACCACCTGCGGGATGGGCGGCACGCTGACGGCGATCGACAACATGGGGCAGATCGGCAAGTCGCTGGGGTACCCGGCGAAGAGCGTCAACACGTTCGTCTCCCTGATCAGCATCTGGAACTACGCGGGGCGCGTGGCCGCCGGGTACGTGTCGGAGGCGGCGCTGGCGCGGCACCGCGTGCCACGGCCGCTGCTGCTGACCGGGGTGCTGCTGCTGGCGTGCGCGGGGCACGCGCTGATCGCGCTGGGCGCGCCGCGGTCGCTGTACGCGGCGTCGGTGGTCGTCGGGTTCTGCTTCGGCGCGCAGTGGCCGCTGGTGTTCGCCATCGTCTCCGAGCTGTTCGGGCTCAGGCGCTTCTCCACGCTGCACAACTTGGGCGGCCTGGCCAGCCCCGTGGGGTCGTACATCCTGAACGTGCGCGTGGCGGGGCGGCTCTACGACGCGGCGGCCGCGCGGCAGCGCGGCGGGAGCGGGAGGGTGTGCCTCGGGGTCGAGTGCTACAGGCGGTCGTTCCTCATCATCACGGCGGCCACGGCGGCGGGCGCGCTGGTGTCGCTGGTGCTGGTGTGGCGGACGTGGCGGTTCTACAGGGGCGACATCTACGCCCGGTTCCGGGATGGCGACGGGCGCCTGCCGGTGGACCGGCAGCAGGAGGAGAGGGAGAAGGCGACAGCGGCCAACGGTAGGTAGGAAGGGATGATGAGGCAGAGCGGAGAGCGGGAGAGGAGGAGGCCAGCTCGGATGGTTGACATGGTCAGCCCGATGCGGTGGCTTGATTCCACTGGCGGGTTTGACTGGTGTCTCAGTTTTTCTACGGCTATCGCAGCTGACGTGGGAGCTAATTGTACGGCCTAAGTGGTGAGGCCACGTTAGACGAAGTGCAAAAGCAATGCAAAATTATACGGAAGGCCGCCAGTTTGAAGGATGACGAGTGGGGGTCTACATGTGAATATACTTTTGTTACGTTCACTCGTGATGAAGATGAATACTATCTTGTTGTCCTTTTCCACCGGTGGAGTGGTCCAGTCTAATCCATGGTGATGACTGAGTGGTGATCACAGCCAGCCGCCTAACATACCGGTCTAAAACACACAATTTCAAGCACAGTTCAGACTTGACACGACCCAATCTAATTGTAGATCTGGACCAGCATGATTCAATATATAAGTCATGTCTGGGTCTCAAGTCAAGTATACGGGTTAGTCTGACACGACCTATTTAAGTAAAACTTATCGAAGCCTACTAAACATGGACCCAATTAACTAAGGTCCGTCAAAGCCTACAGAACCAACACGACTTGGAGAATCCAGAGCTTGAAGAGTCATTCAAGAACCAGTACCTAGATGGGGATAGTGATGATGATCATGTATATGTATTGCATATAGTTGTATAGTACTCAACTAAACACTGAACAGAGAACTGAATATTATTTCTGAACTAGTTGATAGTTGTAACCTTTTTATTTCTTACCAAAGGTTTTTAATATGGCAACCGTAAACTAGCTTAATTTTATTTTGGTCATATATATTTTGTACTTTTTTGTTTTTGTACTACTGTTGTATATATATGGGTCGCTCTAGCACACTAAGATATTCTAGACTATTTAGGCTAGGCTAACACACATAATTAATTATGGCTGTGCCGTGAGCCGATGGCTAGACAGGGGTGAACCTAGACAAAATTATGAGTGGGGGCCTAAATGAAAGGTTAATTACAATTAAACCTTTATGATTATAGTAAATAAGGTAAAACTTCCACTAAATCAACAAAATTAAGTGGAAGCCTGTGTCCTCACTGCTCTTAACGCCGGTCTACTTATGTGGCTAGACTCACGTGCTAGCATGGCATATTCTATAATTAGAGATGTGTTTTTGTGGATCATGTCTTTATGGGGCATGTGACGTGCTAGGCCGGGCCGGCCCACGTACGTATAGATACGGGGTTTAAGCGAGCGAAACAGCGACCTGCCTGCTGCCTCTCCTAGCAGTCGCACGCGGTCACGCGGACCCTTGTGCTTTTGCCAACATCAGACCCTTGTGGGCCCGGCCTGGGAAGTGGGAACGCGAGGGAGCCGAACGGCATTTGCTTTGGGCCGAGTTCTCACGAAAAAAAAACACAGATGGTTAAGCCCAACATACCTTACACGTAGGATGAGCAATTGAGCATACTTGATATTTTACACAGAAATCGCTGTAGCTCCGTTCCGGAATTTTTCAGTTGCTAGCTCTTGGTTCTTGCTTCCGGAGTCTGCAAATCTTCCTGACATGACAACGGATCTAATTACGCTTCCAACTTATCATTACCAGCACAGGAGACTAGACAATTTTCGGATCCTTCCAATTCAGAACTAGGTATCGAATCTTCGTTTAAGTAAAAAGCTAATTTATCATTTTCTCACTCCTCATTTTTTTTTGTTGAGTTTATAGAATGTAATGAGTTGATCCATCACCATCTCATTTCTCATAGTTAGTACTAATATAGAAATATGATCATCCCACCAAATTTTAAAAATAGATTCATGATACATCACTTCATTTTGGATGGAGTAATTACTCAAACCCAACACAACTTAGTCCATTCTTCTTTTATACCCCGTGTGGATATAGATATTGGAGCACGAAATTAGGAATTAGAATCAACTTTCCAGAATTCTATTGTTTGGTTGCACATGGAATTGAGATTTGAAATCAGAGGTCCAATTCCATGGAATTGGGCTATAACTAGAAACTCACATTACTCCTCTGTATTGTTTGGAATTGTAACAAACTATTCCAAACTCTAATTAAGTGACATCCAAACAATAGAATTGGAATTACATCGCATTTAAATACCATGGCTGATTTGGTATTGAACTCAATTCAATTCCATGCCCTCCAATCTCGATTAGTGTTTCCAAACCGGGCTTCTTTGGGAGCTAGGGGACAAAATCATCTTGCTATTCAAAATTGAATAGCAAAGAGGTTTTAGCTCCTTTATTTCTCTTGATCCCAAAACGTATAAATAAAGACGAGGAAATCAGCCACCTCGTCATCAGGAAGCAGGACAGTGGTCGGCATGGTAATACCTGGATACACACTCAGACACTCGCACGAAGACAGAATGTTCAATTACTATCACCTGGTTTATGGCAGTCCAGGGTTACAAACTTGCGTGGTCACTGGCTGAGAGTGGTAGAACAAGCATGGACGATTTATAATTGTAACAAGATAAACAGCACGCGGTGGCTTTGTTGGGTCTGGGACAGTATCGCTCTTCTCTTCACAGATGACGCGATGGAAGCAATACCATCACCATGGAGTCTGGTCCTCGGGGACCGGAGGAGACTCCTTGAGCACGTTCCATGGCTTCGCCGGCTGGTGCCGCCCCATGGGAAAGTTCCAGAACGTGTCTGATCGCTCGAAGAACACGTAGAACAGGACGGCGGAGGCTAGGAAGAGCGCCAGGAGTACGAGCCAGACCTGCCATTCTGCCAGAGAAGAGAGACATGACTATTTACGTATACAGGAACAGGCGGTTGGTTAGGGAAACTGTGTCAGGGACAGGGACATGAGGACCAAACGGTATTTGCCTGAACAAACCTTTCCAGTCGGCAGGCACGTTCAGTTTCGTGAGCTCTGCTCCCCACTGATGTGATGTGGAGATTACAACCCTGCGATACCAGTGGTCACCCGTGTTAGGAGAAACACTAAAAAAAACTTGGATGCTCCAAAAATCAAACCCATTGTGTATTAGCATTCGTGCCCAATCTAGCAGAAAAAATCCATGTAGTTGGTTCAGCATATTCAAGGTGAACTAAACTGAATACGAACTACACAGTATCTGAATGCCACGTATTGAAACAGATTGGCGACCAATACTTATAGTAAGCATAACTAAGAGAGGTTTAAAATCATGACACTATAATATGCCATCTACCTAGTGATGAATAATTAACTATATGACATAATAAACAATCACGCCTGGCTTAACCTCTGCAATAAGCTGCCAGGCAAGATTAAAAAGAAAAGGTATCCAGTGAACTACCAAACTATACAGTGCCAAGCTGTAGTTACCTTTCACTAGGACAAAATTCAATGGAGGTGACTGGGGAGCCAAGATGGACCTTCTTGCTCCAGTGGGAAACTTCCATTTTCTTCACATCAACAGCACAGAAGTCACCATCGTGGCTTCCTCTGAAAGAAACACAGATCCATGTGAGCATGCTAAAAGCGAGTTAGTCCGAAGATTGTGCAGCACATAGTTATAGAGCGATAATCATAGCTAGTGCGACTTCCTCGCAATCGTTAGTCGCAACATAATGCACTCACCAACAAGATTAAAGTGTCATTATATTGTACAACTGATGGTCTAATAGACAACGACTGCCAGGCCGATATGTAATATTTGAGTTGGACAGATAATCAGAGATACAGGCAAGCAAAATCATACTGAAAAAATAGGCTAGACTCTTGAATTAAGAAACATAGGAGATGCTGAAGTATGAAGCATGCTAATCCCAAAATTGGCAGGTGTAGATGTTCCTAGAAATGCTAAATGGCTCGTACAACTGCAGTACTTTGCCACTACCAGAAGTAGAAGTATTTCATCCACTCACAATGCCAGATACTTCCCATCCAAGCTAACTGAGAGTGTGGAGATAGGCTTCCCCAGAAGTCTTTTGTACCCAATTCTCTCCCAATCGCTTATGTTCCAGACAACTGTAACAACTTTGGGACCTGCTCCAGTGACGAACAAAAATCTAATCAAAATCTGCCTGCCTTAAATTCCGCATATGTACAGCTCTCAAGAACAATTAAAAGCACACCTTTTGCAACAGTGCAAAACAGGAACGGTTTCATGCCATCCCTAGAAAAGCGGCAGCACTCGATCTTCTCATCCTGTAGGCATACAAAGAAAAAAAGTGGGGAAAAGAAGTCAAAATTTCAACCATCTCAACAAGTAAATATAAATAAAAGAAAATTATCATAACATACCGAGGATCGAGTCAAATTGACCAGTGGTGCGCCCTCATCTATCTTCCATATTCTCGCAGATCCATCAATGGATGTTGAAACTAAGAACTCTGAGTCTAAGCTACAAAATGAAACGCACCAATGTTGTATCAGTTGGTGATGATCGAGTTCAAAAGAAGTTGACATGTAGGTTTGGAATTAACTATATGTTATACTATCTATGTTTTCTTTTCGAGTTCAAAAGACAACTGTACTGAGTGTGTCCATTTTACATAAACATTTAGCTATAGTAATGATGATATTTATGGCATTCCTCTGTGAGCAATTAAAAAAATAAAAGTAATGCTTTAGGTCTGTTCTGACCTGATATCCATGTCTCGGAAGGATTTATGAGCTTTGGGCTCATCCAAAAGCACTTTTATGCTTGGCCAATGGAATATTCTGAGATGTCCATCCTGCCGTGGTACAAAAGAACAAGTCAACGCGTATCAGATTTAGCTAAAAAGAGTATTGATATCAGACAAGTCACTGCATTGAACAATAGGACTAGACAACAAATGAAACATTTAGAATAAATAGCGTCTATAGCATGTAAGGGTTTAAAACGCAAGAGTGGTTCAAAATATAGGATGTACAGAGGAAGGATTTTAAATGTACAAACAGTTAAAATATACTGCTGAGTGCTGACAACTTTCTTCTTATAGCAGGTATAACAAAACAAGAAGCAAACAATAAGAATGCCAAAAAATACAAAATGGGAAGAAAACAATTTTGAACCTTGAAATTCAGAAATCAATATAATACAAAACCATACCTCTCCACCAATTGCAAATTTTGCACCATCTGTGCTGAAAGCAAGACACTTTTGTGGTCCAACAGATTCTAGTAGAGGAGCATCTCTTGGAATAATGCGTACTGTGAACTCATCAAATATCAGTTTGAATAACCTATAGTTTGGAAAGATGGTATGGTAAGCCATGGACTTGATAGAATATAAGCAAAGGACAAACAAATAAAATGAGACAAGGGACAAGGTTTCAATATTAATATATAATATAATAAAAACTAAAAGGAATGAAATTGATGTGAAAAGTAACAAATGTGAATTGGTTAGATTAACAAGAAAACTGAGGAAGAAAAAATTTCTATTGCACAAATAATATACATTAGCAAAATTAAGCCCGCTTTAAATTAGCCAGATGACCATTTGTTGTGAAATTGATGACAATGCATGGTTCTTAAAGCGTTAAGGCGAGGTGCGGCGTTCCACCACCTTCTGGACGCCTAGGCGACGCCTTATTATCATATAAACGAATAAAATGGCAGCAGGATGGAGGGAGAAAAAGGAAAAAAAGAGGGAGGGAGAAGGGAGAAAAAGAGAAGAAAAGAGGAAGGGGAAGGAAAAAAGGCCTGCCAGGCCACCAGCTCAGCCCATATGCCCAGCCCTCCCATACCTGTCTTGACCTACTTATCATCTACCCCTCACGCCCGTCGCCCTGCTCCCTCACGCCCCCCCCCCCCCCCCCCCCCCCCTCCCTCATGCCGCTGCCCTGCTTTCAGCTCCAGCGCTGCCATCCTGCTTCCCTACTTCCAGCTCCAGCTGCGCCGCCCACCCCTTCGATCTCCCTCCAGCACCGCTCCCCTACCCTTCGAGGTCCCACCAAAGCCATCGCCGCCGCCCTCTCCTTCAAGCTCCCTCCTGCAAGGCGACGGTGGATGCCCAGAGTTTTTGAGCGCCTCGACGCCTAGGTGACGCCTTAAAAACCATGTGACAATGCAATTATATGATACAAATTTACATACTGTGTATAGCTGTAAGCATAAATTGCAATGGTAACTTTCCATTCATGTATCAATTTGTATCTCAAAGCTTTTGAAGTGTGTCTTCAGTCGGCTGTAAAGGTGTTGGCCGTGGTCGAGGACATGGGATCAGTCTTTTGATGTATGTAGTCAGGTTGTTGCTTGATAGGCCTTGTTCTGTCAGTATTTTGTGTGGCTTGTTGGATTCGTAATCCAGGCGGGTCTGGGTATTGGTTGTTGCCACACTCGGTAGTATGCTTTGCTTTGGAAGCGTTTTTAAAGGGCGGTGAGGTTAGTTCGACCTTATGATGGGCGCCTGGTCGCAACCATGAAACTCTGTTCGGTTCTGTTTTCCTATTTCTTAATGAAATAGGGGGGGTTCCCCTTTGTCAAAAAAACATTTTGTAACACATAAATCTATAGGTGTTACTAATAAGGGTAGTTTTACTAGAACTTGGGACCAGAGTGTAAGCATTACATATATGTTGCAAATTACATGTTATGAATTTCTTACATAACTTAACTGCCAGGAGGAGAAATTCCTATCGTGAGACACTTAAATCACTGCAATTTGGAAGGTCGCGAAGATCTAAGTGGCATATATTCCCAAATGAACTAGTACAAATTCCACAAAATCTATTACTCGATTGCATAGATCAATCTATTTAAGATTTGTGACCATTTGGTACTATGGTGCCAAAGAAGACTGATAATTAGAAGGAAATGCTAATTTTGTGAAAGTGCTTTCAAGGAGTGCTGGAATCTGTGTTTCCACTAGTATCCAGATGACCTCTCCAATGTCCAACATGTGGATCAAAATTTCCCCTTTATACCAGCAAAGCTGTCCAATTGCTAGTAATCAGCACAACCTGACCCTGAATCTATAATAATGGTAAAGGACGAGTACATTTCAGCATTGTTAGTAGATGGGCAGCAGCAGCACCACTGGTTCACTCCAAGAGCGAAGAACCAAACCGTGATCTGGTGCTGAGTAATGAGACTATGAGAGGATGCTCTAGGTTTCCAAAACAGAGCCCTAATTGAGCCTCCCTAAAATAGCAAGTCGGCTATCACTTGATCAGTTCAACCACAGAAATAGTCTGAAACCGCTCTGAATTCCACACTCAACAACCAGTTAGTGCCCACCACTCGGCAACGAAGGCACTCGCCTACAGACCAACCTTCTGACCAGGGACGGAGCTAGCGGTGGGGCAGGCGGGGCTCGAACCCCTCTTACCGCTCCCGAGCCCATAGAGCTTACTGAAACCTCCTCTAAAATTTAAAATATACACATATAGTGTAGAATGGACTCATATATTGTATATTGCAGTAGTTTAGTTCAGTTTGTCCTAAAAAAAATTCTGCTTCCATCCCTGCTTCCGACGCTATCTCACCCAAACAGACAACACCGGTAAATCCTGCGTAGGGAATGAGCGATCGAGGCCACACCCCGCCCCATCCATCTTCGACACCAACACGAACTAGCAGCCTCCAAGGAGGAGGAGGAGGAGAATGGCGCACCTGCAGCCCTTCGCCGTGGCGCAGACGAGCTCGTCACCGGCGGGGTGCACCGCGATGCCGCGCGGCGCGTCACCCGCGCCGCCGTCCCCGATCACGGCCCTCGCCTGCGGCACAAAACTGAGGTTAAACTCGACTGACTCCGGACCAGGCAAAACGATTAACCGAGGAGGAGGTCGAGCCGGTCAGCCGGACGGGCCGCTTCCGCACCAGGGGAGAGGGGGAGAGGGAGCACTCCTTGGCGTCGAAGCCAAGCACCTCGAGAGCGGCCGGGGAGCCGGCCGCCCCCGCCCGGCCGTACGCCGCGAACACCCGCGCCGGCGCCGCCGCCGACTTGTCCTCCCGGCGCCGGATCCACGCCGCGCACGCCACCTTCCCGCCTCCCGCCGCCGGAGCGTCGCCGCCGTCCATGGGTGGCGGTTGTGGTGGCCCGGATAGGTTCTCTCAGAGGGGTTTAGAGCTTTGCGAGGGGAGCCCGCGAGTCGAGGCGAAGCCGAATCGAGCGCTGTGCCGCTGTTGTTTGAGGAGAGGGAAGGGTGGAGGTGGGGATCAGACGGCGAGGGCGAGCCGAAAACGACGACCAAATCATGTGCGTTTGATTATTGCTAGGGGTTTCGCGTGGGATATTCGTTCGTTATTCGCTGACTTGCTTCATGTCAACGACGAGGCTCTGTCTCTGTCTCTGTCTCTACCCTACTTGATTTCTAATGATTTGGTGATTACTCACATCCAGTTGGCGGTAGCAGTATAATATATTTTCTCGTTTCAATTTGTAATTTGTTTTATTTTTTATCTCAAATTTGACCGACTCTATATTTAATATTTAGGCCCCGTTTGGCACAGCTCCAGCTCCTGATTCTAAGCGAGGATCTGGAAGAGCCGTGTCAAACGGGTAATTTTTTAAACTGATTCTCGTGTAGAGCCGAAAGATCGGGAGTCGTTTTTTGTGAAGAAAGGTGGGATCTAAAAAAACCTGCTCCACCCTCCCTTAAAACAGCTCCTCAACCAACCAAATATGGACCTCCCAAAGTTTGATCGAAATTACCCGCAATTGCCATTGGACAAAAACATAACGAACCAATTTATGGATTAAACATTTGAGACCATTTTATACACTACTATGATGGGAATATTTTATATGTTATTGTTTCATAATTTTTTTCCATATATGCATCCTACTTATTGGTTTGTAACAAAGTTGAACTGCAAAGGGTAAAACAGACAATCGCCATAGACCACCAACTTTCAGAAGACAAGAACCAGTTTATTTGTCAAACGGTTTTAAAAATGATTCTGATTCTCTAGGAGAATCAGGAGGATCAGCTCCTCACGAGGATCAGGATCTGGAGCTAAAGAAGCAGGAGCTGGAGCTTTGCCAAACGAGCCCTTAATATGGTATCGTCTACTATATAATACTTATTCGTCCAAAAGTCTTCATCGTTTAAGTGTCCCGCGCCAAGACCAAGGACATCCCTACGTCCTTATGGTGTGAAGTTAATTATGCAGCGCCGTTTTGTATTTTCAATATACACATATTAAAGTCGCGAAAACCTTTCATTAAACTGTCATCCATCACCTGCGAACCGAAAATCTGGGCACGCCACGGACATGCATGCTTTGGATGGAATTAACGGCAGGGAACAGAGACGTATTTGAAGCAACTGGACAATAAAGACGCATCAAATAAAGCAACACAAACTAGGAGTCGTGAACGTCTGGGATGAGGTGTAAATTATGGTCCCTAGCTTAAACGATGTGGATTCCTGGAAGAATTTATTTTGCTTAGAGAATGAAGACTTTTGTACGGAGGAAGTATACTTTAAGTATGATTTTAATTTTTTTCATTTTAAAAAAAAACTTTTTAAATCAGACGATCCAATCAAACTTGGCATAAAAAATCAAACGGATTATAAATTGTTCTGTGTTGTTATTAATTGGTTGCCTTGCGATCGAGATAAACAAGCGTCATTGACCATTTCACGATATGGATAAAGTTCGGGCCTAAGAGTACTTTTGTTTTCCATCTCCTCTCCTAGAGGGGCTAGAAAATCATCTACAAGCTAGCAAGTGGGCTTGGCGTTGCGTTGACCATTTCATGATATGGATAAAGTTCCGGTCTAAGAGTTCTTTTGTTTTCCATCCCTTCTCTTAGAGGGGCTAGAAAATCATCTACACGCTAGCAGGTGGGCTTGGCGTTGGGGTTTAGATTCGAGTTAAGGCAGGACAAAGTCAGGATATGAGATTAGGAGAGATCAAATTAGATTACGAGGCTATTAGAAACATTTTTGTAGTATTTACACGAGAATTAGCTACAAAACTAACAACCCCTATAGAATTAGGGGAGCATTAGGTTTTTTTTAAATTATTAGCCATTCGTTATATATTCAGATATAAATTATATCTATATATATATATATTAGAAAACAAAATAATTTATAATTTAGGACGGGAGAATAGAAGTCATTTAATCAGTTTCGACATTGATTTCGTTTATGTAACTGTCGTGGTCTCCAGCATTCTTCGCTTTCCATTGTGGCCTGATGGGCCTCACCTGTTGCCTCTGCAACGTGCCTGGTTGGGCCTAGACAATTGAAGTCTGTCACCCTAAGAGTATCTTCAAGAGCTCCCTAAAAAATAACTCCTTAAAATCAGTTTTAAGGGATATTTAAAAAATTAGTGGGGGTAGATTTTAATCATTTCTCCAACATATCCCTTAAAGCGGCAGATTGTTTCTGTGGAGCCTAAAAAACCGCTCATTTGTAGCTATAAATGAGGGAGTTTAAGGGTTATGAAAAAGTTGAGAGTGTTTTAAGGGACCTGTTGAAGACTTGTTTTTGTGTTTTCCTAAAAAAAATAATTTAGGAGAGACTTCTGGAAAGCTGTTGGAGATGCTCTAAGACCATTTTCAGCGGCCCGTGTAAAGACTGTGTAAAAAAAACGTAAGTGAGATAGAGAATGGCACAGATAGTCTAACAATTCGCTAGGTTCAGTTCACTCGCCACCCGCTAGGTTCCATCATCATCATTCATCAACAGCCGCTTCGTTGCTCTCCACAGTCTCCACGCCGCCGACTCCTGCGACGCACAGACACTGGTCACCCATGGCCGGCCGCCGCCGCCGCTGTGTGCATCCCCGTCAAGCACGGTTGTTGCCGCTGCCTTCCCCAGGAGTGCCCTCGCCTCTGGAATCCAACACTCTCAGGTCCGCCTGCGTTCGTTACCCTAACGGCCTACACCCTCGCTCCATGCCCCCCCTGTTTCCATTCGGTTCACGTTTCGTTGGGTAGACCGGTAGATGTGGAGAGAGATCGAAGCAGACAGCAGGCAGGGTCCGGAGTTCCGGACATGGATTCATTAATGGTCATGCCCTTATAATGCTGCCCAAATAAAATGTTTATAGTGCTGCCTAAATAAAATGCTCAATGGACTCAGAGTCTTCTTGCCTGATGTTTGTTGCGAGCTGCTAAAGCATGTCAGTTGTATTACCATAGAAATAAAAATACTGCGTTTATGTGGCGTCCGAGCTTGCTTAACGTTTCTTGTGTTCCTGGTTACCTCGCCTCTCCATACCGAATTTCAGATAAATTAGTGCCTTGTAGTACCTTTCGTGCATCATCTGGTTCTTGTTTCGTGGTAGCACAGGGGTCCAGGAAGAGGTCAGCAGATGGAACTGTTAAAATTTGAAAATTTCTCAGCTTGAACTAATTGCATGGTTTTCTGAGATTTAGCAAAGCCTAAAGGTGTATTTCAGCTGCTCGAGGTACCATTTCCCCCTGAATAGCCTAAACTGTCCAGATGATGATGTAAACTTTTTCCCCTTTTTTTTCAAATTAACTTCAGTGTCTCCTTGTTTGATGAGTTGATGTTTTCGTCTTTGGGGTACCTATACCTGAAACCTGATTCAAAGTATTGTCCCTGTCACGAGAGACGAAAAAAGTAGATTCCTCAGGCTACTAAGAAATATATCTATGCTGATGTGCAAGTTGTGCGTGGTATTATAGTACTTTGCTCTGGATGATGTTTGGCATGCTTATATGCACCCTATTATGGAGTTAAATGAAATGGATATTCCTTGTCTGTCTTGGTCGGTAGCAAGAGCACTTTGAATTTAAGCATATTTTCGTTTGTCATCTTCATCTCATTAATCCATCATCATCGAATTTGCTTTGATTGACAGGGAAGTTGCTGTTGCAGAAAGCCCCTCCAAAAAGATTTGCCACGCCTTAAGCTCTACCCCCTCTTCGGCACCTGGCCCTGATGTTTGGGTGGATCTCTTGGACAGCCTGCTTCTCCAAATAATTGTTCTTGTTAGCTCATTCCATGATCTCCTTGCTTTCATTGGCACCTGCCGTTCTTGGCGCGCTGTGCTCTCTTCCCTCCCACCTGTATATACCTTTAACATCCCACCTCTCCACCTTCGATCAGATGGTTGTGATTCTCACCCCCATCGCTGGTACATGAGGGCAAAACTTTTATCCGATATCAATTGGCAGCTCACTGATCCTGCGAAGCAAACCTCCTCCCTTAGTTGTTCGGCCCTCCAAGACTTTCAGGTCTACATGCGGTATTTGGGCTGCTCATATGGTTATCTTATCTTCTCCAATTTGGAGCAATGCCTCCTTGTCAATGTGTACAGCGGTGCTACCGTGCGGCCTCCCAAGCTCAAATTCACTGACAACCGCAATGTCTACCATGGAGCCCTTGTTGCTCCAATCAACTTATCTAATTCATGTCTCCTATTTTGCTCAAGATCATCCATTTTTCAGTGGAAGGTTGGATCAGACTTTTGGTCTGAGCACCCTTTGGGTGTCGAGTGTATTAGTCAAATCGTGTCGTTCAAAGGTGAGATATTTGCTATTGACTTACTTAGGAGGCTTCACAGAATACAGTTGGAACCTCAGCTGAGCTTGCAGGAAGTAGCAGTTGTCTGGGACGCGGACATGTTTCTAGGCCTGGATAGTACACAATGGTTGGTGGTCTGTGGTGACATGCTTCTCATGGTTCACTTGTCAGTAACAATCGATTCTCCCTGTTCTGGATTTTCTGAGACCTTTAATGTATGCCGCCTCGACTTTCAAGTTGAGCCAGCTAAGTGGGTAAAAGTGGATAATATGGGAGACAATGCTCTATTTGTTGGTACTGATGGGAGGAGTCCAACGTTTTCTTGCCTGGGTCCCGAGAAATGGGGCGGGAAAAGGAACTGTATTTACATTGCCAGCCCGCTTGCAGATTCTAATGAGCCTTGGGGTGTGTTCGAAGTTGGTCAGGCGGTGCGTTGTTACAATGCAAAAAAGTATCTGACCCGTGTACATTCGAGCCGACTGCCAAGCCTTTGGGTGCTTCCCAGTCTTGTTTATGGTGTTGGCCAGTGACCAATCCACGCTTGCCTTGGAGTTTTGGCAATTTGTGAGGATCCATTTCCTTTGATGCTCCAATATGATGTATTAGTTAGTCCTGTTGCTTTGTTATTTCTTATTTTGGCATTCAGTGTCCTGTACAGATTGCAGCTAAGGTGTTGTTGATGTTGATCTCAAGATATATCTAGGTTTCTAAACCGAGTTTTCTCACTGTGCTGCTGGACAGTAACTGAAACTATTTGGTATGAGACTTTGCTATGACAGAGCCTAAAGTTCATTGTAGATGATGGTCATTTGAAGTACTTTAGCATTGTTGTGGAAGATGAATAGATTATTGTATTATGGTTGGCCACAGACAACTGCTCTTTGTTGCAGCGATCCACGGTTGAGTTGAGCAAGGTGCTGGCACACAGTTGTGTTGCATCCAACTGCCTTAAGTCATCTACCAGGAACTTGTTTGCTGTCTGTTGTTGTTGACCCGCTGTTAGTGATTCCTGTTCAGCTCTTCTCAGTTATATTCCAAACTTTCTCGTGCTATAGAAGAGCAGTTGGAGGCGTGACTGTCCTTACTCCTTATTCCAAGAAGTTTAGAAATGTTTAGAAATATATACTAGCTGCCAAGTAGCTAAAGCCTGTTTAGGTGAAAAAATGACCTTGAGAACTGCACCCTGTAAAGATCAACTTTTGGCTTCGCGGTGTGTTCTCCAAATTAGACTAATACATACATACATTGATACATACACGTTTCTATTGCTACAGTTCGAGAGCAGGTGGAAGCGTAACTATCCTACAGAAGATTCGTAGGAGGCACAGCACAGCTAGCGATTAGCAACTGCTCTGCTCACAAGAAGTTTAAAAATATACTACCTTTGTTCTCGAACATTATCCACCAGTTATCATTATCCACTCGTATCCACGATAAAAAAAAATAACCTCATCAACATACTCACGACAAAAAATAGTCTATATCCACAATCCACGGATGAATATGAATTTACTCATGTGGTATGATCACCCGTCGGATCTAAAAGCCACAAACCGTGTCTTCGTCCTCAGCTCCGACTGAAACTTGGGCGAGCCGAGGCCACGTGATATCAATCAAAGCTCTCCAATCCTCGGTGTTGCGCGGTGCGGGTCGCGTCCTTCTCAGCGATGATCCCGTTCCAGCGACCTAGGTTTTCGCGGCGTAAGGGTTTCTTCTCCGACGCCTTTGATGTCTTCGGCTCTTCATCGGCGCCCTCCTCCCCGATGTTCTAGGTGATCCTCGGCGAGGGTGTGGCGGCGGATTTCGGTGGCGTGTGGCCGCGGTAGGGAGCAGCGCTCACGACCTGTTCGACGGAAGGTCTGAGTGCCTTCCTGCAGTCTGGGCTTCGCGTGCACTGTGAGTTGGTGTTCGATTTTTCTCTGTTTGGGAATCGTGTATTTTGGTGCATGCTGGAGTCTATGGCGGGAAAGTCGAAGGAGGAAGGGGATCGGTGGAAGGAGTTGATGGCGAAGTTGGAGCTGCTGACAGAGAAGAAGGTGATGGGTGTGGAAGGAGTTCAACAACAGCTGCTGGGAAAAGCGGGCAGGGCTGCGGTGGGTGCATGGAAGGCCGAGGAGGAGAGGGTCCAAGGGGCGCAAAAGTTGGAGACAACACATGAGGTGTTGCGGTGCATGGCCAGGGACATGGATATAGAACCTGAGGAACAGAGTTGGGTGGGTCCTCGATCTGGAGCACGAGGGTGTCGGTGTGAAGTTGATAACCAGGGTGATGGAGGTGTGGCCCTTCCGGTGTTCGATGAAATACCGCACAACGGTAGCGAGGCGGTGATTTTTCTTTTCTATGAGGGTTCTGAATACACGGTGCTTGATGCCATGCCAATTGAGGCTGTAATTTGGGATGAGGAACTGCAACAGTTAGATAGAGAGATGGATGAGCCGCTGGAGTACAAACAGGTGGTGTGGGATGTGGAAATTGATTTCTTCTGATGCAACCACAGGATCGGTAGCTGTTTTGGTTAAGAGTTGCCCTGATCCTAAGATGGAGGAAGTGGTGAATATTATGCAGAAACAGTCCACAAAGACCCACGAAGGAATTGTGAAAGAGCAGGAACCTATCAATGTTGAGAGATCTGCTTCCTCGGCAGTCATGGAGGATTCACCAATCCTAGGTGTCGTTGCGAAGAAGCATGATGCCCCAGTTGCAGATTGTGAGGACTTGGCCGAATTCTCACCTGTAAGGGAGATGCCTGATGAGGTCAGGTCATTCCTATTACTGAAGATATGGAAGAGGCCATCGAGGAGGATGGTTTTGTTACCACGGTTGAGGCTGATCCTACTTCCAAGGAGATTCTTTTGACTGCTGCAGGAGAAGATGAGGAATGGGCTTCAGATGATGATAAGAACACTGAGGAAGAAGGTTGTCCTGAAGGTTTTTCAGCTATAAGAGTATATGATGAAGACGTGAACATGAAATTTCTTCTCTGTGGAGTACCATGCACCCTGGATGCATGTTTGATGGGTGCACTAGAAGATGGTTTGAATTCACTCTTGAATATTGAGATTTGTGCGAGTAAACTTCAGAACCGAGTCAGTGCTCATCCACTCCTTCAAGCTGAAGATCTTCCACAGGAGTTGTTGCGAAGTCACAACTTGCAGTTTTGCACATGTGTCGTTTCTTGTTTCTGGCTGCGCCAAACTTGTTTTGATGATCAGCTTCTAGGGAGCCGTATCAGGAATGAAATTATTGAGAAGTGGCAGTTAGTTTGTGTTCTATTGTATAATGAGGATAACAAGCCATCTTCATTTGAGTGTTGGCCATCCACGGGTGTGGCTTGCAGAGATTCTACTTTTGAAGTCTGGATAACCATGCCAAAATGGGCAGCACAGGTTTTGAAACATCTTGCACCAGAAATCTCCTACAGAAGCTTGGTTGCACTTGGAATCTCTTGGGTAAATGGTACACCAGTGTCCTCATTTGATTGGCAGGATGCAGGCCGGCTTCTTTTCTTGTGCTCTAATAAGTGCGGAGATCAAGCTATTCTAAATGGCTCATTTGCTCATGGATCCAACTGGGCAGCGCCTCTTACTAAGGATAGTTTCATGCTTGCCCTATATGAAGCATGTACTGGACATGAGATGAGATCGGAATGCAATAATGTGTTTCTCTTTGATGGGAGGCAAAACAAAGGCAGTGTTCGACATGTGATATCTGAACTGACACAATGGTGGTTCAATGCTTTTAGCCTAGGAAACAATGCTATGGCAGTTCAGTCACAGCCAGACACTCAACAAAAAATCATGAAAAAATTAATGGGCTTACAATTCAGAATGGTGTATGATAAAGGCAAGGAGAATATAAGGTTGATGTTTTGCCACGAGTGGGTTCATTTATGGCTTAGTATGGTGACATTGTTGTCCAACCAGTTGAGATACAGGAGCAGGGCGATATTAGAAGGCTTCATCAGCTTTGGGTGGACATAATTTAGCAGTAAATACTATATCGTTTTCAACCTTTCATGATTCCGTTGTTTGGGGGTACTATGGGAGGGCTGTTCTTTATTACTCGGTCTAGAGCCTGTTTGGGTGGACAGATCTGAAAATCGGTGTTGAGCAGTTGGTGAGGCAGTGTCCAGTTTTCCAGCAAACACAAGGAGAGCAGCAGTTTCCATGGGTGGTTACTTCTTTAACTCATTGTATAGGTATGCAGTCTTGGTGTTGGCAGTTTCTATGATCAAAGGCAGTTTCCAACGTTAGGTGGCTGCTTGGATACAACAACGGGCTGCTGACAGTTCTGTGATCAAAGAACATTTATCCTGGGCTCAGGCGCTCAGCGACACTGCAAAATTACAGTTACCTCAAGCAAAGTTTTCGTCACTTTCATTATTCTAGACTCTACACAGTGTTGGACCCCTGCTTGGGGACAAGCAAGCTTTCAAGTGGGGCAGATGTCACGACCCTGAATTGAAGATAGGTTGTGCCATCGATGTCTGAAGCCTGAAGATGGTGCCGAATGGGAACCAGTAGCTGAAAAAGAGAGGTGTGGTGCTTGTGTGGAGTTGTAAGTCGGATGGGCCGACGGGCCGTATTGTACGCGGGTAATTGAGCCAGCCCAGGAAGTGTGGGGTTAAATACTGTAAGTGAACTGGAAAGCGGCAGGAAGAAATAGAAACAGAAAATAACCAGCCACAAACCCCCATACCTCGCCACATTAAAGGCTTGTTTGGTTTGTGGCTAACTATGCCCCATTTTGCCTAAGGTTAGTCGTTCGAATTGAATAACTAACTTTAGGCAAAAAAGTTAGGCAAAGTGTGGCAATTGAGGTAACGAACCAAACATGCCCTAAGCCCTCCGCCCCTGGTTGTCTGGGACGCGGACATGTTTCTTGGCCTGTGTAATGCACCATGGTTGGTGGTCTGGGTCTGTGGTGACATGCTTCTCTTGGTTCACTTCTCAGTAATAATTGATCCCTCTTGTGGATTTTCTGGAACTTTTTATGTATTTCGCCTAGACTTTCAAGTTGAACCAGCCAAGTGGGTAAAAGTGGATGGTGTGCGAGACAATGGTTTCTTTGTTAGTATTGATAGGAGGAACCCAACATTCTCTTGCCTGGGTCCCGAGAAATGGGGTGAGAAAAGGAACTGTATTTACATTCCCAGCCCGTTTGCAAGCCTTTGGGAGCTTCCCAGTTTTGTTTTGTGGTGTTGGCCAGTGACCAATCCATTATCCATGCTTGCCTTGGAGCTTTGGCTATTCCTGAACATCCCGTTCCTTTGTTGCTCTAATATGATGCATTAGCTAGTCCTGTAGCTTTGTTACTTCCTAGCTTGGCATTCAATGTCCTGTACAAATTGCAGCTCAGATGTTAATCTCAAGATATATCTAGTTTCCAAACCGAATTTTCTCATTGTACTACTGGATTGGTAACAACACTTTCCTAGTACAGAGCCTAAAGTTCATTGTAGATGCTGGTTATTTCAAGTACTTTAGCGTTGTTGTGGAGGATGGTTGTATACTGGTTAGCCACTTTGTTGCAGCAATCTACGGTCGAGTTGGGCAAGACGCTTCCACAAAGTTGTGTTGCATCCAACTGTTTCCAACAGTCATATACCAGGAACTTGATAGATATCTTATGGTGTTGACCCAGCTGTTAGCAATTCATGTTTCTAAATATTGATATGTTTGGTGTGAGATTCCGAATAAAACCTATTCAGTTAGTCTTCCGCACTAGGACTATATAAACCATTGCGAGTATATTTGTGCACCCAAATTGCAAATTAGATTTCTGAAATCAGGGAATCACGTTTCAACCACAATGCACAGATCTACTAACCAGTTCCAATAACAACGACGACACTACAGACGTAAAGATCTACTGAACACGAGCATTCAACATCACAGCGGTAAAGGCGCCCGCCCCTCTATGCCTTCTTGGGGGACTTGGCGGCCTTCTTGGGCGACTTGGCCTCCTTGGCCGCCGCCTTCTCAGCGGTCTTCTTGGGCAGGAGCACCGGGTTGATGTTGGGGAGGACGCCGCCGTGGGCGATGGTGACGCCGGACAGCAGCTTGCCGAGCTCCTCGTCGTTGCGGATGGCAAGGAGCACGTGGCGCGGGATGATGCGGGTCTTCTTGTTGTCCTTGGCAGCGTTGCCGGCCAGCTCCAGCACCTCGGCGGCCAGGTACTCGAGGACGGCGGCCAGGTAGACGGGGGCGCCCGTGCCGACGCGCTGCGCGTACCGGCCCTTCTTCAGGTACCGCCCGATGCGGCCGACGGGAAACTGCAGCCCGGCCTTGACGGACCTCGTCACCGACTTCTTCCTCGGCCCGCCGGCCTTGCGCCCGGCCGCGCCCTTCTTCGCCTTCCCGCCGGCTCCGGCTGCGCTCGCGTCCATGGCCGCCTGACTGCTGCTGCTGCGCTTCGAGATCGAGGGGGTGGAGTAGAGCTCGAAAGGCTGCGGATGCGAGAGAGGAGAGTCGAGTGTGTGATGCCAGAGGGGATGCGAGGTGGGGTGCTTTTAAAACCCCGCGAAAAGGGTGGGGTGGTGGGCCCCTCGATCCGTGTGCAAACGCGATGGACGGCCGGATCGATAGTGGCACGGACGGCCGATGGGGAGCTGGGAAGACGATCCGTGGGAGGTGTTACTAGGCCAATCAGGTGCGAGGATACAAAGCAGCGCGGGAATCCGGTTTTTAGCTCAGGAATTACTACCGTTTTCATGTAATACTGCAATAATCTGCATGCGAAGTTACCTTTTTCATGTAGGCTACGCTTTGCTCCAGTTAAGGCCCTGTTTGTAAATAAATTATTTCAAAACTACAGTATTAGAATACTACAGTTAATGTCAAGACATTTTTTACCACAATATTGAAAACTTACTACAGCTTTGAAAACATAGTTTTTGAAGAGTCTGCCAAACACTATATTAGAAAAGATACTACAGTATCTCAAATACTACATCTCGATGTATGTTTGCTCCCTTATACCTGTTGTCATGATCAATTTACAACACTTTCTTCACATCAAACTCTGCCAGCTTTAGGTCAACAAGCTTGATGTATGCTTGCTCCCTTATGTACAAGGCCTTAAAATATGTGTGGTTGTTAGTCATCGTGCTGCTACTTTTATTTGCAGGTTTTGGACACCTCCCCACGCAGGAGAGGTGCAGCCGAAATTTTTTGTTGATAGAGTTCTGTTAATTTTTTTAGAGGATGGAGAACCGTGAGTGGATGTACACGTACCGTGTATGAAGGAATGATGTCACCTCTAAATGGATTAGAAAGACCGATGATTTCGTGGAACGAGCATATGGTGAAGCTGCTAAAGGAGCGAGTCTAGTCCCATGCCCGTGCAGCAAATGTGCCAACCGGAAAAGAAAATCAAAGAAGTCTATGGTAGAACATATTTGGAAGAAAGGATTTACGTCGGGCTATACTCGGTGAATCTTTCATGGTGAAGTGCATCGTACGAGAGAGAAGATGCTGAGACAACGCGTCGAGCATTATGATACCGATGCGGGGGTAGCGGATATGTTGAACGATTATCACGAGGCATAGTACACCGGAGGATGTACGAACGACGAGCTAGAGCCGACTGCAAAGGCGTTCTACGACATGTTTGACGTGGCACAGAAGCCCCTTCACGGTCACACAAAGGTTTCTCAATTGGATGCCATTAGACGTGTAATGGCATTGAAGTCGCAGTACAACATGAGTCGAGACACATTCGATGGCTCGTTGACGATTATTGGCAGCCTGCTTCCGGAGGATCACGTTCTGCCAAATAGCATATACGAGGCACAGAAACTCCTTCGTGCACTCAAGATGACGTATGAGCATATACATGCTTGTCCGAAGGGCTGCGTGCTATTTAGGAAAGAATACGCGGAGGCAAAGTACTATCCGAAGTGTAAATCATCTAGGTTCATGGAGGTAGACTCTGGTGATGGACAGAAGAGGCAGCTCGACATCCCCTTGACAATCCTACGACACCTTCCGTTCATATCGAGGATCCAGCGTATATACATGACCGAGGAATCCGCGAAACAGATGACATGGTACAATCCTGACAAGATGGTGCACGCATTCGATGGTGAAGCATGGAAGCACTTTGATGCCATTCACCGTGAGAAAGTCGAAGAGGCTCGTAATGTACGTGTTGCGCTGGCCACAGATGGGTTCGATCTCTATGGAATGAGCGCTGCTCCGTACACATGTTGGCTCGTGTTTGTTATCCCAATCAATCCCCCCGGTGTGTGCTTTCAAAGGCAGAATATATTCGTGTCGTTGATAATTCCCGGACACCTAGGGAATAAAATGGGCGTGTACATGGAGCCTTTGATCGATGAATTGGTACGTGCTTGGGAGGAAGGGCCATGGATGTATGACCGAGCTACGAAGACAAACTTCAAAATGCATGTTTGGTACCAGTACTCCATGCATGACTTACCAGTGTATGGGCTATTCTGCACCTGGTGTGTTCACAGTAAGTTCTCATGCCCAGTTTGCAAGGAAGCTCTTAGGTTCCTTTGGTTAAAAAAGGTGGCAAATATTCGTCATTCGATAAACATTGACAATTTCTCCTAACCATCCATTCCGCCTAGACATCAAGAACTTTACAAAAGGTGTCGTAGACTTGTAGTGACACACCGCCCACCTGCAACGATGACTGGTGCCGAAATTCATCAACAGATAGATAGGCTCGTGGCCAATACAGAAGGTGGTTTTGTTGGATATGGTGAGCAGCATATGTGGACACATAAGTCGGGCTTGACTCGGCTCCCCTATTATGACGACCTGAGAGCACCTAGAGGGGGGGTGAATGGGTGATCCTATAAAATCAAACACTAAATAGCCACAAAACTTAGTTATTAAAGTATTAGTGCGACTAAGTAGCTTTGAAGCGAGTTCTTGTGAACACAACAATCACAGAAAAAGCAACACAAGAGACACGCGATTCTAGTGCGACTAAGTAGCATGTCTGGTGCACGATCTCCTTCCATATCGGGCGCAACCGACCGTTGCTCCTCCGGCCCGTTGGCGCACCAGACACTGTCCGGTGCACACCGGATAGTCCGGTGCATCGAGCCGACCGTTGGGGCGGGCCACGTGTCACGCGTTGATCGCGCGGACGACTGTTGCTGCTGGCGTCGTTGGCTCACCGGACAGTCCAGTACACCACCGGACAGTCCGGTGAATTATAGCCACGTCGCCTTTTTCCTTTTCCCGAGAGTGACGAGTTTGTCACTGACGGCACACCGGACAGTCCGGTGAATTATAGCCGTACGACTCCGTCATCTCCCGAGAGCAGCCAGTTCACTAGCGGCAAGCCTAGGTCACCGGACACTATTCGTGCACCACCGGACAGTCCGGTGCGCCAGGCTCGAGCAGTTGTTGGCTGTACAGAGCCAACTCTTCTTCAATTCAAATCTTCTCTTTTCTTGGTCCTGTTTCTAGCACTTAGACAAGCACATTAGTATACAAAATAATATACTAAGTCTAGAAACATACCTTGTACTTTGATTTGCACTTTTCACACATTTTGCACATAAGAGTTCAAAGCATTTGTGTTGGACATCTAATCACCAAAACACTTATAGAAATGGCCCAAGGGCACATTTCCCTTTCACGGCCTGCTCCTTCCACACGACATTGACGTGATGCACACTGAAAAGAATGTTGTTGAGGCACTTTGGTCAACAATTATGGACATTCCTAATAAGACAAAGGATAACATAAAGGCAAGAGTGGATCTGACAGCCTTATGTGATAGACCAAACCAAGAGATGAAGCTCCCTAGTAGTGGAAAGACATGGAGAAGGCCTAAGGCCGATTTCGTCCTAAGCAGGGCCCAGAGGAAGTACTTTAGTGGATCAAGATGTTGATGTTCCCTGATGGGTATGCAGCTAACCTAAGTAGGGGGTGAACTTATCTACTCTGCGAGTCTTAGGGATGAAGAGTCATGACTTCCACATATGGATTGAACGGATTCTTCCTGCGATGGTTTGGAGCTATGTCCCTGAGCATGTCTGGCTAGCGCTTTCATAGTTGAGCTATTTCTTCCGCCAGCTTGTGCAAAAGGGTTAACTCGGACTGTGGTTGTAGACTTGGAAAGATTGGCACCCATGTTACTACGTAAGCTTGAGAAGATATTTCCACCCGACTTCTTCAATCTAATGCAGCATTTGATTCTTCATCTCCTCTATGAGGCACGAATGGGAGGCCCATGCAGGGACATTGGTGCTATCCAATCGAGAGATGTCTAAAGACTATTCGAAAGAAATGTAGAGATAAATGCAAAATTGAGGCTTCCATTGCAGAGGCATACATTCTAGAGGAGGTGTCAAACTTCACAACAACTTACTACGGTGACAAACTATCAAGCGTGCATAATCCACCCCTCGTTACAATGATGGCAGCAGTGAATCGAACCTCAACATATTTCAAGGCCAACTCAGAAGCACAAGTGCCTTGACCACCAAGACCCTGACACATGAAGAGTGGCGACATATCATGCTATATGTATTGACCAACATTGAAGAGGTGACACCATACATGGAACAATTTCTTCATGAATTCTAGCGTCGATCAAGGGACCCAACTCCACAGGAATATGATACTCTTCTTAGAAAGGGAGCGAGAAATGGATTGCCCAATTTCATTTCCTGGTTCAAACGTAAGGTACATGCTTTGTTTGTCAAAGAGATCCGTCTATAAACTCAATTTAGCGTCTTTTAACTTGTGGATACTTGCAGGGCCAAAGAGATCTGTCTATGAGTGCCGATTTGAGACAAGTAGCCAACGACTTTGCTTATAGGGACAAGAAATATTCTAGGTATGACGTCAATGGATACCGTTTTCGCACAACAAACTACGACCAAAGTTGGCCCAATCGAAAAACAATGTGTTCTGAAGTCTTTACGCCCGGCCTTGACAATGTCGATTATTTTGGACGAATCAAAGAAATATATGAACTCAATTTTTATTGTTCCAAACCTCTTACTCCAGTGATATTCAAATGTCATTGGTTTGACCCCCAAGTGACGAGATGAATACATTCTAATCTTAGGATACTCGAAATTCGATAAGATTCCATCTTACCAGGAGACGATGTCTATATCGTGGCCCAACAGGTCACACATGTGTATTATCTCCCATATGTGTGTCAAACGAAAGAACATCTTAAGGGTTGGGATGTTGTGTATAAGGTATCGCCACACGATAGATTACCTGTTCCTAATGATGAAGATTATAACTTAGACCCGTACACATATGATGGAGAGTTCTTCCAAGAAGATGGGCTAGAAGGACGATTTGAGATAGACTTAACCGAAGCTATCAGAGTGGACATAGATATTGAAATGGTTGTGGATGAGGAGGATGAGGAGGTGCAAAATGAGAATGACTTAGTAATCCTTGAAGGCAATGACATTAATGACGAACTTGCGCCTTCAGATGGTGTTGACTATGAAATGGTTGATAGTGATGATGAGAGTTATGATTCGGCTAACACCGACACATATTAAGATTATTTTTAATCGATGTAATGCTATAGTTTTTTTATTTCGCACTTGTTTCTAAATACATATTTCTATATGTGCTTATTTGTTTACTCTTAATTGCAGGTTGTTGGACCAAGATGGTGGGCAGTTGGCTGAGGAGGAGGAGGAGGGGGGAGGAGTAGGACGGCAGAGGAGGCATAGCAGGACGACGATGTCCAACAGCAGGTCAGCAGGACGTCGACGACGCTTAGCAGGACACCTCAGGTTTTAGCGCCTTAGGTTCGAGGAACGTCTACCTGCGAGGTCCCACGAGTCTCTCTCAGCGTCCCATACTTCGGGACAGGCGACCGCTAATTCGGCCGGATGGGGAGAGGCATGTAACTTTATGTTCTCCATGCCTATTCATATCATGTGTTTAAAATCATAATATAAACTAATACTTTTTATCTATCACTTGGACATGTCTTGTATGGTTGTGGAGAATGCTGGGGTCATGGTCGCAACCCAAATGACATCCTCGGCCTGCTGTGCAGGGAACACTTCCATGGACTGATTGAGTATCGGAGTGACGGGCCTAGCCTACAACTTCGACCACTACGCCGTCGCCCCCGATGCAGTAGACCGGGACGGCAGGGAATTCAACAACAAGGCAGAGCAGGTGAAGCAAGAGTTGTGGGTAAGTCTTACTATAATGTAAAATATATCGCATTCGTTGCACATTTTAAAATAATGTATGGATACATCGTTTTTGTATGTAGCATTTCTTCATATGTGAGGCTGGATACGAGGCTAGGGTGGATGTGGTGGCCACCACGAGTTGTAAGAAGCTCGTCGTGGACATGCACTACAAGGCACGAATCCAGGCCATCGTCAGCTACCACGGCTCCGTCCTTGGGGAGAAGGTGACCAAGCAGCAAGCCCGAACCATGTCGTTGACCAGGGACCGGTACCTGCAGGTAAACACAACACTTTAATATACTGAAAGGGAATTAGGCTTACACCTAGTTCCTAAATAATTTTGGTGGTTGAATTGCCCAACACAAATATTGGACTGACTAGTTTGCTCTAGTGTATAAGTTATACAGGTGCAAAAGGTTCACATCTAGCCAATAAAAAGATCATGTGTTGGATTCAATAAAGGAGCAAAGGGGCGACCGAGGGCACCCCTGGTCTGGCGCACCGGACTGTCCGGTGTGCCACCGGACAGTGAACAGTACCTGTCCGGTGCACCAGGGGACTCAGACTCAAACTCTTCACCCTCGGGATTTCTCGGAAGCCGGCGCGCTATAATTCACCGGACTGTCCGGTGTGCACCGGACATGTCCGGTGCTCCAAGGAAGCTCGGCCTCCGGAAATCGCCAGCCTCGGGTTCGCGCGGCAGCCGCTCCGCTAAAATTCACCGGACTGTCCGGTGTGCACCGGACTGTCCGGTGTGCCAGCGGAGCAACGGCTCCCTGCGGCGCCAACGGCTCCCTGCGGTGCATTAAATGCGCGCGCAGCGCGCGCAGACGTCAGGGCTGCCCATACCGGTGCACCGGACATCAAACAGTACATGTCCGGTGTGCACCGGACACCCAGGCGGGCCCACAAGTCAGAAGCTCCAACGGCTAGAATCCAACGGCAACGCTGACATGGCAGGGGCACCGGACTGTCCGGTGTGCACCGGACTGTCCGGTGCGCCATCGAACAGAAGCCTCCAGCCAACGGTCAAGTTTGGTGGTTGGGGCTATAAATACCCCAACCACCCCTCATTCATTGCCATCCAAGTTTTCCAACTTCTAACCACTTACAAGAGCTAGGCATTCAATTCTAGACACATACAAAGAGATCAAATCCTCTCCAATTCCACACACAACCCTAGTGACTAGTGAGAGTGATTTGTCGTGTTCTTTTGAGCTCTTGCGCTTGGATCGCATTCTTTCTTTCTCTTTTGCTCTTGTGATCAACACTCAATTGTAACCGAGGCAAGAGGCACCGATTGTGTGGTGGCCCTTGCGGGGAAGTTTTGTTCCCGGTTGATTGAGAAGAAGGAAAGCTCACTCGGTCGGAGGGACCGTTTGAGAGAGGGAAGGGTTGAAAGAGACCCGGCCTTTGTGGCCTCCTCAACGGGGAGTAGGTTTGCAAGAACCGAACCTCGGTAAAACAAATCTCCGTGTCTCATTTGCTTATTCCCTTGGGATTTGTTTTGTGCCCTCTCTTGCGGACTCATTTATTATTACTAACGCTAACCCCGGCTTGTAGTTGTGATTATTTTTGTAAATTTCAGTTTCGCCCTATTCACCCCCCCTCTAGGCGACTATCAATTGGTATCAGAGCCCGGTGCTTCATTAGAGCCTAACCGCTCGAAGTGATGTCGGGAGATCACGCCAAGAAGGAGATGGAGACCGGCGACGACAAGCCCACTACAAGCCAAGGGAGCACTTCATCTTCATCGGAAGAGTCCCGCACCAAGAGAAGAGAGAAGAAGAAGAAATCCTCCAAGCGGAAGGAGAAAAGATCTTCCTCTTCTCACCATAAGGAGAAGAAGGAAAAATCTTCTCACAAGCCGCATCGGAGTGGGGACAAGCACAAAAGGATGAGGAAGGTGGTCTTCTACGAGACTGACACTTCATCGACCTCCACCTCCGGCTCCGACGCGGCGTCCGTCACTTCTAAACGCCAAGAGCGTAAGAAGTATAGTAAGATCCCCCTACGCTACCCTCGCATTCCTAAACATACACCTTTACTTTCCGTCCCATTAGGCAAACCACCAACTTTTAATGGTGAAGATTATGCTATGTGGAGTAATTTGATGCAATTTCATCTAATCTCTCTCCACAAAAGATTATGGGATGTTGTTGAGTATGGTGTACAGGTACCATCCGTAGGGGATGAGGACTACGACACGGACGAAGTGGCCCAAATCGAGCACTTCAACTCTCAAGCCACAACCATTCTCCTTGCCTCTTTAAGCAAGGAGGAATACAACAAAGTACAAGGGTTGAAGAACGCCAAGGAGATTTGGGACCTACTCAAGACGGCGCATGAGGGTGATGAACTCACCAAGATCACCAAGCGGGAAACGATCGAGGGGGAGCTCGGTCGCTTCCGTCTTCGCCAAGGGGAGGAGCCACAAGACATGTACAACCGGCTCAAGACCTTGGTGAACCAAGTGCGCAACCTCGGGAGCACAAAATGGGATGACCACGAAGTGGTTAAGGTTATTCTGAGAGCCCTTATTTTCCTTAACCCTACTCAAGTACAATTAATTCGTGGCAATCCTAGATATACACAAATGACCCCCGAGGAAGTCATCGGAAATTTTGTTAGTTTTGAATGCATGATTAAGGGCTCCAAGAAGATCAACGAGCTTGATGAGCCTTCCACATCCGAGGCGCAACCCGTGGCCTTCAAGGCAACGGAGGAGAAGAAGGAGGAGTCTACACCAAGTAGACAACCAATTGACGCCTCCAAGCTCGACAACGAGGAGATGGCCCTAATCATCAAAAGCTTCCGGCAAATCCTCAGGCAACGGAAGGGGAAGGACTACAAATCCCGTTCCAAGAAGGTTTGCTACAAGTGTGGTAAGCCCGGTCACTTTATTGCTAAATGTCCATTATCAAGTGACAGTGACAGGGACAACGACAAGAAGGGCAAGAGGAAGGAGAAGAAAAAGTACTACAAGAAGAAGGGCGGCGATGCCCATGTTTGTCGGGAGTGGGACTCCGACGAAAGCTCAAGCGACTCCTCCGACGACGAGGACGCCGCCAACATCGCCGTCACCAAAGGCCTCCTCTTCCCCAACGTCGGCCACAAGTGCCTCATGGCCAAGGACGGCAAAAAGAAGGTAAAATCAAAATCCTCCACTAAATATGAAACATCTAGTGATGAGGATGATAAAAATGAGGAGGATAACTTGCGTATTCTTTTTGCCAACCTTAACATGGAACAAAAGGAAAAATTAAATGAGCTAATCAATGCTATCCATGAAAAGGATGATCTCTTGGACTCCCAAGAGGACTTCCTAATCAAGGAAAACAAGAAACATGTTAAGGTTAAAAATGCTTATGCTCTAGAAAGAGAAAAATGTGAAAAATTATCTAGTGAGCTAAGCACTTGCCATGAGATTTTAGACAACCTTAGAAATGAAAATGCTAATTTGTTGGCTAAGGTTGATTCTCGTGTTTACATTGATCCTAGAAATGATGATGTTGATTTGCTTGCTAGGATTGATGAATTGAATGCTTCCATCGCTAGCCTTAGAAATGAGAATGAGAAATTAATTGCTAAGGCTAAGGATTTTGATGTTTGCAATACTACTATTTCTGACCTTAGAACTAAGAATGATTTGTTGCATGCTAAGGTTATTGAATTAAAGTCTTGCAAACCCTCTACATCTACTATTGAGCATGTATCCATTTGCACTAGATGTAGAGATGTTAATGTTGATGCTATCCATGATCACCTTGCCTTAATTAAAAAACAAAATGATCACATAGCACAACTTAATGCTAAAATTAGAGAGCATGACTTAGAAAATGAAAAATTTAAATTGGCTAGAAGCATGCTCTATAATGGGAGACGCCCGGGCATTAAGGACGGCATTGGCTTTCAAAGGGGAGACAATGTCAAAATTAATGCCCCTCCTAAGAACTTATCTAACTTTGTTAAGGGCAAGGCTCCCATGCCTCAGGATAACGAAGGTTACATTTTGTACCCTGCCGGGTATCCTGAGAATAAGATTAAGAAAATTCATTCTAGGAAGTCTCACTCTGGCCCTAATTATGCTTTTATGTATAAGGGTGAGACATCTAGATCTAGGCAACCAACCCATGCCAAGTTGCCTAGAAAGAAAACTATTAATGCATCAAATGATCATGCCATCTCATTTAAAACTTTCGATGCATCTTATGTGTTGACTAGCAAATCTGGCAAGGTAGTTGCCAAAAATGTTGGGGGCAAACACAAGGGCTCCAAGACTTGTGTTTGGGTACCCAAAGTTCTTGTATCTAATGCTAAAGGACCCAAAACCGTTTGGGTACCTAAAACAAAGAACTAAACTTGTTTTGTAGGTTTATGCATCCGGGGGCACAAGTTGGATACTCGACAGCGGGTGCACAAACCACATGACCGGGGAGAAAAGGATGTTCTCCTCATATGAGAAAAACCAGGATCCCCAACGAGCTATCACATTCGGGGATGGAAATCAAGGTTTGGTCAAAGGTTTGGGTAAAATTGCTATATCTCCTGACCATTCTATTTCCAATGTTTTTCTTGTAGATTCATTAGATTACAACTTGCTTTCTGTTTCCCAATTATGTCAAATGGGCTACAACTGTCTTTTTACTGATTTAGGTGTCACTGTCTTTAGAAGAAGTGATGATTCAATAGCATTTAAGGGTGTGTTAGAGGGTCAGCTATACTTAGTAGATTTTGATAGAGCTGAGCTCGACACATGTTTAATTGCTAAGACTAACATGGGTTGGCTCTGGCACCGCCGACTAGCCCATGTTGGGATGAAGAATCTTCATAAGCTTCTAAAGGGAGAGCACATTTTAGGACTAACCAATGTTCATTTTGAGAAAGACAGGATTTGTAGCGCATGCCAAGCAGGGAAGCAAGTTGGCACTCATCATCCACACAAGAACATAATGACGACTGACAGGCCACTGGAGCTCCTACACATGGATCTATTCGGCCCGATCGCTTACATAAGCATCGGCGGGAGTAAGTACTGTCTAGTTATTGTGGATGATTATTCTCGCTTCACCTGGGTATTCTTTTTACAGGAAAAATCTCAAACCCAAGACACCTTAAAAGGATTCTTAAGACGGGCTCAAAATGAGTTTGGCTTAAGGATCAAGAAAATAAGAAGCGACAACGGAACGGAGTTCAAGAACTCTCAAATTGAAGGCTTCCTTGAGGAAGAGGGCATCAAGCATGAGTTCTCTTCTCCCTACACACCTCAACAAAATGGTGTAGTAGAGAGGAAGAATCGAACTCTATTGGACATGACAAGAACCATGCTTGATGAGTACAAGACACCGGACCGGTTTTGGGCCGAAGCGGTCAACACCGCCTGCTACGCCATAAACCGGTTATATCTTCACCGAATCCTCAAGAAGACATCCTACGAACTCCTAACCGGTAAAAAGCCCAACATTTCATATTTTAGAGTTTTTGGTAGCAAATGCTTCATTCTTATTAAAAGAGGTAGAAAATCAAAATTTGCTCCTAAAACTGTAGAAGGTTTTTTACTTGGTTATGATTCAAACACAAGGGCATATAGGGTCTTTAACAAGTCCACTGGACTAGTTGAAGTCTCATGTGACGTTGTGTTTGATGAAACTAATGGCTCTCAAGTAGAGCAAGTTGATCTTGATGAGATAGGTGAAGAACAGGCTCCATACATCGCGCTAAGGAACATGTCCATCGGGGATGTGTGTCCTAAGGAATCCGAAGAGCCTCCAAGTACACAAGATCAACCATCCTCCTCCATGCAAGCATCTCCACCAACTCAAAATGAGGATGAGGCTCAAAATGATGAAGAGCAAAATCAAGAAGATGAGCCACCTCAAGATGACGGCAATGATCAAGGGGGAGATGCAAATGATCAAGAAAAGGAGGATGAGGAAGAACCAAGACCGCCACACCCAAGAGTCCACCAAGCAATTCAACGAGATCACCCCGTCGACACCATCCTCGGCGATATTCATAAGGGGGTAACTACTAGATCTCGGGTTGCACATTTTTGCGAACATTACTCTTTTGTTTCCTCTATTGAGCCACACAGGATAGAGGAAGCTCTCCAAGATTCGGATTGGGTGGTGGCAATGCAAGAGGAGCTCAACAATTTCACGAGGAACGAGGTATGGCATTTAGTTCCACGTCCTAACCAAAATGTTGTAGGAACCAAATGGGTCTTCCGCAACAAGCAAGATGAGCATGGTGTGGTGACAAGGAACAAAGCTCGACTCGTGGCCAAAGGGTATTCACAAGTCGAAGGTTTGGATTTTGGTGAAACCTATGCACCCGTAGCTAGGCTTGAGTCAATTCGCATATTATTAGCCTATGCTACTTACCATGGCTTTAAGCTCTATCAAATGGACGTGAAAAGTGCCTTCCTCAATGGACCAATCAAGGAAGAGGTCTATGTTGAGCAACCTCCCGGCTTTGAAGACAGTGAGTATCCTAACCATGTTTATAGGCTCTCTAAGGCGCTTTATGGGCTCAAGCAAGCCCCAAGAGCATGGTATGAATGCCTTAGAGATTTCCTTATTGCAAATGGCTTCAAAGTCGGCAAGGCCGATCCTACACTCTTCACTAAAACTCTTGAAAATGACTTGTTTGTATGCCAAATTTATGTTGATGATATTATATTTGGGTCTACTAATGAGTCTACATGTGAAGAGTTTAGTAGGATCATGACACAGAAATTCGAGATGTCGATGATGGGGGAGTTGAAGTATTTTCTAGGATTCCAAGTCAAGCAACTCCGAGAGGGCACCTTCATTAGCCAAACGAAGTACACTCAAGACATTCTTGCTAAGTTTGGGATGAAGGATGCCAAACCCATCAAGACACCCATGGGAACTAATGGGCATCTCGACCTCGACACGGGAGGTAAGTCCGTGGATCAAAAGGTATACCGGTCAATGATTGGTTCATTGCTTTATTTATGTGCATCTCGACCGGATATTATGCTTTCAGTTTGCATGTGTGCAAGATTCCAATCCGACCCTAAGGAATCACACCTTACGGCCGTAAAACGAATCTTGAGATATTTGGCTTATACTCCTAAGTTTGGGCTTTGGTACCCTAGGGGATCCACATTTGATTTAATTGGTTATTCGGATGCCGATTGGGCGGGGTGCAAAATCAATAGGAAGAGCACATCGGGGACTTGCCAGTTCTTGGGAAGATCCTTGGTGTCTTGGGCTTCAAAGAAGCAAAATTCGGTCGCTCTTTCCACCGCCGAAGCCGAGTACATTGCCGCAGGACATTGTTGCGCGCAATTGCTTTGGATGAGGCAAACCCTGCGGGACTACAGTTACAAATTAACCAAAGTCCCATTGCTATGTGATAATGAGAGTGCAATTAAGATGGCCGACAATCCCGTCGAGCATAGCCGCACTAAGCACATAGCCATTCGGTATCATTTTCTTAGGGATCACCAACAAAAGGGGGATATCGAGATTTCTTACATTAATACTAAAGATCAATTAGCCGATATCTTTACCAAGCCACTTGATGAACAATCTTTTACCAGACTTAGGCATGAGCTCAATATTCTTGATTCTAGAAATTTCTTTTGCTAAGCTTGCACACATAGCTAATTTGAATACCTTTGATCATATCTCTTTTATATGCTATGACTAATGTGTTTTCAAGTTTATTTCAAACCAAGTCATAGGTATATTGAAAGGGAATTGGAGTCTTCGGCGAAGACAAAAGGCTTCCACTCCGTAACTCATACTTCGCCACCACTCCGAGCAACTCTCTCTTCTTTGGGGGAGAAATGAGCATCAAGGAAAAGGACTTCATCCTTGGGGGAGAGAGTAAAAGCTCAAACGCAAAAGGACTTCGTCTTTGGTATAATCTTAACTCACTTATTTATGACCAAAGGGGAAGATTGCACTTAAAGGGCTCTAATGATTTCGTTTTTGGCGATTCATGCCAAAAAGGGGGAGAAATGAGCCCAAAGCAAAAGGACCGCACCACCATCACCAAATTCAAAAACTTAGTGCTTTCCAAAAGTCTTTATCATTTGGTATCCTATTGTGTTCAAAAGGGGGAGAAAGTAGTATTTCAAAAATGGTATATCAAAACCCTCTTGAACACTAAGAGGTGGATCTCTTTTAGGGGGAGTTTTGTTTAGTCAAAGCATTTGAAACAGGGGGAGGAAATTTCAAATCTTGAAAATGCTTTTGCAAACTCTTATTTATTTACCTTTGACTATTTGCAAAAGATCTATGAAAAGGATTTACAAAAGGTTTTGCAAAAACAAAACAAGTGGTGCAAACGTGGTCCAAAATGTTATATAAGAAAGAAACATTCCTTGCATATCTTGTAAGTAGTTGTATTGGCTCAATTCCAAGTAACCTTTTTCACTTACATTATGCAAACTAGTTCAATTATGCACTTCTACATTTGCTTTGGTTTGTGTTGGCATCAATCACCAAAAAGGGGGAGATTGAAAGGGAATTAGGCTTACACCTAGTTCCTAAATAATTTTGGTGGTTGAATTGCCCAACACAAATATTGGACTGACTAGTTTGCTCTAGTGTATAAGTTATACAGGTGCAAAAGGTTCACATCTAGCCAATAAAAAGATCATGTGTTGGATTCAATAAAGGAGCAAAGGGGCGACCGAGGGCACCCCTGGTCTGGCGCACCGGACTGTCCGGTGTGCCACCGGACAGTGAACAGTACCTGTCCGGTGCACCAGGGGACTCAGACTCAAACTCTTCACCCTCGGGATTTCTCGGAAGCCGGCGCGCTATAATTCACCGGACTGTCCGGTGTGCACCGGACATGTCCGGTGCTCCAAGGAAGCTCGGCCTCCGGAAATCGCCAGCCTCGGGTTCGCGCGGCAGCCGCTCCGCTAAAATTCACCGGACTGTCCGGTGTGCACCGGACTGTCCGGTGTGCCAGCGGAGCAACGGCTCCCTGCGGCGCCAACGGCTCCCTGCGGTGCATTAAATGCGCGCGCAGCGCGCGCAGACGTCAGGGCTGCCCATACCGGTGCACCGGACATCAAACAGTACATGTCCGGTGTGCACCGGACACCCAGGCGGGCCCACAAGTCAGAAGCTCCAACGGCTAGAATCCAACGGCAACGCTGACGTGGCAGGGGCACCGGACTGTCCGGTGTGCACCGGACTGTCCGGTGCGCCATCGAACAGAAGCCTCCAGCCAACGGTCAAGTTTGGTGGTTGGGGCTATAAATACCCCAACCACCCCTCATTCATTGCCATCCAAGTTTTCCAACTTCTAACCACTTACAAGAGCTAGGCATTCAATTCTAGACACATACAAAGAGATCAAATCCTCTCCAATTCCACACACAACCCTAGTGACTAGTGAGAGTGATTTGCCGTGTTCTTTTGAGCTCTTGCGCTTGGATCGCATTCTTTCTTTCTCTTTTGCTCTTGTGATCAACACTCAATTGTAACCGAGGCAAGAGGCACCGATTGTGTGGTGGCCCTTGCGGGGAAGTTTTGTTCCCGGTTGATTGAGAAGAAGGAAAGCTCACTCGGTCGGAGGGACCGTTTGAGAGAGGGAAGGGTTGAAAGAGACCCGGCCTTTGTGGCCTCCTCAACGGGGAGTAGGTTTGCAAGAACCGAACCTCGGTAAAACAAATCTCCGTGTCTCATTTGCTTATTCCCTTGGGATTTGTTTTGTGCCCTCTCTTGCGGACTCATTTATTATTACTAACGCTAACCCCGGCTTGTAGTTGTGATTATTTTTGTAAATTTCAGTTTCGCCCTATTCACCCCCCCCCTCTAGGCGACTATCATATACATCACTTTAATTTTTCCTTAATTTATCTTTATTTTATCTTCTCATATGCAGTGTACGTGTTTACTTTGTAGATGATTCCATATTGGTGCGCCACACATCCTCTATGCTGGGAGCAGATGGTGGATAGGTGGTGCTCGCCACAGTGGGACGAGACGCACAACGCTAGCCGAGAACGACGTCTGATGATGCAAGTTCCCTCCCACCATCAAGGCAGCCGCAGCCTAGGCCAATATGCAGAAGCATGGGTACGTCCTCTTTTTTATTTAGGTATATAACACTGGATTAGATATTATTTCTAATTATCTCGTTGGTTTTCTTGCAGTCGGTGTCACATGGTGGTCAGCTTTGCTCCATCTTCTCGACCTATGCTATGGCCCATAAGGGCAAGACGACATTCGACGTCACCTACAACCCGGATGACGGACCCGAGGCGTACAACAACCCCGCCGTCTACATCCACCTTCATGGCTACACCACCATGGCACAGGAGGTCTATGGCCCAGAATACGATCTAAGGACCGAGCAGATCGACCCCAATGTCCTCATGAGGGTCGGAGGAGGCAAGAGACATGAGCGGTACTGGATTGCTGACGGGGCAATCGACTCGTCGTCCACTCCCACTCTATCTCAGGTGCGAGCAAGGAGCACATGCTCGAGTCCAGCCATACAACCTTAGTAGGACAACTCACATCATCGCATACAATAACTCGAGGTTAGTGCTTCTGTAACTCGTCATTCCTTGAGTTATATACCTTCTCTTTGAGTTACTATAACATTGGATTGGAATATTACAGACCCAGCTAGAAACAGAGAGGAGGAAACATCAAGAGATGGAGGCGAGGATTATGGTGGAGTGGGAGGCCCGCCTGGTAGATCAGCAGAGGATGGTGGAGATGTTCTAGTACATGTAGAGTCTTAGTGCCGCATAGGGTTTCGCTCCACCACCTCCATTGTTCCCTACAGTGGACCCTGCTCTGTTCCGTACTCCTATGAGTATCAAAATTGTAGTTAGATGTTGGTAATGCATCTGGTATAACAAATGCAATCTCTTCCCTGTGCAGGGACAATCTGGGGCAGCATCCAACAACCCTCATGGATCGTCTAGTCCATCGCCGCACCAGTCTAGCCGCCCACCTCGATGAGACTTATGTTCTTAGTGTTGAGACTTATGAGATACTTGAGACTTTAGAACTTTTTGGTAATGTTGTGTTGGATACTTATGTTTGTGTTGGATACTTATGTGAGGACTTGAGACTTATGAGACTTGTGTTCTTGAGTGTCTTATGTTTGATTAATGGTCTTTGTGAGATATGTGATGTATATATCATATCTGTGATGATATCTGTGATGTATATGCGATATCTTTTGTTTGTTTGGATGGAATGGAAAAAACAAATTAAAAAGGTGTATACTGGTCACTTTGCCGAGTGTTACACTCGGCAAAAGGTGCTTTGCTAAGTGTCAGGGCCATAGCACTCGGCAGAGAAGCAACACTTGGGCACCGGTAAAACTTCTTTGCCGAGTGCTGTGGCTCTGGCACTCGGCAAAGAAGCAAGCTTTGTCGAGTGTCTCCTAGAGCACTCGGCAAAGAACCTGACAAAGGGCCCCGCTGGTAGACCCTTTGCCGAGTGCATGTCGGCAGACACTTGGCAAAGGTGTTGTCTCCGTCACCCGACGTCGTGGTGGTCGCTTTTCTTTGCCGAGTACCGACTGGCACTCAACAAAGTCTTTGTCGAGTGCCCAATAAAAAGTACTCGGCAAAGAAGCCGTTGCCGATGTACTATTCGTCGAGCTCTCTTTGGCGAGTGTCACACTCGGCAAAGGCTGTGCCGAGTGTTTTTCAGGCTTTGCCGAGTGCGCTCGATTCCGGTAGTGCTGGCACCTTCTCTCAAATATTTGACCTTACTCATTTTTAAGAATGACAACTTCAATGACAACACCAAAGTCTTTTAGTCCCAAGCAAGATGTGTAGACTACCAGTCTTTTCAAAAACATGAGTGACCAACAAAAAAGGAAAAGAAAAAAAACTGTTGTAGCATTGAATATTTTGATATTGTTCACAACTATTAACCTTATGTACTGTAATTCATGCAACACAGAATATATTATTGATCTGATGGGAGCTCAAGGCACCTTAATCACTTCAGACATTTCTGGGAGTCAGTTTTAGGACTCCAACAATAGCCAACAGAGCAGTGATGCCGTTGAAGAGAGTGTAGCAGAATTGTGTTTAGCACTTGAGCAGTTTCGTTGGAAGGTTCACAGCAAAGGAGTAACCAGTAGCCAAAAGTGGGTACTTAGTCTATTTCTTTCTTGCTATCATTTCAAACCTGTAATTTCTGCATAGTTCGTAAAGACAATTTTTTTGGTGATTAAAATTATGGCTTGATTCCAATGTGTTGCATCTAGCTTTGCCTTCCTTCCATGATAGCTGATTGTTCTGCTGTCCAGTTCCTGTCTTACCATTACATATACGTTTGAATGAATTAGTATCAATGCAACATAGAAGAGGAACATTAATCTGATGCATATAAGGGCAGTCCTAACCCGAAAACTGCTACCCAGTTTTTATACCTTACGATGTTCTCCCATCTTACAAGGTGAGGCTACTGTCTCTTGCCCTCTTTTTTGGTTGCCTGCTCTCATGACTAAGGGTTATAATTCAACCTAATCGTGCCCTGATCCAAGGCTATCTTAATCGTTGGTTGCAGCACTTGATCACATGACGCTATATAAATAGATTAAGGGGGCCAACAGGTTTAGCCAACGCTAATCACTCGACCATAAAACCCTAACCGACACTTTGCAGAGGTCCCCATCACCTAGGCGCTAAGGGTGACTAGAAGAGTTTCGACTCATGGCTTCGATCCACATGGACTCCCCAACGGGCGCGGGATCTAAGCTTTCTCCTGCAGGTGCCAATGAAGGAGCCGATCCACCATCGACCGGTGACGGGAACCAGTCTCCTCGCCACTACGTAGGGAGGTGGTGGTGGAGGAGGAGGCGGGTCTTCGCTGCAAGACGTCGCTGCCATGGCTACCACAATGAACAACAATGAAGGTATGTACCTCTGTTCCTCTCAGTAGAATAGATCTACTCGTCATCGAGGATTTGCAGTTACGGAATGGTATTCTAGAGGCTTAGAAATCAATCCTAGGTATCATAGAATCTTACAACACCATCCATCCAATCCTTACGCCAATGGTGCAGGGACGAAGCTCGACAAATGAACAATAGGATGAGCGTATGCAACGACCAACATGGGAATTGGTGCACGACTTTTAATGGCATGTAACCCACACTGTAATCCCGATCCCTCGCTCCTATTCCTCGTTCCTCTATGGCATACTTGGCATCCTCGTTGTTTCACTAAAATTCACTAATGAATTAGGTGGGGACTCTTTGTCCCCCCTTTGTCCGGTCAAAAACATAGTAAAGATGGACAGATCTAAGCCAATAGGAGTACGATGCTCACGAGTCAACATAGTTATGTACCAGCTAGTGCTGGAAATTAGGCCAGGCTGGTACGTCCCAGGCCTATCGTGTTTCAGACCAGACAGATTTGGACCAAGAAGGCTTAAAAAAACTTTCGGATCGTGTCTTGCCAGTCCAAAGAGTAGAAACAGTGGCTCAACTCGACCCTAAAGCATCTTAGGTTTTCATCGGACCATCCCGACTCACATATTTGAACCACATAAAGTCTAAATATTACAACCATATAAAGTTAATAGCTTACTAATTAAAAAATTAAACATAGCATGCTTCACTAGGTTGGGCTGACTCAAGTATAGCCCCACGCGTGTGGGTTGTGTCGGGGCATGACATGCCGAAAACTAAAGCTCGACCCGACTCTATCTTTAGACCGTGCTAGTCCAACTCATAGAACTTTGTATCGGGTCGTACTTTGGGCTTCTGATTTCATGTAGTGCTCATGCTGATCCAAAATACCATGTCTATATTCCTAGTACTAGTCACTACCGGAATCGAGCGCTTTGCTGAGTGCCTGAAGCACTCGACAAAGCCTAAAAAACACTGGGCAAGTCTTTGCCGAGTGTGACACTCGGCAAAGAGATCTCGGTGAACAGTACATCGGCAATGGCTTCTTTGTCGAGTACTTTTTATCGGGCACTCGGTACTCAGCAAAGAAAAGCGAGCGTCATGACGCCTGGTAATGGAGACGGCGCCTTTGCCGAGTGTCACATAATACACTCAGCAAAGAGGTTACCTCTTTGCCGAGTGTCTACCAGCCTGCACTCAACAAAGGGTCTACTAGCGGGGCTCTTTGTCAGCTTCTTTGTCGAGTGCCAGGGCCATAGCACTCGGTAAAGAAGCTTTACCGGTGCCCAGGTATTGCTTCTCTGTCGAGTGCTATGACCCTGACACTCGGCAAAGCACCTCTTTGCCAAGTGTTATACTTGGCAAAGTGACCAGTATACACCTTTTTAATTTGTTTTTGCTATTCCATCTAAACAAACAAAAGATATCACATATACATCACAGATATCACATAATCATCATAGATATAACATTACATATCTCACAAACACCATAAATCAAACAAGTTCTCACAACATTACCAACATGTTCGGACACAAACATAAGTATCCAATACTCAAGAACATAAGTCTCAAGTATCTCACTAAGCATTACCAACATCTAACAAATTCAGACCAGGTTATCTCACAAAGTATGAACAACACTAAGAAAGATAATATCTCATCGAGGTGGGCGGCTAGACTGGTGCGGCGATGGACTGGGCGATCCATGAGGGTTGTTGGATGCCGCCCCAGATTGTACCTGCACAGAGAAGAGATTGCATGTGTTACACCAAATGCATTACCAACATCTAACTAGAATTTTGATACTCACAGGAGTATGGAACAGAGCAGGATCAACTGTAGAGAATAATGGAGGTGGTGGAGTGAAACCCTGTGCGGTACTGGAACATCTCCACCATCCTCTGCTGATCTACCAGGCGGGCCTTCCGCTCCACCATCATCCTCTCCTCAATCTCCTGGCGTTCCCTCCTCTCTGTTTCTAGCTAGGTCTGTAATATTCCAAGCTAATATTATAGTAACTCAAAGAGAAGGTATATAACTCAAGGAATGACGAGTTACAGAAGCACTAACCTTGAGTTGTTGTATGCGATGATGTGAGCTATCCTGCTAAGGTCGTATGGCTAGACACGAGCCTGTGCTCCTTGCTTGCACTTGAGACAGAGTGGGAGTGGATGATGAGTCGATTGCCCCGTCGGTAATCCAGTACCGCCATGTCTCTTGCCTCCTCCGACCCTCATGAGGACATCGGGGTCGATCTGCTCGGTCCTTAGATCGTATTCTGGGCCATAGACCTCCTGTGCCATGGCAGTGTAGCCATGAAGGCAGATGTAGACGACGGGGTTGTTGTATGCCTTGGGCTCGTCATCCGGGTTGTAGGTGACGTCGAATGTCGCCTTGCCCTTATGGGCCATAGCATAGGCCGAGAAGATGGAGCAAGGCTGACCACCATGTGACGTCGACTACAAGAAAACCAACGAGATAGTTAGAAATAATATTTAATCCAATGTTATATACCTAAATAAAAAAGAGGACGTACCCATGCTTCTGCATATTGGCCTAGGGTGCGGCTTCCTTGGTGGTGAGAGGGACCTTGCATCATCAGTCATTGTTCCCGGCTAGCGTTGTGCGTCTCGTCCCACTGAGGCGAGCACCACCTATCCACCATCTGCTCCCAGCATAGAGGATGTGTGGCACACCAATATGGAATCATCTACAAAGTAAACATGTACACTGCATATGAGAAGATAAAATAAAGATAAAATAAGGAAAAAATAAAGTGATGCATATTAAAGTGTTGTATTTACCTGTAGGTACCGGTCCCTTGTCAAGTACATGGTTCGGGCTTGCTGCTTGGTCACCTTCTCCCCAAGGACGGAGTCGTGGTAGCTGACAATGGTCTGGATTCGTGCCTCGTAGTGCATGTCCACGATGAGCTTCTTACAGCTCATGGTGGCCACCACATCCGTCCTAGCCTCGTATCCAGCCTCACATATGAAGAAATGTTGCATACAAAAACGATGTATCCATACATTATTTCAAAATGTGCAACGAATGCGACATATTTTATATTATAGTAAGACTTACTCACAGCTCTTGCTTCACCCTCTCCGCCTTGTTGTTGAATTCCCTACCGTCCCAGTCTACTACATCGAGGGAGACGCTGTAGTGGTCGAAGGTGTAGGCTGGGCCCGTCACTCCGATGTACTCAAACAGTCCAAGGAAGTGTTCCCTGCACAGCAGGTCGAGGATGCCATTGGGGTTACGACCATGACCCCCAGCATTCTCCACAACCATACAAGACATGTCCAAGTGATAAATAAAAAGTATTAGTTTATATTATGATTTGAAACACATGATGTGAACAGACATGGAGAACATAAAGTTACACGCCTCTCCCCATCCGGTCGAATCAACGACCGCCTGTCCCGAAGTATAGGACGCTGAGGGAGACTCGCGGGACCTCACAGGTAGACATTCCTTGAACTTGAGGCGCCAGAACCTGAGGCGTCCTGCTGAACGTCGTCGTCGTCCTGTTGCGCTGCCTGTTGCTGGTCGTCGTCGTCCTGCTGCGCCGCCTACTGCTGGACGTCGTTGTCCTGTTGTGCCTCCTCCTCCTCCTCCTCAGCCAATCGTCCACCATCTTTGTCCAACAACCTGTAATTAAAAGTAAACAAATAAGCACATATAAAAATATGTATTTAGAAACAGGTGCGAAATAAAAAAAACTATAGCATTACATCAATTAAAAATAATCTTCATATGTGTCGGGGTTAGCCGGATCATAACTCTCATCATCACTATCAACCATTTCATAGTCAACACCATCTAAAGGCGCAAGTTCGTCATTAATGTCAATGCCTTCAAGGATTACTAAGTCATTCTCATTTTGCATCTCATCATCCTCCTCATCAACAACCATTTCACTATCTACTTTCATTCCGATAGCTTCGGTTAAGTCTATCTTAAATCGCCCTTCTAGCCCATCTTCTTGGAAGAACTCTCCATCTTGAGTGCATGAAGGAGTTTCTGTGCCTCGTACATGCTCTTTGGCGGAACGTGATCCTCCGGAAGCAGGCTGCCAATAACCGTCAAGAAGCCATCGAATGCGTCTCGACTCATGCTGTTCTGCGACTTGAACGCCATTACACGCCCAGTGGCATCCAGTCGAGAAACCTTTGTGTGGCCGTGAAGGGGCTTCTGTGCCACGTCAAACATGTCGTAGAACGCCTTTGCAGTCGACTCTGGCTCGTCATCCATACATCCTCCGGCGTACTGTGCCTCATGATAGTCGTTCAACATATCCGCTACCCCCGCATCAGCATCATAATGCTCGACACGTTGTCTCAGCACCTCCTCTCTCGTACGATGCGCTTCACCATAAAAGATCCACCGAGTATAGTCCGACGTAAATCCATTCTTCCAAATATGTTCTACCATGGACTTCTTTGATTTTCTTTTCTAGTTGGCACATTTGCTGCACGAGCATGGGACTAGACTCGCTCCTTTAGCAGCTTCGCCATATGCCCGTTCCACAAAATCATTGGTCTTTCTAATCCATTCAGGAGTGACATCATTCCTTCCTACACGGCCCGTGTACATCCACTCAAGGTCCTCTATCCTCTAATAGAAGCCTATCAATAGAAAATTTCGGTAGCACCTCCCCTGCACGGGAGGTTTCGAAATCCTGCAAATAAAAGTATCAACAAGATGGCTGACATCCACGCATAATTCAACGGCACATATATAAACCCTAAACCATAAAACCATAAAACCTAAACCCTAATCATTTCATATATATCATGCATGTAATATACCTAGCTGTCACATATATAAATTTGACTTAATATCAAACCTAATCATATCATTTCATATAAATCATACACGAGCAATCACCTCGGGGGACGCGGGGCCGAGGCTCGCCGGCGTCAAGGCTTTTCGGAGACGATGGCCAGCGCGTGGGGAGGCGGCTGTGTGGACGATGGCCGGCGCATGGGGAGGCGACGACGAGTGGGGAGGAGGCGGGAAGAATCGCCGGCGCGTGGGGAGGCGACGGCGGCGAGTGGGGAGGAGGCAAGGAGGATGCCGGCGCGTGGGGGCGGCGGCGGCGATCGGAGAGGATGGTGGTGGCGGCGGCGAGTGGGGAGGATGGCGGCAGCGAGTGGATAGAATGGAGTGAATAGAAGAAGGCGGGTTGCTGCTATGTACGCATACTTTGACGAGTGTCAGATCAGGGGCACTCGACAATGTTTTTTTAAATTTTTAAAATATACTTTACCAAGTGCCAGATCACGGTCACTCGGTAAAGTTTTTTTTTAAAATTTAAAATATACTTTGCCGAGTGCCGGATTTCGCCGAGTGTTTGGCACTTGGCAAAGTTGTTTTTGCCGAGTGTCTTTCTTTGCCGAGTGCCCGACAGAAAGTACTCGGTAAAGCATCGAGCACTTGGCAAAGAGCCGAATTCCGGTAGTGAGTATCAGCTATTGCGTTGTGATGGGTTGGTGGAGCCATAACCTTTCATCAGTTTATCGGTGGAGCCATAACCTTTCATCAGTTTATAAATGACTATGACCATAGCGCAGCACGCAGCCACCAGGAAGCCTTGTCCACGCGTTGTGAGCACTCAGGACCAGTGAGGGTGAGGAGGGGTTGGTGGAGCCGCCATTACCTTTTTTTCAGTTTATAAAATCGTCTATGCCAAAGCCCACGGCAGACAGAACGCAGCCACTCTCCATCTCCAGTTCTCCACATCCTGATCGTAGCAGACTGCAGTGGAATGAACACCGGCAGGGACGGAGAAATGGAAACGGTGGCCGGCGGGATCCCCCTCCCCATCCCCGAAGGCCCCTTCCTTGACGTTCTCTCGCGTCTCTCCATCAAGGACCTCCACCGATCCACAAGCTTGTCTAGAGAGTGGCGACTGGCGAGACGTCTTCATCAACTTTCCAGAGAGCCGTAAGAATCTCTCCCAAACCCTACAAGGGTTTTTCTACGTCGGCTGTGACTGCAGGAGCCACGACGATAAGGTCGGCGGCGATAATAGAGACGGTGACGACGACGGAGACGGCGCCCGCGGCGATGACGACGGTGGAAACGGCAGCGACTGGGACGAGGACGAGGACGAGGACAGCAGCCGCGAAGTGGGGCATGGTCGTGACAGGGCATGTTCCGGTAACTACGGTCTGCGTTTCTTTGACCTGTTGGCCAAATCAATGCCTGTCCCAGAAGACACGGACACAGAATTTTCCTTCATAGAGTTGCCGGACCACGTCGGCACCATCGATCTCTTGAGTTCATGCAACGGGCTTCTCCTGTTCGGGTGCACAGAGGAGGGTTCAGAGAGCTACCACTCGCTGGGCTACGTCGTTTGCAACCCGGCCACCAAGCAGTGGGCGGCGGTGCCCAGCTCCGGCTGGGTTGTTAAGCAGGGAGAAGAGCGCGAGGAGGAGTTCGAGAGCACGTTCCTGTTCTTCGACCCGTCCGTGCCCTCGCGCTTCCTCCTGATCCAGTTCTGGCACGACGAGGACGCCGCTCTCGACCTCGTCGGAGACAAAGGCGTGCACGTCTACTCCTCCGAGACCGGGGAATGGAGCAACCGGTCGAGTGAGTGGAAGCAGTTCGCAAGGGGAGGTGAGTGGGGCGATAGGTACGGAGTCATGATAACATCCTGGTTGGGCAGTTCCTTCCTGAACGGCATGCTGCATTTCTTCGTCCAACGGATGTGTGAAGGCGACGTGCTCGTGGTCGCCATTGACGGGGAAGGGAGCGTACGCAGGACCATCCGCTGGCCACTGCACATGTTTAGCCAGCCTGTTTTTATCGGCCAGTCGCAAGGGCGCCTGCGTTGCGTCAGTGAGCGTCGTGGACTACGACGACGACAGGATGAAGCCCAGAGTCACAGAGTAACACCGTCGTACATTGACATTGACGTCCTTCCGGAGGACCACGACGAGCCTGAGGAGTCGCAGATAACGATGTTCGCCATCAGGGCCGATGACTACGAAGTGGTCGCCGTTCATCCGCATGGGGATTTGGTCTACTTCGTCCACCGCGGGAACGGGGATCTCATAGAGTACGACATGGGTGGCAGCTACCCAGAGGATGAACAGGTTTTGCGCCTCTGCAATCTCGGGCACAATTTCAGAGCTGTAACTCCCTACGTCCCCTGTTTCTCCATGTCGTCTGCACTCCACACAAACGAGGAATTATTTGATGTCTAGTTCTGCTGTAACTTATTATATTATGTGGTGCGTGCATTCTATAGTTCTGCTGTTGCTTGGATTTGGATGTATCATGTCCCTTTCCTTCAATTCTGGATCTGATGGCTCTGTTCAATCAGACAGTTGACGCCTGTATGTGATGAGTCAGCTACACTTTTACAACTCTGGTATTGGGTGGATTAAAGCTTAAAGGAAGACATACTACTGGCACCTTCTTGTCTCTAAACTATTAGAATAGATATGCAATGTATTCTATATCCATGTATATCCTGTACTCGAGTAACAACCTACCGCTACTTTATTCGCTAGATATGCTTGCTTAGGAATAGATGAAGGTTGTTACTCAAGTATATCTGTTGTATAGCCTTGCGCACCGGGCGCCTATATAAACACGCACGCGGCCCCTAACAGGGTAAGACGCTTCACTTGCCCTCTGAATATTTACATGGTATTCGGAGCCACATAAACCCCCTACAGCAATCATGTCGAATTCCTCCTTCAATCCTCTCATTGCCCATCCAGTATCTGAGAAGCTTACCCGAGCAAATCATGCTATATGGGAAGCTCATGTTCGTGCAGCCATGCGTGGATGTCGCCTCATAGGCCATCTTACTGGTACCACACCAGTACCGGAGAAAGAGATCGCGGACGCTGGAGGCAAGACGACACCAAATCCGGCGTTCGAGGAGTGGGATGCTCAGGACCAACAGGTCCTCAGCTACCTGCTTTCGTCTATCTCCAAGGAAATTCTAGTCCACGTCTCAAGATCTGAGACAGCAGCTGATGCGTGGAGAAAAATTCAGGCAGTGTTTGCCTCGCAGACCCGAGCCCGGGCTGTGAATCTCAGCATCGCTCTCTCGACGACCAAGAAGGGTAACATGAATGTTGCTGAATATTTTGCAAAAATGAAGGGGTATGCTGATGATATGGCAGCAGCAGGACGTCCTCTCGAAGACGACGAACTCGTCGAATACATCATTACTGGGTTGGACCGTGAGTTTACTTCGCTTGTTTCTGCCCTTGTTGCAAGGGTGGAGCCAATATCTGTTGAAGAATTATATTCTCAGATGCTAAGCTATGAAACAAGAATGGATTTAATCCAAGAAGGAGAGCAGTTTGGATCTGCTAACATTGCAGGACGTTGGGGGCGTTCTCGAGGACCAAGCCGTGGTCGTGGGCGTGCTCGGCCACCTGCTCGCGGCCACAGCAACGCTGCAGGTGGGAGCAGCTCCTCTGATCGCAGCCACAATGGTGTACCAGGCGGACATGACAACAACGCAGGAACAGGGAGACAACGTGGCTACAGTAACCGACGCTCCAACCCAAGCAGTGAACCATGTCAAGTCTGCTTCAAGAAAGGACACACAGCTGTCAACTGTTGGCATCGATATGATGAAAATTACGTCCCTGAAGAACGCCACGCTGCTGCTGCGACAAGCTCTTACACAATAGACACAAACTGGTATACTGACAGCGGAGCTACTGATCATATTACCAGTGAGCTAGAGAAACTGTCCATCCGAGATAAATACAACGGGGAAGATCAGATCCACACCGCCAACGGCAAAGGTATGAAAATCAGCCACATTGGTGACTCCTCTGTTAGCACCTCTAGTCGTAATCTTCATTTGAAAAATATTTTATATGTTCCTGAAGCCAAGAAAAATCTTGTTTCTGTCCATCGATTAACCACAGATAATTCTGCCTTCATAGAATTTCACCCAGATTTTTTTTGATTAAGGATCAGACAACTAGACGCACTCTCCTTAGAGGGCCATGCCGCCATGGACTGTACCCTCTTCCTCCATCACCATCAATAAAGCGTCATGCCTATGGAGTCAGTCGTCCATCGATCTCTCGGTGGCATGATCGTCTTGGACATCCTTCATTCACTACAGTTCAACGTATTGTTAGAAGTAATAAACTCCCTTGTTTAGATGAGTCTAATAATGAGTCTGTATGCGATGCTTGTCAGCAAGCAAAAGCACACCAGCTGCCATATCCTGTTTCATCTAGTAAGTCCAGCTCTCCTTTAGAGCTCATATTTTCTGATGTCTGGGGTCCTGCAATTGAGTCTGTAGGCAGAAAACAATATTATGTCAGCTTCATTGATGATTACAGCAAATTTACCTGGATTTACCTTATCAAACTGAAATCTGAGGTGTTCCAAAAATTTATTGAATTTCAACAACTTATTGAAAGGCAGTTTGATAGAAAAATCCGCGCCATTCAAACAGACTGGGGAGGAGAATATCAAAAGTTAAATCCATTTTTTACTAAAATTGGCATATCTCATTTGGTCTCCTGCCCTCATACGCACAAGCAAAATGGGGCAGCTGAACGAAAGCATCGACACATTGTCGAAGTTGGCCTCTCCTTACTATCTCATACTTCTATGCCGCTAAAATTTTGGGATGAAGCTTTTCTATCGGCCACATATCTTATTAATAGACTACCTAGCCCGGTTATTAATAATCAAACTCCTATAGAACGTCTTTTTCACCAAAAGCCAGATTATTCTTCCTTACAAATTTTTGGCTGTGCTTGTTGGCCTAATCTGCGCCCCTATAATACTCACAAACTCCAATTCAGATCAAAGCAGTGTGCTTTTCTTGGCTATAGTCCTCTTCACAAGGGTTTTAAATGTCTCGATATCTCTACTGGACGTGTTTACATCTCTAGAGATGTCATATTTGATGAGACTGTTTTTCCCTTCTCTACACTCCATTCTAATGCTGGGGCTAGATTACGATCTGAAGTTCTTTTGTTGCCATCTTTTACGACTAAAAAAGGTGCTGATAGATGTGATCCTGATGTCCCTGATTTTCTCCATGTTGATACTAACATGCCTAATAAGAATATTGCAGTACAACATCATTATGCAGGAGGTACTATTCACCGAAATGACAACTCTCTACCAACTATTGCAAGCCTGCCACCAGGGGCCTGGTGGAGAATCACGTGATAACCACTCGCATGGGCATGGGTGCCAAGTAGCTACAGAGGGAGAATCGCATGGAGAATCTCATGATGACCACTCGCATGGGCATGGGCGCCAAGTAGCTACAGTACCTGCTACAGTAGCCGATCAGCATAGGGAGCCTGCCACTACTATTCGCGCTACTATGACAGATGAACAGTTACCTGACGGATTCCATGCACCATCTCCTGAGCAGCCTACAACATCTACTGAGGCGCGTGCACCTGATTTGACCATACAAGAGATGTCCGGGGAAGCAGCTGCTGAACCTGTTCAAGTGGCTGCTCCGCGTCCCTGTACAAGACTGAGGAGTGGCATTCGGAAGGAAAAAGTATACACTGATGGCACGATCAGGTATGGCTGCTTTACGTCCTCTGGTGAACCCCAGTGTCTTGAGGAAGCACTTAGTAATTCCAACTGGAAAAATGCTATGGATCTGGAATACACTGCTCTCATAAATAATAAGACATGGCGGCTAGTTCCACCAACAAAAGGCACGAATGTAATAGGATGTAAATGGGTGTATAAAATTAAAAGAAAAGCGGATGGAAGCTTAGATAGATATAAAGCCCGACTAGTTGCAAAAGGTTTTAAACAACGCTATGGTATAGATTATGAAGACACATTCAGTCCAGTCATTAAACCTACTACAATACGCATTATTTTGTCTGTTGCCATTTCTCGAGGATGGAGTCTTAGACAACTTGATGTTCAGAATGCCTTCCTTCATGGCTTTCTCGAAGAAGAAGTTTATATGCAGTAGCCACCAGGTTTTGAGGATCCATCCAAGAAAGATTATGTGTGTAAGCTTGACAAGGCTCTTTATGGGCTTAAATAAGCACCAAGAGCATGGTACTCTCGTCTTAGCTCAAAATTAATAAGTCTTGGCTTCTCACCATCAAAGGCTGATTCATCCTTATTCTTCTATAACAAGGGTAACACTATAATTTTTGTGCTTGTTTATGTTGATGATATAATTGTTGCAAGTTCTACAGAAGCAGCCACCGCAGCATTGTTGAAAGACCTAGAGGAAGAATTTGCACTTAAAGATCTTGGTGACCTTCACTATTTCTTGGGAATAGAGGTAAATAAGGTACGTGATGGAGTTATTCTCACCCAAGACAAGTATGCTTCAGATTTATTGAAAAAGGTAGGGATGTCAGATTGCAAACCAGTCAGCTCGCCACTATCCACCAGTGAGAAGCTATCCTTGCATGATGGATCTTTACTAGGCAACAATGATGAAACTCAGTATAGGAGCATAGTTGGGGCCCTACAATATTTAACTCTCACTAGGCCTGACATTGCCTTCTCAGTTAATAAGGTATGTCAGTTTCTACATGCTCCTACAACTGTTCACTGGGCTGCAGTAAAAAAATTCTCAGATATATCAAACAATGCACAAAGTTAGGGCTGCATATACATAAGTCACCCTCAACCTTGGTAAGTGCCTTTTCGGATGCAGACTGGGCTGGTAGTATTGATGATAGAAAATCAACAGGAGGCTTTGCAGTGTTTCTAGGTTCAAATCTCATTTCTTGGAGTGCTCGCAAACAACCCACAGTGTCTAGATCCAGCACTGAGTCAGAATATAAGGCTATTGCCAATGCAACAGCTGAAATTATGTGGGTACAAATCTTACTTAAAGAGCTAAATATTAACAGTCCGAGAATAGCTAAACTTTGGTGTGATAACCTGGGAGCAAAATATTTATCAGCTAATCCTGTCTTTCATGCTAGAACCAAGCATATTGAGGTGGATTATCATTTTGTAAGAGAGAGAGTTTTACAAAAGTTATTAGAAATAGATTTTGTCTCCTCCCAAGATCAAGTCGCAGATGGCTTCACCAAAGCATTATCGGTCAGACTACTGGAAAACTTCAAAGTCAATCTCAACCTAAAACGGTTATGATTGAGGGAGGCTATTAGAATAGATATGCAATGTATTCTATATCCATGTATATCCTGTACTCGAGTAACAACCTACCGCTACTTTATTCGCTAGATATGCTTGCTTAGGAATAGATGAAGGTTGTTACTCAAGTATATCTGTTGTATAGCCTTGCGCACTGGGCGCCTATATAAACACGCACGCGGCCCCTAACAGGGTAAGACGCTTCACCTGCCCTCTGAATATTTACATAAACTACTGGCACCTTCTTTCAAATAATTGACCTTACTCATTTTTAAGATTGACAACTACAATGACAACACCAATCACCAAAGCCTTTTAGTCCCGAGCAAGATGTGTAGGCTACCAGTCTTTTCAAAAACATGAGTGACCAACAAAAAAGGAAAAGAAAAAAAAACTGTTGTAGCACTAAATATATTGATATTGTTCACAACTATTAACCTTATGTTCTGTAATTCTTGCAGCACAGAATATATTACTGATCTGATTGGAGCTCAAGGCACCTTAATCACTTCAGACGTTTCTGGGAGTCAGTTTCAGGACTCCAACAATAGCCAATAGAGCAGTGATGCCATTGAAGAGAGTGTAGCAGAATTTCGATGATGGCTTGATTCCAATGTGTTCCATCTAGCTTTGCCTTTCTTCCATGATAGCTGATTTTTCTGCTGTCCAGTTCCTGTGACTGGAGGTTATAAAATTTAGGTTGGCATACTACATTGTTTGTCATGTTGTTTTTTATGTACTCAAACTGTGTAATGTTTGTCATTCCATGCAGGGTCATTGACATCCAGAAGTCCTGAGAGCTTTGATAGAACGAGATGAGGGCAAAGCACACGGACAGGCATGGTGGCAAACAGATCTAGGGGAAATCGAACTCCGAACAGGAAACAGGACGGTGGTAAACAGATATATGGACAGTGAGCTCTGAACATAAAACAGATTTACATTCGACGACTCCCGGCGAAAGGACAACGGCTGTGACGGAGGAACGACGAGGACGGAGCCAGGCAACGGCGCAATGCACGCAGGACGCGAGACCTCCGCCTCGTCGACCACTTGTTCGGAGCCAGGCGAAGTCGAACTCCTGTCTTGTTCATTGGAAGCTTTATTTAAGAGTGTTTCCAATGAGCTTGGGTTCCTTGGCAACCACGGCCACGGTGAGGCGGGGCCAGAGGGAGAGGGAGACGGGGCGAGCAAGTCGCGGCGGCAGCGAGCAAGTCGCAGCGAGGTGCGCCAGAGACGGGAGAGGAACCACTCATAACTCGATTGCATAAAAAACTCGGGTCCGAGAGCTGGTGAAAGTCGCCTAGAGGGGGGGGGTGAATAGGGCGAAACTGAAATTCTCAAAAATAATCACAACTACAAACCGGGTTAGTGTTAGAAATATAAACGAGTCCGCGAGAGAGGGAGCAAAACAAATCGCAAGCAAATGAAGAGTGTGACACGCGGATTTGTTTTACCGAGGTTCGGTTCTTGCAAACCTACTCCCCGTTGAGGAGGCCACAAAGGCCGGGTCTCTTTCAACCCTTCCCTCTCTCAATCGGTCCCTCGGACCGAGTGAGCTTCTCTTCTCAAATCACTTGGGAATCAAACTTCCCGCAAGGGCCACCACACAATTGGTGCCTCTTGCCTCAATTACAAGTGAGTGTTTGATCACAAGAAAGAATCAAGAAAGAAGGAAGCAATCCAAGCGCAAGAGCTCGAAAGAACACAAGCAAATCACTCTCTCTAGTCACTATGGCGTTGTGTGGAATTTGGAGAGGATTTGATCTCTTTGGTGTGTCTAGAATTGAATGCTAGAGCTCTTGTAGTAGTTGGGAAGTGGAAAACTTGGATGCAATGAATGGTGGGGTGGTTGGGGTATTTATAGCCCCAACCACTAAACATGACCGTTGGCTGGGCTGTCTGTTCGATGGCGCACCGGACAGTCCGGTGCACACCGGACAGTCCGGTGCCCCCGCCACGTCACCAGTGCCGTTGGAAATCGACCGTTGGAGTTCTGACTTCTGGGCCCGCCTTGATGTCCGGTGGCGCACCGGACATGTACTGTAGAGTGTTCGGTGCGCCAGCATGGGCGTTCCTGACCTCTGCGCGCGCTGGCGCGCAATAAATGCGCCGCAGGTAGCCGTTGGCGCCTGAAGTAGTCGTTGCTCCGTAGATGCACCGGACAGTCCGGTGCACACCGGATAGTCCGGTGAATTATAGCGGAGCAGCTGTAATGAAAACCCGAGGCTAGCGAGTTCCTGAGGCCGCCCTTCCTTGGAGCACCGGACATGTCCGATGCACACCGGACAGTCCGGTGAATTATAGCGGAGTGGCCTCTGGAAATTCCCGAAGGTGACGAGTTTGAAACCTGAGTCCTCTGGTGCACCGGACATGTCCGGTGGCACACCGGACAGTCCGGTGCGCCAGACCAGAGGAGCCTTCGGTTGCTCCTTTGCATTATTGTTGAACCCAACACTTGGTCTTTTTTTATTGGCTAAGTGTGAACCTTTGACACCTGTATAACTTATACACTAGAGCAAACTAGTTAGTCCAAAGATTTGTGTTGGGCAATTCAACCACCAAAATTATTTAGGAACTAGGTGTAAGCCTAATTCCCTTTCAATCTCCCCCTTTTTGGTGATTGATGCCAACACAAACCAAAGCAAATATAGAAGTGCATAATTGAACTAGTTTGCATAATGTAAGTAAAAGGTTGCTTGGAATTGAGCCAATATAACTACTTACAAGATATGCATGGATTGTTTCTTTCTTATTTAACATTTTGGACCACGCTTGCACCACATGTTTTGTTTTTGCAAACTCTTTTGTAAATCCTTTTCAAAGTTCTTTTGCAAATGGTCAAAGGTAAATGAATAGGATTTTGCAAAGCATTTTCAAGATTTGAAATTTTCTCCCCTGTTTCAAATGCTTTTCCTTTGACTAAACAAAACTCCCCCTAAAGGAGATCCTCCTCTTAGTGTTCAAGAGGGTTTTGATATATCATTTTTGAAATACTACTTTCTCCCTCTTTTGAACACAATAGGATACCAATTGATAAATACTCTTGGAAAACACTAAGTTTTTGAAATTGGTGGTGGTGCGGTCCTTTTGCTTTGGGCTCATACTGTCTCCCCCTTTGGCATGAATCGCCAAAAACGGAATTATTAGAGCCCTCGAAGTAATGTCTTCCTCTTTGGTCATAAACAAATGAGTTAAGATTATACCAAAGATGAAGTCCTTTTGTTCTCTCCCCCAAAGATGGAGAGTGGCTTGGAGCGACGGCGAAGGATGGGTTGCGGAGTGGAAGCCTTTGTCTTCGCCGAAAACTCCAATTCCCTTTCAATATACCTATGACTTGATTTGAAATAGACTTGGAAACACATTAGTCATAGCATATAAAAGAGATATGATCAAAAGTATATAAATGAGCTATGTGTGCAATCTAACAAAAGAAGTTGCGGGAATCAAGAATATTGAGCTCATGCCTAAGTTTGGTAAAAGTTTGTTCATCAAGTGGCTTGGTAAAGATATCGGCTAATTGATCTTTTGTATTAATGTAAGCAATCTCGATATCTCCCTTTTACTGGTGATCCCTAAGAAAATGATACTGAATGGCTATGTGCTTAGTGCGGCTATGCTCGACGGGATTGTCGGCCATTTTGATTGCACTCTCATTATCACATAGCAAAGGAACTTTGGTTAATTTGTAACCGTAGTCCCGCAGGGTTTGCCTCATCCAAAGTAATTGCGCGCAACAATGACCTGCGGCAATGTACTCGGCTTCGGCGGTTGAAAGAGCGACCGAATTTTGCTTCTTTGAAGCCCAAGACACCAAGGATCTCCCCAAGAACTGGCAAGTCCCTGATGTGCTCTTCCTATTAATCTTACACCCCGCCCAATCGGCATCCGAATAACCAATCAAATCAAATGTGGATCCCCGAGGGTACCAAAGCCCAAACTTAGGAGTATAAGCCAAATATCTCAAGATTCGTTTTACGGCCATAAGGTGGGATTCCTTAGGGTCGGATTGGAATCTTGCACACATGCAAACAGAAAGCATAATGTTCGGTCGAGAAGCACATAAATAGAGTAAGGAACCTATCATCGACCGGTATACCTTTTGATCCACGGACTTACCTCCCGTGTCGAGGTCGAGATGCCCATTGGTTCCCATGGGTGTCTTGATGGGCTTGGCATCCTTCATCCCAAACTTGCTTAGAATATCTTGAGTATACTTCGTTTGGCTAAGGAAGGTGCCCTCTTGGAGTTGCTTCACTTGAAATCCTAAGAAATACTTCAACTCCCCCATCATAGACATCTCGAATTTCTGTGTCATGATCCTACTAAATTCCTCACAAGTAGATTCGTTAGTAGACCCAAATATGATATCATCAACATAAATTTGGCATACAAACAAATCATTGTCAAGAGTTTTAGTGAATAGAGTAGGATCGGCCTTGCCGACTTTGAAGCCATTAGCGATAAGGAAATCTCTAAGGCATTCATACCATGCTCTTGGGGCCTGCTTGAGCCCATAAAGCGCCTTAGAGAGCTTATAGACATGGTTAGGGTACTTACTATCTTCAAAGCCGGGAGGTTGCTCAACATAGACTTCTTCCTTGATTGGTCCATTGAGGAAGGCACTTTTTACGTCCATTTGATAAAGCTTAAAGCCATGGTAAGTAGCATAGGCCAATAATATGCGATTTGACTCAAGCCTAGCTACGGGTGCATAGGTTTCACCGAAATCCAAACCTTCGACTTGGGAGTATCCCTTGGCCACAAGTCGAGCTTTGTTCCTTGTCACCACACCATGTTCGTCTTGCTTGTTGCGGAAGACCCATTTGGTTCCTACAACATTTTGGTTAGGACGTGGAACTAAATGCCATACCTCATTCCTAGTGAAGTTGTTGAGCTCCTCTTGCATCGCCACCACCCAATCCGAATCTTGTAGTGCTTCCTCTACCCTGTGTGGCTCAATAGAGGAAACAAACGAGTAATGCTCACAAAAATGTGCAACACGAGATCTAGTAGTTACCCCCTTATGAATGTCGCCGAGGATAGTGTCGACGGGGTGATCTCGTTGTATTGCTTGGTGGACTCTTGGGTGTGGCGGCCTTGGTTCTTCATCCTCCTTGTCTTCATTATTTGCATCTCCCCCTTGATCGTTGCCGTCATTTTGAGGTGGCTCATCTTCTTGGTCTTCTTGTTCAACATCTTGAGCCTCATCCTCAATTTGAGTTGGTGGAGATGCTTGCGTGGAGGAGGATGGTTGATCTTGTTCATTTGGAGGCTCCTTGGATTCCTTAGGACACACATCCCCAATGGACATGTTCCTTAGCGCGATGCACGGAGCCTCTTCAATACCTATCTCATCAAAATCAACTTGCTCTACTTGAGAGCCGTTAGTTTCATCAAACACAACGTCACATGAGACTTCAACTAGTCCAGTGGACTTGTTAAAGACCCTATATGCCCTTGTGTTTGAGTCATAACCAAGTAAAAAGCCTTCTACAGTTTTAGGAGCAAATTTAGATTTTCTACCTCTTTTAACAAGAATAAAGCATTTGCTACCAAAAACTCTAAAATATGAAATGTTGGGCTTTTTACCGGTTAGGAGTTCATAGGATGTCTTCTTGAGGATTCGGTGAAGATATAACCGGTTGATGGCGTAGCAAGCGGTGTTGACTGCCTCGGCCCAAAACCGATCCGAAGTCTTGTACTCATCAAGCATGGTCCTTGCCATGTCCAATAGAGTTCGATTCTTCCTCTCCACTACACCATTTTGTTGAGGGGTGTAGGGAGAAGAGAACTCATGCTTGATGCCCTCCTCCTCAAGAAAGCCTTCAATTTGAGAGTTCTTGAACTCCGTCCCGTTGTCGCTTCTTATTTTCTTGATCCTTAAGCCGAACTCATTTTGAGCCCGTCTCAAGAATCCCTTTAAGGTCTCTTGGGTTTGAGATTTTTCCTGTAAAAAGAATACCCAAGTGAAGCGAGAATAATCATCCACAATAACTAGACAGTACTTACTCCCGCCGATGCTTATGTAAGCAATCGGGCCGAATAGATCCATGTGTAGGAGCTCTAGTGGCCTGTCGGTCGTCGTGATGTTCTTGTGTGGATGATGAGTTCCAACTTGCTTCCCTGCCTGGCATGCGCTACAAATCCTGTCTTTCTCAAAATGAACATTTGTTAATCCTAAAATGTGTTCTCCCTTTAGAAGCTTATGAAGATTCTTCATTCCAACATGGGCTAGTCGGCGGTGCCAGAGCCAACCCATGTTAGTCTTAGCAATTAAGCAAGTGTCGAGTTCAGCTCTATCAAAATCTACTAAGTATAGCTGACCCTCTAACACTCCCTTAAATGCTATTGAATCATCACTTCTTCTAAAGACAGTGACACCTACATTAGTGAATAGACAGTTGTAGCCCATTTGACATAATTGTGAAACGGAAAGCAAATTGTAATCTAAAGAATCTACAAGAAAAACATTGGAAATAGAATGGTCAGGAGATATAGCTATTTTACCAAGACCTTTGACCAAACCTTGATTTCCATCCCCGAATGTGATCGCTCGTTGGGGATCTTGGTTTTTCTCATATGAGGAGAACATCTTCTTTTCCCCTGTCATGTGGTTTGTGCACCCGCTGTCGAGTATCCAGCTTGAGCCCCCAGATGCATAAACCTGCAAAACAATTTTAGTTCTTGATTTTAGGTACCCAAACGGTTTTGGGTCCTTTGGCATTAGAAACAAGAACTTTGGGTACCCAAACACAAGTCTTGGAACCCTTGTGTTTGCCCCCAACAAACTTGGCAACTACCTTGCCGGATTTGTTAGTAAGCACATAAGAAGCATCAAAAGTTTTAAATGAAATGGCATGATCATTTGATGCATTAGGAGTTTTCTTTCTAGGCAACTTGGCACGGGTTGGTTGCCTAGAGCTAGATGTCTCACCCTTATACATAAAAGCATGATTAGGGCCAGAGTGAGACTTCCTAGAATGAATTTTCCTAATTTTGCTCTCAGGATAGCCGGCAGGGTATAAAATGTAACCCTCGTTATCCTGAGGCATGGGAGCCTTGCCCTTAACAAAATTTGACAATCTTTTAGGAGGGGCACTAATTTTGACATTGTCTCCCCTTTGGAAGCCAATGCCATCCTTAATGCCAGGGCGTCTCCCATTATAAAGCATGCTACGAGTAAATTTAAATTTCTCATTTTCTAAGTTGTGCTCGGCAATTTTAGCATCTAGTTTTGCTATATGATCATTTTGTTGTTTAATTAAAGACATGTGATCATGAATAGCATCAACATCAATATCTCTACATCTATCACAAATAGACACATGCTCAATAGTAGATGTAGAGGGTTTGCAAGAATTAAGTTCAACAATCTTAGCACGTAATATATCATTTTTATCTCTAAGATCGGATATAGTGACATTGCAAACATCAAAATCTTTAGCCTTAGCAATCAAATTATCATTTTCTACTCTAAGGCTAGCAAGAGAATCATTCAATTCCTTAATCTTAGCAAGCAAATCATCATTATCATTTCTAAGATCGGGAATTGAATCAATACAAACATGAGAATCAACCTTAGCAATTAATCTAGCATTTTCATTTCTAAGGTTGTTAATGGTCTCATGGCAAGTGCTTAGCTCACTAGACAATTTTTCACATTTTTCTACCTCTAGAGCATAAGCATTTTTAACCTTAACATGTTTCTTATTTTCCTTGATTAGAAAGTCCTCTTGGGAGTCCAAGAGATCATCCTTTTCATGGATGGCACTAATTAGTTCATTTAATTTTTCTTTTTGTTCCATGTTAAGGTTGGCAAAAAGGATACGCAAATTATCTTCCTCACCACTAGCATTATCATCACCAGACGATTCATATTTAGTGGAGGAGTTGGATTTAACCTTCTTCCTTTTGCCGTCCTTTGCCATGAGGCACTTGTGGCCGACGTTGGGGAAGAGGAGTCCCTTGGTGACGGCGATGTTGGCGGTGTCCTCGTCGTCGGAGGAGTCGCTAGAGCTTTCGTCGGAGTCCCACTCCCGACAAACATGGGCATCGCCGCCCTTCTTCTTGTAGTACCTCTTCTTCTCCTTTCTTCTCCCCTTCTTGTCGTCGCCCCTGTCACTATCACTTGATAATGGACATTTAGCAATAAAGTGACCGGGCTTACCACACTTGTAGCAAACCTTCTTGGAGCGGGACTTGTAGTCTTTCCCTCTCCTTTGCTTGAGGATTTGGCGGAAGCTCTTGATGACGAACGCCATTTCCTCATTGTCGAGCTTGGAGGCGTCTATAGGTTGTCGACTTGGTGTAGCCTCCTCCTTCTTTTCCTCCGTCGCCTTGAATGCGACGGGTTGAGCTTCGGATGTGGATGGATCATCAAGCTCGTTGATCTTCCTCGAGCCTTCGATCATGCACTCAAAACTTACAAAATTCCCGATAACTTCCTCGGGGGTCATTTTAGTATATCTAGGATTACCACGAATTAATTGAACTTGAGTGGGGTTAAGGAAAATGAGAGATCTTAGAATAACCTTAACCATTTCGTGGTCGTCCCACTTCGTGCTCCCGAGGTTGCGCACTTGGTTCACCAAGGTCTTGAGCCGGTTGTACATGTGTTGTGGCTCTTCCCCTTTGCGAAGCCGGAACCGACCGAGCTCCCCCTCGATCGTTTCCCGCTTGGTGATCTTTGTGAGCTCATCTCCCTCGTGCGCGGTTTTGAGCACATCCCAAACCTCCTTGGCGCTCTTCAACCCTTGAACTTTGTTATACTCCTCTCTACTTAAAGATGCGAGGAGTATTGTTGTTGCTTGAGAGTTGAAGTGCTCGATTTGGGCCACCTCATCCTCATCATAGTCTTCATCCCCTATGGACGGTACCTGTGCACCAAACTCAACAACATCCCATATACTTTTGTGGAGTGAGGTTAGATGAAATCGCATTAAATCACTCCACCTAGCATAATCTTCACCATCAAAAGTTGGTGGTTTGCCTAACGGGACGGAAAGTAAAGGTGCATTTTTAGAAATGTGAGGGTAATGTAGGGGGATCTTACTAAACTTCTTACGCTCTTGGCGTTTAGAAGTTACGGAGGGTGCATCGGAGTCGGAGGTCGATGTTGATGAAGTGTCGGTCTCATAGTAGACCACTTTCCTCATCCTTTTGTGCTTGTCCCCTCTCCGATGTGGCTTGTGGGAGGAAGATCTCTCCTTGTGGTGCGAAGAAGATTTCTTCTCCTTCCCTTTGTTGGAGGAGCTCTTCTTCTTCTCCTTCCTCTTGGTGCGGGACTCTTCCGATGAAGTGCTCCCGTGGCTTGTAGTGGGCTTTTCGCCGGTTTCCATCTCCTTCTTGGCGTGATCTCCCGACATCACTTCGAGCGGTTAGGCTCTAATGAAGCACCGGGCTCTGATACCAATTGAAAGTCGCCTAGAGGGGGGGTGAATAGGGCGAAACTGAAATTCTCAAAAATAATCACAACTACAAACCGGGTTAGTGTTAGAAATATAAACGAGTCCGCGAGAGAGGGAGCAAAACAAATCGCAAGCAAATGAAGAGTGTGACACGCGGATTTGTTTTACCGAGGTTCGGTTCTTGCAAACCTACTCCCCGTTGAGGAGGCCACAAAGGCCGGGTCTCTTTCAACCCTTCCCTCTCTCAATCGGTCCCTCGGACCGAGTGAGCTTCTCTTCTCAAATCACTTGGGAATCAAACTTCCCGCAAGGGCCACCACACAATTGGTGCCTCTTGCCTCAATTACAAGTGAGTGTTTGATCACAAGAAAGAATCAAGAAAGAAGGAAGCAATCCAAGCGCAAGAGCTCGAAAGAACACAAGCAAATCACTCTCTCTAGTCACTATGGCGTTGTGTGGAATTTGGAGAGGATTTGATCTCTTTGGTGTGTCTAGAATTGAATGCTAGAGCTCTTGTAGTAGTTGGGAAGTGGAAAACTTGGATGCAATGAATGGTGGGGTGGTTGGGGTATTTATAGCCCCAACCACTAAACATGACCGTTGGCTGGGCTGTCTGTTCGATGGCGCACCGGACAGTCCGGTGCACACCGGACAGTCCGGTGCCCCCGCCACGTCACCAGTGCCGTTGGAAATCGACCGTTGGAGTTCTGACTTCTGGGCCCGCCTTGATGTCCGGTGGCGCACCGGACATGTACTGTAGAGTGTCCGGTGCGCCAACATGGGCGTTCCTGACCTCTGCGCGCGCTGGCGCGCAATAAATGCGCCGCAGGTAGCCGTTGGCGCCTGAAGTAGCCGTTGCTCCGCAGATGCACCGGACAGTCCGGTGCACACCGGACAGTCCGGTGAATTATAGCGGAGCAGCTGGAATGAAAACCCGAGGCTGGCGAGTTCCTGAGGCCGCCCCTCCTTGGAGCACCGGACATGTCCGGTGCACACCGGACAGTCCGGTGAATTATAGCGGAGTGGCCTCTGGAAATTCCCGAAGGTGACGAGTTTGAAACCTGAGTCCTCTGGTGCACCGGACATGTCCGGTGGCACACCGGACATGTCCGGTGGCACACCGGACAGTCCGGTGCGCCAGACCAGAGGAGCCTTCGGTTGCTCCTTTGCATTATTGTTGAACCCAACACTTGGTCTTTTTTATTGGCTAAGTGTGAACCTTTGACACCTGTATAACTTATACACTAGAGCAAACTAGTTAGTCCAAAGATTTGTGTTGGGCAATTCAACCACCAAAATTATTTAGGAACTAGGTGTAAGCCTAATTCCCTTTCAGCTGGTTCCTGTCTCATGCCACACGTCGTTCGAGCTGTGGCGGACGGCCCGTGAAGTGCGGGGAGAAGTTCAAACTCCACCACATTTTAATAAAAGGTAATAGCCAAAAAGGGTTACACTCAGTTCTAGCTTTCTACAATGATAAGTTCCCAACTATCTGACAAGTATGTCTGGATATGACATGATGTTGGCGATGAATACCAGAGCTGAAGGAGTTGAAACTACTACCAAGTTGGTTAGGAAATGGGGTTATGAGAAGAAACATATACCAAAGAATGAGGTATGACCCGACAAAAAAGACTGTTTGCTCCCCCTTTGATTAAATTCTCATATGAAAATGGGGAAGCCTTAGTATAAAGTTAGAGTACGTGTTACTTAGAGTCATGTTTTAATAATCGTCTTTCTTTTTCTAGGAATTTGATGTTGTTGTTGGCGGTGTAGCTATTGTCACAAATCGAATAAAAGTTGTTGATTTCACCCAACCATATGAAACAACCAGAATCAGATTATGTTGCAGGCTTTTAGTTGCCATGAAGTGTTCCTGTATTGCCCTCAGTTTGCCCAATAAAGTAGTTCTGAATAGTTATTCTATTTTTCATACAGAATCTGTTGAGCGTGAACATCTAGAACACTATCAGGAAAATCTGCGACTCTGCAGAATGTTGTGCCCCATGTAGTCAAGCAACCTAATAGTTTTGCTGCCAAATTCGAACAACAACTCGTAATTGTATGGATCTGATTCCTCTCTTAACAGTTTACAAGGAGAATGTGTGGGTTGTACCGCAAAGAATTTTTTAAATGTTGTCATTGTTTTTACGTCTCTTTCGCTGATTTTGGATAGTAATTGTAATAGCCTCCACGTATCATTTAGCTAGACCTTCGCTGTTGTAACTATCTCAGCAATGAAACTACATAGTGAAACTTTATTCTTACTAGTCGCAAGCTTTCTTATTGGCAATAATATGTTCAAAAGCTGCTTGTTGTTGAGTATCCCTTTATTTGTCATTATCCGATGGTTTGGCGTGTGAGAGTGCGTGAGCTTCGTTTAAGATCCATCATACCTAGGGATGACGATCCTAGACGCCAATGTGGATGTAGGACCAAAATTTCATCTGTGGGACAATATAAGATTCTACTACCTCTGTTCTCAAATATTTGTCACCCACTAATTCATTTTTAATTAAATGACAACAAATAAAAAAGAACGGAAGGAGTATCTGTTAGTCTATGTGAGAAGATGTTGTTTTATATATTAGTATTTCCAAAAAAATAAAAAACAGTTACATAACAAAAATTGACGTTTTGTTCACTTGTTGTGCTTAATATGCAAGATTCTTTGGAGTAACTTTGTGATCGATAAGTTATGAGAACAATTTGTACCGATATACCATCCATGTAAACATACAACAAAGTCTTATCATCATCTCTAAAAAAGAATAGATTCGTGTACAGTTGTCGACATATTTGCTTATCATTCAAAATTTTAAATTGATTTTTTAAAAATAATTTGTGTGATATTATAGTTCAACATCAGTTCATTTTATTTGAGTCGACGTATTTATAATAATATTACATATTTATATCGTTAATAAATATTAGTGTTACAGTGATATTTTACTATATATATTTTGCATGTTAATGATATACTAAGGGGTGTTTGGTTTCTATGAACTAATTTTTAGTCCTTTCATTTTATGACATTTTAGTCTATTAATTGTAAATACAGAAACTAAAACTCTAGTTTAGTTTCCGTATTTGGTAATTTAGAGACTAAAATAAAATAAAATGGAGAGACTAAAAATTAGTCCCTAGAAACCAAACACTCCCTAACTTTTAGCTTATGTCTCAACGCATAGACACATTAAGAGATGTCAATGGGTAAATATTCACTGGGTATGACTATCCCATACTCATACCCACGATAAAAATATAAGTCCATCGGGTCACCCATATATACTAGTGTGTATAGATTGACCTCTATATCCATAGTCATATGGGTATGGGTCACTTGTCGGGTCACCCGTACCAGCAAAGATGAAACATCTATCAAAATATTACACTATACAAACATCGAGTATATCCATCTAAATACCATAACAAAAATCTTGCATCAGTCAATTATCCATTCAACATCACCCTAGATAATTGGATAAAGTAGCAACACTATGATAATACCACATATAACACATTACATGTTCTATTACATGGTCATCAAATAGTTGTTAAATCTTCTATGATATTACCGCCTAAAAGATTGTTAAATAAGCAAAATAAGATGAATGGCTGAAGCTTAAGTTAATGTTTTTAGCCAATTTTGTATCGGGTATTTTATACCCATGAGTTAACGAGTATGTGTTAGAGTGGAACATTATAATACACGTTTATTAATTTTTTTGTACAATAAAAAATCCATGAGTAGAATATTTAACTCATATGCATACACTAAGGACTAGTTTATAAATCTAATTTTTCCAAAAAATTTCTATTTTCTCAAATTTTTACTAGAGAAAATAGAAATCTCTTGGACTAGTCCTATTATCGAGTTACTGGTACACAATGCCACCTCTATACACATACGTAAAAATGAAGTCTTTGCTCGCCGGTCCTCGCACTCGCCTGTCCTGCTATGTGCTATCACCCGCCGGCTCTCTCGATGCTTTGTTTTGTCCTTTCCCCTCTGCTTGCTTCTCGTTCTCGCTACAGCCGACTCAAATCACTGACCAGCGCCGAGCCGCCGGCGATCCACACCCTCTCCGGACACCGGCGGGCGGCGAGTAGTTAAGCTGATCCCCTGCCCCCTCCAATCCGTGTCTCGTCAGGCGGGCGGAGGGCATGGCTGGCCCGGGCCCCAAGCTGCGCGCGGCGGCGGCGGCGCCCGCCCCCTGCATCCCCGACGACGCGCTCGTCGAGATGTTCGGCCTCCTCCCCGCCAACTCCCTCCACCGCTTCAAGTGCGTCTCCAAGGCCTGGTGCGGCCTCGTCACGGACCCGCTCCACCGCCAGCGGTTCGCGCAGACCCTGGCGGGGTTCCTCTGCCGCGTGGACGGCGACGGCGGCACCGAGAGCTCGCGGCTCACGCGCCCCAACGCCACGGTCCCGGAGCGGAAGGAGACCACCCGGCGGTTCGTCAACGTCTCCGGGATGGCGGAGCCGCACCCCGACGCCTCCCTGTCCTTCCTGCCGCCTCCCGACGCCGAGGGGCTGCGCGACGTGATCCTGGACGCCCGCGACGGCCTCGTGCTCCTGGCCCGCGCCCGGGGGCACGAGCCCCCCGACCTCCACCCGCCGGCGTGCTACCTCGTGTGCAACCCGGCCACGGCGCGGTGGGCGTGGGTGCCGGGCTCCGGCTGGGTCCCCAGCGCCTCGCAGCGGACGGCGCTCACGTACCTGCTCTTCGACGCCGCCGCGGAGGAGGAGGAGGAGGCGTCGCCGCCGCACCGGTTCCACTTCCACCTGCTCCAGTTCCGGCTCGACGACATGGACTCGGTGCGCGCGGTGCACACGTACGCGTCGGCCGACGGGGCGTGGGCCGACAGGGCGGGCGCCTGGGTCCACGGCGGGTGGCGGGACTGGGCCCGCGGCATGGCGCTCATCCAGCCGGGCACCGGCGCCGCCGTCGCCCGCGGCGCTCTGCACCTGGTGGTCGACACCGACGGCACGTCCGGCCCCAACAACCTGGTCGCCGTGGACGCGGAGGGCGCCACGCGCCGCGCCATCCCGCTGCCGCGCCGGGACGTGGCGGAGAAGGACTGGCACTCGGTGTTCGTGGGCCGCTCGCGGGGCCGCCTGCACTACGTCATGTGCGTGCGCCCGCCGCACGGCCGCCTGTCGGAGGAGGAGCCGCTGAGGCTCCTGGTCTGGGTGCTCCAGGACTACGACGCCGGGGAGTGGGTGCTCAAGCACACCGTCGGCTTCCCGGAGCTGTTCGGGAGGATCGCCTGCCAGTTCCGCGTCGAGTACAGCGTGGTCGCCGTCCACCCGGACGGCAACTGGGTTTTCTTTGTCCGGCACTGGGACCGGAAGCTGGTGGCCTACGACATGGATCGCAGGGAGGTGCGTGTTGTCGCCGATCTCGGTCCCGGAGGCGATGTCGGCGACGAGCTTCCTACTCCGTATGTTCCTCTGTACTCTGCGTCGGCGGGGCTGACGAATGCTAGTGTCGGATTCAGAGTAGAGTAGTGCAGTCGCTAGACATCTTCTGGCCTTCTGCACCCACCGACATTGGAGTGTTCTCGCTTCTTCAGACCTGCTCGAAGCTCGATGTTGCAGAATTTCCAAACTTTTCGAGCGGTACTGAGAAGTTTTTTTTTTGTTCAATTACCACGTTCTGAAGATAGAACCATCGTACTATTTGATGACTACAGATTGCCATTGCCTCCAAATTGGTGAATCGAACCTGCTGGGATCTGATCTTCTGTCAAACCAATTGTCTTTGTTCTTGTGCTTGTTTTTTCCCTCTCGAAATGCAACAGACAAAAAAAAACGTCGGACATATATTAATAGAGAAAAAAATGGTAACCACCACAAGACGCACAGCCAACACAACGACCAAAGCGGTGGCAACCAAACGTCAACCCGTGTGCCGCAGCGGTAGTATAGTGAGGAAATTTCCAGGCGATTGCCTCCTCTCCTCTCCTCTCCAGGAGGAAAGCGATGTCCTAGTTCTTGTGCTTGCGTTGACTACCCAGATGCGTTTTATTTGGCCGTTGTTTGGACGTCGACGTATGGTACGAGACGTATTGTATAACTTCTCCTTGTGCATATAATAAAATGTGCTTAATTGACAATAAGATACATCCCCAAGATATCCTATCCAAGTTTCTTAGAGACCAATTTGAAATTACTATGATTTTTACATACCATGTTTAAGTGGAATTCAAATGACTTCCCGTTCCAAATCCTTAAATCGAATCTAAAGTTGTTTTCTCCCTCCCATAGTCCGCATTCCCCTCTCTGGGCCGGCCCAACTCTAAACTCCTGCCCTTTCTCTCGTTTCTAGCCCGCAGCATATCAATGCCCCGAGCTTTCCACCAACTACAAACGGAGCCCGTGACCCATTTGTCCAAATCGTTTTCCTTTTTGACTTTTTCGAATGAAACTAGCCCAAGACTCATGTAGCCAACATTGATTAAAAAATTACAAATATCCTTAATGTTTTAGTATTAAAAGGATTTATGTCAAACTAAGAAAAAATAGGTTTAATTCGGTACTATGCTCTTGTGGGTTTAGTTCTGGTCCCTCAGATTTGGAGTTATATATATATGCCAATTTGAATCAACGACACATAATGCCGTTATCCCTAATGATGCGGCTAAGATTGCACAGGACATGTTGTTTGATCGAAATTGAACATTACATTTTTCGTTAGTGCAATATTAGCGTCTACTCGACAAAGTAGCGAAATGATAAGAGAGAAGAAAGAAGTTTCAAATATAAGAAACTACTTAGGATATTCTCAGTATATGGTGTCATACTCATTTAATACATGCCTTATAGCTGATGTAGCATGTGAGTAAAGAGAAACAAAATAAAGCAGTATCTTGAGGGAAGATACCACTCTCATGAAATCATAGACATTAAAACATTAACCATCTAAGTGGTTCATAATCTATACTGAGAGCACCTAGAGGGGAGGGTGAATAGATGATCCTGTAAAATTCAACACCTAATAGCCACAAAACTTGGTTAAGTGTTAGAATGGCTAAGTAGCGAGCTCTTGCGACCACACAAGTATCACAGAAAAACAATCACAAAAGACACACGAGTTTATCCCGTGGTTCGGCAAGTATAACACTTGCCTACCTCCACGTTGTGGCGTCCCAATGGACGAGGGTTGCACTCAACCCCTTTCAAGTGATCCAATGATCAACTTGAATACCACAGTGTTCTTCTTTGCTTATCTCTTTTCCCGTTTGCGAGGAATCTCCACAACTTGGAGTCTCTCGCCTTTACAACAAATATCAAAGTGAAAGCACAAGAGTAAGGGTGGGAAGCAACACACACAAATCTGTAGCAATATGCACACACACAAGCCAAGACTTGAGCTCGAATGAAGCACAACGAGTTCACTACTAGAACAGAGCTCAAATCACTAACAAAGTCAATCAAGTGCGCGGAGACGGAGTGTGGAAGACTTAGAATGCTCAAAGTATGCTTATGTGACTCCTCCATGCGCCTAGGGGTCCCTTTTATAGCCTCAAGGCAGCTAGGAGCCGTTGGAGGCATTCTTGGAAGGCTAATCTTGCCTTCTGTCGGGTGGCGCACCAGACAGTCCGGTGTGCCACCGGACAACCACTGTTCATGTCTGGTGCGCGATTTCCTTCCATTCCTGGCGCAGCCGACCGTTGCAACTTCGGGCTGGTTGGCGCACCGGACACTGTCCGGTGCCCCCAGCCGACCGTTGGCGCGGGCCACGCGTCGCCCGCGGATTTGGCGGTCGACCGTTGCGCTGGCGACAGTTGGCTCACCGGACAGTCCGGTGTACCACCGGACAGTCCAGTGAATTATAGATGTACACCGCCGAAGTTTTCCCGAGAGTGGCTAGTTCGCTGGAGACCAGCCTGGCGCACCGGACACTGTCCGGTGCATCACCGGACAGTCCGGTGTGCCAGACTGTGCTGAGTCTTGGCTGCACATAGGCACTCTCTTCCAATCTTTTTCTTTTCCTGTTTCTAGCACTTAGGTAACTTCATTAGTTCCCAAAACAAATGTACTAAGTCTAGAAACATACCTTTTTGTTGATTTGCACTTCATTCATCATTTGGCATATAATAACCCACTTAATATGTGTTGGACACTTAATCACCAAAATATACTAGAAATGGCCCAAGGGAACATTTCCCTTTCAATCTCCCCTTTTTGGTGATTTATGCCAACACATCAAAAAGCAACAAATAGAAGTGCAGCATCAATGCAATTGAGAACAAAAATAGTCTTTGACAAGATTTGACATATTTGGATCGTTCTTTGCCACCACTTGGTTTGTTTTTGCAAATCAAATTCATTTTCCTATCTCAAAGTCAAAACACACTTGTTTGGGCACAAAGAGAGATAATCCAAGAGTAAAAATGATTAAGAGCCAAAAACTCCCCCTTTTTCCCATAATCAAACATTCTCCCCACAAGAGACCAAATTTTGACAGTAAGAGTATTTTGACAAATCAAAAGTTCTACTCTACTATTTTTTTTAAAATTCACAAGTGGTAGCTGATCCACTTGCTTTGGCCTTATTTTCTCCCCCTTTGGCATAAAGCACCAAAACGGGATCATTCTTGGCCCTTTAACCCCATTGCCTCACCAAAATTGTCAATTAAGAGCAAAAAGGCAATAAGAGCATAGATATGAACTTGGAGTTAATACCGGAGTGCAGTGGAAGTCTTTGCATGGTCCAAGTTCACCTTTCCCTTTCAATTCACCTTTGAGACTACATTAATTAAACTCAAGCAGAAATGTTAGTCTCAAAGAGTCAAGTTGTAGCACTTCTCCCCCTAAATATGTGCATCATTCACACATGGACTTGTGAGGTCCGGGGATCCCTTGCCCAACTTGAGCACCATAAATAAACAACAAATCTCATAAATGCATAAAGTAACTTGATCAAAGGCATAAAACACATGTATGCTATAAATCAATCCAAGTTACGTGAATCTAAGACATTTAGCTCACTACGTAGCCTGCAAAAGGTTTTCTCATCTAAAGGCTTGGTAAAGATATCAGCTAGCTGGTTCTCGGTGCTAATATAGAACACTTCGATATCTCCCTTTTGCTGGTGGTCTCTCAGGAAGTGATGTCGGATGTCAATGTGCTTAGTGCGATTGTGTTCAACAGGATTATCCGCCATGCGGATTGCACTCTCATTGTCACATAGGAGTGGGACTTTGCTCAGATTGTAGCCAAAGTCCCGGAGGGTTTGCCTCATCCAAAGTAGTTGCGCGCAACACTGTCCTGCGGCAACGTACTCGGCCTCAGCGGTGGATAGGGCAACAGAGGCTTGTTTCTTAGAACTCCAAGACACTAGGGACCTTCCTAGGAATTGGCACGTCCCTGATGTACTCTTCCTATCAACCTTGCACCCGGCATAATCGGAGTCTGAGTATCCAATCAAGTCAAAGGTAGACCCCTTTGGATACCAGATCCCGAAGCAAGGTGTAGCAACTAAATACCTAAGAATTCGCTTAACAGCTACAAGGTGACACTCCCTTGGATCAGACTGAAATCTAGCACATATGCATATGCTAAGCATAATATCCGGTCAACTAGCACATAAATAATGCAAATAACCTATTATAGACCGGTATGCCTTTTGATCAACGGACTTACCTCCTTTGTTGAGGTCGACATATCCGTCGGTGCCCATTGGTGTCTTCGCGGGCTTGGCGTCCTTCATCCCGAACCGCTTGATCAAGTCTTGCGTGTACTTCATTTGGGAGATGAAGGTGCCATCCTTGAGTTGCTTCACTTGGAACCCAAGGAAGTAGTTCAACTTGCCCATCATCGACATCTCAATTTTTTGTGTCATCACCATGCTAAACTCCTCACAAGACTTTTGGTTAGTAGAACCAAATATTATGTCATCGACATAAATTTGGCACACAAATAGGTCACCATCACAAGTCTTAGTGAAAAGAGTTGGATCGACTTTCCCAACCTTGAAAGCATTAGCAATTAGGAAATCTCTAAGGCATTCATACCGCTCTTGGGGCTTGCTTAAGTCCATAGAGCGCCTTAGAGAGCTTACACACATGGTCGGGATACCGTTCATCCTCAAAGCCAGGGGGTTGCTCCACGTACACCTCCTCCTTGATTGGCCCGTTGAGGAAAGCGCTCTTCACATCCATTTGGAATAACCTGAAAGAGTGGTGAGCGGCATAGGCTAATAGAATGCGAATAGACTCTAGTCTAGCCACAGGAGCAAAAGTCTCCTCGAAATCCAAACCTGCGACTTGGGCATAACCTTTTGCCACAAGTCGAGCCTTGTTTCGTGTCACCACCCCGTGCTCGTCTTGCTTGTTGCGAAACACCCACTTGGTTCCCACAACATTTTGCTTGGGACGTGGCACCAGGCTCCAAACTTCATTTCACTTGAAGTTGTTGAGCTCTTCCTGCATGGCCAACACCTAGTCCGGATCTTGCAAGGCCTCTTCTACCCTAAAAGGCTCAATAGAAGAGACAAACGAGTAATGCTCACAAAAGTTAGCTAGTCTTGAGCGAGTAGTTACTCCCTTGCTTATATCACCCAGAATCTGATCGATGGGATGATTCCTTTGAATCGTCGCTCGAACTTGAGTTGGAGGGGCCCGTGGTGCTTCTTCCTCCATAACTTGATCTTCTTGTGCCCCCCCTTGATCACACGCCTCTTCTTGATGAACCTGTTCATCTTCTTGAGTTGGGGGGTGCACCATCATTGAGGAAGAAGGTTGATCTCGCTCTTGTTGTTCCTGTGGTCGCACATCTCCAATTGCCATGGTGCGAATTGCGTCCGTTGGAACATCATCTTCATCTACATCATCAAGATCAACTTGCTCTTTTGGAGAGCCATTAGTCTCATCAAATACAACGTCGCTAGAGACTTCAACCAAACCCGATGATTTGTTGAAGACTCTATACGCCTTTGTATTTGAGTCATAACCTAGCAAACACCCTTCTACAGCTTTGGGAGCAAATTTAGAATTTCTACATTTCTTTACTAGAATATAACATTTACTCCCAAATACACGAAAGTATGAAACGTTGGGTTTGTTACCAGTTAGAAGTTCATACGAGGTCTTCTTGAGGAGGCGATGAAGGTAGACCCGGTTTATGGCGTGCCAAGCTGTGTTCACAGCTTCCGACCAAAACCGCTCGGGCGTCTTGAATTCTCCAAGCATCGTCCTCGCCATGTCTATAATGTTGGAACTTGCTACCAGGTGCAAGGGGATCCAACGGGGGTGAGAGTCGACGTAAACAGGGTTCTCGCACGAGATGGCAAAAACTCTGTTAATCTAGCCTCTTAAGGGCACTGTGCGGGGGTATTTATAGGTACCTGAGTGCCCAACGCCCTGTGTTAAGGACGCATGTGCCCTCAGACATCTAGGTTATCCCCGGAATATTCCCATAAAGTGGGGTTACAGACCGTAATTATAGGGATGCCTTTACAAATTAGGCCCGTAACGCGCAGCGGCCACGCAGGGCCTGTTACAATGGGCCGGATCACACGTGGGCCTCCGTGCTGGACGAGGTCGCAGTGATGGGACGACCTCGTCACAGGTCTTCGTCCGATGATGTGTGGGACGAAGGGTGAGCCTGCCTGTTGTCTTGTCTCCGCTGGTCCGACGATTACGGCGAAGGCATCGAGCGAAGGGTGGCGTCTTCGCCTTCACCCCAACATTTGCCCTCCGAGGGACCAGTTCGACTAAGTCATCTGGTGCCGAAGACGTCGCTAGATGGCGGAGACGCTGCCCTCGCTCGAAGTGGTTCCGCGGGGTTTTTTGACATGACCGTTGATTGACACCGTACTGTTGGAATGCGGGTTTCCCGAAGCGCCGCGCCCTGTGTATAAAAGGGGGCGGGGGGCGACGCGTTTTAAACTTTATCTTTCCGCGCTCCGTGAAAACCCTAGCCGCCTTTTCCACCATCTTGCTGCTCGTCTGCCCTCCTTGCTCTTGTTCGCCGGAGATCTGGCCCGAGTGAAGCAGACCGCCCGCCGCCGCCGACGGTACGTAGCGATGCCGACCTCTTCTTCTTCTGCTGCCGCTACGCCGCCGGCCGACGCGTCGTCTGAGGAGACGCTAAGTACAGTGGCGGCGGAGGAGTTGCGCGCCGGCGAAACGGTGGATTTCGGTGTGTCGCGGATGTCCTCGGTCCGCGTGCAAGATATGCAGCAACTTGGTTACTTTGGCGGTGGAGTCGCTCGTGTCCCGGGGACGGAGGAGGTCCCCGAGCCGGAGGGCGAGTTGGTTGTGTTCGAGGCGTTCTTTGCCGCTGGTCTTCGCCTGCCTGCGCACCGATTTGTGGGAGAAGTCCTGCGCAGATTTAACGTTCAGATCCATCAGCTGACTCCGAATGCCGTGGTGGCTCTGTCGAAGTATGTCTGGGCGACGACTTCGTACGGCGGACAGCCATCAGTCGAAGTCTTCGCGAAGTACTATTGCCTGCACTGGCAGAAGAGGATGATTGGAGATGAAGTTGCCCAGTTTGGGTCCTGTACATTTACGCCGAAGACCGACAAGACCACGATGGAGGTAGTTGAGTTGGTTCCTTGCGCCCGCAACAAGTGGGGAAATTGGCATGAGTTTTGGTTCTACGTCATGGAGGGCACAGTCGAAGACCAACCGGGGCTCCCCGTGTCCGAGATGTGCTCGCATTTTTACTCAGCATACCCGCCGTTTGAAGTGGTGGAGGAGGATGCGGACGAAGGGGCCCTTCGGTGCGCCGCTGGCCTGAGCAGCGGGCGCGATTTGGTTGAGGAGTTTGTGGCGTACGGGGTGTGGCCTTTGGCGCATGGCTGGGCGTTGGGCGAAGTATGCCCTCGCCAGATGCCTTCCCATGGTGGGAAGCTGGTGCGAAGTCTCGCCTTCGCGCTGGATCTGCATAGCCGCGATCCGGCCGCCTTTGTGCATGAGGCGGAGGATGGGGCGATGCGGATCGTTGGTCGGTACGTGCCGAAGACAGAGGGCCAGCGTAGCTGGGATATTCGCGGGTCGAATGACCGCTTGAACAGGGTTTTTGAGTTGAATCGTCTGCCATATGGCGGTTATCCCGACCAAGACGATGTGGATCGTCGCGGGAAGAAACCGGTGGTAGAGGCTGGAGACGACCACGCGCCGGCGGCCGCCCCGTCCTCTAAGAAGAGGAAACTAGGTACTGCTATGGGAGGACTTGGGGTTCCCGATGGTTTTGCTAGAGAATTGATGAGGACATGCGTGGCCCCGGGGGGAAGGATGTCTTCGCCCGAGCTCCGGGAGTCTTCGGCGCGGATGCTGAGGGTTACCGGGGGTTGGTGGCCTAAGAATGTTCCTATCCCCCGCGCGGCCGGCGAAGACTTTTTTACATCTCGCATGGTTCGTGATTGGAAAGTGTTTCCTTACGGGCAGAATATTGCTGCTGTTGTGTCGGCAGTGATGGACAAGGATCGCCAGGGAGCTGCGCAGAAGCGCCAGGCGGTCGTCAGGCTTCATGAGGCCAGGCCGAAGAGGCAGCGGGGGGCTACGAAGGCTACTGCCCCTGGCGGAGGCCAGCCGCCGCTGGCGGCGAAGTCGGCCGTCCCTGCATCCAGCAGGGCGCCGGAGGCTGCGAAGGCGGCTGCCGCCGGTGGTTCCAAGTCTGCGAAGGCGGCCCGAGGGTTGCCGCCGCCGGGCAAGCGCGTTGCCGACTTCGCCACCGACATTAGTGTGGACGATTATCTTGTTGGTAAGTCGTTGGCTTGATTTTTTTTAATTTGTTGATACATCGCAGGGTCGGACGAAGGCCAACTTGTTGTTGTTCTGCCTGCCGCGGCGACCGTGGCGGCTGCCGTGGTGCCAAGGGCGAAGGGCAGTGCTCTTAGTGCCGGCGACGAGATACCGGCACTCACTGCCGTTAGGGACGAGGCGGGTGCTGTGTCCCGCCGGCTGAAGGAGATGAAGGAGGCACTAAGTCAGGTACGTTGAGCTAGACTTCGGTTTTTTTATCGGCTTCGCCGGGGCTGTGGTCTTATGTGTGTCTTGTAGGCGGCTGACTTTGCAGACCGCGCAGCGTTGGGGGCCCTGACGGCAGCTGTGTCTGCCGAAGTCGAGAGACTTCGGACGCAACATGCTGACGTCGTCCGGGAAAAGTCGGCCGCTGACAGTAAGTGTCGCAAGCTGGCGGATAAGGTGGCTGCGCTGGAGGGTGAGAAGACTGACCTCCGGCGCCAACTGGCGGAGGAGAGGAAGGAGGCTAATGAGGCCCTCGCCAAGGCGCAGGCTGCGCAAGCGGAGGCCAATTTGGCGCGGGCGGAGGGCAGTCTTGCCAGGCAGCGCGCCGAGCAGTTGGAGGAGCGACTCAGCGCTCTGCAGAGCCGCGTGGAGAGGGCCGAGGCCTCGACGCGCTCGGAGGCTGAGCGGACACGCAAACAGCTTATGGATTCATACCATGAGCTGGGCGCGCGGACCGCTGACTTCGAAGTACCGGACCGAGAGACCGGACTTCGCTGCCTCGAGTGGATACAGGAGGAGTTGCAGGCGCTCCCCACCATCGTGGAGGGGTTTATGTCTTATGCCTCCCTGGTCACCTGCGAGGGGGCGATGAATGCGCTCTCTCGCGAAGGGTGCCGGCACTTTGAGGTCTTCGACCAAGCTGATGAGGACTTCGAGCGTGATATCTACAAGGTTGAGGACCCTATAGTGAAGGAATCCGCCGGAGCCCTCTACGACCGGATGTGGGGCCCCCACGGTCGGGAGGTGGTCAGGGAGCGGGCCGAGACGGCGAGGGGTCAGGTAATGTTTGGCTTTTGTTTAGTGTTTGTTGCGTGTGGGTTATATGTGGGTGTGCTGAATCTGTGTGCTCTGTCTTAGGCGGCGCGTGGCGAGAGGGTGGAGGACTTCGGGGCTTTGAACAGCGCGCAGCTGTAAAGCCCAAAATTTGTGTAAGAAAAAAAAACTAATAAAATAAATAAATAGAAATAAATGAGACCCTTGGTGATTATTTGGTCTTCCTTTCCTTGTGCATATTCAATAAACATGATTATGTTGGACAAATAACAAATAAATAAATACATCTCATGCCGTAATTCTTGTATGGTTGTATTTGTATTCAAATCTATGGGACAAGTTTAAAGTTTGAAAGGGAAATAAGAAAAGAGAAGAAAAGGAAAAAGGAGAAGGAAACCTGCGCTTGGGCCAAACTTCGCCTGTCTCAGCCCATTTTCGGATTCTATCCCACACAGCCCAAACTCCCATTCCCCCCCTATCAGCCCATGTCTCGCTCGGGCGGCCCGCTTCGCAAATTTTCTTCCGCGTAGCCCATCACTCAAACCTGGTCACTTCCTTGCGGGCCCCACCTGGCGGGATCGGCACCAACCTCGCGATATGACCATAATAGCTTTGCGCGCACCTCCTACATGCCGAGATCTTCGGTCACCAAACCGCCCGCGCGAGTTTTGGGCTCGGACTCCGATTCCTCCAGTCATGCTCCTCGGGGTACAAAAGTGGAGCCGCTCCTCCCCAAACAACCGCGCGCAGAAACAATGAGAGAAACAGGAGTTTGGGGTGGCGCCGCTGTTGGCCAAATCGGAAAACGGGGCCGCTTCTCTGTCGCCGCGCGGGTTGGGTCCACCGGGCCGTCACCGTCGGGGGGAGACATCATACCGCGCGCCGCCACCATGGCTCTGTTGGTGCGGATTCGCTGCCAACGACCTCCGCCGTCGCCATGGATGGACAACCTCGCCATCGTTTCGGCCACTGTGTTGGGTCATGGGGTCCGTCGGGGCTCATGGATCACACATCCACATCTGGGCGGGCGCATGGGTCATTGGATGGTCCGAATCTTGCCGCCGGGCTTCGTCAACCGCGGCGGACCCGCTGCGCCGCGTAGGCAGCATCCTTACCGCCCCTCTATCCAAGTAAGCCTCACCGTAATCCGTTAAATATGCTCTGTAGAACGTCTATTACCAATCGGCAGTAGGAATCGTGCTCTGGGGTGTTGGGCGTGTGCTCACCGGGGCTCGCCATCGGGCCTGCGCGCAGCCGCCGTCCGGCTGAGGAGGAAGACAAAGTTCTGGTCGTTGATCTTTTCTTGGATGGCCGGGATTAGATCTGGGGAGAAAGCACCGTGGGCCGTTGATCTGCTCGTGCGCGGCCGAGATTAGCTCATGTAGAAATGAATTTGGGCCCTCGGATCTTGATCCAACGGCCTGTAGACGACACTGGTTCATTACGTGGAATGATCTGATCTGGGCGGTCCATTTTAGATCGGACGGATTTGAATACTCCATACCCCTTCGTGGGTACATTTTTCTAAAGAGCCCCTGCCATTTTTCGTAATCAACCCGCAGTCCATTGATCTGTTTGCTGAGTCTTAGGAACATTTGTATAGTAGCCCCTGGCTTCCCGGTATTTGACGACCAATCCAGAGATTAGAAAATTCAGAAAAAAAATAAATAGGAAATGGATTTTAATATGAAGATATTTGCTAAAACTTGTAAAATTCCTAGAAAATTCATATGGAGTCCAAATTTATTCATTCCAATTTCTATAATTTTATAAAATTATTGTTTATCATTTAGTACCACTGTTTTGACATGAAAGTCATATTAAAATTTATATCCCATTTAATCTTGTACAAAACACATAGAATCTTCAGAAAATCATAACTCATCTGTTTTAACTTCGACTTGATCCGTTCAAGTTGCGTTAGTCTCGTAGCGACGCGTAGATTATTATTACTCAGTTTATTCTTATGTTTGGTGTGATGTTAATTTTGCCTATACCATATTTGTTTGTATTGCTACGACTAGCGTGAGGTCACGAGTCACCTGAAGATCATCCTGGTACCTGGAATCTCAAGTCTCAGGCAAGTTGTGCCCTTGATCACTTCTTTTTACCCAGCCATGTTCTGATTAATCATAATGATCTGCATAGGTTAATTTTGATGGGACCCAATAGGTTACCCTAGTTTGATTATCTTTATACCTTGTTACCACTGAACTTTTTGGGTAGTACTTGCTAGTGCTTTATGTGGTTTTGGGTATGAAGATACATTACTCATGATTATACTTTTGTTATCTGTTGTTATTTATCGTTCATGATAAGATCATTATGTTAATTGGAACATGGAGCGACCACCCGGGAAAACAGTGCTACCACAAGGGTATAATGGGACGCCCTTGGCTGATTAATTAGGAAAGCTAGTGGAGGACTACCTTACCCGAAAGGGGCAAGGGCAGTAGGGGAGTGGTCAGTGTAGGGAGACCCTCGGGAGGATTTTGCTGCGATGGCGGTCCTGCAAGGGAATTCCTGCATTGGAGCTTCCTATAACTGTAGCGGGTTTTCTGAAGCTAGTGGAACTTTGTAAATGCCTCGTAGTGTTACCCTGCCTCGCCTCCTCGGTAGAGGTGTATGGGAAGTCGCGATCCCTTGGCAGATGGGTAACATGACTTGTGGGTAAAGATGCGCCACCTCTGCAGAGTGTAAAACTGGTATACTAGCCGTGCTCACGGTCATGAGCAGCTCGGACCCTCACATGATTAAATTATGGAACTTAAACTCAATTTGTCATATGCATTGCATCGCAGGTGATGTTGTTACTTCTGTTCTACTACTTAATTGGGTTGGTATTTACTTATACTTAGTAATTGCTAATAAAATTTTGACCAACTTTAAAAGCAATGCTCAGCTCTAACCATCCTCTTTGGTAAGCCTTACACTTCACGTGAGCTCCCACCTTTGGCGAGTTCATGCACATTATTCCCCACAACTTGTTGAGCGATGAACGTATGTGAGCTCACTCTTGCTGTCTCACACCCCCCCACAGGTCAAGAACAGGTACCGCAGGATGAGGCGCGTGGAGGATGCTGTGATGAGTTCGTGAGTGGTCTAGGCCGTCGTCACCCAGTCAACTTTGGGTTGCTGGACCGTTGTCTCCTTATAATGTAATTATTTATTTTGTATAGAACTCCTATTATATAGTAAAGATGTGACATTCGATCCTGTGCCATGAATCATCATATGTGTGAGACTTGGTCCCAGCACACCTGGTGATTATGTTCGCGCCCGGGTTTTGGACCCCTAAAATCCGGGTGTGACAGAAGTGGTATCAGAGGAATGTTGACTGTAGGACGAAACCTAGATAGAACTGGACAATCATTATCTACTTACCTTTGCTACTCTGATTCTTTTCTAAACTTTTCTTAATCTATTCTCATCTATTTCCGCTTCACTCTGAATATTCTTATCTTTTCATTCTAAAGACAAATGTGGATTTCACACTTTGAAATCTTGTGCCTAAAGTGACTTTTAGGAATAGGAAACCTAATCTTAGGAGCAAAAACAAAACTATTTTATGAGTATCTATGCACTTGAATGTTTGTTCTTATGATATTTGTCTGATTTGGATCTTTGATTAAGTGTGATGAGTTGTGGAGTAATATCCACAATTCCATCTACATATACATAAAGGCATAAGAAATCATAATATAACTAGATCAACTAAGAATATCCTCCATTAAAATATATCTAGCTTCATAAGATCCATCTTATCTTAAAAGATATTCTCTTACCTTAATAGATTCATCTTATCTTAAAAGAATCTATCTTATCTTATCTTATCCTAACCACTTTGCTTATCTCACCTCGGAGTAACAATCATGATCCAATCCAACTTAATTAGATCTTATCTAGTTCAAGCTAGTCACACCAATCTAACCTAGATCTGATCTAATCTAAGGTGACTTATCAAACATGTTAGAAAATACTGATGAAATAGATTAGACTCTACTCCTATAGAACATGTCTTAACTTAGTTCACCCTGCACTAAATTAAGAACGACAGACCAACTTGGCCATATGCAACTACCTTAACCATTCGATAGTTGCAAAACCCCTCGATTTTAACCCAACAGAGATTCTGACCTACCTACGCCATGTAATCCATCCTACCCACATATATCTTAACAATATGTTCCTAACTCAGATGATCACGCCAAGACCGAAGGAAAGAAGAAGGTCAACCTCGACAAGGAAGGATATGAATTGAATCAGAACTTCAGATGGATCAAGATCCACCATCCAAGATGAAGTCTTTTCTTGCCCTGCCTTTATTGCCTCAACCTATCCTTGCTCTAACCAAATCTTGTCTACTAGATGGCCAGAAATAAAAGATGCTAATGCTTTTCTAATCACATACTAATCAGTATTAAAGACTAAAAAAGACTCTTAAATTTTGAACCTAAAATCTCAATTGCAAACCATTCTTTCTATATCCCTTTTCTTACTAATCTCGAGGACGAGATTATTTTTAAGGGGGGTAGGATTTGTAAAGCCCAAAATTTGTGTAAGAAAAAAAAACTAATAAAATAAATAAATAGAAATAAATGAGACCCTTGGTGATTATTTGGTCTTCCTTTCCTTTTGCATATTCAATAAACATGATTATGTTGGACAAATAACAAATAAATAAATACATCTCATGCCGTAATTCTTGTATGGTTGTATTTGTATTCAAATCTATGGGACAAGTTTAAAGTTTGAAAGGGAAATAAGAAAAGAGAAGAAAAGGAAAAAGGAGAAGGAAACCTGCGCTTGGGCCAAACTTCGCCTGTCTCAGCCCATTTTCGGATTCTATCCCACACAGCCCAAACTCCCATTCCCCCCCTATCAGCCCATGTCTCGCTCGGGCGGCCCGCTTCGCAAATTTTCTTCCGCGTAGCCCATCACTCAAACCTGGTCACTTCCTTGCGGGCCCCACCTGGCGGGATCGGCACCAACCTCGCGATATGACCATAATAGCTTTGCGCGCACCTCCTACATGCCGAGATCTTCGGTCACCAAACCGCCCGCGCGAGTTTTGGGCTCGGACTCCGATTCCTCCAGTCATGCTCCTCGGGGTACAAAAGTGGAGCCGCTCCTCCCCAAACAACCGCGCGCAGAAACAATGAGAGAAACAGGAGTTTGGGGTGGCGCCGCTGTTGGCCAAATCGGAAAACGGGGCCGCTTCTCTGTCGCCGCGCGGGTTGGGTCCACCGGGCCGTCACCGTCGGGGGGAGACATCATACCGCGCGCCGCCACCATGGCTCTGTTGGTGCGGATTCGCTGCCAACGACCTCCGCCGTCGCCATGGATGGACAACCTCGCCATCGTTTCGGCCACTGTGTTGGGTCATGGGGTCCGTCGGGGCTCATGGATCACACATCCACATCTGGGCGGGCGCATGGGTCATTGGATGGTCCGAATCTTGCCGCCGGGCTTCGTCAACCGCGGCGGACCCGCTGCGCCGCGTAGGCAGCATCCTTACCGCCCCTCTATCCAAGTAAGCCTCACCGTAATCCGTTAAATATGCTCTGTAGAACGTCTATTACCAATCGGCAGTAGGAATCGTGCTCTGGGGTGTTGGGCGTGTGCTCACCGGGGCTCGCCATCGGGCCTGCGCGCAGCCGCCGTCCGGCTGAGGAGGAAGACAAAGTTCTGGTCGTTGATCTTTTCTTGGATGGCCGGGATTAGATCTGGGGAGAAAGCACCGTGGGCCGTTGATCTGCTCGTGCGCGGCCGAGATTAGCTCATGTAGAAATGAATTTGGGCCCTCGGATCTTGATCCAACGGCCTGTAGACGACACTGGTTCATTACGTGGAATGATCTGATCTGGGCGGTCCATTTTAGATCGGACGGATTTGAATACTCCATACCCCTTCGTGGGTACATTTTTCTAAAGAGCCCCTGCCATTTTTCGTAATCAACCCGCAGTCCATTGATCTGTTTGCTGAGTCTTAGGAACATTTGTATAGTAGCCCCTGGCTTCCCGGTATTTGACGACCAATCCAGAGATTAGAAAATTCAGAAAAAAAATAAATAGGAAATGGATTTTAATATGAAGATATTTGCTAAAACTTGTAAAATTCCTATAAAATTCATATGGAGTCCAAATTTATTCATTCCAATTTCTATAATTTTATAAAATTATTGTTTATCATTTAGTACCACTGTTTTGACATGAAAGTCATATTAAAATTTATATCCCATTTAATCTTGTACAAAACACATAGAATCTTCAGAAAATCATAACTCATCTGTTTTAACTTCGACTTGATCCGTTCAAGTTGCGTTAGTCTCGTAGCGACGCGTAGATTATTATTACTCAGTTTATTCTCATGTTTGGTGTGATGTTAATTTTGCCTATACCATATTTGTTTGTATTGCTACGACTAGCGTGAGGTCACGAGTCACCTGAAGATCATCCTGGTACCTGGAATCTCAAGTCTCAGGCAAGTTGTGCCCTTGATCACTTCTTTTTACCCAGCCATGTTCTGATTAATCATAATGATCTGCATAGGTTAATTTTGATGGGACCCAATAGGTTACCCTAGTTTGATTATCTTTATACCTTGTTACCACTGAACTTTTTGGGTAGTACTTGCTAGTGCTTTATGTGGTTTTGGGTATGAAGATACATTACTCATGATTATACTTTTGTTATCTGTTGTTATTTATCGTTCATGATAAGATCATTATGTTAATTGGAACATGGAGCGACCACCCGGGAAAACAGTGCTACCACAAGGGTATAATGGGACGCCCTTGGCTGATTAATTAGGAAAGCTAGTGGAGGACTACCTTACCCGAAAGGGGCAAGGGCAGTAGGGGAGTGGTCAGTGTAGGGAGACCCTCGGGAGGATTTTGCTGCGATGGCGGTCCTGCAAGGGAATTCCTGCATTGGAGCTTCCTATAAACTGTAGCGGGTTTTCTGAAGCTAGTGGAACTTTGTAAAGGCCTCGTAGTGTTACCCTGCCTCGCCTCCTCGGTAGAGGTGTATGGGAAGTCGCGATCCCTTGGCAGATGGGTAACATGACTTGTGGGTAAAGATGCGCCACCTCTGCAGAGTGTAAAACTGGTATACTAGCCGTGCTCACGGTCATGAGCAGCTCGGACCCTCACATGATTAAATTATGGAACTTAAACTCAATTTGTCATATGCATTGCATCGCAGGTGATGTTGTTACTTCTGTTCTACTACTTAATTGGGTTGGTATTTACTTATACTTAGTAATTGCTAATAAAATTTTGACCAACTTTAAAAGCAATGCTCAGCTCTAACCATCCTCTTTGGTAAGCCTTACACTTCACGTGAGCTCCCACCTTTGGCGAGTTCATGCACATTATTCCCCACAACTTGTTGAGCGATGAACGTATGTGAGCTCACTCTTGCTGTCTCACACCCCCCCCCCCACAGGTCAAGAACAGGTACCGCAGGATGAGGCGCGTGGAGGATGCTGTGATGAGTTCGTGAGTGGTCTAGGCCATCGTCACCCAGTCAACTTTGGGTTGCTGGACCGTTGTCTCCTTATAATGTAATTATTTATTTTGTATAGAACTCCTATTATATAGTAAAGATGTGACATTCGATCCTGTGCCATGAATCATCATATGTGTGAGACTTGGTCCCAGCACACCTGGTGATTATGTTCGCGCCCGGGTTTTGGACCCCTAAAATCCGGGTGTGACAGCAGCCTTGAGAGCACCTAGAGGGGGGTGAATAGGTGATCCTATAAAACTTTAAACTTAAGCCACAAAAACTTGGTTAAGAGTTAGCACAATAATCGCCAAGTGGCTAGAGAGAAGTCTCAACAAAACACAATAACCACAAGAGATCAATCACATAGATGGCACAGTGGTTTATCCCGTGGTTCGGCCAAGACCAACGCTTGCCTACTCCACGTTGTGGCGTCCCAACGGACGAGGGTTGCAATCAACCCCTCTCAAGTGGTCCAAAGACCTACTTGAATACCACGGTGTTTTGCTTTGCTTTTCTTAATCCCGTTTGCGAGGAATCTCCACAACTTGGAGCCTCTCGCCCTTACACTTGAAGTTCACAAAGAAGCACGGAGCAAGGGAGGGATTAGCAACTTACACAGGACACAAAGATCACAGCAAATACGCACACACAAGACCCAGACTTGAGCTCAAGAAACTAGCACACTAGAACGGAGCTCAAATCACTAGAATGTCTAACAAGTGCGCAGGAATGGAGTGTGAGTGATCAAGAGTGCTCTAGGAATGCTTGGTGTACTCCTCCATGCGCCTAGGGGTCCCTTTTATAGCCCCAAGGCAGCTAGGAGCCGTTGAGAGCAATCTGGGAAGACAATTCTTGCCTTCTGTCGCGTGGCGCACCGGACACTGTCCGGTGCCCGATTTCTTTCCTTCTACGGCGAAGCCGACCGTTGGCAGCTTTGGAGCCGTTGGCGCACCGGACATGTCCGGTGCACACCGGACAGTCCGGTGCCCCTTTCTAGCCGTTGGCTCGGCCACGTGTCCCGCGCAGATCGCGCGGCCGACCGTTGGCCCGGCCGACCGTTGGCTCACCGGACAGTCCGGTGAATTATAGCCGAACGTCGTCGACGATTTCCCAAGAGCGGCCAGTTCGCCCGAGCCAGTCTGGCGCACCAGACACTGTCCGGTGCACCACCGGACAGTCCGGTGCTCCCAGACTGAGCAGAGTCTTGGCTGCTTGAGCCAAGACATTTCCAATTGGTCTTTTCCTGTTTTCAGCACTTAGACACAATACATTAGTCTCTAAAACAATGTACTAAGTCTGAGAAACATACCTTTTGACATGATTTGCACTTTGTCCACCACATTGCATAGATCAACACAAAAACACTTGCGTTGGCACTCAATCACCAAAATACTTAGAAATGGCCCAAGGGCACATTTCCCTTTCAATCTCCCCCTTTTTGGTGATTTATGCGAACACAACATAAAGCAACTAGAACAAGTGCAATATCAATGCAAATGAGAACTCAAAATTGTTTTGATTCATTTTTGGCATATATGGATCACTCTTTGCCACCACTTGGTTTGTTTTTGCAAATCAAACTCAAATTTCTATCTCTAAGTCAAACACACTTGTTAAGACATGGAAAGAGTCGTTCCAAGAGAAATTGATTCAAGATTTCAAAAAAAAAACTCCCCCTTTTTTCCCATAATCAACACTTCTCCCCACAAGAGGCCAACTTTTGACAAAAGAGACAATAAAAGAGTTTTGACAAACCAAAAGCTCTATTCTACTATTTTCAAAATTTCTCAAGTGGTAGCTGATCCATTTATTGCTTTGGCCTTTATTTTCTCCCCCTTTGGCATCAAGCACCAGAACGGGATCAATCTTGGCCCCTTAACCTCATTGCCTCACCAAAATCTTCAACTAAGAGTAAAAGGCAATAAGATCGTAAAGATGAACTTGAAATAAGTTACCCTCTCATCGGAGTGCAGTGGAAGTCTTGCATGGTCCAAGTCCACCTTTTCCCTTTCAATCCTCCTTAGAGACTAAATCAAGCAAACTCAAGCACATGGTTAGTATCAAAGGGTCAAGTTGTAACACATCTCCCCCTAAATATGTGCATCACTTTGCAACGGACTTGTGAGGTCCGGGGAGTGCTTGTACAACTTGAGCACCATAAATAAGCAACAAAATGCATAAGGAACATGATCAAAGGCATAAACACAGGTATGCTATAAATCAATCCAAGTTCCGCGAATCTAAGACATTTAGCTCACTACGCAGCCTGCAAAAGGTCTTCTCATCTAAAGGCTTGGTAAAGATATCGGCTAGCTGGTTCTCGGTGCTAACATGAAACACTTCGATATCTCCCTTTTGCTGGTGGTCTCTCAAAAAATGATGCCGGATGTCTATGTGCTTTGTGCGGCTGTGATCAACAGGATTTTCCGTCATGCGGATAGCACTCTCATTATCACATAGGAGTGGAACTTTGCTTAGATTGTAGGCAAAGTCCCTGAGGGTTTGCCTCATCCAAAGTAGTTGCGCGCAACACTGTCCTGCGGCAATGTACTCGGCCTCAGCGGTGGATAGGGCAACGGAGGTTTGTTTCTTTGAGTTCCACGACACTAGGGACCTTCCTAAGAATTGGCACGTCCCTGATGTACTCTTCCTATCGACCTTACATCCAGCATAGTCGGAATCTGAGTATCCAATTAAGTCAAAGTTAGACCCCTTAGGATACCAGATCCCGAAGCAAGGCGTAGCGACTAAATATCTAAGTATTCGCTTCACTGCCACTAAGTGACACTCCTTAGGATCGGATTGAAATCTAGCACACATGCATACACTAAGCATAATATCCGGTCTACTAGCACATAAATAAAGTAAAGACCCTATCATTGACCGGTATGCTTTTTGATCAACGGACTTACCTCCTTTGTTGAGGTCGGTGTGTCCGTCGGTTCCCATCGGAGTCTTTGCGGGCTTGGCGTCCTTCATCCCAAACCGCTTTAGCAAGTCTTGCGTGTACTTCGTTTGGGAGATGAAGGTGCCGTCCTTGAGTTGCTTCACTTGGAACCCAAGGAAATATTTCAACTCGCCCATCATTGACATCTCGAATTTCTGCGTCATCACCCTGCTAAACTCTTCACAAGACTTTTGGTTAGTAGAACCAAATATTATGTCATCGACATAAATTTGGCACACAAACAAATCACCATCACATGTCTTGGTAAAAAGAGTTGGATCGGCTTTCCCAACCTTGAAAGCATTAGCAATTAAAAAGTCTCTAAGGCATTCATACCATGCTCTTAGGGCTTGCTTAAGTCCATAGAGCGCCTTAGAGAGCTTACACACGTGGTCGGGGCACCGTTCATCCTCGAAGCCAGGGGGTTGCTCCACGTACACCTCCTCCTTGATTGGCCCGTTGAGGAAAGCACTCTTCACATCCATTTGGAACAACCTGAAAGAATGGTGAGCGGCATATGCTAGCAAGATACGAATGGACTCTAGTCTAGCCACAAGAGCAAAAGTCTCCTCAAAATCCAAACCTGTGACTTGGGCATAACCTTTTGCCACAAGTCGAGCTTTGTTCCTCGTCACCACCCCGTGCTCGTCCTGTTTGTTGCGGAACACCCACTTGGTTCCCACAACGTTTTGCTTGGGACGAGGCACCAGTGTCCAAACTTCATTGCGCTTGAAGTTGTTGAGCTCCTCTTGCATGGCCAACACCCAGTCCGAATCTAGCAAGGCCTCCTCTACCCTGAAAGGCTCAATAGAAGAGACAAAGGAGTAATGCTCACAAAAATTAACTAATCGAGATTGAGTAGTTACTCCTTTGCTTATGTCACCCAAAATTTGGTCGACGGGATGATCCCTTTGAATCATCGCTCGAACTTGGGTTGGAGGTGCCGGTTGCGCTTCTTCCTCCATCTCATGATCATCTTGTGCTCCCCCTTGATCACACGCCTCCTTTTGATGAACCTGTTCATCGTCTTGAGTTGGGGGATGCACCATAGTTGAGGAAGAAGGTTGATCTTGCTCCTTTTGTTCCTGTGGTCGTACATCACCAATCTCCATGGTTTGTATAGCGGCCGTCGGAACATCTTCTTCATCTACATCATCAAGATCAACAACTTGCTCTCTTGGAGAGCCATTAGTCTCATCAAATACAACGTCGCTAGAGACTTCAACCAAACCCGATGAATTGTTGAAGACCCTATACGCCTTTGTATTTGAGTCATAACCTAACAAAAACCCTTCTACATCTTTGGGAGCAAACTTAGAATTTCTACCCTTCTTCACTAGAATGTAACATTTGCTCCCAAATACACGAAAGTACGATACATTGGGTTTGTTACCGGTTAGTAGCTCATATGACGTCTTCTTGAGGAGGCGATGAAGGTAGACCCTGTTGATGGCGTGGCAAGCCGTGTTTACGGCTTCCGACCAAAAGCACTCGGGGGTCTTGAACTCTCCAAGCATCGTCCTCGCCATATCGATGAGCGTCCTGTTCTTCCTCTCTACCACACCATTTTGCTGTGGTGTGTAGGGAGCGGAGAACTCGTGCTTGATCCCTTCCTCCTCAAGGTACTCCTCCACTTGAAGGTTCTTGAACTCGGACCCATTGTCGCTCCTTATCTTTTTCACCTTGAGCTCAAACTCGTTTTGAGCTCTCCTTAGGAAGCGCTTGAGGGTCCCTTGGGTTTCAGATTTATCCTGCAAAAAGAATACCCAAGTGAAGCGAGAAAAGTCATCAACAATAACTAAACCATACTTACTTCCTCCTATGCTTAGATAGGCGACAGGTTCGAAGAGGTCCATATGTAGCAGCTCCAGGGGTCTTGATGTGGTCATCACATTCTTGCTGTGATGTGCTCCTCCCACTTGTTTACCTGCTTGACAAGCTGCACAAGGTCTATCTTTTTCGAATTGCACGTTAGTTAAACCTATCACGTGTTCTCCCTTAAGAAGCTTGTGAAGGTTCTTCATCCCCACATGTGCTAAGCGGCGATGCCACAGCCAGCCCATGCTAGTCTTAGCAATTAAGCATGCATCTAGACCGGCCTCTTCTTTTGCAAAATCAACTAAGTAAAGTTTGCCGTCTAATACACCCTTAAAAGCTAGTGAACCATCACTTCTTCTAAAGACAGACACATCTATGTTTGTGAATAAACAGTTATATCCCATATTGCATAATTGACTAACAGATAGCAAATTATATCCAAGGGACTCAACTAAAAATACATTAGAGATAGAGTGCTCATTTGAAATTGCAATCTTGCCTAAGCCTTTCACCTTGCCTTGGTTCCCATCACCAAATATGATTGAATCTTGGGAATCCTTGTTTTTGACGTAGGAGGTGAACATCTTCTTCTCCCCCATCATATGGTTTGTGCATCCGCCGTCGATAATCCAGCTTGAACCCCCGGATGCATAAACCTGCAAGGCAAATTTAGGCTTGGGACTTAGGTACCCAAATCTTGTTGGGTCCTACAAGGTTAGTCACAATTGTCTTAGGGACCCAAATGCAAGTTTTATCACCCTTGCATTTTGCCCCTAATTTTCTAGCAACTATCTTCCTATCTTTTCTACAAATAGCAAAGGAAGCATTTAAAGCATGATATATTGTAGAAGGACCATCCATAACTTTCCTAGAAACATGAACAATATTCTTTCTAGGCACATGATGAACATAACTCCTAGACATGTCTCTATCATGCATATAAGAAGAACTGGAAGCAAACATAGCATGTGAATCATAAGCATGTGAATCATAACTTCTATAGTCATTTCTAGCATGTCTCCTATTATGATACATGAAAGCATGGTTCTTTTTAGTACTACTTGCCATAGGAGCCTTCCCTTTCTCCTTGGCGGGAATGGGAACCTTATGGCTTGTTAAGTTCTTGGCTTCCCTCTTGAAGCCATGTCCATCCTTAATTGAGGGGTGTCTACCAATCGTGTAGACATCCCTCACAAATTTTAGCTTATCAAATTCGCTCTTGCTAGTCTTAAGTTGAGCATTAAGACTAGCCAATTCATCATTAAGTTTGGAAATTGAAACTAGGTGTTCACTACAAGCATCAATGTCAAAATCTTTACACCTATTGCAAGTTGCAACAATTTCTACACAAGATGTTGATTTACTAGCTATTTCTAACTTAGCATTCAAATCATCATTAATGCTCCTTAAGTTAGAAATTGTCTCATGGCAAGAAGATAATTCACAAGAAAGCATTTCATTTCTTTTAACTTCTAGAGCATGAGATTTTTGTGCTTCTACAAATTTGTCATGTTCTTCATACAACAAATCCTCTTGCTTTTCTAAAAGCCTATTCTTATCATTCAAGGCATCAATCAATTCATTAATTTTATCTACCTTGGTTCTATCTAGGCCCTTAAATAAACATGAATAATCTATTTCATCCTCATCACTAGATTCGTCCTCACTTGAAGACGCATAAGTAGAGTTTCGAGTACATACCTTCTTCTCCCTTGCCATAAGGCATGTGTGACACTCGTTGGGGAAGAGGGATGACTTGTTGAAGGCAGTGGCGGCGAGTCCTTCATTGTCGGAGTCGGAAGAGGAGCAATCCGAATCCCACTCCTTGCCTAGATGCGCCTCGCCCTTTGCCTTCTTATAGTTCTTCTTCTTCTCCCTCTTGTTGCCTTGATCCTGATCACTATCATTGTCAGGACAGTTAGCAATAAAATGACCAAGTTTACCACATTTGAAGCATGAGCGCTTCCCCTTTGTATTGGTCTTGCTTGGCTGCCCCTTGCGACCTTTTAGCGCCGTCTTGAATCTCTTGATGATGAGAGCCATCTCTTCATCATTAAGTCCGGCAGCCTCGATTTGTGCCACCTTGCTAGGTAGCGTCTCCTTGCTTCTTGTTGCCTTGAGAGCAATAGGTTGAGGCTCATTGATTGGACCATTCAATGCGTCGTCCACGTATCTTGCTTCCTTGATCATCATTTGCCCGCTCACGAACTTTCCAAGTATCTCCTCGGGCGTCATCTTGGTGTACCTAGGATTCTCACGAATATTGTTTACAAGATGAGGATCAAGGATAGTAAAAGACCTTAGCATTAGGCGGACGACGTCACGGTCCGTCCATCGCGTGCTTCCATAGCTTCTTATCTTGTTGACAAGGGTCTTGAGCCGGTTGTACGTTTGGATTGGCTCTTCTCCCCTTATCATAGCGAATCTCCCGAATTCGCCCTCCACCAACTCCATCTTGGTGAGCATTGTGACGTCATTCCCCTCATGAGAGATCTTGAGGGTGTCCCAAATTTGCTTGGCGTTATCCAAGCCGCTCACTTTGTGGTATTCATCTCTGCACAAAGAAGCTAGAAGAATAGTAGTAGCTTGTGCATTTTTGTGAATTTGCTCATTAATGAACATGGGACTATCCGTACTATCAAAGTGCATTCCACTATCTACAATCTCCCATATACTAGGATGGAGAGAGAACAAGTGACTACACATTTGTGACTCCAAAATCCGTAGTCCTCTCCATCAAAATGAGGAGGTTTGCCAAGTGGAATAGATAATAAATGAGCATTTGTACTTTGAGGAATACAAGAGTAATCAAAAGAAAAGTTTGAATTGACCGTTTTCTTTTTCTCGTAGTCGTCGTCGTCCTTTTAGGAAGAGGAAGATTCGTCACTGTCGTAGTAGACGATCTCCTTGATGCGCCTTGTCTTCTTCTTCTTCCTGTCTTTGCGCTTGTGGCCCGAGCCCGAGTCGGTAGGCTTGTCATCCTTCGGCTCGTTGAAGATAGACTCCTTCTCGTTGTTGTCGACCACCATCCCCTTTCCCTTAGGATCCATCTCTTCGGACGATTAGTCCCTTCTTGAAGAGAACGGCTCTGATACCAATTGAGAGCACCTAGAGGGGGGGTGAATAGGTGATCCTATAAAACTTTAAACTTAAGCCACAAAAACTTGGTTAAGAGTTAGCACAATAATCGCCAAGTGGCTAGAGAGAAGTCTCAACAAAACACAATAACCACAAGAGATCAATCACAGAGATGGCACAGTGGTTTATCCCGTGGTTCGGCCAAGACCAACGCTTGCCTACTCCACGTTGTGGCGTCCCAACGGACAAGGGTTGCAATCAACCCCTCTCAAGTGGTCCAAAGACCTACTTGAATACCACGGTGTTTTGCTTTGCTTTTCTTAATCCCGTTTGCGAGGAATCTCCACAACTTGGAGCCTCTCGCCCTTACACTTGAAGTTCACAAAGAAGCACGGAGCAAGAGAGGGATTAGCAACTCACACAGGACACAAAGATCACAGCAAATACACACACACAAGACCCAGACTTGAGCTCAAGAAACTAGCACACTAGAACGGAGCTCAAATCACTAGAATGTCTAACAAGTGCGCAGGAATGGAGTGTGAGTGATCAAGAGTGCTCTAGGAATGCTTGGTGTACTCCTCCATGCGCCTAGGGGTCCCTTTTATAGCCCCAAGGCAGCTAGGAGCCGTTGAGAGCAATCTGGGAAGGCAATTCTTGCCTTCTGTCGCGTGGCGCACCGGATAGTCCGGTGCACACCGGACACTGTCCGGTGTCCGATTTCTTTCCTTCTACGGCGAAGCCGACCGTTGGCAGCCTTGGAGCCGTTGGCGCACCGGACAGTCCGGTGCCCCTTTCTAGCCGTTGGCTCGGCCACGTGTCCCGCGCAGATCGCGTGGCCGACCGTTGGCCCGGCCGACCGTTGGCTCACCGGACAGTCCGGTGCGCACCGGACAGTCCGGTGAATTATAGCCGAACGTCGCCGACGATTTCCCGAGAGCGGCCAGTTCGCCCGAGCCAGTCTGGCGCACCGGACAGTTCGGTGCTCCCAGACTGAGCAGAGTCTTGGCTGCTTGAGCCAAGACATTTCCAATTGGTCTTTTCCTGTTTTTAGCACTTAGACACAATACATTAGTCTCTAAAACAATGTACTAAGTCTGAGAAACATACCTTTTGACATGATTTGCACTTTGTCCACCACATTGCATAGATCAACACAAAAACACTTGCGTTGGCACTCAATCACCAAAATACTTAGAAATGGCCCAAGGGCACATTTCCCTTTCAAGCCTGAGTCGGAGTCGAACCTGGTGGTGGCTGCGCCCGAGACCGCCCCGGAGCCGCCCCCGGAAACCGTCGAAGGCATTCCCGACGCCCTCGCAGCCATCGTGGCCGGCGGAGGCCCGTCGCCAACTGCCGCGCCGAGGGCCGACGATCCTGTGCAGATGGCGGCGGAGCCGTCAGCGGAGGATCCCACGACGGCTGGGTCTTCGCAGGTGGCCTAGTGGGTGTGGGTAGTTAGGAAATTTTGGATATTGTTGCTGAACCTTGGTTGCTGCAGGTTCAAGATTTTGGGCCTGCGCACGCAACCGCTACTGCTAATTTTTTGGCGACTTCGACCGTGGATGATGGGAATAAATCGGATGAGACTGCATCTAAGTTTTCTGATTTTGGTGACTCTGGGAGCTCTGTTGAGTGGACCGAAGAGTCGTCGGATGAGGACTTGGACTACTTTGCGGCCTTGGATGTGGCAGCGGCGGAGGCTTCGCCTCATGCTGCGGATGCTGAAGCTGTGCCTGGTCCGAGTGCTGGGCGCAGGCGGCGAAGGGCGGTTGCGAAGCGTAGAGTGAGTGAGGCGGACGGCGGTCGGCTTCGTGTGAGCAGGGCTGGCAGGCAAGAACTGTTGTCCTTGCCGGCCACTGTGAGTTCAGGTGAGGGGGAGCTGCGAAGTCTTTTTGCGGGCGAGGAGCTGAGGATAATGCTGTTTAACTATAGGAAGATGGGAATTATTCCGAAGGTTGAGCCGATGTAAGGTGTGATGCCCTCGCTTGTATATATGTAATGGCTTGTATGGTGAGGTTGTGTGCCTTTGCATATTCGGCTATGCTCACGAAGGCGTTACGTACGTTGTCTGGTGTACTTGTTGTGTTTGTCGGGTACGTATGTAGCCGGTCTTTGCGCGGGCAGATTGGTGTACGCTTGTTAAGCTTCGCCCGACTGCACCCTTAGGCGACTGTTGTGCGGATAGTTTTCGCGGAAGACATCGATTTGGCGCAATTGTTGTGCTAGTCTGGCTGCACCCTTAGGCGACTTTTGCGCGGATAGTCTTCGCGGAAGACTACGATTTTACGCACTTGTTGTGCTGGTCCGGCTGCACCCTTAGGCGACTTCTGCACGGATAGTCTTTGCGGAAGACTTCGATTTTTCGCTCTTGTTGAGCTAGTCCGGCTGCACCCTTAGGCGACTTTTGCGCGGATAGTCTTCGCGGAAGACTTCGATTTTTCGCTCTTGTTGAGCTAGTCCGGCTGCACCCTTAGGCGACTTTTGCGCGGATAGTCTTCGCGGAAGACTTCGATTTTTTGCTCTTGTTGAGCTAGTCTGGCTGCACCCTTAGGCGACTTTTGCGCGGAGTTGTCGCACGCGAGGATGGCTATCGCTGAGCCTCGCGGTGACTTTGTATTGGTCGAATGTCGAAGACCGCCGGCGCTGTCTTTTTTCGACGCAGGTTTTTGCGGGGGATTTTTCGCTTGTATATTACATGACTCCGCCTCGTTAAAAACCTCACCCCCGGGAGGAAAAGAGTGCGGGCCAGAATAAAATTGTTTCTGCGAATTACAAGGGCGAATCGGCCCTGATGAGTCAAACAAAAAATTTGCGGAGATTGTCGATGTTCCAGGAGTGTTCCAGGTCTTCGCCGTTTGCCGTTGCGAGCCTGTATGCGCTGGGGGAGGCCTTCGTCTTGACAACGAAAGGGCCCTCCCACTTGGGCTCCAGCTTGCCCCTGGACTCTGTCCGAGCTGTTCGGACGAGTACGAGGTCCCCTTCGCTGAATTCTCTCGGGATGACTGCGTGGTTGCGCCATGCTTTTGTCTAGGCTTGGTATTTATTCAGAGCCTGTAGAGCGAAGACTCGGTCTCCATCGATGAGATCTTTCGAACTGGGCTCGTCCACGTCGGGGACGGCTGACGGAACTGTTCGCGGGGACCCATGTTTTATTTCTTGTGGGGTCATGGCCTCCGATCTATATAGAAGGCGGAAAGGGGTGAACCCGGTCGCCCTGCACTCAGTCGTGTTTAGCGCCCAGACCGCCTCAGGTAGCAAATCGACCCACTTGCCCTTTTTTCGTCGAGGAGCATCTTTTTGACAGCTGTGAAAATTTTTCCATTGGCGCGTTCCACAACTCCGTTGGACTACGGGTGATATACTGAGGCGAAGGCAAGCTTGGTGCCAATGGAGAAGCAAAAATCCTTGAAGTCTTGGCTGTCAAACTGCTTGCCGTTGTCGACTGTTAGTTCAGACGGTACTCCGAAGCGGCAAACAATGTTTTGCCAAAAGAATTTATGTGCAGTCTTTGATGTTATTGTGGAAACGGCCCTTGCCTCGATCCATTTGGTAAAGTATTCGACAGCGACGAAGGCAAACTTAAGGTTCCCTTGAGCCGTGGGTAGGGGCCCGACGATGTCCAGGCCCCAGCGCTGGAGAGGCCATGTGTGGGTGATCAGTTTTGTAAATTGCGAGGGGCTGCCTGATCGAGGAGAAAACTTCTGGCAGGCTTCGCAGGACCTTGCAACCCGATTTGCAGCGCAGATCATTGCGGGCCAGTAGAAACCTTGGCGGATCATCTTTGCGGCTAGGGCCCTTGGCCCTGCGTGAGAGCCGCAAGTACCACTGTGGACTTCGCGCAGGATTTGGACGCCTTCGGTCTCGGTGACACATTTAAGCATTGGCTGACTGACCCCTTTCTTGTAGAGTTGGCCCTCAATCAGTGCGAAGTCCCGGCTTCGATGTTTGAGGCGCTTGGCCTCGTTGATGTCAGTTGGGTGGTAGTACCCTTGAAGGAACAGGGTTATTGGTGCCCGCCAGTCTTCGGTCATAATAAGGTTGACTATGCGGTGGCCCTCGTTGTCATTGGTTATTTGGAGCCCTTCGAGGCTCCGGACGGCTGGCGTGCCGATGACATGGTAGAACACGTCGGAGGGCAGGGACTCGCCTCTAGCGGCAGCCTTGGCCAATGCGTCGGCCTCTTCATTCTTGGCCCGATCCACATGCTGCAAGGTGAATCCCTTGAATTGTCTCTCGAGACTTCGGATGGCCGTGAGGTATTGCATAAGTGTGGGGTCCTTTGCTGCATAGTCTTTCTCGACTTGGCCGACAACTACCTTGGAGTCTGTTCTGATGATGCAGGTGGTGACCCCAAGGGCCCTCAGCTTGCGGAGGCCGAGGATGACTGCTTCGTATTCTGCTATGTTATTTGTGCATCTGTCAGATTCCAGAGCGAAGCTGAGGCGTGCTGCATATCTGTGCTTGACCCCGGCGGGTGAGGTGATGACTGCAGCGGCGCCTGCCCCCGCATGGCACCATGCACCGTCGCAGTGGATCGTCCAAACCTTCTCTGCGGACGGGTCCGGCTGTGTTATTGGCCCAGTCCAGTCGACGACAAAGTCTGCCAGGACTTGTGACTTGATGGCTGTCCTGGGCTCGAAATTGATGTGGTAGCCGGAGAGTTCGGCCGCCCACTTGGCAATCCTCACCGATGCCTCCGGGTTTCTGAACAATTCACCGAGTCCCCTGTCTGAGGTGACTCGGACCTTGAATGCTTCAAAATAATGGCGCAATTTGCGCGAAGACATAACAACTGCGTAGGCAATCTTCTCCAGTTCTGTCATGTTACATTTGGACGGTGTCAGCACTTCGGAGACGTAATAAACTGGGCACTGCCTGATCACGCCCTCAACTGTCTGCTCCTGCACCAGTGCCGCGCTGACCGCATGCGGTGAAGCCGCAACATAGAGCAACAGGGGTAGCGAAGAGTCGGGGCTTGTAAGGACTGCCAACTCCGACAGGTACTGTTTTAATGAGGTGAAGGCCGCTGCCTGCTCTGGTCCCCAAGCGAAGTCTTTTGCGCCACAGAGAGTTTTGAGGAAAGGAAGACTTCGCTCAGCGGATCTGGAGATGAATCTGTTGAGGGCGGCCAATCTGCCCGTCAGGCGCTGGACGTCTCTAGCAGACTGCGGAGGCGTCATGTTGATGATGGCCTGAATTTTGGTTGGGTTGGCCTCGATGCCGCGGTGTGATACCAGGTAGCCCAATATTTTGCCTTGGCGAACGCCGAAGATGCACTTTTCCGGGTTTAGGCAGAGTCGTGCGTCTCACATGTTCGCGAATGTCTCGGCGAGGTCAGCGAGATGGTCCTCCTTGCTCTTGCTGGCGATGACGATGTCGTCCACATATGTGAATATATTTCTGCCAACTTGCCCTTCGAGCACTGTTTTGGTAAGCCTGGAGAAGGTGGACCCGGCGTTCTTGAGTCCCTCCGGCATTCTGATGAAGCAATATGTGCCGAAGGGTGTTATAAAGCTGGTGCTAGCCTTGTATTCCTCCTTCATGTATATCTGGTGGTAACTGGAGAAGCAGTCGAGGAGTGACATGACTTCGCATCCGGCCGCGCTATCGACTATTTTGTCGATTCGCGACAACGGGAAGTTGTCCTTTGGGCAGACCTTGTTGAGACTGGTGAAGTCGATGCACATTCGCCACTTGCCGCTCTTTTTCTGCACCATCACAACGTTGGAGAGCCACGTGGGGTAAGCCACCGGCTCGATGAATTTGGCTTCCAGGAGGCGGTGTAGCTCTGCCTTGGCGGCCTCTGTCTTCTCGTCGGACATTTTGCGAAGCCGCTGTTTTTTCGGTCTCACCGAAGGGTTGATTCCCAAGCTGTGCTCAATTATGGATCGGCTGACCCCGACCAGGTCGAGGGCTGACAAGGCGAAGACATCTTTGTTCTTGGACAGGCAACAGAGGAGTTTCTCCTCTTCGTGCGAAGTGAGGTCTTCGCTGATAGTGACTGTCTGCTGGGGCGTGGCCTGGTCGAGGGGAACAGTCTTGGTCCCGTCATTGCTCTGCAGCTGTGCCTTGTCGTACTCTCTGTCGGTTGGGTTGACGGACGCTAGGACCTCGCGCTGGGCTGTGAGGCAGTGCACGTTTCTTTGTCCGGGGACGAAGTCCCGCTCTATGTTGCGCGCAGTCTGTTGATTGCTGTAGACCGCAATGGCGCCTAACGGACCTGGTATCTTCATGCATAGGTACAGTCCGTGAATGGCTGCCTCAAACTTATTGATGGAGCCCCGGCCCATGATGGCGTTGTACGGATATACCATATCCACAATATCAAAGGTCACTTGCTCACTTCGGGCATTGGGTGCTACACCGAAGGAGAGAGGCAACTCTATTTTGCCGACAGGAAAAGTGCCCTTGCCGCCGAAGCCATACAACGGGTTGTCCGAAGGCTTGAGCAGGCTGTGGCTTATGCCCATGCGGTCGAAGGCGTGGAGGAAAATGATGTCCGCCTGACTGCCATTGTCGACTAGGACTTTGTGCAGGTCCCAGCCTGCCACGCTGCAGTTGATAACCATGGCGTCGATGTGGGGGGCGCTGCGCAGGTCGACGTCTCGTGCGTCGAAGGTTAGCGGCACGTGGGACCACTTTGTCTGCACGACTGGGCCAGTGATGGCAACGTGGTTGATGCTGCGGTAGTGGTCCCGCTTCTGCCGCTTTGTGTCGAAGTCGGTGCTAGACCCCCCAGTGATCATATGAATGACTCCGCGATATGGCTGATCGGCGAAGTCTTCTTGCTTTGGGGCGTGGGGGTGGGGGATGTTTTGATGTTGCTGGTGTGGAGGTGGGGGTGGGGGAGGTACGATTTGTACTTCCTGATGGTGTTGGTAAGCATGGTGCGGTGGATGCGGGGCGGGGGCGTGGATATATGGTGGAGGGGGTTGCTGGTAAGTGTGCGCGACAACTCTAGGGTTGTCGGCTGGCTGCGCCCGTGCCATCCTGTCTTTGGTGGCCTTCGTCTCTGGGCAGTCTCTGGTTTGGTGGGCGCAGTCTTCGCCATGGAAGAGACAGTAGAATTGGCGCGGCGGCTGCGCACGCCCCGACCCCTACCGCGAGTTCCATTTCCGCGGCCCTGGGGGGGATATTCCTGGCGGCGAGGGGCGTCAGCAGCGGGGTGCTGGTTGGCGATGTTGTGCACTTGCTGTTGATTGCGGCCGTCTCGACCGGAGTCTTGCTGCGGAGTCCTCGTCCACGTGCGGCTGGACTATGGAGCATCTTTGGGCTTTCTCTGAGACTCAACCTTGCGCTGGTGGAGCTCTTCGGATTTGGCGTATTTTTCAAATAGCTGATATAATTCCTGGAGGTTCTTGGGCGGATCTCTGATGAGTGGCTATAGAGGACGCCAGCGCGAAGGCCACTGATGGCGTAGTGGATGGCGATCTGGTCATCGACTGAGGGCAGTTGTGACTTGAGTGTTAGAAATTTGCGGTAATACTCCCGCAGAGTCTCCTTTTCCAGCTGCTTGCAGAGTGAGAGTTCAGCCAAGGCGTCGGTGTCTCGGCGGTACCCTTGGAAGTTGAGCAGGAATTTGTCCCGGAGGCTTCTCCAGGAATCAATGGACAGCGGAGGCAACCTGGTGAGCCAGGTGAGAGCTGGGCCTTCGAGGGCGATGATGAAAGACTTGACCATCGTGGCGTCGTCCCCTCCGGAAGATGCAACGGCGACCTGATAACTCATTATGTATTGTGCTGGGTCAGTGCTGCCGTTGTACTTGGGATATGTCCCTGCCCGGAAGTTGGCGGGCCAAGGCATCACTTGCAGATGTGGCGCCAGGGGACTTCACTCGTCGAGGTAGTTGACCCCTTGGAATGGCGCGGCGTGTGGGAAGGTGTGGTCGCGCTGGGGGAAGCGCGGGTCTTCCAGTTGTGCGCGCTGTTGCAGGGGTGGCCCGTGTTGCAGGCCGAGGTGGCCTTCGCGCTGCATCAGCGCGATCTCCCGCTCGAGGTCCTGGGCCTTCTGCTCTTCGTCGTGTATCATTTGCCGCACCTTGGCTAGTGCGGACACGCGCTGGCGCTTGGCCTCCAGTATCTCTTTCTGCCTCTGGAGATTGCGGTTCTTGAGGCGCAGGGCGCGCAACTGTAACTGTTCTTCCGCTGAGACGCCGAGGACTTCACCGTCCTCGGTGAGGTCCGCGCCCTCCGGTGGGGCGAAGCCTAGGGGAGGCTGCGATTGTCCTTCAGGGCCACAGGTGCGGAGAGTGTCGTCTTCGCAGGTGCGGAGAACGTCGTCTTCAGTAGCCTCTTGGTGGGTGGAGTGGGTGAGGGCGAGGGCGAGGGCCTTGCCCTTTTTTGCGGCAAGCAGTGCTGCCTTCGCAGCCTCGTTAGCCTTCGAGTTAGCTTTCTTGGGTGCCATCGCGGGTGGTTTTTTCGTAGCACGAACGGTGAGCGCCAAATGTTGGAACTTGCTACCAGGTGCAAGGGGATCCAACGGGGGTGAGAGTCGACGTAAACAGGGTTCTAGCACGAGATGGCAAAAACTCTGTTAATCTAGCCTCTTAAGGGCACTGTGCGGGGGTATTTATAGGTACCTGAGTGCCCAGCGCCCTGTGTTAAGGACGCATGTGCCCTCAGACATCTAGGTTATCCCCGGAATATTCCCATAAAGCGGGGTTACAGACCGTAATTACAGGGATGCCTTTACAAATTAGGCCCGTAACGCGCAGCGGCCACGCAGGGCCTGTTACAATGGGCCGGATCACACGTGGGCCTCCATGCTGGACGAGGCCGCAGTGATGGGACGACCTCGTCACAGGTCTTCGTCCGATGACGTGTGGGACGAAGGGTGAGCCTGCCTGTTGTCTTGTCTCTGCTGGTCCGACGATTACGGCGAAGGCATCGAGCGAAGGGTGGCGTCTTCGCCTTCGCCCCAACATATAAGCATCCTGTTCTTCCTCTCTACCACACTGTTTTGTTGTGGTGTGTAGGGAGCGGAGAACTCGTGCTTGATTCCTTCCTCCTCAAGGTACTCCTCCACTTGTAAGTTCTTGAACTCGGACCCGTTGTCGCTTCTTATCTTTTTCACCTTGAGCTCAAATTCATTTTGAGCTCTCCTTAGAAAGCGCTTTAGGGTCCCTTGGGTTTCTGATTTATCCTGCAAAAAGAATAACCAAGTGAAGTGGGAAAAATCATCAACAATAACAAGACCATACTTACTTCTCCCCATGCTGAGGTAGGCAACGGGTCCGAAGAGGTCCATATGAAGTAGCTCCAGAGGTCTTGATGTGGTCATCGCATTCTTGCTGTGATAAGTACTTCCCACCTGTTTACCTGCTTGACACGCTGCACAAGGTCTATCTTTTTCGAAACATACATTGGTTAGACCTAACACATGTTCTCCCTTTAGAAGTTTGTGAAGGTTCTTCATCCCAATATGTGCTAGACGGTGATGCCACAGCCAGCCCATGCTAGTCTTAGCAATTAAGCATGCATCTAGACCGGTGAAAGGGAAATAGGGTCAAACCTTTTCCTAAATGATTTTGGTTGTTGAATTGTCCAACACAAATAATTGGACTAACTAGTTTTCTCTAGATTATACATTCCAAAGGTGCCAAAGGTTCAACACAAACCAGCAAAAAGAACAAGTTAGGCTTCAAAAGAAAGGAGCAAAAAGGAAACCGAAGTGTGCCCTGGTCTGGCGCACCGGACTGTCCGATGTGCCACCGGACAGTGTCCGGTGCACCAGGGTGAATCGACTTCAACTCCGCAGCTTCGGGTTTCCCAGGCGCAGCTCTGCTATAATTCACCGGACTGTCCGGTGCACCCGCGGAGCAACGGCTATCAGCGCGCAACGGTCGACTCTGACAGTGAACAGTACAGAACAGTGAACGAGGCAGAAGTCAGAGCAGTTGGTCAGAGGGGCACCGGACTGTCCGGTGTCGCACCGAACTATCCGGTGCCACATGAGGACAAAGCCTCCAACGGTCGACCAGCTCCAAGCCCTAACGACAAGATGACGTGGTGGCACACCGGACTGTCCGGTGCGCCCATCGCCAGCAGCCTTCTCCAACGGCTACAATTTAGTTGGTGGCTATAAATACCACCCCAACCGGCCACTTGAAGGTATGGGAGCCCAAGCAACATTCCAAGTCATATAGTTGACATATTCAAGCCCTCCCAACCACCTCTATTCATTGATCCATCATATACACAAGATTTAGACCACTACAACCCACACAAGTGCCACAAAAGAGAGAGCAAGCAAAAGAAAGCTTCTCGTGTGAGTTTAGCTCTAGTGCCTTGTGAGATTCATTGAGAGATAGTGTGTACTACATTTTGCGTTCACTTGTGCGTGGACTTTTGACTCCCATTGAACTTCCTCCAAAGTTTTGGAGGCTTGTAAAGCTAGCAAGAGACACCTAAGTGTGTGGTGATCCTTGCGGGGTCTTAAGTGATCCTTAAGAAGAAGAAGAGCTCTCCGGTCTTGGGGATCGGGAGAGAGAGGGAAATGGTTGAAAGAGACCCGTCCTTAGTGGACTCCTCATCGGGGACTAGGCCTTCGAGGGCCGAACCTCGGTAAAACAAATCACTCGTGTCTCGTGTGTTTATTGCTTGTGATTAGTTTGTTCTCTTTCTTTCTAAGTTCTCTTGCTCTACTCTTTGCTAATATTATTTTGTGTTGCTTCAAGTTAAATTCTCATTTAGAGAAGCAACTCCTTGCAAGAAAGAACTTGTGTTAATCTCCTTCTTATCTAAGCCCTCTTGCATTATTCTCCACTAACATTTCTAGTAGTATTGCTATTGATTAAATTCCACACTCTTTGGAAACAATACTCGTTGCAAGCAAAAGACTTAGTTTTATACTCCGATAATTGTGAATCTTGTTCTAACCACTAATCAAGGGATCTAGTTGGGGTGTAAAGTTATAATTTTCAGGTTTCGCCTATCCACCCACCTCTAGGCGACTTTCAATTGGTATCGGAGCTAGGCACTTCATATTGAGTCTAACGACTCGAAGTGATGGCTCGAAGAAGATCCCAAAAGAACAAGAAGACACCTCCAAAGGAAAACAATGAGGTAACTCTTGAGATATTGCTTCCCGATTGTTCTAATTATGATTCATGGTCTACTAAGGCGATAAATGCTTTTAGAACCGTAGATCCACAATTAGAACAAATTTTAGACAAGAGTATCATTCCTTCTAACTATGATAAGGAAAATTCTTCGGAGGAAGATCTAGGATGTATGCACTTAAACTATCAAGCTTATCACATCTTAAGTAAATCTCTTAGCAAAGAAGATTATCATGCCTTCATAATAAGATGTGATGGACCTATTTGTGATGCGCATGATATTTGGACTAGAATTAAAATCAAATTTGATGAGTCCAAACATGATAGTTCATTTTGTGCTTCTACTTCCTTTAGTATTTGTTAAACTAACCCTTTGAAGGAAGAAAAAGAAAATGAACGATGGAGACCAAACGATGAATCCACCTCTCCAAAAGGTTTGTCTTCCCATTTTGATTCCCACATATGTTGTGTGGCTAATGAAAATGATAGCGGAAGCACAAATGAGGACGAGGAGGATAAACGAAGCTTCATGCAACTCTACGCTCATCTAAGCCTAGAAGATAAGGCGGTCATGCTGAAACTTCTAAAAAGAGCGAGAGAGCAAAGCAAAGCTTGTCAAATGCTAGAAGATGTTCTCTCCATGAAAATGCTACACTTTGACGAGTTGACTAAAGAACATAAGGAGCTAAAGTGCTCTCATGTTGATTTGGTCCAAAGGTATGAAACTATTTCAATTGAGCAAGATAACTCTTTACATTGTATCGCTCAATTAGTAAGTAGGAATGCCTTGCTTAAGGACCGAGTAGAAAAGCTAAAAGATGAAAATCTAGCTTTTCAAGAAAAATATGATATGCTTCTATGTTCTCATGAAAATCTTATGGATGATCATATCATATTAAACATTGCTCATGAGGTTGTAATAGAAAACTTAAAATCACAACAACCTCAATCATGCACATGTATTCAAATTGAAACTATATTACCATGTGCTAATGCTTGTTGTCTATCGACAAGCAAATCTTCCTTTGAGCTAGAATTTACAGGAACAAAAGAAGATACATATCAAAAGCTCAAAGAAGAAAATGAGAGGCTAAAAATGAGCTTGACACAACTAAAAGGGAAGTGCATTGCTCAACCTTCTCAAGATAACCATGATCACATGGTGAAGAAGCTTGAGACGGGAACAACCGTGGCATGCACTAAATCCCTTGAAGAAAATGTCAAGGACTTGAGGATTGCCAAGAGGAAGGAACAAAAGAAGAAAATCAATACCTCTTCCAAAAGCCTCAACCATGCCTCCATAAAAGGTAACATCCAAGGTAATAATCAAGTCACACTTCATAATAAGAGAAGTAAGAAGTGTAATGAATGCTTTGAAAAGGGACACTCGATTAGGTCATGTCCCTATATTAAAAATGACTTGATTATTAACAAGGATGATAAACTTTGTTTTAAACGCTCAAAGAAGGGACACTTAATTAAATCTTGTCCCTATTTAAAACAAAAAGGCATAGTGTTAGAAAAGAAATTATTAACTAACCATGTAGCAAGCAAGAAACAAGGAAAGAAGAAATCTTCAAGACTTGAAGATCGCCTTTGCTACATATGCCGAAAGAAGGGACATCAATGCAAGGATTGTCCCATGGGTAACTATCCCACCTCTTGCTTGTTAATTATTTCTCATGTAACTAGGCAACCCAAAATTGCAACTTGTGCTAGAAAGGTAATGAGTTTACCAAATGCTAACACAAAGGACTCTTGGGTTCCTAGATCTTTGTTGACTAACCTTAATAGACCCATCAAGCGATGGGTACCAAAATATGCTTGACAAGCTTTGTAGGCAAAGGAGATGGTATGAAGCTTTGGGGTGCTTAAGAGAGTCAATTCAATTTTTATTAACTCAAGCTATCAATCTTCAATGATCCATATATCCAAGATTGACCCAAAGTTATTTTAATTGTTATATCTAAAACTCATATCATCTCGGGGAAGATATTGATGTTGAAGGAAATAAAGAATTATCCTATGCGGAAAAATCAAGACCTACAACATGGAGGAAAGCCAAAGGATGGTAACATTTATGCTTTTAAGTGCAAGTATCTTAAAATATCATTTCTTATGTGTCTTGTGTAGTCACATAGAAAAAGAAAGCACTTCAAATGTTTTTAAATTATGTCACGATTCTTTGAAGAAATTCCTCTCATAGGGTAGATTGTATATTCATCATTTCTATATCATGGCAATCTACATGCTTTAATTGTTGTAAGTATCTCATGGCATGCTTTACACTAATCATCCTATTATTGACATGTTCTAGTTATAGAGAGATATTCCAAGCTCTTAAGAGAATAAGGTGTCACGTAAGGAATTCAATTTCTTAGGACACTTATAAAGGGAATCTCTCTTTATATCTAGAAATTGTGAGACTAATGTTTTTATCTAACTAACCTAAGTAGTCTCACATATAGAGAATAAGTTTCTCTTTGGAGATGCGTATTCTAACATGAAAAGAAAAGTCAATCCAATGATTTATGTTGTTTTGCCTCTTGCTTAAATTGGATATGATTCTTCTATATTTATCGCTCTCCATGTTATGAATTAGATTTATTCTCATAATCTTAAAAATTTATCTATGCTTGTTTTGTAAGCAAAATTAAGCATACATCATGGAATAACCTAGTTCATAAAGTTTTCATGCTTTAGTAATCCATTTTTCATTCCTTATCAAATTGATTACACAAAGGGAAACTAGTGTTTGTGTTACTAATGACATATCTCTTGAGATTACTTATGAAAATCTACAAGAGAGTAAGTGCAAGCCGCAAGCCTCAAGGGTTACTCTTCATCCAAAGGAAGAAAGGTAAAAGCAAAGGTATGGGAACTCATCTTTTTAATCAAATATAGTTCCCATCAATGATTATTTACTCTAAATTCTGCCTATGTGAAGAATAGATTCTTTATTGGACTTAAGTCAGCCAAATGTGCATTCAATCTCATTCTCATAAAATGCAATTGTCCATTAGAATCTAATTCATGCCTTTGCTATATCTGTTCTCATATTGATATGCTCTTAAGTCATGATAATAAATTCAATATGAAGAAGTAAAATTCCTATGATTGATCAAGATATTTAAAGGGTGCTTATTCCTCTTTTCTAATAATGTGCACTAATGTTAAGGATTTTACTTCATGTCTGTGTGACTTGTGAATGACGAATTGTTTATATTTCTTATCTAAAAGAAATCATTCTTCATCATATACTCCCTTGTGCTATTAACATCTCTCTTGAGTATATTCAATAAGTTTGGAAGGAAAAAGAATCAACTATAAAGGGAGGACACTCAAATGAAAAAGGAAGACATCAAGAGCAACAACACCTACTTCGATAATGAGATCTTCAAAACAATCAATGGTGTGGTTGTACGCATTCTAAATCTTTTTCATTGTGAGAATACTAGGCAGAAAGTATTATAAGCCTTGATCAAGATGAGTAATGCTTCTCCCTATTTGTCTTTAAAAGTGAGTGCATCTATCCATTTCATTCAATTTCTTGATGCATATCTTTAGAGGGAGCCTATTTCTATATCTTGATTATATTGAGACTAACACTTCATCTTAGTAATCTCATATCGTCTCATGTATGAGAACAATTTTCTCATGAAGTATGCTACTACATATCAATCCATCTTGGTAAAATAATGTCACCTTTATCAAGGATTGTAGCTTTCATTGTTAAAGTAGCATATTTACTGGATTCTCCCGCTTTAAGCTAGTTTAATGATCTAATGCCTATGTTGTTCTTTTGATCGTATCTGTTGTTTGTTTGATCATTGAATAACTTCAATTAACACTTATGTCTCTTAGTGCCTCATATAATTTCAATCAATTTCTCTCTTGATATGGACTAAGTTAAAAGGAGAATTCATGATTTATTTATACAATTTGTGATCTACTTGATATATAATAACATGACTTAGAAAAGGATCACTAGTTGTAGAACTCTCTCGTGTGCAAAATATTTCCATACACTGTCTTGATTATAGGTCTTAAGTAACTAAGACTAAGGTTAAAGCACAATGAAGAGAGCGTCTCTATGTGAAGGTACAAAAGGCTAAAACTACTTCCTCTCATTTATACATGTACCTAAATCTTCTATACATTCCTTGCATATCTTGTATAAAAGAAAGAGAAAGCATGTCTATGCATTATCCCTGCTTCATACCTAGTTCAACCTCTCAAAAATTTTCATTCTTGCATTAATGCACTTTTGTTGCAACTAGGTGAAGTGACTTTATTGTCAAAGAGCTTAAAGCTTAACCTTGTAACGAGGATAAGCTACCTTTGTTTCAAACGTGGAGGGTCCTTAAGTCTCTTTGAAATCCTTAAGGGTAAATGCTTAAAATGATTCCAACATGTTTCATAAGTGCATAGTCTGTCATGAGCATCACACTTTTATTATGACACTTTGCACTTCACAAATTTCTATGATATAGATATGTTCTCATTAACCTAATTATCTGCACTTAGCATTTAAGGCCAAAATCTCTATTCCTCTCAAGGCACATATTTAGGGGGAGCAATCTATATTATATAGAACTGTTTAAGCTTATTTGACATATCCTTTTAATCATGTCCCTTTCCTTTGGTACATTTGCATATTTCCTATCTCTATTGTGCCAAGGCTAAGACTAATATGTTTCCATGAGCATCTCATGTATTAAGTCTTAGATTGAAAGGGAAATGGAGTATTCGGCAAAGACATCGCTTCCACTCTACATCTTCGGTATTATCCTTCCTTGCCGGTATTCCACCAGCTCTCCAATTTGGTATAATCTTCACTCACATATTGTTTGCCAAAGGGGGAGAGAAAGTAAAGAAGGGCTTATATTTCACTCACAAGTATCCGTTTTTGGCGATTCATGCCAAAGGGGGAGAAAGTATTAGCCCAAAGCAAAAGGACCGCACCACCACCAATTTCAAAATTTGTAGTCTTTCAATTTGTATTAAAGAAGTGTTTTTAAAGATTTTCAAATTAATATCTTATTTTTGATAGAATTTCAAATTGGTATAACCTCTTCAAAGAATTTAATTAAGGGGGAGTTGTGTTTAGTCAAAGGAAAAGCATTTGAGACAGGGGAGAAATATTCAAATCTTGAAAATGCTTCTCGAAATCTTATTCATATACCTTTGACTATTTGCAAAGACTTTGAAAAAGAATTTCCAAAAGAATTTGCAAAACAAGTGGTGCAAGCGTGGTCCAAAATGATAAACATGAAGAAAGCATCCATGCAAATCTCATGAAATGAATATTGGTTTAATTCCAAGCAACCTTTGCACGTACCTTATGCAAACTAGTTCAATTATGCATTTATATATTTGCTTTCGTTTGTGTTGGCATCAATCACCAAAAAGGGGGAGATTAAAGGGAAATAGGGTCAAACCTTTTTCTAAATGATTTTGGTGGTTGAATTGCCCAACACAAATAATTGGACTAACTAGTTTGCTCTAGATTATACATTCTACAGGTGCCAAAGGTTCAACACAAACCAGCAAAATGAACAAGTTAGGCTTCAAAAGAAAGGAGCAAAAAGGAAATCGAAGTATGCCCTGGTCTGGCGCACTGGACTGTCCGGTGCACCAGGGTGAATCGACTTCAACTCCGCAGCTTCGGGTTTCCCAGGCGCAGCTCCGCTATAATTCACCGGAATGTCCGGTGTGCCCGCGGAGCAACGACTATCAACGCACAACGATCGACTCTGACAGTGAACAGTGAACGCGGCATAAGTCATAGCAGTTGGTCAGAGGGGCACCGGACTGTCCGGTGTCGCACCGAACTGTCCGGTGCCACATGAGGACAAAGCCTCCAACGGTCGACCAGCTCCAAGCCCTAATGACAAGATGATGTGGCGGCGCACCGGACACTGTCCGGTGGTGCACCGGACTGTCCGGTGCGCCCATCGCCAGCAGCCTTCTCCAACGGCTACAATTTGGTTGGTGGCTATAAATACCACCCCAACCGGCCACTTGAAGGTGTGGGAGCCCAAGCAACATTCCAAGTCATATAGTTGACATATTCAAGCCCTCCCAACCACCTCTATTCATTGATCCATCATATACACAAGATTTAGACCACTACAACCCACACAAGTGCCACAAAAGAAAGAGCAAGCAAAAGAAAGCTTCTCGTGTGAGTTTAGCTCTAGTGCCTTGTGAGATTCATTGAGAGATAGTGTGTACTACATCTTGCGTTCACTTGTGCGTGGAGTTTTGACTCCCATTGAACTTCCTCCAAAGTTTTGGAGGCTTGTAAAGCTAGGAAGAGACACCTAAGTGTGTGGTGATCCTTGTGGGGTCTTAAGTGATCTTTGAGAAGAAGAAGAGCTCTCCGGTCTTGGGGATCAGTAGAGAGAGGGAAAGGGTTGAAAGAGACCCGTCCTTAGTGGATTCCTCAACGGGGACTAGGCCTTCGAGGGCCGAACCTCGGTAAAACAAATCACCCGTGTCTCGTGTGTTTATTGCTTGTGATTAGTTTGTTCTCTCTCTCTTTCTAAGTTCTCTTGATCTACTCTTTGCTAATATTATTTTGTGTTACTTCAAGTTAAATTCTCATTTAGAGAAGCAACTCCTTGCAAGAAAGAACTTGTGTTTATCTCCTTCTTATCTAAGCCCTCTTGCATTATTCTCCACTAACATTTCTAGTAGTATTGCTATTGATTAAATTCTGCACTCTTTGAAAACAATACTCGTTGCAAGCAAAGGACTTAGTTTTATACTCCGATAATTGTGAATCTTGTTCTAACCACTAATCAAGGGATCTAGTTGGGGTGTAAAGTTATAATTTTCAGGTTTCGCCTATCCACCCCCCTCTAGGCGACTTTCAACCGGCCTCCTCTTTCGAAAAATCAACTAAGTAGAGTTTGCCGTCTAGTACACCCTTAAAAGCTAATGAACCATCACTCCTTCTAAAGACAGACACGTCTACATTGGTAAATAGACAATTATATCCCATATTACATAGTTGACTGACAGATAATAGATTGTACCCGAGCGATTCAACTAAAAACACATTTGATATGGAATGCTTGGATGAAATGGCTATCTTTCCTAGTCCTTTAACCTTGCCTTGATTCCCATCTCCAAAGATGATCGAATCTTGGGAATCTTTGTTCTTGACGTAGGAAGTGAACATCTTCTTCTCCCCCGTCATGTGGTTTGTGCATTCGCTGTCGATAATCCAGCTTGAGCCCCCGGATGCATAAACCTGCAAGGCAAATTAGGCTTGGATTTTAGGTACCCAACTCTTGTTGGGTCCTACAAGGTTAGTTACAATAGTCTTTGGGACCCAAATGCAAGTCTTGTGTCCTTTGCATTTGGACCCCATCTTTCTAGCAACCACTTTTTCATTTTTACATGAGAGTACATACGTAATGTTGCAAGCATGAAAGACAGAGGTAGGTTTATTACACATTTTCCTAGGAGCATGAGACATAAAATTTCTCCTAGGCCTACCATTAAAATTGGAACTTGAAGCAATCATAGCATGTGAATCAAAAGCATTATAACTCCTATTATAATGAGAACTTCTAGAAAATTTTCTATCATTATACATGAAAGCATGATTCTTTTGATTACTACTAGCCATAGGGGCCTTCCCTTTCTCCTTGTTGGGAATGGGAGCCCTTTGGCTTGTTAAGTTCTTGGCTTCCTTTCGAAAGTCAAGTCCATCCTTAATTGAGGGATGTCTACCAACGGTGTAGGCATCCCTAGCAAATTTTAACTTATCAAAGTCATTTTTACAAGTCTTAAGTTGGGTATTAAGACTTGCCACTTCACCATTTAATTTTATAATAGAAGTAAGGTGCTCAACACATGCATCAACATCAAAATCCTTACACCTATTACAAATGACAACATGTTCTACACAAGATCTAGTTTTATTAGCTCCTTCTAGCTTAGCATTTAAATTGTCATTAATACTCTTTAAGCTAGACATAGTTTCATGACAAGAAGATAATTTCGAAGAAAGCATTTCATTCCTTTTAACCTCTAAAGCAAGAGACTTTTGCACACTTACAAACTTATCATGCTCTTCATATAAAATATCCTATTGCTTTTCTAAAAGTCTATTCTTTTCATTTAAAGCATCAATCAATTCATTGATTTCATCTACTTTAGTTCTATCTAAACCTTTGAATAAACTTGTGTAATCTACTTCATCATCACTAGAGTCATCATCACTTGAAGTAGTATACTGTTGGGGGCCTTCGTCTTCCGAAGGTCCTCAAAAACATAATTTAACAATGTTTCTGGAGTATAATACATGAACAGGTAGCTTCGGACTCGGATCAGAACCACAATATGAAGAAGTACAAAGAATGCGAAGGTTGGCACAGAGCCGAAGCTATGCGCAGGGGACCTTCGGCATGATAGCAGAAAGGGGAACCGACTTAAAAGGGAAAAGGCTATTTAGACCTCGATGGATTACTATAGAATCATTAGCAAATGTAAAGGGCATGAATGTAATTTTACATGGGCTGCGTCCCGTGCCTATAAATAGATGAACAGTGCTCCCGTACTGTTCACGCTGACTGGGCATTTGCTTTTGCGCCACGCTTGTACTCTTACCTTCTTTCAAGCCGAAGGTACATTTGTAACTTGATATCATTTCTATTTTTCTATGATAATAAAATAGAAATTAGTCGATAATAATACATAGTCATTCATGTCATTTTACATTTCATATGATTCCCTTTTTCATTACCATATGCTGTACTGATGAAGGTATGTCCTTCATAACCTTCGTCCGAAGATCATTATATCCTAAGGGAAATAATGCCTCGAAGGATGAAGGGCATTAACGTTTAACATTCTTTGTGTTGCCTTGTTCTTAACTCATAGCATTTGAGAACAAGTCCCCAACATTGGCGCCCACCTCCGGTGAATCCTTTTCGACCACCTTCGGTAAGCACTGACCTTCGTCATGCCACCGAAGAAAGCTTCAGCGACAGGGGCTGCCGCTCTGCAGCCGCTGGACCCAAACCAGGAGACCCTTTCTCTTCGAGAGGCCCGAAGCCAGAAGAGGAAGGCCACCAGTCCGACACCCCAAGAGGACGAGTTGGACCAAGAAATCAGAAATATGGAGATGCTTCATCAGCAAGTGCAAAAGAAGAAGGAGAAGATGGCTCGACTAGCTGACCTACAAAGGCAGATTGACGAAGCTACTGAAGAAGTACATCACCTTGCTCAAGACGAGCAAGGCCGAAGGCCCCAGCACAGGGAGCTTCATCAAGAGGGCTTGTTCAATGACGATGGATGGTATGATGATTTTAATCATGATACCTTTACTTTTGATGATGCTTCTCCCTTGGCAGCAGAACTTCAGGCTATTTCGTGGCCCCCATCATACAAGCCACCTCAGCTTCCAATGTATGATGGGCATTCAGACCTAAAGCAGTTTTTGATGAGTTATGAAGCAACCATATCTTCATATGGAGGCAATGCAGCTGTCATGGCCAAATCCTTCGTCATGGCAGTTAAGAATGTGGCCAAGACATGGTATTCTTCTCTTCGGCCAGGAACTATCACTTCATGGCAGAAGCTCAAGGACATGCTAGTGACAAGCTTCCAGGGCTTCCAGACGAAGCCAGTCACAACTCAGGCTCTGTTTCAATGCACGCAAGATCATGAGGAGTATCTCCAGGCATACGTCCGAAGGTTCTTGCGTCTGAGAGCACAAGCGCCTACAGTGCCCAATGAAATTGTCATTGAGGCCATGATCAAGGGGCTTCGTCCAGGACCTACAGCCCAGTATTTTGCTAGAAAGCCTCCACAGACTTTGGAGAAGCTGCTTCAAAAGATGGATGAATACATCCGCGCTGACAATGACTTTCGTCAAAGAAGGGAGGAAGCCTACAGGTTCTCTGAGATGACCAGAGGCTTCAGAGGGAGAATCCACCCAAGGCACGTCAGATCAATCCACTCCACCCAGAATGACGACAGAGGAAGTCAGCAACAGAGGCCACAATATTCCTCGCAAGCTTCGGGGCAGCAACAAAGCTATCTTCGGTCGCCAGCTCCAAGAGGCAGAGGCACCAGGGGCTTCGAAGGAAGGTTTGGGGATCAGCCCAGAAAAAATTATTGCCTATTCTGTGGTGAGGACAAGGGCCATACTACGAGGATGTGCCATGCCACCATTCAGAAACAGAAGGAAATAGCAGAAGCTACAGCAAAACAGAACCAGCCGAAGCAGGTCATGCACACTGCTTCGTATCACTCACCCTACATACCAGAGTATGTGGGTAACCATCCTGCAGCTTCTGTTGCTTCGGCTAGCCAACCACAGGCATCATGGCAGCAGCCTCCACCTTCGCCACCACTACAACCTGTGTATTCACGAAGCCAGCAGCCAGAAGGGAGCCAATAGACCCAACAACAGCGAGACTTCAGGGAGGAGTCCGAAGCTCGTACAGTCAACAGTACTGTGCCAGAATCGAAGCATATCTATTGAGGGATATCCTACCCCTGAAACAGTTTTTACATTCATTGCCATTTTCTTTTTTAATAAGGAACAATTATTGAAAACTTAGTTCTCTCGTCATTTTGCATTTCTTGTAATAGCTTCGTACTTGCCATAGTGAAATATATCTTCTCCACAAACTCGCCGAAGCTACAAAAAGTCGTTCTAAGGAACACGACATAAGTATCACCGAAGCTACAAAAAGTCGTTCTAAGGAACACGACATAAGTATCACCGAGGCTACAAAAAGTCGTTCTAAGGAACGCAGCGTAAGTTGCCGAAGCTACAAAAAGTCGTTCCTAAGGGAGCGCAGTGTAAGTTTTCTGCTCAAAAGTCGTTCCAAAGGGAATGCAAAGCCAAATACCACCGAAATATAAGGCGAAGCGCGAAAAGTCAACGAGAATACCGCCGAAATAGAAGGCGAAGAAGTTCAAAAGACGTTCCTAAGGGAATGCAGAACTTACAGCGAAAAGTCAGCGCTGATACACCGAAAAATAAGCGGTTAAGTCGAAAAATAAACGGCAAAGAGATTGTGTATTCCACTATGGGGATGTGTGTGTGTCTTCGGCACAAATATCATTTTGCATAGCATAACATCATCACATCATTTTGCATAACATAACATCATACATCATGTTGCATCAATGGCACAAGAAGGGGATACAGTGTTGATCTTCGGAGAATGCTTCGAAAAAGTGAAATGGTGTTAAGGCACAAAATAAGTTTTGAAAAAATACAGCTACATCAGCTCTGATGTGGAGGAAAAAAATCTATTGTTGACGAAGCATTAATGTTTTTGGCGACGTCTGGAGGATTTTTTACGAAGCACTCTGATATGAAGGAAAAAGCCCATTGTTGACGAAGCATTAATGTTTTTGCGACGATTGGAGGATTTTTCACGAAGCATAAAAGCTCTTCTTTACGAAGCATGAAAAGAAGGGAAGGTGTTTTTCGCCGAAGGCTCAAAAACGGTATGTACATAAAAATTTCATGCATCGCAAAGAAATGAATTACAAAATCATTTATATATTACATTCAAAACCCATGAGCACCAAATATTACAAGCATAGTCTAGCAAATGTTACATTGATATTTTGGCAATGTTTTTACAAATAGCTATTCTTCTTCTTTCAAAACTTTTTTTGCAGCTTCGGTCACCAGCTGGGTAACAACTTCGTCCATAATAGTTTCGGCCATGCTAATAATTTCTGATGACTCCTTTGCCTCTGGGTCGGCCAATGACTCGAAGGGCTCGGGAAGAGGAGATAGTTCAGCTGCGGTAGAAAATGTGAATCAGTTCGAAGCCACAAAAATAAACAATAAAGTTAAAACCCATTAAGCAATACCTATCCGCTTTTCGAGTTCCGCAGCTTTTTCAGCTGCTTTTGTTGCTTCCCTAGCATCATGAGTATCTTTTTCGCTCTTCTTTATTATTTCGTGGGCCATCCCTCGGCCGCCGTTTTCTCAGATGTCAGTGAAGAATTTTCCACCAGTTAAGCTTGCTTCGGCCGAGGGGTCTTTTGTATTGTCAACAAAGAAAGCAGTTTCGGCTTGGGCCAGAATTTTCACATGTTCGCACCCTGCTTTCTCCAAAATAGCTGCGACTCCTCTTGCACCAGAGAAGGCACAGACGTCCCCGCGGTCACTCAAAATTTCTTCAAAAGCTTCGGCTTCGTTGCTGATCCACTCAATTGGGCCTTCGGGGTCGCCTCGTACGAAGTTATCTTCACTTGAATATGCGCCAACATTGGCGAAACTAGTTTTTATCTTTTTCACACATTCTATAGATTTTTCAAAACATTTTTCTTTTGACGTGCGAAGTTCTGCAACTGTTTTTTCCCAGTAATTTTTCCAGTAATCACTGGCATCTCGTTCAACTTCGGCAGCAGCGCATTTTTATTTTGCTTCAGCCAGCTGTTTCCGAAGGTCTTCAATTTCGCATTTCTGGGCTTCAGCTTGGGCTTTCGAAGTAGCATCGTCTTCTTTTATTTTGTTCACCAATGAATTTAATATTTTATCTTTTTCAAGACCTTCATTCCTTAGTTCAATTACTTCGGAACGAAGGTTGTTCAGAGCTATAGTGCATCCTTCGTCTTCGGCATTTTTCTGCGCCCTGAGGGCATTGCTAAGAATCAGGCCCTGCAAAAGAAGTGTGGTTTTAAGTATAAGCAAATAAAAAAAATTCATTTTTAAGTACAAAAAATTCATTCTCACACCTTTAAACTATTATATGCTAAACTATCGGCCAATTCATCTTTTGATAACACCGAAAGCTCGTCTTCTAGTGTTGGGAATCCAAAGCTTCTGCTCATCTCCCGGCAGACAGAAATCTCCTTGCTGTCTGGGAGACAATACAAGAAATCTTCTTCTCCGCTGCCGTTGAATACCAATGCCCCCTTTGGATATTTCAGTTTCTGGACATAGTATTGAGCTTCTCGCTTTTCTTCTTGAGAGAGATTTTTTCCCGAAGCATGATGGATAATATACTCAGCGTTCTCTTTCAAAGCTTCGGGAGTAGGAGCGACAGATTTTTCAGGCAAAATTTGTTCTATAGCTTCTTCCTTCGCTGCCTTTTCTCCAATTTCCAAGGATTTCTCTTTGATGGGCTCTGAAGGCCCAGTTTCAGCATCGGCCCGGCTCATTGTAGCTTCGGCTTCGGTCAGCTTTGTCTCAGTTTCAACTTGTGCTTTCGGAGCCTTGGCAATTTTTCCTGGAGTACAACTTGAAGTTTTTATCGTCTCCAGCACATCTAACACACTAGCCATCCTTTTTCTCTTTGGGGTTGCTTCTAGATCTTTTTGTATCTTCGGCGCCTCCACTCCTACCGAAGGGCTTAGAATGTCTGATGTTTTTGTCTCTTCGGGTCTTGGTTCTTCAATTTTGTCAACCTTCGGCATTACAGTCGGCTCTTCAATCCTCTGCGTAAGGGCAGGTCTTTCGGCTTTAGTAGCCGAAGTGGTCTCACCGCCAAAGTCAGGCACTATGGCCGGTTCAATGTAGCGCGGTCGGTGAGTAAGAACCTTCACCTTTTTCTTCTTCGGCGCGGGCTCGCTTGAGGCGACTGAAGCAACATCCTTCCTAGAAGTTCCACTCTTTCTCTTCTGCCCCCGTGGCGGGTAGCGGTAGTCAGGATACATAAATCCAATAGCATCAAAAACTCTATTTAGCCTCTTCTTTTTTCGGCTCCCGAAGGCCGCAGATAATGCATTATCTTCAGACTTGGAGTAGGCCCCAAGTAGTTCATCACTGGTATTTTCAACACATTTCAGCCAGTCATCGTCTAGTTCGATAAATTGGTCTCTAAACCTGAAGGTATATTTCAATCGAACCAAACCACCTTCGTTATGGTTGCTGATGGTCTCTTTTGGCATCTCCCAGTTGTCTACCAATGGCCATATCCTGTAGGCCACATGTTCTTAGACTAAATCCCTTGTCCCGATGAAAGAGCAAACTATGTCGAAGGCCCTTCGGCATCCTTCGGCTACTTCATCAATTTCTACCTTCGGTTTCCGAAGGCCGAAGCGGGACCAAATGGGGCGCATGATGATCTCTGTAATGTCTTCCCTCGCCTTTAAATCATTTTTCACATAGAACCATTCTTTCATCCAGTCTCCAGGCCATCTCTTCCGAAAGGTTGGCACTAGGCAGCTTGAGCCTGAACGAGCAACGAAGCTGTAGCAACCAAAATTGTTATGATACTGTTCCTTACCCTAGGGCTTCGTCTCATATAAAAGTTCGTGCATGCTGCAGAAACATTTTGCACTTGGCTCCAAACCTTGACTCCTCACGGCCCAGACAAAGATCCCCATTCTGATAATTGTTTCAGGGGTAATCTGGTGAAGGAAAATCTCATATATCTTTAGAACTTCAACCACAAATCTGCTTAAGGGGAACCGAAGCCCAGCCTTGAAGAAGCTTCAGTAGATTACGACTTCATTCTCTTCAGGAACAGGAACAATCCTATCTCCGTTGTCAGCCCTCACAATAGATATGTCTCAAAAATACCTTCCTCTCATGTTATCAAGATGACTCTGTCTGATAGTCGATTTCCCGAAGACCGCGTGACTTGGTCGCCAGGGCTGATCTTCGGAGTCTTCGCCCCCGCTTTCCGCATTATAACTATCACTGTCATCGGTATCTTCAGATAAGCCTTCTAGAATTTCTTTTGTAATCTTTTCTGTATTGGTCCTTGCAATTGACTCGATGAATCCAGCAGTCTTTTTCTCAAGAAGTTTCTCCTCTTCGGTTAGCTTCGCTTCAGCAACTGTCTTCTTATCTTGAGACATCTTATCTTCGGAACTGACAAAAATATTTCCTTAAATCCAAAGCTTAGAAAATTTAAGAAACTAAGCAACTGTTGGAAAGCAAGAGCTAAGAAATCAAGCAAAGCAGGCGTACCAAATGTGCTCGGGGTGAGTTCTTATTTATACGCTCAGCGCGCTCCAAGTTGGAGGGCCCCGTCTGTCATTGACTGTTGCTATTCTAGCAAAGGGAAGGTGTTTTTTCGGACCTTCGGCTTAGGGCCTTCGTCCATATCGCAATATGAATTCGTTATTCTAACAAATTAACCTTGCGAGGGGCTTGTTGGGGGCCTTCGTCTTCCGAAGGTCCTCAAAAACATGATTTAACAATGTTTCTGGAGTATAATACATGAACAGGTACCTTCAGACTCGGATCAGAACCACAATATGAAGAAGTACAAAGAATGCGAAGGTTGGCGCAGAGCCGAAGCTATGCGCAGGGGACCTTCGGCATGATAGGAGAAAGGGGAACCGACTTAAAAGGGAAAAGGCTATTTAGACCTCGATGGATTACTATAGAATCATTAGCAAATGTAAAGGACATGAATGTAATTTTACATGGGCTGCGTCCCGTGCCTATAAATAGATGAACAGTGCTCCCGTACTGTTCACGCTGACTGTGCATTTGCTTTTGCGTCACGCTTGTACTCTTACCTTCTTTCAAGCCGAAGGTACATTTGTAACTTGATATCATTTCTATTTTTCTATGATAATAAAATAGAAATGAGTCGATAATAATACATAGTCATTCATGTCATTTTTTACATTTCATATGATTCCCTTTTTCATTACCATACGCTGTACTGATGGAGGTATGTCCTTCATAACCTTCGTCCGAAGATCATTATATCCTAAGGGAAATCATGCCTCGAAGGATGAAGGGCATTAACGTTTAACATTCTTTATGTTGCCTTGTTCTTAACTCATAGCATTTGAGAACAAGTCCCCAACATACACGTAGGGGTATCTCGAGCGTTTACCTTTTTCTCCTTTGCCATGAGGCAGGTGTGGTGCTCATTTGGGAAGAGAGACGACTTGTTGAAGGCCGAGGCGGCGAGTCCTTCGTCATCGGAGTCGGACGAAGAGCAATCTGAATCCCACTCTTTGCCAAGGTGCGCCTCGCCCTTCGCCTTCTTGTAGGCCTTCTTCTTTTCTCTCTTCCCACTCTTTTCTTGTTCCTGGTCATTAGCATTATCGAGACAATTTGCTATGAAATGACTAGTCTTACCACATTTAAAACAGGAGCGCTTTCCCTTTGCTTTGCTCTTGTTGGGATGCTCCTTGCGTCCTTTTAGCGCTGTCTTGAAGCGCTTGATGATGAGGGCCATTTCGTCTTCATTTAGCCCGGCAGCCTCAACTTGTGCCACCTTGCTAGGTAGCGCTTCCCTGCTGCTGCTTGTTGCCTTGAGTGCAACGGGTTGAGGCTCATAGATGGGCATTGGGCCGTTCAATGCATCATCAACATATCTTGCTTCCTTGACCATCATACGCCCACTCACAAACTTTCTGAGTATCTCCTCGGGCGTCATCTTTGTGTACCTAGGATTTTCACGGATGAGGTTCACAAGATGAGGGTCAATAACAGTAAAAGACCTGAGCATAAGTCGGACAACGTCGTGGTCCATCCATCTCGTGCTTCCATAGCTCCTGATCTTGTTGACCAGGGTCTTGAGCCTGTTGTACGTTTGTGTTGGCTCCTCTCCCCTGATCATGGCAAACCTTCCTAGCTCGCCTTCCACCAACTCCATTTTGGTTATCATGGTGGCGTCGTTCCCCTCATGTGAAATCTTGAGGGTGTCCCATATTTGCTTGGCGTTGTCCAAGCCGCTCACCTTGTTGTATTCATCCCTGCACAATGATGCTAACAAAACAGTGGTAGCTTGTGCATTCTTATGAATTTGTTCGTTAATGAATACAGGGTTATCCGCACTATCAAATTGCATTCCATTCTCAACTATCTCCCAAATACTAGGATGGAGAGAGAAAAGGTGACTACACATTTTGTGACTCCAAAAGGCGTAGTCCTCTCCATCAAAGTGTGGAGGTTTACCAAGAGAAATAGAAAGAAAATGGGCATTGATATTATAAGGAATACACGAATAATCAAATGAAAAATTTGAGTTAACCGATTTCTTTTTCTCGTCGTAGTCGTTGTCTCTTTGGGAAGAAGAAGACTCGTCGCTGTCGTAGTAGATGATCTTCTTGATGCGCCTCTTCTTCTTCCCACCCTTCTTCTTATGACTCGAGCCAGAGTCAGTGGGCTTGTCGTCCCTCGGCTCGTTGAGGAATGACTCCTTCTCCTTGTCGTTGACCACCATCCCCTTTCCCTTAGGATCCATCTCTTCGGGCGATTAGTCCCTTTCGTGAAGAGAACGACTCTGATACCAATTGAGAGCACCTAGAGGGGGGGTGAATAGGTGATCCTGTAAAATTCAACAACTAATAGCCACAAAACTTGGTTAAGTGTTAGAATGGCTAAGTAGCGAGCTCTTGCGACCACACAAGTATCACAGAAAAACAATCACAAAAGACACGCGAGTTTATCCCGTGGTTCGGCAAGTATAACACTTGCCTACCTCCATGTTGTGGCGTCCCAATGGACGAGGGTTGCACTCAACCCCTTTCAAGTGATCCAATGATCAACTTGAATACCACGGTGTTCTTATTTGCTTATCTCTTTTCCTGTTTGCGAGGAATCTCCACAAGTTGGAGTCTCTCGCCCTTACAACAAATATCAAAGTGAAATCATAAGAGTAAGGGTGGGAAGCAACACACACAAATCCGTAGCAATACGCACACACACAAGCCAAGACTTGAGCTCGAATGAAGCACAACGAGTTCACTACTAGAACAGAGCTCAAATCACTAACAAAGTCAATCAAGTGCACGGAGACGGAGTGTGGAAGACTTAGAATGCTCAAAGTATGCTTTGGTGACTCCTCCATGCGCCTAGGGGTCCCTTTTATAGCCCCAAGGCAGCTAGGAGCCGTTGGAGGCATTCTTGGAAGGCTAATCTTGCCTTCTGTCGGGTGGCGCACCGGACAGTCACTGTTCATGTACGGTGCGCGATTTTCTTCCATTCCTGGCTACAATGAAGGTGTGTAGCTCGGTGGGAAAGACATGATTGAGGATAGGGCTCCTGGCGGCGTGCTGTGGAAGTGACGGAACAGAGGAGGATCCAAGGAGGTGATACGGAGATGATGGACTGCTACCTGTCGATGCGATTGATGAACAGAGCGGGAGTGCCAAGACATTGACGGTGGCGACGCCCTAGCTTCCGCCGTCAGATGCGTTGAAACCCTAGCTAATATTATGCGTTGTTGGGAGGAAAAGGCTGTGAAGACGGACGTAACTTCTAGAGAGAGGAACGCACATCAACTGGTCCCAGCCGCCGACGCTGCAGTCGCGGTAGCCGACGCTAGGCACGCGATGCCTATTGAGACCCTTCTAGAAAACGGTTGATTTTTTATGAACTGCACATCGCTAGAATTCTCCAGGCATCTACAACAGCCCGGGGAGGCTGAGAAGATATCTCGTCCGTTGATGGAACATCCTGCGCATATGTTTTTTTGCCGACGTGGATGTACGGGTGCGCGCGTTTGCGTCGCGCTCTATATATATAGAATTAGCGTCTAAAAATACACCACACTTAGATACCAATTAATCAGAACCAAAATGTAACTAAAATAACCAATATGGGAAAAACCAATGTAAAAGGTCCATCTAAAGTAAATAACCCATGAAAAGGTTTCATTAACAGTTTAACTCCAAATGAAGAAGTATAATTCCACAACATTTATTTTCTGATATTACTTTTCTTCTGTCAGACTACCTCAACTGCTGTAAGAAAAGTTTATCATACAATAACAAGAGTTCATCATACAATAACAAGATAGCAATCTGGAAAGTTGATTAGTCTTGAAGGGTGTCAGAAATTTCATTCTTTGTTCCTATTTTAATTGTGTCAATTTCTCCTTTAATCATAGTTCTGTACACTTGCAGAATATCATATGCAGATAATCCATCTGGTTTTTATTTTGCAGATGTAGCAGCTAATAAGTATTGTACTCCCTCTGTCACAAATTATAGGTTGTTTTAGGTTTTATAGGTACATAGATTTTGCTATGCACCTAGATATACACTATGTGTAGAGTAAAACTACATATCTAGAAAAGCCAAAAACGACCTACAATTTAGAAAAGAGCTAATACCTTGTAAGCTAAAAACTGAATATAGAAGACCATGTCATTAATTTGGATCAAGGCATCAAAACAAGTTGTCAGATTATAACTTAGGATATAGAGCAACACATTGAATTAATCAAAGACAGCACTATTTTTGTGGTAGTATTGTACCACAAATATTTCACAGAATTCTGCATTCTATTTGACAACGCTTAATGGTAAATTACACTAAATTTTTGTGCTCTACCTTAGAACACCAAAAGCATTTCAAGTTACTCAATTCTTTACAATTTGAGTAAATAGTCTCTCTTAGCTTATAAAAATGTGTCGGACATGCACTTGATCCCATTTGATTCTGCAACGAATGACTCGTAAAGTGCTACTCCCTTCCATTCCAAATTAAAAGAACGCTTTGACAACTTTTGCTATGCACTTAGATGTACACTAGGTCTAGACACATAGATAGAAAAGCCAAAACGTATAATAATTTAGAACGAAGGGAGTACTAAATAGGCATGTGCACCTGTAGGATATCTGCACCTTATGATAGGCTTCCCTAGCTAGTTCTAGCATTCATCATTCTAGCCTTTTAGGGACTTCTAATATCGAATAAGCATATTTAAAGTGGCTACTCGCCAAGCTTCTGATCATGAATACAACTTTGCCACAGGTATAGATGCAAGATTGATTATTGATCAAATTGAAAATGGAATATACACCAGGACACAATATTTATGTAGACCACATTTCAATACCAATACTATCCATATGAAGACAGGGGCATGTTAGCAGAGAATAACATCATCCATCCACACTAGGAAGGTACAAAATATTCAGATCCCATACGAGTAAAATGTGATTCTGGGAAGTCAAGGGGGGAAAGAGATGTGTACACAATAGGAAGGTAGGAAATATTTTCAGATCCTATACGAGCAAAATTTAATTATGAGTAGTCAAGAGCGAAAAGAGATGGGTACCATGTTGCGTGTCCGAATCAGGAGAAGCTAACGCAGATGAGCCAAGGTTGTAGCCGGAGAGGAGAGCAGGAGGTGAATCTGGGGGAGGCCAAGATCGGGAGAGAGATGATTTTGGGGAAGGAGGGGCAGAGATCGTGTTTGTCCCCTGTAGGATTGTCGCTGCTCGATCCGCAGCTCGTCCCGTCACTATTGTCGTCAGTCTCCCGGAGGCCGGAGCCGCCAGCCGCACCTTATCCCAACTCCCACCCTTCCGCACAGTTTGTCGCCTCTCGGATCCCTTGAGCTCAGCTCTGGAGGCGGCAATAGCCCAGGTTGAGCACGTGGAAGAGATCGAGGAAGGGGGGCCGCTGGGCGGGAGCCGAGAGATGACAGAGGTGGCAGGCGATAGGCGGTAGGCGGCGTCGGTCGGAAAGGAAGACGAGCGTGCGAGGTAGGGAGCCTGGCGAGGGGCTAGACGGTTGTTTTCTCGAATGGAAATTTGGCTAGGTACCACTAAAAGATCACATTTTGGGAATATACAATTAAAAGATCCAATTTTTACAGTGTACATGAAAAGGTTGAATTTCTTTGACGGCTAGCATTTTTTACGAAGACTCCAATAACATAGACAAATATATACCCGTAACTTTTATAACATAGTAGCATGAATTCTGAAAAAACAACTTAGAGGTTGTTCGGTTTGATGCTAATCCATATGTATTTAGTGAGATTGAGTCGGTTTAAATCCATAGTAAGTCAAAATCCGCCTCAATACATCTCAATCCCCTTTAACCTATATGGAATGGAAATAACTGAGCAAAGCTTTAATCAATTGATGGTATGATATCTTGAATAACTTGAGAATATTACCAAGCCATCAAAACAAACATAACTCAAATCAAACATAGGAAAATTCGAGAAAAAGCAAATCGGAAATTTTTAGAACAAAGCAACAACAGTGCCTCTCACCTGCATGGTAGAGCTGCTCGATCAAAACTTCACACGTCGAGATGAAGTTTTATGGACAACAAGTTAGAAAGGATTCTAGTGCATTCCAGAAGTTTGACCATAGAAAGATCAACCATTTTTCAAATAGATCAGAAAATTCAAACTTGAACTGTGGTTTTCTTAAAGAATCAGGGAAATGTGGTACTACCTATCCAAATCCCCCGAGTGTTTGTCAAGTCTCTATCTAACCCAAAACTACTCCTGAACTCATATTTCGATAATACATTAAAAAATCAATCAAAAGAGCTTGGAAGAGGAAAATCACGTAAAAAACCAAATCAATCGAACTTGGATAGGGATAAAACATAGAGGTCACGACATAGTTAAAGCCACACTAACTTAGAGCACCTAGAGGGGGTGAATAGGTGACCCTGCAAAATTATCACTAAAACACAAACTTGATCTAGTAAAAGAGTTAATGCAATATAAATCAAGTTTGAGACAAGAAAAGAGAAAAAAATATCTTCACTTGATTGCTCTTCCAAGATGTGAATTATACTAAGAGCAATATCACAAGTGAATAGAGAGAAATTAGGAAGAGAGAAAATTGCAAGAAAGTAAAAGACAAGTGAGATAGATGATTTTTATCCTACGGTTCAGCCAAGCCTACATCCACGTTGTGGTGCCCTCTTTTGGACAAGGGTTGCACTCAATCCTTCTCAAGTGATCACGTAGACCAAAACTTGAGTGCCACATTCTTCTTTATCGATATAGTTCCCGTTTGCAAGGAATCTCCACAAGTTGGAGTCTCTTGCAACCTTACAAATCAGAGTAGTAAGGAGTGAGTACAAGCATAAGAGATCAAAAGCAGCAACTCAATACAAAAGATAGAAACACAAGCACACAATACACCAAATATGAAGAACAACACTAAGACGACGCTCGAATCTCGCTAGAATCGCACAATTGAGTTGTGGAAGTGTCGGAGTGTTGAGAGTCTCTTGAGATGCTTGTGTACTGAATGGAGGCGCCTAGGGGCTGCTTTTATAACCCCAAGTGGCCTAGGAGTGGTTGCCTCCTTCCCTGTAAAACTGCTAAAATTATGCTCACTACGGGGTACCGAACCGTGTACACTAACAGTCACTCGGGGATTCTGTTTGGTGCTTTCCATTACGGCTTGACACCGGATCGATCCGGTGCGCCACTGGACTGTCTGCCACATCAGCTAGTCATTGGCCGTCGTGCGATGTCTAAACTAGCCGTTGGAGAAGTGGTCCAATGTACACTGAAGGGTTTGGCTTGGTCACACGGACCCGGTCCGGTGCACCACCAGACCAATCTGGTGCGAACCCGACCAAACCAAGTTTTGCTCTTTTGAGCCTATCTTCTCCAAATAATTTTGGTTGTCTTTGGGGTCTCCCTACAACTTAGACAAACATTATTAATACCTAATCCAATTGACTAAGTGATGTGAAACTTACCTCTTTCTTAGATTTTCGCCAGGATTTGCAATATGCCTAAAAGCAAGTCCAAAATGCACTTTTCTTGCAGAAATGAGTTAGTAGCCAAACAAAAGTGCTAGAAACATAGAATAAGATATGTGCAACTTAGTCAAACACTCAAACCTCATGTTTATGTGGTTTTACCCAAAGTTGCACTTTTAGCCTCTAGATTTTCCCATTTGGACTTAGTTCCATCAATTTGCCTCCAAGTGAACATGTGATCATACTCATATCAAACTAGTTAGTCTAATATGGTGTGTTGGACACTTAATCACCAAAACAGGTAGAAATGGCCCTATGGCACATTTTCCTTTCACTAACCCAAAATCACAAGTACATAAATGCAACAATACAAAGCATCTATGGATCTCCTATCAAATAAGAAAATAGAGAGTAAAACCTACTTGTTTTGGTGCAGCACTTCCTCCTTATTTATAGAGGGGCTTTTCACATTCCTAAACTACCCCTAGATACATAGATCTTATCCAATCAACCTGGGACAAAATGAGCCAACTCATAATATGATGATCTGATGGCCACACTCCCTTTACAAAGTTGGTTTGCCTTGACACACTCTCCATGATGGCTCTACATGTCGTCTTCGATTCCCTCTAGAATCTCAATATCAGGTTTTGAGGCCAAATCCGTGAACTTTTGCTAGACGATTTTGAGGCTCAACCACCAAACTTTTGTACGTAGCACACTCCATACGCGTCCCCCACATCCTGGACATGTATCCTGCTAGTCCTCAGACACATTGGCAACATGATTCGCACGACATGTCCTCGCACATTCTGATGTACCTAGGTGTTATCCATTGCTGCCAGTCACCCAACTTCTTCAGTCTCTCAGTAAAGACCTAGTGCTCATCCTTCACCGATCTCGATCCATAAACACAAACCCATATGACCTTTCACCTTCACCATTGACACTAGCTCTAGGCTTCACACCTATGCATCAGAAGCTAAGAGACATGTTGCACACACACTCATGTCCTAGTTAGTTCACACGACTCAACCAAGAAGTTACTCTGTTGACAATCACTCATCACAAACTCAAGCATCTCAACCTTGTGGTTGCAATCTATCACTTAATGTGTGCATTGTCAACACCACTGCACAAACACAAATATCAACAAAAAAGGAAGAAGGAAGAGCTCACTCAAATGACCAAAGGCCGGACAAAAGAACCAAAGACATTGAAAATGAGCAAAGCTTGTTTCCTTAAGACATTAGCAACGACTCAACACAACCAAACAAAAATGGCTAGCCCTCAAGAAGAGGTAGAAAAAGGCTTAACACCACTATACAATGATAAGAGCAAAAGATGAAAAGCACCAAAAACTCTAAAAGCAAAAAACAATCCCTCTAGAACGAGGCAAAGGCTCAACATGAATAGCAAAAGCATCCATCTCCTCCTAACAAAAACATCTCCTCCTGAACTCCCCCTGAAGAAGTGCACAAAACTTCACAGATGAATGCACTCTCAACAAGACGCTTGTGTATGTGTATAATTCTCCCCTTGTTGATAAATGCACTCAACAAGCACTGCCCATATGCACAAAAGCTACAACTTCCCCTCAAAAGGAGTCCCCCTTATGATATGCATGAGAGTAGAAAAGAATATATAAAATTCAAGAGCTTCAGAAGTATAGTAGTCATAATGTAAAGATGTTCTAAGGGATGTTGTGCTATATGTTTAGCAATATATGCATGTGTTAGCAGATGTTCAAACTGATCATATGCACAATATTGTAAAGTACAAGCATTTGAATCAGTTTTAAGCATTTTTCAAAGCAGGTATTCATCACTAAAATAGCACTTAAATTGTAACTAGTAAATCAACCAAGTGCTAAAAACATACAAGGTGAACTACCCCATAAAATGGTCACTCATCATGCGAGAGACAAAACTAAACTTGTGCTGCATCAAATTATTAGAATTTACAACACGACACAAGTTTTAGTCAAAGCATATGAGTACGAGAGGTTGTACGAATTGTCAAGTCTAAATTTTTAATTGGTTGCGGTCTATGCAAAACTGCAATCTAAACCTGAGGCACTGGTTCCAATCATACTATGACTAGAATCATGCACCTACCCTTTGGAATAAATAAAGAGAGGCAATAGTACTCAAGTTGTAACAACTAATATTCAACAACCCAACACAAGGCAATCCAACAAATAAGATATAGAGTACTATGCTATTTAGTGGTTTGAATATGGCTAAATCGTTGTCTCACGATCACCATCAAGCTTGACTTTTCTTGCAAGACCACAAAACTTACCCTAGGTAACTCCATAGTAAGATTCCATTCATCATACTTTGTTAGTTGGCATGCTAAATATGGGCTATTGTGGAAAACACATGAAAGCTTGATGGACCTCAAGATTATGAAGACATTCATGATAGGATCAACCTTCATATTTGTTTTTGGGTTTGCATGGTGGACGACTCGAAAATTCCACAATCGCCTCGTGGAGACTATAGTGGATCAAGCATCTCCAGCTTGTCGCTAGAACATGATGGAGGATCTCGTTGAGATTTTCGACATTGTTTCAATTTATAGTCTGAGTCAGACAAGTAAATAACTCGAATAGATCAAGTTTGACTTCAACATGACCAAACATTCTTAGTTGTCTTCTATGTCATCGTATAACTGCGGTACAAGCTTAGTCCAATTGCCATTCGAGTTCAAAATATTGCCCCTTACCTATCAAACTATAGTCTCAAGACTCACCATGTGCACTCTCACAATAGAGGAGGGAGAAGAAGAAGTCTGGTTGATAGGCGTTCAACAAGGTGACTACATGGGAAAATCAGAAGAATGCGCAAGTAGCCAGACCCCTGACCGGTGTATGATCTTACCTTTTGACATGGCAATAAGGACTAAGCCAAACCCAGTCTGGTCATTAGACACTGACAAACTCAAAGTTTGTGTGCTCAACGTTGACGCGCTTGAGGCTGGTGCTTGCGGTGTGGCCGTGCAGGTGGTGTGGAGGAGGAGGCCACTAGCTAGTGGTGTGGGGGCGAGGAAGAGGTAGCTATCGGTAGTGCTGGGGCATGGATCATAGAGGAGTAGATAGTTGGTGGTGCTAAGGATGAGGAAGAGGTGCACCATCGATAGTGCGGGCATGGATGGCATAGAGGAGGCGAGTTCGCCTCGCGCGTCGTGACCACAAAGTACAGTGGAATGAGGTCCAATCCTTCAGTCTTTAGCAGGCCATGCTGCTAGGCACAAGGCCAACATCGGGCTCTCACTAAGGGCGCGATTGGTTGCCTGCATGAACCCTCGAGCAGGTCCAACTTAGCGACCTACTTTGCTGTTTGGCTGCCCATATCTCCCACTGAGTCAGGCTGACTTGGTGCAAATAGTGTCCCAGAGCTAGGCTGAGCAGGAACGACCATTTTGGCCATACGGACTCAGGCAGGCTGGACACAGAAACCGAGACCTAATTTTAATTAGTTTTCTTGTTATATCTCTTAATTAATGCATCTAATTAAGAAACCAATTTCACCTTTGTGTTCCTGACAATTTTATGAACAAAACTTGATCTCACTTTCTATATGAATAGTTATTTTATTTTATTTTGCTTCTTTCTCACTCAGCCAACCAATCAAAAATTGTACTAGACCTCGTTGAACAGAGAAACGAAACCAATCACACAAGCCTGGTCCATTGCACACATTCTCAACTCAGCCTTGTTCCAAATCCCATGCAGGCTCAGTTAATAAATGAAACAAGCATGCCCTAAATTGCAGTAGAGACCGGGCTGCCTAAGTACAATTTAGAGCATCTCCAAGAGAAACTGTAACACAACCCCAAAAGCATTTATCATGGAAAAACTATTTTGAGCCCTCCAACTCTTATCTTCTCCCCTAAAAGCTTCACATCCTGAATCTGTGGCCCTTCCCCCTCATATTTTCGCGTTGTCTAATACTCCCTCAATTGTCCTAGCACGTGGCGCATTTACACGCTATATTTGGCCACATGTTTCGCGTCACTGAATCCTCACGCGCTCTTGTCGGTAGAGGCGCAGTAAATAAAGAAGCTAAATGAAAAGCGACATGAACTCCTGCCCATTAGTATCCCTTGGCTCACTTAGGGTTTGTTCGGTTACGTCAAGCCAGAAGACGATTGGAGGGGACTAAATCCCCTCTTAGTAAAAAATGACTAAGAGCTTGTTTGGGTGCTCTAGTATTCACCGCAATAAATATGGGTCGAGGGGGATTAGGGTGTAAATTAAACTAATTTACACTCAATCCCCCTCAAATCATGTGTATTGTGATGAATACTAGAATACCCAAACATAACCTAGAGGGGATTTAATCCTCTCTAACCCTCTTATGGATTGGCGTAACCTAACAAACCCTTAGGTTGTTTCAAAACATTTAGAGTTAAGTTATTTACAGTCTGTTACGGGTTTAGAATTTTTAGGGATTTTTTTACAACACCCCTAAACTGAAGTTTTGGAGAACAATTTTTTAGCAATATTTTGGATTTGCTCTTATGCATCAAGTCGGATTGGTCTTGCCCCGTAAAACACCATGTCACATACCGTGCTGCTCCCATACCAAAATAACAGACTTTATGCTACAGGCTGTATGTATATCTATATCTATAATATTACAAGATTTTAATAGTTATGTACTAAAGGCCTAGTTAGCGTGGTAGTAAGGAGTTGCCACATGAGGCACACGTTTTATACTTTGTTAAAACATGCGCATGCGATTAGTTACTTCTCATAAGGTGGATCGCCTCAAGAATTCGATATTCAATGTACTTTTGTAACCATCAGGGTGATAGGGCTTTAAATTTTACATTACAAAATTCAAGAATCAAATCGAATTAGGATCAGACCATATTTTTATCTAATTTTAAACTAAAATTAATTAAGGGCTTAAATAAATTATGAAGATCAATTTGGATCACGATCCATTACCACCCTGTTGAGCACTAGATTTGGTACCTGGGCATGACTACACAGTTCGACTATGTGGCTCGGATGGTACACGCCCCGAACGATCCACATATATAGTCTGGACGGTCCACAATTAGATAAACTCGGTTGAGAATCTTCGTGCTTGCATATCCGGCTAACCACGTGGGAATTTGTTGGGACATTCCCCTATATATACGAAGGGGTATGACCGATTGGCCCACAACACAATCGATCTAAATCAATCTATTCATCAGTTTCTTTACATTTCTTGCCCTAGGAGTAACAGTAATTAGTCTTCCTCATCCTCAATCTTCACCTCTCCTCGAATTTATGTTGTCTAGACCCTAAGATCTTTTCTCCCTGATGGGGTCCCTCCTAGGGGGTGATATCCAGGTGCTGAAAGAGACCCCGAAGCCCTCTATGCACACGTGGATGGTCTATCGCACTATCGAGGATGGTTCACGCGCCCGCAGAGAAGACCATAGCCCCTCCACGCAGTCGCGGGTGGTTTGGCCGCCTAGCGCGAACGGTCCACGCTCCCACAGAGAGGACCCCAAGGTCTCATGCGCCTTGCTCTGGCCTTAGGGTTCGTTTGGTGATTGGCTCCAAAGCGAGCCAACACACTTTTTGGTGACTCCACTAGGAAATGTAAGATCAAATCTGCCAGATCAGAACTATTATATTAGATCTATTAGGTTAGATCTATTAGATCGGCCCCAAATGGCCAGTTCCAAAGATCACACCAAAGTTTCCCCAAGCAACACCATGAAGTCGACTCTAGAGAGTCTATCGATTTAAGATCAATAGCGATTTGAAGATTACATAAAACAACGACAAGCCTAAGAATGCGAGGAGGCAAAGGAAAAATATCTAGTACACTTAAAGGTGCACCGACATCAAAGGATCATCCAGCAAGGAAAGTACGAGATGACATCTCTTGTACCTGCTACACGTGCTCCTAATGTAAGTAAACCCGTGAACATCTAATCACTTAGGGCTTGTTCGGTTAGCTCTCAATCCATGTGGATTGAGTGGGATTGGATGGGTTTGAATCCCAAACAAGTCAAATCTCTTCTCAATTTTTTCCAATCCCATCTAATCCATGTGTATTGGGAATAACCGAACAAGCCCTTAGTCATTATATAGATGAGCAGCGGGATCAATTAAAAAATACATGGGGGGTATGAAAGAGTCCTTTAGAAAATTGACATATGCATATGAAAAATCCACCGTTTCTAATTTTCCATTGCACGAGATTGATGCTAAGGATGTCACACATAATTTATCAGCTACAAATGGTCATTTACAAACCCAGCCATTTTATGGTATATGCCGATGAACTCATACACCAGACAACCACAACCTCCTCCATCAATTTGGAATAAACCTAATGTCCTGCCCATGGCCAGACCGTCCGGGCCTGAGCTCGGACTATCCACGCCTCTGGTCGATGGCCCCGTCCTTTACGGTGGACAATCCAAAATCATGCCAGGACCCCTATACTCTTTGCAAGGCTTAACTGACACGCTCAGACCGTCTGGTTACACATGCACCATTCGAGTATCCCGAACCATCTGCATTTCATACCAGTCCATCCGAATTTAACATCGGACAGTCTGCGTTCCACACCGGACCATCCAGAGATGAGTACACAGAATAGGATGCGGATTATTACCCACAATTCTTTCACCTGCCACAACAACACTTACCCCTCTCTACGGCTCATCAGGGTTGTAGTATGGCTCTACCCTCATATGGGAATGAACACTTTTTGGCCTCCAGGAGGGCGAAAAGAACTAATACACAATATGGAGCGACTAGGGTAGTATGAGCATGCCACAAAATGACATACCTCGTCATCCATGGGCAAGAGGTCGGCATATGAAGCCCGGCCACCCACACCTTCAGGCCCAAGGGCTAGAGGGCTACCACCCGTCACTATTGATACAATGAGAGAGGAAATAGCTTAAGTAGTTCGAGATAAAACTTGGAGTTAGCATGACCAACATTTCTAGCACAATTAGGAGAATTGACCGATAGAGAAGCTTTTCACATTCACTTGTTTTCATTATCCCTAACCGGTACTGCATTTGCATGCTATGCCGCCTTGCCACCTAACTCTATCTATTCATGGGGAGATCTAGAGCATAAATTCCATGGACATTTTTTTCTCTAGAGAATATGAGTTAGAGTAAGTCGATTTAGCAGCACTGTGACAAGGGCGCGATGAGCCATTTAATGATTGTATCCAGAGGTTTAGGGACACTAGAAACCGATGCTTCTAGATCCATATAGCATATAAGCAATTTGCAAGATTAGCTTTTAATGGGACACAATCATATCTAAAAGAAAAATTAAAGGGTGTCCAATTTTTTACATTAACTAATTGTATCAACAAGCTTTAGCTTGTGAAAGCCGAAGCAAAGATACACCTAAAGCAGCTCGTCATAATGTTCATATAGTAGAGTGTGACCAAAGTAGGTCTAATGACGAGCCACAGGAAGTGTATGTTGTTGTGCTAGTTTGGCCAAACAAGGCCAAACCATCGGTGTGCTCCTCTTTACATCCGATTCAAAAGAATATGTAAGGGGAGGTTAAATTTACTTTTAATGTTGCTAAATGTGATAAGATATTTGATGGATTATTAAAAAGTGGCAACATTAAAATGACTCATACTATTCCACCTACTGATGAATTAAAAAGGCAAGCTTATTTTAAGTGGCATAATTCTTTTTCTCATGCCACTAATGATTGTAATGTATTCTATCGACAGGTACAATCGACCATAAATGAGGGCCGATTGAGCTTCCAAGGAATACATGTTGACAGGCAACCCTTCCCTGTCAACATGATAGATTTAAATGATAAAAAGGTCTTGATTCGATCAGGCGTGGCCGATAAAGACAAAGAGAAGAGCATCATTATCGACAACTCTCAGGCCCTCGATGAGAACAAAAGGATTCTTTCCAAAGAGATTATGGCAGAGAAGACTGTAGATGGAGGTGAAACTTTAAAGATCACCATCATGACTGACAACACTGGGGGCATATGCATGTAGGCAGCCAAGCGAAGTTCCCTATTTTATGCATCGCTGACAGTCCGGCTCCCTGACGGACTGTCTGGTGACAACCAAAGACAGCAGTGACCACACACCTTCAAACCCCAATGGCCTGAAATAGGTTCACGAAAGCAAAATATAGTTAAGGCACCTTGTCGGCTGATTAAAGCTGACCCTACTTTTAATCAACTTCTTTCTAAATATGTTAATAAAAAGGTCATTCCCCATGACCGGCTAGCAAAGCAACCTCATTCGCTTACCCAAGAGAGACATGTGAAAGAAAATGATCCATTTCAAGGGATAAGGCTGAATAAATAAACCGGAATGTTGTCCAGTTAGTATCAAATCCACAACTGGTACCATCGACATCATGGATACCTCCACCTAATTATGCACGCTTGTGTCTACCAGTCTATCCACCTCCCTATACATTTTCATACCCAACTCCACCATATATGCCTAACCAGATGTGGGGAGCACCTATGTTTCACACACAATATACTTATGGGATGCCACATGCATGGGGGCATCCTAAACTTCAGTATTTGACCAATTGAGTGCTCCTCAATCTGGTCCCCAAGCACAAGATCAGCAAGGATGCTGGAATCCTCGGCCACAAAGACTAATTCGGTAGGGGGACAGAGGGAGAAATCTTCCCTAATATCAACGCCTATACCCGAGTCATCGGCTTTCAGCTCTAAAAATTGGAAAGAATAAAAACTTATAATGTTATTAAGGTGGGCACTACGGATGTCTTTATTAATGATAACAATGAAGGGCCAATGACCAAGGAAAAAGAAGTTGTATAGTTAGTAATGATAAAGCCAATAGCAACTACTTAACCCAAAATATTCTATGCCCTGATGGTGCCCATCGGGTCTAACACCCTCTCAAAAGCACAAGCTTCAGCGCTTAAGAGCAAAAGAAAATAGAGAGAAAGAGGCAGAAAAGGTGTTCAACGCGACACATCCTCTATACCCAGAAAAACAGTGGAGAACTAAGGCCACTAAAATTAACATAAAAGAACAAGCATCCATGAAAAATACAAGACAAGACGTTAGATATGCTGGCTCCTTGTAACACCCCGGGATCCACAAACACCCCAGAATGCTACTAAACTACACATCTAACATTCATATATAAAATTTCAACAGCATTTCCTTTGAAAATTGCATAAACAGGAAAGCAACAAATTATAAATAGATATCATGATAAGAAAACATAATAGACATTAATAATCTGCTAGCAATGAAAGACAACCATAACGACATGAACTGAATTAACCAGGGCGCACAACTAGTTAGAAACAAACATCCTTTGACAAGAAGTTTCTAATTAAATCATGATTGCGCCTAAGCAGCGTTATTATGAGAGTGAAGGTGGATGTGCTGCTACTTCCCACTTCCCTTGATGAGCAACAAGCACCAGCATTGAGTAATGCAAGAGTGAGATGAAACATCTCAGCAAGCGAATTGTTTTGACGAGATATTTAAACCACAAATTGTATTAATCAACTGTTGGGGGCCTTCGTCTTCCGAAGGTCCTAAAAACATGATTTAACATTGTTTTCCAAGTGTAACATATGAACAGGTACCTTTGGACTCGGGTTAAAAGCATACACGATGTGAAAAGCATGGTCGAGATGAAGGCTGATGTTGCTCCGAAGCTACGCGCCAGGGAGCTTCGGATCAATGGCGGAAAAAGGAACCGACTTAAAGGGGAAAGGGCCATCTAGTCCCCGTTGGGTTGTCCATAAGTCAATAGTAAATATGAAGGGCATGAATGTAAATTTACACAAGCTGCGCCTTGTGCCTATAAATAGATGAACAGTACCCCCGTACTGTTCACGCTGACTTGTACTCGCTTGTGCGTCACGCTTGTACTTTTACCTTATGTGAAGCCGAAGGTACAAATGTAATCTTGTGTTGTTCTTATTCATTCATGATTATATAATAAAAGATATATTATGATGTCGTATGATTATCCATGTTGTTTCACATGTTTCGTATGCTTCATCTTTCATTGATATATGCTGTTATGATGAAGGTAAGTCCTTCATAACCTTCGTCTGAAGATCGTTATATCCTTAGGGAAATAATGTTTTGAAGAACGATGAGCATTAACCATTAACCTATTTTTGTGTTGCCTTGTTCTTAATTCATAGCATTTGAGAACAAGTCCCCAACATTGGCGCCCACCTCCGGTGTACTCACTTCGACAACCTTCGGCAAAGCACTGACCTTCGTCATGCCGCCGAAGAAGATAACAGCGCCAGGGGCTGCTGCACTGCAGCCACTGGACACAAATCAGGAGACTCTCTCTCTCCGGGAGGCTCGAAGCCAGAAGAGAAAGGCCACTAGTCCAACATTCCAGGAGGAGGAGTTGGACCAAGAGATCAGAGACATGGAAATCATCCATCAACAAGTGCAAAGGAAAAAGGAGAAGATGGCTCGGCTGACCGATCTTCAAAGGAAGATCGATGAAGCTACTGAAGAAGTGCGTCATCTTGCTCAAGATGACCAAGACCGAAGACCCCAACACAGGGAGCTTCGTCAAGAGGGCTTATTCAACGAAGATGGATGGTATGATGATTTTAATCATGATACCTTTACTTTTGATGATGCTTCTCCCTTGGCAGCAAAATTGCAGTTATCCCATGGCCACAATCCTACAAGCCACCCCAGCTACCCATGTACGATGGGCACTCGGACCCAAAACAATTTCTGATGAGCTATGAGGCAACAATATCCTCATACGGAGGCAATGTAGCTGTCATGGCTAAGTCCTTCGTCATGGCAGTCCGGAACGTGGCCTAGACATGGTATTCTTCCCTTCGCCTAGGGACAATCACGTCGTGGCAAAAGCTTAAGGACATGCTGGTGACCAGTTTCCAAGGCTTTCAGACGAAGCCAGTCACAGCTCAGGCTCTGTTCCAGTGCACGCAAGACCATGAGGAATACCTTCAGGCGTATGTCTGAAGGTTCTTGCGACTGAGGGCACAAGCGCCCACAGTGCCCAATGAAATTCTCATTGAGGCCATGATTAAGGGTCTTCGGCCAGGACCTACGGCTCAATACTTTGCCAAGAAGCCCCCACAAACTCTGGAGAAGCTACTTCAGAAGATGGATGAGTACATCCGGACTGACAACGACTTCCGCCAAAGAAGGGAAGAAGCTTACAGATTCTCGGAGATGACCAGGGGCTTTGAAGGAAGAATCCACCCGAGGCATGTCAGGTCAATCCACAGCTCCAGTCAGAATGACAACAAAGGAAGCCAGCTCCAGAGGCCACAGTACACCTCACAATCTTCGGGGGCAACAACAAAGCTCTTTCAGGCCACCAGCTCCAAGGGGTAGAGGCGCCAGGGGCTTCGGAGGAAGATATGGGGATCAGCCCAGGAAGATCTATTGCTTATTTTGTGGTGAGGACAAGGGCCATACTACAAGAATGTGACAAATCACCATTATGATGCAAAAGGAGATCGCAGAAGCCGAAGCTCGGCAGAATTAGCCGAAGCAGGTCTTGCACACTGCTTCATGCCATTCTCTATACATACCAGAATATGTGGGCAATCATCCTACAGCTTCTGTTGCTTTGGCTAGCCATTCACAGGCTTCCTGACCACAGCCCCCACCGCCACCACCACTGCAACCTACCTATTCCCGAAGCCAGTAGCCAGAAGGGTGCCAGCACTCCCAACAGCAACGTGAATCCAGAGAGGAAACCGAAGCTCGCACAGTCAACAGTACTGTGCCAGAATCAAAGCACATTTATTGGGCGATATCCTACCTCTAGAATACTTTTATGTTCTATGTCATTTTGTTTTTCAATAAGGAACAAGCAATGCAAATCTAGTTTTTAATTCCTTGTAATAGTTTCGCTTCTATCAGAATGAAATATATCTTCTTCACAGACTTATGAAGCTCAAAAATTGTCGAAGCTCAAAAGTCGTTCCTAAGGGAATGCAGAGCTAAAAATTATCGAAACTACAAAAAAAAGTCGTTCCTAAGGGAGCGCAGCGTAAGTTTTGCTGAAGCTACAAAAAAGTCGTTCCTAAGGGAGCGCGGTGTAAGTTTTCTGCTCAAAAGTTGTTCCAAAGGGAATGCAGAGCCAAATACCGCCGAAATATAAGGCAAAGAAGTTCAAAAGACGTCCCTAAGGGGATGCAGAACTTATACCACCGAAATAGAAGGTGAAGAAGTTCAAAAGACGTTCCTAAGAGCATGCAGAACTTACACCGAAAAATAAACGGTGAAGCCGAAAAATAAACAGCAAAGAGATTCCAGTCGTTCCTAAGGGAATGCAGAGATTGTGTGTTCCAGAGTGGGAGTGTAAGTATGTGTCTTCGGCATCATTATCATTTTTGCATCATATCATCATATCATTTCACATAGTATCACATCATACATCATATCGCATCAATGACACAAGAATGGAATACGGAGCCGATTTTCGAAAAATATTGTCAAAGTTACACGAAGTAAGCTTCGAATTACAGCTTCGTCAGCCTGCACACAAGAGGGATATCTCTTTCCGAAGCATGGATATCTTTATTTTTACAAACTACAGATCTTCTTTCTTTACGAAGCATGAAAACAAGGGAAGGTGTTTTTTCGCCGAAGGCTAAAAAATGGTATGTATGTAAGTTTCATGCATCGTAAAGAAATAGATTATAACAATTTACATATTCGATCCAAAGTTACACACATCAAATATTACAGCTTCGTTACAATAAAAAGCACAATGTCCATTCTAGTGTCTTACATCGATCATTTAAAAATGTTTTTACAATAAGTGCTAGTCTTCTTTCAGGATTTTCTCCGTAACCCCATTTAGCAATTTATTGATGACTTCGTCAACAATAGATTCAGACATATTAATGATCTCCAGAGCTTCCTTCGTTTCTGGATCGGCCAGGGGATCGAACGGTTCCGGCGGCGGAGATAATTCAGCTGAAATAGGAAAAAGTTAATTAGTCCGAAGCCATAAAAACCAATGCCGAAGCTAAAAGCCAAGAAACAATACCTATACGTTTTTCGCGCTCTGCAGCTTCTTCAGCTTGTCTCGTTTCTATTCGAGCGTCATGGGTGTCCTTTTCACCTTTCTTTATAATTTCATGAGCCATCTCTCGGCCACCATTCACCTAGACATCATTATAGAATTTTCCGCCCATCAAGGTTGCTCCGTACCCTAACGGTTAACTGAAATTTTCTGCACATCTCTCGGCCACCATTCACCCAGACATCATTATGGACTGTCTGGTGAGACAACGGAGCAATGGCTAACTGGCGCCAACGGTCGACTGCAAAAGGCACTCTGAGATGAACACTCCAAACACAGAAGTCAGAGCGCAGAAGTCAGAGGGTACCAGACTGTCCGGTGCAGCAAGACGATAAAGGCACTCCAACGGTCAACTGCTCCAAACCCTAACGGTTGTGCTGACGTGGCGCGCACTGGACAATGCATAGTGACTGTCCGGTGGCACATCGGACTGTCCGGTGCGCCCATCGCCAGCAGAAATTAGCCAACGGCTAGAAGTGGTTGGGAGGCTATAAATACCCCAACCACCTCATTCACTCCTATCCAAGCCTTCTGAAATCTTCATTCATTGCAAGAGAAAAAGCCCAACACTCCAAGACACAATCAAAGCAATAAATCCATCCCCAAAATCAACTCTAGTGCATTAGGGCTTGTGAGAGGATCAATTGTGTTCTTTTGTTGCTCTTGCCGCTTAGATTGGCCTTTTATTTTCCCCTTCTTATTCTCAAAGAGACTTGTAATCGAAGCAAGAGACACCTAAGTGTGTGGTAGTCCTTGCGGGGTCTAAGTGACCCGTGAGATTAAGGAAAAGGCTCACTCGGTCTAAGTGACCGTTTGAGAGAGGGAAATGGTTGAAATAGACCTGGTCTTTGTGACCTCCTCAACGGGGACTAGGTTCTTTGGAACCGAACCTCGGTAAAACAAATCATCGTGTTCACTCGCTTTGATTCTCGTTTGATTTGTTTTCCCTCTCTAACGTTTCCTTGGTAGTATTGATTTGAGTTGGCTCCCATACGTCATCCTCATTCCTTGAGCAACTCTTAGCAAGAGAAACATTCTTTTGACTTGAATTTAATTCTAAAGCTAATCCCGGCCTTAGTGTGTGTTTAAAGTTGATAAATTTCAGGTTTCGCCTATTCACCCCCCTCTAGGCAACTTTTAGGGTGGCCGACCATAGTAAAGCATCCGGGGTGATAACGGGCAACCACCGAAGCTGACCGTGACACTTCCTGGCGGAATAATCCAACCGAGCGCCACCAATTTCTCGACGACGTTCAACCTCCGCCGCAGGTGCCGAAACCACCGTGGACGGGGACTGCGCGAACTGAATCTCGGTAAGGGTCCATTATCCGCAATCTCTCCCACCTCCGTATCGCGTAGAGCTATTTGGATTAGGAGCTGGAGCGCTAGAATCGTGGACATGCCCCGCCGGGGAGTCCTCCGTCGTGTGCTGTGACCGCGTCGCCGTTCGTGAAGAGGGATGCGGGTGGCCGACGTCCATTCATCGGACCGTGAATGGCCAGGATTAGGGCCTAGGGATCTAATTGGTATGATTGAATCCTAACCGCTGGTTCTGTTGCCGACGTATCCGATCAGATCGGGAGAAACTTAAATCAGGATCGTAGATGAGAGATCAGACGATCGGTGCGTGCATCAGACTCCATTAAATCGTAAACGTAGATCTAGGATCTGAGGGCCCATGTGGCGTGCTGGTTCGTTTAAAGATCAAATGAATCAGTGCTGTCCAAACCTAATCCAACGACCAGATTCTGCTGATACCCCTTCGGCTGATCAATTTGCATAAGAAACCCTAACTTTTGTAGAAATTAACTCGTAGTCCGTTCTGGTGTCGCCTGAGTCTTAGGTTCCTTTGCGCTAGAGCCCATGAATTGTTTGGTAATTGACGTGTAGTCCAGAGAGCAGTGAAAACAGAGAAATAATTATGGAAATTGATTTTTAATACAAAAATTCTAGAAACTTGCATAAATCATATTTAATTCATATTAGCTCCAAATTGATTCATTCCAGTTGCAATAATTTTGTATTATTATTGACTAGCAACTAGTAACTCTATTTAACCATAAAACTCGGATTAAAATTATTCGCTTAAATTATTCTATACTAGGCATATAATAACTTCGGAAATTCATAACTCGATAACCGTAACTCTGAGTTTAATGATTCTTGTTCGTACGATCTTGTTACGACGCGTAGAATATTATTAGGTATTCTATTCTGTTATTTGGTGTGATGTTACTTTTTGCTATACTATGTTTGTTTATATTGTTGCGAGTAGACGAGCAAGCCATAGAGGATCCAGGGGTTCAGCAGGTGGAGACTGCCGAGCAGGAGCTCGTTGAAGGCAAGTTGTGCCCTTGATCACTTATTTTTACCCATTCATGTTCTTATTAATCATAATGATCTACATAGGTTAATTTTGATGGGACCCATTAGGTTACCCTAGTTTGGCTATCTTTATACTTTGTTTTACCACTGAATTTTTGGGTAGTACCTGCTATTGCTTTATGTGGTTTTGGGTATGGAGATATACATTATTCATGATCACACTTTTATTATCAGCTTGTTATTTACTGTTCAAGATAAGATCATTATGTTAATTGGAACATGGAGCGACCACCCAGGAAAACAGTGCTATCACAAGGGTGGTATGGGACGCCCTTGGCTGACTAACTAGGAAAGCTAGTGGAGGACTACCTTACCCGATAGGGGCAAGGGCAGTAGGGGAGTGGTCAGTGTGAGGAGGCCCTTGGGTTGATTTTGCTGCGATGGTGGTCAGGCGAGGGGTCCCTGCATTGGAGCTTCCTAGAAACTATAGAGGGTTTTCTGAAGCTAGTGAAACTTTGTAAAGGGCTCGTAGTGTTACCCTGCCTCACTTCCTTGGTAGAGGTGTATGGGAGTCGTGATCTGAAAGTCGCCTAGAGGGGGGGTGAATAGGCAAATCTGAAATTTATAAACTTGAAGCACAACTACAAGTCGGGGTTAGCGTTAGAAATATAACCGAGTCCGAAAGAGAGGGCGAAAACAAATCACGAGTAAATAGCGAGAGTGCCACAATAATTTATTTTACCGAGGTTCGGTTCTTCCAAACCTACTCCCCGTTGAGGTGGTCACAAAGACCGGGTCTCTTTCAACCCTTTCCCTCTCTCAAACAGTCACCTAGACCGAGTGAGCTTCTCCTTCAATCAAATGGATCACTTAGACCACTACAAGGACCACCACAACATGGTGTCTCTTGTATTGATTACAAGTAGCTTGAGAACAAGAAATGGGGACGGAAGAAAGCAATCCAAGAACAAGAGCTCAAAGAACACAAGCAAAACACTCTCCCAAGTCACTAATTGCTTGGAGTGAATTTGGGACTTGGAGAGGCTTTGAATCTTTTGAATTGTGTCTAGAATTGAATGCACCTAGCTCTTGTATTGAATGAATGTCTTAAAATCTTGGATTCCTTGGAGTGTGGTGGTTGGGGGTATTTATAGCCCCAACCACCAAGGTGGCCATTGGGGAAGGCTGTCTGCGATGTGCGCACCGGACACTGTCCGGTGCGCCAGCCACGTCACCCAACCGTTAGGGTTCGACCGTTGGAGCTCTGACTTGTGGGGCCACCGTACAGTCTGGTGGTGCACCGGACAGTCATTGTTCATTGTCCGGTGCGCCATCTGGCGCCTGCTCTGACTTCTGCGCGCACAGTTGCACTGTTCACTGTTCACTGTAGACTTTTGCAGACGACCGTTGGCGTGGATAGCCGTTACTCCGCTGGCACACCGGATAGTCCGATGAATTATAGCGGAGAGCCATTTTCAGAAACCCGAAGGTGGCAAGTTCGAAGTTGATCTCCCTGGTGCACCGGACACTGTCCGGTGTGCCAGACCAGGGCTGCCTTTGGTTGATTTTTGCTCCTTTCATTTGAACCCTTTCTTGGACTCTTTATTGGTTTGTGTTGAACCTTTGGCACCTGTAGAGCTTATAATCTAGAGCAAACTAGTTAGTCCAATTATTTGTGTTGGGCAATTCAACCACCAAAATCATTTAGGAAAAGGTTTGACCCTATTTCCCTTTCAATCTCCCCCTTTTTGGTGATTGATGCCAACACAAACCAAAGCAAATATAAAAGTGCTGAATTGAACTAGTTTGCATGAAGTAAGTGCCAAGGTTACTTGGAATTAAACCAATTTACCTTTCATAAGATATGCATGGATTGTTTTCTCCATTTTAACATTTTGGACCACGCTTGCACCACATGTTTTGTTTTTGCAAAATCTTTTGGAAATTCTTTTCAAAGTCTTTTGCAAATAGTCAAAGGTATATGAATAAGAATTTGAGAAGCATTTTCAAGATTTGAAATTTTTCCCCTGTTTCAAATGCTTTTCCTTTGACTAAACAAAACTCCCCCTCAATGAAATTCTCCTCTTAGTGTTCAAGAGGGTTTTAGATATTAATTTTGGAAGACGTCATACCAATTTGAAATTATATCAAAAATAAGATACCAATTGGAAAACATTTAAAAACTTAAACTTGTTTCGTAAAATTTTGAAATTGGCATGGTGGTGCGGTCCTTTTGCTTTGGGCTAATACTTTCTCCCCCTTTGGCATGAATCGCCAAAAACGGATACTTCGAGTGAAATATAAGCCCGTTTCAAACTCTCTCCCCCTTTGACAAATAATATAGGAGTGAAGATTATACCAAATTGGAGAGCGGTGCGGAGTGACGGTGAAGGATGAATAATTCGATGGAGTTGAGTGGAAGCCTTGTCTTCACCGAAGAACTCCATTTCCCTTTCAATCTATGACTTAGCACAATATACACTTGAAAACCACATTAGTCATAGCACATGAAAGAGAGGTGATCAAAGGTATATAAATGAGCTATATGTGCAAGATATCAATCAAAATTCCTAGAATCAAGAATGTTTAGCTCATGCCTAAGTTTGGTAAAAGTTTTCTCATCTAATGGCTTGGTAAAGATATTGGCTAATTGTTCTTTGGTGCTAACATATGCAATCTCGATATCCCCCCTTTGTTGGTGATCCCTCAAAAAGTGATACCAAATGGCTATGTGATTAGTGCGGCTGTGCTCAACGAGATTATCCGCCATGCGGATTGCACTCTCATTATCACATAGGAGAGGGACTTTAGTTAGTTTGTAACCATAGTCCTTAAGGGTTTGCCTCATCCAAAGCAATTGCGCGCAACAATGGCCTGCAACAATGTACTCGGCTTCGGCGATAGAAAGAGCTACAAAATTTTGTTTCTTTGAAGCCCAAGACACCAGGGATCTTCCCAAGAACTGACAAGTCCCTGATGTGCTCTTTCTATCAATCTTACACCATGCCCAATCAGCATCTGAATATCCTATCAAATCAAAAGTGGATCCCTTGAGGTACCAAAGGCCAAACTTAGGTGTATGAACTAAATATATCAAGATTCGTTTCACGGCCCTAAGGTGAACTTCCTTAGGATCGGCTTGGAATCTTGCACACATGCATACATAAAGCATAATGTCCGGTCGAGATGCACATAAATAGACTAGAGATCCTATCATCGACCGTTATACCTTTTGATCTACGGATTTACCTCCCGTGTCGAGGTCGAGATGCCCATTGGTTCCCATGGGTGTCTTGATGGGCTTGGCATCCTTCATCCCAAACTTGGTGAGTATGTCTTGAGTGTATTTAGTTTGGCTGATGAAGGTGCCCTCTTGGAGTTGCTTCACTTGAAATCCTAAGAAATACTTCAGCTCCCCCATCATAGACATCTCAAATTTTTGAACCATGATCCTACTAAACTCTTCACAAGTGGATTTGTTAGTAGACCCAAAAATGATATCATCAACATAAATTTGGCATACAAACAAATCATTTGTAATTATTTTAGTAAAAAGAGTAGGATCAGCTTTTCCGACTTTGAAGCCATTAGTGATAAGAAAATCTCTTAGGCATTCATACCATGCTCTTGGGGCTTGCTTGAGCCCATAAAGCGCCTTAGAGAGTTTATAGACATGGTTAGGGTACTCACTATCTTCAAAGCTGGAAGGTTGCTCAAAATAGACCTCCTCCTTGATTGATCCATTGAGGAAGGCACTCTTTACGTCCATTTGATAAAGCTTGAAGCCATGGTAAGTAGCATAGGCAAGTAATATACGAATTGATTCAAGCCTAGCTACGGGTGCATAGGTTTCACCGAAATCCAAACCTTCGACTTGTGAATATCCCTTGGCCACAAGTCGGGCTTTGTTCCTTGTCACCACACCATGCTCATCTTGCTTGTTGCGGAAGACCCACTTGGTTCCTACAACATTTTGGTTAGGACGTGGAACTAAATGCCATCTCATTCCTTGTGAAGTTGTTGAGTTCCTCTTGCATTGCCAACACCCAATCTGAATCCCTTAATGTGTCTTCCACCCTGTATGGCTCAATAGAAGACACAAAGGAGTAATGTTCACAAAAGTGAGCAACACGAGATCGAGTGGTTACCCCCTTATGAATATCACCGAGGATGGTGTTCACGGGGTGATCTCTTTGTATTGCTTGGTGTACTCTTGGGTATGGCGGTCTTGGACCCTCATAATCTTCCTTGTCTTGATCATTAGCATCTCCCCCTTGATCATTGTCCTCCTCTTGAGGTGGCTCCTCTTGATCTTCATTTTCATCATCTTGAGCTTGATCCTCATCTTGAGTTGGTGGAGATGCTTGCATGGAGGAAGATGGTTGATCTTGTGCTTGTGGAGGCTCTTCGGATTCCTTAGGACACACATCCCCAATGGACATGTTCCTTAGCGCGACGCACAGAGCCTCTTCATCATCTAGCTCATCAAGATCAACTTGCTCTACTTGAGAGCCGTTAGTCTCATCAAACACAATGTCACAAGAAACTTCAACTAGTCCAGTGGACTTGTTAAAGACTCTATATGCCCTTGTGTTTGAATCATAACCAAGTAAAAAGCCTTCTACAGCCTTAGGGGAAAATTTAGATTTTCTACCTCTTTTAACAAGAATAAAACATTTGCTACCAAAGACTCTAAAATATGAAACATTGGGCTTTTTACCGGTTAGGAGTTCATATGATGTCTTATTGAGGATTCGGTGAAGGTAGAGACGGTTGATGGTGTAGCAAGCGGTGTTGATTGCTTCCACCCAAAACCGGTCCGAAGTCTTGTACTCATCAAGCATGGTCCTCACCATGTCAAGTAGAGTTCTATTCTTCCTCTCCACTACACCATTTGTTGTGGTGTGTAGGGAGAAGAGAACTCATGCTTGATGCCCTCGTCCTCAAGAAAGCCTTCAATTTGAGAGTTCTTGAACTCCGTCCCGTTGTCGCTTCTTAAATTCTTGATCCTCAAGCCGAACTCATTTTGAGCCCGTCTCAAGAATCCCTTCAATATCTCTTGGGTTTGTGATTTTTCCTGCAAAAAGAACACCCAAGTGAAGCGAGAATAATCATCCACAATAACTAGACAGTACTTACTCCTGTCGATGCTTATGTAAGCTATCGGGCCAAATAGGTCCATGTGGAGTAGCTCGAGCGGCCTGTCAGTCGTCATGATGTTCTTGTGTGGATGATGAACACCAACTTGCTTTCCTGCTTGACATGCGCTACAAACCCTGTCTTTCTCAAAATGGACATTGGTTAGTCCCAAAATGTGCTCTCCCTTTAGAAGCTTATGAAGATTCTTCATTCCAACATGTGCTAGTCGGCGATGCCAGAGCCAGCCTATGTTAGTCTTAGCAATTAAGCAAGTGTCAAGTTCAGCTTTATTGAAATCAACTAAGTATAGCTGACCCTCTAACACTCCCTTAAATGCTACTGAATCATCACTTCTTCTAAAGACAGTAACACCTATATCCGTAAAAAGACAGTTGTAACCCATTTTGCATAATTGAGAAACAGAAAGCAAATTATAATCTAAAGAATCTACAAGGAAAACATTTGAAATAAAATGGTCAGGAAATATAGCAATTTTACCAAGTACTTTGACCAAACCTTGATTTCCATCCCCGAATATGATAGCTCTTTGGGGATCTTGGTTTTTCTCATAGGAGGAGAACGTCCTTTTCTCCCCAGTCATGTGGTTTGTGCACCCGCTGTCAATTATCCAACTTGAGCCCCGGATGCATAAACCTACAAAACAAGTTTAGGCCTTGTTCTTAGGTACCCAAACGGTCTTGGGTCCTTTGACATTAGAAACAAGCACCTTAGGTACCCAAACACAAGTCTTTGAGCCCTTGTGTTTGGCCCCAACATATTTGGCAACTACTTTGCCTGATTTGTTAGTTAAAACGTATGATGCATCAAAAGTCTTAAAAGAAACAGTAGGCTCATTTGATGCAGTAGGAGTTTTCTTCTTAGGCAATTTAGCATGAGTGGATTGCCTAGAACTAGATGCCTCACTCTTATACATAAAAGCATGATGAGAAACATAATGAGTCTTCTTAGCGTGAATTCTCCTAATCTTATCCTCAGGATAACCAGCTGGATATAAAATATAGCCCTCATTATCCTGAGGCATGGGAGCCTTATCCTTAACAAAATTAGACAATCTTTTAGGGGCATTAAGCTTGACATTGTCTCCCTGTTGGAAGCCAATGCTATCCTTAATGCTAGGGCATCTCCCACTATAGAGCATGCTTCTAGAAAATTTAAATTTTTCATTTTCTAAGTCATGCTCATTAATTTTAGCACTAAGTTGAGCTATGTGATCATTTTGTTGTTTAATTAAAGCTAGGTGATCATGGATAGCATCAACATTAATGTCTCTACATCTAGTGCAAATAGTAACATGCTCAATAGTAGTGTAGAGGGTTTGCAAATATTTAGTTCATCAATCTTAGCATGTAAACTAGCATTCTCTTTTCTAAGATTGGAAATGGAAACATTGCAAACATTTAAATCTTTAGCCTTAGCAATTAATTTTTCATTTTCAATTTTAAGGCTAGAGAGAGATGCATTCAACTTGTCAATCTTAGTAATTAAACTAGCATTATCATTTATAAGGTTAACAATTGAATCATCACAAACATCTAATTTCTCAACCTTAGCAATTAATTTAGCATTCTCATCTCTAAGGTTGGAAATAATATCATGGCAAGTGCTTAGCTCACTAGTTAATTTTTCACATTTTTCTACTTCCTGAGCATAAGCATTTTTAACCTTAACATGCTTTTTGTTTTCCTTAATAAGGAAGTCCTCTTGGCTATCCAAGAGTTCATCCTTCTCATGAATAGCACTAATTAATTCATTTAATTTCTCCTTTTGTTGCATGTTTAGGTTGGCAAAAAGTGTCAATAAATTATCTTCATCATCACTAGAGCTAGCCTCATCACTAGATGTTGCATACTTAGTGGAGGATCTAGATTTTACCTTCTTCTTCTTGCCGTCCTTTGCCATGAGGCACTTGTGGCCGACGTTGGGGAAGAGGAGACCCTTGTTGACGGTGATGTTGGCGGCGTCCTCGTCGGAGGAGAAGTCGGTGGAGCTCTCATCGGAGTCACACTCCCGGCAAACATGAGCTTCGCCGCCCTTCTTCTTGTAGTACCTCTTCTTCTCCTTCTTCTTCCCTCTTTTGTCGTTATCCCTATCACTATCACTAGACAAAGGACATTTAGCAATAAAATGACCGGGCTTACCACATTTGTAGCAAACCTTCTTGTAGCGGGGCTTGTAGTCCTTCCCCCTCCTTTGCTTGAGGATTTGGTGGAAGCTCTTGATGATGAGCGCCATTTCCTCGTTGTCGAGCTTGGAGGCATCGATGGGGAGTCTACTTGATGTAGACTCTTCTTTCTTCTCCTCCGTCGCCTTGAATGCGACCGGTTGTACCTCGGGTGTGGAGGAGGTGCCTTGCTCGATGATTTTCTTGGAGCCTTTGATCATCAATTCAAAGCTCACAAATTTTCCTATAACCTCCTCGGGAGACATTAGCTTGTATCTAGGATCACCACGAATTAATTGAACTTGTGTAGGATTAAGAAAAACGTGTGAGCTTAGAATAACCTTAACCATTTCATGGTCATCCCATTTTGTGCTCCCGAGGTTGCGCCCTTGGTTCACCAAAGTCTTGAGCCGGTTGTACATAGCTTGTGGCTCCTCCCCTTGGTGAAGCATGAAGCGACCGAGCTCCCCCTCGATCGTTTCCCGCTTGGTGATCTTGGTCACCTCGTCTCCTTCGTGCGCGGTCTTGAGCACGTCCCAAATCTCTTTGGCACTCTTCAACCCTTGCACCTTATTATACTCCTCCCGACTTAGAGAGGCGAGAAGTATAGTAGTGGCTTGGGAGTTGAAGTGCTGGATTTGGGCTACCTCGTCCGAGTCATAGCCTTCATCCCCCACGGATGGTTCCTGCGCACCAAACTCAACAATGTCCCAAATGCTAGCGTGGAGTGAGGTTAGATGGTGCCTCATTTTATCACTCCACATACTATAATCTTCACCGTAAAAACCGGTGGTTTGCCTAGTGGGACGGAAAGTAATGGAGTACGTTTAGGAATGCGAGGATAGCGTAGGGGGATCTTACTAAACTTCTTGCGCTCATGTCGCTTCGAAGTGATGGACGTGGCATCGGATCCCGATGTAGAGGGCGATGAAGAGTCGGTCTCGTAGTAGACCACTTTCTTCTTCTTCTTTTCGTCGCTCTTGTGCGTCTTGTTGTGTGAAGGGGATCCCTTCAACTTGTTGCCGGACTCTCCCGATGGAGCCTTCCCATGGCTTGTGGCAGGCTTCTCGCCGGTCACCATCTCCTTCTTGGCGTGATCTCCCGACATCACTTCGAGCGGTTAGGCTCTAATGAAGTACCGTGCTCTGATACCAATTGAAAGTCGCCTAGAGGGGGGTGAATAGGCAAATCTGAAATTTATAAACTTGAAGCACAACTACAAGTCGTGGTTAGCGTTAGAAATATAATCGAGTCCGAAAGAGAGGGCGAAAACAAATCACGAGTAAATAGCGAGAGTGACACGATGATTTGTTTTACCGAGGTTTGGTTCTTGCAAACCTACTCCCCGTTGAGGTGGTCACAAAGACCGGTCTCTTTCAACCCTTTCCCTCTCTCAAATGGTCAACTAGACCGAGTGAGCTTCTCCTTCAATCAAATGGGTCACTTAGACCACTACAAGGACCACCACAACTTGGTGTCTCTTGTTTTGATTACAAGTAGCTTGAGAACAAGAAATGGGGATGGAAGAAAGCAATCCATGAACAAGAGCTCAAAGAACACAAGCAAAACACTTTCTCAAGTCACTAATTGCTTGGAGTGAATTTGGGACTTGGAGAGGCTTTGAATCTTTTGAATTGTGTCTAGAATTGAATGCACCTAGCTCTTGTATTGAAAGAATGTCTGAAAATCTTGGATTCCTTGGAGTGTGGTGGTTGGGGGGTATTTATAGCCCCAACCACCAAAGTGGCCGTTGGGGAAGGCTGTCTACGATGGGCGCACCGGACAGTCCGGTGCGCCAGCCACGTCACCCAACCGTTAGGGTTCGACCGTTGGAGCTCTGACTTGTGGGGGCACCAGATAGTCCTGTGGTGCACCGGATAGTCACTGTTCACTGTCCGGTGCGCCATCTGGCGCCTGCTCTGGCTTCTGCGCGCGCAGTTGCACTGTTCACTGTAGACTTTTGCAGACGACTGTTGGCACAGATAATCGTTACTCCGCTGGCACACCGGACAGTCCGGTGCTACACCGGACAGTCCGGTGAATTATAGCGGAGAGCCATTTTTAGAAACCCGAACGTGGCAAGTTTGGAGTTGATCTCCCTGGTGCACCGGACACTGTCCGGTGACACACCGGACAGTCCGGTGCGCCAGACAAGGGCTGCCTTCGGTTGATTTTTGCTCCTTTCATTTGAACCCTTTCTTGGACTCTTTATTGGTTTGTGTTGAACCTTTGGCACCTGTAGAGCTTATAATCTAGAGCAAACTAGTTAGTCCAATTATTTGTGTTGGGCAATTCAACCACCAAAATCATTTAGGAAAAGGTTTGACCCTATTTCCCTTTTATGATCCCTTGGCACATGGGTAACATGACTTATGGGTAAAGATGCGCAATCTCTGCAGAGTGTAAAACTGGTATATCAGCCGTGCTCACGGTCATGAGCAGCTCGGACCCTCACATGATTAATTTATGGAATTAAATTTAATTGGTCATTTGCATCGCATTGGGATTTATTATTACTTTGATTTCCTATTATTATGGTTTGGTATTTACTTACACTTAGTAACTGCTAATAAAATTTTGACCAACTTATAAAAGCAATGCTCAGCTTTAACCCTTATTTGTTGATCAGCCTTACACTTCACATGAACTCCCACCTTTGGTGAGTTCATGCACATTAATCCCCACAGCTTGTTGAGCTATGATCTTTTGTGAGCTCACTCTTGTGATATATAAACCTGTCGGGGACCATAATTAGGGGTACCCTCAAGACTCCTAATTCTCAGCTGGTAACCCCCATCAGCATAAAGCTGCAAAGGCCTGAAGGGTGCGATTAAGTCAGGGATCAGTCCATACGAGCGACTCGATCATGCCTCGCCCGAGCCTAGCCTCGGACAAGGGCAGCCGACCCCGGAGGATTTCTGTCTCGCCCGAGGCCCCCCTCCAATGGCGGACACATCTTCGGCTCGCCCGAGGCCCTGCCTTCGCTAAGAAGCAACCCTGACTAAATCGCCGCACCGACCGACCGAATCGCAGGAGCATTTAACGCAAAGGTGGCCTGACACCTTTATCCTGACGCGCGCCCCCCGGCAGAGCCGAAGTGACCGCCGTCACTTCGCCGCTCCACTGACCGGCCTGACAAAAGGACAGCGCCGCCTGCGCCACTCCGACTGCAGTGCCACTTGACAGAGTGAGACTGACAGGCAGTCAGGCCCTGCCAAAGGCTCCACGGGAAACTCCGCTCCGCCCGACCTAGGGCTCGGACTCGGGCTAAGTCCCGGAAGACGGCGAACTCCGCTCCGCCCGACCCAGGGCTCGGACTCGGGCTAAGTCCCGGAAGACGGCGAACTCCGCTCCGCCCGACCCAGGGCTCGGACTCGGGCTAAGTCCCGGAAGACGGCGAACTCCGCTCCGCCCGACCCAGGGCTCAGACTCGGGCTAAGTCCCGGAAGACGGCGAACTCCGCTCCGCCCGACCCAGGGCTCGGACTCGGGCTCAGCCCCAGAAGACGACGAACTCCGCTTCGCCCGACCCCAGGGCTCGGACTCCGCCCTGGCCTCTGCCGAACGACCTCCGCCTCGCCCGACCCAGGGGCTCGGACTCGGCCTCGGCCACGGAAGACAGACTCGACCTCGGCTTCGGAGGAGCCTCCGCGACGCCCAACCTAGGGCGCAGGCCAGCCACGTCAACAGGAAGCGCCATCATCACCCTACCCCGAGCCGACTCGGGTCGCAGAGAACAAGACCGGTGTCCCATCTGGCTAGCTCCGCCAGATAGGCAATGATGGTGCCCCGCATGCTCTGTGACGACGGCGGCTCTCAGCTCTCTTACGGAAGCAGGAGGACGTCAGCAAGGACACAACCGCTCCGACAGCTGTCCCTCCGCCAGGCTCCGTCGCTCCTCCGACGGCCACGACATCACACCAGCTGGGTGCCAAGATCTCTCCGGCTGCCACATTGGCATGTACTTAGGGCGCTAGCTCTCCCCCGCTAGACACGTAGCACTCTGCTACACCCCCATTGTACACCTGGATCCTCTCCTTGCGCCTATAAAAGGAAGGACCAGGGCCCTCTTAGAGAGGGTTGGCCGCGCGGGGACGAGGACGAGACAGGCGCTCTCTTGGGGACGCTCGCTTCCCTCACCCGCGTGGACGCTTGTAACCCCCTACTGCAAGCGCACCCGACCTGGGCGCGGGACGAACACGAAGGCCGCGGGATTTCCACCTCTCTCACGCCCGTCTCCGGCCACCTCGCTTCCCCCCTTCGCGCTCGCCCACGCGCTCGACCCATCTGGGCTGGGGCACGCGGCACATTCACTCGTCGGCTTAGGGACCCCCCGGTCTCGAAACGCCGACAGTTGGCGCGCCAGGTAGGGGCCTGCTGCGTGTTGACGAACAGCTTCCCGTCAAGCTCTAGATGGGCAGTCTCCAGCAACCTCTCCGACCCGGGATGGTGCTCCGTTTCGGGAGCCTTGAGTTCATGTCCTTCGACGGCAGCTACGACATGATACTCCTTCCACCGCCGCGCGACAATGACAATGGCGGCCAACAACCCGCCCGCCGCCGGCGGAATCGACGACGTCTTCCCCGCGAGGCGGAAGAACAACATTCGAGCTCGCCCCGTCCTCTCCCCCGCCAACGGAGGAGGAGGCGGGGCAACCAAGGCCAAGCGGAAGGCTGCGCATCGTCGGCTGTCGAGCGAGTCGACGTCCCCAGCGCTCCAACGGGGGGCGCGTCGGGCGTCGACCTCGCGTTTGAGACGAAGGCGAGCGCCATCTCCCCGCGACACGCCAATCCCGAGCAAGTGGACGACGCCAGCGCGCTCGCGGAGAGCTTGCAGGACGTCGCCCTCGTACCTGAGACGGCGGTGCAATCAGTCCCCGACGTGACTATGTCGCTGCTCGTCGACCAAAAGGTACCGACCGATTCCCATCCTACGTCATTTCGACTCAGCCTCAACCCGCCTAGCGACCTTGCTTTGGCGGGCGCTCTCGTAGAGGCGAGTGCAACCCCTCTGGGGTTTCGCATGTGGTCGCCTTGGGACCGGTTGACGGACGTTTCAACCTGCGGGCCCTCTGGGTCCGAGGAAGATGATGATCCCAGGATCTGTTGGGATTTCTCTGGATTTGGCAACCCCAGTGCCATGCGGGACTTCATGACCGCGTGTGACTACTGCCTCTATGACTGTTCCGACGGTAGCCGCAGCCTCGACGACGAGGACTGCGGCCCAAGCCGCGAATGTTTCCACGTCGAGCTAGGGGATCCCTCCGAAGGCAACCATCTCGGTATGCCGGGGGACGGTGATCTCCCTAGGTCGGTGCCTCGCGCTGACATCCCGCGGGAGCTAGCTGTGGTCCCCGTTCCGGCGGGGGGTCACGACCCACAGCTCGAGCAAGTCCGCGGGGCGCAGGCCAGGCTCGACGAGGGAGCAGGAGCGCTTGAGCCGATCCACCGGGACGTCGGGCAGGCATGGGCGAGCCAACCCCCGGCCGAAGAAATACGTCACCTGCCCCAGGGTCTCCAGCACCGCGTTACCAACGACGTCAGGGTCAGGCCGCCACCCGCATCCAGTGGGGTCGGCCAGAACCTGGCTGCCGCAGCGATGCTTCTCCGCGCGATGCCGGAGCCATCAACCACCGAGGGTCGGCGAATCCAGGGAGAGCTCAAGAATCTCCTGGAAGGCGCTGCGGTCCGACGGGCCGAGAGCTCTGCCTCCCGAAGGCAGGGATACCCCTCGGAACCTCATGCCGCGACTTCCCGATTCATGCGGGAAGCCTCGGTCTACACCGGGCGCACGCGTAACACCGCGCCTGCGGCCCCGGGCCACCTCGGCAACGAGCACCATCATCGCGACCGTCGGGCCCACCTCGACGAGAGGGTGCGCCGAGGTTACCACCCCAGGCGTGGGGGACGCTACGACAGCGGGGAGGATCGGAGTCCCTCACCCGAACCACCCGGTCCGCAGGCCTTCAGTCGGGCCATCCGACGGGCGCCGTTCCCGACCCGGTTCCGACCCCCGACTACTATCACAAAGTACTCGGGGGAAACGAGACCGGAACTGTGGCTCGCGGACTACCGCCTGGCCTGCCAACTGGGTGGAACGGACGACGACAACCTCATCATCCGCAACCTCCCCCTGTTCCTCTCCGACACCGCTCGCGCCTGGTTGGAGCACCTGCCTCCGGGGCAGATCTCTAACTGGGATGACCTGGTCCAAGCTTTCGCCGGCAATTTCCAGGGCACGTACGTGCGCCCCGGGAGTTCCTGGGACCTCCGAAGCTGCCGGCAGCAGCCGGGAGAGTCTCTCCGGGACTACATCCGGCGATTCTCGAAGCAGCGCACCGAGCTGCCCAACATCACCGACTCGGATGTCATCGACGCGTTCCTTGCGGGTACCACCTGCCGCGACCTGGTGAGTAAGTTGGGTCGCAAGACCCCCACCAGGGCGAGCGAGCTGATGGACATTGCCACCAAGTTCGCCTCTGGCCAGGAGGCGGTCGAGGCTATATTCCGAAAGGACAAGCAGCCCCAGGGCCGCCCATCGGAAGATGCTCCCGAGGCGTCTACTCCGCGCGGCGCCAAGAAGAAAGGCAAGAAGAAGTCGCAAGCGAAACGCGACGCCGCCGACGCGGACCTTGTCGCCGCCGCCGAGTACAAGAACCCTCGGAAGCCCCCCAGAGGTGCCAACCTCTTCGACAAGATGCTCAAGGAGCCGTGCCCCTACCATCAGGGGCCCATCAAGCACACCCTTGAGGAGTGCGTCATGCTCCGGCGCCACTTCCACAGGGCCGGGCCACCCGCGGAGGGTGGCAGGGCCCGCGACGACGACAAGAAGGAAGATCACCAAGCAGGAGAGTTCCCCGAGGTCCGCGACTGCTTCATGATCTACAGTGGGCATGCGGCGAATGCCTCGGCTCGGCATCGCAAGCAAGAGCGCCGGGAGATCTGCTCGGTGAAGGTGGCGGCGCCAGTCTACCTAGACTGGTCCGACGAGCCCATCACCTTCGACCAAGCCGACCACCCCGACCACGTGCCGAGCCCGGGGAAATACCCGCTCGTCGTCGACCCCGTCGTCGGCGACGTCAGGCTCACCAAGGTCCTTATGGACGGGGGCAGCAGCCTCAACATCATCTACGCCGAGAACCTCAGGCTCCTGCGTGTCGATCTGTCCTCCGTCCGTGCAGGCGCTGCGCCCTTCCACGGGATCATTCTCGGGAAGCGCGTCCAGCCCCTCGGACGACTCGACCTTCCCGTCTGCTTCGGAACGCCCTCCAACTTCCGAAGGGAGACTCTGACGTTCGAGGTGGTCGGGTTCCGAGGAACCTACCACGCGGTACTGGGGAGGCCATGCTATGCGAAGTTTATGGCCGTCCCCAACTACACCTACCTGAAGCTCAAGATGCCGGGCCCCAACGGGGTCATCACCGTCGCCCCACGTACGAACACGCGTTCGAATGCGACGTGTAGTGCGTGGAGTACGCCGAGGCCCTCGCCGAGTCCGAGGCCCTCATCGCCGACCCGGAAAGCCTCTCCAAAGAGGTGCCAGACGTGAAGCGTCACGCCGGCAACTTCGAGCCAGTGGAGACGGTTAAGGCTGTCCCCCTCGACCCCAGTGGCGACACCTCCAAGCAGATCCGGATCGGTTCTGGGCTCGACCCCAAATAGGAAGCAGTGCTCGTCGACTTCCTCCGCGCGAACGCCGACGTCTTCGCGTGGAGTCCCTCGGACATGCCCGGCATACCGAGGGATGTCGCCGAGCACTCGCTGGATATTCGGGCCGGAGCCCGACCCGTTAAGCAGCCTCTGCGCCGATTCGACGAGGAGAAGCGCAGAGCGATAGGCGAGGAGATCCACAAGCTAATGGCAGCCGGGTTCATCAAAGAGGTATTCCATCCCGAATGGCTTGCCAACCCTGTGCTTGTGAGAAAGAAAGGGGGGAAATGGCGGATGTGTGTAGACTACACTGGTCTCAACAAAGCATGTCCGAAGGTTCCCTACCCTCTGCCTCGCATCGATCAAATCGTGGATTCCACTGCTGGGTGCGAAACCCTGTCATTCCTCGATGCCTACTCAGGGTATCACCAAATCAGGATGAAAGAGTCCGACCAGCTCGCGACTTCTTTCATCACGCCATTCGGCATGTACTGCTATGTCACCATGCCGTTCGGTTTGAGGAATGCGGGCGCGACGTACCAGCGGTGCATGAACCATGTGTTCGGCGAACACATCGGTCGCACGGTCGAGGCCTACGTCGATGACATCGTAGTCAAGACAAGGAAAGCCTCCGACCTCCTCTCCGACCTTGAAGTGACATTTCGATGTCTCAAAGCGAAAGGCGTCAAGCTCAATCCCGAGAAGTGTGTCTTCGGGGTGCCCCGGGGCATGCTCTTGGGGTTCATCGTCTCCGAGCGGGGCATCGAAGCCAACCCGGAGAAGATCGCAGCCATCACCAGCATGGGGCCCATCAAGGACTTAAAAGGCGTACAGAGGGTCATGGGATGCCTCGCGGCCCTGAGCCGCTTCATCTCACGCCTCGGCGAAAGAGGTCTGCCTCTGTACCGCCTCTTAAGGAAGGCCGAGTGTTTCGCTTGGACCCCTGAGGCCGAGGAAGCTCTCGGGAACCTGAAGGCGCTACTCACAAAGGCGCCTATCTTGGTGCCTCCAGCTGATGGAGAAGCCCTCTTGGTCTACGTCGCCGCGACCACTCAGGTGGTTAGCGCCGCGATTGTGGTCGAGAGGCAAGAAGAAGGGCATGCATTGCCCGTTCAGAGGCCAGTTTACTTCGTCAGCGAGGTACTCTCCGAGACCAAGATCCGCTACCCACAAGTTCAGAAGCTACTGTATGCGGTGATCCTGACGAGGCGGAAGTTGCGACACTACTTCGAGTCGCATCCGGTAACTGTGGTGTCATCCTTCCCCCTGGGGGAGATCATCCAGTGCCGAGAGGCCTCGGGCAGGATTGCAAAGTGGGCGGTGGAAATCATGGGCGAGACAATCTCGTTCGCCCCTCGGAAGGCCATCAAGTCCCAGGTCTTGGCGGACTTCATAGCTGAATGGGTCGACACCCAGCTACCGACGGCTCCGATCCAACCGGAGCTCTGGACCATGTTTTTCGACGGGTCGTTGATGAAGACGGGGGCCGGCGCAGGCCTGCTCTTCATCTCGCCCCTCGGGAAACACCTACGCTATGTGCTACGCCTCCATTTCCCGGCGTCCAACAATGTGGCTGAGTACGAGGCTCTGGTCAACGGGTTGCGGATCGCCGTCGAGCTAGGGGTCCGACGCCTCGACGCCCGCGGTGACTCGCAGCTCGTCATCGACCAAGTCATGAAGAACTCCCACTGCCGCGACCCGAAGATGGAGGCCTACTGCGATGAGGTTCGGCGCCTGGAAGACAAGTTCTACGGGCTCGAGCTTAACCACATCGCTCGGCGCTACAACGAGACTGCGGACGAGCTGGCAAAAATAGCCTCGGGGCGAACAACGGTTCCCCCGGACATCTTCTCCCGGGATCTGCATCAACCCTCCGTCAAGATCGACGACACGCCCGAGCCTGAGGCACCCTCGGTCCAGCCCGAGGTACCCTCGGCACAGCCCGAGGCACCCTCAGCTCGACCCGAGGCACCCTCGGTTCAGCCCGAGGTACCCTCGACCTCCGAGGGCGAGGCACTGCGCATCGAGGAGGAGCGGAGCGGGGCCACGCCTGATCGAAATTGGCGGACCCCGTACCTGCAATATCTCCGCCAAGGAGAGCTACCCCTCGACCGAGCCGAGGCTCGGCGGGTAGCGCGACGCGCCAAGTCGTCTGTGTTGCTGGGCGATGAGAAGGAGCTCTACCACCGCAGCCCCTCGGGCATCCTCCAGCGATGCATCTCCGTCGCCGAAGGTCAGGAACTCCTGCAAGAGATACACTCGGGGGCTTGCGGCCATCACGCAGCGCCTCGAGCCCTTGTCGGGAACGCTTTCCGGCAAGGCTTCTACTGGCCAACGGCGGTGGCTGACGCCACTAGAATTGTCCGCACCTGCGGAGGGTGCCAATTCTATGCGAAGCAGACCCACCTGCCCGCTCAGGCTCTGCAGACGATACCCATCACCTGGCCCTTTGCTGTGTGGGGTCTGGACCTCGTCGGTCCCTTGCAGAAGGCACCCGGGGGCTACACGCACCTGCTGGTCGCCATCGACAAATTCTCCAAGTGGGTCGAGGTCCGACCTCTGAACAGCATCAGGTCCGAGCAGGCGGTGACGTTCTTCACCAACATCATCCATCGCTTCGGGGTCCCGAACTCCATCATCACCGACAACGGGACCCAGTTCACCGGCAGAAAATTCTTGGATTTTTGCGAGGATCACCACATCCGGGTGGACTGGGCCGCCGTGGCTCATCCCATGTCGAATGGGCAAGTAGAGCGTGCCAACGGCATGATTCTACAAGGGCTCAAGCCTCGGATTTACAACGACCTCAACAAGTTCGGCAAGCGATGGATGAAGGAACTCCCCTCGGTGGTCTGGAGCCTGAGGACAACACCGAGCCGAGCCACGGGTTTCACGCCGTTCTTCCTGGTCTACGGGGCCGAGGCCGTCTTGCCCACTGACCTGGAATACGGCTCCCCGAGGACGAGGGCCTACAACGATCAAAGCAACCAAGCTAGCCGAGAAGACTCACTGGACCAGCTGGAAGAAGCTCGGGACAAGGCCTTACTACACTCGGCGCGGTACCAGCAGTCCCTGCGACGCTACCACGCCCGAGGGGTCCGGCCCCGAGACCTCCAAGAGGGCGACCTGGTGCTTCGGCTGCGGCAAAACGCCCGAGGGAGGCACAAGCTCACGCCCCCCTGGGAGGGGCCCTTCGTCATCGCCAAAGTTCTGAAGCCCGGAACGTACAAGCTGGCCAACAGTCAAGGCGAGGTCTACGGCAACGCTTGGAATATCCAACAGCTACGTCGCTTCTACCCTTAAGATATTTTCAAGTTGTTCATATACCTCGCACCCACGCAATTAGTCATCAAGGAAGGGTCGGCCTCGCCTCAGCAAAGCCCGACCCTCCCTCGGGGGCTAAAAGGGGGAACCCCCTCTGCGTTGAAATTTTCCTCGAAAAAAGATCTCTTTTGCCAGAATATCTTTCGTGCTTTTTGACTACTTCGAAAAGTGGATCCTGAAAACGACGGAGTACACGTAAGCAGCCAAGGCTGACCGAGCCGAGGGACTCCTACGCCTCCGGGATACGGATACCTCACTCATCACCTTCTGCGATAAGTAACTCGCGTTCGGATGAAGCGATTCCGCGGACCGAACAAGTCTTCACGTTTGGAAGCTCTTCTGCCAAAGCGGTCCTTCGAGCCTTCTCGACTGAGTCGGTGACAGGGCTTCATGGACGGGTGAAAGTACGCGTAAGCGGCAAGGCCGACCGAGCCGAGGGACTCCCACGCCTCCGGGATACGGATACCTCACTCATCACCTTCCGCGAGAAGCAACTCTCGCTCGCACAAACATCCCTGTTACCGACAAAAAAGTCCAGATACTCGAAACAAGAGGAAAGGAGACGCAGCTTTACAACACAGCGAGGTTGTGTGTTCTGGCCTCGGCGGCCACAGAAGGCACACGCTACAAGACACTCTGATCCTGCAGGCTCGGGTCTTGACGCTGGAAGGGGGCAGCGGCACCCTCGGCATCGACGACACCTTCAGCGAGGTCCAACCCAGCCTCGGACGGCGACGCGGTCCAGGGACTTCTCCGGGAATCCGACCCGAGCAGGCGGCTCGGCCGGTTACCCCTGGAGCCTCGGCCAACCATCTTCCAAGGGCGCCAGCCCGACCCGAGGCCTTGGCTGATCAACTCCGGTGTCGGTCCCGCTGATGGACAACCCGGCCAGGCTCCGGCCAACCAGGTTTCATTTTCGAGCCAACTCCGCCTCTGTTCACGCTGATATCGCTACCCCTGGCCTCGGCTCGTCGAAGAGCGGCCAAGGGGTCCCTTTAACTAAGCTAGAGGAGCCTCAGACAACAAGGTCGACCGAGCCGAGGGACTCCTACGCCTCCAGGATACGGATACCTCACTTGTCACCTTGACACAGGGCGACTCATGCTTGGTAAAGCGGTTCAGATAATCAACAGGCGAGTCTTAGTGCTCGAAAATGAGGAAAAAACACGGCTCCGTGCCAAAATTACATACATGTTCAGGCCTCGACAGCCATAATGAACAAAAACACTGGCATTCAAAGTGCCATTACAAACGGAACTCCGGTTCCCCCTCCGCAGGTGCGAACAACCCCACTCGATAGGGGTAGGCCTGCGGAGCAACAGAAGACTGACGAGCGGCTCGCCGCCGCCCGCTCTGACTACGACGACAACGACCCCCGCTCTGGATGGCCGAGCTGCAGCAGCGCAGGCCTCAGGGTGGGCCCTGCTGCAATCTTGCCCTCGCCCACGCCGACGCTCGAGGGGCGAGGACAAGTACAAAGAACCGGAGGCCCGAAGGGCGGATGGTGGCGGTGATCCCATCGGCGACGGGGACTTCTCGAGCCGCCTCCGCCTCGGCACCGATGGCAGGGGCCATCAGCCCCCCCGGCAGATCCCCACTCAGATCCTCCCGGACGAGTGGGGCACCAGCCTCCGCGTGAGGGCACCATCCCGGTGCAAAGGCAGGACCACCCCAGAACACGAACGCCGCCCTAGCAGCGCGCGACATCTTGGGTGGTCCTCCCGTGCACACGGCGTGGCAGCCGCCCTCCGGTAGGAGGGGCCGCCGAGCGCCAAGCCGACGGACCCGACACGCTGGAGGTGACGACGCCCGCCGTCGACCAGCCTCGCGTTGTCGAAGTCCGGGCCGCCCGCAGGGCCAGTGAGCGCCCTCTCCCTCGAACGCCGCGGGAGAGGGTGACCCATGAACCCGTGCGGGAGGTAGAGCGCCGGCTCAGCCCGGTACCCACCCCAGCGAGGATGATGAACATCCTTGAAGCTGAGGGTGGGACCAAGATCGCAGCCCGGCTTGCTTCTCCCCACCCAGGAACTGGTGGTCACCGTCTTGGGTGATCGCCGGCGGGGGGGGGTGCGGCCGGGCTGGCTGATGAAAATCCTTGAAGCCGAACGATGGCTGAAAGGTACCAACTCCCACGGAGTTGCGTTCCTCCGACGATGAGGCGAAAAGACGGCGGGTATCCCCCATCCGGGGGCTTGGAAGGTGGAGAGACGCGATGCATAAGGGAGCGAGAAGACATGATCGCCTTCCGAAAGGGGTCGCCCTCCTTTTAAAGGCAACTCTCCCTACTCGCGCCCCCAACCGTCACGGGCTGAGTCTTCTCCAACACGCTCCAAGGCCTTCCCCAGCGGCGCAGGGGCTGGGTCCCGCATGTCATGCAAACCGGCTCAGAGCAGAAGAAGCCAAACCGCCGCGTGTGGTGCACTCAACCGCCCAGCGGTTACAAGTGACCCTCCACTTTTGCCCAGACCAACGGGCAAAAGAGGCGGGCAGCCATGCAGGCGGCATGCAACCGCGCCAAGTGGACGCGCCTCTCCGACTCCCAACACACCAGCATGGAGGCCCAGGCCCACGCGTCACGCAACCGGCGCGCCGGATGCTGCATGCAAGCAACCGCACCGCCACTTGCGCCACCACCGCGCCTCCTCGATTGCGGAACCAACACCGCGACTCGAGGCGACCTAGCGCACGACCCAGCAGCGCCAGCTTGACGTGGCGGTCAATGCGGCCAAAAGTGGGCCGGCAGTAACGGCGGTGGCAGGCGGGCGGGAGCAGCGGTCGCGTCATCAGCCAAGCTCACGTCCCATCCAGGGGCAGCGAGAAAACCTCCTCTCACGGCGTGAAGACGACGCGCCCGTGATCCGTTCCTCGAACGGCTCGCGCACGCGCAACGGCCGCCCCGCCAACCACTCGCCCCGTCGCATTAACTCCGCGGTAGGACAGGCGGCGCTTCTGGCAGGAGAAGCGGGCGACGCTTCGCCTTCGCCGCAATAACCGCGCCAAAAAGGTACGCCACGTCGTTCGATTTAGTATCCTTTTCCTTTTCTCCTTTTTCTCTATCTCTTGCAACAGGGACCGGGAAAGGGGGATACCCTGAAAAGGATCCTTCCCCGTGAAGGAACCAGGCTCCGAGCCTCCTTACTGATCAGAGGTTCGAAGGCTGGCCCCCCGAAGGGTTCCAACAGCCGCCTCAGATCGCGTGGGCCCTACACCCACTACTGGTCAGAGGTTCGAAGGCCGGCCCCCCGAAGGGTTCCACGGCCGCCTCAGGCTACCCGGGCTCCGCGCCCATTACTGATCAGGGGTTCGAAGGCTGGCCCCCGAAGGGTTCACAGCCGCCTCAGACGCCGAGCGAGGGATGACCAGGGGTACGTTCGATACATAACCAAGGCTCGGGCTGCGCTCCCGAGGTACCCTAGGACATTTCCGAGACCAGCGGGAGCGATCTTGTAACGGAATCCCATCGGAGGGAGGCATCGAGCCCTTGGACCCCGTCGCCAGGGGACCGGGTCCGGCAGATCACCCGCAGGTACTTTTGGGCGTGCCTCTGGGCCCCTAGCCGACCCCTAACGAACAGGGCACGGACGTCCACTCGGATTACCCGCTTGCAGCTCACCGGAGACACCATGTTCGGTGCCCATCGAGGGTAACATGGCGCTCTCCCCCCCCCCCCTCCTCCTTGCGGAAAGGCGACGTAGGGGCGTATGTAAAAAACCCGAGTCTGTCCCTGATCGCCCTCTCGCCCTGTGCGGAGGCTCGGGGGCTGCTCTCGCAAACCCGGCTCCGGCCAAACCGTTGACAGCGTCAACATACCAGCCCGAGAACTTGGGCCCCGACCGTACACCCGGGCTACGGCCAGTTCGCATGAGGGAACAACCAGACCAGCCGAAGCATTACGCGAGGCATTAAGACCTCGGAGGAGTGAAACCACTCCTCCGAGGCCTCGGGGGCTACACCCGGCGGGTGCGCTCGCGCGCACCCACCGGAGCAAAATGCAACCGAGAAAGGCTGGTCCCCTTGCAAAAAAGTGCGACGAAAGCCTCCAAGCGAGTGCTAACACTCCCTTCGAGGCTCGGGGGCTACTGTCGGGGACCATAATTAGGGGTACCCTCAAGACTCCTAATTCTCAGCTGGTAACCCCCATCAGCATAAAGCTGCAAAGGCCTGATGGGTGCGATTAAGTCAGGGATCAGTCCATACGAGCGACTCGATCATGCCTCGCCCGAGCCTAGCCTCGGACAAGGGCAGCCGACCCCGGAGGATTTCCATCTCGCCCGAGGCCCCCCTCCAATGGCGGACGCATCTCCGGCTCGCTCGAGGCCCTGCCTTCGCTAAGAAGCAACCCTGACTAAATCGCCGCACCGACCGACCGAATCGCAGGAGCATTTAACGCAAAGGTGGCCTGACACCTTTATCCTGACGCGCGCCCCCCGGCAGAGCCGAAGTGACCGCCGTCACTTCACCGCTCCACTGACCGGCCTGACAAAAGGACAGCGCCGCCTGCGCCACTCCGACTGCAGTGCCACTTGACAGAGTGAGACTGGCAGGCAGTCAGGCCCTGCCAAAGGCTCCACGGGAAACTCCGCTCCGTCCGACCCAGGGCTCGGACTCGGGCTAAGTCTCGGAAGACGGCGAACTCCGCTCCGCCCGACCCAGGGCTCGGACTCGGGCTAAGTCCCGGAAGACGGCGAACTCCGCTCCGCCCGACCCAGGGCTCGGATTCGGGCTCAGCCCCAAAAGACGACGAACTCCGCTTCGCCCGACCCCAGGGCTCGGACTCCGCCCTGGCCTCTGCCGAACGACCTCCGCCTCGCCCGACCCAGGGGCTCGGACTCGGCCTCGGCCACGGAAGACAGACTCAACCTCGGCTTCGGAGGAGCCTCCGCGACGCCCAACCTAGGGCGCAGGCCAGCCACGTCAACAGGAAGCGCCATCATCACCCTACCCCGAGCCGACTCGGGTCGCAGAGAACAAGACCGGTGTCCCATTTGGCTAGCTCCGCCAGATAGGCAATGATGGCGCCCCGCATGCTCTGTGACGACGGCGGCTCTCAGCTCTCTTACGGAAGCAGGAGGACGTCAGCAAGGACACAACCGCTCCGACAGCTGTCCCTCCGCCAGGCTCCGTCGCTCCTCCGATGGCCACGACATCACACCAGCTGGGTGCCAAGATCTCTCCGGCTGCCACATTGGCATGTACTTAGGGCGCTAGCTCTCCCCCGCTAGACACGTAGCACTCTGCTACACCCCCATTGTACACCTGGATCCTCTCCTTGCGCCTATAAAAGGAAGGACCAGGGCCCTCTTAGAGAGGGTTGGCCGCACGGGGACGAGGACGAGACAGGCGCTCTCTTGGGGCCGCTCGCTTCCCTCACCCGCGTGGACGCTTGTAACCCCCTACTGCAAGCGCACCCGACCTGGGCGCGGGACGAACACGAAGGCCACGGGATTTCCACCTCTCTCACGCCCGTCTCCGGCCACCTCGCTTCCCCCCTTCGCGCTCGCCCACGCGCTCGACCCATCTGGGCTGGGGCACGCGGCACATTCACTCGTCGGCTGAGGGACCCCCCGGTCTCGAAACGCCGACAAAACCCCCCACAGGTTAAGAGCAAGTGGTCGAAGAGGAGCCGCCCTACAATGAAGCTTACGAGTTGATCTAGGTGGCTTCTCCCAGTCAGCTTTGTGGCTCCTGGAAAATAATATTTAGTTCGTTTTATTATTATCATTTATTTTGTAAGACTTCCGCTATGTAATAAGTACATTTATGATATTTATGACATTTATCTCTATACATTATGTCATTATATGTGAAGTTCTTCCTTGGCGCACGTATGAGATGCACCCGACTTTATCCTTTAAATCTGGGTGTGACAGTTCCAAAGACACCTTGTCCATTCAAAACTGCTGTCACTACCAAAATGCAGCTCTTTGTCGAGTGCCCAGCTCTTTGCCAAGAGCTATTTATTGGACACTCGGCAAACTATTCTTTGCTGAGTGTTGCGCTCGGCATAGAACGGCTCTCGGCGAAGAGAGTCTCTGTCGAGAGTCAAACTCTCAACATAAAAAGGCTCTCGGCAAAGACTTCTTTGCCGAGAGCCCAGTACTCGGCAAAAAGGGCTCTCGGCAAGCACCGTAAAAACTTTACCGAGTGATGGTGACTTTTCTTGCCGAGAGCCCAATACTTCTTTGCCGAGTGACAGTGGCGGGGCTAAAGGGTGGTTCGCATGGGCCACAAACCACCCTAGCCTGAAACCAAGTAAACTATAAGTATTATATATAAACATATTAGTTTTAAGCAGCAACTTTGTTTTATTTATTTGAGGCATCTATGAGGATGAGACAACACATCATAACAAACATGTGAAATTGAGCTCCTAGGCTTGCAATCGCATCAGATGGCTATCTAGTTCTAGACCAAGCATGCACAATGAAGCTTTCAAGCAGATCTAGCACGACTATGCCTATTACCTGTTCTAGCTAGGCTTAGTAAGACACATTGTACGTTTTTCGTTCGCGTTAAGTCACTTAGGTAGAAGAAGGTCGTGCTCACCGTAGAGGTATCATAAATTCGATCGACAACACCCGATCCGATCGATCAATTCTTATACAATTATACATACATGCAAAGTATATACAACCATTTTTTGGTTATTTTTTTTATTATTTTTTTAGATGTCAAATGACTTTTATACTTTTTTAAAAAATGTAGATGATTGTACGACCTTTTTATTTGACCATATTATATTTAGTAATTTTTTATTACATATCTATTTGTGGATTGTTGTATTTATATTATGAAAAAAAAATGGACCACCAATCACTAAAATCCTAGCTACACCGCTACTGAGTGATGGCAATAGTTCGCCGAGCTCTCTCCGCTGAGAGTCACACTCGGCAAAGAGTTTACCGAGTGTTTTCTGGATTTTGCCGCAAAGCAACTGCGTCTGGTATGCTTGGTTTGTGCCAAACTTGGTCACACATGCTTGCTCACGAGCTGACCGGAATTTGGCAAGAAAAATGAACTCAAATGCGAATCTGGAAGGAACGAAGCTTGCCAAAAAAATGCGTAAAACTTCATGCCGAATGTGGTCAGCAACACCACTTTTTCATTAATAAAAGATTGGCAGACATGTAACACACTAACGCACACCAACGCACACGTCCTGAATAGCTAATTCTTGGGTACCCGCTAATCAAAATAGACACAGTAACACACTAACGCACACCAACTAAGCGAGTAGGTAGTTACCGGCATGCATGCATATAACCTGGAAAAATCTCACATGTAAAAACTTACACCTTACAAAGAAAGAGACAGTGTGTTGCTCTTTAGACACTTGTTTCTACACAATAGAACTAGTCTCAATGACTCGCTGATTGAAAAGCTCTATTTTGGTTGGTTGATGATGAGCAAGATTATATTCTAAAACAGGACGAACAGTCATTTAATCTGACTAAACGTGTGCTCCACACATGTCCTTCCAAGATCCCAGCGCCCTTGGACCTGCATGCAAAGCTGTTGCTGTCTCTTTTCCTAAAAGAATCAGATCCATTCTAGATTTGTCAAGGGAAGATCCACGAGAATGTACCACGGCAAAGCATAGCACCGATAGGATCTTGAGAAGGACATGTCTCAGGCAAGAAGAACTAACTAACTATGGCAACGAGAGGGGAATTCTATCTGCATGAACCAGACCCAACAGTGACAGCTAGTTTGCTTTATGAACATGGTCCTAGTTCGGGCACATTTGGGAGGATATCCAGGTTTCGAACGGAGAGGTTTGTGGTATATATAGCATAGGCCATGGAAACATAGAAGTATGAGGCAAGGAAACAGTGGGAGGAAAAGGAAGAAGCTCAGGGTGAGAATCACAGTGCGGCTCTCCTCTGGCATGAAGGCGCGGCTGAGAGGCACGAACAGTTTCTGGCCTTCCCCTGCCAATGCCAAAGGAGAGCACGCACAGTTTCCAGATACTGGTGGTGTTTTCAGTGGATCGTTGTCGAGTGTGCACTAAGCGAACGAAGGTTATATATATCCATGGATGTGGTTATTATACATCTTTCTCTGCATCTTACATTTCACGCCTCCGCCATCTAGACAATGTCGTCTAACTACCTGCCACAAGAACAAGGTAAAAGTGTAACTAACACTATTTTTCAAAACCACGGTTTATAATACCACAGTTTACGAATGCTATGACACAACCATGATATATTTTACATCAGCATAATCCAACACTTGTTTAAAGATACAATATTTTGGTTGCCGTATAGGAGAGAAAGAGAAAAGGCAAGACTGTAGTCATGTGTTAGCGAAAAACTTTGGTCCAGAGTCCAGACCAAAGATTTTTTTTTAGACTTTCACTGCCATTCATTTTGTGTGATTTGTGGGTTCTGTCTATAGTGAACCGCTGAGTGATGTGATAAACTTGTATGATTATGGACTAATTTTGCAATCTTTCAAAACTTGAGTGTTGATGTCACTTGGTTGAGCACCTATGTCATATGGTTCACCAGATTTCTTGATAGAATAGCAATGATGACTATGCGACATTTGCACTGAATCATTAAAAAGTGTTTGCTTGAGCTCGAAGTTCTGGTTCTGATTGTTTGATGTTACACCTATGTAATGAAGTAAATGGTGTAGAGGCTAAGGTGGTTGTGGGTGCTTTATTTTCCTTAGTTTGTGTTTTTGTATTTCTAATGACATGCTATGCTTCGATGTCATTTTCTTCACATTAGTTATAACCAGGTCCTTTTTTTGGTGACAAGGACCAGCAAAAATCAACGTACGGTCGTGGTGTCCCTGACCCCAAGATCAGGATCTATGATGTTGGGACGAAGAAAGGAGTGGATGACTTCCCTTTTGCGTTCACATGGTAAGATCTTGTTCGGTTATTTCCATTCCATATGGATTGTAAAGAATTTAAAATTTTTAAAAAGAATTTTGACTTGTTATAGATTGAAACACATCCAATCCTGCTCGACTCAATCCATATGGATTAGCACCGAAACGAACAAGCCCTGAGTTAAGAGAAGGAGAACGTTTACAGTGAGATTCTTGAGGCTGTGCGCATTGATTGCATCAAGTACACGAGACTAAGTGTCTGGAATGGTGCCTTCCACCTTAGATCTTGTTCGTTTTGCTCTCAATACATATAGATTGAGAGTAATTGAATAGTTTAAATCCTAAACAAGTTAAAAACTTTCATAATTTTTTTAATCTTATCTAATTCACATGAGATAAGAATAACCGAACAAAACTTGTCCATCCGTTCCATTTCCTTCGTATCAACAAGATGCTTTCATGTGCTGGGGCAGTGGGGCTGATCGGCTCCAGACTGGTATGAGGAGTGCTTTCGGCAAGCCTCAGGGTACCTGTGCTTGCGTGGACATTGGTTAGGTCGTCCTTTCTGTGCGATGCAAAGGAAAGCAATGCTAATCACGCTGAAGAAGCCCTCCGTCGTGCCAAGTTTAAGTTCCCTGTCCGACAAAAGATCATCCGCAGCAGGAAGTGGTATGTGGGAAACGAAGACGCTTTCCCTGTTGAACCTAATGTCAAGTCGCAGCATTGACGAAAGGTTTGAATTTGACTTGTTTGGTTCATTGTCTTGATTTTTTCAAGGGTTTCACCAAGTTCGTGCGTGCTGAGTATCTTAAGTACAAGAGCGAGGGTAGGATTGCACCTGATGATGTCAATGCTACGGTAAAAAAATGTTGTTCCAGCTATTTATTTATTTATTTATTTATTTATTTATTTATGTGTTTCCATCATATTCTTCACATGAAGAACCGATCTCAAATAATATTTTTCTGTTTTGATTCAATTCCAATGTACAGAATATGCCAATTTATTTAATATCGGTTCATCTTTTGGCCTTTACGTTGGGAAGGCGTTCCGTGCAGTGAACATTCAAGCGTCTGCTTTGACTACATTTTTCTGCCAATTCAATTATGGGGTGTTTGGTTCCACCCGGTTAAAGACTAAAGCTTAGTCTCTACCACATCGAATATTTGAATAATAATTACAACTATTAAATATAATCTAATTATAAAACTAATTATATAGATAAAGACTAAAAGACGAGACAAATTTATTAATCATAATTAAGTATATATTTAATTATTATAATTAATATTCAAATATTTGATGTAACACCAATTAAACTTTAGTCAAGGGAACTATGCTAGAGCTATATATGTTAATGGCTATTACTTGCAGCATGCATGATCTACCTTGTGTAGCCCAGTTTTATATGGTAGTTAAATATTCTTAATAGATTTTATGAACCCTACTATATATTCCTTGTTAATAAGGCTACATCTCACTTATCTGAGTGGGCATGATTGATTTTGTTTCAAAAAACTATCATTTGTCCACTTGATGAGTCTGATCTCCAGCAGACTCTCTATTTTACTTCTCATATTGTTTTCTATTTTAAACTTAAATTTACAAAACAGTGTAATCTATAATACAAAATAATATTTTACACGGCCGTTTACACTATTTGGTGTAGATGGCGACGAGTAGAAAAAAACTCATTTTCTGACAGAACGAAGGCTGGCATGGGGATTCCTAGCGGTGGAATTTCATGTGCGCATCGCATCGTACAGTGTGCTCACTTCGCTTGTGTAAACAGTTGACAAATTTCTGTGCTAGGAGGAATTTCTCGCACCAGCACAACAACCATCTTATAAAGATTTATCACATCAATAGATATATAATTTTTGAGGAAACAAATAAGATTTAAATGATATCCTAAATACTACTATTTTATTATATAAATTTAGTCAAATTTATGATGTTTTGACTGCTGAATGTGCATTCTCCGTTCGGAAAGGGGAAAAGATGAACAACGTACAAATTCTTGTTTCAAGAATTTTTAATGCTAAACAAGCTCATCTCCCGTTTCTTTTCCAAATATCCCTACCTTCTCTTCCAATATAATCGAATAAACCGCCTATTATGAATAATCATCTAGTTCCCCCACGCTCTTGTTTACATTGCAAATCATCAATCCAAAAACTGTACGAGGGACGGGAAAATTACCGTGAATAATAACAATCATTACAAGTTTACAATATATATATATGCCAGACTTGATAATCAAAATTTCGCAATCGTAGTGTAATTAAACTACTAAAAGTTATACAAAATTCTAAAAAAAACTACAGACGTACTTTATTTTACTCTACCATTATATGAAATTTCAAATTCTAACTCATATATTGATAGATAAAAATAAAAAATATTCTATCAACTATAAAGGATTAAAAACGGTAGATTTTTTATCTATTAATATATGATGGATTAAAATTTAAATTTTGATATATTACTAAAGGAGCTGTTTGGGACCGTTTTACAAGTGAAACATTAAATCTATATCTGTTTTTTCTTTTTAAATCAGTGGCATAATTTTTATCAACTCTACTAAACTGAAGTCAGCGAAGTACCTTTTAAGGAGCTACACCAAAATAATGAATCTGGTCCTAGATTCATCAATTTAGTAAATGAAAATTGTAAATTTAGACCGTCTGACTAACCTTTTATAGATTAGAGCTATTTTTATGAATCTAATGATGCTGCAAATAGACCATAAATAATGAAGTACATCTATTTTTTTAGAATTCTTAGTAACTCTTGTTAGTTTGATTGCACGATAATTGCATGAAAAATTTAATTATACCATTGTCAATACTAAGAAGTTTTTGCTAATACTAAACCAATAGTAAGAACATTTGAACTGTCTCGGTTTAGACATCATTGTAGAATGTACCCCGTATCAGGTTTCGTCTCTCTGATATAGCAGGGTGAGAATTACAAAAGGCAATACAACATGATAATTACTGTTCCCACGGTTATACATCGCAAATTGGGAACAAATAATTTATCTTATGTCATTCATCTATCCTATCATCGAAGTCTTTGGCTTGTTACTTTGGGATGTAGGATAACTATCTTTGTTGTGTGTGGATACTTCACACGATCATGAGTGAAAAAACAGCTTGAACCAGTTGGTACAAAAAGCCCAAGTCTAAAGGATGACAATGTTCATGAACTTCCTCTTAGCAAAAGCCAACCACCACTTGTTTGGAAAGCCATTAGCTCTGTATGCACAGTTGAGCAATCTTCCACTTGTTTCCTCCCTTATCTGCTTCAAATAATTCCTCAACAATTCTGCATTCAGACACAGAATGCACAATCGTCAATTTATCACTGGAATCCATGGGTACATTCGTTTTGCAGACTTAATCAGTCCTACTATGACAACGGACATAATTAAGTGAAAATAATAATTAGCATATTACTTTTATACATAGAAAAGACTAGTCTTGAAAAAAACATGTGCATACAATTGTAGACGAAAATGTATACCTGCTTCCTCCTGGGACTGGGGAAGAGTGAAAAGTCCAGGGAAAGGAAACCCTGGTTCCCCAGGTACAGGAACTTTCTCCAATCCTAGATTAATGATTGCTTTAGTCCCAACAGCTAGTGTCCGACAACCTTCTAGTCTTTTTAAGGCAATATTGATATAAAACGTCAGATAGATCAATAACTTGTCTGCTGAGCTTTTCACATGGAAATTTTTGAAGAAAACATTGGCTCGAAAGAAAGTTATGGCTTCATCAACAATGTCCGCTTTATCTGTATAGCATGGACACAAATAAGAATTTCAGTATGATCTTATAGTGGCGGAAGTACATTGAAATCTGTGTAGCCACGATACCAGGGTCAGAGGCTGGTGCCGGGCCCTTGATATGAGTTTTCAGTGGAAGCAAAGGACAGCTGCAAGCTTTTGTGATCCCATCATCATCAGCGAAACTAGAGTGGTAAACCTGGCCATTCAATTCATGCATTTATTACTAGTAACTTGCTCGCGCTTTGCGCGAGTTTTTTTAAACGATACATTTAGACAGTTGAATTAATGTGTTAAACTGGATAGCAACTCAAATTAGAGAATTTGAGGCTTACATAACATTCTTCTAAGTATTATATGAACATGAATCAAATAATTTCATGGATAGGGCCAAATATGGATAATAAACAACATATAAATCGAAGTTCACATTATGTCAATAGTAATCAAAGCATTTTATTGATTAGGAGAAAGATGGACAGTAAACAACATAAAAACCAGAGTGCACGTAAACTTCAAATGCCGAAGTCCAGCATTGATGCAACATTGCATCACAATTTAATAAATAAAACTTTAGCTCAGACTCGTAAGACAAGAACAGAAAGCAAGGAAGCTACCATAGTCAATTGGAACCATACATAGATTTGTAGCAGTAATGAAATATTGAAGTTTACAAATGTAGCAACATGAGGAGCTTAGAGGTTATATTACTGTGTACATATATTCGTAGCAGTAATGAAATGTTGAAGTTTCAAAACGTAGCAGCATTGATGAACAGAGCGTGCATCTCTAGAATCGTATTCAAAATACAGAATCTTATTCAGTTTGCATGTCGTCATTACTACTTTTCCTGCTTGTCACCCGGCGTCGTTTGAGGGAGGAGGGGATGGGCTCCTGAGGGCTAGTTTGGGAGCCAAAGGGTAATTAACCCAGAAAAAGTACCAAAGGGGGAGATTTCCTTGTCACTTTACTTCCTTGTCAGAAAATACCTCCATGAGAGAATTACCCGGGTTTGTTTGGTCACCGGACATTCCCTGGGATAATTAACCGAGAACCTGGCAACAGCGCCTCACACCGCTACCAGCATACAAAGAAATATATTGCACAAGGGACATGCAGGGAGCTGTCTGCTCCATTACAGCATGGAATCAAAAATGTTTGTCACCAAGTCATTCATATTAACTAGAGAAAAACAAGGAAAATTCAAAAAAAGTATGATCATAATCAAGAAAAAACTCCATCTCCATTTATGTATCCAGATAGATAATTTTTCATGTTCCAACTAATACCGATCAAGCTAATTTAGTACTCCAAATCACAAAAAAATCATCTTCATACATGCATTGTCAAGGGCGGTATTACCCAAGGTAGGAGGACCTCGGCTACGTAGATCGTAGCCTTGACCCGTGGTTGCCGGCAGGGTTATGCCCCCACGCCGAGCTACCCGTCGACAGGAGAAGTTCTCCTGGTCGCCGGTTTAGAGAAGAGAGGAAGAGACTTGATAGGTAATTCTTGATTGCTTCCCAAGTGCCACCATACATGGCTATATATAGCCGGTGGCTTACACAAATGGAGAAGGTTCTCCTTGATTGAAGATCTAATCAAAATAGGAAGGATACTAATCAGCTAGCTACTTTCTCTCCTAGCCAATCTCCTTCTATGTTTGCTGCATGCACAATCAATCAGGCGGTCGCCTTCTATGTTTGCTGCATGCGCAATCAATCAGATGGCTACTTTCCATCCTAGCCACTCACCTGCTGCGCATGTGCCTTTGCTGCCTGCTCAGCTCGGCGCACATCGCGGGCTCTCCTACGCCTGGCGTATGTGTGGCCATACATGACATCTCTCCGCTCCTCAAGAAGCAGCTCGTCCTCGAGCTGAAAGGTTGGGAATTTGTCGGTGAAAGTGTCCATGTCCTCCCAAGTCGCAGATGCAGGCGACTGATCTTTCCACTGCACCAGCACCTGGCGTACACCGCGGTTGAGCCGGGTTCGGATGGCCCTAGCTGGCTCCAAGGTGACTGCCCCATGGTGAAGTGGGGGTAGTGGCGGTGTAACCTACGGTGGTGTGTCGTGATACTTTTTGAGGACGCCCACATGAAACACGTCGTGGATGCGAGCGCGGGCTGGAAGCTCGAGGCAGACAGCGACCTCGTTGATGAGTTCCAGCACACGGTAGGGCCCATAGAACCGGGGCTTCAGCTTGCCGGTGGAGTCAGTGGTGAGGGAGGCAGGGGAGCGGTGTCGGAGACGGAGCAGCACCCATTCGCCCACCTGATACGTGACGGCGCGGTGTCCCTGGTCATAATACTTCTTCTGGATAGCCTGTGCCTGTTCCAGCCGATGGCGGACATCAGCGAGGAACTCTTCGCGCTCCTCCATGGTTCTAGCCACTGCCGCAACACGTGTGTCCCCCGGTTCATAGGACCAGATGGACGGAGGCTCACGCCCGTAGACGATCTTGAAAGGCATGTCGCGGAGAGAGCTCTGGTAGGCGGTGTTGAAGACGTACTCCGCCCATGGGAGCCATTGGAGCCACTGGCGAGGCCGATCGCTCGTTAGGCACCGCAGGTACATGATGATTACCCTGTTCGCCGACTCGGACTGGCCGTCCGACTGAGGGTGGAAAGCCGACGTCATGTGGAGACTGGTCCCCATCAACCGCATGATCTCCTTCCAGAACTTGGAGGTGAACACGACGTCGCGGTCCGACACCAAGGACTGCGGCACCCCATGAAGGCGTACAATCTCTGTGAAGAATGCATGAGCCACGGACTCTGCTGAGTAGGGGTGTGCCAGTGGAATAAAGTGGCAGTACTTGCTGAATCTGTCCACCACCGTCAAGATGACGGACTTGCCACGCACTCGGGGCAGGGCTTCGACGAAGTCCAGCGCCACATCCGTCCAGACTCCCTGCGGAATTGGTAGGGGAAAGAGGAGTCCGGCCGGGTGTAGGTGCTCTGACTTGTGGCGCTGGCAGGTAGGGCACTCCCGGACATAATCTTGGACCACCTGCTTCATGTTAGGGAAATGGAAGTCACGTCGAAGGCGGTGTAGCGTGCGCTGGACCCCTTCGTGGCCCTCGGCATGCACAGCTGCGAGCAGTTCATGGAGCAGCGGTGAAGAAGGGGGTAGGTAGAGCCGGCCCGCGTACTGGACCATCCCGTCAACCACCTCCCACGGCGCGCGCTTGGTGCCGGCCTGCACCTCGTCACGAATGGCAGTGAGTGCTGGATCGGTGAGCTGTGCCTGACGAAGACGGTCCAGGACGTCGAAACGCGGTGCCGAGAGGGCCAGCAGCGCCAAATCGTCCGGCGTGTCGCGGCGGGAGAGGGCATCCACCACCACATTGGTTGACCCCGGCTTATATTCGACGGAGAAATCGAAGCCCGGGAGCTTGCCGACCCAATGATGCTGCGGAAGCGTCGCGAGCCGCTGGTCCAGCAGGTACTTGAGGCTGTAGTGGTCGGTTTTGGCGATGAACCGGCGTCCCCAAAGGTACGGCCTCCAGTGTCGGACCGCTAGGACGAGGCCGATGAGCTCACGTTCGTAAGCCGCCAGCGCTTGATGACGGGGTGCGACAGCCCGGCTGAAGAACGCGATGGGGTGGCCCCCCTGGACCATCACCGTGCCAAAACTGTGGGACGATGCGTCGCACTCAACGACGAATGGCTTGGAGAAGTCCGGCATGGTGAGGACGGGGGCCGAGGTGACCGCGTCCTTGAGGGCGACAAACGCCTCCGCGGCTCCTGCGCTCCAAGAGAATCCATCCTTCTTCAACAAGGCCGTCAATGGCGCTGCCACGGTACCGTAGTGGTGGACGAACTTCCGGTAATAGCCCGTCAGTCCGAGGAAACCCCGTACCGCCCGTGCGGATCGCGGCGTGGGCCAGTCCCGGATGGCCTGGACTTTGGTCGGATCCATGGCGACGCCCGCCTCGGAGATGACGTGGCCAAGGTAGCCGACCTTCGTCGCGCCGAACGCACACTTGGTGCGTTTTAGGAACAGCTGGTTGCGTTGGAGCTCCTCGAGGACGGCGCGGAGGTGTCGAAGGTGTTCTCCCCAGCTCTTACTGTAGATCAAAATGTCGTCAAAGAACACAAGAACAAATCGACGAAGAAACGGTCGCAGCACGTCATTCATCAAAGCCTGGAACGTAGCTGGGGCGTTGCACAGCCCGAACGGCATCACCAGGAACTCGTAGAGGCCGTCGTGGGTGCAGAAGGCCGTCATGTGGATGTCCCCCGGGCGCATCCGGACCTGGTGGTAGCCCGAGCGTAGGTCGAGCTTGGTGAAGAACTTCGCGCCATGGAGTTCGTCCAGCAACTCGTCCACCGCCGGAATCGGAAACGCATCCTTGACGGTGAGCGCGTTCAGCGCCCTGTAGTCGACGCAGAATCGCCAGGAGCCGTCCGGCTTCTTGACGAGAAGTACTGGTGAGGAGAACGCCGAGTCGCTGCGTCAGACAATGCCTTGCTTGATCATGGCGGCGCACTGCCGCTCGAGCTCGTCTTTGTGTGCCGCCGGGTATCGGTACGGGCGGACCGCCACAAGCAGCGCTCCCGGTTTGAGGATGATGCGGTGGTCACGGGAGCGCTTGGGTGGAAGACCGCATGGCTCGGTGAAGACGTGGCTGAGGGAGTGAAGGAGGGCGTCGAGGAGGGGCTCCTGGGCTGGCTGGAGCTGTAGTGTCGGCGTCGGTGGCGCCGTGACTGCACGGGTCAGACTTCCCGTCAAAACGGGGAAAATCCCACTTCTGGAACCTGGGGGGCCGATCCGGTTCACGAGGAGGCTCCATGCGATTGCCGCCACCAACGCCAGATGACGAGGATGCCTTGTCCTTCAAGGAAGCCATCTCGATCTTCATCTCCTTGATCTCCATCTTGAGCTCCGAATGCCAGGATTTCATCATCTCCATGAGGTCGGCCATGGAGGGCTCCGGCATGGTGTTGGAGTGACCGGTGGAAGTGGTGGAGGCTGAGGGCGAGGGTGGGGTTGAGGGCTGTTTAGTGGCTGCGGTGGTGGAAGTTGATGGTTGTGAAGAAGACGAGGATCGTCGGCTTCGTGATACCAGGTTGTCAAGGGCGGTATTGCCCAAGGTAGGAGGACCTCGGCTACGTAGATCGTAGCCTTGACCCGTGGTTGCCGGCAGGGTTATGCCCCCACGCCGAGCTACCCGTCGACAGGAGAAGTTCTCCTGGTTGCCGGTTTAGAGAAGAGAGGAAGAGACTTGATAGGTAATTCTTGATTGCTTCCCAAGTGCCACCATACATGGCTATATATAGCCGGTGGCTTACACAAATGGAGAAGGTTCTCCTTGATTGAAGATCTAATCAAAATAGGAAGGATACTAATCAGCTAGCTACTTTCTCTCCTAGCCAATCTCCTTCTATGTTTGCTGCATGCACAATCAATCAGGCGGTCGCCTTCTATGTTTGCTGCATGCGCAATCAATCAGATGGCTACTTTCCATCCTAGCCACTCACCTGCTGCGCATGTGCCTTTGCTGCCTGCTCAGCTCAGCGCACATCGCGGGCTCTCCTACGCCTGGCGTATGCGTATGTGTGGCCGTACATGACATGCATCAAGATAGATAACTTAAAGCGTCATAATTTAATTCTCCAAATCATAAAAAATCATCTCCATTCATGCATCTAAATTACAAAAAAATCATCATATTCATTCTGGTGCAACCCAAGGTCTTGGTCTTGCCTTCCCCTTCCTCTAGACTTGCATGTTCCATGAGACGCAACAAAAAAAATTCATCAACATTATGAAAGCACTATACTTTAGATTACATAAGACCTCAATGACAGAAAAATATTCCTTCTTTGCTCATTTTCCCCATCAAACTCTGGAAGACCGGCCACAGACACAGAAAGCTAGCAAACATGATTACTCTTCCGTAGCATCACCGATGGTAACATCAGTTTTTGGTCTCAATGGAGTGACCTTCGTTGACAATACCTCTGCAAACAATAGCACTCCCAACCTTGTATATCTTTGCACTTAGACGCTACTGCTGGATACAATTGGTACATGTTAATGGCTCTATAAGGGAATTGTGTCCATTCATGATTAATGACTAGAATATCAGGAACCCTGTTGCACGCTTCGGGAACTATGTCCATTCATAATCAACTGCAACTATGCAGTAAGGGTACCAAAACGGGTTCCAGCCAAAAAACAATAGAAACCACTCCAACTAATCCACATTTCACATCTTCTTCTAACTGAGTAACTCTAGTCTTCAGGAAGAACAACAAAAATTTCAGCATCCAGCCAAAAGAATATTTCTCAGCTGCTACAACTAACAGAAAAATTTGCCACTGTGCGGAGAGTCTTTGGTTTTTATTTTTTGTACTTTATTCGTCATGACCATCCTCTTTTTAATAGGACATGCAACTCTCCTACAGTTCAGTTTTTTAGAAAGAATCTAATAAACAACATCATCCTTTTATCTAGTGGAGCATATCAGAGTGGACTGAAATGGCATGGAGGTAGAGCTCCATCGGACCAACAGCTATTGGGTGAGGTTCATCGATGGTAGGAAAGTAAAAAAGAAGTTCCACACAGAAGAAACAATAGTGGGAGAGAAATGATTGTTTTTTGTAGTCAACACTTCTCAAATTAGTAGGAAAGTAAAAAGAAGTAAAAACTTTGTATGCATTAACTTCCATCGAACAACAAAAACATAAGCATATGTTGGCAACAGCTGACCTGAACAGGCAAGAAACTAGCCTTTGAATAATTAAGCACGGCCATTTGCTTTCCCCTCACTTTGAATTTTTCTACTAGTCTTGGATAAACATCAGAAAGCCAATTTGACAGAAACATAGGAACCAAATTAGGCTAACTGAGGAAAGGGGACAAGAGAAAGAAACAGGATCTGCCCATACGCACACCAGCCTTGCCGAGATCTGTCTCCCGCTTGCTGCCTACTTCTCATCCATGCATGGTGCTGCCGGCATTGCCCAACGCCCATACAATCCTCCTCCTCTTCGCCTCCATGGCGTGGTCCCAGGAGGAGGCGCAAAGTTTTAAATAGCCGGCTAATAGCGGCTATTTAGCCGGCTATAGTCTTTCAGGAGGTCTGGAGCTAAGAGATGCACCATTTAGCGCTAACCAAAATTAGCCGCTAATAGCCTTATTTAGCCCGCTAAATACACAACATTAGCTCGATTTAGCTGCTAAACACACAATCTTTTTTTACTGTTCGAACCTTTGAAACATTGAGGCCCAAAAACAAACTATGGGCACACCCTTTAACTTAATGTTTGTTAGGTAATGGTTAAATGTCTTTTACATGTGTCGTTGAACGTTGAATTTGCATGTATGTTGATTTATTATTGAACATTTGAACAACTAGTTTGAATTGTAAGGTTCAAATATTGATCATTTAATTTATCTATAAAGTTATGTCATGTTTTTTAAAAAAACCCGCTAAATAGATTAGCTTGCAGCTATAGCTGGCTATAGCCTTTATAGCTTATCCAAAAGCTCGCCGCTAAAGCCCTTAGCCGGACATTTAAAACAGTGAGGAGGCGTCTAGCCGCATAGCCGAGCCCCACGCATCCTCGTACATGACGACTCGAACGAGTGTGGGTTTGGTGAGGACGAGCAACCCATACATGACGACGATGAACACCATGGACAGTCCAAGCATGACGCCGAACTTCTTGTTCGCCGCCTCTTTCCCCACTCAAATCGGACTCTAGTCTCTTGCCCAAATCGCAAGAAGAAACCCTAGCAAGAAGGTGCGGGAAGAGTCGAACTTACCCAGCATGGTGTGAGAAGAAGTGAGCTTACCCCAGGAAGGAGGTGAACTATCACTGGTTGAGGCATGGCGACGACGGAGTGTTAGCAGTAGCAGGCTGAAGGAATATCAGGGATCACAAGATATGGAGCCAGACAGCACCACCAGAGGAACGAAGATAACATGCCCAGGCTTCAGCAGCGGCAGCGACACAAGAATGTGCATCTGAGTGGGTCTTGATGGGTTGTGTAATACACTAGCATGGCTGGGCCTGTATGGAAGGTTATATGTGTGACTCTGTAACTGAGGACGTTATGCAAGAACATAGAACAGAAACACTAGTTCTCAGCCTCATCTTTCTTCCTGCTTCCTTGTTTCCAAGTCTTCTTCCCCAATCCTCACCCCTTCCTGCTCTCTTCTAGAAACTTCCCACTACCGACGCTAACATTTCGTATCAGATTCAATCATCCTGGATCCACTTGCTGCAGTGACGCGACGACCCCGATCTTCCGCGATGGAGCACCAAGACGCCGCCATCCGCAGGCTGCTCGACGAAATGCAACTCATGGAGGTGCATCTGTCCGAGCGCATCAGCGGACGCTGCAACGACGTCGAGCGCCACCTGGACGAGCGCTGTGAAGAGCCCTGTGACGAGACGCCTAGCTTCGACAAGGGTCCCATCTTCGACGAGGAGCCCTGTTTCCACCGCCGCCTCCTCGATTCAGATCCGAGCTCTCCCTGCGACTGGGTCGATCTGCTCTCGGTCGTCCGTGCAGTGGCCCCGAGCTCCCGGGATTTGCTTCCTCCACCGGGCATTCGTGTCGTGCCGAGCAGCTACGTCGCGAGCGGGCACCCGCAGGAGGACAGAGAACTTGTCCAGCCCCCGCGACGGGTCGAGTCAGCTACTCGCGTCAAGTCAAGCGTTCCTAGGGCCTCCCAGCACTGAGCTGGACAGGGAGTTCATCACCGCCTCTACCTTCGTCATAGCATCAGCCGCCTCCGGCACCAGCGCCCTCGAGGCAGGCGCGCACGTGGACGCGGCTGGCGAACCGGAGTTTCCGCCTCGTGTCACCCTCGGTGGCCACCCCGACGACGAACTTCTCCATGTCGAACCGACGGATCTGCTCGAAGGGGCGGTGTGTTAGCAGAGGCTAGGAGGGAAAGAGAAACAGAGAGAGGAAGACTTGGAGAGAAAGAAGATAGCGAGAAGGAGCCAGTTCGTTGTATTCCTTGATAGTCATACCCCCAGTCATTACATTCCTTATAACCCACACCGGACAGCACTCAGCCGACCCCACACACACCTGGTGCCATTACAGAACCCAGTTTCCATTGTGGAAACGAGAGTTAGGAATCCTTGTGCGCTTGCTCCGTCTGGTCGTAACATTCCCCCCTTGTTGCGCCGAAGCTTGACCCCAAGCCGGCGCCGAAGGAAACTGGCGACGAAGGAGGTCTTCATCTTCCCATGTAGCCAGAGATTCAGGCCACTGCGACCACTTCACCAGTACCTGATGGCGAGGGCGAAGTCCGTGAGACAAGAGCCGTCGACGAAGAAAAGACTCTAGAACCCGCAGATGAGTGATGTCGGATGGAACAGCTGCAATGACCTGAACATCCCTGGGCGCCGACTTCTTGAGCTGTGAGACATGAAAAACTGGGTGGACGGAAGAAGACGCTGGCAAGTCCAACTTGTAGGCCACAGAACCGATTCGAGCAATGACTTTGTAGGGACCAAAGAACCTGTGAGCAAGTTTCTGGTTGGCCCTTGGCGCTAGTGAAGACTGAATATACGGCTGCAATTTGACAAACACCATATCACCCTCCTGGAAGCTGCGTTCTGAACGATGCTTATCAGCTTGACGTCGCATACGTGCACGAGAACGAGCTAAATGTTGTTTGATCAGTGCTGTCATAGCTTCTCGATCACGTAGCCAGGTGTCCAGATCCGAAGACGCCACAGCAGTGTCTGGCTGGATACCGAAATGTCGGGGCTCATAGCCATAGAGGGCGACAAACGGAGACCGTCCAATAGCAGAGTGAGGCGAAGAATTATACCAGAACTCTGCGAGATGTAGCCAAGAAACCCACTTCGACGGACAGGCGTTCACGAAGCAGCGAAGAAAGGTCTCCATAGTTTGGTTCAGGCGCTCAGTCTGGCCATCGGACTGAGGGTGATAGGAAGACGACATATGCAGTTGCACATCGGCAAGACGAAAGAGTTCCTTCCAAAGATGGCTGGTGAATATACAATCCCTATCAGACACGATCGATGAAGGCATACCATGCAGGCGGTAGACATGGAGCATGAAATTCTTGGCTACATCCTTTGCGGTGAAGGGGTGGCGAAGGGGAATGAAGTGACCATACTTTGTAAAATAATCCACTACCACAAGCACGCAATTGTAAGATGAAGAAGATGGCAGGCCCTCTACAAAGTCCATGGACACAATCTGCCAAGCTGAATCAGGAACCGGAAGAGGCTGCAACAGGCCAGGGAGACGAGAACGGTCCGGCTTCGCCTGTTGACAGACAGTGCACGAATGCACAAAATTCTTAACTGCAGTTTTCATTCCAGTCCAGGCAAACAATTTCTTCATCCTCATATATGTCACCGGAAATCCAGAATGCCCCCCGATAGCGCTGTCATGGCAAGCAGACAGAAGTTTGTTCTGAAGCGAAGTATTGGACCCAATCCAAATTCTGTTTTTATAACGGAGAATCCCCTCAGTGAAAGAAAATTTTGGAACTGACGAAGGGTCAATAGCCAACTGAGCCTTCAATTGAGAAGCATAGGTATCATCATCGTAACTAGATACCACTTCCAACAGCCATTGTGGAGTTGCTGATGACAATGCAGCACAAGAGCCGTCATGGGCAGGCTTGCGAGAGAGGGCATCAGCCACTCGATTATCAGCACCCCGTTTGTAAACAATACTGTATTGAAGACCCAACAGCTTGGAAAACACTCTTTGCTGCCAATATGTGTGAAGGCGTTGAGCTGAAAGTTGAACCAAACTGCGTTGATCAGTGAAAATAGTAAACTCCCTTATCTGAAGATAAGAACGCCACTGCGTAACCGCCATAAGAATGGCCATATACTCTTTCTCATACGTGGAGAGACCTTGTGATTTTGGACCGAGAGCCTTGCTAATGAAAGCCACTGGGTGACCATCTTGAATTAACACAGCCCCGATACCTGTAGCACATGCGTCAGTTTCGATTGCAAAAGGACGAGAAAAATCTGGGACCCGCAACACTGGGGCTGTACACAAAGCCTCTTTGAGAGCTTGGAAGGCTTGATCATGTGTGCTGGTCCAAATAAAAACCGAGTGTTTCTTGAGGAGAACAGTGAGGGGCTTGGACAGAACACCGAAATGGCGAACAAATTTACGGTAATAGCCTGCTAACCCCAAGAAACTACGTAACTCCTTTGCTGACCGAGGGCACGGCCAAGAGGCAATAGCAGACACTTTGGAGGGGTCAGTAGCCACTCCCTGTGAGCTGATAACGTGGCCCAAATAACTAATTTCTTGTTGAGCAAAGGAACATTTAGACAGCTTGACACGCCACTGATCAGTTGCAAGTAACTGAAGCACTATCCGGAGGTGTTGTATGTGGTCTGAAAAGGAGGAGCTGTACACTAAAATATCGTCGAAGAATACAAGAGCGAACTGTCGCAGACAAGGTGCCAGAGTGGTGTTCATAGCTGCTTGGAAAGTTCCCGGTGCACCTGTCAATCCGAAGGCCATCACTTTGAATTCATATTGACCACAATGAGTTTGAAATGTAGTCTTAAATTCTTCTCCTGGGCGAAGGCGTATCTGATGGAAACCTGCGCGCAAATCCAGTTTGGAAAACCATGAAGCAGATGCTAACTCATCAAGCAATTCCTCGATCACTGGAACTGGGTATTTCCCCTTGACAGTAATAGCATTCAGATGACGATAATCCACACAAAAGCGCCAAGAACCGTCCTTCTTTTTGACCAACAACACCGACGAAGAGAATGGACTAGCACTGGGTTGAATAATTCCATTCGACAGCATTTCGCTGAGTTGTCGCTCAATCTCATCTTTTAGGGCCGGTGCATAACGGTAAGGTCTCATAACCACTGGAGATGCTCCTGCAATGAGAGGAATCGTGTGGTCACATGCCCGTGGAGGAGGTAGGTCAACAGGTATAGAGAACAGAGCTGAAAACTCGTCCAACACTGGCTGAATCTCCGGATGAATCTCTACAGATTGGGACAAAGTAAGTTCAGTATCGGTCACTGTGCATAATTTTATGACTGTGCCATCAGGAACAGCATTGTTTGCCCCTTGGAGCAAAACTGAAACACCCTGATAAGGAATCACCAACCATTGTTGTTGCCAATTAATATACATAGGACTGAAACTAGTTAACCAATCCATCCCCACAATAGCATCATAAGAAGAAATAGGTAAAATTTTGAAGTCCGAAGAGAAACTGAACCCCTGGACTGACCAAACAAGATCTGGAAAATGTGTGTCACAGTTCAGACGAGCACCATCTGCTACTTGCACTGATAAAGGCAACGGCAGTGAAACAGCACCCTGCAATTGAGCAGCCAAATTAGTGTTGATGAAGGAGTGTGAACTGCCGGAGTCCAACAGAATACGGACTGAATGACCCTGAACAAGCCCAGTCAGACACAAAGTATGAGAACTCCTCTTCCCAGACGCTGCAGCCGAAGATACCATCAGAAATAACTGGTCCTGAGGTGTGTCAACAGTGTCAGCCACTGAATGGCTTTCATCTTCCCACTGAAGGATTTCAAACAACTCTTGCACAGCATTCAGATGGATGGATTCTGCACAACGATGATCCTTTGACCATTTTTCAGCACACTTAATACATAATCCACGAGCCCGATGATAAGCTTTGATGGTGGCCCACTTATCATCAGTAGATTTAACTCGGGCGCTGTCCAGCCCACGACGATCTTCAGCTTGAGTGACCGGCACCTTGTCCAACTTCAACGGTGGTGGAGGAAGAGGCATAGGGACCGGTGCACTCGGACGGAGCGTCGCATAATGGTCCGGACGACGAGGGTACGGGCGCCTCACCAAGTCGCACGCCTCCTCCTGCAATTGCGCCAGAACACAAGCAGAATCCCAATTCGAAGGACGTTGAACCATTACAACAGATTTAATGTCGTCCCGGAGACCATCCACAAAGCGCATGGTGAAGTAAAGGGGATCAGTGTGTGACCCATAGGCAACTAACTGATCCATGAGTGTGGCAAAGCGCTCAACGTACTCTGCTACTGAGGAAGTTTGTTTGATGTGGAAGAGGTTACGAATGAGTAACTCGTGCTGATCTCGACCGAAACGGGCAAGGATCAAAGCACAGAATTCATGCCATGAACAGGATTTGAGACGTGTTTCGACGGTCTGCAACCAGCGAGAAGCTGTGGCCGTGAAGTGCATGGTAGATATCTTCACCCACACCACAGGAGCGACACTATATAGCTCAAAGTAATCCTCACAGCGAGTGATCCACAGTTTGGGTTGATCTCCAGAAAATAGAGGAAATGGGATTTTAGGTATGTGTCCTATGTTGCCTGAGTTACCCCAATGCTCCTGAACGATACTACTCGAACCATGAAACTGAGGAACTGAAGAATTTAAAAGTGCACAGGAAGGGGATAACGCACCCTTGACCGGGTGATGATTCAGAGTTGTGACAACTCCGCAACCATCATCCCGGAATTGAAGTTCCTCGCGGTTCCCATTGGGCCGGGTGGCCAGTGTGCCCGCAGCCGGTGGGCGCGCAGCGGCCGAAGATGGAGTAGGCGCGAGCACCCCAGTCATGTCCGTCGGTTGGGATACGACAGAGCGTTCACAGATCTTCGAGAGCTTGGATACTTGGAGACGGAGATCGTCCACAGTACCCTCCATATCTGGGCGCCATCCATCTAGCGACATCGTAGCTGTTTCCAGCCGCGACATCCGCGCCTCGTTGGCGGAAGAGAGCAAGGCGAGGCGGAAATCCAACTTGGCGTCCAGATCTGCGAGGCGGTTGTCAATCAGCACGTCGCGGGCGAGGAGACGCTGATCTAACTTGGCGTCGTAGTCGTCGAGCCGTTGGGAAAGCTTGGAGTCGATGTTGTCGAAGCGTTTCGACATTTCGTCGAGTAGGCGTTGAGCGTCGGAAGCCATGGCGGCTTGTTGGCGGCGCAGGCGAGTGTCGTAGTGGTGGGTGGCGGAAGAAGGCTCCAGCGCGGCCTTGGATCGACTGTCTGATACCAATTGTTAGCAGAGGCTAGGAGGGAAAGAGAAACAGAGAGAGGAAGACTTGGAGAGAAAGAAGATAGCGAGAAGGAGCCAGTTCGTTGTATTCCTTGATAGTCATACCCCCAGTCATTACATTCCTTATAACCCACACCGGACAGCACTCAGCCGACCCCACACACACCTGGTGCCATTACAGAACCCAGTTTCCATTGTGGAAACGAGAGTTAGGAATCCTTGTGCGCTTGCTCCGTCTGGTCGTAACACGGTGGTCCGGCCACTTCTCGAAGACACCGCGACGTGCACGGGCTGGGCCATCTCCCAGGTGGAAGACACCGCGATAGTGCCCGACATGGTGCGCCTCGCGCGTGACTCCTTCACGCTCCCACCCGAGGACAAGCTTCCGCTCGGCCCCTACATCAAGACGGCCCCATCTCCAGCTTCCTTGATACTGCAGTTGGTGGTGACCGAGGAGGAGGATGAGGTTTTCCACACCTCGGTCGCCAAGTGCTCGACAAAATGCTTCAGCCAGGAAATCGTCTTGTTGAAGCCTAGCAATGATGCGCCAACGTCCACGCTCGTGCCTGCTACACCAAGGGCAATAGTCAAGGTTGCTGACAACTCGTTCACAAGGTACATCCCCATCGATTCATTGGCCTCGAGTGGTGTTGTTCTATCACGCTATGCCATTGAAGGTCATGAGGCTCCTAAGGTGCTGGTGGAAATGACTACTCAGTGTTTAGTAATACCACGCCTATTCTCTGCTACTGAGGTGGACATAGGACCTTGGCCACCCCCTCTTGAGAACAAGTACACATGGCTCAGTGACACCATGACACCATATTTCAGTTTTGATCTGTCATTCTGTTACGGTCAGGAAGCTCTGAAGCAAAGACCACCATGGCCTCCACCTACACAGTGGGTTATGCATATTGTGGGTGCTCAACTCAGGCCAATACCCTGGCCATCTTATGGCTCTCGTTCAGTTGGGCAACGTTTATGGTGGGATCCAGGTGGTGATCAATGTTTGCTTACTAAATTTCATTATATTAATGGCTTGGGGGCCTTGCTAAGGCAACATGCTAATTTGTCTTTTGTCAAGAAGAAAGAGTGGCTGGTTTTATTGCAATTTTTATCCGGTGGTCAGCACAACATATCTAAAGAAGCTATGGTGTTCATGCAAAGAAACTATAGTGGTCTGCACAAGTCTATTATTGGCTTCAATTCACAAATGCAGAAGAATCACAATGGATGTGGTAGCAGTATAAAGGTCATATTGTCAATTCAACAAGACTCAGTTCAATTTTGTATTTCTTCCACTGTGAAGAATAGTTGTTTTGTTAGTTGGCTTATCAATTGGAAAACTTGTCTTCAACGTGCTATCACACATCAACCATGCTATGATGGTCCCATAAATGGTGGCAAGTTAGCTGCACATATCCTCCAAGATATTGCTATTAAGAAGTATTGCATTTTGTCCAGACAGCCTCCATGGCCACCACCTGTGCAATTTGTGATCCATGGTGGGATTGAGCAGGGATACATATGGCGAGTGGAAGTGAGAGCACCTAGAGGGGGGTGAATAGGTGATCCTATAAAAACTTGAAACTTAATGCCACAAAACTTGATTAGGAGTTAGCACAATAAAGCCAAGTGGCTAGAGAGGAGTTCTTGCAAGACACGATAACCACAAGAAGATCAACACAGATAGACACAGTGGTTTATCCCGTGGTTCGGCCAAGTCCAACACTTGCCTACTCCACGTTGTGGCGTCCCAACGGACGAGGGTTGCAATCAACCCCTCTCAAGCGGTCCAAAGACCCACTTGAATACCACGGTGTTTTTCTTTGTTTCACTATATCCCGCTTGCGAGGAATCTCCACAACTTGGAGCCTCTCGCCCTTACAATTTGATGTTCACAAAGAAGCACGGAAGTAAGGCTGGGATGAGCAACGCACACAAGACACAAAATCAGAGCACAAACACGCACACAAGTCACAACTCAAGCTCACAACACAACCCAAAGAGTTCTCTACTCAAATGGAGCTCTAGTTGCTATCACAAGGAATCGAATGCGCGGAATTGGAGTCTTGGTGCTTAGGAATGATTAGAGAATGCTTGGTGTACTCCTCCATGCGCCTAGGGGACCCTTTTATAGCCCCAAGGCAGCTAGGAGCCGTTGAGAGCATTCCAGGAAGGCAATTCTTGCCTTCTGTCGCCTGGCGCACCGGACAGTCCGGTGCACCACCGGACACTGTCCGGTGCGGATTTCTTTCCTGTTTTGGCGCAGCCGACCGTTGAAGATCCAGAGTCGTTGGTGCACCGGACACTGTCCGGTGCACACCGGACAGTCCGGTGCCCCCTTCTGACCGTTGGCTCTGCCACGCGTCGCGCGCGGATTACGCGGCCGACCGTTGGCCCGACCGACTGTTGGCTCACCGGACAGTCCGGTGCACCACCGGACAGTCCGGTGATTTATAGCCGCATGCCGCCGAGGAAACCCGAGAGCAGCTAGTCTGGCGCACCGGACACTGTCCGGTGCACCACCGGACAGTCCGGTGCACCCAGACTGCGCAGAGTCTTGGCTGCTCAGCCAAGTCTTTTTCCAAATTGGTCTTTTCCTATTTCTAGCACTTAGACACAATACATTAGTCTACAAAATAATGTACTAAGTCTTAGAAACATACCTTTACTCTTGATTTGCACTTCTTAAGTCTTTGGCACAAATATTACTCAAAGCATTTGTGTGGAGCACTTAATCACCAAAATCTTATAGAAATGTCCCAAGGGTACATTTCCCTTTCAGTCTCCCCCTTTTTGGTGATTTATGCCAACACAACAAAAAGCAACTAAAAGAAGTGCAACATCAATGCAAATAAGAACACAGATTTGTTTTGATTCAAATTTGGCCTATTTGGATCATTCTTTGCCACCACTTGGTTTTGTTTTTGCAAATTAACCTCAATTTCCTATCTCTAAGTCAACCACACTTGTTAAGACATAAAGAGAGTTGTTCCAAGAGAAATTGATCAAAGATTTCAGAAGATTTCAAAAACTCCCCCTTTTTCCCATAATCAACCATTCTCCCCACAAGAGGCCAACTTTTGACAAAAGAGACAATAAAAGATTTTTGACAAACCAAAAGCTCTATTCTACTATTTTCAAAATTCTCAAGTGGTAGCTGATCCATTTATTGCTTTGGCCTTATTTTCTCCCCCTTTGGCATCAAGCACCAAAACGGGATCAATCTTGGCCCTCGAACCCCATTGCCTCACCAAAATCTTCAATTATGAGTTAAAAAGGCAATAAGAGCATGGAGATGAACTTGGAGTTAGTTACTCTTTCATCGGAGTGCAGTGGAAGTCTTGCATGGTCCAAGTCCACCTTTTCCCTTTCAATCCTCCTTTGAGACTAAATGAAGAACACTCAAGCACATGGTTAGTCTCAAAGGGTCAAGTTGTAGCACATCTCCCCCTAAATATGTGCATCACTTGCAAATGGACTTATGAAGTCCGGGGAGTGCTTGTACAACTTGAGCACCATACATAAACAACAAAATGCATAAGGAACATGATCAAGGCATAAAACACATGTATGCTATAAATCAATCCAAGTTCCGTGAATCTAAGACATTTAGCTCACTACGCAGCCTGCAAAAGGTCTTCTCATCTAAAGGCTTGGTAAAGATATCGGCTAGCTGGTTCTCGGTGCTAACATAAAACACTTCGATATCCCCCTTTTGCTGGTGGTCTCTCAAAAAGTGATGCCGGATGTCTATGTGCTTTGTGCGGCTGTGTTCAACAGGATTATCTGCCATGCAGATAGCACTCTCATTATCACATAGTAGTGGGACTTTGCTCAGATTGTAGCCAAAGTCCCTGAGGGTTTGCCTCATCAAAAGTAGTTGCGCGCAACACTGACCTGTGGCAACATACTCGGCCTCAGCGGTGGATAGGGCAACAGAAGTTTGTTTCTTAGAACTCCATGACACCAGGGACCTTCCTAAGAATTGGCACGTCCCTGATGTACTTTTCCTATCGACCTTACATCCAGCATAATCGGAGTCTGAATATCCAATCAAGTCAAAGGTAGACCCCTTTGGATACCAGACCCCAAAGCAAGTCGTAGCAACTAAATATCTAAGAATTCGCTTCACAACCACTAAGTGACACTCCCTTGGATCAGATTGAAATCTAGCACACATGCATACGCTTAGCATAATATCCGGTCTACTAGCACATAAATAAAGTAAAGACCCTATCATAGACCGGTATGCCTTTTGATCAACGGACTTACCTCCTTTGTTGAGGTCGACATGTCCGTCGGTTCCCATTGGAGTCTTTGCGGGCTTGGCGTCCTTCATCCCAAACCTCTTGAGCAAGCCTTGTGTATACTTTGTTTGTGAGATGAAGGTGCCATCCTTGAGTTGCTTCACTTGGAACCCAAGGAAGTAGTTCAACTCGCCCATCATTGACATCTTGAATTTCTGAGTCATCACCCTGCTAAACTCTTCACAAGACTTTTGGTTAGTAGAACCAAATATTATGTCATCGACATAAATTTGGCACACAAAAAGATCACCATCACAAGTCTTAGTGAATAAAGTTGGATTGGTTTTCCCAACCTTGAAAGAATTAGCAATTAGAAAGTCTCTAAAGCATTCATACCATGCTCTTGGGGCTTGCTTAAGTCCATAGAGCGCCTTAGAGAGCTTACACACGTGGTCGGGGTACCGTTCATCCTCGAAGCCAGGGGGTTGCTCCACGTACACCTCCTCCTTGATTGGTCCGTTGAGGAAAGCGCTCTTCACATCCATTTGGAACAACCTGAAAGAATGGTGAGCGGCATAGGCTAACAGTATGCGAATTGACTCTAGCCTAGCCACAGGAGCAAAAGTCTCCTCAAAGTCCAAACCTGCGACTTGGGCATAACCTTTTGCCACAAGTCTAGCCTTGTTCCTTGTCACCACTCCGTGCTCGTCTTGTTTGTTGCGAAACACCCACTTGGTTCCCACAACGTTTTGCTTGGGACGAGGCACCAGTGTCCAAACTTCATTTCTCTTGAAGTTGTTGAGCTATTCCTGCATGGCTAACACCCAGTCTGGATCTAGCAAGGCCTCTTCTACCCTGAAAGGCTCAATAGAAGAGACAAAAGAGTAATGCTCACAAAAATTAACTAATCTAGAGCGAGTAGTTACTCCCTTGCTAATATCACCCAAAATTTGGTCGACGGGATGATTCCTTTGAATCGTCGCTCGAACTTGAGTTGGAGGTGCCGGTTGTGCTTCTTCCTCCATTATATGATCATCTTGTGCTCCCCCTTGATCACATGCCTCCTCTTGATGAACTTGTTCATCGTCTAGAGTTGGGGGATGCACCATTGTTGAGGAAGAAGGTTGATCTTGCTCCTTTTGTTCATGTGGCCGCACATCTCCAATCGCCATGGTGCGTATTGTGGCCGTTGGAACGTCTTCTTCATCTACATCATCAAGATCAACAACTTGCTCTCTTGGAGAGCCATTAGTCTCATCAAATACAACGTCGCTAGAGACTTCAACCAAACCCGATGATTTGTTGAAGACCCTATACGCCTTTGTATTTGAGTCATAACCTAACAAAAACCCTTCTACAGCTTTGGGAGCAAACTTAGAATTTCTACCTTTCTTTACTAGAATATAACATTTGCTCCCAAATACACGAAAGTACGAAACATTGGGTTTGTTACCGGTTAGGAGCTCATACGAAGTCTTCTTGAGGAGGCGATGAAGGTACACCCGGTTTATGGCGTGGCAAGCCGTGTTCACGGCTTCCGACCAAAACCGCTCGGGTGTCTTGAATTCTCCAAGCATTGTCCTCGTCATGTCTATGAGTGTCCTGTTCTTCCTCTCTACCACACCGTTTTGCTGTGGTGTGTAGGGAGCCGAGAACTCGTGCTTGATCCCTTCCTCCTCAAGGTACTCCTCCACTTGAAGGTTCTTGAACTCGGACCCGTTGTCGCTCCTTATCTTCTTCACCTTGAGCTCAAACTCATTTTGAGCTCTCCTTAGGAAGCGCTTGAGGGTCCCTTGGGTTTCAGATTTATCCTGCAAAAAGAATACCCAAGTGAAGCGGGAAAAATCATCAACTATAACAAGACCATACTTACTTCCTCCTATGCTTAGATAGGCGACGGGTCCGAAGAGGTCCATATGAAGCAACTCCAAAGGTCTTGATGTGGTCATCACATTTTTGGTATGATGAGAGCTTCCCACCTGTTTACCTGCTTGACAAGCTACACAAGGTCTATCTTTTTCGAAAGTAACATTTGTTAGACCTATCACGTGTTCTCCCTTTAGAAGTTTGTGAAGGTTCTTCATCCCCACATGTGCTAAGCGGCGATGCCACAGCCAGCCCATGCTAGTCTTAGCAATTAAGCATGCATCTAGACCGGCCTCCTCTTTTGCAAAATCAATTAAGTAGAGTTTGTCGTCTAATACACCCTTAAAAGCTAATGAACCATCACTCCTTCTAAGGACGGACACATCTACATTTGTGAATAAGCAATTATATCCCATATTACAAAGCTGACTCACAGACAATAAGTTATATCCAAGAGACTCAACTAAAAACACATTAGAAATAGAGTGCTCGGATGAAATGACAATCTTCCCTAGTCCTTTGACCTTGCCTTGATTCCCGTCACCGAATATGATTGAGTCTTGGGAATCCCTGTTCTTGACGTAGGAGGTGAACATCTTCTTCTCCCCCGTCATGTGGTTTGTGCATCCGCTGTCGATAATCCAGCTTGATCCCCCGGATGCATAAACCTGCAAGGCAAACTAGGCTTGGGTCTTAGGTACCCAACTCTTGTTGGGTCCTACAAGGTTAGTAACAATAGCCTTAGGGACCCAAATGCAAGGTTTATCTCCTTTGCATTTTGCCCCTAATTTCCTAGCAATCACCTTCTTATCCTTTCTACAAATAACAAAGGAAGCATTTAAAGCATGATAAATTGTAGAAGGTTCATTACTTGTTTTCCTAGGTACGTGAGCATTTCTCCTAGGCACATGATGAATGACATTTTTCCTAGCCAAACTTCTATCATGCATAATAGAAGAACTTGAAGCAAACATTGCATTTGAATCATAAGCATGTGAAACAACATCATTGCAACTTCTATCATGATGAACATTCCTAGAATATCTCCTATCATGGTATAAGAAAGCATGGTTCTTTTGAATACTATTTGCCATAGGGGCCTTCCCTTTCTCCTTGGTGGAGATGGGAGCCTTATGACTTGTCAAGTTCTTGGCTTCCCTCTTGAAGCCAAGCCCATCCTTAATTGAGGGGTGTCTACCAACCGTGTAGGCATCCCTTGCAAATTTTAGTTTATCAAAATCATTTTTGCTAGTCTTAAGTTGAGCATTAAGACTAGCCACTTCATCATTTAGTTTAGAAATGCAAACTAGGTGTTCACTACAAGCATCAACATTAAAATCTTTGCACCTATTGCAAATCGTAACATGTTCTTCACGAGAGGTTGTTTTACTAGTTATTTCTAACTTAGCACTCAAATCATCATTAACACTTTTTAGGCTAGAGATAGATTCATGGCATGTAGACAATTCACATGAAAGCATTTCATTTCTTTTAATTTCTAAAGCAAGAGAATTTTGTGCTTCTACAAACTTATCATGTTCTTCATACAAAAGATCCTCTTGCTTTTCTAATAATCTATTCTTATCATTCAAGGCATCAATCAACTCATTGATCTTATCAATCTTAGTTCTATCTAAGCCCTTGAACAAACTAGCGTAGTCTATTTCATCATCGCTAGATTCATCATCACTAGAAGCATAAGTAGACTTTCGAGTGTTTACCTTCTTCTCCTTTGCCATTAGGCATGTGTGATGCTCGTTGGGGAAGAGGGACGACTTGTTGAAGGCCGAGGCGGCGAGTCCTTTGTTGTCAGAGTCGGACGACGAACAATCCGAGTCCCACTCCTTGCCAAGGTGTGCCTCGCCCTTGGCCTTCTTGTAGGCCTTCTTCTTTTCCCTCTTCTTCTCTTGTTCCTGGTCGCTATCATTATCGGGACAATTAGCGATAAAATGACCAATCTTACCACATTTGAAGCATGAGCGCTTCCCCTTCGTCTTGTTCTTGTTGGGATGCTCCTTGCGACCCCTTAGCGCCGTCTTGAAACGCTTTATGATGAGGGCCATCTCTTCCTCATTGAGCCCCGCCGCCTCAACTTGTGCCACCTTGCTAGGTAGCACTTCCTTGCTCCTTGTTGCTTTGAGAGCAACGGTTTGAGGCTCGTGGATTGGGCCATTCAACGTATCTTGCTGCCTTGATCATCATCCGCCCACTTACAAACTTCCCAAGTATTTCCTTGGGCGTCATCTTGGTGTACCTAGGATTCTCACGAATATTGTTTACAAGATGTGGATCAAGGACAGTGAAGGACCTTAGCATTAGGTGGACGACGTCGTGGTCCGTCCATCGCGTGCTTCCATAGCTCCTTATTTTGTTGACGAGGGTCTTGAGCCGGTTGTACGTTTGGGTTGGCTCCTCTCCCCTGATCATTGTGAATCTTCCTAGTTCGCCTTCCACCAACTCCATCTTGGTGAGCATGGTGACGTCGTTCCCCTCATGTGAGATCTTGAGGGTGTCCCAGATCTGCTTGGCGTTATCCAAGCCGCTCACCTTATGGTATTCATCCCTACACAATGATGCTAGAAGAACAGTAGTAGCTTGTGCATTTTTGTGAATTTGCTCATTGATAAATATGGGACTATCAGTACTAGCAAATTGCATTCCACTCTCTACTATCTCCCATATGCTTGGATGGAGAGAGAACAAGTGACTACGCATTTTGTGACTCCAAAATCTGTAGTCTTCTCCATCAAAATGAGGAGGTTTATGAAAGGGAATTAGGCTTACACATAGTTCCTAATTAATTTTGGTGGTTGAATTGCCCAACACAAATAATTGGACTAACTAGTTTTGCTCTAGTGTATAAGTTATACAGGTGCCAAAGGTTCACACTTAGCCAATAAAAAGACCAAGAATTGGGTTCAACAAAGAGAGCAAGGGATAACCGAAGGCTGCCTTGGTCTGGCGCACCGGACTGTCCGGTGTGCCACCGGACAGTGTCCGGTGCACCAGGGGACTTCAAGCCAAACTCTTCACCTTCAGGAAAACTCAGAGGCGCTCCGCTATAATTCACCGGACTGTCCGGTGTACACCGGACAGTGTCCAGTGCTCCAGGAATGAAGCGACTCTAAACTCGCCAGCTTCGGGAATTCGCTCCGCTATAATTCACCGGACTGTCCGGTGAGCCAGCGGAGCAACGGCTACTTCGCGCCAACAGTCACCTGCAGAAGCAATTAATGCGTGCCAGAGTGCGCAGAAGTCAGGCACGTGCGAGGTGGCGCACCGGACACTCTACAGTACATGTCCGGTGCGCCACCGGACATCCAGGCGGGCCCAGCAGTCAGAGCTCCAACAGTCGGAACTGAAAGTCGCCTAGAGGGGGGTGAATAGGGCGAAACTGAAATTCTCAAAATAATCACAACTACAAGCCGGGTTAGCGTTAGAAATATAATCAAGTCCACGAGAGAGGGTGCAAAACAAATCGCAAGCGAATAAGGAGTGAGACACGTGGATTTGTTTTACCGAGGTTCGGTTCTCGCAAACCTACTCCCCGTTGAGGTGGTCACAAAGACCGGGTCTCTTTCAACCCTTTCCCTCTCTCAAACGATCCCTCGGACCGAGTGAGCTTTTCTTCTCAATCACTTGGAACACAAAGTTCCCACAAGGACCACCACAAGATTGGTGTCTCTTGCCTCAATTACAAGTGAGTTTGATCGCAATAAAGAATCAAAGAAAGAAGAAAGCAATCCAAGCGCAAGAGCTCGAAAGAACACAAGCAAATCTCTCTCACTAGTCACTAGGGCGTTGTGTGGAGTTTGGAGAGGATTTGATCACTTGGGTGTGTCTAGAATTGAATGCTAGAGCTCTTGTAAGTAGTTGAAGTGGAAAAACTTGGATGACTTGAATGTGGGGTGGTTGGGGGTATTTATAGCCCCAACCACCAAACTAGCCGTTTGGTGGTGGCTGACTGTCGTATGGTGCACCGGACAGTCCGGTGCACACCGGACATGTCCGGTGCGCCAGCCACGTCACCAGGCCGTTGGGATTCGACCGTTGGAGCTTCTGACTTCTGGGCCCGCCTGGCTGTCCGGTGTACACCGGACAAGTACTGTAGATTGTCCGATGCACCGTCTCGCGCGTGCCTGACTTCTGCGCGCTTCTGGCGCGCATTAAATGCGCCTGCAGGTGACCGTTGGCGCGAAGTAGTCGTTGCTCTGCTGGTTCACCGGACAGTCCGGTGAATTATAGCGGAGCAATTTCCCGAGGCTGGCGAGTTCCAGAGCCGCTCTTCCCTGGGGCACCGGACATTGTCCGGTGTACACCGGACAGTCCGGTGAATTATAGCGGAGCGCCTCTGGATTTTCCCGAAGGTGAAGAGTTCAGCGTGAAGTCCCCTGGTGCACCGGACACTGTCCGGTGGCACACCGGACAGTCCGGTGCGCCAGACCAGGGCACACTTCGGTTATCCCTTTGCTCCTTTGTTGAACCCAATTCTTGGTCTTTTTATTGGCTAAGTTGTGAACCTTTGGCACCTGTATATCTTATATACTGGAGCAAACTAGTTAGTCCAATTATTTGTGTTGGACAATTCAACCACCAAAATTAATTAGGAAAGTAGGTGTAAGCCTAATTCCCTTTCAATCTCCCCCTTTTTGGTGATTGATGCCAACACAAACCAAAGCAAATATAGAAGTGCATATTTGAACTAGTTGCATAATGTAAGTGCAAAGGTTGCTTGGAATTGAGCCAATATAAATACTTATAAGATATGCATGGATTGTTTCTTCATTTTTAACATTTTTGACCACTCTTGCACCACATGTTTTGTTTTTGCAAATTCTTTTGTAAATCCTTTACAAAAGTTCTTTTGCAAATAGTCAAAGGTAAATGAATAAGATTTTGCGAAGCATTTTCAAGATTTGAAATCTTCTCCCCCTGTTTCAAATGCTTTTCCTTTGACTAAACAAAACTCCCCATAAATAAAATTCTCCTCTTAGTGTTCAAGAGGGTTTTGATATATCAATTTTGAAATGCTACGTTCTCCCCCTTTTGAACACAATAAGATACCAATTTTAAATTTATCAATTGAGAATCATACCATTTGAAAAAAAACTCTTTTTTAAAATTAGGTGGTTGAATTGTCCAACACAAATAATTGGACTAACTAGTTTGCTCCAGTATATAAGATATACAGGTGCCAAAGGTTCACAACTTAGCCAATAAAAAGACCAAGAATTGGGTTCAACAAAGGAGCAAAGGGATAACCGAAGTGTGCCCTGGTCTGGCGCACCGGACTGTCCGGTGTGCCACCGGACAGTGTCCGATGCACCACCGGACAATGTCCGGTGCACCAGGGGACTTCACGCTGAACTCTTCACCTTCGGGAAAATCCAGAGGCGCTCCGCTATAATTCACTGGACTGTCCGGTGTACACCGGACAGTGTCCGGTGCCCCAGGGAAGAGCGGCTCTGGAACTCGCCAGCCTCGGGAAATTGCTCCGCTATAATTCACCGGACTGTCCGGTGTACACCGGACTGTCGGGTGAACCAGCAGAGCAACGGCTACTTCGCGCCAACGGTCACCTGCAGGCGCATTTAATGCGCGCCAGAAGCGCGCAGAAGTCAGGCACGCGCGAGACGGTGCACCGGACAATCTACAGTACTTGTCCGGTGTACACCGGACAGCCAGGCGGGCCCAGAAGTCAGAAGCTCCAACGGTCGAATCCCAACGGCCTAGTGACGTGGCTGGCGCACCGGACATGTCCGGTGTGCGCCGGACTGTCCGGTGCACCATACGACAGTCAGCCACCACCAAACGGCTAGTTTGGTGGTTGGGGCTATAAATACCCCCAACCACCCCACATTCAAGTCATCCAAGTTTTTCCACTTCAACTACTTACAAGAGCTCTAGCATTCAATTCTAGACACACCCAAGTGATCAAATCCTCTCCAAACTCCACACAACGCCCTAGTGATTAGTGAGAGAGATTTGCTTGTGTTCTTTCGAGCTCTTGCGCTTGGATTGCTTTCTTCTTTCTTTGATTCTTTATTGCGATCAAACTCACTTGTAATTGAGGCAAGAGACACCAATCTTGTGGTGGTCCTTGTGGGAACTTTGTGTTCCAAGTGATTGAGAAGAAAAGCTCACTCGGTCCGACGGACCGTTTGAGAGAGGGAAAGGATTGAAAGAGACCCGGTCTTTGTGACCACCTCAACGGGGAGTAGGTTTGTGAGAACCGAACCTCGGTAAAACAAATCCACGTGTCTCACTCCTTATTCGCTTGCGATTTGTTTTGCACCCTCTCTCGCGGACTTGATTATATTTCTAACGTTAACCCGGCTTGTAGTTGTGATTATTTTGAGAATTTCAGTTTTGCCCTATTCGCCCCCCTCTAGGCGACTTTCAATTGGTATCAGAGCCTGGTGCTTCATTAGAGCCTAACCGCTCGAAGTGATGTCAGGAGATCACGCCAAGAAAGAGATGGAGACCGGCGAAAAGCCCACTGCAAGCAACGAGAAAGCTCTATCGGGAGAGTCCCGCAACAAGGAGAAGAAGAAGGAGAAGAAGACTTCTTCTCACAAATCGCATCGGAGTGGCGACAAAATAAAGAAGATGAGGAAGGTGGTCTACTACGAGACCGACACTTCATCACCTTCTACCTCCGGCTCCGACGCACCCTCCATAACTTCTAAGCGCCATGAGCGCAAGAAGTTTAGTAAGATCCCCTTACATTATCCTCGTACTTCTAGACATACTCCATTACTTTCCGTTCCATTAGGCAAACCGCCAACCTTTGACGGTGAAGATTATGCTAGGTGGAGTGATTTAATGAAATTTCATCTAACCTCACTCCACAAAAGTATATGGAATGTTGTTGAGTTTGGAGCACAGGTACCATCCGTAGGGGATGAAGATTATGATGAGGACGAGGTGGCCCAAATCGAGCACTTCAACTCCCAAGCCACAACCATACTCCTCGCCTCTCTAAGTAGGGAGGAGTACAACAAGGTGCAAGGACTAAAAAGCGCCAAGGAAGTTTGGGACGTGCTCAAGACGGCGCACGAGGGTGATGAACTCACCAAGATCACCAAGCGGGAAACGATCGAGGGGGAGCTCGGTCGCTTCCGTCTTCGCCAAGGGGAGGAGCCACAAGATATGTACAACCGGCTCAAGACCTTGGTAAATCAAGTGCGCAACCTCGAGAGCAAGAAATGGGATGACCACGAGGTGGTTAAGGTTATTTTAAGATCACTTATATTCCTTAACCCTACTCAAGTACAATTAATTCGTGGTAATCCAAGATATACACTAATGACTCCCGAGGAAGTAATCGGGAATTTTGTGAGCTTTGAATTTATGATCAAGGGCTCACGGAAGATCAACGAGCTTGATGGTCCCTCCACGTCCAAAGCTCAACCAGTTGCATTCAAGGCGACGGAGGAGAAGAAGGAGGAATCTACGCCAAGTAGACAACCAATCGACGCCTCCAAACTCGACAATGAGGAAATGGCGCTTGTCATCAAAAGCTTTCGCCAAATCCTCAAGCAAAGGAGGGGGAAAGATTACAAGCCCCGCTCCAAGAAGGTTTGCTACAAGTGTGGTAAGCCGAGTCACTTTATTGCAAAATGTACTATTTCTAGTGACAGTGACAGGGGCGATAACAAGAAGGGAAGAAGAAAGGAGAAGAAGAGATACTACAAGAAGAAGGGCGGCGATGCCCATGTTTGTCGGGAGTGGGACTCCGACGAAAGCTCTAGCGACTCCTCCGAGGACGAGGACGCCGCCAACATCGCCGTCACCAAGGGACTTCTCTTCCCCAACGTCGGCCACAAGTGCCTCATGGCAAAGGACGGCAAAAAGAAGAAGGTTAAATCCAAATCCTCCACTAGATATGAGTCTTCTAGCGATGATAATGCTAGTGATGAGGAAGACAATTTGCGTACTCTCTTTGCCAACTTGAACATGCAACAAAAGGAGAAGTTAAATGAATTAATTAGTGCCATCCATGAGAAGGATGATCTCTTGGACTCCCAAGAGGACTTCCTAATCAAGGAAAACAAAAAGCATGTTAAAGTTAAAAATGCTTATGCTCTAGAAGTTGAAAATGTGAAAATTTATCTAGTGAGCTAAGCACTTGCCATGAGACAATCGACAACCTTAGAAATGAAAATGCTAATTTATTAGCTAAGGTTGATTCAAATGTTTGTGATAATTCAATTCCCAATCTTAAGAATGATAATGATGATTTGCTTGCTAAGATTAAAGAATTGAACATATCTCTTGCTAGCCTTAGGATCGAGAATGAAAAATTGCTTGCTAAGGCTAAGGATTTTGATGTTTGCAATGCTACTATTTCCGACCTTAGAACTAAAAATGATATATTGCATGCTAAGGTTGTAGAATTAAAATCTTGCAAACCCTCTACATCTACCGTTGAGCACACTTCTATTTGTACTAGATGTAGAGACGTTGATGTTAATGCTATTCATGATCACATGGCTTTAATTAAACAACAAAATGATCATATAGCAAAACTAGATGCTAAGATTGCCGAGCATGACTTAGAAAATGAAAAAATTAAATTTGCTAGAAGCATGCTCTATAGAGGGAGACGCCCTAGCATTAAGGATGGCATTGGCTTCCAACAGGAAGGCAATGTCAAAATTAATGCCCCTCCTAAGAAGTTATCTAATTTTGTTAAGGGCAAGGCTCCCATGCCTCAGGATAACGAGGGTTACATTTTGTACCCTGCCGGCTACCCTGAGAGCAAAATTAGGAGAATTCATTCTAGGAAGTCTCACTCTGGCCCTAACCATGCTTTCATGTATAAGGGTGAGACATCTAGCTCTAGGCAACCAACCCGTGCTAAGTTGCCTAAGAAGAAAACTCCTAGTGCATCAAATGAACATAACTTTTCATTTAAAACTTTTGATGCATCTTATGTTTTAACTAACAAATCCGGCAAAGTAGTTGCCAAATATGTTGGGGGCAAGCACAAGGGGTCAAAGACTTGTGTTTGGGTACCCAAAGTTCTTGTATCTAATGCCAAAGGACCCAAAACCATTTGGGTACCTAAAGTGAAGAACTAAACTTGTTTTGTAGGTTTATGCATCCGGGGGCTCAAGCTGGGTAATCGACAGCGGGTGCACAAACCACATGACAGGGGAGAAGAAGATGTTCTCCTCCTACGAGAAAAACCAAGATCCCCAACGAGCTATCACATTCGGGGATGGAAATCAAGGTTTGGTCAAAGGGTTGGGTAAAATCGCTATATCCCCTGACCATTCTATTTCCAATGTTTTTCTTGTAGATTCTTTAGATTACAATTTGCTTTCTGTATCTCAATTATGCAAAATGGGCTACAACTGTCTATTCACTGATGTAGGTGTCACTGTCTTTAGAAGAAGTGATGATTCAATAGCATTTAAGGGAGTGTTAGAGGGTCAGCTATACTTAGTAAATTTTGATGGAGCTGAACTCGACACTTGCTTAATTGCTAAGACTAACATGGGCTGGCTCTAGCATCGCCGACTAGCACATGTTGGGATGAAGAATCTTCATAAGCTTCTAAAGGGAGAGCACATTTTAGGACTAACCAATGTTCATTTTGAGAAAGACAGGGTTTGTAGCGCATGCCAAGCAGGAAAGCAAGTTGGTGCCCATCATCCACACAAGAACATCATGACGACCGACAGGCCACTGGAGCTCCTACACATGGACCTATTCGGCCCGATCGCTTACATAAGCATCGGCGGGAGTAAGTATTGTCTTGTTATTGTGGATGATTATTCTCGCTTCACTTGGGTGTTCTTTTTGCAGGAAAAATCTCACACCCAAGAGACCTTAAAGGGATTCTTGAGACGGGCTCAAAATGAGTTCGGCTTGAGGATCAAGAAAATTAGAAGCGACAATGGGACGGAGTTCAAGAACTCTCAAATTGAAGGATTCCTTGAGGAGGAGGGCATCAAGCATGAGTTCTCTTCTCCCTACACCCCACAACAAAATGGTGTAGTGGAGAGGAAGAATAGAACTCTACTGGACATGGCAAGAACCATGCTTGATGAGTACAAGACATCGGATCAGTTTTGGGCCGAGGCGGTCAACACCGCCTGCTACGCCATCAACCGGTTATATCTACACTGAATCCTCAAGAAGACATCATATGAACTCCTAACCGGTAAAAAGCCCAACATTTCATATTTTAGAGTCTTTGGTAGCAAATGCTTTATACTTGTTAAAAAGGGTAGAAAATCTAAATTTGCTCCTAAGACTGTAGAAGGCTTTTTACTAGGATATGATTCAAACACAAGGGCATATAGAGTCTTTAACAAGTCCTCCGGACAAGTTGAAGTTTCTTGTGACGTTGTGTTTGATGAGACTAACGGCTCTCAAGTAGAGCAAGTTGATCTTGATGAGATAGGTATTGAAGAGGCTCCGTGCATCGCGCTAAGGAACATGTCCATTAGGGATGTGTGTCCTAAGGAATCCGAAGAGCCTCCAAATGCACAAGATCAACCATCCTCCTCCACGCAAGCATCCCCACCAACTCAAAATGAGGATGAGACTCAAGTTGATGAAGGAGAAGATCAATCAAATGAGCCACCTCAAGATGACGGCAATGATCAAGGGGGAGATGCAAATGATCAAGACAAGGAGGATGAAGAACAAAGGCCGCCACACCCAAGAGTCCACCAAGAAATCCAACGAGATCACCCCGTCGACACCATCCTCGGCGACATTCATAAGGGGGTAACCACTAGATCTCGTGTTGCACATTTTTGTGAGCATTACTCTTTTGTTTCCTCTATTGAGCCACACAGGGTAGAGGAAGCACTTCAAGATTCGGATTGGGTGGTGGCGATGCAAGAGGAGCTTAACAACTTCACTAGGAATGAGGTATGGCATTTAGTTCCACGTCCTAATCAAAATGTTGTAGGAACCAAGTGGGTCTTCCGCAACAAGCAAGATGAGCATGGTGTGGTGACAAGGAACAAAGCTCGACTTGTGGCCAAGGGATATTCCCAAGTTGAAGGTTTGGATTTCGGTGAAACCTATTGAAAGGGAATTAGGCTTACACCTAGTCCATAATTAATTTTGGTGGTTGAATTGCCCAACACAAATAATTGGACTAACTAGTTTGCCCAAGTGTATAGATTATACAGGTGTAAAAGGTTCACACTCAGCCAATAAAAAGATCAAGTTTTGGATTCAACAAAGGAGCAAAGAGACAACTGAAGGCACCTCTGGTCTGGGGCACCGGACTGTCCGGTGTACACCGGACAGTGTCCGGTGCACCACCGGACAATGTCCGGTGCACCAGAGGACTCCGACTCAAACTTGTCACCTTCGGGAATTTCCAGAGGCACTCGCGCTATAATTCACCGGACTGTCCGGTGTACACCGGACATGTCCGGTGCTCCAAGGAAGAGCGGCCTCAGGAACTCGCCAGCCTCGGGAATTCACTTGAGCTGCTTCGCTATAATTCACCGGACTGTCCGGTGTAACAGCGGAGCAACGGCTATATCGGCGCCAACGGCTACCTGCGACGCATTAAATGCGCGCGCTGCGCGCGCAGAAGTCAGGCGCGCCCATACTGGCGCACCGGACAATGAACAGGACATATCCGGTGTGCACCGGACATCCAGGCGGGTATTTATAGCTCCAACTGTCCGGTGCGCCATCGAACAGACAGCCTCCACCAACGGTCAAGTTGGTGGTTGGGGCTATAAATACCCCAACCACCCCACCATTCATGGCATCCAAGTTTTCCACTTCTCAACCACTTACAAGAGCTAGGCATTCAATTCTAGACACATACAAAGAGATCAAATCCTCTCCAATTCCACTCAAGGCCTTAGTGATTAGCGAGAGAGATTTGTCGTGTTCTTTTGAGCTCTTGCACTTGGATTGCTTCTTTTCTTTCTTACTTGTTCTTGTGATCAAAACTCCATTGTAATCAAGGCAAGAGGCACCAATTGTGTGGTGGCCCTTGCGGGGAAATTTTGTTCCCGGCTTTGATTTGAGAAGAGAAACTCACTCGGTCCAAGGGACCGTTTGAGAGAGGGAAGGGTTGAAAGAGACCTGGCCTTTGTGGCCTCCTCAACGGGGAGTAGGTTTGCGAGAACCGAACCTCGGTAAAACAAATCCGCGTGTCACACTCTTTATTTGCTTGCGATTTGTTTTGCACCCTCTCTCGCGGACTCGTTTATATTTCTAACGCTAACCCGGCTTGTAGTTGTGTTTATATTTGTAAATTTCAGTTTCACCCTATTCACCCCCCCCCCCTCTAGGCGACTATCAATTGGTATCAGAGCCCGGTGCTTCATTAGAGCCTAACCGCTCGAAGTGATGTCGGGAGATCACGCCAAGAAGGAGATGGAGACCGGTGAAAAGCCCACTACAAGCCATGGGAGCACTTCATCGGAAGAGTCCCACACCAAGAGAAAGGAGAAGAAGAACTCCTCCAAAGGGAAGGAGAAGAAGTCTTCTTCACACCAAAAGGAGAAGAAGGAGAAATCCTCTTCTCACAAGACGCGTCGGAGTGGGGACAAGAAAAAGAGGATGAGGAAAGTGGTCTACTACGAGACCGATTCTTCATCGCCATCCACCTCCGGCTCCGACGCGGCATCCGTCACTTCTAAGCGCCAAGAGCGCAAGAAGTATAGTAAGATTCCCCTACGCTACCCTCGCATTTCTAAACATACACCTTTACTTTCCGTCCCATTAGGCAAACCACCAACTTTTGATGGTGAAGATTATGCTAGGTGGAGTGATTTAATGCGATTTCATCTAACCTCACTCCACAAAAGTATATGGGATGTTGTTGAGTTTGGTGCACAGGTACCATCCGTAGGGGATGAAGACTATGATGAGGATGAGGTGGCCCAAATCGAGCACTTCAACTCTCAAGCAACAACAATACTCCTCGCTTCTCTAAGTAGAGAGGAGTATAACAAAGTGCAAGGGTTGAAGAGCGCCAAGGAGGTTTGGGATGTACTCAAAACCGCACACGAAGGCGATGAGCTTACAAAGATCACCAAGCGGGAGACGATCGAGGGGGAGCTCGGTCGATTCCGGCTTCGCAAAGGGGAGGAGCCAAAAAATATGTACAACCGGCTCAAGACCTTGGTGAATCAAGTGCGCAACCTCGGGAGTAAAAAATGGGATGACCACGGGGTGGTTAAGGTTATTCTAAGATCTCTTATTTTCCTTAACCCTACTCAAGTTCAATTAATCTGTGGCAACCCAAGATATACACTAATGACCCCCGAGGAAGTAATCGGGAATTTTGTAAGTTTTGAGTGCATGATCGAAGGCTCAAGGAAGATCAACGAGCTTGATGATCCCTCCACATCCGAAGCTCAACCCGTCGCATTCAAGGCGACGGAGGAAAAGAAGGAGGAGTCTACACCAAGTAGACAACCAATCGACGCCTCCAAGCTCGACAATGAGGAAATGGCGCTTGTCATCAAGAGCTTCCGCCAAATCCTCAAGCAAAGGAGAGGGAAAGACTACAAGTCCCACTCCAAGAAGGTTTGCTACAAGTGTGGTAAGCCCGGTCACTTCATTGCTAAATGTCCATTATCAAGTGACAGTGACAGGGATAACGACAAGAAGGGCAAGAGGAGAGAAAAGAAGAGGTACCACAAGAAAAGGGGCGGCGATGCCCACGTGTGCCGCGAGTGGGATTCCGACGAAAGCTCCACCGACTCCTCCGACGACGAGGACGCCGCCAACATCGCCATCACCAAGGGACTCCTCTTCCCCAACGTCGGCCACAAGTGCCTCATGGCAAAGGACGGCAAAAGGAAGAAGGTAAAATCAAGATCCTCCACTAAATATGAAACCTCTAGTGATGAGGATGATGCTAGCAATGAGGAGGATAATTTGCACGTTCTTTTTGCCAACCTTAACATGGAACAAAAGGAAAAACTAAATGAGCTAATTAGTGCCATCCATGAAAAGTATGACCTCTTGGACTCCCAAGAGGACTTCCTAATCAAGGAAAATAAAAAGCATGTTAAGGTTAAAAATGCTTATGCTCTAGAGGTAGAAAAATGTGAGAAATTATCTAGTGAGCTAAGTACTTGCCATGACACTATTACCAACCTTAGAAATGAAAATGCTAGTTTAAATGCTAAGGTTGATTCACATGTTTGTAATGTTTCAATTCCCAATCCTAGAAATGATAATGATGATTTGCTTACTAAGATTGAAGAATTGAACATTTCTCTTGCTAGCCTTAGAGTAGAAAATGAAAATTTAATTGCTAAGGCTAAAGAACTAGATGTTTGCAATGTTACAATTTCCGATCTTAGAGATAATAATGATATCTTGCGTGCTAAGATCGTTGAACTTAATTCATGAAAACCCTCTACATCTAGTGTTGAGCATGTTTCCATTTGTACTAGATGTAGAGATGTTGATATTAATGCTATTCATGATCACATGACTTTAATTAAACAACAAAATGATCATATAGCAATATTAGATGCAAAAATTGCCGAGCATAACTTAGAAAATGAAAAGTTTAAATTTGCTAGAAGTATGCTCTATAATGGGAGACACCCTGGCATTAAGGATGACATTGGCTACCAAAGGGGAGACCATGTCAAACTTAGTGCTCCTCCTAAAAGATTGTCCAATTTTGTTAAGGGTAAGGCTCCCATGCCTCAGGATAACGAGGGTTACATTTTATACCCTGCCGGTTATCCTGAGAACAAAATTAGGAGAATTCATTCTAGGAAGTCTCACTCTGGCCCTAACCATGCTTTTATGTATAAGGGTGAGGCATCTAGCTCTAGGCAACCAACCCGTGCTAAGTTGCCTAAAAGGAAAACTCCTAATGCATCAAATGAGCATAACATTTCATTTAAAACTTTTGATGCATCTTATGTTTTGACTAACAAATCCGGCAAGGTCGTTGCCAAGTTTGTTGGGGGCAAACACAAGGGCTCCAAGACTTGTGTTTGGGTACCCAAAGTTCTTGTTTCTAATGCCAAAGGACCCAAAACTGTTTGGGTACCTAAAGTCAAGAACTAAAATTGTTTTTAGGTTTATGCATCCGGGGGCTCAAGTTGGATACTCGACAGCGGATGCACAAACCACATGACAGGGGAGAAGAAGATGTTCTCCTCCTACGAGAAAAACCAAGATCCCCAACGAGCTATCACATTCGGGGATGGAAATCAAGGTTTGGTCAAAGGTCTTGGTAAAATTGCTATATCTCCTGACCATTCTATTTCCAATGTTTTTCTTGTAGATTCATTAGATTACAATCTGCTTTCTGTATCTCAATTATGCAAAATAGGCTACGACTGTCTTTTCATTGATATAGGTGTCACTGTCTTTAGAAGAAGTGATGATTCAATAGCATTTAAGGGTGTGTTAAAGGGTCAGCTATACTTAGTAGATTTTGATAGAGCTGAACTCGACACATGCTTAATTGCTAAGACTAACATGGGTTGGCTCTGGCACCGCCGACTAGCCCATGTTGGGATGAAGAATCTTCATAAGCTTCTAAAGGGAGAGCACATTTTAGGACTAACTAATGTTCATTTTGAGAAAGACAGGATTTGTAGTGCATGCCAGGCAGGAAAGCAAGTTGGAGCCCATCATCCACACAAGAACATCATGACGACCGACAGACCGCTTGAGCTACTCCACATGGATCTATTCGGCCTGATTGCTCACATAAGCATCGGCGGTGAAAGGGAATTAGGCTTACACCTAGTCCCTAATTAATTTTGGTGGTTGAATTGCCCAACACAAATAATTGGACTAACTAGTTTGCCCAAGTGTATAGATTACACAGGTGTAAAAGGTTCACACTCAATCAATAAAAAGATCAAGTTATGGATTCAACAAAGGAGCAAAGAAGCAACCGAAGGCCCTCTGGTCTGGGAGCACCGGACTGTCCGGTGTACACCGGACAGTGTCCGGTGCACCACCGGACAATGTCCGGTGCACCAGAGGACTCCAACTCGAACTTGCCACCTTCGGGAATTTCCAGAGGCACTCGCGCTATAATTCACCGGACAGTGTCCGGTGCGCCAAGGAGAAGCGGCCTCAGGAACTCGCCAGCTTCGGGAATCTCCAACGGCTAGTCCGCTATAATTCACCGGACATGTCCGGTTTGCACCCGACTGTCCGGTGCAACTCCGGAGCAACGGCTATCTCCGCGCCAACGGCTACCTGCGGTGCATTAAATGCGCGCGCAGCGCGCGCAGAAGTCAGGCGTGCCCATACTGGCACACCGGACAGTAAACAGTACATGTCCGGTGTGCACCGGACATCCAGGCGGGCCCACAAGTCAGAAGCTCCAACGGTCGGAATCCAACGGAACTGGTGACGTGGCTGGGGCACCGGACATGTCCGGTGTGCACCGGACTGTCTGGTGCGCCATCGAACAGACAGCTCCACCAACGGTCAAGTTTGGTGGTTGGGGCTATAAATACCCCAACCACCCCACCATTCATTACATCCAAGTTTTCCACTTCTCAACCACTTACAAGAGCTAGGCATTCAATTCTAGACACACCAAAGAGATCAAATCCTCTCCAATTCCACAAAAGGCTTTAGTGATTAGCGAGAAAGATTTGACGTGTTCTTTTGAGCTCTTGCGCTTGGATTGCTTCTTTTCTTTCTCACTGGCTCTTGTGATCAACACTCAATTGTAAACAAGGCAAGAGGCACCAATTGTGTGGTGGCCCTTGCGGAGAAGTTTTGTTCCCGGCTTTGATTTGAGAAGAGAAGCTCACTCGGTCCGAGGGACCGTTTGAGAGAGGGAAGGGTTGAAAGAGACCCGGCCTTTGTGGCCTCCTCAACGGGGAGTAGGTTTGCAAGAACCGAACCTCGGTAAAACAAATCCGCGTGTCACACTCTTCATTTGCTTGCGATTTGTTTTGCGCCCTCTCTCGCGGACTCGTTTATATTTCTAACGCTAACCCGGCTTGTAGTTGTGTTTATATTTGTAAATTTCAGTTTCGCCCTATTCACCCCCCCTCTAGGCGACTATCAATTGGTATCGGAGCCCGGTACTTCATTGGAGCCTAACCGCTCGAAGTGATGTTGGGAGATCACGCCAAGAAGGAGATGGAGACCGGCGAAAAGCCCACTACAAGCCACGGGAGCACTTCATCGGAAGAGTCCCGCACCAAGAGGAAGGAAAAGAAGAAGAGCTCCTCCAACAAAGGGAAGGAGAAGAAGTCTTCTTCAGACCAAAAGGAGAAGAAGGAGAAATCCTCTTCTCACAAGACGCGTCGAAGTGGGGACAAGAAAAAGAGGATGAGGATAGTGGTCTATTACGAGACCGACACTTCATCAACATCCACCTCCGGCTCCGACGCGGCATCCGTTACTTCCAAGCGCCAAGAGCGCAAGAAGTATAGTAAGATCCCCCTACACTACCCTCGCATTTCTAAACATGCACCTTTACTTTCCGTCCCATTAGGCAAACCACCAACTTTTGATGGTGAAGATTATGCTAGGTGGAGTGATTTAATGCGATTTCATCTAACCTCACTCCACAAAAGTATATGGGATGTTGTTGAGTTTGGTGCACATGTACCATCCGTAGGGGATAAAGACTATGATGAGGATGAGGTGGCCCAAATCGAGCACTTCAACTCTCAAGCAACAACAATACTCCTCGCGTCTTTAAGTAGAGAGGAGTATAACAAAGTTCAAGGGTTGAAGAGTGCCAAGGAGGTTTGGGATGTGCTCAAAACCGCGCACGAGGGAGATGAGCTCACAAAGATCACCAAGCGGGAAACGATCGAGGGGGAGCTCGGTCGGTTCCGGCTTCGCAAAGGGGAGGAGCCACAAAACATGTACAACCGGCTCAAGACCTTGGTGAACCAAGTGCGCAACCTCGGGAGCAAGAAGTGGGACGACCACGAAGTGGTTAAGGTTATTCTAAGATCTCTCATTTTCCTTAACCCCACTCAGGTTCAATTAATTCGTGGTAATCCTAGATATACTAAAATGACCCCCGAGGAAGTTATCGGGAATTTTGTAAGTTTTGAGTGCATGATCGAAGGCTCGAGGAAGATCAACGAGCTTGATGATCCCTCCACATCCGAAGCTCAACCCGTCGCATTCAAGGCGACGGAGGAAAAGAAGGAGGAGTCTACACCAAGTCGACAACCAATAGACGCCTCCAAGCTCGACAATGAGGAAATGGCGCTCGTCATCAAGAGCTTCCGCCAAATCCTCAAGCAAAGGAGAGGGAAAGACTACAAGTCCCGCTCCAAAAAGGTTTGCTACAAGTGTGGTAAGCCCGGTCACTTTATAGCTAAATGTCCATTATCAAGTGATAGTGACAGGGGCGACGACAAGAAGGGGAGAAGAAAGGAGAAGAAGAGGTACTACAAGAAGAAGGGCGGTGATGCCCATGTTTGTCGGGAGTGGGACTCCGACGAAAGCTCAAGCGACTCCTCCGACGACGAGGACGCCGCCAACATCGCCGTCACCAAGGGACTCCTCTTCCCCAACGTCGGCCACAAGTGCCTCATGGCAAAGGACGGCAAACGGAAAAAGGTTAAATCTAACTCTTCCACTAAATATGAGTCTTCTAGTGATGATAATGCTAGTGATGAGGAGGATAATTTGTGTATTCTCTTTGCCAATCTTAACATGGAGCAAAAAGAAAAATTAAATGAATTGATTAGTGCTATTCATGAAAAGGATGACCTTTTGGATTCCCAAGAGGATTTTCTAATTAAAGAAAACAAGAAACATGTTAAGGTTAAAAATGCTTATGCTCTAGAAGTAGAAAAATGTCAAAAACTATCTAGTGAGCTAAGCACTTGCCGTGAGATGATTGACAACCTTAGAAATGAAAATGCTAGTTTAAATGCTAAGGTTGATTCACATATCTGTAATATTTCAATTTCCAATCCTAGAGATAATAATGATGATTTGCTTGCTAGGATTGAAGAATTAAACATTTCTCTTGCTAGCCTTAAAGTAGAAAATGAAAATTTGATTGCTAAGGCTAAAGATTTTGATGTTTGCAATGTTACTATTTCCGACCTTAGAACCAAGAATGACATGTTACAAGCTAAGATTGTAGAATTAAAATCTTGCAAACCCTCTACGTCTATTGTTGAGCACACTTCTATTTGCACTAGATGTAGAGATATTGATGTTAATGCTATTCATGATCACATGACTTTAATTAAGCAACAAAATGATCATATAGCAAAATTAGATGCTAAAATTTCCGAGCATAACTTAGAGAATGAAAAATTTAAATTTGCTAGAAGTATGCTCTATAATGGGAGACGCCCTGGTATCAAGGATGGCATTGGCTTCCAAAGGGGAGACAATGTCAAACTTAGTGCCCCTCCTAAAAGATTGTCCAACTTTGTTAAGGGCAAGGCTCCTATGCCTCAGGATAACGAGGGTTACATTTTATACCCTGCCGGTTATCCCGAGGACAAAATTAGGAAAACTCATTCTAGGAAGTCTCACTCTGGTTCTAATCATGCTTTTATGTATAAGAGTGAGACATCTAGCTCTAGGCAACCAATCTGTGCTAAGTTGCCTAAGAAGAAAATTCCTAATGCATCAAATGAACATAGTCTCTCATTTAAAACTTTTGATGCTTCTTATGTTTTGACTAACAAATCCGGCAAAGTAGTTGCCAAATATGTTGGGGGCAAGCACAAGGGGTCAAAGACTTGTGTTTGGGTACCCAAAGTTCTTGTGTCTAATGCCAAAGGACCCAAAACCATTTGGGTACCTAAAGTCAAGAACTAAACTTGTGTTGTAGGTTTATGCATCCGGGGGCTCAAGTTGGATACTCGACAGCGGGTGCACAAACCACATGACAGGGGAGAAGAAGATGTTCTCCTCATATGAGAAAAACCAAGATCCCCAACGAGCTATCACATTCGGGGATGGAAATCAAGGTTTGGTCAAAGGTCTTGGTAAAATTGCTATATCTCCTGACCACTCTATTTCCAATGTTTTTCTTGTAGATTCATTAGATTACAATTTGCTTTCTGTATCTCAATTATGCAAAATGGGTTACAACTGTCTTTTCACTGATGTAAGTGTCACTGTCTTTAGAAGAAGTGATGATTCAATAGCATTTAAGGGTGTGTTAGAGGGTCAGCTATACTTAGTAGATTTTGATAGAGCTGAACTCGACACATGCTTAATTGCTAAGACTAACATGGGTTGGCTCTGGCATCGCCGACTAGCACATGTTGGAATGAAGAATCTTCATAAGCTTCTAAAGGGAGAACACATTTTAGGACTAACCAATGTTCATTTTGAGAAAGACAGGATTTGTAGCGCATGCCAGGCAGGAAAGCAAGTTGGAGCTCATCATCCACACAAGAACATAATGACGACCGACAGGCCACTAGAGCTCCTACACATGGATCTATTCGGCCCGATCGCTTACATAAGCATCGGCGGGAGTAAGTACTGTCTAGTTATTGTGGATGATTATTCTCGCTTCACTTGTGTATTCTTTTTACAGGAAAAATCTCAAACCCAAGAGACCTTAAAGGGATTCTTGAGACAAGCTCAATATTGTTTCGACTTAAGGATCAAGAAAATTAGAAGCGACAACGGGACGGAGTTCAAGAACTCTCAAATTGAAGGCTTCCTTGAGGAGGAGGGCATCAAGCATGAGTTCTCTTCTCCCTACACCCCTCAACAAAATGGTGTGGTGGAGAGGAAGAATCGAACTCTATTAGACATGGCAAGAACCATGCTTGATGAGTACAAGACATCGGATCGGTTCTGGGCCGAGGCGGTCAACACCGCTTGCTACGCCATCAACCGGTTATATCTACACCGAATCCTCAAGAAGACATCATATGAACTCCTAACCGGTAAAAAGCCCAACATTTCATATTTTAGAATTTTTGGTAGCAAATGCTTTATTCTTGTTAAAAGAGGTAGAAAACCTAAATTTGCTCCTAAAACTGTAGAAGGCTTTTTACTTGGTTATGACTCAAACACAAGGGCATATAGGGTCTTTAACAAGTCCACTGGACTAGTTGAAGTCTCATGTGACGTTGTGTTTGATGAGACTAACGGCTCTCAAGTAGAGCAAGTTGATCTTGATGAGATAGGTATTGAAGAGGCTCCGTGCATCGCGCTAAGGAACATGTCCATTGGGGATGTGTGTCCTAAGGAATCCGAAGAGCCTCCAAATGCACAAGATCAACCGTCCTCCTCCATGCAAGCATCTCCACCAACTCAAAATGAGGAAGAGGCTCAAGTTGATGAAGAAGAAGATCAATCAAATGAGCCACCTCAAGATGACGGCATAGATCAAGGGGGAGATGCAAATGATCAAGACAAGGAGGATGAAGAGCAAAGACCGCCACACCCAAGAGTCCACCAAGCAATCCAACGAGATCACCCCGTCGACACCATCCTCGGCGACATTCATAAGGGGGTAACTACTAGATCTCGTGTTGCACATTTTTGTGAGCATTACTCGTTTGTTTCCTCTATTGAGCCACACAAGGTAGAGGAAGCACTTCAAGATTCGGATTGGGTGGTGGCGATGCAAGAGGAGCTCAACAACTTCACTAGGAATGAGGTATGGCATTTAGTTCCACGTCCTAATCAAAATGTTGTAGGAACCAAATGGGTCTTCCGCAACAAGCAAGATGAGCATGGTGTGGTGACAAGGAACAAAGCTTGACTTGTGGCCAAAGGATACTCTCAAGTCGAAGGTTTGGATTTCGGTGAAACCTATGCACCTGTGGCTAGGCTTGAGTCAATTCGCATATTATTAGCCTATGCTACTTACCATGGCTTTAAGCTTTATCAAATGGACGTGAAAAGTGCCTTCCTCAATGGACCGATCAAGGAAGAGGTCTATGTTGAGCAACCTCCCGGCTTTGAAGACAGTGAGTACCCTAACCATGTCTATAAGCTCTCTAAGGCGCTTTATGGGCTCAAGCAAGCCCCAAGAGCATGGTATGAATGCCTTAGGGATTTCCTTATTGCCAATGGCTTCAAAGTCGGAAAGGCCGATCCTACCCTATTCACTAAAACTCTTGAAAATGACTTGTTTGTATGCCAAATTTATGTTGATGATATTATATTTGGGTCTACTAACGAGTCTACATGTGAAGAATTTAGTAGGATCATGACACAAAAGTTCGAGATGTCTATGATGGGGGAGTTGAAGTATTTTCTAGGATTCCAAGTCAAGCAACTCCAAGAGGGCACCTTCCTAAGCCAAACGAAGTACACTCAAGATATTCTAAACAAGTTTGGGATGAAGGATGCCAAACCCATCAAGACACCCATGGGAACTAATGGGCATCTCGACCTCGACACGGGAGGTAAGTCCGTGGATCAAAAGGTATACCGGTCGATGATTGGTTCATTACTCTATCTATGTGCATCTCGACCGGACATTATGCTTTTCGTTTGCATGTGTGCAAGATTCCAATCCGACCCTAAGGAATCCCACCTTACGGCCGTAAAACGAATCTTGAGATATTTGGCTTATACTCCTAAGTTTGGGCTTTGGTACCCTCGGGGATCCACATTTGATTTGATTGGTTATTCGGATGCCAATTGGGCGGGGTGCAAAATCAATAGAAAGAGCACATCGGGGACTTGTCAGTTCTTGGGAAGATCCTTGGTGTCTTGGGCTTCAAAGAAGCAAAATTCGGTCGCTCTTTCAACCGCCGAAGCCGAGTACATTGTCGCAGGCCATTGTTGCGCGCAATTGCTTTGGATGAGGCAAACCCTGCGGGACTACGGTTACAAATTAACTAAAGTCCCTTTGCTATGTGATAATGAGAGTGCAATCAAAATGGCCGACAATCCCGTCGAGCATAGCCGCACTAAGCACATAGCCATTCGGTATCATTTTCTTAGGGATCACCAACAAAAGGGAGATATCGAGATTTCTTACATTAACACTAAAGATCAATTAGCCGATATCTTTACCAAGCCTCTTGATGAACAAACTTTTACCAAACTTAGGCATGAGCTCAATATTCTTGATTCCCGCAATTTCTTTTGCTAGATTGCACACATAGCTCATTTATATACCTTTGATCATATCTCTTCCATGTGCTATGACTAATGTGTTTTCAAGTCTATCTCAAACCAAGTCATAGGTATATTGAAAGGGAATTGGAGTCTTCGGCAAAGACAAAAGGCTTCCACTCCGTAACTCATCCTTCGCCGTCACTCCAAGCCTCTCTCCATTCTTGGGGGAGAAAGCATGAGCACAAAGCACAAGGACTTCGTCTTTGGTATAATCTTACCTCATTTATTTATGACCAAAGGGGAAGAAAGCACCTCGAGGGCTCTAATGATTCCGTTTTTGGCGATTCATGCCAAAGGGGGAGAGAGTAAGAGCCCAAAGCAAAAGGACCGCACCACCACCAATTTCAAAAACTTCGTGTTTTCAAAGAATTTTATCATTCGGTATCCTATTGTGTTCAAAAGGGGGAGAAAGTAGTATTTCAAAAAATGATATATCAAAACCCTCTTGAACACTAAGAGGAGGATCTCATTTAGGGGGAGTTTTGTTTAGTCAAAGGAGAAGCATTTGAAACAGGGGGAGAAAATTTCAAATCTTGAAAAATGCTTTGCCAAATCTTATTCATTTACCTTTGACTATTTGCAAAAGAACTTTGAAAAGGATTTACAAAATAAGTTTGCAAAAACAAAACATGTGGTGCAAGCGTGGTCCAAAATATTAAATAAGAAAGAATCAATCCATGCATATCTTGTAAGTATTTATATTGGCTAAATTCCAAGCAATCTTTACACTTACATTATGCAAACTAGTTCAATTATGCACTTCTATATTTGCTTTGGTTTGTGTTGGCATCAATCACCAAAAAGGGGGAGATTGAAAGGGAATTAGGCTTACACCTAGTCCCTAATTAATTTTGGTGGTTGAATTGCCCAACACAAATAATTGGACTAACTAGTTTGCCCAAGTGTATAGATTACACAGGTGTAAAAGGTTCACACTCAGTCAATAAAAAGATCAAGTTATGGATTCAACAAAGGAGCAAAGAGGCAACCGAAGGCCCTCTGGTCTGGGAGAACCGGACCTCGGTAAAACAAATCCGCGTGTCACACTCTTCATTTGCTTGCGATTTGTTTTGCGCCCTCTCTCGCGGACTCGTTTATTTTTCTAACGCTAACCCGGCTTGTAGTTGTGTTTATATTTGTAAATTTCAGTTTCGCCCTATTCACCCCCCCTCTAGGCGACTATCAGGCGGGAGTAAGTATTGTCTAGTTATTGTGGATGATTATTCTCGCTTCACTTGGGTATTCTTTTTACAGGAAAAATCTCAAACCCAAGAGACCTTAAAGGGATTCTTGAGACGGGCTCAAAATGAGTTCGGCTTAAGGATCAAGAAAATAAGAAGCGACAACGGGACGAAGTTCAAGAACTCTCAAATCAAAGGCTTCCTTGAGGAGGAGGGCATCAAGCATGAGTTCTCTTCTCCCTACACACCTCAACAAAATGGTGTAGTGGAGAGGAAGAATCGAACTCTATTGGACATGGCAAGGACCATGCTTGATGAGTACAAGACTTCGGATCGGTTTTGGGCCGAGGCAGTCAACACCGCCTGCTACGCCATCAACCGGTTATATCTACACCGAATCCTCAAGAAGACATCCTATGAACTCCTAACTGGTAAAAAGCCCAACATTTCATATTTTAGAGTCTTTGGTAGCAAATGCTTTATTCTTGTTAAAAGAAGTAGAAAATCTAAATTTGCTCCTAAGACTGTAGAAGGCTTTTTACTTGGTTATGACTCAAACACAAGGGCATATAGGGTCTTTAACAAGTCCACTGGACTAGTTGAAGTCTCATGTGACGTTGTGTTTGATGAAACTAACGGCTCTCAAGTAGAGCAAGTTGATCTTGATGAGATAGGTGATGAAGAGCATCCATGCATCGCGCTAAGGAACATGTCCATTGGGGATGTGTGTCCTAAGGAATCCGAATAGCCTCCAAATACACAAGATCAACCATCCTCCTCCACACAAGCATCTCCACCGACTCAAAATAAGGATGAAGCTCAAGTTGATGAAGTAGAAGATCAAGCAAATGAGCCACCTCAAGACGACGGCAATGATCAAGGGGGAGATGCAAATAATCAAGAAAAGGAGGATGAGCAAGAACCAAGGCCGCCACACCCAAGAGTCCACCAAGCAATCCAACGAGATCACCCCGTCGACACCATCCTCGGCGACATTCATAAGGGGGTAACCACTAGATCTCGTGTTGCACATTTTTGTGAACATTACTCGTTTGTTTCCTCTATTGAGCCACACAGGGTAGAGGAAGCACTACAAGATTCGGATTGGGTGGTGGCGATGCAAGAGGAGCTCAACAACTTCACTAGGAATGAGGTATGGTATTTAGTTCCACGTCCTAACCAAAATGTTGTAGGAACCAAATGGATCTTCCGCAACAAGCAAGACGAGCATGGTGTGGTGACAAGGAACAAAGCTCGACTTGTGGCCAAGGGATACTCCCAAGTCGAAGGTTTGGATTTCGGTGAAACCTATGCACCCGTAGCTAGGCTTGAGTCAATTCGTATATTATTAGCCTATGCTACTTACCATGGCTTCAAGCTTTATCAAATTGACGTGAAGAGTGCCTTCCTCAATGGACCGATCAAGGAAGAGGTCTATGTTGAGCAACCTCCTGGCTTTGAAGACAGTGAGTATCCTAACCATGTCTATAAGCTCTCTAAGGCGCTTTATGGGCTCAAGCAAGCCCCAAGAGCATGGTATGAATGCCTTAGAGATTTTCTTATTGCTAATGGCTTCAAAGTCGGAAAGGCCGATACTACGCTCTTTACCAAAACACTTGAGAATGATTTGTTTGTATGCCAAATTTATGTTGATGATATTATATTTGGGTCTACTAACGAATCTACATGTGAAGAGTTTAGTAGGATCATGACACAAAAGTTCGAGATGTCTATGATGGGGGAGTTGAAGTATTTCTTAGGATTTCAAGTGAAGCAACTCCAAGAAGGCACCTTCCTAAGCCAAACGAAGTACACTCAAGATATTCTAAGCAAGTTTGGAATGAAGGATGCCAAACCCATCAAGACACCCATGGGAACTAATGGGCATCTCGACCTCGACACGGGAGGTAAGTCCGTGGATCAAAAGGTATACCGGTCGATGATAGGTTCTTTACTCTATTTATGTGCATCTCGACCGGATATTATGCTTTCCGTATGCATGTGTGCAAGATTCCAAGCCGACCCTAAGGAAGCTCACCTTACGACCGTAAAACGAATCTTGAGATATTTGGCTTATACTCCTAAGTTTGGGCTTTGGTATCCTAGGGGATCCACATTTGATTTGATTGGTTATTCGGATGCCGATTGGGCAGGGTGTAAAATCAATAGGAAGAGCACATCGGGGACTTGCCAGTTCTTGGGAAGATCCTTGGTGTCTTGGGCTTCAAAGAAGCAAAATTCGGTCGCTCTTTCCACCGCCGAAGCCGAGTACATTGCCGCAGGTCATTGTTGCGCGCAATTGCTTTGGATGAGGCAAACCCTGCGGGACTACGGTTACAAATTAACCAAAGTCCCTTTGCTATGTGATAATGAGAGTGCAATCAAAATGGCCGATAATCCCGTCGAGCATAGCCGCACTAAGCACATAGCCATTCGGTATCATTTTCTTAGGGATCACCAACAAAAGGGAGATATCGAGATTTCTTACATTAACACTAAAGATCAATTAGCCGATATCTTTACCAAGCCTCTTGATGAACAAACTTTTAACAAACTTAGGCATGAGCTAAATATTCTTGATTCTAGGAATTTCTTTTGTTAACTTGCACTCATAGCTCATTTATATACCTTTGTTCATGTCTCTTTCATATGCTATGACTAATGTGTTTTCAAGTCTATTTCAAACCAAGTCATAGGTGTATTGAAAGGGAATTGGAGTCTTCGGCGAAGACAAAGGCTTCCACTACGTAACTCATCCTTCGCCGTCGCTCCAAGCAACTCTCCGTTCTTGGGGGAGAAAGCATGAGCACCAAGCAAAAGGACTCCATCTTTGGTATAATCTTCACTCATTTGTTTTGACCAAAGAGGGAGAATGTAACTTCGAGGGCTCTAATGATTCCGCTTTTGGCGATTCATGCCAAAGGGGGAGAAAGTATGAGCCCAAAGCAAAAGGACCGCACCACCACCAATTTCAAAAACTTCGTGTTTCTAAGAATATTAACAATTGGTATCCTATTGTGTTCAAAAGGGGGAGAAAGTAGTGTTTCAAAAAGGATATATCAAAACCCTCTTGAACACTAAGAGGTGGATCTCATTTAGGGGGAGTTTTTTGTTTAGTCAAAGGAAGAGCATTTGAAAAAGGGGGAGAAAATTTCATCCATGAAAAGGCTTTACAAAATCCTATTCATTTACCTTTGACTATTTGCAAAAGAACTTTGAAAAAGATTTACAAAAGAATTTGCAAAAACAAAACCTATGGTGCAAGCGTGGTCCAAAATATTAAATAAGAAAGAAACAATCCATGCATATCTTGTAAGTATTTACATTGGCTCAATTCCAAGCAACCTTTGCACTTACATTATGCAAACTAGTTCAATTATGCATTTCTATACTTGCTTTGGTTTGTGTTGGCATCAATCACCAAAAAGGGGGAGATTGAAAGGGAATTAGGCTTACACCTAGTCCATAATTAATTTTGGTGGTTGAATTGCCCAACACAAATAATTGGACTAACTAGTTTGCCCAAGTGTATAGATTATACAGGTGTAAAAGGTTCACACTCAGCCAATAAAAAGATCAAGTTTTGGATTCAACAAAGGAGCAAAGAGACAACCGAAGGCACCTCTGGTCTGGGGCACCGGACTGTCCGGTGTACACCGGACTGTGTCCGGTGCACCACCGGATAGTGTCCGGTGCACCACCGGACAGTGTCCGGTGCACCAGAGGACTCCGACTCAAACTTATCACCTTCGGGAATTTCCAGAGGCACTCGCGCTATAATTCACCGGACTATCCGGTGTACACCGGACATGTCCGGTGCTCCAAGGAAGAGCAGCCTCAGGAACTCGCCAGCCTCGGGAATTCACTTGAGCTGCTTCACTATAATTCACCGGACTGTCCGGTGTGCACCAGACTGTCCGGTGTAACAGCGGAGCAACGGCTATATCGACGCCAACGGCTACCTGCGACGCATTAAATGCGCGCGCTGCGCGCGCAGAAGTCAGGCGCGCCCATACTGGCGCACCGGACAATGAACAGGACATGTCCGGTGTGCACCGGACATCCAGGCGGGCCCAGAAGTCAGAAGCTCCAACGATCAGAATCCAACGGCATTGGTGACGTGGCTGGGGCACCGGACATGTCCGGTGTGCACCGGACTGTCCGGTGCGCCATCGAACAGACAACCTCCACCAACGGTCAAGTTGGTGGTTGGGGCTATAAATACCCCAACCACCCCACCATTCATGGCATCCAAGTTTTCCACTTCTCAACCACTTACAAGAGCTAGGCATTCAATTCTAGACACATACAAAGAGATCAAATCCTCTCCAATTCCACTCAAGGCCTTAGTGATTAGCGAGAGAGATTTGCCGTGTTCTTTTGAGCTCTTGCGCTTGGATTGCTTCTTTTCTTTCTCACTTGTTCTTGTGATCAAAACTCCATTGTAATCAAGGCAAGAGGCACCAATTGTGTGGTGGCCCTTGCGGGGAAATTTTGTTCCCGGCTTTGATTTGAGAAGAGAAACTCACTCGGTCCGAGGGACCGTTTGAGAGAGGGAAGGGTTGAAAGAGACCCGGCCTTTGTGGCCTCCTCAACGGGGAGTAGGTTTGCGAGAACCGAACCTCGGTAAAACAAATCCGCGTGTCACACTCTTTATTTGCTTGCGATTTGTTTTGCACCCTCTCTCGCGGACTCGTTTATATTTCTAACGCTAACCCGGCTTGTAGTTGTGTTTATATTTGTAAATTTCAGTTTCGCCCTATTCACCCCCCTCTAGGCGACTATCACCTATGCACCCGTAGCTAGGCTTGAGTCAATTCGAATATTATTAGCCTATGCTACTTACCATGACTTCAAGCTTTACCAAATGGACGTGAAGAGTGCCTTCCTCAATGGACCAATCAAGGAAGAGGTCTATGTTGAGCAACCTCCCGGCTTTGAAGATAGTGAGTACCCTAACCATGTGTATAAACTCTCTAAGGCGCTTTATGGGCTTAAGCAAGCCCCACGAGCATGGTATGAATGCCTTAGGGATTTCCTTATCACTAATGGATTCAAAGTCGGAAAGGCCGATCCTACACTCTTTACTAAAACTCTTGAAAATGACTTGTTCGTATGCCAAATTTATGTTGATGATATTATATTTGGGTCTACTAACGAGTCTACATGTGAAGAATTTAGTAGGATCATGACACAGAAATTCGAGATGTCTATGATGGGGGAGTTGAAGTATTTCTTAGGATTTCAAGTGAAGCAACTCCAAGAGGGCACTTTCTTAAGCCAAACGAAGTATACTCAAGATATTCTAAACAAGTTTGGGATGAAGGATGTCAAACCCATCAAGACACCCATGGGAACCAATGGGCATCTCGACCTCGACACGGAAGGTAAGTCCGTGGATCAAAAGGTATACCGGTCGATGATAGGCTCTTTACTCTATTTATGTGCATCTCGACCGGATATTATGCTTTCCGTATGCATGTGTGCAGGATTCCAAGCCGACCCTAAGGAAGCTCACCTTAAGGCCGTAAAACGAATCTTGAGATATTTAGTTTATACTCCTAAGTTTGGGCTTTGGTATCCTAGGGGATCCACATTTGATTTAATTGGTTATTCGGATGCCGATTGGGCGGGTTGTAAAATTAATAGAAAGAGCACATCGGGGACTTGCCAGTTCTTGGGAAGATCCTTGGTGTCTTGGGCTTCAAAGAAGCAAAATTCCGTAGCTCTTTCAACCGCCGAAGCCGAGTACATTGCCGCAGGCCATTGTTGCGCGCAACTACTTTAGATGAGGCAAACCCTTAGGGACTATGGTTACAAATTAACCAAAGTTCCTCTTCTATGTGATAATGAGAGTGCAATCCGCATGGCGGATAATCCCGTTGAGCATAGCCGCACTAAGCACATAGCCATTCGGTATCACTTTTTAAGGGATCACCAACAAAAGGGAGATATCAAGATTTCATACATTAATACTAAAGATCAATTAGCCGATATCTTTACCAAGCCTCTTGATGAACAAACTTTTAACAAACTTAGGCATGAGCTAAATATTCTTGATTCTAGGAACTTCTTTTGTTGATTTGCACACATAGCTCCTTTATATACCTTTGATCATGTCTCTTTCATATGCTATGACTAATGTGTTTTCAAGTCTACTTCAAACCAAGTCATAGGTGCATTGAAAGGGAATTGGAGTCTTCGGCGAAGACAAAGGCTTCCACTCCGTAACTCATCCTTCGCCATCACTTCGAGCAACTCTCCATCTTTGAGGGAGAAAAGGACTTCGTCTTTGGTATAATCTTCACACATTTATTTATGACCAAAGGGGGAGAGAGTATTTCTAAGGGCTCTAATGACTCCGTTTTTGGCGATTCATGCCAAAGGGGGAGAAAGTATTAGCCCAAAGCAAAAGGATCGCACCACCAAAATTAATTAGGAAAGTAGGTGTAAGCCTAATTCCCTTTTAGGAACCCAACGGCCTGGTGACGTGGCTGGCGCACCGGACACTGTCCGGTGTGCACCGGACTGTCCGGTGCACCATGCGACAGACAGCCTCCACCAAACGGCTAGTTTGGTGGTTGGGGTTATAAATACCCCCAACCACCCCACATTCAAGTTATCCAAGTTTTCCACCTTCCAACTACTTACAAGAGCTAGGCATTCAATACAAGACACACTCAAGTGATCAAATCCTCCCCCAATTCCACAAAAGCTTTAGTGATAAGTGAGAGTGATTTGTTGTGTTCTTTTGAGCTCTTGCGCTTGGATTGCTTTCTTTCTCATTCTTTCTTGCGATCAAACTCACTTGTAATTGAGGCAAGAGACACCAATCTTGTGGTGGTCCTTGTGGGAACTTTGTGTTCCAAGTGATTGAGAAGAAAAGCTCACTCAGTCCGAGGGACCGTTTGAGAGAGGGAAAGGGTTGAAAGAGACCCGGTCTTTGTGACCACCTCAACGGGGAGTAGGTTTGCGAGAACCGAACCTCGGTAAAACAAATCCGCGTGTCACACTCTTTATTTGCTTGCGATTTGTTTTGCACCCTCTCTCGCGGACTCAATTATATTTCTAACGCTAACCTGGCTTGTAGTTGTGATTAACTTTGCAAATTTCAGTTTCACCCTATTCACCCCCCCCCTCTAGGCGACTTTCAGTTTACCAAGTGGAATGGAGAGTAAATGAGCATTTGTACTTTGCGGAATACAAGAATAATCAAAAGAAAAGTTTGAATTGACCGTTTTCTTTTTCTCGTAGTCGTCGTCGTCCTTTTGGGAAGAAGAGGACTCGTCGCTGTCGTCGTAGTAGACGATCTTCTTGATCCGCCTCTTCTTCTTCCCTTCCTTCTTCTTTTGACTCGAGCCGGAGTCATTTGCTTTGTCGTCCCTCGGCTCGTTGAAGATGGTCTCCTTCTCCTTGTCGTTGACCACCATCCCCTTTCCCTTAGGATCCATCTCTTCGGACGATTAGTCCCTTTCTTGAAGAGAACCTGGCTCTGATACCAATTGAGAGCACCTAGAGGGGGGGTGAATAGGTGATCCTATAAAAACTTGAAACTTAATGCCACAAAACTTGATTAGGAGTTAGCACAATAAAGCCAAGTGGCTAGAGAGGAGTTCTTGCAAGACACGATAACCACAAGAAGATCAACACAGATAGACACAGTGGTTTATCCCGTGGTTCGGCCAAGTCCAACACTTGCCTACTCCATGTTGTGGCATCCCAACGGACGAGGGTTGCAATCAACCCCTCTCAAGCGGTCCAAAGACCCACTTGAATACCATGGTGTTTTGCTTTGTTTCACTATATCCCGCTTGCGAGGAATCTCCACAACTTGGAGCCTCTCGCCCTTACAATTTGATGTTCACAAAGAAGCACGGAAGTAAGGCTGGGATGAGCAACGCACACAAGACACAAAATCAGAGCATAAACACGCACACAAGTTACAACTCAAGCTCACAACACAACCCAAAGAGTTCTCTACTCAAATGGAGCTCTAGTTGCTATCACAAGGAATCGAATGCGCGGAATTGGAGTCTTGGTGCTTAGGAATGCTTAGAGAATGCTTGGTGTACTCCTCCATGCGCCTAGGGGACCCTTTTATAGCCCCAAGGCAGCTAGGAGCCGTTGAGAGCATTCCAGGAAGGCAATTCTTGCCTTCTGACGCCTGGCGCACCGGACAGTCCAGTGCAGATTTCTTTCCTGTTTTGGCGCAGCTGACCGTTGAAGATCCAGAGTCATTGGCGCACCGGACACTGTCCGGTGCACACCGGACAGTCCGGTGCCCCCTTCTGACCGTTGGCTCTGCCACGCGTCGCGCGCGGATTACACGGCCGACCGTTAGCCCGGCCGACTGTTGGCTCACCGGACAGTCCGGTGCACCACCGGACAGTCCGGTGATTTATAGTCGTACGCCGCCGACGAAACCCGAGAGCAGCCAGTTCGCTAGAGCCAGCCTGGCGCACCGGACAGTCCGGTGCACCATCGGACAGTCTGGTGCACCCAGACTGCGCAGAGTCTTGGCTGCTCAGCCAAGTCTTTTCCAAATTGGTCTTTTCCTGTTTCTAGCACTTAGACACAATACATTAGTCTCCAAAACAATATACTAAGTCTTAGAAACATACCTTTACTCTTGATTTGCACTTCTTAAGTCTTTGGCACAAATATTACTCAAAGCATTTGTGTGGAGCACTTAATCACCAAAATCTTATAGAAATGTCCCAAGGGTACATTTCCCTTTGAGGAAGGACTATGGTTTCAAGTTGTTGTCAATGAAGATGATGGGAGCAGGATGGTTCAGTCTATGCAACTGCAAGACGGTGCATTCGGCAGGATACTTTGCCTTGCCACTTATGCCAGCGATATGTATTCCAACTATAGATATTGTGCCTGGATCAAGTTAATTGGGCAAGCTAACATATGTTTGCTGTCATGTTTACATCCTAGTACAAGTGCTCCTTATTTTACTATCTCAGCCAAGTGGTTGGATGAACCTAGAGTTTCACACCTCTATACCATATTTGATGAGACATGGACTGAGCTACCAGGGCAAGATGTAGTGTATAGATGGCTGGATAGGCTGAATAGCTCTTCATGTGCTTGCATTTCATTGAATGACAACATAATAATAGTCCCGGAGACAACTTTAGATGTTGGAAATGAACGTGCTATTGCAAGAAGGCTTCTAGCTGATCATAATATTCCTCTGATGCAAATTTACAATGAGAGCAGGCCTCATGAAATATTTTTGAAAAGCTTACATGAGTGCAGAATTTGTCTTAGTGAAAATACTAGCAGAAATTTCATCAAGCTCTCATGCCACCATTTGTTTTGCTTGACGAGTATGAAGTTTCGCTGCAGAATTCACGTAACAGAAGGGATTCTGAGAGATGATTGCTTTACGCTTTGAAACTTTGGTTTCCTTATCCGCCAGCTTGGGGACAAACGACATTTAAAGGACATGGGAATGTTAGCAGTAGCAGACTGAAGGAATGTCAGGGATCACAAGATATGGAGCCAGACAACACCACCAGAGGAACGAAGATGACATGCCCAGGCTTCAGCGGCAGTGACACAAGAATGTGCATTGGAGTGGGCCTTGATGGGCTGTGTAATACACTAGCAGGGCTGGGCCTATATGGAAGGTTATATGTGTGACTCTGTAACTGAGGACGTTATGCAAGAACATAGAACATAAACACTAGTTCTCAGCCTCGTATTTCTCCCTGTTTCCTCGTTTCCAAGTCTTCTTCCCCAATCCTCACCCCTTCCTGCTCTCTTCTAGAAACTTCCCACTACCGATGTTACTTTCTCCCTGCTTCCTCGTTTCCAAGTCTTCTTCCCCAATCCTCACCCCTTCATGCTCTCTTCTAGAAACTTCCCACTACCGACGCTATCATTCTTGTGTCGCTGCCGCTGAAGTCTGGGCATGTCATCTTCGTTCCTCTGGTGGTGCTGTCTGGCTCCATATCTTGTGATCCCTGACATTCCTTCAGAGCGCCGGCGACCGCACGAGAGAGGACATGAGTCGGGGATAGGTGCCCGACGTTCGGAGGTCGGGCGCGTTTCCACGCGGAAGCTACGCTAAGACCGGGTCGATCCCCCCACAGAGCTAACTCCCAAACATGTCGGAGCCATACCCCGTGGTAGATTCTCGCGTGGGCCACTGGCACAGGGAAAAAGGTAAATTCCCTGTGTGGAAATGGACTGCCAAACTAGCCCTTATAGTCGTATCTTATGCTTAGAGATTCGATTTAGAGGCTCCTGAAAAAGAGACTAATCAAGCGAATACTAGAAAACGAGAACTAATAAAAGGGTAAAAATAAAAAAGAAAAAAATCCCAATCCGACGGCACGTGCTAGTTCCCGAGATATATAGGACGCTCCAGATACCTTACCATTCCATCGTCTGCTGGCATCGTTCCATTCTCCTCTAAACCCTAGCCGCCTAGCGCCTCGATCTGAGCAGCCTGTCTCGCGGAGGTGAGCCTGAGTCGCCATCCCTTCCCGTCCGGTCTTGTCGGGACGCGATTCGCGCTGTTGCGCTGCGCGGATCGCTGCGGAATTTCGGTTTTCCTGATGGGATCTTCCCGCCGCTTTGCCGTGCAGGTAGTTCTGGTTGATTTGGTCCTAGATGGCGGAGGAAAAAGTGGGGCGGATCTTCGTCGGCGGGCTGTCGTGGAACACCACGGAGCGCACGCTCGAGCGCACCTTCGGTCAGTACGGCAAGGTCATCGAGGCTCAGGTACAGCGACAGCTCTGGCCTGCCGTGATGCTTGTAATTTGAGGGAATTGGGGTTAGTTTGTGTTAGCAACGTTATGAGTTTGGGGCTTGTTTGGATGTCCATGTTCACCTCAATCCCCACGCACATGTATTGAGGTGGATACATGGGCATCCAAACAAGGCCTTAGTTGGGGTCCCTGTTTTGGTGTGGTTTGACGGATGTGCTCCTTCCAAACAAAGGGATTCATAAAATATGGATAGTTTTTTTTGTCCTATCTGCTTGCATGATAGTCTGATGCAGTAGGCGCAGAAATAAATGATAGTTAGCTGCAAATATAGTTTTTACATATACCTTAGCAAATGAATCAATTTTCTTTGTGATACAGAAAGACTGCACTTGAAAAACATTTTCTGCTCGATCTGGGGGAAACAGATGATTAAAGATTAAACTGTTTGTTAACTGTTGTAACTTGGGTATGTTTAATTTGGTTACCAGGAACTATAGAGTTTCATTGAATTTTTACCAGTTGCATGTTATCACCATTTTGATTATGTTTCCAGTTTCCACCATTCCTAGTTATAGGTAACTGAAATGTGTCTCATGACTTCAGTAAAGTTATTGTTATTATGAAAAACCTCATGGTTTTAAGTTGGTTTTTTTATAACCGCAGCTATAGCTAAAAAAATTATATATCATAAACTGGAACAAGTGATGTTTCTTATTTGTGTATGTTATGGCTTCTTTTTCCCCCTTTAGTCTTACAATTTCATTCTAATAGCAGCTGCTGATTCACAGAGACTGCAGTCAGTTCAATTTCTGCATGTTAGGAAGTTAGCAAAGTTGCAGGAAAAGAAATTCACTAATCATTTGAGCTCACTGGTTAGCATTTTTTGCGATGATGGGTTCAGTAAAGATCAATTGGAGGCATATACACTGTTAGATTCAGTTTTGCTAGGTGTGATCTGTTTTGTGGACAGAACCAGATACCTGTTTTTGCCTTGTTAGCACTTAAGATAACTGCTTCCAGCTTTAGAACACAAAAGAATCATCACCGGCATGGTTAATGAACTCCAGTCAAGTAAACATGGTTGCCAGCACTGGACTGAACTTGTGGCAAAATTTGGTTGTGTCATTCTGGATCAGTTTGATAAGAAAGGCAGAGAAACCATTTGTCCTTTCAGTAGCGAGGCAGCAATGGTGATGCTGAAGAATGTTGTATGCTCATCTTTGCCTACACTTGCTTCAAAGAGCATTATTCCCAGTGTCCATCACTCCATTGTGCATTTCCATGGGAAATGCTTAGTTCTTTGCGCCAAAGGAAAGCCAGGATTAAAAAATGCATTTAGACTTCCGGATTATATTTTTCTGGTACTGAAGGATATGGCAGGGTAACTAAAATCTACCTGGTCATGGTATAGTTCACCTCTAGTTTTGTGCCCATACAATTGCCCAAAAGTAACTGGTCTCAGTTCAGTTCTCTGGATTGGATACTGGTTCTTGCAGCACGTGGCCCTCACCTGGAACTGTTCAGACTCATCATTGTCGTCTGTGATCACGTGCTTGATTCTTCAGTTTTGACTTCTGACCTTTGGCTGTAGTAATCATTAATGTTCTTAACCAGTGAATGGTCAAGCAGATTTTGATTTGCATTCAAATTTGAGTTGTGGCATAAGGAATTAAGGATTGACCAAACTCTTGTACAGTTGGGATGATTTCACTCGTTTTGCACAATGTTTATTAGCTGTTTGATTTGATACCCTAATTTGCATGTTGTTCCTACTGATAGAATTTTTGGTTGCTCACTATTATATATAGTTTCTGTCTTCCCATTGGTTCATTTTCACTGTATGTATAGGTTGTAGTGGAAAGGGAGACAGGCCGCTCTAGGGGATTTGGATTTGTCACATTTTCAGAACCTCGGGCTGTGGATGCTGCCATTCGGGGAATGCATAACGGAGAACTGGATGGCCGCAATATTTCTGTGAACAAAGCTGAACCTAGGAACTCTGATGGCTATGGATATGGTGGTGGTGGTGGTGGTGGTTACTCGTCCGGTGGTAGAGGTGGATATCGTAGTGGAGCTGATGTAGTTCCAGCAGCCAGTGATGATTGTTTCAAATGTGGCCGTCCTGGACATTGGGCTCGTGAATGCCCTTATTCAGATGGAAGTGGTAGAACTGGAAGGTATTCTCCCGGTTCAAGGTATGGTGGTGGCACTGGTGGACGTGGTGATCGCTTTGGAGGATCAGATCGTTTTGCTCGCTATGATGATGATCGATATGATGGTGGGCGCTATGTGGACAGCAGGGATACTTATTATGGTTCCGGGCGCGATCGCTATGCACCGGCAGCAGAACGCTATTCTGGTGACAGGTACAGTGGTGCAGATCGATATGCGTCCAGCGGCTTTGCCAGAGAAAGGAGCTATGAGAGAGATGGAGGGAGGTCCAATGGAGGTTACTACCGTGATGAACCGAGGGGCACTGGTGGCTATGGCAGAGGTGGTTCACGTGGCGGCGGCGGCGGTGGGCCTGCTCGCTTTGGTGGGAGTTACCGAGATAGGCCTGCTCCATACGATCGTCCCAGCAGGGGAGGAGCAGCTCGTGCTTATGATGATCGTTACTGAAGAATGTTCCCCTGAGGCAGAACAGAGATATCTGTGTATTTCAGCTATGCACTAGTATTTACATTTGCCAGCTTGATCCTTCAATTCCGTGTTATCCAGCAGTTGCAGTTTGTTTTATTAGTCTATGAAGACAATGGTTCAGTCCATGGGTTATTAATATGCTGGTACCGTAATCTTTAGGCAGTGTGCTCCTGGTTGATTCGTCATGTTTGTGTAACTACTTTGGAGTTTGCACTAAATAATGAACTAATTCCAGTATGTGGTCTTTGAATTGGACTTCTGTTATGCTTACCGAGAAAACTGTGCCACGTTTTGCACCGTAGTTGAACATGGCATCAATACTGAGATGTGATGTGCGGCAATGTGCAGATCTGCGGAAAATGAAAGTCTGCTCTGATATTTATTTATTTGCCAGGCAGTGTCCAATCTGTTCAGATGTTGTTGCTATTGGGTTTGCCTATATAAAATCGGAAAGGCGTGATTCTGATTTATGCAGGCAGGTGATGGTTTGTTGTGATATTTTCCTGCAGCAGACATGCATTTGGTCTACTCAAGTTTGCTAGCAATGTCTAGGGCAGATCCGCAGATGTGATGTATCGGCTTGTTTGCTTTGTTTTCTGGCTTGCAGCTGCTGCTCGTGGTGAAAAGTTCTCAAATTCATGCTGGATCCAATGTAGTTGCGAGTTGCCCTGGAAAAATTTCTGTTGCCTGTTCCATTTTATTTTAAATTTTCGTTGAAGGGTTATTCGTTGAAGATTATAGCGTCATCTTCACAGTTAAACTCAATTGGGTTCAGCTGGTTATTCGTTGAGGATGTTTTGGACACGAGAGAGAGATATGTGTTCAGCAAACAAGCGATGGTACCCTACGACCAGAAGTTACAGTATTGAAGTTCAATATTGAAGTGCAAGTAAAATACGCTCTTTTGTTGGTTTTGTCACGCACAAAGTGCAATAAACGCCTAACTAGCTACTGAGGAAAGTAACGAATTTCTCTGTAGCTAGTTTGGCAAACCCATTTTCTCTATGGATTTTTATTTTCTCAAGGAAAACTAATTTATTTTTTCTTGAGAAAATGAAATTTTCTTATAAAAATGGGGCAAACTAGCCCTAAAGTACCGATTTCCCCCCTGAATTTATCCGTTCATTTGTTCCCACACCAACCGTACCTACAGCGCAACATCAAGTTTCAGTGCTTGCCAATTGGCGCTAGCAGATGTCGGCCTAATGAGCAAGGTTCATATGCTGCAGTTTATCCTCTAGACTGGACATCTTATATGCTAGCAGATGGTATCCTGAATTGTTAGCATTCAAATTATGAATTTCAATGCTAATCCTGAAAGTTTGAATGACAAAGTAAAATGACTCTTTCTCCAGATGACATCCGATGTGGTTTGACGACGCCACCAACTGAATCATTACATTGGGAACGCCGATAAGCATGTTCGCCTCAATTATTCGGTTGCCTCCGCTCACAGTCCATTCAAGCATCAAGCAGCCCTAACAAACTCCTTTACTTACAGGGTCCTAACCTGCTGATGACAGGAGAAATGTGATTTGACATAAGCCGATTAGAAGTTATAATAGTTTGGAAATAACTCCTTTGAGCTACAGGATAACAGAGTACCTTTTAGCTACAGTACAGACTGCGGCAGAACCTTGTAGGGATTAAGGATCGACTTGGGGTCCAGCAACTTCTTGATGGAGGCCATTAGTTGTACCTAATAAAAAAAATTAGAACATTATTTGGGCAAGGCAACCTGAAAGATCCTGCATAACTGGAGTTGCAGATTGCTACTAGAAATGTTGACCAAACGATACAAACATCTACGTTGTTCTTGAAACACAATTTCGCATTACCACATTGCAAAGTCCAATGCAAAACCACATCTTCGGCGGAATCGTGAAAACCTCCTAGAAGAACATACTTAGGATTTCTAAAAAAAAAAAAGTTAAAACCATGCAGACCCATAAGGCACCTATAGATGTTCGTTGTCCCCAAATTTCAGGGTTCAAACTCTTTTTTGTGAAAATTCATACAAAATAACAATTTCCAAGTGCATATGCACTAAGACGATTTCTGGGAAATCGTCTTTTTAAGTACCACATATGCACGTGAGGTTTGTTATTTTCGTATGAATTTTTCTAGATAGTGTTCGGATCCCTATTTTGTGACAATGTACATCTATAGACACTCTAGATGTGCATGGTTTTGATTTTTTTGATAAGTCCTAAGTATGTTCTTCTAGTGGGGGCTTACGATTCTAACAAAGATCTGGTTTGCACTGAATATTTTCCCTTGCATGTTAGGCTAACGATTCAGGTAAAACAGACCTGAAAATGTGAAAGGATAACTAGGCCAATCTAAGAATGAAGGGTTCAGCTTCTAGATTTTACCAAATAACCTAAGCATCTCATGAAAGTGCATCGTTCTTGTTTTGTGTCATTTCAAAACAATGCATAAAAGGTGGTGTATGCAAGTCTTGGTATATTCAATCTTTTTCATATGTGACCTGTCTACTAAGGCTTGCTAAGGAAACAGACAGCTCAAATGCAAAAGAAAACAAGTCTACAACTCAGGATGATTGGTCATTTTCTTAATCATTATGTACAACATACTTCCAAGTGTTGGCAGGGCAGTATGGAAACACTCACTGCTTCAGGTGATTTACTGTAGTGAATCTTCTCAGCTTTCATTAGCCCCAAACCATGCTCTGCGCTGATGCTTCCTCTTTGTGCTGATGTCCACTCATAGACGAATGGTTCAATTTGTGCGAGAATCTAGAATTCCATTGGATAAACAAATAATAAGCTTATCAGTAAACTACCTCAGGATACCTTTTTTAGGAAGTCGGACTACCTCAAGAAAATGAAGCATAACATAAGTAAACAATCTGCTTCAAAGTTATATCCAAATTGATGCAAAAGACATACATTGTCGTCATATTTGCTTGATACAATGTTCAAATGCAGATTCCCATCTCCAAGGTGGCCATAGCCCAATACCTCTGCATTATCACCTAGAGAACCAACATATTGAGTTAATTAAGCTGTAGATTATCGACAGATCCAATCTGACAATTACCAAGACGGCAGCGCATTTCTTCAACAATATCATAGAGCTTCTCTACAGTTATGGACAAGTCATATTTGTACACAGCTCCAACTTTGACGGATGCTTCTGATATACCCTGCAACAACAATAACAAGTAAAAACAGGATCAGAACCTTAAGACCCATCTTTACACTATTCGTCATTTTGTGAAATTGCAAGTAGTTCGCGTTTGAATCTCTAGTTTTGAAGGATGTCGTTTGGAAAACGATGAGCATCTATTTTAAATGTCAACAAGCCATACGTCTAAGACAACCCCTGAGTACTATATTAAGAAGATGACCTTACGTAGGTCGAGAAAACCCTCAAACTCCAGCCCCACCAATACGCAGTGGCATCGTAGCCCATACTCAGGATCTAAGGAGTGTTACTCAGACCACCTAACCAACTTAGCTAGAGACCCTTTCGCTGCCATTACATAGCTATCACTAACCACATGAACAATTTGATACTGATAGTTGTCAAGTTTCAGCAGTCATAACATTCATCTGTCATCATTAAGGTATGAAAGACAGTATTGATTGTAGGATGACAACCTCACGGATCCTCCAAAAGTTTGATGCTTGGCTGATATCCTGTGCGATAACTCCATCAGCTACTAAACCATCTTCCATTGAACGCAACAAAAAAGCTTCCAGTTTTGTCCTACAATAAGAAAGCCATAAGCAAGAGAGAAGAGAAACTAGAAAAAAATAAGGACAAGATATGCAGATGAACACGAAGGCTAGTATCAGTAAATGCAAGTTAGCATGATATTTGATCTTCCGCAAAGTAATTGCCATTTTTTGAAAGAAACTGGCAGGAGTTCTGCTTTTCAATTAAGCAGAAAAGACAGCTTATGTACAAGAATGTGGCTTAAGCCGCTTATCACAGGGAATCACCCCAGTGGCAGGCCCAGAATTTGAAGAATAGGTATTCAAAATTGACGAGTAAAAAAATTTAACTGTATGAAATATATATATATATATATATCACCGTAATATGTTATTAGTTGAGCATATAATTGATCATAAAATAAAATTGTTCAAATACTAGTGGCAAGAGACAACCAAGCGAGGGCAACATGCGGTGGGGCAGGCGACACCGGCACCGGGCCACAGGTAGGCGTCGAGTGACACCGTGACGGGCGGCACCATGGGCCTGCGGAGCCGTATGGAGAGCGGCGGGTGGTGAGCAGCCACTAGGCGGGCGGGGCGTCGGGTGATGCCGAGACGGGTGGTCGTTGGGCATGGATGGGCGATACATGGTCGGCTCTCGGTTGAACTATGTGTGGGCATGTGGCGCTAGGGCAACTGGACGATGGGTGCAGGTGTGTGGCGTGCATGGGAGGATGACGTGCAGGCGTAGGTTGTTGGGTCACCGGATACAGTTGGGCCACCAACCCACCAAACGTCCATGGCTATTTTCCGTTTTAGTTGAATACTATTGTATTTTTTATTTTTAAGTATACATATGTATTACATAGTATAGTATATATACTTATTTTTTGACAAAATTCTTGGGTATTCATTTGAATACCCATGAATTACTATGGGCCCGCCCCTGAATCACCCTTGTATACTGCACCCTCTCAAGTATTTGTGAATATAATAATATAATAACAATGTAAATTGTCAAGTCATAGTACTTGGTACGCTAAAAAAAGCTGGATCGGTGGGGAAAGATCGCTCCCACGGTATTATATTAAAAAGCTCAAACTGAGCCCGACCGAGAAATGTCATGAACGTTGGCCCCCCTTGCATCATGAGGGTTCGCCCCCTACAGTTCAGATCTTTACCCGCGTTTTGAGCTTCCTAGCCCCTACACGAGGATCAACCCCCTTATAGGCCAGTCTTTCTTGTATGTACACAACCAAGGGAACCAGCGAGTGGCCTTTTTTAACCCAGCCTGAAACTCGCTCCCACTGGAAGTCGAACCTATGACCTGAGGAGTGCTACTGGAGCCATCTAACCAACTCAACTATAGGCCAAACCAGAACATGCTAAAGAAATCATCAGCTAGCTCATATCCTATAAAGGAAAGCAATTTCTTTCAGTTGCTATTTAGCACCAAATTAGTTTCAAATAGAGAAAAGTGGTACAACCTGCAAATATGAAAGCTTTATGCAAGCAGAAATTTTGTTATTATCTAATGACTCATGAATAAAACAACCAAGTAAAATAACTACTACATTCTCTCTAAGATAGAATTGACAATAGGGATAGATAAATCAGAATGGAAATAAATAGTAATAATTGCCCTATACATTGTCAATATTCTGTTTCTATAGTAACTTACTTGTCAGATGATTCATCACTTCCTGTTGTTTCAACTAGAACGTAAAATTTGTACGGTGATGCAGGTAAAGGATTTTGAACTCCTTCCAAATGTTGCATAGCCTCCAAAACAAAAGCAATCTATCAAAAACCAATCTAACAGTAAAAAAGAAATATTCCATTAACTTTGGATAAGGAACCCCTTAGTCAAGTTTGTTTTAAGGGCTTATTGAGCAAATCCACCAGGTATTGTATTAAGAAGCTCTTCTCACACAAGTCGAGAAAACCCCTGAACCCCTGTTCCACCCATACACAGCGGCACCATAGTCCTTGTGAGAATGACTGCGACCGTGACCACAACCGGAACTTAGACATCATGAGAGAGCCGAGGGGATTTTTTTAACTCAGTCTGAAATTTGTTACCATAGGGAGTCGAACTCATGATCTGAGGAGCGCTACTCAGAGCACCTAATCAACTCAAGTAACAATTTTGTGTCTTAATTCTCTCTAGAATGTGAAAATTATTTCAAACAGAATTTCTTATGCAAGTACCAGATCAATACAGTGATGATCCATGAATTCAAATGCAGACAAGATCTCACCCAAGCTCCTCCTAGCTGCCAGTAGTAATTTCTGGGAAGCACAATCAGTAAGCAGTAATCACTATCTTGAAGATTTTATACATGAATTTCATAAAAAATGGCTGGAAATTTTTTATTGAGAGAGAGAGAGAGAGTGCCCAAGAAAAAGAACCTGGCAGCTTGTGTAATCATTGCAGGAAAGAAATGCAACATTGGTTGAAGATAGCTTTGCAGGTGTAAGTACTGATATTTTGGTGACTACTCCTAGCGAGCCTTCACTTCCTGAACAATGAGTTGTGCATTTACTAACTGTTTGGTGCCGTGAAAATAACAGTTCTTGCACAGTGGTAACGGAATAGTTAGCACGGTCAGTACATACCTATAAATAAGTGCTTCAGATCATACCCAGTATTGTCTTTCCTTAAAGTAGTAAGCATATCAAGGATAGTCCCATCAGCCAGGACAACTTCAAGACCTGCATGGGAGGAAACATATAAAAGGGAAATAACTGACACCATGAGAATTCAAATCCATGCATTATTTGTGTTAAATTAAAGCTATATGATCAACACTGCTACGTACCAAGAACATTTCCATGAAGTGAACCATAGCGTATAAAACGCAGGCCGCCAGCATTAGTTGAAATGTTTCCACCGATGTGGCAACTACCTTTCGCTCCCAAGTCAAGTGGCATAATAAACCTGAGAAGCAAATCAAGGTCAACTAGGCCTCTGGCATGGAAATCAAATATATGGTTTTCAGTAGGCATCCACCATATGAATTTACAAAATTTATATTGGCCTATTGAGTAGCAAAAAACAATCTCACAACTGTAAGAAAACGAATGTAAATGTACTGGAACTTGTCAAAATCATCAGTGACATCACAAGCAAGAATAAACGAGTATGTGACCTTTATAGATTTATGACTCAATCCCTAACACACTGTCATAAAGCATAATAGCATAATAGCATATCTAAAAGATTATGGAATTGATATCAGAACCAAACTGCTAAGGATAACTTTACCCTTCATTTTCCACGAAGGTACTTAAATTCTCCAACACACAACCAGCTTCACAAGTAAGAATTCCATTTACCTAACAACATTATAACAAGCACACTTAGAAGTCGGCACCTTCTATGTGAAACTATTCAAGGATTTACCATAGCCCTTGGATGCATTTGAAGAAGCAACTAACACACATAACAAAATGCAAGTTACTGAAACCATGTAAAAGAAATAGAGCTTACGTTATCAAAGGAAATAATTTTATTCATGCCTGCAAGGCCAACAATCACCTGCATACAAGGTAAAACACTGATCAGTGATCTTACAGCTCAACATTAGGAACAGCTGACAACTGAAAATGCAGAACCACTACCCCCCCCAAAAAAAAAAAACTCGGCCGGGGAGGGAAAGACCATCCTCCCGGTATTATATAAGAAGAGACTGAAAACATGGTCCCGCCCGAGAAAATCTTCGAACCCTAGCCCCCCATCACTAGCGGGCCATCACCGCCCACTCTGCAACGGCCCAGCCGGAGGGTGGCGCGCAGGACGTAACTCAGGAGCAGGCGGGGCTCAACAAGGGGATTTTTTTAACCAAGCCCGAAATTCACCCCCGAGGGGATTGAACCCGGGACCTGGAGGTGCTACTCGGAAGCCTTAACCATAACACTAGGCCCTTTCGCTGCAGAACCACTACACACAAATTAATTTAGTACATCGATAAGCATAATAATAGGAAATATGAGCCATATATTATTTAAAAAGGTAAAATTTACTAAAGAAGCATGACGTGGAAAATGAACAAGTTACAAGGTCTATGTGATCTTTCCAATAATTCACAATTAATCAGGTCTAGTCCATGTAAACATATAGCCCACCTTTTCGTATGAAATGGCTCAGCCTTTTCTAATTAATAGAACAGAAATGTTTTTATGACTTGCATAAGCAATAGGTCGAATCCTAGCAAACAATAAGTACTATTCCACCATTTCATTCCTGACACAGAGATTAAAAAGATATAGGAGTACAATTACCTCATCGAAAACAGGCACACTTCCACCTACAAGACCTGTGTTGCCACCTTGTGGAACCACAGCCAATCGTTTGGTGTTGCAATATGAAAGAATCTTAGATACCTGTAAAGAGAGCATTGAATAAAGAATGTGCACACTTTTTTCTTGTGTGTGGATAGGAGTAGCAAGACTAAAAAAATAAATTATTAAAAAATCTTCATGAAAAAGTGTGGGCTACTGAAAGAATCAGCATGCATGTCATTTGCATGGATTTTGCAACACCCTTGTATTTGCAGAAGTACAATATAAAGACTGAACAACACCAGTAAATTATTCTTTAAAATAATGGTACCTACATTGTGAAGCCGTACATGACTTTCAGGAAATGGAATTGCAGCTACATGATGTTCAGGAAATTAAGCTTCCACTAGATTGCTAATGAAATACCTCAGTAGTAGTTTTTGGTAAAAGTACTAGCTGACTTGCACCTCTGTATTTACCCATCCAATCTACATTTGCAACTGCAACTCTGTCTTCATCCTGAACTACACCATTTTCTCCCAAGATGCTCTTGAAGTAAGCAATGTCATCAGAGTTCAGCACTGAATAGGCTGGATTCCTCTGAAACTGTGTTGCAGCAGAACCAAATGTGCGCTTCTGAACTTCACAAGCCTTGTTAGCACTGCGTTGACCTTCATATATTCCCCCACTACTTGTAGGTCCACACAGAGGGTGCTGTACACTGGGAATCCAGTGGAATCTTCTATAAGAATTCACAGCGTGGTTTGTGGATTCATATTGATTATGAGGCATGCCTGAAAAGCCTAATTTATCATCAGATTTTAATCAAAACTTCTCAAATTTTACTGGGATCATCAAAGATATCTAGTTACGTGTCTGTATTCGATCAGTAAAGATTATATATGCTAAAATTCTCACTAAAATTTAATCGTTGATTATGTACTATTAAAGCTATCGCTATCCTCACTGAAAGAGAAAGAGATGTCATTCTTTACTTCTAATAATGCCCAAGCCCTAAAGATTGGTACTACCAGTGTTCTTAAGGCGGTAAGACGGGGTGAGGAGTTGGACCACCGCCTTAACGCCTAGGCGGGCAAGGCGAGCAAGCCGCCTAGAATTATACGAGCGCCTGGACGCCTAGGCGACGCCTTAAAAACACTGGGTACTACTACACGGACAACATGGCTGATGGCACATTTATTGGGTTATTGAACTAATCCAAAGTATTTTGTGAACATGGCATATTCTTCATCTCATAAACCAACCAAACAAGCACTTATGCAAATACAATTTAGTAACTACATCAAAGATTGGCCTACATCATGCACTACCAGCTCTTCAATAAATCTAGGGATACTCCGCTGCGTAAATTTTCCCCAAATGATAAAATAAAACCAATTTCTATTCAAAGCTGCATTCTGATGCTACATCGCTAGCCGAATCACTAACCACCGTGGCAGCACAGGCTACACCAATCAAACAGCTGCAACATATGTCTTACTATTCTGGGAACTTAGTAATAATTAACAGAGCCCAGTGTGATGAAGCATCTGCAGCTTAGCTTGGTGCTCCAACACCAACAGATAAAAATCACCATTGACTATAGTCTAGGATCAGGACTCAAGCTAGAACCAACGAAGAACGAGCGCGCGGTTGCACCAGAACTATGCCAGATCACCAGCACTGAAGACTGAAGTGATCCTAGACCCGAACACCATAATCCCGCTCTACGGCGGCTCGGGGACAAAACCTAGAGCCCACAGGCCACAGCAGCCACCCGATCGGGCACGGGCACGAGCACCTCCACCAATAAGGAACAGGGCGCACCAAGCCTCAACACTAAATCAGCAATTCACCTCGCTTCGGCGACTGGACAGCGATCGGGCCCAGGCGGCGGAGAAGCCTCGCCGCCTCGCGCCGCGGCATGCCGTCCACCGATTTCGCCGCGGACCTGGCGCCGTGCCGGTTGAGAGGAGCGGAGGGGGACGCTTGCGTCTGGCGGATTGCCAATGCCAACTGCTTGGGAACAGTAAGCAGCCGCAGATGAACTTTGCCGGCTTGCGTCTTTCTGACTACTGAGTACTGAGACGCAGCAGTTGATGGTATGACGTGGCAGAGTTATCGGCGAGGGGATCACGTGCCTTGTCCTTGTGCAACCGTGCGTGTATTAGTTGCATATAGAGGATGACAACGTGTACACCTAGATAAGACTGTGTTCAACGGGGGACGCTTGCGTCCCCCTCCCCTATTACTGTAGCAAGGATAGGGGCTACAGTGGCCCTCTATCCCCTACACCGCCTTCCTCTTCCTCCTCCTCTCCCCTCCTGATTTCTTCTCTCTCCCGCTAAATGGATGGGAACGCTACGGCGGAGACCGTCCCCCCTTCGGCTTCCTTGGCACACAAGCGCGCGCGCTCGGAAGACTCCGACGAAGGAGGTCGAGGCGATCCGCGGGCGAATCAACCGCCGCCGGACAAGGTACGCGTCGATCCGCCGTCGCCCCCGAATCGTTTGTCTGCGTTCGGCCGGCGACAAGAACTCGGGTTCGTCCACGCGAATCCGCCTTCATCCTTCCCGGACCGGCGACCCGGCCGATCCGTGCGAAGACGGCGGCGCCGCTCGTCTCTTTCCGCCGGGACGTCAGCTGCGGGGTCGAGGTCGAAGGGAGGTCATCCATTCTCCGATAGATCTACGCTCAGCCGATCTGCGTCGTTCGAGCTTCACGGTCCAAGGTACGCTCCGTCCGATCTCCAAGGTCTACACCTCGGATTCATCCGAGTTCCATTAAAACCGTACCTTGGATTACCATTAGGGTTTACATGTACTGTACTTCTTTGTGCGCTACGATTGATGTGTTCATCGCCTACTTTAACTAGTTAGGGTTGTGGTTAAGGCCGACATCCGATTCGCCTTTTGTTTATGCACATCAACCAAGTTTCATATTGTTTATGTACACATAGATCGCAACCTTACCTGAATCACGTATTGGTAAATGATCCGTGCTAATTAACTAACAAATTTATACTACGCATCATAGGAAACAATATTTAGACTATAGTGTCATTATTGTTTTCGTCGTCATGGTTTACTTAAGACTTTGTACCCACCCATTTGTGCAATTTCAATTCCTTTAAGATAGTTGTCGATTGTATGTTGTTTGATGAATTTTGGTGGGACAGAATTGCATGTTTATGTTGGTATTCGACGAACTCGGTAGCGTTAGCGTTTAAAGACCCAAACAAAACACCTTGTTCGTTCCATATCGAGTACTTTCAATTCGACGTAGTTCGTGTGTCTACGAATTGGACTCAGTGACCCTTTCATTTCTATTTGTCTTTCATTACATGACCAACCATTGTATGCAACTAACGAAACCTTTACTTATTATGCAGCTTGATTAAATTATTTGATTGTTTGACGTCCTCTTCAACTAATTAAGGTTCTAAATTCTTTTTCGCTATAGTACATAGTTTTTTATCAATTGCATAAGTCTGTCTCCATGAGTTCTGTCTGTGCTTTCATGTTTTTTGTGCAAGTTTAGGTTTATTAGATGCAACCCACATACGTCCCATAGCTACGATACATGTGTACAAATACTTTACCAGTGCATAACATTTCAAGCAACATTAGTTTGCTAACAGCCATCAGCAGATTAGTTGAGTACATTGAAATATTAGTTTTTTCTATTGCTACCCACTGATGTTTCGTAACTGGCATTAACAATTTAATTTGACCACTTAGGAACAAGACAGCAACCTAATTTTTTCATGTATGCACCTTGTCTAGCCAAGGAGGTCCTGTTTGAGGATACGAATCAAGATGAGCACCCATGATGCCAAAGTGTTGCAACACTTGGTCGTCAATCTTGCATCCTCTGTGGAATCTGGTGCTTTCAATATTAGAAGCTTTCTAGAAGAGGCATTCCGTCATTTGGGTGACGAGCATTACCTACTGAATGCTCTACTTGCAATTCGAAAGGAGGTAGACCTGCTGGAGCAGGACGCATTAGAGAGCAAAGCAAGGTCTGACCCAGAAAAGGAGAGGATGGAGGAACAAATTAACCTTGCGGAGCCTGTGCAGCCAGTGCCTAGACAAATTACTTTCACCCCCCCTTCCTCACCAGAATTGTATGAGGCCAGTGACAATGACTCCTACGACTCTGACAGGTCCACTAGGTATAGCATTTGGAACCTGTAATTGTGGTAACTCGACCTTTGTCGTAGTGCTAGAAATGCATCCAAATAAATTATGAACTTCTGTGTTCTGTCTTTGATGCATGCGTAACCGATGTAGTTCTGCTTCAAGCTAATGTTCCTTTTGTAAGAACCTTATGTCGTATGGTACTCCCTTTTATATGAATTTATGCGAATGTGTGCATCCTTATGCTCATTTTCTATTTTGTACTCCAAGTTTGTTATCTGTTGTCCAACTTAATGTATTTATGTATTTCATTCCAGAATGGCTGAGAACAACTCAAACACACCTTTTCGACCACCTGCTGCCTGCCCCAATTCAGGTAACCAAATGTTCCCCCCACCCTTGTGGGATCCTCAAATGTGGCAGGCCCAAGGTTTTGACCCAACACAGCCTAATATGTTTACTAATCCTACATCCCATATGACCAATCCTAACTGGTCCCAGGGACAGAATGACCCATCTCCATATACCTTTCGTACTCCATGGAACCCATATTTTGGTATGACCAATCAAGGGGGTCCTACAACACAAACATCCTTCGGTCAACCAACGTTTGTACCACCCATTCCATGTCCACAGGTTTCGACCCATGTTCCAATCCAGACTGACCCTATAAATTTGGAATCCGAAGCAGAACACAGTGTCCAGGAAGTGAACAGCCCTACCAAACCTTCTGATACACCTGGGACTTATAGGAGGACAAAGGAACAGAACTTCAAACCTGATGAAGACCTGTTGCTTTGCAAAACTTGGCTAGAGATTAGTAGTGACCCAGTTATTAGCACAGGGCAGAGGAAGGAGGGTTTGTGGGCTAGAATTGAGAAAAGGTACAATGAACTTAGAGGTGAGTTTCCTTTAAGGTTGAATAGGGCTCTGAGCAGCAGGTGGGACAAAATAAGAGCAGAAACAGGAAAATTTGCTGGATTCTATGCTAGAGTCTTAAGGGAAAACCAGAGTGGCCTCACAGATAACGACAAGGTACACTGATATTCATTTTGAGTAAATTTTGTATGAGAAGGTTTCTGTAATCGTACTGTTCTACGTTCACTGATGTCTGCATGTACATCTTGTGTAGACATCGAAAGCTGCAACTCTTTATGCAACGTCACAGAAAAAGCCATTTCATTTCATGCATTGCTGGACGCGACTTAAAAACGAACCGAAATGGGATGCCATGGTTCATGGAAGCCCCTGGAGAGGCACTGCGGGGACGGAGCCTGGCCGTAGTCTTACACCGACAGGCTCTGTTAATGAAGTTGAATATGATGAAGGTGGTTCAAGAGGGAAGAGACCATTAGGACGTGACTCCGCGAAAGCTTCAAGGAAGAAGTCAATGTCCACTTCATCTCAGTCTACTGACTATCTTTCAAAAATCCATGACATGCAAGTAGCAAGGTTCAAGCAAAGTGCAGAAAAATCAGACCTAAAGCAGCAGAACATTGAGTTCATGAAGGAAGTTGAACTGAAGAAGTTGGAGGTTCAATCCAAGGAAATACTAGTACAGGAAAAAAAATTGATGATGTAAGATTGGAATAAAAAAGACGAAGAGCTCAACAAACTTTATGCTATGGACATGGATGCGTTACCTGATGAATTGCGAGCTGTTTACATCGCAAGGAGAAAAGCTTTAATCGAATATTTCATCAACAATCCTGTGTGACGACTAGTACTGTGTTTCATAAGGTGTTTGTCACCTTTGTATCGGCTTACCGTGCTCCTATGAGTTTGGACATGTCTATTTTAGAGTGGTTGAACAATTCCTTAGTTGTTTGAGTTCATCAGCTTGTTTTTTGAACATTGTTTATTTTCACATAATTGATATTCATAATAAGGATTCTGATACATGACTTCTAGTTTGGAAACTTATGCAACTTATTTGTACCAGAGGCATTACACTTAGAAGGAACTATCACTTCTCTACCAGGTTCATACATACCACCTACGACATCTAGTCCTGGTACACAACGTTGACTTCATAATTGAAAGTGAACAACATTGGTGTAGCACATCCTTTGGAAACAAGGCATCAACCCATGGAGCCTCGACGAGCCCACAGGTGTTCTATGAGGTTGTGCTGTAAAGACAAGTAAGTTGCCTGACATGTGATGTCCTGGTCGGGATCGTTTGGTAACTCTGAGCGGATATGATTGTGAAGCCACTCGTTGCGGACCTCAGGAGTATTGTTACACGGCTCTGGTGGCCCAGAGGGGCCAATGAAGTCCACATTTGCTGCACCATCTCCTTCGTCCTCGACAATCATGTTGTGCATAATAATGCAAGCAGTCATCATGTCTGCAAGGTGATTACGATCCCAACCATAAGCGGGTCCACGTAGAACAGCCCACCTTGCCTGCAAAACTCCAAATGCTCGCTCAATGTCTTTTCGACAACTCTCTTGCTTGGTTGTAAAGTGAACCTTTTTTTCCTCAAATGCGTGGCGAATAGCTTTTACAAAGGTAGGCCAATTTGGATATATGCCATCTGCTAAGTAGTATCCGAAATTGTAAGTGGTCCCATTAATAGTGAAGTGCACTGGTGGCATCGTCCCATTACGTAACGGATCAAACACAGGTGACCGATGAAGCACGTTCAGATCATTGTTGGTACCAGGCATTCCAAAGAAGGCATGCCAAATCCACAAATCGTACCCAGCGACTGCCTCTAGTATCATTGTTGGTCTCGAATTGCGCCCACAAAACTGTCCGCGCCATGCAGTAGGACAGTTGCGCCATTCCCAATGCATACAATCGATAGAGCCTAGCATACCCGGAAACCCCCTGTCGGCGTTTACACGTAGTATGCGAGCAATGTCGTCGTGGTTAGGGATACGAAGGTATCGTTCGCTAAAGCAAGAGATGATTGCGCGACAAAAACGGATAAGGCAGTCCCTAGCGGTAGTCTGTCCAATCTGTATGTACTCATCTACCGCATCGGTTGGTAACCCATACGCAAGGATACGCAATGCAGCACAAACCTTTTGCAATGGACCAAGCCCTGCTAAACCGGTTGCATCACAACGAATAGTGAAGTATTCGTCTTCTCGCTGAACGGCACGAAGGATACGTAGGAACAAAGGACGATGCATCCGAAACCTGTACACGATAATAAAGCAAAAAATTAACAAAACAAACGTAGAAATGAAAGTAAAATCATAACTTACGAAATTTACCTTCGGCGAAAGACATGTGATGGATACACAGGATTAGGTCCGAAGTAGTGATGTTTGATGAGATTTTCTCCAGCAGCGTGGTTCCTATGGATAACTCGGCGAGGCAATGAGGAGCGCCTACGCCGCGTGCTCGTGTCTCCTACTACAAGGTGCTCAACATGTTGGGCTAGCAAGAAGGTATCGATCTCATCGTCGGAATCGTCGGATGACGAGGAGAACACAAGGCTTTTCAGTGACTCCATGACGACCTAAACTACGAGTCGTACTACGGACTTGTTAAGGAATGGCGGATGATATAGAAGAGGTGAGTGTGTAGATGAATGGAGCATGTGCCCAGGGTACCTTATTTATAGGTGCCCTAGGTGTGTGAAGGAAGCCAGACGGTCGTGGCTTCCGGTACAAGCCAGTCGTGTCGTGCAAGCCAGTCGTGTCGTGTACTAGAAGAATGAAAATTTGTATTTCTTAAAAACATAAAATCGTACCGTATTTATACTAACGTATGAATAGTAATTATTAAGTTCGCTAATTACATGTCGACCAAAATTCGCCCGTGTACTAAGCAAATAATAAATAATAACAATTTAAAGATTTCATGGTAGTTGAGTTAGTTGATGAGGAAAATATATAATATTGGTGTGGTGGGGTATAGAGGATTGTTATAGGGGGAACCGCTGTAGAGCGTGGATATATAGGGGGAGAGAGATTGCTGACGTGGCACGTGAGTGGGATATAGGGGGACAAATTTAGGGGGAACCGCTGAAGACAGTCTAAGGTCGCGATCGTCCGGGGGTCGCGAGTAGTACCCGTACGGGTGATTTTACCTATCGTATTAAAAAGTCTAAGAGCATCTCCAAGACTTTTCATTTTTTACTCTCTATTTAACTATCTATTTACGTTTTCATAAAGATTACACTCTATATATAACATCTCAGTCCAACAGACTATCTATCTAGTTTGGCTAGTCAGGTGGCTAGCCAAATTTAGCTAGTGAGAGAACCAATTTACAGAGTCAGATAGCTTGCGAGTAAAATAACTAGTCTGTTGGAGATTTAATTTACAATTGAGTAGCTAAAATTTAGCTTGGTGAGTCATTTAGCTAGTCTCTTGAAGTTGCTCTAAAACGTTAATATCTAAAAATATCAAACAAACACATAAAAAATAGTTTAACTTAAAATACAACAAACCATATTACATAATTTGGTAGGTAAACCAACAATAAACGAAGAAGTATTTTCTATTACGTAAGATAGCTTTAATTATATGATAAATGGTGATATCATGCGAGTATATTTTAACCATGGATATACGGGTATAGGTGCTCACCCATATCTTGTACCCATCTACCCGACGGGTAGAGATTCTCACTCATTAGCATACCCGCGGGTAAAAAAACTATCCAATGCTCGTCTTTATATTGGGTAAAACCCATCGGATATTCGGGTTTCGAATAGCCATTGACATTGCCACCTCTAGTTGAAGGGCCAAATAAATCGACCCAACGCGATCGAAATATGACCTGGACTAATCGGGCCTGCACGTTGGGCGGCCATGGGATGCAACTTTTGGCCCGATAGAGAATTTGAGGTCCTCTTTAGTTTCTTTAGTCAGCTGACTAAAGTATAGTTACTAAAATACTCCATTTAGGGGGTGTTTGGTTTGTAGGGACTAATATTTAGTCCCTTCATTTTATTCCATTTTAGTATATAAATTGACAAATATAGAAACTAAAATAGAGTTTTAGTTTCTATATTTGATAATTTTGTAACTAAAGTGGAATAAAATGTAGGGACTAAAAATTAGTCTCTAGAAACCAAACACCCCCTTAGTTTGAATGACTAAACTTGACTAAAAAGCATTAATTACTATATATAATGATTATACTACCCTAAACAAATGTATGCCCATGTGCTATTCGGCATGTTCACACCAACTGAGCCCACGCGTATTAGGCCCTGTTTTAATCTAACGAGATAAACTTTAGCAACTTTTTTTAGCTAATTTTAGCCATTTGGTGATCTAAACAGAAAAGCTAATAATGGTGTGATAAAATTTAGCACCTATTATCTCATAAGCTGCTCAAAGGATGCTAAAACGAGCTAAACGTGGGCTAGGGAACACCATTTTCCACCCATACCCTCCAACCACATTCTTTCCGCATTAGGGGCATGAGTGTCTTTTTATTCCTGTCGGGTACCATAATTAGGGGTACCCCAACGCTCCTAATCATGGCTGGTAAACACCCTCAGACCAACTGATGGGTGCGGTTCAAGCCAAGACTTCGTCTACCCGAGGGACGCGATCTCACCCGAGCCTAGCCTCGGGTTGGAACAGTAGTCACAGACAAGTTCACGCCTCGCCCGAGGGCCTCCTCAGACAGCGGGCGCCCCCTCAGCTCTCCCGTGGCCCGGCTCGGGCAGGCTTCGTTGTGAAGCAACCTTGGCCATACCGTCTCACCAACCGACCGCTTCACAGGCGCATTAAATGCAGGGGATGCCTGACGCCGTATCCTGACACACGCGCCTCAGTCGGCCAGGCCGAAGTGACCGCAGTCACTTCGCCCCTCTTCTTTACTGTCCGAATGATAGGAAAACAACGCCGCTCGCTCCGCTCCGACTGTCGTGTCAGCCACCCCGGCAACGACTGACAACAAGTCATGATCAACCACCAAGTTCAAGCCTCGGGCGCAACAGGAAGCTCCGCCTCGCCCGACCTCACGCTCCAGCCTCAGGAGGAGGCCTCCGCCTCGCCCGACCTCAGGCTCCGGCCTCGGGAGGAGGTCTCCGCCTCGCCCGACCCCCAAACTCGGCCTCGACCCCGATCTCGGGAGGAATCGCGTCCTCGCCCGACCCCGGCCTCGGCCTCAAGAGAAGTCTCCGCCTCGACCGACCCTAGGCTCGGACTGACCGCGCTAATAGGGGATGCATCATTTCCCTATTCCTAGCCTGCTCAGGCTACAAGGAACAAGACCGGCGTCCCATCTGGCTTACCCCGGCGACGGGTAATGATGGTGCCCCGCATGCGCCATGACGCCGGTGGCTCTCAGCCCCTTACGACAGCAAGGAGACGTCAGCAGGATCCTCGCCGCGCTGCCAGCTGTGCTCCTACAGGACTCAGGCGCTCCTCCGGCGGCCACGCCATCACATGTACAGGGCCCAAGCTCTCCCCCAACGACCACGTTGGCATTTACACAGGGCTTAGGCACTCCACTGCCGGACACGTTAGCGCATAGCTACGCCCCCGTTGTACGCCTGGACTCTCTCCTTGCCTCTATAAAAGGGAGGTCCAAGGCCACCCTGAGGGGGGTTCGCGCGAGGGAAGCGGTGGACGAGCTCTGTGTCCCTCTCTCTCTCTCCCTCACGCGACGCGCTTGTAACCCCTACTGCGAGTGGCACCCCTGGTGCAGGATAATACAAGGCTTGTCCCACATCTTGTGTTCCATCCCGCGCTAACCCATCTGGGCAGGGACACACAGCGACAATTCACTCGTCGGTCCAGGGACCCCCCGGGGTCGAAACGCCGACAGTTGGCGCGCCAGGTAGGGGCCTGCTGCGTGTTAACGAACACCTTCCCGTTGAGTTCCAGATGGGGAGTCTTCAGCAACCTCTCCAGCCCGGAACGGTGCTCCGCTTCGGGAGTCTCGAGTTCATGTCCCTCGACGGCAGCTAGGACATGGTACTCCTCCCCCCGTGGCGTGACGACAACGATGGTCTCCGACTCGCCTGGCGGCGGTGAGCTCTACGACAGCATCTCCCCACGGCAGAAGAGGAGCACTCCGGTCGTCCCCGCCACCCTCCCCGTCGGAGGAGGCGGAGACGAGGCAACCATGGCCACGCAGGAGGTGGCACCTTGTCGGCTGTCGCACCAGAGCGAGTCGACGATGCCGGCACTCCCCCGGGGGACATGACGAACATTGTCCTCGCACCTGTGGCGACGACGAGTGTCACTTCCCCGCGATGTGTCAGCCCCAAGCAGACTGATGACGCCAGCACCCTCGCAAAGGACCTGCTGGGCGTTGCCCTCGTACCTGAGATGACGGTGTGCTCCGCCCCCAACGCGACTTCACCATCGTCCAACAACCAAGAGGTACCGTCCGTTTTCCACCCCGTACCTTTTCGGTTCAGCTTTGATCCACCTAGCGACCCCGCTATGGTGAGCGCCTTCGTAAAGGCGTATCCAAACCTTCTGGGGTACCACATGTGGTTGACCTGGGACCGACTGATAGCCGTCTCAACCTTTGGACCGGCGGGTTCTGAGGAAGAGGACGACCCTGACTCCGGTTGGGATTTCTCTACCCTCAATGACCCTGGTGCCATGCGGGGCTTCATGTCCGCATGTGACCACTGCCTCTCCGGTTGTTCTGACGGTAGCCATGACCTTGATGAGGAGGGTTACGGCCCAAGTCGCGAATGTTTCCACGTCGATCTGGGAGATCACAACGAAGGCAACCACCTCGGTATGCCAGAGGTTGACGATCCCCCTGGGCCCGCATCTCGCGTTGACATCCTGCGGGAGCTAGCTGTCGTCCTAGTCCCTACGGGGGGTCAGGACATACAGCTCGAGCAAATCCGTGAGATGCAGGCCCGGGTCAACGGGGAAGCAGGCCGGCTTGTACAGCTCCGACAGAACATCGATCAAGAGTGGGCAGGCCGATCACTCGTCGGAGAAGCCTGTCATTGGGCCCAAGACATCCGGTGCCGCATCGTCGACAATGCCAGGGCAGTGCTGCCCCCGGCCATCAGCGGGTCCGGCCAGGACCTAGCTGCAGCGGCGATGCTGCTTCGAGCCATGCCAGAGCCATCCACCACCGAGGGACAGCGTATCCAGGGCGAACTCAAGAATCTCCTAGAAGGCGCTGCGGTTCGACGAGCCGAGAGCTCCGCCTCCCGCAGGCGAGCTGACCCCTCGGAGCATCACGCAGTGTCCTCCCGACGCATTCGGGAAGCCTCGGTCCATCCCGAGCATACACGGGACGAGGCGCCCGCCGTCTGGGAACGCCTCGACAACGAGCACCATTGTCTCGACCATCGAGCCCGCCTTGATGAGAAGGTGCGCCGAGGCTACCATCCCGGGCGTGGGGGACGCTGCAACAGCGAGGAGGATCACAATCCTTCGCCCGAACCACCCGGTCCGTGAGTCTTCAGCCGGGCCATACGACGAGCGCCGTTCCCTGCCCGTTTCCGAGCCCCGACTACTATCACCAAGTACTCAGGGGAGACGAGGCCGGAGCTGTGGCTCGCAGACTACCGACTGGCATGCTAGTTGGGAGGGGCGGATGATGACAACCTCATCATCCGTAATCTACCCCTTTTCCTCTCCGAAGCCGCCCGAGCCTGGCTGGAGCATCTGCCTCCTGCGCAGATCTCCGACTGGGACGATCTGGTCAAAGCTTTCGCGGGGAACTTCCAAGGCACGTACGTGCGCCCTGGTAACTCGTGGGACCTCCGAAGCTGCCGCTAGCAGCCAGGGGAGTCCCTCCGAGAGTACATCCGGCAGTTTTCAAAGCAGCGCACCGAGCTTCCCAACGTTACCGACTCGGATGTCATCGGGGCTTTCCTTGCCGGCACCACTTGCCGAGACCTGGTGAGCAAACTGGGGCGCAAGACTCCCACCCGTGCGAGCGAACTGATGGACGTCGCCACCAAGTTCGCCTCGGGTCAGGAGACGGTCGAAGCCATCTTCCAGAAGGACAAGCAGCCTCAGGGGGAGCCGAAGACAGACGCCCCTGAGGCATCCGCCCAGCGAGGCACGAAGAAGAAGGCTAAAAACAAGTCGCGAGCGAAGCGCGACGCCGCAGACGCGAATCTCATCGCTGCGGCCGAGCACAGGAACCCTCGGAAACCTCCTGGAGGGGCCGACGCGTTCGACAAGATGCTCAAAGAGCCGTGCCCCTATCACCAAGGGCCCGTCAAGCACACCCTAGAAGAATGTGTCATGCTCCGACGCTACTTCCATAAGACCGGGCCCCCGGCGGAGGATGGCAAGGGCCATGACAACGACAAGAAGGAGGGCGGCAGGGAAGAGGGATTCCCGGAAGTCCATAACTGCTTCATGATCTACGGTGGGCAGGCGGCGAACGCCTCGGCTCGGCACCGCAAGCAGGAGCGCCGGGAAGTCTGCTTGGTGAAGGTGGCGGCGCCAGTCTACCTAGACTGGTCCGACAAGCCTATCACCTTCGACCAAGGCGACCACCCCGACTTCGTGCCAAGCCCGGGAAGGTACCCGCTCGTCGTCGATCCGATCATCGGCAATGTTAGGCTCTCCAAGGTCCTCATGGATGGAGGCAGCAGCCTCAACATCATCTACGCCGAGACCCTAGAACTCTTAGGGGTTGATCGGTCCGAAGTCCGGGCTGGTGCGGCACCCTTCCACGGGATCGCACCCGGGAAGCGAATCCTACCCCTCGGACGGATCGACTTACCCGTCTGCTTCGGAACTCCCTCTAACTTCCGAAAGGAAGCTCTCACCTTTGAGGTCGTCGGGTTTCGAGGAACCTATCATGCGGTGTTGGGAAGACCATGCTACGCCAAGTTCATGGCCGTCCCCAACTACACCTACCTCAAGCTCAAGATGTCGGGCCCGAATGGGATCATCACCGTCGGATCCACGTACCGCCACACGTACGAATGCGACGTGGAGTGCGTGGAGTACGCCGAGGCTCTCGCCGAGTCCGAGGCCCTCTTCGCTGACCTGGAATGCCTCTCCAAGGAGGCGCCCGACGCGAAGCGGCACGCCGACAACTTCAAACCAGTTGAGGCAGTCAAGTCCGTCTCTCTCGACCCCAGCAACGATGCCAGCAAGCAAGTTCGGATCGGCTTCGAGCTCGACCCCGAATAGGAAGCAGTGCTCATCGACTTTCTCCACGCAAACGCCGAAGTCTTTGTGTGGAGTCCCTCGGACATGCCCGACATACCGAGGGATGTCACCGAGCACTCACTGGACATCAGAGCTGGAGCCCGACCCGTGAAGCAAACCCTGCGCCGTTTCGACGAAGAAAAGCGCAGGGCCATAGGCGAGGAGATCCACAAGCTACTCGCGGCAGGGTTTATCAAAGAGGTATTCCATCTCGAATGGTTAGCTAACCCTGTTCTTGTAAGGAAGAAGGATGGGAAATGGAGGATGTGTGTAGACTACACTGGTCTAAACAAAGCATGTCCGAAAGTTCCCTACCCTCTACCTTGCATCGATCAAATCGTGGACTCCACCGCTGGGTGCAAAACCCTGTCATTCCTCGATGCCTACTCAGGCTATCACCAAATCAAGATGAAAGAGTCCAACCAGCTCGCGACTTCTTTCATCACACCTTTTGGCATGTACTTTTACACCACAATGCCATTTGGGTTGAGGAATGCAGGCGCCACTTACCAGAGGTGCATGAACCACGTGTTCGGACAACACATCAGCAGAACGATCGAGGCTTACGTCGATGACATCGTTGTCAAGACGAAGAGAGCCTCCAACCTCCTCTCTGACCTTGAAACGACATTCAAGTGTCTGAGAGCGAAAGGCGTGAAACTCAATCCCGAGAAGTGTGTCTTCGAAGTCCCCCGAAGCATGCTCCTTGGATTCATCGTCTCCGAGCGGGGGCATTGAGGCCAACCCGGAGAAAATCGCGGCCATCACCAACATGGGACCAATCAAAGATTTGAAAGGAGTACAGAGGGTCATGGGATGCCTTGCGGCTCTGAGCCGCTTCATCTCACGCCTTGGCGAAAAAGGCTTGCCTCTGTACCGCCTCTTAAGGAAGGCCGAGTGCTTCACTTGGACCCCCGAGGCCAAGGAAGCCCTCGGGAACCTTAAGGCGCTCCTTACGAACACACCCATCCTGGTGCCCCCCGCTGCAGGAGAAGCCCTCTTGATCTACGTAGCCACGACTACTCAGGTGGTCAGCGCTGCGATCGTAGTCGAGAGACGAGAAGAAGGGCATGCACTGCTCGTCCAGAGGCCAGTCTACTTCATCAGTGAAGTGCTTTCCGAGACCAAAACCCGCTACCCACAGATCCAGAAGCTACTCTACGCAGTGATCCTGACACGACGAAAGTTGTGACACTACTTCGAGTCTCATCCGGTAACTGTGGTGTCATCCTTCCCCCTGGGGGAGATCATCCAGTGCCGCGAGGCCTCGGGTAGGATAGCAAAGTGGGCGGTGGAGCTTATGGGCGAAACACTATCATTCGCTCCTTGGAAGGCCATAAAATCCTAAGTCTTGGCAGACTTCCTGGCTGAGTGGACTGACACCCAGTTACCGACAACTCCAATCCAGCCCGAGCTCTGGACCATGTACTTCGATGGGTCACTCATGAAAACAGGAGCGGGCGCTGGCCTGCTCTTCGTTTCACCCCTCGGAAAGCATCTCCGCTACATCGTTCGCCTCCATTTTCCGGCATCAAACAATGTGGCCGAGTACGAAGCACTGGTTAACTGGCTACGCATCGCCATCGAGCTAGGGGTCCAACGCCTCGACGCTCGAGGTGACTCGCAACTTGTCCTTGACCAAGTCATGAAGAACTCCCATTACCGTGACCAGAGGATGGAAGCCTACTGCGACGAAGTCCGGGGCCTAAAAAACAAGTTCTACGGGCTGGAGCTCAACCACATCGCCCGACGGTACAACGAGACTGCGGACGAGCTGGCGAAAATAGCCTCGAGGCGAACGACGGTTCCCCGGACGTTTTCTCCAGAGACCTACATCAACCATCCGTCAAGATCGATGACTCGCCCGAGCCTGAGGAAGCCTCGGCCGAGCCCGGGGTATCCTCGGCCGCACCCGAGGCACCCTCGGCCATCGAGGAAGAGGCCTTGCCCGTCGAAGAGAAACAGAATGGGGTCACGCCAGATCCGAACTGGCAGACCCCGTACCTGGAATATCTCCTATGAGGAGAGCTTCCCATCGACAAGACCAAAATTCGGCGGCTGGCTCGGCGCGCCAAGTCATTTGTCTTGCTGGGTGATGAAAAAGAGCTCTATCACCACATCCCCTCGGGCATCCTTCAACGGTGCATATCTATAGCCTAAGGACAAGAGCTGTTGCAAGAAATACACTCGGGGGCTTGCGGCCACCATGCAGCGCCTCGAGCCCTCGTGGGGAATGCCTTCCGACAATGTTTCTACTGGCCAACCGCGGTGGCCGACGCCACTAGGATTGTGCGCTCCTACCGGGGGTGTCAATTCTACGCAAAGCAGACGCATCTGCCCGCTCAGGCCTTGCAGACGATACCCATCACTTGGCCATTTGCTGTGTGGGGTCTAGACCTCGTAGGTCCCTTGCAGAAGGCACCCGGGGGCTTCACGCACCTGCTGGTCGCCATCGATAAATTCTCCAAGTGGATCGAGGTCCGACTCCTAAACAGCATCAGGTCCGAGCAGGCGGTGGCGTTCTTCACCAACATCATCCATCGCTTCGGGGTCCTAAACTCAATCATCACCAACAATGGCACGCAGTTCACCGGAAAAAAGTTCCTGGACTTCTGCGACGACCACCACATCCGTGTGGACTGGGCCGCCGTAGCTCATCCCATGACGAATGGACAGGTGGAGCGTGCCAACGGTATGATTTTGCAAGGGCTCAAACCAAGGATCTACAACAACCTCAACAAGTTCGGCAAGCGGTGGATGAAAGAGCTACCCTCGGTAGTCTGGAGTCTGAGAACGACGCCGAGCCGTGCCACGGGTTTTACGCCATTCTTTCTAGTCTATGGGGTCGAGGCCGTCCTCCCCACGGACTTAGAATATGGCTCCCCGAGGACCAAGGCGTACGACGACCGAAGCGACCAGACCAGCCGAGAAGACTCACTGGACCAACTCGAGGAGGCTCGAGACATCGCCTTGCTACATTCGGCACGGTACCAGCAGTCGCTGCGGCGCTACCACGCCCGAAGCGTTCGGTCCCGAGGCTTCCAAGTGGGAGACTTGGTGCTTCGCCTGCGACAGGACGCCCGAGGGCGCCATAAGCTCACTCCACCCTGGGAAGGGCCCTTCATCATCGCCGAGATCTTGAAGCCCGGAACATACAAGCTAGCCAACGACCAAGGCGAGGTCTATAGCAACGCTTGGAACATCCAACAGCTACATCGCTTCTACCCTTAAGATGTTTTCAAGTCGTTCATATACCTCGTTCTCCTTACATACACAAATAGAGTCCAACCGTCAAGGAAGGGTCAGCCTTGCCTCGGCAAAGCCCGACCCTCCCTCGGGGGCTAGAAGGGGCGAACCCCCTCTGCGTCAAAATTTTCCTCGGAAAAGGTTTCCACCAAAACGACTTTTGTGTTTCCCGACTATATCAGTAACAGAACCCCGCAAAACGAATAAGAGCGCATGTAAGCGGCAAGGCCGACCGAGGCGAGGGACTCCTACACCTCCGGGATACGGATACCTCACTCGTCACCTTTCGCGAAAAATAACTCTTACTCGGATAAGCAATTCTGCTACTGACAAATGAGTCCGGATACTCGAAACAAGAGGAAAAGAAATGCAGCTTTATAACACGACGACAAAGTGTTTAGGCCTTGGCGGTCGCGAAAGACACATGCTTGTTCCAAACAAACTGTTCCGGCAGAATCAAGCATCGCCCGAGGGAGGAGCGGCACCCTCGGCTTCGTCTCCACCCTCAGCGCCGTCTCCACCCTCGGTGAGATCCGCCTCGGCCTTGGACCGCGACGCAAGCGGAACGATCTCCACCTCGAAGGAGGACGCCAGCACCGCGCTTGGGCCCGTGACGGCCGCGTCAAGCCTCTGAACTTCGGCCAGGGCAGCTTCATCTTTGTCGGGTAGACAGTACCCCTCGCTGACCTGCTCCAGATCCACATCGTAGTGGGAAGTGAGCACGGCGAAGGCCCGCCTAACGCCGTGATGCAGCGCCTCGCGGAGTCTGCTGCGCACATGGCCGCCCAAGGCCTGCAGGCGACTCTGGGGGGAGCTTCCCGAGGGGACATCGTCAAGACCAAAGACCTGGCAGAAGGCCGAGATAGCTTCAGACATGGCCACACGGTCGGCTTCCTCCCGCTCAGCCGCCCGGGCAAGTGCCTTGGCGGACTCGTTGAGGGCTGACTCAAATTCTGCAAACAGCCAAACAGAATTCTTCAGACACGAATTGAAGAATGAAGATTGAAGTCACAAAGCGGCCAAAACATACCTTCAGCCCGGGCACGCTGCTCCGAGGCTGCGGCTTGGGCGGACCGGGCAGACGTGACGGCCGTGGCCAGGTCCTCCGCAAGGTCTCCGGCCCGAGCGGACACCTCGGCTAGCTGGCCCCCAAGGACCTCAGCCCGGCTTTCGGCCTCGGCGGCCTGGTTCCGAGATTCGTCCCGCTCGCCGATGACCTGTCCAAGCTCCAGCTGCCGCTGTTGCACCTCTGCGCGTGCCGCCGCTGCCTCCACCCCCAGCTCATCACAGAGCAACCGAAGGTCCGCTGCCTCGGCGCTCCATTGGGCGAGGCGTTTGGTAGCCTCGGTAAGCGCGGCCCTCAGGAACCGCAGTGAACCCCAGACGTCGGCCTCGCGGCGGATGAACGACGACTTGGCGGTGCTCAGATCCGTCAGATCCTGAGGAAGGGAAGCAGGGCATCACAAAGAATGCCCTGGCCATGCGAAAGGTATGCCTGAAATCCTTACCTGGAGAATCCTAGGAACGTCCCTGGAAAAGATCTCCATGGTTGACCGAAGCGACCCCATCGCTGCCTTGGCATACTCACAGAGCTCATCCCAAGACTGCTCCTCCCGCTCATCATCAAGGACGAAGAGGGGTTTCGGGGCGCCGCAGGTCCAGAACCGGAGCGCCTGCGCGCGCCGCTCATTGGGATCGCGCCGTGCGGGGATGAGGTCGCCGCTCCCCAAGATGGGCCGCGGTTCTGCACCCTCCTCCTCCAAGGCGTCGGGACCCCCTGCAGTCGACGCATCGGGTACCCCTCGGCTAAGGAGGCGAGCTCCCGATCAGCGACCTCGAGCAGCGGCACCTCAACCATCTCAGCATCAGTGGCGACGGGTGGCTCCACGGGCAGAACGACAACAGCCTCGGCAGAAGCTGGTGCCGGCGCCGACAACACATTAGGTGGGCTCAAGGTCGCGGCCGTGTCAGCAGTCTCCCCCGGCACGACGACCGCCTCGACGGAGGGGTCAGCCTGGGGAGCTCGCCCCATGGCAACTCGCGCCGCCTGGGCCCCCCGCTTGCGGGCATCTTGTGCGGAGGCCGGCCGACCGGCGTGGCGCGGTGCGGCACTGGCTGCAGAAGCCGGCGCCGTCTTAAGGGCCTTCTTGGGAGCCAGATCGGCCGAACCGTGCCTCCGTTTGCTGGGAGGAAAAGGTAAAGCAGGATCAGGACACACGAAGGAGGAGCCAAGACATAGGTATCCTCAGATACTTACCCGCTCCGGACCAAGGCCAATCGTGCCTGCGGGGAGGCCCCTCGGGCCTCGGTCCCCGCCGGCACCGCCAAGGTACGCCCCGCTGCCCGCTTCAGCGCCGTTCCCACTTCGGGCGCCCGGGGCGCCGAAGGGACGGCCTGCCCACGTGACGTCACGACGGCCCGAGGATTAACCTCCTATACGGTCGGCACGGGCGACTGCTCGTGGGGGACAGGCGGGACGACCTGACTCCCCGGGGTCACCTCAACTACCTCGGCCATGGGGTCAAGTACCCCCTCAGCCTGCCCCTGCTCTTCGTACCGGGACCCTGATGTCCCGGCCCCGGATACCGATGGCGCCAGCCCACTTGGGGGCTGGCTCGATGACCCCTGGCCCAGCCTCAGATCCGGGTTGAGGCCAAGGCAGGCCGCCATGTCATCGTCTTCGTCATCATCGTCGTCATCGTCGTCGTCAGGCGTCTCCGGCGACGGCTCCCTCGGGAGCCCGTCCCTCTCCTGCCTCCGACGGCGCCTCTCCAAGGCGTCCTGAGCCCGCATCCGCACGCGAGCCCAAGCCTTTTTCGCGTCCTTCTTCTCCTTCTTCTCCGCAGTGACCCTCCGCGCGGCTCGGTCCACCGCGTCCTCCAGGACCGGTGGCAGGGAAGGCTTGTAACACCCCAACTCCTGGAGACGAGCGGAAATCCCGACTAAGAGAATCAAAGGTAACCTGACACAAAATAGGAGAAAGAGTGGACACTCACCAAGGACACGCACCCACGCTCGGGGCGCATCAAGGGCTGGGTAAGGGCGCCGGCGTCCAGCCTCCCCACCGTGCCCGCTACCCACCTGCGAAGGTCGTCGGCAGAAAGGGGGACCGAGGACATCTGCGAACCCTCCAAGTCGACTCCCGGCATCATCTCCAAAAGTGGCAACCGCCGCTCTGCCAAGGGAAGCACCCTCCAGCGATGAATGGCGGCAACCACCCCCGTGGCGGTGAGCCTCACATCTCGTAACTTCTGCAAGGCCTCCAGAAGGGGCTGGAGTTTCTCCTGTTTCTCGCGCGTGGCCCCATAGCGCCAATTGCTGCTGGGAGCAGTCACCACTCGTTGAGAAAACGACGGGAGCCTTCCATCGTCATTCCGGAGGTAAAACCACCGGCGCTGCCACCCCTTATTCGAAGACACAAGGATGGTGGGGATGTACTGCTGCGTGCGCGCTTGCCTCAACTAGAGGGTGCAGCCGCCGGCCCGCACCGTCATACGAACCTTCTTCTCCCCCGTCGTCAAGGCAAAAAGCTCCGCAGAGAAGAGATGGGTCCACATATCCCAGTGGGGGTCAATCCCCAAAAAGCCTTCGCAAACTGCCGCGAAGATGGCCGCTTGCGCGATGGAGTTGGGGTTGAGGTTGTGCAGCTCCACCCCGTAGTAATGCAGGAGCGTCCACATGAAACGGCTTGCTGGCACTCCGAACCCCCGCTCATGGAAGGAGACAAAGCTCAACACATACCCCGGCGACGGGGTCGGGTCAGCCCCGCTCAGAGGGACCATCCACTCTGGCTGCGAGTCACCGGAGAGGGGATGGAGCAAACCGTCGGCGACAAGGGCTCCAGATCGTCCACCGTGACGATGGAAAAAGGCCACGGGTCGCGCGGCGGAACGACGGTCCCCCGGTCGGCCATCGCCAAACGAAGGGGGTGGCGGCGGAGCGGACAAGGTACGCGGTTTTCTTTCTCTGGCTATTCCCTTAGGTTGCGAAAACCAAAGCAGGAGGCAAGCAGCAGAGTAAAGAACTGCAACTGGTCTCTCTTCCGGGTATATAAAGGCCCGGGCAAGACCCGTTCAACACTTCGCCCTAACCCGCCGCGAAGTTCAAACTCAAAGACGAAATGCCCGTTCCTCGAATGGCTCGCACGCGCAACGGGCGCCACGCGAATCGCCCGTTCCGTCGCATTAACTCCCCGACGGAGCAGGCAACACCTCTGGCAGGCGAGGCGAGCGTCGCTTCGCCTTTGCCATAATGACCGCGTCAAAAAAGGTGCGCCACTTTATTTAAATTCATATCCTTCCCCTCCTCCTCTCTCTCTCTCTCTTGCCACAGGGACCGGGAAAGGGGACGTTGTGGAAAGGATCCTTCTCGGCGGAGGAAGCGGGCCCCGAGCCCTCCTACTGATCAGGGGTTCGAAGGCTGGCCCCTCAGAAAGGTTTCGATAGCCGCCCCAGAGCACTCGGACTTCAAGCCCATTATTGATCAAGGGTTCGAAGGCTGGCCCCTCGGAAGGGTTCGACAGCCGCCCCAGAGCGCCCGGACTCCGTGCCCACTACTGATCAGGGGTTCGTAGGCTGGCCCCTCGGAAGGGTTCGACAGTCGCCCCAGAGCACGCAGAGTGAGGGATGACTCTGGGTACGTTCGATACATAACCAAGGCTCGGGCTACGCTCCCGAGGTATCCTAGGACATTTCTGAGACCGACGGGAACGATTTGTAATGGAATCCCACCGGAGGGAGGCATCGAGCCCTCGGACCCTGTCGAAGGGGTCTGGGTCCGGCGAATCACCCGCAGGTACTTTTGGAGCGCGCCTCTGGGCCACCAGCCGACCCCTAACGAACGGGGCACAGGCGTCCACTCGGATCACCCATTAGCAGCTCACTGGAAACACCATGTTCGGCGCCCTCCGAGGGCAACATGGCGCTTTCCCCCCCTCCTCCTTGCGGAAAGGCGACACAGGGGCGTATAATAAAAGTCGGGAAAGTCCTTGATCGTCCTCTCGCTCCATGCAGAGGCTCGGGGGCTGCTCTCGCACCCGGCTACGGCCAAAACTGTTGACAGTGTCAATAAACCAGCTTGATAACTTGGAACCTGACCACGCACCTGGGCTACCGCCGGGCCGCATGAGGGAACGATCAGACCGACCGAAGCACCACGAAAAGCATTCAGACCTCAGAGGAGTCAAACCACTCCTCCGAGGCCTCGGGGGCTACACCCGGCGGGTGCGCTCGCGCGCACCCACCAGAACAAGGCAAAAACCGAGAAAGGATGGTCCCCTCACCGAAAACGCAGCAAAAGCCTCCAAGCGAGTACCATCACTCCATTCGAGGCTCGAGGGCTACTGTTGGGTACCATAATTAGGGGGTACCCCCAACGCTCCTAATCATGGCTGGTAAACACCCTCAGACCAACTGACGGGTGCGGTTCAAGCCAAGACTTCGTCTACCCGAGGGACGCGATCTCACCCGAGCCTAGCCTCGGGTTGGAACAGTAGTCCCAGACAAGTTCACACCTCGCCCGAGGGCCTCCTCAGACAGCGGGTGCCCCCTCAGCTCTCCCGAGGCCCGACTTGGGCAGGCTTCGTTGTGAAGCAACCTTGGCCATACCGCCTCACCAACCGACCGCTTCGCAGGCGCATTAAATGCAGGGGATGCCTGACGCCGTATCCTGACACACGTGCCTCAGTCGGCCAGGCCGAAGTGACCGCAGTCACTTCGCCCCTCTTCTTTACTGTCCGAATGACAGGAAAACAGCGTCGCTCGCTCCGCTCCGACTGTCGTGTCAGCCACCCCGGCAACGACTGACAACAAGTCACGATCAACTGAAAGGGAAATGTGCCCTTGGGCCATTTCTAAGTATTTTGGTGATTGAGTGCCAACACAAGTGCTTTTGTGTTAATCTATGCAAAGTGGTGGACAAAGTGCAAATCGTGTCAAAGGTATGTTTCTGGACTTAGTACATTGTTTTATGGACTAATGTATTGTGTCTAAGTACTGGAAATAGGAAAAATTGAATTGGAAATGAGATGGCTATGTTCAGCCAAAGTCAGCTCGGTCTGGGTGCACCGGACAGTGTCCGGTGCGCCAGGCTGACTCTAGTGAACTTGCTGCTCTCGGGACTTCGACGGCGGTGTACGGCTATAATTCATCGGACTGTCCGGTGGTGCATCGGACTGTCCGGTGAGCCATTCACAGGCGAACTCGTCGCTCTCGGGAAATGATTAACGGCGTACGACTAAAATTCACCGGACTGTCCGGTGGTGCATCGGACTGTCCGGTGAGCCAACGGTCAGCCGGGGCAACGGTCGGCCGAGGATTCCGCGCGTGACGCGTGGCCGAGCCAATGGTCACATTGGAGCACCGGACTGTCCGGTGCGCCAACGGCTCACAGACTCCAATGGTCGGCTTCGCCAAATAAGGAAGGATATCTGCACCGGACAGTGTCCGGTGGTGCACCGGACTGTCCGGTGGTGCACCGGACTGTCCGGTGCGCCAGACGACAGAAGGCAAGATCTGCCTTCCTGGAATGCTCTCAACGGCTCCTAGCTGCCTTGGGGCTATAAAAGGGACCCCTAGGCGCATGGAGGAAGATATCAAGCATACTCAAAGCATTCCTAAGCACCAAGACATCGATTCCACGCATTTGTTTCTTCGTGATAGCATCTAGAGCTCTTGTTGAGTTGTGAACTCGTCGGGTTGTGTTGCGAGCTCTTGTTGCGACTTGTGTGCATATTGACATTCTGATTTTGTGTCTTGTGTGCGTTGCTCATCCCTCCCTTACTCTGTGCTTCTTTGTGAACTTCAAGTGTAAGGGCGAGAGGCTCCAAGTTGTGGAGATTCCTCGCAAACGGGATATAGTAAAGCAAGCAAAACACCGTGGTATTCAAGTGGGTCTTTGGACCGCTTGAGAGGGGTTGATTGCAACCCTCGTCCGTTGGGACGCCACAATGTAGAGTAGGCAAGCGTTGGTCTTGGCCGAACCACGGGATAACCACCGTGCCATCTCTGTGTTTGATATCTTTGTGGTTATTGTGTTTTGTTGAGACTCCTCTCTAGCCACTTGGCGATTATTGTGCTAACACTTAACCAAGTTTTTGTGGCTTAAGTTTCAAGTTATTCAAGATCACCTATTCACCCCCCCTCTAGGTGCTCTCAATTGGTATCGGAGTCGTTCTCTTCACAAAGGGACTAATCGCCCGAAGAGATGGATCCTAAGGGGAAGGGAATCGTGATCAACGATAAGGAGAAGGAGTCCTTCGTCAACGAGCCGAAGGATGACAAGCCTACCTACTCGGGCTCGAGTCATAAACGGAAAGATGGGAAGAAGAAGAAGAAGACAAGGCACATCAAGGAGATCGTCTACTACGACGACAGCGACGAGTCTACTTCTTCCCAAAAGGACGACTACGACTACGAGAAACGAAAGACGGTTAATTCAAACTTTTCTTTCGATTACTCTCGTATTCCGCAGAGTTCAAATGCACATTTGCTTTCCATCCCTCTTAGTAAACCTCCACACTTTGATGGGGAGGACTACGGATTTTGGAGTCACAAAATGCGTAGTCACTTGTTCTCTCTCCATCCAAGCATATGGGAGATTGTTGAGAATGGAATGAAATTTGATAGCTCGGATAGTCCTATATTTATTAATGAACAGATTCATAAAAATGCACAAGCTACTACTGTGTTGTTAGCCTCTTTGTGCAGGGACGAGTACCATAAGGTGAGCGGCTTGGACAATGCCAAGCAGATCTGGGACACCCTCAAGATCTCTCATGAGGGGAACGACGTCACCTTACTCACCAAGATGGAGTTGGTGGAGGGCGAGCTTGGAAGATTTGCGATGATAAGGGGCGAGGAGCCAACCCAAACATACAACCGGCTCAAGACCCTTATCAACAAAATAAGGAGCTACGGAAGCACGCGATGGACGGACCACGACGTCGTCCACCTAATGCTAAGGTCCTTTAATGTACCTGATCCACATTTGGTGAACAATACTCGTGAAAATCCTAGGTACACCAAGATGTCGCCCGAAGAAGTCCTTGGAAAGTTCGTAAGCGGGCGAATGATGATCAAGGAGGCGAGGTACGTGGACGACGCGTTGAACGGTCCAATCCATGAGCCTCAACCCATTGCTCTCAAGGCAATGAGGAGCAAGGAGGCGCTACCTAGCAAGGTGGCGCAAGTTGAGGCGGCCGGGCTCAATGACGAAGAGATGGCCCTCATCATCAAGCGCTTCAAGACGGCGCTAAAGGGTCGCAAGGGACAGCCAAGCAAGACCAAGACAAAGGGGAAGCGCTCATGCTTCAAATGTGGTAAGATTGGTCATTTTATTGCTAACTGTCCCGATAATGAAAGTGACTAGGAAAAAGGGAACAAAAGGGAGAAGAAAAAGAATTACAAGAAGGCCAAGGGCGAGGCACATATCGGAAAGGAGTGGGATTCAGATTGCTCCTCTTCCGACTCCGACAATGAAGGACTCGCCGCCACCGCCTTCAACAAGTCATCCCTCTTCCCAAACGAGCATCACACGTGCCTCATGGCGAAGGAGAAGAAGGTATGCACTCGGGATACCACTTATACTTCTTCAAGTGATGATTCTAGTGATGACGATGAAATAGACTATTCTAGTTTATTTAAAGGTTTAGATAGAATTAAAATTGGCAAAATTAATGAGTTAATTGATGCCTTGAACGAAAAGGATAGACTCTTAGAGAAACAAGAAGACCTTTTATATGAAGAGCATGATAAATTTGTTAGTGCACAAAATTCACTTGCTCTAGAAGTTAAAAGGAATGAAATGCTTTCTTGTGAACTATCTACTTGTCATGAAACCATTTCTACTTTAAAAGGTGTAAATGATGATTTAAATGCTAAACTAGAAGTAGCAAGTAAATCTAACTCTTGTGTAGAACATGTTAGGATTTGCAATAGGTGTAAAAATTTTGACATTGATGCTTGTAGTGAACACCTAGTTTCAATTTCAAAATTGAATGATGAATTGGCTAGTATTAATGCCCAACTTAAGACTAGCAAAAGTGAATTTGACAAGCTAAAATTTGCAAGGGATGCCTACACGATTGGTAGACACCCCTCAATTAAGGAAGGACTTGGCTTCAAGAGGGAAGCCAAGAACTTGACAAGCCATAAGGCTCCCATCTCCGCCAAGGAGAAAGGGAAGGCCCCTATGGCTAGTAGTACTAAAAAGAACCATGCTTTTATGTACCATGATAGGAGACAATCTAGAAATGCTTATAGGTGTTGTAATGCTTATGATGCTTTTGCTTTTCATGCTATGACTGCTTCTAGTTCCCATGTTATGCATGATAGAAATGTTGCTAGGAGAAATGTTGTTAATATTCCTAGGAAAGTTAATGAACCTTCTACTATATATCATGCTTGCAATGCTTCATTTGCCATTTGTAGAAAGAATAAGAAGGTGATTGCTAGGAAGTTAGGGGCAAGATGCAAGGGCGATAAAACTTGCATTTGGGTCCCTAAGACAATTGTGACTAACCTTGTAGGACCCAACAAGAGTTGGATACCTAAGACCCAAGCCTAAATTTGCCTTGCAGGTTTATGCATCCGGGGGTTCAAGCTGGATTATCGACAGCGGATGCACAAACCACATGACGGGGGAAAAGAGGATGTTCTCTTCCTACGTCAAGAACAAGGATCCCCAAGATTCAATCATATTCGGTGATGGGAACCAAGGCAAGGTAAAAGGGTTAGGTAAAATTGCTATTTCATCCGAGCACTCTATTTCTAATGTGTTTTTAGTTGAGTCGCTTGGATATAATTTGTTATCTGTTAGTCAATTATGCAATATGGGATATAATTGTCTATTCACAAATGTAGATGTGTCTGTCTTTAGAAGGTGTGATGGTTCACTAGCTTTTAAGGGTGTACTAGACGACAAACTTTATTTGGTTGATTTTGCAAAAGAAGAGGCCAGTCTAGATGCATGCTTAATTGCTAAGACTTGCATGGGCTGGCTGTGGCATCGCCGCTTAGCACATGTGGGGATGAAGAACCTCCACAAGCTTCTAAAGTGAGAACACGTGATAGGTCTAACTAACGTGCATTTCGAAAAAGATAGACCTTGTGCAGCTTGTCAAGCAGGGAAACAGGTGGGAGGCTCTCATCACACCAAAAATGTGATGACCACATCAAGACCCTTGGAGATGCTTCATATGGACCTTTTCGGACCCGTCGCCTATCTAAGTATAGGAGGAAGTAAGTATGGTCTTGTTATAGTTGATGATTTTCCCGCTTCACTTGGGTATTCTTTTTGCAGGATAAATCTGAAACCCAAGGGACCCTCAAGCGCTTCCTCAGGAGAGCTCAAAATGAGTTTGAGCTCAAAGTGAAGAAGATAAGGAGCGACAACGGGTCCGAGTTCAAGAACCTTCAAGTGGAGGAGTTCCTTGAGGAGGAAGGGATCAAGCACGAGTTCTCCGCTCCCTACACACCACAGCAAAATGGTGTGGTAGAGAGGAAGAACAGGACGCTCATCGATATGGCGAGGACTATGCTTGGAGAGTTCAAGACCCCCGAGCGCTTTTGGTCGGAAGCCGTGAACACGGCTTGCCACGCCATCAACCGGGTCTACCTTCACCGCCTCCTCAAGAAGACTTCGTATGAGCTACTAACTGAGAGCAAGTTGTTGATGTTGATGATGTAGATGAAGAAGACGTTCCAACGGTCGCAATACGCACCATGGCGATTGGAGATGTGCGACCACAGGAACAATTGGAGCAAGATCAACCTTCTTCCTCAACAATGGTGCATCCCCCAACTCAAGACGATGAACAGGTTCATCAGGAGGAGGCGTGTGATCAAGGGGGAGCACAAGATGAACATGTGAGGGAGGAAGAAGCACAACCGGCACCTCCAACCCAAGTTCGAGCGACGATTCAAAGGAATCATCCCGTCGACCAAATTTTGGGTGATATTAGCAAGGGAGTAATTGCTCGTTCTAGATTAGTTAATTTTTGTGAGCATTACTCCTTTGTCTCTTCTATTGAGCCTTTCAGGGTGGAAGAGGCCTTGCTAGATCCGGACTGGGTGTTGGCCATGCAGGAGGAACTCAACAACTTCAAGCGCAATGAAGTTTGGACACTGGTGCCTCGCCCCAAGCAAAATGTTGTGGGAACCAAGTGGGTGTTCCGCAACAAACAGGACGAGCACGGGGTGGTGACAAGGAACAAGGCTCGACTTGTGGCAAAAGGTTATGCCCAAGTCGCAGGTTTGGATTTTGAGGAGACTTTTGCTCCTGTGGCTAGGCTAGAATCTATTCGTATTTTGCTAGCATATGCCGCTCACCATTCTTTCAGGTTGTACCAAATGGATGTTAAGAGCGCTTTCCTCAATGGGCCGATCAAGGAGGAGGTGTACGTGGAGCAACCCCCTGGCTTCGAGGATGAACGGTACCCCGACCACGTGTGTAAGCTCTCTAAGGCGCTCTATGGACTTAAGCAAGCCCCAAGAGCATGGTATGAATGCCTTAGAGACTTTCTAATTGCTAATGCTTTCAAGGTTGGGAAAGCCGATCCAACTCTTTTCACTAAGACTTGCAATGGCGATCTTTTTGTGTGCCAAATTTATGTCGATGACATAATATTTGGTTCTACTAACCAAAAGTCTTGTGAAGAGTTTAGCAGGGTGATGATGAAGAAATTCGAGATGTCGATGATGGGCGAGTTGAACTACTTCCTTGGGTTCCAAGTGAAGCAACTCAAGGATGGCACCTTCATCTCTCAAACGAAGTACACGCAAGATTTGCTAAAGCGGTTTGGAATGAAGGACGCCAAGCCCGCAAAGACTCCGATGGGAACCGACGGACACACCGACCTCAACAAAGGAGGTAAGTCCGTTGATCAAAAAGCATACCGGTCAATGATAGGTTCTTTGCTTTATTTATGTGCTAGTAGACCGTATATTATGCTTAGTGTATGCATGTGTGCTAGATTTCAATCCGATCCAAGGGAGTGTCACTTGGTGGTCGTGAAGCGAATTCTTAGATATTTAGTCGCTATGCCTTGCTTCGGGATCTGGTATCCAAAGGGGTCTAACTTTGACTTGATTGGATACTCAGATTCCGACTATGCTGGATGTAAGGTCGATAGGAAGAGTACATCGGGAACGTGCCAATTCTTAGGAAGGTCCCTGGTGTCATGGAACTCTAAGAAACAAACTTCTGTTGCCCTATCTACCGCTGAGGCTGAGTACGTTGTCGCAGGACAGTGTTGCGCGCAACTACTTTGGATGAGGCAAACCCTCCGGGACTTTGGCTACAATCTGAGCAAAGTCCCACTCCTATGTGATAATGAGAGTGCTATCCGAATAGCGGAAAATCCTGTTGAGCACAGCCGCACAAAGCACATTGACATCCGACATCACTTTTTGAGAGACCACCAGCAAAAGGGAGATATCGAAGTGTTTCATGTTAGCACCGAGAACCAGCTAGCCGATATCTTTACCAAGCCTTTAGATGAGAAGACCTTTTGCAGGCTGCGTAGTGAGCTAAATGTCCTAGATTCGCGGAACTTGGATTGATTTATAGCATACATGTATTTATGCCTTTGATCATGTTCCTTATGCATTTTGTTGCTTACTTGTGGTGCTCAAGTTGTACAAACACTCCCTGGACCTCACAAGTCCTCTTGCGAGTGGTGCACATATTTAGGGGGAGATGTGCTACAACTTGACCCTTTGAGACTAACCGTGTGTTTGAGTTTGCTTGTTTTAGTCTCAAAGGAGGTTTGAAAGGGAAAAGGTGGACTTGGACCATGAAAAGACTTCCACTGCACTCCGATGAGAGGGTAACTTATTCCAAGTTCATCTCATGTACTCTTATTGCCTTTGTATTCTTATTGAAGATTTTGGTGAGGCAATGGGGTTCTAGGGCCAAGATTGATCCCGTTTTGGTGCTTGATGCCAAAGGGGGAGAAAATAAAGGCCAAAGCAATAAATGGATCAGCTACCACTTGAGAAATTTTGAAAAGAGTAGAATAGAGCTTTTGGTTTGTCAAAACTCTTTTATTGTCTCTGTTGTCAAAAGTTGGCTTCTTGTGGGGATAAGTGTTGATTATGGGAAAAAGGAGGAGTTTTTGAAATCTTGAATCAATTTCTCTTGGGATGACTCTATTTATGTCTTAACAAGTGTGTTTGACTTAGAGATAGAAATTTGAGTTTGATTTGCAAAAACAAACCAAGTGGTGGCAAAGAGTGATCCATATATGCCAAATATGAATCAAAACAATTTTGAGTTCTCACTTGCATTGATATTGCACTTGTTCTAGTTGCTTTATGTTGTGTTGGCATAAATCACCAAAAAGGGGAGATTGAAAGGGAAATGTGCCCTTGGGCCATTTCTAAGTATTTTGGTGATTGAGTGCCAACACAAGTGCTTTTGTGTTAATCTATGCAAAGTGGTGGACAAAGTGCAAATCGTGTCAAAGGTATGTTTCTGGACTTAGTACATTGTTTTATGGACTAATGTATTGTGTCTAAGTGCTGGAAACAGGAAAAATTGAATTGGAAATGAGATGGCTATGTTCAGCCAAAGTCAGCTCGGTCTGGGTGCACCGGACTGTCCGGTGGTGCACCGGACAGTGTCCGGTGCGCCAGGCTGACTCTGGTGAACTTGCTGCTCTCGGGACTTCGACAGCGGTGTACGGCTATAATTCATCGGACTGTCCGGTGGTGCACCGGACTGTCCGGTGAGCCGTTCACAGGCGAACTCGTCGCTCTCGGGAAATGATTAACGGCGTACGGCTAAAATTCACCGGACTGTCCGGTGGTGCACCGGACTGTCAGGTGAGCCAACGGTCAGCCGGGGCAACGGTCGGCCGAGGATTCCGCGCGTGACGCGTGGCCGAGCCAACAGTCACATTGGAGCACCGGACTGTCCGGTGTGCACCGGACAGTGTCCGGTGCGCCAACGGCTCACAGACTCCAACGGTCGGCTTCGCCAGATAAGGAAGGATATCTGCACCGGACTGTCCGGTGCGCCAGACGACAGAAGACAAGATCTGCCTTCCTGGAATGCTCTCAACGGCTCCTAGCTGCCTTGAGGCTATAAAAGGGACCCCTAGGCGCATGGAGGAAGATATCAAGCATACTCAATGCATTCCTAAGCACCAAGACATCGATTCCACGCATTTGTTTCTTCGTGATAGCATCTAGAGCTCTTGTTGAGTTGTGAACTCGTCGGGTTGTGTTGCGAGCTCTTGTTGCGACTTGTGTGCGTGTTGACATTCTGATTTTGTGTCTTGTGTGCGTTGCTCATCCCTCCCTTACTCCGTGCTTCTTTGTGAACTTCAAGTGTAAGGGCGAGAGGCTCCAAGTTGTAGAGATTCCTCGCAAACGGGATATAGTAAAGCAAGCAAAATACCGTGGTATTCAAGTGGGTCTTTGGACCGCTTGAGAGGGGTTGATTTCAACCCTCGTCCGTTGGGACGCCACAACGTGGAGTAGGCAAGCGTTGGTCTTGGCCGAACCACGGGATAACCACCGTGCCATCTCTGTGTTTGATATCTTTGTGGTTATTGTGTTTTGTTGAGACTCCTCTCTAGCCACTTGGCGATTATTGTGCTAACACTTAACCAAGTTTTTGTGGCTTAAGTTTCAAGTTATTCAGGATCACCTATTCACCCCCCCCTCTAGGTGCTCTCATCAACCACCAAGTTCAAGCCTCGGGCGCAACAGGAAGCTCCGCCTCGCCCGACCTCACGCTCTAGCCTCAGGAGGAGGCCTCTGCCTCGCCCGACCTCAGGCTCTGGCTTCGGGAGAAGGTCTCCACCTCGCCCGACCCCCGAACTCGGCCTCGACCTCGGTCTCGGGAGGAATCGCGTCCTCGCCCGACCCCGGCCTCGGCCTCAAGAGGTCTTCGCCTCGACCGACCCTGGGCTCGGACTGACCACGCTAATAGGGGATGCATCATTTCCCTATTCCTAGCCTGCTCAGGCTACAAGGAACAAGACCGGCGTCCCATCTGGCTTACCCCGGCGATGGGTAATGATGGTGCCCCGCATGCGCCATGACGCCGGTGGCTCTCAGCCCCTTACGACAGCAAGGAGACGTCAGCAGGATCCTCGCCGCGCTGCCAGCTGTGCTCCTACAGGACTCAGGCGCTCCTCCGGCGGCCACGCCATCACATGTACAGGGCCCAAGCTCTCCCCCCAACGGCCATGTTGGCATGTACACAGGGCTTAGGCACTCCACTGCCGGACACGTTAGCGCATAGCTACGCCCCCCGTTGTACGCCTGAACTCTCTCCTTGCCTCTATAAAAGGGAGGTCCAAGGCCACCCTGAGGGGGGTTCGCGCGAGGGAAGCGCCGGACGAGCTCTGTGTCCCTCTCTCTCTCCCTCACGCGACGCGTTTGTAACCTGAAAGGGAATTAGGCTTACACCTAGTCCCTAATTAATTTTGGTGGTTGAATTGCCCAACACAAATAATTGGACTAACTAGTTTGCTCAAGTGTATAGATTATACAGGTGTAAAAGGTTCACACTTAGCCAATAAAAAGATCAAGTTTTTGGATTCAACAAAGGAGCAAAGAGGCAACCGAAGGCACCTCTGGTCTGGGGGCACCGGACAGTGTCCGGTGCACCAGAGGACTCCAACTCGAACTCGTCACCTTCGGGAAATTCCAGAGGCGACTCCGCTATAATTCACCGGACTGTCCGGTGTACACCGGACAGTGTCCGGTGCTCCAAGGGAGAGCCGCCCCAGGAACTCGCCAGCCTCGGGAATTCACTTCAGCCGCTCCGCTATAATTCACCGGACTGTCCGGTGTAACAGCGGAGCAACGGCTATTTCGGCGCCAATGGCTACCTGCGTCGCATTAAATGCGCGCGCAGCGCGCGCAGATGTCAAACTCGCCCATACTGGCGCACCGGACATCCAACAGTACATGTCCGGTGTGCACCGGACATCCAGGCGGGCCCACAAGTCAGAAGCTCCAACGGTCAGAATCCAACGGCAGTGATGACGTGGCGGGGGCACCGGACTGTCCGGTGTGCACTGGACTGTCCGGTGCGCCATCGAACAGACAGCCTCCCAACGGCCACTTTTGGTGGTTGGGGCTATAAATACCCCAACCACCCCACCATTCATTGCATCCAAGTTTTCCACTTCTCAACCACTTACAAGAGCTAGGCATTCAATTCTAGACACACCAAAGAGATCAAATCCTCTCCAATTCCACAAAAGACTTTAGTGATTAGCGAGAGAGATTTGCCGTGTTCTTTTGAGCTCTTGCGCTTGGATTGCTTCTTTTCTTTCTCACTTGCTCTTGTGATCAACACTCAATTGTAATCAAGGCAAGAGGCACCAATTGTGTGGTGGCCCTTGCGGGGAAGTTTTATTCCCGGCTTTGATTTGAGAAGAGAAGCTCACTCGGTCCGAGGGACCGTTTGAGAGAGGGAAGGGTTGAAAGAGACCCGGCCTTTGTGGCCTCCTCAACGGGGAGTAGGTTTGAGAGAACCGAACCTCGGTAAAACAAATTCGCGTGTCTCACTTTATTATTTGCTTGCGATTTGTTTTGCGCCCTCTCTCGCGGACTCGATTATATTTCTAACGCTAACCCGGCTTGTAGTTGTGTTTATATTTGTAAATTTCAGTTTCGCCCTATTCACCCCCCCTCTAGGCGACTATCAATTGGTATCAGAGCCCGGTGCTTCATTAGAGCCTAACCGCTCGAAGTGATGTCGGGAGATCACGCCAAGAAGGAGATGGAGACCGGCGAAAAGCCCACTACAAGCCACAGGAGCACTTCATCGGAAGAGTCCCGCACAAAGAGGAAGGAGAAGAAGAAGGACTCCTCCAAACGGAAGGAGAAAAGATCTTCCTCTTCCCACCACAAAGAAAAGAAGGAAAAATCTTCTTCTCACAAGTCGCATCGGAAAGGCGACAAGCACAAAAGGATGAGGAAAGTGGTCTACTACGAGACCGACACTTCTTCAACATCGACCTCCGACTCCGATGCGCCCTCCGTAACTTCTAAACGCCAAGAGCGTAAGAAGTTTAGTAAGATCCCCTTACACTATCCTCGTACATCTAGACATACTCCATTACTTTCCGTTCCATTAGGCAAACCGCCAACCTTTGACGGTGAAGATTATGCTAGGTGGAGTGATTTAATGAAATTTCATCTAACCTCACTCCACAAAAGTATATGGAATGTTGTTGAGTTTGGAGCACAGGTACCATCAATAGGGGATGAGGATTATGATGAGGACGAGGTGGCCCAAATCGAGCACTTCAACTCCCAAGCCACAACCATACTCTTGGCCTCTCTAAATAGAGAGGAGTACAACAAGGTGCAAGGGTTGAAGAATGCAAAGGAAATTTGGGACCTCCTCAAGACCGCGCACGAGGGTGATGAACTAACAAAGATCACCAAGCGGGAAACGATCGAGGGGGAGCTCGGTCGCTTTCGACTTCGCCAAGGGGAAGAGCCACAAGACATGTACAACCGGCTCAAGACTTTGGTGAACCAAGTGCGCAACCTCGGGAGAAAAAAGTGGGACGATCACGAGGTGGTTAAGGTTATTCTAAGAGCTCTCATCTTCCTTAACCCCACTCAAGTTCAATTAATTCGTGGTAATCCGAGATACCCACTGATGACACCCGAGGAAGTTATCGGGAATTTTGTGAGCTTTGAATGTATGATTAAAGGTTCAAAGAAGATCAACGAGCTTGACGAACCCTCCACGTCCGAGGCGCAACCGGTGGCATTTAAGGCGACGGAGGAGAAGAAGGAGGAGTCTACACCAAGTAGACAACCAATTGACGCCTCCAAGCTCGACAATGAAGAGATGGCCTTAATCATCAAAAGCTTTCGGCAAATCCTTAAGCAACGAAAGGGAAAGGATTATAAATCCCGTTCCAAGAAGGTTTGCTATAAGTGTGGTAAGCCCGGTCACTTTATCGCTAAATGTCCATTATCAAGTGACAGTGACAGGGACAACGACAAGAAGGGCAAGAGAAGAGAAAAGAAGAGGTACCACAAGAAGAGGGGCGGCGATGCCCACGTGTGCCGCGAGTGGGACTCCGACGAGAGCTCCACCGAGTCCTCCTCCGACGAGGACGCCGCCAACATCGCCGTCACCTAGGGGCTTCTCTTCCCCAACGTCGGCCACAAGTGCCTCATGGCAAAGGACGGCAAAAAGAAGAAGGTTAAATCTAAATCCTCCACAAAATATGAATCCTCAAGTGATGATAATGCTAGTGATGAGGAGGATAACTTGCTTACCCTTTTTGCCAATCTTAACATGGAACAAAAGGAAAAATTAAATGAATTGATTAGTGCTATTCATGAAAAGGATGACCTTTTGGATTCCCAAGAGGATTTTCTAATTAAAGAAAACAAGAAACATGTTAAGGTTAAAAATGCTTATGCTCTAGAAGTAGAAAAATGTCAAAAACTATCTAGTGAGCTAAGCACTTGCCATGACACTATTGCCAACCTTAGAAATGAAAATGCTAGTTTAATTGCTAAGGTTGAGTCTCATGTTTGTGATGCTTCAATTCCCAATCTTAGAAATGATAATAATGACTTGCTTGCTAAGATTAAGGAATTGAATGATTCTCTTGCTAGCCTTAGAGTAGAAAATGAAAATTTGATTGCTAAGGCTAAAGATTTTGATGTTTGCAATTCTATTATTTCCGACCTTAGAACTAAGAATGATATGTTACATGCTAAGGTTGTTGAATTAAAATCTTGCAAACCCTCTACATCTAATGTTGAGCATGTTTCTATTTGTACTAGATGTAGAGATGTTGATATCGATGCTATTCATGATCACATATCCTTAATTAAACAACAAAATGATCATATAGCATTATTAGATGCAAAAATTGCCGAGCATAACTTAGAAAATGAAAAGTTTAAATTTGCTAGAAGTATGCTCTATAATGGGAGACGCCCTGGCATTAAGGATGGCATTGGCTTCCAAAGGGGAGACAATGTCAAACTTAATGCCCCTCCTAAAAACTTGTCTAACTTTGTTAAGGGCAAGGCTCCCATGCCTCAGGATAACGAGGGTTACATTTTGTACCCTGCCGGTTATCCCGAGAGCAAAATTAGGAGAATTCACTCTAGGAAGTCTCACTCTGGCCCTAATCATGCTTTTATGAATAAGGGTGAGACATCTAGTTCTAGGCAACCAACCCGTGCCAAGTTGCCTAGAAAGAAAACTCCTATTGCATCAAATGCTCATGCTATTTCATTCAAAACTTTTGATGCATCATATGTGCTTACTAACAAATCCGGCAAGGTAGTTGCCAAGTTTGTTGGGGGCAAACACAAGGGCTCCAAGACTTGTGTTTGGGTACCCAAAGTTCTTGTGTCTAATGCTAAAGGACCCAAAACCGTTTGGGTACCTAAAGTCAAGAACTAAAATTGTTTTGTAGGTTTATGCATCCGGGGGCTCAAGTTGGATACTCGACAGCGGGTGCACAAACCACATGACAGGGGAGAAGAAGATGTTCTCCTCATATGAGAAAAACCAAGATCCCCAACGAGCTATCACATTCGGGGATGGAAACCAAGGTTTGGTCAAAGGATTGGGTAAAATTGCTATATCACCTGACCATTCCATTTCCAATGTTTTTCTTGTTGATTCATTAGATTACAACTTGCTTTCTGTATCCCAATTATGTCAAATGGGCTACAACTGTCTATTTACTGATATAGGTGTTACTGTCTTTAGAAGAAGTGATGATTCAATAGCATTCAAGGGAGTGTTAGAGGGTCAGCTATACTTGGTAGATTTTAATAGAGCTGAACTCGACACTTGCTTGGTTGCTAAGACTAACTTGGGTTGGCTCTGGCACCGCCGACTAGCTCATGTGGGAATGAAGAATCTTCATAAGCTTCTAAAGGGAGAGCACATTTTAGGACTAACAAATGTTCATTTTGAGAAAGACAGGATTTGTAGCGCATGCCAAGCCGGGAAGCAAGTTGGCACTAATCATCCACATAAGAACATCATGACTAGTGACAGGCCACTGGAGCTCCTACACATGGACCTATTCGGCCCGATCGCTTACATAAGCATCGGCGGGAGTAAGTACTGTCTAGTTATTGTGGATGATTATTCTCGCTTCACTTGGGTATTCTTTTTTCAGGAAAAATCTCAAACCCAAGAGACCTTAAAGGGATTCTTGAGACGGGCTCAAAATGAGTTCGGCTTAAGGATCAAGAAAATAAGAAGCGACAACGGGACGGAGTTCAAGAACTCTCAAATCAAAAGTTTCCTTGAGGAGGAGGGCATCAAGCATGAGTTCTCTTCTCCCTACACTCCTCAACAAAATGGTGTAGTGGAGAGGAAGAATCGAACTCTATTGGACATGGCAAGAACCATGCTTGATGAATACAAGACACCGGATCGGTTTTGGGCCGAGGCGGTCAACACCGCCTGCTACGCCATCAACCAGTTATATCTTCACCGAATCCTCAAGAAGACATCCTATGAACTCCTAATCGGTAAAAAGCCAAACATTTCATATTTTAGAGTTTTTGGTAGCAAATGTTTTATTCTTGTTAAAAGAGGTAGAAAATCTAAATTTGCTCCTAAAACTGTAGAAGGCTTTTTACTAGGATATGACTCAAACACAAGGGCATATAGAGTCTTTAACAAGTCCTCAGGACTTGTTGAAGTTTCTTGTGACGTTGTGTTTGATGAGACTAACGGCTCTCAAGTAGAGCAAGTTGATCTTGATGAGATAGGTGAAGAACAGGCTCCATGCATAGCGCTAAGGAACATGTCCATTGGGGATGTGTGTCCTAAGGAATCCGAAGAGCCTCCACATGCACAAGATCAACCATCCTCCTCCATGCAAGCATCTCCACCAACTCAAATTGAGGATGAGGCTCAAGATGTTGAACAAGAGGATCAAGAAGATGAGCCACCTCAAAATGACGGCAATGATCAAGGGGGAGATGCAAATGATGAAGACAAGGAGGATGAAGAACCAAGGCCGCCACACCCAAGAGTCCACCAAGCAATCCAACGAGATCACCCCGTCGACACCATCCTCGGCGACATTCAAAAGGGGGTAACTACTAGATCTCGTGTTGCACATTTTTGTGAACATTACTCGTTTGTTTCCTCTATTGAGCCACACAAGGTAGAGGAAGCACTACAAGATTCGGACTGGGTGGTGGCGATGCAAGAGGAGCTCAACAACTTCACTAGAAATGAGGTATGGCACTTAGTTCCACGTCCTAACCAAAATGTTGTAGGAACCAAATGGGTCTTCCGCAACAAGCAAGATGAGCATGGTGTGGTGACAAGGAACAAAGCTCGACTTGTGGCCAAGGGATACTCCTAAGTCGAAGGTTTGGATTTCGGTGAAACCTATGCACCCGTAGCTAGGCTTGAATCAATTCGCATATTATTAGCCTATGCTACTTACCATGGCTTTAAGCTTTATCAAATGGACGTGAAAAGTGCCTTCCTCAATGGACCAATCAAGGAAGAGGTCTATGTTGAGCAACCTCCCGGCTTTGAAGACAGTGAGTATCCTAACCATGTCTATAAGCTCTCTAAGGCGCTCTATGGGCTCAAGCAAGCTCCAAGAGCATGGTATGAATGCCTTAGAGATTTTCTTATTGCTAATGGCTTCAAAGTCGGAAAGGCCGATCCTACACTCTTTACTAAAACTCTTGAAAATGACTTGTTTGTATGCCAAATTTATGTTGATGATATTATATTTGGGTCTACTAATGAGTCTACATGTGAAGAGTTTAGTAGGATTATGACACAGAAATTCGAGATGTCTATGATGGGGGAGTTGAAGTATTTCTTAGGATTCCAAGTGAAACAACTCCAAGAGGGCACCTTCATTAGCCAAACTAAGTACACTCAAGACATTCTAAACAAGTTTGGGATGAAAGATGCCAAGCCCATCAAGACACCCATGGGAACCAATGGGCATCTCGACCTCGACACGGGAGGTAAGTCCGTGGATCAAAAGGTATACCGGTCGATGATAGGTTCTTTACTCTATTTATGTGCATCTCGACCGGATATTATGCTTTCCATGTGCATGTGTGCAAGATTCCAAGCCGACCCTAAGGAAGCTCACCTTACGGCCGTAAAACGAATCTTGAGATATTTGGCTTATACTCCTAAGTTTGGGCTTTGGTATCCTAGGGGATCCACATTTGATTTGATTGGTTATTCGGATGCCGATTGGGCGGGGTGCAAAATCAATAGGAAGAGCACATCGGGGACTTGCCAGTTCTTGGGAAGATCCTTGGTGTCTTGGGCTTCAAAGAAGCAAAATTCGGTCGCTCTTTCCACCGCCGAAGCCGAGTACATTGCCGCAGGACATTGTTGCGCGCAATTGCTTTGGATGAGGCAAACCCTGCGGGACTACGGCTACAAATTAACCAAAGTCCCTTTGCTATGTGATAATGAGAGTGCAATCAAGATGGTGGATAATCCCGTCGAACATAGTCGCACTAAACACATAGCCATTCGGTATCATTTTCTTAGGGATCACCAACAAAAGGGAGATATCGAGATTTCATACATTAATACTAAAGATCAATTAGCCGATATCTTTACCAAGCCTCTTGATGAACAATCTTTTAACAAACTTAGGTATGAGCTCAATATTCTTGATTCTAGGAACTTCTTTTGTTAAATTGCACACATTGCTCTTCTATATACCTTTGATCATGTCTCTTTCCTATGCTATGACTAATGTATTTTTCAAGTCTATTTCAAACCAAGTCATAGGTGTATTGAAAGGGAATTGGAGTCTTCGGCGAAGACAAAGGCTTCCACTCCGTAACTCATCCTTCGCCGTCGCTCCAAGAGACTCTCCATCTTTGGGGGAGAGAACAAAAGGACTTCGTCTTTGGTATAATATTAACTCATCTATTTATGACCAAAGGGGAAGATAGCACTTCGAGGGCTCTAATGCTTCCGTTTTTGGCGATTCATGCCAAAGGGGGAGAAAGTATGAGCCCAAAGCAAAAGGACCGCACCACCACCAATTTCAAAAACTTCGTGTTTCCAAGAATATTATCAATTAGTATCCTATTGTGTTCAAAAGGGGGAGAAAGTAGTATTTCAAAAAGGATATATCAAAACCCTCTTGAACACTAAGAGGAGGATCTCATCTAGGGGGAGTTTTGTTTGGTCAAAGGAAAAGCATTTGAAACAGGGGGAGAAAATTTCAAATCTTGAAAATGTTTCTCAAAATCTTATTCATTTGCCTTTGACTATTTGCAAAAGAACTTTGAAAAGGATTTACAAAAGAGTTTGCAAAAACAAAACATGTGGTGCAATCGTGGTCCAAAATGTTTAATAAGAAAGAAACGATCCATGCATATCTTGTAAGTATTTAGATTGGCTCAATTCCAGGCAACATTTACACTTACATTATGCAAACTAGTTCAGTTATGCACTTCTATATTTGCTTTGGTTTGTGTTGGCATCAATCACCAAAAAGGGGGAGATTGAAAGGGAATTAGGCTTACACCTAGTCCCTAATTAATTTTGGTGGTTGAATTGCCCAACACAAATAATTGGACTAACTAGTTTGCTCAAGTGTATAGATTATACAGGTGTAAAAGGTTCACACTTAGCCAATAAAAAGATCAAGTTTTTGGATTCAACAAAGGAGCAAAGAGGCAACCGAAGGCACCTCTGGTCTGGGGGCACCGGACTGTCCGGTGTACACCGGACAGTGTCCGGTGCACCACCGGACAGTGTCCGGTGCACCAGAGGACTCCAACTCGAACTCGTCACCTTCGGGAAATTCCAGAGGCGACTCCGCTATAATTCACCGGACTGTCCGGTGTACACCGGACAGTGTCCGGTGCTCCAAGGGAGAGCCGCCCCAGGAACTCGCCAGCCTCGGGAATTCACTTCAGCCGCTCCGCTATAATTCACCGGACTGTCCGGTGCACACCGGACTGTCCGGTGTAACAGCGGAGCAACGGCTATTTCGGCGCCAACGGCTACCTGCGTCGCATTAAATGCGCGCGCAGCGCGCGCAGATGTCAGACTCGCCCATACTGGCGCACCGGACATCCAACAGTACATGTCCGGTGTGCACCGGACATCCAGGCGGGCCCACAAGTCAGAAGCTCCAACGGTCAGAATCCAACGGCAGTGATGACATGGCGGGGGCACCGGACTGTCCGGTGTGCACCGGACTGTCCGGTGCGCCATCGAACAGACAGCCTCCCAACGGCCACTTTTGGTGGTTGGGGCTATAAATACCCCAACCACCCCACCATTCATTGCATCCAAGTTTTTCACTTCTCAACCACTTACAAGAGCTAGGCATTCAATTCTAGACACACTAAAGAGATCAAATCCTCTCCAATTCCACAAAAGACTTTAGTGATTAGCGAGAGAGATTTGCCGTGTTCTTTTGAGCTCTTGCGCTTGGATTGCTTCTTTTCTTTCTCACTTGCTCTTGTGATCAACACTCAATTGTAATCAAGGCAAGAGGCACCAATTGTGTGGTGGCCCTTGCGGGGAAGTTTTATTCCCGGCTTTGATTTGAGAAGAGAAGCTCACTCGGTCCGAGGGACCGTTTGAGAGAGGGAAGGGTTGAAAGAGACCCGGCCTTTGTGGCCTCCTCAACGGGGAGTAGGTTTGAGAGAACCGAACCTCGGTAAAACAAATTCGCGTGTCTCACTTTATTATTTGCTTGCGATTTGTTTTGCGCCCTCTCTCGCGGACTCGATTATATTTCTAACGCTAACCCGGCTTGTAGTTGTGTTTATATTTGTAAATTTCAGTTTCGCCCTATTCACCCCCCCTCTAGGCGACTATCATAACCCCTACTGCGAGCGGCACCCCTGGTGCAGGATAATACAAGGCTTGTCCCACATCTTGTGTTCCATTCCGCGTCAACCCATCTGGGCAGGGACACACAGCGACAATTCACTCGTCGGTCTAGGGACCCCCGGGGGTCGAAACGCCGACAATTCCAATGTGCTAAACTTTATTAGAGTAGTCCAAACACCCTAATGAGCTAAACTTTAGCTCTTCAATTCGTATGACTAAAGTTTAGCAAGAAGCTAAAGTTTATCCCGTGAGATTGAAACGGGGCCTTAATTGACGTTGCCACTACTTTTAGTCAACCCTTTGATAACTAGAGGACTAATGAGATATTTTAGTCATCCAGTTTGCTTTTCTAAAGATTAAAAATAACTAAACTTTAGTCATCTCAAACCAATCAGGACTGTTAGCCCACGATCAACCAATAGATGTCTATTTAGATCGTGCGGTACAACAACATTTTTTGGACCGCTAGTGTGGACTCGAGGGTTTTTTAGATAGCATTTGGTTTCGAAGTATGGTAAGACAGAGTTGTTCCACTCTTAATTTGTTGTTATTTAAATTAATTCCATGCGGAACAAAATAATTCTAAAAATAGAAAATTATACTCGAATATTGAATCATTTAGCCCCTAAAATCTTTTGGACAAAACATTCCATCCCAACCGGCTTTAAAAGCAAACACTGTATTTTTTAAGAGAAATAATGTAGGGGAGCTCCTACATTAAATTTTATTAAAAAAATGTTAAACAACAGAGCAAAACAAAGAAGGTAGAGAAAAGAGGGTTGGAAGGGAGAGAGGAGGAGCAGTCATCTAGAGTTTAGCCATTTAGATACATTTAAGTTTAAGAGCAGGACTAAATCTAAATATCTACAGCTTCAACGGGTAGTTGAAACAAAATCTCTAGGAAGTGAAAGAGGGAACGACATTTTTTAAGATGCAACCGTTGCGCTGTTTCCAAATGGTTCAAGCCACCACTGCAACAACTTCCATGAAAAACATCTACTAAAGGTATTCTTCGTGTCTTCACATGGCTAAGAAGTCAAGATCAAAGTGGACGATCAAGGTTCCACTTGATACACATGGCTAAGAAGTCAAGATCAAAGTTACACTTGATACTTACGTAGTGCTAGCAATCTGAGCGTTCCATCCCAACCGGCTCAAATATTGAATCATTTTTTTATTATTTTTTAGGTATTCTAAACATACAAAAATATACTCAAATATTGAATTATTTGCCTCCCTAAAATCTTCGGGATGAAACGTTCCATCCCAACCAGCTCTATAAACAAACACTATCTTACATTCACAATAGATTCACTCGTCTTTACTGGGAAGTGCGGCGGTTGGGTTCGTCGTCTAATTTGCAGAGCTATGCCCCGTTAAACTTGGCAAGACATAATTTGGACAGCAATTTATTAGCCCATAATTTGAATAAACATCACATTAACTCAAAATACAAGCAAAAAGTGAGGGTTTGTTTCGTTGAACCAGACCAGTTCAATGAGCCTAAACTTTATTATTGTTCCTCCAAACTTAAAACACAAGTTAGTTGCCGCAATTATGCAACCGCAGCCAATGGGCCAGGGTGGGTGCCCAATTTCGTGCAACAGTTTGCAAGTAGGACACAGATGCTTACATTACATAGAGGGTTTCAAAAAAAGTTCACATGGCAGTACTAAGTTTCCTGACAACTTACTAGTGACTAACCAGGTCCAGCTGCATGGAAGTATTATTGCTGGATCATGCAGGAGTCCTAATGCCCAGAAGAAGCCTGATCACCTGATGCTGGCATTATAATGCCATACTCTACACATACTCAGTAGTCCGAACTTCCGTGCTATCACACAAACCCTAGTGTGCTCTAATACAACAATCTGACCAGGTTACAAGCTATATACAGTGTGCCTGACATTAGAGGGACCCCAGCCCAGGACCACAAACTGCGACGAACAATAAAATTACAGTTCTCAAACGTGAAACGTGGGAAGGCTTTGTACAACCGAGCATAGATTTCATAAATTTAATCAGCACGGCCATCACCTTCGCCGCCTTTTTGACTCCACCGGCTGAAGAGATCAGTTAAAGTTATACTATTAGAAGCATAACTACAATTCACATTGTAGTTTTTAGAGGGTGCTTGGTTCCCCTCACTTGATGTTTGAATGCCAATTACAAAGTATTAAATTAAATATAGTCTAGTTACAAAACTAAGACCGGATGAATTTATTAAGCCTAATGTATCCATGATTAGCAAATGTTTACTAGCATCACATCTTAATAGGCTCGTCTTACCATTTAGTCCTCATTCATGTGATTAGTTTTGTAATTAGACTATATTTAATATTTCTAACTAGTACCTAGACACCCGATATGACGGTTTAGTCCCTTGGAACCAATCACCCCCTTAGATAGCAAGCTTACACCAATGATAAGCAGAAACTAACATCATGTGTGGCTTACCTTTTCTTCTGATTGCGCTGTAGCTTCATGTGAATTCTCAACCATCTTACCATTTTCAGCTGTACAGGTCTGGCAGAAAAAATGCTCGAGTTTCTTTGCTTCTTTGATTGTCATCCCAATGCAAGCAGGGTGAAACCTGAAAGAGGAGGTTATAGGAAGTATACTAACAGTCTCAAAGGGCACAAAGTGACTGAATAGCCATGAGCCCATGAACCAATCAATGCTCAGATAAAGATCCAAATTGACCTTAAAGTCTCGATGGGAACACTGCCTACTGAAATATGCACATGAATTGTTCTTTTTTCTCAAACCACGCAGGAGGATTACATGTCATTTCATTAAATTAGAAAAAAAGTACGAGTCTGGGAGACCAAACTCAGCCACCAGGAGACACAGCCTTGTTTGGATACTCTCGTATTCACCTCAATCCACGTGTATTGAGGTGGATTATGGTGTAAATTAGTTTAAGTTACACCCCAATCCACCTCAATACACATGGATTGAGGTGAATACGAGAGTATCCAAACAAGGGCTAAGAGCTTGTTCGGTTAGAGGTGGATTGGGAAGAATAAAGCCCTTTCTATTCAATTTTGAATAGGAAGGAATTTAATCCCCACAATCCCCTCCGATCCTCACGCAACCGAACAAGCCCTAAGGAGACCAGCACATCAACATGCCACAAACTGACTAAAAGACAGCCAGCAACGCTCCAGAGTAGAGCGACCTGGATAAAAGCTGTGTGAGCTTGGAGGACCTGGCCATGCACCAAAGACCACCCTCCGTGCACACAGCACTGGTAACATCCTGAACATTCAGCCTAGTTCAATGCTTCCAGACCTCCCAAGCTACCAAGATTATCAAAGTGTTCAAACCCTTTCTGAAATATGCACATGAATCGTGAAAAGGTTTAAAATTTTAAACGGCACCCTGCATAACCAATCATGACCTGTTATCAATTTGAGAGCACAACTAGTTGTAGGCGAACAGCAGTAAATACACTTTATTTTAGCAATGAAAGATGCTAAGAAAAAAAATCAACCTGCAGGGGGTAAAGACAGCTCTCAGGTATTGCATTAAGAAGCCCTCAGTTCTTATACAGGTCCAGAAACCCTCAAAACTCCTGTACCACCCATACAACGTGACACCATAGCGTATGTGACAACGACCACAGCCAGGGACAGACCTTAGACCTGTGCTTTGGCGTGAGAGACAAGGGATTTTTTTACCCCGACCTTAAATTCACTCCCATGGAGAGTCAAACTCACGACTAGAGAAATGCTACTTACCAGCTAACCAACTCAGCTAGATGCTAAGAAACACTGGTTTATTTATTCATTTTGGCTATTTTGGTCCTCGGTGAGAGAAGTATGCAATCAATATCATGTTACATACTTACATTACACACTTACGCTACATAATTGTACAAAGGTGTCAAAGGAAACAAATTCGTTTTTGGTCGGTTCGGTATTCATGTCTCTTTGTCTAAAAAAAACTCGGCCGATAGGGGAAAGACCACCCCACGGTATTATAATAAGAAGAAGCTCAATCAGAGCCCCGACCGAGAAAGGTCACGAAAGCTGGTCCCTCGTGCAACATAAGGGTCCACCCCCTATAGGCCAGATCTTTACTCATGCTTTGAGCCCTCCCAGCCCCTACATGAGGATCCGCTCACTATAGGTCAATCCATCTCGTGTGCACACGACCAGGGGAACCAGCGCGTGACATTATTTAACCTCGGTGACCTTATTTAACCTCAGCCTAAAATTCACTCCCACTGGGATTCGAACTCAGAACCTAAAGAGTGCTACTTAGACCACCTAACCAACTCAGCTAGAGGCCCTTTCACATTCATGTCTCTTGTCTAAGCTCAAACAAATATAAGTCCACACATTCACAGGCCAATAAAGCAATCAATTGAATTAAAGAATGCACCAGAGAAAAGGAGGTAAATGCTGTATAAAAAAATATTAGGCCAGCATGCTTCATCTATAATGCTCACCAGTCAGAACATTCCTCGCATTGGATCATAAGGTCATCTGGATTGTATGGCATCTCGCACTTGCAAAACCTGGCACATGTTTTACAGAAGAGATTAGAGGAATAAAACAAGTAAAAATGATGATTCAGATTTAAGAAATACATATACAAGTAAAAAAAGTTCCATCTATGGCTTTTCAAAACCATCACAATGTGAGAAAGGTTATAATGTAAGCTCAAGTGTGAGGTGCAGCCAGTGAGCCAGCATATAATAATGGAAAGACAACTAGCAGGCCATACATTGAGTAGCATAGGAGAATAAGTAGCAGGCCATACTGTTTGATTTTGAGCTAGCAACCTAGCATTAGAAAATATAGGACTGAAGCTGTATCTGATCAGAATAGTTCAGACACACAATTGTTGGGGTGAATTAAGGAATAGATTCAAGAGAAAGTTAGGATTAAGAAAGGTTCAAAGTCTGCATCCATGACAGTTCACTGTTTTCATCCAAGGTGACACAGCCTTGTGTCATGGCCCACAAGACCCAAACATAAGAGCAGACAGCTAGACTAAAACAGAATGTAGTGGGGCAATAACAGAATTGTCTAGGAGTGAGGTCTCAAGGCAGCAAGGCAATGGCTTAAGAACCTTGAGGTGTATGGCAAGAGTCCAAGAGGACCTCAATGTAGTTAGGACCAAGAGGATCTGAGTTGACGAGGGTTTAGATTCGTAGTAGTTATAGTTATAGTTAATTAGGAAACAGTTACAGGGAATCTGGAAACCAAATGCTACATTGCTACTATCAAAAGTCAAGGGTCTGCATCCGCTCTACAAGAAAGCTGCATCTATCCCACAACCAAGCAAGAAAATATCCTATCTTCCAATGGATATTCCCAAAATCTAATCTCTATCTGCCCTCTTTACCTTCCAGTAACAAACCATGTGTTTCCTTAAAGGGTCCATGTTGTTGGGATGGGTCATCAGACCCATATTTAGAAATGTTTAGTTTGAGGCCCCAGTGGGTTGGGTCCATTATCCCAGGATACAGGGTGGGTTGGGTCCATCCCAAGAGGGAATATTATCCCAAGATGTGGGGTTGTTTCTATCCTTCCAAAACAAAGAAATAGGCACAACCCAGTTTGATTCACGCATCGTCTGCACACGCACGCTATGCATCATACACCAGCAGCGAGCATCGGCGCAGCGCCGCAGCCCAATTGCGAGGAGGCAGCAGCATGAGTGAGCGGTGAGGCAGCGGCAGCAAGGAGCACAGTGGACGATGCAATAAGAGATGGGAGCCTCAGTGAAGGCAGCGCATCATGGGATGACACACCAGCAGCATCGGAAATGGCTGAGAGGCCTAGCAGCAACATGCCAACATGAGCAAGCAGAAATTCGAAATGGCGGCGTGAGCAGACAGGAAGTTGCTAAGCTGGGGCGGCCCGTGAGTTGCTCGGAAGTAACAGGCTGGATGGCAAGTGGCGGTGGGGGAGTCTGAGTACGCAGCTACATGTACAGAGGAGAAAGAAAAGAGTAGAGAACCCAACCTCCAAACCCATAGATTGATACCTCCAACAAACAAAATCATGGGATCAACCCAATTTCCAAACTGAACATGAAGCAGGTTGAACCTGTCCCAAACGGTAGGGTTAGGTCCGTCCCGTCACTCCTCTTCCCCAAACCAAACACATGCTAACACTATGGCCTGCCTTTGAAATCAAACAAAGACTATCAATGTAATAACTTGCTGCAAGGGCATTGTCTAGAATTTTCATGCTATAGTAAACAGAGAACCAGCAAGTCCTAGTTGTACCCAACCACAAAGGCCTAAAGAAACATGTTCTACATGGCATGAGCCTTTGTGTACCGCTGATATTTCCCCAATAGATAGCAATGTCATCTATTGGAGAAGATGATTGGATTTACATGACCTTTTGGTATTCCACAAGCATAGAAAACATGCAGATGAATTACTCCTATTTAGTACAGAGAGGTTCATGGTGATGCAGGATCATATAGGAAATTGACTTATGACCTTAATAGCCTTGGGCAGACAGAAAATACAATTTCTGAAATAAAAGGCTTGTGTGGAAATATAGAAAAAAAGTTCTTTGAATGGACGAGGTGAAGGGACGTGGTAAGCTACTTGTGAGAAATTTTCGCATGGCAGGGTAGAAAACAACCCCACGTACCCAGGTTGGGAAATGGAGATGACATTCCCAGGTCACCTATGCCTTTGACCCCATTTTCTATGACTATGACTATGTTGGGATTCTTAAAGAAACTCATGAAAGTTATCTACAAGTGACATGAATTGATACTGAAATAAAGACAGATATCATCTACGTGATCCCTGCAATTCGAGTTACTCTGTCTGCCTTTTACCAATACTTACTCTAGTAGTATATAACCTTGAGACACAAACTTAGACCCAGTTTGGGATGGCTCCAGCTCCAGAAAATTTGGTGGAGTTGGTAGAAAAGGTCATTAGATGCTCCAGAAAATGGTGAACCTGGAGTTGTGAACCTTTAAAAGACATCTATACAAGTCAGTTTGTTTATTATTTAGATTAAAAATATTTTTAAAACTATTTAAATTTATATTATAAACTACAACTACACGCCGGAGCTGGAACATGGAGCAGTCCCAAACACCTCCTTAATATATTCTTATATTTATGTCGACGCCATCCATGCCTTGGAACTTAATATATTATTATATTCAAAAGGTACTTGCTTATCAGTATGGTTTTGCATCACAAATGTGTCAAATTAATTGAGTAGTTGTAGTCAAAGTCCCCTAAGAAAACAATAGACCTTGTGTTTGGAGATAGAGGTAATACTTACAATTTTAGCACTATCAACACAAAACAAGTCATTCCTTTGGTTTTTGACATGGTTTACTCCTATTAATCCTTGTCCAACCCGAGTACCAATAAGCAATCTAATTGGGTCGCATGTAGGGGGAAATGCTGCTTCCGAAAACCAAAGCTATCTAATATATGCTGGATTAGAGGTAGCAGGAGATTAACACATTGCACAAGTTAAAGAATCAGACTAGATGAACTTGCTACAAATTGTAAATGCAACATGAATGCAAATCCAAAATAATGAAATTGCAAGTCTTGCTGTGTTCTTACACTGCTATACGATCTGGTACAAAGCTGCCAGTAGCTGATTTATACTCGAAGCGGCAGAAGAAATCCTCAGCATTGACAGAATCAAGCTTTGTATAGCTACGGAAGCTGTGGACATTGCATTTCCCCTCAATGGTGTCAGCACTTTGTACATCATAGTGGTCAGAGAGGAAAACCTCCTTGGAACCATGAAATGGCCGCCGACCACCTATGGACTCCTCTGGTCGATAATACCACCGCACTCGTACTCTCACATTGGTGCCTCGAGATCCTGCTGCTTCAATTGCCTCAACTCTTGCCACATAAGGTGGCTTTGAAGCATCAGATGCCCTCATTAGCACGCAATCGCCAGCTGTAAGAAACAATTTAAAGAATCAATTGAATCCGGAAGGCACTTTACGCTGCTTCGTCAAAGCAATGAGAAAGCCTTATATAAACAAAAATACCCCATTCTTCACTTCTATAAGGTGTATTTTAGTTTGAAAAGGTCAGATTATAAGTGTATTTGTTTGACAAAGGTATTCAAGTTCTTCTATTATGATAATTGTTTTTTTTTGCAAGAAAAAGTAAAGGACCAATATACTTTTGAAGACCTCATACCAAAATTTGGCCGACGACATTGTGAGGAAACGAGCACTGTATTACAGAACCTTGATTGAGCTCTTCTATCCAAAAAAATACTATTCATGTACCAAATTTGAAGCTGTAACGCAATAACAGAGCAAACATACTAACGAACTGTAGACAATCTAATCAAAGAGCACATCAATCGTAAAATAGCTTATTGCACTTTTATTTTATTATAGCTCTATTTTGTATAAATCGAGCTCGTTCATACACAGATGCCAATGCGATGTACACACGTCCACTAATACCTAGTACAAGACTGAACATTCCAACAAGCTGAGTTCATGTTAACGATAGCTTTGTAGGGAAAAAAAGTTTCAACTTTCAAGTGACCAGAGCACAGCATAGTACTGCAGTAACCACTGCCATGCTAACCCCCCTCGAAGATTACGCCGTTACATTGCTAATTGAATTCAAACCCCAAACAGCCACGGAGTTGGCAGCAGTGAACAACAAAGCGGTCAAATTTCAACCGCAGTAAAGGCATAGATGGCCAAAACAACAGACCAGCGCCCGATTATTGCAACCATTCCTGACGAAATCAATCTACCCCCAAAGTAAGACACCCCGAACCCCAGGGCCCGGAAACCGAGACCCCCGACACATGTCCCCAGATACGCCACCCGCCAACGCCAACAAAAAATCCCCCAAAAAAGGCCCTCCGTAAATTCCGGATCAGACGGGGGAAAGGGGCACTCACGCTTGATGACTCTGTCCGAACCCTTGATGGTATAGGACTCGAGGATCCGCTTGGGCGGTCGCGACTTCCCCGCCATGGGGCGCGACCGCGACGGCGAAGGCGGGGGGGCGGAGACCGGGGCCGGGGGCGCTAGGGTTTGGAGAAGACCACAAGAAGACGGATTTTTTTTTATTATTTCTCTCGATCTCTCAGTTCTGCCCCCTTTGGTTCGAAATGCGGAGGCGCTCGCGGTCGCGGCTCCCTCGCGTGAAGTTGCTTTTTTTACCGCCTCCTTTTCCTTCGCCGCGCGCTTTTCGCATGCACGGCTTTGATGGGAGCAGTAAAAGCTGGGCAGCTGATGTCTGATGACGGCTGGCGCGCGGTGAATGAGCGGCGGTGAAACTGCCGCGAATGGGTGAGGACGAGATCGGCCGTTCGATGAACTAAGGAGTGCATCGTGTCCGCTGGTTAGGTGGGTAAGCAACGGGGAGCTTCGCCTCCTGCTTCTGGATGGTTCGGAACGGATCTGGAAGTGGAGGTGGACTGATCGGGCGGGACGAGTGAACGACGGATAGGGATAGGGCAGCGGAGAACATGGACACGAGTGCCTGTCTGCATGGCCATTAGTCTATCTCCATCAGATTGTATCACATTTATCATAATTTTAATTTAAAACTTTTATCTGTAAATATTGTTAAACAATATTATCTACATTTTTACTTTTCCTATTTTTCAGGCTCTACCGAAGACGGTCTTAGAGGCCTATTTGAATGATGACTCAAAAAAGTCTAGTCCAGGCACCAACGCCACGCGTTGGATTTCCTATGCCCGGGACTGAGAATCTGAGATGATTTGTTTGTCAGACATTTGCCTTATAGGCTTCCATCTAAACATGCGGGGATGGTATTATGGCACGAAAATTTTAAGATTTGTTGCTACTATGTACTTTAGATTGTGGAATATGTTTAGGTTTTCTTGTGAAAAATATATTTATAAAAATGATTTATATTAAATTTATGTATTCTAAAATTAATTTTAGTGGTCTTCAATTTAGTATATTAATTTAATATTATGGAGTATTTTTTCTATTCAATTCTATTTAATCTCGTTGAATTTTTGCATTTGTATCTCTTATATACCACTATTTTATCGGCTCCCTTATCATCTCTACTCCTATATAATCCATCACTTAAAATGTCACTAAGCCCACGCAACAAATTAACCACAACAATCTCCCTCCAATAAAATCACCGCTTTGGATCGCTTCTTTTACCTCCACCCTCTTTCCTCAATCGCATCCAAATATCTCTATTTTATGGACCATCCTCTCATCCATCACCAATCATGATGACGCCCCGCAACCCGGAGCCCCCACAACGCCTACATAACGCCCCCGCTAACGACTAGTGATCAACGACGGCGAAGGAGTTCCACGACCTGTCGCTGAAAAGAGGAAGGGCGCCCACGAGCCGGGCCTCTTTGACGACAGCCGCGGTGATCGCTCCTCTAGGCTCTCTCTCTCACTCACTCACTCACTCTCTCTCTCTCTCTCCCTTATTGAGACACACATGCTTAAGTATAAAACACAAAGACGTGTATGTTCTGTTGACTAGTGTGTGAATGTGAATTTAGTAATTTAGAGCCAATAATATGGTTCAAATCCCTCACTCACCCACTTGTAACATCTACTACGAGCAATCAGGTCCCGATAGCGCAAGCCACCGAAGGCTGGAAGTATGGACATTCAGACCAAACCAGTATAAATCTTGCGCCACTGAGTACACCATCCGGACCAAAACACGCATATACAAATTTACTCGTTGGTGCTAGTTCGAAACATCGACAAGATGCATCACACATAGTAGATTAGAAGGATAACACATGAGACATAGATTATACTGGTTTAGGCATGGGCATGGGTGGCAACAAGGTGAGTCTGGGGCGAGTGTGGCATCTGCGGACCCACCCTGAAAACCAAAGATAAAACCCACATCCAACCTAAACTTCGCTATGGGTAGAATCTACATGTGCCCCCAAACTCGACGAGAACATAAAAACCACTAAAGTTTTGTTTGAATACTCTAGTATACATCTCAATCCACATATATTGAGGAGGATTAAGGTATAAATTAGTTTAATTTACACCTTAATCTACCCCAATACATATAGATTGTGATGTATACTATAGTAGTCAAACAAAGCCTAGGGGCTCTGACCCCCGACGCTTCAATACATAAACACACAACCAACATCGAAGTCCAACTATACACAACGAGTGAACCATAATTAAATACCCTAAGAAACACTAAGTACACATACAATTTATTAGTTCCTAAAACATGACAAGTTCATAGCAAGTAGCAACTCAACATCTCGGTTCATAGAATCATAATTCAGAGTTCACATATTAAACGTTTACAGTCCATCATATGCCCAAGACACTACAACATGTCCATCACAGTGACTCACACATAAATTAAAAGTTCATCATGAGTTATGAATTCTTCTTATCAAATTTAAATAGCACCTTGAAGTCTGACTGGCTGAGTCCTAGCGTCATCTTCAACACTAATAGAGTATGGTTCATATTTTCACATTATAAAGGAAAATGTATTTTATCAGACTCAAGAAGAATATTTGCATATTATAAAGGAAAAATACTATCATTTTTTTGTTAACAATAGTATAATTTTTTTACTCCACATGCATGATTTGTACCAAGTTTTGTTAATTCCGTAGCAATGTATGGACATTGTACTAGTATTAACTTGATGTTCCAGTTCCACATCAAAATAAAATTAGATTTAAATTATGTATCTTTCATGAGGACCTAATACTAACGTTCCAAATATCATTGTTAAATAACAATACAAACACACACTTATACATATACTACGCTGTTACTATTTTTATTTATGCTTAACACAAACATGTATGTTCTTGGCTAGTGTGTGTAAATGTGGATTTAGTCATTTAGAGCCAACAATATGGTTCGAATTCCTATTGTATATATGATTTTAGATTTTTGTTACTATTTAAATATGGGGGGCACAACGAGGGTAGTAGAAAACGTGAAATCGAAAAAATTGATGCTTTAATATTTACTAGTCATATGTCTGTGCATTGTACTATATATATATATATATATATATATATATATATATATATATATATATATATATATATATATATATATATATATATATATATATATATATGATAAATTTTGTTTTAATAAAGCACAAAATATATGTTTTCTATTGATTAGGTGGGTGTGAATATGGAGCCAACAACCAAGGTTCAAGCACTCACTTATACATAATTTCACCTTATTTTTACATAAACTCTCCTATTATAGCAGTAGAGAAGAAATCATAGAAGTGCGAGTTGATTCTAAAGAATTGTAGGTTTTTTTAAAAAAAATAACGTGGGACGACCATTGAAACTGATGCTTTAATATAATAGAGATATGCATAACACATAGACGTATATTATCCCTACTACTCTATAAGATACGAACGTGTGCGTCCACATCTCCCATTGAAGCATGCCCCCGGGCACCCCCCCCCCCCCCCCCGCTCCCCTCGTGCACGCACCACCATGATCTACTCATCCACCTCCGATCCGAAATCTCCTCACCCACTCTTTCCATGGAAGGCGCCCACCCGATGGTGCGTCCGCGCGATCCACTCCCCCACCCTATCTCTCTCTAAAAGGTCGATCCACACGATCCACTCCCCCTGATCTGCCTCACCTCCATGGAAGTACCCAATCCGCCTCTCCCAATCTCTCCACAGTGCATATCGTGCCCCCGCCCCGACGCGCCCCCTCCCTTAGCTCGCGATGCCCCACTCCACGCCCGTCGTGGCGGGCGCCTTGCGCCCCTCCACGAGTGTGGCTTCATCAGCGTCGTCTTCAGGGAGAAGGCTGTCAGGTTCATGTCCGTCATCGCCATCAGCATCACATCGAAGCAACCCATGGAATTCCAAGCAAGCAGCGCCACGTGAAGTCAACCCTCGAACTCTATCGCTGGATACGTACCTAATTGCTTTTTATTGTTTTTTTGCAACAAAAGAACCTTGTCCTTGAATTGGCTTGCTCGAGGTGATGGATGTTTGCCACCTCGTACTCGTAGTTAGTGCCTTGTCATTACAAGGGTTCATGTTCATCTTGGTCAGGTGTCCTTGTTTATGTGATCCCATCGCAGATCGCAAACTTGGCACATTCAATTTGTCATTTACTTGTTAACCAAAATATGTCGGAATGCTCAAATGTCATTGGATCTGGACTAGATGGTTGTTTCGAAACAGATCCGAGCGATAACAGCTTCTTAGTTTACACTTCATTAGGACCAACTATTCATGATTTAAATCATTGTTTAATCTTTACCTCATTCCTGTAAGATCCACATCACTACATCCATAATTCTGATAATGGAACTATCAACATAGTGATGTAGTAACATGGGAAGTAGCATCCAACAGTCTAATGAAATTGCTGAATTTTTATCACCTAAGCTAGTAGCACCGTCATCTGTTAGAAACATTAGGGGTAATACCTAGCAATGGTGACCGAGTTATGAATTTTACGATCTGAGTGAGCAGATGTTGTAATATGATCTAGCAGCATCATTGCACGCCTGCTGTTTTGTTGCATTAACCAAATTTCTTTGCGTGTCATTTAGGTTGCCAAAGACCAATCTAGCAAGGACATCAATGCTCTTAAGCAGCACATCAAGAACCTCCTCAGTCCATTTACCCCATTCTTCTTCAAACGACCCCTACCGTGAGGGTGCGAACTTTGCGCGTGGATACCCTTTCAACCTCAGGGAGGGTGCTCACACCGCTGTCTACCATGGCCTATGGCTGAACATCCCTGACAATGATACCCAACATAGATGGTAAAGCCCAAGGATAGGAATGAGAGGTATTGCATTTTAATCTCGTCTTTAATCTGATATTCTGGCAACTGCTCTGCTGCATCAAGTGTTGGGTCTAACTCCCTTTTTTAAGGTATGTTGATGTTGTCATGACAATCCCCAAGGGAACCTTGTTCCCCATGTGTGGCATGAACCTTGCCTTTGACAGGGATCTCATCGGCCCTGCTATGTACTTTGGTCTCATGGGTGATGGCCAGCCCATTGGTCTCTAAGACGACATGTGAGAAGGATGGTGTGTGAATGTGTGTGGTTTCTCTGTTCTTTCTTGTACAATTGTTTACTTTGTTCCCAGAACATAGTGTACATTTGCCTGGTGATGATTTTACAACAAAAAAAACTTACGTCATTTGCAACCACCTGAGCCTCAGAGTCAAGACTGTCCTACCATACATCTGGCACATCAAGGCTAGCAACCCCTTCGTTAACTTAAAGAAGGAATACAAGGGCATCTTCTGGTAGGAGGACATCATCCCCTTCTTCCAGAACGTGATCATCCCCAAGGACTGCGACATCGTCCAGAAGTGCTACATCTATCTCTGCTGACAATTGTATTCACTTGTACAAAAACACATAACATTTCCCTTGGCTTTTGTTATCTAGAATTTTTTGATACAATGTATGGTTTGGCTAATATCTTACCGCAAGGTACTGAACCTTTTCTTGTGATGACATTCAGATCTTCTTGGACCCAAAGGAGAGGAACAACACCGAATACAAGTTAGATACCTACATTACGGTCTACCGCAGGCTGTGTAGGAAAGATGTCGTCTCTGAGTACCCTATGACCGATGATGCATAAATATGATGCCCCTGATATCTCCATTTCATTTCGTTGAATCTGGATGTTTTGTTGGGGTCTCAACCTTAACTGGAATGTTGCCAAGTCGAGAAAAATGTTGGAAGACAATGTCAAATGGGGGTAAGCTTACAGGCTAGAGGATATACGCTAGGTAAATTCTCCCATTAATTTTTAGTAACCTTGGGTTGCTTTCCTCAAGTATCATGGTATGTGAACCCTGGTAAAGTAACTAAACATCATTGTTACTGCATTTTAACATGAAGTTTCTTTTGAAGGGGAAATGAGTAAAATGTACATGGCAAGTTTTCAAGACAGAGGGGAGAACTGTTGTTGTCATGAGACCAGCAAAGCAGGCAAGAAGTCCCTCTTTTTAAAGTGTTATCTTTAGTGTCTTCTCTTTCTGAAAAATGGTTGCTCTCTGTAAGCTCATCTGTATGCCATTCTCAAATTTTAGAACACATCATCCCATGGAGGACACATACGGTTCCTTGTATACTCTTTGGAGAAAGCAATTCTTAGCATGTCGACCAAGAGAAAATGGTCTGGCTGATCAACTTCACAAGAAGAACAATGGCAAATGTTGTGCCCGTAAATACTGCCTGAGAATCTGTAAACATTCTACAAAACCATTACCCCGAGAGGTTGGCCACAGCTTTTCTATTCAATCCCCCAAAAGTATTTCAAGCCTTCTTGAAGGTAAAGTCTGTCGATTCCCCAATTTTATCTATGTATTTAGTTAATACTATGGGAGTTGCTACATCTCAGGTTCCTAGATTTTTAGGAACAATCTTATACAATCCACTTGTACAATTAAAAGAACACATAGAAGACGATTTATATTTTTTTCTATAGCCAAACAACAACAAAATTATATGTTGCCTGAACAACAACAAAATTATATGTTGCCTGAACAACAACAACAAAAATCAGGTAACTCATATACAGTTGAAGTGATATTCTATTAGTTGTTGAACAAAACATTCTAATTTTGTTCAAAAAAGTATTACAGATTCAATACCAATTTTAGAGAAGTGTTGTTGTTTTCCTTTGCGACATAAATGCCACTAATTCTTTCAGGTAGTCAAATATTTCCTTGACCCGAGAACAATCGAGAAGGTGACATCATGTTTAGGAGAAAACATGCCTCTCATTTTAAATCTAACGATGTTGATCAGCGAAAATCAGAGGTAACTTCGAAAGTTGCAAGTTACTCAGTTTATTGGAAACTAAAAACTAGTGCCTGACGCAGATTTTTTTTGTCCATTTATGACAAACCTATCCTGGAGCGAGTAGATTGATGAACTGAAATATGTACTTGAGTGTGACACCCCAGTGTCACCTAGGGTTTCTTCTCAGTACTAGCTCAAGTACCATCAATTCATGTAAACCAAATTGAGCAAGAGGCACCAATCAACTTAAGAATAAAAGATCCACTAAGTTATATCTAAAGAATCATGTCTAAAACAAATGAGGTTTTCAAAAAAAAAGGAAAAATGTTGAAACCCTAGAACAACCCTAATTAAGCCACTTAAGTAGAAAGGAAGAAAATGGATAAAAGACCATGAAAAACATGGAATCATGGCTTAGGCCAATTATAAAAATTGGAATACACTAACTAAGCTACAATAAAGATTATAAAAGTTTGGCCAAAATAGTTTGTTAAAAACTCCAAGCAAGCCTTTCAAGTGGAGGTTTAATGGGGAAATCTGAAATTCGGATTTCTGAATTTTCAGCCTCTAAACCAAAACCGAGCGCGTTCACCTTGATCTCTATCTCAAAACTCTAAACTCCCATTGACAAAAATGTGTCTAACTAACCCCTCTATCTCATACCTGAAGATGGCATTGGGACGCGTGCCCTGGACACGTCAAACCCGGGATCTTCTCCCTGTGCTCGGCAGTGAGACAAACCCAACTTCACCCCTCCATATCTCTTGATCCAGTCAGCGAAACCCACAAGCCTCCACACACAAACGACAAAGGAATGTCAGGGGAAGAGATCTCTCAACGGGATCATGGCCATAATCTCAAAGATTTAGAGCCAATCCCCGCTTGAACACGACCTCTCTCTGCACTGCCTCGTGCTCGACGTCGTGCCCAGACGCCAGAGCGCGCACTGGCGCTCGCCCGCGCATGCCCCGAGCGCTTGTCAGAGCCTCCCCTCGGTTGTGCTCGCCCACGCCTTTAAAACCACCCCAGGCGCGCCTCACCTCACTCCGCACTCACCCTCGCTGGCCAGACACCCCTCCCTTAGCTTCGGCGAACTCTCCTCCGCCCGCCATCACTGCCTGAGCCTCGGCCACCGTGGCCAGCTCACCCCAGCCACGTCCAAGCCGTGCCTGCCACCCGGTTAGCTTCGCCAGTGGCCCGTAAAGCTTTCCAAGCTCTCGGACCCGACAGAACCTCACTGGAGACCCAAGATCGCCCTCGCCGGACTTCGGTCGCCCACGACCGCGCATAGACCGAGCAATCCGGTGAGCCATTCTCAAATTCCTCGCGCTCATGTCTTCCTTGATCTCTGGTGAAGCTCCCTAACCCGTTCAATTGAACTGTACCGCCCTGGTTAGGCCGAATTCCTAACCGCCGACGAGCTCCCCCGCATGCGCGCGTGGACTGACCTGCTCCGACCGCCATCGCTGACGATCCATACCACGACGTGATCGCCAGAGACCCCTGGACCTCACCCCGACCCCTCACCAGAGCAACCTCACCGCTGGTAAGCCTCTCCGCCCTTTTCCTCCGCCGCAGTCACTCTTCCATTAGGGGAAGGACTGCGGGTTCGATTTCGCAAAACCCTAGGGGGTTTTCTGCAGAGTCATAAACTCAGATGAATAGTGAACCAATGACCTGTCTTTAAGGCATTTAAAACCTTTTGCCAGGGACCCCAGTGCAAAACCTTTTTTCCTTTATCCATTTCTATTTATTCTTTTTAAATTCAGCAGAGAACTTAGGAAATTTATATCTTGAGAAATATTTAGCCAAATCAAGTCAAACCAATTTTACTGGACTCAGAATATTATGAACTGTCATATAAAAAAATCCATAAGATATATAGAGGAAAATCAGTAGAACACTAAATATGGGTAAACCATTCAGTAATCAACTGACCCTAAGTTGCTAAGTATACCCCAACAATCTCCAATAGTAAGAATAAGCCCTACCTTATTAAATTGATCATCCCCCATCAAATCTTAAATTGTAAATTATATAACATGCCATGCATCTATCTTACTCATTGCAATCATTAGATTGCAATCTCGCTGATGGAGAGTACGTGCTCATCCCTGAGCAAGGAGCTGTCCACGAGGAAGACCAGGAGCAAGCTTCCGAGACTGCCATCGAGGATCTCCCCACAGCCCCAGCAATTGAAGGCAAGCCCCAGTTTTATGCATAACCGTATATATATATATATATATATATATATATATATATATATATATATATATATATATATATATATATATATATATATATATATATATATATATATATGCTACTTTACTACACTTAATGTTTGTAGGCTTGTAATGTGCACTTAAGTGTAGGAGTTGCTTGAAACCTCTAGTTGCATGAACTCAGGATTCCTTTTTGAGATGGATACTAGTATGCTAGGTCGAGTAGCTGCTTTGCTAATTAGGATCTCGGTAGAAGTCGAGTGATTTTTCTAGCACTCGCGCGAGATCAGGAATTGATTGTATTCATCTTGATAATGGGATCTATGATGGTCTATGGACTTGGATCCAGGGAGGATGCCTTGTCCATGAGACGGGAAAAGGAATTAATGATTAATGTGTGGATACCTGAGTCAAGCGTTTGAACGTACTAAACACATGTTGGGAAATATGGTAACCGGTAAACCTAGTGCCTGAGTGAAGCCGGGCACGGACTTTACCCTTCACGCGACCTGAGACTGGGTCTCCCATGCTAGCTATGGTGGGCACAAGTGCGGTCACTGCACGGCGGCAGCCGGGGTTAGTGGAGCATTGTATGCCAAGGCGGTGAGGCCTGGCCGCGAACGGGGAATCGATGAGGATGGTTGACGTGTGTGGGGACGGAGTGCCCTGACATGTCGTGTGTTTAGGTTTACCTTGCAAGGATAAAACTCGATTCGAATCGTCTGCTTCTCGCAGCTAATGAGACTGCTTGACCCCTTGTACTACATTGAGTAAAAAGTGAAATGAGGCTTACATGAGATAACCTGTTGATTGCAATAAATGATTGCTACCATGTATGCTTAGAGAGAGCAAACTTAGCTAAAATAATGCTATTAGCATTTGAAAAGTTAAAAATGGATTTTAGACTCAGCTAGTGCGTTTGGCAAATCAAACCCCTCAGCCAAACAACTGCATGGTCTAGAGGTAGAGGAGTAGATTCCTCACACCGGGTAAGTCTAGCTGAGTATTAGTATACTCAGCCTTGCTTGTGACATAATTTTTGTAGGTACGCTTCAGGATATGGTTGATGGTGTAACTTGGCCTACCACCCTACCACCGGGTTGGACGGTCGAGTGGGATGCTGCTCCGGCAGGAGAGGAGTAGGAGGAGTAGTGGGCTAGGCCTTGCCCCATTCCTCACTTCGACGATATCGATTATCCGCTGCAATTTATTTTGTGAACTAGTATCAGCTACTTGAAAAACTCCGATTTATGTAATAACTCCAGTACTTTAATTTGAGGTTTCCTGTTTTATTGTATTTCTTCTGTGACTCACCTTCGAGTGAGTTTGTGGTATTTGATCCTGGTTAAGTGGCTTTATCAGACTAGATCTGAGGGACTGACGGGTTATTCCGATTTAAGTGTGTTACGGCCCCTGGGGCGTGACTTAGGCACTTAAGCTGGAATAATTCGGGCGGTTCTGCCACAGCTGGTATCAGAGCAAATACCACCACAGAGAAGGACAATAAACCATGAATACTGATTTTCAAAAATTTAAAACCTGCTTAGAAACTAGTGTGAATCGTCATGACTAGACCACTAGACCTAGGACGAAAGGCCTTAGGGATAGTGGGAAAAATAGGTGGCTAATTAAGTAGGCCCTGTGGGCCAGTATTTATATTTTTAGAGGATGCCTTAAAACACCCTTTTATTTGGAGAGGAGACGTTATTTTCAACTTGCATGCATTATAAAACTAAAAGGGTTAAGAACTAAAGAAGTAAAAATTTGAGCTAACCCGCTTCCTTTTAAAACCACCCAGGCTCTTTTATTTTATTCTTCCGCCATAATCTTTACATCTGATACCTTCCGCAGATGACTTCACCTACCCCCGCCAGTGGAGGAGACACTCGTTTTAGCTCTGATTTCCTTTCTCACGATGGCTTTCCTTCCATCTTGTGGGAAGTGTTTAACTCCGTCGGTTACCCTACGCCCCCTTTGTACACGGTGCTGCTATACGAAAGAGCATCGGGTACCATGTTGCCGAGTCTGGTTGACTCTGGAGGCTCATCCCCTTTAGCCAGGTTGGCGTTCTCTTGACTACGAGAAGATTGGATTCAAGACGAACAACACCACTAAAGCGACAGCTATGAAGACCCTAACGACTTTCTATGGCTACCATCCTCTGGAGATGGTGATACACCCCTTGGGACTCTTCCCTGTTGAGAAGAAGGATGACCCCATGTGGTGCAACCGCGTGAGCCATGTGAAGGACGTATGGGCGATGTACCCTGACTTGGTTGGGAGGGTCACTGTTCAGTGCATGAGTGCATTGTACCGCCTTCAGACCCTGCAGAGCGACGCTATGGCACATCTTGCTAACCTCGCTCAAACCACCAAGCTCACCCTCGACAGCCAAGAAGACTTTGTGGTTGACTTGTCCTCCGAGTTGGTGGAGAAGGACATACAGGTGGAAAGGCTGAGCCAGCGCATCACCACCTTGGAGCAGCAGGTGGAGATCTGAGACAACACTATTGATGTCTTGGAGAACCAGCTCCATGATGTGCAGCGGGAACTTGAAGAAGTTAATGACTGGACATGCATCACTTGGAGATGGAGGCCAATGAGGCCGGAAGCGAGGGAGAAGAGACTCCTGAGGAGTTAGGACCAGCCCCTGGTGCCAATGTGACTACCTCCGCGATGCCCCCTTCACTCATATCCAGTGTCGCTTCCACTACTCAGGGTTGACGAGTCGTTTTGACGTTTTAGGAGGATAGAAACCTACGCGAGCTTAGTAATGTTAGATTTTGGGCTAGGCTTACAGGTACTTTCCCCTAATTGATGTAACCCTTGTGAACTTTTGAGATCTATGGGATGTTTGTAACCATGTTATCTTCATTCGAACCTAATATTATGATTATGGCAATTTCCTTCCATATGAGATAATAGCATGTTATTCGAAATTGTGAGTTGGGATAACAATGGCAACAATCTCTATTTTCAGATGGCAGCTAGGCAGCGTCGCGGGCATAACGAGCAAGTTCCCCCGCCACCTCCCCTAGCTCCCACGGTGCAGGAGCTGATGGCCCAGCAGAACGAGATTCTACGACAGCTCTTGCAGCGTCAGCCCCACCCTCAGCAGTATGGTGGAGGCCAGCCGCAGCGACCTCCGGCAGCGGCAACCTACCAGGAGTTCCTGAGTACGTAGCCGCCCTTGTTCACCAAGGCAGAGGATCCGTTGGACGCCGACGTGTGGTTACGCGTCGTGGAGTCCAAGTTTCCCCTCCTCGCAGGAGACTACCTTGATGATACCAAGGCTCGCTTCACCGCGCAGCAGCTTCGCGACCCTGCTCAGACTTGGTGGGACCACTTCCATGCTATGCTACCTGCTGATCATGAAGTTTCTTGGGAAGAATTCAAGACTACTTTCAGAGGGCACCACATCCCAGCTGGAATTCTTGATCGCAAGCTGAATGAATTCCTGGCACTCAATCAAGGAACCCGCACGGTCTTGCAGTATGCTCAGGCTTTCAACGACCTGTGCCAGTACGCAAGTTATCATGCTGATTCCGATGAGAAGAAGAGAGACCGCTTCCGCAGGGGTCTCAACACCAAGCTGCGTGAGCGTCTCAACACTGTCCGGGCTGATAGCTTCAATGAGTTGGTCAACCTGGACATCTCCCAGGAGGATTGTATTGTAGCTCACCGGGCAGAGAAGAAGAGAAAGGAACCAATGGTAGCACCCTCCGCTCAGACCCAGAGGTTCAGGATCGTTTCCCATAATCAGAGCAGGGGATTTCAACAGCAGGCATGCAGATGGGTGATCAGGCACCTCAGCAGCAGCAGCCAGCATGAAAGTCGCCTAGAGGGGGGGTGAATAGGCGGAATCTGAAATTTATAAAGTTAAGCACACACTACAAGCCGGGGTTAGCGTTTAGAATTGTAAACGAGTTCGAAAGAGAGGGCGAAAACAAATCACAAGCAAATAAGAACGGATGACACGGTGATTTGTTTTACCGAGGTTCGGTTCTTGCAAACCTACTCCCCGTTGAGGTGGTCACAAAGACCGGGTCTCTTTCAACCCTTTCCCTCTCTCACACGGTCACCTAGACCGAGTGAGCTTCTCTTCTCAATCAATCTTGACACCAAGTCCCTACAAGGATCACCACACAATTGGTGTCTCTTGCCTTGATTACAATTGAGATGGAAACAAGAAAGAAGGAAGAAGAAAAGCAATCCAAGCGCAAGAGCTCAAATGAACACAAATGTCTCTCTCTCTAGTCACTAATTTAGTTGGAGTGGTTCCAGACTTGGGAGAGGATTTGATCTCTTTGTTTGTGTCTTGTATTGAATGCTATAGCTCTTGTATGGGGTTTGAAGGCTGAAAACTTGGATACAGTGAATGGTGGGTGGTTGGGGGTATTTATAACCCCAACCACCAAAATAGCCATTGGTGGAGGCTGCTATCGAATGGCGCACCGGACAGTCCGGTGCGTCACCGGACACTGTCTGGTGCGCCAGCCACGTCACCAGACCGTTAGGGTTCGACCGTTGGAGCTTTTGACAACTGGGCCACCGGACAGTCCGGTGGTGCACCGGACAGGTCCTGTAGACTGTCCGGTGCGCCTTCTGGCGCCTGCTCTGACTTCTGCGCGCGCAGGCGCGCACTATAACGCATTTAATGTTCTCTGCAGACGACCGTTGGCGCGAAGTAGCCGTTGCTCCGCTGGCACACCAGACAGTCCGGTGCTACACCGGACAGTCCGGTGAATTATAGCGGAGCGGCTCCCAGAATTCCCGAAGGTGGCAAGTTCGGAGTCGGGCTCCCTGGTGCACCGGACACTGTCCGGTGGTGCACCGGACAGTCCGGTGCGCGAGACCAGGACACACTTCGGTAGTCTTTTGCTCTCTTTGTTTGAACCCTTTCTTGGTTTGTTGTGAACCTTTGGCACCTGTAAAACTTATAATCTAGAGCAAACTAGTTAGTCCAATTATTTGTGTTGGGCAATTCAACCACCAAAATCAATTAGGAAAAGGTGTAAGCCTATTTCCCTTTCAATCTCCACCTTTTTGGTGATTGATGCCAACACAAACCAAAGCAAATATAAAGTGCAGAATTGAACTAGTTTGCATATGTAAGTGCAAATGTTGCTTGAAATGAAACCAATAGTTATTTCTACTAGATATGCATGGATGGCTTTCTTCTTTGTTTAAAATTTTGGACCACGCTTGCACCACTTGTTTTGTTTTGCAATGTTTTGGAAATTCTTTTTCAAATAGTCAAAGGTATATGAATAAGATTTTGAGAAGCATTTTCAAGATTTGAAATTTTCTCCCCCTGTTTCAAATGCTTTTCCTTTGACTTAAACAAAACTCCCCCTTAATGAAATTCTCCTCTTAGTGTTCAAGAGGGTTTTAGATATCAATTTTGGAGAAGGGTATACCAATTTGAAATTATTTCAAAAATAAGATACCAATTTGAAAAATCTTTTCTTAACACAAATTGAAAAACTACATTTTTTGAAATTGGTGGTGGTGCGGTCCTTTTGCTTTGGGCTAATACTTTCTCCCCCTTTGGCATGAATCGCCAAAAACGGATACTTTTGAGTGAAATATAAGCCCTTATTTTAAACTTTCTCCCCCTTTGGCAAAATAATATAGGAGTGAAGATTATACCAAATTGGAGAGCGTTACAGAGTGTCGGCGATGATGAATAATTTGATGGAGTGGAGTGGAAGCCTTTTGTATTCGCCGAGGACTCCATTTCCCTTTCAATATATGACTTAGCATAATATGCACTTGAAAACACATTAGTCATAGCTCATGAAAGAGATATGATCAAAGGTATGTAAATGAGCTATGTGTGCAAAATATTAATCAAAATTCCTAGAATCAAGAATATTTAGCTCATGCCTAAGTTTGGTAAATGTTTTATCATCTAGTGGCTTTGTAAAGATATCGGCTAATTGATCTTTGGTGTTAATATAAGCAATCTCGATATCTCCCCGTTGTTGGTGATCCCTCAAAAAGTGATACCGAATGGCTATGTGTTTAGTGCGGCTGTGCTCAACGGGATTATCCGCCATGCGGATTGCACTCTCATTATCACATAGGAGAGGAACTTTGGTTAATTTGTAACCATAGTCCCTAAGGGTTTGACTCATCCAAAGCAACTGCGTGCAACAATGGCATGCGACAATGTACTCGGCTTCGGCGGTAGAAAGAGCTACGGAATTTTGTTTCTTTGAAGCCTCATCCTCCTTGTCTTGATCATTTGCATCTCCCCCTTGATCATTCCCGTCTTCTTGAGGTGGCTCATATTCTTGATCTTCTCCTTCATCATCTTGAGCCTCATCCTCATCTTGAGTTGGTGGAGATGCTTGCATGGAGGAAGATGGTTGATCTTGTGCTTGTGGAGGCTCTTCGGATTCCTTAGGACACACATCCCTAATGGACATGTTCCTTAGCACGATGCACAGAGCCTCTTCATCATCTAGTTCATCAAGATCAGCTTGCTCTACTTGAGAGCCGTTAGTCTCATTAAACACAATGTCACAAGAGACTTCAACTAGTCCAGTGGACTTGTTAAAGACTCTATATGCCCTTGTGTTTGAGTCATAACCAAGTAAAAAGCCTTCTACAGCCTTAGGAGCAAATTTAGATTTTCTACCTCTTTTAACAATAATAAAGCATTTGCTACCAAAGACTCTAAAATATGGAACATTGGGCTTTTTACCGGTGAGGAGTTCATACGATGTCTTCTTGAGGATTCGGTGAAGATATAACCGGTTGATGGCGTAGCAAGCGGTGTTGACCTCCTCGGCCCAAAACCGATCCGAAGTCTTGTATTCATCAAGCATGGTCCTTGCCATGTCCAATAGAGTTCTATTCTTCCTCTCCACTACACCATTTTGTTGTGGCGTGTAGGGAGAAGAGAACTCATGCTTGATGCCCTCCTCCTCAAGAAAGCCTTCTATTTGTGAGTTCTTGAACTCCGTCCCGTTGTTGCTTCTAATCTTTTTGATCCTTAAGGCGAACTCATTTTGAGCCCGTTTCAAGAATCCCTTTAAGGTCTCTTGGGTTTGTGATTTATCCTGTAAAAAGAACACCCAAGTGAAGCGAGAATAATCATCCACAATTACAAGACAATACTTACTCTCGCCAATGCTTATATAAGCTATCGGGCCGAATAGGTCCATGTGGAGTAGCTCAAGCGGCCTATCGGTCGTCATGATGTTCTTGTGTGGATGATGAACACCAACTTGCTTCCCTGCTTGACATGCGCTACTGAAAGGGAATTAGGCTTACACCTATTCCCTAAATGATTTTGGTGGTTGAATTGTCCAACACAAATAATTGGACTAACTAGTTTTCTCTAGTGTATAAGTTATACATGTGCCAAAGGTTCACACTTAGCCAATAAAAAGACCAAAAGTGGGGTTCAACAAAGAGAGCAAGGGATAACCGAAGGCACCTCTGGTCTGGCGCACCGGACTGTCCGGTGTGCCACCGGACAGTGTTCGGTGCACCACCGGACAGTGTCCGGTGCACCAGGGACTTCACGCTGAACTCCTCACCTTCGGGAAATCCAGAGGCGCTCCGCTATAATTCACCGGACTGTCCGGTGTACACCGGACAGTGTCCGGTGCCCCAGGGAAGAGCGGCTCTGGAACTCGCCAGCCTCGGGAAATTGCTCCGCTATAATTCACCGGACTGTCCGGTGTGCACCGGACTGTCCGGTGAACCAGCAGAGCAACGACTACTTCGCGCCAACGGTCACCTGCAGGCGCATTTAATGCGCGCCAGAAGCGCGCAGAAGTCAGGCACGCGCGAGACGGTGCACCAGACAATCTACAGTACTTGTCCGATGTACACCGGACAGCCAGGCGGGCCTAGAAGTCAGAAGCTCCAACGGTCGAATCCCAATGGCCTGGTGACGTGGCTGGCGCACCGGACTGTCCGGTGCACCATGCGACAGACAGCCCCACCAAACAGCTAGTTTGGTGGTCGGGGCTATAAATACCCCAACCACCCCACATTCAAGTCATCCAAGTTTTCACACTTCAACCACTTACAAGAGCTCTAGCATTCAATTCTAGACACACCCAAGTGATCAAATCCTCTCCAAACTCCACATAACGCCCTAGTGATTAGTGAGAGAGATTTGCTTGTGTTCTTTCGAGCTCTTGCGCTTGGATTGCTTTCTTCTTTCTTTGATTCTTTATTGTGATCAAACTCACTTGTAATTGAGGCAAGAGACACCATTCTTGTGGTGGTCCTTGTGGAACTTTGTGTTCCAAGTGATTGAGAAGAAAAGCTCACTCGGTCCGAGGGACCGTTTGAGAGAGGGAAAGGGTTGAAAGAGACCCGGTCTTTGTGACCACCTCGACGGGGAGTAGGTTTACGAGAACCGAACCTCGGTAAAACAAATCCACGTGTCTCACTTCTTATTCGCTTGCGATTTGTTTTTGCACCCTCTCTCGTGGACTCAATTATATTTCTAACGCTAACCCGGCTTGTAGTTGTGATTATTTTTGAGAATTTCAGTTTCGCCCTATTCACCCCCCTCTAGGCGACTTTCAATTGGTATCAGAGCCCGGTGCTTCATTAGAGCCTAACCGCTCGAAGTGATGTCGGGAGATCACGCCAAGAAGGAGATGGAGACCGGCGAAAAGCCCACTACAAGCAACGAGAAAGCTCTATCTGGAGAGTCCCACAACAAGGAGAAGAAGAAGAAGAAGAAGAAGAAGAAGGAGAAGAAGACTTCTTCTCACAAGTCGCATCGGAGTGGCGACAAAATAAAGAAGATGAGGAAGGTGGTCTACTACGAGACCGACACTTCATCACCTTCTACCTCTGGCTCCGACGCGCCCTCCATAACTTCTAAGCGCCATGAGCGCAAGAAGTTTAGTAAGATCCCCTTACATTATCCTCGTACTTCTAGAAATACTCCATTACTTTCCGTTCCATTAGGCAAACCGCCAACCTTTGACGGTGAAGATTATGCTAGGTGGAGTGATTTAATGAAATTTCATCTAACCTCACTCCACAAAAGTATATGGAATGTTGTTGAGTTTGGAGCACAGGTACCATCCGTAGGGGATGAGGATTATGATGAGGACGAGGTGGCCCAAATCGAGCACTTCAACTCCCAAGCCACAACCATACTCCTCGCCTCTCTAAGTAGGGAGGAGTACAACAAGGTGCAAGGACTAAAAAGCGCCAAGGAAGTTTGGGACGTGCTCAAGACGGCGCACGAGGGTGATGAACTCACCAAGATCACCAAGCGGGAAACGATCGAGGGGGAGCTCGGTCGCTTCCGTCTTCACCAAGGGGAGGAGCCACAAGATATGTACAACCGGCTCAAGACCTTGGTGAATCAAGTGCGCAACCTCGGGAGCAAAAAGTGGGATGACCACGAGGTGGTTAAGGTTATTCTAAGATCTCTTATTTTCCTTAACCCTACTCAAGTACAATTAATTCGTGGTAATCCAAGATATACACTAATGACTCCCGAGGAAGTAATTGGGAATTTTGTGAGCTTTGAATTTATGGTCAAGGGCTCACGAAAGATCAACGAGCTTGACGGTCCCTCCACGTCCGAAGCTCAACCGGTTGCATTCAAGGCGACGGAGGAGAAGAAGGAGGAATCTACACCAAGTAGACAACCAATCGACGCCTCCAAGCTCGACAATGAGGAAATGGCGCTTGTCATCAAAAGCTTTCGCCAAATCCTCAAGCAAAGGAGGGGAAAGATTACAAGCCCCGCTCCAAGAAGGTTTGCTACAAGTGTGGTAAGCCCGGTCACTTTATTGCAAAATGTCCTATTTCTAGTGACAGGGGCGATGACAAGAAGGGGAGAAGAAAGGAGAAGAAGAGGTACTACAAGAAAAAGGGCGGCGATGCCCATGTTTGTCGGGAGTGGGACTCCGACGAAAGCTCTAGCGGCTCCTCCGACGACGAGGACGCCGCCAACATCGCCGTCACCAAGGGACTTCTCTTCCCCAACGTCGGCCACAAGTGCCTCATGGCAAAGGACGGCAAAAAGAAGAAGGTTAAATCTAAATCCTCCACTAGATATGAATCCTCTAGTGATGAAAATGCTAGTGATGAGGAAGATAACTTGCGCACTCTTTTTGCCAACCTCAACATGCAACAAAAGGAGAAACTTAATGAATTGATTATTGTCATTCATGAAAAGGATGATCTCTTGGACACCCAAGAGGACTTCCTTATTAAAGAAAATAAGAAGCATGTTAAGGTCAAAAATGCTTACGCTCTAGAAGTAGAAAAATGTGAAAAACTTTCTAGTGAGCTAAGCTGTAACGCCCCGAATTTTGCAGTTGAATTTTTTTCTTTCTTTACTCGCCAAAATTCGGGCGTTACCTTTTCTTTTTCTTTTTCCCCTCGCTAAACCTTGACCTTTTTCAAAGTTTAGCGGGATTCGGTTTGGATTTCCCGTGTAAGAAAAACCCTAAATACTTTATGTTGTTTGATGCACCATGCCGAACCTTGCATTTCTTTTGATTGCTTTGAAAGTGCGAATGCATTCATGTAGGAAGATCGGATTTCGAAAATAAGGAGAAGATCTTTTCTTTCTTTTTCTCTCTCTTTCTCTCTCCTCTTTTTCTCTCTCCCGCGCCGTGGGCCGACCCCGGCCGGCCCAGCCGCCCCTGGCGCCCCCCCCTTGGGCCCAATTGGCCCAAGCCGCCCCCCCACCTCCCCTTTTTCCCCAAACCCTCTCCCTCTCCCTCTCATTTTCTCTCATTCTCTCCCTAGCGCCGCCCCTACCCCTGCCCTAAGCCGCCGCCGCCCCTGCCCCCTACCCTAGGCCGCCGCGCCGCCCCCTGCCGCCGGCCGCCCCTCGCCGTCGATCCCCGCCGGTGAGCCCCCTCCCCCTCCTCCCTCTCCTCCCTCCCCTCTTCTCTCCCCACCCCCGCGCGCCCCCTGGCCGCGCCGGTAGCCGCCCCAGCCCCGCCGTGGCCCCTGGCCGCCGCTGGCTGGCCCTCGGCCGCGCCCAGCCGGCCCCGGCCGCCGCTGGCCCGCCCCGGCCGCTCCCCTGGCCGCCCTGGCCCGGCCGCTGGCCGCCCCCAGCCGCGCCCCGCCCGGCCGCCAGCCGCCCCTAGCCCGCGCCCCGGCCGCCTGGCCCCCTGGCCGCGCCCCCCTGTCCCGGGCCGGTTCAGCCGGCCTCGGCCCCGGCTCAGCCGCCCCCGGCCCCAGCTCGGCCGCCCCCCGCGCTCGGCCGCCCCAGCTCGGCCGCCTGCCCCTGGGCCGGTTCAACCGCCCCTAGGGCCGGTTCAACCGCCCCCCCTCTGTTTTTTTATTTATTTTTTATTTTATTTTATTTACTTTCTGTGATTATAATTACTGTATTTTAAGTAGGCTAATCACTGTTCATGCTATGGGAAAATAGGAAGTTTAATTTAAAATTCCGTTATGCTATTGATTCACGTAGTTAATTGTTTACCCTGTGCAATGTTGATCAACTAAAAGTGATTAGGTTTCCATTAGTATATATAAATATATATAACAGAATTATTTTGTTAAAAACCAATTGTGTCATTAGTGCATAAGATTTAACCCCCTGCGAGACCCTTTCCTGTTTCTTTCTAACCATAACAAATGCGATATCGAATGTCATACTTGATGCATATTCGCTTTATTTGTTATCTTGTATGGTGTACTGTTCTTTTGTATTAAATATGTGGATGGATGTATGTATGTTTGCGCTCGCATAGAGAACGATTCGGTCGAAGAGCCCGAGGAATTCGCAGGAGAAGCCCCTGAGCAGCAGTCGGTTGGTGGAGGCAAGTGTCCTTTGACCTATCTCTGTCCTATTCATTATTTAATTCACCTCCCGCTTACACATTTATGCCTAAGGATTGACTAGCTTTTGTTATCCATGTCCTTGTTTACCTATCTGGGTTGGATTATTACTGTTTAGCTTTATGCTATTGCTCAACTCTAATCAATGAACATGATGTGGTTATCTATGATACGCTGTTTTCCCGTTCTTCTTTATGCTCATACTTGTGGTTTTCAAGGGGACTCGAGCGGTTTCTCGAGTGCCTCTCCGTAAGGACCTGTTCTATGGATGACCGCCCGGGAAAACAGTGCAACCATGAGGGTGGAATGGGGTGCCCTTAGCTGAATAATTAGAGGATCCGGGATGTAGTTCACTTAGCCGTCGTGCCGTCAATGGGGCTCGGTGTATGCGGCTCGCTCTGCCAAGTTTGGGTTCGCCCCTTGGGGAGGAGTGCGGTGCATTTAGGAAACCTAACGGGTGGCTACAGTCCCGGGGAATCTTTGTAAAGGCTACGTAGTGAAACCCTGCCTATTCACCTTGGTAGTGTTTAAGGGTTTGATCGGCCCGAGGCAAGAGGGAATCACGGCTTGTGGGTAAAGTGCACAACCTCTGCAGAGTGTTATGAAACTGATATATCAGCCGTGCTCACGGTTATGAGCGGCCAAGGGAGCTCCAGTGATTAGTGGTACTTGATCAGAGACATTGTGGTACAGGTGGTTATGAGATTGATGGTTCTGGTTATGATTATGGTATTGGTAAGTGGTATTCTTTCCGTTTGGAAAGGGTACATCGGGTTAATAACTTGGGTTAATGCTAAAACTTGGCTTTCTACTAGTAAATAATAATCTGACCAACTAAAAGCAACTGCTTGACTTATCCCCACATAAAGCTAGTCCACTACAGCCAAACAGGATACTTGCTGAGTATGTTGATGTGTACTCACCCTTGCTCTACACACCAAACCCCCCCAGGTTGTCAGCATTGCAACCACTGCTCAGGCGAAGATGAAGCTGTGGAAGGAGACTTCCAGGAGTTCCAAGACTACGACGAGTTCTAGGTGTGGGTTAGCGGCAACCCCCAGTCGGCTGCCTGTGAAGGCCGCGTTATCTACGTTTCTTTTCCGCACTTTGATTTATTGTAAGAACTATATGGACGTCTCAGACGTATGATGTAATCGACTATTTCCCTTATTAATACTATTTTGAGCACTGTGTGATGATGTCCATGTTATGTAACTGCTGTGTACGTGAATAACTGATCCTGGCACGTACATGGTTCGCATTCGGTTTGCCTTCTAAAACCGGGTGTGACATAAGTGGTATCAAAGCCGTGCTGACTGTAGGACCGCTAACCTAGAGTAGAATGGTCGTTCTAAGGACTATAGACCTCTGTCTCTTCCTTGACTTTGATATCCCTTCAAAAGTTGGTCCTACTGACCAAACCTATGTTCTACTACATATTATACCTTGCTGAAAATTATGTTTTATTCTGATCCTTCATTTATTTATGATTCATTACTTGCTGGTCATATTAATTCTATTCTCACCCCTTTTGCTTGCGATGTCTTTTGTAGATGGCTCGACTTAGACACACTGCACGAAAGTCAGTCATCCCCTTCTTACCCTCCCGCCTTGCTGAGCGTCCGCTTCGCCGTCCCGTGGCCGGACAGTCCAGCCACTTGGAGAGACTACACCACCGCCTGCGTGAGGAGCAGGAGCGTCGACGACAGGAGCAGCAGAGCTCTTCCTTCTCGCTCCACCAGGAGATAGAGTCTGTGAGGAGCTGCTCCCCTGTGCTTCCCCTGGAGGCTTCCCCTGCACCACCACTGGGCGCCCCAGCTTCTGGAGTAGCTGCTGGAGGAGACCCAGACGACGGAGATGGCGACGACAGCTCGAGCCACGACACCGACTTCTCTGCTAACCTTGAGCCGGAAGGATGGGTTGCTCGACCCATCACTCGCGACGCTGCTCGCGGGTGTCACTTCCACGATGCGCTCGACACCCTGCTACGTCGGGCATTTGACCGGCATACTTGGTCCGTCGAGTATCGCTGTGTGGTCTACCAGCATAGTCGCGGGGTCTACCCGGATCGCTGGGAGGCAACTTGCTTGGTGCGCTGCCCGGAGAACAGTCTCCAGGGAGCGGAGGCCTGTTCAGAGCACTATTCTATCTCTGAGCGGGACTCAGCTGAGGCAGCCATGCAAGATGCTGCACGGCGTGCGCTTTCGCACTACTGCTCGGTTTTCGGTGGGGCAGCTGACGGTCTTGACCTGAAGTATTACCCCCGCCGTTCATCTGGCAGCACAGGAGGCGTGATTGTCTCACCTGTCGGTGAGGGCAATCCTAGGTTGAGCAGCACAGTCAACCTAGCCGCCGTGCTAAACACGGAGCTGGACCATGCATTAGATGAGCTGAGTAGGGCTCGTGCTGAGATCGCCCAGCTGCGGGCTGAGCGCGCGGAACGTCGTTATCTGGATGGTGGTTCCCCCGCTCCCGTCGGGACTCAGCACCCGTACCGCTCACCTCAGCGTGGACACCAGTCTTATGGCAATCCCGCCTGCAAGACCAAGATAACTCTAGAGCCATAGATCGTTAGAGTTGGATCTTGTAATTAATACGAAATATATACGTAGAAGCTTCAGTCTTAGCGTTAGTCTCGGTCTTAGTTAGTCTTAGTTAGACAGGGTAGTTTGCTATATCCTGTGCATTTATGTTTGTCATGATGAACTATGATTGGTTTGGATCTTTGTAATGATTGTCACCAGAGTGTGGGTATCCCCTGCATTTTGGTTTACCTATTATGTTAATAAAGTTAGTTATATAGTTGGGAAAACCTTTATTCTACTTTCCTCTTTTTCTGAGAAGCTGTGTGGCCTGTGTTGGAGATCAGTGAAGATGCTCATCTGTTCAGTGCTGTTGAGGAATTCTATTCTCTTTTCTTATGCTGCAAGATTTGCCAGATTAGTTCTGATGTGTGGTTGCGTTCTGCAGATGTCAGAGAACAGGCGCAGAGGAGGAAGGCGTGCTCAGCAGGAGCGAGCCGGTTAGCAAGATGAGGCGCCCCAGCAGCAGCAGCTGCCGCCCCCGCCCCCGATGTCGATTGAGCAGATGTTTCTGATGCAGACTCAGGCAGTTCAAGCCATCGGTCAGACTCTGGCCGCCATTCAGCAGCAGCAGCAGCAGGCTCCACCTCAGCCTCAGATGCCTCAGATGCCCAGAGACAAGCGTGCTGAATTCATGAGAGGTCATCCCCCAACGTTTGCTCATTCTTCTGACCCTATGGATGCTGAAGATTGGCTGCGCACTGTGGAGCGAGAGTTGCATACCGCTCAGTGCGATGACAGGGAGAAAGTTCTGTATGGTCCCCGTCTGTTGAGAGGAGCAGCCCAATCATGGTGGGAGTCTTACCTCGCCACCCATGCCAACCCCGACACCATCACCTGGGAAGAATTCAGAGGTAGCTTTCGTCAGTACCATGTGCCTGCAGGTCTGATGACAGTGAAGAAGGAGGAGTTCCTGGCCCTTAAGCAAGGGTCATCGTCTGTCAGTGAGTACCGGGACAAGTTTCTGCAATTGTCTCGCTACGCTCCCGAAGATGTCAACACCGACGCCAAGCGACAATACCGTTTTCTGAGAGGCTTGGTTGACCCTCTGCAGTATCAGCTGATGAATCACACCTTCCCAACATTCCAGCACCTGATTGACAGAGCAATCATGACAGAGAGAAAGCGCAAGGAGATGGAAGATCGTAAGCGCAAGATCAGTGGACCCCAGCCTGGAAGCAGCAGCCGTCCCCGTTTCTCAGGCAATCAACCTCAGCAGTTCAGGCAGAACCAGCGTCCACCTCAGCAGCATCAGCAGCGTCAGCAGTATCAGCAGTTCCAAAGGCAGTATCCTCAGCATCAGTACCAGAATCGTCAGAGCAATCAGTCAGGAGGAGGTCAGTTTCAGAGGCAGAATCAACAGACACCTCGTCTTCCTGCCCCAGCAAATCAGCAGAACAGTCAGGCAGCACCAGCTCAGGTTGGAAACAGGGCATGTTTCCACTGTGGAGAGCAAGGCCATTGGGTGATGCAATGTCCGAAGAAGGCAGCCCAGCAGCAGTCAGGCCCCAATGCCCCAGCAAAGCAGAATGTGTCTTAGCCTGGAGCAGGCAACCGCTCTCAGCAGCGCTATAATCATGGAAGACTGAACCACTTGGAGGCTGAAGCAGTTCAGGAGACCCCCGACATGACAGTAGGTATGTTCCCAGTCGATTCCCATATTGCAGAAGTGTTATTTGATACTGGAGCAACACATTCTTTCATTACTGCATCATGGGTAGAAGCACATAATCTTCCAATTACTACCATGTCAACCCCTATTCAAATTGACTCAGCTGGTGGTAGAATTCGAGCTGATAGCATTTGTTTAAATGTAAGTGTGGAAATAAGGGGGATAGCGTTTCCCGCCAACCTTATAGTAATGGGTACTCAGGGAATAGATGTCATCCTAGGGATGAATTGGTTAGATAAGTATCAGGCAGTTATCAGTTGTGATAAAAGGACAATCAAGTTGGTGTCCCCACTAGGAGAGGAAGTGGTGACCGAGTTAGTCCCGCCTGAGCCAAAGAAAGGAAGTTGTTATCAGATGGCTGTTGATAGCAGTGAAGCAGACCCAATTGAGAGTATCAAGGTTGTGTCTGAATTCCCAGATGTGTTTCCAAAGGATTTACCGGGTATGCCACCAGAGCGGAAAGTTGAATTTGCTATAGAGCTTCTTCCTGGAACCGCCCCTATCTCTAAGAGAGCTTACAGAATATCTGGACCAGAGTTGGTTGAGCTTAAGAAGCAGATTGATGAGCTGTCAGAGAAAGGTTACATCCGGCCAAGCACCTCGCCTTGGGCCGCCCCTGTCTTGTTTGTGGAGAAGAAAGATGGCACCAAGAGGATGTGTATCGATTATCGAGCTTTGAATGAAGTCACGATCAAGAACAAGTATCCTTTGCCCAGAATAGAAGATCTGTTCGACCAGTTGAGAGGAGCCAGTGTGTTCTCCAAGATCGATCTGAGGTCAGGTTATCATCAGCTCAGGATCCGACCTTCGGACATTCCGAAGACGGCATTCATTACCAAGTATGGTTTATATGAGTTCACAGTGATGTCTTTTGGTTTGACCAATGCACCAGCGTTCTTTATGAACTTGATGAACAGTGTATTCATGGATTATCTTGATAAGTTCGTGGTGGTATTCATTGATGACATTCTGGTTTATTCTCAAAGTGAAGAAGAGCATGCAGATCATTTGAGGATGGTATTGCAGAGATTGCGAGAGCACCAGTTGTATGCAAAGTTGAGCAAGTGTGAGTTCTGGATCAGTGAAGTCCTGTTCTTGGGTCACATAATCAACAAAGAAGGATTGGCTGTGGATCCGAAGAAAGTGGCAGACATTCTAAACTGGAAAGCGCCAACAGATGCTAGAGGAATCAAGAGCTTCATTGGAATGGCCGGATATTATCGGCGATTCATTGAAGGGTTTTCGAAGATTGCGAAACCAATGACAGCGTTGCTAGGCAACAAGGTTGAGTTCAAGTGGACCCAGAAATGCCAAGAGGCCTTTGAAGCGCTGAAAGAGAAGTTGACAACAGCGCCTGTCCTAGTCTTGCCTGATGTGCACAAGCCCTTCTCTGTGTATTGTGATGCTTGTTACACAGGTTTGGGATGCGTGTTGATGCAAGAGGGAAGAGTTGTGGCTTACTCGTCCCGACAGCTGAAGGTTCATGAGAAGAACTACCCAATCCATGATCTAGAGTTGGCAGCAGTGGTTCACGCACTGAAGACATGGAGGCACTATCTGTATGGACAGAAATGCGATGTTTACACAGACCACAAGAGTCTGAAGTACATATTCACTCAGTCGGAGTTGAACATGAGGCAACGAAGATGGTTAGAGTTGATCAAAGATTATGAGTTGGAGATCCATTACCATCCAGGAAAAGCGAACGTAGTGGCAGATGCTTTGAGCAGAAAGAGTCAAGTCAATCTGATGGTCGCTCGTCCGATGCCTTATGAGTTGGCCAAGGAGTTTGACAGGTTGAGTCTCGGATTTCTGAACAATTCGCGAGGAGTCACAGTTGAATTGGAACCTACCTTGGAGCGCGAAATCAAAGAAGCGCAGAAAAATGATGAGAAGATCAGTGAGATTCGGCGATTGATTCTAGATGGCAGAGGCAAAGACTTTCGAGAAGATGCAGAAGGTGTGGTATGGTTCAAAGACCGCTTGTGTGTTCCCAATGTCCAGTCTATTCGGGAGTTGATTCTCAAGGAAGCTCATGAGACAGCTTATTCGATTCACCCTGGCAGTGAGAAGATGTATCAGGATCTGAAGAAGAAATTCTGGTGGTACGGAATGAAAAGAGAAATCGCAGAGCATGTGGCTATGTGCGATAGTTGTCGAAGAATTAAGGCAGAACACCAGAGACCAGCTGGATTGTTGCAACCGTTGCAGATCCCTCAGTGGAAATGGGATGAAATTGGCATGGATTTCATAGTCGGATTGCCTCGCACTCGAGCCGGCTACGATTCCATTTGGGTAGTAGTGGACCGTTTGACCAAGTCAGCCCACTTCATACCTGTCAAGACCAACTACAACAGTGCAGTATTGGCAGAATTGTATATGTCTCGGATCGTTTGTCTTCATGGTGTGCCAAAGAAGATAGTGTCAGACAGAGGAACGCAGTTCACCTCTCATTTCTGGCAGCAGTTGCATGAAGCCTTGGGCACGCATCTGAATTTCAGTTCAGCTTATCACCCGCAGACAGATGGTCAGACTGAAAGAACCAATCAAATTCTTGAAGATATGTTGAGAGCCTGTGCGTTGCAAGATCAGTCCGGATGGGACAAGCGATTGCCTTATGCAGAGTTTTCCTATAACAACAGTTACCAGGCCAGTTTGAAGATGTCACCGTTTCAAGCGCTGTATGGAAGGAGTTGCAGAACTCCGTTGCAATGGGATCAGCCTGGAGAGAAGCAGGTGTTTGGGCCAGATATTTTGCTTGAAGCCGAAGAGAACATCAAGATGGTTCGAGAGAATCTGAAGATAGCGCAATCGAGGCAGCGAAGCTATGCAGACACAAGAAGAAGAGAGCTGAGTTTTGAAGTCGGAGACTTTGTCTATCTGAAAGTGTCACCGATCAGAGGAGTCAGAAGATTCGGAGTCAAAGGCAAGCTAGCACCCCGCTACATTGGTCCGTATCAAATTCTCTCAAAGCGTGGAGAAGTGGCTTATCAGCTCAGCCTGCCAGAGAATTTGTCTGCTGTGCATGATGTCTTTCATGTGTCTCAGTTGAAGAAGTGTTTGCGTGTGCCAGAAGAGCAGTTGCCAGTGGAAGGTCTTGAAGTCCAGGAGGACTTGACCTATATTGAGAAGCCAGCTCAGATCCTTGAGATTGCAGATAGAGTCACCCGAAGGAAGACCATCAGAATGTGCAAAGTCAGATGGAATCACCACTCTGAGGAAGAAGCAACCTGGGAGCGTGAAGATGATCTAGTGGCTAAGTACCCAGAGCTCTTTGCTAGCCAGCCCTGAATCTCGAGGGCGAGATTCTTTTAAGGGGGATAGGTTTGTAACGCCCCGAATTTTGCAGTTGAATTTTTTTCTTTCTTTACTCGCCAAAATTCGGGCGTTACCTTTTCTTTTTCTTTTTCCCCTCGCTAAACCTTGACCTTTTTCAAAGTTTAGCGGGATTCGGTTTGGATTTCCCGTGTAAGAAAAACCCTAAATACTTTATGTTGTTTGATGCACCATGCCGAACCTTGCATTTCTTTTGATTGCTTTGAAAGTGCGAATGCATTCATGTAGGAAGATCGGATTTCGAAAATAAGGAGAAGATCTTTTCTTTCTTTTTCTCTCTCTTTCTCTCTCCTCTTTTTCTCTCTCCCGCGCCGTGGGCCGACCCCGGCCGGCCCAGCCGCCCCTGGCGCCCCCCCCTTGGGCCCAATTGGCCCAAGCCGCCCCCCCCACCTCCCCTTTTTCCCCAAACCCTCTCCCTCTCCCTCTCATTTTCTCTCATTCTCTCCCTAGCGCCGCCCCTACCCCTGCCCTAAGCCGCCGCCGCCCCTGCCCCCTACCCTAGGCCGCCGCGCCGCCCCCTGCCGCCGGCCGCCCCTCGCCGTCGATCCCCGCCGGTGAGCCCCCTCCCCCTCCTCCCTCTCCTCCCTCCCCTCTTCTCTCCCCACCCCCGCGCGCCCCCTGGCCGCGCCGGCAGCCGCCCCAGCCCCGCCGTGGCCCCTGGCCGCCGCTGGCCGGCCCTCGGCCGCGCCCAGCCGGCCCCGGCCGCCGCTGGCCCGCCCCGGCCGCTCCCCTGGCCGCCCTGGCCCGGCCGCTGGCCGCCCCCAGCCGCGCCCCGCCCGGCCGCCAGCCGCCCCTAGCCCGCGCCCCGGCCGCCTGGCCCCCTGGCCGCGCCCCCCTGTCCCGGGCCGGTTCAGCCGGCCTCGGCCCCGGCTCAGCCGCCCCCGGCCCCAGCTCGGCCGCCCCCCGCGCTCGGCCGCCCCAGCTCGGCCGCCTGCCCCCGGGCCGGTTCAACCGCCCCTAGGGCCGGTTCAACCGCCCCCCTCTGTTTTTTTTATTTATTTTTTATTTTATTTTATTTACTTTCTGTGATTATAATTACTGTATTTTAAGTAGGCTAATCACTGTTCATGCTATGGGAAAATAGGAAGTTTAATTTAAAATTCCGTTATGCTATTGATTCACGTAGTTAATTGTTTACCCTGTGCAATGTTGATCAACTAAAAGTGATTAGGTTTCCATTAGTATATATAAATATATATAACAGAATTATTTTGTTAAAAACCAATTGTGTCATTAGTGCATAAGATTTAACCCCCTGCGAGACCCTTTCCTGTTTCTTTCTAACCATAACAAATGCGATATCGAATGTCATACTTGATGCATATTCGCTTTATTTGTTATCTTGTATGGTGTACTGTTCTTTTGTATTAAATATGTGGATGGATGTATGTATGTTTGCGCTCGCATAGAGAACGATTCGGTCGAAGAGCCCGAGGAATTCGCAGGAGAAGCCCCTGAGCAGCAGTCGGTTGGTGGAGGCAAGTGTCCTTTGACCTATCTCTGTCCTATTCATTATTTAATTCACCTCCCGCTTACACATTTATGCCTAAGGATTGACTAGCTTTTGTTATCCATGTCCTTGTTTACCTATCTGGGTTGGATTATTACTGTTTAGCTTTATGCTATTGCTCAACTCTAATCAATGAACATGATGTGGTTATCTATGATACGCTGTTTTCCCGTTCTTCTTTATGCTCATACTTGTGGTTTTCAAGGGGACTCGAGCGGTTTCTCGAGTGCCTCTCCGTAAGGACCTGTTCTATGGATGACCGCCCGGGAAAACAGTGCAACCATGAGGGTGGAATGGGGTGCCCTTAGCTGAATAATTAGAGGATCCGGGATGTAGTTCACTTAGCCGTCGTGCCGTCAATGGGGCTCGGTGTATGCGGCTCGCTCTGCCAAGTTTGGGTTCGCCCCTTGGGGAGGAGTGCGGTGCATTTAGGAAACCTAACGGGTGGCTACAGTCCCGGGGAATCTTTGTAAAGGCTACGTAGTGAAACCCTGCCTATTCACCTTGGTAGTGTTTAAGGGTTTGATCGGCCCGAGGCAAGAGGGAATCACGGCTTGTGGGTAAAGTGCACAACCTCTGCAGAGTGTTATGAAACTGATATATCAGCCGTGCTCACGGTTATGAGCGGCCAAGGGAGCTCCAGTGATTAGTGGTACTTGATCAGAGACATTGTGGTACAGGTGGTTATGAGATTGATGGTTCTGGTTATGATTATGGTATTGGTAAGTGGTATTCTTTCCGTTTGGAAAGGGTACATCGGGTTAATAACTTGGGTTAATGCTAAAACTTGGCTTTCTACTAGTAAATAATAATCTGACCAACTAAAAGCAACTGCTTGACTTATCCCCACATAAAGCTAGTCCACTACAGCCAAACAGGATACTTGCTGAGTATGTTGATGTGTACTCACCCTTGCTCTACACACCAAACCCCCCCCAGGTTGTCAGCATTGCAACCACTGCTCAGGCGAAGATGAAGCTGTGGAAGGAGACTTCCAGGAGTTCCAAGACTACGACGAGTTCTAGGTGTGGGTTAGCGGCAACCCCCAGTCGGCTGCCTGTGAAGGCCGCGTTATCTACGTTTCTTTTCCGCACTTTGATTTATTGTAAGAACTATATGGACGTCTCAGACGTATGATGTAATCGACTATTTCCCTTATTAATACTATTTTGAGCACTGTGTGATGATGTCCATGTTATGTAACTGCTGTGTACGTGAATAACTGATCCTGGCACGTACATGGTTCGCATTCGGTTTGCCTTCTAAAACCGGGTGTGACATAAGCTCTTGCCATGAAACTATTAACAACCTTAGAAATGAAAATGCTAATTTGTTAGCTAAGGTTGATTCAAATGCTTGTAATGTTTCAATTCCCAATCCTAGAAATGATAATGATGATTTGCTTGCTAGGATTGAAGAACTAAACATTTCTCTTGCTAGCCTTAGAAATGAAAATGAAAAATTGGTTGCTAAGGCTAAAGATATTGATGTTTGCAATGCTACTATTTCCGATCTTAGAGACAAAAATGATATATTGCGTTCTAAGATTGTTGAACTTAATTCTTGCAAATCCTCTACATCTACCGTTGAGCATACTACTATTTGTACTAGATGTAGAGATATTAACATTGATGCTATACATGATCACATGGCTTTAATTAAACAACAAAATGATCATATAGCAAAATTAGATGCTAAAACTGTGGAGCATAACTTAGAAAACGAAAAATTTAAATTTGCTAGAAGTATGCTCTATAGTGGGAGACGCCCTGGCATCAAGGATGGCATTGGCTTCCAACAGGGAGGAAATGTCAAACTTAGTGCCCCTCCTAAGAAATTGTCCAACTTTGTTAAGGGCAAGACTCTCATGCCTCAGGACAACGAGGGTTACATTTTATACCCTGCCGGTTATCCCGAGGATAAAATTAGGAGAATTCATTCTAGGAAGTCTCACTCTGGCCCTAACCATGCTTTCATGTATAAGGGTGAGACATCTAGCTCTAGGCAACCAACCCGTGCTAAGTTGCCTAAGAAGAAAACTCCTAGTGCATCAAATGAACATAGCTTTTCATTTAAAACTTTTGATGCATCATATGTCTTAACTAACAAATCCGGCAAAGTAGTTGCCAAATATGTTGGGGGCAAGCACAAGGGGTCAAAAACTTGTGTTTGGGTACCCAAAGTTCTTGTATCTAATGCCAAAGGACCCAAAACCATTTGGGTACCTAAAGTGAAGAACTAAACTTGTTTTGTAGGTTTATGCATCCGTAGGCTCAAGCTGGGTAATCGACAGCGGGTGCACAAACCAATGACAGGGGAGAAAAAGATGTTCTCCTCCTACGAGAAAAACCAAGATCCCCAACGAGCTATCACATTCGGGGATGGAAACCAAGGTTTGGTCAAGGGTTTGGGTAAAATTGCTATATCTCCTGACCATTCTATATCCAATGTTTTTCTTGTAGATTCATTAGATTACAATTTGTTTTTTGTATCTCAATTATGCAAAATGGGCTACAACTGTTTATTCACTGATATAGGTATCACTGTCTTTAGAAGAAGTGATGATTCAATAGCATTTAAGGGAGTGTTAGAGGGTCAGCTATACTTAGTGAATTTTGATAGAGCTGAACTCGACACTTGCTTAATTGCTAAGACTAACATGGGCTGGCTCTGGCATCGCCGACTAGCACATGTTGGGATGAAGAATCTTCATAAGCTTCTAAAGGGAGAGCACATTTTAGGATTAACCAATGTTCATTTTGAGAAAGACAGGGTTTGTAGCGCATGCCAAGCAGGAAAGCAAGTTGGTGCCCATCATCCACACAAGAACATCATGACGACTGACAGGCCACTGGAGCTCCTACACATGGACCTATTCGGCCCGATTGCTTACATAAGCATCGGCGGGAGTAAGTACTGTCTAGTAATTGTGGATGATTATTCTCGCTTCACTTGGGTGTTCTTTTTGCAGGAAAAATCTCACACCCAAGAAACCTTAAAGGGATTCTTGAGACGGGCTCAAAATGAGTTCGGCTTGAGGATCAAAAAAATTAGAAGCGACAATGGGACGGAGTTCAAGAACTCAAAAATCGAAGGCTTCCTTGAGGAGGAGGGCATCAAGCATGAGTTCTCTTCTCCCTACACCCCACAACAAAATGGTGTAGTGGAGAGGAAGAATCGAACTCTATTGGACATGGCAAGAACCATGCTTGATGAGTATAAGACTTCGGATCGGTTTTGGGCCGAGGCGGTCAACACCGCCTGCTACGCCATCAACCGGTTATATCTACACTGAATCCTCAAGAAGACATCATACGAACTCCTAACCGGTAAAAAGCCCAATATTTCATATTTTAGAGTCTTTGGTAGCAAATGCTTTATTCTCGTTAAAAGAGGTAGAAAATCTAAATTTGCTCCTAAGACAGTAGAAGGCTTTTTACTAGGATATGATTCAAACACAAGGGCATATAGAGTCTTTAACAAGTCCTCTGGACAAGTTGAAGTTTCTTGTGACGTTGTGTTTGATGAGACTAACGGCTCTCAAGTAGAGCAAGTTGATCTTGATGAGATAGGTATTGAAGAGGCTCTGTGCATCGCGCTAAGGAACATGTCCATTGGGGATGTGTGTCCTAAGGAATCCGAAGAGCCTCCAAATGCACAAGATCAACCATCCTCCTCCACTCAAGCATCTCCACCAACTCAAAATGAGGATGAAGCTCAAGTTGATGAAGTAGAAGATCAAGCAAATGAGCCACCTCTAGATGACAGTAATGATCAAGGGGGAGATGCAAATGATCAAGACAAGGAGGATGAAGAACAAAGGTCGCCACACCCAAGAGTCCACCAAGCAATCCAACGAGATCACCCCGTCGACACCATCCTCGGCGACATTCATAAGGGGGTAACTACTAGATCTCGTGTTGCACATTTTTGTGAGCATTACTCTTTTGTTTCCTCTGTTAAGCCACATAGGGTAGAAGAAGCACTTCAAGATTCGGATTGGGTGGTGGCGATGCAAGAGGAGCTCAACAACTTCACTAGGAATGAGGTATGACATTTAGTTCCACGTCCTAATCAAAATGTTGTAGGAACCAAATGGGTCTTCCGCAACAAGCAAGATGAGCATGGTGTGGTGACAAGGAACAAAGCTCGACTTGTGGCCAAGGGATACTCCCAAGTCGAAGGTTTGGATTTCGGTGAAACCTATGCACCCGTAGCTAGGCTTGAGTCAATTCGAATATTATTAGCCTATGCTACTTACCATGGCTTCAAGCTTTACCAAATGGACGTGAAGAGTGCCTTCCTCAATGGACCAATTAAGGAAGAGGTCTATGTTGAGCAACCTCCCGGCTTTGAAAATAGTGAGTACCCTAACCATGTCTATAAACTCTCTAAGGCGCTTTATGGGCTCAAGCAAGCCCCAAGAGCATGGTATGAATTCCTTAGAGATTTTCTTATCACTAATGGCTTCAAGGTTGGAAAGGCCGATCCTACACTCTTCACTAAAACTCTTGAAAATGATTTGTTTGTATGCCAAATTTATGTTGATGATATTATATTTGGTTCTACTAACTAGTCTACATGTGAAGAATTTAGTAGGATCATGACACAAAAGTTCGAGATGTCTATGATGGGGGAGTTGAAATATTTCTTAGGATTTCAAGTGAAGCAACTCCAAGAGGGCACCTTCCTAAGCCAAATGAAGTATACTCAAGATATTCTAAGCAAGTTTGGAATGAAGGATGCCAAACCCATCAAGACACCCATGGGAACCAATGGGCATCTCGACCTCGACGAAGGAGGTAAATCCGTCGATTAAAAGGTATACCGGTTGATGATAGGATCTTTGCTATATTTATGTGCATCTCGACCGGATATAATGCTTTCCGTATGCATGTGTGCAAGATTCCAAGCCAACCCTAAGGAAGCTCACCTTACGGCCGTAAAACGAATCTTGAGATATTTGGTTTATACTCCTAAGTTTGGGCTTTGGTATCCTAGGGGATCCACAATTGATTTAATTGGTTACTCGGATGCCGATTGGGCAGGGTGTAAAATCAATAGAAAGAGTACATCGGGGACTTGCCAGTTCTTGGGAAGATCCTTGGTGTCTTGGGCTTCAAAGAAGCAAAATTCCGTAGCTCTTTCTACCGCCGAAGCCGAGTATATTGCCGCAGGCCATTGTTGCGCGCAACTACTTTGGATGAGGCAAACCCTTAGGGACTACGTTACAAACTAACCAAAGTTCCTCTTCTATGTGATAATGAGAGTGCAATCCGCATGGCGGATAATCCCGTTGAGCATAGCCGCACTAAACACATAGCCATTCGGTATCACTTTTTAAGGGATCACCAACAAAAGGGAGATATCGAGATTTCATACATTAATACTAAAGATCAATTAGCCGATATCTTTACCAAGCCTCTTGATGAACAAACCTTTAACAAACTTAGGCATGAGCTAAATATTCTTGATTCTAGGAACTTCTTTTGTTAAAATTGCACACATAGCTCATTCATATACCTTTGATCTTGTCTCTTTCATATGCTATGACTAATGTGTTTTCAAGTCTATTTCAAACCAAGTCATAGGTCTATCGAAAGGGAATTGGAGTCTTCGGCGAAGACAAAGGCTTCCACTCCGTGACTCATCCTTTGCCATCACTCCGAGCAACTCTTCATCTTTGGAGAGAAAAGGACTCCGTTCTTTGGTATAATCTTCACTCATTTATTTATGACCAAAGCGGGAGAGAGTATTTCTAAGGGCTCTAATGACTCCGTTTTTGGCGATTCATGCCAAAGGGGGAGAAAGTATTAGCCCAAAGCAAAAGGACCGCACCACCACCTAATTTTAAAAAGAGTTTTTCAATTGGTATGATTCTCAATTGATAAATTTAAAATTGGTATCTTATTTAAAATTGGTATCTTATTGTGTTCAAAAGGGGGAGAAAGTAGCATTTCAAAATTGATATATAAAAAACCCTCTTGAACACTGGCTAGTTTGGGAACCACATTTTCCCAAGGGATTTCAATTTTCCCAAGGGAAATTAGTTCATTTTCCCTTGGGAAAATAGAAATCCCATGGGAAAATGTGGTTCCCAAACTAGCCCTAAGAGGAGAATTTTATTAAGGGGGAGTTTTGTTTAAGTCAAAGGAAAAGCATTTGAAACAGGGGGAGAATTTCAAATCTTGAAAATGCTTTTCGAAATCTTATTCATTTACCTTTGACTATTTGCAAAATGAACTTTGAAAAGGATTTACAAAAGAATTTGCAAAAAAAAACATATGGTGCAAGCGTGGTCCAAAATGTCAAAAATTAAAGAAACAATCCATGCATATCTCATAAGTATTTATATTGGCTCAATTCCAAGCAACCTTTACACTTACATTATGCAAACTAGTTCAATTATGCACTTCTATATTTGCTTTGGTTTGTGTTGGCATCAATCACCAAAAAGGGGGAGATTGAAAGGTAATTAGGCTTACACCTATTCCCTAAATGATTTTGGTGGTTGAATTGCCCAACACAAATAATTGGACTAACTAGTTTTCTCTAGTGTATAAGTTATACAGGTGCCAAAGGTTCACACTTAGCCAATAAAAAGACCAAAAGTGGGGTTCAACAAAGAGAGCAAGGGATAACCGAAGGCACCTCTGGTCTGGCGCACCGAACTGTCCGGTGTGCCACCGGACAGTGTCCGGTGCACCAGGGGACTTCACGCAGAACTCCTCCCCTTCGGGAAAATCCAGAGGCGCTCCGCTATAATTCACCGGACTGTCCGGTGTACACCGGACAGTGTCCGGTGCCCCAGGGAAGAGCGGCTCTGGAACTCGCCAGCCTCGGGAAATTGCTCCGCTATAATTCACCGGACTGTCCGGTGTGCACCGGACTGTCCGGTGAACGAGCAGAGCAACGACTACTTCGCGCCAACGGTCACCTGCAGGCGCATTTAATGCGCGCCAGAAGCGCGCAGAAGTCAGGCACGCGCGAGACGGTGCACCGGACAATCTACAGTACTTGTCCGGTGTACACCGGACAGCCAGGCGGGCCCAGAAGTCAGAAGCTCCAACGGTCGAATCCCAACGGCCTGGTGACGTGGCTGGCGCACCGGACATGTCCGGTGTGCACCGGACTGTCCGATGCACCATGCGACAGACAGCCCCACCAAACGGCTAGTTTGGTGGTTGGGGCTATAAATACCCCAACCACCCCACATTCAAGTCATCCAAGTTTTCACACTTCAACCACTTACAAGAGCTCTAGCATTCAATTCTAGACACATCCAAGTGATCAAATCCTCTCCAAACTCCACATAACGCCCTAGTGATTAGTGAGAGAGATTTGCTTGTGTTCTTTCGAGCTCTTGCGCTTGGATTGCTTTCTTCTTTCTTTGATTCTTTATTGCGATCAAACTCACTTGTAATTGAGGCAAGATACACCAATCTTGTGGTGGTCCTTGTGGAACTTTGTGTTCCAAGTGATTGAGAAGAAAAGCTCACTCGGTCCAAGGGACCGTTTGAGAGAGGGAAAGGGTTGAAAGAGACCCGGTCTTTGTGACCACCTCAACGGGGAGTAGGTTTACGAGAACCGAACCTCGGTAAAACAAATCCACGTGTCTCACTTCTTATTCGCTTGCGATTTGTTTTTGCACCCTCTCTCGCGGACTCAATTATATTTCTAACGCTAACCCGACTTGTAGTTGTGATTATTTTTGAGAATTTCAGTTTCGCCCTATTCACCCCCCTCTAGGCGACTTTCAGCTACAAATCCTGTCTTTCTCAAAATGAACATTGGTTAGTCCCAAAATGTGCTCTCCATTTAGAAGCTTATGAAGATTCTTCATCCCAACGTGGGCTAGTCGGCGATGCTAGAGCCAACCCATGTTAGTCTTAGCAATTTAGCAAGTGTCGAGTTCAGCTTTATTGAAATCAACTAAATATAGCTGGCCCTCCAACACTCCCTTAAAAGCTATTGAATCATCACTTCTTCTAAAGTCAGTAACACCTATATCCGTAAAAAGACAAGTGTAGCCCATTTTGCATAATTGAGAAACTGAAAGCAAGTTGTAATCTAAAGAATCTACAAGAAAAACATTGGAAATAGAATGGTCAGGTGATATAGCAATTTTACCCAATCCTTTGACCAAACCTTGATTTCCATCCCCGAATGTGATAGCTCTTTGGGGATCTTGGTTTTTCTCATAGGAGGAGAACATCCTTTTCTCCCCAGTCATGTGGTTTGTGCATCCGCTGTCAATGATCCAACTTGATCCCCCGGATGCATAAACCTACAAAACAATTTTAGGCCTTGTTCTTAGGTACCCAAACGGTCTTGGGTCCTTTGACATTAGAAACAAGCACCTTGGGTACCCAAACACAAGTCTTTGACCTCTTGTGTTTGCCCCCAACATATTTGGCAACTACTTTGCCTGATTTGTTAGTAAGCACATAAGATGCATCAAAAGTCTTGAATGAAATATTATGGTCATTTAATGCAATAGGAGTTTTCTTCTTAGGCATTTTAACATTTGTAGAACACCTAGAGCTAGAAGCCTCATTCTTATAAATAAAAGCATGGTGAGTAGAATGAGTCTTCTTGGCATGAATTCTCCTAATCTTATCCTCAGGATAACCAGCAGGGTATAAAATGTAACCCTCATTATTCTGAGGCATGGGAGCCTTGCCCTTAACAAAATTAGACAATCTTTTGGGAGGGGCATTAAGCTTGACATTGTCTCCCTGTTGGAAGCCAATGTCATCCTTAATGCCAGTGTGTCTCCCACTATAGAGCATGCTTCTAGCAAATTTAAAATTTTCATTCTCTAAGTCATGCTCATTAATTTTGGCACTAAGTTGAGCTATGTGATCATTTTGTTTCTTAATTAAAGTTAAGTGATCATGAATAGCATCAACATTTATGTCTCTACATCTAGTACAAATTGTAACATGCTCAATGGTAGATGTAGAGGGTTTGCAAGTTTTTAGTTCAACAATCTTAGCATGTAAAATAGCATTTTCATCTCTAAGATTGGAAATAGAAGCATTGCAAACATCTAAGTCTTTAGCCTTATCAATCAATTTTTCATTTTCAATCTTAAGGCTAGAAAGGGATGCATCCAATTTATCAATCTTAGCAATTAAACTAGCATTATTATTTCTAAGATTGACAATTGAATCATCACAAACATTTGATTTCTCAACCTTAGCAATCAATTTGGCATTTTAATTTCTAAGGCTAGAAATAGTGTCATGGCAAGTGCTTATCTCACTAGTTAATTTTTCACATTTTTCTACCTCTAGAGCATAAGCATTTTTAGTCTTAACATGCCTTTTGTTTTCTTTAATAAGGAAGTCTTCTTGGCTATCCAAGAGTTCATCCTTCTCATGAATAGCACTAACTAATTCATTTAATTTCTCCTTTTGTTGCATGTTAAGATTGGCAAAAAGAGTAAACAAATCATCCTCATCATCACTAGAATTAGCCTCATCACTAGATGTTGCATATTTAGTGGAGGATCTGGATTTTACCTTCTTCTTCTTGCTGTCCTTTGCCATGAGGCACTTGTGGCCAACGTTGGGGAAGAGAAGTCCCTTGTTGACGGCGATGTTGGCGGCGTCCTCGTCGGAGGAGTCGGTGGAGCTCTGTCACACCCGGTTTTAGAAGGCAAACCGAATGCGAACCATGTACGTGCCAGGATCAGTTATTCACGTACACAGCAGTTACATAATATGGACATCATCACACAGTGCTCAAAATAGTATTAATAAGGGAAATAGTCGATTACACCATACGTCTGAGACGTCCATATAGTTCTTACAATAAATCAAAGTGCGGAAAAGAAACGTAGATAACGCGGCCTTCACATGCAGCCGACTGGGGGTTGCCGCTAACCCACACCTAGAACTCGTCGTAATCTTGGAACTCCTGGAAGTCTCCTTCCACAGCTTCATCTTCGCCTGAGCAGTGGTTGCAATGCTGACAACCTGGGGGGGGTTTGGTGTGTAGAGCAAGGGTGAGTACACATCAACATACTCAGCAAGTATCCTGTTTGGCTGTAGTGGACTAGCTTTATGTGGGGATAAGTCAAGCAGTTGCTTTTAGTTGGTCAGATTATTACTTACTAGTAGAAAGCCAAGTTTTAGCATTAACCCAAGTTATTAACCCAGACGTACTCCTTTCCAAACGGAAAGAGTACCACTTACCAGCACCATAATCATAACCAGAATCATCGATCTCATATCCACCTGTACCATAATGTCTCTGATCAAGTACCACTAATCACTGGAGCTCCCTTGGCCGCTCATAACCGTGAGCACGGCTGATATATCAGTTTCATAACACTCTGCAGAGGTTGTGCACTTTACCCACAAGCCGTGATTCCCTCTCTGGCCCGGGCTTGCAAGACCCTTATTCACTCCCGAGGTGAATGGCCAGGGATTCACTACGAAGCCTTTACAAAGATTCCCCGGGGCTGTAGCCACCCGTTAGGTTTCCTAAATGCACCGCACTCCTCCCCAAGGGGCGAACCCAAACTTGGCAGAGCGAGCCGCATACACCGAGCCCCATTGACGGCACGACGGCTAAGTGAACTACATCCCGGATCCTCTAATTATTCAGCTAAGGGCACCCCATTCCACCCTTATGGTTGCACTGTTTTCCCGGGCGGTCATCCATAGAACAGGTCCTTACGGAGAGGCACTCGAGAAACCGCTCGAGCCCCCTTGAAGACCACAAGTACCACATCATAATAAGAGAAGGGAAAACAGCGTATCATAGATAACCACATCATGTTCATTGATTAAAGTTTGAGCAATAGCATAAAGCTAAACAGTAATAATCCAACCCAGATAGGTAAACAAGGACATGGATAACAAAACTAGTCAATCCTTAGGCATGAATGTGTAAAGCGGGAGGTGAATTAAATAATGAATAGGACAGAGATAGGTCAAAGGACACTTGCCTCCACCAACCGACTGCTGCTCAGGGGCTTCTCCTGCGAATTCCTCGGGCTCTTCGACCGGATCGTTCTCTATGCGATTGCAAACATACATACATCCATCCACATTTAATACAAAAGAATAGTACACCATACAAGGGAACAAATAAAGTGAGTATGCATCAAGTATGACATTCGATATCGCATTTGTTATGGTTAGAAAGAAACGGGAAAGGATCTCGCAGGGGGTTAAATCTTATGCACTAACGATCAATTACAATTGGTTCTTAACAAAAGAATTCTGTTACATATACACTAATGGAAACCTAATCACTTTAAGTTGATCAACATTGCACGAGATAAACAATTAACTACATGAATCAATTAGTATAACGGAATTTTAAATTAAACTTCCTATTTCAATAACATGAACAATGATTAACCTACCTAAAATAAAGTAACTAGGATCACAGAAAGTAAATAAAATAAAATAAAAAAAATAAAAAAAACAGAGGGGGGGGGGCAGTTGAACCGGCCCTGCGCAGGGGGCGCGGCCAGGGGCCAGGCAAGCGCGCGGGGGAGGGGGCGGCCGGGCTGGCCAGGGCGGCCGAGCCGGCCGAGCGGCCAGGGGGCGCGGCCAGGGCCAGGCGGGCGCGCGGCCAGGGCGGCCAGGCGGCCAGGCGGCCGGACGGCCAAGCGGGCGCGCGGCCAGGGCGGCCAGGCGGGCGCGCGGCCAGGGCGGCCAGGCGAGCGCGGCTGGGGCGGTGGCCGAGGAGAGAGGAGGGGAGAGGGGAGAGGGAGGGAGGAGGGAGAGAGGGAGGAGGGGGGGCTCACCGGCGGGGGCGGCCGACGGCGGGGGGCGGCGGCCGGCGCTAGGGCAGGGCGGCGGTTGGGCAGGGGGCAGGGGCGGCGGCGGCTTAGGGTGGGGGAGAGAAAATGAGAGAAAATGAGAGGGAGGGAGAAAGAATTGGGGGAAAAAGGGGAGGTGGGGGGGGGGGGGCGGTTGGGCCTGCCAAGGCCCAAGAGGGGGCGCCAGGGGCGGCTGGGCCGGCCGGGGTCGGCCCACGGCGCGGGAGAGAGAGAAAAAGAGGAGAGAGAAAGAGAGAGAAAAAGAAAGAAAAGATCTTCTCCTTATTTTCGAAATCCGATCTTTCTACATGAATGCATTTGCACTTTCAAAGCAATCAAAAGAAATGCAAGGTTCGGCATGGTGCATCAAACAACATAAAGTATTTAGGGTTTTTCTTACACGGGAATTCCAAACCGAATCCCGCTAGAACTTTGGAAAAGGTCAAGGTTTAGCGAGGGAAAAAGAAAAAGAAAAGGTAACGCCCGAATTTTGGCGAGTAAAGAAAAAGAAAAAAAATTCAACTGCAAAATTCGGGGCGTTACAAACCTATCCCCCTTAAAAGAATCTCGCCCTCGAGATTCAGGGCTGGCTAGCAAAGAGCTCTGGGTACTTGGCCACTAGATCATCTTCACGCTCCCAGGTTGCTTCTTCCTCAGAGTGGTGATTCCATCTGACTTTGCACATTCTGATGGTCTTCCTTCGGGTGACTCTATCTGCAATCTCAAGGATCTGAGCTGGCTTCTCAACATAGGTCAAGTCCTCCTGGACCTCAAGACCTTCCACTGGCAACTGCTCTTCCGGCACACGCAAGCACTTCTTCAACTGAGACACATGAAAGACATCATGCACAGCAGACAAATTCTCTGGCAAACTGAGCTGATAGGCCACTTCTCCTCGTCTTGCAAGAATCTGATACGGACCAATGTAGCGGGGTGCTAGCTTGCCTTTCACTCCGAATCTTCTGACCCCTCTGATCGGTGACACTTTCAGATAGACAAAATCTCCGACTTCAAAACTCAGCTCTCTTCTTCTTGTGTCTGCATAGCTTCGCTGCCTCGATTGCGCTATCTTCAGATTCTCTCGAACCATCTTGATGTTCTCTTCGGCTTCAAGCAAAATGTCTGGCCCAAACACTTGCTTCTCTCCAGGCTGATCCCATTGCAACGGAGTTCTACAACTCCTTCCATAAAGCGCTTGAAACGGTGACATCTTCAAACTGGCCTGGTAACTGTTGTTATAGGAAAACTCTGCATAAGGCAATCTCTTATCCCATCCGGACTGATCTTGCAACGCACAGGCTCTCAACATATCTTCGAGAATTTGATTGGTTCTTTCGGTCTGGCCATCTGTCTGCGGATGATAAGCTGAACTGAAATTCAGATGCGTGCCCAAAGCTTCATGCAACTGCTGCCAGAAATGAGAGGTGAACTGCGTTCCCCTGTCTGACACTATCTTCTTTGGCACACCATGAAGACAAACGATCCGAGACATATACAATTCTGCCAATACTGCACTGTTGTAGCTGGTCTTGACAGGTATGAAGTGGGCTGACTTGGTCAAACGGTCCACCACTACCCAGATAGAATCGTAGCCGGCTCGAGTGCGAGGCAATCCGACTATGAAATCCATACCGATTTCATCCCATTTCCACTGAGGGATCTGCAACGGTTGCAACAATCCAGCTGGTCTCTGGTGCTCTGCCTTAATTCTTCGGCAACTATCGCACATAGCCACATGTTCTGCGATTTCCCTCTTCATTCCGTACCACCAGAATTTCTTCTTCAGATCCTGATACATCTTCTCACTGCCAGGGTGAATCGAATAAGCGGTCTCATGAGCTTCCTTAAGAATCAACTCCCGAATAGACTGGACATTGGGAACACACAAGCGGTCTTTGAACCATATCACGCCTTCTGCATCTTCTCGAAAATCTTTGCCTTTGCCTTCCAGAATCAGTCGCCGAATCTCACTGATCTTTTCATCATTCTTCTGCGCTTCTTTGATTTCTCGCTCCAAGGTAGGTTCCAATTCAACTGTGACTCCTCGCGAATTGTTCAGAAATCCGAGACTCAACCTGTCAAACTCCTTGGCCAACTCATAAGGCATCGGGCGAGCGACCATCAGATTGACTTGACTCTTTCTGCTCAAAGCATCTGCCACTACGTTTGCTTTGCCTGGATGGTAATGAATTTCCAACTCATAGTCTTTAATCAACTCTAACCATCTTCGTTGCCTCATGTTCAACTCTGACTGAGTGAATATGTACTTTAGACTCTTGTGATCTGTGTAAACATCGCATTTCTGTCCATACAGGTAGTGCCTCCATGTCTTCAGTGCGTGAACCACTGCTGCCAACTCTAGATCATGGATTGGGTAATTCTTCTCATGAACCTTCAACTGTCGGGACGAGTAAGCCACAACTCTCCCCTCTTGCATCAACACACATCCCAAACCTGTGTAACAAGCATCGCAATACACCGAGAAGGGCTTGTGCACATCAGGCAAGACTAGGACAGGCGCTGTAGTCAACTTCTCTTTCAGCGCTTCAAAGGCCTCTTGGCATTTCTGGGTCCACTTGAACTCAACCTTGTTGCCTAGCAACGCTGTCATTGGTTTCGCAATCTTCGAAAACCCTTCAATGAATCGCCGATAATATCCGGCCATTCCAATGAAACTCTTGATTCCTCTAGCATCTGTTGGCGCTTTCCAGTTCAAAATGTCTGCCACTTTCTTCGGATCCACAGCCAATCCTTCCTTGTTGATTATGTGACCCAAGAACAGGACTTCGCTGATCCAGAACTCACACTTGCTCAACTTTGCATACAACTGGTGCTCTCGCAATCTCTGCAATACCATCCTCAAATGACTTGCATGCTCTTCTTCGCTTTGAGAATAAACCAGAATGTCATCAATGAATACCACCACAAACTTATCAAGGTAATCCATGAATACACTGTTCATCAAGTTCATGAAGAATGCGGGCGCATTGGTCAAACCGAAAGACATCACTGTGAACTCATACAACCCATACTTGGAAATGAATGCCGTCTTCGGAATGTCCGAAGGTCGGATCCTGAGCTGATGATAACCTGACCTCAGATCTATCTTGGAGAACACACTGGCTCCTCTCAACTGGTCGAACAGATCTTCTATTCTGGGCAAGGGATACTTGTTCTTGATCGTGACCTCATTCAAAGCTCGATAATCGATACACATCCTCTTGGTGCCATCTTTCTTCTCCACAAATAGGACAGGGGCGGCCCAAGGCGAGGTGCTTGGCCGGATGTAACCTTTCTCTGACAGCTCATCAATTTGCTTCTTAAGCTCAACCAACTCTGGTCCAGATATTCTGTAAGCTCTCTTGAAGATAGGGGCGGTTCCAGGAATAAGCTCTATGGCAAACTCAACTTTCCGCTCTGGTGGCATACCCGGTAAGTCCTTTGGAAACACATCTGGGAATTCAGACACAACCTTGATACTCTCAATTGGATCTGCTTCACTGCTATCGACAGCCATCTGATAACAACTTCCTTTCTTTGGCTCAGGCGGGACTAACTCAGTCACCACTTCCTCTCCTAGTGGGGACACTAACTTGATTGTCCTTTTATCACAACTGATCACTGCCTGATACTTATCTAGCCAATTCATCCCTAGGATGACATCTATTCCCTGAGTACCCATTACTATAAGGTTGGCGGGAAACGCTATCCCCCTTATTTTCACACTTATATTCAAACAAATGCTATCGGCTCGAATTCTACCACCGGCTGAGTCGATTTGAATGGGGGTTGACATGGTAGTAATTGGAAGATTATGTGCTTCTACCCATGATGCAGTAATGAAAGAATGCGTTGCTCCAGTATCAAATAACACTTCTGCAATATGGGAGTCGACTGGGAACATACCTACTATCATGCCGGGGGTCTCCTGAACTGCTTCAGCTTCCAAGTGGTTCAGCCTTCCATGATTATAGCGCGGCTGAGAGCGGTTGCCTGCTCCAGGCTGAGGCATATTCTGCTTCGCTGGGGCATTGGGGCCTGACTGCTGCTGGGCTGCCTTCTTCGGACATTGCATCACCCAGTGGCCTTGCTCTCCACAGTGGAAACATGCTCTGTTTCCAACCTGAGCTGGTGCTGCCTGACTGTTCTGCTGGTTTGCTGGGGCAGGAAGACGAGGTGCCTGCTGATTCTGCCTCGGAAACTGACCTCCTGACTGGTTGCTCTGACGGTTCTGGTACTGATTCTGAGGGTACTGCCTTTGAAACTGCTGATGCTGCTGAGGTGGACGCTGGTTCTGCCTGAACTGCTGAGGTTGATTGCCTGAGAAACGAGGACGATTGCTGCTTCCAGGCTGGGGTCCACTGATCTTGCGCTTACGATCTTCCATCTCCTTGCGCTTTCTCTCCGTCATGATTGCTCTGTCAATCAGGTGCTGGAATGTCGGGAAGGTGTGATTCATCAGTTGATACTGCAGAGGGTCAACCAAGCCTCTCAGGAAACGGTACTGTCGCTTGGCGTCGGTGTTGACATCTTCAGGAGCATAGCGAGACAATTGCAGAAACTTGTCCCGGTACTCACTGACAGATGATGACCCTTGCTTGAGGGCCAGGAACTCCTCCTTCTTCACTGTCATCAGACCTGCAGGAACATGGTACTGACGAAAGCTACCTCTGAACTCTTCCCAAGTGATGGCGTCAGGATGGGCATGGGTGGCGAGGTAAGACTCCCACCATGACTGGGCTGCTCCTCTCAACAGACGGGGACCATACAGAACTTTCTCCCTGTCATCACACTGAGCGGTATGCAACTCCCGCTCCACAGTGCGCAGCCAATCTTCAGCATCCATGGGGTCAGAAGAGTGAGCGAACGTTGGGGGATGACCTCTCATGAATTCAGCACGCTTGTCTCTGGGCATTTGAGGCATCTGAGGCTGGGGTGGTGCTTGCTGCTGTTGCTGCTGCTGCTGCTGAATGGCGGCCAGAGTCTGACCGATGGCCTGAACTGCCTGAGTCTGCATCAGAAACATCTGCTCGATCGACATCGGGGGCGGGGGCGGCAGGTGCTGCTGCTGAGGCACCTCCTCCTGTTGAGCGGCTCGCTCCTGCTGAGCACGCCTTCCTCCTCTGCGCCTGTTTTCTGACATCTGCAGAATGCAACCACACATCAGAACTGATCTGGCAGATCTTGCAGCATAAGAAAAGAGAAGAGAATTCTTCAACAGCACTGAACAGATGAGCATCTTCACTGATCTCCAACACAGACCACACAGCTTCTCAGATAGAAAGGAAAGTGGAATAAAAGGGGTTTCCCAACTATGGGCCTGTTTGTTTACCTCCCAGATTATATAATCTGGATTAAATAATCCTAAGAGGCAAACAAACAGTCTAGCTTATTTGCCCAGATTATATAATCTAACCCCTTGGATTATGATAATCCATAAGCAAGTGAGGAGGTGCTTATTTCAGATTATTTTTTTCCCACTTCCCCACTACCCTTTCAAGTTTCCTAGAAATTACCCACCATTGCCATTATAATCTACCGAATCGTTTTTGCGCCTATCGGATCGGAGAAGCTCGCCGCCCAACAGAAACACGCCAGATAATCTGGGTAAACAAACAAGACTACTCAGATTATATAATCTAAATTATATAATCCAGATTATATAATCATCCAAAAATAATCCAGATTATATAATCCATTGGGGTAAACAAACAGGCCCTATATAACTAACTCTTATTAACATAATAGGTAAACCAAAATGCAGGGGATACCCACACTCTGGTGACAATCATTACAAAGATCCAAACCAAACATAGTTCATCATGACAAACATAGATGCACAGGATATAGCAAACTACCCTGTCTAACTAAGACTAACTAAGACTGAGACTAAAGCTAAAACTGAAGCTTCTATGTATATATTTCGTATTAATTACAAGATCCAACTCTAACAATCTATGGCTCTAGAGTTATCTTGGTCTTGCAGGCGGGATTGCCATAAGACTGGTGTCCACGCTGAGGTGAGCGGTACGGGTGCTGAGTCCCGACGGGAGCGGGGGAACCACCATCCAAGTGACGACGTTCCGCGCGCTCAGCCCGCAGCAGGGCGATCTCAGCACGGGCCCTACTCAGCTCATCTAATGCATGGTCCAGCTCCGTGTTTAGCACGGCGGCTAGGTTGACTGTGCTGCTCAACCTAGGATTGCCCTCACCGACAGGTGAGACAATCACGCCTCCTGTGCTGCCAGATGGACAGCGGGGGTAATACTTCAGGTCAAGACCATCAGCTGCCCCACCGAAAACCGAGCAGTAGTGCGAAAGCGCACGCCGTGCAGCATCTTGCATGGCTGCCTCAGCTGAGTCCCGCTCAGAGATAGAATAGTGCTCTGAACAGGCCTCTGCACCCTGGAGACTGTTCTCCGGGCAGCGCACCAAGCAAGTTGCCTCCCAGCGGTCCGGGTAGACCCCGCGACTATGCTGGTAGACCACACAGCGATACTCGACGGACCAAGTATGCCGGTTAAATGCCCGACGTAGCAGGGTGTCGAGCGCATCGTGGAAGTGACACCCGCGAGCAGCGTCGCGAGTGATGGGTCGAGCAACCCATCCTTCCGGCTCAGGGTTAGCAGAGAAGTCGGTGTCGTGGCTCGAGCTGTCGTCGCCATCTCCGTCGTCTGGGTCTCCTCCAGCAGCTACTCCAGAAGCTGGGGCGCCCAGTGGTGGTGCAGGGGGCGGCTCCAGAGGAAGCACAGGGGAGCAGCTCCTCACAGACTCTATCTCCTGGTGGAGCGAGAAGGAAGAGCCCTGCTGCTCCTGTCGTCGACGTTCCTGCTCCTCACGCAGGCGGTGGTGTAGTCTCTCCAAGTGGCTGGACTGTCCGGCCACGGGACGGCGAAGCGGACGCTCAGCAAGGCGGGAGGGTAAGAAGGGGATGACTGACTTTCGTGCAGTGTGTCTAAGTCGAGCCATCTACAAAAGACATCACAAGCAAAAGGGTGAGAACAGAATTAATATGACCAGCAAATAATGAATCATAAGTAAATGAAGGATTAGAATAAAACACACTTTCTTCGGATCCACAGCCAATCCTTCCTTGTTGATTATGTGACCCAAGAACAGGACTTCGCTGATCCAGAACTCACACTTGCTCAACTTTGCATACAACTGGTGCTCTCGCAATCTCTGCAATACCATCCTCAAATGACTTGCATGCTCTTCTTCGCTTTGAGAATAAACCAGAATGTCATCAATGAATACCACCACAAACTTATCAAGGTAATCCATGAATACACTGTTCATCAAGTTCATGAAGAACGCTGGCGCATTGGTCAAACCAAAAGACATCACTGTGAACTCATACAAACCATACTTGGAAATGAAGGCCGTCTTCGGAATGTCCGAAGGTCGGATCCTGAGCTGATGATAACCTGACCTCAGATCTATCTTGGAGAACACACTGGCTCCTCTCAACTGGTCGAACAGATCTTCTATTCTGGGCAAGGGATACTTGTTCTTGATCGTGACCTCATTCAAAGCTCGATAATCGATACACATCCTCTTGGTGCCATCTTTCTTCTCCACAAATAGGACAGGGGCGGCCCAAGGCGAGGTGCTTGGCCGGATGTAACCTTTCTCTGACAGCTCATCAATTTGCTTCTTAAGTTCATCCAACTCTGGTCCAGATATTCTGTAAGCTCTCTTGAAGATGGGGGCGGTTCCAGGAATAAGCTCTATGGCAAACTCAACTTTCCGCTCTGGTGGCATACCCGGTAAGTCCTTTGGAAACACATCTGGGAATTCAGACACAACCTTGATACTCTCAATTGGATCTGCTTCACTGCTATCGACAGGCATCTGATAACAACTTCCTTTCTTTGGCTCAGGCGGGACTAACTCAGTCACCACTTCCTCTCCTAGTGGGGACACTAACTTGATTGTCCTTTTATCACAACTGATCACTGCCTGATACTTATCTAGCCAATTCATCCCTAGGATGACATCTATTCCCTGAGTACCCATTACTATAAGGTTGGCGGGAAACGCTATCCCACTTATGTCACACCCGGTTTTAGAAGGCAAACCGAATGCGAACCATGTACGTGCCAGGATCAGTTATTCACGTACACAGCAGTTACATAATATGGACATCATCACACAGTGCTCAAAATAGTATTAATAAGGGAAATAGTCGATTACATCATACGTCTGAGACGTCCATATAGTTCTTACAATAAATCAAAGTGCGGAAAAGAAACGTAGATAACGCGGCCTTCACAGGCAGCCGACTGGGGGTTGCCGCTAACCCACACCTAGAACTCGTCGTAATCTTGGAAGTGGTACTCTTTCCGTTTGGAAAGGAGTACGTCTGGGTTAATAACTTGGGTTAATGCTAAAACTTGGCTTTCTACTAGTAAGTAATAATCTGACCAACTAAAAGCAACTGCTTGACTTATCCCCACATAAAGCTAGTCCACTACAGCCAAACAGGATACTTGCTGAGTATGTTGATGTGTACTCACCCTTGCTCTACACACCAAACCCCCCCCAGGTTGTCAGCATTGCAACCACTGCTCAGGCGAAGATGAAGCTGTGGAAGGAGACTTCCAGGAGTTCCAAGATTACGACGAGTTCTAGGTGTGGGTTAGCGGCAACCCCCAGTCGGCTGCCTGTGAAGGCCGCGTTATCTACGTTTCTTTTCCGCACTTTGATTTATTGTAAGAACTATATGGACGTCTCAGACGTATGATGTAATCGACTATTTCCCTTATTAATACTATTTTGAGCACTGTGTGATGATGTCCATATTATGTAACTGCTGTGTACGTGAATAACTGATCCTGGCACGTACATGGTTCGCATTCGGTTTGCCTTCTAAAACCGGGTGTGACAAGCTCTCGTCGGAGTCCCACTCCCGGCAAACATGGGCATCACCGCCCTTCTTCTTGTAATATCTCTTCTTTTCCTTCTTCTTCCCCCTCTTGTCGTTATCCCTGTCACTATCACTAGACAAAGGACATTTAGCGATAAAATGACTGGGCTTACCACATTTGTAGCAAACCTTCTTGGAGCGGGACTTGTAGTCTTTCCCCCTCCTTTGCTTGAGGATTTGGCAGAAGCTCTTGATGATGAGCGCCATCTCCTCATTGTCGAGCTTGGAGGCGTCGATGGGGACCCTACTTGGTGTAGAGTCTTCTTTCTTCTCCTCCGTTGCCTTGAATGCAACGGGTTGTGCCTCGGGTATGGAGGAGGAAGCGCCTTGCTCGATGATCTTCTTTGAGCCTTTGATCATCAATTCAAAGCTCACAAATTTTCCTATTACTTCCTCGAGAGACATTAGTTTATACCTTGGATCACCACGAATTAATTGAACTTGTGTAGGGTTAAGAAAAACGAGTGATCTAAGAATAACCTTGACCATCTCATGGTCATCCCATTTGGTGCTCCCGAGGTTGCGCACTTGGTTCACCAAGGTCTTGAGCCGGTTGTACATCGCTTGTGGCTCCTCCCCTTGGTGAAGCATGAATCGACCGAGCTCCCCCTCGATCGTCTCCCTCTTGGTGATCTTGGTCACCTCGTCTCCTTCGTGCGCGGTCTTGAGCACGTCCCAAATCTCCTTTGCGCTCTTCAACCCTTGCACCTTATTATACTCCTCTTGACTTAGAGAGGCGAGGAGTATAGTAGTGGCTTGGGAGTTGAAGTGTTGGATTTGTTCGACCTCCTCCGAATCATAATCCTTGTCCCCTTCCTTTGGTACCTGCGCTCCATACTCAAAAATATCCAATATGCTTTTGTGGAGTGAGGTTAGGTGATGCCTCATTTTATCACTCCACATAGAATAATCTTCACCATCAAACATAGGTGGTTTGCCTAATGGGACAGAAAGTAATGGAGTGCGTTTTGAAATACGAGGATAGCGAAGGGGCATCTTACTATACTTCTTGCGCTCATGGCGCTTGGAAGTGACGGATGCCGATTCCGAGCCAGAGGTGGAGGGTGACGAAGAGTCGGTCTCGTAGTAGACCACCTTCTTCATCTTCTTCTTCTTATCACCCTTCCGTTGGGACTTGATGGAGGAAGAGGATTCCTCCTTGTGCTTGTGGGCGAACTCCCTTGAGTGCGTTCTCCCCGAGCTTGCGGACTTGTCGCTGGTCCTGATCTGCCTCTTGGCGGATGCTCCCGACATCACTTCGAGCGGTTAGGCTCTAATGAAGTACCGAGCTCTGATACCAATTGAAAGTCGCCTAGAGGGGGAGAATAGTCGGAATCTGAAATTTATAAAGTTAAGCACACACTACAAGCCGGGGTTAGCGTTTAGAATTGTAAACGAGTCCGAAAGAGAGGGAGAAAACAAATCACAAGCAAATAAGAACGGATGACACGGTGATTTGTTTTACCGAGGTTCGGTTCTTGCAAACCTACTCCCCGTTGAGGTGGTCACAAAGACCGGGTCTCTTTCAACCCTTTCCCTCTCTCACACGGTCACCTAGACCGAGTGAGCTTCTCTTCTCAATCAATCGGGACACCAAGTCCCTACAAGGATCACCACACAATTGGTGTCTCTTGCCTTGATTACAATTGAGTTGGAAACAAGAAAGAAGGAAGAAAAAAAGCAATCCAAGCGCAAGAGCTCAAATGAACACAAATGTCTCTCTCTCTAGTCACTAATTTAGTTGGAGTGATTCCAGACTTGGGAGAGGATTTTATCTCTTTGTTTGTGTCTTATATTGAATGTTGTAGCTCTTGTATGGGGTTTGAAGGCTGAAAACTTGGATACAATGAATGGTGGGTGGTTGGGGGTATTTATAACCCCAACCATCAAAATAGCCGTTTGTGGAGGCTGCTGTCGAATGGCGCACCGGACATTGTCCGGTGCGCCAGCCACGTCACCAGGCCGTTAGGGTTCGACCATTGGAGCTTCTGACAACTGGGCCACCAGACAGTCCGGTGGTGCATCGGACAGGTCCTGTAGACTGTCCAGTGCGCCTTCTGGCGCCTGCTCTAACTTCTGCGCGCGCAGGCGCGCACTGTAGCGCATTTAATGTTCTCTGCAGACGACCGTTGGCGCGAAGTAGTCGTTGCTCCGCTGGCACACCGGACAGTCCGGTGCTACACCGGACAGTCCGGTGAATTATAGCGGAGCGGCTCCCAGAATTCCCGAAGGTGGCAAGTTCGGAGTCAGGCTCCCTGGTGCACCGGACACTATCCGGTGGCACTCCGGACAGTCCGGTGCGTCAGACCAGGACACACTTTGGTAGTCTTTTGCTCTCTTTGTTTGAACCCTTTCTTGGTTTGTTGTGAACCTTTGGCACCTGTTAAACTTATAATCTAGAGGAAACTGGTTAGTCCAATTATTTGTGTTGGGCAATTCAACCACCAAAATCAATTAGGAAAAGGTGTAAGCCTATTTCCCTTTCACAGCACCCAACCGCTTTCCAGCTCCCGCTCCAAGGAACAATTAGCCTCCGCAGCAGCAGCAGTTCCGCCAGGGTAATGGGAACAAGTGCTTCACTTGTGGCAATGTGGGCCACTATGCCAAGAATTTCCCAAGAAATCAGCAGAGGCAGATGCCAGCACCAAATCAAGACAAGGGAAGAAAGCAGAAGGTACAAGTCAGGCAAGGGAAGCTCAACTTCACTACTCTGGAGGAGTTACCTGAGGGAGACCCCGTCATGACTGGTATCTTTTCAGTTTATAATCAACCTGCATTAATTCTGTTTGATTCTGGTGCATCTCATAGTTTCATTAGCCAAAAGTTCAGTGCTAAATGTCAACTGCCTTTCTATCGCACAAAAGGGTCATTTATGATAGCCGCACCTGGGGGTAAAATTGCAACTAACCAATTAAACCAGAGTGTGCCTATTCAACTAGGAAGCCACATCATCAAAACCACCCTCCTTGTTTTGGGTTTGGAAAATGTGGATATTATTCTGGGAGCCAATTGGATGACCAGACACCAAGTAGTGCTTGATGTAGCCAGCCGCATCGTTGAAATCAATTCCCCAATCTGTGGGAGTTTCACCTTGTTTCTACCCAGTCAAGATTCTACTCAGTCATGTGCTTTTGCTATGACGGAGTTACCCCTGAAGAAGATTCCAGTGGTCGGTGAGTATGCAGATGTTTTTCCGGATGAATTACCGGGAATGCCCCCAGACCGGAATATCGAATTCACCATCGAATTGCATCTGGGAACGACACCTATTTCCAAGAGGCCTTACCGGATGCCACCCGTTGAGTTGGCAGAATTGAAGAAACAATTGCAAGAATTGCTGGATAAGGGTTTTATCCGCCCAAGTACTTCGCCTTGGGGATGTCCAGCCTTGTTTGTAAAGAAGAAGGATGAAAGCTTGAGGCTATGCATAGATTACCGCCCACTTAACGCGGTGACTATCAAGAACAAGTATCCTTTGCCTCGTATTGATGTTCTTTTCGATCAGTTGGTCGGGGCCAAAGTGTTTTCCAAGATAGACCTTCGCTCCGGCTATCATTAGATCAAGATACGAGCAAGTGATATTCCGAAGACTGCCTTCTCGACCAGATATGGGCTATATGAATTCTTGGTGATGTCTTTTGGGCTGACTAATGCACCAGCATACTTCATGTATCTGATGAACTCTGTTTTCATGCCTGAATTGGACAAGTTCGTAGTGGTTTTCATCGATGATATTTTGGTGTACTCAAAGAACGAAGAAGAGCATGTCGGGCATTTGCATGTAGTGCTTCAACGTCTGCGAGAGCACCGTCTTTATGCCAAATTGTCAAAATGTGATTTTTGGCTAAAGGAAATCAAATTCTTGGGTCACAGTATCTCTCAGGCAGGTATAGCTGTTGATCCTGATAAGGTGCAAGAGGTGATGAACTGGAAGCCGCCAACGACTGTCCGTCAAATTCGAAGTTTTCTGGGATTGGCCGGTTATTATCGAAGATTCATTCTGGATTTCTCTCGAATTGCGAAGCCCATAACTGAATTGTTGAAGAAAGAAGCGAAGTTTGTTTGGGGTCAAAAGTGCGAAGATGCCTTCCATGCATTGAGGCAACATCTGACCACAACACCGGTGTTAGCGCAACCCGACAGCAGCAAGCCATTTGATGTGTACTGTGATGCCTCTGGCACTGGACTGGGTTGTGTCTTGATGCAAGACAACCGAGTCATTGCTTACGCATCAAGAGCACTCAGGCCTCATGAGCAAAATTATCCCACTCATGACTTGGAGTTAGTCGCCGTGGTCCATGCATTGAAAATGTGGAGACACTATTTGATGGGAACCCACTGCAACATCTTCACAGATCATAAGAGCCTTAAGTACATCTTTACTCAGGCTCATCTCAACATGAGGTAGAGAAGATGGCTAGAGCTTATCAAGGACTATACCTAAAGGTACATTATCACCCAGGAAAGGCCAATGTTGTGGCAGATGCCTTGAGTCGAAAATTGCAATGCAACTGTGTCATGATGGATTCTCGCATCAACACCCTGTGTGATGAGTTGAGCAAAATGAAGATTGAAGTGATTCCTTCTGGTGCTTTGTCTCACATTTTTGTTGAGCCAACTTTGCAAGACCAGATCATCATGGCCTAGCTCAGTGACAAGGGAGTGCAATTATTAAGGAGAACCTCCATTAGAAGACCGAGAAGTATAAATGTTTCCGCCAAGATGGAAAGAGTATATTGTGGTTTGAAAGCAGATTGGTGGTTCCTAAAAATAAGGATCTCAAGAAGAAAATCTTGGATGAGGCCCATCTCTCCAAATTCTCCATGCATCCAGGGAGCTCCAAAATGTACCATGATTTGAAGCCCTTGTATTGGTGGACCAGAATGAAGAGGGAGATAGCCCAATATGTATTAGAATGTGACTCCTGTCAGAGGATAAAGGCAAGCCACTTGAAATCAGCTGGAGCTTTGCAACCCCTATCTATACCTTCGTGGAAATGGGATGACATCAACATGGATTTCATTGTGGGTCTGCCCAACACCTCTCGTCATCATGATTCGATTTGGGTTATTGTGGACCGACTGACGAAAGTGGCACATTTTCTCCTAGTGCACACCACTGATAAGGCTCAAAAGTATGCAGAGTTGTACATTGACCAAATCGTGTGTTTGCACGGATTGCCCCGGACCATTGTTTCTGACCGAGGAGCCCAATTTGTTGCTAGATTTTGGAAACAACTGCAAGAGTCTTTGGGAACCAAGCTAATTAGAAGTTCACCTTACCACCCGCAGACTGATGGTCAGACCGAGAGGGTAAATCAAACTCTAGAAGATATGTTGAGGGCTTGTGCGATCGATTGTGGCAAGAACTTGGATAAGCACCTCTCCTTGGCAAAGTTTGCTTATAACAACAGTTATCAATCCGACCTAAAGATGGCACCCTTCGAAGCTCTCTATGGAAGAAGGTGTAGAACACCCCTCAGTTGGTCTCAGCCTGGAGAAAGAGAAGTTTTCGGACCTGACTTAGTGACTGAAGCCGAAAGGAAGGTCCAACTAATCAGGAAGAATCTAGAAGCGGCTCAGGCCAGGCAGAAGAGTTACCATGATAAGAGAAGGAAACCTCTCCAGTTCGAGGTGGGATATTTCGTATATCTGAAGGTATCACCCACCAAGGGAGTGCAGAGGTTTGGGATCAAAGGCAAGTTAGCCCCTCGTTACATTGGACCTTATGAGATCATAGAAGCATGTGGACCCGTGGCATACAAATTGAAGTTACCTCCAAAAATGTCTACCATCCACAATGTATTCCATGTATCCCAACTGAAGAAGTGTGTTCGATTACCGACTGAGATCATAGCAGAACCAGAATTGGAGATAGAGCCAGATCTATCGTACCAAGAGTACCCTTCCAAGGTTCTGGATTGCAAAGAAAGATCAACTCGGGCTAAATCGATCAAAATGTATAAGATCCAATGGAGTAATCACTCAGAAGAAGAGGCTACTTGGGAGACTGAGGAATTTCTGCGTTCCAACTTCCCCGATAGTCTATCTAAGGAAATTGGTACATAATCATGCCCAACCCCCCTGCCCTATGAATCAAAACATAAGAAAAATGATCTTAAAATAGAATAAGTTAATTATAATACTAAAGTTAAAAGGACTTCCTTCTGAAGTTGCAAAGAGAATGACATTCGAAGAGCAGTTTGCCTTAATGAAAAAGTCACCCACTTCAAGCAAGCCTTAACCCTCACTTCACCCCGGGAGGACTCCGACCCGAATCTCGGGACAAGATTCCTTTAAGGGGGAAGGCTGTGACACCCCAGTGTCACCTAGGGTTTCTTCTCAGTACTAGCTCAAGTACCATCAATTCATGTAAACCAAATTGAGCAAGAGGCACCAATCAACTTAAGAATAAAAGATCCACTAAGTTATATCTAAATAATCATGTCTAAAACAAATGAGGTTTTCAAAAAAAGGAAAAATGTTGAAACCCTAGAACAACCCTAATTAAGCCACTTAAGTAGAAAGGAAGAAAAGGGATAAAAGACCATGAAAAACATGGAATCATGGCTTAGGCCAATTATAAAAATTGGAATACACTAACTAAGCTACAATAAAGATTCTAAAAGTTTGGCCAAAATAGTTTGTTAAAAACTCCAAGCAAGCCTTTCAAGTGGAGGTTTAATGGGGAAATCTGAAATTCTGATTTCTGAATTTTCAGCCTCTAAACCAAAACCGAGCGCGTTCACCTTGATCTATATCTCAAAACTCTAAGCTCCCATTGACAAAAATGTGTCTAACTAACCCCTCTACCTCATACCTGAAGATGGCATTGGGACGCGTGCCCTGGACACGTCAAACCCGGGATCTTCTCCATGTGCTCGGCAGTGAGACAAACCCAACTTCACCCCTCCATATCTCTTGATCCAGTCAGCGAAACCCACAAGCCTCCACACACAAATGACAAAGGAATGTCAGGGGAAGAGATCTCTCAATGGGATCATGGCCATAATCTCAAAGATTTGGAGCCAATCCCCGCTTGAACACGACCTCTCTCTGCGCTGCCTCGTGCTCGACGCCGTGCCCAGACGCCAGAGCGCGCACTGGCGCTCGCCCGCGCATGCCCTGAGCGCTTGTCAGAGCCTCCCCTCGGTCGTGCTCGCCCGCGCCTTTAAAAGCACCCCCGGGCGCGTCTCACCTCACTCCGCGCTCACCCTCGCTGGCCAGACACCACTCCCTTAGCTCTAGCGAGCTCTCCTCCGCCCGCCATCACTGCCTGAGCCTCGGCCACAGTGGCCAGCTCACCCCAGCCACGTCCAAGCCGCACCTGCCACCCGGTTAGCTTCGCCAGTGGCCCGTAAAGCTTTCCAAGCTCTCAGACCCGACAGAACCTCACCGAAGACCCAGGATCGCCCTCGCCGGACTTCGGTCGCCCGCGGTCGCGCATAGACCGAGCAATCCGGTGAGCCATTCTCAAATTCCTCGCGTTCATGTCTTCCTTGATCTCTGGTGAAGCTCCCTGACCCATTCAATTGAACTGTACCGCCCTGGTTAGGCCGGATTCATCGCCGCCGATGAGCTCCCCCGCCTGCGCGCGTGGACCGACCTGCTGTGACCGCCATCGCTGACGATCCGTACCTCGACATGATCGCCAGAGACCCCCGGACCTCGCTCGACCCCTCACCGGAGCAACCTCACCGCCGGTAAGCCCCTCCGCCGCAGTCACTGTTCCATTAGGGGAAGGACTGCGGGTTCGATTTCGCAAAACCCTAGGACGTTTTCTGCAGAGTCATAGACTCAGATGAATAGTGAACCGAGGACCTGTCTGTAAGGCATTTAAAACCTTTCGCCAAGGACCCCAGTGCAAAACCCTTTTTCCTTTATCCATTTCTATTTATTCTTTTTAAATTCAGCAGAGAACTTAGGAAATTTATATCTTGAGAAATATTTAGCCAAATCAAGTCAAACCAATTTTACTGGACTCAAAATATTATGATCTGTCATATAAAAATAGTGAACTCTGTGCTTTCTGTTTTAAATTTTAGAGTTTGGAATTAATTAACGAAACTGACCAAACCTTATTAAAATAAAGAAAATTAGTTATGCTTCTGTGCTGAACTTAAGAAAATTTGTAGAAGTGTAAACCCCACTTAGACACTTTTTAAAAATAGTGAGCACCCCAGTATTAATTATTTAGACAAGGTTACTTATTAAAAGCCATATTTTCCCAAAACTCAGGAAAATGAGAAAGGCACTGGAAAATAAGGAGTAGTGGATGCAAATATTTTTCCTAGTCCACTTAAGTAATAAAGAACCTAGGAAAAATAAAGGGAACCATAGTCCAGAGCAAATTTAAGGTAAAATGTTTTATTAGGCACTAATCAAACTAGAAAGACAATTATTAGAATTATGAAAGCAATTTCAAAATTGCTAAGAAAAATTAAGTAGACTTCTAACCACTAGGACACCACTACAAAAATGATAAATACCCTGGTCCACCATTTTAAGTAGAATAAGCAAATAGAACTTGATATTGATCCATATTTCAAATAAATCATAAGCAAGCCAAAAATTGTGCAATAGTGGGCAAATAAAATTTTACCAGATTAATAATAAAGTAGGCCACCAAAGAAAAATGCAAAACCCAATTGAAAACTACAAAATAATACCCATTGCCCCTACTTCATGAAAAAGACCATTTAGTTCAAGAAATTCTTACCACCTTTCCTTTAAGCAAAAAGCTACCAATTTTCAAAATGATTGCTCTTGCACAAAGAAAAAGATAGGAAAAATTAGAAATCTGTTGTTTGATATTTTTCAAATATAGTGGTAGTAGAAAGCACCCATTTGGCTAGAAACTTTAGCAAATCATAATAAAATAACTAATGAGTATTAGTGGCTGAAAATTTGTACAAAGTCATGTTATAACATCTAAATGCCAGCAAAAATTTGTCTTGGAAAATAACCTCTGTTAAAAGAAGGTTGTAGTTCAAAACACAACCTCTGCCCTAATACTTAATAATTTTATACAGAGAGAACCCCTCACTTTTTAAGCCCCAAAATTTGAGACAGAGAATTATGCACCAGTAAGAAGCCACTGTAGTTTTTGCAGAATTTGTAAAAATTTATTAAGCTATCTTGTAGTTCAAACCCACCCCAAAAGTATAAAAGAAATAGAGAAGAAGAGAGGAATTAGAAAGATTAATGAGTATTACCCCAACATGGCAGCTGAGAATATTGTTTAAAAAATCCATAAGATATACAGAGGAAAATCAGTAGAACACTAAATATGGGTTAACCATTCAGTAATCAACTGACCCTAAGTTGCTAAGTATACCCCAACAATCTCCAATAGTAAGAATAAGCCCTACCTGATTAAATTGATCATCCCCCATCAAATCTTAAATTGTAAATTACATACCATGCCATGTATCTATCTTACTCATTGCATTCATTAGATTACAATCTCGCTGACGGAGAGTACGTGCTCATCTCAGAGCAAGGAGCTGTCCACGAGGAAGACCAGGAGCAAGCTTCTGAGACTGCCATCGAGGATCTCCCCGCAGCCCCATCAATTAAAGGCAAGCCCCGGTTTTATGCATAACTGTATATATATGTGAAAGGGAAATAGGGTCAAACCTTTTTCTAAATGATTTTGGTGGTTGAAATGCCCAACACAAACAATTGAACTAACTAGTTTGCTCTAGATTAAAAGTTCTGAAGGTGCCAAAGGTTCAACACAAACCAATAAAAAGTCTAAGAAAGGGTTCAAATAAAAAAAAGCAAAAGAAACCGAAGGCAACCCTGGTCTGGCGCACCGGACTGTCCGGTGCACCAGGGTGAATCCACTCGAACTGCTCAGCTTCGGGTTTCTGGAATTGCCACTCCGCTATAATTCACTGGACTGTCTGGTGTAGCACCGGACTGTCCGGTGTGCCATGCGGAGCAACGGCTAACAGCGCCAACAGTCGTCTGCAAAAGTGAACAGTGCGTGAATAGTGCGCGAATAGCGCGCGCAGAAGTCAGAGCAGGTGCCAGAAGGCGCACCGGACTGTGAACAGTGCCTGTCCGGTGCACCACCGAACTGTCCGGTGACCCAGCTATCAGAAGCTCCAACAGTCGAACCCCAATGGTTGGGTGACGTGGCTGGCGCACCGGACTGTCCGGTGCGCCCATCGACAGACAGCCTCCCCAACGACCACTTTGGTGGTTGGGGCTATAAATACCCCCCAACCACCACACCTCAAGGCATCCAAGTTTTTCAGCCAATACATTCAATACAAGAGCTAGTGCATTCAATACAAGACACAATTATATTGAATCAAAGCCTCTCCAAGTCCCAATTCCACTCAAAGCAACTAGTGACTAGAAGAGAGAGTTTTTGCCGTGTTCTTTGAGCTCTTGCGCTTGGATCGCTTTTCTTCTTCCCCATTTCTTGTTCTCATCATCTTTGTAATCAAAGCAAGAGACACCAATTGTGTGGTGGTCCTTGTGGGGACTAAGTGTCCCAATTGATTGCGGAGAAAAGCTCACTCGGTCTAAGTGATCGTTTGAGAGAGGGAAATGGTTGAAAGAGACCCGGTCTTTGTGACCACCTCAACGGGGAGTAGGTTTGCAAGAACCGAACCTCGGTAAAACAAATCATCGTGTCACTCTCGCTATTTGCTTGTGATTTGTTTTTCGCCCTCTCTTTCAGACTTGATTATATTTCTAATGCTAACCCCGGCTTGTAGTTGTGCTTAAACTTTATAAATTTCAGATTTGCCTATTCACCCCCCCTCTAGGCGACTTTCAATTGGTATCAGAGCCCGATACTTCATTTGAGCCTAACCGCTCGAAGTGATGTCGGGAGCTCACGCCAAGAAGGAGATGGTGACCGGCGAGAAGCTCGCCACAAGCCACGGGAAAGCTCTATCGAGAGAGTCCGGCAACAAGAAGAGGGTGGAATCACCTCCCCGCGTCAAGTCACACTGGAGTGGCGACAAGAAGAAGAAAATGAAGAAAGTTGTCGGGGACCATAATTAGGGGTACCCCCCAACACTCCTAAACTCGACTGGTAATCACCATCAGCACAAGCTGCAGAGCCTGATGGGCGCAATTCAGGTCAAGGCTCCGTCCACTCAAGGGACACGATCTCGCCTCGCCCGAGCCCAGCCTCGGGCAAGAACAGTAGACCCAGGTGGATTCACGCCTCGCCCGAGGGCCTCCTCAAGCAACGGGCGCTCCCTCGACTCGCCCGAGGTCCAGCTCGGGCAGGCTTCGCGGTGAAGCAACCTTGGCCAGATCGCCTCGCCAACCGACCGTATCGCAGGAGCATTCAATGCAAGGATCGCCTGACACCTTATCCTGACGCACATTCCTCAGTCGGCAGGGCCGAAGTGATCGCAGTCACTTCGCCCCTCCACTGACTGATCTGACAGGAAAACAGCGCCGCCTGCCCTGCTCCGACTGCTGTGCCACCCGCCAGGGTGAAGCTGACAGCAGTCGAGTCCAGCCTCAGGCGCCACAGGAAGCTCCGCCTCGCCCGACCCCAAGGCTCGGCCTCAACCTCGACCTCGGAAGGCGGTCTCCGCCTCACCTGACCCCAGGGCTCGGCCTCAACCTCGACCTCAGAAGGCGGTCTCCGCCTTGCCCGACCCCAGGGCTCGGACTCAACCTCGACCTCGGGCGGAATCGCGTCCTTACCCGACCCCGGCCTCAGCCTCAGGAGGAGTCTCCGCCTCGCCCGACCTTGGGCTCAGACCGACCACGCCACAGGGGGTACATCATTGCCCTACCCCTAGCTAGCTCAGGCTACGGGGGAACAAGACCGGCGTTCCATCCAGGCTCGCCTCGGTGACAAGTAATGATGGCTCCCCGCGTGCGCCCATGACGACGACGGCTCTCAGCCTCTTACGGAAGCAAGGAGACGCCAGCAAGGTCCCGATAGCCCCGACAACTATGCTTCTACAGGGCTCAAGCGCTCCTCCGATGACCACGACATCGCATGCACAGGGCTCTAGCACCTCTCCGACAGCCACGTTGGCATGTACATAGGGCTCTGGCTCCTCTCTGCCAGACACGTTAGCATATTGCTACACCCCCCATTGTACACCTGGACCCTCTCCTTACATCTATAAAAGGAAGGTCTAGGGCCCTCATACAGGGAGGGTGGTCGCGCGGGACTCTCTCTTTCTCTCCCTCGCGAACGCTTGTAACCCCCTACTGCAAGCGCATCCACTCTGGCGCAGGACAACACGAAGCCGCGGTTTTCCCCTCTTTGTGTTCCATCTCGCGCCAACCCATCTGGGCTGGGGCACGGAACGACAATTTACTCGTCGGTCCAGGGACCCCCCCGGGGTCGAAACGCCGACAGTTGGCGCGCCAGGTAGGGGCCTACTGCGTGTTGACGAACAACTTCCCGTCAAGTTCCAGATGGGTAGTCTCCAACAACCTTTTCAACCCGGGACACTGCTCCGTTTCGGGAGTCTCGAGTTCATGTCCCTCGACGACAGCTACGACATGGTACTCCTTCCTCCGCCGCGCGACAACGACAACGACAACGACGACCGTCAGCCCGCCCGACGGCGACGGACTCGGCGACGTTTTCCCTCCATGGCGGAAGAGCAACATCCGGGTTTGTCCCGTCGCCTTCCTCACCACAGGAGAAGGAGGCGGGGCAACCATGGCCAAGCAGGAGGCGGAACCTCGTCGGCTGTTGAGCAAGTCGACGACGCCGGCGCCCCAGCGGGGGACACGTCGGGCATTGACCTCGCGTCTGAGACGAAGATGGGCGCCGTTTCCCTGCAACATGCCAACCCCAAGCGGACAGATGATGCCAGCACGCTCGCGAGGGACTTGCTGGGCGTTAGCCTCGTACCTGAGATAACGGTGCAGTCCGTCCCCTACGCGACTTCGTCACCGTCCGTCGATCAGGAGCGCCATGCGGGACTTCATGACCGCATGCGACTACTGCCTCTCCGATTGCTCCGATGATGGCCACAGCCTTGACGACAAGGGCTGTGGCCCAAGTCGCGAATGTTTCTACGCCGATCTAGGGGGTCTCGACGAAGGCAACCACCTTGGTACGCTGGAGGACGACGACCCCCTAGGCCTGTGCCTCGCGTTGACATCCTTCGGGAGCTAGCTGTGGTCCCAGTCCCTACGGGGGGTCAGGACACACAGCTCGAGGAAATCCGCGAGATGCAGGCCAAGCTCGATGAGGAAGCAGGACAACTTGTGCAGCTCCGGCAAAACATGGGGCAGGAGTGGGCAGGCCGAGCACTAGCCGAAGAAGCGCGTCATCAGGCCCAGGACGTCCAGCACCGCATCGCTGACGATGCCAGAGCAAGGCTGCCCCTGGCTTCCAGTGGGGTCGGCCAGAACCTGGCTGCAGCGGCAATACTACTCCGAGCGATGCCGGAGCCATCCACCACCGAGGGGCGGTGTATCCAGGGAGAACTCAAGAATCTCCTGGAGGATGTCGCGGTCCGATGGGCCGAGAGCTCTGCCTCCCGAAGGCAAGGGTACCCCCCCGGAGCATCGCGCCGCGACTTCCCGATTCATGCGGGAAGCCTCGGTCCACACCGGGCGCACACGGGACGCGACGCCTGTAGCCCCGGGTCGCCTCGGCAACGAGCACCACCACCGCGACCATCGAGCCTACCTCGACGAGAAGGTGCACCGAGGCTACCACCCCTGGCGTGGGGGACACTACGACAGTGGGGAAGATCGGAGCCCCTCGCCCGAACCGCCTGGTCCGCAAGCCTTTAGCCGGGCCATACGACGGGCGTCGTTCCCAACCCGGTTCTGAGCCCCGACTACCATCACCAAGTACTCGGGGGAAACAAGACCGTAACTGTGGCTTGCGGATAACTGGCTGGCCTGCCAGCTGGGTGGAACGGACGATGACAACCTCATCATCCGTAACCTCCCCCTGTTCCTCTCCGACGCCGCCCGGGCCTGGTTGGAGCATCTGCCTCCTGCGCAGATCTCCAGCTGGGACGACCTGGTCAAAGCCTTCGCTGGAAACTTCCAGGGCACATACGTGCGCCCTGGGAACTCCTGGGATCTCCAAAGCTGCCGCCAGCAGCCAGGAGAAACCCTGCGGGACTACATCTGGCGATTTTTGAAGCAGCGCACCGAGCTGCCCAACATCACCGACTCAGATGTCATCGGCGCGTTCCTCACCGGCACCGCTTGCCGTGACCTGGTGAGCAAGCTGGGTCGCAAGACTCCCACCAGGGCGAGCGAGTTGATGGACATCGCCACCAAGTTCGCCTCTGGTCAGGAGGCGGTCGAGGCCATCTTCCGGAAGGACAAGCAGCCTCAGGGACGCCAGCAGGAAGACGTCCCCGAGGCGTCCGCCCAGCGCGGCACGAAGAAGAAGGCAAAGAAGAAGTCGCAAGCGAAACACGATGCCGCCGACGCAGATCTTGTCGCCGCCATCGAGCACAAGAACCCTCGGAAGCCTCCCGGAGGGGCCAACCTGTTCGACAAGATGCTCAAGGAGTCGTGCCCCTATCATCAGGGTCCCGTCAAGCACACCCTTGAGGAATGTGTCATGCTTCGGCGCTACTTCCATAAGGTCGGGCCCCCGGCAGAAGGTGGCAGAGGCCACGACAACGACAAGAAGGAGAGCAACAAGGCAGAGGAGTTCCCCGAGGTCCACGACTGTTTCATGATTTATGGCGGGCAAGTGGCAAACGCCTCGGCTCGGCACCGCAAGAAGGAGCCGGGAGGTCTGCTCGGTGAAGGTGGCGGCGCCAGTCTACCTAGACTGGTCCGACAAGCCATCACCTTCGACCAAGGCGACCACCCCGACCGCGTGTCGAGCCCAGGAAAGTACCCGCTCATTGTCGACCCCGTCATCGACAACGTCAGGCTCACCAAGGTCCTCATGGACGGAGGCAGCAGCCTCAACATCATCTACGTCGAGACCCTCGAGCTCTTGCAGATCGATCTGTCCACGATCCGGGCCGGTGCGACGCCTTTTCACGGGATCATCCCCGGGAAGCGCGTCCAGCCCCTTGGACAACTCGATCTGCCCGTCTGCTTCGGGACTCCCTCCAACTTCCGAAAGGAAACCCTCACGTTCGAGGTGGTCAGGTTCCGAGGAACCTACCACGCAGTGCTTGGGAGACCATGCTACGCCAAGTTCATGGCCGTCCCCAACTACACCTACCTCAAGCTCAAGATGCCGGGCCCCAACGGGGTCATCACCGTCGGATCCACGTACCGACACGCGTACGAATGCGACGTGGAGTGCATGGAGTACGCTAAGGCCCTCACCGAATCCGAGGCCCTCATCGCCGACCTGGAGTGCCTCTCCAAGGAGGTGCCAGATGCGAAGCGCCACGCCGGCAACTTCGAACCAGCAGAGGCGGTTAAGTCCGTCCCTCTCGACCCCAGCAATGACGCCTCCAAGCAAGTCTGGATCGGTTCCGAGCTCGACCCCAAATAGGAAGCAGTGCTCGTCGACTTTCTCCGCGCGAACGCCGAGGTTTTTGCGTGGAGTCCCTCGGACATGCCCGACATACCGAGGGATGTCGCCGAGCACTCGCTGGATATCCGAGCTGGAGCCCGACCCGTGAAGCAGCCTCTGCGTCGATTCGACGAAGAAAAGCGCAGAGCCATAGGTGAGGAGATCCACAAGCTGACAGCTGCGGGGTTCATCAAAGAGGTATTCCATCCCGAATGGTTAGCCAACCCTGTGCTTGTGAAAAAGAAAGGTGGGAAATGGAGGATGTGTGTAGACTACACTGGTCTAAACAAAGCATGTCCGAAGGTTCCCTACCCTCTGCCTCGCATCGATCAAATCATGGATTCCACTACTGGGTGCGAAACCCTGTCATTCCTCGATGCCTACTCAGGGTATCACCAAATCAGGATGAAAGAGTCCGACCAGCTCGCGACCTCTTTCATCACACCCTTTGGCATGTACTGCTATATTACTATGCCATTTGGTTTGAGGAATGCAGGCGTGACATACCAAAGGTGCATGAACCATGTGTTCGGAGAGCACATCGGTCGAACGGTCGAGGCTTACGTCGATGACATCTTAGTCAAGACGAGGAAAGCCTCCGACCTCCTCTCCGACCTTGAAACGACATTCAAGTGTCTGAGAGCGAAAGGCGTAAAACTCAATCCCGAGAAGTGTGTCTTCGGAGTCCCCCGAGGCATGCTCCTGGGGTTCATCGTCTCCGAGCGGGGCATCGAGGCCAACCCAGAGAAAATCGCGGCCGTCACCAACATGGGGCCTATCAAAGACTTGAAAGGAGTACAGAGGGTCATGGGATGCCTTGCGGCTCTGAGCCGCTTCATCTCGCGCCTCGGCGAAAGAGGCCTACCCCTGTACCGCCTCTTAAGGAAGACCGAGCGCTTCACTTGGACCCTCGAGGCCGAGGAAGCCCTCGGGAACTTAAAGGCGCTCCTTACAAGCGCACCCATCTTGGTGCCCCCCGCTGCGGGAGAAGCCCTCTTGATCTACGTAGCCGCAACCACTCAGGTGGTCAGCGCCGCGATCGTGGTCGAGAGACGAGAGGAAGGGCATGCACTACTCGTCTAGAGGCCGGTCTACTTCATCAATGAAGTACTATCCGAGATTAAAATCCGCTACCCGCAAATTCAGAAGCTACTGTATGCGGTAATTCTGACGCGGTGAAAGATGCGACACTACTTCGAGTCTCATCCGGTGACTGTGGTGTCATCCTTCCCCCTGAGGGAGATCATCCAGGGCCGAGAGGCCTCGGGTAGGATTGCAAAGTGGGCGGTGGAGATCATGGGCGAGACAATCTCGTTCGCTCCTCGGAAGGCCATCAAGTCCTAAGTCTTGGCGGACTTTGTGGCTGAATGGGTCGACACCCAGCTTCTGACAGCTCCGATCCAGCCGGAACTCTGGACCTTGTATTTCGATGGGTCGCTGATGAAAATAGGAGCAGGTGCGGGCCTGCTCTTCATCTCACCCCTCGGAAAGCACCTCCGCTACGTGCTACGCCTCCATTTCCCAGCGTCAAACAATGTGGTCGAGTACGAGGCTCTGGTTAACGGGTTGCGCATCACCATCGAGCTAGGGGTTCGGCGCCTCGATGCTCGTGGCGACTCACAGCTTTTCATCGACCAAGTCATGAAGAACTCTCACTGCCGCGACCCGAAGATGGAGGCCTACTGCGATGAGGTTTGGCGCCTGGAAGACAAGTTCTACAGGCTCGAGCTCAACCACATCGCTCGACGGTACAACGAGACTGCGGATGAGCTGGCTAAAATAGCCTCAGGGTGGACAACAATTCCCCCGGACGTCTTCTCCCGAGACCTACATCAACCCTCCGTCAAGACCGACGACACGCCCGAGCCTAAGGAGGCCTCGGCCGCCGAGGGTGAGGCACTGCGTGTCGAGGAAGAGCGGAATGGGGTCACGCCTAATCGAAACTGGCAGACCCTGTACCTGCAATATCTCCACCGAGGAGAGCTACCCCTCGATAGAGCCGAAGCTCGGCGACTGGCACGGCACGCCAAGTCGTTCGTCTTGCTGGGTGACGAAAAGGAGCTCTACCACCGCAGCCCCTCAGGCATCCTCCAACGATGCATATCCATCGCCGAAGGTCAGGAGCTATTGCAAGAAATACACTCAGGGGCTTGCGGTCACCACGCAGGACCTCGAGCCCTCGTTGGAAATGCCTTCCGACAAGGTTTCTACTGGCCAACCGCGGTGGCTGACGCCACTAGGATTGTACGCTCCTGCCAGGGGTGTCAATTCTACGCAAGGCAGACACACCTGCCCGCTTAGGCCCTGCAAACAATACCCATCACCTGGCCGTTTGTTGTGTGGGGTCTGGACCTCGTTGGTCCCTTGCAGAAGGCACCCAGGGGCTTCACGCACCTGCTGGTCGCTATCGACAAATTCTCCAAGTGGATCGAGGTCCGACCCCTAAACAGCATCAGGTCCGAGTAGGCGGTGGTGTTCTTCACCAACATCGTCCATCGCTTTGGGGTCCCGAACTCCATCATCACCGACAACGGCACCCAGTTCACTGGCAGGAAGTTCCTGGACTTCTGCGAGGATCACCACATCCGTGCGGACTGGGCCGCCGTAGCTCACCCCATGACGAATGGGCAGGTAGAGCGTGCCAACGGTATGCTCCTGCAAGGACTAAAGCCGAGGATCTACAACGACCTCAACAAGTTCGACAAGCGATGGATGAAGGAACTACCCTCGGTGGTCTAGAGTCTGAGGACGACGCCAAGCCGAGCCACGGGCTTCTCGCCGTTCTTTCTAGTCTATGGGGTCGAGGCTATCTTGCCCACAGACTTAGAATACGGTTCCCCAAGGATGAGGGTGTACGACGACCAAAGCAACCAGACCAGCCGAGAAGACTCACTGGACCAGCTGGAAGAGGCTCGGGACATGGCCTTACTACACTCGACACGGTATCAGCAGTCTCTGCGACGCTACCACGCCCGAGGGGTTCGGTCCTGAGACCTCCAAGTGGGGGACTTGGTACTTCGGCTACGACAAGACGCCCGAGGGCGCCACAAGCTCACTCCTCCCTGGGAAGGGCCGTTCATCATCGCCAAGATTTTGAAGCCCGAAACATACAAGCTAGCCAACAGTCAAGGCGAAGTCTACAACAACGCTTGGAACATCCGACAGCTACGTCTCTTTTACCCTTAAGATGTTTTCAAGTCGTTCATATACCTCGTTCTCTTTACATACACAAATAAAGTCTAACCTTCAAGGAAGGGTCAGCCTTGCCTCGGCAAAGCCCGACCCTCCCTCGGGGGCTAGAAGGGGGGAACCCCCTCTATGTCAAAAATTTTCCTTGAAAAAAGTCTCTGCCAAAACGTCTTTTGCGCTTTTCGATTGCTTCGATAGTGGGATCCTGAAAACGATGGAGTACACGTAAGCGGCAAGGCCGATCGAGCCAAGGGACTCCTACGCCTCCGGGATACGGATACCTCACTCATCACCTTCTGCGATAAGTAACTCACGCTCGGATAAGCGATTCTGCTGGCCGAACAAGTCTTAACGCTCAAAAACCTTTCTGGCAGAACGATTTTTCATGCCTTCTCGACTATATCGATAACAGAATCCTGCGAACGAGTAAGAGTACACGTAAGAGGCGAGGCCAACCGAGCCGAGGGACTCCTACGCCTCTGGGATACGGATACCTCACTCATCACCTTCCGTGAAAAGTAACTCTCGACTCAGATAAACGATTCTGTTACCGACGAACAAGTCCTGATACTCGAAACAAGAGGAAAGGAAACACAACTTTATAACACGACAATGATATGTTTGGGCCTCGGTGGCCGCGAAAAACATACGCAAACTACAGACAAACTGTTCCTGCAGGTTCAGACCTCAACAGAGGGAGCAGCAGCACCCTTGGCGTCGTCCCCACCTTCGGAGGAATCTGGCCCGGCCTCGGACGGCGACACGGGCGGAGGATCTCTACCCTGAAGGAAGATGTCAGCACCGCGCCTAGGCCATCGCCGCCAGGGCCTCCTCCAGGAACCCGACCCGAGCAGACGGCTTGACCAGCCGCTCCGTAGCCTCAGCCAGCTGTCCCCCGAGGACATCAGCCCGACTCATGGCCTCGGCAGCCCGACTCCGGGGTTGGTCCCGCCAGTGGACGACCTGGCCAGGTTCCAGCTGCCGCTACTACGCCTCCTCGGCCTGGGAAGTCACCTGCTCCTAGGCCGACGAAGCTTCTTCTCGAGCTGACTCCGCCTCTGTTTATGCTGACACCGCTGCCTCCGGCTCCAGCTCATCGCAGAGCAGCCAAGGGTTCCTTAACTGAACAAGGGAAGCCTTAAGCGGCTAGGCCGACCGAGCCAAGGGACTCCTACGCCTCCAGGATACGGATACCTCACTCGTCACCTTCCGCACAGGGCAACTCACACTCGGTTAGGCAGCTCAGCTAGCCGACAGGCTAGTCTAAGTGCTCAAAATTGAGAAGAATCCTGGTATTACACTAAAATACCCGGATGTTCAGGCCTCGACAGCCGCAATGAACACACACCGGCACTCAATGTGCCATTACAAATAGAACTCCGGTTCCACTCCCGCGGGTATGAACAACCTCCACATCGGAGGGCCTGCGGGACGACAAACTCCAGGTGGCTCGCCGCCGACCACTGCAGCAGCGACAACGACCTCCACTCCAGGCGGCTAAACAGCAGCAGTGATGACCTCAGGGCAGACGCTGCTGTGACAAGGCCCTCACCCACGTCCTCACTCGAGGGGCGAGGACAAGCTATCAAAGCCAAAGAGCCGAAGGTCGGTCCGCGGGTGGCGCTGGCGGTCTCGTCGGCGGAGAAACCTTCTCCGGCTGCCACCACCTCAGCACCGACGACGGCAGCCACCTGCCCACCGGCAGATCCCCACTCAAGTCCTCCCGGACAGGCGAGCACCGACCTTCGCATGGAGGCGTCGTGCCGGAGCGAGGGCAGGACAACCCAAGAACACGGACGCCGCCCTAGCGGCGTGCGACGTCTTGGGCGGTCCCCCAGTGCACACGGCGCAACAGCCGCCCGTACGGCGGGCAGATAGCCACACTCCGCCCCAGCGGTGGGAGGTGGCACCGGAAGCTGCGCCAGAGCTAGCTGAGCCAGCGAGCTAGGCATGCTGGAGCTGACGACGCCTGCGACCGATCGGCCCCGTGCTATCGAAGTCCGCCCCCTCCGCTAGGCCGGTGAGCGCCCTCTCCCCTGAATGCTGAAGGAAGAGGTGGCCCGCCGGCCCGTATGGGAGGTAGAGCTCCGGCTCAGTTCGCCCCCTGCCCCAGCAAGGATGATGAAGATCCTTGAAGCTGAGGGCGGGGCAGAGGCCGCAGCCCGGTTTGCTTCACCCCACCATCGAACTGGTGGTCACCGTCCTGGGTGACCATTGGTGAGGGAATGCAGCTGGGCTGCCTGATGAAAATCCTTGAAGCCGAGCGAAGGTTGAAGGGTGCCAACCTCCGCGAAGTCACGCTCCTCCAACGGCAGCAAGACGAAAGCAACGCGGGTGCTCCCCATCCCGGGGCTCGGAAGGAGGAAGGGCGCAATGCATGAGGGGAGTGCGAAGGCGTGGCTACCACCCAGAGGGTCGATCCCTTTTTAAAGGCGACTCTCCTCACTCGCGTCCTCAGGCGTCGCAGACTAAGTCTTCATCGACGTGCTCTAAGGTCCTCCCCCTACAACACGAGGGCTGGGTCCCACACGTCATGCAAGGGGACAAGAAAAGCCAGACCGCCACGCGCGGAGCGCATAACCGCCCCACGGTTACAAGCACACCTCCATCTTCGCCGAAACCAGCGGGCGAAAGGGCGGACCGCCATGCAGGCGGCGTGCAACTGCACCACGGGGACACACCCCTTCGACTTCGACGCATCCAGCATGGAGGCCCAGGCCCACACGTCATGTAACCGGCGCGTCGGTTACTACATGCGAGAAACTGCACCGCCACTTGCGCCAATGCCGCGCCATCTCGACTGTGGAGCCGGTGCCGCGACTCGAGGCAACCCTGCGCATGGCCCAACTGTGCCAACCGAGCGCATCGGTCACGGGCCAGTCAGCCGCGGGAGAAGGCACGATGGTCGATATGGCCAAAAGTGGGCCGAAAGTAATGGCGGCAGCAGGCGAGCGGAAGCGGCAGTCAAATCGTCTGCAGGCTCACGTCCCCTCCTGGAGCAGCAGGAGAGCCCTCTCTCATGGCGTGAAGACGACGCACCCGTGTTCCGTCCCTCGAACGGCTCACACAACGACCGCTCTGCGAACCACCCGTCCCGTCGCATTAACTTCGCGGCAGGGCAGGCGACACCTTTGGCAGGAGAAGCGGGCGACGTTTCACCTCCGCCATGATGACCGCGTCAAAAAAGGTGCGCCACATCGTTTAATTTCGTATCCTTTTCCTCTTCCCCTTTCTCTCTCTTGCTACAGGGACCGGAAAGGGGATATTTCGAAAGGGATCCTTCTCCGTGAAGGAAGCGGGCCCCGAGCCCTCCTACTGATCAGGGGTTCGAAGGCTGACCCCTCAGAAGGGTTCGACAGCCGCCCTAGAGCACTCGGGCTTCAGGCTCATTACTGATCAGAGGTTCGAAGGCTGGCCCCTCGGAAGGGTTCGACAGCCGCCTCAGACCACTCGGGCTCCACGCCCACTACTGATCAGGGGTTCGAAGGCTGACCCCTCGAAGGGTTCGACAGCCGCCCCAGAACACGTAGAGCGAGGGATGACTCTGGGTACGTCCGATACATGGCCGAGGCTCGGGCTACGCTCCCGAGGTACCCTAGGACATTTCTGAGACCAGCAGGAGCGATTCTGTAACGGAATCCCATCAGAGGGAGGCATCGAGCCCTCGGACCCTATCGAACGGGACCGGGTCCGACAAATCACCTGCAGGTACTTTTGGAGAGCGCATCTGGGCCACTAGCCGACCCTTATCGAACGGGGCACGGGCGTCCACTCGGATCACCCGTTAGCAACTCACTGGAGAGACCATGTTCGGCGCCCTCCGAGGGCAACATGGCGCTTTCCCCCCTCCTCCTTGCGGAAAGGCGATGAAGGGGCGTATGATAAAAGCCGAGTCAGTCCTTGATCATCCTCTCGCTCTGTGCAGAGGCTCGGGGGCTGCTCTCGCAAACCCGGCTCCGGCCAAACCGTTGACAGCGTCAACAAACCAGCCCGAGAACTTGGAACCTGACCATGCACCCGGGCTACGATCAGATCGCATGTGGGAACAACCAGACCGGCCGAGGCATCACGAAAGGCATTAAGACCTCATAGGAGTCAAACCACTCCTCCAAGGCCTCGGGGGCTACACCCGGCGGGTGCGCTCGCGCGCACCCACCGGAACAAAATGTAACCGAGAAAGGCCGGTCCCCTTGCAAAAAAGTGCGACAAAGCCTCCATGCGAGTACCAACACTCCCTTTGAGGCTCGGGGGCTACTGTCAGGGACCATAATTAGGGGTACCCCCAACACTCCTAGACTCGGCTGGTAATCACCATCAGCACAAGCTGCAGAGCCTGATGGGCGCAATTCAAGTCAAGGCTCCGTCCACTCAAGGGACACGATCTCACCTCGCCCGAGCCCAGCCTCGGGCAAGAACAGTAGACCCAGGTGGATTCACACCTCGCATGAGGGCCTCCTCAAGCAACGGGCGCTCCCTCGACTCGCCCGAGGCCCCGCTCGAGCAGGCTTCGCGGTGAAGCAACCTTGGCCAGATCGCCTCGCCAACTGACCGTATCGCAGGAGCATTCAATGCAAGGATCGCCTGACACCTTATCCTGACGCACGTTCCTCAGTCGGTAGGGTCGAAGTGACCGCAGTCACTTCGCCCCTCCACTGACTAACCTGACAGGAAAACAGCGCCGCCTGCCCTGCTCCGACTGCTGTGCCACCCGCCAGGGTGAAGCTAACAACAGTCGAGTCCAGCCTCAGGCGCCACAGGAAGCTCCGCCTCGCCCGACCCCAAGGCTCAGCCTCAACCTCGACCTCGGAAGGCGGTCTCCACCTCGCCCGACCCCAGGGCTCGGCCTCAACCTCGACCTCGGAAGGCAGTCTCCGCCTCGCCCGACCCCAGGGCTCGGACTCAACCTCGACCTCGGGCGGAATTGCATCCTTACCTGACCCCGGCCTCAGCCTCAGGAGGAGTCTCCGCCTCGCCTGACCTTGGGCTCAGACCGACCACGCCGCAGGGGGTACATCATTGCCCTACCCCTAGCTAGCTCAGGCTACGAGGGAACAAGACCGGTGTCCCATCCAGGCTCGCCTCGATGACAAGTAATGATGGCTCCCCGCGTGCGCCCATGATGACGGTGGCTCTTAGCCCCTTACAGAAGCAAGGAGACGTCAGCAAGGTCCCAACAGCCCCGACAACTGTGCTTCTATAGGGCTCAAACGCTCCTCCGACGACCACGACATCGCATGCACAGGGCTCTAGCACCTCTCCGACAGCCACGTTGGCATGTACATAGGGCTCTGGCTCCTCTCTGCCGGACACGTTAGCATATTGCTACACCCCCATTGTACACCTGGACCCTCTCCTTACATCTATAAAAGGAAGGTCTAGGGCCCTCGTACGGGGAGGGTGGTCGCGCAGGACTCTCTCTCTCTCCCTCGCGAACACTTGTAACCCCCTACTACAAGCGCATCCACTCTGGCGCAGGACAACACGAAGCCGCGGTTTTCCCCTCTTTGTGTTCCGTCTCGCGCCAACCCATCTGGGCTGGGGCACGCAGCGACAATTTACTCGTCGGTCTAGGGACCCCGCGGGGTCGAAACGCCGACAAAAGTGGTCTACTATAAGACCGATTCTTCGTCGCCTTCCCCCTCCGGCTTCGACACGCCGTCCGTCACTTCTAAGCGCTATCAGCGCAAGAAGTTTAGTAAGATCCTCTTACCCTATCCTCGCATTTCCAAACACACTCCTTTACTTTCCGTCCCACTAGGCAAACCACCGGTTTTAACGGTGAAGATTATTGTATGTGGAGTGATAAAATGAGGCACCATCTAACCTCACTCCACGCTAGCATTTGGGACATTGTTGAGTTTGGAGCGCAGGAACCATTTGTGGGGGATGAAGGCTATGATTCGGACGAGGTAGCCCAAATCTGGCACTTCAACTCCCAAGCCACTACTATACTCCTCGCCTCTCTAAGTCGAGAGGAGTATAATAAGGTGCAAGGGTTGAAAAGTGCCAAAGAAATTTGGGACGTGCTCAAGATCACGCACAAAGGAGATGAGGTGACCAAGATCACCAAGCAGGAAACGATCGAGGGGGAGCTCAGTCGATTTATGCTCAACCAAGGAGAGGAGCCACAAGCCATGTACAACTGGCTCAAGACCTTGGTGAACCAAGTGCGCAACCTCGGGAGCACCAAATGGGATGACCATGAAATGGTTAAGGTTATTCTAAGATCACTCGTTTTTCTTAACCCTACACAAGTTCAATTAATTCATGGTGATCCTAGATATAAGCTAATGTCTCCCGAGGAAGTTATAGGAAAGTTTGTGAGCTTTGAGTTGATGATCAAAGGCTCCAAACAAATCATCGAGCGAGGCGCCACCTCCACACCTGAGGTGCAACACATTGCCTTCAAAGCAACGGAGGAGAAGAAGGAAGAGTCTACGTCGAGTAGGCTTCCCATCGATGCCTCCAAGCTCGATAATAAGGAGATGGCACTCATCATCAAGAGCTTCTATCAAATCCTCAAGCAACGGAAGGGGAGAGACTACAAACCCCATTCCAAGAATGTTTGCTACAAGTGTGGTAAGTCTGGTCATTTCATTGCTAAATGTCCATTATCAAGTGATAGTGACAGGGGCGACGACAAGAAGGGAAGAAGGAAGGAGAAGAAGAAGTACTACAAGAAGAAGGGCGGCGATGCCCATGTTTGTCGGGAGTGGGACTCCGATGAGAGCTCCACCGACTCCTCTTCCGACGAGGACGCCGCAAACATCACCGTCAACAAGGGTCTCCTCTTCCCCAACGTCGGCCACAAGTGCCTCATGGCAAAGGACGGCGAAAAGAAGTTAAAATCTAGAGCCTCCACTAAATATGCAACATCTAGTGATGAGGACAACTCTAGTGATGATGAAGATAGTTTGCTTGCTCTTTTTGCCAACCTAAACATGCAACAAAAAGAAAAATTAAATGAATTGATAGGTGCTATTCATGAGAAGGATGAACTCTTGGATAGCCAAGAGGACTTCCTTATTAAGGAAAATAAGAAGCATGTTAAGGTTAAAAATGCTTATGCTCAGGAAGTAGAGAAGTGTGAAAAATTGACTAGTGAGCTAAGAACTTGCCATGATATTATCTCAAACCTTAGAAATGAAAATGCAAAATTAATTGCTAAGGTTGAGAAGCTAGATGTTTGTGATGATTCAATTGTTAGTCTTAGAAATGATAATGCTAGTTTGATTACTAAGATTGACAAGTTGAATGCATCACTCTCTAGCCTTAAAATTGAAAATGATAATTTAATTATTAAGGCTAAAGATTTAAATGTTTGCAATGTCTCTATTTCCAATCTTAGAAATGAGAATACCATTTTACATGCTAAGATTGATAAATTAAATGCTTGCAAACCATCTACATCTAGTGTTGATCATGTTACTATTTGTACTAGATGTAGAGACATTAATGTTGATGCTATTCATGATCACCTAGCTTTAATTAAACAACAAAATGATCACATAGCTCAACTTAGTGCTAAAATCAATGAGCATGACTTAGAAAATGAAAAATTTAAATTTGCTAGAAGCATGCTCAATCATGGGAGACGCCCTGGGATTAAGGATGGCATTGGCTTCCAACAGGGAGACAATGTCAAGCTTAATGTCCCTAAAAGATTGTCTAATTTTGTTAAGGGTAAGGCTCCCATGGCTCAGGATAACGAGGGTTACATTTTATATCCTGCTGGTTATCCCGAGCACAAAATTAGGAGAATTCATTCTAGGAAGTCTCACTCTAGCTCTCATCATGCTTTTATGTATAAGAGTGAGGCATCTAGTTCTAGGCAATCCACTCATGTTAAATTGCCTAAAAAGAAAACTCCTATTGCATCAAATGAGCCTATTATTTCATTTAAGACTTTTGATGCTTCATATGTTTTAACTAACAAATCAGGCAAAGTAGTTGCCAAATATGTTGGGGCCAAACACAAGGGCTCAAAAATTTATGTTTGGGTACCCAAGGTGCTTGTTTCTAATGTGAAAGGACCTAAGACCGTTTGGGTACCTAAGAACAAGGCCTAAAATTGTTTTGTATGTTTATGCATCCGGGGGCTCAAGTTGGATCATTTATAGTGGGTGCACAAACCACATGACAGGGGAGAAAAGGATGTTCTCCTCCTATGAGAAAAACAACGATCCCCAAAGAGCTGTCACATTCGGGGATGGAAATCAAGGTTTGGTCAAAGGACTTGGTAAAATTGCGATATCTCCTGACCACTCTATTTCCAATGTTTTTCTTGTAGATTCCTTAGATTACAACTTGCTTTCAGTTTCTCAATTATGCAAAATGGGCTACAATTGTCTTTTTACGGATATAGGTGTTACTGTCTTTAGAAGAAGTGATGATTCAGTAGCATTTAAGGGAGTATTAGAGGGTCAGCTATACTTAGTTGATTTTAATAGAGCTGAACTCGATACTTGCTTAATTGCTAAGACTAATATGGGTTGGCTCTAGCATCGCCGACTAGCCCATGTTGGGATGAAGAATCTTCACAAGCTTCTAAAGGGAGAACACATTTTGGACTAACAAATGTTCATTTTGAGAAAGACAGGGTTTGTAGCGCATGTCAAGCAGGGAAGCAAGTTGGTGCTCATCATCCACACAAGAACATCATGACGACTGACAGGCCACTTGAGCTACTCCACATGGACCTATTCGGCCCGATAGCTTACATAAGCATCGGCGGTAGTAAGTACTTTCTAGTTATTGTGGATGATTATTCTCGCTTCACTTGGGTGTTCTTTTTATAGGATAAATCTCAAACCCAAGAGATCTTAAAGGGATTCTTAAGACGGGCTCAAAATGAGTTCGGCTTAAGGATTAAAAAGATTAGAAGCGACAATGATATGGAGTTCAAGAACTCTCAAATTGAAGGCTTTCTTGTGGATGAGGGCATCAAGCATGAGTTCTCTTCTCCCTACACGCCACAACAAAATGGTGTAGTGGAGAGGAAGAATAGAACTCTACTTGACATGGCGAGGACCATGCTTAATGAGTACAAGACTTCAGACCGATTTTGGGCGGAAGCAATCAACACCGCTTGCTACGCCATCAACCGTCTCTACCTTCACCGAATCTTCAAGAAGACATCCTATGAACTCCTAACCGGTAAAAAGGCCAATGTTTCATATTTTAGAGTCTTTGGTAGCAAATGCTTTATTCTTGTTAAAAGAGGTAGAAAATCTAAATTTGCTCCTAAGGCTGTAGAAGGCTTTTTACTTGGTTATGATTCAAACACAAGGGCATATAGAGTCTTTAACAAGTCCACTGGACTAGTTGAAGTTTCTTGTGACATTGTGTTTGATGAGACTAACGGCTCTCAAGTAGAGCAAGTTGATCTTGATGAGTTAGATGATGAAGAGGCTCTGTGCGTCGCGCTAAGAAACATGTCCATTGGGGATGTGTGTCCTAAGGAATCCGAAGAGCCTCCACAAGCACAAGATCAACCATCATCTTCAAATCAAGCATCTCCACCAACCCAAGATGAGGATCAAGCTCAAGATGATGAAAATGAAGATCAAAAAGAGCCACCTCAAGAGGAGGACAATGATCAAGGGGGAGATGCAAATGATCAAGACAAGGAAGATGATAAGGGTCCAAGACCGCCTCACCCAAGAGTCCACCAAGCAATACAACGAGATCACCCCATGAACTCCATCCTCGGCGATATTCATAAGGGGGTAACCACTCGATCTCGTGTTGCTCATTTTTGTGAACATTACTCCTTTGTGTCTTCTATTGAGCCAAACAGGGTGGAAGACGCATTAAGGGATTCGGATTGGGTGTTGGCGATGCAAGAGGAACTCAACAACTTCACGAGGAATGAGGTTTGGCATCTTGTTCCACGTCCTAATCAAAATGTTGTAGGAACCAAGTGGGTCTTCCGCAACAAGCAAGATGAGCATGGTGTGCTGACAAGGAACAAAGCCCGACTTGTGGCCAAGGGATATTCACAAGTCGAAGGTTTGGATTTCGGTGAAACCTATGCACCCGTAGCTAGGCTTGAGTCAATTCGTATATTACTTGCCTATGCTACTTACCATGGCTTTAAGCTTTATCAAATGGACGTGAAGAGTGCCTTCCTCAATGGACCAATAAAGGAGGAGGTCTATGTTGAGCAACCTCCCGGGCTTTGAATATAGTGAGTACCCTAACCATGTCTATAAACTCTCTAAGGCGCTTTATGGGCTCAAGCAAGCCCCAAGAGCATGATATGAATGCCTACGAGATTTTCTTATCGCTAATGGCTTCAAAGTCGGCAAAGCCGATCCTACTCTCTTTACTAAAACAATTGCAAATGATTTGTTTGTATGCCAAATTTATGTTGATGATATCATATTTGGGTCTACTAACAGATCTACATGTGAAGAATTTAGTAGGATCATGATTCAAAATTCGAGATGTCTATGATGGGGGAGTTGAAGTATTTTCTAGGATTTCAAGTCAAGCAACTCCAAGAGGGCACCTTCATTAGCCAAACGAAGTACATTCAAGACATACTCACCAAGTTTGGGATGAAGGATGCCAAGCCCATCAAGACACCCATGGGAACTAATGGGCATCTCGACCTCGACACGGGAGGTAAATCCGTAGATCAAAAGGTATACCGGTCGATGATAGGATCTTTACTCTATTTATGTGCATCTCGACCGAATATTATGCTTTCCGTATGAATGTGTGCAAGATTCCAAGCCGATCCTAAGGAAGTTCACCTTAGGGCCATGAAACGAATCTTGAGATATTTAGTTCATACACCTAAGTTTGGCCTTTGGTACCCCAAGGGATCCACTTTTGATTTAATTGGCTATTCAAATGCTGATTGGGCAGGGTGTAAAATTGATAGAAAGAGCACATCAGGGACTATCAGTTCTTGGGAAGATCCCTGGTGTCTTGGGCTTCGAAGAAACAAAATTCTGTAGCTCTTTCTACCGCCGAAGCCGAGTACATTGCCGCAGGCCATTGTTGCGCGCAATTGCTTTGGATGAGGCAAACCCTTAGGGACTATAGTTACAAATTAACCAAAGTTCCTCTCCTATGTGATAATGAGAGTGCAATCCACATGGCGGATAATCCCGTTGAGCACAGCCACACTAAGCACATAGCCATTCGGTATCACTTTTTGAGGGATCACCAACAAAGGGGGATATCGAGATTGCATATGTTAGCACCAAAGAACAATTAGCCGATATCTTTACCAAGCCATTAGATGAGAAAACTTTTACCAAACTTAGGCATGAGCTAAACATTCTTGATTCTAGGAATTTTTATTGATATTTTGCACACATAGCTCAATTATATACCTTTGATCATATCTCTTTCATGTGCTATGACTCATGTGTTTTCAAGTGAATTTCATTGCAAGTCATAGATTGAAAGGGAAATGGAGTCTTCGGCGAAGACAAGGCTTCCACTCCACTCCATCATGTTATTTACCCTTCGGCGTCACTCCGCAGCACTCTTCCCTTTGGTATAATCCTTCACTCATATATTATTTGCCACAAGGGGAGAGAGTTTGAAAAAGGGCTTTGGCAATTAATGCCAAAGGGGGAGAGAGTATTAGCCCAAAGCAAAAGAACCGCACCACCACGCCAATTTCAAAATTGTTCGGAAAGTTGTTCTCAATTGGTATTTTTCAAATTAGTATTCCTCAAAGAAATTCTATCTCATTGGCATATTTTAAAAGAAGAGGTTTTCAAAAATTGGTATCTAAAATATTTGATCTTCTTTCAATTTGTAAAACCCTCTTGAACACTAAGAGGAGAATTTCATTAAGGGGGAGTTTTGTTTAGTCAAATGAAAAGCATTTGAAACAGGGAGAGAAAATTTCAAATCTTGAAAATGCTTCTCAAAATCTTATTCATATACCTTTGACTATTTGCAAAATGTTTTTGAAAAGAATTTTACAAAGAATTTGCAAAAACAAAACTAGTGGTGCAAGCATGGTCCAAAATGTTAAAATGAAGAAAGCAATCCATGCATATCTTATGAAATGTAAATTGGTTTAATTCCAAGCAACCTTTGCACTTACCTTATGCAAACTAGTTCTATTCTGCACTTATATATTTGCTTTGGTTTGTGTTGGCATCAATCACCAAAAAGGGGGAGATTAAAAGGGAAATAGGGTCAAACCTTTTCCTAAATGATTTTGGTGGTTGAAATGCCCAACACAAACAATTGAACTAACTAGTTTGCTCTAGATTAAAAGTTCTACAGGTGCCAAAGGTTCAACACAAACCAATAAAAAGTCCAAGAAAGGGTTCAAATAAAAAGGAGCAAAAGAAACCGAAGCAGCCCTGGTCTGGCGCACCGGACTGTCAGGTGTGCCACCGGACAGTGTCAGGTGCACCACCGGACAGTGTCCGGTGCACCAGGGTGAATCCACTCGAACTTCTTAGCTTCGGGTTTCTGAAATTGCCACTCCGCTATAATTCACCAAACTGTCCGGTGTAGCACCGGACTGTCCGGTGTGCCATGCGGAGCAACGGCTAACAGCGCCAACGGTCGTCTACAAAAGTGAACAGTGCGTGAACAGTGCGCGGACAACGCGCGTAGAAGTCAGAGCAGACGCTAGAAGGCGCACCCGACAGTGAACAGTGCCTGTCCGGTGCACCACCGGACTGTCCGGTGGCCCAGCTATCAGAAGCTCCAACGGTCGAACCCCAACGGTTGGGTGACGTGGCTGGCGCACCGGACAGTGTCCGGTGGCGCACCGGGCAGTCCGGTGCGCCCGTCAACAGACAGCCTCCCCAACGACCACTTTGGTTGTTGGGGCTATAAATACCCCCAACCACCACACCTCAAGGCATCCAAGTTTTTCAGTCAACACATTCAATACAAGAGCTAGTGCATTCAATACAAGACACAATTAGATTGAATTAAAGCCTCTCCAAGTCCCAATTCCACTCAAAGCAACTAGTGACTAGAAGAGAGAGTTTTTACCGTGTTCTTTGAGCTCTTGTGCTTGGATCGCTTTTCTTCTTCCCCATTTCTTGTTCTCATCATCTTTGTAATCAAAGCAAGAGACACCAATTGTGTGGTGGTCCTTGTGGGGACTAAGTGTCCCAATTGATTGAGGAGAAAAGCTCACTCGGTCTAAGTGATCATTTGAGAGAGGGAAAGGGTTGAAAGAGACCCGGTCTTTGTGACCACCTCAACGGGGAGTAGGTTTGCAAGAACCAAACCTCGGTAAAATAAATCATCGTGTCACTCTCGCTATTTGCTTGTGATTTGTTTTTCGCCCTCTCCTTCAGACTCGATTATATTTCTAACGCTAACCCCGACTTGTAGTTGTGCTTAAACTTTATAAATTTCAGATTTGCCTATTCACCCCCTCTAGGCGACTTTCAATATGCTACTTTACTACACTTAATATTTGTAGGCTTGTAATGTGCACTTAAGTGTAGGAGTTGCTTGAAACCTCTAGTTGCACGAACTCAGGATTTCTTTTTGAGATTGATACTAGTATGCTAGGTCGAGTAGCTGCTTTGCTAATTAGGATCTCGGTAGAAGTCGAGTGATTTTTCTAGCACTCACGCGAGATCAGGAATTGATTGTATTCATCTTGATAATGGGATCTATGATGGTCTATGGACTTGGATCTAGGGAGGATGCCTTGTCCATGAGACGGGAAAAGGAACTAAGGATTAATGTGTGGATACCTGAGTCAAGCATTTGAACGTACTAAACACATGTCGGGAAATATGGTAACCGGTAAACCTAGTACCTGATTGAAGCCGGGCGCAGACTTTATCCCTCACGCGACCTGAGACTGGGTCTCCCATGCTAGCTATGGTGGGTACAAGTGCGGTCACTGCACGGCAGCAGCTAGGGTCAGTGGAGCATTGTATGCCAAGGCGGTGAGGCCTGGCCGCGAACGGGGAGTCGATGGGAACGGTTGATGTGTGTGGGGACGGACTGCCCTGACATGTCGTGTGTTTAGGTTTACCTTACAAGGATAAAACTCGATTCGAATCGTTTGCTTCTCGCAGCTAATGAGACTGCTTGACCCATTGTACTACATTAAGTAAAAAGTGAAATGAGGCTTACATGAGATAACCTGTTGATTGCAATAAATGATTGCTACCATTTATGCTTAGAGAGAGCAAACTTAGCTAAAATAATGCTATTAGAATTTGAAAAGTTAAAAATGGATTTTAGACTCAGCTAGTGCTTTTGGTAAACCAAACCCCTCAGCCAAACAGTTGCATGGTCTAGAGGTAGAGGAGTAGATTCCTCACACCGGGTAAGTCTAGCTGAGTATTAGTATACTCAGCCTTGCTTGTGACATAATTTTTGCAGGTACGCTTCAGGATATGGTTGATGGTGTAACTTGGCCTACCACCGGGTTGGACGGTCGAGTGGGATGCTGCTCCGGTAGGAGAGGAGCAGGAGGAGTAGTGGGCTAGGCCTTGCCCCATTCCTCACTTTCGACGATATCGATTATCCGCTGCAATTTATTTTGTGAACTAGTATCAGCTACTTGAAAAACTCCGATTTACGTAATAACTCCAGTACTTTAATTTGAGGTTTCCTGTTTTATTGTATTTCTTCTGTGACTCACCTTCGAGTGAGTTTGTGGTATTTGATCCTGCTTAAGTGGCTTTATCAGACTAGATCTGAGGGACTGACGGGTTATTCCGATTTAAGTGTGTTACGGCCCCTGAGGCGTAACTTAGGCACTTAAGCTGGAATAATTCGGGCGGTTCTGCTACATTGAGCCTTTGTCTGCCTGTAGTGAGAGGTACTGCAGTGAAGCATGCTTAACAAGGTATCTAGAAGCACTTAACTGGAATGTTGCCAAGTCCAAAAAAATGTTGGAAGACAATGTCAAATGGAGGTCAACTTATAGGCCAGAGGATATATGCTGGGTAAATCCACCCATTAATTTTTACTTACCTTGTGTTGCTTTTCTCAAGCATCATGATATATGAACCCAGTAAAGTAACTAAACATCATTCTCGGGTCATCCACAAGTACATTGACCCGGAAGTCCTTCCTATCGAGTTTGGGGGCAAGAGCAGTGTGGTTTACAACCATGAAACTCTGAGTTGATGGAAAAATATGATATCAAAAGATCTAACATTTGGGCAGCACACTCACAAACTGACCATGTTAATCATGTCATCGATGGACCTTGGCCCCATGGGTTACCAATTGTCGTCAATAATTGCTGATGAAGTTAGTTGACCAGTATCAACATGCTATGATAAGAGCTATCTCCCATATAGCTTTAATGGAGGAAACATGCCAATGGAGGAATAATGGAATCACACTAACAAACATATGTCAATAAAATAACAAAAAAGTTATTTATGCTCTGTTAGCACTGACAGCGCGCTGGCCACGAACATTGTTGGGTGTCCGGCAACGTCCAAAGATGAAGAAGCACGAAGATGAAGAAGCACGCTCAGGCTTCTCGCCTAGCGTGACCCAATAGCCGATTGCCTGATACACAGCTCTGCGTGTCTGTTGGGCCAACTGGCCAAATTTGTAATACTTAACGAGGGTAAGAGGAGTGAACAAGAAGAACATAACAAAACCACTCAATAGAGTTGTCCTTGTTTAAGAGAGAGAAGTGAACTTCATGGCAGGGTTATGCACACCCTCGTGTGTGTCTATACGTAACAAAACTAATGTCATCAAGTATGATTGTATGTCGTCACAACGTACGGGCATCGTACTAATAACAGACTAACAGTATTATGTACTAACTAGGTGAGTGCCCGTGCGTTGCAACGGAAACATATAATACTATAATAACTTATGTACAAATGCGTGTTATACTGTTAAGATGAGCCGTCTGTTAGCCCTAGATTTGCAAAAGAACATGGAAAATCATGATATCAATGTGCAACACCCACAGTTTTTTTGTACTTGCAATGTTTGGAGCAACCTTTCTGATGTATTCTTCTCACTTTTTCAAGGGTAAGAGTTTAATGTGTTTGACAAGCTTGCAACAATCGAGCTTGCATTGGGAGCACTTGGCACGTTCTATTTCAAACAGTGCCTTACTAAGAAACTTTATTACATATATGTGAATTAACTTGCAATTTTCTTTGATTTTATATAGCTGAAAATAGTCCTAACTATTCAATGTCACCTACAAAATTGTTCACTTATGTGGATAACAGAAAGAAGAATCAACTGTCACAGGGTCCTACCACTGGTCCTTAATCTGTATTCCTGGAAACAAGCTAGACCATAGAATAAATCTTCAAAATATTCTGGTGACTTTGCAAGCCTTCCACTAAACCAAGTAAAGCAATATTATTGTGACCAAATATTATCTGTTTATAATAAAAAACAGGATTTACTTCGAAACACAAGGAGTTGTTACTTGCAAAGTCCTTGACAAAATTTGCACAGAGGTTCGTCGTCAGTGGTCCAGCCCTGAGTGTACTGTCTCTCTATACAGATGCCATTACACAACACACATCTCCATTCAGAAGTATCAAAATCCACAGATCAATCAATGTGACATTTTGGATCAGTTGGTTAGAGCCTAGAATATAATTGGAAAAATAGATCAAAGTTCATATTACCCCACCAAAATGTGTTGCGATGACACACAAGAACAAATATTATAATTTATCTTTTCACACTATATTTATCAGAACAATCCGTTCAATTTGGATACACAAGATCTGGTCCATAGAAAACAATGCTTGCATATGTAGGTCAGCTTCGTCTTCATCCATAAACTGCACAGGTCGAAGCAGCATATACACCATGGCCAGTTGCTTATCTGTCTGTACATAGAAACAAGCGAGCGCCAGTTCGATGAGTCCATGAACAAAAAACAGGTGACCAACCAACACTGACATCAAAGGTTGAGAACTCACCATATGTAGTACCTATCATCTGTAAATTATTTCTGCATTCTCCCCGATAGTTCAATCTTCACTATACCATAAATGCAAAGGGTCGGGCGTCGAAGCTTAAAGTTTCAAAAAAAAAATCCTATCACAGCAGAATAAAGAAGCGTCAGTAAAATTACCAAATCATCCATTTAATAAAACAACCAGGCGGGGAGCTGCAAGTTAAAGATTGTAAACAAGGTTCAAAAGTGACCAGCTAGTCATGTAGAATCACACCAACGACGACGACTCATGTACACAACCAAGAAGAGAAGGGTGAATGGGACGACGACGATGCCTCCTGCACACATCCAGCACACGCGCCATGTTCATCATCAATGGTTAGGGTAGGTAAGATGCTGAGATCACAAGATGACCGGCAATGAAGGTTTGTTTTTTATTTCATAGCACGTGTCTCAGTGTCGAGGACCCTTGTAGCTGGACTAACAGAAGATTTGTATAAGTCCATAATTTGTTGTGATAATATTAGCATCTAAATGATGTAATTGATATAGCATTATTAAAATCATAAATAGAAGTTTGCATGGTACCGATGGTTGCAATGTAGTGGCGAAATAACTATATTAAAATAACAAAATTTATGTATGGCTAGCTAGGATTTATAAATTCTTTTTCTTATAACACACATTTGTATATAAATTATCATAATATTATATGTTTCCGTTGCAACGTACGGGCACTTACCTGGTAACAATAATAAATGGAAAGGAAATAATTTGATGAGTTTCATATCCAAATATCTGATAGTGTCTTCTCCGTGAAGGCAGCCGCCGTGGAGTGCGACGGGAACATATCACCTTTTTAAGGATCCACCAGACCACATCACCCCTCTCCCCCACCGTTCCTTTTCTCCACCAGTGAAGCACACTCCGACCTGACCCTCTCTCTCTCTCTCTCTTTGTAATACACACAGACACACAACTCATCCGCAGAAGCTCGGCTGCTCCTTTAGTCAGTCTAACGGTTGAGGCGTTCCTAGTGCTCCTGCCGCGTACCCTGCCCTGTTCATAGTTCTGTTCCGCGCATCCCATAGGAAGGGAAGGGAAGGGGAGGAAGCAGCCGCATCACACAGCTTTGCTCTCGCTCTCAGCCCCCCGCCCACCAAATTAAAGGAGGAAACGTGCAGCCCACAACGCTAGCCATCGTCTATCTCGTCTCCTAAAAAAATCGATATAGGAGAGCTACAATGCTTTTCCTGGACCAACAGAAGCCTCCACCGCTGCGGTCATCTAACCTTTTCACAGCTCCAGCGAATGCACACAGTCGCTGTCGTTTCTTCGTCTTCCTCTCAGCGTCGATGCTCCCACTCGCGCTCCCTCCCCCACCCGCGTCGGCACGCAGGCCACGCGGCGGCGCTCAGGCTCGGGATATCAGCGACGGTGGGGCGGTCCGAGGCTTGTCGTCTTTGTCAGCGGCTCCCCCTCCTGCCTCTCGTCAATCGCCTCGCGCCCTCGCCTCTGGTCCTCCGCACACCACCCGGCGACCCTGCATGCGCCCCTACCGCCTCCGGTGGACCATCGATGGCGCCTGGCTGAGGCAGCGTGGGGAGGGAGGCACAGAGAGGGCGTTGGACGGCCGACTGAGGCAGCGTGGATGTCGGGGGTGCAGAGAGGGGTAGTTTGGGTGCAGTGAAGGGGATTTCGTGGGGGAAGGGAGCACGATGTCTGCGGGGTCGGTGGATGGGATCGGGCGGCTTAGATCACAGGACGATAGAACGGACGGATGTGATTGTCTAACGGCAGAACGCAAGGGAGGCAGGCTACCCCTTGCAGCCTTAATAAGTTGTAGAGATTTTGATTCGGCCAATAAAAAATCAAAGATATGTTTACTTTTTTTGTTCATATACTTTATTTTTTGAATATGTATCGTATATTGGTATGAAACTTTAATTTTATGTAATACTTGTTTTTTATGGGCATGCTTAATTTTGTAATACGATCTTTTTGGGCTCCCGTAAATTCTAGTTCTATGTCTGCCACTGTGTGCGACATACGGGAGATCACGGTGGCGCTAGACACGAAGGCCGATCATCAATTCATGTCGTATTAGTCCGCCAATTTCCAAGGGAGGTCCTCAACATGCAGCAGGAGTGCAGACGGGGCTGGACCACATCAAGGGTCTCCATGTGGAGGTGGAGCAGAGAACAACGACGATGACAGCTCGTCTGCCCATGGTTGCAGCAGACCACATCAAGGGTCTCCATGCGGAGGTGGAGCAGAGGACAACGGCGACGACAGCTCGTCCGGCCATGGTGGCAGCAGCAACAGCAACCTAGGGCTCGTGTCGTCCAACAAGTCCAATGTTCCATTGCAATCGTGCCTCTTCCCGGCCAAACCCAAGAAGACGTCTCTGTTGGCTCTTGTCACGCAGCGGCTCCTGACCCCGAAGCAGCCTGTGGACATGATGAGGTTTCTGGTCAAGCTGCCAAGGTAGCGAGCATGCTATTGCTCTATGAATACATCTTTGCCTTGATGGTAAGTCAGCTCAGATGCTAAGTCAATCTTATTTTAACTCTGGCATTGTTTTTAGAACAAAAAATGTATTGCAGGAGGTATGTGATAAGACTAATTTGATGTTCTGGATGGTTTCACGTTTCCAAGAAAAAAGCTTTACAAATGGAAGAGGTCAGCTGGCTTAAAAGCCAAAATAGCCACTGACGCTACTGCTCCAGCACATACTTCTCGCAAATACTACTTATTCTACATATTGTGCTAATGCTGACAGCCAGCACCAGCTGCTTTTACAAGCCACCGAACCTATTATAGAATTCATTAAAAAACAACAAATACTACTAATTGTAGAAGCGGTGCACCCATGAAAAAACATCCATCCGTATTCAGCTCTACAGTTTCAGTCCAGAATGAATGGCAACTACACCGCTCAGGAGGTTTTCATATTCCACCCTCTGGAATCCGGCTTCCTGAATCATCTGAGCAAACTTTTCCTGCCAAGGTTCAAGGTTCACATGCCTGGTTAGCATGTTGCCCGTCTTCTATCTGCCGATCACCATCAACCAGCTCTTCAATAGCCGGAATCATAGAAAACGAGTAAGCATCATAACTGAAAAAAGAAGGGCAGAAAATCTGAAAGAGCAGTTAAAGATTGACGAGTAAACATGATTGACGAAACTTACATCTATTTAAAAATAGGGACATCCACATGACTCAACTCCAAGCATAGGAACCTCCACCCTTGCTTTAGAACCATCAACTAAGCAAAAAAGATTTTGAAATATGCCAATTGATATGACAGTAATGACATTTCAGAACCATCAACTAAACAAACATGGTAAAATATAAAAAAGCTTAATCCATGATACTGCACACGAAGACAAAAAAACTTAATCACGAAGAATAGACACATATACTGAAGTTCAAACAGTAATAATTTAAACATGAGCAATAATAATTGTTAGGGTTCTAAATTAGCCGACCTGTAAGCTTCTGATAGAGCTTTCTCAATGTGCGTCACATTTCTGATCCCAAATGTGATAGTGTAACCATCCATAGATCCATCCTCAAAACTCAGAGCTTCTGCATCTCCTTGTATCCAGCTAAAACAATGTTCTTCGCTATAACCTGGAAATAAAAACCAACTGTTGAACAACATAACCCACACTTGAGACAGAGGCAACAAAATCTATTAGAAAAGTTCATGCTCGGGACCTCTTTCTGCAACACGCTTTTTCCCAACATTTAGCATATTTGGATTAATGTCACAGACATAAATATGGGTGCCTTTTATTAGAGACACACACACAGCAAAAACTTGCCACTTCATCTAAACCAACAGAGATTGGAACTCTGGTCCATTCCATGATCAGAAAAATCACAAAGGCACCAAGAATAATCCCTAGACTTCAATTATGGTAATTCACACCTAAGGCAGAACATTTCAAGAACTCAAGCATGGAGATCAACCTGAGCAGTGAGCAACTGGATGGGTAGCGTCATGTCAGCCGTAGTTGCTGATTCGACCCCGCCTCTAGCGCGCCAGGGTGGTGTTGTGATAAAAACAAAAAACTCAATAGAATAATTCGAGAATATATCATTTCATTCATGTGGCAATTTTTTTGAACGCACATGTGCTAATTATTCAATAAAGGAAAGCAAAAGAGTAATCACCTGATGAAGTTCTTCTAGAGCAAGAACTGATGCTTCGAAGAATTTTGCACATGACTCATTTGATGGTGTATGAAGTATTGAAGCCAATGAGCAACAAAGGCAACAGTTCAGCAATATTCCAAGGTATGACTGATCAGCACAAGTAGACAAAACTTCTCGCACACAAGTTGATTTGCTCAAACTTTTCATAAGGTCACTTTCCTCAAAGACTTGTACTTCCTTATGGCGATCTTGTACTCGATTTAAAACCTCTTTAAACTTCTGATCTTGTCTAGTTCATGACTAAAAATATCATATGACTAATTAGCACAAGTAGACAAAACTTCTCACACACAAGTTGATTTTCTCAAGCTTCTCATAAGGTCACTTTCCTCAAAGACTTTACTTCCTTATGGCAATCTTGTACTCTCTTGATGTAAGGCCTCTGTAAACTTATAATCTTGTCTAGTTCATGGCTAAAACAGGAAACAAAATCAAAACATGCTTAAGTAAAACACAGGTGTGTCTATGAGAGAAATTAATTATCTAATAATAAAATCAATATAACCAGGCAGAATCCTTTAACATACCAGATCCCATAACTTGGACGAGGCTAATCTCACTGCAATCAGAAGCATATATGCACATTTTCCATTCCTGAGAAACATATATACAACTGAGTATGAGTATAAAAAAGCCCAACAATACCTCCTTAAGCATGCTAGAGGAGAGGAAAGGGGTACTAACCCCCTACCACATCGGAGAGCTTCACCTTCCTAAAAGGAAAATCAACATCTACAGCATTCTCCTCAGTTACCAGAGATCATTTAATCTTGAAAATAAGCCAACCAAAATAAGTTTGACAATTGACAAGCATCTGGTGGTTACCAACACAAGAAAAAGATTTTAGACACATTGCTTGGAATCAGCTTGTGAAAGTTTAGGCAAAGGCCCACCAATTGGATCAAATTTCTCCTTCGTGATAGTAGAACAGTAACATCACTACCAGCAACAACAATGACAATATAATTACCATTTCTGACTACTTTGTGCATTCTCTGTTTGAACATCGATGAGACCCCAAATATCTGAAGTCATTTGGTCAGTTGCCAATATGTGTCTCACACTACCTCTATGATTGACATATAGCGAAGAGACGTCGCCATTCCGAAAAATGGTAGAGATGAGTGAAAACTTGTTATTAGCTAGTAGGTTGGTAACCAAAAAACAAGTGCATATGAAAAGGGTATATCAAACAATTGTTTGCCAACTCCAAGTACCTTATCTATTATTTTTTCCCATATGCAAAAGATATGTAACAAGCGACTCAACAAGTTGACTTAGTTGAAGCTCTGTAAATCTTGTAAATGTTGTACAGATCAGAGCAACTTCAATGATGGTATGTCTAAAAATTTTGGCATCAAAATACCTCAAAAGTCCTCCTGCTTTAGAGCCCATAATGTTCTGCTGATCACAGAACAGACTGAAGCCTGAAGTGGCTTATTGTGCCTGTTATGCCGAAAGTAAATGATAACTAAATGAACCAAACAATGAGTGGCATGCATGTGCGTGTATGTGTGGTTACAGGTTTCTTCTCACAAAGGTAAACTACACCATAAATGATAGAACAGAGGAACTGAGGAAGTGGTAAATTGTCAATGAACCAAGCCAAAGCAAGCAAGCAAGTCTGCCATGAGAAACAGTTAGGTGGTCTTCGACGACAGATCTCGGTTTTTTGTGCAAACAACGCTAATCATCAGGTTGGGAGCTCAGAATCCAACGAGAAAATACATTAATCATGTACTAAACTCGTGAATGAAACTGAAACCCTAAACTATTTGCAATATATTACCCTGATGCACGCCGTTACCTGCTGCGAGCAGCGTCCGCCGCCTGCTAGTGGTTGGTGGCGATAGAGATGCCCCTCTTTTTTCAGGCGAGAAGACGGCAGCGGAGATCTGGGGCTCACCTTCTGGAGTTGTTCTCTACGTCCTGTGTATGCGCTGTGGTAGTACGGTTGCTCCACCACCGCCAGTTGAAGGACTCATGCACTGAGCGTAGGACCAACACGCGATTGACGGCGTGGATTGATGTTGACCACCGCACCGGGGCGCATGATGGCTCGGCAAGCTGCGACGAGGTCGAGCGGCTCGTCGGCGAGCGTGGGGTGCAGGAGGGAGCGGGAGCATGGGGAGGAATACTCTCTTTGCCAAATGCTCATACTTGCATCCTACCGCCGGTCGTCTCCACCATCGTGCGACAGTTTCGCCTTTCATGGGGTTGCATGGCTTCTCTCCCTGAGATCTCACTGCCGACCCACGCAGTGGCGAGTAGCGTCTTGTTGGCCACACCCTAGGGCTGGTGGAGCCTCCCATCGGCCATCTCCACCATCGCACGACGATTTCACCTTTCCTGGGGTCCGCATAGCTTCTCTCCATGAGATCTTGTCGCCACTGTTCTCAACCGCCGCAATAGGGAGTACGGGAGCGATGGAATAGAGCTAGGGTTTTGGGGTGGGGTGGGCGACAGCTTGCCAAAGATGGTCAGCGCGTTTTTTTTGGTGTCGAAAGGGAGAGGGGGAGTGGGAAGGGGAACCAACCACGAAGACAAAGACGACGGCGGTGGCGAACAACGAGCTGGCGAGCCCCTCTTACAGGCCGACGGCGACAGCGAGCGCTGTGACGGTGGCTGAGTGCGAGGACGGCATCCCACCGGAGCCCACCAGCTGCTTCGCGTCCCACCGGTTCTCCTTATACCTGCACGTCGGTCGCGCGCGCGGAGGAGGGTGGGCAGATGCAGATCCCGTCATGGAGGGAGCTCAGATCCGGGCACCGCGTGGAGATAGATAGGGGGAGAGGGCGTACCAGGTGGTGAGGACCTTGATGGATTGCGCGATGGCGAAGGTGAGCACCGCGGATGGGAGCAGTAGGGAGGGGGTGATGGCGTACGCGTGCCGCTGGTCGAGGGAGGCCGTGGCACACGCGCCGGACAGGGGATGGGGTGGCGGAGAATGTGCAGGCGGGGGCTTGCGTGCGGGGAGGGGGCGCGACGCGTGGTGTAGAATCCTCGATGGAAGGCGATTCTGGGCTTCCATCCAAGGCGCGGGCGCGAGCATCTCGGATGTGGACGGGGACGCGAGCTTGTCGGAGAGGCTGGGGGAGGCGATCTCGGTGGTGAAGACGAACTCGGGCGCGGCGATGACCACGTGCACGTCGTGCCCTGCGGTGACCAGGTGCCTCACCACCTGGAGACGATGGGGTCAGGAAACAGTACGCGCCGGCACCAGGCAGGCAAGCTGCAAGCGGGCGGAGAGAGCGGCGGCGGACCTCGAGGGCGCGGGTGGCATGCCCGAAGCCATGGCCGGTGATGTAGTGGCGAATCCGCGGCGGTTCGGTGCTAGGCTCCGGCGCGGACAAAGGGCTGCGGCGCGCGGGTGGGTGCAAATTTCGCGGCGGCTGCGGCCTTGCGGCAGTAGAGGTCGCGCGGGTGGGTGCGGATTTCGCGGCGGCTGCGGCGTTGCGGCAGCAGAGGTCGGCGGGGCGTGCGGGAGCGGGGGTTTCGTTGGGCAAGGAGCGGGGGCAGTCTACAGATGAGTCTTAATAGTTGTAGAGATATTTTGGGTACAATACACGAGCATTTATCTATATATTAATACTATAAAATTAAATTATTCTCAGAAGTCAGTGGTACTATTGCTGTATTTTCCAAGACCAATATCGATTATGAGTAACTAAATTAACGGAATGCATATCTTATCTTACTAGCTGGTGGCTTTTAATTCTTGGGCCTCCCGTTTTGTCGTCACTGGCCGGTGGCTTTTGTTGGGATTCCCGTTTTGGTTTTGCACGACAAGAAACGAAACTGCACCTATGGATGCTTGGTGCTTCCTCATTGCTTCTAGAGACATTGCATGCGAGTACGCGACGTGCGAGCTAGCAACCGTGTGACGATCCTACAAGAAACTGCACCTACGAATGTGGAAACTCGGGTCACTGACACACTGAAGGGGCTACGCCTCTTCTTCAAGTACCAAATCTCCCTTGTCCCACTTGCGGAGAGAACCACCCACGGAAGAACACGATGTTCCAAGGAAGAAGATGACACGCGTTAGACGTCAAGTTCAACTTGCAAAACTGCCCTCTTTTTTTTTTCCAACAATAATGTGCACTACAGATGCATACAGCTTGACGACAAAGATTTAAATAGCAGCGACCTTCTGTTATTGATTGACAGTTGACACCCGCGGTATGGCTTTCTACATTAATTCTGCTCTTTGCGTCTTCTTGTTCTAGTGCTCTTTGCGTCTCCAATTCCTTATGTCGGGGCTCATAGTTTCGCACATTCTATTTAGATGAGCAGCACACAGAGTCGCCAATTGGAATACGGCAGTGCCACAAAGAAATGGTTGGGTGGCAATGGTAACCACCGGCCCTACTACCTTCCAATAACCTCTATCTCAAATGGTGGTACATATAGTGGGTACTGCTGCATGACTCAGATCTCATTTTCACTGTTGGTTTAGAGATCTTTTTTCTGAACTCATAGTATGAGAGTGACAATGAGGAGCTCATCGGGCACCCGTTCTAGAACCAGCGTTGCTGAGGGTTTTCAGATCACATATAAAATGAGTATTTAGGTTCCTCAACGAATTTAGATGAAAAAAAAAGTTTTGCAGCACGTACATCGATCGACTACATGATTCAAAGGTTTAATTCACTGGTACAGAGAAACTCTATAGTGACGGTCGTAGAGCTATTTGCACTGACGTTTTTCAATGCCGCAGTGATAGAGGCCAGTGAAAATCAACATTTTCAGAGACGGTTTTATTAAGCAAACCGCTAGTGAAAATACATTTAGAAGCAAACCGCTAGTGAAAATACATTTTCTAAAATAAGAATGGTTAGCAAAATGTATTTTCGTTTCTGCATCAACCATGGAGGAAGGTTGTATATGGTGAGGATCACCGGCCATGTGCTATGCTTGCTGCTCCTCTCAGCAAATGGATTCATTCCATCAGTACTCAGTGCGAACCTAACATTTCTTGGTTTGTCGGCGAAGTCTCGGTGGTTGTCATTGAAATCTTGCCACTGCTTCCCATCGACTGGATTCCCATCATTTTTGTACCTATCAAAAGAATGTCAGTTCAAAAGTTCGACATTCTCAGGGTTAGCGAACAGACACCTCAATCGATCGACGACAGGGAGGTACCACATCACCAAAGCAGGAATCTTTTTGAACGCATAATAGTCTACTTATTTTTTATTGCTCGTGAATTTTGAAGTCTTCGTTTGGTCTTTCTTTCGCTTATTCCCATTAGACACGGATGCAACACACTCTTTCTCTCGATAGTCTTTATTCGTCTTGTACTACTTGCATTGCACTTTGGGTAACTACTCTCTAAGTCTTTATAATCATCACCTTGATAAAGGATACAGTGATTTCTACATGTGTGGATTTTCTCCACACCCATAGTTAGCAGACTGATTAGTTTCTTTGCATAGTACATGTTAGCAGACACTTTGTTCTCCTTTGGAAGCATGTCTGCGATATACTAAAAACGCATCGAAGCCAGCATCAGACAAACCATATCTAGCTTTTAACATCAACAACTTTAGCACAGACCGGAGCATCGTGGACTCTTTGGTACAACCCTTAGACTCGTCGTATAAAGGCTCTTCTGCTGCCTTCTTCAGGGACTCCATTGGCGGTTGTGTTAACAAAACCGAAATGGAAGTATTGTGGTACTCAGTACTCTCTGGTACTGAGTTAGATTTGGTGAATGTTAATACATATATACTTTTATAAAATTACTTTTTAAGACAAATTGATGCACTGGCGTTCATTGGCGGCTGTGTTAACAAAACCGAAGTGGAAGTAGCCCGTTCCACTGGAGGTTGGCTTAAGTGCACATGCAGTGAAAATAACGTTCCACTTGCGATTCATTTAACACAACTGTCAGTATAAATAGTTTTTTTTATTGGCGGTTGATTTAGGTGAACCCCAAGCGAAAATATATTTACACATGCGGTTTTTTAAGCCGTGCTCACCTATTTATTTTCAGTGTGCTAACTGAAACTGTCGGTATAAATTTTTGCGTGCCATCAGTTTAGAGCACTTATCTACTGACTTTTTTTTTCAGTATCGTACGGATTTTGCACCACGTCGACGACCGTCGATAACGAGGCACGCCGATCTAGAGAGCTCGAAGACCTGGGAATGGCACAGGGGACCGGCCGGAGCCCGCCGGCGCCATGCAAGCTGCCTCGATCGCGGCCTCGACCTAGTAGCCCGTCCCTGTCGCGCCCAGTCGCTCGCTGCGCCTATAAAAGCCGCCCGCGGCTCGCGTAGGCTACCAGCGCAAACTCTGCAAGGGCTTCGGATCCCACACCGAGGAAAGGAGAAGAGAGCGAGGGTCGGAATAATGGCGGCCGAGGAGGGTGCCGTGATCGCGTGCCACACCAAGGACGAGTTCGACGCCCGCATGGCCAAGGCCAAGGAGCAGGGCAAGCTGGTACGTACCCACACGAGCAGCCATCATCGCCATCTCTTGCACATCTTGCTCTTGTGATACAAATGCATGCATCTTCTGCAACAACTCGACGGCCGCCTCAAACAAAGCTAACATCCTGAGCACAATTTGCCTGCCAATTACCGGCCGTCGTCGTCAGGTGGTCATCGACTTCATGGCCCCCTGGTGCAGTGGGTGCCAGATGATGGCCCCGGTGTACGCGGACTGCGCCAGCAAGTACCCTTCCGCGGTCTTCCTCGAGGTCGACGTGGACGAACTGCTGGTGAGTCAATATAATGAGCGCATGCACGCACGCAGACGCAGCGTCAGCGTCGTCGTCGTCCGTCGTACTGACCACATCCACATGTGCTGCTGTTAATCTCCTTTGTTCAATTCTACACGTACGTCGTACGTGTACGTACAGGAAGTCGCGAAGATCTACGGCGTCCATGTGATGCCGACCTTCTGCTTCATCAGGAACGGCGAGACGCTCGAGAGCTTTGCTACCGTCGACGAGGACGAGCTCCGGGACGCCGTCAGGAAGTACGCCGCCGCTGGCACTACGACGGCTCCTGCCTCGGCGTCCGCCTAATTCAGGAGATGTGATGTGTAGCAAATAGCGCGCGCGCACCAGTCGTCAATAAATAAATAAATAAATAAATAAATAAATAAATAAAGGCCAACGTACGACGACAAATTAGTGGCGCGCGCGGTAGTAGCTAGCAGAGTATGCGCCGCCACTGTGTCGATCTGCAGTTTGGTCGTTTAAAAGTGATTGTAGTGTGTACTATGTTCAGCTCGATGATCTCGGAGTCGCTATATACGCTCGCTCCCGTGCTGGACGGGTTATCGATCTGATGAACAAGAATACAATAATATGTATGGATACTTGTGACGGGGTTCCGCGGAAGTCTGGCTTCAGTTACCGTGTGATTGGTTACCTGCACCATCTCGTCCCGCGTCACCATACTCACGTTGACTTTATCTGAGTTTATGTTTGGTTGTATGCATGTTTGAAGCGTAGGCTGCATAGACAGATGCGAAATAAGTTACGTTGGCTGTGTTGAGCACCAAAATAAGGACCGGACGGGCCGGCCCTAGGGCCAGACGGTACGCACTGGTGGTGCGGACGGTCTACGCTTGCACAGAGCAGATTATAGTTCCGAGTTTTGTGCTACGGTTGTTAGCTAAATTCGCAGAATTAGCTCGGGAGATTAGTTTGTAAAGTGTCCAGCCCTCTCCTCTATAAATACAGAGGATTACGATCGATTAAGCATCATCAATCGAATCAATAATCAACTTATCTCGCATTTATTTCTTATACATTTAGGAGTAGTTCTAGTTTAGCCTTCCAATCCCTAAATTCTCCGCTTCTCTTCGACTCTACGTCGATTAGAGGAGTCTAGGTCGGCCTGCCGAGCCTAGACAACACCTAAGATCTCTCCTCCCTGACGGGGTCCCTCCCGGGAGCGAGATCAAGGCGCCGCCCACTACCGGAATTTGGCTCTTTGCCGAGTGCCATATTTTTTGCCGAGTGTTTTATTTCGGGCACTCGGCAAAGAGCTCTTTGTCGAGTGCCACACAAAAAACCCTCGGTAAAAGAAAACACTCGGCGAAGAAGCTCTTTGCCGAGTGTTTTATTTTTGACACTCGGCAAAGAGTTTCTTTGCCGAGTGTCTTTTTTTGACACTCGGCAAAGGGCTCTTTGCCGAGTGTCACAATACAACACTCGGCAAAGAGCTCTTTGCCGAGTGTTTTTTCTCCAACACTAGGCAAAGACAATTTAAAAATCACATTTTAAAGTAGTAAATTTATATATTGAACATTTCTTCAACTACAAATTTGTATAACTCATCATGATGTACAATTTATATATTGAACATTTCTTCATATGACAAAATAAAAATAAATTTGTTCATAAAACCTATATCTCTCTCGTAGTTTATGAAACTACGAGAGAGACGTATAGAATTTGTACATATTGTTAGAACCATCATCTGAGATAAACAAATGACCAAACAACCAAAATAAACTTTGTAGATCTTGAGAAGTTATAGAAGTTTATAGTTGACAACTTTTTCATTTGAAGTCATATTGTCAATGAAAACTACGTCTGAATTTAAAAAATTTAAAATTTGAATTTTGAAAACAACTTCGAAAGAAAAAACCACCAACATGAAAGTTGTAGGTATTGAAGAGTTATGAAACTTTGTAGTTGACAATGTTTTAGTTTGAAATCATTTTGTTATGCAAAACTATGTTTGAATTTTGAAATTTGAATTTTTCAAACTGTCTCGGATGGAAAAACCACTAAAATAAAAGTTGTAGGTCTTGAAATGTAATGAAACTTTGTAGTTGACAATTTTTTGATTTGAAATCATCTTATCATTGAAAATTTCGTGTGAAGTTTTCAAATTTTGTAAACGGTCTCGGATGTAGAAACTATTAAAATAAAACTTGTAGATCTCAAAAAGTTATGCAATTTTATAGTTGATCACATTTTCAAATGAACTCATTTAGTGCCTTAAATAATCAAATTACTCTCGATTTGTTATAGTACATGGGGAATGAAAACGTAATATAAACATAATTGGTGTAGTAGTGTAGTGGTATATGAGGGTATGCGCGAGAGAGAGGTTGCGAGTTCGAATCTCACCATTTATAAAACATATAAGTTTGATTCAAAATAATATGAAAAATGATAGGGCAACGGGTAAGGTAATAGGGTAGGGTTGGAGAGTTGTTCCTAGAATTTTTTTTAAAAAAAATTACTGTTTTTTTAAATTTATTCGATTCTTAATTTGTCGAGTGTTTTTCTTTGCCGAGTGCTTTTTGACACTCGGCAAATTCTTTGCCGAGTGTCCGAAAAAAGCACTCGGCAAAGAACCTTTTGCCGATGAAATATTTGCCGAGTGTTCTTTGCCGAGTGTTACACTCGGCAAAGCCTTTGCCGAGTGGAAAATAGCCTTTGCCGAGTGTCTTAGACACTCGGCAAAGAACGCGATTCCGGTAGTGGCCCATGCGCACGCGCGGACCGTCCGACACGTCAGACAAGAAACCCTAGCCTTGCGCCAGGTCGCGGACCGTTTGGTCCCTGGCCACGGACCGTCCGCGCCTGTGCAGCGAGCACCGCCGTTGGTTCTCACACAGTGATTGGCGCCCCAAAAAGGCACCAACACACTTTTTGGTGACTCCGCTGGGGACGATATCATATAGATCTATCAAGATCGACCCTCAATTGCCGGTTCAAAGGATAGCTCTGAAGTTTCCACCAGCAATATCATCAAGCCGACATGGAAAACCTTGTCGGCTGAAGAACAGCTCCTGTTCGAGGAGCGCCAGGAGCAGCTGATCCAGGAAGCAAATGCGAAATTCCTGACCGATTTCAAGGTGGACAGGAACAACAAAGTCGTTCGACAACGGGCGACAAATCTAGCTTCGCTCCGACCTACTACATATATCACCAATGAAAGTAACACCAATGAGCTCGAATCTCTTAAAGCTTACATAGACGAACAACGAGAGAAGATGCAATGTATCGTAGGGGATATACAAAATGATCATAAAAGGCTAGTGCGTGCGCTTGATATGTCTACTATTGCAAATTTTCCTTCGTACGAGGTTGAACTGAGGGAATACACGCGTGATTCATCGGCTACAGGTTGTCACGACCAGTCACAACCCCTTTATGGGATGCCGAGGTACACTTACTCTGGAAAACCACAGCCTCCTACGCACATCGGTGATAATCTCGCCGATCAGCGCATGTCTGGATCGTCCGCACATGAGCGCGGACCGTCCGGGCCAGCGGCTACCGGTCCCATTTTTAGAAGTGAATTACCGAGGCCTGCACCCAAGCTGCCACATACCTTGCAAACCCTAGATAACCCATTTGGACCGTCCGCGTATGGCGCCAGACACTCCGAATATAACGTCGGACGGTCCGCGTATTTAACCGGACGGTCCGGCACAAAGTTTTTTGAGGAGGATGGATATCCAACTCCGCATCCATCCCAGCTAGACTCCCCATCACACAATACGACACACCAACACCATAATATAACCTACCAAACTCGTGAGAGTGAGTACCTTCTGGCCCCTAGAAGGTCAGAAGGGAATGGCCAGTCCTATGAGCCTCATAGGGCATGTATGTCACACCCGGGTTTTAGAGGCACCAAGACCCGGGCGCGAACAAAATCACCAGGTGTGCTGGGACCAAGTCTCACACATATGATGAATCATGGCACAGGATCGAATGTCACATCTTTACTATATAGTAGGAGTTCTATACAAAATAAATAATTACATTATAAGGAGACAACGGTCCAGCAAACCAAAGTTGACTGGGAGACGACGGCCTATACCTCTCACGAACTCGTCACAGCATCCTCCATGCGCCTCATCCTGTGGTACCTGTTCTTGACCTGGGGGGTGTGAGACAGCAAGAGTGAGCTCACATACGTTCATCGCTCAACAAGTTGTGGGGAATAATGTGCATGAACTCGCCAAAGGTGGGAGCTCACGTGAAGTGTAAGGCTTACCAAAGAGGATGGTTAGAGCTGAGCATTGCTTTTAAAGTTGATCAAAATTTTATTAGCAATTACTAAGTATAAGTAAATACCAACCCAATTAAGTAGTAGAAAAAAAGTAACAACCTCACCTGCGATGCAATGCATATGACAAATTGAGTTTAGGTTCCATAATTTAATCATGTGAGGGTCCGAGCTGCTCATGACCGTGAGCACGGCTAGTATACCAGTTTTACACTCTGCAGAGGTTGCGCATCTTTACCCACAAGTCATGTTACCCATCTGCCAAGGGATCGCGACTTCCCATACACCTCTACCGAGGAGGCGAGGCAGGGTAACACTACGAGGCCTTTACAAAGTTCCACTAGCTTTAGAAAACTCGCTACAGTTTATAGGAAGCTCCAATGCAGGGTTCTTGCCTGACCGCCATCGCAGCAAAATCAACCAAGGACCTCCCTACACTGACCACTCCCCTACTGCCCTTGCCCCTTTCGGGTAAGGTAGTCCTCCACTAGCTTTCCTAATTAATCAGCCAAGGGCGTCCATAAACCCTTGTGGTAGCACTGTTTTCTCGGGTGGTCGCTCCATGTTCCAATTAACATAATGATCTTATCATGAACAGTGATAATAAACAGATAATAAAAGTATAATTGTGAACAATGTATCTTCATACCCAAAACCACATAAAGCACTAGCAAGTACTACCCAAAAAGTTCAGTGGTAAACAAGGTATAAAGATAGACAAACTAGGGTAACCTATTGGGTCCCATCGAAATTAACCTATGCAGATCATTATGATTAATCAGAACATGGCTAGGTAAAAAGAAGTGATCAAGGGCACAACTTGCCTGAGACTTGAGATTCCAGGTACCAACTTGCTCTTCAGATGACACGTGTCCTCACTGCTAAACGTAGCAATACAGACAAACATGTATATGCAAAATTAACATCACACCAAACATAAGAATAAACTATGTAATAATAATCTACGCGTCGCTATGAGATCGTAGAAACAAGAACCACTAAATTCAGAGCTACGGTTATTAAGTTAGGAATTTCTGAAGTTATTTAATACCTAGAATAGAGTTATTCATGTGAATAATTTTAAATCAAGTTTCATGGTTAGACAAAGGTACTAGGTAATAAACAATACTTAAACAAAATTAATGCCACTGGAATGAATCAATTTGGAGCTAAATTCATCAAGTTATGAATTTTCTAAGTTTATCATATTTATTTTCATCCTGAAAATCATTTTAGATTTTATTTCCTGAAATTCCCAGACTCTGGACGGCGGCCACTATTTTCCGAAAACTCGGGGGCTAACACGTAAAATCCCCCAGACACATAGAACTCCGCACAGGATGGCAGGTTGATTTTGCATAAGGTGAGGGGCTCTTTTGGAAGACGGCCAGGCCGAAGGGGTACGGGCCATCCTGGACCGTCCGATCTTCTATCAGCGGCTACAATTAGATCATCATTAATCCGAACGGCATTCAATACAGACCCCAGGATTTGAGATCTACGGCCCACAGTACGACTACATCCGATCCGCCCGCGATCGCACCAACGACCCGGATTTAATGCATCGAAGAGTTATTTCCCCATCTAATCCCCACCGTTGCCCACAGATCCACGGCCCAGGCTATTCTTCTTCCTCCCGCGCCCTTCTATCCCCCCTTTCTCTCTCTTCATGGCTGACCGGCGCCGGTAGCCCTTCCACGGCGAGGAGCACCCCGGTGAAAAAGGCCCACGACGAACAGGCACAAATATCGTAGCAGCTAGGCGTGGGTTACGTGGGTATAAGACTTACGGGAGGGTTAACGTACCGGAGATCCAGATGGCCGCTGGTGGTCTTGCGGCGGAGCACGAGATCACCATGGTGAGTCGCCGAGGCGCGGTCCTTCACCAGGTGGTCATGGTAACCGTCCCCGCGACATGGAGAAGAACCCCAGCAAAGTTTGGAGGCCCACGCGACGACCGAACTCCTATTTCCCCATGGCGGCCAACCTTCTCTCCCACGTGTTTTTCTTTTGCTCTTCTGGTGTCCGGCTTGCGATGGCTATGGCTCAGGGTCACGAGCGCTAGGATTTTATAGGCTAGATGGGGAGTCCGCGCGGACAGAAGCCGCGAGATTTCCGGCGCGGACGCCAGAGTTCTGTTGAGGCGAGAACGATGCGCGCGCGGACATCGACGGAGTTTGTTGGGGAGAAGCAGATGAATCCGACATGCGGGACCCAGCCACCAGTGACCCCATAGCCACCAGGCGCGCCACACGCGGATCCGTAAGCCAAGCGGCCAGGTTGGGCCAGATGAAGCGAAAGGGAGCTGGGCCAGGAAGGAGGAATCGACCCATAGCGAGGTAGAATTGTTTTGTTTGTTTTTCTTTCTTTTGTTCATTTCCATTTCTCATTTCTAGTTTTCAAAGTTGAATTCAAATCTGTTTTTAAATGCACATCCAAAATTCTAGCATGATGCATTCCTTCTTTATTTATATATCATTATTATTATTATTATTATTTAGATGAACACTTCAATAATGGAATATGCACATGGTATTTATTTATTTACTTAGAAAACATTACTTTGAATGCACCTTTAGAAAAGATAATATCCATTACATACTTAAGAGAAGTTAATACATAATCTCCCATGAATTATTTTAGCACAACTATATTTTTAAGAGGCGTATTATTTGTATAGTTTATAAAGGAAATAGTAAATAATTTGAAAGTCTCTCTTTTATTTGTTGCTCCAACCTTTTAGTTTTAAGTTTTGGATATAAATCCTGATTACCAAATTCTTGGTTATCATTATGTGTTTAGTTTAGAGAGATATATTCTATAAAGGAATAAAATTGTTATTGGAAGTCATTTCCCAAGATAGAATTTTAGGTGCTACAAATCCTACCCCCCTTAACAGAAATCTCGTCCTCGAGATTTGTAAGAAAATGGATACAATAAGTTTGGTCTAGAATTTTAGTTTCTCATTTGTTTTTTTTTGGAATCAAAGTTTTGTTTAAAGTTTTTTTATATGGATATGTATGTCTAGCCATTTATTATGTCAGATGTGGTACGGTTATGACAAGTAGAGGTTGTGGCAAGGGTATAATAAGGAAAGACTTCATCCTAAACTCTGGATCTTGATTCTTCTGGCGATTCAACTTGATCTTTGAAGAGTTGAGTTGATGCTTATCCTTCTTTGACGTGGTTGGTCTTCTTTGGCCTTTCTTCTTGGAGTTGCCATCCGAGTTAAGGACATATAGTTAGGATAGCCGGGGTACACGAGGTAGGTAGGTTTGAATAGAGTTGTATTTTGCTTTCAGAACAAATGGACTAGGCAGCCTGTGATGTAGGTTATATTGTTGTTTACGGACGAGTTGGTATAAGACATTAATTTAGGTTAAGTTATGTTTGTAGAAGTAGTGTCTAACCCATATCACCAGATTAACTAACCTACTAATAACTCCTTTAGATTAGATAATATTAGGTTAGATAGGATCTAGATTAGATCGGTTGAGATATGAGGTCAGTTAGATCTATTAGGATAAGATAACATCTTTTCAAGGTAAGATTAATCTATTAAGATAATAGAGTATTTTTTAAGATAAGATGGATCTATGAGTGTAGGATAGAATCTTTTAGGATGAGATAGATATTGTTAGGCTAGATATTTTAATGAGGGATAATCTAGTTTGTCTAGTTAGTTTTATAAGCATTATATATATGCAGATGTAATTGTGGACATTACTCCACAACCCATCACACTCAATCAAAGATCCAAATCAGACAAGTATCATAAGAACAAACATTCAAGTTCATAGATATCTATATAAAAATAGTTTTGTTTTTTTGTTCCTAAGAGTAGGCCTCTTATTCCTAAAGGTCTCTTTAGGCACAGGATTTCAAAGTGTGAAATCCACATTTGTCTTTAGAAGGAAAAGGTAAGAATAATCAGAGTAAAGCAGAAATAGACGAGAAAAGATTAAGGAAAATTTAGAAAAGAATCACAGTAGCAAAGGTGAGTAAGTATTGGTTGTCCAGTTCTATCTAGGTTTCGTCCTACAGTCAACATTCCTCTGATACCACTTCTGTCACACCCGAGTTTTAGGGGCACCAAGACCCGGGCGCGAACATAATCACCAGGTGTGCTGGGACCAAGTCTCACACATATGATGAATCATGGCACAGGATCGAATGTCACATCTTTACTATATAGTAGGAGTTCTGTACAAAATCAATAATTACATTATAAGGAGACAACGGTCCAGCAAACCAAAGTTGACTAGGAGACGACGGTCTAGACCTCTCACGAACTCGTCACAGCATCCTCCATGCGCCTCATCCTGTGGTACCTGTTCTTGACCTGTGGGGGGGTGTGAGACAGCAAGAGTGAGCTCACATACGTTCATCGCTCAACAAGTTGTGGGGAATAATGTGCATGAACTCGCCAAAGGTGGGAGCTCACATGAAGTGTAAGGCTTACCAAAGAGGATGGTTAGAGCTGAGCATTGCTTTTAAAGTTGATCAAAATTTTATTAGCAATTACTAAGTATAAGTAAATACCAACCCAATTAAGTAGTAGAACAAAAGTAACAACCTCACCTGCGATGCAATGCATATGACAAATTGAGTTTAGGTTCCATAATTTAATCATGTGAGGGTCCGAGCTGCTCATGACCGTGACAACGGCTAGTATACCAGTTTTACACTCTGCAGAGGTTGTGCATCTTTACCCACAAGTCATGTTACCCATCTGCCAAGGGATCGCGACTTCCCATACACCTCTACCGAGGAGGCGAGGCAGGGTAACACTACGAGGCCTTTACAAAGTTCCACTAGCTTCAGAAAACCCGCTACAGTTTATAGGAAGCTCCAATGCAGGGTTCTTGCCTGACCGCCATCGCAGCAAAATCAACCAAGGACCTCCCTACACTGACCACTCCCCTACTGCCCTTGCCCCTTTCGGGTAAGGTAGTCCTCCACTAGCTTTCCTAATTAATCAGCCAAGGGCGTCCATAAACCCTTGTGGTAGCACTATTTTCCCGGGTGGTCGCTCCATGTTCCAATTAACATAATGATCTTATCATGAACAGTGATAATAAACAGATAATAAAAGTATAATCGTGAACAATGTATCTTCATACCCAAAACCACATAAAGCACTAGCAAGTACTACCCAAAAAGTTCAGTGGTAAACAAGGTATAAAGATAGACAAACTAGGGTAACCTATTGGGTCCCATCGAAATTAACCTATGCAGATAATTATGATTAATCAGAACATGGCTAGGTAAAACGAAGTGATCAAGGGCACAACTTGCCTTGGACTTGAGATTCCAGGTACCAACTTGCTCTTCAGATGACACGTGTCCTCACTGCTAAACGTAGCAATACAGACAAACATGTATATGAAAAATTAACATCACACCAAACATAAGAATAAACTATGTAATAATAATCTACGCGTCGCTATGAGATCGTAGAAACAAGAACCACTAAATTCAGAGCTATGGTTATTAAGTTAGGAATTTCCGAAGTTATTTAATACCTAGAATAGAGTTATTCATGTGAATAATTTTAAATCAAGTTTCATGGTTAGACAAAGGTACTAGGTAATAAACAATACTTAAACAAAATTAATGCCACTGGAATGAATCAATTTGGAGCTAAATTCATCAAGTTATGAATTTTCTAAGTTTATCATATTTATTTTCATCCTGAAAATCATTTTAGATTTTATTTCCTGAAATTCCCAGACTCTGGACGGCGGCCACTATTTTCCGAAAACTCGGGGGCTAACACGTAAAATCCCCCAGACACATAGAACTCCGCACAGGATGGCGGGTTGATTTTGCATAAGGTGAGGGGCTCTTTTGGAAGACGGCCAGGCCGAAGGGGTACGGGCCATCCTGGACCGTCCGATCTTCTATCAGCGGCTACAATTAGATCATCATTAATCCGAACGGCATTCAATACAGACCCCAGGATTTGAGATCTACGGCCCACAGTACGACTACATCCGATCCACCCGCGATCGCACCAACGACCCGGATTTAATGCATCGAAGAGTTATTTCCCCATCTAATCCCCAGCGTTGGCCACAGATCCACGGCCCAGGCTATTCTTCTTCCTCCCGCGCCCTTCTATCCCCCCTTTCTCTCTCTTCATGGCTGACCGGCGCCGGTAGCCCTTCCACGGCGAGGAGCACCCCGGTGAAAAAGGCCCACGACGAACAGGCACAAATATCGTAGCAGCTAGGCGCGGGTTACGTGGGTATAAGACTTACGGGAGGGTTAACGTACCGGAGATCCAGATGGCCGCCGGTGGTCTTGCGGCGGAGCACGAGATCACCATGGTGAGTCACCGAGGCGCGGTCCTTCACCGGGTGGTCATGGTAACCGTCCCCGCGTCATGGAGAAGAACCCCAGCAAAGTTTGGAGGCCCACGCGACGACCGAACTCCTATTTCCCCATGGCGGCCAACCTTCTCTCCCACGTGTTCTTCTTTTGCTCTTCTGGTGTCCGGCTTGCGATGGCTATGGCTCAGGGTCACGAGCGCTAGGATTTTATAGGCTAGATGGGGAGTCCGCGCGGACAGAAGCCGCGAGATTTCCGGCGCGGACGTCAGAGTTCTGTTGAGGCGAGAACGATGCGCGCGCGGACATCGGCGGAGTTTGTTGGGGAGAAGCAGATGAATCCGACATGCGGGACCCAGCCACCAGTGACCCCATAGCCACCAGGCGCGCCGCACGCGGATCCGTAAGCCAAGCGGCCAGGTTGGGCCAGATGAAGCGAAAGGGAGCTGGGCCGGGAAGGAGGAATCGGCCCATAGCGAGGTAGAATTGTTTTGTTTGTTTTTCTTTCTTTTGTTCATTTCCATTTCTCATTTCTAGTTTTCAAAGTTGAATTCAAATCTGTTTTAAATGCACATCCAAAATTCTAGCATGATGCATTCCTTCTTTATTTATATATTATTATTATTATTATTATTATTATTATTATTATTATTATTATTATTTAGATGAACACTTCAATAATGGAATATGCACATGGTATTTATTTATTTACTTAGAAAACATTACTTTGAATGCACCTTTAGAAAAGATAATATCCATTACATACTTAAGAGAAGTTAATACATAATCTCCCATGAATTATTTTAGCACAACTATATTTTTAAGAGGCATATTATTTGTATAGTTTATAAAGGAAATAGTAAATAATTTGAAAGTCTCTCTTTTATTTGTTGCTCCAACCTTTTAGTTTTAAGTTTTGGATATAAATCCTGATTACCAAATTCTTGGTTATCATTATGTGTTTAGTTTAGAGAGATATATTCTATAAAGGAATAAAATTGTTATTGGAAGTCATTTCCCAAGATAGAATTTTAGGTGCTACAATGTATTAACGCTCCGCAAAACCCAAACCAATGGGGAGGAAAACAACATACCAACATCCAATTAACCTCACCCTTATTGGACCAAAGAGCTGGTGGTCTCCCACCGGCTGCCATCGATATAGTAAGAGAGGAAATAGCTGGGGCGTTCCGAGATAAAATCGGAGTTGGCATAATCCCTAGGGGCAGTCATATCGGAAACCTTATGATAGCCAATTTTACCGTCTCCCATACCCACAGGGGACCAGAATACCCGAATTTGCAAAGTTTTCAGGTGACCAGGGAAAGAGCATGTGTGAGCACATAGACCAGTTCTTAGCACAATTAGAAGAATTGGCTCACACCAAAGCATTCCGTGTGCGTTTATTTTCATTATCTTTAATAGGGACTGCATTCGCATGGTATGCCACGCTCCCTCCTAATTCCATTTTGTCATGGGAGACTTAGAACAAAACTTTCATGACCATTTGTTCTCTGGTGATTACGAGCTAGATTTAGTAGACCTAGTGGCCTTACGACAAGGTTAAGATGAACCGATTAATGATTACATCCAGAGATTTTAGGATACAAGAAACCGATGTTTTCAAATTCATTTAGCAGAAAAACAATTGGCGGGGTTAGCCTTTGTGAAAGGGAAATAGGCTTACACCTTTTCCTAAATGATTTTGGTGGTTGAATTGACCAACACAAATAATTGGACTAACTAGTTTGCTCTAGATTATACATTCTACAGGTGGCAAAAGTTCAACACAAACCAATAAAAAGAACAAGTTAGGCTTCAAAAGAAAGGAGCAAAAAGGGAATCCGGAGTGTGCCCTGGTCTAGCGCACCGGACTGTCCGGTGTGCCACCGAACAGTGTCCGGTGCACCAGGGTGAATCAACTCTAACTCAGCAGCTTCAGGATTCCTAGGCGCAGCTCCGCTATAATTCACCGAACTGTCCGGTGTGCCACCGACTGTCCGGTGCACCAACGGAGCAACGACTATCTGCGCGCAACGGTCGACTTTGACGGATGAACAGTGCAGCACAGTGTCGCGGCAGAAGTCAGAGCAGCAGGTCAGAGGGGCACCGGACTGTCCGGTGTGACACCGGACTGTTCGGTGCCACATGAGGACAGAGCCTCCAACGGTCGACCAGCTCCAAGCCCTAACGACAGGATGACGTGGCGGCGCACCGGACATTGTCCGGTGGCGCACCGGACTGTCCGGTGCGCCCATCGCCAGCAGCCTTCACCAACGACTACAATTTGGTTGGTGGCTATAAATACCACCCCAACCGGCCACTTCAAGGTATGGGAGCCCAAGCAACATTCCAAGTCATATAGTTGACATATTCAAGCCCTCCCAACCACCTCTATTCATTGATTCATCCTATACACAAGATTTAGACCACTACAAACCACACAAGTGCCACAAAAGAGAGAGCAAGCAAAAGAGAGCCTCTTATGAGAGTTTAGCTCTAGTGCCTTGTGAGATTGATTGAGAGAAAGTGTGTGCTACATCTTGCGTTCATTTTTGCGTGGAGTTTTGACTCCCATTGAACTTCCTCCAAAGTTTTGGAGGCTTGTAAAGCTAGCAAGAGACACCTAAGTGTGTGGTGATCCTTGCGGGGTCTTAAGTGATCCTTGAGAAGAAGAAGAGCTCGCCGATCTTTGGGATCGGTGGAGAGAGAGAAAGGGTTGAAAGAGACCCGTCCTTAGTAAACTCCTCAACGGGGACTAGGCCTTCGAGGGACGAACCTCGGTAAAACAAATCACCCGTGTCCCTTGTGTTTATTGTCACACCCGGGTTTTAGGGGCACCATGACCCGGGCGTGAACATAATCACCAGGTGTGTTGGGACCAAGTCTCACATATATGATGAATCATGGCATAGGATCGAATGTCACATCTTTACTACATAATAGGAGTTCTGTACAAAATAAATAATTACATTATAAGGAGACAACGTTCCAGCAACCCAAAGTTGACTGGGAGACAACGACCTAGACCTCTCACGAACTCGTCAGAGCATCCTCCATGCGCCTCATCCTGTGGTACCTGTTCTTGACCTGTGGGGGGTGTGAGACAGCAAGAGTGAGCTCACATACGTTCATCGCTCAACAAGTTGTGGAGAATAATGTGCATGAACTCGCCAAAGGTGGGAGCTCATGTGAAGTGTAAGGCTTACCAAAGAGGATGGTTAGAGCTGAGCATTGCTTTTAAAGTTGGTCAAAATTTTATTAGCAATTACTAAGTATAAGTAAATACCAACCCAATTAAGTAGTAGAACAAAAGTAACAATCTCACCTGCGATGCAATGCATATGACAAATTGAATTTAGTTCCATGAATTAATCATGTGAGTGTCCGAGCTGCTCATGACCGTGAGCACGGCTAGTATACTAGTTTTACACTCTGCAGAGGTTGCACATCTTTACCCACAAGTCATGTTACCCATCTGCCAAGAGATGGCCAATCCCATACACCTCTACCGAGGAGGCGAGGCAGGGTAACACTACGAGGCCTTTACAAAGTTCCACTAGCTTCACAAAACCCGCTACAGTTTATAGGAAGCTCCAGTGCAGGAATCCCTCGCATGACCGCCATCACAGCAAAATCATCCCAAGGGCCTCCCTACACTGACCACTCCCCTACTGCCCTTGCCCCTTTCGGGTAAGGTAGTCATCCACTAGCTTTCCTAATTAATCAGCCAAGGGCGTCCCATTAAACCCTTGTGGTAGCACTGTTTTCCCGGGTGGTTCTCCATGTTCCAATTAACATAATGATCTTATCATGAACAGTAAATAACAACTGATAATAAAAGTATATTCATGAATAATAATGTGTATCTCTATACCCAAAACCACATAAAGCAATAGCAGGTACTACCCAAAAATTCAGTGGTAAACAAGGTATAAAGATAGTCAAACTAGGGTAACCTATTGGGTCCCATCAAAATTAACCTATGCAGATCATTATGATTAATCAGAACATGAGTGGGTAAAAAGAAGTGATCAAGGGCACAACTTGCCTGGCACTTGAGATTCCAGGTACCAACTTGCTTTTGAGATGACTCGTGTCCTCACTGCTAAACGTAGCAATACAGACAAACATATATATGCAAAATTAACATCACACCAAACATAAGATCAAACTGCATAATAATATTCTAAGCTGCGTAACAAGATCGTAGAAACAAGAACCACTAAATTCGGAGCTACGATTATTAAGTTATGAATTTCTGAAGTTATTAAATACCTAGTATAGAATCAATCAAGTGGATAATTTTGATCTAGGTTTCATGACTAAACAGAGTTACTAGGTGATAGATAATATTAAAACAAAATTATTGCAACTGGAATGACTCGATTTGGAGCTAAAATGAATTAAATATGAATTTCACAAGTTTCTAGTATTGTTTTTGTATTAAAAATCATTTTCTAAAATAAATTTTGAATTTCCTTAGGCTTCTAGACTGGGGACACAATTTTAACAAAGACCAGGGGCTATTTCGTATATTTCTCCAAGACTCATACCCACCCCGCGCGTGGATGGCGGTTTGAATAAGAAAAACAACATGGGCTCTTTAGAAATTATCCATCGCCGAAGGGGTATCGGCCAATGAGCACCGCTAGATGCAGGATCAACGGTGCGGATTACACAAACCTCCTTATGAACCGGTACGCCGTGTGAGCCGTTGGATCCCAGATCTCTGGTCACGGTTTAATAAAGCCGTATTCAATTCCCATCCATCGATCCACGCATCAACGGTGGTGGATCCACGAATTGAACCGGTACACCCCCGACTAATCACAGTCATCTATCGTGGATCCAACGGTGCGCGTGATTTCTTCCCCACTGACCCAAGCCGCGGCGCCGCCACCATGCCCACGCGGCAGACGCCATAGCCAGACCACCCATTCACCGCTCCCGGGCCCGAAATTCTAATCTGAGGTACGCTACGCGCAAATAAGACGTAGGGGAACAGGATGAAGGTTCCATACCGGGGTTCGCAGGCAACGGAGGAGGCAGTCCATGATGATTAGCGGGTCCCCGGCAGTGGTGGAAGCTCGGTGAGCGATTTCGTCCACCCCGAGCATCACATCACCAAATTGGGGGGGGGGCACTTGGTTTCCTCATACCCCTGCGAGCCACCCCGACGCTCATATCGGCCCGAGCGGTGGCGCACGTGAATTGCCCCTACAACAACACTCTTCTTCTCTTGCGGCCATGGTGGCGCTCGGTGACGGTGGCGGCCAATCACAATCATCGACGCGCCCGACGATGGTGACCTTGGCCCGCTTTATAGTCCGCACGAAGTCCGCAGATCACGACGCTAGCAACCGAGTCCGGGATTCACGCGGAATTCGTTGAGATCGTACCAGCTGCGCGAGAGAGGAAAACAGGGAAAGGGATGACAAGGGGGCCCATATGTCTGTGAAGGCTGACAACCCAGGTACCACCAGCCAGAGAGCGCAAGAGAGCAGCAGAGGGAGCGGCTGACGGGGCGGGCCCGCCGGTCAGTGCGTAGAGAGGGACCAAGCGTGGTCGATGCGGGATTGAGGGAAGGGGACGCGCAGTAAGCCGGTTTAGTGGGCCAGGTTAGTTGGAATCGGCCCAAGTGCTAATAATTCCTATTCTTTTTATTATTATTATTCCTGTTTTGTTTTTTCACTCACATTCATAATTTGAATTCAAATTTGTTTATGGGTTTTACATAGGGATCAAGGGCACCATTAAAATACCAGTATGAGAAGATATATCTATTTATATTTTATTATTATTATAGCACATATTCTTTTTCCTTTTTTCCTCTCTTTTCTTTTCTATTTTCCTTTTCAATTTCTAGCTTCCTAACTTAAACTTGTCTCACAAATTTGAATACAATGTGCAACGATACAATAACTTCAGCATGAGATGCATATTTTTGTTTTTTTGTTTATTTGTTATTTGATTACCTTAATTTCATTAATTGAATATGCAAAGAAGGAAGAAATCAATTAATCTCCAAGGGTTCCAAACATCCCCAAAATACTAACACATCAATATATTTATTTATTTATTTATATCATTATTTTTTTTCCTGATACAAATTTTGGGCTTTACATTTATTGCTTGTGATTTGTTTGTTTTTCCTCATTCTAAGTTATCTTGCACTATTCTTTGCTAATATTATTTGGTATTGCTTCAAGTTAAATTCTCATCTAGTGAAGCAACGCCTTGCAAGAAAGAACTTGTGTTATTGCTCTTCTTATCTAAGCCCTCTTGCTTTATTCTCCATTGACCTATTAGATGTATTGATTTATCAATTCCGTATTATTTGAAAACAATACTCTCTTCAAGCAAAGGACTTAGTTTTTATACTCCGACAATTGTGTATCTTGTTCTAACCACTAATCAAGGGATCTAGTTGGGGTGTAAAGTTATAATTTTCAGGTTTCGTCTATCCACCCCCCTCTAGGCGACTTTCAATTGGTATCAGAGCTAGGCACTTCATATTGAGTCTAACAACTCGAAGTGATGGCTCAAGGAAGATCCCAAAAGAACAAGAAGACACCTCCGAAGAAAATCAAGGAGGTAACTCTTGAGATTTTATTCAATGATTGTTCCAATTATGCTTCATGGTCTACTAGTGTGATAAATGCTTTTAGGACCATAGACCCACGATTGGAACAAATTATAGACAAAAGTATCATACCCTCTAGTTATAATAGAAAAAATATTTCCGAGGAAGATCAAAGATGTATTCGCTTAAATTATCTAGCTTTTGACATCTTAGGTAATTCTCTAAGCAAAGAAGATTATCATGCCTTCATAATTAGATATGATGAACCTATTCATGATGCGCATGATATTTGGACTAGAATTAAAACCAAATTTTATGAGTCCAAACATGATGGTTCATTTTGTGCTTCTACTTCCTTTGGTCCTTGTGAAACTAACACTTTGAAGGAAGAAGAAGAAAATGAACGATGGACACCAAACGATGAATCCACCTCTCCAAAAGGTTTGTCTTCCAATTTTGATTCCCACATATGTTGTGTGGCTAATGAAAATGATAGTGGAAGCACAAATGAGGATGAGGAGGATGAAGGAAGCTTCATGCAACTCTACGCTCATCTAAGCCTAGAAGATAAGGCGGTCATGCTCAAACTTCTAAAAAGAGCGAGAGAGCAAAGCGAAGCTCGTCAAATGCTAGAAGATATTCTCTCCATAAAAATGCTAAGCTTTGACGAGTTGACTAAAGAACATGAGGAGCTAAAGTGCTCTCATGTTGATTTGGTCCAAAGGTATAAACTATTTCAATTGAGCAAGATAACTCTTTACATTGTATCACTCAATTAGTAAATAGGAATGCCTTGCTTAAGGACCAAGTAGAAAAGCTAAAAGTTGAAAATCTAGCTTTTCAAGAAAAATATGATATGCTTCTATGTTCTCATGAAAATCTTATGGATGATCATATCATGTTAAATATTGCTCATGAGGTCGTGATAGAAAACTTAAAATCTCAACAACCTCACTCATGCACATGTATTCAAATTGAAACTATTTTACCATGTGCTAATGCTTGTTGTCCGTCGACAAGCAAATTCTCCTTTGAGCTAGAATTTCCAGGAACAAAAGATGATACATGTCAAGAGCTCAAAGAAGAAAATGAGAGGCTAAAGATGAGCTTGACACAACTAAAAGGGAAGTGCACTGCTCAACCTTCTCAAGATAACCGTGATCACATGGTGAAGAAGCTTAAGACGGGAACAACAGTAGCATGCACTAAATCCCTTGAAGAAAATGTCAAGGACTTGATGATTGCCAAGAGGAAGGAACAAAAGAAGAAAATCAATACCTCTGCCAGAAGCCTCAATCATGCCTCCATGCAAGGTAACATCCAAGGTAATGATCAAGCCACACTTCACACTAAGAGAGGTAAAAAGTGTAGTGAATGCTTTGAAAAGGGACACTCGATTAAGTCATGTCCCTATATTAAAAATGGCTTGATTATTAACAAGGATGATAAACTTTGTTTTAAATGCTCAAAGAAGGGACACTTAATTAAGTCTTGTCCCCATTTAAAACAAAAAGGCATAGTGTTAGAAAAGAAAATATTCACTAACCATGTAGCAAGCAAGAAACAAGGAAAGAAGAAATCTTCAAGACTTGAAGATCGCCTATGCTACATATGCCGAAAGAAGGGACATCAATACAAGGATTGTCCCATTGGTAACTATCCCACTCCTAGCTTGTCAGTTAATTCTCATGTAACTAGGCAACCCAAAATTGCAACTTGTGCTAGAAAGGTAATGAGTTTACCTAGTGCTAACACAAAGGACATTTCGGTTCCTAGATCTTTGTTGACTAACCTTGATGGACCCATCAAGCGATGGGCACCAAAACATGCTTGACAAGCTTTGCAGGAGAAGGGATGATATGAAGCTTTGGGGTGCTCGAGAGAGTCAATTCAATTCTTATTAACTCAAGCTATCAATCTTCAATGATCTATATATCCAAGATTGACCCAAAGTTGCTTTGAATTATTATGTCTAATACTCATATCATCTCGGGGAAGATATTGATGTTGTAGGAAATAAAGAATTATCCTGTACGGAAAAATCAAGGCCTACAACATGGAGGAAAGCCAAAGGATGGTAACATTTATGCTTTTAATTGCAAGTATCTTAGATTACCATTTGTTATGTGTCTTGTGTAGTCACATAGAAAGCACTTAAATGTTTGTAAATTATGTCACCATTCTTTGAAATTCCTCTCATTTGGTAGATTGCATATTTATCATTTCTATACTATGGCAATCTTCATGCTTGAAATTATTGTAAAAACCTTATGGCATGCTTTACATTAATTATCCTATTATTGCCATGTTCTAGATATAGAGAGATATTCCAAGTTCTTAAAGGAATAAGGTGTCATGTAAGGAATCCAAATCCTTAGGACACTTATAAAGGGGATCTCTCTTTTTATCTAGAATCGTGAGACTAATGTTTTTGTCTAAATAACCTAAGTAGTCTCTCATGTAGAGAATAAGTTTCTCTTTGGAGATGCGCAATCTAACATGAAAAGAAAAGTCAATCCAATGATTTATGTTGTTTTGCCTCTTGCTTAAGTTGGATATGATTCTTCTATATTTATCGCTCTCCATGTTATGAATTAGATTTATTCCCATAATCTTAAAGAATTATCTATGCTTGTTTTGTAAGCAAAATTAAGCATACATCATGGAATAACCTAGTTCATATTATAAAGTTTCCTTGCTTTAGTAATCTATTTTCCATTCCTTATCAAAATGATTACACAAAGGGAAACTAATGCTTGTGTTACTAATGACATATCTCTTGAGCTTACTTATGAAAATCTACAAGAGAGTAAGTGCAAGCCACAAGCCTCAAGGGTTACTCTTCACCCAAATGAAGAAAGGTAAAAGCAAAGGTATGGGAACTCACCTTCTTAATCAAATATAGTTCCCATCAATGGTTATTTACTTTAAATTCTACCTATGTGAAGAATAGATTCTTTATTGGACTTAAGTCAGCCAGATGTGCATTCAATCCCATTCTCATAAAATGCACTTGTCCATTAGAATCTAATTCATGCCTTTGCTATATCTGTTCTCATATTGATATGCTTTTAAGTCATGATAATAAATTCAATATGAATAAGTAAAATTCCTATGATTGATCAAGATATTTAAAAGGTGCTTATTCCTCTTTTCTAATAATATGCACTAATGTTAAGGATTTTACTTCATGTCTGTGTGACTTGTGAATGATGAATTGTTTATATTCCTTATCTAAAAGAAATCATTCTTCATCATATACTCCCTTGTGCTATTAACATCTCTCTTGAGTATTTTCAATAAGTTTGGAAGGAAAAAGAGTCAACTATAAGGGGAGGACCCTCAAATGAAAAAGGAAGACATCAAGAGCAACAACACCTACTTGGATAATGAGATCTTCAAAACATCAATGGTGTGGTTGTGAGCATTCTAAATCTTTTTCATTGTGAGAATACTAGGCATAAATTGTATCACAAATTTTATAAGCCTTGATCAAGATGAGTAATGCTTCTCCCTATTTGTCTTTAAAAGTGAGTGCATCTATCCAATTCATTCAATTTCTTGATGCATATCTTTAGGGGGAGCCTATTTCTATATCTTGATTATATTGAGACTAACACTTTATCTTAGTAATCTCATATAGTCTCATGTATGAGAACAATTTTCTCATGAAGTATGCTACTACATATCAATCCTTCTTGGTAAAGTAATGTCACCTTTGTCAAGGATTGTAGCTTTCATTGTTAAAGTAGCATATTTACTGGATTCTCCCGTTTTAAGCTTGTTTAATGATCTAATGCCTATATTGTTCTTTTGATCGCATCTGTTGTTTGTTTGATCATTGAATAACTTCAATTAACACTTATGTTTCTTAGTGCCTCATATAATTTCAATCAATATCTCTCTTGATATGCACTAAGTTAAAAGGAGAATTCATGATATATTTATGCAATTTGTGATCTACTTGATATATAATAACAATGACTTAAAAAGGATCACTAGTTGTAGAACCCTCTCTTGTGCAAAATATTTCCATACACTGTCTTGAATATAGGTCTTAAATAACTAAGACTAAGGACAAAACACAATGAAGAGAGCGTCTCTATGTGAAGTTACAAAAGGGTAAAACTGCTTCCTCTCATTTTTACATGTACCTAAATCTTCCTTTTCTATACATTTCTTGCATATCTTGTATAAAAGGAAGAGAAAGCATATCTATGCATATCCCTGCTTCATACCTAGTTTAACCTCTCAAAAATTTCATTCCTGCATTAATGCATTTTTTGTTAAAACTAGGTGAAGTGATTTTATTGTCAAAGAGCTTAAAGCTTAACCTTGTAACGAGGATAAGCTACCTTTGTTTCAAAGGTGGAGGGTCCTTAAGTCTCTTTGAAATCCTTAAGGGTAATTGCTTAAAATGATTCCAACATGCTTTCATAAGTGCATAAGTCTGTCATGAGCATCACACTTTTTATGACACATTGCACTTCACAGTTTCTATGTTGACGATATGTTCTCATTATGTGCACTTGGCATTTAAGGCCAAAATTTGTACTCTTCTCAAGGCACATATTTAGGGGGAGCAATCTACATTATATAGAACTGTTTAAGCTTGATTGAGATATCCTTTTAATCATGTCTCTTTCCTTTGGTACATTTGCATATTTCCTATCTCTATTGTGCCAAGGCTAAGACTAATATGTTTCCATGAGCATCTCGTGTATTAAGTCTTAGATTGAAAGGGAAATGGAGTATTCGACAAAGACATCGCTTCCACTCTACATCTTCGGTATTATCCTTCCTTGCCGGTATTCCGCCAGCTCTCCAATTTGGTATAATCTTCACTCATATATTATTTACCAAAGGGAGAGAAAGAACAAGGGCTTATATTTCACTCACAGGTATCCGTTTTTGGCGATTCATGCCAAAGGGGGAGAAAGTATTAGCCCAAAGCAAAAGGACCGCACCACCATCAATTTCAAAAATGAAGTCTTTCAAATTTGTATTAAAAGAAGGTTTTTCTATTGGTATCTTATTTTTGATAGAATTTTCAAATTGGTATAACCCCTTTCAAAATTAATATCTAAAACCCTCTTGAACACTAAGAGGAGAATTTCATTAAGGGGGAGTTTTGTTTAGTCAAAGGAAAAGCATTTGAAACAAGGGGAGAAAATTTCAAATCTTGAAATTGCTTCCCAAAATCTTATTCATTTACCTTTGACTTTGACTATTTGCAAAAAGACTTTGAAAAGAATTTCCAAAAGAGTTTGGAAAAACAAAACAAGTGGTGCAAGCGTGGTCCAAAATGTTAAATATAAAATCCATGCATATCTTATAAAATGTATATTGGTTTAATTCCAAGTAACCTTTGCACTTACATTATGTAAACTAGTTCAATTCTGCAATTATCTATTTGCTTTGGTTTGTGTTGACATCAATCACCAAAAAGGGAGAGATTGAAAGAGAAATAGGCTTACACCTTTTCCTAAATGATTTTTGTGGTTGAATTGCCCAACACAAATAATTGGACTAACTTGTTTGCTCTAGATTATACATTCTACAGGTACCAAAATTTCAACACAAACCAATAAAAAGAACAAGTTAGGCTTCAAAAGAAAGGAGCAAAAAGGGAATCCGGAGTGTGCCCTGGTCTGGCGCACCAGACTGTCCGGTGTGCCACCGGACAGTGTCCGGTGCACCAGGGTGAATCAACTCCAACTCAGCAGCTTCGGGTTTCCCAGGCGTAGCTCCGCTATAATTCACCGGACTGTCCGGTGCACCAGCGGAGCAACGACTATCTCTGCGCAACGGTCGACTCTGACGGATGAACAGTGCAGCACAGTGTTGCGACAGAAGTCAGAGTAGCAGGTCAGAGGGGCACCAGACTGTCCGATGTGACACCGGACTGTCCGGTGCCACATGAGGACAGAGCCTCCAATGATCGACCAGCTCCAAGCCCTAACGAGAGGATGACGTGGCGGCGCACCGGACACTGTCCGGTGGCGCACCGGACTGTCCGGTGCGCCCATCGCCAGCAGCCTTCACCAACGGCTACAATTTGGTTGGTGGCTATAGATACCACCCCAACCGGCCACTTCAAGGTGTGGGAGCCCAATCAACATTCCAAGTCATATAGTTGACATATTCAAGCCCTCCCAACCACCTCTATTCATTGATTCATCCTATACACAAGATTTAGACCACTACAAACCACACAAGTGCCACAAAAGAGAGAGCAAGCAAAAGAGAGCCTCTTGTGAGAGTTTAGCTCTAGTGCCGTGTGAGATTGATTGAGAGGAAGTGTGTGCTACATCTTGCGTTCATTTGTGCGTGGAGTTTTGACTCCCATTGAACTTCCTCCAAAGTTTTGGAGGCTTGTAAAGCTAGCAAGAGACACCTAAGTGTGTGGTGATCCTTGCGGGGTCTTAAGTGATCCTTGAGAAGAAGAAGAGCTCGCCGATCTTTGGGATCTATGGAAAGAGGGAAAGGGTTGAAAAAGACCCGTCCTTAGTGGACTCCTCAATGGGGACTAGGCCTTCGAGGGCCGAACCTCAGTAAAACAAATCACCCATGTCCCTTGTGTTTATTGCTTGTGATTTGTTTGTTTTCCCTCATTCTAAGTTATCTTGCACTATTCTTTGTTAATATTATTTGGTATTGCTTCAAGTTAAATTCTCATCTAGTGAAGCAACGCCTTGCAAGAAAGAACTTGTGTTATTGCTCTTCTTATCTAAGCCCTCTTGCTTTATTCTCCATTGACCTATTAGATGTATTGATTTATCAATTCCGTATTATTTGAAAACAATACTCTCTTCAAGCAAAGGACTTAGTTTTTATACTCCGACAATTGTGTATCTTGTTCTAACCACTAATCAAGGGATCACGTTGGGGTGTAAAGTTATAATTTTCAGGTTTCGTCTATCCACCCCCCTCTAGGCGACTTTCACTTTGATGGATTGCATTATTATTTAAAAGAGAGATTAGAGGGCGTCCAGTTCTTTACGCTAGCACAATTACATCAAAGAGCTTTGGCTTGTGAAAGCCGGAGCAAACAACTAGCCAAAACAGTTCGCCACGATGTCCATATAATAGAATGCGATCAAAATAGTTTGGAAGACGAATCAAAGGAAGTTTACGATGCGGAAATGGTTTGGCCCAAGCAAACCAATTCTTCAGCTTGTTCCTCCTTGCAGCCGGTTCAAAAGAAACGATAAGAGGAGGTTAAGTTTACATAAAATGTTGGCAAATGCGATAAGATATTTGACGAGTTACTAAAAATGGCAACATTAAGATAGATTATACTATTCCACCCACCGATGAACTAAAACATCGCGCATATTGCAAGTGTTACAACTCATTTTCACATGCCACTAATGATTATAATGTGTTTCGACGACAAATCCAATCGGCCATTAATGAGGGACGATTGAAATTTCAGGAGGACACGAAGCCCTTCCCAATGAATGTGATCGACTTCGAGGGAAAGAAAGTCCTAATTCGGCCCGGCGCGACCGGTAAGGGCGAAGACAAGGAAGTCATCATCAGCAACGCACGAAAGGCCGATGGAAATAATAAAAAATTTTGCAGGAAGGTGGTTGCCGAGAAGACCCCTGATGGAGGGGAGACTCTGAAGGTTACCATCACAAACGCTAGGGGGCAATCGCAAGGTGACCGAACATGGGAACTTGTTCTGCGCATCGAGACGGTCCGGTACACAGACACAAACAGTCCGGGACATCGCCAGACAGTTCGGGTCATTCCAGTAGACGGTCCGGCAACGCCAAGGAGCCACGACGACCACGTACCTTCAAACCACGACGACCAGAAATGGGTACGTGGAAAACTAACACGTTGGAGGCAGCTAGTCGGTTGGTCAAATCCAGCCTGACCTTTGATCAATTATTGTCTAAATATGTGAAAAAGAAGGCCGACCCCAGTGACCGGCCACCAAAGCGACCTCGCTTACCCACCCAGGAGCAACAGCAGGTTAGGCCGATTGGACCACCTCACCAATCGTAAAGGACATGAGGTCATAATGTTTAATTAAGACCTAACGCACCTGCGTGGACACTTCCACCTCCACATACACCCATGTCATGTCATTATACATACATACCACTTCCACCATATATCCCGAATCAGATGTGGTGCGCCACCATATCCATTTGGGATACCACAATACCCCGCCTGGGGGGGCACCTCAATCATCTATTTTTGACAGGTTGATGCCTCCAGTACAAGACTGATTGAAAGCCCCTCAATCTGGTCCATGAGCACAGGCCCAGCAAGATTGTCGGACCACTCGGACGGTGTCGGTGTTTTGTGTCCGACCGCACACCCGGGGTTGCCCCTCAAGGTGTTTTTAGGAGTAGGACGGTGTCGACAACTGTAGCAAAATGGTTCGTCCAGATGCACGAGGGACAGTGGACAATGTTTACAGGTTCGGGCCGCTTAGAGATGCGTAACACCCTACGTCCTGGTGAGTATGCTGGGTGAATGTGGTTACAAGAGAACTCTCTGAATTGTGAATGCAGAGAGTTGAAGTGGGTGGCTAAGTAAAATAGGGTCGATCGTTCTGAAGGGGTGCCCCCTAGGCCTTATATACTCGACCGTGGGGCAATACACGTGGATATGATAACAACGTGTAGCTAAAAGATAGTGAACTGTTTGAGTTTATCTCCTTGTAGTTCTGCCGACTTATCCTCGCATGGCTCCGTTGCATGAGGGCTCCAGCGCGGGAAAGTCGGATCTCTGTTGTGGTCGCTCGCTCGACGTTGTGGGTCGTCCGGGTTTGCACCAATCCAGCCCCATGTCGATCTGCTTTGCTGGTTGTTCCTCCCCAGGCCCACGAAAGAATGACCTTACGATTTATCGGGCCCTTGGGCCTTTCGTGAGGTCTTTTACTCTTTTAGTGGACCCGGGGGATATCTATCCCCCACAAGCCCCCGATCTTTGGGTTAATTTAGAGGTAATCAGCCCAAAGATCCCAGGTCCAGCTTGCAGGCGATTTGAAGAAAATGACTTCTTACTGTCTCCTCCTGCTTTGATCACTCGTAAACCGAAGCTTTGTTTCGTGTTTGTGCCTTAGAGGTCGGCATTTCGTTTTGTAGGACCCTGAAGTTCATTGGGTGCACCGGAGGTGCACCCAATGGGTGTAGCCCCCGAGCTTCGAGTAGATTTTTAGAAAATAATCTACTCGAAGGTCTTCACCAGAAATTATTTCTATTTTTACTCCTGCGTTTTGGTTGAGGGCCAGCCTTGTCTTTAATCTTGCCCCATGCCTTAGAAGTCGGCACTATCTTGGCTTGGAATGATGATCCATGGGGTGCACCGAAGGTGCACCCAATGGGTGTAGCCCCCGACCTTCGAGTGGATTTCTGAGGATAATCCATTCGAAGGTCTTCCTTTTGTGTGTTTTTGCTGAAGATTATCCTTTCTGCTTGTAAAAATCGGCATGATGCCATCTGCATTATGCTTTGGAGGTCAGCATTATGTCATCAATATTATGCTTCAGAGGTTAGCATGTATTTTGTCTTTTGCAGCCGAGTTCGCAATCCATCCATATCTTGCTAGGTAGTGTAATTTATTTGCTCTGTGACTGATTGGACATTTGATGGACGTTCTCTGTCTAGTCTTCACGTCGCTTCTATCGGCCATATTTTGTACTTCACTGGCTATATTTGGCTTTCCTCTAATCCTTACTGATATCTCATTTTTGTCTTGAGGTATTCACTGCGTGCCCTGCACAGATGTGACCGTTTTGAAAAATATACTGATAATTCCTGGGCGTCCCCTCCAATGGGTGTGGGCAAGGGACGGCTTGGTACGCTGAGTGTTTTAGCCGGCTGCTTCTGAGTAGTAATGTGATGTGACGGCGGGTGTAATCATATCCTCCGCGCTGTTGACTGGAGTCCCAATGGGTGTTGTGTTGCGTGAAACGGCGTCAGCCGCCTGACGTGTCTTCAGACGGGTTGAAGTGCTTATTGAATGCTTTGCGACTGTTCAGTGACCGTGGTTGGAGGTGAGCAGTTGCCTTCTCCTTCTATAAATAACACAGTTGTCTCTCCGGCTTTTTCACATCTCTTGCTGTTCTCTGTTGCTTGCCTTTCTTCTCTCCCTTTCGCTTCCACCATGGGCAAGAACAACAAGCGCAAGCGTGAGCCAACTCCTCCATCGGAGGATTTTGGTGACTCGGAGTACTCAGAGGAGGAGTTCTCCTCTGAGTCTGAGGGGTCTCCGGCTCCCATCCCCCTGCATGAGTCGTCTGACGACTCAGACGACTCCCAGGGGCCCGCGGCGGAGGTCTGGACGTACATCCGGGCCGTCGAGCGCTCCGGGCTCGAGGGCTTGGATGAGTCGGAGTACTCCTCGGATGAGGAGGACTCGGACAGCGGCGGCGAGGACAAGGACGACGACGACGACGAAGGCGGTGGCGGCGGTGACGGTGACAGCAGCGGCAGGGGCGGCGGCAGCGGCAGCAAGGACGGTGACGGTGGCGGCAGCAGGGACGGCAGTGGCGGTGGCGGCAGCAGCAGAGGCAGCACCAGGGGCGGCAGCAGCGGCGGCAGCAACAGGGCCAGTGGCTAGATGCCACTGGTCTTTTAGATATTAGTATAGTATAGTTAGAATAATGTAGTAGTATTTAGTAGTGTAGAGTAGTATAGTGTAGTGTAGTAATAGTAGCAGTAATGTAATGTAATGTAGTAGTAGTAATAGGGAGGTATCAACTCATAAAGAGTTGATTTGTAAGTATGTTATCTTCCCTTTAATGAATGAAATGATGTTGGTTTCTCTGTGATGATTACTCTTTGATATTCATAACTCGAAGTTCTTGAATCATTCCTCTTCTTGGCTTTCTTGTGAAGTTGATTCCTTTGAGACAGTAAGTGAATAACTCGGGCATCATACTGATGCTTTTAGAAGTAGCCACCGAGCGACTTGTAGATGATGTCATAGAGCTTTTAGAGATAACTGCCGAGTACTTGAAGACGACGTCGGTGCCTTAGAGGTAACTGCCGAGCGACTGAACACGATGTCGGAGTTTTAGAGATAACTGCCGAGTGACCTGAGGGCGACGTCGGCGTTTTTTAGAGGTAACGCCGAGCGATTGAACACGATATCAGCGTTTTAGAGGTAACGCCGAGTGACCTGAGGGCGACGTCGGTGTTTTAGAGGTAACGCCGAGCGACTGAACACGATATCAGCGTTTTAGAGGTAACGCCGAGTGACTGGAGGGCGACATCAGCGTTTTAGAGGTAACGCCGAGCGACTTGAAGGCGATGTCGGCGTTTTAGAGGTAACGCCGAGTGACTGGAGGGCGACGTCAGCGTTTTAGAGGTAACGCCGAGTGATAGCAGGCTGCGTGGGCCACTTTGAGGATGATAGCCGAGTGATGAGGTGGCGCACCGGTGTTCTGGAAATAACTGTCGGGTGATCACGTGGCACACCGGTGTTTTGGAAATAACCGCCGGGTGCTGACTGGGCACTTTTTGAAACGGTATCTGGCTCGGGAATATCCCATAAGTGCTGCGCTTTTAGCCGCCTCTGCTTTCTGTGCCCTAGTTCTTGCTTTCTCGCTTCCAAATCCTCTCTGCAATTCGCCTCCCACTCTGCTCGCCGGTAGAATCGAGATGGCGCCCAAGAGGAAAACCTCGAGTTCGTGTGCCGTGGTGATTCCTCCAATCGACCCCAACAGCCAGTTGCCTTTCGCAGGTAACCACATGTCCGTCATCTCTGAGCCCAAACTTCTCCACCTCGTGTCCATCGGGGTTCTTCCTCCGCGGGAACTCTATTCTTGGCGGATTTGCCATGGGGTTACTATCCCAACTGAGGATACCCATGAGTCCGTTGTTTATGCTCCTTTCCTTCTTCGTGGCCTTGGCCTTCCCATTTCTCCCTTTTTCCGCGGCCTCCTTGATTTCTACCATCTTAACTTGACCCATCTGAACCCCAATTCTATCCTGCAAATCTCCATTTTCGTTCATTTATGTGAAGCCTTTCTCGGTGTGCTGCCACATTTCGGGTTGTGGAAGTACTTGTATCATTGTCGCCCTGGGATGGCCGGGGGACAACATCAGTTGGTTGGGGGTGCCAGCTTGGAGATGCGCCACGGGAGGAAGACTGAGTATCTCGAAATCCCCCTCAAAGACAGTATCAAGGGATGGCGCTTGGAGTGGTTCATAGTTGAGAATTATGGAAACTCTCTCCCCCCTCGGTCAGGAAGACAGCCGGATGTTCGCACCCCAAGCTGGACCGAGTCCCCCACAGATCAGGAGGTAGCTGAGGCAGGTGCTTTGCTGGCTGAAGTTGGGTTGCTGAAGGAGAGGGGTCTGACTGCTGAAGCCGTTGTTGCTGACTTTGTCTTCAAGAATATTCAGTCGCTGAAAGACATGGCGCACCTGGCTTATTTGTATCGAGGCCTAGCCGACTCAACTCGGGTTACCAACAGAAGAATTCCCTCTGCGGACTTGGTGAGCCGACTTGAGATGATCCTTAGAGGCAAGGTGTCAAATGTTGGTGCCCCAGTGGCATACTCGGCCTGGAACCTGCCTCCTCCCAAAGCCTTCACCCTTTTTGTGTCGAATCCACCTGTTACTGATGGCAGTTTGGGTCTTAGAGTGCGACCCTCTGCTGAAGAAGTTAGTGCCTTGGTTGCCTCGCTCGGGGAGATTCCTGATGATGAACGGCAGGTCCACTTTGAGGTGCTCCTGAATCCTAGCGATGCGGAGATAAGTGCTATGCTTGATTTGCTGGTTGAGGACTCTTCTGATGCTGCTCCTGCTGGGACATCGGTGGTGGCGCCCCTCCTAGAGGCTGATACAACTTTGGATACTCAGAAGCCTGCTAGTACTCGCCCGAGGCGCCCTTGCCGAGCCAGTCAACCTGATCCTTCTGCTGATGAGCAGAAAAAGAAAAAGAGACGCCTCCGGCGAGTATCCAGTTTGGATCGGGATGTTGGTACCTCGGTTCCTGCTGCTGAAGAAGTGCCTGTGACTGAATTTACTGACGCTGACCCCAATGGGTGTACCCAATCTGTTGCTGATCCCAATGAGGATGCTCCATCTATCGCTGATCCCAATGGGGGTGCTGCCTGTGTTGCTAACGTGGACGACGAGGAGGAAGAAGATGAAGTTCCTTTGACTCGGAAAAACAGTCGGCAGTTCATTGCTAGTGGTGAAAGTAGTGGAGTCCCTTCTCCTGCTTTGTCTGCTCTCATTGGCCTGCGAGAACTGTCCCTGGCCAATTTTGATCAGACTCTTGAGGATATGGTTCCAGAGGATTTGTTATCGGAGCCAGTGGATGATGGTGTGATGGAGGTTTGTGCTGATGTGCTTGATGCTGGGTTGAGGTCATCCCGTGCCTCGTCGACCTTGGAGCGCGATCTCGAGGGTCGGGAGACTGAATTGGATCGTTATGGTCCCATGGAAGTAACTGAGGGCCCATCAGCCTTAGAAGTGGCTACCGCAGAGAACCTGGGCCCCCAGGGTGGTGTTGACACATGCCCAGCCCCCGAGGATGTCGCCGGGGATGATTTGGTTCGGGTGGGAAGTGTAAGCCACTGCCCAGCCCCCGAGGGTGCTGCCGGGGATGATCCGGCTCAAGTGGGCAGTGCAAACTATGACCCAGCCCCCGAGGGTGTCCGAGCGGGGTCTCCCTCCTGTACTTCCATGGACGTTCATGCGGGATCGCCTCCTCACTCCGGTTGTATGGTGGTAGCCCAAACCTTGGACCAGGGAGTCGCTTTAGAGGGCAGCGTCCCTGCTGACCGAGTGTTGGGCTCTGTTGATGGCATCGAGCTGATTCCTGCTGGTTCGTTGCAAGCTGCTTCGGGTGGTGGCCTTACGCCCGGTTATCAATTGATCTCTCCTGATTTGGGGATCCCTTCGTTCTTTTCCAACCTCCAGGTACTGTGATGTATTTTAGCTTGGTTTTTACGCTGCATGAACTGCTGTTATTACACTCATCTGTTCTCCTCATCAGGCTTTGGTGGATGGGATGGCTAGCCAGCTGAGGTTACAGGGTGCTTCTGTTCCAGAAGTAGCTTCATCTCTTGCATGTTGGAATCCAGTGTCACTTCAACATCATGTCTCTGAATTGGAGGCGACCAACGCTGGTTAGTGCTTTTTTACTTCTCTTTGTCTTTCCCGTAGATTGCTTCACATTCTGACCCTTTTTGTTTGATTGTCTCCTGCTAGGTATGACTCGGCAGATCTCCACTCTTGAGGAAAAACATTCCCGAGATCAGGCTGAATTGATCCAGCGGTGCACTGACTTTGAGGAAAAGTACTCTCAGAGCCAGACTGAACTGGGTCAGGTCTCCGCTGCCTTAGATGACGCCAATGCACTGAGTTCTTCTCTTCACGCTTAGCTCAATTCTGAAAAGGTGATTTATGGAACTGTGCTTTGCCTTGTTGTGCTCCTATTACTTGCTTGGTGTTTGAGGGAGTTGACTTTTGTTTGCAGGAAGAAAAACGTATCCTTGCTGCTTCTCGCGACAGTCTTGACAGATTGTATCGTGATTCTAGCAACTCGCTGACTATCCTAGAGAGGAGTCATCGCTTCACCATGGAAGAGTTAGACAACCAACGCTGTAAGCTGCAGGAATCCACGGATGAGGTGACCCGGCTCAAGCAGTTGATATCAGCGAAGGATGCTACTATCAAAGAGCTCCGGGCTTCCAAGAAATCCATCGCCCAAGAGTTAGAAACTGCTCGGCTGGCTGCCAAGGTTGCCGAAGAAACTTCTGTTACTCTCAGAGCCCAGCGCGACAGAGCCATGGACAAGGCTATTGGGGCAGGGCGAATCTTGATGAGGAGACCCGGCGTGGTTGTTCCCGAAGATATAAGGGCTGATGTGAATGCTGCTCCTGATTCCTCAAGTCGTCCTTCCTCATCGATTGCTCCTGAGAAAAATATCACAAAATAGAGAAACATTTTGCGTGCTTTGAGCGTGCGGTTAGCATGGTCAGACATTTGTTAGAGGACGTCATTTTAGTACTTAAACGACATTGTTATTCTCGTATTGTTTCGGAATTCATCAGTTTGTAAATTTGCAGTAGTAAAATGATGCGCGATGGTTTTGAAATTTGTTTGTGGGATATAGAAGTCATCCTTATATGAGTAGTTGTAATCACGTCAAATCGCCTTAAGTCGCTGCTGACTTAAGTCGATTGCTTTTGTTAATAGGGCGTAGTGGTCACCCTGAATTGCGTAGGCGTGAGCATGTTGCACCGGCTTAAGTCGCTGTTGACTTTAGCCGATTGCTCCGTTAGCAGGGCATAGTGGTCACCCCGAGTTAAGTAAGCGTGAGCATGTTGCACTGCCTTAAGTCATTGCCGACTTAAGCCGATTGCTCCGTTAGCAGGGTATAGTGGTCACCCCGAGTTAAGTAAGCGTGAGCATGTTGCACCGCCTTAAGTCGTTGCCGACTTAAGCCGATTGCTCCGTTAGCAGGGTATAGTGGTCACCCCGAGTTAAGTAAGCGTGAGCATGTTGCACCGCCTTAAGTCGTTGCCGACTTAAGCCGATTGCTCCGTTAGCAGGGTATAGTGGTCACCCCGAGTTAAGTAAGAATGCAAGTCAATCGTGAACAAACTGAGTATCTTTGAAACCCCTTTTTTATTGATGACATATTTCCATTTTACAGAGTACATCGTCGTCCCGATAGCTTTTGAAATACAGCTAGGGATAAAACTTCCTGAGGTGTTCTATGTTCCAGGAGTTCCCGACTTCTGTGCCATCCATCTGAGTGAGACGATATGATCCGGACCGAGTGACTTCTGCTACTATGAAGGGTCCTTCCCATAAGGGCGATAACTTGTGTCGTCCCTCCCCCGTTAGAATCCGGCGGAGGACGAGATCTCCTACTGAGAAGGATCGCTATCGCACAGCCTTGTCGTGATAGCGCCTTAGAGTCTGCTGGTACCGTGCTGATTGGATTACCGCATTCAGCCGTTCTTCCTCAAGTATATCAATGTCCTCCAGCCTGGTGGCCTCGACTTCTGCTATGTTTTCGAAGATCAACCTTGGCGCCCCGAACTTGAGATCGGCGGGTAGCACTGCCTCTGACCCATAGACCATGAAGAAAGGAGTGTTTCCATGCAGAGCTCGACTAGGTTGGGTTCTTAGGCTCCAAACGACATAAGGCAATTCCCTTATCCACTTTCCTGTGAATTTTTCATTCTTATCGAAGACCTTTTTCCTGAGTGCCTCCAGTATCATCCCGTTGCCCGTTGGCTCTTGGATGTGCTACAGATGCATACTTGATATGAATGCTTTTTTGCTCGTAGAAGTCGAAGAACTCTGAACTTGTGAAGTTGGATCCTAGGTCAGTTATGATGTTGTTTGGTATCCCGAATCTGAATATTATGTCTTGTATTAATTCCACGGCCTTAGCTGAGGTTAAAGAAGCAATGGGCTTGAACTCTATCCATTTAGTGAATTTGTCGATTGCTACCAATACATGAGTGTATCCTCCTTGAGCTTTCTTGAAAGGTCCAATCATATCCAGTCCCCAGCATGCGAAAGGCCAAGTTACTGGTATGGTCTGCAGTTGCTGTGCTGGCAGATGTTGTTGTTTTGACAAGTATTGGCAAGCTTCGCACCTCTGAACTAACTCGGCTACATCACTCTTCGCTGTTGGCCAATAGAATCCTGACCTGAAGACCTTCCCGACTAGTGTTCTGGATGCTGCATGTATTCCACATTGCCCAGCATGGACCTCCTCCAGAAGTCGCTTCCCCATAGATGAGAGAATGCACTTCATGAGGACGCCTGATGCACCCCTTCTGTACAATGTCTCCCCAATGAGTGTGTAGTGAGTCGACTATCTGGAAATGCGCTCGGCTGAATTCTTGTCATCTGGTTCCTCTTCATTCTTTATATACTTGATGATTGGCCTTCTCCAGTCATCAGAGTCCGACTCAGGTTTATCTATAATATTACACTCTTCTGTTTGATCCATTGAGATGCTCGGCTGTAGTATTTCTTGCACAAAGACTCCAGGTGGGACCTGAGTTCGACTGGATCCTAGCTTGGACAGTATATCGGCTGCTGTGTTTCGATCTCTTTCTACATGATGAAATTCCAGGCCCTCAAATTTATCTTCCAGTTTTCGGACGGCAGTGCAGTATTTTCCCATTGAATCACTTGAACAATCCCACTCTTTGTTTATCTGGCTAATGACTACCAGAGAGTCTCCGTACACCATCAATCTCTTGATGCCCAATGATATGGCGATGTTCAATCCGTGGATCAGAGCTTCATACTCGGCTGCATTGTTGGAGGCCGGAAACAGCAACTGGAGGGCATATTTGAAGTGCTCGCCTCCAGGTGCGGTGAAGAGACTTCCTGCTCCTGCTCCCTGCAGCTTCAGCGAGCCATCAAAATACATTCGCCACACTTCTGCAGTCTCTGGGTTATCTGGTACTTGCTGTTCAGTCCACTCTGATACGAAATCAACTAGTGCTTGAGTTTTGATGGCAGTGCGAGGTCGGAACTCGATGTCATGAGATCCCAGCTCGCAAGCCCACTTGGCTATTCGGCCAATGGCTTCCTTGTTGTGAAGAATATCCCCTATCGGAAAACCAGTGACTACTATGACTTTGTGGTCATCAAAGTAGTGACGTAGTTTGCGGGCAGTTAGAAGTACTGCATATAATAGCTTCTGAACTTGAGGATATTTTTTCTTTGAGGGGCCCAGAACTTCACTGATGAAGTAAACAAGATGTTGCACTGGATAGGCATGTCCTTCTTCTGCTCGCTCGACTACCAACACGGTGCTTACCACGTGAGTCGTGCAAGAGATATACAGTAATAGATCTTCAGCTGGTTGAGTTGGCGTAGCTCGTCGGGGTGGCTTCAGTACTGGTGGTGTTGTCAAGAATTTCTTCAGTGCATCTAGAGCCTCCTGTGCCTCTGAAGTCCACTGAAACTTATCCACCTTCTTGAGTAGCTTGTAAAATGGTAAACCTTTTTCCCCCAGCCTGGATATAAATCTACTCAGAGCTGCCATACATCCAGTAAGCCGCTGAACCTTCTTTTGTGATCGAGGTGCTTCCATCTTCATGATAGCTTCAATCTTATCCGGATTAGCCTCAATTCCCCGGTGGCTGACAATAAACCCGAGTAGCTTTCCTGCTGGTACCCCGAAAACACACTTTTCGGGATTAAGCTTCCATCTATACCGTCTCAAACTGTTGAAAACCAGCTGTAAGTCTTCGATGAAGTTCTCCGAGTTCTCTGTTTTGATTACCACATCATCTACGTAGGCCTCCACACGCTTGCCCCAGTGGTCGGCTAAGCATGTTTGAATGGCTTTCTGATAAGTCGCTCCAGCGTTTTTGAGGCCGAACGGCATGGAGGTATAACAGAAAGCACCAAACGGAGTAATGAACGCTGTTTTTTCTTCGTCTTCCTTTACCAAACTAATCTGGTGGTATCCGGAATAGAAATCCAGGAAAGACAGCACAGAACATCCAGCGGTGGAGTCCACCACCTGATCTATCCTCGGGAGCCCGAAGGGATCCTTCGGACAGTGTTTGTTGAGATCAGTATAGTCGACGCACATGCGCCAATCCACTTTATTCTTTTTGAGTACAAGAACAGGGTTGGCTAACCACTCGGGATGTAACACTTCTCTAATGAATCCAGCCACGACCAAGCGGGCTAACTCGGCACGAATGGCCTCTCTCTTGTCGGGCGTGAAACGACGTAGTTTTTGCCGGATCGGCCTCGCCTGGGGATAGACCTTCAGTTTGTGCTCGGCCAGTTCTCTTGGGACTCCCGGCATATCCGCAGGTTGCCATGCGAATACGTCTCGGTTATCTTGCAGAAACTGGACGAGCGCGCTTTCCTATTTGTCGCCCAGGCTAGAGCTGATGATGGCGGTCTTGCGTTCATCAGCGAACCCCAGGTTGATCCTCTTAGTTTCTTCAGTCGGCCGCATAGAGGTCGCGGCCTGAGCTTCATTTGCCGGTACTGCAAGGTCCTCCTTAGGCTTAGAGTTCGCCTGTGTTGAAGAGACCGTCGACGGCTTGGTGGTGAGGGCTGCTTGGATGGCCACTCGGAAACATTCTGCGGCGCCTTGGAAGTCGGCGCACACAGTTATGATTCCTTGCGGTCCTGGCATCTTCAGTATCATGTACGTGTAATGTGGAATGGCCATGAATTTGGCCAATCCCGGTCTCCCGATGATGGCGTTGTACCCGCAGTCGAAGTTCGCCACTTCGAACCTCAGGAACTCGGTTCTGTAGTTCTCCGGAGTTCCGAAGGTGACAGGCATGTAGATGTGGCCCAGCGGGTATTCCCCTTCCGTCGGCACGATGCCGAAGAAAGGAGTGTCCGACTCATGGAGCTCTTTGAGTTGAACTCCCAAGCCTTGGAGTGTCCGGGGGAAGGTGACGTTGATGCTGCTCCCCTCGTCCACTAGCACCTTCTTCACCCGGCTCTCTCGGATCACCGGATCGACGAGGAGCGGGTATTTGCCTGGATGGTCGAAGTTGAGCCATTGATCCTCCCGAGTGAAAGTGATCGGGTGCTCCGACCACCGGTATGGAGCGGGAGGACCGATGGTTGCCACCAGTATCTGGCGGTCGTTGAGCTTTTGTTGTCTTTTGTTCTCCTGCGACCCGTGCCCGCCGAAGATGACGTTGACCTCCCTGTCAACGCGCGGGAAAGCTCCTCCTCCTCCCTCCTCTTGCTGATGGGGTTGTCGTGGTTCATTTGGTCCTCCCCTCGGCGGAGGAGGAGGTAGAGGTTGGAAGGGTCGGCCGTGCCCGACGGAGTGCTTGAAGTCCCGGCAGTTACGAAGAGTGTGGCGCATGTCCTTGTGGTATGGGCACTGGGCGTCGAGGATGTCGTCCAGCGTGCGCTCGCCTCCGCGAGGTCCTCCTCGGGCGCGAGAGGCAGGTGGTCCGGCGGCGTGCACTTCTTCGTGAGGCCTCTTCTCCCACCGTTTGTCGGGTTGCTGGTTCGCGTCGCGTCGTGGTGCTGCCGGTGCGGGCTTTGCTCCTCCGATGAGGTCCTGGGCCCGCTCGTCGGCGGTGATGTAGAGGTCGGCTTCCCGGAACAGCTCCTCGGAGGTAGTCGGCGCCTTTTGTAATATGGCTCGGACGAAAGCCGAGTCGTTGGATCCTCTGTAGAAGTCCTCGATCACGGCCGCCTCCGTGACCTCGGGGATACGATTTCTCATGGTCTGGAACCTTTTGAGGTATGACCGGAGAGTTTCGTCCCCCCAGCGCTAGATGGATTTGAGGTCCCATGGTTGCGCCGGTTTGTCGGAGAGGGACTAGAAATTGGCGGTGAAGCATCGACTGAAGTCGCCCCAGTCGTCGATGCAATGTTGGGGTAGATGTCGCAGCCATTGCAGCGCGTCTTGCCCAAGGACAATGGGTAAGTACGCGGTCATCACGTCTTCGGACGCCCCGGCAGCTCGAGCAGCGGTGGTGTAGATGGCTAGCCAACCCCCTGGATCCTGCTTAGGTTCATATTTATCGACATTGGATACCTTGAAGTTGGGAGGCCATTGGATGGCCCTAAGGCGCGGAGTAAGAGCAGACAATCCGCAGGTGTCCTCCTGTCGTCGGGGATGATGTCTGTCCCGGGGAGGGGAGTAGTTGTTGTGGTTCCTCGACCGTCCCCGGGTAGTACCGCTAGTTGAGGCTGTTGCCGACTCAGTTCTGGTGGCCTAGCTCCAAGCTGGGATGCCATGATCCCTGTCGTACTCCTCCCGGCGACGGATCTCGTTCTCATGTCGCCGTTCACGTGAAGCATTGATGGAGCTTCGCGCATCTCGGTGACTGTTGATGGCGTGTCGTAGATCGTTCGGTGGGTGAGCAAGCGGTAGAAGATGGTTGGCTGCCTAGGTGAACAGTCATCGGTAGCCCTCGGCGTCAGGAGTCCGAGGGAGTCCATCAGCTATCTGAGCTAGTACTCCTCTGACTTCGCTCGGTGTGTTCATGGCTCGGGCGAAGTCGGGGTTCAGGTTGCGCCCAAAGAATGGATTTTCCCGGCGTTGCCTTGCATCTTGCTCGGCTTGTTCCTGAGCCCGACGGCGATCACGTCGTCGGGAGTTCCTTCGTTCTCTGAAGACGCGTTCTTCCGGAGTTTCTCCTATCTCTGAGACCTCGTCTCGCGAGACAGGTTGCTCCGGATCCCGTTCTCCGGCCGCGTGATGTCGTCGAACGTTCCTGCGCCGGTTCCTCCGTCGGCGGGATTCTCGTTGAGGCGGTTCTTCTCCGGGTACGGTCGGCTCGTCGTCGGAGACGGTGGGCGACTCCGCTCTCCCGATGAAGAGGACGTCGGGATAGAATGGTGCTGCTGTCGTGGCGACCTTCTTTCCGTTCTCCTTTGAGGGCGGAGGAACGGAAAGAACAACTTGCTTCCCCTTGGTTTCCTTCTTCCTCGCGATCTGTGTCCATTCTTTTGTCGGGGAGGTAGACAGTGGAGTTCTCCGGGTCAGCGGGCCCTCGGCCCCTGACTTTCCGGAGACGATGTTTTTCTGGAGAGCTGGAGGTTGCGCTTCTCCGGCATTTTCGGAGTTTGTTGGAGGAGACTTCTTTTCCGACGGATCCGCAATGCGGTGTAGAGTTCCCTCTTCATCTACTACGGATGAGATTGTTCCGAAGCAGAATACGGATCCGAGACGGAGGGTGATCTTGTTGTGGAAGGTGACGGCCATTGAGCTAGCTTGGATCGTCGACACACCCCCTACTTGGCGCGCCAGCTGTCGGTGTTTTGGGTCCGACCGCACACCCGGGGTTGCCCCTCAAGGTGTTTTTAGGAGTAGGACGGTGTCGACAACTGTAGCAAAATGGTTCGTGCCAGATGCACGAGGGACAATGGACAATGTTTACAGGTTCGGGCCGCTTAGAGATGCGTAACACCCTACGTCCTGGTGAGTATGCTGGGTGAATGTGGTTACAAGAGAACTCTCTGAATTGAGAATGCAGAGAGTTGAAGTGGGTGGCTAAGTAAAATAGGGTCGATCGTTCTGAAGGGGTGCCCCCTAGGCCTTATATACTCGACCGTGGGGCAATACACGTGGATATGATAACAACGTGTAGCTAAAAGATAGTGAACTGTTTGAGTTTATCTCCTTGTAGTTCTGCCGACTTATCCTCGCATGGCTCCGTTGCATGAGGGCTCCAGCGCGGGAAAGTCGGATCTCTGTTGTGGTCGCTCGCTCGACGTTGTGGGCCGTCCGGGTTTGCACCAATCCAGCCCCATGTCGATCTGCTTTGCTGGTTGTTCCTCCCCAGGCCCACGAAAGAATGACCTTACGATTTATTGGGCCCTTGGGCCTTTCGTGAGGTCTTTTACTCTTTTAGTGGACCCGGGGGATATCTATCCCCCACAGACGCAAGGACCGATTAATCCGACAAGGGGCATACAGCTACAACCTCCAATAGGACGATAAAAGGAGATGTCATCAAAATAGGAACGACAGATGTCGAAGGACCGATGATTGGTGAATCGACCAACACAAGCAAAAAAGCAGACACAGCTGTCAACAAAACAACCGATCCAAAATACTCCAGGCCCCGATGGTGCCCATCGGGATTGACACAATCACAAAAGCGAAAATTACAGCGCCTAAGAGCAAAGGAGAACCAGGAAAAGAGGTAGAAAAGATATTCAATGACACACATCCACAGTACCCGCCACCACAGAAGAAATGGAGACCAAAGGCCGTTGAGAAAAAGCAAATGGCCACAAAGGCGGAAAATTAAACAACAACTGTGCACCTCTCTGCATGTACGGCAGACAGTCCGGCTATAAAGGCCGGACCATGCGCGGATGACACGGACCGTCCGATCCCTAAGGCCGAACCGTTCGCACTACACCAGGACACCTCCAACGACGTACCGACACCCATGGAGGAAGACGACCTGCAAGGAGAAGACCTGGTCGACTACGGAGCTACGCTAGAACACTCAGAAAATTAGGAAAGCAAGATGATGAATTGGTCAGGACCAGTACGACACTCGGCGGTGTTGGGACTGACAGTTCGATTAGAACTAAAACGGGTCACGTCCGTTGAGTTAACCATCGGGACCAAGTGAAAGGGAAATGTGCCCCTGGGCCATTTCTAAGTATTTTGGTGATTGAGTGCCAACTCAAGTGCTTAAATGTGAATTTATGCCATGGATGAATAAAGTGCAAATCAAGAGCAAAGGTACGTTTCTAAGTCTTAGTACATTGGTTTTGTGTACTAATATACTTGTCTAAGTATCAGAAACAGGAAGAAGAAGAAAAGAGGAGAGTTGGCTGTGTACAGCCTTTCGGTCTGGGGCACCGGACAGTGTCCGGTGGTGCACCAGACAGTGTCCGGTGCGCCAGGCTGCCTCGGTCGAACTGGCCGCTCTCGGGAATTGACTGGCGACGTACGGCTAAAATTCACCGGACTGTCCGGTGAGCCAACGGTCGGCCGGGCCAACGGTCGGCCGCGCGATCTGCGCGCGACACGGGGCCAAGCCAACGGTCGGAAGGGGGCACCGGACTGTCCGGTGTGCACCGGACATGTCCGGTGCGCCAACGGCTCCCAGATCTGCAACGGTCGACTGCGCTGTTTAAGGAAGGAAATCGGGCACCGGACAGTGTCCGGTGCGCCCGACGACAGAAGGCAAGGATGGCCTTCTGGATTTGTTCTCAACAGCTCCTAGCTGCCTTGGGGCTATAAAAGGGACCCCTAGGCGCATGGAGGAGGACACCAAGCATTCCTACAACATTCCTAAGCACCAAGACATCGATCTCACGCATTCGTTTCATTGTGATAGCATCTAGAGCTCTTGTTGAGTTGCGAACTCTTTGAGTTGTGTTGCGAGCTCTTGTTGCGACTTGTGTGCGTGTTGTTGCTCTGATCTTTTGAAGTCTTGTGTGCGTTGCTCATTCCCCCTTTGCTCTGTGTTCTTTGTGAACTTCAATTGTAAGGGCGAGAGGCTCCAAGTTGTGGAGATTCCTCGCAAACGGGATTGAGAAAAAGCAAGCAAAACACCGTGGTATTCAAGTGGGTCTTTGGACCGCCTGAGAGGGGTTGATTGCAACCCTCGTCCGTTGGGACGCCACAACGTGGAGTAGGCAAGCGTTGGTCTTGGCCGAACCACGGGATAAACCACTGTGTCATCTCTGTGATTGATCTCTTGTGGTATTGTGTTTTGTTGAGACTCCTTTCTAGCCACTTAGCATTTATTGTGCTAACACTTAACAAGTTTTTGTGGCTATAAGCTTAAGTTTTACAGGATCACCTATTCACCCCCCCCTCTAGGTGCTCTCAATTGGTATCAAAGCCGTTCTCTTCAAGAAAGGGACTAACCGCCCGAAGAGATGGATCCTAAGGGGAAGGGAATCGTGATCAACGACAAGGAAAAGGAGTCCTTCGTCAACGAGCCAAAAGATGACAAATCCAACGACTCTGGCTCGGGCCACAGACGTAAAGATGGGAAGAAGAAGAAGACAAGACGTATCAAGGAGATCGTCTACTACGACAGCGACGAGTCTACTTCTTCCCACAAGGACGACGACTACGACAAACAAAAGACGGTTAACTCAAACTTTTCTTTTGATTATTCGCGCATTCCGCACAGCTCAAATGCTCATTTGCTCCCCATTCCACTTGGCAAGCCTCCACACTTTGATGGAGAGGACTACGGATTTTGGAGTCACAAAATGCGTACACACCTATTTTCTCTCCATCCAAGCATTTGGGAGATTGTGGAAAATGGAATGAAATTTGATAGCTCGGATAGTCCTTCGTTTATTAATGAACAGATCCATAAAAATGCACAAGCTACTACTGTGTTGCTAGCCTCTTTGTGCAGGGACGAGTATCACAAGCTGAGCGGCTTGGACAATGCCAAGCAGATTTGGGACACCCTCAAGATCTCTCATGAGGGGAATGATGTCACCTTACTCACCAAGATGGAGTTGGTGGAGGGCGAGCTCGGACGATTCGCGATGATAAGGGGCGAGGAGCCGACGCAAACATACAACCGGCTCAAGATCCTTATCAACAAAATAAGGAGCTACGGAAGCACGCGATGGACGGATCACGACGTCGTCCGCCTAATGCTAAGGTCATTTACCGTTCTTGATCCTCATCTCGTGAACAATAATCGTGAGAATCCCAGGTACACGAAGATGACGCCCGAGGAGGTACTCGGAAAATTCGTAAGCGGGCGAATGATGATCAAGGAGGCAAGATACGTGGACGACGCCTTGAATGGACCGATCAACGAGCCTCAACCCCTTGCTCTCAAGGCAACAAGAAGCAAGGAGGCGCTACCTAGCAGGGTGGCACAAATTGTGGCAGCCGGACTTAATGATGAAGAGATGGCCCTCATCATCAAAAGATTCAAGACGGCGCTTAAAGGTCGCAAGGGACAGCCAAGCGAGACCAAAGCCAAGGGGAAGCGTTCGTGCTTCAAATGCGGTAAGCTTGGTCATTTTATTGCTAACTGTCCCGACAATGATAGTGATCAGGACCAAGGGAACAAGAGGGAGAAGAAGAAGAATTATAAGAAGGCAAAGGGCGAGGCTCATCTTGGCAAGGAGTGGGATTCGGACTGCTCCTCGTCTGACTCCGACAATGAGGGACTCGCCGCCACTGCATTCAACAAGTCATCCCTCTTCCCCAACGAGCGTCACACTTGCCTCATGGCAAGAGAGAAGAAGGTAATCACTCGTAATGATGTCACTTATGATTCTTCTAGTGACGATGAGTCTAGTGATGATGAAATAGATTACTCTAGTTTGTTCAAGGGATTGGATAGAAATAAAATTGATAAAATCAATGAATTGATTGATGCCTTGAATGAAAAGGATAGGCTTTTAGAAAAGCAAGAGGATTTGTTGTATGATGAACATGATAAGTTTGTAGAGGCACAAAAATCCTATGCTTTAGAAGTTAAAAGAAATGAAGTGCTTTCTAGTGAATTATCTTCTTGTCATGAAAACATTGCTACTTTAAAGAATGTTAATGATGACTTAAATGCTAAACTAGAAGTAGCTAGTAAATCAACATCTTGTGTAGAAATTGTTGAAACGTGCACTAGGTGTAAAGATCTTAATGTTGATGCTTGTAGTAAACATCTAGTTTCAATTTCTAAATTGAATGATGAAGTGGCTAGTCTTAATGCTCAACTTAAGGCTAGCAAAAGCGAATTTGATAAGCTAAAATTTGCAAGGGATGCCTATACGATTGGTAGACATCCCTCAATTAAGGATGGACTTGGCTACAAAAGGGAAGCCAAGAACTTGACAAGCCATAAGGCTCCCATCTCCGCCAAGGAGAAAGGGAAGGCCCCTATGGCTACTAGTGCTAAAAAGAATCATGCCTTTTTATATCATGATAGGAGACAAACTAGATATGCTGATAGGAGTTATAATGCTTACGATGATTTTTCTCATGCTATGTTTGCCTCTAGTTCTTCATATGTGCATGATAAAAATGTTGGTAGAAGGAATGTTGTTCATAATATGCCTAGGAGAAATGTTGTTAATATTCCTAGGAAAGTTAATGAGCCTTCTACAATATATCATGCTTTGAATGCTTCTTTTGCAATTTGTAGAAAGGATAGAAAGGTGATTGCTAGGAAGTTAGGGGCAAAATGCAAGGGTGATAAAACTTGCATTTGGGTCCCTAAGACAATTGTGACTAACCTTGTAGGACCCAACAAGAGTTGGGTACCTAAGTCCCAAGCCTAAATTTGCCTTGCAGGTTTATGCATCCGGGGGTTCAAGCTGGATTATCGACAGCGGATGCACAAACCATATGACGGGGGAGAAGAAGATGTTCACCTCCTATGTCAAGAATAAGGATTCCCAAGATTCAATTATATTCGGTGATGGGAATCAAGGCAAGGTAAAAGGGCTAGGTAAAATTGCAATCTCCAATGAGCATTCTATCTCTAATGTGTTTTTAGTGGAGAGTCTTGGATATAATTTGCTATCTGTTAGTCAATTATGTCATATGGGATATAACTGTCTATTTACAAATGTAGATGTGTCTGTCTTTAGAAGAAGTGATGGTTCACTAGCTTTTAAGGGTGTATTAGATGGCAAGCTCTACTTAGTTGATTTTGCAAAAGAAGAGGCTGGTCTAGATGCATGCTTAATTGCTAAGACTAGCATGGGCTGGCTGTGGCATCGCCGCTTAGCACATGTGGGGATGAAGAACCTTCACAAGCTTCTAAAGGGAGAACACGTGATAGGTTTGACTAACGTACATTTCGAAAAAGATAGACCTTGTGCAGCTTGTCAAGCAGGTAAACAGGTGGGAGGAGCGCATCACAGCAAGAATGTGATGACCACTTCAAGACCCCTGGAGCTGCTGCATATGGACCTCTTCGGACCAGTCACCTATCTGAGCATAGGGGGAAGTAAGTATGGTCTAGTTATTGTTGATGACTTTTCCCGCTTCACTTGGGTGTTCTTTTTGCAGGATAAGTCTGAAACCCAAGGGACCCTCAAGCGCTTCCTCAGGAGAGCTCAAAATGAGTTTGAGCTCAAGGTGAAGAAGATAAGGAGCGACAATGGGTCCGAGTTCAAGAACCTTCAAGTGGAGGAGTTCCTTGAGGAGGAAGGGATCAAGCACGAGTTCTCCGCTCCCTACACACCACAACAAAATGGTATGGTAGAGAGGAAGAACAGGACGCTAATCGATATGGCGAGGACGATGCTTGGAGAATTCAAGACCCCCGAGTGTTTCTGGTCGGAAGCCGTGAACACGGCTTGCCACGCCATCAACAGGGTCTACCTTCACCGCCTCCTCAAGAAGACATCGTATGAGCTACTAACCGGTAACAAACCCAATGTATCTTACTTTCGTGTATTTGGGAGCAAATGCTACATTCTAGTGAAGAAGGGTAGAAATTCTAAATTTGCTCCCAAAGCTGTAGAAGGGTTTTTGTTAGGTTATGACTCAAATACAAAGGCGTATAGAGTTTTCAACAAATCATCGGGTTTGGTTGAAGTCTCTAGCGATGTTGTATTTGATGAGACTAATGGCTCTCCAAGAGAGCAAGTTGTTGATTGTGATGATGTAGATGAAGAAGATGTTCCGACGGCCGCTATACGAACCATGGCGATTGGAGAAGTGCGGCCACAGGAACAAGATGAACAAGATCAACCTTCTTCCTCAACAACGGTGTATCCCCCAACTCAAGACGATGAACAGGTTCATCAAAAGGAGGCGTGTGATCAAGGGGGAGCATAAGATGATCAAGTAATGGAGGAAGAAACGCAACCGGCACCTCCAACCCAAGTTCGAGCGGTGATTCAAAGGGATCATCCCGTCGACCAAATTTTGGGTGACATTAGCAAGGGAGTAACTACTCGATCTCGATTAGTTAATTTTTGTGAGCATTACTCCTTTGTCTCTTCTATTGAGCCTTTCAGGGTAGAGGAGGCCTTGCTAGATCTGGATTGGGTATTGGCCATGCAGGAGGAACTCAACAACTTCAAGCGAAATGAAGTTTGGACACTGGTGCCTCGTCCCAAGCAAAATGTTGTGGGAACCAAGTGGGTGTTCCGCAACAAACAGGACGAGCACGGGGTGGTGACGAGGAACAAGGCTCGACTTGTGGCAAAAGGTTATGCCCAAGTCGCAGGTTTGGACTTTGAGGAGACATTTGCTCCTGTGGCTAGGCTAGAATCAATTCGTATCCTGCTAGCATATGCCGCTCACCATTCTTTCAGGTTGTTCCAAATGGATGTGAAGAGCGCTTTCCTCAACGGGCCAATCAAGGAGGAGGTGTACGTGGAGCAACCCCCTGGCTTCGAGGATGAACGGTACCCCGACCATGTGTGTAAGCTCTCTAAGGCGCTCTATGGACTTAAGCAAGCCCCAAGAGCATGGTATGAATGCCTTAGAGACTTTCTACTTGCTAATGCTTTCAAGGTTGGGAAAGCCGATCCAACTCTGTTCACTAAGACATGTGATGGTGATTTGTTTGTGTGCCAAATTTATGTCGATGACATAATATTTGGTTCTACTAACCAAAAGTCTTGTGAAGAGTTTAGCAGGGTAATGACGCAGAAATTCGAGATGTCGATGATGGGCGAGTTGAACTACTTCCTTGGGTTCCAAGTGAAGCAACTCAAGGACGGCACCTTCATCTCCCAAACGAAGTACACGCAAGATCTGCTAAAGCGGTTTGGGATGAAGGACGCCAAGCCCGCAAAGACCCCGATGGGGACCGACGGACACACCGACCTCAACAAAGGAGGTAAGTCCGTTGATCAAAAAGCATACCGGTCAATGATAGGGTCTTTACTTTATTTATGTGCTAGTAGACCGGATATTATGCTTAGCGTATGCTTGTGTGCTAGATTTCAATCCGATCCTAAGGAGTGTCACTTAGTGGCGGTGAAGCGAATTCTTAGATATTTGGTTGCTACGCCTTGCTTCGGGCTCTGGTATCCAAAGGGGTCTACCTTTGACTTGGTTGGATACTCAGACTCCGACTATGCTGGATGTAAGGTCGATAGGAAGAGCACATCGGGGACGTGCCAATTCTTAGGAAGGTCCCTGGTGTCATGGAACTCTAAGAAACAAACTTCCGTTGCCCTATCCACCGCTGAGGCCGAGTACGTTGCCGCAGGACAGTGTTGCGCGCAACTGCTTTGGATGAGGCAAACCCTCAGGGACTTTGGCTACAATCTGAGCAAAGTCCCACTCCTATGTGATAATGAGAGTGCTATCCGCATGGCGGAAAATCCTGTTGAGCACAGCCGCACAAAGCACATAGACATCCGACATCACTTTTTGAGAGACCACCAGCAAAAGGGAGATATCGAAGTGTTTCATGTTAGCACCAAGAACCAGCTAGCCGATATCTTTACCAAGCCTCTAGATGAGAAGACCTTTTGCAGGTTGCGTAGTGAGCTAAATGTCTTAGATTCGCGGAACTTGGATTGAATTGTAGCATACTTGTATTTATGCTTTTGATCATGTTCCTTTTTGCATTTTGTTGCTTATTATGGTGCTCAAGTTGTACAAACACTCCCTGGACCTCACAAGTCCGTTGCAATGTGATGCACATGTGTAGGGGGAGATGTGTTACAACTTGACCCTTTGAGACTAACCATGTGCTTGAGTTGATGATTTAGTCTCGAAGGAGGATTGAAAGGGAAAAGGTGGACTTGGACCATGAAAGACTTCCACTGCACTCCGATGAGAGGGTAACTTACTCCAAGTTCATCTTTAAACTCTTATTGCCTATTTGCTCTCAATTGAAGATTTTGGTGAGGCAATGGGGTTAAAAGGCCAAGATTGATCCCGTTTTGGTGCTTGATGCCAAAGGGGGAGAAAATAAAGGCCAAAGCAATAGATGGATCAGCTACCACTTGAGAAACTTTGATAATAGTAGAATAGAGCTTTTGGTTTGTCAAAACTCTTGTATTGTCTCTTTTGTCAAAAGTTGGCCTCTTGTGGGGAGAAGTGTTGATTATGGGAAATAGGGGGAGTTTTTGAAATCTTTGATCAATCTATTTTGGAATGACTCTATTTATGCTTCAACATGTGTGGTTGACTTTGAGATAGAGATTTGAGTTTGATTTGCAAAAACAAACCAAGTGGTGGCAAAGGATGATCCATATATGCCAAAATTGAATCAAAATCAATTTAAGTTTTATTTGAAGTAATTTTGCACTTGTTCTAGTTGCTTTATGTTGTGTTGGCATAAATCACCAAAAAGGGGGAGATTGAAAGGGAAATGTGCCCCTGGGCCATTTCTAAGTATTTTGGTGATTGAGTGCCAACTCAAGTGCTTAAATGTGAATTTATGCCATGGATGAATAAAGTGCAAATCAAGAGCAAAGGTACGTTTCTAAGTCTTAGTACATTGGTTTTGTGTACTAATATACTTGTCTAAGTATCAGAAACAGGAAGAAGAAGAAAAGAGGAGAGTTGGCTGTGTACAGCCTTTCGGTCTGGGGCACCGGACTGTCCGGTGGTGCACCGGACAGTGTCCGGTGGTGCACCGGACAGTGTCCGGTGGTGCACCGGACAGTGTCCGGTGCGCCAGGCTGCCTCGGTCGAACTGGCCGCTCTCGGGAATTGACTGGCGACGTACGGCTAAAATTCACCGGACTGTCCGGTGTGCACCGGACTGTCCGGTGAGCCAACGGTCGGCCGGGCCAACGGTCGGCCGCGCGATCTGCGTGCGACACGTGGCCAAGCCAACGGTCGGAAGGGGACACCGGACTGTCCGGTGTGCACCGGACATGTCCGGTGCGCCAACGGCTCCCAGATCTGCAACGGTCGACTGTGCTGTTTAAGGAAGGAAATCGGGCACCGGACAGTGTCCGGTGCGCCCGACGACAGAAGGCAAGGATGGCCTTCTGGATTTGTTCTCAACGGCTCCTAGCTGCCTTGGGGCTATAAAAGGGACCCCTAGGCGCATGGAGGAGGACACCAAGCATTCCTACAACATTCCTAAGCACCAAGACATCGATCTCACGCATTCGTTTCATTGTGATAGCATCTAGAGCTCTTGTTGAGTTGCGAACTCTTTGAGTTGTGTTGCGAGCTCTTGTTGCGACTTGTGTGCGTGTTGTTGCTCTGATCTTTTGAAGTCTTGTGTGCGTTGCTCATTCCCCCTTTGCTCTGTGTTCTTTGTGAACTTCAATTGTAAGGGCGAGAGGCTCCAAGTTGTGGAGATTCCTCGCAAACGGGATTGAGAAAAAGCAAGCAAAACACCGTGGTATTCAAGTGGGTCTTTGGACCGCCTGAGAGGGGTTGATTGCAACCCTCGTCCGTTGGGACGCCACAACGTGGAGTAGGCAAGCGTTGGTCTTGGCCGAACCACGGGATAAACCACTGTGTCATCTCTGTGATTGATCTCTTGTGGTATTGTGTTTTGTTGAGACTCCTTTCTAGCCACTTGGCATTTATTGTGCTAACACTTAACAAGTTTTTGTGGCTATAAGCTTAAGTTTTACAGGATCACCTATTCACCCCCCCCCCTCTAGGTGCTCTCACCAAGACCCTTGCATACTATCCTAGTAGGTGGCAAGATGCCTAAAAAACTGATGTGATCACATTGGGTTAGTTACTTTTGGTTCGCTCAGCTCCACCAAAAGGCAGGGGCATATGTTGAGCACCAAAATGAGGACCGGACAGTCCGCACTAGTGGAGCGGACGGTCCGCGCGTGCGTAGAGCAGATTAGGGTTCTGAGTTTTGTGCTACAGTTGTTAGCTAAATCCGCGGAATTAGCTCGGGAGATTAGTTTGTAAAGGGTCCAAACCCCCCTCCTCTATAAATACAGAGGATTACGGCCGATTAAGCATCATCAATCGAATCAACAATTAGTTTATCTCGCATTTATTTCTTATACATTTAGGTACGTCGATTAGAGGAGTCTAGGTCGGCCTGCCGAGCCTAGACAACACCTATGATCTCTCCTCCCCGACTGGGTCCCTCCCGAGAGCGAGATTCAGGCATCGCCGGTGATCTTCACCGCCCCTGCGCACGCGTGGACCGTCCGGTCCCTGGCCGCGGACCGTCTGCGCCTGTGAAGCGAGCACTGCCATCGGTTCTCACGTAGTGATCGATGCCCCAAAAAGGCACCAACAAGTTGCATCCACACGTACATCCAAAATGGACGTACGTGACTGGCCAGGCTCACGCGAAATTGTACGCGTGGGTGCGGTCATCCAATCGGGCGGTTGGAGCGTGTTTGGTTGCTTGTATGACAGATCCCGGCTCGTATCTGGTGAGCTTGGCTCTGTCTGATATGTCTGAATGCATTCAACACAACATGTTTGATTGTCTGTATGTGTTCAGGTCCGCGAGAGATGTTGTTTGGTTGCTTGTAAATGAACACTTGTTACATGAGTTATAGAATTGTAAATAAATCAAAAAACTACTAATAGGCCGGCACTAATTACATGTTAATATACACTAATTATATGTTAATCTTAATCACATATTTTTTATTTGAAATATATATAGTATGACTTGTACATTTTTGTTCGCAAAAATGTCAGGACCTAAAATCGGTTCGGTAACTAAAATTTTTAATTGGAAGATATAATGGAAAACCAAACAAGAAAGTGTCTCGATTTACGTGCACAACGCGCTTCGCCAGGCTCGCCGCCCAAAGCGCTTTAAGTTTCGTGCTAGCCTATAAAGCTAACTAACCAAACGCTATTTTGTTGCGTGCACATATGCAACTATACTTAAGAATAGAACCAAACGCACCTAGGACCTAATTGGTTCCTTGTATCCCACCCAACCAGGCTTCTGTGGTACATTGGTGCATTTGGTTGCCTGCATCTGCGTGCTTGTATCGTGGAATGCGGTAGCTAGGCTATGTGCGTGCGAGCTCTGTGTTTGGTTGCCTGCATGCATATTTGGATCTAGGCTCGCACGATCTTCAAAGCACCCTGCCAGTCTCACCATATACGAGCAGATTGGTCGTATCTGCGCAGCCAGGCTTCAGCGGTCCTGGCTCACACAGTCAGATTGCCTAGAGAAACCAACATGTTGAGGACTTGTTCTCAAATGCTATGAGTTAAGAACAAGGCAACACAAAAAATGTTAAACATAAAAGTCCTTCGTCCTTCGAAGCATTATTTCCCTTGAGAGATAATGATTTTCGGACGAAGGTTATGAAGGACGTACCTTCGTCAATACAACATATAAATAATGAAGAAGGAAACATATGAAATATAAAAGGTAACATAAACAGTTATCTATTATTATCAACTCATTTCTATTTTATTATTATGGAAAAATAGAAATGATTACAAATTACAAATGTACCTTCAGCTTGAAAGAAGGTAAAAGTACAAGCGTGACGCAAAAGCAAATGCCAAGTCAACGTGAACAGTACGGGAACACTGTTCATCTATTTATAGGCACGGGACGCTGCCCATGTAAAATTACAACCATGCCCTTTGCATTTGCTAATAACTCTATAGTAATCCATCGAGGTCTAAATAGCCTTTTCCTCTTTAAGTCGGTTTCCTTTCCTGCTATCATGCCGAAGCTCCCCTGCGCATAGCTTCGGCTCTGCGCCATCCTTCGTATTCCTTGTGCTTCTCCACTCTGTGATTTTGATCCAAGTCCGAAGGTACCTGTTCATGTATTATACTCTAGAAACATTGTTAAATCATGTTTTTGAGGACCTTCGGAAGCCGAAGGCTTCCAACAGTAGCCCCTCGCAATATTAATTTGTTGGAATGATAAATTCAGATTGTGATATGGACGAAGGCTTTAAGCCGAAGGTCCGAAAAACACCTTCCCTTTGCTAGAATAGCAACAGTCACTAACAATCGGGGCCCTCCACTTTTCAACGCACTAGGCATATAAATAAGAGCACACCACGAGCTCATTTGGCACGCTTTCTTGCCATCTGCTCTTGCTTTCCCAATTTTTAGCTCTTGCACACCAATGCTTGCTTGGTTTTTTAAATTTTCTAAGCTTCGGCTTTGAGAACACCTTTTCAACATTTCCGAAGATGTCTCAAGATAAAAAAAGTTGTTGCTGAAACGAAGCTGAGCCTTTCTGAGGAGAAGAATCTTGGCTTTATTGAATCAATAGCAAAGACAAATACAGAGAAGATCACTAGGGAGATTTTAGAAGGTTTATCTGAAGACACTGGTGATAGTGACAGTTATGATGTGGAAAGTGGCGGGGAAGACTCCGAAGATCGACCCTGGTGACCAAGCCATTCAGTTTATGGAAAATGAACTATTAAACAGAGCCGTCTTGACAATATGAGGGGAAGATATTTTCGAGATGTGTCCATTGTGAGGGCTGACAACGGAGACAAGACTTCTCCTACTTCCGAAGAAAATGAAGTTGTGATCTTCCGAAGCTTCTTCAAGGCTGGGTTCGGTTCCCCCTAAGAAGTTTTGTGGTTGAAGTTTTGAAGATATTCCAGATTTTTCTTCACCAGATTACTCCCGAAGCCATCATAAGAATGCGAATCTTCGTATGGGCTGTGAGGAGTCAGGGCTTGGAGCCAAATGCAAAAAGTTTCTGCAGCATGCACGAACTTTTATATGAGACGAAGCCCTGGGGTAAAGAGCAGTATCACAATAACTTTGGTTGCTATAGCTTCATTGCTCACTCTGGGTCAAGCTGCCCCGTGCCAACCTTTCGGAAGAGATGGCCCGGAGACTGGATGAGGGAATGGTTTTATGTGAAAAATGATTTGAAGGCACGGGAGGATATTAAAGAGATCATCATGCGCCCTATCTGGCAACACTTCGGCCTCCGTAAACCGAAGGTAGAAATTGATGAAGTGGCCGAAGAATGCCGAAAGGCCTTCGGCATAGTCTGTTCTTTCATCGGAACAAGGGACTTAGTCCAAGAGCACGTGGCTTAGAGGATATGGCCATTGGTAGTCAACTGGGAGATGCCGAAAGAAACCATCAGTAACTCCCATGAAGGTGGTTTGGTCCGACTAAAATATACCTTCAGGTTTGGAGACCAGTTTATTGAGCCAGATGACGATTGGCTGAAATGCGTCGAAGCTACAAGTGATGAACTGCATGGGCCGTACTCCAAAGCGGAAGATAATGCGTTATTTGCGGCCTTCGGAAGCCGGAAAAAGAAGAGACTAAATAGAGTTTTTGATGCCATCGGATTCATGTATCCTGACTACCGCTACCCGTCACGGGGGTAAAAAAGAAAAAGTGTAACTTTCGGGAAAGATGATGCTTCAGCTGCTCCAAGCGAGCCTGCGCCGAAGAGGAAAAAGGTGAAGGTCCTTACTCGCCGACCGCGCTTCATTGAACCAGCCATAGTTCCCGAATTTGGTGGTGAGACCTCTTCGTCTATTGAAGCCAAATGACCTGTTCTTACACAGAAGAATGAAGAGCCGGCTATGATGCCGAAGGCCGATGATATTGAAGAGATAGAGGCTGAGAGAACAAAGACATTAGAAGTTATAAGCCCTTCGGTAGGAATATCAGTGCCGAAGGCACAAAAAGATCTCACGGCAACTCCCAAGAGAAAAAGGATGGTCAATGTACTAGATGTGCTGGAGACAATAAAGTCTTCAAGCACCACTCCGAGGAAAACTGTCGAAGCATCAAAAAACGCAAATTGAGACAAAACTATCCGAAGTCGAAACTGCAAAGAGCCAGACCGAGACCGAAGCTGGGCCTTCAGAGCCCGTCAAGGAGAAATCCTTGAAAACTAGAAAAGAGGAAACATAAAAAGAAACTGCAGAGCAAATTCAGTCTGAAAAAACTACTATTCCTACTCCCGAAGCATCTTGCCAAGTTCTTGATTATATTGTACGACATGCTTCGGGAAAAAGGCTATCCGAAGAAGAAAAGCGAGAAGCTCAATACTATGCCCAGAAACTGAAATACCCGAAAGGGGCATTGATATTCAATGGCAGCGGAGAAGAAGATTTCTTGTATTGTCTCCCAGACAGCAAGGAGATCTCTGTCTGCTGGGAGATGGGCAAAAGCTTCGGATTCCTGACACTAGAAGACGGGCTCTCGGTGCTATCAAAAGATGAATTGGCCGACAGCTTAGCATATAATAGCTTAAAGGTGAGAGAATGAGGTTTTTGTACTTAAAAACAAAAATTTTCCATTTGGTTATACTTAATACCGTACTCCTTTTGCAGGGCCTTATTCTTAGCAACGCCCTCAAGGCGCAAAAAAGTGCTGGAGACGAAGGATGTACTATAGCTTTGAACAACCTTCGTTCCGAAGTAATTGAACTAAGGAACGAAGGTCTTGAAAAAGACAAAATATTAAACTCATTGGTGAATAAAATAAAAGAAGACGAAGCTACTTCCTAAGCCCAAGCTGAAGCCCAAAAATGTGAAATTGAGGATCTTTGGAAACAGCTGGCAGAAGCAAAATTAAAATGTGTTATCGCCGAAGCTGACCGGGACGCCAGTGATTACTGGAAAAACTATTGGGAGAAAACGGTTGTAGAACTTCGCTCTTCAAGAGAAAAGTGTTATGAAAAATCCATAGAATGTGTGGGAAGAATAAAGACTAGCTTCGCCAATGTTGGCGCATACTCCAGCGAGGACAACTTCGTAAGAGGCGATCCTGAGGGCCCAATTGACTGGATCAGCAACGAAGCCGAAGCTTTTGAGGAAATTTTGAGCGGTCGTGGGGATGTCTGTGCCTTCTTAGGTGCCAGAGGAATTGCGGCCATTTTGGAGAAGATAGGTTGCGAACATGTAAAATCTTTGGCGCAAAACGAAGCTGCCTTATCTATTGAAGATACAAAAGACCCCTCGGCCGAAGCAAGCTTAGTTGGTGGAAAGTTTTTCACCGACATCTGGGAAAATGGCGGTCGAGGGATGGCCCACGAAATTATAAAGAAAAGTGAAAAAGATACTCACGATGCTAGAGAAGCAGCAAAGGCAGCTGAAAAGACTGCAGAACTTGAAAGGCGGATAGGTATTGCCTAATTGCTTTTGACTTTATGTTTTATTTTTGTGACTTCGGACTTATTTATGTTTTATATCGCAGCCGAACTATCTCCTCCCCCGGAGCCTTTCGAGTCTATGGCCGACCCCGAAGCAAAAAAGGAAGATGAAATTACTAAGATGGCCGAAGCTATTATGGACGAAGCTGTTACTCGACTACTAAACGAAGCTGCAGAAGCAGTTTTAAAAGAAGAATAGCTATATTTGTGAAAACATTTGGAATGTAATATTTGCTGAACAAAGTGTGTAACATCTTGTAGTTTTGAATGTAATATATAAGCTGTTTGTAACTCAATTCTTTACGATGCATGAAACTTTACGGACATACTGTTTTTGAGCCTTCGGCGAAAAAAACATCTTCCCTTCTTTTCATGCTTCGTGAAGAATATCCATATTTCGTAAAAAATAAACATCAAATCTCTGTAAAAACCTTATGCTTCGTAAGCAATAGATCTCCTTTGATATTAGAGTTTATGAAGTTGTACTTCTTCAAAACTTATTTTGTGCCTTGGCACAACTTCTTCGAAATAATTTCCGAAGATCAACATTGTATCCCCTTCTTGTGCCATTGATGCAATATGATGTATGATGTCATGTTATGCGAATGATGTGATGATGTTATGCTATGCAAAATGATATTTGTGCCGAAGATACACACACATTCCCACAGTAGAACTCACAATCTCTTTGCCGTTATTTTTCGGCTTCACCGCTTATTTTTTGGTGTATCAGCGTTGACTTTTCGCTGTAGGTTCTGCATTCCCTTAGGAACGTCTTTTGAACTTCTTCGCCTTCTATTTCGGCGGTATTCGCGTTGACTTTTCGCGCTTCGCCTTATATTTCGGCGGAATCAGCGTTTATTTTTCGCTGTAAGCTCTGCATTCCCTTTGGAATGACTTTTGAGCAGAAAACTTACGTTGCACTCCCTTAAGGACGACTTTTTGTTGCTTCGGCAAACTTACGCTGCGTTCCTTAGAACGACGTTTTGTTGCTTCGGCACAACTTGTAAGATAATTGTGAACCCCGCATTCTTTTGAGAACAACTTTCGTGCTTCATCGACTTTTGGAACTTCGTAGGTCTGTGAAGAAGGTATATTATATCATGACAATAACGAAGCTATTACAAGAAATTGAAAACAACAAAAGAACTAGGCTTTCAATGATTGCTCCTTATTAAAAAAGAAAATGATGACGAATGCAAAAACTATTTTAGGGGTAGGATATCTTTTTAGTAGATATGCTTCGATTCTGGCACAGTACTGTTGACTATGCGAGCTTCGGACTCCTCCCTGAAGTCTTGCTGCTGGTGAGTATGTTGGCTCCCTTCTGGTTGTTGGCCTCGGGAGTATGCAGGTTGTATTGGTGGTGGAGGTGGAGGTTGTTGCCAAGATGCCTGGGGTTGGCTTGCCGAAGCAACAGAAGCTGCAGGATGGTTACCCACATACTCTGGTATTGAAAGGGAAATGTGCCCTTAGGCCATTTCTAAGTATTTTGGTGATTTAGTGTCCAACACAAGTGCCTAATTGTAAAAAGGTGGACAAAGTACAAATCAAGTATAAAGGTATGTTTCTCAGACTTAGTACATTGTTTTATGAACTAATGTATTGTGTCTAAGTGCTGGAAACAGAAAAAATCGAGTTGGAGAAGAGATGGCTCGAGCAGCCAAAGTCTGCTCAGTCTGGGTGCACCGGACTGTCCGGTGGTGCACCGGACAGTGTCCGGTGCGCCAGGCTGGCTCGAGGGAAAAGGCTGCTCTCGGGACTTCGACGGCGGTGTACGGCTATAATTCACCGGACTGTCCGGTGGTACACCGGACTGTCCGGTGAGGCGTTCACAGGCGAAGTCGTCGCTCTCGGGAAATGATTAACGGCGTACGGCTATAATTCACCGGACTGTCCGGTGTGCACCGGACTGTCCGGTGAGCCAACGGTCGGCCGGGCCAACGGTCCGCCGCGCGATCTGCGCGGGACACATGGCCGAGCCAACGACTAGAATGGGCACCGGACATGTCCGGTGCGCCAACGGCTCTCTGGCGCCAACGGTCGGCTTCGTCGTAGAAGGAAAGAAATCGGGCACCGGACAGTGTCCGGTGTGCACCGGACTGTCCGGTGCACCCGACGACAGAAGGCAAGAATGGCCTTCCAGATTTGCGCTCAACGGCTCCTAGCTGCCTTGGGGCTATAAAAGGGACCCCTAGGCGCATGAAGGAGTATACCAAGCATTCCTACAGCATTCCTAAGCACCAAGACATCGATTTCGCGCATTCTTTTCATTGTGATAGCATATAGAGCTCTAGTGGAGTTGTGAACTCATTGAGTTGTGTTGCGAGCTCTTGTTGCGACTTGTGTGCGTGTTGGCACTCTGATTCTTGTGTCTTGTGTGCGTTGCTAATCCCTCCCTTGCTCCGTGCTCTTTGTGAATTTCAAGTGTAAGGGTGAGAGGCTCCAAGTTGTGGAGATTCCTCGCAAACGGGATTGAGAAAAAGCAAGCAAAACACCGTGGTATTCAAGTGGGTCTTTGGACCGCTTGAGAGGGGTTGATTGCAACCCTCGTCCGTTGGGACGCCACAACGTGGAGTAGGCAAGCGTTGGTCTTGGCCGAACCACAGGATAACCACCGTGCCATCTCTGTGATTGATTCCTGTTGGTTATTGTGTTTTGTTGAGGATTCCTCTCTAGCCACTTTGCAATTATTGTGCTAACGATTAACCAAGTTTTGTGGCTTAAGTTTTCAAGTTTCACAGGATCACCTATTCACCCCCCCTCTAGGTGCTCTCAATTGGTATCAGAGCCGTTCTCTTCACAAAGGGACTAACTGCCCGAAGAGATGGATCCTAAGGGGAAGGGAATCGTGATCAACGACAAAGAGAAGGAATCCTTCGTCAACGAGCCGAAGGACGACAAGCCTACCGACTCCGGCTCGGGCCATAGACGGAAGGAAGGGAAGAAGAAGAAGACGAGGCGCATCAAGGAGATCGTCTATTACGACGATAGTGATGAGTCTACTTCTTCCCAAAAGGACGACGACCACAACGACTACGAGAGAAGAAAACCGGTTAATTCGAACTTTTCTTTTGACTACTCTCGTATTCCGCAAAGTTCAAATTCACCTTTGCTCTCCATTCCACTCGGCAATCCCCCACACTTTGATGGGGAGGACTACGGATTTTGGAGCCACAAAATGCGTAGTCACCTATTCTCTCTCCATCCTAGTATATGGGAGATTGTAGAAAGCGGAATGCACTTTGATAGTTCGGATAGTCCCATGTTCATTAATGAGCAAATACATAAGAATGCACAAGCTACTACTGTTCTTCTAGCTTCTTTGTGCAGGGATGAATACCACAAAGTGAGCGGCTTGGATAACGCCAAGCAAATATGGGACACCCTCAAGATCTCTCATGAGGGGAACGACGTCACCTTGCTCACCAAGATGGAGTTGGTGGAGGGCGAGCTTGGACGGTTCACAATGATAAGGGGCGAGGAGCCAACTCAAACATACAACCGGCTCAAGACCCTTATCAACAAAATAAGGAGCTACGGAAGCACGCGATGGACGGACCACGACGTCGTCCGACTGATGCTAAGGTCCTTTACCGTTCTTGATCCTCATTTGGTGAATTATATTCGTGAGAATCCCAGGTACACCAAAATGTCGCCCGAAGAAGTCCTTGGAAAATTCGTGAGCGGGCGGATGATGATTAAGGAGGCGAGGTACGTGGACGACGCTTTGAATGGTCCGATCAACGAGCCACAACCCCTTGCTCTCAAGGCAACAAGAAGCAAGGAGGCGCTACCTAGCAAGGTGGCACAAATTGAGGCGGCTGGACTTAATGATGAAGAGATGGCCCTCATCATCAAGAGATTCAAGACGGCGCTTAAAGGTCGCAAGGGACAGCCAAGCAAGACCAAAGCCAAGGGAAAGCGCTCATGCTTCAAATGCGGTAAGCTTGGTCATTTTATTGCTAACTGTCCCGACAATGATAGTGATCAGGACCAAGGGAACAGGAGGGAGAAGAAGAAGAATTATAAGAAGGCAAAGGGCGAGGCTCATCTTGGCAAGGAGTGGGATTCGGACTGCTCCTCGTCCGACTCCGACAATGAAGGACTCGCCGCCACCGCCTTCAACAAGTCATCCCTCTTCCCCAACGAGCGTCACACATGCCTTATGGCAAGGGAGAAGAAGGTATGTACTCGAGACTCTACTTATGCTTCTTCGAGTGAAGACGAATCTAGTGATGAGGAAATAGATTACTCTAGCTTGTTCAAGGGATTGGATAGAAATAAAATTGATAAAATCAATGAATTGATTGATGCCTTGAATGAAAAGGATATGCTTTTAGAAAAGCAAGAGGATTTGTTGTATGATGAACATGACAAATTTGTAGAGGCACAAAAATCATATGTTGTAGAAGTTAAAAGAAATGAAATGCTTTCTTATGAACTATCTACATGTCATGAAACCATTTCTACTTTACAAAGTGTTAACAATGATTTAAATGCTAAATTAGAAGTAGCAAATAAATCTAATTCTTGTGTAGAACATGTTATGATTTGCACTAGGTGTAAGGATTTTGATATTGATGCCTGTAATGGACACCTAGTTTCAATTTCGAGATTAAATGATGAAGTAGCTAGTCTTAATGCCCAACTTAAGACTAGCAAAAGTGATTTCGATAAGCTAAAATTTGCAAGGGATGCCTACACGATTGGTAGACACCCCTCAATTAAGGATGGACTTGGCTTCAAGAGGGAAGCCAAGGACTTAACAAGCCATAAGGCTCCCATCTCTGCCAAGGAGAAGGGGAAGGCCCCTATGGCAAGTAGTACTAAAAAGAACCATGCTTTTATGTACAATGATAGAAGACAGTCTCATAGGAGTTGTAATGCTTTTGATTCACATACCTATGATTCCTATGCTATGTATGCTTCAAGTTCTTCCTACATGCATTGTAGAGATATGCCTAGGAAAAATATTCATCATGTGCCTAGAAAGAATTTTGTTCATGCTCCTAGGAAAGTTATGAATGGACCCTCTACAATTTATCATGCTTTAAATGCTTCCTTTGCTATTTGTAGAAAGGATAGGAAGATAGTTGCTAGAAAATTAGGGGCAAAATGCAAGGGTGATAAAACTTGCATTTGGGTCCCTAAGGAAATTGTGACTAACCTTGTAGGACCCAACAAGAGTTGGGTACCTAAGACCCAAGCCTAAATTTGCCTTGCAGGTTTATGCATCCGGGGGTTCAAGCTGGATTATCGACAGCGGATGCACAAACCATATGACTGGGGAGAAGAGGATGTTCACCTCCTACGTCAAGAATAAGGATTCCCAAGATTAAATTATATTCGGTGATGGGAACCAAGGCAAGGTGAAAGGTTTAGGAAAGATTGCAATATCAAATGAGCATTCTATCTCTAATGTGTTTTTAGTGGAGAGTCTTGGATATAATCTACTATCTGTTAGTCAATTATGTAATATGGGGTATAATTGTTTATTTACAAATGAAGATGTGTCTGTCTTTAGAAGATGTGATGGTTCACTAGCTTTTAAGGGTGTACTAGACGACAAACTTTACTTAGTTGATTTTGCAAAAGAAGAAGCCGGTCTAGATGCATGCTTAATGGCTAAGACTTGCATGGGCTGGTTGTGGCATCGCCGCTTAGCACATGTGGGGATGAAGAACCTACACAAGCTTCTAAAGGGAGAACACGTGATAGGTCTAACCAATGTTCATTTCGAAAAAGATAGACCTTGTGCAGCTTGTCAAGCAGGTAAACAAGTGGGAGGAGCACATCACAGCAAGAATGTGATGACCACATCAAGACCTCTGGAGCTGCTGCATATGGACCTCTTCGGACCCGTCGCATATCTAAGCATAGGAGGAAGTAAGTATGGTCTAGTTATTGTTGATGACTTTTCCCGCTTCACTTGGGTGTTCTTTTTGCAGGATAAGTCTGAAACACAAGGGACCCTCAAGCGCTTCCTCAGGAGAGCTCAAAATGAGTTTGAGCTCAAGGTGAAGAAGATAAGGAGCGACAACGGGTCCGAATTCAAGAATCTTCAAGTGGAGGAGTTCCTTGAGGAGGAGGGGATCAAGCACGAGTTCTCCGCTCCCTACACACCTCAGCAAAATGGTGTGGTAGAGAGGAAGAACAGGACGCTCATTGATATGGCGAGGACTATGCTTGGAGAATTCAAGACCCCCGAGTGTTTTTGGTCGGAAGCCGTGAACACGGCTTGCCACGCCATCAACAGGGTCTATCTTCACCGCCTCCTCAAGAAGACCTCATATGAGCTGCTAACTGGTAACAAACCCAATGTATCGTACTTTCGTGTATTTGGGAGTAAATGCTACATTCTAGTGAAGAAGGGTAGGAATTCCAAATTTGCTCCCAAAGCTGTAGAAGGGTTTTTGTTAGGTTATGATTCAAATACAAAGGCGTATAGGGTCTTCAACAAATCATCGGGTTTGGTTGAAGTCTCTAGCGACGTTGTATTTGATGAGACTAATGGCTCTCCAAGAGAGCAAGTTGTTGATCTTGATGATGTAGATGAAGAAGACGTTCCTACGGCCGCGATACGCACCATGGCGATTGGAGATGTACGGCCTCAGGAACAATTAGAGCAAGATCAACCGTCTTCCTCAACTATGGTGCATCCCTCAACCCAAGATGACGAACAGGTACCTCAAGTGGAGGCGCATGATCAAGGGGGAGCACAGGATGTTCAAGTTGAGGAGGAAGAAGCACCTCAGGCACCTCCAACCCAAGTTCGTGCAACGATCCAAAGGGATCATCCCGTCGACCAAATATTTGGTGATATTAGCAAGGGAGTAACTACTCGCTCGAGATTAGTTAATTTTTGTGAGCATTACTCCTTTGTCTCTTCTATTGAGCCTTTCAGGGTAGAAGAGGCCTTGCTAGATCCGGACTGGGTGTTGGCCATGCAGGAGGAACTCAACAACTTCAAGCGCAATGAAGTTTGGACACTGGTGCCTCGTCCCAAGCAAAATGTTGTGGGAACCAAGTGGGTGTTCCGCAACAAACAGGACGAGCATGGGGTGGTGACGAGGAACAAGGCTCGACTTGTGGCAAAAGGTTATGCCCAAGTCGCAGGTTTGGACTTTGAGGAGACGTTTGCTCCTGTGGCTAGGCTAGAATCAATTCGTATCTTGCTAGCATATGCCGCTCACCATTCTTTCAGGTTGTACCAAATGGATGTGAAGAGCGCTTTCCTCAATGGGCCGATAAAGGAGGAGGTGTACGTGGAGCAACCCCCTGGCTTCGAGGATGAACAGTACCCCGACCACGTGTGTAAGCTATCTAAGGCGCTCTATGGACTTAAGCAAGCCCCAAGAGCATGGTATGAATGCCTTAGAGACTTTTTAATTGCTAATGCTTTCAAGGTTGGGAAAGCCTATCCAACTCTTTTTACTAAGACTTGTGATGGTGATCTTTTTGTATGCCAAATTTATGTCGATGACATAATATTTGGTTCTACTAACCAAAAGTCTTGTGAAGAGTTTAGCAGGGTGATGACGCAGAAATTCGAGATGTCGATGATGGGCGAGTTGAACTACTTCCTTGGGTTTCAAGTGAAGCAACTCAAGGACGGCACCTTCATCTCCCAAACGAAGTACACGCAAGATTTGCTGAAGCGGTTTGGGATGAAGGACGCCAAGCCCGCAAAGACGCCGATGGGAACCGACGGACACACCGACCTCAACAAAGGTGGTAAGTCCATTGATCAAAAAGCATACCGGTCCATGATAGGTTCTTTGCTTTATTTATGTGCTAGTAGACCGGATATTATGCTTAGCGTATGCATGTGTACTAGATTTCAATCCGATCCTAAGGAGTGTCACTTAGTGGCTGTGAAGCGAATTCTTAGATATCTAGTCGCTACGCCTTGCTTCGGGATCTGGTATCCAAAGGGGTCTAACTTTGACCTGATTGGGTATTCAGATTCCGACTATGCTGGATGTAAGGTCGATAGGAAAAGTACATCGGGGACGTGCCAATTCTTAGGAAGGTCCCTGGTGTCATGGAACTCTAAGAAACAAACTTCCGTTGCCCTATCCACCGCTGAGGCCGAGTACGTTGCCGCAGGACAGTGTTGCGCGCAACTACTTTGGATGAGGCAAACCCTCTGGGACTTTGGCTACAATCTGAGCAAAGTCTCACTCCTATGTGATAATGAGAGTGCTATCTGAATAGCGGAAAATCCTGTTGAACACAGCCGCACAAAGCACATTGACATCCGACATCACTTTTTGAGTGACCACCAGCAAAAGGGGGATATCGAAGTGTTTCATGTTAGCACCGAGAACCAGCTAGCCGATATCTTCACCAAGCCTCTAGATGAGAAGACCTTTTGCAGGCTGCGTAGTGAGCTCAATATCTTAGATTCGCGGAACTTGGATTGAATTATAGCATACATGTGTTTATGCCTTTGATCATGTTCATTCTGCATTGTGTTGTTTATTGTGGTGCTCAAGTTGTACAAACACTCCCTGGACCTCACAAGTCCTTTTGCAAGAGATGCACATATTTAGGGGGAGCTATGCTACAACTTGACCCTTTGAGACTAACCATGTACTTGAGTTTGGTTGTTTTAGTCTCCAAGGAGAACTGAAAGGGAAAAGGTGGACTTGGACCATGCAAGACTTCCACTGCACTCCGATGAAAAGAGTAACTTTTCCAAGTTCATCTTTATACTCTTATTGCTCTTGTGTTCTTATTTGAAGATTTTGGTGAGACAATGGGGTTAAAGGGCCAAGATTGATCCCGTTTTGGTGCTTGATGCCAAAGGGGGAGAAAATAAAGGCCAAAGCGATAAATGGATCAGCTACCACTTGAGAGATTTTGAAAATAGTAGAATAGAGCTTTTGGTTTGTCAAAACTCTTTTATTGTCTCTCGTGGGGAAAAGTATTGATTATGAAAAAAAGGAGTTTTTGAAATCTTGAATCAATTTCTTTTGGAATGACTCTCTTTATGTCTTAACATGTGTGTTTGACTTAGAGATAGAAATTTGAGTTTGATTTGCAAAAACAAACCAAGTGGTGGCAAAGAGTGATCCATATATGTCAAATTTGAATCAAAACAATTTGAGCTCTTAGTTGAATTGATTTTGTACTTGTTCTACTTGCTTTATGTTGTGTTGGCATAAATCACCAAAAAGGGGGAGATTGAAAGGGAAATGTGCCCTTGGGCCATTTCTAAGTATTTTGGTGATTTAGTGTCCAACACAAGTGCCTAATTGTAAAAAGGTGGACAAAGTACAAATCAAGTATAAAGGTATGTTTCTCAGACTTAGTACATTGTTTTATGAACTAATGTATTGTGTCTAAGTGCTGGAAACAGAAAAAATCGAGTTGGAGAAGAGATGGCTCGAGCAGCCAAAGTCTGCTCAGTCTGGGTGCACCGGACTGTCCGGTGGTGCACCGGACAGTGTCCGGTGCGCCAGGCTGGCTCGAGGGAAAAGGCTGCTCTCGGGACTTCGACGGCGGTGTACGGCTATAATTCACCGGACTGTCCGGTGAGGCGTTCACAGGCGAAGTCGTCGCTCTCGGGAAATGATTAACGGCGTACGACTATAATTCACCGGACTGTCCGGTGAGCCAATGGTCGGCCGGGCCAACGGTCGGCCGCGCGATCTGCGCGGGACACGTGGCCGAGCCAACGGCTAGAATGGGCACCGGACATGTCCGGTGCGCCAACGGCTCTCTGGCGCCAACGGTCGGCTTCGCCGTAGAAGGAAAGAAATCGGGCACCGGACAGTGTCCGGTGTGCACCGGACTGTCCGGTGCACCCGACGACAGAAGGCAAGAATGGCCTTCCAGATTTGCGCTCAACGGCTCCTAGCTGCCTTGGGGCTATAAAAGGGACCCCTAGGCGCATGAAGGAGTATACCAAGCATTCCTACAGCATTCCTAAGCACCAAGACATCGATTTCGCGCATTCTTTTCATTGTGATAACATATAGAGCTCTAGTGGAGTTGTGAACTCATTGAGTTGTGTTGCGAGCTCTTGTTGCGACCTGTGTGCGTGTTGGCACTCTGATTCTTGTGTCTTGTGTGCGTTGCTAATCCCTCCCTTGCTCCGTGCTCTTTGTGAATTTCAAGTGTAAGGGTGAGAGGCTCCAAGTTGTGGAGATTCCTCGCAAACGGGATTGAGAAAAAGCAAGCAAAACACCGTGGTATTCAAGTGGGTCTTTGGACCGCTTGAGAGGGGTTGATTGCAACCCTCGTCCGTTGGGACGCCACAACGTGGAGTAGGCAAGCGTTGGTCTTGGCCGAACCACGGGATAACCACCGTGCCATCTCTGTGATTGATTCCTGTTGGTTATTGTGTTTTGTTGAGGATTCCTCTCTAGCCACTTGGCAATTATTGTGCTAACGATTAACCAAGTTTTATGGCTTAAGTTTTCAAGTTTCACAGGATCACCTATTCACCCCCCCCCCTCTAGGTGCTCTCAGGTATGTATGGTGAGTGATACGAAGCAGTGTGCATAACCTGCTTCGGCTGGTTCTGTTGGGCCACAGCTTCTGCTATCTCCTTCTGTTTCTGAATGGTGACATGGCACATCCTTGTAGTATGGCCTTTGTCCTCACCACAGAATAGGCAATAAATTTTCCTGGGCTGATCCCCAAATCTTCCACCGAAGCCCCTGGCGCCTCTGCCCCTTGGAGCTAGGGGCCGAGGATAGCTTTGTTGCTGCCCCGAAGCCTGGGAGGAATATTGCGGCCTCTGTTGCTGACTTCCTCTGTTGTCATTCTAAGTGTAATGGATTGATCTGACGTGCCTTGGGTGGATTCTCCCTCCGAAGCCCCTGGTCATTTCGGAGAACCTGTAAGCTTCCTCCCTTCTCTGCCGAAAGTCATTATCAGCGCGGATGTATTCATCCATCTTCTGAAGCAATTTTTCCAGGGTCTGAGGGGGTTTCCTGGCAAAGTATTGGGTCGTAGGTCCTGGCCGAAGCCCCTTGATCATGGCCTCAATGACCATTTCATTGGGCACTGTTGGTGCTTGTGCCCTCAGACGCAAGAATCTTCGGACATACGCCTGAAGGTATTCTTCGTGATCTTGCATGCACTGGAACAAAGCTTGAGCGGTAACCGGCTTCGTTTGAAACCCTTGAAAACTGGTGATCAGCATGTCCTTCAGCTTCTGCCATGATGTGATTGTTCCTGGCCGAAGAGAGGAGTACCAGGTTTGCGCAACATTCTTGATGGCCATGACGAAAGATTTCGCCATGACTGCAGTATTGCCTCCATATGAAGATTTGGTTGCTTCGTAGCTCATCAGAAACTGCTTCAGATCTGAGTGTCCGTCGTACATGGGAAGCTGAGGTGGCTTGTAAGATGGAGGCCAAGGTGTAGCCTGTAGCTCTGCTGACAGAGGAGAAGCATCATCAAAAGCAAAATTTCCATGATGGAAATCTTCATACCATTCATCCTCGTTGTAGAAACCCTCTTGGTCAAGCTCTCTGTGCTGGGGCCTTCAGTTTTGCTCATCTTGAGCAAGATGACGTACTTCTTCGGTGGCTTCGTCAATCTGCCTTTGTAGGTCAGCTAGCCGAGCCATTTTTTTCTTCTTCTTTTGCACTTGCTGATGAAGCATCTCCATATTCCTGATCTCTTGGTCCAACTCATCCTCCTGGGGCGTTTGACTGGTGGCCTTCCTCTTCTGGCTTCGGGCCTCTCGAAGAGAAAGGGTCTCCTGGTTCGGATCCAGCGGCTGCAGAGCAGCAGCCCCTGTCGCTGAAGCTTTCTTCGGTGGCATGACGAAGGTCAGTGCTTGCCGAAGGTGGTCGAAAAGGATTCATCGGAGGTGCGCGCCAATGTTGGGGACTTGTTCTCAAATGCTATGAGTTAAGAACAAGGCAACACAAAAAATGTTAAACATAAAAGTCCTTCGTCCTTCGAAACATTATTTCCCTTGAGAGATAATGATTTTCGGACGAAGGTTATGAAGGACGTACCTTCGTCAATACAACATATAAATAATGAAGAAGGAAACATATGAAATATAAAAGGTAACATAAACAGTTATGTATTATTATCAACTCATTTCTATTTTATTATTATGGAAAAATAGAAATGATTACAAATTACAAATGTACCTTCGGTTTGAAAGAAGGTAAAAGTACAAGCGTGACGCAAAAGCAAATGCCAAGTCAGCGTGAACAGTACGGGAGCACTGTTCATCTATTTATAGGCACGGGATGCTGCCCATGTAAAATTACAACCATGCCCTTTGCATTTGCTAATAACTCTATAGTAATTCATCGAGATCTAAATAGCCTTTTCCTCTTTAAGTCGGTTTCCTTTCCTGCTATCATGCCGAAGCTCCCCTGCTCATAGCTTCGGCTCTGCGCCATCCTTCGTATTCCTTGTGCTTCTCCACTCTGTGATTTTGATCCAAGTCCGAAGGTACCTGTTCATGTATTATACTCCAGAAACATTGTTAAATTATGTTTTTGAGGACATTCAGAAGCCGAAGGCCCCCAACACAACCAAACGAACTTTGTATAGTTGTTTGGTTGCTTGTATTAAGTGTTGCGCGACTCGGTAGTCATGCAAAAGCCCCCCTCGCCCTGGTTCATGGCATGCGAGAAAAAAATCTCGTTTTCGGTCGGCTGGGTGTGGGAGGTGAGCGTGCGGGAGCCGCTAGGGATTTGCTCCTCTTATGCACCAACTCTGCCCAGCGGCGGACCCATAATTTATAAGATGTATATTCAAAATTCCTAAGTGGCTAAAAAACGGTATATATAATACCCTATAAAGTCTAGCTATCTAAGTATGTACCGCAATATATTACATATATATGAGCATAAGCTTGATAATAATTAAAATATTCAATACCAAAATATTCAATAATAATTCAAAATTCCTAAGTGGCTAATAAACAGTATATATAATACCCTATAAATTCCTAAGTGCGTAGATTGGCAGCTCGAGATAGCCTCACCAAGATAAATGGCAACAACTTTTTTTATTCAGGTAGTATCACGGCCAACGCACTACCGGAATCGCGTTCTTTGTCGAGTGTCTAAAACACTCGGCAAATGTCATTTTGAAAGGGAAATGTGTCATTGGGCAATTTCTATAATGTTTTGATGATTAAGTGCCCAACATGTTTAAATCAAGTTCTAATGTGTCAAATAAAGTGAGAAGTGCAAATCAAAGAAAAAGGTACGTTTCTAGACTTAGTACATTGTTTTGAGTAGTAATGTATTTTGTCTAAGTGCTAGAAACAGAGAGAAAAGAATTGGAAAAAGACTTGGCTCTGTGCAACCAACTCCAGCTCGGCTTGGCACACCGGACTGTCCGGTGGTGCACCAGTCAGTGTTCGGTGCGCCAAGCTGGTCCGCGTGAAAAGACATCTCTCGGGACTTGACGACGGCGTACGACTATAATTCACCGGACTGTCCGGTGGTGCACCGGACTATCTGGTGTGTCATCCGCAGCGAACTCGTCGCTCTCGGGAAACAGAAAAGACGACGTGGCTATAATTCACCGGACTGTCCGGTGAGCCAACTGTCGCCAGCGCCAACGGTCGGCTGTGCAATCAGCGGGCAACGTGTGGCAGCTCCAACGGTCGGCGAGGGGCACCGGACAATGTCTGGTGCGCCAATGGGCCCGAAGCTGCAACGGTCATCTGCGCTCGATTTGGAAGGCAATCGCGCACCGGACAGGCTATTGTAGCTGTCCGGTGGCGCACCGGACTGTCCGGTGCGCCACTCGACAGAAGGCAAGGATGGCCTTCCAAGTTTGCCTCCAACGGCTCCTAGCTGCCTTGGGGCTATAAAAGGGACCCCTAGGCGCATGGAGGAGAAAACCAAGCATTCACTAAGTATTCTAAGGCATCCAGACTCTGCTCACGCGCATTCGCTTTGTTGTGTTAGAGATTTGAGCTCCATTCGAGTCGAGAACTCCCTGTGTTGTCAATTGATCTTGAGTCTTCACTTGTGTGTGTGGGTGTGCTGCGATTTGTGTCTTGTGTGTGTTGCTCTTCCCAACCTTACTCCATGCTTTCTTTGTGAACAATATTGTAAGGGCGAGAGGCTCCAACTTGTGGAGATTCCTCGCAAACGGGAAGAAAACTATAAGGAAGAAAACTGTGGTATTCAAGTTGATCATTGGATCACTTGAAAGGGGTTGAGTGCAACCCTCGTCCATTGGGACACCACAGCGTGGAAGTAGGCAAGTGTTACTTGGCCGAACCACGGGATAAAATCGCGTGTCTCTTGTGATTGCTCTCTCTATGATTATTTGTGTTCACAAGAGCTCGCCTAATAGACTTGATTAACTTGTGCTAATTTCTCTTTAATCAAGCTTGTTGGAATTTAGTGTTGATTTTTATAGGATCACCTATTCACACCCCCTATAGGTGCTCTCAATTGGTATCAGAGTCGTACTCTTCATCTAAGGGACTAACCGCCCGAAGAGAGGGATCCTAAGGGAAAGGGGATGGTGGTCAACGACCAGGAAAAGGAGTCCTTCCTCAACGAGCCTAGAGACGACAAGCCAACTGACTCAGGCTCGAGTCACAAGAAAAGAGACGGGAAGAAGAGGCGCATCAAGAAGATCATCTACTACGACAGTGATGCCTCGTCTTCTTCACCACACGACGACGATGATGACTCCTCGTCCAGGAAGAAACCGGTTAATCAAAACTATTCATTTGATTATTCTCGTATCTCGTACAATTCTAATGCTCATTTGCTATCGATTCCTCTTGGAAAACCTCCCCACTTTGATGGAGAAGACTATTCTTTCTGGAGTCATAAAATGCGTAGTCATTTATTTTCTCTCCATTCTAGTATCTGGGAGATTGTTGAAAACGGAATGCACTTTGATAGTACTGACAATGCCATGTTTATTAATGAGCAAATTCATAAAAATACCCAAGCCACTACTGTTTTGCTAGCATCTCTGTGCAGGGATGAATACAACAAGGTTAGCGGCTTGGATAATGCAAAGCAGATCCAGGACACCCTCAAGATATCTCATGAGGGAAACAACGCCACCATGATCACCAAAATGGAGTTGGTGGAAGGCGAGCTAGGGAGATTCGCCATGACCAGGGGTGAAGAGCCAACAGAAACCTACAACAGGCTCAATACCCTAGTCAACAAGATTCGAAGCTATGGAAGCACAAGATGGACGGACCATGATGTCGTCCGACTCATGCTCAGGTCCTTTACAGTTATTGACCACCATCTTGTGAATCTTATCCATGAAAATCCTAGGTACACAAAGATGACGCCCGAGGAGATACTCGGAAAATTTGTAAGTGGGCGCATGATGGTTAAGGAGGCAAGGTACGTGGATGACGCCTTGAACGTTCCACTACCTATATACGAGCCGCAGCCCGTTGCTCTCAAAGCAACAAGCAGCAAGGAGGCGCTACCAAGCAAGGTAGCTCAAGTGGAGGCTGCCGGCCTCAACGAAGATGAGATGGCGCTTATCATCAAGCGCTTCAAGACCGCACTTAATGGACGCAAGGAGTACCCCTCCAAGAATAAAACAAAGGGAAAGCGCTCCTGCTTCAAATACGGTGAGACTGGTCATTTTATAGCTCAATGCCCCGATAATGATAATGACCAGGAACAAGAAAAGTATGGGAAGAGGGAGAAGAAGAAGGTTTACAAGAAGGCGAAGGGCGAGGCGCACCTTGGAAAAGAATGGGATTCTAACTGCTCTTCATCCGACTCCGACAATGAAGGACTGGTAGCCTCGACCTTCAACAAGTGTTCGCTCTTCCCCAACGAACGTCACACTTGTCTAATGGCTAAGGAGAAGAAGGTACGTATTCGAGATTCCTCGAAGTACTCTTCTTCTAGTGATGAGGAATCTGGTGAAGAAGTAGATTATATTGATTTATTTAAGGGTTTAGATAGAGCTAAAGTAGATAAAATCAATGAGTTAATTGATGCTCTAAATGAAAAAGATAGATTGCTAGAAAGGCAAGAGGACATTTTGTATGAGGAACATGACAAATTTGTTAGTGTTCAAAAGTCTCTTGCCTTAGAACTTAAAAGAAATGAAATTATGTCTTCTGAATTGTTTGCCTGTCAGGAATCTGTCTCTAGTTTAAAGAATTTAAATGATGAATTAAATGTTAAGCTAGAGGAGGCAAATGCAACTAGATCTTGTGTAGAACATGTAGCTATTTGCAATAGATGCAAGGACTTTGATGTTAATGCTTGTGATGAACATCTTATTGCTATTACGAAATTGAATGATGAAGTGGCAAGTCTTAATGCTCAACTTAAGATTCACAAAAATGATTTTGATAAATTAAAGTTTGCTAGGGATGCCTACACTGTTGGTAGACACCCCTCAATTAAGGATGGACTTGGTTTTCGAAGGGAAACCAAGAACTTAACAAGCCAAAAGGCTCCCATTCTCACCAAGGAGAAAGGGAAGGCCCCTATGGCTAATAGTACTCAAAGGAATCATGCTTTCATTTATAATAGGAAAATTGCTAGTCATTCCAATTATAATAGGAGTTATGATCATGATGCTTTTGATTCACATGCTATGTTTGCCTCTAGTTCTACTTTTGTTCACGATAGAAGTAGGCTTAGGAGAAATCATGTTGTGCATCATGTGCCTAGGAAAGTGTGTAATGAATCTACTACTATCTTCCATTCTCGCAATACTTCTTTTGTTCTCTCATGTAAGAATGCAAAAGTAGTGGTTAGGAAATTGGGATCCAAATGCAAGGGAGACAAGACTTGCATATGGGTTCCAAAGACTGTTTTGACTAACCTTGTAGGACCCAACAAGAGTTGGGTACTTAAAACCCAAGCTTAAATTGCCTTGCAGGTTTATGCATCCGGGGATCTAGCTGGATAATGACATCGGATGCACAAACTACAAGACGAGGGAGAAGAAGATGTTCACCTCCTACGTCAAGAACAATGATTCCCAGGATACGATTATTTTTGGAGATGGGAACCAAGGCAAGGTCAAAGGTTTGGGAAAGATAGCCATCTCAAGCGAGCACTCTATTTCAAATGTATTTTTAGTAGAGTCATTAGGGTACAACCTCCTTTCTGTAAGTCAATTGTGCCACATGGGCTACAATTGTTTGTTTACAAATGTTGATGTATCTGTCTTTAGAAGGAGTGATGGTTCATTAGCATTTAAGGATGTATTAGACGGCAAACTCTACCTAGTTGATTTTTCGAAAGAGGAGGCCGATCTAGATGCATGCTTAATAATTAAGACTAATATGGGCTGGCTGTGGCATCGCCATCTAGCACATGTTGGGATGAAGAACCTTCATAAACTTCTAAAGGGAGATCATATGTTAGGACTAACCGATATCTGTTTCGAGAAAGATAGACCTTGTGCAGCTTGTCAGTCAGGGAAACAGGTGGGAAGCACTCATCACGGCAAGAATGTGATGACAACATCAAGACCACTGGAGCTTCTTCACATGGACCTCTTCGGACCCGTTGCCTACCTTAGCATCGGGGGAAGTAAGTATGTTCTAGTAATTGTTGATGATTTTTCCTACTTCACTTGGGTGTTCTTTTTGCAGGATAAATCAGAAACCCAAGGGACCCTAAAGCGCTTTCTAAGGAGGGCTCAAAACGAATTTGAGCTAAAGGTGAAAAAGATAAGAGCGACAACGGGTCTGAGTTCAAGAACCTACAAGTTGAGGAGTATCTTGAGGAGGAAGGTGTTAAGCACGAGTTCTTCGCTCCCTACACACCACAGCAAAACGGTGTGGTAGAGAGGAAGAATAGGATGCTTATCGACATGGCGAGGACGATGCTTGGAGAGTTCAAGACGCCCGAGCGGTTTTGGTCGGAAGCTGTGAACACAGCTTGCCATGCCATAAACCGGCTCTATCTGCATCGCCTTCTCAAGAAGACCTCCTACAAACTCCTTACCGGTAACAAACCCAACGTTTCTTACTTTCGTGTATTTGGGAGCAAATGTTACATTTTTGTGAAGAAAGGTAGTCATTCTAAATTTGCTCCCAAAGCAGTAGAAGGGTTTTTACAAGGGTATGACTCAAATACAAAGGTGTATAGAGTCTTCAACAAATCATTGGGTTTGGTTGAAGTTTCTAGCGACATTGTATTTGATGAGACTAATGGCTCTCCAAGAGAGCAAGTTGATCTTGATGACATAGATGAAGATGATGTTCCAACGGTCGCAATGCGCACGATGACGATTGGTGATGTGCGACCACAGGAACAACATGAGCAAGATCAGCCTTCTTCCTCGACACTGGTGCATCCCCCAACCCAAGATGATGGACAGGTGCCTCAAGAAGAGGAGTGTGATCAAGGGGGTGCACAAGAAGGACAAGTTATGGAGGAAGAAGCACCACGGGTCCCTTCAACTCAAGTCCGAGCGACGATCCAAAGAAATCACCCCGTCGATCAGATTCTGGGTGACATAAGCAAGGGAGTAACTACTCGCTCAAGATTAGCTAACTTTTGTGAGCATTACTCGTTTGTCTCTTCTATTGAGCCTTTCAGGGTAGAAGAGGCCTTGCAGGATCCGGACTGGGTGTTGACCATGCAGGAAGAGCTCAACAACTTCAAGAGGAATGAAGTTTGGAGCCTGGTGCCACGTCCAAAGCAAAATGTTGTGGGAACCAAGTGGGTGTTGTGCAACAAGCAAGACGAGCACGGGGTGGTGAGAAGAAACAAGGCTCGACTTGTGGCAAAAGGTTATGCCCAAGTCGCAGGTTTGGATTTCGAGGAGACTTTTGCTCCTGTGGCTAGGCTAGAGTCTATTCGAATATTATTAGCCTATGCCGCTCACCACTCCTTCAGGTTGTTTCAAATGGATGTGAAGAGCGCTTTCCTCAACGGGCCAATCAAGGAGGATGTATACATGGAACAACCCCCTGGCTTTGAGGATGACAGGTACCCCGACCATGTGTTTAAACTCTCTAAGGCGCTCTATAGACTTAAGCAAGCCCCAAGAGCATGGTATGAATGCCTTAGAGATTTCTTAATTGCTAATGCTTTCAAGGTTGGGAAAGCTGATCCCACTCTTTTTACAAAGACTTGTGATGGTGATCTTTTTGTGTGCCAAATTTATGTCGATGACATAATATTTGGTTCTACTAACCAAAAGTCTTGTGAGGAGTTTAGCAGGGTGATGACTCAAAAGTTTGAGATGTTGATGATGGGCGAGTTGAACTACTTCCTTGGGTTCCAAGTGAAGCAACTCAAGGACGGCACCTTCATCTCCCAAACGAAGTACAATCAAGATCTTCTCAACCGGTTTGGGATGAAGGACACCAGGCCCGCGAAGACACCGATGGGAACCGACGGGCATGTCGACCTCAACAAAGGAGGTAAGTCCGTTGATCAAAAGGCATAGCAGTCTATGATAGGGTCATTGCTTTATCTATGTGCTAGTAGACCGGACATTATGCTAAGTGTATGCATGTGTGCTAGATATCAATCCAACCCTAAGGAGTGTCACCTTGTGGCCGTTAAGCGAATTCTGAGATATTTAGTTTCTACGCCTTGCTTCGGGATCTGGTATCCAAAGGGGTCTACCTTTGACTTGATTGGATATTCAGACTCCGATTATGCTGGATGCAAGGTTGACAGGAAGATTACACCAGGGACGTGCCAATTCTTAGGAAGGTCCCTGGTGTCTTGGAGTTCAAAGAAACAAACATCCGTTGCCCTATCCACCGCTGAGGCCGAGTATGTTGCCGCAGGATAGTGTTGCGCGCAACTACTTTGGATGAGGCAAACCCTATAGGACTTTGGCTACAATCTGAGCAAAGTCTCACTCCTATGTGACAATGAGAGTGCAATCCACATGGCGGATAATCCTGTTGAACACAGCCGCACTAAGCACATAGACATCCGACATCACTTCCTGAGAGACCACCAGCAAAAGGGAGATGTCGAGGTGTTCCATATTAGCACCGAGAACCAACTAGCCGATATCTTTACCAAGCCGTTGGATGAGAAAACCTTTTGCAGGTTGCGTAGTGAGCTAAATGTCTTAGATTCGCGTAACTTGGATTGATCTATAGCATACATGTGTTCTATGCCTTTGATCATGTTACTTCATGCATTTATATGAATTGTTGCTTATTTATGGTGCTCAAGTTGTGCAAGGGATCCCCGGACCTCACAAGTCCATATGTGAATGATGCACATATTTAGGGGGAGAAGTGCTACAACTTGATCCTTTGAGACTAAACTTTGTGTTTGAGTATACTTGTTGTAGTCTCAAAGGTGCATTGAAAGGGAAAGGTGAACTTGGACCATGCAAAGACTTCCACTGCACTCCGGTATTAGTGTACTCACCTCCAACTTCATACTTATGCTCTCATTGCCTTTTTGCTCTTAATTGACATTTTTGGTGAGGCAATGGGGTTAAAGGGCCAAGAATGATCCCATTTTGGTGCTTAATGCCAAAGTGGGAGAAATTAAGGCCAAAGCAAATGGATCATCTACCACTTGTGAATTTTGAAAACAATAGAGTTAGAATTTTTTATTTGTCCAAAATACTCTTATTGCAAAATTTGGTCTCTTGTGGGGGAGAACTTTTGATTATGGGAAAAGGGGGAGTTTTTGGTACTTGATCAATTTTTCCATTGGAATATCTCTTGATTTGCCCAAACAAGTGTGTTTGACTTAGAGATAGGAAAAAAAGATTTGATTTACAAAAACAAACCAAGTGGTGGCAAAGAATGATCCAAATATGTCAAATCTTGTGCAAAACAATTTGGTCCTCAATTGCATTGATGTTGCACTTCTTTTGGTTGCTTTTGGATGTGTTGGCATAAATCACCAAAAAGGGGGAGATTGAAAGGGAAATGTGCCCTTGGGCAATTTCTATAATGTTTTGGTGATTAAGTGCCCAACATGTTTAAATCAAGTTCTAATGTGTCAAATAAAGTGAGAAGTGCACATCAAAGAAAAATGTACGTTTCTAGACATAGTACATTATTTTGAGTACTAATGTATTTTGTCTAAGTGCTAGAAACAGGGAGAAAAGAATTGGAAAAAGACTTGGCTCTGTGTAGCCAACTCCAGCTCGGCTTGGCACACCGGACTATCCGGTGCGCCAAGCTGGTCCGCGTGAAAAGGCCTCTCTCGGGACTCGACGGCGGCGTACGGCTATAATTCATCGGACTGTCCGGTGTGTTGTCCGTGGCGAACTCGTCGCTCTCGGGAAACGGAAAAGGCGACGTGGCTATAATTCACCAGACAGTCCGGTGGTGCACCGGACTGTCCGGTGAGCCAACTGTCGCCAGCGCCAACGGTTGGCCGCGCAATCAGCGGGCAACGTGTGGCAGCTCCAACGGTCGGCGAGGGGCACCAGACTGTCTGGTGCGCCAACGGGCCTGAAGCCGCAACGGTCATTTGCGCTCGATTTGGAAGGCAATCGCGCACCGGACAGGCTACTGTAGCTGTCCGGTGGCGCACCAGACTGTCCGGTGCGCCACTCGACAGAAGGCAAGGATGGCCTTCCAAGTTTGCCTCCAACGGCTTCTAGCTGCCTTGGGGCTATAAAAGGGATCCCTAGGCGCATGGAGGAGAAAACCAAGCATTCACTAAGTATTCTAAGGCATCCAGACTCCGCTCCCGCGCATTCGCTTTGTTGTGTTAGAGATTTGAGCTCCATTCGAGTTGAGAACTCCCTGTGTTGTCAATTGAACTCGAGTCTTCACTTGTGTGCGTGGGTGTGCTGCGATTTGTGTCTTGTGTGTGTTGCTCTTCCCAACCTTACTCCATGCTTTCTTTGTGAACAATATTGTAAGGGCGAGAGGCTCCAACTTGTGGAGATTCCTCGCAAACGGGAAGAAAACTATAAGGAAGAAAACCGTGGTATTCAAGTTGATCATTGGATCACTTGAAAGGGGTTGAGTGCAACCCTCGTCCATTGGGACACCACAACGTGGAAGTAGGCAAGTGTTACTTGGCCGAACAACGGGATAAAATCGCGTGTCTCTTGTGATTGCTCTCTGTGTGATTATTTGTGTTCGCAAGAGCTCGCCTCATAGACTTAATTAACTTGTGCTAATATCTCTTTAATCAAGCTTGTTGGAATTTAGTGTTGATTTTTACAGGATCACCTATTCACCCCCTCTAGGCGCTCTCACATTTTACACTCGATAAAGCCTTTGCCGAGTAATTTTTCGGACACTCGGCAAAGACTTTGTCGAGTGTCGAAAAGCACTCGGCAAAAAAGCACTCGACAAATTAAGAATCGCCCCCCCAAAAAAATAGCAAAATATTTTTTAAAATTATAGGAACAACTCTCCAATCGAGGTAGTTTGAAAAATTCAAATTTTAAAATTCAAACATAGTTTTGCATGACAAGATGATTTCAAACCAAAACATTGTCAACTACAAATTTCATAACTCTTCAATACCTACAACTTTAATGTTGTTGGTTTTTTTCTTTCGAGTCCGTTTTAAAATTTTAAATTTTATTTTTTTTAAAATTCAGACGTAGTTTTCGCTGATAAGATGACTTAAAATGAAAAAGTTGTCAACTACAAAATTTTATAACTTCTCAAGTGTTACAAAGTTTTTTTGGTTGTTTGGTCATTTGTTCATTTCATATGATGGTTCTAACAATATGCACAAATCTTATACATCTCTCTCGTAGTTTCATAAACTACGAGAGAGATATAAGTTTTATGAACAAATTTATTTTTATTTTGTTATATGAAGAAATGTTGAAAATATAAATTGTACATCATGATGAGTTATACAAATTTGTAGCTGAATTTTTTTTCATTTGAATTAATTTACTACTTTAAAATATGATTTTAAAATTGTCTTTAACTAGTGTTGAAAAAAGCACTTGACAAAGAGCTTCTTTGCCGAGTGTTAAAATAACACTAGGCAAAGAAGCTCTTTGCCGAGTTCAAAAATAAAACACTCGGCAAAGAACTTCTTCGTCAAGCGTTTTCTTTTACCGGAGGTTTTTTACGTGGCACTCAGCAAAGAGATTTTTTGCCGAGTAAAAAAAAACACTCGACAAAATATTTAGTACTTGACAAAGATCTAAATTCCGGTAGTGACAGCTCCGTCATGTGTTCTCGTTCCATTTTATTTATTTTATTTTTTGAATGGTATTAAGGTTAGCAGGTCACGGCATCAAGATCAAGCCATATTGATATTAGTAAGAAAAATTCCTTTTACGTTTCTAGCATGAATGCTAATTGCAGTTCGATTATTTTAATTATTACATGAAAACATATATTTATATGGTGAAACCATACTTTTATTAGCTATTTTTATTTTTTCTAGTATAGGGCTATATATTTTTTTTTCACCGGGACTACGAAAACGTAGATACGGGCCTAGCTGGCATCAGCGTCTAGTTTCGTTTCCCACCATGCAAACTCTACCGGGCCATTTGCAACACAAATAAGTAAGCTTCCAGATAACCAAATTGTCTCATGGGCCAGGCTCAATCTTGTGTCATGTCCTAGGTTTTATGGCTATGCATTTACATACGCCCCTGTTTTTTCAGTTTTTTTAGCTTTTTGGCCACCAAAAGCTGCGGACAGCCAAACACTTAGCTTCTCAGACAGTTTTTATAAAATTCGTTTGAGTAAAAATTATTCAAAAATCAACATAAACACATATACGGTTGAGTCGTTGAAATAGTAGAAATCCGTCACTTTCTAGATTCTGAGCCCTATGTACACCTTTATTTTCATCCGCATGTAATCTTAATGATACTCAGATTCTCTATACAGTCAGATTCTTCCTACAGCTAAATTTTTAGAAAAACTTGTCAAAAAAAAGCTGAACCAAACATGTAGTGATTTCCCTCATACCTTGTCATGCAGGTACGACTACAAGAGCGTAAAATAACACATGCAATCCAACAAATTAAGAATGTATTTGGTTCACGTTTCTAAACCAAATTTAATACTAAAATCTAGAATCTCAATTAAGCGATGACAAAAACAGAATATTTTTTTAAAAAATTATAATTTTTAGTTCAATTGATAATCGCCTTCTACCCTACCTCATAACAACTTTCTCATAGATAACAGTTAGAATTAGTTTTTTATTAATCTATAGCTAAACTAAATAAAACCTAATTATGACTATTATTGCAACTAATGTAGTTAGTAGTTGCAACCTCAAACCCAAACGACATGGATTGTATTTTCCATTGTTTTAAATTATAAGGTATTTTATTTTTTCTAGATTTATTATTTTTCTATATATATATATATATATATATATATATATATATATATATATATATATATATTATACTACAAAAAATGTTAAAACGTCTTATAATATGCCACAAGAGAACTACCAACTAGAATAAGTTTCCATTAAAAAATTCTACACATTTGCTAAAAATATCCATACGGTTTTTAAAATGCATTTTAAAACATTTTAAAAAGATAACACGCCCGTGGTAGCTACTCGTTCAGATTTAAATAACCGTATCAATATAAACGGTCAAGTTTATATTAACGTAGCCATACACATTTTAAAATATAATTAAAATAGATAAATAATAAATGTATTAACGGTCAAGTTTCAAATACGCTGACCGGTCAAGTTTATATTTTGCGGGCCGTCGACAAGCACAAGTGGGGAACCTTCGAGAATTCGAGAAAATAACACGGCAGCCGCCCACGAGCGCGGTGACGTACGTAACCCCGCGTACGCGGCCCGTAACCGCAACGTGGGCCGCCAGGGCTTTCCGGTCATTTCTCAACCCAGTCGCTGCGCCTATAAATGTCGCGTGCACGCGCACCGGATGAGGCCACCAAAGGTACCTTGCAATCACAACGAACAGAAGCTCTCGATCTCACCGACACCGAGGAAGAAGAGATCAATGGCGTCCGAGCAGGGAGTCGTGATCGCGTGCCACAGCAAGGCTGAGTTCGACGCCCACATGACCAAGGCCCAGGAAGCCGGCAAGCTGGTACGCGTCCCCGTGCCTCGTCTTCCTCGATCCCCATTCCCGTGATTTTGTTTGGAAAGCTGTTTAGGGGATTCCGCGGTTCAAATCGATTCGTCTTTGGTTTCCTTATTATGCGGTCGCCCCCCTGTTCAAATTTGCTCTGAATCGCATCTGGGATGCTTGTGTTCGGGGGTGATTAGGGTGCGGCGCGTGTAGTGGGCAGGATTTTAGGGATTTTAGCGGGTCCGTACAGTCCGTCTCCGTCCAGGGATTATGTTGATTGATGTAGCCTGAGACGATTTGATGTCCACGGTTGTGCACACAGATTTATTATGGGTGGAGTATTGATATGTGCATGCAACGAATTTATTGCACATGCTTTTCGTGGTTACTTAGTAATTATAGGTGTGATTTAAATTAGTTTGCCCTACTGCTGATCTCTATGCTGAACCGGAAACCCGTATGAGCTTTGCGGCAACATTTGTGTGAGTAATTTGAGCTGGCAGTTGCTCTATTTGGAGATCTGTATTTCCACTAAATCTACGAAGTAGTAGATGCATAGATAAACTTAAGCTGTCATAGAAAGTCATTTAAAACATGGGAAGAGTTTGACGTTTAGACCTCTGTTAAGTGCTCATGATGTCATATTGAAATTTCGTACACTCTAAGGGGAGTAATTTGGAATTGGGGAAAGAATTCAACAGCTGCAGTTGAGATTTGCTAGGAAGTCAAGTTGAAATTGGGAAGGATTCAAGGGCTACAGACCACCTCCGTACCTTCTCCTGTACCTTCTCCTGTGTACTGTAGAGTAACTGATTTTAGGTCTTTTTGTTTGAGGACTAATCTTTAGTTGTCGTTTAGGGGTAGCTTTGGAACTTTATTTTTTCAAAGGATTTCTATTTTTTTAAAGGAAAATGAACTAATTTTCTTTTGAATAATTTTCTTTTGAAAAATGAGAACCTTTGGAAAAATGGGTTCACAAACTAACCTTTAACCTTTTTTTTTGCTAAATAGAAGAACTAAAGTAGATATTAGTGGGGTGTTTAGTTTGAAGAATGAGCTAGTCCATCATCTTCACACTCCACACATTTTTTTTGGTTTGTATAATGGAATAAGTTGATCCATCACTATCTTAATCCTCATATTTAGTTAGTACTAATATAAGAAATGATGTCATCTCACCAAATTTGAAGAATGAACTCATGATGAACTACCTTATTTTGGAGGGAATGATCCCTCAAACCAAACACTCTCTAATTGATTTTAGTGTTAAGTCGTTTAAAGGATAGCTAAAAGAGATTGAAGCAGATTTATTCATATCTCTACCCTTCATTTAGTACTCTCTCTTCTTGATATCCTAAGCATAAAGGGTATTTCAGTCTTTCTACAGTGTTCTGAACATGTTTATTAGTCCTTAGAACCAAATAGATAGGGACTAAAATTTAATCTAGAACTAATTTTCAGTCTAGAACTAATAGGAAGCAAACAGAGCCTAGGACTGCACTCCGTATGCTCTGATTCAACCACGAGTTCTTGTCCTTGTCGTTGTCTTCCGAGGGCGCACAGTTGATCGGCGTTGCATTCGGACGGTCGGACCTAGGACTGCACTCCAGTATAATACCGTCGTTTTCTTTCCGGCAGAGTAGCAACTCTACCGCCTCTAACATGGAGCTCTGTCAAACTTGCGCAACCTTTCAGGTGGTCATCGACTTCACTGCCGCCTGGTGCGGTCCATGCCGCGCCATCGCCCCACTGTTCGTCGAACACGCCAAGAAGTTCACTCAGGTCGTCTTCCTGAAGGTGGACGTGGACGAAGTGAAGGTGAGCACGGTGTCCCGACAGCTAGCGAGCGATTCACCGGGTTCCCCCTTTCCGTTACAGTGTACTGATGACGCTGTTTCCTCCTCTCTCCCAACAGGAAGTCACCGCGGCCTACGAGGTCGAGGCGATGCCGACCTTCCACTTCGTCAAGAACGGCAAGACGGTCGCGACCATCGTGGGTGCCAGGAAGGACGAGCTCCTGGCCCAGATCGAGAAGCATGCCGCGCCTGCGCCTGCGTCTGCGTCTGCCTAAAGGAGATCAGTCGTCGCCGTCAATAAGGGCCAGCACGTATGGCTGTAAATGTTGTCGTTATCAGTTCTGGCTTTGTCGTTTGTGGGCGATTGTGAACTAGTAGTATGTTTGTTTCTATCCGAGCCGGAGGCGATACTTAACCATGGATACTTGTTGTGAGTTCGTTTCTGTTCGCGTGTGACTCTTGAATTGAATCAACCAGCTCACCACTGCACCAGGCCGTGGTGAGTGGTGACAGTGATTTCCTGTTATCATGAATGATCCTATGGATGGATATAGAATAATAGATAAATCACGTTGCGCTGCAATGGGCAAGCATATCTATCATCTACAGTGCAAAACAATGGCCCAATTAAAGATGAAAACGGTTTCAGAATTTTTCGGTATTCCGTTTATCGATTTTGAAATTTTTCGATCGGATTCACCGGTAACAGTATTCTTCAAAACCGGAATCGGTTTTCAGAATTTTCTATCGGAATCAGTGTGATGTTTTACCGACCGTTTCCTTCGGTTATCGGTTTTTGTCGGAAATTACCGGATTTGTGTCTCGGAATTTTCCAGCATTTGATTTTTCGTATCGTCTATACGTCTCTGAATAAGGATTACTTATTTTTGTATTTTTTGGACGCCATTTTTTGGGATAAATAGTGTTGGAAGGCAGTTGAGATTAACAATTTGGTCTCTCGATCAAATTCACCCTTTTCTATGCACATGTTATATATTAGTAACATATAATGATAGAGAGCCGACAGTCTGTCTTTTTCACACACTAAATTTTAGGGTTTTCTGTGAGGCTGTGAAAAAACTCTTTATGTGAGGAAAAAATATTTCATGAGTAAACATGCCATGTCAGCTAAATCGAGTGGATATTGTGAATTGTGAACTTTGTGTCTGGAAACTTGTTATACTGTAAAACTTGTTATTTTGTGAACGTGTGATCTTTGTAAACTTTTTATATTATAAATTTGTGATCCTTGTGAACTTATTATATCATGAATTGTGAACTTGTGGTCTTTGTGATCTTTTGTCAACTTTGTTGTATTGTGAAGTTTGATATGTTTACCGATCGTAATTTAGATTTCGACCGTTACCGGTGTATTTTCCGCACCGAACTTTCGTTTCCGATGTTTTCGAAATACCGATATCGTTTTCGTTTCCGAAATTACCATTTTCAATTTTGTTTCCGATAAAAATTACGAAAACGATAATGATTTTAGTGTTTATCGACGGTTTCCGACCGTTTTCATCCCTAGGTCTAGTGGAGTCTCTCTATCCTAACTCGGTAGCCAGTAGGGGAATCCCCGCGGTTGGCTCCAAAAAAATATACGGTGCTCTGAACATCCAGATTGTGGTGCTCCGAACGTACCATTTTGACTTCCCTGATAAGCATTCGGATGAAGCTTTGTTGGACTATCACATCGACATCATTTTTTGAAGAAACCACCGCATTTTGACACTTGCAAGTCTGCAGCATCTGGCCAATTAGGAAATTCATTAGGAAACAATTTGCAGATTAGGCGCCCAAGAGTATACTGTGGCCACACGAAGATGCTACTACTATACTCCTAGTAGATATGCAGTATGGTAGCATAGCATCCGAGTTCAAGCTCGGTGACATGACTTCCTTACACGCTGAACTGGCAGTTTTGGAATTAACTGCGGGCTCTACATACAGGATATGGTAGTTTCACGTGTACATTTTGAGCTAACGAGAGATCTAAAGGGCATCTAGTATCCATCTATTTTGGTACTACTACTTTATTTATTTGTTACCTACTCCAATACGGTGACTGCGAGGAAGAGTCGCGCGCTGCTAGCAGAACGGCCGAAGGAGAATCTAGGTAGGCACCTGTTTGTTTGGCCAACACAAGAGAAGTAGGCAGTGGAGGAAGATTTATTAGGTTAATATAAATTTGGATAGTCTGATAATTAGTCTTTTGAAATATGTTTTTTTAACCTTTACTACCTAAATATAGGATAGATAGTGTGTTTAGCTAGTTTGCTAGTGCCATGAATATCAGGTTCTGCTGCTCAGTTTGGATGTCGATACCAGAGAATTGAGTGTACGATTCTAAATCTAAATTCTATGTGCAACCAAACAATTTATGAAAGCTTATTTTGATTTCAAATTCCGTGCACCAATATCTACATTTAAAACCGAGTAGTAAAGTTTTTAAGGAGCTGGTACAACTATCTATTCCAACTCTTATGCAGAAGAGTGAAGTATTCCACGACCTTATTTTGTGCATCACCGGAGAACCCAATATATACCGAAAACAATTTTTCTGATGCTCTTTTCTTTTCTTTTTTTAAAAAAAAGATGAGATGATATATATATATATATATATATATATATATATATATATATATATATATATATATATATATATACACACACACACCAATACACTTTATTTTGGCTAGTGCTTGAAGAATCGATTCTTCCACTTGAGTTGATAGAAAAGCCATGAACAAGAGCTCTGGTCGTAAAAAGAAGCCAAGTTCCAAAGAAGCACCATCATGTGGCTCACTTTACTTGCGTTTCAAAGTCGAGTGCTAGCTGCAACGTTCCTACCAGTTTCCAAAGATGCTACGCTTAATGGCCCTCGGCGTACTATCATCGACCAGCTCCTAATCCACTTACTTAAGTGCCATTTGGTTCACATACTGGTAACGTAATGGTTAACAGATAACGTTAAATTATGTTTGTTTAAGTCGAACCGTAATAGATACCACACTACAAATAAATATCACTTTATTCAAATTTGTTACCGCCAGTATTTAAGTGTGAAACGTTACCATTATCATTTACGTTATATTTCGTGAACCAAATGACACCTAAATTGCTGCAGTTACATGAGCAACGTAGCAGCAAGATGCTGATTGTTTCGAGATTGATTACTGGAGGTGCGTGTATGAATTGCTGTTGTGAGCGAGTTTTCTCAATTGTCTGTGTGATCTGCGGATCAGAGGGAGATACCAACCCCTGGAGCTCTCTGATGCATATTTTATTATTGGAACGAAAACGGATAATGACGATGCCGACTACAGGTTTGGCTCTCGTTCAACTTCAAGCTGCAGACCACAAGTGATGTGATGGGATGGGATGCGGTTGGTCCATTTCCCTCGGCGGTTTGGGGGCAAGGCCGAATTTTATGGGTCAAGTAAATGCAGTCATAGACTTGCATTTTCTTGGCCGAAAGAAGATAATGCTTTGAGGGACAAAGAATCTTAACATTTAACAATTGTGTTAACTTGTTTTATGATTCAGTAATCAGAAACAAGTGACCAACAAAAATATCTTTCTAATTTTCTTTTGTGATTTATTTATACCATGTCCGATCAATTCCCTTCTAAGCCATTTTCGAAAATACTGCCCACCGTTACATTATTGTACCAACAACAGCGAACTTAGTACTAATTCGTGTTTAGGGGCAGGCATGCATGTCTACACTCAGCTAGTGTAGCGTAACACTGACGAGTTCCGCCCCCGATACAGCAGTAGCACTTGTTGTCCTTGCACGGAAGCAACACCTGTCTACATTCTGCTCTCGTCTCCATGACCCCTTCTTCAGCTGATAGAGCAGGAGGAGCGCCCACCTCATCTGTGCAAATTGCACGGAAGCAATATCAGTGAAGAAGATTGAGCAAATTAAAGGACACACTAGCTAGTCTCCGTTTCTATATATCGATAGATAAATCAAAGATGGCTCGAGAACAACTATGAAATATTTTAGCATCAAATTTTGTTTTAATACATACCGGTATTGAGTAACTTAATAACACATATTAGGAGTATATAATATAATATATGTCGCTAATTCTCCAAGAGACAGATACATATCCGGTACCATGCATGTTCTAATTCTCTCCTAAATTACGATGAACTCAAACATGTGCAGTTCTCACTTACCCTGAAGACCCTGCGCACAGGATCCGAGGAGCAGTAACGAGAAAAGCACTAGTGCGTCCACGCGCTTTGTGTGCTTCTCCATATCGTCAGAAGAAAATTTGAAGAAATTCCTCGCGGTTCCAGACGATTTCTATACGTATGTGGTGCGCGGTATGTGCAAAATTGCTGGCTTCTTCTACGCAGTACTACAGGCATTTTTATAGAGGAGAAACGTAGGAGTAACTGATAAGTACAGTAAGTAGTATTGATCAAATTAAAGACAGGCTACTCCGAAATTAGTAGCGGTTTATGTCTTGCCACTTTTGTGGAAAGTTTTAAATAATTTCCTTTTTATTTATAGACAAAGCTGCCAACTATTTATCACACAAACTGGCCATAGCCACATATATATATAATCCTTCTATATATACTTATTATTTATTTATTTTTTGAGCTATATGTCTGCGACAAGATACCAAATCATAATATCATGCTACTTTCACTAGTAGAAAAGAGCTCAAAGCTTACGACGAGATTTAATTTTTACAGACGGTTTCAATTATCAAACGCCAGTGCTATTTTTAGTGACGGTTTCTTAACAAAACCGCTAGTGACGAAAACCGTCACTAGAAATCCACTAGTGGCAACTGGCAAACCCCCCTAATAAAAATAATTTATTTTACTATTTTGAACCCATTTTATGTTTTCCAGAAAATATTTCCACTGGCGGTTTTATTACCTCGACCGCAAGTGAAAATCGATTTCTACTAACGGTTTTATTATGTCGACTGCTAGTGGAAATCGATTTCCACCGGTGATTCTCAGTTACCGCTTGTAAAAAAAGATTATTTCTACTAGCTACTCCGAAATTAGTAGCGGTTTATCTATTGCCACTTTTGTGGAAAGTTTTAAATCATTTCCTTTTTATTTATAGACAAAGCTGCCAACTATTTATCACAGAGACTGGCCATAGCCACACACATATAATCCTTCTATATATAGTTTTTATTTATTTATTTTGAGCTATATGACAACATACCAAATCATATATATCCTGCTACTTTAAGACAGGCTGGTCACTGGGCAATCAATAGTGATTTATTTTCAACTAAATATGTACCAAAATACACTGAGCTCCATGTGGTGCTTGGGCCGTAGCCTCGGCCCGTAGTGCTGGCCTGACCCGACATGATTATTTCTTTATTTTACAGAAATTCATATATACATATATACAATTTATATTAAATATTATAAACATTTGAGCATGATGTTCTATTGGTTAGACAACTTCATTCAATGTCCTTCCACCCTTCTTCCATTAGGGTGGTGGTTTAAACCCCACCTCCTGCATTGTTTTTTAATATTTTACGCTGAGTTGATTTGAAGAAATGTAGAGATTTTTTTTGTAAAAAGATGACGTAGGACGACCGTTGAAACTGATATAGATTTATTTCAAAATCCATACGCTACTAATTTAGCCATATATGTTGGTATATGCTCTCCCCCCCTACTCCCTTCATATTGAAATATAGCGTCCCCTAAAGATTTTAAGATAGATTGAGAGGGAATACAGAGACGCACTAACCCTTATTTCATTTTTAATAAAAAAATAATTCCCAATGTATAGACATGATTAATTGAGATTGTTTGCATAAATAACAAGTAACAATATATCACCTAACAAATTTATGCGCCTATTTTATACAAAACTGTCCTATAAAAAATCTTTGGTACTTGGGTTAAAAAAAAAATCTCCGGTCCTTCTAGACATTATATTTCAAGACGAAGGGATTATTAATTGAGCCAAACCTAATATATGGTTTGATAGTTGTATTTTGGGAAAGAGAGATTTTTTGGCAAAACTTCTTTTACTTTAAGCAAATATATAAACTATTCAGCAAGTTGGCCATGTATCTAAGTCCTTTTATAGTTTAGTACTCACCCATCCCAACAAATGTAATTCTAGCATTCTAAGCTAGTTATGTGGGTCCATCTAATGAATTCAATGTCCCCTCATATCATCGAATTGCCTCCTTCATGTTTGATTTACTTATAGGATGTTCTGTTTGATAAATTACGTAGATCATCACCTTTTGATCCTTTCAGTGTCTTACTGGAAGGACCAACTGATGGCTAGAGGGAGTGGGTTTGAACATACTATAATACAATTTCTTGAAGAAACGACCATGAGGTGCATGAGTTAGTAACAAAGGTGAGTCATATAAGGATCCCACCCAAGTAATCTAGCTAGTACCACATGTCATCCTGAAAGTCGCCTAGAGGGGGGGTGAATAGGGCAAAACTGAAATTTACAAAGTTAATCACAACTACAAGCCGGGTTAGCGTTAGAAATATAATCGAGTCCGCGAGAGAGGGTGCAAAACAAATCGCAAGCTAATAAAGAGTGTGACACGCGGATTTGTTTTACCGAGGTTCGGTTCTTGCAAACCTACTCCCCGTTGAGGAGGCCACAAAGGCCGGGTCTTTTTCAACCCCTTCCCTCTCTCAAACGGTCCCTCGGACCGAGTGAGCTTTCTCTTCTCTAATCAACCGGGAACAAAACTTCCCCGCAAGGACCACCACACAATTGGTGTCTCTTGCCTCGGTTACAAGTGAGTATTGATCTCAAGAAAGAATGAGAAAGAAGAAAGCAATCCAAGCGCAAGAGCTCAAAAGAACACGACAAATCACTCTCACTAGTCACTAAAGCTTTTGTGGAATTGAGAGAGGATTTGATCACTTGGGTGTGTCTAGAATTGAATACTAGAGCTCTTGTAAGTAGTTGGAAGGTGGAAAACTTGGATGACTTGAATGTGGGGTGGTTGGGGGGTATTTATAACCCCAACCACCAAACTAGCCGTTTGGTGGAGGCTGCTGTCGCATGGCGCACCAGACACTGTCCGGTGCGCCAGCCACGTCACCAGGCCGTTGGGTTCCGACCGTTGGAGCTCTGACTGCTGGGCCCGCCTGAATGTCTGGTGGCACACCGGACATGTACTGTAGAGTGTCCGGTGTGCCACTTCGCGCGTGCCTGACTTCTGCGCGCACTGGCGCGCATTAATTGCTTCTGCAGGTGACCGTTGGCGCGAAGTAGCCGTTGCTCCGCTGACTCACCGGACAGTCCGGTGTGCACCGGACATGTCCGGTGAATTATAGCGGAGCGGATTCCCGAAGCTGGCGAGTTCAGAGTCGCTCTTCCTTGGAGCACCGGACACTGTCCGGTGTACACCGGATAGTCCGGTGAATTATAGCGGAGCGCCTCTGAGTTTTCCTGAAGGTAAAGAGTTTGGTTTGGAGTTCCCTGGTGCACCGGACACTGTCCGGTGGTGCACCGGACACTGTCCGGTGGCACACTGGACAGTCCGGTGCGCCAGACCAGGGCACACTTCGGTTATCCCTTTCTCTCTTTGTTGAACCCTTTTCTTGGTCTTTTTATTGGCTTAGTGTGAACCTTTGGCACCTGTATAACTTATAGACTAGAGCAAAACTAGTTAGTCCAATTATTTGTGTTGGGCAATTCAACCACCAAAATCAATTAGGAACTAGGTGTAAGCCTAATTCCCTTTCAATCTCCCCCTTTTTGGTGATTGATGCCAACACAAACCAAAGCAAGTATAGAAATGCATAATTGAACTAGTTTGCATAATGTAAGTGCAAAGGTTGCTTGGAATTGAGCCAATATAAATACTTATAATATATGCATGGATTGTTTCTTTAATTTTGGACATTTTGGACCACGCTTGCACCACATGTTTTGTTTTTGCAAATTCTTTTGTAAATTCTTTTCAAAGTCCTTTTGCAAATAGTCAAAGGTAAATGTGTAAGATTTTGCGAAGCATTTTCAAGTTTTGAAATTTTTCTCCCCCTGTTTCAAATGCTTTTCCTTTGACTAAACAAAACTCCCCCTCAATAAATTCTCCTCTTAGTGTTCAAGAGGGTTTTAAGATATCACTTTTGAAAATACTAACTTCTTCCCCTTTTGAACACAATAAGATACCAATTTGAAATTGCCAATTGAAAATCATTAATTTGAAAATTAGGGTGGTGGTGCGGTCCTTTTGCTTTAGGCTCATGCTCTCTCCCCCTTTGGCATAAATCGCCAAAAACAGAATCATTAGAGCCCTTTCCTAGCTACTTTCTCCCCTTTGGCAAATAAAACATGAGTGAAGATTATACCAAAGACGGAGAGTTGCTCGGAGCGACGGCGAAGGATGAGTTACGGAGTGGAAGCCTTTGTCTTCGCCGAAGACTCCAATTTCCTTTCAATACACCTGTCGGGGACCATAATTAGGGGTACCCTCAAGACGCCTAATTCTCAGCTGGTAACCCCCATCAGCATAAAGCTGCAAAGGCCTGATGGGCACGATTAAGTCAGGGATCAGTCCACACGAGTGACTCGATCACGCTTCACCCGAGCCTAGCCTCGGCCGAAGGCAGCCGACCTCGAGAGACTTCTGTCTCGCCCGAGGCCCCCTTTTTATGGCGGACACATCACCGGCTCGCCCAAGGCCTTGGCTTCGCTCAGAAGCAACCTTGACTAAATCACCACACCGACTGACCAAATTGCAGGGGCACTTAACGCACAGGAGGCCTGACACCTCTATCCTGACACGCGCCTCCGGCAGAGCCGAGGTGACCGCCGTCACTTCACCGCTCCACTGGCCAGTCTGACAGAAGGACAGCGCCGCCTGCGCCACTCCGACTGCAGCGCCACTCGACAGAGTAAGTCTGACAGGCAGTCAGGCCTCGCCAAAGGCGCCACGGCGAACTCCGCTCCGCCCGACCCCAGGGCTCGGACTCGGGCTAAGACCCGGAAGACGGCGAACTCCGCTCCGCCCGACCCCAGGGCTCGGACTCGGGCTAAGACCCGGAAGACGGCGAACTCCGCTCCGCCCGACCCCAGGGCTCGGACTCGGGCTAAGACCCGGAAGACGGCGAACTCCGCTCCGCCCGACCCCAGGGCTCGGACTCGGGCTAAGACCCGGAAGACGGCGAACTCCGCTCCGCCCGACCCCAGGGCTCGGACTCGGGCTAAGACCCGGAAGACGGCGAACTCCGCTCCGCCCGACCCCAGGGCTCGGACTCGGGCTAAGACCCGGAAGACGGCGAACTCCGCTCCGCCCGACCCCAGGGCTCGGACTCGGGCTAAGACCCGGAAGACGACGAAACTCCGCCTCGCCCGACCCCAGGGCTCGGACTCCGCCCTGGCCTCGGCCGAACGACTTCCGCCTCGACCGACCCCTTGGCTCGGGCTCGGCCACGGCAACAGAAGGCAGACTCAACCTCGGCTTCGGAGGAAACCCCACGTCGCCCTGCCTAGGGCACAGACCGCCACGTCAATAGGAGGCGCCATCATCATCCCACCCCGAATCGACTCGGGTCACGGAGAACAAGACCGGCGTCTCATCCGGCCAGCTCCGCCAGAGAGGCAATGATGGCGCTCCACAAGCTCTATGACGACGGCGGCCCCTAGCTCTCTTACGGAAGCAGGACAACGTCAGCAGGGACTCGACCGCTCCAACAGCTGTCCCTCCATCAGGCTCCGCCGCACCTCCAACAGCCACGACATCACGCCAGCAGGGTGCCCAGATCTCTCCGGCTGCCACATTGGCATGTACCTAGGGCGCTAGCTCTCCCTCCGCTAGACACGTAGCACTCTGCTACATCCCCATTGTACACCTGGATCCTCTCCTTACGACTATAAAAGGAAGGACCAGGGCCTTCTCAGAGAAGGTTGGCCGCGCGGGACCGAGGACGGGACAGGCGCTCTCTTGGGGCCGCTCGCTTCCCTCACCCGCGTGGACGCTTGTAACCCCCCTACTGCAAGCGCACCTGACCTGGGCGCGGGACGAACACGAAGGCCGCGGGACTTCCACCTCTCTCACGCTCGGCTCCGGCCGCCTCGCCTCTCCCCCCTTCGCGCTCGCCCACGCGCTCGACCCATCTGGGCTGGGGCACGCAGCACACTCACTCGTCGGCTTAGGGACCCCCCTGTCTCGAAACGCCGACAGTTGGCGCGCCAGGTAGGGGCACGCTGCGTGCTGACGAACAGCTCCCCGTCAAGCTCCAGATGGGCAGTCTCCAGCAACCTCTCCGGCCCGGGACGGTGCTTCGTTTCGGGACTCTTGAGTTCATGTCCTTCGACGGCAGCTACGACATGACACTTCTTCCGCCGCCGCGCGACTACGACAATGGCGGCCGACAACCCGCCCGCCGGCGGCGGAATCGACGACGTCTACCCCGCGTGGTGGAAGAGCAACATTCGGGCTCGCTCCGTTCTCTCCCCCGCCAACGGAGGAGGAGGCGGGGCCGTCAAGGCCAGACGGGAGGCCACGCTTCGCCGGCCGTCGAGCGAATCGACGCCCCCGACGCCCCGACGGAAGGCACGCCGGACGTCGACCTCGCGTTCGAGACGGAGGCAAGCGCCGTCCCCCCGCGGCACGCTGACCCCGAGCAAGAAGACGACGCCGGCGCGCTCGCGGAAAGCCTGCAGGACGTCGCCCTCGAACCAGAGATGACGGCGCAACCAGTCCCCGATGTGACTACGTCGCTCCTCGTCGACCAAAAGGTAACGACTAACTCCCATCTTGCGTCATTTCGACTCGGCCTCAACCCGCCAAACGACCTCGTGTTGGCGGGCGCTCTCATTGAGGCGAGTGCAACCCCACTGAGGTTCTGTATGCGGTCGCCTTGGGACCGACTGACGGACGTCTCGACCTACGGGCCCTCCGGGTCCGAGGAAGATGACGATCCCAGCATCGGTTGGGATTTCTCCGGACATGGCAACCCCAGTGCCATGCGGGACTTCGTGACCGCATGTGACTACTGTCTATCCGACCGTTCCGACGGAAGCCGCAGCCTCGGTGACGAGAGCTGCGGCCCAAGCCGCGAATGTTTCCACATCGAGCTAGGGGATCCCACCGAAGGCAACCATCTTGGCATGCCGGAGGATGGTGTTCTCCCTAGGCCGGTGCCTCGCGCCGACATCCCACGGGAGCTAGCTGTGGTCCCCGCTCCGGCGGGGGGTTACGACCCACAACTCGAGCAAGTCCGCGAGGCGCAGGCCAGGCTCAACGAGGGAACAGGGGCGCTTGAGCCGATCCGTCGGGACGCCGGACAGGCATGGGTGGGCCAACCCCTGGCCGGAGAAATACGTCATCTGCCCCAAGGTCTCCAGCACCGCGTCGCCAACGACGTCAGGATCAGGCCGCCGCCCGCATCCAGCGGGGTCGGTCAGAACCTGGCGACCGCAGCGATGCTCATCCGCTCGATGCCGGAGCCATCAACCACCGAGGGGCGGCGAATCCAGGGAGAACTCAAGAATCTCCTGGAAGGCGCTGCGGCCCGGCGGGCCGAGAGCACTGCATCCCGGAGGCAAGGATATCCCTCGGAACCTCATGCCGCGACTTCCCGATTCATGCGGGAGGCCTCGGTCTACACCGGGCGCACGCGCAACACCGCGCCTGCGGCCCCGGGCCACCTCGGCAACGAGCACCATCGACGCGACCGTCGGGCTCACCTCGACGAAAGGGTGCGCCGAGGCTACCACCCCAGGCGTGGGGGGCGCTACGACAGCGGGGAGGATCGGAGTCCTTCGCCCGAACCACCCGGTCCGCAGGCCTTCAGTCGGGCCATCCGACGGGCGCCATTCCCGACCCGGTTCCGACCCCCGACTACTATCACAAAGTACTCGGGGGAAACGAGACCGGAACTGTGGCTCGCGGACTACCGCCTTGCCTGCCAACTGGGCGGAACGGACGACGACAACCTCGTCATCCGCAACCTCCCCCTGTTCCTCTCCGACACTGCTCGCGCCTGGTTGGAGCACCTGCCTCCGGGGCAGATTTCCAACTGGGACGACTTGGTCCAAGCCTTCGCTGGCAATTTCCAGGGCACATACGTGCGCCCCGGGAACTCCTGGGACCTTCGAAGCTGCCGGCAACAGCCGGGAGAGTCGCTCCGGGACTACATCCGGCGATTCTCGAAGCAGCGCACCGAGCTGCCCAACATCACCGACTCGGATGTCATCGGCGCGTTCCTCGCTGGCACCACTTGCCGCGACCTGGTGAGCAAGCTGGGTCGCAAAACCCCCACCAGGGCGAGCGAACTGATGGACATCGCCACCAAGTTCGCCTCCGGCCAGGAGGCGGTCGAGGCTATCTTCCGAAAGGACAAGCAGCCCCAGGGCCGCCCGTCGGAAGAAGCTCCCGAGGCGTCTGCTCCGCGCGGCGCCAAGAAGAAAGGCAAGAAGAAGTCGCAATCGAAACGCGACGCCGCAGACGCAGACCTTGTCGCCGCCGCCGAGTATAAGAACCCTCGGAAGCCCCCCGGAGGTGCAAACCTCTTCGACAAGATGCTCAAGGAGCCGTGCCCCTACCATCAGGGGCCCGTCAAGCACACCCTCGAGGAGTGCGTTATGCTTCGGCGTCATTTCCACAGGGCCGGGCCACCCGCCGAGGGTGGCAGGGCCCACGACGACGACAAGAACGAAGAACACCCAGCAGGGGGGTTCCCCGAGGTCCGCGACTGCTTCATGATCTATGGAGGGCATGCGGCGAATACCTCGGCTCGGCACCGCAAGCAAGAGCGCCGGGAGGTCTGCTCGGCGAAGGTGGCGGCGCTAGTCTACCTAGACTGGTCCGACAAGCCCATCACTTTCGACCGGGCCGACCACCCCGACCATGTGCCGAGCCCGGGGAAATACCCGCTCGTCGTCGACCCCGTTGTTGGCGATGTCAGGCTCACCAAGGTCCTGATGGACGGGGGCAGCTGCCTCAACATCATCTACGCCGAGACCCTCAAGCTTCTGCGCGTCGATCCGTCCTCCGTCCGAGCAGGCGCTGCGCCCTTCCACGGGATCATCCCTGGGAAGCGCGTCCAGCCCCTCGGGCGACTCGACCTCCCAGTCTGCTTCGGGACACCCTCCAACTTCCGAAGGGAGACCCTGACGTTCGAAGTGGTCGGGTTCCGAGGAACCTACCACGCCGTGCTAGGGAGGCCATGCTACGCGAAGTTCATGGCCGTCCCCAACTACACCTACCTGAAGCTCAAGATGCCGGGCCCCAACGGGGTCATCACCGTCGGCCCCACGTACAAACACGCGTTCGAATGCGACGTGGAGTGCGTGGAGTGCGCCGAGGCCCTCGCCGAGTCCGAGGCCCTCATCGCCGACCTGGAGAACCTCTCCAAGGAGGTCCCAGACGTGAAGCGCCATGCCGGCAACTTCGAGCCAGCGGAGACGGTCAAGGCCGTCCCCCTCGACCCCAGCGGCGACACCACCAGGCAGATCCGGATCGGTTCCGGGCTCGACCCCAAATAGGAAGCAGTGCTCGTCGACTTTCTCCGCGCAAACGCCGACGTCTTTGCGTGGAGTCCCTCGGACATGCCCGGCATACCGAGGGATGTCGCCGAGCACTCGCTGGATATTCGGGCCGGAGCCCGACCCGTCAGGCAGCCTCTGCGCCGATTCGACGAGGAGAAGCGCAGAGCGATTGGCGAAGAGATCCACAAGCTAATGGCGGCAGGGTTCATCAAAGAGGTATTCCACCCCGAATGGCTTGCCAACCCTGTGCTTGTGAGGAAGAAAGGGGGGAAATGGCGGATGTGTGTAGACTACACTGGTCTCAACAAAGCATGTCCGAAGGTCCCCTACCCTCTGCCTCGCATCGACCAAATCGTGGATTCCACTGCTGGGTGCGAAACCCTGTCCTTCCTCGATGCCTACTCGGGGTATCACCAGATCCGGATGAAAGAGTCCGACCAGCTCGCGACTTCTTTCATCACGCCGTTCGGCATGTACTGCTACGTCACCATGCCGTTCGGCCTGAGGAATGCAGGCGCGACGTACCAGCGGTGCATGAACCATGTGTTCGGCGAACACATCGGTCGCACAGTCGAGGCCTACGTCGATGACATCGTGGTCAAGACACGGAAGGCTCCCAACCTCCTCTCCGACCTTGAAGTGACATTCCGGTGTCTCAAGGCGAAAGGAGTCAAGCTTAATCCTGAGAAGTGTGTCTTCGGGGTGCCCCGAGGCATGCTCCTAGGGTTCATCGTCTCTGAGCGAGGCATCGAGGCCAACCCGGAGAAGATTGCGGCCATCACCGGCATGGGACCCATTAAGGACTTAAAAGGGGTACAGAGGGTCATGGGATGCCTCGCGGCCCTGAGCCGCTTCATCTCACGCCTCGGCGAAAGAGGTCTGCCTCTGTACCGCCTCTTAAGGAAGGCCGAGTGTTTCGTTTGGACCCCTGAGGCCGAGGAAGCCCTCGGCAACCTGAAGGCGCTCCTTACAAAGGCGCCAGTCTTGGTGCCGCCGGCGAACGGAGAAACCCTCTTAGTCTACGTCGCCGCGACCACTCAGGTGGTTAGCGCCGCGATTGTGGTCGAAAGGCAGGAGGAAGGGCATACATTGCCCGTTCAAAGGCCGGTCTACTTCATCAGCGAAGTGCTGTCCGAGACTAAGATCCGCTACCCACAAGTTCAAAAGCTGCTGTATGCTGTGATCCTGACGAGGCGGAAGCTACGACACTACTTCGAGTCCCATCCGGTAACTGTGGTGTCATCCTTCCCCCTGGGGGAGATCATCCAGTGCCGAGAGGCCTCGGGCAGGATCGCAAAGTGGGCAGTGGAGATCATGGGCGAAACGATCTCGTTCGCCCCTCGGAAGGCCATCAAGTCCCAAGTGTTGGCGGATTTCGTGGCTGAATGGGTCGACACCCAACTACCAACGACTCCGATCCAACCGGAGCTCTGGACCATGTTTTTCGACGGGTCGCTGATGAAGACGGGGGCCGGTGCGGGCCTTCTCTTCATCTCGCCCCTCGGAAAGCACTTGCGCTACGTGCTGCGCCTCCACTTCCCGGCGTCCAACAATGTGGCCGAGTATGAAGCTCTGGTCAACGGATTGCGGATCGCCATCGAGCTAGGGGTCAGACGCCTCGACGCCCGCGGTGATTCGCGGCTCATCATCGACCAAGTCATGAAGAACTCCCACTGCCGCGACCCGAAGATGGAGGCCTACTGCGACGAGGTTCGGCGCCTGGAAGACAAGTTCTTCGGGCTCGAGCTCAACCACATCGCTCGGCGCTACAACGAAACCGCAGACGAGCTGGCCAAGATAGCCTCGGGGCGAACGACAGTCCCCCCGGACGTCTTCTCCCGGGATCTGCATCAACCCTCCGTCAAGCTCGACGACGCGCCCGAGCCTGAGGTACCCTCGGCTCAGCCCGAGGTACCCTCGGCTCAGCCCGAGGTATCCTCGGCTCAGCCCAAGGTACCCTCGGCTCAGCCCGAGGTACCCTCGGCCCCCGAGGGCGGGGCGTTGAACGTCGAGGAAGGGCAGAGCGGGGCCACGCCAGACCAAGATTGGCAGGCCCCATACCTGCAATATCTCCGTCGAGGAGAGCTACCCCTCGACCAAGTCGAGGCTCGGCGGGTAGCGCGACGCGCCAAGTCATTCGTCTTGCTGGGCGACGAAGAGGAACTCTACCATCGCAGCCCCTCGGGCATCCTCCAGCGATGCATCCCCATCGCCGAAGGTCGGGAACTGCTGCAAGAAGTACACTCGGGGGCTTGCGGCCACCACGCAGCACCCCGAGCCCTTGTTGGAAATGCCTTCCGGCAAGGCTTCTACTGGCCAACGGCGGTGGCTGACGCCACTAGAATTGTCCGCACCTGCGAAGGGTGCCAATTCTATGCGAAGCAGACACACCTGCCTGCTCAGGCTCTGCAGACAATACCCATCACCTGGCCCTTCGCTGTATGGGGTCTGGACCTCGTCGGTCCCTTGCAGAAGGCGCCCGGGGGCTACACGCACCTGCTGGTCGCCATCGACAAATTCTCCAAGTGGATCGAGGTCCGACCCCTGAACAGCATCAGGTCCGAGCAGGCGGTGGCATTCTTCACCAACATCATCCATCGCTTCGGGGTCCCGAACTCCATCATCACCGACAACGGCACCCAGTTCACCGGCAAAAAATTCTTGGATTTTTGCGAAGATCACCATATCCGGGTGGACTGGGCCGCCGTGGCTCATCCCATGTCGAATGGGCAGGTAGAGCGTGCCAACGGCATGATTCTACAAGGGCTCAAGCCTCGGATCTACAACGACCTCAACAAGTTCGGCAGGCGATGGATGAAGGAACTCCCCTCGGTGGTCTGGAGCCTAAGGACGACGCCGAGTCGTGCCACGGGCTTCACGCCGTTTTTCCTGGTCTACGGGGCTGAAGCTATCTTGCCCACTGACCTGGAATACGGCTCCCCAAGGGCGAGGGCCTACACCGAACAAAGCAACCAAGCCAGCCGAGAGGAATCGCTGGACCAGTTGGAGGAAGCTCGGGACAGGGCCTTACTACACTCGGCGCGGTACCAACAGTCCCTGCGACGCTACCACGCCCGAGGGGTCCGGTCCCGAGAACTCCAGGTGGGCGACCTGGTGCTTCGGCTACGACAAGACGCCCGAGGGAGGCACAAGCTCACGCCCCCCTGGGAAGGGCCATTCGTCATCGCCAAAGTTCTGAAGCCCGGAACATACAAGCTGGCCAGCAATCAAGGCGAGATCTACGGCAACGCTTGGAACATCAAACAGCTACGTCGCTTCTATCCTTAAGATGTTTTCAAGTTGTTCATATACCTCGCACCTACGCAAAGTTTAGTTGTCAAGGAAGGGTCGGCCTAGCCTCGGCAAAACCCGACCCTCCCTCGGGGGCTAAAAGGGGGGAGACCCCCTCTGCGTCGAATTTTTCCTCGAAAAAGGATCTCTTTTTAGCAGGATTTCTTTCGTGCTTCTTGACTACTTCGGAAAGCGGATCCTGGAAACGACGAGGTACACGTAAGCAGCCAAGGCTGACCGAGCCGAGGGACTCCTACGCCTCCGGGATACGGATACCTCACTCGTCCCCTTCTGCGATAAGTAACTTGCGCTCGGATAAAGCGACTCCGTGGACCGAACGAGTCATCACGTTCGGAAGCTCTCCTGCCGAAGCAGTCCTTCAAGCTTTCTCGACTAAGTCGGGGACAGGGCCTCATGGACGGGTGAAAGTACGCGTAAGCGGCAAGGCCGACCGAGCCGAGGGATTCCCACGCCTCTGGGATACGGATACCTCACTCGTCCCTTCCGCGAAAAGCAGCTCTTGCTCACACAAACATCCCTGTTACCGACGAAGTCCAGATGCTCGAAACAGGAGGAAAAAAGGCGCAGCTTCGCAAGTGCAGCGAGGGTGTTTTCTTCTGGCCTCGGCGGCCGCAGGAAGCACACGCTACAAGATGATCGGATCCTGCAGGCTCGGGTCTTCACGCCGAAGGGAGCTGTAGCACCCTCGGCATCGACGACGTCTTCAGCAAAGCCCGACCCAGCCTCGGGCGGCGCCGCGGTCCAGGGGTTCCTCCGGGAATCCGGCCCGAGCAGGCGGCTCAACCGGTTACCCCTGGGGCCTCGGTCAACCGGCTCCCAAGGGCGCCAGCCCGATCCGAGGCCTCGACTGATCGACTTTGGCGTCGGCCCCGCTGACGGACAACACGGCTAGGCTCCGGCCAACCAGGTTCCCATTCTCGAGCCAACTCCGCCTCTGTTCATACTGATATCGCTACCCCCGGCCTCGATCCACCGAAGGGCGACCGAGGGGTCTCTTCAACTAAGCTAGAGGAGCCTCACATAACAAGGCCGAACGGGCCGAGGGATTCCTACGCCTCCGGGATACGGATACCTCACCCGTCACCTTGGACACGGGGCAACTCATGCTTGGTAAAGCGGTTCAGATAATCAAACAGGCGAGACCTAGTGCTCGAAAATGAGGAAAAAACACGGCTCCGTGCCAAAATTACATACACGTTCAGGCCTCGACAGTCACAATAAACGAACAACCCCCCTCCGAAGGGGAAGGCCTGCGGAGTAGCTGAAGAACGATGGGCGGCTCGCTGCCGCCCGTTCCAACCGCGACGGCCACCTCCCCTGCCCCAGACGGCGAAGCAGCGTAAGCAGCAGCCTTGGGGGAGGTGTCACGGCAGAAGGGCTCCCCCCCCGCTGAGGACGAGAACCAGCCATTCAGGCAGGGAGATGGGGACCCAGGGCCCCTAGCGCCCTGCATATCCTGGCATGGCTGGAGGAAGTCTCCGTGGGGCTCAAGGACGCCCTTCACCCCCGGGCGCAGGGGGAAGAAAGGGGCAGCCGACCCACGCGGAGGCGGCCCCCCGACTCGCCTCGTCTTCCATCTTGGCCTGGATGACGAAAATCCTTGAGGCTGAGGAAGGGGCAGAGGCCGCAGCCCGGCTCGCTTTCCCCCACCATCAAGCTGGAGGTCGCCATCTCGGGTGACCGCCGGTGAAGGGGTGCGACCGGGCTGCGTGATGAAAATCCTTGAAGCCGAACGATGGCTGAGAGGTACCAGCTCCCATGGAGTTGCGTTCCTCCAACGAGGAGGCGGAAAGGCGGCGGAAACCCCCCATCCGGGGGCTTGGAAGACGGGAAGACCCGACGCTTAAGGGAGGAAGAAGACATGGTTGCCTTACGAAGGGAGCCTCCCTCCTTTTAAAGGCAACTCCCCCTACGTGCGCCCCCAAGCGCCGCGGACCGAGTCTTCTCCAACACGCTCCAAGGCCCTCCCCTGCGACTCGGGGGCTGGGTCCCGCATGTCATGCAAGCCGGCTCAGGGCAGAAGAAGCCAAACCGCCGCGCATGGTGCGCACGACCGTCCAGCGGTTACAGGCGACCCCCCATTTTCGCCCAGACCAACGGGCAGAAGGGGCGGGCAGCCATGCAGGCGGCATGCAACCGCGCCAGATGGACGCGCTTCTCCGACTCCTGACACGCCAGCCTGGAACCCAGGCCCACGCGTCGAGCAACCGGCGCGCCAGTTGCTGCATGCAAGCAACCGCACCACCACTTGTGCCACCATCGCGCCCCTTCGGTTGCGAAGCCTATGCCACGACTCGAGGCGACCCAACAGCGCCAGACTGGCGCGTCGGTGAAAGCGACCGAAAGTGGGCCGGCAGTAATAGCGGTGGCAGGCGGGCGGGCACAGCAGTCACGTCGTCAGCCAGGCTCACGTCCCATCCTGAGACAGCAAGGGAGCCTCCTCTCACGGCGTGAAGACGGTGCACCCGTGACCCGTTCCTCGAACGGATCGCACGCGCGCAACGGCCGCCCCGCCAACCACTCACCCCGTCGCATTAACTCCGCGGCGAGACGCGCGTCGCTTCTGGCAGGAGGAGCGCGCGACGCTTCACCTTCGCCGTAATAACCGCGTCAGAAAAGGTACGCCACGTCGTCCGATTTCGTATCCTTTTCCGTTTTCCTCTTTCTCTATCTCTTGCAACAGGGACCGGGAAAGGGGGATACCCCGAAAGGGATCCTTCTCCGCGAAGGAACCGGGCTCCGAGCCCCCCATTACTGATCAGGGGTTCGAAGGCTGGCCCCCCGAGGGTTCAACAGTCGCCTCAGATCGCGTGGGCCCGACACCCACTACTGGTCAGGGGTTCGAAGGCCAGCCCCCCGAAGGGCTTCATGGCCGCCTCAGGCTACTCGGGCTCCGCGCCCATTACTGATCAGGGGTTCGAAGGCTGGCCCCCGAAGGGTTCACAGTCGCCTCAGACACCGAGCGAGGGATGACCAGGGGTACGTTCGATACATAACCGAGGCTCGGGCTGCGCTCCCGAGGTACCCTAGGACATTTCCGAGACCAGTGGGAACGATCTTGTAACGGAATCCCATCGGAGGGAGGCATCGAGCCCTCGGACCCCGTCGCCAGGGGACCGGGTCCGACAAATCACCCGCAGGTACTTTTGGGCGTGCCTCTGGGCCCCTAGCCGACCCCCAACGAACGGGGCACGGACGTCCACTCGGATTACCCGCTTGCAGCTCACCGGAGACACCATGTTCGGTGCCCATCGAGGGTAACATGGCGCACTCCCCCCCTCCTCCTTGCGGAAAGGCGACGTAGGGGCGTATGTAAAAAGCCGAGTCTGTCCCTGATCGTCCTCTCGCCCTGAGCAGAGGCTCGGGGGCTGCTCTCGCAAAAACCGGCTCCGGCCAAATCGTTGACAGCGTCAACATACCAGCCCGAGAGCTTGGGCCCCGACCGTGCACCCGGGCTACGGCCAGTTCGCATGAGGGAACAACCAGACCAGCCGAAGTATTAAGACCTCGAAGGAGTGTAACCACTCCTCCGAGGCCTCGGGGGCTACACCCGGCGGGTGCGCTCGCGCGCACCCACCGGAACGAAATGCAACCGAGAAAGGCTGGTCCCCTTGCGAAAAAGTGCGACAAAAGCCTCCAAGCGAGTGCTAACACTCCCTTCGAGGCTCGGGGGCTACTGTCGGGGACCATAATTAGGGGTACCCTCAAGACGCCTAATTCTCAGCTGGTAACCCCCATCAGCATAAAGCTGCAAAGGCCTGATGGGCACGATTAAGTCAGGGATCAGTCCACACGAGTGACTCGATCACGCTTCACCCGAGCCTAGCCTCGGCCGAAGGCAGCCGACCTCGAGAGACTTCCGTCTCGCCCGAGGCCCCCTTTTTATGGCGGACACATCACCGGCTCGCCCAAGGCCTTGGCTTCGCTCAGAAGCAACCTTGACTAAATCACCACACCGACTGACCAAATTGCAGGGGCACTTAACGCACAGGAGGCCTGACACCTCTATCCTGACACGCGCCTCCGGCAGAGCCGAGGTGACCGCCGTCACTCCACCGCTCCACTGGCCAGTCTGACAGAAGGACAGCGCCGCCTGCGCCACTCCGACTGCAGCGCCACTCGACAGAGTAAGTCTGACAGGCAGTCAGGCCTCGCCAAAGGCGCCACGGCGAACTCCGCTCCGCCCGACCCCAGGGCTCGGACTCGGGCTAAGACCCGGAAGACGGCGAACTCCGCTCCGCCCGACCCCAGGGCTCGGACTCGGGCTAAGACCCGGAAGACGGCGAACTCCGCTCCGCCCGACCCCAGGGCTCGGACTCGGGCTAAGACCCGGAAGACGGCGAACTCCGCTCCGCCCGACCCCAGGGCTCGGACTCGGGCTAAGACCCGGAAGACGGCGAACTCCGCTCCGCCCGACCCCAGGGCTCGGACTCGGGCTAAGACCCGGAAGACGGCGAACTCCGCTCCGCCTGACCCCAGGGCTCGGACTCGGGCTAAGACCCGGAAGACGGCGAACTCCGCTCCGCCCGACCCCAGGGCTCGGACTCGGGCTAAGACCCGGAAGACGGCGAACTCCGCTCCGCCCGACCCCAGGGCTCGGACTCGGGCTAAGACCCGGAAGACGACGAAACTCCGCCTCGCCCGACCCCAGGGCTCGGACTCCGCCCTGGCCTCGGCCGAACGACTTCCGCCTCGACCGACCCCTTGGCTCGGGCTCGGCCACGGCAACAGAAGGCAGACTCAACCTCGGCTTCGGAGGAAACCCCACGTCGCCCTGCCTAGGGCACAGACCGCCACGTCAACAGGAGGCGCCATCATCATCCCACCCCGAATCGACTCGGGTCACGGAGAACAAGACCGGCGTCTCATCCGGCCAGCTCCGCCAGAGAGGCAATGATGGCGCTCCACAAGCTCTATGACGACGGCGGCCCCTAGCTCTCTTACGGAAGCAGGACAACGTCAGCAGGGACTCGACCGCTCCAACAGCTGTCCCTCCATCAGGCTCCGCCGCACCTCCAACAGCCACGACATCACGCCAGCAGGGTGCCCAGATCTCTCCGGCTGCCACATTGGCATGTACCTAGGGCGCTAGCTCTCCCTCCGCTAGACACGTAGCACTCTGCTACATCCCCATTGTACACCTGGATCCTCTCCTTACGACTATAAAAGGAAGGACCAGGGCCTTCTCAGAGAAGGTTGGCCGCGCGGGACCGAGGATGGGACAGGCGCTCTCTTGGGGCCGCTCGCTTCCCTCACCCGCGTGGACGCTTGTAACCCCCCTACTGCAAGCGCACCTGACCTGGGCGCGGGACGAACACGAAGGCCGCGGGACTTCCACCTCTCTCACGCTCGGCTCCGGCCGCCTCGCCTCTCCCCCCTTCGCGCTCGCCCACGCGCTCGACCCATCTGGGCTGGGGCACGCAGCACACTCACTCGTCGGCTTAGGGACCCCCCTGTCTCGAAACGCCGACAACACCTATGACTTGGTTTGAAATAGACTTGAAAACACATTAGTCATAGCATATGAAAAGAGACATGATCAAAGGTATATGAATGTGCTATGTGTGCAAATCAACAAAAGAAGTTCCTAGAATCAAGAATATTTTGCTCATGCCTAAGTTTGTTAAAAGTTTGTTCATCTAGTGGCTTGGTAAAGATATCGGCTAATTGATCTTTAGTATTGATGTATGCAATCTCGATATCTCCCTTTTGTTGGTGATCCCTTAAGAAATGATACCGAATGACTATGTGTTTTGTGCGGCTATGCTCAACGGGATTATCCGCCATGCGGATTGCACTCTCATTATCACATAGAAGAGGAACTTTGGTTAATTTGTAACCATAGTCCCTAAGGGTTTGCCTCATCCAAAGTAGTTGCGTGCAACAATGGCCTGCGGCAATGTACTCTGCTTCGGCGGTAGAAAGAGCTACGAAATTTTGCTTCTTTGAAGCCTAAGACACCAAGGATCTTCCCAAGAACTGGCAAGTCCCCGATGTGCTCTTTCTATTAATCTTACACCCTGCCCAATCGGCATCCGAATAACCAATTAAATCAAATGTGGATCCCCTAGGATACCAAAGCCCAAACTTAGGAGTATAAACTAAATATCTCAAGATTCGTTTTACGGCCGTAAGGTGAGCTTCCTTAGGGTCGGCTTGGAATCTTGCACACATGCATACGAAAAGCATAATATCCGGTCGAGATGCACATAAATAGAGTAAAGAGCCTATCATCGACCAGTATACCTTTTGATCCACGGACTTACCTTCCGTGTCGAGGTCGAGATGCCCATTGGTTCCCATGGGTGTCTTGATGGGTTTGGCATCCTTCATCCCAAACTTGCTTAGAATATCTTGAGTATACTTCGTTTGGCTTAGGAAGGTGCCCTCTTGGAGTTGTTTCACTTGAAATCCTAAGAAATACTTCAACTCCCCCATCATAGATGTCGGGGACCATAATTAGGGGTACCCCCAAGACTCCTAATCTCAGCTGGTAACCCCCATCAGCACAAAGCTGCAAAGGTCTGATGGGTGCGATTAAGTCAAGGCTCGGTCCACTCAAGGGACACGATCTCGCCTCGCCCGAGCCCAGCCTCGGGCAAGGGCAGCCGACCCCGGAGGATTCACGTCTCGCCCGAGGGCCCCCTCAAGCAACGGACACACCTTCGGCTCGCCCGAGGCCCAGTCTTCGCCAAGAAGCAACCTTGGCCGGATCGCCACACCGACCGACCGTATCGCAGAAGCATTTAATGCAAGGATGGCCTGACACCTTATCCTGACACGCGCCCCTCAATCGACAGAGCCGAAGTGACCGCAGTCACTTCGCCGCTCCACTGACCGGCCTGACAAGAGGACAGCGCCGCCTGCGTCGCTCCGACTGCTGTGCTGCTCGACAGAGTGAGGCTGACAACAGCTAAGTCCGGCTTCGGGCGCCATAGGAAACTCCGCCTCGCCCGACCCCAGGGCTCGGACTCGGCCTCGGCCTCGGAAGACGACGAACTCCGCCTCGCCCGACCCCAGGGCTCGGACTCGGCCTCGGCTCCGAAAGACGACGAACTCCGCCTCGCCCGACCCAGGGCTCAGATTCGCCCTCGGCTCCGGAAGACGACGAACTCCGCCTCGCCCGACCCTAGGGCTCGGACTCGGCCTCGGCCCCGGAAGACGATGAACTCCGCCTCGCCCGACCTGGGGCTCGGACTCAACCTCGACCTCGGAAGACAGACTCGACCTCGACCTCGGAGGAGCCTCCGCCTCGCCCGACCCAGGATTCGGACCGACCACGTCACAGGGGGGCCATCATTATCCTACCCCTAGCTAGCTCAGGCTACGGGGAACAAGACCGGCGTCCCATCTGGCTCGCCCCGGTAAACAAATAATGATGGCGCCCCGCGTGCTCCATGACGACGGCGGCTCTCAGCCCCTTACGAAAGCAAGGAGACGTCAGCAAGGACTCGACAGCCCCGACAACTGTCCTTCCGCAAGGCTCCAGCGCTCCTCCGATAGCCACGACATCACATGAACAGGGTGCCAAAACCTCTCCGGCTGCCACGACGGCATGTACTTAGGGCACTAGCTCCTCTCTGCTAGACACATTAGCACCCTGCTACATCTCCTATTGTACACCTGGGCCCTCTCCTTATGCCTATAAAAGGAAGGCCCAGGACACTCGTACGAGAAGGTGGGCCACGCGGGGAGGACGGGACGACGCGTGCAGGCCTCTCGCTCCCTCCCACGCGGACGCTTGTAACCCCCTACTGCAAGCGCACCCGACCTGGGCGCAGGACAAACACGAAGGCCGCGGGTTTCCCCTTTACGCCTGTCTCCTTGTTTTCCCCCCTTCGTGCTCCGTCTCGCGCCGACCCATCTGGGCTGGGACACGCGGCGACAATTTACTCGTCGGTCCAGGGACCCCCCGGGGTCGAAACGCCGACAGTTGGCGCGCCAGGTAGGGGCCTGCTGCGTGTTGACGAACAGCTTCCCGTCAAGCTCCAGATGGGTAGTCTCCAGCAACCTTTCCAACCCAGGACGGTGCTCCGTTTCGGGAGTCTTGAGTTCATGTCCCTCGACGGCGGCTACGACATGATACTCCTTCCCCCGCCGCACGACAGCGACAATGGCGGCCGACAACCCGCCCGCCGGCGGCGGAATCGACGACGTCTTCCCCACGTGGCGGAAGAACAACATTCGGGTTTGTCCCGTCGCCTCCCCCGCCGACAGAGGAGGAGACGGGCAACCAAGGCCAAGCAGGAGGCGGCACCTCGTCAGCTGTCGAGCGAGTCGACGGCGTCGATGCCCCAACGGGGGACACGTCGGGCATCAACCTCGTGTCTGAGACGAAGACGAGCGCCGTTTCCCCGCAACACGCCAACTCCAAGCGGACGGACGACGCCAGCACGCTCGCCAAGGACTTGCTGGGCGTCACCCTCGTACCTGAGACGACGGTGCAGTCTGCCCCCGATGCAACTTTGCCACCGCCCGTCGACCAAGAGGTACCAACCGGTCCCCATCTCGTGCCTTTAAGATCCAGCTGCGACCCACCAAGCGACCCCGTTTGGTGGACGCTTTTATAAAGGCATGTTCAAACCCTCCGGGGTATTGTATGCGGTCACCCTGGGACCGGCTGACGGCCGTCTCGACCTACGGGCCCTCGGGTTCCGAGGAAGATGACGAGCCCGACTTTTGTTGGGATTTCTCCGAACTTGGCAACCCCAGTGCCATGCAGGACTTCATGACCGCATGCGACTACTGCCTTTCTGACTGTTCCGACGGTAGCCGCAGCTTCGGCGACGAGGATTGCGGCCCAAGTCGTGAATGTTTCCACGTCGATCTAGGGGGTCCCGGCGAAGGCAACCATCTTGGTATACCGGAAAACGGTGATCCCCTAGGCCTGCGCCTCGCGTTGACATCCTTCAGGAGCTAGCTGTGGTCCCAGTCCCTGCGGGGGGGGGGTCAGGACACACAGCTCGAGCAAATCCGCGAGATGCAGGCCAGGCTCGACGAGGGAGCAGGAACCCTTGAGCCGTTCCGCCGGAACATCGGGCAGGAATGGGCAGACCAAGCTCCGGCCAGAGAAGCGCGTCATCCACCCCAGGGCATCCAGCACCGCATCGCCGACGATGTCAGAACAAGGCTGCCACCGGCTTCTAGTGGGGTCAGCCAGAACCTGGCTGCAACGGCAATACTTCTCCGCGTGATGCCGGAGCCATCAACCACCGAAGGGCGGCATATCCAGGGAGAGCTCAAGAATCTCCTGGAGGATGCCACGGTCCGACGGGCCGAAAGCTCTACCTCCCGAAGGCAGGGATACCCCTCAAAGCATCGCGTCGCGACTTCCCGATTCATGCGGGAAGCCTCGGTCCACACCGGGCGCACGCGCAACACAGCGCCTGCGGCCCCGGGTTGCCTCGGCAACGAGCACCATCACCGCAACCGTTGAACCCACCTCGATGAGAGGGTGCGCCGAGGCTACCACCCCAGGCGTGGGGGACGCTACGACAGCGGGGAGGATCGGAGTCCCTCGCCCGAACCACCCAGTCCGCAGGCTTTCAGCCGAGCCATACGACGGGCGCCGTTCCTGACCCAGTTCCGAACCCCAACTACTATCACCAAGTACTCGGGGGAGACAAGGCCGGAACTGTGGCTCGCGGACTACCGGCTGGCCTGCCAACTGGGTGGAACGGACGATGACAACCTCATCATCCGCAACCTCCCCCTGTTCCTCTCCGACACCGCTCGAGCCTGGCTGGAGCATCTGCCTCCGGGGCAGATCTCCAACTGGGATGACCTGATCCAAGCCTTCGCCGGCAACTTCCAGGGCACGTACTTGCGCCCTGGGAACTCCTGGGATCTCCGAAGCTGCCGCCAGCAGCCGGGAGAGTCTCTCTAGGACTACATCCGGCGATTCTCGAAGCAACGCACTGAGCTACCCAACATCACTGACTCGGATGTCATCGGCGCGTTCCTCGCCGGCACCACCTGCCGCGACCTGGTGAGCAAGCTGGGTCGCAAGACCCCCACCAGGGTGAGCGAGCTAATGGACATCGCCACCAAGTTCGCCTCTGGCCAGGAGGCGGTTGAGGCCATCTTCAGGAAGGACAAGCAGCCCCAGGGCCGCTAGCCGGAAGATGTCCCCGAGGCGTCCACTCAGCGCGGCACCAAGAAGAAAGTCAAGAAGAAGTCGCAAGCGAAACGCGACGCCGCCGACGCGGACCTTGTCGCCGCCGCTGAGTACAAGAACCCTCGGAAACCTCCCGGAGGCGCCAATCTCTTCGACAAGATGCTCAAGGAGCCGTGCCCCTATCATCAGGGGCCCGTCAAGCACACCCTTGAGGAGTGCGCCATGCTTCGGTGCCACTTTCACAAGGCCGGGCCACCTGCAGAATGTGGCAGGGCCCGCAACGACGATAAGAAGGAGGATCACAAGGCAGGAGAGTTCCCCGAGGTCCACGACTGCTTCATGATCTACGGTGGGCAAGTGGCGAACGCCTCGGCTCGGCATCGCAAGCAAGAGCGTCGGGAGGTCTGCTCGGTAAAGGTGGCGGCGCCATTCTACCTAGACTGGTCCAACAAGCCCATCACCTTCGACCAGGGCGACCATCCCGACCACGTGCCGAGCCCGGGGAAATACCCGCTCGTTGTTGACCCCGTCATCGGCAACGTTAGGCTCACCAAGGTCCTCATGGACGGAGGTAGCAGCCTCAACATCATCTACGTCGAGACCCTCGGGCTCCTGCGGATCGATCTGTCCTCGGTCCGGGCGGGCGCAGCGCCTTTTCACGGGATCATCCCCAGGAAACGCGTCTAGCTCCTCGGACAACTCGATCTACCCGTCTGCTTTGGGACTCCCTCCAACTTCCGAAGGGAAACCCTCGCGTTTGAGGTGGTCAGGTTCCGAGGAACCTACCACGCAGTGCTGGGGAGGCCATGCTACGCCAAGTTCATGGCCGTCCCCAACTACAGCTACCTCAAGCTCAAGATGCCGGGCCCCAACAGGGTCATCACCGTCGGCCCCACGTACCGGCACGCGTACGAATGTGACGTGGAGTGCGTGGAGTACGCCGAGGCCCTCGCCGAATCCGAGGCCCTCATCGCCGACCTGGAGAGCCTCTCCAAGGAGGCGCCAGACGTGAAGCGCCATGCCGGCAATTTCGAGCCAGCAGAGACGGTTAAATCCGTCCCTCTCGACCCCAGCAACGACGCCTCCAAGCAGATACGGATCGGCTCCAAGCTCGACCCCAAATAGGAAGCGATGCTCGTCGACTTTCTCCGCGCAAACGCCAAAGTCTTTGCGTGGAGTCCCTCGGACATGCCTGGCATACCGAGGGAGGTCGCCGAGCACTCACTGGATATCCGAGCTGGAGCCCGACCCGTAAAGCAGCCTCTGCGCCGATTCGATGAAGAAAAGCGCAGAGCCATAGGCGAGGAGATCCACAAGCTGATGGTAGCAGGGTTCATCAAAGAGGTGTTCCATCCCGAATGGCTTGCCAACCCTGTGCTTGTGAGAAAGAAAGGAGGGAAATGACGGATGTGTGTAGACTACACTGGTCTGAACAAAGCATGTCCGAAAGTTCCCTATCCTCTGCCTCGCATCGATCAAATCGTGGATTCCACTGCTGGGTGCGAAACCCTGTCTTTCCTCGATGCCTACTCAGGGTATCACCAAATCAGGATGAAAGAGACCGACCAGCTCATGACTTCTTTCATCACACCTTTCGGCATGTACTGCTACGTTACTATGCCGTTTGGTTTGAGGAATGCGGGTGCGACATACCAAAGGTGCATGAACCACGTGTTCAGCCAACACATCGGTCGAACGGTCGAGGCTTACGTCGATGACATCGTAGTCAAGATGAGGAAAGCCTCTGACCTCCTTTCCGACCTTGAAACGACATTCCGGTGTCTCAAGGCGAAAGGCATAAAACTCAATCCCGAGAAGTGCGTCTTCGGAGTACCCCGAGGCATGCTCTTGGGGTTCATCGTCTCCGAGCGGGGCATCGAGGCCAACCCAGAGAAAATCGCGGCCATCACCAACATGGGGCACATCAAGGACTTGAAAGGCGTACAGAGGGTCATGGGATGCCTTGCGGCTCTGAGCCGCATCATCTCGCGCCTCGGCGAAAGAGGCCTACCTCTGTACCGCCTCTTGAGGAAGGCCGAGTGCTTCACTTGGACCCCCGAGGCCGAGGAAGCCCTCGGGAACCTGAAGGCGCTCCTCACGAACGCGCCCATCTTGGTGCCACCCGCTGCCGGAGAAGCCCTCTTGATCTACGTCGCCGCTACCACTCAGGTGGTTAGCGCCGCGATCGTGGTTGAGAGACGAGAAGAGGGGCATACATTGCCCGTCCAGAGGCCGGTCTACTTCATCAGTGAGGTACTGTCCGAGACCAAGACACGCTACCCACAAATTCAGAAGCTGTTGTACGCGGTGACTCTGACGCGGCGGAAGTTGCGACACTACTTCGAGTCTCATCCGGTGACTGTGGTGTCATCCTTCCCCCTGGGGGAGATCATCCAGTGCCGAGAGGCCTCGGGTAGGATTGCAAAGTGGGCGGTGGAAATCATGGGCGAGACAATCTCGTTCGCCCCTCAGAAGGCCATCAAGTCCCAAGTCTTGGCGGACTTTGTGGCTGAATGGGTCAACACCCAGCTTCCAGCGGCTCCGATTCAACCGGAACTCTAGACCATGTTTTTCGACGGGTCGCTGATGAAAGCAGGGGCTGGCGCGGGCCTGCTCTTCATCTCGCCCCTCGGGAAACACCTCCGCTACGTGCCACACCTCCATTTCCCGGCGTCCAACAACGTGGCTGAGTACGAGGCTCTGGTCAACGGGTTGCGCATCGCCATCGAGCTAGGGGTCCGACGCCTCGACGCTCGCGGTGACTCGCAGCTTGTCATTGACCAAGTCATGAAGAACTCCCACTGCCGCGACCCGAAGATGGAAGCCTATTGCGATGAGGTTCGGCGCCTGGAAGACAAGTTCTATGGGCTCAAGCTCAACCACGTCGCCCGATGATACAACAAGACTGCGGACGAGCTGGCTAAGATAGCCTCGGGGCAAACAACGGTTCCCCCGGACGTTTTCTCCTGAGACCTACATCAACCCTCAGTCATGACCGACGACACGCCCGAGCCTGAGAAGGCCTCGGCCCAGCCCGAGGCACCCTCGGCCCCCGAGGGTGAGGCACTACGCGTCGAGGAGGAGCTGAGCGGGGTCACGCCTAATCGAAACTGGCAGACCCCGTACCTGCAATATCTCCACCGAGGAGAGCTACCCCTCGACCGAGCCGAAGCTCGGCGATTGGCGCGGCGCGCTAAGTCGTTCGTCTTGCTGGGGGACGGGAAGGAGCTCTACCACTGCAGCCCCTCAGGCATCCTCCAGCGATGCATATCCATCGCCGAAGGCCAGGAACTCTTACAAGAAATACACTCGGGGGCTTGCGGTCATCACGCAGCGCCTCGAGCCCTTGTTGGAAATGCCTTCCGACAAGGTTTCTACTGGCTGACCGCGGTGGCCGATGCCACTAGAATTGTCCGCACCTGCCAAGGGTATCAATTCTATGCAAGGCAGACCCACTTGCCCGCTCAGGCTCTGCAGACGATACCCATCACCTGGCCGTTTGCTGTGTGGGGTCTGGACCTCGTCGGTCCCTTGCAGAAGGCACCCGGGGGCTACACGCACTTGCTAGTCGCCATCGACAAATTCTCCAAGTGGATCGAGGTCCGACCCCTAAACAGCATCAGGTCTGAACAGGTGGTGGCGTTCTTCACCAACATCATCCATCGCTTTGGGGTCCCGAACTCCATCATCACCGACAACGGCACCCAGTTGACCGACAGAAAGTTCCTGGACTTCTGCGAGGATCACCACATCCGGGTGGACTGGGCCGCTGTGGCTCACCCCATGACGAATGGGCAAGTAGAGCGTGCCAACGGCATGATTCTGCAAGGACTCAAGCCACGGATCTACAACGACCTCAACAAGTTCGGCAAGCGATGGATGAAGGAGCTCCCCTCGGTGGTCTGGAGTCTAAGGACAATGCCGAGCCGAGCCACGGGCTTCACACCGTTCTTTCTAGTCTATGGGGCCGAGGCCATCTTGCCCACAGACTTAGAATACGGTTCTCCGAGGGCGAGGGCCTACGACGACCAAAGCAATCGAGCTAACCGAGAAGACTCACTGGACCAGCTAGAAGAGGCTCGGGACATGGCCTTACTACACTCGGCGCGGTATCAGCAGTCTCTGCGACGCTACCACGCCCGAGGGGTTCGGTCCCGAGACCTCCAGATGGGCGACTTGGTGCTTCGGCTGCGACAAGACGCCTGAGGGCGGCACAAGCTCACGCCTCCCTGGGAAGGGTCGTTCGTCATCGCCAAGGTTCTGAAGCCTGGGACGTACAAGCTGGCCAACAGTCAAGGCGAGGTCTACGACAACGCTTGGAACATCCGGCAGCTATGTCGCTTCTACCCTTAAGATGCTTTCAAGTCGTTCGTACACCTCGTTCACGCACAAAGTATAACCATCAAGGAAGGGTCAGCCTTGCCTCGGCAAAGCCCGACCCTCCCTCGGGGGCTAGAAGGGGGAACCCCCTCTGTGTCAAAATTTTCCTTGGAAAAGATCTTTTCTGCCAGAACGTCTTTCGTGCTTTTCGACTACTTCGAAAGTGGGATCCTGAAAACGACGGAGTACACATAGCAGCCAAGGCTGACCGAGCCGAGGGACTCCTATGCCTACGGGATACGAATAACTCACTCATCACCTTCTGCGATAAGTAACTCAAGCTCGGATAAGCGATTCCGCGGACCGAACAAGTCTTCACGCTCGAAAACTCTTCCGCCGAAACGATTTTTCGGGCCTTCTCGACTATATCGATAACAGAATCCTACGGACGAGTAAGAGTACACGTAAGAGGCAAGGCTGACCGAGCCGAGGGACTCCTACGACTCCGGGATACAGATACCTCACTCATCACCTTCCGTGAAAAGTAACTCTCGCTCGGACAAACAATTCTGTTACCGACAAATGAGTCCAGATACTCGAAACAGGAGGAAAAGAAACACAGCTTTACAACACGACCACAGTATGTTTGGGCCTCGACGGCCGCAGAAAACATACGCACACTACAAGATGAACCAATCCTGCAGGCTCAGACGTCGATAGAAGGGGAGCAGCAGCACCCTCGGCGTCAACTCCACCTTCGATGAAGTCCGACCGAGCCTCGGACGGCAACGCGGTCGGAGGATCTCCACTCCGAAGGACGACGTCGGCACCGCGCCCGGGCCATCCCCGCTAGGGTCTTCTCCAGGAATTCGGCCCGAGCAGACGGCTCGGCCGGCCGCCCCGAAGCCTCAGCCAGCTGTCCCCCGAGGACACCAGCCCGACACGTGGTCTCGGCAACTCAACTCCGGTGTCGATCCCGCCAGTGGACGGCCCGGCCAGGCTCCGGCCGACGAAGTCTTCTTTTTGAGCCAACTCTGCCTCTGTCCATGCTAACACTGCTGCCTCTGGCTTCGGCTCATCGAAGAGCGGTCGAGGGTTCCCTTAACTAAGTAAGAGAAGCCTCGGGCAGCGAGGCCGACCGAGCCGAGGGACTCCTACGCCTCCGGGATACGGATACCTCACTCGTCACCTTCACACGAGGCGACTCACACTTGGTTAAGCGGTTCAGTTAGCCGACAGGCGAGTCCTAGTGCTCGAAATGAGGAAAAAACATGGCTTCGTGCCAAAAATACATACATGTTCAGGCCCCGACAGCCACAATGAACAGACACCGGCACTCAAGGTGCCATTACAAACTGAACTCCGGTTCCGCCCCCGCGGGTATGAACAACCTCCACACCGGAGAGCCTGCGGGGCGACAGGCTCCGGGCGACTCGCCGGCGACCTCTGCAGCAGCAGCCATGGTCCCAGGACGGACGCAGCCACCGGGAGGCTCTCGTTCGCGTCCCCACTCAAGGGACGCGAACCAGACATTAAAGCCAAAGAGCCGGAGGTCGGTCCGTAGGCGGCGTTGACGGCCTCGACGGTGGAGAAGCTTTCTCCAGCTGCCACCACGTCAGCACCAATGGCGGCGTCCGCCTGTCCACCAACGCCGCACCAGCGAGCGCAGGCCGCTCCAAAGCGCACCGGCAGGTCCTCGCTCCCGTCCTCGCCACAAAAGCGAGGACAGAGGACGAAATGTTGCATCCTAGCTGGGCAGCAACAGTTCGCCTTCCCCGGCATGGCTGGAGGACGCCTCCTCCGCAGAGCTGGAGGATGGTTTCCACTAGCAGAAGCTAGAAGAAGGGGTGGCCAGCCGACCCGTGCGAGAGGTAGAGCCCCGGCTCACCTCGCTCGCCGCCCCAGCAAGGATGATGAAGATCCTTGAAGCTGAGGGCGGTGCAGAGATCGCTGCTCGGCTCGCTTCTCCCCACCATCGAACTGGTGGTCACCGTCTTGGGTGACCACCGGCGAGGGGACGCAGCCGGGCTGCCTGATGAAAATCCTTGAAGCCGAACGATGGCTGAAAGGTACCAACTTCCGTGAAGTTGTGTTCCTCCAACAACGACAAGGCGGAAGAACCGCGAGCGCCCCCCACCCGGGGGCTCGGAAGGTGGAAAGACGCGATGCATGAGGGGAGCGCAAAGACATGGTTGCCTTTCAAGGGGGTCACCCTCCTTTTAAAGGCAACTCTCCCCACTTGCGTCCTCAGCCGTCGCGGGCTGAGTCTTCTCCAACACGCTCCAAGGTCCTCCCCCTATGACACGGGGGCTGGGTCCCACGCGTCGTGCAAGATGGCCTAGGGCAGAAAAAAGCCAAACCGCCGCGCGCGGTGCGCACAACTGCCCAGCGGTTACGAGCATTCATCCACTTCCGCCCAGGCCAGCGGGCGAAAGGGCGGACCGCCATGCAGGCGGCATGCAACCGCACCAAGGGGGCGCACCCTTTCGACTTCGACGCGTCCAACATGGAGGCCCAGGCCCACACGTCATGTAACCGGCGCGCCGGTTACTGCGTACAAGAAACTGCACCGCCACTCGCGCCACTACCGTGCCTCCTCGACTGCGGAACCAGTACCGCGACTCGAGGCGACCCTGCGCATGACCTGACAGTGCCAACCGAGCACATCGGTCACAAGTCAGTCAGCCGCGGGAAAAGGCACGATGGTCGATACGGCCAGAAATGGGCCGACAGTAATGGCGGTGGCAGGCGGGCGGAAGCAGCGGTCAAGTCGTCAGCCAAGCTCACGTCCCCTCCTGGGACAGCGAGAGAACCCTCTCCCACGGCGTGAAGACAACGCGCCCGTGTTCCGTTCCTCGAACGGCTCGCGCGCGCAACGGCTGCCCCGCGAACCACTCGTCCCGTCGCATTAACTCTGTGGCAGGACAGGCGGCACCTTTGGCAGGCGAAGCAGGCGACACTTCACTTCCGCCATAATGACCGCGTCGAAAAAGGTGCACCACGTCGTTCGATTTCGTATCCTTTCCCTTTTCCTCTTTCTCTCTCTTACAACAGGGACTAGGAAAGGGGATATCCCGAAAGGGATCCTTCTCCGTGAAGGAAACGGGCCCCGAGGCCCCCTATTGATCAGGGGTTCGAAGGCTGGCCCCTCGGAAGGGTTCAACAGCCGCCTCAGAGCACTCGGGCTCCGCGCCCACTACTGGTCAGAGGTTCGAAGGTCGGCCCCTCGAAAGGGTTCAACGGCCGCCTCAGACCACTCGGGCTCCGCGTCCATTACTGATCAGGGGTTCGTAGGCTGGCCCCCGAAGGGTTCGACAGCCGCCTCAGATGCAGAGCGAGGGATGACCCTGGGTACGTTCGATACATAACCAAGGCTCGGGCTACGCTCCCGAGGTACCCTAGGACATTTCCGAGACCAACGGGAACGATTTTGTAACGGAATCCCACCAGAGGGAGGCATCGAGCCCTCGGACCCCGTCAAAAGGGGACCGGGTCCGGCAAATCACCCGCATGTACTTTTGGAGCGCGCCTCCGGGCCACTAGCCGACCCCTAACGAATGGGGCACAGGCGTCCACTCGGATTACCCGTTAGCAACTCACTGGAGACACCATGTTCGGCGCCCTCCGAGGGCAACATGGCGCTTTCCCCCCTCCTCCTTGCGGAAAGGCGACGCAGGGGCGTATGTAAAAAAGTCGAGTCTGTCCTTAATCGTCCTCTCGCTCTGTGCGGAGGCTCGGGGGCTGCTCTCGCAAACCCGGCTCCGGCCAAACCGTTGACAACGTCAACATACCAGCCCGAGAACTTGGGACTCGACCGTGCACCCGGGCTACGACCAGTTCGCATGAGGGAACAACCAGACCGACCGAAGCATCGCGAAACGCATTAAGACCTCGAAGGAGTCAAACCACTCCTCCGAGGCCTCGGGGGCTACACCCGGCGGGTGCGCTCGCACGCACCCACCGGAACGAAACGCAACCGAGAAAGGCCGGTCCCCTTGCAAAAAAGTGCGACAAAAGCCTCCAAGCGAGTATTAACACTCCCTTTGAGGCTCGGGGGCTACTGTCGGGGACCATAATTAGGGGTACCCCCAAGACTCCTAATCTCAGCTGGTAACCCCCATCAGCACAAAGCTGCAAAGGCCTGATGGGTGCGATTAAGTCAAGGCTCGGTCCACTCAAGGGACACGATCTCGCCTCGCCCGAGCCCAGCCTCGGGCAAGGGCAGCCGACCCCGGAGGATTCACGTCTCGCCCGAGGGCCCCCTCAAGCAATGGACACACCTTCGGCTCGCCCGAGGCCCAGTCTTCGCCAAGAAGCAACCTTGGCCGGATCGCCACACCGACCGACCGTATCGCAGAAGCATTTAATGCAAGGATGGCCTGACACCTTATCCTGACGCGCGCCCCTCAGTCGACAGAGCCGAAGTGACCGCAGTCACTTCGCCGCTCCACTGACCGGCCTAACAAGAGGACAGCGCCGCCTGTGTCGCTCCGACTGCTGTGCTGCTCGACAGAGTGAGGCTGACAGTAGCCAAGTCCGGCTTCGGGCGCCATAGGAAACTCCGCCTCGCCCGACCCCAGGGCTCGGACTCGGCCTCGGCCCCGGAAGACGACAAACTCCGCCTCGCCCGACCCCAGGGCTCGGACTCGGCCTCGGCTCCAGAAGACGACGAACTCCGCCTCGCCCGACCCAGGGCTCGGACTCGGCCTCGGCTCCGGAAGACGACGAACTCCGCCTCGCCCGACCCCAGGGCTCGGACTCGGCCTCGGCCCCGGAAGACGACGAACTTCGCCTCGCCCGACCTGGGGCTCAGACTCAACCTTGACCTCGGAAGACAGACTCGACCTCGACCTCGGAGGAGCCTCCGCCTCGCCCGACCCAGGGCTCGGACCGACCACGTCACAGGGGGGCCATCATTATCCTAACCCTAGCTAGCTCAGGCTATGGGGAACAAGACCGGCGTCCCATCTGGCCCGCCCCGGTAAACAAATAATGATGGCGCCCCGCGTGCTCCATGACGACGGCGGCTCTCAGCCCCTTACGGAAGCAAGGAGACGTCAGCAAGGACTCGACAGCCCCGACAGCCCCGACACCTGTCCTTCCGCAAGGCTCCAGCGCTCCTCCGACGGCCACGACATCACATGAACAGGGTGCCAAAACCTCTCCGGCTGCCACGGCGGCATGTACTTAGGGCACTAGCTCCTCTCTGCTAGACACGTTAGCACCCTGCTACATCTCCTATTGTACACCTAGGCCCTCTCCTTACACCTATAAAAGGAAGGCCCAGGGCACTCGTACGAGAAGGTGGGCCGCGCGGGGAGGACGGAACGGCGCGTGCAGGCCTCTCGCTCCCTCCCACGCGGACGCTTGTAACCCCCTACTGCAAGCGCACCCGACCTGGGCGCAGGACAAACACGAAGGCCGCAGGTTTCCCCTTTACGCCTGTCTCCCTATTTTCCCCCTTCGTGCTCCGTCTCGCGCCGACCCATCTGGGCTGGGACACGTGGCGACAATTTACTCGTCGGTCTAGGGACCCCCCCGGGGTCGAAACGCCGACAATAGACATCTCGAATTTTTGTGTCATGATCCTACTAAACTCTTCACATGTAGACTCGTTAGTAGACCCAAATATAATATCATCAACATAAATTTGGCATACGAACAAGTCATTTTCAAGAGTTTTAGTGAATAAAGTAGGATCGGCCTTTCCGACTTTGAATCCATTAGTGATAAGGAAATCTCTAAGGCATTCATACCATGCTCTTGGGGCTTGCTTGAGCCCATAAAGCGCCTTAGAGAGTTTATACACATGGTTAGGGTACTCACTATCTTCAAAGCCGAGAGGTTGCTCAACATAGACCTCTTCCTTGATTGGTCCATTGAGGAAGGCACTCTTCACGTCCATTTGATAAAGCTTGAAGCCATGGTAAGTAGCATAGGCTAATAATATACGAATTGACTCAAGCCTAGCTACGGGTGCATAGGTTTCACCGAAATCCAAACCTTCGACTTGGGAGTATCCCTTGGCCACAAGTCGGGCTTTGTTCCTTGTCACCACACCATGCTCGTCTTGCTTGTTGCGGAAATCCACTTGGTTCCTACAACATTTTGATTAGGACGTGGAACCAAATGCCATACCTCGTTCCTAGTGAAGTTGTTGAGTTCCTCTTGCATCGCCACCACCCAATCCGAATCTTGAAGTGCTTCCTCTACCCTATGTGGCTCAATAGAGGAAACAAAAGAGTAATGCTCACAAAAATGTGCAACACGAGATCTAGTGGTTACCCCCTTATGAATGTCGCCGAGGATGGTGTCGACGGGGTGATCTCGTTGGATTGCTTGGTGGACTCTTGGGTGTGGCGGCCTTTGTTCTTCATCCTCCTTGTCTTGCTCATTTGCATCTCCCCCTTGATCATTGTCGTCATCTTGAGGTGGCTCATTTGCTTGATCTTCTCCTTCATCAACTTGAGCCTCATCCTCATTTTGAGTCGGTGGAGATGCTTGCGTGGAGGAGGATGGTTGATCTTGTGCATTTGGAGGCTCTTCGGATTCCTTAGGACACACATCCCCAATGGACATGTTCCTTAGCGCGATGCACGGAGCCTCTTCATCACCTATCTCATCAAGATCAACTTGCTCTACTTGAGAGCCGTTAGTCTCATCAAACACAACGTCACAAGAAACTTCAACTTGTCCAGAGGACTTGTTAAAGACTATATGCCCTTGTGTTTGAATCATATCCTAGTAAAAAGCCTTCTACAGTCTTAGGAGCAAATTTAGATTTTCTACCTCTTTTAACAAGAATAAAGCATTTGCTACCAAAGACTCTAAAATATGAAATATTGGGATTTTTACCGGTTAGGAGTTCATATGATGTCTTCTTGAGGATTCGGTGTAGATATAACTGGTTGATGGCGTAGCAAGCGGTGTTGACCGCCTCGGCCCAAAACCGATCCGAAGTCTTGTACTCATCAAGCATGGTTCTTGCCATGTCCAATAGAGTTCTATTCTTCCTCTCCACTACACCATTTTGTTGTGGCGTGTAGGGAGAAGAGAACTCATGCTTGATGCCCTCCTCCTCAAGGAAGCCTTCAATTTGTGAGTTCTTGAACTCCGTCCCGTTGTCTCTTCTAATTTTCTTGATCCTTAAGCCGAACTCGTTTTGAGCTCGTCTTAAGAATCCCTTTAAAGTATCTTGGGTATGAGATTTTTCCTGCAAAAAGAACACCCAAGTGAAGCGAGAATAATCATCCACAATAACTAGACAGTACTTACTCCCGCCAATGCTTATGTAAGCAATCGGGCCAAATAGATCCATGTGTAGGAGCTCCAGTGGCCTGTCGGACGTCATGATGTTCTTGTGTGGATGATGAGTACCAACTTGCTTCCCTGCTTGGCATGCGCTACAAATCCTGTCTTTCTCAAAATGAACATGTGTTAATCCTAAAATGTGCTCTCCCTTTAGAAGCTTATGAAGATTCTTCATTCCAACATGGGCTAGTCGGCGGTGCCAGAGCCAACCCATGCTAGTCTTAGCAATTAAGCAAGTGTCGAGTTCAGCTCTATCAAAATCTACCAAGTATACCTGACCCTCTAACACTCCCTTAAATGCTATTGAATCATCACTTCTTCTAAAGACAATGACACCTACATCAGTAAAAAGACAGTTGTAGCACATTTGACATAATTGAGAAACGGAAAGCAAATTGTAATCTAAAGAATCTACAAGAAAAACATTGGAAATTGAATGGTCAGGAGATATAGCAATTTTACCCAATCCTTTGACCAAACCTTGGTTTCCATCCCCGAATGTGATAGCTCGTTGGGGATCTTGGTTTTTCTCATAGGAGGAGAACATTTTCTTCTCCCCTGTCATGTGGTTTGTGCACCCGCTGTCGATGATCCAACTTGAGCCCCCGGATGCATAAACCTACAAAACATGTTTAGTTCTTGACTTTTGGTACCCAAATGGTTTTGGGTCCTTTGGCATTAGATACAAGAACTTTGGGTACCCAAACACAAGTTTTTGATCCCATGTGTTTGCCCCCAACATACTTGGCAACTACCTTGCCGGATTTGTTAGTTAAAACATAAGATGCATCAAGAGTTTTAAATGAAATATCATGATCATTTGATGCACTAGGAGTTTTCTTCTTAGGCAACTTAGCATGGGTTGGTTGCCTAGAACTAGATGTCTCACCCTTATACATAAAAGCATGGTTAGGGCCAGAGTGAGACTTCCTAGAATGAATTCTCCTAATTTTGCTCTCAGGATAACCGACAGGGTACAAAATGTAACCCTCGTTATCCTAAGGCATGGGAGCCTTGCCCTTAACAAAGTTGGACAATTTCTTAGGAGGGGCATTAAGTTTGACATTGCCTTCCTGTTGGAAGCCAATGCCATCCTTAATGCCAGGGCGTCTCCCTCTATAGAGCATGCTTCTAGCAAATTTAAATTTTTCGTTCTCTAAGTCATGCTCGACAATTTTAGCGTCCAATTTTGCTATATGATCATTTTGTTGTTTAATTAAAGCCATGTGATCATGATGTAACACCCTAAAAAATAAACCATTTTTATAATCCAAATATGGTATGTCCTATGGATGATCGGAGGCCGTAGATGTATTGATCTCATCAAGATGATTCCGATCAATCACTAGTTTGCCTTGTTTGGAGTCCGGATGAGTCTTTTTGAGTGCCGGTTGATCTGAGCCATTGGATATTAGGATTGTGGAAGATTTCTTCTATTTATACCTCCCTAACCCTAGAAGCCACGTCCTCCCACCCCTAGCAGCCGTCACCCTTTTGTGCCTTGCCCCAAGAGAAGAGAGGAAGAAAAAAGAAGAGAAGAGAGGGGAGATGAGGGCATACCGTCGCCCATCATCGTCGTTCCTCTCCAAGAATTGGTTGGATTTCCTTTCCTCTCTCTCTTTTATCCACTTGATGAATGCTTTCCCTTGTTTTGGATGAGTTTTAGGCCCTGCAATTAGTTTTTTTGGTTAGATTGGATGGGAGATTAGATTTTTAATCTCGAAATTAGTTTCTGCAGAATGGCAGATTCAATAGTTTCTGTTCATGCCAGTTTTCCGTTGTCTTAGTGGCCTCAAAAAAATAAAAAGTCTATCTATGAGTCGTAGATAATTTGTAGATCTTTCCGTGGCCGTGAAGAACACCTCAATCGGATACCAGATCAGAAAGTTATTGCAGTTTGATTATAGCAGTTTTTCAGTCTCATAATTCTGTACAGAATCTGTTCTCTTAAACTTTAGGCAATTTTATCAACAGAATTAAACTTTAGGATTGTAAAAGAAGTTGTAGACAATTTTATAAGCTTTCCAGATTGTTAAAGAGCGCATTCATATGAATTATGAAAGTCCAGTTATGTTTGTTTTACTGTGGCTGTTCCTGTTTGCCTGACAAAAATGAGCGGGTCTGTTCACTGGTGGGTTTCATATAGTAAATAGCCAAATTGGCTGTTCCAACTATGGAGACATTTGTAGAGGGATAAAAGTTCTTACTGCCAGCAGAATTTCATAATTTTTGGTTGAGCAGTTTGGTAGATATTGAATTTTGAAGTTAACTATGCTGCTGTCTGAAACAGATTCAGACATTTATCTTATCAGATGTTTTAGAACTTATAGATGGCATAATTTAATTATCCATTGAATACCGAAGTTATAGAATATTTTGTGTAGACACTCATAGAGTATTTGTTTAATATCACCACTGTTATAATTTTAAAGATACAAAATTAACAAACAGCGCTGCTGCTGTTTGGCATGTGGTTCAGGGTGGGAGTCTTTCCACCGGGATTTGGTTTCAAGTGTACGAGCGATTTGTTGATTGTTAGCAAATGTTTGTGAAATATTTGTACTAATTTTTATACCCGCTAGCAGGTGGCTACACTCCGGATCATGCCTAGTACATCTTTCTTCTTCGATGAAGGCAAGTGAATGTAGCAGTGGTTGCTACCGTTTTGACTTGTTGTTTTTTTTATCGCCTACGCTCTAATATTCAGAATTATGGAATTCTTTCATAATTGAACTCTATGGTGATGCTTTACTTGCTTGTATTATACTGATGCTCAATCATATATTGATGATGATTATGGTTCGAGTATGACCCATGAGATTAATTTACACCCCTGAAGGCAGATAAAGTATTATTTGAGATTTGTATTGTATCTGAAGGCAGATGAAGTATTATTTGAGGTTTGTTTTGTATCTGAAGGAAGTGAAGTATATTGATAAATGCAACATGCCATATGCATTACATTATTCATTTGCATTTGAAGTTTGGTCGTGACCTATGGTCCGACAGTACCGGTACAACTTAGCATCGTACGTTGCCCGAGGAGGGGTACGATGCGGCTTCATACCCTTAGAGGTATGAAGGCAGAGGATATATGCATTGTATTTATATGCATTCATTGAAGTGATATTAGCAGATGATGTGGTTTTATACTCTCAGAGGTATGAGGGCAGATGACCTACACATTGCATTCCTATGCATACATTGAAGTGATATCTGCAGGTATTGTTGACGCAGGGAAGGGTTATACAACCTATTGTGGTTGTTCGAGAAAATGAGATGGTATTGGTTATATTGGGACTATTGAGTTCTATATCTACAAGTATTTCTGATCTCATTTGTGATTCCTTAAAAATGTTGTTTAATTCAATTTGTGGTTTAAATATCTCGTCAAAATAATTTGCTTGCTGAGATGTATCATCTCACTCTTGCATTACTCAATGCAGGTATTTGATTCATGTTGGGAATGAGGGAAGTAGCAGCACGTCCACCTTCACTATTATAATAACGCTGCCCAGTTGCAGCCATGATTTAATTAGAAACTCGATGTCAAATGATGTTTGTTTTTTTCTAGTCGTGTGCACTGGTTAATTCAGTTCATGTTGTTATGTTTAACTTTCCTTTGCTAGCATATTAATAATGCTTAGTATGTTTTTTGTCATGATATATGTTTATACACTGTTGCCCCTCGTTTATGCAATCTTTCAAAGGAGATGCTGCCGAAATTTTATATATGGATGTCAGATGTGTAGTTCAGTAGCATTCCGGGATTTTTGTGGACTCTGGGGTGTTACAGTTGGTATCAAAGCATAGGCTTTAGATTCTTGGCAATTTGAAGATAAATTTGATACACTTGCACATATAGGAAGGGTATGGGTTCAAATATCTTTGATATATATTAGTGTCTTTGAAGTGCAGATGACAATAATTTCACCCCTCCCTATTCCTTTACGGTGATGTGGTAAGTTGTTTATGACTTAATGCCTAATATGTTTTATCTCTAAATCTTTATATTGTTTTATTAATGCGATTGATATCGCTGGTCTTTGGTAAGATCGAAGTTGTTATTATGCTTGTGATATACAAGTATGCCTATGTTGTTTTCATCATGTTTTTCGTGGTTGAGTTTTATTGCAATAATATTGTTATATATGCTTGATTGTGGATGTTCCTAAGAGGAGTGTGAATTGCGTGTTTTGGGTTACAAGGTAACCATCAATTTGAATTTAAGTTGTTGAGTGGTTGGTGGATAGTTCCAACTATTTTTGCAAAGAATGATTGTTTATGTCGAGAAACCAGTTCTGAAAGAAATGAATATTGATACTTTTATATTAATTTTGGGGAAGTCTTTACATAGCCAGAATGGCTTACATGTCTCTCTTCTATTGTGTGTTTTAGTAGCCACAAAGCCTAGAGGTGGTTTAAAGTGGTTGCATGTTAGTCATGCTAGTTGTAGAATAAATCTCTGTTTTTCTTGGTTCATTGATTATGTATTAATACGTTGAGAATCAGATGGTTCTCTCCCCGATGCATGCTGGTGGAGCCATTGTTGGACCACCTATCTATTGGTTTGAATGAAGTCATTGCCTAGCCTAGAGTTGGTTGTGTGTGGTTAGTCACCTATTCCTAAATGATGTGGTTTTTACAACAACTTGAGATGTTTGTCAAATGTGTGAAGGATTACGGGGTTATTATTGACCTCGTATATCTGGTACTTTGAGTGCATCATATGATAGAATGAAATGTAAGTTTCTGAACTACAGTAGATGAAGACTTATATTATTTGTAGGTTAACCTTACTAGTTTGGTTATTTTTTTTAGTTGAGTTGTTGGATGAAGTATAGCGACATTGGTTAAGCAAGTATTGTGTTGTTGTTGTGCTATCAATGCTCTTTGTGGAGTTTTTGGCATTTCTTCGATGAAATGTGTCGCGCAGAATGTTATGGGCTTCTTGTCGGCTTTATTGCTCCATTAGTTCTGTAGACTTTCTCCCTTTTGTGGGGTGCAAAGAATGTTAGATTACATGATTATCTTTTCATGATGGCAAGAACGGGGTTTAGGAAGATTAGGAGTTTTGTTTCAATAGAACTACTTGTTTTGTGGTGCTGTGAAGTGAGGTGTTTGATCTTCATATACGTTCATCTAGTGTGGATGTTTTACCATTGAATTAAAATGAATTGTTGAAGTTGGTAAGGATTGTGCTTAGTGCATATTACCCCTTCATAAAAGAGTGTGGTTTTAAGACATTGATGCTGATGTATGGCTGCATCCAAATTCGATGTTGTGAAATCATAGTGTTGATCGCATCTATGACTTGCTTTGAGCTTCATTGCAGGTTGTTTCATGCTTGTTGTCAGGTTGTGTAGCTTCCTTAGACCATTAGTCCGAGGTAGAAGTTCTTGTGTTGATTAATACCAATAATGGACTCATGTTTTGAATGGTGGTGCTATTTGGGGTACCTTGGATGTTTTGCTTGGAGTGGTCGAATTCGAGGACGAATTCTTTTTAAGGGGGGTAGAATGTAACACCCTAAAAAATAAACCATTTTTATAATCCAAATATGGTATGTCCTATGGATGATCGGAGGTCGTAGATGTATTGATCTCATCAAGATGATTCCGATCAATCACTAGTTTGCCTTGTTTGGAGTCCGGATGAGTCTTTTTGAGTGCCGATTGATCTGAGCCATTGGATATTAGGATTGTGGAAGATTTCTTCTATTTATACCTCCCTAACCCTAGAAGCCACGTCCTCCCACCCCTAGCAGCCGTCACCCTTTTGTGCCTTGCCCCAAGAGAAGAGAGGAAGAAAAAAGAAGAGAAGAGAGGGGAGATGAGGGCATACCGTCGCCCATCATCGTCGTTCCTCTCCAAGAATTGGTTGGATTTCCTTTCCTCTCTCTCTTTTATCCACTTGATGAATGCTTTCCCTTGTTTTGGATGAGTTTTAGGCCCTGCAATTAGTTTTTTTGGTTAGATTGGATGGGAGATTAGATTTTTAATCTCGAAATTAGTTTCTGCAGAATGGCAGATTCAATAGTTTCTGTTCATGCCAGTTTTCTGTTGTCTTAGTGGCCTCAAAAAAAATAAAAAGTCTATCTATGAGTTGTAGATAATTTGTAGATCTTTCCGTGGCCGTGAAGAACACCTCAATCGGATACCAGATCAGAAAGTTATTGCAGTTTGATTATAGCAGTTTTTCAGTCTCATAATTCTGTACAGAATCTGTTCTCTTAAGCTTTAGGCAATTCTATCAACAGAATTAAACTTTAGGATTGTAAAAGAAGTTGTAGACAATTTTATAAGCTTACCAGATTGTTAAAGAGCGCATTCATATGAATTATGAAAGTCCAGTTATGTTTGTTTTACTGTGGCTGTTCCTGTTTGCCTGACAAAAATGAGCGGGTCTGTTCACTGGTGGGTTTCATATAGTAAATAGCCAAATTGGCTATTCCAACTATGGAGACATTTGTAGAGGGATAAAAGTTCTTACTGCCAGCAGAATTTCATAATTTTTGGTTGAGCAGTTTGGTAGATATTGAATTTTGAAGTTAACTATGCTGCTGTCTGAAACAGATTCAGACATTTATCTTATCAGATGTTTTAGAACTTATAGATGGCATAATTTAATTATCCATTGAATACCGAAGTTATAGAATATTTTGTGTAGAAACTCATAGAGTATTTGTTTAATATCACCACTATTATAATTTTAAAGATACAAAATTAACAAACAGCGCTGCTGCTGTTTGGCATGTGGTTCAGGGTGGGAGTCTTTCCACCGGGATTTGGTTTCAAGTGTACGAGCGATTTGTTGATTGTTAGCAAATGTTTGTGAAATATTTGTACTAATTTTTATGCCCGCTAGCAGGTGGCTACACTCTGGATCATGCCTAGTACATCTTTCTTCTTCGATGAAGGCAAGTGAATGTAGCAGTGGTTGCTACCGTTTTGACTTGTTGTTTTTTTTATCGCCTACGTTCTAATATTCAGAATTATGGAATTCTTTCATAATTGAACTCTATGGTGATGCTTTACTTGCTTGTATTATACTGATGCTCAATCATATATTGATGATGATTATGGTTCGAGTATGACCCATGAGATTAATTTACACCCCTGAAGGCAGATAAAGTATTATTTGAGATTTGTATTGTACCTGAAGGAAGATGAAGTATTATTTGAGGTTTGTTTTGTATCTGAAGGAAGTGAAGTATATTGATAAATGCAGCATGCCATATGCATTACATTATTCATTTGCATTTGAAGTTTGGTCGTGACCTATGGTCCGACCGTACCGGTACAACTTAGCATCGTACGTTGCCCGAGGAGGGGTACGATGCGGCTTCATACCCTTAGAGGTATGAAGGCAGAGGACATATGCATTGCATTTATATGCATTCATTGAAGTGATATTAGTAGATGATGTGGTTTTATACTCTCAGAGGTATGAGGGCAGATGACCTACACATTGCATTCCTATGCATACATTGAAGTGATATCTGCAGGTATTGTTGACGCAGGGAAGGGTTATACAACCTATTGTGGTTGTTCGAGAAAATGAGATGGTATTGGTTATATTGGGACTATTGAGTTCTATATCTACAAGTATTTCTGATCTCATTTGGGATTCCTTTAAAATGTTGTTTAATTCAATTTGTGGTTTAAATATCTCGTCAAAATAATTTGCTTGCTGAGATGTATCATCTCACTCTTGCATTACTCAATGCAGGTATTTGATTCATGTTGGGAATGAGGGAAGTAGCAGCACATCCACCTTCACTATTATAATAACGCTGCCCAGTTGCAGCCATGATTTAATTAGAAACTCGATGTCAAATGATGTTTGTTTTTTTCTAGTCGTGTGCACTGGTTAATTCAGTTCATGTTGTTATGTTTAACTTTCCTTTGCTAGCATATTAATAATGCTTAGTATGTTTTTTGTCATGATATATGTTTATACACTGTTGCCCCTCGTTTATGCAATCTTTCAAAGGAGATGCTGCCGAAATTTTATATATGGATGTCAGATGTGTAGTTCAGTAGCATTCCGGGATGTTTGTGGACTCTGGGGTGTTACACATGAATAGCATCAATGTTAACATCTCTACATCTAGTGCAAATAGAGGTATGTTCAACGGTAGATGTAGAGAGTTTGCTAGATTTTAATTCTACAACCTTAGCATGCAATATATCATTTTTACTTCTAAGGTCGGAAATGGAAGCATTGCAGACATCAAGTTCTTTAGCCTTAGCAAGCAATTTTTCATTTTCATTCCTAAGGCTAGCAAGAGTAATGTTTAATTCTTCAATCTTAGCAAGCAAATTATCATTATCATTTCTCAGATTGGGAATTGAAGCATCACAAATATTTAAATCAACCTTACCTAACAAATTAGCATTTTCATTTCTAAGGTTGTCTATAGTCTCATGGCAAGTGCTTAGCTCACTAGATAATTTTTCACATTTTTCAACTTCTAGAGCATAAGCATTTTTAACCTTAACATGCCTTTTGTTTTCCTTGATTAGGAAGTCCTCTTGGGTGTCCAAGAGGCCATCCTTCTCATGGATGGCACTAATTAATTCATTTAACTTTTCTTTTTGTTGCATGTTTAGGTTGGCAAAAAGGGTACACAAATTATCTTCCTCATCACTAGCATTATTATCACTAGAGGACTCATATCTAGTGGAGGATTTGGATTTAACCTTCTTCTTTTTGCCGTCCTTTGCCATGAGGCACTTGTGGCCGACGTTGGGGAAGAGAAGTCCCTTGGTGACGGCGATGTTGGCGGCGTCCTCATCAGCGGAGGAGTCGCTAGAGCTTTCGTCGGAGTCCCACTCGCGACAAACATGGGCATCGCCACCCTTCTTCTTGTAGTACCTCTTCTTCTCCTTTCTTCTCCCTTTCTTGTCGTCGCCCCTGTCAGTATCACTAGACAATGGACATTTTGCGATAAAATGACCGGGCTTACCACATTTGTAGCACACTTTCTTGGAGCGGGGTTTATAGTCCTCCCCCCTCCTTTGTTTGAGGATTTGGCGGAAGCTCTTGATGACGAGCGCCATTTCCTCATTGTCGAGCTTTGAGGCGTCGATTGGTTGTCTACTTGACGTAGACTCCTTCTTCTCCTCCGTTGCTTTGAATGCAACCGGTTGTGCTTCGGATGTGGAGGGATCATCTAGCTCGTTGATTTTTTTGAGCCCTTGATCATATACTCAAAGCTCACAAAATTCCCGATTACTTCCTCGAGAGTCATTAGTGTATATCTAGGATTACCACGAATTAATTGAACTTGAGTAGGGTTAAGGAAAATAAGTGATCTAAGAATAACCTTAACCATCTCGTGGTCATCCCACTTTTTGCTCCCGAGGTTGCGCACTTGGTTCACCAAGGTTTTGAGCCGGTTGTACATGTCTTCTGGCTCTTCCCCTTTGCGAAGCCGGAAGCGACCGAGCTCCCCCTCGATCGTCTCCCGCTTGGTGATCTTGGTTAGTTCATCACCCTCGTGCGCGGTCTTGAGCACGTCCCAAACTTCCTTGGCGCTCTTTAATCCTTGCACCTTGTTGTACTCCTCCCTACTTAGAGAGGCAAGGAGTATGGTTGTGGCTTGGGAGTTGAAGTGCTCGATTTGGGCAACCTCGTCCTCATCATAATCCTCATCCCCTACGGATGGTACCAGTGCTCCAAACTCAACAACATTCCATATACTTTTGTGGAGTGAGGTTAGATGAAATTTCATTAAATCACTCCACCTAGCATAATCTTCACCTTCAAAGGTTGGCGGTTTGTCTAATGGAACGGAAAGTAATGGAGTATGTTTAGGAATGCGAGGGTAGCGTAAGGGGATCTTACTAAACTTCTTGCGCTCATGGCGCTTAGAAGTTACGGAGGGCGCGTCGGAGCCAGAGGTGGAAGGTGATGAAGTATCGGTCTCGTAGTAGACCACCTTCCTCATCTTCTTTTTCTTGTCGCCACTCCGATGCGACTTGTGGGAAGAAGCTTTCTTCTCCTTCCCCTTCCCCTTGTTGCGAGACTCTTCCGATGAAGCTTTCCCGTGGCTTGTAGTGGGCTTGTTGCCGGTCTCCATCTCCTTCTTGGCGAGTTCTCCCGACATCACTTCGAGCGGTTAGGCTCTAATGAAGCACCGGGCTCTGATACCAATTGAAAGTCGCCTAGAGGGGGGGGGGTGAATAGGGCAAAACTGAAATTTACAAAGTTAATCACAACTACAAGCCAGGTTAGCGTTAGAAATATAATCGAGTCCGCGAGAGAGGGTGCAAAACAAATCGCAAGCGAATAAAGAGTGTGACATGCGGATTTGTTTTACCGAGGTTCGGTTCTTGCAAACCTACTCCCCGTTGAGGAGGCCACAAAGGCCGGGTCTTTTTCAACGCCTTCCCTCTCTCAAACGGTCCCTCGGACCGAGTGAGCTTTCTCTTCTCTAATCAACCGGGAACAAAACTTTCCCGCAAGGACCACCACACAATTGGTGTCTCTTGCCTCGGTTACAAGTGAGTATTGATCTCAAGAAAGAATGAGAAAGAAGAAAGCAATCCAAGCGCAAGAGCTCAAAAGAACACGACAAATCACTCTCACTAGTCACTAGGATTTGATCACTTGGGTGTGTCTAGAATTGAATACTAGAGCTCTTGTAAGTAGTTGGAAGGTGGAAAACTTGGATGACTTGAATGTGGGGTGGTTGGGGGTATTTATAACCCCAACCACCAAACTAGCTGTTTGGTGGAGGCTGTTGTCGCATGGCGCACCGGACAGTCCGGTGTGCCACCGGACACTGTCCGGTGCGCCAGCCACGTCACCAGGCCGTTGGGTTCTGACCGTTGGAGCTCTGACTGCTGGGCCCGCCTGAATGTCCGGTGGCACACCGGACATGTACTGTAGAGTGTCCGGTGTGCCACTTCGCGCGTGCCTAACTTCTGCGCGCACTGGCGCGCATTAATTGCTTCTGCAGGTGACCGTTGGCGCGCAGTAGCCGTTGCTCCGCTGGCTCACCGGACAGTCCGGTGTGCACCGGACATGTCCGGTGAATTATAGCGGAGCGGATTCCCGAAGCTGGCGAGTTCAGAGTCGCTCTTCCTTGGAGCACCGGACACTGTCCGGTGTACACCGGACAGTCCGGTGAATTATAGCGGAGCACCTCTGAGTTTTCCTGAAGGTGAAGAGTTTAGTTTGGAGTTCCCTGGTGCACCGGACACTGTGCACCGGACACTGTCCGGTGGCACACCGGACAGTCCGATGCGCCAGACCAGGGCACACTTCGGTTATCCCTTACTCTCTTTGTTGAACCCTTTTCTTGGTCTTTTTATTGGCTTAGTGTGAGCCTTTGACACCTGTATAACTTATAGACTAGAGCAAAACTAGTTAGTCCAATTATTTGTGTTGGGCAATTCAACCACCAAAATCAATTAGGAACTAGGTGTAAGCCTAATTCCCTTTCACATCCTATCAACCAACATGGTGCTAGCTCAATGTTTGTATGATGACTTCTTGAGTCACCACCAGCAAAATGAATCTAGTTGATATGTTGGGTGATATACGTGAACTCCATAAGACTATCGAGAGATTTTCCACCCATTTTCTACGAATGGCTTAATCTTGTAGAACATCTATGTGTTAAGACCATGGAGAATGCACCCATTGAGCCTTTGGACTCGATCATTGGTTTGTGGGTGGGAGATTGACACCCAACTTACATCAATCTATTGTCGATCCCAAAAATATACAAATTTTCTTCATGTGAACTTTGTGACACTGTTTGTGATGGTGGTATTCATCCCACCGTATTGGTTGATGATCTTCTTAATGAATTCGATCACCTTAGTGGTTGGAGCAGTTTTTATTGGCTTGGTTTTGATTCACTTCGTAAATTTGTTGATGGCTATTAAGAGGTGGGTGAAAATGCCTGGTGCGGGAGGGAGCTTGCTGACCAAGTCAAGTCCCCGTATGGCAAAAGGCCATGTAATCAGAATTGTCTGAAATTCTCGTGACATGATGTGTTTTTCCTTAGCAAAAAATTGGCATTCTTTGCAAGTCCTAATGGTATATTATGCACTGGTGATAGCAGTTGGCCAATAGAAACCTTGATAGAAAGCTTTGCCGACATAGTATTTGGTGCTACATGATATTTGTAGGCTCACGAATGAATCTCATGTAGTAGCTCTTTGTCATCCTCATGAATGGTACACCTTTGAAGGACATGCTCCAATCAACCTTGAAGTTGGAAGGGCCCCTTCTAACCCCACCACCTGAATCGTTGGAGTGTTGTCAACTTTAGTTGTCCATATACCAAAGCACATATAAATAAATTACACGAGGTCCTAAAAAACAGAGATACACCCAAATTTATGGTCACATAGCGAATACTCATTACTTCTAATCTAGCATGACTTTAACCCCAAGCAACTCCTTGTGTGGACTCCTCTAGCTCCAGTGAAGGAACCAAACATCTGAATCTCATGGGCAAATTGGAATCTCATGTGTGGACTCCTCAATTACTTGGCCCATCAGCCCATCAAACATTACCTAGACAACTTCATCCTCTTGTGACTCTGGTCTTCCGTCCTGGCCTCCTTCAGAGCTTGTTTGACAGCGACGAGATTAGAGAGGATTAAGTAAATTAAACCCTCTTACTATTCGTGGATTGAAAGAGCTAAAATCTTTTATTATTTAGGGCTAATTTGGGAGTCCAAATACCGGAAGGGCTAAAATCTCCTTATTATTCAATTTTAAATAAAGTTGTCATTTTAGCCTCTCCAATCCCCTTGGATTTTGTGACTCCCGAACTAGCTCTCAGTAATGGATTTTAGCGCTCTCATATCGCAGCCAAACCTATGGCCCTCACTCTTATCGCATCGTCGTCGACCGACTTCCCATCTCCTTATCTTCGGCACTGGCAAGACTAGACTCCAGATCAAGGTCGGCGGCGGCCAGCTGCCCTTCTCCCCTGCGATTGTGGCTCCATTCCGACTCCATTGCCTGACTTCCTCTCCCTGCTACTATGAAACACCCGCGGCTCCACATTGCTAGTCCGCTGGTGGTTTAGTTTGACAGCTAGCTAGCCGATGCCCCAAGCGAGAGGCAGTCATGCAGGGGCGTGAGGCCAGGGCCAGCTGCCCAGCTCCCGCCCGTTAAGTTCGTTGGTCAGAGCCAGCTTCCTTTTGGCCTCTTGCACAGGCACGGGGCTTAGCAGCAGGTAGCAACCTTGCAAGGCTCGATGCAAAGCTTGCGATCGATAACCACTGTGAACGATGTGGTTCCCTTTCTAGTTGTCATTGCAGGTCTGATGCCTCATACATCAATGCCACTAAGTTGGTCTAGTCTAGGGATTTACAGAACATATTGTGGTTTCCAGTCCCCTTGAACATTACACGTTGAGGCAAAAACTTCTCAGGCTAATTCCCCCCCACCTTCAGTTGAGGCCTTAGCCTTGTTCTCGGTCTCCATCTTATTGGATGTGGCTTCATGAATGTGATTTCCTCGCCGATAGTTCTGAACTCGTCGCCTCTATGAAGGAACAATGTGGATATCACTCTGTCACAATTTATCCATGGTTTCAGACAATCCTGGATCCGCCATTGAGTGTAGCTAGCGATGTTATTTATGATCGGCCTAAAGTTTTTTTTTTCTTTGCGGTATTATTCACCAAGAGTTGCAACTTTGCAAAAGGTAGTATTTTCCTGATTTATTTTTGTCAATTGCTTAGTTTTTTTGAGAAAATTTCATAGAACGTTTTGTGAAATACGATTATTTTGAGGCGGCCGAAAGAAAAAAAAACATAAGTTTCATATTACACTAATGCGCGTGCTATATAACTCTATGCTCATATTTTGTACCGTTTATGTTACATACTAGTCACTCGAGCGCGCGCTAGCGTGCGCATGTAAGCTGCATAAAGAACAAAAGATTGTGTGATGTAGTCAAAGATTAAAAGGAACATATAGGTCAGGCATAATATTCATGGGACAAACACTATATTGTCATATATTTACATCTAAGTAAGTTGCTCATCACTACATAGTGATAAAGAATAGTTCCAAGTTGTTGATCCAATATTTATTGAATGAAGTGATCATGGAGTTTTGTTAGCATCGCAGTCATCCAAATTACAGCCTAAACCAAGCTCCATGCGTCTACAATAGAAAATTGGAGTCAAATATTTGTAAAATTAATTCGTACATAGTAGAACATTACTTTATTGATATATATAAAGAAAAAATGTGTTTCGAAATACTTGTTGGAAGTAATATTGCAGTAGAAAAACAACATTTGTTTAATAAGGAGGGACAATAAGATATATAGTTATATAATTGAAGCAAATGTGGTTCCCAAAAAAAAGATTGGTGTGTACCACTTATGTCTTTCCTACTACTTTTGTGATGCATGTTGCTGTATTCCAATGGTAAGCCCAGGTCTTAGAGGTGAAGGTATGAGTTTTCAATGGGTTTTCAAACGCCAAGTAGATGCATGGGTTATGAGCTAATACATGCAAATTGAAATTTATGATTTTGCAAATGTATAGTAATTCTATGTCCATATTAATTCAAATGCGGATTCTTATGGAAAGTAGTGATGCAAAGTGTTGGAAATACCTTCATGTTTGTAGTATTATTCACTTCAAAAGTTTTGTTAGCACTTAGGAAATTTATAGAGGTCTAGTTGTTTTGAAAGTCATGGGCTAGAGTTTGAAAAGCAAACCTTTTTGAAGGAGACTCAAAAGCAACAATTTTAGGATTAGAGTTGTCTAAACAGCTTGTTTCCACCTGTTAAGTAAAGATGAATATATGTATCAATGTTTTCAATTTGGTAACTGCATTTTAATAATCATGTAATCTTTAATTAAAGACTTACTTGTGGAGGTGTTTGTTTTGAGAAGCCATCTTTTTTGAAGCAGAGTTCTCTGAGCTAAGATATGTTAGCATCTGTTTGGCCTGCGTGTAGAGAAAAGAAAGTGAAAAGGTGGGGAAACCAATAGAAAGAAGACTGGAAGGGATATTTTTTCTACAATATATATTACATGATGTGGAGACTTAGTTGAGAGGTTTGACATCGTTGTGGATGGAGAATTGTGTGTTGTAACTGTCGATCTCATTAGAGTGGTTGGATAGATAATATCCACATTTTCTTGTATTTGTGGTAGTGAAGAGTCTCTTCCATATGCTTCTGGAATTGATATAAATAAGGAATATCTAAATAAGAATCATAGAACATTAATTTAAAAAGATTTCATGTAGTGCAAACTATATTATTTGATGCAGGGTTTCAAATTGGGCATTTTTTTACGGTGGCATTTTTGGGGTGGCTAATTAATCACATTGTAAAATATAATAGGGTATGTACATATATATGTATACATGTGTGTGTGTGTTCTGTGTGTGTATACATTTATATTTGTTTGCATACATACATATGTTTATATGTATAAGGTGTATGTATGTATGGGCACACGAAAGAGATCAGCCATCTATGTGTGCACAATTAACACGGTAATATGTATGGATATATGTCAATGCATTAGTTTTGTAGTAGTAGGGTATCACTCAGTAGTAAATAGTAAAATATAGTAGAGTTTTTTTCTTTTGAATAAATAATCTAAAGAATTCCATGCGTGTTTTTTATGTAGACGGTAATTTGTATATAGCACGACACATTCATGTGTGCAAAATGTTCTTTGATTGTAGGTTACTATATATGTCGTGTGTAATTAAGTATGCGTAGTATGTGTATTTAAAATTATGTGCTTTTGTGCATGGATACATTTGTATACAAATGTGTACGTGGTAGCATGCATGGATATACACACGTTCTGTAACGAAACATGAACATTGTTTTCGTTTGATTCTTTTTTTACATGGAATTCACTGAAAACAGCATAAAGTCGAGTACATTTTGTTAAGTTGGTAATACATACCTGGTATGATAGAAGATGCAGGTCGTCAGAAGAGATTTGTGAGCGTTCGAAGCATCAAAGGAACCTGCAACATCAGCAATTTTAAAAATAAAAGTCAGTTATGGATATGTCATTGAATTCAGATTCTGTAGTGTTGTTTCCTGTTAAAAATTAGCATCAAAACATATTGTTTGGTGCATTAGTAGTTGTTGTACTATAAGTAGTCAGCAATATCATTTAGGCAATCTTTAGCAGCAGTAGAGTTGCTTCGGGTGCACTTCTTTTTTAGTAGATGAAGAGCAGGTTGCGTGTGTCATAATTTAAAAGGAAGACATTTATGATTGATTTAAAAGGCACAAACGATTGAATTTGCTTTAAGTGTATCAAGAAGTAGTTGTTTGGTCAAATAGATATAACTGGTTATGTTGCGTATGTAGGTATCAAGAAATAGATATTTCAAAGAGTTGTTGATGTAAACACTAACAAGTATTCAGCAAATTCATTTAGGCAATTCTTAGCAGCAGTCGAGTTGCTTCCTGTGCACATTTTTTAGTAGACGAAGAGCAGATTGCAGGTGTCATAGTTAGTCGTTTGATTTTGTGACAAGGATATCAAGAAATAGTTGTTTGGTCAAATAGATATAGCTTGTTATCTTGCGTATTTAGGTATGAAGAAATAGCTATTTGGAATAGTTGTGGATGTAAACATATAAGCAACTGAGTTGTTTATCTGTATCAAAACTAAAGAAATAGCATTGGATGTTGGAAGATAAGCATTAGCCTACATGTATGGGGCAATTCAGTTAGACAACATAGAGTGTAAATGTTGTGGTGGTGAACTCGTCCCTGGGATGTTAGCCATGCAAATGAGTCGTCTCTGTTGGTTTTAAGTGTTTATTTAATACAAAGAAAAAATGTTCTTCAGTTTTCACAGTACCAAAAATACTGGACTCCATTACTTCTAAAGTGTGTGTGTTCCATTTTAACATTCAGAGAGTGAGGAGTTGCAATCAGAGTTCGATGTAACCAATTGCTATTGACACAAAAACAAAGCTGCTTGAATAGGGCGTTTGCCTCCACTTGCCATGGCCTTAGCGGCCTGGACGTCAGCAGTTGAAGAAACCAAATGAGGAAAAGCAAGAAAGGTGTAGGATCTCGAAATTTGATCACCCTTCTAACCACAAATCGACAATTGCGAACTGACACCGTATGTAACGGGAGCAAAACAGAAAATCAAAAATAGGTAAATAAATCACGAATACGAACAGTCTGGGCAATAAATCGTGTCGTGTCCCACTGGAATGAGACGCAGAGGGAGAGATTAGAGGAGAACGGAGAAGCATCTTGGCTACAAAGGACTTCTGCCAACAACGGCGAGGTTGCGCAAGCAACTGCTAAAAGAAGGAAACCCTAGCGAGCAGTACTATAAGACTCGGGCCCAAAGAAATGACGCGGAGCAGAGGGACCGCACATGTGGAGGGGTTGCTAGGAGACACGCGAGGAGGGGACAAAGTTCATCGCCGTCGTTGTCGAGGACGTCGCCCCCATTTTTTTGCAGGAACGACAGGAAGCGGTCCTCCGGGAAGCCCTTCATACGTGTACTGGTCTAGAAGGCTCCAGGTGGCTACGACTGCGATGCGCTTGCCCCCGTGGATGCACCATCGAACGACTGGTGTTTTAAACGACGACGTGGACACCGTAAGAGGCCGCGTTTCCTTCCAGCTTTAATAATAAGAAAAGAAATGGAGGGGTTGCTAGGAGACACGCGAGGAGGGGACAAAGTTCGTCGCCGTCGTTGTCGAGGACGTCGCCCCCATTTTTTTTGCAGGAACGACAGGAAGCGGTCCTCCGGGAAGCCCTTCATACGTGTACTGGTCTAGAAGGCTCCAGGTGGCTACGACTGCGATGCGCTTGCCCCCGTGGATGCACCATCGAATGACTGGTGTTTTAAACGACGACGTGGACACCGTAAGAGGCCGAGTTTTCTTCCAGCTTTAATAATAAGAAATTCTACTACCCAAGTGCAAAAGTACATATAATTGAGTTGGTTAGGTAGTTTGAGTTACATGGGATGTATGTATGGGTAGGGTATGAGTTCGAGAGCTTCTCAACCTGCGTGAGATCCTCTCGCCTATCCCACGCCAAAGCACAGGTCTAATATCTCGATCCTGGTCGCGGTCGTTTCTCACATGGGCTATGGTATCGCTGTGTATAAGTAGAACACTGGTTCGATAGTTTTCTTGACCTGTGTGAGAATGTCTTCTTGTTAATGCCCGGTCATGCTAAGGTCGTGTTTTTTACTCAATAAGAGTATAGTCACAAAACATCCCACCATTATCTTTATTATTTTTTAGGGAAAAAGCATACCTCATGTTTTAATTCCTCTAAAAAAACTGGTGAGATTTTGACTGAATTTCGTGAATTTCTTTGGCGTCCGAAGAAAAACCCAACACCGAAATTAAAAATCCCTCTATATATTATTAATAGCATTGCCTACCGTTATTACATTGTGTATAACAATAGCGATCTTAGTTTGTGTTTAGAAGCAGGCATAATTACAGAAAGGCATTGTTAGGTAACACTCATCAATTCTACCCCCAACGCAGCAGTAGCACCTTTTATCTTTGCACGGAACAGATACTTCACAATGTGCCCCTGTTGCTCGCATAACTCCTCCTTCAGATGGAGCAGGAACAGCGACTTCATCCGTGACATGACCTAGTAGAAGGTAGTAAAGGATAAGCGTTCTACCAAGTACCAACAAATGACTCGAGAATAATTAAATTCCGAAGCATTTTAGCAAATTTGTAGATATATGTCCGCATTATTTGAGTAATTCAACAGATATATATATAGGAGTGTGATATATCGCCAACAATTCGCCATGATATACATACGGTATCATGATATAACATCTTCTAAATTGTCTACATATTTGTATAGTTTTCACATACCCTTCTCATCATACGCATGAGCAGCAAAATATCCGACGAGAAGAAACGAGAAAAACACTAGCGCGTCCACCCGCTTTCTGTACTCCATGTCTCAAGAAAAACTAAAGGAACTCCTCACGATCGATCCTAGAAGAGAGTGTATACTTATATAGCGGAAACAAGTACGGACCAAGGACATGATACTCTAAAATTAGCAGTGACTTAGTTCCTGCTACTTTTACCACAAGTTTTAAATCCTTTCCTCTTTAGACAAAACTGCAAGTTATTTATCACCAAACAGACTAGTCATGTATATATGATCCTTATGTAGTTATTTAATTTTAGCTATGTTTGATAGGATACCAAATACAAAATGATGTCGTCCTATTCTAAGAGGCTGGTCACTCGGCAATTTTAGTAGTGATCTACTCCCTCCATACCAAAATAACTATCGTTTAGATTTATCTTTAATCAAATCATTTTAAGTTTAACTAATTTTATAAAAAAGAACATCACTATTTATTACAATAAATAGGAATATAAAAGTGTGTTTTATAATAAACCTAATAATACTTATTTGGTATTATAAAGAACAAACCTAAAACGTGAGTTATTTTTGGATGGAGAAGTATTTTCTACTAGCTCCATTTCAAAATAAGTACAATTAGTTTCAGGTTGTCCTAAAACCAACTATTTTAAGTTGGGACAATTGTGATTATACCCTCCATTGTCCTCTCATATTCAGTGGACTAAGGGTGCTCTAATAGCACATCATCATGGAGGGGCTATAGCGAGAGCCTCAGGTTACCGCCTTTGAAGCACACTAGGATGTCAATGGAGATAGCAAGGGCCAGTTGTCGACCTTCTCGGGCCAATTGGGCATGGAACTTGTCCCCTGTGTCCTAGCTTCATCGCAACTTGTGTGAAAGCAACACATGCACCTACGAGGGGGGGGGGGGGTAAATTTTTAAACTAGGCCACAAATGAATCCCTAGAACAAAACCTATGCAAATAATGAATCTAGAATGTGCAAACTAAGTTTTGTCTAAGTGTTGCTACGCAAGGTCCTGACTAATCCTCGTTGGTGTCCCTACATAAAGGGAAGCCCACGCGAGGGCCAAGCACCACGGTCGAGTAACTCCATAGAGAGCCGCGGGACTTCTCCACACGCAAGTGGTGCTCCGCTTCTGGCTCCTCTCGGACGCTCCCCGCCGTCTCCACTATCGAGCTTTCAGCCGAAAACGCCGCGGTCCTTGTTCCCTCCGGTACATGGTGGCGGCCGTGACACAAACTCGGTTGTCACGGTCTCGCAAGACTCTCGCCCCACTCGGTACAATTACAACGGCTCATGCAAGAGCCGAGGGGTTGTGTAGTTTTTCTAAACCCACTCAACTAACTAGGATTCACCTAGAGCAAACGCTAATGCGGTCTAACTAACCTAAGCACTTCGCAAAACACCTACGCTAATCACCGAGTGATTCTATTAAGCACTTGGGTGTATGGGCACTTGGAAATGTCTATACTATGCCATCGTATGTTGCTTGGGCTCCCACACCACGAAATGGCCGGTTGGGGGGGTATTTATAGCCTCCCCCCCACAATTCTAGCCGTTGGACAGAAGCAGCAACTTTCTGTCGACGGGCGCACTGGATGGTCCGGTGCACACCGGGCATGCACTATTCACTGTTCGGTGCCCTAGCCACATCAGCCTACAGTTGGGGTCTGTAGCAGTCGACTGTTGGATCTAACCGTTACCCAGACTGTCCGATGCACACTGTACAATCCGGTGCTACAGCCCGAGAACGCCCAGTGTGGGCCTCTCTGTGTAGACTGCCCGATGTCCCACCGTACAGTCCGGTGCACACTAGATCGGTTACTGTTCACTGTCCGGTGCACCACCAGTACGCTGGCTGACTGTCCTCTTCACGGATTTCTTTGCTAATTCTTTAGGCTTCTTTTGTTCTTGAGTCTTGGACTTCTAAGCTCTTTTTATGTCTTCTTTTGAGGTGTTGAATCCTCAGTGTCTTAGTCAAATCCTCTTAGCATCCTGTGAACTATAAACATAAACACTAGCAAACACATTAGTCCACAGGTTATGTTGATCATCAAACACCAAAACCTCTTGAGCCAAATGGCCTGGGGTCCATTTTCCTTACAATCTCCCACTTTTTGGTGATTGATGATAACACAACCAAAGCAAGCAAATATAACAAACATTTGAATTAAAATATGCAACTACTTGCTAGGATGCATGAGTGTCCCCTTAAAGTGAGATTATGGACTCTCCCCCTAACTCCATATTTCACCTGCTTCCTATTTTAGACCAAGGATACTTGAGGAACCAAAACCACTTGAAAGATAATTTTTTAATTTGGTGGTATTTGGTGTTTGATATAGTTTCCATTGCTTTGGTCCCTAAAACTTCTCCCCCTTTGGCATCAACCATCGAAAAGGAAGACATTAAAAGCATGTACGAAGCAAATAAGACTTGCCCTCTTAAAAATTTATCAATTTAAGAACTAAAAGATTACTCACCCTAAACGAGTGTTCTCCTTTTGAAAGAATATTCTCTCTCTTTGTCATAGACGAAGAAATACCCCCTGATAGAGATCTTCTACTTAGTAAAAATCATGTGAGAAATAGAGGTACAAGACATGATTTTATTAGACTAACTTCCCTTATGCATAGGCAACTGATATATTTTGATAACATATGTATTTAGCAACATGAGAAGTATAAGATATGAAATATAGTGTAATAAAAAACTAGAGAAGACATGTAAAAGATACCAAATGTAGTCATGTGAGACATGAAACTACTTGTAGATTTGCAGTGGAAGCTTATTGTCTTTCTCCGGGGACTCCATTTTCCTTCAATGAGACTACTACATATAATAGACTTGAAAACAGTATTAGTCTCACAGACTTAGATTATAGAGTAACCTCCCCCTGAAAGTGTGCATATAAGTTTTGAATACTTGTATGAGACATGCACTTTGATTTTGATATCAAGAGGGGCAAATTATCTATAATCCGAGCTTTGGCACATATAAATTAAATGATACCAATTGAAGCATGATACCGCTTGTAGGATATGTCATATGAAAATATCAATTGGAGAGTCATTTACTTAGGAATGTTGAATAAGCTACGTGCCATGCTTAACTAATCTTTTAAAACCATGTAGGCATGCTCAAGAGTATGAATTGAAAGTGAGCATACCTACCATATGATTGACCTATTATGCATGCAATTAACATTAAAAGAAAATATAACATGCAAAGCTAGACATTTAAGGTAAAAACTAGATACAAGAAAATAGATACACATATCTAAAAAGAAAATTCAATAAATCTAGTTACTTTAGACATGGGTGGGGAAATTTGGGTCCAAAGTATACACTAACGCACTTGACAATAGACTTGATCCAATATGATGCATCCCGTGATATACATCCCAAATTTGCCAAGTCTCCAAATTCCCAAAAGTCCATCGGACTTCTTACTTCCCTCTCGGGATCCAAACCTTCTTGGTGCTTTTCATGGTTGAAATAATTTCCTTTGGCACCCATATGCGTTTGGCCCCCTTTCCCTTTGTTGGCTTGCTTGTTGGCCATGATTGCTATCACCTTTTTATTCTTTTTCTTCTTGATTAAGTATGGGGTAGCAACCTTTTTATCCACCTTGTTGATGTAGGTGTTGGAGATTTTGCTTGATGGCTTTTGCTTATCCCCAGTCTTCGCCTTGCATTGGTAAGACTTGTGGCCTTCTTTGTGGCATAGCCTATGTTGGGGGCCTTCCTATTCCAAAGGTCCTCAAAAATGTGATTAATCATGTGTTTCTAGTATATGGATTATTACAGGGGGCTTTGGCTTCGGCATAAAGGTCTTCTCTTATGGCAAAGATATACGGTGATAAGAATAGTCACTGAAGCTGTAGCCGAAAGAGCTTCGGCTTTGTTGGTCCATGCTTTTGAATGCTATACACCAAGAGCAAGGCAACACAATTGTTAATAGATAAGGAACTTCGTCCTCCAAAACATTATATCCCTTTGGATATAATGATTTTTGGACGAAGGTCATGAAGGACATATCTTCATCATCTCGACAAATGAATACAAATAAATAAACATACAACATATAAGAATGTAAATAATGACAACATAGAAATAGATTATTTACATTTCATTTTATAAACATGAGCAAATGCTTATAATATTTATATTTCATTGATACCTTCGTCTTGACAGAAGGTGGTAACATAAGAGACGCGGGAGCAATTACAATGCAGCGTGAACAGTATGGTGTTACTGTTCATCTATTTATAGGCACATGTTGCAGCCTGGACAAAATTACATCCATGTCCCTGACTTTTACTGTTGACCATAAAGCAAACTATCAAGGACTAGGTAGTCTTTTCTCATTTAAGTCGGTTCCATCCTTCACCATCGTTATCATGCTAAGCCAAAGGCCCTTCAGCCACAGCTTCGGCGCTCGTTCACCCTTCCTTCAAACCACACCTTAATATTACGCACACCTTCATCTCAAAGCCGAAACCTCCTGTAACAGTCTGTTATACTGAGAAACATGTTAATTAAGTTTTTGAGGACCTTCGGAAGAGGAAGGCCCCCAACAGTAGCCCCTCGCAGTATTAATTTGTTTTTGTATTTAACAAATTCAGACTGCGACGTGAACGAAGGCCTTTAGCCGAAGGTCCGAAAAAAACCTTCCCTTCGCTAGAATAGCAAAAGTCAATGACATGTAGGGCCCGCCAAGTTGCAATGCACTGGGCATATAAATAGGAACCCACAGTGATAGCATTTGATGCGCCATCTCAATCGCTTGCGCTATTTTCTCAAGCTTGGATTTTCCTGCTCTGTTAGATTTTGATTAATTTGTGAGCTTCGGCATTTGCACAAGTGCCCACTAGATGGCTGAAGAGAAGAAGGTTGTTGACCCTGCTCTAGCTGGGTTTACGAGGCTATGGAAAAGACAAACATAGAGAAGATTACCAATGAAATGTTAGCTAGGTTGTCTAAAGATTCTGGTGATAGCAAAAACTTTGATGTGGAAAGTGGGAACGAAGATGCCGAAGATCGGCCCTAGCGACCGAGTCACACTATCTTTGGAAAGTCATCCATCAAACAGAGTCAGATTGATGCCATGAAAGGAAGATATTTTTGTTGTATGTCCATTGTGAGAGCTGGAGGGGACGCCGCCCCTGCGCTCGAGGTGAACAAAGTTGTTGTTTACAGGAGCTTCATGAAGGCAGGTCTTCGGTTTCTATTGAGTAAATTTCTAGTTGAAGTGCTAAAGACCTTTGAAATTTTTCTTCATCAGATTACCCCCGAAGCTATAATCAGGATGGAGATTTTTATTTTGGCCGTGAGAAGCCAAGGACTAGAACCAAGTGCAAAATGCTTCTGCAACATGCACGAGCTGCTGTATGAGACGAAGGCTACTGGCAAGGAGCAATATCACAATAATTTTGGTTGTTATGGCTTCGTGCCTCATTCTGATGTAAGTTATCCAGTTCCAACGTTTCGAAAGAGGTGGCCAGGGGCCTAGATGGAAGAATGGTTTTATGTAAAGAATAACTTAGCTGAAAGGGAAGATATAAAGGGGATTGTCCAACACCCTATTTGGTCTCGCTTTGACATCAGAAGGTCGGCTGCTGCTCGTAGAAACGATATCGAAGCTTGCCAGAAGGCTTTCAACAATGTATGCACCTTTATTGGCATAAGAGACCTAGTCCAGGAGCACATAGCTTATAGAGTGTGGCCTCTTGTGAATGACTGGGAAATGCCAAAGGAGACTGCTGCCGGGTCTAGTCAAGGCGGTTTGGTTTATCTGAAATACACCTTCAGATATAGAGATCAGTTTGATGAGCTGAGTGATGACTGGCTGAACTGTGTTGAGGCGACTAGCGACGAGTTGCTTGGGGCCTACACAAGGGCCAAAGATGATGCCATGACCTTAGCCTTTGGAAGGCGAGGCAAGAAAATACTAAATAGAGTTTTCAATGTTATTGGTTTTGTATACCCAGATTATAGCTATCCCTCGCGAAAGCAGGGAAAAAGAGAAAAGCTGCTACTTTGGCCATTTCTGTTGCGCCAAAGGGCAAGAAGATCAAGGTTTTGACACACCAGCCTAGATACATTGAAACGGCCAGGGTGCCGAAGCTTGTCGAAGGGACATCTTCCACCGCTGAGCCTAGACAGCCTGCTCCTGCCAGCTCCAAGGAAGAATCGGCTGAAGTGCCGAAAATAATAGGGCAGGAGAAGATCGAATCGGCCAGAGCGCCGAAGCATTCTGCCAAAGCCACAAAAAAACAACCGAAGAGCTAGAGCTAGGAGAATCAGCAGGATTACAAAAAATTCTGAGCCCACCACCAAAGCCAGAGTTGCCGAAGGTGCCTAGAGCTCCTACAATAACTCCTAAGAGGAGGAAGATGGCTAGCGTGCTGGACATTGTCTTAGAGTCGACAAGGGCGTCAACTCCTGCTCCTGCAAAGGAGACTGCCGAAGCTGCTATAGCTCGTGTTGAAGCCAAAGCCGGGCCCTCAGTGCCCATTGAAACGGAGCATGTTGGGACTGGGCAGAGTATTGAACAAGGACATTCAGACGTCGATCTGGTTCTGGAGAAAGAAGACGTGCCCGAGAAGGTTGAGTCTCCTACTCCCATAGCATCAACTGAAGAGCTTGACTTTATTATTCGACACGCTTTGGGTAAAAAATTGTCAGAAGAGGAAATTGCGGAAGCCAAACACTATGCCCGGGAACTGAAGTACCCGAAAGGGGCCTTGGTGTATAATGGCACCAATGAAGATGACTTTCTGTATTGCCTCCCGGACAACAAAGAAATATCTGTTTGCCAGGAGATGGCAAAAACATAGGATTTCCGAAGCTCGAAGTTGACCTTTCTGCTATGTCAAAGGATGACCTCGCAGACAGCTCGCTGACAATAGTCTGAAGGTACAAAAGTTGTGGACTTATAAGCAGATTATTTTTGTGTCTTTTACTCTTGTGCTGATTCTTTGTCTCTCCCCTTTTTTAGGGCTTAATTTTGAGCAACGCTTTAAGAGCACAGAAGAATGCTGAGGATGAAAGCAGCCAAATAGCCCTTGGTAACCTTCGGTCGAAGGTTATCAAACTGAGGAATGAAGCCGCAAAGAAGGATAAAATTCTGCTTTCCTTGGTAGACAGGGTAAAGATTAGCGAAGCCAATCTTGCTACACAGTCCGAAGCTCATAGAGCTGAAATTGAAGATTTAAAGAAAAAGCTTGCAGAAAAGAACGAGGATTTTGAAGTCGCTAAAGCAAAACAAGAAATAAGTGAATGGACTAGCACAAGACTACAAAATAATATAGATGAGCTTCGGGAATCGAAGGAGAGGTACTACAAAAAATCCTTGGATTGTGCTAAAAAGCTGAAAGATAGTTTTGCAAAGGTGGGTGCCTACTCATCTGAGCAGAAATTTATCAGAGGCGAACCTGAAGGAATCATCGAATGGAGAAACAAAGAAGTTGAAGCCTTTGATGAGATACTTAGCGATCATGGCGATTTTTGCACCTTCGCCGGTGCTAAATGGGTTGCAGCAATTTTAGAAAAATCTGGTTGTGAACATGTTAAAGCTGCAACCGAGACGGAGGCCGTCTTCTCTGTAGAAAACACGAAGGATCCTTCGGCTGAGGCTACTTTGATGGGCGGGAAATTCTACTCCAACGTTTGGATGAAAGGTGGCCGAGAGTTAGCCGACGAAGCTATAAAGAGGAACGAGAAAGAATCCCACGAAGCCCGAGAAGAAGCCAAGGAGCCGAAGAGGCTACTGAGCGTGCACGACACATAGGTATTTTAATTGTTTCATTGCTTCAGCATTTTTTCTGGCTTCGGATTAACAAATTACTTTTGTTGTAGCTGAACTTTCGCCGCCACCTGAGCCCTATGATCCCAAAGCTGATCCAGCCATGAAGGCGGCACTAGAAACTATAAGAATTGCTGAAGAAGCTGTTGACGAAGCTGTGAACAAACTTTTGAACGAAGCTGCTGAGAAAATTTTGAAGGAAGACTAGATTTTTGTGTAGCTAAGAAATATAACATTTGTGTGATGTAATATTCGTACGAGTTAAACATTGTATATCTATGTGTATATTAGTGTAATATATTTATTTGCGATGCATGAAATTTGCGTACATACCATTTTTGAGCCTTCGGCGAAAAACACCTTCCCTTCTTTTGAAGCTTTGTAAAGAAAAGCCTTTCTATAGCACAGCTGTTGTATGATATTGTTGTCGACAAAAATTTTCCTGGCGTATAAGATTGTAATTGCCGAAGGTTTGCTTTGTGCTCCGGCACATTGTCTCATTCATCATATATTTTGAAAGAAACAACTTTCCTTCTACTCAATCTTACTGCTGATGCGAGATGATGTATGATGTAATGCTATGCTGAATGATGCGATGATATGATGAAGCATGATGTTTATGCCAAAGACACATGTGCACACAAAAACACTCTGACTCTATATCCCCTTAGGGACGTCTTTTGAGTCTCTTCACCTTATATTTCGGTGGCATTTAAGCTCTGCATCCCCTTAGGAACGACTTTGGAGCTTCTTCACCTTATATTTCGGTGGCATTTAAGCTCTGCATCCTCTTAGAGACGACTTTGGAGCTTCTTCACCTTGTATTTCAGTGGTATTTTGGCTCTCTATTCCCTTAGGAACGACTTTTGAGCTTCGGAACTTACTCTGCGCTCCCTTAGGAATGACTTTTGTAGCTTCGGAACTTACTCTGTGCTCCCTTAGGAATGACTTTCGTAGCTTCAGAACTAACTCTGCTTCCTTGGGAATGACTTTTACAGCCTCAGAATCTTGTTAAGGGGACAGATCCCACTCGATGATATGACTACAATATTATTACATCAAATTGGAATTTAATCCTTCGTGAATTGTTTTTTCATACAAGAAAATGAAATAGCAGAAAAAACAAGATGAACCAGGGGTAGGATATTCTTTAGTAAATGTGCTTGGATTCGGGCATAGTGCTATTGACTGTGCGAGCTTCGGACTCCTCCCGAAAATTGCGCTGCTGCTGAGCGTGCTGGTGCCCTTCTGGCTGCTGGCTTCGGGCCAGAGTAGGTGCTAGCGGTGGTGGTCGTGGGAGCTAGGCCCAGAAAGCTTGAGAATGGCTTGCCGAAGCGATAGAGGCCGTAGGCTGTTGATTACCTACGTACTCTAGGACGTAGGGAGAATAGCATGAAGCAGTATGTAGAACCTGCTTCGACGATCTCTTTCTGCTTCTGAATTGTGACTTGGCACGTTCTTGTGGTGTGGCCTTTGTCTTTGCCGCGGAACAAACAAAACAGTCTCCTGGGCTGATCTCCATATCTTCCACTGAAGATTCTGCCCCCTCTGCCTCTTGGAGCTGGTGGCCTGAAGGAACTTTGTTGCGGCCCTGATGATTGGGAGCTGCGCTGTTGCCTTTAGGTTTAGCTTCCCCTATCATCACTTGGGCTAGCATTATGGATTGACCTGACATGCCTAGGGTGGAATCTTCCTCCGAAGCCCCTGGCCATCTCAGAGTATCTGTAAGCTTCTTCCCTTCTTTGCCGGAAATCATTATCAGCTCTGATATATTCATCCATTTTTTAGAGAAGCTTCTCCAAGGTTTGTGGCGGCTTCCTTGCAAAATATTGCACCGTTGGTCCTGGTCTGAGCCCCTTAATCATGGCCTCAATGACAATCTCATTGGGCACTATAGGCGCCTGGGCTCTCAGTCGCAGGAACCTTCAGACATACGCCTGGAGGTACTCTTCCTGATCTTGTGTGCACTGGAACATGGCTTGAGCAGTAACTGGCTTCGTTTGGAAACCCTAGAAGCTAGTGACCAGCATGTCTTTTAGCTTCTGCCAGACGTAATTGTCCCTGGACGAAGAGAAGAGTAATAGTTTGCGCTACGCTTTTGACTGCCATGACGAAGGAATTTGCCATGACTGCAGTATTGCCCCCATATGAAGATATGGTTGCTTCGTAGCTCATTAGGAATTGCTTCGGGTCTAAGTGCCCATCATACATAGGAAGCTGAGGTGGCTTGTATGACGGCGGCCACGGGGTAGCCTGCAATTCTGCTGCCAAGGGAGAAGCATCATCAAAAGCAAAATTGCCATGATGAAAGTCACCGTACCATTCATCATCATTGTATGAATTTTCTTGACGAAGCTCCCTATGTTGTTGGGGCCTTCGGTCTTGGTCGTCCTGGGTGAGGTGACACATTTCTTCGGCGACTTCATCAATCTGCCTCTAGAGGTCGGTGAGCCAAAGCATCTTCTCTCTCTTCTTTCGGACCTGTTGATGGATAGCTTCCAGATCCCTGATTTCTTGATCCAGTTCCTCCTCCTGAGGTGTTGGGCTGGTAGCCTTCCTCTTCTGGTTCCTAGCTTCGCGTAGCGTCTCTTGGTTAGTGTCCAGTGGCTGTAGTGTAGCCCCTAGCACTGCTGTCTTCTTCGATGGCATTACGAAGGTCGATGCTTGCCAAAGGTGGTCGAATGAGTTCACCGGAGGTGGGTGCCAATGTTGGTCCTTGATTTTTGAATGCTATACACCAAGAGTAAGGCAACATAATTGTTAATAGATAAGGACCTTCGTCCTCCGAAACATTATATCCCTTCGGATATAATGATTTTTGGATGAAGGTCATGAATGGCATACCTTCATCATCTCGATAAATGAATACAAATAAATAAACATAAAACATATAAGAATGTAAATAATGACAACATAGAAATAGATTATTTACATTTCATTTTATAAACATGAGCAAATGCTTATAATATTTATATTTCATTGATACCTTCATCTTGACAGAAGGTGGTAACATAAGAGACGCGTGAGCAATTAGAATGCAGCGTGAACAATATGGTGTTACTGTTCATCTATTTATAGGCACATGACACAACCTAGACAAAATTACATCAATGTCCCTAACTTTTACTGTTGACCATAAAGCAAACTATCAAGGACTAGGTAGTCTTTTCTCCTTTATGTCGGTTCCATCCTTCACCATCGTTATCATGCTAAGCCGAAGGTCCTTCAGCCACAGCTTCGGCGCTCGTTCACCCTTCCTTCAAACCGCACATTCATATTACGCTCACCTTCATCTCAAAGCCAAAACCTCTTGTAACAGTCTGTTATACTGAGAAACATGTTAATTTAGTTTTTGAGGACCTTCGGAAGAGGAAGGCCCCCAACAAGCTTAATATGATGACGGAGACCATGATGACCGAAAAGGGAAAGAAGACTATTTAATCCTTGATGATTCATGTTATGATTATAAATAGATGTCAGGGATATAAATGTACTTTTACCTGGGCTACGTCCCGTGCCTATAAATAGATGAACAGTTGCAACGTACTGTTCACGCTGGATTGTATTCACTCTCTCGCATCCTCACCTTCGAGCAAGCCGAAGGTATCAATGTAATATTAACATTGTTGATATTCATGTATGTTTTATGGAATGCAAGAATAAATGAATTATTAACATATAATTATTATACTTATCCCTTCGCATTCCTATCTTTGTATTGATATGATGAAGGTATGTCCTTCTTGACCTTCGTCTGAGAAGCATTATACCCGCAAGGAAATAATGCTTCAAAGGATGAAGATCTTTAATGATTAACAATTGTGTTGCCTTGTTCTTGACTCACAGCATTGAGAACAAGTGACCAACATTGGCGTCCACCTCCGGTGAACTCACTTCCACAACCTTCGGCAAGCATTCACCTTCGACATGTCGCCGAAGAAGGCAACGGTGCCAGGGGCTGCCTTGCAGTCGCTGGACACAGATCAGGATGCACTCTCCTTGCGAGAAGCTAGGAGCCAAAAGAGAAAGGCCACCAGTCCGACTCTTCAGTTGGAGCAGCTTGGCCAGGAGACGAGGGATTTAGAAGCAATCCATCAGCAAGTACAAAGGAAAAAAGAGAAAATGCTCCGACCGGCTGATTTTCAGAAGAAGATTGATGAAGCAGCTGAGGAGATGCATCATCTTACTCAAGATGACCAAGACCGAAGGCCTTAGCATAGGGAGCTTCATTAGGAAAGCCCATTCAACGAAGATGAATGATACGATGACTTCCATCATGGTAACTTTACTTTCGATGATGCTTCTCCTCTGGCAGCAGAATTGCAGGCTACCTCATGGCCACAGTCCTACAAGCTACCTCAGTTACCCATGTATGATGGGCATTCGAATCCAAAGCAATTTCTGATAAGCTACGAGGCAACAATATCCTCGTATGGGAGCAATGCTGCTGGCATGGTAAAGTCCTTCGTCATGGCAGTCAGAAGCGTGGCCCAGACATGGTATTCCTCTCTTCGGCCAGGGACAATCACATCATGGCAGAAGCTCAAGGACATGCTAGTCACCAGCTTCTAGGGCTTTCAGACGAAGCTAGTCACCGCCCAGGCCTTGTTTCAATGCACGCAAGACCATGAGGAGTACCTGTAGGCATACGTCTGAAGGTTCCTGCATTTGAGAGCTCAAGCGCTTATAGTGCCCAATGAAATTGTTATTAAGGCCATGATCAAGGGGCTTTGGCCAGGACCTACAGCCCAATATTTTGCAAGGAAGCCACCACAAACCTTGGAAAAACTCCTTCAGAAGATGGATGAGTACATCCGGGCTGATAACGATTTTCGCCGATAAAGGGAGGAAGCATACAAGTTTTCTGAAATGACTAGGGGCTTCAGAGGAAGACTTCATCCCAGGCATGTGAGTTCAATCCATAATTCCAATGCCAACGATGAAAGGGCCAACAATGCTCAGAGCAGTCATCATAGCTCATAGTCTTGAGGCATGCAGCAAACTTCTTACAGATCACTAGTTCCGAGAGGCAAAGGAGGAAGAAGCTTCAGTGAAGGAAGGTTCGGTAATCAGCCCAGGAAGTTATTCTTCCTTTTCTGTGGCGAGGACAAGGGTCACACAACGAGGATGTGCCAGGTCACGATCCAAAAGCAAAAGGAAATTGCTGGAGCCGAGGCACGACAGAATCAGTCGAAGCAAGTCCTCCATACTGCTTCGTGCTACTCTCCATACATCCCAGAAAACATAGGCAACCAACAGCCTACGACTTCTGTAGCTTCAGCAAGTCACTCTCAAGCTTCTTGGGCTCAATTACCACCACCCCCACCAATGGCGCCCGCCCCAAATCATGATCAGCAGCCAGAAGGGCATCTTCGGCTTCAACAACAACGTGACCTTCAGGAGTAGTCTGAAGCTCACACAATTAATAGCAATGTGCCCAAATCCAGGCATATCTACTAAATATGACACAATGTTTTGGCCAAAAGAAAGCTCTGATTTGTTCTAGTCCTACTCTTTTTTTCTTTTATATTTCTGTCGCAAAAGGCAATACAGGAAGGTTGAACCTTCAACTTGATGTAATAAACCTGTGGTTACACCATCGAGTGTGACAAAACCAACTTCCAAAGCTCCAAAGTCGTTCCTAAGGGAGCGCAGAGTAAGTTCCGAAGCTCAAAAGTTGTTCCTAAGGGAGTGAAAAGTAAGTTCCGAAGCTCCAAAGTCATTCCTAAGGGAGCGCAGAGTAAGTTTCGAAGCTTAAAAGTCATTCCTAAAGGAATGCAGAGCTAAGATGCCACCTAAATCAAAGGTGAAGAAGCTCCAAAGTCGTTCCTAAGGGGATGCAGAGCTTAAATGCCACCTAAGTCAAAGGTGAAGAAGCTCCAAAGTCGTTCCCAAGTGGATGCAGAGCTTAGCTCCAAAGTCGTTCCTAAGGGGATGCAGAGCTGAAATACCACCCATGTAAAAGGTGAAGAGACTCCAAAGTTGTTCCTAAGGGGATGTAGAGTCTAGGTGTGTTTCCGTGTGGGTTTTTTCCTTCGGCATAAACATCATTTTGCATCATACCATCACATCATATTGCATAGCATCACATCATACATCATTTTGCATCGCTAAAAAGATCTAGAGAAACAAAGAAAAGTTGCTCTCCTTAAAAATTGATCGAAGTATGGAGAAGAATGTTACAACACAAGACGTGCCTTCGGCAGATATATTGTACTACATGAAGCTAACCTTCAACAATAGTGGCATAAGAAAAATCCTTTTCTTTGCGAAGCAAGAAAAGAAGGGAAGGTGTTTTTTGCCAAAGGCTAAAAAACGGTACGTACGAAGATTTCAGGCATAGCAAAGAGATATATTACATTAATGTACATACAAATACTTGATGTTTGTTTCTAACACAATGCGACAGCTATACACAAGCATTACATTTTCAAGCATGCAGAAATTTAATATTCCTTTAGCACTTTTCAGTAGCTTCGTGTAATAGTCTATCGACAACTTCGTCAATGACTTCGTTAGCAATCTTCATTATATCCAAAGCTTCTTTCATAGCCGGGTCGGCTTCGGGATTGTACGGCTCCGGTGGTGGTGAAAGGCCAGCTGCAATAAAAAAGATGTTGGTGAATTTCGAAGCAAGAAACAAACAATGAAGCAAAGCCTTAAATAAAAGTACTTATAATCCTGGCATGTTCAGCAGCTTCTTTAGCTCGTTTAGCTTCTTCTCGGGCGTCGTGAGATTACTTCTCATCCTTTTTAATGGCTTCATTAGCCATCTCACAACCGCCCTTCATCCAAACATTAGAGTAAAACCTCCCGCCTGGCAAAGAGGCTTCAGTCGAGGGGTCCTTGGTGTCATCTACTAAGGAAATAGATTTTGGCTAGACTGCGACCTTAACATGTTCACAACCGGCCTTCTCTAAAATTGCCGCGACCCCTCATGCATCAGCGAAAGCGCAGAAATCCCCACGATCGATGAGTATTTCATCAAAAGCTTCGACCTCTTCGCCAATCCACTGAATAACCCCTCCGAGATCACCGCGAATAAACTTCTGTTCCAAAGAGTATGCTCCCACCCTTGCAAAACTATTTTTTAGCTTCTTGGCGCATTCCAAGGATGTTTCGTAGCATCTCTCCTTGGAATCCCGAAGCTCTTCAACATTCTTTTGCACCCTTGATTTTCCATTTCACTTATCTCCTGCTTCACCTTTGTAACTTCAAAATTTTCATTCATTTCTGCAAGTTTTTTCTTCAAACCTTCGACTTCAGCTTGTGCATTAAGCTTGACTTTGCTAGCTTTCAGCTTGTCCACTAAGGAAAACAATATTTTATCTTTCTCGAGAGCTTCATTCCTTAGTGTGATGACCTCTGTCCAAAGATTCCCAATAGCTTTCTGACAGCTCTCATCGTCTGCTTCCTTTTGAGCTCTTAAAGCCGTACTTAGAATTAAGCCCTAATAGCAAAAAACATATGTGAGAACATAACGATAGCAAGAAAACCTACAAAATAGTTTATTTTACAACAAAAATATATATGCCTTAAAGCTATTATAAGCAAGGCTATCTGCAAGATCATCCTTTGACATTGCAGATAGGCCGAGCTCGAGCTTCGGGAATCCGATGTTCCTTGTCATTTCCCGACAAACAGATATCTCTTCATTGTCTGGTAGGTGTTGGGGACTTGTTCTCAAATGCTATGAGTTAAGAACAAGGCAACACAAAATGTTAATGGTCAAAGACCTATGTCCTTCGAAGCATTATCTCCCTCAAGATATAATGATATATCTTCAGACGAAGGTCATGAAGGTCATACCTTCATCAATCCAATATTTAATGTAAACATAGAAGCATGCGTTCCACATAAAGAATATGAATAATCATATTAAAGCATTAGATTATTTATATTCTCATTGAATAATCATGAATAAACAGTAACAATATCAAATTACATTTGTACCGTCGGCTCGATAGAAGGTAGGAATTCAAATGTGACGTGCGAGTGAATACAAGTCAGTGTGAAACTGTGAACTGTACAGGGGTACTGTTCACCTATTTATAGGCATGGGATGCAACCTAGGCAAAGTTACATTTATGCCCTTAATAACTAATTATAAACATGACATAAGTTATCATGGACTAAACGGTCTTTCCCTCTTTAAGTCGGTGCTGCCCTTCGTCTCAAGGCGTGTCGTCATGCCAAAGCTCCCTGGATTGTAGCTTCGGCATATACCTTCGTGTTATGTCTCCTTGCATATCGTCCTGCCGAAGGTGTTTTTGCTTAGAGGACCTTCGACGAAGAAGAAGGCCCCCCAACAATAGCCCCTTCGCTGTACTAGATCGTTTTTCGTAACGAGCTCGATTCACAAAAAATCTCAAAGGCTTCGGAATGCCGAAGGTCCGAAAAACACCTTCCCTGAGCTCGTTGCCAAGAAACGATTAAAATGCTCCAAGTGTCGGGTGGTCTACCGTTCAGCGGATACAAGCGATCTGGCGGTTCACCTTCCAAGCGCAAAGTGGTCCACCATTCAGCGGGTGTGGGCGATTTGGCGGTTCACCTTCCCACCTGCAGCACTGTTGGGGACTTGTTCTCAAGTGCTATGAATTAAGGACAAGACAACATAAAATGTTAAAAGTTAATGCCCTTCGTCTTCCGAAGCATTATTTCCCATAGGATATAATGATCTTCAGACGAAGGCGATGAAGGACGTACCTTCATCATCACAGCATATGTTAATGAAAGAAGAAGCACATGAAATATAAAGGACAACATGAATGATCATATGACATTTCTAATATATTTATTATTATCATGGATAAACAGAAACAAAATTGTATTACATTTATACCTTCGGCTTGACAGAAGGTTAAAGTCCAAGCGTGACGCACGAGTGAACACAAGTCAGCGTGAACAGTACGGGGGAACTGTTCATCTATTTATAGGAACAGGACACAACCTGTGAGAAATTACATTCATGCCCTTTACATTCATTGTTAACTAATAGTCAACTCTATGAGGACTAGATTGCCTTTTCCCCTTTAAGTCGGTTCCTCTTCCCGCGATTGAGCCGAAGCTCCCTTTCGCATAGCTTCAGAGCAACAACAACCTTCATCACGATCATGCCCTTCTCATCGTATATGCTTTTAATCCTAAATCCAAAGGCACCTGTCTATAAACCATACTTGGAAGACATTGTTAAATTACGTTTTTGAGGACCTTCAGAGGACGAAGGCCCCCAACAGTAGCCCCTCGCAGTATCAATTTGTTTAAAATAACAAATTCAGACTGCGACATGGACGAAGGCCTTAAGCCGAAGGTCCAAAAAAACACCTTGCCTTTGCTAGAATAGCAACAGTCATTGACAGGCGGGACCCTCCAATTTGGGGCGTTCCGAGCGTATAAATAAGAACTCGCAGCAACCGCATTTGGTACACTACTCGTGCCATTTGCTTTATTTTCTCCATTTCACAGCTGCTGCTCACTAATACTTGCTAGTTTTTCAAAGCTTATCAAGCTTCGGTTTGACAGACACATTTTCGTCATTTCTGAAAGAAAAATGTCTTAGGAGAAGAAGGTTGTTGCTGAGGTGAAGCTTGCTGAAGAGGAGAAGCTTTTTGAGGAGAAGAAGGCTGTGAATCCATACATTGCTGGATTTGTCGAGTCAATGGCAAGAACAAATACAGAAAAGATTACTAAGGAGATATTGAAGAGCATGTCTGAAGATACTGATGACAGTGACAGTTATGATGCAGAAAGTGGTGGCGAAGATTCTGAGGATCGACCCTGGAGGCCTAGCCATACAATTTTCGGAAAATCTTCCATTAAGCAAAGTCACCTTGAAAACATGAGGGGAAGATACTTTCGAGATATATCTATTGTGAGGGCTGGCGGAGACAACAACGTCCCAGCCCCTGAGGAAAACGAAGTTGTGATTTTTCGAAGCTTCTTCAAAGCTGGGCTTTGGTTTTCGCTGAGTAAGTTTGTAGTTGAAGTATTGAAGATCTACCAAGTTTTTCTCCACCAGCTGATCCCCGAAGCTATATTGAGGATGGGAATCTTTGTCTGGGCAACAAGAAGCCAAGGGATAGAACCAAGTGCGAAGTGCTTTTGTAGCATGCACGAACTTTTGTATGAGACAAAGGCCACAGGGAAAGAACAGTATCATAACAACTTCGGTTGTTATGGATTTGTCGCCCGCCCCAACGCAAGCTACCCGGTGCCAATATACCGGAAAAGGTGGCCCAGGGCCTAGATGGAGGAATGGTTTTATGTGAAAAATGACTTGAATGCAAGAGAAGATATCAAGGAAGTTATTATGCGACCCATTTGGTCCCGCTTCGGCCTTCGAAGGCCGAAGGTTGAAATAGACGAAGCCGTCGAAGCATGTCAAAAGGCATTTGGTACTGTCTGCTTCTTTATTGGTACGAGAGATTTGGTACAAGAGCACATAGCATACAGAGTATGGCCGCTTATAGAGAGACGGGAAATGCCGAAGGAAACCATCACCAAATCTAGTGAAGGTGATCTGGTCCGGCTGAAGTACACATTTAGATACGGAGATAAATTCGATGAACCGAATGATGACTGGCTAAAATACATTGAAGTTACCAGTGATGAGCTGCTTGGATCGTATTCCAAGGCTGGTAATGCATTATCCACAGCCTTCGGAGGCTGGGGAAAGAAGAGGTTGAACAGAGTTTTTGACGCTATTGGCTTTGTTTACCCGGACTACCGTTATCCACTGCGAGGCCAGGGAAAGAAGAGGAAACCTGCTGCTCCGGCCACTCTAGATGAGCCTGCACCGAAGGGCAAAAAATTGAAGGTCCTTACCCACCGGCCACACTATATTGAGCCGGCCGTGGTGCCTGAGTTTGGCGGGGAGGCTTCTTCAGCTGCTGAATCAGGAAACACTGCTCCCCCTGCTCAAAGGACTGAAGAACCAACTACAATACCGAAGCTACCCTCAGTTGAGCTAGCTGAGATGAAGACTGATATGGGTAAAGCTGAAGAATCAAATATTAGAGAAACAAAAGTGCTAGGAATTCTAAGCCCTTCATCAGAAGTAATAGTGCTGAGGGCACAAAAAAGTTCTGCCACAACTCCCAAGAGGAGAAGGATGGCAAATGTACTAGATGTGTTAGAATCAGTAAAGACTTTGAGCTCTACTCCTTCGAGGAAAGTTGCTGAGGCTTCAAAAGTGCCAACCGAAGCTGAAACAAGACCGGCCGAAATTGAAGCTGTAGTAATCCAAGCTGATACCGAAGCTGGGCTTTCAGAGCCCGCTGATAAAAGGCCTTCGAAAATTGAAGAAAGGGCAACAGAAAAGAGGGCCACAGAGCGAGTTTCGCCTGAAAAGGTTACCACTCCTGCTCCCAAAGCTTTAGAAGAGACCATTGATTACATCATCCGCCATGCTTCAGGAAAGGGACTCTCTAAGGAAGAGAAATGAGAGGCTCAACATTATGCCCAAAAACTGAACTACCCGAAGGGGGCATTAGTGTTAAATGGCAGCGGGGAGGAAGATTTTTTGTACTGTCTCCCGGATAATAAAGAAATATCCGTCTGTCAGGAGATGAGTAGAAGCTTCGGATTTCCGAAGCTAGAAGAAGGCCTTTTGGTGTTATCAAAGGATGAATTGGCTGACAGTTTAGCATATAATAGCATAAAGGTATAAAAGCTAGTTTTTCATTTGAAAACGAATTGCTTCATTTGCTTATACCTGATCTTGTCCTTCTCTTGTAGGGCCTAATCCTTAGCAATGCCCTTAGAGCACAGAAAGATATTGAATATGAAGGGTATACAATGGCTCTGAACAACCTTCGTTCAGAGGTTATTGAACTAAGGAACGAAGGCCTTGAAAAAGACAAGATATTAATTTCATTGATAAATAGAATAAAAGAAGACGACGCTAATTCTAAGGCTCAAGCTGTGGTCCAAAAGAATAAGATCGAAGAGCTTCAGAAACAACTAGCAGAAGCCAAGGAAAAATGCGCAATTGCAGAAGCTGATCGAGAGGCCAGTGAATATTGGAAAAATTATTTTGAAAAAACAGTTGAAGAACTTCGCGCATCCAAGGAAAGATGTTTTGAAAAATCTTTGGGCTGCGTGAAGAAGATAAAGACTAGCTTCGCCAACGTGGGCGCCTATTCAAACGAAGATAACTTCATACGAGGCGACCCTGAGGGTGTTATCGAGTGGATCAGCGGAGAAGCCGAAGCTTTTGAAGAAATCTTGGGTGATCGTGGGGATGTCTGCGCGTTCTCTAGTGCGAGAGGAGTTTCAGCTATCTTGGAGAAGGCGGGCTGTAATCATGTTAAAACCTTGGCCCAGGCCGAAGCTGCCCTCTCCGTGGACGACACAAAGGATCCCTCGGCCGAGGCAAGTTTGCTGGGCGGAAAATTTTTCACTGACATCTGGGAGAATGGTGGCCAAGAAACGGCCCACGAGATAATGAAGAAGAGTGAAAAAGATATTCATGACGCTCGAGAAGCAGAGAAAGAATCTGAGCAAGCTGCAGAACTCGAGAGACGGATAGGTATTGTTTAATTGGTTTTAGCTTCGTCGTTTGTTTTCATGGCTTCGAACTGATTGATTTTTTCTATTGCAGCTGAACTATCTCCTCCACCAAAACCATTCGACCCCCTGGCAAACCCGGAAACAAAAGAAGCAATAAATATCATTAATGTAGCAGAATCTATTGTTGACGAAGTTGTTAACAAGTTGCTAAATGAAGTTGCGGAGAAGGTCCTGAGAGAGGACTAGTAGTTGTTTGTAAAAACATTTTTAGATAATCAATGTAACATTGCTGTATCAAGACTGTGATGCTCGATGTATATGTTTTTGAATGTAAATTTTTTGTAATTTAGTTCTTTGCGAGGCATGAAACTTTATATACATACCGGTTTTTGAGCCTTCGGCAAAAAAACACCTTCCCTTCTTTTCATGCTTCGTAAAGAAGAAAATTCGTGCTTCAGAAAAAATATCCTTGCTTCGTAAAAACATCCCATCTTCGTAAGCAAAGGATCCTTTCTTTGGCATTAGAACAGATGAAGCTGTATTTCTCAACTTTGTGCCTTAGCACGCTTTCATTTTTTATAAAACCTCCGAAGATCGACTTTGTATTCAATTCGTGTCATTGGTGCAATATGATGTATGATGTGATGATATGCGAGATGATGTGATGATATGATGCAAAAGATGATGCTAATGACGAAGATACACACCCACACACCCACACTGGAACACACCATCTCTACGTCCCCTTAGGAATGATCAAAATCTCTTTGCCGTTTATTTTTCGGCTTCACCACTTATTTTTCGGTGTAAGTTCTGCATCCCCTTAGGAACGTCTTTTGAACTTCTTCGCCTTCTATTTCAGCGGTATTTTTCACGTTCACTTTTCGTGCTTCGCCTTATATTTCGGCGGTAATTTTCACGTTGACTTTTCGCGCTTCGCTTTTATTTCGGCGGTATTTGGCTCTGCATTCCCTTAGGAATGACTTTTGAGCAAAAAACTTACTTTGCGCTCCCTTGGGAACGACTTTTTAAGCTTCGGCAAGACTTTCGCTGCGCTCCCTTAGGAACGACTTTTTGAAGCTTCGACAATTTTCAAGCTTCGTAAATCTGTGAAGAAGATATATTTCATTTTAACAGAAGCGAAACTATTACAAAGAATTAAAACTAGACTTGCGTTACTTGTCCTTTATTAAAAAACAAAATGGCATAGAGTAAAAAAGTGCTTCAGAGGGTAGGATATCTCTCAATAGATGTGCTTTGACTACGGCACAGTACTGTTAACTGTGCGAGCTTCGGATTCCTCCCTGAAATCCCTCTGTTGCTGAATGTGTTGGCTCCCCTCTGGCTGGTGACCCCATGAATAAGTAGGCTGTAGAGGGGGTGAAGGTGGAAGCTGTGGCCATGGAGCCTGTGGCTGACTAGCCGAAGCAACAGAAGCTGCATGGTGATTACCCACATACTCTGGTATGTAGGGTGAATGGCATGAAGCAGTGTGCAAGACCTGCTTCGGCTGATCCTACCGAGCTTCGGCTTCTGCAATCTCCTTCTGCTTTTGGATGGTTATTTGGCACATTCTTGTGGTATGGCCCTTGTCCTCACCACAGAATAAGCAGTAGATCTTTCTAGGCTGATCCCCATATCTTCCTCCGAAGCCCCTAGCACCTCTGCCCCTTGGAGCTGGCGGCCGGAAAGAGCTTTGTTGCTGCCCCGAAGATTGTGAGGTATACTATGGCCTCTGCAGCTGACCTCCTTTGTCATCATTCTGAGTGGGGTTGTGAATTGACCTGATGTGCCTCGGATGGATTCTTCCTCCGAAGCCCCTGGTCATTTCAGAGAATCTGTAAGCTTCCTCCCTTCTTTGGCGGAAGTCGTTGTCAGCTCGGATATACTCATCCATCTTCTGAAGCAGCTTCTCTAGAGTTTGCGGAGGCTTCCTAGCGAAGTACTGAGCCGTAGGTCCTGGCCGAAGGCCCTTAATCATGGCCTTAATGACAATCTCATTGGGCACTGTAGGCGCTTGTGCCCTTAGTCTCAAGAACCTTCGTACGTATGCCTGAAGGTACTCTTCATGGTCTTGCATACATTGAAACAAAGCCTGAGTTGTGACCAGCTTTGTTTGAAAGCCTTGGAAGCTAGTAACCAACATGTCCTTAAGCTTCTGCCACGACGTGATGGTCCCTGGCCGAAGAGAAGAATACCATGTTTGGGCTACATTTCAGACTACCATGACGAAGGACTTAGCCATGACTGCAGTGTTGCCCCATACAAAGATATAGTTGCTTTGTAACTCATCAGAAACTGCTTCGGATCTGAGTGTCCATCATACATGGGGAGCTGGGGTGGCTTGTATGATGGGGGCCATGGGGTAGCCTGCAGTTCTGCTGCCAAGGGAGAAGCATCATCAAAAGTAAAGGCATCATGATTAAAATCATCATACCATGCATCCTCATTGAATAGGCCTTCTTGACGAAGCTCCTTGTGTTGAGGCCTTCGATCTTGTTCATCTTGAACATGATGACACACTTCTTCAGTGGCTTCATCGATCTTCCTTTCAAGATCAGCTAATCGTGCAATTTTCTCCTTCTTCCTTTGTACTTGCTGATGGATGATCTCCATATTCCTGATCTCTTGGTCCAACTCCTCCTCCTGGAGTGTTGGACTGGTGGCTTTCCTCTTCTGGCTTTGAGCCTCTCGAAGAGAAAGAGTTTCTTGGTTTGGGTCCAGCGGCTGCAATGCAGCAGCCCCTAGCACTGAAGCTTTCTTCGGTGGCATGACGTAGTCAGTACTTGCCAAAGGTGGTCGATGGAAGTGAGTTCACCGGAGGTGGGCGCCAATGTTAGGGACTTGTTCTCAAGCGCTATGAATTAAGAACAAGGCAACATAAAATGTTGAAAGTTAATGCCCTTCGTCTTCCGAAGCATTATTTCCCATAGGATATAATGATCTTCAGACGAAGGCAATGAAGGACGTACCTTCATCATCACAGCATATGTTAATGAAAGAAGAAGCACATGAAATATAAAAGACAACATGAATGATCATATGACATTTCTAATATATTTATTATTATCATGGATAAACAGAAACAAAATTGTATTACATTTATACCTTCAGCTTGATAGAAGGTTAAAGTCCAAGCGTGACGCACGAGTGAACACAAGTCAGCGTGAACAGTACGGGGGAACTGTTCATCTATTTATAGGCACAGGACGCAGCCTGTGAGAAATTACATTCATGCCCTTTACATTCATTGTTAACTAATAGTCAACTCTATGAGGACTAGATTGCCTTTTCCCCTTTAAGTTAGTTCCTCTTCCCGCGATTGAGCCGAAGCTCCCTTTCGCATAGCTTCAGAGCAACAACAACCTTCGTCACGATCATGCCCTTCTCATCGTATATGCTTTTAATCCTGAATCTGAAGGCACCTGTCTATAAACCATACTTGGAAGACATTGTTAAATTACGTTTTTGAGGACCTTCGGAGGATGAAGGCCCCCAACAAGCACTATATAAATAGACGGGTTGGTGCAGAGTTACCACAACATTCATTGCCGTTGCACTGTTGTGCTGTTAAAAAATTTAACCATAGACGAAGCTTTTTCACTGCGCTCTCAAGTGAACACTTCATCATTTAGAGTTAATTTCGTCAAAAGAGTGAGCTTCGTCAAAACTGCAAAAAAGGAACATCAACTTCGTAAAAACCGCAAAAAATCCATTAGATGGCCAGAGTACGTTCAACTGCAAGAGTGACTTGTGAAGGAGAAGAGACCGAGGTCATTGAGACAGCACCAATTTTTGAAGTCATGAAACAATCAGGTCTAGTTGTGACTGACGAAGGTACCCCTGTTACCGAAGCTGAACAGACCGTTGCTGAAGAAGAAGATATTGAAGAGGATGAAGAAGATTATAGTATTTTGATCCCATCAAAACCCAGCCATCTAGATTTTGAGAAATCTATTGTGTCTGAAGTTGACATGCCCATGATGATGAAGCTGGGTTACTTTGGGGAAGCTGAAAGGAAACTTGTCCGATTTGCCGAAGAAGAGACCACCCCAGCACCGAAGAATGATGAAGTAGTGGTTTTCAAGAGCTTTTTCAGAGCAGGACTGCGACTTCCTCTGAATGAGATGATAGGGGAAGTCTTGAAAAATTTCAAAATATATCTTCATCAGCTGACCCCTAACACCATTGTTAGGCTTAGTGTCTTCATCTATGCCCTCCAAAGCCAAGGGATGAGCATAGATGCCGAAGCATTCCGCCTAGTGCACGAGTTGCACTACCAGACGAAGGCCAGGGTAGACGGTCTTCATGAAAATTTTGGTTGCTACAATTTTGCGTATCGCAAGGATGCAAAGGCTCTAGTTCTCAGTTATCGCACCAAATGGCCAACCGGCTGGAAAGGTGAATGGTTTTACATCAAGGCTGATGAGAAGAAGAGGGGGAAACTGATGACGATGGTCATGTGCCCGCTGTCCTTAAACTTTGGAATGACTAGGCCCCTGTGCAACATGCAGCTAGGGTCAGCATGCCAGCTGGCCGAGGTAGAATTCAGGGTAGTGGCTAAACAAATCGGCACCAGGGACTTGGTGCAGGAATACCTAGCCAACCGGACGTATCCAACGTCAAGTGACTAGGGGATGCCGAAGATGAAGGGAACAAAGAAGAAATATGAACTTATTCAATTACCTTATCACTTCAAATTTGAAAAACAGTTCAAGCAACCTTGCCAAGAATGGCTAGAAATGATTGAAACTATGTGTAATGAAATACTGGGAAACTATACCAAAAAGGAAGACCAATTGATGACAGCAGCCTTCGGCACCCGGCCAAAACGAAGGTTAAACCGGGTAATGGATGCTCTAAAATTTGAATACCCTGACTATGAGCAGCTTAGCAAGGGTGCCGAAGGGGTAAAAAGGAAAAGGATTGTTAGCGTTCTGAATTGACAAGCTGCTAGAATGATGAAGGAGGATGAGAAGATTTTAAAGAAGAGAAAATCCACTCCTGAGCCGAAGGTGGCAACTTTGAAGAAAAGAAAAGTTGCAACTCCAGAGCCGATGGTGACCGAGGTAGAAGAGGAGACTCCTTCGACACCTCCTGCTACCGAAGTGACAGAAAATTTAAAGGTAATGACTGAATCTCTACCTATCAAGCTGCTAAGCCTCTGGGACCGGAACTGACGAAGCTTTTACATAAGAAGGAAGAGCCTTTGGCTACAAAAAAGGTGGATGGGCAGAAAAAGCAAAGGATCGGTACTGTAATGGAAGCCATTGAACGGACGCCACCATCAGCCTCGGCCACTGCCGAAGCAAATATTTCTGCCGAAGCTGCAGCTGCCACCAAAGCTGCCAACTTGGAGAGCACACTATCTGGAATTGATAAATTGCTATTGGGTATGCCTACAGAAGAAACAGCTGCGGCTACAGAAAAGGTCATGGCTCCAGTGCCTGACAAAGGAAAGAAAATTGCCAATGTTACTTTAGAGGAAAAAAACTTCGACCTTCGAAACCTGGTCGGGCAAGAACTATCTGAGGCCGAAAAGAAGGAGCTACAGGAATATGACATTTCCTGTGGCTACCAGCCAGGAGCCATGCTCTTTGTTGGGATCGAAGAAGAGGCCTTAGGATGCGTTCGCGACTGCACCGGGGCAAAGATAATCGGCACTCTATCGAAGAGTGTTGGTTTTTCGAAGCTCGAAGCTGATATTAGCAGCTACTGGCGACAACATATCGTCGGCAGTTTGTTTTATTCCAACTTCAAGGTAAGATTCTTGTGATGAAGCAAATTTTTTCTTTTTATTTTTGTGATGAAGCAAATTTGCTGATGAAGGTTTATTTCTACAAAGTATGTTGCTAAGCAAAGCACTGCAAATGCAGCAAGACCTCGAAGACAAAAAGAACGAGATTATAATCGAGGGTTTAGAAAACAAAATTAAAGACTACGAAGCTTCTCTTGATAAGAAGGATTTCCTGCTTCAGGCACTAGAGGGTTCACTTGCAGAATCCCAAGCTGAAAACACTAGATTAAACGAGGAACTTCTCCAAAAATCAGAGAGCTTCAAATAAGAGAGAAAAGATTTGCAGACAAAATACGAAGCTGAAGCTGATAAAAATTCAAAACTGCAGCAATCTTTGAAACAACTTTGGGACATGTGTTTGGGTTTTGGCAGCCACTGCGTACAACGATTAAAAAAAGTTTTCAACTCGGTTGGAGCCAGTGCTGAAAAATTTACCCCTTCGGCTGAAAACATATCAAGCACCTTCGAACACATTGAAGGCGAAGTTGAGGCGCTTGATGAAGTAATAGCGGGGCACGGTGACTTCTGTGCCCTGCTAGCTTCTCGCGGCATAGCTGCAGCATTTCTGAAAGCTGGCTGTACGCACGCAAAGATTGTGAATAGACCAACCTTCAGCCTATCTTCAACAGATTTGGTTGATATCCCCAGCAAAGCCTGGAGCATAGGGAGCAGATTTATAACACAAATTTGGGCGAAGGGTGGTCGGGATTTGGCTGGTGACGAGGCCCGAAGCTTGCTTAAGCCGGTATGAAACTTATACCTATTGCTTACCTTTTCTTGCAATTACTTTTTACCTTATACGGCTTTGATGTGTGCAAGATGATGGTGCCGAAGACTGATAGTCCGAAGCACATCCCGAAGGCTACTGAAGCTGTTTTTTAGGCCTGCCTGCATAGATCTTAGAAGCATTTGTATTATCTTTGTACAAGACATTGTAATCAAAAATCGAACATTACTTTGTATATTTGTCCATACCTTGTAATATATTTTTACCTTTCCATCCATGTATAAATTTCTTTGCTGCGGACGAAACTTGTATATTTTGAGCCGAAGGCGAAAAACACCTTCCCTTCTTTTCGTACACAACGAAGCATGTCCTTGCTTCTTCGTTCTCATCGAAGCATTGTTATCAAAGCTGAAGTATCTATTTGTGCTTCATGTTATGATGATGATGATCCTATGAATGTCTACATGAATGTAGATGAATGTAATGAATGATGTAATGTGCAAATAAATGTCCTGAACACACACACGAAACCACACCCAGACTCTGCATCCCCTTAGGAACGACTTTTGAGTCTTTTAAGCTCTGCATCCCCTTAGGAACGACTTTTGAGCTTCTTCACCTTCTATTTCGGTGGCATTTAAGTTCTGCATCCCCTTAGGAACGACTTTTGAACTTCTTCACCTTATATTTCGGTGGTATTTGGCTCTGCATTCCCTTTGGAACGACTTTTGAGCAAAAAACTTACTCTGCGCTCCCTTAGGAACAACTTTTGCATCTTCGTCAAATTTTTGGCTCTGCATTCCCTTAGGAACGACTTTTGAGCAGAAAACTTACGCTGCGCTCCTTTAGGAACGACTTTTTTGCAGCTTCGTCATGCTCTGCATCCCCTTGGGGACTTCTTTTGAGCTTCTCCCTATTTTTCTTCTTTGCACACGATGGTGCAGGCTCAGGTTTTACATATTACATCTTTGGGGGATTTGGCCCTCGTAGGGCTAAATAAGAATGAAAAATTACAAGTTATGGCCCCATAAAAACCTTTCTCCCCTTTTGAAAGGAAAAGGGTGCCATAGAAAAAATGAGAAAAGATTACATCAGATTACACGTAGTATCGCCGAAGCTCATCCGCATTCCAAGATCTGGGTATGTCGTTGCCGTCCATATCCTTCAATCTATAAGAACCGGGTCTTGACGAAGATACTACTAGAAAAGGACCTTCCCACTTCAGTTGCAACTTGCCCACTGTATCCGGGTTGGCCACTCTCCGAAGCACCAGATGCCCTGGCTTGATGTTTTTCAATTGAACTTTTCTATCACACCACTTTATTGTTTCAGCCTGATATTTATTGATGTGCTCTATAACCTGAAGTCTGGTCCCTTCTATAGTATCTTTTGTTACTTGATAATCAGCTTCATCTTCTGTCGAAGCTATTGTTCTTATTGACCCTATCTTTGCTTCTTCTGGAGTTATTGCTTCGTCACCAAATAAGAGCTTGAAGGGTGTAAATCCTGTTGACCTTGACGCAGTTGTATTGTGGCTCCACACCACTTTAATCAGCTCGTCTGGCCACTTTCCTCTGGTCTGGATGAAGATTAGCTTCATTATTCCTGTCATTATAATGCCATTTGCTCTTTCTATCAGCCCATTTGATTTTGGATGCCTAACTGATGCAAAATAAATATTCGTACCAATTCAGTCACAAAAATCTTTGAATGCTTCAGCATCAAACTATGTACCATTGTCCACAGTTATTGCCTTCAGCACACCGAAGCGACAAACAATATTTTGCCAAAAGAATTTTTGGACCGTGACCGAAGTTATTGTAGCTAAGGGCTTCGCCTCAATCCACTTGGAAAAATATTCTACTGCCACTACAACATACTTTAAGTTGTCTTGTGCTGGTGGGAGTGGACCCAACAAATCTAGGCCCCATCTTTGCAATGGCCAGGTTGGCTGTATTAACTGAGTTAGCGACGAAGGTTGTTTCTGGTCTCTTGCACATTTTTGACAATTTTCGCACTTTTGAACCAGATCTGCTGCATCCAAAGCTGCCTTCGGACAATAAAATCCTTGTCTAAAAACCTTCCCCAGCAAAGGCCTAGACCCAATGTGAGATCCACACAAACATACATGTATTTCCTTCATTAGCTCTATACCTTCGGTTCTGGATAAACACTTGAGAAGTGGAGAGCAGACTCCATGTTTCTGTAACTCCCCTTCTATTATGACATATGGTCTTGTCCTTGCTTCCATTCTTTTGTTATAAACTTCGTCGTCCGAAAGACAGTTACCCTGGAGAAAAGATATGATTTCAGTCCTCCAATATTCACTATGTACAGGTGATATTGCGAGCACTGCTCTCTCCAGAAGTTCGACCGAAGGTGCTTTTATTGTTTCAAAGAATACTTCTAAAGGTAAAGGGAGCCCCTGTGCTGCTGACTTAGCTAGCAGATCTGCATGTTCATTTTCCCCTCTTGGAATATTTTTTACAGAAAAACCTTCGAAGGAAGCCTCCAACCTTCGGACTGTGTCCAAATATTTTTCAAGCTTCGGGTCCCTTGCCTTGCTGCTTTTATCTACATGGCCATCAATGACCTGGGCATCAGTTTTAAGGACTGCTCTTCTTATTCCCATTGCTTTTAGCTTTCGAAGCCCCAACAGAAGGGCTTCATACTCAACAATGTTATTTGTACAACAAAAGTCCAGTCTTGCTGCATAGCATGTTCTGACTTTGGAGGGCGCTACTAGAACAGCAGCTGTTCCTCCACCGAAGGTTCCCCAAGAACCATCATAGAAGACTGTCCAGGCTTCGGCATCTTTTGTTACTTCTTCTCCCTGAGCCCCTGGCATCCAATCAGCAATGAAATCTGCTAATGCCTGGGACTGAATTAAGGATCTGTGTACATAATCAATAGAGAATTCATTGAGCTCGACAGCCCATTTTCCGATCCTCCCAGTGGATTCTCTATTCCTCATTATGTCCTTCAGCGGTTGTGATGAAGGAACAATTATATGATATGCTTGAAAGTAATGCCGAAGCTTCCTTGAGGCCATCAACACAACATATAACACCTTCTCCAATTCTGTATAATTTTTCTTTGATAAGCTTAGAACTTTGGAGACGAAATATACTGGAGCTTGTCTTTTAACTTGACAATCTTGCTTCTCCTGTACAAGCGCCGCACTAACTACGGAGTGAGAGGCTGCTACATATAGGAGTAATAGAGCCCCTGGCGAAGGTGGAGTTAGAGTTGTCAAGTCTATCAAGTATTGTTTTAACTCTTCAAAAGCCCTTTGCTGAGCCGGACCCCATTGGAAAACTTCGACTGACTTTAGTATTTCAAAGAATGGTAGATTCCTTTATGCTAATCTTGATATAAATCTATTTAATGATGCCAGCCTTCCTGCCAACCGTTGAGCCCCCTTCTTTGAATTTGGCGGCTCCATCCGAAGGATAGCTTCAATCTTATTTGGGTTAGCTTTGATTCCCTTCGTTGACACCAGACAGCTAAGGAATTTGCCCTTCTTTACTCCAAAAACACACTTTTCTGGATTTAGTTTAAGACCAGCTTGCCTAAAATTGGCAAATGTCTCTTGCAAGTCAGCAATATGATTCTCTTGCTTTGTGCTTTTTACTATGATGTCATCAACATAAGTCAGCACATTCCTGCCTATTTGAGAATGAAGGACCTTGGCTGTCATTCTGCTGAAGCTTCCTCTAGCATTTTTGAGCCCCTCAGGCATCCGAATGTAGCAATAAGTGCCACTAGGAGTTATGAAGCTAGTCTTTGGCTCATCTTCCTTCTTCATCCAAATTTGATGATAGCCTGAATAGCAGTCCAGTAAACTCATGAGCTTCGAAGAAGCTGCTGCATCTACAAGGGTGTCTATTCTTGGTAATGGGAATTCGTCCTTTGGACATGCTTTGTTGAGATCTGTGAAATCAATACACATTCTTCATTTGCCATTAGCCTTCTTCACCATAACAGTGTTGGCTAGCCATTCTGGATATGTTACTTCTCTTATAACACCAGCACTAAGAAGTCTTTTTACTTTGTTCCGAGCACCTTCAGCTTTATCATCAGACATCTTCCGAAGTCTTTGCTTCCTTGGCCTAAAAGATAGATCCACATTAAGTGAATGCTCGATGACATCTCTGTTGACACCACAAAGATCATTAGCTGTCCAAGCGAAGACATCTTTGTTGTTGAACAAAAATCTTAGCAGAGTCTTTTCTTGCTCATCGGAAAGCTGAGATCCCAGCAGTACCCTTTGATCTGTTATATCTTCACATATGAGCATAGGCTTCGGTTGATCTGCCGAAGCAGCCTTCTCTCTCTTATGCTTATATTGTTGACAAGCTTCAACTCCATCTATGTTATGGATTGCCTTTGAATCTATCCAACTCCCTTCAGCCCTTCTGGCAGCTTCTTGACTTCCATGGACAGCAATGGGCCCTTGTTCCGAAGGTATCTTCATGCATAAGTATGCTAGATGAAGTATGGCTTCGAAGGCATTAAGCGTCCCTCGACCAATGATTGCATTGTATGGGTAATCCATGTCAACAATGTCAAAGATAACCTGCTCAGACCTTGTGTTATGAACATAACTAAAGGTAACTGACATTGTGATTTTACTAAATGCCACAATATGTCTTCCTCCGAAGCCACAAAGAGGGTGTGTAGCATCATGAATTTTGTCCTCTGGCTCTTGCATCTGCCTGAAAGCCTTTGCAAATATGATGTTCGCTGCACTGCCTGTGTCAACCAGAACATTGTGGACCAGAAATCCTTTGATGACACATGATATAACCATAGCATCGTTGTGAGGATAATCTTTGAGCTAAAGATCCTCCTGGGAGAAGGTGATTGGGATGTGGGACCACTTGGATCTGACAAAGGGTCCTTGCACCCCAACATGCTGCACTCTTCTCTGTGCTTCCTTCTTCTGCTTCTTGTTGGCTGGCTCTGAACTTGAACCGCCCGTGATTGGGAGCACCAGCTTCGTAACCGAAGGTGCTTCGGCTTGATTGTTGAACGAAGCCATCAGCTCAACAGTGGAAGTGAGTTCACCGGAGGTGGGCGCCAATGTTGGGTACTTGTTCTCAAATGCTATGAGTTAAGAACAAGGCAACACTAAATGTTAATGGTCAAAGACCTTCGTCCTTCGAAGCATTATCTCCCTCAGGATATAATGATCTTCCGACGAAGGTCATGAAGGTGATACCTTCATCAATCCAATATTTAATGTAAACATAGAAGCATGCGTTCCACATAAAGAATATGAATATACATATTAAATCATTAGATTATTTATATTCTCATTGAATAATCATGAATAAACAGTAACAATATCAAATTACATTTGTACCTTCGGCTTGATAGAAGGTAGGAATTCAAATGTGACGTGCGAGTGAATACTAGTCAGCGTGAACAATACAGGGGTACTGTTCACCTATTTATAGGCACGGGATGCAACCCGGTAAAATTAGATTTATGCCCTTAACTAGGTATATGCCCGTGCGTTGCAACGAAAGTAAAAAAGTTAGTATAAAACATAGATACGGAACAACAAACATCACTATAATATGAAAAATAAAAAATAAACAACAATAAATATGTCGTTAATTGTAATCAACATCTCATGCTGGTACACACAGTCATCAAAGTGGAGTTGAATATCCCGAATTGCTTGGTTTACTCGGTCCATCACAGAAGGGATCATCAGCTACTGCCAATATAATGAACTTCAAAATCATTAGAAAATTTTGCCTCGCCACTTGGTCCGTCAACATGCCCTCCTCTGCCTGATTTCCCCCAATCAATAGTTGTAACCCCTAAGAATCAAAACCCAATATGTCAGGCACAAAGGAACTTGTTCTTTACAAGAGATTAGACAAGAGAGAAGTATGCATAATGATTGCAGAAACGTCTAAATACATGGATAAGGGAGAAGTATGCAGTCATTTAGGAATAAAATGGTTAACTAAAAATGCAGTCATTTGCTCCTCATATTTTCTCTGTTCAGCAGATGGACAGGGGCTCACCATTCCACTCCTTGAGGCACTTGCGCAGCGATGTCTTCCTCAAATGAGCGCTTGAAGTACTCGTGATAATCATCCTACATACCAACTCCACATGAAGTAGCATCTCCAGTACGATTAACAAGGTACAAAAATTTAGGCAACAACTACATCAAGAAACTGAAGGCAAAAAACACAGGAGCATCTAAAACAATTGCTTGTCACTTACTCCCTGTGCATAAATCTTCCTGGACCCTTCCAACTGCGACATCTACAGATCATGGGTGTTCACCAACTCCTACACCTCCGATGTGCTCGAAATATTCAAAAAATTGATCGGTTACTTATCAAATGGAGAAGCAGTAGATAATGCAGAGCAAAATAAAAAAAAACCTGAGCTCTGTTTGTGTTCCTCTTGGTAAGGAAGAGCTCGAGCCGCTACGATCGCATTCCTAGTGAATCCCAACACCATACAACCACGACAAAAGTGTTAAGTAGACCTCCTAGTGAATCCCAACACCATACAACCACGACAAAAGTGTTAAGTAGACCTCCTAGTGAATCCCAACACCATACAACCACGACAAAAGTGTTAAGTAGACCTCAGAACAACACCACAAGGAAACCACACGTGAGAATAGCAAACCACCAATACACACAAGCATCCATGGCATTAACACCATAGTTTGTTAGGAAAATTCAACTGAAACATGGACGAAAAATGAAATCAAAGTGGTATGGGCAGGCTAAGAATAATATAAATGGTATGGGCATGAACTCTGTACCTAACAATACATGATAAAAAATAACAATTCAGCTGATTCATGGTCGGAAATCAACAAGGATTACAGAGTTCATGCACCTTAAGGACAGGGTACTTTTTTATTTCATTAACAGATCAAGCAAAATAAAAAAGTAATGAGCAAATGAGTCTAACTAAAAATGCATAGCATTCAACAAAGCTAACTAAGATAGGTTATTTACATCATTATTCAAATGTTGTACTGAAAATGCATGCTATTAACGAATTTAGGAAACCAGAGTGCCAACTTTACCTCTTCTAGAGTCCAGTTGCCCTTGGATGAGCGGCGTGCTGGACCAGTTGTCCTCCTGAAGCCAGAGATAAACAAACATGTATAAGAATTAAGAAGGAATATGCATATCATAAAACCTGATGAGTGGTTCCAATAAGCGGATAGAAATTCACCCATTGGGTAATCTCCCCCTTTTTTAGGTTCCTTGCTGACTCCTCCATCAGGAGGAACAGAAGGAGCTGAAGACTCTGTGCCCTTCAAAGTCTTTCGCTCTTCAGTTGTCATATTAAGTGAAAACAGAAAACTGAATCTCCACTTAAAGCAAGGTAAGGGCCCAAATATCCATCCCAATGTTAAAGCCCTCTAAGGTCTTCTAGCAGATTTTTTTCGCTTGGGGAGAAGTGGCCATTGTCTGCCAAGAGGGGGGAAAGGAACAAAATTGAATCATGTAAACAAAATAACAATTAGTCGAAATTATAATACAGAAATACACAACTATGAAGGTACAGTGATGCATCGTGATTTTGCCATGATAGACATGCCCTCAAATTTAATCACAAGATATCAATTTTTTTACAGTGAGAAATTAACAAATCCGAATAAAATTTGGCTAGATTTGAGAATTCTAGAACGCAGACTGCAGCGAGCCAAGGGTAAATACAGCATACTAAGATGGCAGAACAGGGACTAACCCAAACTTTTATAATAAAGAAACATTAATACAGTAAGAATTTACCAAGAAGAAGAGTTTGTTGAAGTGGATGAAAATCCATGCTCATCGGTGTTGATCCTTGGCTCAAGGTCCGTGCAACAGTTTTATGGAAATCATCTTGTTGGTAATTTTGGCTCTGCGAATAAGTCACAGACCGCATATTCACCGGAAGATTCACCTGCTATGTTAGATCATCATAAGTGCATGATTAGGTGTAACGAACAACACCAAGTACTAAGAGCAAGAATCTAGTAATGGCAATGCATTTATTTGATTAATTATGGAGCTTATGGGGTACCAAATATGTTTCAAGTCATCTGGATACATGTCTAGGCAATGGACACTGAGAACGAGATCCAAGTTCTGCGTGATCAACTGGCTGGAAAATCTTCAGATTCTCTTTGCCTTTTGAAAGAGGTATGCGTCTCAGTACCATTTGAACTAAATTGTTCATGTTATTTTTGTGTTCCTTGTTAAACTTATGAAGTTCCACAGTTTTCCTTTCATTTTTCAGATATTACCTAGTGGTATTAAGTGTTAACTGATTTTAGCTAGGGATTTTAGGGCGTACCGGGTGCAGGGACTGTGGAGAGAGGCTGTTGCGAGTTGCGACTGATGGTGACGGCGACCTCCCCGGCGCCATCCAAGAACAGCACCTCGCCACCGTGCTTCATATTCTTGTTCGAGACGTTGCTCGGCGTGGGTTGACCATCGGACGGCTGCACGGAGACAAAACCAGCGGGCTGGGGCATCCTAAGCGCCTCCAGATTTTGAAGTTCCTTACAACGAATCTGTCTTTGGTGCTGAATTGGGGGGGAACAGGTTGGAGTTGCAACGGGCGCACCTTGAACTTGACAACATCCTTGCTCCTCTTGATCTTCACGGAACCACCGCCGTGACAACAACAGGGACACTAACCACCACCGTGCTCTTCTCCACGGTCAGCCCTTGATGGGAACACATCCGAGAACCTGATGGGAGTAGCGACAGCCTGCATTTTCTGATCTGAACTTCTTGTGTGTGATCAATTGTTCTACTGAAGTGAAGTAGCAGCTTGGTATAGTATGATCTGAAAGGGTTATCGATCTTGTGTGGTGAGCTTCTGTTATATACTATAGAGCCAGAGTGGGGTCCTTGACCATTGTTTCTAAAAATAACTTCATTAGTCAATAGTGAAGAACTCCTCAGGCTCGATGAGGGGGACAAACTTGGTGAAAGTGATAACCACCCTCACTGTTGGCACAACGGGGATTGCAATCTGCATGAATGGCAAACATGAATAATGAGCTGAATGCAAAGCTACGTTGCATTTAGGAGTACCAAAATGAGCTATGTGCAACAAGATAATTACAAGAACAGCCTTTAGAAAATTATATAACATATTGTGGCAAGAAGAAGCCGAAGGTACACAAAGGCAAAACAATTGATGGCGTCCACACTTCGGTGAACACCACTTTGCGGAACATATAGCAAAACTTGGACGAGTGCTCCAAGCTGTATGTCTAACCAATTTCTACTTTCTACAACACCATAGGTTTAGTTTTTCCCATCACGTTTGATTTGTCATATAAATAAACTATGAGTCATCAAAACAAGATACTATCAATGCAGGTGAGGTGAGTGACAGTTAAGTAAATTCCCTTAAATCTGTGTCCTGAGTAAATTCCCTTAAATCTGTGTCCTAATTGCACCTTCTTCTGTCTGCAATCATAGAATCAAATAAAATAGATTTGTCAAAGAAAAAGCGGAGACTGCAAGTTCCAACTTTGCAAGTTTCTCCACCTTTGATTCCTAAAAATAAATACACCAGCCCCCCCCATGCTAAGTATTGGTTCCTAAAAATAAGTCATTTTCTGGATAAATTGAGAAAAGTTGTTGCCTTTTACTCATGTACAAATTTGTGAATATGTATCAACTGGATTATGAAGATGACTAACTTTTTTTCTAAAAGTAGGTGATAAACATTGAATTCGGGTATCAAAGCCTAATTAGACTACCTTTTGTAGAGAACTAACAATTTTAGCCTAGATAAAGTAACTGGTTTCAGCCTAGATCCAATCCAGGGTATGGTTTTTCCCATATAATCCATTGCATAAATTAAGATCGATTTCTGGTACATTGCAATTTAATGCCCACAAATCACCTAAAATGCAACCAATTTTACATAGCTATACAGCTGATTGAATATCTCCAAATGAATGATATGGTGCCAGGGACACTAAAAGAAGTACACAACAAGAGAAAACAGCCCAGGAGGATGTAACATCTCCAAATGATATGGTGTTCATGGACACTAACAGGAGCTAAGGAAATGAATGATGTTGTAGTAATGTTGTAGTAGAGATTGCTTTAAGAAAAAACCAGTTTAGTCAACTCACACTACAGACCCCGTTCCATTTTTGAGCCCTTTTTTCATTATTTGACAAAAACTGACTTCGACGAGTAGCAAATAATTGGACACTAACTGAAGTATAAGTATGTCGGCTATCACTATCAGGAGGGCTATTGATTATTCCTAGAACATCAGTATCATCAAGGCTCGACCAAGAAAACATCTGGTGCGCAAAATGCGGGCTGCAATTCACCATTATATGAAGCAACACAAAGTTGAGAGCAGCGAACTCACCCCATCCGGGGTTCTCGGTTACACCACACCGGAGTCCCGACGCCTCATACAGCGGCCAGCGGGGCCGTCTCAGCAGTGGCGGCGGCAGCGCCCGTAGCTCCTTCATCCTCAGTCGCCCACTGCTCCTGGTAGTACGCAGCCAGATCGGCATCCCACTCCTCATCCTCCTTCTTCCTCCTCGCCTCGGCCTCGGCCTCCTCCGCCTTCCGCTTCGCCTCTACGTCCTCGGCCTTCTTCCTCACGTCTGTGTCTGCAAGCGCTCCGTTGCCGTTCCGGTCGGCATTGGCCGGCGCCTGGCCTCTCTCGACGTCGTCATTCCTCCGGGTGGCGTCCCCGCGCGCGCCTCCCCTCCGCGTGTCCGGCTCCGCCGACCCCGGCGCCGCCTCCTCGCGGCCGAAGCCCGACGGGATCTGGAGCTCGCCGCGGAGGTCGATGCGTCGACGCGGGCGTCTGCTGCGGCTGGGCGCGAGATCGAGGTCATCCTCCACGTCCGGATTGGGATCCGCGGGCGGGATTCGAGAGAGCCGTTGCCGCGGCCGTGGGCGTCCCGGGCGCGGATGGGGACGGGGACGCCGTGGGGGTCTTGCTCCCAGACCTCACTGCCGCCGCGGGCCTCACTGCCGCCGTGGGGGTCTCGCTCCCGGACCTCTCTGCCGGCCGAGGCCCGACAGGATCTGGAGCTCGCCGCGGAGGTCGATGCGTCGACGCGGGCGTCTACCACATCCGTGGCCGGGCGCGGGATCGAGGTCATCCTCCGCGTCCGGATCGGGATCCGCGGGCAGGATTCGAGGGAGCCGCTGCCGCGGCCGTGGGCGTCCCGGGCGCGGATGGGGACGAGGACGGGGACGCCGTGGGGGTCTCCCTCCCAGACCTTACTGCCGCCGCGGGCCTCTTTGCCGCTGTGGGGGTCTCGCTCCCGGACCTCACTGCCGGCCGAGGCCCGGCGGGATCTGGAGCTCGCCGCGGAGGTCGATGCATCGACGCGAGTGTCTGTCGCGTCCGCGGCCGGGCGCGGGATCGAGGTCATCCTCCGCGTCCGGATCGGGATCCGCGGGCGGGATTCGAGGGAGCCGCTGCAGCGGTCGTGGGCGTCCCGGGCGCGGATGGGGACGGGGACGCCGTGGGGGTCTCGCTCCCGGACCTCACTGCCGCCGGCGTGAGCCCCGCAACCGCCGCCGGAGACGGGGACGGGGGCGCGGTGGAGGTGTGCGGCGTAGTGATGGGGAGAGGAGCAGGAGGTGGATCCAGGGCGTCTATGGCGGGGAACCGCGGCGCCAGGGCGGGGGGTACGGTGGATCCACGGCTGGGGAAGGGGCGAGGTGGAGGGGTGCGGCGGGGGCAGGCGGCGCAGTGTGAGGGAGAGGCAGAACCCGCGGTCGTTGATGCAGCGCAGAGGGAGATGGCAGAACCGTGCGCCATGCAAATTGTGGACGCCTACAATAGGGACATAATTAGTAGTAGAGATTTATTTATTTATTTATTTATTCCTTTTTATTTAGATATAGTTGCATATTTATATACGTATGAATGTATTGATTTATTTTAGGTCATATCAAAATAATTGAAATGTGATACCAAACAAAATTACACTTTGGCATGAAATGCAGCACACAAAGTTTCTCCTAAGGTGTTGTTCTACTAAACTAAACACTTATATTTTAAATAGGTGAGTGCCCGTGCGTTGCAACGGGAACATATAATGTCACGGTAATTTATGTACAAATATGTGTTATGTTGTTAAGAGAAAAAGTTTCGTAATCTATTTGTGGTTCTAGTGATAAGTTGGAGAGCGAGAAAATTCAAGCTATGGAAATACAGAAGATGAAGAACTGGTCGAAGGTTACCACGCTTTCAGTTCTGTGGGCATCAGAGAATCAAATTCAAAATTTGCATATCCATGAACTGTTGTTCAATAATGATCGAAACCTGGAATAGATTGAAGAGAAACCTCATCGCATGGTACAACAGTCTTTACCAAAGCATGTATGAAAGAGGACACCCGAATATTGCGTAGATTACAATGAGGAACCATTTGCTATTTGTTAAGAGAGTAGAGAGAGTCAGAGTCTGACGACGAACCAGACCTGCGAACAGGGCTGTCGTGGATGACTCCAGCTTCTTGCAGGCAGAACCGTCTGAGCTCTGGGCATCGATCAACACAGGCGTGTTCCTTCAGGATGGTGAGACGTAAGTTGTTAGATCAGATCAGATCAGCACAGGTGTGTTCCTACAAGGGGCGGGGGAAGACATAGACACTGAGCTTGCACGCGGGGTAAGAACCACCTTTCGACTATTTCACCGTTGCCGAGCTGTCCGCTAGTGCCCCTCCCCTAGGAGAAGATATTCCAAGTAGCAAAGGAAGACAAGATCAAGTCACCATAGTCTTGTACCAACAAAGTGTATCAAATAAAGTAAATGCTGGTAGGCCTTCAGTGTTGGTGATGTAGATGATGGCAGTGATGACAGGTGACAACAGGAAGAACAGTATACTACTCAAAAAAATGAATATATCTAAACTAATACCAATTAGTTAAGGTGGCTGGATAGAGACATCAACAGCAAAATTCTGATGCATGAAGTCAGTGGCGAATTGTTCCATTTCAGGTGGATCTGTTGGTTATTACATAGCACTGACCAAACCAGAAAGACAGGTCATTATGTCACAGATTTACAATTTCCTTCGCAGAAGCAAATTCATCCCCTGGTCAGGGGACTCTGTGCAGAACACTGAACGCATCGCCTAGCAATTTATTTAACAGCAATATTGAGAAGGAACAAAACGCACAATTAAAAAGGTGAAAAGGGGACCAATATGGCAATTGGCAAAGACGCATACGCATTATTTTTGGGGGAATGGAATCTTGTCCAGAGAAATAATAATAGATCAACCAAAACTGGAGCATCCCCCTGGCAAATGGTTTGGATCAGTGGAGAAGAATCTCGCCCGATGTCGAGGTATTTCCTCATGTGGCTTCTCAGCGAATCAAACCAAGGGACCAGTCAACGGACCGAGATCTGAGTGGTGGCTCGCGTGCAGGGTTTAAGACCGGTGCGAATCCAACCCAAATCACACGGGCGGCGCCCAACGATCGGGCATAAAGCTGAGAGAAGCCAGGCCAAGCACGCACACCCCGTGCCAAGCATCACGGAAACCCCCAATTCCCTGTACCAGGAGCCTGAGAACACCTACACGGATCGAAACTCTGGGTAGCCTACGACAACAAAATCCCCAGGAAGCCGAACCCAATCAGGGTAGACCAACGGAGTGGCAGACGCACGTGAGGACAAATCGAAGCCCAGGAGGTCTGGAGGAGCGGGACGGTGACGACTGACGACGAGAGACAGAGGATCGGGGCAGAGGTGGAGGCGAGCCAAGAGAAGGGGACTCACACTCTGCCTGCTAAGCCGCCGGCGATGAGCGACTTGCAGATGGTGAGGATCTGGTGGCCGGGCGCCTTGACCCCCTCGCGCGCGAGCTTGGCCTCCTCCGCCAGGTTGACGATGGTGGTGACGGCCGTGTCGCCCCTGCTCTTGCCCACCACGTCCTTCGATGCCATATCCCCCCGCCCGCGCTGCCCAGGAGGAGGGTGGCGGAGGACGCCGAGTCGGGCTGGGGTTGTGGAGCAAGGTCAAGGACTACGGCGGCGATGTGCCGTCGCGGCCGCGTCTGTAACTGCCTGCTTGCTAATTTGGTCGTTTCTTTCTGTGACTTGCCAGCCATTTGGTCGTTATCAACAATCTGAAAGATGGGCTGCAGAATGGGCCGCACCATCCTTGGGCCGCATACACCGCTCGGATATAGGGACTGCTATGGTGTTATTTGATTAGTGCCATATCGGCCACCCAAAGCGTCGAAACGTGACTTATAAGCGTTGGTGTGTATTGTTTGTTGTTCAGACTAACATCTCTGGTGCCACAACAAGATGATTTTTTGGCGCGGGGCTGTACGACAGGAGGCAGAACGGGTCAGAGGCAGAACGGCAGAACGAGTCAAAGGCAGACTACTATTGCTTACTTAATAAGTAGTAGAGATAACTAATTATAAACATGACATAAGTTATCATGGACTAAATGGTCTTTCCCTCTTTAAGTCGGTGCTGCCCTTCGTCTCAAGGCGTGTCGTCATGCCGAAGCTCCCTGGATTGTAGCTTCAGCATATACCTTCGCGTTATGTCTCTTTGCATATCATCCTGCCGAAGGTGTTTTTGCTTAGAGGACCTTCGGCGAAGAAGAAGGCCCCCAACAGTAGGCAATAGAGAAAATCATCTTCATCACTACCACTGTACACCAAGGATCCTTATGGATACTTCAGATCCTTAGCATATTGTCTAGCTTCGGCAATCTGCTCCTTCGACAATTGCTTCCTTGAAGCATGTCGAACGATAAACTCCAGCTCTTCGGCAGGTGTCTCGGGAGCAGGAGACTTGGACTTCTCAGGGACACTTTCTTTTTCCAAAGTGAGAGAAGCAGCCTCTGAAGGATGTGCTTCGGCAGAAACTGAGGGTCCAACCTCAGAAGTAGCTTGCGCCGTGCCAGCTTCGCTAGATTTCTTTAAAACTTCACCCTCTATATCAGGCGCTGAAGTAGGAATTTTTACAGATTCCATGACATCGTCCAGTACGCTGGCCATTCTCCTCTTCCTCGGAGTTGCCACAGGAATCCTTGATGCCTTGGGCAGCTCTATCTCACGCAACGGACTCAGGGCCTTCGGTTGCTCTGCTGCTTTTTTCAGTTCTGACCCTTTAGTCGGTTCTGTCCTAGCTTTGACAGGAGCAGAGCGATTTGGCTTAGTTGCTAAAGAGGACCCCTCAATAGGCCTCGGCACTTCGACCATTACAATACGCTTGGGACGATGTGTCAAAACCTTAACTTTCTTTGACCTCGGCGCGCTAGAAGTCGCTAAAGTAACCGTCTTTCTTTTCTTTCCTTGCTTTTATGATGGATAGCAATAATCTGGGTATACAAACTCGATGACATCAAATACTCTATTCAGCCTCTTTTTGCCTCGAGCCCAGAAGGTCGTTGTCATAGCGTCATCTTTGGCCTTTGAGTAGGCACCAAGCAATTCATCACTGGTTGCTTCAATGGCATCTAACCAGTCATCATTTGGCTCATCAAACTGGCTCCTGTATTTGAACATGTACTTCAGGTAGACCAAACCACCTTGGCTAGACCCAGCAGCAGCTTCTTTCGGCATTTCCCACCCACTTGCGAGTGCCCACACTTTATAAGCAATGTGCTCCTAATGCCTATGTAAGTACATACTGTATTGAAGGCCATCTGGCATGCTTGTATATCATTCCCAAGGGCAGTGGATGGCCTCCTAATGCCGAAGCGAGACCATATAGGACGTTGAATAATCCCCTTAATGTCCTCCCTTTTAGGCAGGTCATTCTTCACGTAGAACCACTCCTACATCTAGGCCCCCGACCATCTCTTCCGAAATGTTGGAACTAGGTAGCTCACCTCAGAGCGAGGCACGAAGCTGTAGCAACCGAAGTTGTTGTGATATTGCTCCTTTCTGGTAGCCTTCATCTCATAAAACAACTCGTGAATGTTACAGAAACATTTTGCATTTGGTTCTAATCCCTGGCTCCTCATGGCCCATATAAATATCCCCACCTTAATGATATCTTCGGGAGTAAGTTGATGAAGATAAATTTTGAAGGTCTTCAGGAATTCGACTAGTAATTTATCCAAAGGGAACCAAAGCCCTGCCTTCATGAAGCTTCTATAAAGTACTACTTCATCAGCTTCAGGCAGAGGGACATTATTTTCTCCTCCAGCCCACACAATTGAGATATCACGAAAGTACATCCCCTTCATTACATCAATTTGCCCTTGCTTAATAGTTGATTTCCCGAAGACAACATGGCTTGGTCTCCAGGGCTGATCTTTGGCATCTTCATTCCCACTTTGTACATCAAAACTTACACTTTCACTAGAACCCTCAGATATCCCAGCTAGCATTTCATGTGCAATCTTCTCCGCATTGGTTTTCTCCATAGCTTCATAAAACCCGGACAGCGCCGGATCAACAACCTTCTTCTCATCAGCCATTAGTCGATGGTTGTTGAAATGCCGAAGGTTAAAATTCAATCAAACTCAACAAAGCAAGTAAGTTAAAAAAGACAAGCGCAATGCAAGCAACTGAAATGGCACAAGAAATGTTTTCAATGCAACCTCCTATTTATATGTCTAGCACCCCACGGTTTGGTGGGTCCCGCATGTCAGTGACATTCGCTATTCTAGCGAAGGGAAGGTATTTTTTTGGACCTTCGGCTAAAGGTCTTCGTTCACCTCGTAGTCTAAATTTGTTGCAAAGAAACAAATCAATACAGCGAGGGGCTACTGTTGGGGGCCTTCCTATTCCAAAGGTCCTCAAAAATGTGATTAATCATGTGTTTCCAGTATATGGATTATTACAGGGGGCTTCGGCTTCGGCATAAAGGTCTTCTCTTATGGCAAAGATATACGATGTGAAGATGTAACCCGAAGGTGATAAGAATAGTCACCGAAGCTGTAGCCGAAAGAGCTTCGGCTTAATATGATGACGAAGACCATGATGACCGAAAAGGGGAAGAAGACTATTTAATCCTTGATGATTCATGTTATGATTATAAATAGATGTCAGGGATATAAATGTACTTTTACCCGGACTGTGTCTCGTGCCTATAAATAGATGAACAGTAGCAACGTACTGTTCACGCTGGATTGTATTCACTCTCTCGCATCCTCACCTTCGAGCAAGACGAAGGTATCAATGTAATATTAACATTGTTGATATTCATGTATGTTTTATGGAATGCAAGAATAAATGAATTATTAAGATATAATTATTATACTTATCCCTTCGCATTCCTATCTTGGTATTGATATGATGAAGGTATGTCCTTCTTGACCTTCGTCTAAGAAGCATTATACCCACAAGGAAAAAATGCTTCAAAGGACGAAGGTCTTTAATGATTAACAATTGTGTTGCCTTGTTCTTGACTCACAGCATTTGAGAACAAGTGACCAACAGCCTACAGATCACAGTTTCTCCCTCCATATGCTTGTTCACTCTTGCAGTGGTGTTATCCTGAGGAGGTTGGATTTGTTTGGCTTTGCCTTTCTTGTCATACAAAGCCTTGCCAAGGCGAGCCACTTCTTGCCTTAATTGCTCATTCTCCTTTGCAACCTCATTTGAACATGTTTCTACAACAATATTCTCAACAAGAACTTAGTTGCAGGGGTTAGAATCATCAATTAAATCAAAACAAGAAGGAGAAGCATCTTTCTTAATAATTTCAGGTATTTCAACCAAAGATACTCCTGAGGTGCTACTGATACTTTCTAGGTTAGTAGTTAGCTCATTATTATGTATGCTAAGAATTTCCATTTTCCCTAGCAAATTTTCAATAGCTTCTTGAGAGCTAGCCAACTTAGCCTTAAGTTTTTCATTCTTTTTGTTAAGGCCATCATCAGTAGTTAAGGATGGAGCACTAGACTCTAATTGCTCAATTTTAGTTGATAGCTCACAATTCAAATTTGCAAAAATTTCAAATTTTTCTAGCAAACATTTATAATCATTTTGAGAGCTAATCAACTTATTTTTCAAAGTTTTAAGTTGAGCCTTTTGTTTAGTACATACATCCTAAAAATTTTTTACGGCTTTCGCAAGCTCATCTATGAAGGGCTTTCCCTCACCTTCATCATCACTACTGCTATCATCACTAGAGGATGGAATACTCATTTTACCTCTTGCCATAAGGCACTTGCATGATGACCGTGATGAGCGTGATGAGGATCGATGGCTACGCGTCCTTGGAGGTTCATCTTCGCTTGAAGAGTCATCCCAAGTTTTGACACTTGTGAGCGCCTTGCCTTTGCTCCTCCTCTTTGTGGGTTCGGCCATATTTGGACAACTGTCCCTGAAGTGGCCCTTCTCCCCGCATGCGAAGCATCCTCTCTTTCTTTGCTTTTTCCTATTAATGTTAAAGAGAAGATCCTCGACCTGCAAGGGCACACCCATTAGATTAATCTTGCGGATCATTACCTTTCCGACGCATTAGATTGTTTCTTTGTCCTCGGAGGATGATGTTGATGGTTGATTATCTTCATGATCATCACTTCCTTCTTCTTCCTCTTCATCACTTGAGGAACTCGGAGCGGGAGCCTTCTTCTTTCATTTACTCTTTTCATCACATGCAAAAGCATATGTCCTTAAAGAAGTTGGCTCCTCTCGTCGAACCATTTTTCGTGACATCTCAAATGCCGCTATTTTCCCAATCACAATGGTTGGGTCATTTGACTCATGTCCTCCATGTTGTGAAGAATGGTGATGATGCTCCCATATCTTTGTTGTGGTAGTAGGGAGATAATCTTCCTCACAATGTCCACATCACCTAGCTTATTAATGCCAATATAATTAAGCTCATTGATGATTAGATTCAAACGAGAATACATGTCTCTAACAAGCTCATTATCCTTTATAGCAAAATAATTATACTCATTTGAGACCAGGCAATGTTTTTGCTCACGAACATTGGATGTGTCATCATGGAGCTCATGCAATTTTAGCCAAATCTCATTAGCAGTTTTTAATGTAAAAACTTGATTAAAAATATCCGTGCTAAGAGATTCATACAAGCAATTTTTGGCTCTAGCATTTAAATGAATTTATTTTTCCTCACTCGTGGTGGGTTTCTCGGGATTCTTGGGTGGTTTCATCCCGTCACGAGTGACTCTCCAAACACCTAGATCAACGGCCTCTAGGAAACAAGCCATTCTAGCACTATAATATGGGAAGTTAGTGCCATCAAAGTGTGGTGTCCTATGGCTATCCATCCCCTTTTCTCTAAAAAGCGTCGGCTCTTTTAGCGGTGAAGCTAAAGCGTTTCAAGTGAGCCAAATTAGGCTCTGATACCAATTGTAGGAAACTGTGACGCCTAAGAGGGGGTGAATTAGGACTTTTAAAACTCTTTCTAAACTAGGCCTCAAATGAGTCCCTAGAACAAAACCTATGCAAATAATTAATCTAGAATGTGCAAACTAAGTTTTGTCTAAGTGTTGCTATCTCTACCACAAAGGCTAAGTTTCAATCTAAATAATCTAACTAGAAAGACAAGATTGAAACTTAAATACTTAATATAAATCTGGAAGGTAAAGAGTAAGGTAGAGATGCAAACTCTCGTGGAAGACACTGGTATTTTTTCCGAGGTATCCGGAACTACGCAAGGTTCCGACTAATCCTCGTTGGTGCCCCTACGCAAAGGAAAGCCCATGCGAGGGCCAAGCTCCACGCTCAAGTAACTCCGTAGAGAGTCACGGGCCTTCTCCACGCGCAAGTGGTGCTCCGCTTCCGACTCCTTTCAGACGCTCCCCGCCGTCTCCACTATCGAGCTTTCGGCCAAAAATGCCGTGAGCCTCGTTCCCTCTGGTATATGGTGGCGGCCGTCACACAAACTCGGTTGTCACGGTCTCGCAAGACTCTCGCCCCACTCGGTACAATTACAACGTCTCATGCAAGAGCCGATGGGTTGTGTGGTTTTTCTAAACTCACTCAACTAACTAGGATTCACCTAGAGCATGCGCTAATGCGGTCTAACTAACCTAAGCACTTTGCAAAGCATCTACGCTAATCACCGAGTGATTCTATTAAGCACTTGGGTGTATGAGCACCTGGAAATGTTTATACTATGTGTTGGTATGTTGCTTGGGCTCCCACACCATGAAATGACCGGTTGGGGGTATTTATATCCTCCCCCACAATTCTAGTCGTTGGACAGAAGCAACAACTTTCTGTCGACGGGCACACCGGACAGACCGATGCACACCAGGCATGCACTGTTCACTGTCCGGTGCCCTGTCCATGTCAGCCGACCATTGGGGTCTGTAGCAGTCGACCGTTGGATCCGACCGTTATCCAGATAGTCCGATGCACACTGGATAGTCTGGTGCTACAGCCCAAGAGCGCCCGGTGTGGGTCTCTCTGCACAGACTGCCCGGTGTCCCACCAGATAGTCCGGTGCACACTGAATAGGTTACTGTTCGTGTCTAGTGCACCACCAGTGCGCTGGCTGACTGCCGCCTTCATGGATTTCTTTCCTGATTCTTTGGGCTTCTTTTGTTCTTGAGTCTCGGACTTCTAAGCTCTTTTTATGTCTTCTTTTGAGGTATTTCATCCTCAGTGTCTTAGTCCAATCCTCTTATCATCCTGTGAACTATAAACATAAACACTAACAAACACATTAGTCCACATGTTATGTTGATCATCAAACACCAAAACCTCTTGAGCCAAATGGCCCAGGGTCCATTTTCCTTACATGTACGATGTCGTATCCTTGATTTAGTGGGGTGTTAGTTGGAGGTAGTGTTGGTTCTCACAACACTAATGGCCTCAAAGCATCCCCCCTATATGTAGTTATTGGGGAACTCAAACCCATAGCATCTAGGCCTGGTGCCTTATCCACACATGTCATATCTAATGATTGTGGACTTAGTGACGATCCCACCACTAAACGTTGAACTAAAGATTTCCCCAGCACTGAAGGCGAAACTAGATACAACATCGACCCTAGAGGCAGTCAAAGTCAACACCAGTGTTTGAGGCGCGACTAGAGATGGCAGTGGGTACCCGAAACCCAAATACCCGACGAGTTTTACCCGATATAAAGGCGGTATGAGATGATTTCTTTACCCACGGGTATGCTTATGAGAGAGAATCTCTATCCGTCGGGTAGGCGGGTACGAGTATGGATGGGTACTACCCATACCTGTGTACCCATGGATAAAATATACCTGCATGATATCATTATTTACCATGTAATTAAAGTCGTCTTTTGTAGAAAATACTTCTCCATTTATTGTCGGTTTACCTATCAAGTTATGTAATCAAATGGTTTGTTGTATTTTAAGTTGAACCATTTTTTATGTGTTTGTTTGACATTTTTAGTAATTGGAACATTAGTGTTTTAGATTTTTCTATCAGGTATGGGTAACCCGACGGGTAAAGTTACCCGCACGAGTACGGGTACAATTCTATACCCGCGACCTTATATGTGTAACCCGACGAGTAGAATTTTTTTGACGGATATGAATATGTGATGATAGTACCCGATGGGTATATACCCATTGCCATCTCTAGGCGCGGCCACGGAGGGAGACTGGGCACATCCAATCACTCCCTGGCCCCTAAGGGAAGGACCATAACTTACAGTGTTTGGTGGTGGTTGTGCTTGGTCATGGATGAACATAGTAGGGGTCTCAACCCGTTGCAAGGTAGAGCCAAAAGTAGATGCTCGGGCATGACTATCATGTGCAAGAGCTGACATCATAGGGCAGATAAAATAGATGTAAGGATGCGACAAAGAAAGAAAGTATAACAAGGAAGTCTAACTATCATGATCAGTGCCATGTGCCCCTAAAAGGTCCTAATGACCTTGTCGTTGCTGTTTGTGAGGAGTCTTTGTAATCGGGTGACCTCTTGCGAGCCCCACTTGATCCACCCTCGTTCGGGGCCACCTCCTTCCCTTTCTGGGGTGTTTCTTGGCTTAGAGGGAAGTTTCTTGGCTTGGAGAACCCTGCTCCTAGTGTGCAAGATCGGCTTTAGGAGCCACTTTCCCCTGATGAGGCATGTCGCATTCAAAAGCCTCTAGTATCGGTCTGACTAAATTTCGTCAATCAGAAAAATTCTAATACCAAAACTAAAATTCCCTTATGTATTATTAATAGCATTGCCTACCATTACATTGTATATAAAAACAGTGATCTTAATTTTTGATTAGAAGCATGCATGACTACACTGAGCCATCGTATAGTAGCAATCATGAGTTCGGCCCCCAATGCAACAGTAGCACTTGTTATCTTTGCATGGAAGAAACCCTTGAGCGCATTGTGCTCTTTTTTCTCGCAAAATTCCTTCTTCAGCTGGAGCAGAAACATTGACATCATCCGTGACATGACCTAGTAGAAGGTAAAGGATAAGAGTTCTGTTACCAACAAATGCCTCGAGAATAATTACATCCCAAATTATTTTAGCAAAAGATCTACTCATTTGTAGATATGTCCAAATTATTTGAGTAATTTAACATAGGGGATTTTGATATATTAGCAATTCGCCATGATACACACATGGTATCATATAATAACATCTTCTAAATTGTCTACACTATCTAAGCATGCACACACATGTCTGTATAGTTTTCACTTACCGTTCCCATGCGCATGAGCAGCAAAGTATCCTAGGAGAAGTAAAGAGAAAAACACTAGCGCATCCACCCTCTTTTTGTACTCCATGTCGCAAGAAATGTTAAGGAACTCCTCACGACCGATCCTAGAAGAGTGTATACTTATATATACTATAATCCTAGAAGAGTGTATACTTATATATATACTATAGCGAAAACCAATTCACTGGCAAGTATTCACCAAAGACCAAACTTAGCAGTGATTTAGTCTCTTTTAGACAAAATTGTAAGTTATCTATTCTATTCTATCATATCTATCTATCCATCTATATCTTCTATATATCTATATCTATATATATACCCCTTGTTATATCTATATCTATACCTCTATATTATTTGGTGAATTTGCTATATCTATCTATATAACTATATCCATATCTATTTGAGGTGTGGGAAAACCCAAGGTTACAATTCTGGCTCTACTACTACCTACCTGTGTCGAGAGCTCTTGGCCGCACACCCATCGCCAACGAGGAGCTGCAACTGCCACCGCAGGCAGCGCCTATACAGCCATCGCTGCCCTCCACTCCTGCTATGCCACCGTGCACAAATCATGCCACCGATGCCCCAACATCCCTGTTGGTCGCTGCCTAAGCGCCATTGCTGCTCCACATGCTTTCTGCCCTGCTCCCACTGTGCTTAATCCAGCGCTCACCACCACTGCAGCGGGCAAGTCACCCCTCGAGCCCTCGCAGCTGCACCGCCCTGCCCTGCAACACCACCACAACCGCTACTGCTTAGGTAGAGCGCCGCCATTGCTGCCCTGCAGGCCTCACTCCTGTCATGGGCTAGCGAGCGACGACGCCATCGTGCTGCCAGCTCAGACCGATCGAAATTGGCACCAACTCCCTAGCACACAGTCCTCAGCCATGGCCGACGAACATAGGTGGAAGATGACTGAAAACATGCTTGAATTCCAATACAACAAAGACAATACAAGTATCCAGGGGGATTGTTCTCCTTGAATTCCTGACAAAAGGATTGGTATTACAACAATAAAAAGAGCTTAATTCTTATAGAAAAATGTTACTACTCAGGTTCTTTAGTTTTGTAGTTCCTATGGTCACAGATAGTTCAGAAAATTTTAGAATTTTAGGTTCCTACAAGTGTAACCCCAAGCATTTAACACAAGTTGCATGCAATCTCAAACTACCTTTCCTGAATACTGATTTCTAAAATTCTAAAACGCAAATGCTAATTTTGATATCCGATGGTTTTTAACACAAATGCTTGAAACACAAATGCTCCACCAGCTGCTGCTCTAGCTGTTACTTGCAGAATTGCAAACCATAAGTGCAACCCCATCTTTTCACATGGCACTCATCATTATCTTGATCAAATAGTTAACATTAGTGTTATTAAGAATAAAAGTTAGATCCTGTCACACCCAGATTTAAGGGACAAAGCCGGGTGCATCTCGTACATGCGCCAAAGAAGACAACATATATAATAACAGAGTGTATAGAATAAATGTCACAATAACATCAGCGCACTTATTACATTGCGGAAGTCTTATAAAATAAAAGATAAATATAAAACGAACTAAGGTCCTCCTTGGCACCAATAAGTCAACTGGGAGACGCCACCTAGATCAGATCAAACTCCTCGTTGTGTGGCTCCTCTTGAACCACCTTTTCTTCTCCTGTGGGGGGGTGTGAGACAGCAAGGGTGAGCTCACACATGTTCATCGCTTAACAAGTTGTGGGGAATAATTGTTGGAACCTGCTCTCCAGAGCAAGTTGATCCAACAGGAAAGTAGAAAGAGTGTTTGCAAAGTTTAGCACGGAATGCCAAAAGCTTCATTAATCTCCCCATGTCTGGGCACAGTATGGGGGTATTTATAGGTACTCGAGGGGCCGCCTATCCCTATCAAAGACATTTAGACCCTCGAGTACCCTGTTTATCCCCAGAATATTCCCACGAGGGGAGGTTACAAACAGTCATTACGGTAAACTTTATTATAGATATGACCCTTATTACACCTGTCCACGTGGGGTTCATCTCTATGGGCCGAATCACACATGGGCCTCCCCCGGTGGTGAGGGAGCGGGAGGTCCATAGTCACCGAAGGGCCCCTTCGTCCGCATCCTCCTCCGCCACTTCAAAAGGCGGGTATGCTGAGTAGAAATGCGAGCACATCTCAGACACGGGAAGCCCCGGATGGTCTTCGACGGTACCCTCCGCAACGTAGAACCAAAAATCTTGCCAATTGCCCCACTTGTTGCGGGCGCAGGGAACCAACTCCACTACCTCCATCGTGGTCTTGCCGGTCTTCGGCGTAAATGTACAGGACCCAAACTGGGCAACTTCATCCCCAATCATCCTCTTCTGCCAGTGCAGGCAATAGTACTTCGCGAAGACTTCGACTGATGGCTGTCCGCCGTACGAAGTCGTCGCCCAGACATACTTCGACAGTGCCACCACGGCATTCGGAGTCAGCTGATGGATCTGAACGCTAAATCTGCGCAGGACTTCTCCAACAAATCGGTGCGCAGGCAGGTGGAGACCGGCGGCGAAGAACGCCTCGAACACAACCAACTCCCCTTCCGGCGCGGGGACTTCCTCCGTCCCTGGGACACGGGCGACTCCGCTGCCAAAGTAACCCAGCCGCTGCATATCTTGCACGCGGACCGACGACATCCGCGACACACCAAAATCCACCGTATCGCCGGCGCGCAACTCCTCCGCCGGCAAAGTACTCAGGGTCTCCTCGGACGACGCGTCGGCCGGCGGCGTAGCGGCAGCGGAAGAAGAAGAGGTCGGCATCGCTACGTACCGTCGGCGGCGGTGGGCGGTTTGCTTCACTCGAGCCAGATCTCCGGCGAACAGGAGCAAGGAGGGCAGACGAGCAGCAAGACGGTGGAAAAGGCAGCTAGGGTTTTCACGGAGCACGGAAGGATGAAGTTCAAAACGCGCCGCCCCCCGCCCCCTTTTATACACAGGGCGCGGCGCTTCGGGAAACCCGCAGTCCAACAGTACGGCGTCAATCAACGGTCATGTCAAAAACCCCCGCGGAACCACTTCGAGCGAGGGCAGCGTCTCCACCATCTAGCGACGTCTTCGGCACCAGATGACTTAGTCGAACTGGTCCCTCGGAGGGCAAATGTTGGGGCGAAGGCGAAGACGCCACCCTCCGCTCGAGGCCTTCGCCGTGGTCATCGGTCCAGCGGAGACAAGACAACAGGCGAAGGCATCCTTCGCTCCATACGACATCGGGCAAAGACCTACAACGAGGTCATCCCACCGTGCGGCCTCGTCCAGCATGGAGGCCCACGGGTGATCCGGCCCTATGTCGCGGGCCCTGCGTGGCCACTGCGTGTTACGGACCTAATTTGTAAAGGCGCCTCTGTAATTACAGTCTGTAACCCCGCTTTATGGGAATATTCTGGGGATAACCTAGGTGTCTGAGGGCACATGCGTCCTTAACACGAGACGCTGGGTACTCGGATACCTATAAATACCCCCGCACAGTGCCCTTAAGAGGCTAGGTTAACAGAGCTATTGCCATCTTGCGCGAGAACCCTGTTTACGTCACTACTCCCCCCCGTTGGATCCCCTTGCAGCAGAGAGCAAGTTCCAACATGGATCATGGGGATTAAAGGATTAGAGGTTGGATTAGATGTGGGGTTAGATTTTGATCTCGAATTTAGTTTCTGCAGAATGACAGATTCGGCAGTTTCTGTTCATGCCAGTTTTCCGTGGTCTTAGTGGCCTCAAAAAAATAAAAAATTCTCTCTATGAGTCGTAGATAATATGTAGATCTTTCCGTGGCTGTGAAGAATACCTCAATCGGACATCAGATCAGAAAGTTATTGTAGTTTGATTATAGCAGTTTTTCAGTCTCACAATTCTGTGCAGAATCTGTTCTCTTAAGATTTAGGCAATTTTATCAACCAAATTAAACTTTAAGTTGGTAAAAGAAGTTGTAGATAATTTCATAAGCTTTCCAGATTGTTAAAGAGTGCATTCATATGAATTTTGAAACTCCAGTTATGTTTGTTTTACTGTGGCTGTTCCTGTTTGCGTGACAAAAATGAGCGGGTCTGTTCACTGGTAGGTTTCATCTAGTAACTGGCTGAATTGACTCTTCCAACTATGGAGACTTTTGTAGAGAGATAAAAGTTCTTACTGCCAGCAGAATTTCATAATTTTTGATTGAGTAGTTTGGGAGATATCGAATTTTGAAGTTAACTATGCTGCTGTCTGAAACAGATTCAGTCAGTTATCTTGTAACATGTTTTAGAACTTATAGCTGGCAAAATTTAATTATCCATTGAATATCGAAGTTGTAGAGTATTTTGTGTAGAAACTCCTAGAGTATTTGTTTGATATAACCATTGTTATAATTTTAAAGATACAAAATTAACAAACAACACTGCTGTTGTTTGGCATGTGGTTCAGGGTGGGAGTCATTCCACCTGGTCTTGGTTTCAAGTGTAGGAGCGATTTGTTGATTGTTGGCAAATGTTTGTGAAATATTTGTACTAAGTTTTATGCCCTGCAGCAGGTGTCTACACTCCGGATCATGCCTAGTACATTTTTCTTCTTCGATGAAGGCAAGTGAATGTAGCGGTGGTTGCTACCGCTTTGACCTGTTATTTCTATCGCCTACACTCTAATATTCAGAATTATTGGATTCTTTCATAATTGAACTTTATGATGATGTTTTACTTGATTGTATTATATTGATGCTCTATCATATATTGATGATGATTATGGTTGGAGTATGACCCATGAGATTAATTCACACCTATGAAGGCAGATGAAATATTATTTGAGGTTTGTATTATATCTGAAGGAAGTGAAGTTTATTGATAAATGCAGCATGCCATATACATTGCATGACTCATTTGTATCTGAAGTTTTGTCGTGACCTATGGTCCGACCGTACTGGTACAACTTAGCATCGTATGTCGCCCGAGGAGGGGTACGATGCGGCTTCATACCCTTAGAGGTATGAAGGCAGAAGACATATGCATTGCATTCATATGCATTTATTGAAGTGATATTTGTAGATGATGTGGTTTTATACCCTCAGAGGTATGAAGACAGAGGACCTACACATTGTGTTCCTATGCATACATTGAAGTGATATTTGCAGGTATTGTTGACGCAGGGAAGTGTTATACAACCTATTATGGTTGTTCGAGGAAATGAGATGGTATTGGTTATATTGGGACTACTGAGTTCTATATCTACTAGTATTTCTGATCTTAATTGTGATTCTTTTAGAATGTTGATTAATTCAATTTGTGGTTTAAATATCTCGTCAAAACAATTTGCTTGCTGAGATGTTTCATCTCACTCTTGCATTACTCAATGCAGGTGCTTGTTACTCATCAAGGGGAGTGGGAAGTAGCAGCACATCCACCTTCACTCTCACGCTGCCTAGGCGCAGTCATGATTTAATTAGAAACTTCTTGTCAAAGGATGTTTGTTTTTAACTAGTTGTGCGCACTGGTTAATTCAGTTCATGACGTTATGGTTGTCTTCCCATTGCTAGCAGATTATTAATGTCTATTATGTTTTCTTATCATGATATCTATTTATGCTTTGTTGCTTCCCCGTTTATGCAATTTTCAAAGGAGATGCTATCGAAATTTTATATATGAATGTTAGATGTGTAGTTTAGTAGCATTCTGGGGTGTTTTAGATCCCGGGGTGTTACAGTTGGTATCAAAGCATAGGATTTAGATTCTTGGCAATTTGAAGATAAATTTGACACACTTGCACATATAGGAAGGGTATGGGTTCAAATATCTTTGATATATATTAGTGTCTTTGAAGTGCATATGACAATAATTTCACCCCTCCCTGTTCCTTTACAGTGATGTGGTAAGTTGTTTATGACTTAATGCCTAATATGATTTATCTCTAAATCTTTATATTGTTTTATTAATGTGATTGATATCGCTGGTCTTTTGTGAGATTGAAGTTGTTATTATGCTTGTGATATACAAGTATGCCTATGTTGTTTTCATCATGTTTTTCATGGTTGAGTTTTATTACAATAATATTGTTATATATGCTTGATTGAGGATGTTCCTAAGAAGAGTGTGAATTGCGTGTTTTGGGTTACAAGGTAACCATCAATTTGAATTTAAGTTGTTGAGCGGTTGGTGGATAGTTCCAACTATCTTTGCAAAGAATGATTGTTTATGTTGAGAAACCAGTTCTGAAAGAAATGAATATTGGTACTTTTATATGAATTTTGGGGAAGTCTTTACATAGCCAGAATGGCTTACATGTCCTCTTCTATTGTGTGTTTTAGTAGCCACAAAGCCTAGAGGTGGTTTAAAGTAGTTGCATGTTAGTCATGCTAGTTGTAGAATAAATCTTTGTTTTTCTTGATCCATTGATTATGTATTAATACGTTGAGGATCAGATGGTTCTCTCCCCGATGCATGCTTGTGGAGCCATTATTGGACCACCTATCTATTGGTTTGAATGAAGTCATTGCCTAGCCTAGAGTTGGTTGTGTGTGGTTAGTCACCTATTCTTAAATGATGTGGTTTTTACATCAACTTGAGATGTTTGTCAAATGTGTGAAGGATTACGGGGTTATTATTGACCGCGTATGTCTGGTACTTTGAGTGCATCGTATGATAGAATGAAATGTAAGTTTCTGAACTACAGTAGATGAAGACTTATATTATGTGTAGGTTGACCTTACTAGTTTGGATATTTTCTTAGTTGAGTTGTTGGATGAAGTATAGCGACATTGATTAAGCAAGTATTGTGTTGTTGTTGTGCTGTCAATGCTCTTTGTGGAGTTTTTGGCATTTCTTCGATGAACTGTGCAGCGCAGAATGTTATTGGCTTCTTGTCGGCTTTATTGCTCCATTAGTTATGTAGACTTTCTCCCTTTTGTGAGGTGCAAAGAATGTTAGATTACATGATTATCTTTTCATGATGGCAAGAACGGGGTTTAGGAAGATTAGGAGTTTTGTTTCAATAGAACTACTTGTTTTGTGGTGGTGTGAGGTGAGGTGTTTGATCTTCTTATACATTCATCTGGTGTGGATGTTTCACCATTGAATTAAAATGAATTGTTGAAGCTGGTAAGGGTTGTGCTTAGTGCATATTACCCCTTCATAAAAGAGTGTTGTTTGAAGACATTGATGTTGATGTATAGCTACATCCAAATTCGATGGTGTGAAATCGTAATGTTGATTGCATCTATGACTTGCTTTGAGCTTCATTGCATGTTGATTCATGCTGGATATCAGGTTGTGTAGTTTCCTTAGACAATTAGTCCGAGGTAGAAGTTCTTGTGTTAATTAAGACCAATAATGGACCCATGTTTTGAATGGTGGTGCTATATGGGGTACCTTGGATGCTTTGCTTGGAGTGGTCGAATTCGAGGACGAATTCTTTTTAAGGGGGGTAGAGTGTGATATCCCAATTTTCTGAAAAAGAAGTTAAATTTCTTTTTCTCTTTTCTTTCATGTTCTGTGGCATTGGGGTTTGGAGTTTCAGGAGGCATTCCTCAGGGAAACAGTAGATCTTTTGGCATTTTTCCGCTGGGGTCGGGAGCTCAGATGGGAGAGCGTGTTCGGGCCTTTGATCTCGATCCGATGGATGGGAGCCCCCCTCTTCCCAACCCTAGCCGACCCCCTCCCCTTCTCCCAATTGTTGCAGCCGCCCCCCCTTTCCACCCCTTTGACCACCGCCCCCTCCCTTTTTCCTCTCCTCCCCTTGGGTAGCCGTCCTCTACCCTCTCCATGGCTTCCTCCTCCCTCTAGATCTCCCCCCGTGCAGCAAGGATCGAGAAGAGGAGGAGCACGTTGAATTGAAGAGGGAGAGAGGATCAAGGAGATGTTCTTCCCCATATCTTCTTGAAGATTTTCTTGGGGAAAACCCTAGGTATGGATGAAATCCTTGTTCCTACCTATAATTATGTGCTTTTGGAGGTTGTGGATCATGGGGATTAAAGTATTAGAGATTGGATTAGATGTGAGGTTAGATTTTGATCTCGAATTTAGTTTCTGCAGAATAACAGATTCGACAGTTTCTGTTCATGCCAGTTTTCTGTGGTCTTAGTGGCCTCAAAAAAAAGTCTCTCTATGAGTCATAGATAATTTGTAGATCTTTCTGTGGCCATGAAGAATACCTCAATCGGACATCAGATCAAAAAGTTATTGCAGTTTGATAATAGTAGTTTTTTAGTCTCACAATTCTGTGCAGAATCTGTTCTCTTAAGATTTAGGTAATTTTATCAGCAGAATTAAACGTTAGGTTGGTAAAAGAAGTTGTAGATAATTTCATAAGCTTTCCAGATTGTTAAATAGTGAATTCATATGAATTTTGAAACTCTAGTTATGTTTGTTTCACTATGGATGTTCCTGTTTCCCTGACAAAAATGAGCGGGTCTGTTCACTGGTAGGTTTCATCTAGTAAATGGCCGAATTGGCTCTTTCAACTATGGAGACTTTTGTACTGCGATAAAAGTTCTTACTGCCAGCAGAATTCCATAATTTTTGGTTGAGTAGTTTTGGAGATATCGAATTTTGAAGTTAACTATGCTACTGTCTGAAACAGATTCAGTCAGTTACCTTGTCAGATGTTTTAGAACTTATAGATGGCAAAATTTAATTATCCATTGAATACCGAAGTTGTAGAGAATTTTGTGTAGAAATGCCTAGAGTAATTGTTTGATATCACCACTGTTATAATTTTAAAGATACAAAATTAACAAACAGCGCTGCTGCTGTTTGGCATGTGGTTCAGGGTGGGAGTCATTCCACCGGGTCTTGGTTTCAAGTGTAGGAGCGATTTGTTGATTGTTGGCAAATAATTTGTGAAATATTTGTACTAAGTTTTACGCCCCACAGCAGGTGTCTACACTCTGGATCATGCCTAGTACATTTTTTTTCTACGATGAAGGCAAGTGAATGTAGCGGTGGTTGCTACCGTTTTGACCTGTTATTTCTATCGCCTACACTCTAATATTCAGAATTATTGGATTCTTTCATAATTGAACTTTATGATGATGTTTTACTTGATTGTATTATATTGATGCTCTATCATATATTGATGATGATTATGGTTCGAGTTTGACCCATGAGATTAATTCACACCCATGAAGGCAGATGAAGTATTATTTGAGGTTTGTATTGTATCTGAAGGAAGTGAAGTTTATTGATAAATGCAGCATGCCATATACATTGCATGACTCATTTGCATCTGAAGTTTTGTCGTGACCTATGGTCCGACCGTACCGGTACAACTTAGCATCGTACGTTGCTCGAGGAGGGGTACGATGCGACTTCATACCCTTAGAGGTATGAAGGCAGAGGACATATGCATTGCATTCATTTGCATTCATTGAAGTGATATTTGCAGATGATGTGGTTTTATATCCTCAGAGGTATGAAGACAAAGGACCTACACATTGCGTTCCTATGCATACATTAAAGTGATATTTGCAGGTATTGTTGATGCAGGGAAGTGTTATACAACCTATTGTGGTTGTTCGAGGAAATGAGATGGTATTGGTTATATTGGGACTACTGAGTTCTATATCTACTAGTATTTCTGATCTTAATTGTGATTCTTTTAGAATGTTGATTAATTCATTTTGTGGTTTAAATATCTCGTCAAAACAATTTGCTTGCTGAGATGTTTCATCTCACTCTTGCATTACTCAATGCAAGTGCTTGTTACTCATCAAGGGGAGTGGGAAGTAGCAGCACATTCACCTTCACTCTCACGCTGCCTAGGCGTAGTCATGATTTAATTAGAAGCTTCTTGTCAAAGGATGTTTGTTTTTAAATAGTTGTGCGCACTGGTTAATTTAGTTCATGACGTTATGGTTGTCTTCCCATTGCTAGCAGATTGTTAATGTCTATTATGTTTTCTTATCATGATATCTATTTATGCTTTGTTGCTTCCCCGTTTAGGGCTTGTTCGTTTCTACCCCAATCCATATGGATTGAGGGGGATTGAGGGGGTTTCAATCTCTAATAAGTCAAAATCCCTTCCAATCTGTATCAATCCCCTTCAATCCATATGGATTGAAAATAACCGAACAAGCCCTTATGCAATTTTCAAAGGAGATGCTATCGAAATTTTATATATGAATGTTAGATGTGTAGTTTAGTAGCATTCTGGGGTGTTTTTGGATCCCGGGGTGTTACAATAAAGCAATAGCAAAACTACCCAAGTGATTCAGGGGTAAACAATGTAAAAAGGATAAACAGACTAGGGTGACCTATTGGGTCCCATCAAAATTAAACCTATGCATGAATAAATGACATTAAAGAATATTATTGGGTATAAAAGTGGTCAAGGGCACAACTTGCCTTCAGTGAGCTCCTGCTCAGCATCTTCTATCTGCTGGGCACCAGGATCCTCAGTCACAGGCTCTTCTACTCGCCACAATACAAACAAGCACAGTATATATAAAAATTAACATCACACCAAACATGTAAACAAAATACATAATAATAATCTACACATTAAAATATGATCCTAGGAACATGAATCATTAATTTTGAAGTTATGGATTTTAAATTATGAATTTCTAAAGGTTTTATGTTTTTGATCTATGATTAAGTGAGAAATTAATTTTACTATTGTTTCCATGTCAAAACAGAGACTCTAGGTGATAAACAATAATATTACAAAATTTTAGAAACTTGAATGGATCAATTTGGAGTTCATATGAATTTTCTAGGGTTTAAACAAGTTTCTGCAAATAATTTAATACTAAAACCATTTTCTAATTGATTTTTCTTAGGTTTTCTATTTCTCTGGACAGGGCATCAAATACCAGAGAAGGTAGGGGTTTCGACGTAAGGTTTACATAGACTCAGAAATACTCAAGTCGGACGGCGGGTTGAATACTAGGTTAACTAGGTACTCTTAAGTAAAATCGTGCTTGCGAAGGGGTATCGCGGGGTATTGGCCGTCCGTTCTCAGATCTAGGGTCTAGATTAGATTGGCGCGGTCACAAAACGGTACACGACGAGAACCGTTGGATGCAAATACGACGGGATGATTTTATTATTTTAGATTTGTTTCTATCCGTCCGATCCAGATCAACGGACTAGACCGAAAGCCGCGAACGGGTATGCGATCATCTAATCTTAGTCGTTCACTGACGAAACCAAGACACCCGTGACCCCGCCGTTATCCGCTCCCGCGACCACCGTACTTGGGCGACGGCGCCCGTTCTAACAGCGGCGAGACCACCGGAGTTGAGCCATACGGTGTTACGGCGACCCATTCCCTACCCCGAGTAGCGCTACACAAAGGGAATGACATCGTGAACTATATGGGTAGCTACTCACCCAGAATAGGCGCGGCTAGAGCGGGAATCCTCGGCATTAGCGGCCGTGGCGGAGGAGGTAACTCCGATGATGAATCCACGCACCACCAGCTGCCCACGGACGAAATCGCGCGGCTGAGCATGTCCCGAGCACGGCGCCACGCCCCCGAGTCCGCGCTCCGAGGCCCAACGGTGACGGAGGAGCGGTCTCCTCGGATGCGGCTCTCCCTTCCTCTCAGGTTGGCGATGGAGGCTTGGATTTAGGGTTATGGCGTGAAGAAGTCAACGAGGCAATGGCTACGGGGCTATGGGGTGGAGTCGGTCTGCCTTTGTAGCCACCGTGGGATGGAGTCGTGCCGCGAGGAAACTGGGCGGCTCAACGGCCTACGCCGCGACGTTCGGCGTGGAAGATCTACAGTGGCGAGGATAACACAGCTGACACATGGGTCCCAACGGCCAGCGCGAGCAGCGCGTGTGGGGGAAAGAGAGTCACGGACATGTGGGCCTAGTAGGTCAGTGACCGCGGCAATAACGCGAGCGTGGGGCGAGTGGGTAGCTGACGCGTGGGGCCCAGTAGTCGGCACTTGGGTAAGGTGAAGCGGAGAGGGGCGTGCGGGGAAGGTTAATGGGTCGAGTGAATGATTTGGGCCCATGCGAGTCTCATCCCCTTTCCTTTTCTTTCTCAATTTCTGGTTGGTTTACCTTTTTACTTTCTTGATTTCAAACTTAAATTTGAATTTTGTCATGAGTCTCATATTTGAGCTAAATATTCAACTTCAAATCCTAGTGTAGGAATAATATATTTTTATTTACTTATTTTTTTCCACATAATATTTGTTTTCTTCTCTTTTCAAAATTCTAGAATTTCTTTTAGAATTTAAATTCCACTTTGGGCTTTAATATATTTCTTGTCATTTTATGTTGTCACAAAATGCACACCAAATAAAACCTCAGCATGATGCACAATTTAATGGCATGACTTTTATTAATCCTTTGTTTTTAAATGAGGTGTTCACTTGTGATAATAAATAGAGAGTGCACATGCATAAAGGGATAGTTTCTCCTTTAGTAATCTCTTACAAATTGGGTATTACAAATCCTACCCCCTTAACAAGAATCTCGTCCTCGAGATTTAGGAAGGACTAGGGAAAAGATGGGGAAAATCTATGTGAAGCTCTTCTTCTCTCTCCCAAGTAGCTTCATCTTCTCCATGGTGACTCCATTGTACTTTGCACATTTTAATCACTTTGCTCATTGTGACATGAGTCAGTGTGTCAAGAATCTTGATAGGATACTCAGCATAAGTCAGATCATCTTGAACACTAAGATCCTCCAATGGTAGCTGCTCTTCAGGTACCCTGAGACATTTCTTCAGCTGAGATACATGGAAGACATCATGTACATCCACGAGATGATCGGGTAGTTCCAGTTGGTAGGCAACCTCTCCCACTTGCTTTAAGATCAAGAAAGGTCTAATAAAGCGAGGGGACAACTTCCCTTTGACTTTAAATCTCCTCATACCTTGGATCGGTGACACCTTCAAATACACGTGATCACCCTCCTTAAACTCTAGCAGTCTCCTCCGGGTATCCGCATAGCTTTTCTGCCTTGACTGCGTAGTTCTCAAATTCTCCCTTATCATTCGCACTTGTTCTTTTGCCTCTCGTATAATTTCAGGCCCAAAGAACTGCCTTTCACCAGTTCGATCCCAATACAGTGGAGTCCTGCATTTTCGGCCATATAGAGCCTCAAACTAGAGCTGGGCGTTCGGGTTTACCCGGTATTTCGGGTCGGGTTTTTCGGGTTTTTTATATTTCGGGTTTTAAACATCTAAACCCAAACTCGTACCCGTAATGTCGGGTACCCGTACTTTCGGGTACGGGTTCGGGTAATAACAAAATACCCATAGTCAATATTCCAGTGAAACAATAATAGAGAGCATATAGAGCACACAGTACACATTATTTAAAAATTAAAACAGTGAAACAATATTCCAGTCACAGATTCACTAATAGTATTACTCTCTCTATCACACATAATAGAGAGCAAGAGAATTAGAGAACATAGTACACATTATCCGCTCTCCTCTCCACTTCTCTAGACTCCAGCACGGCAGCACTCGACCACAACGGCGTCAGGCATTCAGAATGGTGAGCAAATTGGCACCGCACAACAGATAACTCACATGGTTAATTCTTCAACCGCACAACAGACAACTCACATGGTTAACTCAACAACGGCATCAGGCACAACTGCAGTAAGCACTGGCGCGCTGGCGCAGGGCGCTGCCACGCTGGCCGCCTGGCCGAGGGCGCTGCCGCACAGCCGCGCTGGCCGCCTGGCCGAGCCGCCGCCGCCGAGGGCTCTAGCTCCTCTAGCGCTGCGTCGCTGCGTGCGTGCCTTGCCTTGCCAGCTTGCCTAGTTGCCGAAGTGTCGAGCCACCACCTCCAGGAGAGGCTGATAGCTAGGGTTTGTTGGTTTGTGGTTGTGCACTCGTGGTCTCGTCTCTCGTGCCGTCGTGCGGTCGTAGGCTCGTGCTCTGGCCTCTGGGAGACTGGGCGTCTGGGCCGTGTGCTCCGCTGGGAGACTGGGCTGTGCCCGTGAGCAGAGCACTGAGCACCTGGGCCGCGCAGCTACAGTGCTTTGGGTAGTATGGGTAGATCAGGTACCGTCGTTTAATACCCGATTAGGCCCGTACTTAATTTGGGTATTTAGTTCTGTTACCCGCTAGAGCTATTTGGGTAACGAGTATTGGGCTATACGGGTACGGGTTTGGGTATTTCGGGTACAAGGCTTCGGGCTCAGGTTTTATGCCCAGTGCTACCTCAAACGGTGACATCTTCAAACTGGCCTGGTAGGTATTATTGTAAGAGGACTCCGCATATGTTAAGCTCTTATCCCAACTACCACCATGTTTAAGGGCATAAGCTCTCAACATATCCTGCAGCACCTGGTTGGTTCTCTTGGTTTGCCCATCAGTTTGGGGATGGTAAGCTGAACTGAAATTCAACTGTGTGTCCAAGCACTCGTGCAGCTTCTTCCAAAACCGAGAAGTGAATTGTGATCCTCGATCTGATATGATCTTCTTAGGCACCCTATGTAGACAAACTATCCGAGTCATATACAAGTATGCTACCTTGGCTCCCGTGTAGTTAGTTCTCACTGGTATGAAGTGAGCCTCCTTCGTCAGTCTATCCACAATCACCCAAATAGAGTCATACCCTGCATGAGTGCGTTGGTAGTCCAACAATGAAATCCATACCAATTTTTTCCCACTTCCATTTAGGTATCTTTAATGGGTGCAATAGTCCAGCTGGTCTTTGGTGTTCGGCCTTGACTCTTTGACACACATCACACATAGCCACATGTGCAGCTACATCACTCTTCAGTCCATACCACCAAAACTTCTGCTTCAAATCGTGATACATCTTAGTGCTGTCAGGATGAATAGAATAATCAGAGTCATGGGCTTCCTTCAATATAGTCTCACGAAGGCTATCAATCTCAGGAACACATATCCGGTTCTTGAACCATATTGTGCCTTGCTCATACTCTGTGAACTCTGGACCTCTACATTCCGTAATCAGATCCTTGATCTCTTGAATTTTGGCATCACCAATCTGACCTTTACGAATTTCTTGTTCCAAGGTAGATTACACATCAATAGTGACTCCTTCCGTATGTGCAACTAGTCCTAGGTTAAGTCTCCTAAAATCCTCAATAATCTCATTGGGTATCTGGGCAACAATAGCTGCATGGACGTGTTCCTTCCGTCTCAAGGCATCTGCAACTAGATTCTCCTTACCCGGGTGATAGTGAATCTCCAAATCATAATCCTTAATAAGCTCCAACCAACGGCGTTGCCTAAGGTTGAGATCCTTCTGAGTGAATATGTACTTCAAGCTCTTATGATCCGTGTACACTTGGCACTTGGTTCCCATGATATAATGTCTCCAAATCTTAAGTGCATGCACTATGGCTGCCAGTTCTAAGTCATGAGTGGGATAGTTCAACTCATGTTTTCGCAACTGACGAGACGCGTAGGCAATCACGTGTCCTTCTTGCATAAGCACACATCCCAAGCCTTGGCCACATGCATCACAATAAATGTCAAATCCCTTCTGTAGATCTGGCATAACCAACACTGGGGGCGACATCAATCTCTTCTTTAATTGATCAAAGCTATCTTGGCACTTCTCGTCCCACTTAAACTCTTTTCCCTTCTCTAGAAGTGAGGTCATAGGCTTAGCAATCTTAGAGAATCCTTCAATAAATCTCCGATAGTATCTCGCATGTCCCAAGAAACTCCGGACCTCAGTAACTGTAGTGGGTACGCTCCACGCCATAATCTCCTTGACCTTAGCAGGATCCACTGATACCCCACCATTAGAAATGATATGTCCAGGAAATGGCACCTCGTCAATCCAGAACTCGCATTTGCTATACCTAGCGTAGAGTTGATTATCTCGTAGCTTCTGTAGCACCAATCTCCAGATGTTCCTCATGATCACTATCACTCTTGGAATAAATAAGAATATCGTCGATGAATACCACGACGAATCTGTCAAGATACTCCATGAACACCTTATTCATAAGATTCATGAAATAAGCTGGTGCATTAGTTAGTCCAAATGACATAACTGTGAACTCATATGAACCATATCAGGTCGAGAAAGCCGTCTTGGGAATATCGGATGGCCTAATCTTCATTTGATGGTAACCCGATCAAAGATCAATCTTCGTGAATACCCTAGCACCTCTCATCAGATCAAATAAATCCTTAATGCAGGGTAACAGATACTTGTTCTTCAAAGTAACATCATTAAGGTATCTATAATCCACACACATCCTTTGTGATCCATCTTTCTTCTGTACAAACAGAACCGTCGCTCCCCAAGGTGTCACACCCGGTTTTGAAGGTAAACCGAATGCGAACCATGCACGTGCCAGGATCAGTAATTCACGTACACAGCGATTACATAATATGGACATCATCACACAGTGCTCAAAATAGTATTAATAAGGGAAATAGTCGATTACATCATACGTCTGAGACGTCCATATAGTTCTTACAATAAATCAAAGTGCGGAAAAGAAACGTAGATAACGCGGCCTTCACAGGCAGCCGACTGGGGGTTGCCGCTAACCCACACCTAGAACTCGTCGTAGTCTTGGAACTCCTGGAAGTCTCCTTCCACAGCTTCATCTTCGCCTGAGCAGTGGTTGCAATGCTGACAACCTGGGGGGGGGTTTGGTGTGTAGAGCAAGGGTGAGTACACATCAACATACTCAGCAAGTATCCTGTTTGGCTGTAGTGGACTAGCTTTATGTGGGGATAAGTCTAGCAGTTGCTTTTAGTTGGTCAGATTATTACTTACTAGTAGAAAGCCAGGTTTTAACATTAACCCAAGTTATTAACCCAAACGTACTCCTTTCCAAACGGAAAGAGTACCACTTACCAGCACCATAATCGTAATCAAAACCATCATTCTCATATCCACCTGTACCAAAGTATCTCTGATCAAGTATCACTAATCTCTGGAGCTCCCTTGGCCGCTCATAACCGTGAGCACGGCTGATATATCAGTTTTTCAAACACTCTGCAGAGGTTGTGCACTTTACCCACAAGCCGTGATTCCCTCTCTGGCCCGGGCTTGCAAGACCCTTATCCACTCCCGAGGTGAATGGCCAGGGATTCACTACGAAGCCTTTACAAAGATTCCCCGGGACTGTAGCCACCCGTTAGGTTTCCTAAATGCACCGCACTCCTCCCCAAGGGGCGAACCCAAACTTGGCAGAGCGAGCCGCATACACCGAGCCCCATTGACGGCACGACGGCTAAGTGAACTACACCCCGGATCCTCTAATTATTCAGCTAAGGGCACCCCATTCCACCCTTATGGTTGCACTGTTTTCCCGGGCGGTCATCCATAGAACAGGTCCTTACGGAGAGGCACTCGAGAAACCGCTCGAGCCCCCTTGAAGACCACAAGTACCACATCATAATAAGAGAAGGGAAAACAGCGTATCATAGATAATCTCATCATGTTCATTGATTATAGTTGAGCAATAGCATAAAGCTAAACAGTAATAATCCAACCCAAATAGGTGAACAAGGACATGGATAACAAAAGCTAGTCAATCCTTAGGCATAAATGTGTAAAGCGGGAGGTGAATTAAATAATGAATAGGACATAGATAGGTCAAGGGACACTTGCCTCCACCAAACGACTGCTGCTCAGGGGCTTCTCCTGCGAGTTCCTCGGGCTCTTCGACCGGATCGTTCTCTATGCGAGCGCAAACATACATACATCCACATATTTAATACAAAAGAACAGTACACCATACAAGGGAACAAATAAAGCGAATATGCATCAAGTATGACATTTGACATTGCATTTGTTATGGTTAGAAAGAAACGGGAAAGGGCCTCGCAGGGGGTTAAATCTTATGCACTAACGATCAATTACAATTGGTTCTTAACAAAAGAATTCTGTCACATATACACTAATGGAAACCTAATCATTTTAAGTTGATCAACATTGCACGAGATAAACAATTAACTACATGAATCAATTAGCATAACGGAATTTTAAATTAAACTTCATATTTTGATAACATTAACAATGATTAGCCTACCTAAAATAAAATAGCTATGATCACAGAAAGTAAATAAAATAAAATAAAAAAATAAAAAAAAACAGAGGGGGGGGGGGGGTTGAACCGGCCCTAGGGGCGGTTGAACCGGCCGGGCGGCCAGGGGGCGCGGCCAGGGGCCAGGCGGGCGGCCGGGGGCGCGGCCAGGCGGGCGGCCGGGCGGGCGGCCGGGGGCGCGGCCAGGCGGGCGGCCGAGCGGGCGGCCAGGCGGGCGGCCAGGCGGGCGGCCGGGGCGCGCGGCCAGGCGGCGGCCATGGCGCCGAGCGGCGAGGGGAAAGGGGAGGGGGGATGGGAGAGGGAGGAGAGGGGGAGGGGGAGGGGGCTCACCGGCGACGGGGACGGGGCGGGGTGGCCGATCGGCGACGGGGAGGGGCGGCGCTAGGGCAGGGGCGGGTAGGGGCGGCGCTAGGGGAGAGAGAGGGAAAATGAGAGAGAGGGAGAGGGATTGGGGGGTTTTGGGAAAAATAAAGGGAGGGGGGGCGGCATGGGCCAATTGGGCCCAAAGGGGGGGCGCCAGGGGCGGCTGGGCCGGCCGGGGTCGGCCCACGGCGCGGGAGAGAGAGAAAAAGAGGAGAGAGAAAGAGAGAGAAAAAGAAAGAAAAGATCTTCTCCTCATTTTCGAAATCCGATCTTTCTACATGAATGCATTTGCATTTTCAAAGCAATCAAAAGAAATGCAAGGTTCGGCATGGTGCATCAAACAACATAAAGTATTTAGGGTTTTTCTTACACGGGAAATCCAAACCGAATCCCGCTAGAACTTTGGAAAAGGTCAAGGTTTAGCGAGGGAAAAAAGAAAAAGAAAAGGTAACGCCCGAATTTTGGCGAGTAAAGAAAAGAAAAAAATTCAACTGCAAAATTCGGGGCGTTACAAACCTATCCCCCTTAAAAGAATCTCGCCCTCGAGATTCAGGGCTGGCTAGCAAAGAGCTCTGGGTACTTGGCCATCAAATCATCTTCACGCTCCCAGGTTGCTTCTTCCTCAGAGTGGTGATTCCATCTGACTTTGCACATTCTGATGGTCTTCCTTCGGGTGACTCGGTCTGCAACCTCAAGGATTTGCACTGGCTTCTCAACGTAGGTCAAGTCCTCCTGGACCTCAAGACCTTCCACTGGCAACTGCTCTTCTGGCACACGCAAGCACTTCTTCAACTGAGACACATGAAAGACATTATGCACAGCAGACAAATTCTCGGGCAAACTGAGCTGATAGGCCACTTCTCCTCGTCTCGCAAGAATCTGATACGGACCAATGTAGCGGGGTGCTAGCTTGCCTTTCACTCCGAATCTTCTGACTCCTCTGATCGGTGACACTTTCAGATAAACAAAGTCTCCGACTTCGAAACTCAGCTCTCTTCTTCTTGTGTCTGCATAGCTTCGCTGCCTCGATTGCGCTATCTTCAGATTCTCTCGAACCATCTTGATGTTCTCTTCGGCTTCAAGCAAAATGTCTGGCCCAAACACTTGCTTTTCTCCAGGCTGATCCCATTGCAACGGAGTTCTGCAACTCCTTCCATAGAGCGCCTGAAATGGTGACATCTTTAAACTGGCTTGGTAACTGTTATTATAGGAAAACTCTGCATAAGGCAATCTCTTGTCCCATCCGGACTGATCTTGCAACGCACAGGCTCTCAACATGTCTTCAAGAATTTGATTGGTCCTTTCGGTCTGGCCATCTGTCTGCGGATGATAAGCTGAACTGAAATTCAGATGCGTGCCCAAAGCTTCATGCAACTGCTGCCAGAAATGAGAGGTGAACTGCGTTCCTCTGTATGACACTATCTTCTTTGGCACACCATGAAGACAAACGATGCGAGACATGTACAACTCTGCCAATACTGCACTGTTGTAGCTGGTCTTGACAGGTATGAAGTGGGCTGACTTGGTCAAACGGTCCACTACTACCCAAATGGAATCGTAGCCGGCTCGAGTGCGAGGCAATCCGACTATGAAATCCATACCGATTTCATCCCATTTCCACTGAGGGATCTGCAACGGTTGCAACAATCCAGCAGGTCTCTGGTGCTCTGCCTTAATTCTTCGGCAACTATCGCACATAGCCACATGCTCTGCGATTTCCCTCTTCATTCCGTACCACCAGAATTTCCTCTTCAGATCCTGATACATCTTCTCACTACCAGGGTGAATCGAATAGGCTGTCTCATGAGCTTCCTTGAGGATCAATTCCCGAATAGACTGGACATTGGGAACACACAAGCGGTCTTTGAACCATATCACGCCTTCTGCATCTTCTCGAAAATCTTTGCCTCTGCCATCTAGAATCAATCGCCGAATCTCACTGATCTTTTCATCATTCTTCTGCGCTTCTTTGATTTCGCGCTCCAAGGTAGGTTCCAACTCAACTGTGACTCCTCGCGAATTATTCAGAAATCCGAGACTCAACTTGTCGAACTCTTTGGCCAACTCATAAGGCATCGGACGAGCGACCATCAGATTGACTTGACTCTTTCTGCTCAAAGCATCTGCCACTACGTTTGCTTTGCCTGGATGGTAATGAATCTCCAACTCATAGTCTTTGATCAACTCTAACCATCTTCGTTGCCTCATGTTCAATTCTGACTGAGTGAATATGTACTTCAGACTCTTGTGATCTGTGTAAACATCGCATTTCTGTCCATACAGATAGTGCCTCCATGTCTTCAGTGCGTGAACCACTGCTGCCAACTCTAGATCATGGATTGGGTAATTCTTCTCATGAACCTTCAACTGTCGGGACGAGTAAGCCACAACTCTTCCCTCTTGCATCAACACACATCCCAAACCTGTGTAACAAGCATCGCAATACACCGAGAAGGGCTTGTGCACATCAGGCAAGACTAGGACGGGCGCTGTAGTCAACTTCTCTTTCAGCGCTTCAAAGGCCTCTTGACATTTCTGGGTCCACTTGAACTCAACTTTGTTGCCTAGCAACGCTGTCATTGGTTTCGCAATCTTCGAAAACCCTTCAATGAATCGCCGATAATATCCGGCCATTCCAATGAAGCTCTTGATTCCTCTAGCATCTGTTGGCGCTTTCCAGTTCAGAATGTCTGCCACTTTCTTCGGATCCACGGCCAATCCTTCTTTGTTGATTATGTGACCCAAAAACAGGACTTCACTGATCCAGAACTCACACTTACTCAACTTTGCATACAACTGGTGCTCTCGCAGTCTCTGCAATACCATCCTTAAATGATCTGCGTGCTCTTCTTCGCTTTGAGAATAAACCAGAATGTCATCAATGAATACCACCACAAACTTATCGAGATAATCCATGAATACACTGTTCATCAAGTTCATAAAGAATGCTGGCGCATTGGTCAAACCAAAAGACATCACTGTGAACTCATACAACCCATACTTGGAAATGAATGCCGTCTTCGGAATGTCCGAAGGTCGGATCCGGAGCTGATGATAACCTGACCTCAGATCTATCTTGGAGAACACACTGGCTCCTCTCAACTGGTCGAACAGATCTTCTATTCTGGGCAAAGGATACTTGTTCTTGATCGTGACCTCATTCAAAGCTCGATAATCGATACACATCCTCTTGGTGCCATCTTTCTTCTCCACAAATAGGACAGGGGCGGCCCAAGGCGAGGTGCTTGGCCGAATGTAACCTTTCTCTGACAGCTCATCAATTTGCTTCTTAAGCTCAACCAACTCTGGTCCAGATATTCTATAAGCTCTCTTGAAGATAGGGGCGGTTCCAGGAAGAAGCTCTATAGCAAACTCAACTTTCCGCTCTGGTGGCATACCCGGTAAGTCCTTTGGAAACACATCTGGGAATTCAGACACAACCTTGATACTCTCAATTGGATCTGCTTCACTGCTATCGACAGCCATCTGATAACAACTTCCTTTCTTCGGCTCAGGTGGGACTAACTCGGTCACCACTTCCTTTCCTAGTGGGGACACCAACTTGATTGTCCTTTTATCACAACTGATAACTGCCTGATACTTATCTAGCCAATTCATCCCTAGGATGACATCTATTCCCTGAGTACCCATTACTATAAGGTTGGCGGGAAACGCTATCCCCCTTATTTTCACACTTATATTCAAACAAATGCTATCGGCTCGAATTCTACCACCGGCTGAGTCAATTTGAATGGGGGTTGACATGGTAGTAATTGGAAGATTATGTGCTTCTACCCATGATGCAGTAATGAAAGAATGCGTTGCTCCAGTATCAAATAACACTTCTGCAATATGGGAGTCGACTGGGAACATACCTACTATCATGCCGGGGGTCTCCTGAACTGCTTCAGCTTCCAAGTGGTTCAATCTTCCATGATTATAGCGCTGTTGAGGGCGATTGCCTGCTCCAGGCTGAGACACATTCTGCTTTGCTGGGGCATTGGGGCCTGACTGCTGCTGGGCTGCCTTCTTCGGACATTGCATCACCCAATGGCCTTGCTCTCCACAGTGGAAACACGCCCTGTTTCCAACCTGAGCTGGTGCTGCCTGACTGTTCGGCTGGTTTGCTGGGGCAGGAAGACGAGGCGCTTGCTGATTCTGCTTCTGAAACTGACCTCCTGACTGATTGCTCTGACGGTTCTGATACTGATTCTGAGGGTACTGCCTTTGGAACTGCTGATGCTGCTGAGGTGGACGCTGGTTCTGCCTGAACTGCTGAGGTTGATTGCCTGAAAAACGAGGGCGGCTGCTGCTTCCAGGTTGGGGTCCACTGATCTTGCGTTTACGATCTTCCATCTCCTTGCGCTTTCTCTCCGTCATGATTGCTCTGTCAATCAGGTGCTGGAATGTCGGGAAGGTGTGATTCATCAGCTGATACTGAAGAGGGTCAACCAAGCCTCTCAGAAAACGGTATTGTCGCTTGGCGTCAGTGTTGACATCTTCAGGAGCATAGCGAGACAATTGTAGAAACTTGTCCCGGTACTCACTGACAGACAATGGCCCTTGCTTGAGGGCCAGGAACTCCTCCTTCTTCACTGTCATCAGACCTGCAGGAACATGGTACTGACGAAAGCTACTTCTGAATTCTTCCCAGGTGATGGTGTCGGGGTTGGCATGGGTGGCGAGGTAAGACTCCCACCATGATTGGGCTGCTCCTCTCAACAGACGGGGACCATACAAGACTTTCTCCCTGTCATCGCACTGAGCGGTGTGCAGCTCCCGCTCCACAGTGCGCAGCCAATCTTCAGCATCCATGGGGTCAGAAGAGTGAGCAAACGTTGGTGGATGACCTCTCATGAATTCAGCACGCTTGTCTCTGGGCATCTGAGGCATCTGAGGCTGAGGTGGTGCTTGCTGCTGTTGCTGCTGCTGCTGCTGCTGAATGGCGGCCAAAGTCTGACCGATTGCTTGAACTGCCTGAGTTTGCATCAGAAACATCTGCTCGATCGACATCGGGGGCGGGGGCGGCAGGTGTTGCTGCTGGGGCACCTCCTCCTGTTGAGCGGCTCGCTCCTGCTGAGCACGCCTTCCTCCTCTGCGCCTGTTCTCTGACATCTGCAGAATGCAACCACATATCAGAACTGAACTGGCAGATCTTGCAGCATAAGAAAAGAGAAGAGAATTCTTCAACAGCACTGAACAAATGAGCATCTTCACTGATCTCCAACACAGACCACACAGCTTCTCAGATAAAGAGGAAAGTGGAATAAGAGGGGTTTCCCAACTATATAACTAACTCCATTAACATAATATGTAAACCAAAATGCAGGGGATACCCACACTCTGGTGACAGTCATTACAAAGATCCAAACCAAACATAGTTCATCATGACAAGCATAAATGCACAGGATATAGCAAACTACCCTGTCTAACTAAGACTATCTAAAACTGAGTCTAACGCTAAGACTGAAGCTTCTACGTATATATTTCGTATTAATTACAAGATCCAACTCTAACGATCTATGGTTCTAGAGTTATCTTGGTCTTGCAGTCGGGATTGCCATAAGACTGGTGTCCACGCTGAGGTGAGCGGTACGGGTGCTGAGTCCCGACGGGAGCGGGGGAACCACCATCCAGATGACGACGTTCCGCGCGCTCAGCCCGCAGCAGGGCGATCTCAGCACGAGCCCTAATCAGCTCGTCTAATGCATGGTCCAGCTCCGTGTTTAGCACGGCGGCTAGGTTGACTGTGCTGCTCAACCTAGGATTGCCCTCACCGACAGGTGAGACAATCACGCCTCCTGTGCTGCCGGATGGACGGCGGGGGTAATACTTCAGGTCGAGACCGTCAGCTGCCCCACCGAAAACCGAGCAGTAGTGCGAAAGCGCACGCCGTGCAGCATCTTGCATGGCTGCCTCAGCTGAGTCCCGTTCAGAGATAGAATAGTGCTCTAAACAGGCCTCCGCACCCTGGAGACTGTTCTCCGGGCAGCGCACCAAGCAAGTCGCCTCCCAGCGGTCCGGGTAGACCCCGCGACTATGCTGGTAGACCACACAGCGATACTCGACGGACCAAGTATGTCGGTCAAATGCCCGACGTAGCAGGGTGTCGAGCGCATCATGGAAATGACACCCGCGAGCAGCGTCGCGAGTGATGGGTCGAGCAATCCATCCTTCCGGCTCAGGGTTAGCAGAGAAGTCGGTGTCGTGGCTCGAGCTGTCGTCGCCATCTTCGTCGTCTGGGTCTCCTCCAGCAGCTACTCCAGAAGCTGGGGCACCCAGTGGTGGTGCAGGGGGCGGCTCCAGAGGAAGCACAGGGGGGCAGCTCCTCACAGACTCTATCTCCTGGTGGAGCGAGAAGGAAGAGCTCTGCTGCTCCTGTCGTCGACGTTCCTGCTCCTCACGCAGGCGGTGGTGTAGTCTCTCCAAGTGGCTGGACTGTCCGGCCACGGGACGGCGAAGCGGGCGCTCAGCAAGGCGGGAGGGTAAGAAGGGGATGACTGACTTTCGTGCAGTGTGTCTAAGTCGAGCCATCTACAAAAGACATCGCAAGCAAAAGGGTGAGAACAGAATTAATATGACCAGCAAGTAATAAGTAAGTGAAGGATCAGAACGAAACACAATTTTTTAGCAAGGTATAATATATAGTAGAACATAGGTTTGGTCGGTAGGACCAACTTTTGAAGAGATATCAAAGTCAAGGTAGGGACAGAGGTCTATAATCCTTAGAACGACCATTCTACTCTAGGTTAGCGGTCCTACAGTCAGCACGGCTTTGATACCACTTATGTCACACCCGGTTTTGAAGGTAAACCGAATGCGAACCATGCACGTGCCAGGATTAGTAATTCACGTACACAGCGATTACATAATATGGACATCATCACACAGTGCTCAAAATAGTATTAATAAGGGAAATAGTCGATTACATCATACGTCTGAGACGTCCATATAGTTCTTACAATAAATCAAAGTGCGGAAAAGAAACGTAGATAACGCGGCCTTCACAGGCAGCCGACTGGGGGTTGCCGCTAACCCACACCTAGAACTCGTCGTAGTCTTGGAACTCCTGGAAGTCTCCTTCCACAGCTTCATCTTCGCCTGAGCAGTGGTTGCAATGCTGACAACCTGGGGGGGGGGGGTTTGGTGTGTAGAGCAAGGGTGAGTACACATCAACATACTCAGCAAGTATCCTGTTTGGCTGTAGTGGACTAGCTTTATGTGGGGATAAGTCTAGCAGTTGCTTTTAGTTGGTCAGATTATTACTTACTAGTAGAAAGCCAGGTTTTAACATTAACCCAAGTTATTAACCCAAACGTACTCCTTTCCAAACGGAAAGAGTACCACTTACCAGCACCATAATCGTAATCAAAACCATCATTCTCATATCCACCTGTACCAAAGTATCTCTGATCAAGTATCACTAATCTCTGGAGCTCCCTTGGCCGCTCATAACCGTGAGCACGGCTGATATATCAGTTTTTCAAACACTCTACAGAGGTTGTGCACTTTACCCACAAGCCGTGATTCCCTCTCTGGCCCGGGCTTGCAAGACCCTTATCCACTCCCGAGGTGAATGGCCAGGGATTCACTACGAAGCCTTTACAAAGATTCCCCGGGACTGTAGCCACCCGTTAGGTTTCCTAAATGCACCGCACTCCTCCCCAAGGGGCGAACCCAAACTTGGCAGAGCGAGCCGCATACACCGAGCCCCATTGACGGCACGACGGCTAAGTGAACTACACCCCGGATCCTCTAATTATTCAGCTAAGGGCACCCCATTCCACCCTTATGGTTGCACTGTTTTCCCGGGCGGTCATCCATAGAACAGGTCCTTACGGAGAGGCACTCGAGAAACCGCTCGAGCCCCCTTGAAGACCACAAGTACCACATCATAATAAGAGAAGGGAAAACAGCGTATCATAGATAATCTCATCATGTTCATTGATTATAGTTGAGCAATAGCATAAAGCTAAACAGTAATAATCCAACCCAAATAGGTGAACAAGGACATGGATAACAAAAGCTAGTCAATCCTTAGGCATAAATGTGTAAAGCGGGAGGTGAATTAAATAATGAATAGGACATAGATAGGTCAAGGGACACTTGCCTCCACCAAACGACTGCTGCTCAGGGGCTTCTCCTGCGAGTTCCTCGGGCTCTTCGACCGGATCGTTCTCTATGCGAGCGCAAACATACATACATCCACATATTTAATACAAAAGAACAGTACACCATACAAGGGAACAAATAAAGCGAATATGCATCAAGTATGACATTTGACATTGCATTTGTTATGGTTAGAAAGAAACGGGAAAGGGCCTCGCAGGGGGTTAAATCTTATGCACTAACGATCAATTACAATTGGTTCTTAACAAAAGAATTCTGTCACATATACACTAATGGAAACCTAATCATTTTAAGTTGATCAACATTGCACGAGATAAACAATTAACTACATGAATCAATTAGCATAACGGAATTTTAAATTAAACTTCATATTTTGATAACATTAACAATGATTAGCCTACCTAAAATAAAATAGCTATGATCATAGAAAGTAAATAAAATAAAATAAAAAAATAAAAAAAAACAGAGGGGGGGGGGCGGTTGAACCGGCCCTAGGGGCGGTTGAACCGGCCGGGCGGCCAGGGGGCGCGGCCAGGGGCCAGGCGGGCGGCCGGGGGCGCGGCCAGGCGGGCGGCCGGGCGGGCGGCCGGGGGCGCGGCCAGGCGGGCGGCCGAGCGGGCGGCCAGGCGGGCGGCCAGGCGGGCGGCCGGGGCGCGCGGCCAGGCGGGCGGCCGAGCGGGCGGCCAGGCGGGCGGCCAGGCGGGCGGCCGGGGCGCGCGGCCAGGCGGCGGCCATGGCGCCGAGCGGCGAGGGGAAAGGGGAGGGGGGATGGGAGAGGGAGGAGAGGGGGAGGGGGAGGGGGCTCACCGGCGACGGGGACGGGGCGGGGCGGCCGATCGGCGACGGGGAGGGGCGGCGCTAGGGCAGGGGCGGGTAGGGGCGGCGCTAGGGGAGAGAGAGGGAAAATGAGAGAGAGGGAGAGGGATTGGGGGGTTTTGGGAAAAATAAAGGGAGGGGGGGCGGCATGGGCCAATTGGGCCCAAAGGGGGGGCGCCAGGGGCGGCTGGGCCGGCCGGGGTCGGCCCACGGCGCGGGAGAGAGAGAAAAAGAGGAGAGAGAAAGAGAGAGAAAAAGAAAGAAAAGATCTTCTCCTCATTTTCGAAATCCGATCTTTCTACATGAATGCATTTGCATTTTCAAAGCAATCAAAAGAAATGCAAGGTTCGGCATGGTGCATCAAACAACATAAAGTATTTAGGGTTTTTCTTACACGGGAAATCCAAACCGAATCCCGCTAGAACTTTGGAAAAGGTCAAGGTTTAGCGAGGGAAAAAAGAAAAAGAAAAGGTAACGCCCGAATTTTGGCGAGTAAAGAAAAGAAAAAAATTCAACTGCAAAATTCGGGGCGTTACACAAGGTGAGGAACTTGGATGAATGTACCCAGCCTCTTGTAACTCCATTAACTGCTTCTTAAGTTCTGTTAACTCTTCTACAGACATCCTATATGGCTATTTAGAAATAGGAGCAGTCCTAGGTAAGAGATCAATGACAAACTCAACCTCCCTATCTGGTGGCATCCTTGGTAACCTCTCTGAAAAGACATCCAGAAAATCCCTAACCACACAGATGTTGTCTCCAACAAACTCCACATCTATGAAGAATGCCGCACGTATGGTAGAGGTAATTACTGTAATTTCAACGTCAAATCTTTCTCCTTTAGGGCTGGTGAGTTCTACTGTACCCCTACCACAGTGTATAATGACATTTGCCTTTCTTAACCATAACATACCAAGGATCAGATCTATGCTGCTTGCCTCTAATATTATAGGGGTAGCCTAGAATTCTCTTCCCATAATTGTCAATGTCAATTTATGTGTCATATAATTTGCCTCAATAGGCCCTTTGGGCATAATGTCCCGTCTTCCCACACTTGTAGCAAGTAGTGCCTACACTGTCCTGAAAATTTTGTCGGGGTGCCAGTGGGGGCAGCCTGACGAGTCGGTGGAGTCCCCTGAGGTGAGTGCTGAGCTGGGCACTGGCCTCCTCCAATGCGAACTAGTGTACCCTGGGGTGGAACGTAACGAGGACTGTCAGGTACCGTAATTAGGGGTACCCCCAACGCTCCTAAACACGACTGGTAACCGCCATCAGCGCAAGCTGCAGAGACTGATGGGCACAATCCAGGTCAAGGCTTCGTCTACTCAAGGGATGCGATCTCGCCTCGCCCGAGCCCAGCCTCGGGTGGGAACAATAGTCCAGGCGAATTCACGCCTCGCCCGAGGGCCTCCTCAAGCAATGGGCGCACCCTCGACTAGCCCGAAGCCTAGCTCGGGCAGGCTTCGTTGTGAAGCAACCTTGGCCAAATCGCCTCACCAACCGACCGTATCGCAGGCGCATTCAATGCGAGGATCGCCTGACGCCTTATCCTGACACACGTGCCTCAGTCGGCAAGGTCGAAGTGACCGCAGTCACTTCGCCCTTCCACTGACCGACCTGAGAGGAAAACAGCGCCGCTCACCCCTCTCCGACTACTGTGCCACCCGCCAGGGTGAGGCTGACAACAGCTAAGTCCAGCCTCTGGTGCAACGGGAAGCTCCGCCTCGCCCGACCTTGGGCCTCGGCCTCAGGATGAGGTCTCCACCTCGCAAGACCCCAGGGCTCGGCCCCCGCCTCGGCCTCAGAAGGTGGTCTCCGCCTCGCCCGACCCCAGGGCTTGGCCTCAACCTCGACCTCAGGAGGAATCGCGTCCTCGCCCGACCCCGGCCTCGGCCTTAGGAGGAATCTCCGCCTCGCCCGAACTTGGGCTCGGACCGACCACGCCACGGGGGGGTACATCATTACCCTACCCCTAGCTGGCTCAGGCTACGGGGGAACAAGACCGGCGTCCCATACAGGCTCGCCCCGGTAACAAGTAATGATGGCTCCCCGCGTGCGTCCATGACGACGGTGGTTCTCAGCCCCCTACGGAAGCAAGGAGACGTCAGCAAGGTCCCAGCAGCCCCGACAGCTGTGCTTCTACAGGGCTCAAGCGCTCCTCCGACGGCCACGATACCACGTACACAGGGCTCTAGCACCTCTCCGACAGCCACGTTGGCATGTACACAAGGCTCAGGCACCTTTCTGCCGGACACGTTAGCGCATAGCTACACCCCCATTGTACACCTGGACCCTCTCCTTGCATCTATAAAAGGAAGGTCTAGGGCCCTCATGCGGGAGGGTCGCGCGGGAGGACGGGCTGACGAACAGGCTCACTCTCTCTCTCCCTCGCGAATGCTTGTAACCCCTACTGCAAGCGCACCCCCCTAGCGCAGGATAACACGAGCCGTGTTTTTCCCCCCTTGTGTTCCATCTTGCGCCAACCCATCTAGGCTGGGACACGCAGCGACAATTTTACTCGTCGGTCCAAGGACCCCCCGGGGTCGAAACGCTGACAGTTGGCGTGCCAGGTAGGGGCATGCTGCATGTTGACGAACAACTTCCCGCTAAGTTCCAGATGGGTAGTCCCAGCAACCTCTTCAGCCCGGGATGCTGCTCCGTTTTGGGAGTCTCGAGTTCATGTCCCTCGACGGCTGCTACGACATGGTACTCCTTCCCCCGCAGCGCGACAGCGACAACAACGGCCGTCAGCTCGCCCGGCGGCGCCGAACTCGACGACGTCTTCCCCCCGTGGTGGAAGAGTAGCATCCGGGTTTGTCCCACCGCCTTCCTCGCCGCAGGAGGAGGAGGCGGGGCAACCGTGGCCAGGCAGGAGGCAGCACCTCGTCGGCTTTCGAGCGAGTCGTCGGCGCCGGCACCCCAGCAGGGGACATGTCGGGCGTTGTCCTCGCGTCTGAGATGACGACGAGTGTCGTTTCCCCGCAACGTGCCAACCCTAAGCGGACAGAAGACGCCAGCACTCTCGCGGAGGACTTGCTGGGCGTTAGCCTCGTACCTGAGATAACGGTGCAGTCCGTCCCCGACGCGACTTCGTCACCGTCCATCGATCGAGAGGTACCATCCGTTTTCCACCCTGTGCCTTTTAGATTCAGTTTCGATCCACCAAGCGACCCCGCTTCGGTGAGCGCTTTCATAAAGGCATATCCTAACCTTCCGGGGTACCATATGTGGTCAACCTAGGACCGACTAACGGCTGTCTCGACCTGCGGGCCCCCGGGTTCCAAGGAAGAACACGAGCCCGACTCTGGTTGGGATTTCTCCGGGCTCCGTGCTCCTAGTGCCATGCGAGACTTCATGACCGCGTGTGACTACTGCCTCTCCGATTGCTCCGATGACGGCCACAGCCTTGGCAACGAGGGTTGTGGCCCAAGTCGTGAATGTTTCCACGTCGATCTAGGGGGTCACGACGAAGGCAACCACCTTGGTATGCTGGAGGGTGACGATCCCCCTGGGCTTGCACCTCGCGTTGACATCCTGCGGGACCTAGCTATGGTCCCAGTCCCTGCGGGGTGTCAGGACACACAACTTGAGCAAATCCGCGAGATGCAGGCCAAGCTCGACGAGGAAGCAGGACAACTTGTGCAGCTCTGGCAAAACATCGAGCAGGAGTGGGCAGGCCGAGCACTCGCCGGAGAAGCGCGTCATCAGGCCCGGGACGTCCAGCGCCGTATCGCTGACAATGCCAGGGCAAGGCTGCCCCCGGCTTCAAGAGGAGTCGGCCAGAATCTGGCTGCAGCGGCAATGTTGCTTCGAGCGATGCCAGAGCCATCCACCACCGAGGGGCGGCGTATCCAAGGAGAACTCAAGAATCTCCTAGAGGACGCTGCAGTCCAACGAGCCGAGAGCTCTGCCTCCCGAAGGCAAGGGTGCCCCCGGAGCATCGCACAGCAACTTCCCGATTCATGCGGGAAGCCTCGGTCCACACCGGGCGCACGCGGGACACAACGCCTGCAGCCTCGGGTCGCCTCAGCAACGAGCACCACCGCCACGACCATCGAGCCCGCCTCGACGAGAAGGTGCGCCGAGGCTACCACCCCAGGCTTGGGGGACGCTACGACAGCGAGGAGGATCGGAGCCCCTCGCCCGAACCACCAGGTCCGCAAGGCTTCAGCCGGGCCATACGACGGGCGCTGTTCCCGACCCGGTTCCGAGCCCCGACTACCATCACCAAGTACTCGGGGGAAACGAGGCCGGAACTATGGCTTGCGGACTACTGGCTGGCCTACCAGCTGGGTGGAACGGTCGATGACAACCTCATCATCCGCAACCTTCCCCTGTTCCTCTCCGACGCCGCCCGAGCCTGGCTGGAGCATCTGCCTCCTGCGCAAATCTCCAACTGGGATGACCTAGTCAAAGCCTTCACTGGAAACTTCCAGGGCACATACGTGCGCCCTAGGAACTCTTGGGATCTCCGAAGCTATCGCCAGCAGCCAGGGGAATCCCTGCGAGACTGCATCCGGCGGTTTTCGAAGCAGCGCACCGAGCTACCCAACATCACCGCTCGGATGTCATCGAGGCGTTCCTCGCCGACACCACTTGCCATGACCTGGTGAGCAAACTAGGTCGTAAGACTCCCACCAAGGCGAGCGAGTTGATGGACATCGCCACCAAGTTCGCATCTAGTCAGGAGGCGGTCGAGGCCATCTTCTGGAAGGACAGGCAGCCTCAGGGACACCAGCAGGAAGACGTCCCCGAGGTGTCTGCCCAGTGCAGCACGAAGAAGAAGGCCAAGCAGAAGTCGCAAGCAAAGCGCGACGCCGTCGACGTAGATCTTGTCGCCGCTGTCGAGCACAGGAACCCTCGGAAGCCTCCCGGAGGGGCCAACCTGTTCGACAAGATGCTCAAGGAGTCGTGCCCCTATCACTAGGGCCTCGTCAAGCACACCCTTGAGGAATGTGTCATGCTTTGGTGCTACTTCCATAAGACCGGGCCCCCGGCGAAATGTGGCAAAGGCCAAGACAACGACAAGAAGGAGGGCGACAAGGCAGAGGAGTTCCCCGAGGTCCACGGCTGTTTCATGATCTATGGTGTGCAAGTGGCGAACGCCTTGGCTCGGCACCACAAGCAGGAGCGCCGGGAGGTCTTCTCGGTAAAGGTGGCGGCGCCAGTCTACCTAGACTGGTCCGACAAGCCCATCACCTTCGACCAGGGCGACCACCCCGACTGCGTGCCGAGCCCAGGAAAGTACCCGCTCGTTGTCGACCCCGTCATCGGCAACACCAGGCTCACCAAGGTCCTCATGGACGGAGGCAGCATCCTCAACATCATCTACGCCGAGACCCTCGGGCTCTTGGGAATCGATCTGTCCACGATCCGAGCCGGTGCAACGCCCTTTCACGGGATCATCCTTGGGAAGCGCGTCCAGCCCCTTGGACAACTCGATCTGCCTGTCTGCTTCAGAACTCCCTCCAACTTCCGCAGGGAAACCCTCACGTTCGAGGTGGTCGGGTTCCGAGGAACCTACCACGCAGTGCTGGGGAGACCATGCTACGCCAAGTTCATGGCCGTCCCCAACTACACCTACCTCAAGCTCAAGATGTCGGGCCCCAACGGGGTCATCACCGTCGGATCCACGTACCGACACGCGTACGAATGCGACATGGAGTGCGTGGAGTACGCTGAGGCCCTCGTCGAATCTGAGGCCCTCATCGCCGACCTGGAGTACCTCTCCAAGGAGGTGCCTGATGCAAAGCGCTACGCCGGCAACTTTGAACCAGCTGAGGCGGTTAAGTCCGTCCCTCTCGACCCTAGCAACAACACCTGCAAGCAAGTCCGGATCGGCTCCGAGCTCGACCCCAAATAGGAAGCAGTGCTCGTTGACTTTCTCCGCGCGAACGCCGAAGTTTTTGCGTGGAGCCCCTCGGACATGTCGAGCATACCGAGGGATGTCGCCGAGCACTCGCTGGATATCCGAGCTAGAGCCCGACCCGTGAAGCAGCCTCTGCGCTGTTTCGACGAAGAAAAGAGCAGAGCCATAGGCAAGGAGATCCACAAGCTGATGGCTGCAGGATTCATCAAAGAGGTATTCCATCCCGAATGGTTAGCCAACCCTGTGCTTGTGAAAAAGAAAGGTGGGAAATGGAGGATGTGCGTATACTACACTGGTCTAAACAAGGCATGTCCGAAGGTTCCCTACCCTCTGCCTTGCATCGATCAAATCGTGGATTCCACTGCTGGGTGCAAAACCCTGTCATTCCTCGACGCCTACTCAGGTTATCACCAAATCAAGATGAAAGAGTCCGACCAGCTCGCGACTTCTTTCATCACACCTTTTGGCATGTACTGCTATACTACTATGCCATTTGGCTTGAGGAATGCAGGTGCGACATACCAAAGGTGCATGAACCACGTGTTCGGAGAGCACATCGGCCGAACGGTTGAGGCTTACGTCGATGACATCGTAGTCAAGACGAGGAAAGCCTCCGACCTCCTCTCTGACCTTGAAACGACATTTAAGTGTATGAGGGCGAAGGGCGTGAAGCTCAACCCTGAGAAGTGTGTCTTCGGAGTCCCTCGAGACATGCTCCTGGGGTTCATCGTCTCCGAGCGAGGCATCGAGGCCAATCCAGAGAAAATCACAGCCATCACCAACATGGGGCCTATCGAAGACTTGAAAGGAGTACAAAGGGTCATGGGATGCCTTGCGGCTCTGAGCCGCTTCATCTCGCGCCTCGGCGAAAAAGGCCTACCCTTGTACCGACTCTTAAGGAAAAACGAGTGCTTCACTTGGACCCCCGAGGCCGAGGAAGCCCTCGGAAACTTAAAGGCGCTCGTTTCAAACGCGCCCATCTTGGTGCCCCCCGCTGCGGGAGAAGCCCTCTTGATCTACGTAGCCACAACCACTCAGGTGGTCAGCGTCGTGATCGTAGTCGAGAGACGAGAAGAAGGGCATGCACTGATCGTCTAGAGGCCGGTCTACTTCATCAGTGAAGTGCTATCTGTTGGAACTTGCTCACTGGCGCAAGTTGATCCAACGGGGGGGTGTAATAGCGCAAACAAGGTTTCAGCACGTGATGGCAAAAGCTCTGTTCATCTAGCCTCTCAAGGGCACTGTTATGGGGTATTTATAGGTGTCTGAGTGCCCAGCATCCCGTGTTAAGGACGCATGTGCCCTCAGACACCTAGGTTATCCCCGGAATATTCCCATAAAGCGGGGTTACAGACCGTAATTACAGGGATGCCTTTACAAATTAGGCTCGTAATGCGCAGCGGCCACGCAGGGCCTGTTACAATGGGCCGTGTGGCCGTGGGCCTGCGTGCTGGACGAGGTCGCAAGACGGGACGACCTCATCATAGGTCTTCGTCCGGTGACGAATGGGACGAAGGGTGAGCCTGCCCGTTGTCTCCGTTGGTCCAGCGATTACGGCGAAGGCATCGAGCGAAGGGTGGCGTCTTCGCCTTCGCCCCAACATTTGCCCTCCGAGGGACCAGTTCGACTAAGTCATCTGGTGCCGAAGACATCGCTAGATGGCGGAGACGCTGCCCTCACTCAAAGTGGTTCCGCGGGGGTTTTTGACATGACCGTTGATTGACACCGTACTGTTGGACTGCGGGTTTCCCGAAGCGCCGCGCCCTGTGTATAAAAGGGGGCGGGGGGCGGCGCGTTTTGAATTTTATCCTTCAGCGCTCCGTGAAAACCCTAGCCGCTTTTTCCACCTTCTTGCTGCTCGTCCGCCTTCCTTGCTCCTGTTCGCCGGAGACCTGGCCCGAGTGAAGCAGACCGCCCGCCTCCGCCGACGGTACGTAGCGATGCCGACCTCCTCTTCTTCTGCTGCCGCTACGCCACCGGCCGACGCGTCGTCTGAGGAGACATTGAGCACTGTGGCAGCAGAAGAGTTGCGCGCCGGCGATACGGTGGATTTCGGTGTGTCGCGGATGTCCTCGGTCCACGTGCAAGATATGCAGCGGCTTGGTTACTTTGGCGGCGGAGTCGCTCGTGTCCCGGGGACGGAGGAGGTCCCCGAGCCGGAAGGCGAGTTGGTTGTGTTCGAGGCGTTCTTTGCCGCTGGTCTTCGCCTGCCTGCGCACAGATTTGTGGGAGAAGTCCTGCGCAAATTTAACGTCCAGATTCATCAGCTGACTCCGAATGTCGTGGTGGCTCTGTCGAAGTATGTTTGGGCGACGACTTCGTACGGCGGACAGCCATCAGTCGAAGTCTTCGCGAAGTACTATTGCCTGCATTGGCAGAAAAGGATGATCGGAAATGAGGTTGCCCAGTTTGGGTCCTGTACATTTATGCCGAAGACCGGCAAGACCACAATGGAGGTAGTTGAGTTGGTTCCTTGCGCCCGCAACAAGTGGGGCAACTGGCATGAGTTTTGGTTCTACGTTGTGGAGGGCACAGTCGAAGACCATCCGGGGCTCCCCGTGGCCGAGATGTGCTCGCATTATTACTCAGCATACCCGCCGTTTGAAGTGGCGGAGGGGGATGCGGACGAAGGGGCCCTTCGGTGCGCCGCTGGCCTGAGCAGCGGGCGCGATTTGGTTGAGGAGTTTGTGGCGTACGGAGTGTGGCCTTTGGCGCATGGCTGGGCGCTGGGCGAAGTATGCCCTCGCCAGATGCCTTCCCATGGTGGGAAGCTGGTGCGAAGTCCCGCCTTCGCGCTGGTTCTGCGTAGCCGCGATCCAGTCGCCTTTGTGTGTGAGGCGGAGGATGGGGCGGTGCGGATCGTCGGTCGGTACGTGCCGAGGACAGAGGGCCAGCGTAGCTAGGATATTCGCGGGTCCAATGACCGCTTGAACAGGGTTTTCGAGTTGAACCGTCTGCCGTATGGCAGTTATCCCGGCCAAGACGATGTGGATCGTCGCGGGAAGAAGCCGGTGGTAGAGACTGGAGACGACCCCGCGCCGGCGGCCGCCCCATCCTCTAAGAAGAGGAAACTAGGTATTGTTGTGGGAGGACTGGGTGTGTCTTATGGTTTTGCTAGGGAATTGATGAGGACATGCGCGGCCCCGGGGGGAAGGATGTCTTCGCTCGAGCTCCGGGAGTCTTCGGCGTGGATGCTGAGGGTTACCGGGGGTTGGTGGCCTAAGAATGTTCCTGTCCCCCGCGCGGCCGGCGAAGACTTTTTTACATCTCGCATGGTTCGTGACTGCAAAGTGTTTCCTTACGGGCGGAATATTGCTGCTGTTGTGTCGGCAGTGATGGACAAGGATCGTTAGGGAGCTGCACAGAAGCGCCAGGCGGTCGTCAGGCTTCATGAGGCCAGGCCGAAGAAGCCGCGGGGGACTGCGAAGGCTGCTGCCCCTGGCGGAAGCCAACCGCCGCTTGCGGCGAAGTCGGCCGTCGCTGCATCCAGCAAGGCGCCTGCCGCCGGTGGTACCAAGTCTGTGAAGGCCGCCTCTATGCCCAGCGGGGTGCCGGAGGCTGCGAAGGCGGCCCGAGAGTTGCCGCCGCCAGGCAAGCGTGTCGCCGACTTCGCCACCGACATTAGTGTGGAAGATTATCTTGTTGGTAAGTCGCTGGCTCGAGTTTTTTTTAATATGTTGATATGTCGCAGGATCGGACGAAGGCCAACTTGTTGTTGTTCTGCCTGCCATGGCGACCGCGGCGGCTGCCGTGGTGCCCAGGGCGAAGGGCAATGCTCTTAGTGCCGGTGGCGAGATTCCGGCACTCGTTGCCGTCAGGGACGAGGCGGGTGCTGTGTCCCGCCGGCTGAAGGAGCTGAAGGAGGCACTAAGTCAGGTACGTTGAGCTAGACTTCGGTTTTTTACCGGCCTTGCTGGGGCTGTGGTCTTATGTGTGTCTTGTAGGCGGCTGACTTCGCTGACCGCACGACGTCGGGGGCCCTGACGGCAGTTGTGTCTGCCGATGTCGAGAGACTTCGGACGCAACATGCTGACGCCGTCCGGGAAAAGTCGGCCACCGACAGCAAATGCCGCAAGCTGGCGGATAAAGTGGTCGCGCTGGAGGGTGAGAGGACTGACCTCGGGCGCCAGCTGGCGGAGGAAAGGAAGGAGGCTAATGAGGCCCTCGCCAAGGCGCAGTCTGCGCAGGCGGAGGCCAATTTGGCGGGGGCGGAGGGCAGTCTTGCCAGGCAGCACGCCGAGGAGTTGGAGGGGCGGCTCAACGCTCTGCAGGCTCGTGTGGAGAGGGCCAAGGCTTCGACGCGCTCGGAGGCTGAGCGGACATGCAAACAGCTTGTGGATTCATACCATGAGCTGGGCGCTCAGACCGCTGACTTCGAGGTGCCGGACCGAGAGCCCGGACTCCGCTGCTTCGAGTGGATACAGGAGGAGTTGCTGGCGCTCCCCACCATCGTGGAGGGGTTTATGTCCTATGCCTCCCTGGTCACTTGCGAGGGGGCGATGAACGCGCTATCTCGCGAAGGGTGCCGGCACTACGAGGTCTTCGCCCAAGTTGATGAGGATTTCGAGCGCGATATTTACAAGGTTGAGGACCCTGTGGTGAAGGAATCCGCGGGAGCCCTCTACGACCGGATGTGGTCCCCCCACGGTCGGGAGGTGGTCAGGGAGCGGGCTGAGACGGCGAGGGGTCAGGTAATGTTTGACTTTTGTTTGGTGTTTGTTGAATGTGGGTTAAATGTGGGTTTGCTGAATCTGTGTGCTGTGTCTCAGGCGGCGCGTGGTGAGAGGGTGGATGACTTTGGGGCTTTGAACAGCGTGCAGCCTGACTCGGAGGCGAACCCGATGGTGGCTGCGCCCGAGACCGCCCCGGAGCTGCCTCCTGAAACCGTCGAAGGCGTTCCCGAAGTTCCCGCAACCACAGCGACCGGCGGAGGCCCGTCACCAACTGCCGCGCCGAGGGCTGAGGATCCTGTGGAGATGGCGGCGGAGCCGGCAGTGGAGGATCCCGCGACGGCTGGGTCTTCGCAGGTGGCTTAGTGGGTGTGGGTAGTTAGGGAATTTTGGATATGTTGCTGAACCTTGGTTGCTGCGCAGGTTCAAGATTTTGGGCCTGCGCACGCAACCGCTACTACTAATTTTTTGGTGGCTTCGACCGTGGATGATGGGAATAAATCGGATGAGTCTGCATCTAAGTTTTCTGATTTTGGTGACTCTGGGGGCTCGGTTGAGTGGACCGAAGAGTCGTCGGATGGGGACTTGGACTATTTTGCGGCCTTGGATGTGGCAGCGGCGGAGGCTTTGCCGCATGCTGCGGATGCTGAGGTTGTGCCTGGTTCGAGTGCTGGGCATAGGCGGCGAAGGGCAGTCGCGAAGCGTAGAGTGAGTGAGGTGGACGGTGGTCGGCTTCGTGTGAGTAGGGCTGGTAGGCAGGAACAGTTGTCCTTGTCGGCCGCCGTGAGTGCGGGTGAGGGGGAGCTGCGAAGTCTTTTTGCGGGTGAGGAGCTGAGGATAATGCTGTTTAACTATAGGGAGATGGGAATTATTCCGAAGGTTGAGCCGATGTAAAGTGTGATGCCCTCGCTTGTACATATGTAATAGGTTGTATGATGAAGTTACGTGCCTTCAGCTATGCTCACGAAGGCGTTACGTACTTGGTCTGGTGTGTTATGTTGCGCTGGTGTGCATGTAGTTGGTCTTTGCGCGGACGGTTTGGTGTAGTTGTTTTCGCACTTGTTAGGCTTCGTCCGGTTGCACCCTTAGGCGACTGTTGCACGGATAGTCTTCGCGGAAGACTTCGATTTTTCGCGCTTGCTGTGCTAATCCGGCTGCACCCTTAGGTGACTTCTGCACAGATAGTTTTCGCGGGAGACTTCGATTTTTCGCCCTTGTTGTGCTAGTCCGTCTGCACCCTTAGGCGACTTCTGCACGGATAGTCTTCGCGGAAGACTTTGATTTTTCGCACTTGTTGTGCTAGTTCGGGTGCACCCTTAGGCGACTTCTGCACGGATAGTCTTCACGGAAGACTTCGATTTTTCGCACTTGTTGTACTAGTCCGGCTGCACCCTTAGGCGACTTCTGCACAGATAGTCTTCGCGGAAGACTTCGATTTTTCGCACTTGTTGTGCTAGTCTGGCTGCACCCTTAGGCGACTTCTGCACGGATAGTCTTCGCGGAAGACTTCGATTTTTCGCACTTGTTGTGCTAGTCCGGCTGCACCCTTAGGCGACTTCTGCACGGATAGTCTTCGCGGAGGAGTTTGATTTTTCGCACTTGTTGTGCTAGTCCGGCTGCACCCTTAGGCGACTTCTGCACGGATAGTCTTCGCGGAAGACTTTGATTTTTCGCACTTGTTGTGCTAGTCCGGCTGCACCCTTAGGCGACTTCTGCGCGGAGTTGTTGCACACGAGGGTGGCTGACGCTGGGCCTCGCGGTGACTATGAATTGGTCGAATGTCGAAGACCGTCGGCGCGGTCTTTTTTCGACATAGATTTTGCGGGGGATTTTGCACTTGTATATTACATGACTCCGCCTCGTTAAAAACCTCACCCCCCGGGAGGAAAAGAGTGTGGGCCAGAATAAAAATTGTCTTTGCGAATTACAAGGGCGAGCTGGCCTAGATGAGTCAAACAAAAAATTTGCGGAGATTATCGATGTTCCAGGAATGCTCCAGGTCTTCGCCGTTTGGCGTTGCGAGCCTGTATGCGCTGGGGGAGGCCTTCGTCTTGACAATGAAAGGGCCCTCCCACCTGGGCTCCAGCTTGCCCTGGACTCTGTACGAGCTGTATGGACGAGTATGAGGTCTCCTTCGCTGAATTCCCTTGGGATGACTGCCTGATCGCGCCATGCCTTTGTCTGGGCTTGGTATTTGTCCAGGGCTTGTAGGGCGAAGACGCGGTCTCCGTCGATGAGGTCCTTCGAAGTCGGCTCGTCTACGTCTGGGACGGCCGACGTGGCTGTCCGAGGCGACCCATGCTTTATTTCTTGCGGAGTCATGGCCTCCGATCCGTATAATAGGCAGAAGGGGGTGAACTCAGTCGCCCTGCACTCGGTTGTATTCAGTGCCCAGACCACTTCGGGTAACAGGTCGGGCCACTTGCCTTTTTTGTCGTCGAGGAGCATTTTCTTGACGGCTGTGAAAATTTTGCCGTTGGCGCGCTCTACGACTCCGTTGGACTGGGGGTGGTACACGGAGGCGAAGGCAAGCTTGGTGCCGATGGAGAAACAGAAGTCTTTGAAATCTTGGTTGTCGAACTGCTTGCCGTTGTCGACCGTGAGTTCGGATGGTACTCCGAAGCGGCAAACAATATTTTACCAGAAGAATTTCTGGGCTGTCTTCGATGTGATGGTGGATACTGCCCTCGCTTCAATCCATTTGGTGAAGTATTCAATGGCGACGAAGGTGAACTTGAGGTTCCCCTGAGCCGTGGGCAGGGGCCCGACAATGTCTAGGCCCCAGCGCTGAAGGGGCCACGTGTGGGCGATCAGCTTCGTGAACTGCGAGGGGCGCCCCGTGCGTGGGGAAAATTTCTGATAGGCTTCGCAGGATCTGACGACCCGATTTGCGGCGCAGATAATGGCGGGCCAGTAGAAACCTTGGCGAATCACCTTTGCCGCTAGGGCCCTAGGCCCCGCGTGGGAGCCGCAGGTCCCCTTGTGGACTTCGCGTAGGATTTGGACGCCTTCGGTCTCGGTGACGCACTTAAGCATCGGTTGACTGACCCCCTTCTTGTAAAGTTGGCCCTCGATCAGTGCGAAGTCCCGGCTTCGGTGGTGGAGGCGCTTGGCCTCATTGCTGTCGATTGGGTGATAGTACCCCTGTAGGTACAAGGTTATTGGCGCCCGCCAGTCTTCGGTCATGATGAGGTTGATTATGCGGTGGCCCTCGCTGTCGTTGGTTATTTGGAGCCCTTCGGGGCTGCGGACGGCTGGCGTGCCGATGACGTGGTAGAACACGTCGGAGGGTAGGGCTTCACCCTTGGCGGCTGCCTTGGCCAATGCGTCGACTTCTTCATTCTTGGCCTGGTCCACATGCTGCAATGTGAATCCCTTGAATTGTCTCTCGAGACTTCAGATGGCCGCGAGGTATTGCATAAGAGCGGGGTCCTTTGCTGCATAATCTTTCTCGACCTGGCCGGCGACCACTTTGGAGTCTGTTCGGACTATGCAGGTGGTGACACTGAGGGCTCTTAGTTTGCGGAGGCCGAGGATGACAGCCTCGTATTCTGCTATGTTGTTTGTGCATCTGTCAGATTCCAGAGCGAAGCTTAAGCGTGCCGCATATTTGTGCTTGACCCCGGCGGGTGAGGTGATGACTGCAGCAGCGCCTGCCCCCGCATGGCACCAAGCGCCGTCGCAGTGGCTTGTCCAAACTTTCTCTGCAGACGGGTCCGGTGGTGTTATTGGCCCGGTCCAGTCGACAACGAAGTCTGCTAGAACTTGTGACTTGATCGTCGTCCTGAGCTCAAAAGTGATGTGGTAGCCGGAGAGTTCGGCCGCCCATTTGGCGATCCGTACCGATGCCTCCGGGTTTCTGAATAATTCGCCGAGTCCCCTATCTAAGGTGACGCGGACCTTGAATGCTTCAAAGTAGTGGCGCAGTTTGCGCGAAGACATAACAACTGCATATGCAATCTTTTCGAGTTCTGTCATGTTACACTTTGACGGTGTGAGCACTTCGGAGACGTAATAAACTGGGCATAGTCTGATCATGCCCTCTACTGTCTGCTCCTGAACTAGCGCCGCGCTGACCGCGTGCGGCGAGGCCGCCACATAAAGCAACAGGGGTAGCGAAGAGTCGGGGCTTGTAAGAACCACCAATTCCAACAGGTACTGTTTTAGTGATGCGAAGGCCGCCGCCTGCTCTGGTCCCCAAGCGAAGTCTTTTGCGCCACGGAGTGTTTTGAGGAAGGGAAGACTTCGCTCAGCGGATTTGGAGATGAATCTGTTGAGGGCGGCCAATCTGCCCGTCAGACGCTGGACCTCTCTTGCCGACTGCGGGGGCGTCATGTTGACGATGACCTGAATTTTAGTTGGGTTGGCCTCGATGCCGCGGTGTGATACCAGGTAGCCCAATATTTTCCCTTGGCGAACGCCGAAGACGCACTTCTTCGGGTTGAGGCGAAGTCGTGCGTCTCGCATGTTCGCGAATGTCTCGGCGAGGTCAGCGAGATGGTCCTCCTTGCTCCTGCTGGCGACGACTATGTCGTCCACATATGTGAATATGTTTCTGCCAACTTGCCCCTCGAGCACAGTTTTGGTAAGCCGGGAGAAGGTGGACCCGACGTTCTTGAGTCCCTCCGGCATTCTGATGAAGCAATATGTGCCGAAGGGTGTTATAAAACTGGCGCTAGCCTTGTCTTCCTCCTTCATGTATATTTGGTGGTAACCGGAGAAGCAGTCGAGGAGTGACATGACTTCGCATCCGGCCGCGCTATCGACTATTTTGTCGATCCGCGGCAAAGGGAAGTTGTCCTTTGGGCAGGCCTTGTTGAGACTGGTGAAGTCGATGCACATTCGCCACTTGCCGCTCTTTTTCTGCACCATCACAACGTTGGAGAGCCACGTGGGGTAAGCCACTGGCTCGATAAATTTGGCTTCCAGGAGGCGGTGTACCTCTGCCTTGGCGGCCTCTGTCTTCTCGTCGGACATTTTGCGAAGCCGCTGTTTTTTCGGTCTCACCGAAGGGTCGATTCCCAAGCTGTGCTCAATTATGGATCGGCTGACCCCGACCAGGTCGAGGGCTGACCAAGCGAAGACGTCTTTGTTCTTGGACAAGCAGCAGAGGAGTTTCTCCTCTTCCTGCGAAGTGAGGTCTTCGCTGATGGTGACTGTCTGCTTGGGCGTGGCCTGGTCGAGGGGAACAGTCTTGGTCCCATCGTTGCTCTGCAGCTGTGCCTTGTGCTCTTTGTCGGTTGGGCTGACAGACGCGGGGACTTCGCGCTGGGCCGTGAGGCAGTGCACATTTCTTTGTCCGGGGATGAAGTCCCGCTCTATGTTGCGCGCTGTCTGCTGATTGCCGTAGACCGCGATGGCGCCTAACGGACCTGGTATCTTCATGCACAGGTACAGTCCGTGAATGGCCGCCTCAAACTTGTTGATAGAGCCCCGGCCCATGATGGCATTGTACGGATACACCATATCGACGATATCAAAGTTTATTTGCTCACTTCGGGCATTGGGTGCTACACCGAAGGAGAGAGACAGTTCTATTTTGCCGATAGGAAAAGTGCCCTTGCCGCCGAAACCATACAATGGGTTGTCCGAAGGCTTGAGCAGGCAGTGGCTTATGCCCATGCGGTCGAAGGCATGGAGGAAAATGATGTCTGCTTGACTGCCATTGTCGACTAGGACTTTGTGCAGGTCCCAGCCTGCCACGCTGCAGTTGATAACCATGGCGTCGATGTGGGGGGCGCTGCGCAGGTCGACGTCTCGTGCGTCGAAGGTTAGCGGTACGTGGGACCACTTTGTCTGCACGACTGGGCCGGTGATGGCGACGTGGTTGATGCTGCGGTAGTGGTCCCGCTTCTGCCGCTTTGTGTCGAAGTCGGTGCTGGACCCCCCAGTGATCATATGAATGACTCCGCGATACGGTTGATCGGCGAAGTCTTCTTGTTTTGGGGCGTGGGGGTGGGGGATGTTCTGATGTTGCTGGTGTGGAGGTGGGGGTGGGGGAGGTACGATTTGTACTTCCTGGTGGTGTTGGTATGCGTGTTGCGGTGGATGCGGGGCGGGGGCGTGGATGTATGGTGGAGGGGGTTGCTGATAAGTGTGCGCGACAACTCGGGGGTTGTCGGCTTGCTGCGCCCGTGCCATCCTGTCTCTGGTGGCCTTCGTCTCTGGGCAGTCTTTGGTTTGGTGGGCGCAGTCTTCGCCATGAAAGAGACAGTAGAATCGGCGCGGCGGCTGCGCACGCCCCCGACCCCTACCACGAGTTCCGTTTCCGCGGCCCTGGGGGGGATACTCCTGGCGGCGAGGGGCGTCAGCTGCGGGGTGCTGGTTGGCGATGTTGTGCACTTGCTGCTGATTGCGGCTGTCTCGACCGGAGTCTGGCTGCGGAGTCCTCGTTCACGTGTGGCTGGACTGTGGAGCATCTTTGGGTTTCCGCTGAGACTCGACCATGCGCTGGTGGAGCTCTTCGGATTTGGCGTATTTTTCAAATAGCTGATATAATTCCTGGAGGTTCTTGGGCGGGTCCCTGATGCAGTGGCTGTAAAGGATGCCGGCGCGAAGGCCACTGATGGCATAGTGGATGGCGATCTGGTCATCAACTGAGGGCAGCTGTGACTTGAGTGTTAGAAACTTGCGGTAATACTCCCGCAGAGTCTCTTTTTCCAGCTGCTTGCAGAGTGAGAGTTCGGCCAAGGCGTCGGTGTCTGGGCGGTACCCTTGGAAGTTGAGCAGGAATTTGTCCCGGAGGCTTCTCCAGGAGTCAATGGACAGGGGGGGGGGCAACCTGGTGAACCAGGTGAGAGGTGGGCCTTCGAGGGCGATGATGAAAGACTTGGCCATTGTGGCGTCATCCCCTCCGGAAGATGCAACGGCGACCTGATAACTCATGATGTACTGTGTTGGGTCCGTGCTGCCGTTGTACTTGGGATAGGTCCCTGCCCGGAAGTTGGCAGGCCAGGGTGTCACTTGCAGATGTGGCGCCAGGGGGCTTCGCTCGTCGAGGTAGTTGACCCCTTGAAATGGCGCGGCGTGCGGGAAGGCGAAGTGCGGGTCTTCCATTTGCGCGCGCTGTTGCAGGGGTGGCCCGTGCTGCAGGCCGAGGTGGCCTTCGTGTATGTCTTCCGGTTGTGCGCGCTGTTGCAGGGGTGGCCCGTGCTGCAGGCCGAGGTGGCCTTCGCGCTGCATCAGCGCGATCTCCCGCTCGAGGTCCTGGGCCTTCTGCTCTTCGTCGCGTATCATTTGCCACACCTTGGCTAGTGCGAACACGCGCTGGCGCTTGGCCTCCAGTATCTCTTTTTGCCTCTAGAGATTGCGGTTCTTGAGGCGCAGGGCGCACAGCTGTAGCTATTCTTCCGCTGAAACGCCGAGGACTTCACTGTCCTCGGTGAGGTCCGCGCCCTCCGGTGGGGCGAAGCCTGGGGGAGGTTGCGGTTGTCCTTCAAGGCCGCAGGTGCGGAGAGCGTCGTCTTCGCAGGTGCGGGGAACGTCGTCTTCGGCAGCCTCTTGGTGGGTGGAGTGGGTGAGTGCGAGGGCCTTGCCCTTTTTTGCGGCCAGCAGTGCTGCCTTCGCAGCCTCGTCAGCCTTCGAGCTAGCTTTCTTGGGTGCCATCGCGGGTGGTTTTTTCGTAGCACGAACGGTGGGTGCCAAATGTTGGAACTTGCTCACTGGCGCAAGTTGATCCAACGGGGGGGGGGGTGTAATAGCGCAAACAGGGTTTCAGCACGTGATGGCAAAAGCTTTGTTCATCTAGCCTCTCAAGGGCACTGTGCGGGGGTATTTATAGGTGTCTGAGTGCCCAGCATCCCGTGTTAAGGACGCATGTGCCCTCAGACACCTAGGTTATCCCCGATATATTCCCATAAAGCGGGGTTACAGACCGTAATTACAGGGATGCCTTTACAAATTAGGCCAGTAATGCGTAGCGGCCACGCAAGGCCTGTTACAATGGGTCGTGTGGCCGTGGGCCTGCATGCTGGACGAGGTCGCAAATTTAGAAGCTACTGTACGTAGTAATTCTGACGCGGCGAAAGTTGCGACACTACTTCGAGTCTCATCCGGTGACTGTAGTGTCATCCTTCCCCCTGGGGGAGATCATCCAGTGCCGAGAGGCCTCAGGTAGGATAGCAAAGTGGGCGGTGGAGATCATGGGCGAGACAATCTCGTTCGCCCCTCGGAAGGCCATCAAGTCCCAAGTCTTGGCAGACTTTGTGGTTGAATGGGTTGACACCCAGCTACCAACAGCTCCGCTCCAACCGGAACTCTGGACCATGTACTTCGATGGGTCGCTGATGAAAACAGGAGCCGGCGCGGGACTGCTCTTCATCTCACCCCTCGAGAAACATCTCCGCTATGTGCTACACCTCCATTTCCCGGCGTCAAACAACGTGGCCGAGTACGAGGCTCTGGTTAATGGGTTGCGCATCGCCATCGAGCTAGGGGTTCGGCGCCTCGACGCTCGTGGCGACTCGCAGCTTGTCATTGACCAAGTCATGAAGAACTCCCACTGCCGCGACCCGAAGATGGAGGCCTACTGCGACGAAGTTCGGCGCCTGGAGGACAAGTTCTACGGGCTCGATCTCAACCACATCGCTCGAAGGTACAACGAGACTGCGGATGAGCTGGCTAAAATAGCCTCGGGGCGGACAACAGTTCCCCCGTATGTCTTCTCCAAAGACATACATCAACCCTCCATCAAGATAGACAACACGCCCGACCCCGAGGAGGCCTCGGCTCAGCCCGAGGTATCCTCGGCCGCCGAGGGTGAGGCACTGCGCGTCGAGGGAGAGCGGAATGGGGTCGCGCCTAATCAAAACTGGCAGACCCCGTACCTGCAATATCTCCACCGAGGAGAGCTACCCCTCGACAAGGCCGAAGCTCGGCGACTAGCGCGGTGTGCCAAGTCGTTCGTCTTACTGGGTGATGAAAAGAAGCTCTACCACCGCAGCCCCTCAGGCATTCTCCAACGATGCATATCCGTCGCCGAAGGACAGGAGCTATTGCAAGAGATACACTCGGGGGCTTGCGGTCACCATGCAGCACCTCGAGCCCTCGTCGGGAACGCCTTCTGACAAGGCTTCTACTGGCCAACCGTGGTGGCCGACGCCACTAGGATTGTACGCTCCTGCCAGGGGTGTCAGTTCTACGCAAGACAGACACACCTGCCCGCTCAGGCCCTGCAGACAATACCGATCACCTGGCCATTTGCTGTGTGGGGTCTGGACCTCGTCGATCCCTTGCAGAAGGCACCCGGGGGCTGCTCGCACCTGCTAGTCGCCATCGACAAATTCTCCAAGTGGATCGAGGTCCGACCCCTAACCAGCATCAGGTCCGAGGAGGCGGTGGCGTTCTTCACCAACATCATCCATCGCTTTGGGGTTCCGAACTCCATCATCACCGACAATGGCACTCAGTTCACTAGGAAGAAGTTCCTGGACTTCTGCGAGGACCACCACATCCGTGTGGACTGGGCCGCCGTAGCTCACCCCATGACGAATGGGCAGGTGGAGCGTGCCAACGGTATGCTTCTACAGGGACTTAAACCGAGGATCTACAACGACCTCAACAAGTTCGGCAAGCGGTGGATGAAGGAACTACCCTCGGTGGTCTGGAGTCTGAGGACGACGCCAAGCCGAGCCACGGGTTTCTCACCGTTCTTTCTAGTCTATGGGGCCGAGGCTATCTTGCCCACAGACTTAGAATACGGTTCCCCGAGGACAAGGGCGTACGACGACCAAAGCAACCAGACCAGCTGAGAAGACTCACTGGACCAGCTGGAAGAGGCTCGGGACATGGCCTTACTACACTCGGTGCGGTATCAGCAGTCTCTGCGATGCTACCACGCCCGAGGGGTTCGGCCCCGAGACTTCCAGGTGGGAGACTTGGTACTTCGGCCCGAGAGCGCCACAAGCTTACTCCTCCCTGGGAAGGGCCGTTCATCATCGCCAAGATTTTGAAGCCCGGGACATACGTCGCTTTTACCGTTAAGATGTTTTCAAGTCGTTCATATACCTCGTTCTCTTTACATACACAAATAAAGTCTAACCGTCAAGGAAGGGTCATCCTTGCCTCGGCAAAGCCCGACCCTCCCTCGGGGGCTAGAAGGGGGGAACCCCCTCCGCGTCAAAATTTTCCTCGGAAAAAGTCTTTCTGCCAGAACATCTTTCGCGTTTTTCAACAGCTTCGATAGCGGGATCCTGAAAACGACGAGAGTACACGTAAGCGGCAAGGTCAACCGAGCCGAGGGACTCCTACGCCTCCGGGATACGGATACCTCACTCATCACCTTCCGCGATAAGTAACTCACGCTCGGATAAGCGATTCTGCTACCAATCAAGTCCTAAACGCTCGAAAACTTTTTCTGCCAGAACGATTTTCGTGCCTTCTCGACTATATCGATAGCAGAATCCTGCGGACGAGTAAGAGTACACGTAAGCGGCGAGGCCGACCGAGCCGAGGGACTCCTACGCCCCCGGGATACGGATACCTCACTCATCACCTTCCGCAAAAAGTAACTCTCGCTCGGATAAGCGATTCTGCTACCGACGAACAAGTCCTGATACTCGAAACAAGAGGAAAGGAAACATAGCTTTATAACACGACGATAATATGTTTGGGCCTCGGCGGCCGCAAAAAAACATACGCATACTATAGACAAACTATTCCTGCAGGTTCAGACATCGACAGAGGGAGCAGCAGCACCCTCGGCGTCGTTTCCGCCTTCGGCGGGATCTGGCCCGGCCTCGGACGGCGACACGGGCGGAAGGATCTCCACCTCGAAGGAGGACGTCAGCACCGCGCTTGGGCCATCGCAGCCAGGGTCTCCTCCAGGGTCCCGGCCCGAGCGGACACCTTGGCTGGCCGCTTCGTAGCCTCAGCCAGCTGTCCCTCGAGGACATCAGCCCAGCTCACGGCCTTGGCAGCGTGACTCCGAGGTTGGTTGTAACACCCCAGGTGTTACCATGATCATGGCACATTTATGCACTAATGACTGTGATCGCATGTGGGAGAGACTTGTGAAGAAGAGGATAAAACCTTGGGAACCATGTATTAACCAAGAATGTTAATGACCAAAAGCATTACCCAAGCATTTATGCAATTATCACCTTGGGCAAGAGAAGAATAAACCCTAGACCCTTCTTGAGCCCTTAACTCCCAAAACCCTGGTAAAGGGGGAAAGGTTAAGCAAATGTGCAAACCATGAGTTAACCCTTAGCCAAAGTTTAAGTAACATTATAATCTACAAAATACAGAGAGGAAACATTGCAAAAAGATCCCTTAAAAACCCCAAATCCATTCCTTAAGTGGAGAGAGCACTAGAGCTCTCTAATTCTTTCTAAGTCAAATTTTGAACCTAATCTAAAGATCCATCGTGTTCACTTAGTAAAGGGCACCAAAACCACTTGAGTTGTATACCAAAAATGTGTCATACCACCCAAGGCACCCACTGGAAAAGTTTGAAACCGAGCCCAAGACGTTTGACAAGATTTGACATGGTTTTTGTCGCGAGGTGGACAGTGGGACAAGCCAGAATTGGCGTCCGCAAATCTCCCTACCTAGGGCATATTTGCCATGGGGACTCACATACAAGAGACAGCCCTAGGTGCTAGGAGGAGGCCTGCGCCGGATTTTTGCCAAGATTCGCACGCTTGCGATCTCGGCAAGCTGTTGAACACAGGCAGAAGAACACTTCCACGTGTTCGACGCGCTCTGAGCGCGCTAGAGCACACCCGCGGCCGACCCCGCGCGCCCCACGTCGCGCCGAGCCATGCCCGTGTCCCCTGCTCGCGCCCGCGCCTATAAAGCCTCCTTAGGCGTCGACCGTACTCCTCCACGCACGCTCGACCTCACCGGAGCCAGAGATCACCGGCGGTTGCCCTGCAAACAGCGTGCCCGCGGCCACCCGATCCCCCGCCACCGTAGACCGGCCTGCAGAGCCCTTCCCAGCCACGCCCGACCCTCAGAAGAGACCGTGCATGCCTCGGTGAAGCTCCCCGAGCAAGGAATCGGACTTTGCCTCGCCGGAGAAGCCGGTCCAGGGTCGCCGGACTTCACCCGACCGCCAGTGAACGTGGACTGGGTAAGCCTCTGCCCCATTTTTCGATTCCTTGCGCGCATAGCCTCTACATCATCCCGTGGAGCTCATCGTGCCGTTCAATTGAACTAGATTGTCGTGGTTAAGCCAGAACACCCGCCGCCGACGAGATCACCCGCCTGCGCACGTGGACCGGTCGATTCCGGCCACCACTGCCGTCGAGCCGTACCCCGCTGTGACCGCCAAGACCTCTCGAAGCCAACCCCGCCCCTCGTCGGACCTCTCTCACCGCCGGTAAGCCGCGCCGCCCTTTTCCTTTCTGTGGGTACTGTTTGCATAAGGGGAGGGACCTCGGGGAAGAATAAAGAAAGGCCAGGGGGTTTTGTGCGCTGTCAGTGACTCAGGGGAATAGTAGCGCAGGGGTAGAAATGAGTGGGTTGATTTAGAAAGAACCTAGGGTCTCCGATGCAAAGTAGTTTTCCAGGAAACCTTTTAAAATATTCTGATTTAAATCCAAACAGAACTTGAAAAATTCATAACTTCAGTTTGGTTTACCCAAATCGAGTCAAACCAATTTTGCCAGATCCTAAATAATGTAAACCACTTAGGAAAAATATAAAACCTCTAAGTGTTGCAGAGAATTTTAAAGTTTTGATTTAAATGATTAACTGGTCAAAAGCTACAAGAAATCAGGAAAAATAGTTACACTATTTGACTAGGATTGAGAAAATTTAGAAAGGTACTTAATCAATTCCTAACCTATTTAAAAATAATAAACCCTTCTGTGCACCCCATTAAGATAGATTTTGCCATTTAAAACACTTTTTGCTTAAAGTTAGAGAAAATATCAAAGGTAGTTTAAATAAAGAACCAGGGAGCACCCACATTTTTGTTAGTTTACTTATTCAATATAGTTCACTAGAAAAATTTATTATACCCTTGGTTAGTACAGAATAAATAAGATACCTTTTATTTTAGGAAAACAAGGAAAACTTAGAAAAACCCTAGAAAAATAACCCTTAAGAGAAAACACCCCAAACCTTGGGATAACTAATGTTTTGTTATTAAGAACATAGGAAAAATATGAAATCTTTTGTTTGACATTTTTCAAATAACAAGACAGTAGTAGGTGCCTTTTTAGCATTAAACATTAGAAAATCACAACTAAATAACCACCAAATATCCTTCTGTGATTTTTGGCACAGAAGCATGTTATTACTTTTAGATACCAGCAAAAATGACCCTTAGGACAGAACCCACCCCTAGTTAAGAGTTGTAGTGCAAAGTGACCCCTTTGCCCCAACTTTTGTTATTTTTGTCCAGGGCATACTCTATTTAATTTGAACCTCAAATTTATAGGGCAGACTACAATAACAAATAGTAACCTCCTGTAATGTTTATAGAATTTTTGGAAAAAGTTAAACCACTGATGTAGTTCAAACCCACACTAGAATTCATAAATCGAAAAGGAAAAAGGGAAATTAATAATGGAGATTAATGTCATCATAACCCAACCAGCAAAACCCCTTAAATGTCTACTAAAACATCTAAGGGAAATCCAAGCTTCAATCCACTATGCTTATCCCTAGGCAAAACCCAAACCTAAAATTGATAAGCATAAACCACTAAGAGCCACGTATAACCAAGAAACCCTAAGTTACTAACTGACTTAGTTTTCTTTCACTTAGCATAATGATTATTACATCCTGCATAATCATAGCATACATATTCTTATTCATTGCATTCGATAGATTGCAACCTCGCTGACGGAGAGTACGTCCTCGTGCCGGAGCAAGGAGTTGCTCAGGAGGTAGCCCCGGATCCAGCACCAGAGCCTGCCCCTGAGGATCTGCCTGCCCCAGCTTTGGAAGGCAAGCCCTGGTTTTATGCATAACCTGTTTTATATGATATTTTACTACACTTAATGATTGTAGGATTGTATTGTGCACTTAAGTGTAAGAGTTGATTGAAACCCTAGTTGCATGAACTCAGGAATCCTTTTGTGATGGATACTAGTATGCTAGGTCGAGTAGTTGCTTTATTAATTAGGGATCTCGGTAGAAGTCGAGTGATTTTTCCAGCACTCGCGCGAGGTCAGGAATTGGTTGTACCCACTTTCATATCACAATGATGTTGGTCTGTGGACACCAATCCATGGGGATTGGTTGTCTACGAGATGGAAAAATTGAATAAGGATTAAGGTGTGGTACCGTGTGTCAAGCGTTTGAACGTACTAAACACATGTCGAGAAATATGGTAAATCGGTAAGCCTAGTACTTGAGTGAACCTGCCCGCAGATTGCCCTCCTCACGCGAACTGAGACGTGGTCACCCATTCCGGTTATGGTGGGTACAAGTGCGGTCACTGCACGACGGCAGTCGGGGTCAGTGAGGCAATGTACGCCAAGGCAGTGAGCCCCTTTCTGTTGCCAGGGAATCGATGGGGACGGTTGATGTGTGTGGGGATGGAGTGCCTCGCCATGTCGTGTGTTTAGGTTTACCTTGCAAGGTTTAAAAACTCGATTCGAATCGTCTGCTTCTCGCAGCTAATGAGACTGCTTGATCCATGCTGCTACATTGAGTAACAAGTGGACATGTGATGACTTGGCAAAAGTTGTTGATTGCTAAATGTTTGATACCATGTATGATTAAATAGGTATACATTTAGTCTTAAGAGAGTCACACTAAAACTTGACAAAGCTAAAACTTGATTTTTGAACTCAGCTAGTGCTTTTGGCAACCAAACCCCTAGCCAAACAGCTGCATGTCTAGAGGTAGAGGACTAGACTCCTCACACCGGGTAAGTCTAGCTGAGTATTAGTATACTCAGCCTTGCTTGTGGCATAATTTTACAGGTTCTCTGGAGGACATGGTTGCTGGAGTGACTTGGCCGTCCATCTTGCCACCGGGTTGGACTGTCGAGTGGGACCATGCCTCGGCTGAGGAGGAGCATGAGGAGTGATGGGACAGGCTTCCCCATCTCTCTGTTTACTTACCGTTAGTTTTATTCCACTGCACTTCGAACAATGATGACTACTTTTGTTAAAACCCCGATGATGATGTAATAAGTTTAATACTCTTTAATGTATGGTTTTATGCTTTATTGTATTTGCTCTGTGACTCACCATCGAGTGAGATTGTGGTACTTGATCCTGTCAGTGGCCTTGTCGGACTAGATCCGAGGGATTGACGGGTTATTCCCATTTAAGTGTGGTCTAGCCTCTAAGGCGGGACTTAGGCACTTAAGTTGGAATAATTCGGACGGTTCCGCCATAGCTGGTATCGGAGCTCGTACCACCACAGAGGAATCAATAAACTATAAATACCATCCTTTTTCAAAGTAAAACTGGTTAGAAACAAATGTTGGATAGATCGTCAGGACGATAAGGATAGACCTAGGACGTGAAGCCTTAGGATAATAGAGGAGTAGCTAGGTGGCTATATGAGTAAGCCCTACCGGCTACTATAAGGGATGAGAGTTCCTCCCTATTCCCTCTACGTTGATGTGAGGTCGTTCAGGACGAGCATGCATGCATCCTTAATTAAACTAATGGATAATTGGGTAAGAACTTGAATACAAAATGATGACAAACTAAGTACCCCAGTACCATTGTCGTAGTTATAGAGAGGCTGAGTTGTGGTCCCTTTTCTTTTTATAATTCTTTTTCTTTTACTTACGCTTAACCATACACAGATGACTTCTCACGGATCCTCGGACGAAGGGAATGCACAGTCCCACACTGACGGGCTTGCACGAGAGGGTTTTCCCCGTATTTTGTGGTAGGTACTTCAGGGAGCTGGTTACACGACGCCTCCCCAGTACGCGGTGCAGTTGTTCGAGAAGCACCGAGTGCCCCGCTGTAGGGTGAGGATGACCCTGGAGCCTCATCCCCTATATCCAGGCTAGCGTTCGCTGGACTCTAAGTCTTTTGGATACCGGGCTGAGGATACTATGGAGGCAATTGCTCTTCACGAACTGACCACCTTCTGCGGATTCCACCCCTTGGAGCTGTCCACTCACCCCATTAGTCTGTTCCTCGCGGAGAAGGAGGACGACCCAATGTGGAAGGACCGAGTGGAGCATGCCAAGGATATCTGGGCTATCTACCCAGGTCAGATGGCTCACTTGACGGTGCGATGCATGAATGCCCTGTATCGTCTGCAAGTGATGCGTGGAGAGGCAATGTCCCATCTGATGGCATTGTTGGAGGTGACCAAGATCACTTTGGATAACAGAGAGGAACTTGTGGTTGACTTGTCCACTGAGATGATGGAAAAGGACTTACAAGTGGAGCAACTGTCAAATGAGATCCAAGAGCTTGAGGAGTTAGTGGGAACCAGGGAGAACACCATCGAGGTTCTTGAGGATCAGTTGATCAACACCCAGCAGCAGCTTGCAGAGGCTAACCAGCACTTGGATATGCACCACCAGGAGATCCAAGACATGGAGGCCAACGAGGATGTCGACATCGAGGGAGGAGAGGAGCCTGCCTCCAGTTTGGACACTGCTGGCTCAGGGAGACCACCTTCCTCCGAGTCGAGTGTTGCCTCGTTTGCTCACTAGGTCACAAGGATAGAGTTAGAAGTCTGTGATGGTAGGACTCCTCGAAGCTAGCTTAGCTTTTGCACCCTTGGGGTACTAGGCTAGATAGAGTTGAGTCTTTTGAGTTATTGATGTAATCGTGATAAACTCTTTTGGAAGCATGGTTGATGAATGCTGTCAGTCATAATTTAAGAAGAAAAAGTTTAGGCCATGTGGAATATTTTATAATTATGCAAAATATATATTGGTTTTAGCCTTTTGACTCTTTCACCACGATTGAACCTTGAACCTCAGAAATGTTGTATTGAGAATATACATGATTTTCAGATAGCAGGAAGAGCGCGTCGTGGTCAGAATGAGCGTGTTCCTCCACCACCTTCACCGCCTCCTACTCTGCAAGAGTTGATGGCTCAACAGAACGAGATCTTGCGACAGCTGGCTCAGCGTCAGCCACCACCTCAGCACTATGGTGGTGGTGATCATCAGCGTCACCCTGCAGCAGCCACTTATCAGGAGTTCCTCAGTACCTAGCCACTGTTGTTCACCAAGGCCGAGGACCCCCTTGATGCTGATGTATGGCTGCGAGTAGTGGAATCCAAATTCCCGCTACTCCATGGAGTTTGTTCAGAGGTGACTAAGGTCAGGTTCGCCACCCAGCAGCTTCGTGGACCCGCGCGGACATGGTGGGACCATTTTCTTGCTATGCAGCCAGTTGACCGTGAGGTGGAATGGAGAGAGTTCAAGGCAGCTTTCAGGGGGCACCATATACCAGCAGGCATTATGGACTGCAAGCTCAACGAGTTTCTGGCACTCACTCAAGGGAACCGGACAGTGTTACAGTATGCTCAGGCCTTCAATGACCTGTGCCAGTATGCCAGATATCATGCAGACACCGACGAGAAGAAGAGGGACAGGTTCAGGAGGGGGCTCAGCACTAAGCTCCGTGACCGTCTCAACACAGGCAGGGCTAACAGCTATAATGAGTTAGTCAACATGGCCATTTCTCAGGAGGACTGTATCACAGCTTGTTAGGCAGAAAAGAAGAGGAAGACCCCTGTAGCAGGACCTTCAGCTCAGCCACAGCGCTTCAAGATTGTATCTAACACTCAGAACAGAGGACCTCAGCAGCATCAAGGACGTTGGGTGATCCGACCACAGCAGCAGCAGCAGGCACCCAACCGCACCCAGTTTCCAGTTCAGAGGAACAATCAGCAACAACAGCAGCAGAACCATCAGGCCAATGACAACAGGTGTTTCACTTGTGGTAACACTGGACATTATGCCAATAATTGCCCCAGAAACCAGCAACGGCAGGGACAGAATGCCAACCAGAACCAAGGCAAGAGGCAGAAGGTGCAAGTGAGGCAAGGCAGGCCGAACTTCACCACCATGGCTGATATTCCAGAGGGAGCACCCGTCATGACTGGTATCTTTTCAGTTTTGAATTATCCTGCTATTATTCTCTTTGATTCTGGTGCATCACATAGTTTTATCAGTGCCAAATTTAGTGCCAAGTGCCAATTGCCTTTTCACCACACCGATGGGGGTATTACAATTTCAACACCAGGAGGCAGGGTTGCCACCTATGAAATCAATAGGCAAGTGCCTATAAAATTTGGTAGTCTTGTGATTAGAACCACCCTTCTCATCTTAGGATTGGATAGCGTGGACATTATATTGGGAACAGATTGGTTATCCAGGCATCAGGCAGTATTGGATATTGCAGCAAGGGCCATTGAGATTCACTCGCCTACTTATGGCGAGACTACTTTATACTTGCCTGATCAGGGTTGTACCCATTCTTGTGCATTCACTATGATAGAGTCACTAGTTGAAAGAATCCCTGTGGTCTGTGACTACCCAGATGTTTTTCCAGATGCATTGCCAGGGATGCCACCCGATAGAGACATAGAGTTCGCAATTGAATTGCAACCCGGGACTGCTCCTATCTCCAAGAGACCCTATAGGATGCCTCCCGCTGAATTGGCGGAGATGAAAAAGCAGCTACAAGAGTTGTTGGACAAGGGGTTCATTCGCCCAAGTACTTCACCTTGGGGATGCCCAGCACTATTTGTGAAGAAAAAGGATGAGAGTTTGAGAATGTGTGTTGATTACCGCCCTCTCAATGCGGTAACCATCAAGAACAAATACCCACTGCCCCGCATTGATGTTTTGTTTGATCAGTTGGTGGGAGCCAAAGTGTTCTCCAAGATAGACCTTCGCTTGGGCTACCATCAGATCAAGATTCGTGCCAGTGATATTCCGAAGATGGCTTTCTCTACCAGATATGGGCTCTATGAGTTTTTGGTGATGTCTTTTGGGTTGACCAATGCCCTGGCTTATTTCATGTACCTGATGAACTCAGTATTCATGCCAGAGCTGGACAAGTTTGTGGTGGTTTTCATTGATGGTATTCTGGTTTATTCCAAGAATGAAGCCAGCACGCTAAACATTTGCATACTGTACTTCAGAGACTGCGTGACCATCAGTTGTATGCTAAGTTGTCTAAATGTGATTTCTGGCTGAGGGAAATTAAATTTCTAGGCCACACAATTTCTCAGGACAGGATATCAGTTGACCCTGAGAAGGTACAAGAAGTAATGGATTGGAAACCTCCTACCACAGTGCGGCAGATTCAGAGTTTTCTGGGATTGGCAGGGTATTATCGACGATTCATTCCGGATTTCTCCAGAATTGCCAAGCCGATGACTGAACTGTTGAAGAAGGGAGTCAAGTATGATTGGAGTCAGAAGTGTGAGGATGCCTTTCATACACTAAGGCAACATTTGACAACAGCACCAGTGCTAGCTCAACCTGATAACACCAAGCCCTTTGAAGTTTATTGTGATGCTTCTGGTACTGGTTTGGGATGTGTCTTAATGCAAGACAATAGAGTGATTGCCTACGCCTCCCGAGGACTTAGACCCCATGAGCAGAACTACCCCACACATGATCTGGAATTAGCAGATGTGGTTCATGCTCTCAAGATATGGAGACATTACCTGATGGGAGCTCACTGTAACATTTACACTGATCATAAGAGTCTCAAATACATTTTCACTCAAGCGGATCTTAATATGAGGCAGAGGAGATGGTTAGAGCTAATCAAGGACTATGATTTGGAGGTGCATTACCATCCTGGCAAGGCCAATGTTGTGGCAGATGCCTTAAGCAGGAAGGCCGAGTGCAATTGTATGAACATGGATGCAAGAGTCACCACCCTATGTGATGAGTTGTGCAAACTAAACCTAGAGGTTGTTTCCTCGGGTGCTTTAAATTATATCTCGGTGGAGCCCACATTGCAAGAGCAAATAGTCAGGGCACAGATTGAAGACAAGGGTGTTCAGGTCATTAAGGAAATGATCGAGCAGAAAGCAGAAAAATACAAATGCTTCCATTAGGACAGCAAAGGAATCCTATGGTTTGGAGATCGATTGGTTATTCCCAAGGACCCTGAGCTCAGAAAGAAGATATTGGATGAAGCTCACCTTTCAAAATTCTCCATACACCCGGGCAGCAATAAGATGTATCATGATCTCAGATCCTTATACTAGTGGACCAGAATGAAGAGGGAAACTGCCAAGTACATATCTGAATGTGACACCTGCCAGAGAATCAAGGCCAATCATTTGAAGGTAGCAGGCCCTTTGCAACCCCTTCCCATACCATCTGGAAATGGGAGGACATTTGTATGGATTTTATCGTAGGATTGCCCAATACCTCCCGGCACCATGATTCCATTTGGGTCATTGTGGACAGATTGACCAAGACAACTCACTTCTTGCCAGTGCACACCACCCACAGGACAGAGAAATATGCAGAAATCTACATTGACCAGATAGTTCGCTTGCATGGAATACCAAAGACTATAGTATCGGACAGAGGAGCACCATTCGTGGCATGATTTTGGGAGCAACTACAGGAATCACTTGGGACCCATGTAATAAGAAGCTCAGCATACCATCCTCAAATAGATGGCCAGACAGAAAGGGTAAATCAGGTTTTGGAAGACATGTTGAGGGCCTATGTGCTACACTATGGAAAGGATTGGGACAAGTGTCTTTCCTTGGCAGAGTTCTCTTATAATAACAGCTACCAGTCCAGTTTGAAGATGTTTCCTTTTGAAGCCTTGTATGGAAGAAGGTGTAGGACCCCGCTGAATTGGTCTCAAGCAGGAGAAAGGTAAATATTTGGACCAGACTTGGTGCTTGAAGCAGAGGAAAAGGTCAGAGTTATTAAGAATAACCTAGAAGCTGCCCAGGCCAGGCAAAAGAGCTATCATGACAAGAGAAGGAAGCCCCATGCAGTTCGAAGTGGGAGATCATGTTTATCTTAAGGTGTCACCCACCAAAGGTGTCCAGAGATTTGGGATCAAGGGCAAGTTAGCTCCTCGCTACATTGGACCCTATGAAATCAAGGAAACTTGTGGACCTGTAGCATATCAATTGAAGTTGCCACCCCAAATGACAGTTGCTCATGATGTGTTCCATGTATCCCAGCTACGGAAATGTGTCCGCTTACCCGCTGAAGTGCTACCTGAACCAGAAATTGAGATAGAACCAGACTTGTCTTATCAAGAGTACCCCGTCAAGGTATTGGATCAGAAGGAGAGATCAACGCGGGCAAGGTCGATCAGAATGTATAAGGTTCAGTGGAGTCACCATTCAGTAGAAGAGGCTACATGGGAGACTGAGGATTTTCTACGCTCTCGCTTCCCCGACTTTCTGCCCAAGGGAGTCGGTACATAACCTAAAACCCCACCCCACCTGCCCTTTGAATCTAAATCTAAGAAAAACTTAGATACTAAAGGTGTAGTAAGCTTTAGAAATGACTTAAAAAGGACTTCCTTCTGAAGTCGCAAAGAGAATGACATTCGAAGAGCAGTTAACTAGAGAAACTTGGATAAAAGAAGGAGCAACGCGCCGACACGCCTTCATGGCACCCCCTCCAGAGGACTCTACCTAAAATCTTGGGACGAGATTCCTTTAAGGGGGGAGGGCTGTAACACCCAGGTGTTACCATGGCCATGGCACATTTATGCACTAATGACTGTGACCACATGTGGGAGAGACTTGTGAAGAAGAGCATAAAACCTTGGGAACCATGTATTAACCAAGAATGTTAATCACCAAAAGCATTACCCAAGCATTTATGCAATTATCACCTTAGGCAAGAGAAGAATAAACCCTAGACCCTTCTTGAGCCCTTAACTCCCAAAATCCTAGTAAAGGGGGAAAGGTTAAGCAAATGTGCAAACCATGAGTTAACCCTTAGCCAAAGTTTAAGTAACATTATAATCTACAAAATACAGAGAGGAAACATTGCAAAAAGATCCCTTAAAACCCCCAAATCCATTCCTTAAGTGGAGAGAGCACTAGAGCTCTCTAATTCTTTCTAAGTCAAATTTTGAACCTAATCTAAAGATCCACCATGTTCACTTAGTAAAGGGCACCAAAACCACATGAGTTGTATACCAAAAATGTGTCATACCACCTAAGGCACCCACTGGAAAAGTTTGAAACCGAGCCCAAGGCGTTTGACAAGATTTGGCATGGTTTTTGTCGTGAGGTGGACAGAGGGACAAGCCGGAATTGGCGTCTGCAAATCTCCCTACCTAGGGCATATCTGCCATGGGGACTCACATACAAGAGACAGCCCTAGGTGTTAGGAGGAGGCCTGCGCCGGATTTTTGCCAAGATTCGCATGCTTGCGATCTCGGCAAGCTGTTGAACACGGGCAGAAGAACACTTCCACATGTTCGACGCGCTCTGAGCGCGCCAGAGCACGCCCGCGCCCGACCCCGCGCGCCCCGTGTCGCGCCGAGCCGTGCCCGTGTCCCCTGCTTGCGCCCGTGCCTATAAAGCCTCCTTAGGCGTCGACCGTACTCCTCCGCGCACGCTCGACCTCGCCGGAGCCAGAGATCACCGGCGGTTGCCCTGCAAACGACGTGCCCGCGGCCACCCGATCCCCCGCCACCGTAGACCGGCCTGCAGAGCCCTTCCCAGCCACGCTCAACCCTCGGAAGAGACCGTGCATGCCTCGGTGAAGCTCCCTGAGCAAGGAATCAGACTTTGCCTCGCCGAAGAAGCTGGTCCAGGGTCGCTAGACTTCACCCGACCGCCGGTGAACGTGGACTGGGTAAGCCTCTGCCCCATTTTTCGATTCCTTGCGCGCATAGCCTCTACGTCATCCCATGGAGCTCATCGTGCCGTTCAATTGAACTAGATCACCGTGGTTAAGCCGGAACACCCGCCGCCGACGAGATCACCCGCCTGCGCACGTGGACCGGTCGATTCCGGCCACCACTGCCGTCGAGTCGTACCTCGCTGTGACCGCCAGGACTTCCCGAAGCCAACCCGCCCCTCGCCGGACCTCTGTCACTGCCGGTAAGCCGTGCCGCCCTTTTCCTTTCCGCGGGTACTGTTTGCATAAGGGGAGGGACCTCGGGAAAGAAGAAAGAAAGGCCAGGGGGTTTTGTGCGCTGTCAGTGACTCAGGGGAATAGTAGCGCAGGGGTAGAAATGAGCGGGTTGATTTAGATAGAACCCAGGGTCTCCGATGCAAAGTAGTTTTCCAGGAAACCTTTTAAAATATTCTGATTTAAATCCAAACAGAACTTGAAAATTCATAACTTTAGTTTGGTTTACCCAAATCGAGTCAAACCAATTTTGCCAGATCCTAAATAATGTAAACCACTTAGGAAAAATATAAAACCCCTAAGTGTTGTAGAGAATTTTAAAGTTTTGATTTAAATGATTAACTGGTCAAAAGCTACAAGAAATCAGGAAAAATAGTTACACTATTTGACTGGGATTGAGAAAATTTAGAAAGCTACTTAATGAATTCCTAACCTATTTAAAAATAATAAACCCTTCTGTGCACCCCATTAAGATAGGTTTTGCCATTTAAAACACTTTTTGCTTAAAGTTAAAGAAAATATCAAAGGTAGTTTAAATAAAAAACCAGGGAGCACCCACATTTTTGTTAGTTTACTTATTCAGTATAGTTCACTAGAAAAATTTCTTATACCCTTGGTTAGTACAGAATAAATAAGATACCTTTTATTTTAGGAAAACAAGGAAAACTTAGAAAAACCCTAGAAAAATAACCCCAAGGAGAAAACACCCCAAACCTTGGGATAACTAATGTTTTGTTATTAAGAACATAGGAAAAATATGAAATCTGTTGTTTGACATTTTCAAATAACAAGATAGTAGTAAGTGCCTTTTTAGCATTAAACATTAGAAAATCACAACTAAATAACCACCAAATATCCTTCTGTGATTTTTGGCACAGAGGCATGTTATTACTTTTAGATACCAGCAAAAATGACCCTTAGGACAGAACCCACCCCTAGTTAAGAGTTGTAGTGCAAAGTGACCCCTTTGCCCCAACTTTTGTTATTTTTGTCCAGGGCATACTCTATTTAATTTGAACCTCAAATTTATAGGGCAGACTACAATACCAAATAGTAACCTCCTGTAATTGTTATAGAATTTTTGGAAATTAAGTCCTTAAATAAAGTGCTCTTGCTTCCTCTCATCTTCAGCAACTTCATCCGGTGCGTATCTGGAGAGCTGAATGAACTTGTCATGGTACTCGCTTACTGACATGCTTCCCTGCTTCAGTGACAGAAATTCCTTCTTCTTAATCTTCATCAGTCCAACGGGAATATGGTAGTTTCTGAACTGAGTAGAAAATTCTGCCCATGTGATAGTATCAGCAGCATCATGGGCAACAATGTATGAATCCAACCAATCAGCAGCAGGACCTGTCAGATGACCAGAAGCATATAGAACCTTCTCCCGGTCAGAGCATTGGGCAATACTCAACATCTTTTCCATAGACTTCAGCCAATCATCAGCGTCCAGTGGATCAGGAGAACTGGTAAACGTCGGTGGCTTATGGCTCATGAACTCCCGGTGGTTGTCCTGGGGTGGAGCTGGTGGTGGAGGTGGTGGTGGCAGTGGTGCTTGTTGCTGTTGCGCCCTTCGCTCCTAGCGCATCTCCTCTCGCTCTTGGCGCATCTCTTGGCGTTCCTGCCGCATCTGTGCATGCATATCTACCATGGTGTCTACCATCTGCTGCATTATCCGTATCTGAGCTGCAACTGCGGGATCAGCTCCGGCTGGTGGATGCTGTGGAGGATCCATCTCAGGTTGTTGTTGTGGTTGTCTAAATATCCTCTAAGTGTGTCGATTGGGAGGTAGATCAATTCCACCACCCTTCCTGATATTGACCATCTGAGTTAGAAACATATGGTAAGAAAAATAGTAGACAAGGCAGGTATTTACGAATCATGTTACTTTGGGGGATTTATTAGCTAAGCGTATTGGTGTTTTACCTACTAAAGATAATTCATTACCTTATGGTGGTACATGCTAGGATGTCCATCTATAATATTTCAATCAATCAAAGAAGCAAATCAGGCATTTATCATCAGAACAATCAACCAATATTTTTAAATAGAGAAAATAGTTTTAATTTTGTCTTAGGTCTCCTATCTCTGAAAAAGTTCATAATTGTAGGATTCCAAGGTGTGAAATCCATCTTGTATTAGAGTAGAAAAGATAAGAGTAATCAGAGTATGACAGCAAAAGGTGAGACAAGATCAAGATAAGATAAGTATAGAATGAATCAGAGTAAGGTAAGTAGGTAAGGTTTTGCCCATTTCTATCTAGGTTTCGTCCTACAGCCAACATTCCTCTGATACCACTTCTGTCACACCCAGATTTAAGGGACAAAGCCGGGTGCATCTCATACATGCGCCAAAGAAGACAACATATATAATAACAGAGTGTATAGATATAAATGTCACAATAACATCAGAGTACTTATTACATTGTGGAAGTCTTACAAAATAAAAGATAAATATAAAACGAACTAAGGTCCATCCTTGGTGCCAATAAGTCAACTAGGAGACGCCACCTAGATCAGATCAAACTCCTCATTGTGTGGCTCCTCTTGAACCACCTGTTCTTCTCCTGTGGGGGGTGTGAGACAGCAAGGGTGAGCTCACACATGTTCATCGCTCAACAAGTTGTGGGGAATAATGTGGCATGAACTCACCAAAGGTTCATGTGAAGTGTAAGGCTGATCAACAAAATAAAGATTGAAGCTGAGCATTGCTTTTATAAGTTTGTCAAAATTTTATTAGCAGTTACTAAGTGTAAGTAAATACCAAACCATAATAAATAATAGAACAAAGTTAATAAATAATCCCATGCAATGCAAATGACAAATTGAATTTAAGTTCCATAAATTAATCATGTGAGTGTCTGAGTCGCTCATGACCATGAGCACGGCTAGTATACCAGTTTTACGCTCTGCAGAGGTTGTACCCTGTATCCACAAGTCGTGTATCCCATGTCGCCAGGGTTTGCAAGGCCCTTAGACACTACCGAGGTGAATGGCTAGGGATCCACTACGAGGCCTTTACAAAGTTCCACTAGCTTCCGAAAACACGCTAGAGTTTATGGGAAGAGCACTTGCAAGAATCCCTCGTCTGACCGCCATCGCAGCAAAATCAACCTGAGAACCTCCCTGCATGCAACTCCCCTACTGTCCTTGCCCCTTTCGGGTAAGGTAGTCTTCCACTAGCTTTCCTAATTAGTTAGCCAAGGGGTCCCATTCCTCCCTTGTGGTGGCACTATTTTTCCGGGTGGTTCTCCATGTTCCCATTAACATAATGATCTTATCATGAACATAAATAACATAACAAAATAATTGGAACATGAATGTAATGAAATATTAACCCAAAACCATATAAAGCAATAGCAAAACTACCCAAGTGATTCAGGGGTAAACAAGGTAAAAAGGATAAACAGACTAGGGTGACCTATTGGGTCCCATCAAAATTAAACCTATGCATGAATAAATGACATTAAAGAACATTATTGGGTATAAAAGTGGTCAAGGGCACAACTTGCCTTCAGTGAGCTCCTGCTCAGCAACTTCTATCTGCTGGGCACCAAGATCCTCAGTCACAGGCTCTTCTACTCGCCACAATACAAACAAGCACAATGTATAGAGAAAATTAACATCACACCAAACATGTAAACAAAATACATAATAATAATGTACACATTAAAATAAGATCCTAGGAACAGGAATCATTAATTTTGGAGTTATGGATTTTAAATTATGAATTTCCAAAGGTTTTATGTGTTTGATATATGATTAAGTGAGAAATTAATTTTACTATTGTTTTCATGTCAAAACAGAGACTCTAGGTGATAAACAATAATATTACAAAATTTTAGAAACTGGAATGGATCAATTTGGAGTTCATATGAATTTTCTAGGGTTTAAACAAGTTTCTGCAATTAATTTAATACTAAAATCATTTTCTAATTGATTTTTCTTAGGTTTTCTATTTCTCTGGACTGGGCATCAAATACCATAGAAGGTAGGGGTTTCGGCGTAAGGTTTACATAGACTCATAAATACTCAAGTCGGACAGTGGGTTGAATACTAGGTTAACCATGGACTCTTAAGTAAAATCACGCCTGCGAAGGGGTATCGCGGGGTATCGGCCGTCCGTTCTCAGATCTAGGGTCTAGATTAGATCGGCGCGGTTGCGAACGGTACGCGACGAGAACCGTTGGATGCAAATACGACGGGGAGGATTTTATTATTCTAGATTCGTGTCTATCCGTCCGATCCAGATCAACGTACCAGACCGAAAGCCGCGAACGGGTATGCGATCATCTAATCTTAGCCGTTCACTAACGGATCCACGGCCCCCATGACCCCGCCGTTATTCGTGCCCGTGACCGCCGGACTTGGGCGGCGGTGCCCGTTATAATGGCGGCGAGACCGCCGGAGTTTAGCCATACGGTGCTACGGAGACCCATTCCCTACCCCGATTAGCGCTACACAAAGGGAAGACATCGCGAACTGTATGGGTAGCTACTCACCCGGAATAGGCACGGCCAGAGCGGGAATCCTCGGCAATGGTGGCCGCAGCGGCGGAGGTAACTCCGATGACGAATCCACGTGCCACCAGCTACTCACGGATGAAATCGCGTGGCTGAGCATGTCCCGAGCACGACACCATGCCCCTGAGTCCGCGCTCCGAGGCCCAACAGTGACGGAGGAGCGGTCTCCTCAGATGCGGCTCTCCCTTCCTCTCCAGTAAGCGATGGAGGCTTGGATTTAGGGTTATGGCGTGAAGAAATCAACGAGGCAATGGCTACGAGGCTATGGGGTGGAGTCGGTCCGCCTTTGTAGCCACCGTTGGACGGAGTCATGCCGCGGGGAAACCGGGCGGCTCAATAGTCTGCGCCACGAAGTTCGGCGTGGAAGATTTACAGTGGCGAGGTAATGCGGCTGGCACGTGGGTCCCAACGGCCACCAGGAGCAGCGCGCGCGGGGGAAAGAGAGTCACGGACACGTGGGCCCGGTAGGTCAGTGACCGCGGCAATAACGCGAGCGTGGGGCGAGTGGGTAGCTGACGCGTGGGGCCTAGTAGTCGGCGCCCGAGTGCGGTGAAGCGGAGAGGGGCGCGCGAGGAAGGTTAATGGGTCGAGTGAATGATTTGGGCCCATGCGAGTCTGATCCCCTTTCCTTTTCTTTCTCAATTTATGGTTGGTTTACCTTTTTTACTTTCTTGATTTCAAACTTAAATTTGAATTTTGTCATGAGTCTCATATTTGAGCTAAATATTCAACTTCAAATCCTAGTGTAGGAATAATATATTTTTATTTACTTATTTTTGTCCACATAATATTTGTTTTCTTCTCTTTTCTAAATTCTAGAATTTCTTTTAGAATTGAAATTCCACTTTAGGCTTTAATATATTTCTTGTCATTTTATGTTGTCACAAAATGCACACCAAATAAAACCTCAGCATGATGCACAATTTAATGGCATGACTTTTATTAATCCTTTGTTTTTAAATGAGGCGTTCACTTGTGATAATAAATAGAGAGTGCACATGCATAAAGGGAATAGTTTCTCCTTTAGTAATCTCTTACAAATTGGGTATTATAGATCCTGCATCAAATGAGTATGTAATTTTCATGGCCATAGAAGGAAACACTCATATAGTAGCGTTAAATAGGGAATTCTCTCATTTTATTGCCACTTTGCACTTTGACCTCAAAAAATCATTTCACGATATATATGTTTTTGTTACCTCATCTACGTTTCTTAACACCATTTTTATTTAATGTCCTTCTGTTATTATTTCATCCTGATTGTATTCATTGAGGACAATCAAAATTTATTCTATGCTATATGTACAGAGAAATTCTGTGAATTGTTATGCATATTCTTCAGTCTTGGTGTCCTGCATTAGTAAACATGCTAGCTGTAGGGGGTTCTCTATGCAGCAGGGTTTATGTTTTAGGGTTTCGGGCTATTTTGTAAAACATTTTATCTTTTTCAAAATGCTTCCTCTTCCAAAGGAGCAGGAAGTTTTTTATATAGAACAAAATCCCCTGGACTAAACCATCCAGGAATCTCGGTAGTTTCCCACCGGTTTACATTTTCAAAACCAGCTATTGGACTTCCCGTCCACCATAGCTCACTACTCAACCATCAGAACTTTTAAAACCAATTTTCAAAAGCATTTTTGGAAAACAAAATACTAATTGTCAAACCAAGTTATAACTCATCCATATCCGTGGACGTAGACTATTCAAATAGGTTTTTGAACTCTGTGAAGAGGTGTACACTTCACCCACTAGCCCGGTTTCTACAATCTCACCATCGTGAGATCGGATTACCAAAACTCTCTCCTCCCCTACACGTCTTTACCTTAACAGTTATACCAAAAGGAACATGGCCACCTCCATGCCCAAACCAGGACAAAACTTTCCCCCTCCATGTCCTCCCAGTGCTCCCCAGCCAACATACCATTAGGGTGTCGACCGTGCCAGTTCGGATCAAGCGAATGCACATATGGTCTCAAGTGGTTGTACTTGATAATACTATAGGCAGTGAAGAATGGCATACCGTACGAGAGGGGTAATCCTTCATTCTCACACCTAACCCGGCTGAGCCATCACCTTAAGGCCCTCCCCACACCGAGGAGTCCCTGATCATCCCACTCAAAGGTGATAAGGGTGATAACCCCTCATCATACACATTTTGAAAAACATTTTATTTTGAAAAACTCACACCTTTGCTCAAACCTTTTTGTAACAAAAATGTTAAGGAGTATAAAGATGAATTGCAGCGAAGTTCTAAGGCTGGGTTGCCAAATTAACATGTCTCTTAGCAACAAATCATATAATGCATAAAATAACAGGTTGATAATTGTCTTTGAAAAAACATATGTAATTTATGCATCAAAGGGATCCAGTGAGCTTGACATGCTTTAACAAGTGAAAGGGTGAGAGCTCGCGGAATTGGCTTCTGGCTCCACCGTCTAGCATAGACTTGCAGAACTGGCCTTCACGAGAAGGTATGAACGCTCCGATAACTACATAGCATGAACAAGCAAGCATACAAATCAGCAAGTATATCAATAAATATTCATTATAGTGGCCAGAAATGGTGGTGGATGGGTGAATATAGTTTTGAGTATAGTTTGTGTTGATGGAGTAGAGATGCTTACCCGAAGAGTGTATTGGAGGTGGACCAATACTAGAAGTGTAGTGGCAGAGCGAGGTAACTGAGTGCGTGGGGGGTTGCCTTGGCTCAGGGTGCTGAGGGTGTGGGAGGGAGAGGGTAACTCTCTAGAGGTATTTATAGATGGGTGCGTATGGTTTAGAATGGTAGAGTTTACTGTTTATGAGAATCGTGGTGAAAGAATCAGTTTAGATAGAGAATTATAGGTGAAATATGGGACAAGAGTATTTTTGGAGTTTTCTAGAATATGAACCATGCTTACAAGATGACATGGTTGGATAAAGGGTAATTTGATAAGAATTTAGAAATCAGAACTGTCAAAATCAGAGACTGGACGAAGGAGTTTTGGTTTTTATAATCATATGAATAAAAAAGGAAAAGGGAAAAGGAATATTCCTAGAATTAGAATATTTAGAGATATTTGGAAGCAGAGTGCCATGAATTATTTCTAGACTATTCATGAGCAGATATACTTATGTTGGTGGCAATTGTTCCTACCTTCTCTGTCACATGGGACAAGAGTAAGGCAGCACACAGACAACTGGAATACTGTGATATTCTCATTTAGACGGGTTGTGGTATCTTGGGCCAGGTTTTATAAGATTGACGGTGTATCCATACAAACATGTTTCTCCTTTCATTTTGGAAGCATGTTTCGAAAGAACCTCAAAGCTAAGCGTGCTCAACTTGGAGCAATTCTTGGATGGGTGACCAAACGGGAAGTTCTTACTAGAAGGAAAATCATAGTCCCTGGAGTTCGTATGACAGAGATATTGGTCTGGTAGGTCTTAGGTGAGCTGATCATCATGATGGATGAGAAGTTGAATATTTGGGCGATTGGAGTAACAATGAATAGTATGATGAAGGATGAATAATGATTATGAATGATCCGTTTAACGGTGAATAGTTCGTCTGAACAAACGATGAATGATGAGTAGGGATTATGAATGAACGATGAATGATAAATAGTTCGTATGAATGAACGATGAATAGGGATTATGAACAAACGAACGATCGGACCAACGAACGATCAAAATTTCGGCAGCATAACGGCTGAACAAAGATTATTTGGACGAACGAATGAACAAACTACGAACATATGGATGAATGGTCGAATGAACGACAGAAGGATCCTTGTGCTTGTGTTGTGCTTGTGTGGGACTGAGAGTGAGAGTGAGTTGCCATGAAATCACTTGGGATGGCATGAGGGAGCCCCTTGTCTCTCTATTTATCGGCAAGATGGGGGGATTAGGGGGAGGAGGAGAGGATTAGTGGGAGGAGGCGAGGATTAGTGGGAGATAAGCATGTAGTAGCTGTGGATAAGTTAAATTAGCTTGTAGAGCTCACTGTATGACACCGGACGCGTATGTATACGTATGAGCATAAGGAAAATTATTAAGAAAATACTTGTAGTGATTTTCAAAATGATTTTGAGGGTATTTCTCAAGAGAAAAATATTTAGAGAAACATCGGTGGAATATTTAGGCAATATTTCTGAAACAATTTGAAGGGACCACATGGAAAATATTTGTAGGTCTTTTTGAGGAGAATTTTTGAGAGAATATAGACCACTATATTTTCTTTGTTGAGATCAACTTGCAAACAAACATTTTGAAACAAAATTTAAAAGTTCATTTTGAATTTAGAGCGAGTTTGAGAAATTTTCTAGATTTGAATTTTCGGGGTGCTACATATCTATACAAACATGGTTCGCCTTTCTTTTTGAAAGTCTAGTTCGAAAGAACCTCGAAGTTAAGCGTGGTCAACTTAGAGCAATTCTGGGATGGGTGACCAACCTTGAAGTTCTTACTAGAAGGAAAATCACTGTCACCGGAGTTTGTATGGCTGAGATATTAGTCTGGCAGGTTTTAGGTGAGCTCATCATCATGATGGATGAGCAGTTGAATATATGGGCGATCGGATGAATGATGAATAGTAACGATGGTTAGTAGGATGAACGATCCGATGAACGATGAATAGTGATTATGAATTATCCGATGAACGATGAATAGTTCGTTTGGATGAACGACGAATGATGAATAGGTATTATGAACGAACGATGAATAGTTCATAGGAACGAACGATGAACATGGATTATGAACGAATGGGCGAACGATCGGACGAACGAGCGATCAGAATTTTGGCAGTATAATGGCTGGACAAAGATTATTTGGACGAACAAACAGACGAACGATCCAATGATCGGACGGACGAACAAATGAACCATGAACGATCGGATGAATGATCGAACAATCGGAGGAACGAACGAACTATGAACATTTGGATGAACAATTGAATGAACAACCAAACGATCCTTGTGTGCATGTTGTGCTTGTGTGGGAGTGGGAGTGAGTCAGTGAGTGGGAGTGAGTAGCCATGAAATGGCTTGGGATGGCATGAGTGGGCCCCTTGCCCCTCTATTAATATGCAAGGTGGGGGATTAGGGGGAGGAGTCGAGGATTAGTGGGAGGAGGCGAGGATTAGTGAGAGATAAAACATGTATTAGCTTGTAGAGCTCACTGTATGACACCGGAGGCGTATGCATACGTATGAGCATAACGAAAATTATTAAGAAAATATTTGTAGGGATTTTAAAAGTGATTCCGAGGGTATTTCTTAGGAGAAAAATATTTGGAGAAATATTGGTGGAACATTTATCCAGTATTTCTGAAAAGAATTTGAGGGGGTCACTAGAGAAATATTTGTAGGATATTTTGAGGAGAATTTTGGAGATAAGGTAGACCACTATATTTTCTTTGTTGAGATCAACTTGCAAGAAAACATTTTGAAACGAAATTTAAAATTCATTTTGAATTATAGCGAGTTTGAGAAATTTTCTAGGTTTGGATTTTCGGGGTGCTACAAGGGGCTGACGTCATAGGACTGAGAAAATAGATGTAAGGATGCGACAAAAAAAGAAAGTCTAACAAGGAAGTCAAACTATCATGATCGTGCCATGTGCCCATGTGCCCCCAAAAGGTCCTAATGACCTTATCGTTACTATTTGCGAGGAGTCTTCCCAATCGGGTGACCTCTTGCGATCCTCGCTTGATCCACCCTCGTTCGGAGCCACCTCCTTCCCTTTCTGGGATGTTTCTTGGCTTGGAGCACCCTGCTCCTAGCGAGCAGCATTGGCTTTAGGAGCCACTTTCCCCCTGATGAGGCATGTTGCATCCAAAAGCCTCTAGCATCTGTCTGAGTGGACCTCTGGAACCACCTTGAGCATCAGTGTGCCACTGCTCCGACCTTGCACCAACGACTTGTTCGGCTGCCCTGTAACCACAGGAGCTGTAGTTGTTCGGACGGCTGCAGCTACAATCCATAGAGACAAAATACTATACAAGCCGCAGCCGGATTAATGCCACAACAAGCCGCAAACCTTCTGTGTCGCACAAAACATTTGTGGTGTTGACACCGACATGGGAGGCAACTACTTCTACTTAGGATTTTTCCGCTAATGTGACCGAATGCTCGTTCTCCTAGAAACGTCCTCATTCTATGCAGTGTGATTTATACCGATACCGTTGTCTATCTACAATAGCATCCGCGAGCTGATGGAGGCAGCCTAAAGCATTCTAATATTTTTTTCATTAAAATTTATAGGAAAACATACTTTATATTTAAGTCCTCTAAAAAACTAGTTAGATTTTGACTAAATTTCGTGAATTGGAAAAAGTATAATACCAAAACTAAAATTCCCATATATTATTAATAGCATTACCTACCATTACAATGTATGTAATAACAGCGATCTTAATTTTTGTTTAGAAGCAGGCATGACTACACTCAGCCCGCGTAGAGTACCGAGCATGAGTTCACCCCCCAATGCAGCAGTAGCACTTGTTATCTTTGCATGGAGGAAACCCTTTAGCGCATCGTGCTCCGTTTCCTTGCATAATTCCTTCTTTAGCTGGAGTAGAAACACCGACATCATTTGTGACATGACCTAGTAGAAGGTAAAGGATAAGTGTTCTATTACCAATAAATGCCTCGAGAATAATTACCTTCAAAATTATTTGAGTAATTTAACACAGGGGATTGCGATACATTAGCAATTTGCCATGATACACACATGGTATCATATAATAACATCTTCTAAATTGTCTACATCTATCTAAGCATGCACACACATGTCTGTATAGTTTTCACTTACACTTCCCATGTGCATGAGCAGCAAAGTATCCGAGGAGAAGTAACGAGAAAAACACTAGAGCATCCACCCTCTTTCTGTACTCCATGTCGCAAGAAAATTTAAGGAACTCCTCATGTTTGATCCTAGAAGAGTGTATACTTATATATATACTAGAGAGAGCGACATTTGTGTTCATTTGAGCTCTTGCGCTTGGATCGCTTCCTTTCTTTCTCATTCTTCTTGTGATCAACTCAATTGTAACCGAGGCAAGAGACACCAATTGTGTGGTGGTCCTTGCGGGAACTTTGTGTTCCGTTTGATTGAGAAGAGAAGCTCACTCGGTCTAAGTGACCATTTGAGAGAGGGAAAGGGTTGAAAGAGACCCGGTCTTTGTGACCACCTCAACGGGGAGTAGGTTTGCAAGAACCGAACCTCGGTAAAACAAATCATCGTGTCTCGCTCTTTATTTGCTCACGATTTGTTTTGCGCCCTCTCTCTCGGACTCGTTTATATTTCGAACGCTAACACGGCTTGTAGTTGTGCTTAAGTTTATAAATTTCAGATTCGCCCTATTCACCCCCCCTCTAGGCGACTTTCAATATCCTTGGTGGAAAGACCACTCATTAAAGAGTCATTGCCACACCCATCAACAGAGGTTGGAGTAGGGATGACATCATTCTCTTCTTTAGCACATATTTCTTCAAAATATAATAATATAGGATCATCTTCAGGGCTAATCTGAGGGCTTCATTTCCTCTTGTTAGGATTTGATGACGGTTCTAAAACCTCAACATCACTAGAGTCAGTCTCATTGTCTTCTATACTTTTGTTTGTATTACTTTTATATAATTGACATCCCTTTCTCTTGTTCAAATTCGAAGAAAATAAAATAGCGGCCAATTTTGGCCTAAAGTTTTTTATATCGTCCTGCAAAGTAAGAAAATACATGGTGTTATTTTCAGATAACTGTAGATATGTATATGATAACTGTTTCTAATATACATGTGTAAAATTGTCTGGTAGTTCGACTCTTGTCCAGTACTCCATACAATTAAGTAGGAAAAGTCCACACCAATAACTACATTAAAAAATCAAATCAAATATGTTTCCAATTTAAATGAAACATTTTTAAAACGATCGAATATATATATAAGTCTGCTTGGCATCTTTAAACTCTATAAGTTTCCAATGCCAAGAGACAACTTGAAGGTCTAGCCAATTATGGTCTTTAAGTTTCATGTAATGCGACACACCATCTATTTGCTTTTGCAAACCCTTTAGCTACAAAACAAAATTAGTAAATCACATCAACAAATTACTCATAACCACAAACAAAATTAGTAACGAGTTTTATTTACTCACAACACAATCGAGATCATTATGACCCAATGAAGAACCCAATGAATCGAGTATTTGTATCTCTCGTCTTTTGGCATTAAGCACAACAAGATACCAGTGAAGTTCACAAATGTTTATAGGTATGAACACCTACAAAATACTTATATATATATTATGTTTCATAAGTATCATACGATGATTTTATAACTAAACTCATATATAGTAAATTATTTTGTTACCATGTCATGTTGAAGATATAATAATACCCTTCGCTCAACTTGAGATCTTTCGCTAGTTTCACAGTATATATCATCAAATTCTGGATCATCACCAGCATCTCATTTAAAAAATTCACCGACAAATGTAATCTCTATGTGGACTGTACCACTTGGATGTTGCTTCATATGTCCTTGTGCTATCAATAAGTATATGTAAGAATTTATGACCTGCAAATATATGTACAAAAACTATATTTAGTTAAAATACATAAATTTGTCTGTGCCCGCGTACCAAAAAATATATTACCTCATCCCCCAAAATAAGAATCTGATTAAAATACACATTCCATAAATTTCCTGAGAGCCAACGCATACAAGTTCCACATCCATTGTCGCATAAGGAATGTTTTTAATTGATTCGATAAGGGCCAAATCACCTTGATTACACATATAATCTAGAAACCAATCATACATAGAATGGTCGAATTTTATTAGTTTAAAACGTACGAACTGATCAAATAGTAATAGTAGAGATAACTAATACACAATTGTAATACCTTCTTAAACAATTACACTTGACATGTCCTTTTTTGGCTTATTGTGTTGTAATGCAAATTTGTATTCATCTATTAGTGCTAGATAATTTATCTTTGTTCTAGATATATCTTCTTCATTGGGATGTATAGGAAGTCTGGTATGCTCATCTATTTTTGCATCGAGGGGTGATTCATTATCAACTTTTGAATGCTTGTCCAATTAGCTATAATCAACGGGTATTTCATTTGTCTCATCTGAAGAATCCATCAAGATGAAACAGTGCTACATATATTGCGAATAAAATAATCTAAATATACTGATCCACTGGCACGACCGAGATAGAAGGAAATATGTTCCGGTGAGCAGTGACGAAGGACGCACAAAAACTAAGGTATGGCAGATTTTATATAGAACTACATGTACAAATCTATATACGTGTGTGTATACATACGTTTTAGTTGACAACAAACAATTTAATATAAAGCAATAACTTAAAGTATTTTACAGCAAACAAATATAAAATAAGGACAAAGCTTCTCAAATAAACGTATTCAATCACACGATTTAGTTGAATTGAATGCGTGGAACCCATCAAATAAATGTTTTTAATGTTTTCTCGGCACTGGTATTCACACAACTGCATTGAATCGAACAGGCAGAGTCTCTCAAAACCTTTTTCACTCACATAATTCAGTTTAATGCTTTTTGAAAGGATATGCTACTTACTCTTGTTACTCACGCAGTAGTAGATGAGGGACTCACGCAGTAGTGGATGAGGGGTCAGATAAACTGCCAAACCGGGGAAGGGAAAGATAAGCTAGTAGATAACTGTGTTGTCGTGCCCTGTACTTTTTAGCTACCGACGACATCTTTCTCCTCCCCCTGCAGTCCCGGAGGCATAGGCACGAAACGCAGAGTCAAGCAGCGGGCGCAAACGTGAGTGGCAGTCCAGCAGAGGGTAGAGCGGGCGAGCGACAGCCTACGGAGAAGCGAGACAACGGGGAACTCACATAGAAGCTGTTGATAAGGCTGTTTAGCCTCACACACAAACTATGACCTGCAGCGAAGCGGAGAAGAGGAATGCTTTGGCCAGCGTGAGCCAAGGCCATGGGCTAGAACAAGTATGGCGTGTGCCATAGCTATCCGCGTCCGTCTGATTAGGGCGGGTAGTTACTCACGATATGCATGCATGTGATTGAGGTGATTAGGTTAGCATCTCCAAAAGGCTATTAATCTGACCGCTAATATGTTTTTTAGGAAGGGAAACATAAAAACTGAGGTCCAACAGATATCGTAAATCTGCCCCAAATTTTAGCGACGCTAATCCTTCGTGACGAGCTACGCATATCTTTGCGGTCGTGATGCGCCCCCAATCTCCCCTTGCATCTTCTCCTGCGCGCCATAAAACTATTCTCGCGTGTTTCCCTTTTCCACAAGCCTCTCCCCCCAGTCAGAGGTCCTCTGTGCGGTGGTCGCGGCGGCGGCGGCCTGATGAATTTGAGATGTAGCCACCGAGGTCAGTTGGCCCGGCTCGGTAGGGGCAAGGATGACGCGACTCCGAGCAGATGTATCATGTCCCATCCGTCGGTGTCTAGCACACCCGATGGATCAGTAGCGACGAGCAGATGCATCCTGTCATGGTCTCATGGAAGGTTAGGTACCAGACCGTCCTCATCTGGCAGCCCTTAGTGGCGAGCATTCAGATCCCCTTTCGACAGTCCCGTTCCCTTGCAGTGACTACCTGTCAACAACCTTTGAACACGCGAACACCAGCAACTCATTTGTCAATGGTATGAATTTTGGATTATTTGTTTTGATGAAATGATATGGATAATTTACTACCTTGCCCGTCTAGCTTGCACATCAGGTCTTTTTTTCAATAACCTTGCAGGGTCTATAAGTTTGTACTTAAGTTTTGTCCATTTAGAAATTCTCAGTTTGTTAAAAATTCTCAGATTTAAATTTCTGGTGTGCTCAGAATGGCTCATAAATGGTGTTTGTTTTGTGTAGACAACAGACATATCTGTAGTGTTGCAAATGCAGAAGTGAGGTTGTCTCTGCAGGTGCGAAGGTCATGTTGTCCTCTTGTCAGCCACATATTGTGCTAGTGATTTTATATTGTACACCGTCATTGAAAAATGGCCCACCATTTATTTGCCATGGTCATACTTATAGCTAGCTGGTTTGCTTCCGGAAGTAATGTGGCTTCTTCATCGATAAATGAACAGAACTGCAATTATTACATTATTTTGGCTGAATTAAAGTTAACAAGTAGCTTAGTACGTGATGAAACATATGCTGTCTGTTAGCTAGTATCGATAAATCCTGCCTGTTCAACTGTTCTAGCGCACAACATAACATGAAAATCACGTACGTGAATATGGGCCAAGCCCTTCCTTCAAGTGGACTACTTCATACTCTGGAAATTTATTAGTTGGCCCAGTTTTCATTTAAGTGTTCTATTCTGTGAACTGATGGAGTAAACTTATAATCTACATCTAATAAATTTTTGCCTGTCGCTAATAATCACATTTTGGGGAAAATTTTTAAGCATCCTCTTGAAGATGCTCACTGTAACCTATTCCCGTTGTTAACCTATTCTCTCGCGTGACTCACGAGCTGCAAGACAGCCGCCACGCTGCAAGGTTATCCTCCTCCTGGTGATCCCACGTCGTGTCGTGCCGCTCCATGGCGTCATTCACTTCTTCACATGCTTTCTTGAACGGTTGTGGGCGCGGTGCATCTGGCGCTCGCAGTACTTGGAGACTGGGGCGGCCTCATTGGAGCACCGCCACTTCTTGTCGTCCGTACGCCGGCATCGCTTGGGCTCCGGGTACACTGTCTTGCCGAAGTAGGGCTCATACCCAACTGCAAGGCAATTTCAATCTTATCAAGAAAGTGATATGAGTACTTCAAAGTTCAAACTATAGAATTGTAGTTTTATGATCCAATTTTGTTCGTTACTATGTGCAATTTAGAACAACTATGAAATACGATGATTTTGTGTCCAAAGATTTTGTTCGGCCATCTTCCCATCCAATGTAAATAGATGCTAACAGCACAAAATCGAGTCAACTTAGTTGTAAAGTCAAGTAGTGATGGAACATGTATTTTAGAAGTAAGAAAAGTAAAATGTATTTACAAAGAAAATCACCAGTCATGAATTCACTCAGATGTGGATTAAAAAAAGATTCCCCAAACTTAAGTGTTCCACTTGTATATTAAAAAAATGCTTCCACTTGTAGATTAAAAATTGCATGAAGTTCCTAAGCTACCTAATAAGAAAACTGGGACAAGAAACATGATTCTTGAAACTGCAAGATGCTAATTACATTCAGATAGCTTCAATTGAAGGATATAGATATTAACTGAACTATAGTAACATAATTTTGAAAATGGAGGATGGTCAACTCACAGAAGAGCTATAAAGATGCAATGATCAAAACATATGGTAACAGGGAGACACATTCATGTATGTTGATCACCTGGGAGTAAGGATTGTTTGACACCCAACCACGACCATAACATGTTGGTACTGCCATTCACAATGATAAGAATCATTCCCCATTTACAGAGTTTGTGTTTTCCAACCTATAAATGACATAACTCAAGAGCCAAGCCTAACCCAGGTAGACCTATGACCTATGGTTTGATAGTGTCATTTTAGTTAAATACATAGCACTATTTCCCCAAGTTTCTGAAAAGGAGATTAGTATATTACTGGTTTACTGATCCTCCCATTTCTCTCAACCTGTGAATACTTAGCATTAGCGGCACATCAGTTAGTGAGGATGTAAATGAATTAAAGAAGAATAAATCCAACCTCAAATATCCCAACAGCAAGGCAAACACAATGATCCGTGACATAGTTATCTGCAATCACTCTAAAGGCACTCTCTTGAAGTTCAATGAAAAAAATCAAATAGAGGAGTATATCTGTAACAAAAAAAGGTAACAACCCTAAGCAATAAAGAACCAAAAAGCTCTAGGTACATACTTTAGTAATTCTTTGCTATCACATGAATTTAATATTCTCATATACTCATATTATTTACCACTATCAACAAGCACATTCTTGTCATATACTCATATTATTTACTTGTCAGCAATGCGTTAAACACTAACAAATATTGAAATAGTATTCAAAATTTTCACTAAATATTACCTTGATGTGTGATGTAGGACCTTTTACAAATGTTAATCATTTGAATACCGTCGAAATGTCGTTCTGAAATCAATAAACGGAGAGGTTTGCTATTGAAAAATACATATATGAGCTAGAGAAATGGTAGATCTCACACACATGAAGTTATCAAGCAACAATACCTATTGATGTATGCATTCACGATTTACGGAATATCAATATAACCTTGTGTGGTGACGTAACATAAAGCAGACTTAGTTGGAGTGGTTAAGCGCTAGCGCCTGTAGAGAATTGGTCACAGTTCGATCCCTACAGGTCTCATATTTTTGTCGTGCGGGAGGGACAACCATGGTGGGTGGCAGAACAGTCAGAGGCAGGCTACCCTTGCAGTCTTAATAAGTAGTATAGACTATGATCCTAGAAGAGTGTATACTTATATATATATATATATACACTATAGCGGAAACCAATTCACTGGCAAGTATTCACCAAAGATATGCTACTCCAAACTTAGCAGTGATTTAGTTTCTTTTAGACAAAATTGTAAGTTATCTATTCTATCTATCTATATCTTCTATATATCTATATCTATACCCCTTGTTATATCTATATCTATACCCCTATATTATTTGGTGAATTTGCTATATCTATCTTTATCCCTATATCTATATCTATTTGAGGTGTGGGAAAACCCAAGGTTACAATTCTGGCTCTACTACTACCTGCCTGTGACGAGAGCTCTTGGTCGCTGTAACACCCCATTGCTCCCACACAATGAATGTTACCAAATACCCTTCCCACAAAACTTAAACAACATAAGAAAAGAAAAAAAGAGACAGAAAGTAAAGCAAAATCCGGCAGCACCTCCCTTGAAAGTAGCATAACGAGAGGAACATAAAGTCTATACATAATGTAAAAAAAAGATAATCCACATAGTATAAATAGAATGCAAAGATAGTAATGAATATTCATGAGCAAATAAAAAGAAAGGGAATCTAGCCAACCCAAAAGCAAATTCGACTATCATGAAGGCTAGAACATATTAATCCCTTAGACTTGAACCCCTGTTTAACATCATTACTAAGCAGTGGTACATTTATTCAAATGTGTAGTGACCGTGCTGCTACTTTCCACCTTTCCCCAAGCAAGATTCAAGTGCCTGCATCAAACAATGCAAGAGTGAGATGACACATCTCAGCAAGTAAAATGATCAAACAACAATTTGACAATGTACACAAACCGTGTTTTAACAACCACGTAGCTCACAACTTCTTTCTTGAATATTAAAATGCAGCAAGTAAACAAGATATCAACTACTCAGTTCAAAAACAAAACACAAAGTGAAGATCCACAATAACCACATAGCCATAACAGGCCCCACATTCCAGCCATGAATGCACATGGCTACAGATGCAGTAATGACTTCTGCCTTCATACCTCTAAGGGTATGAAGTTGCATCATACCCCTCCTCGGGCAACGTACGATGCTGAGTGTACCGGTACGGTCGGACCATATGATCGCGACAAAACTTCTATGCAAGGGATGATGGATGCACTATGCATGACAACAACATGAGACCCTCCACCCAACATGTGGTAAACATAAACTTCCACTTCTTCAAAATGATAATTAACACGTGTAATATGCTCAATCAACATCTTCAACATAAGTAAATAATGGAACATGAATAACATCGAGCAACAGTTCCCACAATGGAGTACGAGAATGAATACATTTGACATGGATGTGATCAAGTATAGAACATATAAATCAATCAACGGTATAAACCACCACTATTTTACTTGTCTTCACCGGGGAAGTTTGGACAAGGCCCTAAGTAAGATCCGGAAGTCCACCACCGGTTTTTGACACACAACTTAGTGCATAAATTTCACATAACAACGCTCATAAACGATGCCGCACCTACGCACAATTCAAACCCCGCCGCGGGCGACAACTCTCCCCAACACCCACCAAACTGCAGCGGCGCTGCTTAACAATTTCATATCTTTAAAATTATGATAGCAGTGGTAACAAACAAAAACTACAGAGGCATCTACATAAAGTTCTCCACAAGTTTTGTATACAAATTATAATTAAATTCCAACATCTAATTATCCCAAAACCATCCACAAGATAACCCCTGCAATATGTTTTTGGACAGCAACATACCCGGATTCAAACAGCGATATCTCCTAAAATATAACTCTGAATCGAACGCATAAGTACTTGTTGGAAAGGTATGAAAAAGCTCTACATGATTCTCCCACTGATTCCCACCAATTACGCATGAAAAATTCCCAGAAACCTCTAGAACTACTGTTGTTCGCCCACCCACAAAATTTCTGGACAGCACCTCTACCGATTCGCATAGGTAAACATATAATCAATTGGATTGCAGCACAATTAAACAAGAGATAATCTCAAAATCACCTTGAATTCTCCCCATTTTCTCCCTCCTTCTTCCTTCCACCAAAATCCAATTGAAGACTTGCACCAACGCTACGTGGATCCACGCGGGAAAAGGGGCTGCACCTTGGGAGGGGAAGAGGGGGGGCGGCTAGGGTTGTTGTGGGGCTTTAAGAACTTGAGGGAAATGGAGATGGGGAGGGGGGGCGGCGGCCAACACAAGGGAGAAGAGAGGGGGCGGCTGCACACTAGGGGAAAAAAGAGAGGACAGCTAGGGTTGGGGGGAGGAAAAGAGTGGGCTCTCCGTCGGATCGAGATCAACGGCCCAAAATCGCTGACATGCCTATGCTCCCGTCCCCCGCGTACACAACCAACATAAATTCTATTGTTTTTCGGAGGTTTTCCTCCCAAAATTCCAATCCCCAAAAGCGCACCACCCGAAAGATTAAAAAAACAAAGAAAGAATAACCTCCAACCTCTCTTCTTTGCAAACTGGGTATCACAGTCGCGCACCCATCGCCAACGAGGAGCTGCAAATGCAAGCCACTGCACGCAGCATTGTGCAGCTGTCGCTGCCCTCCACTCCTGCTATGCCACCTGTCACACCAGGTTTTAGAAGGTAAACCGAATGCGAACCATGTACGTGCTAGGATCAAAACACATGTACATAGCGATTACATAAATGACTCATCATAGCATAATGCTTCGAATAAAAATAAAGAGTAAGTAATAATATTAAAGACTATAGTCATTTACATAATATAAATCAAAGTACACAGAATCGAAACGTAGCCAACGTAAATTAACCCACCACAGGCAACTGACTGGGGAGGTCGCTAGCCGAATCCTCAAACTCGTCGATGTCCTGGAACTCCTGGAGATCCGCCTCAACACCTTCTTTCCCTGAGCATAGATTGCACCAAAGGCAACCTGGTATTTTGTGAAAGCAAGGGTGAGTACACATCAATGTACTCAGCAAATGTCTCGTTTGGCTATAGTGGACTAGCTTTATGTGGGGTTAAGGTCAAGCAGCTGCTTTTAGTTGATCAGGTAATTATTACTAGTAGATAGCCAGGTTTTAACATTAACCCAAGTTGTTAACCCAAAATTTCTCTTTCCAAATGGAAGAAATACCAGAAACCATAATCATAATCATAATCACAATAGAAACTAGCATTATCCTCATCATCATATGTAAACAAAGTAGCCCTGATTCAATGTGTCTCTAATCAATGGAGCTCCCAAGGCCGCTCATAACCGCGAGCACAACTGATATATCAGTTTCATAACACTCTGCAGAGGTTGCGCACTTTACCCACGAGCCGTGATTCCCTCTCCAGCCTTGGCTTGCAAGACCCTTATTCACTCCTGAGGTGAATGGCCAAGGATTCACTACAAAGCCTTTACAAAGATTCCCTGAGGGTGTAGCCGCCCGTTAGGTTTCCTAAATGTACCGCACTCCTCCCCAAGGGGCAATCCACCCTCGACAGAGCAAGCCACATACACCAAGCCCATTGACGGCACAACGACGAAGCGAACTACACCTCAGTTCCTCTAATTAATTAGCTAAGGGCGTCCCATACCACCCTCATGGTTGCACTGTTTTCCTGGGTGGTCATCCAACGAACAAGTCCTTATGGAGAGGCGCTCGAGAAACTGCTCAAGTCCCCTAAATTGCCATAAGTATAGAACTAATCATAATAATCAATTCCCAAAGGGTAAACAAGGACAGGAAAACAGAATACTAGTCAATCCTTAGGTTGATCATGGTATGCGGGTTGATGAATTATAAAGTAAATGGGACATAATAGGTCAGAGGACACTTGCCTTCACCAAACCAATGCTCAGGGTCTTCGACTTCGTAGGACTCAAAGAACTTGATCTCAGGACCAGTGGTTCACCAAATCTTGATTGTCAATTCCTCAAAGCTCAGGAACAGATCGCAATCTATTCGCGACGCACAACGAATACAAACAAGTACAATCAAACATATACTTGCATAAAAACATTACACCATACAAGACAAAATATTATAAAGCATGCAATAAAAAAATAAAGCTCGCTTCTATGGTGGCGAGAGGAAAAGAAATGCGGAAATCGGAGCTATGGTCAAGAAGTTATCGCATTTATGCCAAACATGTATTAACTATAACATTTAATTCGACCTTATCAAATATAAATTATATCTACTATTTAGTTCGATTAATCTGTTACACTAACAACTGCCAGTTAAATAAGTAATTTAATTAAAACGAGAGATTCTAAGCGAGGTGAAATCACGACGCGCGAAACAACACGACAGCGTGTGAACAGCGTGCGGCCACGCGCGACATAGCATGCGGACGATGCACGAAACAGTGTGCGTGACCAGCATGAACGACGCGTGAATCTGCACGTCAACGAGCTCATCACGCGTGAGTAGCGTGACGATGCGCGCAGATATTGTGACGACGCGTGATACTCGCTAACAGATAACGAGATTATACTAAACCAGTATTAATTCGAAAACATTTACTCTGACATTAATCATGCTAATATTTATTATAAAAGTATAAACTAAAACTACAAATTAGTTTTAATCAGACTAACAAATCTCTACTACTTATTAAGGCGGTAAGGGTAGCCTGCCGTTCTGCCTTTTTTCATTTCATGTTTTGCCCTCATCCCTGTTATGGCTCAAAAAATGAAATCTGCAAGAATTGTGAATCAAACTCAAGACCTGCTGCTAGATTAGAGACAACATTTCCACCACACCATATCTTATTTTGATGTTATAGTAGAAGATATAAGAGTTATTAAGGCTGTAAGAGTAGCCTGCCTCTCGTTGTTCTGCCACCAGCCGTGGCCTCCCTCCCGCACGGCAAAAATATGTGGCGAGCAGGAATAGAACTATGACTGATTCAGTAGAGAAGCACACGCTTAACCAAGCCAACTACAGTTGTTTTATGTTACACGGTGGTCGTTTATTTTATTTTTACAGCCGAACGTTGGCTTCAATCCAGGCAAGAATTTTACTTGCTCCTCGGGTAGGTTGAAACCCACTCGTGTTTCTTTTAGCGAAAATAGTGGGAGAAAATCCTATCGAGTATGAAGATAAATTATAGAGAAAAGAACAATATAAAGGGTAAGAGGTCCAATGTCGCTCCACTCTTATTGCAGCAGTGGCTTTTGAAGCATTTTTTAATGTTCATATTACCCTTCTTTGTCATAGTTAATGTACTCCTGTTTTGGGATGAACTCCTGTTTTATAAACTGGAGCAACTCTTTGTGGGTTTGATAACTAACACCAGTCGTATTTTCTTGCAACATATTTAGTCTTTTATATTTTACTTTTGATGAAGCTCAAGTATAATAAAACTGGCAGAGAGAATGACTGCTTGCCTAGAGTTGGGCATTGGAATATGATGAACAAGGTGCTTACCCTAAATAGTATTTTGTAAAAATCAATATAACCAAATAGTTAAACATATTGTCTAAATTTTTCTTGCCATGATGTTCCTTGTAGGCAAGCCAAGCTGACATCTTCTAACAATTGGATGGAGTCTTTTTGTGGGTGCAAAACGGCTTAAAGCATGTGACTCTGTCTTATTTATCAGGTCAGCATTTAAACTGAGTAACATATATGAGACTATTCTTTGTCTTAAGCAAATGCACATGCCGCTGTTGAGAAACTAAATCTATCCGATTTTGTATAATGTTTTCCCAATATTATCATATCAAGGGGTTACAAAAACTGATCACCTTGTAGAATCTTTCCTTGACTTAAATACCATGTGAATTGTATGCTACTTGATTAGTAAATCTAGCATGTTAGCTGGAGTTTGATTTGTAGTGGTAATCCGATACGCTGGTTGATTTGTTCGTTTGTTTGCTAAGATTACAAGGGATGGTGATGTGTAGCTAGCTGTAGTGGTGCCTGCTGTCTCGCATTATTTGTACATTGTAAAACAACCGCTGCTCTCCATTTGACCGATTGAATGAATGATGTTTCTAGGTCTACTCTTATGTGAAATATTTTTTTTGCCGTGGTCGAGCCTCCACCGCCGCCAGCAGCCTCCCGTGCGCATGGGGCCGTCGTCGTGTTGTCTGATGTCCTCCACCCCTTTTCAGGGACTGACGAGGAGGGACGCGGCAGCGCTGGACATGGAGCTACTGCAGCTGGTGGAGCTTGCCTCGGGCGCGCTTCGTGAAAACTCCATCGCTGATGTGTTGTATTCGCAGTGGCTCGTGCTACCCGAGACGACCAAGCTGGTATCCCTGCAACGCGCCCTTTCGCCTCCTCGCTTGCTGCTTTGGTTTGTGATTAAATTTCCAAGGACTCTAAAACACTTCGTTTCTAGATCGTTGGTTACACTGCCTAGTGCGTCGTCCACATGGTCTGTGTCGACTATTTGCAGGGCCATTAATGGCCTATTGGCCTAAACTGAATAGGTTTCCGTTGTTTGCTGTTTAGGCGCTCGATTGAATCTGAGCAACGAGGATGCCAAGATGTCGACTGGTAGTGTGTGGGTTTGTTGTGTGTTAGCAGAAGTTATGTGTTTTTGTGGCTGGACGGGGCAGATTTGGGGGTTTGGCAGTTGTGTGAGTGCAAAACCTGAAAAGGAATAGGTGGGTTTCTTATGATTAACAAATTATTGTGATTTATGAATGGATGGTGTTGTATGATGAAGTATAGACTCTGGAGATGTCTCACTTGTTCTTACTAATTTAAGTTTGTGATTTGCAATGTTTTGTGGTTGTGTGTCTCGTTAGTTTGGTACTATGTCATCTGAGATGTAATGCCAAGTTTTTTTAGTTTTTATCCCTTGTCAGTCAGGTTGTTGTGTGCCACTAGCATTAAGTAGAGAATAGCTCAAGGACAAGTAATTGTATTAAAATGCTAGGACCTTTTAGTTGCAGGATTCATATGGGGGTTCGTGACGAAGTGATGCTTATGTTGCTGTTTGTTTTGCTAATACAGTTGGGATCCACTGTAATTGGGTTGAAGACGAAGGATGATGTTGTTCTCGCCATTGAGAAACGTGTGACCTCACCACTGCTGGTACTGAGTCACTTCTTATTTGGTCATAGTGTTAAATGATATGGCTGCAAACATCAGGATATTTAATTAAGAACATTGCTTGCTGGCCAAAGTTATTTTTATATGATTATTCTATTAGTTGGTCTATGATTGAATTCTCATATTTCTTGTACAAGATTTATCTTTAGGTGGCTCCTCTTTCACACAGTTGTTATTTTATTGGTGCAGCCCCGCACTCTTGCACTTTTTTTGCAATATATTGTACCCCATCAGATGGAGTCTTCATGCAATTTTGTGGCTTGATTACATGAGTACTTTTATTTTTCTTATTTCCATCTTTTGTGTATCTGTGGATCAATCGATAAAGGCATCGATATGAGTATATGAATCTCGTTACCAAAGCCTAATAAATAGAAAAAATAAAGAATAAAGGATCTAATTCATCTAAAAAGGAGACATAAGATAGGTTTATTATAAAATATAATCGCATATCATCTGAAATTATAGGTTTATTGTTATCAAAAATAAAATCAGACCTTCCTACATTTCTTTGGGCCTGGATTGAGCAATGCTCCCTTTGCATATAACACACTTACAGACATTGAGGTTGATGATAGTATATGTATTGTTTATTTATCGTTGCGTACTAACATTTCATCCAATATTTGTATGCTGTTGCAACACACGAGTATTGTACTGTCATATTGTCGGGGACCATAATTAGGGGTACCCTCAAGGCTCCTAATTCTCAGCTGGAAACCCCCATCAGCATAAAGCTGCAAAGGCCTGATGGGTGCGAGTAAGTCAGGGATCAGTCCATTCGAGCGACTCGATCACGTCTCGCCCGAGCCTAGCCTCGGACAAGGGCAGCCGACCCCGGAGGATTTTCGTCTCGCCCGAGGCCCCCCTCCAACGGCGAACATATTTCCGGCTCGCCCGAGGCCCTGCCTTCGCTAAGAAGCAACCCTGACCAAATCGCCACACCAACCGACCAAATTGCAGGAGCATTTAATGCAAAGGTGGCCTGACACCTTTATCCTGACGCGCGCCCCCCAGCTGGCAGAGCCGAAGTGACCGCCGTCACTTCACCGCTCCACTGACCGGCCTGACAGAAGGACAGCGTCGCCTGCGCCACTCCGACTGCGGTGCCACTTGACAGAGTGAGACTGACAGGCAGTCAGGCCCTGCCGAAGGCATCATAGGAAACTCCGCTCCGCCCGACCCAGGGCTCGGACTCGGGCTAAGTCCCGGAAGACGGCGAACTCCACTCCGCCCGACCCAGGGCTCGGACACGGGCTAAGTCCCGGAAGACGACGAACTCCGCTCCGCCCGACCCAGGGCTCGGACTCGGGCTCAGTCCCGTAAGACGGCGAACTCCGCTCCGCCCGACCTAGGGCTCGGACTCGGGCTAAGTCCCGGAAGATGGCGAACTCCGCTCCGCCCGACCCAGGGCTCGGACACGGGCTAAGTCCCGGAAGACGACGAACTCCGCTCCACCCGACCCAGGGCTCGGACTCGGGCTCAGCCCCGGAAGACGATGAACTCCGCTCCGCCCGACCTAGGGCTCGGACTTGGGCTCAGCCCTAGAAGACGACGAACTCCGCCTCGCCCGACCCAGGGGCTCGGACTCGACCTCGACCACGGAAGACAGAATTGACCTCGGCCTCGGAGGAGCTTCCACATCGCCCAACCTAGGGCGCAGACCAGCCGCGTCAACAGGAGGCGCCATCATCGCCCTACCCCGAGCTGACTCGGGCCACAGGAAACAAGACCGGTGTCCCATCTGGCTCGCTCCGCCAGATAGGCAATGGTGGCGCCCCGCATACTCTGTGACGGCGGCGGCTCTCAGCCCCCTTACGGAAGCAAGAGGACGTCAGCAAGGACTCAACCGCTCCGACAGCTGTCCCTCCACCAGGCTCCATCGCTCCTCCGACGGCCACGACATCACACCAGCTGGCTGCCAAAATCTCTCCGGCTGCCACAACGGCATGTACTTAGGGCGCTAGCTCTCCTCCGCTAGACACGTAGCACTCTGCTACACCCCCCATTGTACACCTGGATCCTCTCCTTACGCCTATAAAAGGAAGGACCAGGGCCCTCTTAGAGAAGGTTGGCCGCGCGAGGACGAGGACGAGACAGGTGCTCGCTTGGGGCCGCTCGCTCCCTCTCCCGTGTGGACGCTTGTAACCCCCTACTACAAGCGCACCCGACCTGGGCGCGGGACGAACACGAAGGCCGCGGGATTCCCACCTCTCTCACGCCGGTCTCCGGCCGCCTCGCTCTCCCCCCTTCGCGCTCGCCCTCGCGCTCGACCCATCTGGGCTGGGGCACGCGGCGACATTCACTCGTCGGCCCAGGGACCCCCCGGTCTCGAAACGCCGACAGTTGGTGCGCCAGGTAGGGGCCTGCTGCGTGTTGACGAACAGCTTCCCGTCAAGCTCCAGATGGGCAGTCTCCAGCAACCTCTCCAACCCAGGACGGTGCTCCGTTTCGGGAGTCTTGAGTTCATGTCCCTCGACGGCAGCTACGACATGATACTCCTTCCACCGCCGCGCGACAACGACAATGGCGGCCGACAGCCCGCCCGCCGGCGGCGGAATCGACGATGTCTTCCCCGCGTGGTGGAAGAACAACCTTTGAGCTCATCCTGCCCTTTCCCCCGCCGACGGAGGGGAAGGCAGGGCGACCAAGGCCAAGCAGGAGGCAACGCCTCGTCGACTGTCGAGCGAGTCGACAGTGCCGGCACCCCAACGAAGGGCGCACCGGGTATCGACTTCGCGCTTGAGACGAAGACGAGCGCCGTCTCCCCGCGACACGCCAATCCCGAGCAAGCGGACGACGCCAGCACGCTCGCGAAAAGCTTGCTGGACGTCACCCTCGTACCTGAGACGACGGCGCAGTCAGTCCCCGACGTGACTTTATCGCCGCTCGTCGACCAAGAGAGGCGAGTCCAAACCCTCTGGGGTTTCGCATGCGGTCGCCTTGGGACCGGCTGACGAACGTCTCGACCTACGGGCCCTCTGGGTCCGAGGAAGACGACGAGCCCAGCATCTGTTGGGATTTCTCTGGACTTGGCAACCCCTGTGCCATGCGGGACTTCATGACCGCATGTGACTACTGCCTCTCCGACTGTTCCGACGGTAGCCGCAGCCTCGGCGACGAGGACTGCGGCCCAAGCCGCGAATGTTTGCACGTCGATCTAGGGGGTCCCTCCGAAGGCAATCATCTTGGCATGCCGGAGGACGGTGACCTCCCTAGGCCGGCGCCCCGCGTTGACATCCCATGGGAGCTAGCTGTGGTCCCCGTTCAGGCAGGGGGCCATGACCCACAACTCGAGCAAATCCGCGGGGTGCCGGCCAGGCTCGACGAGGGAGCAGGAGCGCTTGAGCCGATCCGCCGGGACGTCGGGCAGGCATGGGCGGGCCAACCCCCGGCCGGAGAATTACGTCATCTGCCCCAGGGCTTCCAGCACCGCGTCGCCGACGACGTCAGGGTCAGGCCGCCACCCGCATCTAGTGGGGTCGGCCAGAACCTGGCTGCTGCAGCGATGCTTCTCCGTGCGATGCCGGAGCCATCAACCACCGAGGGCCGGCGAATCCAGGGGGAGCTCAAGAATCTCCTGGAAGGCGCCGTGGTCCGACGGGCCGAGAGCTTTGCCTCCCGAAGGCAGGGGTACCCCTCGAAACCTCATGCCGCGACTTCCTGATTCATGCGGGAAGCCTCGGTCTACACCGGGCGCAAGCTCAACACCGCGCCTGCGGTCCCGGGCCGCCTCGGCAACGAGCACCATCGCCGCGACCGTCAGGCCCACCTCGACGAGAGGGTGCGCTGAGGCTACCACCCCAGGCGTGGGGGACGCTACGACAGTGGGGAGGATCGGAGTCCCTCGCCCGAACCGCCCGTTCCGCAGGCCTTCAGCCGGGCCATCCGACGGGCACCGTTCCCGACCCGGTTCCGACCCCCGACTACTATCATGAAGTACTCGGGGGAGACGAGACCGGAACTGTGGCTCGCGGACTACCGTCTGGCCTGCCAACTGGGTGGAACGGACGATGACAACCTCATCATCCGCAACCTCCCCCTGTTCCTCTCCGACACCGCTCGCGCCTGGTTGGAGCACCTGCCTCCGGGGCAGATCTCCAACTGGGACGACCTAGTCCAAGCCTTCGCCGGCAATTTCAGGGCACGTACGTGTGCCCCGGGAATTCCTGGGATCTCCGAAGCTGCCGGCAGCAGCCGGGAGAGTCCCTCCGGGACTACATCCGGCGATTCTCGAAGCAGCGCACCGAGCTGCCCAACATCACCGACTCGGATGTCATCGGCGCGTTCCTCGCCGGCACCACCTGTCGTGACCTGGTGAGCAAGTTGGGTCGCAAGACCCCCACCAGGGCGAGCGAGCTGATGGACATCGCCACCAAGTTCGCCTCCGGCCAGGAGGCGGTCGAGGCTATCTTCTGAAAGGACAAGAAGCCCCAGGGCCGCCCATCGGAAGATGCTCCCGAGGCGTCAACTCAGCGCGGCGCCAAGAAGAAAGGCAAGAAGAAGTCGCAAGCGAAACGCGACGCCGCCGACGTGGACCTTGTCGCCGCCGCCGAGTACAAGAACCCTCGGAAACCCCCCGGAGGTGCCAACCTCTTCGACAAGATGCTCAAGGAGTCGTGCCCCTATCATCAGGGGCCCGTCAAGCACACCCTTGAGGAGTGCGTCATGCTTCGGCGCCACTTCCACAGGGCCGGGCCACCCGCGGAGGGTGGCAGGGCCCGCGACGACGACAAGAAGGAAGATCACCAAGCAGGAGAGTTCCCCGAGGTCCGCGACTGCTTCATGATCTACGGTGGGCAAGCGGCGAATACCTCGGCTCGGCACCGCAAGCAAGAGCGCCGGGAGGTCTGCGCGGTGAAGGTGGCGGCGCCAGTCTACCTAGACTGGTCCGACAAGCCCATCACCTTCGACCAAGCCGACCACCCCGACCACGTGCCGAGCCCGGGGAAATACCCGCTCGTCGTCGACCCCGTCATCGGCGACGTCAGGCTCACCAAGGTCCTTATGGACGGAGGCAGCAGCCTCAACATCATCTACGCCGAGACCCTCAGGCTCCTGCGTGTTGATCTGTCCTCCGTCCGAGCAGGCGCTGCGCCCTTCCATGGGATCATTCCCGGGAAGCGCGTCCAGCCCCTCGGACAACTCGACCTTCCCGTCTGCTTCGGAACACCCTCCAACTTCCAAAGGGAGACCCTAACGTTCGAGGTGGTCGGGTTCCGAGGAACCTACCACGCGGTACTGGGAAGACCATGCTACGCGAAGTTCATGGCCGTCCCCAACTACACCTACCTGAAGCTCAAGATGCCGGGCCCCAACGGGGTCATCACCGTCGGCCCCACATACAAACACACGTTCGAATGCGACATGGAGTGCGTGGAGTATGCCGAGGCCCTCGCCGAGTCCGAGGCCCTCATCGCTGACCTAGAAAGCCTCTCTAAGGAGGTGCCAGACGTGAAACATCATGCCGGCAACTTCGAGCCAGTGGAGACGGTTAAGGCCGTCCCCCTCGACCCCAGTGGCGACGCCTCCAAGCAGATCCGGATCGGCTCCGGGCTCGATCCCAAATAGGAAGCAGTGCTCGTCGACTTTCTCCGCGCGAACGCCGACGTCTTCGCGTGGAGTCCCTCGGACATGCCCGGCATACCGAGCGATGTCGCCGAGCACTCGCTGGATATTCGGGCCGGAGCCCGACCCGTCAAGCAGCCTCTGCGCCGATTCGACGAGGAGAAGCGCAAAGCGATAGGCGAGGAGATCCACAAGCTAATGGCGGCAGGGTTCATCAAAGAGGTATTCCATCCCGAATGGCTTGCCAACCCTGTGCTTGTGAGAAAGAAAGGGGGGAAATGGCGGATGTGTGTAGACTACACTGGTCTCAACAAAGCATGTCCGAAGGTTCCCTACCCTCTGCCTCGCATCGATCAAATCGTGGATTCCACTGCTGGGTGCGAAGCCCTGTCTTTCCTCGATGCCTACTCAGGGTATCATCAAATCAGGATGAAAGAGTCCAACCAGCTCGCGACTTCTTTCATCACGCCCTTCGGCATGTACTGCTAAGTCACCATGCCGTTCGGCTTGAGGAATGCGGGCGCGACATACCAGCGGTGCATGAACCATGTGTTCGGCGAACACATTGGCCGCACGGTCGAGGCCTACGTCGATGACATCGTAGTCAAGACGAGGAAAGCTTTCGACCTCATTTCCGACCTTGAAGGGACATTCCGATGTCTCAAGGCGAAAGGCGTCAAGCTCAATCTTGAGAAGTGTGTCTTCGGGGTGCCCCGAGGCATGCTCTTGGGGTTCATCGTCTCCGAGCGGGGCATCGAAGCCAACCCGGAGAAGATCGCAGCCATCACCAGCATGGGGCCCATCAAGGACTTGAAAGGCGTACAAAAGGTTATGGGATGTCTCGCGGCTCTGAGCCGCTTCATCTCATGCCTCGGCGAAAGAGGTCTACCTCTGTACCGCCTCTTAAGGAAGGCCGAGTGCTTCACTTGGACCCCCGAGGCCGAGGAAGCTCTCGGGAACTTGAAGGCGCTCCTCACAAAGGCGCCTATCTTGGTGCCTCCAGCTGCCGGAGAAGCCCTCTTGGTCTATGTCGCCGCGACCACTCAGGTGGTTAGCGCCGCGATTGTGGTCGAGAGGCAAGAAGAGGGGCATGCATTGCCCGTTCAGAGGCCAGTTTACTTCGTCAGCGAGGTATTGTCCGAAACCAAGGTCCGCTACCCACAAGTTCAGAAGCTGCTGTATGCGGTGATCCTGACACGGCGGAAGTTGCGACACTACTTCGAGCCTCATCCGGTAACTGTGGTGTCATCCTTCCCCCTGGGGGAGATCATCCAGTGCCGAGAGGCCTCGGGTAGGATTGCAAAGTGGGCGGTGGAAATCATGGGCGAGACAATCTCGTTCGGCCCTCGGAAGGTCATCAAGTCCTAGGTTTTGGCGGACTTCGTGGCCGAATGGGTCGACACCCAGCTACCGATGGATCCGATCCAACCAGAGCTCTGGACCATGTTTTTCGACGGGTCGCTGATGAAGACGGGAGCCGGCGCAGGCCTACTCTTCATCTCGCCCCTCGGGAAACACCTACGCTATGTGCTACGCCTCCATTTCCCGGCGTCCAACAATGTGGCTGAGTATGAGGCTCTGGTCAACGGGTTGCGAATCACCATCGAGCTAGGGGTCCGGCGCCTCGACGCCCACGGTGACTCGCAGCTCGTCATCGACCAAGTCATGAAGAACTCCCACTGTCGCAACCCAAAGATGGAGGCCTACTGCGATGAGGTTCGGCGCCTGGAGGACAAGTTCTACGGGCTCGAGCTCAACCACATCGCTCGGCGCTACAACGAGACTGCGGACGAGCTGGCTAAAATAGCCTCGGGGCGAACAACGGTTCCCCCGGACGTCTTCTCCTGGGATCTGCACCAACCTTCCGTCAAGATCGACGACACGCCCGAGCCTGAGGCGCCCTCGGCCCAGTCCGAGGTACCCTCGGCCCAGCCCGAGGCACCCTCAGCTCGGCCCGAGGCGCCCACGGTTCAGCCCGAGGTACCCTCGGCCCCCGAGAGTGAGGCGCTGCGCGTCGAGGAGGAGCGAAGCGGGGCCACGCCTGATCGAAGCTGGCAGACCCCGTACCTGCAATATCTCTACCAAGGAGAGCTACCCCTCGACCGAGCCGAGGCTCGACAGGTGGCGCGGCGCGCCAAGTCGTTCGTCTTGCTGGGCGATGAGAAGGAGCTCTACCACCGCAGCCCCTCAGGCATCCTCCAGCGATGCATCTGTTGGGGCGAAGGCAAAGACGCCACCATTCGCTCGAAGCCTTCGCTGCAGCCGCTGGTCTGACAGAGACAAAACGGGCAGGGACACCCTTCGCTGGTTCGGCACCAGACGAAGACCTGCGACGACGTCATCCCACAGTGCGGCCTCGTCCAGCTCAGAGGCCCACGTGTGATCCGGCCCATTGTAACGGGCCCTGTGTGGCCGCCGCGCGTTACGGGCCTAATTTGTAAAGGCATCCCTGTAATTACAGTCTGTAACCCCGCTTTATGGGAATATTCTGGGGATAACCTAGGTAGCTGAGGGCACATGCGTCCTTAGCACAAGGCGCTGGGCGCTCAGGTACCTATAAATACCCCCGCACAGTGCCCGTGAGAGGCCAGATTAACAGAGCTATTGCCATCTAGCACGTAACCCTGTTAACGTCACTGTTCACCCTTGTTGGCCCCCCTTGCGAGTTGAGAGCAAGTGCCAACATTTGGCGCCCACCGTGCGTGCTACGAGAAAACCACCCGCAATGGCACCCAAGAGAGCTAACCCGAAGGCTGACGAGGCTGCGAAGGTAGCACTGCTTGCCGCAAGAAAGGGCAAGGCCCTCGCCCTCACCCAATCCACCCACCAAGAGGCCACTGAAGACAACGTTCCCCACACCTGCGAAGACGACACTCTCCGCACCTGTGGCCCTGAAGGACAATCGCAGCCACCCCCAGGCTTCGCCCCACTGGAGGGCGCGGCCTTCACCGAGGATGGTGAAGTCCTCGGCGTCTCAGCGGAAGAACAGCTACAGCTGCGCACCCTGCGCCTCAAGAACCGCAATCTCCAGAGGCAGAAAGAGATACTGGAGGCCAAGCGCCAGCGTGTGTCCGCATTAGCCAAAGTGCGACAAATGATATGCGACGAAGAGCAGAAGGCCCAAGACCTTGAGCGGGAGATCGCGTTGATGCAGCGCGAAGGCCACCTTGGCCTACAGCAAGGGCCACCCCTCCAGCAGCGCGCTCAACTGGAAGACACGCGCGAAGGCCACCTTGGCCTGCAGCAAGGGCCACCCCTGCAACACCGCGCACAACCGGAAGACCCGCGTTTCCCCCAACGCGACCACACCTTCCAGCATGCCGCGCCATTCCAAGGGGTCAACTATCTCGACGAGCGAAGTCCCCTAGCGCCACACCTGCAAGTGACGCCTTGGCCAACTAACTTCCGAGCAGGGACCTATCCCAAGTACAACGGCAGCACCGACCTGGCGCAATACATAATGAGTTATCAGGTCGCCGTCACGTCTTCCGGAGGGGACGACGCCACAATGGCGAAGTCTTTCATCATCGCCCTAGAGGGCCCAGCTCTCACCTGGTTCACCAGATTGCCTCCGCTGTCCATTGATTCCTGGAGAAGCCTCAGGGACAAGTTCCTGCTCAACTTCCAAGGGTACCGCCCAGACACCGACGCATTGGCCGAGCTCTCGCTCTGCAAACAGCTGGAAAAGGAGACTCTGCGGGAGTATTACCGCAAATTCTTAACACTCAAGTCACAGCTGCCCTCAGTCGATGATCAGATCGCTATCCACTATGCTATCAGTGGCCTTCGCGCCGGCGTCCTCTACAGCCACTGTATCAGAGATCCGCCCAAGAACCTCCAGGAGCTATATCAGCTCTTCGAAAAATATGCCAAATCCGAAGAGCTCCACCAGCACAAGGTTGAGTCGCAGCGGAAACCCAAAGATGCTCCACAGTCCAGCCGCACGTGGACAAGGACTCCGCAGCCAGACCCCAGTCGAGACGGCCGCAATCAGCAGCAAGTGCACAATATCGCCAACCAGCACCCCGCTGCTGACGCCCCTCGTCGCCAGGAGTATCCCCCCCAGGGCCACGGAAACAGAACTCGCGGTAGGGGTCGGGGGCGGGCGCAGCCGCCGCGCCGATTCTACTGCCTCTTCCATGGCGAAGACTGCGCCCACCAAACCAAAGACTGCCCAGAAACGAAGGCCACCAGAGACAGGATGGCACGGGCGCAGCCTGCCGACAACCCCAGAGTTGTCGCACACACTTACCAGCAACCCCCTCCACCATATATCCACGCCCCCGCTCCGCATCCACCGCACCACGCTTACCAACACCATCCGGAAGTACAAATCGTACCTCCCCACCCCCACCACCACACCAACAACATCAAAACATCCCCCATGCTCCAAAGCAGGAAGACTTCGCCGATCAGCCATATCGCGGAGTCATTCACATGATAACTGGGGGGTCCAGCACTGACTTTGACACAAAGCGGCAGAAGCGGGACCACTACCGCAGCATCAACCACATCGCCGTCATCGGCCCAGTCGTGCAGACAAAGTGGTCCCACATACCGCTAACCTTCGACGCACAAGACGTCGACCTACGCAGCGCCCCCCACTGCGACGCCATGGTTATCAATTGTAGCGTGGCAGGCTGGGACCTGCACAAAGTCCTAGTTGACAATGGCAGTCAGGCGGACATCATCTTCCTCCACGCCTTCGATCGCATGGGCATAAGTCACAGCCTGCTCAAGCCTTCGGACAACCCGTTGTATGGCTTCGGCGGCAAAGGCACCTTTCCTATCGGTAAAATAGAGCTGCCTCTTTCCTTCGGTGCAGCACCCAATGCCCGAAGTGAGCAAGTAACCTTTGATATCGTGGATATGGTATATCCATACAATGCCATCATGGGCCGGGGCTCCATCAATAAGTTCGAAGCAGCCATTCACGGACTGTACCTATGTATGAAGATACCAGGTCCGTTAGGCGTCATTACGGTCTACGGCAATCAACAGACTGCGCGCAACATCGAGCGGGACTTCGTGCCCGGTCAGAGAAACGTGCACTGCCTCACGGCACAACGCGAGGTCCTCGCGCTCGCCAGCCCAACCAATAAGCAGCACGACAAGGCACAGCTGCAGAGCAACGACGGGACCAAGACTGTCCCCCTCGATCAGGCCACGCCCAAGCAGACAGTCACTATCAGCGAAGACCTCACTTCACATGAAGAGGAGAAACTCCTCTGCTGCCTAACCAAGAATAAGGATGTCTTCGCCTGGTCTGCCCTCGATTTGGTCGGAGTCAGCCGATCCATAATTGAGCACAGCTTGGGAATTGACCCTTCGTTGCGACCAAAAAAGCAGAGGCTTCGCAAAATGTCCGACGAGAAGACAGAGGCCGCCAAGGCGGAGGTGCACCGCCTCCTGGAAGACAAATTCATCGAGCCCGTGGCTTATCCTACGTGGCTCTCCAATGTTGTAATGGTGCAGAAAAAAAGCGGGAAGTGGCGCATGTGCATAGACTTCACCAGTCTCAACAAGGCCTGCCCAAAGGACAATTTCCCGTTGCCGCGGATCGACAAAATAGTCGATAGCGCGGCCGGATGCGAGGTCATGTCACTCCTCGACTGCTTCTCCGGTTACCACCAGATATACATGAAGGAGGAAGACAAGGCTAGCACCAGCTTCATAACACCCTTCGGCACATATTGCTTCATCAGAATGCCGGAGGGACTCAAGAACGCCGGGTCCACCTTCTCCAGACTCACCAAAACAGTGCTCGAAGGGCAAGTTGGCAGAAATATATTCACATATATGGACGACATCGTCGTCGCCAGCAAGAACAAGGAGGACCATCTCGCCGACCTCGCCGAGACATTCGCGAACATGCGAGAAGCACGACTCCGCCTAAATCCGGAAAAGTGCGTCTTCGGCGTTTGCCAAGGCAAAATATTGGGCTACCTGGTATCACACCGCGGCATCGAGGCCAACCCAACCAAGATCCAGGCCATCGTAAACATGACGCCTCCGCAGTCCGCCAGGGACGTCCAGCGTCTGACAGGCAGATTGGCCGCTCTCAACAGATTCATATCCAGGTCCGCCGAGCGAAGTCTCCCCTTCCTCAAAACACTCCGCGGTGCAAAAGACTTCGCCTAGGGACCGGAGCAGGCAGCGGCCTTCGCCTCACTAAAACAGTACCTGTCGGAGCTGGCCATCCTCACAAGCCCCGACTCCTCGCTCCCCCTATTGCTCTACGTCGCGGCTTCGCCGCATGCAGTCAGCGCGGCACTAGTGCAGGAGCAGACAGTTGAGGGCGTGGTCAGGCAGTGCCCTGTTTACTATGTCTCCGAAGTACTGACACCGTCCAAATGCAACATGACAGAGCTGGAGAAGATTGCCTACGCAGTCGTTATGTCTTCGCGCAAACTGCGCCACTACTTCGAAGCATTCAAGGTCCAAGTCACCTCAGACAGGGGACTCGGCGAATTATTCAGAAACCCGGAGGCATCGGTGAGGATTGCCAAGTGGGCAGCCGAACTATCTGGCTACCACATCAGCTTCGAGCCCAGGACAGCCATCAAGTCACAAGTCCTGGCAGACTTTGTCGTTGACTGGACTGGGCCAATAATACAACCCGACCCGTCCGCAGAGAAGGTTGGGACGATCCATTGCGACGGCGCATGGTGCCATGCGGGGGCAGGCGCCGCCGCAGTCATCACCTCACCGGCCGGGGTCAAGCACAGATATGCAGCACGCCTCAGCTTCGCTCTGGAATCCGACAGATGCACAAATAATATAGCAGAATATGAAGCAGTCATCCTCGGCCTCCGCAAGCTAAGGGCCCTCGGAGTCACCACCTGCATCATCAAGACAGACTCCAAGGTAGTTGCCGGCCAGGTCGAGAAAGACTATGCAGCAAAGGACCCCGCACTTATGCAATACCTCGCGGCCATCCGAAGTCTCGAGAGGCAATTCAAGGGATTCACCTTGCAGCATGTGGATAGGGCCAAGAATGAGGAGGCCGACGCATTGGCCAAGGCCGCCGCCAGGGGCGAGTCCTTGCCCTCCGATGTGTTCTTTCATATCATCGGCATGCCAGCCGTCCGAAGCCCCGAAGGGCTCCAAATAACTAATGACAGCGAGGGCCACCGCATAGTCAACCTAATCATGACCGAAGACTGGCGGGCACCAATAACCCTGTTCCTACAGGGGTACTATCATCCAACCGACATCAGCGAGGCCAAGCGCCTCAGACATCGAAGCCGGGACTTCGCACTGATTGAAGGCCAACTCTACAAGAAAGGGGTCAGTCAGCCAATGCTTAAGTGTGTCACCGAAACCGAAGGCATCCAGATCCTGCGTGAAGTCCACAGTGGCACGTGCGGCTCGCACGCAGGAGCAAGGGCCCTAGCTGCTAAGGTGATCCGCCAGGGCTTTTACTGGCCCGCAATGATCTGCGCCGCAAATCGGGTCACAAGGTCCTGCGAAACCTGCCAGAAGTTTTCTCCTCAGTCAGGCAGCCCCTCGCAGTATACAAAGCTGATCGCCCACACATGGCCTCTCCAGCGCTGGGGCCTGGACATTGTCGGGCCCCTACCCACCGCTCAGGGGAACCTTAAGTTCGCCTTCGTCGCCGTCGAGTACTTCACCAAATGGATCGAGGCAAGGGCTGTTTCCACAATAACATCAAAGACTGCCCAAAAATTCCTCTGGCAAAACATTGTTTGCCGCTTCGGAGTACCGTCCGAACTAACAGTTGACAACGGCAAGCAGTTTGACAGCCAAGACTTCAAGGATTTTTGTTTCTCCATTGGCACCAAGCTTGCCTTCGCCTCAGTCTATCATCCGCAATCCAACGGGGTTGTGGAACGCGCCAATGGGAAAATCTTCACAGCTGTCAAAAAGATGCTCCTCGATGAAAAAAAGGGCAGATGGACCGATTTGTTACCCGAGGCAGTCTGGGCACTAAACACAACTGAGTGCAGGGCGACTGGGTTTACTCCTTTCCGCCTTCTATACGGATCGGAGGCCATGACCCCACAAGAAATAAAGCATGGGTCCCCGCGAACAGTTCCGTCGGCCGTCCCCGACTTGGACGAGCCAACTTCAAAGGATCTCATTGACGGAGACCGAGTCTTCGCCCTACAAGCCCTAAACAAATACCAAGCCCAGACCAAAGCATGGCGCGACCACACAGTCATCCCGAGGGAATTCAGCGAAGGGGACCTCGTACTCGTCCGAACAGCTCGGACGGAGTCCAAGGGCAAGCTGGTGCCCAGGTGGGAGGGCCCCTTCATAGTCAAGACGAAAGCTTCCCCCAGCGCTTACAGGCTTACAACACCAAATGGCGAAGACCTGGAGCACTCCTGGAACATCGACAACCTCCGCAAATTTTTTGTTTGACTCACCAGGGCTCTTTCGCCCTTGTAATCCGCAAAAAACAATCTTATACCGGCCCGCACTCTTTTCCTCCCGGGGGGTGAGGTTTTTAACGAGGCGTAGCCATGTAATATATGTGTGAAAAATCCCCCGCAAAAACATGCGTCGAAAAAAGACCGCGACGACGGTCTTCGACATTCGACCAATACAAGGTCACCGCGAGGCTAAGCGCTAGCCACCCTCGCGTGCGACAAATCCGCGCAAAAGTCGCCTAAGGGTGCAGCCGGAAAAAACCGAAGTCTACCGCGAAGACTATCCGCGCAGAAGTCGCCCACGGGTGCAGCCGGACTAGCACAACAAGTGCGAAAAAACCAAAGTCTACCGCGAAGACTATCCGCGCAGAAGTCGCCCACGGGTGCAGCCGGACTAGCACAACAAGTGCGAAAAAACCGAAGTCTACCGCGAAGACTATCCGCGCAGAAGTCGCCCACGGGTGCAGCCGGACTAGCACAACAAGTGCGAAAAAACCGAAGTCTACCGCGAAGACTATCCGCGCAGAAGTCGCCCAAGGGTGCAGCCGGACTAGCACAACAAGTGCAAAGAAACCGAAGTCTACCGCGTAGACTATCCGTGCAGAAGACGCCTAAGGGTGCAGCCGGACTAGCACAACGAAGGCAGAAAACGACAACATCAAACCGTCCGCGCCGAGACCGACTATACGCACACCAGCACAGCATAACAAAACATGCCAGACCAAGTACACAACGCCTTCGCAGGCATATACAAGCGAGGGCACACAACCTCATCATAGAAGCCTTCACACATATACAAGCGAGGGCACCACACTCTACATCGGCTCAACCTTAGGAATAATTCCCATCTCCCTATAATTAAATAACATTATCCTAAGCTCCTCACCCGCAAAAAGACTTCGCAGTTCCCCTTCACCTGTACTCACGACGGCCGGCAAAGACAACAGTTCATGTCGGCCAGCCCTACTCACACGAAGCCGACCCCCCTCCGCCCCACTAACTCTACGCTTCGCGACCGCCCTTCGTCGCCGGCGCCCAGTGCTAGGACCAGGCACATCTTCCGTGTCCGCGGCGTGCGGTGAAGCCTCCGTCGCAGCCACATCCAAGTCCGCAAAGTAGTCCAAGTCCTCCTCCGACGACTCCTCCGTCCACTCAACCGAGCTCCCAGAGTCAACAAAATCATAAAACTCAGATGCAGATCCACCACATTCATTACCATCATCCGCGGTCGAAGCCGCCAAAAATTTAGTAGTGGCGGTTGCGTGCGCAGGCCCAAAATCTTGAACCTGCGCAGCAACCAAAATTCAGCAACATATCCAAAATTCCCTAAACTATCTACACCCACTAGGCCACCTGCGGAGCCTCCGCCGCTGCCTCCGCCGTTGCCTCCGTCGTCGCCTCCACCGCCACCGTCGCAGGATCTTCAGCACTCGGCGCAGCGGCTGCGGGGGCATCAGGCGCGCCTTCAGCGGTCTCTGGGGGCAAGTCTCCGCCGGCCGCAGCAGATGCGGAGGTATCCGGTGCGCCTTCTGCGATCTCCGGGGGCGGCTCCAGGGCGGCCCCGGACACGGCCTCCGCTGGGGTCGGCTCCGGCTCAGGCGGCGTGCTGTTCAACGCCCCGAAGTCGTCCACCCTCTCGCCACGCGCCGCCTAAGACACAACACACAAAATTCAGCAAACCCACACACAGCCCACTTCCAGCAAACGCCAAACACATGAAAACGTTACCTGAGCCCTCGCCGTCTCGGCGCGCTCCCTGACCACCTCGCGACCGTGCGGACCCCACATCCGGTCGTAGATGGCCCCGACGGATTCCTTCACTACGGGGTCCTCAACCTTATAGATATCTCGCTCAAAATCTTCATCGGCTTGGTCGAAGACCTCGAAGTGCCAGCACCCTTCGCGGGAGAGCGCGTTCATCGCCCCCTCGCAGGTGACCAGGGAGGCATACGACATAAACCCCTCCACGACAGTGGGGAGTGCCTGCAGCTCCTCCAGCACCCATTCCAGACAGCGAAGTCCGGGCTCTCGGTCCGGCACTTCGAAGTCACCGGTCCGCGCGCCCAGCTCACGGTATGTATCCATAAGCTGTGTGCGTGTCCGTTTGGCCTCCGCGCGCGTCGCGGCCTCGGCCCGCTCCACGCGGCTCTCCAGGGCAATGAGCCGCTCCTGCAGCTGCTCGGCGCGCTCCCTAGCAAGATTGCCCTCCGCCCGTGCCAGATTAGCTTCCGCCTGCGCAGCCTGCGCCTTGACGAGGGCCTCGTTGGTCTCCCTCCTCTCCCCCGCCAATTGGCGCCGGAGGTCAGCCTTCTCTCCCTTCAGCGCGGCCACCTTGTCCGCCAGCTTGCGGCACTTGCTGTCGGCGGCTGATTTCTCTCGGACGGCGTCAGCATGTTGTGTCCGAAGTCTCTCGACTTCGGCAGACACAACTGCCGTGAGGGCACCCGACGCCGTGCGGTTGGCGAAGTCAGCCACCTGCAGAGCACACATAAGACCGCGACCCCAGCAAACGAAAAAAAAAACGAAGTCTAGCTCGGCGGACCTGACTTAGCGCCTCCGTCACCTCCTTCAGCCGGCGGGACGCAGCGCCCGCCTCATCTCTGACAGCCGCGAGGGCCAGCACCTCGCCTCCGGCGCTAAGAGCCCCGCCCTTCGCCTTCGGCACTACGGCAGCCGTCGTGGTCGCCGTGGCAGGCGCAACTATAGCAAGTTGGCCTTAGTCCGACCCTGCAACGTATCAACGAATAATTAAATAAAAAAGAGAGAGAGAGAGAGCCAACGACTTACCACCAAGATAGTCGTCCACACTAATATCGGTGGCGAAGTCGGCGACACGCTTGCCTGCCGACGGCAACGCTCGGGCCGCCTTCGCGACCTCCGGCACTCCGCTGGACGGCGGCACAGCTTTCGTCGATTTGGAGCCTCCGGCGCCTGTCGTTGCCTCTAGCGCCTTGCTAGATGCAGGAGCGCCCGACTTCGCCGCCAGCGGCGACTTGCCTCTGCCGGGGGCCGCAGCCTTCGCAGCCCCCCGCGGCTTCTTCGGCCTGGCTTCAACAAGCCTGACAACCGCCTGGCGTTTTTGTGCAGCTCCCTGGCGATCCTTGTCCATCACTGCCGACACAACAGCAGCAATATTCCGACCGTAAGGAAAAACTCTCCATTCACGAACCATGCGAGATGTAAAAAATTCTTCGCCGGCCGCGCGGGGGATAGGAACATTCCTAGGCCAGCAACCCCCGGTAACCCTCAGCATCTGAGCCGAAGACTCCCGGAGCTCGGGCGAAGACATTCTTCCCCCCGGGGCCGCGCATGTCCTCATCAACTCTCTAGCAAAACCATCAGAAACCCCAAGTCCTCCCATAGCAGTACCTAATTTTCTCTTTTTAGAGGAAAGGGCGGCCGCCGGCGCAGGGTCGTCTCTAGTCTCCACCACCGGCTTCTTCCCACGGCGGTCCAGATCGTCTTGACCAGGATAGCCGTCATACGGCAATTGATTTAATTCAAAAACCCTGTTCAAACGGTCATTCGACCCGCGGATATCCCAGCTGCGCTGGCCCTCTGTCCTTGGCACGTAACGTCCAACGAGCCGCACCGCCCCATCCTCCGCCTCACGCACAAAGGCGGCCGGATCGCGGCTTTGCAGATTCAGCGCGAAGGCGGGACTTCGCACCACCCTACCACCATGGAAAGGCATCTGGCGAGGGCACACTTCGCCCAACGCCCAACCATGCGCCAAGGGCCATACCCCGTATGCCACAAATTCTTCAACCAAATCGCGCCCACTGCTCAGGCCGGCGGCGCACCGAAGGGCCCCTTCGTCCGCATCCTCCTCCGCCACTTCAAAGGGCGGGTACGCTGAGTAAAAATGAGAACACATCTCGGACACGGGGAGTCCCTCATGGCCTTCGACGGTACCCTCAGCAACGTAAAACCAAAACTCATTCCAGTTGCCCCACTTGTTGCGGGCGCAAGGAACCAACTCGACTACCTGCATCGTGGTCTTGCCGGTCTTCGGCGTGAACGTGCAGGACCCAAACTGAGCAACTTCGTCTCCAATCATTCTCTTCTGCCAGTGCAAACAATAATACTTCGCAAAAACTTCGACCGATGGCTGTCCGCCGTACGAAGTCGTCGCCCAGACATACTTCGACAGAGCCACCACGGCATTCGGTGTCAGTTGATGTATCTGAACGTTGAACCTGCGCAGGACTTCGCCAACAAATCGATGCGCAGGCAGGCGGAGACCGGCGGCGAAGAACGCCTCGAACACAACCAACTCGCCCTCCGGCTCGGGGACTTCCTCCGCCCCCGGGACACGAGCAACTCCGCCGCCGAAGTAACCCAACCGCTGCATATCTTGCACGCGGACCGACGACATCCGCGACACGCCAAAATCAACAGAATCGCCGGCGCGCAACTCCTCCGCCATCAAACTACTCAGCGTCTCCTCAGATGAGGCGTCGGCCGGCGGCGTAGCGGCAGCGGAAGAAGAGGAGGTCGACATCGCTACGTACCGTCGGCGGCGGCGGGCGGTCTGCTTCACTCGAGCCAGATCTCCGGTGAACAAGAGCACGGCGGGCAGACGAGCAGCAAGACGGCGAAAAAGGCGGCTAGGGTTTTCACGGAGCGCGGAAAGTGAAGTTCAAAAAGCGCCGACCCCCGCCCCCTTTTATAGACAGGGCGCGGCTCTTCGGGAAACCCACAATCCAACAGGGCGCGGCGCTTCGGGAAACCCGCAATCCAACAGTACGCTGTCAATCAACGGTCATATCAAAAACCCCCGCGGAACCACTTCGAGCGAGGGCAGCGTCTCCGCCATCTAGCAACGTCTTCGGCACCAGGTGACTTTGTCGAACTGGTCCCTTGGAGGGCAAATGTTGGGGCGAGGGCAAAGAAGCCACCCTTTGCTCGAAGCCTTCGCTGCAGTCGCTGGTCTGACTGAGACAAAACGGGCAGGGACACCCTTCGCTGGTTCGGCACCAGACGAAGACCTGCGACGACGTCATCCCACAGTGCGGCCTCGTCCAACTCAGAGGCCCACGTGTGATCCGGCCCATTGTAACGGGCCCTGCGTGGCCGCCGCGCGTTACGGGCCTAATTTGTAAAGGCATCCCTGTAATTACAGTCTGTAACCCCGCTTTATGGGAATATTCTGGGGATAACCTAGGTAGCTGAGGGCACATGCGTCCTTAGCACAAGGCGCTGGGCGCTCAGGTACCTATAAATACCCCCGCACAGTGCCCGTGAGAGGCCAGATTAACAAAGCTATTGCCATCTAGCACGTAACCCTGTTAACGTCACTGTTAGGGCTGGGCAAAAAACCCGTAACCCGAAACCCGAACCCGGAATACCCGAACCCGAACCCGAAATACCCGAAACCCGAATTTTGTTCGGTAATTTCGGGTAGCAACTTGCAAAACCCGAATTTATTTCGGGTAATTCGGGTATCACAATCGGGTACCCGAAATACCCGAATTACCCGAACTTTCATGTGTCATGTACTCATGTCATGCTTAATTATTAATTTGTACATCTATAATTATGTGTAAGCGTGCATAACTTGTGATTGTATATTGTTTGTGTTTTATATGTCCATGTATATCATTATTCAAACTATATTTTTATACTAATTTAATAGAGTATTTGTGTTTTTATGAAGCCGACACAATAGTTCGGGTAGTTCGGGAAAACCCGAACCCGAACCCGAAATTCCGGGTACCCGAATTTTCGGGTATTGCAAAACCCGTTGTAATTTCGGGTATCGATTCTCAAAACCCAAAATTTTAAAAACCCGAATTACCCGACCCGAAATTTTCGGGTAACCCGAACGCCCACCCCTAGTCACTGTTCACCCTTGTTGGCCCCCCTTGCGAGTTGAGAGCAAGTGCCAACAGCATCTCCATCACCGAAGGTCAGGAACTCCTGCGAGAGATACACTCGGGGGCTTGCGGCCATCACGCAGCGCCTCAAGCCCTTGTCAGGAATTTTTTTCGACAAGGCTTCTACTGGCCGACGGCGGTGGCCGACGCCACTAGAATTGTCCGCACCTGCGAAGGGTGACAATTCTATGCGAAGCAGACCCACCTGCCCGCTCAGGCTCTGCAGACGATACCCATCACCTGGCCCTTTGCTGTGTGGGGTCTGGACTTCGTCGGCCCCTTGCAGAAGGCGCCCGGGGGCTACACGCACCTGCTGGTCGCCATCGACAAATTCTCCAAGGGGATCGAGGTCCGACCTCTGAACAGCATCAGGTCCGAGCAGGCGGTGGCGTTCTTCACCAACATCATCCATCGCTTCGGGGTCCCAAACTCCATCATCACCGACAACGACACCCAGTTCACCGGCAGAAAGTTCTTGGACTTCTGCGAGGATCACCACATCCGGGTGGACTGGGCCGCCGTGGCTCATCCCATGTCAAATGGGCAAGTAGAGCGTGCCAACGGCATGATTCTACAAGGGCTCAAGCCTCGGATCTACAACGACCTCAACAAGTTCGGTAAGCGATGGATGAAGGAACTCCCCTCGGTGGTCTGGAGCCTGAGGACAACGCCAAGCCGAGCCACGGGTTTCACACCGTTCTTCCTAGTCTACGGGGCCGAGGCCGTCTTGCCCACAGACCTGGAATACGGCTCCCCGAGGACGAGGGCCTACAGCGATCAAAGCAACCAAGCTAGCTGAGAAGACTCGCTGGACCAGCTGGAAGAGGCTCGGGACAAGGCCTTACTACACTCGGCGAGGTACCAGCAGTCCCTGCGACGCTACCACACCCGAGGGGTCCGGTCCCGAGACCTCCAGGTGGGCGACCCGGTGCTTCGGCTGCGACAAGACGCCCGAGGGAGGCACAAGCTCACACCCCCCTGGGAGGGACCGTTCGTCATCGCCAAGGTTCTGAAGCCCGGAACGTACAAGTTGGCCAACAGTCAAGGCAAGGTCTACGGCAACGCTTGGAACATCCAACAGCTACATCGCTTCTACCCTTAAGATGTTTTCAAGTTGTTCATATACCTTGCACCCACTCAAAGTTTAGTCATCAAGGAAGGGTCGGCCTCGCCTCGGCAAAGCCCGACCCTCCCTCGGGGGCTAAAAGGGGGGGAACCCCCTCTGCATTGAAATTTTCCTCGAAAAAAGATCTCTTCTGCCAGAATATCTTTCGTGCTTTTTGACTACTTCAAAAAGTGGATCCTGAAAACGACGGAGTACACGTAAGCAGCCAAGGCTGACCGAGCCGAGGGACTCCTACACCTCCGGGATACGGATACCTCACTCATCACCTTCTGCGATAAGTAACTCACGTTCGGATAAGTGATTCCGCGGACCGAACAAGTCTTCACGTTCGGAAGTTCTTCTGCCGAAGCGATCCTTCGAGCCTTCTCGACCGAGTCGGTGACAGAGCTTCGTGGACGGGTAAAAGTGCGCGTAAGCGGCAAGGCCGACCGAGCCGAGGGACTCCTACGCCTTCGAGATACGGATACCTCACTCATCACCTTCCGCGAGAAGCAGCTCTCGCTCGCACAAACATCCCTGTTACCGACAAAAAAGTCCAGATACTCGAAACAAGAGGAAAAGAGACGCAGCTTTACAACACAGCGAGGGTGTGTTCTGGCCTCGGCGGCCACAGGAGACACACGCTACAAGACAATCCGATCCTGCAGGCTCGGGTCTTGACGCTGGAAGGGGCAGCAGCACCCTCGGCATCAACGACACCTTCGGCGAGGTCCGACCTAGCCTCGGACGGCGACGCGGTCCGAGGTTCTCCACTCTAAAGGACGACGTCCTCGCCACGCCCGGGCAATCGCTGCCAGGGTCTTCTCCGGGAATCCGGCCTGAGCAGGCGGCTCGGCCGGTCACCCCGGGGCCTCGGCCAGCCGTCCTCTAAGGACGTCAGCCCGACCCGAGGCTTCAGCTGGTCAACTCCGGCGTCGGTCCTGCTAACGGACGACCCGGTTAGGCTCCGGCCAACCAGGTCTCCTTTTCGAGCCAACTCTGCCCCTGTTCATGCTGATACCGCTGCCCCTAGCCTCGGCTCATCGAAGAGCGGCCAAGGGGTCCCTTTAACTAAGCTAGAGAAGCCTCGGACAACAAGGTCGACCGAGCCGAGGGACTCCTACGCCTCCGGGATACGGATACCTCACTCGTCACCTTTACACGGGGCGACTCACGCTTGGTGAAGCGGTTCAGACAACCAACAGGCGAATCTTAGTGCTCGAAAATGAGGAAAAAACACGGCTCCGTGCCAAAGTTACATACATGTTTAGGCCTCGACAGCCACAATGAACAAAAACACTGGCATTCAGAGTGCCATTACAAATGGAACTCTGGTTCCGTCCCCGCGGGTACGAGCAACCCCACTCGATGGGGGAGGGCCTGCGGAGCAACAGAAGACTGACGGGCGGCTCGCCGCCACACGCTCTGACAGCAACAACAACGACCCCGCTCCGGGTGGCCGAACTGCAGCAGCGCAGGCCTCAGGGTGGGTGCTGCTGCAATCTTGCCCTCGCCCACGCCGACGCTCGAGGGGCGAGGACAAGTACAAAGAGCCGGAGGCCCGAAGCGCGGATGGTGGCGGTGATCCCGTCGGCAACGGGGACTTCTCGAGCCGCCTCCACCTCAGCACCAACGACAGGGGCCGTCAGCCCTTCGGCAGATCCCCACTCAGATCCTCCCAGATGAGTGGGGCACCGACCTCCGCGCGGAGGCGCCATACCGGTGCAAAGGCAGGACCGCCCCAGAACACGAACGCCGCCCTAGCAGCGCTCGACATCTTGGGCGGTCCTCCCGTGCACACGGCGCGGCAGCCGCCTTCCGGCAGGAGGGGCCACCGGGAGCCAAGCCGACGATCTCGACACGCTGGGGCTGACGACGCCCGCCGTCGACCAGCCCCGCGTTGTCGAAGTCCGACCCGCCCGCAGGGCCAGCAAGCGCCCTCTCCCTCGAACGCCGCAGGAGAGGGTGACCCACGAACCCGCGCGGGAGGTAGAGCTCCGGCTCAGCCCGGCCTCCACCCCAGCGAGGATGATGAACATCCTTGAAGCTGAGGGTGGGACCAAGATCGCAGCCCGGCTTGCTTCTCCCCATCCAGGGGCTGATAGTCGCCGTCTTGGGTGACCGCCGGCAGGGGGTACAGCCGGGCTGGCTGATGAAAATCCTTGAAGCCGAACGATGGCTGAAAGGTACCAACTCCCGCGGAGTTGCGTTCCTCCAACGATGAGGCGGAAAGACGGCGGGTATCCCCCATCCGGGGGCTTGGAAGGTGGAAAGACATGATGCATAAGGGAGCGCGAAGACATGGTCGCCTTCCAAGGGGGTCACCCTCCTTTTAAAGGTGACTATCCCTACTTGCGTCCCCAGCCGTCACGGGCTGAGTCTTCTCCAACACGCTCCAAGGCCCTCCCCTGCGGCGCGGGGGCTGGGCCCCACATGTCATGCAAGCCGGCTCAGAGCAGAAGAAGCCAAACCGCCATGCGCGGTGCGCACAACCGCCCAGCGGTTACAAGTGACCCTCCACTTTTGCTCAGACCAATGGGCGAAAGGGGCGGGCAACTATGCAGGCGGCATGCAACCGCGCCAAGTGGGCACGCTTCTCCGACTCCCAACACGCCCAGCATGGAGGCCCAGGCCCACGCGTCATGCAACCGGCGCGCTGGATGCTTCGTGCATGCAACTGCACCGCCACTTGCGCCACCACCGCGTCTCCTCGACTGCGGAACCAATACCGCGACTCGAGGCGACTCAGCGCACGACCCAGCAGCGCCAGCCTAGCGCGGCGGTCAGCGCCGGCCAAAAATGGGCTGGCAGCAATGACGGTGGCAGGCGGGCAGGAGCAGCAGTCACGTCGTCAGCCAAGCTCACGTCCCATCTGGGGGGCAGCGAGAGAACCCTCTCTCACGGCGTGAAGACAACGCGCCCGTGTTCCGTTCCTCGAACGGCTCGCGCACGCGCAACGGCCGCCCCGCCAACCACACGCCCCGTCGCATTAACTCCGCGGCGGGACATGCGGCGCCTCTGGCAGGAGAAGCAGGCGACGCTTCGCCTTCGCCGTAATAACCGCGCCAAAAAAGGTACGCCGCGTCGTTCGATTTCGTATCCTTTTCCTTTTTTCCTCTTTCTCTCTCTTGCAACAGGGACCGGGAAAGAGGGATACCCCGAAAAGGATCCTTCCCTGTGAAGGAACCAGGCTCTGAGCCACCCTACTGATCAGAGGTTCGAAGGCTGGCCCCCCGGAAGGGTTCGACAGCCGCCTCAGATCGCGTGGGCCCTACACCCACTACTGGTCAGAGGTTCGAAGGTCGGCCCCTCGGAAGGGTTCCACGGCCGCCTCAGGCTACTCGGGCTCCGCGCCCATTACTGATCAGGGGTTCGAAGGTTGGCCCCCGAAGGGTTCACAGCCGCCTCAGACGCCGAGCGAGGGATGACCATGGGTACGTTCGATACATAACCAAGGCTAGGTCTGCGCTCCCGAGGTACCCTAGGACGTTTCCGAGACCAGCGGGAGCGATCTTGTAACGGAATCCCATCAGAGGGAGGCATCGAGCCCTCGGACCCCGTCGCCAGGGGACCGGGTCCGGCAGATCACCCGCAGGTACTTTTGGGCATGCCTCTGGGCCCCTAGCCGACCCCTAACGAACGGGGCACGGACGTCCACTCGGATTACCCGCTTGCAGCTCACCGTAGACACCATGTTCGGCGCCCATCGAGGGCAACATGGCGCTTTCCCCCCCTCCTCCTTGCGGAAAGGCGACGCAGGGGCGTATGTAAAAAAGCCGAGTCTGTCCCTGATCGCCCTCTCGCCCTGTGCAGAGGCTCGGGGGCTGCTATCGCAAACCCGGCTCTGGCCGAACCGTTGACAGCGTCAACATACCAGCCCGAGAACTTGGGACCCGACCGTACACCCGGGCTACGGCTAGCTCGCATGAGGGAACAACCAGACCAGCCGAAGCATTACGCAAGGCATTAAGACCTCGAAGGAGTAAAACCACTCCTCCGAGGCCTCGGGGGCTACACCCAGCGGGTGCGCTCGCACGCACCCACCGGAACAAAATGCAACCGAGAAAGGCTGGTCCCCTTGCAAAAAAGTGCGACGAAAGCCTCCAAGCGAGTGCTAACACTCCCTTCGAGGCTCGGGGGCTACTGTCGGGGACCATAATTAGGGGTACCCTCAAGGCTCCTAATTCTCAGCTGGTAACCCCCATCATCATAAAGCTGCAAAGGCCTGATGGGTGCGACTAAGTTAGGGATCAGTCCATTTGAGCGACTCGATCACGCCTCGCCCGAGCCTAGCCTCGGACAAGGGCAGCCGACCCCGGAGGATTTCCGTCTCGCCCGAGGCCCCCCTCCAACGGCGAACATATTTTCGGCTCGCCCGAGGCCCTGCCTTCGCTAAGAAGCAACCCTGACCAAATTGCCACACCAACCGACCAAATCGCGGGAGCATTTAATGCAAAGGTGGCCTGACACCTTTATCCTGACGCGCGCCCCCCAGCCGGCAGAGCCGAAGTGACCGCCGTCACTTCACCGCTCCACTGACCGGCCTGACAGAAGGACAGCGCCGCCTGCGCCACTCCGACTGCGGTGCCACTTGACAGAGTGAGACTGACAGGCAGTCAGGCCCTGCCGAAGGCATCATAGGAAACTCCGCTCCGCCTGACCCAGGGCTCGGACTCGGGCTAAGTCCCGGAAGACGGCGAACTCCGCTCCGCCCGACCCAGGGCTCGGACACGGACTAAGTCCCGGAAGACGACGAACTCCGCTCCGCCCGACCCAGGGCTCGGACTCGGGCTCAGTCCCGGAAGACGGCGAACTCCGCTCCGCCCGACCCAGGGCTCGGACTCGGGCTAAGTCCCGGAAGACGGCGAACTCCGCTCCGCCCGACCCAGGGCTCGGACACGGGCTAAGTCCCGGAAGACGACGAACTCCGCTCTGCCCGACCCAGGGCTCGGACTCGGCCTCAGCCCCAGAAGACGATGAACTCCGCTCCGCCCGACCCAGGGCTCGGACTTGGGCTCAGCCCTAGAAGACGACGAACTCCGCCTCGCCCGACCCAGGGGCTCGGACTCGACCTCGACCACGGAAGACAGACTCGACCTCGGCCTCGGAGGAGCTTCCACATCGCCCAACCTAGGGCGCAGACCAGCCGCGTAAACAGGAGGCGCCATCATCGCCCTACCCCGAGCTGACTCAGGCCGCAGGAAACAAGACCGGTGTCCCATCTGGCTCGCTCCGCCAGATAGGCAATGATGGCGCCCCGCATACTCTATGACGACGGCGGCTCTCAGCCCCCTTACGGAAGCAAGAGGCCATCAGCAAGGACTCAACCGCTCCGACATCTGTCCCTCCGCCAGGCTCCATCGCTCCTCCGACGGCCACGACATCACACCAGCTGGGTGCCAAAATCTCTCCGGCTGCCACAACGGCATGTACTTAGGGCGCTAGCTCTCCTCCGCTAGACACGTAGCACTCTGCTACACCCCCCATTGTACACCTGGATCCTCTCCTTACGCCTATAAAAGGAAGGACCAGGGCCCTCTTAGAGAAGGTTGGCCACGCGGGGACGAGGACGAGACAGGCGCTCGCTTGGGGCCGCTCGCTCCCTCTCCCGCGTGGACGCTTGTAACCCCCTACTGCAAGCGCACCCGACCTAGGCGCGGGACGAACACGAAGGCCGCGGGATTCCCACCTCTCTCACGCCGGTCTCCGGCCGCCTCGCTCTCCCCCCTTCGCGCTCGCCCTCGCGCTTGACCCATCTGGGCTGGGGCACGCGACGACATTCACTCGTTGGCCCAGGGACCCCCCCGGTCTCAAAACGCCGACACATATATAGAAGATTGTACGATATTGCAATATAGTGGTGAAATAACTAGATTAAAATAACAAAATTTATGTATGACTAGGATCACAAATGGATTACGAAACATTTTCTTATAACGGTATAACACATATTTGTACATGAGTTATCGTGTTATTATATGGTATCATGGTATTATATGTTCCGTTGCAACGCACGGGCACTTCTCAATTATATTATTATGTTTTCTCTAGAAAATGTGTGGTTTTGACGAAGAAGCGAAGTCATATAAGGATCCTAGCGCGATAGAGTTGGTAAAAACATAAAATAATTGGCCTCAAATGAATTATTACATCACACTTTGCAAATTTGTAAGTCAGAATTCCTTTGATCTATATAGTTAAATAAATTGTGCAAACATATAATTCTAATGTCTCATGGTTTGCAGGTTCTTATGCCATGGAGATACTCTACAGGCTATGTACTTTTCGTATTAATCATGCAAACAAATTTGTGCATGTGTTTAATTTCACACCTACTCCAGAATGGTGCAAAGATATACCACTAAAAAGATTTTGGGAAACTATTCTTCTTATTTCAAAGAAATATAAGGTTACATACGGTGTCAAACGTATTGGATGGTCACATGACATTTATATGTGGTGACATTCAATTCGACCTGATGCTCCAATCGAATTAAAAGGGTAATTACTTAAAATTATTATGTCATATATATAAATGTTATGTTTATAATTTCATAATATAAGGAAGTTGGCAACTTTTTCAGTCTTAATACTGGTCATTTTGCTCTGCACATTATGGAGTGGTTGTGGGGGATAGATATCCCCTGGGTCCACTAAAGAAGCAAAAGGCCTCACGAAAAGCCCAAGGGCCCAATAATTCGTAAGGTCATTCTTTCGTGGGCCTAGGGAAGGACAACCAATAAAGAAGACGTGGGACTGATTAGTGCAAGCACAGGCGGCCCACAACGTCGAACGAATGAATCACAAACAGAGACCCGACTTTCCCGCGCTGAAGCCCCCATGCAACGGAGCCATGCGAGGATAAGTCGGGGGAGGTTACGTAAGGATAAACTCAAGAGGTTCACTATCTTTCAGCTACTTGTTGTTATCATATCACATGTAATGCTCCACGGCCGAGTATATAAGGCCTAGGGGGTACCCCTTCAGATCGATCGACCCTACTCTACTTAGCCACCCACAAAAACTCTCTGCGCCATCTATCCAGAGAATCCCCTTGTAACCACGCTCATACACTCACCAGGACGTAGGGTGTTACCCACTTCTAAGCGGCCCGAACCTGCAAATCTTGTCCATTGTCCCTCGTGCGATCGGCACGAACCATTTTGCTACAGTCGTTGACACCGTCCTACTCCTAAAAACACCTTGAGGGGCAACCCCGGGTGTGCGGTCGGACCCAAAACACCGACAGCTGGCGCGCCAGGTAGGGGGTGTGTCGACGATCCAAGCTAGCTCAATGGCCGTCACTTTCCACAGCAAGATCACCATGCGTCCCGGATCCATATTCTGCTTCGGGGCAATCTCATCCGTGGCGGACGAAGAAGGAATTCTACACCGCCTCGCGGATCTGCCGGAACAGAAGTCTCCTCCAACAAACTCCGAAAATGCTGGAAAAACGCTACCTCCGGTTCTTCGGAACAAGATCGTCTCCGGGGAGGCTGGAGCTAGAGGCTCGCTGACCCGGAAGACTCCGCTGTCTACTTCCCCGACGAAAGAATGGACACAGGTCATGAGAAGGAAGGAGATCAGGGAGAAGCCAGTCATTCTTCCCGTTCCTCCGACCTCAAAGGAGAACGGAAAGAAAGTCGCCGCGGCAGCAACACCGTTCTACCCCGACGTCCTCTTCATCGGGAGGGCAGAGTCGCCCGCCGTCTCCGACGATGAACCGACCGCGCCCGGAGAAGAACCACCCCAGCGAGAATCCCGCCGACGAAGGAACCGACGCAGGAACGTTCGACGACATCACGCAGCTGGAGAACGGGATCCGGAGCAACCTGTCTCACGAGACGAGGTCTCAGAGATAGGAGAAACTCCGGAAGAACGCGTCTTCAGGGAACGAAGGAACTCCCGACGACATGATCGCCGTCGGACTCAGGAGCAAGCCGAACAAGACGCAAGGCAACGACGCGAGAATCCGCTCTTCGGGCGCAACTTGAACCCTGACTTCGCCCGAGCTATGAACACGCCGAGCGAGGTCGGAGGCGTTCTAGCCCGGATAGCTGACGGACTTCCTCGGACCCCCGACGCCGAGGGATACCGGCGCCTGTTCACTCAGGCAGCCAACCATCTTCTACCGCTCGCTCACCCGCCGAACGATCTGCGACACGCCATCAACAGTCGCCGAGACGCGCGAAGCTCTATCAATGCTTCGCGCGAACGGCGGCACGAGAACGAAATTCGCCGTCGGGAGGAGTATGATCGAGATCATGGCTTCCCGACTCAAAGCCAGGCCACCCGAACTGAGTCGGCAACAGCTTCAACTGGTGGAACCACCCGGGGACGGTCGAGGAACCACCACCGCCACTCCCCTCCCCGGGACAGACGAAATCCTCGACGACAGGAGGACACGTGCGGAGTATCTGCCCTTACTCCGCGCCTTAGGGCCATCCAATGGCCTCCCAACTTCAAGGTATCCAATGTCGACAAATATGAACCTAAGCAGGATCCAGGGGGCTGGTTGGCCGTCTACACCACCGCTGCTCGGGCTGCCGGGGCATCCGAGGACGTCATGACTGCGTATCTGCCCATCGTCCTCGGGCAAGACGCGCTGCAGTGGCTACGACATCTACCCCGACACTGCATCGACGACTGGGGAGACTTCAGTCGACGTTTCACCGCCAATTTCCAGTCTCTCTCCGACAAGCCAGCGCAACCATGGGACCTCAAATCCATCAAGCGCCGAGGGGATGAGACTCTCCGGTCATACCTTAAAAGGTTCCAGACCATGAGAAACCGCATCCCCGAGGTCACGGAGGCGGCCGTAATCGAGGACTTCTACAGAGGATCTAACGACTCGGTTTTCGTCCGAGCCATACTGCAAAAGGCGCCGACTACCTCCGAGGAGCTGTTCCGGGAAGCCGACCTCTACATCACCGCTGACGAGCGGGCCCAGGACCTCATCGGAGGAGCAAAGCCCACACCGGCGGCACCACGACGCGACGCGAACCAGCCGCCCGACAAGCGCTGGGAGAAGAGGCCTCGCGAGGAGGTACACGCCGCCGGACCACCCGCCTCTCGTGCCCGAGGAGGACCTCGTGGAGGCGAACGCACGCTGGACGACATCCTCGACGCCCAGTGCCCGTACCACAAGGATATGCGCCACACTCTCCGCAACTGCCGGGATTTCAAGCACTCCGTCGGGCATGGCCGACCCTTCCAACCTCTACCACCTCCTCCGCCGAGGGGAGGACCAGATGAACCACGACAGCCCCATCAGCCGGAGGAGGGGGGAGGAGGAGCATTCCCGCGCGTTGACAGGGAGGTCAACGTCATCTTCGGTGGACATGGGTCGCAGGAGAACAAGAGACAACAAAAGCTCAACGATCGCCAGATACTGGTGGCAACCACCGGCCCTCCCGCCCCGTACCGGTGGTCGGAGCACCCAATCACGTTCACTCGGGGGGATCAATGGCTCAACTTCGACCACCCGGGCAAATATCTGCTCCTTGTCGATCCGGTGATCCGAGAGAGCCGGGTGAAGAAGGTGTTAGTAGACGGGGGGAGCAGCATCAACGTCACCTTCCCCCGTACACTCCAAGGCTTGGGAGTTCACCTCAAAGAGCTCCACGAGTCAGACACTCCTTTCTTCGGCATCGTGCCGACGGAAGGGGAATACCCGCTGGGCCACATCTACATGCCGGTCACCTTCGGGACTCCGGATAACTACAGAACCGAGTTCCTGAGGTTCGAGGTGGCGAACTTCGACTGCGGGTACAACGCCATCATCGGGAGGCCAGGGCTGGCCAAGTTCATGGCCATCCCACACTATACGTACATGATACTGAAGATGCCAGGACCACAAGGAATCATAACTGTGCGCGCCGACTTCCAAGGCGCCGCAGAATGTTTCCGAGTGGCCATCCAAGCAGCCCTCACCACCAAACCGTCGACGGTTTCTTCTACACCGGCGAACTCTAAGCCTGAAGAAGACCTCGCCGTGCCGGCAAACGAAGCTCAGGCCGCGACCTCTATGCGGCCGACTGAGGACACCAAGCGGATCAACCTGGGGTTCGCTGATGAGCGCAAGACGGCCATCATCAGCTCCAGTTTGAGTGACAAATAGGAAAGCGCGCTCGTCCAGTTCCTGCAAGATAACCGAGACGTATTCGCATGGCAACCTGCGGATATGCCGGGAGTCCCGAGGGAATTGGCCGAGCACAAATTGAAAGTCTATCCTCAGGCGAGGCCGATCCGGCAAAAGCTGCGTCGTTTTACGCCCGACAAGAGAGAGGCCATTCGTGCCGAGTTAGCTCGCTTGGTCGCGGCCGGATTTATTAGAGAAGTATTACACCCCGAGTGGTTAGCCAACCCTGTTCTTGTACTCAAAAAGAATAAAGTGGATTGGCGCATGTGCGTCGACTATACTGATCTCAACAAACACTGTCCGAAGGATCCCTTCGGGCTCCCAAGGATAGATCAGGTGGTGGATTCCACCGCTGGATGTTCGATGCTGTCTTTCTTAGATTGCTATTCCGGGTATCATCAGATTAGTTTGGCAAAAGAAGACGAGGAAAAAACAGCATTCATCACCCCGTTTGGTGCTTTCTGTTATACCTCCATGCCGTTCGGCCTCAAAAACGCTGGAGCGACTTATCAGAGAGCTATTCAAACATGCTTAGCCGATCACTGGGGCAAGCGTGTGGAGGCTTACGTAGACGACGTGGTGATTAAAACGGAGAGTCCAGAAAACTTCATTGAAGATTTACAGCTGGTTTTCAATAGCCTGAGAAGATATAGATGGAAGCTCAATCCTGAGAAATGCGTCTTCGGGGTACCAGCAGGAAAGTTACTCGGATTTATTGTCAGCCACCGGGGAATTGAAGCTAATCCAGATAAGATTGAAGCTATCATGAAGATGGAAGCTCCTCGATCACAAAAGAAGGTTCAGCGACTCACTGGATGTATGGCAGCCCTGAGCAGATTCATATCCAGGCTGGGAGAAAAAGGTCTGCCATTTTATAAACTGCTGAAGAAGGTGGATAAGTTTCAATGGACTTCAGAAGCACAAGAAGCTCTAGACGCACTGAAGAAATTCCTAACAACACCGCCAGTATTGAAACCGCCCCGGCGAGCTACGCCGACTCAGCCAGCTGAAGATTTGCTGCTATATATCTCTTGCACGACTCACGTGGTAAGCACTGCGTTGGTAGTCGAGCGAGTGGAAGAAGGGCATGCCTACCCGGTACAACATCCCGTCTACTTCATCAGTGAGGTTCTAGGCCCATCGAAGAAAAAGTATCCTCAAGTTCAGAAGCTATTATATGCAGTACTTCTAACTGCCCGCAAGCTGTGCCACTACTTTGACGACCACAAAGTCATAGTAGTTACTGGTTTTCCAATAGGGGACATTCTTCACAACAGGGAAGCCATTGGCCGAATAGCCAAGTGGGCTTGCGAGTTGGGGTCCCATGATATCGAGTTCCGACCTCGCACTGCCATCAAAACTCAAGCACTGGTCGACTTCGTATCAGAGTGGACAGAACAGCAAGTGCCGGATAGTCCAGAAACCGCAGAAGTATGGCGAATGTATTTTGATGGCTCGCTGAAGCTGCAGGGAGCAGGAGCAGGAATTCTCTTCACTGCACCTGGAGGCGAACACCTCAAGTACGCTCTCCAATTGCTATTCCCGGCCTCTAACAACGCAGCCGAGTATGAAGCTTTGATACACGGATTAAACATCGCCATATCGCTGGGTGTCAAGAGACTGATGGTGTACGGAGATTCTCTGGTAGTCATCAGTCAGATAAACAAGGAATGGGATTGTTCAAGTGATTCAATGGGAAGATACTGCGCCGCCGTCCGAAAACTAGAAGATAAATTCGAAGGTCTGGAGTTCCATCATATAGAAAGAGATCAGAACACGGCGGCTGATGTACTGTCCAAGCTCGGATCCGGTCGGACTCAAGTCCCGCCCGGGGTCTTCGTGCAAGAAATCCTTCAGCCGAGCATCTCGACGGATCAAGTAGAAGAGTGCAACATCATAGACCAACCCGAGTCAGACTCTGATGACTGGAGGCAACCGATTATTAAGTATATAAAGAATGAAGAAGAACCAGATGACAAGAACTCGGCAGAGCGCATTGCCAGACAATCAGCTCACTATACACTCATTGGGGAGATATTGTACAGGAGGGGCGCGTCAGGCGTCCTCATGAAGTGCGTTCTCCCATCCACCGGGAAGCAACTTCTGGAGGAAGTCCATGCTGGGCAGTGCGGAGTACATGCAGCATCCAGAACATTAGTCGGGAAGGTTTTCAGGTCAGGATTCTATTGGCCGACGGCGAAGAATGATGCAGCCGAGCTAGTTCAGAGATGCGAAGCTTGCCAATACCTGTCAAAACAACAGCACAGGCCAGCACAGCAGCTACAAACCATACCAGTAACTTGGCCTTTCGCATGCTGGGGATTGGATATGATTGGACCTTTCAAGAAAGCTCAAGGAGGATACACCCATGTATTGGTGGCAATTGACAAGTTCACTAAATGGATAGAGTTTCAGCCCATTGCCTCCTTAACCTCTGCTAAAGCCGTGGAATTCATACAAAGCATAATATTCAGATTTGGGATACCAAACAGTATCATCACTGACTTGGGATCCAACTTCACCAGCTCAGAATTCTTTGACTTCTGCGAGCAAAAAAGCATTCAGATCAAGTATGCATCTGTAGCCCATCCGAGAGCCAACGGGCAGGTTGAGCGAGCCAACGGAATGATATTGGAGGCACTTAGAAAAAGGGTCTTTGATAAAAATGAAAAATTCACAGGAAAATGGATAAGAGAATTGCCTTATGTTGTTTGGAGCTTGAGAACTCAACCTAGCCGGGCCCTGCATGGAAACACTCCTTTCTTTATGGTCTATGGGTCGGAGGCAGTGCTACCCGCAGATCTCAAGTTTGGGGCGCCAAGATTGATCTTCGAAAGCATAGCAGAAGCCGAAGCCACTAGGCTGGAGGATATTGATGTACTCGAGGAAGAACGACTAAATGCGGTGATTCAATCAGCACGATACCAGCAGACTCTAAGGCGCTACCACGACAAAGCTGTGCGGCAACGTTTCTTTTTGATGGGAGACCTCGTCCTCCGCCGAATTCTAACGGGGGAAGGACGGCACAAGTTATCACCCCTATGGGAAGGACCTTTCATAGTAGCAGAAGTCACTCGTCCCGGATCATATCGCCTCACCCAAATGGATGGCACGGAAGTTGGAAACTCCTGGAACATAGAGCACCTCCGAAAGTTCTACCCCTAGCTGTATTTCAAAACAGCCAAGGCGACCATGTATTCTGTATAATGGAAATACGTCATCAATAAAGAGAGACTTCAAAGATACTTGGCTCATTTATGATTAACTTACACGCTTACTTAACTCGGGGTGACCACTATACCCTACGAACGGAGCAATCGGCTTAAGTCGGCAACGACTTAAGGCGGTGCAACATGCTCACGCTTACTTAACTCGGGGTGACCACTATACCCTACGAACGGAGCAATCGGCTTAAGTCGGCAACGACTTAAGGCGGTGCAACATGCTCACGCTTACTTAACTCGGGGTGACCACTATACCCTACGAACGGAGCAATCGGCTTAAGTCGGCAACGACTTAAGGCGGTGCAACATGCTCACGCTTACTTAACTCGGGGTGACCACTATACCCTACGAACGGAGCAATCGGCTTAAGTCGGCAACGACTTAAGGCGGTGCAACATGCTCACGCTTGCTTAACTCGGGGTGACCACTATACCCTACGAACGGAGCAATCGGCTTAAGTCGGCAACGACTTAAGGCGGTGCAACATGCTCACGCTTACTTAACTCGGGGTGACCACTATACCCTACGAACGGAGCAATCGGCTTAAGTTGGCAACGATTTAAGGCGGTGCAACATGCTCACGCTTACTTAACCCGGGGGTGACCACTATGCCCTACTAACGGAAGTTACCGGCTAAAAGCAATTGACGGCTTAAACCAGTATAGCATACTCGTGCTTATGAAGTTCAAGGGATGATCTCCATATCCCACAAACAAACTTCATAATCATCATGCAGCGTTACCACAGACTTGCAAACTAATAAATTCTGATACAATAAGGGAGTAATCACGTCATTCGAATGATAAGCCGATAACCTCTAACGAATACTTGATCATGCTAACTGCACGCTCAGAGCACGCGAACTGTTTCTTTATTTTTTAATGTCTTTCTCAGGAACGACTGACGAAGAAGGGTGATTCGAGGAATCAGGGGCAGCATTCACGTCGGCTCTTATATCTTCAGGGACAGCCACGCCGGGTCTTCTCATGAGGATTCGCCCCGCCTGAATGGCCTTGTCCAGGGCCTTATCGCGCTGAGCTTTGAAAGTGACAGCAGCCTCTTCAGCAACTGTAACAGCCTGTTGAGCAGTTTCTAACTCCTGAGCAATGGATTTCTTAGAAGCTCGGAGTCCCTTGATGGTGACGTCCTTTGCCGATAGCAACTGTGTAAGGCGAGCCACTTCATCCGAGGATTCTTGCAATTGACGGCGCTGGTTGTCAAGCTCCTCCATCGTAAAACGGTGGCTCCTCTCCAAGATGGTCAGCGAGTTGCTGGAATCTCGGTACAATCTGTCCAAGTTGTCGCGAGAAGCAGCAAGGATACGATTTTCTTCCTACAAGCAAAAATCAACTCATTCGGAATCCAAGAGCACGATAAGGCGAAGCACAGGTTCGTAAACTACCTTCTCAGAGTCAAGCTGAGCATGAAGAGAAGAACTCAGAGCGTTAGCATCATCCAAAGCCGCAGAGACCTGACTCAACTCGATCTGACTTTGAGAATACTTCTCCTCGAAGTCAGCGCATCGTCGAGCCATTTCAGCTTGATCTTGAGAGTGTTTTTCTTCAAGAACTGTGATCTGCCGAGTCATTCCTATCAAGAAATATTCAAACAAAATGAGGTCAGAAGGTAAAACAACCCACGGGCAAGAACAAAGAAGAAGAATAAAGGACACTAACCAGCATTGGTGGCCTCCAACTCAGATACACGACCCCGAAGCAACACCGGATTCCAACGCTCAAGAGATGAAGCCACCTCCGGGATTGAAGCACCCTGCGACTTCAGCTGGCCGACCATTCCATCCACCAAAGCCTGATAAGAAGAGCGGATGAGCATAATGGCAACAATTCATGCAACATAAATATCAAACTAAAGCACAGCACAGCACCTGGAGGTTGGAGAAAAGCGAAGGGATCCCCCAGTCAGGAGAAATCAGATGATGACCAGGTGCCAGACCACCACTCGAAGCAGCTTGCAGCAGACCGGCAGGAACGAGCTCAGTACATTCAGCAGAGCTTAACGCCAGACCAGTGGGGATGCTGCCCTCCAAAGCGACCCCCTGATCTGGAGTTTGAGCCACCATCATGCCGTCAGAATGTGGAGGTGAACCCACATGAACATCCATGGAAGTGCAGGAGGGAGACCTCGCTCGGACACCCTCGGGGGCTGGGTCAAGGTTGGCACTGCCCACTTGAGCCGGGTCATCCCCGGCAACACCCTCGGGGGCTGGGTAGTGGCCTACGCTCCTCACCTGAGCTGAGTCCTCCCCGGCAACACCCTCGGGGGCTGGGCACATGTCAGCACCATTCAAAGGATCCAAGCTCTCTGCCGTGACCACCTCTAAGGTCGACGGGCCTTCAGCTACTTCCACAGGATCAGGACGATCCAAGTCATCATCCCGGCCCTCGAGATCGTGCTCTAAGGTCGACGAGGCACGGGACGACCTCAACCCAGCATCTGGCACGGCTGCACAAGTTTCTGTTGCATCAGCGTCTGCAGGTTCCAACAGCAAGTTCTCAGGGACCATATCCTCTAGAGCTTGATCAAAATTGGCCATGGACAGTTCTTGCAGACCAATAAGAGCAGACAAGGCAGGAGAAGGAACCCCACTACTACCACCGCTAGCAACGAACTGCCGACTGTTTTTCCGAGTTAATGGAGTTTCGTTCTCTTCCTCCTCATCTTCCACAGCAACAGCACAAACAGCATCCTCATTGGGGTCAGCAGCAGGCGGAGCACACCCATTGGGATCAATGTCAGCAAGGCCAGTTGCAGTCATTTCTTCAGCAGCAGGAGCTAAGGTGCTGGCATCCTCATCAAAGCTAGACACTCGCCGGAGGCGTCTTCTTTTCTTCTTCTGCTCATCAGCAGAAGGCTCGGGCTGACTGGTTCGGCTGGGACGCCTCGGGCGAGTATTGACAGGCTTCGAGACATCCAAGGTCGCATCAACCTCTGGAAGCGGCACCACCGCCAATGTACCATCAGGAACAGTATCAGATGAATCCTCAGCTAGCAGATCGAGCATGTCATTTATGTCTGCGTCACTAGGGTGCAGGGGCACTTCAAAATAAATCTGCCGTTCATCATCAGGTATCTCCCCGAGCGAAGCAACTAAGGAACGGACCTCCTCAGCAGAAGGTCGCACTCTAAGACCCAAATTGCTATCTGTCACGGGCGGATTGGACACAAAAAGAGTGAAATCTTTGGGAGAAGGCAGGTTCCAAGCCGAGTATGCCACTGGAGCTCCAACGTTTGAAACTTTACCCCTGAGGATCATCTCGAGTCGGCTCACCAAATCAACAGAAGGAATTCTCCTATTGGTAACTCGGGTTGAGTCGGCCAGCCCTCGGTAAAGATATGCCGGATAGGCCCTGTCCTTCAGCGGCTGAATGTTCTTGAAAACAAAATCTGTGACCACGGCTTCGGCAGTCAGACCTCTCTCTTTCAGTAATCCAACTTCAGTAAGCAACACGCCCGCCTCGGCTACTTCTTGGTCCGTGGGAGATTCAGTCCAACTCGGAGTACGAACGTCTGCTTGTCTCCCTGAGCGGGAAGGTAGAGAATTTCCATAATTATCCATTATAAACCACTCCAGACGCCAACCTTTAATGCTGTCTTTGAGGGGTATCTCGAGATACTCGGTCTTCCGCCCCCGGCGCATCTCTAAACTGGCACCCCCGACCAATTGATGTTGCCCCCCGGCCATCCCAGGACGGCAATGATACAGATACTTCCACAAGCCAAAATGCGGCAGCACGCCAAGATAAGCTTCGCAAAGGTGAACGAAAATAGAGATTTGGAGAATGGAGTTAGGGTTCAAGTGAGTCAGGTTGATGTGATAAAAGTCAAGGATACCACGGAAAAAAGGAGATATGGGAAGGCCGAGGCCGCGAAGAAGGAAAGGAGTGTAAACCACTGACTCGTGGGTATCTTCGGTTGGGACAGTAGTCCCGTGGCAAGAACGCCAAGAACAGAGTTCCCGTGGAGGGAGAACCCCGATGGAAACAAGGCGGAGAAGCTCAACTTCAGAAATCACAGACATATGGTTACCTGCGAAGGGTAACTGGCTGTTGGGGTCGATGGCAGGGATCACTGCAGCAGACGAGTTCGCGGTCTTCCTCTTGGGCGCCATCTTGTTTCTCGCTGGCGAAACAGAGCAGGAGGCGAGTGGCAGAGAAGACTCAGATGCGGAAATGCAAGAACTAGGGCACGGAAAGCAAAGGCGGCTAAAAGCGCGACTCTTAAGGGATATTCTTGAGCCAGACACCTTTTCAAAAGTGCCCAGTCATCACCCGGCGCTCATCTCCGAAATTCCAGCATGCCACGTGGATATCCAACAGTTATTTCCAAGAAAGCCAATGTGCCACCTCATCACTCGGCCACTTTCCTCAAAGTAACCTGAGAAGCTGGCTATCACTCGGCGCTGCCTCTAAAACGCCGACCACGTGTTCAATCGCTCGGCATTACTTCTAAAATGCCGACGCCAACCTTCAATCACTCGGCGCTGCCTCTAAAACGCCGACCACGAGTTCAAACGCTCGGCATTACTTCTAAAATGCCGATGCCGACCTTCAATCACTCGGCGCTGCCTCTAAAACGCCGACCACGAGTTCAATCGCTCGGCATTACTTCTAAAATGCCGACGCCGACCTTCAATCACTCGGCGCTGCCTCTAAAACGCCGACCCCGTGTTCAATCGCTCGGCATTACTTCTAAAATGCCGACGCCGACCTTCAATCACTCGGCGCTGCCTCTAAAACGCCGACCCCGTGTTCAATCGCTCGACATTTACTTCTAAAAAGCCGACGTCGACCTTCAATCACTCGGCGCTGCATCTAAAACGCCGACCACGTGTTCAATCGCTCGGCATTACTTCTAAAATGCCGACGTCGACCTTCAATCACTCGATGTTGCCTCTAAAACGCCGACCACGTGTTCAAACACTCAGCATTACTTCTAAAATGCTGATGCCGACATTTAATCACTCGGCGTTATTTCTAAAATATCAGCCCCGTATTTTGTCGCTTGGCATTACTTCTAAAATGCCAATGCCGACCTTCTATCATTCGGCATTGCCTCTAAAACGCTGGTCTTGTGTTCGATTGCTCAGTGTTACTTCTAAAACGCTGACGTCAATCTTCACATCGCTCGGCGCTGTTTCTACTATATCAAAAGAATCGGTTCAACGTTCAGCAAAAGCAGTGACAAGCCATCAAAAAGAGGGGATAAACGACAATCTTCATTAAAGGGAAGTTAACGAGTTACAAACCAACTCTTTATGAGTTGGTACTTCCCTAATCCTACTCTACATTACTACTACTACTAAATTACACTAATTACTACTACATTATTCTAGCTATACTAAACTATACTAATATCTAAGAAGACCAGTGGCGTCTAGCCACTGGCCCTGCCCCTGCCGCCGCCGCCGCCCTTGGTGCTGCCCCTGCTGCTGCCCTTGGTGCTGCCCCTGCTGCTGTCGCCCTTGATGCTGTCCCTGCTGCCGTCGCCGCCGCCCCTGCCGCTGCCGTCGCCGTCGTCGTCGTCGTCGTCGTCGTCTTCACCCTCGTCGCCGCCGTCCGAGTCCTCCTCATCCGAGGAGTACTCCGACTCATCCGAGCCCTCGAGCCCGGCGCGCTCGACGGCCCGGATGTATGTCCAGACCTCCGCGGCTATCCCCTGGGAGTCGTCCGAATCATCGGACGACGCCGGGGGAGAGGCGGGAGCCGGAGACCCCTCGGGCTCGAAGGAGAACTCCTCCTCCGAGTATTCCGAGTCACCAAACTCCTCCGATGGAGGAGTCGGCTCACGCTTGCGCTTGTTGTTCTTGCCCATGGTTGAAGCTTTGGGAGAGAAGAAAGGGAAGAGGCAGTAAGGAGCAGTGAAGAGATGTGAAGAAACCAGAGAAGCAAAGGGGTTATTTATAGAAGGGAAAGGCAACCGCTCACTTCTAACCGCGGTCACTGAACAGTCGCAAGGCATTCAATAAGCACTTCCACCCACCCGAAGACACGTCAGACGGAGGACGCCGTTTCATGCAACACTACACCCATTGGGACTCCAGTCAACAGCGCAAAGGATATGATTACACTAGCCGTCCCATCGCATTACTACTCAGAGGCAACCGGCTAAAACACTCAGCGTACCAAGCCGTCCCTTGCCCACACCCATTGGGGGGGGACGCCCAGGAATTATCAGTATATTTTTCAAACGGTCACATCTGTGCAGAGCACGCAGTGAATACCTCAAGACAAAAATGAGATATCAGTAAGGATCAGAGGAAAGCCAAATATAACCAGCAAAGTACAAGATATGGCCGACAGAAGCGACGTGAAGACTAGACAGAGAACGTCCGTCAAACGTCCAATCAATCGCAGAAGCAAATAAATTGCACTACCTAGCAAGATATGGAGGAATGGCAAACTCGGCTGCTAAAGACAAAATATACGCTGACCTTAGCAGCAAAATATTGATGACATAATGCTGACCTCAAAAGCATAATGCAAAATAGCTTCATGCCAGTTTCCACAAGCGGAAGGAAGACCTTCGAATGGATTATCTTTAAAAAATCCATTTGAAGGTCGGGGGCTACACCCATTGGGTGCACCTCCGGTGCACCCCATGGAGTATTATTCTAAACCGACATAGCGCCGACTTCTAAGGCGTAGAGCAAAACTGAAAAGACCAATCCTCAACCGAGATGCAGGAGCGCGAATGGAGATAACCTTTGGAAGAAGACCTTCGAGTAGATTATCTTCTAAAATCTACTCAAAGGTCGGGGGCTACACCCATTGGGTGCACCTCCGGTGCACCCAATGAAATCCAGAGTCTTACAAACCAAAATGCCGACTTCTAAGGCACAAGCACAAAACCAAACTTTGGTCAAACGAGTGATCAGAGCCAGAGAAGACAGCAGGAAGTCATTTTCTGGACCTTGGATCTTTGAGTTGATTACCTCTAAATTAACTCAAAGATCGGGGGCTTGTGGGGGATAGATATCCCCTGGGTCCACTAAAGAAGCAAAAGGCCTCACGAAAAGCCCAAGGGCCCAATAATTCGTAAGGTCATTCTTTCGTGGGCCTAGGGAAGGACAACCAATAAAGAAGACGTGGGACTGATTAGTGCAAGCACAGGCGGCCCACAACGTCGAACGAATGAATCACAAACAGAGACCCGACTTTCCCGCGCTGAAGCCCCCATGCAACGGAGCCATGCGAGGATAAGTCGGGGGAGGTTACGTAAGGATAAACTCAAGAGGTTCACTATCTTTCAGCTACTTGTTGTTATCATATCACATGTAATGCTCCACGGCCGAGTATATAAGGCCTAGGGGGCACCCCTTCAGATCGATCGACCCTACTCTACTTAGCCACCCACAAAAACTCTCTGCGCCATCTATCCAGAGAATCCCCTTGTAACCACGCTCATACACTCACCAGGACGTAGGGTGTTACGCACTTCTAAGCGGCCCGAACCTGCAAATCTTGTCCATTGTCCCTCGTGCGATCGGCACGAACCATTTTGCTACAGTCGTTGACACCGTCCTACTCCTAAAAACACCTTGAGGGGCAACCCCGGGTGTGCGGTCGGACCCAAAACACCGACAGTGGTGGGACAGTGGTTTAAGAGTGCAACTTAGTATGGTGAGAATAATAGCATATATGTAATTTGTAGTTAAGGATAATATTACTTATAACATTTCTTTACATGATGGTGTGACTCTGCATAGGAATTTATTTATTGATCTGTTGACATACGAGAGGAACACATCGATTTAACAGTCCTGGAAATATACAAGAGTACCTTGATCGTATTACGGAAAAAAACTAGATGAAATAGATAGTTATGCTTATGTTTATTTTATATTTATTGATTTTGAATTTTTGCCATTAAATCTTCTTGTTAAATTTTATATAATACACTATTAGGTGAGTATCCGTGCGTTACAGGCCTGAGTTTCTCTTTGATATCATTCCGGATGGCTTGTGGATATTGTCATCCATCTCATAATAGTATAACACATATTTGTATATATAAGTTATCGAGATATTATATGTTCCAGATGCAATGCACGGACACTGACCTATCTTATATAATACACTAGGTGAGTGCCCGTGCGTCACAGGTCTGAGTTTCTCTTCGATGTCGTCTCGGAAACCTCGTATATGTCATCCTTTATCTCATAACTATATAACACATATGTGCATATATAAGTTATCGAGATATTATATGTCCCCGTTGCAACGCACGGGCACTGACCTAGTAATTAATTAATTAGTTAAAACATGTTTGCGACAAAACAATGCTACTGACTCGTACGCGACGAGGTTACAAAGTCAACGCGACTGAAACTAGTCAAATCATGTTTGCGACGTAAAATATATTGAAAAAAATTAATATTTTGCGCATTTAATGTGATGCTGCGTATTTTCATTGGTTAAAACTCACCACACGGATGGCCACGGGTTTGAAGACGCAGAAAAACCGATCGGATCTAGTGTGGCCATACACGGAATGGCGTTGCACATGGCCAACCAGGCATTAATATGTGGCAGTTAGATTTCTTTCCCACACACATTACGTGCAATGAGGATATCGTATAGGAAGGAACATGCAGGGGCCTACGACGGTTCTCCTTTCCATGCTGTGATCGTGTGTGCAGTGAGAAGATCGTGCCGCGTCGCTAGGCAACGAATGGGCATGCAGGTGGGGCCACACGGGGCGGTTTCCTTTTTTTCCTATTCCATACTGCACGAACGGCCACAGTAGGAAAATGGATTGGCCTGCTGGAGCAGGCGCGACGCCGACGTGGTGGGCACTACGGCGAGTGGGGCTGATGGCAGTGGCGTCTGCTCGCCGGAGTCGGGCTGAGCGGTGCGTAGCAGCACCATACGAGGGCGTGTCGTGGCAGGGAAGGCTCGGTTAGACATCGGCCTGGCCAGGGATCACGCAGGGTGGCTACACGAGCTCGGATGGGGGTGAGGTGGGCTAGCTGCGTGGGCCACGCCTGGCCGCACCGGCGAGGGGCTAGGCCAGCTGCGTCGCCAGGTGAGTAGGTAGTTTGGTGCGAGGTCCCTGGCTGCCATGATGTTTGCATAGTGACGAGGAAGAAGGAGGCGAAGAGGAGGGAGAAGGAGATGATTTGTCACCTACGCATGAAGAACAGCAGAGTAGGCACGCAAGGAAGAGGTAGACGACGAGGCTGCTCCTCCGACGACGCGAGGAAGACAATGAGGCGGCCCCTTAGACCACGGCGGCACAATGCATAGAGAAGAAAACGCGTGGGCTGCTCCTGTGTGAGAAGAAAGAGGGAAGGGGTTCATGGCAGGGGTGTGCGATTGTATAGAAAGGAGAGGGTATGTATAGAAAGGAGAGGGCGCGAGAGGTGGTTGTCAATTTCACGGCGGCTCTTGTCCTGGCCGAGCGAGAGAGACAGCTGCGCGGCGAGTTGCACGAGACAGGGTTAGATAAAATTAGACGAAGACGGTCAGAGCTGGCCCGTGGGCCCAAGATTACGAGTTGGACGCCGAAGGGAAAGACGGGGATAGACGAGGATCGCCGACGTGAGTAGCATGCCGTTCGCGGGAAGATGCGGTTCAGTAATCTCGCGAAAAGGGGCACGAGATCTGGAATAGGTTCGACGAGAGAAAGAAATATATATATATATATATATATATATATATATATATATATATATATATATATATATATATATATATATATATATATATATATATATATATATATATATATATATATATACTCGAGTTCCAAAAAAATTATAGTTTTCACAACTACCACATTTTAGGTATTTAATTAATATTAGAAAAACTGAAATTCATATTTCATACCCGAAGAAACCTTCTAAAGATTCCAAAAATTCTTGGGAACACCCTCGAGATATTTTAATCTGTTATGATAACATTTTGCACTCATAAACACTATGCATCGGCATGAATGCAACAATCAAAGTTCCTCTATGATTTTATTTTACTAGGCTTTCGCATATATATAAAACAAAATAACTCTTCACTATTTAGGAAAAATAAAAGCAAGGAAAAGAGAGGGTAACACCTAAATTAGGTGAATATTAGAAAAGAAATTTTATACCCCCAAATTCAGGGTGTTACAAATCTAACCCCCTTAACAGGAATCTCACCACCGAGATTTAAGAAGACACTAACAAGAAAACAAGGTTGGTTCATAGGTTGTTCACGACTTTCTTCAGTTGAATTTGACTCTGCAAGCTTAACTTGTGGACTGGTTGCTTTGACCTTCAAATGCTCGCAACCAATTGATATAATTCTTGAGGATCCCTTGGACCTATGGGCTAGGACCCACACACGCTTTCACTGCACCTCTTTAATCTTGTTGGCTGATGTTGATTGCATTGTCTTCATTGGGGTTAGCAGCTAACCCCCTTACCAGGAGCATTGATACACACTTGGTGAAGATGCTACCGACTCTGATATTGACTGATTAAGAGAGGTTGCAGGATGCCAACCGGACATGTGCAAGAGGGAAGGGTATAGATAGAAAAGGTAAGCATAGATGGATTAAAGAGAAAAGGGAGAGCACCCAGCTACCTAACTCTACGGCACTCAGCTAGTAAACAGATGTCATTGCGGACCCAGGGGCCACAACACACCAACACTCATCACAAAGAAGCAAATCAGTCATAACACAAAGACAAACAGCACAAGCATACAACAACAAACATCTCGTTGCTACACGTTAATGTTAATTAGATGGTGGTCTTTCCTTACAAAGGGGAAACTACTCTAAGGCCATCGAAAGGCAAGGGGAATAATAAGACATGCAGGATAGGGGCATGAGCATAATAAATGATGGGGCGAAAGCAAGGATTGTAACCGACAGAGAGAGAATGCAACCAAGGTCAGGGTAGATAAAACACCATTCTCAAATCGAGATGGGAAAGATGATGATTCAAAAGGTAGGCATAAGATAAGCATCATGGAAAGATCTAGTGATTACAAAGGTACAAGAGGTAACAGGAAAAAGCACACCAAAAGATCGACTTAAGACAAGACTTGCAACACGATAGAGGAATAGGGAACGAATAAGAGCAGGAGGGGTAAGACAACACTCTTGAACTCAAATGGGAGAGGAAGCTTTAAAATACAGATACATGATAAGCATCAAGGTAAAGATCGATGGATGAAAAGGGTTAAGGTGATAACAAAAAAGACACAACCAATGAATGTAGTTTAAACTTGCAAGGTGTCAAAGAAGGGGGAGCAGTCAATGATGAAATAGATGAGGCATTATCCTTACAGTGATGGAAAAGAGGGGGCTTCAAAGGGTAGGTTCAAGGTAAGCAGGAAGGCAAGGGCATAGATATCACGAGGGTTTTTAAGGTAATAACAAACAAGGATGTATGAGAGGAGATAAATAGGGATAAGACGAAGGGTATAAGTACCATAAATAATGGAGTTAAGATCGGACCTTCAAATGGATAAGGAGAGGGTACGTCCAAGGGCCAGATAGGTAAATTGCCGCTCTCAAATTGAGGTGGAAGAGAGGAGATTTTTAAAGAGTAGGCATAAAGATTAGTATCAAGGCAAGATCGATGGATAACAAGGTAATGGTGATAGCAAATAAAAACACATCAAAGGATGGAATTAAAATGCAAATGCTAATTTTGATATCCGATGTTTTTTAACACAAATGCTTGAAACACAAATGCTCCACCAGCTGATGCTCTAGCTGTTACTTGCAGAATTGCAAACCATAAGTGCAGCCCCATCTTTTCACATGGCACTCATCATTGTCTTGATGGAATAGTTAACATTAGTGTTATTAAGAATAAAAGTTAGATCTTGCATCAAATGAGTATGTAATTTTCATGGCCATAGAAGGAAGCACTCATATAGTAGCGTTAAATAGGGAATTCTCTCATTTTATTGCCACCTTGCACTTTGACCTCAAAAAATCATTTCACGATATATATGTTTTTGTTACCTCATCTACGTTTCTTAACACCGTTTTTATTTAATGTCCTTCTGTTATTATTTCATCCTGATTCTATTCATTAAGGACAATCAAAATTTCTTCTATGTTATATGTACAAAGAAATTTTGTGAATTGTTATACATATTCTTCAGTCTTGGTGTCCTACATTAGTAAACATGCTTGCCGTAGGGGGTTCTCTATGCAGTAGGGTTTATGGTTTAGGGTAGGCTATTTTGTAAAACATTTTATCTTTTTTGAAAACACTTCCTCTTCCAAAGGAGCAGGAATTTTTTTATATAGAACAAAATCCCCTAAACTAAACCATCCAGGAATCTCAGTAGTTTCCCAACGGTTTTCATTTTCATTTTCAAAAACAGCTATTGGACTTCCCGTCCACCATAGCTCATAGCTCAACCATCGAACTTTTAAAACCAATTTTCAAAAGCATTTTTGGAAAACAAAATACTAATTGTCAAATCAAGTCATAACTCATCCATATCCGTGGACGTGGACTGTTCGAATAGGTTTTGGAACTCTGTGAAGAGGTGTACACTTCACCCAATAGTCCGATTTCTGCAATCTCACCGTCGTGAGATCGGATTACCGAAACTCTCTCCTCCCCTACATGCCTTTACCTTAACAGTTATACCAAAAGGAACATGGCCACCTCCATGCCCAAACCAGGACAAAACTTTCCCCCTCCTTGTCCTCCTGGTGCTCCCCAGCCAACATAACCCTAGGGTGCCGACCGTGCAAGTTTGGATCAAGCGACTGCCCATATGGTCTAGACTGGTTGTACTTGATAAGAGTATAGGCAGTGAAGAATGGCATACCGGTCCTTATACGAGAGGGGTAATTCTTCATTCTCACACCTAACCCAGCTGAGCCATCACCTTAAGGCCCTCCCAACACCGAGGAGTCCCTAATCATCCCACTCAAAGGTGATAAGGGTGATAACCCTTCATCATACACATTTTGAAAACATTTTATTTTCAAAAACTCACACCTTTTTTCAAACCTTTTTGTAACAAAAACGTTAAGGAGTATAAAGATGAATTGCGGCAAAGTTCTATGGCTGGGTTGCCATATTAACATGTCTCTTAGCAGTAAAATCATATAATGCATAAAATAACAGGCTGATGATTGTCTTTGAAAAAACATATGTAATTTATGTATCAAAGGGATCCAGTGAGCTTGCCATGCTTTAACCAGTGAAAGGGTGAGAGCTCGTGGAATTGGCTTCTGGCTCCACCGTCTGGCATAGACTTGCAGAACTAGCCTTCACGAGACAACATGAATGCTTCGATAACTACATAGCATGAACAAGCAAGCATACAAATAAGCAAGTATATCAAGAAATATTCATTATAGTGGTCAGGAATGGCGGTAGATGGGTGAATATAGTTTTGAGTATAGTTTGTGTTGATGGAGTAGAGATGCTTACCAGAAGAGTGTATTGGAGGTGGACCAATACTAGAAGTGTAGTGGCAGAGCGAGGTAATTGAGTGCAGGGGGGTTGCCTTGGCTCAGGGTGCTGAGGGTGTGGGAGGGAGAGGGTAACTCTTTAGAGGTATTTATAGATGGGTGTGTATGGTTTAGTATGGTAGAGTTTACTGTTTATGAGAATCGTGGTGAAAGAATCAGTTTGGATAGAGAATTATAGGTGAAACATGGGATAGAGGGTAATTTGATAAGAATTTAGAAATCAGAATTGTCAAAATCAGAGACTGGACAAAGGAGTTTTGGTTTTTATAATCATAGGAATATAAAAGGAAAAGGGAAAAGGAATATTCCTAGAATATTCTAGAATTAGAATATTTAGAGATTTTTGGAAGCAGGGTGCCATGAATTATTTCTGGACTATTCATGAGCAGATACTTATGTTAGTGGCAATTGTTCCTACCTTCTGTGTCACATGGGACAAGAGTAAGGCAGCATCCAGATAGTTGGAATATTGTAATATTCTCATCTGGACGGGTTGTGGTGTCTTGGGCCAGGTTTTATAAGATTGATGGTGTATCCATACAAACATGTTTCGCCTTTCTTTTTGGAAGCCTGTTTCGAAAGAACCTCAAAGTTAAGTGTGCTCAACTTGGAGCAATTCTTGGATGGGTGTCACACTCGGTTTTAAGAGACAAAGCCGGGTGCATCTCATACATGCGCCAAAGAAGACAACATATATAACAACAGAGTGTATAGAGATAAATGTCACAATATAATCAGAGTACTTATTACATAGCGGAAGTCTTACAAAATACAAGATAAATATAACAAGATCTAAAATACAACCTTGGCGCCAGAAAGTCGACTGGGAGACACCACCTAGATCGAAACAAACTCCTCGATATGTGGCTCCTCTTGAACCACCTGATCTTCTCCTGTGGGGGGGGTGTGAGACAGCAAGGGTGAGCTCACACATGTTCATTGCTCAACAAGTTGTGGGGAATAATGTGGCATGAACTCACCAAAGGTGGGAGTTCATGTGAAGTGTAAGGCTGTTCAATAATAGAGGTTAAAGATGAGCATTGCTTTTAATAAGTTGGTCAAATTTTATTAGCAATTACTAAATGTAAGTAAATACCAAACCATAATAATAATAATAGAACAAAATTAATAAATAATCCCATGAAAATGCAAATGACAAATTGAGTTTTGGTTCCATAAATTAATCATGCGAGAGTCCTGAGCTGCTCTTGACCGTGAGCTCGGCTAGTATACCAGTTTTACACTCTGCAGAGGTTGTACCCTTTACCCACAAGTCGTGTTTCCCATGTCGTCAGGGTTTGTAAGGCCCTTAGACACTACCGAGGTGAATGGCTAGGGATCCACTATGAGGTCTTTACAAAGTTTCACTAGCTTTCGAAAACCCGCTATAGTTTATGGGAAGAGCACTTGCAAGAATCCCTCGTCTGACCGCCATCGCAGCAAAATCAACCCAAGAAAAGCTCCATGTGGTGGCACGTGTTTCTCAAGTTAAGCTCTATGTTCCAATTAAAGATAATAATGATCTTACCATGAACATAAATAAAATAACAGAATAATTGGAACATGGATATAATGAAATATTAACCCAAAACCATATAAAAGCAATAGCAGAACTACCCAAGAGATTCAAGTGTAAACAAGGTAAACGGGATAAACAGACTAGGGTGACCTATTGGGTCCCATCAAAATTAAACCTATGCATTGAATAGTGATAACAAAGAACATTATTGGGTAACAAAAGTATTCAAGGGCACAACTTGCCCGGCACTTGAGATTCCAGTTACTAGGGTGATTCTTCAGGTCCTCGTGACCGCACTGCTAATCGTAGAAATACAAACAGACATGGTATAGACAAAATTAACATCACACCAAACATAAGAACATACCGCATAATAATGATCTACGCGTTGCTACGAGATCACGGGAACGAGAACCACCAAAATCGGAGTTACGATTAAGGAGTTATGATTTTATAAAAGATCTGTGTGATTAAAATATTAAACTATATTATATTTTGGTTAATATAAATCATATGAGAGGTTATTCTATAAATAATTATCTTGACTTTAATATAAGTTATAAATTGGCCATAGATTATATTCCAGTAGATTATAATGATAAGTAGTTTAACGAGACTAACCAACATAAGTTAAATAAAGATCTAATTATAAAATAAGGATACATGGTATAATAAATGTTGTTATTTCATAGTAAATATTTATGTGAGACTATGCAACTTGAACGGATCAAATCGGGGTTAGAACGAATGAGTTATGAATTTCTGAAGATTTTATGTGTTTGGTACAAGATTAAATAGGGTATTAATTTTAATATGACTTTCATGTCAAAACAAAGGTACTATGTGATAAATAATAATATTATAGAATTATAAAAATTGGAATGGACTCATTTGGACTTAATATGAATTTTCTATGGATTTAATAAGATTCTGGAATTGTTTTTACAATAAAATCAATTTCTATAATTAATTATATGATTTTCCATGACCTCGGGACTGTGCGCCAATTTCAGGGAGCACAGGGGCTATGGCACAAGTATTCTTAAGACACAGAGTTACAGTTGCATGGACGGCGGATTAATTCCATAAAACTACAGGGGTTCTTTTAAAAGACTGCCAGGGCGAAGGGGTATAGGTTATTTCTAGCCGTCCAATCTGATACCTACGGCACTGATTAGATCGGCTCCATAACGAATCGGTATGCAACGAGGAGCCTTGGATTTAGATCCAACGGCTCATGTTTTAAATAAAAATAATCGCAATCACCCTGGATCCATCAGATCATCCACAAACGGCACGGATCACTCCGCGAAAAGGTACGTGTAGGAACTAAGCTACATCGTTGATCACCGAACCAATGACCATCAACACGTCTTCCCAGTGTGATGCCAGGGCACGGCTGAAAGGGAATTAGGCTTACACCTATTTCCTAATTGATTTTGGTGGTTGAATTGTCCAACACAAATAATTGGACTAACTAGTTTTCTCTAGTCTATAAGTTCTACAGGTGCCAAAGGTTCACAATAAGCCAATAAAAAGACCAAGAAAAGGGTTCAAAAAGGAGAGCAAGGGATAACCGAAGTGTGCCCTGGTCTGGCGCACCGGACAGTGTCCGGTGCACCACCGGACAATGTCCGGTGCACCAGGGAACTCCAAGCTGAACTTCTCACCTTCGGGAATTCTCAGAGGCGCTTCGCTATAAATCACCGGACTGTCCGGCGTACCACCGGACAGTGTCCGGTGCTCCAAGGAAGAGCAGCTCTGAACTCGCCAGCTTCGGGAATCCGCTCCGCTATAATTCACCGGACTGTCCGGTGTGACGGCGGAGCAACGGCTACTTCGCGCGCAACGGTTGACTGCAACGCATTAAATGCGCGCCTGCGCGCGCAGAGGGGCAGTGCACGCGCGGGTGGCACACCGGACAGTCTACAGGACTTGTCCGGTGCACCACCGGACAGCCAGGCGGGCCCACAAGACAGAGCTCCAACGGTCGGAACCCAACGGCCAGGTGACGTGGCTGGCACACCGGACAGTGTCCGGTGGCGCACCGGACTGTCCGGTGCGCCCGTCGATTGCAGCCTTCACCAAACGGCTAGTTTGGTGGTTGGGGTTATAAATACCCCCAACCACCCCACATTCAAGTCATCCAAGTTTTCCACCTTCCAACTACTTACAAGAGCTCTAGCATTCAATTCTAGACACACCCAAGTGATCAAATCCTCTCCCAATTCCCCACAAAGCTTTAGTGATTAGTGTGAGAGATTTGTTGTGTTCTTTTGAGCTCTTGTGCTTGGATTGCTTCTTTCTTTCATTCTTTCTTGCGAACAACTCAATTGTAACCGAGGCAAGAGACACCAATTGTGTGGTGGTCCATGCGGGGAAGTTTGTTCCTGTTTGATTGAGAAGAAGAAGCTCACTCGGTCTGAGGAACCATTTGAGAGAGGGAAAGGGTTGAAAGAGACTCGGTCTTTGTGACCACCTCAACGGGGAGTAGGTTTGAGAGAACCAAACCTCGGTAAAACAAATCCTTGTGTCACACTCTTCATTCGCTTGTGATTTGTTTTGCGCCCTCTCTCGGACTCGTTCTTATTTCTAACCCTAACCCCTCTTGTAGTTGTGATTAAGTTTGCAAATTTCAGATTCGCCCTATTCACCCCCCCCCTAGGCGACTTTCAACGGCCAACAGTGCACCCGACGATGAACGCCGGTGAGTTCCCCCTGACGGACGTCAAAGCATTGACGTCCAGTTAAATACCGTGTGACTGCCCTAAATCGATCCCTAGGTTGAGGCAAAATGGAAGAAGGGGCACTTACTGCGAGATGCACGAACCGGAGCCCTGCCCACGCCGATCCGCGGCCCGACGATGAACGACCGGTTCCGGCGATGAATTGCCCAAAGACTAGGGGCCCTTCCCGTCCAGCGATGTGATGAGCGGCTTCAGTGGTGTCAGGCGAATCTCCCTGCACACCAATTCGGCCCCGGGTGGCACGGTGGTCTAGGGGTGAGTACGGCGGCGCCCCTGACACTCTATCTCCCACACGGCGCTGGGAGTCCCAATTGGTCCCCCAAGCAACCCGCCCAGGCGTCGATGGAGGGTGTCCCATGATTGAGGCGGTGCATATACTTATGGGAGCAGGGAGACCCAGTCCCATAGTCGCGATCCATGGGCGCGCGGCCGGTGCGCATGCTACGGCGAGGAATACGGTCTCAGCTCAACCACCCGAGGGGGCGATACTGACGTCGTGGCCCCACTTGTAGGTGTCCCGACCGCGGAGTCGCGCGCCGCTAGATGGGACCCCGCCTCGAGCGATCCCTACGCAGCCGCGGTTCCAGGCGACAGAATGGTGGGGTCCGCGTGTCAGCCGGAGTGCGAGCGGTGTAGTCACGGTTGGGCCGCGCGGATAGGAAGCAAGATGGGTCGCGCAAACCAGGGAAGGAAGCTAGGTGGGCCGAGGCCAGGGATTGGTCCCAAGTTGGCATTCATTTTTCTTTTATTTTATATTTTCTTTTCTTCTTTTGTTTTTTTAGAATTCAAATTTGAATTTAAATCTTGTTATGAGATTCACCCTTGATCAAAATGTGCTAATTCAAATATTAATGTAAGGGAAATATATTCTTGTTTATATATTTATTTTATCGCATTTGCATAGTATTTTCCTCCCTTCTTCTCTATTTTCAATTCTAAATTCTAATTTAGGATATAGTTTAAGAATTCAAACTTAATACATATTCACAATCAATTATGGAGCAATAGATATATATTCATTTTAATTGATTTATTTGTTTGATAAATGTTGGAAATATGAGTCACACTCATATGGTTCCTTTCTTTTTAGGAAAATGGTATTTTTATTACAGGACATGAGTTTAAAATTACTTAAAAATTAAATATTCATGAAAGTGATTGCTTATGGTGCATCATTTCATGAAATGCACAATCATTTAGTTGAATAGAAAAATTTTCTATTACTCCTTTTCTAAAACAGTTCTTGGTTTTCAAGATTCTATCCTCAATTTTCAATACTCAAGTATAATTTTAGATTTCTGAATTTACTATTTTATCTCTTCATATATTTATTTTTTTATTATTAGTAAAAAAATTCTCATACACATTTTGAGCCTTACAAATCCTACCCCCTTTACAGAAATCTCGTCCTCGAGATTTGTAAGGAATGGGTGGATACCCATATTGTCTCAACACATATGCACGAACAAAAATCTCAGCATGGTGCAGAATTTATTAGCAACACATGGGGTCAATTAGACCTTATTATTCCTCCTAAAACGGTATCATATCGACCACTAACTAAAGTAACATTTAGATATTACGATTAGTAGTAATATATATATATATATATATATATATGTGTGTGCTTATGTAGCTTGGTGGAGTTGTTGGTGGTGGTGGAGGTAGTGGAAGATTGGGAGAGCATAGGTATCCAGCTACTATTTATGTGGGATATAAATAAAACAGGTTGAGGTAAGAAAGATTATGGCAAGGAAAAGACTTTATCCAAAATGTTTAAGTCCTGATTCATCATGAGATTCACTTTCACTGTTATACCCTTCCTTGTCGATGTTGATCTTTTCTCCTCTGGTCTTGGTCTCATTGTTTCAAGGTTAGTGTATATTATCGGGGTTGGGAAATATGGTTAAGATAGATATGGATGAGGTAAACCACATGATGTAGATCAAAAGTTTGTTTGATGTTAGGTGGGGATGGATAGATTATACCGTTCATCATGACTTTATGGTTGGTTAACTCTTATGCTCATGGTTGAGTTGGTCTAATGCACTAATTTAGGTTTAAGTGCATGAGAGGAGAACAAGGTTTATAGGAGTAGGATCTAGTTTATTTCACTAGTGCTCACTTCTCATTAGATTCTATGATTCTATTTATGAATACCATTTAGTTGAGCATATCAAGCTGACTTTATTTTTATGAATTCTAGTGTATATATATGTATTTATATATTTTTTTAAATGGAACTTCCAATTAGTATATAATTTCTTTAAAAAATTTCATGCCATTAACAGGTAGGGCATAGAAAACAAGGATACATCATGTTTTAGCTATTTGGTGTGCATTGACATAGAATGAGTGTACTATGGCATAATCGAGCTTCCTTTGGGGTAAGAGAAATTTTTATTCCGGATGGTGGATCTTGATTCATCTGAGGATCTGTTTCTACTCACATTTTTAATTGTCGAGGTTAACCTTCTTCTTGATTTAGAGACCATCAGTCGCGGTGTTAGATGCCATTATCTCACTTGGGATAATAATTTCGGGTACATGAGATAGGTAGATTAAATAGATTTTTGTTTTTTTTGGATAAATGGGTTGGGCAACCTATAACATAGGCTAGGTCGTGATTTCATGGATGAGTTGGTCTATGACACCAATTCAGATTTAAAACCCATTTATAGGATTATGGTTTAGTTAATACTTGTAACATAGATTAGACCATATTAGATTAGGTAGGGGTCTAGATTAGATTGGATATAACTGGATTAAACTTATGGGGCGTTTGGATCCCTTCATTTTAGAGGAATTGGAATTCATTCAATAAAGTAACTTATTTAGTTTGGAATTTGACATTCCACCACTTTTCAAAGTTCAGATATAAGCCTATCTCAAATTCATGTGGTGGAGGGTGGGAAATGATTTTATACATTACTAGAATTGGTTTCTAATCTATAACTTACATGACACTTTTCGTCTCACTCCTCTATAGTAAAAATGTAGCACATAAATATCCCCGACATCTTGCTAATAATAATATACAAATATATTTTGCATAAAACCAAATTAGCTTAATTGATATATGCCTAAATTACTATTATTAGAATGGAATTCAATTCTAATGATCCAAACGGGGCGTTAGTTTAAGTTAGATAAATCTATCATGGTAGGATAACATATTATTAGGATATGTTCGAATCCTTTGAGACAGGATGTATCTATGGTGTAGTTAGGTCAGAATCTCTGTCGGGTTAAAACAGAGGGGTTATGCAAATATCGGGTGGTTAAGGTAGTTGCATATGGCCAGGTTGTTGTATGTGGTCTAGTCTAAATTGGAATCTCAGTCCAACTTGGATTAAAACATATTTATAAGAGTAGGATCCAATCTTATTTTACCACTATTATCTAACATGTTTGTCCATTAGGTTAGATCTGTTCAAATTAGATGGGATCAGAATTAAATTGGTGTAATCAGATTAGACTGGATAAAATCTACTTAATTTATTTTGGAATAGATCAGGTTTGTTACAAGGTTATGAGTTAAGCCAAGTGGTGGGGATAAGTATGCTTATTGGGACAAGATGAGTCTCGAAAAACAAGATAGAATCTTTTGAGATTAGTTAGATCTATTGGGATAAGATGAAAAACCTTTTTGAGATGAGATGAATTCATTAAGGTAAGGGAGTATCTTTTAAGTTAACATGGGTCTATTAAGATAAGAGAGAGTCTTTTAAGATAAGAGAGATCCATTTAAAATAGATACACTTAAATGGAGGATGATCTAGATTTTTTTATCTTATGCATTTAATTTATTTATATTTATGCCTATATGTATATGCAGTTTTAATTGTGGACATTACTCCATAATTAATCACACTCAATCAAAGATTCAAATCAGACAGGTATCATAAGAACAAACATTCAAGCGTATAGATACCTATAAAATAGTTTTATTTTTGTTTCTAAGAGTAGGTCTCCTATTCCTAAAGTCACTTTAGGCACAGGATTTCATAGTGTGAAATCCACATTTGTCTTTAGAAAGAAAATGTAAGAATAATCAGAGTAAAGCGGAAATAGATGAGAAAAGATTAAGATAAGTTTAGAAAAGAATCGGAATAAGATAAGTAGGTAAGAGTTTGTCCAGTTCTATCTAGGTTTCGTCCTACAATCAATATTCCTCTGATACCACTTCTGTCACACCCGGATTTAAGGGACAAAGCCGGGTGCATCTCATACACGCGACAAAGAAGACAACATATATAATAACATAGTGTATAGAGATAAATGTCACAATATAATCAGAGTACTTATTACATAGCGGAAGTCTTACAAAATAAAGATAAATATAACAGGATCTAAAATACATCCTTGGCGCCAGAAAGTCGACTGGGAGACACCACCTAGATCGAAACAAACTCCTCGATATGTGGCTCCTCTTGAACCACCTGATCTTCTCCTGTGGGGGGGGGGGGGGTGTGAGATAGCAAGGGTGAGCTCCCACATGTTCATCGCTCAACAAGTTGTGAGGAATAATGTGGCATGAACTCACCAAAGGTGGGACTTCATGTGAAGTGTAAGGCTGATAAACAATAGAGGTTAAAGCTAAGCATTGCTTCTAATAAGTTGGTCAAATTTTATTAGCAATTACTAAATATAAGTAAATACCAAACCATAATAATAATAATAATAATAATAATAGAACAAAATTAATAAATAATCCCATGCAAATGCAAATGACAAATTGAGTTTAGGTTCCATAAATTAATCATGCGAGAGTCCTGAGCTGCTCTTGACCGTGAGCTCAGCTAGTATACCAGTTTTACACTCTGTAGAGGTTGTACCCTTTACCCACAAGTCGTGTTTCCCATGTCGTCAGGGTTTGCAAGGCCCTTAGACACTACCGAGTTGAATGGCTAGGGATCCACTACGAGGCCTTTACAAAGTTCCACTAGCTTCCGAAAACCCGCTACTGTTTATGGGAAGAGCACTTGCAAGAATCCCTCGTCTGACCGCCATCGCAGCAAAATCAACCCGAGAACCTCCTTGCATGCAACTTCCCTACTGCTCTTGCCCCTTTCGGGTAAGGTAGTCTTCCACTAGCTTTCCTAATTAGTTAGCTAAGGGGTCCCATCCCTCCCTTGTGGTGCCACATGTTTCTCAAGTTAAGCTCTATGTTCCAATTAAATATAATAATGATCTTGTCATGAACATAAATAAAATAACAGAATAATTGGAACATGGATATAATGAAATATTAACCCAAAACCATATAAAAGAAATAGCAGAATTACCCAATAGATTCAGGTGTAAACAAGGTAAACGGGATAAACAGACTAGGGTGACCTATTGGGTCCCATCAAAATTAAACCTATGCATTGAATAGTGATAATAAAGAACATTATTGGGTAACAAAAGTGTTCAAGGGCACAACTTGTCTGGCACTTGAGATTCCAGTTAGCAGGGTGATTCTTCAGATCCTCGTGACCGCACTGCTAGTCGTAGCAATACAAACAGACATGGTATAGACAAAATTAACATCACACCAAACTTAAGAACATACCGCATAATAATGATCTACGCGTTGCTACGAGATCGCGGGAACGAGAACCACCAAAATAGAAGTTATGATTTTATAAAAGATCTATGTGATTAAAATATTAAACTATATTATATTTTGGTTAATATAAATCATATGAGAGGTTATTCTATAAATAATTATCTCGACTTTAATATAAGTTATAAATTGGCCATAGATCATATTCCCGTAGATTATAATGATAAGTAGTTTAACGAGACTAACCAACATAAGTTAAATAAAGATCTAATTAAAAAATAAGGAGACATGGAATAATAAATGTTATTATTTCATAGTAAATATTTATGTGAGACTGACGCAACTTGAACGGATCAAATCGGAGTTAGAACGGAGGAGCTATGAATTTCTGAAGATTTTATGTGTTTGGTACAAGATTAAATAGGGTATTAATTTTAATGTGACTTTCATGTCAAAACAAAGGTACTATGTGATAAATAATAATATTATAGAATTATAGAAATTGGAATGGACTCATTGGATTTAATATGAATTTTCTATGGATTTTAACAAGATTCTAGAATTGTTTTTACAATAAAATCAATTTCTATAATTAATTATATGATTTTCCATGACCTCGGGACTGTGCGCCAATTTTCAGGGAGCACATGGGCTATGGCGCAAGAATTCCTAAGACACAGAGTTACAGCCGCATGGACGGCGGGTTAATTCCATAAAACTATAGGGGTTCTTTTAAAAGATTGCCAGGGCGAAAGGGGTATATGTTATTTCTAGCCGTCTGATCTGATACCTACGACACTGATTAGATCAGCTCCATAATGAGGAGCATTGGATTTAGATCCAACGGCTCATGTTTTAAATAATCGCAATCACCCTGGATCCATCCGATCATCCACAAACGGCATGGATCACTCCGCGAACAGGTATGTGTAGCAACTAAGCTACACCGTTGATCACCGAACCAACGACCATCAACACGTCTTCCCCAGTGTGATGCCAGGCACGACCAACAGCGCACCCGGTGGTGAACGCCGATGAGTCCCCCCCCTCGACAGAGGTCAAAGCATTGACGTCCAGGTAAATACCGCGTGACTGCCCTAAATTGATCCCTAGGCCGAGGCAAAATGGAAGAAGGGGCACTTACTCCGAGATGCGCGAACCAGAGCCCTGCCCATGCCGATCCGCGACCCGACGGTGAACGACCGGTTCCGGCGTGAATTGCTCGAAGACTAGGGGCCCTTCCCGTCTAGCGATGTGCTGAGCGGCTTCTGTGGCATCACGTGAATCTCTCTGCACACCAATTCGGCCCCGGCTGGTGCGGTGGTCTAGGGGCGAGTACGGCAGCGCCCCTGACACTCTATCTCCCACGCGGCGCTGGGAATCCCAATTAGTCCCCTAAGCAACCCGCCTAGGCGTCGATGGAGGGTGTCCCATGATTGAGGCGGTGCATATACTTATGGGAGCAGGGAGACCCGGTCCCATAGTCGTGATCCATGGGCGCGCGGCCGGTGCGCATGCTACGGCGAGGAATACGGTCTTAGCTCAACCACCCGAGGGGGCAATACTGATGTCGTGGCCCCACTTGTAGGTGTCCCGACCGCGGAGTCGCGTGCCTCCAGATGGGACCCCGCCCTGAGCGATCCCTACGCAGCCGCGGTTCCAAGCGACAGAACGGTAGGGTCCACGTGTCAGCCGGAGTGCGCGCGGTGTAGTCACGGTTGGGCTGCGCGGATAGGAAGCAAGATGGGCCACGCAAACCAGGGAAGGAAGCTAGGTGGGCCGAGGCCAGGGATTGGTCCCAGGTTGGCATTCCTTTTTCTTTTCTTTTTATATTTTCTTTTCTTCTTTTGTTTTTTTTAGAATTCAAATTTGAATTTAAATCTTGTTATGAGATTCACCCTTGATCAAAATGTGGTAATTCAAATATTAATGGAAGGGAAATATATTCTTGTTTATATATTTATTTTATCGCATTTGCATAGTATTTTCCTCCCTTCTTCTCTATTTTCAATTCCAAATTCTAATTTAGGATATAGTTTAAGAATTCAAACTTAATACATACTCACCATCAATTATGGAGCAATAGATATATATTTATTTTAATTGATTTATTTGTTTGATAAGTGTTGGAAATATGAGTCACACTCATATGGTTCCTTTCTTTTTAGGAAAATGGTATTTTTATTACGGGACATGAGTTTAAAATTATTTAAAAATTAAGTATTCATGAAAGTGATTGCTTATGGTGCTTCATTTCATGAAATGCATAATCATTTAGTTGAATAGAAAAATTTTCTATTACTCCTTTTCTAAAATAGTTCTTGGTTTTCAAGATTCTATCCTCAATTTTCAATACTCAAGTATAATTTCAGATTTCTGAATTTACTATTTTATCTCTTCATATATTTATTCTTTATTATTAGTAAAAAAAATTCTCATACACATTTTGGGCCTTACAATGGGTGACCAAAGGGGAAGTTCTTACTAGAAGGAAAATCACAGTCCCCGGAGTCCGTGTGACTGAGATATTGGTGTGGTAGGTCTTAGGTGAGCTGATCATCATGATGGATGAGAAGTTGAATATTTGGGCGATCGGAGTAACAATGAATAGTAGGATGAACGATGAATAATGATTATGAATGATCCGTTTAATGGTGAATAGTGCGTATGAACGAACGATGAACGATGAATAGGGATTATGAACGAACGATGAACGATAAATAGTTCATATGAACGAACAATGAATAAGGATTATGAACAAACAAACAATCGAATGATCGGACGAACGAATGATCGAAATTTTGGCAGCATAACGACTGAACAAAGATTATTTGGACGAACGAATGAACAAACTACAAAAATATTTGGAATATTTAGGCAATATTTCTGAAATAATTTGAAGGGATCACATGGAAAATATTTGTAGGTCTTTTTGAGGAGAATTTTGGAGAGAATATAGACCACTATATTTTCTTTGTTGAGATCAACATGCAAACAAACATTTTGAAACAAAATTTAAAAGTTCATTTTGAATTTAGAGCGAGTTTGAGAAATTTTCTAGATTTGAATTTTCGGGGTGCTACATATCTATACAAACATGGTTTGCCTTTCTTTTTGAAAGCCTGGTTCGAAAGAACCTTGAAGTTAAGCGTTCTCAACTTAGAGCAATTCTGGGATGGGTGACAACCGTGAAGTTCTAACTAGAAGGAAAATCACAGTCACCGGAGTTTGTATGACTGAGATATTAGTCTGACAGGTTTTAGGTGAGCTCATCATCATGATGGATGAGCAGTTGAATATTTGGGCGATCGGATGAACGATGAATAGTAACGATGGTTAGTAGGATGAACGATACTATGAACGATGAATAGTGATTATGAATTATCCGATGAACGATGAATAGTTCGTTTGCACGAACGACGAACGATGAATAAGTATTATGAACGAACGATGAATAATTCGTAGGAACGAACAATGAACATGGATTATGAACGAACAGATGAACGATCGGACGAATGAGCGATCAGAATTTTGGCAGTATAATGGCTGGACAAAGATTATTTGGACGAACGAACGGACGAACGGTCGAATGATCGGACGTATGAATAAATGAACCATGAACAATCAGATGGACGATCGAACAATCGGAGGAACGAACGAACTATGCACTACAAGAAAACGTTGAAGGAGTGTCAGTTAATTAAAAAGTGTCGAGGCCAACACTCTTAATCAAAGTAAAAGTGTGGGTTTCTCTGCACCGACACTCCTAATTTAAGAGTGTCGGGGTTTCGCAGAAACCGACACTTTTAATTTAAAGCGTGGGTTTTTTCCACACCGATGCTCTTATGGATTTTACCCAAATCCCCAATCGTATTCTACAGCCGCGCGTCTCCTACCTGTTCTACCGCCGCGCGTATCTCCTACCTTTTCTCCTACTCTGCTTGCCATCCGCCGCCGTCTCCTACCCAGTCTCCCTGTCCGGCAGCGCAACATCACCCAGCGGCGCATGCAGGGCTCCGGGCAGCCATCGGACTCGCCAAGCCGCGCGGCGGGCGGCCTCGCCGAGCCAGGCGTCGGGCGGCCTTGCCGAGCCAAGCCGGGGCTGGAGTTCCGCGTGGGCGGGCCGCGCGAGTGGTGCGTCCCGGACGCCAACACCAGCTACGGATGGTGGGCCATGAACAACCGCTTCTACATCGGTGACCGCCTCTGTGACCACCAGTAGCCTAACTCACACATTTTGACAACAATCCGACCATGACGCGCACAGATCCATTTTGACATCCTCCGTTCCTCTCGCAGATTTCAAGTATGCGAACGACTCGGTGCTGGTGGTGGACCGCCTAGCCTTCGACGCCTGCAACGCCAGCGCGCCGCTCGCCGCGTTCGCCGGCGGCGCCACCGAGTTCCGCCTCCACCGCCCAGGCTTCTTCTGCTTCATCAGCGGTGAGCCAGGGCACTGCGAGGAAGAAGGCCAGAGGCTCATCGTACGCTTGTTGGTCTGGGCTTGATGCTCCACTGATTGGTTTGTTACTACTTTGCTTTTATGTCTGCAGTACTGAAGTGCAGACTCACACACTAGTACCTAGTTGTTGTTAGATAATGCTCAGTTGCCTAGTTTTCGATTTCCATATTATTTTGGGTTCATGCATGATGACTTATGAGTTATGAAGTATTGGTACTAGTAATAATGTTATCTGTCGAACAATTTGTTTAACTCAGTAACCGTACGTATGCTGTTTAGTACCTATATGTGACGTGCTTCAGTTCGTTGTGTTCTGCTCTTGTAGTTCTCAACGATGCTAAATTGCTGGCCTCTTTTTTTAATTAGTATCAGAGAATTCCATTATTTCCGTACTTACATCATATGCATGGATACCGATCGAATATCAATCACAAGGTTCATCACGTGTACAAAACATAACACCAACCCATGGTGGAAACCGCCGTCACAAACTGTAGTTCTTTGCATTAGATACGGTAGGAGCATCCTTGTTGCATCTGTCTTCCTTCAGTTTTTGGCAAAAATCCTTTAGGGCCCGTTTGTTTCCCTTGATTTTGAGGAATTGGAATCTAACTAATAGAGTAGTCTATTTTTTGACATTCCATAACTTTCCAACATTTATATATAAGCCTATCTAAAATTCATGGGTGAGATATAGAAATTGATTTTATAGATTTACATGTTATTTTTCTAATGTACAACTTATAACACACTTTTGCACTTGCTTTTTATAGCATAAGTGTAGTGTATAACTATCTATCTCATATGATTTAGGATAATATACAAATAAATTACATATATAAATATAATAACTTAATTAGTTTGTGTCTAAATTATGATTATTGGAATGGAATTCAATTCCAACCAAACAAACGGGGCCTTGTATTAAATTCTTTCGTTTTAAAATTGCATTTCAAATTGCTACGTCTTTCTGATTTAGGAAGTGCTTAGCTTTGCCTCGTTCTGCTTGTCCATCTCCGTCGCTATTGCTCCCACACCGAACACCATGCATGTGCCACAATGGTTCATGCATGTAATTCTCGAACGACCAGCGTGAGATGCTTGCACGACGCATGACCCCGACGATCATCTGCAAAATTGGATGCTGCATCAGGTATCAATTTTTTGTTATTTCGTTGTTTCTCAAGACCGATTAACTGAAAAACTGATGAATAATCTATTTGCAGATGCACGGAGGTGCCGGAACTCAGTTTGGCATACTGCCTTTTCAACAAGCCCCTATCATCACACATCCGGTGTCTGGACAATCATCGGATCGCTCCCCTGCAGAGGCGGATGGATCACAGGTACAATCGTCTACTAAACAACATTTGTCTGATAATCATTGGTTGCTTGCTCTCTGTGTTTCTACATGTTTGCATGTACATGACCTATTTTAAACTTTTGTCATTCGCATGATCTATAGTTACTTTTATTGTTGATCACCGTAACTTCTTAATCATAAACAAGAGTGTCTTCTGTTTCAGGGTTCTGCAACTTCTGTCTAAGACCAATTGATGCCACCGGGTGTGATAGGAGGGCAAATGATGCCGTGGGCACCTCGCCAGCCAGGCATTTGGCTACCGATGCAAACACAGATGCCACCGCCGATGCCGTGGGGATTTCCTCCTCGCGGGCAGTCACACTCACCAAGATTGCCCTCACACTCACTAGGATCAGTACGTTAAGTTGATATCCTTTGCATCTCTATTGCTTCGTTGTTTAAGCAGTTACTAGAAAACATGCATATATATGTTGCAGTCTATGTATATGTTTAATTAGTTACTCGGTAAACTAACAAATGTTTGTTTCTTTTAAAGGGTTCGGGCTCACATAATGCTAGTCCGCCTCCGGATCATAGCACGTTTATGGACTTATTGATGAACACAAGTGGCGGTGGCTCCAATGACCCACCAACGGAATGAATTAATATGGAGGCTTGTGTGGAACTTACTATCATCGCATTTTCTATGGACTTGAACTTGTTTCAGACAGATTTGAACTCTTTCTTATGGACTTGAACTTGTATGAATATTGAATATGCTACTTGTGTTATGATATATTGAATATGGTGCTTGTGTTGTGATATATTGAATGTTGTGCTTATATTGTGCTGTTATGGAGGCTTCCCATCCGGGGAGGGAGAAAAATAAAACTGGGTATTGAAAAAAATTTATTCAGTAAGAGTGTCGGCCCCCACATTCTTATATGCGCCCAGGTAGGCCAGTGACCACGCGTGCAGTAAGAGTGTCTGCCACGTCATTGGCCGACACTCTTAACATAAGAGTGTCGGTTGCGTGTTGAACCGACACTCTTAATTTAAGAGTGTCGGTCCCCACACTTCTATACGAATAAGAGTGTCCATTTTAGAGTGTCAGCTAAGAGTAAGATTGTCGGCTTATTTCAGTAGGAGTGTGGGTTTTTGGCCGACAATCTTTGCCTTGTTTCTTGTAGTGATGAACATTTGGACGAACAATTGAATGAATAACCGAACGATCCTTGTGCACGTGTTGTGCTTGTGTGGGAGTGGGAATGAGTCAGTGAGTGGGAGTGAGTAGCCATGAAATGGCTTGGGATGGCATGAGTGAGCCCCATGGCCCTCTATTAATGGGCAAGGTGGGGGATTAGGGGGAGGAGTCGAGGATTAGTGGGAGGAGGCGAGGATTAGTGAGAGATAAAACATGTATTAGCTATGGATAAGTGAAATTAGCTTGTAGAGCTCACTGTATGACCCCGGAGGCGTATGTATACGTATGAGCATAAGGAAAATTATTAAGAAAATATTTGTAGGGATTTTAAAAGTGATTCCGAGGGTATTTCTTAGGGGAAAAATATTTGGAGAAATATCGGTGGAACATTTAGCCAGTATTTCTGAAAAGAATTTGAGGGGATCACTAGGGAAATATTTGTAGGATATTTTGAGAAGAATTTTGGAGATAAGGTAGACCACTATATTTTCTTTATTGAGATCAACTCGCAAGAAAACATTTTGAAATGAAATTTAAAATTCATTTTGAATTTAGAGCGAGTTTGAGAAATTTTCTAGGTTTGGATTTTCGGGGTGCTACAAGGGGCTGATGGCATAGGGCTGAGAAAATAGATGTAAGGATGGAACAAAAAAAAGAAAGTCTAACAAGGAAGTCTAACTATCATGATCGTGCCATGTGCCCCCAAAAGGTCCTAATGACCTTATCGTTACTATTTGCGAGGAGTCTCCCCAATCGGGTGACCTCTTGCGATCGTCGCTTGATCCACCCTCGTTCGGTGCCACCTCCTTCCCTTTCTGGGATATTTCTTGGCTTGGAGCACCCTGCTCCTAGCAGGCAACATCGGCTTTTGGAGCCACTTTCCCCTGATGAGGCATGTCGCATCCAAAGGCCTCTAGCATTTGTCTGAGTGGACCTCTGGAACCACCTTGAGCATTAGTGTGCCACCGCTCCGACCTCACACCAACGACTTATTCGGCTGCCCTATAACCACAGGAGCTGCAGCTGTTCGGACGGCTGCAGCTGCAATCCATAGAGACAAAATAATGTACAAGCCGAGCCGGATTAATGCCACAACAAGCCTCAAACCTTCTGTGTCGCACAAAACATTCGTGGTGTTGACACCGACATGGGAGGAAACTACTGCTACTCAGGATTTTTCTGCTAATGTGACCGAATGCACGTTCTCCTAGAAACGTCCTCATTCTGTGCAGTGTGATTATACCAATACCGTTGTCTATCCGCAACAGCATCTGCGAGCTGATGGAGGCAACCTAAAGCATTCTAATATTTTTTTCATTAAAATTTATAAGGAAACATACTTTATATTTAAGTCCTCTAAAAAACTGGTTAGATTTTGACTAAATTTCGTGAATTGGAAAAAAGTATAATACCAAAACTAAAATTCCCATATATTATTAATAGCATTACCTACCATTACAATGTATATAATAACAATGATCTTATTTTTTGTTTAGAAGCAGGCATGACTACACTCAGCAAGCGTAGAGTAGCGAGCATGAGTTCGCCCCCTAATGCAGCAGTAGCACTTGTTATCTTTGCATGGAGGAAACCCTTAAGCACATCGTGCTCCGTTTCCTTGCATAATTCCTTCTTTAGCTAGAGTAGAAACACCGACATCATCTGTGACATGACCTAGTAGAAGGTAAAGGATAAGAGTTCTATTACCAACAAATGCCTCGAGAATAATTACATTCGAAATTATTTGAGTCATTTAACACAGGGGATTGCGATACATTAGCAATTCGTCATGATACACACACGGTATCATATAATAACATCTTCTATATTGTCTACATCTATCTTAGCATGCACACACATGTCTGTATAGTTTTCACTTACCCTTCCCATGTGCATGAGCAGCAAAGTATTTGAGAAGTAACGAAAAAAACACTAGCACATCCACCCTCTTTCTGTACTCCATGTCGCAAGAAAATTTAAGGAACTCCTCACTATTGATCCTAGAAGAGTGTATACTTATCTATATACTATAATCTAGAAGACTGTATACTTATATATATATACTATAGCGGAAACCAATTCACTGGCAAGTATTCACCAAAGATATGCTACTCCAAACTTAGCAGTGATTTAGTTTCTTTTAGACAAAATTGTAAGTTATCTATTCTATCATATCTATCTATCTATATCTTCTATATATCTATATCTATATCTACACCCCTTGTTATATCTATATCTATACCCCTATATTATTTGGTGAATTTGCTATATCTATCTATATCCCTATATCTATATCTATTTGAGGTGTGGGAAAATCCAAGGTTACAATTCTGGCTCTACTACTACCTGCCTATGCCGAGAGCTCTTGGTCGCACACGCATCGCCAACGAGGAGCTACAAATGCAAGCCACTGCACGCAGTGCTGCCCTCCACTCCTGCTATGCCACCTGTCACACTAGGTTTTACAAGGTAAACTGAATGCGAACCATTTACGTGCTAGGATCAGAACTCACGTACATAGCGATTACATAAATAACTCATCATAGCACAATGCTTCGAATAATAATAAAGAGTAAATAATAATATTAAAGACTAGAGTCATTTACATAATATAAATCAAAGTACACAGAATCGAAATGTAGCCAATGTAAATTAACCCACCACAGGCAGCTGACTGCGGGAGGTCACTAGCCTAATCCTCGAACTCGTCGAAGTCCTGGAACTCCTGGAGATCCGCCTCGACACTTTCTTTACCTGAGCATAGATTGCACCAAAGGCAACCTGGTGTTTTGTGAAAGCAAGGGTGAGTACACATCAACGTACTCAGCAAATGTCCCGTTTGGCTGTAGTGGACTAGCTTTATGTGGGGTTAAGGTCAAGCAGTTGCTTTTAGTTGATCAGGTAATTATTACTAGTAGATAGCCAGGTTTTAACATTAATCCAAGTTGCTAACCCAAAAGTACTCTTTCCAAACGGAAGGAATACCAGAAACCATAATCATAATCATAATCACAATAGAAACCAGCATTATCCTCATCATCATCTGTAAACAAAGTAGCCCTAATTCAATGTGTCTCTAATCAATGGAGATCCCAAGGCCGCTCATAACCGTGAGCACAACTGATATATCAGTTTCATAACACTGTGCAGAGGTTGTGCACTTTACCCACGAGCCATGATTCCCTCTGTAGCCCAGGCTTGCAAGACCCTTATTCACTCCCGAGGTGAATGGCCAAGGATTCACTACGAAGCCTTTACAAAGATTCCCTGAGCCTGTAGCCGCCCGTTAGGTTTTCTAAATGTACCGCATTCCTCCCAAGGGGCAATCCACCCTCGGTAGAGCGAGTCTCATACACCGAGCCCATTGACGGCACGACGGCGAAGCGAACTACACCTCATTTCCTCTAATTAATTAGCTAAGGGTGTCCCATACCACCCTCATGGTTGCACTGTTTTCCCGGGTGGTCATCCAACGAAGAAGTCCTTATGGAGAGGCGCTCGAGAAACCGCTCGAGTCCCCTAAAATGCCACAAGTATATCATCATATCCAGAAAAAATCATAGTATCATCATTGTATCTCATCATGTTCATTGATTAAAAGTAAAACGCTAGCATAGAACTAATCATAATAACCAATACCCAAAGGGTAAACAAGGACATGAAAACAGAATACTAGTCAATCCTTAGGTTGATCATGGTATGTGGGTTGATGAATTATAAAGTAAATGAGACATAATAGGCCAGAGGACACTTGTCTTCACCAAACCGATGCTTAGGGTCTTCAACTTTGTAGGACTCAAAGAACTTCATCTCAGGACCAGTGGTTCACCAAATCTTGATTGTCGATTCCTCGAAGCTCAAGAACAGATCGCAATCTATTAGCGACGCACAACAAAGACAAACAAGCACAAGCAAACATATATTTGCATAAGAACATTACACCATACAAGATAAAATATTATAAAGCATGCAATAAAAAAATAAAGCTCGCTTTTATGGTGGCGCGAGGAAAAGAAATGCGGAAATCGGAGCTATGGTCAAGAAGTTATCGCATTTATGCCAAACATGTATTAACTATAACATTTAATTCGACCTTATCAAATATAAATTATATATACCATTTAGTTCGATTAATATGCTACACGAACAACTATCATTAAATAAGTAATTTAATTAAAACGAGAGATTCTAAGCGAGGAGAAATCATGACGCGCGAAACAACACGACATCGTGTGAATGGCGCGCGGCCACGCGTGACATAGCACGCGGACGACGCACGAAACAGTGTGCGCGACCAGCGTGAACGACACGTGAATCTGCATGTCAACGAGCACATCACGCGCAGATAGTGTGACGAAGCGCGCAGATAGTGTGACGACGCGTGATACTCGCTAACAGATAACGAGATTATACTAAACAAGTATTAATTCGAAAACATTTACGCTGACATTAATCATGTTAATATTTATTATAAAAGTATAAACTAAAACAACAAATTAGTTTTAATCAGACTAACAAATAATTAATTAATTAGTTAAAAGATGTTTATGACAAAACAATGCTACTGACTCGTACGCGACGAGGTTACAAAGTTAACGCGACTGAAACTAGTCAAATCATGTTTGCGACATAAAATATATTGAAAAAATTAATATTTTGCGCATTTAATGTGATGCTGCGTATTTTCATTGGTTAAAACTCACCACACGGATGGCCACGGGTTTGAAGACGCAGAAAAACCGACCGGATCTAGTGTGGCCATACACGGAACGGTGTTGCACATGACTAGCCAGGCATTAATATGTGGTAGTCAGTTTTCTTTCCCACACACATTACGTGCAATGAGGATATCGTATAGGAAGGAACATGCAGGGGCCTACGATGGTTCTCCTTTCTGTGCAGCGATCGTGTGTGCAGTGAGAAGATCGCGCCGTGGCACTAGGCAACGAATGGGCATGCAGGTGGGGCCACACGGGGCGGTTTCCTTTTTTCCTATTCCATACTGCACGAACGGCCACAGTAGGAAAATGGATTGGCCTGCTGGAGCGGGTGTGACGCCGATGTGGCGGGCACTACGGCGGGTGGGGCTGATAGCGGTGGCGTCTGCTCGCCGGAGTCGGGGCTGAGCGGTGCGCAGCAGCACCATACGAGGGCGTGTCATGGCTGGGAAGGCTCGACTAGGCACTGGCCTGGCCAGGGATCACGCAGGGTGGCTGCACGAGCTCGGCTGGGGGCGAGGCGGGCTAGTTGCGTGGGCAGCGCAAGGCCGCACCTGCGAGGGGCTAGGCTAGCTGCATCACCAGGTGAGTAGGGAGTTTGGTGCGAGCTCCCTGGTCGCCATGATGTTTGCGTAGTGACGAGGAAGGAGGAGGCGAAGAAGAGGGAGAAGGAGATGATTTGTCACCTACACATGAAGAACAGCCGAGCAGGCATGCAAGGAAGAGGAAGACGACGTGAGGAAGACGATGGGGCTACTCCTCCGACGACGCGAGGAAGACGACGAGGCGGCCCCTTAGACCACGGCGGCACAATGCATAGAGAAGAAAACGCGTGGGCTGCTCCTGTGTGAGAAGGAAGAGGAAAGAGGTTCATGGCAGGGGTGTGCGATTGTATAGAAAGGAGAGGGTATGTATAGAAAGGAGAGGGCACGAGAGGTGGTTGTCAATTTCACGGCGGCTCTTGTCCTGGCCGAGCGAGAGAGACAGCTACGCGGCGAGTTGCACGAGACATGGTTAGACAGAGTTAGATGGGTGGTAGACAGGGTTAGATAAAATTAGATGAAGACGGTTAGAGCCAGCCCGTGGGCCCAAGATGACGAGGTGGACGCCAAAGGGAAAGACGAGGATAGACGAGGATCGCCGACGAGAGGAGCATGCCATTCGCGGGAAGACGCGGTTCAGTAATCTCGCGAAAAGGGGCACGAGATCTGGAATAGGTTCGACGAGAGGAAGAAATATATATATATATATTATCGAGTTCCAAAAATTTTATAGTTTTCACAACTACCACATTTTAGGTATTTAATTAATACTAGAAAAACTGAAATTCGTATTTCATACCCGAAGAAACCTTCCGAAGATTCCAAAAACTCTTGGGAACATCCTCGAGATATTTTAATCTGTTATGATAACATTTTGCACTCATAAACACTATGCATCAGCATGAATGCAACAATCAAAGTTCCTCTATGATTTTATTTTACTAGGCTTTTGCGTACATATAAAACAAAATAACTCTTTACTATTTAGGAAAAAGAAAAGCAAGGAAAAGAGAGGGTAACAGCTGAATTTGGTGAATATTAGAAAAGAAATTTTATACCCCCAAATTCAGGGTGTTACAAATCTAACCCACTTAACAGGAATCTCGCCCTCGAGATTCAAGAAGACGCTAGCAAGAAAACAAGGTTGGTTCATAGGTTGTTCACGACTTTCTTGAGTTGAATTTGACTCTGCAAGCTTTGACCTTCAGATGCTCGCAACCAATTGATATAATTCTTGAGGATCCCTTGGACCTGTGGGTTAGGACCCACACACGCTTTCACTGCACCTCTTTGATCTTGTTAGCTGATGTTGATTGCATTGTCTTCATTGGGGTTAACAGCTAACCCCCTTGCCAGGAGCATTGATACACACTTGGTGAAGATGCTACCGACTCTGATATTGACTGATTAAGAGAGGTTGCAGGATGCCAACCGGACAGGTGCAAGAGGGAAGGGTATAGATAGAAAAGGTAAGCATAGATGGATTAAAGAGAAAAGGGAGAGCACCCAGCTACCTAAATCTACGACACTCAGCTAGTAAATGGATGTCATTGTGGACCCAGGGGCCACAACACACCAACACTCATCACAAAGAAGCAAACCAGTCATAACACAAAGACAAACAGCAAACATACAACAACGAACATCTCGTTGCTACACGTTAATGTTAACTAGATGGTGGTCTTTCCTTACAAAAAGGGGAAACTACTCTAAGGCCATCGAAAGGCAAGGGGAATAATAAGACATGCAGGATAGGGGCATGAGCATAATAAAGGATGGGGCTAAAGCAAGGATTGTAACCGACAGAGAGAGAATGCAACCATGGTAAGGGTAGAGAAAACATCTCAAATCGAGATGGGAAAGATGATGATTTAAAAGGTAGGCATAAGATAAGCATCATGGAAAGATCTAGTGATTACAAAGGTACAAGAGGTAACAGGAAAAAGCACACCAAAAGATCGACTTAAGACAAGACTTGCAACACGACAGAGGAATAGGGAACGAATAAGAGCAGGAGGGGTAAGACAACACTCCTGAACTCAAATGGGAGAGGAAGCTTTAAAATACAGGTACATGATAAGCATCAAGGTAAAGATCGATGGATGGCAAGGGTTAAGGTGATAACAAAAAAACACACAACCAATGAATGTATTTTAGATAAGACTTGCAAGTTGTCAAAGAAGGGGGAGCAGTCAATGATGAAATAGATGAGGCATTATCCTTGAACAGTGATGGAAAAGAGGGGGCTTCAAAGGGTAGGTTCAAGGTAAGCAGGAAGGCAAGGGCATAGATATCACGAGGGTTTTTAAGGTAATAACAGACAAGGATGTATGAGAGGAGATAAATAGGCATAAGACGAAGGGTATAAGTACCATAAATAATGGAGTTAAGACCGGACCTTCAAATGGAAAAGGATAGGGTACGTCCAAGGGCCAGATAGGTAAATTGCCGCTCTCACATTGAGGTGGAAGAGAGGAGATTTTTAAAGAGTAGGCATAAAGATAAGTATCAAGGCAAGATCAATGGATAACAAGGTAATGGTGATAGCAAATAAAAACACATCAAAGGATGGATAAAACGCAAATGCTAATTTTGATATCAGATGGTTTTTAACACAAATGCTTGAAACACAAATGCTCCACCAGCTGATGCTCTAGCTGTTACTTGCAGAATTGCAAACCATAAGTGCAACCCCAACTTTTCACATGGCACTCATCATTGTCTTGATGGAATAGTTAACATTAGTGTTATTAAGAATAAAAGTTAGATCCTGCATCAAATGAGTATTTAATTTTCATGGCCATAGAAGGAAGCACTCATATAGTAGCGTTAGATAGGGAATTCTCTGATTTTATTGCCACCTTGCACTTTGACCTCAAAAAATCATTTCATGATATATATGTTTTTGTTACCTCATCTACATTTCTTAACACCGTTTTTTATTTAATGTCCTTCTGTTATTATTTCATCCTGATTGTATTCATTGAGGACAATCAAAATTTCTTCTATGTTATATGTACAAAGAAATTCTGTGAATTGTTATACATATTCTTCAGTCTTGGTGTCCTGCATTAGTAAACATGTGTTGGGGCGAAGGCAGAGACGCCACCCTTCGCTCGTCGCCTTTCGCTGCAGTCGCTGGTTTGACGAAGACAAAACGGGCAGGGACACCCTTCGCTTCATTCAGCACCAGACGAAGGCCTGCGGTGACGTCTCCCCGCAGCACGGCCTCGCCCTGCTCTGAGGCCCACGTGTGATCTGGCCCATTGTAACGGGCCCCGCGTGACCGCCGTTGTGTTACGGGCCTAGTTTGTAAAGGCATTCTTGTAAGTACAGCTTGTAACCCTGCTTTATGGGAATATTCTGGGGATAAACTAGGTGTCCGAGGGCACATGCGTCCTTAACACGAGGCGCTGGGCACTCAGATACCTATAAATACCCCCACACAGTGCCCGTGAGAGGCTAGACATTAACAGAGCTATTTGCCCCCGTGCACGTATCCCTGTTGTCACCACTGTTCATCCTTGTTGGCCTCCTTGCTACTGAGAGCAAGTTCCAACATTTGGCGCCCACCGTTCGTGCTACGACAAGACCACCCGCGATGGCACCCAAGAGAGCTAACCCGAAGGCTGACGAGGCTGCGAAGGCAGCACTGCTGGCCGCGAGAAAGGGCAAGGCCCTCGTCCTCACCCAATCCACCCACCAAGAGCCCACCGAAGACAACATTCCCCGCACCTGCGAAGACGACACCTTCCGCACCTGCGGGCCCGAAGGACAATCGCAGCCGCCCCTAGGCTTCGCCCCAGTGGAGGGCGCGGATCTCACCGAGGACGGCGAGGTCCTCGGCGTCTCAACAGAGGAACAGTTACAGCTGCGCGCCCTGCGCCTCAAGAACCGCAATCTCCAGAGGCAGAAAGAGATACTGGAAGCCAAGCGCCAACGTGTGTCCGCACTAGCCAAGGTGCGGCAGATGATACGCGACGAGGAGCAGAAGGCCCAAGACCTCGAGCGCGAGATCGCGCTGATGCAGCGCGAAGGCCACCTCGGTCTACAGCAAGAGCCACCCCTCCAGCAGCGCGCGCAACCGGAGGACACGCGCGAAGGCCACCTCGGCCTGCAGCATGACCCACCCCTGCAACACCGGGCGCAGCAGGAGAACCCGCGTTTCCCCCAACATGACTACGCCTTCCAGCACGGCGCTCCATTCCAAGGGGTCAACTACCTCGATGAGCGAAGTCCCCTGGCGCCACACCTGCAAGTGACGCCTTGGCCAGCTAACTTCCGAGCAGGGGCATATCCCAAGTACAACGGCAGCACCGATCCGGCGCAATACATAATGAGTTATCAAGTCGCCGTTGCATCCGCCGGAGGGGACGACGCCACAATGGCGAAGTCTTTCATCATCGCCCTAGAGGGCCCAGCACTCACCTGGTTCACCAGATTGCCTCCGCTGTCCATTGATTCGTGAAGTCTCAGGGACAAGTTCCTTCTCAACTTCCAAGGGTACCGCCCAGACACCGACGCTTTGGCCGAGCTCTCGCTTTGCAAACAGCTGGAAAAGGAGACTCTGCGGGAGTATTACCGCAAATTCTTAACGCTCAAGTCACAGCTGCCCTCCGTCGATGATCAGATCGCTATCCACTACGCCATCAGTGGCCTTCGTGCCGGCGTCCTCTACAGTCATTGTATCAGAGATCCACCCAAAAACCTCCAGGAGCTATATCAGCTCTTTGAAAAATATGCCAAATCCGAAGAGCTCCACCAGCGCAAGATTGAGTCGCAGCGGAAGCCCAAAGATGCCCCGCAGTCCAGCCACACGTGGACGAGGACTCCGCAACCAGACTCCGGTCGAGATGGCCGCAGTCAACAGCAAGTGCACAACATCGCCAACCAGCAGCCTGCTGCTGACCCCCCTCGTCGCCAGGAATATCCCCCCCAGGGCCGCGGAAACGGAACTCGCGGCAGGGGCCGAGGGCGCGCGCAGCCGCCGCGTCGGTTCTACTGCCTTTTCCACGACGAAGACTGCGCCCACCAAACCAAAGACTGCCCCGAAACGAAGGCCACCAGAGACAGAATGGCGCGGGCGCAGCCAGCCGACAATCCTAGAATTGTCGCGCATAATTACCAACCACCCCCTCCACCATATATCTATGCTCCCGCTCCGCATCCACCGCACCACGCTTACCAACACCATCAGGAAGTACAAATCGTACCTCCTCCACCCCCGCCACCACACCAGCAACACCAAAACATCCCCCATGCCCCAAAGCAGGAAGACTTCGCCGATCAACCATATCGCGGAGTCATTCACATGATAACAGGGGGTCCAGCACTGACTTCGACACCAAGCGGCAGAAGCGGGACCACTACCGCAGCATCAACCATGTCGCGGTCACCGGCCCAGTCGTGCAGACGAAGTGGTCCCACATACCGCTAACCTTCGATGCACGAGACGTCGACCTGCGCAGCGCCCCCCACATCGACGCTATGGTCATCAATTGCAGCGTGGCAGGCTGGGACCTACACAAAGTCCTAGTCGACAACGGCAGCCAGGCGGATATCATCTTCCTCCACGCCTTCGACCGCATGGGTATAAGCCACAGTCTGCTCAAGCCTTCGGACAATCCGTTGTATGGCTTCGGCGGCAAGGGCACCTTTCCCGTTGGCAAAATAGAACTTCCCCTCTCCTTCGGTGTAGCACCCAATGCCCGAAGTGAGCAGGTAACCTTCGACATTGTCGACATGGTATATCCGTACAACGCCATCATGGGCCGGGGCTCCATCAATAAGTTCGAAGCTGCCATCCACGGACTGTACCTATGTATGAAGATACCAGGTCCGCTAGGCGCTATCACGATCTACGGCAACCAGCAGACGGCGCGCAACATAGAGCGGGACTTCGTGCCTGGTCAGAGGAACGTACACTGCCTCACGACCCAGCGCGAGGTCCCCGCGCCCGCCAGCCCAACCGACAAGCAGCACGAAAAGGCACAGTTGCAGAGCCAAGACGGAACCAAGACTGTTCCCCTTGATCAGGCCACGCCCAAGCAGACAGTCACTATCAGCGAAGACCTCACGTCACATGAAGAAGAGAAGCTTCTCTGCTGCCTAGCCAAGAATAAAGATGTCTTCGCCTGGTCCGCCCTAGACCTGGTCAGAGTCAGCCGATCCATAATTGAGCACAGCTTGGGAATTAACCTTTCGGTGCGACCAAAAAAGCAAAGGCTCCGCAAAATGTCCGACGAAAAGACAGAGGCCGCCAAGGCGGAAGTGCACCGCCTCCTAGAAGCTAAATTCATCGAGCCAGTGGCTTACCCCACGTGGCTCTCCAATGTCGTAATGGTGCAGAAAAAAAGCGGGAAATGGCGAATGTGCATAGACTTCACCAGTCTCAATAAGGCCTGCCCGAAGGACAATTTCCCGTTGCCGCGGATCGACAAGATAGTCGATAGCGCGGCCGGATGCGAGGTCATGTCACTCCTCGACTGCTTCTCCGGCTATCACCAGATATACATGAGGGAGGAAGACAAGGCTAGCACCAGCTTTATAACACCCTTCGGCACTTATTGCTTCATCAGGATGCCGGAGGGACTCAAGAATGCGGGGTCCACTTTCTCCAGACTCACCAGAACAGTACTCGAAGGGCAGGTCGGTAGAAACATATTTACATATGTGGACGACATCGTCGTCGCCAGCAAGAATAAGGAGGACCACCTCGCCGACCTCGCCGAGACATTCGCGAACATGCGAGATGCACGACTCCGCCTGAACCCGGAAAAGTGCGTCTTCGGCGTTCGCCAGGGCAAGATATTGGGTTACCTGGTGTCACACCGCGGCATCGAGGCCAACCCAACCAAGATCCAGGCCATCGTCGACATGTCGCCTCCGCAGTCCGTCAGGGACGTCCAGCGTCTGACAGGCAGACTGGCCGCTCTCAACAGATTCATCTCCAGGTCCGCCGAGCGAAGTCTCCCCTTCCTCAAAACACTCCGCGGCGCGAAAGACTTCGCCTGGGGACCGGAGCAAGCAGCGGCCTTCGCCTCACTCAAACAGTACCTGTCGGAGCTGGCCATCCTCACCAGCCCCGACTCCTCTCTCCCCCTATTGCTCTATGTCGCGGCTTCGCCGCACGCGGTCAGCGCGGCACTAGTGCAGGAGCAGTCAGTCGAAGGCGCAGTCAGACAGTGCCCTGTTTACTATGTCTCTGAAGTCCTGACACCGTCCAAATGCAACATGACAGAGCTGGAGAAGATCGCCTACGCAGTTGTCATGTCCTCGCGCAAACTGCGCCATTACTTTGAAGCATTCAAGGTCCGAGTCACCTCTGACAGAGGGCTCGGCGAACTATTCAGAAACCCGGAGGCATCGGTGAGGATTGCCAAGTGGGCAGCCGAACTCTCCGGCTACCATATCAGCTTCGAGCCCAGGACAGCCATCAAGTCGCAAGTCCTGGCAGACTTCGTCGTCGACTGGACTGGGCCAGCAACGCAGCCGGACCCGTCCACAGAGAAGATCTGGACCATCCACTGCGACGGTGCATGGTGCCATGCGGGGGCAGGCGTCGCTGCAGTCGTCACCTCACCAGCCGGAGTCAAGCACAGATATGCAGCACGCCTCAACTTCGCCCTGGAATCCGACAAATGTACAAACAATATAGCAGAGTATGAAGCGGTTATCCTCGGCCTCCGCAAGCTAAGGGCCCTCGGAGTCACCACATGTATCATCAAGACAGACTCCAAGATAGTTGCCGGACAGGTCGAGAAAGACTATGCAGCAAAAGACCCCGCCCTCATGCCATACCTCGCGGCTATCCGAAGTCTCGAGAGACAATTCAAGGGATTCACCCTGCAGCATGTGGATAGGGCCAGGAACGAGGAGGCCGATGCCTTAGCCAAGGCCGCCGCCAGGGGCGGGCCCCTGCCCTCCGACGTGTTTTTCCACACCATCGGCACGCCAGCCGTCCGGAGCCCCGAAGGGCTCCAGATAACTAATGATAGCGAAGGCCACCGTATAGTCAACCTAATCATGACCGAAGACTGGAGGGCACCAATAACCCTGTTCCTGCAGGGATACTATCATCCAGCCGACGTCAGTGAGGCAAAGCGCCTCCGACATCGAAGCCGGGACTTCGCTCTGATCGAGGGCCAACTATACAAGAAAGGGGTCAGTCAGCCAATGCTCAAATGCGTCACCGAAACCGAAGGCATGCAGATCCTACGCGAAGTCCACAGTGGCACGTGCGGCTCGCATGCAGGGCCAAGGGCCCTGGCAGCCAAGGTGATCCGACAAGGGTTTTACTGGCCTGCAATGATCTGCGCCGCAAATCGAGTCACAAGGTCCTGCAAAGCCTGCCAGAAGTTCTCTCCTCGGTCAGGCAACCCCTCGCAATATACAAAGCTGATCGCCCATACATGGCCTCTCCAGCGCTGGGGCCTGGACATTGTCGGGCCCCTGCCCACCGCTCAGGGGAACCTTAAGTTCGCCTTCGTAGCCGTCGAATACTTCACCAAATGGATTGAAGCAAGGGCTGTTTCCACAATCACATCAAAGACTGCCCAAAAATTCTTTTGGCAGAACGTTGTTTGCCGCTTCGGAGTGCCGTCCGAGCTAACAGTCGACAACGGCAAGCAGTTTGACAGCCAAGATTTCAAGGATTTTTGTTTCTCCATCGGCACCAAGCTTGCCTTCGCTTCAGTCTATCATCCGCAGTCCAACGGGGTCGTGGAGCGTGCCAATGGGAAAATCTTCACAGCTGTCAAGAAGATGCTCCTCGATGAAAAAAAAGGTAGATGGACCGATTTGTTACCGGAGGCAGTCTGGGCGCTAAACACAACTGAGTGCAGGGCGACCGGGTTCACTCCTTTCCGCCTTCTATACGGATGGGAGGCAATGACCCCGCAAGAAATAAAGCATGGGTCCCCGCGTACAGTTCCGTCAGCCGTCCCTGACGTGGACGAGCCAACTTCAAAAGATCTCATTGACGGAGACCGGGTCTTTGCCCTACAGGCCCTAAACAAATACCAAGCCCAGACCAAAGCATGGCGCGACCACGCAGTCATCCCGAGGGAGTTCAGCGAGGGGGACCTCGTACTCATCCGAACAGCTCGGACGGAGTCCAAGGGCAAGCTGGAGCCCAAGTGGGAGGGCCCCTTCATAGTCAAAACAAAAGCTTCCCCCAGCGCCTACAGGCTCACAACGCCAAATGGCGAGGATCTGGAGCACTCCTGGAACATCGACAACCTTCGCAAATTTTTTGTTTGATCCACTTAGGGCTGATTTCGCCCTTGTAATTCACCGCAAACACTCTTGTACCGGCCCGCACTCTTTTCCTCCCGGGGGGTGAGGTTTTTAACGAGGCGGAGCCATGTAATATATGTGAGAAAAATCCCCCGCAAAAACTTGTGTCGAAAGAAGACCGCGACACCGGTCTTCGGCATTCGACCAATTCGAAGTCACCGCGAGGCTAAGCGCTAGCCACCCTCGCGTGCGACAAGTCCGCGCAGAAGTCGCCTAAGGGTGCAGCCGGACTTAGCACAACAAGTGCGAAAAAATTCCGACGTCTATCGCGAAGACTATCCGCGCAGAAGTCGCCTAAGGGTGCAGCCGGACTTAGCACAACAAGTGCGAAAAAATTCCGACGTCTATCGCGAAGACTATCCGCGCAGAAGTCGCCTAAGGGTGCAGCCGGACTTAGCACAACAAGTGTGAAAAAATTCCGACGTCTATCGCGAAGACTATCCGCGCAGAAGTCGCCTAAGGGTACAGCCGGACTTAGCACAACAAGTGCGAGAAAATTCCGACGTCTATCGCGAAGACTATCCGCGCAGAAGTCGCCTAAGGGTGCAGCCGGACTTAGCACAACAAGTGCGAGAAATTCCGATGTCTCTCACAAAGACTCCGCGCAGAAGCCGCCTCAGGGCGCGGTCAAACCAGTACAGCAAAAGCAGAAGCGACAGCATCAAACCATCCGCGCTAAGACCGACTATAATCACACCAGCACAGCATAGCCAACCATGCCACACAAAGTACACAGCGCCCTCGCAGGCACAGGCACGCGAGGGCACACAACTTCATCTTACAACCCTTTACACATATACAAGCGAGGGCACCACACTCTACATCGGCTCCACCTTAGGAATAATCCCCATCTCCCTATAATTAAATAACATTATCCTAAGCTCCTCACCCGCAAAAAGACTTCGCAGTTCCCCTTCCCCTGTGCTCGCGGCGGCCGGCAAAGACAACAGTTCCTGCCGACCAACCCTACTCACGCGAAGCCGAGCCCCTTCCTCCGCGCTAACCCTACGCTTTGCAACCGCCCTTCGTCGTCGGCGCCCGGTGCTAGGACCCGGCACGTCTGGCGCGTCCGCAGCGTGTGGCGAAGCCTCCGCCGCAGCCACGTCCAAGGCCGCGAAATAATCCAAGTCCTCCTCTGACGACTCCTCACTCCACTCAACCGAGCTCCCAGAGTCAGTAAAATCAAAAAACTCAGATACAGACCCACCATATTCATTTCCACCTTCCGCGGTCGAAGCCGCCAAAAACTCAGTAGTAGCGGTTGCGTGCGCAGGCCCAAATTCTTGAACCTGCGCAGCAACCAGAATTCAGCACAACATCCAAAAATTCCCCAACCCTAAACACCCACTACGCCACCTGCGAAGGCCCTGGCGCTGCGGAAGCCTCTGCCGTTGGCTCCGCCGTAGGCTCCGCCGTGGCCTCCGCCGCGGAACCTTCAGCACTCGGCGCAGCGGTTGCGGGGGCGTCAGCGCCGCCTTCGCCAGTCGCAGCGGGCGGGGGGGCAGCCGTCGCGATCGCTGCGGTCTCCGGGGTTGGCTCCAGGGCGACCCCAGTCACAGCCTCCGCGAGGGTCGACCCCAGGTCTGGCAGCGCGCTGTCCAGAGCCCCGAAGTCGTCCACCCGCTCGCCGCGCTCCGCCTAGGACAAGACACAGATTCAGCAAACACTCGCACAGCCCGCATACAGCAAACGCCAAACAAACAACAACGTTACCTGAGCCCTCGCAGCCTCGGCGCGCTCCCTGACCACCTCACGACCGTACAGACCCCACATCTGGTCGTAAAGGGCCCCGGCGGACTCCTTCACTACGGGGTCTTCGACCTTATAGATGTCTCGCCCAAAATCTTCATCCACCTGGTCGAAGGCCTCGAAGTGCCGGCACCCTTCGCGGGAGAGCGTGTTCATCGCCCCCTCGCAGGTGACCAGGGAGGCGTACGACATCCACCCCCCACAACGGTTGGAAGTTCCAGCAGCTCCTCCTGCGCCCACTGCAGACAGCGAAGCCCGGGCTCTCGGTCCGGCACCTCGAAGTCACCGGTCCGCGCACCAAGCTCACGATATGTATCCATAAGCTGCGTGCGCGTCCGTTCGGCCTCCGCACGCATCGCGGCCTCGGCCTCCTTCGCGCGGATCTCCAGGGCGGTGAGCCGCCCTTGCAGTTGTTCGGCGAGCTCCTTGGCAAGATTGCCCTCCGCCCGCGCCAGCTTGGCATCCGCCTGCGCAGCCTGTTCCTTGGCGATGGCTTCGTTGGCTTCCCTCCTCTCCGCCGCCAGTTGGCGCCGGAGGTCAACTTTCTCCCTCTCCAGGGCGGCCACCTTGTCTGTCAGATTGCGGCACTTGCTGTCGGAGGCTGATTTCTCACGGACAGCGTCAGCGTGTTGCGTCCGAAGTCTCTCGACTTCGGCAGACAAAGCCGCCGTAAGGGCCCCCGACGCAGTACGGCTGGTGAAATCAGCCACCTGCAGAGCACACATAAGGAAATCAGCCACCCGGAGGGGGGGAGGGAGTATAGATCAGCGGACCTGACTCAGCGCCTCCGTCGCCTGACTCAGCGCCTCCGTCACTCCCTTCAGCCGGCGGGTCGCCGCGCCCTCCTCGTCCCTGACCAACGCGAGGGCTGGCACCTCGCCTCTGGCGCCAAGGATCTCGCCCCTCGCCTTCGGCGCTTGCGCAGCCGTCGCGATCGCCGCTGCAGGCGCAACTATAGCAAGCTGGCCCTCGTCCGACCCTGCAACGCATCAACGAATTAAAAAAAAAACATATATAACGACTTACCCCCAAGATAATCGTCCACATTAATATCGGTGCCGAAGTCGGCAACGCGTTTGCCCGGCGGCAGCGACGTTCGGGTCGCCTTCGAAGCCTCCGCCACTCCGCTGGCCGCCGGCACCACCTTCGTCGGTCTGGAGCCTCCGGCGCCCGCCGTTGCCTCCGGCGCCTTGCTAGGCGCAGAGGCGCCCGCCTTTGCCGCCAGCGGCGGCTTGCCTCCGCCGGAGGCCGCAGCCTTCGCATTTCCCCGCTGCCTTTTCGGCCGAGCTTCGTGAATCCTGACAGTCGCCTGGCGCTTCTGCGCCACCCCTTGGCGATCCTTGTCCATCACTGCCCACACAACAGCACCGATATTTCGCCCGTAAGGAAAAACTCTCCACTGATGAACCATGCGAGATGTAAAACAGTCCTCCTCAGCCGCGCAGGGGATAGGAACATTTCTAGGCCAGCAACCCCCGGTAACCCTCAGCATCCGAGCCGAAGACTCCCGGAGCTCGGGCGAAGACATCCTTTCCCCCGGGGCCGCACACGTCCTCATTAAATCTCTAGCGAAACTATCAGACACCCCAATCCCTCCCATCGCAGTACCTAATTTTCTCTTTTTCGAGGGAGGGGCGGCCGCCGGCGCAGGGTCGTCTCCTGTCTCCACCGCCGGTTTCTTCCCGCGGCGGTCGGCTTCGTCTTGACCAGGATATCCATCGTACGGCAATTGATTTAATTCGAAGACCCTGTTCAGACGGTCATTTGACCCGCGGATATCAAAGCTGCGCTGGCCTTCCGTCCTCGGCACGTAACGCCCCACGAGCCGCACGGCCCCGTCCTCCGCGTCGCGCACAAAAGCAGCCGGGTCGCGGTTCCGCAGATTCAGTGCGAAGGCAGGGCTTCGCACAACCCTTCCTCCGTGAAAAGGCATCTGGCGAGGGCACACTTCGCCCAGCACCCAAACGTGCGCCAAGGGCCACACCCCATACGCCACAAACTCTTCAACCAAATCTCGCCCACTGCTCTGACCGGCGGCGCACCGAAGGGCCCCTTCGTCTGCATCTTCCTCTGCCACTTCAAAAGGCGGATACGCAGAGTAATAATGAGAGCACATCTCAGACACAGGGAGACCTTTATGGCCTTCGACAGTACCCTCCGCAACATAAAACCAAAATTCATTCCAATTGCCCCACTTGTTGCGGGCGCACGGAACCAACTCCACTACTGGCATTGTGGTCTTGCCGGTCTTCGGCGTGAATGTGCATGACCCGAACTGGGCAACTCCGTCCCCAACCATCCTCTTCTGCCAATGCAAACAATAATTCTTCGCAAAAACTTCAATAGACGACTGCCCGCCGTACGAAGTCGTCGCCCAGACATACTTCGCCAGCGCCACCATGGCATTCGGTGTCAGCTGATGTATTTGAACATTGAATCTACGCAGGACTTCGCCAACAAACCGGTGCGCAGGCAAGCGGAGACCGGCGGCGAAGAACGCCTCGAAAACGACCAACTCACCCTCCGGCTCGGGGACTTCCTCCGTCCCCGGAGCACGAGCAACTCCGCCGCCAAAGTAGCCCAACCGCTGCATATCTTCAACGCGGGCTGACGTCATCCGTGACACACCAAAATCAACAGAGTCGCCGGCGCGCAACTCCTCCACCATCACGCTACTCAACGTCTCCTCAGACGAGGCGGCGGCCGGCGGCGTGGTGTCGGAGGAAGAAGAAGAGGACGACATTGCTACGTACCGTCGGCGGCGGCGGGCGGTTTGCTTCACTCGAGCCAGCACTCCGGCGAGCAAAAGGAGCAGCGGAAGAAGAAGAGCAGCAAGACGGCGGGAGGCTAGGGTTTTTACGGAGCGCGGAAGGCAAAGTTCAAACAGCGCCGACCCCCGCCCCCCTTTTTATAGGCAGGGCGCGGCTCTTCGGGAAACCCGCAATCCGACAGGGCGCGACGCTTCGGGAAACCCGCAATCCAACAGTACGCCGTCCATCAACGGTCACATCAAAAACCCCCGCGGAACCACTTCGAGCGAGGGCAGCGTCTCCGCCATCTAGCGACGTCTTCGGCACCAGGTGACTTTGTCGAACTGGTCCCTCGGAGGGCAAATATTGGGGCGAAGGCAGAGACGCCACCCTTCGCTCGTCGCCTTTCCCTGCAGTCGCTGGTTTGACGAAGACAAAACGGGCAAGGACACCCTTCGCTTCATTCAGCACCAGACGAAGGCCTGCGGTGACGTCTCCCCGCAGCACGGCCTCGCCCTGCTCTGAGGCCCACGTGTGATCTGGCCCATTGTAACGGGCCCCGCGTGACCGCCGTTGTGTTACGGGCCTAGTTTGTAAAGGCATTCTTGTAAGTACAGCTTGTAACCCTGCTTTATGGGAATATTCTGGGGATAAACTAGGTGTCCGAGGGCACATGCGTCCTTAACACGAGGCGCTGGGCACTCAGATACCTATAAATACCCCCACACAGTGCCCGTGAGAGGCTAGACATTAACAGAGCTATTTGCCCCCGTGCACGTATCCCTGTTGTCACCACTGTTCATCCTTGTTGGCCTCCTTGCTACTGAGAGCAAGTTCCAACAACATGCTTGTTGTAGGGGGTTCCCTATGCAGTAGGGTTTATGGTTTAGGGTTTAGGGTTATTTTGTAAAACATTTTATCTTTTTTCAAAACGCTTCCTCTTCCAAAGGAACAGGAAATTTTTATATAGAACAAAATCCCCTAGAATAAACCATCCAGGAATCTGGGTAGTTTCCCAACGGTTTTCATTTTCATTTTCAAAAACAGCTATTGGACTTCCCGTCCACCATAGCTCATAGCTCAACCATCGAAACTTTTGAAACCAATTTTCAAAAGCATTTTTGGAAAACAAAATACTAATTGTCAAACCAAGTCATAACTCATCCATATCCGTGGACACGGACTATTCGAATAATTTTTGGAACTCTGTGAAGAGGTGTACACTTCACCCAATAGTTCGGTTTCTGCAATCTCACCATCGTGAGATCAGATTACCGAAACTCTCTCCTCCCCTACACGTCTTTACCTTAACATTTATACCAAAAGGAACATGGCCACCTCCATGCCCAAACTAGGACAAAACTTTCCCCCTCCTTGTCCTCCCGGTGCACCCAGCCAACATAACCCTAGGGTGCCAATCGTGCAAGTTCGGATCAAGCGACTGCCCATATGGTCTAGAGTGGTTGTACTTGATAAGAGTATGGGCAGTGAAGAATGGCATACATGTCCTTATACGAGAGTGGTAATTCTTCATTCTCACACCTAACCCGGCTGAGCCATCACCTTAAGGCCCTCCCTACACCGAGGAGTCCCTATTCATCCCACTCAAAGGTGATAAGGGTGATAAACCCTTCATCATACACATTTTGAAAAACATTTTATTTTGAAAAACTCACACCTTTTTTCAAACCTTTTTGTAACAAAAATGTTAAGGAGTATAAAGATGAATTGCAACAAAGTTCTAAGTCTAGGTTGCCATATTAACATGTCTCTTAGCAGAAAAATCATATAATGCATAAAATAACATGTTGATGATTGTCTTTGAAAAACATATGTAATTTATGCATCAAAGGGATCCAGTGAGCTTGCCATGCTTTAACCAGTGAAAGGGTGAGAGCTCGTGGAATTGGCTTCTGGCTCCACCGTCTGGCGTAGACTTGCAGAACTGGCCTTCACGAGACGACATGAATGCTCCGATAACTACATAGCATGAACAAGCAAGCATACAAATCAGCAAGTATATCAACAAATATTCATTATAGTGGTCAGGAATGGTGGTAGATGGGTGAATATAGTTTTGAGTATAGTTTGTGTTGATGGAGTAGAGATGCTTACCCGAAGAGTGTATTGGAGATGGACCAATACTAGAAGTGTAGTGGCAGAGCGAGGTAACTGAGTGTGGGGGGGTTGCCTAGGCTCAGGGTGCTGAGGGTGTGGGAGGGAGAGGGTAACTCTCTGGAGGTATTTATAGATGGGTGCGTATGGTTTAGTATGGTAGAGTTTACTGTTTATGAGAATTGTGGTGAAAGAATCAGTTTGGATAGAGAATTATAGGTGAAATATGGGACAAGAGTATTTTTGGAGTTTTCTAGAATATGAACCATGCTTACGGAATTACATGGATGGATAGAGGGTAATTTGATAAGAATTTAGAAATCAGAACTGTCAAAATCAGAGACTGGACGAAGGAGTTTTGGTTTTTATAATCATAGGAATATAAAAGGAAAAGGGAAAAGGAATATTCCAAGAATATTCTAGAATTAGAATATTTAGAGATATTTGGAAGTAGAGTGCCATGAATTATTTCTGGAATGTTCATGAGCAGATACTTATGTTGGTGGCAATTGTTCCTACCTTCTCTGTCGCATGGGACAAGAGTAAGGCAGCACCCAGACAGTTGGAATACTGTGATATTCTCGTCTGGACGGGCTGTGGAATCTTGGGCCAGGTTTTATAAGATTGACGGTGTATCCAAACAAACATGTTTCGCCTTTCTTTTTGGAAGCCTGTTTCGAAAGAACCTCAAAGTTAAGAGTGCTCAACTTGGAGCAATTCTTGGATGGGTGACCAAAGGGGAAGTTCTTACTAGAAAGAAAATCATAGTCCCCGGAGTCCGTATGACTGAGATATTGGTCTGGTAGGTCTTAGGTGAGCTGATCATCATGATGGATGAGAAGTTGAATATTTGGGCGATCGGAGTAACAATGAATAGTAGGATGAACGATGAATAATGATTATGAATGATTCGTTTAACGGTGAATAGTTCGTATGAACGAACGATGAACGATTAATAGGGATTATGAACAAACGAATGATCGAATGATCGGACGAACGAACGATCAGAATTTCAGCAGCATAACGACTGAACAAAGATTATTTGGACGAACGAATGAACAAACTACAAAAATATTTGGAATATTTAGGCAATATTTCTGAAAGAATTTGAACGGATCACTTGGCAAATATTTGTAGGTCTTTTGGAGGAGAATTTTGGAGAGAATATAGACCACTATATTTTCTTTGTTGAGATCACATGCAAACAAACATTTTGAAATAAAATTTAAAAGTTCATTTTGAATTTAGAGCGAGTTTGAGAAAATTTCTAGATTTGAATTTTCGGGGTGCTACATATCTATACAAACATGGTTCGCCTTTCTTTTTGAAAATTAAGCGTTCTCAACTTAGAGCAATTCTGGGATGGGTGACCAACCGTGAAGTTCTAACTAGAAGGAAAATCACAGTCACCGGAGTTTCTATGGCTGAGATATTAGTCTGACAGGTTTTAGGTGAGCTCATCATCATGATGGATGAGCAGTTGAATATTTGGGCGATCGGATGAACAATGAATAGTAACGATGGTTAGTAGGATGAACGATCCGATGAACGATGAATAGTTCGTTTGGACGAACAATGAATAGGTATTATGAACGAACGATGAATAGTTCGTAGGAAGGAACGATGAACATGGATTATGAACGAACGGATGAGCGATCGGACGAACAAGCGATCAGAATTTTGGCAGTATAATGGCTGGACAAAGATTATTTGGACAAACGAACGGACGAACGATCGAATGATCGGACGGATGAACAAATGAACCATGAACGATCGGATGGACGATCGAACAATCGGAGGAACGAACGAACGAACTATGAACATTTGGACGAACAATTGAATGAACAACCGAACGATCCTTGTGCGCGTGTTGTGCTTGTGTGGGAGTGGAAGTCAGTGTGTGTGAGTGAGTAGCCATGAAATGGCATGAGTGGGCCCCTTGCCCCTCTATTAATGGGCAAGGTGGGGGATTAGGGGTAGGATTCGAGGATTAGTGGGAGGAGGCGAGGATTAGTTAGAGATAAAGCTATGGATAAGTGAAATTAGCTTGTAGATGTAGCGCCCCGAATTTGAGAGTTGAATTTTGTTCTTTCTCCAGCACTCACCAAATTCGGGCGTTACATTTCCTCTTTCTTTTTCTTCTCGCTAAGCCTTGTTCTTCTTCAAATATTCTAGCGAGATTTAGCTCGAGACCTCGTGTAAGTAAAACCCTAGAGTTAAATCTTTTGGTTGTTGCACCATGCCGGTCCATGCATCTATTTTATTTATTGAGTGAATTTGTGAAAGCATGCATTTGAAAATAGATTAAAATGGGGAAATTAGGAGAAGAATAAAAAAGGGGAATTTTTCTCTCTCCCTCCCTTTTGGGCCGGCTTCCAGCCGCGGCCCAGCCAGCGCCCCTCCCCTCCCCGCCGTGGGCCCCGCGCGGCCTAGCCGCCCCCTCCCCGCATCCTGCGCGCACACTGCGCGCGTGGGCGCAACCACCGCCACCGCCACCCCCTGGTGGGACCCGCCCGTCAACCCCACCCCCTCCCCAAACCTCCCTCTCTCTCCTCTACCTCGCGCACATATCTCTCTCTCTCCCTCTACATCGCTCGCCCTCGCCCCCGCGCGGTAAGCCCCTCCCTCCTCCCTCCTCCCCATTCCTCCCCTTCTCCGGCCATGGCACCGTCCGGCCCAGCCCCGGTGCCCCTCGGCGCGGTGGCGCGCCCGCGCGGCTCCCCGCCCGCCCTACATTCCACTCGGCCCCGGCGCAGCTTCCCCCGCCCGGCCTCGGCCCTGTCCCGGCCTCGGCGCGGCCCAGCCTATGCGTCCCCGACGCGGCCACCCCGTCCTGCGTCCCGTCCCCGCCCCTCGGCGCGCCCACGGCCCCAGCGTCCCGTCCCCGCCCCTCGGCGCGCCCGCGGCCTAGCCTCCCCCGCTCGGTGTCCCGTCCCCGCTCGGTGTCCCGCCCCACCCCGGTGCAGCCCCGGCCCAGGCGCGGCTCCCCCACCCAACCCCGCCACTGCTCCAGCGCGGCGGTGGCGCGCTCGCCCGACCTCCCCTGCCCGACTCCGTGCCCTGCCCCACGGCCTCGCCGCGGTGCGGCCCAGCTCCCTGCGCCTGTGGCCATGGCGTGCCCGTGGCTCGGCCCCTCCCTGCGCGCGGTTCCACCCCCGGCGTGGCGTGGTGCCCCTGCGCAGCGTGGCCCCGGCCCAGCATGGCTTCGGCTCATGCGGCCGTGGTGCCCCTGCGTGGCGCGACCCCTATAACACCCTAGGTGTTACTTAGGGTTTTCACTCAAGCCTACACTTTTGAACCCATCATCACATGTGGTTTAGTTTGAGCAAAAGACACCAAACTTGGGGGTCAAGATCCTAAGTAGGTGTAACCCATCTTAGAAGTCATGTTTTGGCCTTATCATGCACCTAAAGAGGAGAGAATGGCTCAAACCCTAATTCAACTCCCTTAGGCAAATGGAGCCCTAGAGGGGAGTATAGCAAAAAGGCTATGTAAACCACATTGTCATGACTTGGGCTAATTATAAAAGTTGTAGTACACTTAATACCCTACAAAAAATAGTAAGAGAGTGAACCCAAAAAGATTTCAGAAAAACCCCAAAAAGGTCACCAAAGAGAAGAACATAAAAGAAAAATCAGAGTTTTCTCAATTTCAAAACCAGCCCTCTTTCAAAGATCAAACATGTTCACATGTTTCCAAACCTCAAAACCATATGGCCCAATTGACAAAATGGCACCTAAAGACCCCTAGAACACCTTGGAAAAATTTGAACCCAACCCTAAGTCGTTTGACATGACTTGACACGGTTTTTGTCTCGGTTTGGACACCACAATATCTCTCAACCCTGACCATATCTTTGCTTGGAACTCACATGGAAAAGATAGGATATGGTGCAGAGAAGAGACCGTACACGGGATTTTTGTTGAGATCTGCACGCTAAGGCGACCAAACAAGCCGTTGAACACTGGCAGAAGTAAACCACCATGTGTTCGACGTGGGCAGGCACTCGGGAACGCACCCAGAGCATGCCCGCACGCGCACCCCCGCGCGCCCTCGGCCGCCCCCGTGCCCGCGCGTGGCTATAAAGCCCACCCTCATGCACGGCCACCTTCCCTGTCGCCCCCTCCGCACCACGCCTAACTTTCCCGAGCTCGCCCGTAGCTCCGGCGACCTCCCCGCGACCCGCCAGAGCCGCTCGAGGGCGCCCGCCCTGGCCAAACCATTCCCACCCACCTCCGCTCGATCCGAGCCCTCGAATAGCTTCCTTGAGACACCGTGAAGCCTTCCCAAGCTTGAGCCGAGGACTAGCCCCACCGGAGCAGTGAGATCACGCTCGCCGGAGTTCGTGACCCCGCCGGAGCACGTGGACCGGGTAATCCACTGAAACATTTCTCGATTCCTTGCGCGCATAGCCTCTACATCACCCAGTGGAGCTCCCCGTGCACTTTGATTGAACCCTACCGCCGTGGTTTGGCTGGAACAGGTGTCGCCGACGACCTCCGCCGCCTGCGCTCGTGGCCACAATAGCTCCGGCCACCTCCGCCGCCGACCCGCACATCGACGTGACCGCCGTGACCTCCCCGACATCGCTGACCAACCCACCAGAGCTCTACTGCCGCTGGTAAAAAATTCAAGTGGATTACCCGTGACCTCCCCGACAATTGCAGAAACCTGCCGCTGGTAAAATATAATTCCAAATCAAGCGCATAAGTACTCATTGGAAAGATAAGACAAATCCCTACATGATTACCATACTGGTTAACACTAATTACCCACGAAAAATTCCCAGAAACTGCTAATACCACTGCTGTTCACCCACCTGAAAAATCTGTTTTTTTGGACAGCAACATAACCGGATTCAAACAAGGATATCTCCTGAATTATAACTCCGAATCGAGCGCATAAGTACTTGTTGGAAAGATAACATAAAGCCCTACATGATTCTCATACTGATTAACACTAATTATCCACGAAAAATTCCCAGATACTGCTAATACTGCTGCTGTTCATCCACCACCTAAAATTCTGGACAGCCCCCCTCTACCCCAATCGCAAACGCAACCTCTAATCAATTAAATTGCAGCGCAAATGAACAAGGGATGAACACAAAAATCACCTTGGATTCTCCCCCTTTCCTTCCTCCCTTCTTCCCTCCACCAAAATGATTGAAGACTCGCACCACGACGACGATGATCCGAGCGGCAAGGATTGGCATCTTGGGAGGAGGGGATTGAGAGGGGGGGGGGGCTAGGGTTTGGTGGCTGCAAGAATTGAGAGAGGAGGAGATGGGCAGGGGGGCGGCGGCCAAGGGGGAAGAGAAGTGGGGGGGCGGCTGCACATGGGGGGAGGGGGTTAGGAGGGAGGCGGCTAGGGTTTGGGAGGGTTAATGGGCCGAAACTCCAATTGCGGCCCAACTAACCCACGCGACAGCTCCCGACCGCAACGCAAGCGTCAAACCAAATAAATTCTACTGCCCTAGTTGTGAATGTTTTCCACAAAATCCCAAATCCCCAAAACAACAACCAGATGAGGAAAAAAACAAAAAGAACAACCCCCAACTTCTCTTCTTTGCAAACCGGGTATCACAAATAATCCGACCCAAATAGGTAAACAAGGACATGGATAACAAAAAGCTAGTCAATCCTTAGGTATAAATGTGTGATGCGGGAGGTGAATTAAAGAATGATTAGGACAGAGATAGGTCAAAGGACACTTGCCTCCACCAACCGACTGCTGCTCAGGGGCTTCTCCTGCGAATTCCTCGGGCTCTTCGACCGGATCGTTCTCTATGCGAGCGCAAACATACATACATCCATCCACATATTTAATACAAAAGAACAGTACACCATACAAGGGAACAAATAAAGTGAGTATGCATCAAGTATGACATTTGATATCGCATTTGTTATGGTTAGAAAGAAACGGGAAAGGGTCTCGCAGGGGGTTAAATCTTATGCACTAACGATCAATTACAATTGGTTCTTAACAAAAGACTTCTGTTACATATACACTAATGGAAACCTAATCATTTTAAGTTGATCAACATTGCACGAGATAAACAATTAACTACATGAATCAATTAGTATAACGGAATTTTAAATTAAACTTCCTATTTCAATGGCATGAACAATGATTAGCCTACCTAAAATAAAATAGCTATGAGCGCAGAAAGTAAATAAAATAAAATAAAAAAAATAAAAAAAACAGAGGGGGGGGGGGCGGTTGAACCGGCCCTAGGGGCGGTTGAACCGGCCCTGCGCAGGGGGCGCGGCTGAGCCGGGGACGCGCGGGGGGGGGGGGGGGCGGCCGGGCTGGCCAGGCGGCCAGGCGGGCGCGGCCAGGCGGCCAGGCGGGCGCGGCCAGGCGGCCAGGCGGCCAGGCGGCCGGACGGCTGGGCGGCCAGGGGGCGCGCCGGGGGCGGCCAGCGGCCGGCTGTGGCGCGCAGCCAGGGCGGTGGCCGAGGAGAGAGGAGGGGGAGGGGAGAGGGAGGGAGGAGGGAGAGAGGGAGGAGGGGGGGCTCACCGGCGAGGGGCGGCCGACGGCGAGGGCGGCGGCCGGCGCTAGGGCAGGGGGCGGGTAGGGGCGGCGGCTAGGGAGAGAATGAGAGAGGGAAAATGAGAGGGAGAGGGAGAGGGTTTGGGGAAAAAGGGGAGGTGGGGGGCGGTTGGGCCTGCCAAGGCCCAAGAGGGGGGCGCCAGGGGCGGCTAGGCCGGCCGGGGTCGGCCCACGGCGCGGGAGAGAGAGAAAAAAAAGAGGAGAGAGAAAGAGAGAGAAAAAGAAAGAAAAGATCTTCTTCTCATTTTCAAAATCCGATCTTTCTACATGAATGCATTTGCACTTTCAAAGCAATCAAAAGAAATGCAAGGTTCGGCATGGTGCATCAAACAACATAAAGTATTTAGGGTTTTTCTTACACGGGAAATCCAAACCGAATCCCGCTAGAACTTTGGAAAAGGTCAAGGTTTAGCGAGGGAAAAAGAAAAAGAAAAGGTAACGCCCGAATTTTGGCGAGTAAAGAAAAGAAAAAAAATTCAACTGCAAAAATTCGGGGCGTTACAAACCTATCCCCCTTAAAAGAATCTCGCCCTCGAGATTCAGGGCTGGCTAGCAAAGAGCTCTGGGTACTTGGCCACTAGATCATCTTCACGCTCCCAGGTTGCTTCTTCCTCAGAGTGGTGATTCCATCTGACTTTGCACATTCTGATGGTCTTCCTTCGGGTGACTCTGTCTGCAATCTCAAGGATTTGAGCTGGCTTCTCAACATAGGTCAAGTCCTCCTGGACCTCAAGACCTTCCACTGGCAACTGCTCTTCTGACACACGCAAGCACTTCTTCAACTGAGACACATGAAAGACATCATGCACAGCAGACAAATTCTCTGGCAGGCTGAGCTGATAAGCCACTTCTCCACGCTTTGAGAGGATCTGGTACGGACCAATGTAGCGGGGTGCTAGCTTGCCTTTCACTCCGAATCTTCTGACTCCTCTGATCGGTGACACTTTCAGATAGACAAAGTCTCCGACTTCAAAACTCAGCTCTCTTCTTCTTGTGTCTGCATAGCTTCGCTGCCTCGATTGCGCTATCTTCAGATTCTCTCGGACCATCTTGATGTTCTCTTCGGCTTCAAGCAAAATGTCTGGCCCAAACACTTGCTTTTCTCCAGGCTGATCCCATTGCAACGGAGTTCTACAACTCCTTCCATAAAGCGCCTGAAACGGTGACATCTTCAAACTGGCCTGGTAACTGTTGTTATAGGAAAACTCTGCATAAGGCAATCGCTTGTCCCATCCGGACTGATCTTGCAACGCACAGGCTCTCAACATATCTTCGAGAATTTGATTGGTCCTTTCAGTCTGGCCATCTGTCTGCGGGTGATAAGCTGAACTGAAATTCAGATGTGTGCCCAAGGCTTCATGCAACTGCTGCCAGAAATGAGAGGTGAACTGCGTTCCTCTGTCTGACACTATCTTCTTTGGCACACCATGAAGACAAACGATCCAAGACATATACAACTCTGCCAATACTGCACTGTTGTAGCTGGTCTTGACAGGTATGAAGTGGGCTGACTTGGTCAAACGGTCCACCACTACCCAAATAGAATCGTAGCCGGCTCGAGTGCGAGGCAATCCGACTATGAAATCCATACCGATTTCATCCCATTTCCACTGAGGGATCTGCAACGGTTGCAACAATCCAGCTGGTCTCTGGTGCTCTGCCTTAATTCTTCGACAACTATCGCACTTAGCCACATGCTCTGCGATTTCCCTCTTCATTCCGTACCACCAGAATTTCTTCTTCAGATCCTGATACATCTTCTCACTGCCAGGGTGAATCGAATAGGCTGTCTCATGAGCTTCCTTGAGAATCAACTCCCGAATGGACTGGACATTGGGAACACATAAGCGGTCTTTGAACCATATCACGCCTTCAGCATCTTCTCGAAAATCTTTGCCTCTGCCATCTAGAATCAATCGCCGAATCTCACTGATCTTTTCATCATTCTTCTGCGCTTCTTTGATTTCTCGCTCCAAGGTAGGTTCCAATTCAACTGTGACTCCTCGCGAATTGTTCAGAAACCCGAGACTCAACCTGTCGAACTCCTTGGCCAACTCATAAGGCATCGGGCGAGCGACCATCAGATTGACTTGACTCTTTCTGCTCAAAGCATCTGCCACTACGTTTGCTTTGCCTGGATGGTAATGAATCTCCAACTCATAGTATTTGATCAGCTCTAACCATCTTCGTTGCCTCATGTTCAGCTCTGTCTGAGTGAATATGTACTTCAGACTCTTGTGATCTGTGTAAACATCGCATTTCTGTCCGTACAGATAGTGCCTCCATGTCTTCAGTGCGTGAACCACTGCTGCCAACTCTAGATCATGGATTGGGTAATTCTTCTCGTGAACCTTCAACTGTCGGGACGAGTAAGCCACAACTCTTCCCTCTTGCATCAACACGCATCCCAAACCTGTGTAACAAGCATCACAGTACACCGAGAAGGGCTTGTGCACATCAGGCAAGACTAAGACAGGCGCTGTCGTCAACTTCTCTTTCAGCGCTTCGAAGGCCTCTTGACATTTCTGGGTCCACTTGAACTCAACCTTGTTGCCTAGCAACGCTGTCATTGGTTTCGCAATCTTCGAAAACCCTTCAATGAATCGCCGATAATATCCGGCCATTCCAATGAAGCTTTTGATTCCTCGAGCATCCGTTGGCGCTTTCCAGTTCAGAATGTCTGCCACTTTCTTCGGATCCACAGCCAATCCTTCTTTGTTGATTATGTGACCCAAGAACAGGACTTCACTGATCCAGAACTCACACTTGCTCAACTTTGCATACAACTGGTGCTCTCGCAATCTCTGCAATACCATCCTCAAATGATCTGCATGCTCTTCTTCGCTTTGAGAATAAATCAGAATGTCATCAATGAATACCACCACAAACTTATCGAGATAATCCATGAATACACTGTTCATCAGATTCATAAAGAAGGCTGGTGCATTGGTCAAACCAAAAGACATCACTGTGAACTCATACAAACCATACTTGGTAATGAATGCCGTCTTCGGAATGTCCGAAGGTCGGATCCTGAGCTGATGATAACCTGACCTCAGATCAATCTTGGAGAACACACTGGCTCCTCTCAACTGGTCGAACAGATCTTCTATTCTGGGCAAAGGATACTTGTTCTTGATCGTGACTTCATTCAAAGCTCGATAATCGATGCACATCCTCTTGGTGCCATCTTTCTTCTCCACAAATAGGACAGGGGCGGCCCAAGGCGAGGTGCTTGGCCGGATGTAACCTTTCTCTGACAGCTCATCAATTTGCTTCTTAAGCTCAACCAACTCTGGTCCAGATATTCTGTAAGCTCTCTTAAAGATAGGGGCGGTTCCAGGAAGAAGCTCTATGGCAAACTCAACTTTCCGCTCTGGTGGCATACCCGGTAAATCCTTTGGAAACACATCTGGGAATTCAGACACAACCTTGATACTCTCAACTGGATCTGCTTCACTGCTATCGACAGCCATCTGATAACAACTTCCTTTCTTCGGCTCAGGTGGGACTAACTCGGTCACCACTTCCTTTCCTAGTGGGGACACCAACTTGATTGTCCTTTTATCACAACTGATAACTGCCTGATACTTATCTAACCAATTCATCCCTAGGATGACATCTATTCCCTGAGTACCCATTACTATAAGGTTGGCGGGAAACGCTATCCCCCTTATTTCCACACTTATATTTAAACAAATGCTATCAGCTCGAATTCTACCACCAGCTGAGTCAATTTGAATGGGGGTTGACATGGTAGTAGTTGGAAGATTATGTGCTTCTACCCATGATGCAGTAATGAAAGAATGCGTTGCTCCAGTATCAAATAACACTTCTGCAATATGGGAGTTGACTGGGAACATACCTACTATCATGCCGGGGGTCTCCTGAACTGCTTCAGCCTCCAAGTGATTCAATCTTCCATGATTATAGCGCTGCTGGGAGCGATTGCCTGCTCCGGGCTGAGGCACATTCTGCTTTGCTGGGGCATTAGGGCCTGACTGCTGCTGGGCTGCCTTCTTCGGACATTGCATCACCCAGTGGCCTTGCTCTCCACAGTGGAAACATGCTCTGTTTCCAACCTGAGCTGGTGCTGCCTGACTGTTCTGTTGGGCTGCTGAGGCAGGAAGACAAGGTGCTTGCTGATTCTGCCTCTGAAACTGACCTCCTGACTGATTGCTCTGACGGTTCTGGTACTGGTGCTGAGGATACTGCCTTTGAAACTGCTGATGCTGCTGAGGTGGACGCTGGTTCTGCCTGAACTGCTGAGGTTGATTGCCTGAAAAACGAGGACGGCTGCTGCTTCCAGGCTGGGGTCCACTGATCTTGCGTTTACGATCTTCCATCTCCTTACGCTTCCTTTCTGTCATGATCGCTCTATCAATCAGGTGCTGGAATGTCGGGAAAGTGTGATTCATCAGTTGGTACTGCAGGGGGTCGACCAAGCCTCTCAGAAAACGGTATTGTCGCTTGGCGTCAGTGTTGACATCCTCAGGAGCATAGCGAGACAATTGCAGAAACCTGTCTCGATACTCACTGACAGATGATGACCCTTGCTTAAGGGCCAGGAACTCCTCCTTCTTCACTGTCATCAGACCTGCAGGCACGTGGTACTGACGAAAGCTACCTCTGAATTCTTCCCAAGTGATAGCGTCAGGGTGGGCATGGGTGGCGAGGTAAGACTCCCACCATGATTGGGCTGCTCCTCTCAACAAACGGGGACCATACAGAACTTTCTCCCTGTCATCGCACTGAGCGGTATGCAACTCCCGCTCCACAGTGCGCAGCCAATCTTCAGCATCCATGGGGTCAGAAGAATGAGCGAACGTTGGTGGATGACCTCTCATGAATTCAGCACGCTTGTCTCTGGGCATCTGAGGCATCTGAGGCTGAGGTGGTGCTTGCTGCTGTTGCTGCTGCTGCTGTTGCTGAATGGCGGCCAGAGTCTGACCGATGGCCTGAACTGCCTGAGTCTGCATCAGAAACATCTGCTCGATCGACATTGGGGGCGGGGGCGGCAGCTGCTGCTGCTGGGGCGCCTCATCTTGTTGACCGGCTTGCTCCTGCTGAGCACGCCTTCCTCCTCTGCGCCTGTTCTCTGACATCTGCAGAATGCAACCACTCATCAGAACTGATCTGGCCAATCTTGCAGCATAAGAAAAGAGTATAGAATTCTCCAACAGCACTGAACAGATGAGCATCTTCACTGATCTCCAACACAGACCACACAGCTTCTCAGATAAAGAGGAAAGTGGAATAAAAGGTTTCCCAACTATATAACTAACTTTATTAACATAATAGGTAAACCAAAATGCAGGGGATACCCACACTCTGGTAACAGTCATTACAAAGATCCAAACCAAACATAGTTCATCATGACAAACATAAATGCACAGGATATAGCAAACTACCCTGTCTAACTAAGACTAACTAAGACTGAGACTAACGCTAAGACTGAAGCCTCTATGTATATATTTCGTATTAATTACAAGATCCAACTCTAACGATCTATGGTTCTAGAGTTATCTTGGTCTTGCAGTCGGGGTTGCCATAAGACTGGTGTCCACGCTGAGGTGAGCGGTACGGGTGCTGAGTCCCGGCGGGAGCGGGGGAACCACCATCCAAGTGACGACGTTCCGCGCGCTCAGCCCGCAGCAGGGCGATCTCAGCACGAGCCCTACTCAGCTCATCTAATGCATGGTCCAGCTCCGTGTTTAGCACGGCGGCTAGGTTGACTGTGCTACTCAACCTAGGATTGCCCTCACCGACAGGTGAGACAATCACGCCTCCTGTGCTGCCAGATGGACGGCGGGGGTAATACTTCAGGTCAAGACCGTCAGCTGCCCCACCGAAAACCGAGCAGTAGTGCGAAAGCGCACGCCGTGCAGCATCTTGCATGGCTGCCTCAGCTGAGTCCCGTTCAGAGATAGAATAGTGCTCTGAGCAGACCTCAGCACCCTGGAGACTGTCCTCCGGGCAGCGCACCAAGCAAGTCGCCTCCCAGCGGTCCGGGTAGACCCCGCGACTATGCTGGTAGACCACACAGCGATACTCGACGGACCAAGTATGCCGGTCAAACGCCCGACGTAGCAGGGTGTCGAGCGCATCGTGGAAGTGACACCCGCGAGCAGCGTCGCGAGTGATGGGTCGAGCAACCCATCCTTCCGGCTCAGGGTTAGCAGAGAAGTCGGTGTCGTGGCTCGAGCTGTCGTCGCCATCTCCGTCGTCTGGGTCTCCTCCAGCAGCTACTCCAGAAGCTGGGACGCCCAGTGGTGGTGCAGTGGGCGGCTCCAGAGGAAGCACAGGGGAGCAGCTCCTCACAGACTCTATCTCCTGGTGGAGCGAGAAAGAAGAGCCCTGCTGCTCCTGCTCCTGTCGTCGACGTTCCTGCTCCTCATGCAGGCGATGGTGTAGTCTCTCCAAGTGGCTGGACTGTCCGGCCACGGGACGGCGAAGCGGACGCTCAGCAAGGCGGGAGGGTAAGAAGGGGATGACTGACTTACGTGCAGTGTGTCTAAGTCGAGCCATCTACAAAAGACATCGCAAGCAAAAGGGTGAGAACAGAATTAATATGACCAGCAAATAATGAATCATAAGTGAATGAAGGATTAAAATAAAACATGTTTTTCAGCAAGGTATAATATATAGTAGAACATAGGTTTGGTCGGTATGACCAACTTTTGAAGGGATATCAAAGTCAAGGAAGGGACAAAGGTCTATAGTCCTTAGAACGACCATTCTACTCTAGGTTAGCGGTCCTACAGTCAGCACGACTTTGATACCACTTATGTCACACCCGGTTTTAGAAGGCAAACCGAATGCGAACCATGTACGTGCCAGGATCAGTTATTCACGTACACAGCAGTTACATAATATGGACATCATCACACAGTGCTCAAAATAGTATTAATAAGGGAAATAGTCGATTACATCATACGTCTGAGACGTCCATAGAGTTCTTACAATAAATCAAAGTGCGGAAAAGAAACGTAGATAAACGCGGCCTTCACAGGCAGCCGACTGGGGGTTGCCGCTAACCCACACCTAGAACTTGTCGTAGTCTTGGAACTCCTGGAAGTCTCCTTCCACAACTTCATCTTCGCCTGAGCAGTGGTTGCAATGCTGACAACCTGGGGGGGGGGGGGTTTGGTGTGTAGAGCAAGGGTGAGTACACATCAACATACTCAGCAAGTATCCTGTTTGGCTGTAGTGGACTAGCTTTATGTGGGGATAAGTCAAGCAGTTGCTTTTAGTTGGTCAGGTTATTACTTACTAGTAGAAAGCCAGGTTTTAACATTAACCCAAGTTATTAGCCCAATGTATCCTTTCCAAACGGAAAGAATACCACTTACCAATACCATAATCGTAATCAGAACCATCAATCTCATTGTCACCTGTACCAAAGTATCTCTGATCAAGTATCACTAATCTCTGGAGCTCCCTTGGCCGCTCATAACCGCGAGCATGGCTGATATATCAGTTTCATAACACTCTGCAGAGGTTGTGCACTTTACCCACAAGCCGTGATTCCCTCTCTGGCCCGGGCTTGCAAGACCCTTATTCACTCCCGAGGTGAATGGCCAAGGATTCACTACGAAGCCTTTACAAAGATTCCCCGGGGCTGTAGCCACCCGTTAGGTTTCCTAAATGTACCGCACTCCTCCCCAAGGGACAAATCAACCTTGGCAGAGCGAGCCGCATACACCGAGCCCCATTGATGGCACGACGGTGAAGCGAACTACACCCCGGATCCTCTAATTATTCAGCTAAGGGCACCCCATTCCACCCTCATGGTTGCACTGTTTTCCCGGGCGGTCATCCATTGAACAGGTCCTTACGGAGAGGCACTCGAGAAACCGCTCGAGTCCCCTTAAATGCCACAAGTATAATCATAAATAAGAACGGGAAAACAGCGTATCATAGATAACCACATCATGTTCATTGATTAAAGTTGAGCAATAGCATCAAACTAAGCAGTAATAATCCGACCCAAATAGGTAAACAAGGACATGGATAACAAAAAGCTAGTCAATCCTTAGGTATAAATGTGTGATGCGGGAGGTGAATTAAAGAATGATTAGGACAGAGATAGGTCAAAGGACACTTGCCTCCACCAACCGACTGCTGCTCAGGGGCTTCTCCTGCGAATTCCTCGGGCTCTTCGACCGGATCGTTCTCTATGCGAGCGCAAACATACATACATCCATCCACATATTTAATACAAAAGAACAGTACACCATACAAGGGAACAAATAAAGTGAGTATGCATCAAGTATGACATTTGATATCGCATTTGTTATGGTTAGAAAGAAACGGGAAAGGGTCTCGCAGGGGGTTAAATCTTATGCACTAACGATCAATTACAATTGGTTCTTAACAAAAGACTTCTGTTACATATACACTAATGGAAACCTAATCATTTTAAGTTGATCAACATTGCACGAGATAAACAATTAACTACATGAATCAATTAGTATAACGGAATTTTAAATTAAACTTCCTATTTCAATGGCATGAACAATGATTAGCCTACCTAAAATAAAATAGCTATGAGCGCAGAAAGTAAATAAAATAAAATAAAAAAAATAAAAAAAACAGAGGGGGGGGGCGGTTGAACCGGCCCTAGGGGCGGTTGAACCGGCCCTGCGCAGGGGGCGCGGCTGAGCCGGGGACGCGCGGGGGGGGGGGGGGGGGGGCGGCCGGGCTGGCCAGGCGGCCAGGCGGGCGCGGCCAGGCGGCCAGACGGCTGGGCGGCCAGGGGGCGCGCCGGGGGCGGCCAGCGGCCGGCTGGGGCGCGCGGCCAGGGCGGTGGCCGAGGAGAGAGGAGGGGGAGGGGAGAGGGAGGGAGGAGGGAGAGAGGGAGGAGGGGGGGCTCACCGGCGAGGGGCGTCCGACAGCGAGGGCGGCGGCCGGCGCTAGGGCAGGGGGCGGGTAGGGGCGGCGGCTAGGGAGAGAATGAGAGAGGGAAAATGAGAGGGAGAGGGAGAGGGTTTGGGGAAAAAGGGGAGGTGGGGGGGCGGTTGGGCCTGCCAAGGCCCAAGAGGGGGGCGCCAGGGGCGGCTGGGCCGGCCGGGGTCGGCCCACGACGCGGGAGAGAGAGAAAAAAAGAGGAGAGAGAAAGAGAGAGAAAAAGAAAGAAAAGATCTTCTTCTCATTTTCAAAATCCGATCTTTCTACATGAATGCATTTGCACTTTCAAAGCAATCAAAAGAAATGCAAGGTTCGGCATGGTGCATCAAACAACATAAAGTATTTAGGGTTTTTCTTACACGGGAAATCCAAACCGAATCCCGCTAGAACTTTGGAAAAGGTCAAGGTTTAGCGAGGGAAAAAGAAAAAGAAAAGGTAACGCCCGAATTTTGGCGAGTAAAGAAAAGAAAAAAATTCAACTGCAAAAATTCGGGGCGTTACACTTTTGAGGCCTTGTATGGGAGAAGGTGTAGGACACCGCTAAATTGGTCACAAGCTGGAGAAAGGGAAATATTTGGACCTGACTTGGTACTTGAAGCAGAGGAGAAGGTCAGAGTCATTAAGAAAAACCTAGAAGCTGCTCAGGCCAGGCAAAAGAGCTATCATGACAAGAGGAGGAAGTCTCTACAGTTTGAAGTGGGAGATCATGTTTATATTAAGGTGTCACCCACCAAAGGTGTTTAGAGATTTGGAATCAAGGGCAAGTTAGCTCCTCGCTACATTGGGCCCTATGAGATCAAGGAAACTTGTGGGCCTGTAGCATATCAATTGAAGTTGCCTCCCCATATGTCAGCAATTCATGATGTATTCCACATATCTCAGCTACGAAAGTGTGTCCGCTTACCCACAGAAGTGCTACCTGAACCAGAATTGGAGATAGAACCAGACTTGTCCTATCAAGAGCACCCCGTCAAGGTATTGGATCAAAAGGAGAGATCAACATGGGCAAGGTCGATCAGGATGTATAAGGTTTAGTGGAGTCACCATTCAGTGGAGGAGGCTACATGGGAGACTGAGGATTTTCTACGTTCTCGCTTCCCCGACTTTCTACCCAAAGGAGTCGGTACATAATCCAAAGCCCCACCCCACCTACCCTTTGAATCTAAATATAAGAAAAAACTTAGATGTTAAAGGTATTGTAAGCTTTGAAAATGACTTTAAAAAGGGCTTCCTTCTAAAGTTGCAAAGAGGATGACTTTCGAAGAGTAGTTAACTAGAGAAACTTGGATTAAGGAAAATGCAACACCCTAGCACACCTTCTTGGTACCCCCTCTAAAGGACCCCTACCCAAAAATCTTGGGACGAGATTCCTTTAAGGGGGGAGCGCTGTAACACCCCAGGTGTTACTTAGGGTTTTCACTCAAGCCTACACCTTTGAACCCATCATCACATGTGGTTTAGTTTGAGCAAAAGACACCAAACTTGGGGGTCAAGATCCTAAGTAGGTGTAACTCATCTTAGAATTCATGCTTTGGCCATATCATGCACCTAAAGAGGAGAGAATGGCTCAAACCCTAATTCAACTCCCTTAGGCAAATGGAGCCCTAGAGTGGAGTATAGCAAAAAGGCTATGTAAACCACATTGTCATGACTTGGGCTAATTATAAACGTTGTAGTACACTTAATACCCTACAAAAAATTGTAAGAGAGTGAACCCAAAAAGATTTCAGAAAACTCCAAAAAGGTCACCAAAGAGAAGAACATAAAAGAAAAATCAGATTTTCATAATTTCAAAACCAGCCCTCTTTCAAAAATCAAACATGTTCACATTTTTCCAAACCTCAAAACCATATGGCCCAATTGACAAAATGGCGCCTAAAGACCCCTAGAACACCCTGGAAAAATTTGAACCCAACCCTAAGTCGTTTGACATGACTTGACACGGTTTTTACTCGGTCTAGACCGCTTAGACAGAGCCAACTTCACACCACAATATCTCTCAACCCTGACCATATCTTTGCTTGGAACTCACATGGAAAAGATAGGATATGGTGTAGAGAAGAGACCGTACACAGGATTTTTGCTGAGATCTGCAAGCTAAGGCGACCAAACAGGCCGTTGAACACTGGCAGAAGTAAACCACCACGTGTTCGACGTGGGCAGGCACTCGGGAACGCGCCCAGAGCATGCCCGCACGCGCACCCCCGCGCACCCTTGGCCGCCCCCGTGCCCACGCCCGTGCCGTGCCCGCGAGTGGCTATAAAGCCCACCCTCATGCACGGCCACCTTCCCAGTTGCCCCCTCCGCACCGCGCCTAACTTTCCCGAGCTCGCCCGCAGCTCCGACGACCTCCCCGCGACCCGCTAGAGCCGCCCGAGGGCGCCCGCCGTGGCCAAACCATTCCTGCCCACCTCCTCTTGATCCGAGCCCTCGGATAGCTTCCTTGAGAGGTCGTGAAGCCTTCCCAAGCTTGAGCCGAGGACTAGCCCCACCGGAGCAGTGAGATCACGCTCGCCGGAGTTCGTGCCCCGCCGGAGCACGTGGACCGGGTAATCCACTGAAACATTTCTCGATTCCTTGCGCGCATAGCCTCTACATCACCTAGTGGAGCTCCCCGTGCACTTTGATTGAACCCTACTGTCGTCGTTTGGCCGGAACAGGTGCCGCCGATGACCTCCGCCGCCTGCGCTCGTGGCTAGAGCCGCTCCGGCCACCTCCGACGCTGACCCGCACACCGACGTGACCGCCGTGACCTCCCCGACGTCGCTGACCAACCCACCGGAGCTCTACTGCCGCTGATAAGCCTCGCCGCCGTGACTTTCGCCCCGGAAACTGTTCTAGCCAGCCAAGGATCGCAGGTTAGATTTAGGTTAAGTCCAGGGGGTTTTGTGTAAGGTCATTGACTCATGCAAATAGTAGACCGAGGACTGTTTTGTGAGAGAAAAGGGGGAACAAAGCCCAGGGACTTCAGCGCAAATCTGTTTTCTTTTCCCATTTCGAATTTACTTTTCTTTAAAATATTGCAGAGAACTTAATAAATACATAACTTGAAGAATAATCATCCAAATTTAGTCAAACCAATTTTACTAGACTTTGTGAAATATAAACTATCAAGCAAAAATAGTAAACCTCATAGTTCATGTGATGTTTTATAGAGTTTTGATTTAAATAAGAAAACTACCCAAAACTTAATAATAAAAGGAAAAATAGAAATGTTGTTAGACCAGGGTTGAGAAAAATAGTGGAGACACTAACCTAGTAGTTACACAGTTTAAAATTAATAAACACCCCAGTATAGAAGGTTAAGGAAGATTTATTCACTAAAACTTGTTTATGCTCAAACTTAGAAAAATGAAGAAAAGGGGTTGAAAATGGAAACCAGAGGGCAACCATATTTTTCCTAGCATGCCTAAGTGGTGTAATTCACAAGAAAAATCTGTTGAACCATAGTCCAATGAAAAGAAAGTGCACTCATATTTATTCATGAAAAACAGAGAAAACTTTGAAAAGTCATAAGAAAATAATCCTAAGGAGAAAACACCCCTACCTTAGGAATGACTGCTCTTGTGCTAAGAAGAATCTAGGAAAAATACAAGTTCTATTGTTTGATATTTTTCAAATAGCAAGTTAGTTATAAGTGTCTTTTTGGCCTTAAACTTTAGAAAATCATAACTAAATAACCACTAAGTAACCCTCTGTGATTTTTGACACAGAAGCATGTTATTACCCATAGATACCAGCAAAAATATCTCTTAGTACATAACCCACACCTAGATAAGAGTTGTAGTGCAAAGTAACCCCTCTACCCCAACTTTTGTTATTTTTGTCTAGGGCATATTCTATTTATTTTTTTACCTCAAATTTATAGGACAGACTAGAATGACCAATATTAACCCACTGTAATGTTTACAGAATTTTTGGAAATTTTGAAATCACTTTTGTAGTTCAAACCCACCTTAAGAGCATAAATAGAAAATAAAAAGAGGAATTAGTAGTGGAGATTAATGTTACCCTAACCAACCCATCAAAACCCCTTGAGTACCTACTAAAACCTTTAAGGGGCAATCCAAGTCTTAATCCACTATGTTTGCCTCTAAACAAAACCTCAAACCTAGGTTGCTAAGCATAAACCACTAAGAGCTTCTTATAACAAGGAAACCCTAAGTTATCAACTAACTTAGTTTTTCTTCACTATGCATAATGGTACTAAAATTCTGCATATCATAGCATACATATATTTTATTCATTGCATTCGATAGATTGCAACCTCGCTGACGGAGAGTACATCCTCGTGCCGGAGCAAAGAGTTGCTCAGGAGGTAGCGCAGGATCCAACACCAGAACCTGCCATCGAGGATCTTCCTGCCCCAGCTTTGGAAGGCAAGCCTCGGTTTTATGCATAACCTATTCTATATGCTATTTTACTGCACTTAATGTTTGTAGGCTTGTACTATGCACTTAAGTGTAGGAGTTCTTTGGAACCTTAGTTGCATGACTCAGGATACCTTTTGAGATGGATACTAGTATGCTAGGTCGAGTAGCTGCTCTACTAATTAGGGATCTCGGTAGAAGTCGAGTGATTTTTCAAGCACTCGCGCGAGGTCAGGAATTGAATGTATCCATTTTTATATCAGAATGATGATGGTCTGTGGACACGGATCCATGGGGATGCGTGGTCTACGAGATGAAATTGGAATAACAATTAACGTGCGGATACCTGTGTCAAGCGTTTGAACGTACTAAGCACATGCTGAGAAATATGGTAAATCGGTAAGCCTAGTACCTGATTGAACCTGGTAGCAGACTTTACCCCTCACGCGACCTGAGACGTGGTCTCCTATTCCGGTTATGGTGGGTACAAGTGCGGTCACTGCACGACGGCAGTCAGGGTCAGTGAGGCATTGTATGCCAAGGCGGTGAGCCCTGATCTGCTGGCGGGGAATCGATGGGGACGGTTGATGTGTGTGGGGACGGAGTGCCCCTATATGTCGTGTGTTTAGGTTTACCTTGCAAGGATAAAAACTCGATTCGAATCGTCTGCTTCTCGCAACTAATGAGACTGCTTGATCCATTGTACTGCATTGAGTAACAAGTAGAAATGTGATGACTTGGCAAAAGTTGTTGATTGCTAAATGTTTGATACCATGTATGATTAGATAGGTACACATTTAGTCTTAAGAGAGTCACACTAAAACTTGAAAAAGCTAAAACTTGATTTTTAGATTCAGCTAGTGCTTTTGGCAAGCAAACCCATCAGCCAAACAACTGCATGTCTAGAGGTAGAGGAGTAGACTCCTCACACCAGGTAAGTCTAGCTGAGTATTAGTATACTCAGCTTGCTTATGGCAAAAATTTACAGGTTCTCTGGAGGACATGGTTGCTGGAGTGACTTGGCCGTCCATATTGCCACCGGGTTGGACAGTTGAGTGGGACCCCACCTCGGCTGAGGAGGAGCATGAGGAGTGATGGGACAGGCTTCCCCATCCCTCCATTTATTTATCGTTAGTTTTATTCCGCTGCATTTCAAACAATGATCACTACTTTTGCTAAAACTCCGATGATGTTGTAATAAAATTTAATACTCCTTAATGTATGGTTTTATGCTTTATTGTATTTGCTCCGTGTCTCACCATCGAGTGAGTACGTGGTACTTGATCTTGTTAGTGGCCTCGTCGGACTAGATCCGAGGGACTGACGTGTTATTCCTATTTAAGTGCGGTCTAGCCTCTAAGGTGGGACTTAGGCACTTAAGTTGGAATAATTCGGGCGGTTCCGCCATAGCCCCTTGCCCGCGGCTCGGCCCCGGCGTATGCGTGACTCGTTCGCGGCGCGTCAGCGTGGCCTTGCGCGCGCGCGTGCTCGCGTGGTGCGCGCGGTGCCTTGGCGCGGCTCGCCGTGCCCTCGGCGCGACGCATAGCGCTTCGCCACGTTCGTGACGTGCCCGTCTACCCCTAGACGTGCCCGTCTACCCATAGACATGCCCGTCTACCCCCGGTGTATTTTATGCGCGTTGATCATGTTATTTATGTTAATGAAATGGAACTCTACTCAGAAATTGATCACATTAGTTATCTCATGTACTTAATCATTGACTTTATTTAATGTCGACCAATTGGAAATAGTTATAACTCTATTAGTGCATGTGATTAATACTTGTTAGTATAACTAGGTAGAACTAGATGAAGTAATGATTAATTATACACCTACCCGTAATACGCTTCGATTATAGCTTTAGCCACTGCGAGACCTTCCTTCTTCTCTTTCTAGCAATTGTGAATGCAAAATCGTATGTCATATTTTATGCATATTTGACTTATCTGCTCTCTTGTATGGTGTACTATTTATTTCCTAATTCAAATGGATGGATGTATGTTTGCGCTCGCATAGATAACGGTCTGGATGAGGAGTCTGAAGAACTCACAGGAGAAGCCCCTGAGCAGCAGCCGGTTGGTGGAGGCAAGTGTCCCTTGACCCATCTATGTCCTATACAATTCTATAATTCACTCTCCGCATTTATATAGTTTATACGTATGGATTGACTAGCTTTTGTTATCCATGTCCTTGCTTACCTATTTGGGTTGGATTATTATGGTTTAGCTTTATGCTAGTGATTAACATTAATCAATGAACATGATGACATTTATCAATGATACGCTATTTCCCTTCCTTATTATGATGATATACTTGTGGCATTTAAGGGGACTCGAGCGGTTTCCCGAGTGCCTCTCCGTAAGGACCTGTCGTTGGATGACCGCCCGAGAAAACACTGCAACCATGAGGGTGGAATGGGACGCCCTTAGCTTAATAATTAGAGGAACCGGGGTATAGTTCGCTTAGCCGTCGTGCCGTTAATGGGGCTCGGTGTATGCGGCTCGCTCTGCCAAGGTTGGTTCGCCCCTTGGGGAGGAGTGTGGTGCATTTAGGAAACCTAACGGGCGGCTACAGCCTCAGGGAATCTTTGTAAAGTCTACGTAGTGATACCCTGCTGGGTCACCTTAGTAGTGATCAATGGAGAGTCATGATCTCCAGGCAGAAAGGGAATCACGACTTGTGGGTAAAGTGTGCAACCTCTGCAGAGTGTTATGAAAACTGATATATCAGCCATGCTCGCGGTTATGAGCGGCCAAGGGAGCTCCATTGATTAGAGATACTTGATCAGAGATGTATGGTTTATAGGTGGAGATGAGGATGAAGGTTTTGGTTATGACTATGGTGATGGTAAGTGGTATTCTTTCCGTTTGGAAAGGATACATTGGGTTAATAACTTGGGTTTATGCTAAAACCTAGCTTTCTACTAGTAATAATAACCTGGCCAACTAAAAGCAACTGCTTGACTAAACTCCACATAAAGCTAGTCCACTACAACCAAACGAGACATATTGCTGAGTATGTTGATGTGTACTCGCCCTTGCTTTACACAACAAACGCCCCCAGGTTGTCCGCATTGTAACCACTGCTCAGGTGAAGATGAAGTCGTGGAGGAGGACTTCCAGGAGTTCCAAGATTACGACGAGTTTTAGGTGTGGGTTAGCGGCAACCCCCAGTCGGCTGCCTGTGAAGGCCGCGTGTATCTACGTTTCTTTTCCACACTTTGATAATTGTTAAAGACTATGTGGATGTCCCAGACATATGATGTAATCGACTATTATTACCCTTTTTATGTTATTATTTGAGCACTGTGTGATGATGTCCAGTTATGTAACTGTTGTGTACATGAATTGTTGATCCTGGCACGTACATGGTCCGCATTCGGTTTGCTTTCTAAAACCGGGTGTGACATAGGTGGTATCAGAGCCGTGCTGACTGTAGGACCGCTAACCTAGAGTAGAATGGTCGTTATAAGGATTATAGACCCCTATTATCACCTTGACTTTGATATCCCTTCAAAAGTTGGTCATATCGACCAAACATATGTTCTACTATATATATTATACCTTGCTAAATTTTTTGTTTATCCTCATTCCTTATTTATTTATTTATGGTTTACTTGCTAGTCATATTAGTTATGTTCTCACTCTTATGCTTACGGTGTCTTTTGTAGATGGATCGTCTTAGACACACCGCACGAAAGTCTGTCATCCCCTACTTACCATCTCGTCTCGCTGAGCGTCCGCTTCGCCGTCCAGTGACTGTTCAGTCTAGCCACTTAGAGAGGCTACACCACCGCCTGCACGAGGAGCAGGAGCGTCGATGACAGGAGCTAGAGCAGCAGGGCTCTTCTTTCTCGCTTCAGCAGGATATAGAGTCTGTGAGGAGCTGCTCCCCTGTGCTCCCACTGGAGGCGCCCCCTGCACCACCACTGAGCGCCCCAGCCGCTGGAGTAGCTGCTGGAGGAGACCCAGACGACGGAGGTGGAGACAGCAGCTCAAGCTTCAGCACCGACCTTTCAGCCGACCAGGAGCTGGAAGGATGGGTTGCTCGACCCATCACTCACAACGCCGCTCGCGGGTGTCACTTTCATGACGCGCACGACACCCTGCTATGCCAGGCACTCGACCGGCATACCTGGTCCATCTAGTATCACAATGTGGTCTTCCAGCACAGTCGCGAGGTTTACCCGGACCATTGGGAGGCGACCTGTTTGGTGCGCCGTCCGGAGAACAGTCTCCGGGGTGCAGAGGTCTGTTCAGAGCACTATTCTATCTCTGAGCGGGACTCAGCTGAGGCTGTGACGGAACCTCCCAAGTCATTAGGCCCACCTACAGCTGTCCTTGTCCCACGGACCTTAGACAACCCTGTAGGTGCACCTGATCACTTGTTAAGTTCGGTATCTGTATTCTTTTCCTTTCCCAAGAGCGTTTCACCCGTCACGCAGACATAACAACACAACGGAGGAACGAGAATGCGGAAGCAGTTACAATAACTTACTTTATTTAAAGTGTAGAAAGAGTAGTATTATTACAGACCAGAGCAAATATAAGAGTGCTGGAGTAATATTATTACATAACTTGGGAGGCAAAACCCCCTCTCGATTAATAGTAAAAAGTTTTTAGTGGAGGACACTTCCTCCCGAGGCTTCAGTTTTGATTTTCTTCTTTAGGCACCAACTTGGAACAAAAGCAACAAAAATTTGTTGCTTCTTCACCTAAAACAACATGGGACAAAGCCCTGAGTACGAAGTGTACTTTTGCAAGTCTTACCCGTAAAAGTAAAAGACTCTCAAGGATACGCTGGCTTTTGGGGATCAAGGTATGGCTTATCAATAATCAAAGACTCTGTTTGTAGAAATGCTTACTAATAGTGGATCCTTAAAAATCCTATTTTATTTGTCAGGTTAAGTAAAGTTACCTGCAGCTAGAGTTATTTCTACCCTAGTTCAATCACTTGACCTATACTAGACAATTTCTTATCAACACTTCATATTCACTGGAATGCTACGTGTAAGTCAGTGACCAAGTTTTCATGTCCGCGAAGTTACGGCGATCCGAATCGATTAATACTCAGCTGAGGATTTCCAATCACACGATATATGTAGCACTTAACCCTTGCATATGTCAACTGGCCACCGGGGTTCTTAAGACCAGATCAGGTTCACACCAATCGAGAGCATAGATACACCACCGTCCAGCCTCTTGCCACAGAGGGTACACGCTACTCTCACCATCTCTCCACTCCCATTGCGTGTTATCTTATTCTGGTATTAGTCTGCCCAAGACAAAGCTTACCCATGATGAGGCATGTGACCAGTTAAAGGGTCCTCGGTCAGCAGGCCTACATCGAGAAGATCCTTAATCGACTTAGACGGAGACACTACACCGAGACTTCCTTCTCGTGCAAGTCACCCGCCCGGTCTCAGCTTTATCATTTCAAACCCAAAGTTTGGTACCTGGCAGAGGTACATCTTTTCCGATGTTGAACCCATCATGGCCATGATGGATCCACCATCAAGTTTTATTTTTGAAAACATCCCACCCACTTGAAGCATCATCTTTTGTCAAAACAAAACATTTTATTTTTTTAGAGCAATGCTAAGCATAAGAAAAACCTTTTTGTAAAACTGGGGATCAAAGGAAGGTAATCAAATTCTCAAGGAAGGAAAATGCAACAACTTGTTTAGCACACAACTCCTATCACCTAAATGCATCAAGCAAGTGAGAAAGATTTTAAAAGTAGCAAGGAGGCAGATGCACCGAGGCTTGCCTTGTGTTATGGTTGAGCTAGGCTCTGCTCCACAGATGTCAAAATAAAAACAATTCCCAGCCTGAGGTTCTTCTGGTGGTGGTGGTGTAGTCCATGCTTCTTCAACTTCTATCTCCTCTTCGTTTTCTATATATCAAATATATAATCATGAATGCCCATGAAATGCTTATGAGGATGCAAAGATAATAAAGATATATTATCTAGGGTCTTGAATATAACTTTCCTTCACGAATCTCCGGGAAACTAGGGTTTTTGGAGTCTATAGTGAAGTTCATAGGGCAGGGGATTAGGGTTCTGGGTTTTAGATACCAAACATGGTCCAAATCATACCAAACTTTACCCAAGGCTTCTAAATAATATTTAAAGCTTATCTAAAAATTCTAGAAGTATGGGTTATTTTTGGAATTATTCTAGAATTATTAATTAGTTTCTAAAATTCTAGAAGTATGGGTTTTGGCTATTTTAAATACCCCATAATTCCTTATTTGGAATAAAAATCCTAAAACTATTTTTATTAAATACTATAGAAAATTAGGAACCTAGCAAAATTGGTCTTGCATTTTTAGCATTTTTCTATAATTTTCTAGGAATTCTCTAAGTCCAGAAGAAAAAGAAAAAGAGAAATTATAAACAGTACTGGGCCGAATCTGGCCTAAGTCAGCCCAGAAACGGGGAGAACGCGCGCCCGCGCTGTTGGTTTTGCAGAAATGCCCCTATCGGTTTGAATAACTGGAAAAGGGTCACGACGCTATTCTCATGTCTCACTGACACTTGCAAAAACACCCCCGTGCTTCTATTCCTTCACAACCCAAAGTCCACGACGTCGCACGGCGGAGAACCGAGCTCTGGCGAGCTCATACCGGCCGGATCACTCAACTACCGGTGCTCTAATTCGGCTGAGACCTAATTTAACCCTTAACAAGTGTTTCCCCTCTCTTAATTGTTGGATTGGAGCTCTACATCACCCTGTCCACGGTGACAGTGGGCACAACGGACAACACAACGTGTTCCCGGCGATCTAAGGGGTCCTAGCTGAACTGGTTGGGTTAGGGAGAATCCAGAGCACCTAAGGATATTGAAAGGAGAAACCAGAGAGTATGATCGAACCTGGAACGGGCTAGCCACGGCGAGGCCCTTTCATGGCGGCGGAGAACAGATTTGGGGAGAACAAGAAATTGTAGAGTTATGGTGGCTAATCGAAGGTGGGAATGGTTGCTCTGGCTTCGTGATAACATGGTGCAGCAGACCGGGCCATCAATTTATAAGGGCGCTAAGCGGTGGCCGGTGAATTTGGTTTCGCACGGTGGCGGTCGGAGAACGAGGAGATCACTGGTGCAAGCGATTGGTGGCAGCTACCGTGGCGGTTCTCCGGTGATCACCGGATACAGATAACCCGAGCTATTGCGACGTCATAAAAGGTCATAGCGTGGCACGACGGGGGAAATGGCGGTGCTCGCGGTAATGGCCGCGCGGCCACGTCGCTGGCGCAAGTGGGCAAGAGGCAGAATGGCCACAGTGACTTGTGTTCATCTGCGACAAGATCTTTTCACGTTGAGCGTAATCCACTCGCCCGAGACACGAATCACGACGGCCAGCGACGCGAATCCGGACGCGCAGATCACCGACGGCGAGGTAACCTGAATCTGTTGATATTTGTGTGCACTGTACTATTGCGATGGTTCTTCAGAACCACTGACAGAGCATGTTTGGGGTTAATTTGCTCTATATTTTATGTGGTGACACAACCATCACTCTGCATCAAAGTTGAAGCCTAATAAACCAGCTTTAACTTTGTTACATTGTGCACCCACAAATAGTCACATGATCTTACTCAAAATCGAGCCCTAAGTTCATCCAACTTCACTATTACTGAAAGTTCAGACTTAAGGTTGCTTGATAGCCCAACTTTGGATCCAAATTCCTCAAAAAATTTCATGGCACCAAGGTTTAATCCCTATAGCAAAGGTTTTCTCCTATAGTAGCTCTACAAGTTTGATATGTTGACCCTAGGCAAATTCTTTGTATTTCTGGATTTACAAAGCTCTAAAGTTAGCCTTGTTTAACTGTTTTTAGACTTAACCAATGATCACTTGAGTGGCCTTTTGCAATTTGGCCCAAATCTCAAGGTTTCTTTTGCAAATGTTTAAATATGTGAACTATATGACTTAAAGTACCCTAACTCCATGGTTTTTGCACTTAGTTCCAAAAGTGGGCAACATTTGCATATAACCCCCTAGGGTTTTAGTCCAGGGCTTTCCAGAGGTCTATTTAGGGTTTCTGGCACTTCTAGAGTTTGGATGCTATCAAATCTTATTATAGTTGATATCTCATGACCATTTCTAATAAGTTTTGAATTTTTCTCTTATTCAGGCTTTGTTTACTCTTTTAAGCCTAGTTTAGGGTTAAGTACCCTACTCTAGGGTTTTACCCATGACCAGTCACATCAACACAACTTGTTTGAAATTTTTGCCTAGTGAATGCATTATAAGTGTAACAATCACATGATATGCTAATGTTCATGATGTTATGCTCAAATTTTAGTGATAGTAACACCAGGGGTGTTACATGCTTTCCCCCATAAAAGAATCTCGTCTCGAGATTAAAAAGTCCTAGGATAAGTAATGGAAAAGGAAATGCTTCACTAGTTATTTCCTTATTTTTGTACAAGGCAGGGGTGGTATGGGGTTCATTCCTTTATTACATCAAGTGTACATATCTTACAATTTACATGAAGCCAGAAAGCCTGGGAAATTCTTTTCTAAAAAGTCTTGAGTTTCCCATGTAGCTTCATCCTCTGTGTGTTGGTTCCATTGTATCTTGTAAAACTTGAGAGTTCTCCTTTGGGTAATCCTGTCCTTTTGATCCAAGACTCGAATAGGATGTTCTGAATATGTCAAGTCTGGTTCTAAAGCAACACCCGTTACTTCAACGGTTCGATCTGGAACCCGAAGACACTTCTTCAGCTGAGACACATGGAACACATTATGTACGGCTAATAATGTTTCAGGTAGTTGGAGTTGGTACGCCACTGGTCCATATCTTTCAATAATAGGGAACGGGCCAATGTACCAAGGTGCAAGCTTCCCTTTTACCCCAAAACGCGATACACCCTTCATTGGTGAGACTTTCAGGTAGACATAATCTTCAACTTGAAAGTACAAGGGTTTCCGTCGTTTGTCTACATAATTCTTCTGTCGAGCTTGGGCTTCTTTCAAATTATGTACAATCCTTTGAACTTTTTCTTCCATTTCTTTTACCATGTCTAGCCTGAAAAACCATCTTTCTCCTGGTTCAGACCAATTTAATGGAGTACGGCACCGTCGTCCATATAAAGCTTCAAAGGGTGCCATCTTGATACTTTCTTGGTAGTTGTTGTTATATGAGAATTCTGCCAGTGGTAAGCATTCATCCCATTTTTGTGGGAATCCAGAACACATGCTCGTAACATATCTTCAAGTATTTGATTTACTCTCTCAGTCTGCCCACTAGTTTGGGGATGGTAGGCCGAACTGTGAAGCAACTTGGTACCCAGGGATGTATGCAGTGCTTCCTAAAACTTGGCTACAAATTGTGGCCCACGGTCCGACACTATGGTATTTGGAATTCCATGCAGACTAAGAATACAGGCAACATATATTTGAGCATATACAGCAACTGGGTGATATGCCTTGACGGGCAGAAAATGGGCTATCTTGGTAAGTCGATCAACTATAACCCAGATGGAATCATACCCTTTTGTTGTCTTGGGCAATCCCACAATAAAGTCCATGCTGATACCCTCCCATTTCTAGGTTAGGATAGGTAAAGATTGCAATGGACCAGCGGTTTTCATGTGTATGGCCTTGACACGTCTACAAGTGTCACACTTTGCCACATAGCATGCAATTTCAATATTCATATTTGTCCACCAATAATGCTGTTTTAGATCATGATACATCTTAGTGCTTCCGGGATGAATAGAATAGCGACTAAGATGAGCTTCATCCAAAATTTGCTAGCGGATTTCATCATCCTTGGGCACAACGATGCGATTGTTAAACCATACAATGTCTTGATCATCTTTTCTGAAGCAGTTGACTTTTCCGGCCTCTATTTTCTCATGAATGTGTTTCATACCCTCATCATTTCTTTATGCATCAATTATCTTTTGCAGAAGGACTGACTCAAGCTTCAGTTGATTTAAGGTTCCATGTTGAATCATTCCCAGGTTCAATTTCTCCATCTCTTAGCATATCGTGATGTTAGAAATCTTCATTGTAAGACAATGATAAGAAGTCTTGCGACTTAAGGCATCTGCCACCACGTTGGCCTTGTCTGGGTGACAATGAATTTTCAATTCATAGTCCTTAATAAGCTCAAGCCATCGCCTCTGTCTCATATTCAGCTCTGACTGGGTAAAAATGTACTTCAAGCTTTTATGATCTGTACAGATATGACAGATATTCCTCAGTAGATAATGACGCCATATTTTTAGGGCATGGACCACAGCAGCCAATTCCAGGTCATGAGTTGGATAATGCTCTTCATGCCGGCGCAACTGCCTTGAAGCATAGCCTATCACTTGGCCCTCTTGCATTAGAACACAGCCTAGACCACTTCCTGATGCGTCACAATACACATCAAAGGGCTTTTCAATGTCCATTGAGCTAATACTGGAGCAATGGTCAATAATACTTTCAGCTGCTCAAAGGCTTCATTGCATTTTGAAGACCAATTAAATTTTGTATCGTTCTTCAATAAACTTGTGATTGGTTTCACAAGCTTAGAAAAATCTGGAATAAATCAGCGGTAATAACCAGCCAGCCCAAGGAAACTTCGGACTTGATGCACCGTGGTTGGTGGTTTCCATTCCAAAATATCCTTGACTTTGCTGGGATCAACCGCAATCCCTTTGGCAGACAATACGTGTCCCAAAAATTGGATCTCCTCTAGCCAAAACACACATTTATTGAATTTAGCATATAGTTGATGCTCCCTTAAGCGCGTTAATACGATCCACAAATGCCAATCATGCTCCTCTTCATTCTTGGAATATACAAAATATCATCAATGAACACCACCATGAATTTATCCAACTCGGGCATGAATACCGCGTTCATAAGATATGTGGAGTGGGCAGGAGCATTTGTTAGTTCGAATGACATAACCAGATATTCAAATAATCCATACCGCGTAGTGAATGCTGTCTTGGGTATATCTTTGGGTCGGATACGGATCTGATGATAGCCCGACTTGAGGTCAATTTTAGAGAAGACCCTTGCTCCAGTCAGTTGATCAAATAAAATATCAATCCGGGGAAGAGGGTACTTATTCTTGATTGTGACCTCATTAAGGGGTTTGTAATCCACGCATATCCGAAGCGTTTGGTCCTTCTTTTTGACAAAGATGGTTGGACAACCCCAAGGTGACGAGCTTGGTCGGATGAATCCCTTTTCTAGCAGATCTTGTAAATGTGTCTTGAGCTCTGCCAACTCATTCGGAGGCATTCGGTACGACCTTCTAGAAATAGGAGCCGTACCGGGCTTCAGCTCAATCACAAATTCTACATCTCTCTCTGGAGGCAATCCAGGCAGATCTTCCGGAAAGACGTCCGGGAACTCACATACTACCGGAATATCTTGGATCTCCGGTATAATGGCTTCATATACTCTGCCAAATGGTTTAGCTGTAGTAGCTACGGGAATGGACAAGAGAACCTCTTCCTAGCCATAGCTCAACCTGATGGTTCTCGAATCAGTGTTGCAGATAGCTTTGTGTTGGGCTAACCAATTCATGCCCAAAATTATATCTATATCTTGGCCTTTCAGAACAATCATGTTTGTAGGAAAGTCCCGTTCAGCCAATGTTACGGGCACATGGAAAGCCACTTCTTTAGTAAATATTTGTCCCCCAGGCGAATGAATAGTAAACCCTTCCCTTGATTTAGTGTAAGGAATGCAATGTTTCTCCACAAATTTCTTGCTTATGAAATTATGCGAAGCACCAGAATCAAAGAGAATAACTACAGGTGATTGGCCACGAGAAACATACCCATCATGAACGGTTCTCCTTCTGGTGTCGTGGCCACTTGTGTATAATAGATTTGCCCAGTTTTCTTCATATTCTTGCCCGCTGTATTGTTTGCCGTGTTTCCCTTTCCTTGACTGGAACTCCCAGGATTCTATTGATTATTGGAGTTGTTCTGCTTCGGATATGGGCAGTCCTTGATAAAATGTTCGGACTTCCCACAATTAAAGCAACCAGTAGATGAACTCGGGAGTGCAGGGAAACGAGTACCAGGGGCACTCGGCTGAGTTGTTGAGGTGGGGGCAGTGGCGGGGCGGATAAAGATAGGTTGTTTAAAGGGGTAGGAGGGTGGACATGGTGATGAACGGTTCTGATTAAAAGGTCGGATCACCAACCTTTGTCGCTTCTCAGGCCCCTGGTTGGGCCTGTCACCTCCCAAGCCCTTTGATTTTCCTGGGCCTGCATACTTAGCTTCAATTACGAGCGCTGTGCTAACTGCCCTGTCATAGGAGAGATCAATATAGATGGCCATCTTTCATTGTAGCCGGTCATTAAGGCCCCTCATAAAATAGTTTCTCTTTTTAGGTCAATGTTGACCTGGTTAATGGCGTACTAGGACAAATGATTGAACTTGTTGAGGTACTGTGTAATAGTATCTCCACCTTGCTTAAGCTTCATGAATTCTTCTTGCTTCATATGGAGCACTCCTTCTGCAATGTAGTGCTCCCGAAATGCCAATTTAAATTCGTCCCAAGTAACTTGATGGCCGGCTAGATGAATGGCCGCGTAATTTCCTCACCAGGTGCTGGCGGGTCCTCTTAACTGCTGCACCGTAAATAATGGCTTCTGGGTCTCTATACATCTGAGGAGTCCAAACTTTTGTTCAATGACCCGAATCCATTCGTCCGCTTCAAGGGGATCTTCAGCCTTAACGAATAGTGGGGGACGAGTTTCCAAGAAATCCAAATATGAAGTTTCGCGGGGTCCTTGCGGATAAGCTCTCCCGCCTTGCTGCTGTAGTTGTTGTCCCGCCATTTCGCGAAGGAAACAGGTGTTGTCCGTGGTCGCGGTGACCAAGGCGGCAATGGCCTTGGCTAGCATGGGTGGAACCGGTGGTGGATTTGGTGTATCCTCCTGGCGACGGATGTTCCCGTGCCGTCATGTGCACGAGTTCGAAATGACATCTGAAGCAAAGAAATATTTGGAAAACATCACATGCTGATACATACTATCATTTTACATTACATAAGAGGTAATGTTACATACTCAATGTACAACATGACATTACTACCTATTTTACATTAACACCATATCTAAACTATACTATTCTAGTTTCTTATCACTTTTGGTTGCTTCACTGTCGGGTGTAGGAGACCAGTCATCAGCCAGGTTCATAGAAGGAGGGGGCCTGAAAAGGTCCAACTCCCCACCAAGTGCTTCGTCCGCTGCTCCAGAAGGTCCGGCTCCCATTCCGATGGTTTCGATAGGTACATCAGGGTGCAGTCGCGAATACAATTCATGAACTTCCTCATGCAATGTATTGCGGTACACCTGCAAGTTGTCGATAGCCGTACTAAGCTCCTCCACATGGGCTCAAGCTTTGGCTTCCTTGGCCCAAGCAAGTGAGCGTGAGTTAACAGCCCAATCGAGTGCTAAATCTCGTTCGGCAAGTTGGTCTTGCAGATGTCGGATGTCAGTTCTTAACTCATTTATTCATTGACCATCCTTGACCCACACATTGTTTCTATGATGTAATTCCGATTGAAGTCGCTCTACCTGAGCTTCTAGATCACCAATGGGATCATTGCTGCCGCTGCTACTATCCTCATGCCTTGGGGCTAGTTGGTGCCGAGGCACGCCAATCGGGCCGGTGGATTTGCGCGCGGTTTTTCTTGTGCGCGGTGGCATATCTCTAAGGGGGGAAATCTTATTAATATAATTTTTATCATGATGCATGCATAATTACAGAATCAACTTTCGTTGATTCACAACCTTCTATACATCGCACTCTACTATCTGGTCTTTAAAATAAGTACTTCAGAAGGTAGGTAGATAAGAAGGAAAGAAATTTTCTTAGACAAGTTTTTGAAAATGCCTCATAACATCTGTAGAGATGGGCTTCGCTCCGATACCAGATGTGATGGAACCTCCCAAGTCCTTAGGCCCACCTACAGCTGTCCTTGTCCCATGGACCTCAGACAACCCTGTAGGTGCACCAGATCACTTGTTAAGTTCGGTATCTGTATTCTTTTCCTTTTCCAAAAGCGTTTCACCCGTCACAAAGACATTACAACACAACGGAGGAATGAGAATGCAGAAGCAGTTACAATAACTTACGTTATTTAAAGTATAGAAAGAGTAGTATTATTACAGACCAGAGCAAATATAAGAGTGCTAGAATAATATTATTATATAACTTGGAAGGCAAAAACCCCTCCCGATTAATAGTAAAAAGTTTTTAGTGGTGGACACTTCCTCCCGAGGCTTCAGTCTTGATTTTCTTCTTTAGGCACCACCTTGGAACAAAAGCAACAAAAATTTGCTGCTTCTTCACCTAAAACAACATGGGACAAAGCCCTGAGTACGAAGTGTAGTTTCACAAGTCTTAACCGTAAAAGTAAAAGACTCTCAAGGATATGCTGGCTTTTGGGGATCAAGGTATGGCTTATCTATTTGTAGAAATGCTTACTAATAGTGGATCCTTAAAAATCCAGTTTTATTTGTCATGTTAAGTAAAGTTACATGCAGCTAGAGTTCTTTCCACCCTAGTTCAATCACTTGACCTATACTAGCCAATTTCTTATCAACCCTTCATATTCACTGGAATGCTATGTGTAAGTCAGTGACCAAGTCTTCATGTCCGCGAAGTTACGATGATCCGAATCGATTAATACTTAGCTGAGGATCTCTAATCACACGACATATGTAGCACTTAACACTTGCATATGTCAACTCGCCACCGGGGTTCTTAAGACCAGATCAGGTTCACACCAACCGAGAGCACAGATACACCACCGTCCAGCCTCTTGCCACGGAGGGTACACGCTACTCTCGCCATCTCTCCACTCCCATTGCGTGTTATCTTATTCTAGTATTAGTCTGGCCGAGACAAAGCTTACCCATGATGAGGCATGTGACCAGTTAAAGGGTCCTCGGTCAGCAGACCTACATCCAGAAGGTCCTTAATCGACTCAGACGGAGACACTACACCGAGACTTCCTTCTCATGCAAGTCACCCGCCCGGTCTCAGCTTTATCATTTCAAACCCAAAGTTTGGTACCTGGTAGAGGTACATCTTTTCCGATGTTGAACCCATCATGGCCATGATGGATCTACCATCAAGTTTTATTTTTGAAAACATCCCACCCACTTGAAGCATCATCTTTTGTCAAAACAAAACATTTTGTTTTTTTAGAGCAATGTTTGCTAAGCATAAGAAAAACTTTTTGTAAAATAGGGGATCAAAGGAAGGTAATCAAATTGTCAAGGAAGGTAAATGCAGCAACTTGTTTAGCACACAACTCCTATCACCTAATGCATCAAGCAAGTGAGAAAGATTTTAAAAGTAGCAAGGAGGTGGCAAATGCACTGGGGCTTGCCTTGTGTTATGGGTGAGTCAGGCTCTGCTCCACAGATGTCAAAGTAAAAACAATTCCCAGCCTAAGGTTCTTCTGGTGGTGGTGGTGTAGTCCTTGCTTCTTCAACTTCTATCTCTTCTTTGTTTTCTATATATCACATATATAATCATGAATGCCCATGAAATGCTTATGAGGATGCAAAGATAATAAAGATATATTATCTAGGGTCTTGAATATAACTTTCCTTCACGGATCTCCGGAAAGCTAGGGTTTTTGGAGTCTATAGTGAAGTTCATAGGGCAGGGGATTAGGGTTCTGGGTTTTAGATACCAAACATGGTCCAAATCATACCAAACTTTACCCAGGGCTTCTAAATAATATTTAAAGCTTATCTAATAATTCTAGTGATTTTTGGAATTATTAATTAGTTTCTAAAATTCTAGAAGTATGGGTTTTGGCTATTTTAAATACCCCATAATTCCTTATTTGGAATAAAAATCCTAAAAATATTTTTATTAAATACTACAGAAAATTAGGAACCTAGCAAAATTGGTCTTGCATTTTTAGCATTTTCTATAATTTTCTAGGAATTCTCTAAGTCCAGAAGAAAAAGAAAAAGAGAAATTATAAACAGTACTGGGCCGAATCTGGCCTAAGTCGGCCCAGAAACGGGGAGAACGCGCGCCCGCGCTGTTGGTTTTGCAGAAATGCCCCTATCGGTTTGAATAACTAGAAAAGGGTAATGGCTCTATTCTCATGTCTCAGTGACACTTGCAAAAACACCCCCGCGCTTCTATTCCTTCACAACCCGAAGTCCACGACGTCGCACGGTGGAGAACCGAGCTCCGGCGAGCTCATACCGCCCGGATCACTCAACTACTTGTGCTCTAATTTGGCTGAGACCTAATTTAACCCTTAACAAGTGTTTCCCCTCTCTTAATTGCTAGATTGGAGCTCTACATCACCCTGTCCACGGTGACAGCGGGCACAACCGATAGCACAACGTGTTCCCGGCGATCTAAGGGGTCCTAGCTTAATTGGTTGGGTCAGGGAGAATCCAGAGCACCTAAGGATATTGAAACGAGAAACCAGAGAGTATGACCGAACCTAGAACGGGCTAGCCACGGTGAGGCCCTTTCACGGTGGCGGAGAACAGATTTGGGGAGAACAAGAAATTGGAGAGTTATGGTGGCTAATCAAAGGTGGGAATGGTTGCTCTGGCTTCATGATAACATGGTGCAGCATACCGGGCCATCAATTTATAAGGGCGCTAAGCGGTGGCCGGTGAATTTGGTTTCACACAGTGGCGGTCGGAGAACGAGGAGATCACTGGTGCAAGCGATTGGTGGCAGCTATCGTTGCGGTTCTCCGGCGATCACCGGATACAGATAACCCGAGCTATTGCGACGTGGTAAAAGGGTCATAGCATGGCGCGACCGGGGAAAACGGCGGTGCCCGCGGTAATGGTCGCGTGGCCACGTCGCCGGCGCAAGTGGGCAAGAGGCAGAATGGCCACAGTGACTTGTGTTCATCCGCGGCAAGATCTTTTCACGTTGAGTGTAATCCACTCGCCCGAGGCACGAATCACGACGGTCGGCGACGCGAATCTGGATGCGCAGATCACCGGCGGCGAGGTACCCTGAATCTGTTGATATTTGTGTGCACTGTACTATTGTGATGGTTCTTCAGAACCACTGAGAGAGCATGTTTGGGGTTAATTTGCTCCATATTTTATGTGGTGACACAACCATCACTCTACATCAAAGTTGAAGCCTAATAAACCAGCTTTAACTTTGTTACATTGTGCACCCACAAATAGTCAAAGGATCTTACTCAAAATCGAGCCCCAAGTTCATCCAACTTCACTGTTACTGAAAGTTCAGACTTAAGGTTGCCTGATAGCCCGACTTTGGATCCAAATTCCTCAAAATTTTTCATGGCACCAAGGTTTAATCCCTATAGCAAAGTTGTTCTCCTATAGTAGCTCTACAAGGTTTATATGTTGACCCTAGGCAAATTCTTTGTATTTTTGGATTTAAAAAGCTCTAAAGTTAGCCTTGTTTAACTGTTTTTCAGACTTAACCAATTATCACTTGAGTGGCCTTTTGCAATTTGGCCCAAATCTCAAGGTTTCTTTTGCAAATCTTTAAATATGTGAACTACATGACTTAAAGTACCCTAACTCCATGGTTTTTGCACTTAGGTCCAAAAGTGGGCAACATTTGCATATAACCCCCTAGGGTTTTAGTCTAGGGCTTTCTAGAGGTCTATTTAGGGTTTCTGGCACTTCTAGAGTTTGGATGCTATCAAATCTTATTAGAGTTGATATCTCATGACCATTTCTAATAAGTTTTGAAATTTTCTCTTATTTAGGCTTTGTTTACTCTTTTAAGCCCATTTTAGGGTTAAGTACCCTACTCTAGGGTTTTACCCATGACCAGTCACATCAACACATCTTGTTTGAAATTTTTGCCTACTGAATGCATTCTAAGTGTAACAATCACATGATATGCTAATGCTCATGATGTTATGCTCAAATTTTAGTGATAGTAACACTAGGGGTGTTAAAGAGGTAGCCATGCAAGATGCCGCACGGCGTGCGCTTTCGCACTACTGCTCAGTACTCGGTGGGGTGGACGATGGTCTCAACCTGAAGTATTACACCCGTCGTTCATCTGGCAGCACAGGAGGCGTGATTGTCTCACCTGTTGGCGAGGACAATCCTAGGTTGAGCAGCACAGTCAACCTAGCCATCGTGATGAACACGGAGCTGGACCATGCACTAGACGAGCTGAGTAGGGCTCATGCTGAGATCGCCCAGTTGCGGGCTGAGCGCGCGGAGCATCGTCACCTGGAGGATGGCTCCCCCGCTTCCGTCAGGACTCAGCACCCGTACCGCTCACCTCGGCGTGGACACCAGTCTTATGGCAACCCCGACTGCAGAACCAAGATAAATTTAGAACCATAGATCATCAGTGTTGGGTCCTGTAATAGATGCTTAAATATAGAAGTTTTAGTCTTAGTCTTAGTCTCAGTCTTACCTTTAGTTAGTCTTAGTTAGATAGGGTAGTTTGCTTATCCTATGCTTTTATGTTCGTCATGATGAACTATGTTGGATTTGGATCTTTGTAATGACTATCACCAGAGTGTGGGCATCCCCTGCACCTTGGTTTACTTGTTAAATGTTAATGGAATTAGCTATCTAGTTGGGAAGCCTGTTTATTCCACTTTCCTCTTTATCTGAGAAGCTATGTTGGTCTGTGTTGGAGATCAGTGAAGATGTTCATCTGTTTAGTGTTGTGGAAGGATTCTATAGTCTTTTCTTATGCTGCAAGTTGCAAGATCAGTTCTGATGTGTGATTGCATTCTGTAGATGTCAGACAACAGGCGCAGAGGAGGAAGGCGTGCTCAGCAGGAGCAGGCAGCCCCGCAGGATGAGGCACCCCAGCAACAACAACTGCCACCACCGCCCCCGATGACCATCGAGCAGATGTTCTTGATGCAGACTTAGGCAGTTCAAGCCATCGGTCAGACTCTAGCCGCTATTCAGCAATACCAGCAGCAACAACCCCCACCTTAGCCTCAGATGCCTCAGATGCCCTGAGATAAGCATGTTGAATTCATGAGAGGTCATCCCCCAGTGTTCGCTCACTCTTCTGACCCCATGGATGCTGAAGATTGGCTGCACACTGTGGAGCGGGAGTGGCACACCGCCCAGTGCAATGATAGGGAGAAAGTTCTATATGGTCCTCGTCTGTTGAGAGGAGCAGCCCAGTCTTGGTGGGAGTCTTATCTCGCCACCCATGCCAACCTCGACGCCATCACCTAGGAAGAATTCAGAGATAGCTTCCATCAGTACCATGTTCCAGCGGGCTTGATGACAGTGAAGAAGGAGGAGTTCCTGGCACTCAAGCAAGGGACAATGTTAGTCAGTGAGTACCGAGATAGGTTTCTATAGCTGTCTCGCTATGCTCCTGAAGATGTCAACACCGACGCTAAGAGGAAGTATCATTTCCTAAGAGGCTTGGTCGACCCTCTTCAGTATCAGCTGATGAATCATACCTTCCCCACATTTTAGCACCTAATCGATAGAGCGATCATGAAAGAGAGGAAGCACAATGAAATGGAGGATCGCAAGCGTAAGATCAGTGGACCTCAGCTTGGAAGCAGCAATTGCCCTCATTTCTCGGGGAACCCACCTCAGCAGTTCAAGCATAACCAGCACCCACCTCAGCATCAGCCATTCCAAAGGCAGTATCCTTAGCACCAGCATCAGAATCGCTAGAACAATCAGTCAGGAGGAGGTCAGTTCCAGAGGCAGAATCAGCAGGCACCTTGTCTCCCTGCCCCAGCAACCCAACAGACAGTCAAGCAGCACCAGCTCAAGGCGGAAGCAGAGCATGTTTCCATTGTGGAGAGCAAGGCCATTGGGTGATGCAATGTTTGAAGAAGGCAGCCCAGCAGCAGTCAGGCCCTGGCGCCCTAGGAAAGCAGAATGTGTCTCAGCCTGGAGCAGGCAACCGCTCTCAGCCACGCTACAACCATGGGAGACTGAATCACATGGAAGCTGAAGTAGTTCAGGAAACCCCCGGCATGATAGTAGGTATGTTTCCAGTCAACTCCCATATTGCAGAAGTGTTATCCGATAATGGAGCAATGCATTCATTTATTACTGCATCATGGGTAGAAGCACATAATCTTCCAATAACAACCATGTCAACACCCATTCAAATTGATTCAGCCGGTGGTAGAATTCGAGCCGATAGCATTTGCTTGAATATAAGTGTGGAAATAAGGGGATAGCATTTCCTGCTAATCTCATATAATGGGTACTCAGGGAATAGATGTCATCCTAGGGATGAACTGGCTAGATAAGTATCAGGCAGTTATCAGTTGTGATAAGAGGACAACAAATTGATGTCCCCACTAGGAGAGGAAGTGGTGACCGAGTTAGTCCTGCCTGAGCCAAGGAAAGGAAGTTGTTATCAGATGACTATTGATAGCAGTGAAGCAGATCCACTCGAGATTATCAAGGTTGTGTCCGAGCTCCCAGATGTGTTCCCAAAGGACCTACCAGGTATGCCACCTGAGCGAAAAGTTGAGTTTGCCATAGAGCTTCTTTCTAGCACCGCCCCCATCTTTAGGAGAGCTTATAGAGTATCTGGACTAGAGTTGGTTGAGCTTAAGAAGTAGATCGATGAGCTGTTAGAGAAAGGTTACACCAGCCAAGCACCTCGCCTTGGGCCGCCCTGTCCTATTCGTGGAGAAGAAAGATGTCACCAGAAGGATGTGTATCGATTATCAAGCTCTAAATGAAGTCACAATCAAGAACAAGTACCCCTTGCCCAGAATAGAAGATCTATTCGACTAGCTGAGAGGAGTCAGCGTGTTTTCAAAGATAGATCTGAGGTCAGGTTATCACTAGCTTAGGATCCGACCTTCAGACATTCTGAAGACGGCATTCATTACCAAGTATGGGTTGTATGAGTTCACTGTTATGTCTTTTGGCCTAACAAATGCACCAGCCTTCTTCATGAATCTGATGAACAGTGTATTCATGGATTATCTTGACAAGTTTGTGGTGGTATTTATTGATGACATTCTTATATATTCTCAAAGTGAGGAGGAGCATGTGGATCATTTGAAGATGGTATTGCAGAGATTGCGAGAGCACCAGTGTAATACCCAAAAAAAACGTAAAAGAAGACATAGTTGATTTACATACATGTTTTTGCCTCTGATTATTATAACATGTAAACTAACACTTCGAAAGACATTAATTAACCTATTACACCTCAAACAATATGTGCCTCATGCTGGGTTTTATTGGGTGTGCATTTTGTGACAATATAAAAGTAAGGTAAAAATAAATATATTAATATCCAAATTTGAAAATTTAATCCTAACTTGCAAATTAAGGTTAGAGAAGAGAAGAAAAAAATGCTACACCAAAGAAATAAATAAATAAAGGAAATATATATAAAAATAACTAAACCTTCCATATTATTGGGTACAAATTGTACATTTAAATGAATCTGGAATTCAATTAAAAATTTGATTCAAATTCAATTAAAATTGAATTTATATTGGGAATTTGAAAAATAAAAAAAAAGTAAAGAAGGGAATCACGTCCTGGGCCTAATCTGCTCGGCCCATCCCTCCATTTTTTTCCCTACGCGTGCGACCGCCCAGGCCCATTCGCTGACGCGTGAACCTTGTTTCGCTGACTCCCTGACCCATCTGGCTAGTGGCTGTTTGCGCACCCCGATCTGTCTCCCCTCGCGTGGGAACAGACGCTGGCGTGTGGGGCCCGCTTGTCCGGGTCTTCTTCCAGCCGAGTCAAGAGGGGCCAGAGATCCGGTATACGCGCAAGCGCAACAACTCCGTCCGCGATCTTGGCGGGTCATGGGATTTGGCCGGGTCCTCGGCCTCACGTTCGGCGTATAAAAGGAACGTCTGTCGCTCCCTGACCGTAGACCGCCAGGTTGTAGCCGTCGTCGTGCGCTCGTCGGGTTACAGAGAGTGGAGAGAGAATCTAGAGCAGGAGAGAGAGCCAGGGCATGGCGGCAGACCCAAGCGCCGCCTTGGGCACCAAACTACGTGGGCGTTCTGGGCATGAGCGCTGGTCTGGGGCCTCAAGGGGTTCCTCGGATGATGGACGTGGTCGTCTCGGTCGAAGTGGTACACCGGGATCTTGTTAATTCCCCGCCGGAGTGATACGAGTTCGTGGTTGCGCCCCTCATCGTGGGCAGGCGTCGCGGTTGCACAAGAACCGGTGAGAGCACTTTCTCATTCCTTACCTTCATCTCTACTCCGTGTATCGTCCTTCGGATTAAAGTTTTGCGGCTGGGTTTCATAATCGGGGGGAGGCCCGACGATGGCGCCGTCGCGGTGGGTTCCTGGCCGCCGCCGCGCCGTGTTTGCTGCGGTGGAGGGAGATGACGACGCGGGAGCCGTCGATCTACGAATGAACGGCTCCGATTGATGCGTTCCTACCGGTGCGCGTCAGCCATTGGATCTGAATCCGTGGGTTAGGAATGGTCCGAGCTTCATAGAATCTAGGGCGTTGATTGATAATCCAACGGTCCCTGCGGCGTACCGGTTCGGGTTCTGATATGGTGCGTCGGATCTTGATCGTGCGGCCCACATTATGTTCCGGTTCACTTAAAGCACGGTTCTAATCTGGGCCCTCGATTCGGATCGGACGGCTCTGAATCAACGATACCCCTTCGCCTTGACATTTATTCTAAAGACCCCCTTGGCTATTCTCAAATCAACCCGCCACCCGAGTCAGTGTTAAGATCATTACAGAGAAGACCTCGGATTTACAAAATGAACCCCGAACTCCTGTTAAATTGTGCCTGCAGTACACCTATTCGCTGGAATTAATAAAATAGACCTAGAAAATGATTTCTTGTGTAAAGGAAATACTAAATGCTTACAAAAATTCATAACTTCTACGTTTTAACTCCGATTTGACCCGTTCAAGTTGCGTTAGCTTCGTAATAGAATTATCTACACCTTGGTAACCTTATTTTATCATGAAGCATGTTTGTAAATAATTAATTTGTTTACCCTATGCCCATTGGATTAACTTACTTAATTTAAAAATTAAAGTAGTATTTTCACTTCCTAGTCGTAATTTGACTAAAATACGTTCTCTAATCAAGTTATAACTTGGATTAAAATTAAATTAATGATTTCTTAGGAATATCTTTCTCACAGGATTTATAATAATTAACCTAGAACCTAGTTTTCCTATTTAATCACATCAACCTTTGGAAAATCGTAACTTGATAACCGTAACTACGAATTTAATGATTCTCATTCCTACGATCTCGTAGCAGCGCATAGATTATTATTACGCAATTTATTCTTATGTTTGGTGTGATGTTTATTTTGCCTATACATGTATGTCTGTATTGCTACGTTTAGCGGTGAGAACACGTGTCATCTGAAGAGCAAGATGGTACCTGGAATCTCAAGTCCCAGGCAAGTTGTGCCCTTGATCACTTCTTTTTACCTACTCATGTTCTGATTAATCATAATGATCTGCATAGGTTAATTTTGATGGGACCCAATAGGTTACCCTAGTTTGATTATCTTTATACCTTGTTCACCACTGGATTTTTGGGTAGTACCTGCTATTGCTTTATGTGGTTTTGGGTATAGAGATTCATTTTATTCATGATTATCTTTTATTATCAGTTGTTATTTACTGTTCATGATAAGATCATTATGTTAATTGGAACATGGAGAACCACCCGGGAAAACAGTGCTACCACAAGGGTTTATGGACGCCCTTGGCTAACTAATTAGGAAAGCTAGTGGAAGACTACCTTACTCGAAAGGGGCAAGGGCAGTAGGGGAGTGGTCAGTGTAGGGAGGTCCTTGGTTGATTTTGCTGCGATGGCGGTCAGACAAGAACCCTGCATTGGAGCTTTCTATAAACTGTAGCGGGTTTTCTGAAGCTAGTGGAACTTTGTAAAGGCCTCGTAGTGCTACCCTGCCTCGCCTCCTCGGTAGAGGTGTATGGGAAGTCGCGATCCCTTGGCAGATGGGTAACATGACTTGTGGGCAAAGATGCGCAACCTCTGCAGAGTGTAAAACTGGTATACTAGCCGTGCTCACGGTCATGAGCAGCTCGGACACTCACATGATTAATTTATGGAACTAAATTCAATTTGTCATATGCATTGCATCGCAGGTGATGTTATTACTTTTCTTAATTGGGTTGGTATTTACTTATACTTAGTAACTGCTAATAAAATTTTGACCAACTTTAAAAGCAATGCTCAGCTCTAACCATCCTCTTTGGTAAGCCTTACACTTCACGTGAGCTCCCACCTTTGGCGAGTTCATGCACATTATTCCCCACAACTTGTTGAGCGATGAATGTATGTGAGCTCACTCTTGTTGTCTCACACCCCCCCCCCACAGGTCAAGAACAGGTACCACAGGATGAGGCGCTTGGAGGATGCTGTGATGAGTTCGTGAGTGGTCTAGGCCGTCGTCTCCCAGTCAACTTTGGGTTGCTGGACCGTTGTCTCCTTATAATGTATTTATTTATTTATTTTGTATAGAACTCCTGTTATATAGTAAAGATGTGACATTCGATCCTGTGCCATGATTCATCATATGTGTGAGACTTGGTCACAGCACACCTGGTGATTATGTTCGCGCCCGGGCTTTGGACCCCTAAAACCCGGGTGTGACAGAAGTGGTATCAGAGGAATGTTGACTGTAGGACGAAACCTAGATAGTACTGGATAACCCTTATCTACTTACCTTTACTACTCTGATTCTTTCTAAACTTTTCTTAATCTTTTCTCATCTATTTTCCGCTTACTCTGATTTTTTACCTTTTTACTTCTAAAGACAAATGTGGATTTCACACTTTGAAATCTTGTGCCTAAAGTGACTTTTAGGAATAGGAAACCTGATCTTAGGAACAAAAACAAAACTATTTTTATCTATGCACTTGAATGTTTGTTCTTATGATATTTGTCTGATTTGGATCTTTGATTGAGTGTGATGGGTTGTGGAGTAATGCCCACAATTACATCTGCATATACATATAGGCATAAATATAATTCATAAGATATCTAAACAACTTAGATTATCCTCCATAAAAGTGTACCTATTTCATATATATCCCTCTTATCTTAAAAGACTCTCTCTTAATAAGATCCATCTTGTCTTAAAAGATACTCTCTTACATTAATAGATTCATCTTATATCAAAAAGATTTTCATCTGATCCCAATAGATCTAACTGACCTCAAAAGATTCTACCTTATCCTAATGGATTCATCTTGCCCTAATAAGCATATTTATCCCACACTAGTGTAACCACCACGATCTAATCCAAAGTAATTAGATATTGTCTAGTCTAATCTAGTCATATCCAACCTAATCTAGATTTTATCTAATCTATTATGATCTAATCTAGAGTAAGTTACTTAATGCTGGTACAAAAGATAAGGCCATACCCCTCATGCACTTAAAAATAAACTAGTGCCTTAAACCCACTTAGCCACATGCATGAGATCTGATCCAACCAATAGAGTCATGAAAAATTGCATAATATGTCTATCCCCACCTAACAGCAAACAAACCTTTGACCTACATCATGTAGTCCATCTCACCCATAACTATTCTAACCATATCTCCCCAACCCCGATGATATACACTAACCTCAAATCTAAGAGACCAAGACCGAAGAAGAAAAGATCGACATTGACAAGGAAGGATATAACGGTCAAGCGAATCTCGAGATGAATCAAGATTTAAATCTTTCGGATGAAGTCTTCTCCTTTCCATAATCTTTCTTACCACAACCTGTCCAGCTTATATCCACATAATAAGTAGCTGGATATCCATGCTCTCCTAATCACACATTATGGACTAAAAAAAGAGACTCTGGATTTTTTTTAAAAAAACCAACTATAGACCAAAAGTTGAACTACAAACCAATCCTTTTGTATATTTTTTCTTACAAATCTCGAGGACGAGATTTCTGTTACGGGGGGTAGGATTTGTAATACCCAAAAAAAACGTAAAAGAAGACATAGTTGATTTACATACATGTTTTTGCCTCTGATTATTATAACATGTAAACTAAAACTTCGAAAGACATTAATTAACCTATGACACCTAAAACAATATGTGCCTCATGCTGGGTTTTATTGGGTGTGCATTTTGTGACAATATAAAAGTAAGGTAAAAATAAATATATTAATATCCAAATTTGGAAATTTAATCCTAACTTGCAAATTAAGGTTAGAGAAGAGAAGAAAAAAATGCTACACCAAAGAAATAAATAAATAAAGGAAATATATATAAAAATAACTAAACCTTCCATATTATTGGGTACAAATTGTACATTTAAATGAATCTGGAATTCAATTAAAAATTTGATTCAAATTCAATTAAAATTGAATTTATATTGGGAATTTGAAAAATAAAAAAAAAGTAAAGAAGGGAATCACGTCCTGGGCCTAATCTGCTCGGCCCATCCCTCCATTTTTTTCCCTACGCGTGCGACCGCCCAGGCCCATTCGCTGACGCGTGAACCTTGTTTCGCTGACTCCCTGACCCAGCTGGCCAGTGGCTGTTTGCGCACCCCGATCTGTCTCCCCTCGCGTGGGAACAGACGCTAGCGTGTGGGGCCCGCTTGTCCGGGTCTTCTTCCAGCCGAGTCAAGAGGGGCCAGAGATCCGGTATACGCGCAAGCGCAACAACTCCGTCCGCGATCTTGGTGGGTCATGGGATTTGGCCGGGTCCTCGGCCTCACGTTCGGCGTATAAAAGGAACGTCTGCCGCTCCCTGACCGTAGACCGCCTGGTTGTAGCCGTCGTCGTGCGCTCGTCGGGTTACAGAGAGTGGAGAGAGAATCTAGAGCAGGAGAGAGAGCCAGGGCATGGCGGCGGACCCAAGCGCCGCCCTGGGCACCAAACTACGTGGGCGTTTTGGGCATGAGCGCTGGTCTAGGGCCTCAAGGGGTTCCTCGGATGATGGACGTGGTCGTCTCGGTCGAAGTGGTACACCGGGATCTTGTTAATTCCCCGCCGGAGTGATACGAGTTCGTGGTTGCGCCCCTCATCGTGGGCAGGCATCGCGGTTGCACAAGAACCGGTGAGAGCACTTTCTCATTCCTTACCTTTATCTCTGCTCCGTGTATCGTCCTTCGGATTAAAGTTTTGCGGCTGGGTTTCATAATCGGGGGGAGGCCCGACGATGGCGCCTTCGCGGTGGGTTCCTGGCCGCCGCCGCGCCGTGTTTGCTGCGGTGGAGGGAGATGACGACGCGGGAGCCGTCGATCTACGAATGAACGGCTCCGATTGATGCGTTCCTACCGATGCGCGTCAGCCATTGGATCTGAATCCGTGGGTTAGGAATGGTCCGAGCTTCATAGAATCTAGGGCGTTGATTGATAATCCAACGGTCCCTGCGGCGTACCGGTTCGGGTTCTGATATGGTGCGTCGGATCTTGATCGGGCGGCCCACATTATGTTCCGGTTCACTTAAAGCACGGTTCTAATCTGGGCCCTCGATTCGGATCGGACGGCTCTGAATCAACGATACCCCTTCGCCTTGACATTTATTCTAAAGACCCCCTTGGCTATTCTCAAATCAACCCGCCACCCAAGTCAGTGTTAAGATCATTACAGAGAAGACCTCGGATTTACAAAATGAACCCCGAACTCCTGTTAAATTGTGCCTGCAGTACACCTATTCGCTAGAATTAATAAAATAGACCTAGAAAATGATTTCTTGTGTAAAGGAAATACTAAATGCTTACAAAAATTCATAACTTCTACGTTTTAACTCCGATTTGACCCGTTCAAGTTGCGTTAGCTTCGTAATAGAATTATCTACACCTTGGTAACCTTATTTTATCATGAAGCATGTTTGTAAATAATTAATTTGTTTACCCTATGCCCATTGGATTAACTTACTTAATTTAAAAATTAAAGTAGTATTTTCACTTCCTAGTCGTAATTTGACTAAAATACGTTCTCTAATCAAGTTATAACTTAAATTAAAATTAAATTAATGATTTCTTAGGAATATCTTTCTCACAGGATTTATAATAATTAACCTAGAACCTAGTTTTCCTATTTAATCACATCAACCTTTGGAAAATCGTAACTCGATAACCGTAACTCCGAATTTAATGATTCTCATTCCTACGATCTCGTAGCAGGGCATAGATTAATTTTGCCTATACATGTATGTCTGTATTGCTACGTTTAGCGGTGAGAACACGTGTCATCTTAAGAGCAAGATGGTACCTGGAATCTCAAGTCCCAGGCAAGTTGTGCCCTTGATCACTTCTTTTTACCTACTCATGTTCTGATTAATCATAATGATCTGCATAGGTTAATTTTGATGGGACCCAATAGGTTACCCTAGTTTGATTATCTTTATACCTTGTTCACCACTGGATTTTTGGGTAGTACCTGCTATTGCTTTATGTGGTTTTGGGTATAGAGATTCATTTTATTCATGATTATCTTTTATTATCAGTTGTTATTTACTATTCATGATAAGATCATTATGTTAATTGGAACATGGAGAACCACCCGGGAAAACAGTGCTACCACAAGGGTTTATGGACGCCCTTGGCTAACTAATTAGGAAAGCTAGTGGAAGACTACCTTACCCGAAAGGGGCAAGGGCAGTAGGGGAGTGGTCAGTGTAGGGAGGTCCTTGGTTGATTTTGCTGCGATGGCGGTCAGGCAAGAACCCTGCATTGGAGCTCTCTATAAACTGTAGCGGGTTTTCTGAAGCTAGTGGAACTTTGTAAAGGCCTCGTAGTGTTACCCTGCCTCGCCTCCTCGGTAGAGGTGTATGGGAAGTCGCGATCCCTTGGCAGATGGGTAACATGACTTGTGGGTAAAGATGCGCAACCTCTGCAGAGTGTAAAACTGGTATACTAGCCGTGCTCACGGTCATGAGCAGCTCGGACACTCACATGATTAATTTATGGAACTAAATTCAATTTGTCATATGCATTGCATCGCAGGTGATGTTATTACTTTTCTTAATTGGGTTGGTATTTACTTATACTTAGTAACTGCTAATAAAATTTTGACCAACTTTAAAAGCAATGCTCAGCTCTAACCATCCTCTTTGGTAAGCCTTACACTTCACGTGAGCTCCCACCTTTGGCGAGTTCATGCACATTATTCCCCACAACTTGTTGATCGATGAACGTATGTGAGCTCACTCTTGCTGTCTCACACCCCCCCACACAGGTCAAGAACAGGTACCACAGGATGAGGCGCTTGGAGGATGCTGTGATGAGTTCGTGAGTGGTCTAGGTCGTCGTCTCCCAGTCAACTTTGGGTTGCTGGACCGTTGTCTCCTTATAATGTAATTATTTATTTATTTTGTATAGAACTCCTGTTATATAGTAAAGATGTGACATTCGATCATGTGCCATGATTCATCATATGTGTGAGACTTGGTCCCAGCACACCTGGTGATTATGTTCGCGCCCGGGCTTTGGACCCCTAAAACCCGGGTGTGACAACCAGCTGTATGCAAGTTGAGCAAGTGTGAGTTCTGGATTGACAAAGTCCTGTTCTTGGGTCACATAATAAACAAAGAAGGATTGGCTGTGGATCCGAAGAAAGTGGCAGATATTCTAAACTGGAAAGCGCCAACGGATGCTCGAGGAATCAAGAGCTTCATTAGAATGGCCGGATATTATCGATGATTCATTGAAGGGTTTTTGAAGATTACGAAACGGATGACAGCTTTGTTAGGCAACAAAGTTGAGTTCAAGTGGACCCAGAAATGTCAAGAAGCCTTTGAAGCGCTGAAAGAGAAGTTGACTACAACACCTGTCCTACTCTTGCCTGATGTGCACAAGCCCTTCTCGGTGTTTTGCGATGCTTGTTACACTGGTTTGGGATGCGTGTTGATGCAAGAGGGAAGAGTTGTGGCTTACTCGTCCCGGCAGCTGAAGGTTCATGAGAAGAATTACCCAATCCATGACCTAGAGTTGGCAGCAGTGGTTCACGCACTGAAGACATGGAGGCACTATCTGTATGGGTAGAAATGTGATGTTTACACAGACCACAAGAGTCTGAAGTACATATTCACTCAGTCGGAGCTGAATATGAGGCAACGAAGATGGTTAGAATTGATCAAAGACTATGAACTGGAGATTCATTACCATTCGGGCAAAGCGAACGTAGTGGCAGACACCTTGAGCAGGAAAAGTCAAGTCCATATGATGGTCGCTCATTCGATGCCTTTTGAGTTGGCCAAAGAGTTTGACAGGTTGAGCCTCGGATTTCTGAACAGCATGCGAGGAGTAACCATTGAGCTAGAGCTCACTTTAGAACGGGAAATCAAAGAAGCACAGAAGAATGATGAGAAGATCAGTGAAATTCGGCAACTGATTCTGGAAGGAAGAGGTAAAGACTTTCGGGAAGATGCGGAAGGTGTGATATGGTTTAAGGACCGTTTGTGTGTTCCCAATGTCCAGTCTATTCAGGAGTTGATCCTTAAGGAAGCTCATGAGACAACTTATTCGATACACCCTGGAAGTGAGAAGATGTATCAGGATCTGAAGAAGAAATTCTGGTGGTACGGAATGAAGAGGGAAATCACAAAGCATGTGGCTATGTGTGATAGCTGTCCACGGATCAAGGCAGAGCATCAGAGACCAACTGGGTTGTTGCAACCGTTGCGAATTCCTCAGTGGAAATGGGATGAAATTGGAATGGATTTCATAGTCGGATTGCCTCGCACTCGAGCCGGCTACGATTCCATTTGGGTAGTAGTGGACCACTTAACCAAGTCAGCCCACTTCATACCTGTCAAGACCAACTACAGCAGTGCAGTATTGGCAGAGTTGTACATGTCCCGGATTGTTTGTCTTCACGGTGTGCCAAAGAAGATAGTGTCAGATAGAGGAACGCAGTTCACCTCTCATTTCTGGCAGCAATTGCATGAAGCCTTGGGTACACATCTGAATTTCAGTTCATCTTATCATCCACACACAGACGGTCAAACTGAAATAACTAATCAAATCCTCGAAGATATGTTGAGAGCCTGCGCATTGCAAGATCAGTCTGGATGGGACAAGAGGCTACATTATGCAGAGTTCTCCTGTAACAACAGTTACCAGACCAGCTTGAAGATGTCACCATTTTAGGCGCTTTAGTTGTAGAACTCCGTTGCAATGGGATCAGCCTGGAGAAAAGCAAGTGTTTGGGCCAGACATTTTGCTTGAAGCTGAAGAAAACATCAAGATGGTTCAAGAGAATCTAAAGATAGCGCAATCAAGGCAACGAAAGTTATGCAGACACAAGAAGAAGAGAGCTGAGTTTCGAAGTTGGAGATTTTGTCTATTTGAAGGTATCGCCTATCAGAGGAGTCAGAAGATTCAGAGTCAAAGGCAAGCTAGCACCCCGCTATATCGGTCCGTATCATATTCTCGCAAGGCGTGGACAAGTGGCCTATCAGCTCAGTCTGCCAGAAAATTTGTCTGCTGTGCATAATGTCTTTCATGTGTCTCAGTTGAAGAAATGTCTACGTGTGCCAGAAGAGCAGTTGCCAGTGGAGGGTCTCGAAGTCCAAGAAGACTTGACCTACATTGAGAAGCCAACGCAAATCATTGAGACTGCAGATAGAGTCACCTGGAGGAAAACAATCAGAATGTGCAAAGTCAGATGGGGTCATCACTCCGAAGAAGAAGCAACGTGGGAGCGTGAAGATGATCTGATGGCTAAATATCCTGAGCTCTTTGCTAGCCAACCTTGAATCTCGAGGGCGAGATTCTTTTAAGGGGGATAGGTTTGTAACGCCCCGAATTTGAGAGTTGACTTTTTTTCTTTCTCCAGCACTCACCAAATTCGGGCGTTACCTTTCCTCTTTCTTTTTCTTCTCGCTATGCCTTGTTCTTCTTCAAATATTCTAGCGAGATTTAGCTCGATACCTCGTGTAAGTAAAAACCTATGGTTACATCTTTTGGTTGTTGCACCATGCCGGTCCATGCATCTATTTTATTTATTAGTGAATTTGTGAAAGCATGCATTTGAAAATAGATTAAAATGGGGAAATTAGGAGAAGAACAAAAAAGGGGAATTTCTCTCTCTCCCTCCCTTTTGGGCTGGCTTCCAGCCGTGCCCTAGCCGGCGCCCCTCCCCTCCCTGACGTGTGCCCCACGCGGCCCAGCCGCCCCCTCCCCGCGTCCTGCGCGCGTGGGCGCAACCGCCGTCGCCGCCACCCCCTGGTGGGACCCGCCCATCAGCCCCACCCCTCCCCAAACCTTCTTCTCTCTCCTCTACCCCGTGCATGTCTCTCTCTCTCCCTCGACACCGAGGGCCCTCCCTCCTCCCTCCTTCCTCCCATTCTCCGGCCATGGCACCGTCCGGCGCAGCCTCGGTGCCCCTCGACGCATTGGCGCGCCCGCGCGGCTCCCCGCCCGCCCGGCGTTTCACCCCGGCCCCGGTGCGACTTCCCTCGCTCGGCCTTGGCCCCGTCCCGGCCTCGGGGCGGTCAACCTTGGCATGGCCCGGCCTCGGCGGCCCTGGTGCCCCCCCCCCCGCCCGGTGTCCCGTCCTCGCCCCTCGGCGCGCCCGCGGCCCGGCCTCCGCCACTCGGCGTCTCGTCCCCGCTCGGCGTCCCGCCTCGCCCCGGTGCAGCCTCGGCCCCGGCGCGGCTCCCCCACCCGACCCTGCCCCCTGATTCGGCGTAGCGGTGGCGCGCCCGCCCGGCCTCCCCTGCCCGACCCCATGCCCCGCCCCAACACGGCCTCGCCGCGGTATGGCCCGGCTCCCTACGCCCGCGGCCATGGCGTGCCCGTGGCTCGGCCCCCTCCCTGCGCGCGGTCCCGCCCCCGGCGCAACATGGTGCCTCTGCGCAGCGCGGGCCCGGCCCGGCGCGACTTCGGCCCGCGCGGCCGCGGTGCCCCTGTGTGGCGTGGCCCCCTGCCCGTGGCTCGGCCCCGGCGTGTGCGCGACTCGTTCGTGGCGCGTCAGCGCAGCCTTTCGCGCGGCTCACCGTGCCCTCGGCGCGACGCGTAGCGCTTCACCACGTTCGTGTCGTGCCCGTCTACCCCTAGCCACTCGTCTACCCCCCCCCCCCCCCGTGTATTTTATGCGCGTTGATCATGTTATTTATGTTAATGAAAAGGAACTCTACTCAGAAATTGATCACGTTAGTTATCTCATGTAGTTAATCATTGACTTTATTTAATGTCGACTGTCTAGCGTAGACTTGCAGAACTGGCCTTCACGAGACGGCATGAACGCTCCGATAACTACATAGCATGAACAAGTAAGCATACAAATCAGCAAGTATATCAACAAATTTTCATTATAGTGGTCAGAAATGGTGGTAGATGGGTGAATATAGTTTTGAGTATAGTCTGTGTTGATGGAGTAGAGATGCTTACCCGAAGAGTGTATTGGAGGTGGACCAATACTAGAAGTGTAGTGGTAGAGCGAGGTAACTGAGTGCGCGGGGGGGGGGGGGGGGGGGTTGCCTTGGCTCAGGGTGTTGAGGGTGTGGGAGGGAGAGGGTAACTCTCTGGAGGTATTTATAGATGGGTGCATATGGTTTAGTATGGTAGAGTTTACTGTTTATGAGAATCGTGGTGAAAGAATTAGTTTGGATAGAAAGTTATAGGTGAAATATGGGACAAGAGTATTTTTTGAGTTTTCTAGAATATGAACCATGCTTACGGAATTACATGGATGGATAGAGGGTAATTTGATAAGAATTTAGAAATCAGAACTATCAAAATCAGAGACTGGACGAAGGAGTTTTGGTTTTTATAATCATAGGAATATAAAAGGAAAAGGAATATTCCTAGAATATTCCAGAATTAGAATATTTAGATATATTTAGAAGCAGAGTGCCATGAATTATTTTTGGACTGTTCATGAGCAGATACTTATGTTGGTGGCAATTGTTCCTACCTTCTCTGTCACATGGGACAAGAATATGGCAGCACCCAGAAAGCTGGAATACTGTGATATTCTCGTCTGGACGGGCTGTGGTATCTTGGGCCAGGTTTTATAAGATTGACGGTGTATTCATACAAACATGTTTCGCCTTTCTTTTTGGAAGCATGTTTCGAAAGAACCTCAAAGTTAAGCGTGCTCAACTTGGAGCAATTCTTGGATGGGTGACCAAAGGGGAAGTTCTTACTAGAAAGAAAATCACAGTCCCCGGAGTCTGTATTACTGAGATATTGGTCTGGTAGGTCTTAGGTGAGCTGATCATCATGATGGATGAGAAGTTGAATATTTGGGCGATCGGAGTAACAATGAATAGTAGGATGAACGATGAATAATGATTATGAATGATCTGTTTAACGGTGAATAGTTCGTATGAACGAACGATGAATGATGAATCGGGATTATGAACGAACGATGAATGATAAATAGTTTGTATGAACGAACAATGAATAGGGATTATGAACAAACGAACGATCGAATGATCGGACGAACGAACGATCGGAATTTTGGCAGCATAACGACTGAGCAAAGATTATTTGGACGAACGAATGAACAAACTACAAAATATTTGGAATATTTAGGCAATATTTTGAAAAAGAATTTGAAGGGATCACTTGGAAAATATTTGTAGGTCTTTTTGAGGAGAATTTTGGAGAGAATATAGACCACTATATTTTTTTTTGTTGAGATCAACTTGCAAATAAACATTTTGAAACAAAATTTAAAAGTTCATTTTGAATTTAGAGCGAGTTTGAGAATTTTTCTAGATTTGAATTTTCGGGGTGCTACATATTTATACAAACATGGTTTGCCTTTCTTTTTGAAAGCCTGGTTCGAAAGAACCTCGAAGTTAAGTGTTCTCAATTTAGAGCAATTCTGGGATGGGTGACCAACCGTGAAGTTCTAACTAGAAGGGAAATCACAGTCACCGGAGTTTGTATGGCTGAGATATTAGTGTGGCTGGTTTTAGGTGAGCTCATCATCATGATGGATGAGCAGTTGAATATTTGGGCGATCGGATGAACAATGAATAGTAATGATGGTTAGTAGGATGAATGATCCGATGAACGATGAATAGTGATTATGAATTATCCGATGAACGATGAATAGTTCGTTTGGACGAATGATTAATAGTTCGTAGGAACGAAGGATGAACATGGATTATGAACGAATGGATGAATGATCGGACGAACGAGCGGTCAGAATTTTGGCAGTATAATGGCTGGACAAAGATTATTTGGACAAACGAACGGACGAACGATCGAATGATCGGACGGATGAACAAATGAACCATGAATGATCGGATGGACGATCGAACAATCGGAGGAACGAACGAACGAACTATGAACATTTGGACGAACAATTGAATGAACAATCGAACGATCCTTATGCGCGTGTTGTGCTTGTGTGGGAGTGGGAGTAAGTCAGTGAGTGGGATTGAGTAGCCATGAAATGGCTTGGGATGGCATGAGTGGGCCCCTTGCCCCTCTATTAATGGGCAAGGTGGGGGATTAGGGGGAGGAGTCGAGGATTAGTGGGAGGAGGCGAGGATTATTAAGAGATAAAACATGTATTAGCTATGGATAAGTGAAATTAGCTTGTAGAGCTCACTGTATGACCCCGGAGGCGTATGTATACGTATGAGCATAAGAAAAATTATTAAAAAAATATTTGTAGGATATTTTGAGAAGAATTTTGGAGATAAAGCAGACCACTATATTTTCATTGTTGAGATCAACTCGCAAGAAAACATTTTGAAACGAAATTTAAAATTCATTTTGAATTTAGAGCGAGTTTGAGAAATTTTCTAGGTTTGGATTTTCGGGGTGCTACAAGGGGCTGACGTCATAGGGCTGAGAAAATAGATGTAAGGATGCGACAAAAAAAAGAAAGTCTAACAAGGAAGTCTAACTATCATGATTGTGCCATGTGCCCCCAAAAGGTCCTAATGACCTTATCGTTACTATTTTTGAGGAGTCTCCCCAATCGGGTGACCTCTTGCAATCGTCGCTTGATCCACCCTCGTTCGGCGCCACCTCCTTCCCTTTCTGGGATGTTTCTTGGCTTGGAGCACCCTGCTCCTAGCGGGCAACATCGGCTTTAGGAGCCACTTCCCCTGATGAGGCATGTCGCATCCAAAAGCCTCTAGCATCTGTCTGAGTGGACATCTAAAACCACCTTGAGCATCAGGTTGCCACCGCTCCGACCTTGCACCAACGACTTGTTCGGCTGCCCTGTAACCACAGGACCTGCAACTATTCGTATGGCTGCAGCTGCAATCCATAGAGACAAAATACTGTACAAGCTGCAGCCGGATTAATGCCACAGCAAGCCGCAAACCTTCTGTGTCGCACGAAATATTCGGGGTGTTGACACCGATATGGGAGGCAACTACTGCTACTCAGGATTTTTCCGCTAACGTGACCAAATGCACGTTCTCCTAGAAACGTCCTCATTCTGTGCAGTGTGATTTATACCGACACCGTTGTCTATCCGCAACAGCATCCGTGAGCTGATGGAGAAATCCCAAAGCATTCTAATATTTTTTCATTAAAATTTATAGGGAAACATACTTTATATTTAAGTCCTCTAAAAAAACTGGTTAGATTTTGACTAAATTTCATGAATTGGAAAAAAGTATAATACCAAAACTAAAATTCCCATATATTATAAATAGCATTACCTACCATTACAATGTATATAATAACATCGATCTTAATTTTTGTTTAGAAGCAGGCATGACTACACTCAGCCAGCGTAGAGTAGCGAGCATGAGTTCGCCCACCAATGCAGCAGTAGCACTTGTTATCTTTGCATGGAGGAAACCCTACAACGCATCGTGCTCCATTTCCTTGCATAATTCCTTCTTTAGCTGGAGTAGAAACACCGACATCATCTGTGGCATGACCTAGTAGAAGGTAAAGGATAAGAGTTCTATTACCAACAAATGCCTCGAGAATAATTACATTCAAAATTATTTGAGTAATTTAACACAGGGGATTGCGATACATTAGCAATTCGCCATGATACACACACGGTATCATATAATAACATTTTCTAAATTGTCTACATCTATCTAAGCATGCACACCTGAAGGCAACCTGGTGTTTTGTGAAAGCAAGGGTGAGTACACATCAACGTACTCAGCAAATGTCCTGTTTGGCTGTAGTGGACTAGCTTTATGTGGGGTTAAGGTCAAGCAGTTGCTTTTAGTTGATCATGTAATTATTACTAGTAGATAGCTAGGTTTTAACATTAACCCAAGTTGTTAACCCAAAAGTACTCTTTTCAAACAGAAGGAATACCAGAAACCATAATCATTATCATAATCACAATAGAAACCAACATTATCCTCATCATCATCTGTAAACAAAGTAGCCCTGATTCAATGTGTCTCTAATCAATGGAGCTCCCAAGGCCGCTCATAACCGCGAATACGACTGATATATCAGTTTCATAACACTGTGTAGAGGTTGCGCACTTTACCCACGAGCCGTGATTCCCTCTCTAGCCCGGGCTTACAAGACCCTTATTCACTCCCGAGGTGAATGGCCAAGGATTCACTACGAAGCCTTTACAAAGATTCCCTGAGGGTGTAGCCGCCCGTTAGGTTTCCTAAATGTACCGCACTCCTCCCCAAGGGGCAATCCACCCTCGGCAGAGCGAGCCGCATACACCGAGCCCATTGACGGCACGACGGCGAAGCGAACTACACCTCAGTTCCTCTAATTAATTAGCTAAGGGCGTCCCGTACCACCCTCATGGTTGCACTGTTTTCCCGGGTGGTCATCCAACGAACAAGTCCTTATGGAGAGGCGCTCGAGAAACCGCTCGAGTCCCCTAAAATGCCACAAGTATATCATCATATCCAGAAAAAATCATAGTATCATCATTGTATCTCATCATGTTCATTGATTAAAAGTAAAGAGCTAGCATAGAACTAATCATAATAATCAATACCCAAAGGGTAAACAAGGACATGAAAATAGAGTACTAGTCAATCCTTAGGTTGATCATGGTATGCGGGTTGATGAATTATAAAGTAAATGAGACATAATAGGTCAGAGGACACTTGCCTTCACCAAACCGATGCTCAGGGTCTTCGACTTCGTAGGACTCAAAGAACTTCATCTCAGGACCAGTGGTTCACCAAATCTTGATTGTCAATTCCTCGAAGCTCAGGAACAGATCGCAATCTATTAGCGACGCACAACGAAGACAAACAAGCACAAGCAAACATATACTTGCATAAGAACATTACATCATACAGGATAAAATATTATAAAGCATGCAATAAAAATATAAAGCTCGCTTCTATGGTGGCGCGAGGAAAAGAAATGCGGAAATCGGAGCTATGGTCAAGAAGTTATCGCATTAATGCCAAACAGGTATTAACTATAACATTTAATTCGACCTTACCAAATATAAATTAAATCTACTATTTAGTTCGATTAATCTGCTACATGAACAACTGTCAATAAATAAGTAATTTAATTAAAAAGAGAGATTCTAAGCGAGACGAAATCACGATGCGCGAAACAACACGACAGCGTGTGAATGGCGCGCGGCCACGCGCGACATAGCACGCGGACGACGCACGAAACAGTGTGCACGACCAGCGTGAACGACACGCGAATCTGCACGTCAACGAGCACATAACGAGTGAATAGCGTGACGATGCGCGCAGATAGTGTGACAACGCGTGATACTCGCTAACAGATAACGAGATTATACTAAACAAGTATTAATTCAAAAACATTTACACTGACATTAATCATGCTAATATTTATTATAAAAGTATAAACTAAAACTACAAATTAGTTTTAATCAGACTAACAAATAATTAATTAACGCGACTGACTCGTACGCGACGAGGTTACAAAGTTAACGCGACTGAAACTAGTCAAATAATGTTTGCGACGTAAAATATATTAAAAAAATTAATATTTTGCGCATTTAATGTGATGCTGCGTATTTTCATTGGTTAAAACTCACCACACGGATGGCCACGGGTTTGAAGACACAGAAAAACCGACCGGATCTAGTGTGGCCATACACGGAACGGCGTTGCACATGGCCAACCAGGCATTAATACGTAGCAGTCAGTTTTCTTTCCCACACACATTACGTTCAATGAGGATATCGTATAGGAAGGAACATGCAGGGGCCTATGATGGTTCTCCTTTCCGTGCTGCGATCGTGTGTGTAGTGAGAAGATTGCGCCACGGCGCTAGGCAAACGAATGGGCATGCAGGTGGCGCCACACGGGGCGGTTTCCTTTTTTTCTATTCCATACTGCACGAACGACCACAGTAGGAAAACGGATTGGCCTACCAGAGCGGGCGCGACGCCGACGTGGCGGGCACTACGGCGGGTGGGGCTGACGGCGGTGGCGTCTGCTCGCCGGAGTCGGGGCTGAGCGGTGCACAGCAGCACCATACAAGGGCGTGTCATGGCAGGGAAGGCTCGGCTAGACATCGGCCTGGCCAGGGATCACGCAGGGTGGCTGCGCGAGCTCGGCTGGGGGCGAAGCGAGCTAGCTGTGTGGGCCACGCCAGGCCGCACCGGCGAGGGAGTTTGGTGCGAGCTCCTTGGCCGCCATGATGTTTGCGTAGTGTCGAGGAAGAAGGAGGCGAAGAAGAGGGAGAAGGAGATGATTTGTCACCTACACATGAAGAACAGCCGAGCAGGCACGCAAGGAAGAGGAAGACGATGCGAGAAAGACGATGGGGCTGCTCATCCGACGACGCGAGGAAGACGACGAGGCGGCCCCTTAGACCACGGAGTTATAATGCATAGAGAGGAAAACGCGTGGGCTGCTCCTGTGTGAGAAGGAAGAGGGAAGGGGTTCATGGTAGGGGCGTACGATTGTATAGAAAGGAGAGGGTATGTATAGAAAGGAGAGGGCGCGAGAGGTGGTTGTCAATTTCATGGCGACTCTTGTCCTGGCCGAGCGAGAGAGACAGCTGCGCGGTGAGTTGCACGAGACAGGGTTAGACAGAGTTAGATGGGTGGTAGACAGGGTTAGATAAAATTAGATGAAGACGGTCAGAGCCGGCCCGTGGGCCCAAGATGACGAGGTGGACGCCGAAAGGATAGACGAGGATCGCCGACGCGAGCAGCATGCCGTTCGTGGGAATACGCGGTTCAGTAATCTCGCGAAAAGGGGCACGCGATCTGGAATAGATTCGACGAGAGGAAGAAATATATATATATATATATATATTATCGAGTTCCAAAAATTTTATAGTTTTCACAACTACCACATTTTAGGTATTTAATTAATATTAGAAAAACTGAAATTCATATTTCATACCCGAAGAAACCTTCCGAAGATTCCAAAAACTCTTGGGAACATCCTCGAGATATTTTATTCTGTAATGATAACATTTTGCACTCATAAACACTATGTATCAGCATGAATGCAACAATCAAAGTTCTTCTAAGATTTTATTTTACTAGGATTTTGCATAGATTTAAAACAAAATTACTCTTCACTATTTAGAAAAAGAAAAGCAAGGAAAAGAGAGGGTAACACCTGAATTTGGTGAATATTAGAAAAGAAATTTTATACCCCCAAATTCAGGGTGTCACAAATCTAACCCACTTAACAGGAATCTCGCCCCCAAGATTCAAGAAGACGCTAGCAAGAAAACAAGGTTGGTTCATAGGTTGTTCACGGCTTTCTTGAATTGAATTTGACTCTGCAAGCTTAACTTGTGGACTGGTTGCTTTGACCTTCAGATGCTCGCAACCAATTGATATAATTCTTGAGGATCCCTTGGACCTGTGGGTTAGGACCCACACACGCTTTCACTGCACCTATTTGATCTTGTTGGCTGATGTTGATCGCATTGTCTTCATTGGGGTTAGCAGCTAACCCCCTTACTAGGAGCATTGATACACACTTGGTGAAGATGCTGCCGACTCTGATATTGACTGATTAAGAGAGGTTGCAGGATGCCAACTGGACAGGTGCAAGCACTACTACAGTAAGCCTCTGTACAGGCGGTCCGGTTAGCCGCTTGTGGTGCACCGCCTGTGATGTAAAACAACATCACAGGCGGTCAATCAAAAACCGCTTGTGATAGACACACATCACAGGCGGTCCAGTTTAAAGGAACCTCCTGTGATAGACACACATCACAGGCGGTTTCTAATCCTAGCCGCTTGTGTTAGCCACACATCACAAGCGGTTTTAAATATAAGTTCGACTGTATTTCAATATACAGATTCTAGATTCATATTCAGATTCTAGATTCATATACAGAATTAATAACAGATTCAAACATAGATTCAAACACATATTCAAACACAGATATGTTGCATAACAGGTTCCATACACAGATTCATCCACATATCAAGTTCCATCATACACTGATTTATACACATATCAAGTTGCATAACAACTCAACATCTCAAAGTTCCATAGACAACTAAACATCTAAAGTTCCTAACTAAAGATCTAAACACTGTGTGATATCGTGTACAAACTTAGTTCTGGGAAGTCTTGTAAATTTCCATTTGTATTGTAGAATAGCCCTTGTTGATGAAGAACTTCACGGCGCATAAAGTAAAGCAAGTCTTTTACAACCTTAGCCACGCCGACGGAAACCATATCTCTTTCTAACCATTCAGCATTGATCTTGGATTTAGGAACCTGCAATGAAAGCAAAAAGCAAGTAGTGCTAAGAGTAATGTGATGAGCAACAATATAACATAAAAATTGCAACATAGACAATGATAGCGAACTTACATCCTCACGATTGACCATGTATTGGAAGGTGACACGGCACCATTCGCATACATAATAACCGCACAGGACAGTACCCGGAGGTTGTTTGTCACCATATGGAAATAATGATATGGACAAATTAGGCTTGTCCTATGGATGTTCGCCGCCAAGATCTTTCCAATAAAAACGGTATGCACTGCATATAAGAATTGCATTGTGAGATTAAGAATACATTTGTTAAGTTGTAATAAGTACAAGTGTGCAATAATAATCATACTTCTCTAAAATCTTCAAGAAGTCATTATACGTAGCCTTTTCCATTCTCAGTGAGTCGAAGACCACAACTTTACCATGCTTTGGAAAGATCATGATACAAATGTAGTGGTCACTATAAGCAGATTATGATCTCCTTATTGACAGATTTTCTAGTTTTTAGACTTAAAACAGTAGTCTGAACATGAGTTTTAGTATTTTGAGCTGTTTTTGGAGCCCATTTGTACCTAATCCATGAGGTTTTAGGACGTAGAGTATAAAGAGGAATTCAAGACCACCTAATGGTGAACAACTTTATGAAAGGATGATGGACATGATCGCACATAAAAAGTGAAGTAACAGCTGCTCAAAGGATGGACTGTCTGGTGGCTAGTGATTAATATATGGAGTATGAGACCCACATTTGGTGCTCTCTGGTAATTAATATATGGAGTATGAGCCCTACTTCATGTAGAAAAGTTAAATACCATTGTCATCATTGTCACGGGATTCCAGACACTACAAGCTCAAGCGATCGATCGGTGATCCTTGGGTTGTGGGGCTATGGTTTTTGGTTGAGGCTAATGCATTGGCTTAGGAATGCCAGCCCCAAAACCCCCTTTGTATTGCGCTTAGTGACCGGGGCCGCAACCATTATGGTTAAGTGGCGCCCTCAATCTGGGCAATATGGTTAAGTGGTCGCAACCATTATGGTTAAGTGGCCGCAACCATTGTTAAATGAAATGGGATGAATCACTTAACAAAACATGGACCTTATTACCATGTTAAATTAAATAGTATGAATCTCTTAACAAACAAATGGACTCGACTACCATGTTAAATAAAATACCATGAATCTCATGTAAAAAGTAGACTTCATTAGCCCACTAAATCAAATACCTAAAATATGTTATACCATCCTCAATGGAGAGTTTTGTAGTGTTGTTTACAACAATACGATGTAAGAGAGAACAAAATGATACAAGAATGAAATAATTACCCTTAATGCATTGGTTCATTCTATTATTTGATGATAATTAAATCCATGCATCAGAAGTGAACCAAATAAAAAGTAAGTAGTAGCTAGGCGGCAGCAAGCCACTCGGCCCAATCCGGCCGAGCAAGTACGCCGGAGCTGAGCTAGCAGGTCGGCCGGCTCGAAGTTCCTAGGTGGTCGTGCGGCGATGGACATGGTGCTGGCAGACGGTGTGTGTGTGCATACCTGGAGGAGGAGGTGGTGGCGGTGCACGGCGGCGTTGGGCTCGGGGACGGCGACGTGGCGGGCGCCCAGCTCGGAGACGGCGGCGCTTGGGCTTGGGCTAGGCGACGGCGTGGCGGGCGCTCATAGCTCGTGCGCCGCGCACCCCACGAAGAAGCGTTGGGCTCGGGGACGGTGGCGTTGGTCTCGGGGACGGCGGCGTGGCGGGCGCCTAGCTCGGAGACGGCGGCGCTTGGGCTTGGGCTCGGCGACGGCGTGACGCAGTAACAGCCTGGCGGCGCAGTATCAATTCGGGCGAGAGTTAGGGTTCCTGCTGGAACCACCGAGGCTTTTATACTATATACACATCACAGGCGGACTTTTAGAAAAACCGCTTGTGATGTATAACATCACAAGCGCTTTTCTATTTCGACCGCCTGTGATATGTAAACTTCACAGGCGGTCGAAATAGAAAACCGCTTGTGATGCTATACATCACAAGCAGTTTTTATAAAAATCCGCCTGTGATGTGTATGTAGTATAAAAGGCTCGGTGGTTCTAGCGCAGGAACCCTAACTCCCGGAGCCCGACACGCCGCTAGGCTGACACTATAGCGGCGGCGAATTTTTTTGATCTACGGGGAGAAGGTTTTGTTTTTGATTTTATTGATTGATTTCAAGAGTTTATGCATATATATGATCTCCGTTTGTTTTCTTTCTCATTTTGATACGATTTTTTGCCTCAATTTTGTAATATAGACCGGAATTGAAGAAAAACTCAGGAATTCCAAGATTTGGACTTGTAGTTGATCTAATTTAAAGATTTTTTATAAAGAGTTGTCTCACCTCAAGGTACCTATATTGCTGCAATCTTGTTTCATTTTCATGCACATTAATTCGTTCATGATTTAGGGATTAAATTCAATTAATTAGGGATATTTTAAATTTTTTTGTATCATGTGCTAGGTACATATCGATATGATCTTGTTTAACTTTCATGTACATTTATTTTTTCATGCATTGATTTGATGCATGTAACAAAGAATGTTTTTGACAGCATCATTGGAACCTTGCTGGGCATGTCGAGTAAGACAAAGGACAGACTTAAATCACGCAATGATCTAGTAGATCTTCAAATCAGACCGGAACTTCATCCAGTGGATAGTGGCAAAGGGAAGCCTTACCTCCCCCAGCTAGCTACAACTTGTCAGTTGAGGAGAGAACAAAGATTTGCAAATGTTTGTGTGGGGTCAAAGTGCCCACAGGTTTCTCATCCAATATCAGCAAACTAGTCAGGATGAAGGACTTGTCTCTATTTGGCTACAACTCTCATGACTGCCATGTGATGATGACGGTGTTCCTCCCAATTGCGGTAAGAGCCCTCGAAACAGAGCATGTCAAAGTTGTCATCACACGCCTATGTTACTTTTTCAATGTGGTTTCACAAAAAGTAATAGCTTTAGAAGACTTGGACTATCTAAAGGCGTACATCATCGAGACTATGTGCAAGCTTGAAATGTGTTTTCCTCCATCATTTTTTGATATGCAAGTACACCTAATCATACATCTCGTGGATTAGATAAAAATATTAGGGCCACTATATTTACATCATATGTTTCAGTTGGAGCGATACCTGGGAGTATTAAAAGGTTATGTGCGAAATCGTGCTCACCCAGAGGGTTCAATCATGGAGGGTGTTGGGACTATGCTTCGTCGCCGAAGGTCTTGTAGGAAGAAGCGGCTTTCGGCTGAAGCTGTTTGTATGAGATGGCCGAAGGTTCCTATTCATGAAGCTTCGGTATTACAAACCGACTTAAAGATAGAATGACCTTTTAGTCCATAAAGGTCTGAGTCAATGTTGTAAACTTTTATGAGGGGCATAATTGTAATTCCTCACAGGCTGTGTCCTGTGCCTAAAAATAGTGAACAGTATTCCTTTACTCTTCACGGATTCTGGTAATTGCAATCGCATCATTCGGGAACCAATCTTTGCCAAGGCAGAGGTATAACTGTATTCAATGATTCAATATATTAAGTAAATATAATATGATTCGTTTATGATTCATTTACCTTTGATACCCTTTATTTTATGTTATCTTATACAATCTATTAAAATTCAATTACGAAGACTTAACCTTCGTAATCGTATTCTCATCAACCTTCGTCCAAGGTTCATTATCCTCAAGGGAATAATGCTTCGTGGACGAAGGACGTTAACATTTAACATTTTATGTTGCCTTGTTCTTAATCCATAGCATTTGAGAACAAGTCCCCAACATTGGCGCCCACCTCCGGTGAACTCACTTCCACTTTTTTGAGTTGATGGCTTCGTTCAACGATCAAGCTGGAGCTGCTTCGGACCCGAAGCTGGTGCTCCCGATAACAGGTGGTTCGTGCTCAGAACCAGCCAACAAAAAGCAGAAGAAAGAGGCGCAGAGAAGGGTACAACATGTTGGAGTGCAGGGACCCTTTATCAAGTCAAGGTGGTCCCACATTCCAATCACCTTCTCCCAGGAGGACCTTCAGCTCAAGGATTTTCCTCATAATGATGCTATGGTTATTTCCTGCGTTATCAAAGAGTTTCTGGTCCACAATGTCTTGGTTGATACAGGCAGTGCAGCTGATATCATATTTGCTAAGGCCTTCAGACAAATGCAAGAGCCAGAAGACAAGATTCATGATGCTACACACCCTCTCTGTGGCTTCGGAGGAAGACAGATTGTAGCACTGGGCAAGATCACCATGTCAGTGACCTTCGGATTCATCAACAACACTAGAACCGAGCAAGTTGTGTTTGACATAGTTGACATGGAATACCCTTATAATGCAATTATTGGTCGTGGCACCCTCAATGCTTTCGAAGCAATTCTTCATCCTGCTTACCTTTGCATGAAAATACCTTCGGATCAAGGACCCATCGCTATTCATGGAAGTCAGGAAGCTGCCAGAAGGGCCGAAGGAAACTGGACTGACTCCAAAGCAATCCATAGCATAGATGGAGCTGAAGCTTGTGAACAGTACAAATTTAGAAGGGAGAAGGCAACTTCAGCAGATCAGCCGAAGCCTATGCTCTTATGTGAGGACATAGCAGAGCAGAGGGTGCTGTTGGGCTCTCAATTATCCGAAGAACAGGAGAAAACCTTGATAAGGTTTTTGTTCAACAACAAAGATGTTTTTGCTTGGTCAGCCAATGATCTTTGCGGAGTTAACAGAAATGTTATTGAACACTCGCTCAATGTTGACCCATCCTTCAGACCCAGAAAGCAGAGGCTTCGGAAAATGTCTGATGATAAGGCCGAAGGTGCTCGTAATGAAGTCAAAAGACTCCTCAGTGCAGGAGTTATCAGAGAAGTAAAGTACCCAGAATGGCTAGCTAACACTGTTATGGTAAAAAAGGCCAATGGCAAATGGCGAATGTGTATCGATTTTACAGATCTCAACAAGGCTTGTCCGAAGGACGAATTCCCATTGCCAAGGATAGACTCTTTAGTTGATGCAGCAGCTTCTTCAGAGCTCATGAGTCTACTAGACTGTTACTCAGGCTACCACCAAATCTGGATGAAGAAGGAAGATGAGCCGAAGACTAGCTTCATAACCCCAAGTGGCACATATTGCTATCTTCGGATGCCTAAGGGGCTCAAAAACGCTGGAGGAAGTTTCAGCAGAATGACTGTGAAGGTTCTCCAGTCTCAGATAGGCAGAAATGTGCTAACTTATGTTGATGACATCATTGTAAAAAGCACGAAACAAGAAAATCACATTGCTGATTTGCAGGAGACCTTCGCCAGTTTCAGACAAGCTGGCTTAAAGTTGAATCCAGAAAAATGTGTCTTCGGAGTAAAGAAGGGGAAATTTCTTGGATGCTTGGTTTCAACAAAGGGAATTGAAGCTAATCCAAGTAAAATTGAAGCTATACTTCGAATGGAGCCACCAACTACAAAAAAGGGGGCCCAAAGATTAACAGGGAGGTTGGCATCTCTTAATAGATTTATATCCAGATCAGCAGAAAGAAATTTACCATTCTTCGAAGTGCTGAAATCAGCCGAAGTCTTTCAATGGGGACCAAGCCAACAAAAAGCCTTCGAGGAACTGAAGCAATATCTGATGGCCAGGGCCTTCGAGGAACTGAAGCAATAACATTAACTCCACCAACGCCAGGGGCTCCTTTGTGGCATCCAGGAGAAGCTTGATGGCCAAGTCAACAAAACTTGATGACCAAGCCAACAAAAAGCCTTCGAGGAACTGCAGCACTTGTCCAGGAGAAGCTTGATGGCCAAGTCAAGAAGCAGGTCCTAGTGTATTTTGTATCTGAAGTTCTTAGTATATCAAAGAAAAACTATACAGAATTAGAGAAGGTGTTATATGCTGTTTTGATGGCATCCAGGAAGCTTCGGCATTACTTTCAAGCATACAATATTGTTGTTCCTTCGTCGCAGCCGTTGAAGGATATTATGAGAAATAGAGAAGCTACTGGGCGGATTGGAAAATGGGCTGCAAAGCTCAATGAATTTTGCATTGATTATGTGCATAGATCTTCGATTCAGTCCCAGGCATTAGCAGACTTCATTGCTGACTGGACGCCAGGGGCTCAGGATGAAGAAACAAATAAAGATGCAGAAGTATGGACAGTGTTTTGCGATGGGTCTTGGGGAACCTTCGGGGCAGGAGCAGCTGCTGTGTTGGTCTCACCATCCAAAGTTAAAACTTGTTATGCGGCAAGACTCGATTTCAGTTGCACAAACAATATTACTGAGTACAAAGCCCTGCTTTTGGGTCTTCGGAAGCTAAAAGCAATGGGAATCAGAAGGGCCATTCTTAAAACTGATTCCCAGGTTGTTTCGGGTCATATCGACAAGAGTTGCAAGGCTAAAGATCCGAAGCTTTAAAAATATCTAGACACGGTCCGAAGAGTCGAAGCTTCCTTCGAAGGATTTTCTGTCAAAAATATCCCTCGAGGACAAAATGAGCATGCTGATTTGCTAGCTAAGTCAGCAGCATAGGGGCTGCCCTTACCTTCGGATGTGTTCTTCGAAACAATAAAAGCACCTTCAGTGGAACTTCTTGAAAGAGCAGTCCTCAATATATCTCCTGTTTATAGCGAAGATTGGAGAACTGAGATCATCTCTTACCTTCAGGGTAAATTCCTTTCAGATGACGAAACTTATAACAGGAGGATAGAGGCAAGAGCTCGTCCATATGTCATGATAGAAGGGGAATTGTACAAGCATGGAGTTTGTGCTCCACTACTCAAGTGTTTATCTAGAACCGAAGGCATAGAATTGATGAAAGAAATACATGCAGGCCTGTGCGGATCTCACATTGGATCTAGGCCGTTACTTGGAAAAGTTTTCCGTCAAGGGTTTTATTGGCCGAAGGCAGCTTCGGATGCAGCGGAATTAGTTCAAAAGTGCGAAGGTTGTCAGAAATGTGCAAGAGATCAAAAACAACCTTTGTCCTTAACCCAGCTCATACAACCCATCTGGCCATTGCAAAGGTGGGGCCTTGACTTGTTAGGTCCGTTACCACCGGCCCAAGGAAACTTAAGATATGTTGTAGTGGCTGTGGAATATTTTTCCAAATGGATTGAGGCAAAGCCTTTAGCTACAATCACTTTGGCCACCATTCAAAAGTTTTTCTGGCAGAATATTGTTTGTCGTTTCGGGGTACCAAAGGCTATCACTGTGGATAATGGAACACAGTTCGACTCCGAAGCTTTCAGAGATTTCTGTGATCAAATTGGTACGAAGATCCATTTTGCATCAGTCAGACATCCGGAGTCAAACGGACTCGTTGAAAGAGCCAATGGCATTATAATGACAGGAATAATGAAGTTAATCTTCAATCAACCCAGGGGAAAGTGGCCAGATCAATTAATCAAAGTGGTGTGGAGCCACAACACAACAACATCAAGGTCAACAGGCTTTACTCCATTCAAGTTATTGTTTGGTGACGAAGCAATAACTCCGGAGGAAGCTAAAACCGGATCAATAAGAGTAGTAGCTTCGGCAGAATTAGGTTCCGAAGCTGCTTATTCTGTGGAAAAAGATGCTTTAGAAGGGATCAGGCTTCAAGTTGTGGAGAACATCAATAAATATCAAGCCGAAACAATCAAATGGCGTGATAGAAAGGTTCGGCTAAAGAATATTGAGCCAGGACATTTGGTGCTTCGAAGAGTGGCCAACCCAGATACAGTAGGCAAGTTGCAGTTGAAATGGGAAGGACCTTTTTTGGTAGTATCTTCGTCAAGACCCGGTTCGTACAGATTGAAGGATATGGACGGTAACGACATTCCTAGATCTTGGAATGCGGATGAGCTTCGGCGATATTATGTATAACTTGATGTAATTTTTTATATTTCTTCACTTTTCTTTCATGGCACCCTTTTCCTTTCTGAAGGGGGAGAAAGGTTTTTAATGGGGCCATCATATGTAATTTCCTTTTTTTAGTTCTATAAGAGCAAAATCCCCCAAGGAATGTAAATGTAAAAGTTGAGAACGCACCATCGAGTGCCGAAAAGTAAAGAGCGAAGAAGCTCCAAAGTCGTTCCTAAGGGAATGCAGAGCTTACAGCGAAAAGTCAACGCTGATTCCGCCGAAAGTAAAAGGCGAAGAAGCTCCAAAGTCGTTCCTAAGGGAATGCAGAGCTTACAGCGAAAAGTCAACGCTGATTTCGCCGAAAGTAAAAGGCGAAGAAGCTCCAAAGTCGTTCCTAAGGGAATGCAGAGCTGATGTGTGATTGTTTCTAAGGAAATAATGGCTGTGATTATGGCTTCGGATATGTGTTTGGACATTCATTTGCACATCACATTACATCATAGCATTTGCATTCATAAACATTCATTCAGGCATATGTAGGATAATCATCATCATGGCATAAGTGGTTGCTTCGGCAAAAAGAAGAGCTTCTTCGTGTACAAAAAGAAGAGCTTCTTCGTGAACAAAAAGGAGAGCTTTGGAAGAAAGGGAAATGTTGTTTTCTATGCTTCGCTGTGTACGAAAAGAAGGGAAGGTGTTTTTTCGCCTTCGGCTCAAAAAGATAATTTCGTCCACATCAAAGCACCTCTCATACATTAATGGAAGGATAAGAGCACATTACAAGGTATGAACAAAATTCATTAAAGATAAGTTTAGTTACATTTACAAAAGTTATCTCAAAAGTTTCTTGAGTCTGTCTACAGTCTACTCCTATTTAATCTTCAAGGGACTTCAGCTTCGGCGTCATTCTTTTTAATCATCGGCTTCGGCTTCGTCATCCTGCATGAATTAAGTTGTTGTAAGTCAAAATCGAGCTTGAAGGAAAAGGTAAGCACAAGGTATGATTTCTTACTGGTTCAAGATGACTCCGAGCTTCGTCTCCAGCCTTTTCTCGCCCGCCTTTTGTCCATATCATCTTTACAAATCTATTGGAAATGCTTCGGGCGAGATCAGGAATGTTATCTAGAATTGATGGTGATAAAGTGAAATTGGGCCTATTGACAATCTTTCCATGATCGCAGCCAGCTTTTAGGAAAGCTGCAGCAGTGCCCCGAGAAGCTACCCAGGCGCAGAAGTCACTGTGCCCAGCTATAACTTCGTCAAGCTCATCAATTTCACCCTCAATATGTTCGAAGGTCTTTGGTAAATCTTCAGCTGACGGGGTGAATTTCTCACTGCTGGCTCCAACTGAGTGGAAAATTTTTCTTAGTCGTTGAATACATTTGTTGCTAAATTCCAAACATTTTTCTTGAAGGCCTGCCAATAGTTTTTTCAAATCTGAATTTTGTTGAACTTCGGCTTCAAGTTTTGCATTAAGCTCTTGCTTTTCTTGTTTAAACTGCCCAGATTGGCAGAGAAGCTTCGTGTTCAGTTCTGTTATTTTAGCTTCGGCTTCCGCCAATAAACCTTCAGTTGCTTGAAGCTCGAAGTTCTTCTTCTCAATAGCAGCTGATTGCTCCTTTATTTTGCTTTCTAAATTTTCAATTATAACTTCGTGTTTCTTGTCTTCCAAATCTTGCTGCATTTTTAAAGCTTTGCTCAACAGCATACTCTGCACAAAAACAACCTTCGTTAGACATGTTTTCATTATTAAAAACAATAAAAGTTAAGGGAAAAGTAGTTCACCTTGAAATTGGAATAAAATAAACTACCAACGATATGTTGTCGTCGGTAGTGGCTAATGTCCGTTTCTAGCTTCGGAAAACCGATACTCTTTGACAGAGTACCGATAACTTTGGCTCCAGTTTGATCTCGGATACAATCTAATTTTTCATCATCAATACCTCCGAAGAGGAGTGCTCCTGGTTTATACCCGCAAGATTTGGCATACTCTTTAAGCTCTTCTATTTCGGGTTTTGACAATTTTTCTCCAACTAAATTTTGAAACATGAAGGCCTCGTCCTCTGAAGCTTCGTCAACAATTTCCTTTTCTTTCCCCGGCACTGCGGCCATAGCCTCTTCGGTGGCAGTGGTAGCTTCTTCTGTGGCCATGTCTAGCAGCATTTTGTCGATGTGTTCGATTGTGCTTTCCAGGTTCAAATCTTCAATTGAGGCAGCTTCGGCAGCCGCGACCTCCGAAGGTGTGATTTCAATATTTGTTCTTTCCTCAGCCGCTGGTGCCTTCTGAGCTGAAACTCTTGGTGGTGTCTTGTCAATGACCTCTGTCACAGTGATGATTCTTTGTCTCTTTGCTTTAGTCGTTTTCTTCGTTTTTTCGGGCTCCTTTTCCTTCTGAAAAAACTTTGTCAGTTGAGGCCCCAATGGACTTAGCTTCGCAGGCAGGGATTCAGTCATTACCTTCAAAATTTCCTCCACGTCAGTGGCAGAGGGTGATGCGGGGGTTTCTTCTTCGTCGGATATTTTTTGCTTCGGAGAAGACGCTTTCCTCTTCTTCGGAATTTTCTTCTTTGATGGTTCTTTCTCATCTTCATTTAAGGCTTCAGTTATCCTTTTCCTTTTCTGGCCCCCGACACCTTTATTCAGATTTTCATAGTCAGGGTATTCAAAACCCAAGGCGTCCAACACTCAATTCAGTCTTCGCTTCGGACGGGTGCCGAAGGCCGCAGTCATCAACTGATCTTCTTTTTTGGAGTAATTGCCAAGTATTTCATTGCACATTACTTCAACTGTTTCCAACCACTCTTGGCAAGGTGTTTTAAAGTATTTCTTAAACTTGTAATAGTAAGGTAACCGCACAAGTTCACCTTCTTTCTTCTCCCCCTTTAGCTTCGACATTTCCCATTCTTTTAAACTAGGAAAAACCTTGAAAGCCAAAAACTCCTGAACCAGGTCTCTTGTACTGATATGCTCTGCAATAATTCTGAATTCATCCAACGCTTGTTGGGTTGGACCTTCTGGTGTCATGTTGCAACGAGGTCGGGTTTCTCCGAAGATTAATTCAAGTGGACTTTGCACAAGCTTCTCCTTGTCATCATCAACCTTGACATAGAACCACTCTGACTTCCAGCCTGCTGCCCATTTGCTTCGGTAGCTGATTACAGGAAACTTTGTGGTTTTCCGATAAGCAAAATTATAGCAACCAAAATTGTCATGCAATCCATCTTTTCTAGATGTAACACCCCTGGTGTTACTATAACTAAAACTTGAGCATGGCATCATGGCATTGGCATTGCATATGTTTGACACACCTAGAGTGCATTCACTAGGCAAAAATTTCAAACAAGTTGTATTGTTTAAGTGTTTTGCAAATAGGACCCTGGATAGGAAGCTTTACCCTAAATAGTGGTTAAAGGGGTAAAACTTAACCTAAGATGAGAAAACCTAAAGACCTTATGGAAAGAGTCATAAAATGACCCTAAAGATAAATTTGAATCACCTTTATACCCCTAGAATACCAGAAACCCTAATTAGAACCCTGGAAAACCCTAAAATTAAACCCTAGGGGCTTATGTGCAAAAGTGGTGAACCTTTGGGTTAAAGTGCAAAAACCAAACCAAATAAGTATTTTAAGTCATTTGGTTCACAAATATGTGGACTTGAAAGCCAAACCCTAAGTTTTGGACTAATTTGCAAAAAGGACCTTGATTTTGATTCCTATGCTAAGTCTGAAATCAGGGTTATAGGCCCAATTTTGGGGCTGTGTAGCTTTCAAAATAATGAGAATTCATGTTAAGTGACCACATCAAAGTTGAAGACCTAACATAGGAGAACAACTTTGTTTAAGGATTCAAGCCATGATCTTATGAGAAGTTGGGAGAAAAACCCAATTAAAGTTGGACTGTCAGCCTGAAATAGTCTGAACCTTAAGTTGACAGTGACTTTGCTCTAAGTTTGAGAGCCAATTCAACTGAGATCCAGTGCAAATTTGTGAATGATTTCCATAACAAACTTGTAGCTGGTAGGTGGCACTACAACTTTGATGCAGAAGGCTAGTTCTGGTGCCACATAAAAATCGAAGGAAATCAAGCTCCAACTTGGGCTGTCAGCTGGACTGAATGGCGATCCCATGGTACAGTAGCCTGATAGGATCAGACCGCCAGCGCAACTGACCCACCGCCGACGACCAACTACATGGCGAATTGTGCCGTCGCCGGTCCACGTTGTGCTCTGGGTAGGTGGGTAACACCCGGTGTACGCTACGCCGCCGTGGATAAGCTCCAGCCATTAAAAAAACTCCGGCCACCATACTGCGTCACCGCTGTGGAAGACGATAAGAACGCCGGTGATAGCCGTCGTCCGACCCTACGCCACGTATCCGGGCACCTCTGTCGTGTCGTCGTGACGCCTCACGGCTGTCTCATCGATGCCGGTGTGCCCGCCACGGCGGTGGACACGAAATCGCGAAGCCGATGACCTTCCTTATCTCCGGCCGCCGCGCGTCATCGCTTAAATTCGCGGCCACCGCTTGAGGGCTATATAAATTGACCTCGCTCGTAGCTCCGCCATGTAGTCAAGCAACTCCTGTATCTATCTGTGCCCTGAATTATCTACCCGAAAGCTTTAATTTGAGATTTCCCCCAAATCCACCCAAAACACCGCAAGAACCTAGCTCACCGTGGCCAGCTCGTTCTGGTAAGTCCCTATTCAATCCATGTGTTGTTTTCGTTCCTCTGCGTGCTTGTGAAGCTCACGGTGGCGTTCGTTTGCTCAGTTCGGCCATGGTTATGTGGGAACGTGAGCTCGACGCCCCGGTTTCCGCCCTGAGCGTGGGCAGAACACTTTCTTGGAGCGCCATTCGAAATTGAGGATCGTTCTTAGGTCACCTTAGGTCCGTAAAGCCTCTCCGATAGTTAGCTTGAACCATCATCGCCGATCATGGCCGGTACGAATCACGGCAGGGATGAGCGGGGAGCGTGCCATGACCAAGGGTACTCGTGGAGAAGAGATAGAAACCCAAGGGCATTTCTGCAATCTGTCAGTGACTTAATACAATAGTGAATGAACCTATTTCTGTTTAGCCGTTAAGCTGAGGGCCCTTCTGCAAGATGGCCAACGCTGGCGCGGGCGCGTACGCGGGCGCGCTTCTATGCAGGGTTGGGCCGCCTAAGCCAGTTTGAGCCCAATACTGTTGAAGTGTTTTTCTTTTTCTTTTTCAGAATAACTTTAGAAATTCCTGGAAAATTGTAGAAAAATCCTAAAAATATGAGACCAATTTTCTTAGAACCCTAATTTCCTGTAGTATTTAATAAAAATAAATTCATGATTTTTAGATCAAATAGGGAATTTTAGAGTATTTAAAATAGCCTAAACTACTGGTTCTAGATTTTTAGAAAATAGATAATAATCCCAAAATTGCCCAAACTTTTTATGTGAGCTTTTCACATTATTTAGAAGCCTTGGGTATGGTTTGAGTTGATTTGGACCTTGTTTGATCACCAAACCCCAAAACACCCCCCCTGCCCTATGAACTCCTTTACCGACTCCGGAAACCCTAAGTTCTCGGAGTTCCGTGAAGGAAAGTTGTACTCAAGACATAGACAATAAGTTTATATTATCTTTACATTCTCATAAGCATGACATGGCATTCATTCTTATATATATATACCTATATGGTTATATTTAGAAAACGAAGAAGAGAGTGAAGTGACTGAAGGGAAGACACCACCACCTTTGGAATCTCGGGCAAGGACTTGGCTCTACTTCAACATCTGCGAGTCCGAGCCTGACTCACCTACTAACAAAGGCAAGCCCCGGTGCATGCAACCCCTTTCCTTGTGTTTTTAAATACTTTTTGCACACTTAAGTCTAGTGAAATGTGCATTAGGTTCATAGGAGTTACTTGAAACCCTTTGATGCATTGCTTTCCTTGATATCCATACCATTATAGATACTTCTGTGAAGTATCAAAATATGATTTACAAAATGCTTAGCCTTGCTTAGATCTTGTGGATAGAGGTTGTCCTCAATTTAACCATGGAGAGGATGGCTTCTACCTGCAAGAATATTTTCATTTGGAGCAATAGTGGGATCTTACTGCTAAGTTCCCTGTGATGCTCTTTCATCCTAAGGAACAGACACAATCCTAAGGATGGAAAATACTTAAATTGAGACTTGGGTTAGGAACAGGTGATGTTCTACCCGGGTTGGTTAAGGATTAACGCGTATGTAGGCGTGCTGACCGAGGACCCTTTAACTGGTCACATGCCTCGTCATGGGTAAGCCTTGCCTCGGGCAGACTAAGGCCGGAATAAGATAACACGAAATGGGCGTGGAGCGGTGGCGAGAGTAGCGTGTACCCTCCGTGGCAAGAGGCTGGACGGTGGTGTATCTGTGCTCTCGGTTTGCGTGAACCTGATCCGGTCTTAAGAACCCCGGTGGCGGGTTGACATATGCAAGGGTTAAGTGCTACATATGTCGTGTGATTGGAGATCCTCAGCTGAGTATAATCGATTCGGATCGCCGTACCTTCGCGGTTATGAAGACTTGGTCACTTTTCTACAACCTAAAGTCAGGATGTGAACACTATGGATAAAAATGATGTTGTATTGATAAGATGATTGAAATTAGACTAGATGCAAACAGAGTCTATTAATACTTAACATGGCGTTAAAAGATTGAAAGTAAGGACTCACTTTAGTAAGCTACTTCTGCAAAAGTATAAGTTGATTTTTGCTAAAGCCTCTCCTTGACTCCTATTTACCCAGCATACCCTTGAGAGTCTTTTCCTTAGTCGGGTAAGACTTGCTGAGTAATTCCATACTCAGGGTTTATCCCTTTGTTGTTTTTAGGTGAGGAAGCGACAAATTTTTGTTGCTTCTGCTCCAAGGTGGTACCCAACGAGGAAAAACAAGACTGAAGTGCGGGAGGACTCGGTCCTCCACTTAGGATCTTTTGCTTAAGAACTTATCGGGAGGAGTTTGTGCCTCCCTTGGTTTGTATAATATTACTACTCTGCACTCACTTTTAGTCTGGTCTGTAATAAAATAACTCAAGCTTGCTTTTGAAATAAATGTAAGTTTATGTAACTGCTTCCGCATTTCTTTATCTCTGATGTTCTGTAATGTCTGCAAGACGGGTGAGACGTTCCTGGTAAGGTAAGGAAAGATACCGAACTTGTCAAGTAGTTCAGGGGCACCTACAGGGTTGTCTGAAGTCCGTTGGACAAGGACAACTGTAGGTGGGCCTAATTACTTGGGAGGTTCCGTCACAGCTGGTATCGGAGCGTAGCCCTTCTTTGCAGATATTATGAGGCATCTTCAAAAGGATTTTCAAAAAAGTCTTACCTAAAAACTCTTTTCTCTTCTTACCTAAGTATTCTGAAGAGTCTATCTTAAAGACCAGATAGGAAGAGTGCAATGTATAGAAGGTTGAATCGACTAAGGTTGATTCTGTAATTATACATGCATCATGCTAAGCACTATATTAATAAAATTTCCCCCTTAGAGAAATGTTGTCGCGCATCAGAAAGACCGCGCGCAAATCTACTAGACCCATTGGCGTACCCTGCCATTAACTTGCCCCAAGACATGAAGAAAGTAATAGTGGTAGCGACGATCCTATCGGGATCTGGAAGCACAAGTCGAACTGCTTCAGTCAGAACTCCGCCGCAGGAATGATCTATGGATCGCGGATGCAGCCATCCGCTACTTGCAAGACTAACTCGCGAAACGAGATCTAGCGCTCGATTGGGCGGTTAACTCTCGTCCATTTGCCTGGGCTAAGGAAGCCAAAGCTCGAGCCCATGTGGAGGAGCTTAGCTTAGCCATGGATAACTTGCAGGTCTATTATAATACACTACATGAAGGAGTTCATGTGTTGTGTTCACAACTGCACCCGAACGTCCCTGCAGATCTTGTCGGGACAGAAGTCGGACCTTCTAGAGTAGCGGGAGAAGCACTTGATGGTGAACTGGACCTTTTCAGGCCCCCTCCCTCTATGAAGTTGGTTGACGAATGGTCTTCTACAGTAAAACTACCAAAGGTGAGAAGAAGTGGCTTACCAAGTGCCTTTAACATTGGCCAGACAGGACTTTCCTACTAATATGATCGTTCTGAAAAGCCAAGACATAGATGTCATTTTGGGCATGAACTGGTTAGTCCAGCAAAAAGCAATTCTCAACCCTGATCTGAGAACCATCAGGTTGAGTTATGACCAATAGAGAGTTGGTAACTTGATTGCCTAAACCCAAGATTAGGCTATATTCGTATTTAGTGAACCATGACCCGACCCAAAGTCGAATTTTTCGTGATCACTTCATGACCACACCCGTACAAAGAAATGCCTAGATAGTTTCCTTGTTGAACCTAAAGTGTACCCAGACTTCAAACAAGGATCTCAAGTCATGTCTCCTTTTAACACCATTCTCCTGTTTAGTTAATGCAGGTTGAAGTCCCTAGTGTATTTGGCCTCTCCATGCGGATCACCATGTTGCTCTAGTAACCCAACCTAGGAAAGACATGTCCGACCATTTTCTTGAATTTAATGCCTTTGGTTCCTTCATATCTATCGAAGGTCTATCAACTTAATCCTTGACCTTGTGTTCTCTGCGATGGGCATAGAAATATGCTTGGGCTGAATTAACAGTCTCCCATCGTACTTCTTTCATCAAGTTTAGATTATGACCATGCCTTGGGCCATGATCTATTTGGCTCTCTACTTGTAACCATCTTTATTAGTGGAGTATTTCGTTGTGTATAATCACCCTTGCTCAATCTATTGGTGACATGGTTAAGAACTTATGGTACCGCGGCGAAGCTGAGAGCCTCCTATGAATGTGCACCCAGGATTTTGCTGCTTGGCGCATGTCGGTATCGAGGTCTCTAGTCATGATCCATTATGGAATTACACTGATGTGTTGTCTTCCATTGACCTCCTTGAAACACTCTCTATGTTGTCTTGAAGAGATCAAGCAACATCTGTCATTTCCATTGGATCAAAAGGGCATACCACTTTCATGTGTGGTCTTATTTCTTTTGATCTTGGTAGTGACTACTCATATAAGTTCCCTTTGCATCCTTTGTGTAAAGGTGAAGCCTTGGAGCTTTTTAGTGTAAGAAAACAACTAATTAGCTCTCAAATTGGAGATTGACTTTCCCCTGCTGCTGAAATGCAGGAGTTTGTTCATTCGCTTTCCTAATTAATCCATGTATTCCCTAACCAAGTGGATAATTCATCTCGCATGAGAAAAAAACGGATGAACACCTTGACCAAATAGATTTTTAACCAAGTGTAGGATTTCCTGTTAGCAAATGTGAACTCTCAACCCCTTGGCTTACCAATGGTACTGAGAGGATTTGCTCATTGTCAAAAGTAGTTCAACAAGTTGGTTTTGACTAACTTGTAACTGCCCGTTGAACGAATGCTGAGTTTAGAGATCGTTTTATCGAGTTGTCTAAACTCACTTTGGTTCAACCTACCCTAAAGAAAGTACTTACCAAAGTCAAGTTGACCAGTAAATCATCGCTCTAGTCGTGCCTCGACCGTCTCACGCGTGTTTTTCCTGCATGTGTGATCATGCCGATCCATGACTAGTGCTGGATAAAATGGACTGGTTGCAAAGTCCGCATTTTTAGATTCCTCCGCTGGTGATTTTTCTTGAATCTATATCACCTTTCGTGGACTTGGATTCCCTGGTTAACACGAGTTGACCGTGGTGTTATTCGACATTCACACCCGTCTCGTGTGCTATGAACTTACTGTAACAACTTGTTGGTAAACCTCTACTTGTGTGTTTTACCCAAGATGGTGCATCTGATTCTATTTGGGTAAAGTTGCATAATTGCCACCCAACAGACTCAGACAGTACAGTGTCATCCGAAGAAGCAAGTTGCACACATGGAACCTTATGTGTTCTTCTGGTGGGCAAAGATGCAAATTGAAATTGCACACTATGTGGCTAGGTGTGACACTTATAAACGTGTCAAGGCCATATACATGAAGACTGCTGGTCCATTACAATCCTTACCTATCCCAACATGGAAATAGGAAGATATTAGTATGGACTTCATTGTGGGATTACCCAGGACTACAAAAGGGTATGACTCTATCTGGGTTATTGTTGATCGGCTTACGAAAATTACTTATTCTCTGCCAGTCAAGACAAATCACCCGGCTACTGTCTATGCCCAATTATACATTGCTCATATTCTTAGTCTGCATGGTGTTCCGAAGACCATAGTGTCGGATCATGGATCGCAATTCGTATCCAAATTTTGGGAAGAACTTCATAAATCCCTGGGTACTAAGTTGCTCCACAGCTCGACCTATCATCTTCAAACCAGTGGGCAGACTGAGAGGGTAAACCAAGTACTGGAAGATATGCTACGGGCATGTGTTCTGGAATTCCCACAGAAATGAGATGAATGTTTGCCCTTAGCGGAGTTTTCATATAATAATAGCTATCAAGAAAGTATCAAGATGGCACCTTTTGAAGCTTTATATGGACGACGATGTCGTACTCTGCTAAATTGGTCTGAACCTGGAGAAAGGTACTTCTTTAGGCCTGATATGGTAAAAAAAGGTCGAAGAAAAGGTTCAGAAAATTGTTCATAATATGAAGAAAGCTCAGACTCGACAAAAGAGTTATGCAGACCGACGACGACAACCCTTATGTTTTCAGGTAGGCGATTATGTCTACTTGAAAGTTTCACCAATGAAGGGTATATCGCGTTTCGGGGTTAAAGGGAAGCTTGCACCCAGATACATTGGTCCATTCCTGGTGCTTGAGCAATATGGACCAGTGGCATACCGACTTCAGCTCCCCGAAACATTGTCTGCTGTGCATAATATGTTCCACGTGTCACAATTGAAGAAGTGTCTTCGGGTTCCCGATCGAACCATTGAAGTGACTGATGTGGTCCTGGAACCAGATTTAACATACTCGGAACATCCTATTCGAGTTCTAGATCAAAAGGACAGGATCACTCAAAGAAAGACTCTCAAGTTCTACAAGATACAGTGGAACCAGCATTCTGAAGATGAGGCTACATGGGAAACTCAAGACTTCTTGAACAAGAATTTCCCAGGCTTTTTAGCCTCTTGTAAATTGTAAAGTCTGTATAGCTGTGTAATAAAGAAGTGACCCCCCACATCACCCCTGCCTTGTACCAAAACTTAAGAAATAAAAATGTGATGTGTTTCCTTTACCATTACCTACCCTAGGATCTTAATCTCGGGACGAGATTCTTTTATGGGGGAAGGATGTAACACCCCTGGTGTTACTATAACTAAAACTTGAGCATGGCATCATGACATTGGCATTGCATATGTTTGACACACCTAGAGTGCATTCACTAGGCAAAAATTTCAAACAAGTTGTATTGTTTAAGTGTTTTGCAAATAGGACCCTGGATAGGAAGCTTTACCCTAAATAGTGGTTAAAGGGGTAAAACTTAACCTAAGATGAGAAAACCTGAATACCTTATGGAAAGAGTCATAAAATGACCCTAAAGATAAATTTGAATCACCTTTATACCCCTGGAATACCAGAAACCCTAATTAGAACCCTAGAAAACCCTAAAATTAAACCCTAGGGGCTTATGTGCAAAAGTGGTGAACCTTTGGGTTAAAGTGCAAAAACCAAGCCAAATAAGTATTTTAAGTCATTTGGTTCACAAATATGTGGACTTGAAAGCCAAACCCTAAGTTTTGGACTAATTTGCAAAAAGGACCTTGATTTTGATTCCTATGCTAAGTCTGAAATCAGGGTTATAGGCCCAATTTTGGGGCTGTGTAGCTTTCAAAATAATGAGAATTCATGTTAAGTGACCACATCAAAGTTGAAGACCTAACATAGGAGAACAACTTTGTTTAAGGATTCAAGCCATGATCTTATGAGAAGTTGGGAGAAAAACCCAATTAAAGTTGGACTGTCAGCTTGAAATAGTCTGAACCTTAAGTTGACAGTGACTTTGCTCTAAGTTTGAGAGCCAATTCAACTGAGATCCAGTGCAAATTTGTGAATGATTTCCATAACAAACTTGTAGCTAGTAGGTGGCACTACAACTTTGATGCAGAAGGCTAGTTCTGGTGCCACATAAAAATCGAAGGAAATCAAGCTCCAACTTGGGCTGTCAGCTGGACTGAATGGCGATCCCATGGTACAGTAGCCTGATAGGATTAGACCGCCAGCGCAACTGACCCACCGCCGACGACCAACTACACGGCGAATTGTGCCGTCGCCGGTCCACGTTGTGCTCTGGGTAGGTGGGTAAAACCCGGTGTACGCTACGCCGCCGTGGATAAGCTCCAGCCATTAAAAAAACTCCGGCCACCATACTGCGTCACAGCGGTGGAAGACGATAGGAACGCCGGTGATAGCCGTCGTCTGACCCTACGCCACGTATCCGGGCACCTCTGTCGTGTCGTCGTGACTCCTCACGGCTGTCTCATCGATGCCGGTGAGCCCGCCACGGCGGTGGACACGAAATCGCGAAGCCGATGACCTTCCTTATCTCCGGCCGCCGCGCGTCATCGCTTAAATTCGCGGCCACCGCTTGAGGGCTATATAAATTGACCTCGCTCGTAGCTCCGCCATGTAGTCAAGCAACTCATGTATCTATCTGTGCCCTGAATTATCTACCCGAAAGCTTTAATTTGAGATTTCCCCCAAATCCACCCAAAACACCGCAAGAACCTAGCTCACCGTGGCCAGCTCGTTCTGGTAAGTCCCTATTCAATCCATGTGTTGTTTTCGTTCCTCTGCGTGCTTGTGAAGCTCACGGTGGCGTTCGTTTGCTCAGTTCGGCCATGGTTATGTGGGAACGTGAGCTCGACGCCCCGGTTTCCGCCCTGAGCGTGGGCAGAACACTTTCTTGGAGCGCCATTCGAAATTGAGGATCGTTCTTAGGTCACCTTAGGTCCGTAAAGCTTCTCCGATAGTTAGCTTGAACCATCATCGCCGATCATGGCCGGTACGAATCACGGCAGGGATGAGCGGGGAGCGTGCCATGACCAGGGGTACTCGTGGAGAAGAGATAGAAACCCAAGGGCATTTCTGCAATCTGTCAATGACTTAATACAATAGTGAATGAACCTATTTCTGTTTAGCCGTTAAGCCGAGGGCCCTTCTGCAAGATGGCCAACGCTGGCGCGGGCGCGTACGCGGGCGCGCTTCTACGCAGGGTTGGGCCGCCTAAGCCAGTTTGAGCCCAATACTGTTGAAGTGTTTTTCTTTTTCTTTTTCAGAATAACTTTAGAAATTCCTGGAATAAAAATATGAGACCAATTTTCTTAGAACCCTAATTTCCTGTAGTATTTAATAAAAATAAATTCATGATTTTTAGATCAAATAGGGAATTTTAGAGTATTTAAAATAGCCTAAACTACTGGTTCTGGATTTTTAGAAAATAGATAATAATCCCAAAATTGCCCAAACTTTTTATGTGAGCTTTTCACATTATTTAGAAGCCTTGGGTAGGGTTTGAGTTGATTTGGACCTTGTTTGATCACCAAACCCCAAAACACCCCCCTGCCCTATGAACTCCTTTACCGACTCCGGAAACCCTAAGTTCTCGGAGTTCGTGAAGGAAAGTTGTACTCAAGACATAGACAATAAGTTTATATTATCTTTGCATTCTCATAAGCATGACATGGCATTCATTCTTATATATATACCTATATGGTTATATTTAGAAAACGAAGAAGAGAGTGAAGTGACTGAAGGGAAGACACCACCACCTTTGGAATCTCGGGCAAGGACTTGGCTCTACTTCAACATCTGCGAGTCCGAGCCTGACTCACCTACTAACAAAGGCAAGCCCCGGTGCATGCAACCCCTTTCCTTGTGTTTTTAAATACTTTTTGCACACTTAAGTCTAGTGAAATGTGCATTAGGTTCATAGGAGTTACTTGAAACCCTTTGATGCATTGCTTTCCTTGATATCCATACCATTATAGATACTTCTGTGAAGTATCAAAATATGATTTACAAAATGCTTAGCCTTGCTTAGATCTTGTGGATAGAGGTTGTCCTCAATTTAACCATGGAGAGGATGGCTTCTACCTGCAAGAATATTTTCATTTGGAGCAATAGTGGGATCTTACTGCTAAGTTCCCTGTGATGCTCTTTCATCCTAAGGAACAGACACAATCCTAAGGATGGAAAATACTTAAATTGAGACTTGGGTTAGGAACAGGTGATGTTCTACCCGGGTTGGTTAAGGATTAACGCGTATGTAGGCGTGATGACCGAGGACCCTTTAACTGGTCACATGCCTCGTCATGGGTAAGCCTTGCCTCGGGCAGACTAAGGCCGGAATAAGATAACACGAAATGGGCGTGGAGCGGTGGCGAGAGTAGCGTGTACCCTCCGTGGCAAGAGGCTGGACGGTGGTGTATCTGTGCTCTCGGTTTGCGTGAACCTGATCCGGTCTTAAGAACCCCGGTGGCGGGTTGACATATGCAAGGGTTAAGTGCTACATATGTCGTGTGATTGGAGATCCTCAGCTGAGTATAATCGATTCGGATCGCCGTACCTTCGCGGTTATGAAGACTTGGTCACTTTTCTACAACCTAAAGTCAGGATGTGAACACTATGGATAAAAATGATGTTGTATTGATGAGATGATTGAAATTAGACTAGATGCAAACAGAGTCTATTAATACTTAACATGGCGTTAAAAGATTGAAAGTAAGGACTCACTATAGTAAGCTACTTCTGCAAAAGTATAAGTTGATTTTTGCTAAAGCCTCTCCTTGACTCCTATTTACCCAGCATACCCTTGAGAGTCTTTTCCTTAGTCGGGTAAGACTTGCTGAGTAATTCCATACTCAGGGTTTATCCCTTTGTTGTTTTTAGGTGAGGAAGCGACAAATTTTTGTTGCTTCTGCTCCAAGGTGGTACCCAACGAGGAAAAACAAGACTGAAGTGCGGGAGGACTCGGTCCTCCACTTAGGATCTTTTGCTTAAGAACTTATCGGGAGGAGTTTGTGCCTCCCTTGGTTTGTATAATATTACTACTCTGCACTCACTTTTAGTCTGGTCTGTAATAAAATAACTCAAGCTTGCTTTTGAAATAAATGTAAGTTTATGTAACTGCTTCCGCATTTCTTTATCTCCGATGTTCTGTAATGTCTGCAAGACGGGTGAGACGTTCCTGGTAAGGTAAGGAAAGATACCGAACTTGTCAAGTAGTTTAGGGGCACCTACAGGGTTGTCTGAAGTCCGTTGGACAAGGACAACTGTAGGTGGGCCTAATTACTTGGGAGGTTCCGTCACACTAGCCTTCGTCTGATAGTGCAGCTCGTGAACTCGACAAAAGCTGTCCGCAAACGGCTCCACCGCTTGGCTTCGGAGTGCCCAGATATAAACACTAAGCCTAACGATAGCGTTAGGAGTCAACTGATGAAAGTAGATACCAAATCTCTTCAGTACCTCTGCAATAATCCCATGTAGGGGGAATCTTAATCCAGCCTTTAGAAAGCTCTTGAAAATGACTATTTCATCCCTCTCCGGTTTTGGGGTAGTTTCTTCTCCCCCGAAGCGTAATAGCTTCTTCTGATTTTCACTGAAGAAACCCGACTTCACCATCTTGGAGAGATCAGCCTTCGAAACAGTAGACTTTCCGAAGTCCAAGTGGCTGGGCTTGCTCGGCATGGCAATACGATAATCATCTTCGGGATCAGTTTCCTCAATATTTTCTTCTTCTGCTTCGGTAGTTGCCTGTTCTGCTTGTTCTGCATCATCACTGGGGATCTTTTCCGAAGTTACCAGCCTGGATCGTTGCATTGCTTCGGAGATGGGAACAGTCTCCGAACCTTCAGCTTCGCCCCCCTCACGCTCAACCCTAGCGGTAGAACGCACTCTGGCCATTTAATTCTGAATTTGTGGAAATTAAATACTTTTTTTTCCGAAGTTTTTTCTTCTGACGAAGCAGGCTTCAAGCTGGAGCTTCGTTCGATTCCGAGAGTCAAGCTTCGGCGATGGTTAAAAATTTTGGCAGCAAAACAGTGCAAATAGCAATGAATGCTGTGGTAACTTCACACCTACTCGTCTGTTTATATAGTACTGCAGGTAGGAAGGCGAAGCGCCAGGATTTTTACACCAGGCGGACACCCGCTTGCACTCGCTGTGTGGTGGACCGCAGAGACCAAACAGTAACTCTGCAAGGTGGGACCGCTACGCGCTGGGAAACTAAATCGTTTCTCGACAACGAGCTCAGGGAAGGTGTTTTTTGGACCTTCGGCTCCCCGAAGCTTAAGAGACTTTTTTCACGGATCAAGCTCGTTACGAAAAACGATCTAGCACCGCGAAAGGGGCTACTGTTGGGACTATGCTTCGTCGCCGAAGGTCTTGTAGGAAGAAGCGGCTTTCGGCTGAAGCTGTTTGTATGAGATGGCCGAAGGTTCCTCTTCATGAAGCTTCGGTATTACAAACCGACTTAAAGATAGAATGACCTTTTAGTCCATAAAGGTCTGAGTCAATGTTGTAAACTTTTATGAGGGGCATAATTGTAATTCCTCACAGGCTGTGTCCTGTGCCTATAAATAGTGAACAGTATTCCTTTACTGTTCATGGATTCTGGTAATTGCAATCGCATCATTCGGGAACCAATCTTTGCCAATGCAGAGGTATAACTGTATTCAATGATTCAATATATTAAGTAAATATAATATGATTCGTTTATGATTCATTTACCTTTGATACCCTTTATTTTATGTTATCTTATACAATCTATTAAAATTCAATTACGAAGACTTAACCTTCGTAATCGTATTCTCATCAACCTTCGTCCAAGGTTCATTATCCTCAAGGGAATAATGCTTCGTGGACGAAGGACGTTAACATTTAACATTTTATGTTGCCTTATTCTTAATCCATAACATTTGAGAACAAGTCCCCAACAGAGGGATACACTACAGAAGAAGTGATTGAGAGCTGTATAGATTACATCAGTGACGGATCAATGATAGGTGTGCTTGTACCTAAACATGAGGGTAAACTCTGTGGGAGAGGAAGAATAGGCAGGAAAACTTTTCGCATTGAGGATTACAAGCTAGTACATTGTGCTCATGGTAGTGTACTACAACATCTCACGATAGCCAAGCCTTACATAGAGGAACACCTGGATGAGCTTCGTAAAGAAAATCAGAACCGCATAGAGGACTGGATCATGAGGGAGCACAAACATCGTTTCAGCGAATGGTTAATGGACAAAAACATCCCATTTGGAGACTCTATGGAAAAGAAAACAATGAAGAATTTGGCTTCTGGGCCATCGTGTTTTGTGACATCATGGCAAGCATATGACATCAATGGGTACACATTCTACACTAAATCAAAAGACATGAAAAGTGTTGCACAAAATAGCGGTGTTCGTATCAATGCTTTTGACCTACATGGACAGAAGACCACATATTTTGGATTCATAGAGGAAATATGGGAACTTGATTATGGACCAAGCATGAAAATACCCTTATTTAAGTGCCAATGGGTACAACATCCCATGGGGGTGATAGTGGATAACTACGGACTCACACTGGTAGACTTAAAGAAAGTAGGATATAAAGATGACTCGTGGGTTCTCGCCGAATGTGTTGCACAAGTGTTCTATGTACTCGATCCAGCAGATGAGAAGATGCATGTAGTTAATTCTGGAAAGCAAAAAATTGTTGGAGTTGAGAATGTGGGAGACGGAGATGAGGAATACAATAAGTATGAAGAGATGTTTGTCTTTAACGGTCCAGAGAGAATCAAGCGTGTGGAAAAGAAAATTGATAAGAACTTAAAGCCATACATGCGGAAAAATGGTAGTTCATGAAAAATTGTATGAATCAAATTGTATTTGTTAGCATGTATGATCGACTATGCATTGTGGTTGCCAATTAATTTAAAATCTCTCTAGTTATCTATGTGTGCTATTAAAATTCATTTAAATTGTATTTGCATATTTCTGTTAAAATTAAATATTAATTCATTTAAATTGTATTTGCATATTTCTGTTAAAAATTAAAATATTAATTCATTTAAATTGTATTTTCATATTTCTGTTAAAAATTAAAATATTAATATGGTAATCAAATCACAATCACAGGTGGTTTTTCATTACGGTCTGTTTGTGAAAAGAATAGAGAACCACAATCGGTCCGATACAAAAACCGCTTGTGATACTAATACATCACAGGCGGTCCGAATAGCCTGGGACATCCCAGGCGGTTTTCTAACCGAACCGCCTGTGATGTTAAAAGCCTACCGCTTGTATTGAGCCAAATTGTACTAGTGAAGAGGGAAGGGTATAGATAGAAAAGGTAAGCATAGATAGATTAAAGAGAAAAGGGAGAGCACCCAGCTACCTAACTCTATGGCACTCAGCTAGTAAACGGATGTCATTGCGGATCTAGGGGCCCCAACACACCAACACTCATCACAAAGAAGAAAATCAGTCATAACACTAAGACAAACAGCACAAGCATACAACAACAAACATCTCATTGCTACACGTTAATGTTAACTAGATGGTGGTATTTCCTTACAAAGGGGAAACTACTCTAAGGCTATCAAAAGGCAAGGGGAATAATAAGACATGCAGGATAGGGGCATGAGCATAATAAAGGATGGGGCTAAAGCAAGGATTGTAACCGACAGAGAGAGAATGCAACCAAGGTGAAGGTAGATAAAACACCATTCTCAAATAGAGATGGGTAAGATGATGATTCAAAAGGTAGGCATAAGATAAGCATCATGGAAAGATCTAGTGATTACAAAGGTACAAGAGGTAATAGGAAAAAGCACACCAAAAGATCGACTTAAGACAAGACTTGCAACACAACAGAGGAATAGGGAACGAATAAGAGCAGGAGGTGTAAGACAACACTCCTGAACTCAAATGGGAGAGGAAGCTTTAAAATACAGGTACATGATAAGCATCAAGGTAAAGATCGATGGATGACAAGGGTTAAGGTGGTAACAAAAAACACACAACCAATGAATGTATTTTAGATAAAACTTGCAAGGTGTCAAAGAAGGGGGAGTAGTGAATGATGAAATAGATGAGGCATTATCCTTGAACAGTGATGGAAAAGAGGGGGCTTCAAAGGGTAGGTTCAAGGTAAGCAGGAAGGCAAGGGCATAGATATCACAAGGGTTTTCAAGGTAATAACAGACAAGGATGTATGAGAGGAGATAAATAGGCATAAGACGAAGGGTATAAGTACCATAAATAATGGAGTTAAGACCGGACTTTCAAATGGAAAAGGAGAGGGTACATCCAAGGGCGAGATAGGTAAATTGCCGCTCTCAAATTGAGGTGGAAGAGAGGAGATTTTTAAAGAGTAGGCACAAAGATAAGTATCAAGGAAAGATCGATGGATAACAAGGTAATGGTGATAGCAAATAAAAACACATCAAAGGATGGAATTAAAACGCAAATGCTAATTTTGATATCCGATGGTTTTTAACACAAATGTTTGAAACACAAATGCTCCACCAGCTGATGCTCTAGCTGTTACTTGCAGAATTGCAAACCATAAGTGCAGCCCCATCTTTTGACATGGCACTCATCATTGTCTTGATGGAATAGTTAACATTAGTGTTATTAAGAATAAAAGTTAGATCCTGCATCAAATGAGTATGTAATTTTCATGGCCATAGAAGGAAGCACTCATATAGTAGCGTTAAATAGGGAATTCTCTCATTTTATTGCCACTTTGCAATTTGACCTCAAAAAATCATTTCATGATATATATGTTTTTGTTACCTCATCTACGTTTCTTAACACCGTTTTTATTTAATGTCCTTCTGTTATTATTTCATCATGATTGTATTTATTGAGGACAATCAAAATTTCTTCTATGTTATATGTACAAAGAAATTCTATGAATTGTTATACATATTCTTCACTCTTGGTGTCCTGCATTAGTAAACATGCTTGTTGTAGGGGGTTCTCTATGCAGTAGGGTTTAAGGTTTAGGGCTATTTTGTAAAACATTTTATCTTTTTTCAAAATGCTTCCTCTTCCAAAGGAGCAGGAATTTTTTATATAGAACAAAATCCCCTAGACTAAACCATCCAGGAATCTCGGTAATTTCCCAACGGTTTTCATTTTCATTTTCAAAAACAGCTATTGGACTTCCCGTCCACCATAGCTCACAGCTCAACCATCGAAACTTTTGAAACCAATTTTCAAAAGCATTTTTGGAAAACAAAATACTAATTGTCAAACCAAGTCATAACTCATCCATATCTATGGACGCGGACTATTCGAATAGGTTTTGGAACTCTGTGAAGAGGTGTACACTTCACCCAATAGTCCGGTTTCTGCAATCTCACTGTCGTGAGATCGGATTACTGAAACTCTCTCCTCCCCTACACGTCTTTACCTTAACAGTTATACCAAAAGGAACATGGCCACCTCCATGCCCAAACCAGGACAAAACTTTCCCCCTCCTTGTCCTCCCGGTGCTCCCCAGCCAACATAACCCTCGGGTGCCGACCGTGCAAGTTCGGATCAAGCGACTGCCCATATGGTCTAGAGTGGTTGTACTTGATAAGACTATAGGTAGTGAAGAATGGCATACCGGTCCTTATACGAGAGGGGTAATTCTTCATTCTCACACCTAACCCAGCTGAGCCATCACCTTAAGGCCCTCCCAACACAGAGGAGTCCCTGATCATCCCACTCAAAGGTGATAAGGGTGATAACCCTTCATCATACACATTTTGAAAAACATTTTATTTTGAAAAACTCACACCTTTTTTCAAACCTTTTTGTAACAAAAATGTTAAGGAGTATAAAGATGAATTGCGGCAAAGTTCTAAGGTTGGATTACCATATTAACATGTCTCTTAGCAGAAAAATCATATAATGCATAAAATAACATGCTGATGATTGTCTTTGAAAAACATATGTAATTTATGCATCAAAGGGATCCAGTGAGCTTGCCATGCTTTAACCAGTGAAAGGGTGTGAGCTCGTGGAATTGGCTTTTGGCTCCACCGTCTGGCGTAGACTTGCAGAAATGGCCTTCACGAGATGACATGAACGCTCCGATAACTACATAGCATGAACAAGCAAGCATACAAATCAGCAAGTATATCAACAAATTTTCATTATAGTGGTCAGGAATGGTGGTAGATGGGTGAATATAGTTTTGAGTATAGTTTGTGTTGATGGAGTAGAGATGCTTACCCGAAGAGTATATTGGAGGTGGACCAATACTGGAAGTGTAGTGGCAGAGCGAGGTAACTGAGTGCGTGGGGGGGGGGGGGGGTTGCCTTGGCTCAGGGTGCTGAGGGTGTGGGAGGGAGAGGGTAACTCTCTGGAGGTATTTATAGATGGGTGCGTATGGTTTAGTATGGTAGAGTTTACTGTTTATGAGAATCGTGGTGAAAGAATCAGTTTGGATAGAAAATTATAGGTGAAATATGGGACAAGAGTATTTTTGGAGTTTTCTAGAATATGAACCATGGTTACGGAATTACATGGATGGATAGAGGGTAATTTGATAAGAATTTAGAAATCAGAACTGTCAAAATCAGAGACTGGACGAAGGAGTTTTGGTTTTTATAATCATAGGAATATAAAAGGAAAAGGGAAAAGGAATATTCCTAGAATATTCCAGAATTAGAATATTTAGAGATATTTGGAAGCAGAGTGCCATGAATTATTTCTGGACTGTTCATGAGTAGATACTTATGTTGGTGGCAATTGTTCCTACCTTCTCTATCACATGGGACAAGAGTAAGGCAGCACCCAAACAACCAGAATACTGTGATATTCTTGTCTGGACGGGCTGTGGTATCTTGGGCCAGGTTTTATAAGATTGACGGTGTATCCATACAAACATGTTTCGCCTTTCTTCTTGGAAGCATGTTACGAAAGAACCTCAAAGTTAAGCGTGCTCAACTTGGAGCAATTCTTGGATGGGTGACCAAAGGGGAAGTTCTTACTAGAAAGAATTTCACAGTCCCCGGAGTCCGTATGACTGAGATATTGGTCTGGTAGGTCTTAGGTGAGCTGATCATCATGATGGATGAGAAGTTGAATATTTGGGTGATCGGAGTAACAATGAATAGTAGGATGAACGATGAATAATGATTATGAATGATCTGTTTAACGGTGAATAGTTCATATGAATGAACGATGAATAGGGATTATGAACGAACGATGAACGATAAATAGTTCATATGAACGAACAATGAATAGGGATTATGAACAACGAACGATCGGAATTTCGGTAGCATAACGACTGAGCAAAGATTATTTGGACAAACGAATGAACAAACTACAAAAATATTTGGAATATTTAGGCAATATTTCTGAAAGAATTTGAAGGGATCACTTGGAAAATATTTGTAGGTCTTTTTGAGGAGAATTTTGGAGAGAATATAGACCACTATATTTTCTTTGTTGAGATCAACTTGCAAATAAACATTTTGAAACAAAATTTAAAAGTTCATTTTGAATTTAGAGCGAGTTTGAGAAATTTTCTAGATTTGAATTTTCGGGGTGTTACATATCTATACAAACATGGTTTGCCTTTCTTTTTGAAAGCCTGGTTCGAAAGAACCTCGAAGTTAAGCCTTCTCAACTTAGAGCAATTCTGGGATGGGTGACCAACCGTGAAGTTCTAACTAGAAGGGAAATCACAGTCACCGGAGTTTGTATGGCTGAGATATTAGTGTGGCTGGTTTTAGGTGAGCTCATCATCATGATGGATGAGCAGTTGAATATTTGGGCGATCGGATGAACAATGAATAGTAACGATGGTTAGTAGGATGAATGATCCGATGAACGATGAATAGTGATTATGAATTATCCGATGAACGATGAATAGGTATTATGAACGAACGATGAATAGTTCGTAGGAACGAACGATGAACATGGATTATGAACGAATGGATGAATGATCGGACGAACGAGCGATCATAATTTTGGCAGTATAATGGCTGGACAAAGATTATTTGGACAAACGAACGGACGAACGATCGAAAGATCGGACGGATGAACAAATGAACCATGAACGACCGGATGGACGATCGAACAATCGGAGGAACGAACGAACGAACTATGAACATTTGGACGAACAATTGAATGAACAACCGAATGATCCTTATGCGCGTGTTGTGCTTGTGTGGGAGTGGGAGTAAGTCAGTGAGTGGGATTGAGTAGCCATGAAATGGCTTGGGATGGCATGAGTGGGCCCCTTGCCCCTCTATTAATGGGCAAGGTGGGGGATTAGGGGAGGAGTCGAGGATTAGTGGGAGGAGGCGAGGATTAGTGAGAGATAAAACATGTATTAGCTATGGATAAGTGAAATTAGCTTGTAGAGCTCACTGTATGACCCCGGAGGCGTATGTATACGTATGAGCATAAGGAAAATTATTAAGAAAATATTTGTAGGGATTTTAAAAGTGATTCTGAGGGTATTTCTTAGGAGAAAAATATTTGGAGAAATATCAGTGGAACATTTAGCCAGTATTTCTGAAAAGAATTTGAGGGGATCACTAGGGAAATATTTGTAGGATATTTTGAGAAGAATTTTGGAGATAAGGCAGACCACTATATTTTCTTTGTTGAGATCAACTCACAAGAAAACATTTTGAAACGAATTTTAAAATTCATTTTGAATTTAGAGCGAGTTTGAGAAATTTTCTAGGTTTGGATTTTCGGGGTGCTACAAGGGGCTGACGTCATAGGGCTGAGAAAATAGATGTAAGGATGCGACAAAAAAAGAAAGTCTAACAAGGAAGTGTAACTATCATGATCGTGCCATGTGACCCCAAAAGGTCCTAATGACCTTATCGTTGCTATTTGCGAGGAGTCTCCCCAATCGGGTGACCTCTTGTGATCGTCGCTTGATCCACCCTCGTTCGGCGCCACATCCTTCCCTTTCTGGGATGTTTCTTGGCTTGGACCACCCTGCTACTAGCGGGCAACATCAGCTTTAGGAGCCACTTCCCCTGATGAGGCATGTCGCATCCAAAAGCCTCTAGCATCTGTCTGAGTGGACATCTAGAACCACCTTGAGCATCAGGTTGCCACCGCTCCGACCTCACACCAACGACTTGTTCGGCTGCCCTGTAACCATAGGACCTGCAACTATTCAGACGGCTGCAGCTGCAATCCATAGAGACAAAATATTGTACAAGCCGCAGCCGGATTAATGCCACAGCAAGCCGCAAACCTTCTGTGTCGCACGAAACATTCGTGGTGTTGACACCGATATGGGAGGCAACTACTGCTACTCAGGATTTTTCCGCTAACGTGACCGAATGCATGTTCTCCTAGAAACGTCCTCATTCTGTGCAGTGTGATTTATACCGATACCGTTGTCTATCCGCAACAGCATCCGTGAGCTGATGGAGGAATCCCAAAGCATTCTAATATTTTTTCATTAAAATTTATAGGGAAACATACTTTATATTTAAGTCCTCTAAAAAACTGGTTAGATTTTTACTAAATTTCGTGAATTGGAAAAAAGTATAATACCAAAACTAAAATTACCATATATTATTAATAGCATTACCTACCAGTACAATGTATATAATAACAGTGATCTTAATTTTTGTTTAGAAGCAGGCATGACTACACTCAGCCAGCGTAGAGTAGCGAACATGAGTTCGCCCCCCAATGCAGCAGTAGCACTTGTTATCTTTGCATGGAGGAAACCCTACAATGCATCATGCTCCGTTTCCTTGCATAATTCCTTCTTTAGCTGGAGTAGAAACACCGACATCATCTATGGCATGACCTAGTAGAAGGTAAAGGATAAGAGTTCTATTACCAACAAATGCCTCGAGAATAATTACATTCGAAATTATTTGAGTAATTTAACACAGGGGATTGCGATACATTAGCAATTCGCCATGATACACACGGTATCATATAATAACATCTTCTAAATTGTCTACATCTATCTAAGCATGCACACACATGTCTGTATAGTTTTCACTTACCCTTCCCATGTGCATGAGCAGCAAAGTATCCGAGGAGAAGTAACGAGAAAAACACTAACGCATCCACCCTCTTTCTGTACTCCATGTCGCAAGACAATTTAAGGAACTCCTCACGATTGATCCTAGAAGAGTGTATACTTATATATATACTATAATCCTAGAAGAGTGTATACTTATATATATATATATATATATATATATATATATATACTATAGCGGAAACCAATTCACTGGCAAGTATTCACCAAAGATATGCTACTCCAAACTTAGCAGTGATTTAGTTTCTTTTAGACAAAATTGTAAGTTATCTATTCTATCCTATCTATCTATCTATCTATCTATATCTTCTATATATCTATATCTATATCTATACCCCTTATTATATTTATATCTATACCCCTATATTATTTGGTGAATTTGTTATATCTATCTATATCCCTATATCTATATCTATTTGAGGTGTGGGAAAACCCAAGGTTACATTTCTGGCTCTACTACTACCTGCCTGTGCCGAGAGCTCTTGGTCGCACACGCATCGCCAATGAGGAGCTACAAATGCAAGCCACTGCACGCAGCACTGTGCAACCGTCCCTGCCCTCCACTCCTGCTATGCCACCTGTCACACTAGGTTTTAGAAGGTAAATCGAATGCGAACCATGCACGTGCCAAGATCAGAACTCACGTACATAGCAATTACATAAATGACTCATCATAGCACAATGCTTCGAATAACAATAAAGAGTAAGTAATAATATTAAAGACTAGAGTCATTTACATAATATAAATCAAAGTACACAGAATCGAAACGTAGCCAACGTAAATTAACCCACCACACGCAGCTGACTAGGGGAGGTCACTAGCCTAATCCTCAAACTCGTCGAAGTCCTGGAACTCCTAGAGATCCGCCTCAACACCTTCTTTACCTGAGCATAGATTGCACCAAAGGCAACCTGGTGTTTTGTGAAAGCAAGGGTGAGTACACATCAACGTACTCAGCAAATGTCCCGTTTGGCTGTAGTGGACTAGCTTTATGTGGGGTTAAGGTCAAGCAGTTGCTTTTAGTTTATCATGTAATTATTACTAGTAGATAGCCATGTTTTAACATTAACCCAAGTTGTTAACCCAAAAGTACTCTTTCCAAACGAAAGGAATACCAGAAACCATAATCATTATCATAATCACAATAGAAACCAACATTATCCTCATCATCATCTGTAAACAAAGTAGCCCTGATTCAATGTGTCTCTAATCAATGGAGCTCCCAAGGCTACTCATAACCACGAGCACGGCTGATATATCAGTTTCATAACACTCTGCAGAGGTTGCGCACTTTACCCATGAGCCGTGATATCCTCTCTAGCCCGGGCTTACAAGACCCTTATTCACTCCCGAGGTGAATGGCCAAGGATTCACTACGAAGCCTTTACAAAGATTCCCTGAGGGTGTAGCCGCCCGTTAGGTTTCCTAAATGTACCGCACTCCTCCCCAAGGGGCAATCCACCCTCGGCAGAGCGAGCCGCATACACCGAGCCCATTGAAGGCACGACGGCGAAGCGAACTACACCTCAGTTCCTCTAATTAATTAGCTAAGGGCGTCCCGTACCACCCTCATGGTTGCACTGTTTTCCTGGGTGGTCATCCAACGAACAAGTCCTTATGGAGAGGCGCTCGAGAAACTGCTCGAGTCCCCTAGAATGCCACAAGTATATCATCATATCCAGAAAAATCATAGTATCATCATTGTATCTCATCATGTTCATTGATTAAAAGTAAAGCGCTAGCATAGAACTAATCATAATAATCAATACCCAAAGGGTAAACAAGGACATGAAAATAGAATACTAGTCAATCCTTAGGTTGATCATGGTATGCAGGTTGATGAATTATAAAGTAAATGAGACACAATAGGTCAGAGGACACTTGCCTTCACCAAACCGATGCTCAGGGTCTTCGACTTCGTAGGACTCAAAGAACTTCATCTCAGGACCAGTGGTTCACCAAATCTTGATTGTCGATTCCTCGAAGCTCAGGAACAGATCGCAATCTATTAGCGACGCACAACGAAGACAAACAAGCACAAGCAAACATATACTTGCATAAGAACATTACACCATACAGGATAAAATATTATAAAGCATGCAATAAAAAAATAAAGCTCGCTTCTATGGTGGCGCGAGGAAAAGAAATGCGGAAATCGGAGCTACGGTCAAGAAGTTATTGCATTTATGCCAAACAGGTATTAACTATAACATTTAATTCGACCTTATCAAATATAAATTATATTTACTATTTAGTTCGATTAATCTGCTACACGAACAACTATCATTAAATAAGTAATTTAATTAAAAAGAGAGATTCTAAGCGAGGCGAAATCACGATGCGCAAAACAACATGATAGCGTGTTAACGGCGCGCGGCCACGCGCGACATAGCACGCGGACGACGCACGAAACAGTGTGTGCGACCAGCGTGAACGACGCGCGAATCTGCACGTCAACGAGCACATCACGCGTGAATAGCGTGACGATGCGCGCAGATAGTGTGACGACGTGTGATACTCGCTAACAGATAACGAGATTATACTAAACAAGTATTAATTTGAAAACATTTACGCTGAAATTAATCATGCTAATATTTATTATAAAAGTATAAACTAAAACTACAAATTAGTTTTAATCAGACTAACAAATAATTAATTAATTAGTTAAAACATGTTTACAACAAAACAATGCTACTGACTCGTACGCGACAAGGTTACAAAGTTAACGCGGCTGAAACTAGTCAAATCATGTTTGCGATGTAAAATATATTGAAAAATTTAATTTTTTGCGCATTTAATGTGATGTTGCGTATTCTCATTGGTTAAAACTCACCACACGGATGGCCACGGGTTTGAAGATGCAGAAAAACCGACCGGATCTAGTGTGGCCATACACGAAACGACGTTGCACATGGCCAACCAGGCATTAATACGTGGCAGTCAGTTTTCTTTCCCACACACATTACGTGCAATGAGGATATCATATAGGAAGGAACATGCAGGGGCCTACGACGATTCTCCTTTCCGTGTTGCGATCGTGTGTGCAGTGAGAAGATCGCGCCGCGACGCTAGGCAACGAATGGGCATGCAGGTGGGGCCACACGGGGCGGTTTCCTTTTTTTCCTATTCCATACTGCACGAACGACCACAGTAGGAAAACGGATTGGCCTGTCGGAGCGGGCGCGACGCCGACGTGGCGAGCACTACGGCGGGTGGGGCTGGCGGCGGTGGCGTCTGCTCGCCGAAGTCGGGGCTAAGCGGTGCACAGCAGCACCATACAAGGGCATGTCGTGGCAGGGAAGGCTCGGCTAGACATCAGCCTGGCCAGGCATCACGCAGGGTGGCTGCGCGAGCTCGGCTGGGGGAGGTGGGCTAGCTACGTGGGCCACGCTAGGTCGCACTGGCGAGGGGCTAGGCCAGCTGTGTCGCTAGGTGAGTAGGGAGTTTGGTGCGAGCTCCTTGGCTACCATGATGTTTTCATAGTGACGAGGAAGAAGGAGGCGAAGAAGAGGGAGAAGGAGATGATTTGTCACCTACACATGAAGAACAACCGAGTAGGCACGCAAGGAAGAGGAAGACGATGCGAGAAAGACGACGGGGCTGCTCATCCGACAACGCGAGGAAGACGACGAGGCGGCCCCTTAGACCACGCAGGCATAATGCATAGAGAGGAAAACGCGTGGGCTGCTCCTGTGTGAGAAGGAAGAGGGAAGGGGTTCATGGTAGGGGTGTGCGATTGTATAGAAAGGAGAGGGTATGTATAAAAAGGAGAGGGCGCGAGAGGTGGTTGTCAATTTCACGGCGGCTCTTGTCCTGGCCGAGTGAGAGAGACAGCTGCGCGGTGAGTTGCATGAGACAAGGTTAGACAGAGTTAGATGGGTGGTAGACAGGGTTAGATAAAATTAGACGAAGACGGTCAGAGCTGGCCCGTGGGCCCAAGATGACGAGGTCGACGCCGAAGGGAAAGACGAGGATAGACGAGGATCGCCGACGCGAGCAGCATGTCGTTCGCGGGAAGACGCGGTTCAGTAATCTCGCGAAAAGGGGCACGAGATCTGGAATATGTTCGACGAGAGGAAGAAATATATATATTATCGAGTTCCAAAAATTTTATAGTTTTCACAACTACCATATTTTAGGTATTTAATTAATATTAGAAAAACTGAAATTCATAATTCATACCTGAAGAAACCTTCCGAAGATTCCAAAAACTCTTGGGAACATTCTCGAGATATTTTATTGTGTAATGATAACATTTTGCACCCATAAACACTATGTATCGACATGAATGCAACAATCAAAGTTCTTCTAAGCTTTTATTTTACTAGGCTTTTGCGTAGATATAAAACAAAATAACTCTTCACTATTTAGGAAAAAGAAAAGCAAGGAAAAGAGAGGGTAACACCTGAATTTAGTGAATATTAGAAAAGAAATTTTATACCCCCAAATTTAGGGTGTTACAAATCTAACCTACTTAACAGGAATCTCGCCCACGAGATTCAAGAAGACGCTAGCAAGAAAACAAGGTTGGTTCATATGTTGTTCACGGCTTTCTTGAGTTGAATTTGACTCTGCAAGCTTAACTTGTGGACTGGTTGCTTTGACCTTCTAATGCTCGCAACCAATTGATATAATTCTTGAGGATCCCTTGGACCTGTGGGTTAGGACCCACACACGCTTTCATTGCACCTCTTCGATCTTGTTGGCTGATGTTGATCGCATTGTCTTCATTGGGGTTAGCAGCTAACCCCCTTACAAGGAGCATTGATACACACTTGGTGAAGATGCTGCCGACTCTGATATTGACTTATTAAGAGAGGTTGCAGGATGCCAACCAGACAGGTGCAAGAGGGAAGGGTATTGTTGGGGACTTGTTCTCAAATGCTAAAAGCTAAGAACAAGGCAACATAGAAAGTGTTTAAATGTCAAATTCCTTTGTCCTTATAAACATTATGCCCCTTCGGATATAATGAATTTTGGACGAAGGTTACGAAGGAAAAGACCTTCGTAAGATTGATAAATGGTAAAAAAGAGCACATATATGAAACACAAGTAATGATATGAATATTATCATCAACTTATTTTTATTACCAAATTCATAAAAACAAATTACAAATGTACCTTCAGATTGATGAAAAGTAAAGGTACAGACGTGATGCGAAAAAGTGTATGCCAAGTCAGCGTGAACAGTACGGGAGTACTGTTCATCTATTTATAGGTACGGGACGCAGCCCGTGTAAAATTACATTGATGCCCTTTACATTTATCAATAACTTTATAGCAATTCTTCGAGGTTTAATTTGACTTTTCATCTTTAAGTCGGTTCTTCTTTTCTGCCGTCATGCCGAAGCTTTTCTGCACATAGCTTCGTGATCGTCTTATCCTTCGTCGTGGTCGCTTTCCATCCCAGTCAAGCTTCATCTTAACCATGCTCTTGTACACCCGCAACCTGACTCCGAAGATACCTGTTCACATGTTTCACTCGGAAAATATTGTCAAATCATGTTTTTGAGGACCTTCGGAAGCCGAAGGCCCCCAACAGTAGCCCCTCGCAATATTAATTTACTGTAATGATAAATTCGTATTGCGACATGGACGAAGGCTTTAAGCCGAAGGTCCGAAAAAACACCTTCCTTCTGCTAGAATAGCAACAATCATTGACAAACGGGCCCCTCCAGTTTTCGACACACTGGGTGTATAAATAAGAGCTCACCGCAAGTTTATTTGGCACACTCTTTTGCCATCTGCTTTTACTCACCCAACTTTTTAGCCTGCGCGCAACAGCACTTGCTCGGTTTTAAATTTTTAAGCTTCGGTTTCGAGTGTGTTTTGTCAGCATTTGCGAAGATGTCTGAGGATAAGAAAGTTGTTGGTGCTTCGAAGCTAAGCCTTTCTGAGGAGATGCACCTGGGCTTTCTTGAATCAATGTCAAAGACTAATACAGAGAAGATTACCAGGGAGATTTTGGAGGGTTTATCTGAAGATACTGGCGACAGTGAAAGTTACGATGTGGATAGTGGTGGTGAAGATTCCGAAGATCGACCCTGGCGACCAAGCCATGCAGTTTTTGGTAAGTCCAGTATTAAGGAAAATCATCTTGTCAATATGAGAGGGAGATACTTTCGGGACTTGTCTGTTGTGAGGGCTGACGAATGAGAGAAGACTTGTCCGACTCCCGAGGAAAATGAGGTCGTGATATTCCGAAGCTTCTTAAAAGCTGGATTACGATTTCCCTTGAGCAGTTTTGTCGTGGAAGTACTGAAGACATTTGAAATCTACCTTCACCAACTTACCCCCGAAGCAATCATAAGGATGAACATCTTTGTGTGGGCCGCGAGAAGCCAAGGTTTGGAACCTAACGCAAAAAGCTTCTGTAACATACACGAGCTATTGTATGAGACAAAACCCTGGGGCAAAGAGCAGTATCACAACAACTTTGGCTGCTACAGCTTCGGCGCTCGGTCTGGGTCAAGCTGCCCTGTGCCAACCTTTCGAAAGAGGTGGCCCGGCGTCTGGATGATAAAATGGTTTTACGTGAAAAATGACTTGAAATCACGTGAAGATATCAAGGGTATCATTATGCGCCCTATCTGGCAACGCTTCGGCCTCCGGAAGCCGAAGGTGGAAATGGATGAAGCAGCCAAAGAATGCCAGAGAGCCTTCAGCGTGGTTTGCTCTTTTATTGGGACAAGGGATTTGGTCCAAGAGCATATTGCCTTCAGAATATGGCCACTTGTAGAAAAGTGGGAAATGCCGAAGGAGACCGTCAAGGAGCCTGACGAAGGTGGACTAGTTAGGCTAAAATACACATTCAAATACGGAGATAAGTTTGTTGAGCCAGATGATGACTGGTTAAAAAGTATTGAGGCCATAAGTGACGAATTGCTTGGGGTATACTCGAAGGCCGAAGATACTGCATTATTAGCGGCCTTCGGAGGCCGAAAGAAGAAGAGACTTAACCAAGTATTTGATGCAATTGGGTTTGTCTACCCCGATTACCATTACCCAGTGCGAGGCCAAAAAAGAAAGAATACTTATCCTGCAAAGGAAATTGCTTCAGCTGCTCCTAGCGAGCCAGCGCCGAAGAGAAAAAAGGTAAAGGTTCTCACACACCGGCCACGTTATATTGAAACGGCCACAGTGCCTGAGTTTATTGGTGAGACCTCTTCGGCCACCGAAGCTAGAGAACCAACTCCAGTGCCAAAAATAAAAGCAATGGCCGAAGTACCAGCAACAGAGAAAACAGAAGAACCGAGGACTGGAGAAACAAAAACATTAGAAATTTTAAGTCCTTCAACGAAAATTGAGGCAGGAAAAAGCCAAAAGGGTCCAGCAGCGACCCCGAAAAGAAAAAGGATGGTTAATGTGCTGGATGTTTTGGAGACAATTAAATCTTCAAGCATAACTTCGAAGAAAACTGTTGAAACTTCTGAAGTGTCTACTGAGGCCTTTGTTGCTGAAGCTTCGAAGCAACAATTTGAAACTGAAGCTGGGCCTTCAGAGCCCACCAAGGTAAAACCTTTGGAAGCTGAAGAAACAAAATTGACAGAGGAAACTTTGGAAACCGAAAAAACAAAAATGACAGAGCCGATTTTGGTTGAAGAAATTGACACTGCCGCCCCCGAAGCATCTTCCAAAATACGTGATTATATTGTGCGACATGCTTCGGGGAAGAAATTATCTGAAGAAGAGATTTTTGAAGCTAATCACTATGCCCGAGAACTGAAGTATCCGAAGGGGGCCCTAGTGTTCAATGGGACAGACAAAGATGACTTCCTATACTGTCTCCCAGACAGCAAAGAATTATCCGTCTGCCGGGAGATGGCTAGAAGCATGGGGTTCCCGAAGCTTGAAGCTGGCCTTTGCGCCATGACGAAGGACGATCTTGTGGATAGCCTTGCATACAATAGTCTGAAGGTACAAAAATTGTGAATTTTGAAGTTTATAAATTTTGAATTAGTCTTTTGTTCTTATGTTAATCCATTCATTCTTTTGAATAGGGCTTAATACTCAGCAATGCCTTAAGGGCACAAAAGAATGCTGAAGATGAGAGCTGCACTATTGCTCTCAACAACCTTCGAACAGAGGTTATCAGGCTAAGAAACGAAGCCTTGGAAAAGGACAAAATTCTGCTTACATTGGTGGATAAGATAAAGGAAGACGAAGCTAGTTCTAAAGCTCAAGCCGAAGCTCAGAAGCACGAAATCGAAGATCTTCGGAAACAATTAGCCCGAGCTAAAGAAGAACGCATACTTGAAGAAACAAAACGAGAACTTAATGATCAATGGGCAAATCATTTGGAAATAAATGTTGAAGAGCTTCGTGCTTCCAAGAAAAGGTGCTATGATAAATCCATAGAGTGTGTTAAGAAGATAAAATCCAGCTTCGCCAGCGTTGGCGCATTCTCTAGCGAAGAAAATTTCACAAGGGGGAATCCAGAAGGCCCGATTGAATGGATCAGTCACGAAGCTGAGGCCTTCGAGGAAATCTTGAATAGTCGCGGGGACATTTGTGCTTTTTCGGGCGCCAGGGGAATTGTTACTATTTTGGAGAGGAAAGGGTGCGAGCATGTGAAATCTTTAGCACAATCCGAAGCTGCTTTATCCTCTGAAGATATTAAAGACCCTTCAGCTGAAGCAAGCCTGGTCGGTGGAAAATTTTTCACCGACATTTGGGACAATGGCGGCCGAGAAATGGCTCAAGAAATCATTCAAAAAAGCGAAAAAGGCATCCATGATGCTAGGAAGGTAGCGGAGGCTGCTGAGAAAAGCGCAGAGCCCGAAGGGCAAATAGGTATTAACTAGTGGTTTTTATTCTGTTGTAATTTTTGATTTCAAACTTTGTTCGCGGTTTGTAATAGTAATATAGCCGTATCCTCTCCTCCCTCAGAACCTGCTGAGGCATCTCCGGGCCCCCACCCAAAGGGGGACGACGAAATTAGAAAAATGGCCGAAGCCATCATGGACAAAGTTGTCGATCAGCTACTGAACGAAGCTGCAGAAGTAGTTCTTAGGGAAGATTAAATGCTATTGTAAAAATATTTGGAATGTGACAAGTGTAAAACTTTGTAACTTTGAATGTAATATATAATCTATTTATGGTTCAATTCTTTACGATGCATGAAATTTTGCATACATACCGTTTTTTTGAGCCTTCGGCGAAAAAAAACACCTTCCCTTCTTTTCATGCTTCGTGAAGAAAATCTTTTATATATCACAAGAATTTCCATATTTCTCTGATGAAGAATATCCAAGCTTCGTGAAAACATTCTTCGAAGCTATAAAAAAGTTTTATGTTGTCTCTCTAATGAAACTACACTTCTTCTCAATTTATCTTGTGCCTTAGCACGATTTTCTCTTTTTCAAAACATTCTCCGAAGATCAATACTGTGTCCCCTTCTTGTTCTACATGCAATATGATGTATGATGCTTATGTTATGCAAAATGATGTGATGATGTTATGTTATGCAAAATGATATTTGTGCCGAAGATACACACATCCCTGCAATAGAGCACACAATCTTTTTATATCAGCGCTGACTTTTCACTGATACACACATCCCTGCAATAGAGCACACAATCTTTTTATATCAGCGCTGACTTTTCGTTGTAAGCCTCCCTTAGGAGCTTCTTCGCCTTTTACTTCAGCGGAATCAGCATTTATTTTTCGCTGTAAGCCTCCCTTAGGAGCTTCTTCGCCTTTTACTTTCAGCGGAATCAGCGTTTATTTTTCACTGTAAGCCTCCCTTAGGAGCTTCTTCGCCTTTTACTTTCAGCGGAATCAGCGTTTATTTTTCGCTGTAAGCTCTGCATTCCCTTCGGAACGACTTTTGAGCAGAAAACTTACACTGCGCTCCCTTAGGAACAGCTTTTTACTACTTCGAAGAAGTTGCACTGCGTTCCTTAGAACAAGTTTTTGATAATTCGAAGGTTCTCCGTGCCACCATAAATTCTTGTGCTTCGGCAACCCAAGCCTATGGAGAAGATATATTTTCATTATGATAATAAGCTAAACTATTACAAGAAATTGAAAAAACGATAAAAGACACTTAAACTTCCCATAATTGTTTCTTACTACAAAGAAAGTAAAACTTAATGCGAAAATGCGAAAAGCTGCTGTCGAGGTAGGATATTTTGTCAGTAAATGTGCTTCGACTCTAGCACAGTGCTATTGACTGTGCGAGCTTCGGACTCCTCTCTGAAGTCCCGCTGGGGGTGAGAGTGCTGACTCCCTTCTGGCTGCGAACCTCGTTGTATTGGTGGTGGCGGTGGAAGCTGTTGCCAAGATGCTTGGGGTTGACTTGCCGAAGCAATAGAGGCTACAGGGTGATTGCCTACATATTCTGGAATGTAAGGCGAATGGTACGAAGCAGTATGCATAACCTGCTTCGGCTGGCTCTATTGCGCTGCAGCTTCTGCTAGCTCCTTTTGCTTCTGGATGGTAACATGGCACATCCTGGTGGTATGGCCCTTGCCTTCACCACAGAATAGGCAGTAAATGTTTCTTGGTTGATCTCCAAATCTTCCCCCGAAGCCCCTGGCGCCTCTGCCCCTTGGCGCTGGCGGCCGGAAAGAGCTTTGCTGTTGCCCCGAAGCTTGCGAGGAGCATTGTGGCCTTTGCTGTTGACTCCCTTTGTCATCACTTTGAGTAGAATTGTGAATTGACCTGACGTGCCTCGGATAAAATCTTCCTCCGAAGCCCCTAGTCATTTCAGAGAACCTGAAAGCTTCCTCCCTTCTTTGGCGAAAATCATTGTCAGCTCGAATATACTCGTCCATCTTCTGGAGAAGCTTCTCCAAAGTTTGAGGAGGCTTCCTGGCAAAGTACTGAGCTGAAGGTCCTGGCCGAAGCCCCTTGATCATGGCCTCAATGACAATTTCATTGGGCACTGTTGGTGCCTGTGCCCTCAGACACAGGAACCTTCGGACATATGCCTGAAGGTATTCTTCGTGATCCTGGGTGCACTGGAATAAAGCTTGAGCAGTGACTGGCTTCGTCTGAAACCCTTGGAAGCTGGTTATCAACATATCCTTCAGCTTTTGCCATGAGGTGATTGTCCCTGGCCTAAGAGAGGAGTACCAGGTTTGTGCAACACTCCTGACAGCCATGACGAAAGACTTTGCCATGACCGTCGTGTTGCCACCATACGAAGATATGGTTGCCTCATAGCTCATCAAGAATTATTTCGGGTCTGAATGACCATCGTACATGGGGAGCTGGGGTGGCTTGTAAGACTGTGGCCAAGGAGTAGCCTGCAGTTCTGTTGACAGGGGAGAAGTATCATCAAAAGCAAAATTTCCGTGATGGAAATCTTCATACCAGTCGCCCTCGTTGTAGAAGCCCTCTTGATGAAGCTCTCTGCACAGGGGCCTTTGGTTCTGGTCATGTTGAGCAAGATGTCGAAGCTCTTCAGAGGCTTCGTCTATCTGCCTTTGAAGATCAGCTAGACGAGCCATCTTCTCCTTCTTCCGTTGGACCTGTTGATTGATCATCTCCAAATTTTGGATTTCTTGATCCAAGTCGTCCTCCGAAGGCGTTGGACTGGTGGCCTTCCTCTTCTGGCTTCGGGCCTCCCTAAGAGAATCGACATCTTGATTGGGGTCCAGCGGCTGCAGAGTGGCAGCCCCTGTCGCTGAAGCTTTTTTTGGCGGCATGACGAAGGTGATGCTTGCCGAAGGTGTTCAAAACTCAAAAAATGGACGTGAGTTCACCGGAGGTGGGCGCCAATGTTGGGGACTTGTTCTCAAATGCTAAAAGCTAAGAACAAGGCAACATAGAAAGTGTTTAAATGTCAAATTCCTTCGTCCTTATAAACATTATGCCCCTTCGGATATAATGAATTTTGGACGAAGGTTACGAAGGAAAAGACCTTCGTAAGACTGATAAATGGTAAAAAAGAGCACATATATGAAACACAAGTAATGATATGAATTTTATCATCAACTTATTTTTATTACCAAATTCATAAAAACAAATTACAAATGTACCTTCAGATTGATGAAAAGTAAAGGTACAGACGTGATGCGAAAAAGCGTATGCCAAGTCAGCGTGAACAGTACGGGAGTACTGTTCATCTATTTATAGGTACGGGACGCAACCCGTGTAAAATTACATTGATGCCCTTTACATTTATCAATAACTTTATAGCAATTCTTTGAGGTTTAATTTTGACTTTTCATCTTTAAGTCGGTTCCTCTTTTCTGCCGTCATGCCGAAGCTTTTCTGCACATAGCTTCGTGATCGTCTTATCCTTCGTCGTGGTCGCTTTCCATCCCAGTCAAGCTTCATCTTAACGATGCTCTTGTACACCCACAACCTGACTCCGAAGATACCTGTTCACATGTTTGACTCGGAAAATATTGTCAAATCATGTTTTTGAGGACCTTCGGAAGCCGAAGGCCCCCAACAGGTATAGATAGAAAAGGTAAGCATAGATGGATTAAAGAGAAAAGGGAGAGCACCCAACTACCTAACTCTATGGCACTCAGCTAGTAAACAGATGTCATTGCGGACCAAGGGGCCACAACACACCAACACTCATCACAAAGAAGCAAATCAGTCATAACACAAAGACAAACAACATAAGCATACAACAACAAACATCTCGTTGCTACACGTTAATGTTAACTAGATGGTGGTCTTTCCTTACAAAGGGGAAACTACTCTAAGGCCATCAAAAGGCAAGGGGAATAATAAGACATGCAGGATAGGGGCATGAGCATAATAAAGGATGGGGCTAAAGCAAGGATTGTAACCGACAGAGAGAGAATACAACCAAGGTGAGGGTAGATAAAACACCATTCTCAAATCGAGATGGGAAAGATGATGATTCAAAAGGTAGGCATAAGATAAGCATCATGGAAAGATCTAGTGATTACAAAGGTACAAGAGGTAACAGGAAAAAGCACACCAAAAGATCGACTTAAGACAAGACTTGCAACACGACAGAGGAATAGGGAACGAATAAGAGCAGGAGGTGTAAGACAACACTCCTGAACTCAAATGGGAGAGGAAGCTTTAAAATACAGGTACATGATAAGCATCAAGGTAAAGATTGATGAATGACAAGGGTTAAGGTGATAACAAAAAAACACATAACTAATGAAATAGATGAGGCATTATCCTTGAACAGAGATGGAAAAGAGGGGGCTTCAAAGGGTAGGTTCTGTCACACCCGGCTTTAAGGAACAAAGCCAGATGCATCTTATACATGCGCCAAGAAGACAACATATATAATAACAGAGAGTATAGAGATAAATGTCACAATAACATCAGAGTAATAATTACATAGCGGAAGTCTTATTACAAAATAAAAGATAAATATAAAACGAACTAAGGATCATCCTTGGCCCAAGAGTCAACTAGGGAAACGCCATCTAGATCAGATCAACTCCTCGCTTTGTGGCTCCTCCTGAACCACCTGTTCTTCTCCTGTGGGGGGGGGGGGGGTTGTGAGACATCAAGGGCGAGCTCACACATGATCATAGCTCAACAAGTTGTGGGGAACCAGTGGGCATGAACTCACCAAAGGTGGGAGTTCATGTGATGTGTAAGGCTAATCAACAACAGGGGTTAAAGCTGAGCATTGCTTTTAATTAGTTGGTCAAAATTTTATTTGCAGTTACTAGATGTAAGTGAATACCAAACCTTAAATAAAGTAATAGAACAAAATTAATAATAATCCCATGCATATGCAAATGACAAAATTGAATTTAAGTTCCTTAAATTAATCATCAGAGAGTCCTGAGCTACTCTTGACCGTGAGCTCGGCTAGTATACCAGTTTTACACTCTACAGAGGTTGTACCCTTTACCCACAAGTCATGTTACCAATCTGCCAAGGGATCGTGACTCTCATACACCTCTACCTAGGAAGCGAGGTAGGGCACTACGAGGCCTTTACAAAGTTCCACTAGCTTCCGAAAACCCGCTACAGTTTATGGGAAGAGCACTTGCAAGAATCCCTCATCTGACCGCCATCGCAGCAAAATCAACCCGAGAACCTCCTTGCATGCAACTCCCCTACTGCCCTTGCCCCTTTCGAGTAAGGTAGTCTTCCACTAGCTTTCCTAATTAGTCAGCCAAGGGCGTCCCATTAAACCCTTGAGATGGCACGTGTTTCTCAAGTTAAGCTCCATGTTCCAATTAACATTAATGATCTTGACATGAACATAAATAGAATAACAAAATAACTGAAACATGGATATAATAAATGATTATCCCAAAACCATGTAAAGCAATAGCAAACTACCCAAGTGATTCAGGGGTAAACAAGGTAATGAGATAAACAATCTAGGGTGACCTATCGGGTCCCATCAAAATTAACCTATGCATGAATAAGTGACATTAAAGAGCATTATTGGGTAAAAAGTGGTCAAGGGCACAACTTGCCTTCAATGAGCTCCTGCTCAGCTACTTCTATCTGCTGGTCACCAGGATCCTCAGTCACAGGTTCTTCTACTCGCCACAATACAAACAAGCACAGTATATAGAGAAAATTAACAACACACCAAACATGTAAGGAAAATACATACTAATAATCTACACATTAAAATAAAATCCTACGAACAGAAATCATAATTTTTGGAGTTATAGATTTTGAGATATGAATTTCCAAAGGTTTTATGTGCTTGAAATAGAATTAAATGAGAAATTATTTTTCTTACTGTTGTCATGACAAAATAAAGACTCTAAGTGATAGAGAATAATACTACAAAATTTTAGGAACTGGAATGGAGTAATTTGGAGTTCATATGAATTTGCTATGAATTTTACAATTCCTAGCATTTATTTTCATATTAAAAATCTATTTTCCAATTTATTTATTCAATTTCAAACTGTACTGGACTGGGCCTCATTTTCCAGAAAGTGTAGGGGCTACAGGGTAAAACTCCTAAGACTCAGGAAACAGTCCACACGGATGGCGGGTTGATTCCTAGATTTTCTAGGGTCCCCTATGTAATCTGGCGCTGCGAAGAGGTATCGGCCACAATGGGCCGTTGGATCAGACGTGGATGCATCAGAATGAATCTAAGTCTTTATGAAACGTAACAAGCGTGAAGTCGTTGGATCAACAGTGAACGACCCGAATTTAATGAGTCAAAGATCCACTCTGCGCCACTGGATCACGATCTAACGTTCCAGGACAGTTTCCCCAATCGGTACGCCAGCTCCTAATCTCAGCCGTTGAACCAGATATCAGCGGCATATGCTTCTCCCCCAAGCTACAGTCGACCGGTACCTAGTCGTCTACTACCTTCCGTCAGCGCACTGAGTGGCGCACATGTCACCGCAACGGAGTAAGCCCCGTCGGCGTTGGCTACGACGTCCTATGCGCCACATGGTTCTAACGAACACGACCGAGGACCGAACGCCATGACGCCGCTAGCCAACCCGTATGGATCTGCCCGCTCAAACCCCCCTGCGCCCGAACAAGGTGACATGGTGACTCTGCCCGCCACCGGCAAGCAATAAAGCTCCCAACCATACCTAATCACGCGTCCTAACAGGTCCTAGAGAAGGCAGAGACAAGAGTGGACATGATGAAGGTTACCTCAACAGCGGAGGAAGCAGCGACGCTGATGGTCTAGGACTCGGTCGAATCGGTCGCGAGTCTTAATTTCGAGAGCGAAACCTGAACCTCGCTTCCCAATCTCCCCTGGCGAGGCTCAGATTCCCGCCTCGTTGACGTTGTGAAGCCCAACGGCTAATGTCGACGCATTGAACGACGGCGAGGAGGATGTACAGAGGCGGCGACGACTTTCTTTTGGTTCTTCGCTCGGTGTTCACGCCAACGGTGGGGTTCAAGTGGAGGAATAGGGTCTAGATTAGAGGGGATGGGTTCGCCCTTTATGCACGCTGAAGATTCTGCCCCCCGGTCAATCCCCCCATCATGGACCCACCGATTCAAACAGACTCCGGTGGACTCGGTGCTCGCTGCAACAAACTCCTAAACACAAGGGGAAGGAGACGCACCTGACGACAGGGTCCCGCTGCCAGTGTCGACGAACGGATGCAGGCGTGCACCAGAGTCACCGACCGAGCGGGCCCACCCGTCGGCGCACTCCAGGGAGGCGTGAGCCTGGCCGTGCGGTATAACAGGGTAATGGCCGGTTAGGGAAATAGGAGTGGGCTGAGGGAAAAGTTTGGGCCCATTCAGGTTCTTTCTTCTTTTCTTTTTTTATTTCCTTTTCCCATTTTTGATTTCGAATTTAGAATTTAAAATTTGGTTGTGACTTGCACATATATCAATGTACAAATTCAAATCTTATGATAAAAGAATATATTTATATTTTAAATTCTAGTTTGTATATCAATGTATTGTTTTTGATATTATTACTTTTTATTATTTATAGATGTGCAATCAAATAAATTCCAGCATGATGCATGTTGGAACTTGCTCTCCTGGGCAAGTTGATCCAACGGGGGAGTGAAAGTAACGTAAACAAGGTTTTGACTCGAGATGGCAATTCCTCTGTTAATCCAGCCTCTCAGGGGCACTGTACGGGGGTATTTATAGGTGCCTGAGTGCCCAACGTCTTGATGTAAGGACGCATCTGCCCTCAGGCACCTGGACTATCCCCGGAATATTCCCATAAGGGAGGGTTACAGAGTGTCATTACAGAAAAGCCATTACAAATTGAGCCCGTAACACACTTCTCCGTGCGGGGCCTGTTACAATGGGCCGAATCCTACATGGGCCTCCAGGTTGGGTGAGGGCATGGGATGGGGCGACCCCGTCGTAGGCCTTCGTCTTGCAGTGTAGAGGCCGAAGGGTGGACTCCGCCGGTCGTTTTGCCTCCGTTGGTGCAGCGAGATCGACGAAGGCCTGGAGCGAAGGGTAGCGTCTTCGCCTTCGCCCCAACATTTGCCCTCCGAGGGACTAGTTCGACTAAGTCATCTGGTGCCGAAGACGTCGCTAGATGGTGGAGACGCTGCCCTCGCTCGAAGTGGTTCCACAGGGTTTTTGATGTGACCGTTGACAGACGCAGTACTGTTGGACTGCGGGTTTCCCGAAGCGTCGCCTCCTATGTATAAAAGGGGGTAGCGTGGGTCAGGTTCTCTTACCTTTCTATGCGCCGTGAAACCCTAGCCTCCTTTTGAAACCGTTCGTCCGCTCGCCTGCCCTCCTTGCTCCTGTTCGTCTGAGATCTGGCTCGCGTCAAGCAGACTGCGCGCCGCCGCCGACGGTACGTAGCTATGCCGTCTTCTTCCTCATCTGCTGCAAACACGTCGACGTTCGAGGATACCTTGAGCAATGTGGCGGCGGCGGAGCTACATCCAGGTGATACAGTGGAGTTCGGCGTTTCGAGGATTTCCTCAGTCCGCGTGTAGGATACGCAGCAGCTGGGATATTTTGGCACCGGAGTTGGGCGTGTCCCAGGGGCAGAGGAGGTTCCCGAGCCCGAGGGCGAGTAGATTATGTTTGAGGCGTTTTTCATCACTGGCCTTTGCCTGCCTGCACATCGCTTTGTGGCGGAGGTCCTGCAGAGATTTGAGGTCCAGGTCTGTAACACCTCAGGTGTTACTTAGGGTTTTCACTTAAGACTACACAAGCCAAGCCCATCATCACATGTGGTTGAAATAGAGCAAAGTACCTCAAACTTGGAACTCAAGGTCCTAAGCAAGTGCAACCCATCTTAGATATCATACCCTAACTTATCATGCACATCTAAAGGGGAGAATTGCCCAAACCCTAATGCAAACCACTTTGGACAATGGGAACCCTAGAAGTAAGTATGACCAAAAAGGTCATGAAGACCATATGATCATGACTTGGGCCACATATAAAAGTTGTAGTACACTTAATAATCTACAAATAATAGTAAGAAAGTAACCCCAAAAAGATTTCAGAAAAGCCCCAAAAGGTTCACCAAAGGGTTGAGCACAAAAGAAAATTCGACCCAATGCCATCATTCAAACTTCAAAACAATTCGACCCAATTGACAAAGTGGCGCCAAATTACCTCTAAAATGCCCTGGAGAAAGTTGACGCCTACCCTAAGTCGTTTGACATGACTTGACATAGCTTTTGTCCCGGTTTGGACAGCTATGACATAGGCAACTTTTCACCCCTCTATCTCCCTACCCCGACCGTATCTTGGCTTGGAACTCACAGCAAAAAGGTAGGATATGGAGCAGGGAAGAGACCGTACACAGTGGTTTTGCCAAGATACGCACGCTAAGCTGCTCAAATCCGTCGTTGAACCATGGCAGAAGCGAGCTCCCACGTGTTCGACGTGGGCTGACACTCGGGGGGGGGGGGGGGGGGCGCTCAGAGCACGCCCGTGCGCGAACCCCCGCTCGCCCGCGGCCGCCCGTGACCACGCCCGCGCCACGGCTATAAAGCTCGTCCCAGAGCCCGGCTGTCTTCCCCGTTGCCTCCTCCGTACCACGCCTAACTCCCCCGAACTCGCCCATAGCTCCGGCGACCTCCCCGGGACCCGCCAGAGCCGCCCGAGGGCAACCACCATGGCCAACCCTTTCCCACCCTCCTCCGCTCGATCCAAGCCTTCGGATAGCTCCCCTGGGAGGCCATAAATCTTGCACAAGCTTGAAACGAGGACCCGCGCCACCGGAATAGCGAAATCGTGCTCGCCGGAGTTCGGAACCCCGCCGGAGCACGTGGACTGGGTAAGCCTCTGCACCATTTCCAAATTCGTTGCGCGCAATGCCTCTACATCACCCCTTGGAACTCCTCGTGCACTTTAATTGAACTATACTGTTGTGGTTTGGCCGGAACAGGAGCCGCCGATGACCCCCGCCGCCTGTGCTCGTGGCCAGGGTAGCTCCGACCACCTCCGACGCCGACCCGCACACCGACATGACCATCGTGACCTCCCCGACGTCACTGACCACCCCGCGCGGAGCTCTACTACCGCCGGTAAGCCTCGCCGCTGTAATCTATGCCGCGAGTACTGTTTAAGCCAGCCAGGGAGCGCGGGTTAGATTTTGGCTAGGTCTAGGGGGCTTTGTGCAATGTCAGTGACCCATGCCAATAGTAGACCGAGGACTGTTTTGTGAGAGAAGAGGGAGAGAAAACCTAGGGGTCTCAGCGCAAACCTGTATTCTTTTCCATTTTCGAATTTATTTTCTTTTAAATATGGCAGAGAACTTAATAAATGCATAACTTGAAGAATAATCATCCAAAAATTGTCAAACCAATTTTGCTAGACTTTGGGAAATATGAACTATCAGATAGAAATAGTAAAACCCATAGTTCCTGTATCCTTTTCTAAAGTTCTGAATTAAATAAGAAAACTACTAAAAACTTAATATTAGAAGGAAAAATAGAAATATTATTAGATCAGGGTTAAGAAAAATAGTGGAGACACTAGCTTAGTAGTAACACTGTTTAAAATTAGTAAACACCCCTAGTGTACAAGGTTAAGGGGGGTTTGTTCACTAAAGCTTGTTTATACTCAAACTTAGGAAAATTAAGAAAAGGGATTAAAAGTAGAAACCATAGGGCAACCATATTTTTCCTAGCATGCCTAAGTCATGTAGTTCACAAGAAAAATCTATTAACCCATAGTCCAGTGGAAAGAAATTACACTCTTAATTATTCATGAAAAATAGAGAAAACTTTAAAAGGTCCTAAGAAAATAATCCTAAGGTGAAAACACCCCAAACCTTGGGATAATTAATGTTTTGTTATTAAGAACATAGGAAAAATATGAAATCTGCTGTTTGACATTTTTCAAATAACAAGGTAGTGGAAAGTGCCTTTTTGGCATTAAACTTTGGTAAATCACAACTAAATAACCACCAATTAACTTTCTGTGATTTTTGGCACAGAAGCATGTTATTACTGTTAGATACAAAAAAAAATAACCCTTAGGACAGAACCCACACCTAGATAAGGGTTGTAGTGCAAAGTAACCCCTCTGCCCCAACTTTTGTTATTTTTGTCCAGGGCTTGTTCTGTTTATTTTTGACCTCCAACTTTTAGGACCGACTTTAGAGCCCAATATTCACCCACTGTAATTTTTACAAGATTTTTGAAAATTTTGAAATCACTGTTTTAGTTCAAACCACCTTAAGAGCATAAAAGACAATAAAAAGAGGAATTAGTAGTGGAGATTAATGTTGCCCTAACCAAACTAACAAAACCCTTGAATACCTGATAGAACCTTTAAAGGGCAATCCAAATCTTAATCCACTATGCTTATCCCTAACAAAACTCCAAACCTAAGTTGATAAGCATACACCACCAAGAGCCAAGTATGACCAAGAAACCCTAAGAGACTAAACTAACTTAGTTTTCTTTTACTTAGCATAATGTTTACCACATCCTGCATAATCATGGCATGCATATTCTTATTCATTGCATTCGATAGATTGCAACCTCGCTGACGGAGAGTATGTCCTCTGCCGGAGCAAGGAGCTGCTCAGGAGGTAGCCCCGGATCCAGCACCAGAGCCTGCACCAGAGGATCTGCCTGCCACTGCTTTGGAAGGCAAGCCCCGGTTTTATGCATAACCTGTTATTTATGCTATTTTACTACACTTAATGATTGTAGGATTGAATGTGCACTTAAGTGTAGGAGTTGTTTGAAACCCTAGTTGCATGATCTCAGGAATCCTATTGAGATGAATACTAGTATGCTAGGTCGAGTAGCTGCTTTATTAATTAGGATCTCGGTAGAAGTCGAGTGATTTTCTAGCACTCGCGCGAGGTCAGGAATTGGTTGTACCCACTTTCATATCACAATAATGCTGGTCTGTGGACAACAATCCATGGGGATTGGTTGTCTACGAGATGGGAAATTGGAATAAGGATTAACGTGCGGATACCTGTGTCAAGCGTTTGAACGTACTAAGCACATGCCGAGAAATATGGTAAATCGGTAAGCCTAGTACCTGATTGAACCTGGCAGTGGACTTTACCCCTCACGCGACCTGGGACATGGTCTCCCATTCCGGTTATGGTGGTACAAGTGCAGTCACTGCATGACGGCAGTCGGGGTCAGTGAGGCATTGTACGTCAAGGCGGTGAGCCCTGATCTGCTGACGGGGAATCGATGGGGACGGAGTGCCCCTACATGTCGTGTGTTTAGGTTTACCTTGCAAGGATAAAAACTCGATTCGAATGGTCTGCTTCTCGTAGCTAATGAGACTGCTTGATCCATTGTACTGCATTGAGTAACAAGTGGAAATGTGATGAGTTGATACAATATGTTGATTGCTAAATATGTTTGATACCATGTATGAATAGATAGTACACATTTAGTCTTAAGAGAGTCACACTTAAACTTGACAAAGCTAAAATTTGATTTACAAACTCAGCTAGTGCTTTTGGCAACCAAACCCCACAGCCAAACAACTGCATGTCTAGAGGTAGAGGAGTAGACTCCTCACACCGGGTAAGTCTAGCTGAGTATTAGTATACTCAGCCTTGCTTGTGGCATAATTTTTACAGGTTCTCTGGAGGACATGGTTGCTGGAGTGACTTGGCCATCCATCTTGCCACCGGGTTGGACAGTCGAGTGGGATCCTACCTCGGCTGAGGAGGAGCATGAGGAGTGATGGGACAGGCTTCCCCATCTCTCCGTTTATTTGTCGTTAGTTTCATTCCGCTGCACTTCGAACAGTAATGACTACTTTTGCAACAACTCCGATGATGATGTAATAATTTAATACTCCTTAATGTACGATTTATGCTTTATTGTATTTGCTCTGTGACTCACCATCGAGTGAGACTGTGGTACTTGATCCTGTCAGTGGCCTCGTCGGACTAGATCCGAGGGATTGACGGGTTATTCCCATTTAAGTGTGGTCTGGCCTCTAAGGCGAGACTTAGGCACTTAAGTTGGAATAATTCGGACAGTTCCACCACAGCTGGTATCGGAGCTTGTACCACCACAGAGGAATCAATAAACTATAAATATCATCCTTTTCCAAAGTAAAACTTGATAGAAACAAATGTTGGATAGGTCGTAGGACGATCAGGATAGACCTAGGACGGAAGCCTTAGGATGATAGAGGGGTAGTTAGGTGGCTAAGTGATTAAGCCCTATAGGCTACTATGAGGGACGGGAGTTCTTCCCTATTCTCTTTACATTGATGTGAGGTCGTTCAGGACGAGCATGCATGCATTCTTAATTAAACTAATGGATAATTGGGTAAGGACTTTCATACAAAATGATGACCAACTAAGTATCCCCGTACCATTGTTATAGTTAGAGAGAGGCTGAGTTGTGATTCCTTTTTTCTTTTTATAATTCTTTTTCTTTTACTTACGCTTAACCGTACACAGATGACTTCCCACGGATCCTCGGACGAAGGGAATGCACTGTCCCACACTGACGGGCTTGCACGAGAGGGCTTTCCCCGTATTTTGTGGGAGGTACTTCAGGGGGGCTGGTTACACGACGCCTCCTCAGTACGCGGTGCAGTAGTTCGAGAAGCACCGAGTGCCCCGTTGTAGGGTGAGGATGACCCTAGAGCCTCATCCCCTACAGCCAGGCTGGCGTTCGCTGGACTCTAAGTCTTTTGGATACCGGGTAGAGGATACGATCGAGGCGATTGCTCTTCACGGGTTGACCACTTTCTGCGGATTCCACCCCTTGGAGCTGTCCACTCACCCCATTGGCTTGTTCCCCGCTGAGAAGGAGGACGACCCAATGTGGAAGGACCGAGTGGAGCATGCCAAGGACATCTGGGCTATCTACCCAGGCCAGACAGCTCACTTGACAGTGCGGTGCATGAATGCCCTGTACCGTCTGCAAGTAATGCGTGGTGAGGCAATGTCCTATCTGATGGCATTGTTGGAGGCAACTAAGATCACCCTGGATAACAGAGAGGAGCTTGTGGTTGACTTGTCCACTGAGATGGTGGAAAAAGACTTACAGATGGAACAACTGTCAAATGAGATCCAAGAGCTTGAGGAGTTAGTAGGGACCAGGGAGAACACCATCGAGGTTCTCGAGGATCAGCTTATCAACACTCAGCAACAGCTTGCGGAGGGTAATGAGCACCTGGATATGCATCACCAGGAGATCCAGGACATGGAGGCTAACGAGGATGTCGACATTGAGGGAGGAGAGGAGCCTGCCTCCAGCTTGGACACTGCTGGCTCAGGGAGACCACCTTCCCCCGAGTCGAGTGTTGCCTCGTTTGCTCACTAGGTCTCAGGGATAGAGCTAGAAGTCGGTGATGGTAGGACTCCTCGAAGCTAGCTTAGCTTTTGCACCCTTGGGGTACTAGGCTAGATAGAGTTGAGTCTTTTGGGCTATTAATGTAATCGCGATAAACTCTTTTGGAAGCATGGTTGATGGATGATGTTAGTCTTAATTTAAGAAGAAAAGTTTATGCCTTGTGAAATCTTTTATAATTATGCAAGAATCTATCAATTTCGCCTTTTGACTCTTTCATCGCGATTGAACCTTGAACCTCAAAAATGTGTTATTTAAAATATATGTGATTTTTCAGATGGCCGGGAGAGCGCGTCGTGGTCAAAATGAGCGTGTTCCTCCACCGCCGCCACCGCCTCCTACTCGGCAGGAGCTAATGGCTCAGCAGAATGAGATCTTAAGGCAGCTAGCTCAGCGTCAGCCGCCACCCCAGCACTATGGTGGTGGTGATCATCAGCGTCACCCCGCAGCAGCCACCTACCAGGAGTTCCTCAGTACCCAGCCACCATTGTTCACCAGGGCAGAGGACCCACTTGATGCGGATGTATGGTTGAGAGTAGTGGAATCCAAATTCCCGCTACTCCATGGAGTTTGCTCAGAGGTCACTAAGGTCAGGTTCACCACCCAGCAGCTTCGCGGACCCACAAGGACTTGGTGGGACCATTTTCTTGCTATGCAGCCAGATGACCGAGAGGTGGAATGGAGAGAGTTCAAGGCAACTTTCAGGGGGCACCATATACCAGCAGGTATTATGGACCGAAAGCTCAATGAGTTTCTGGCACTCACTCAAGGGAACCGGACAGTGCTACAGTACGCTCAGGCCTTTAATGACCTGTGCCAGTATGCCGGGTATCATGCAGACACAGACGAGAAGAAGAGGGACAGGTTCAGAAGGGGGCTCAGCACTAAGCTCCGTGACCGTCTCAACACCGTCAGGGCCAACAGCTATAATGAGTTAGTCAACATGGCCATTTCTCAGGAGGACTGTATCACAGCTTGTCAGGCGGAGAAGAAAAGGAAGACCCCTGTGGCAGGACCTTCAGCTCAGCCACAGCGTTTCAGGATTGTGTCTGACACTCAGAACAGGGGACCGTAGCAGCAGCAAGGACGTTGGGTGATCCGACCACAGCAGCAGCAGCAGGCACCCAACCGTACCCAGTTTCCAGCTCAGAGGAACAATCAACAGCAGCAGCAATATCGCCACGCAAATGACAACATGTGTTTCACATGTGGCAACACCGAACATTATGCCAAGAATTGCCCCAGAAACCAGCAGAGGCAGGGGCAGAATGTTAATCAGAATCAAGGCAAGAGACAGAAGGTGCAAGTGAGGCAAGGCTGGCTGAACTTCACCACCATGGCTGATATTCCAGAGGGAGCACCCGTCATGACTGGTATCTTTACAGTTTTGAATTATCCTGCTATTATTCTTTTTGATTCTGGTGCATCACATAGTTTTATCAGTGCCAAATTTAGTGCCAAGTGTCAATTGCCTTTTCACCACACCAATGGGGGTATTACAATTTCGACACCAGGAGGCAGGGTTGCCACCTATCAAGTCAAGAGACATGTGCTCATAAGGTTTGGTAGTCTAATAATTAAAACCACCCTCCTTATATTGGGTTTGGATAGTGTGGATATCATATTGGGAACTGACTGGTTAACAAGGCATCAGGCAGTTATTGATATTGCAGCTAGGGCCATTGAGGTGCACTCACCGACTTGTGGTGAAACCACACTATATTTGCCCGACCAAGGTTGTACCCGTTCTTGTGCCTTCATTATGATAGAATCCCCAGTGGAAAAGATCCCAGTGGTCTGTGACTACCCAGATGTTTTTCCAGATGAATTGCTAGAAATGCCACCTGATAGAGACATTGAGTTCGCCATTGAATTGCAACCCGGGACTGCTCCTATCTCCAAGAGACCATATAGGATGCCTCCCGCGGAATTGGCAGAACTGAAAAATCAACTGCAAGAGTTGTTGGACAAGGGGTTCATTCGCCCAAGTACTTCACCATGGGGATGCCCAGCCTTATTTGTGAAGAAAAAGGATGAGAGTTTGAGAATGTGTGTTGATTACCGCCCTCTCAATGCGGTGACTATCAAGAACAAATACCCACTGCCCCGCATTGATGTTTTGTTCGATCAGTTGGTGGGAGCCAATGTGTTCTCCAAGATAGATCTTCGCTCGGGTTACCATCAGATCAAGATCCATGCCAGTGATATTCCCAAGACGGCCTTCTCTACCAGATATGGGCTCTATGAATTTTTGGTGATGTCTTTTGGGCTGACCAATGCCCCGACTTATTTCATGTACCTTATGAACTCAGTATTCATGCCAGAGCTGGACAAGTTCGTGGTCGTTTTCATTGATGATATTCTGGTCTATTCCAAGAATGAAGACGAACATACTGAGCATCTGCACATCGTGCTTCAGCGACTACGCGATCATCGTCTTTATGCTAAGTTGTCTAAATGTCAATTCTGGTTGAGGGAAATTAAATTCTTGGGTCACACAATTTCTCAGAATGGGATATCAGTTGATCCTGAGAAGGTACAAGAGGTAATGGATTGGAAACCCCCGAATACAGTGAGGCAGATTCGGAGTTTCCTGGGTTTGGCAGCGTATTATCGACGATTCATTCCGGATTTCTCTAGAATTGCCAAGCCAATGACTGAACTGTTGAAGAAGGGAGTCAAGTATAATTGGAGCCAGAAGTGTGAAGATGCCTTTCATACACTGAGGCAGCATTTGACAACAGCCCCAGTGCTGGCTCAACCTGACAACACAAAGCCCTTTGAAGTTTATTGCGATGCTTCTGGTACGGGATTGGGATGTGTCTTAATGCAAGATAACAGAGTAATTGCTTATGCCTCCCGAGCACTCAGACCCCATGAGCAGAACTACCCTACACATGATCTGGAGTTAGCAGTCGTGGTTCATGCTCTCAAGATATGGAGACATTACTTGATGGGAGCTCACTGTAACATTTACACTGATCATAAGAGTCTCAAATACATTTTCACGCAGGCAGATCTTAACATGAGGCGGAGGAGATGGTTAGAGCTAATCAAGGACTATGATTTTGAGGTGCATTACCACCCTGGTAAAGCCAATGTTGTGGCAGATGCCTTGAGCAAAAAGGCCCAGTGCAATTGTATGAGCATGGATGCAAGAGTTACCACCCTATGTGATGAGTTGTGCAAGCTGAACCTGGAAGTTGTTTCTTCAGGTGCCTTAAGTTACATCTCGGTGGAGCCCACCTTACAAGAGCAAATAGCCCGGGCACAGATTGAAGACAAGGGTGTTCAGGTTATCAAGGAAATGATCAAGCAGAAAGCAGAAAAATACAAATGCTTCCGTCAGGACAGCAAGGAAATTCTATGGTTTGGAGACTGATTGGTTGTTCCCAAGGACCCTGAGCTCAGAAAGAAGATATTGGATGAAGCCCACCTTTCAAAATTCTCCATGCACCCCGGCAGTAACAAGATGTATCATGATATCAGATCCTTATACTGGTGGACCAGAATGAAGAGGGAAATTGCCAAGTACATATCCGAGTGCGATACCTGCCAGAGAATCAAAGCCAGTCATTTGAAGGCAACAGGCCCTTTGCAACCCCTTCCCATACCATCTTGGAAATGGGAGGACATCTGCATGGATTTTATCGTGGGATTGCCCAATACCTCCCGGCACCATGATTCCATTTGGGTTATTATGGACAGATTGACCAAGACCGCTCATTTCTTACCAGTGCATACCACCCACAAGACCGAGAAATATGCAGAAATCTATGTTGATCAAATAGTGCGTTTGCATGGCATTCCAAAGACCATTGTATTTGATAGAGGAGCACTGTTTGTGGCACGCTTTTGGGAGCAGCTACAAGAATCACTTGGGACCCAGGTAATACGAAGCTCAGCATACCATCCTCAAACAGATGGCCAGACAGAAAGGGTAAATCGGATTTTGGAAGACATGTTGAGGGCATGTGTGTTACACTATGGAAAGGATTGGGACAAGTGTCTTTCTTTAGCAGAATTCTCCTATAATAACGGTTACCAGTCCAGTTTGAAGATGGCACCTTTTGAAGCCTTGTATGGGAGAAGGTGTAGGACCCCACTAAATTGGTCTCAAGCAGGAAAGAGGGAAATATTTGGGCCAGATTTGGTGCTTAAAGCAGAGGAAAAGGTCAGGGTCATTAAGAAGAACTTAGAAGCTGCTCAGGCCAGGCAAAAGAGTTATCATGACAGCAGGAGGAAGCCTCTGCAGTTTAATGTGGGAAATCATGTTTATCTTAAGGTATCACCCACCAAGGGTATCCAGAGATTTGGGATCAAGGGCAAGTTAGCTCCTCGCTACATTGGACCCTATGAGGTCAAAGCAAGTTGTGGACCCGTAGCCTATCAATTGGAATTACCACCCCACATGTCAGCAGTTCACAATGTGTTTCATGTATCTCAGCTGCGGAAATATGTCCGCCTACCCACTGAAGTGCTACCTGAACCAGACATTGAGATAGAACTAGACTTGTCCTATCAAGAGTACCCCGTCAAGGTATTGGATCAGAAAGTGAGGTCAACGCGGGCAAGGTCGATACAAATGTATAAGGTTCAGTGGAGTCACCATTTAGTAGAAGAAGCTACATGGGAGACTGAGGATTTTCTACGCTCTCGCTTCCCCGACTTTCTGCCCAAAGGAGTCGGTACGTAACCCAAAACCCCACCCCCACCTGCCCTTTGAATACAAATATAAGAAAAACTTAGATGTTAAGGGTAGTCTAAGTTGTGGTTTTGACTGAAAAAGGACTTCCTTCTGAAGTCGCAAAGAGAATGACATTCGAAGAGCAGTTAACTAGAGAGACTTGAGCAAAGAAAGGGGCAACACACCAGCACACCTTCTTGGCACCCCTCCAAAGGGCTCTCCCTAAAATCTCGGGACGAGATTCCTTTAAGGGGGGAGGGCTGTAACACCTTAGGTGTTACTTAGGGTTTTCACTTAAGACTACACAAGCCAAGCCCATCATCACATGTGGTTGAAATAGAGCAAAGTACCTCAAACTTGGAACTCAAGGTCCTAAGCAGGTGCAACCCATCTTAGATATCATAACCTAACTTATCATGCACATCTAAAGGGGAGAATTGCCCAAACCCTAATGCAAACCACTTTGGACAATGGGAACCCTAGAAGTAAGTATGACCAAAAAGGTCATGAAGACCATATGATCATGACTTGGGCCAAATATAAAAGTTGTAGTACACTTAATAACCTACAAATAATAGTAAGAAAGTAACCCCAAAAAGATTTCAGAAAAGCCCAAAAGGTTCACCAAAGGGTTGAGCACAAAAGAAAAATCAGGATTTTTCTAAGTCCAAAACCAACCCTTGGCCAAAGATCACACATGTTCACCCTCATTCAAACTTCAAAACAATTCGACCCAATTGACAAAGTGGCGCCAAATTACCTCTAAAATGCCCTGGAGAAAGTTGACGCCTACCCTAAGTCCTTTGACATGACTTGGCATAGCTTTTGTCCCGGTTTGGACAGCTATGACATAGGCAACTTCTCACCCCTCTATCTCCCTACCCCGACCGTATCTTGGCTTGGAACTCATAGCAAAAAGGTAGGATATGGAGCAGGGAAGAGACCGTACACAGTGGTTTTGCCAAGATACGCACGCTAAGGTGCTCAAATCCGTCGTTGAACCATGGCAGAAGCGAGCTCCCACGTGTTCGACGCGGGCTGACACTCGGGGGCGCGCTCAGAGCACGCCCGTGCGCGAACCCCCGCGCGCCCGCGGCCGCCCGTGACCATGCCCACGCCACGGCTATAAAGACCGTCCCAGAGCCCGGCTGTCTTCCCCGTTGCCTCCTCCGTACCACGCCTAACTCCCCCGAGCTCACCCATAGCTCCGGCGACCTCCCCGCGACCCGCCAGAGCCGCCCGAGGGCAACCACCGTGGCCAACCCTTTTCCCGCCCTCCTTCGCTCGATCCAAGCCTTCGGATAGCTCCCCTGAGAGGCCGTAAAGCTGCACAAGCTTGAACCGAGGACCCGCGCCACCGGAATAGCGAAATCGTGCTCGCCGGAGTTCGGAACCCCGCCGGAGCACGTGGACCGGGTAAGCCTCTGCACCATTTCCAAATTTGTTGCGCGCATGGCCTCTACATCACCCCGTGGAGCTCCTCGTGCACTTTAATTGAACATACCGTCATAGTTTGGCCGGAACAGGAGCCGCCGACGACGACCCCCGCCGCCTGTGCTCGTGGCCAGGGTAGCTCCGACCACCTCTGACGCCGACCCGCACACCGACTTGACCGTCGTGACCTCCCCGACGTCACTGACCACCCTGCCGGAGCTCTACTGCCGTCGGTAAGCCTCGCCGCCGTAATCTATGCCGCGGGTACTGTTTAAGCCAGCCAGGGAGCGCGGGTTAGATTTCGGCTAGGTCCAAGGGGTTTTGTGCAATGTCAGTGACCTATGCCAATAGTAGACCGAGGACTGTTTTGTGAGAGAAGAGGGAGAGAAAACCCAGGGGCCTCAGCGCAAACCTGTATTCTTTCCCATTTTCGAATTTATTTTCTTTTAAATATGGCAGAGAACTTAATAAATGCATAACTTGAAGAATAATCATCCAAAAATTGTCAAACCAATTTTGCTAGACTTTGGGAAATATGAACTATCAGATAAAAATAGTAAAACCCATAGTTCCTGTAACCTTTTCTAGAGTTTTGAATTAAATAAGAAAACTGCTAAAAACTTAATATTAGAAGGAAAAATAGAAATATTGTTAGACCAGGGTTAAGAAAAATAGTGGAGACACTAGCTTAGTAGTAACACTGTTTAAAATTAGTAAACACCCCAGTGTACAAGGTTAAGGGGGTGTTTGTTCACTAAAGCTTGTTTATACTCAAACTTAGGAAAATTAAGAAAAGCGATTAAAAATAGAAACCAGAGGGCAACCATATTTTTCCTAGCATGCCTAAGTCATGTAGTTCACAAGAAAAATCTATTAACCCATAGTCCAGTGGAAAGAAATTACACTCTCAATTATTCATGAAAAATAGAGAAAACTTTAAAAAGTCCTAAGAAAATAATCCTAAGGTGAAAACACCCCAAACCTTGGGATAATTAATGTTTTGTTATTAAGAACATAGGAAAAATATGAAATCTGCTGTTTGACATTTTTCAAATAACAAGGTAGTGGAAAGTGCCATTTGGCATTAAACTTTGGTAAATCACAACTAAATAACCACCAATTAACTTTCTGTGATTTTTGGCACAGAAGCATGTTATTACTGTTAGATACCAAAAAAATAACCCTTAGGACAGAACCCACACCTAGATAAGGGTTGTAGTGCAAAGTAACCCCTCTGCCCCAACTTTTGTTATTTTTGTCCAGGGCTTGTTCTGTTTATTTTTGACCTCCAAATTTTAGGACCGACTTCAGAGCCCAATATTCACCCACTGTAATTTTTACAAGATTTTTGAAAATTTTGAAATCACTGTTGTAGTTCAAACCACCTTAAGAGCATAAAAGACAATAAAAAGAGGAATTAGTAGTGGAGATTAATGTTGCCCTAACCAAACTAACAAAACCCTTGAATACCTGATAGAACCTTTAAAGGGCAATCCAAATCTTAATCCACTATGCTTATCCCTAACAAAACTCCAAACCTAAGTTGATAAGCATACACCACCAAGAGCCAAGTATGACCAAGAAACCCTAAGAGACTAAACTAACTTAGTTTTCTTTTACTTAGCATAATGTTTACCACATCCTGCATAATCATGGCATGCATATTCTTATTCATTGCATTCGATAGATTGCAACCTCGCTGACGGAGAGTATGTCCTCGTGCCGGAGCAAGGAGCTGCTCAGGAGGTAGCCCCGGATCCATCACCAGAGCCTGCACCAGAGGATCTGCCTGCCACTGCTTTGGAAGGCAAGCCCCGGTTTTATGCATAACCTGTTATTTATGCTATTTTACTACACTTAATGATTGTAGGATTGAATGTGCACTTAAGTGTAGGAGTTGTTTGAAACCCTAGTTGCATGATCTCAGGAATCCTATTGAGATGAATACTAGTATGCTAGGTCGAGTAGCTGCTTTATTAATTAGGATCTCAGTAGAAGTCGAGTGATTTTCTAGCACTCGCGCGAGGTCAGGAATTGGTTGTACCCACTTTCATATCACAATAATTCTGGTCTGTGGACAACAATCCATGGGGATTGGTTGTCTACGAGATGGGAAATTGGAATAAGGATTAACGTGCGGATACCTGTGTCAAGCGTTTGAACGTACTAAGCACATGCCGAGAAATATGGTAAATCGGTAAGCCTAGTACCTGATTGAACCTGGCAGTGGACTTTACCCCTCACGCGACCTGAGACGTGGTCTCCCATTCCGGTTATGGTGGGTACAAGTGCGGTCACTGCACGACGGCAGTCGGGGTCAGTGAGGCATTGTACGCCAAGGCAGTGAGCCCTGATCTGCTAATGGGGAATCGATGGGGACGGTTGATGTGTGGGGACGGAGTGCCCCTACATGTCGTGTGTTTAGGTTTACCTTGCAAGGATAAAAACTCGATTCGAATTGTCTGCTTCTCGCAGCTAATGAGACTGCTTGATCCATTGTACTGCATTGAGTAACAAGTGGAAATGTGATGAGTTGATACAATATGTTGATTGCTAAATATGTTTGATACCATGTATGAGTAGATAGTACACATTTAGCCTTAAGAGAGTCACACTTAAACTTGACAAAGCTAAAATTTGATTTACAAACTCAGCTAGTGCTTTTGGCAACCAAACCCCACAGCCAAACAACTGCATGTCTAGAGGTAGAGGAGTAGACTCCTCACACCGGGTAAGTCTAGCTGAGTATTAGTATACTCAGCCTTGCTTGTGGCATAATTTTTACAGGTTCTCTGGAGGACATGGTTGCTGGAGTGACTTGACCGTCCATCTTGCCACCGGGTTGGACAGTCGAGTGGGATCCTACCTCGGCTGAGGAGGAGCATGAGGAGTGATGGGACAGACTTCCCCATCTCTCCATTTATTTATCGTTAGTTTCATTCCGCTGCACTTCGAACAGTAATGACTACTTTTGCAACAACTCCGATGATGATGTAATAATTTAATACTCCTTGATGTACGATTTTATGCTTTATTGTATTTGCTCTGTGACTCACCATCGAGTGAGACTGTGGTACTTGATCCTGTCAGTGGCCTCGTTGGACTAGATCCGAGGGATAGACGGGTTATTCCCATTTAAGTGTGGTCTGGCCTCTAAGGCGGGACTTAGGCACTTAAGTTGGAATAATTCGGACAGTTCCGCCACAAGGTCCACCAGCTGACACCTAACGCCGTGGTGGCCCTGGCAAAGTATGTCTAGGCGACGACTTCGTATGGCGGTCAGCCTTCTGTAGAAGTCTTCGCCAAACATTACTGTCTGCATTGGCAAAAAAAGAAAAATTGGACACAAGATTGCATAGTTTGGATCGTGCACATTTTCACCGAGGACCGGGAAGACTTCGATGGAAGTCGTGGAGTTGGTTCCCTGTGCCTGCAATAAGTGGGGCAACTGGTGGGATTTCTGGTTTTATGTTTCGGAGGGTGAAGTCGAAGACCACCCAGGGCTCCTCGTGGCCATTATGTGCTCCCATTATTATGTGGCATACCCGCAATTTGAGGTGGCGGAGGATGATGAGGATGAAGTGGCCCTTCGGAGCGCTGCCCGCATGAGTAGCGGGAACAATTTAGTTGAGGAATTCATCGGGTATGGGGTGTGGCCCTTGGCACATGGATGGGAGTTGGGCGAAGTATGCCCTCGCGAGATGCCCTCCCTGGGTGGGCAGCGAGTGCGAAGTCCAGCCTTCGCGTTGGATCTGCGAGGCCGGGATCCCGCCGCATTCGTGCGTGAAGCGGAGGATGGGGCTGTGCGTATTGTGGGGCGTTATGTGCCTAGGACGGAGGCCCAGCGGAGTTGGGATATCCGTGGATCCAACGCTCGCCTGAATAGGGTCTTTGAGCTGAATCACTTGCCGTACGGCGGCTATCCCGGGGATGACGCTGTCGACCGCCGCGGGAAGAGGCCATTGGCAGTGGCTGAGGAAGACCCTTCGCAGGAGGCCGCCCCAGCCACTAAGAAGATAAAACTAGGTACTGCAGTGGGGGAACTGGGGGTCTCCGACAGTTTTGCTGTGGAGTTGATGGGGACGTGCGTAGCCCTCGGGGGAAGGATGTCTTCGCCCGAGCTCCGGGAGTCTTCGGCGCGGATGCTGGAGGTCACCGGGGGTCGATGGCCCAAGAATGTTCTGATCCCCCGCGCGGCTGGCGAAGACTTCTTTACGTCTCGCATGGCTCGTGACTCGAAGGTTTTTCCTTACAGACGGAATATTGTTGTTGTTGTGTCGGCAGTGATGGAGAAGGACCGTCAAGACGCTGCGTAGAAACGCCGGGCGGTCATCAGGATCGCGGATCCTATGCGCGAGGCGAAGAGAGCGCGGGGGAGCGCGAAAGCTACTGCCTCCGGCAGTAGCAAACCGGTGCCGGCTGCGAAACCGGCCGCCCCCGGATAGAGCAAGGCGTCGGCGAGTGCGAAGGCTGCCGCCTTTGGCGGGAGCAAGCCACCCTCGGGCGGACCCGCGAAAGGACGAGAGCTGCCTTCGCCGGCGCTACAAGTTGTCGACTTCGGCACGAACATCAGTGTGGAGGATTATTTTGTTGGTAAGTTTTTTTATCTCGATCTTTAACCGGTGACATGGTGCAGGGTCGGGTGAGGGGCAATTGGTTGTTGTCCCGCCTCTGGTGGCGACCACATCGCCAACGGCGGTGATTGGGGCGAAGGGTGCCGCGCGGGACCCGTGGGCCGCTTTCTGCGCGAGCAGCGAGATTCTGTCAGCCGCTGCCGCGAAGGACGTGGCGGGCTCCATGTCCCAGCGACTGAGGGAAGTGTCACAGCAGCTGTCAAAGCAGCTGAAGCGAGTAAGTTGTGTTGGACTTCGATGTTTGTTGTTTTTATGGGGATTCGGGTCTCATGGGTTTGTGTCAGGCGGCTGACTTCGTCGACCACGTCGCGTCGGGTGCCTTGACCGCGGATGTGGCTGCCGAGGTCGAGAGTCTCCGGGTGCAGCATGCGGATGCTGTCCGGGAGAAGTCGGTTGTGGAAAGCAAAAAACGCAGGCTAGCAGAGAAAGTGGCCGCCATGGAGGCCGAGAAGACGAACCTCCGGCGCCAACTGGCAGAAGAGAGGAGGGAGACCAACCAGGCTATTGCTGATGCGTAGGCTGTGCGAGCCGAGGCCAAGGTGGCGCGGGCGGAGGGCAGTCTCGCCAGCCAACGCGCCGAGGAGTTGGAGGCGAGGTTCAATGCCCTACGCAGCCGCGTGGACAAGGTCGAGGCCTCGACGCGCTCGGAAGTCGAGCGGACGCACGTGCAGTTCGTGGACGCGTACCACAAGCTGGGTGCATGGACTGCTGACTTCGAAGTGCCCGACCAGGAAGCAGGCCTTCGCTTCCTTGAATGGTTGCAGGAGGAGCTGCTGGTGCTCTCGACCATTGTGACAGGTTTCATGTCGTTCGCCTCCCTCGTCACCTGCGAGGGGACCGTGAATGCTTTGTCACGCGAGGGGTGCAGGCATTACGAGGTCTTTGACCAAGCGGACGACAACTTTGAACGTGAAATCTTCAAGGTCGAAGACCCTGTGGTGAAGCAGTCGGTGGGGGCATTGTTTGATAGGATGTGGGGTCCGCATGGTCGAGATGCGGTCAGGGAGCGGTCCGACCGGGCAATAGAGCAGGTAAAGGATGTTTTTTGTGTGGTTATATCTGTTGGTATGTGTGGTTTTGATGAATGAGTGGGTTGTTGCTACAGATGGCGCATGTCGAAGACGTCGAGGACCTTGGTGGTCTGGACGGCGTGCTGCCCGAGGCTACAGATGTCAATCCGGTGCCGCCCTCGGATGCCGGTGAAGGCACCTCGGTGACCCCTGTGCCCACTGCGGCCGGCGAAGGCCCCGCACCAGCCCCTGCGTCGACGGGCGAAGACGCCTTGAGGGTGGTGGCCGAGCCGGCAGCCGAAGACCCCACAGCCGTGGCCGGGCCTTCACAGGTGGCTGAATAGGTGTTGAGGAGTTTGTAAATTTTGTCTGTGTGATACTGAACCTCGATTGCTGCGCAGGTTCTGGGGTTTGGGCCTACGCACGCAACCGCTACTGACAATGCTATTTTTGTGGCGGCTTCGACCGTGGCTGCTGATGACGACTCGTTTGGCTCTGTGTCTAAGTGTTTTGAGTCTGATGATTCTGGGAGTTCGATTGCGTGGACAGAGGAGTCTTCAGATGAGGACTTGGATTATTTTGCAGCATTAGACATGGCTGCGGCGGAGACTTCGCCGCGTGAGGTGGGTGCTGAGTATCTTCTGGGTGTGAGTACTAGGTGTAGGCAGCGAAGGGTGGTGGCGAAACGGAGAGTGAGTGAATTGTCGCGAAGTGGCAGGCGTCATTGTGGTGAGATGGAGAGTGGTCGTCTTCGCGTGGACGGGACTGGTAAACGGGAATTGTTGTCCTCGCCGGCTGGGGCTAGTGTGGGTGAAGGGGAGCTGCGAAATCTTTTTGAGGGTGAGGAATTGAGGATAATGCTGTTCAACTACAGGGAGATGGGTATCATTCTGAAGGTTGAGCCAATGTAATATGTGATGCCCTCGCTGTGTATGTAACCATAATTTGTATGATAAGGTTGCGCGCCTTCGTTGATACAGCCGCGCCCATAGGCGACTTCTACACGGAGAGTCTTTTAGGAATGACTTTGGTTGTGCGCACCTATAATTCCGGCTGCACCCTGAGGCAACTTTCTCACGGAGGGTCTTTCGAAAGAGACTTCGATTTTGCGCACTTGTTGTGCTATTCCAGCTGCACCCTTAGGCGACTTTTGCACGGAGAATCCGACTGCACTCTTAGGCGACTTCTGCATGGAGAGTCTTTTGGAAAATACTTCGATTTTGTGCACTTATTGTGCTAGTCCGGCTACACCCTTAGGCGACTTTTGCACGGAGAGTCTTTTTGGAAAAGACTTCGATTTTGCGCACTTATTGTGCTAGTCTGGCTGCATCCTTAGGCGACTTTTGCATGGAGAGTCTTTTGGAAAAGACTTCGATTTTGCGCACTTATTGTGCTAGTCCGGCTGCACCCTTAGGCGACTTTTGCGCAGAGTGTCGCACGCGAGGGTAGTCAGCGCTGCCCCTCGCGGTGACTTCGGTCTAGTCGAATGCCGAAGTCCGTCGATGCGGTCTTTTTCGACATATTGTATCTTAGTTTTTGTGGGGGATTTTTGCGGTTATATTACATGGCTCCGCCTCATTAAAAACCTCACCCCCGGGAGGAAAAGAGTGCGGGCTGGAATGATACTGTTTGGTGAATTACAAGGGCGTGTTAGCCCTGAGGATTCAAACAAAAAATTTACGAAGATTATCAATATTCCAGGAATGCTCTAGGTCCTCGCCGGATGGCGTTGTTAGCCTGTACGCACTGGGGGATGCCTTCGTCTTGACGATGAAGGGACCCTCCCACTTTGGCTCCAGCTTGCCCCGTGACTCTGTCCAAGTTGTCTGGACAAGTACGAGGTCCCCTTCATTGAATTCTCTTGGGACAACTGTGTGGTCGCGCCATGCCTTTGTTTGAGCTTGGTATTTGTTGAGGGCCTGCAGGGCGAAGACACGGTCTCCGTCGATGAGGTCCTTGGTAGTTGGTTCGTCTATGTCGGGGACGGCTAAAGCGCTTGTCAGTGGTGACCCATGTTTTATTTCCTGCGGGATCATGGCCTCCGATCCATATAGTAGGCGGAAGGGAGTGAATCCAGTCGCCCGGCACTCGGTCGTGTTCAGTGCCCAGACTGCTTCAGGTAGCAGGTCGACCCATTTACCCTACTTGTCGTCGAGAAGCATTTTCTTGATGGCCGTGAAAATTTTGCCGTTGGCGCGCTCCACAACGTCATTAGATTGTGGGTGATATACTGAGGCGAAGGCAAGCTTGGTGCCAATGGAGAAGCAGAAGTCCCTGAAGTCCTGGCTATCAAACTGTTTGTTGTTGTCAACTGTGAGTTCGGACGGGACTCCGAATCGGCAAACAATGTTTTGCCAGAAGAATTTCTAGGCAGTCTTCGATGTTATTGTGGATAATGCTCTTGCCTCGATCCACTTGGTAAAATACTCGACGGCGACGAAGGTGAACTTGAGGTTCCCTTGGGCCGTGGGTAGTGGCCCGACAATGTCCAGGCCCCCGCGCTCAAGGGGCCACGTGTGGGCGATCAGCTTTGTGAATTGCGAAGCGTTGCCCGAACGAGAGGAAAACTTCTAGCAGGCTTCGCACGACCTCGTGACTCGATTCACAGCGCAGATCACAGCGGGCCAGTAGAAGCCTTGATGGATCACCTTGGCAACGAGGGCCCTAGGCCCCGCGTGAGATCCGCAAGTTTCGCTGTGGACTTCGCGCAGGATTTGGACGCCTTCGGTCTTGGTGACGCATTTAAGCATGGGTTGGCTGACCCCCTTCTTGTAAAGCTGGCCCTCAATGAATGCAAAGTCCCGGCTTCAGTGCTTGAGGCGCTAGGCCTTATTGATGTCGCTTGGATGGTAATATCCCTGCAGGAACAGGGTGATTAGTGCTCGCTAGTCTTCGGTCATGATGAGGTTGACTATGCGGTGGCCTTCGGTGTCGTTGGTTATTTGTAGGCCCTCTAGGCCGCGGACGGCTGGCGTGCCGATGACATGGTAGAACACATCGGAGGGAAAGGCCTCGCCTCTAGTGGCTGCTTTGGCCAATGCGTCGGCCTCCTCATTCTTGGCTCGGTCCACGTGCTGCAAGGTAAAGCCCTTAAATTGTCTCTCAAGACTGCGGATAGCCGTGAGATACTGCATGAGTGCGGGGTCTTTTGCTGCATAATCTTTTTCGACCTGGCCGGCAACCGCTTTGAAGTCTGTTTTGATTATGCAGGTAGTGACCCCAAGTGCCCGTAGCTTGCGAAGGCCGAGGATGACAGCTTCGTACTCTGCTACATTATTGGTGCATCTGTCAGACTACAAAGCAAAGCTGAGACGTGCTGCGTATCTGTGTTTGACCCCTGTGGGTGATGTGATGACTGCAGCTGCGCCTGCCCCCGCATGGCACCATGCGCCGTCGCAGTGGATGGTCCACACCTTCTCTGCAGGCGCATCCGGCTGCGTTATTGGCCCTGTCCAGTCAACGATGAAGTGTACCAGGACTTGTGACTTGATGGCTGTCCTGGGCTCGAAGGTGATATGGTAACCGGAGAGCTCGACTGCCCATTTGGCGATCCGGACTGACGCCTCCGGATTTTTGAATAATTCGCCGAGTCCGCTGTCCGAGGTGACCCGCACCTTGAACGCTTCAAAATAGTGGCGCAACTTGCGCGATGCCATAACGACTGCGTAGGCAATTTTTTCCAACTCCGTCATGTTGCATTTGGAGGTCGTGAGGACTTCGGAGACGTAATAAACTGGACACTGCCGAGTTGTGCCCTCTCTGTCTTGCTCTTGGACCAACGCTGCGCTGACTGCGTGTGGCAAAGCTGTGACATAGAGCAACAGAGGTAGCAAGGGGTTGGGGCTTGTAAGGGTTGCCAACTCTGACAGGTGCTGCTTTAGTGATGCGAAGGCCGCCGCTTGCTCTGGTCCCCATGCAAAGTCTTTTGCGCCGCGTAGCATTTTGAGGAAAGGTAGGCTTCGCTCTGCGGACTTAGAAATAAATGTGTTGAGGGCGGGCAATCTGCCTGTCAAACATTGGACGTCTCTGGCTGACTGCGGAGGCGTCATGTTGATGATAGCCTGGATCTTGGTCGGGTTGGCTTCGATCCCGCGGTGCGACAGCAGATAGCCTAGTATCTTCCCCTGGCGAACGCCGAAGACACACTTCTCGGGGTTTAGGCGAAGTCGTGCGTCCCGCATGTTCACGAATGTTTCTGCGAGGTCGGCTAGATGATCCTCTTTGTTTTTGCTGGCGACGACGATGTCGTCCATATACGTGAATATGTTTCGGCCGACTTGGCTCTCGAGCACTGTCTTGGTGAGGCGAGAGAAGGTGGACCCAGCGTTGTTTAGTCCCTCCGGCATTCTGACGAAGCAATATGTGCCGAAGGGTATGATGAAAGTGGTACTGGCCTTGTCTTCCTCCTTAATATATATTTGGTGATAGCCAGAGAAGCAGTCAAGGAGTGACATGACTTCGCATCCGGCCGCACTATCAACGATCTTGTCGATCCGAAGCAACGGGAAATTATCCTTGGGGCAGGCCTTATTGAGACTGGTGAAATCAATGCACATCTGCCACTTGCCACTCTTCTTTTGCACCATGACTACGTTAGCAAGCCACGTAGGGTAGGCAACTAGTTCGATGAAATTGGCCTCAAGCAGGCGGTGTACCTCAGCTTTGGCGGCCTCTGTTTTTTCATCAGACATTTTGTGCAGCCTCTTCTTCCTTGGCCGCACCGAAGGGTCGATGCCCAGGCTGTGTTCGATGATAGTGCGACTGACTCCGACCAGGTCGAGGGCGGACCAGGCGAAGACGTCCTTATTCTTAGAAAGACAGGAGATGAGTGTCTCCTCGTCATGCAAAGTGAGGTCTTCGCTTATGATGACCGTTTGCTTGGGCGTTGCCTGGTCAAGGGGAACTGTCTTCGTTCCATCGTTGCTCTGCAGCTGTGCCTTTTCATGCTCGTTGGCGGTTGGGCGGGCAGCCTTGGGGACTTCGCGCTGCGTCGTAAGGCAGTGTACATTCCTTTGCCCTGGAACAAAGTCTCTTTCAATGTTGCACGCGGTCTGCTGGTTGCCATAGACTGTGATCACGCCTTGCGGACCCGGGATTTTCATGCACAGGTAAAGTCCGTGAATGGCTGCTTCAAACTTGTTGATGGAGCCCTAACACATTATGGCGTTGTACGGGTATACCATGTCGACGATGTCGAAGGTGACCTGCTCACTTTGTACATTGGGTGATACACCGAAGGACAGGGGTAGCTCTATCTTGCCCACAAGAAAGGTGCCCTTGCCGCCAAAGCCATATAGGGGATTGTCCAAAGGCTTCAGTAAGCTATGGCTGATGCCCAAGCGGTCAAAGGAGTGGAGGAAGATGATGTCCGCCTGGCTGCCGTTGTCAACTAAGACTTTGTGCAGGTCCTAGCCTGCCACACTACAGTTGATGACCATGGCGTCAACGTGGGGTGCGCTGTGCAGGTCGACATCTCTAGCGTCGAAGGTCAGCGGCACATGGGACCACTTCGTTTGCATGACTGGGCCGGTGATGGCGACGTGGTTGATACTTCGGTAGTGGTCCCTCTTCTGTCGCTTCATGTCGAAGTCGATGCCGGACCCCCCAGTGATCATGTGAATGACTCCGTGATACGGGTGATCAGCGAAGTCTTCTTGTTTTGGTGCTTGGGGGTGATTTGGGTGGTGGATGTTTGGCTGATGCGGGTGCAGAGGCGGAAGTGGGGGTGGTTGTACCTCCTGGTGGTGCTGGTAGGCGTGGTTAGGTGGATGTTGGGCGGTGCCATGGTTGTATGGTTGTGGGAGGTGGTGTTGATATGTGTGGGCAACAACTCTTGGGTTGTCGGCGGGTTGTGCCCGGGACATCCTGACCCTGGTGGCCTTCGTTTCCGGGCAGTCCCTCGTCGGGTGCGCACAGTCTTCGCCGTGAAATAGGCAGTAAAACCTGCGCGGTTGCTGTGCCCGTCCTCGACCCCGACCACGCGTGCCATTGTTGCGGCCCTGGGGGGATAATCTTGACGGCGAGGGGCCTCACCAGCGAGGTGCTGGTTGGCAATGTTATGCACCTGCTGCTGACTGCGGCTGTCCCGACCGGAGTCTGACTGCGAAGGTCTTGTCCACGTTCGGCTGGACTGCGGAGGGTCCTTGGGTTTCCTCTAGGACTCGACCTTGCGTTGGTGGAGTTCCTCGGATCTGGCATATTTTTCAAACAGCTGGTAGAGCTCCTAGAGGGTCTTGGGTGGGTCCCTGATGCAGTGACTGTAAAGGACGCCAGCTCGAAGGCCACTGATGGCGTAGTGAATGGCAATTTGGTCGTCGACTGAAGGCAGTTGTGACTTTAGAGTCAGGAACTTGCGGTAGTACTCCCGCAGGGTTTCTTTCTCCATTTGCTTGCAGAGTGACAGTTCGGCCAAGACATCGGTGTATGGGCGGTACCCTTGGAAGTTGAGCAGAAATTTGTCACGGAGACTTCTCCAGGAGTCGATGGACAACAGGAGCAACCTGGTGTACCAGGTTAGGGCCGGACCTTCGAGGGCGATGATGAAGGACCTCCAAGGGCCAGATAGGTAAATTGCCGCTCTCAAATTGAGGTGGAAGAGAGGAGATTTTTAAAGAGTAGGCATAAAGATAAGTATCAAGGCGAGATCGATGGATAACAAGGTAATGGTGATAGCAAATAAAAACACATCAAAGGATGGAATTAAAATGGAAATGCTAATTTTGATATCCGATGGTTTTTAACACAAATGCTTGAAACACAAATGCTCCACCAGCTGATGCTCTAGCTGTTACTTGCAGAATTGCAAACCATAAGTGCAACCCCATCTTTTCACATGGCACTCATCATTGTCTTGATGGACTAGTTAACATTGGTATTATTAAGAATAAAAGTTAGATCCTGCATCAGATGAGTTGTAATTTTCATGGCCATAGAAGGAAGCACTCATATAGTAGCGTTAAATAGAGAATTCTCTCATTTTATTGCCACCTTGCACTTTGACCTCAAAAAATCATTTCACGATATATATGTTTTTGTTACCTCATCTACGTTTCTTAACACCGTTTTTATTTAATGTCCTTCTGTTATTATTTCATCCTTATTGTATTCATTGAGGACAATCAAAATTTCTTCTATGTTATATGTACAAAGAAATTCTGTGAATTGTTATACATTTTCTTTAGTCTTGGTGTCCTGCATTAGTAAACATGCTTGCTGTAGGGGGTTTTCTCTATGCAGTAGGGTTTATGGTTTAGGGTTTAGGGCTATTTTGTAAAACATTTTATCTTTTTTCAAAACGCTTCCTCTTCAAAAGGAGCAGGAATTTTTTTATATAGAACAAAATCCCCTAGACTAAACCATCCAGGAATCTCGGTAGTTTCCCAACAGTTTTCATTTTCATTTTCAAAAACAGCTATTGGACTTCCCATCCACCATAGCTCACAGCTCAACCATCGGAACTTTTGAAACCAATTTTCAAAAGCATTTTTGGAAAACAAAATACTAATTGTCAAACCAAGTCATAACTCATCCATATCCATGGACGCAAACTATTCGAATAGGTTTTGGAACTCTGTGAAGAGGTGTACAGTTCACCCAATAGTCCGATTTCTGCAATCTCACCGTCGTGAGATCGGATTACCGAAACTCTCTCCTCCCCTACACGTCTTTACCTTAACAGTTATACCAAAAGGAACATGGCCACCTCCATGCCCAAACTAGGACAAAACTTTCCCCCTCCTTGTCCTCCCGGTGCTCCCTAGCCAACATAACCCTAGGGTGCCGACCGTGCAAGTTCGGATCAAGCGACTACCCATATGGTCTAGAGTGGTTGTACTTGATAAGAGTATAGGCAGTGAAGAATGGCATACCGGTCCTTATACAAGAGGGGTAATTCTTCATTCTCACACCTAACCCGGCTGAGCCATCACCTTAAGGCCCTCCCAACACCGAGGAGTCCTTGATCATCCCACTCAAAGGTGATAAGCGTGATAACCCTTCATCATACACATTTTGAAAAACACTTTATTTTGAAAAACTCACACCTTTTTCAAACCTTTTTGTAACAAAAATGTTAAGGAGTATAAAGATGAATTGCGGCAAAGTTCTAAGGCTGGGTTGCCATATTAACATGTCTCTTAGCAGAAAAATCATATAATGCATAAAATAACATGCTGATGATTGTCTTTGAAAAACATATGTAATTTATGCATCAAAGGGATCCAGTGAGCTTTCCATGCTTTAACCAGTGAAAGGGTTAGAGCTCATGGAATTGGCTCTGGCTCCATCGTCTGGCGTAGACTTGCAGAACTGGCCTTCACGTGACGGCATGAACGCTCTGATAAATACATAGTATGAACAAGCAAGCATACAAATCAGCAAGTATGTGAACAAATATTCATAATAGTGGTCAGGAATGGTGGTAGATGGGTGAATATAGTTTTGAGTGTAGTTTGTGTTGATGGAGTAGAGATGCTTACCCGAAGTGTAGTGGCAGAGCGAGGTAACTGAGTGCAAGGGGGGGTTGCCTTGGCTCAGGGTGCTGAGGGTGTGGGAGGGAGAGGGTAACTCTCTAGAGGTATTTATAGATGGGTGCCTATGGTTTAGTATGGTAGAGTTTACTATTTATGAGAATCGTGTTGAAAGAAAAAGTTTGGATAGAGAATTATAGGTGAAATATGGGACAAGAGTATTTTTGGAGTTTTCTAGAATATGAACCATGCTTACGGAAATACATGGATGGATAGAGGGTAATTTGATAAGAATTTAGAAATCAGAACTGTCAAAATCAGAGACTGGTCAAAGGAGTTTTGGTTTTTATAATCATAGGAATATAAAAGGCAAAGGGAAAAGGAATATTCCTAGAATATTCTAGAATTAGAATATTTAGAGATATTTGGAAGCAGAGTGCCATGAATTATTTCTGGACTGTTCATGAGCAGATACTTATGTTGGTGGCAATTGTTCCTACCTTCTCTGTCACGTGGGACAAGAGTAAGGCAGCACCCAGACAGCTGGAATACTGTGATATTCTCATTTGGACGGGCTATGGTATCTTGGGCTAGGTTTTATAAGATTGACAGTGTATCCATACAAACATGTTTCGCCTTTCTTTTTGGAAGCCTATTTCGAAAGAACCTCAAAGTTAAGCGTGCTCAACTCGGAGCAATTCTTGGATGGGTGACCAAAGGGGAAGTTCTTACTAGAAAGAAAATCACAGTCCCTGGAGTCTGTATGACTAAGATATTGGTCTGGTAGGTCTTAGTTGAGCCGATCATCATGATGGATGAGAAGTTGAATATTTGGGCGATTGGAGTAACAATGAATAGTAGGATGAACGGTGAATACTGATTATGAATGATCCGTTTAATGGTGAATAGTTTGTATGAATGAACGACGAACAATGAATAGGGATTATGAACGAACGATGAACGATAAATAGTTCATATGAACGAACAATGAATAGGGATTATGAACAAACGAACGATCGAATGATTGGACGAACGAACGATCAGAATTTCGGCAGCATAAGGACTGAACAAAGATTATTTGGACGAACGAATGAACAAACTACAAAAATATTTGGAATATTTAGGCAATATTTCTGAAAGAATTTGAAGGGATCACTTGGAAAATATTTGTAGGTCTTTTTGAGGAGAATTTTGGAGAGAATATAGACCACTATATTTTCTTTGTTGAGATCAACTTGCAAACAAACATTTTGAAACAAAATTTAAAAGTTCATTTTGAATTTAGAGCGAGTTTGAGAAATTTTCTAGATTTGAATTTTCGGGGTGCTACATATCTATACAAACATGGTTTGCCTTTCTTTTTGAAAGCCTGGTTCGAAAGAACCTCGAAGTTAAGCATTCTCAACTTAGAGCAATTCTGGGATGGGTGACCAACCGTGAAGTTCTAACTAGAAGGAAAATCACAGTCACCAGAGTTTGTATGGCTGAGATATTAGCCTGGCAGGTTTTAGGTGAGCTCATCATCATGATGGATGAGTAGTTGAATATTTGGGTGATCGGATGAACGATGAATAGTAACGATGGTTAGTAGGATGAACGATCCGATGAACGATGAATAGTGATTATGAGTTATCCGGTGAATGATGAATAGTTCGTTTGGACAAATGACGAACAATAAATAGGTATTATGAACGAACGGATGAACTATTGGACGAACGAGCGATCAGAATTTTGGCAGTATAATGGCTGGACAAAGATTATTTGGATGAACGAACAGATGAACGATCGAATGATCGAACAGATGAACAAATGAACCATGAACGATCGGATGGACGATCGAACAATCGGAGGAACGAACGAACTTTGAACATTTGGACGAACAATTGAATGAACAACCGAACGATCCTTGTGCGCGTGTTGTGCTTGTGTGGGAGTGGGAGTGAGTAGCCATGAAATGGCTTGGGATGGCATGAGTGGGCCCCTTGCCCCTCTATTAATGGGCAAGGTGGGGGATTAGGGGGAGGAGTCGAGGATTAGTGGGAGGAGGCGAGGATTAGTGAGAGATAAACCATGTATTAGCTATGGATAAGTGAAATTAGCTTGTAGAGCTCACTGTATGACCCCGGAGGCGTATGTATACGTATGAGCATAAGGAAAATAATTAAGAAAATATTTGTAGGGATTTTAAAAGTGATTCCGAGGGTATTTCTTAGTAGAAAAATATTTGGAGAAATATCGTTGGAACATTTAGCCAGTATTTCTGAAAAGAATTTAAGGGGATCACTAGGGAAATATTTGTAGGATATTTTGAGAAGAATTTTGGAGATAAGTCAGACCACTATATTTTCTTTGTTGAGATCAACTCGCAAGAAAACAATTTGAAACAAAATTTAAAATTCATTTTGAATTTAGAGCGAGTTTGAGAAATTTTCTAGTTTGGATTTTCGGGGTGCTACAAGGGGCTGACGTCATAGGGCTGAGAAAATAGATGTAAGGATGCGACAAAAAAAAAGTCTAACAAGGAAGTCTAACTATCATGATCGTGCCATGTGCCCCCAAAAGGTCCTAATGACCTTATCGTTACTATTTGCGAGGAGTCTCCCCAATCGGGTGACCTCTTGCGATCGTCGCTTGATCCACCCTCGTTCGGCGCCACCTCCTTCCCTTTCTGGGATGTTTCTTGGCTTGCAGCACCCTACTCCTAGCGGGCAACATCGGCTTTAGGAGTCACTTTCCCCTGATGAGGCATGTCGCATCCAAAAGCCTCTAGCATCAGTCTGAGTGGACATCTGGAACCACCTTGAGCATCAGGTTGCCACCGCTCCGACCTCGCACCAACGACTTGTTCGGCTGCCCTGTAACCACAGGAGCTGCAGCTGTTTGGATGGCTGCAGCTGCAATCCATAGAGACAAAATACTGTACAAGCCGCAGCCAGATTAATGCCACAGCAAGCCACAAACCTTCTGTGTCGCACGAAACATTCGTGGTGTTGACACCGACATGGGAGGCAACTACTGCTACTCAGGATTTTTCCGCTAATGTGACCGAATGCACGTTCTCCTAGAAACGTCCTCATTCTGTGCAGTGTGATTATTTATACCGATACCGTTGTCTATCCGCAACAGCATCCGCGAGCTGATGGAGGCATCCCAAAGCATTCTAATATTTTTTTCATTAAAATTTATAGGGAAACATAATTTATATTTAAGTCCTCTAAAAAGTTGGTTAGATTTTGACTAAATTTCGTGAATTGGAAAAAAGTATAATACCAAAACTAAAATTCCCATATATTATTAATAGCATTACCTACCATTACAATGTATATAATAACAGTGATCTTAATTTTTGTTTAGAAGCAGGCATGACTACACTCAGCCAGCGTAGAGTAGCGAGCATGAGTTCGCCCCCCAATGCAGCAGTAGCACTTGTTATCTTTGCATGGAGGAAACCCTACATCGCATCGTGCTCCGTTTCCTTGCATAATTCCTTCTTTAGCTGGAGTAGAAACTCCGACATCATCTGTGACATGACCTAGTAGAAGGTAAAGGATAAGAGTTCTATTACCAACAAATGCCTCGAGAATAATTACATTCGAAATTATTTGAGTAATTTAACAAAGGGGATTGAGATACATTAGCAATTCGCCATGATACACACACGGTATCATATAATAACATCTTCTAAATTGTCTACATCTATCTAAGCATGCACAGACATGTCTGTATAGTTTTCACTTACCCTTCCCATGTGCATGAGCAACAAAGTATCTGAGGAGAGTAACGAGAAAAACACTAGCGCATCCACCCTCTTTCTGTACTCCATGTCGCAAGAAAATTTAAGGAACTCCTCACAACTGATCCTAGAAGAGTGTATACTTATATATATACTATAATCCTAGAAGAGTGTATACTTATATATATATATGTATATATATAGTATAGCGGAAACCAATTCACTGGCAAGTATTCACCAAAGATATGCTACTCAAACATAGCAGTGATTTAGTTTCTTTTAGACAAAATTGTAAGTTATCTATTCTATCATATCTATCTATCTATCTATCTATATCTTCTATATATCTATATATATATATATATATTATTTGGTGAATTTGTTATATCTATCTATATCCCTATATCTATATCTATTTGAGGTGTGGGAAAACCCAAGGTTTACAATTCTGGCTCTACTACTACCTGTCTGTGCCGAGAGCTCTTGGTCGCACACGCATCGCCAACGAGGAGCTACAAATGCAAGCCACTGCATGCAGCGCTGTGCAGCCGTCGCTGCCCTCCACTCCTGCTATGCCACCTGTCACGCCAGGTTTTAGAAGGTATTTCGTGAATTGGAAAAAAGTATAATACCAAAACTAAAATTCCCATATATTATTAATAGCATTACCTACCATTACAATGTATATAATAACAGTGATCTTAATTTTTGTTTAGAAGCAGGCATGACTACACTCAGCCAGCGTAGAGTAGCGAGCATGAGTTCGCCCCCCAATGCAGCAGTAGCACTTGTTATCTTTGCATGGAGGAAACCCTACATCGCATCGTGCTCCGTTTCCTTGCATAATTCCTTCTTTAGCTGGAGTAGAAACTCCGACATCATCTATGACATGACCTAGTAGAAGGTAAAGGATAAGAGTTCTATTACCAACAAATGCCTCGAGAATAATTACATTCGAAATTATTTGAGTAATTTAACACAGGGGATTGAGATACATTAGCAATTCGCCATGATACACACAAGGTATCATATAATAACATCTTCTAAATTGTCTACATCTATCTAAGCATGCACACACATGTCTGTATAGTTTTCACTTACCCTTCCCATGTGCATGAGCAGCAAAGTATCTGAGGAGAGTAACGAGAAAAACACTAGCGCATCCACCCTCTTTCTGTACTCCATGTCGCAAGAAAATTTAAGGAACTCCTCACAACTGATCCTAGAAGAGTGTAAACTTATATATATACTATAATCCTAGAAGAGTGTATACTTATATATATATGTATATATATAGTATAGCGGAAACCAATTCACTAGCAAGTATTCACCAAAGATATGCTACTCAAACATAGCAGTGATTTAGTTTCTTATAGACAAAATTGTAAGTTATCTATTCTATCATATCTATCTATCTATCTATCTATCTATATCTTCTATATATCTATATATATATATATTATTTGGTGAATTTGCTATATCTATTTATATCCCTATATCTATATCTATTTGAGGTGTGGGAAAACCCAAGGTTTACAATTCTGGCTCTACTACTACCTGTCTGTGTCGAGAGCTCTTGGTCGCACACGCATCGCCAACGAGGAGCTACAAATGCAAGCCACTGCATGCAGCGCTGTGCAGCCGTCGCTGCCCTCCACTCCTGCTATGCCACCTGTCATGCCAGGTTTTAGAAGGTATTTCGTGAATTGGAAAAAAGTATAATACCAAAACTAAAATTCCCATATATTATTAATAGCATTACCTACCATTACAATGTATATAATAACAGTGATCTTAATTTTTGTTTAGAAGCAGGCATGACTACACTCAGCCAGCGTAGAGTAGCGAGCATGAGTTCGCCCCCCAATGCAGCAGTAGCACTTGTTATCTTTGCATGGAGGAAACCCTACATCACATCGTGCTCCGTTTCCTTGCATAATTCCTTCTTTAGCTGGAGTAGAAACTCCGACATCATCTGTGACATGACCTAGTAAAAGGTAAAGGATAAGAGTTCTATTACCAACAAATGCCTCGAGAATAATTACATTCGAAATTATTTGAGTAATTTAACACAGGGGATTGAGATACATTAGCAATTCGCCATGATACACACACGGTATCATATAATAACATCTTCTAAATTGTCTACATCTATCTAAGCATGCTCACACATGTCTGTATAGTTTTCACTTACCCTTCCCATGTGCATGAGCAGCAAAGTATCTGAGGAGAGTAACGAGAAAAACACTAGCGCATCCACCCTCTTTATGTACTCCATGTCGCAAGAAAATTTAAGGAACTCCTCACAACTGATCCTAGAAGAGTGTATACTTATATATATACTATAATCCTAGAAGAGTGTATACTTATATATATATATGTATATATATACTATAGCGGAAACCAATTCACTAGCAAGTATTCACCAAAGATATGCTACTCCAAACTTAGCAGTGATTTAGTTTCTTTAGACAAAATTGTAAGTTATCAATTCTATCATATCTATCTATCTATCTATCTATATCTTCTATATATCTATATCTATATCTATACACCTTATTATATCTATATCTATACCCCCTATATTATTTGGTGAATTTGCTATATCTATCTATATCCCTATATCTATATCTATTTGTGGTGTGGGAAAACCCAAGGTTACAATTCTGGCTCTACTACTACCTGCCTATGTCGAGAGCTCATGGTCGCACAAGCATCGCCAACGAGGAGCAAAAAATGCAAGCCATTGCACGTAGAGCTGTGCAGCCGTCGCTGCCCTCCACTCCTGCTATGCCACCTGTCACCCCAGGTTTTAGAAGGTAAACCGAATGCGAACCATGTACGTGCCATGATCAGAACTCACGTACATAGCGATTACATAAATGACTCATCACAGCACAATGCTTCGAATAACAATAAAGAGTAAGTAATAATATTAAAGACTAGAGTCATTTACATAATATAAATCAAAGTGCACAGAATTGAAACGTAGCCAACGTAAATTAACCCACCAGAGGCAGCTGACTGGGGGAGGTCGCTAGCCTAATCCTCAAACTCGTCGAAGTCCTGGAACTCCTAGAGATCCACCTCGACACCTTCTTTGCCTGAGCCTAGATTGCACCAAAGGCAACCTGGTGTTTTGTGAAAGCAAGGGTGAGTACACATCAACGTACTCAACAAATGTCCTGTTTGGCTGTAGTGGACTAGCTTTATGTGGGGTTAAGGTCAAGCAGTTGCTTTTAGTTGATCAGGTAATTATTACTAGTAGATAGCCAGGTTTTAACATTAACCCAAGTTGTTAACCCAAAAGTATTCTTTCCAAACGGAAGGAATACCAGAAACCATAATCATAATCATAATCACAATAGAAACCAGCATTATCCTCATCATCATCTATAAACAAAGTAGTCCTGATTCAATGTGTCTCTAATCAATGGAGCTCCCAAGGCCGCTCATAACCGCGAGCATGCCTGATATATTAGTTTCATAACACTCTGCAGAGGTTGCGCACTTTACCCACGAGCCGTGATTCCCTCTCTAGCCCGGGCTTGCAAGACCCTTATTCACTCTCGAGGTGAATGGCCAAGGATTCACTATGAAGCCCTTACAAAGATTCCCTGAGGGTGTAGCCACCCGTTAGGTTTCCTAAATGTACCGCACTCCTCCCCAAGGGGCAATCCACCCTCGGTAGAGCGAGCCGCATACATCGAGCCCATTGACGGCACAACGGTGAAGCGAACTACACCTCAGTTCCTCTAATTAATTAGCTAAGGGTGTCCCATACCACCCTCATGGTTGCACTATTTTTCCGGGTGGTCATCCAACGAACAAGTCCTTATGGAGAGGCGCTCGAGTCCCCTAAAATGCCACAAGTATATCATCATATCCAGAAAAAAATCACAGTATCATCATTGTATCTCATCATGTTCATTGCTTAAAAGTAAAGCGCTAGCATAGAGCTAATCATAATAATCAATACCCAAAGGGTAAACAAGGACATGAAAACAGAATACTAGTCAATCCTTAGGTTGATCATGGTATGCGGGTTGATGAATTATAAAGTAAATGAGACACAATAGGTCAGAGGACACTTGCCTTCACCAAACCGATGCTCAGGGTCTTCGACTTCGTAGGACTCAAAGAACTTCATCTCAGGACCAGAGGTTCACCAAATCTTGATTGTCGATTCCTCGAAGCTCAGGAACAGATCACAATCTATTAGCGACGCACAACGAAGACAAACAAGCACAAACAAACATATACTTGCATAAGAACATTACATCATACAAGATAAAATAATATAAAGCATGCAATACAAAAATAAAGCTCGCTTCTATGGTGGCGCGAGGAAAATAAATGCGGAAATCGGAGCTATGGTCAAGAAGTTATCGCATTTATGCCAAACAGGTATTAACTATAACATTTAATTCGACTTTATCAAATATAAATTATATCTACTATTTAGTTCGATTAATCTGCTACACGAACAACTATCATTAAATAAGTAATTTAATTAAAAAGAGAGATTCTAAGCGAGGCGAAATCACGACGCGCGAAACAACACGACAGCGTGTGAACGACGCGCGGCCACGTGCGACATAGCACGCGGACGACGCACGAAACAGTGTGTGCGACCAGCGTGAACGACGCGCGAATCTGCATGTCAACGAGCACATCACGCGTGAGCAGCGTGACGATGTGCACAGATAGTGTGACGACGCTTGATACTCGCTAACAGATAACGAGATTATACTAAACAAGTATTAGTTCAAAAACATTTACGCTAACATTAATCATGCTAATATTTAATTACAAATTAGTTTTAATCAGACTAACAAATAATTAATTAATTAGTTAAAACATGTTTACGACAAAACAATGCTACTGACTCGTACACGACGAGGTTACAAAGTTAACGCGACTGAAACTAGTTAAATCATGTTTGCGACGTAAAATATATTGAAAAAATTAATATTTTGCGCATTTAATGTGATGCTGCGTATTTTCATTGGTTAAAACTTACCACACGGATGGCCACGGGTTTGAAGACACAGAAAAACCGACCGGATCTAGTGTGGCCATACACGGAACGGCATTGCACATGGCCAACCAGGCATTAATACGTGGCTGTCAGTTTTCTTTCCCACACACATTACGTGCAATGAGGATATCGTATAGGAAGGAACATGCAGGGGCCTACGACTGTTCTCCTTTCCATGCTGCGATCGTGTGTGCAGTGAGAAGATCGCGCCGCGGCGCTAGGCAACGAATGAGCATGCAGGTGGGGCCACACGGGGTGGTTTCCTTTTTTTCCTATTCCATACTGCACGAACGGCCATAGTAGGAAAACAGATTGGCCTGCCGGAGCGGGTGCGATGCCGACGTGGCATGCACTATGGCGGGTGGGGCTGACGACGGTGGTGTCTACTCGCCGGAGTCGGGGCTGAGCGGTGCGCAGCAGCACCATACAAGGGTGTGTCGTGGCAGGGAAGGCTCGGCTAGACATCGGCCTGGCCAGGGATCACGCAGGGTGGCTGCACGAGCTCAGCTGGGGGCGAGGCGGGCTAGCTGCGTGGGCAACGCCAAGCCGCACCGGTGAGGGGCTAGGCCAGCTACGTCGCTAGGTGAGTAGGGAGTTTGGTGCGAGCTCCTTGGCCACCATGATGTTTGCGTAGTGACGAGGAAGAAGGAGGCAAAGAAGAGGGAGAAGGAGAGGATTTGTCACCTACACATGAAGAACAGCCGAGCAGGCACGCAATGAAGAGGAAGACGACGCGAGGAAGACGATGGGGCTGCTCCTCTGACGACGCGAGGAAGACGACGAGGCGGCCCCTTAGACCACGAAGGCACAATGCATAGAGAGGAAAATGCGTGGGCTGCTCATGTGTGAGAAGGAAGAGGGAAGGGGTTCATGGCAGGCGTGTACGATTGTATAGAAAGGAGAGGGCGTGAGAGGTGGTTGTCAATTTCACGGCGGCTCTTGTCCTGGCCGAGCGAGAGAGACAGCTGCGCGGCGAGTTGCACGAGACAGGGTTAGACAGAGTTAGATGGGTGGTAGACATGGTTAGAAAAAATTAGACGAAGACGGTCAGATCCGGCCCGTGGGCCCAAGATGACGAGGTGGACGCCGAAGGGAAAGACGAGGATATAGGAGGATCGCCGACACAAGCAGCATGTCGTTCGCGAGAAGACGCGGTTCAGTAATCTCGCGAAAAGGGGCACGAGATCTGGTATAGGTTCGACGTGAGGAAGAAATATATATATTTATATTATCGAGTTCCAAAAATTTTATAGTTTTCACAACTACCACATTTTAGGTATTTAATTAATATTGGAAAACCGAAATTCATATTTCATACCCGAAGAAACCTTCCGAAGATTCCAAAAACTCTTGGGAACATCCTCGATATATTTTAATCTGTAATGATAACATTTTGCACTCATAAACACTATGTATCGGCATGAATGCAACAATCAAAGTTCCTCTAAGATTTTATGTTACAAGGATTTTGCATAGATATAAAACAAAATAACTCTTCACTATTTAGAAAAAGAAAAGCAAGGAAAAGAGAGGGTAACACCTGAATTTGGTGAATATTAGAAAAGAAATTTTATACCCCCAAATTCATGGTGTTACAAATCTAACCCACTTAACAGGAATCTCCCCCCCCCCGAGATTCAAGAAGACGCTAGCAAGAAAACAAGGTTGGTTCATAGGTTGTTCACGGCTTTCTTGAGTTGAATTTGACTTTGAAAGCTTAACTTGTGGACTGGTTGCTTTGACCTTCAGATGCTCGCAACCAATTGATATAATTCTTAAGGATCCCTTGGACCTGTGGGTTAGGACTCACACACGCTTTCACTACACCTCTTTGATCTTGTTGGCTGATGTTGATCGCATTGTCTTCATTGAGGTTAGCAGCTAACCCCCTTACTAGGAGCATTGATACACACTTGGTGAAGATGCTGCCGACTCTGATATTGACTGATTAAGAGAGGTTGCAGGATGCCAACCGGACAGGTGCAAGAGGGAAGGGTATAGATAGCAAAGGTAAGCATAGATGGATTAAAGAGAAAAGGGAGAGCACCCAGCTACCTAACTCTATGGCACTCAGCTAGTAAACGGATGTCATTGCGGACCTAGGGGCCACAACACACCAACACTCATCACAAAGAAGCAAATCAATCATAAAACAAAGACAAACAGCACAAGCATACAACAACAAACATCTCGTTGCTACACGTTAATGTTAACTAGATGGTGGTCTTTCCTTACAAAGGGGAAACTACTCTAAGGCCATCGAAAGGCAAGGGGAATAATAAGACATGTAGGATAGGGGCACGAGCATAATAAAGGATGAGGCTAAAGCAAGGATTGTAACCGACAGAGAGAGAATACAACCAAGGTGAGGGTAGATAAAACACCATTCTCAAATCGAGATGGGAAAGATGATGATTCAAAAGGTAGGCATAAGATAAGCATCATGGAAAGATCTAGTGATTACAAAGGTATAAGAGGTAACAGGGAAAAGCACACCAAAAGATCGACTTAAGACAAGACTTGCAACACGACAGAGGAATAGGGAACGAATAAGAGCAGGAGGTGTAAGACAACACTCCTGAACTCAAATGAGAGAGGAAGCTTTAAAATACAGGTACATGATAAGCATCAAGGTAAAAGATCGATGGATGACAAGGGTTAAGGTGATCACAAAAAAACACACAACCAATGAATGTATTTTAGATAAAACTTGAAAGGTGTCAAAGAAGGGGGAGTAGTGAATGATGAAATAGATGAGGCATTATCCTTGAACAGTGATGGAAAAGAGGGGGCTTCAAAGGGTAGGTTCAAGGTAAGCAAGAAGGCATGGGCATAGATATCACGAGGGTTTTTAAGGTAATAACAGACAAGGATGTATGAGAGGAGATAAATAGGCATACGACGAAGGGTATAAGTACCATAAATAATGGAGTTAAGACCGGACCTTCAAATGGAAAAGGAGAGGGTACGTCCAAGGGCGAGATAGGTAAATTGCCGCTCTCAAATTGAGGTGGAAGAGAGGAGATTTTTAAAGAGTAGGCACAAAGATAAGTATCAAGGCAAGATTGATGGATAACAAGGTAATGGTGATAGCAAATAAAAACACATCAAAGGATGGAATTAAAACGCAAATGCTAATTTTGATATCCGATGGTTTTTAACACAAATGCTTGAAACACAAATGCTCCACCAGCTGATGCTCTAGCTGTTACTTGCAGAATTGCAAACCATAAGTGCAGCCCCATCTTTTCACATGGCACTCATCATTGTCTTGATGGAATAGTTAACATTAGTGTTATTAAGAATAAAAGTTAGATCCTGCATCCAATGGGTATGTAATTTTCATGGCCATAGAAGGAAGCACTCATATACTAGCGTTAAATAGGGAATTCTCTCATTTTATTGCCACCTTGCACTTTGACCTCAAAAAATCATTTCACGATATATATGTTTTTGTTACCTCATCTACGTTTATGAACACCGTTTTTATTTAATGTCCTTCTGTTATTATTTCATCCTGATTGTGTTCATTGAGGACAATCAAAATTTCTTCTATGTTATATGTACAAAGAAATTCTGTGAATAGTTATACAAATTCTTTAGTCTTGGTGTCCTGCAAGTCTTGGTGTCCTGCATTAGTAAACATGCTTGCTGTAGGGGGTTCTCTATGCAGTAGGGTTTATGGTTTAGGGTTTAGGGCTATTTTGTAAAACATTTTATCTTTTTTCAAAATGCTTCCTCTTCCAAAGGAGCTGGAACTTTTTTATATAGAACAAAATCCCCTAGACTAAACCATCCAGGAATCTCGGTAATTTCCCAATGGTTTTCATTTTCATTTTCAAAAACAGCTATTGGACTTCCCGTCCACCATAGCTCACAGCTCAACCATCAGAACTTTTGAAACCAATTGTCAAAAGCATTTTTGGAAAACAACATACTAATTGTCAAACCAAGTCATAACTCATTCATATCCGTGGACGCGGACTATTGAATAGGTTTTGAAACTCTGTGAAGAGGTGTACACTTCACCCAATAGTCCGGTTTCTGCAATCTCACCGTCGTGAGATCGGATTACCGAAACTCTCTCATCCCCTACATGTCTTTACCTTAACAGTTATACCAAAAGTAACATGGCCACCTCCATGCCCAAACCAGGACAAAACTTTCCCCCTCCTTGTCCTCCCGGTGCTCGCCAGCCAACATAACCCTAGGGTGCCGACCATGCAAGTTTGGATCAAGCGACTGCCCATATGGTCTAGAGTGGTTGTACTTGATAAGACTATAGACAGTGAAGAATGGCATATCGGTCCTTATATGAGAGGGGTAATTCTTCATTCTCACACCTAACCCGGCTGAGCCATCACCTTAAGGCCCACCCAACACCGAGGAGTCCCTGATCATCCCACTCAAAGGTGATAAGGGTGATAACCCTTCATCATACACATTTTGAAAAACATTTTTTTGAGATGGAACCAATTGCGGTACAGCAGGATCTGACTCTGGAGTGTCGTCCGGTGCGTATATTGGAATTCTCGTAGCGTGTGTTGAGGAAGAGATCAATTAAGTATGTCAAGGTCTTATGGACTAATCAGTCTGAGCGCGAGGCTACGTGGGAACTTGAGGAGCTGATGCGGCAAAAGTACCCAGAACTTTTCATTGTGGGTAAGTGTTGTTGATTCACTAATCTTTTCTTTTGTCATTCCGATAGAAGCGTCAGAATTCGAGGTCGAATTCTTTTTAAGAGGGGTAGAGTGTGATACCCGGTTTGCAAAGAAGAGAAGTTGGGGGTTGTTCTTTTTTGTTTTTTTCCTCATCCAGTTGTTGTTTTGGGGATTTGGAATTTTGTGGAAAACATTCACAACTAGGGCAGTAGAATTTATTTGGTTTGACGCTAGCGTTGCGGTCGGGAGCTGTCGCGTGGGTTAGTTGGGCCGCAATAGGTGTTTCGGCCCATTAACCCTCCCAAACCCTAGCCGCCTCCCTCCTAACCCCCCCCCCACTTCTCCTTCTCCCCTTGGCCGCCGCCCCCCCTGCCCATCTCCTTCTCTCTCAATTTTTGCAGCCACCAAACCCTAGCCCCCCCCCTCAATCCCCTCCTCCCAAGGTGCCAATCCTTGCCGCTCGGATCGTCGTCTCGTGGTGCGATTCTCCAACCGTTTTGGTGGAGGGAAGAAGGGAGGAAGGAAAGGGGGAGAACCCAAGGTGATTTTTGTGTTCATCCCTTGTTCATTTGCGCTGCGATTCAATTGATTAGATGTTGCGTTTGCGATTAGATAGACGGGGGCTGTCCAGAATTTTACGTGGTGGGTGAACAGCGGACGTTCTAGCAGTTTTTAGGGTTTTTTCGTGAAGAATTAATGGGGATCAATTTGGGGATCTTGTAGAACTTTGTTTTACCTTTCCAACGAGTATTTATGCGCTCAATTTGGAGTTATAAATTAAAAGTTATCATCGTTTGAATCCGGGTGTGTGGCTGTCCAAAAAAACAGATTTTTCAGAGTGATGAACAGCAGAAGTATTAGCAGTTTCTGGGGATTTTCGGGAGTAATTAGTGTTAATCAGTATGAGAATCATGTAGGGCTTTTTCTTATCTTTCCAACAAGTACTTATGCGCTCAAATCGGAATTATATTTTAAAAGTTATCGCTGTTTGAATCCGAGTATGTCGCTGCCCAAATCAGAAAAAAACAGATTGCAGGGTTTATTTTGTGGACCGTTTAGAGGTAATTAGATAGTAGAATTTAATCATGAGTTGTATACAAAACTTGTGGGAAATTTTATGTAGTTGTCTCTGAAGTTTTTGTTTGACACCACTGCTGTCCTAATTTTTAAGTTATGGAATTGTTAAGCAGCGCCGCTGCAGTTTGGTTAGTGAGGGGAGAATTGTTACCGCGGCGGGGTTGAGACTGCGCGTAGGTGCGGTGTTGTCTTTGAGTTTTTTTATGTGAATTTGGTGCACTAAGTTGGGTGTCAAAAACAGGTGGTGGACTTCCAGATCGTTCTTAGGGATTTTGCCCAAACTTCGGTGAAGGCAAGTAAAACTGTGATGGTTATTCCGTCTGTCAGATGAGGAGTCTTATACTTGTTTATGTTGTGCTATCATGTTCAATTTCATATTTTCTTTTGAGTACCATCATTTGAAAATGTTCATGTTTCATGGATTTCATATGTTGAGTTCGAGGTTTGATTATGTTACTCAAGTGGTTATTATGTGGAATGGTTGGAAGTAAATGCCTAGCATATTTTTATTTGGGAAGAACTTATGATGTTGTCATGCATAATGCACTCATCATCCATTGCATTGAAGTTTCGTCGCAATCTTATGGTCCGACCGTACCGGTACATTGAGCATCATATGTTGCTCGAGAAGGGGTATGGTGCAGCTTCATATCCTTAGAGATATGGAGGCAGAAGTCATTATTGCATTTGTAGCCATGTGCATTCATGGGAGAGGTGTTGAATCTATTATGTGGATGTGGATAATTTGGACTTGTGCATGGTGATTCCACTTGGCGTTGAGTTTTTAGTTTCTTGTATACTTGCTGCAATTTACTGTTCAAAAGAAAAGAAAGAAGTCCTGAACACGTGGTTGTGTAAGCACAGTTGATTTACAATGGCCTACTTGTTGTTGTTATGTTTACTTGCTGAGATGTGTTATCTCACATCTTGCATTGTTTGATGCAGGCACCTAATTTCTGCTTTGGGGAATAAAGGGGATGTAGCAGCACGGCCACTACACTTTTAATAAAGGAACCACCATTTAATAATGTTGATAATCAGAGTTGGACAAGTCTAGTGAATTGCTTTGTTCTTGGTTGAGCGTTTATTTTGGGGTGGGCTGAGTTTCTTATCCCATTTGTTTTACTTCAGTTGGGTCATAATTAGGTTTTACCACTTTTGCATTACAGTTTCTACTATGTGAATTATATGTCTTTATATCTTGTATGAGCTTCATGTTTCCCCTCCTTGTTATGCTAGTTTTCAAAGGAGGTGCTGCCGGATTTTTTTTCTTGCTTTATATTCTTTCTTTATTACATCTCTTGTGTTGAGTAAGTTTAGTGGATGAGGTTTATGGTATTATCCATTCTGTGCGACCAGTGGGGTGTTATAGTTGGTATCAGAGGAATAGGCTGTAGGTCCTAGCAAGTGGAGTAGTAATAAATTGACACACTGCACATGTAGGATGGGTTTTCTGTCTTGTTATTGATATGATTATGTTATTGTCTGTGCTAGTTTGGACATTATCTAGAGAGATGCTATGCTTATCTCATTTACTTATTGTACTCATCCCTGTGGCTGCAGCTATGCCGCCTCGTAGAGCTCGGGGTAGTCCGCAAGCTCCTAGTGGGGACTCGATGAGTCCGGCGGCAATGTTAGCCGCGATGCAGGCCATGCAGCAGGAGTTGGCCCTTCTGAGGCAAGCCATTCCTGTCGCCCCTGCGGGTGCTGCTCAGGGTGCTGGAGGTGGAGAAGTGCCCGGGGGCGCTGTCCCTGCGGGTGCTGTTCCAGGTGGCGGGGCCTAGGTGCCTCTTCCAGTCAGTGGTCTTTCTCTGATGCAGTGGATGGGCATGAAGTTGGATTCTTTTGATGGCAGTGGTACTCCGGTCGAGGCGGCAGATTGGTTGACTTATGTGGAGGATAAGATGAATGTCTTTGAGATTGCATATGGAGATCGGGTTCGCTTTGGCACTCAGCTGCTGAAGGGAGAGGCGCAAATTTGGTGGAGAGGCGTGCAGGCAGCGCACTCCTCCTCACCAGGAGTCCTATCATGGGATGTTTTCATCAGGTAGTTCGAAAGGAGATTCTACCCGGTCACCTTTCTGGAGAAAATGAAGATTGACTTGCAGTCCTATAAGCAGGAGAAGAACTCTGTCACAGAGTATGAGGTGGGCTTCAACAAGATGGTCCGCTTTGTCCCTCATGTGGCTTATAATGAGATGGAGAAGGCGAGCCAATTCCGTCAGGGTCTGAAGCCTTCTATCAGGCATGCACTGGGGGCCTTTCCGTTGGTGGACTTCCGTACCACGGTGGAGCAGGCGCTGGGTGTGGAGATGCAACACCAGTACACCATGGAGTCGCAGAAGTCTTCGGGTGTTGATCAGCCTCGTAGCCAGGACACGAGGAGGGGCAACACTGGAGGTCCAGCTCACAAGAGGGGCAAGTCTCAGCATTAGCGCCACCATCCTTACCGTGGCAAATCTTCTGACTCAGGTACTTCGGGAGGAAGTACTCAGAGGTTTCGGGCCGTTCCTAAGCCCGGGCTGGGGCTGGTGTGTTTCCGCTGTGGAGATGCGCATCGCCGTGCAGAGTGCCAGTGGAGTGGCAGGTGTTCTATCTGCAGTCAGGACCACAAAGATGTGGTGTGTAGGAGGAATCCCAATGGGAAGCTCAGATGGGAGCCAGTAACTTCCTCCTCTTCTCAGGGCACTATCAATATGATGTCGAGTGCTGAGTAGCAGTTTTCAGTTCCTCTTCCTCCACAGCAGCTTTTTGTGCCTGGGACTTCTCAGTTCGTGCCGATGCAAGGTTTTCCTCAGTATCAGGCTGTGCCTACTCCTGCACCGTCTACACCTGTGCTGACTCAGTTTGGAGCTCCACGCCAGCCTCCTCCGGTGGCTCAGTGGGGTTCTTCTGTTAATTTCACTCCGAGAGCTTCCTCTTCCGCGGGTATTTCTAGAGCTTATGTGCTACCCGCTACGGATGGCAGGGAGCAAGGAGACGTGGTGACAGGTACGATTTCAGTTGATTCATTTGCAGCCCATGCTCTTTTTGACTATGGCGCTAGCTATTCGTTTGTTTCGGAGGATTTTGTGTCGCGGGCTGGTCTTTCGGTGCAGAGGTTGGGTCACCCAATTTTGGTCAGTTCCGCTAATGGCTCCATTAGTAGCTGTTTAGTTTGTCAGGGGTGTTTCGTCATTCTTGCTGATGAGTTTTTTTCGGCCAATCTGGTGGTGATTTCCTTGGGGGCATTCGATGTTATCTTGGGTATGGATTGGTTATCCCAGTATCGCGCGGTTATATCCTGCTTCTGGAAGACAGTGTTATTGCAGGCGCCGTCGGGTAAGGAGGTGGTATTCTTGGGAAGTTCCCCGAAGTTCACATTATCCTTGTTGGCGCAATTGCTTCCTGATCGCCGGTCAAGGAAGTCGGGGATCTTTTTCTCTATGGTGGTGGAGGGTGAGGCTGCCTTGCGGGTGCAGGACATCCGGGTGGTGTGTGACTTTGCTGACGTGTTTCCGGCAGAGCTTCCAGGCATTCCTCTGGAGCGCGATGCAGCTTTTGAGATTAAGCTGATCCCGGGTACGCAGCCTATTCATAAGGCCCCGTATCGAATGGCTCCAAAGGAGCAGATCGAATTAAAGCGGCAATTGGATGATCTGCTGGCTAAGGGCTTCATTAGGCCTAGCAGGTCTCCATGGGCTTCCCCAATATTGTTTGTTGAGAAGAAGGATAAAAGCAAGCGGCTGTGTGTGGATTATCGCGCTTTGAATCAAGTGACAATCAAGAATAAATATCCGCTTCCCTGAATTGAGGTCCTCTTTGAACAGTTGAGGGGTGCCCAGGTGTTCTCCAAAATTGATTTGAACTCGGGTTATCATCAATTGAGGATTCGTGAGGAGGATATTGAGAAGACTTCCTTCTGCACCAGGTATGGGCATTATGAGTTCATGGTCATGTCTTTTGGCTTAACTAATGCCCCTGCTGCCTTTATGGAAGCAATGAATAGGATGCTGCATGAATTCCTGGACGATTTTGTGGTCGTATTCCTGGATGATATTTTGATTTATTCAAAGACCGAGGCCGAGCATGAACAGCATCTCCGTCTCGTTCTGGGTGCCCTAAGGAAGAATCAATTCTATGGCAAGTTGAAGAAGTGTGCCTTTTGGCTTTCCGAAGTGGCTTTCCTGGGGCACGTGATTAATCAGCAGGGTATTGCGGTTGATCCCAAGAATGTTGCGGCTGTGGTGGAGTGGAAGAGACCTTCTAGTGTCTCTGAAATCCGAAGTTTCTTGGGGCTTGCTGGGTATTATCGGCGCTTCGTACCAAATTTTTCCAGCATTGCTAAGCCTTTGACTAGGCTCTTGGAGAAGGGTGTTCCCTTCGTCTGGTCCGGCGAATGCGAGGTCAGTTATCAGTCATTGAAGAGCAAGTTGGTGGACGCCCCTATCCTAGCTTTGCCTGAGAGCGGTAAGCGTTTCACAGTTTATACGGATGCTTCGCGTATCGGTCTTGGCTGTGTGCTGATGCAGGAAGGCAGAGTGATTGCTTATGGCTCAAGGCAGTTGAGGAAGCATGAGGGGAATTATCCAACTCATGATCTGGAATTGGCTACGGTGGTTTTTGCTCTAAAGTCGTGGAGGCATTACCTTTATGGCGAGGCTTGTGACATTTTCACCGATCACAAAAGTCTCAAGTATATTTTTACTCAGAAGGAGCTGAATTTGAGGCAACGTCGGTGGCTAGAATTGATTAAAGACTATGATTTGTCCATTCATTATCACCCGGGGAAGGCTAATGTGGTGGCGGATGCCCTTAGCAGGTCCGGGGTTCCAAAGGTGGCCTTGCCGTTGGTCGCTGATCTGGACCGTTTGGGGATCGCTTTGTGTTATGTCGGCACCGCTAGCGAGGAGACTCAGATGCTTATTCAATCCTCTCTTATGGAGAGAGTGCGTGCGGCTCAGCTGCAGGATCGTCTTTTGCAGGAAGCTCAAAAAAGGGTTGGTGATGGTAAACCGCGGGAGTTCACCATTGATGAGAATGATTTGGTTCGTTTCAGGGGCCATCTTTGTGTGCCTCAGAAATCAGAGGTGAAGCTGGATATCCTACGAGAAGCTCATAAAACGCCTTACACTGTCCATCCTGGCGAAACCAAAATGTACCAAGATTTGAAGCAAAACTTCTGGTGGAAGCGGATGAAGGTTGACATTTCTAAGTATGTGGCCGCCTGTGAAGTATGTCAGCGCGTGAAGGCCGAACATAAGCGGCTGCAGGTTTGCTGAAGCCATTGGAAATTCCAGAGTGGAAATGGGAGCATATCACCATGGATTTTGTGGTGGGTCTACCTCGTTCCCCTCGTGGCAGGGATGCTATTTGGGTGGTAGTGGATCGCTTGACTAAGTCTGCGCATTTTATTCCCATGAAGACCACAAATTCAGCTTCAGATTTGGTTCCCTTGTATATGAAGGAAGTTGTCAGGCTTCACGGGGTACCTAATTCTATTGTTTTTGATCGAGACTCCAAATTTGTATCCAAATTCTGGGAGAGTCTCCATAGTGCATTGGGCACCAAGCTTTCACTTAGTGTCGCTTTTCACCCTCAGACGGATGGTCAGTCAGAGCGAACAATCCAAACCTTGGAGGATATGTTGCGTGCTTGTGTTCTGTCATGGAAGGGTAGCTGGGAGGATCATCTTGCTCTGGCAGAGTTTGCGTATAACAACAGCTACCAAGCTAGCATCAAGATGGCACCATTTGAGGCTTTGTATGGCAGGTGGTGTATCTCTCCTCTGTGCTGGGAGACTTTGGGAGAGAGATCCCTGGTTGGTCCTGATTGGGTTCAGCAAACTTCTGAAAAGGTTCGGGAAATTCGTCAGAATATTTTGGCAGCTCAGAGTCGTCAGAAGAGTTATGCTGATGTGAGGAGGCGGGATCTGGAATTTGCTGTGGGTGACCAAGTCCTTCTCAGGGTATCACCCACTAAGGGAGTTGTTCGGTTCGGTGTCTCTGGGAAGCTCAGCCCGAGATACATTGGACCGTTCACTATCTTGGCCCGAGTGGGCAGCCTGGCTTATCGCTTGCTGCTGCCGGATTCCATGGCAGGGGTACACCCGGTTTTTCATGTCTCTATGTTGAGGAAGTTCTTGCGGGATCCGGACCATCAAATTGAGATGGAACCAATTGCGGTACAGCAGGATCTGACTCTGGATTGTCGTCCGGTGCGTATATTGGAATTCTCGGAGCGTGTGTTGAGGAAGAGATCAATTAAGTATGTCAAGGTCTTATGGACTAATCAGTCTGAGCGCGAGGCTACGTGGGAACTTGAGGAGCTGATGCGGCAGAAGTACCCGGAACTTTTCGTTGTGGGTAAGTGTTGTTGATTCACTAATCTTTTCTTTTGTCATTCCGATAGAAGCGTCAGAATTCGAGGTCGAATTCTTTTTAAGAGGGGTAGAGGTGTGATACCCGGTTTGCAAAGAAGAGAAGTTGGGGGTTGTTCTTTTTTGTTTTTTTTCCTCATCCGGTTGTTGTTTTGGGGATTTGGAATTTTGTGGAAAACATTCACAACTACGGCAGTAGAATTTATTTGGTTTGACGCTAGCGTTGCGGTCGGGAGCTGTCGCGTGGGTTAGTTGGGCCGCAATAGGTGTTTCGGCCCATTAACCCTCCCAAACCCTAGCCGCCTCCCTCCTAACCCCCCCCATGTGCAGCCGCCCCCCCACTTCTCCTCCTCCCCTTGGCCGCCGCCCCCCTGCCCATCTCCTTCTCTCTCAATTTTTGCAGCCACCAAACCCTAGCCGCCCCCCCCCCCCCTCAATCCCCTCCTCCCAAGGTGTCAATCCTTGCCGCTCGGATCGTCGTCTCGTGGTGCGATTCTCCAACCGTTTTGGTGGAGGGAAGAAGGGAGGAAGGAAAGGGGGAGAACCCAAGGTGATTTTTGTGTTCATCCCTTGTTCATTTGCGCTGCGATTCAATTGATTAGATGTTGCGTTTGCGATTAGATAGAGGGGGGCTGTCCAGAATTTTACGTGGTGGGTGTACAGTGGAAGTTCTAGCAGTTTTTAGGGTTTTTTCGTGAAGAATTAATGGGGATCAATTTGGGGATCTTGTAGAACTTTGTTTTACCTTTCCAACGAGTATTTATGCGCTCAATTTGGAGTTATAAATTAAAAGTTATCATCGTTTGAATCCGGGTGTGTGGCAGTCCAAAAAAAAACAGATTTTTCAGAGTGATGAATAGCAGAAGTATTAGCAGTTTCTGGGGATTTTTCGGGAGTAATTAGTGTTAATCAGTATGATAATCATGTAGGGCTTTTTCTATTCTTTCCAACAAGTACTTATGCGCTCAAATCGGAATTATATTTTAAAAGTTATCGCTGTTTGAATCCGAGTATGTCGCTGCCCAAATCAGAAAAAAACAGATTGCAGGGTTTATTTTGTGGACCGTTTAGAGGTAATTAGATGTTAGAATTTAATCATGAGTTGTATATAAAACTTGTGGGAAATTTTATGTAGTTGTCTCTGAAGTTTTTGTTTGACACCACTGCTGTCCTAATTTTTAAGTTATGGAATTGTTAAGCAGCGCCGCTGCAGTTTGGTTAGTGAGGGGAGAATTGTTACCGCGGCGGGGTTGAGACTGCACGTAGGTGCGGTGTTGTCTTTGAGTTTTTTTATGTGAATTTGGTGCACTAAGTTGGGTGTCAAAACAGGTGGTGGACTTCCGGATCGTTCTTAGGGATTTTGCCCAAACTTCGGTGAAGGCAAGTAAAACTGTGATGGTTATTCCGTCTGTCAGATGAGGAGTCTTATACTTGTTTATGTTGTGCTATCATGTTCAATTTAATATTTTCTTTTGAGTACCATCATTTGAAAATGTTCATGTTTCATGGATTTCATATGTTGAGTTCGAGGTTTGATTATGTTACTCAAGTGGTTATTATGTGGAATGGTTGGAAGTAAATGCCTAGCACATTTTTATTTGGGAAGAACTTATGATGTTGTCATGCATAATGCACTCCTCATCCATTGCATTGAAGTTTTGTCGCGATCTTATGGTCCGACCGTACCGGTACATTGAGCATCATATGTTGCCCAAGAAGGGGTATGGTGCAGCTTCATATCCTTAGAGATATGGAGGCAGAAGTCATTATTGCATTTGTAGCCATGTGCATTCATGGGAGAGGTGTTGAATCTATTATGTGGATGTGGATAATTTGGACTTGTGCATGGTGATTCCACTTGGCGTTGAGTTTTTAGTTTCTTGTATACTTGCTGCAATTTACTGTTCAAAAGAAAAGAAAGAAGTTCTGAACACGTGGTTGTGTAAGCACAGTTGATTTACAATGGCCTACTTGTTGTTGTTATGTTTACTTGCTGAGATGTGTTATCTCACATCTTGCATTGTTTGATGCAGGCACCTAATTTCTGCTTTGGGGAATAAAGGGGATGTAGCAGCACGGCCACTACACTTTTAATAAAGGAACCACCATTTAATAATGTTGATAATCAGAGTTGGACAAGTCTAGTGAATTGCTTTGTTCTTGGTTGAGCGTTTATTTTGGGGTGGGCTGAGTTTCTTATCCCATTTGTTTTACTTCAGTTGGGTCATAATTAGGTTTTACCACTTTTGCATTACAGTTTCTACTATGTGAATTATATGTCTTTATATCTTGTATGAGCTTCATGTTTCCCCTCCTTGTTATGCTAGTTTTCAAAGGAGGTGCTGCCGGATTTTTTTTTCTTGCTTTATATTCTTTCTTTATTACATCTCTTGTGTTGAGTAAGTTTAGTGGATGAGGTTTATGGTATTATCCATTCTGTGCGACCAGTGGGGTGTTACAGTTCTCTATGCAGTAGGGTTTATGGTTTAGGGTTTAGGGCTATTTTGTAAAACATTTTATCTTTTTTGAAAATGCTTCCTCTTCCAAAGGAGCTGGAATTTTTTTATATAGAACAAAATCCCCTAGACTAAACCATCCAGGAATCTCGATAATTTCCCAACGGTTTTCATTTTCATTTTCAAAAACAGCTATTGGACTTCCCGTCCAGCATAGCTCATAGCTCAACCATCAGAACTTTTGAAACCAATTGTCAAAAGCATTTTTGGAAAACAACATACTAATTGTCAAACCAAGTCATAACTCATTCATATCCGTGGACGCGGACTATTGAATAGGTTTTGAAACTCTGTGAACAGGTGTACACTTCACCCAATAGTCCGGTTTCTACAATCTCACCGTCGTGAGATCGGATTACCGAAACTCTCTCATCCCCTACATGTCTTTACCTTAACAGTTATACCAAAAGTAACATGGCCACCTCCATGCCCAAACCAGGACAAAACTTTCCCCCTCCTTGTCCTCCCGGTGCTCGCCAGCCAACATAACCCTAGGGTGCCGACCGTGCAAGTTTGGATCAAGCGACTGCCCATATGGTCTAGAGTGGTTGTACTTGATAAGACTATAGACATGAAGAATGGCATACCGGTCCTTATATGAGAGGGGTAATTCTTCATTCTCACACCTAACCCGGCTGAGCCATCACCTTAAGGCCCACCCAACACCGAGGAGTCCCTGATCATCCCACTCAAAGGTGATAAGGGTGATAACCCTTCATCATACACATTTTGAAAAACATTTTATTTTGAAAAACTCACACCTTTTTTCAAACCTTTTTGTAACAAAAATGTTAAGGAGTATAAAGATGAATTGCGGCAAAGTTCTAAGGCTGGGTTGCCATATTAACATGTCTCTTAGCAGAAAAATCATATAATGCATAAAATAACATGCTGATGATTGTCTTTGAAAAACACATGTAATTTATGCATCAAAGGGATCCAATGAGCTTGCCATGCTTTAACCAGTGAAAGGGTGAGAGCTCGTGGAATTGGCTTCTGGCTCCACCGTCTGGCGTAGACTTGCAGAACTGGCCTTCACGAGACAGCATGAACGCTCCGATAACTACATAGCATGAACAAGCAAGCATACAAATCAGCAAGTATATCAACAAATATTCATTATAGTGGTCAGGAATGGTGGTAGATGGGTGAATATAGTTTTGAGTATAGTTTGTGTTGATGGAGTAGAGATGCTTACCCAAAGAGTGTATTGGAGGTGGACCAATACTAGAAGTGTAGTGGCAGAGCAAGGTAACTGAGTGCGGGGGGTGGTTGCCTTGGCTCAGGTTGTTGAGGGTGTGGAAGGGAGAGGGTAACTCTCTAGAGGTATTTATAGATGGGTGTGTATGGTTTAGTATGGTAGAGTTTACTGTTTATGAGAATCGTGGTGAAAGAATCAGTCTGGATAGAAAATTATAGGTGAAATATGGGACAAGACTATTTTTGGAGTTTTCTAGAATATGAACCATACTTACGGAATTACATGGATGGATAGAGGGTAATTTGATAAGAATTTAGAAATCAGAACTGTCAAAATGAGAGACTGGACAAAGGAGTTTTGGTTTTTATAATCATAGGAATATAAAAGGAAAAGGGAAAAGCAATATTCCTAGAATATTCCAAAATTAGAATATTTAGAGATATTTGGAAGCAAAGTGCCATGAATTATTTCTGGACTGTTCATGAGCAGATACTTATGTTGGTGGCAATTGTTCCTACCTTCTCTGTTGTCGGACAAGAGTAAGGCAGCACCCAAACAGCTGGAATACTGTGATATTCTCATCTGGACGGGCTGTGCTATCTTGGGCCAGGTTTTATAAGATTGATGGTGTATCCATACAAACATGTTTCGCCTTTCTTTTTGGAAGCTTGTTTCGAAAGAACCTCAAAGTTAAGCGTGCTCAACTTGGAGCAATTCTTGGATGGGTGACCAAAGGGGAAGTTCTTACTAGAAAGAAAATCATAGTCCCCGGAGTCCGTATGATTGAGATATTGGTCTGGTAGGTCTTAGGTGAGTTGATCATCATGATGGATGAGAAGTTGAATATTTGGGCGATCGAAGTAACAATGAATAGTAGGATGAATGATGAATAATGATTATGAATGATCCGTTTAACTGTGAATAGTTCATATGAACGAAAGATGAACGATGAATATGGATTATGAACGAACGATGAACGATAAATAGTTCGTATGAACGAACAATGAATAGGGATTATGAACAAATGAACGATCGAATGATCGGACGAACGAACGATCGGAATTTCGGCAGCATAACGACTGAACAAAGATTATTTGGACGAACGAATGAACAAACTACAAAAATATTTGGAATATTTAGGCAATATTTCTGAAAGAATTTGAAGGGATCACTTGGAAAATATTTGTAGGTCTTTTTGAGGAGAATTTTGGAGAGAATATAGACCACAATATTTTCTTTGTTGAGATCAACTTGCAAATAAACATTTTGAAACAAAATTTAAAAGTTCATTTTGAATTCAGAGCGAGTTTGAGAAATTTTCTAGATTTGAATTTTCGGGGTGCTACATATCTATACAAACATGGTTCGCCTTTCTTTTTGAAAGCCTGGTTCGAAAGAACCTCGAAGTTAAGCGTTCTCAACTTAGAGCAATTCTGGGATGGGTGACTAATCGTGAAGTTCTAACTAGAAGGAAAATCACAGTCACCAGAGTTTGTATGGCTGAGATATTTGTCTGGCAGGTTTTAGGTGAGCTCATCATCATGATGGATGAGTAGTTGAATATTTGGGCGATCGGATGAACAATGATAAGTAACGATGGTTAGTAGGATGAACGATCCGATGAACGATGAATAGTGATTATGAATTATCCGATGAACGATGAATAGTTCGTTTGGACGAACGATGAATAGGTATTATGAACGAACAATGAATAGTTCATAGGAACGAACGATGAACATGGATTATGAACAAACGGATGAACGATCGGACGAATGAGTGATCAAAATTTTGGCAGTATAATGGCCGGACAAAGATTATTTGGACAAATGAACGAACGAACGCTCGAATGATCGGACGGATGAACAAATGAACCATGCACTATCGGATGGATGATCGAACAATCGGAGGAACGAACGAATGAACTATGAACATTTGGACGAACAATTGAATGAACAAACAAACGATCCTTGTGCGCGTGTTGTGCTTGTGTGGGAGTGGGAGTGGGAGTAAGTTAGTGAGTGGGATTGAGTAGCCATGAAATGGCTTGGGATGGCATGAGTGGGCCCCTTGCCCCTTTATTAATGGGCAAGGTGGGGGATTAGGCGAAGGAGTCGAGGATTAGTGGGAGGAGGCGATGATTAGTGAGGGATAAACCATGTATTAGCTATGGATAAGTGAAATTAGCTTGTAGAGCTCACTGTATGACCCCGGAGGCGTATGTATACGTATGAGCATAAGGAAAATTATTAAGAAAATATTTGTAGGGATTTTAAAAGTGATTCCGAGGGTATTTCTTAGGAGAAAAATATTTGGAGAAATATCGGTGGAACATTTAGCCAGTATTTCTGAAAAGAATTTGAGGGGATCACTAGGGAAATATTTGTAGGATATTTTGAAAAGAATTTCAGAGATAAGGCAGACCACTATATTTTCTTTGTTGAGATCAACTCGCAAGAAAACATTTTGAAACAAAATTTAAAATTCATTCTGAATTTAGAGCGAGTTTGAGAAATTTTCTAGGTTTGGATTTTCGGGGTGCTACAAGGGGCTGACGTCATAGGGTTGAGAAAATAGATGTAAGGATGTGACAAAAAAAGAAAGTCTAACAAGGAAGTCTAACTCTCATGACCGTGCCATGTGCCCCCAAAAGGTCCTAATGACCATATCGTTACTATTTGTGAGGAGTCTCCCCAATCGGGTGACCTATTGCGATCGTCGCTTGATCCACCCTCGTTCGGCGCCACCTCCTTCCCTTTCTGAGATGTTTCTTGGCTTGGAGCACCCTGCTCCTAGCGGACAACATCAGCTTTAGGATCCACTTCCCCTGATGAGGCATGTCGCATCCAAAAGCCTCTAGCATCTGTCTGAGTGGACATCTGGAACCACCTTGAGCATCAGGTTGCCACTGCTCCGACCTCGCACCAACGACTTGTTCGGCTGCCCTGTAACCACAGGACCTGCAGCTGTTCGGACGGCTGCAGCTGCAATCCATAGAGACAAAATACTGTACAAGCCGCAACCGGATTAATGCCACAGCAAGCCGCAAACCTTCTGTGTCGCACGAAACATTCGTGGTGTTGACACCGATATGGGAGGCAACTACTGCTACTCAGGATTTTTCCACTAACGTGACCGAATGCACGTTCTCCTAGAAACGTCCTCATTATGTGTAGTGTGATTTGTACCGATACCGTTGTCTATCCGCAACTGCATCCGCGAGCTGATGGAGGCATCCCAAAGCATTCTAATACTTTTTTTCATTAAAATTTATAGGGAAACATACTTTATATTTAATTCCTCTAAAAAACTGGTTAGATTTTGACTAAATTTTGAGAATTGGAAAAAAGTATAATACCAAAACTAAAATTCCCATATATTATTAATAGCATTACCTACCATTACAATGTATATAATAACAACGATCTTAATTTTTGTTTAGAAGCAGGCATGTCTACACTCAGCCATCGTAGAGTAGCGAGCATGAGTTCGCCCCCCAATGCAGCAGTAGCACTTGTTATCTTTGCATGGAGGAAACCCTACAATGCATCGTGCTCCGTTTCCTTGCATAATTCCTTCTTTAGCTGGAGTAGAAACACCGACATCATCTGTGACATGACCTAGTAGAAGGTATAGGATAAGAGTTCTATTACCAACAAATGCCTCGAGAATAATTACATTCAAAATTATTTGAGTAATTTAACACAGGGGATTGCGATACATTAGCAATTCGCCATGATACACACACAGTATCATATAATAACATCTTCTAAATTGTCTAGATCTATCTAAACATGTACACACATGTCTGTATAGTTTTCACTTACCCTTCCCATGTGCATGAGCAGCAAAGTATCCGAGGAGAAGTAACGAGAAAAACACTAGCGCATCCACCCTCTTTCTGTACTTTATGTCGCAAGACAATTTAATGAACTCCTCACGATTGATCCTAGAAGAGTGTATACTTATATATATACTATAATCCTAGAAGAGTGTATACTTATATATATATATACTATAGCGGAAACCAATTCACTAGCAAGTATTCACCAAAGATATGCTACTCCAAACTTAGCAGTGATTTAGTTTCTTTTAGACAAAATTGTAAGTTATCTATTCTATCATATCTATCTATCTATCTATCTATCTATCTATCTATCTATCTATCTATCTATCTATCTATATCTTCTATATATCTATATCTATATCTATATCTATACCCCTTATTATATCTATATCTATACCCCTATATTATTTGGTGAATTTGCTATATCTATCTATATCCCTATATCTATATCTATTTGAGGTGTGGGAAAACCCAAGGTTACAATTCTGGCTCTACTACTACCTGCTTGTGTCGAGAGCTCATGGTCGCACACGCATCGCCAACGAGGAGCAAAAAATGCAAGCCACTGCACGCAGAGCTATGCAGCCGTCGCTGCCCTCCACTCCTGCTATGCCACCTGTCACCCCAGGTTTTAGAAGGTAAACCGAATGCGAACCATGTACGTGCTAGGATCAGAACTCACGTACATAGCGATTACATAAATGACTCATCATAGCACAATGCTTTGAATAACAATAAAGAGTAAGTAATAATATTAAAGACTAGAGTCATTTATATAATATAAATCAAAGTACACAGAATTGAAACGTATCCAACGTAAATTAACCCACCACAGGCAGCTGACTGGGGGAGGTCGCTAGACTAATCCTCAAACTCGTCGAAGTCCTAGAACTCCTGGAGATCCACCTCGACACCTTCTTTACCTGAGCATAGATTGCACCAAAGGCAACCTGGTGTTTTGTGAAAGCAAGGGTGAGTACACATCAACGTACTCAACAAATGTCCCGTTTGGCTGTAGTGGACTAGCTTTATGTGGGGTTAAGGTCAAGCAGTTTCTTTTAGTTGATCAGGTAATTATTACTAGTAGATAGCCAGGTTTTAACATTAACCCAAGTTGTTAACCCAAAAGTACTCTTTCCAAACGGAAGGAATACCAAAAACCATAATCATAATCTGTCGGGGACCATAATTAGGGGTACCCTCAAGACGCCTAATTCTCAGCTGGTAACCCCCATCAGCATAAAGCTGCAAAGGCCTGATGGGTACGATTAAGTCAGGGATCAGTCCACACGAGTGACTTGATCACGCTTCGCCCGTGCCTAGCCTCGGCCAAGGGCAGCCGACCTCGAGAGACTTCCGTCTCGCCCGAGGCCCCCCTTTTAACGGCGGACATACCTCCGGCTCGCCCGAGGCCTTGGCTTCGCCTAGAAGCAACCCTGACTAAATCGCCGCGCCGACTGACCAGGTTGCAGGAGCATTTAATGCAAAGGTGGCCTGACACCTTTATCCTGACACGCGCCCCCCGGCAGAGCCGAAGTGACCGCCGTCACTCCACCGCTCCACTGACCAGTCTGACAGAAGGACAGCGCCGCCTGCGCCACTCCGACTGCAGTGTTACTCGACAGAGTGAGTCTGACAGGCAGTCAGGCCCTGCCGAAGGCGCCATGGGAAACTCCGCTCCGCCCGACCCCAGGGCTCGGACTCGGGCTAAGACCCGGAAGACAGCGAACTCCGCTCCGCCCGACCCCAGGGCTCGGACTCGGGCTAAGACCCAGAAGACGGCGAACTCCGCTCCGCCCGACCCCAGGGCTCGGACTCGGGCTAAGACCCAGAAGACGGCGAACTCCGCTCCGCCCGACCCCAGGGCTCGGACTCGGGCTAAGACCCGGAAGACGGCGAACTCCGCTCCGCCCGACCCCAGGGCTCGGACTCGGGTTAAGACCCGGAAGTCGGCGAACTCCGCTCCGCCCGACCCCAGGGCTCAGACTCGGGCTAAGACCCGGAAGACGACGAAACTCCGCCTCGCCCGACCCCAGGGCTCGGACTCCGCCCTGGCCTCGGCCAAACGATCTCCGCCTCGCCCGACCCGGGGGCTCGGGCTCGGCCTCGGCAACGGAAGACAGACTCGACCTCGGCTTCGGAGGAGCCCCCACGTCGCCCTGCCTAGGGCACAGGCCCGCCACGTCAACAGGAAGCGCCATCATCATCCTACCCCAAGCCGACTCGGGTCACGGAGAACAAGACCGGCGTCCCATCCGGCCAGCTCCGCCGGATGGGCAGTGATGGCGCTCCACGAGCTCTGTAACGACGGCGGCTCTCAGCTCTCTTACGGAAGCAGGGCGACGTCAGCAAGGACTCGACCGCTCCAACAGCTGTCCCTCCGCCAGGCTCCGTCGCTCCTCCGACAGCCACGACATCACGCCAGCAAGGTGCCAAGACCTCTCCGGCTGCCACATTGGCATGTACCTAGGGCGCTAGCTCTCTCTCCGCTAGACACGTAGCACTCTGCTACACCCCCCATTGTACACCTGGATCCTCTCCTTACGACTATAAAAGGGAGGACCAGGGCCTTCTTAGAGAAGGTTGGCCGCGCGGGACCGAGGACGGGACAGGCGCTCTCTTGGGGCCGCTCGCTTCCCTCACCAGCGTGGACGCTTGTAACCCCCCTACTGCAAGCGCACCCGACCTGGGCGCGGGACGAACACGAAGGCCGCGGGACTTCCACCTCTCTCACGCCCGTCTCCGGCCACCTCGCCTCTCCCCCCTTCGCGCTCGCCCACACGCTCGACCCATCTGGGCTGGGGCACACAGCACACTCACTCGTCGGCTTAGGGACCCCCCTGTCTCGAAACGCCGACAGTTGGCGCGCCAGATAGGGGCCTGCTGCGTGCTGACGAACAGCTTCCCGTCAAGCTCCAGATGGGCAGTCTCCAGCAACCTCTCCGGCCCGGGACGGTACTTCGTTTCGGGAGTCTTGAGTTCATGTCCTTCGACGGCAGCTACGACATGATACTCCTTCCACCGCCGCGCGACAACGACAATGGCGGCCGACAACCCGCCCGCCGGCGGCGGAATCGACGACACCTTCCCCGCGTGGTGGAAGAACAACATTCGAGCTCGCTCCGTCCTCTCCCCCGCCAACGGAGGAAGAGGCGGGGCCATCAAGGCCAAGCGGGAGGCCGCGCTCCGTCGGCCGTCGAGCGAATCGACGCCCCCGACGCCCCGATGGAAGGCACGCCGGACGTCGACCTCGCGTTCGAGACAAAGGCAAGCGCCGTCCCCCCGCGACACGCTGACCCCGAGCAAGAAGACGACGCCAGCGCGCTCGCGGAAAGCCTACAGGACGTCGCCCTCGTACCTGGGATGATGGTGCAACCAGTCCCCGATGTGACTACGTCGCTCCTCGTCGACCAAAAGGTACCGACTAACTCCCGTCTTACGTCATTTCGACTCGGCCTCAACCCGCCAAACGACCTCGTTTTGGCGAGCGCTCTCATTGAGGCGAGTGCAACCCCACTGGGGTTTCGTATGCGGTCGCCTTGGGACTGGTTGACGGACGTCTCAACCTACGAGCCCTCTGGGTCCGAGGAAGATGACGATCCCAGCATCTGTTGGGATTTCTCCGGACTAGGCAACCCCAGTGCCATGCGGGACTTCATGACCGCATGTGACTACTGCCTCTCCGACTGTTCCGACGGAAGCCGCAGCCTTGACGACGAGAGCTGCGGCCCAAGCCGCGAATGTTTCCACATCGAGCTAGGGGATCCCTCCGAAGGCAACCATCTCGGCATGCCGGAGGACGGTGATCTTCCTAGGCCGGTGCCTCGCGCCGACATCCCACGGGAGCTAGCTGTGGTCCCCGCTCCGGCGGGGGGTTACGACCCACAACTCGAGCAAGTCCGCGAGGCGCAGGCCAGGCTCAACGAGGGAACAGGAGCGCTTGAGCCGATCCGTCGGGACGTCGGGCAGGTATGGGCGGGCCAATCCCCGGCCGGAGAAATACGTCACCTACCCCAAGGTCTCCAGCACCGCGTCGCCAACGATGTCAGGGTCAGGCCGCCGCCCGCATCCAGCGGGGTTGGCCAGAACCTGGCATCCGCAGCGATGCTCCTCCGCGCGATGCCGGAGCCATCAACCACCGAGGGTCGGCGAATCCAGGGAGAGCTCAAGAATCTCCTGGAAGGCGCTGCGGCCCGACGGGCCGAGAGCACTGCCTCCCGAAGGTAGGGGTACCCCTCGGAACCTCATGCTGCGACTTCCCGATTCATGCGGGAAGCCTCGGTCTACACCGGGCGCACGCGCAACACTGCGCCTGCGGCCCCGGGCCACCTCGGCAACGAGCACCATCGACGCGACCGTCGGGCCCACCTCGACGAAAGGGTGCGCCGAGGCTACCACCCCAGGCGTGGGGGGCGCTACGACAGCGGGGAGGATCGGAGTCCCTCGCCCGAACCACCCGGTCCGCAGGCCTTCAGTCGGGCCATCCGACGGGCGCCATTCCCGACCCGGTTCCGACCCCCGACCACTATCACGAAGTACTCGGGGGAAACGAGACCGGAACTGTGGCTCGCGGACTACTGCCTGGCCTGCCAACTGGGTGGAACGGACGACGACAACCTCATCATCCGTAACCTCCCCGTGTTCCTCTCCGACACTGCTCGCGCCTGGTTGGAGCACCTGCCTCCGGGGCAGATCTCCAACTGGGACGACTTGGTCCAAGCCTTCGCCGGCAATTTCCAGGGCACATACGTGCGCCCTGGGAATTCCTGGGACCTTTGAAGCTGCCGGCAACAGCCGAGGGAGTCGCTCCGGGACTACATCCGGCGATTCTCGAAGCAGCGCACCGAGCTGCCCAACATCACCGACTCAGATGTCATCAGCGCGTTCCTCGCTGGCACCACCTGCCACGACCTGGTGAGCAAGCTGGGCCGCAAGACCCCCACAAGGGCGAGCGAGCTGATGGACATCGCCACCAAGTTCGCCTCTGGCCAGGAGGCGGTCGAGGCTATCTTCCGAAAGGACAAGCAGCCCCAGGGCCGCCCATCGGAAGAGGCTCCCGAGGCGTCTGCTCCGCGCGACGCCAAGAAGAAAGGCAAGAAGAAGTCGCAATCGAAACGCGATGCCGCTGACGCGGATCTTGTCGCCGCCGCCGAGTACAAGAACCCTCGGAAGCCCCCCGGAGGTGCAAACCTCTTCGACAAGATGCTCAAGGAGCCGTGCCCCTACCATCAGGGGCCCGTCAAGCACACTCTCGAGGAGTGCGTCATGCTTCGGCGCCACTTCCACAGGGCCGGGCCACCCGCCGAGGGTGGCAGGGCCCGCGACGACGACAAGAACGAAGATCACCAAGCAGGAGAATTCCCCGAGGTCCGCGACTGCTTCATGATCTACGGAGGGCATGCGGCGAATGCCTCGGCTCGGCATCGCAAGCAAGAGCGCCGGGAGGTCTGCTCGGTGAAGGTGGCGGCGCCAGTCTACCTAGACTGGTCCGACAAGCCCATCACCTTCGACCAGGCCGACCACCCCGACCATGTGCCGAGCCCGGGGAAATACCCGCTCATCGTCGACCCCGTCGTCGGCAACGTCAGGCTCACCAAGGTCCTGATGGATGGGGGCAGCTGCCTCAACATCATCTACGCCAAGACCCTCAAGCTCCTGCGTGTCGATCTGTCCTCCGTCCGAGCAGGCGCTGCGCCCTTCCACGGGATCATCCCTGGGAAGCGCGTCCAGCCCCTCGGACGACTCGACCTCCCCGTCTGCTTCGGGATGCCCTCCAACTTCCGAAGGGAGACCCTGACGTTCGAGGTGGTCGGGTTCCGAGGAACCTATCACGCCGTACTGGGGAGGCCATGCTACGCAAAGTTCATGGCCGTCCCCAACTACACCTACCTGAAGCTCAAGATGCCGGGCCCCAACGGGGTCATCACCGTCGGCCCCACGTACAAACACGCGTTCGAATGCGACGTGGAGTGCGTGGAGTACGCCGAGGCCCTCGCCGAGTCCGAGGCCCTCATCGCCGACCTGGAGAACCTCTCCAAGGAGGTGCCAGACGTGAAGCGCCATGCCGGCAACTTCGAGCCAGCGGAGACGGTTAAGGTCGTCCCACTCGACCCCAGGGGCGACACCACCAAGCAGATCCGGATCGGTTCCGGGCTCGACCCCAAATAGGAAGCAGTGCTCGTCGACTTTCTCCGCGCAAACGCCGACGTCTTTGCGTGGAGTCCCTCGGACATGCCCGGCATACCGAGGGATGTCGCCGAGCACTCGCTGGATATTCGGGCCGGAGCCCGACCCGTCAGGCAGCCTCTGCGCCGATTCAACGAGGAGAAGCGCAGAGTGATTGGCGAAGAGATCCACAAGCTAATGACAGCGGGGTTCATCAAAGAGGTATTCCATCCCGAATGGCTTGCCAACCCTGTGCTTGTGAGGAAGAAAGGGGGGGAAATGGCGGATGTGTGTAGACTACACTGGTCTCAACAAAGCATGTCCGAAGGTTCCCTACCCTCTGCCTCGCATCGATCAAATTGTGGATTCCACCGCTGGGTGCGAAACCCTGTCCTTCCTCGATGCCTACTCAGGGTATCACCAAATCCGGATGAAAGAGTCCGACCAGCTCGCGACTTCTTTCATCACGCCGTTCGGCATGTACTGCTACGTCACCATGCCGTTCGGTTTGAGGAATGCGGGCGCAACGTACCAGCGGTGCATGAACCATGTGTTCGGCGAACACATCGGACGCACAGTCGAGGCCTACGTCGATGACATCGTGGTCAATACAAGGAAGGCTCCCGATCTCCTCTCCGACCTTGAAGTGACATTCCGATGTCTCAAGGCGAAAGGCGTCAAGCTCAATCCTGGGAAGTGTGTCTTCGGGGTGCCCCGGGGCATGCTCCTGGGGTTCATCGTCTCCGAGCGAGGCATCGAATCCAACCCAGAGAAGATCGCAGCCATCACCAGCATGGGACCCATCAAGGACTTAAAAGGTGTACAGAGGGTCATGGGATGCCTCGCGGCCCTGAGCCGCTTCATCTCACGCCTCGGCGAAAGAGGTCTGCCTCTGTACCGCCTCTTAAGGAAGGCCGAGTGTTTCGCTTGGACCCCTGAGGCCGAGGAAGCCCTCGGGAACCTGAAGGCGCTCCTTACAAAGGCGCCTATCTTGGTGCCCCCAGCAGATGGAGAAGCCCTCTTGGTCTACGTCGCCGCGACCACTCAGGTGGTTAGCGCTGCGATTGTGGTCGAGAGGCAAGAGGAAGGGCATGCATTGCCCGTTCAGAGGCCGGTCTACTTCGTCAGCGAAGTGCTGTCCGAGACCAAGATTCGCTACCCACAAGTTCAGAAGCTGTTGTATGCTGTGATCCTGACGAGGCGGAAGTTAGGACACTACTTCGAGTCTCATCCGGTAACTGTGGTGTCATCCTTCCCCCTGGGGGAGATCATCCAGTGCCGAGAGGCCTCGGGCAGGATCGCAAAGTGGGCAGTGGAAATCATGGGCGAAAAAATCTCGTTCGCACCTCGGAAGGCCATCAAGTCCCAGGTGTTGGCGGACTTCGTGGCCGAATGGGTCGACACCCAGCTGCCGACGGCCCCGATCCAACCGGAGCTCTGGACCATGTTTTTCGACGGGTCGCTGATGAAGACAAGAGCCGGCGCGGGCCTGCTCTTCATCTCGCCCCTCGGAAAGCACCTGCGCTACGTGCTGCGCCTCCATTTCCCGGCATGCAATAATGTGGCTGAGTACGAGGCTCTGGTCAACGGGTTGCGGATCGCCATCGAGCTAGGGGTCAGACGCCTCGATGCCCGCGGCGACTCGCAGCTCGTCATCGACCAGGTCATGAAGAATTCCCACTGCCGCGACCCGAAGATGGAGGCCTACTGCGATGAGGTTCGACGCCTGGAAGACAAGTTCTACGGGCTCGAGCTCAACCACATCGCTCGGCGCTTCAACGAGACTGCGGACGAGCTGGCTAAAATAGCCTCGGGGCGAACGACAGTCCCCCCAGACATCTTCTCCCGGGATCTGCATCGACCCTCCGTCAAGACCAACGATGCTCCCGAGTCCGAGGCGCCCTCGGCACAGCCCGAGGCACCCTCGGCACAGCCCGAGGCACCCTCGGCTCAGCCCGAGGTACCCTCGGCCCCCGAGGGCGAGGCACTGGACGTCGAGGAGGAGCAGAGCGGGGCCACGCCTGATCGAGATTGGCAGGCCCCGTACCTGCAATATCTCCGTCGAGGAGAGCTACCCCCCGACCAAGCCGAGGCTCGGCGGGTAGCGCGACGCGCCAAGTCGTTCGTCTTGCTGGGCGATGAAGAGGAGCTCTACCATCGCAGCCCCTCGGGCATCCTCCAGCGATGCATCTCCATCGCCGAAGGTCGGGAACTACTACAAGAAATACACTCGGGGGCTTGCAGACATCACGCAGCGCCCCGAGCCCTTGTCGGGAATGCTTTCCGGCAAGGCTTCTACTGGCCGACGGCGGTGGCTGACGCCACTAGAATTGTCCGCACCTGCGAAGGGTGCCAATTCTATGCGAAGCAGACCCACCTGCCCGCTCAGGCTCTGCAGACGATACCCATCACCTGGCCCTTCGCTGTATGGGGTCTGGACCTCGTCGGTCCCTTGCAGAAGGCGCCCGGGGGCTACACGCACCTGCTGGTCGCCATCGACAAATTCTCCAAGTGGATCGAAGTCCGACCCCTGAACAGCATCAGGTCTGAGCAGGCGGTGGCGTTCTTCACCAACATCATCACCGACAATGGTACCCAGTTCACCAGCAAAAAATTCTTGGATTTTTGCGAGGATCACCACATCCGGGTGGACTGGGCCGCCGTGGCTCATCCCATGACGAATGGGCAAGTAGAGCGTGCCAACGGCATGATTCTACAAGGGCTCAAGCCTCGGATATACAACGACCTCAACAAGTTCGGCAAGCGATGGATGAAGGAACTCCCCTCGGTGGTCTGGAGCCTAAGGACGACGCCGAGTCGTGCCACGGGTTTCACGCCGTTCTTCCTGGTCTACGGGGCCGAGGCTATCTTGCCCACTGACCTGGAATACGGCTCCCCGAGGACGAGGGCCTACACCGATCAAAGCAACCAAGCTAGCCGAGAAGAATCGCTGGACCAGCTGGAGGAGGCTCGGGACAGGGCCTTACTACACTCGGCGCGGTACCAGCAGTACCTGCGACGCTACCACGCCCGAGGGGTCCGGTCCCGAGACCTCCAGGTGGGCGATCTGGTGCTTCGGCTGCGGCAAGACGCCCGAGGGAGGCACAAGCTCACGCCCCCCTGGGAGGGGCCATTCGTCATCGCCAAAGTTCTGAAGCCCGGAACATACAAGCTGGCCAACAATCAGGGCAAGATCTACGGCAACGCTTGGAACATCAAACAGCTACGTCGCTTCTACCCTTAAGATGTTTTCAAGTTATTCACATACCTCGCACCAACGCAAAGTTTAGTCATCAAGGAAGGGTCGGCCTCGCCTCGGCAAAGCCCGACCCCCCCTCGGGGGCTAAAAGGGGGGAGACCCCCTCTGCGTCGAATTTTTTCTCGAAAAAAGGATCTCTTTTTAGCAGGATTTCTTTCGTGCTTCTTGACTACTTCGGAAAGCGGATCCTGGAAACGACGGAGTACACGTAAGCAGCCAAGGCTGACCGAGCCGAGGGACTCCTACGCCTCCGGGATACGGATACCTCACTCATCACCTTCTGCGATAAGTAACTCGCGTTCGGATAAAGCGACTCCGTGGACCGAACAAGTCTTCACGTTCGGAAGCTCTCCTGCCGAAGCAGTCCTTCAAGCTTTCTCGACTAAGTCGGGGACAGGGCCTCATGGACGGGTGAAAGTACGCGTAAGCGGCAAGGCCGACCGAGCCGAGGGACTCCCACGCCTCTGGGATACGGATACCTCACTCGTCCCTTCCGCGAGAAGCAACTCTCGCTCACACAAACATCCCTGTTACCGACAGAGAGTCCAGATGCTCGAAACAAGAGGAAAAAAGACGCAGCTTTGCAAGCACGGCGAGGGTGTGTTTTCTGGCCTCGGCGGCCGCAGAAGGCACACGCTACAAGACGATCTGATCCTACAGGCTCGGGTCTTCACGCTGAAGGGAGCCGTAGCACCCTCGGCATCGACGACGTCTTCAGCAAAGTCCGACCCAGCCTCGGACGGCGGCGCGATCAAGGACTTCTCCGGGAATCCGGCCCGAGCAGGCGGCTCGGCCGGTTACCCCTGGGGTCTCGGCCAACCGGCTTCCAAGGGCGCCAGCCCGACCCGAGGCCTCGGCTGATTGACTCCGGCGTCGGCTCCGCTGACGGACAACCCGGCTAGGCTCCGGCCAACCAGGTTCCCATTCTCGAGCCAACTCCGCCTCTGTTCATACTGATATCGCTACCCCTGGCCTCGGCTCATCGAAGAGCGGCCGAGGGGTGTCTTTAACTAAGCTAGAGGAGCCCCAGACAACAAGGCCGATCGAGCCGAGGGATTCCTACGCCTCCGGGATACAGATACCTCACTCGTCACCTTGACACGGGGCGACTCATGCTTGGTGAAGCGGTTCAGATAATCAACAGGCGAGACTTAGTGCTCAAAAATGAGGAAAAAACACGGCTCCGCGCCAAAATTACATACATGTTCAGGCCTCGACAGCCACAATGAACAAAAAACAATGGCATTCGAAGTGCCATTACAAACGGAACTCCGGTTCCCCCTCCGCAGGTACGAACAACCCCACTCCGAGGGGGAAGGCCTGCGGAGCAACGGAAGGCCGACGAACGGCACGCCGTCACCTGCTCCAGCAGCGGCGACGACGACGACTTCTGCTCCGGGGGGTCGAACAGCGGCAGCACTGACCTCAGGGCGGACGCTGCTGCCAGGAGGCCCCCGCCCGCGCCAAAACTCGTGAGGCAAGGACGGGCAGAAGGCCGTAGAGTTGGAGGTCAGTTCGTGGCCGGCCCTGGCTATCTCGCCGGCAGCAGAACCTCTTCAAGCTGCCGTGGTGGATGCCGGCGCCGCGAGCGGCTCCGAAGCCACTCGCGCCCGAAAGCCAGGCACGCTGCAGCTGCCAGTGCCACGGACGATGGCCGCCCTTCCCTCCGATCACTGAGTGAAGGAGCGAGCCGCCGCCCGCGCAGAGGCCGACCCAACTCGGCACTCTCCCCTCCCCAGCCTTGGTGATGAAAATCCTTGAGGCTGAGGGAGGGGCAGAAGCCGCAGCCCGGCTCGCTTTCCCCCACCATCAAGCCGGAGGTCGCCATCTCGGGCAACCGCCGGTGGAGGGGTGCGACCGAGCTGCGTGATGAAAATCCTTGAAGCCGAACGATGGATGAGAGGTACCAACTCCCATGGAGTTGCGTTCCTCCAACGAGGAGGCGGAAAGGCGGCGGATACCCCCCATCCGGGGGCTTGGAAGATGGAAAGACACGACGCATAAGGGAGGAAGAAGACATGGTTGCCTTCTGAAAGGAGTCTCCCTCCTTTTAAAGGCAACTCTCCCTACGTGCGCCCCCAGACGCCACGGGCTGAGTCTTCTCCAACACGCTCCAAGGCCCTCCCCTGCGACTCGGGGGCTGGGTCCCGCATGTCATGCAAACCGGCTCAGGGCAGAAGAAGCCAAACCGCCGCGCATGGTGCGCACAACCGCCCAGCGGTTACAAGCGACCCCCCACTTTTGCCCAGACCAACGGGCGGAAGGGGCGGGCAGCCATGCAGGCGACATGCAACCGCGCCAGGTGGACGCACTTCTCTGACTTCTGGCACGCCAGCTTGGAGGCCCAGGCCCACGCGTCAAGCAACCGGCGCGCCAGTTGCTGCATGCAAGCAACCGCACCGCCACTTGTGCCACCGTCGCGCCTCTTCGGTTGCGGAGCCTGTGCCGCGACTCGAGGCGACCAGCGCACGACACAGCGGCGCCAGCCTGGCGCGACGGTCAATGCGGCTGAAAGTGGGCCGGCAGTAATGACGGTGGCAGGCGGGCGGGGGCCGCAGTCACGTCGTCGGCTAGGCTCACGTCCCGTCCGGGGACAGCAAGGGTGCCTCCTCTCACGGCGTGATGACGGTGCACCCGTGACCCGTTCCTCGAACAGCTCACGCACACGCAACGGCCGCCCCGCCAACCACTCGCCCCGTCGCATTAACTCCACGGCGGGACAGGCGGCGATTCTGGCAGGAGAAGCGGACGACGCTTCGCCTTCGCCGTAATGACCGCGTCAAAAAAAAGGTACGCCACGTCGTTCGATTTCGTATCCTTTTCCTTTTTCCTCTTTCTCTATCTCTTGCAACAGGGACCGGGAAAGGGGGATACCCCGAAAAGGATCCTTCTCCGCGAAGGAATCGGGCTCCGAGCCCCCCCTACTGATCAGAGGTTCGAAGACTGGCCCTCCGAGGGGTTCAACAGTCGCCTCAGATCGAGTGGGCCCGACACCCACTACTGGTCAGGGGTTCGAAGGCCAGCCCCCCGAAGGGTTCCATGGCCGCCTCAGGCTACTCGGGCTCCGCGCCCATTACTGATCAGGGGTTTGAAGGCTGGCCCCCGAAGGGTTCACAGTCGCCTCAGACGCCGAGCGAGGGATGACCAGGGGTACGTTCGATACATAACCGAGGCTCGGGCTGCGCTCCCGAGGTACCCTAGGACATTTCCGAGACCAGCGGGAACGATCTTGTAACGGAATCCCATCGGAGGGAGGCATCGAGCCCTCGGACCCCGTCGCCAGGGGACCGGGTCCGGCAAATCACCCGCAGGTACTTTTGGGCGTGCCTCTGGGCCCCTAGCCGACCCCCAACGAACGGGGCACGGACGTCCACTCGGATTACCCGCTTGCAGCTCACCGGAGACACCATGTTCGGTGCCCATCGAGGGTAACATGGCGCACTCCCCCCCTCCTCCTTGCGGAAAGGCGACGTAGGGGCGTATGTAAAAAGTCGAGTCTGTCCCTGATCGTCCTCTCGCCCTGTGCGGAGGCTCGGGGGCTGCTCTCGCAAACCCGGCTCCGGCCAAACCGTTGACAGCGTCAACATACCAGCCCGAGAGCTTGGGCCCCGACCGTGCACCCGGGCTACGGCCAGTTCGCATGAGGGAACAACCAGACCAGTCGAAGCATTACGCAAGGCATTAAGACCTCGAAGGAGTGTAACCACTCCTCCGAGGCCTCGGGGGCTACACCCGGCGGGTGCGCTCGCGCGCACCCACCGGAACGAAATGCAACCGAGAAAGGCTGGTCCCCTTGCAAAAAAGTGCGACGAAAGCCTCCAAGCGAGTGCTAACACTCCCTTCAAGGCTCGGGGGCTACTGTCGGGGACCATAATTAGGGGTACCCTCAAGACGCCTAATTCTCAGCTGGTAACCCCCATCAGCATAAAGCTACAAAGGCCTGATGGGTACGATTAAGTCAGGGATCAGTCCACACGAGTGACTTGATCACGCTTCGCCCGTGCCTAGCCTCGGCCAAGGGCAGCCGACCTCGAGAGACTTCCGTCTCGCCCGAGGCCCCCCTTTTAACGGCGGACATACCTCCGGCTCGCCCGAGGCCTTGGCTTCGCCTAGAAGCAACCCTGACTAAATCGCCGCGCCGACTGACCAGGTTGCAGGAGCATTTAACGCAAAGGTGGCCTAACACCTTTATCCTGACACGCGCCCCCCGGCAGAGCCGAAGTGACCGCCGTCACTCCACCGCTCCACTGACCAGTCTGACAGAAGGACAGCGCCGCCTGCGCCACTCCGACTGCAGTGTCACTCGACAGAGTGAGTCTGACAGGCAGTCAGGCCCTGCCGAAGGCACCATGGGAAACTCCGCTCTGCCCGACCCTAGGGCTCGGACTCGGGCTAAGACCCGGAAGACGACGAACTCCGCTCCGCCCGACCCCAGGGCTCGGACTCGGGCTAAGACCCGGAAGACGGTGAACTCCGCTCCGCCCGACCCCAGGGCTCGGACTCGGGCTAAGACCCGGAAGACGGCGAACTCCGCTCCGCCCAACCCCAGGGCTCGGACTCGGGCTAAGACCCAGAAGACGGCGAACTCCGCTCCGCCCGACCCCAGGGCTCGGACTCGGGCTAAGACCCGGAAGACGGCGAACTCCGCTCCGCCCGACCCCAGGGCTCGGACTCGGGTTAAGACCCGGAAGACGGCGAACTCCGCTCCGCCCGACCCCAGGGCTCGGACTCGGGCTAAGACCCGGAAGACGACGAAACTCCGCCTCGCCCGACCCCAGGGCTCGGACTCTGCCCTGGCCTCGGCCAAACGATCTCCGCCTCGCCCGACCCGGGGGCTCGGGCTCGGCCTCGGCAACGGAAGATAGACTCGACCTCGGCTTTGGAGGAGCCCCCACATCGCCCTACCTAGGGCACAGGCCCGCCACGTCAACAGGAAGCGCCATCATCATCCTACCCCAAGCCGACTCGGGTCACGGAGAACAAGACCGGCGTCCCATCCGGCCAGCTCCGCCGGATGGGCAGTGATGGCGCTCCACGAGCTCTGTGACGACGGCGGCTCTCAGCGCTCTTACGGAAGCAGGGCGACGTCAGCAAGGACTCGACCGCTCCAACAGCTGTCCCTCCGCCAGGCTCCGTCGCTCCTCCGACAGCCATGACATCACGCCAGCAAGGTGCCAAGACCTCTCCGGCTGCCACATTGGCATGTACCTAGGGCGCTAGCTCTCTCTCCGCTAGACACGTAGCACTCTGCTACACCCCCCATTGTACACCTGGATCCTCTCCTTACGACTATAAAAGGGAGGACCAGGGCCTTCTTAGAGAAGGTTGGCCGCGCGGGACCGAGGACGGGACAGGCGCTCTCTTGGGGCCGCTCGCTTCCCTCACCCGCGTGGACGCTTGTAACCCCCCTACTGCAAGCGCACCCGACCTGGGCGCGGGACAAACACGAAGGCCGCGGGACTTCCACCTCTCTCACGCCCGTCTCCGGCCACCTCGCCTCTCCCCCCTTCGCGCTCGCCCACGCGCTCGACCCATCTAGGCTGGGGCACGCAGCACACTCACTCGTCGGCTTAGGGACTCCCCTGTCTCGAAACGCCGACATAATCATAATCACAATTGAAACCAGCATTATCCTCATCATCATCTGTAAACAAAGTAGTCCTGATTCAATGTGTCTCTAATCAATGGAGCTCCCAAGGCCGCTCATAACCGCGAGCACGCCTGATATATTAGTTTCATAACACTCTGCAGAGGTTGCGCACTTTACCCACAAGCCGTGATTCCCTCTCTAGCCCGGGCTTGCAAGACCCTTATTCACTCTCGAGGTGAATGGCCAAGGATTCACTACGAAGCCCTTACAAAGATTCCCTAAGGGTGTAGCCGCCCATTAGGTTTCCTAAATGATCCGCACTCCTCCCCAAGGGGCAATCCACCCTCGGCAGAGCGAGCCGCATACACCGAGCCCATTGACGGCACGACGGCAAAGAGGACACTTGCCTTCACCAAACCAATGCTCAGGGTCTTCGACTTCGTAGGACTCAAAGAACTTCATCTCAGGACCAGAGGTTCACCAAATCTTGATTGTCGATTCCTCGAAGCTCAGGAACAGATCGCAATCTATTAGCGACGCACAACGAAGACAAACAAGCACAAGCAAACATATATTTGCATAAGAACATTACATCATACAAGATAAAATAATATAAAGCATACAATAAAAAAATAAAGCTCGCTTCTATGGTGGCGCGAGGAAAAGAAATGCGGAAATCGGAGCTATGGTCAAGAAGTTATCGCATTTATGCCAAACAGGTATTAACTATAACATTTAATTCGACTTTATCAAATATAAATTATATCTACTATTTAGTTCGATTAATCTGCTACACGAACAACTATCATTAAATAAGTAATTTAATTAAAAAGAGAGATTCTAAGCGAGGCGAAATCACGACGTGCGAAACAACACGACAGCGTGTGAACGACGCGCGTCCACATGCGACATAGCACGCGGACGACGCACGAAACAGTGTGCGCGACCAGCGTGAACGACGCGCGAATCTGCACGTCAACGAGCACATCACGCGTGAGCAGCGTGACGATGTGCGCAGATAGTGTGACGACGCTTGATACTCGCTAACAGATAACGACATTATACTAAACAAGTATTAGTTTGAAAACATTTACACTGACATTAATCATGCTAATATTTAATTACAAATTAGTTTTAATCAGACTAACAAATAATTAATTAATTAGTTAAAACATGTTTACGACAAAACAATGCTACTGACTCGTACACGACGAGGTTACAAAGTTAACGCGACTGAAACTAGTCAAATCATGTTTGCGACGTAAAATATATTGAAAAAATTAATATTTTGCGCATTTAATGTGATGCTGCGTATTTTCATTGGTTAAAACTTACCACACGGATGGCCACGGGTTTGAAGACACAGAAAAACTGACCGGATCTAGTGTGGCCACACATGGAATGGCATTGCACATGGCCAACCAGGCATTAATACGTGGCTGTCAGTTTTCTTTCCCACACACATTACGTGCAATGAGGATATCGTATAGGAAGGAACATGCAGGGGCCTACGGCGGTTCTCCTTTCCGTGCTACGATCGTGTGTGCAGTGAGAAGATCGCGCCGCGGCGCTAGGCAACGAATGAGCATGCAAGTGGGGCCACACGGGGTGGTTTCCTTTTTTTTTCCTATTCCATACTGCACGAACGGCCATAGTAGGAAAACAGATTGGCCTGCCGGAGCGGGCGCAATGCCGACGAGGCATGCACTATGGCGGGTGGGGCTGACGGCGGTGGTGTCTGCTCGCCGAGTCGGGGCTGAGCAGTGCGCATCAGCAACATACAAGGGTGTGTCGTGGCAGGGAAGGCTCGGCTAGACATCGGCCTGGCCAGGGATCACGCAGGGTGGCTGCACGAGCTCGGCTGGGGGCGAGGCGGGCTAGCTGCGTGGGCCACGACAGGCCGCACCGATGAGGGGCTAGGCCAGCTGCGTCGCTAGGTGAGTAGGGAGATTGGTGCGAGCTCCTTGGCCGCCATGATGTTTGCGTAGTGACGAGGAAGAAGGAGGCGAAGAAGAGGGAGAAGGAGAGGATTTGTCACCTACACATGAAGAACAGTCGAGCAGGCACGCAATGAAGAGGAAGACGACGCGAGGAAGACGATGGGGCTGCTCTTCCGACGACGCGAGGAAGACGACGAGGCGGCCCCTTAGACCATGAAGGCACAATGCATAGAGAGGAAAACGCGTGGGCTGCTCATGTGTGAGAAGGAAGAGGGAAGGGGTTCATGGCAGGGGTGTACGATTGTATAGAAAGGAGAGGGTATGTATAGAAAGGAGAGGGCGCGAGAGGTGGTTGTCAATTTCACGATGGCTCTTGTCCTGGCCGAGCGAGAGAGACAGCTGCGCGGCGAGTTGCACGAGATAGGGTTAGACAGAGTTAGATGGGTGGTAGACAGGGTTAGATAAAATTAGACGAAGACGGTCAGAGTCGGCCCGTGGGCCCAAGATGATGAGGTGGTCGCCGAAGGGAAAGACGAGGATAGAGGAGGATCGCCGAAGCGAGCAGCATGCCGTTCGCGAGAAGACGCGGTTCAGTAATCTCGCGAAAAGGGGCACGAGATCTGGAATAGGTTCGACGAGAGGAAGAAATATATATATATATATATATTATCGAGTTCCAAAAATTTTATAGTTTTCACAACTACCACATTTTAGGTATTTAATTAATATTAGAAAAACTGAAATTCATATTTCATACCCGAAGAAACCTTCCGAAGATTCCAAAAACTCTTGGGAACATCCTCGATATATTTTAATCTGTAATGATAACATTTTGCACTCATAAACACTATGTATCGGCATGAATGCAACAATCAAAGTTCCTCTAAGGTTTTATTTTACTAGGATTTTGCATAGATATAAAACAAAATAACTCTTCACTATTTAGAAAAAGAAAAGCAAGGAAAAGAGAGGGTAACACCTGAATTTGGTGAATATTAGAAAAGAAATTTTATACCCCCAAATTCATGGTGTTACAAATCTAACCCACTTATCAGGAATCCCCCCCCCCCCCCCCCCCCCCCGAGATTCAAGAAGACGCTAGCAATAAAACAAGGTTGGTTCATAGGTCGTTCACGACTTTCTTGAGTTGAATTTGACTCTGAAAGCTTAAATTGTGGACTAGTTGCTTTGACCTTCAGATGCTCGCAACCAATTGATATAATTCTTAAGGATCCCTTGGACCTGTGGGTTAGGACCCACACACGCTTTCACTACACCTCTTTGATCTTGTTGGCTGATGTTGATCGCATTGTCTTCATTGGGCTTAGCAGCTAACCCCCTTAGTAGGAGCATTGATACACACTTGGTGAAGATGTTGCCGACTCTGTTATTGACTGATTAAGAGAGGTTGCATTATGCCAACCGGACAGGTGCAAGAGGGAAGGGTATAGATAGCAAAGGTAAGCATAGATGGATTAAAGAGAAAAGGGAGAGCACCCAGCTACCTAACTCTATGGCACTCAGCTAGTAAACGGATGTCATTGCGGACCTAGGGGCCACAACACACCAACACTCATCACAAAGAAGCAAATCACTCATAACACAAAGACAAACAGCACAAGCATACAACAACAAACATCTCGTTGCTACACGTTAATGTTAACTAGATGGTGGTCTTTCCTTACAAAGGGGAAACTACTCTAAGGCCATCGAAAGGCAAGGGGAATAATAAGACATGCAGGATAGGGGCATGAGCATAATAAAGGATGGGGCTAAAGCAAGGATTGTAACCGATAGAGAGAGAATACAACCAAGGTGAGGGTAGATAAAACACCATTCTCAAATCGAGATGGGAAAGATGATGATTCAAAAGGTAGGCATAAGATAAGCATCATGGAAAGATCTAGTGATTACAAAGGTATAAGGGGTAACAGGAAAAAGCACACCAAAAGATCGACTTAAGACAAGACTTGCAACACGATAGAGGAATAGGGAACGAATAAGAGCAGGAGGTGTAAGACAACACTCCTGAACTCAAATGGGAGAGGAAGCTTTAAAATACAGGTACATGATAATCATCAAGGTAAAAGATCGATGGATGACAAGGGTTAAGGTGATCACAAAAAAACACACAACCAATGAATGTATTTTAGATAAAACTTGCAAGGTGTCAAAGAAGGGGGAGTAGTGAATGATGAAATAGATGAGGCATTATCCTTGAACAGTGATGGAAAAGAGGGGGCTTCAAAGGGTAGGTTCAAGGTAAGCAGGAAGGCATGGGCATAGATATCACGAGGGTTTTTAAGGTAATAACAGACAAGGATGTATGAGAGGAGACAAATAGGCATAAGACGAAGGGTATAAGTACCATAAATAATGGAGTTAAGACCGGACCTTCAAATGGAAAAGGAGAGGGTACGTCCAAGGGCGAGATAGGTAAATTGCCACTCTCAAATTGAGGTGGAAGAGAGGAGATTTTTAAAGAGTAGGCACAAAGATAAGTATCAAGGCAAGATCGATGGATAACAAGGTAATGGTGATAGCAAATAAAAACACATCAAAGGATGGAATTAAAACACAAATGCTAATTTTGATATCCGATGGTTTTTAACACAAATGCTTGAAACACAAATGCTCCACCAGCTGATGCTCTAGCTGTTACTTGCAGAATTGCAAACCATAAGTGCAGCCCCATCTTTTCACATGGCACTCATCATTGTCTTGATGGAATAGTTAACATTAGTGTTATTAAGAATAAAAGTTAGATCCTACATCCAATGAGTATGTAATTTTCATGGCCATAGAAGGAAGCACTCATATAGTAGCGTTAAATAGGGAATTCTCTCATTTTATTGCCACCTTGCACTTTGACCTCAAAAAATCATTTCACGATATATATGTTTTTGTTACCTCATCTACGTTTATTAACACCGTTTTTATTTAATGTCCTTCTGTTATTATTTCATCCTGATTGTGTTCATTGAGGACAATCAAAATTTCTTCTATGTTATATGTACAAAGAAATTCTGTGAATAGTTATACATATTCTTTAGTCTTGGTGTCCTGCAAGTCTTGGTGTCCTGCATTAGTAAACATGCTTGCTGTAGGGGGTTCTCTATGTAGTAGGGTTTATGGTTTAGGGTTTAGGGCTATTTTGTAAAACATTTTATCTTTTTTCAAAATGCTTCCTCTTCCAAAGGAGCAGGAATTTTTTTATATAGAACAAAATCCCCTAGACTAAACCATCCAGGAATCTCGGTAATTTCCCAACGGTTTTCATTTTCATTTTCAAAAACAGCTATTGGACTTCCCGTCCACCATAGCTCACAGCTCAACCATCAGAACTTTTGAAACCAATTGTCAAAAGCATTTTTGGAAAACAACATACTAATTGTCAAACCAAGTCATAACTCATTCATATCCGTGGACGTGGACTATTCGAATAGGTTTTGAAACTCTGTGAAGAGGTGTACACTTCACCCAATAGTCCGGTTTCTGCAATCTCACCGTCGTGAGATCGGATTACCGAAACTCTCTCCTCCCCTACATGTCTTTACCTTAATAGTTATACCAAAAGTAACATGGCCACCTCCATGCCCAAACCAGGACAAAACTTTCCCCCTCCTTGTCCTCCCGGTGCTCGCCAGCCAACATAACCCTAGGGTGCCGACCGTGCAAGTTTGGATCAAGCGACTACCCATATGGTCTAGAGTGGTTGTACTTGATAAGACTATAGACAGTGATGAATGGCATACAGGTCCTTATACGAGAGGGGTAATTCTTCATTCTCACACCTAACCCGGCTGAGCCATCACCTTAAGGCCCACCCAACACCGAGGAGTCCCTTATCATCCCACTCAAAGGTGATAAGGGTGATAACCCTTCATCATACACATTTTGAAAAACATTTTATTTTGAAAAACTCACACCTTTTTTCAAACCTTTTTGTAACAAAAACGTTAAGGAGTATAAAGATGAATTGCGGCAAAGTTCTAAGGCTGGGTTGCCATATTAACATGTCTCTTAGCAGAAAAATCATATAATGCATAAAATAACATGCTGATGATTGTCTTTGAAAAACATATGTAATTTATGCATCAAAGGGATCCAGTGAGCTTGCCATGCTTTAACCAGTGAAAGGGTGAGAGCTCGTGGAATTGGCTTCTGGCTCCATCGTCTGGCGTAGACTTGCAGAACTGGCCTTCACGAGACAGCATGAACGCTCTGATAACTACATAGCATGAATAAGCAAGCATACAAATCAGCAAGTATATCAACAAATATTCATTATAGTGGTCAGGAATGGTGGTAGATGGGTGAATATAGTTTTGAGTATAGTTTGTGTTGATGGAGTAGAGATGCTTACCCGAAGAGTGTATTGGAGGTGGACCAATACTAAAAGTGTAGTGGCAGAGCGAGGTAACTGAGTGCGGGGGGTGGTTGCCTTGGCTCAGGTTGTTGAGGGTGTGGAAGGGAGAGGGTAACTCTCTGGAGGTATTTATAGATGGGTGCGTATGGTTTAGTATGGTAGAGTTTACTGTTTATGAGAATCGTGGTGAAAGAATCAGTTTGGATAGAAAATTATAGGTGAAATATGGGACAAGACTATTTTTGGAGTTTTCTAGAATATGAACCATGCTTACGGAATTACATGGATGGATAGAGGATAATTTGATAAGAATTTAAAAATCAGAACTGTCAAAATGAGAGACTAGACAAAGGAGTTTTGGTTTTTATAATCATAGGAATATAAAAGGAAAAGGGAAAAGGAATATTCCTAGAATATTCCAAAATTAGAATATTTAGAGATATTTGGAAGCAAAGTGCCATGAATTATTTCTGGACTGTTCGTGAGCAGATACTTATGTTGGTGGCAATTGTTCCTGCCTTCTCTGTTGTCGGACAAGAGTAAGGCAGCACCCAGACAGCTGGAATACTGTGATATTCTCGTTTGGACGGGCTGTGGTATCTTGGGCCAGGTTTTATAAGATTGACGGTGTATCCATAAAAACATGTTTCGCCTTTCTTTTTGGAAGCTTGTTTCGAAAAAACCTCAAAGTTAAGCGTGCTCAACTTGGAGCAATTCTTTGATGGGTGACCAAAGGGGAAGTTCTTACTAGAAAGAAAATCACAGTCCCTGGAGTCCGTATGACTGAGATATTGGTCTGGTAGGTCTTAGGTGAGTTGATCATCATGATGGATGAGAAGTTGAATATTTGGGCGATCGGAGTAACAATGAATAGTAGGATGAACGATGAATAATGATTATGAATGATCCGTTTAACGGTGAATAGTTCATATGAACGAAAGATGAACTATGAATATGGATTATGAACGAACGATGAACGATAAATAGTTCGTATGAACGAACAATGAATAGGGATTATGAACAAACGAACGATCGAATGATCGGACGAACGAACGATCGGAATTTCGGCAGCATAACGACTGAACAAAGATTATTTGGTCGAACGAATGAAGAAACTACAAAAATATTTGGAATATTTAGGCAATATTTCTGAAAGAATTTGAAGGGATCACTTGGAAAATATTTGTAGGTCTTTTTGAGGAGAATTTTGGAGAGAATATAGACCACTATATTTTCTTTGTTGAGATCAACTTGCAAATAAACATTTTGAAACAAAATTTAAAAGTTCATTTTGAATTTAGAGCGAGTTTGAGAAATTTTCTAGATTTGAATTTTTGGGGTGCTACATATCTATACAAACATGGTTCGCCTTTCGTTTTGAAAGCCAGGTTCGAAAGAACCTCGAAGTTAAGCATTCTCAACTTAGAGCAATTCTGGGATGGGTGACCAATCGTGAAGTTCTAACTAGAAGGAAAATCACAGTCACCGTAGTTTGTATGGCTGAGATATTAGTCTGGCAGGTTTTAGGTGAGCTCATCATCATGATGGATGAGTAGTTGAATATTTGGGCGATCGCATGAACAATGATAAGTAACGATGGTTAGTAGGATGAACGATCCGATGAACGATGAATAGTGATTATGAATTATCCGATGAACGATGAATAGTTCGTTTGGACGAACGATGAATAGGTATTATGAACGAACAACGAATAGTTCATAGGAACGAACGATGAACATGGATTATGAACGAACGGATGAACGATCGGACAAACGAGCGATCAGAATTCTGGCAGTATAATGGCTGGACAAAGATTATTTGGACAAACGAACGAACGAACGATCGAATGATCGGACGGATGAACAAATGAACCATGAACTATCGGATGGATGATCGAACAATCGGAGGAACGAATGAATGAACTATGAACATTTGGACGAACAATTGAATGAACAACCGAATGATCCTTGTGCGCGTGTTGTGCTTGTGTGGGAGTGGGAGTAAGTTAGTGAGTGGGATTGAGTAGCCATGAAATGGCTTGGGATGGCATGAGTGGGCCCCTTGCCCCTTTATTAATGGGCAAGGTGGGGGATTAGGCGAAGGAGTCGAGGATTAGTGGGAGGAGGCGAGGATTAGTGAGAGATAAACCATGTATTAGCTATGGATAAGTGAAATTAGCTTGTAGAGCTCACTGTATGACCCCGGAGGCGTATGTATACGTATGAGCATAAGGAAAATTATTAAGAAAATATTTGTAGGGATTTTAAAAGTGATTCTGAGGGTATTTCTTAGGAGAAAAATATTTGGAGAAATATCGGTGGAACATTTAGCCAGTATTTCTGAAAAGAATTTGAGGGGATCACTAGGGAAATATTTGTAGGATATTTTGAAAAGAATTTCGGAGATAAGGCAGACCACTATATTTTCTTTGTTGAGATCAACTCGCAAGAAAACATTTTGAAACAAAATTTAAAATTCATTTTTAATTTAGAGCGAGTTTGAGAAATTTTCTAGGTTTGGATTTTCGGGGTGCTACAAGGGGCTGACATCATAGGGCTGAGAAAATAGATGTAAGGATGTGACAAAAAAAGAAAGTCTAACAAGGAAGTCTAACTCTCATGATCGTGCCATGTGCCCCCAAAAGGTCCTAATGACCTTATCGTTACTATTTGCGAGGAGTCTCCCCAATCGGGTGACCTATTGCGATCGTCGCTTGATCCACCCTCGTTCGGCGCCACCTCCTTCCCTTTCTGGGATGTTTCTTGGCTTGGAGCACCCTGCTCCTAGCGGGCAACATCGGCTTTAGGATCCACTTCCCCTAATGAGGCATGTCGCATCCAAAAGCCTCTAGCATCTGTCTGAGTGGACATCTGGAACCACCTTGAGCATCAGGTTGCCAGTGCTCCGACCTCGCACCAACGACTTGTTCGGCTGCCCTATAACCACAGGACCTGCAGCTGTTCGGACGGCTGCAGCTGCAATCCATAGAGACAAAATACTGTACAAGCCGCAGCCGGATTAATGCCACACCAAGCCGCAAACCTTCTGTGTCGCACGAAACATTCGTGGTGTTGATACCGATATGGGAGGCAACTACTGCTACTCAGGATTTTTCCGCTAACGTGACTGAATGCACGTTCTCCTAGAAACATCCTCATTCTGTGCAGTGTGATTTATACCGATACCGTTGTCTATCTGCAACAACATCCGCGAGCTGATGGAGGCATCCCAAAGCATTCTATTTTTTTTTCATTAAAATTTATAGGGAAACATATTTATATTTAAGTCCTCTAAAAAATTGGTTAGATTTTGACTAAATTTTGTGAATTGGAAAAAAGTATAATACCAAAACTAAAATTCCCATATATTATTAATAGCATTACCTACCATTACAATGTATATAATAACAGCGATCTTAATTTTTGTTTAGAAGCAGGCATGTCTACACTCAGCCATCGTAGAGTAGCGAGCATGAGTTCGCCCCCCAATGCAGCAGTAGCACTTGTTATCTTTGCATGGAGGAAACCCTACAACGCACCATGCTCCGTTTCCTTGCATAATTCCTTCTTTAGCTGGAGTAGAAACACTGACATCATCTGTGACATGACCTAGTAGAAGGTATAGGATAAGAGTTCTATTACCAACAAATGCCTCGAGAATAATTACATTCGAAATTATTTGAGTAATTTAACACAGGGGATTGCGATACATTAGCAATTCGCCATGATACACACGGTATCATATAATAACATCTTCTAAATTGTCTAGATCTATCTAAGCATGCACACACATGTCTGTATAGTTTTCACTTACCCTTCCCATGTGCATGAGCAGCAAAGTATCCGAGGAGAAGTAACGAGAAAAACACTAGCGCATCCACCCTCTTTCTGTACTCCATGTCGCAAGACAATTTAATGAACTCCTCACGATTGATCCTAGAAGAGTGTATACTTATATATATATACTATAATCCTATAAGAGTGTATACTTATATATATATACTATAGCGGAAACCAATTCACTAGCAAGTATTCACCAAAGATATGCTACTCCAAACTTAGCAGTGATTTAGTTTCTTTTAGACAAAATTGTAAGTTATCTATTCTATCATATCTATCTATCTATCTATCTATATCTTCTATATATCTATATCTATATCTATACCCCTTATTATATCTATATCTATACCCCTATATTATTTGGTGAATTTGCTATATCTATCTATATCCCTATATCTATATCTATTTGAGGTGTGGGAAAACCCAAGGTTACAATTCTGGCTCTACTACTACCTACCTGTGTCGAGAGCTCATGGTCGCACACGCATCGCCAACGAGGAGCAAACAATGCAAGCCACTGCACGCAGAGCTGTGCAACCGTCGCTGCCCTCCACTCCTGCTATGCCACCTGTCACCCCAGGTTTTAGAAGGTAAACCGAATGCGAACCATGTACGTGCTAGGATCAGAACTCACGTACATAGCGATTACATAAATGACTCATCATAGCACAATGCTTCGAATAACAATAAAGAGTAAGTAATAATATTAAAGACTAGAGTCATTTACATAATATAAATCAAAGTACACAGAATTGAAACGTAGCCAACGTAAATTAACCCACCACAGGCAGCTGACTGGGGGATGTCGCTAGCCTAATCCTCAAACTCGTCGAAGTCCTGGAACTCCTGGAGATCCACCTCGACACCTTCTTTACCTGAGCATAGATTGCACCAAAGGCAACCTGGTGTTTTGTGAAAGCAAGGGTGAGTACACATCAACGTACTCAACAAATGTCCCGTTTGGCTGTAGTGGACTAGCTTTATGTGGGGTTAAGGTCAAGCAGTTGCTTTTAGTTGATCAGGTAATTATTACTAGTAGATAGCCAGGTTTTAACATTAACCCAAGTTGTTAACCCAAAAGTACTCTTTCCAAACGGAAGGAATACCAGAAACCATAATCATAATCACAATAGAAACCAGCATTATCCTCATCATCATCTATAAACAAAGTAGTCCTGATTCAATGTGTCTCTAATCAATGGAGCTCCCAAGGCCGCTCATAACCGCGAGCACGCCTGATATATTAGTTTCATAACACTCTGCAGAGGTTGCGCACTTTACCCACGAGTCGTGATTCCTTCTCTAGCCCGGGCTTGCAAGACCCTTATTCACTCTCGAGGTGAATGGCCAAGGATTCACTACGAAGCCCTTACAAAGATTCCCTGAGGGTGTAGCCGCCCGTTAGGTTTCCTAAATGTACTACACTCCTCCCCAAGGGGCAATCCACCCTCGGCAGAGCGAGCCGCATACACCTAGCCCATTGACGGCACGACGGCGAAGTGAACTACACCTCAGTTCCTCTAATTAATTAGCTAAGGGCGTCCATACCACCCTCATGGTTGCACTATTTTCCCGGGTGGTCATCCAACAAACAAGTCCTTATGGAGAGGCGCTCGAGAAACCGCTCGAGTCCCCTAAAATGCCACAAGTATATCATCATATCCAGAAAAAAATCATAGTATCATCATTGTATCTCATCATGTTCATTGATTAAAAGTAAAGCGCTAGCATAGAGCTAATCATAATAATCAATACCCAAAGGGTAAACAAGGACATGAAAACAGAATACTAGTCAATCCTTAGGTTGATCATGGTATGCGTGTAATACTCAAAATTGTGTACAAGGAATATATAGTGTTTTCCTTATTTGATGTGCCTCATTTGCATCATAAAAAAAGAGCATACACAAAATTTGGAGTTTAATTCAAACAAATGATAAAAAAATGCATCATGTTGGAGTTTATATGTTTGTGCATTAAATAAAATAATAATGTTAATGGTAATAAGATAATAAATACTAGAAGTTGAATCAAACCCTAAATTTGAAAATAGGGTTTTGAAAATAAAAAGAAAAGAAATACCACATAAAACATAGGGAATAAATATATACATAAATACATTCTCTTCATCTCCAAATGTAAATTGGCACATTTTGATATAAGTACAAATCCATAACTGAAATTCAAATTTGAATTTGAAATCTAAAAATAGAAATGAAAACCTAAATTTGAAAAAGAAAAGAGAAAAGAATAAAGAAAAAAGAAAAAGGGTAAAATCGCCGCATGGGCCAGATCTGCGCTTTTCGACCCATAAGAGAATTCCTTCCGCGCAAGCCCAGCCTTCTCTCCTTCGCATGTGCCGACAGGTGGACCACTTCGGTCAGCCGTGCGCTCGCTCACGCCATCGACGCGTGGGACCCACGAAGCAGCCTATCCCTTGCACTAGACACTCCCGTGTGGGCCACCCTTGTCAGGTCTTCCGTCCTTCTCGGTTGCGAGCTGGAAACGGAACCGCGTGCGCTCGCTTCTCCCTTCTGCTATCTGGAACGCGGGCCCGCCTTGTCAGATATCGTGTGTTCTTCTCTCCGGAGCTCTTGCCGTAGATCCCGCCGCGCGCTAATAGCACACCTCAACCACCTCCGCGCCCGTCGGCCGGGTTTGCTGGGTCCGTTGCGCCCACCCTCATCCCGACCTGGCCACGCCTATAAAGAGTCGCTGTGCTGGCTCCGTCTCCCCTGTTTCAGCGCCGCCACCGCGCCAAACTTACCGGCTAGGAGAGAGGGGAGCTCGGGATTCGTCGTGGGAGTTGGGGTCGCCGCCGTCGCCTCACCTCCGTTCGTTGCTCTGGGCGGTCGGGTGGTCACCGCAGGAGCCGGGTACCCAGAGTGGAGCTCGGACCGGTCACCGCTGCAGTTGGGATTCTTCTGCGACTGCGCTCGGCGGTGGGTGAAATCGCGAAGGCGTTGTTCGAGTGGTCATCGGTAAGCGTTTCCCCTCGCTCGCACCTGCTCGGCGTATCATCATTAGCGTAGCGTGCATACCACTGTTGAAGCTGATTGCTAGCTCGTCGTGGCGGGGCGCGGCGTTACCATTCTTCGGTGTTGATCTGAGAGCGTTAGTGATGGCGGTCGGTAGTGGGGAGCCAGTGGCGAGGGCCGTGCGGGGATCCTCGGCGTGCGCGCTCGCCGACAAGCGGCCGCGCGGGGTGGCCAGGTCCATTTTGTTCAGAGTCTGTGGCGCTCGGTTGCGGCGGTATAGCTGAGAAAAGAAATCGAAGAGAGAGAGAACCGTGAGGTAGAAGACGCGGGCGCGTCCGTCGATCTGGAAGTGGACGGTACTGGTTAGGGCGGGGAGGTCGCTGGGCGCTGCGCTGTTGATCAAACCGCGGACGTCTCAGATCGGGTCAGGCGTACCTGTTCGGCTAATGGCATCGTGACCGTTGGATCGGTTCTAGACGTCTAGGATTAGATCTAGGGGTAAGCGAATGAGAACCGTGGATGTTAGATCTGGCGGTCGAAAATAGTTATACGTTATTTGCTGCGTAGACATAATCTGGGCCAATGGGCAGTGATCGGACGGTCTGGATTTCCGGATACCCCTTCGTGTGGCAAACTTCATAAAGAGACCCTCTGTTTTCACATAATAAACCCACCGTCCACGTTCACTGTGTTCTGAGTCTCGGGAAAACTTACGCGCTAGCCCCTGATTTTTTTTGGAATTCGAGGCCCAGTCCAGAAGGGATTAAAAATAGAGAAATAATTATAGAAATTAGTTTTTAGTACAAAAACAATTCTAGAAACTTGAGAAATTCATATATAATTCATTTTAGCTCCAAATTGAGTCATTCCAGTTGCAATAATTTTGTATTAATATTGCCATGAAACTTGAATTTAAATTATTCATTTGGATTAATCTATTCTAAGCACTAAATAATTTCCGAAATTCATATCTTGGTAACCGCAACTCCAAATTTAGTGGTTCTTGTTTCTACGATCTCGTAACATCGCGTAGATTATTATTGCGTAGTTTATTCTTATGTTTGGTGTGATGTTAATTTTTGCCTATACCATGCTTGTTTGTATTGCTACGACTAGCGCGAGGTTACGAGTCACCTGTGGATCATCCTGGTACCTGGAATCTCAAGTCCCAGGCAAGTTGTGCCCTTGATCACTTCTTTTTACCCACCCATGTTCTGATTAATCATAATGATCTGCATAGGTTAATTTTGATGGGACCCAATAGGTTACCCTAGTTTGATTATCTTTATACCTTGTTACCACTGAACTTTTTGGGTAGTACTTGCTAGTGCTTTATGTGGTTTTGGGTATGAAGATACATTACTCATGATTATACTTTTGTTATCCGTTGTTATTTATCGTTCATGATAAGATCATTATGTTAATTGGAACATGGAGCGACCACCCGGGAAAACAGTGCTACCACAGGGGTATAATGGGACGCCCTTGGCTGATTAATTAGGAAAGCTAGTGGAGGACTACCTTACCCGAAAGGGGCAAGGGCAGTAGGGGAGTGGTCAGTGTAGGGAGGCCCTCGGGAGGATTTTGCTGCGATGGCGGTCCTGCAAGGGATTCCTGCATTGGAGCTTCCTATAAACTGTAGCGGGTTTTTCTGAAGCTAGTGGAACTTTGTAAAGGCCTCGTAGTGTTACCCTGCCTCGCCTCCTCGGTAGAGGTGTATGGGAAGTCGCGATCCCTTGGCAGATGGGTAACATGACTTGTGGGTAAAGATGCGCAACCTCTGCAGAGTGTAAAACTGGTATACTAGCCGTGCTCACGGTCATGAGCAGCTCGGACCCTCACATGATTAATTTATGGAACTAAATTCAATTTGTCATATGCATTGCATCGCAGGTGATGTTGTTACTTTTGGTTCTACTACTTAATTGGGTTGGTATTTACTTATACTTAGTAATTGCTAATAAAATTTTGACCAACTTTAAAAGCAATGCTCAGCTCTAACCATCCTCTTTGGTAAGCCTTACACTTCACATGAGCTCCCACCTTTGGCGAGTTCATGCACATTATTCCCCACAACTTGTTGAGCGATGAATGTATGTGAGCTCACTCTTGCTGTCTCACACCCCCCACAGGTCAAGAACAGGTACCACAGGATGAGGCGCATGGAGGATGTTGTGACGAGTTCGTGAGTGGTCTAGGCCGTCGTCTCCCAGTCAACTTTGGTTTGCTGGACCGTTGTCTCCTTATAATGTAATTATTTATTTTGTATAGAACTCCTGTTATATAGTAAAGATGTGACATTTGATCCTGTGCCATGATTCATCATATGTGTGAGACTTGGTCCCAGCACACCTGGTGATTATGTTCGCGCCCGGGTCTTGGTGCCCCGAAATCCGGGTGTGACAGAAGTGGTATCAGAGGAATGTTGACTGTAGGACGAAACCTAGATAGAACTGGACAACCAATACTTACTTACCCTTGCTACTCTAATTCTTTTCTAAACTTTTCTTAATCTTTTCTCATCTATTTTCGCTTTACTCTGATTATTCTTACCTTTTCATTCTAAAGACAAATGTGGATTTCACACTTTGAAATCCTGTGCCTAAAGTGACTTTTAGGAATAGGAGACCTCATCTTAGGAACAAAAACAAAACTATTTTTTTATAATTATTTGTGCCCTTGAATGTTTGTTCTTAGGATACTTGCCTGATTTGGATCTTTGATTGAGTGTGATGAGTTGTGGAGGAATGTCCACAATCACATATGCATATACATATCGAAAAAAATGCTTATAAAAATAACTAGGTAAACTAGGTTATCCCTCATTAAAGTATCTAGCCTAACAATATTCATCTCATCTTAAAAGATTTTATCCTACACTCATAGATCCATCTTATGTGAAAAGATCCTAACTTATCCTAATTAAAATATATCTTATCTTAAAAGATTTTCTCTTATCTTAATAGATTCATCTCATCTTAAAAGATTCTATCCTATCTTATCTTGTCATATCCTAACTACCTTGCTTATCTCGTACTAGGTGTAATAACTATGATCTATCCTAAAATAAGTAGATCTTAACTAGTCTAATCTAGTTATATCCAATTTGTGTATCCCCACCTAACATCAAACAAGATTTTGACCTACATCATGTAGTCTATCTCATCCATATCTATCTTAACCATATTCCCCAACCCCGATGATATACACTAACCTCGAATCAATGAGACCAAGACCAGAGAAGAGAAGATCGACCTCGACAAGGAAGGATAAAACAGTCAAAGTGAATCTCGAGATGAATCAAGACTTAAACATTGCTGGTGAAGTCTTTTCCTTGTCATAATCTTTCTTACCTCAACTTGTCCAGCTTATACCCTATATAATAGGTAACTAGATACCTAGGCTCTCCTAATCAACCCCTATTGACTATAAAAAAATGAGACTCTGGATTTTTGAACCAACTATAGACTAAAAGCGGAATTACAAACCAATTCTTTTGCATCCCTTTTCTTACAAATCTCGAGGACGAGATTATTTTTAAGGGGGGTAGGATTTGTAATACTCAAAATTGTGTACAAGGAATATATAGTGTTTTCCTTATTTGATGTGCCTCATTTGCATCATAAAAAAAGAGCATACACAAAATTTGGAGTTTAATTCAAACAAATGATAAAAAAATGCATCATGTTGGAGTTTATATGTTTGTGCATTAAATAAAATAATAATGTTAATGGTAATAAGATAATAAATACTAGAAGTTGAATCAAACCCTAAATTTGAAAATAGGGTTTTGAAAATAAAAAGAAAAGAAATACCACATAAAACATAGGGAATAAATATATACATAAATACATTCTCTTCATCTCCAAATGTAAATTGGCACATTTTGATATAAGTACAAATCCATAACTGAAATTCAAATTTGAATTTGAAATCTAAAAGTAGAAATGAAAACCTAAATTTGAAAAAGAAAAGAGAAAAGAATAAAGAAAAAAGAAAAAGGGTAAAATCGCCGCATGGGCCAGATCTGCGCTTTTCGACCCATAAGAGAATTCCTTCCGCGCAAGCCCAGCCTTCTCTCCTTCGCATGTGCCGACAGGTGGACCACTTCGGTCAGCCGTGCACTCGCTCACGCCATCGACGCGTGGGACCCACGAAGCAGCCTATCCCTTGCACTAGACACTCCCGTGTGGGCCACCCTTGTCAGGTCTTCCGTCCTTCTCGGTTGCGAGCTGGAAACGGAACCGCGTGCGCTCGCTTCTCCCTTCTGCTATCTGGAACGCGGGCCCGCCTTGTCAGATATCGTGCGTTCTTCTCTCCGGAGCTCTTGCCGTAGATCCCGCCGCGCGCTAACAGCACACCTCAACCACCTCCTCGCCCGTCGGCCGGGTTTGCTGGGTCCGTTGCACCCACCCTCATCCCGACCTGGCCACGCCTATAAAGAGTCGCTGTGCTGGCTCCGTCTCCCCTGTTTCAGCGCCGCCGCCGCGCCAAACTTACCGGCTAGGAGGGAGGGGAGCTCGGGATTCGCCGTGGGAGTTGGGGTCGCCGCCGTCGCCTCACCTCCGTTCGTTGCTCTAGGCGGTCGGGTGGTCGCCGCAGGAGCCGGGTACCCAGAGTGGAGCTCGGACCGGTCACCGCTGCCGTCGGGATTCTTCTGCGACTGCGCTCGGCGGTGGGTGAAATCGCGAAGGCGTTGTTCGAGTGGTCATCGGTAAGCGTTTCCCCTCGCTCGCACCTGCTCGGCGTATCATCATTAGCGTAGCGTGCATACCACTATTGAAGCCGATTGCTAGCTCGTCGTGGCGGGGCGCGGCGTTACCATTCTTCGGTGTTGATCTGAGAGCGTTAGCGATGGCGGTCGGTAGTGGGGAGCCAGTGGCGAGGGCCGTGCGGGGATCCTCGGCGTGCGCGCTCGCCGGCAAGCGGCCGCGCGGGGTGGCCAGGTCCATTTTGTTCAGAGTCTGTGGCGCTCGGTTGCGACGGTATAGCTGAGAAAAGAAATCGAAGAGAGAGAGAACCGTGAGGTAGAAGACGCGGGCGCGTCCGTCGATCTGGAAGTGGACGGTACTGGTTAGGGCGGGGAGGTCGCTGGGCGCTGCGCTGTTGATCAAACCGCGGACGTCTCGGATCGGGTCAGGCGTACCTGTTCGGCTAATGGCATCGTGACCGTTGGATCGGTTCCAGACGTCTAGGATTAGATCTAGGGGTAAGAGAATGAGAACCGTGGATGTTAGATCTGGTGGTCGAAAATAGTTATACGTTATTTGCTGCGTAGACATAATCTGGGCCGATGGGCAGTGATCGGACGGTCTGGATTTCCGGATACCCCTTCGCGTGGCAAACTTCATAAAGAGACCCTCTGTTTTCACATAATAAACCCGCCGTCCACGTTCACTGTGTTCTGAGTCTCGGGAAAACTTACGCGCTAGCCCCTGATTTTTCTGGAATTCGAGGCCCAGTCCAGAAGGGATTAAAAATAGAGAAATAATTATAGAAATTAGTTTTTAGTACAAAAACAATTCTAGAAACTTGAGAAATTCATATATAATTCATTTTAGCTCCAAATTGAGTCATTCCAGTTGCAATAATTTTGTATTAATATTGTCTACCAACTAGTAACATTGTTTAGCCATGAAACTTGAATTTAAATTATTCATTTGGATTAATCTATTCTAAGCACTAAATAATTTCCGAAATTCATATCTTGGTAACCGCAACTCCGAATTTAGTGGTTCTTGTTTCTACGATCTCGTAACATCGCGTAGATTATTATTGCGTAGTTTATTCTTATGTTTGGTGTGATGTTAATTTTTGCCTATACCATGCTTGTTTGTATTGCTACGACTAGCGCGAGGTTACGAGTCACCTGTGGATCATCCTGGTACCTGGAATCTCAAGTCCCAGGCAAGTTGTGCCCTTGATCACTTTTTTTTACCCACCCATGTTCTGATTAATCATAATGATCTGCATAGGTTAATTTTGATGGGACCCAATAGGTTACCCTAGTTTGATTATCTTTATACCTTGTTACCACTGAACTTTTTGGGTAGTACTTGCTAGTGCTTTATGTGGTTTTGGGTATGAAGATACATTACTCATGATTATACTTTTGTTATCCGTTGTTATTTATCGTTCATGATAAGATCATTATGTTAATTGGAACATGGAGCGACCACCCGGGAAAACAGTGCTACCACAGGGGTATAATGGGACGCCCTTGGCTGATTAATTAGGAAAGCTAGTGGAGGACTACCTTACCCGAAAGGGGCAAGGGCAGTAGGGGAGTGGTCAGTGTAGGGAGGCCCTCGGGAGGATTTTGCTGCGATGGCGGTCCTGCAAGGGATTCCTGCATTGGAGCTTCCTATAAACTGTAGCGGGTTTTCTGAAGCTAGTGGAACTTTGTAAAGGCCTCGTAGTGTTACCCTGCCTCGCCTCCTCGGTAGAGGTGTATGGGAAGTCGCGATCCCTTGGCAGATGGGTAACATGACTTGTGGGTAAAGATGCGCAACCTCTGCAGAGTGTAAAACTGGTATACTAGCCGTGCTCACGGTCATGAGCAGCTCGGACCCTCACATGATTAATTTATGGAACTAAATTCAATTTGTCATACGCATTGCATCGCAGGTGATGTTGTTACTTTTGGTTCTACTACTTAATTGGGTTGGTATTTACTTATACTTAGTAATTGCTAATAAAATTTTGACCAACTTTAAAAGCAATGCTCAGCTCTAACCATCCTCTTTGGTAAGCCTTACACTTCACATGAGCTCCCACCTTTGGCGAGTTCATGCACATTATTCCCCACAACTTGTTGAGCGATGAACGTATGTGAGCTCACTCTTGCTGTCTCACACCCCCCCACAGGTCAAGAACAGGTACCACAGGATGAGGCGCATGGAGGATGCTGTGACGAGTTCGTGAGTGGTCTAGGCCGTCGTCTCCCAGTCAACTTTGGTTTGCTGGTCCGTTGTCTCCTTATAATGTAATTATTTATTTTGTATAGAACTCCTGTTATATAGTAAAGATGTGACATTTGATCCTGTGCCATGATTCATCATATGTGTGAGACTTGGTCCCAGCACACCTGGTGATTATGTTCGCGCCCGGGTCTTGGTGCCCCGAAATCCGGGTGTGACAATGCTGGTTGATGAATTATAAAGTAAATGAGACACAATAGGTCAGAGGACACTTGCCTTCACCAAACCGATGCTCAGGGTCTTCGACTTTGTAGGACTCAAAGAACTTCATCTTAGGACCAGAGGTTCACCAAATCTTGATTGTCGATTCCTCGAAGCTCAGGAACAGATCGCAATCTATTAGCGACGCACAACGAAGACAAACAAGCACAAGAAAACATATACTTGCATAAGAACATTACATCATACAAGATACAATAATATAAAGCATGCAATAAAAAAATAAAGCTCGCTTCTATGCCGGCGCGAGGAAAAGAAAAGCAGAAATCGGAGCTATGGTCAAGAAGTTATCGCATTTATGCCAAACAGGTATTAACTATAACATTTAATTCGACTTTATCAAATATAAATTATATCTACTATTTAGTTTGATTAATCTGCTACACGAACAACTATCATTAAATAAGTAATTTAATTAAAAAGAGAGATTCTAAGCGAGGTGAAATCACGAAAAGCGAAACAACACGACAGCGTGTGAACGACGCGCGGCCACGTGCGACATAGCACGCGGACGACGCACGAAACAGTGTGCGCGACCAGCGTGAACGACGCGCAAATCTGCACGTCAACGAGCACATCACGCGTGAGCAGCGTGACGATGTGCGCAGATAGTGTGACGACGCTTGATACTAGCTAACAGATAACGAGATTATACTAAACAAGTATTAGTTCGAAAACATTTACGCTGACATTAATCATGCTAATATTTAATTACAAATTAGTTTTAATCAGACTAACAAATAATTAATTAATTAGTTAAAACATGTTTACGACAAAACAATGCTACTAACTCGTACACGACGAGGTTACAAAGTTAACGCGACTGAAACTAGTCAAATCATGTTTGCGACGTAAAATATATTGAAAAAATTAATATTTTGCGCATTTAATGTGATGCTGCGTATTTTCATTGGTTAAAACTTACCACACGGATGGCCACGGGTTTGAAGACACAGAAAAACCGACCGGATCTAGTGTGGCCATAGACGGAACGGCGTTGCACATGGCCAACCAGGCATTAATACGTGGCTGTCAGTTTTCTTTCCCACACACATTACGTGCAATGATGATATCGTATAGGAAGGAACATGCAGGGGTCTACGATGGTTCTCCTTTCCGTGCTGCGATCATGTGTGCAGTGAGAAGATCGCGCCACGGCGCTAGGCAACGAATGAGCATGCAGGTGGGGCCACATGGGGTGGTTTCCTTTTTTTCCTATTCCATACTGCACGAACGGCAATAGTAGGAAAACGGATTGGCCTACCGGAGCGGGCGCGATGCCGACGTGGCATGCACTATGGTGGGTGGGGCTGACGGCGGTGGTGTCTGCTCGCCGGAGTCGGGGCTGAGCGGTGCGCAGCAGCACCATACAAGGGTGTGTCGTGGCAGGGAAGGCTCGGCTAGACATCGGCCTAGCCAGGGGTCACACAGGGTGGCTGCACGAGCTCGGCTGGGGGCGAGGCGGGCTAGCTGTGTGGGCCACGCCAAGCCGCACCGGTGAGGGGCTAGGCCAGCTGCGTCGCTAGGTGAGTAGGGAGTTTGGTGTGAGCTCCTTGGCCGCCATGATGTTTGCGTAGTGACGAGGAAGAAGGATGCGAAGACGAGGGAGAAGGAGAGGATTTGTCACCTACACATGAAGACCAGCCGAGCAGGCAATCAAAGAAGAGGAAGACGACGCGAGGAAGACGATGGGGCTGCTCCTCCGACGACGCGAGGAAGACGACGAGGTGGACCCTAAGACCACGAAGGCACAATGCATAGAGAGGAAAACGCGTGGGCTGCTCATGTGTGAGAAGGAAGAGGGAAGGGGTTCATGGCAGGGTGTACGATTGTATAGAAAGGAGAGGGTATGTATAGAAAGGAGAGGGCACGAGAGGTGGTTGTCAATTTCACGACGGCTCTTGTCTTGGCCGAGCGAGAGAGACAGCTGCGCGGCAAGTTGCACGAGATAGGGTTAGACAGAGTTAGATGGGTGGTAGACAGGGTTAGATAAAATTAGACGAAGACGATCAGAGCCGGCCCGTGGGCCCAAGATGACGAGGTGGACGCCGAAGGGAAAGACGAGGATAGAGGAGGATCGCCGACGCGAGCAGCATGTTGTTCGCGAGAAGACGCGGTTCAGTAATCTCGCGAAAAGGGGCACGAGATCTGGAATAGGTTCGACGAGAGGAAGAAATATATATATATATATATATATATATTATCGAGTTCCAAAAATTTTATAGTTTTCACAACTACCACATTTTAGGTATTTAATTAATATTAGAAAAACTGAAATTCATATTTCATACCCGAAGAAACCTTCCGAAGATTCCAAAAACTCTTGGGAACATCCTCGATATATTTTCATCTGTAATGATAACATTTTGCACTCATAAACACTATGTATCGGCATGAATGCAACAATCAAAGTTCCTCTAAGATTTTATTTTTCTAGGATTTTGCATAGATATAAAACAAAATAACTCTTCACTATTTAGAAAAAGAAAAACAAGGAAAAGAGAGGGTAACACCTGAATTTGGTGAATATTAGAAAAGAAATTTTATACCCCCAAATTCATGGTGTTACAAATCTAACCCACTTAACAGGAATCTCGCCCCCCCCCCCGAGATTCAGGAAGACGCTAGCAAGAAAACAAGGTTGGTTCATAGGTTTTTCACGGCTTTCTTGAGTTGAATTTGACTCTGAAAGCTTAACTTGTGGACTGGTTGCTTTGACCTTCAGATGCTCGCAACCAATTGATATAATTCTTAAGGATCCCTTGGACCTGTGGGTTAGGACCCACACACGCTTTCACTACACCTCTTTGATCTTGTTGGTTGATGTTGATCGCATTGTCTTCATTGGGGTTAGCAGCTAACCCCCTTACTAGAAGCATTGATACACACTTGGTGAAGATGCTGCCGACTATGATATTGACTGATTAAGAGAGGTTGCAGGATGCCAGCCGGATAGGTGCAAGAGGGAAGGGTATAGATAGCAAAGGTAAGCATAGATGGATTAAAGAGAAAAGGGAGAGCACCCAGCTACCTAACTCTATGGCACTCAGCTAGTAAACGGATGTCATTGCGGACCTAGGGGCCACAACACACCAACACTCATCACAAAGAAGCAAATCAGTCATAACACAAAGACAAACAGCACAAGCATACAACAACAAACATCTCGTTGCTACACGTTAATGTTAACTAGATGGTGGTCTTTCCTTACAAAGGGGAAACTACTCTAAGGCCATCGAAAGGCAAGGGGAATAATAAGACATGCAGGATAGGGGCATGAGCATAATAAAGGATGGGGCTAAAGCAAGGATTGTAACCGACAGAGAGAGAATACAACCAAGGTGAGGGTAGATAAAACACCATTCTCAAATCGAGATGGGAAAGATGATGATTCAAAAGGTAGGCATAAGATAAGCATCATGGAAAGATCTAGTGATTACAAAGGTATAAGAGGTAACAGGAAAAAGCACACCAAAAGATCGACTTAAGACAAGACTTGTGTGGCGGAACTGCCCGAATTATTCCAACTTAAGTGCCCAAATCCCGCCTCAGAGGCTAGACCACACTTAAATGGGAATAACCCGTCAATCCCTCGGATCTAGTCCGACACGGCCACTGACAGGATCAAGTACCACAATCTCACTCGAAGGTGAGTCACAGAGCAAATACAATGAAGCATAAAACCATTCATGTCACAATGTTAAATTATTACATCACCATCATCATCATCGGAGTTTTTGCAAAAGTAACCATCATTGTTCGAAGTGCAGCGGAATAAAACTAACGGTAATCAAACAGAGAGATGGGGAAGCCTGTCCCATCACTCCTCATGCTCCTCCTCGGCCGAGGCAGGGTCCCACTCAACAGTCCAACCCGGTGGCAAGGTGGACGGCCAAGTTTTCCCAGCAACCATCTCCTCCAGAGAACCTGTAAAAATTATGCCACAAGCAAGGCTGAGTATACTAATACTCAGCTAGACTTACCCGGTGTGAGGAGTCTACTCCTCTACCTCTAGACATGCAGCTGTTTGGCTGTGGGGTTTGGTTGCCAAAAGCACTAGCTGAGTTTCTAAATTAAGATTTTAACTTAGTCAAAGTTAAGTGTGACTCTCTTAAGGCTAAAAGTGAACTATCTACTCATACATGGTAGCAAGCATTATTAACAATCAACATCTTATCTCAACTCATCATACTTCCACTTATTACTCAATGTAGCAGCATGGATCAAGCAGTCTCATTAACTGCGAGAAGCAGACGATTCGAATCGAGTTTTTATCCTTGCAAGGTAAACCTAAACACACGACATGCAGGGGCACTCCGTCCCCACACATATCAACCGTCCCCATCGATTCCCCGTCAGCAGAACAGGGCTCACCGCCTTGGCGTACAATGCCTCACTGACCCCGACTGGCCGTCATGCAGTGACCGCACTTGTACCCACCATAACCGGAATGGGAGACCTCGTCTCAGGTCGTGTGAGGGGCAAAGTCTACTGCCAGGTTCAATCAGGTACTAGGCTTACCGATTTACCATATTTCTCGGTATGTGTTTAGTACGTTCAAACGCTTGACACACGGTACCACACCTTAATCCTTATTCAAATTTCATCTCGTAGACAACCAATCCCCATGGATTGTTGTCCATCAACCAGTACCATGATAATGTGAAAGTGGGTACAGTCAAATCCCTGATCTCGCGCGAGTGCTAGAAAAATCACTCGTCTTCTACCGAGATCCTAATTAAATAAAGCAACTACTCGACCTATCATACTAGTATTCATCTCAATGGGATTCCTAAGATCATGCAACTAGGGTTTCAAACAATTCCTACACTTAATTGCACAATCAATCCTACAAGCATTAAGTGAAGTAAAATGGTATAATAATAGGTTATGCATAAAACCAGGGCTTGCCTTCCAAAGCTGTGGCAGGCAGGTCCTCTGGTGCAGGCTCGGGTGCTGGATCTAGGGCTACCTCCTGAGCAGCTCCTTGCTCCGGCACGAGGATGTACTCTCCGTCAGCAAGATTACAGTCTATCGAAATGCAATGAACATGTATGTCATGATTATGCAGGATTTAAGAACAATAAGCTAAAGAAACTAAGTTAAGAAGTAACTTAGGGTTTTCTTAGTCACGCTGGGCTTCCAGTGGTATACATAGATATAGACTTATTACCTTTTAAGATTAGGTTTTCTTTTAGATTATTATAGTGGATTGGTGTTGTCTTTATAGATTTCAGTGGACAATTTACAAAGGTCTTAAGATGACATAAATTTCCATTATTCATTTTCCTTTCCTTAATTTCCATTTAGGGTTTCTGGGGTAGGTTTGAACTACAACAGGGTTTTAAAATTTTCCAAAAATTCTGTAAAAATTCCAGTGGGTTATCACTGGCTATTCTAGCTTGTTTTAAGAATTTGAGGCTTAAAGTATAAAAGTTAGGCTTTAAACAAAAATAACAAAAGTTAGGCAAAATGGGCCACTTCACACTACACCTCTTAGTTAGGGGTGGGTTCTGCCCTAAAGGTATTTTTGTTGGCATCCTATGGTAATAATAGGTTTCTGTGCTAAAAATTACAGAAAACTAAGGGGTGGTTATTTAGTTATGCTTTTCTTAAGTTTAATGTCAAAAAGGCACTTTCTACTACATTATTATTTGAAAAATGTCAAACAGCAGATTTCATATTTTTCCTAAGTTCTCTCTAATAAAACAATAGTCATCCCAAGGGTGGGGGTGTTTTTACCTTGGGGTCATTTTTGTAGGGTTTTTCTAAGTTATCCTTGTTTTAATAAAATAAAAGATATCCTACTTAATTTGTACTAAACCAAGGTATGATATATTTTTCCAGTGAACTATATTGAATAAGTAACCTAACAAAAATAGAAGTACTCTCTGGTTCATTAATTAAGTTGCATTTTCTATTTTCCTTATTCTTAAGCATATTATAGAATAAAGGGTAAAACTAACTTAAATGGAGTGGATAGAGAGGTTTACCATTTTTACTTGGTCTAGTAGGTAGATAGAAGTTTCTCCAAATTTTTCTAACCCTGGTCAAACAATATTCCTATTTTCCTCCTAATATTGGGTTTTGAGTGGTTTCCTTATTTAATTCTAAACTTCAGAAAGAAATACAGAAGCTATGGGTTCTATTATTTTTCTCTGATAGCTCATAAATTTCTGAATCTAGCAAAATTGGTTTGAACATTTTTGGATGATTATTCTGCAAGTTATGCATTTACTTAGCTATCTGTTTTAACAAAAGAAAAGAAATTCGAAAATAGAAAAAGAAAACGTGTTTACGCCGAGGCCCCTGGGGTTTTTCCTTTTCTTTTCTCACAGAACAGCCCTTGGTCCACTATTGGCTTGAGTCACTGACATTGCGCCAAGCCCCCTGGACTTAACTAAAATCTAACCCGCGCTCCCTGACCGGCTTAAACAGTGCCCGCGGTACATTTTACGGCGGTGGGGCTTACCGGCGGCAGTAGAGCTCCGGCGGGGTGGTCAGTGACGTCCAGGAGGTCGCAACGGTCACGCCGATGTGCGGGTCGGTGTCGGAGGTGGTCGGAGCTACCCTGGCCACGAGCACAGGCGGCGGGGGTCGTCGGCGGCTCCTGCTCCGGCCAAACCACGGCGGCATAGATCAATTAGGGTGCACGAGGAGCTTCACGGGGTGACACAGAGGCCATACGCGCAAGGAATTGGAAAATGGTGCAGGGGCTTACCCGGTCCACGTGCGCCGGCGGGTTCTTGAACTCCGGTGCGCACGATTGGGCTATTCCGGTGACGCGGGTCCCTGGGTCAAGCTTGAGCAAGACTCACGGCTTCACCAGGAAGCTCTCTGAGGGCTTGGATCGAACGGAGGAGGACGGGAGAGGGGCTGGCCACGGTGGTTGCTCTCGGGCGGCACTGGCGGGTCGCGGGGAGGTCGCCGGAGTTAATGGCTGGCTCGGGCGAGTCCGGCGAGGTACGGAGGAGGTAACGGGGAAGGCAGCCAAGCACTGGGGCGGGCTTTATAGCCGTGGCGCGGGCGTGGTCACAGGCGGCCGCGGGTGCGCGGGGGTTCGCGCACGGGCGTGCTCTGAGCGCGCCCCCGGATGCCAGCTCGCGTCGAACACGTGGAAGCTTGCTTCTGCCATGGTTCAACGGCCGATTAGAGCGCCATAGCGTGCGTATCTTGGCAAAGTCACTGTGTACGGTCGCTTCTCTGCTCCAAATCCTATCTTTTCGCTGTGAGTTCCAAGTCGAGATATGGTCGGGGTAGGGAGATAGAGAGGGGAGAAGTTTGCTGTGTCAGCCAAGCCCGAACCGAGACAAAAGGGGTGTCAAGTCGTGTCTAGCGCCCTAGGGTAGGTGTCATCTCTTTCCAGGGTGTCCTAGGGTTAATTTGGCGCCATTTTGTCAATTGGGTCGAAGGGTTTTGAAAAGGGGATTAAGGTGAACATGTGGAGTCTTTGTGCAAGGGTTAGTTTTTGTACTTAGGCAAAAACTGAATTTTCCCTTGTGCTAAATCTTAGGTGAACTGTTTAGGGCTTTTCTGGAAACTTTTTGGGGGTACTTCCTTACTATTAATTGTAGGTTATTAAGTGTACTACAACTTTTATATTTGGCCCAAACCATGATCATAAGGTTTACATAATCTTTTGATCATGGCTTCAATTAGGGTTCCCATTGCCTATGGGGGTTTTGCTTTAGGGTTTTGGGAGATCCCCACTTAGATGTGCATGATAAGCTAGGGCATGACATCCAAGGTGGATTACACTTGCTTAGGACCTAGAATTCCAAGTTTGGTATACTTTGCCCAAATCAGTCTTCATGTGATAATGGGTAAAAGAGGGTAACCCTGGGATGGACACCCTGAGTAACACCTGGGGTGTTACAGCCATCCCCCCTTAAAGGAATCTCGTCCCGAGATTTAGGTAGAGTCCCTTGGAGGGTGCTTGAAGGTGTGCTGGTGTTGTTTTTCCTTCACACTTAAGTTTCTGTTATTAACTGCTCTTCGAATGTCATCCTCTTTGCAACTTCAGAAGGAAGCCCTTCTTAAGTTAAATCCACAACTTAGACTATCCTTGTTATCTAAGTTTTTCTTATAATTGAATTCAAAGGGCAGGTGGGGGGTGGGGTTTTGGGGTTACATACCGACTCCTTTGGGTAGAAAGTCGGGGAAGCGAGAGCGTAGAAAATCCTCAGTCTCCCATGTAGCCTCTTCTGCTGAATGGTGACTCCACTGAACTTTATACATTCTGACCGACCTTACCCGAGTTGATCTCTCCTTTTGATCTAATACCTTGACGGGGTACTCTTGGTAGGATAAGTCTGGTTCTATCTCAATGTCTGGTTCCGGGAGTACTTCAGTGGGTAGACGAACGCATTTCCGCAGCTGAGATACATGGAACACATTATGAACTGCTGACATGTGAGGTGGCAATTCCACTTGATAGGCTACGGGTCCACAAGCCTCCTTGATCTCGTAGGGTCCAATATAGCGAGGGGCTAACTTGCCCTTGATCCCGAATCTCTGAACACCCTTGGTGGGTGATACCTTAAGATAGACATGATCTCCCACCTCAAACTGTAGAGGCTTCCGCCTCTTATCATGATAGCTCCTTTGCCTAGCCTGAGCAGCTTCCAAGTTTTTGGTAATCACCCTGACCTTTGCCTCTGCCTCGAGTACCAAGTCTGGCCCAAAAATTTCCCTTTCTCCTGCTTGAGACCAATTAAGTGGGGTCCTACACCTTCTCCCATATAATGCCTCGAAAGGTGCCATCTTCAAACTGGACTGATAGCTGTTATTGTAAGAAAATTCTGCCAAAGACAGACACTTGTCCCAATCCTTTCCATAATGTAGTGCACATGCTCGCAACATGTCTTCCAAAATTTGATTCACCCTTTCTGTCTGGCCATCTGTTTGGGGGTGGTATGCTGAGCTTCGGATGACATGGGTCCCAAGTGACTCTTGCAGTTACTCCCAAAATCGTGCCACAAATGGTGCTCCTCTGTCAGATATAATGGTTTTGGGGATACCATGCAACCTTACTATCTGATCAACATAAATTTCAGCGTACTTCTCTGCCCTGTGGGTGGTATGCACTGGCAAGAAATGAGCAGTCTTGGTCAACCTGTCCACGATAACCCAAATAGAATCATGGTGCCTGGAGGTATTGGGTAATCCCACTATGAAGTCCATACAAATGTCCTCCCATTTCCAAGATGGTATGGGAAGGGGTTGCAAAGGGCCTGCTGCCTTCAAGTGACTAGCCTTTATCCTCTGGCAAGTATCACACTCGGATATGTACTTGGCAATTTCCCTTTTCATTCTAGTCCACCAATATAGAGATCTGAGATCATGGTACATCTTGTTGCTACCAGGGTGCATGGAGAATTTTGAAAGGTGAGCTTCATCTAGTATCTTCTTTCTAAGCTCAGGGTCTTTGGGAACAACCAATCGATCTCCAAACCATAGAATTCCCTTGCTATCCTGTCGGAAACACTTGTATTTTTCTGCCTTTTGCTTGATCATATCTTTGATAACCTGAACACCCTTATCCTCAACCTGTTCCCTGACAATCTGTTCTTGCAATGTGGGCTCCACCGAGATATAGCTTAGTTTACCCGAAGAAACAACTTCCAGGTTCAGTTTGCACAATTCATCACACAGGGTGGTCACTCCCACATCCATGCCCATACAATTACACTGGGCCTTTCTGCTCAAGGCATCTGCCACAACATTGGCCTTACCTGGGTGGTAATGCACTTCTAAATCATAGTCCTTGATCAGCTCTAACCATCTCCTTTGCCTCATGTTCAGATCTGCCTGAGTGAAGATGTATTTGAGACTCTTGTGATCAGTGTAGATGTTACAGTGAGCTCCCATCAGGTAGTGTCTCCAAATCTTCAGAGCATGAACTACAGCTGCTAATTCTAGATCATGTGTAGGGTAGTTCTGCTCATGGGGCCTGAGTGCCCGGGAAGCATAAGCAATCACTCTATTCTCTTGCATCAAAACACATCCCAATCCGGTACCAGAAGCATCACAATAAACTTCAAATGGCTTGGTGTTGTCAGGTTGGGCCAGCACTGGGGCTGTTGTCAAATGCTGCCTCAAGGTATGGAAGGCATCTTCACACTTTTGGCTCCACTCAAATTTGACTCCCTTTTTCAACAGCTCAGTCATTGGCTTGGCAATTCTGGAGAAATCCGGAATAAATCGTCGATAATACCCTGCTAATCCCAGAAAACTCCGAATCTGCTTCACTGTAGTCGGGGGTTTCCAATCCATTACCTCTTGCACCTTCTCAGGATCAACTGATATCCCATCCTGAGAAATTGTGTGACCCAAGAATTTAATCTCCTTCAGCCAGAACTCACACTTAGACAACTTAGCATAAAGATGATGATCGCGCAGTCGTTGAAGCACAATGTGCAGGTGCTCAGCATGTTCGTCTTCATTTTTGGAATAAACCAGAATATCATCAATGAAGACAACCACGAACTTATCCAATTCTGGCATAAATACTGAATTCATCAGGTACATGAAATAAGCCGGGGCATTGGTCAGCCCAAAAGACATCACCAGAAACTCATACAGTCCATATCTGGTAGAGAAAGCCGTCTTGGGAATATCGCTAGCGCGGATCATGATCTGATGGTATCCTGAGCGAAGGTCTATCTTGGAGAATACCTTGGCTCCAACCAACTGATCAAACAGAACATCAATGCGAGGCAACGGGTATTTGTTCTTTATGGTCACCGCATTGAGAGGGCGGTAGTCAACACATATCCTCAAACTCTCATCCTTTTTCTTCACAAATAATGCTGGACATCCCCATGGTGAAGTGCTTGGACGAATAAACCCCTTGTCCAACAACTCTTGCAATTGTTTCTTCAATTCTGCCAATTCCGCGGGAGGCATCCTATAGGGTCTCTTGGAGATAGGAGCGGTCCCGGGTTGCAATTCGATGGCGAACTCAATATCTCGGTCAGGTGGCATTCCTGGCAATTCATCCGGAAAAACATCCGGATAGTCACAGACCACTGGGATCTTTTCCACTGGGGATTCTACCATAACAAAGGCACAAGAACGGGTGCATCCCTGGTCGGGTAGATATAAGGTAATCTCACCATCCAAAGGGGAGCGGAGTTCTATGGCTCTAGCTGCGACATCAATCACTGCGTGGTGTCGTGACAACCAATCAGTCCCTAAGATGATATCCACACTATCCAATCCCATTATCATTAAGGTAGTTTTGAAGATGAGACTACCCAGCTTAATTGGTACGTGCCTACAGATCTGATAGGAGGCAACCCTGCCTCCTGGTGTTGAGATTGTGATACCCCCATTGGTGTGGTGAAAAGGCAATTGGCACTTGGCACTAAATTTGGTACTGATAAAACTGTGTGATGCACCAGAATCAAAAAGAACAATAGCAGGATAATTCAAAACTGTAAAGATACCAGTCAAGACGGGTGCTCCCTCTGGGATATCAGCCATGGTGGTGAAGTTCAGCCTGCCCTGCCTCACTTGCACCTTCTGTCTCTTGCCTTGGTTCTGATTGACATTCTGCCCCTGCCTCTGCTGGTTCCTGGGGCAATTCTTGACATAATGCCCAGTGTTGCCACAAGTGAAGCACCTGTTGTCATTGGCTTGGCGGTACTGCTGCTGCTGTTGATTGCCCCTCTGAACTGGAAATTGGGTGCGGTTGGGTGCCTGCTGCTGCTGCTGCTGAGGTCGGATTACCCATCGCCCTTGCTGCTGCTGGGGCCCCCTGCCCTGGGTGTCGGACACAATCCTGAAGCGATGTGGCTGAGCTGAGGGTCCCGCCACGGGGGTCTTCCTCTTCTTTTCTGCCTGCCTAGCTGTAATGCAGTCCTCTTGGGAGATAGCCATGTTTACCAACTCATTGTAGCTGTTGGCCCTGACGGTGTTGAGACGATCCCGGAGCTTAGTGCTGAGCCCCCTTCTGAATCTGTCCCTCTTCTTCTCATCTGTATCTGCATGATACCCCGCGTACTGGCACAAGTCATTAAAGGCCTGGGCATACTACAACACTGTCCTGTTGCCCTGAGTGAGTGCCAAGAACTCATTGAGTTTCCTGTCCATGATCCCGGCGGGTATATGGTGTCCTCTAAAAGCTGCCTTAAACTCCCTCCACTCCACCTCTCGGTCCTCTGGCTGCATAGCAAGAAAATGATCCCACCAAGTCCTTGCAGGTCCGCGAAGCTGCTGGGTGGCGAACCTGACTTTGGTGACCTCTGAGCAAACTCCATGGAGTAGTGGGAATTTGGATTCCACCACTCGCAGCCATACATCTGCGTCAAGTGGGTCCTCCGCCCTTGTGAACAGTGGAGGCTGGGTGCTGAGGAATTCCTGATAGGTGGCCGCCGCGGGGTGACGTTGGTGGTCCCCACCACCATAATGCTGAGGTGGTGGCTGACGTTGAGCAAGCTGCCTCAGGATCTCATTCTGCTGAGCCATGAGCTCCTGCAGAGTGGGAGGTGGTGGTGGCGGTGGAGGAACGCGCTCGTTCTGGCCACGACGCTGCCTTCCGGCCATCTGAAAAACCACATACTTACTTAACACCACAGTTCAAATTTCAAGATTTCATCACGGGGAAAAAGTTAAAACAGCATGATAGGCTCTAACTTCAAAAAAAGGGAGTTTAAAGAGGCATAATATTCTCCTTCCAAATTTAAACTGATAATAGCATCCATCAAACAAGCTCCCAAGAGAGTTCAACACGGTTACATCAAATTGTTCCAAAATGACTCAACTCTACCTAGCCTAGTACCCCAAGGGTGCAAAAGCTAAGCTAGCTGCGAGGAGTCCGACTGTCCAACTTCTAAGCCTACCCTGGACACCTAGTGAGCGAACGAAGCAACACTTGACTCGGGGGAAGGTGGTCTTCCCGAGCCAGCGGTGTCCACACTGGAGGCAGGCTCATCTCCTCCCTCAATGTCGACGTCCTCGTTGGCCTCCTGGTCCTGGATCTCTTGGTGATGCATGTCCAGGTGCTCGTTAGCCTCAGCAAGCTGCTGCTGAGTGTTAACGAGCTGATCCTCGAGAACCTCGATGGTGTTCTCCCTGGTGCCTACCAGCTCCTCCAACTCCTGAATATCAGTGGATAGCTGCTCCACCTGCAAATCCTTCTCCACCATTTCCTGAGATAGGTCAACCACGAGCTCCTCTCAGTTATCCAGCGTGATCTTTGTTGCTTCCAGCAGTGCCATCAGATGGGACATTGCCTCACCGCGCATCACCTGCAGACGGTACAGAGCATTCATGCACCGTACTGTCAAATGCGCAGTCTGACCTGGGTAGATGGCCCAGATGTCCTTGGCATGCTCCACCCGATCCTTCCACATTGGGTCGTCCTCCTTCTCAGCGGGGAACAAGCCAATGGGGTGGGTAGCCAGCTCCAAGGGATGGAATCCACAGAAGGTAGTCAACCCATGCAGAGCGATCGCCTCGATCGTGTCCTCTGCTCGGTACCCGAAAGACTCGGAGTCCAAGGAGCGCCATCCTGGCTGCAGGGGATGAGGCTCCAAGGTCATCCTCACCCTACAGCGAGGCACTCGGTGCTTCTCGAACTGCTGCACCGCGTACTGAGGGGGTGTCGTTTATCCGGCCCCCTGAAGTACTTCCCACAAAATGCGGGGAAAGCCCTCTCGTGCAAGTCCGTCAGTGTGGGTCAGTGCATTTCCGTCATCGGAGGATCCGTGGGAAGTCATCTGTGTACGGTTAAGCGTATGTAAAAGAAAAAGAATTATAAAAAGAACAAGGAAAATAAAACTCAGCCCTTCTCTAGTTAAGTAAAAAGGCACTAGGGACCTAGTTGGTTGTTATCTTGTTTTTAAGTCCTTTACTCAGTTATCCATTGCTTAATTATGAATGCATGCATGCTCGTCCTGAACGGCCTCACAACAAGATAAAAGGAATAGGGAGGAACTCCCATCCTGTAAAAGTGGCCTGTAGGGCCTAGTTACTTAGCCACCTAGCTACCCTTCTCTTATCTTAAGGCTTCACGTCCTAGGTCTATCCTGATCGTCCTGCTATCTATCCAACCTTGTTTCTATTCAGTTTTTATTTAGAAAAATTGATGGTATTTACATTTTATTGATTCCTCTGTGGTGGTACAAGCTCCGATACCAGCTCTGGCGGAACTGCCCGAATTATTCCAACTTAAGTGCCCAAATCCCGCCTCAGAGGCTAGACCACACTTAAATGGGAATAACCCGTCAATCCCTCGGATCTAGTTCGACACGGCCACTGACAGGATCAAGTACCACAATCTCACTCGAAGGTGAGTCACAGAGCAAATACAATAAAGCATAAAACCATTCATGTCACAATGTTAAATTATTACATCACCATCATCATCATCGGAGTTTTTGCAAAAGTAACCATCATTGTTCGAAGTGCAGCGGAATAAAACTAACGGTAATCAAACAGAGAGATGGGGAAGCCTGTCCCATCACTCCTCATGCTCCTCCTCGGCCGAGGCAGGGTCCCACTCAACAGTCCAACCCGGTGGCAAGGTGGACGGCCAAGTTATCCCAGCAACCATCTCCTCCAGAGAACCTGTAAAAATTATGCCACAAGCAAGGCTGAGTATACTAATACTCAGCTAGACTTACCCGGTGTGAGGAGTCTACTCCTCTACCTCTAGACATGCAGCTGTTTGGATGTGGGGTTTGGTTGCCAAAAGCACTAGCTGAGTTTCTAAATCAAGATTTTAACTTAGTCAAAGTTAAGTGTGACTCTCTTAAGGCTAAAAGTGAACTATCTACTCATACATGGTAGCAAGCATTATTAACAATCAACATCTTATCTCAACTCATCATACTTCCACTTATTACTCAATGTAGCAGCATGGATCAAGCAGTCTCATTAACTGCGAGAAGTAGACGATTCGAATCGAGTTTTTATCCTTGCAAGGTAAACCTAAACACACGACATGCAGGGGCACTCCGTCCCCACACATATCAACCGTCCCCATCGATTCCTCGTCAGCAGAACAGGGCTCACCGCCTTGGCTTACAATGCCTCACTGACCCCGACTGGCCGTCGTGCAGTGACCGCACTTGTACCCACCATAACCGGAATGGGAGACCTCGTCTCAGGTCGCGTGAGGGGCAAAGTCTACTGCCAGGTTCAATCAGGTACTAGGCTTACCGATTTACCATATTTCTCGGTATGTGTTTAGTACGTTCAAACGCTTGACACACGGTACCACACCTTAATCCTTATTCAAATTTCATCTCGTAGACAACCAATCCCCATGGATTGTTGTCCATCAACCAGTACCATGATAATGTGAAAGTGGGTACAGTCAAATCCCTGATCTCGCGCGAGTGCTAGAAAAATCACTCGTCTTCTACCGAGATCCTAATTAAATAAAGCAACTACTCGACCTATCATACTAGTATTCATCTCAATGGGATTCCTGAGATCATGCAACTAGGGTTTCAAACAATTCCTACACTTAAGTGCACAATCAATCCTACAAGCATTAAGTGAAGTAAACTAGTATAATAACAGGTTATGCATAAAACCGGGGCTTGCCTTCCAAAGCTGTGGCAGGCAGGTCCTCTGGTGCAGGCTCGGGTGCTGGATCTGGGGCTACCTCCTGAGCAGCTCCTTGCTCCGGCACGAGGATGTACTCTCCGTCAGCAAGATTACAGTCTATCGAAATGCAATGAACATGTATGTCATGATTATGCAGGATTTAAGAACAATAAGCTAAAGAAACTAAGTTAAGAAGTAACTTAGGGTTTTCTTAGTCACGCTGGGCTTCCAGTGGTATACATAGATATAGACTTATTACCTTTTAAGATTAGGTTTTCTTTTAGATTATTATAGTGGATTGGTGTTGTATTTATAGATTTCAGTGGACAATTTACAAAGGTCTTAAGATGACATAAATTTCCATTATTCATTTTCCTTTCCTTAATTTCCATTTAGGGTTTCTGGGGTAGGTTTGAACTACAACAGGGTTTTAAAATTTTCCAAAAATTCTGTAAAAATTCCAGTGGGTTATCACTGGCTATTCTAGCTTGTTTTAAGAATTTGAGGCTTAAAGTATAAAAGTTAGGCTTTAAACAAAAATAACAAAAGTTAGGCAAAATGGGCCACTTCACACTACACCTCTTAGTTAGGGGTGGGTTCTGCCTAAAGGTATTTTTGTTGGCATCCTATGGTAATAATAGGTTTCTGTGCTAAAAATTACAGAAAACTAAGGGGTGGTTATTTAGTTATGCTTTTCTTAAGTTTAATGTCAAAATGGCACTTTCTACTACAATATTATTTGAAAAATGTCAAACAGCAGATTTCATATTTTTCCTAAGTTCTCTCTAATAAAACAATAGTCATCCCAAGGGTGGGGGTGTTTTTACCTTGGGGTCATTTTTGTAGGGTTTTTCTAAGTTATCCTTGTTTTAATAAAATAAAAGATATCCTACTTAATTTGTACTAAACCAAGGTATGATATATTTTTCCAGTGAACTATATTGAATAAGTAACCTAACAAAAATAGAAGTACTCTCTGGTTCATTAATTAAGTTGCATTTTCTATTTTCCTTATTCTTAAGCATATTATAGAATAAAGGGTAAAACTAACTTAAATGGAGTGGACAGAGAGGTTTAACATTTTTACTTGGTCTAGTAGGTAGATAGAAGTTTCTCCAAATTTTTCTAACCCTGGTCAAACAATATTCCTATTTTTCCTCCTAATATTGGGTTTTGAGTGGTTTCCTTATTTAATTCTAAACTTCAGAAAGAAATACAGAAGCTATGGGTTCTATTATTTTTCTCTGATAGCTCATAAATTTCTGAATCTAGCAAAATTGGTTTGAACATTTTTGGATGATTATTCTGCAAGTTATGCATTTACTTAGCTATCTGTTTTAACAAAAGAAAAGAAATTCGAAAATAGAAAAAGAAAACGTGTTTACGCCGAGGCCCCTGGGGTTTTTCCTTTTCTTTTCTCACAGAACAGCCCTTGGTCCACTATTGGCTTGAGTCACTGACATTGCGCCAAGCCCCCTGGACTTAACTAAAATCTAACCCGCGCTCCCTGACCGGCTTAAACAGTGCCCGCGGTACATTTTACGGCGGTGGGGCTTACCGGCGGCAGTAGAGCTCCGGCGGGGTGGTCAGTGACGTCCAGGAGGTCGCAACGGTCACGCCGATGTGCGGGTCGGTGTCGGAGGTGGTCGGAGCTACCCTGGCCACGAGCACAGGCGGTGGGGGTCGTCGGCGGCTCCTGCTCCGGCCAAACCACGGCGGCATAGATCAATTAGGGTGCACGAGGAGCTTCACGGGGTGACACAGAGGCCATACGCGCAAGGAATTGGAAAATGGTGCAGGGGCTTACCCGGTCCACGTGCGCCGGCGGGTTCTTGAACTCCGGTGCGCACGATTGGGCTATTCCGGTGACGCGGGTCCCTGGGTCAAGCTTGAGCAAGACTCACGGCTTCACCAGGAAGCTCTCTGAGGGCTTGGATCGAACGGAGGAGGACGGGAGAGGGGCTGGCCACGGTGGTTGCTCTCGGGCGGCACTGGCGGGTCGCGGGGAGGTCGCCGGAGTTAATGGCTGGCTCGGGCGAGTCCGGCGAGGTACGGAGGAGGTAACGGGGAAGGCAGCCAAGCACTGGGGCGGGCTTTATAGCCGTGGCGCGGGCGTGGTCACGGGCGGCCGCGGGTGCGCGGGGGTTCGCGCACGGGCGTGCTCTGAGCGCGCCCCCGGATGCCAGCTCGCGTCGAACACGTGGAAGCTTGCTTCTGCCATGGTTCAACGGCCGATTAGAGCGCCATAGCGTGCGTATCTTGGCAAAGTCACTGTGTACGGTCGCTTCTCTGCTCCAAATCCTATCTTTTCGCTGTGAGTTCCAAGTCGAGATATGGTCGGGGTAGGGAGATAGAGAGGGGAGAAGTTTGCTGTGTCAGCCAAGCCCGAACCGAGACAAAAGGGGTGTCAAGTCGTGTCTAGCGCCCTAGGGTAGGTGTCATCTCTTTCCAGGGTGTCCTAGGGTTAATTTGGCGCCATTTTGTCAATTGGGTCGAAGGGTTTTGAAAAGGGGATTAAGGTGAACATGTGGAGTCTTTGTGCAAGGGTTAGTTTTTGTACTTAGGCAAAAACTGAATTTTCCCTTGTGCTAAATCTTAGGTGAACTGTTTAGGGCTTTTCTGGAAACTTTTTGGGGGTACTTCCTTACTATTAATTGTAGGTTATTAAGTGTACTACAACTTTTATATTTGGCCCAAACCATGATCATAAGGTTTACATAATCTTTTGATCATGGCTTCAATTAGGGTTCCCATTGCCTATGGGGGTTTTGCTTTAGGGTTTTGGGAGAACCCCACTTAGATGTGCATGATAAGCTAGGGCATGACATCCAAGGTGGATTACACTTGCTTAGGACCTAGAATTCCAAGTTTGGTATACTTTGCCCAAATCAGTCTTCATGTGATAATGGGTAAAAGGGGGTAACCCTGGGATGGACACCCTGAGTAACACCTGGGGTGTTACAACTTGCAACACGACAGAGGAATAGGGAACGAATAAGAGCAGGAGGTGTAAGACAACACTCATGAACTCAAATGGGAGAGGAAGCTTTAAAATACAGGTACATGATAAGCATCAAGGTGCAAGATCGATGGATGACAAGGGTTAAGGTGATCACAAAAAAACACACAACCAATGAATGTATTTTAGATAAAACTTGCAAGGTGTCAAAGAAAGGGAGTAGTGAATGATGAAATAGATGAGGCATTATCCTTGAACAGTGATGGAAAAGAGGGGGCTTCAAAGGGTAGGTTCAAGGTAAGCAGGAAGGCATGGGCATAGATATCATGAGGGTTTTTAAGGTAATAACAGACAAGGATGTATGAGAGGAGATAAATAGGCATAAGACGAAGGGTATAAGTACCATAAATAATGGAGTTAATACCGGACCTTCAAATGGAAAAGGAGAGGGTACGTCCAAGGGCGAGATAGGTAAATTGCCGCTCTCAAATTGAGGTGGAAGAGAGGAGGTTTTAAAGAGTAGGCACAAAGATAAGTATCAAGGCAAGATCGATGGATAACAAGGTAATGGTGATAGCAAATAAAAACACATCAAAGGATGGAATTAAAACACAAATGCTAATTTTGATATCGGATGGTTTTTAACACAAATGCTTGAAACACAAATGCTCCACCACCTGATGCTCTAGCTGTTACTTGCAGAATTGCAAACCATAAGTGCAGCCCCATCTTTTCACATGGCACTCATCATTGTCTTGATGGAATAGTTAACATTAGTGTTATTAAGAATAAAAGTTAGATCCTGCATCCATTGAGTATGTAATTTTCATGGCCATAGAAGGAAGCACTCATATAGTAGCGTTAAATAGGGAATTCTCTCATTTTATTGCCACCTTGCACTTTGACCTCAAAAAATCATTTCACGAGATATATGTTTTTGTTACCTCATCTACGTTTATTAACACTGTTTTTATTTAATGTCCTTCTGTTATTATTTCATCCTGATTGTGTTCATTGAGGACAATCAAAATTTCTTCTATGTTATATGTACAAAGAAATTCTGTGAATAGTTATACATATTCTTTAGTCTTGGTGTCCTGCAAGTCTTGGTGTCCTGCATTAGTAAACATGCTTGATGTAGGGGGTTCTCTATGCAGTAGGGTTTATGGTTTAGGGTTTAGGGCTATTTTGTAAAACATTTTATCTTTTTTCAAAATGCTTCCTCTTCCAAAGGAGCAGGAATTTTTTTATATAGAACAAAATCCCCTAGACTAAACCATCCAGGAATCTCGGTAATTTCCCAACGGTTTTCATTTTCAATTTCAAAAACAGCTATTGGACTTCCCGTCCACCATAGCTCACAACTCAACCATCAAAACTTTTGAAACCAATTGTCAAAAGCATTTTTGGAAAACAACATACTAATTGTCAAACCAAGTCATAACTCATTCATATCCGTGGACGCGGACTATTCGAATAGGTTTTGAAACTCTGTGAAGAGGTGTACACTTCACCCAATAGTCCGGTTTCTGCAATCTCACCGTCGTGAGATCGGATTACCGAAACTCTCTCCTCCCCTACATGTCTTTACCTTAACAGTTATACCAAAAGTAACATGGCCACCTCCATGCCCAAACCAGGACAAAACTTTCCCCCTCCTTGTCCTCCTGGTGCTCGCCAGCCAACATAACCCTAGGGTGCCGACCGTGCAAGTTTGGATCAAGTGACTGCCCATATGGTCTTGAGTGGTTGTACTTGAAAAGACTATAGACAGTGAAGAATGGCATACCGGTCCTTATACGAGAGGGGTAATTCTTCATTCTCACACCTAACCGGGCTAAGCCATCACCTTAAGGCCCACCCAACACCGAGGAGTCCCTGATCATCCCACTCAAAGGTGATAAGGGTGATAACCATTCATCATACACATTTTGAAAAACATTTTATTTTGAAAAACTCACACCTTTTTTCAAACCTTTTTGTAACAAAAATGTTAAGGAGTATAAAGATGAATTGCGGCAAAGTTCTAAGGCTAGGTTGCCATATTAACATGTCTCTTAGCAGAAAAATCATATAATGCATAAAATAACATGCTGATGATTGTCTTTGAAAAACATATGTAATTTATGCATCAAAGGGATCCAGTGAGCTTGCCATGCTTTAACCAGTGAAAGGGTGAGAGCTCGTGGAATTGGCTTCTGGCTCCACCGTCTGGCGTAGACTTGCAGAACTGGCCTTCACAAGACAGCATGAACGCTCCGATAACTACATAGCATGAACAAGCAAGCATACAAATCAGCAAGTATATCAACAAATATTCATTATAGTGGTCAGGAATGGTGGTAGATGGGTGAATATAGTTTTGAGTATAGTTTGTGTTGATGGAGTAGAGATGCTTACCCGAAGAGTGTATTGGAGGTGGACCAATACTAGAAGTGTAGTGGCAGAGGGAGGTAACTGAGTGCGGGGGGTGGTTGCCTTAGCTCAGGTTGTTGAGGGTGTGGAAGGGAGAGGGTAACTCTCTGGAGGTATTTATAGATGGGTGCGTATGGTTTAGTATGGTAGAGTTTACTGTTTATGAGAATCGTGGTGAAAGAATCAGTTTGGATAGAAAATTATAGGTGAAATATGGGACAAGACTATTTTTGGAGTTTTCTACAATATGAACCATGCTTACGGAATTACATGGATGGATAGAGGGTAATTTGATAAGAATTTAGAAATCAGAACTGTCAAAATGAGAGACTGGACAAAGGAGTTTTGGTTTTTATAATCATAGGAATATAAAAGGAAAAGGGAAAAGGAATATTCCTAGAATATTCCAAAATTACAATATTTAGAGATATTTGGAAGCAAAGTGCCATGAATTATTTCTGGACTGTTCATGAGCAGATACTTATGTTGGTGGCAATTGTTCCTACCTTCTCTGTTGTCGGACAAGAGTAAGGCAGCACCCAAACAACTGGAATACTGCGATATTCTCGTCTGGACGGGCTGTGGTATCTTGGGCCAGGATTTATAAGATTGACGGTGTATCCATACAAACATGTTTCACCTTTCTTTTTGGAAGCTTGTTTCGAAAGAACCTTAAAGTTAAGCGTGCTCAACTTGGAGCAATTCTTGGATGGGTGACCAAAGGGGAAGTTCTTACTAGAAAGAAAATCACAGTCCCCGGAGTCTGTATGACTGAGATATTGGTCTGGTAGGTCTTAGGTGAGTTGATCATCATGATGGATGAGAAGTTGAATATTTGGGAGATCGGAGTAACAATGTATAGTAGGATGAACGATGAATAATGATTATGAATGATCCGTTTAACGGTGAATAGTTCATATGAACGAAAGATGAACGATGAATATGGATTATGAAGGAACGATGAACGATAAATAGTTTGTATGAACGAACAATGAATAGGGATAATGAACAAACGAACGATCGGAATTTTGGCAGCATAACGACTGAACAAAGATTATTTGGACGAACGAATGAACAAACTACAAAAATATTTGGAATATTTAGGCAATATTTCTGAAAGAATTTGAAGGGATCACTTGGAAAATATTTGTAGGTCTTTTTGAGGAGAATTTTGGAGAGAATATAGACCACTATATTTTCTTTGTTGAGATCAACTTGCAAATAAACATTTTGAAACAAAATTTAAAAGTTCATTTTGAATTTAGAGCGAGTTTGAGAAATTTTCTAGATTTGAATTTTCGGGGTGCTACATATCTGTACAAACATGGTTCGCCTTTCTTTTTGAAAGCCTGGTTCGAAAGAACCTCGAAGTTAAGCGTTCTCAACTTAGAGCAATTCTGGGATGGGTGACCAATCGTGAAGTTCTAACTGGAAGGAAAATCACAGTCACCAGAGTTTGTATGGCTGAGATATTAGTCTAGCAGGTTTTAGGTGAGCTCATCATCATGATGGATGAGTAGTTGAATATTTGGGCGATCAGATGAACAATAATAAGTAACGATGGTTAGTAGGATGAACGATCCGATGAACGATGAATAGTGATTATGAATTATTCGATGAACGATGAATAGTTCGTTTGGACGAACGATGAATAGGTATTATGAACAAACAATGAATAGTTCATAGGAACGAACGATGAACATGGATTATGAACGAACGGATGAACGATCGGACGAAAGAGCGATCAGAATTTTGTCAGTATAATGGCTGGACAAAGATTATTTGGACACGAACGAACGAACGATCGAATGATCGGACGGATGAACAAATGAACCATGAACTATCGGATGGATGATCGAACAATCGGAGGAACGAACGAATGAACTATGAACATTTGGACGAACAATTGAATGAACAACCGAATTATCCTTGTGCGCGTGTTGTGCTTGTGTCGGAGTGGGAGTAAGTTAGTGAGTGGGATTGAGTAGCCATGAAATGGCTTGGGATGGCATGAGTGGGCCCCTTGCCCCTTTATTAATGGGCAAGGTGGGGGATTAGGCGAAGGAGTCGAGGATTAGTGGGAGGAGGCGAGGATTAGTGAGAGATAAACCATGTATTAGCTATGGATAAGTGAAATTAGCTTGTAGAGCTCACTGTATGACCCCGGAGGCGTATGTATATGTATGAGCATAAGGAAAATTATTAAGAAAATATTTGTAGGGATTTTAAAAGTGATTCCGAGGGTATTTCTTAGGAGAAAAATATTTGGAGAAATATCGGTGGAACATTTAGCCAGTATTTCTGAAAAGAATTTGAGGGGATCACTAGGGAAATATTTGTAGGATATTTTGAAAAGAATTTCGGAGATAAGGCAGACCACTATATTTTTTTTGTTGAGATCAACTCGCAAGAAAACATTTTGAAACAAAATTTAAAATTCATTTTGAATTTAGAGCGAGTTTGAGAAATTTTCTAGGTTTGCATTTTTGGGGTGCTACAAGGGGCTGACGTCATAGGGCTGAGAAAATAGATGTAAGGATGTGGCAAAAAAAGAAAGTCTAACAAGGAAGTCTAACTCTCATGATCGTGCCATGTGCCCCCAAAAGGTCCTAATGACCTTATCGTTACTATTTGCGAGGAGTCTCCCCAATCGGGTGACCTATTGCGATCGTCGCTTGATCCACCCTCGTTCGGCGCCACCTCCTTCCCTTTCTGGGATGTTTCTTGGCTTGGAGCACCCTGCTCCTAGCGGGCAACATCGGCTTTAGGATCCACTTCCCCTGAAGAGGCATGTCGCATCCAAAAGCCTCTAGCATCTGTCTGAGTGGACATCTGGAACCACCTTGAGCATCAGGTTGCCACTGCTCCGACCTCGCACCAACGACTTGTTCGGCTGCCCTGTAACCACAGGACCTGCAGATGTTCAGACGGCTGCAGCTGCAATCCATAGAGACAAAATACTGTACAAGCCGCAGCCGGATTAATGCCACAGCAAGCCGCAAACCTTCTGTGTCGCACGAAACATTCGTGGTGTTGACACCGATATGGGAGGCAACTACTGCTACTCAGGATTTTTCCGCTAACGTGACCGAATGCACGTTCTCCTAGAAACGTCCTCATTCTGTGCAGTGAGATTTATACCGATACTGTTGTCTATCCGCAACAGCATCCACGAGCTGATGGAGGCATCCCAAAGCATTCTAATATTTTTTTCATTAAAATTTATAGGGAAATATACTTTATATTTAAGTCCTCTAAAAAACTGGTTAGATTTTGACTAAATTTTGTGAATTGGAAAAAAGTATAATACCAAAACTAAAATTCCCATATATTATTAATAGCATTACCTACCATTACAATGTATATAATAACAGCGATCTTAATTTTTGTTTAGAAGCAGGCATGTCTACACTCAGCCATCGTAGAGTAGCGAGCATGAGTTCGCCCCCCAATGCAGCAGTAGCACTTGTTATCTTTGCATGGAGGAAACCCTACAACACATCGTGCTCCGTTTCCTTGCATAATTCCTTCTTTAGCTGGAGTAGAAACACCGACATCATCTGTGACATGACCTAGTAGAAGGTATAGGATAAGAGTTCTATTACCAACAAATGCCTCGAGAATAATTACATTCGAAATTATTTGAGTAATTTAACACAGGGGATTGCGATACATTAGCAATTCGCCATGATACACACACGGTATCATATAATAACATCTTCTAAATTGTCTAGATCTATCTAAGCATGCACACACATGTCTGTATAGTTTTCACTTACCCTTCCCATGTGCATGAGCAGCAAAGTATCCGAGAAGTAACGAGAAAAACACTAGCGCATCCACCCTCTTTCTGTACTCCATGTCGCAAGACAATTTAAGGAACTCCTCACGATTGATCCTAGAAGAGTGTATACTTATATATATACTATAATCCTAGAAGAGTTTATACTTATATATATATATATATACTATAGCGGAAACCAATTCACTAGCAAGTATTCACCAAAGATATGCTACTCCAAACTTAGCAGTGATTTAGTTTCTTTTAGACAAAATTGTAAGTTATCTATTCTATCATATCTATTTATCTATCTATATCTTCTATATGTCTATATCTATATCTATACCCCTTATTATATCTATATCTATACCCCTATATTATTTGGTGAATTTGCTATATCTATCTATATCCCTATATCTATATCTATTTGAGGTGTGGGAAAACCCAAGGTTACAATTCTTGCTCTACTACTACCTGCCTGTGTCGAGAGCTCATGGTCGCACACGCATCGCCAACGAGGAGCAAAAAATGCAAGCCATTGCACGCAGAGCTGTGCAGCCGTCGCTGCCCTCCACTCCTGCTATGCCACCTGTCACCCCAGGTTTTAGAAGGTAAACCGAATGCGAACCATGTACGTGCCAGGATCAGAACTCACGTACATAGCGATTACATAAATGACTCATCATAGCACAATGCTTCGAATAACAATAAAGAGTAAGTAATAATATTAAAGACTAGAGTCATTTACATAATATAAATCAAAGTACACAGAATTGAAACGTAGCCAACGTAAATTAACCCACCATAGGTGTTGGGCCTATGCTTCGTCGCCGAAGGTCTTACAGGAAGAAGCGGTCTTCGGCTGAAGCTGTTTGTATAAGATGGCCGAAGGTTCCTCTTCGAGAAGCTTCGGTATTACAAACCGACCTAAAGGTAGAATGACCTTTTAGTCCCTAAAGGTCTGAGTCATTGTTGTAAGCTTTTATAAGGGGCATACTTGTAATTCATCACAGGCTGCGTCCTGTGCCTATAAATAGTGAACAGTATTCCTTTACTGTTCACGGATTCTGGTAATTGCAATAGCATATTCTGGAATTCAACCTTTGCCAAGGCAGAGGTATTATCGTATTTGATGATTCAATATATTAAGTAAATATAATATAATTCGTCTATGATTTATTTCCCCCTTTTATACCTTTTATTTTATGTCATCTTACAATACCTATTGAAATTTTATTACGAAGACTTGAGCTTCGTAATTATTCTTTCATCAACCTTCGTTCAAGGCCCATTATCCTCAAGGGAATAATGTTTCATGGACGAAGGACGTTAACATTTAACACTTTATGTTGCCTTGTTCTTAATTCATAGCACTTGAGAATAAGTCTCCAACATTGGCGCCCACCTCCGGTGAACTCACTTCCACTTTTTGAGCTGATGGCTTCGTTCAACGACCAAGCTGGAGCTGCTTCGGACCCGAAGCTGGTGCTCCCGATCACAGGTGGTTTGTCCTCAGAGCCAGCTAACAAGAAACAAAAGAAGGAAGCACATAGAAGGGTACAGCATGTTGGGGTGCAAGGACCCTTCATCAAGTCAAGATGGTCTCACATTCCTATTACCTTCTCCCAAGAGGACCTTCAGCTCAAGGATTACCCACACAACGATGCCATGGTTATCTCTTGTGTTATCAAAGGATTTCTGGTCCACAATGTCTTGGTTGACACAGGCAGTGCAGCTGATATCATATTTGCTAAGGCCTTCAGACAAATGCAAGAGCCAGAAGATAAGATTCATGATGCTACACATCCTCTCTGTGGCTTCGGAGGAAGACAGATTGTGGCACTGGGCAAGATCACCATGTCAGTAACCTTCGGGTTCATCAACAACACTAGAACTAAGCAAGTTGTGTTTGACATTGTTGACATGGAATACCCTTACAATGCAATTATTGGTCGTGGCACACTCAATGCTTTCGAAGCAATTCTTCATCCTGCCTATCTTTGCATGAAGATACCTTCGGATCAAGGACCCATCGCTATTCATGGAAGTCAGGAAGCTGCCAGAAGGGCCGAAGGCAATTGGACTGACTCAAAAGCAATCCATAACATAGATGGAGCTGAAGCTTGTGAACAGTACAAATTTAGAAGGGAGAAAGCAGCTTCATCAGATCAGCCGAAGCCTATGCTCTTATGTGAAGACATAGCAGAGCAGAAGGTGCTGTTAGGCTCTCAATTATCCGAAGAGCAGGAGAAAACCTTGATAAGGTTTTTGTTCAACAACAAAGATGTTTTTGCATGGTCAGCTAATGATCTCTGCGGAGTAAATAGGGATGTTATTGAGCACTCGCTCAATGTTGACCCATCCTTCAGACCCAGAAAGCAGAGGCTTCGGAAAATGTCTGATGATAAGGCCGAAGGTGCTCGTAACGAAGTCAAAAGACTCCTCACTGCAGGAGTTATCAGAGAAGTAAAGTACCCAGAATGGTTAGCTAACACTGTTATGGTAAAAAAGGCCAATGGCAAGTGGCGAATGTGTATCGATTTTACAGATCTTAACAAGGCTTGTCCGAAGGATGAATTCCCATTGCCAAGGATAGACTCTTTAGTTGATGCAGCAGCTTCTTCAGAGCTCATGAGTCTGCTAGACTGTTACTCAGGCTATCACCAAATCTGGATGAAGAAGGAAGATGAGCCGAAGACTAGCTTCATAACCCCAAGTGGCACATATTGCTATCTTCGGATGCCTGAGGGGCTCAAAAACGCTGGAGGAAGTTTCAGCAGAATGACTGCGAAGGTTCTCCAGTCTCAGATAGGCAGGAATGTGCTAACTTATGTTGATGACATCATTGTAAAAAGCACGAAACAGGAGAATCATATTGCTGATTTGCAGGAGACCTTTGCCAGTTTCAGGCAAGCTGGCTTAAAGTTGAATCCAGAAAAAATGCGTCTTCGGAGTAAAGAAGGGGAAATTTCTAGGATGCTTGGTTTCAACAAAGGGAATCGAAGCTAATCCAAATAAGATTGAAGCTATACTTCGGATGGAGCCACCAACTACAAAAAAGGGGGCTCAAAGGTTGACAGGAAGGTTGGCATCTCTCAATAGATTCATATCCAGATCAGCAGAGAGAAACTTACCATTCTTCGAAGTGCTGAAGTCAGCCGAAGTCTTTCAATGGGGACCAATCCAGCAGAAGGCCTTCGAAGAGCTGAAACAGTATTTGATTGATCTAACAGCACTAACTCCACCTACGCCAGGGGCTCCTTTGTTATTATATGTGGCAGCTTCGCACTCAGCGGTAAGTGCAGCACTGGTCCAGGAGAAGCTTGATGGCCAAGTCAAGAGGCAGGTCCCAGTGTATTTTGTATCTGAAGTTCTTAGTATGTCAAAGAAAAACTACACAGAATTAGAGAAAGTGTTATATGCTATTTTGATGGCATCCAGGAAGCTTCGGCATTATTTTCAAGCTTACAACATAATTGTTCCTTCTTCACAACCTCTGAAGGATATTATGAGGAACCGAGAAGCTACTGGAAGGATTGGAAAATGGGCCACAGATCTCAATGAATTTTGTATTGAATATGTTCATAGATCTTCGATACAGTCCCAGGCGTTAGCAGACTTCATTGCTGACTGGACGCCAGGGGCTCAGGAGGAAGAAACAAATAAAGACGCCGAAGCATGGACAGTGTTTTGTGATGGATCTTGGGGAACCTTCGGAGCGGGAGCTGCTGCTGTGCTGGTTTCACCTTCCAAAGTTAAAACTTGCTATGCGGCAAAACTTGATTTTAGTTCCACAAATAACATTGCTGAGTACGAAGCCTTGCTTCTGGGTCTTCGGAAGCTAAAAGCAATGGGAATCAGAAGGGCCATACTTAAAACTGATTCCCAGGTTGTTTCGGGTCATATTGACAAGAGTTGCAAGGCTAAAGATCCGAAGCTTGAAAAATATCTGGATATGGTTCGAAGAGTTGAAGCTTCATTCGAAGGATTTTCTGTCAAAAATATCCCTCGAGGACAAAATGAGCATGCTGATTTGCTAGCTAAGTCAGCAGCACAGGGGCTGCCTTTACCTTCGGATGTGTTCTTCGAAACAATAAAAGCACCTTTGGTGGAACTTCTTGAAAGAGCAGTCCTCAATATATCTCCTGTTTATAGCGAAGATTGGAGAACTGAGATCATCTCTTACCTTCAGGGAAAATTCCTTTCAGATGACGAAGCTTATAACAGGAGGATAGAGGCAAGAGCTCGTCCATATGTCATCATAGAAGGGGAGTTGTACAAGCATGGAGTTTGTGCTCCGCTACTCAAGTGTTTATCCAGAACCGAAGGTATAGAGTTGATGAAAGAAATACATGCAGGCCTGTGTGGATCTCACATTGGATCTAGGCCGTTACTTGGAAAAAATTTCCGCCAAGGATTTTATTGGCCGAAGGCAGCTTCGGATGCAGCGGAATTAGTCCAAAAGTGCGAAGGTTGTCAGAAATGTGCAAGAGATCAAAAACAACCTTCGTCCTTAACACAGCTCATACAACCCATTTGGCCATTGCAAAGGTGGGGCCTTGACTTGTTAGGTCCGTTACCACCGGCCCAAGGGAACCTAAGATATGTTGTAGTGGCGGTGGAATATTTTTCTAAATGGATCGAGGCAAAGCCTTTAGCCACAATAACTTCGGCCACCGTCCAAAAGTTTTTCTGGCAGAATATTGTTTGTCGTTTCGGGGTACCAAAGGCTATTACTGTGGATAACGGAACACAGTTTGACTCCGAAGCTTTCAGGGATTTCTGTGATCAAATTGGTACGAAGATCCATTTTGCATCAGTCAGACATCCGGAGTCAAATGGACTCGTTGAAAGAGCCAATGGCATCATAATGACAGGAATAATGAAGTTAATCTTCAATCAACCCAGGGGAAAGTGGCCAGATCAGTTAACCAAAGTGGTGTGGAGCCACAATACGACAACATCAAGGTCTACAGGCTTTACTCCATTCAAGTTATTATTCGATGACGAAGCAATAACTCCGGAGGAAGCTAAAACCGGATCAATAAGAGTAGTAGCTTCGGCAGAATCAGGTTTCGAAGCTGCTTATTCTGTGGAAAAAGATGCTTTAGAAGGGATCAGGCTGCAAGCCGTGGAGAACATCAATAAATATCAAGCCGAAACAATCAAGTGGCGAGATAGAAAAGTTCGGCTAAAGAATATTGAGCCAGGACATTTGGTGCTTCGGAGAGTGGCCAATCCAGATACAGTGGGCAAGTTGCAGCTGAAATGGGACGGACCTTTCTTAGTAGCATCTTCGTCAAGACCCGGTTCATACAGATTGAAGGATATGGACGGCAACGACATTCCTAGATCTTGGAATGCGGATGAGCTTCGGCGATACTATGTGTAACTCGATGTAATTTTTCACATTTTTTATTTTTCTTTCATGGCACCCTTTTCCTTTCTGAAGGGGGAGAAAGGTTTTTAATGGGGCCATCACATGTAATTTCCTTTTTTAGTTCTATAAGAGCAAAATCCCCCAAGGAATGTAAATGTAAAAGCTGAGAACGCACCGTCGAGTGCCGAAAAGTAAAGGTGAAGAAGCTCCAAAGTCGTTCCTAAGGGAATGCAGAGCTTACAGCGAAAAGTCAACGCTGATACCGCCAAAAGTAAAGGCGAAGAAGCTCCAAAGTCGTTCCTAAGGGAATGCAGAGCTTACAGCGAAAAGTCAACGCTGATACCGCCAAAAGTAAAGGCGAAGAAGCTCCAAAGTCGTTCCTAAGGGAATGCAGAGCTTACAGCGAAAAGTCAACGCTGATTCCGCCAAAAGTAAAGGCGAAGAAGCTCCAAAGTCGTTCCTAAGGGAATGCAGAGCTGAGGTGTGTTTGTTTTTAAGGAAACAATGGCTATGAGTATGGCTTCGGGTACGTGTTTGGCCATTCATTTGCACATCACATTACATCATAGCATTTGCATTCATAAACATTCATCCAGGCATATGTAGGATAATCATCATCATGGCATAAGCGGTTGCTTCGGCAAAAAGAAAAAAAAGGGGGGAAGAAAGAGCTTCGTGTACAAAAAGGAGAGCTTCGGAAAAGAGGGAAATGTTGTTTTCTATGCTTCGCTGCGTACGAAAAGAAGGGAAGGTGTTTTTTCGCCTTCAGCTCAAAAAAGAAAATTTCGTCCACATCAAAGCACTTCTCATACATCAATGGAAGGATAAGGATATATTACAAGGTATGAACAGAATGACAAGTTTCAGTTACATTTACAAAAGTTATCTCAAAAGTTTCTCAAGTACTGTCTACAGTCTACTATTTAATCTCCAAGGAGCTTCAGCTTCGGCGTCATTTTCTAATCATCAGCTTCGGCTTCGTCATCCTACATGAATAAGGTTGTTGTAAGTCAAAACCAAGCTTGAAGGGAGAGGTAAGCGCAAGGTACAATCTCTTACTGGTTCAAGATGACTTCGAGCTTCGTCTCCAGCCTTTTCTCGCCCACCTTTTGTCCATATCATTTTTACAAATCTGTTAGAGATACTTCGGGCGAGATCAGGAATATCATCTAGGATCGATGGTGATAAAGTGAAATTTGGCCTATTGACAATCTTTCCATGATCGCAGCCAGCTTTTAGGAAAGCTGCAGCAGTGCCCCGAGAAGCCACCCAGGCACAGAAGTCACCGTGCCCAGCTATGACTTCGTCGAGCTCGTCAATCTCACCCTCAATATGTTCGAAGGTCTTCGGTAGATCTTCAGCTGAGGGGGTGAATTTTTCACTGCTGGCTCCAACTGAGTGGAAAATCTTTCTTAATCGTTGAATGCATTTGTTGCTAAATTCCAAACATTTTTCTTGAAGGCTCGTCAATAATTTTCTCAAATCTGAATTTTGTTGAGCTTCGGCTTCAAGTTTTGCATTAAGGTCTTGCTTCTCTCGTTCGAACTGCTCAGATTGGCGAAGAAGCTTCGAGTTCAGTTCTGTTATTTTTGCTTCGGCTTCCGCCAATGAACCTTCGGTCGCCTGGAGCTCGAAGTTCTTTTTCTCGATAGCATCTGATTGCTCCTTTATTCTGCTTTCCAAATTTTCAATTATAACTTCGTGCTTCTTGTCTTCAAAATCTTGCTGCATTTTCAAGGCTTTGCTCAACAGCATACTCTGCACGAAATCAACCTTCGTTAGACGTGTTTTCATTATTAGAAACAATAAAAGTTAAGGGAAAAGTAGTTCACCTTGAAATTGGAATAAAATAAACTACCAACGATATGTTGTCGTCGGTAACGGCTGATGTCTGTCTCCAGCTTCGGAAAACCGATACTCTTTGACAGAGTACCGATAACTTTGGCTCCGGTTTGATCTCGAATACAATCTAATTTTTCATCATCAACGCCTCCGAAGAGGAGTGCTCCAGGTTTGTATCCGCAGGATTTGGCATACTCTCTAAGCTCTTCTATTTCAGCTTTTGATAGTTTTTCCCCAACTAAATTCTGGAACATGAAGGCTTCGTTTTCTGAAGCTTCATCAGCAATTTCTTTCCCTTTCTCCGACGCTGCGGTCGCGGCCTCTTCGGCGGCGGTGGTAGCTTCTTCCGCAGCCATATCTTGCAGTATTCTGTCAATGTTTTCGATTGTTCTCTCCAGGTTCAAATCTTCAGCTGAGGCAGCTTCGGCAGCTGCGACCTCCGAAGGTGTAATTTCAATATCTGTCCCTTCCGCAGCCGCTGGTGTTTTCTGAGCTGAAGCTCTTGGCGGTGTCTTGTCAATTACTTCTGTCACAGTGATAATTCTTTGTCTCTTTGCTTTGATTATTTTCTTCAATTTTTCGGGCTCCTTGTCCTTCTGAAAAAACTTTGTCAGTTGGGGCCCCAGTGGACTTAGCTTCGCAGGTAAGGATTCAGTCATTACCTTCAGAATTTCCTCAACGTCAGCGGCAGAGGGTGATGCGGGGGATTTTTCTTCGTCAGATATTTTCCGTTTCGGAGAAGACGCTTTCCTCTTCTTTGGAATTTTCTTCTTTGGTGTCTCTTTTTCATCTTCATTTGAGGCTTCGGTTACCCTTTTCCTTTTCTGGCCTCCGGCACCTTTGTTCAGATTTTCATAGTCAGGGTATTCAAAACCCAAGGCATCCAACACTCGGTTCAGTCTTCGCTTCGGACGGGTGCCGAAGGCCGCAGTCATTAATTGATCTTCTTTTTTGGAATAATTGCCAAGTATTTCATTACACATTACTTCAATTGTGTCTAGCCACTCTTGGCAAGGCGCTTTAAAGTATTTCTTAAACTTGAAATAGTAAGGTAAACGTACAAGTTCACCTTCTTTCTTCTCCCCCTTTAGCTTCGGCATTTCCCATTCTTTCAAACTGGGAAAAACTTTGAAAGCCAAAAACTCCTGAACCAGGTCCCTTGTACTGATATGCTCTGCAATAATTCTGAATTCGTTCATTGCTTGTTGTGTTGGACCTACGGGTGTCATGTTACAGCGAGGTCGGGTTTCTCCGAAGATTAGTTCGAGTGGACTTTGCACAAGCTTCTCCTTGTCGTCATCAACCTTGACATAGAACCACTCCGACTTCCAGCCTGCTGCCCATTTGCTTCGATAGCTGATTACCGGAAACTTTGTGGTTTTCCGATAGGCGAAGTTATAGCAACCAAAATTGTCATGCAATCCATCCTTTCTAGCCTTCGTCTGATAATGCAGCTCGTGAACCCGGCAAAAGCTGTCCGCAAATGGTTCCACTGCTTGGCTTCGGAGTGCCCAGATATAAACGCTAAGCCTAACGATAGCGTTAGGGGTTAGCTGGTGAAAATAGATACCGAACCTCTTCAGTACCTCTGCAATAATCCCATGTAGGGGGAATCTTAATCCAGCCTTTAGAAAGCTTTTGAAAATAACAATTTCATCCTTCTCCGGCTTTGGGGTAGTCTCTTCTCCCCCGAAGCGTAATAGCTTTTTCTGATTTTCAGTAAAAAAGCCTGACTTTACCATCTTGGACAGATCAGCCTTCGAAACAGTAGATTTCCCGAAGTCCAAGTGGCTGGGCTTGCTTGGCATGGCAATGCGATAATCATCTTCGGGATCAGTTTCCTCAATATCTTCTTCTTCTGCTTCAGCAATTGCTTGTTCTGCTTGTTCTGCATCATCACTAGGGATCTTTTCCGAAGTCACCAGCCCAGATCGTTGCATGGCTTCGGAGATGGGAACAGTCTCCGAAGCTTCAGTTTCGCCCCCCTCACGCTCAACCCTGGCGGTAGAACGCACTCTGGCCATTTAATTACGAGCGTGTGGAAATTTAATACTTTCTTCTTCCGAAGTTTTTTCTGACGAAGCAGGCTTCAAACTGGAGCTTCGTTTGATTCCGACAGACAAGCTTTGGCGATGGTTAAAAATTTTGGCAGCAGAACAGTGCAAATAGCAATGAATGCTGTGGTAACTTCACACCTACTCGTCTGTTTATATAGTACTGCAGGTAAGAAGGCGAAGCACCAGGATTTTTACACCAGGCGGACACCCGCTTACACTCGCTGTGCGGTGGACCGCAGAGACCAAACAGTAACTCTGCAAAGTGGGACCGCTACGCGCTGGGAAATTGAATCGTTTCTCGACAACGAGCTCAGGGAAGGTGTTTTTTGGACCTTCGGCTCTCCGAAGCCTAAGAGACTTTTTTCACGGATCAAGCTCGTTACGAAAAACGATCTAGCACCGCGAAAGGGGCTACTGTTGGGCCTATGCTTCGTCGCCGAAGGTCTTACAGGAAGAAGCGGTCTTCGGCTGAAGCTGTTTGTATAAGATGGCCGAAGGTTCCTCTTCGAGAAGCTTCGGTATTACAAACCGACCTAAAGGTAGAATGACCTTTTAGTCCCTAAAGGTCTGAGTCATTGTTGTAAGCTTTTATAAGGGGCATACTTGTAATTCATCACAGGCTGCGTCCTGTGCCTATAAATAGTGAACAATATTCCTTTACTGTTCACGGATTCTGGTAATTGCAATAGCATATTCTGGAATTCAACCTTTGCCAAGGCAGAGGTATTATCGTATTTGATGATTCAATATATTAAGTAAATATAATATAATTCGTCTATGATTTATTTCCCCCTTTTATACCTTTTATTTTATGTCATCTTACAATACCTATTGAAATTTTATTACGAAGACTTGAGCTTCATAATTATTCTTTCATCAACCTTCGTTCAAGGCCCATTATCCTCAAGGGAATAATGTTTCATGGACGAAGGACGTTAACATTTAACACTTTATGTTGCCTTGTTCTTAATTCATAGCACTTGAGAACAAGTCTCCAACAATAGGCAGCTGACTTGGGGAGGTCGCTAGCCTAATCCGCAAACTCGTCGAAGTCCTGGAACTCCTGGAGATCCACCTCGACACCTTCTTTACCTGAGCATAGATTGCACCAAAGGCAACCTGGTGTTTTGTGAAAGCAAGGGTGAGTACACATCAACATACTCAACAAATGTCCCGTTTGGCTGTAGTGGACTAGCTTTATGTGGGGTTAAGGTCAAGCAGTTGCTTTTAGTTGATCAGGTAACTATTACTAGTAGATAGCCAGGTTTTAACATTAACCCAAGTTGTTAACCCAAAAGTACTCTTTCCAAACGGAAGGAATACCAGAAACCATAATCATAATCATAATCACAATAGAAACCAGCATTATCCTCATCATCATCTGTAAACAAAGTAGTCCTGATTCAATGTGTCTCTAATCAATGGAGCTCCCAAGGCCGCTCATAACCGCGAGCACGCCTGATATATTAGTTTCATAACACTCTGCAGAGGTTGCGCACTTTACCCACGAGCCATGATTCCCTCTCTAGCCCGGGCTTGCAAGACCCTTATTCACTCTCGAGGTGAATGGCCAAGGATTCACTACGAAACCCTTACAAAGATTCCCTGAGTGTGTAGCTGCCCGTTAGGTTTCCTAAATGTACTGCACTCCTCCCCAAGGGGCAATCCACCCTCGGCAGAGCGAGCCGCATACACCTAGCCCATTGACGGCACGACGGCGAAGTGAACTACACCTCAGTTCCTCTAATTAATTAGCTAAGGGCGTCCCATACCACCCTCATGGTTGCACTATTTTCCCGGGTGGTCATCCAACAAACAAGTCCTTATGGAGAGGCGCTCGAGAAACCGCTCGAGTCCCCTAAAATGCCACAAGTATATCATCATATCCAGAAAAAAATCATAGTATCATCATTGTATCTCATCATGTTCATTGATTAAAAGTAAAGCGCTAGCATAGAGCTAATCATAATAATCAATACCCAAAGGGTAAACAAGGACATGAAAACAGAATACTAGTCAATCCTTAGGTTGATCATGGTATGCGGGTTGATGAATTATAAAGTAAATGAGACACAATAGGTCAGAGGACACTTGCCTTCACCAAACCGATGCTCAGGGTCTTCGACTTCGTAGGACTCAAAGAACTTTATCTCAGGACCAGAGGTTCATCAAATCTTGATTGTCGATTCCTCGAAGCTCAGGAACAGATCGCAATCTATTAGCGACGCACAACGAAGACAAACAAGCACAAGCAAACATATACTTGCATAAGAACATTACATCATACAAGATAAAATAATATAAAGCATGCAATAAAAAAAATAAAGCTCGCTTCTATGGTGGCGCGAGGAAAAGAAATGCGGAAATCGGAGCTATGGTCAAGAAGTTATCGCATTTATGCCAAACAGGTATTAACTATAACATTTAATTCGACTTTATCAAATATAAATTATATCTACTATTTAGTTCGATTAATCTGCTACACGAACAACTATCATTAAATAAGTAATTTAATTAAAAAGAGAGATTCTAAGCGAGGCGAAATCATGACGCGCGAAACAACACGATAGCGTGTGAACGACGTGCGGCCACGTGCGACATAGCACGCGGACGACGCACGAAACAGTGTGCGCGACCAGCGTGAACGACGCGCGAATCTGCACGTCAACGAGCACATCACGCGTGAGCAGCGTGACGATGTGCGCAGATAGTGTGACGACGCTTGATACTCGCTAACAGATAACGAGATTATACTAAACAAGTATTAGTTCGAAAACATTTACGTTGACATTAATCATGCTAATATTTAATTACAAATTAGTTTTAATCAGACTAACAAATAATTAATTAATTAGTTAAAACATGTTTACGACAAAACAATGCTACTGACTCATACATGACGAGGTTACAAAGTTAACGCGACTGAAACTAGTCAAATCATGTTTGTGACGTAAAATATATTGAAAAAATTAATATTTTGCGCATTTAATGTGATGCTTCGTATTTTCATTGGTTAAAACTTACCACACGGATGGCCACGGGTTTGAAGACACAGAAAAACCGACCGGATCTAGTGTGGCCATACACGGAACGACGTTGCACATGGCCAACCAGGCATTAATATGTGGCTGTCAGTTTTCTTTCCCACACACATTACGTGCAATGAGGATATCGTATAGGAAGGAACATGCAGGGGCCTACGACGGTTCTCCTTTCCGTGCTGCGATCGTGTGTGCAGTGAGAAGATCGCGTCGCGGCGCTAGGCAACGAATGAGCATGCAGGTGGGGCCACACGGGGTGGTTTCCTTTTTTTTCCTATTCCATACTGCACGAACGGCCATAGTAGGAAAACGGATTGGCCCGCCGGAGCGGGCGTGATGCCGACGTGGCATGCACTATGGCGGGTGGGGCTGACGGCGGTGGTGTCTGCTCGCCAGAGTCGGGGCTGAGCGGTGCGCAGCAGCACCATACAAGGGTGTGTCGTGGCAGGGAAGGCTCGGCTAGACATCGGCCTGGCCAGGGATCACGCAGGGTGGCTGCACGAGCTCGGCTAGGGGCGAGGCGGGCTAGCTGCGTGGGCACGCCAGGCCGCACCGGTGAGGGGCTAGGCCAGCTGCGTCGCTAGGTGAGTAGGGAGTTTGGTGCGAGCTCCTTGACCGCCATGATGTTTGTGTAGTGATGAGGAAGAAGGAGGCGAAGAAGAGGGAGAAGGAGAGGATTTGTCACCTACACATGAAGAACAGCCGAGCAGGCACGCAATGAAGAGGAAGACGACGCGAGGAAGACGATGGGGCTGCTCCTCCGACGACGTGAGGAAGACGACGAGGCGGCCCCTTAGACCACGAAGGCACAATGCATAGAGAGGAAAACGCGTGGGCTGCTCATGTGTGAGAAGGAAGAGGGAAGAGGTTCATGGTAGGGGTGTACGATTGTATATAAAGGAGAGGGTATGTATAGAAAGGAGAGGGCGCGAGAGGTGGTTGTCAATTTCACAGCGGCTCTTGTCCTGGCCGAGCGAGAGAGACAGCTGCGCGGCGAGTTGCACGAGACAGGGTTAGACAGAGTTAGATGGGTGGTAGACAGGGTTAGATAAAATTAGACGAAGACAGTCAGAGCCGGCCCGTGGGCCCAAGATGACGAGGTGGATGCCGAAGGGAAAGACGAGGATAGAGGAGGATCGCCGACGCAAGCAGCATGCCGTTCGCGAGAAGACGCGGTTCAGTAATCTCGCGAAAAGGGGCACGAGATCTAGAATAGGTTCGACGAGAGGAAGAAATATATATATATTATCGAGTTCCAAAAAATTTATAGTTTTCACAACTACCACATTTTAGGTATTTAATTAATATTAGAAAAACTGAAATTCATATTTCATACCCGAAGAAACCTTCCGAAGATTCCAAAAACTCTTGGGAACATCCTCGATATATTTTAATCTGTAATGATAACATTTTGCACTCATAAACACTATGTATCAGCATGAATGCAACAATCAAAGTTCCTCTAAGATTTTATTTTACTAGGATTTTGCATAGTTATAAAACAAAATAACTCTTCACTATTTAGAAAAAGAAAAGCAAGGAAAAGAGAGGGTAACACCTGAATTTGGTGAATATTAGAAAAGAAATTTTATACCCCCAAATTCATGGTGTTACAAATCTAACCCACTTAACAGGAATCTCCCCCCCCCCCCGAGAATCAAGAAGACGCTAGCAAGAAAACAAGGTTGGTTCATAGGTTGTTCACGACTTTCTTGAGTTGAATTTGACTCTGAAAGCTTAACTTGTGCACTGGTTGCTTTGACCTTCAGATGCTCGCAACCAATTGATATAATTCTTAAGGATCTCATGGACCTGTGGGTTAGGACCCACACACGCTTTCACTACACCTCTTTGATCTTGTTGGCTGATGTTGATCGCATTGTCTTCATTGGGGTTAGCAGCTAACCCCCTTACTAGGAGCATTGATACACACTTGGTGAAGATGCTGCCGACTCTGATATTGACTGATTAAGAGAGGTTGCAGGATGCCAACTGGACAGGTGCAAGAGGGAAGGGTATAGATAGCAAAGGTAAGCATAGATGGATTAAAGAGAAAAGGGAGAGCACCCAGCTACCTAACTCTATGGCACTCAGCTAGTAAACGGATGTCATTGCGGGCCTAGGGGCCACAACACACCAACACTCATCACAAAGAAGCAAATCAGTCATAACACAAAGACAAACAGCACAAGCATACAACAACAAACATCTCGTTGCTACACGTTAATGTTAACTAGATGGTGGTCTTTCCTTACAAAGGGGAAACTACTCTAAGGCCATCGAAATGCAAGAGGAATAATAAGACATGCAGGATAGGGGCATGAGCATAATAAAGGATGAGGCTAAAGCAAGGATTGTAACCGACAGAGAGAGAATACAACCAAGGTGAGGGTAGATAAAACACCATTCTCAAATCGAGATGGGAAAGATGATGATTCAAAAGGTAGGCATAAGATAAGCATCATGGAAAGATCTAGTGATTACAAAGGTATAAGAGGTAACAGGAAAAAGCACACCAAAAGATCGACTTAAGACAAGACTTGCAACACGACAGAGGAATAGGGAACGAATAAGAGCAGGAGGTGTAAGACAACACTCCTGAACTCAAATGGGAGAGGAAGCTTTAAAATACAGGTACATGATAAGCATCAAGGTAAAAGATCGATGGATGACAAGGGTTAAGGTGATCACAAAAAAACACACAACCAATGAATGTATTTTAGATAAAACTTGCAAGGTGTCAAAGAAGGGGAGTAGTGAATGATGAAATAGATGAGGCATTATCCTTGAACAGTGATAGAAAAGAGGGGGCTTCAAAGGGTAGGTTCAAGGTAAGCAGGAAGGCATGGGCAAAGATATCACGAGGGTTTTTAAGCTAATAACAAACAAGGATGTATGAGAGGAGATAAATAGGCATAAGACGAAGGGTATAAGTACCATAAATAATGGAGTTAAGACCGGACCTTCAAATGGAAAAGGAGAGGGTACGTCCAAGGGCGAGATAGGTAAATTGCCGCTCTCAAATTGAGGTGGAAGAGAGGAGATTTTTAAAGAGTAGGCACAAAGATAAGTATCAAGGCAAGATCGATGGATAACAAGGTAATGGTGATAGCAAATAAAAACACATCAAAGGATGGAATTAAAACGCAAATGCTAATTTTGATATCGGATGGTTTTTAACACAAATGCTTGAAACACAAATGCTCCACCAGCTGATGCTCTAGCTGTTACTTGCAGAATTGCAAACCATAAGTGCAGCCCCATCTTTCCACATGGCACTCATCATTGTCTTGATGGAATAGTTAACATTAGTGTTATTAAGAATAAAAGTTAGATCTTGCATCCAATGAGTATGTAATTTTCATGGCCATAGAAGGAAGCACTCATATAGTAGCGTTAAATAGGGAATTCTCTCATTTTATTGCCACCTTGCACTTTGACCTCAAAAAATCATTTCACGATATATATGTTTTTGTTACCTCATATACGTTTATTAACACCGTTTTTATTTAATGTCCTTCTGTTATTATTTCATCATGATTGTGTTCATTGAGGACAATCAAAATTTCTTCTATGTTATATGTACAAAGAAATTTTGTGAATAGTTATACATATTCTTTAGTCTTGGTGTCCTGCAAGTCTTGGTGTCCTGCATTAGTAAACATGCTTGCTGTAGGGGGTTCTCTATGCAGTAGGGTTTAGGGTTTAGGGCTATTTTGTAAAACATTTTATCTTTTTTCAAAATGCTTCCTCTTCCAAAGGAGCAGGAATTTTTTTATATAGAACAAAATCCCCTAGACTAAACCATCCAGGAATCTCGGTAATTTCCCAACGGTTTTCATTTTCAATTTCAAAAACAGCTATTGGACTTCCCGTCCACCATAGCTCACAGCTCAACCATCAAAACTTTTGAAACCAATTGTCAAAAGCATTTTTGGAAAACAACATACTAATTGTCAAACCAAGTCATAACTCATTCAAATCTGTGGACGCGGACTATTCGAATAGGTTTTGAAACTCTGTGAAGAGGTGTACACTTCACCCAATAGTCCGGTTTCTGCAATCTCACCGTCGTGAGATCGGATTACCGAAACTCTCTCCTCCCCTACATGTCTTTACCTTAACAGTTATACCAAAAGTAACATGGCCACCTCCATGCCCAAACCAGGACAAAACTTTCCCCCTCCTTGTCCTCCCGGTGCTCGCTAGCCAACATAACCCTAGGGTGCCGACCGTGCAAGTTTGGATCAAGCGACTGCCCATATGGTCTAGAGTGGTTGTACTTGATAAGACTATAGACAGTGAAGAATGGCATACCGGTCCTTATACGAGAGGGGTAATTCTTCATTCTCACACCTAACCCGGCTGAGCCATCACCTTAAGGCCCACCTAACACCGAGGAGTCCCTGATCATCCCACTCAAAGGTGATAAGGGTGATAACCCTTCATCATACACATTTTGAAAAACATTTTATTTTGAAAAACTCACACCTTTTTTCAAACCTTTTTGTAACAAAAACGTTAAGGAGTATAAAGATGAATTGCGGCAAAGTTCTAAGGTTGGGTTGCCATATTAACATGTCTCTTAGCAGAAAAATCATATAATGCATAAAATAACATGCTGATGATTGTCTTTGAAAAACATATGTAATTTATGCATCAAAGGGATCCAGTGAGCTTGCCATGCTTTAACCAGTGAAAGGGTGAGAGCTCGTGGAATTGGCTTCTGGCTCCACCGTCTGGCGTAGACTTGTAGAACTGGCCTTCACGAGACAGCATGAACGCTCCGATAACTACATAGCATGAACAAGCAAGCATACAAATCAGCAAGTATATCAACAAATATTCATTATAGTGGTCAGGAATGGTGGTAGATGGGTGAATATAGTTTTGAGTGTAGTTTGTGTTGATGGAGTAGAGATGCTTACCCGAAGAGTGTATTGGAGGTGGACCAATACTAGAAGTGTAGTGGCAGAGCGAGGTAACTGAGTGCGGGGGGTGGTTGCCTTAGCTCAGGTTGTTGAGGGTGTGGAAGGGAGAGGGTAACTCTCTGGAGGTATTTATAGATGGGTGCGTATGGTTTAGTATGGTAGAGTTTACTGTTTATGAGAATCGTGGTGAAAGAATCGGTTTGGATAGAAAATTATAGGTGAAATATGGGACAAGACTATTTTTGGAGTTTTCTAGAATATGAACCATGCTTACGGAATTACATGGATGGATAGAGGGTAATTTGATAAGAATTTAGAAATCAGAACTGTCAAAATGAGAGACTGGACAAAGGAGTTTTGGTTTTTATAATCATAGGAATATAAAAGGAAAAGGGAAAAGGAATATTCCTAGAATATTCCAAAATTAGAATATTTAGAGATATTTGGAAGCAAAGTGCCATGAATTATTTCTGGACTGTTCATGAGCAGATACTTATGTTGGTGGCAATTGTTCCTACCTTCTCTGTTGTCGGACAAGAGTAAGGCAGCACCCAGACAACTGGAATACTGTGATACTCTCGTCTGGACGGGCTGTGGTATCTTGGGCCAAGTTTTATAAGATTGATGGTGTATCCATACAAACATGTTTCGCCTTTCTTTTTGGAAGCTTGTTTCGAAAGAACCTCAAAGTTAAGCGTGCTCAACTTGGAGCAATTCTTGGATGGGTGACCAAAGGGGAAGTTCTTACTAGAAAGAAAATCACAGTCCTCGGAGTCCGTATGACTGAGATATTGGTCTGGTAGGTCTTAGGTGAGTTGATCATCATGATGGATGAGAAGTTGAATATTTGGGCGATCGGAGTAACAATGAATAGTAGGATGAACGATGAATAATGATTATAAATGATCCGTTTAACGGTGAATAGTTCATATGAACGAAAGATGAACGATGAATATGGATTATGAACGAACGATGAACGATAAATAGTTCGTATGAACGAACAATGAATAGGGATTATGAACAAATGAACGATCGAATGATCGGACGAACGAACGATCGAAATTTCGGCAGCATAACGACTGAACAAAGATTATTTGGACGAACGAATGAACAAACTACAAAAATATTTGGAATATTTAGGCAATATTTCTGAAAGAATTTGAAGGGATCACTTGGAAAATATTTGTAGGTCTTTTTGAGGAGAATTTTGGAGAGAATATAGACCACTATATTTTCTTTGTTGAGTTCAACTTGCAAATAAACATTTTGAAACAAAATTTAAAAGTTCATTTTGAATTTAGAGCGAGTTTGAGAAATTTTCTAGATTTGAATTTTCGGAGTGCTACATATCTATACAAACATGGTTCGCCTTTCTTTTTGAAAGCCTGGTTCGAAAGTACCTCGAAGTTAAGCGTTCTCAACTTAGAGCAATTCTGGGATGTGTGACCAACCGTGAAGTTCTAACTAGAAGGAAAATCACAGTCACCAGAGTTCGTATGGCTGAGATATTAGTCTGGCAGGTTTTATGTGAGCTCATCATCATGATGGATGAGCAGTTGAATATTTGGGCGATCGGATGAACAATGAATAGTAACGATGGATAGTATGATGAATGATCCGATGAATGATGAATAGTGATTATGAATTATCTGATGATCGATGAATAGTTCGTTTGGACGAACGATGAATAGGTATTATGAACGAACGATGAATAGTTCGTAGGAACGAACTATGAACATGGATTATGAACGAACAGATGAACGATCGGACGAACGAGCGATCAGAATTTTGGCAGTATAATGGCTGGACAAAGATTATTTGGACAAACGAACGGACGAACGATCGAATGATTGGACGGATGAACAAGTGAACCATGAACGATCGGATGGATGATCGAACAATCGGAGGAACGAACGAACGAACTATGAACATTTGGACGAACAATTGAATGAACAACCGAACGATCCTTGTGCGCGTGTTGTGCTTGTGTTAGAGTGGGAGTAAGTCAGTGAGTGGGATTGAGTAGCCATGAAATGGCTTGGGATGGCATGAGTGGGCCCCTTGCCCCTCTATTAATGGGCAAGGTGGGGGATTAGGGGAGGAGTCGAGGATTAGTGAGAGATAAAACATGTATTAGCTATGGATAAGTGAAATTAGCTTGTAGAGCTCACTGTATGACCCCGGAGGCGTATGTATACGTATGAGCATAAGGAAAATTATTAAGAAAATATTTGTAGGGATTTTAAAAGTGATTCCGAGGGTATTTCTTAGGAGAAAAATATTTGGAGAAATATCGGTGGAACATTTAGCCAGTATTTCTGAAAAGAATTTGAGGGGATCACTAGGGAAATATTTGTAGGATATTTTGAAAAGAATTTCGGAGATAAGGAAGACCACTATATTTTCTTTGTTGAGATCAACTCGCAAGAAAACATTTTGAAACAAAATTTAAAATTCATTTTTAATTTAGAGCGAGTTTGAGAAATTTTCTAGGTTTGGATTTTCGGGGTGCTACAAGGGGCTGACGTCATAGGGCTAAGAAAATAGATGTAAGGATGTGACAAAAAAAGAAAGTCTAACAAGGAAGTCTAACTCTCATGATCGTGCCATGTGCCCCCAAAAGGTCCTAATGACCTTATCGTTACTATTTGCGAGGAGTCTCCCCAATCGGGTGACCTATTGCGATCGTCGCTTGATCCACCCTCGTTCGGCGCCACCTCCTTCCCTTTCTAGGATGTTTCTTGGCTTGGAGCACCCTGCTCCTAGCGGGCAACATCGGCTTTAGGATCCACTTCCCCTGATGAGGCATGTCGCATCCAAAAGCCTCTAGCATCTGTCTGAGTGGACATCTGGAACCACCTTGAGCATCAGGTTGCCACTGCTCCGACCTCGCACCAACGACTTGTTCGGCTGCCCTGTAACCACAGGACCTGCAGCTGTTCGGACGGCTGCAGCTGCAATCCATAGAGACAAAATACTGTACAAGCCGCAGCCGGATTAATGCCACAGCAAGCCGCAAACCTTCTGTGTCGCACGAAACATTCGTGGTGTTGACACCGATATGGGAGGCAACTACTGCTACTCAGGATTTTTCCGCTAACGTGACCGAATGCACGTTCTCCTAGAAACGTCCTCATTCTGTGCAGTGTGATTTATACCGATACCGTTGTCTATCCACAACAGCATCCGCGAGCTGATGGAGGCATCCCAAAGCATTCTAATATTTTTTTCATTAAAATTTAAAGGGAAACATACTTTATATTTAAGTCCTCTAAAAAATTGGTTAGATTTTGACTAAATTTTGTGAATTGGAAAACGTATAATACCAAAACTAAAATTCCCATATATTATTAATAGCATTACCTACCATTACAATGTATATAATAACAGCGATCTTAATTTTTGTTTAGAAGCAGGCATGACTACACTCAGCCATCGTAGAGTAGCGAGCATGAGTTCGTCCCCCAATGCAGTAGTAGCACTTGTTATCTTTGCATGGAGGAAACCCTACAACGCATCGTGCTCCGTTTCCTTGCATAATTCCTTCTTTAGTTGGAGTAGAAACACCGACATCATCTGTGACATGACCTAGTAGAAGGTATAGGATAAGAGTTCTTTTAGACAAAATTGTAAGTTATCTATTCTATCATATCTATCTATCTATATCTTCTATATATCTATATCTATATCTATATCTATACCCCTTATTATATCTATATCTATACCCCTATATTATTTGGTGAATTTGCTATATCTATCTATATCCCTATATCTATATCTATTTGAGGTGTGGGAAAACCCAAGGTTACATTTCTGGCTCTACTACCTGCCTGTGCCGAGAGCTCTTGGTCGCACACGCATCGCCAACGAGGAGCTACATATGCAAGCCACTGCACGCAGCGCTGTGCAACCGTCGCTGCCCTCCACTCCTGCTATGCCACCTGTCACACTAGGTTTTAGAAGGTAAACCGAATGCGAACCATGCTCGTGCCAGGATCAGAACTCACGCACATAGCGATTACATAAATGACTCATCATAGCACAATGCGTCGAATAACAATAAAGAGTAAGTAATAATATTAAAGACTAGAGTCATTTACATAATATAAATCAAAGTACATAGAATCAAAACGTAGCCAACGTAAATTAACCCACCACAGGCAGCTGACTGGGGGAGGTCGCTAGCCTAATCCTCGAACTCGTCGAAGTCCTGGAACTCCTGGAGATCCGCCTCGACACCTTCTTTACCTGAGCATAGATTGCACCAAAGGCAACCTGGTGTTTTTTGAAAGCAAGGGTGAGTACACATCAATGTACTCAGCAAATGTCCCGTTTGGCTATAATGGACTAGCTTTTATGTGGGGTTAAGGTCAAGCAGTTGCTTTTAGTTGATCAGGTAATTATTACTAGTAGATAGCCAGGTTTTAACATTAACCCAAGTTGTTAACCCAAAAGTACTCTTTCCAAACGGAAGGAATACCAGAAACCATAATCATAATCATAATCACAATAGAAACCAGCATTATCCTCATCATCATCTGCAAACAAAGTAGTCCTGATTCAATGTGTCTCTAATCAATGGAGCTCCCAAGGCCGCTCATAACCGCGAGCACGGTTGATATATCAGTTTCATAACACTCTGTAGAGGTTGCGCACTTTACCAACGAGCCGTGATTCCCTCTCTAGCTCGGGCTTGCAAGACCCTTATTCACTCCCGAGGTGAATGGCTAAGGATTCACTACGAAGCCTTTACAAAGATTCCCTGAGGGTGTAGCCGCCCGTTAGATTTCCTAAATGTACCGCACTCCTCCCCAAGGGGCAATCCACCCTAGGCAGAGCGAGCCGCATACACCGAGCCCATTGACGGCACGACGACGAAGCGAACTACACCTCAGTTCTTCTAATTAATTAGCTAAGGGCGTCCCGTACCACCCTCATGGTTGCACCGTTTTCCCGGGTGGTCATCCAACGAACAAGTCCTTATGGAGAGGCGCTCGAGAAACCGCTCGAGTCCCCTAAAGTGCCACAAGTATATCATCATATCCAAAAAAATCATAGTATCATCATTGTATCTCATCATGTTCATTGATTAAAAGTAAAGCGCTAGCATAGAACTAATCATAATAATCAATACCCAAAGGGTAAACATTGACATGAAAACAGAATACTAGTCAATCCTTAGGTTGATCATGGTATGCGGGTTGATGAATTATAAAGTAAATGAGACATAATAGGTCAGAGGATACTTGCCTTCACCAAACCGATGCTCAGGGTCTTCGACTTCGTAGGACTCAAAGAACTTCATCTCAGGACCCGTGGTTCACCAAATCTTGATTGTCGATTCCTCGAAGCTCAGGAACAGATCGCAATCTATTAACGATGCACAAGACAAACAAGCACAAGCAAACATATACTTGCATAAGAACATTACACCATACAGGATAAAATATTATAAAGCATGCAATAAAAAATAAAGCTCGCTTCTATGGTGGCGCGAGGAAAAGAAATGCGGAAATCGGAGCTATGGTCAAGAAGTTATCGCATTTATACCAAACAGGTATTAACTATAACATTTAATTCGACCTTTTCAAATATAAATTATATCTACTATTTAGTTCGATTAATCTGCTACACGAACAACTGTCATTAAATAAGTAATTTAATTAAAAAGAGAGATTCTAAGCGAGGCGAAATCACGACGCGCGAAACAACACGACAGCGTGTGAACGGCGCGCGGCCACGCGCGACATAGCACGCGGACGACGCACGAAACAGTGTGCGCGACCAGCATGAATGACGCGCGAATCTGCACGTCAACGAGCACATCACGCGTGAGTAGCGTGATGATGTGCGCAGATAGTGTGACGACGTGTGATACTCGCTAACAGATAACGAGATTAAACTAAACAAGTATTAATTCGAAAACATTTACGTTGACATTAATCATGCTAATATTTATTATAAAAGTATAAACTAAAACTACAAATTAGTTTTAATCAGACTAACAAATAATTAATTAATTAGTTAAAACATGTTTACGACAAAACAATGCTACTGACTCGTACGCGACGAGGTTACAAAGTTAACGCTACTGAAACTAGTCAAATCATGTTTGCGACGTAAAATATATTGAAAAAATTAATATTTTGCGCATTTAATGTGATGCTGCGTATTTTCATTGGTTAAAACTCACCACACGGATGGCCACGGGTTTGAAAACGCAGAAAAACCGACCGGATCTAGTGTGGCCATACACGGAACAGCGTTGCACATGGCCAACCAGGCATTAATACGTGGCAGTCAGTTTTCTTTCTGTCACACCCGGTTTTAAGGAACAAAGCCGGGTGCATCTCATACATGCGCCAAAGAAGACAACATATATAATAACAGATTGTATAGAGATAAATGTCACAATAATCAGAGTATTTATTACATAGCGGAAGACTTACAAAATAAAATATAAATATAACAGGATCTGAAATATATCCTTGGCGCCAGAAAGTCAACTGGGAGACGACGACCTAGACCTCACACGAACACATCGCACATCCACCATGCGCCTCCTCCAGTGATACCTGTTCTTGACCTGTGGGGGTGTGAGACAGCAAGGGTGAGCTCACACGTGTTCATCGCTCAACAAGTTGTGGGGAATAATGTGGCATGAACTTACCAAAGGTGGGAGTTCATGAAGTGTAAGGCTGATCAACAATAGAGGTTAAAGCTGAGAATTGCTTTTATAAGTTGGTCAAAATTTTATTAGCAGTTACTAAGTGTAAGTGCATACCAAACCATAATAAAATAATAGAACAAAATTAATAACAAATCCCATGCAAATTCATATGACAAATTGAGTTTAAGTTCCATAAATTAATCATCAGAGAGTCCTGAGCTGCTCATGACCGTGAGCTCGGCTAGTATACCAGTTTTACACTCTGCAGAGGTTGTACCCTTTACCCACAAGTCGTGTTTCCCATGTCACCAGGGCTAGCCAGACCCTTAGACACTACCAAGGTGAATGGCTAGGGATCCACTACGAGGCCTTTACAAAGTTCCACTAGCTTCCGAAAACCCGCTACAGTTTATGGGAAGAGCACTTGCAAGAATCCCCCGTCTGACCGCCATCGCAGCAAATCAACCCGAGAACCTCCTTGCATGCAACTCCCCTACTGCCCTTGCCCCTTTCGGGTAAGGTAGTCTTCCACTAGCTTTCCTAATTAGTCAGCCAAGGGCGTCCCATTAAACCCTTGTGGTGGCACGTGTTACTCAAGTTAAGCTCTATGTTCCAATTAACAATGATGATCTTGACATGAACATAAATAGAATAACAAAAGAATTGGAACATAGATATAAATAATTATCCCAAAACCATGTAAAGCAATAGCAAACTACCCAAGTGATTCAGGGGTAAACAAGGTAATGAGATAAACAATCTAGGGTGACCTATTGGGTCCCATCAAAATTAACCTATGCATGAATAAATGATATTAAAGATCATTATTGGGTAAAAAGTGGTCAAGGGCACAACTTGCCTGGGACTTTAGATTCCAGGTACCAACTTGCTCTTCAAGTGACTCATGATCTCATTGCTAATCGTGGCAATACAAACAAACATGGTATAGGCAAAATTAACATCACATCAAACATAAGAACAAACTGCGTAATAACATTCTACGCGATGCTACGAGATCGTGGGATCAAGAACTACTGAGATTGGAGTTACAATTAAGGAGTTATGATTTTATAGAAGATTTACGTGATTAAAATATTAAACTATATTATAAATTGGTTAGTATAAATCATATTAGAGAATATCTTATAAATAATTAACTCACTTTGATCTAAGTTATAAATGGGCCATAGATCATATTTGAATAGATTATAATGATAAGCAGATTAACAAGACTAACTAATCATAAGTTAAATAAATACATAATTATAAAAGAATGAGACATGGTATAATAAGTGTTGTTATTGCATAGTAAATATTCATATGAAGCTAACGCAACTGGAACGGGTCAAATCGGAATTAAAACGAAGGAGTTATGAATTTCCAAGGGTTTTATGTATTTGATATAGGATTAATTAGGAAATAAATTTTAAAGTGGCTTTCATGCCAAATCAGTGGCACTATTTGATAAACAATAATATTATAAAATTATAGAAATTTGAATGGGTCAATTTGGACCTAATATGAATTTTCTATGAATTAAACCAGTTCTAACAATTATTTTTACATTATAAATCATTTTCTAAATGGTTTTATAAATGTCATTCACTGACTGGACTGTGCACTAATTTCAGAAAAACACAGGGGCCTCGGAGTAATAGTTTCTAAGACATAGAGCGCCAGCAGCAGGACTGCGGGTTGTTTATCAGTAAGCCTAGGGACTCTTTAGCGATTTTGCCAAACCGAAGGGGTACGGGTGAGCTAGGGGCGATCGCATGAACAATGATAAGTAACGATGGTTAGTAGGATGAACGATCCGATGAACGATGAATAGTGATTATGAATTATCCGATGAACGATGAATAGTTCGTTTGGACGAACGATGAATAGGTATTATGAACGAACAACGAATAGTTCATAGGAACGAACGATGAACATGGATTATGAACGAACGGATGAACGATCGGACAAACGAGCGATCAGAATTCTGGCAGTATAATGGCTGGACAAAGATTATTTGGACAAACGAACGAACGAACGATCGAATGATCGGACGGATGAACAAATGAACCATGAACTATCGGATGGATGATCGAACAATCGGAGGAACGAATGAATGAACTATGAACATTTGGACGAACAATTGAATGAACAACCGAATGATCCTTGTGCGTGTGTTGTGCTTGTGTGGGAGTGGGAGTAAGTTAGTGAGTGGGATTGAGTAGCCATGAAATGGCTTGGGATGGCATGAGTGGGCCCCTTGCCCCTTTATTAATGGGCAAGGTGGGGGATTAGGCGAAGGAGTCGAGGATTAGTGGGAGGAGGCGAGGATTAGTGAGAGATAAACCATGTATTAGCTATGGATAAGTGAAATTAGCTTGTAGAGCTCACTGTATGACCCCGGAGGCGTATGTATACGTATGAGCATAAGGAAAATTATTAAGAAAATATTTGTAGGGATTTTAAAAGTGATTCCGAGGGTATTTCTTAGGAGAAAAATATTTGGAGAAATATCGGTGGAACATTTAGCCAGTATTTCTGAAAAGAATTTGAGGGGATCACTAGGGAAATATTTGTAGGATATTTTGAAAAGAATTTCGGAGATAAGGCAGACCACTATATTTTCTTTGTTGAGATCAACTCGCAAGAAAACATTTTGAAACAAAATTTAAAATTCATTTTTAATTTAGAGCGAGTTTGAGAAATTTTCTAGGTTTGGATTTTCGGGGTGCTACAAGGGGCTGACATCATAGGGCTGAGAAAATAGATGTAAGGATGTGACAAAAAAAGAAAGTCTAACAAGGAAGTCTAACTCTCATGATCGTGCCATGTGCCCCCAAAAGGTCCTAATGACCTTATCGTTACTATTTGCGAGGAGTCTCCCCAATCGGGTGACCTATTGCGATCGTCGCTTGATCCACCCTCGTTCGGCGCCACCTCCTTCCCTTTCTGGGATGTTTCTTGGCTTGGAGCACCCTGCTCCTAGCGGGCAACATCGGCTTTAGGATCCACTTCCCCTAATGAGGCATGTCGCATCCAAAAGCCTCTAGCATCTGTCTGAGTGGACATCTGGAACCACCTTGAGCATCAGGTTGCCACTGCTCCGACCTCGCACCAACGACTTGTTCGGCTGCCCTGTAACCACAGGACCTGCAGCTGTTCGGACGGCTGCAGCTGCAATCCATAGAGACAAAATACTGTACAAGTCGCAGCCGGATTAATGCCACACCAAGCCGCAAACCTTCTGTGTCGCACGAAACATTCGTGGTGTTGATACCGATATGGGAGGCAACTACTGCTACTCAGGATTTTTCCGCTAACGTGACTGAATGCACGTTCTCCTAGAAACATCCTCATTCTGTGCAGTGTGATTTATACCGATACCGTTGTCTATCCGCAACAGCATCCGCGAGCTGATGGAGGCATCCCAAAGCATTCTATTTTTTTCATTAAAATTTATAGGGAAACATATTTATATTTAAGTCCTCTAAAAAACTGGTTAGATTTTGACTAAATTTTGTGAATTGGAAAAAAGTATAATACCAAAACTAAAATTCCCATATATTATTAATAGCATTACCTACCATTACAATGTATATAATAACAGCGATCTTAATTTTTGTTTAGAAGCAGGCATGTCTACACTCAGCCATCGTAGAGTAGCGAGCATGAGTTCGCCCCCCAATGCAGCAGTAGCACTTGTTATCTTTGCATGGAGGAAACCCTACAACGCATCGTGCTCCGTTTCCTTGCATAATTCCTTCTTTAGCTGGAGTAGAAACACTGACATCATCTGTGACATGACCTAGTAGAAGGTATAGGATAAGAGTTCTATTACCAACAAATGCCTCGAGAATAATTACATTCGAAATTATTTGAGTAATTTAACACAGGGGATTGCGATACATTAGCAATTCGCCATGATACACACGGTATCATATAATAACATCTTCTAAATTGTCTAGATCTATCTAAGCATGCACACACATGTCTGTATAGTTTTCACTTACCCTTCCCATGTGCATGAGCAGCAAAGTATCCGAGGAGAAGTAATGAGAAAAACACTAGCGCATCCACCCTCTTTCTGTACTCCATGTGGCAAGACAATTTAATGAACTCCTCACGATTGATCCTAGAAGAGTGTATACTTATATATATATACTATAATCCTAGAAGAGTGTATACTTATATATATATACTATAGCGGAAACCAATTCACTAGCAAGTATTCACCAAAGATATGCTACTCCAAACTTAGCAGTGATTTAGTTTCTTTTAGACAAAATTGTAAGTTATCTATTCTATCATATCTATCTATCTATCTATCTATCTATATCTTCTATATATCTATATCTATATCTATACCCCTTATTATATCTATATCTATACCCCTATATTATTTGGTGAATTTGCTATATCTATCTATATCCCTATATCTATATCTATTTGAGGTGTGGGAAAACCCAAGGTTACAATTCTGGCTCTACTACTACCTACCTGTGTCGAGAGCTCATGGTCGCACACGCATCGCCAACGAGGAGCAAACAATGCAAGCCACTGCACGCAGAGCTGTGCAGCCGTCGCTGCCCTCCACTCCTGCTATGCCACCTGTCACCCCAGGTTTTAGAAGGTAAACCAAATGCGAACCATGTACGTGCTAGGATCAGAACTCACGTACATAGCGATTACATAAATGACTCATCATAGCACAATGCTTCGAATAACAATAAAGAGTAAGTAATAATATTAAAGACTAGAGTCATTTACATAATATAAATCAAAGTACACAGAATTGAAACGTAGCCAACGTAAATTAACCCACCACAGGCAGCTGACTGGGGGATGTCGCTAGCCTAATCCTCAAACTCGTCGAAGTCCTGGAACTCCTGGAGATCCACCTCGACACCTTCTTTACCTGAGCATAGATTGCACCAAAGGCAACCTGGTGTTTTGTGAAAGCAAGGGTGAGTACACATCAACGTACTCAACAAATGTCCCGTTTGGCTGTAGTGGACTAGCTTTATGTGGGGTTAAGGTCAAGCAGTTGCTTTTAGTTGATCAGGTAATTATTACTAGTAGATAGCCAGGTTTTAACATTAACCCAAGTTGTTAACCCAAAAGTACTCTTTCCAAACGGAAGGAATACCAGAAACCATAATCATAATCACAATAGAAACCAGCATTATCCTCATCATCATCTATAAACAAAGTAGTCCTGATTCAATGTGTCTCTAATCAATGGAGCTCCCAAGGCCGCTCATAACCGCGAGCACGCCTGATATATTAGTTTCATAACACTCTGCAGAGGTTGCGCACTTTACCCACGAGCCGTGATTCCTTCTCTAGCCCGGGCTTGCAAGACCCTTATTCACTCTCGAGGTGAATGGCCAAGGATTCACTACGAAGCCCTTACAAAGATTCCCTAAGAGTGTAGCCGCCCGTTAGGTTTCCTAAATGTACTACACTCCTCCCCAAGGGGCAATCCACCCTCGGCAGAGCGAGCCGCATACACCTAGCCCATTGACGGCACGACGGCGAAGTGAACTACACCTCAGTTCCTCTAATTAATTAGCTAAGGGCGTCCATACCACCCTCATGGTTGCACTATTTTCCCGGGTGGTCATCCAACAAACAAGTCCTTATGGAGAGGCGCTCGAGAAACCGCTCGAGTCCCCTAAAATGCCACAAGTATATCATCATATCCAGAAAAAAATCATAGTATCATCATTGTATCTCATCATGTTCATTGATTAAAAGTAAAGCGCTAGCATAGAGCTAATCATAATAATCAATACCCAAAGGGTAAACAAGGACATGAAAACATAATACTAGTCAATCCTTAGGTTGATCATGGTATGCGTGTAATACTCAAAATTGTGTACAAGGAATATATAGTGTTTTCCTTATTTGATGTGCCTCATTTGCATCATAAAAAAAGAGCATACACAAAATTTGGAGTTTAATTCAAACAAATGATAAAAAAAATGCATCATGTTGGAGTTTATATGTTTGTGCATTAAATAAAATAATAATATTAATGGTAATAAGATAATAAATACTAAAAGTTGAATCAAACCCTAAATTTGAAAATAGGGTTTTGAAAATAAAAAGAAAAGAAATACCACATAAAACATAGGGAATAAATATATACATAAATACATTCTCTTCATCTCCAAATGTAAATTGGCACATTTTGATATAAGTACAAATCCATAACTGAAATTCAAATTTGAATTTGAAATCTAAAAGTAGAAATGAAAACCTAAATTTGAAAAAGAAAAGAGAAAAGAATAAAGAAAAAAGAAAAAGGGTAAAATCGCCGCATGGGCCAGATCTGCGCTTTTCGGCCCATAAGAGAATTCCTTCCGCGCAAGCCCAGCCTTCTCTCCTTCGCATGTGCCAACAGGTGGACCACTTCGGTCAGCCGTGCGGCTCGCTCACGCCATCGACGCGTGGGACCCACGAAGCAGCCTATCCCTTGCACTAGACACTCCCGTGTGGGCCACCCTTGTCAGGTCTTCCGTCCTTCTCGGTTGCGAGCTGGAAACGGAACCGCGTGCGCTCGCTTCTCCCTTCTGCTATCTGGAACGCGGGCCCGCCTTGTCAGATATCGTGCGTTCTTCTCTCCGGAGCTCTTGCCGTAGATCCCGCCGCGCGCTAACAGCACACCTCAACCACCTCCGCGCCCGTCGGCCGGGTTTGCTGGGTCCGTTGCGCCCACCCTCATCCCGACCTGGCCACGCCTATAAAGAGTCGCTGTGCTGGCTCCGTCTCCCCTGTTTCAGCGCCGCCGCCGCGCCAAACTTACCGGCTAGGAGGGAGGGGAGCTCGGGATTTGTCGTGGGAGTTGGGGTCGCCGCCGTCGCCTCACCTCCGTTCGTTGCTCTGGGCGGTCGGGTGGTCGCCGCAGGAGCCGGGTACCCAGAGTGGAGCTCGGATCGGTCACCGCTGCCGTTGGGATTCTTCTGCGACTGCGCTCGGCGGTGGGTGAAATCGCGAAGGCGTTGTTCGAGTGGTCATCGGTAAGCGTTTCCCCTCGCTCGCACCTGCTCGGCGTATCATCATTAGCGTAGCGTGCATACCACTGTTGAAGCCGATTGCTAGCTCGTCGTGGCGGGGCGCGGCGTTACCATTCTTCGGTGTTGATCTGAGAGCGTTAGCGATGGTGGTCGGTAGTGGGGAGCCAGTGGCGAGGGCCGTGCGGGGATCCTCGGCGTGCGCGCTCGTCGGCAAGCGGCCGCGCGGGGTGGCCAGGTCCATTTTGTTCAGAGTCTGTGGCGCTCGGTTGCGGCGGTATAGCTGAGAAAAGAAATCGAAGAGAGAGAGAACCGTGAGGTAGAAGACGCGGGCGCGTCCGTCGATCTGGAAGTGGACGGTACTGGTTAGGGCGGGGAGGTCGCTGGGCGCTGCGCTGTTGATCAAACCGCGGACGTCTCGGATCGGGTCAGGCGTACCTGTTCGGCTAATGGCATCGTGACCGTTGGATCGGTTCCAGACGTCTAGGATTAGATCTAGGGGTAAGCGAATGAGAACCGTGGATGTTAGATCTGGCGGTCGAAAATAGTTATACGTTATTTGCTGCGTAGACATAATCTGGGCCGATGGGCAGTGATCGGACGGTCTGGATTTCCGGATACCCCTTCGCGTGGCAAACTTCATAAAGAGACCCTCTGTTTTCACATAATAAACCCGCCGTCCACGTTCACTGTGTTCTGAGTCTCGGGAAAACTTACGTGCTAGCCCCTGATTTTTCTGGAATTCGAGGCCCAGTCCAGAAGGGATTAAAAATAGAGAAATAATTATAGAAATTAGTTTTTAGTACAAAAACAATTCTAGAAACTTGAGAAATTCATATATAATTCATTTTAGCTCCAAATTGAGTCATTCCAGTTGCAATAATTTTGTATTAATATTGTCTACCAACTAGTAACACTGTTTAGCCATGAAACTTGAATTTAAATTATTCATTTGGATTAATCTATTCTAAGCACTAAATAATTTCCGAAATTCATATCTTGGTAACCGCAACTCCAAATTTAGTGGTTCTTGTTTCTACGATCTCGTAACATCGCGTAGATTATTATTGCGTAGTTTATTCTTATGTTTGGTGTGATGTTAATTTTTGTCTATACCATGCTTGTTTGTATTGCTACGACTAGCGCGAGGTTACGAGTCACCTGTGGATCATCCTGGTACCTGGAATCTCAAGTCCCAGGCAAGTTGTGCCCTTGATCACTTCTTTTTACCCACCCATGTTCTGATTAATCATAATGATCTGCATAGGTTAATTTTGATGGGACCCAATAGGTTACCCTAGTTTGATTATCTTTATACCTTGTTACCACTGAACTTTTTGGGTAGTACTTGCTAGTGCTTTATGTGGTTTTGGGTATGAAGATACATTACTCATGATTATACTTTTGTTATCCGTTGTTATTTATCGTTCATGATAAGATCATTATGTTAATTGGAACATGGAGCGACCACCCGGGAAAACAGTGCTACCACAGGGGTATAATGGGACGCCCTTGGCTGATTAATTAGGAAAGCTAGTGGAGGACTACCTTACCCAAAAGGGGCAAGGGCAGTAGGGGAGTGGTCAGTGTAGGGTGGCCCTCGGGAGGATTTTGCTGCGATGGCGGTCCTGCAAGGGATTCCTGCATTGGAGCTTCCTATAAACTGTAGCGGGTTTTCTGAAGCTAGTGGAACTTTGTAAAGGCCTCGTAGTGTTACCCTGCCTCGCCTCCTCGGTAGAGGTGTATGGGAAGTCGCGATCCCTTGGCAGATGGGTAACATGACTTGTGGGTAAAGATGTGCAACCTCTGCAGAGTGTAAAACTGGTATACTAGCCGTGCTCACGGTCATGAGCAGCTCGGACCCTCACATGATTAATTTATGGAACTAAATTCAATTTGTCATATGCATTGCATCGCAGGTGATGTTGTTACTTTTGGTTCTACTACTTAATTGGGTTGGTATTTACTTATACTTAGTAATTGCTAATAAAATTTTGACCAACTTTAAAAGCAATGCTCAGCTCTAACCATCCTCTTTGGTAAGCCTTACACTTCACATGAGCTCCCACCTTTGGCGAGTTCATGCACATTATTCCCCACAACTTGTTGAGCGATGAACGTATGTGAGCTCACTCTTGCTGTCTCACACCCCCCCACAGGTCAAGAACAGGTACCACAGGATGAGGCGCATGGAGGATGCTGTGACGAGTTCGTGAGTGGTCTAGGCCGTCGTCTCCCAGTCAACTTTGGTTTGCTGGACCGTTGTCTCCTTATAATGTAATTATTTATTTTGTATAGAACTCCTGTTATATAGTAAAGATGTGACATTTGATCCTGTGCCATGATTCATCATATGTGTGAGACTTGGTCCCAGCACACCTGGTGATTATGTTCGCGCCCGGGTCTTGGTGCCCCGAAATCCGGGTGTGACAGAAGTGGTATCAGAGGAATGTTGACTGTAGGACGAAACCTAGATAGAACTGGACAACCAATACTTACTTACCCTTGCTACTCTAATTCTTTTCTAAACTTTTCTTAATCTTTTCTCATCTATTTTCGCTTTACTCTGATTATTTTTACCTTTTCATTCTAAAGACAAATGTGGATTTCACACTTTGAAATCCTGTGCCTAAAGTGACTTTTAGGAATAGGAGACCTCATCTTAGGAACAAAAACAAAACTATTTTTTTATAATTATTTGTGCCCTTGAATGTTTGTTCTTAGGATACTTGCCTGATTTGGATCTTTGATTGAGTGTGATGAGTTGTGGAGGAATGTCCACAATCACATATGCATATACATATCAAAAAAATGCTTATAAAAATAACTAGGTAAACTAGGTTATCCCTCATTAAAGTATCTAGCCTAACAATATTCATCTCATCTTAAAAGATTTTATCCTACACTCATAGATCCATCTTATGTGAAAAGATCCTAACTTATCCTAATTAAAATATATCTTATCTTAAAAGATTTTCTCTTATCTTAATAGATTCATCTCATCTTAAAAGATTCTATCCTATCTTATCTTGTCATATCCTAACTACCTTGCTTATCTCGTACTAGGTGTAATAACTATGATCTATCCTAAAATAAGTAGATCTTAACTAGTCTAATCTAGTTATATCCAATATGTCTATCCCCACCTAACATCAAACAAGATTTTGACCTACATCATGTAGTCTATCTCATTCATATCTATCTTAACCATATTCCCCAACCCCGATGATATACACTAACCTCGAATCAATGAGACCAAGACCAGAGAAGAGAAGATCGACCTCGACAAGGAAGGATAAAACAGTCAAAGTGAATCTCGAGATGAATCAAGACTTAAACATTGCTGGTGAAGTCTTTTCCTTGTCATAATCTTTCTTACCTCAACTTGTCCAGCTTATACCCTATATAATAGGTAACTAGATACCTAGGCTCTCCTAATCAACCCCTATTGACTATAAAAAAATGAGACTCCGGATTTTTGAACCAACTATAGACTAAAAGCGGAATTACAAACCAATTCTTTTGCATCCCTTTTCTTACAAATCTCGAGGACGAGATTATTTTTAAGGGGGGTAGGATTTGTAATACTCAAAATTGTGTACAAGGAATATATAGTGTTTTCCTTATTTGATGTGCCTCATTTGCATCATAAAAAAAGAGCATACACAAAATTTGGAGTTTAATTCAAACAAATGATAAAAAAATGCATCATGCTGGAGTTTATATGTTTGTGCATTAAATAAAATAATAATGTTAATGGTAATAAGATAATAAATACTAGAAGTTGAATCAAACCCTAAATTTGAAAATAGGGTTTTGAAAATAAAAAGAAAAGAAAAACCACATAAAACATAGGGAATAAATATATACATAAATACATTCTCTTCATCTCCAAATGTAAATTGGCACATTTTGATATAAGTACAAATCCATAACTGAAATTCAAATTTGAATTTGAAATCTAAAAGTAGAAATGAAAACCTAAATTTGAAAAAGAAAAGAGAAAAGAATAAAGAAAAAGGGTAAAATCGCCGCATGGGCCAGATCTGCGCTTTTCGGCCCATAAGAGAATTCCTTCCGCGCAAGCCCAGCCTTCTCTCCTTCGCATGTGCCGACAGGTGGACCACTTCGGTCAGCCGTGCGCTCGCTCACGCCATCGACGCGTGGGACCCACGAAGCAGCCTATCCCTTGCACTAGACACTCCCGTGTGGGCCACCCTTGTCAGGTCTTCCGTCCTTCTCGGTTGCGAGCTGGAAACGGAACCGCGTGCGCTCGCTTCTCCCTTCTGCTATCTGGAACGCGGGCCCGCCTTGTCAGATATCGTGCGTTCTTCTCTCCGGAGCTCTTGCCGTAGATCCCGCCGCGCGCTAACAGCACACCTCAACCACCTCCGCGCCCGTCGGCCGGGTTTGCTGGGTCCGTTGCGCCCACCCTCATCCCGACCTGGCCACGCCTATAAAGAGTCGCTGTGCTGGCTCCGTCTCCCCTGTTTCAGCGCCGCCGCCGCGCCAAACTTACCGGCTAGGAGGGAGGGGAGCTCGGGATTCGCCGTGGGAGTTGGGGTCGCCGCCGTCGCCTCACCTCCGTTCGTTGCTCTGGGCGGTCGGGTGGTCGCCGCAGGAGCCGGGTACCCAGAGTGGAGCTCGGACCGATCACCGCTGCCGTCGGGATTCTTCTGCGACTGCGCTCGGCGGTGGGTGAAATCGCGAAGGCGTTGTTCGAGTGGTCATCGGTAAGCGTTTCCCCTCGCTCGCACCTGCTCGGCGTATCATCATTAGCGTAGCGTGCATACCACTGTTGAAGCCGATTGCTAGCTCGTCGTGGCGGGGCGCGGCGTTACCATTCTTCGGTGTTGATCTGAGAGTGTTAGCGATGGCGGTCGGTAGTGGGGAGCCAGTGGCGAGGGCCGTGCGGGGATCCTCGGCGTGCGCGCTCGCCGGCAAGCGGCCGCGCGGGGTGGCCAGGTCCATTTTGTTCAGAGTCTGTGGCGCTCGGTTGCGACGGTATAGCTGAGAAAAGAAATCGAAGAGAAAGAGAACCGTGAGGTAGAAGACGCGGGCGCGTCCGTCGATCTGGAAGTGGACGGTACTGGTTAGGGCGGGGAGGTCGCTGGGCGCTGCGCTGTTGATCAAACCGCGGATGTCTCGGATCGGGTCAGGCGTACCTGTTCGGCTAATGGCATCGTGACCGTTGGATCGGTTCCAGACGTCTAGGATTAGATCTAGGGGTAAGCGAATGAGAACCGTGGATGTTAGATCTGGCGGTCGAAAATAGTTATACGTTATTTGCTGCGTAGACATAATCTAGGCCGATGGGCAGTGATCGGACGGTCTGGATTTCCGGATACCCCTTCGCGTGGCAAACTTCATAAAGAGACCCTCTGTTTTCACATAATAAACCCGCCGTCCACGTTCACTGTGTTCTGAGTCTCGGGAAAACTTACGCGCTAGCCCCTGATTTTTCTGGAATTCGAGGCCCAGTCCAGAAGGGATTAAAAATAGAGAAATAATTATAGAAATTAGTTTTTAGTACAAAAACAATTCTAGAAACTTGAGAAATTCATATATAATTCATTTTAGCTCCAAATTGAGTCATTCCAGTTGCAATAATTTTTTATTAATATTGTCTACCAACTAGTAACATTGTTTAGCCATGAAACTTGAATTTAAATTATTCATTTGGATTAATCTATTCTAAGCACTAAATAATTTCCGAAATTCATATCTTGGTAACCGCAACTCCGAATTTAGTGGTTCTTGTTTCTACGATCTCGTAACATCGCGTAGATTATTATTGCGTAGTTTATTCTTATGTTTGGTGTGATGTTAATTTTTGCCTATACCATGCTTGTTTGTATTGCTACGACTAGCGCGAGGTTACGAGTCACCTGTGGATCATCCTGGTACCTGGAATCTCAAGTCCCAGGCAAGTTGTGCCCTTGATCACTTCTTTTTACCCACCCATGTTCTGATTAATCATAATGATCTGCATAGGTTAATTTTGATGGGACCCAATAGGTTACCCTAGTTTGATTATCTTTATACCTTGTTACCACTGAACTTTTTGGGTAGTACTTGCTAGTGCTTTATGTGGTTTTGGGTATGAAGATACATTACTCATGATTATACTTTTGTTATCCGTTGTTATTTATCGTTCATGATAAGATCATTATGTTAATTGGAACATGGAGCGACCACCCGGGAAAACAGTGCTACCACAGGGGTATAATGGGACGCCCTTGGCTGATTAATTAGGAAAGCTAGTGGAGGACTACCTTACCCGAAAGGGGCAAGGGCAGTAGGGGAGTGGTCAGTGTAGGGAGGCCCTCGGGAAGATTTTGCTGCGATGGCGGTCCTGCAAGGGATTCCTGCATTGGAGCTTCCTATAAACTGTAGCGGGTTTTCTGAAGCTAGTGGAACTTTGTAAAGGCCTCGTAGTGTTACCCTGCCTCGCCTCCTTGGTAGAGGTGTATGGGAAGTCGCGATCCCTTGGCAGATGGGTAACATGACTTGTGGGTAAAGATGCGCAACCTCTGCAGAGTGTAAAACTGGTATACTAGCCGTGCTCACGGTCATGAGCAGCTCGGACCCTCACATGATTAATTTATGGAACTAAATTCAATTTGTCATATGCATTGCATCGCAGGTGATGTTGTTACTTTTGGTTCTACTACTTAATTGGGTTGGTATTTACTTATACTTAGTAATTGCTAATAAAATTTTGACCAACTTTAAAAGCAATGCTCAGCTCTAACCATCCTCTTTGGTAAGCCTTACACTTCACATGAGCTCCCACCTTTGGCGAGTTCATGCACATTATTCCCCACAACTTGTTGAGCGATGAACGTATGTGAGCTCACTCTTGCTGTCTCACACCCCCCCCACAGGTCAAGAACAGGTACCACAGGATGAGGCGCATGGAGGATGTTGTGACGAGTTCGTGAGTGGTCTAGGCCGTCGTCTCCCAGTCAACTTTGGTTTGCTGGACCGTTGTCTCCTTATAATGTAATTATTTATTTTGTATAGAACTCCTGTTATATAGTAAAGATGTGACATTTGATCCTGTGCCATGATTCATCATATGTGTGAGACTTGGTCCCAGCACACCTGGTGATTATGTTGGCGCCCGGGTCTTGGTGCCCCGAAATCCGGGTGTGACAATGCGGGTTGATGAATTATAAAGTAAATGAGACACAATAGGTCAGAGGACACTTGCCTTCACCAAACCGATGCTCAGGGTCTTCGACTTCGTAGGACTCAAAGAACTTCATCTTAGGACCAGAGGTTCACCAAATCTTGATTGTCGATTCCTCGAAGCTCAGGAACAGATCGCAATCTATTAGCGACGCACAACGAAGACAAACAAGCACAAGAAAACATATACTTGCATAAGAACATTACATCGTACAAGATAAAATAATATAAAGCATGCAATAAAAAAATAAAGCTCGCTTCTATGCCGGCGCGAGGAAAAGAAAAGCAGAAATCGGAGCTATGGTCAAGAAGTTATCGCATTTATGCCAAACAGGTATTAACTATAACATTTAATTCGACTTTATCAAATATAAATTATATCTACTATTTAGTTCGATTAATCTGCTACACGAACAACTATCATTAAATAAGTAATTTAATTAAAAAGAGAGATTCTAAGCGAGGTGAAATCACGAAAAGCGAAACAACACGACAGCGTGTGAACGACGCGCGGCCACGTGCGACATAGCACGCGGACGACGCACGAAACAGTGTGCGCGACCAGCGTGAACGACGCGCAAATCTGCACGTCAATGAGCACATCACGCGTGAGCAGCGTGACGATGTGCGCAGATAGTGTGACGACGCTTGATACTAGCTAACAGATAACGAGATTATACTAAACAAGTATTAGTTCGAAAACATTTACGCTGACATTAATCATGCTAATATTTAATTACAAATTAGTTTTAATCAGACTAACAAATAATTAATTAATTAGTTAAAACATGTTTACGACAAAACAATGCTACTAACTCGTACACGACGAGGTTACAAAGTTAACGCGACTGAAACTAGTCAAATCATGTTTGCGACGTAAAATATATTGAAAAAATTAATATTTTGCGCATTTAATGTGATGCTGCGTATTTTCATTGGTTAAAACTTACCACACGGATGGCCACGGGTTTGAAGACACAGAAAAACCGACCGGATCTAGTGTGGCCATACACGGAACGGCGTTGCACATGGCCAACCAGGCATTAATACGTGGCTGTCAGTTTTCTTTCCCACACACATTACGTGCAATGATGATATCGTATAGGAAGGAACATGCAGGGGTCTATGATGGTTCTCCTTTCCGTGCTGCGATCATGTGTGCAGTGAGAAGATCGCGCCATGGCGCTAGGCAACGAATGAGCATGCAGGTGGGGCCACATGGGGTGGTTTCCTTTTTTTCCTATTCCATACTGCACGAACGGCAATAGTAGGAAAACGGATTGGCCTGCCGGAGCGGGCGCGATGCCGACGTGGCATGCACTATGGTGGGTGGGGCTGACGGCGGTGGTGTCTGCTCGCCGGAGTCGGGGCTGAGCGGTGCGCAGCAGCACCATACAAGGGTGTGTCGTGGCAGGGAAGGCTCGGCTAGACATCGGCCTAGCCAGGGGTCACGCAGGGTGGCTGCACGAGCTCGGCTGGGGGCGAGGCGGGCTAGCTGTGTGGGCCACGCCAAGCCGCACCGGTGAGGGGCTAGGCCAGCTGCGTCGCTAGGTGAGTAGGGAGTTTGGTGCGAGCTCCTTGGTCGCCATGATGTTTGCGTAGTGACGAGGAAGAAGGAGGCGAAGACGAGGGAGAAGGAGAGGATTTGTCACCTACACATGAAGAACAGCCGAGCAGGCAATCAATGAAGAGGAAGACGATGCGAGGAAGACGATGGGGCTGCTCCTCCGACGACGCGAGGAAGACGACGAGGTGGACCCTTAGACCACGAAGGCACAATGCATAGAGAGGAAAACGCGTGGGCTGCTCATGTGTGAGAAGGAAGAGGGAAGGGGTTCATGGCAGGGTGTACGATTGTATAGAAAGGAGAGGGTATGTATAGAAAGGAGAGGGCACGAGAGGTGGTTGTCAATTTCACGGCGGCTCTTGTCTTGGCAGAGCGAGAGAGACAGCTGTGCGGCAAGTTGCACGAGATAGGGTTAGACAGAGTTAGATGGGTGGTAGACAGGGTTAGATAAAATTAGACGAAGACGATCAGAGTCGGTCCGTGGGCCCAAGATGACGAGGTGGACGCCGAAGGGAAAGACGAGGATAGAGGAGGATCGCCGACGCGAGCAGCATGTCGTTCGCGAGAAGACGCGGTTCAGTAATCTCGCGAAAAGGGGCACGAGATCTGGAATAGGTTCGACGAGAGGAAGAAATTTATATATATATAAATTATCGAGTTCCAAAAATTTTATAGTTTTCACAACTACCACATTTTAGGTATTTAATTAATATTAGAAAAACTGAAATTCATATTTCATACCCGAAGAAACCTTCCGAAGATTCCAAAAACTCTTGGGAACATCCTCGATATATTTTCATCTGTAATGATAACATTTTGCACTCATAAACACTATGTATCGGCATGAATGCAACAATCAAAGTTCCTCTAAGATTTTATTTTTCTAGGATTTTGCATAGATATAAAACAAAATAACTCTTCACTATTTAGAAAAAGAAAAACAAGGAAAAGAGAGGGTAACACCTGAATTTGGTGAATATTAGAAAAGAAATTTTATACCCCCAAATTCATGGTGTTACAAATCTAACCCACTTAACAGGAATCTCCCCCCCCCCCCCCCGAGATTCAGGAAGACGCTAGCAAGAAAACAAGGTTGGTTCATAGGATTTCACGGCTTTCTTGAGTTGAATTTGACTCTGAAAGCTTAACTTGTGGACTGGTTGCTTTGACCTTCAGATGCTCGCAACCAATTGATATAATTCTTAAGGATCCCTTGGACCTGTGGGTTAGGACCCACGCACGCTTTCACTACACCTCTTTGATCTTGTTGGTTGATGTTGATCGCATTGTCTTCATTGGGGTTAGCAGCTAACCCCCTTTCTAGAAGCATTGATACACACTTGGTGAAGATGCTGCCGACTATGATATTGACTGATTAAGAGAGGTTGCAGGATGCCAACCGGATAGGTGCAAGAGGGAAGGGTATAGATAGCAAAGGTAAGCATAGATGGATTAAAAAGGGAGAGCACCCAGCTACCTAACTCTATGGCACTCAGCTAGTAAACGGATGTCATTGCGGACCTAGGGGCCACAACACACCAACACTCATCACAAAGAAGCAAATCAGTCATAACACAAAGACAAACAGCACAAGCATACAACAACAAACATCTCGTTGCTACACGTTAATGTTAACTAGATGGTGGTCTTTCCTTACAAAGGGGAAACTACTCTAAGGCCATCGAAAGGCAAGGGGAATAATAAGACATGCAGGATAGGGGCATGAGCATAATAAAGGATGGGGCTAAAGCAAAGATTGTAACCTACAGAGAGAGAATACAACCAAGGTGAGGGTAGATAAAACACCATTCTCAAATCGAGATGGGAAAGATGATGATTCAAAAGGTAGGCATAAGATAAGCATCATGGAAAGATCTAGTGATTACAAAGGTATAAGAGGTAACAGGAAAAAGCACACCAAAAGATCGACTTAAGACAAGACTTGCAACACGACAGAGGAATAGGGAACGAATAAGAGCAGGAGGTGTAAGACAACACTCCTGAACTCAAATGGGAGAGGAAGCTTTAAAATGCAGGTACATGATAAGCATCAAGGTGCAAGATCGATGGATGACAAGGGTTAAGGTGATCACAAAAAAACACACAACCAATGAATGTATTTTAGATAAAACTTGCAAGGTGTCAAAGAAAGGGAGTAGTGAATGATGAAATAGATGAGGCATTATCCCTGAACAGTGATGGAAAAGAGGGGGCTTCAAAGGGTAGGTTCAAGGTAAGCAGGAAGGCATGGGCATAGATATCATGAGGGTTTTTAAGGTAATAACAGACAAGGATGTATGAGAGGAGATAAATAGGCATAAGACGAAGGGTATAAGTACCATAAATAATGGAGTTAATACCAGACCTTCAAATGGAAAAGGAGAGGGTACGTCCAAGGGCGAGATAGGTAAATTGCCGCTCTCAAATTGAGGTGGAAGAGAGGAGATTTTTAAAGAGTGGGCACAAAGATAAGTATCAAGGCAAGATCGATGGATAACAAGGTAATGGTGATAGCAAATAAAAACACATCAAAGGATGGAATTAAAACGCAAATGCTAATTTTGATATCGGATGGTTTTTAACACAAATGCTTGAAACACAAATGCTCCACCAGCTGATGCTCTAGCTGTTACTTGCAGAATTGCAAACCATAAGTGCAGCCCCATCTTTTCACATGGCACTCATCATTGTCTTGATGGAATAGTTAACATTAGTGTTATTAAGAATAAAAGTTAGATCCTGCATCCAATGAGTATGTAATTTTCATGGCCATAGAAGGAAGCACTCAGATAGTAGCGTTAAATAGGGAATTCTCTCATTTTATTGCCACCTTGCACTTTGACCTCAAAAAATCATTTCACGATATATATGTTTTTGTTACCTCATCTATGTTTATTAACACTGTTTTTATTTAATGTCCTTCTGTTATTATTTCATCCTGATTGTGTTCATTGAGGACAATCAAAATTTCTTCTATGTTATATGTACAAAGAAATTCTGTGAATAGTTATACATATTCTTTAGTCTTGGTGTCCTGCATTTGTAAACATGCTTGATGTAGGGGGTTCTCTATGCAGTAGGGTTTATGGTTTAGGGTTTAGGGCTATTTGTAAAACATTTTATCTTTTTTCAAAATGCTTCCTCTTCCAAAGGAGCAGGAATTTTTTTATATAGAACAAAATCCCCTAGACTAAACCATCCAGGAATCTCGGTAATTTCCCAACGGTTTTCATTTTCAATTTCAAAAACAGCTATTGGACTTCCCGTCCACCATAGCTCACAGCTCAACCATCAAAACTTTTGAAACCAATTGTCAAAAGCATTTTTGGAAAACAACATACTAATTGTCAAACCAAGTCATAACTCATTCATATCCGTGGACGCGGACTATTCGAATAGGTTTTGAAACTCTGTGAAGAGGTGTACACTTCACCCAATAGTCCGGTTTCTGCAATCTCACCGTCGTGAGATCGGATTACCAAAACTCTCTCCTCCCCTACATGTCTTTACCTTAACAGTTATACCAAAAGTAACATGGCCACCTCCATGCCCAAACCAGGACAAAACTTTCCCCCTCCTTGTCCTCCTGGTGCTCGCCAGCCAACATAACCCTAGGGTGCCGACCGTGCAAGTTTGGATCAAGCGACTGCCCATATGGTCTTGAGTGGTTGTACTTGAAAAGACTATAGACAGTGAAGAATGGCATACCGGTCCTTATACGAGAGGGGTAATTCTTCATTCTTACACCTAACCGGGCTAAGCCATCACCTTAAGGCCCACCCAACACCGAGGAGACCCTGATCATCCCACTCAAAGGTGATAAGGGTGATAACCCTTCATCATACACATTTTGAAAAACATTTTATTTTGAAAAACTCACACCTTTTTTCAAACCTTTTTGTAACAAAAATGTTAAGGAGTATAAAGATGAATTGCGGCAAAGTTCTAAGGCTAGGTTGCCATATTAACATGTCTCTTAGCAGAAAAATCATATAATGCATAAAATAACATGCTGATGATTGTCTTTGAAAAACATATGTAATTTATGCATCAAAGGGATCCAGTGAGCTTGCCATGCTTTAACCAGTGAAAGGGTGAGAGCTCGTGGAATTGGCTTCTGGCTCCACCGTCTGGCGTAGACTTGCAGAACTGGCCTTCACAAGACAGCATGAACGCTCCGATAACTACATAGCATGAACAAGCAAGCATACAAATCAGCAAGTATATCAACAAATATTCATTATAGTGGTCAGGAATGGTGGTAGATGGGTGAATATAGTTTTGAGTATAGTTTGTGTTGATGGAGTAGAGATGCTTACCCGAAGAGTGTATTGGAGGTGGACCAATACTAGAAGTGTAGTGGCAGAGCGAGGTAACTGAGTGCGGGGGGTGGTTGCCTTAGCTCAGGTTGTTGAGGGTGTGGAAGGGAGAGGGTAACTCTCTGGAGGTATTTATAGATGGGTGCGTATGGTTTAGTATGGTAGAGTTTACTGTTTATGAGAATCGTGGTGAAAGAATCAATTTGGATAGAAAATTATAGGTGAAATATGGGACAAGACTATTTTTGGAGTTTTCTACAATATGAACCATGCTTACGGAATTACATGGATGGATAGAGGGTAATTTGATAAGAATTTAGAAATCAGAACTGTCAAAATGAGAGACTGGACAAAGGAGTTTTGGTTTTTATAATCATAGGAATATAAAAGGAAAAGGGAAAAGGAATATTCCTAGAATATTCCAAAATTACAATATTTAGAGATATTTGGAAGCAAAGTGCCATGAATTATTTCTGGACTGTTCATGAGCAGATACTTATGTTGGTGGCAATTGTTCCTACCTTCTCTGTTGTCGGACAAGAGTAAGGCAGCACCCAAACAACTGGAATACTGCGATATTCTCGTCTGGACGGGCTGTGGTATCTTGGGCCAGGTTTTATAAGATTGACGGTGTATCCATACAAACATGTTTCACCTTTCTTTTTGGAAGCTTGTTTCGAAAGAACCTTAAAGTTAAGCATGCTCAACTTGGAGCAATTCTTGGATGGGTGACCAAAGGGGAAGTTCTTACTAGAAAGAAAATCACAGTCCTCGGAGTCTGTATGACTGAGATATTGGTCTGGTAGGTCTTAGGTGAGTTGATCATCATGATGGATGAGAAGTTGAATATTTGAGAGATGAGAGTAACAATGTATAGTAGGATGAACGATGAATAATGATTATGAATGATCCGTTTAACGGTGAATAGTTCATATGAACGAAAGATGAACGATGAATATGGATTATGAACGAACGATGAACGATAAATAGTTTGTATGAACGAACAATGAATAGGGATAATGAACAAACGAACGATCGGAATTTTGGCAGCATAACGACTGAACAAAGATTATTTGGACGAACGAATGAACAAACTACAAAAATATTTGGAATATTTAGGCAATATTTCTGAAAGAATTTGAAGGGATCACTTGGAAAATATTTGTAGGTCTTTTTGAGGAGAATTTTGGAGAGAATATAGACCACTATATTTTCTTTGTTGAGATCAACTTGCAAATAAACATTTTGAAACAAAATTTAAAAGTTCATTTTGAATTTAGAGCGAGTTTGAGAAATTTTCTAGATTTGAATTTTCGGGGTGCTACATATCTGTACAAACATGGTTCGCCTTTCTTTTTGAAAGCCTGGTTCGAAAGAACCTCGAAGTTAAGCGTTCTCAACTTAGAGCAATTCTGGGATGGGTGACCAATCGTGAAGTTCTAACTGGAAGGAAAATCACAGTCACCAGAGTTTGTATGGCTGAGATATTAGTCTGGCAGGTTTTAGGTGAGCTCATCATCATGATGGATGAGTAGTTGAATATTTGGGCGATCAGATGAACAATAATAAGTAACGATGGTTAGTACGATGAACGATCCGATGAACGATGAATAGTGATTATGAATTATTTGATGAACGATGAATAGTTCGTTTGGACGAACGATGAATAGGTATTATGAACGAACAATGAATAGTTCATAGGAACGAACGATGAACATGGATTATGAACGAACGGATGAACAATCGGACGAAAGAGCGATCAGAATTTTGTCAGTATAATGGCTGGACAAAGATTATTTGGACACGAACGAACGAACGATCGAATGATCGGACGGATGAACAAATGAACCATGAACTATCGGATGGATGATCGAACAATCGGAGGAACGAACGAATGAACTATGAACATTTGGACGAACAATTGAATGAACAACCGAATGATCCTTGTGCGCGTGTTGTGCTTGTGTGGGAGTGGGAGTAAGTTAGTGAGTGGGATTGAGTAGCCATGAAATGGCTTGGGATGGCATGAGTGGGCCCCTTGCCCCTTTATTAATGGGCAAGGTGGGGGATTAGGCGAAGGAGTCGAGGATTAGTGGGAGGAGGCGAGGATTAGTGAGAGATAAACCATGTATTAGCTATGGATAAGTGAAATTAGCTTGTAGAGCTCACTGTATGACCCCGGAGGCGTATGTATATGTATGAGCATAAGGAAAATTATTAAGAAAATATTTGTAGGGATTTTAAAAGTGATTCCGAGGGTATTTCTTAGGAGAAAAATATTTGGAGAAATATCGGTGGAACATTTAGCCAGTATTTCTGAAAAGAATTTGAGGGGATCACTAGGGAAATATTTGTAGGATATTTTGAAAAGAATTTCGGAGATAAGGCAGACCACTATATTTTTTTGTTGAGATCAACTCGCAAGAAAACATTTTGAAACAAAATTTAAATTTCATTTTGAATTTAGAGCGAGTTTGAGAAATTTTCTAGGTTTGCATTTTTGGGGTGCTACAAGGGGCTGACGTCATAGGGCTGAGAAAATAGATGTAAGGATGTGGCAAAAAAAGAAAGTCTAACAAGGAAGTCTAACTCTCATGATCGTGCCATGTGCCCCCAAAAGGTCCTAATGACCTTATCGTTACTATTTGCGAGGAGTCTCCCCAATCGGGTGACCTATTGCGATCGTCGCTTGATCCACCCTCGTTCGGCGCCACCTCCTTCCCTTTCTAGGATGTTTCTTGGCTTGGAGCACCCTGCTCCTAGCGGGCAACATCGGCTTTAGGATCCACTTCCCCTGAAGAGGCATGTCGCATCCAAAAGCCTCTAGCATCTGTCTGAGTGGACATCTGGAACCAGCTTGAGCATCAGGTTGCCACTGCTCCGACCTCGCACCAACGACTTGTTCGGCTGCCCTGTAACCACAGGACCTGCAGCTGTTCGGACGGCTGCAGCTGCAATCCATAGAGACAAAATACTGTACAAGCCGCAGCCGGATTAATGCCACAGCAAGCCGCAAACCTTCTGTGTCGCACGAAACATTCGTGGTGCTGACACCGATATGGGAGGCAACTACTGCTACTCAGGATTTTTCCGCTAACGTGACCGAATGCACGTTCTCCTAGAAACGTCCTCATTCTTGGCAGTGAGATTTATACCGATACCGTTGTCTATCTGCAACAGCATCCACGAGCTGATGGAGGCATCCCAAAGCATTCTAATATTTTTTTCATTAAAATTTATAGGGAAACATACTTTATATTTAAGTCCTCTAAAAAACTGGTTAGATTTTGACTAAATTTTGTGAATTGGAAAAAAGTATAATACCAAAACTAAAATTCCCATATATTATTAATAGCATTACCTACCATTACAATGTATATAATAACAGCGATCTTAATTTTTGTTTAGAAGCAGGCATGTCTACACTCAGCCATCGTAGAGTAGCGAGCATGAGTTCGCCCCCCAATGCAGCAGTAGCACTTGTTATCTTTGCATGGAGGAAACCCTACAACACATCGTGCTCCGTTTCCTTGCATAATTCCTTCTTTAGCTGGAGTAGAAACACCGACATCATCTGTGACATGACCTAGTAGAAGGTATAGGATAAGAGTTCTATTACCAACAAATGCCTCGAGAATAATTACATTCGAAATTATTTGAGTAATTTAACACAGGGGATTGCGATACATTAGCAATTCGCCATGATACACACACGGTATCATATAATAACATCTTCTAAATTGTCTAGATCTATCTAAGCATGCACACACATGTCTGTATAGTTTTCACTTACCCTTCCCATGTGCATGAGCAGCAAAGTATCCGAGGAGAAGTAACGAGAAAAACACTAGCGCATCCACCCTCTTTCTGTACTCCATGTCGCAAGACAATTTAAGGAACTCCTCACGATTGATCCTAGAAGAGTGTATACTTATATATATACTATAATCCTAGAAGAGTGTATACTTATATATATATATATATACTATAGTGGAAACCAATTCACTAGCAAGTATTCACCAAAGATATGCTACTCCAAACTTAGCAGTGATTTAGTTTCTTTTAGACAAAATTGTAAGTTATCTATTCTATCATATCTATCTATCTATATCTTCTATATGTCTATATCTATATCTATACCCCTTATTATATCTATATCTATACCCCTATATTATTTGGTGAATTTGCTATATCTATCTATATCCCTATATCTATATCTATTTGAGGTGTGGGAAAACCCAAGGTTACAATTCTGGCTCTACTACTACCTGCCTGTGTCGAGAGCTCATGGTCGCACACGAATCGCCAACGAGGAGCAAAAAATGCAAGCCATTGCACGCAGAGCTGTGCAGCCGTCGCTGCCCTCCACTCCTGCTATGCCACCTGTCACCCCAGGTTTTAGAAGGTAAACCGAATGCGAACCATGTACGTGCCAGGATCAGAACTCACGTACATAGCGATTACATAAATGACTCATCATAGCACAATGCTTCGAATAACAATAAAGAGTAAGTAATAATATTAAAGACTAGAGTCATTTACATAATATAAATCAAAGTACACAGAATTGAAACGTAGCCAACGTAAATTAACCCACCATAGGCAGCTGACTTGGGGAGGTCGCTAGCCTAATCCTCAAACTCGTCGAAGTCCTGGAACTCCTGGAGATCCACCAATACACCTTCTTTACCTGAGCATAGATTGCACCAAAGGCAACCTGGTGTTTTGTGAAAGCAAGGGTGAGTACACATCAACGTACTCAACAAATGTCCCGTTTGGCTGTAGTGGACTAGCTTTATGTGGGGTTAAGGTCAAGCAGTTGCTTTTAGTTGATCAGGTAACTATTACTAGTAGATAGCCAGGTTTTAACATTAACCCAAGTTGTTAACCCAAAAGTACTCTTTCCAAACGGAAGGAATACCAGAAACCATAATCATAATCATAATCACAATAGAAACCAGCATTATCCTCATCATCATCTGTAAACAAAGTAGTCCTGATTCAATGTGTCTCTAATCAATGGAGCTCCCAAGGCCGCTCATAACCGCGAGCACGCCTGATATATTAGTTTCATAACACTCTGCAGAGGTTGCGCACTTTACCCACGAGCCATGATTCCCTCTCTAGCCCGGGCTTGCAAGACCCTTATTCACTCTCGAGGTGAATGGCCAAGGATTCACTACGAAACCCTTACAAAGATTCCCTGAGGGTGTAGCCGCCCGTTAGGTTTCCTAAATGTACTGCACTCCTCCCCAAGGGGCAATCCACCCTCGGCAGAGCGAGCCGCATACACCTAGCCCATTGACGGCACGACGGCGAAGTGAACTACACCTCAGTTCCTCTAATTAATTAGCTAAGGGCGTCCCATACCACCCTCATGGTTGCACTATTTTCCCGGGTGGTCATCCAACAAACAAGTCCTTATGGAGAGGCGCTCGAGAAACCGCTCGAGTCCCCTAAAATGCCACAAGTATATCATCATATCCAGAAAAAAATCATAGTATCATCATTGTATCTCATCATGTTCATTGATTAAAAGTAAAGCGCTAGCATAGAGATAATCATAATAATCAATACCCAAAGGGTAAACAAGGACATGAAAACAGAATACTAGTCAATCCTTAGGTTGATCATGGTATGCGGGTTGATGAATTATAAAGTAAATGAGACACAATAGGTCAGAGGACACTTGCCTTCACCAAACCGATGCTCAGGGTCTTCGACTTCGTAGGACTCAAAGAACTTCATCTCAGGACCAGAGGTTCATCAAATCTTGATTGTCGATTCCTCGAAGCTCAGGAACAGATCGCAATCTATTAGCGACGCACAACAAAGACAAACAAGCACAAGCAAACATATACTTGCATAAGAACATTACATCATACAAGATAAAATAATATAAAGCATGCAATAAAAAAATAAAGCTCGCTTCTATGGTGGCGCGAGGAAAAGAAATGCGGAAATCGGAGCTATGGTCAAGAAGTTATCGCATTTATGCCAAACAGGTATTAACTATAACATTTAATTCGACTTTATCAAATATAAATTATATCTACTATTTAGTTCGATTAATCTGCTACACGAACAACTATCATTAAATAAGTAATTTAATTAAAAAGAGAGATTCTAAGCGAGGCGAAATCATGACGCGCGAAACAACACGACAGCGTGTGAACGACGTGCGGCCACGTGCGACATAGCACGCGGACGACGCACGAAACAGTGTGCGCGACCAGCGTGAACGACGCGCGAATCTGCACGTCAACGAGCACATCACGCGTGAGCAGCGTGACGATGTGCGCAGATAGTGTGACGACGCTTGATACTCGCTAACAGATAACGAGATTATACTAAACAAGTATTAGTTCGAAAACATTTACGTTGACATTAATCATGCTAATATTTAATTACAAATTAGTTTTAATCAGACTAACAAATAATTAATTAATTAGTTAAAACATGTTTACGACAAAACAATGCTACTGACTCATACATGACGAGGTTACAAAGTTAACGCGACTGAAACTAGTCAAATCATGTTTGTGACGTAAAATATATTGAAAAAATTAATATTTTGCGCATTTAATGTGATGCTGCGTATTTTCATTGGTTAAAACTTACCACACGGATGGCCACGGGTTTGAAGACACAAAAAAACCGACCGGATCTAGTGTGGCCATACACGGAACGACGTTGCACATGGCCAACCAGGCATTAATACGTGGCTGTCAGTTTTCTTTCCCACACACATTATGTGCAATGAGGATATCGTATAGGAAGGAACATGCAGGGGGCTACGATGGTTCTCCTTTCCATGCTGCGATCGTGTGTGCAGTGAGAAGATCGCGTCGCGGCGCTAGGCAACGAATGAGCATGCAGGTGGGGCCACACGGGGTGGTTTCCTTTTTTTCCTATTCCATACTGCACGAACGGCCATAGTAGGAAAACGGATTGGCCTGCTGGAGCGGGCGTGATGCCGACGTGGCATGCACTATGGCGGGTGGGGCTGACGGCGGTGGTGTCTGCTCGCCAGAGTCGGGGCTGAGCGGTGCGCAGCAGCACCATACAAGGGTGTGTCGTGGCAGGGAAGGCTCGGCTAGACATCGGCCTGACCAGGAATCACGCAGGGTGGCTGCACGAGCTCGGCTAGGGGCGAGGCGGGCTAGCTGCGTGGGCACGCCAGGCCGCACCGGTGAGGGGCTAGGCCAGCTGCGTCGCTAGGTGAGTAGGGAGTTTGGTGCAAGCTCCTTGACCGCCATGATGTTTGTGTAGTGATGAGGAAGAAGGAGGCGAAGAAGAGGGAGAAGGAGAGGATTTGTCACCTACACATGAAGAACAGCCGAGCAGGCACGCAATGAAGAGGAAGACGACGCGAGGAAGACGATGGGGCTGCTCCTCCGACGACGTGAGGAAGACGACGAGGCGGCCCCTTAGACCACGAAGGCACAATGCATAGAGAGGAAAACGCGTGGGCTGCTCATGTGTGAGAAGGAAGAGGGAAGAGGTTCATGGTAGGGGTGTACGATTGTATAGAAAGGAGAGGGTATGTATAGAAAGGAGAGGGCGCGAGAGGTGGTTGTCAATTTCACAGCGGCTCTTGTCCTGGCCGAGCGAGAGAGACAGCTGCGCGGCGAGTTGCACGAGACAGGGTTAGACAGAGTTCGATGGGTGGTAGACAGGGTTAGATAAAATTAGACGAAGACGGTCAGAGCCGGCCCGTGGGCCCAAGATGACGAGGTGGATGCCGAAGGGAAAGACGAGGATAGAGGAGGATCGCCGACGCGAGCAGCATGCCGTTCGCGAGAAGACGCGGTTCAGTAATCTCGCGAAAAGGGGCACGAGATCTAGAATAGGTTCGACGAGAGGAAGAAATATATATATATTATCGAGTTCCAAAAAATTTATAGTTTTCACAACTACCACATTTTAGGTATTTAATTAATATTAGAAAAACTGAAATTCATATTTCATACCCGAAGATTCCAAAAACTCTTGGGAACATCCTCGATATATTTTAATCTGTAATGATAACATTTTGCACTCATAAACACTATGTATCAGCATGAATGCAACAATCAAAGTTCCTCTAAGATTTTATTTTACTAGGATTTTGCATAGATATAAAACAAAATAACTCTTCACTATTTAGAAAAAGAAAAGCAAGGAAAAGAGAGGGTAACACCTGAATTTGGTGAATATTAGAAAAGAAATTTTATACCCCCAAATTCATGGTGTTACAAATCTAACCCACTTAACAGGAATCTCCCCCCCCCCCGAGATTCAAGAAGACGCTAGCAAGAAAACAAGGTTGGTTCATAGGTTGTTCACGACTTTCTTGAGTTGAATTTGACTCTGAAAGCTTAACTTGTGCACTGGTTGCTTTGACCTTCAGATGCTCGCAACCAATTGATATAATTCTTAAGGATCTCATGGACCTGTGGGTTAGGACCCACACACGCTTTCACTACACCTCTTTGATCTTGTTGGCTGATGTTGATCGCATTGTCTTCATTGGGGTTAGCAGCTAACCCCCTTACTAGGAGCATTGATACACACTTGGTGAAGATGCTGCCGACTCTGATATTGACTGATTAAGAGAGGTTGCAGGATGCCAACTGGACAGGTGCAAGAGGGAAGGGTATAGATAGCAAAGGTAAGCATAGATGGATTAAAGAGAAAAGGGAGAGCACCCAGCTACCTAACTCTATGGCACTCAGCTAGTAAACGGATGTCATTGCGGACCTAGGGGCCACAACACACCAACACTCATCACAAAGAAGCAAATCAGTCATAACACAAACACTACACCACGGTTCGCTATTAGCAACGTACCATGGGTTGGTAAAAGTGGCTTTACCGACCCTCGGACAGTCGTTAAAGACATTTACCGACCCACCACTCGGGTCGCTGTAAGCGATGTCGGGAAAAGTATTGCCGACGCACTATGCCTTTACCGACCCTCCGTAAGTTGTTAAATCTTTAGTATTACCGACCCTCAGACTGTCACTATAGATTGAATTCCCGACACATCCTCAGTTGCTAATGACCACAATTACCGACTGACTGTTAGACTGTAATGACAACAATTACCGACTAACAGTCAGTCACTAATATCATGTTTACTAATCAATAATCAGTAGCTATAATCAGTAGTCTCATTTCATACAAAAAAGCCTCACAATTGGTATCACTGATTATAATCTACCACATACTGAGTGAAAACATACGACACACATAACACATAGATTGAATGAGTCACAAGGTTCAAATAATCATAGATTCATCGGCAGCACTTAAACATCCACAATTGAGTTGTAGTCATAAGCTACAAATATTCCTAAATATACCCAATTGGTCATCAGAGACAGTATATGGGTTAGACATTACAAAAGCTTTCCATCATGCCTATTCGATCTGCGCAACATTGCATGACTATTAGATACAAAGTTGCCCACAAAAGAACTTGAAACCAAAAGAAGCATGTCATCTTGTCCTCGAAGCATGTCAGCTTGTCCTCAAGTAGCTAGCTTTTTACACCATGCATTACCCGAAAAGAGTTGTGATCAAAATTAATAGAATAATCAGTGGTTGTTTTTGTTTCTTATGATATTACAGCAGCAAACAATAATGCTTCACCATTGATTTCAATTGAATGTTAAATACCTCAAACTGCAGGTGGTGTTGATGCCTTGTTGGTAATCTTTAGCTGTCCAAATAAGAATTCATCACTAATTTGTCATATATATCATTCAAAATAGTAAGTTAAGTTTAGCTTATTACTCTATTGTATGGCCATGCAATTGACATCTTGTTGGCATCACCCATAGTTTCCATATTGGCATAGGGACGAGGCAAATGTGCATCTCTTTTCAACACACAAGACACAATAACTTCACAACATTGTCTCCCAAGGGACTGGCCCGCAAGAATAGTGTTTGGTTTAGTTGAAATTATTGTTCCTTTAGCCACAGGTTGATCTGATCTCAACAAGGCATATAATATGACATCTTTTCCAACCTGATGCAAGTGATTAGTGTTAAGTTAGAAGGATGGCATAAATATCTAAAAGATGAGAGTACATATTTAGGAGGAAAAGGATCAGAGTATTACAAGAGCATCATGTTGAGAGCGAGAAGTTTCATTACTCCTTGGTGCGGTTGTTTTGTGTGCTGTTGTTCTTGATGAGGTTAAACCATGCACCTGGTCATGTAAGTTGTCATCAACATCATCTTCAGAAACATAATCTTCCTCCCCTTCATCTAGTCCAGCATCACCAGTTTCATTCAACCTTGCATCCTACATCAGACATTTCAGTCATGTATGAGATAAATGACTAGTTAAACATTGCTTTGTGTATAAACAAAGAGCAGTACTAACCAAATGTAGACGTGATGTGGAACCGTGTTGTGACATGGGACTTGCCCTATCTTGTTGTGCCCTTTGCTCCATTTGAGCCTGCAACTCAAAAACACGTTGCTCTAGAGCATCCCTGTCACTTTCAGCTTTCTTTCGAGCCATAACCTCCATTTGAAGTCTTGTTGGTGCATAACACTTTAATCCTGGAGTACCAACATCTTGAGGAGTCGGGCCTAGACCCATAAGACGGACATATCCTTTTGGCTCTTTCAGTCCACAAAGAACAGCATATGCATCACCTTCCTGAATTGTCCGCTCTTTCAACTCTGGGTAGATTTCAATAAGATCTTTAAGTTTCGCCTACAAAATATAATTTTTGTTGAAAAGGTTATGCCCACACAAAATTCATATTATAACAACCAATTATGAAATGAATACTCCCTCTGTCCCAGGATACTAGACGCGACTAAAAAAATGCAAAGACCAAGAAAGACATTAATTACCCCTCGTTTCTAAAAAAACTGCATGTATTCCCACGTCCATGCATGCATGCATTTTTCAGCTGTTGGTGCCTAACTCAATCGGCGCGCGTATGAAAAATATTTGGCAAGTTTTAGCGCCACTAATTGCTCGCTTCTGCTTCTATAAATACCCAATGCTTATGTACAGCTCACAAAACACTCCTTTCTCTAATCTTCCTTCTTCGGTTACACATAATGCCTATTTCAGATTTGAATGAGCCTATCAACTGGGATGAGATTGAGGAATTTGAAGGAAACGTACATGAGTTAAATTATGATTATGTGTGGGACAATGCATGCAAAGGAGTACAACCAAACTGCTTATGTGTTTGCTACCTCGTTTTGCTCACACCCCAATATCTCAGTACTCCTCTTTTGCTGGTACACTCAAAACTGAAGTCAAATGTCTACATCAGCATGATTTGGAAAACTCGTTCTCAAATTAGATAACTGTTCAGATCAATTTAAGCTGAATGCATTGTACTAAGTAGTATTTGTGCTTAATTTGTGCTTAATCGTAGCGTCTAGGCCCGTGCAGCTGCCCCACGCTAAACACCTGCTACTGCATTATCTGATGATTACGTTAACCAGTCCCCATAGAATATTGCTAGCTCTAGGAAGCATGTCATGTTTGGCAAGGGCAGCCCCGAGTTCAGCACTGGTGGGCATGCATTTTTGAAAAACTCGTTCTCAAAGACTGTGGCTGCTGCTGTCCAAATTTAGTGAGAAAAAGGTACTGAGCTGAGGTGTAACTTCTACTGGTATTTTTCAGAGCTGAGGTCTTTTGATGGTATTTTATAGAGACAGTAACGGTGCTAGAGAACCAATTTCCCCAATGAAAAAAGTAGTTGCGCCTAGTATCCTGGGACGGAGGGAGTACTTACCATTATTGGCTCTGCAGAGGTTGAAGGAACACCATTTTTCCTTGTATGGGTTTTGATAAAAGTTTCATCTCTTCGTGGGGGACGTCCTAGTTTGACAGCCTATAATATACGATATAATTATACTGAAGGTAGTAGAAACACTTCTAGTCTACTATATTGTATGCCTACTGAAGGTAGTAGAAACTGAATTAGCCAAGAAGGTCAAGCATTACCAATTTATGTTGTGAGCAAGCATAGCTCACACTTCCAGTAGTATGTGCAGCTGCAGTTTTTGCCGGTTTGCTTTTCCCACTTTCGAGAGAGTCTAACATATAATGAAAATATCATATTTATGCACTACTCATACTGGTTTTCTAATGGAATCAAAATGTTTATGCACAAACTTTATATTAGAAGTTTGTTACCTGAAATTCAGAAGTCTTCCAATAGTTATAGAGGATACAAACAATCTTTGGAGTCTTTTCTTAATAGGAAAATAGCGAAGAACTTTTCTAGGAACCTTGTACTCACGTTTTCCATCTAGACTCTTCTTTTCTGATTTCCAACGTGAGACACCACATTTTGGACATGAATTCAGTTTTTCATTCTCCTTCCAAAAGAGAAGGCAATTGTTTTCACATGCATGAATAGTATTGTACCCAATTCCAACAGATTTCACCAATTTTTTAGCTTCATGAAAGTTTTTAGGAAGTTCTGAACCTGTAGGTAGGGCATCAGCAAGTAAATCTACCAGCAAGTTAAAACTTCTATCGGTCCAACCTCCAAGAAGTTTGATGTGAAGTAACCGAACTAGAAAACGTAGCTTTGAGTACTTGGAACCTGGGTACAATTCTTTACTATTATCCGCTGCTAGCTTATGAATAGTTGTTTCATCTTTATTAGGTGGCTCAAAAGATCCGTCATCTTCCATATCACCTCTGTCATCTAAACCACAAGCTAAGTCCCTAAGCAAGTCTGATATCTCATCATCTTCACTAGGCTGCTCAATGAAATCAGGAACATCATAACTACCATGGTTCGTAAAAGAGGAGCTAGCTTCTCCATGTAAAGTCCATGTTCTGTATCCTTTTAGAAATCCATCACATATCAAGTGTTCTCGCACATCACTAGCCTCTCTCCAAAAGGAATTAACACACTTCCTACATGGACATAATATCTTGCACCCAACTGCGGAATTTCTAAATGCAAAAGCTAGAAAACTGTTCACCCCTTGTATATAGGCCTTTGTCTCCCTACACATAATCCCTATGTTAATTATCAAGATAGCTACAAAGAACACCTTTAGTTGTTTTGAAAAAGTTATATTGTACCTAGCCTCATTGTCGATCCACGATTTATCCATGCAACTTATTGTGGGATATGAAACAGCTTTCAGAAATAAAATCTAAAACATATAAGAAGCACAGAAAATATAGATAGATAATTAACACTCAAAAAGTTACTGAACAGCATGAAACCTAACAACTAGTCTTTTGATAAGGTAGAAAGATGGTGAATTTACCTTCTACTTCAGCTCAACAATCGTTTGATTGTTACAGTTCTTCACAACCAGGGAATCAGATCTGAAAATGGGGAGAACTTTTCAGTTTTAGTTGAATCAATTGATTACTTTTCATGCTTTATATATAGGTTAACAATTAGTAAAAAATAGAAACTGGGCAAATGGGAAACTGTTGTATGTCATACAACTTGTGCCAAAAAAATAGAATATGGTGCGCAATGGCCTAGTGTTTCTAAAATAGGTAACATGAAGTTTTTCAAATTTGCAGTTTACCACATGAAAGATGATCCCCAACTATGTCCCTGTAAGCAAATATGTGATATATGGGCAAAAATCAATGCCATCTGTTCAGGACCTCATGGATTTTAACCAAACAAATTACTTGCAATTAGCCCATCCAAAAATGAAAGGTTACAGCTACCAAACCCCACTAATATATGCTGATAATTAATCACACATCATTGTTTTCATCGTTGAATTATGCATAGAGCTTTAACTTTAGCAATTCTTTATCCCCCGTCACAAATTCAGGGCAACCACCCACTAAGTACATATCAAATGATGCACCTGCTTCAGGGGAAAATATTTATTTAGGTACACTGCACACACGATACAGCAGACCTGACTTTTCCTTGAAAAAAGAGAGGCAAATTTCAGTAGCAATTTAACGTGAAGAGATTTACAAAATGGACCCATAATGCAAATGCAAGGAACAAAGTGAATTTCCTGTCCTGGCATGCAGCAGCATAGCAACCATACTTGCTACTAGCTAGCGAGTGGTGATAAAGAAAGGCAGGATGAAGCTGGCCAGGTAATCCCAGCTCAAGAATAACAGACATGCATTTTCTTCAATTTTGTGGTGCATTTTGATCAACATAGTACTGACGATGATGGGTTCGTTGCACAGTTGAAAAACTTTGGAATTAAATGGAAAGGCTGTGGTGACAGGGATCGGAGGGAAGAAATTGGCCGCATATTTCACCCAGAGCAATAGCTACTGTACATGAAGTCAGGTTTAAGCAATACTGTTTTGTGGGCTCGACGCAGGCATGCCGCCGAGGGTAGGCGGGGCTCGGCGCGCGCAGCCCGGTCGTGGAGGAGAGGGGCGTCGCAGCTTCACGCAGGCCGGATGTGGAGGAGGGCGGCAGGGCTCCACGCAGCACAGACGAGGAGGGGCGGCGGCGGGGCAGCGCACCACAGCTGCGCGGCGGCTGTGCGGCGATGCGCGGCGGCTGCCCGGCTGCGCGACGGCCGGAGTGCCCACTGCCCAGCAGGACTCGGCGACTAAATCTGAGATGCGCTGTACACGAAGTGCCCAGTACACGGGAAGAGAGAGGATAAGATGGAGGGAGATGAAAAGATGGGGAAATTTTTTAGCGCCAGGTTTTCGCGGCTGCCCAGCTGGCCGGAGCGCCTTTTTTCCGACCGACTGCGGGATGTCGCAGAAACTTTTACCGACCCCTCTAAAGACGCTATAAACAAAACAATTACCAACACTCAGTGAGTTGTTAAATAAGGCTTTAGCGACCCACAGTCTGTCATCGCGTTTTACCATCACACCGACCGTTGATAATAAGGGTCGGTAAAAGTGTTCTGTGGTGTAGTGAAAGACAAACAGCACAAGCATACAACAACAAACATCTCGTTGCTACACGTTAATGTTAACTAGATGGTGGTCTTTCCTTACAAAGGGGAAACTACTCTAAGGCCATCGAAAGGCAAGGGGAATAATAAGACATGCAGGATAGGGGCATGAGCATAATAAAGGATGAGGCTAAAGCAAGGATTGTAACCGACAGAGAGAGAATACAACCAAGGTGAGGGTAGATAAAACACCATTCTCAAATCGAGATGGGAAAGATGATGATTCAAAAGGTAGGCATAAGATAAGCATCATGGAAAGATCTAGTGATTACAAAGGTATGAGAGGTAACAGGAAAAAGCACACCAAAAGATCGACTTAAGACAAGACTTGCAACACGACAGAGGAATAGGGAACGAATAAGAGCAGGAGGTGTAAGACAACACTCCTGAACTCAAATGGGAGAGGAAGCTTTAAAATACAGGTACATGATAAGCATCAAGGTAAAAGATCGATGGATGACAAGGGTTAAGGTGATCACAAAAAAACACACAACCAATGAATGTATTTTAGATAAAACTTGCAAGGTGTCAAAGAAGGGGAGTAGTGAATGATGAAATAGATGAGGCATTATCCTTGAACAGTGATGGAAAAGAGGGGGCTTCAAAGGGTAGGTTCAAGGTAAGCAGGAAGGCATGGGCAAAGATATCACGAGGGTTTTTAAGCTAATAACAAACAAGGATGTATGAGAGGAGATAAATAGGCATAAGACGAAGGGTATAAGTACCATAAATAATGGAGTTAAGACCGGACCTTCAAATGGAAAAGGAGAGGGTACGTCCAAGGGCGAGATAGGTAAATTGCCGCTCTCAAATTGAGGTGGAAGAGAGGAGATTTTTAAAGAGTAGGCACAAAGATAAGTATCAAGGCAAGATCGATGGATAACAAGGTAATGGTGATAGCAAATAAAAACACATCAAAGGATGGAATTAAAACGCAAATGCTAATTTTGATATCGGATGGTTTTTAACACAAATGCTTGAAACACAAATGCTCCACCAGCTGATGCTCTAGCTGTTACTTGCAGAATTGCAAACCATAAGTGCAGCCCCATCTTTTCACATGGCACTCATCATTGTCTTGATGGAATAGTTAACATTAGTGTTATTAAGAATAAAAGTTAGATCTTGCATCCAATGAGTATGTAATTTTCATGGCCATAGAAGGAAGCACTCATATAGTAGCGTTAAATAGGGAATTCTCTCATTTTATTGCCACCTTGCACTTTGACCTCAAAAAATCATTTCACGATATATATGTTTTTGTTACCTCATCTACGTTTATTAACACTGTTTTTATTTAATGTCCTTCTGTTATTATTTCATCATGATTGTGTTCATTGAGGACAATCAAAATTTCTTCTATGTTATATGTACAAAGAAATTTTGTGAATAGTTATACATATTCTTTAGTCTTGGTGTCCTGCAAGTCTAGGTGTCCTGCATTAGTAAACATGCTTGCTGTAGGGGGTTCTCTATGCAGTAGGGTTTATGGTTTAGGGTTTAGGGCTATTTTGTAAAACATTTTATCTTTTTTCAAAATGCTTCCTCTTCCAAAGGAGCAGGAATTTTTTTATATAGAACAAAATCCCCTAGACTAAACCATCCAGGAATCTCGGTAATTTCCCAACGGTTTTCATTTTCAATTTCAAAAACAGCTATTGGACTTCTCGTCCACCATAGCTCACAGCTCAACCATCAAAACTTTTGAAACCAATTGTCAAAAGCATTTTTGGAAAACAACATACTAATTGTCAAACCAAGTCATAACTCATTCATATCTGTGGACGCGGACTATTCGAATAGGTTTTGAAACTCTGTGAAGAGGTGTACACTTCACCCAATAGTCCGGTTTCTGCAATCTCACCGTCGTGAGATCGGATTACCGAAACTCTCTCCTCCCCTACATGTCTTTACCTTAACAGTTATACCAAAAGTAACATGGCCACCTCCATGCCCAAACCAGGACAAAACTTTCCCCCTCCTTGTCCTCCCGGTGCTCGCTAGCCAACATAACCCTAGGGTGCCGACCGTGCAAGTTTGGATCAAGCGACTGCCCATATGGTCTAGAGTGGTTGTACTTGATAAGACTATAGACAGTGAAGAATGGCATACCGGTCCTTATACGAGAGGGGTAATTCTTCATTCTCACACCTAACCCGGCTGAGCCATCACCTTAAGGCCCACCCAACACCGAGGAGTCCCTGATCATCCCACTCAAAGGTGATAAGGGTGATAACCCTTCATCATACACATTTTGAAAAACATTTTATTTTGAAAAACTCACACCTTTTTTCAAACCTTTTTGTAACAAAAATGTTAAGGAGTATAAAGATGAATTGCGGCAAAGTTCTAAGGCTGGGTTGCCATATTAACATGTCTCTTAGCAGAAAAATCATATAATGCATAAAATAACATGCTGATGATTGTCTTTGAAAAACATATGTAATTTATGCATCAAAGGGATCCAGTGAGCTTGCCATGCTTTAACCAGTGAAAGGGTGAGAGCTCGTGGAATTGGCTTCTGGCTCCACCGTCTGGCGTAGACTTGTAGAACTGGCCTTCACGAGACAGCATGAACGCTCCGATAACTACATAACATGAACAAGCAAGCATACAAATCAGCAAGTATATCAACAAATATTCATTATAGTGGTCAGGAATGGTGGTAGATGGGTGAATGTAGTTTTGAGTGTAGTTTGTGTTGATGGAGTAGAGATGCTTACCCGAAGAGTGTATTGGAGGTGGACCAATACTAGAAGTGTAGTGGCAGAGCGAGGTAACTGAGTGCGGGGGGTGGTTGCCTTAGCTCAGGTTGTTGAGGGTGTGGAAGGGAGAGGGTAACTCTCTGGAGGTATTTATAGATGGGTGCGTATGGTTTAGTATGGTAGAGTTTACTGTTTATGAGAATCGTGGTGAAAGAATCAGTTTGGATAGAAAATTATAGGTGAAATATGGGACAAGACTATTTTTGGAGTTTTCTAGAATATGAACCATGCTTACGGAATTACATGGATGGATAGATGGTAATTTGATAAGAATTTAGAAATCAGAACTGTCAAAATGAGAGACTGGACAAAGGAGTTTTGGTTTTTATAATCATAGGAATATAAAAGGAAAAGGGAAAAGGAATATTCCTAGAATATTCTAAAATTAGAATATTTAGAGATATTTGGAAGCAAAGTGCCATGAATTATTTCTGGACTGTTCATGAGCAGATACTTATGTTGGTGGCAATTGTTCCTACCTTCTCTGTTGTCGGACAAGAGTAAGGCAGCACCCAGACAACTGGAATACTGTGATACTCTCGTCTGGACGGGCTGTGGTATCTTGGGCCAGGTTTTATAAGATTGATGGTGTATCCATACAAACATGTTTCGCCTTTCTTTTTGGAAGCTTGTTTCGAAAGAACCTCAAAGTTAAGCGTGCTCAACTTGGAGCAATTCTTGGATGGGTGACCAAAGGGGAAGTTCTTACTAGAAAGAAAATCACAGTCCTCGGAGTCCGTATGACTGAGATATTGGTCTGGTAGGTCTTAGGTGAGTTGATCATCATGATGGATGAGAAGTTGAATATTTGGGCGATCGGAGTAACAATGAATAGTAGGATGAACGATGAATAATGATTATAAATGATCCGTTTAACGGTGAATAGTTCATATGAACGAAAGATGAACGATGAATATGGATTATGAACGAACGATGAACGATAAATAGTTCGTATGAACGAACAATGAATAGGGATTATGAACAAATGAACGATCGAATGATCGGACGAACGAACGATCGGAATTTCGGCAGCATAACGACTGAACAAAGATTATTTGGACGAACGAATGAACAAACTACAAAAATATTTGGAATATTTAGGCAATATTTCTGAAAGAATTTGAAGGGATCACTTGGAAAATATTTGTAGGTCTTTTTGAGGAGAATTTTGGAGAGAATATAGACCACTATATTTTCTTTGTTGAGATCAACTTGCAAATAAACATTTTGAAACAAAATTTAAAAGTTCATTTTGAATTTAGAGCGAGTTTGAGAAATTTTCTAGATTTGAATTTTCGGAGTGCTACATATCTATACAAACATGGTTCGCCTTTCTTTTTGAAAGCCTGGTTCGAAAGAACCTCGAAGTTAAGCGTTCTCAACTTAGAGCAATTCTGGGATGTGTGACCAACCGTGAAGTTCTAACTAGAAGGAAAATCACAGTCACCAGAGTTCGTATGGCTGAGATATTAGTCTGGCAGGTTTTATGTGAGCTCATCATCATGATGGATGAGCAGTTGAATATTTGGGCGATCGGATGAACAATGAATAGTAACGATGGATAGTATGATGAATGATCGGATGAATGATGAATAGTGATTATGAATTATCTGATGATCGATGAATAGTTCGTTTGGACGAATGATGAATAGGTATTATGAACGAACGATGAATAGTTCGTAGGAACGAACTATGAACATGGATTATGAACGAACAGATGAACGATCGGACGAACGAGCGATCAGAATTTTGGCAGTATAATGGCTGGACAAAGATTATTTGGACAAACGAACGGACGAACGATCGAATGATTGGACGGATGAACAAATGAACCATGAACGATCGGATGGATGATCGAACAATCGGAGGAACGAACGAACGAACTATGAACATTTGGACGAACAATTGAATGAACAACCGAACGATCCTTGTGCGCGTGTTGTGCTTGTGTTAGAGTGGGAGTAAGTCAGCGAGTGGGATTGAGTAGCCATGAAATGGCTTGGGATGGCATGAGTGGGCCCCTTGCCCCTCTATTAATGGGCAAGGTGGGGGATTAGGGGAGGAGTCGAGGATTAGTGAGAGATAAAACATGTATTAGCTATGGATAAGTGAAATTAGCTTGTAGAGCTCACTGTATGACCCCGGAGGCGTATGTATACGTATGAGCATAAGGAAAATTATTAAGAAAATATTTGTAGGGATTTTAAAAGTGATTCCGAGGGTATTTCTTAGGAGAAAAATATTTGGAGAAATATCGGTGGAACATTTAGCCAGTATTTCTGAAAAGAATTTGAGGGGATCACTAGGGAAATATTTGTAGGATATTTTGAAAAGAATTTCGGAGATAAGGAAGACCACTATATTTTCTTTGTTGAGATCAACTTGCAAGAAAACATTTTGAAACAAAATTTAAAATTCATTTTTAATTTAGAGCGAGTTTGAGAAATTTTCTAGGTTTGGATTTTCGGGGTGCTACAAGGGGCTGACGTCATAGGGCTGAGAAAATAGATGTAAGGATGTGACAAAAAAAGAAAGTCTAACAAGGAAGTCTAACTCTCATGATCGTGCCATGTGCCCCCAAAAGGTCCTAATGACCTTATCGTTACTATTTGCGAGGAGTCTCCCCAATCGGGTGACCTATTGCGATCGTCGCTTGATCCACCCTCGTTCGGCGCCACCTCCTTCCCTTTCTGGGATGTTTCTTGGCTTGGAGCACCCTGCTCTTAGCGGGCAACATCGGCTTTAGGATCCACTTCCCCTGATGAGGCATGTCGCATCCAAAAGCCTCTAGCATCTGTCTGAGTGGACATCTGGAACCACCTTGAGCATCAGGTTGCCACTGCTCCGACCTCGCACCAACGACTTGTTCGGCTGCCCTGTAACCACAGGACCTGCAGCTGTTCGGACGGCTGCAGCTGCAATCCATAGAGACAAAATACTGTACAAGCCGCAGCCGGATTAATGCCACAGCAAGCCGCAAACCTTCTGTGTCGCACGAAACATTCGTGGTGTTGACACGATATGGCAGGCAACTACTGCTACTCAGGATTTTTCCGCTAACGTGACCGAATGCACGTTCTCCTAGAAACGTCCTCATTCTGTGCAGTGTGATTTATACCGATACCGTTGTCTATCCACAACAGCATCCGCGAGCTGATGGAGGCATCCCAAAGCGTTCTAATATTTTTTTCATTAAAATTTATAGGGAAACATACTTTATATTTAAGTCCTCTAAAAAATTGGTTAGATTTTGACTAAATTTTGTGAATTGGAAAACGTATAATACCAAAACTAAAATTCCCATATATTATTAATAGCATTACCTACCATTACAATGTATATAATAACAGCGATCTTAATTTTTGTTTAGAAGCAGGCATGACTACACTCAGCCATCGTAGAGTAGCGAGCATGAGTTCGTCCCCCAATGCAGTAGTAGCACTTGTTATCTTTGCATGGAGGAAACCCTACAACGCATCGTGCTCCGTTTCCTTGCATAATTCCTTCTTTAGTTGGAGTAGAAACACCGACATCATCTGTGACATGACCTAGTAGAAGGTATAGGATAAGAGTTCTTTTAGACAAAATTGTAAGTTATCTATTCTATCATATCTATCTATCTATATCTTCTATATATCTATATCTATATCTATACCCCTTATTATATCTATATCTATACCCCTATATTATTTGGTGAATTTGCTATATCTATCTATATCCCTATATCTATATCTATTTGAGGTGTGGGAAAACCCAAGGTTACATTTCTGGCTCTACTACTACCTGCCTGTGCCGAGAGCTCTTGGTCGCACACGCATCGCCAACGAGGAGCTACATATGCAAGCCACTGCATGCAGCGTTGTGCAACCGTCGCTGCCCTCCACTCCTGCTATGCCACCTGTCACACTAGGTTTTAGAAGGTAAACCGAATGCGAACCATGCTCGTGCCAGGATCAGAACTCACGTACATAGCGATTACATAAATGACTCATCATAGCACAATGCGTCGAATAACAATAAAGAGTAAGCAATAATATTAAAGACTAGAGTCATTTACATAATATAAATCAAAGTACATAGAATCAAAACGTAGCCAACGTAAATTAACCCACCACAGGCAGCTGACTGGGGGAGGTCGCTAGCCTAATCCTCGAACTCGTCGAAGTCCTGGAGCTCCTGGAGATCCGCCTCGACACCTTCTTTACCTGAGCATAGATTGCACCAAAGGCAACCTGGTGTTTTTTGAAAGCAAGGGTGAGTACACATCAATGTACTCAGCAAATGTCCCGTTTGGCTGTAGTGGACTAGCTTTTATGTGGGGTTAAGGTCAAGCAGTTGCTTTTAGTTGATCAGGTAATTATTACTAGTAGATAGCCAGGTTTTAACATTAACCCAAGTTGTTAACCCAAAAGTACTCTTTCCAAACGGAAGGAATACCAGAAACCATAATCATAATCATAATCACAATAGAAACCAGCATTATCCTCATCATCATCTGCAAACAAAGTAGTCCTGATTCAATGTGTCTCTAATCAATGGAGCTCCCAAGGCCGCTCATAACCGCGAGCACGGTTGATATATCAGTTTCATAACACTCTGTAGAGGTTGCGCACTTTACCAACGAGCCGTGATTCCCTCTCTAGCTCGGGCTTGCAAGACCCTTATTCACTCCCGATGTGAATGGCCAAGGATTCACTACGAAGCCTTTACAAAGATTCCCTGAGGGTGTAGCCGCCCGTTAGATTTCCTAAATGTACCGCACTCCTCCCCAAGGGGCACTCCACCCTAGGCAGAGCGAGCCGCATACACCGAGCCCATTGACGGCACGACGACGAAGCGAACTACACCTCAGTTCTTCTAATTAATTAGCTAAGGGCGTCCCGTACCACCCTCATGGTTGCACCGTTTTCCTGGGTGGTCATCCAACGAACAAGTCCTTATGGAGAGGCGCTCGAGAAACCGCTCGAGTCCCCTAAAGTGCCACAAGTATATCATCATATCCAAAAAAATCATAGTATCATCATTGTATCTCATCATGTTCATTGATTAAAAGTAAAGCGCTAGCATAGAACTAATCATAATAATCAATACCCAAAGGGTAAACATTGACATGAAAACAGAATACTAGTCAATCCTTAGGTTGATCATGGTATGCGGGTTGATGAATTATAAAGTAAATGAGACATAATAGGTCAGAGGATACTTGCCTTCACCAAACCGATGCTCAGGGTCTTCGACTTCGTAGGACTCAAAGAACTTCATCTCAGGACCCGTGGTTCACCAAATCTTGATTGTCGATTCCTCGAAGCTCAGGAACAGATCGCAATCTATTAACGACGCACAAGACAAACAAGCACAAGCAAACATATACTTGCATAAGAACATTACACCATACAGGATAAAATATTATAAAGCATGCAATAAAAAATAAAGCTCGCTTATATGGTGGCGCGAGGAAAAGAAATGCGGAAATCGGAGCTATGGTCAAGAAGTTATCGCATTTATACCAAACAGGTATTAACTATAACATTTAATTCGACCTTTTCAAATATAAATTATATCTACTATTTAGTTCGATTAATCTGCTACACGAACAACTGTTATTAAATAAGTAATTTAATTAAAAAGAGAGATTCTAAGCGAGGCGAAATCACGACGCGCGAAACAACACGACAGCGTGTGAACGGCGCGCGGCCACGCGCGACATAGCACGCGGACGACGCACGAAACAGTGTGCGCGACTAGCATGAATGACGCGCGAATCTGCACGTCAACGAGCACATCACGCGTGAGTAGCGTGATGATGTGCGCAGATAGTGTGACGACGTGTGATACTCGCTAACAGATAACGAGATTAAACTAAACAAGTATTAATTCGAAAACATTTACGTTGACATTAATCATGCTAATATTTATTATAAAAGTATAAACTAAAACTACAAATTAGTTTTAATCAGACTAACAAATAATTAATTAATTAGTTAAAACATGTTCACGACAAAACAATGCTACTGACTCGTACGCGACGAGGTTACAAAGTTAACGCTACTGAAACTAGTCAAATCATGTTTGCGACGTAAAATATATTGAAAAAATTAATATTTTGCGCATTTAATGTGATGCTACGTATTTTCATTGGTTAAAACTCACCACACGGATGGCCACGGGTTTGAAAACGCAGAAAAACCGACCGGATCTAGTGTGGCCATACACGGAACAGCGTTGCACATGGCCAACCAGGCATTAATACGTGGCAGTCAGTTTTCTTTCTGTCACACCCGGTTTTAAGGAACAAAGCCGGGTGCATCTCATACATGCGCCAAAGAAGACAACATATATAATAACAGATTGTATAGAGATAAATGTCACAATAATCAGAGTATTTATTACATAGCGGAAGACTTACAAAATAAAATATAAATATAACAGGATCTGAAATATATCCTTGGCGCCAGAAAGTCAACTGGGAGACGACGACCTAGACCTCACACGAACACATGGCACATCCACCATGCGCCTCCTCCAGTGATACCTGTTCTTGACCTGTGGGGGGTGTGAGACAGCAAGGGTGAGCTCACACGTGTTCATCGCTCAACAAGTTGTGGGGAATAATGTGGCATGAACTTACCAAAGGTGGGAGTTCATGAAGTGTAAGGCTGATCAACAATAGAGGTTAAAGCTGAGAATTGCTTTTATAAGTTGGTCAAAATTTTATTAGCAGTTACTAAGTGTAAGTGCATACCAAACCATAATAAAATAATAGAACAAAATTAATAACAAATCCCATGCAAATGCATATGACAAATTGAGTTTAAGTTCCATAAATTAATCATCAGAGAGTCCTGAGCTGCTCATGACCGTGAGCTCGGCTAGTATACCAGTTTTACACTCTGCAGAGGTTGTACCCTTTACCCACAAGTCGTGTTTCCCATGTCACCAGGGCTAGCCAGACCCTTAGACACTACCAAGGTGAATGGCTAGGGATCCACTACGAGGCCTTTACAAAGTTCCACTAGCTTCCAAAAACCCGCTACAGTTTATGGGAAGAGCACTTGCAAGAATCCCCCGTCTGACCGCCATCGCAGCAAATCAACCCGAGAACCTCCTTGCATGCAACTCCCCTACTGCCCTTGCCCCTTTCGGGTAAGGTAGTCTTCCACTAGCTTTCCTAATTAGTCAGCCAAGGGCGTCCCATTAAACCCTTGTGGTGGCACGTGTTACTCAAGTTAAGCTCTATGTTCCAATTAACATTGATGATCTTGACATGAACATAAATAGAATAACAAAAGAATTGGAACATAGATATAAATAATTATCCCAAAACCATGTAAAGCAATAGCAAACTACCCAAGTGATTAGGGGTAAACAAGGTAATGAGATAAACAATCTAGGGTGACCTATTGGGTCCCATCAAAATTAACCTATGCATGAATAAATGATATTAAAGAACATTATTGGGTAAAAAGTGGTCAAGGGCACAACTTGTCTGGGACTTGAGATTCCAGGTACCAACTTGCTCTTCAAGTGACTCATGATCTCACTGCTAATCGTGGCAATACAAACAAACATGGTATAGGCAAAATTAACATCACATCAAACATAAGAACAAACTGTGTAATAACATTCTACGCGATGCTACGAGATCGTGGGATCGAGAACTACTGAGATTGGAGTTACAATTAAGGAGTTATGATTTTATAGAAGATTTACGTGATTAAAATATTAAACTATATTATAAATTGGTTAGTATAAATCATATTAGAGAATATCTTATAAATAATTAACTCACTTTGATCTAAGTTATAAATGGGCCATAGATCATATTTGAATAGATTATAATGATAAACAGATTAACAAGACTAACCAATCATAAGTTAAATAAATACATAATTATAAAAGAATGAGACATGGTATAATAAGTGTTGTTATTGCATAGTAAATATTCATATGAAGCTAACGCACTTGGAACGGGTCAAATCGGAATTAAAACGAAGGAGTTATGAATTTCCAAGGGTTTTATGTATTTGATATAGGATTAATTAGGAAATAAATTTTAAAGTGGCTTTCATGCCAAATCAGTGGCACAATTTGATAAACAATAATATTATAAAATTATAGAAATTTGAATGGGTCAATTTGGACCTAATATGAATTTTCTATGAATTAAACCAGTTCTAACAATTATTTTTACATTATAAATCATTTTCTAAATGGTTTTATAAATGTTATTCACTGACTGGACTGTGCACTAATTTCAGAAAAACACAGGGGCCTCGGAGTAATAGTTTCTAAGACATAGAGCGCCAGCAGCAGGACTGTGGGTTGTTTATCAGTAAGCCTAGGGACTCTTTAGTGATTTTGCCAAACCGAAGGGGTACGGGTGAGCTAGGGGCATCCGATCAGATTTCAACGTCCCAGATTAGAACCTATCTATATCGAACCAATACAAAATCCCGGCCACTGGATCAGAATCCGACGGATATGATTTGATATAACCCAACGCTATCTAGGTTCCGATCCAGACCGTCCATCGCGAAGGCAACGGCCGCGAGCTCGTCTTCTTCCCCTGAGTGACCCAGCCTGGCGGCGCTGTATAGAGCCTCGGCGGAGGGCGTACCGATGACCCCCACTGGCGATTTCGCGCGCTAAACTCCGATTACCCAGGTGCTAAACGAATAGAGGGACTGAAAAATACAAAGGAAGGGTACACACCGGTGATCATTCAGCAGAGCAGCGCGGCGACGTTGGGGTACGCGGATCGGCAACACTGCGAAGTCCGGCGACAAATCCCGGCTATGGTCAGCCAGATTCCGACAGGATCAAGCTTCACGCTCCTCCCCACAAATCACCGAAGTCTTCCCTCCACGATCGCGCACGGGATTACCGTATATCCTGCGGTCTCTCTCTCTCTCTTTGATTCTTCTCTCTCAGCTCGACGCAGATGCATACGACGGTGGCTACGACTAGGCGGTCAGGAGTTTATAGGAGCCCAAAGGCATCCGGTCGGTAGGATTCCTAGGTGAGCCGGCGCTACGGCATCTCTACTCGAAGGCGAGGCAGCTGTCGAGCTCAAGTTTTATAGCCACAAATACGTGGGTGAAACGGCTGAGGCGTATATCACGGCTTTTGTTGTAACAGACAACAAGACCAAAGAGTTTACCGTTCTACACGCTGACTCTACATCGGCTGCTGAGGCTTCACAGTACATGCAGGTATGGTTCTGGAACCCAAACACTGGCCAGGGCGATGGAGTCGCCTGCGTCAAGGCTAGCTAACGCCCTACTGATGCAAGCGTCTAGCTCATTAAATAAAAAATTAAAAAAAGAACGTGGAAGGGGTTGTGGGCTACGCGGGAGCTAGCTAGGAATATGGGTCGACAGGCCAACATGCAAAGGTAAGGTCGTAGGCTTCCTTTTTATGTTTTCCGATTTGTTTTAATCCTTTTCTATTTTTGGTTTAGCTTTCAAAATAAAATTCTATTGCAAATTTAGTTTGGATCCTCAAATTAATATTAATCTAAATGCGCATACAAAACTCCAGCATGACGTAGAATTACTTTTAATTGTTTTTACTCATTTAGATAAATGGTTTCATGATAATTCCCTTTTCTCATTTTCTAATTTAATGTCTTCATTTAAAATTAGAGGTATAATTTATGTTGTCCATAATATGCATTACTACAAAGTCATTGGCAAGAGGTCTACTTCTCATTACCTATTTGTTGGTCACTTAATTTAACTTAATATTATTGTTTAAACATGAGGAGGGAGATTTCTATTAGATTTTCAAGGGTCTTTTAAAATTCTCCCAAAACTAGTATATATTCTTATTTCTTTATTTTATTATTTTATGATATATGTGTTTTTTTTCTCCTACCAATTTTAGGTCTTACACTTTCCCACACACATTATGTGCAATGAGGATATCGTATAGGAAGGAACATACAGGGGCCTATGACGGTTCTCCTTTCCGTGCTGCGATCATGTGTGCAGTGAGAAGATCGCGCCGTGGCGCTAGGCAACGAATGGGCATGCAGGTGGGGCCACACGGGGCGGTTTCCTTTTTTTTCCTATTCCATACTGCACGAACGACCACAGTAGGAAAACGGATTGGCCTGCCGGAGCGGGCGCGACGCCGACGTGGCGGGCACTACGGCAGGTGGGGCTGACGGCGGTGGCGTCTGCTTGGTAGAGTCAGGGCTGAGCGGTGCGCAGCAGCACCATACAAGGGCGTGTCGTGGCAGGGAAGGCTCGGCTAGACATCAGCCTGGCCAGGGATCACGCAGGGTGGCTGCGGGAGCTCGGCTGGGGGCGAGGCGGGCTAGCTGCGTGGGCCACGCCAGGCCGCATGTAAAGCCCAAAATTGGTAAAAAAATTAATAAAATAAATAAATTTAGATGTTAGTGTTTTGGGAATTATGCAACCTTTGGAGATTATTCGGATTCCTTTTCTTTGCGCATAATCAATTAATGGATTATTCCCTCCTAAGAATATATATATATATATATATAATATTTTTTTACGTGTTCAAGTAACTCATGATAGGAAAAAAATACATTACTTCCTCCTAAAAATAATCAAGTAATGAATATTCACTTTGATATGAAATTTTAACCACAATACTTAAAACCATATTTTCTTAAGAATAAATATGACATGTGTGCATGGCATATTTAAAAACAATTTCTCAACTAAAAGGGAAGATTAGTAAAATTTTGTGTTGCATCTCATGCTGAAATTTTACTTGTGCAGTTAGAAATTGGTATTTAGGCTTTGGTTGAATTTAAACCTCGGTTTGAAAACTAGGATTTGAAAATAGAAAACAAATATAAATAAATAAAAAGAAAAGACTTTACTTGGCTGAATTCCTCTCCCTCCGGCCCACCAACCGCGTCTGTGCACAAGCCCACTTTCTGTCCCTATCGTGCGGCCTGGAAAACCCCTCACTCGCTGCCATGTGGGTCCCCTTGGCAGAAGCGTCTTCCCTGCTTCTTCGCAACGGACTGGGACACGCCATGGTGGCTGGGTTGTTTGGATCCCGACCACGCGCGTGCACCAGGACACCGACGTGCTCACCACGCGTACTCTTTCGCCGCCATGTGGGCCCAGGATTGGTAGGTCCATCTTCTACCGCCAAAATCGATCGGCCATTGCAACGAACACACGACGAATCCGCGATTGCTACGGCCAGCTGACAGATGGGACGGCCGCGAACCTGGCGAGATTCTCGGGATCGGATTCTGCCTGCCCTCGTGCCCCGTACTATATAAACCCAGCGCTCGCCCCAGCTCATCATCGCATCACGGCGAGGCGAAGTAGGAGAAGGGTGCCGCCGCAAGCTATCTTTGGCCAGCGCCATTGCCGAGCCTTCCGTTGGGGTCTGGGAACTGGGCCGCGTCCCCAGGATGAAGTTTATGGCCGCACCGAGCGTGGTTGGTTAGTATCGACGCGGGAATGGCTCATCGGAGCACGCTTTCGCCATGGATCCACACCTCACCATGGCCGGCCACCACCAGATGCCAACCCACGGTAAGGAGCTCTCCTCCCGGTTCGCCTTGGTTTCCCATGCATACTGCGCTAGTTGGGGGTTGGAATTGGGGCTCGCGACCCTCCCTGTCAGGGAGCGCCGTCGCGGAATTGGTCGCGGAATTGGTCGCCGCTGTGGGAGGCGTTCCTCTGCCGTCGTCCGTGTGTGGAGGTAAAAGAAATCCTGCGGCCGTCCGATCTGGAGCGTGTGGATCGGATTAGAGCAGGTATAGCCCTTCATCCAACCAAATCTACATCGTCCGGTTCTGTCTGAACAGTGGAGATTAGTGGATCGTATACCCCTTCGCAGATTGATTCGCGGCCGTCCGATACAGATCTGGCGGCCTCTGTTTGTACCGGTTCATTTAAAGGCATGATCTAATCTGCGTCGTCACCTTTTAATCGGACGGCTCTGAGTGCACGATACCCTTTCGGCCATGGTCTTTTGATAAAGAGCACCTGCACTTTTATACAATCAACCCGCCGTCCTCAAGTATAAAGAAACCCTTACAACCGAGGCCCTGTAATTTATAAAAATAACCCCGAGCTCTCTGGTATTTGCATCTGCAGCACATAAATCGCAGAATTCATAAAATAAGTGTTAAAAATAAATAGAAACTTGTTTATTCCATAACTTACTCATTTTGACTCCGATTTGATCCATTCAAATTGCGTTAACTTCATAAAATTATTGTCTGAACTATGGATATTTTTATAGTTAGATATTTGTTTAGCCTATGTTCAGTAGATTATACCTTTTAACCAAAGTTAAACTAGATTATGATAGTGATTTGATTATGATATGATTTCTAAGCAAGTTATAACCTGGATTAAATTTTACTTAACTATTATGAGTATATTTCCTCATATGATGTATATTAACTAATTTATAATATAGTTTAACATTTAAATCACAATTATCTCCCATAAACCATAACTTCATAACCGTAGCCCCGAATTTAGTGATTCTCGAGCCCACGATCTCGTAGCGACACATAGATTATTATTATGCAGTTTATTCTTATGTTTGGTGTGATGTTAAATTTGTGTTTGTATTGCTACGACTAGCGTGAGGTCACGAGTCACCTGATGAGCAAGTTGGTACCTGGAATCTCAAGTCCCAGGCAAGTTGTGCCCTTGATCACTTCTTTTTACCCAGTCATGTTTTGATAAATCATAATGATCTGCATAGGTTAATTTTGATGGGACCCAACAGGTTACCCTAGTTTGATTATCTTTATACCTTGACTCCACTAAACTTTTTGGGTAGTACCTGCTATTGCTTTATGTGGTTTTGGGTATGAAGATTACACTATTCATGATTATACTTTTGTTATCAGTTGTTATTTATTGTTCATGTTAAGATCATTATGTTAATTGGAACATGGAGAACCACCCAGGAAAACAGTGCTACCACAAGGGTTTAATGGGACGCCCTTGGTTGATTAACTAGGAAAGATATTGGATGACTACCTTACCCGAAAGGGGCAAGGGCAGTAGGGGAGTGGTCAGTGTAGGGAGGTCCTTGGTTGATTTTGCTGCGATGGCGGTCAGGCAAGGGATTCCTGCACTGGAGCTTCCTATAAACTGTAGCGGGTTTTCTGAAGCTAGTGGAACTTTGTAAAGGCCTCGTAGTGTTACCCTGCCTCGCCTCCTCGGTAGAGGTGTATGGGATTGGCCGTCTCTTGGCAGATGGGTAACATGACTTGTGGGTAAAGATGCGCAACCTCTATAGAGTGTAAAACTGGTATACTAGCCGTTCTCACGGTCATGAGCAGCTCGGACACTCACATGATTAACTTATGGAACTAAATTCAATTTGTCATATGCATTGCATCGCAGGTGATGTTATTACTTTTGTTCTACTACTTAATTGGGTTGATATTTACTTATACTTAGTAATTTCTAATAAAATTTTGACCACTTTTAAAAGCAATGCTCAGCTCTAACCATCCTCTTTGGTAAGCCTTACACTTCACATGAACTCCCACCTTTGGCGAGTTCATGCACATTATTCCCCACAACTTGTTGAGCGATAAACGTATGTGAGCTCACTCTTGCTGTCTCACACCCCCCCACACACAGGTCAAGAACAAGTACCGCAGGATGAGGCGCATGGAGGATGTTGTGACGTGTTTGTGAGAGGTCTAGGCCATCGTCTCCCAGTCAACCTTTGGGTTGCTGGACCGTTGTCCCCTTATAATGTAATTATTTAATTATTTTGTACAGAACTCCTATTATATAGTAAAGAATGTGACATTCGATCATGTGCCATGTTTCATCATATGTGTGAGGCTTGGTCCCAGCACACCTAGTGATTATGTTCGCGCCTGGGTCTAGTTGCCCCGAAACCCGGGTGTGACACCGCACCGGCGAGGGGCTAGGCCAGCTGCGTCGCTAGGTGAGTAGGGAGTTTGGTGCGAGCTCCTTGGCCGCCATGATGTTTGCGTAGTGACGAGGAAGAAGGAGGCGAAGAAGAGGGAGAAGGAGATGATTTGTCACCTACACATGAAGAATAGCCGAGCAGGCACGCAAGGAAGAGGAAGACGATGCGAGAAAGACGACATGGCTGCTCATCCAACGACGCGAGGAAGACGATGAGGCGACCCCTTAGACCACGGAGGCATAATGCATAGAGAGGAAAACGCATGGGCTGCTCCTGTGTGAGAAGGAAGAGGGAAGGGGTTCATGGCAGGGGTGTGTGATTGTATAGAAAGGAGAGGGTATGTATAGAAAGGAGAGGACGCGAGAGGTGGTTGTCAATTTCACGGTGGCTCTTGTCCTGGCCGAGCGAGAGAGACAGCTGCGCGTCGAGTTGCACGAGATAGGGTTAGACAGAGTTAGATGGGTGGTAGACATGGTTAGATAAAATTAGACGAAGATGGTCAGAGCCGGCTCGTGGGCCCAAGATGACGAGGTGGACACCGAAGGGAAAGACGAGGATAGACGAGGATCGCCGACGCGAGTAGCATGCCGTTCGCAGGAAGACGCGGTTCAGTAATCTCGCGAAAAGGGGCACGAGATCTGGAATAGGTTCGATGAGAGGAAGAAATATATATATTATCGAGTTCCAAAAATTTTATAGTTTTCACAACTACCACATTTTAGGTATTTAATTAATATTAGAAAAACTGAAATTCATATTTCATACCCGAAGAAACCTTCCAAAGATTCCAAAAACTCTTGGGAACATTCTCGAGATATTTTATTCTGTAATGATAACATTTTGCACTCATAAACACTATGTATCGACATGAATGCAACAATCAAAGTTCTTATAAGATTTTATTTTACTAGGCTTTTGCATAGATATAAAACAAAATAACTCTTCACTATTTAGGAAAAAGAAAAGCAAGGAAAAGAGAGGGTAACACCTGAATTTGGTGAATATTAGAAAAGAAATTTTATACCCCCAAATTCAGGGTGTTACAAATCTAACCTACTTAACAGGAATCTTGCCCCCGAGATTCAGGAAGACGCTAGCAAGAAAACAAGGTTGGTTCATAGGTTGTTCACGACTTTCTTGAGTTGATTTTGACTCTGCAAGCTTAACTTGTGGACTGGTTGCTTTGACCTTTAGATGCTCGCAACCAATTGATATAATTCTTGAGGATCCCTTGGACCTGTGGGTTAGGACCCACACATGCTTTCACTGCACCTCTTCGATCTTGTTGGCTGATGTTGATCGCATTGTCTTCATTGGGGTTAGCAGCTAACCCCCTTACTAGGAGCATTGATACACACTTGGTGAAGATGCTGCCGACTCTGATATTGACTGATTAAGAGAGGTTGCAGGATGCCAACCGGACAGGTGCAAGAGGGAAGGGTATAGATAGAAAAGGTAAGCATAGATGGATTAAAGAGAAAAGGGAGAGCACCCAGCTACCTAACTCTACGACACTCAGCTAGTAAACGGATGTCATTGCGGACCAAGGTGCCACAACACACCAACACTCATCACAAAGAAGCAAATCAGTCATAACACAAAGACAAACAGCACAAGCATACAACAACAAACATCTCATTGCTACACGTTAATGTTAACTAGATGGTGGTCTTTCCTTACAAAGGGGAAACTACTCTAAGGCCATCGAAAGGCAAGGGGAATAATAAGACATGCAGGATAGGAGAATAGCATAATAAAGGATGGGGCTAAAGCAAGAATTGTAACCGACAGAGAGAGAATGCAACCAAGGTCAGGGTAGATAAAACACCATTCTCAAATCGAGATGGGAAAGATGATGATTCAAAAGGTAGGCATAAGATAAGCATCATGGAAAGATCTAGTGATTACAAAGGTACAAGAGGTAACAGGAAAAAGCACACCAAAAGATCAACTTAAGACAAGACTTGCAACATGACAGAGGAATAGGGAACAAATAAGAGCAGGTGGGCTAAGACAACACTCCTGAACTCAAATGGGAGAGGAAGCTTTAAAATACAGGTACATGATAAGCATCAAGGTAAAGATCGATGGATGACAAGGGTTAAGGCGATAACAAAAAACACACAACCAATGAATGTATTTTAGATAAAACTTGCAAGGTGTTAAAGAAGGGGGAGCAGTCAATGATGAAATAGATGAGGCATTATCCTTGAACAGAGATGGAAAAGAGAGGGCTTCAAAGGGTAGGTTCTGTCACACCCGACTTTAAGGAACAAAGCTAGATGCATCTCTTACATGCGCCAAGAAGACAACATATATAATAACAGAGAGTATAGAGATAAATGTCACAATATCATCAGAGTAATTATTACATAGCGGAATTCTTATTACAAAATAAAAGATAAATATAAAACGAACTAAGGATAATCCTTGGCCCAAGAGTCAACTGGGGAAACGCCACCTAGAACAGATCAAACTCCTCGCTTTGTGGCTCCTCCAGAACCACCTGTTCTTCTCCTATGGGGGGTGTGAGACAGCAAGGGTGAGCTCACACATGATCATAGCTCAACAAGTTATGGGGAACCAGTGGGCATGAACTCACCAAAGGTAGGAGTTCATATGATGTGTAAGGCTAATCAACAACAGGGGTTAAAGCTGAGCATTGCTTTTAATTAGTTGGTCAAAATTTTATTAGCAGTTACTAGATGTCAGTGAATACCAAACCTTAAATAAAGTAGTAGAACAAAACTAATAATAATCCCATGCATATGCAAATGACAAAATTGAATTTAAGTTCCATAAATTAATCATTAGAGAGTCATGAGCTGCTCTTGACCGTGAGCTCGGCTAGTATACCAGTTTTACACTCTGCAGAGGTTGTACCCTTTACCGACAAGTCATGTTACTCATCTGCCAAGGTATCGCGACTCCCATACACCTCTACCTAAGAAGCGAGGTAGGGCAACACTGCGAGGCATTTACAAAGTTCCACTAGCTTCCGAAAAGGCGCTACAGTTTATGGGAAGAGCACTTGCAAGAATCCCTCGTCTGACCGCCATCGCAGCAAAATCAACCTGAGAACCTTCATGCATGCAACTCCCCTACTGCCCTTGCCCTTTTCGGGTAAGGTAGTCTTCCACTAGCTTTCCTAATTAGTCAGCCAAGGGTGTCCCATTAAAACCTTGTGGTGGCACGTGTTTCTCAAGTTAAGCTCCATGTTCCAATTAACATTAATGATCTTGACATGAACATAAATAGAATAACAAAATAACTGGAACATGGATATAATAAATGATTATCCCAAAACCATGTAAAACTATAGCAAACTACCCAAGTGATTCAGGAGTAAACAAGGTAATGAGATAAACAATCTAGGGTGACCTATCGGGTCCCATCAAAATTAACCTATGCATGAATAAGTGACATTAAAGAGCATTATTGGGTAAAAAGTGGTCAAGGGCACAACTTGCCTTCAATGAGCTCCTGCTCAGCTACTTCTATCTGCTGGTCACTATGATCCTCACTCACAGGTTCTTCTACTCGCCACAATATAAACAAGCACAATATAGAGAAAATTAACATCACACCAAACATGTAAGGAAAATACATACTAATAATATACACATTAAAATAAAATCCTAGGAACAGAAATCATAATTTTTGGAGTTATAGATTTTGAGATATGAATTTCCAAAGGTTTTATGTGCTTGAAATAGAATTAAATGAGAAATTATTTTTCTTACTGTTGTCATGACAAAACAGAGACTCTAAGCGATAGAGAATAATACTACAAAATTTTAGGAACTGGAATGGACTAATTTGGAGTTCATATGAATTTGCTATGAATTTTACAATTCCTAGCATTTATTTTCATATTAAAAATCTATTTTCCAATTTATTTATTCAATTTCAAACTGTACTGGACTGGGCCTCATTTTCCAGAAAGTGTAGGGGCTACAGGGTAAAACTTCTAAGACTCAGGAAACAGTCCACACGGACGGCGGGTTGATTCCTAGATTTTCTAGGGTCCCCTATGTAAACTAGCGCTGCGAAGAGGTATCGGCCACAATGGGCTGTTGGATCAGACGTGGATCCATCAGATTGAATCTAAGTTTTATGAAACGTAACGCGCGTGAAGTCGTTGGATCAACAGTGAACGACCCGAATTTAATGAGTCATAGATCCACTCCGCGCCACTGGATCACGATCTAACGTTCCATGACAGTTTCCCCAATCAGTACGCCAGCTCCTAATCTTAGCCGTTGAACTAGATATCAACGGCATATGCTTCTCCCCCAAGCTACTGTCGACCGGTACCTAGTCGTCTCCTACCTCCTGTCAGCGCACTGAGTGGCGCACATGTCACCGCAACGGAGTAAGCCCCGTCGGCGTTGGCTACGTCGTCCTATGAGCCATATGGTTCTAACGAACACGACCGAGGACCGAACGCCATGACGCCGCTAGCCAACCCGTATGGATCTGCCCGCTCAAACCCCCCCTGCGCCCGAACAAGGTGACACGGTGACTCTGCCCGCCACCGGCGAGCAATTAAGCTCCCAACCGTACCTAATCACGCGTCCTAACAGGACCTAGAGAAGGCGGAGACGAGAGTGGACATGATGAAGGTTACCTCAACGGCGGAGGAAGCAGCGACGCTGATGGTCTAGGACTCGGTCGAATCGGTCATGAGTCTTAATTTCGAGAGCGAAACCTCAACCCCGCTTCCCAATCTCCCCTGGCGAGGCTCTGATTCCCGCCCCGTTGACATCGCGAAGCCCAACAGCTAATGTCGGCGCATTGAACGACGGTGAGGAGGAAGTACAGCGGTGGCGGCGACTTTCTTTTGGTTCTTCGCTCGGTGTTCACGCCAACGGTGGGGTTCAAGTGGAGGAATAGGGTCTAGATTAGAGGGGATGGGTTCGCCCTTTATGCGCGCTGAAGATTCCGCCCCCAGTCAATCCCCCATCACGGACCCACCGAATCGAACAGACTCCGGTGGACTCGGCGTTCGCTGCAACAAACTCCTAAACGCAAGGGGAAGGAGACGCACCTGACGATAGGGTCCCGCTGCCAGTGTCGACGAACGGATGCAGGCGCGCACCAGAGTCACCGACCGAGCGGGCCCACCCGTCGGCGCACTCTAGGGAGGCGTGAGCCTGGTCGTGCGGTATAACAGGGCAATGACCGGTTAGGGAAATAGGAGTGGGCTGAGGGAAAAGTTTGGACCCATTCACGTTCTTTCTTCTTTTCTTTTTTTATTTCATTTTCCCATTTTTGATTTCGAATTTAGAATTTAAATTTGGTTGTGACTTGCACATATATCAATGTACAAATTCAAATCTTATGATAAAAGAATATATTTATTTCCTTTATTTTATGTGGTATTCTCTTCTCTTTCTCCAAAGTTTTGCTCCCCATTTAGGTTTTAAATTCTAGTTTGTATATCAATGTATTGTTTTTTATATTATTAATTTTATTATTTATAGATGCACAATCAAATAAACTCCAGAATGATGCATAAGTTTTTTTGTGTCTTTGATTTAGTTGTCCACTTTTAAATATGTTGTTCACATGTTATAATAAACAGGGGCAAAAACATATATGTAATTCCACTATATTTTCATTCTACAGTTTTGGGTATTACAAATCCTACCCCCCTTAACAAGAATCTCGTCCTCGAGATTTAGGAGGAACTAGTGAAAAGATGAGGAAAATCTATCCGAAGCTCTTCTTCTCTCTCCCAAGTAGCTTCATCTTCTCCATGGTGACTCCATTGCACTTTACACATCTTTATCACCTTATTTCTTGTAACTCGAGTCAATGTGTCAAGAATCTTGATAGGATACTCCGTGTAAGTCAAATCACCCTGAACACTGAGCTCTTCCATTGGTAACTGTTCCTCAGGGACACAGAGGCACTTCTTAAGTTGAGACACATGAAATACATTATGCACATCAGATAGATTATCAGGTAACTCGAGTTGGTATGCCATCTCCCCAACTCGCCTAAAGATCATGAATGGTCCAATAAAGCGAGGGGATAATTTGCCCTTAACTTTGAATCTCCTCATTCCACGAAGTGGTGACACCTTGAGGTACACATAATTTCCTTCCTCAAATTCCAGTGGCCTCCTTCTGTTATCAGCATAGATCTTTTGCCTGGTTTGAGCTACCCTCAAATTTTCTCGAATCAGACGAACTTGTTCTTCTGCATCTTGAATTAGTTTGGGCCCAAAGAACTGTCTTTCTCCAGTCTGGTCCCAATATAGAGGAGTTCTGCACTTCCTCCCATATAGAGCTTCAAAAGGTGACATCTTCAGACTGGCCTGATAGCTATTATTATATGAGAACTCAGCATATGGTAGACTTTTACCCCAACTTCCTCCATGCTGAAGGGCACAAGCTCTCAACATATCCTCCAGTACTTGATTAGTCCTTTCAGTCTGTCCATCAGTCTGAGGGTGATAAGCCGTACTAAAGTTCAACTTTGTATTCATATTCTCATGGAAACTTCTCCAAAATCTTGAGGTAAACTGTGAACCTCGATCAGACACGATCTTCTTTGGTACTCCATGCAAACACACAATCCGAGCCATATATAACTCTGCTAGCTAAGAACCTTTATAAGTAGTCTTGACAGGAATGAAGTGAGCCACTTTAGTCAATCTATCCACAATCACCCATATAGCATCATATCGTTTCTGGGTGCGAGGCAATCCAGTAATGAAATCCATACCAATCTCTTCCCACTTCCACTCGGATATCTTAAGCGGGTGCAATAGTCCAGCTGGCCTCTGGTGTTCAGCCTTAACTCTTTGACACACATCGCACAAAGCCACATGTGCAGCCACATCTCTCTTCAATCCATACCACCAATACTTTCGCTTCAAATCCTAATACATCTTGGTACTACCAGGATGAATAGAATAATCCGAGTCATGGGACTCCTTTAAAATAGTCTCTCGAAGGCTTTCAATATTAGGAACACATATCCTGTCCTTGAACCATATGGTGCCTTGCTCATCCTCCGTGAATTCTGGACCTCGACCTTCGTTAATCAGATCCTTGATCTCTTGTATCTTAGCATCACCAACTTGTCCTTTGCAGATTTCTTGCTCCAAAGTAGGTTCCACATCAATAATAACTCCTTCAGTGTGAGCAACTATCCCCAGGTTAAGTCTCCTAAAATCCTCAACAATCTCATCGGGTAGCTGGGCCACAATAGCTGAATGAACGTGCTCCTTTCGACTCAAGGCAACTGCAACCAAATTTGCCTTGCCCGGGTGATAGTGAATCTCCAAATCATTATCCTTAATAAGCTCCAACCAACTGCGTTGCCTAAGGTTGAGATCCTTCTGAGTGAATATATACTTCAAACTCTTATGATCCGTATATACTTGACACTTGGTCCCCATAATATAATGTCTCCAAATCTTAAGCGCGTGCACAACGGCTACCAATTCTAAATCATGAGTGGGATAGTTCAATTCATGTTTCCGTAACTGACGAGATGCATAGGCGACCACATGTCTTTCTTACATGAGCACACATCCTAAGCCTTGGCCACATGCATCACAATAAATATCAAATCCCTTCTATAGATCTGGCATAACCAACACTGGTGGTGACATCAATCTCTTCTTCAATTGATCAACACTATCTTGGCACTTCTCGTCCCACTTAAACTCTCTTCCTTTCTCCAGAAGCGAGGTCATAGGCTTGGCAATCTTAGAGAATCCTTCAATAAATCTCCGGTAATATCCTGCTAGTCCCAAGAAACTCCGAATCTCAGTAACTATAGTGGGTATGCTCCACTCCATAATCTCCTTGACCTTAGCAGGATCCACTGATATTCCTCCATTAGAAATAATATGACCAAGAAATGGCACCTCGCCAATCCAAAACTCGCACTTGCTAAACTTGGCATAGAGTTGATTATCTCATAGCTTCTGTAGCACCAATCTCAGATGTTCCTCATTATTGCTATTACTCTTGGAATAAATAAGAATATCATCGATGAATACTACGACAAATATGTCCAAATACTCCATAAACACCTTATTCATCAAGTTCATAAAATAAGCTGGTGAATTAGTTAGTCCAAATGACATAACGGTGAACTCATATAATCCATATCGAGTCGAGAAAGCCGTCTTAGGAATATCCGATGGCCTAATCCTCATCTGATGGTAACCCGGTCGGAGATCAATCTTCGAGAATACCTTTGAACCTCTCATCTGATCGAATAAATCCTCAATGCAGGGTAACGGATACTTGTTCTTCACAGTAACATCATTAAGAGATCTATAATCCACACACATCCTTTGTGATCCATCCTTCTTCTGTACAAACAGAATCGACGCTCCCCAAGGTGAGGAACTCAGACAAATGTACCCAACCTCTTGTAACTCTGTTAACTGTTTCTTAAGTTCCTTTAGCTCTTCTACAGACATCCTGTATGGCTGTTTAGAAATAGGGGCAGTTCCAGGTAGAAGGTCAATTACAAACTCAACTTCCCTATCTCGTGGCATCCTTGGCAACTCCTCTTGGAAGATATCCGAAAAATCCCTAACCACACGGATATTGTCACCAACAAACTCCTTAGCTATAAAGAACATCGCACGTTTGGATGAGGTGGTTACTGCAATTTGAACTTGAAATTTTTCTCCTTTAGGGCTGGTGAGTTCTACTGTACCCCTACCACATGCTATAATAGCCTTTGCCTTTCTTAACCATAACATACCAAGGATCAGATCTATATTGCTTGCCTCTAGTATTATAGCAGTAGCTCCAAATTCTCTACCCATAGTGGTCAATGTCAATCTACGTGTCATATGATTTGCCTCAACATGCCCTTTAGGTGTAATTACTATCATTAGTTTTCTCATATTTAACAGTGGTATCTCATTTGTGTTGGCATAACGAGCAGACATGAATGAATGTGTAGCACCAGAATCAAATAATATTGTTGCAGGAATTGCATTAATGTAAAACATACCAAGTGCAATGTCAGCTCCTTCCGTAGTAGCATCAACGGTGACTTGATTAACCCTGGCAATAGAATATCCCTTGCCAGATCCTGGAGTTTGCTGCTTATTCTGAACTGGGGTAGTAGCAATTCTCTATGGGCAAACATTTGCATAATGTCTAGTCTTCCCACACTTGAAACAAGTAGTGCTTGCACTCTGTCCTAAAAACTTCGTCGGGGTGCCAGTGGGGGTAGCCTGATGAGGCGGTGGAGTCCTCTGAGGTGATTGCTGAATTGGGCGCTGGCCTCTGCCAGTGCGAACTGGTGTACCCTGGGGTGAACTGTAGCGAGGACGAACACTGCTGCTTCCTTGTCCTTGAGATATAGCCTCTTCAAATCTCCTAGCTGAACACGCTTGTGTTCAATAGCTAGAGCCTTATCAAGCAGCCTCTGAAATGATGAAAATGTATGTGCCACCAGAGCATACTATAGAGGTCCATTAAGTCCTTCAATAAAATGCTACTGCTTCCTCTCATCTTCAGCAACTTCATTAGGGGCATATCTGGATAACTGGATGAACTTGTCACGGTACTCGCTAACTGACATACTTCCTTGTTTCAGCGATAGAAATTCCTTCTTCTTAATCTTCATTAATCCAGCTGGTATATGATAAATCCTGAATTGCGTACTGAACTCTGCCCATGTAATAGTATCAGCAGCGTCGTGGGCAGCAGTATATGAATCCCACCAATCAGCAGCAGGACCTGTCAGACGTTCAGAGGCATATAAAACCTTCTCCCGGTCAGTGCATTGAGCAATGTTCAACATCTTCTCTACAACCTTCAGCCAATCATCCGCGTCTAGTGGATCAGGAGAGCTTGCAAATGTCGGTGGCTTATGACTCATGAATTCCCGGTGCTTATCTCGGGGTGGAACTAGTGGTGGTGGTGGAGGCAATGGTACTTGTTGCTGTTGCTGTTGTTGTTGTTGCAGTTGTTGTTGCGCCCTTCTCTCCTGGCGTATCTCCTCTCGCTCCTGGCGCAACTCCTGGCGTATCTCTTCTTGTTCCTGGCACATCTCCTGGCGTTCTTGCTGCATCTGAGCACGCATATCCGCCATAGTGTCCGCCATTTGTTGCATCATCCTCATCTGAGCTGCAACCAGTGGGTCAACTCCTGCTAGTGGAGGCGGTGGTGGAGGGTCCATCTCTGCTGGTTGTGGCTGGGGTTGTCTAAATATCCTCCAAGTGTGTCGTCTGGGAGGTAAATCAGTTCCACCACCCTTCCTGGTATTGACCATCTGAGTTAGAAACATATGGTAAGAGGGAATAGTAGACAAGGCAGGTAGTTACAAGGCATGTTACTTTGGGGTATTTATTAGCTAAGCAGATTAATATTTTACCTACCATAGCTAATTCATTACCTTATGGTGGTACATGCTAAGATGTCCATATATAATATTTCAGTCAATCAAAGAAGCAAATCAGACATTTATCATCAGAATAACCAACCAACATTTTAAATAGAGAAAATAGTTTTAAATTTTGTCTTAGGTTCCCTATCTCTCAAAATTGTCATAAATGTAAGATTCCAATGTGTGAAATCCATCATGTCTTAGAATAGAAAAGGTAAGAATAATTAGAGTAGAACGGTAGAAGGTGAGACAGGATCAAGATAAGATAAGAAAGAATCAGAGTAAGGTAAGTAGGTAAGGGTTTGTCCATTTCTATCTAGGTTTCGTCCTATAGTCAACATTTCCTCTGATACCACTTCTGTCACACCCGGCTTTAAGGAACAAAGCCAGATGCATCTCATACATGCGCCAAGAAGACAACATATATAATAACAGAGAGTATAGAGATAAATGTCACAATAACATCAGAGTAATTATTACATAGCGGAAGTCTTATTACAAAATAAAAGATAAATATAAAACGAACTAAGGATCATCCTTGGCGCAAGAGTCAACTGGGGAAACGCCACCTAGATCAGATCAAACTCGTCGCTTTGTGGCTCCTCCTGAACCACCTGTTCTTCTCCTGTGGGGGGGTGTGAGACAGCAAGGGTGAGCTCACACATGATCATAGCTCAACAAGTTGTGGGGAACCAGTGGGCATGAACTCACCAAAGGTGGGAGTTCATGTGATGTGTAAGGCTAATCAACAACAGGGGTTAAAGCTGAACATTGCTTTTAATTAGTTGGTCAAAATTTTATTAGCAGTTACTAGATGTAAGTGAATACCAAACCTTAAATAAAGTAATAGAACAAAATTGATAATAATCCCATGCATATGCAAATGACAAAATTGAATTTAAGTTCCATAAATTAATCATCAGAGAGACCTGAGCTGCTCTTGGCCGTGAGCTCGGCTAGTATACCAGTTTTACACTCTACAGAGGTTGTACCCTTTACCCACAAGTCATGTTACCCATCTGCCAAGGGATCGCGACTCCCATACACCTCTACCTAGGAAGCGAGGCAGGGCAACACTACAAGGCCTTTACAAAGTTCCACTAGCTTCCGAAAACCCGCTATAGTTTATGGGAAGAGCACTTGCAAGAATCCCCCGTCTGACCGCCATCGCAGCAAAATCAACCCGAGAACCTCCTTGCATGCACCTCCCCTACTGCCCTTGCACCTTTCGGGTAAGTTATTCTTCCACTAGCTTTCCTAATTAGTCAGCCAAGGGCGTCCCATTAAACCCTTATGGTGGCACGTGTTTCTCAAGTTAAGCTCCATGTTCCAATTAACATTAATGATCTTGACATGAACATAAATAGAATAGCAAAATAACTGGAACATGGATATAATAAATGATTATCCCAAAACCATGTAAAGCAATAGCAAACTACCCAAGTGATTCAGGGGTAAACAAGGTAATGAGATAAACAGTCTAGGGTGACCTATCGGGTCCCATCAAAATTAACCTATGCATGAATAAGTGACATTAAAGAGCATTATTGGGTAAAAAGTGGTCAAGGGCACAACTTGCCTTCAATTTGCTCCTGCTCAGCTACTTCTATCTGCTGGTCTAGATTAGAGGGGATGGGTTCGCCCTTTATGCGCGCTGAAGATTCCGCCCCCCGGTCAATCCCCCCATCACGGACCCACCGAATCGAACAGACTCCGGTGGACTCGGTGCTCGCTGCAACAAACTCCTAAACGCAAGGGGAAGGAGACGCACCTGACGACAGGGTCCCGCTGCCAGTGTCGATGAACGGATGCAGGCGCGCACCAGAGTCATCGACCGAGCGGGCCCACCCATCGGCACACTCTAGGGAGGCGTGAGCCTGGCCGTGCGGTATAACAGGGCAATGGCCGGTTAGGGAAATAGGAGTGGGCTGAGGGAAAAGTTTGGGCCCATTCAGGTTCTTTCTTCTTTTCTTTTTTAATTTCCTTTTCCCATTTTTGATTTTGAATTTAGAATTTAAATTTTGGTTGTGACTTGCACATATATCAATGTACAAATTCAAATCTTACGATAAAAGAATATATTTATATATATATATTTATTTCCTTTATTTTATGTGGTATTCTCTTCTTTTTCTCCAAAGTTTTGCTCCCCATTTAGGTTCTAAATTCTAGTTTGTATATCAATGTATTGTTTTTGATATTATTATTTTTTATTATTTATAGATGCGTAATCAAATAAACTCCAGCATGATGCACAAGTTTTTTTGTGTCTTTGATTTAGTTGTCCACTTTTAAATATGTTGTTCACATGTTATAATAAACAGGGGCAAAAACATATATGTAATTCCACTATATTTTCATTCTACACTTTTGGGTATTACAAATCAAGGTAAGCAGGAAAGCAAGGGCATAGATATCACAAGGGTTTTTAAGGTAATACCAGACAAGGATGTATGAGAAAAGATAAATAGGCATATGATGAAGGGTATAAGTACCATAAATAATGGAGTTAAGACCGGACCTTCAAATGGAAAAGGAGAGGGTACGTCCAAGGGCCAGATAGGTAAATTGCCGCTCTCAAATTGAGGTGGAAGAGAGGAGATTTTTAAAGAGTAGGCATAAAGATAAGTATCAAGGCGAGATCGATGGATAACAAGGTAATGGTGATAGCAAATACAAACACATCAAAGGATGGAATTAAAACGCAAATGCTAATTTTGATATCCGATGGTTTTTAACACAAAATCTTGAAACACAAATGCTCCACGAGCTGATGCTCTAGCTGTTACTTGCAGAATTGCAAACCATAAGTGCAGCCCCATCTTTTCACATGGCACTCATCATTGTCTTGATGGACTAGTTAACAATAGTGTTATTAAGAATAAAAGTTAGATCCTGCATCAAATGAGTTGTACTTTTCATGGCCATAGAAGAAAGCACTCATATAGTAGCGTTAAATAGGGAATTCTCTCATTTTATTGCCACCTTGCACTTTGACCTCAAAAAATCATTTCACAATATATATGTTTTTGTTACCTCATCTACGTTTCTTAACACCGTTTTTATTTAATGTCCTTCTGTTATTATTTCATCTTGATTGTATTCATTGAGGACAATCAAAATTTCTTCTATGTTATATGTACAAAGAAATTATGTGAATTGTTATACATATTCTTCAATCTTGGTGTCCTGCATTAGTAAACATGCTTGTTGTAGGGGGTTCTCTATGCAGTAGGGTTTATGGTTTAGGGCTATTTTGTAAAACATTTTGTCTTTTTTCAAAACGCTTCCTCTTCCAAAGGAGCAGGAATTTTTTTTATTTAGAACAAAATCCACTAGATTAACCATCCAGGAATCTCGGTAGTTTCCCAACGGTTTTCATTTTCATTTTCAAAAACAGCTATTGGACTTCCCGTCCACCATAGCTCACGGCTCAACCATCAGAACTTTTGAAACCAATTGTCAAAAGCATTTTTGGAAAACAACATACTAATTGTCAAACCAAGTCATAACTCATCCATATCCGTGGACGCGGACTATTCGAATAGGTTTTGGAACTCTGTGAAGAGGTGTACACTTCACCCAATAGTCCGATTTCTGCAATCTCACCGTCGTGAGAACGGATTACCGAAACTCTCTCCTCCACTACACGTCTTTACCTTAACAGTTATACCAAAAGGAACATGGCCACCTCCATGCCCAAACTAGGACAAAACTTTCCCCCTCCTTGTCCTCCCGGTGCTCCCTAGCCAACATAACCCTAGGGTGCCGACCGTGCAAGTTCGGATCAAGCGACTGCCCATATGGTCTAGAGTGGTTGTACTTGATAAGAGTATATGCAGTGAAGAATGGCATACCGGTCCTTATACGAGAGGGGTAATTCTTCATTCTCACACCTAACCTGGCTGAGCCATCACCTTAAGGCCCTCCCAACACCGAGGAGTCCCTGATCATCCCACTCAAAGGTGATAAGGGTGATAACCATTCATCATAGACATTTTGAAAAACACTTTATTTTGAACAACTCACACCTTTTTTCAAACTTTTTGTAACAAAAATGTTAAGGAGTATAAAGATGAATTGCGGCAAAGTTCTAAGGCTAGGTTGCCATATTAACATGTCTCTTAGCAGAAAAATCATATAATGCATAAAATAATATGCTGATGATTGTCTTTGAAAAACATATGTAATTTATGCATCAAAAGGATCCAGTGAGCTTGCCATGCTTTAACCAGTGAAAGGGTGATAGCTCATGGAATTGGCTTCTGGCTCCACCGTCTGGCGTAGACTTGCAGAACTAGCCTTCACGAGACGGCATGAACGCTCCAATAAATACATAGCATGAACAAGCAAGCATACAAATCAGCAAGTATGTGAACAAATATTCATTATAGTGGTCAAGAATGGTGGTAGATGGGTGAATATAGTTTGTGTTGATGGAGTAGAGATGCTTACCCGAAGAGTGTATTGGAGGTGGACAATACTAGAAGTGTAGGGGCAGAGCAACGTAACTGAGTGCGGGGGGGGGGGGGGGGGGGGTGGTTGCCTTGGCTCAGGTTGTTGAGGGTGTGGGAGGGAGAGGGTAACTCTCTGGAGGTATTTATAGATGGGTGCGTATGGTTTAGTATGGTAGAGTTTACTGTTTATGAGAATCGTGGTGAAAGAATCAGTTTGGATAGAAAATTATAGGTGAAATATGGGACAAGAGTATTTTTGGAGTTTTCTAGAATATGAACCATGTTTACGGAATTACATGGATGGATAGAGGGTGATTTGATAAGAATTTAGAAATCAGAACTGTCAAAATCAGAGACTGGACAAAGGAGTTTTGGTTTTTATAATCATAGGAATATAAAGGCAATGGGAAAAGGAATATTCCTAGAATATTCCAGAATTAGAATATTTAGAGATATTTGGAAGCAGGGTGCCATGAATTATTTCTGGACTGTTCATGAGCAGATACTTATGTTGGTGGCAATTCTTCCTACCTTCTCTGTCACATGGGACAAGAGTAAGGCAACACCCAGACAACTAGAATACTGTGATATTCTCGTCTGGACGGGCTATGGTATCTTGGGCCAGGTTTTATAAGATTGACGGTGTATCCATACAAACATGTTTCGCCTTTCTTTTTGGAAGCCTGTTTCGAAAGAACCTCAAAGTTAAGCGTGCTCAACTTGGAGCAATTCTTGGATGGGTGACCAAAGGGGAAGTTCTTACTAGAAAGAAAATCATAGTCCCCGGAGTTCGTATGACTGAGATATTGGTCTGGTAGGTCTTAGGTGAGCCGATCATCATGATGGATGAGAAGTTGAATATTTGGGCAATTGGAATAACAATGAATAGTAGGATGAACAATGAATAATGATTATGAATGATCCGTTTAACGGTGAATAGTTCATATGAACGAACGACGAACGATGAATAGGGATTATGAACGAACGATGAATGATAAATAGTTCGTATGAACGAACAATGAATAGGGATTATGAACAAACGAACGATCGAATGATCGGACGAACGAACGATCAGAATTTCGGCAGCGTAACGACTGAACAAAGATTATTTGGAAGAACGAATGAACAAATTACAAAAATATTTGGAATATTTAGGCAATATTTCTGAAATAATTTGAAGGGATCACTTGGAAAATATTTGTAGGTCTTTTTGAGGAGAATTTTGGAGAGAATATAGGCCACTATATTTTCTTTGTTGAGATCAACTTGCAAACAAACATTTTGAAACAAAATTTAAAAGTTCATTTTGAATTTAGAGTGAGTTTGAGAAATTTTCTAGATTTGAATTTTTGGGGTGCTACATATCTATACAAACATGGTTCGCCTTTCTTTTTGAAAGCCTGGTTCGAAAGAACCTCGAAGTTAAGCGTTCTCAACTTAGAGCAATTCTGGGATGGGTGACCAACCGTGAAGTTCTAACTAGAAGGAAAATCACAGTCACCAGAGTTTGTATGGCTGAGATATTAGTCTGGCAGGTTTTAGGTGAGCTCATCATCATGATGGATGAGCAGTTGAATATTTGGGTGATCGGATGAACGATGAATAGTAACGATGGTTAGTGTGACAGAACCTCCCAAGTAATTAGGCCCACCTACAGTTGTCCTTGTCCAACGGTCCTGAGACAACCCTGCAGGTGCACCTGACCACTTGACAAGTTCGGTATCTGAATTTCTTTTCCTTTCCCAAGAGCGTTTCACCCGTCACGCAGACATTACAATTCATCGGAGATACGGAAATGCGGAAGCAGTTACAATAATTTACTTTTATTGAAAAGTAAGATAGTGTTTAATATTTACAGACCAGAACATACTATATGAGTGCTAAGTATTATTATTACATACCATGGGGGGGCAAAAACTTCTCCCCAAATAGACAGTAAAAAGTTTTAACGGAGGGCCTTCCCTCCCGCAGCTCTAGTCTTGGTTCTCCTCTTTGGGTACCACCTTTGAACAGAAGCAACAAAAGTTTGTCGCTTCTTCACCTAAAACAACATGGGACAAAGCCCTGAGTACGAAGTGTACTTTCGCAAGACTTACCCGACAAAGTAAAAGACTCTCAAGGATATGCTGGATTTGGGAATCAAGGAGAGGCTTTAGCAAGAATCAACTTAGATACTTTTGCAGAAATAGCTTACTAAAGTGAGTCCTTACTTTCAACATTTTAATGCTAGATTAAGTATTAATAGACCTTGTTTGCATCTAGTCTAATTTCACCATCTCATCAATACAACATCATTTTTATTCATGAGGTTCACATCCTGACTTAGGTTGCAGGTCAGTGACCAAGTCTCCACTGTCCGGGGATATAACGGCGATTCGAATCGATTTACTCAGCTTAGGATCTCTAACCACACGACATATGTAGCACTTAACCCTTGCATATGTCAACTCGCCACCGGGGTTCTTAAGACCAGATTAGGTTCACGCCAACCGAGAGCACAGATACACCACCGTCTAGCCTCTTACCACGGAGGGTAAACACTACTCTCGCCATCTCTCCACTCCCATTGCGTGTTATCTTATTCTGGTATTAGTCTGCCCGAGGCAAAGCTTACCCTGTCCCATTTCCAGGACATGTGGCCAGTTAAGATAGTCCTTGATCAGCAAGCCTACATACGCATCCAATCCTCAATCAACCTGGGTAGAACATCACCTGTTCCTAGCCAAAGTCCCGATTTAAGTACTTCCACCCTTAGGATTGTTTGTATTCCTTAGGATGAAAAGAGCATCAAAGGGAACTTTGCAGTAAGATCCCACCACGCTCTCAATGAAAATATTCTTGCAGGTAGAAGCCATCCTTCCTCAGGATAACCCCTGAGCTAGGCCTTAATGCAAAAGACAACCTCTATCCACAAGATTTGAGCAGGGCTAAGCATTTTTGTAAATCATGTTTTGATACTTCACTAGAAGTATCTATAAAGGTATGGATATCAAGGAAGGCAATGCATCAAAGGGTTTCCAAGCAACTCCTATAAACCTAATGCACATTCACTAGACTTAAAGTGTGTAAAAATAATTTAAAACACAAGGAAGGGGTTGCATGCACCAGGGCTTGCCTTGTTTTACTGGTGAATCAGGCTCGGACCCGAAGATGTCAAAATAGAAACATCTGCCTGCCTGATGCTCCTCAGGTGCTGGTGGTGGTGTTCTTTCTTCTTCAACTTCAACTTCTTCTTCGTTTGCTATATATAGCCAAGTATAATAATGAATGCTCAGGTAGTGCTCATGAAGATGCAAAAACAATAGAAATTGGTTATCTAAAGTCTTGAATACAATTTTCCTTCACGGTCTTTCAGGGAACTAGGGTGTCTAGAGTCAATATTGAAGTTCATAGGGCAAGGGGTAGGGTTTTGGGTTCTAAGTATCAGACAAGGTCCAAATCATACCAAACTCTACCCAAGGCTTCTAAATATTATATAAGGGTCATCTAAAAAGTTTGGAGATTTTTGGAATTATTATTGATTTTCTAAAAATCCAGAAGCAAGGTTTTAGGCTATTTTAAATGCTCCAAAATTCCCTATTTGATCTAAAAATCATGCAATTATTTTTATTAAATTCTATGGAAAATTAAAAATCTAGCAAAATTGGTTTGACATTTTTACCATTTTTCTACAATTTTCTACAGATTTCCAAAGTTTCATAGAAAAAGAAAAGAGAAAAACGTGAACATTACTAGGCCGGAAGCAGCCCAAACCTGCCTACGCCCGAAGGAAACTGCCCGCGCGTGCTCCCGCATGGCAGACTTGCAGAAAGGCCCTTGGCTTATTGAATAACTGGAAGCGGGGTCACGACACTATTTGACTGAGTCGCTGACAGATGCAGAAAAGCCCCTGGATTTCTATTCCTTTACCGTGCCAGGACCACGACGGTGAGCGGCGCGGCAGAGCTCCGGCGAGCTCGCGTACCGGCCGATTCACGCAAGGACCGGCGCCCTTCTTTGGCCTAAACCAAATTCAGGACCTAGCGAACGTTTCCCCTAAATCAATTTCATGAACGGCTACCCAAATGTCTCTGGCCACGGTGACAGTGCGGATACTCCAAAGAACAATGTGTTCCCGGTGATTGGTGGCGGTCTAGTTCAATCGGGTGGGTCGACGAGCATCACGGGTTCATGAGAGCACTCAAATGAGAGAGCAGAGAGGATGAGCTGACCTGTATCATGCTGGCCACGGTGAGGTCGTTTTCACGGTGGTGGAAACCCGGTTTGGGGGAAATCCGAAATTGGAGCTCCCTCGTGAACGATTGATGGTGATTCTTGGTGGCTGGGTGCTTGACTACCCTACGGAGCTCACGGTGGCTTCAATTTATAGCAATATTGAGCACCAGCCAGTGAATTTGAGTTGAGCGCAGTGGCAATCGGATATGGGATAAGTCACAGGTGCGGTGATTCGTGGCCATCACCGTGGCGGCCTCACCGGTGACGAACTTATGCTACAAAGCGGCTCCTAGTGACTCCCCGCGATGTAGAATAGTTTCGTGGCACGTAGTTCGGCTGAATAACAACGAACGCCGATGATGCCAGCACAACTATCTACGACGGGACACGGCGACAGGTCCGGCCAGTGACCGGATTCACCCGGCGTAGGATATTCTTACCGTCCTCGGCGTTATCCATTCCCCTAGTGGCACGAATCTATCAGACAGGCGCTAACTGTGACGGTGGATCACCGGCGGCGAAGGGGAAAAATCAAATGATCTGTTTCAGTTTCAGTACTGTACCATGGGAAGGATCTTCAGAGCGCCTGACAGTCCATTTTTAGGTCCAGATTTCTCCAAATTTCATATGGTACCAAGCCCAAACACCTATAGCAAAGTTGTTCCTCTACAATGGCTCTATAACTTTGCTATATTGACTCGAGACAAATTCTTTGAAGTTCTTGATCTGCAAGGCTCCCAAGATGACTCAGTACCACTGTTAGTCTAAATTTCAGACATCAAACAGCCTGACAGCCCGACTTTGTGTTTGATTATCTCCAATTTTTGTGTAACAACCAAAGAGGATGTCTGCATCAAAGTTGTTATCCTACAATAGGTCTACAAAATTGATGTGGTGACCTTGGGCAAAATCCTCCTTGGTTGAAAGTTACAAGGCCACAAAGATGAGCTCAAAACACTGAAAATCAGACTTAATCAAAAGAGCACAAGTGTGGCTCTTTTGCAAATAAGTCCAAATCTCAAGTTTTGGATTGCAAATCTTCATGATTGTGAACCATATGATTTAAGACACCTTACTTTAATAGTTTTTGCACTTTAGTCCAAAAGTGCCCTAATTTTGCATTTAGCCCCCTAGGGTTTTGGTTTAGGGTTTCCAGGGTCCTTTTTAGGGTTTTTGGTATTTCAGGGGTGTGAATGTAATTTAGGTCCATTCTTAGTAACATTTTATGACTATTTCACTTAAGCTTTAGGGTTTTCTCTATTTGGATTTTTTTTACCCTTCTGAACCCCATTTAGGGTTAAGTACCCTACTCTAGGGTTTTATTTGCAAAATATCATCTCAATACAACTTGTTTGAAATTTTTGCCTAGTGAATGCATTCTAAGTGTATCAAACACATGAAATGCTAATGCTGATGATGTTATGCTCATGTTTTAGTAACAGTAACACCAGGGGTGTTACAATTAGTAGGATGAACGATCCGATGAACGATGAATAGTGATTTTGAGTTATCCGATGAATGATGAATAGTTCGTTTGGACGAACGACGAACATTGAATAGGTATGATGAACGAACGATGAATAGTTCGTAGGAACAAACGATGAACATGGATTATGAACGAACGGATGAACGATCGGACGAACGAGCGATCAGAATTTTGGCAGTATAATGGCTGGACAAATATTATTTGGACGAACGAACGGACGAACGATCGAATGATCGAACGGATGAACAAATGAACCATGAACGATCGGATGGACGATCGAACAATCGGAGGAACGAACGAACTATGAACATTTGGACGAACAATTGAAGGAACAACCGAACGATCCTTGTGCGCGTGTTGTGCTTGTGTGGGAGTGGGAGTGAGTCAGTGAGTGGGAGTGAGTAGCCATGAAATGGCTTGGGATGGCATGAGTGGGCCCTTGCCCCTCTATTAATGGGCAAGGTGGGGGATTAGGGGGAGGAGTCGAGGATTAGTGGGAGGAGGCGAGGATTAGTGAGAGATAAACCATGTATTAGCTATGGATAAGTGAAATTAGCTTGTAGAGCTCACTGTATGACCCCGGATGCGTATGTATACGTATGAGCATACGGAAAATTATTAAGCAAATATTTGTAGGAATTTTAAAAGTGATTCCGAGGGTATTTCTTAGGAGAAAAATATTTGGAGAAATATCGGTGGAACATTTAGCCAGTATTTCTGTAAAAGAATTTGAGGGGATCACTAGGGAAATATTTGTATGATATTTTGAGAAGAATTTTGGAGATAAGACAGACCACTATATTTTCTTTGTTGAGATCAACTCGCAAGAAAACATTTTGAAACGAAATTTAAAATTCATTTTGAATTTAGAGCGAGTTTGAGAAATTTTCTAGGTTTGGATTTTTGGGGTGCTTCAACGGGCTGATGTCATAGGGCTAAGAAAATAGATGTAAGGATGCAACAAAAAAGAAAGTCTAACAAGGAAGTCTAAATATCATGATCGTGCCATGTGCCCCCAAAAGGTCCTAATGACCTTATCGTTACTATTTGCGAGGAGTCTCCCCAATCGGGTGACCTCTTGCGATCGTCGCTTGATCCACCCTCGTTCGGCGCAACCTCCTTCCCTTTCTGGGATGTTTCTTGGCTTGGAGCACCCTGCTCCTAGCGAGCAACATCGGCTTTAGGAGCCACTTTCCCCTGATGAGGCATGTCGCATCCAAAAGCCTCTAGCATCTGTCTGAGTGGACATCTGGAACTACCTTGAGCATCAGGTTGCCACCGCTCCGACCTCGCACCAACGACTTGTTCGGCTGCCCTATAACCACAGGAGCTGTAGCTGTTTGGACGGCTGCAGCTGCAATCCATAGAGACAAAATACTGTACAAGCCGCAGCCGGATTAATGCCACAACAAGCCTAAAAACCTTCTGTTTCGCACGAAACATTCGTGGTGTTGACACCGACATGAGAGGCAACTACTGCTACTCAGGATTTTTCCACTAATGTGACCGAATGCACATTCTCCTAGAAACGTCCTCATTCTGTGCAGTGTGATTATTTATACCGATACTGTTGTCTATCCGCAACAGCATCCGTGAGCTGATGGAGGCATCCCAAAGCATTCTAATATTTTTTTCATTAAAATTTATAGGGAAACATACTTTATATTTAAGTCCTCTAAAAAGCTGGTTAGATTTTGACTAAATTTCGTGAATTGGAAAAAAGTATAATACCAAAACTAAAATTCCCATATATTATTAATAGCATTACCTACCATTACAATGTATATAATAACAGTGATCTTAATTTTTGTTTAGAAGCAGGCATGTCTACACTCAGCTAGCGTAGAGTAGCGAGCATGAGTTCGCCCCCCAATGCAGCAGTAGCACTTGTTATCTTTGCATGGAGGAAACCCTACAACGCATCGTGCTCCGTTTCCTTGCATAATTACTTCTTTAGCTGGAGTAGAAACACAGACATCATCTGTGGCATGACCTAGTAGAAGGTAAAGGATAAGAGTTCTATTACCAACAAATGCCTCGAGAATAATTACATTCGAAATTATTTGAGTAATTTAACATAGGGGATTGTGATACATTAGCAATTCGCCATGATACACACAGTATCATATAATAACATCTTCTAAATTGTCTACATCTATCTAAGCACGCACACACATGTCTGTATAGTTTTCACTTACCCTTCCCATGTGCATGAGCAGCAAAGTATCCGAGGAGAAGTAACGAGAAAAACACTAGCGCATCCACCCTCTTTCTGTACTCCATGTCGCAAGAAAATTTAAGGAACTCCTCACGATTGATCCTAGAAGAGTGTATACTTATATATATACTATAATCCTAGAAGAGTGTATACTTATATATTATTTGGTGAATTTGCTATATCTATCTATATCCCTATATCTGTATCTATTTGAGGTGTGGGAAAACCCAAGGTTACAATTCTGGCTCTACTACTACCTGCCTGTGTCGAGAGCTCTTGGTCGCACATGCATCGTCAATGAGGAGCTACAAATGCAAGCCACTGCACGCAGCGCTGTGCAGCCGTCGCTGCCCTCCACTCCTGCTATGCCACCTGTCACGCCAGGTTTTATAAGGTAAACCGAATGCGAACCATGTACGTGCCAGGATCAAAACTCACGTACATAGCGATTACATAAATGACTCATCATAGCACAATGCTTCGAATAACAATAAAGAGTAAGTAATAATATTAAAGACTAAAGTCATTTACATAATATAAATCAAAGTACACAGAATCGAAACGTAGCCAACGTAAATTAACCCACCACAGGCAGCTGACTGGGGGAGATCGCTAGCCTAATCCTCGAACTCGTCGAAGTCCTGGAACTCCTGGAGATCAGCCTCGACACCTTCTTTACCTGAGCAAAGATTGCACCAAAGGCAACCTGGTGTTTTGTGAAAGCAAGGGTGAGTACACATCAACGTACTTAGCAAATGTTCCGTTTGGCTGTAGTGGACTAGCTTTATGTGGGGTTAAGGTCAAGCAGTTGCTTTTAGTTGATCAGGTAATTATTACTAGTAGATAGCCAGGTTTTAACATTAACCCAAGTTGTTAACCCAAAAGTACTCTTTCCAAATGGAAGGAATACCAGAAACCATAATCATAATCATAATCACAATAGAAACCAGCATTATCCTCATCATCATTTGTAAACAAAGTAGCCCTGATTCAATGTGTCTCTAATCAATGGAGCCGCTCATAACCACGAGCATGGCTGATATATCAGTTTCAAAACACTCTGCAGAAGTTGCGCACTTTACCCACGAGTCGTGATTCCCTCTCTAGCCCGGGCTTGCAAGACCCTTATTCACTCCCGAGGTGAATGGCCAAGGATTCACTATGAAGCCTTAACAAAGATTCCCTGAGGGTGTAGCCGCCCGTTAGGTTTCCTAGATGTACCGCACTCCTCCCTAAGGGGCAATCCACCCTCGGAGAGCGAGCCGCATACACCGAGCCCATTGACGGCACGATGGTGAAGCGAACTACACCTCAGTTCCTCTAATTAATTAGCTAAGGGTGTCCCATACCACCCTCATGGTTGCACTGTTTTCCTTGTTGGTCATCCAACGAACAAGTCCTTATGGAGAGGCGCTCGAGAAACCGCTCGAGTACCCTAAAATGCCACAAGTATATCATCATATCCAGAAAAAATCATAGTATCATTATTGTATCTCATCATGTTCATTGATTAAAAGTAAAGCGCTAGCATAGAACTAATCAAAATAATCAATTCCCAAAGGGTAAACAAGGACATGAAAACAGAATACTAGTCAATCCTTAGGTTGATCATGGTATGCGGGTTGATGAATTACAAAGTAAATGAGACATAATAGGTTAGAGGACACTTGCCTTCACCAAACTGATGCTCAGGGTCTTCGACTTCGTAGGACTCAAAGAACTTCATCTTAGGACCAGTGGTTCACCAAATCTTGATTGTCGATTCCTCGAAGCTCAGGAACAGATCACAATCTATTAGTGACGCACAACAATGACAAACAAGCACAAGCAAACATATACTTGCATAAGAACATTACACCATACAAGATAAAATATTATGAAGCGTGCAATAAAAAAATAAAGCTCGCTTCTATGGTGGCGTGAGGAAAAGAAATGCGGAAATCGGAGCTATGGTCAAGAAGTTAACGCATTTATGCCAAACAGGTATTAACTATAATATTTACTTCGACCTTATCAAATATAAATTATATCTACTATTTAGTTCGATTAATCTGCTACATGAACAACTGTCATTAAATAAGTAATTTAATTAAAACGAGAGATTCTAAGCGAGGCGAAATCACGACGCGCGAAACAACAGGACAGCCTGTGAACTGCACGCGACCACGCGCGATATAGCACGCAGACGACGCATGAAAGAGTGTGCACAACCAGCGTGAACGACATGCGAATCTGCACGTCAACGAGTACATCACGCGTGAGTAGTGTGACGATGCGCAGATAGTGTGACGACGAGTGATACTCGGTAACAGATAACGAGATTATTCGAAACAAGTATTAATTTGAAAACATTTACACTGACATTAATCATGCTAATATTTATTATAAAAGTATAAACTCAAACTACAAATTAGGTTTAATCAGACTAACAAATAATTAATTAATTAATTAGTTCAAACATGTTTACGACAAAACAATGCTACTGACTCGTACGCGACGAGGTTACAAATAATTAATTAATTAGTTAAATCATGTTTGCGACGTAAAATATATTGAAAAAATTAATATTTTGCGCATTTAATGTGATGCTGCGTATTTTCATTGGTTAAAACTCACCACACGGATGGCCACGGGTTTGAAGACGCAAAAAAACCGACCGGATCTAGTGTGGCCATACACGGAACGGCGTTGCACATGGCCAACCAGGCATTAATACGTGGCAGTCAGTTTTCTTTCCCACACAAATTACGTGCAATGAGGATATCGTATAGGAAGGAACATGTAGGGGCCTACGACGGTTCTCCTTTCCGTGCTGCGATCGTGTGTGTAGTGAGAAGATCGCGCCGCGACGCTAGGCAACGAATGGGCATGCAGGGTGGGGCCACACGGGCGGTTTCCTTTTTTCCTATTCCATACTGCACAAACGGCTACAGTAGGAAAATGGATTGGCCTGGCGGAGCGGGCGCGACGCCGACATGGCGGGCTCTACGGCGGGTGGGGCTGACGGCGGTGGCGTCTGCTCGCCGGAGTCGGGGCTGAGCGACGCGCAACAGCACCATGCGAGGGCGTGTCGTAGCAGGGAAGGCTCGGCTAGACATCGGCCTGGCCAGGGATCATGCAGGGTGGCTGCGCGAGCTCGGATGGGGGCGAGGCGGGCTAGTTGTGTGGGCCACGCCAGGCCGCACCGGCGAGGGGCTGGGCCAGCTGCGTTGCCAGGTGAGTAGGGAGTTTGGTGTGAGCTCCCTGGCCGCCATGATGTTTGCGTAGTGACGAGGAAGAAGGAGGCGAAGAAGAGGGAGAAGGAGATGATTTGTCACGTACGCATGAAGAACAGCCGAGTAGGCACGCAAGGAAGAGAAAGACGATGCGAGGAAGACGACGGGGCTGCTCCTCTGGCGACGCGAGGAAGAAGATGAAGCGGCTCCTTAGACCATGGCGGCACAATGCATAGAGAAGAAAACGCGTGGGCTGCTCCTGTGTGAGAAGGAAGAGGGAAGGGGTTCATGGCAGGGGTGTGTGTATGTATAGAAAGGAGAGGGTATGTATAGAAAGGAGAGGGCACGAGAGGTGGTTGTCAATTTCACGGTGGCTCTTGTCCTGGCCGAGCGAGAGAGACAGTTGCGCGGCGAGTTGCACGAGATAGGGTTTGACAGAGTTAGACGGGTGGTAGATAGGGTTAGATAAAATTAGACGAAGACGGTCAGAGCCGGCCCGTGGGCCTAAGATGACGAGGTGGACGCCGAAGGGAAAGACTGGGATAGATGAGGATCACCGACGAGAGCAACATGTTGTTCGCGGGAAGACGCGGTTCAGTAATCTCGTGAAAAGGGGCACGAGATTTGGAATAGGTTCTACGAGAGGAAGAAATATATATATATTATCGAGTTACCAAAATTTTATAGTTTTAACAACTACCACATTTTAGGTATTTAATTAATATTAGAAAAACTGAAATTCATATTTCATACCCAAAGAAACGTTCCGAAGATTCCAAAACCTCTTGGGAACATCCTCGAGATATTTTAATCTGTTACGATAACATTTTGCACTCATAAACACTATGCATTGGCATGAATGCAATAATCAAAGTTCCTCTAAGATTTTATTTTACTAGGCTTATGCATAGATATAAAACAAAATAACTCTTCACTATTTAGGAAAAAGAAAAGCAAGGAAAAGAGAGGGTAACACCTGAATTTGGTGAATATTAGAAAAGAAATTTTATACCCCCAAATTCAGGGTGTTACAAATCTAACCCACTTAACAGGAATCTCGCCCCCGAGCTTCAAGAAGACGCTAGCAAGAAAACAAGGTTGGTTCATAGGTTGTTCACGGCTTTCTTGAGTTGAATTTGACTTTGCAAGCTTAACTTGTGGACTGGTTGCTTTGACCTTCAAATGCTCGCAACCAATTGATATAATTCTTGAGGATCCCTTGGACCTGTGGGTTAGGACCCACACACGCTTTACTCCACCTCTTTGATCTTGTTGGCTGATGTTGATCGCATTGTCTTCATTGGGGTTAGCAGCTAACCCCTTACCAGGAGCATTGATACACAGTTGGTGAAGATGCCGCCGACTCTGATATTGACTGATTAAGAGAGGTTGCAGGATGCCAACCGGACAGGTGCAAGAGGGAAGGGTATAGATAGAAAAGGTAAGAATAGATGGATTGAAGAGAAAAGGGAGAGCACCCAGCTACCTAACTCTACGACACTCAACTAGTAAACAGATGCCATTGCAGACCCAGGGGCCACAACACACCAAGACTCATCACAAAGAAGCAAATCAGTCATAACACAAACACAAACAGCATAAACATACAACAACAAACATCTCGATGCTACACGTTAATGTTAACTAGATGGTGGTATTTCCTTACAAAGGGGAAACTACTCTAAGGCCATTGAAAGGCAAGGGGAATAATAAGACATGCAGGATAGGGACATGAGCATAATAAAGGATGGGGCTAAAGCAAGGATTGTAACTAACAGAGAGAGAATGCAACCAAGGTAAGGGTAGATAAAACACCATAGAGATTACTTCTAAATACAATTTCTTTCAAATTTAGTCAAGATGGGAAAGATGATGATTCAAAAGGTAGGCATAAGATAAGCATCATGGAAAGATCTAGTGATTACAAAGGTACAAGAGGTAATAGGAAAAAGCACACCAAAAGATTGAGTTAAGACAAGACTTGCAACACAACAAAGGAATAGGGAACGAACAAGAGCAGGAGGGGTAAGACAACACTCCTGAACTCAAATGGGAGAGGAAGCTTTAAAATACGGATACATGATAAGCATCAAGGTAAAGATCGATGGATGACAAGGGTTAAGGTGATAACAAACAAACACACAACCAATGAATGTATTTTAGATAAAACTTGCAAGGTGTCAAAGAAGGGGGAGCAGCCAATGATGAAATAGATGAGGGCATTATCCTTGAACAGTGATGGAAAAGAGGGGGCTTCAAAGGGTAGGTTCAAGGTAAGCAGGAAGGCAAGGGCATAGATATGACGAGGGTTTTTAAGGTAATAACGGACAAGGATGTATGAGAGGAGATAAATAGGCATAAGACGAAGGGTATAAGTACCATAAATAATGGAGTTAAGACCAGACCTTCAAATGGAAAAGGAGAGGGTACGTCTGTGGCAGAACCTCCCAAGTTATTGGGCCCACATGCACCTGTCCTTGTCTCAAAGACCTCAAACGGCTATGCATGTGCACCAAATAACTTAACAGGATCCGTCCGAGTGTCCCAAGGACCCCGGATCAACCACTTACAACCAGAACCGCAAGATTAAGTAAACACAAATCACACACCAACATTTTGCAGCGGAATTTCTTTATTACAAAAGGTTACAAGTTACATCAAATTTACATTATGTTTATCGGAGTGATTACAAAGTGATTCAAAGAAATAAACTTTGAAATGTTATAAAGTATTTATAGTTTTGAAATATATGCTAGCTTAAGTGATCATCCTCAATAAGAAGTATAGAAGAGGTACTTAGACTTATAGAAGGTCGAGCCCACTGGCACTTAGCACCATCCATAGCAACACACTTCTATTTTCGGTTCTTCCTCCTGCTTGGGAACCACCTTTGCACAAAAGTAGCAAAGTTTCGTAGGCTCTTCACCTAAAACAACATGGGACAAAACTCTGAGTACGAAGTGTACTTTCGCAAGTCTTACCCGACTAAGGAAAAAGACTCTCAAGGATATGCTGGATTTAGGAATCAAGGAGAGGCTCTTAGCAAGAATCAACTTAGATACTTTTGCAGAAATAGCTTACTAAATTGAGTCCTTACTTTCAATATTTTAACGCCAGATTAAATATTAATAGACTCTGGTTGCACCTAGTCTAATTTCACCATCTCATCAATACTACATCATTTTTATTCATAATGTTCACATCCTGACTTAGGTTGTAGGTCGGAAATCAAGTCTCCACTCTCCGGGGATATAACGACGATCCGAATCGATTTACTCAGCTGAGGATCTCTAACCACACGACATATGTAGCACTTAACCCTTGCATATGTCAACCGTTCCCACAGATCCTCCACAACGTGAACTGGTCCGCGCTACCCGGGAGCACAGTACTCCTCCATCCAGCCTCTAGCCAAGAGGGTACACACTACTCCCACCATCTGCCACGCGCAGTGCGCGGTTGTCTTTTCACGTATGGAATAGCCGGGTTCAAGCTTACTGATAGTCGCCTAGAGGGGGGGGGGTGAATAGGGCGAAACTGAAATTCTCAAAAATAATTACAACTACAAGCCGGGTTAGCGTTAGAAATATAATCGAGTCCGCGAGAGGGCGTAAAAACAAATCGCAAGCGAGTGAAGCGGTGAGACACAAGGATTTGTTTTACCGAGGTTCGGTTCTCTCAAACCTACTCCCCGTTGAGGAGGCCACAAAGGCCGGGTCTCTTTCAACCCTTTTCCCTCTCTCAAACGGTCCCTCGGACCGAGTGAGCTTTTCTTCTCAATCACTTGGAACACAAAGTTCCCACAAGGACCACCACAAGATTGGTGTCTCTTGCCTCAATTACAAGTGAGTTTGATTGCAAGAAAGAATGAGAAAGAAAGCAAGCGATCCAAGCGCAAGAGCTCAAAAGAACACGGCAAATCACTCTCACTAGTCACTAATGCTTTTGTGGAGTTAGGAGAGGATTTGATCACTTGGGTGTGTCTAGAATTGAATGCCTAGCTCTTGTAAGTGGTTGGAAGTGTGAAAACTTGGATGCAATGAATGGTGGGTGGTTGGGGGTATTTATAGCCCCAACCACCAAACTAGCCGTTTGGTGGGGCTGACTGTCGTATGGTGCACCGGACAGTCCGGTGCACACCGGACATGTCCGGTGCGCCAGCCACGTCACCAAACCCGTTGTGTTCCGACCGTTGGAGCTCTGTCTTCTGGGCCCGCCTGGATGTCCGGTGGCGCACCGGACATGTGCTGTAGAGTGTCCGGTGCGCCAGTATGGGTGTGCCTGACTTCTGCGCGCGCTGGCGCGCATTCAATGCGCTGCAGGTAGCCGTTGACGCCGAAGTATCCGTTGCTTTGATGGCACACCGGACAGTCCGGTGTACACCGGACATGTCCGGTGAATTATAGCGGACTAGCCGTTGCGAATTCCCGAAGCTGGCGAGTTCCTGAGGCGCCGTTCCTTGGAGCACCGGACACTGCCCGGTGTACACCGGACAGTCCGGTGAATTATAGCGGAGCGCCTCTGGATTTTCCCGAAGGTGACGAGTTTGACTGGGAGTCCTCTGGTGCACCGGACACTGTCCGGTGGCACACCGGACAGTCCGGTGCGCCAGACCAGAGGTGCCTTCGGTTGTCCCTTTGCTCTTTTGTTGAACCCAATACTTTGTCTTTTTATTGGCTAAGTGTGAACCCTTAGGCACCTGTATAACTTATACACTAGAGCAAACTAGTTAGTCCAATTATTTGTGTTGGGCAATTCAACCACCAAAATTATTTAGGAACTAGGTGTAAGCCTAATTCCCTTTCAATCTCCCCCTTTTTGGTGATTGATGCCAACACAAACCAAAGCAAATATGGAAGTACATAATTGAACTAGCTTGCATAATGTAAGTGCAAAGGTTGCTTCGAATTGAGCCAATAAATATTATTTGCTAGATATGCATGGATTCTTTCTTTTATTTTTAACATTTTGGACCACGCTTGCACCACATGTTTTGTTTTTGCAATATCTTTTTGTAAATCCTTTTCAAAGTCCTTTTGCAAAATAGTCAAAGGTAAATGAATAAGATTTTGCTAAGCATTTTCAAGTTTTGAAATTTTCTCCCCTTGTTTAAAATGCTTTTCCTTTGACTAAACAAAACTCCCCCTCAATAAATTCTCCTCTTAGTGTTCAAGAGGGTTTTTAAGATATTAATTTTGAAAATACTACTTGCTCCCCCTTTTGAACACAATAAGAAGCCAATTTGCCAATTGAAAATCATTTGTAAAATTAGGGTGGTGGTGCGGTCCTTTTGCTTTGGGCTCATACTTTCTCCCCCTTTGGCATGAATCGCCAAAAACGGATACTTTGAGTGAGATATAAGCCCTTGAATAACTCTCTCCCCCTTTGGTCATAAATAAATGAGTGAAGATTATACCAAAGATGGAGTCCTTTTGCTTTTGACTCTCCCCCAAAAGATGGAGAGATGCGCGGAGCGACGGCGAACGATGAGTTACGGAGTGGAAGCCTTTGTCTTCGCCGAAGACTCCAATTCCCTTTCAATATACCTATGACTTGGTTTGAAATAGACTTGAAAACACATTAGTCATAGCACATGAAAGAGACATGATCAAAGGTATATAAATTAGCTATGTGTGCAAATTAACAAAAGAAGTTCCTAGAATCAAGAATATTTAGCTCATGCCTAAGTTTGTTAAAAGTTTGTTCATCAAGTGGCTTGGTAAAGATATCGGCTAATTGATCTTTAGTATTAATGTAAGAAATCTCGATATCTCCCTTTTGTTGGTGATCCCTTAAAAAGTGATACCGAATGGCTATGTGTTTAGTGCGGCTATGCTCAACGGGATTATCCGCCATGCAGATTGCACTCTCATTATCACATAGAAGAGGAACTTTGGTTAATTTGTAACCATAGTCCCTAAGGGTTTGCCTCATCCAAAGTAGTTGCGCGCAACAATGGCCTGCGGCAATGTACTCGGCTTCGGCGGTAGAAAGAGCTATGGAATTTTGCTTCTTTGAAGCCCAAGACACCAAGGATCTTCCCAAGAATTGGCAAGTCCCCGATGTGCTCTTTCTATTGATTTTACACCCTGCCCAATCGGCATCCGAATAACCAATCAAATCAAAAGTGGATCCCCTAGGATACCAAAGCCCAAACTTAGGAGTATAAGCCAAATATCTCAAGATTCGTTTTACGGCCGTAAGGTGAGCTTCCTTAGGGTCGGCTTGGAATCTTGCACACATGCATACGGAAAGCATAATATCCGGTCGAGATGCACATAAATAGAGTAATGAACCTATCATCGACTGGTATACCTTTTGATCGACGGATTTACCTCCCGCGTCGAGGTCGAGATGCCCATTGGTTCCCATGGGTGTCTTGATGGGTTTGGCATCCTTCATTCCAAATTTGCTTAGAATATCTTGAGTATACTTTGTTTGGCTTAGGAAGGTGCCCTCTTAGAGTTGCTTTACTTGAAATCCTAAGAAATACTTCAACTCCCCCATCATAGACATCTCGATTTTTTGTGTCATGATCCTACTAAATTCTTCACATGTAGACTCGTTAGTAGACCCAAATATAATATCATCAACATAAATTTGGCATACGAACAAGTCATTTTCAAGAGTTTTAGTAAATAAAGTAGGATCAGCCTTTCCGACTTTGAATCCATTAGTGATAAGGAAATCCCTAAGGCATTCATACCATGCTCTTGGGGCTTGCTTGAGCCCATAAAGCGCCTTAGAGAGTTTATAGACATGGTTAGGGTACTCACTATCTTCAAAGCCGGGAGGTTGCTCAACATAGACCTCTTCCTTGATTGGTCCATTGAGGAAGGCACTTTTCACGTCCATTTGGTAAAGCTTAAAGCCATGGTAAGTAGCATAGGCCAATAATATACGAATTGACTCAAGCCTAGCTACGGGTGCATAGGTTTCACCGAAATCCAAACCTTCGACTTGGGAGTACCCCTTGGCCACAAGTCGAGCTTTGTTCCTTGTCACCACACCATGCTCATCTTGCTTGTTGCGGAAAACCCACTTGGTTCCTACAACATTTTGGTTAGGACGTGGAACTAGATGCCATACCTCATTCCTAGTGAAGTTGTTGAGCTCCTCTTGCATTGCCACCACCCAATCCGAATCTTGAAGTGCTTCCTCTACCCTGTGTGGCTCAATAGAGGAAACAAAAGAGTAATGCTCACAAAAATGTGCAACACGAGATCTAGTGGTTACCCCCTTATTAATGTCGCCGAGGATGGTGTCGACGGGGTGATCTTGTTGGATTGCTTGATGGACTCTTGGGTGTAGCGACCTTTGTTCTTCATCCTCCTTGTCTTGATCATTTGCATCTCCCCCTTGATCATTGCCGTCATCTTGAGGTGGCTCATTCGCTTGATCTTCTACTTCATCAACTTGAGCTTCATCCTCATTTTGAGTCGGTGGAGATGCTTGCGTGGAGGAGGATGGTTGATCTTGTGCATTTGGAGGCTCTTGGGATTCCTTAGGACACACATCCCCTATGGACATGTTCCTTAGCGCGATGCATGGAGCCTCTTCTTCACCTATCTCATCAAGATCAACTTGCTCTACTTGAGAGCCATTAGTCTCATCAAACACAACGTCACAAGAAACTTCAACTTGCCCAGAGGACTTGTTAAAGACTCTATATGCCCTTGTGTTTGAATCATATCCTAGTAAAAAGCCTTCTACAGTCTTAGGAGCAAATTTAGATTTTCTACCTCTTTTAACAAGTATAAAGCATTTGCTACCAAAGACTCTAAAATATGAAATATTGGGCTTTTTACCTGTTAGGAGTTCATAAGATGTCTTCTTGAGGATTCGGTGTAGATATAACCGGTTGATGGCGTAGCAGGCGGTGTTGACCGCCTCGGCCCAAAACCGATCCGAAGTCTTGTACTCATCAAGCATGGTTCTTGCCATGTCCAATAGAGTTCTATTCTTCCTCTCTACTACACCATTTTGTTGTGGCGTGTAGGGAGAGGAGAACTCATGCTTGATGCCCTCCTCCTCAAGGAAGCCTTCAATTTGAGAGTTCTTGAACTCCGTCCCGTTGTCGCTTCTTATTTTCTTGATCCTTAAGCCGAACTCATTTTGAGCCCGTATCAAGAATCCCTTTAAGGTCTCTTGGGTTTGAGATTTTTCCTGCAAAAAGAATACCCAAGTGAAGCGAGAGTAATCATCCACTATTACAAGACAATACTTACTCCCGCCGATGCTTATGTAAGCAATTGGGCCGAATAGATCCATGTGGAGTAACTCAAGCGGCCTGTCGGTCGTCATGATGTTCTTGTGTGGATGATGGGCACCAACCTGCTTTCCTGCTTGGCATGCGCTACAAACCCTGTCTTTCTCAAAATGAACATTGGTTAGTCCTAAAATGTGCTCTCCCTTTAGAAGCTTATGAAGATTCTTCATCCCAACATGGGCTAGTCGGCGGTGCCAGAGCCAACCCATGTTAGTCTTAGCAATTAAGCAAGTGTCGAGTTCAGCTCTATCAAAATCTACCAAGTATAGCTGACCCTCCAACACTCCCTTAAATGCTATTGAATCATCACTTCTTCTAAAGACAGTGACACCTACATCAGTAAAGAGACAGTTGTAGCCCATTTTGCATAATTGAGATACTGAAAGCAAATTGTAATCTAATGAATCTACAAGAAAAACATTGGAAATAGAATGGTCAGGAGATATAGCTATTTTACCAAGACCTTTGACCAAACCTTGATTTCCATCCCCGAATGTAATAGCTCGTTGGGGATCCTGGTTTTTCTCATAGGAGGAGAACATCTTCTTCTCCCCTGTCATGTGGTTTGTGCACCCGCTATCGATGATCCAACTTGAGCCCCCGGATGCATAAACCTACAAAACAAGTTTAGTTCTTGACTTTAGGTACCCAAACGGTTTTGGGTCCTTTGGCATTAGAAACAAGAACTTTGGGTATCCACACACAAGTCTTGGAGCCCTTGTGTTTGTCCCCTACAAACTTGGCAACTTCCTTGCCGGATTTGTTAGTTAAAACATATGATGCATCAAAAGTTTTGAATGAAATGTTATGATCATTTGATGCACTAGAAGTTTTCCTTTTAGGCAACTTAGCACGGGTTGGTTGCCTAGAACTAGATGTCTCACCCTTATACATAAAAGCATGATTTGGGCCAGAGTGAGACTTCCTAGAGTGAATTCTCCTAATTTTGCTCTCGGAATAACCGACAGGGTACAAAATGTAACCCTCGTTATCCTGAGGCATGGGAGCCTTGCCTTTTACAAAATTAGACAATCTTTTAGGAGGGGCACTAAGTTTGACATTGTCTCGCCTTTGGAAGCCAATGCCATCCTTGATGCCAGGGCGTCTCCCATTATAAAGCATACTACGAGCAAATTTAAATTTTTCATTTTCTAAGTTATGCTCGGCAATTTTAGCATCTAATTTTGCTATATGATCATTTTGTTGTTTAATTAAAGCCATGTGATCATGTATAGCATTAACATCAACATCTCTACATCTAGTACAAATAGATACATGCTCAACGATAGATGTAGAGGGTTTGCAAGATTTTAATTCTACAACCTTAGCATGTAATATATCGTTTTCACTTCTAAGGTTAGAAATAGTAGCATTGCAAACATCAAAATCTTTAGCCTTAGTAAGCAATTTCTCATTTTCAACTTTAAGGCTAGCAAGGGTAATGTTCAATTCTTCAATTTTAGCAAGCAAATCATCATTGTCATTTCTATGATTGGGAATTGAAACATTACAAGCATTTGAATCAACCTTAGCAATTAATTTAGCATTTTCATTTCTAAGGTTGTTAATAGTTTCATGGCAAGTGCTTAGCTCACTAGATAGTTTTTCACATTTTTCTACTTCAAGAGCATAAGCATTTTTAACCTTAACATCCTTCTTATTTTCTTTAATTAGGAAGTCCTCTTGGGAATCCAAAAGATCATCCTTCTCATGAATGGCACTAATTAATTCATTTAACTTGTCCTTTTGTTCCATGTTAAGGTTGGCAAAAAGGGTACGCAAATTATCTTCCTCATCACTAGCATTATCATCACTAGAAGATTCATATTTAGTGGAGGATTTTGATTTAACCTTCTTCCTTTTGCCGTCCTTTTCCATGAGGCACTTGTGGCCGACGTTGGGGAAGAGAAGTCCCTTGGTGACGGCGATGTTGGCGGCATCCTCGTCGGAGGAGGGGTCGGTGGAGCTCTCGTCGGAGTCCCACTCGCTGCACATGTGGGCATCACCGCCCTTCTTCTTGTAATGTCTCTTCTTCTCCCTTCTTCTCCCCTTCTTGTCGTCGCCCCTGTCACTATCACTAGATAATGGACATTTAGCAATAAAATGACCGGGCTTACCACATTTGTAGCATACTTTCTTGGAGCGGGGTTTGTAGTCTTTCCCCCTCCTTTGCTTGAGGATTTGGCGGAAGCTCTTGATGATGAGCGCCATCTCCTCGTTGTCGAGCTTGGAGGCGTTGATGGGTGTTCGACTTGGAGTAGCCTCCTCCTTCTTTTCTTCTGTTGCCTTGAATGCGACGGGTTGTGCTTCGGGCATGGAGGAGGTGCCTTGCTCGATGATTTTCTTTGAGCCTTTAATCATTAGCTCAAAGCTCACAAATTTTCCTAAAACCTCCTCGGGAGACATTAGCTTATATCTAGGATCACCTCGAATTAATTGAACTTGTGTAGGGTTAAGAAATACGAGGGATCTAAGAATAACCTTCACCATCTCATGGTCATCCCATTTTTCGCTCCCAAGGTTGCGCACTTGGTTCACCAAGGTCTTCAAGCGGTTGTACATAGCTTGTGGATCCTCCCCTTGGTGGAGCATGAAGTGACCGAGCTCCCCCTCGATCGTCTCCCGCTTGGTGATCTTTGTCACCTTGTCTCCCTCATGCGCGGTCTTGAGTACGTCCCAAATTTCCTTCGCACTTTTTAACCCTTGCACCTTATTATACTCCTCTCGACTTAGAGAGGCGAGGAGTATAGTGGTGGCTTGGGAGTTAAAGTGGTGAATTTGGGCCACCTCGTCCGAGTCGTAGTCTTTATCCCCTATGGATGGTACCTGTACACCAAACTCAACAACATTCCATATGCTTGTGTGGAGTGAGGTTAGATGATGCCTCATTTTGTCACTCCATATATTATAATCTTCACCGTCAAAGACCGGTGGTTTGCCTAATGGAACGGAGAGCAAAGGAGTACGTTTTGAAATATGGGGATAGCGTAGAGGAATCTTACTATACTTCTTGCGCTCTTGGCGCTTAGAAGTAACGGACGGTGCATCAGAGTCGGAGGTCGATGGTGATGAAGAGTCGGTCTCGTAGTAGACCACTTTCCTCATCCTCTTGTGCTTGTCGCCCCTCCAATCCGACTTGTGGGAAGAGGATTTCTTCCCCTTCCCTTTGTTGGAGGAGTTTTTCTTCTCCTTTCTCTTGTTGCGGGACTCTTCCGATGAAGTCGACCCGTGGCTTGTAGCGGGCTTGTCGCCGGTCTCCATCTCCCTCTTGGCGAGTTCTCCCGACATCACTTCGAGCGGTTAGGCTCTAATGAAGCACCGAGCTCTGATACCAATTGATAGTCGCCTAGAGGGGGGGGGGTGAATAGGGCGAAACTGAAATTCTCAAAAATAATTACAACTACAAGCCGGGTTAGCGTTAGAAATATAATCGAGTCCGCGAGAGGGCGTAAAAACAAATCGCAAGCGAGTGAAGCGGTGAGACATAAGGATTTGTTTTACCGAGGTTCGGTTCTCGCAAACCTACTCCTCGTTGAGGAGGCCACAAAGCCGGGTCTCTTCCAACCCTTTTCCCTCTCTCAAACGGTCCCTCGGACCGAGTGAGCTTTTCTTCTCAATCACTTGGAACACAAAGTTCCCACAAGGACCACCACAAGATTGGTGTCTCTTGCCTCAATTACAAGTGAGTTTGATTGCAAGAAAGAATGAGAAAGAAAGCAAGCGATCCAAGCGCAAGAGCTCAAAAGAACACGGCAAATCACTCTCACTAGTCACTAATGCTTTTGTGGAGTTGGGAGAGGATTTGATCACTTGGGTGTGTCTAGAATTGAATGCCTTGCTCTTGTAAGTGGTTGGAAGTGTGAAAACTTGGATGCAATGAATGGTGGGTGGTTGGGTGTATTTATAGCCCCAACCACCAAACTAGCCGTTTGGTGGGGCTGACTGTCGTATGGTGCACCGGACAGTCCGGTGCACACCGGACATGTCCGGTGCGCCAGCCACGTCACCAAACCCGTTGGGTTCCGACCGTTGGAGCTCTGTCTTCTGGGCCCGCCTGGATGTCCGGTGGCGCACCGGACATGTGCTGTAGAGTGTCCGGTGCGCCAGTATGGGTGTGCCTGACTTCTGCGCGCGCTGGCGCGCATTCAATGCACTGCAGGTAGCCATTGACGCCGAAGTATCCGTTGCTTCGATGGCACACCAGACAGACCGGTGTACACCGGACATGTCCAGTGAATTATAGCGGACTAGCCGTTGCGAATTCCCGAAGCTAGCGAGTTCCTGAGGCACCGTTCCTTGGAGCTCCGGACAGTCCGGTGAATTATAGCGGAGCGCCTCTGGATTTTCCCGAAGGTGACGAGTTTGACTGGGAGTCCTCTGGTGCACCGGACACTGTCTGGTGGCACACCGGACAGTCCGGTGCGCCAGACCAGAGGTGCCTTCGGTTGTCCCTTTGCTCTTTTGTTGAACCCAATACTTTGTCTTTTTATTGGCTAAGTGTGAACCCTTGGGCACCTGTATAACTTATACACTAGAGCAAACTAGTTAGTCCAATTATTTGTGTTGGGCAATTCAACCACCAAAATTATTTAGGAACTAGGTGTAAGCCTAATTCCCTTTTACTTACCCTGTCCCATATCCAGGGCATGTGGCCAGTTAAGATAGTCCTTGATCATACATGCCTACATACGCATCCAATCCTTAATTAACCTGGGTGGAGCATCACCTGTTCCTAACCCAAGTCCCGATTTAATTACTTCCATCCTTAGGATTGTTTGTGTTCCTAAGGATGAAAAGAGCATTATAGGGAACTTTGCAGTAAGATCCCACCATTGCCCCTAATGAAAATATTCTTGCAGGCAGAAGCCATCCTTCCTTAGGATAACCCCTGAGCTAGGCCTTAATGCAAAAGACAACCTCTATCCACAAGATCTGAGCAGCGCTAAGCATTTTTGTAAATCATATTTTGATACTTCACCAGAAGTATCTATAAAGGTATGGATATCAAGGAAGGCAATGCATCAAAGGGTTTCCAAGCAACTCCTATAAACCTAATGCACATTTCGCTAGACTTTAAGTGTGTAAAAGTAATTTAAAAACACAAGGAAGGGGTTGCATGCACCAGGGCTTGCCTGAGTAACACTAGGTTAGTGTTTGTTAGGCAACCACTTGGCGAGCATCCTTTGGCTTGACACTTGTTCAGATTATCCATCTTCCGGTTCGTCCATCAGCATCATCCTGCGGATTAGCCCGCGCTTGGGGTCGACTTGACACTTTTTCTCCGCATCACGTGATTAATTATCGTACCTAAATGATTTGCATAATGCACATGAATGCCTAGTACTGACTTCACTCCACAACTAAAATTTCTCGCAAAAATGCCGATAGTGCCTACCGACAAAGCACTAAAATTTATTAAGCAAATAAATTCAACATAATCAATGATGACAAGGCTTATCAGATAATCGTGTGAAATACTAAATCTATCTTTCTCACATTATTAACTTGACCACTTATCGCAAACGATGAACCAATTTACATGCACTTTAACTTATACGTTCTCTAAAACACTCTTCGTAAATCATGCATTTTAGACCTTGGTTGTACCATAATACGCAATTATTTCACAATCACATTTCTGCATGAAGAGACGTTTCAACAACACTTAATATAATCACAACCTCATCGTGACTAATCCATTTAGCTAATCCATTAATTAAACCCACTAGAAAAAATTATAAATCGTCGAGCTGTGGACTGGGAGCGACGTCGCGGAACGAGCAGGTAGACGACGTGACCGCAGCGAGCACGGAGAAAACCACGATGCAAACGACGGTGCGCGCGGGCCTTCACCGGCTATGTCTCACTAGTACACAGAGGCTCTATAGTGGCGGTTCTAGAGCTGTTTGCACTGGCGTTTTTCAGTGCCGCCAGTGCTAGGGGCCAGTGGAAATCGCCATTTCCACTGGCGGTTATTCTAGAACCGCCAGTGAAAATAGCATTTCCACTGGCGGTTTTATTAAGAAAACCGCCAGTGGAAATGCTATTTTCACTGGCGGTTTGTTTTATTTAGCCGCCAGTGGAAGTTTTCCCGCCTTTTTTTAAATTTTCAATCAGTACTAAAATTTATATATATTTACACACACAAACATATATATTGATAAACATGTAGTATTGATATTAAAAGCAACATAGAATTAAATTCTATCATACATTTATATACATCAAAGTCTTGTTTACAACCATGTATGCATCACACATTATATACATCAAAGTTTTCACTTAAGCTCTAATAACTATCTCGGCTAAGAGATAGTCTACTAATTTCTGTTAGTATTCTAAACTCTGGCAAAGCTAATGTTCCGGAAGCATCGTGATATTTCCCTCCTGCGGGAATGACCTCTTTCAATATGAATGTGCACAGGTCCTCAACTATGCCATACAATGCACCTTCAGTCAAGTTCTCCGGGCTTCCTTGTTGAAATTGCTGTAAAGGAAGTTTATGAACATCATCTATTTATAGTCAATAATAACACATTTGCATCTTTAATGACATAAATACATACGTGACTATTACTAATAATACCTTGCCAGGGTTCGTGATGTATCGTCCATTCATTCTCATGAACTCGCACACGTAGAACCCACATAGGACCGATCCGGGTGGTTGCTTGTGGCACTACATAACGAGAGATTGGTTATTTAGTTGCAACATTGTCCTATGTACGTACATGTATGATATGTATTCATAAATTCACATACTTACTGGCCAGTTATAATGGATGTCTAGTGGCACGCCTTTTTTGGACGTGTCGTACTTTCCACCTCGTAGCTTATAAAACCTAAATGCCCTGTGATCTCAAATAGAATCACCATGTTATTCTACAATTCTCATCGATATAAGTATGCATGCATAGAAAAGGCTTACAGCTCTAAGAGGCCGAGGAATTTTGAATAGGCCGAAGGCTCGGTGTGCAAGGAGTCGAGCACCAGCACCTTTCCAACCTTAGGATAAATGAAAAAGCATATCCAGTGGTCCCTGTACGAATCAAACTTGTGATACATGTGTATTGAAATTATTAATTTTATTTATGCAAAATCACACTTACTTAAAGTTGTACGGGGCCACTATGGATTCCTTGTCTTGAAATTGAAGCATTGCGTGTCCTATGTAGGTGGCGTATCTTGCTTCAAAATCCTTCTTCAGATCCTGGATACGCACCTCAATTTCTTCGTCCGTTAGTCCCTGTAATGCTTCGTTGTCTTTTCCGATTCTAAAAGTGTGGTTATCCTCGCATATCTTTATTGGGTTGAGATACCCAACCCTTTTACTGGCACTAGCATTGGGATTGGTACCATAAAGGATCTCCTGCTGATCATGTTGCATTCTGCAACGCACACGTGCATGTCAGATATTGAAAATTTATACAACTCACTAATAATAACACATATATGTGGAGTATGAGTGACACTTACAATGCAAATATGGTTACAAGTTGCACGTCGAGTCTCTGAAGGTTCATCATTAACCACATGTCCTCAAACGTAACAAAGGATTTTTGATTTGAACCAATAAAAGCATGGGCTGGTATATTGACACTAATGGTGTCGATGCCAACTGAAGATGCCCGCATGTACCAATCATGCAACCTTTTAATATTAGCTGGGACCTTCATTAGTTTCTCAAAAGTGAGTAGTGGTCTGCACGACACATATTTTTAGGCACGTTTTTATAATCTGCCTTAGTTTGCTTCTTTATCTTTGCGGCCATTGCCTCAGCCTTTTTTGCGGACTCCTCGAGATCGGCCAAATCAACAGTGTCTAACGTGAGGCTCCGTCCAATCCCTTTCAAAAAACGAGCTGTGCCAGCAGTGGATTTACTCTTCTTTTTCTTCTCGAACGGGGACACTAATTTTGGTATAGAAACTTTAGATTTCTTTGATGGTCGTAGATCCCTTGATGGCTGTGGAGAAGGTGGATCCCTGAAGGGCAATGTACGTGGCGGAGACGGTGGGCCACCATGAGGATGAGGAGAAGGAGGGTCAGAAAGAGGATGAGGAGCAGCATGTGAAGTTTGAGGAGGTGATGATGGATTTACAATAGGAACAACAATTTGAGAAGGTGGAGACGGTTGGGCCTGCGACGACGGCTGTCGTGGTGGATCAACCAATTCGACATCCCTTCGAGGCCAAAGGATAAAAATCTTGATAGCTTGTCCAAGTGTCTCGATACCTTCGGGCCTAGGGATGTCTAGCATGTCATCCTCGGATCGTTGGACGACTGTCGTCACTTCTACCCTGCAATATTCTTCTAGAATGTTGTTTCCATGGAACTTGTGTCCTGGGATCGCAAGGCCTGTGCTACTTTCTTTGTACGCTGATTGTTAATACCATATCTTATAACTAGTGTGCATGCCATAGGCCTTGTGATGTCATCAACTGGATAGCGGACCTTATTTCCCGTTGACGCGATAGAGCTTGGGATGGTCGTACCCTCGGTGGAAGCCGGCGTTTGAGCTGCTGGAATTATTTGCATCTGTGGAGTGGTCATCTGTTGAACAGACATCGCACTCGCCATCGTCAATTGCTACATCAATTCTAGAGGAGGATTCGATAGCATTTCAGACATCAGGCCTTTGAACTCTTTCTTGGCCTCCTCCTTAAAATAATTCGCCATCTCTTCCTTGTATCGATCACGTTTCCTGTATAGACCTTCCCATTGTGGTCCGAATCCTTCCTTCCATCCTTCCTTAGATGAGATTCCTCGTACACGACCAGGATGCTCAGGGTTACCAAGACCAGCGGTTAGAATGTCTCTCTCCCTTTGCGGCTTAAATGTTCCTTGGCTCTGCTTAGCTGCAATTGCATATATGTTTTTTGCCGCTTCTTCGACAGTGGGATCATCAAAAGATACACCAGACTCAGTTTCCCTTGGTTTTCTAGCACGGATCCAATTAGCTGTCCTTTCACCAAGTTGCTCGGACAGCGTTGGCAACCCTACAGCCTTCTTCTTGGCGTCTTCTTGTCTCCTTTTAGGAACCTGACGCTTGTAACCACCTGTGCCAAGGTGGTGGTGGTATTTGTTCTTCTTAGATAGTTCCGAATTTGCCTCACTTAGCGATATGAAATTAGGGCTGCTCCTCTACTCTAGAAATATTGCCCACTGACCTGCTGAGATTTTATATTTTTTCGTCGGGTCTAGGTCTTTCTTTGCAAACTTTGTATTCATCTCAGACCTCCAGTTTTGGAAATTGATTGCAAACTGCTTCATCATGTATTTTTTCACGAGTTCTTCTGAACCCCGAGGCAAAACGAACCTCGTTATTAGCTTATTCCACATTTGATTCTTGACATCATCTGATACATCTCTCCACTGTCGGATTGTGATGTCAAGATTATCTCTAACTAAGAACCCAAGTGCATTCCAGAACTTAGGCGGTGCCTCTTCTGGAGCTAGGGGCTAACCATTCGGGCTCACGTCTGTGATTTTATATGTCTTGTCAGGAAACTTGTTTAGCCCCCTGTCACCTCTGTTCCGATCGCTCTGCTTCCTTTTCCTTGACCTCTCGGTGGTTGTCTCGGTCGATTCCGGTGCGCCTTGGGTCGGTTCAGGTGCGCCTTGGGTCAGTTCCGGTGCGCCTTAGGTCGGTTCCGGTGCATCTTGGGTCGGTTCCGGTGCGTCTTGGTATCGTGCCGCAGCTTTTTCGAGCATCGCACGAAATTGAGACAAGACCTCCTATTCATGTAATAAAATGCACAAGAAATCATGCATGTGTAATAGACATTGTGAAATCAGCTAATTAATTAGGTACACACACGAAATTAAGGATGTGTAATTTACCTCATGGTCTTGTGGATCATAAGTAGGGTCATGTTGCAACTCACGCGCAGCAGCCCTATCTATGCTAGTGGTAGGAAAAGGGTCGCTAGGCGTTTCATATCCTTCACTGCTGGATTGTTCTTGAGCAACACTCTTGTCCATGTGGTCGGGCCCTAATCCTTGGTCCTTGATTGGAGAACTCATTGAGCTATATATATACAAATACATATTAACACATATTAACATAAGCAATAATTAAATTCATATTAACAAATACCCTAACCCTTAACCACTAACACTAACCCTAAGCCCTAACCCTAACCCCTAATATTGTGATACGGATATTATCGAGTTACGTATAGAGAGGGAGAGTCGTGTAGGACGTAGAGAGAGAGATGGAGAGTCGTATAGAATGTATAGAGAGGGAGAGAGGGAGAGTCGTATAGAACGCAGAGAGAGATGGAGAGTCGTATAGAACTTATAGAGAGGGAGAGAGGGAGAGTCGTATAGAACGTAGAGAGAGATGGAGAGTCGTATAAAACGTATAGGAGGAGTCGTATAGGACGTAGAGAGAGATGGAGAGTCGTATATTTTTATTTTTAAAGTATACTAATATGTGCAGTTTTATATAATATAAATAGATATGAGCTATAGTAATAGAAGCGAAGCACTTCATAGTGAGTAAGCAGGGTAGCGCTTGCTCGCTCGAGGAGGTGACGCAAGTATGAGTAAAACTAGGCTCATACTTGGTCGAATGATATTGCGCGACCTAGGCAGCCGCTTGATGTGCGGCCCACATGCTGTGTGAAGGGAAGGGGTGCCAACTAGGCTCGCCCGCTACTCTCCGTGTGTCCTCCTTCTCACCCGTCCGCATCTCTTTACTTAGTCTTTTTTCCGCGTCTCACTAAAAAACCATATCAGAGATCATGTGCTAATTCTAATCACAATTCAAGAAATAAATGCTAAACGTATCAACAGACAACAATCAAACATCTAGTTCTACGAAATGTGCATCGACAACAGTCAACACACCATCGTAATTCTATGGAATGTGTGTGGCGCGCTATTGACGATGACTCGTATTTGCCACTGAACTATTTGGGCCATCATCTTCTTCTTTATGGGTATCGTCCAAACTTTCTATGCCATTCATGTCTCTCTTGCGTACACCGTGAAGGCGATTATGACCACGGTAACACGGTAACTATGGCAGAGGAACTGGCGTTGTATGCATGCTTCTCATTTGTGCGAGTGGCAACTAAGTAAACAAATTGAGCAATTGGCGTTGTATGCATGCTTCTCATTTGTGCAAGTGGCAACTTAATTGTCGTTCGGTGTACAGTAATACTTTCTTTACACTCCCTCTCCCTCCTCTCTCTTCTCTCTCTCTCCCTCCCTCCACTCTCTTTCCTCTCTCTTCCCTTTCCCTCTCTCCTCTCCTCTCTCTTCCCTCTCCCTCCTCTCTCTTCCCTCTCCCTCTCTCCTCTCCTCTCCCTCTCTCTCACTCTCTGCAGAGACGCGTGCCCTAGGGTTTACACGCGTGCCCTAGGGTTTACACGCGCGCGGCGGCGGCGGCGTGCCCGAGCGATTGAAGTCGAAGAAGGGAGAGAGAGAGAGGGGAACGTACCTACGGCGCGGGGACGACGGCGTGGACGACGGCGGCGCACGGCGAAGAAGATCGCCGGGGCGAAATTTCGGCAGCCTGACGGCGGGAAGTGTAAAAGACTGGGCGCCAAAGACTTAGCGAAATTTTCGGCCCCGCGCGCGCTCCTTTATATAGGAGATATTTCTACTGGCGGTTGACAATGACAACCGCCAGTAGAAATGATTTCTACTGGCGGTTCTACTGGCGGTTGTCATCGAGAACCGCCAGTAGAAATGCCTTCCACTGACTGTGGAGGTCATTTCTATTGGCGGTTGTCATCGAGAACAGCCAGTAGAAATGCCTTCCACAGACTGTGGAGGCCATTTCTACTGGCGGTTTTCGTTGTGAACCGCCAGTAGTAATATTTTTAGTATATTATTTTTTATGATATATACATATATTAAGTACTAGGTGAGTGCCCGTGCGTTGCAACGGGAACATATAATAACATAATAACTTATATACAAAATGTGTCTTATATTGTTATAAGAAAATGTTTCATAATCCATTTGTAATCCTAGCCATACATAAATTTTGTTATTTTAATTTAGCTGTTTCACTACTACATTACAACCATCAGTATCATGCAGACTTCGATATATGCCACGATTTGCATGGTCTCATCATTGAAGAGCACGTGCCACACCTGCCGGTAGAAGTTCCCTCGTACATTATCAGTCATCAGGTACGCACCACCATACACACTTGCTTAAACAAAAAAAGCAAGTGTATGTGTTTGCAAAGAGAATTAAAGGCAGGCCGGCATAAAAACTACCCCGAAGATGGCGAGTGGTCATTGTTGTCGGTCCTCCTCTGCGTCACCTCTGGCACCAAGATGATGTCATAGTCCTTGATATAGTAGTTGTCGAACGCGCACGACATGGCGAGGACCGATGACTCTTGGTTGGGCTGCCAAACGAAGTGCACCTCGGGCTCATCAGCGAGGTAATATACCTAGCCGTTGCACCACCGGATGTGCTACTCCTCTACATACATCTTGTTCGAGGACACTCACACAATGTCAGCAACGGCCGTCGTCCTAGCGCACAAGAATTCATGGCCGGTCAGTAGTGACTTATGTGGCAGGTTGAGCTTCAGGTGATGATGAGCTGGACGGTGTGACGGCGCCGTTGTCGAATGCGGTGCCCAGAACAACCCAAGAGTCGCCGGCGTTGGTGACGACCATGAGGCCCCCTTGTTTGAGATGGATAGCGCGGTGCAGCCGCTCTGGACAGCGTCCAAGCGGCGGCTGTGGCGGAGCTTGCAGAACACAGCAACGCATGCGGCCACGTAGTACTGCTTCCAGAGGTCAAACTGACAGTCGCCAAGCTTCTTCTCGTCGTCGATGAGCGACGCCAACGCGAACGCCTCCTGCCAGTGGTGTTTGTTCGGGGTTTTCAAATAAGAAACATGGATTCATCTTTAGCGTTGGTTTATGAAGATGACTCACAATTCAGATCCATGGAAAAAATATTACGGAGAATAAATGTCACACATATAAAAAAGAATTTAAGTTGAAAACATTATTCAAACAAGAAGAAATTGCATGCAAGGCTCTTCTTTAAATACTACTCCCTCCATCCAAAAATATAATTCAGGAATCTCGTTGATAATTATCTACTACTACACATTGTGTAAAAGTAGCAGGTAGGCTTTGGGAGAGATGTAGTAGATATTTTTACTATAACAGATATTGACATAAACACACATGTGGGGTAGTGGTAGCTACGAGCACATTTGCTTGAGAGGTCGCAGGTGGGCATGGGATGAGATTTGCGGGGAGGGGGAATGAGAAAGACAATGGCAGACGGGAATGGGAATGAGCTTTGCGGGGAGGGGGGATGGGAATGGGCTTAGTGGGGACGGGGGAATTGGAATGGCAGAACACGAAATGGCAGCCTACCCCTTACCGCCTTAATAAGTAGTAGTTTAATTTTAGCTAGGCATGGGATGCACGTGGGCATCAGAATGAGATTTGTGGGGAGGGGGAATGAGAAAGACAATGGCAGACGGGAATGAGAATGAGTTTTGCAGGGAGGGGGGAATGGGAATGGCAGAACACTGACAGAACACGAGAATGGGAATGGGCTTAGCGGGGAGGAGGGAATGGGAATGGCAGAACACGGAATGGCAGCCTACCCCTTACCACCTTAATAAGTAGTAGAGATATAAATTTGTATACATATTAAATATATAAATATATATATTTAGTATACATAATATATATATTTATATATTACTTCTCTCTCTCCTCTCTCTCCTCTCTCTCCTCTCCCTAGCTCCTCTCTCTCCCCTCTCCCTCCTCTCTCTTCCCTCTCTCTCCCTTCTCTCTCTCCTTTCTCTCCTCTCCTCTCTCTCTCCTCTCTCTCTCTCTCCTCTCCTCTCTCTCTCCTCTCTCTCTCCTCTCTATCCTCTCCCTCCTCTCTCCCCTCGCTCCCTCCTCTCTCTTCCCTCTCTCTCCCTCCTCTATCTCTCCCTCTCTCTCTCTCCTCTCTCTCTCTCTCCTCTCTCATCTCTCTCCTTTCTCTCTTCTCTCTCTCCTATCTCTCTCTCCTCTCTCTCCCTCTCCCTCTCCTCTCTAGAAAGTCACTAGAAAGTCGTGTAAAGTTACATGCTTCGGTTTGTCGCTAACAACAATCAATTACATGACATGTCCTAACAATAATCAATTACATGACAACTATATAATCTAGGGAGCTATTGTTCTGCCTTGTCCATCGTGGCATACCCAGGGCATCGAATTGCGTGAGATGCTTCGTTCAACGTTCCTTATCTTGGTTGGATGGTCTATGAAAAGAGACATGTCGTTGAACTGGTTAAAATCCTCTAAATCAGATACACCATCAACTCCTATAGCTTGTTATTTTCCAGGAAAAACTACATGCTTCGGTTTGTCGGTGCTTTTCTTCTCATTGTTAGAAATGATCTGTTCAACATAGAAGACCTGTGCAGCACGATTAGCAAGGATCCATGGGTCATCTTTGTAACCTACCTTACTTAGATCAAGAACTCTGACCCCATAGTTGTCTATCGTGACATGTTTGTCTTCAACCCATTGACATCGGAAAACCGAGATCTGAAATGTACCATAGTCTAGTTCCCATATGTCCTCAATAAAGCCAAAATATGTAATAATCTCACCAGTTTCATCATCTATGGCCTCGCATCGAACACCACTGTTTTGTGACATGCTCTTTTTGTCCTTGGACTTGGTACAAAATGTGAATCCACTAATGTCATAGGTTTGCCATGTTGTGACCTGGCGTGATGGTCCAGATGCCAACCCCTTGATGGTTTGTTCTTCTATTGTGTCTCCACGTGGAATGTCCTTCACCATTAGCCATGTGTTGAACCGCTGCTTATGTTGCTTCATTACCCAATCAGCCATATGCCCAGGATTTTGCTCGTGAAGCTCATTGATGTGTTGTTGGATAAATGGCTCTATTATTGCTAGCTAATGTAGGATGTTGTGATGTGCCTCAAGTACTGTATTGTAATCTGGTGGGATGAAAGATTTCCGTCCCATCCTCCCGCTTCCATACAATCTACCCTCGTGTCGTGACGGAGGCAAACCTATTGCAACCTGGTCTTTTAGGATACTATTGCAGAATGGACCTCCGGACTCAATGGCCTCTTCGGTACAGTACCCCTCTATCATGGATGCCTCGGGACGAGCACGGGTTGATACATAGCCATTCAGTATTGACATGAAACGCTCGTACGTCCACATTTCATGCAAGTACATAGGACCCAATGCATCTATTTGTGGCACCAAGTGCACCACAAGGTGCACCATAATATCAAAGAACGATGGAGGGAAACACATCTCAAACTGTGATATTGTCTCCACTACGAATTCCTGAAGAGATGCCAACTCATCACGGTCAATTACCTTTTGTGAAATTCTGTTGAAAAAGTAGCACAACCGTGTGATTGCCATCTTTAAAAACAAAGGATTTATAGCCCTGATGGCAATAGGTAGGAATGTAGTCAACATGACATGACAATCATGTGAGTTGTAGTTGGTGACTATCTGGTCTTTCATTGACACAATACTCCGTATGCTAGAGCAGAATCCGGATGGGACTTTCAAATTCTTAAGCCAAACACACATCGCATGTTTCTCATCTACATTGAGATTGTGCTTGCTGCTGGGAGATGGTACTTCCCATTTTCTTGAAGAACAGGATGTAGTTCCTTTTTTATGCCTAAATTTACCAAGTCCATGCGTGAATTGAGCCCTTCTTTTGTTTTGCCCTTTATGTCTAGCAAGGTGCCAATTATGCTTTCAAACACGTTCTTCTGAACGTGCATACCATCGATCGCATGCCGCACATCTAACTCTTTCCAGTAAGGCAAGTACTCAAAGAAAATAGACTTTTTCTTGAATATAGCCCCCGGAGCTGGTTTGGCATCCTTCCTTGTTTTTCTGTCTTTTGTCTTCTTCCCGAAAATAAACTTGATATTCCTGACTATTTCAAAAACTCTATGACCTCTATTGTTAACCGATGGAGCAGTAGAATGTAGTTCACCATTATTGTCAAAGTACTTATCCATCTTTCGCATGCGGTACCTGTGTCCTTCCAATAAAAAGCGTTTGTGCCTCATGTAAACTATCTTCTTAGATGCAGTAAGGGACACGTAAGTAGTTCCATCAATGCATACTGTGCAGCCAACCTTTCCCTTAAACTGGCCTGATAATGTGAAGAGTGCAGGGTAATCGTTGATAGTAACAAAAATAATTGCTCTCAGCGTGAATGAATCTTTACGATACTCATCCAACATTTGAACACCCGTTACCCACAATATTTTCATATCCTCCATTAAGGGCTCTAAAAATACATCCATATCAACTCCAGGTTGTGTAGGTCCAGAAATAAGGATGGTTAGCAAAATGTACTTCCGTTTCTGCATCAACCATGGAGGAAGGTTGTATATGGTGAGGATCACTGGCCATGTGCTATGCTTGCTGCTCCTTTCAGCAAATGGATTCATTCCATCAGTACTCAGTGCGAACCTAACATCTCTTGGTTCATCGGCAAAGTCTCGGTGGTTCTCATTGAAATCTTGCCACTGCTTCCCATCGGCTGGATGTCGAAGCTTCCCATCGTTTTTGTGCTCATCAGAAGCATGCCAGCTCATAAGTTTGGCATCCTCAGGGTTAGCAAACAAACACCTCAATCGATCGACGACGGGGAGGTACCACATCACCAAAGTAGGAATCTTTTTGAGCGCATAATAGTCTACTTCTTCTTTTTCTTTGCTCGTGGATTTTGAAGTCTTCTTTTTGGCTTTCTTTCGCTTCTTCCCTTTAGACACAGATGCAACACACTCTTCCTCTCGATAGTCTTTATTCGTCTTGTACCTACTTGCACTGCACTTTGTGCAGCTCTCCAAGTCTTTATAATCATCACCTCGATAAAGGATACAATGATTTCTACACGCGTGGATCTTCTCCATGCCCATAGTGAGTGGACTGATTAGTTTCTTTGCATAGTACGTGTTAGCAGGCACTTTGTTCTCCTTTGGAAGCATGTCTGCGACAATACTCAAGAACGCATCGAAGCCAGCATCAGACAGACCATATCTAGCTTTTAACATCAACAGCTTTAACACAGACCGGAGCGTCGTGAACTCTTTGGTACAGCCCTTAGACTCGTCGTACAAAGGCTCTTCTGCTGCCTTCTTCAGGGACTCCATACCTTTCATGAAGAACATCGATGGATCTGTATGACGACACAACATTGCCTCTAACAACTCTGTATCTTCCTCGTCCATAACATTTGGCAGAACATGGGTTCTTTCACGTTCATTTCCTCCAGCGTAACCATGATCAGTAACATTTGGCACTACATGTTCGCTCTGTGGAAGAGGTTGTTGTGTCTCGTGAACGAACTGGAAGCTGTCGTCGATGTTCGCAGGGTTCCCAGCTGTATAAGGCGAAGAGCTACCCTCTCCATGCTTTGTCCAAATTATGTAATCCTTCACAAATCCTCAGCATACCAGATGAGATATAATTTGTTCTGTGTCATCAAATACAACAGCATTTTTGCAGTCCATGCATGGACAATATATGTGCTTTGTCTTTGTTCTCCAAGCATGGTTCGTAGTGACAACAATAAACCTATGGACCTCAGATATGTATGATGGATCTAGCCTTGATAAGTTATACATCCAGGATATCCTCTCCATCATCACCTGTAAAAAAAGTAACATAAAACACACAAGAACACAAATTGGCAAGAGAAACATATACCAATATTTCCTAACAACTAAATATATCATGGATAAAGAAAATTGGCAAAAGAAACATGAACAACCTTTCTTAGCGAACTTCTTCCAAAAAATAAAGATCAAAACCTTCCCCTTGTATTTTGTGAAATCTGGCCTTCCAATAAAAGTTGGGCTGCGCGCGAGCTACACAGTTTTTGTCGGGAAGGATGAAGGGGTATTTATACAACAAAGGTCATAGGCGGTTGGATTAGGCAACCTAACTACTTTATCTCTAACACATGGTGAAACCCTAGATCCAAAATGTGGCTAAAATGGAGGAAAAATGAACAAAATTTGGCAAAAGAAACATAAGCCAAACTTTCCTAGCAACTAATAAACAAAAAATCTTAATACCCAAACCTATCTCTAACACATGGTGAAAGCCTAGTTTCAAAATGTAGTTAAAATTGAGCAAAAATGAACAATAATTGGCAATTGAAACATAATTAAACCAACCTTTCATAACAATTAATAAAAACAATCTTAATTACCAAACCTATCATCCTCCCTCTCCAACACATGCATTCACCATTCATTAAGCAACTAAATATGTGTCATGGATAAACTGATTTGAGAATTAAACATGAAAAAGGAGAGGGAATAGACAAAATCTAACCATCTTAAGCAATCTCATTTGAGGAAATAGAGAAAATAACCTAGCTATACTCTTCTCTCTCACATGTAAAACCCTAGATCCAAAATGTGGCTAAAATTGAGCAAGAACGAATAAAAATTGACAAAAAAACATAAATCAACCTTTCTTATCCACCTTCTTCCAAAAAATGAAGACCAAAACCTCTCCCTTGTATTTTGTGAAATCTGGACCTCCAAAATCGCCTCCAATGGAAGTTGGCTGCGAGCGTATAGCTCCTGTCGGGGGAGAAAGAGTGGTATTTATAACACATAGTTCACTGGCGGTTGGCTTGAAAAACCGCCAGTGGAAACATATTTCTACTGGCGGTTATCATAACACAACCGCCAGGTGTAACAGAACCGACAGTGGAAATCTAATTTTCACTGGCGGTTCTGTTACACCAACCGCCAGTGGAAATATTCTATTTTCACTGGCGGTTCTGTTACACCAACCGCCAGTGGAAATATGTTTCCACTGGTGGTTCTCAAGCCACCTGATTTTTTTTACTGGCGTAATTGAAACTGCCAGTGATAATTTATGAGTGTCATAAGCTTTGATATCTTTTCTAGTGTCTGAGCGCGGGAGGAAGAGGGAAAACATGAAGCTGGGCGCGTGAGCTGGTGACGATCGGCTCCATGGACGGCGAGGTGCGAAATTGGTCGGAGCAGGGAGATGTGCTAAAACCCCGGGCGCGACGGCGGGGCAGCGCCCACGACGGCCTGTGACGATCGACGATGCACAAAGACGAGGAGCTGGGGACTTGACCGTGGTCGCCTGGGTCGGACTGGTGGAGCTCGCAGGGGAGAAGGGGAAATCCATGGCCAGACCGGCAAGGTGGCGGAAGTCGACTGGCGACGCTGGACGGTGCCCTGCGCGTGGCGTGAAGAGAGCCTGCTCTCCCGCACAGAGGAGAGCGCGCGCATGCCCACGCGGTGCAGGAGCTTCAGCACGGCCACGCAAGTGAAAGCAAAGACGTCGAGCACGTCGCCGAACTTGACGAGCATGCCCTGCGCGTGCGTGTCCTCCTCGCCCAGCCGCCTCCTCGGCTGCCCCTGGCGTGGACTGCTCCGCGGCCTGCAGCCGTGCGGCGTCCCAGGGAGGCAGGGAGTCACGGGCTGGTCGACCAGCATGCCAGAGACGCCGAGCACGGAGGGGAAGATGAAGCTACACGCTGAGAAATTTCCTTCCAAAGACTTGACGTGTACAGGATAAGGAATGAAGATGAGGCACGTAAACAAATATCTAGCAGATGTGGAGATGGCTTCAAAAAAATCCAGCCCTTGAAGAAGATGCCAAGAGCGACAACGAGATAAGGACAGCAGATTTTGTTTTCAGCACAAAAGAGATAGCAACGTAGCCTCCCACACATGGATAAGATGAAGATATTTTATTTTCCTCTTTTTTATCAAATAATTTCTAATAAATCTTGTTTTAGACAAAAACCATTGTCGTTAAGTTCTAATTATATTGGCCGGGATAAAAATCATCCGAGTGGGTCGGGCTTCCGATTTCGTATTCGCGCGAGCGATGAGTTTTAAATAATCATCAGACGCACCGATTTTCGGAACAACTATGTTCCAAACATCGCGAAAACTTAGGAAGAGCCCGGATAGATAAAACGATGTCGCACTCGCGACAAACGAAACAGATGCGATATTAAAATCGCGATAGGCGAAGATGATTAAAATTTAGCATTCGTTTTATCCACTGATATTACGTGCTTGAATCCATACTCGTTGTCGAGCGGAATATAAACACCTTAGGTGTTACAACGTCCAAGGGCCAGATAGGTAAATTGTCGCTCTCCAATTGAGGTGGAAGAGAGGAGATTTTTAAAGAGTAGGCATAAAGATAAGTATCAAGACAAGATCGATGGATAACAAGGTAATGGTGATAGCAAATAAAAACACATCAAATGATGGAATTAAAACACAAATGCTAATTTTGATATCCGATGGTGTTTAACACAAATGCTTGAAACACAAATGCTCCACCAGCTGATGCTCTAGCTGTTACTTGCAGAATTGCAAACCATAAGTGCAGCCCCATCTTTTCACATGGCACTCATCATTGTCTTGATGGAATAGTTAACATTAGTGTTATCAAGAATAAAAGTTAGATCCTGCATCAAATGAGTATGTAATTGTCGTGGCCATAGAAGGAAGCACTCATATAGTAGCGTTAAATAGGGAATTCTCTCATTTTATTGCCACCTTGCACTTTGACCTCAAAAAATCATTTCACGATATATATGTTTTTGTTACCTCATCTACGTTTCTTAACACCGTTTTTATTTAATGTCCTTCTATTATTATTTCATCCTGATTGTATTCATTGAGGACAATCAAAATTTCTTCTATGCTATATGTACAAAGAAATTCTGTGAATTGTTATACATATTCTTCAGCCTTGGTGTCCTGCATTAGTAAACATGCTAGCTATAGGGGGTTCTCTATGCAGTAGGGTTTATGGTTTAGGGTTTAGGGCTATTTTGTAAAATATTTTATCTTTTTCAAAACGCTTCCTCTTCCAAAGGAGCAGGAAGTTTTTTATATAGAATAAAATCCCCTAGACAAAACCAACCAGGAATCTCGGTAGTTTCGCAATGGTTTTCATTTTCAAAAACAGCTATTGGACTTCCCGTCCACCATAGCTCACAGCTCAACCATCGGAACTTTTAAAACCAATTTTCAAAAGCATTTTTGGAAAATAAAATACTAATTGTCAAACCAAGTCATAACTCATCCATATCCGTGGACGCGGACTATTCGAATAGGTTTTGGAACTCTGTGAAGAGGTGTACACTTCACCCAATAGTCCAGTTTCTGCAATCTCATTGTCGTGAGATCAGATTACCGAAACTCTCTCCTCCACTACACGTCATTACCTTAACAGTTATACCAAAAGGAACATGGCCACCTCCATGCCCAAACCAGGACAAAACTTTCCCCCTCCTTGTCCTCCCGGTGCTCCCTAGCCAACATAACCCTAGGGTGCCAACCGTGCAAGTTAGGATCAAGGGACTGTCCATATGGTCTCAAGTGGTTATACTTGATAAGAGTATAGGCAGTGAAGAATGGCATACCGGTCCTTATACGAGAGGGGTAATTCTTCATTCTCACACCTAACTCGGCTGAGCCATCACCTTAAGGCCCTCCCCAAATCGAGGAGTCCCTGATCATCCCACTCAAAGGTGATAAGGATGATAACCCTTCATCATACACATTTTGAAAAACATTTTATTTTGAAAAGCTCACACCTTTTTTCAAACCTTTTTGTAACAAAAATGTTAAGGAGTATAAAGATGAATTGCTACAAAGTTCTAAGGCTTGGTTGCCATATTAACATGTCTCTTAGCAGCAAAATCAATTAATGCATAAAATAACAGGCTGGTGATTGCCTTTGAAAAACATATGTAATTTATGCATCAAAGGGATCCAGTGAGCTTGCCATGCTTTAACCAGTGAAAGGGTGAGAGCTCGTGGAATTGGCTTCTGGCTCCACCGTCTAGCGTAGACTTGCAGAACTGGCCTTCACGAGACGGCATGAACGCTCCGATAACTACATAGCATGAACAAGCAAGTATACAAATCAACAAGATTATTTTTGGTGTTTTCTAGAATATGAACCATGCTTACAGAATTACATGGATGGATAGAGGGTAATTTGATAAGAATTTAGAAATCAGATCTGTCAAAATGAGAGACTGGACGAAGGAGTTTTGGTTTTTATAATCATAGGAATATAATAGGAAAAGGGAAAAGTAATATTCCTAGAATATTCCAGAATTAGAATATTTAGAGATATTTGGAAGCAGAGTGCCATGAATTATTTCTGGACTGTTCATGAGCAGATACTTATGTTGGTGGCAATTGTTCCTACCTTCTCTGTCACATGGGACAAGCTAGAGTAAGGCAGCACCCAGACAGCTGGAATATTGTGATATTCTCGTCTGGACGGGTTGTGGTATCTTGGGCCAGGTTTTATAAGATTGACGGTGTATCCATACAAACATGTTTCGCCTTTCTTTTTGGAAGCCTATTTCGAAAGAACCTCAAAGTTAAGCGTGCTCAACTTGGAGAATTCTTGGATGGGTGACCAAACAGGAAGTTCTTATTAGAAAGAAAATCACAGTCCCCGGAGTCCGTATGACTGAGATATTGGTCTGGTAGGTCTTAGGTGAGCTGATCATCATGATGGATGAGAAGTTGAATATTTGGGCGATCGAAGTAATAATGAATAGTAGGATGAACAATGAATAATGATTATGAATGATCCGTTTAACGGTGAAGAGGTCATATGAACCAACGATGAATGATGAATAGGGATTACGAACGAACGATGAATGATAAATAGTTCGTATGAACGAACAATGAAGAGGGATTATGAACAAACGAACGATCAAATGATGGGACGAACGAACGATCGGAATTTCGGCAGCATAACGTCTGAACAAAGATTATTTGCACGAACGAATGAATAAACTACGAAAATATTTGGAAAATTTAGGCAATATTTCTGAAAGAATTTGAAGGGATCACTTGGAAAATATTTGTAGGTCTTTTTGAAGAGAATTTTGGAGAGAATATAGACCACTATATTTTCTTTGTTGAGATCAACTTGCAAACAAACATTTTGAAACAAAATTTAAAAGTTCATTTTGAATTTAGAGCGAGTTTTAGAAATTTTCTAGATTTGAATTTTCGGGGTGCTACATATCTATACAAACATGGTTCGCCTTTCTTTTTGAAAGCCTGGTTCGAAAGAATCTCGAAGTTAAGCGTTCTCAACTTAGAGCAATTCTGGGATGTGTGACCAACCTTGAAGTTCTAACTACAAGGAAAATCACAGTCACCGGAGTTTGTATGGTTGAGATATTAGTCTGGCAGGTTTTAGGTGAGCTCATCATCATGATGGATGAGCAGTTGAATATTTGGGCGATTGGATGAACGATGAATAGTAACGATGGTTAGTAGGATGAACGATCGATGAATGATGAATAATGATTATGAATTATCTGATGAATGATGAATAGTTCATTTGGACGAACGAGGAACGATGAATAGGTATTATGAATGAACGATGAATAGTTCGTAGGAATGAACGATGAATAATTCGTAGGAACGAACGATGAACATGGATTATGAACGAACGGATGAACGATCGGACGAACGAGCGATCAGAATTTTGGCAGTATAATGGCTGGACAAAGATTGTTTGGACGAACGAACGGACAAACGATCGAATGATCGGACGGACGAACAAATGATCCATGAACGATCGGATGGACGATCAAACAATCGGATGAACGAACGAACTATGAACATTTGGACAAACAATTGAATGAACAACCGAACGATCCTTGTGCGCGTGTTGTGCTTGTGTGGGAGTGGGAGTGAGTCAGTGAGTGGGAGTGAGTAGCCATGAAATGGCTTGGGATGGCATGAGTGGGCCTTTTGCCCCTCTATTAATGGGCAAGGTGGGGGGATTAGGGGGAGGAGTAGAGGATTAGTGGGAGGAGGCGAGGATTAGTGAGAGATAAAATATGTATTAGCTATGGATAAGTGAAATTAGCTTGTAGAGCTCACTGTATGACACCAGAGGCATATGTATACGTATGAGCATAAGGAAAATTATTAAGAAAATATTTGTAGGGATTTTAAAAGTGATTCCGAGGGTATTTCTTAGGAGAAAAATATTTGGAGAAATATCGGTGGAACATTTAGCCAGTATTTCTGAAAAGAATTTGAGGGGATCACTAGGGAAATATTTGTAGGTTATTTTGAGGAGAATTTTGGAGATAAGGTAGACCACTATACTTTCTTTGTTGAGATCAACTCGCAAGAAAACATTTTGAAACGAAATTTAAAATTCATTTAGAATTTAGAGCGAGTTTTAGAAATTTTCTAGGTTTGGATTTTCGGGGTGCTACAAGGGGCTGACGTCATAGGGCTGAGAAAATAGATGTAAGGATGAGACAAAAAAAGAAAGTATAACATGGAAGTCTAACTATCATGATCGTGCCATGTGCTCATGTGCCCCCAAAAGGTCCGAGTGACCTTATCGTTACTATTTGCGAGGAGTCTCTCCAATCGAGTGACCTCTTGCGATCCTCGCTTGATCCACCCTCGTTCGGAGCCACCTCCTTCCCTTTCTGGGATGTTTCTTGGCATGGAGCACCCTGCTCCTAGCGGGCAACATCGACTTTAGGAGCCACTTTCCCCTGATGAGGCATGTCGCATCCAAAACCCTCTAGCATCTGTCTGAGTGGACCTCTAGAACCACATTGTGCATCAGTGTGCCACCGCTCTGACCTCGCACCAACGACTTGTTCGGCTGCCCTGTAACCACAGGAGCTGTAGCTGTTCGGACGGATGCAGCTGCAATCCATAGAGACAAAATATGGTACAAGCCACAACCGGATTAATGCCATAGCAAGCCGCAAACCTTCTGTGTCGCACGAAACATTCATGGTGTTGACACTGACATGTGAGGCAACTACTGCTACTCAGGATTTTTCCGCTAACGTGACCGAATGCACGTTCTCCTAGAAACGTCCTCATTTTGTGCAGTGTGATTTATACCGATATCGTTGTCTATCCGCAACAGCATCCGCGAGGTGATGGAGGCAGCCTAAAACATTCTAATATTTTTTTCATTAAAATTTATAGGGAAACATACTTTATATTTAAGTCCTCTAAAAACTGGTTAGATTTTGACTAAATTTCGTGAATTGCAAAAAAGTATAATACCAAAATTAAAATTCCCATATATTATTAATAGCATTACCTACCATTACAATGTACATAATAACAGCGATCTTAATTTTTGTTTAGAAGCAAGCATGACTACACTCAACCAGCGTAGAGTAGCGAGCATGAGTTCGCCCCCCAATGCAGTAGTAGCACTTGTTATCTTCGCATGGAGGAAACCCTTTAGCGCATCGTGCTCTGTTTCCTTGCATAATTCCTTCTTTAGCTGGAATAGAAACACCGACATCATCTGTGAAATGACCTAGTAGAAGGTAAAGGATAAGATTTCTATTACCAACAAATGCCTCGAGAATAATTACATTCGAAATTATTTGAGTAATTTAACATAGGGGATTGTGATACATTAGCAATTCGCCATGATACACACACGGTATCATATAATAACATCTTCTAAATTGTCTACATCTATCTAAGCATGCACACACATGTCTGTATAGTTTTCACTTACCCTTCCCATGTGCATGAGCAGCAAAGTATCCGAGGAGAAGTAACGAGAAAAACACTAGCGCATCCACCCTCTTTCTGTACTCCATGTCGCAAGAAAATTTAAGGAACTCCTCACGATTGATCCTAGAAGAGTGTATACTTGTATATATATGTATATACTATAGCGGAAACCAATTCACTGGCAAGTATTCACCAAAGATATGCTACTCCAAACTTAGCAGTGATTTAGTTTCTTTTAGACAAAATTGTAAGTTATCTATTCTATCATATCTATCTATCTATATCTTCTATATATCTATATCTATACCCCTTATTATATCTATATATATACCCCTATATTATTTGGTGAACTTGCTATATCTATCTATATCTATTTGAGGTGTGGGAAAACCCAAGGTTACAATTCTGGCTCTACTACTACCTGCCTGTGCCGAGAGCTCTTGGTCACACACCCATTACCAACGAGGAGCTGCAAATGCAAGCCACTGCACGCAGCGCTGTGCAGCCGTCACTGCCCTCCACTCCTACTATGCCACCTGTCACACCAGGTTTTAGAAGGTAAACCGAATATGAACCATGTACGTGCCAGGATCAGAACTCACGTACATAGCGATTACATAAATGACTCATCATAGCACAATGCTTCGAATAACAATAAAGTGTAAGTAATAATATTAAAGACTAGAGTCATTTACATAATATAAATCAAAGTACACAGAATCGAAACGTAGCCAACGTAAATTAACCCACCACAGGTAGCTGACTGGGGGAGGTCGCTAGCCGAATCCTCGAACTCGTCGAAGGCCTAGAACTCCTAGAGATCCGCCTCGACACCTTCTTTACCTGAGCATAGATGGCACCAAAGGCAATCTAGTGTTTTGTGAAAGCAAGGGTGAGTACACATCAACGTACTCAGCAAATGTCCCGTTTGGCTATAGTGGACTAGCTTTATGTGGGGTTAAGGTCAAGCAGTTGCTTTTAGTTGATCAGGTAATTATTACTAGTAGATAGCCAGATTTTAATAATAACCCAAGTTATTAACCCAAAAGTACTCTTTCCAAATAGAAGGAATTCCAGAAACCATAATCATAATCATAATCACAATAGAAACCAACATTATCCTCATCATCATCTGTAAACAAAGTAGCCTTGATTCAATGTGTCTCTAATCAATGCAGCTCCCAAGGCCGCTCATAACCGCAAGCACGACTGATATATCAGTTTCATAACACTCTGCAGAGGTTGCGCACTTTACCCACGAGTCGTGATTCCCTCTCTAGCCCGGGCTTGCAAGACCCTTATTCACTCCCGAGGTGAATGGCCAAGGATTCACTATGAAGCCTTTACAAAGATTCCCTGAGGGTGTAGCCGCCCGTTAGGTTTCCTAAATGTACCGCACTCCTCCCCAAGGGGCAATCCACCCTCGGCAGAGCGAGCCGCATACACCGAGACCATTGACGGCACGACGGCGATGCGAACTACACCTCAGTTCCTCTAATTAATTAGCTAAGGGAGTCCCATACCACCCTCATGGTTGCAATGTTTTCTCGGGTGGTCATCCAACGAACAAGTCCTTATGGAGAGGCACTCAAGAAACCGTCCGAGTCCCCTAAAATGCCACAAGTATATCATCATATCCAGAAGAAAATCATAGTATCATCATTGTATCTCATCATGTTCATTGATTAAAGTAAAGCGCTAGCATATAACTAATCATAATAATCAATTCCCAAAGGGTAAACAAGGACAGGAAAACAGAATACTAGTCAATCCTTAGGTTGATCATGGTATGTGGGTTGATGAATTACAAAGTAAATAGGACATAATAGGTCAAAGGACACTTGCCTTCACCAAACCAATGCTCAGGGTCTTCGACTTCGTAGGACTCAAAGAACTTGATCTTAGGACCAGTGGTTCACCAAATCTTGATCGTTGATTCCTCGAAGCTTAGGAACAGATCGCAATCTATTCGCGACGCACAACGAATACAAACAAGCACAAGCAAACATATACTTGCATAAGAACATTACACCATACAAGATAAAATATTATAAAGCATGCAATAAAAAAATAAAGCTCGCTTCTATTGTGGCGCGAGGAAAAGAAATGCGGAAATCGGAGCTATGGTCAAGAAGTTATCGCATTTATGCCAAACAGGTAGTAACTATAACATTTAATTCAACCTTATCAAATATAAATTATATCTACTATTTAGTTCGATTAATCTGCTACACTAACAATTGTCAGTTAAATAAGTAATTTAACTAAAACGAGAGATTCTAAGCGAGGCGAAATCACGACGCGCGAAACAACACGACAGCGTGAGAACGGCGCGCGGCCCTGCGCGACATAGCACGCGGACGACGCACGAAACAGTGTGCGCGACCAGCGTGAACGATGTGTGAATCTGCACGTCAACGAGCACATCACGCGGTGAGTAGCGTGACGATGCGCGCATATAGTGTGACGACGCCTGATACTCGCTAACAGATAACAAGATTATACTAAACAAGTATTAATTCAAAAACATTTGCACTGACATTAATCATGCTAATATTTATTATAAAAGTATAAACTAAAACTACAAATTAGTTTTAATCAGACTAACAAATAATAATTAATTAGTTAAAACATGTTTACGACAAAACAATGCTACTCACTCGTACGCGACGAGGTTACAAAGTTAACGAGACTGAAACTAGTCAAATCATGTTTGTGACCTAAAATATATTGAAAAAATCAATATTTTGTGCATTTAATGTGATGCTATGTATTTTCATTGGTTAAAACTCACCACACGGATGGCCACGAGTTTGAAGACGTAGAAAAACTGACCGGATCTAGTGTGGCCATACACGGAACGGCATTGCACATGGCCAACCGAGCATTAGTACGTGGCAGTCAGTTTTCTTTCCCACACACATTACGTGCAATGAGGATATCGTATAGGAAGGAACATGCAGAGGCCTACGACGGTTCTCCTTTCCGTGCAACGGTCGTGTGTGCAGTGAGAAGATCGTGCTACGGTGCTAGGTAACGAATGGGCATGCAGGTGGGGCCACACATAGTGGTTTCCTTTTTTTCCTATTCCATACTGCACGAACGGCTACAGTAGGAAAACGGATTGGCCTGCCAGAGCGGGCACTACGACGGGTGGGGCTGACGGCGGTGGCGTCTGCTCGCCGGAGTCGGGGCTGAGCGGTGCGCAGCAGCACCATACGAGAGCATGTCATGGCAGGGAAGGCTTGGCTAGACATCGACCTAGCTAGGGATCACGCAGGGTGGCTGCGCGAGCTCGGCTGGGGGCGAGGCGGGCTAGCTGCATGGGCCACGCCAGGCCGCACCGGCAAGGGGCTAGGCTAGCTGCGTCGCCAGGTGAGTAGGGAGTTTGGTGCGAGCTCCCTGGCCGCCATGATGTTTGCGTAGTGATGAGGAAGAAGGAGGCGAAGAAGAGGGAGAAGGAGATGATTTGTCACCTACGCATGAAGAACAGCCGAGCAGGCACGCAAGGAAGAGGAAGACGACGCGAGGAAGACGACGGGGCTGCTTCTCCAGCGACGTGAGGAAGACGACGAGGCGGCTCCTTAGACCACGGCAGTACAATGCTAAGAGAAGAAAACGCGTGGGCTGCTCCTGTGTGAGAAGGAAGAGGGAAGGGGTTCATGCCAGGGGTGTGCGATTGTATAGAAAGGAGAGGGTATGTATAGAAAGGAGAGGGCGCGAGAGGTGGTTGTCAATTTCACGGCGACTCTTGTCCTGGCCGAGCGAGAGAGACAGCTGCACATCGAGTTGCACGAGACAGGGTTAGACAGAGTTAGACGGGTGGTAGACATGGTTAGATAAAATTAGACGAAGACAGTCAGAGCCGGCCTGTGGGCCCAAGATGACGAGGTGGACGCCGAAGGGAAAGACGGGGATGGACAAGGATCGCCGACATGAGCAGCATGCCGTTCGTGGGAAGACGCGGTTCAGTAATCTCGCGAAAAGGGGCACGAGATCTGGAATAGGTTCGACAAGAGGAAGAAATATATATTCATATATATGTATATATATTATCAAGTTCCCAAAATTTTATAGTTTTCACAACTACCACATTTTAGGTATTTAATTAATATTAGAAAAACTGAAATTCATATTTCATACCCGAAGAAATGTTCCGAAGATTCCAAAAACTCTTGGGAACATCCTCGAGATATTTTAATCTGTTAGGATAACATTTTGCACTCATAAACACTATGCATCGGCATGAATGCAACAATCAAAGTTCCTCTAAGATTTTATTTTACTAGGCTTATGCATAGATATAAAACAAAATAACTCTTCACTATTTAGGAAAAAGAAAAGCAAGGAAAAGAGAGGGTAACACCTGAATTTGGTGAATATTAGAAAAGAAATTTTATACCCCCAAATTCAGGGTGTTACAAATCTAACCCCCTTAACAGGAATCTTGCCCCCGAGATTCAAGAAGACGCTAGCAAGAAAACAAGGTTGGTTCATAGGTTGTTCACGACTTTCTTGAGTTGACTTTTAATTCTGCAAGCTTAACTTGTGGACTGGTTGCTTTGACCTTCAGATGCTCGCAACCAATTGATATAATTCTTGAGGATCCCTTGGACCTGTGGGTTAGGACCCACACACACTTTCACTATACCTCTTTGATCTTGGTGGCTGATGTTGATCGCATTATCTTCATTGGGGTTAGCCACTAACCCCCTTACCAGGAGCATTGATACACACTTGGTGAAGATGTTGCCGACTTTGATATTAACTGATTAAGAGAGGTTGCAGGATGCCAACCGGACAGGTGCAAGAGGGAAGGGTATAGATAGAAAAGGTAAGCATAGATGGATTAAAGAGAAAATGGAGAGCACCCAGCTACCTAACTCTATGGCACCCAGCTAGTAAACGGATGCCATTGCGGACCCAGGGGCCACAACACACCAACACTCATCACAAAGAAGCAAATCAGTCACAACACAAAGAAAAACAACACAAGCATACAACAACAAACATCTCATTGCTACATGTAAATGTTAACTAGATGGTGGTCTTTCCTTACAAAGGGGAAACTACTCTAAGGCCATCGAAAGGCAAGGGGAACAATAAGACATGCTGGATAGGGGCATGAGCATAATAAAGGATGGGGCTAAAGCAAGGATTGTAACCGACAGAGAGAGAATGCAACCAAGGTCAGGGTAGATAAAACACCATTCTCAAATCGAGATGGGAAAGGTGATGATTCAAAAGGTAGGCATAAGATAAGCATCATGGAAAGGTCTAGTGTTTACAAAGGTACAAGAGGTAACAGGAAAAAGCACACCAAAAGATCGAGTTAAGACAAGACTTGCAACACGACAGAGGAATAGGGAACGAACAACAGCAGGAGGGGTAAGACAACAATCCTGAACTCAAATGGGAGAGGAAGCTTTAAAATATGGGTACATGATAAGCATCAAGGTAAAGATCGATGGATGACAAGGGTTAAGGTGATAACAAACAAACACACAACCAATGAATGTATTTTAGATAAAACTTGGAAGGTGTCAAAGAAGGGGGAGCAGTCAATGATGAAATAGATGAGGCATTATCCTCGAATAGTGATGGAAAAGAGGGGGCTTCTCAGGGTAGGTTCAAGGTAAGCAGGAAGGCAAGGGCATAGATATCATGAGGGTTTTTAATGTAATAACGGACAAGGATGTATGAGAGGAGATAAATAGGCATAAGACGAAGGGTATAAGTACCATAAATAATGGATTTAAGACCGGACCTTCAAATGGAAAATGAGAGGGTACGTCCAAGGGACAGATAGGTAAATTGCCGCTCTCAAATTGAGGTGGAAGAGAGGAGATTTTTAAAGAGTAGGCATAAAGATAAGTATCAAGGCAAGATCGATGGATAACAAGGTAACGGTGATAGCAAATAAAAACACATCAAAGGATGGAATTAAAACGTAAATGCTAATTTTGATATCCGATGGTTTTTAACACAAATGCTTGTAACACAAATACTGAACCAGCTGATGCTCTAGCTGTTACTTGCAGAATTGCAAACCATAAGTGCAGCCCCATCTTTTCACATGGCACTTATCATTGTCTTGATGGAATAGTTAACATTAGTGTTATTAAGAATAAAAGTTAGATCCTGCATCAAATGAGTATGTAATTTTCATGGCCATAGAAGGAAGCACTCATATAGTAGCATTAAATAGGGAATTCTCTCATTTTATTGCCACCTTGCACTTTGACCTCAAAACATCATTCACGATATATATGTTTTTGTTACCTCATCTACGTTTCTTAACACCTTTTTTATTTAATGTCCTTCTGTTATTATTTCATCCTGATTGTATTCATTGAGGACAATCAAAATTTCTTCTATGCTATATGTACAAAGAAATTCTTTGAATTGTTATACATAATCTTAAGTCTTGGTGTCCTGCATTAGTAAACATGCTAGCTATAGTGGGTTCTCTATGCAGTAGGGTTTATGGTTTAAAGTTTAGGGCTATTTTGTAAAACATTTTATCTTTTTCAAAACACTTCCTCTTCCAAAGGAGCAGGAAGTTTTCTATATGGAACAAAATCCCCTGGACTAAACCATCCAGGAACCTCAGTAGTTTCCCAACGGTTTTCATTTTCATTTTCAAAAATAGCTATTGGACTTCCCGTCCACCATAGCTCACAGCTCAACCATCGGAACTTTTAAAACCAATTTTCAAAAGCATTCTTGGAAAACAAAATACTAATTGTCAAACCAAGTCATAACTCATCTATATCCGTGGATGTGGACTATTCAAATAGGTTTTGGAACTCTGTGAAGAGGTTGTAACATCCTGTTTTTTATCCCAAAGGTTAGAAACCCTAAACTCCTAAACCCCCCCTTAATTATCTCCTAAGAACCCCATTTCATGACACATTATATTCGCCATATGCATACACCATGATTGCTAATAGCACTTCACATAGAATATTTCATTTTGGCACCTAAGAATTATAATATTTGTTTAAAGGAAAAAGGGATTAAGGAAAAGAAAAGAGAAAAGAAAAAGGAAAAAGAAAAAGGAAACCCTTCCCTCTCGGCTGGGCCGAATCCGGCCCAAGCTCCCCCCTCTCTCCCGCGCGCCCGCACTTCTCTCTCCCTCGCGGCCACGCGGCCCATCTCCCTCGTGCCGCGCTCTCCCCTGGCAGCCCGGCCCCACCCGTCAGCCGTGCCCACCCTTTCTCCCTCGCGATCGCTCTCTTTCTGGCAGGCAGGCCCTGCTCGTCAGCCCCTTTCCCCCTCGCCCGTGATTAGCCATCGACGCATTCGTCGCCGGCCACGCCCGCCCTGTCTCCTCGCCATTAACTCGCCCACCAGCACGAATTGGCACCTTGCGTCCCTGCGCACTGTGACCGAGACATCATGTCACCACCGCCTGCCCCGAGCCATCCCGTCGCCTCCACTGTGCGCCATCATTGCCGCCGCAGCAAGCCTCGCCGGTGCTCGCCACCTCTTCCTCCCCCTCCCCGGCCACCTATAAAGGACTGCCTCGAGCCCCTTATTTCCCCCACACCAGCCTTGGACACTCCATCTTCCTCCCCTAGACCCAATTGAGCTCGTCGTTGTTGTCCCTCCTCTCTTCGGTGAGCTCCTCCCTCCCCTCTCCAGTGGCTTCGCATCAAATTAGTGTGGTCTGCAAGCTTCACCACCTCGCCACAAGCTCAATGCGCCTTTCTCCCTCACCTATCACACATTGTAGCCTCGCCGACGACCTCGCCGTCGAGGGAGCCCGCCACCTCGCCATGGACCGGCCATCCCGGGCATCCACCAGCCAAATTGACCCCACCACCATGACCCCCCTACCCCTGCCGTGCTAAGCCAACTCCCCGACCACCCGGAACCGGAGCCGCGGCGGAGAACCGCCGTGGAACCTCGTCGACGGTCGACCCCGGCCGATTCACCCCCCCCCCCTCGTCAGACCGCCCGACGTCGTCGGCGCTCCCCCTCTCTCTGGCGCGTGGGCCCACGCTCACGGCGTCCGCCCGCATCGTCTCCTCGTGGGCCGCCTGGGCCCATTCGCCCGCAGCGCCCCGCGCCCGCGCCAGCCCTTGGCCGAAATCCCCCCCCGGGCCCAGCTAATTGGGAATTCTTTTCCCTTTTTCTTTTTCTATTTTCTTATATATATGTATATATGTTGATATTTTATGCACCAAAAATTGTCAAAATATTCCTTAATTCACAAAATAATAACTTGACACACTTTATTAGCCAACAATGTTTGATGTAATGTTTTTGCCTGTTTTTGCAAGGCGAAGTCCGACCCTCCAGAATTCATAGCTTCGGAAGAAGGGCAGGAACCCGACCTCTCGGAAATAGATCTTTCATGCCAAGTGAACTTCGACGAAGGCAAGGCCATTCTTCCCTTGATGCATAAATTACCTACTCTTTCTACCACTGCCTAAGCCAGGATATGGGTTGGATTCTATGCATTGTGAGTCAAGAGATGGCATGCATTAAAGAATACCTTTTAAGTACAAAATGTGGGTCGAGGGAATGGTGGTTTTTCTAAAAAGGAAAATGTTTTCAAAGAAGTGTATGATGAATGGTATTCACCCTTATCACCTTTTGAGTGGGATGGTCAGGGACTCCCTGGTTTAGGGGAGGGCCTCAAGTGTTGGCTCAGCCGGGTTAGGTGTGAGCAGGAAGGATTGTCCCCACATATAAGGATCGATTTGTCATCCTTCACTACCTGTACTCATGATAAGTACAACCACTCGAGACTATATGGGTAGTCACTCCATCTGAACTTGTATGGTCCAAACCACAGGGTTATGATGGCTGGGGAGCACCGGGAGGATAAGGAAGGGGAATTTTTTGTACGGTTTGGACATGGTGGTGGCCTAACTCCTTCCGGTATAATCGTTAAGGTAAGGACGTGAAAGGAAGGAAAGAGATTCAGATTCGGGTCTCATTGGCCATGAGACTGCAGAGCCGGACTAGTGGGTAAAGTGTACACCTCTGCGCAGAGTTTGAAACCTATTCGAATAGTCTGTGTCCACTGGTATGGACGAGTCTGGTGTGGTATGTCAATTAGTGTTTTGATCTTCGTAAAAAGGGGAAGTGCGTGTGTGTGTTTTTGGAAATGAAGTCAGTGCCACAGGAACGGGAAGCTCAGTGGTGGTTGAGTGTGAAAATGTGCTACTCCTCTCTTTTGGGTAAAACGACAAAGTATTGCCTTTCTCTAAAAAAGAAGAGTGACTTCAAACTCCACCATACCAAGCATGTACTATATAGGTCCCTCTCTATTTGCGGGCGGGATGGGCTTGTGGAATACCTAGTGTATTCACCCAGATTTATTTATGTTTTTCAGCAGCTGAAGATTTCTTCTTTGCTATGTTCGACTAGAAGGGGGCTGTGTCTGCACCTAGTCTACCCGTGGCTTGGGCTAGATGATCTTCCACTGTGCTTTGTTTCTGGGCTCGCTAGAGCTTGTATTTTGGTATTGTAATAACTATATTTCGAGACTCTATACTATTCGAAGAAAAGAATGTGTTTACTAGCCTCCGAGGACTAGTAATTGTATCACATTTGAGTCCCAAAGGATCGGGACACTTCAGGTGGTATCAGAGCCATAGGACTGGCCATAGACCGCAACCCTAACCTGAAAAGTTTTCCTTGAAAGAAAAGACCTCTCCACCTCTTAAAGAACCTTCTCTTCTTTCCCCAATATTAACAACCCTTCTTCTCTTGCTACCAGATGGAATGCTCCTTTGTCATTAGGACATCCTATTGCTCAGAGGTGGAAGGATTCCCTCACCTTCTTCGGAGCTACGCGCTTCGCATGGGGATCCGCAAGAAGCCGGAGTACGTCTAAAAAGAATGACGCGAGAACGGGATTGAGAAATGCTCCATGGCAGTCTACCTGGGAGAAAGCCAAAACTACCCAAATCACCCTCCCTTTCAGATCACCGCTACTGGCCACCGCTTCCTAGATACCTGCCAGAATGCTGCCCAAAAAGCCCTCCGCCAGCTATGCCAAAACTACAACAGGGAGGTCTTTGAGACACCCCTTCGCTACTTTCCACCTAGCAACAAAAATACTCTTGCTTAGAGGAAAAGACTCTAGGCCTTATCAGGGAGAGATCCTAATGAAGATGACCCTACCATAGTCTACATGGCCGGATATCTCCACACCCTTGACAACCACTTTGACTACCTTTTCTCCCACTACAACCACCTAAACTCCTGGGTGGAAAGCCTAGAGCAGTAAATCAAGGAATTGAAGGAAGAAAATGCGGCTCTTCAAGACAGTCTCGAGATGGCAGAAGGTGAAGAAGCCAACACTCGTGAGGCATACCGGACCCTAAAGATAGACTATGCTAGGAGGCTGAAGAAGCTCGCCCCTGCAAAGAAGATCCAAAAGCGCTTCAAGAGCCAGGGATGCTAGACTGACCCAAGGGAAGAAGCCCCACCAGCACTACCCTCCTTAGGAATAGGGAACTTTTTCGACATCGAGGAAGTGTCCCTAACTAGCCTTGATGATCTTATCAGGGAGTTTGGGGACACCTTAGAAAACGCTCGTGTGTAGTCAAATATGTGGTGGTTGTATGCTTGTAATGAACTGGAGTGCTGAATAAAATAACATGTTTGAGAAAAAAAAATCTGGCATATGCATAGTAGTAATCCTTTCTCCCCTCTAGCAGATGGCCTCGGATAAAACAACGCCTACCGCCTCAGGAATTGGAGCAAGGTCTCCCCTAGGTGTCGAAGGAGAAGTCAGTGGAGAAGGGAGTGAGACCCACCTCCCCGCGCCTCCAGAGCTACCATTAGACCTAGCCCAAGTTCTAGCCAACCAAACCCGACTCATTGAGGTCCTCACTAGAAGCCTCGAGAACCAGCGCCCGATTGGAGGAAGACCTCATGATAGAATGGGAGAGTTCTTAAGGCTCAAGCCTCCCACATTCGCCGGATCCAGCAACCCGCTCGATGCTGATGACTGGTTGCGCACAGTAAAGAGGAAGTTAGAGGCCATTGGATGCCCTGAAAACCAGCGTGTTCACCTAGCTGCTCATCAGCTCTCCGGGATGGCCCTATCCTGGTGGGATACTTTCAGCGCGGCCGTTAGAGATGCTACCTGGGCAGAATTTGAAGCCGCTTTTCGAGAGCATCACATGCCCTTGGGAATCGTCCAACTCAAAGAAGAAGACTTTCGGGAGTTAACTCAAGGAGGGAGATCTGTTAGCGAGTACGTCCACAAATTCACAGAGCTGGCTCGCTATGCGCCTGATGATGTCAGCACGGAAGCCAAGAAGATGGCCCGTTTATTGAAGGGGTTGAGACTAGAACTCAAGACCATCCTCGCCAGCCATGATTTCCTCATTTTCTCGCACCTCTCAAACAAGGCCATCCAGGTGGAAAGAGCACGAGAAGAAGAAAAGGGTGACCTCAAGAGGAAGTTTCAAGTTCTCCGAGCTCAGCAGCAGGACAGGCACCAGAGAGTTCGATCTTTTGGGTTCCCTCCCAAAGGGCCGAGTTTCAACAAGCCAACAGGGTCTGCTCCGTCACGTTTCAGCCAGCCTGGTCAAAGTTCCCTCCACACCCCATCTGTTGCAAGCAGCCAACCTCTAGCCAATGCTTGTTGGCACTATGGAGACCCCAGTCACTACAAGAATAATTGTCCTTAGTTGAAGACATCCGTACCTGCCTACTCCAACTTGGTGAATGGCCCCAAGAATGTTTTATCACCCACCTCCAAGGCACCCTCCACCAACAGCCGGATAAGCAAGACCCAGTTTCACGGCAGGGCTCGAGTGAATCACGTTGACGCCCAAGAAGCTCAGCAAGCCCCTGGAGTAGTGCTCAGTGAGTTCCTAGTCGAATTTACCCCTACTGTTGTACTTTTTGATTCTAGAGCATCCCATTCATTCATCGCCACTAGTTTTGCGGAAAAGCATGGCATTCCCACTTCATCTTTAGAAATTCCCTTGGTCACCCGAACCCCAGTGTCAGACCTTCTATGCCACCTCAAATGCTCCCAACTCAAAATTCTTTTAAGTGGGGTAGTATTCTTAGCGGACTTAGCCGTACTACCACCCCACGGAATTGATGTGATCATAGGAATGGATTGGTTGACCAAGCACAATGGCATCATAAGTTACGTAGATAAGACTATTCTTCTCACTAACCACTAGGGAAAATTAGTTTCGTGTAAAGCTCATCCACCGACCCAAGATCCAATGGTGTTTAGCCTAGCAGCAGAAAGTATATCTGTGGTAGAAGAATTCATGGATGTGTTCTCAGAAGAATTGCTAGGAATACCTCCAGAAAGAGAGGTAGAATTCTACATAGATCTCATCCCAGGCACCGCACTAATCGCAAAGAGACCATACCGCATGGCTCCCACAGAATTGGCAGAACTAAAGCTCCAGATCGCAGAACTTCAATAGAAAGGGTACATTCGTCCTAGTTCATCTCCTTGGGGAGCTCCAGTCTTGTTTGTCACCAAGAAGGATGGGAGCATGAGAATGTGCATTGACTACCGATACTTAAATGAAGTCACAATCAAGAACAAGTATCCACTACCTCGGATTGATGACCTTTTTGACCAACTTCAAGGGGCCAAGTATTTCTCCAAGATTGATCTAAGGTCAACATATTATCAGTTGAGAATCAAGGAAGCGGACGTTCAGAAGACGACATTTGTCACCCGATACGGACGGTACGAGTTGACAGTAATGCCCTTTGGACTAACCAACGCATCCGCCTTCTTCATGAATCTTATGAATAAGGTGTTTATGGAAGAGTTGGATAAGTTTGTCATAGTCTTTATTGATGACATCCTTATCTACTCCAAGAGTCTGAGGATCATGAGCATCACCTTAGGATTGTCCTCGGAAGACTCAAGGCGCATCAACTCTATGCCAAGCTCAGGAAATGCGAATTTTGGTTAGAAAAGATAGCCTTCCTTGGGCATATCTTGACACCAGAAGGGATAGAAGCGGACCCATCTAAGGTACAAGCAGTATCCAAATGGATGCAGCCATCCAACGTTAGTGAAGTTCAAAGCTTTTTTGGAATGACGGGATATTACCGTCGTTTTATCAAAGGATTCTCCAGCGTTGCAAGACCCATGACCGAGCTCCTCAAGAAAGACAACAAATTTGTGTGGACCCCAAAGTGTGAAGAAAATTTCCAAGTCATAAAGAAGAAACTTACATCCATGCCAGTATTAACACTGCTAGATATCCATCAAAACTTCGTCATCTTCTCTGATGCTTCAAGACAAGGGTTGGGATGCATACTCATGCAGAATGAGAAAGTCATCGCCTATGCATCTCGCCTACTCAAGCCTCATGAACAAAATTATCTAACCCATGATTTGGAATTGGCAGCCATAGTGCATGCTCTTAAAATATGGAGACACTACCTGATTGGGAACAAATGTCATATATTCACAGATCACAAGAGCCTGAAGTACATTTTCACCCAACCTGACCTCAATTTCCATCAGCGAAGATGGCTAGAGCTGATTAAGGATTATGACATCAAGATCCACTACCACCCCAGAAAAGCTAACATAGTAGCAGACGCCCTCAGCCGGAAACCTTTCGGGGAGAAAGCAACCAACTTCTTGGAAGACTGGAAGAGAGAATAGGCTCAACTGAATGCTTGTTTGGGAGAAAATAGCGGTATAGAAGTCAAACCGATGCTGGAAGACATCATTCACAAAGCTCAGCATTTGGACGCCGAGATGGCAGGACTTGCAGAAAAAGCTAGCAAGGAACAACTTTCGAATCTCAAGACAGGTGAAAAGGGGGCCCTTTGGTTCAGAAACCATCTGTGTGTGCTGAAGGGAGAGACACGAGGAATCCTACTAGATGAGGCCCACAACTCAGCCTATTCTATCCACCCAGGGTCTACCAAGATGTACCTAGACCTCAAGACCAGATACTGGTGGAGAGGGATGAAAAAGGAGATAGCTCAATATGTGGCCCGGTGTGATACTTGTCAACGAACTAAGGCAGAACATCAGAAGCCTGCAGGCCTACTGCAACCCCTCCCAGTGCCCAAATGGAAGTGGGAAGAAATAGACATGGATTTCATAATCGGACTGCCCCGGACCCAAAAAGGGAACGATTCTATCTTGGTTATAATTGACCGTCTTACCAAGGTAGCTCACTTCATTCCTGTGAAGACTACCTTCAGAGGAGCCACCCTTGCCCAGATATATCTCAAGGAAATAGTCAAACTTCATGGCATTCCACAAAGAATAGTGTCAGATATGGGAACGCAATTCACCTCAAAATTTTGGATGAGCCTTCAGCAAGCTATGGGCACCAAGCTAGACTTAAGCACCGCCTACCATCCCCAATCAGATGGACAGATAGAGAGAGTCAACAAAGTCCTCGAGGATTTGTTAAGAGCTTGTGTGTTGACCTTCGACAGAAACTGGGAGTCCAGTTTGCCGTTTGCAAAATTCTCGTACAACAACAGTTACCAAGCCAGCATTAAGATGTCACCTTTTGAAGCCTTGTATGGAAGGAGGTGCCAGAACCTTCTGATGTGGTCTAACGTAAGGGAAAATAACCTAGAAGGGCCTGCCTTCATCAAAGAGGCAGAAGAGAAAGTTGCCCTGATCTGCAAGAGACTACTCGAAGCTCAGAGTCGACAAAAGAGTTACGCAGACAACAGAAGGAGAGAACTCAGTTTCGAGGAAGGAGATTTTGTCTACCTCAAGGTCTCCCCAATGCGTGGATTCAAAAGATTCCAAGTAAAAGGAAAGCTAGCTCTGCGATTCATCGGCCCCTATCCTATCATCGGTAGAATAGGGCCAGCGGCTTACCGCCTTCAGTTACCAGAGTCCATGTCAGATATCCACAATGTATTTCAAGTATCTCAGCTCCACAAATGCTTAAAAGTACCAAAGAGTCGCATCGCATAGGAGTTAGTTCAAATTCAGAAGGATCTGCAGTACCTAGAAAAGCTAGTCAAAATTCTTGATTCAGCCATTCGAAAGACCCGAAACTCAGAAGTAAAGCTCTGTAAAGTTCAATGGAGTACAGAAGGAGAAGAGGAGACTACCTCGGAGAGTGAGGACTCATTGAGGAAGGAATACCCTTATCTTTTCTCAAACCAGTCTGAATCTCAAGGGCGAGATTCTTTTAAGTGGGGTAGGTCTGTAACATCCCATTTTTTATCCCAAAGGTTAGAAACCCTAAACTCCTAACCCCCCTTAATTATCTCCTAAGAGTCCCATTTCATGAAGCATTATATTCACCATATGCATACACCATGATTGCTAGTAGCACTTCACATAGAATATTTCATTTTGGCACCTAAGAATTATAGATGAATATTTGTTTAAAGGAAAAAGGGATCAAGGAAAAGAAAAGAGAAAAGAAAAAGGAAAAAGAAAAAGGAAACCCTTCCCTATCGGCTAGGCTGAATCCGGCCCAAGCTCTCCCCCTCTCCCGCGCGCCCACACTTCTCTATCCCTTGCGGCCCATCGCCCATCTCCCACGCGCCGCGCTCTCCCCAGGCAGCCTAGCCGACCCGTCAGCCACGCCCGCCCTTTCTCCCTCACGACCGCTCTCTTTCTGGTAGGCGGGCCCCGCTGGTCAGCCCCTTCCCCCCTCGCCTGAGATCGGCCATCGACACATTCATCGTCGGCCACCGCCCACCCTGTCTCCTCGCCATTAACTCGCCCACCAGAACGAATTGGCGCATTGCGTACCTGCGCACTATGACCGAGCCGTCCCATCGCCACGGCCTGCCCTGAGCCATCCTGTCACCACCACTGTGTGCCATCATTGCCGCTGCAGCAAGCCTCGCCGGTGCTCGCCACCTCTTCCTCCCCCCCTCCCTGGCCACCTATAAAAGGACCGCCCCGAGCCCCTTATTTCCCCCTCACTAGCCTTGGCCACTCCATCTTCCTCCCCTGGACCCAATTGAGCTCGACGTCATCGTGCCTCCTCTCTCCGGTGAGCTCCTCCCTCACCTCTCTAGTGGCTTGGCATCAAATTAGTGTGGTCCGCAAGCTTCACCACTTCGGCACAAGATTAGTGCGCCTTTCTCCCTCACCTATCACACACTGTAGCCTTGCCGGCGACCGCGTCGCCAAGGGAGCCCGCCAACTCGCCGTGGACCGGCCATCTCGGGCATCCACCAGCCAAATTGACCCGATCACCATGACCCCCCTATCCCTGCGTGCTAAGCCACCTCCCTGACCACCCGGAACCGGAGCCGCGGTGGAGAACCGCCACGGAACCTCATCAGCAGTCGACCCCGGCCGGTTCACCCCCCCTCCCGTCAGCCCGCCCGACGCCGTCGGCGCTCCCCCTCTCTCTGGTGCATGGGCCCGCGCTCACAGCGTTTGCCCGCGTCGTCTCCCCCTCCTCGTGGGCTGTCAGGGCCCATTCGCCCGCAGCGCCGCGCGCCCGCGCTGCGCCGAAATCCCCCCCCCCCCCGGCCCAGCTAACCGAGAATTCTTTTCCCTTTTCTTTTCCTATTTTCTTATATATATGTATATATGTTGATATTTTATGCACCAAAAATAGTCCAAATATTCCTTAATTCACAAAATAATAACTTGACACACTTTATTAGCCAACAAAGTTTGATGTACTATTTTTGCCTGTTTTTGCAAGGCGAAGAGGGGTCCGACCATTTGGAATTCGTAGCTCCGGAAGAAGGGCAGGAACTCGACCTCTCGGAAATAGATCTTTCGTGCCAAGAGAACTTCGACGAAGGCAAGTCCATTCTTCCCTTGATGCATAAATTACCTACTCTTTCTACCACTGCCTAAGCCAAGATATGGGTTGGATTCTATGCATTGTGTTGGAACTTGCTCTCCGGTGCAAATTGATCCAACGGGGGAGTGTAGCAATGCGAACAGGGTTTTTGCACGAGATGGCAATAGCTCTGTTCATCTAGCCTCTCAAGGGCACTGTGCGGGGGTATTTATAGGTATCTGTGTGCCCATCGTCCTGTGTTAAGGACGCATGTGCCCTCAGACACCTAGGTTATCCCCGGAATATTCCCATAAAGCGGGGTTACAGACTGTAATTACAGGGATGCCTTTACAAATTAGGCCCGTAATGCGCAGCGGCCACGCAGGGCCTGTTACAATGGGCCGGATCACACGTGGGCCTCCATGCTGGATGAGGTCGCAAGACGAGACGACCTCGTCACAGGCCTTCGTTCGGTGATGTATGGGACGAAGGGTTAGTCTGCTCGTTGTCTTGTCTCCGTTGGTGCAGCGAGGACGGCGAAGGCATCGAGCGAAGGGTGGCGTCTTCGCCTTCGCGCCAACATTTGCCCTCCGAGGGACCAGTTCGACTAAGTCATCTGGTGCCGAAGACGTCGCTAGATGGCGGAGATGCTGCCCTCGCTCGAAGTGGTTCCGCGAGGGTTTTTGACATGACCGTTGATTGACGCCGTACTGTGGGATTGCGGGTTTCCCGAAGCGTCGCGCCCTGTGTATAAAAGGAGGCGGGGGGCGGCGCGTTTTGAACTTTATCTTTCCGCGCTCCGCAAAAACCCTAACTGCTTTCTCAAACCGCTCGCTGCTCGTCTGCCCTCCTTGCTCTTGCTCGTCGGAGATCTGGCCCGTGTGAAGCAGACTGCCCGCCGCCGCCGACGGTACGTAGCGATGCCGTCCTCTTCTTCTTCTGCTGCCGCTACGCCGCCGGCCGACGCGTCGTCTGAGGAGACACTAAGCACCATGGCGGCGGAGGAGTTGCGCGCCGGCGACACGGTGGATTTTGGCGCATCACGGATGTCTTCGGTTTGCGTGCAAGACATGCAGCAGCTTGGTTATTTTGGCGGTGGAGTGGCACGTGTCCCGGGGGCGGAGGAGGTCCCAGAGCCAGAAGGCGAGTTGGTTGTCTTCGAGGCGTTCTTCGCCGCTGGTCTTCGTCTGCCCGCGCATCGATTCGTGGGAGAATTCCTGCGCAGATTCAACGTCCAGGTCCACCAGCTGACGCCGAATGCTGTGGTGGCCCTGTCAAAATATGTCTGGGCAACGACTTCGTACGGCGGGCAGCCATCGGTCGAAGTCTTCGCGAAGTATTATTGTCTGCATTGGCAGAAAAGGATGATCGGAAATAAGATTGCACAATTTGGGTCCTGTACATTTACGCCGAAGACCGGCAAGACTTCGATGGAAGTCGTTGAGTTGTTTCCTTGTGCCCGCAATAAATGGGGCAACTGGTATGAGTTTTGGTTCTACGTTGCGGAGGGCACAATCGAAGACCATCCGGGACTCCCCGTGGCCGAGATGTGCTCGCATTATTACTCAGCATACCCGCAGTTTGAAGTGGCAGAGGAGGATGCAGACGAAGGGGCTCTCCGATGCGTGGCCGGCCTGAGTAGCGGGCGGGATCCGGTTGAGGAATTTGTCGCGTATGGGGTGTGGCCCTTGGCGCATGGCTGGGCGCTGGGCGAAGTATGCCCTCGCCAGATGCCTTCCCATGGTGGGATGTTGGTGCGAAGTCCTGCCTTCGCACTGGATTTGCATAGCCACGATCCCGCCGCATTCGTGCGTGAGGCAGAGGATGGGGCGGTGCAGATTGTTGGTCGGTACGTGCCAAGGACGGAAGGCCAGCGTAGTTGGGATATTCGCGGGTCCAACGATCGCTTGAACAGGGTCTTCGAGTTGAACCGTCTGCCGTATGGTGGTTATCCCAGGCAGGACGATGTCGACCGTCGCGGGAAGAAACCGGCGGCGGAGACCGGAGACGACCCCGCGTCGGCGGCCGCCCCATCCTCTAAGAAGAGGAAACTAGGTACTGCTATGGGAGGACTGGGGGTCTCTGATAGCTTTGCTATGGAGTTGATGGGGACATGCGTGGCCCTCGGGGGAAGGATGTCTTCGCCCGAGCTCCGGGAGTCTTCGGCGCGGATGCTGAAGGTTACCGGGGGTTGGTGGCCTAAGAACGTTCCGATCCCCCACGTGGCCGGCGAAGACTTTTTTACATCTCGCATGGTTCGTGACTTCAGAGTGTTTCCTTATGGACGGAATATTGCTGCTATTGTGTCGGCAGTGATGGATAAGGATCGTCAGGAAGCTGCGCAAAAGCGCCGGGCGATCGTCAGGCTGCCCGAGGCTAGGCCGAAGAGGGCGCAGGGGACCGCGAAGGCTGCCGCCCCCGGCGGTAGCTAGCCGACGCTGGCGGCGAAGTCGGCCGGCCCTGGGTCCAGCAAGGTGTTGGATGTCGTGAAGGCAGCTGGCGCCGGCGGAGCCAAGTCTACCTCGGCCAAAGCCGCGAAGGCCCGAGAATTGCCTCCGCCGGGAAAGCGCATTGCCGATTTCAGCACTGATATTAGTGTGGATGATTATCTCACTGGTAAGTCGTTGGCCCATTTTTTGACTGTTGATGTGTCGCAGGGTCGGGCGAGGGGCAACTGGTTGTTGTTCCACCTGCGGTGGCGACAACGATGTCTGCCACAGTGCCTGTGGCGAAGGGTGGCGCTCTCAGCGCTGGCGGTGAGATTTCGGCACTCGCTGCCGTCAAGGACGAGGCGAGCGTTGTGTCCTGCCGGCTGAAGGAGGCGTCGCAACGGCTAAGTCAGGTAAGGTGAGCTAGACTTCGGTTTTTACCTGTTTCGTTGGGATTGTTGTCTTATGTGTGTCTTTTAGGCGGCTGACTTCGCTGACCGCGTGGCGTCGAGGGCCCTCACGGCAGTTGTGTCTGCCGAAGTCGAGAGACTTCGGGCGCAACATGCTAAGGCCGTCCGGGAAAAGTTGGTCGCCGATAGCAAGTGCCGCAAACTGGCGGAGAAGGTGGCCGTGCTAGAGGGCGAGAGGACTAAGCTCCGGCGCCAGCTGGCGGAGGAGAGGAGGGAAGCTAATCAGGCCCTCGCCAAGGCGCAGTCTGCACAGGCGGAGGCCAATGTGGCGCGGGTGGAGGGTAGCCTCGCCAGGCAACGCGCCGAGGATTGGGAGGAGCGGTTCAACGCTCTGCAGGCCCTCGTGGAGAGGGCCGAGGCTTCGACGCGCTCGGAGGTTGAGCGGACGCGCAAGCAGCTTATGGACTCATACCACGAGCTGGGCGCGCGGACCGCTGACTTCGAAGTGCCTGACCGAGAGTGAGGCCTTCGCTGCCTCGAGTGGCTGCAAGAGGAGTTGCTGGCGCTCCCGACCATTGTGGAGGGATTTATGTCCTATGCCTCCCTAGTCACCTGCGAAGGGGCGATGAACACGCTGTCCCGCGAAGGGTGCCGTCACTATGAGGTCTTCGACCGATCTGATGATGATTTCGAACGCGAGATTTACAAGGTTGAGGACCCTGTGGTGAAGGAATCCACGGGAGCCCTCTTTGACCAGATGTGGGGCCCCCACGGTCGGGAGGTGGTCAGGGAGCGGTCCGACACAGCGAGGGGTCAGGTAATGTTTGATTTTTGTCTGGTGTTGTTGAATGTGGGTTATATGTGGGCTTGCTGAATCTGTGTGCTGTGTTTCAGGCGGCGCGTGACGAGAAAGTGGATGACTTTGGGGCTTTGAACAGCGCGCGGCCTGAGGCGGAGTCGAACCTGGTGACGGCTGGGCCCGAGGTCGCTCCGGTGCCGCCCCCAGAGACCGTCGAAGGCGCCCCTAATGCCCCCGCAGCCAGTGCGGCCGGCGGTGGCTCGTCGCCAACCGCTGTGCCGAGGGCTGAGGATCCTGTGAAGACGGCGGCGGAGCCGGCAGCGAAGGATCCCGTGGCGGCTGGGTCTTCGCAGGTGGCTTAGTGGGTGTGGGTAGTTAGGGAATTTTGTATATGTTGCTGAACCTTGGTTGCTGCGTAGGTTCAAGATTTTGGGCCTGCGCACGCAACCGCTACTGCTAATTTTTTGGCGGCTTCGACCGTGGATGATGGGAATGAATCGGATAAATCTGCGTCTAAGTTTTCTGATTTTGGTGACTCTGGGAGTTCGGTTGAGAGGACTGAAGAGTCGTCGGATGAGGACATGGATTATTTTGCGGCCTTGGATGTGGCAGCGGTGGAGGCCTCGCCGCGTGCTGCGGATGCTGAAGTTGTGTCTGGTCCAAGTGCTGGGCGCAGGCGGCGAAGGGCAGTTGCGAAGCGTAGAGTGAGTGAGGCGGACGGCGGTCGGCTTCGTGTGGGCAGGGCTGGTAGGCAAGAACTGTTGTCCTTGCCGGTCGTTGCGAGTGTAGGTGAGGGGGAGCTGCGAAGTCTTTTTGAGGGTGAGGAGCTGAGGATAATGCTATTTAACTATAGGGAGATGGGAATCATTCCGAAGGTTGAACCGATGTAAGGTGTGATGCCCTCGCTGTACATATGTAATGGCTTGTATGATGAGGTTGTGTGCCTTCGCACATTCGGTTATGCTCACGAAGGCATTGCGCACTTGGTCTGGTGTATTTGTTATGTCGGTCTGGCGCGCATGTAGTCGGTCTTTGCGCGGACAGTTTGGTGTAGTTTTTTTTCGCACTTGTTGTGCTTGGTCCGGCTGCACCCTTAGGCGACTTTTGCACGGATAGCCTTTTTGAGGGTGACTTCGATTTTTCGCACTTGTTGTGCTAGTCCGGCTGCACCCTTAGGCGACTTTTGCACGGATAGCCTTTTTGAGGGTGACTTCGATTTTTCGCACTTGTTTTGCTAGTCCGGCTGCACCCTTAGGCGACTTTTGCACGGATAGTCTTTTTGAGGAAGACTTCGATTTTTCGCACTTGTTGTGCTAGTCCGGCTGCACCCTTAGGCGACTTTTGCACGGATAGTCTTTTTGAGGAAGACTTCGATTGTTCGCACTTGTTGTGCTAGTCCGGCTGCACCCTTAGGCGACTTTTGCACGGATAGTCTTTTTGAGGAAGACTTCGATTGTTCGCACTTGTTGTGCTAGTCCGGCTGCACCCTTAGGCGACTTTTGCACGGATAGTCTTTTTGAGGAAGACTTCGATTGTTCACACTTGTTGTGCTAGTCCGGCTGCACCCTTAGGCGACTTTTGCGCGGAGTGTCGCACGCGAGGGTAGTTAGCGCTGGGCCTCGCAGTGACTTTGTATTGGTTGAATGTCGAAGACCGTCGGCGCGGTCTTTTTTCGACGTAGATTTTTGCGGGGGATTTTTCACTTGTATATTACATGACTCCGCCTCGTTAAAAACCTCACCCCCCGGGAGGAAAAGAGTGCGGGCCAGAATAAAATTGTTTTTGCGAATTACAAGGGCGAGCTGGCCCTGATGAGTTAAACAAAAAATTTGTGGAGATTATCGATGTTCCAGGAATGCTCCAAGTCTTCGCCGTTTGGCGTTGCGAGCCTGTATGCGCTGGGGGATGCCTTCGTCTTGACAATGAAAGGGCCCTCCCACTTGGGCTCCAGCTTGCCCCTGGACTCTGTCCGAGCTGTTCGGACGAGTACGAGGTCCCCTTCGCTGAATTCCCTCGGGATGACTGCGTGGTCGCGCCATGCTTTTGTCTAGGCTTGGTATTTATTTAGAGCCTGTAGAGCGAAGACGCGGTCTCCATCGATAAGATCCTTCGAAGTGGGTTCGTCCACGTCGGGGACAGCTGACGAAACTGTTCGCGGGGACCCATGTTTTATTTCTTGCGGGGTCATGGCCTCTGATCCATATAGAAGGCGGAAAGGGGTGAACCCAGTCGCCCTGCACTCAGTCGTGTTTAGCGCCCAGACCGCTTCAGGTAACAAATTGGCCCACCTGCCCTTTTTCCGTCGAGGAGCATCTTCTTGACAGCTGTGAAAATTTTTCCATTGGCGCGTTCCACAACTCCGTTGGACTGCGGGTGGTATACTGAGGCGAAGGCAAGCTTGGTGCCAATGGAGAAGCAGAAATCTTTGAAGTCTTGGCTGTCGAACTGCTTGTCGTTGTCAACTATGAGTTCGAACGGTACTCCGAAGCGGCAAACAATGTTTTGCCAGAAGAATTTCTGTGTAGTCTTTGATGTTATTGTGGAAACATCCCTCGCCTCGATCCATTTGGTAAAATACTCGACAGCGACGAAGGTGAACTTGAGGTTCCCCTGAGCCGTGGGCAGGGGCCCGACAATGTCCAGGCCCCAGCGCTGGAGAGGCCATGTGTGGGCGATCAGTTTTGTGAATTGCGAAAGGCTGCCTGATCGGGGAGAAAACTTTTGGCAGGCTTCGCAGGACCTTGTGACCCAATTTGCGGCGCAGATCATTGAGGGCCAGTAGAAACCTTGACGGATCACCTTTGCGGCTAGGGCCCTTGGCCCTGCGTGAGAGCCGCAAGTACCACTGTGGACTTCGCGCAGGATTTGGACGCCTTCGGTCTCGGTGACACATTTAAGCATTGGCTGACTGACCTCCTTCTTGTAGAGCTGGCCCTCAATCAGTGCGAAGTCCCGGCTTCGATGTTTGAGGCGCTTGGCCTCGTTGATGTCGGTTGGGTGGTAGTACCCCTGTAGGAACAGGGTTATTGGTGCCCGCCAGTCTTCGGTCATAATAAGGTTGACTATGCGGTGGCCCTCGCTGTCATTGGTTATTTGGAGCCCTTCGGGGCTCCGGACGGCTGGCGTGCCGATAATATGGTAGAACACGTCGGAGGGCAGGGACTCGCCTCTGGCGGCAGCCTTGGCCAATGCGTCGGCTTCTTCATTCTTGGCCTGGTCCACATGCTGCAAGGTGAATCCCTTGAATTGTCTCTCGAGACTTCGAATGGCCGCGAGGTATTGCATAAGTGCGGGGTCCTTTGCTGCATAGTCTTTCTCGACTTGGCCGGCGACTACCTTGGAGTCTGTTCTGACAATGCAGGTGGTGACACCAAGGGCCCTTAGCTTGCGGAGGCCGAGGATGACAGCTTCGTATTCTGCTATGTTGTTTGTGCATCTGTCAGATTCCAGAGCGAAGCTTAAGCGTGCCACGTATCTGTGCTTGACCCCGACGGGTGAGGTGATGACTGCAGCAGCGCCTGCCCCCGCATGGCACCATGCGTCGTCGCAGTGGATTGTCCAAACTTTCTCTGCGGACGGGTCCGACTGTGTTATTGGCCCAGTCCAGTCGACGACGAAGTCTGCTAGAACTTGTGACTTGACGGCTGTCCTGGGCTCGAAAGTGATGTGGTAGCCGGAGAGTTCGGCCGCCCATTTGGCGATCCGTACCGATGCCTCCGGATTTCTGAACAATTCGCCGAGTCCCCTATCTGAGGTGACTCGGACCTTGAATGCTTCAAAATAGTGTCGCAATTTGCGCGAAGACATAACAACTGCATAGGCAATCTTTTCTAGTTCCGTCATGTTACATTTTGATGGTGTGAGCACTTCAGAGACGTAATAAATTGGACACTGCCTGATCACGCCCTCTACTGTCTGCTCCTGAACCAGTGCCGCGCTGACCGCGTGCGGCGAGGCCGCAACATAAAGCAACAGGGGTAGCGAAGAGTCGGGGCTTGTAAGAACCGCCAATTCCGACAGGTACTGTTTCAATGAGGCGAAGGCCGCCGCCTGCTCTGGTCCCCAAGCGAAGTCTTTTGCGCCGCGGAGAGTTTTGAGGAAGGGGAGACTTCGCTCTGCGGATTTGGAGATGAATTTGTTAAGGGCGGCCAATCTGCCCGTCAGGCGCTGGACGTCTCTGGCTGACTGCGGGGGCGTCATGTTGATGATGGCCTGAATTTTGGTTGGGTTGGCCTCGATGCCGCGGTGTGATACCAGGTAGCCCAAAATTTTCCCCTGGCGAACGCCGAAGACGCACTTTTCGGGGTTTAGGCGAAGTCGTGCGTCCCGCATGTTCGCAAATGTCTCGGTGAGGTCAGCAAGATGGTCCTCCTTGCTCCTGCTGGCGACGACGATGTCATCCACATATGTGAATATATTTCTGCCGACTTGCCCCTCGAGCACCGTTTTGGTAAGACGGGAGAAAGTGGACCCGGCGTTCTTGAGTCCCTCCAGCATTCTGATGAAGCAATATGTGCCGAAGGGTGTTATGAAGCTGGTGCTGGCCTTGTCCTCCTCCTTCATATATATTTGATAGTAACCGGAGAAGCAGTCGAGGAGTGACATGACTTCGCACCCGGCCGCACTATCGACTATTTTGTCGATCCGAGGCAGCGGGAAGTTGTCCTTTGGGCAGGCCTTGTTGAGACTAGTGAAGTCGATGCACATCCGCCACTTGCCGCTCTTTTTCTGCACCATCACAACGTTGGCGAGCCACGTGGGGTAAGCCACTGGCTCGATGAATTTGGCCTCCAGGAGGCGATGTACCTCGGCCTTGGCGGCTTCTGTCTTCTCGTCAGACATTTTGCAGAGCCGCTGTTTTTTCGGTCTCACCGAAGGGTCGATTCCCAAGCTGTGCCCAATTATGGATCGGCGTTTTGAACTTTATCTTTCCGCGCTCCGCAAAAACCCTAACTGCCTTCTCAAACTGCTCGCTGCTCGTCTGCCCTCCTTGCTCTTGCTCGTCGGAGATCTGGCCCGTGTGAAGCAGACCGCCCGCCGCCGCCGACGGTACGTAGCGATGTCGTCCTCTTCTTCTTCTGCTGCCGCTACGCCGCCGGCCGACGCGTCGTCTGAGGAGGAACTTGCTCTCCGGTGCAAATTGATCCAACGGGGGAGTGTAGCAACGCGAACAGGGTTTTTGCATGAGATGGCAATAGCTCTATTCATCTAGCCTCTCAAGGGCACTGTGCGGGGGTATTTATCGGTATTTGTGTGCCCAGCGTCCTGTGTTAAGGACGCATGTGCCCTCAGACACCTAGGTTATCCCCGGAATATTCCCATAAAGCGGGGTTACAGACTGTAATTACAGGGATGCCTTTACAAATTAGGCCCATAATGCGCAGCGGCCACGCAGGGCCTGTTACAATGGGCCGGATCACATGTGGGCCTCCATGCTGGACGAGGTCGCAAGACGAGACGACCTCGTCACAGGCCTTCGTCCGGTGACGTATGGGACGAAGGGTTAGTCTGCTCGTTGTCTTGTCTCCGTTGGTGCAGCGAGGACGGCGAAGGCATCGAGCGAAGGGTGGCGTCTTCGCCTTCGCCCCAACACATTGTGAGTCGAGAGATGTCCTGCATTAAAGAATACCTTTTAAGTACAAAATGTGGGTCGAGGAAATGGTGTTTTTTCTAAAAAGGAAAATGTTTTCAAAGAAGTGTATGATGAAGGTTATTCACCCTTATCACCTTTTGAGTGGGATGGTCACGGACTCCCTGGTTTAGGGGGAGGGCCTCATGTGTTGGCTCAGCCTGGTTAGGTGTGAGCAGGAAGGATTGTCCCCTCATATAAGGACCGGTTTGTCATGCTTCACTACTTGTACTCATGACAAGTACAACCACTGAAGACGATATGGGCAGTCACTCCATCTGAACTTGTATGGTCCAAACCCCAGGGTTATGATGGCTGGGGAGCCTTGGTAGGATAAGGAAGGGGAATGTTTTGTCCGGTTTGGACAAGGTGGTGGTCTGACTCCTTTTGGTATAATCGTTAAGGTAAGGGCGTGCAAGGAAGGAAAGAGATTCGGATTCGGGTCCCATTGGCCATGAGACCGTAGAGCCGGACTAGTGGGTAAAGTGTACACCTCTGCGCAGAGTTTGAAACCTATTCGAATAGTCTGTGTCCACTGGCATGGACGAGTCTGATGTGGTATGGAAATTAGTGTTTTGATCTTCATAAAAAGGGGAAGTGTGTGTGGGTGTTTTTTGTGACACCCCAGTGTCAGGGTTTCTTCCTTAAGCTAACCCAAACCATTATCACATGTAAACCAAATGAAGGGATAAACATCAAAAAGTAAGAACAAAGAATTATAATGAGTCTTCTCAAACTCTCCTTAATCTTGTCATGAATCTTAAGGAAGGAAAACTCTCAAACCCTAACTAATCCTAAGTGAACCATTTAAGCATAAAGGGGTATTTGGGAAAAATCTTGGGAGAAAAATACAAATTTTGGTAAAAACCAAATTTCAAAGTTTTAGTTCACTAAAATCAACCAACAAAGCATAGTAAGTAAGTTTTGCCATTTGAAGTTTTCAAAATCCTCAAAACAGCCCATAAACTAATGCAATTGGGGGAAATTCAGAAATTTAGAATCTGAATTTCAGCCCCCTTTCCAAAGATCAATCACGTTCTCTGTTTTTCAAAACTCAAACCAAACAAGTCCAAATATCAAAGTAGTGCCAAATTCCCTTGAACACACCGTGGCAAAGTTTGGAAACCTCTCTCCACCGTTTGACATGGCCTTGACATGGATTTACCTCGGGACTCAACCTTGTGACACTACCACATTTGTGACACGACAACTCTCTGTACACTGCCCCAAACCGCTCGAATTCCACACATAAACGACAAAGCTCTGTCGGGGGAGCAAATCTTGCACAGTGATCATGCCCAAATTCGTGAAGATCTTCAACCAATGAGCGCTTGAACTCGGGCAGAAGCAAAGAGACACGTGTTCGATCGCTTGCCTGACCGGCCGAGCGCGGACTGGCCGCAGCAGCGCGTGCCCCGCGCGTGGTCGCCCCACCCCCACGCGTCTGTGCCTCGCCCTCGCCTATAAATGCCTCTAGAGGCCTTAGCCATTGGCACTTGCACACCTAGAGCCTCGCCCGAGCCAGAGATCATCGGAGCTCACCGTGAAAAGCAAGCACCACCGCCCGCCATCTCTGCCTAAGCCCGGCCATCATGGCCAGCCACTTCTGTTGAACTCCAGCCTCGCCCTAGCCCCTGGATCGCTTCCCCGTGAAGCCGTGAAGCTTCTCCAAGCTTGAGCCGAGGCAATGCCTCATTGGAGAAGCAGATTCACCTTCGCCGGACTTCGGTCTTTCGCCGCCGCGCGTGGACCGAACTAACCGGTAAGTCATTTTCCAATTCCTTGCACCCACGTCTTCCCTAGCATCCCGTGAAGCTATCTGACCCGTTCAATTGATCTATCGTGCCATGGTTATGCCGAATTCCTCGCCGCCGACGAGCATCTCCGCCTGCGCACGTGGACCGGCCGACTCCGACCATCCCCGACGGCGACCCGCACATCGCCATGATCCCCGAGACCTCCCCTACATCCTCGACCACCTCACCGGAGCAACATCGCCGCCGGTAAGCCCCTCCGCCCCTTTCTTCTCCGCGGCCACTATTCCATTAGGGAGGGACCGCGGGTTCGATTTCCAGAAACCCTAGGGGTTTTCTGCAGAGCCGTAGACTCAAATGAATAGTGCCCCAGGGACCTTTCTGTAATTCCTTTAAGATCTTTCGCCAGGGACCCTAGCGCAAAACTGCTTTTCTTTAAACCATTTCTAATTAATCTTTTATTATTCAGCAGAGAACTTAGGAAATTCATAACTTGAGGAATATTTAACCAAAAATTGTCAAACCAATTTTGCTGGATTCAAAATATTATGGACTATCAATTAAAAATACTGAACCCTATGCTTTCTGTTTTGAATTTTTGAGTTTGAAATTAATTATAGAAACTGACCAAACCTTATTAAATTAAAGAAAATTAGTTATGCTTCTGTGCTGAACTTGAGAAAATTTGTAGATGTTCAAACCCCAATTAGACACTGTTTAAAAATACTAGACACCCCAGTATTGAAAGTTTAAGTAGGGTTATCCAATAAAAGTCATTTTTGCCTAAAACTTAAGAAAATCAGAAAGGTATTAGAAAGTAATGAATAGTGATTGCATATATTGTTCCTAGCCTACTTAAGTAACAGAGAACCTAGAAAAAATAAAGGGACCCCTAGTCCAGAACAGAATCAAAGTGAAATGTTTTATTTAGCATTATTCCAACTAGAAAATAATTATTAGAATTATAAAAGCAAATACAAACTACTAATAAAAATCCAGTGGACTTGTAACCACTAGAACCCCACTACAAAAATGATAAACACCCCATCCCATCATTTTAAATAGGGTAAACAAATAGAACTTGATATTAAGCCATATTTCAATTAAATCATAAGTAAGCCAAAAAAAATGTGCAACACTGGGCAAAATTTTTTTTACTAGATTAATAATGAAGTAGGCCACCAGAGAAAAATGCAAAACCCAATTGAAAGCTACCAATAATACCTATTGCCAATACTTCATGAAAAAGGCCATTTAATCCAATTAATTTCTACCACCCTTCCCTTAAGCAAAAAGATGCCAAACTTCAGAATGATTGCTCTTGCACAAAGAAGAAGCTAGGAAAAATCAGAAATCTGTTGTTTGATATTTTTCAAATATAGTGGTAGAAGAAAGCACCCCTTTGGCTAGAAACATTGGAAAATCACAAGAAAATAACTAATAAGTATTAGTGGCTGAAACTTTGTACAAAGTCAAACATCTAGATGCCAGCAAAAATATGTCTTAGAGAATAACTCACTGTTAAAAAGGAGATGTAGTTCAAAACACCCCTTCTGCCCTAATATTTGATAATTTTATACAGAGAGAACCCCTAACTGTTTAAGCCCCAAATTTTGAGACAGAGAATTATACACCAGTAAGAAGCCACTGTACTTTTTACAGATTTTTTGGAAATCTATTAATATAACTTGTAGTTCAAACCCACCTTAAAAGCATAAAAGAAATGAGAAGAAGAAAGGAAAATAATAAACCTCGCTCCGACAAGTTCAACTAGAAATCTGGATAAATTCCCATGAGGATATTAAAAAGAATTTAATGGAACACCAAAATAGACTTACCACTTAGTCAACTAAGCTTAACCCTAAATTTTTAAGTATACTCCAAGAATCTTCAAGTAGCAAGATTAAGCTCTACCTCGTAATTTAATCATTCACCCTTAAAGTTAAGTGCTAGCTTTCATATCATATCATGCATGTATCTTACTCATTGCATTCATTAGACTGCAATCTAGCTGACGGAGAGTACGTGCTCATCCCCAAGCAAGGAGCTGTCCAAGAGGAAGATCAGGAGCAAGCTCCCGAGACTGCCATTGAAGATCTCCCCGCAGCCCCAGCATCTAAAGGCAAACCCCGATTTTATGCATAACCGTTTATATATGCTACTTTACTACACTTAATGTTTGTAGGCTTGTAATGTGCACTTAAGTGTAGGAGTTGCTTGAAACCTTTAGTTGCATGAACTTAGGAATCCTTTTTGAGATGAATACTAGTATGCCAGGTCGAGTAGCTGCTATGCTAATCAGGATCTCGGTAGAAGTCGAGTGATTTTTCTAGTACTCGCGTGAGGTCAGGAATTGATTGTATTCATCTTGATAACGGGATCTATGATGGTCTATGGACTTGGACCTAGGGAGGATGCCTTGTCCATGAGACGGGAAAAATGAATTAAGGATTAATGTGTGGATACCTGAGTCAAGCGTTTGAATGTACTAAACACATGTCGGGAAATATGGTAACCGGTAAACCTAGTACCTGAGTGAAGCCGAGCGCGGACTTTTCCCCTCACTTGTCCTGAGACTGGGTCTCCTATGCTAGCTATGGTGGGTACAACTGCGGTCACTGCACGGCTGCAGTCGGGGTCAGTGGAGCATTGTATGCCAAGGCGGTGAGCCCTGGCCACGAACGGGGAATCGATGGGGACGATTGACGTGTGTGGGGACGGAGTGCCGTGACATGTCGTGTGTTTAGGTTTACCTTGCAAGGTTAAAACTCGATTGGAATCGTCTGCTTCTTGCAGCTAATGAGACTACTTGACCCCTTATACTACATTGAGTAAGAAGTGAAATGAGGTTTACATGAGATAACTTGTTGATTGCACTAAATGCTTGCTACCATGTATGCTTAGAAGGAGCAAACTTAGCTAAGATAATGACACTAGAAACTGAAAAAGCTAAAAATTGATTTTAGACTCAGCTAGTGCTTTTGGCAAACCAAACCCCTCAGCCAAACAACTGCATTGTCTAGAGGTAGAGGAGTAGTTTCCTCACACCGGGTAAGTCTAGCTAAGTATTAGTATACTCAGCCTTGCTTGTGGCATAAGTTTTGCAGGTACGCTTCAGGATATGGTTGATGGTGTGACTTGGCCTACCACCCTACCACCGGGTTGGTCGGTCGAGTGGGATGCTGCTCCGGCAGGAGAGGAGCAGGAGGAGTAGTGGGCTAGGCCTTGCCCATTTCCTCGCTAACGACGATATCGATTATCAGCTGCATCTTATTTTATGAACTTATTTCAACTACTTGAAAAACTCCAATTTATGTAATAATTCAATACTTTAATTTGAGATATTCCCATTTTATTGTATTTATTCTATGACTGACTTTCGAGTGATATTGTGGTATTTGATCCTGGTTAAGTGGCTTTATCAGACTAGATCTGAGGGACTGGCGGGTTATTCTGATTTGAGTGTGTTACGGCCCCCGAGGCGTGACTTAGGCAATTAAGCTGGAATAATTCGGGCGGTTCTGCCACAGCTGGTATCGGAGCAAATACCACCACAGAGAAGAACAATAAACCGTGAATACCAATTTTGAAAATCTAAAACTTGCTTAGAAACTGATAAGAATCGTCAGGACTAGACCGCTAGACCTAGGACGAAAGGCCTTAGGAATAGAGGGGGAAATAGGTGGCTAAGTAAGTTGGCCCTGTGGGCCAGTCCTTAGCTTTTGAAGGATGCCCTAGGAGCACCCTTTGTTTCGGAGAGGAGCCGTTATTTTCAGCATGCGTGCATTATAAAATTTTGAGGATTAAGAACTAAAGAAGTAAAACTTGGGCTAACCCACTTCCTTTCAAACCATCTAGGCCCTTTTATTTTCTTCCATCCATCATAATCTTTACATCTGATCCCCTTCCGCAGATGAATTCACCCACCCCCGCCAGTGGAGGAGACACTCATTTCAGCTCTGACTTCCTTTCTCACGATGGCTTTCCTTCCATCTTGTGGGAAGTGCTTAACTCCGCCGGTTACCCTACGCCCCCTTTGCACACGGTGCAGTTGTACGAGGAGCATCGGGTACCCCGTTGCCGAGTCTGGCTGACCTTGGAGGCTCATCCCCTTCAGCCGGGTTAGCGTTCTCTTGACTCCGAGGTGATTGGATTCAGGATGAACGACACCACTGAAGCAGCAGCCATGAAGACCCTGACAACTTTCTGTGGCTACCATCCCCTAGAGATGGTGATGCACCCCTTGGGACTCTTCCCTGCTGAGAAGAAGGACGACCCCATGTGGTGTAACCGTGTGAGCCATGTGAAGGATGTGTGGGCGATGTATCCTGACTTGGTTGGGAGGGTCACTGTGCAGTGCATGAGTGCGCTGTATCACCTTCAGGCCCTGCAGAGCGACGCTATGGCACATCTTGCTAACATCGCTCAAACCACCAAGCTCACCCTCGACGGCCGAGAAGATTTTGTGGTCGACTTGTCCTCCGAGTTGGTTGAGAAGGATTTGCAGGTGGAAAGGCTGAGCCAGGGCATTACCACCTTGGAGCAGCAGGTGGAGATCCGAGACAACACTATTGATGTCTTGGAGAACCAGCTCCACGATGTGCAGCGGGATCTCGAAGAAGCTAATGACCACCTGGACATGCACCACTTAGAGATGGAGGCCAATGAGGCCGGAAGCGAGGGAGAAGAGGCTCCCGAGGAGATAGGACCAGCCCCTGGTGCTAATGGGACTACCTCCGCGATGCCCCCTTCAACCGCATCCAGTGTCGCTTCCACTGCTCAGGGTTGATCAGTCGTTTTGACGCGGATAGAAACCTACGCAAGCTTAGTGATGGCAGATTTTGGACTAGGCTTACGGGTACCTTCCCCTAATTGATGAAACGCTTGAGAACTTTTGAGATCTGTCGGATGTTGTAACCATGTTATCTTCATTTCGAACTTAATGTTATGACTAGGTATGTGCCCGTGCGTTGCGACGGAACACGAATTAACGAGCCTCCAATTGCTCAATGTTCTAGCGACGGACGGTGTGAACGCAATAGTGACGGGAGCCCTCATGGAGAACAATGCATTGTTGTAGAGAAACGCGAGCCTGAGCGCACTACGGGCTCCATCGTCGTGTTGCGGAGCTACCATTGCCACGAGCTCCATATATAAATGGGTTGTTCAGATCATAATAATTAAAACAATGATGTGCCAAGACTTTTGCTACTACACTTAAAGACTCATACAATATTGACAGTGCATTGTTGCAACGGGAACATATATATCACGATAACTTATATACAAAATGTGTGTTATATTGTTATGAGAAAATGTTTCATAATCTATTTGTGAGCTATTTTAATTTAGCTATTTCACTACTACAAATTCCCCCCACATGGCCATAACTTGTAGAAAGAGATAGCTAATGATAATCATATATAATACTGTTTTGCCAATTATATTATATGTATTAAAAATCATAGAAAAAAAATAAAATTGCTAAGAAGGTGGTACGAAGAAAATTAAAATAGAATCATATGTGAACCACCTCCACGATAACATGTCTTTACCAGAATATATTCGCATCACAAAAGAATATATGAATTACCAATCCAGTCTTGCGCCTCGTTTTGTTTAATAATTAATTCATAAAATATGTGTTGTTGTCAAACAGTAGAGAGAACATAGAATCAGAAAATGGTTCGACTAACTTTAACAGAACTTCATAGATTACAAGAGAATGAACACATCCATGAGGGATGATAAGGTCTTCCTTCATATAAAGTAGATTCTCAACTGAATTTGTCCATACTTCACGAATTTCATGGACAAGCTGTTGTTGCATAGCCATTAGGAATTCTCCATTGGTGTCCAGTCCCATCCCGGTAAGAGTAAGTAACTGGAACTCGGGAGGTGGTTCATCTGGAATGTGACATAAAAATGGTTATCAGCTAGGAAGAAATTTTATCCAAAAGTTGTGACTTACGATAGATTGATTAATTTAAAGTTGGGTACTCAATCAGAATGTGGCAATACTTTCGATCGATTCCTCCTCAAGCAACCATTGTTTCTTTAGTCATTCTCGTTCTGTTTGTTCCCATGTCCCCATTTCTCTAAAGGATCACTGTTAGCAAACAACTTGCAGGTCTAACAAAGATTGAAATGGAGAATCAAACAACTTTCCTGAGTGGTAGTCATAAACTAACAGAAATACATCTTGGTCGCTAACAAATGAAATGTGAAATCACAAGCTATAACCAGCCCACACAAGTTACAATTACTTTTATGAAGTTAATATTCATAACTGATAAAATGCAATGACATTTAGCCGCCATGTGTTACATACATCCAGAGGAAGGCCACCAGCATCACTGGACAAAGATGCTCGTCTTGAGACCCCAGCAGCCATGGGATCTTTACCAGCTGTGTTCAAAGAATTTGACCGACTGGCGGCCAATGAAGTCATTGATGTGGACGATGTGATGCTATCACCTGTAAGGGATGTGCAAAAATGTTGAGCTTGTGATCTCAGATGATCTTCCACAAGCATCAGAATAACTATTGCATTCTCTGCTAGTGCTACTGAGAGATGAGCAGCATTCTTTGCTTGAATTTTTGCTTCTTCAGGAGACAAACCCTCAGCTGCAACACCAGCTGCAGCTGCTGCAATTACTTCGGTCTGCTGGACATACAAGCAAAAGAAAGACATTACAGAAAAATAGCAACAGAACTCTATCACAATGCAACACTCTGTATATATTGTAATTATGTAAACCATTCAGAATTATAACTATTAGAGTTATGGTGGTTGAATTGTAATGGAGTCTTTGTGTAATGGGCTTAGGGTGAATATAAATATAATACAGAGAAAACCAAAGATAAGAAGAGACATATCTGACGGCTAACATTGTGTCGTTTCATATAGCCGTTCGGTTGGTTGATGCAGTATAGCAGTCGGTGCAGTGATGTAGTTGGTAGGTCGATGCAGTTCAGATACAATGCAGTAAGAGGAAGAAGTTGAGCGGCCATGTCACTGACACGACGACGGTTATTTTGCAGGTCTGCTCTCCCAGAACTTGTGCGTGCAGAAGCTAGAACATAGTGCTTGGCTACATCTGAACAGTGGCCAAGAAGCAAGCCGACAGCAGATGACGTAATAGAGTTTATATAGATGAGCCAAGAGACCTGAACAGTAAATGAGAGACCAGATGATGGGAGAGCCAAAAGAATACAGGAGATCAGAGCTTACATAACTCTCTTTAGAAACTCCTCCACTCCTTTGCTCTAATTCCAGCAGCAATCTATTCAGCTTCTGATAGTACTGCAGCTCTGGATGTAAGAAAGAACAAACTCACGTGAATATATATATATATATATATATATCTTGTGCAGGAGCATATTTTGTATCTGTACCAGCACCATTTGGGCGCTGCATGATCTGCTGGCATCTACTGCAACATGCAGACACAGTGAAAGACAAGGGATTAATCAGGCAACTTAACAGCGACCCTCTTACCAGACGGGCGCGACCCTACTGGAAAGGGTTGCCTCTGCACAAATGGTCAACCAGTCAAACAAGAGAGGTAATGTATAAAAGCTTATTAGAAGAAAATATTACAGCTTGCGGCATGGATGGACACAAGCAACAACGCCCACATTTTAGTCTCTCTTTAAACTGGGTAGAATCGACCAACATAAATGAACAAAGTGCATATGTCAATTGGCCTACTTTTGTACAACAGTGGTGATGTTGAGTGCCCTCAGGGCGATCCTATCCAATAGTTCTGCCACTCACACCAGGACCCGTCAGTTTTTTAAGAGTGATCAGCTGCAAGATTCCAACAGGCAGGATGAGAAGAAAAAACATGAGGAACAAATAATTTTCTAGCAAGTGCATTCATTTAGAAATGGTCAATGATTAGGTATATAGTTGAAACATCTAGATTGCTGGTAACAAAGTAGCCGAGTAATGAAAGGAGCAAAAAAATTTATAAGCATTGTGTACAGTTTGAAACACTTGTACAACACAGCTAACAAGGGAACTGAACCGAGCAATGAACATTTACTTTAAATAGATTGCTGGTAATTGAAGGCAAGCTCACCACACCTCTGCTCCTTTTGTGGCGCCAAGCAGCACAGGAATTGCAGCAAGCGAAGCTTGTTCATGGCACCAAAAAAATTGGGGGCAAGTTAGCACCTTTTTGTGCATTAATTTGCAAGAGAAGACACAAATTTATAGTACAAAAATTTCACACAGATGTAGATATAAATATGAAAGGAAACATGATGAGCATTTAACTGACATGATGAGCAGAACATGCGTCACACATCATATTTTTATTGTATAAACAGAAGGTCCCAATTAATACCTTATTCCCTTGGCACATTCAAGAATCTGGTCAAAGTTTGTTTTCTGCCAATAATTTCTCTCCATGCAGCTCCCATGCAAAAAAGGTGCTTCCAGCCTCCCTTGCCTATAAAAATAGTAGTTTAGAGAATAAGTTCTTGTCTCCTTTCACCAATTTCTACATCCTAAAGTCACATTCTAAAAGGGCTTGCAAGCAGTAAGAATTATGGTACATGAAGGATTCAACAAAAGCACACAATTATGAATACTCCACAGCACCAGAAATTATTTGAATTTATGTATTCGTGTGTTTTTTCGTGGCGACAACCCAATACATTCTAGAGGATGAACTCATAAACAAGAACCCTGTGGTCATCTTCATAGCAATAGCCGATGAACACAAAATGACGACACATATCTCAAATAAACACAAGTGTGCTATGGATAAGTGGTTAGTGAAAAAAATCTAAAATTGATCTGATTATACATACTCTCTGGCTCACCTTCCATCTCGTGGTGATGTTGAGTGCCCTCAGGGCGATCCTATCCAATAGTTCTGCCACTCACACCAGGACCCGTCAGTTTCTCCAAGGTCGTCCAACAAGAAGTTCTTCGGGTATTCTCTCACTTTCACTTTGGTCTTGCCCAACTTCATCCCATATCATTTAAAGCGACACACTGAGTTTAGTAAGCATTTCAGCTGGAATCAAACAGATACATATTCTTATGTTGAGAAAACTGTGTGTACCTTGAGTTCTTGAAGTAAGTATGCACATGAAGACTCTGGTAGCGTAGCAGCACTGGGAGTTTTTCAGCCATCTGTGATGAGAATATGCATGGACCATATTTACTTACCATCACTGTTATAATTAGAAACATGACTCCGAGGAGGTCATCTGTGTTGAGCCGTTAATACCCTCCTGAACAGCATTATCGCACATTGTAGAGGATTGAAGGCAGCACCATATCGGAGGCCATCAAATGTACACCTGAAATTCACTTTTAAATTATCAATGTGAATTTCTAGCCACCCAAATGCCCCATTGAGATCAGTTAAAGTAGAAGCTACCAGCAATATAAATATTAAAACAGTGATGGTAAGTAAATATGGTCCATGCATTACTACTATAATGCACTACTTTTAATAGTTCCAGTCGTGGTTTTTGTGCGTCGCGCCCCCACCCGCTCGCTCGTTCTCCACGCTTCGCTATCCAGGAGCGTCCGCTCGCTCTCTAACATCCACAAACACTATCCTTTGAGCATTACATATCTTTTTGAACTGATTTAGTTGTGCATTACCATTTTATTCAATATTTTGTATGTCGTCGCAACGCACGGGCACCTATCTAGTATATATATATATATATATATATATATATATATATGTATATATATATATATGTATATATATATATGTATATATATATATATATATGTGTGTGTGTATATATATATATATTATCATCTATTTGAATATAAACATAAACTAAGAGCTAACATGACTACTGTTTTAAAATGGGTGGAGTATTAAACCTGTTACTTTAACTGAGTACATCACCTACTGAAAAGCTAGAGCAATCAACTTTGCTATTTTGTTTATAAAGATTTCAGTTCCACCCTCCACGGTATCTAGGCAACCTAACCTAAAACATTTCAGTTGATAAGGCTCTAGGTTACTTGCATAAGTGTAAACTTACAAAAAAACAAAATGTTGTAATGTATGAGTAAAGAGCATAGAGACAATTCTTTTACAATGGACTACCTCGGGTTAATAAGTGTCTGCAACCTCTGGTTATTAAGTGTTCGCAACCTAGAATTCTTCAGGCTGGAAAATTGTAGCTTGTAACAAGGGATTACCTTCAATCATCTTCTTCAGCTCAACAACCATTATAGCTCTTGCAGATTTTGTATCACCAGGTCTCTCTTTTTTGCAGCTGCAAGGATAGGCAAGTAGTTCCAATGTTGTTTGGTGTAGAAGAAACGACACTCACCCTGCAGCAGTTCCATTACCAGCTCATGTAGCCAGATTACCAACTCAAAGACAGTCATTTCAAAACAAATAGCAAAGGAACAAAGGAGTGCGGGACGAGGATCGAGTAAGCTGTAAGCAAGCAGTTCTTCTAAATCCATGTGGTCATCATGCGGACACCTTAGAACTGAGCTTTGCCTGAATTGAAGGATGATGGAGGAAATCGAAAGCAACATGCCATAATCTGGTTCGTCCAAGTGCTGCATGGTACATGATTTAAACTGCCGGTCATGTGATGGTCCTATTATCTGTTTGTGCGATGCACATAGGAAAAAACGTAAAATCGAGATCATATATGTAAGGTTACCATTAGTTCACTGAATCACTGTTGCTGCTTAGATCTTTGGGGCTACCAGCTGCAATGCGAAGGAAGTAAAAGGCTACCACTACTGCACTGCAGCACAACTAAGAATTAGCGCCAAACAAAACGAAAGATTCTTTTTTCTCAGACCAAACAAAAGTCGACAGTAGACTTGTGCAATTCATGGGCAATATTGGGTAGCTAGAACAACATAAGTTTGCTTACCCTCCATTTTGCAGCACAGAATCTGCAGAAGGACGCAGACGGTGGCAACACCTGATTTATGATGAGCCTTCTTATGTGCACATCATCCTTCTTTAATGACACGTGAAATCTTGATGACTCGGTAACTGCCATCATCTGAGGAACAAGTACCCACAAGATTGGACTGGCTCCTAATCTGCAGCTAATGTTGTACAACTTGCATTATCAAAAGACAGATTCCAAGGTTCTAGAGAAACTCAAAGCGAAGAATCGAGCGAGACAAATTTCCAAGCTTACAGAAGTTTTGGTGTACTTGTAACTTGTAGTCTTTAATGCCTAGTACACAGAAGAGCTTACCATTTTATTTTATTTGATAGGTAAAATGGTTCCTGAACAGGACCACAATAATAACCACATCATGTTGTTTTCAAGCAAAAAAGAACACATTTTGCTTGGTGGCAAAAAACAAACTGTTCTAGAATGCAAATTCATGGTCAAACAAACTTCTCCGAATAAATTGAATAGTATAGTAAGCAAACCTGCCAAAACAGTTTCCTCCTGATTTGCCCTTGCAGATGTGGGAAGCCCCTGTGAGCCACTATACAATGCCTTGCATAACCCGACAACTCCTAGTCCCAAAAAGACAGCAACTGCCACAGGACTATAGTGTTGCCTATTTACTTTACTACAAAATAGCAGTGGTCTTAGAATAGCTGCAATTACAGAAAATGGTCTTAGAACATTCTTGATTCAGATATCGCTTTCATTCAACTACATAAAATGGTCTAATAACAACTGCAATTACAGAACTGCTTAGAAATTCAGAATTACCTGAGATCGATATAAATAGAGCATTCTGTAATAAAATGTTCCAGCTACCAAACGATAATTTTGACCATCACAACTTCGACTTGTCCAGCTCTGCCTCTATTAGTCGGTTCAGCTCTGCCTCTATAATTTTTTTGGTCCACTGTACAATGGGCTCCTTTATTACCTCCTTGAGAATCCTTTTCAGTTTGGTCCACTGTCTCATCATCCATCGAATCACGACCCACGCACACAATCTAAAAGGCAAAAGAATTGTTAAGAGTGACTAATGATTAGCCTTATTTTATGAATAATTCAGTTTATCTGCCACGTCATCATTAGCAACAAGTGACCCTTCTGAATCTGAATCATCCTTATTTTCTGAGCCCTCAACAAGGTTCCCTTTCTGGGAATCATGGCATCTCTTTGAAGATGACGTACGAGGAATTACTTCATTGGAGCTTTCAATTTCTCGAATAGAGTTTCTGACCCAGTGAGCTTCCTTTCCATGGCCTTACAATAAATAATTTAGGCAAGTGTTAGAAATAGAACTTCAACGAAAATGGAAGGATGAAGGCACCAATACTGTTTAAGATGTACTTAAGCAAATGGAGCAACGAAAACATAAGACAAATACAGAAGGAAACAGAGAAATCCCCCTCCCCTCTGAAAATAAATTGTTAGAAAGCATATATATTTTTTAAAAAAGTACAGTATTAATGTATTATGTCAGCTATGACCCACAAAATTTGAACCTAAAATTCAAATCTTATGAGAGACATACAAGAAAATTCTAATTAGGGTGTAGATTGGACAATTTCAAATAGTTTAGGGGAGTAAAGTGAGCTAAAATTCACCATCCATAGGTTTATATAGGGCACTGATGACATCTCCTGAAGTTCCTAACAAACTAATCAATCCCTAGTATATCCTAAAACCAAACCAACAGGCTAAACATTCAAACCAACTAAATCTGCAAATAGGCCTCGTTTCATCCTTGCGTTGCTGCATGTCTGTGTTGCACATGCATCTTGAATTTGAATCACCACAAGACACAATTCATTAGGTTCTTTCAGGTCCAAATTTTAGTCACCCAAATCAGTTTGCTTTTGGCTTCAGATGTTTCAGCTGTAGCCATAACCACTGTCCTACTCCTACCCCAATAGCTTCGCACCCACCTATGCTCCCAAACAGAGCAGCAATGTTACAGCACGCAGCACAGTTGATCAGGAAAGGCTGATGGACCTAATAAGATTGTTATTAGGGGCACCAAGCGTAAGAAAATCACACACTCTGACACTTATATCTGCGAGAATCCAATGCCCCATGGAACATCGGCGTTGAACAAAGCAATACAGAAAACCAGATATTCAGAAGCACAAGCTCTCTTCCGCACAATAACCACCAGTGGACAAACTCAGGCTACAGTGTATGTGCTGGTGTGCACAGGGAAGGCACATGACGCGGAAACGGAATAACCAACACTAAAATATTATCAAACAAGTCCCAATTATCAAAAGTCATTGCAGTCCACGATTAGCGAGATGGCTACATGTCCAATAATCATAAACCACGGCCTACCTAGGGGTCAGAGCATGCACATCATCTATGGGTGAATTAGATAAGGCCTAGCACGCAAACCCATGACAAGGGGAAAATGAGCACAACAAATCAATGCAGGAAGTATAATATCAGCGTTGGCTCTTGAGAAAAAATGTTAGTCAATGCAAGCTCCACTAAACCTAAAAACCTTGTATGACCTGCTGTTTATAGAGATGGATAAATCAGATATGCTCGTGTTCGCATCAGGAAAAACAAATAAAATTAAATATACTGGTTCTAGAGTTTTTGGTTTGTTTAAACAAATAATTCGAAAGTTGTAACTTTTTAGCCATTGTTTCATAAATCACAAATTATGGAGTATATTTTAGGATGCACTAAATTTTACTACATAGAAAAAAATTAGAGAAGATTTTTTTTAAATATACATAAATGAGTACCTATGATTGTGGTCTTCCTTCCATATCTACAACAAGCTATGGGACATTTTTGCAGATGATTGGTTCTCTGAACACAGTGCCTACAGAAAGTGAGCACAAGAATGAAACCGTCAGTCCAGATGACTCAAGAAATGTTAAACTTATAGGTTGTAGCAGCATCTTACCATTTAGAATGTTCCTAATTGTGCCATTCGGGCTCTTCCACATAGCATCCAAGCCAAACTCCTTTACCCAAGCATTTTTCGTCTAAGACGCGATCGTCGAAAGTGAGGGAGGTCTCGCCGCTGGGCACGTTGAGCGTGAGCTGCAAGTAGCGCTTGACAGTGTGTGTTGTCCCCGCGGTCCAGGTACATGCCGAGAATGCAGCCAGTCTCTATCTACACGAACACCCGCCGCCTCCCCACTGGCGTCCGGGTCTGCTAGATTGTGCAAGGAACACTACATAATACATAGTATCATCGTACCTGGCTGTAGTCTTCCTGGTCGAGCGCCGAGAAGGAATGGGTGAAGTATGGTGTCCACTCTCGACGCGGAGGCGCTCCTGCTCCTTGTTGTGGCAGTTGCGTATGTCGCTGATGAAGACCGAGAGCCCCCGCATCCCCAAGAGCGCCATCTGCCCCTGTTCCGGCCGCCGCCGCCGCCTCTAGAGAAACCCTAGATTCGCGTGCCGCCACGCGAGATCTGACGTCCGGATCGGAGGAGCAAAATCCTACGGGGGGGGGGGGGGGGGGGGGGGCGGAATGGATCGTCGCCTCCACGCGCGGAGGCGACGGGAGGAGGAAGATTTTTTGATACATCCGCGGCGGTCGTCGTAGGTGGGGAAGGGGGACTGGGAAGGGAGGCTGGCGCACGTCGCGCCGGAGATCCTCGCCGCCGACGACGCCGCGCCCTCCACCCGCTTCCACGTCCTGCCGTTCCCGCGGCTGTCGGAGCGAGCCACGGAGATCCTCGCGCAGGCGCGCGCCGCGCGCCAGCTAGAGCCCCTTATCATCAGGCCCTCCTCGCAGTGGTCGCGCCTTCCACGGCCTTCCATGGAGAGCCAGGGTGGGTCGGCGCGTTGGGGCCGAGGAGAGTGGATCGTCGGATGGCGTGACGAGGATCGAGAGCGAGGGCGGCGATCTGAGTTGAGGCGGCGGGGATTGAGGGAGAGAGGATCGCATTCTGGGGAGCCGGGGAGGCGACACGGGGCGGAGTCCGTGGGGATTCCTTCGGTGGGGGAGGGGGCGGACGCGGCGGCGGGATGGGCGGGGAGCAGACGACGATGCGCGGAGCTTTGAGGGCGCGACGGGGACTGCGGGCGTTGCCGGCAAGGAATGCGCGGCGCGACCTTCCATTGATGGCCTGCGGACTGCGGGCGAGGCGTTGATGGCGCGGACTGCGGGAGCGGCGGGACCTTCCATTGACGGGCGGGGAAGAATTGCGGGACGGGGCGCGGGGACTACGGGCGCGGGGAGGGAGCGTAGCGCGCGATGGCAGCGATGGCAGAACCAAAATGTGGACGCCTACAGTCCACACATATAGAGTAGTAGAGATTATGGCAATATTCTTTCCATGCGAGATAATAGCATGTCGTTTGAGCTGATGAATTGAGATAACATTGGCGACAATCTCTGTTTTCAGATGGCAGCTAGGCAGCATCGCAGGCATAACGAGCAAGTTCCCCTGCCACCTCCTCTAGCTCCCACAGTGCAGGAGCTGATGGCCCAGCAGAATGAGATTCTGCGACAGCTCTTGCAGCGCCAGCCCCACCCTCAGCAGTATGGTGGAGGCCAGCAGCAGCGACCTCCAACAGCGGCGACCTACCAGGAGTTCCTGAGTACACAACCACCCTTGTTCACCAAGGCAGAGGATCCGTTGGATGCCGACGTGTGGCTACGCGTTGTGGAATCCAAGTTTCCTCTCCTCACAGGAGATTGCCCTGATGATACCAAGACTCGCTTCGCCGCGCAGCAGCTTCACGGATCTGCTCGAACTTGTTGGACCACTTCCGTGCTATGCTACCTGCTGACCATGAAGTGTCTTGGGAGGAATTCAAGACTGCTTTCAGAGGGCACCATATTCCAGCAGGAATTCTTGATCGCAAGCTGAATGAGTTTCTGGCACTTAATCAAGGAACCCGCACGATATTGCAGTACGCCCAGGCCTTCAACGACCTGTGCCAGTATGCAGATTATCATGCTAATTCCGACGAGAAGAAGAGAGACCGCTTCTGCAGGGGTCTCAACACCAAGCTATGGGAACATATCAACACTGTGCGAGCTGATAGCTTCAATGAGTTGGTCAACCTGGCCATCTCCCAGGAGGATTGTTTTGTAGCTCACCGGGCAGAGAAGAAGAGAAAGGCACCAATGGCAGCACCATCCGCTCAGGCCTAGAGATTTCGGATTATTTCTCACAATCAGAGCAGGGGTTTTCAGCAGCAGGTAGGCAGATGGGTGATCAGGCCACCTCAGCAGCAGCAGCAGCCGGCACCCACTCGTTTTCTAGCTCCCGCTCCAAGGAATAGTCAGCCTTCACAGCAGCAGCAGTTCCACCAGGGCAATGGGAACAAGTGCTTCACTTGTGGCAATGTGGGTCACTATGCCAAGAATTGCACAAGAAACCAGCAGAGGCAGATGCCAGCACCAAATCAAGACAAAAGGAGAAAGCAGAAGGTGCAAGTCAAACAAGGGAAGCTCAACTTCACTACTCTAGAGGAGTTACCTCAGGGAGCCCCCATCATGACTGGTATCTTTTCAGTTTTTAATCAACCTGCTTTAATTCTGTTTGATTCTGGTGCATCTCATAGTTTTATTAGCTAGAAGTTCAGTGCAAAATGTCAATTGCCTTTCTGTCATACAAAAAGGTCATTCATGATAACCACACCTGGGGGTAAAATTGCAACCAACCAATTAATCCAAAGTGTGCCTATCTCGATGGGAAGTAAAATCTTCAAAACCACACTCCTAATTTTGGGATTAGAGGGTATGGATATCATTCTGGGAGCCGACTGGATGACTCATCACCGGGTAGTGATGGATGTAGCTGCCAGAGCCTTGGAGATTCGTTCCCCTACCTCCGAAGATCTGGTATTGTGTCTACCCAGCCAATATTCTACTCAATCATGTGCTTTTTCTATGATGGAGTCACCTGTGAAGAAGATTCCAGTGGTCTGTGAGTATGCAGATGTTTTTCCTGATGAATTGCCAGGAATGCCACCAGACTGGGACATCGAATTCGCCATCGAATTGCAACTGGGAACGGCACAAATTTCCAAGAGGCCCTACCGGATGCCACTCGCTGAGTTGGCAGAATTGAAGAAGCAATAGCAAGAATTGTTGGACAAGGGTTTTATTCGCCCAAGTACTTCGCCTTGGGGATGTCCAGCCTTGTTTGTGAAAAAGAAAGATGAAAGCTTGAGGCTGTGCATAGATTACCGCCCCCTTAATGCGGTGACTATCAAGAACAAGTATCATTTGCCTCGTATTGATGTTCTTTTCGATCAGTTGGTCAGAGCCAAAGTGTTTTCTAAGATAGACCTTCGCTCCGGCTATCATCAGATCAAGATACGGGCAAGTGATATTCCGAAGACAGCTTTCTCGACCAGATATGGGTTGTATGAATTCTTGGTGATGTCTTTTGGGCTGACTAATGCGCCAGCATATTTCATGTATCTGATGAATTCTGTTTTCATGCCTGAATTGGATAAATTCGTGGTGGTTTTCATCGATGATATCCCGGTGTACTCAAGGAGCGAAGAAGAACATGCTGGGCATTTGCATGTAGTGCTTCAACCTCTGCGAGAGCACCGTCTCTATGCCAAATTGTCAAAGTGTGATTTTTGGCTAAAGGAGATTAAATTCTTGGGTCACACTATCTCTCAGGCAGGCATAGTTGTTGATCCTGATAAGGTGCAAGAGGTGATGAACTGGAAGCCACCAACGACTGTCCGTCAGATTCAGAGTTTTCTGGGATTAGCTGGTTATTACCAAAGATTCATTCCGGATTTCTCTCGGATTGCGAAGCCCATCACTGAATTGCTGAAGAAGGAAGCCAAGTTTGTTTGGGGTCAGAAGTGCGAAGATGCCTTCCATGCATTGAGGCAACATCTGACCACAACACCGGTGTTAGCGCAACCCGACAGCAGCAAGCCATTTGATGTGTATTGTGATGCCTCTGGCACTGGACTGGGTTGTGTCTTGATGCAAGACAACCTAGTCATTGCTTATGCATCAAGAGCACTCAGGCCTCATGAGCAGAATTATCCCACTCATGACCTAGAGTGAACCCACTACAACAACTTCACTGATCATAAGAGCCTTAAGTATATCTTTACTCAGGCTGATCTCAACATGAGGCAGAGAAGATGGCTACAACTGATCAAGGACTATGACCTGGAGGTACATTATCACCCAGGAAAAGCCAATGTGGTAGCCGATGCCTTGAGTCGGAAGTTGCAATGCAACTGTGTTATGATGGATTCTCGCATTAACACCTGGTGTGATGAGTTGAGCAAAATGAAGATCGAAGTGATTCCTTCTAGTGCCTTGTCTCATATTTCCGTTGAGCCAACTTTGCGAGACCAGATCATCATGGCCCAGCTCAGTGACAAGGGAGTACAAATCATTAAGGAGAACCTCCATCAGAAGACCGAGAAGTATAAATGTTTTTGCCAAGATGGAAAGGGCATATTGTGGTTTGAAAGTAGATTGGTAGTTCCTAAAAATAAGGATCTCAAGAAGAGAATCTTGGATGAGGCCCATCTCTCCAAATTCTCCATGCATCCGGGGAGCACCAAAATGTACCATGATCTGAAGCCCTTGTATTGGTGGACTAGAATGAAGAGGGAGATAGCCCGATATGTATCAAAATGTGACACCTGTCAGAGGATAAAGGCAAGCCACTTGAAATCAGCTGGAGCTTTGCAACCCCTATCTATACCTTCGTGGAAATGGGACGACATCAGCATGGATTTCATTGTGGGTCTGCCCAACACCTCTCGTCATCATGATTTGATTTGGGTTATTGTGGACCGACTGACGAAAGTGGCACATTTTCTCCGAGTGCACACCACTGATAAGGCACAAAAGTATGCAGAGTTGTACATTGACCGGATCGTGTGTTTGCATGGATTGCCTTGAACTATTGTATCTGACCGAGGAGCCCAATTTGTTGCCAGATTTTGGGAACAACTGCAAGAGTCCTTGGGAACCAAGCTAATCAGAAGTTCAGCTTACCACCCGTAGACTGATGGTCAGACTGAGAGGGTGAATCAAATTCTTGAAGATATGCTGAGAGCTTGTGCGATCAATTATGGCAAGAACTGGGATAAGCACCTCTCCTTGGCAGAGTTTGCTTATAACAATAGTTATCAATCCAGCTTAAAGATGGCACCCTTTGAAGCTCTCTATGGGAGGAGATGTAGAACACCGCTCAATTGGTCTCAGCCTGGAGAAAGAGAAGTTTTCGGACCTGACTTAGTGACTGAAGCCGAAAGGAAGGTCAAACTAATCAGGAAGAATCTAGAAGCGGCTCAGGCCAGGCAGAAGAGTTACCATGATAAGAGAAGGAAACCTCTCTAGTTCGAGGTGGGAGATTTCGTTTATCTAAAGGTATCACCCACCAAGGGAGTGCAGAGATTTGGAATCAAAGGCAAGTTAGCCCCTCATTACATTGGACCTTATGAGATCATAGAGGCATGTGGACCCGTGGCATACAAATTGAAGTTACCTCCAAAAATGTCTGCCATCCACAGTGTGTTCCATGTATCTCAACTGAAGAAGTGTGTTCGATTGCCGACCGAGATCATAGCAGAACCAGAACTGGAGATAGAGCCAGATCTATCGTACCAAGAGTACCCTTCCAAGATTCTGGATTGCAAAGAAAGATCAACTCGGGCTAAATCGATCAAGATGTATAAGATCCAATGGAGTAATCACTCAAAGGAAGAGGCTACTTGGGAGACTAAGGAATTTCCGCGTTCCAACTTTCCCGATTGTCTGCCTAAGGAAATTGGTACGTAATCATACCCAAACCCCTCCCCTGCCCTTCGAATCTAAATTTCAAAAAATGAACTTAATATAAAGAGAGTTAATTATAAGCCAAGAGTTAAAAGGACTTCCTTCTAAAGTTGCAAAGAGAATGACATTCGAAGAGCAGTTGCCTTAATAAATAAAACATCCACTTCAAGTAAGTCCCACCCTTCGCTTCACCCCGGGAGGACTCCGACCCAAATCTCGGGACGAGATTCCTTTAAGGGGGAAGGTTGTGACACCCCAGTGTCACTTGGGGTTTCTTCCTTAAGCTAACCCAAACCGTTATCACATGTAAGCCAAATGAAAGGATAAACATCAAAAAGTAAGAACAAAGAATTATAATGAGTCTTCTCAAACTCTCCTTAATCTTTTCATGAATCTTAAGGAAGGGAAACTCTCAAACCCTAATTAATCCTAAGTGAACCATTTAAGCATAAAGGGGTATTTGGGAAAAATCTTGGGAGAAAAATACAAATTTTGGTAAAAACCAAATTTCAAAGTTTTAGTTCACTAATCAACCAACAAAGCATAGTAAGGAAGTTTTGCCATTTGAACTTTTCAAAATCCCCAAAACAGCCCCTAAACTAATGCACTTGGGGGAAATTCAGAAATTCAGAATCTGAATTTTAGCCCCCTTTCCAAAGATCAATCACGTTCTCTGTTTTTCAAAACTCAAACCAAACAAGTCCAAATATCAAAGTGGTGCCAAATTCCCTTGAACACGCCGTGGCAAAGTTTGGAAACCTCTCTCCACCGTTTGACACGCCCTTGACATGGATTTACCTCGGGACTCAACCTTGTGACACTGCCACCTTTGTGACACGACAACTCTCTGTACACTGCCCCAAACCGCTCGACTTTCACACATAAACGACAAAGCTCTGTCGGGGGAGCAAATCTTGCACAGTGATCATGCCCAAATTCGCGAAGATCTTCAACCTATGAGCGCTTGAACTCGGGCAGAAGCAAAGAGACACGTGTTTGATCGCTTGCCTGACCGGCCGAGCGCGGACTGGCCGCAGTAGCGCGTGCCCCGCCCCGCGCATCTGTGCCTCGCCCTCGCCTATAAATGCCTCCAGAGGCCTTAGCCATTGGCACTTGCATACCCAAAGCCTCGCCCGAGCCAGAGATCACCGGAGCTCGCCGTGAAAAGCAAGCACCGCCGCTCGCCATCTCTGCCCAAGCCCGGCCATCGTGGCCAGCCATTTCTGTTGAACCCCAGCCTCGCCCTAGCCCCTGGATCGCTTCCCCGTGAAGCCGTGAAGCTTGTCCAAGCTTGAGACGAGGCATTGCCTCACCGGAGAAGCAGATTCACCTTCGCCAGACTTTGGTCTTCCGCCGCCGCGCGTGGACCGAACTAACCGGTAAGTCATTTTCCAATTCCTTGCACCCACGTCTTCCCTAGCATCCCATGAAGCTATCTGACCCGTTCAATTGATCTATCGTGCCATGGTTAGGCCGGATTCCTCGCCGCCAACGAGCATCTCCGCCTGCGCATGTGGACCGGTCGACTCCGACCATCCCCGACGGTGACCCGCACATCGTCGTGATCCCCGAGACCTCCCCTACATCCTCGACCACCTCACCGGAGCAACCTCGCCTCCAGTAAGCCCCTCCGCCCCTTTGTTCTCCGCGGCGACTGTTCCATTAGGGAGGCACCGCGGGTTCGATTTCCAGAAACCCTAGGGGGTTTTCTGTAGAGACGTAGACTCAAATGAATAGTGCCCCGGGGACCTGTCTGTAATTCCTTTAAAATCTTTCGCCAGGGACCCAGCGCAAAACTGCTTTTCTTTAAACCATTTCTAATTAATCTTTTATTATTCAGCAGAGAACTTAGGAAATTCATAACTTGAGGAATATTTAACCAAAAATTGTCAAACCAATTTTGCTGGATTCAAAATATTATGGACTATCAATTAAAAATACGGAACCCCATGCTTTTTTATTTGAATTTTTGAGTTTGAAATTAATTACAGAAACTGACCAAACCTTATTAAATTAAAGAAAATTAGTTATGCTTGTGCTGAACTTGAGAAAATTTGTAGATGTTCAAAGCCCAATTAGACACTGTTTAAAAACACTAGACACCCCAGTATTGAAAGTTTAAGTAGGGTTATTCAATAAAAGCCATTTTTTCCCAAAACGTAAGAAAATCAGAAAGGTATTATAAAGTAATGAATAGTGACTGCAATTATTTTTCCTAGCCTACTTAAGTAACAGAGAACCTAGGAAAAATAAAGAGACCCCTAGTCCAAAACAGAATCAAAGTGAAATGTTTTATTTAGCATTATTCCAACTAGAAAATAATTTTTAGAATTATAAAAGCAAATCTAAAACTGCTAAAAAAATCCAGTGGACTTGTAACCACTAGAACCCCACTACAAAAATGATAAACACCCCAGCCCATCATTTTAAATAGGGTAAACAAAAGGAACTTGATATTAAGTCATATTTCAATTAAATCATAAGTAAGCCAAAAAATGTGCAACACTGGGCAAATAAATTTTTACTAGATTAATAATGAAGTAGGCCACCAGAGAAAAATGCAAAACCCAATTAAAAGCTACCAATAATACCTATTGCAAATACTTCATGAAAAAGGCCATTTAATCCAATTAATTCCTACCACCCTTCCCTTAAGCAAAGAGATGCCAAACATCAGAATGATTGCTCTTGCACAAAGAAGAAGCTAGGAAAAATCAGAAATCTGTTGTTTGATATTTTTCAAATATAGTGGTAGTAGAAAGCACCCTTTTGGCTAGAAACATTGGAAAATCACAAGAAAATAACTAATAAGTATTAGTGGCTGAAAATTTGTACAAAGTCATGTTATAACATCTAGATGCCAGCAAAAATATGTCTTAGAGAATAACTCACTGTTAAAAAGGAGATGTAGTTCAAAACACCCCTTCTGCCCTAAAATTTCATAATTTTATACAGAGAGAACTCCTAATTGTTTAAGCCCCAAATTTTGAGACAGAGAATTATACACCAGTAAGAAGCCACTGTAATTTTTACAGAAGTTTTAGAAATTTATTAATATAACTTGTAGTTCAAAACCACCTTAAATGCATAAAAGAAATAAGAAGAAAGGAAAATAATAAACCTCGCTCCGATAAGTTCAACTAAAAATCTGGATAAATTCTCACGAGGACATTAAAAAGAATTTAATGGAAAATCAAAATAGACTTACCACTTAGTCAACTAATCTTAACCCTGAGTTGTTAAGTATACTCCAAGAATCTTCAAGTAGCAAGATTAAGCTCTACCTCGTAATTTAATCATTCACCCTTAAAGTTAAGTGCTAGCTTTCATATCATATCATGCATGTATCTTACTCATTGCATTCATTAGACTGCAATCTAGCTGACGGAGAGTACGTGCTCATCCCCGAGCAAGGAGCTGTCCAAGAGGAAGATCAGGAGAAAGCTCCCGAGACTACCATTGAAGATCTCCCCGCAGCCCCAGCATCTGAAGGCAAGCCCCGGTTTTATGCATAACCATTTATATATGCTACTTTACTACACTTAATGTTTGTAGGCTTGTAATGTGCACTTAAGTGTAGGAGTTGCTAGAAACCTTTAGTTGCATGAACTTAGGAATCCTTTTTGAGATGAATACTAGTATGCTAGGTCGAGTAGCTGCTATGCTAATCAGGATCTCGGTAGAAGTCGAGTGATTTTTCTAGCACTCGCGCGAGGTCAGAAATTGATTGTATTCATCTTGATAACGGGATCTATGATGGTCTATGGACTTGGATCCAGGGAGGATGCCTTGTCCATGAGACGAGAAAAAGGAATTAAGGATTAATGTGTGGATACCTGAGTCAAGTGTTTGAACGTACTAAACACATGACGGGAAATATGGTAACCGGTAAACCTAGTACCTGAGTGAAGCCGGGCGCGGACTTTTCCCCTCACTTATAATGAGACTGGGTCTCCCATGCTAGCTATGGTGGGTACAAGTGCGGTCACTGCACGGCGGCAGCCGGGGTCAGTGGAGCATTGTATGCCAAGGCAGTGAGCCCTGGCCGCGAACGGGGAATCGATGGGGATGGTTGACGTGTGTTGGGACGGAGTGCCCTGACATGTCGTGTGTTTAGGTTTACCTTGCACGGTTAAAACTCGATTCGAATCGTCTGCTTCTCGCAGCTAATGAGACTGCCTGACCCCTTGTACTACATTGAGTAAGAAGTGAAATGAGGTTTACATGAGATAACTTGTTGATTGCACTAAATGCTTGCTACCATGTATGCTTAGAAGGAGCAAACTTAGCTAAGATAATGACACTAGAAACTGAAAAGCTAAAAATTGATTTTAGACTCAGCTAGTGCTTTTGGCAAACCAAACCCCTCAGCCAAACAGCTGCATGGTCTAGAGGTAGAGGAGTAGTTCCCTCACACCAGGTAAGTCTAGCTGGGTATTAGTATACTCAGCCTTGCTTGTGGCATAATTTTTGCAGGTACGCTTCAGGATATGGTTGATGGTGTGACTTGGCCTACCACTCTGCCACCGGGTTGGACGGTCGAGTGGGATGCTGCTCCGGCAGGAGAGGAGCAGGAGGAGTAGTGGGCTAGGCCTTGCCCATTTCCTCGCTACCGACGATACGATTATCTGATGCATCTTATTTTATGAACTTATTTCAGCTAATTGAAAAACTCCAATTTATGTAATAATTCAGTACTTTAATTTGAGGTATTCTCGTTTTATTGTATTTCTTCTATGACTCACTTTTGAGTGAGATTGTGGTATTTGATCCTGGTTAACTGGCTTTATCAGACTAGATCTGAGGGACTGACGGGTTATTCTGATTTAAGTGTGTAACGGCCCCCGAGGCGTGACTTAGGCACTTAAGCTAGAATAATTCGGGCGGTTCTGCCACATTTTTGGAAATCAAATCAGTGCCACAGGAGCGGGAAGCTCAGTGGTGGTTGAGTGTGAAAATGTGCTACTCCTCTCTTTTGGGTAAAACAACAAAGTATTGCCTTTCTCTGAAAAAGAAGAGTGACTTCAAACTCCACCATACCAAGCATGTACTGTATAGGTCCCTCTCTCTTTGCGGGTGGGATGGGCTTGCGGAATACCTAGTGTATTCACCCAGATTTATTTATGTTTTTCAGCACCTGAAGACTTCTTTTCTGCTATGTTCGACTAGAAGGGGGCTGTATCTGCACCCAGTCTGCCTGTGGCTTGGGCTAGATGATCTTCCACTGTGCTTTGTTTTCGGGCTCGCTAGAGCTTGTATTTTGGTATTGTAATAACTATATTTCAAGACTCTGAACTATTTGAAGAAAGGAATGTGTTTACTAGCCTCCTGGGACTAGTAATTGTATCACATTTGAGTCCCAAAGGATCGGGACGCTTCAGAGGTGTACACTTCACCCAATAGTCCGGTTTCTGCAATCTCACAGTCGTGAGATCGAATTATCGAAACTCTCTCCTCCCTTACACGTCTTTACCTTAACAGTTATACCAAAAGGAACATGGCCACCTCCATGCCCAAACCAGGACAAAACCTTCCCCCTCCTTGTCCTGCCAGTGCTCCCCAGCCAACATAACCCTAGGGTGCCGACCGTGCAAGTTCGGATCAAGCGACTTCTCATATGGTCTCGAGTGGTTGTACTTGATAAGAGTATAGGAAGTGAAGAATGGAATATCGGTCCTTATACGAGAGGGGTAATTCTTCATTCTCACACCTAACCCGGCTGAGCCATCACCTTAAGGCCCTCCCCACACCGAGGAGTCCCTGATCATCCCACTCAAAGGTGATAAGGGTGATAACCCTTCATCATACACATTTTGAAAAACATTTTATTTTGAAAAACTCACACCTTTTTTCAAACCTTTTTGTAACAAAAATGTTAAGGAGTATAAAGATGAATTGCGGCAAAGTTCTAAGGCTGGGTTGCCATATTAACATGTCTCTTAGCAGCAAAATCATATAATGCATAAAATAATAGGCTGATGATTGTCTTTGAAAAACATATGTAATTTATGCATCAAAGGGATCCAGTGAGCTTGCCATCCTTTAACCAGTGAAAGGGTGAGAGCTCGTGGAATTGGCTGCTGGCACCACCGTCTTGCGTAGACTTGCAGAACTGGCCTTCACGAGACGGCATAAATGCTCCGATAACTACATAGCATGAACAAGCAAGCATACAAATCAGCAAGTATATCAAGAAATATTCATTATAGTGGTCAGGAATGGTGGGTAGATGGGTGAATATAGTTTTGAGTATAGTTTGTGTTGATGGAGTAGAGATGCTTACCCGATGAGTGTATTGGAGGTGGACCAATACTAGAAGTGTAGTGGCAGAGCGAGGTAACTGAATGCGAGGAGGGGGGTAGCCTTGGCTCAGGGTGCTGAGGGAGTGGGAAGGAGAGGGTAACTCTCTGGAGGTATTTATAGATGGGTGCGTATGGTTTAGTATGGTAGAGTTTACTGTTTATGAGAATCGTGGTGAAAATCAGTTTGGATAGAGAACTATAGGTGAAATATGGGACAAGAGTATTTTTGGAGTTTTCTATAATATGAACCATGCTTACAGAATTACATCGATGGATAGAAGGTAATTTGATAAGAATTTAGAAATTAGAACTGTCAAAATCAGAGACTAGACGAAGGAGTTTTGGTTTTTATAGTCATAGGAATATAAAAGGAAAAGGGAAAAGGAATATTCCTAGAATATTCCAGAATTAGAATATTTAGAGATATTTGGAAGCAGAGTGCCATGAATTATTTCTGAACTGTTCGTGAGCAGATACTTATGTTGGTGGCAATTGTTCCTACCTTATCTGTCACATGGGACAAGAGTAAGGTAGCACCTAGACAGCTGGAATACTGTGATATTCTCGTCTGGACGGGCTGTGGTATCTTGGGCTAGGTTTTATAAGATTGACAGTGTATCCATACAAACATGTTTCACCTTTCTTTTTGGAATCCTGTTTCGAAAGAACCTCAATGTTAAGCGTGCTCAACTTGGAGCAATTCTTGGATGGGTGACCAAACAAGACCACTTGGAAAATATTTGTACATCTTTGCTTGGAGAATTTTGGAGAGAATATAGACCACTATATTTTCTTTGCTTAGATCAACATGCAAACAAACATTTTGAAACAAAATTTAAAAGTTCATTTTGAATTTAGAGCGAGTTTGTGAAATTTTCTAGATTTGAATTTTCAGGGTGCTACATATCTATACAAACATGGTTCACCTTTCTTTTTGAAAGCCTGGTTCGAAAGAACCTTGAAGTTAAGCGTGCTCAAGTTAGAGCAATTATGGGATGGGTGACCAACCGTGAAGTTCTTACTAGAAGGAAAATCATATTCATCGGGGTTTGTATGGCTGAGATATTAGTCTGGCAGGTTTTAGGTGAGCTCATCATCATGATGGATGATTAGTTGAATATTTGGGCGATCGAATGAATGATGAATAGTACCGATGATTAGTAGGACGAATGATGCGATGAACGATGAATAGTGATTATGAATTATTCGATGAACGATGAATAGTTCGTTTGGACAAACGACGAACGATGAATAGGTATTATGAACGAACGATGAATAGTTCGTAGGAACGAACAATGAACATGGATTATGAACGAACGGTTGAACGATAGAATGGTCGGACGAACAAGCGATCAGAATTTTGGCAGTATAATGGCTGGACAAAGATTATTTGGACGAACAAATGGAGAAACGATCGAATGATCAGACGAACGGACAAATGAACCATGAACGATCGGATGGACGATCGAACAATCAGAGGAACGAACGAACTATGAACATTTGGATGAACAATTGAATGAACGATCGAACAATCCTTGTGCTCTTGTTGTGCTTGTGTGGGAGTGGGAGTGAGTCAGTGAGTGGGAGTGAGTAGCCATGAAATGGCTTGGAATGGCATGAGTGGGCCCCTTGCCCCTCTATTAATGGGCAAGGTGGGGGATTAGGGGGAGGAGTCGAGGATTAGTGGGAGGAGGCGAGGATTAGTGAGAGATAAAACATGTATTAGCTATGAATAAGTGAAATTAGCTTGTAGAGCTCTGTATGACACCGGAGGCGTATGTATACGTATGAGCATAAGGAAAATTATTAAGAAAATATTTGTAGGGATTTTAAAAGTGACCCCGAGGGTATTTCATAAAGAGAAAATATTTGGAGAAATATCAGTGGAACATTTAGCCAGTATTTCTGAAAAGAATTTGAGGGCATCACTAGGGAAATATTTGTAGGATATTTTGAGGAGAATTTTGGAGATAAGGTAGACCACTATATTTTCTTTGTTGAGATCAACTCGCAAGAAAACATTTTGAAACGAAATTTAAAATTCATTTTGAATTTAGAGTGAGTTTGAGAAATTTTCTAGGTTTGGATTTTCGGGGTGCTACAAGGGGCTGACGTCATAGGGCTGAGAAAATAGATTTAAGGATGCGACAAACAAAGAAAGTCTAACAAGGAAGTCTAACTATCATGATCGGTGCCATGTGCCCCCAAAAGGTCCTAATGACCTTGTCGTTACTATTTGCGAGGAGTCTCCCCAATCGGGTGACCTCTTGCGATCCTCACTTGATCCACCCTCGTTCGGAGCCACCTCCTTCCCTTTCTGGGATGTTTCTTGGCTTGGAGCACCCTGCTCCTAGCGGGCAACATCGGCTTTAGGAGCCACTTTCCCCTAATGAGGCATGTCGCATCCAAAAGCCTCTAGCATCTATCTGAGTGGACCTCTGGAACCACTTTGAGCATCAGTGTGCCACCGCTCCAACCTCGCACCAACGACTTATTCGGCTGCCCTGTAACCACAGCAGTTGCAGCTGTTCGGACGGCTGCAGCTGCAATCCATAGAGAGAAAATATTGTACAAGCCGCAGCCTGATTAATGCCACAGCAAGCCGCAAACCTTCTATGTCAAACGGAACATTTGTGGTGTTGACACCGACACGGGAGGCAACTACTGCTACTCATGATTTTTCCGCTAACGTGACCGAATGCACGTTCTCCTAGAAACGTCATCATTCGATGCACTGTGATTTATATCGATATTGTTGTCTATCCGCAACAGCATCCGCGAGCTGATGGAGGCATCCTAAAGAATTCTAATATATTTTCATTAAAATTTATAGGCAAACATACTTTATATTTAAGTCCTCTAAAAGCTGGTTAGATTTTGACTAAATTTTGTGAATCGGAAAATGTATAATACCAAAACTAAAATTCCCATATGCTATTAATAGCATTACCTACCATTACAATGTATATAATAATAGCGATCTTATTTTTTGTTTTGAAGCAGGCATCACTACACTCAGCCAGCGTAGAGTAGCGACCATGAGTTCGGCCCCCAATGCAGCAGTAGCACTTGTTATCTTAAAATGGAGGAGAACCTTTAGCGCATCGTGCTCCTTTTCCTTGCATAATTCCTTCTTTAGCTGGAGTAGAAACACCGACATCATCTGTGACATGATCTAGTAGAAGGTAAAGGATAAGAGTTCTATTACCAACAAATGCCTCGAGAATAATAACATTCAAAATTATTTGAGTAATTTAACATAGGGGATTGCGATACATTAGCAATTCGCCATGATACACACACGGTATCATATAATAACATCTTCTAAATTGTCTACATCTATCTAAGCATGCACACACATGTCTGTATAGTTTTCACTTACCCTTCCCATGTGCATGAGCAACAAAGTATCCGAGGAGAAGTAACAAGAAAAAACACTAGCGCATCCACCCTCTTTCTGTACTCCATGTCGCAACAAAATTTAAGGAACTCCTCACGATTGATCCTAGAAGAGTGTATACTTATATATATACTATAATCCAAGAAGAGTGTATACTTATATATATACTATAGCGGAAACCAATTCACTAGCAAGTATTCACCAGAGATATGCTACTCCAAACTTAGCACTGATTTAGTTACTTTTAGACAAAATTGTAAGTTATCTATTCTATCATATCTATCTATCTATCTATCTATATCTTCTATATATCTATATCTATAACCCTTGTTATATCTATATCTATACTCCTATATTATTTGGTGAATTTGCTATATCTATCTATATCCCTATATCTATATCTATTTGAGGTGTGGGAAAACCCAAGGTAACAATTCTGGCTCTACTACTACATGCCTGTGCCGAGAGCTCTTGGCCGCACACCCGTCGCGAACGAGGAGCTGCAACTGCAAGCCACCACACGCAGCGTTGTGTCGCCGTCGCTACCCTCCACTCCTGCTATGCCACCTGTCGCACCTGTTTTAGAAGGTAAACCGAATGCAAACCATGTACGTGCCAGGATCAGAACTCACGTACATAGCGATTACATAAATGACTCATCATATCACAATGCTTCGAATAATAATAAAGAGTAAGTAATAATATTAAAGACTAGAGTCATTTACATAATATAAATCAAAGTACACAGAATCGAAACATAGCCAACGTAAATTAACCCACCACAAATAGCTGACTAGGGGAGGTCGCTAGTCTTATCCTCGAACTCATCGAAGTCCTGGAACTCCTGGAGATCCGCCTCAACACCTTCTTTACTTGAGCATAAATTGCACCAAAGGCAACCTGGTGTTTTGTGAAAGCAAGGGTGAGTACACATCAACATACTCAGCAAATGTCCTATTTGGCTGTAGTGGACTAGCTTTATGTGGGGTTAAGGTCAAGCAGTTGCTTTTAATTGATCAGGTAATTATTACTAGTAGAGAGCCAGGTTTTAACATTAACCCAAGTTGTTAACCCAAAAGTACTCTTTCCAAATGGAAGGAATACTAGAAACCATAATCATAATCATAATCACAATAGAAACCAGCATTATCCTCATCATCATTTGTAAACAAAGTAGCCCTAGTTCAATGTGTCTCTAATCAATGGAGCTCCCAAGGCCGCTCATAACCGTGAGCATGGCTGATATATCAGTTTCATAACACTCTGCAGAGGTTGTGCACTTTACCCACGAGACGTGATTCCCTCTCTAGCCCGGGCTTGCAAGACCCTTATTCACTCTCGAGGTAAATGGCCAAGGATTCACTACGAAGCCTTTACAAAGATTCCCTGAGACTATAGCTGCTCGTTAGGTTTCCTAAATGTACTGCACTCCTCCCCAAGGGGCAATCCACCCTCGCAGAGCGAGCTGCATACACCGAGCCCCATTAACGGCACGACGGCGAAGCGAACTATACCTTAGTTTCTCTAACTAATTAGCTAAGGGTGTCCCATGCCACCCTCATGGTTGCATTGTTTTCCCGGGTGGTCATCCAACGAACAAGTCTTACGAAGAGGCACTCGAGAAACCGCTCGAGTCCCCTAAAATGCCACAAGTATATCATCATATCCAGAATAAAATCATAGTATCATCATTGTATCTCATCATGTTCATTGATTAAAGTAAAGCGCTAGCATAGAACTAATCATAATAATCAATTCCCAAAGGGTAAACAAGGACAGGAAAATTGAATACTAGTCAATCCTTAGGTTGATCATGGTATGTGGGTTGATGAATTATAAAGTAAATGGGACATAATAGATCAGAGGACACTTTGCTTCACCAAACCGATGCTCAGGGTCTTCGACTTTGTAGGACTCGAAGAACTTTATCTCGGGACCAGTGGTTCACCAAATCTTGATCGTCGATTCCTTGAAGCTCAGGAACAGATCGCAATCTATTCGCGACGCACAACGAAAACAAATAGGCACAAGCAAACATATACTTGCATAAGAACATTACACCATACAAGATAAAATATTATAAAGCATGCAATAAAAAATAAAGCTCGCTTCTATGGTCACGCGATTAAAAGAAATGCGGAAATCGGAGCTATGGTCAAGAAGTTATCGCATTTACGCCAAACAGGTATTAACTATAACATTTAATTTGACCTTATCAAATATAAATTATATCTACTATTTAGTTCGATTAATCTGCTACACTAACAGTTGTTAGTTAAATAAGTAATTTAATTAAAACGAGAGATTCTAAGCGAGGCGAAATCACGACGCGTGAAACAACACGACACCGTGTGAACGGCGCGCGGCCACGCGTGATATAGCATGCGGAAAGCGCGCGAAATAGTGTGCGCGACCAGCCTGAACGACGCGCGAATCTGCACGTCAACGAGCACATCACGCGCGAGTAGCGTGACGATGCGTGCAGATAGTGTGACGACGCGTGATACTCGCTAATAGATAACGAGATTATACTAAACAAGTATTAATTCGAAAACATTTGCACTGACATTAATCATGCTAATATTTATTATAAAAGTATAAACTAAAACTAAAAATTAGTTTTAATCAGACTAACAAATAATTAATTAATTAGTTAAAACATGTTTACGACAAAACAATGCTATTGACTCGTACGCGACGAGGTTACAAAGTTAACGTGACTGGAACAATCGAAACATGTTTGTGACGTAAAATATATTGAAAAAATTAACATTTTCTGTATTTAATGTGATGCGGCGTATTTTCATTGGTTAAAACTCACCACACGAATGGCCACGGGTTTGAAGACGCAGAAAAATCGACCGGATCTAGTGTGGCCATACACGGAACGACGTTGCACATGGCCAACCAGGCATTGATACGTGACAGTCAGTTTTCTTTTGCACACACATTACGTGCAATGAGGATATCGTATAAAAAGGAACATGCAGGGGCCTACGACGGTTCTCCTTTCCGTGCAGCGATCGTGTGTGCAGTGAGAAGATAGCGCCGGGGCGCTAGGCAACAAACGGGCATGCAGGTGGGGCCACACGGGGCGGTTTCCTTTTTTCCTATTCCATACTACATGAACAACTACAGTAGGACAACACATTGGCCTACCGGAGCGGGCGTGACACTGACGTGGCGGGCTCTATGGCGGGTGGGGCTGACGGCGGTGGCGTCTGCTCGCCGGAGTCGGGGCTGAGCGGCGTGCAGCAACACCATGCGAGGGCATGTCATGGCAGTGAAGGCTCGGCTAGACATCGGCCTGGCCAGGGATCACGCAGGGTGGCTGCGCGAGCTCGGCTGGGAGCGAGGTGGGCTAGCCGCGTGGGCCACGCCAGGCTGCACCGGCGAGGGGCTGGGCCAGCTGCGTCGCTAGGTGAGTAGGGAGTTTGGTGCGAGCTCCCTGGATGCCATGATGTTTGCGTATTGACGAGGAAGAAGGAGGCGAAGAAGAGGGAGAAGGAGATGATTTGTCACCTACACATGAAGACAGGGCCGGCCCTGAGAATTTGGTGGCCTGGTGCGAGACAAAAATTAAGGCCCCATTGATCACAAATACCAAAAAAATTATGAATACTATGATGCATTGAACTCATCTTTATGTGTTTTCCTTTTTCACTACTAGATGCATGTGGAATGTGGTGATCAGAACACAAAATAACCTATACTCAGAAATAAAAGAACATTTAACTAGTAAAGATTGGTTTGAGGCGAAAATTGATCAACGGAAGTAGAGTAGCAAACCTGACGAAGTTACGAAGGGCCGAGGCAGGGCGCGCTACCCTGTCGCTACCGCGAGGCACGGCGCGCGTCAAGCCAGGTCTGGGCAGATGACAGAGCAGCAGACAAGGTGATCCCTCCTGTCTGTCGCTGCTAGCTGCTACTGCTGGTGCCGGACAATTGTTGTAGCCTGGACAACGTGAGCGGAGGCTTCCACGAGAAGGCAAAGAGGATTGCAGCTCAAGCGTCCATGAGAAGCCAAGTAATCGAGCTTAAACAGGCATGCATATTGTACGTTGATGGGCTTTGGCCTTTTATCAATCTTTGTGCTGTAATCTACATAAACATGTTCTATATATATACCCATACACGTATATACGGGGAGGGGCCCCTGGTTCTCGAAGGCCGGGTGCGGCCGCACCATTGGCACCTGTCCAGGGCCGGACCTGCATGAAGAACAGTTGAGCAGGCACACAAGGAAGAGGAAGATGACGGGGCTGCTCCTCCGGCGACACGAGGAACACGAGGATGCTCGGCCCTAACCGCGCCCTACCTCCCTCCCCCAACCCCGTTCATCCCGCCCCCGTTCATCTTGTGAACCCATCCCCGCGCTCCCCTCCGCTACTCTAGCGGCCCAGCAGGTCCCCCTTCTTCTCTCCAATCTCTTCGTGTCCCGCATCTAGTAGCGTTGGTCGCACAAATATGCGTGTCCTGGGATTTCCCCAATCACTGCACAATGCGCTCTCGTGGCTGCTTTCCCGTGTTTTTTTGCCTCGCGCGCCGTAGTGGTGGTGGTTGAAGGCATGAGCGCGTGAGCCTCGATGCAGGCGGCGATCGCAGAGGTTTTTGCATGTGAGGAGCGAGACGCTCGATCGTGGTGGACGAGACGGCGGCAGAGTCTTCTGCGGTGCTAGAAAAGGCTAGGGGACATTGATCCACGGAGGAGACACACGGTCGTACCTTCTGCGCTACTGACATCGGCAGGGGAGAGCTCCATCCGAGGTGAAGGCGCGGGCCCGTGGCTTCTGCGCTAGTGGCCTGGGCTGGGGGAAGCTCGATCCACGATAGAGAGCCCCATCCGCGACCTCCCTCAGTCCCCAGCCACGCCAGCAGCACCTCCCAGATTCTCCCCCGTTCATCCCACCCCCGCCTGTGATCCCCTCCCCGCGCTCCTCTCCACGACCCCATCTATCTCGCCGCTGTCCACAACCATAGTCTGCGCCCTTCCATCGGACTCCCTTCGATGGTGTGGCCCTTCCATTGATGCCGACTCGTACTACTATTTAAAAAATCCAAAGCGAGGATGCCACCCCACCCCCAATCTCCTCGGATGTGCAGAAATCACTAAGGTGTGTCAACTCTATTCTTCATACTTCTATTTATGTTGTTCTCAACGACTGGATTCAGCAGTGAATCAGGTTAGTACTAGCTTTTCAACATAGTACTAGCCTTGGGGGCAATGCCGCTGACGCGGAGCTAGGGCTGCTGTTTTCCTGTTCGTGGGTGCTCCAGCGGGGCCGAAAAGCTAGAGGATCTCGCCATTCGCTGGGAATTTGGCTGATTTACCAGCGCTTCCTGTGCAATGGGTGATATGATTTGTTCACTTGGTGGTACCTCTTCTCTGTGTGCTTTGCAGAGATGTGTGTTGTGATGCGATTTCCTTATGGTGGAGGAAAGCTTTGAACATCTTATAGTCGTTGGTATATTTGAAGTTGCTTTGTTTGCTTGGAAGACTGCTGGGACTTGAACTCTTTGGCTCCTTTTGGTACCCAAAGTTGTTGTGCCATGTTGTACACTTGCAATGTTCTGTGCCGCTTGTCTTCAGTTTCCATCCTTCTCTTTTGATGTATCTGTAGGGTTAGATCCAAAGTTTGTTGTTTTGAGAAGTTTTAGCTTCTGCCAATACTTTGGATTTTGCTTCTTATTTGTTTCCGATCCCGTTATGCAAAAAATTGTGTTCAATGCTTGATATTTAGTTGGACCTAGGCTTTGATTCGAAGTACTATGTTGAAGGTGGCCCCCAATATAGGCACTTGTGTTAGTAGTTTAGTACAGACCAACTGATAACTGAAAATACTCTGCTTTATGTATGATTTTGGCTAAAATTTTGGGACATCACACATATTTGTTGTTTTTATTAGTCAAGTACTTCATTTCTTCAAGAATTTTATTGGTATATGGCCATTCAAAACTCCATTGACCGTGTTGTAGTACGAGTTTGGTTTTTTCAACACTCCTGGGGAGTCGAGCTTCTACATTGCAACTGGTTCAAATTTGTGTGGAGGGACTTGCTTCAGTGTGCTTCTGGTTTCTAATAGTTTTAACATTCTCCTCCTGAAGCCTGAAGGCCTCAAGGATTCATGTAAAAGTGATATGGTGTTGTTCTAAATGTGCAAATTCAACTAGAATACCCATTGTCTCTTTTTTCAGTTTCCCTTAGAGAATATTTTTAACTTTAGGTTTTTGTTGCCTTTTCCCTTTGTTTATTTCTTGTTGGACTGTAGTGTAAATATGTATTTATAGATGTGTAGGTCCTACCCATTTTGTTCCTTAGTTGAGGTTTGATTCAATTGTATTGGACCTTTGCAGGTTGCTGCTTCGTGATCTACTCATCAAGGGAGGAGGCTGATAAGGCTATGACTGCATACCACAACAAGCGCACACTACCTGCCCATCAAGAGACTTGTGCACATTATCGATTTAGCTCTTAGTATGTTTCTTTCCTTTTCACCCTTAGGATCCATTTTTCTGGGATTTGTCCCAAACCATTTCTGTTAACATATTTTCACTAACTACTGTATTTTTTGTTTATCTTGTTTTCATACTTCGCTACCTGTGGTGGACTGGTGGTAAAGTGAACCAGGAACAATTTGATTTCAAATATACAGTTTTGGTTTGATTTTATGGCACTTATCCTTGGTGTTTTGTTTCGGTTGCCATTATTGGTTGATGCTTTTTAGTTTTCACAATTCTGAATTTAAATTTTATCTTTATGTTATGCATGTAGTACCAGAAGTACTTCAGAAAAGGAACTTGTAAGAGAGCAGGTCTTTGTCCTTGGTCGAATGGGAAATGCTAAGGAACCTCTTTCGACAATTATAAATAAACTGGAAGACATTAATATATATTTAGCCTCTATTACTGCATCTGAGGTCTGGTCTGTTTACATGAAGGTCTGAACAAGTGAGCATGAATTCGTTGGGTTCCTTAAGTACCCTGTTTTGGTCATTATCTTTTCCTTTCCCATGAAATTGTCGGTACAACAGGTTATGGCCAGCAGTTAAGCATTTGTGTCATGGCGATTTATTAGGTGGAACCTGACAAGGATGGGTGTGGCTGGATTACAACAGGATTGAAGTTGATTGGCAGGAAATGATGCTACTTAGCAATTGTTCCCTGACTGTAACTGCCTACAAAGGTATTGATATGGCAAGATAATGTTACTTCTGAATACCTCACTATGTTACTTTTGAAAGCCAAGTGAGGAGGAATCTATACCTCACTGTGTTCCCTTTTTTCTTTGTATTTTATTTGTTTTTTGCAAGTTGTGCAATTGTGATGTCGCATCGCTGGAGACGACGGGCACGGCGACGAGTCCGACCTGGTCAAGAGCTGCAACTGCGAAATGGTGAGTATATCGACTATTCTCACATGAGCTTTAGTGTATTGGTAATTCATATGTGGTCAAACACCTTCATCTGTGCATGTGCGTATTTGTGTTTGGGATTTTGCAGGACAAAAAGGGGTACCTCGTGGAGTTTTGTGTGGGGGATCAGGTCATTGGGTACATCCACAAGGGGTGAGTGTGCTTTCTTCTCTGGATCCTTATGTGTCCATCTCGTCACAGAAGAAACATAGACATCAGGGACTTATATGAAACAACTAATTGGGAGTGATTTTGTGTATAATCTTACATAAGCAGTATAATATGAGCTCTCTAGGATACTACTGTCCAAAATCCCAATGCCATTATGTGCAAGTCTTATGTCATATATGGTCTTTTCAGAAACATCTACTCCATGGATGTTCAGATTGCCAGATGGATCTTCATGGTATCTAAATGTTTTTAGTAAGACTGCACACTATATAAGTTTTGTTTGCAGAATGACTTTGTTGCATAGAGTTTCTAATCAAAATTTTAAGATTCCTTTGTTAAAATGTTGTTGTAGACGAAAAGTGCAGTAGCAGAGTGAACATACAAAACCAACCAAAATTTTAGCCTTCTGAAATATGATTTGGAATACCTCATATATAAGCAAATATCAACATTGGTACATGCCACTAAGAAGTCACGGATCTGGTGGCCACAGGACCACCAGAAAAAAGCACTAGGATTCTTTTGATCAATTCTAAAACTTGCCTCTGAATTTTTTTGTCTATTTTTAAACACGATGTTGCAGCCTGCAACACTATGTATGTATAGTGTTGCAGCCTGCAACACTATGTATGTATAGACTATAGATGTTGCATACTGAAAATGGAGTCCAAAGAATTTAAAACACATCTTACTTTTCCTTTTTTATTCATACATAGTTCAGTTTTATTCCAAGCTTGAAACTTGTTTCTGACTTTTCTTGACCTATACATATTGAATTGCATTTATCCAGTTCTTGAATCTTCAATTTTCATATTCTATTTCAACTGTATTTTAGGTTCAAGGTTGGGAGAAGCATTTCTAGAGTCAGCTTCATTTCTTGCGATAAGACCCCTGTTTGAGGTAAGCCCTCTTTGGGCTGCAGCAATTAAAAAATGAATCCAGAAACTACTCTCTGCTTTCATATATGCACAATTATTTCAGCATTTTTTAATTGTGCTTTTGGTATGACCAACATTTGGTATCTTAATTATAGTACGAGAGATACATGGTAACATGTAAACCAAGCAAAGGATAAAGTAATTACTTTGCTCAAGGACCAAGCTAAATCAGATGTTAATATCAAAACTGTTTTCCATGCAAGCACTTGTTTCTCATTGCGATGTAATTGGTATGTGTTTTTGTTTCTTTATCCTTACACCCAATGTGTTTATGCTGCACAGGCTCATGTGCTACTGCATTTTATTATTTACCACAAATTGTGAAAAAACACATGTCCTTATACTCAATATTTACCAGTATTGACTCACAAGAGACATTTATCAAAAGGGAAGAATTAATGTCCAAACAATTTCACAAGAGACTAAATTATGGGCATATTTGGGATTTAGGAGGTGTTATGCTGACCTTGGGTAAGAATCATTAGTGGTTCACTTGTTCTTGAGCTTTATCATTTGTACTCCCTTCTGTTTATAATATATGGGACCCACATGAAAAATTCAGATTATCGATCAAACTCTACTTAGCTCAATTGTGAAATTTATTGGGAGATCTATTAAAAATGATGTTGATCATAGCTTCAATAGCACTACAATACTCATGTCAATCATTTTAAGGAGTATAACGTTTGCCTCTTTGTTTATCGATTTCTTATTTGGTGCACTTTGGGACACTCGGATCAAACTTGGGTTCATGTTCATATTTGGTTTTACGGTTGATGTGATTGTGTGCATGACCTGCGGGACAAAGGTCATCGTGACCTCCTTAGAGGTAAGCAGAGGATCTTTATCAAACCACGACCCGCAGAATTTCATACACCCTTCTCTTTCGGCTCCTCTTGTCCTTGTCCGACCGATGGTGCCCAACAACGACAGTCCATTGTCGATCCAAACAAATAGCAAATGGTAAAGGCTTGGCTTAGATACTGATTGTTGCAATGTAGTGGTGAAATAAATAGATTAAAATAACCAAATTTATATATGGCTAGGATCACAAATGAATTACGAAACATTTTCTCATATCAGTAAAACAAACATTTGTACATAAATTATCATGCTATTATATGTTTCCATTGCAAAGCACGGACATTCACCTAGTGTATAGAAAGGAGAGGGTATGTATAGAAAGGAGAGGGCGCGAGAGGTGGTTGTCAATTTCACGGCGGCTCTTGTCCTGGCCGAGCGAGAGAGACAGCTGCACGGCGAGTTGCACGAGACAGGGTTAGACAGAGTTAGACGAGTGGTAGACAGGGTTAGATAAAATTAGATGAAGACGGTCAAAGCTGGCCCGCGGGCCCAAGATGACGAGGTGGACGACGAAGGGAAAGACGGGGATAGACGAGGAATGCCGACGCGAGCAGCATGCCGTTCGCAAGAAGACGTGGTTCAGTAATCTCGCGAAAAAGGGCATGAGATCTGGAATAGGTTCGACGAGAGAAATATATATATATATATTATCGAGTTCCCAAAATTTTATAGTTTTCGCAACTACCACATTTTAGGTATTTAATTAATATAAGAAAAACTGAAATTCATATTTCATACCCGAAGAAACGTTCCAGAGATACCAAAAACTCTTGGGAACATCCTCGAGATTTTTTAATTTGTTACGATAACATGTTGCACTCATAAACACTATGCATCAACATGAATGCAACAATCAAAGTTCCTCTATGATTTTATTTTACTAGGCTTATGCGTAGATATAAAACAAAATAACTCTTCACTATTTAGGAAAAAGAAAAGCAAGGAAAACAGAGGGTAACACCTGAATTTGGTGAATATTAGAAAAGAAATTTTATACCCCCAAATTCAGGGTGTTACACCACCGTGCACAAATCATGCCACCGATGCCCCAACATCCCTGTTGGTCGCTGCTAGAGCGCCATCGCTGCTCCACATGCTTTCTGCCCTGCTCCCATCGTGCTTAATCTAGCGCTCACCACCACTGCAACGGGCAAGTCACCCCTCGAGCCCTCGCAGCTGCACCGCCTTGCCCTGCAACACCACCACAGCCGCTACTTGTAACACCCTGAATTTGGGGTATAAAATTTCTTTCTAACTATCCACCAAATTCAGGTGTTACTCTTGTATCTCTCTCTAGCTTTTCTCTCTCTCTTTTCCTTTTGAGTAGATTTAGCTTAATTAGTGAGGGATTAATTATTTATTTTTGTCAAAACAATATGAGTCATGAAATGTTGCATCATGCTGAGCTTAAATATTCTTTGAATTGTTGCACATGTTTGAATTAGTTTGAATTTGAAACTTGGTTTGAATTTGAATTGAAAACCCTAGAGAAAATAAAAAGAAAAGCAATTAGAAATTCCCTGGAAAAAGAGAAAACCAATTCAGCCCAGCTCCCTCTGTCAGTGTCGGTTTCTCTCCGCGCGCGCACCCTCCCCCTCTCCCTCTGCCCAGTGGGGCCGCTCTATCGGCACCAGTTGCCCTCGCCCGCGTGCCCCTTTCCCTCTCTGCCTCGCGGGCCCGTCTTGTCAAGGCGTCGAGCCGTTCCCCGTGCCCACTCCCTCTCGCTACGCCGTGGAACCGCCCTGTCAGCTCCGCCTTCCCTGTGAACCACCGTGGACCAGCGCACGCACGCCGAGATCCCCAGCCACGTCGCCTGCCCACGCACCCCAGCTCCCTTTTGAGCTCTGCCCGCACCCGCAGTCGCTCCCCTGTCTCATTTCATGCAAGCTCACCCTCTCTCGCGCTCTCCTCTCGTCGGTCGGCCTCGCCGGAGTTCTGCACCCGCCATGTCGGCCATCCAACCCGCCAGAAGCTGCCCCAAGCGACCCTGAGCTTCACCCCGAGGTGAAACATCCGTTCCCATGCTCAGTTTCTCCCAATTCTGCTTTGTATTGGCCAATTCGGCTTTGCCGGAGTTTGGCGCAGCAATTCGCCGCGCTCGCGCGATGACTGGTCAGACTAGCCCGGCCCTGTGCTCCGGCATTAGTCCATGATGTTCCCCTCACCCTGTTGTAGCCAATCCCGGCCTTAGTGCACCCCAGATCCCCTCTCCCCGGCCGCGATTCCTCGCCGGAGTTGCCCGGACCTGCTTGGAGCTTTTCCTCCGCCATTCTCCCCTCTCTGACCCTAGTCTAGTGGCCGAAGCCCCCTCAGCATGTTCGCCGAGCCCTCCTCGTCATTTCTGCCCAAACGCGGCGGCTCAAAACCGCCGTAGCCCGCACCTGCCCCGGCTCCAGCGACCTCACCGTAATGAGCAAGAGCGGCGCCGCCTGCAGCCATGAACCCCTCCGGCGCTCGATCTTAGCCGTTCGATCTTTATCGTGCTGACCGGATCACCGATGTAACACCCCTGGTGTTACCATCACTAAAACTTGAGCATAACATCAAGAGCATTAGCATATCATGTGATTGTTACACTTAGAATGCATTCACTGGGCAAAAATTTCAAATAAGTTGTATTGATGTGACATGTCATGGGTAAAACCCTAGGGTAGGGTACTTAACCCTAAATTGAATTTAGGGTGTCAATAAAACCCAAATGTGTTAAATTCTCAAAACTTATTAGAAATGGGCATAAGATATCAACTCTAATAAGGATTTGATAGTATCAAAACCCTAGAAGTATCAAAAACCCTAAATAGACCCCTAGAAAACCCTAGATAGAAACCCTAGGGGGTTATATGCAAATGTTGCCCACTTTTGGACCTAAGTACAAAAACCATGGAATTAGGGTACCTTAAGTCATATGGTTCATATATTTGAAGATTTGCAAAAGAAGTCATGAGATTTGGGCCTAATTGCAAAAAGGCCACTCTATGTATCTCATGTGTTTAAGTTTAGAACCAGTTGATTGAGGCTCACTTTGGAGCCCTACATCTCAGGATTCTTGAAGTTTTTGCTCAAAGTCAATATAGCAAAGTTGTAGAGCTATCATAGGAGAACAAGTTTGATGAAGGGACTGAGCACTGGTGCTGAATAGAAATTGGAATAAATAAGCACAAAGTTGGGCTGTCAGTTAGTTTTTAAAACTCAAACATGGCCACCAGTGGTTTTGGCCAAACTTGAGATCAAATTTGAGTTGGATTCAGTGGGAATTCGACTAGGGATGCTATAGCAAAAGTGAAGATGGTTTATAGATCTATAACTTTGTTGCAGATGGGTGATTGAGGTTGTCACATAGAATTTGGAGAAAATCTGCCCTGATTGTGCTCTGTAAGTCGGTATGAAGATCAATCGCGATGCTACAGTGTCAACATATCCCTGGTGCAGAGCACTTCGCCGCCAGCACCGATCCGCGCGTGATTCATGTCGTGGTCCGGTTAAGCGCTCGACGGGCATCTCCTCGTGATGATATTCGTGAATCGGGTAAGATCGTCGCGGTGGAGGGTAACTATTCCGGCCGCCACACGGCCACTGATCCTTACGGTCGTGCCTGGTCACCGGCGCCGCTCCTCTCCGTTCATCCATGACATCGCCGATTTGACCGCGTTACTATCACGGCGAGACGTGGCAAACTCTTAGAAAAGGACAGCGCCCGACGTCGTCGATGGTCGCTAGCAAAGTCCGGTGAAGGTTATCACCATGGCCGTCGCGGTAGCTCACCGGGCCTATAAATTCACCGCACTCTCACCCCCGTCATCCAAATCAACTGAGCACTGCTCTTCGTCCCTTAGTTGCGAAGCTAACGATTCACCAGCCACCCTGTTCTGTCCACCATCATCGGAGATCATCGGATTTCCCTGAGATCGGTCTCCTCCGCCGCCGTGAAGGACTCCTCCATGGCCAGCACTCCTCGGGTCAGTACCTACCAAATTGCTTCTTGTTCTAGCTTGTCTTTAGCTTTCTATTGCTTTCGGAGCCGGCCAATTGAACTTTACCAAAGCCCACACTCCGAAGCACCCAGTCGTACCGTAGAACGCCGCCGCGGACACCCTCTCTGTTGACTCACTCTCCTATTCTTGTTTAGTCCAAATTCAATCATGTACCTAGTTCCTGGTGAACCCGTGAAGCTTCCTCAAGCTTCAATTTTAGCGTTCATCCTGTCGGTTGTCCAGAATGCGATCTCCCGAGCCATTCCACCGCCATGACTAGGAACAAGCTCCAATTAGGGTTGAATCTTTCAAATTGATTGAGGGGAAACACTTGTTAAGGGTTGAATTAGGTCTCAGTCGAATTAGGGCACCAGCCATTGCTTATTTTAGCTGGTATGAGTTCACCAGAGCTTGGTTCTCCGCAACTCCCCTTTGCGGACCTAGTGTTGCGAAGGAATAGAACTTCGGGGGTCTTGGTGCAAACGTTAGTGATACAAACAAATAGTGCTTTGGGTTATTTGCTGCTTATTCAAAAAGCTGAGGTCGTCTGTGTAAAACCGCCAACGCGGGCACGTGCGCGGGCGAGTTCTTTCTTCGTTGGGCCATCTCGGACTGAAATGAGCCCAATACTGTAGCACCTTTCTCTTTTTCTTTTTCTGCCAGGACTAGAGAATTCCTAGAAAATTGTAGAAAAATGCTAAAAATTCAAGACCAATTTTGCTAGATTCCTAATTTTCTATAGTATTTAATAAAAATAGTAGCATGATTTTTAGTCCAACTATGAAATTATGGAGTATTTAAGATAGTCAAAGCTTATACCCCTGGAATTTTAGAAATTAATTAATAATCCCAAAAATCACCAAACTTTTTAGATAAGCTTTAAATGTTATTTAGAAGCCTTGGGTAAAGTTTTGTATGATTTGGACCATGTCTGGTACCTAGAACCTAAAACCCTAGTTTCCTGCCCTATGAACTTTACTATAGACTCCAAAAACCCTAGTTTTCCGGAGATCCGTGAAGGAAAATTATATTCAAGACCTCAGATAATATACTTTTGTTATCTTTTCATTTTCATGAGCATTACATGAGCATTCATGATTATATATGGATATATATAGAAAACGAAGAAGAGATAGAAGTTGAAGAAGCAAGGACTACACCACCACCACCTGAAGAACCCCAGGCCGGGAACTGCTTTTATTTTGACATCTGTGGAGCAGAGCCTGACTCACCTATAACACAAGGCAAGCCCCGGTGCATTTGCCACCTCCTTGTTATTTTAAACTCTTTCTCACTTACTTGATGCATTAGGTGATAGGAGTTGTGTGCTAAACAAATTGCTGCATTTCCTTCCTTGAGAATTTGATTACCTTTCTTTGATCCCCTGTTTTGCAAAAAGGTTTTTCTTATGCTTAGCTTTGCTCTAGAAAAACAAAATGTTTTGTTTTTACAAAAGATGATGCTTCAAGTGGGTGGGGTGTTTCAAAATAAAACTTGATGGTGGATCCATCATGGCCATGATGGGTTCAACATCGGAAAAGATGTACCTCTACCAGGTACCAAACTTTGGGTTGAAAGTAATAAAGCTGAGACCGGGCGGGTGACTTGCACGAGAAGGAAGTCTCAGTGTAGTGTCTCCGTCTGAGTCGATTAAGGACCTTCTCGATGTAGGCCTGCTGACTGAGGACCCTTTAACTGGTCACATGCCTCGTCATGGGTAAGCTTTGACTCAGGCAGACTAATACCAGAATAAGATAACACGCAATGGGAGTGGAGAGATGGCGAGAGTAGCGTGTACCCTCCATGGCAAGAGGCTGGACGGTGGTGTATCTGTGCTCTCGGTTGGCGTGAACCTGATCTGGTCTTAAGAACACCGGTGGCGAGTTGACATATGCAAGGGTTAAGTGCTACATATGTCGTGTGATTGGAGATCCTCAGCAGAGTATTAATCGATTCGGATCGCCGTAACTTCGCGGACATGAAGACTTGGTCACTGACTTACACGTAGCATTCCAGTGAATATGAAGGTTGCTAAGAAATTGGCTAGTATAGGTCAAGTGATTGAACTAGGGTAGAAAGAACTCTAGATGCAGAGTCTTTGATTCTTGATAAGCCATACCTTGATCCCCAAAAGCCAGCATATCCTTGAGAGTTTTTCTATTTTGACGGGTAAGACTTGCGAAAGTACACTTCGTACTCAGGGCTTTGTCCCATGTTGTTTTAGGTGAGGAAGCAACAAATTTTTGTTGCTTTTGTTCAAAGGTGGTGCCTAAAGAAGAAAACCAGGACTGAAGACCCGGGAGGAAGTGTCCTCCTTTTAAAACTTTTACTGTTGATCAGGAGGGGTTTTTGCCTCCCAGTGATGTAATAATATTACTCCAGCACTCTTATATTTGCTCTGGTCTGTAATAATACTACTCTTTCTATACTTTAATATAAAATAAAGTTGTTGTAACTGCTTCTGCATATTCATACCTCCGATGTGTTATAATATCTGCATGACGGGTGAAACGCTCTTGGGAAAGGAAAGGAATACAGATACCGAACTTAATAACTGATCAGGTGCACCTACAGGGTTGTTTGAGGTCTGTTGGGCAAGGACAACTGTAGGTGGGCCTAATGATTTGGGAGGTTCTGTCACAGCCGGATACCGCTTCGTGCACGCGCACCCGACGCCTAGACCCCACCTATTGGTCGCTGGTGTCTCTGGCACCTGGCCCGGCCGATCAGTCTGTTTCCTCGCCCTCGGTCGCTAACCGCCCTGGCCCGCTGGTCAGTGCGCGCCTGTGGCAGAACCTCCCAAGATATCGGGCCCACATGCACCTGTCCTTGTCTCAAAGACCTCAGACGGCCATGCATGTGCACCAGATAACTTAATAGGATCCGCCCGATTGCCCCAAGGACACCGGATAAACCACTTACAACCAGGACCGCAGGATTAAGTAACACAAATCACACACATCAACATTTTTGCAGCGGAAATCTTATTACCAAATTTTACAAGTTACAAAAAAATTTACATTATATTCATCGGAGTGGTTACAAAAGTGATTCAAAGGAATAAACTTTGAAATGTTATAAATTATTTATAAGTTTGAAATATATGCTAGCTTAAGGGACCATCCTCAATAAGAAGTATAGAAGAGTTACTTAGACTTATAAGAAGGCCGAGCCCACCGGCACTTAACATCATCAACAACAGCACAAAGTTATAACCTGAAAAACAACAGGGAATAAAACCCTGAGTACGAAATTACTCAGCAAGACTTACCCGACTAAAGAAAAGACTCTCAAGGATATGCTGGCTACAGGGAGTCAAGGTATGGCTTATCAAGAATCAAAGACTCTGTTTGCAGAAAAGTTTACTAATAATGGATCCTTAAAAATCCAGTTTTATTGTCAGGTTAAGTAAAGTTACCTGTATCTAGAGTTCTTTCTACCCTAGTTCAAGCACTTGGCCTATGCTAGCCATTTTCTTATCAACCCTTCTTGTTCACTGGAATGCTACGTGTAGGGCAGTGACCAAGTCTTCATGTCCGAGAAGTAACGGTGATCCGAATCGATTAATACTCAGCTGAGGATCTCCAATCACACGACATATGTAGCACTTAACCCTTGCATATGTCAACTCGCCACTGGGGTTCTTAAGACCAGATCAGGTTCACGCCAACCGAGAGCACATATACACCACCGTCTAGCCTCTTACCATGGAGGGTACACGCTACTCTCGCCATCTCTCCACTCCCATTGCGTGTTATCTTATTCTGGTATTAGTCTGCCCGAGGCAAAGCTTACCCATGATGAGGCATGTGACCAGTTAAAAGGTCCTCGATCAGCAAGCCTACATCGACAAGGTCCTTAATCGACTCAGACGGAGACACTACACCGAGACTCTCTTCTCGTGCAAGTCAACCGCCTGGTCTCAGCTTTATTATTTTCAACCCAAAGTTTGGTACCTCGCAGAGGTACATCTTTTTCGATGTTGAACCCATCAAGGCCTTGATGGATCCACCATCACAAGTTTTTCTTTTTGAAAACATTCCCACCCACTGAAGCATCACTTTTGTTTTAAAACAAAACATTTTTGTTTGCTAAAGCAAGGCTAAGCATCATAAAATTCTTTTCAAAATGGGTATCAAGGAAGGGTAATCAACTTTCAAGGAAGGAAATGGATCAACGGTTTAGCACACAACTCCTATCACCTAATGCATCAAATAAGGTGATAAAGATTTTAAAACACAAGGAGGTGGAAAATGCACCAGGGCTTGCCTAGGTAACACTAGGTTAGTGTTGTTAGGTGACGTCCACTTGATGATCATCCTTGTGCTAGCACTTGATCGGGCAGGTTCGTCTTCCAGCACCACCATACGGAGTAGCCCGCGCTTGGGGTCGACTTGGCTTGTCTTCCGCATTACGCCATTAATTAACGTATCTGAATGAAATGCATTATGCATATGAATGCATATAGATAGGAATATCATAAACCATAGAGAACCGTTTACGAGCACTCTATCTCTCTTGACTAGAGCACAATATCTAAACTTAGACTAAAAATAGAAATCATTACATTAACTTCTAGAATTACTATTCTCAGCTATTATGCAGCATAAGTTCCACTAAATTAAATATTTCATTTATCCTGCATTTTAGTCCTAAGGTGCACCATATTACACATTTATTTCACACGATTACATTACCGGAGGGGCTGAGGTATTTTAGCAAACATCTAACACAAACATGACGCATCTGCTAAACACGAAAATTATTACGACTAATGAGTCTAGTTAATCCAATTCGATTAACCGAAATAATATATTGGCCTACCAAGACCAAATGGATTCGATATCCGCTAGGGCGATGACAATTTTATAACTTAGACCTTTGATCGAGTCCTAAGAGAGCGCTTATAGGCCTCGCTTCTCTCGAACATCAGGGATTTCTCATCCAAAGCAACTCTGACTCAAAGCTTGCGAGAATGTCGACAGTCTCCGAATAAAATCTTCGATCGAACACCTGGCGAGCATTGAACTGAGCTTCACTTCGACGACCGCCAGATCGATATCGGGACTCGACGGCAACGCAACACCACCACGAGATAGAGGCAAACTGGCTACGACGGCCTAGGACGAGTGCGGAGGCTGACAGCAGGGGACTTCACGATGGGCAGTGAGGCTCAACGGCGAACGACGTGACGACGAAACAATGACGAACTAGCAAGTTGAGCCACGGCGAGCAATGTCGACAACAAGACCAGGGCTGCACAGATCCGGGGCTGCTGCACGCACGACGTGATAACGAACGACGACAATCGGCGAGGTCGACGACGCAATAGGGATTAAGGCCGAGCGAGCCGAGAGGGCGCGCTGGCGAGCAGAAAGCCGCGTGAGCACAGGACAGGGAAAACGACGGGCTCGACAGCGTCCGCGGCCGAAGCGAGCACCGGAGACGAGCACGACGGGGCGGCTACCGTCAAACATGGCGAAGTGATGACAACGAGGATCGAGCTCGCGACAGAAGTGATGATGGCGCGGCACGACAAACTGAAACAACTGAAACAGGGAGCCGAACACCAACGACGAAGGGAGTGACCATGGATAGACCTAGGTGTTCTAGAAATTGAACAGAGAAGGTACGAGCGCAAGGGCTATGCTCGGCCACCAGGGAACGGACGACGTCCGGCATGCAGGGAGGGATCTTGGGGAGAGGAGCGCGCAGGGGCGAGCTGGAGCACCGCGACGAGCGCAGGGGCGCGGCATAGGCGAGGGCGAGCACACACGGCACCAGGGAAAGAGAGATCTCGGCCGCCATGGAGAAAACCGAGCAGGGAGCTCCGGCCAGGAAGACGCTCGGCTAAAGGGGCGACCAGGGAGAAGCTCGGCGCGCGGCAGAGGGCGAGTTCCAGGGTCGGAGTCGCGGAGATGGGCACGCGGCAAGCCAGAGAGCTGGAACCAGAGCGGTGGCGCGTGGGAAACAGAGGGGTAGGCGCGGCTATGGAGAAGAGAGAGGGAGAGAAAAACAGGGGGCGCGAGGAGCAGGGGCGCGCGCCACCACGGCGGCCATGGACAGGGGCAACGCCGGCGAGCCCACGGCGGCCATGGGGGAGAGCTCAGCCAGGGGCGCGGTGGAGGAGGAAGCTACAGATGCCGAGCTCGGCTGGAGGGGGCCTCTGGCCAGCAGAGGGAGCGCGGCGTGCTGAAAGAGAGAAGCAGAGAGGGAGCGGCTGGGGAGAGCGAGCAGAGAGGAGCTGGGGAGGGAGAAGATGAGCTCGTGGAGAAGAAGAAGCGCGCGGCGCGATTTTTATCCAGGCGGCAGCTGAAAAAAATCTGCTGGGGGGCGGCGGCGGCAGATAAGAACGGAGGATCTTTTTCTTTTTTTGGGATTTTCTTTTCTTCATGTTTCTTTATAGAAAATCATAGATATTTTTGAGTCCAGATTTTTAGCAATGTACACTGGGTCGACACGCTATTCAACTACAGATCATATTTCCCGAATCTCGAAGCGGAAATCCGAGGACTAACGATTTGATTTGGCGAATTCTCTGAACTTGGACAAAATCGTACTGTTAATTCACTTTTGAAGATTTAGACCGAAGCGAGAAGCAATGGACTGAATTAAACGGATTTCGGTTTCGATAATTTATTCTGCGTGATTCGACTAATATTAGCCAAAACCATATCGGCTAATGCACACATGATTTCGTCACCAAAACAGTGTGCTGAAGAATGAATGGAATCATAACCTCGCGCACGATTTTTCTCGGATAATACGCGATTTGGATTATTTTGCCCCAAATATCTTTGTCGTCGAGTTCAAACTAATTTGTCCCGGATAAATCACCCAGTGGGTCGAGCTTCCGAATTCGTATTCGCGCGAGCGATGAATTTTTAAATAATCACCGGACGCACCAATTTTCGGAACAACGATGTTCCGAACATCACGAAAATTTAGGACGAGCCCGGATAGATAAAAACAAAGTCGAACTCGCGACAGCCGAATAGATGCGATATTAAATTCGCAAAAGGCAAAAATGATTAAAATTTAGCATCTGTTTTATTCACTGATATTACGAGCTTAAACTCATACTCGTTGTCGAGCAGACGGTAAACACCTGGGGTGTTACAGCGCCCGCGCTCGCGTCCGCGCGCTCGCCCGTGGATCTAATCGCGGTCGTAGATCGTGGATCTGACGGTTGAGGAAACCTCGTACCCCTTCGCGCGGCGGTTTTGCTAAAGAACCCCTCGGGTTTCCGGGAATCAACCCGCCGTCCCTTAAATTTACGCGCAGACCCTTGGAATCTTATAAAAGGACCCCTGCCCTTTTAAATAATTACATATTTGGACTTAATTTGTATTTCAAACTTCAAAACTTGTTTATTTCATATCTTTTTCATATGAACTCCAAATTGAGTGGTTCAAATTGCAAAATGTTCATAGGAATATTCTCTGTTCAAATAAATTATGATCATTCACAGTTTGTGCACTTTAATTTTATACCTAGACTATAGGTTAGTGTATGTGTTGAATTATTCACTTAATAAAATAAATAAAAAGAAAACCCTAGTGGTTAATGGATATTTAATCTTGTCAGATTAATAAGGTGTATTATATGAATTTATCTCTGGTTTAACTTTTATATCTCATTAAAAATAAGTAGAATTAGATTATGTAACCATGTAGATAGACAACACTTAAAGAATAATCAACTGCTAAATGAGATTAGTTCACCCTATAATTTAAACTTTCTTTTGAGGTTATACTTTTCTCTTGAGATGTGTTCCATTGTTTGTACATGATTGATGTACTGTTCATTTGTCATTTACCAAATGTATTGAATGTATGATCGCTTTATTTAGACAACGAGCAGCTCGTGGTTCCTGAGTGTGTTACCGAAGATCTCCCTGAGCAATAACCTGGTGAAGGCAAGTGTCCTCTGACCTATTATGTCCTACATACTTCATAATTCACTGTCCCGCATTACATTATTTAAACCTAAGGATTGACTAGTTTGTATTTACTTATCCTTGTTTACCTTTTGGGTTAATCATGGTTAGCTTATGTTATTGCTTCAACTTAATCAATGAACATGATGTGAACATTTATGATATGATGATGATATTGTGATACTTTAGGGGACTCAGACCATTTTCCTGAGTACCTCTCCGTAAGGACCTGTTCGTGGAGTGACCACCAGGGATAACAGTGCAACCATGAGGGTGGAATGGGACGCCCTTAGCTGATTAATTAGATAAACGGGGTGTAGTTGGCTTTACCTGAGGGCCGTCAATGGGGCCGGGGCATAGTGCTCGCTCTGCCAAGGGGGGGTGCAGAGGTTCATTCGGTTTGGTTTTGTTAGTCACCCACCTTGGGGAGGTGTACTGCGTTTGTACGGCTGGCGAAACCTAACGAGCAGCAATGCACCAGGGGAGTATTTGTAAAGGCTACGTAGTGTATCACTGGCCATTCACCTCGGTAGTGAAGATCGGGTCTATAAAACCCAGGCTGGAAAGGGATCACGACTCGTGGGTAAAGTGTGCAACCTCTGCAGAGTGTTAGAAACTGGTATATCAGCCGAGCTCACGGTTAAGAGCGGGCTTGGGATCCTCTTTGATTAGAAGAACTTTGGTTAATTTTATGATGATGGTTAATAATGATGGTTATAATTTTGATCTCTGGTATTTCCTCTTGGAGGAGGTACATTTGGGTAATAACTGGGTTTATTACTAAAACTTGGCTCTACTCATAGTAATAAATACTTGACCAACTAAAATCAACTGCTTAACCTTAACTCCACATACAATTAGTCCACTTTAGCCAAACGGGACATTTGCTAAGTACATTGATGTGTACTCACCCTTGCTTTACAAACAACCCCAACCCCAGGTTGTCCCCACTGTACTCAGTGCCCAGGAGGAGATGCTGGCAACATGGAGGACTTTGAGGAGTTCTAGGACTACAACGAGTTCTAGTTTTTTTCTTAGTGGCAAACCCCCAGTCAGCTGCCTGTGTAGGCCTTATCTGCTACGTTACGTATTTCCGCACTTTGATGATATTAATGACTATGCTATGTATTAGACTATGTGGATGTCTTGGACATCTTATTGTAATAAAAGTACCTTTCCGCTATTTACTTTGAGCAATGTGTGATGATGTCCAATTATGTAATCACTGTGTACGTGAGTTTCTGATCCAGGCACGTACATGGTTCGTATTCGGTTTGCCTTCTAAAAACTAGTGTGACATAAGTGGTATCAGAACCTTGCTGGTTGTAGGACCGCTAACCTAGACTAGAATGGTCGCCCTAAGGACTATAGACCCCTACTCTTACCTTGATCTTTAGTGTCATTTCAAAAGTTGGTCATCTTGACCAATTCTATGTTATTACTCATCTTACAAAATTTTGTCTCACTTTTATTTCTGTTTACTTGCTGGTCTTATAGTTCTACTCTCACTCTTATGCTTACGATGTCTTTTGTAGATGGCTCGTATTAGATGCACTGCACGTAAGTCTGTGATCCCCTTTTTGCCTTCTCGCCTGGCGGAGCATTCACTGCATCGCACGGTGCCAGGTCAGTCCAGCCACCTAGAGAGACTGCATCGTCGCCTACACGAGGAGCAGGAGCGTCGATGCCAAGAGCAGGAGCAGTAGGACTCTTCCCCCTCGCCTCAGCAGGAGGTGAGTCTGGGAGGCAGCCTTCCCCTGCACCTCAGCTAGAGATGCCCCTGCACCACCACAGGGCATCCCGGCTACTGGAGGAGACCCTGATAGAGACAACGACGACGACGTCGGTGGTAGTTCGAGCCACAGCACGGAGCTCTCGGAGGAGCATGAGCTAGAGGGATGGATCGCTAAACCCATCACTCGCGACGCTGCTCGCGGGTGTCACTTCCACGACGCTCTCGACACCTTGCTGCGTCGGGCATTCGACCGACACACTTGTCCATCGAGTACCGTTGTGTAGTCTACCAGCATCATAGCGGGTTATACCTGGACCAGTGGGAGGCTACTTGTTTGGTGTGCCGTCCGAACAATGATCTCCGGGGTGCAGAGGCCTTCTTAGAGCACTATTCTATCACTGAGAGGGATACTGCCGAGGTAGCCATGCAAGATGCTACACGACGTGCACTTTCTCAGTATTGCTCGTTGTTCAGCGGGGTAGCTAACGGCCTCGACCTAAACTATCCTCGTCGTTCGACCGGCAGTGTTGGAGGTGTGATTGTCTCACCCATTGGTGAGGGCAATCCCAGGTTGAACAGCATGGTCAACCTGATCGTCGCGCTCAACACCGAGCTAGACCACGTCCTTGACGAGTTGGGCAATGTTCGGGCGGAGGTTGCAGAATTGCGTGCTGAGTGCGCAGCGTGCCATAATCTAGATGGTGGTTCTCCCACCCCTGTTGGGATTAAACACCCTTACCGTTCGCTGCTCCGTGGTCGCTTCAATTACGGTACCCCTGACTGTAGGACCTAGATAGATTTGGATCCATAGATCGACAGAGTCGGAGTCTATAATAATAATTAATTTAGTATATTAGTCTTAGTTAGTTTTAGTTAGAGTTAGTTTGCTTATCATATGTTAGGATGCTTGTCGTGATGAACATGTAATGAAGTTGGCTCTTTGTAATGATTGTCACCAAGGTGTGGGCATCCCCTGCAACTTGGTGTAGTTATTAATAAAGTTAGTTATTTAGTTGGGTAATCCCTTTATTTCCACTTTCCTCTTTCTCTGAGAAGCTGTCAGTGAAGATGATCAATTGTTCAGTGCTATGAAGTTTTTCCATATATCTTTTCTTATGATGAAAGATTGTGGAGTCGGATCTGATTTGTGTGTGCTTTCTACAGATGTTTGAGAACAGACGCTGAGGTGGAAGGCATGCTTAGCAGGAGCAGTAGGCACCCTAGGAAGATGCAGCTCAGCAGCAGTTGCCACCCCCACCCCCACCCCCGATGACCATTGAGCAGATGTTCCTGATGTAGACCCAAGCAGTCCAAGCGATTGGTCAGACCTTAGCAGTGATGCAGCAGGTACAGCAGCAGCCACCCCCACCTCAACCTCAGGTGCAAGACCAGATGCCATAGGTGCCTAGAGACAAGCGGGCAGAATTCATGAGGGGTCATCCCCCTGTCTTTGCCAATTCTGTTGATCCCATGGACACCGAAGATTGGTTGCGTACCGTGGAACGTGAATTGCACACTACTCAGTGCAATGATCGTGATAAGGTGCTATATGGACCCCGACATCTAAGAGGAGCAGCACAGTCTTGGTGGGAGTCTTACCTCGCCACCCATGCCGACCCTGAAGCCATCAACTAGGAGGAATTCAGGGACAACTTCCGTCACTACCATGTGCTCGAGGGACTGATGATAGTAAGGAAGGAGGAGTTTCTAGCCTTGAAGCAAGGTCTACTATCTGTCAGTGAGTACAGGGACAAGTTTCTGCAGCTGTCATGTTATGCGCCAGAAGATGTCAATACGGATGCTAAGAGGTAGTACCATTTTCTGAGAGGATTGGTCGATCCCCTTCACTAACAGCTGATGAACCACACTTTTCCTACCTTTTAGCATTTGATCGATAGAGCCATTATGACTGAAAGGAAGCGTCGAGAGATGGTAGACAGGAAACCCAAGATTGGTGGATCTCCAGCCTGGAGTAGCAGTTGTCCCCGCTACTCAAGCAAACCACCTCAGCAATTCAAGCAAGGTCACCAGCACCAACATCAGCATCAGAACTAGCAGCAGAACCAGAGGTAGTTTCCTTAGCAGCAGCAGTACCGTCACAACAACCAGCAGGGAGGAAATCAGTACCAGCGTTAGAGTAACCAGGCACATCGCCTTCCTGCCCCAACAACCAACCAGAAGAACCAAGCAGCTCCAGCGCAAGGAGGAGGTCGTGCATGTTTCCATTGTGGGGAACAAGGCCATTAGGCGAATCATTGTCCAAAGAAAGCAGCTCAGCAGCAGCCAGCTCCCAATGCCCCTGCCAGGCAGAATGCATTACAACAAGGAGGCAACAACTGTGGGCAGCCTCGTGCCCAGTATGGAAGGTGAACCACCTAGAGGTCGACACAGTCCAGGAGACACCAGGAGTGGCACTAGGTACGTTCTCAGTCGAGTACCATTCTGCAAATGTGTTATTTGATACTGGAGCAACGCATTATTTTGTGACTACATCATGGGTAGAATCACACAATATACCAGTAGCACCCATGTATCCACCTATGAGGGTTAGTTCAATCGGTGGGAGAAGCCAAACAGATAAATTTTGCCCTAGTGCAAGAGTTCAAATAGGGGGGATAGAGTTCCCCGCTGATCTAATAGTTATGGATAACCAGGATGCGACTATATATGTCATCCTAGGGATGAATTGGCTAACCAAGTATCAAGCCAGTCTTAGCTATGACAAGAGAACAGTGAAGTTAGTATCCTTATCAGGAGAAGTGTTAGTGGAGTTGGTCTTGTCTAGACCAAGGAAAGGAAGCTATCACCAGGTCACCGCCCATATTGAGGAAATTGAACCAACAGAAGCTATCAACATAGTATAAGAATTCCCAGATGTGTTTCTTGAAGAGTTACCAGGAATGCCACCTGAAAGGAAAGTTGAATTTGTCATAGAGCTTATACCTGGAACCGCCCCTATTTCTAAGAGAGCCTATCGAGTGTCCGAACCAGAATAGGTGGAACTCAAGAAGCAGATTGATGAGTTGTTAGAGAAAGGCTACATCAGACCAAGTACCTCACCTTGGGCAGCCCCAGTGCTATTTGTGGAGAAGAAGGATGGAACAAAAAGGATGTGCATTGATTACAGATCCTTGAATGAAGTTACTGTCAAGAACAAGTACCCCCTGCCCAGAATTGAAGACTTATTTGATCAATTGAGAGGAGTTGGTGTGTTCTCAAAGATAAATCTGAGGACAGGTTACCATCAGCTCAGAATCCGACCTTCGGATATTGATCACAGATCCTTGAATGAAGTCACTGCCAAGAACAAGTACCCCCTGCCCAGAATTGAAGACTTATTCGATCAGTTGAGAGGAGTCGGTGTGTTCTCAAAGATAAATCTGAGGACACGTTACCATCAGCTCAGAATCCGACCTTCAAATATACCGAAGACAACCTTTATCACCAAGTATGGGCTATATGAGTTCACAGTCATGTCATTCGATCTGATGAATGCGCCAGCCTATTTATGTACTTGATGAACAGTGTGTTCATGGACTACCTCGACAAGTTCGTAGTGGTATTCATTGATGATATCCTTGTATATTCCTAGAATGAGCAAGAGCATGAAGAGCACTTGAGGAAAGTATTGCAGAGGCTACGAGATTGTTAGTTGTATGCCAAGCTTAGCAAGTGCGAGTTCTAGATCAGCGAAGTCCTGTTCTTGGGTCACATTATAAACTGAGAGGGATTGGCTATGGATTCGAAGAAGGTAGCAGCTATTCTAGACTGGAAAGCACCAAAAGACGCCCGAGGAATCAAGAGTTTCATTGGAATGTCCGGTTATTATTGGCGTTTCATTGAAGGTTTCTCCAAGATTGCCAGGCCAATGACAGCCTTGTTGGCAAAGAAGGTTGAGTTCAAGTGGACCCCAGCATGCCAAAAGTCCTTTGAGACATTGAAGGAGAAATTGACAACAACACCTAGTATTGATTCTGCCAGATGTCCACAAGTCATTCTCAGTATATTGTGATGCTTCGTACACCGGACTAGGATGTGTGTTAATGAAGGAAGGGAGAGTAGTGGCATACTCGTCCCGACAGTTGAAGATTCATGAGAATAATTACCCTACTCATGATCTAGAGTTAGCAGCAGTGGTTCATGCACTGTAGACCTAGAGGCACTATTTGTATGGGCAGAAATGTGATATCTACATGGACCATAAGAGTCTCAAGTACATATTCACTCAGTCGGAGCTGAACATGAGGCAGCAAAGATGGCTAGAGTTGATCAAAGACTATGAGTTGGAGATCCATTATCACCCAGGCAAAGCAAATGTGGTTGCATATGCTCTAAGCAGAAAGAGTCAAGTCAATATGTTGGCCGCTCACCCAATGTCGTATGAGCTAGCAAAGGAATTCAATAGATTGAGTCTCGGATTTCTGAACAATACTCAATGACTGACAATTGAGCTGGAACCCACTCTAGAGCAAGATATCAGGAAGGGCCAGAAAGATGATTAGAAGATCAACGAGATCCGGCAACTGATCATAGATGGAAAAGGCAAGGATTTCCGTGAAGATGCAGAAGGAGTGATACGGTTCAAGGATAGACTGTGTGTTCCTGACATCAAATCGATTCGGGAACTGATTCTCAAGGAAGCTCATGAGACAGCATATTCTATACACCCTGGTAGCGAGAAGATGTACCAAGACCTGAATAAAAGATTCTAGTGGTACGGTATGAAAAGGGAGATAGCAGAGTATGTGGTTGTATGCGACAATTGTTAGAGGATTGAGGCAGAACATCAGAGGCCCGCAGGTTTGTTGCAGCCGTTGCAGATTCCTCAGTGGAAATGGGATGAGATCGGAATGGACTTTATAGTTGGTTTGCCTCGCACTCGTAATGGTTATGATTCCATTTGGGTAGTAGTGGATCGTTTGACAAAGGCAGCCCATTTCATACCAGTCAAGACCACTTACAATAGTGTAGTGATGGCGGAACTATACATGTCTAGGATTGTGTGCTTGAATGGCGTTCCAAAGAAGATAGTATCAGACAGAGGCACCCAGTTCACTTCTCATTTTTGGCAGCAACTGCATGAAGCATTGGGCACACACTTGAAGTTCAGTTCAGCTTGCCACCCGCAGACAGATGGTCAAACAGAGAGAACCAACCAGATTCTTGAGGACATGTTGAAGGCTTGTGCTTTGCAAGACAAGATAGGTTGGGACAAGAGGCTACCATATGTAGAATTCTCCTACAACAACAACTACCAAGCCAGCTTGAAGATGTCACCATTCGAAGCACTTTATGGGAGAAGTTGTAGAACTCCATTGCATTGGGACCAACCCGGCGAAAGACAAGTGTTCGGTCCAGATATTTTGCTCGAAGCTAACGAGAACATCAGAATGGTTCGAGAGAATATGAAGACAGCGCAGTCCAGACAGCGAAGCTACACTGACACCCAAAGAAGAGAACTGGGTTTTGAAGTGGGAGATTTTGTCTACTTGAAGGTGTCACCGATCAGAGGAATCAAAAGATTCGGAGTCAAGGGCAAGCTAGCGCCTCGATACATCAGACCGTACTAGATTCAAGCAAGACATGGAGAAGTGGCATATCAGCTTAGCTTACCAGAGAGTCTGTCAGCTGTGCATGACGTGTTCCATGTGTCCCACCTGAAGAAATGCTTGAGAGTGCCAAAAGAGCAGGTTCCAACGGAGGACCTTGAAGTTCAAGAAGATCTGACTTATATTGAGAAGCCAACTCAGATTCTGGAGACAGCAGACAGAGTCACTCGGAGAAGCACCATCAGGATGTGCAAAGTCAAATGGGGCCATCACTTAGAGGAAGAAGTAACCTAGGAAAGAGAAGATGATTTGAAAGCCAAATACCCTGAGCTCTTTTCTAGCCAACCCTGAATCTCGAGGGCGAGATTCTTTTAAGGGGGATAGGTCTGTAACACCCTGAATTTGGGGGTATAAAATTTCTTTCTAACTATCCACCAAATTCAGGTGTTACTCTTGTATCTCTCTCTAGATTCTCTCTCTCTTTTCCTTTTGAGTAGATTTAGCTTAATTAGTGAGGGATTAATTATTTATTTTTGTCAAAACAATATGAGTCATGAAATGTTGCATCATGCTCAGCTTAAATATTCTTTGAATTGTTGCACATGTTTGAATTAGTTTGAATTTGAAACTTGGTTTGAATTTTAATTGAAAACCCTACAGAAAATAAAAAGAAAAGAAGTTAGAAATTCCCTGGAAAAAGAGAAAACCAATTCAGCCCAGCCGACCGAGCTCGGCCCAGCCAGGCCGCGCGCCCGCGCCGCCTGATAGATGGATTCCACCAGTCAGCGGAGGTTTCTCTTCGTGCACGCTCCCTCCCCCTCTCCCTCTGTAGGGGTGAAAACGAGTCGAGTATACCCGTCGGGTACCGGATATGGGTAGTGCAAATACCCGTTTTTTCGGATACGGGTTCGGGTAGTTTTATATTCGGGACGGATACGGGTAATACCCGGATACTGTAGTGTGATACCCCAATTTTCTGAAAAGAAGTTAAACGTCTTTTTCTCTTTTTTTTCTTGTTCTGTGGCATTGGAGTTGGGAGTTTCAGGAGGCATTCCTCAGTAAACAATAGATCCTTTGGCATTTGTTCCGCTGGGGTCGGGAGCTCAAATGGGAGAGCGAGTTTGGGTCATTGATTTCGATCCGGTGGATGGGAGCCCCCCTCTCCTCCCCAACCCTAGCCGACCCCCTCTCCCTCTCCCCAATTTGTTGCAGTCGCCCCCCTCCCTCTTCCTCTCCTTCCCTTGGGCAGCAGCCCTCTACCCTCTGCACGGCTTCCTCCTCCCTCTAGATCTCCCCCCCACGCAGCAAGGATCGAGAAGAGGAGGAGCACGTTGAATTGAAGAGGGAGAGAGGATCAAGGAGATGTTCTTCCCCATCTCTTCTTGAAGATTTTCTTGGGGAAAACCCTAGGTATGGATGAAATCCTTGTTCCTCCCTGTAATTATGTGCTTTTGGAGGTTGTGGATCATGGGGATTAAAGGATTAGATGTTGGATTAGATGAGGGGTTAGGTTTTGATCTCGAATTTAGTTTTCTGCAGAATGGCAGATTCGACAGTTTCTGTTCATTCCAGTTTTTCGTGGTCTTAGTGGCCACAAAAAAAATAAAGATTCTATATATGAGTCGTAGATAAATTTTAGATCTTTCCGTGGCCGTGAAGAACACCTCAATCGGACATCAGATCAGAAAGTTATTGCAGTTTGATTATAGCAGTTTTTCAGTCTCACAATTCTGTGCAGAATCTGTTCTCTTAAGATTTAGGCAATTTTATCAATAGAATTAAAATTTAGGTTGGTAAAATAAGTTGTAGATAATTTTATAAGCTTTCCAGATTGTTAAAGTGTGCATTCATATGAATTTTGAAACTCCAGTTATGTTTGTTTTATTGTGGCTTTTCCTGTTTGCCTGACAAAAATGAGTAGGTCTATTCACTGGTAGGTTTCATATAGTAAATGGCCGAATTGGCTCTTCCAACTATGGAGACTTTTGTAGAGGGATAAATGTTCTTACTGCCAGCAGAAGTTCATAATTTTTGGTTGAGCAGTTTGGGAGATATCGAATTTTGAAGTTAACTATGCTGCTGTCTGAAACAGATTCAGTCAGTTATCTTGTCAGATGTTTTAGAACTTATAGATGGAAAAATTTAATTATCCATTGAATACCGAAGTTGCAGAGTATTTTGTGTAGAAACTCCTAGATTATTTGTTTGATATCACCACTATTATAATTTTAAAGATACAAAATTAACAAACAGCGCTGCTGCTATTTGGCATGTGGTTCAGGGTGGGAGTCATTCCACCGGGTCTTGGTTTCAAGTGTAGGAGCGATTTGTTGATTGTTGGCAAATGTTTGTGAAATTTTTGTACTAAGTTTTATGCCCCGCAGCAGGTGTCTACACTCTGGATCATGCCTATTACATTTTTCTTCTTCGATGAAGGCAAGTGAATTTAACGGTGGTTGCTACCGTTTTGACTTGTTGTTTCATCGCCTACACTCTAATATTCAGAATCATCGAATTCTTTCATAATTGAACTCTATGGTGATGCTTTACTTGATTGTATTATATTGATGCTTAATCATATATTGATGATGATGATGATTTGAGTATGACCCACGAGATTAATTCACACCCCCTGAAGGTAAATGAAGTATTATTTGAGGTTTGTATTGTATCTGAAGGTAAACGAAGTATTGTTTGAGGTTTGTATTGCATGTGAAGGAAGTGAAGTATATTGATAAATGCAGCATGCCATATACATTGCATGATTCACTTGCATCTGAAGTTTTGTCGTGACCTATGGTCCGACCGTACCGGTACAACTTAGCATCATACGTTGCCCGAGGAGGGGTACGATGCGGCTTCATACCCTTAGAGGTATGAAGGCAGAGGACATATGCATTGCATTCATATGCATTCATTGAAGTGATATTTGCAGATGATGTGGTTTTATACTCTAAGAGGTATGAAGACAGAGGACTTACACATAGCATTTCTATGCATACATTGAAGTGATATTTGCAGGTATTGTTGACGCAGGGAAGTGTTATACAATCTATTGTGGTTGTTCGAGGAAATGAGATGACATTGGTTATTCTGGGACTATTGAGTTCTATATCTACAAGTATTTCTGATCTCAATTGTGATCCCTTTAAAATGTTGATTAATTCAATTTTTTTGGTTTAAATATCTCGTCAAAACAATTTACTTGCTGAGATGTTTCATCTCACTCTTGCATTACTCAATGCAGGTACTTGATTCATGTTGGGAATGAGGGAAGTAGCAGCACGTCCACCTTCACTCTCATAATAACGATGTCTTGGCACAACCATGATTTAATTAGAAACTTCTTGTCAAGGATGTTTGTTTTTAACTAGTCATGCACACTAGTTAATTCAGTTTATGTCGTTATGGTTATCTTCCCATTGCTAGCAGATTATTAATGTCTAGTATGTTTTCTTATCATGATATCTGTTTATACTCCGTTGCTTCCACGTTTATGCAAATTTTCAAGGGAGATGCTGTCGAAATTTTTTATATGAATGTTAGTTGTGTAGTTTAGTAGCATTTCGGGGTGTTTGTGGATCCCGGGGTGTTATAGTTGGTATCAAAGCATAGGCTTTAGATTCTTGGCAATTTGAAGATAAATTTGACACACTTGCACGTATAGGAAGGGTATGGGTTCAAATATCTTTGATATATGTTAATGTCTTTGAAGTGCAGATGAAATAATTTCATCCTCCCTATTCCTTTACGGTGATGTGGTGAGTTGTTCATGACTTAATGCCTGATATAATTCATTTCTAAATTTTGATATTGTTTTATTAATACGATTGATATCGCTGGTCTTTTGTGAGATTTAAGTTGTTATTATGCTTGTGATATACATGTATGCCTATGTTGTTTTCACCATGTTTTTCATTGTTGAGTTTTATTACAATAATATTGTTATATATGCTGGATTGAGGATGTTTCTAAGAGGAGTGTGAATTGCGTGTTTTGGGTTACAAGGTAACCATCAATTTGAATTTAAGTTGTTGGGCGGTTGGTGGATAGCTACAACTATCTTTGCAAAGAATGATTGTTTATGTCGAGAAACCAGTTCTGAAAGAAATGAATATTGGTACTTTTATATGGATTTTGGGGGAAGTCTTTACATAGCTAGCCAGAGTGGCTTACATGTCTCTCTTCTATCCTGTGTTTTAGTAGCCACAAAGCCTAGATGTGATTTAAAGTGGTTGCATGTTAGTCATGCTAATTGTAGAATAAATCTTTGATTTTCTTGATCCCTTGATTATGTATTAATACGTTGAGGATCTGATGGTTCTCTCCTCGATGCATGCTTGTGGAGCCATTGTTGGACCACTTATCTATTGGTTCGAATGAAGTCATTGCCTAGAGTTGGTTGTGTGTGGTTAGTCACCTATTCCTAAATGATGTGGTTTTTACATCAGCTTGAGATGTTTATCAAATGTGTGAAGGATTACGGGGTTATTATTGACCCTGTATGTCTAGTACTTTGAGTGCATCGTATGATAGAATGAAATGTAAGTTTCTGAACTACAGTAGATGAAGACTTATATTATGTGTAGGTTAACCTTACTAGTTTGGATATTTTTCTTAGTTGAGTTGTTGGATGAAGTATAGTGACATTGGTTAAGTAAGTATTGTGTTGTTGTTGTGTTGTCTGTGCTCTTTGTGGAGTTTTTGGCATTTCTTCGATGAACTGTGCCGCGCAGAATGTTATTGGCTTCTTGTCGGCTTTATTGCTCCATTAGTTCTGTAGGCTTTCTCCCTTTTTGTGGGGTGCAAAGAATGTGAGATTACATGATATCTTTTCATGATGGCAAGAACAAGGTTTAGGAAGATTAGGAGTTTTGTTTCAATAGAACTACTTGTTTTGTGGTGCTTTGAGGTGAGGTGTTTGATCTTCTTATACATTCATCTGGTGTGGATGTTTCCCCATTGAATTAAAATGAATTGTTGAAGCTGGTAAGGGTTGTGCTTCGTGCATATTACCCCTTCATAAAAGAGTGTTGTTTTAGGACATTGATGTTGATGTAAGCATCCAAATTCGATGGTGTGAAATCATAGTGTTGATTGCATCTATGACTTACTTTGAGCTTTATTGCATGTTGTTTCATTCTTGATATCAAGTTGTGTAGTTTTCTTAGACAATTAGTCCGAGGTAGAAGTTCTTGTGTTAATTAAGACCAATAATGGACCCATGTTTTGAATGGTGGTGCTATATGGGGTACCTTGGATGCTTTGCTTGGAGTGGTCGAATTCGAGGACGAATTCTTTTTAAGGGGGGTAGAGTGTGATACCCCAATTTTCTGAAAAGAAGTTAAACTTCTTTTTCTCTTTTTTTCTTGTTCTGTGGCATTGGAGTTTGGAGTTTCAGGAGGCATTCCTCAGTAAACAGTAGATCTTTTGGTATTTGTTCCGCTGGGGTCGGGAGCTCAAATGGGAGAGCGAGTTTGGGTCATTGATTTCGATCCGGTGGATGGGAGCCCCCCTCTCCTCCCCAATCCTAGCCGACCCCCTCTCCCTCTCCCCAATTTGTTGCAGCCGCCCCCCTCCCTCTTCCTCTCCTTCCCTTGGGCAGCAGCCCTCTACCCTCTGCACAACTTCCTCCTCCCTCTAGATCTCCCCCCCCCCCCCCCACGCAGCAAGGATCGAGAAGAGGAGAAGCACGTTGAATTGAAGAGGGAGAGAAGATCAAGGAGATGTTCTTCCCCATCTCTTCTTGAAGATTTTCTTGGGGAAAACCCTAGGTATGGATGAAATCCTTGTTCCTCCCTGTAATTATGTGCTTTTGTAGGTTGTGGATCATGGGGATTAAAGGATTAGAGGTTGGATTAGATGAGGGGTTAGGTTTTGATCTCGAATTTAGTTTTCTGTAGAATGGCAAATTCGACAGTTTCTGTTCATTCCAGTTTTTCATGGTCTTAGTGGCCTCAAAAAAAATAAAGAGTCTGTATATGAGTCGTAGATAATTTGTAGATCTTTCCGTGGCCATGAAGAACAACTCAATCGGACATCAGATCAGAAAGTTATTGCAGTTTGATTATAGCAGTTTTTCAGTCTCACAATTCTGTGCAGAATCTGTTCTCTTAAGATTTAGGCAATTTTATCAATAGAATTAAAATTTAGGTTGGTAAAATAAGTTGTAGATAATTTTATAAGCTTTCCAGATTGTTAAAGTGTGCATTCATATGAATTTTGAAACACCAGTTATGTTTGTTTTACTGTGGCTGTTCCTGTTTGCCTGACAAAAATGAGTGGGTCTGTTCACTGGTAGGTTTCATATAGTAAATGGCCGAATTGGTTCTTCCAACTATGGAGACTTTTGTAGATGGATAAAAGTTATTACTGCCAGCAGAAGTTCATAATTTTTGGTTGAGCAGTTTGGGAGATATCGAATTTTGAAGTTAACTATGCTGCTGTCTGAAACAGATTCAGTCAGTTATCTTGTCAGATGTTTTAGAACTTATAGATGACAAAATTTAATTATCCATTGAATACCGAAGTTGCAGAGTATTTTGTGTAGAAACTCCTAGATTATTTGTTTGATATCACCACTGTTATAATTTTAAAGGTACAAAATTAACAAACAGCGCTGCTGCTATTTGGCATGTGGTTCAGGGTGGGAATCATTCCACCGGGTCTTGGTTTCAAGTGTAGGAGCGATTTGTTGATTGTTGGAAAATGTTTGTGAAATATTTGTACTAAGTTTTATGCCCCGCAGCAGGTGTCTACACTCTGGATCATGCCTAGTACATTTTTCTTCTTCGATGGAGGCAAGTGAATTTAGCGGTGGTTGCTACTGTTTTGACTTGTTGTTTCATCGCCTACACTCTAATATTCAGAATCATCGAATTCTTTCATAATTGAACTCTATGGTGATGCTTTACTTGATTGTATTATATTGATGCTTAATCATATATTAATGATGATGATGATTCGAGTATGACCCACGAGATTAATTCACACCCCCTGAAGGTGAATGAAGTATTATTTGAGGTTTGTATTGTATCTGAAGGTAAACGAAGTATTGTTTGAGGTTTGTATTGCATGTGAAGGAAGTGAAGTATATTGATAAATGCAACATGCCATATACATTGCATGATTCACTTGCATCTGAAGTTTTGTCGTGACCTATGGTCCGACCGTACCGGTACAACTTAGCATCGTACGTTGCCCGAGGAGGGGTACGATGCGACTTCATACCCTTAGAGGTATGAAGGCAGAGGACATATGCATTGCATTCATATGCATTCATTAAAGTGATATTTGCAGATGATGTGATTTTATACTCTAAGAGGTATGAAGACAGAGGACTTACACATAGCATTTCTATGCATACATTGAAGTGATATTTGCAGGTATTGTTGACGCAGGGAAGTGTTATACAATCTATTGTGGTTGTTCGAGGAAATGAGATGGCATTGGTTATTCTGGGACTATTGAGTTCTATATCTACAAGTATTTCTGATCTCAATTGTGATCCCTTTAAAATGTTGATTAATTCAATTTTTTTGGTTTAAATATCTCGTCAAAACAATTTACTTGCTGAGATGTTTCATCTCACTCTTGCATTATTCAATGCAGGTACTTGATTCATGTTGGGAATGAGGGAAGTAGCAGCACGTCCACCTTCACTCTCATAATAACGCTGTCCTGGCACAACCATGATTTAATTAGAAACTTCTTGTCAAGGATGTTTGTTTTTAACTAGTCGTGCACACTAGTTAATTCAGTTTATGTCGTTATGGTTATCTTCCCATTGCTAGCAGATTAATAATGTCTAGTATGTTTTCTTATCATGATATCTGTTTTACTCTGTTGCTTCCACGTTTATGCAAATTTTCAAGGGAGATGTTGTCGAAATTTTTTATATGAATGTTAGTTGTGTAGTTTAGTACCATTTCAGGGTGTTTGTGGATCCCGGGGTGTTACATGTAGCTTCAGATTCGGATCGAATACGGAGCGAGGACTACCTAGAAAATACCTCGATATTCGGGTTGGATACGGGTACCCGGAATTCGGGTACCCGTTTTTTTTCTTTTTCTGCATAATATAGTTATAAAATCATAACTTTTACATATGAAATCGAATGAAGATAAAGTTTATATGAAAATTGTAGAGTTTGAAGAGATCTATAACTTTGTAATACATCAATTTTAAATTTAAACATATCTTTAGACCAAAATCATTGAAATAATGCCAAAATTTATATCAAATTAATAGACTTTATCATTTTTATGTGGGGGCTTAAGGTTATCTCCACGTGGGAACTTAAGGTTATTTTTTATAGACTATTTATAAGTATTGGTGACTTATTTGTATTTTTTGGTCGATACTACAATATTTTAAGGATTTAATTGTATTTTGATGATTTTCTATGACAAGAAACTTTTTGGTCGATACTACAATATTTTAAGGATTTAATTGTATTTTGATGATTTTCTATGACAAGAAATTAATAACACATTAATAGCCTCAGATAATCGTGAAATTTTACGAAGACACAATATATGTCTATATATAACAATAGAAAATGTTTGGATCATTAGATCAATAAGATGCCCGCGTTTCTTCCATTTCACTTTCACTTATTTGTATGAGTTACATGTGAAATCAGTGTAAGTATCCAAGTTTTAACATAATCAGTACTTTACTTTATCATTTTCATATGAGGACTTGAGTTATCTTCGTATAAAATGTTTATTAGTTTTTGTAACTTATTTGCAATTTTTGAGTGAAACTAGAATATTTTATGAATTTTACATATTGCGGTGTTGGTTCTACAATGTCCTTGTGATAAGTAACTTTGAACTGCATGATGTCAATTTTATCGGTTTCCTTTCTTACATTTTATCTATCATATACATGATTATGTATTGCTTAACTTATGTGTTTGTTGGATAGTTGGACAATTAATATCATCGGACGAACTACTCGATAATTATCCGGTACCTACCCGAGTAGTATTCGTTATCTGTTTCTTACCCGTCCGGATTATTACCCGGTCTCGTCCTATAACCGTCTCGAATCTTAACTACCCGTATCCGGTCCCATATCCGAGAGAAATACATTAAGGTAGGATACGGGATGACCCTGTATCCGGTTGTATCCGTTCCGTTTTCATCCCTATCCCTCTGCCTAGTGGGGCCGCTCTGTCGGCTCCAGCTGCCCTCGCCCGCATGCCGCTTTCCCTCTCTGCCTCGTGGGCCCGTCTCGTCAGCGTGCCAAGCCGTTTCCCCCGCACGCCCGCTCTGTCTCGCTGCGCCGTGGGACCGCCCTGTCAGCTCTGCCTTCCTTGCGAACCGTCATGGACCAGCGCACACGCACGCCGAGATCCCCGGCCATGTCGCTTGCCCATGCACCCCCAGCTCCCTTTTGAGCTTCTCCCGCACGCGCACTCGCTCCCCTACCTCATTTCGCGCAAGCTCACCCTCTCTCATGCTCTCCTCTCGTCGCTCGGCCTCGCCGAAGTTCTGCGCCCGCCGTGCTGGTCATCCAACCCGCCAGAAGCTGCGCCAAGCGACCCCGAGCTTCGCCCCGAGGTGAGACATTCGTTCCCATGCTCAGTTTCTCCCAATTCTGCTTTGTCTTGGCCAATTCGGCTTTGCCGGAGCTTGGCCACGGCAGTTCACTGCACCCGGGCGGTGATTGGTCGAACTAGCCCAGCCCTGTGCGCCGGCATTAGTCCATGATGTTCCCCTTGCCCTGTTGTAGCCAGTCCCGGCCTTAGCGCGCCCTAGATCCCCTCTCACCGGTCACGATTCCTCGTCGAAGTTGCCCCGACCTGCTCGGAGCTTTTCCTTCGCCATTCTCCCCTCTCTGAACTCGGTCTCGTGGCCGAAGCCCCCTCAATGTGTTCGCCGAGCCCTCCGCATCATTTCTGGCCAATCGCGACGGCCTCGGAACCGTCGTAGCCAGCACCCGCCTCGGCCCCGGCGACCTCACCGTCGTGACCAAGAGCGGCGCTGCCTGCAGCTATGAACCCCTCCGACACTTGATCTCGGTCGTCCGATCTTTATCGTGCGGACCAGATCACCAAATACCGCTTCGCGCACGCGCACCCAGAGCCTGGACCCCACCTGTCGGCCGCTGGTGTCTCTGGCACGAGGCCCAACCAGTCAGTTCGCTTCCCTGCCCCCAGTGGTTGACCGCCCTGGCCCACTGGTCAGTGTGTGCCCGCACGCTCGCCCATGGATCTAATCTCAGCCATAGATCGTGGATCCGACGGATGAGGAAACACTGAACCCCTCCGCGCGACGGTTTTGCTAAAGAACCCTTCAGGTTTCCGGGAATCAACCCGTCATCCCTTGAATTTGAGTGCAGGCCCCTGGAATCTTATAAAAGGACCCCTGTCCTTTTAAATAATCACAGATTTGGACTTAATTTTGTATTTCAAACTTCAAAACTTGATTATCTCATATCATTTTCATATGAACTCCAAATTAAGTGGTTCAAATTGCAAAATGTTCATAGGAATATTCTCTGTTCAAATAGATTATGCTCATCCACAGTCTGTGCACTTTAATTTTATACCTAGACTATAGCTAAGTGTATGTGTTGAATTTTTCACTTAATAAAATAAATAAAAAGAAAACCCTAGTGGTTAATGGATATTTAATCTTGTGAGATTAATAAGGTGTATTATATGAATTTATCTTTGGTTTAACTTTTATATCTCATTAAAAATAAGTAGAATTAGATTATGTAACCATGTAGATAGACAACACTTAAAGAATAATCAACTGCTAAATGAGATTAGTTCACCCTATAACTTAAACTTCCTTTTGAGGTTATACTTTTCTCTTGAGATGTGTTCCATTGTTTGTACATGATTGATGTACTGTTCATTTGTCATTTACCAAATGTATTGAATGTATGATCACTTTATTTAGACAACGAGCAGCCCATGGTTCCTGAGTGTGTTGCCGAAGATCTCCCTGAGCAACAACCTGGTGAAGGCAAGTGTCCTCTGACCTATTATGTCCTACATACTTCATAATTCACTGTCCCGCATTACATTATTGAAACCTAAGGATTGACTAGTCTGTATTTACTAATCCTTGTTTACCTTTTGGGTCAATCATGGTTAGCTTATGTTATTGCTTCAACTTAATCAATGAACATGATGTGAACATTTATGATACAATGATGTTATCTCGATGATGATATTGTGATACTTTAGGGGACTTAGGCCATTTTCCTGAGTACCTCTCCATAAGGACCTGTTCGTGGAGTGACCACCCGGGATAATAGTGCAACCATGAGGGTGGAATGGGACACCCTTAGCTGATTAATTAGATAAAGCTGGGGGTGTAGTTGGCTTTACCTGAGGGCCGTCAATGGGGGCCGGGGCGTAGTGCTCGCTCTACCAAGGGGGGTGTAGAGGTTCATTCGATTTGGTTTTGTTAGTCACCCACCTTGGGGAGGTATACTGCATTTGTACGACTGGCAAACCTAACGAGCAGCTATGCACCAGGGAGTCTTTGTAAAGGCTACGTAGTGTATCCCTGGCCATTCACCTCGGTAGTGAAGATCGGGTCTGTACAACCAGGCTAGAAAGGGATCACGACTCGTGGTAAAGTGTGCAACCTCTGTAGAGTGTTAGAAAGTGGTATATCAGCCGAGCTCACGGTTAAGAGCGACCTTGGGATCCTCTTTGATTAGAAGAACTTTGGTTACTTTTATGATGATGGTTATAATTTTGATCTCTGGTATTTCCTCTTGGAGGAGGTGCATTTGGGTAATAACTGGGTTTATTACTAAAACTTGGCTCTACTCATAGTAATAAATACTTGACCAACTAAAATCAACTACTTAACCTTAACTCCACATACAACTAGTCCACTTTAGCCAAACAGGACATTTGCTGAGTACATTGATGTGTACTCACCCTTACTTTACAAACCACCCCCACCCCAGGTTGTCCCCACTGTATTCAGTGCCCAGGAGGAGATGTTGGCAATATGGAGGACTTTGAGGAGTTCTAGGACTATGACGAGTTCTAGTTTTTCTTAGTAGCAAACCCCCAGTCAGCTGCTTGTGTAGGCCTTATCTGCTACGTTACATATTTCCGCACTTTGATGATATTAATGACTATGCTATGTATTAGACTCTGTGGATGTCTTTGACATCTTATTGTAATAAAAGTACCTTTCCGCTATTTACTTTGAGCAATGTGTGATGATGTCCAATTATGTAATCGCTGTGTACGTGAGTTTCTGATCCTGGCACGTACATGGTTCGCATTTGGTTTGCCTTCTAAAACCGGGTGTGACACTACTACTTAGGTAGAGCGCCGTCGTTTCTACCCTGCAGGCCTCGCTCCTGTCATGGGCTAGCGAGCGACGATGCCATCGTGTTGCTAGCTCAGACCGGTCGGAATTGGCACCAACTCCCTAGCACACAATCCTGAACCATGGCCGACGAACATAGGTGGAAGATGATTGAAAACATGCTTGAATTCCAATACAACAAAGATAATACAAGTATCCAGGGGGCTTATTCTCCTTGAATTTCTGACAAAAGGATTGGTATTACAACAATAAAAAGAGCTTAATTCTTATAGAAAAATGTTATTGCTCAGGTTCTTCAATTTTGTAGTTCCTATGGTTAGAGATAGTTTAGAAAATTTTAGATTTTTGGGTTCCTACAAGTATAACCCCAAGCATTTAACACAAGTTGCATGCAATCTCAAACTACCTTTCCTGAATACTGATTACTAAAATTCTAAAACGCAAATGCTAATTTTGATATCCGATGGTTTTTAACACAAATGCTTGAAACACAAATGATCCACCAGCTGCTGCTCTAGCTGTTACTTACAGAATTGTAAACCATAAGTGCAACCCCATCTTTTCACATGGCACTCATCATTGTCTTGGTGGAATAGTTAACATTAGTGTTATTAAGAATAAAAGTTAGATCCTACATCAAATGAGTATGTAATTTTCATGGCCATAGAAGGAAGCACTCATATAATAGCATTAAATAGGGAATTCTCTCATTCTATTGCCACCTTGCACTTTGACCTCAAAAATCATTTCACGATATATATGTTTTTGTTACCTCATCTACATTTCTTAACACTGTTTTTATCTAATGTCCTTCTGTTATTATTTCATCCTGATTGTATTCATTGAGGACAATCAAAATTTCTTCTATGCTATATGTACAGATAAATTCTGTGAATTGTTATACATATTCTTTAGCCTTGGTGTCTTGCATTAGTAAACATGCTAGTTGTAGGGGGTTCTCTATGCAGTAGGGTTTATGGTTTAGGGTTTAAGGCTATTTTGTAAAACATTTTATCTTTCTCAAAATGCTTCCTCTTCCAAAGGAGCAGGAAGTTTTTTATATAGAACAAAATCCTCTGGACTAAACCATCCAGGAATCTCGGTAGTTTCCCACCGGTTTACATTTTCAAAAACAACTATTGGACTTCCCGGCCACCATAGCCCATGGCTCAACCATCGGAACTTTTAAAACCTATTTTCAAAAGCATTTTTGGAAAACAAAATACTAATTGTCAAATCAAGTCATAACTCATCCATATCCGTGGACGTGGACTATTCGAATAGGTTTTTGAACTCTATGAAGAGGTGTACACTTCACCCACTAGTCTGGTTTCTGCAATCTCACCGTCGTGAGCTCGGATTACCGAAACTCTCTCCTCCCCTACAGGTCTTTACCTTAACAGTTATACCAAAAGGAACATGGCCACCTCCATGCCCAAACCAGGACAAAACTTTGCCCCTCCTTGTCCTCCTGGTGCTCCCCAGCCAACATAACCCTGGGGTGCCGACCGTGCAAGTTCGGATCAAGCGACTGCCCATACGGTCTCGAGGTTGTACTTGATAAGAGTACAAGCAGTGAAGAATGGCATACGGTCCTTATACGATAGGGGTAATCCTTCATTCTCACACCTAACCCAGCTGAGCCATCACCTTAAGGCCCTCCCCACACCGAAGAGTCCCTGATCATCCCACTCAAAGGTGATAAGGGTGATAACCCTTCATCATAAACATTTTGAAAAACATTTTATTTTGAAAAACTCACACCTTTGCTCAAACCTTTTTGTAACAAAAATGTTAAGGAGTATAAAGATGAATTGTGGCAAAGTTCTAAGGCTGGGTTACCAAATTAACATGTCTCTTAGCAGCAAAATCATATAATGCATAAAATAACAGGTTGATGTCTGTCTTTGAAAAACATATGTAATTTATGCATCAAAGGGATCCAGTGAGCTTGTCATGCTTTAACCGGTAAAAGGGTGACAGCTCACGGACTTGGCTTCTGGCTCCACCGTCTGGCGTAGACTTGCAGAACTGGCCTTCACGAGACTACATGAACGCTCCAATAACTACATAGCGTGAACAAGCAAGCATACAAATCAGCAAGTATATCAACAAATATTCATTATAGAGGTCAGGAATGGTGGTAGATGGGTGAATATAGTTTTCAGTATAGTTTGTGTTGATGGAGTAGAGATGCTTACCCGAAGAGTGTATTGGAGGTGGACCAATACTAGAAGTGTAGTGGCATAGCGAGGTGAGTGCGTGGGGGTTGCCTTGGCTCAGGGTGCTGAGGGTGTGGGAGGGAGAGGGTAACTCTCTGGAGGTATTTATAGATGGGTGCGTATGGTTTAGTATGGTAGAGTTTACTATTTATGAGAATCGTGATGAAAAAATCAGTTTGGATAGAGAATTATAGGTGAAATATGGGACAAGAGTATTTTTGGAGTTTTCTAGAATATGCACTGTGCTTACGGGATGACATGGATGGATAGAGGGTAAGTTGATAAAAATTTAGAAATCAGAACTGTCAAAATCAGAGACTAGACGAAGGAGTTTTGGTTTTTATAATCATAGGAATAAAAAAGGAAAAGGGAAAAGGAATATTCCTAGAATATTCCAGAATTATAATATTTAGAGATATTTGGAACCAGAGTGCCATGAATTATTTCTGCACTGTTCATGAGCAGATACTTATGTTGGTGGCAATTGTTCCTACCTTCTCTGTCACATGGGACAAGAGTAAGGCAGCACCCAGACACCTGGAATACTATGATATTCTCGTCTGGACGGGTTGTGGTATCTTGGGCCAGGTTTTATAAGATTGATGGTGTATCCATACAAACATTTTTGCCTTTCTTTTTGGAAGTATGTTTCGAAAGAACCACAAAGTTAAGTGTGCTCAACTTGGAGCAATTCTTGGATGGGTGACCAAACGGGAAGTTCTTACTAGAAGGAAAATCACAGTCACCAGAGTCCGTATGAATGAGATATTGGTTTGGTAGGTCTTAGGTGTGCTGATCATCATGATGGATGAGAAGTTGAATATTTGGGTGATCGGAGTAACAATGAATAGTAGGATGAATGATGAATAATGATTACAAATGATCCATTTAACTGTGAATAGATCGTATGAACGAACGATAAATAGGGATTATGAACGAATGATGAACGATAGATAGTTCGTATGAACGAACGATGAACGATGAATAGGGATTATGAACGAACAGACAATTGAATGATCGGACGAACGAACGATCGGAATTTCGGCAGCATAACGGCTGAACAAAGATTATTTGGACGAACGAATGAATAAACTACGAACATTTGGACGAATGGTCGAATGAACGACCGAACGATCCTTGTGCTCGTGTTGTGCTTGTGTGGGAGTGAGTTGCCATGAAATGGCTTGGGATGGCAAGAGGGAGCCCCTTGCCTCTCTATTTGTCGACAAGGTGGGGGATTAGGGGGAGGAGGCGAGGATTAGTGGGAGGAGGTGAGGATTAGTGGGAGATAAGCATGTATTAACTGTGGATAAGTGAAATTAGCTTGTAGAGCTCACTGCATGACACCGGACGCGTATGTATATGTATGAGCATAAGGAAAATTATTAAGAAAATATTTGTAGTGATTTTCAAAATGATTTAGAGGGTATTTCTCAAGAGAAAAATATTTAGAGAAACATCGGTGGAATATTTAGGCAATATTTCTGAAAGAATTTGAAGGGATCACTTGGAAAATATTTGTAGGTGTTTTTGAGGAGAATTTTGGAGAGAATATAGACCACTATATTTTCTTCGTTGAGATCAACTTGCAAACAAACATTTTGAAATGAAATTTAAAAATTCATTTTGAATTTAGAGAGAGTTTGAGAAATTTTCTAGATTTGAATTTTTGAGGTGCTACATATCTATACAAACATGGTTCGCTTTTCTTTTTGAAAGCCTGGTTCGAAAGAAACTCGAAGTTAAGCGTGCTCAACTTAGAGCAATTCTGGGATGGGTGACCAACCGTGAAGTTCTTACTGGAAGAAAAATCACAGTCACCGGAGTTTGTATGGCTGAGATATTAGTCTGACAGTTTCAGGTGAGCTCATCATCATGATGGATGAGCAGTCGAATATTTGGATGATCAGATGAACGATGATTAGTAGGATGAACGATCCGATGAACAATGAATAGTGATTATGAATGATCCGATGAACGGTGAATAGTTTGTTTGAACGAACGACGAATGATGAATAGGTATTATGAACGAACGATGAATAGTTCGTAGGAACGAACGATGAACATGGATTATGAACGAACGGATGAACGATCGGATGATCGGACGAACGAGCGATCAGAATTTTGCCAATATAATGGTTGGACAAAGATTATTTGGACGAACGAACGGACGAACGATCAAATGATCGGACGGACGAACAAACGAACCATGAACGATCGGATGGACGATCGAACAATCGGAGGAACGAACGAATTATGAACATTTGGATGAATAAGTGAATGAACGATCGAACGATCCTTGTGCTCGTGTTGTGCTTGTGTGGGAGTGGGAGTGGGAGTGAGTCAGTGAGTGGGAATGAGTAGCCATGAAATGGCTTGGGATGGCATGAGTGAGCCCCTTGCCCCTCTATTAATGGACAAGGTGGGGGATTAGGGGGAGGAGTCGAGGACTAGTGGGAGGAGGCGAGGATTAGTGAGAGATAAACATGTATTAGCTATGAATAAGTGAAATTAGCTTGTAGAGCTCACTGTATGACACCGGAGGCGTATGTATACGTATGAGCATAAGGAAATTTATTAAGAAAATATTTGTAGGGATTTTAAAAATGATTATGAGGGTATTTCTTAGGATAAAAATATTTGGAGAAATATTGGTGGAACATTTAGCTAGTATTTCTTAAAATAATTTGAGGGGATCACTCGGGAAATATTTGTAGGATATCTTGAGGACAATTTTGGAGATATGGTAGACCACTATATGTTCTTTGTTGAGATCAACTCACAAGAAAACATTTTGAAACAAAATTTAAAATTCATTTTGAATTTAGAGCGAGTTTGAGAAATTTTCTAGATTTGAATTTTTGGGGTGCTACAAGGGGCTGACGTCATTGGGCTGAGAAAATAGATGTAAGGATGCGATAAAGAAAGGAAATCTAACAAGGAAGTCTAACTATCATGATCGGTGCCCATGTGCCCCCAAAAGGTCCTAATGACCTTGTCGTTACTATTTGCGAGGAGTCTCCACAATCGGCTGACATCTTGCGAGCCTCGCTTGATCCACCCACGTTCGGAGCCACCTCCGTCCCTTTCTGGGATGTTTCTTGGCTTGGAGCACCCTGCTCCTAGCGGGCAACATCGGCTTTAGGAGCCACTTTCCCTCGATGAGGCATGTCGCATCTGTCTGAGTGGACCTCTGGAACCGCCTTGAGCATCAGTGTGCCATCGCTCCGACCTCGCACCTAGACTTGTCTGGCTGCCCTGTAACCACAGCAATTGCAGCTGTTCGGACGGCTGCAACCGCAATCCATAGAGACAAAATATTGTACAAGCTACATCCGGATTAATGCCACAGTAAGCCGCAAACCTTCCATGTCGCACAGAACATTCGTGGTGTTGACGCTGACACGGGAGGCAACTACTGCTACTCAGGATTTTTCCGCTAACGTGACCGAATGCACATTCTCCTAGAAACATCCTCATTCTGTGCAGTGTGATTTATACCGATACTGTCGTCTATCCGCAACAACATCTGCGAGCTGATGGAGGCAGCCTAAAGCATTCTAATATTTTTCATTAAAATTTATTGGGAAACATACTTCATATTTAAGTCCTCTAAAAACTGGTTAGATTTTGACTAAATTTCGCGAATCGAAAAAAAGTCTAATACCAAAACTAAAACTCCCATATATTATTAATAGCATTACCTACCATTACAATGTATATAATAACATCGATCTTTAATTTTTGTTTAGAAGCAGGCATGACTACACTCAGCCAGCGTAGAGTAGCAACCATGAGTTCGGCCACCAATGCAGCAGTAGCACTTGTTATCTTTGCATGGAAGAAACCCTTGAGCGCATTGTGCTCCTTTTCCTCGCATAATTCCTTCTTTAGCTAGAGTAGAAACACCGATATCATTTGTGACATGACCTAGTAGAAGGTAAAGGATAAGAGTTCTATTAACAACAAATGCCTTGAGTATAATTACATTCAAAATTATTTGAGTAATTTAACACAGGGGATTGCGATATATCATTAATTTTCCATGATACACACACGGTATCATATAATAACATCTTCTAAATTGTCTACATCTATCAAGCATGCACACACATGTCTATATAGTTTTCACTTACCCTTCCCATGCGCATGAGCAGCAAAGTATCCGAGGAGAAGTAACGAGAAAAACACTAGTGCATCCACCCTCTTTTTGTTTTCCATGACGCAAGAAAATCTAAAGAACTCCTCACGATTGATCCTAGAAGAGTGTATACTTATCTATATACTATAATCCTAGAAGAGTGTATACTTATATATATATATATATATATATATATATATATATATATATATACTATAGCGGAAACCAATTCACTGGCAAGTATTCACCAAAGATATGCTACTCCAGTATTAGCAGTGATTTAGTTCCTTTTAAACAAAATTGTAAGTTATATATTCTATCATATCATATCTACCTATATCTTCTATATATCTATATCTACATCTATATCTATATCTACACCCCTATATTATTTGGTGAATTTGCTATATGTATCTCTATATCTATATCTATATCTATGTGAGGTGTGGGAATACCCAAGGTTAAAATTCTGGCTCTACTATTAACCGTCTGTGCCGAGAGCTCTTAGCCACACACCTGTCCCCAACGAGGAGCTGCAACTGCAAGCCACTACACGCAGCACTGTGCAGCCGCCACTGCCCTCCTCTCCTCCAACACCGCCATGCACAAATCATGCCACCGACTCCTGTCACACTCGGGTTTTAGGGACCTAGGCGTGAACATAATCACCAGGTGTGCTGGGACCAAGTCTCACACATATGATGAATCATGCACAGAAACGAATGCCACAACTTTATTATACAATAGGAGTTCTGTACAAAATAAATTAATAATTACATCGTAAGGAGACAACGATCCAGCAACCCAAAGTTGACTAGGAGACGATGGCCTAGACCTCTCACGAACACATTGCAGCATCCTCCATGCGCCTCATCCTGTTTTACCTGTTCTTGACCTATGGGGGGTGTAAGACAGCAAAGGTGAGCTCACATATATTCATCGCTCAACAAGTTGTGGGGAATAATGTGCATGAACTCACCAAAGGTGGGAGTTCACGTGAAGTGTAAGGCTGATCAATAATAAGGGTTAAAGCTGAGCATTGCTTTTAATAAGTTGGTCAAATTTTATTAGCAGTTACTAAATATAAGTCAATACCAAACCATAATAATATTAGAACAACATTAATAATAAATCTCATGCAATGCAAATGACAAATTGAATTTAGTTCCATAATTTAATCATGCGAGAGTCCAGAGTTGCTCATGACCACGAGCACGGCTAGTATACCAGTTTTACACTCTGCAGAGGTTGTACCATATACCCACAAGTCATGTATCCCATGTTGCCAGGGTTTGTAAGGCCCTTAGACACTTCTGAGGTGAATGGCTAGGGATCCACTACGAGGCCTTTACAAAGTTCCACTAGCTTCCGAAAACCTGCTACAGTTTCTAGGAAGAGCAATGTAGGAATCCCTCGTCTGACCACCATCGCAGCAAAATCAACCCGAGAACCTCCCTACACTCCTACTCCCCTACTGCCCTTGCCCCTTTCAGGTAAGGTAGTCTTCCACTAGCTTTCCTAATTAGTCAGCCAAGGGCGTCCCATTCCACCCTTGCGGTGGCACATGTTTCTCAAGTTAAGCTCCGTGTTCCAATTAAAATAATGATCTTGACATGAACAATAAATAAAATAACATAATAATTGGAACATGGACATAATGTGATATTAATCCCAAAAGCATATAGAGCAATAGCAAAACTACCCAAATAGTTCAGAGGTAAACAAGGTATAAAGATAATCAGACTAGGGTGACCTATTGGGTCCCATCAAAATTAAACCTATGCATGAATAAATTATTATAAAGAACATTATTGGGTAAACAAAAGTGATCAAGGGCACAACTTGCCTGGGACTTGAGATTCAAGGTACCAGGATGATCTTCAGATGACTCATGACCTCACTGCTAAACGTAGCAATACAAACAAACATGGTATAAGTAAAATTAACATTACACCAAACATAAGAATAAACTACATAATAATAATCTATGTATCGCTACGAGATCGTGGGTTCGAGAATCGCTAAATTCAGAGTTACGGTTAAGGAGTTGTGATTTTTGGAAGATCTATGAGATTTAAATATTAAACTATATTATGAATTGGTTAGTATACATCATATGAGAGAATATTTTATATATAATTAACTCAACTTTAATCTTAATTACAACTTTACTAGAGCTCATATTTTAATCAAATTATAATCATGGACAGTTTAGCTTTGATTTAGAAGAGTTAATCTAGTAGACATAGAATAAATAAATATCTAACTATAAAATTATGCGATATGGTATAATTAATGTTGTTACTGCATAATAAATATTTATACGAAGCTAACACGACTTGAACGGATTGAAACAGAGTTAAAATGAATTAGTTATGATTTTCCGAAGTTTTAAGTGGTAGATACGAAACAAATCAAGCGTATAAATTTAACCATATGCTTCATACTAAAATAAGATTACCAGAGGATGAACAATATTACTATGAATTTAATGCAACTAAAACGAATCAAAAAGGAGTTCAAATGAATTTCTTATGAATTAAACAGGATTCTGGAATTATTTTTATACTAGAAATCATTTTTCTATATTAATTACTGGATTTATTTAAGCCATGGGTCGTGGGTACTAATTACCAGAAGTTCGGGGGCAAAACTATAAATTCTAGGGGCGTGCCCGTATTTATTTTCCACAACCAGAGGATGGCGGGTTAATTTCTTAAATGGCTGAGGGCTTTTTAACAAAATAGCCGCGGCGAAGGGGTATCAGTGAGTAGTGGCCATTGGATCCGCGATTTATGGTGAGGATTAGATCCAAACATTTGTCGAACCAGTGTAGCTATCAGCCGCAAGTTCGGAGATCAACGGCTACAAATTAATGGAACGTGATCTGTTTCGAGCCGTAGGATACCGATCCAACGACACAGATCCAACGCCCTAGGCGGTATGCTAAAACTAATCTGGGCCGCCCATCTATGGATCCATGGTTCCGCGTCTGATCTTCTACCCCCAGCCTGAACACGGCGACGCACCAGTGAACGACGGCGGAGCTCCCACCGGCGTGCGGCGATCACGGCTCTGGTGCACTACTTGATAAATTGAAACGCGCTAAACGACTCTAAGGACAACACGGACAGTGTCGGTACCTTGAAACAGGGGTACCCCTGGTTACAAGGTATAAACATCGTGCCGGCGGTAAAGCCTCTAGCTGCGTGGCAAGCGGCTCACCGTCGTGCAACATCAGCCGCCTTGGGGTCACCACGTGGCCAAGGGAAAAAGCGTGCTCTGTATACGCGCGGTAGGTCCGGGCCTGCCACGTGGGAAGCATCGGACCCCGTGCATAACGGGCGGACCTCCGAGAAAGATCTCAGACCCTTCCGTGTGGGGTCCGGATAGATCACCACTTGGTCCCCAGGATTCTAGGGCAGGGAATACCGGGGCCCCGCCCTGGAAGGGGTCCGGTGCTGTCACATATCCGGGGCTTGCACCACGCTCCCCGCTCGGACCGAGACCCGCCACTGCCGCGCGGCTCGTGGCTCATGACATAAGCCGAGCGAAGGAGTCTGACGTCAGGCCACCGCGGTCGCGCGGTCTCCGCATTTATTGCGAAGAGGACACGCTGCCTGCCACCAGGCTGACGAACGATGTGCCCCCTCGGCATTTAATGCGTCCAGTCCACTCCGCTGGCAGACGACGTCAAACAGCGCGCCTGTCCAATCTATCATCGAACAATGCACTCGTGCCATGCGACGCATCGTGCTCATTATCCCTTCTGCAAGAAGCTTCCCCTGCACGCCGAAGGTACACGAATCTCGGGTGACAGGACACAAGGAGATTGCCCCAGCAGCAAATATTTATAGTCCCGAGCGCTATATTCTCTATGTCCCTAGGCCCACCTATCGAGGCTCAGTACCTTTGTACATGCCCCCTTCAGCTATAAAAGGGGAGGCATGCGACGTTACAAGGCCAAATCCAAGCTCAGACTCACAATACATTACACAATGGAGTAGGGTGTTACGCCCCGGCGGCCCAAACCACTCTAAACCCTCGTGTGCTCTCATGTGTTCATCCACCAACCTCGTAACAAGCAAGACGCTTAGGCCCCTCCTAATTTTAGGAATTAGGGCGGGTGCAATCCGCCACCCAGCCGGAGAGATTTACCCTCCAACACTTGGCGTGCCAGGTAGAGGCGTAGGCTTTTAGATTTTTGCTTGTTACTCGATTGACACCATGGTACATATCACCGAGCACCAAGATGAGACCTCCGAAGATTTCCTCTTGGAGGAAGGGACCGCATCCGCTACATCACAGAATTCCGACTGCCAGGCGCCCTGCGCCGCAGCTGTGCGCTCCGCACGGTAGCATACACTGGCACAGGCGTCCCGGACTCCATCGGGGGTCGCTCCCGCCGGAGCGCTCTCCACGGCCAGGGAGCTGCTGCATCATCCACCAAGCTCCACAGCCTCACCGAGGGCTATGGGGCAATGGCACGACGACGTGGATCGCCAACTTGGTATAGCACACATTGGCTCGGTCAGGCCCAGGCCTCAATCGTCCCGACGCCAGTATGAGGCGTCGGCCTCGGTGCGCTCGCCCTCGGTGAGGGCTGCGCCGACCAAAGATCTGCGGGCAGAACTCAATCGCAGACGAGCGGCAGAAGATACGCAAGTCCCCCTGGAGAGACCAGAAGACCTACGGGACGAGCTAAACCACAGGGGGGCGGGCAAGAATGCTCGTCTCTCTTTAGGAAGGGCACGAGAGTGCCGCCGGAGCCTCGGGGGTCACAACCTCGAGCAAGACTTCGCCGCGGCCGCGCCACAAGGCCCGGGGATGCCCGATTCCAGACAAGCATCCCATTGGCCAGAGTAGGCTACACCGCCCTAATGGACCACCTCCGCATGGCAGCGTGGCCAATCAAGTTTCGTCCACACCTGCCAGAAAAGTACGATGGTACGATAGACCCGTCAGAATTTCTGCAGGTCTACGTCACCGCCATTGTAGTGGTAGGTGGAGACACCGCCGTAATGGCGACCTATTTCCACGTGGCTCTGACTGGGCCAGCCCGGACTTGGCTCATGAACCAAGCCCCAGGGTCCATATACTCTTGGGAAGAGCTCTGCGCGTGGTTCATGGCGAACTTCGCCAGCGCCTACCAACAGCATGGTGTAGAAGCACACCTCCATGCAGTAAGGCAAGAACCTAGGGAAACCCTCCAGGCGTTCATTTCCCGCATCACCAAGGTACGTGGGACAATCCCTCGTATCTCAGATGCTTCCATCATCACAGCTTTTCGTCAGGGGGTGCGTGACAAAAAGATGCTGGAGAAGCTGGCCACGCACGATGTGGACAACGTCACCACACTCTTCGCCCTGGCTGATAAATGTGCCAGGGCCGCTGAGGGCCGTGCTTGGCACTCGGCGCCACAAGCTGGGGTCACCCAGACGGGCGGTTCAGATGCTGACACCCAGGGCGATGGCAAAAAGGAAAAGAGGAACAAGGGCCGCGGCCGCAAGAAGCAACAGGATGCTGCTCTAGTCATCACTGTCGCGGCTAGGGGCCAGGGTAAGCGCAACAAGCGCTCACAGCCCCAAGAAGGCAACGACAGCACATGCCCAGTGCACCCCAACAGTCGTCACAGTGCCATAGACTGCTGGGAGATTATCAAACTCATAAGGCGCGTCAACAAGCGGCGCGAGCAGTCCTCCAAGGACGGCTCGCCGCCTCGTCATAGGCTACACAAGGAAGAGGCCGACGAAAGGGCTACGACTGTGGGGGGACAGGACCTCAACTACCAGTCGCCCGAGAGAAACCTTAAGGACATTTTCACCGAAGAAACCGACTCCGGCAACGACGACGACTGCCGCAAGAAGCTGTATGTCATGTACGACGGAAGCTGGGAGCTCGTCTCCCGCAGGAGTGTCAAGACCCTACGACGGGAGGTCATGTCGGCAGTCCTAGGAGTCCCCAAAGCTGCTCTGCACCAATGATGGAGGAGCACCACCATCTCTTTCGGGGCACTCGACTGCCCCGACAACATGGCAGGGGCCGGCGTACTACCGCTCATCACCACCCCCATTGTCGCCAATATGCGACTGCATCACGTGCTGATCAATGGAGGGACTAGCCTCAACGTCATCAGCCATGCGGCGTTCAGGCAGTTGCAAATCCCGGGGTCCCGGCTGGGGCCCTCCCGCACATTTTCCGGAGTAGGCCCGCAGCCCGTGTATCCCCTCGGGAGCATTGCGCTCCCAGTTACATTTGGGACGGAGGAAAACTTCTGCACGGAGAACGTCCAGTTCGACGTCGCGGAGGTCAACCTCCCCTTTAACGCCATCATCAGGAGACCGACTTTGTACTGGTTCATGGCCATTGCCCATTATGGGTACTTGGTCCTCAAGATGCCATCCCCCGCAGGAGTCCTCAGCGTGCAGGGCGACCGCACCGTCGCGCTAGCGGCTGTTGAGAAGCTACATGCCCTGGCGGCCGAGACCGCTCGGCCGGGCGGTGGAGGGAGAAGCCCCTCAGCCTCCGGTGCCAAAGCACCGAAGGTGCAGCCAACCGAAGCAGACGGCGGGCCCGCAAAGACCATCCAGGTTGGCGCAGACCCATCCCGGACCACCCACATCGCGAGAAATCTGGGAGAGAAATAGGAACTCGCGCTCGTCACCTTCCTCCGGGCAAATGCTGACGTGTTCGCTTGGGAGCCGTCGCAGATGCCTGGGATCCCTAGGAAGGTGATTGAGCACCATCTGAAGATCTATCCGGACGCCAAGCCGGTAAGCCAGAAGCCTCGGAGGCAGTCTGTGGAGCAGTAGGACTTCATCCGTGAGGAGGTTCGGAAGCTGTTGCACGCCGACTTCATCGAAGAGGTCCATCACCCCGTGTGGCTGGCCAACCCGGTCATCGTGCCAAAAGTGAACGAGAAGCTCCGAATGTGCATCGACTACACCAGCCTGAATAAGGCATGCCCCAAGGACCCATATCCACTTCCACGTATAGATCAGATCGTGGACTCTACCTCAGGGTGCGACTTTTTGTCTTTCCTGGATGCCTACTCCGGTTTTCATCAAATCTGGATGTCCAGGGAGGACAGGAAGCACATCGCTTTTGTAACGGTAGATGGGCTATACTGTTATGTTGTGATGCCTTATGGTCTGAAAAACGCCCTGCCAACATTTGTTCGGGCAATGAGTAAGACCTTCGGGGATCTGATCCGGGACAAGGTGGAGGTTTACATCGATGACATCGTGGTCAAGACTAGAAGGGGGTTGACCGTAGTGGAGGATCTGACCCTGGTTTTCGACAAGCTGTGGGCAACCCACACCAAACTGAACCCGGAGAAATGCATCTTCGGCGTCTCCGCAGGGAAGCTGCTGGGTTTCCTGGTTTCATACCGGGGCATTGAAGCTAACCCAGAAAAGATCAAGGCTATCGAGATAATGAGGCCTCCCGCCCGTGTCAAGGACATCCAGAAGCTTGCGGGATCTCTGGCTGCCCTTAGCCGCTTCATTTCAAGGTTGGCTGAGAGGGCACTGCCTTTCTTCAAGCTTCTACGAAAATCTGTTCCTTTTACCTGGACCAAAGAGGCAGAACAAGTCTTCCAAGAATTGAAGCAACACCTAACTTCCCTGCCGATCCTGGTTGCTCCAGAGCCAGGGGAACCGATGTACCTGTACATTGCGGCGGCTGCCAAAGCAGTGAGCATGGTGTTAGTCGCCGAAAGGGTGACACCAGAAGGGCAGGGACCTAAGAACTTAGAACCAGCGTCGGGCACCCAGACTGTCCAGAAGCCGGTTTATTACATCAGCGAGGACCTCCATGAAGCAAAGACTAGGTACCTCAAGACACACAAGCTCCTCTATGTTGTCCTGGTAGCGTCCAGGAAGTTGCGTCACTATTTCCAGGCACACAGAGTTGTGGTGGTGACCTCCTTTCCATTGAGAGCCATCCTCCACAACTCAAACGCCACTAGCAATATCGCCAAATGGGCAGCAGAGCTCGCTGAGTTCCAGCTGGATTTCCAGCCTCGCCACGCTATCAAGAGTCAGGTCCTGGCCGACTTCATCGTAGAGTGGACTCCACCCCCATGCGCCCCTAGGGGCCCGAACCCCGATCCGGGCCCCACACCTGCAGAGCGAAGGGGTCTGGTCTTCACCGAGCCCCACTGGACGCTCTTCTTCGACGGTTCCGCCCGCCAACAGAGTGCTGGCGCAGGAGTGGTCCTCGTCGGCCCAGATGGGGACCAGCTGAAGTATGTGGTACGCCTTGAGTTCAAAGCCACCAACAATATGGCAGAGTATGAGGCGCTGATCTTCGGCCTATCTGCGGCCCTATCTCTGGGGGTCCGCCAGCTCCTCGTAAAGGGGGACTCTCAGCTAATCATCAAGCAGGCCCGCGGGGAGTGTAGCTGCAATGAGCCCAGACTCGCACCTTACCTCCTCCATGTAAAAAAGCTATAGAAGGACTTCGCAGCCTTGGAACTACAACATGTTCCCCAGGCTGACAACTCAGCGGTAGATGACCTCTCCCAGAGGGCATCAACTCGAGCACCCGTGCCCGAGGGCGCCTTCGAAAGGCGGTTGCTGAGACCCATCGCCCAGCCTGTCGAACTGGGTGAGGGGGGCAAGACCGGCACCTCGAAGCCGGCGGTCCTGGTGGCGTCCCAGGACCCACCAAAGGCTGTGTGTGCACTGGGGGGCCTCACCGACCCCCCAGCACCACAACCGACAACTCAGAGTGGTCCCGATGCATGGATCTCCGAGATCCGGGACTACCTGAAGGAGGATATCCTTCCTGAAGACCATGTCTCCCCAGAGCGCATAGTACGGTTGGCTAAACGCTACACGACGATAGAAGGGGATCTCTACCGCCGTGGCGCCAACGGTATCCTTATGCGGTGCATCACCTAGGAAGAGGGTCGTGAGTTACTCACGGATATCCATGGAGGGGAGTGTGGAAGTCATTCTTCATCCTGCACGCTGGTCGGTAAGGCCTTCCGGCATGGTTTTTACTGGCCAACTGCCCTCCAGGATGCGACTGAGCTAGTAAAGTGCTATGAAGCGTGCCAGTACCACGCAAAGCAGATACACACACCGGCTCAGGCCCTGCAAATGATTTTGCCCTCCTGGCCATTCGCCGTATGGGGGGTGGATATCCTGGGACCATTTCCCAGGGACGTCGGCGGCTACCGGTACCTATTTGTCGCCATCGACAAGTTCACCAAGTGGCCAGAGGCCACCCCTGTGGTCAGCATCACCCAGGGCGCTGATGTCGCCTTCCTCAAATCGATTGTCTGTAGATTTGGGGTCCCAAGTCATATCATTACAGACAACGGGACCCAGTTTACAAGTCGGATCTTTCAGGAATATTGCGAGGACATCGACACCCAGCTCTGCTTTGCATCCGTGGCTCACCCTAGGAGTAACGGACATGCGGAGAGGGCAAATGCAGAGATTCTTAGGGGGCTCAAGACGCGCACCTATGACTGCTTAAAGAAGCATGGCGCAAATTGGGTCGGTGAGCTCCCATCCGTGTTGTAGGGGAACCGGACCACGCCCAGCCGAGCCACCGGGGAGACCCCGTTCTTCCTGGTGTACGGGGATGAAGCTTGCCTTCCCCCGGAAATCATTATGGGCTCCCCACGGGTCCAGTCTTTTGATGAGTCTGCGTAGGAATAGTAGCGACGTGAAGATGTGGACTTCATCGACGAGCACAGGTGGCAAGCAGTAATCCGAAATGCACGGTACAACCAGGCGCTCAGACGCTACTACCAATGGTTCGTGCATAGTAGGAAGCTTGTGGTCGGGGACCTGGTCCTAAGGCGAATCCTGAATCGAGAGGGGCTCCATAAGCTCTCCCCCAGCTGGGAAGGACCCTTCAAAGTGACAGAAATATGCCGCCCCGGATGTGTCCGCCTCGCCACAGCTAACGGAGTACCTCTTCCCAATCCTTGGAACATAGAGCATCTCCGTAAGTTTTTCCCATAAAAACAGAATTGGGGGTTCGGTCTCTTTCCTTGTAACCAAGAAGCGCATTTATATGCGCCAGCCCGAAGAGGTCCGTCCTCAATAAACCCGGTCTATTGGCCTACACTCGTGTATATCCAGTTATAAGGAAGGGGTTCGACCCACAGAACTGTTTTTATGTCGATTTTGTTCCTAAAGTTTGCGACCATTATTACTATCTCACTGCCCATGCAGTTTCCTTCCCTGGCTGGTATAGCGACATCCGAATTGAGTAACCAGACCCGGCAACCAGACAGCGGGGTGGTTTGGGGCCGTGAAGTCGCTTGGTATGGTCAAGTACCGTAAGCCTACACGCCCCACCACCCTGCGGCCGGTCTTGTTGCGTGAATCAAAGGATAAGAAATACCAGTTGGTGGACCCTATGGGTGCGCTACTAAACATACCTAGCCAAGACTATGTGCAGGTCGGGTCCCAGTTGGGGGTACCCCTTGGGGGTCACGACACCAGTTCCTCCTTATGAATCATGGCATCCAGCCCCGACGCGTCGAGGCCATATCCCAGAGGGGGCCGAGTACCAGGGAAGAAATTGGTAACAATGCACACAGCAAAGGAAAAGTGGCGTGCAGATAAGTTGTAATATCATCCGATAAGTAGTACCTAAAGAGTATCTTATGAAATCAAAGATATATTACAACCCACTCTCCAGCGGAACCATCGTTTTTCTCCATGCAGGCCTAGCTACTCATCGTCTGTAGGATCCCGCTGGAAGCGCCCGACCACTACGTCCACAACATCCTGCATGCCCTCCCGGGCAGCATCTTCAGTATCGGCCACCAGACCCGCGATGACTGGCCCCAAGGAGGCAGCCGGGTCGTGACTCCGGAAGCATGTCAAGACGTATTCTACCGCCGACCAGCAAAGTCTGCTGCCCTCGGCCTCCAAGCGGGCACCAAGAATCTGATCTAGACGTCGAAGACGCTCAGCAGCGGAATCCAGTACCGGGAGCGCATCGGAGATGGACGCCGGCCGCACCAGCGTCGGGATGGGGCTCACCCCCAACGGCACCAACGCCGTGCTTGCCTCACCAGCCCAGGCGGCGATGCGCTAGGCCCAGGCGTGTTGCTCAGCCTAGAGTTCGTCGAGTGTCTTCCTCATCACCTCCACCGCCTAGGGGCCCGAGCCTATCTACGTCTCCTAGGCATCTTGCGCTGCCTGGAACTGACGGACCCGCTCCTCCAGTACCCGCACTTTTCCCTCCAAACGCTCCCTTCTCTCCTCCGCTTCGAGCTCAAGCTCATCCAGCAGCTTGTTCCGCCTTGCCCACATCTCCTCCCTGAAGGCGAGGTCCTCCTCCTGCCAGGTGAGATCAGTTGCCTGTTTTGCCAGGGAAGCTTCCCTCGCCTTGAGGTTTTCCTCGGCGCGAGTAATATCGCGGGCCTTGTCGGTGAGTTCCTGCTGAAGCTTCTGCAGCTTTACCTCAGTCGTAGCCTGCTTGTCCCGCTGTTTCTCCAGCACCGTATTATAAGCTTTCAGCTTATCATGGAGCGCTGTGATGGCCTCCTCCCTTTGGTCTAAGCGTACCTCCTTCCTGGCCAAACGTTTCTCCTTTTGGGTCACCTCTTCCTCTCGGTCAGACACCTTCCGGATGTCCTCCTTGAAGTCCTCGCGCTCCTACTCAAATTCGGCCCGCTCTGAGGCGAATTGGCAGGACACCGCCTTGGTGCGCTCCTCCAGTTGGGTGCACCAGTCACCAAGGCGCTGATGCTCGGTCTCGAGCGCCTCCCACTCTCGCCGGATAGCCACCTCGGTTTCCCGGAGAGCCTGGTGAGCGTGGGACAGCACCTGAGGGAGGGAAGTCAATGTTGCTTCAGGTCCGACGCTAGATCGGAGCGGTCGCCTGAGGATAACCTCCGGAGCCTCCGGACTTGGCAGTGGGACAGAGCTAGACACGCCACCCACACCTACCACCGACGGTGCATCCGACGGTATCGCCGCCTCTGAGTCTGCAACAGCCGTTGGCAACGTTGCCACCTTCGGACCCCCAGCAGGGACTTGGGGACCCGAAGGCGTCGCCTCGGCCGTAACAGGCGGATCCTGGGGGCCCGACAGCGCCACCTCAGCGCTAGCATCACCCTGCACGATGGAGGCAGACGCAGCGGGAACTTCTTCGGCCACTGCCAATGCTGGGCTTGGCACTGACGCTGATGAAGCTACGGTAGCCGCTGCGGATCGCCGGCGACGTCCCCAACAGATGTATGCTGCTGGGAACCAGGCCCACCGGCAGGCACGGTAGCCAAAGGGGACGAGCGTCCACAAAAGCTGAAGAAGGGGCCCTGACAGGGAAAGGACGGGTCAAGACCTGTCAACGTAAAAGCTATGCTCGAAATTTGGCACTTGGAAGAGCCTAAGCTTACTTGGGACCATGAACCTTCCAGTGACCTTGGAAGCGGGGCTCCCGTTGTAATTGCTGCTGCTACTACTACTGCTGCCGCTACCCCCGCGGTGACGGCGGCCCGTCTGACGTAGGCGGTGGTGGTGGTGGTGTCGAACCTGAAGGAGGTGGCGGCGGAGGGCTCACGCCCCTCTGCCCGTCCTGGACCCGAGGATCGGCCTCCTTAGCCCCACCAGCTGTCTTCAGACGCTTCTAGGGGGAGTTCGAACCGAGGGAAAGGTCCGAGACAAAGGACCCATCGGCACGACGCAGTTGGTGCCGCCTTACTCCCTCCGACCTCCCGGCGGCGTCTGGAGTAGAGGAGCTGCATGCAGGCCCCTTGCCCTTGTCTGAGGAACTAGGGCCTGCAGGGGGGACTCTGGGGGCCACATCAGCAGGTTGGGGACCTTCGACTGGTGCACCGGGAATATGGATCCCCCGGTGGGGGTCCCGGCCGCCGGTCTGGCGGACCGCCACCCCACTCTCATCAAGGGTTGGCAGCCGGGCCAGCACCGCTGACCGCAACCCTGGATTGTCGCAGAGCGGCGAAATGCCCTAAGGAGGCATTAAGGATTCGGGTATAAAAGCCTCACCAATGATCCCCTCACAAAAATTTCCAACTGCTCCTAGGTCAGGTTAGTCCCAGGCCCGCGCTGGATCCTGCCAATGTCGCTGGGGCCAGTAAACCAACAACACAGACGCGGCCTCCCCTGTAGTGGCATGACCCGGCGCTTCAGGAAATCACCGAGTACGTGCATTGAGGTGAGGCCACCAACCGCCAGTTCCTTAATCCTATCTAGGACGGGCTCGAACTCCGGCACGAGGCATGGTTTTTCCCTCCACTGCTTCCGGCCAAGTCTGGGCCCGTCACTCGGAAGGGCAAGGCGGTCGCTGACCTCGGTAGTGGCGATCACCCAGTCGTACCGCCAGTTCTCCCACCTTGTGCCACCAAGGGAGGCGATGTAGGTCACTGTTGGATTTGACCTTGACTGGAAGTAGTAGGCCCCAAGGTGGTCTTTGCCCTTCCTAGACCTCACCAATACAAAAAACTGGCGAAAAAGGGAAGTGCAATGTGCCACCCCCACGAACATCTCACAGAAATGGACAAAGATGGCCACCTAGAGGATGGAGTGTGGCGTGAGGTGTTGGAGTTGGAGTCTGAACTCCTCTAGCAGTAGCAGGAAGAACGGCGAAATCGGCAGCGCCAACCCGCAGGAGAGGTAGGAGACGAAGAGCACAAACTCCCCCGCGGCGAGATCACCGAGGGGAGTAGTGCCGGCCCGGATCCTCTCGGCGAACGCAGGTGAGCCCCATCCGAGCATGCGGCACACCGAATCGAGCGCCTCCTCGGTCTGGTAGTGATCGAGGTGAACCAGCATGGCCATGGCAACCATGGCGGCGGAGAACTGAGAAGCGCGAACGCGGAGAGGCGTGGAAGGCTCGGAGGCGAAAGGGCAGAGCAGTTGGGGAAAATGCGAAAGCAAAACCACCGCACGCGGAAAACCCCTCCTTCAAGACATGGCCCCCCGTGCACCCTGGAAAAATCCGCCTGGCGCACACCTAGTGCCCGAACAACTCAGTCGCTGACAGAGGGACCCGGACCTGCAAGACGTTTGGCTGGGGCACTGGTCTCCATGCGCAGGAGGAACAAACCGCCACGCACGCTCCCACATCGCCTCGGGGCCGCTGCCGGAAGATATCCTTAAACATAGGCGAGGCCAACAGGGCGCCCCACGCACGCGGGCACGGCCAAACCGCCATGCGTGGGGGCCACACACCAGTCCGCCGCGAAGATGGGCACGACGGTTGGTATGACCAACTAGTAGTAAACTGACAGCATGTGCGCGCTGGGTTAGTGCAGCACGCGCCGAAAAGATGCCCTGATCCCCGGTCACGCAGAGCTTACGCAGGATTCAGGTTATGGCCCCACCTGCAGGCTCGTGCCCTCCCCTGAGGTAGGCCTGGGGGCCACTGTCGGTACCTTGAAACAGGGGTACCCCTGGTTACAAGGTATAGACACTGTGCCAGCGGTAAAGCCTCTAGTTGCGTGGCAAGCGGCTCACCGTCGTGCAACGACAGCCGCCTTGGGGTCGCCACGTGGCCAAGGGAAAAAGCATGATCCGGATACGCGCGGTAGGTCCGGGCCTGCCACGTGGGAAGCACCGGACCCCATGCGTAACGGGCGGACCTCCGAGAAAGATCTCAGACCCTTTCGTGTGGGGTCCGGACATATCACCACCTGGTCCCCAGGATTCTGGGGCAGGGAATACCCGTGCCCCGCCCTAGAAGGGGTCTGGTGCTGTCACGTGTCCGGGGCTTGCACCACGCTCCCCGCTCGGACGGAGACCCGCCACTGCCGCTTGGCTCGTGGCTCATGACATAAGTCGAGTGAAGGAGTCTGACGTCAGGCCACCGAGGTCGCATGGTCTCTGGATTTATTGTGGAGAGGACGTGTCGCCTGCCACTAGGCCGACGGATGATGTGCCCCCTCGGCATTTAATGCATCTAGTCCACTCCGCTGGCAGACGATGTCAGACAGCGCACCTGTCCAATCTATCATCGAACAATGCGCCTGTGCCATGCGGCGCATCGTGCTCATTATCCCTTCTGCAAGAAGCTTCCCTTGCACGCCGAAGATACATGGATTTCGGGTGACAGGACACAAGGAGATTGCCCCAGCAGCAAATTTTTATAGTCCCGAGCGCTATATTCTCTATGTCCCTAGGCCCACCTGTCGGGGCTCAGTACCTTTGTGCATGCCCCCCTTCAGCTACAAAAGGGGAGGCATGCGATGTTACAAGGCCAGATCCAAGCTCAGACTCACAATACATTACACAGTGGAGTAGGGTGTTACGCCCCGGCGACCTGAACCACTCTAAACCCTCGTGTGCTCTCATGTGTTCATCCACCAACCTCATAATAAGCAAGACGCTTAGGCCCCTCCTCATTTTAGGAATTAGGGCGGGTGCAATCCGCCACCCGACTAGAGAGATTTACCCTCCGACAGACAGGATCGGAGAAAGCTCACTAGAAAAGGTGCGACAGAGATCGCTGGCCACAGGATAGCATCAAATCAGTGGCGGAGTTAATCTCCGGCGAGCAATTCGTTGAGCACTGATCACCCGCACCCTCCTAACACCACACAGGGATACCAGCAGGCCATCAACGAAGTATCCTGAGCACTTATGTGCCCAAACAACAGCACCGACGAGCAGCGAGACGCAGCCCCTGGCAAAGGACGGCCCCGACGAGGAACCACAACTCCCATGCGTATCCCGGAGCACGGTGACTGCACCATGCCCATCGATAGGGTCGGCCACCTCCCCAACAACACTAGCCATACCCAACAATGCCCCAGCATGAAATCAACCCCCGGCGGTACTCCCTACGGTTGGCACAACGGTGGCGCCCTCATCGATCTCTCTCCCTCGATTTAATGGTGGCGGTGGAAACCTAGGGGGGTCCTTGGTCCTGGGGTTCGCAGCGGAGCCACCAGGCCATGCCTTTTTACCCCCGAGTGCAGGAAGACCCTAGTCCAAGGCTCCCATGCCGCCATACGCGGGGCGGTTGCAACGGCCCACAGGGTTAGGGACGAGTCTGACCACCGGGCCCCATGAGTCAGTGTTGTAGAAGACCGTGTGCCACGGCAGGGAGAGGCTAACGAGGGGGTCCCGCCCGTCGGTGAGCCAGGGCGCGCGGTGAGCCAACGTGTGCGAGTGAGGAGTGGGAGGCTGGTCCTATGGGCCCCAGTGGTCAGCGACTGCGATCAGTATGGCTGAGGTGCGGGGTCATAGCATCAGTCGCAGGCCAGGGAGCGGGTTGAGCCTTGGGTGAGGGAGGAATGGGCCGACTAGGACATTAGGCCCAAATGTTGTTCTCTTTTTATTCTTTTTATTTTCTGTATTCCATTTTCTCTATTTCATTTATTTTCAAGTTCCAAACTAAAACATAATGCTCACTAAAAAATCAATCATGATGCAACATATATATATTTATTTTAATTAGTTTTATTCGTTTGGTAGATGTTTTAATTATGACACACTCATATTGTTCCTTTCTTTTTAGGGAAAATAGCATTTTGAATGTGGGATAAGAATTAAAAGTTACTTCAAAAATAAATATTCATTATCCATTTATTTTGAAAGAAGATATTGTATACTTTTCATTTAAGAGTTTCTTGATTGTTTTAAGAGTATGTATAATTTATGAAGAGAACAAATCAATGGAGTATCTTCTATTATTTATTTTTCCCGAGTTTCAATTTTATGTGTTAAACTTAAAAAGGAAATCTAGTCTAGATTTGAGTCATCTAAATTTAATACTCATTTAGATAAATGTCATTTAATGAAATGAATAATCATTTAGTTGAATAGAAAACATTTCTATTACTTCTTTTCTAAATTAATTATTGGTTTCGAGATTTAGTCCTCAAAAATCAAAGCTCAAGTATAAATTGAGATATCTTAATTTACTATATCATTTATTTATTTATTTATTTTATTATTTTTCCCTTATACGAATTTTGGGCTTTACAAATCCTACCCCCCTTAACAAAATTCTCGTCCTCGAGATTTGTAAGAAAAGGGATACAGAAGGATTGGTTTGTAATTAAGTTTTTTTGTCAATAATTAGTTCAAAAATCTAGAATCTCATTTTTTATAGTCAATAGTGGGTGATTGGCAGAGCATAGGTATCCAGCCACTTATTATGTAGGATATAAGCCAAACAGGTTGAGGTAAGAAAGAAAAAGACTTCATCCAAAATGTTTAGGTCTTGATTCATCTCGAGATTCACTTTGACTATTATATCCTTCCTTGTCGATGTCGATCTTTTCTTCTCCGGCCTTGGTCTCATTGATTCGAGGTTAGTGTATTTATCGGAGCTGGAGAATATGGTTAAGATAGATATGGATGAGATAGACTACATGATGTAGGTCAAAATCTTGTTTGATGTTAGGTGGGGATAGACAGATTATGCAATCCATCATGACACTATTGGTTGGGTTAGCTCTTCTGCTCATGGTTGAGTTGGTCTAATGTGCTAAGTTAAGTTAACACCTGGTTAGTAGGGTCTAATCTCTTCTACCAGTATCACTAATCTGTTTAAGTTGACCACAGTAGATCATATTAGCTTAGATCACATTAGATTCTATAATCTTATTTAAGAATATCATTAAGCTTATCAATCTGACTTTATCTTTACGAAATTCTAGTATATATATTTTTTATCTAGGTGGAACTTCCAATTAGTATTTTTTATACACCCAAAATTTTCATGCCATTAGCAGGTGTGGCATAGGAAACAAGGGTGCATCAGGTTTTAGCTATTAGGTGAGTGTAGAGAAAATTTGGGGTTAAGGGAAAGTTAGGAAGACTTTTAGTCCGGGTGGTGGATCTTGATTCATCTGAAGATTTGTTTCTATCCTTCATTGTCGAGGTTAACCTTCTTCTTGGGTATGATTTAGGGACCATCGGTTGTAGTGTTAGATGTCATTATCTGAGCTGGGGTAACAATTGCGGGTACATGGGGTTGGTAGGTTAAACAGAGTTTTACTTACTTTTGGGATAAATGGGTTAGACAACCTATAACATGGGCTAGGTCGTGGTTTCACGAACGAGTTGGTTTAAGACACCAATTTAGGTTTAAAACCCATTTATAGGAAGATGGTCCAATCTATGTTACCAGTATTAACTAACTTGTTTAAGTAATTCTCTTTAGATTGGATCATATTAGATTAGGTAGGGTCTAGATTAGATTGGATATAACTAGATTAGACTAGTTTAAGTTAGATAGATCTACCAGGGTAGGATATATATTATTAATATATGTTGGAATCTTTTGAGATAGGATGGATGTTATGTTGTAGGTAAGTCAGAATCTCTGTTAGGTTAAACAGAGGGGTTATGCAACCATCGGATGGTTAAGGTAGTTGCATGAGGCCGAGTAGGTCGGCCATTCTTAACTTAATGCAGAGTGAATTAAGTTAAAAACATGTTTTATAGGAGTAGAGTCTCATTTATTTCATCAGTATCATCCTTCTTATTAAGCAACTTACATTAGATTAGCTTCACTTTAGCCTTTGTTAGGTTAGATTAATCTATCACATTAGATCAGATCTAAGTTATATTTGTGTGACTAGATTAGACTAGATAATATCTCATTTTTTGGATTAGATCCTGATTGTTACTTTAGGATGAGATAAGTCGTTAGGATAAGATGATTCCATCAAGATAAGATGAATTTATTAAGATAAGAGAGAATCTTTTAAGATAAGATGGATCTATTAAACTAGATATATTTTTAATAGGGAATATTCTGTGTTGTCTATTTTATAAATATTTTCCCTTATGTCTAGGTGTATATGCAGATGCAATTGTGGACATTACTCCATAACCCATCACACTCAATCAAAGATCCAAATCAGACAAGTATCATAAGAACAAACACTCAAGCGTATAGATACCTATAAAAATAGTTTTATTTTTGTTCCTAAGAGTAGGTCTCCTATTCCTAAAGGTCACTTTAGGCACAGGATTTCAAAGTGTGAAATCCGCATTTGTCTTTAGAAGGAAAAGGTAAGAATAATCAGAGTAAAGTGGAAAAAGATGGGAAACGTTTAAGAAAAGTTTAGAAAAGAACCAGAGTAGCAAAGGTAAGTAGATAATGGTTGTCCAGTTCTATCTAGGTTTTGTCCTACAGTCAACATTCCTCTGATACCACTTATGCCACACCCGGGTTTTAGGGACCCGGGCGCGAACATAATCCACCAGGTGTGCTGGGACCAAGTCTCACACATATGATGAATCATGGCACATAAACGAATGTCACAACTTTATTATACAATAGGAGTTCTGTACAAAATAAATTAATAATTACATCATAAGAAGACAACGATCCAGCAACCCAAAGTTGATTGGGAGACGATGGCCTAGACCTCTCGTGAACATATTGCAGCATCCTCCATGCGCCTCATCCTGTGGTACATGTTCTTGACCTGTGGGGGTGTGAGACAGCAAGGGTGAGCTCACATATGCTAATCACTCAACAAGTTGTGGGGAATAATGTGCATGAACTCACCAAAGGTGGGAGTTCACATGAAGTGTAAGGCTGATCAATAATAAGGGTTAAAGCTGAGCATTGCTTTTAATAAGTTGGTCAAATTTTATTAGCAGTTACTAAATGTAAGTAAATACCAAACCATAATAATATTAGAACAACATTAATAATAAATCACATGCAATGTAAATGACAAATTGAATTTAGTTCCATAATTTAATCATGCGAGAGTCCTGAGCTGCTTATGACCGCGAGCACGGCTAGCATACCAGTTTTACACTCTGCAGAGGTTGTACCCTGTACCCACAAGTCGTGTATCCCATGTCGCCAGGGTTTGCAAGGCCCTTAGACACTTCTGAGGTGAATGGCTAGTGATCCACTACGAGGCCTTTACAAAGTTCCACTAGCTTCTGAAAACCCGCTATAGTTTTTAGGAAGAGCAATGTAGGAATCCCTCGTCTGACCGTCATCGCAACAAAATCAACCCGAGAACCTCCCTACACGCCTACTCCCCTACTGCCCTTGCCCCTTTCGGGTAAGGTAGTCTTCCACTAGCTTTCCTAATTAGTCAGCCAAGGGCGTCCCATTCCACTCCATGTTCCATTTAAAAATAATGATCTTGACATGAACAATAAATAAAATAATAGAATAATTAGAACATGGACATAAGGTGATATTAATCCTAAAACCATATACAGCAATAGCAAAACTACCCAAATAGTTCAGGGGTACACAAGGTATAAAGATAATCAGACTAGGGTGACCTATTAGGTCCCATTAAAATTAAACCTATGCATGAATAAATAATTATAAAGAACATTATTAGATAAACAAAATTGATCAAGGGCACAACTTGTGTGGGACTTGAGATTCTAGGTATCAGGATGATCTTCAGATGACTCGTGACCTCACTGCTAAACGTAGCAATACAGACAAACATAGTATAAGCAAAATTAACATTACAACAAACATAAGAATAAACTGCATAATAATAATCTATGCGTAGCTACGAGATCGTGGGTTCGAGAATCGCTAAATTCAGAGTTACGATTAAGGAGTTGTGATTTATGGAAGATCTATGAGATTTAAATATTAAACTATATTATGAATTGGTTAGTATACATCATATGAGAGAATATTTTATAACTAATTAACTCAACTTTAATCTTAATTACAACTTTACTAGAGCTCATATTTTAATCAAATTATAATCATGGACAGTTTAGCTTTGATTCAGAAGAGTTAATCTAGTAGACATAGAATAAATAATTATCTAACTATAAAATTATGTGATATGGTATAATTAATGCTGTTACTGCATAATAAATATTTATACGAAGCTAACGCAACTTGAACGGATTGAAACAGAGTTAAAATGAATTAGTTATGATTTTCCAAAGTTTTAAGTGGTAGATACTAAACAAATCAAGCGTATAATTTTAACCATATGCTTCATACTAAAATAAGATTACTAGAGGATGAACAATATTACTATGAATTTAATGCAACTAAAACGGATCAAAAAGGAGTTCGAATGAATTTCTTATGAATTAAACAAGATTCTGGAATTATTTTTATACTAGAAATCATTTTTCTATATTAATTACTGGATTTATTTAAGCTCTGGGCCGCGGGTACTAATTATCAGAGGTTCGGGGGCAAAACTATAAATTCCAGGGGCCCACCCGTATTTATTTTATACAGCCAGAGGATGGCGGGTTAATTTCTTAAATCGCTGAGGGCTTTTTAACAAAATAGCCGCGGCGAAGGGGTATCGGTGAGCAATGGTCGTTGGATCAGCGATTCGTGGCGAGGATTAGATCCAAACGTTTACTGAACCGGTATAGCTATCAGCCGCAAGATCGGAGATCAACGGCTACAACTTAATGGAACATGATCTGTTTCGAGCCATAGGATACCGATCCAACGGCACAGATCCAATGCCCTAGGAGGTATGCTAAACCTAATCTGGGCCGCCCATCTATGGATCCATGGTTCTGCGTATGATCTTCTACCCCCAGCCTGAACACGGCGGCGCAGCAGTGAACGACGGCGGAGCTCCCGCCGTCGTGCGGTGATCCACGGCTCTGGTGCACTACTTGATAAATTGAAACACGCTAAACGACTCTAAGGCCAACACGGACAGGATGGGAGAAAGCTCAATAGAAAAGGTGCGACGGAGATCGCTGGCCACAGGATAGCATCAAATCAGCGGCGGAGTTAATCTCCGGCGAGCAATTCGTTGAGCACTGATCATCCGCAGCCGCCCAACACCACACAGGGACACCCTCAGGCCATCAATGAAGTATCCTGAGCACATATGTGCCCAAACAACGGCACCGACGAGCAGCGAGACGCAGCCCCTGGCAGAGGACAGCCCCAGCGAGGAACCACAACTCCCCCGCGTATCCCGGAGCACGGCGACTGCACCATGCCCATCGACAGGGTCGGCCGCCTCCCAGACAACACCAGCCATACCCAACAATGCCCCAGCATGAAATCAACCCCGGTGGTACTCCACTTTCTCTCCCTACGGTTGGCACGATGGTGGCACCCTCATCGATCTCTCTCCCTCGATTTGATGGTGGCAGCGGAAACCCAGGGGGTCCTTGGTCCTGGGGTTCGCAGCGGAGCCACCAGGCCACGCTTTTTCATTTAAGAGTTTCTTGATTATTTTAAGAATATGCATAATTTATGAATAAAACAAATCAATGGAGTGTCTTCTATTATTTATTTTTTTCGAGTTTCAATTTTATGTGTTAAACTTAAAAAGAAAATCTAGTCCAGATTTGAGTCATCTAAATTTAATACTCATTTAGATAAAAGTCATTTTATGAAATGAATAATCATTTAGTTGAATAGAAAATATTTTTATTACTTCTTTTCTTAATTAACTCTTAGTTTCGAGATTCAGTCCTCAAAAATCAAAGCTTAAGTATAAATTGAGATATCTAAATTTACTATATCATTTATTTATTTATTTATTTTATTATTTTCTCTTATACGAATTTTGGGCTTTACAACCCCAACACACATGTTGGTCGCTACTAGAGCGCCATCGCTGCTCCACATGCTTTCTGCCCTACTCCCACCGTGCTTAATCTAGCGCTCACCACCACTGCAGCGGGCAAGTCACCCCTTGAGCCCTCGCACCTACACCTCCCTACCCTGCGAGTCTGCAACACCACCACAGCCGCTACTGCTTAGGTAGAGCGTCGTCGTTGCTGCCCTGCAGGCCTCGCTCCTATCTTGGGCTAGCGAGCGATGACGCCTTCGTGCTGCCAGCTCTGACCGATTGGAATTGGCACCAACACCCCAGCACACAGCCCTCAGCCATGGCCGACGAATAGAGGTGGAAGATGACTGAAAACATGCTTGAGTTCTGATGCAACAAAGACAATACAAGTATCAGGGGGATTGATCTCCTTGAATTCCTCACAAAAGGATTGGTGTTACAACAATAAAAAGAGCTTAATTCTTATAGAAAAATGTTACTGCTCAGGTTCTTCAGTTTTGTAGTTCCTATGGTAAGTGATAGTTCAAAATTTTTTAGATTTTTAGGTTCCTACAAGTGTAACCCCATGCATTTAACACAAGTTGCATGCAATATCAAACTACCTTTCTTGAATACCGATTACTAAAATTCTGAAATGCAAATGCTTGAAACATAGATGCTCCACCAGCTGCTGCTCTAGCTGTTACTAGCAGAATTGCAAACCATAAGTGCAACCCCATCTTTTCACAAAGCATTCATTAGAGTCTTGATGGAATAGTTAACATTAGTGTTATTAAGAATAAAGGTTAGATCCTGCATCAAAGGGGTATGTACTTTTCATGGCCATAGAAGGAAGCACTCATATACTAGCGTTAAATAGGGAATTCTCTCGTTTTATTGCCACCTTGCACTTTGACCTCAACGAAAACATTTCATGATTTATATGTTTTTGTTACCTCATCTATGTTTCATGACACTGTTTTTATTCAATGGCCTTCTGTTATTATTTCATCCTGATTGTATTTATTGAGGACAATCAAACTTTCTTCTATGCTAATGTACAGAGAAATTCTATGAATTCTTATACATATTCTTCAGTCTTGGTGTCCTGTATTAGTAAACATGCTTGTTGTAGGGGGTTCTTTATGCAGTTTGTTTACCGGTTCTTATTGACTTTTGTTTATTCAGGAATCTCTATAATTGGAAATTTACTTATCTTCTTTGTTTTGCTTAGCATTTAAATGGACCAAATAATTTAGACACAACTCCCTTTTTAAAACTGTATTGCTTGATTACCATATTTATGTTTGCTTAGCATTTCAGGACTAACATCCTGCTGCAATTTGCAGTTCGGTTGCTTATTGCTACTTTGTTATTATGTCCATGAATATGCAACTTGTGGATGATAAACAAAAGGTGTGCCCAGCAAAGCGCTCATGTGTCTGCTTGATGTTAAGAAGCAGTAGTCTATATAAAGAGTTTAGTAGTGAAGTGTGAAACCAAGGTGCATTAGACATTGAGCATTTGGCACAAATAGGAAATAAGATTGGAACATGTTCCTTCTAAATTGACTTTTTTTGGTGTTTACTTTGGCTAAAAAACTAGGATTCTAGCATTTCTTCTGTCATGTGCTGCTTACATGTGAGTTTGTGCTGTTCAAGAAACAAACTTAATCATCCTTTTCTCATTTTTCTGACTGTGTTTATAGATATTCGTTTTCCTTTTGGATTGTAGATGAAGGCAATCCTTTCCCACATACAGGGTTAATACGTTTGCAAGTTGTAACACTCCAAATCACATTTTGATGATTTAAAAAATTCTCTAAAAGATTTGGACTTCTAATAACAATTTTATATTTTTATAAAGTATATTCCCCTAAAGCAAATAAATAATACTATTAAAAGTTGTGTAGTTCAAAACTTAGATTCAAATCTTGAAGCTGAGGATTAAGCTGGAATTAATAACTAGAAGAAAGATTTTCCATCTATTCATTATTTCCTTTGTAAACTATAGCACTCTTTAAAAGTATTTTTAAGTAAAATGATTCCTAGTAAAGATTATATATCAATTTCCCCTAAATAAATGAAATAATGGATATTCATTTTTGAGTTAGCTTGAAATTTGATCACATGCTCAAAAATAATATTTTCCTAAAAAAAGAAAAAAATATGTGTGCATGACATACTTTGAGCCTTTAACTAAACAAAGAAATGAAATCTCTACTACTTATTAAGGCTCTAAGGGTAGCCTGTCGTTCTGCCTTCGTTCAATCTGGATCATCCATCACTGTTGTTCAATCTGGATCGTCCATCCGCATCGCTGTTGTTCAATCTGGATCGTCCATCCGCGTGCGCAAAAATTCAATACATGTTCACAATACCACTAACTGATTACAAGAGCTGATTGCTTTCTCTGTAGCAGCCACGTTTATAAGTTGCTACCGCACTCTTTTGCTAGCCGATATGGTACCATTTATTTGCGCCGCGGTAGAGAACATGGAATTTATTTGGATGGCTGATATGAGGCCCATCTATCAATTCAATTGTATACGGCCCATCTAGGAAAAACCCTAGAGATGCCCGCAGGCTCTCCGTCGGTCGCGCGGCTCTCGCGCGGCGGCTCCTCACCCGTCGTCGGTCGCTCCTCACCCGCCCCACGGCTGACCAGCGCCATTACTCCTCATCCCGCAGGCAGTCGCGCACCTCTTCTCCTCTACCACTGTCGCCCCCTCCTCGCTGCCATTACTGCTCGCCGCGTCCTGGCTCTGCGAGCTCCTCACTCGCCGGTGGCCTGCCCCTCGGCGGACAGCCTCGCCTGGCCAAACCAGTCGCGCGGCCTCCCTGTGCTGCACATCGCGTGACGACCGCAGCTCTGCTCAGCGCGTGTCAGTAACCGCTCTCCCCACGACCTATTCCATCCCGAGTTAGCGGACTCCCCCCTACCCTACTCAGGCCCACGACCTCCACTCCCACACGCTTCCTTCTCTGCACGACCTCCACTTCGCCTGGGTCAGCATGTATCCGATGAAGATAAATGGGGAGCCTGCGCGTACTCTGTTTTGTTCAAGCACGTGTGTACGCCAGTGTCTGTGGAGTTCCCCAGAGAACGAGGACAATCGACTCTGTTCCCATTCTACCCTGTCCTCTGTGTGCGAGCTCGAGCTCACGTCCCCTCCTCGACGCATTGCCAGGTCCGGTAAGTCCTCCGATGTCCCTTTCTACCACCTGCGTTCATGTATCATCTATTTTGTTGAATTAGTAGTGCAACAGACCACTGGAGTGTTTAATTTCATTGTCACATGTTGTTTGTATGTAAAGTTCTCCCATACCTGAGGATCCCTTGATTTGTTAGTGCAAGCCATATAGACCGGTGAATGTACCATCAAACTCAAAGAACTAAGTAGGTAAACAAACTTTGAGTGAAGCATGAGTCGAATTGGTGCATGCTTTGTTAGTTTGACATGAATTTTTGTTACTTATGGATGAGTGTCGGTTTGTGTGCCACCATGCATTGGTGTACTAAATAGAGCCCAGAGTTTTTGAAATCTGTTACTTCGATTGATTGCAGGGTGGAGTGTTGGTTTGTGTGTTTTTGTAGTTTTGGTATGTTGTGCATGAATCTTTTCAGCTGCCATTCTCCTATAGGAGGACTAGATAATCAACTGAGAGCTCTATTAGTCTGACTCAATGCTTGCAATTATTGAAATCTATACATTGATGGTTTGTTGAATACGTGTACTGTACTATATTGGAATTACTACATCATCTGCATGTACAGGTTTTAATCGTTAAGTGCTTTATATTGGCACCTGGATGTTTTAATTTTCTTTTAAAACCGAAGATAGATTGGTAATATCATGCATGAATAAGTGTAGAACTAAGTAGGTATACTGGAGTGTGGGTGGTCAATTGATGACAATGTTTGTATTAGCACATATGAATGCATGATAACTCTTCTGTTTACTGTTCTTATCACTTTCTGATATTTGCTACGTGACACCTTATACAAAATGCTCTGTTCAGTATTAACTTGCTAACTTTGAAGTTATCATGCATTCATATGTGCATGTAGTGGTGAGGGTGCTATATGCACCTTTTACAAGTAGCCCTGTTTTTATGTACAACCCCATTGCTGTTGGTTTGTTGATGGTATTTCTGTTAGCTGAGTGATAAGTTTTCAATATACGTCGTATTGTGTAATGCTCGGAAACAACGATGGATTCCTTCTTTTTCTCGAACCAAAAATATTGGTTCCACACTTGTGATTTTAATGGTTGGATGACTGAAATTGTGTCTGAATATAGTTAGCTTGTTGAGCCAAAGTCAGAAGATGAACATACATATTGCTAATGATGAAGCAGAAGCGTGGGGGTTGATGTAGTAATAGTAGTTACAAATAGCTTGAGAATGCAGCTATTTTCCAAGCAGCTGATATTATGCATAAAGATAAAAGAGATGTTTTTTCCAGTGACATGGGCACACTGTCAAGTATATAAATTTTAAGAACAATTCAAGTGGCGACATATCATGTATGACACATTCATACATGATTTGTTCTAAATGATTAACACTGCTACAAATGGGTAAAATCAGATTTGTGCTTTAAAACTCTCAAACAGTAAAATCCCTCTCTTTCTTTAATCTTATTCTCAGACCTGTAAATAGTGTTCTGCTTCCTATCACTAACTGCAGCAGATATATAGATTAGAATGTGCCAATTCAGCAAATAAAAAGGATTTGTTTTTCAAGTATCTCTATTCAGTAGATTTGTTTTTCCACATAGGTCTACTGCAATGTTGTAACAATTGTGGCGTGTTTCTAGGAGGGGCTTACCATTGTGTTTTCTTAGAGTTAACCTTTGCTTCTCTACTTGCCATTTTATTTTCTCAGAGTTAACCCCAAGCAGTGCAGACTCTCAAGCATCAGGGTTGCCTTTTCTTCTTGTGCCCACAAGTATGGAGTATTTGTCTTTTACAACCTCGTGTTGCTTACAGTTTACTGTCTTTCCATGAATTATGTCTAGCTTTGAACTTGGGAAAATTACAGAGTAATATTTTATTGCTGATCCCAGACAAGTGTCATCATTGTATTTCAGTTCTGTCATTGTAGTTTGGCATTCCTATGAAACTTCTGGTAGAGAATACCAATTTATTTTTACTGTGCAAAATCTTTTGCTATTTTATATCTCCGAATGTGAATACTTATGTTTTCTATAATAATCATGGGTTGTTTTGACTACCCAGGGAAATTTGGAGTTGTGTTTGCCTCAATTTATGCACCCATCTTTGCAACTCTGTATTGTCCAACACAACTTTGGTCACTGCCATGACTATTTCTTCTATATTGAATATTTGAATGACTTGTTCTACTATTATAGTTTGAACAGTTTCGGTTACATGACCAGTATTCATAATCTGTTTAGCTGTTCTGATTTATTCCTTTGCATATATAAGCCAAACTGTGTGAACTTAGTTTTTCATAAAGACTATGTTTATAGTGATTAATGGACATGACAGACTTGTGTGTATTGGGGGTATAAATTTTATATACACGCATGCTTCCGGTATATAGAGGTTGATGCTAAAATGATAGTTGAAAGGATTAGCTGGTAGTATGCTTTCTGTACGGTGCACTTGCACCTGCCCAAACTTTTCTCTCTCATCTGCTTTTCTTCATTCTTCTTCGCTTCTCTTCATTCTTCTTTCTCGGTCTACAGTTCAACACAAAGCGAAACACCCTTAAGTGAGAGTCCTTGTTCGTTCAGTAGCTTTTTCCTACGTTCCTTTTAGTGATTTCCTTTGAGTTTGATTCCTGCTTGTTCAATCACACAAGATGAGTAAATCGTGGAACATCTCATTTTCATGACAATGATCTCTACCAATACCTTCTGCATGCTTTTAAGTCACCATCCAGAATTGTAATATTTCAATCATTGCTTCATTTGCTTGTTACATCCAGCCATGATCTTGAATACAACTCCTTGACTTCACACAAAACAAATTAACATGGCAAATCAGCAAACTGATCGTTATTAAGCTAAAAGGAATCATTACCTGTACTCTGTGGCAAGAACCATAAACCAAAGTTAAATACAATTGGACAAATTATGTTACATTTTATGATTTAACTTTAAATATTGTTATATGAAAAATCTTCAATTTGTTGCTAGGTTTCTTAAAGAATAAAGACGTAGATAGCGTCTAAACTTTCTACAAAATAAACTCTTATAATTTCATTATGATGTAAAAGAAATCTATTTGTTTGACAGAGGGACTTTGTCATTTAATCCTTTTAATGATGTTTTCTTTGCAATATTGCCATGATTGGTCCTACAAGATCAATGGCGCGATCAGATAGACTAAACCAACATAGGACAATTCTAGCCATTCGTCCCTTTCCTCCTTAAGTATATAGTTCACTTGTCACACTTATATATGAATGCAGAACTTAAGCTAAAGTTTGTGTTTTATATAGTTTCGTGTTATTTGATGATATTCAAGATGTCAATAACTTACCACAAGTAAAGAGTATCTTTGCGAGGGTAGTTGTTAAGTTCCCTAGGCGTCATGATAGTCAACACTTCATCCTACAGGATATCACAGTGAGTTACTTCAAGCTTTAACATAGAGTCAATATAGTCATGTTGTTATAATAAAATTCTTTGCCTCATATGACTTGTATTCCCATATATCTAGGGATCCAAAATGGAAGCAATTTCAAGCCGCAATAATGTTCCATGGTTCGATGCCTTACTCACACAAGGATGCACATATACATTGTATAGAGTGGGGTTCTTTCTAAATAGGGAGGCGATTCAATTTCAGAATATTGGACATGGGCTAGAGATCGGACTGATAACACATACTATTGTGGAGCCATTCATCAAGCCAATCCAATTTCCTCCATTTCCAAAGTTTCTTATGTCATTCCATGAGGTTTATGAACAACCGCATAAGTCGTTCGTAGGTAATGATCCTTGCTTCCATATGGTTTATATATATTACTAATGGCTGATGTATAAGTTATTCAAAGATAACTAATCACATGTGAATTGCTCAGACATTATTGGCATAGTTCTTCATTTAGAGCCATTAAAGCATATCGGTGGAAGGTCGTATAGAGAGGATGTACTAATGGATTCCAGGTGACACTAATTTATAGCTACATTATTGTTTTAAAGCATTAAGTAATTGTTAGGTCTTATTTAGACACAATTAATGTTTTTATAGGTGGGATCTAATCGTCGTGGGGATATGGACTGACCTCTTGCAAAGAAATGCTCTACGATGGTCGTTAGCTAGAGTTGACAATAACATAATTATTGGAACTATGCTGCGTCTTAACCATACACACGGTAATTTCTCTTGTACCTAAAATCTTTCAACATGAACTCAATTCTTATGCTTATTAATTATTGTAACAATAGGATGCTTGGAAACCTCGGATTACAGTACCGTTCATTTCAACCCAGATCATCACACTACATACCATTTGAAGAGTGAGTGGTTCTTATAATATAGTTATAACTATAGCTAAAATTAAAATGATAATAATTTACAATAATCATGTTCTTACAAATTATGTTCTAAATTGCAGCTATTCGACGTTCGTTGATTCAAAATGCAAGGAGTCGTATCGTCGACAGATTACTTGAGAACAGACGGGCACATCTCCCAACTGTGATATCTGATTGAGACGTGTTCTAGCTTGTTATAGTAGATACTTTGTTAGTTATGTTTTAGATGAAACTTAGTAGTAATGATTTGTGCTCTATTTGTATTAGTCGTGTGTTCGGTCTCAATGGTGATCACTTTGTATAAACCTATGTGACCTTTCTATGAGCTAATAAATCAGTTCACCATCATTAGTCTTCATTCATCTTTCTTCATCACTGTTAGCATGGTTATTGATCTATACAAGCCTATGTCATTTGCATAATGATGATCGTGCCGTCGAGGAAATTGCGGTAGGAACGACATAATGATGCTCGTGTTGCTCAAGCAATGTATAATATATCAGTTTGAAAAGTAATAATGTTTCCAAATAATTGAATTTGGTTATCTATATCTTCTTAGTCTCCAGCAACATCCTTTAAATTTGGTTCTCTATAGCTACAGTATTTTGGTAGTACTCACTGACTTCTTCCAAGTCATCACCATAAACAAAAATACAAAAGCAGATATGAGGAAACAAATAGATTAGTGATAGAAGCTCTGCTATAAAGCAGATACTACAAAAAATTATCAAGTATGTGCTCCTACTTGTATACCTGAATAATAATATTGAGACCACAAATTTGTGCAAAACAGAATTTCTCAATAAACAGGGTACTACAGAAAACAATATCATTGTTAAATTTAACCTGGTAGATTCCCAAATTGAAATGATCTAGCCCAAAGTGTTTTTGCCTACTAAACACTTCAATGATAAGTAAATAAAAAATGAAGTCACAAGATGAAGTACCTTGCATGTAAACTGCACAGTTGTGTATTTGTTGTCTATTCCAGAAGTTCCTTCAAAGACCTGATGAATAATGCAGTTAATTAACAAACTATGTTTTCTGGGAATGGAACTAACATGACCATACTGCAGAATCAAAATCAAATTGGAGCTACTGCTAAAACATAATCAGGATAGGTGGAATCACTACTGGAGTACAATCTACTCTCTTACCCTCCATCACTGCATCGACTATTTTCTTGGGTTATACTACATCCAACAAAGTAGCCTTGGGTAGGTGGAATAACCGTGTTGTTGTTCGGTCTCTATAACAGTTGCATAGTGAAATGTCTTACAAGCTAACTTGCACATCTCGTTGTCAATTGGAAGCTGAAATCCACACTTGTCCATTATATACAGTACAAGCCATCCACATTGAGTGACTGTGTAAAGGCAATGCATCGCCTTTGCAGGCTGTAGCGTTGGTTCTGGTAGGAACCTTCCAGCAATCAGGTACTAATGGGATCCTTTCCCTTTCCTTCCTTAGAACACATTTGTTGCAAAGAAGTGTCTACCATAGATTTGTGGGATCTGATTGTTGATTCATTGAAAATAGAGGTGGACTCTGTGGGTTAAAACTTTGGGCAACTGAAGAAAAAATAGATGGTGCATTGGATGTTTGAAAACCGTTATTTGCACCAAACTAAAAAGGATTACTGCTGTCACCACTTGTCGTCTTCTTGTCACCAAATATGCCCTTGTTTGCACCAAAATGGAAAGGTTTGTTGCTGTCACTGGGAGTATCCTTCTTGTCACCAAATATGCCATTATTCGGACCAAACTGGAAAGGTTTACTACTGTCAACAGGTGCATCCTTCTTGCCACCGAATATGACATTATTTCCACCAAACTGGAAAGCTGGTTTACTGCTATCACTGGACGTGTTCTTCTTGTCAGCAAACATACCTGGATGTCATTGACATAATAGATATGAATATATAGTACATAAGTCTGCGAGAAGACTCTGCAATAAATGTAAACAAAGTATATTATACAAACCAGTGAGTAGCCGTACCATTGTAATCTGGTGTTTTTTTGCTGAGAAGGCGATGAAAAAAGGTTCGGTAAGCTTGAGTATGAAAAGATGAAGAACTAGAAGCCATAATTGGAGCCTTCTGTTTGTTATCTGAACTTGGTTGTACTAAGAGTTTGCTATCCTCTGCTGCTAGCAGATTGAACTTATCATCCTTCAGTGAGCTTGGGGATGAAACAACTATTGAACCTGCTTGATTTTGCATTAGCCAGTTGACAACATCCTTGCATTTTACCTAATGAACAACAAGTGTATATGCATACGCAATGAGTAATCTGACTAACAAACCACCTAAGCAATGAACAAAAAGAAAGTAAAGTATGAAAATACAAGATGACTGCACACACTAATCAAATCCACACCTTAAATCATCAATATAAGCACGTTTTAAAAAGATACAATGCAGATGGTTATGTAATCAGAATTAGGACGAAGTTGGTGTTTCTAATTCTCATAAGCAAACACTATCAATGAGGTAGAACATATCGACTATTTTGCAGACAGAAAACATACTAACACAGTTTTTGTTAGTTGGCATGTTACAATTCTGCCTTTGTTAATGTGGGGCCCACATTTACTTGCTGGTGTTTTTCAAGTTTCATAAACTGAACTATTTCTTCCTCGATTTCCCGTTAGTGGACCAGCCAGTGCTTAAAACTTTGGGTAGAACTGGCAAAGTTATCTTCTTCTACTTTCTGCTCGTTTCCTGTTTATCAGCTTATCTTCAGGTCTTTTTATACAAGTATTCTATTAGAAACCAGAGATGGTATTTTTTGGTGCTAACTTAAATCAAATGTTTTATTTATTTGTAAATAGAAGATCCATTATCTTATCTTGTTTATGCTAGCCAGCCCATAGTCTTATGCTACTTCCAAAAAAACTGGTGCAGAGGATGTACGCCACCATAGACAGAAACTGCTGAGAAAAGAATAATGTAAACATCCAAGCGCAACCATTCGTGTTCCAACGACAAAGATGAAAACCTTGCTTTGAAGAAAAGCATGCTCTGGCAAGTTTGGTTTCAGAACATCCAACAGAAAAGCTGTTGCCTCCCATATCATATTTCTCTGTTAACAGATGCATAAAGCAAAAATCCATAAGGACTCATAAAACCAAGGAATGTAAATAGACAACAAGACATTTAGCTATGATTATGAATATAAGCATACCTGAAGGATTTAGCAACCCACACTTGGTTTCCAAAGAACTCAACAATATTTATTCTATCTTTTCATATAATTTCGCCCTCAATATATTACATTAAAAATTGGAAATGTATTTTTATTTCAATTCCCAAGAGTGCAAATCCCCAAATTCCCTTCTGTTGGCGTCGCTCGTAGAAGCATCTGTGCACTATCATGACGCGTTGGTGCTCGTCTCCGGCTATTCGCGCGCATGCGTTAGGAACAACAATGAGCCGGCGGTTTGGACGGATAGAGGATACACAGTACATCGCCAAATGTAGCGGCCGAAGGACAAGCACTATAATTTAGCGGACATGATAGAGGACGCTGTTGGACAGCTTTAGGAGGATGAGAAACGCTAAATATAGCGTATATAACCATTTGCATTCCCTTGTTGGAGACAACCTAAAATGATTACATTCTCTATATTTCTTTCCTCTTCAACAACATTCTCTAAATCATGTCCTCTATACTAAAATACTTATATTAGAGACATTTGTAATTTTTAATTTTTGTACATACATATATAGAGGATCCAGCAGCGTCCTCTAAATTTAGAGGACCGTTTAGAGGACACTGCTGGAGGGAGTAGAGGACGACCTTATCCTTTAAATTTAGGGTATAGGACCCTTTAGAGGTCCTTGTTGGAGTTAGTCTTATATGTTGACTTTGATTCTCAATGATTGCCTACCATTTAACTGAACGTACCAATTTGCTCGTTAGGACTTTCCCTATCTTTACGAATCAATGTTATCCGATTGGAAATTGAGCGTATATTATCCTTTGTTGAAGTATGATAAGGTGACTCATCCTCTCATATAGGTTTTGTGGCTGCCTGAAATACGTAGATGGACCCGCTCCCAAATAATGATGCTCGTTCTCCATTAAAAGAACTGTCCAACATCACTGTTGAAGGTATATCTTCTAATAATATAAGATGCCTTATTTGACATTTCAATAAGGTTTAAAAAATAAAACCCTATAATGGTTCAGTAGGATGTGCGGATGCAAGACAACATAAACGGGAAAGAGAACGAGCACGATACGCGGAGATGAGTGATAAAAAAAAAATGAATTGAAGAAACGTCGTGCGTCATGCAACAAAGAAAATGTTGTACACCATGAGTATTCAAAAGTGTTAGAGGCAAAGGAACGTAAGAGAATCCGAGAAAGAGCTCGATGTGCAACTCAAACTAGGGAACAAAGGACGTTGCGTAATATGAAACCATGTCAAAAGAGTGCAAGGCAAAACTATAGAATAAGACAACAAGAGATGCTAAGTCAGGACTCAATCGCCATTGAGAACCCTAATTTTACCCCGGAGCTTGTGTGGAGTTCCATAGATGCTCAAGCACCTACTGGGTCTCTATTTAGCTCCGAGCACATGGCTATTCCTGAATTGATCCCAACACCATTTGTTCCTACTCCATTGGTGGCTGAGGATGTTGAGACAAACAACCTGACAACGTCTCCTAGACGAAAAGGACATAAACGTCATGTGTCGTATGGCGAAAGACAGATCCGGGTATCTCGTCAAAACCAAGAATTTCAATCAGTCATTGGAAGAAAGTTTTCTACTGCAACCATGGATCGTGAAATGGAGAGTGATGGGGACAATGAAATTGATCACCTGACTACTTTTGAGATCAACAACAATGGTAACTACTAATACATCTTTAATTGATCTAACACATGAATTATAGTGGCCAAATGACTTAACACAATTTTCCATTATATTAATAGAAAGTATCGGTCCGTGTACAATCCCTGCCACAAATAGTGACAAAATGACTGAAGGAGTAGACGTTGGGAAGCAGCACCAGACAAACTCGACTATTACCACCAATGGTAATTACAAGCTCATTCCATGATTAGTTCCCTAATTATTCTTAGTGGTTAATATGATTAAGGTGTGTTCTTTACAGGGGATGATGATGAGACTGTACTTTTTAAAGATGATGATGAAGAAGAAGGATACCTATTCGCTGGGCAAGGTATTTACGTACTATTTTAATATAGGAATATAGGATATATGATTTAAAAGTTTCTCAAGTTGTGTGTCTTATCTGTTGTTCTTTCAAAACAAATTTAGATGGTGAATCTGGTGAGGATATTGAGATTGATGAAACCCAAGATGCCTATACTGTCAACCTTGACGTACCTGACTTGTACGACAAGGTGTATAGTAACATACCTGAAGAAACACATTTGCTGAGCACTGTTGCTGACGGTGATTACTGCAAAGCGAAGAAGTTTCAGTATGAACCACCTGGATTTTGTTGTCGTAATGGACAGATTAATCCAGCCGCATTGGAGACCCCGCCCCAGCTTAGGAGGTTGTGGGAGTGTGCAGATGCTGATGCGAGGCATTTTCGTGATAACATTCGATTTTTTAACGGCCATTTCTCGTTCACTTCTCTATATTGTTGCCTTGACAGTATGACTACAAACATGGATTGTGGTATCTACACGTTTCGTGCACATGGCATGATGTACCACAACGTAAGGTCATTCGGTAGGGAAGATGGGGCAGAACATAAACACCTTGAACTTTACTTCTATGATGTTATCCCAGTCTCGAGCATAGATATTGTAAATGTCGTCAAGAGCAACTTGAGAAAGACAAGGCCATTATTAAACAGTTGGTTGAAATATTTAAGGGAAACCCATACTCTGAGCACCTTAGGAGTATGGGGCACGTTGATAACGTTGAAAACTACCATATCGCCTTGAACCTTGACCAAACGCTGAACCAGAAGTTATATAATGTACCCATCACTTCGGAGGTTGCTGCAGTTTGGATTGAGGGGAGTGAACATCGAGGTCAATTCAGTAATAGTGTTATGTTGCATGGGAAAGATAGGTCAAGCCACGGGATCTGTTCATACCATGGATGTTATGATGCACTATCATACCCATTGTTTTTTCCTAAAGGTGAACTTGGATGTCATGCAAATATTCCTAAGTCCAATGTTTCCATGGACGAAGTAGACGCATATCGCGATCAACATAGGACAAGGGATGCAAACGATGATGATACTGGTTAGTTGTTTCTTTGTGATTCTAATATAATCCTTGTTAAGTATGTTTTTATCAACACTAATTACTAAACCATGTGGCTGCAGAACGACCCAGCCATCTATGTGTGTCTGTACGTGATTATTATTGCTACAGATTCCAAAGTCGCCCAGGTATATTCAATCCAATACTTTATGGGAAGCGACTTTTCCAACAGTTCGCAGTTGATACCTACATCAAGATTGAGAGCTCTCGTTTGGATTTCATACGTAAAAACCAAGACAGATTAAGGGCGGATCTATACAAGGGTTTGGTAGATAGCTTGCATGAAGGAGAGAACAGAGCAGACAAAATTGGAAAGCGAACTGTGTTGTCTACATCATTTATCGGTGGTCCTCGTGACATGAGACGCCGGTATATGGATGCTATGGCCCTTGTGCGGAAGTTTGGGAAGCCAGACATATTCCTCACTATGACGTGCAACCCCAATTGGGATGAAATAACCACAGAGCTTCTGCCTATGCAGTCACCACAGGATCGTCCGGACCTTGTTGTTCGCATATTCCATGCAAAACTAGAGGAACTGAAGAAGAGATTGACTAAGCATCATATTCTTGGAAAAATCCGGTCTTATGTCTATGTCGTGGAGTTCCAGAAGCGAGGTTTGCCTCATGCCCATTTCCTACTCATCATGCAGAGAAAGTACAAGCTAACTTGCCCCGATCAGTATGATCTCCTTATCTCTGCTGAGATCCTTGACAAGAAGAAGTACCCCCAACTGTACAAGATGGTTATCAAGCATATGATGCATGGACCGTGCGGTTGCTAAATCCTAAATGCCCATGCACTAAGGGTCGTGCTTCATGCAAAAACCATTATCCTAGAGCTTTTAGCAATGCAACGTCTCAAGGAAAGGATTCATATCCTATTTATAGGCGTCGTGATGATGGGCGTAAGGAAACGGTTCGAGGTTGTGAATTGGACAACAGATGGGTCGTCCCTTACAACCCTTACCTCCTCCGGCTCTTCAACTGTCACATCAATGTTGAGGCGTGCGGGAGCATCAAGGCTGTCAAATACTTGTTCAAATACATATACAAAGGCCACAATCGTGCGTCTGTGGCTGTGACAGATGCAAACAAGGCTGATGGTGACGTTGATGTGATCAAGCAGTATAGAGATGCTTGGTGGGTGACCCCTCTAGAAGCCCTCTGGAGGATATTCAGCTTTGATCTAAGTCAAAACTCTCCACCACTGATGCAACTGCAGCTCCATCTTGAAAACATGCACATGGTGTCATTTCACGAGCGTGCTAAAGTAAATCATGTTGTCCAACGTCCAGGTGCCGATAGGTCAATGCTTACGGCATATTTTGAGGCAAATAGGCTATACGAGGAGGCTCAGGACATCCTTTACCGTGATTTTCCTGAGTGGTACACTTTGCAGCAGGGTAAAGTGTGGCAAAGGAGGAAACGAAACACGGGTGGACAAGTTGGTAGAATCGTCTCTGCTCATCCAGTTGAGGGGGAGCGCTTTTATCTTCGACTTCTCTTAAACCATGTGACGGGTGCTACCTCCTATGCGGATCTAAGGACAGTAGATGGTGACACACTACCATCTTTTCGTGAGGCAGCACAAATGAGGGGACTGCTTGAAGCAGATGACACAATAGATGAGTGTCTCAACGAAGCCGCTATTTACCAAATGTCGTCAGCACTACGAAGGTTGTTTGCAACAATACTGGTATACTGCGAGCCAAATGATGTGGTAGAATTATGGCAAAGACACCTTGACTCAATGTCAGAGGACTATCACCGTAGTACTCAAAACAAAACCCATGTGCAGCAGATGGTACTGATTGACATTAGAAACATTTTGCAGTCAATGGGTAAAGACATAAAGACATTCCCTCTCCCTGCTATCATTGACATATATGACGATTCACATGGTACTGATAGAGAGATTTACGATGAGGAAAGTATCGAGCCGACGGCAGAAGACGTTGCTATGAAAGAAACCCTAAACGAGGAGCAGAGGTCTGCCTATGATAAGATCCTATCTGTCGTTGACACCAATAACGATGGAGTGTTCTTTGTGGATGGGCCTGGTGGGACTGGAAAGACCTATCTGTATAAGGCACTGCTTGCGGCACTATGCAGTCAGGACAAGATTGCAGTTGCAACAGCTACATCTGGTGTTGCGGCTTCCATATTGCCTGGGGGGAGGACTACCCATTCGCGCTTCAAGATACCACTTACTATTGATGATGGTGCTGTATGTAGTTTCATGAAACAAAGCGAGACAACGAAGTTGCTACAAAAAGCATCGCTCATTATCTGGGACGAGGCATCAATGACTAAGAGACAAGCAATTGAGGCGCTAGACAATAGCATGCGTGATATAATGGGATGGCCTGGGCTACCCTTTGGTGGGAAGACTGTTGTGTTCGGGGGTGATTTCAGACAAGTTCTCCCTGTTGTGCGCAAGGGATCAAGGGCTCAGATAGTTGCTGCCTCTCTACGGAGTTCTTACCTCTGGGAATCCATGTGCCACCAAAAGATTGTTCAAAACATGAGGGCACAGAGTGACCCATGGTTTGCAGAATATTTGTTGCGTGTCGGTGGTGGAACTGAGGAAGCTAACCACGATGGTGATGTTCGTCTTCCAGATGAGGTATGTGTGCCATATACTGGTAGTGACCGCGACCTTGATAGACTGATAGATGACATTTACCCCAATCTAAATGAAAATATGTCTAACACAAGCTACATCACTTCAAGAGCAATATTGTCTACACGGAATGATTGGGTGGATATGATAAATATGAGGATGATCGATCGTTTCCAAGGGGAGCAGATGATGTACCATAGCTTTGACACCGCGGTGGATGATCCTAATAACTATTACCCCTCAGAATTTATAAACACGCTGACTCCTAATGGACTACCCCCGCATGTTCTGAAGCTCAAAGTTGGATGCCCAATCATGTTTCTTAGGAATATAGACCCTGCTAATGGACTTTGCAACGGCACGAGGTTGGTGGTTCGTGGTTTCCAAAAAACAGTATTGATACTGAAATTGTCCCGGGCCAGCATGCTGGAATGCGAATTTTCTTGCCTCGTATACCCCTATGCCCCTCTGATGATGAGATATTCCCATTCCAGTTTAAAAGGAAGCAGTTTCCGATAAGACTAAGTTTTGCCATGACGGTTAACAAGGCCCAGGGCCAGACGATTCCTAATGTTGGTGTGTACTTGCCGGAACCAGTGTTTTCTCATGGCCAGCTTTATGTTGCTCTATCAAGGGCCACTGCTCGATCGAAAGTGAAGATACTTGCCATTCCATTCCATGATGAGAAGAAGAAGAAGGGGGTTAAAAGGAACTCAACGATAAATGGTGCAACATACACAAAGAATATCGTTTATAAGGAGGTCCTTACGCCGTAGCTGACATTGAAGAATGCATGGCAATTAATAACTTGTAATGCACGTGATTATTTTGGTTTTTAGGTGAATATGTATTTTTTGCATTTTATTTATCTATTTTCGCTCCTTTTTAGCTTCCTATTGTTTAGTGGTCATTTGGTTGATACAACAAAGAAAGCAGATGAGCATTGAATAGATGTTATCGATCTCTTTTCATTATGTTTCATGTATTGTTTAGTAAATAAACTTTGGTCTTTGTACCTAACTTAACTAGCTATATATAACTGCACCTCACTTAAATAGAGGAACAATGTTCAGTATCTTCACCAAAATCAAGTTGGGTGCTTTCTTCATGTAAATAATATGGCAGAGACTGTAGCAGTCACACAATGCTGCCAAGATGCTCTAGCAATTGACAATAGAAGATTGAGCGATGTTAGTCAGAGTTTATAAAAGGAACCATGTTCAGGAGCTGCCTGCGATGGCACCATTTGTTGGTTGTGATGTGCTCCCTAGAGGCCTTGAAGGTAAGCCTATCCTAAGGAATTATCCCTAGCATATGGAACATATCAAGTTACCATTCCTTCTTACTAATTTGTTTATTAGTAATATGCTTGGTTGGCTACACAACTCAGTTGAACTGGATATTCAATTTTTTGTATTTCTAAAAAAAGAATCTTTACTCATGTCTCTTGTACCAACATCAATCTAAAGGTGTCTATTAACCAGTATATATTCAGGAGATGGTCTTGTTCATACTATTTGCTGTCATCCTTTCTTTCATTCACTCTACTCTTCATCAGAGTAAAGGTATGTGGTCACTAACATACTTGTGTGTTCTTCATTTGAACCTATAATCATGTACTCATTGACTACATTTTCATGCATCCTCTATTGAAATGAAATTAATTGCAGCAGTCCAGTGATTAGATTTTATGAATTTAGAATTTGTGCCTTTAACTCTCGTGGCAACTGTTCAGCTTCTATGAATATTTGCTCAAGGTCTGGATCCAGGGGAATAAAACTGAGCATGTAAAACACTACAGGTTCGGGACTATTGTCAACCTGGTTTCACAATGTTAAGTAGGCATTGCAATTTATTTGATTCAACATCTCGAGCGAAGACGGGAGCACTGCCACGGTCCATGGAGGACCTCGCCCGAGCCACCAGGTTGGTCACTGCCTCCCCCTCCGGCTCTACCTCCTCCACGTCGTTAACTGGGATTTCTAGAGTATGTCAGTGCGATTTGAGCAACATCCTATGCAATTAATTGGGACTTGGCTGCATTCCACCTCCTATACTTATCCACTGCATGAGCTGTGGGATGGTATTTTGATTAAGTGGCCACCTAATCGGCTTTTTAAATGGCTGGTTGTTTTCGATAGCTGTTGGGTAAAAACAATGTTTCCCTATACCTGCATTGTTGATTCCTATAGATAATATAAATACTGGTGCTAGATAACTGATCTCGTTTTTTTACCGAAGTTGTGTTTGTATGGTTAGGTATTAAATGATGTACGGGTAACTTATAAGTGGTTCTTGTAGTCTGGATTAAATGTTGATAATCCACAGATGTTGATAATCCAGGGGGTTAGTTGATTTTTCATTCATGTACTCTCTTTTCAGTGCATACTTTTCTATATTCAATCTCATGCAGTGTAAATCTATGGAAATCCACAGATGCCAAACCATCAGTCACAACTGAAGCCTTCGATAACTCAGCAGGAACCGTAGATGGTGTGAATGCAGCTAAAGTTGCAGCTATGAAAGATGCTGAATTAGTTACGCATTTCCTCATATCGTATTGTTCCAACACTTCATTTTGTCCATTCCTGTCATATCTTCAAGACCTATATTCTCCTTAGCTAATTGTTTTCTTTTTTTCTGGTGCTTGTCTTTACATTAGTGTGTTCACCTATCAGCAATGCTGCATGGTTTGAAGAAAATGGAAATTGTATCTGATGATCTTGATGTTCTGAACATTGCACTGAGCCACCGATAATTGATAACACAAAAAACATATGACATCCAGTGAGATAGCCATAGTAGTAGCATATTTCCTGACAATTTGAGCCATGGCTTGCATCATTGATCATCCCATCGTGTTTTATAGCAGTGAATAGGAACATTGCAGCATTTGGTGCTAGAACTGGGCGCCTATCCACTGATCAGAAGAAAAAGCTTCTTTGGGGTAACAAAAAGAGTAATCCTTCGGAGGAGATAGGTTTCAGTGAATATATGACCCTTTTTCGTATTATTAATAGAATAATGCCAAGTAACAGTATGAATTATATAGAACTATGTGAGCCAATGTAACAGTATGAATTATATGCCAAGGAATATATTTGTATTTCCTAACACACAATATTTTTTTTGAAAAGAATTAACAGAGTACCTTGCATAGCTACATAAAAACTAAAGATGTCACCTCCAGTATTGCCTTCAAGCATTATCACAAACCATTTGGCATGGTAATACAAAAGGTTGTATTTTCTTATCATTTGACACTGTTATTTTACTGTTTCTGCACTCATGTAATACATCATGGTCATTGTAATTCCAGAACCAGTCTACCACCTCAGTTGCATTAGGAGCAGCTGACCAACCTCTAACTTGCATGAAATGAAGGATATCTCTGGTAAATCTGTTTAATCATTTATGTAAGTTGAGAATCTTTTTACTGGAGCATAAGAAACTTTCAAACATTTGTTATCCATTTGATTGGATTCTGCCGTTGTTTGTGTAGGCTGTCAAGTGTAATGATATCCATTTCATAGGCTATCAACTGTAGTAAGTCATGTTTCCCAAACTGTTCACTTCAAAATAACATGTTTCCCAAACTGAATGACTATTGTTGTGATGTTACTAAATACCGATTTAGATGTTTCCCCGATTGTGCATGCTTTCAAGAATTGTTTTGATAATGCACTAAATGCTACAGTGAGTGAGTTGAACTTCAAGACAATAGTTGATGGCCTAGGTGTTGTTTTCTATCAGTACTCATTCAATGGTAAGCTTGCCATTGTACAAATATTAGCTCCTTGTTTTGTATTATTTTTCTCATAGTGTGATATAAAGTCTAAAGCCTCTATTCAATTCCAGTACCAGCATACTATGCATTGATAATGCGATTGCTCATCGTACTAGAAGATTTAGCACTCTATGCTGACCCTGATTTTAAGGTGCTTGCTGCATCATATCCTTACTTTGCGAAAAGGCTACTGACTGATCCCAACCCATATCTCAGAGATGCTTTAATTGAGCTTGTATTCAAGGATGGAAAATTCAGGCAAGTACTTGCTCATCTCAGTTCACCATCATTAGTTTAGTGCTATGTATTTTGTCTTTTTTTTTCTTTTCACCATTTTTTTATGTTTATTCTGATCAAGGAGTTCTCAATTGCTAGATTTTAATTGATGGAAACAAAAGGAAAGCATTTGATGTCGATGGAAAAGTGTTGCCCACACTGGTTTATATGGCTCGTGAGAAGAGACCTCAAGAACATCATCACTTCAAAGCTGGATGCAATAGCTTCTGATTTGTTTCTATCTATCCTCAATAATTATTTCTGTTTTAACATGTTTCATGTAGAGGTTAAGGCTCTAGCACAGGCTAATGGTAATGGGCTATGCCAATCATGAAAGTCACTAGAACTTTTAGTTGCCATCTAAAACCTTTCAGTCAATAATAAGCACCATGTATTGACTAATCATGAACATGATGTTTGTTACTGTTTATGACCTTATAGGTTCAGAACTTGACTGCTACGAACATTATGAAATGTGACGATGATACATTTGTGAGAGTAGATGTGGTTCTGAGACACATCAAGTTGAACAACGGTGACAAACCATTATATATGGGGAATCTTAACCTCTTGCATAGACCATTGAGAACTGGAAAATGTGCAGTTACAAACGAGGTAATCTCATTTCAGTTTAGGAGTTGCCAACATTGGCAAATGGCAACATATGCCCTTCATTTCCTACTCAGTTTATATCTGTGTAAATTACAGCACATCTTGTGCCACCGTCACATACCTCATTTTCTTCATTGCCCGTCCTGACTCCTATCAATAAATTACCACAGGAGTGGCCTGAGGATATCAACCCACCATATGCAAATGGACCAGGCTATGTGATTTCTGGTGACATAGCAAAATTCATTGTGTCACAGCATGCTAATCAGAGCTTAAGAGTAAGTTTGAGCTGCTTCCTTATCCAGAATACTTTTCACAAACTTGAATTCCTGATGTAAAAATCGGCCTGTCTTGCAGTTGTTTAAGATGGAAGATGTAAGTATGGGTCTATGGGTCGAGAAATTTAATGCAACAAAGCTTGTCCAATATTCCCACAGCTGGAAGTTCTGCCAGTATGTGAAGCGTCCCCAATCCTCTCGGACTCAAATGTGATACAATTACTAGTCCCAGGAGGCTAGTAAACACATTTATACATCAGATGATTCTAGATCTGCTTAAACGAGACAAACCTATAAAGGTGGCGATCAACTTTAAGAGTTGGTCCACAACTCGGGACATATCATCAGAGTGGGGCTGAAGCAGCCCGATATACGCAGTGAAGCAATTCAGCGGTCCAACAGCCACAGGCAAGGTTGGGAACAGTCGTAACTCTTACCCGATCTCCTTTTTCTGAAAAACAACAAATAAGCAAGGGTGAGTACAAACGTACTCAGCAGCCCACCTTCACCCGCGGAATGGGGAAATCAGATATAATGCATGGAATATGTGGAGCTCAGGATATTTTGCAGAAACAGCAATATTTTATGCAGAGTTGTTTTGAAAAACATTTTGTATTTTTGCAAAGCGCATCCTCTCCAAAAGGAGCAGGAAGTTTTTCAGTATTATAACAAAATCCCCTGGACTAAACCATCCAGGTATCTCAGCAGTTCCCACTGGTTTTCATTTTCAAAAACAGCTACTGGACTTCCCGTCCACCATAGCTCACGGCTCAACCGCCGAACCTTTTAAAAACCACTTTTCTCAAACGCACCTCTTTTTTTGAAAACAAAACACTAATTGCCATACCATACCAGACTCGTCCATTCCTGTGGACACAGACTATTCGAATAGGTTTTCAAACTCTGCGCAGAGGTGTACACTTTACCCACTAGTTCGGCTCTGCGATCCCATGGCCAATGAGACCCGAATCCGACTCTCTTTCTTTCCCCGCACGTCCTAACCTTAACGGTTATCCGGAAGGAGTTAGGCCACCACCATGTCCAAACCGGACAAAACTTTCCCCCTCCTTATCCTCCCGGTGCTCCCCAGCCTTCATAACCCTGGGGTTGGACCGTACGAGTTCAGATTGAGTGACTGCCCACACAGTCTCGAGTGGTTGTACTATTAAAGAGTACAGGTAGTGAAGATGACAAACCGGTCCTTATATGAGGGGACAATCCTTCTGCTCACGCCTAAACCAGCTGAGCCAACACCTTAGGCCCTCTCCTAAACCAGGGAGTCCCTGATTATCCCACTCACAAGGTGATAAGGGTGAAAACCCTTCATCACACACATTTTGAAAAGCATTTTCTTTTGAAAACTCACACCTATTCTCAAATCATTTGGAACATATATATCAGGGATTGATTGCGGCAAGCGGCTGGGTGGCCATAATAACTTGTCTCAAAATCATATCATGCATAAAATAACAGGCTGAGTGTAACACCCCTGGTGTTACTATAACTAAAACTTGAGCATGGCATCATAAGCATTGGCATTGCATATGTTTGATACACCTAGAGTGCATTCACTAGGTAAAAATTTCAAACAAGTTGTATTGTTTTAATGTTTTGCAAATAGGACCCTGAATAGGAAGCTTTACCCTAAATAGGGATTAATGGGGTAAAACTTAACCCAAGTTGAGAAAACCTAAAAGCTTTAGGGTAAAAGTCATAAAATGACCCCAAAAATAAACTTGAATCACCTTTATACCCCTGGGATACCAAAAACACTAATTGGAACCCTGGAAAACCCTAAAACCAAACCCTAGGGGCCTATGTGCAAAATTAGTCCACTTTGGGACTAAAGTGCAAAAACCAAGTTAAATAAGTATCTTAAGTCATTTGGGCCACAAATATGGGAGTTTGCAAGTTAAACCCTGAGATTTGGACTTATGTGCAAAAGAGCCACACTCTTTCTCAAATGCCTAAGTCTGATTTCAGTGATATTGGCTCAACTTTGGAGCCTTGTAACTTTCAAATTATAGAGTTTTTGCCCTAGGTCACCACATCAAAATTGAAGCTCAACTATAGGAGAACAACTTTGCTTAAAGGTGTGAGCATTGTTGTTAAGGAAAAACTGAAGATAATCATGCCTGAAGTTGGACTGTCAGGCTGGTATAGACTGAACTTCAGTTGGACAGTGACCTTGATCCAACATTAAGGGACATCTAGACTAAGATCCAGTGGGAATCTACCTTGGATTGTTATAACAAAGTTGTAGAGCTACCATACAAGAACAACTTTGTTGCAGAAAGTAGGCTTAGGTTCCACATAAAAATTGGAGAAAACAGGACTCCAATTTGATCTGTCAGTCAAGCTTTTTACTGAATCCAAAGCACTGTTCATTGGTTTTCAGTAAAATCACCGTGGATATGGATTGGCTCGCCGGCGATAAGGATGTCACCGTGGCTCGGGTAAGACGTCGGCGGCCACGGCAAAAGTTACTGGCGACGTGTCAAAGTCTCCCTGAGGTGGCAAGCCCCGGTTAAACGGCGGTCACCGCGCTGTCACCGGAATCCACCGCGCGGGTGTGCTCGCCAGCGCAGTCACAGCTCAGGGATCTCATCCCTCCTCGGCCGGCCGACTATAAATTGGACCCTGGTGTTGCTTCGTCGTTGCATTCCGCGCATCGATAACTAGTCACTTGACTCGAGCTCACCGGAAAACCCACATAGCTCCCAAATTCCCTCTTCCGCTGTTCTTGCTCCGCCGCAAGGGACTCCACTGTGGTCAGCGCTCTTCGGGTTAGTGCATACCCAGTTGATTCGAGTTCTTGCTTGTTTGTAGCCCCCTGTTGCTCTCGGAGCCGACCAATTGGAGTTTACCCGAGCCTCATCACTGGAACACCCCTCTGCTCTGTAGAACAGCCGCCGTGACACCCTCCCCGGAGCCCCGCGTTTCTATTCGCGTCCAGTTCAGATTTGTGTATATACATCACCATTGGTTGGCCTGTGAAGCTTTCCCAAGCTTCAATTGGGTCGTTCGCGCCACCGGTTGGCCGGAACACTTCCATCCATATGACCATCCGCCCTGTCACCGTGGACCGGTAGATTCGTAGTCGCAACGATGAAATTGAATTGGGGGAAAGGTTCGGTAGAGGTTCAATTGTGTTTATGACGCTCGGGCGCTTCAGCCGTGGTGGCATCCGGCTGGTCTAACTCGCCGGAGCTCGGCCTACCCGTGCGGAGCGCCGTCGGGGACTAGGTGTGGTAAAAGAATAGAACGTGAAGGGTTTTTCTGCAAACCATCAGCGACTCAGTGCAATAGTAATCGAACTCACTTCAGATTAATCAGTAAGCCGTGGGCCTTTCTGCAAAATCGCCAGGGCGCGGGCGCACGTGCGCGTTTTCCCCTGGTACTGGGCCGGCTGGGCTAGAATCAGCCCAACAGTGTTCAACCCTTTTCCCTTTTCTTTTTCAGAAGAACTTTAGAAATATGTAGAAAATTGTAGAAAAATGCTAAAATTGTGAAACTAATTTTCCTAGGCTTGTTATTTTCCCTAGAATTTAGTAAAAATAGTTTTGTGATTTTTAGTGGAAATAAGAAATTTTAAGGTATTTAAAGTGGTTAAAAGTATCAGTTATGGATTTTTAGAAAATAACTGGTAAGTCTAAAAATGCCCAAACTTTTTATAGGAACTTAAAACAATATTTAGAAACCTTGGGTAGGGTTTGAATTGATTTGGACCTTGTTTGATCACCAAACCCAAAACCACCCCCCCTGCCCTATGAACTCCTTTACCGACTCCGGAAACCCTAAGTTCCCGGAATTCCGTGAAGGAAAGTTGTACTCAAGACATAGATAATAAGTTTATATTATCTTTGCATCCTCATGCACATTACATGGCATTCATTCTTATATATATACCTATATGGTTATATTTAGAAAACGAAGAAGAGAGTGAGGTGACTGAAGAGAAGACACCACCACCTTGGAATCTCAGGCAGGGACTTGGCTCTACTTCAACATCTGCGGGTCCGAGCCTGACTCACCTGTGAACGAAGGCAAGCCCCGGTGCATGCAACCCTTTCCTTGTGTTTTTAAATACTTTTCGCACACTTTAAGTCTAGTGAAATGTGCATTAGGTTCATAGGAGTTGCTTGGAACCCTTTGATGCATTGCCTTCCTTGATATCCATACCTTTATAGATACTTCTGATGAAGTATCAAAATATGATTTACAAAATTGCTTAGCCTTGCTTAGAGGTAAATCTTGTGGATAGAGCTTGTCCTTTGCATTGATGCCTAGCTCAGGGGTTATCCTGAGGAAGGATGGCTTCTACCTGCAAGAATATTTTCATTTGGAGCAATGGTGGGATCTTACTGCAAAGTTCCCTGTGATGCTCTTTTCATCCTAAGGAACAGAAACAATCCTAAGGATGGAAGTACGTAAATCGAGACTTGGGGTAGGAACAGGTGATGTTCTACCCAGGTTGGTTAAGGATTAACGCGTATGTAGGTGTGCTGACCGCGGACCCTTTAACTGGTCACATGCCTCGTCATGGGTAAGCCTTGCCTCGGGCAGACTAAGGCCAGAATAAGATAACACGAAATGGGCGTGGAGCGGTGGCGAGAGTAGCGTGTACCCTCCGTGGCAAGAGGCTGGACGGTGGTGTATCTATGCTCTCGGTTTGCGTGAACCTGATCTGGTCTTAAGAACCCCGGTGGCGGGTTGACATATGCAAGGGTTAAGTGCTACATATGTCGTGTGATTGGAGATCCTCAGCTGAGTATAATCGATTCGGATCGCCGTACCTTCGCGGTTATGAAGACGTGGTCACTTGTCTACAACCTAAAGTCAGGATGCGAACACTATGGATAAAAATGATGTTGTATTGATGAGATGATTGAAATTAGACTAGATGCAAATGGAGTCTATTAATACTTAATATGGCGTTAAAAGATTGAAAGTAAGGACTCACTTTAGTAAGCTACTTCTGCAAAAGTATAAGTTGATTTTTGCTAAAGCCTCTCCTTGACTCATATTTATCCAGCATACCCTTGAGAGTCTTTTCCTTAGTCGGGTAAGACTTGCTGAGTAATTCCATACTCAGGGTTTATCCCTTTGTTGTTTTTAGGTGAGGAAGCGACAAATTTTTGTTGCTTTTGCTCCAAGGTGGTACCAAATGAGGAAAAACAAGACTGAAGTGCGGGAGGACTCGGTCCTCCACTTAGGATCTTTTGCTTATAACTTATCGGGAGGAGTTTGTGCCTCCCTTGGTTTGTATAATATTACTACTCTGCACTCACTTTTAGTTCTGGTCTGTAATAAAATAACTCAAGCTTGCTTTTGAAATAAATGTAAGTTTATGTAATTGCTTCCGCATTTCTTTATCTCCGATGTTCTGTAATGTCTGCAAGACGGGTGAAACGTTCCTGGTAAGGTAAGGAAAGATACCGAACTTGTCAAGTGACTTAGGAACATCTACAGGGTGTCTGATGTCTGTTAGACAAGGACAACTGTAGGTGGGCCTAATTACTTGGGAGGTTCCGTCACAGCTGGTATCGGAGCGTAGCCCTTCTTTGCAGATATTATGAGGCATCTTCAAAAGGATTTTCAAAAGTCTTACCTAAAAACTCTTTTCTCTTCTTACCTAAGTATTCTGAAGAGTCTATCTTAAAGACCAGATAGGAAGAGTGCAATGTATAGAAGGTTGAATCGACTAAGGTTGATTCTGTAATTATACATGCATCATGCTAAGCACTATATTAATAAAATTTCCCCCTTAGAGAAATGTTGTCGCGCATCAGAAAGACCGCGCGCAAATCTACTAGACCCATTGGCGTACCCTGCCATTAACTTACCCCAAGACATGAAGAAAGTAGCAGTGGTAGCAATGATCCTATCGGGGATCTGGAAGCACAAGTCGAACTGCTTCAATCAGAACTCCGTCGCAGGAATGATCTATGGGTCGCGGATGCAGCCATCCGCTACTTGCAAGACCAACTCGCAAAGCGAGATCTAGCGCCCGATTGGGCGGTTAACTCTCGTCCACTCTCCTGGGCCAAGGAAGCCAAAGCTCAAGCCCGCGTGGAGGAGCTTAGCTTAGCCATGGATAACTTGCAGGTTTGTTGTAATGCACTACATGAAGAAGTTCATGTGTTGTATTCACAACTGCACCCAAACGTCCCTGCAAATTCTGTCGGGATGGAAGCTGGACCTTCTCATGTAGCGAGAGAAGCACTTAATGGTGAATTGGACCTTTTTAGGCTCCGTCCCTCTATGAAGTTGGTTGACGAATGGTCTTCTACGCCCAACAGTAAAACTACTAAAAGTGAAAAGAAGTGGCTTACCAAGTGCCCTTAACATTGGCCAGACAGGGCTTTCCTACTAATATGATCGTTCTGAAAGGCCAAGACATAAATGTCATTTTGGGCATGAACTGGTTAGCCCAGCGTAAAGCAGTTCTCAACACGGATATGAGAACCATCAGGTTGAGTTATGGCCAATAGAGAGTTGGTGACTTGATTGCCTAAACCCAAGAATTAGGCTATATTAGTATTTAGTGAACCATGACCCGACCCAAAGTCGAATTTTCCGTTATCACTTCATGACCACACCCGTACAAATAAATGCCTAGATAATTTCCTTGTCGGACCTAAAGTGTACCTAGACTTCAAACAAGGATCTCAAGTCATGCCTCCTTTTAGAGCCATTCTCTTGATCAGCTGATGCAGGTTGAAGTCTCTAGTGTAGTTGGCCTCTCCTCATGGATCGTCATGTTACTTTATTAGCCCGACCTAGAAAAGACATGTCCGACCATTTTCTTGAATTTGAAGCCTTTGGTTCCTTCATATCTATCGAAGGCATACCAACTTAATCCTTGACCTTGTGATCCCTATGATGGGCATAGAAATATGCTTGGGCTGAATTAACAGTCTCCCATCATATTCCTTTCATCAAGTTTAGGGTATGGCCATGCCTTGTTCACTTCTTTGGGCCATGATCTATTTGGATCTCTACTTGTAATCGTTCTTACAGGTGGAGTCTCTTCTGTACCTTGTCATTCTTGATCAGTCTATTTGTGTTGTGTGAGATTCCTTATTGGTTATGTCTGGTATTGGCGTTATGACTAAAATTGATGATGCTGCGCCAAAACCGAGGGCCTCTTGTGGGTATACACACAAGGTTGTGCTGCTCGATGCACGCTGGTATCACAGTTAGTAGTCATAATCCATTATGAGATTATATCAATATGTTATCTCTATGCAAATTGTTCTTACCACGTGAGATCCATTATTGGTGCCAGTTTTGTAATGGTGTCATGGTTAAGAACTTATGGTACCGCGGCGAAACTGAGAGCCTCCTGTGAATGTACACACAGGATTCTGCTGCTTGGCGCCTGCCGGTACCAAGGTCTCTGGTCATGACCCATTGTGAAACTACACTGATGTGTGATCTTCTGTGGACTTCTTCTTTAAAACAATTTCTATGTTGTTTGTGAAGAGATCAAGCAACATCTGTCATTTCCATTGGATCAAAAGGGCATACCACTTTCATGTGTGGTCTTATTTCTTTTGATCTTGGTAGTGACTCCTCATACAAGTTCCCTTTACATCCTTTGTGTAAAGGTGAAGCCTTGGATCTTTTTAGTGTAAGAAAACAACTGATTAGCTCTCAAAATAGAGATCTGTTTTCCCTGCTGCTGAAATGCAGGAGTTTGTTCATTCGCTTTCCTAATTAATCCATGTATTCCCTAACCAAGTGGATAATTCATCTTGCATGAAGAAACGGATGAACAACATGACCAAATGGATTTTTACCCAAATGCATGACCTTTTGCTTGCAAATGTGAACTCTCAACCCCTTGGCTTACCAATGGTACTGAGAGAATTTGCTTAATGTCAAAAATAGTTCAACAAGTTGGTTTTGACTAACTTGTAACTGCCCGTTGAACGAATGCTGAGTTTAGAGATCGTTTTATCGTGTTGTCTAAACTCACTTTGGTTCAACCCACCATAAAGAAAGTACTCACCAAAATCAAATTAAGTCAACCAGTAACCACCTAATTATCATTCTAGTCGTTCCTCGACTGCCTCACACATGCTTTTCCTGTGTGTGTGATCATGTCGGTTTACGACTAGTGCTGGATAAAATGGACTGGTTGCAAAGTCCGTATCTACTGATCCCTCTGCTGGTGATTCTCTCGAATCTATATCACCTTTTTGGGACTTGGATTTTCTGCTTAGCCACGGGTCAACCGTAATGTTATTCGACAATCACACCCGTCTCATGCGCTATGAACTTACTGTAACCACTTGTTGGTAAACCTCTTCTTGTGTGTTTTACCCAAGATGGTGCATCTGATTCTATTTGGGTAAAGTTGCATAATTGCCACCCAACAGACTCAGATAGTACAGTGTCATCAGAAGAAGCAAATTGCACACATGTAACTTTATGTGTTCTTCTAGTGGGCAAAGATGCAAATTGAGATTGCACACTATGTGGCTAGATGTGACACTTGTAAACGTGTCAAGGCCATATACATGAAGACTGTTGGTCCATTACAATCCTTACCTATCCCAACATGGAAAGGGGAAGACATTAGTATGGACTTTATTGTGAGATTACCCAGGACTAAGAAATTGGTATGACTCTATCTGGGTTATTGTTGATCAGCTTACGAAAATTACTCATTTTTCTGCCAGTCAAAATAGACCACCCAATTATTGTCTATGCCCAATTGTACATTGCTCGTATTCTTAGTCTGCATGGTGTTCCGAAAACCATAGTGTCGGATCGTGGACCTCAATTCGTATCCAAATTTTGGGAAGAACTTCATAAATCCCTGGGTACTAAGTTGCTCCACAGTTCGGCCTATCATCTTCAAACCAGTGGGCAGACTGAGAGGGTAAACCAAATACTAGAAGATATGCTGCGGGCATGTGTTCTGGACTTCTCACCGAAATGAGATGAATGTTTGCCCTTAGCGGAGTTTTCATATAATAATAGCTATCAAGAAAGTATTAAGATGTCACCCTTTGAAGCTTTATATGGACGACGATGTCGTACTCCGCTAAACTGGTCTGAACATGGAGAAAGGCATTTCTTTAGGCCTGATATAGTGTAAGAGGTCGAAGAAAAGGTTCAGAGAATTATTCATAATATGAAGAAAGCTCAGACTCGACAAAAGAGTTATGCAGACCGACGACGACAACCCTTATGTTTTCTGGTAGGCGATTATGTCTACTTGAAAGTTTCACCAATGAAGGGTGTATCGCGTTTCGGGGTTAAAGGGAAGCTTGCACCCAAGTACATTGGTCCATTCCTGGTGATTGAGCAATGTGGACCAGTGGCGTACCGACTTCAACTACCCGAAACATTGTCTGCTGTGCATAATGTGTTCCACGTGTCACAATTGAAGAAGTGTCTTCGGGTTCCTGATCGAACCGTTGAAGTAACAGATGTTGTCCTTGAACCAGACTTGACATACTCTGAGCACCCTATTCGAGTCTTGGATCAAAAGGACAGGGTTACCCGGAGAAAAACTCTCAAGTTCTACAAGATACAGTGGAACCAGCATTCTGAAGATGAGGCTACATGGGAAACTCAAGATTTTCTAGAAAAGAATTTCCCAGGCTTTTTAGCCTCATGTAATTTATAAAGTATACCACATTGTTGTAATGAAGGAGTGAGTCCCAGACCACCCCTGCCTTGTACCAAAACTTAGGAAATAAAAATGTGATATGTTTCCTTTACCATTACCTACCCTAGGATTTTTAATCTCGAGACGAGATTCTTTTATGGGGGAAGGATGTAACACCCCTGGTGTTACTATAACTAAAACTTGAGCATGGCATCATAAGCATTGGCATTGCATATGTTTGATACACCTAGAGTGCATTCACTAGGTAAAAATTTCAAACAAGTTGTATTGTTTTAATGTTTTGCAAATAGGACCCTGAATAGGAAGCTTTACCCTAAATAGGGATTAATGGGGTAAAACTTAACCCAAGTTGAGAAAACCTAAAAGCTTTAGGGTAAAAGTCATAAAATGACCCCAAAAATAAACTTGAATCACCTTTATACCCCTGGGATACCAAAAACACTAATTGGAACCCTGGAAAACCCTAAAACCAAACCCTAGGGGCCTATGTGCAAAATTAGTCCACTTTGGGACTAAAGTGCAAAAACCAAGTTAAATAAGTATCTTAAGTCATTTGGGCCACAAATATGGGAGTTTGCAAGTTAAACCCTGAGATTTAGACTTATGTGCAAAAGAGCCACACTCTTTCTCAAATGCCTAAGTCTGATTTCAGTGATATTGGCTCAACTTTGGAGCCTTGTAACTTTCAAATTATAGAGTTTTTGCCCTAGGTCACCACATCAAAATTGAAGCTCAACTATAGGAGAACAACTTTGCTTAAAGGTGTGAGCATTGTTGTTAAGGAAAAACTGAAGATAATCATGCCTGAAGTTGGACTGTCAGGCTGGTATAGACTGAACTTCAGTTGGACAGTGACCTTGATCCAACATTAAGGGACATCTAGACTAAGATCCAGTGGGAATCTACCTTGGATTGTTATAACAAAGTTGTAGAGCTACCATACAAGAACAACTTTGTTGCAGAAAGTAGGCTTAGGTTCCACATAAAAATTGGAGAAAACAGGACTCCAATTTGATCTGTCAGTCAAGCTTTTTACTGAATCCAAAGCACTGTTCATTGGTTTTCAGTAAAATCGCCGTGGATATGGATTGGCTCGCCGGCGATAAGGATGTCGCCGTGGCTCGGGTAAGACGTCGGCGGCCACGGCAAAAGTTACTGGCGACGTGTCAAAGTCTCCCTGAGGTGGCAAGCCCCGGTTAAACGGCGGTCACCGCGCTGTCACCGGAATCCACCGCGCGGGTGTGCTCGCCAGCGCAGTCACAGCTCAGGGATCTCATCCCTCCTCGGCCGGCCGACTATAAATTGGACCCTGGCGTTGCTTCGTCGTTGCATTCCGCGCATCGATAACTAGTCACTTGACTCGAGCTCACCGGAAAACCCACATAGCTCCCAAATTCCCTCTTCCGCTGTTCTTGCTCCGCCGCAAGGGACTCCACTGTGGTCAGCGCTCTTCGGGTTAGTGCATACCCAATTGATTCGAGTTCTTGCTTGTTTGTAGCCCCCTGTTGCTCTCGGAGCCGACCAATTGGAGTTTACCCGAGCCTCATCACTGGAACACCCCTCTGCTCTGTAGAACAGCCGCCGTGACACCCTCCCCGGAGCCCCGCGTTTCTATTCGCGTCCAGTTCAGATTTGTGTATATACATCACCATTGGTTGGCCTGTGAAGCTTTCCCAAGCTTCAATTGGGTCGTTCGCGCCACCGGTTGGCCGGAACACTTCCATCCATATGACCATCCGCCCTGTCACCGTGGACCGGTAGATTCGTAGTCGCAACGATGAAATTGAATTGGGGGAAAGGTTCGGTAGAGGTTCAATTGTGTTTATGACACTCGGGCGCTTCAGCCGTGGTGGCATCCGGCCGGTCTAACTCACCGGAGCTCGGCCTACCCGTGCGGAGCGCCGTCGGGGACTAGGTGTGGTAAAAGAATAGAACGCGAAGGGTTTTTCTGCAAACCATCAGCGACTCAGTGCAATAGTAATCGAACTCACTTCAGATTAATCAGTAAGCCGTGGGCCTTTCTGCAAAATCGCCAGGGCGCGGGCGCGGGCGCACGCGCGCGTTTTCCCGTGGTACTGGGTCGGCTGGGCTAGAATCAGCCCAACACTGTTCAACCCTTTTCCCTTTTCTTTTTCAGAAGAACTTTAGAAATATGTAGAAAATTGTAGAAAAATGCTAAAATTGTGAAACTAATTTTCCTAGGCTTGTTATTTTCCCTAGAATTTAGTAAAAATAGTTTTGTGATTTTTAGTGGAAATAAGAAATTTTAAGGTATTTAAAGTGGTTAAAAGTATCAATTATGGATTTTTAGAAAATAACTGGTAAGTCTAAAAATGCCCAAACTTTTTATAGGAACTTAAAACAATATTTAGAAACCTTGGGTAGGGTTTGAATTGATTTGGACCTTGTTTGATCACCAAACCCAAAACCACCCCCCCTGCCCTATGAACTCCTTTACCGACTCCGGAAACCCTAAGTTTCCGGAATTCCGTGAAGGAAAGTTGTACTCAAGACATAGATAATAAGTTTATATTATCTTTGCATCCTCATGCACATTACATGGCATTCATTCTTATATATATACCTATATGGTTATATTTAGAAAACGAAGAAGAGAGTGAGGTGACTGAAGAGAAGACACCACCACGTTGGAATCTCAGGCAGGGACTTGGCTCTACTTCAACATCTGCGGGTCCGAGCCTGACTCACCTGTGAACGAAGGCAAGCCCCGGTGCATGCAACCCTTTCCTTGTGTTTTTAAATACTTTTCGCACACTTTAAGTCTAGTGAAATGTGCATTAGGTTCATAGGAGTTGCTTGGAACCCTTTGATGCATTGCCTTCCTTGATATCCATACCTTTATAGATACTTCTGATGAAGTATCAAAATATGATTTACAAAATTGCTTAGCCTTGCTTAGAGGTAAATCTTGTGGATAGAGCTTGTCCTTTGCATTGATGCCTAGCTCAGGGGTTATCCTGAGGAAGGATGGCTTCTACCTGCAAGAATATTTTCATTTGGAGCAATGGTGGGATCTTACTGCAAAGTTCCCTGTGATGCTCTTTTCATCCTAAGGAACAGAAACAATCCTAAGGATGGAAGTACGTAAATCGAGACTTGGGGTAGGAACAGGTGATGTTCTACCCAGGTTGGTTAAGGATTAACGCGTATGTAGGTGTGCTGACCGCGGACCCTTTAACTGGTCACATGCCTCGTCATGGGTAAGCCTTGCCTCGGGCAGACTAAGGCCAGAATAAGATAACACGAAATGGGCGTGGAGCGGTGGCGAGAGTAGCGTGTACCCTCCGTGGCAAGAGGCTGGACGGTGGTGTATCTGTGCTCTCGGTTTGCGTGAACCTGATCTGGTCTTAAGAACCCCGGTGGCGGGTTGACATATGCAAGGGTTAAGTGCTACATATGTCGTGTGATTGGAGATCCTCAGCTGAGTATAATCGATTCGGATCGCCGTACCTTCGCGGTTATGAAGACGTGGTCACTTGTCTACAACCTAAAGTCAGGATGTGAACACTATGGATAAAAATGATGTTGTATTGATGAGATGATTGAAATTAGACTAGATGCAAATGGAGTCTATTAATACTTAATATGGCGTTAAAAGATTGAAAGTAAGGACTCACTTTAGTAAGCTACTTCTGCAAAAGTATAAGTTGATTTTTGCTAAAGCCTCTCCTTGACTCCTATTTATCCAGCATACCCTTGAGAGTCTTTTCCTTAGTCGGGTAAGACTTGCTGAGTAATTCCATACTCAGGGTTTATCCCTTTGTTGTTTTTAGGTGAGGAAGCGACAAACTTTTGTTGCTTTTGCTCCAAGGTGGTACCAAATGAGGAAAAACAAGACTGAAGTGCGGGAGGACTCGGTCCTCCACTTAGGATCTTTTGCTTATAGCTTATCGGGAGGAGTTTGTGCCTCCCTTGGTTTGTATAATATTACTACTCTGCACTCACTTTTAGTTCTGGTCTGTAATAAAATAACTCAAGCTTGCTTTTGAAATAAATGTAAGTTTATGTAATTGCTTCCGCATTTCTTTATCTCCGATGTTCTGTAACGTCTGCAAGACGGGTGAAACGTTCCTGGTAAGGTAAGGAAAGATACCGAACTTGTCAAGTGACTTAGGAACATCTACAGGGTGTCTGATGTCTGTTAGACAAGGACAACTGTAGGTGGGCCTAATTACTTGGGAGGTTCCGTCACACTGAGGGTTGTGGTTGAAAAATCATAGGTAATTTATGCATCAAAGGGATCCAGTGAGCTTGCAATGCTTATCCGGCGAAGGGGGAAGGAGAGCTCGCGGAACTGGCTTCTGGCTCCACCGCCTGGCGTAGACTTGCAGATCTGGCCTCCACGAGATGGCACGAACGCTCCGATAACTATGCAACATGAACAAGCAAACATACAAACAAGCAAGTATACCATCAAATATTTAGTATAGTGGTCAGAATAGCGATATATGGATGGGTAGAGTCTTGAGTAGAATCTGTGTCATGTGGTGTTGTGATATTACTGGTGGTGGAGCGGAGGTGCTTACTAGGAGGGTGGACTGGAGGCGAAGCGACACTATGCGTGTAGCCGGCAGAGCAGAGTAACTGAGTGGGTGGGGTGTTTGCCTTGGTTGAGGGTGTTGAGTGTGTGTGGAGAGGGAGAGGGTAGCTGGGTGTATTTATAGCTGGGTGTATGTGGTGTAGCACAGTGAAGTTCACTGTTGGTGAGAATAGTGACGAATGAATCGTCTGACTTAGTATGAACAGGAGAGTTATAGGCAGAATATGGGACAAGAGTATTTTGGGAGTTTTTTTTGGAATATGGACCATGCTTAAGGGATGACATGGTTGGATAGGGAATAGTTTGATAAAAATTTAGAAACAAGAATTATTGGAATCGGAGTTTGGAAGCCTGGTTCGAAGGAATCTTAAAGTTAAGCGTGCTCAACTTGGAGAAACCTGGGATGGGTGACCAGATGGGAAGTTCCCTACTAGAAGGAAAATCACAGTCACCGGAGTTCGTATGACTGGAATATGGGTCTGGCTGGTCTTAGATGGACTGGACAACATGATGTATGAGTAGTTGAAATTTGGGGTGATCGGCTAATCGATGAATAGTAACGATGAATAGTGACGACGAAAAAGCTACTAGATATCATCGATGAGTAGTAACGATGATGAATAGCAACGATGATGAATAGTAACACTGAATAGTAACGATGGTGAATAGTGTCAGTGAATAGTAATGATGAATAGTAATGGTGAATAGTGATGGTGAATAGTCGTATGAACGAACGATGAACGGTGAATAGGAACTATGAACGAACGATGAACGATGAATAGGAACTATGAACGAACGGACGAACGATTGAATGATCGGACGAACAAACGATCATAATTTCGCCAGCATAACAGCAGGACAAAGATTATCTGGAAGAACGATGAATAGGGACCATGAACGAACGATGAACGATGAATAGGGACCATGAACGAACGATGAACGATCGAATGATCGAACGAACGAACGATCGGAATTTCGGCAGCATAATGGTAGCAAAAAGATTATTTGGACGAACGTACGATCGAATGATCGAACGAACGAACGATCGGAATTTCGGCAGCATAACGGCAGGACAAAGATTATCTAGAAGAACGATGAACAGGGACTATGAACGAACGATGAATAAGAACTATGAACGAACGATGAACGATCGAATGATCGAACGAACGAACGATCGGAATTTCGGCAGCATAACGGCAGGAAAAAGATTATTTGGACGAACAAACGGATGAACGATCGGACGAACGGACGAACAAACCATGAACGATCGGATGAACGATCGAACGAACGAACGAACGATCAGACGAACAAACGAACAAACTAAGAACAGGGGACGAACGATCGAAGAACGATCGAACAATCCTTGTGCTAGTGTGTGCTTGTGTGGAACATGGAGTGGGTGTGTGTGGGGGGGGAAGAGAGTTGCCATGAAATGGCTTGGGGTGGGATGAGAGGAGGCCCTTGCCCCTCTATTTATAGCCATGGTGGGGGGATTAGGGGGAGGGATGAGAGGATTAGTGGGAGGATGAGAGGATTAGTGGGAGATTAGCATGTATTTGTCTTGTATAAGTGAGATTAGCTTGTAGAGCTCACCGTATGACACTGGAGGCATACGTATACGTATGAGCATGAAGAAAGTTATGAAGAAAATATTTATAGTGACTTGAAAAATGATTCTGAAGGTATTTCTCAAGAGGAAAATACTTAGAGATATATTGGTGGAATATTTGGGCAATATTTCTGGAAAGAACTTGAAGAGGATCACTAGGGAAATATCTGGGCAGTATTTCTGTAAACAATTTTGAGGGGGGTCACTGGGGAAATATTTGTAGGATATTTTGAGGAGGATTTTAGAGAGAATATAGACCACTATACTTTATTTGTTGATATCAACTCGCAAACAAACATTTTGAAATGAAATTTGAAATTCATTTTGAATTTAGAGCGAGTTTGAGAAAATTTTAGGATTTGAATTTTTGGGATGCTACAAATCTACCCCACTTAAAAGGAATCTCGTCCTCGAGATTCGGCTTAGAAAGGTTATGGGTATAGCTTTACTTCAGCTACATATCTTCACTTTGCAACTCTTCGAAGAGATGGAACTTCAACAAGATCTGGTCTGGCGGAGCATCTGGTTGCTGATTGCAAACGCTGATTCTGGCTACTCAAAGATCATCTTCAGGCTTCTAGGTTTCGCTTGGCGGCTAGCTTACTGGAGAAGCAACGATGCCAACACGCAAACCTTTCTCTTGTGAACTCTCACATGGATTCCTTCCTTGATTGGTCTTCTGGTGCTTCATCAACAAAACTTGGGTGACCACTTCTCATCCAGAAACTTATATGCTTCGATGATCTGGTCCTTCACAAGCTTGCTACAGGCCTTCTTCTTTTTATCCATAGCAGGAACCTTGCTGGAACACTACCCCACTTAAAAAGAATGAGGGTAGATCTCTTGAATCTTGGGGATTTGAACTCCTTGAAGTACCTCATAACAAGGGTGTTACTGGGCCTTCTTCTGCTGTTGCTACTTGAGCAGGCTGCGGAGAAATGACTGACACAGGGTTGATTCTGGGAGAACCTTCTTCTTATCTTCTCTTCACTATCTTCTTTTCTCTTCTCACTTTTCACTTTTCACTTTTCACTGCCTCTTTCTTTCTATTTGCTCTTCCCACTGGAGGAGTCTATCGATGAGTATTACCATCATACAGAGGAGGAAACCAAAGACTATGAACCATGTACAACAGTCTTCAACCCAAGAATCACCAAGCATTGTGATCTTAGGGGCGAGGGAGTGGGAAAATGGAGTTGCTTGCAATTTGGCAGAGGGGATTTTATCGGGGCTGTTTTTGCTTTATGCGAGATGGGAGTTGAGGGAGCTGGTGGGGTGGTTTATAGGTGAGCGGGGGTGTTCGGTTGCGGAGTAGTGATGATGGAGTAGGTGCTACGCGGCAGCGGGTGCGATAAGGGGAGGGGGGCCTGGTGTTGCCGGCGATGATGGTGGCGGTGGGTGCGCTACAAAGGTGGCGTGGGCGGCGGTAGTGCGCTGCAAAGGGGGGGCGTGGGGCGGTGGTAGTGCGCATGGAGGCGGGCACGCGTGCGAGGGGCACGGGTGAGTGGTGGGGTCGATGACCCTGATGTTTGTGGTCTCTGGTTCCAAAAATCTTTGCCTCTCTGTATGGTAATAACTCCTTTTGTCCTCTTTTCCTGTTTACTTTGACTCGGGGTAGTGCTTTGATTCTCACGGTCGGTCCTTTTGACTGAGCGGCTGGACTGGTTTCTTCTGTAGCTTATTCCAGGCTTCAAGGGTAAGCTTCTCGGTATCTTCTTGGGTAAAGCACTTTTCTCTTGAGATGGGTTAAGATGAGAATGGAAGCATAAGATGAGGATTAGCTCTAATTTGTGATCTATGTTTTTAGAGAAAACCTTTTTTAAAAAGAAAGAAAACACACAAGCTCAACAATGATAAGCACAAACAAATCAAATGTTTTGAATAGGGGAAGAATAGAATTTTTCCAAAGCACGGACTACTCAGATTCGAAAGCTAAGCATAACTACTATTGCTCGGCTCCTGAACTGAGAACTATGCTAAATGCGACTTATGAGCACTAACGTAAAGCATCACCTATGCACTCAAAAGGGAAGAAAACATCAAGCGAAATTCATTTTGAAATGCCCTAGGGGGCCACACAATTAGAGTTTTGCAAAACACGAGTCTACACGATTTCCTCTCATACATGCAGGGCTCTAGCCAAAGTGAAGAAAAACTTCACTACCCAATGCATGCAGAGGACTGGGCATAACTAACTTCAGATCTGGCAGCTTCTTTTCTGGCAAGGCTGGCTCACAACTTCAATCTGAGACATCACCTGGATGGGTTAAGAGGGAGCTGATGTTGATGACTTCTTCTGGCGGCGACTGAGATGGCAGGACAGGGTTGAACTCTTCTTCAAGCTGGACTGGCTCTTGTAGCTCCTCAGAGGGCGGTGGTGCTGGCGGGGTGCTTGCAGCTTCTTCCTTGACCTCAAGGGACGGTGCTGGAATCTTCTTCATGGTGAGGGGCTCAAACAACTCTGGCGGGGGATCTTGGGAGGATTCAGGGTGCTCTTGCTTATCCATAGCCTTAGGGGAGACTGGAATTCCTTCCAAGATTATGGCTCCTTCCGGTAGTTCCCAAGCCTTCTTCTCTCCTCTGATCGAGACCGGGTGACCTTCAAGAATCTAGGGGTCTTCAGCTTTGATGGGTTGAACAGGGTTGGATGGAGCGGGCTCTTGGATCCGCAGGGCTCTACGTTGGTTATGGGTGACCAAGTAGGCCTCCATCAACTTCTGGACGTGCTCATCCTTGGCTTGCTTTAGGGCTTCAACAACAATGACTTCACGACTCTCCAAGGCAGTTGCACGGGCTTGAGCTGTGGTGAGATCCACATGCAGCTGACGGTTGCGCTTCTCTGCATCTTCTGCTTGGGAAATCATCTGACGGTGGTGCCGAGCCAAGAAATCATACTGCGCATCCAGGGTGAGCAGGTATGCAGTGAGGTACACGACTGTGGGGTCATCCTCAAGCAGCTGCTGCTCTTCCAATGCACGCATCCTGGCCATCCAAACTGGACGGTTTCTCTGAAAGGGCGGAAAGAATCTGAGCGGGGTGTCGGCCACTTCTTCTTCATAGATCTGACACAGGGTCCTCAATGCCTTGCGGGCGACGACTTGGCAGGTGTCTCTGAATCTGTGCCCAGCAGCAGTGACACTCCATTCCACATGGTGTGGACTGGATCCAATGTATACAGTCACGACACACTTCTCTGTGCCATGCTCGACGAATTCACGACCATCATACTCTGGCTGGCTCCTGATTCCGAGGCGAACTGTGCATGCTCTCAACAACTTGGGGAAACCATCTTCATTCTGGCAAAAGCTGGTTTGGCAGCGAACCTCCATCTGACTTCTGAGAGAAGGAAAGGGGGAAAACATTTTTGAAATGAAGGGATGAGAGCAAGAATTTTTTTAAGAAAATAGTTTGGACTCAAAAACTTTTGATCAGGCTAAGGGTTACGTCCTGCGGCCAACCTAACAGCTCTGATACCACCTGAAGCGTCCCCAATCCTCTGGGACTCAAATGTGATACAATTACTAGTCCTAGGAGGCTAGTAAACACATTTATACATAAAATGATTCCAGATCTGCTTAAACGAGACAAACCTATAAAGGTGGCGATCAACTTTAAGAGTTGGTCCACAACTCGGGACATATCATCAGAGTGGGGCTGAAGCAGCCCGATATACGCAGTGAAGCAATTCAGCGGTCCAACAGCCACAGGCAAGGTTGGGAACAGTCGTAACTCTTACCCGATCTCCTTTTTCTGAAAAACAACAAATAAGCAAGGGTGAGTACAAACGTACTCAGCAGCCCACCTTCACCCGCGGAATGGGGAAATCAGATATAATGCATGGAATATGTGGAGCTCAGGATATTTTGCAGAAACATCAATATTTTATGCAGAGTTGTTTTGAAAAACATTTTATATTTTTCCAAAGCGCATCCTCTCCAAAAGGAGCAGGAAGTTTTTCAGTATTATAACAAAATCCCCTGGACTAAACCATCCAGGTATCTCAGCAGTTCCCACTGGTTTTCATTTTCAAAAACAGCTACTGGACTTCCCGTCCACCATAGCTCACGGCTCAACCGCCGAACCTTTTAAAAACCACTTTTCTCAAACGCACCTCTTTTTTTGAAAACAAAACACTAATTGCCATACCATACCAGACTCGTCCATTCCTGTGGACACAGACTATTCGAATAGGTTTTCAAACTCTGCGCAGAGGTGTACACTTTACCCACTAGTTCGGCTCTGCGATCCCATGGCCAATGAGACCCGAATCCGACTCTCTTTCTTTCCCCGCACGTCCTAACCTTAACGGTTATCCGGAAGGAGTCAGGCCACCACCATGTCCAAACCGGACAAAACTTTCCCCCTCCTTATCCTCCCGGTGCTCCCCAACCTTCATAACCCTGGGGTTGGACCGTACGAGTTCAGATTGAGTGACTGCCCACACAGTCTCGAGTGGTTGTACTATTAAAGAGTACAGGTAGTGAAGATGACAAACCGGTCCTTATATGAGGGGACAATCCTTCTGCTCACGCCTAAACCAGCTGAGCCAACACCTTAGGCCCTCCCCTAAACCAGGGAGTCCCTGATTATCCCACTCACAAGGTGATAAGGGTGAAAACCCTTCATCACACACATTTTGAAAAGCATTTTCTTTTGAAAACTCACACCTGTTCTCAAATCATTTGGAACATATATATCAGGGATTGATTGCGGCAAGCGGCTAGGTGGCCATAATAACTTGTCTCAAAATCATATCATGCATAAAATAACAGGCTGAGGGTTGTGGTTGAAAAATCATAGGTAATTTATGCATCAAAGGGATCCAGTGAGCTTTCCATGCTTATCCGGCGAAGGGGGAAGGAGAGCTCGCGGAACTGGCTTCTGGCTCCACCGCCTGGCGTAGACTTGCAGATCTGGCCTCCACGAGATGGCACGAACGCTCCGATAACTATGCAACATGAACAAGCAAACATACAAACAAGCAAGTATACCATCAAATATTTAGTATAGTGGTCAGAATAGCGATATATGGATGGGTAGAGTCTTGAGTAGAATCTGTGTCATGTGGTGTTGTGATATTACTGGTGGTGGAGCGGAGGTGCTTACCAGGAGGGTGGACTGGAGGCGAAGCGACACTATGCGTGTAGCCGGCAGAGCAGAGTAACTGAGTGGGTGCGGTGTTTGCCTTGGTTGAGGGTGTTGAGTGTGTGTGGAGAGGGAGAGGGTAGCCGGGTGTATTTATAGCTGGGTGTATGTGGTGTAGCACAGTGAAGTTCACTATTGGTGAGAATAGTGACGAATGAATCGTCTGACTTAGTATGAACATGAGAGTTATAGGCAGAATATGGGACAAGAGTATTTTGGGAGTTTTTTTGGAATATGGACCATGCTTAAGGGATGACATGGTTGGATAGGGAATAGTTTGATAAAAATTTAGAAACAAGAATTGTTGGAATCGGAGTTTGGAAGCCTGGTTCGAAGGAATCTTAAAGTTAAGCGTGCTCAACTTAGAGAAACCTGGGATGGGTGACCAGATGGGAAGTTCCCTACTGGAAGGAAAATCACAGTCACTGGAGTTCGTATGACTGGAATATGGGTCTGGCTGGTCTTAGGTGGACTGGACAACATGATGTATGAGTAGTTGAAATTTGGGGTGATCGGCTAATCGATGAATAGTAACGATGAATAGTAACGATGAATAGTAACGATGAATAGTGACGACGAAAAAACTACTAGATATCATCGATGAGTAGTAACGATGATGAATAGTAACACTAAATAGTAACGATAGTGAATAGTGTCTGAATAGTAATGATGAATAGTGATGGTGAATAGTCGTATGAACGAACGATGAACGGTGAATAGGAACTATGAACGAACGATGAACGATGAATAGGAACTATGAACGAACGGACGAACGATCGAATGATCGGACGAACAAACGATCAGAATTTCGCCAGCATAACGGCAGGACAAAGATTATCTGGAAGAACGATGAATACGGACCATGAACGAACGATGAACGATGAATAGGAACTATGAACGAACGATGAACGATCGAATGATCGAACGAACGAACGATCGGAATTTCGGCAGCATAACGGTAGGAAAAAGATTATTTGGACGAACGTACGATCCAATGATTGAACGAACGAACGATCGGAATTTCGGCAGCATAACGGCAGGACAAAGATTATCTGGAAGAACGATGAATAGGGACTATGAACGAACGATGAATAAGAACTATGAACGAACGATGAATGATCGAATGATCGAACGAACGAACGATCGGAATTTCGGCAGCATAACGGCAGGAAAAAGATTATTTGGACGAACGAACGGACGAACGATCGAACGATCGGACGAACGGACGAACGAACCATGAACGATCGGATGAACGATCGAACGAACGAACGAACGAACGAACGAACGATCAGACGAACGAACAAACAAACTAAGAACAGGGGACGAACGATCGAACGATCCTTGTGCTAGTGTGTGCTTGTGTGGAACATGGAGTGGGTGTGTGTGGGGGGGAAGAGAGTTGCCATGAAATGGCTTGGGGTGGGATGAGAGGAGGCCCTTGCCCCTCTATTTATAGCCATGGTGGGGGGATTAGGGGGGGGGATGAGAGGATTAGTGGGAGGATGAGAGGATTAGTGGGAGATTAGCATGTATTTGTCTTGTATAAGTGAGATTAGCTTGTAGAGCTCACCGTATGACACTGGAGGCATACGTATACGTATGAGCATGAAGAAAGTTATGAAGAAAATATTTATAGGGACTTGAAAAATGATTCTGAAGGTATTTCTCAAGAGGAAAATACTTGGAGATATATTGGTGGAATATTTGGGCAATATTTCTGGAAAGAACTTGAAGTGGATCACTAGGGAAATATCTGGGCAGTATTTCTGTAAACAATTTTGAGGGGGATCACTGGGGAAATATTTGTAGGATATTTTGAGGAGGATTTTAGAGAGAATATAGACCACTATACTTTATTTGTTGATATCAACTCGCAAACAAACATTTTGAAATGAAATTTGAAATTCATTTTGAATTTAGAGCGAGTTTGAGAAAATTTCAGGATTTGAATTTTTGGGATGCTACAGTATGGTTGTCTGGAGAACTACTACACGGCCAACTATCAGTCACCTAGGCAGATGTTGTGCTTGTGGGATAAGTTGATCCGTGGTCAGGCATCCTGCTGTAACTATAGATAGCTAATCGAAGCAAAGGATTGTTGGATGCTGTCCTCGCTTCATCATACCCCAGCCAGGTTTAGTTTGGTTGGCTGGTGTTCTCCTTTTTGACATGATCACCGGATCAACATCGATAGTGTAGGTGTTGTTGCTCCTCCATTGCATGGGTGTGGTAGGAGCTTGAAGATTTAGGAAGCTCCAACCAGTTGGTTAGTGTTTTTACACGATCTGTATTGGTCCAACTGTGGTGTTGGCGTCCTTGTTCTTGTAATTGATCCAATTTTGATGTGGTAGGCCAGATTAGAATGTCCAGATTAGCTTCCCCACCCTTTACTATGTCACTATCCCTTCACTTTGCTTCCTCAATGGCATCTCATTGTTCCCTGAGGTGAATTGATATATACATTTCGATTGTTGCTTCTTTCTATATGCACTTTAGTCACATTCTAAAAGACAACCTGCATCTGCAAATGTACTCAACCCAGATAAACTCAGCAAATTCGCAGTTTTGTCTTCCTGTAACTTTCAGTATTTCACCTCTTTTATGGATCTGAGATATTTTAAGTTTCCATGAGAGCATTTCTTGTGAATTGTTTTGTCTGAAATCTGAATGGAAGGTGTGATTTCTCTTCGTGTCTTGCATGAATTCTACATGAGTATTGATCCACACTCCAATCAGTTTTGAGAAATATTCATTTCCCTTACCTGTTATCTTTTTCTATACCTTTTCCTTTTTCAAACTGCTCTTGTGCTTAATAAAAAATTCTTTTTCTTTTCTTTTGTAGAGATCTCCCATGGAGGATGAAGACCAGTATGAAAAGGACATGCAACCAGATGACACTGTGGCTAATGAAGATATGCGATATGAATCTGATGAGAATCGTGAACTGAAACCAAAAGAGAAACCAGTCAGTCCACCACTACACCTGGTGGTTCCATTTAAGCAACCACCAGTTCGACCTGACAAACTGAGCTATTGTCACACGATGATACATTTGATCCATCTTTGGCCACATACCATTGCTGTCATTTTTCTGACGAGACAATTTAATGTTGTACGCTATTGATGTTCATCATTTGATTGTTGCTCTGAATTCGACATTTTGATGTTCTGGGCTGATAGTTTAATAGAATTTTTAATGAATTTGGAGGCTACTGTGTATTGCTAATATATTTGTTCCATATCCATTGGTATCTACGATTGTACTGTCTTGTTATTGTTTATGTTGTAAAGAAGGAAACACAATTATTTATAAGTTGATATGTAAGCTAATATATAAGGCGGGAGAGAGAACATACAGAACTAAAGAAAATTTCAAGAGTAAGGATAATGCATACAGATTCTGCCCTTGAAATGAATATGTTCTTACTTGGACATAGACAATCCCAAGGACTAATAGAAAGAATGACAATATGATTGTGAGAAGTCCAACATAATTCCCATCTTAAAATGCCTGTGCAACTGTCCTCCCAAATGATGCAGGCAAATATGATATTATACTTGTAAATAAATATAAATATATATAAGAAGTGATGTTCCATTTCCAAGTTTCAGATCAGATATTCTTTCACCAATGAAAGTAGTAAAGACCGATCCAAGTGTTAATAATGTCACATATGTTAGAACCCATTCTATGCTGAAATCATTTACATAGGGACGAAGATAAAGAACTTGTCCAATGGCCTAAAAACAAATACAATACTTCTTACAATCCCACTATATATAAATAAATTCAAGGTAAAATAACATCATAAATGATCGCATGGTGACACAACAATTGGGTACTGACAAGACATGTAGTAAAAAACAGACAATAGCATCTTTAACACAATTCAGACAACATTACAACGCTTCCAAAAGCTTACTGACATGACAAGCAAAACATTATTGTGTATGCTATAATTTTACTTTTTTCTTAATCAAAAAACAGGTAATTTTTCAAAGCATATTAATGTTAGCATTTGTAAACTACTTCGCATTTCAAGATGTTCTCTGTAAACATGGGTAATTGCTTTGGTTAGGGAATTCCTTTGGTAAGAGGATAATTGTCTTATTATCTCTAAAAAACGAGTTGGTGTTGGTGTCTTTAACCAATTCAGAGATGACCTGAATTTGTAAGTGTTCTGCATTTCATGGAGTCAAATAACATACTTCACATTTCCGAACATACTTCACACATGCTTCTATACATCACTGCACATCTGAAGCACCACAAATTAGAAATTATGTACATCACAATTGTCTGAATTCTGCTTTCATTTTTTGTATTTGTCTTACGTTTGCCTTCATCTTCATTTTCGTATTTGTCAACCTCATCTGAATCAAATTTCCTTGTTCATAGTCTAAAATGAATTATATTTTGGGACGGATGGAGTACATGTTATACATGCTGCAGATCTCTGTGTAAATATCAAATACTGTTATAAAATATGTCCATTTGTTGTTTCTGGTGGATAAAGGATAGCAGTGACCAGTTCACCAAGGAGCGCCTTGATGCCATCCACGACGATTTGAAGTTGTACCGCTGCCACACCATCAAGAACTACACGCATGCCTCCACCAAGGCCCTGAACCTGGCAAAGCAAATCAACACAATAAAGAGGCAACAATTAGGTGCCTCAAGTGGCTGAAATTGTGCGCTCGTTAGCAGCTCGACAGGATGGTGCTTTGTCAGGTTTCTTTAATGTGCGCTCGTTAGCAGCTCACGTCCAGCAAGAGAAAAAATCGTCCAGCAAAAAAGTGTTGTGCGGAGGAGTCGAACCCTGGACACTTTTTGAGTGCCAAAAATCTTGTAATTACTATGCCTCAACTGTATCTATGTTATGTGAGGGAGCATAACCACCCGCCAGCGACGGACGTGGAGAATTAAACGGCCTCCCCTATTCTTGCTCCCGCTAGCGACGAACGTGGAGAATTAAACGGCCTCCCCTATTCTTGCTCCGAATCTCACGATCTCCACTACATCGCTCGGCGAGGACGTACGGAGGCGGATAAATAAGGATGTACGGCGCACCACGTACAGCAGAGGGGCAGTCTGTGATCCAGTCTGAGAGCGATTTAGTCCACGGAGAGGTGGGAGAAGATGCACTGTTCATCGTGAGCGCGGGGAGGAGTTCTCGTGGCGAACCTTGCTGTGATCCAAAGAGTGAGGAAGAGGAGAGCCCCGTGCATCCTATTTCTAAAACGGAGGAAGAGTAGTGCCGACGAGGCTGTGGTCTACAAGGCTGTGGAGGTGCTCCCGTGCATCCTCAGAGAAGACGTCGACGCCTACAAGGCTGTGTAGGTGGTCTTGAGCGTGAGGAGGAGGGATCGCTCGCCGTAACTACTCTGACCACGCCGACCTACTACAACTAAAAGGTATGCTCTGCTCCTCATGTTTTAATAAAAGCAATCTGTATATAGCATAGTTTTTCTTCACTCTAGAATTGACTTGTTTGTCTTCTATGTAAGGTCATTTTAAACTTTCGGTTTTGTGATTCATCGAACTAAATAAGCACTGCAGACATGGGTCCACAACCATGAAAGTTTTGTTAATCTAATGTTAATGTAGAGATGATAGAATTCAAAGCTTTTAATTTTGCTTTGCAATACAAGGGTTATGAGGCCATGATTTCATAAATTGTAGTTCTCTTGGTCTTGAAAAAACAGTCAGTCGGTGGGTATGATCACTGATATTTTAATGGGGATGTTCTTTTTTGTAGACATATTTTAATGCTCAAACATCCCCTAAGATAGTGACTATTTTGTAGACCTTTGTTAATGGGGATGTTCTTTTTTTAATAACAGATGCCTACATGCATGGAATTTGTGGGGTTATTGTTGCTACTCTATTGGAATTGGGAAAATTTAACAACCTGTCTAGGGTTAGTTGAGTAGGGAAAAAATGAGCATTTGTTATAAATAATTAAAAAGGAAGTGTTGAGTGTTGACATTTTTGTTAAGACTTCAGAGTTCATATTGGGTTATTGATAAAACTTGGGAGAATTATGTACTGGTGTGGATGTTGAAGTTATTTTAGTTTCATTCCAGTTATAACCATCGTTTGACCATCAGAATATAACAGGAATTTTAGTTCTATGTCCTTCGCTTTAGCTGCTAGCCTGGTACCATGAGTCCGTGAGTGGAGTGGACAAATGTGACATGCTCAAATATATAAAATTAGAATGCGCTTTGGCACCAAAGCAAATTGTAGCCTCATTACATATCATTGTGGTGTTGTTAAACTGACCAAATTTTGAAAATCATTCTTTCATTTGGTATTGAACTTTTCATAGCTAGCTTTAGTATTCTCTTTTTTCATGTCTTTAGTTGGAAGTGTAAAAAAATCATGGTTGTATACTCCCCGTCATAAAACATATGTTTTTTCTTTTCTTTGGGAGGGAGGGAACGGTAGGAAGGGACCTTCGTGCTGATTTTTTTTGGTTAATTGTTTTTCAAGACATGTCTGATAGCCACTCACTTTTTCAGTGGTTGTCTTTTACATGATAGGATAGTTTCTTTTGAGCTTCTTACATGGTTGAAAGATTCCCATTGGCCTCGATATTATTTTGATCACTAAAACTGTGTTTATCACAGAACTGATAGGTTTCCACCTGAACACTGTCGCCACTATTCTCAAGTTTAGTTTAGTATATTTAGATTTATTTTATTTGCAATATATGTAGGTTGTTTCACCTTGATGGATTCTTCAGACGAGATAAATGAAGTACACGTTGATGATAGTCAATTGGACAAGCATTCAACAGTTGATAATGAATCACCTCTCGATGGAAACATAGATGAGCATACCAGACTTCCTAAACATCCCATTGAAGACGATATATTTGGAACACAGATAAATTATCTACCGCCAATAGATGAATGCAAATTTGCATTGCATCATAATAAACCAAAAAAGGACATGGCGACTGTAATTGTTCAAGAAGGTATTACAATCGTGTATTAGTTACCTCTACTATTACTATTTGATCAGTTTGTAGTTTTAAATAAACTAATTAACTTCGACCATTCTATGTATGATTGGTTTCTAGATTATATGTGTAATCAAGGAGATATGGCCCTTATTGAATCAATTAAAAACTTTCCTTATGCGACAATGGATGTTGAACTTGTATGCATTGGCTCTCAAGTAATTTCCAGGAAATTTATGGAATGTCTATTTTAACCGGATTCTTATTTGGGGGATGAGGTATTATATTTTTTGGTACGCGTGCACGCACAAATTTATGTATTTTAACTACATATAGTTTTTGTACATGTATTTGCAGATCATAAATTCTTACATATACTTACTGATAGCACAAGAACATATGAAGCAGCGTCCTGGTGGTACAGTCCACATAGAGATTACATTTGTCAGTGAATTTTTTAAACGAGATGCTGGTGATGATCGCGAATTTGATGATATATACTGTGAAACTAGCGAACGAGCTCAAGTTGAGCGAAGGGTATTATTATATCTTCAACATGATATGGTAACAAAATACTTTACTATATATATATATATGAGTTTAGTTATAAAATCATCGTATGATACTTATGAAACATAATAATATATATTTTGCAGGTGTTCATACCTATAAACATTCGTGAACTTCACTGGTATCTTGTTGTGCTTAACGCCAAAAGACGAGAGATACAAATACTCGATTCACTAGGTTCTTCATTGGGTCATAAAGATCTCGATTGTGTTGTGAGTAAATGAAACTCGTTACTAATTTTGTTTGTGGTTATGAGTAATTTGTTGATGTGATTTACTAATTTTGTTGTAGCTAAAGGGTTTGCAAAAGCAAATAGATGGTGTGTCGCATTACATGAATCTTAAAGACCATAATTGGCTAGACCTTCAAGTTGCTTATTGGCCTTGGAAACTTATAGAGTTTAAAGATGCCAAGCAGACAGATAGGTATATAATTGATCTTTCTAAAACTGTTTCATTTAAATTGGAAACATATTTGATTTGATTTTTTAATGTAGTTCTTCGTGTGGACTTTTCCTACTTAATTATATGGAGTACTGGACAGGAGTCGAACTATCAGACAATTTTACACAGGTATATCAAAAAAGCTATCATATACATATCTACAGTGATATGATAAATAACACCATATATTTTCTTACTTTTTAGGCCGATATAAAAAACTTTAGGCCAAAATTGGCCGCTATTTTATTGTCTTCGGATTTGAACAAGAGAAAGGGATGTCCGTTATATAAAAATAAGACAAATAAAAGTACAGAAGACAATGAGACTGACTCCAGTGGTGTTGAGATTTTAGAACCCTCCCCAAATCCTAACAAGAGGAAACGAAGCCCTCCGATTAGCCCCGAAGATGATCCTATATCATTATATTTTGAAGAAATATGTGCCAAAGAAAAGAATGATGTCATCCCTACTCCAACCTCTGTTAATGAGTGTGGCAAGGACTCTTTAATTAGTGGTCTTTCCACGAAGGATATGCCAGTAAAAAAAGCAGATATGATAGAGTTTCTATGCGATTATATCATGACAATTCAAGATGCCACAATTTTAGAGTAAGTTCCTCGTATTTTATTTATTTATATATATTTAATAATCACGTTATGTGTATTGCTCAGATATAATTGAATATTTGTTATATAACGTTGCTATACAGGGCTAAATGGGTCCGAAGCTTCAAACCATATCGGATAGATTTGACTGTCAAGACACTACAGGAATTGTTAAATGTGAATAAAGATATGCCTATAGATTGTTTTAACATGGCTGTTCGGATTCTTGCCCATAATGAACCAAATAGATTGTCTCTCGCAAAACGAAGGATTACAAAACACTATATGGACCTGCGTTTCTGTGTAAGTTTGTTATTTAAAAATATTGTTATAATATGTATGATATTATCTTAGTTATTATATTATTATGTTTTCTCTAGGAAATGTGTGGTTTTGACGAAGAATCGAAGTCATATAAGGATCCTAGCGCGATAGAGTTGGCAGAAACATTAACAAATTGGCCTCAAATGAATTATTATATCACACTTTGCAAATTTGTAAGTCATAATTCCTTTGATATCTATATGGTTAAATAAATTGTGCAAACATATAATTCTAATGTCTTATGGTTTGCAGGTTCTTATGTCATGGAGATACTCTACAAGCTATGTACTTTTCATCATTAATCATCCAAACAAATTTGTGTCTATGTTTAATTTCACACCTATTCCAGAATGGTGCAAAGATATACCACTAATTTTTTTTGGGAAGTTATTCTTCTTATTTCGAAGAAATATAAGGCTGCATACGGTGTCAAACGTATTGGATGGTCACATGACATTTATATGTGGCGACATTCAATTCGACCTGATGCTCCAATCGACTTAAAAGGGTAATTACTTAAAATTATTATGTCATATATATATATGTTATGTTTATAATTTTATAATATAACAAGGTTGGTAACTTTTTCAGTGTTAATACTGGTCATTTTGCTCTGCACATTATGGAGTGGTGGGAAAGGGGGTTAAAAGCGCAATTTAGTATGGTGAGAATAATATCATATATGTAATTTGTAGTTAATGAATGATAATATTACTTATAACATTTTTTGCAGGATGGTGTGACTCTGCGTAGGAATTTACTTATTGATCTATTGACATACGAGGGGAACACATATCGATTTAACATTCCTGTAGATATACGAGAGTACCTTGATCGTATTATGGTCAAAGATTAGATGAAATAGATAGTTATGCTTATGTTTATTTTATATTTATTGATTTTGAATTTTTGCCATTAAATCTTCTTGTTAAATTTCATATAATACACTATTAGATGAGCGCCCGTGCGTTGTAGTCCTGAGTTTCTCTTCATCACAATCTTAGGTTGCTCTTCGAGGTTCTGAATGTTCTAGATTGTAGGTTTTAGGCAACGTTCTCCAGTTTTCATCAGTCATAGGAAAATATATTTTGGTATCTAGCAAACTTGTGTTGTATAAATTCTTTCATGCGATTTCTGCGAGTTTTGGTATGGACTGACATAGCATTGTTTCGATAGGTAAACAGACTAAGTTTACATTTATACTCACAACAATAGATGATGTTTAATCATAGATTTTGCCGTCACTATTGTACTCACGCCGCCCGTCGCTAGGGCCTTGGAGGGTCGCAATTTGTGTTCCGTGGCATGCACGGGCACGTTCCTACACAACCGTGCATTCTTGCCCAATTTTTCAAAGAAAAGAAAAAAATAAGAACAGGTATCCTACTGTCTCCATTCACTTATTATGATTTATGATGTTAGGAACAACTAGATAGTGTTGTCGGCAAAGCACCAATACTATCACCAAATATTATTGCCCAATTTACTATAAGAACACAGAATCTTATTCTTGTAATTTCCTAAATCCTAACGAATAGGAAAAGAGGGCCACCCAACTTACAAAGTCTTTTTTGTTTTGCATAGGATTATCTGTAATTCTGAATGAAAATTTGTGTGGCACCGTTGAACAGCTAAAGCTAAGCAGGGAGTGCCTTGCCTGCTCCTTCTCTGTTACAAGCCTACAAGACTGATCAATTATACCATCCAGGTGGTTTAACTCTATTATGTGTTTTGTTCTTTTGTCAAGCCATCTAAACCTGTACTTGCTTCTGTTAAGTCTTCTGTATTTTTTAATTACTTTTCTTTATTTCAATTCATGGCAGTTTGTTGCTGATAAAGTTGCATATGCACTCACTCAAGGTCTCAAGGTAATTGCTTGCATTGGTGAGACCCTTGAGTAGAGAGAGGCAGGAACAACAATGGATGTTGTTGCTGCACAAACAAAGGCTATTGCTGGTAACTTTTACAGTTTTACTTTCTGTTATATTCTGATCATCTTATGTTTTTAACTTATTCTTGCTTCTGTTCAGTATAGGGTTCAGGATGCATATGCTCTCTTAGTCCTTTTTTACTTTATTAAATAATAAAAATCATGGTGGTGGGGTTGATGTATTTGTGTGTTTGTGTGTGAATTGGACACAGAAATAAATCTGAAACTATTGTCATTTTAAAAAAGAACTACGCTATACATGATACATATATTTGTACCTGACACCATTTTTTTAACACTTCAATTTTTTTAGCTTCATGTGCTCATTCTAGCTGCTGCTTTGAATTTTATTCCTTCACACAGAAATGAAGGACTTCTGAATTTATCTAATTCACTGTTTACTGCCTCTCCTTTTGTTTTGCAGAAAAAATATCAGATTGGACAAATATTGTGTTGGCATATGAACCAGTTTGGGCTATTGGTACCGGCAAGGTTGCAACTCCTGCTCAGGCTCAGGAGGTATAGCTTCTTATGCACGAGCAATAACTGCATGATTTTTTTTCCACACGGTAGATAGTTGCTTCCATTTGTGTCTCCCGGTATTCTTGATTTACATATCGATATCAATGTTATTAATTCTGCTTTGTGTATCATTTGAGATGTGCAAGATATTGTAGGTTCATGATGGTCTGAGAAAGTGGCTCCACTCCAATGTTAGCCCTGCAGTTGCTGAATTGACAAGGATAATTTATGGAGGTAGCACCACTACCAATATTTTTAATTGTGTTGCATCTCAGTTCTTTACAATATGTTGAAAACCCTGCCACAAATAACTAAATGTCTTATTCAAATGTCACTCGAAGGGGTTAAAAACCCTGGGAAATCAGGGGAATCCCAAGAGGATTTATGTTTCCAAACTAGCCCTTAGGACTGGTTGTGGAACCGGGAAACTAAGCATAACCTATTTTTGTAGATTGTCGAATTCTTGCATACAGTTCACAGTTAGCTTATCATTGCTCTGAACTAGGGTTTGCTACTATGTATCACAATCTCTTGTGTTCCCTCTCCAGGGTCTGTAAATGGAGCTAACTGCAAAGAACTTGCAGCTCAACCAGATGTTGATGGATTCCTTGTTGGGGGAGGCTCATTAAAGGTATGATCTTTGTGGTCATCCTTGTGAAAATATATATAAGGGCCTTAGGCAATGTAACCCTGATTCTAATGTTAATACTTTGAGAATTAAACTGGTTTACAATATCATCATATTCCTGTTTGGTACACTTGGTAATTTTAGATTGTTCTCCCAAATCTGCTTGTAGCCTCCAAACATGTTGCATCAAAAGCATTGTAGCTCGTTCAGAGTAGGTGTACTTCAATTACTGATGATACATTTGATTAAAAGGAACTGAAAATACAACAATATGCAATGAAAGCAGATGTACATCTAATGCTTGTATGGTCCTTATAGTGTGAGCATGGGTACAACTATTTGATGGTGTTCAATATGATTTATGACAATGACCATTTATGCAAAATTTTCAGGTGAACAGAGATAGATATAATGATGGTAGCATCAAACATTCACTCTTTAAGCAGTCATCATTGGATCTATTGACGATTGAGACTCTTGGTTTGAAGAAAAATGACAACTTTTCAAGATGGATGAGTAAAGAACTTGAAGAGGTTGTTGATTTGGGTATTAAATCCACTTTTGATGCTTTCTGGAGTAGCATTGAGACAGTGAAGGTGCCTGATGGTTCTAATGTTCTGACTAATGAACAACTGGATGCTTATGTAGTGAACCCTTCACTTTCTCAAGACCAACTATTCAGCATTCTCGATGTTTCACCAAGTTGTGCATATATTGGTACAAATACAAAGGTATGTAAGCTGTTTTGTGCTCTTATAAACAGGTGTGTGCACAGTTTAGTCAAGGAAACCTGTGTAAACGATTTGTAACAGGTGAAACCTTTCTGTTGCATTTTTATGTTTAGTTGTCATGTAATTTGGTGCTTTATCAGGTGCAGGAATCACTACTAGAGATATGCTTATTTAAGACGCACATTTTAAGACATATATCAATGTATTTTATAGAATCGTCTTTTATCATATGGTGATGAGTAAGTTAAGACGGTTTGTTGGAGATCCGTCTTTAATAAACAAGTGTTTTGAGACAGTTACATAGTAAGAAATGTCTTATATTGATTTAAGACGGATCAATATACCTTTTGAGTCATTAAGATTGCAAGAATTGTCTTAGATTTTGGTTAGCATATTAGACACTTTTGTATATGAAACCATCTCAAATAAAGATATTATTGGAGTCGTTTAGACTATAAGAATTGTCTTAGATGTTAGTGGGTATACTAGACACTTCTAAATATGAAACTGTCTTCATATGATATTTCTAATTAGACATATTATGAAAAAATGTAGTAAATAATGAATTCAACTTAGTTTGATGATATATCTCTTCAGGTTTTTTAAAACCTGAACCCTCCTCCCTCCACGTTAACGTTTGGCGCGTACGACGACACCACATCGTGCTGACGTGTGAAAAATTATTTATCATTTTTTTGTGTCTTCACTTTCTCTCCTGATCACGAGCCCTCACTAGAGACTGCCCCTCGACCCGATTTGGTTTGGACCCAACTTCCCTCCCTAATTTGTCTGCCACATGGCAGCTCCCAAACCCTAACCCGTGGGTCCCTCCTCCCCTATGCTCTCGCATTGTCGCCGGTCCTATTGGTCGCGGCTCACCCATACTCTCGCGTGCCTGAACCCTAAGCATCCTCCTCACCGCTGGTGATTGCTGCCATGAGCCTCTACGAAGGGCATGCTACGAACGCAGCCTCTATTGCGACTACTCCCGATTCCATCCCTGTCCGCGCCATGCCGCCGCTGCGCGGAGCCAAGCGACACCGGAAGGCGGCGTTGGAGAAGAAGGCGGCAGCGGTCGCAATGTCGTCTGCCGCCGCGGGCGACCCTCCCGGCGACTGGTGGGAAGCCTTCTGCATCCGGATGTCAGGTGCGTCTCCCTCCCCCGTCCGCCTCTGGCTGCCTGATGGCCGTGCGTATGTCTACTTATTAAGATTTGTTGCGGATTGCACGGCGGTTGCTCCCCCTGGCGTTCGGTGGCGATTGGTAGATCTGTGTCGCCCCAGGGATGAATTGCGATGGTAATCTTGCGGGTCTGTCGATCCTAGTATGGAGTAGGCGTGACTAGCGTGGTGGCAATGCTGGAGTTGGAGCAATGCCGCTGGCCTGATTGAATGTCTGTCGTCGTGCTCGGCTTTTACTAGGTGTGAACAGTGGACGCTCCAGTTTCTGCTGGATTCTGTATCCTGTTCTTACTGGCAGTATCAGAAACTTCAGTTTCTGCTGATTGGCTAAAATTACAGGTGTTCTGAAATTAATGCAGCTAGTCCCGTAGTTTCACTTTGGCAATGGTCTTGATCAGTAAATTGGACCGATCGGTACCGCCTACACGGATATGATAGCTATTTTCTTGCTCTATAAGCACAGGGTATTAGATTTGTGGTTGACTTTGCCATGTAGCAGCACCTGTATCGATGGATGGGAGTCATAGACTCTGTTGGAGTGAACGACTTTGCCATGTCCGCTGCTTGCTGCACAACATAATCATAGACCTTCAGGAAACAGCAGTCACTACTACAGATCATGCTATTTAAGACACACCATTAAAGACTCATATAAGTACATTTTTTGGATGCCTATTTTGTGAGTTATGAACTAAACAAATAGTTGTTGTTCTGCTGTCCAAATCAGCAAGTATTTAAATGACTATTTGGAGTTTTCTTTTGTGTGGATACCTAGATTTGGTTAGTTCTTGTCTTAATTAATAAAGTCTTATAGTTGCATATGGTTGTTCTTTTCTTTCTTAATGCTTGCTCTAGACTTTAGTCTGTCTTACCGCGCCGCTGCTGTCATCATCGTCATTTAGATCTGAATATGTCAACCATTATTGGACCAGTTCTTTGACCATGCCATTTGTATCAATGTTCCAAGGTCTCGCTTCCTACCAGTTAAGGCGACATCAGATTTGCAGCTAGTACAGGTTTGTATGCTATGCTGAATAAAATTGAGTATGTGATGTGCTCTCTATGCGTCTAAATGAAAACTTCTATTTTTGCTTTGCAGTCTGATCTATATACCTTGGTTGATGGCTTCGTTACACGTAATTCAGCTAGAACAAATCCATCAAATCCCTCAATTGAACTTGGTCCTGAGTTCAAGAAGGTCAGATTCTAGCATTTATATTTTCATTAAAAAAGAGGTTCAAACATTAACTTGTGAGGTCCAAACGCGGTTAGGATGATCGTGTTTCTTCACATATTGGCAGGTTGGGAGCTTCCTTGGTCGCTTCAAGTCCATACCTAGCATTTTTGAGCTTGACAGCTTGAAGGTTTCCGGTGATGTTTGGTTCGGTTCTGGAATTGTACTGAAGGTACATCTTCCTAAGTTACAGAACAGCTATAACATTCCTAAGTTGCAGAACAACTTCCTAAGTTCAGACAAGTTTCATGTATTTATTCGAAGACCGCATGTATCATGCTAAAAAGATGTAGAGAAACTTAATGGGAACAATTTGCCGCTTCTTTTCCCATGTTGTTTGTTATGACTCCTTTATGAAGACACATATCTTACAGTGCTTAAGTCATGGAGTAATGACACTTCTTCTCTGTAACTTTAGGGCAAAGTGACCATCACTGCAAAACCTGTCGTCAAGCTAGAAATCCCAGAAGGAGCAGTGATTGGGAATAAGGTATGTTTTCTCAAGAGGCACTACTGTTGATGCATCAAGAATTATACAGAAGAGAAACCATCAATCCAGGTGTTATATGATGGTATTATTTCGTTAGTGATATCCCGTCATATTAAGTACAAAAGGAAACATGTCAGTCTAGTTGATACACAACAGTATAAGTTTCTTAGTGGTGTAGCTAGTTTAGTAAAGATGAAAATCGTCAAACTAGTTGTGGAATGGTGGTATTGTTTACAGTACATGTGTTTGGACTTTGGACACTGGGTTCCAATTACATTATGAGGTCAGAAATTGTGATCACCAGCTTGACAAATGCTAAGACTGTGATGTGACTTGCATTTGCGTATTGCAAACCTATTCTTACTCTGAAATTCTTGTGTACAGATTCCAAGTTCACACAGCAGGAGTTGCCAGCTTGCAAGCCAATTCTTACTCCAAAATGGGTAGGCTTACGGGTTGTGAAGATTATGATGCTACTGGTTTTGGAGATTTAGGAAGGTAACATCGGACAAGGTCACAAATGTTTTGAGCTTTTTCATATGTTTTGTAGGTTGTCTCTGTTTTCTTCATCGTCGGGGTCATATTTGTTCCCATTGGTGTTATCTTCAGGATAATTTCGAAAAAGGAAAGCGAAAACAATACCAGATGCCTTACAACCTGAATTAGGGAAAGGATTGCTAATTGCACATGGAAGTCACCAAGAACTTGGTAAAGGTGATTCAATGACAAATCTAATGATTAACATGTGCGATGTGGTAAGTTTGGTCTTACTCAGTTTTCACTTCAAAGTTCTGGTTAGATTTGAGCGCTTGTTTTTCATGAAGGTCGGCCGAGTAACTTGAGTATTTTTAATGACAAAAGTTACAAACACCAGATGGCTAATGCTATCTGTTTCCTCTTGTAGGTTCACATGTAAATGCATGCAACTGAAGTGCATTACCAATGTCCCAAGAGGGTAAGGGTACAGTCTGATGTATCTAAAAGGATTGCTAATGGAACTAGTGTTCATGTAAATACTCATGTTCTCGACACTGCACAGGCAAGGGGGAAATCTTCTTATAGATCTGTTCCATCACTGTGACAATCATTTGGGAGAGAAACAAGTAAACAACCCTTTTTCCATGTATGATCCCATTATTTGTCTAGCAGAATTACATGAACATGATGCCTCGCAATGTAGTTTTGAACTTCACTGCATTTTTCTTGCAGAAAACTCCATCTGGAACACCACAGTTGCTGCTACTGAGTACCATCCTTATATCCTTATTTCCTAATTGTTGTGGTGCATGTACAGGTTTTTTTTAAAACAAATTCCGAATTGGTTATTGCTGTTAGAACTCATTTGAGTGCTACCTTCTCATATGCTCCTTTTTTCTCTCTGGTTGTTATGTTAAAGGACCAGATACAAGTCAATCTTCCCTTTAAATTACAATTCAATTATTTTATATCTGGCTTCTGCAAGACACTTCAAAAAAATATAACAGCATGTGGTCCCTGTGTTATCTACTAGCATGAGCCATTGTTCCATGCAATTTGGTACATAGTGGGGCATATTTTGTTACATTTACTTTCTATATTCTTAGTATATTTATAGCCTATATCTCCAAACTATATCATATACTTAGCACACACCCATTGTTATAATCCACGCGCGCATGGCGCGCGTACTTTACTAGTATATAACATTGTTGGCAACAGGAGCTGATCTCTTTATTACACGATGACTATGCACTTAACTACTTACCACTTGGCACCTGCTTGTCTAGGCCCGGTTTACCACCCTAGCTAGAGCTGCTAGCTGCTGCTCTGCTCCTGCGTGCCCTGCCCGGTTGCCATCGTGGCATGTTGATTGCTGGTGAGTTGGCAGTGCTGCTGCCTGCGTCCGTCCATCAAATAATATGCATGAGTTGGCACTTGTGCACGAAAGAGCATTACTGGAACAAGCAGCTTGTGCATGAATGATTAATACTGTAGATGATTGGACATGTATGTCTGTTTTAGATTTTTCATATTTGATGTTATATATTCAACTCATACCATACATGAATTTGCAACGCCATATACTTGTTGATGGCAAGGTCAGGACTGACAAGACCTACCCTGCTGGGTTCATGGGTATGCATATATCTCTATTAATGCATAAAGATACCTATACACCTATTTTGGTTGCTGATTTGTGGTGTCATTTTTTTGGCAGATGTCATTTCCATCCCTAAGACAAACAAGAACTACAAGCTGCTTCCGTCTTCACCCAATCAGGGATGAGGATGCCAAGGTTAGCTCAATTCTCTTACACATCATCTCTCATTGTTCTAGTTGAGCATGATGATCTTGGTAGCTTTGTCAGGTTGCTGTTTTTATTAGTAGATCTGTGTACCTTATCCTTGCTATACAGTCCATATATGTTGTATGCTGTGTGCATGAAAGTCTTGCATTGAAAATGTCATGTGCTACAATCGTTAGGACTATTAATAGATGTTGCTCTGTCTATCTATACAGTTACATCACTTGAAATTCCCATGCCCTTTCATAGTACGTCTGTGAAATGCTCACTGCTTTTCTATTGGTTTGTGTGCAGTTCAAGCTCTGCAACGGGAGGTCTGTTCAGTTTGACGTCGACAACGTGGTCATGGTGGCTGGCGGGAGGAACATCGAGCGTGTAGGAGTGATCAAGAACTGGGAGAAGCATAAGGGCATCTTCGAGGTCATCGACGTGCTGCTTGGAGTTTTTTTGCATGCTATGTCTAGTTTTCTCCTATTTGTTGTACAGGAAAACATAGAATGGAATTCAAATTTGGTGGTCGCAAAAGTGTGGAGACTTGAATTCATATAAAGTTAGGCTTAACATTAATGCAAATAGTTGTATTTTAGTTTAGATTTAGAGTACACTTATGTATGTCTTGTTTGACAATGCTTATTTATGATATATTGAATGGTACTTATTTATATTATATTAATTATAATGTTGTTCAATATATGTGTATGTATATTTCTCTTTCAAATTATTATAACGTGATGTATGAACAAATGATTATAAATTGAAGAATGTACTACAGTGTAAGTCATTTCGTTTAAATCTTAATAAGACAGTCATCAAAATGTCTAATATCAGTCTCCTAAATAAGACAATTTCTAAAACGTCTATTATTAGTCACCTAAATAAGATTGTTTTCCTATTGTAATCGTCTATTATTGTAGGATGTTCGAGACGGTTTGATAAATACTTTATGACTTTTAATGTTTGCATTCTCTACGGTTCTTTAGAAGCAGTGTCTTAAAAAAACCTAATTCAAGACGGTTTATCGGACAAAATGACTTAAACAAATACCTTTTTTAGACGGTTTATCGGACAAAATGACTTAAACAAATACCTTTTTCAGACGGTTATAAATTAAAAACTGTCTTATATAATATCTTTTAAGACGGTTTATAACCATCTTAAATGTGGGACATCTTTTGCGACTCCATCAAAATTGGACACTTCATAAGCGTATTAATAACTGAAAATTAACCGTCTCATATAGCATGATCTGTAGTAGTGAATAGCTGAAGCAGACTCTTGCGCCTTAGGTGCAGGAATATCCTTAGGTAATTGAGTTGATGTTGCCCTTGAGCACTGATCTCAATTGTTATTCCATAAGCGAAGTGAATGCATTGATGTCACTGAACTTCCCTGATTGACTGTGGCTGACTTCCTTTACGATTCGAATTTCAGAGCCTAGATCTTCCTAGAATTGATCGGACTGTCCGATGCTCGCTTAGATCACAAGGTGAGCTTTCTCTTAGCGTGCTTCAATATGCAGTATAAGTTTCAGTGAGTGCTCAAATATTTGATGGTGTTTTAATGCAAGTACAGGTGCTCATATACGAACCTTTGAGCCTGTTCCTGAGTCAAGTGTCTCGATAGTGGACGACATAACTCCTGAGGACAAAGAAAGGTAGTGGAGAAGGGGCTTGAGAGCCATTTCAGAGGGAAAGTTGGCTATTGTTTTATTGGCTGGTGGCCAGGTATTCTAGGACTCACTTAGATTGCTATGTGGTTCAGTGGTTGTCCATATTATGTTTTATGGTATGATGGAAAACACTCATATACTTTGCTATTTGTTTTTATCAACTGGGGACAGGGGACTAGGCTTGGCAGTTCTGACCCTAAGAGATGTTTCAGTAAGTCTTCCCACCTAAGCCATTGAATTTTAGTTTAACTTATGTTACATGATATAGGGTGAATGAAATAAATAAAAAAGACAAGCTGTTTTGTTGTAGTATGAGTGTGATCCTTGGCTCCTAATGTTGGTAATTGAGTTGATGTTACCCTTGAGCACTGATCTCAATTATTATTCCATAAGCGAATTGAATGCATTGATGTCACTGATCTTCCCTGGTTGACTATGGCTGACTTCCTTTACGATTCAAATTTCAGAGCCTAGATGTACCTAGAATTGATTGGACTGTCCGATGCTCGCTTAGGAGACTATCGTCAACTTCACTCGTGGTTAAGAACACATGCTGAGAGTGTGGCATTTTATGGCGCTGAGAACAGAGAAGCATCTCATATTATGCAGCGGTTTGAGGCTCTTGTTGAGCACCTGAATCTTGTGCGTCATGAAAACTGGTGGTTCGGTATGATTCAAGATTTCTTTCTGAAGTATTTTGGTGCTACTGTGGCAGTTATCCTTATTATAGAACCTTTCTTCTCTGGCAACCTTAGACCTGATTCATCTACACTTGGAAGGGCTGAAATGTTGAGCAATCTTCGATATCACACAAGTGTGATCATATCACTATTTCAGTCTCTTGGGATCCTTTCTATCAGCACAAGACGTTTAAATATTCTAAGGTGCAGTTCTCCACCTATTTTAGAAATTGCTACCTGGTAGATCTGAATCGTGGAAGGTGGCACCTTGCTTCAAAAAGTTGCTGGATTATGGTGCACGTCATCCAATTAAGTCTGGTTTCATTTTTGAAAGCATTTGCATTGTTGAAAGTTGAAAACTGAACATTCCTGTATCTTCAATTTATTATGGACTGAACATTTTTTACTATATAAATTTTGTGCTACAATAAGCGAGTGATGAGGAATCAGTGGTAGTGGTACCTCTCACCATGAGCATTTGCTTGACCTCAGTATCTAGCATAGCAATCTCTGTACTATCTTTCCATTACTAATGTAATTTCTTTTTTGCCTTTCTTTGACAAAGTATCTCATGGATACCATCTTTTCAGATCATTGAACTGAATAAGCCGATCCGATTTGCTGACTGCTCCTCTCACCACTCAAAATTTGTGATGGAACAGGACCATCAAGCCTATGAAGAGGTTGATCACTATGCTAAGAGGAAAGCAGCCAATATCTGTGCTTCCACCGGTGCTAGAGCTGTCAAGAGAAAAATAGAAGCAAGCAGGATCCCACCTAATGGTTTAGTCAGAAGAACAGGCAAGGAACAGAAAATATCTACACATGAATTTTGCCAGTTAACCAAGAACGAGTTGCCCCCAAAGGTGTCTGCTAGGAATGCCATCAACGGAGATCATTTTCATAGGCCTTTAAGTAGCAGATACAACAATCTGCCTGAGAAACCTCTGTGCACCAGAGAAGAGGATGAGTGCTCGGTGGCTAGCTACAGCGCTAATTACTCAGAGCACAGTACCAGTGATGATGACCATCAATCAGTCAGAACGGGCAGTTGTTTCCTGATGATGTTATGTCTGCATGTGAGTATGGGCAGGAGACTGAGGACGCCTATGGCTCTGGTTTGTTTCTGAACATCCATGAGCTGGAGCTGCGAGCATATCGATCAACCGTCAGAGCTCTCCATGCTGCAGGACTCCTGACGTGGGAGCAAGAGTCGCTCCTGACGAACCTGCGCCTCTCGCTCAACATCTCGAACGAGGAACACTTGCTTCAGTTGAGGCATCTCCTATCTCTTTGAAAATTTTCAAAAACCAATATTTTTTTGAACACCTGTAGATTACCTCCAACTCGCAGAGAATCTCCGCAGGCTTGTAGCGTGCGTAACTCGAGGGTGTTGTATATAGAGAAGAGTCCAGAGAAATTCACCTGTAGCTGTTGTACTTCGCCAAAACTTTGTTGCTAGGAGTACATGAGTCTTGCAATTTTTTTAAAACTTTACTGCTCATTTTCTAGGACTGTTTCCAGTATTTAAGTTAGATTGATGAATCTGCGCTTGTTAATAATTGTTTTATATTGCTGTTCCCATAATGACCACACTGAATGTTTTCTCATGACATCGGCATATGTAAATCTATATTGCACGAACTACTTCAACTTTACAAAAGGTACACATGTGTTAGCCTATACTTTATTTAGCTTTATTTGGACAAGTCAGTTTTCCAGAGGATCAGGTACGGCGTGCTTATATATGGGAGGGCTAGCGCGTAATGTCGACTTTTTCCTTAAACAAAATGTGGTTTGCTGCAGAAAATCTCCCAGGTTGCATGCGGATTGAGGCACACTCTGGCCCTCTCCGAGAAGAAAAATGTCTTCTCCTGGGGGAGGGGCACTAGCGGATAGCTCGGCAACGGTGAATAGTTGACAGGTGGTTCTTACCCCGCGTGTGAGCTCAGTGTCTATGTCTTCCCCTGCCCCTTGTAGGAACACGCCTGTGCTGATCTGATCTGATCTAACAACTTACATCTTACCATCCTGAAGGAACACGCCTGTGCTGATCGATGCCCTGAGCTCAGACGGTTCTGCCTGCAAGAAGCTGGAGTCATCCACGGCAGCCCCGTTCGCAGGTCTGGTTCATCGTCGGACTCTGACTCTCTCTACTCTCTTAACAAATATCAAATGGTTCCTCATTGTAATCTACGCAATATTCGGGTGTCCTCTTTCATACATGCTTTGGTACAGACCGTTGTACCATGCGATGAGGTTTATCTTCAATCTATTCCAAGTTTCGATCATTATTGAACAACAGTTCATGGATATGAAAATTTTGAATTTGATTCTCTGATGCCCACAGAACTGAAAGCGTGGTAACCTTCGACCAGTTCTTCATCTTCTGTATTTCCATATCTTGAATTTTCTCGCTCTCCATCTTATCACTAGAACCACAAATAGATTACAAAACTTTTTCTCTTAACAACATAACACATATTTGTACATAAAATTACCGTGACATTCTATGTTCCCGTTGCAACGCACGGGCACTCACCTAGTAATTAATATAAATATATAAGTTTATAAAAATATATATACTTTGCATCCATGCCGCTATTTTGGATGTTGCATTCAGATTAGAATTTGAAACCCATATTTGAATTTGAATTTGGAATGTGGAAATTAAAATAGAAAAGAAAACATAAATAAAAAAGAAAAAAAAAGGCTCACCTATACCTACCTGGGCCGAATCTCCTCAGCATTCTGGCCAATCTTCCCATTAGCACCGGCTCCCACCATCGAGTAGTGTCTCTGCCTTGCGGAACCCGCCCGCCAAACACCCACTCAGCCGTGCCGCGCTCGTTCTCTCGCCTACGAGTGGGCCCTATGGACCAGCTCCCGCCGCATGAGTGCACTGTTGGTTGGGCGACTACGACTGTGCCCACTTGTCAGATCTTTCTCCTCCGCTTAACAAACCACGCGCGCATGGCGGGAGAACCCCTGCGCCACGCACCGCGCTTGCCATCCAATCACCTGGCAGTTCCTCCATATAAATATGGACGCTTAATCATGCCCTCTTCCCATCCCATCGAGGTTTCGCGAGCCATCGCATGCGAGAAAAGCGAAAAGAAGGACGAGGGAGGAAGATAGAGATCCGCCATCGTTGAATCAAGCAAACATCCTCGTTGGGGGCTCGGTACCAGACCTGGGAGTATCGCAAGAACACAGGGAGTCCGACCAGTGCCCAACCAAACGGAGGCGTGGGCAGTGCTGTGGCCAATTGCTCGCCGGAGCGGTGCAGCCACAGCGGAGTCGCTGCGATGCATGGCCAGGGATCTCCACGCCATTATTTCTGATAAGACAGTGTCGACTGAGTTCTCCGTTCACACCGCGTAGGTCAGATCCTATCGGTGGTTTTGGGTCTCGAGGGGGCTTGCAGGGCGGGTGCTGACCATGGCGCCACTGTTTGGGATCACGGCGCCAACGTGTCCCTGTGTCTAGGGAAGAAGAGATAACGGTGGTCGTTGGATTCTGATCAACGGGTAAGATTAGATCCATGGTATTGCGCTTCGGAGGGAGCGGGGCCGTTGATCCTGGTGTCAACGGTGGCGATTAGATCAGAGAATACCCCATCGTTTCGGTTAAGGGCTAATTTGGTGATTAGGGATCCCTAGGGATCCATGTGGGAGGAATCCCCTCGCAATTCAATTTTGAATAACAAGAGGATTTCTTCCCCTCGGGATCCCCGGTCACCAAATCAGCTCTAAGGGGGACCGTTACATCAAGATCCTGTGGTTCGAAATGGACCGCGCTTTCATTTGATCTGGTCCGTAGAACCATAGATTAGGGGATTGCGTTACTGACCCCTTTGCTGTTATATCCGCTCCATCGGATCGGGATCTGACGGGTCAGCTTTACGCGTACCCTTCGCGCACGTCAGTTTGCAAAAGGAACCCTGAGTTATTTAAGAATAAATTCATCGTCCCTTGGCTGAAGGAAATTCTTACACCTAGGTACCCATAATTTGCAAAACAACCCCTGGCCTATATAAAGTAATTCTGAAGGTTGATTTTTACTATAGAAACAATTACAAGAATCATAACTTGTCCGTTTTAGCTCCGATTTAACTTGTTCCAGTTGCGTTGGCTTTGTAATAAAATTGCCTACACGGTAGCGAACCTTATTTTGCTATATCACATACCTCCATAATTAGATATTTATTTACATGTATAGTAAATTAATCTTCCTAATCAAAGGTAAATTGTCCATAATTATAACTGACTAAAGTATGATCTTTAATTGAGTTATGATTTAGATTGAGGTTGAACTAGTTATCCCCCTCACATAATTTATAATAATAGTTTATTACTTAATCACCTAAAACTCTAGAAAACCATATTTTTAATGGTAACTCCGATTTCAGTGATTCTCGAACCTACGACCTCGTAGCAGCACGTAGAATATTCCTACGGTGTTTGTTCTCATATTTGGTGTACTGTTATTTTTATGTATTCTTGTCTATTGGTATGTATTGCTACGAGTAGCAGCGACGTTACGAGTCACTCGAAGACCAATTTGGTGAAGTACCTAGGATCTCAAGTCTAAAGCAAGTTGTGCCCTTGATCACTCTTCTTTACCTAATCATGTTCTCGGTCAATCACTGTGATATGCTCAGGTTAATTTGCTGGGACCTAATAGGTTTCTCTAGTCCTGTTTATCCCACCCCTTGCAGACAAATGAACTATTGGGTAGACTTGCTATTGCTCTACCTAGTTTTGGGATTAATGTTACATTTAAATTATGATCATGTTCCAATTATGTTGTTGTTTTAATTATTGTTCGTGACAAGATCATTGTGTTAATTAGAACAAGGATCATAACTTGAGATAACCATGCTAACACAAGGGTGGAATGGGACGTCCTTGGCTGACTAATTAAGAAAGGTAGTGGAGGACTACGTACCCGAAAGGGGCAAAGGTGGTAGAGGAGCTGTGTATGGGGAGGTTCTCGGGTCCATCATGCTGCAATGGCTTTTCAGACGAGGGATTCCTATATTGTCATTCTCAGAAACTGTAGCGGGTTTTCTAAAGCTAGTGGAACTTTGTAAAGGCCTCATAGTGCTAACCTGCCTTGTCTCCTCAGCAGAGATGAATGGGAAGTTGCGATCTTTTGGCAAATGGGTAACACAATTTGTGGGTAAAGGGTGTAACCTCTGCAGAGTGTAAACTGGTATATCAGCCATGCTCACGGTCAAGAGCGACTCAGAACTCTCGCATGATTAACTTATGGAACTAAACTTAATCTGTGATATGCATTGAATTGTGGGTGTTATTATTAATTGTGATCTCTAATTTAATTGGGTTTGTATCTACTTATACTTAGTAACTGCTAATAAAACATTGACCAACTTTAAAAGCAATGCTTAGCTTTATGGTAAGCCTTACACTTCACATGAGCTCCATTGTAAGTGAGCTCATGCACATTATTCCCCACAACTTGTTGAGCGATGAACATATATGAGCTCACTCTTGTTGTACTCACATTCTCCCCAGGTCAAGGACAAGTACCACAAGATGAGGACCTTGAAGGATGTCACAATGAGATTCGTGAGAGGTCTAGGCCGTCGTCTCCCAGTTGGTTGCTAGATCATTGTCTTCTTATGATGTAATTATTTAACTATTTTGTATGGAACTCCATCGTATACTAAAGATATGACATTCGTTTCTGTACCATGAGTCATCATATGTGTGAGACTTGATAATAACACACATTTGATTCGCGCCCGGGTTTGTCCCATAAATCCGGGTGTGACACAAGTGCAGCAATAAAATTTGCGTGCAATTGTATGACTGCGCCTTAAGTTTGATCGGCTCCTCTTATTAAAAAATCTCATAATTATTATTATTTTGTATAGTAATATCATTTAGCATAATGGACTTTAAGTTTTGCTTTGATTTTTTCTTAAAAATCAATAAGGTGAGGTGGTAAAATTTTGTAAAAAAATCAAACGAGTTATAAATTGGGACGGAAATTGTAAGTTATTATTGTTATACAGCTTACAACACCTAATTTTGGTGTATACCTAGTTTATGCTTTCTTTTGTTCTTTGTATTCTTGAAAATTATAATCATCTGAGTAGTTTTATTTTTATTCATTTATGGTTTTGGAATAGTGGTGGAAACTATATGATGTTGTCACTAGCTAATTTTTTGAACGTAATAGCAGGAGACGAAGGCAACATCGAGGCCGAGACGAACTCAAACGTAACGCCTCCAGGAAGAGAGTGGCGTCTAGGACGCCAACATCACATGTCCAAGATGGACCGGGCTTTCGCCCATGAAAGACAGAGCAATGTGACGCCCTCAATAAGGAAAGTGATGCACATGAGTGTCACCGTCACCGAGGCGATTGTCCAAAATGCCTTCCAGCACATCGTTAGATCAGAAACTCAGGTCAAAGCATGCAGCCTTCGCCGCCGCCACCGCCCTGTCCTCCGCGCAAACCCCTCTAGAGGGGCACCGAGGCGCATAGCCGCAAAGCTGTGTCAGCTGCCATCCCTCCGGCTGGGCATATGGAACAAGGGAACACCTTGTCGTGTGCGCCACACTATCGCCTACTAGCTGTCGCCGCTGCCCCTGGCACCCGCGGCCATCGAAACCAGCTGTTGCCGGGTGCACCGCCACCGTTGCGCACCAACATGCACCTCGCAAGGACAACCATTGCTAAGGCGCAGATCCAGATCTAGGCCGATGGGGCCTAGATTCGCCGCCACCATAGGAAAGCCACGCGAGCGCGCGACCACTGTCGCCGACGCAGACTAACCGCAAGCACGCGGTCATGCAAGCTGTCGTGGGCCAGCCGCGTAGCGCACCACCACCGCCGCCACAGACTAGCTAAGAGCGCGTAGGCGCCGCCACTGGCAGCCACAGGAGCGCGGCCGTTCCAGCCGTCGTGGGCACGCAGGCTCCGCCACCGCTGCGTGCAGTTGCCGACGTGGGCCAGCCGCGCACACGGTCGTGCAAGCCGTCCCGGGCGAGCAGGCGCCGCCATCGCCGCAGGGCAGCCACGTGGGCGCGCAGGAGGTGCCGTCGTCAGGCCCTCACCTCGCCGGCACGGAAGGAGAAAGAGACACAGGGGCCAGCCAAAAAACCTCGCCACCACCATCACCGTGAGTCGCGCGAGTTTGTCACACCCGGATCTAAAGCCCGGGCATGGACATAATCACCAAGTGTGCTAGGACCAAGTCTTACATATATGATGACTCATGGTACAGAAACGAATGTCACATCTTTACTATATAATAGGAGTTCTATACAAAATAATTAAATAATTACATCATACGAAGACAAAGATCCACCAACCCAAAGTTGACTGGGAGACGACGGCCTAGACCTCTCACGAATCATCACAGCATCCTCCATGCGCCTCATCCTGCAATACCTGTTCTTGACCTGTGGGGGGTGAGACAGCAAGGGTGAGCTCATGCGTTCATCGCTCAACAAGTTGTGGGGAATAATGTGCATGAACTCGACAAAGGTGGCAGCCCAGGTGAAGTGTAAGGCTTACCAAAGAGGATGGTTAAAGTTGAGCATCGCTTTTAAAGTTGGTCAAAATTTTATTAACAGTTACTAAGTATAAGTAGATTCCAAACCAAAGTAATAATATATCAAAATTCATAATAATCCACAATGCAATGCAAATGACAAATTGAATTTAATTCTATAAATTAATCATGCAAGAGTCTTGAGCTGCTCATGACCGCGAGCACGGCTAGTATACCAGTTTTACACTCTGCAGAGGTGGTACCCTTTACCCACAAGTCATGTTACCCATCTGCCATGGGGTTGTACGGGCCCCATACAACTCTACCAAGGAAGCGAGGCAGGGTAACACTACGAGGCATTTACAAAGTTCCACTAGCTTCCGAAAACCCGCTACAGTTTTTAGGAAGAGCAATGCAGGAATCCCTCGTCTGACCACCATCGCAACAAAATCAACCCGAGAACCTTGATACACGCCTACTCCCCTACTACCCTTGCCCTTTCGGGTAAGGTAGTCTTCCACTAGCTATCCTAATTAGTCAACCAAGGGTGTCCCATTCCACCCTTGTGGCGGCACGTGTTTCCCAAGTTAAGCTTGATGTTCCAATTAACATAATGGTCTTATCATGAACAGAAATAGAACAATAATAATAAAGAATGACGATGTGTAATAGTTATCTAACCACCCAAAACCATATATAGCGCAATAGCAAAGACTACCCAAAAGTTTAGGGGTAAGCAAGGTGTAAAGATAACCAAACTAGGGTGACCTATCAGGTCCCATCAAAATTAAGCCTATGCATGCCAAGATGATTATAGAGAACATTATTGGGTAAATAAAAGTGATCAAGGGCACAACTTGCCTGGGACTTGAGATTCCAGGTACTAGGGTGATCTTCAGGTGACTCATGACCTCACTACTAAATGTAGTAATACAAACAAACATAGTATAGGCAAAATTAACATCACACCAAATATAAGCACAAGATGCATAATAATAATTTCTGCGTCGCTACGAGATCGTGGGTTCGAGATCCACTACATTCGGAGTTACGGTTATAAAGTTGTGATTTTTGGAAGACCTACGTGATTAAGTATTTAACACTAGGTTTTGTGTTGATTCCATAAAGATAATCCAAAGAAATAACTAATTCAACTTTAATCTTGCTTATAACTTGACTAGCGATCAATTCGGACTTTAATCTTATTTTAATTAGATTGCAAATATAGGCAGGTTAGCTTTTAGTAGAAGAGTCACTTTAGTAAACATAGTTTAAATAAATATCTAACTATAAAAGTATGAAATATGATATAACTAATATTGTTACTGCGTAGTAAATATTTATACGAAGCTAATGCAACTTGAACAGATCAATTCAGAGTTAAAACAAAGGAGTTATGGATTTATAAATATTTTTCTAGAATTGTTTATATGCCAAAAATTCATTTTCTCATATTTAATTAAAGACTCCGGAATAGGGGCACTATTCTACGAAAGATCAGGGTCAAATCTATAAATTCCGGGACCCAACCGCAATATTCTTAACATAGTCTTGGACGGGGGGCTGTTTTGAGAAAAATGTGGGGTTTCTTTAGCAAATTGTCCACACCGAAGAGGTATCGGCCAGATCTGGTCGTTAGATCAAAAACCGACCGCCCAGATTACATCGTCCCTTAAGTGAACCGATACAGGCTCACAACCATTGGATTTCAGACCCACGGTCGAGGTTTGTCCCAGCGATTGACTAATCTACACCGCTCCCATTGGATCCGATGGTCACAATTTCCTAGCACGAAGGGGTAAGTGGTGATCAATCCTAGTCACACAAACGTCTAGATCTTCATCTCCTACCCCCGGTCGGCACTGGGTGGCGGCGTAGGCCTAGGGCCACGGCGGAGCCCCACTGGTGTAAGCCCCATCGGCGATTCCAAGTTCCAAACCCGAAACGGATATAGGATAAACGATTAGTAGAACCCATTGAATCCTGCGTGGGAGGACTCACCGGTGATTATGCATCAAGGGTCACGACCACAATGTGATGTGGTGCCACGGCGGTCGCCATTGCCCCGGTGAGAAATTGAGCGGCTCACGGTCCAATTCCCGGGGTGGGAAGACCACGGGCATCATCAGGGCGCTACTGTGATTCCCCAGGCCAACCGCCAAGGTTGGAGCTCCACCCAATTCATGAGTCAACCATGGCGGACCCAATCACCCTCCCCCCGCTCGTCGAGCATGGCGGTGCGAATAGCGCCCATGCCCCCATGGCTCGCATCATCGAAGCTAGCCAGTTGTGGATGAGAGGTGGGCGATGACCGGGCACTTATAGGCCGAAGGCCGGGGAGTCCGCGAAGAGTTTTGTTAGTGATGAAGATCGCGGCGGAAATCTCGTGAGGTTTGCAACGAACCAAGCTGGATGCCTGGATGAGCGATCTGACGAGGTAGCCCCACCTGACAGTGCCCGCGAAACCCCGAACACTCCAGCGGAGAGTCTGCCACACGGGCCCTATATGTCAGTGCCAGCGACGCGTGCGTGTGGAATCGGCTTGGGGATGGGCCCCGCTTGACGGTGAGTACCGAGCGCGCGCGTGGGCCGCCAGGTGGGAAAACTGGGTCGCACAGTGGTGTTTGGAGTACTGGGCCCACCAGTCGGCGCTGATGTTTTCCCTCCCCCATGGGCCGCGCGGTTTGTTTGGGCCAACATGTAATCAGGTCGCACAACTGCAAGGGAGAAGCAGAGTCACTGGGCCGGGAGAAGGAGATGGCCCAGGTGCAGGTTACTCTTTTATTTTTTTATATTTTCTATTTTATTTCCATTTCTATTTATTTTGAACCTTTCCAAATTCAAATTTTTATTCTAGGTTCAAATTTAAACTTCAAATTAATCAAAAAGCACACTCAAAATCCAAACTCCAAATTTATGTTCAAATGCAACCATCCAAAATATCGGTATAAATGCTAAGTGTGTCTATATATATATATATATATATATATATATATATATATATATATATATATATATATATATATATATATATATATATATATATATATATATCTTTGATTATTTTATTCCTTTGTTTAGGCAAAAGCTCAAAATATGACATGCACACACTTATTTCATTTTAGGAAAAATATTACTTTTGAGTATGTAATCAAACTTCAAGTTAACTAAAATTAATATCCATTACCTTACTTACTTAGGGGAAAATAATGTATTCTCTTTTACCGAGAGTCACTTAATCTTGAATATATTTTTATTTAAGAGCATTCCTTAAATTTCATGAGAAGAATAACTTATCTTACTAGATTGAAGGTATTTCTATTTTATCTTATGTTTACCCAATTTCTTAGTATTATTTCTTATAAAAGACATAGAAGGAATACATGAACTCCTAACTCATTTTTAGGGTTTATAGAGTTCCTCGGCGGCTAGCTCTGGCGGTGGCGAGACAAAGAGGGTGTAATGTCTCGGTGGCCGTCGTGACAGGGACGAGAGGGAGAGTAGGAGACAGCGGCTAGGGTTTCGCCACCCGTGTCGCCCGGGAGGGACCTGGGGGCCTATGTTCCACTCCCACAGCTCTAACCCATCACCAGCTATGACTATCTAACAGTTCGAGTACACTTAATATAGTTGAATACTAGGACTAAATAGTTGTTCTGAATTTGCTTTCATCATTGCCCACTTACCTTTAGCTATTGTTAATTGGTCTTTTGGTAGTCCTTGTTTCTCACATCATTAAAAATGGTTGTGCCTATTTACAATATGTGGATGAAACTGTCTTCCTTCTTTAGGACAACCCGATTTAGGCAAGGAATCTGAAATTTGTTTTGGTCCTTTTTTAGCAGATGTCAGGCCTCAAAATTAACTTTCACCAAAGTGAGATCCTGTGTTTTGGCAAAGCTGAAGAGAGGAAGAACTTATACGCTGAAAGCTTCACTTGCCCTATTAAAAAATTGCCCATGAACTACTTGGGCATTCCTATGGATGACAAGACTCTTAGAATCTCCCATTGGGCTAGAATGGAAGAAAATATGAAAAAAAAACTGGGGGTCTCGCAAGGAAGGTATCTTAGCCTTGGGGGAGGCTGGTGCTGATTAATAGTAGTTTATCTAGCATCCCCTTATACATGCTTTCCCTTTTTTGGGCTCCTGCCAGTGTGCTTAAAAAATTGGGCATGTATAGAAAGAGGATGTTACGGCGGGGGGAGAACAAAAAGGCCCATCTGGTGAATTGGGATATTGTTTGTGGGCCTAAGGATCAAGGAGATTTGGGAATTTTAGACCTTAGATGTATGAACCTTTGTCTACTTGCTAAATGTTGGTGGAGATTGGAGAATATGGAGGGTCTATGGCAAAAAATAGTAAGGTTTAAATATATCAAAGGAAGACCTTTGAGTTTGATGGAAAAGAGACAAGGGGACTCTCATTTCTGGAAGAGCATCTTGGAAGTAAAATATATGTTTTATAGAAACTGCAAAAGAGTCATTGGAATGGTAAATCCACTAGTTTTTGGGATGATTGTTGGTGTGGGAACATACCTCTCTCGGTAAGATTTAAAAGACTTCATGATTATCTCTTAACAAAGACATAAGTGTAGATAAGGTGCTGAATAAGAACTTTGATTCATTAACCTTTAGAAGGAGGCTAGTGGGAACTGGTGCTGATAATCTTAAGGATATGATATCCTCATATGAGGACATTTACCTTAATGATTCAAGAGATAAAGTTGTTTGGTTACTGGATAAAAAAGGATATCCTGTCAAATCCCTTAACCTCAAATTGAGAGCACCTAGAGGAGGGTGAATAGGTGATCCTGTAAAATTCAATACTAAATAGCACAAACTTGATTTAAAGATGTTAGTGCAATTAAAACCAAGTTGCTAAAGTGAGAACTCTAGAAGAAAATCAATCACAATGAGTAGGGACACGAGACACAATGATTTTTATCCCGTGGTTCCGCTAAAGCCTACTCCACGTTGTGGTGACCTCCTTTGGTCAAGGATTGCACTCAATCCTTATCAAGTGATCCAACGATCAACTTTGAGTACCACTGTTTTCTTCCTTTGCAGTCTTTTCCCGTTTGCGAGGAATCTCCACAAATTGAAGCCTCTCGCCCTTACAATCTTTGATCACAAGAGAAGCACAAGAGTAAGGGAGGGAAAGCAACACACGCAAGACTCAATTCGCAGCAAACACACGCACACAAGCCAAGATGTGAGCACAAAACATGGCGCAGGGAGTTCACAACTCAAATGGTGCTCAAATCTCTAACACAACGATCCAAATGCGTAGCGGTGGAGTCTAGGCGTCTTATAATAATCAGAGAATGCTTGGTGTAGTGCTCCATGCGCCTAGGGGTCCCTTTTATAGCCCCAAGGCAGCTAGGAGCCGTTGGAGATCCAATTGGAAGGCAATTCTTGCCTTCTGTCGGGTGGCGCACCGGACAGTCCGGTGCACCACCGGACATGAACAGTAACATTCTGGTGCCTAATCTCCTTCCTTTTCTGGCGAAGCTGACCATTGCGCCCTCGGTCCCCTTAGCGCACTGGACACTGTCCGGTGCACACTGGACAGTCGGTGCGACCAAGTGACCATTGGCTCGGCCACGTGTCGCCCGTTGATCGCGCTGCCGACCATTGGCCGCGGGCGCCGTTGGCTCATCGGACAGTCAGATGCACACCGGACAGTCTGGTGATTTTTTGTCACGGCGCCTGCGCTTTTTCCCGAGAGCGACGAGTTCGTCGCCGGTCCAGCCTGGGCACCAGACACTGTCCGGTGCACCACAGGCTGGTGCTGGTTTGGTTGAACTCAGCCAAGACTCTTTCAATTTGTTTCCACTTTTCTTGGTTGTGTTCCTAGTACTTAGAGATATATGTTAGTATCCAAAAATAATTTACTTGGGCTAGAATCATACCTTGTTCTTTGATTTGCATTTTAACACTTATTAACCAACTTATTTAATGTTGGGCATCTAATCACCAAAACATTTATAGAAATGGCCCAGGGGCACATTTCCCTTTCAATCTCCCCATTTTTGGTGATTTATGCCAACACATTAAAAAGCAACTAAAAAGTGCAAATTGAAGACCAGATTTTCTTCACTTAGGATTTGGCATATTTGGATCACTTTTGCCACCACTTGGTTTGTTTTCGCAAATCAAATTCTTTTTCCTATCTCTAAGTCAAACACACTTGTTCGAGCAAATAGAGAGATGTTTCAAGAGTAATTTTGATCAAATGGCAAAAACTCCCCCTTTTCCCATAATCACAATTCTCCTCCATAAGAAACCAAATTTTGCAATAAGAGTATTTTGGACAAAATACAAATTCTAACTCTACTATTTTCAAAGTTCACAAGTGGTTGGCTGATCCATTTGCTTTTGGCCTTAATTTCTCCCCCTTTGGCATGAAGCACCAAAACATGATAACTTTTGGCCCTCTAACCCCATTGCCTCACCAAAATGTCAAATTTAAGCGAAAAGACAATGAGAACACAAAAATAAACTTAGGACAAGATACATTGTACCGGAATGCAGTGGAAGCTCTATTCTTTGTCCAAGTTCACATTTTCCTTTCAATATCCCTTTGAGACTATTACAAAAGTACTCACAAACATGTTAGTCTCAAGGGAGTCAAGTTGTAACACATCCTCCCCTTAAACATGTGCATCATTTGCATAGGGACTTGTGAGGTCTGGGATGATTTGTACAACTTGAGCACCAAATATAAGTAATAAAGCTTAAAGTAACATGATCAAAGGCATAGAACACATGTATGTTGTAGATCAATCTAAGTTACGCGAATCTAAGACATTTAGCTCACTACACAACCTACAAAACCTTTTCCCATCTAAAGGCTTGGTCAAGATATCGGCTAGCTGGTTCTCGGTGCTAATATGGTAAATGTCGATATCTCCCCTTTGCTAGTGGTCTCTGAGAAAGTGATACCGGAAGTCAATGTGCTTAGTGCGGCTGTGTTCAACAGGATTATCCGCCAAGCCGATTGCACAATCTCATTGTCACATAGGAGTGGGACTTTGCTCAGATTGTAGCCAAAGTCCCAGAGGGTTTGCCTCATCTAGAGTAGTTGCACGCAACACTGTCCTGCGGCAACATACTCGGCCTCAGCGGTGGATAGGGCAACGGATGTTTGTTTCTTAGAGCTCCAGGACACCAGGGACCTTCCTAGAAACTAGCACGTCCCTGATGTGCTCTTCCTATCAACCTTGCACCCGGCATAGTCGGAATATGAGTATCCGATTAAGTCAAAGGTAGACCCCTTTGGATACCTGTAACACCCCGTCCAATCCCTGGACCGACGGTACTTACTCCTGGTAGCTCTCTAGGATCATATATTGTCCCCACAGACCAACACGAGTTTTTTGTGCACACTTTGTCCTCACTCATGCGCACCCGAGAAAACTTCCCGGTCGGTCACCCATCCCAAATTGCTCCAAGCCAAGCACGCTTAACTTGGAGGTTCTTTCGAGATAGGCTTCCGAAAAAGAAGATGCACCTTGTTGGTATGATTACACTATTAATTCTATTAAGCCTTGGGCCAGGACATCCCATCCCAGGGGCCAGGATATCACAATCCACCCCCCTTAGAAGACCGACGTCCTCGTCGGTCAACCCCAATCCAGGAACCTCCCCTCTTGGCCACGTCTGTATGTCTAGTGTCGTCATATGCCATGCCATGTGACCACTCTGGGCCCACATGCGCCATGCGCCATATACCCGAACCCCCTAGCCCACACACGCCCGTGAAACCGCGAGGGTCGGCTCTGATACCACTTGTAACACCCCGTCCAATCCCTGGACCGGCGGTACTTACTCTTGGCAGCTCTCTAGGATCATATATTGTCCCCACAGACCAACACGAGTCTTTTGTGCGCACTTTGTCCTCACTCATGCGCACCCGAGAAAACTTCCCGGTCGGTCACCCATCCCAAATTGCTCTAAGCCAAGCACTCTTAACTTGGAGGTTCTTTCGAGATAGGCTTCCGAAAAAGAAGATGCACCTTGTTGGTATGATTACACTATTAATTCTATTAAGCCTTGGGCCAGGACATTCCATCCCAGGGGCCAGGATATCACAATACCAGATCCCGAAGCAAGGCGTAGAAACTAAATATCTAAGAATTCACTTAACGGCCACAAGGTGACACTCCTTGGGGTCGGATTGAAATCTAGCACACATGCATACACTAAGCATAATGTCCGATCTACTAGCACAAAGATAAAGTAATGAACCTATCATTGACCGGTATGCCTTTTGATCAACAGACTTACCTCCTTTGTTGAGGTATAGATGTCCATCAGTTCCCATCGGTGTCTTCGCGGGCTTAGCATCCTTCATCCCAAACATCTTGAGAAGATCTTGAGTGTACTTTGTTTGGGAGATGAAGGTGCCTTTCTTGAGTTGCTTTACTTGAAATCCAAGGAAGTAGTTCAACTCGCCCATCAACGACATCTCAAACTTTTGCATCATTACCCTGCTAAACTCCTCACAAGACTTTTGATTAGTAGAACCAAATATTATGTCATCAACATAAATATTATGTCATCGACATATATTTGGCAAACAAAAAGATCACCATCACAAGTCTTTGTGAATAGAGTGGGATCAGCTTTCCCAACCTTGAAAGCATTAGCAATTAGAAAATCTCTAAGGCATTCATACCATGCTCTTGGGGCTTGCTTAAGTCCATAGAGCGCCTTAGAGAGCTTATACACGTGGTTGGGATACCTGTCATCCTCAAAGCCAGGAGGTTGTTCCACGTATACCTCCTCCTTGATTGGTCCATTTAGGAAAGCGCTCTTCACGTCCATTTGGAACAACTTAAAGGAATGGTGAACGACATAGGCTAATAAAATTCGAATTGATTCTAACCTAGCCACAGGAGCGTAAGTCTCCTCAAAGTCCAAACCTGTGACTTGGGCATAACCTTTTGCCACAAGTCGAGCCTTGTTTCTTGTCACCACTCCGTGTTTGTCTTGCTTGTTGCGGAACACCCACTTGGTTCCCACAACATTTTTCTTTGGACGTGGCACCAGGCTCCAGAGTTCATTTCTTTTGAAGTTGTTGAGCTCTTCCTGCATGGCCAACACCCAGTCCGGATCCTGCAAGGCTTCTTCTACCCTGAAAGGCTCAATAGAAGAAACAAACGAGTAATGCTCACAAAAATTAGCTAAATGTGAGCGAGTTGTTACTCCCTTGCTGATGTCACCCAGAATCTGATCCACTGGGTGGTTTCTTTGGATCGTCGCTTGGACTTGAGTTGGAGGGGCCCGTGAAGCTTCTTCCTCTAACATGTTCTTCTTGTGCTCCCCCTTGATCCTGCCCCTCTTCTTGAGGTATCTGTTCATCGTCTTGAGTTGGGGGATGCACCATCATAGAGGAGGAGGGTTGATCTTGTTCTTGTAGTTCCTGCGGTCACACATCACCTATTGCCATCGTTCGCATTGCGGCCGTAGGAATCTCATCTTCATCTACATCATCAGGATCAACTTGCTCTTTTGGAGAGCCATTAGTCTCATCAAATACAATGTCGCTAGAGACTTCAACTAATCCTGATGATTTGTTGAAGACCCTATATGCCTTTGTATTTGAGTCATATCCTAGTAAAACCATTCTACTGTTTTGGGAGAAAATTTTGAATGTCTACCTTTCTTCACCAGAATGTAGCATTTGCTCCCAAATACACGGAAATAAGAAATTTTGGGTTTGTGACCAGTTAGGAGTTTGTAGGAGGTCTTCTTGAGGAGACGGTGCAGATAGAGCCAGTTTATGGCATGGCAAGTTGTGTTCACAACTTCCGACCAAAACCGCTCAGGCGCCTTGTACTCTCCAAGCATCGTTCTCGCCATGTCGATTAGCATCCTGTTCTTCCTCTCTACCACACCATTTTTCTATGGTGTGTAGGGAGCGGAGAACTCGTGCTTGATGCCTTCCTCCTCAAGATATTCTTCAACTTGTAGATTCTTGAATTCAGACCCATTGTCGCTTCTTATCTTCTTCACCTTTAGTTCAAACTCATTTTGAGCTCTCTTTAAGAAGCGCTTTAGGGTTCCTTGGGTTTCGGATTTGTCCTGCAAAAAGAATACCCAAGTGAAGCGGGAAAAATCATCAACTATAACACGACCATACTTACTTCCCCCGATGCTGAGATAGGCAACTGGGCCGAAGAGATCCATGTGTAGGAGCTCCAGTGGTCTTGATGTTGTCATCACATTATTGCTAGGATGAGTGCTTCCCACCTGTTTCCCTGCTAGCCATGCTGCACAAGGTATGTCTTTCTCAAAACAGACATCGATTAGTCCTAACACATGCTCTCCCTTTAGAAGTTTATGAAGGTTCTTCATTCCAACATGTGCTAGACGGCGATGCCAGAGCTAGCCCATATTAGTTTTAGCAATTAAGCATGCATCTAGATCGACATTCTCCTTTGAGAAATCAACTAAATGGAGCTTGTCGTCTAATACACCCTTAAAAGCTAATGAACCATCACTCCTTCTACAGACAGATACATCAATGTTTGTAAATAAACAATTGTAGCCCATATGGACCAATTGACTTACAGACAATAAATTATACCCAAGCGACTCTACTAAAAACACATTTGATATTGAGTGCTCGGTCATGTTGGCTATCTTGCCCAATCATTTAACCTTGCCTTGATTCCCATCTCCAAAAATGATGGTGTCTTGGGCATCCTTGTTCTTGACGTAGGAGGTGAACATCTTCTTCTCCCCCGTCATGTGGTTTGTGCATCTGCTGTCGATAATCCAGCTTGAGCCCCCGGATGCATAAACCTGCAAGGCAATTAAGCTTGGGTTTTAGGGACCCAACTCTTGTTGGGTCCTACAAGGTTAGTTACAACAATTTTTTGAACCCAAATGCAAGTTTTGTCTCCCTTGCATTTAGATCCCAATTTTCTAGCAACTACTTTGGCATTTTTCCATAACAATACAAAAGAAGCATTACATGTTTGATACATAGTAGTTGGACCCGTGTAAACTTTCCTAGGTGCACGAGAAACAGTATGATTGCGCCTAGGCCTACTCCTATCATGAACATATGTGGAGCTCGATGCAAACATAGCATGTGAATCATGATAAGTAGGTAAAGCAGCATGATTATAATATTTATCATGATAGGAGACTTTTTTGACATGAGCATAAAGATAAGCATGGTTCTTTTGATCACGTGAAGAATACAAGCTACTAGCCATAAGGGGCCTTCCCTTTCTCCTTGTTGAGACCGGGAGTCATTTGGCTTGTTAAGTTCTTGGTTTCCTTTTGAAAACCAAGTCCATCCTTAATTGAGGGGTGTCTACCAACAGTATAGGCATCCCTAGCAAATCTTAACTTCTCATAGTTATCCTTGCAAGTCTTAAGTTGAGCATTAAGACTTGCAATCTCATTGTTTAACTTAATAATGGTAGAAGCATGTTCATCAACGTTAAAATCTTTACACCTATTGCAGATTACTACATGCTCTACATTTGAACTAATTACATTAACTTTCTCTAGCCTAGCATTCAAATCATCATTTAAATTCTTTAAGTTAGAAATAGATTCATGACAGGTAGACAATTCGGAAGACAGCTGTTCATTCTTCTTAATTTCTATAGCAAGAGATTTTTGAACACTAATAAATTTATCATGTTCCTCATACAAAATATCTTCTTGCTTTTCTAGTAGTCTATCCTTTTCATTAAGTGCATCAATTAACTCATTTATCTTGTCTACCTTAGTTCTATCTAATCCTTTAAACAGATCAGTATTGTCACACCTGGTTTTAAAAAGCAAACCGAAAGCGAACCATGTATGTGCCAGGATCAGCAATTCACGTACACAGCAGTTACATAACTGGACATCATCACACAGTGCTCAAATAATAACAAAAAGGGGTAATAATAGTTGATTACATCAAATGTCTGAGACATCCACATAGTCTTTACAATAATCAAAGTGCGAAAAACGAAACGTAGATACATGTGGCCTTCACAGGAAGCCGACTGGGGGTTGCCGCTAACCCACGCCGAGAACTCGTCGTAATCTTGGAACTCCTGGAAGTCTCCTTCCACGGCTTCAGCTTCTCCTGAGCAGTGGTTGCAATGCGGACAACCTGGGGGAAGGGGGATTTGGTGTGTAGAGCAAGGGTGAGTACACATCGACATACTCAGCAAGTGTCCTGTTTGGCTGTAGTGGACTAAATTTATGTGGGGGCAAGTCAAGCAGTTGCTTTTAGTTGGTCAGATTATTATTACTAGTAGAGAGAGCCAAGTTTTAGTATTAACCCACGTTGTTAACCCAAAAGTACCCTTTCCAAACGGAAAGGATACCACTTACCATCACCAGAGTCAATACCAAAACCACCATTCTCATTGTCACCTGTAATCCGAACATCTCTGATCAAGTATCACTAATCAATGGAGCTCCCTTGGCCGCTCATAACCGCGAGCACGACTGATATATCATTTTCATAACACTCTGCAGGGGTTGCGCACTTTACCCACAAGTCGAGATTCCCTTTCTGCCCGAAGATCATGACTCTCCATTGATCACTACCAAGGTGACCCTGCAGGGTATCACTACGTAGCCTTTACAAAGATTCCCCGGGGCTGTAGCCGCCCGTTAGGTTTCCTAAATGTACCGCACTCCTCCCCAAGGGGCGAACCAAAGTTGGCAGAGCGAGCCGCATACACCGAGCCCCATTAACGGCACGACGGCTAAGCAAACTACACCCTGGTTCCTCTAATTATTAAGCTAAGGGCATCCCACTCCACCCTCATGGTTGCACTGTTTTCCAGGGCGGTCATCCAACGAACAGGTCCTTACGGAGAGGCACTCGAGAAACCACTCGAGCCACCTTAAATGCCACAAGTACAACATCATAATAAATAAGGGAAACAGCGTATCATTGATAAATCTCATCATGTTCATGTATTAGTGTTAAGCACTAGCATAAAGCTAAACCAAAATAATCCAACCTAAATAGGTAAACAAGGACATGGATAACAAAAGCTAGTCAATCCTTAGGTATAACTGTGTAAATGCGGGAAGCGAATTATAGAATGTATAGGACAAAGATAGGTCAAGGGACACTTGCCTCCACCAACCAGCTGCTGCTCAGGGGCTTCTCCTGCGAGTTCTTCGGACTCCTTAACCAGACCGTTCTCTATGCGAGCGCAAACATACATACATCCATTTGAATTAGGAAATAAACAGTACACCATACAAGAGAGCAGATAAACTGAATATACATAAGACATGGCATACGATTTTGCATTCGCAATCGCTGGAAAGAAAAGAAGGAAGGTCTCGCAGTGGTTAAAGCTATAATCGAATCGTGTTACGGGTAGGTGTATAATTAATCATTACTTCATCTAGGTTTACTTAGTTACACTAACAAGTACTAATCACATGCACTAATAGAGTTATAACTATTTCCAGTTGGTCGACATTAAACAAAGTCAATGATTAACTACATGAAATAACTAACGTAATCAATTTCCGAGTTGAATTTCCATTTCATTAAAACGACGTGATCAATGTGCATAAAATACACGGGGGGGGGGGGGGGGGGGGGTAGACGGGTGGCTAGGGGTAGACGGGCACGTCTAGGGGTAGACGAGCACGTCACCTACGACAGGACGCTACGCGTCGTGACGAGGGCACGACGAGCCGTGCCAAAGCACCACACGAGCACGCGCGCGCAAGGCCACGCTGACGCGCCGCGAACGAGCCGCGCGCACATCGGGGTCGAGCCGCGCACGTGCCGCGAGCAGGCAGCGGGGCTGCCCCGAGGGCCGACCGCGCCAAGCCGTGGATGCGCCGCGCCGGGAACGCACCGGAACGGGCGAGCAGTGGGGCCGCGCCGCCTCAGACACGCAAGGAGGGGCGGGCGAGCCGGGACGGGGCGAGGTGAGCACGCCAGGGCAGGGGAGCGCGCCGGGGCGGGGCAGGGGCAGGGGCAGGGGCCGCGCCGTGCCACGCTGAGCGAGCGCGCTAGGCCGCACCAGGCGAGCGTGCCAGAGGCGGGGACGAGGCCGCGCGCCGGGGCGGGGACACGCGCCACGCCAGGGGCGGGGACAAGGTGAGTGGGGACGAGGCGAGCGCGGGCGAGCGCGCCGCACCGAGGGATGCCAAGGCCGAGCTGCGCCGAGGCCAGACCGCACGGGGGAGAGCGCGCCACGCTGGGGCTGCGCCATGGCCGGGGAGGGGGAGGTCGGGCATGCCATGGAGAGGGGGAGCCACGCCGCGGGCGGGGGAAGCCGGTACGGGGCCGCACCGCGCGCGCCGGGGCACCACGCTGGGCGGGGAAGCCGCGCCACCGGGGCGGGGCAGGGGCCGCGCTGGACTAAAGGAGAAGGGGAAGGGAGCTCACCACGCAGGGAGGGGGCGAGGGCGGCGCTAGGACGGGGCCGAGCGGCGGGCGGACGGAGGAAGGTGAGCTGCGCGAGGGAGAGGGAGATCGTGCGCGGGGGGGGGGAGAGGGGTTTGGGGGGAGGCGGCTGATGGGTGGGTCCCACGGGGGGGGGGGTGTGGCGGTGGCGGCTTAACTGCCGCAAGCACCACGCGCGTGGGGGGCGAGCTGGGCCGCACGCCGGCTGGGCCGCGGGGGAGGGAGCTGGCCGGCTGGGCCGCAAGGGGAGGGTAGGGAAGGAAAAAGGGTTTTTCCCTTTTCTAACCTATTTTCTAAATGAATGATTTGACAAATTCCCTCAATCAAAACAAATGCATGGACCGACATGGTGCAATAAACAAAAGAAAATATTTCTAGGGTTTACCTACACAAGATGTCGAGCTAACTCTCGCTAGAACTTTGAAAAAGAACAAGACATAACGGGGAGAAAAGAAAAGTAGGAAAGGTAACACCCGAATTTGGGGAGTGCTGGAGAAAGAAAAATTCAACTCTCAAATTCGAGGCGTTACAAACCTATCCCCCTTAAAAGAATCTCGCCCTCGAGATTCAAGGTTGGCTAGCAAAGAGCTCAGGATATTTAGCCATCAGATCATCTTCACGCTCCCACATTGCCTCTTCTTCAGAGTGATGACCCCATCTGACTTTGCACATTCTGATAGTCTTCCTTCGGGTGGCTCTGTCTGCAGTCTCAATAATTTGCATTGGCTTCTCAATATAGGTCAAGTCTTCTTGGACTTCGAGACCCTCCACTGGTAGCTGCTCTTCTGGCACACGCAGACATTTCTTTAACTAAGACACATGAAAGACATTATGCACAGCAGACGAACTTTCTGGCAGACTAAGCTGATAGGCCACTTCTCCACGCCTTGTGAGAATCTGATACGGACCAATGTAGCGGGGTGCTAGCTTGCCTTTGACTCCGAATCTTCTGACTCCTCTGATAGGCGAAACTTTCAGATAAACAAAATCTCTAACTTCGAAACTCAGCTCTCTTCTTCTTGTGTCTGCATAGCTTCGCTGCCTTGATTGCGCTATCTTCAGATTTTCCTGAACCATCTTGATGTTCTCTTCAGCTTCGAGCAAAATGTCTGGCCCGAACACTTGCTTTTCTCCAGGCTGATCCCATTGCAACGGAGTTCTACAACTCCTTCCATAGAGCGCCTGAAATGGTGACATCTTCAAGCTGACCTGGTAAATGTTGTTGTAGGAGAACTCTGCATAAGGCAACCTCTTGTCCCATCCGGACTGATCTTGCAACGCACAGGCTCTCAACATGTCTTCAAGGATTTGATTAGTTCTCTCGGTCTGACCGTCTGTCTGCGGATGAAAAGCCGAACTGAAATTTAGATGTGTGCCCAAGGCTTCATGCAATTGCTGCCAGAAATGAGAGGTGAACTGTGTTCCTCTGTCTGACACTATCTTCTTTGGCACACCATGAAGACAAACGATCCAGGACATGTACAACTCTGCCAATACTGCACTACTGTAGTTGGTCTTGACAGGTATGAAGTGGGCTGACTTGGTTAAGCGGTCCACTACTACCCAAATGGAATCGTAGCCGGATCGAGTGCGAGGCAATCCGACTATGAAATCCATTCCGATTTCATCCCATTTCCACTGAGGAATTCGCAACGGCTGCAACAACCCAGCTGGTCTTTGATGCTCTGCCTTGATCCGTCGACAACTATCACACATAGCCACATGCTCTGTGATTTCCCTTTTCATTTCGTACCACCAGAATTTTTTCTTTAGATCCTGATACATCTTCTCACTTTCAGGGTGTATCGAGTAAGCGGTCTCATGAGCTTCCTTGAGGATCAACTCCCGAATGGATTGGACATTAGGAACACACAAGCGGTCTTTGAACCATATCACGCCTTCTGCATCTTCCCGAAAATCTTTGCCTCTGCCTTCTAGAATCAATTGCCGGATTTCACTGATCTTCTCATCATCCTTCTGTGCTTCTTTGATTTCCCGCTCCAAGGTGGGTTCTAACTCAACTATCACTCCTCGCGTATTGTTCAGAAATCCGAGGCTCAACCTGTCAAACTCTTTGGCCAACTCATAAGGCATCGGATGAGCGACCATCATATTGACTTGACTCTTCCTGCTTAAAGCATCTGCCACTATGTTTGCTTTGCCTGGATGGTAATGAATCTCCAATTCATAGTCTTTGATCAACTCTAACCATCTTCGTTGCCTCATATTCAACTCTGACTAAGTGAATATGTACTTTAGACTCTTGTGGTCTGTGTAAACATCGCATTTTTTCCCATATAGATAGTGTCACCATGTCTTCAGTGTGTGAACCACTGCTGCCAACTCTAGGTCATGAATTGGGTAATTCTTCTCATGAACCTTCAGCTGTTGGGACGAGTAAGCCACAACTCTTCCCTCTTGCATCAATACGCATCCCAAACCAGTGTAACAAGCATCGCAATACACCGAGACAGGCTTGTGCACATCGGGCAAGACTAAGACAGGCGATGTAGTCAACTTCTCTTTCAGCGCTTCAAAGGCTTCTTGGCATTTCTAGGTCCACTTGAACTCAACCTTGTTGCCTAGCAAAGCTGTCATTGGTTTCGCAATCTTCGAAAACCCTTCAATGAATCGCCGATAATATCCGGCCATTCCAATGAAGCTCTTGATTCCTCGGGCATCTATTGTCGCTTTCCAGTTCAGAATATCTGCCACTTTCTTCGGATCCACAGCCAATCCTTCTTTGTTGATTATGTGACCCAAGAACAAGACTTCATCAATCCAGAACTCGCACTTGCTCAACTTTGCATACAGCTGGTGCTCTCGCAATCTCTGCAATACCATCCTCAAATGATCTGCATGCTCTTCTTCACTTTGAGAATATATAAGAATATCATCAATAAATACCACCACAAACTTGTCAAGATAATCCATGAATACGTTGTTCATCAGATTCATGAAGAAGGCTGGTGCATTCGTTAGACCAAAAGACATCACAGTGAACTCATACAACCCATACTTGGTAATGAATGTCGTCTTCAGAATGTCTGAGGGTCGAATCCTGAGCTGGTGATAACCTGACCTCAGATCTATCTTTGAAAACACGCTGGCTCCTCTCAACTGGTCGAACAGATCTTCTATTCTGGGCAAGGGGTACTTGTTCTTGATCGTGACCTCATTCAGGGCTCGATAATCAATACACATCCTCCTGGTGCCATCTTTCTTCTCCACAAATAGGACAGGGGCGGCCCAAGGCGAGGTGCTTGGTCAGATATAACCTTTCTATGATAGCTCATCGATCTGCTTCTTAAGTTCAACTAACTCTGGTCCGGAAACTCTATAGGCTCTTTTAGAAATGGGGGCGGTACCAGGAAGAAGCTCTATAGCAAACTCAACTTTCCGCTCAGGTGGCATACCTGGTAGGTCCTTTGGGAACATATCTGGGAACTCAGACACAACTTTGATAATCTCGAGTGGATCTGCTTCACTACTATCAATAGCCGTTTGATAACAACTTCCTTTCTTTGGCTCAGGCGGGACTAACTCGGTCACCACTTCCTCTCCTAGTGGGGACATCAACTTGATTGTTCTCTTATCACAACTGATAACTGCCTGATACTTATCCAGCCAGTTCATCCCTAGGATGACATCTATTCCCTGGGTACCCATCACTATGAGATTAGCGGGAAACGCTATCTCCCTTATTTCCACACTTACATTCAAGCAAATGCTATCGGCTCGAATCCTACCACCGGCTGAGTCAATTTGAATGGGTGTTGACATGGTAGTTATTGGAAGATTATGTGCTTCTACCCATGATGCAGTTATAAAAGAATGCGTAGCTCCAGTATCAAATAACACTTCTGCAATATGGGAGTCGACTGGAAACATACCTACTATCATGTCAGGGGTTTCCTGAACTGTTTCAGCCTCCAAGTGGTTCAGCCTCCCATGATTGTAGCGTGGCTGAGAGCGGTTGCCTACTCCAGGCTAGAGCACATTCTGCTTTGCTGGGGCACTAGGGCCTGACTGCTGCTGGGCTGCCTTCTTCGGACATTGCATCACCCAATGGCCTTGCTCTCCACAGTGGAAACATGCTCTACTTCCGCCTTGAACTGGTGCTACTTGACTGTTCTGCTGGGTTGCTGGTGCAGGAAGACGAGGTGCCTGCTGATTCTGCCTCTGGAACTGACCTCCTCCTGACTGATTGCTCTGGCGATTCTGATGCTAGTGCCGAGGGTACTGCCTATGGAACTACTGCTGCTGAGGTGGGCGTTGGTTCTGCCTGAACTGTTGAGGTGAGTTGCCTGAGAAACGAGGGCGATTGCTGCTTCCAGGCTGAGGTCCACTGATCTTGCGCTTGCGATCCTCCATCTCTTTGCGCTTCCTCTTTGTCATGATTGCTCTGTCAATCAGGTGCTGAAATGTGGGGAAGGTATGATTCACCAGCTGATACTGCAGAGGGTTGACCAAGCCTCTCAGGAAACGATACTGTCTCTTGGCGTCGGTGTTGACATCTTCAGGAGCATAGCGAGACAGTTGCATAAACCTGTCTTGGTACTCACTAACAGACATTGACCCTTGCTTGAGTGCCAGGAACTCCTCCTTCTTCACTGTCATCAGCCCTGTTGGAACATGGTACTGACGGAAGCTATCTCTGAATTCTTCCCAAGCGATGGTGTCGGGGTTGGCATGGGTGGCGAGGTAAGACTCCCACCAAGACTGAGTTGTTCCTCTCAACGGACGGGGACCATATAGAACTTTCTCCCTGTCATCACACTGAGCGGTGTGCAACTCCCGCTCCACTGTGTGCAGCCAGTCTTCAGCATCCATGGGGTCAGAAGAGTGAGCGAACACTGGAGAATGACCTCTCATGAATTCAGCACGCTTGTCCCTGGGCATCTAAGGCATCTGAGGTTGAGGTGGTGGCTGCTGCTGCTACTGAATGGCGGCCAGAGTCTGACCGATGGCTTGAACCGCCTGAGTTTGCATGAGGAACAACTGCTCGATGGTCATCGAGGGCTGGGGTGGCAGCTGCTGTTGCTGGGGTGCCTCATCCTGCGGTGCTACCTGCTCCTGCTGAACACGCCTTCCTCCTTTGCGCCTATTTTCTGACATCTGCATAATGCAATCACACATCAGAACTGATCTTGCAAGCTTGCAGCATAAGAAAAGAGTATAGAATCCTTCCGCAACACTGAACAGATGAACATCTTCACTGATTTCCAACACAGGCAAACACAGCTTCTCAGATAAAAAAGGAAAGTGGAATAGAAAGGTTTCCCAACTAGATAACTAACTTCGTTAACATATAACAGATAAACCAAAATGCAGGGAATGCCCACACTCTGGTGACAGTCATTACAAAGATCCTAATCCAGCATAGTTCATCATGACAAGCATAAAAGCACAGGATAAGCAAACTAACCTGTCTAACTAAGACTAACTTACAGACTGAGACTGAGACTGAGACTAAGACTAAGACTAAGACTAAGACTAGAACTTCTATATTAAGCATTTATTACAGGACCCAACACTGACGATCTATGGTTCTAAATCTATCTTGGTCCTACAGTCGGGGTTGCCATAAGCCTGGTGTCCACGCCGAGGTGAGCGGTATGGGTGCTGAGTCCCGACGGGAGCAGGGGAGCCATCCTCTAGGTGACGATGCTCCACGCGCTCAGCCCGCAGCTGGGCGATCTCAGCACGAGCCCTACTCAGCTCGTCTAATGCATGGTCCAGCTCCGTGTTTAGCACGATGGCTAGGTTGACTGTGTTGCTCAACCTAGGATTGTCCTCACCGACAGGTGAGACAACCACGCCTCCTGTGCTGCCAGATGGACGGCGGGGGTAATACTTCAGGTTGAGACCATCGGCTACCCCGCCAAGCACTGAGCAGTAGTGCGAAAGCGCACGCCGTGCGGCATCTTGCATGCCCGCCTCAGCTGAGTCCCGCTCAGAGATGGAATAGTGCTCTGAGTAGACCTCCGCGCCCCGGAGACTGTTCTACGGACGGCGCACCAAGCAGGTCGCCTCCTAGCGGTCTAGGTAAACCCCGCAACTATGCTGGAAGACCACACAGCGATACTCGATGGACCAAGTACGCTGGTCGAGTGCCTGGCGTAGCAGGGTGTCGAGCTCATCGTGGAAGTGACACCCGCGAGCAGCGTCGCGAGTGATGGGTCGAGCAACCCATCCTTCCAACTCCTGGTCGGCGGAAAGGTCGGTGCCGAAGCTCAAGATGCTGTCGCCACCTCTGTCGTCTGGGTCTCCTCCAGCAACTACTCCAGCGGCTGGGGCGCTCAGTGGTGGTGCAGGGGGCGCCTCCAGCGGAAGCTCGGGGGAGCAGCTCCTCACAGACTCTATCTCCTGCTGATGCGAGAAAGAAGAGCCATGCTGCTCCAGCTCCTATCGTCGACGTTCCTGCTCCTCGTGCAGGCGGTGGTGTAGCCTCTCCAAGTGGCTAGACTGACCGGTCACTGGACGGCGAAGCGGACGCTCCACGAGATGAGAGGGTAAGAAGGGGATGACAGACTTCTGTGCGGTGTGTCTAAGACGAGCCATCTACAAAAGACACCATAAGCATAAGAGTGAGAACAGAACTAATATGACCAGCAAGTAAACCTTAAATAAGTGAGGAATTAGAATAAAACAAATTTTCAGCAAGGCATAATAGTATATAGTAGAACATAGGTTTGGTCGATATGACCAACTTTTGAAGGGATGCCAAAGTCAAGGTGATAATAGGGGTATATAATCCTTAGAACGACCATTCTACTCTAGGTTAGCGGTCCTACAGTCAGCACGGATTTGATACCACCTATGTCACACCCGGTTTTAGAAAGCAAACCGAATGCGAACCATGTACGTGCCAGGATCAGCAATGCACGTACACATCAGTTATATAACTGGACATCATCACACAATGCTCAAATAATAAAAAAGGGGTAATAATAGTCGATTACATCATATGTCTGAGACATCCACATAGTCTTTACAATAATCAAAGTGCGAAAAACGAAACGTAGATACACGTGGCCTTCATAGGCAGCCGACTGGGGGTTGCCGCTAACCCATGCCTAGAACTCGTCGTAATCTTGGAACTCCTGGAAGTCTCCTTCCACGGCTTCATCTTCTCCTGAGCAGTGGTTGCAATGCAGACAACCTGGGGGAAGGGAGGATTTGGTGTGTAGAGCAAGGGTGAGTACACATCGACATACTCAGCAAGTGTCCTGTTTGGTTGTAGTGAACTAGCTTTATGTGGGGGTAAGTCAAGCAGTTGCTTTTAGTTGGTCAGATTATTATTACTAGTAGAGAGAGCCAAGTTTTAGTATTAACCCACGTTGTTAACCCAAAAGTACCCTTTCCAAACGGAAAGGATACCACTTACCATCACCAGAAACAATACCAAAACCACCATTCTCATCGTCAGCTATAATCCGAACATCTCTGATCAAGTATCACTAATCAATGGAGCTCCCTTGGCCGCTCATAACCGCGAGCACGGCTGATATATCAGTTTCATAACACTCTGCAGAGGTTGCGCACTTTACCCACAAGTCGTGATTCCCTTTCTGCCCGGAGATCATGACTCTCCATTGATCACTACCAAGGTGACCCAACAGGGTATCACTACGTAGCCTTTACAAAGATTCCCCAGGGCTGTAGCCACCCGTTAGGTTTCCTAAATGTACCGCACTCCTCCACAAGGGGCGAACCAAACTTGGCAGAGCGAGCCGCATACACCGAGCCCCATTAACGGCAGACGGCTAAGCGAACTACACCCCGGTTCCTCTAATTATTAAGCTAAGGGCGTCCCACTCCACCCTCATGGTTGCACTGTTTTCCTGGGCGGTCATCCAACGAACAGGTCCTTACGGAGAGGCACTCGAGAAATCGCTCAAGCCCCCTTAAATGCCACAAGTACAACATCATAATAAAGAAGGGAAACAACGTATCATTATAAATCTCATCATGTTCATTGATTAGTGTTAAGCACTAGCATAAAGCTAAACCAAAATAATCCAACCCAAATAGGTAAACAAGGACATGGATAACAAAAGCTAGTCAATCCTTACGTATAACTGTGTAAATGCGGGAAGTGAATTATAGAATGTATAGGACAAAGATAGGTCAAGGGACACTTGCCTCCATCAACCAGCTGCTGCTCAGGGGCTTCTCCTGCGAGTTCTTCGGACTCCTCAACCAAACCTTTCTCTATGCGAGCGCAAACATACATCTATCTATTTGAATTAGGAAATAAACAGTACACCATACAAGAGAGCAGATAAACTGAATATGCATAGGACATGACATACAATTTTGCATTCGCAATCGCTGGAAAGAAAAGAAGGAAGGTCTCGCAGTGGTTAAAGCTATAATCGAATCGTGTTACGGGTAGGTGTATAATTAATCATTACTTCATCTAGTTTTATCTAGTTACACTAACAAGTACTAATCACATGCACTAATAGAGTTATAACTATTTCCAGTTGGTCGACATTAAACAAAGCCAATGATTAACTACATGAAATAACTAATGTAATCAATTTTCGAGTTGAGTTTCCATTTCATTAAAACGACGTGATCAATGCGCATAAAATACATGGGGGGTAGACAGGTGGCTAGGGGTAGACGGGCAAGTCTAGGGGTAGACGAGCACGTCACCCGCGACAGGAAGCTATGTGTCGTGCCGAGGGCACGGTGAGCCATGCCAAAGCACCGCGCGCACCACGCGAGCACGCGCGCGCGCAAGGCCATGCTGACGCGCCGCGAACGAGCCGCACGCACGCCGGGGCCGAGCCACGCACGCGCCACGCTACGCGCCGCGAGCAGGCAGTGGGGCCGCGCCGGGGCCGAACGCGCTGCGCAAGCAGCAAGGCTGCGCCGGGGGCCGACTACGCCAAGCTGCGGACGCGCTGCGCCGGGAACGCGCCGGAACAGGCGAGCAGTGGGGCCGCGCTGCCGCGGACGCGCAAGGAGGGGCGGGCGAGCCGGGACGGGGCGAGCGCGCCGGGACAGGGCCGCGCGCCGAGGCAGGGGCAGGGGCCGCGCCGCGCCACGCTGAGCGAGCGTGCCGGGCCGCGCCGGAGGCGGGGACAAGGCCACGCCGGGGGCGGGGACGGCGTGAGCGGGGACAAGGTGAGCACGGGCGAGGGCAAGCGCGCCGCACCGAGGGGCGCCAAGGTCGGGCCGCACCGAGGCCGGACCGCGCGGGGGAGAGCGTGCCACGCCGGGCCGCGCCCATGCCGGGGCCGCGCCATGGCCGGGGAGGGGGAGCCTCGCCGCGGGCGGGGGAAGCCGGGACGTGGCCGCACCGCGCGCGCCGGGGCACCACGGCCGCGCCTGGGCCGCGCGCCGGGCGGGGGAAGCTGCGCCGCTGGGGCGGGGGCAGGGGCAGGGGCCGCGCCGGGCTAAAGAAGGAGAGGGGGAAGGCGAGGGAGAGGGGGAAGGGAGCTCACCGCACAGGGAGGGGGCGAGGGTGGCGCCGGGACGGGGCCGAGCGGCGAGCGGACGAAGGAAGGTGAGCTGAGCGAGGGAGAGGGAGATCGTGCGCGGGGGGGGGGAGAGGGGTTTGGGGGAGGTGGTTTATGGGTGGGAACCATGAGGGGGGGTGTGGCGGCGGCGACTTAACTACCGCGCGCACCACGCGCGTGGGGGGCGAGCTGGGCCGCGCGCCAGGTGGGCCACGCGCACGCCGGCTGAGCCGCGGGGGAGGGAGCTAGCCGGCTGGGCCGCAAGGGGAGGGGGAGGGGAGAGAAGGAAAAAAGGGGTTTTCCCTTCTCTAACCTATTTTCTAAATGAATGATTTCACAAATTCCCTCAATCAAAACAAATGCATGGACCAGCATGGTGCAATAAACAAAATAAAATATTTCTAGGGTTTACCTACACAAGATGTCGAGCTAACTCTCGCTAGAACTTTGAAAAAGAACAAGGCATAACGAGGAGAAAAGAAAAGTAGGAAAGGTAAAACCCAAATTTGGTGAGTGCTGGAGAAAGAAAAATTCAACTCTCAAATTCGGGACGTTTCAAGTATAATCTACTTCATCATCAGACGATTCTTCATCACTAGAAGAAGTATGTTTTGGAGTGTCTCGAATACATACCTTCTTCTCCTTAGCCATAAGGCACGTATGGCGTTCGTTGGGGAAGAGCGAAGATTTGTTGAAGGCCGAGGCAGCTAGTCCTTCATCTTCGGAGTTGGATGACGAGCAGTCGGAGTCCCATTCCTTTCCAATGTGCGCCTCGCCTTTGGCCTTCCTATAGTTTTTCTTTTTCCCTCTTCCCATGCTTCTCTTGTACCTGGTCATTATCATTATTGGGGCACTGTGCAATAAAGTGACCAGTCTTACCGCATTTGTGAAAGGGAAATGTGTCCTTGGGCCATTTCTATAAGTGTTTTGGTGATTAGATGCCCAACATATATCAATTTAGTTCTTATGTGCTAAATGAGTGAGAAGTGCAAATCAAAGAAAAAGGTATGTATCCGGCCTTAGTAAATTGTTTTGAGTACTAACATATGCATTGAGGTGCCAGGAAACATTGCCGAGAAGAAATGATTTGAATTAGAGAAGATATGGCTCAGGACAGCCAAAACCAACTCCAGCCTGGCACACCGGAAAGTGTCTGGTGCCCCAGGCTGGCCTGCGGCGAACTGGCTGCTCTCGAGAATCGGTGGGGCGACGTGGCTAAAAATCACCGGACTGTCTGGTGGTGCACCGGACTGTCCGGTGTGTCATCAGCGCCGCGCCCAAGTCCTTCAGCGACAAACTCGTCGCTCTCGGGAAAACCAAAAAGCGCCACGGCTAAAAATCACCGGACTGTCCAGTGGTGCACCGGACTGTCCGGTGAGTCAGAGCCGCCCGAGCCAACGGTCAGCAGCGAAATCAGCGGGCGACACGTGGCCTGAGCCAACAGTCGGTTGGGCACACCAAACTGTTCGGTGTGCACCGGACAATGTCCGGTGCGCCAACGGGATCACCGGCTCAATGGTCGGATGCGCCAGATAAGGAAGGAGATCGCGCACCGGACAGCTACAGGACCTGTCCGGTGGTGCACCGGACTGTCCGGTGCGCCACTCGATAGAAGGTAGGAATTGCCTTCCAATTTGATCTCCAACGGCTCCTAGCTGCCTTAGGGCTATAAAAGGGACCCCTAGACACATGTAGCAGATGACCAAGCATTCACTAAGCATCCTAAGACTCCCAGACTCCGCCTCCGCGCATTTGATCAATTGTGTTAGTGATTTGAGCTCCGATTGAGTTGTGAACTCTCTGTGTTGTGTTTCGAGCTCAAGTCTTGGCTTGTGTGCGTGTGTGTGCTGCGAATCTGAGTCTTGCGTGTGTTACTCTCTCTCTTACTACTGTGCTTCTATTGTGTTAAACTTGTAAGGGCGAGAGGCTCCAATCTGTGGAGATTCCTCGCAAACGGGAGAAAGACTCTAAGAAAGATAGCTGTGGTACTCAAAGTTGACCATTAGATCACTTGAGAGGGATTGGGTGCAATCCTTGACCGAAGGAGGTCACCACAACGTGCAAGTAGCCATTGGCCGAACCACGGGATAAATCACTATGCCTCGTGTCCATCTTATTTTGTGATTGGCTTTTCTTCTACAATTCACACTCTAGCATCTTGGTTTTAATTGCACTAACATTCATAACCAAGTATTGGCTATTTAGTGTTGAATTCTGCAGGATCACCTATTCACCCCCCTCTAGGTGCTCTCAATTGGTATCAGAGTCGTACTCTTCATCTAAGGGACTAATCGGCCGAAGAGATGGATCCTAAGGGTAAGGGGATGGTGGTCAACGACAAGGAGAAGGAGTCTCTCTTCAATGAGCCAAGAGACGACAAGCCCATTGACTCATGCTCGAGTCATAAGAAGAGGGACGGGAAGAAGAAGAGGCGCATCAAGAAGATCATCTACTACGACAGCGACGCCTCCTCTTCTTCACCAAGGGATGACGACGATGACTCCTCGTCCAAGAAAAGGACGGTTAATCAAAACTACTCCTTTGATTATTCCCGTATTATGTATAATTCAAATGCCCATTTACTTTCTATTCCTCTTGGAAAACCCCCACACTTTGATGGAGAGGATTACTCATTTTGGAGTCATAAAATGTGTAGTCACCTATTTTCTCTCCATCCTAGCATTTGGAAAATTGTGGAAAATGGGATGCATTTTGATAGTACGGATAATCCTGTGTTTATAAATGAACAAATTCATAAAAATGCCCAAGCTACTACTGTTTTGCTAGCATCTCTTTGCAGGGATGAGTACAATAAAGTGAGTGGCTTGGACAACGCTAAGCAAATCTGGGATACTCTCAAGATATCACATGAGGGTAATGTTGCCACTATGATCACCAAGATGGAACTAGTGGAACGCGAGCTGGGGAGGTTCATGATGATCAGGGGAGAGGAGCCAACACAAACCTATAACAGGCTCAAAACCCTGGTCAACAAAATCCGAAGCTATGGAAGCACAAGATGGATGGATCATGACGTCGTCCGACTCATGCTCATTTCATTTACAGTAATTGACTCTCATCTTGTGAATCTTATTCGTGAAAACCCCAGGTACACCAAGATGATGCCCGAGGAGATACTCGGAAAATTCGTGAGCAGGCGCATGATGGTGAAGGAGGCGTGATACGTGGACGATGCACTAAATGGTCCACTACCCATCTACGAGCCGTAGCCCGTTGCCCTCAAAGCAACTAGCAGCAAGGAGGCGCTATCGAGCAAGGTAGCACAAGTGGAGGCTGTTGGGCTCAATGAGGATGAGATGGCGCTTATCATCAAGCGCTTCAAGACCGCGCTAAAAGGATGCAAGGAGTACCCCAACAAGAACAAAACAAAGGGAAAATGCTCCTGCTTCAAATGCGGTAAGACTGGTCACTTCATAGCTCAATGCCCCAATAATGACAATGACCAGGGACAAGAAAAACACGGGAAGAGGGAGAAGAAGAACTATAAGAAGGCCATGGGCGAGGCGCACATCGGGAAGGAATGGGACTCTGACTGCTCCTCCTCTGACTCTAAGGATGAAGGACTAGCTGCCTCGGCCTTCGACAATTCTTCGCTCTTCCCCAACGAACGCCATACATGTCTTATGGCTAAGGAGAAGAAGGTACATATTCGAGATACCCCTAAGTACTCTTCTTCTAGCGATGAGGAATCTTCTGATGATGAAGTAGATTACTCTGATTTATTTAAGGGGTTAGATAGAGATAAAGTAGAGAAAATTAATGAATTAATCGATGCTCTTAATGAAAAGGATAGACTGCTAGAAAAGCAAGAGGATATTTTATATGAGGAACATGACAAGTTTGTTAGCGTTAAAAAATCTCTTGCTTTAGAAATAAAGAAAAATGAAATATTATCATCAGAGTTGTCTTCCTGTCATGAATCCATTTCTAGCCTAAAAGATTTAAATGTAGAATTAAATGCTAAGCTAGAGAAAGTTAATGAAACTAGTTCATGTGTAGAGCATGTCATTATTAGCAATAGATGTAAGGACTTTGATATTGATGCCTATGATAAACATCTTACTTCTATTGCTAAATTAAACAATGAGGTGGCAAGTCTTAATGCTCAACTTAAGACTTGCAAAGTTGATTATGATAAACTAAAATTTGCTAGGGATGCCTACACTGTTGGTAGACACCCTTCAATTAAGGATGGACTTGGTTTTCAAAAGGAAACCAAGAACTTAACAAACCAAAGGACTTCCGTTCTCAACAAGGAGAAAGGGAAGGCCCTATGGCTAGTAGTTCTCAAAAGAACCATGCCTATATTTATGATAGGAAATTCACTAGTCATGCTTATAATAATAGATGCTATGATCGTACTGGTTCTCATGATGCTACATTTAATTCTCATGCTATGTTTGCATCTAGTTCCGCTTTTGTTCATGGTAGAAATAGGCCTAGGAGAAATTATGTTCCTTCTCATGCTCCTAGGAAAGTTTATAATGGACCTACTACTGTTTACCATGCCTGCAATGCTTCCTTTGTGCTTTTATGCAAGAATGCAAAAGTAGTTGCTAGGAAGTTGGGATCCAAATGCAAGGGAGACAAAACTTGCATATGGGTTCCAAAAACTGTTGTGACTAACCTTGTAGGACCCAACAAGAGTTAGGTACCTAAAACCCAAGCTTAATTTCCTTGCAGGTTTATGCATCTGGGGGCTCAAGCTGGATTATCGACAGCGGATGCATGAACCACATGATGGGGGAGAAGAAAATGTTCACCTCCTACATCAAAAACAAGGATTCCCAGGATACGATCATCTTTGGAGATGGGAATCAAGGCAAGGTCAAAGGATTGGGAAAGATAACCATCACATCCGAGCATTCTATCTCTAATGTGTTTTTAGTTGAATCGCTCGGGTATAGTTTGCTGTCTGTGAGTCAATTATGTAACATGGGCTATAATTGTTTATTCACAAATATTGATGTATCTGTCTTTAGAAGAAGTGATGGTTCATTAGCCTTTAATGGTGTACTAGACGACAAGCTCTATTTAGTTGATTTTTCGAAAGAGAATGCCAATCTAGATGCATGCTTAATAGCTAAGACTAATATGGGCTGGCTCTGGCATCGCCGTCTAGCACATGTTGGGATGAAGAACCTTCATAAGCTTCTAAAGGGAGATCATGTGTTAGGACTAACCGACGTCTGTTTTGAGAAAGACAGACCTTGTGCAGCGTGCTAAGTAGGGAAACAAGTGGGAAGCACTCATCACAGCAAGAATGTAATGACGACATCAAGACCACTGGAGCTTCTTCACATGGATCTCTTCGGACCCGTTGCATACCTCAGCATTAGGGGAAGTAAGTATGGTCTTGTAATTGTCGATGATTTTTTCCACTTCACTTGGGTGTTCTTTTTGCAGGACAAATCAGAAACCCAAGGGACCCTAAAGCGCTTCTTAAGGAGATCTCAAAATGAGTTTGAGCTCAAGGTGAAGAAAATAAGAAGCGACAATGGGTCCGAGTTCAAGAATCTACAAGTTGAAGAGTTTCTTGAGGAGGAAGGCATCAAGCATGAGTTCTCCGCTCCCTACACACCACAACAAAATGGGGTAGTAGATATGAAGAACAGGACGTTAATCAACATGGCAAGAACGATGCTTGGAGAGTACAAGACGCCTAAGCGGTTTTGGTCGGAAGCTGTGAACACAGCTTGCCATGCCATAAATCGGCTCTACCTGCACCGTCTCCTCAAGAAGACCTCCTACGAACTCCTTACTAGTAACAAACCGAATGTTTCTTATTTTCGTGTATTTGGGAGCAAATGCTACATTATGGTGAAGAAAGGTAGACAATCGAAATTTGCTCCCAAGGCAGTAGAAGGTTTCTTACTAGGATATGACTCAAATACAAAGGCGTATAGGGTCTTCAACAAATCATCGGGATTGGTTAAAGTCTCTAGCGACGTTGTATTTGATGAGACTAATGACTCTCCAAGAGAGCAAGTTGATCTTGATGATACAGATGAAGAAGAAGTTCCGACGGCCGCAATGCGCATGATGGCGATAGGTGATGTGCGACCACAAAAACTACAAGAACAAGATCAACCATCCTCCTTGACATTGGTGCATCCCCCAACTCAAGATGATGTATATGTACCTTAAGAAGAGGGGCAAGATCAAGGGGGAGCACAAGAGGAACAAGTTATGGAGGAAGAAGCACCACGGGCCCCTCCAACTCAAGTCCAAGCGACAATCCAAAGACATCACCCCGTCGATCAGATTCTGGGTGACATCAGCAAGGGAGTAACTACTCGCTCACGATTAGCTAATTTTTGTGAGCATTACTCATTTGTCTCTTCTATTGAGCCTTTCAGGGTAGAAGATGCCTTGTAGGATCCGGACTGGGTGTTGGCCATGCAGGAAGAGCTCAACAACTTCAAACGGAATGAAGTCTGGAGCCTGGTGCAACGTCCAAAGCAAAACGTTGTGGAAACCAAGTGGGTGTTCTGCAACAAGCAAGACGAGCATGGAGTGGTGACAAGAAACAAGGCTCGACTTGTGGCAAAAGGTTATGCCCAAGTCGCAGGTTTGGATTTTGAGGAGACTTTTGCTCCTGTGGCTAGGCTAGAGTCAATTCATATATCACTAGCCTATGCTGCTCACCATTCCTTTAGGCTGTTCCAAATGGACGTGAAGAGCGCTTTCCTCAATGGGCCAATCAAGAGGAGGTATACGTGGAACAACCCCCTGGCTTTGAGGATGACAGGTATCCTGACCATGTATATAAGCTCTCTAAGGTGCTCTATGGACTTAAGAAAGCCCCAAGAGCATGGTATGAATGCCTTAGAATCCCACTCTTTTCACAAAGACATGCAATGGTGATCTTTTTGTTTGCCAAATTTATGTCGATGACATAATATTTGGTTCTACTAAACAAAAGTCTTGTGAGTAGTTTAGCAGGGTGATGATGCAAAAATTCGAGATGTCGATGATGGGCGAATTGACCCACTTCCTTGGATTCCAAGTGAAGCAACTCAAGGATGGCACCTTCATCTCCCAAACGAACTACACTCAAGATCTTCTCAAGAGGTTTGGGATGAAGGACGCTAAGCCCGCGAAGACACCAATGGGAACTGACGAACATCTCGACCTCAACAAAGGAGGTAAGTCCGTTGATCAAAAGGCATACCAGTCAATGATAGGTTCATTACTTTATCTTTGTGCTAGTAGACTGGACATTATGCTTAGTGTATGCATGTGTGCTAGATTTTAATCCGACCCCAGGAATGTCACCTTGTGGTCGTTAAGCAAATTCTTAGGTATTTAGTTTCTACGCCTTGCTTCGGGATCTGGTATCCAAAGGGGTATACCTTTGACTTAATTGGATACTCAGACTCTGACTATGCGGGGTGCAAGGTTGATAGGAAGAGCACATCAGGGACGTGCCAATTTCTAGGAAGGTCCCTGGTGTCCTAGAGTTCCAAGAAACAAACATCTGTTGCCCTATCCACCGCTGAGGCCGAGTACGTTGCCACAGGACAGTGTTGCGCGCAACTGCTTTGGATGAGGCAAACCCTCCATGACTTTGGCTACAATCTGAGCAAAGTCCCACTCCTATGTGACAATGAGAGTGTAATCCGCTTGGCGGATAATCCTGTTGAACACAGCCGCACTAAGCACATAGACATCCGGCATCACTTCCTGAGAGACCGCCAGTAAAAGGGAGATATCGATGTGTATCACATTAGCACCGGGAACTAGCTAGCCGATATCTTCACCAAGCCTTTAGATGATAAAAGGTTTTGCAGGTTGTGTAGTGAACTAAATGTCTTAGATTCGCGTAACTTGGATTGATCTATAGCATACATGTAGTTCATCCCTTTGATCATGTTACTTTAAGAATTTACATCATTTATTGTTTATTTGTGGTGTTCAAGTTGTACAAGTCATCCCTGGACCTCACAAGTCCATATGCAAATGATGCACATGTTTAGGGGAAAATGTGCTACAACTTGACTCCTTTGAGACTAACTGGTTTGTTTGAGTATACTTGAAGTAGTATCGAAGGACCATTGAAAGGGAAAGTGAACTTGGACGACGAAAAGACTTCCACTGCACTCTGGTATTAGTGTATTTAATTCCAAGTTCATACTTATGCTCTCATTGCCTTTTTGCTCTTATTTGACATTTTGGTGAGGCAATGGGGTTAAAGGGCCAAAAATGATCCTGTTTTGGTGCTTAATGCCAAAGGGGGAGAAATTAAGGCCAAAGCAACTGGATCAGCCAACCACTTGAGAATTTCAAAAATAGTAGAGTTAGAGTTTGTATTTTGCCCAAATGTCTCTTATTGCAAAATTTGATCTCTTATGGGGAAGAATTTTGATTGTGGGAAAAAGGGGGAGTTTTTGGCACTTGATCAATATACTTTTGGAATATCTCTCTATTTTCTCAAACAAGTGTGTTTGACTTAGAAATAAAAAAAGAATTTGATTTGCAAAAACAAACCAAATGGTGGCAAAGAGTGATCCAAATATGCCAAATCCTAAGTAAAAAGAATTTGGTCTTCAAATTTGCATTGATGTTGCACTTCTTTTGTTGCTTTTTAATGTGTTGGCATAAATCACCAAAAAGGGGGAGATTGAAAGGGAAATGTGCCCTTGGGCCATTTCTATAAGTGTTTTGGTGATTAGATGCCCAACACATATTAATTTAGTTCTTATGTGCTAAATGAGCGAGAAGTGCAAATCAAAGTAAAAGGTATGTATCTGGCCTTAGTAAATTGTTTTGAGTACTAACATATGCATTGAGGTGCCAAGAAACATTGTCGAGAAGAAATGATTTGAGTTGGAGAAGATATGGCTCAGGACAGCCAAAACCAGCTCCAGCCTAGCACACCGGACTGGCCGGTGGTGCACCGGACAGTGTCCGGTGCCCCAGTCTGGCCTGCGGCGAACTGGCTGCTGTCGGGAATCAGCGGGGCGATGTGGCTAAAAATCACCGGACTGTCCGGTGTGTCGTCAGCGCCGCGCCCAAGTCCTTTAGCGACGAACTCGTCGCTCTCGGGGAAACCAAAAAGCGCCGCGGCTAAAAATCACCGGACTGTCCGGTGGTGCACCAGACTTTCCGGTGAGTCAGAGCCGCTCGAGCCAACGGTCGGCAGCGAAATCAGCGAGCGACACGTGGCTCGAGCCAACGGTCGATTGGGCACAGCGAACTGTCTGGTGTGCACCGGACTGTGTCCAGTGCGCCAATGGGATCACCGGCTCAACGGTCGGATGCGCCAGATAAGGAAGGAGATCGCGCACCGGACAGCTACAGGACATGTTCGGTGGTGCACCGGACTGTCCGGTGCGCCACTCGACAGAAGGCAGGAATTGCCTTCCAAGTTGATCTCCAACGGCTCCTAGCTGCCTTAGGTTTATAAAAGGGACCCCTAGACGCATGGAGCAGATGCCCAAGCATTCACTAAGCATCCTAAGACTCCCAGACTTCACCTCCGCGCATTTGATCAATTGTGTTAGTGATTTGAGCTCCATTCGAGTTGTGAACTCTCTGTGCTGTGTTTCGAGCTCAAGTCTTGGCTTGTGTGCGTGTGTGTGTTGCGAATCTGAGTATTGCATGTGTTACTCTCTCTCTCTTACTATTGTGCTCCTATTGTGTTAAACTTGTAAGGGCGAGAGGCCCAATTTGTGGAGATTCCTCGTAAATGGGAGAAAGAATCTAAGGAAGATAGTCATGGTACTCAAAATTGATCATTGGATCACTTGAGAGGGATTGAGTGCAATCCTTGACCGAAGGAGGTCACCACAACGTGGAAGTAGGCATTGGCCGAACCACGGGATAAATCACTGTGCCTCGTATCCATCTTATTTTGTGATTGGCTTTTCTTCTAAAATTCACACTCTAGCATCTTGGTTTTAATCGCACTAACATTTCATAACCAAGTATTGGCTATTTAGTGTTGAATTCTATAGGATCACCTATTCACCCCCCCTCTAGGTGCTCTCAATTTGAAGCAAGAGTGTTTTCCCCTTGACTTGTTCTTGTTGGGGTACTCCTTGCGTCCTTTTAGTGAGGTCTTGAAGCGCTTGACGATGAGTGCCATCTCATCCTCATTGAGCTCGGCAGACTCCACTTGTGCTACCTTGCTAGGTAGCGCCTCCCTGCTGCTGGTTGCTTTGAGAGCAACAGGTTGTGGCTTGTAGACAGGAAGTGAACCATTCAAGGCATCGTCCACATATCATGCTTCTTTCACCATCATGCGCCCGCTCACGAATTTTTCAAGGATTTCCTCGGGCGTCATCTTGGTGTACCTAGGGTTTTCACGAATAAGGTTTACAAGATGAGGATCAATAACAGTGAATGACCTGAGCATGAGTCGAACAACGTCATGATCCGTCCATCTTGTACTCCCGTAGCTTCAGATTTTGTTGGCAAGGGTCTTGAGCCTGTTGTATGTCTGTGTTGACACTTCTCCCCTTATCATTGTGAATCTCCCTAGCTCGCCTTCCACCAGTTCCATTTTTGTAATCATGGTAGCATCATTTCCCTCATATGATATCTTGAGGGTCTCCCAGATTTGCTTGGCGTTGCCCAAGCCGCTCACTTTGTTGTATTCATCACTGCATAGAGACGCTAGCAAGACAATGGTGGCTTGGGCATTTTTATGAATTTGATCATTTATGCATACAGGGTTGTCAGTACTATCAAAATGCATTCCATTTTCTACAATCTCCCAGATACTAGGATGGAGGGAGAATAAATGACTATGCATTTTATGACTCCAAAAAGAATAATCCTCTCCATCAAAGTGTGGGGGTTTTCCAAGTGGAATTGATAGTAAATGGGTATTCGAATTGTAAGGGATGCGAGAATAATCAAAGGAGTAATTTTGATTAATTGTTTTCTTTTTCGATGAAGAGTCTTCATCGTCGTCATCCCTTGGTGAAGAAGAGGAGACATCGCTGTCGTAGTAGATAATATTCTTGATGCGCCTCTTCTTCTTCCCATCCCTCTTCTTGTGAATTGAGCCTGAGTCAGTGGGCTTGTCCTCTCTTGGCTCGTTGAGGAGGGACTCCTTCTCCTTGTCGTTGATCACCATCCCCTTGCCCTTAGGATCCATCTCTTCGGGCGGTTAGTCCCTTTAATGAAGAGTACGTCTCCAATACCAATTGAGAGCACCTAGAGTGGGGGTGAATAGGTGATCCTATAAAATTCAATACTAAATAGCACAAACTTGGTTTAAAGATGTTAGTGCAATTAAAACCAAGTTGCTAAAGTGAGAACTCTAGAAGAAAATCAATCACAATGAGTAGGGACACGAGACAGTGATTTTTATCCCGTGGTTCGGCCAAAGCCTACTCCACGTTGTGGTGACCTCCTTCGGTCAAGGATTGCACTCAATCCTTCTCAAGTGATCCAACGATCAACTTTGAGTACCACTGTTTTCTTCCTTTGCAGTCTTTTCCCGTTTGCGAGGAATATCCACAAATTGAAGCCTCTCGCCCTTACAATCTTTGATCACAAGAGAAGCACAAGAGTAAGGGAGGGAAAGCAACACATGCAAGACTCAATTCACAGAAAACACACGCACACAAGCCAAGATGTGAGCACAAAACACGGCGCAGGGAGTTCACAACTCAAATGGTGCTCAAATCTCTAACACAACAATCCGAATGCGTGGCGACAGAGTCTAGGCGTCTTAGAATGATCAGATGCTTGGTGTAGTGCTCCATGTGCCTAGGGGTCCCTTTTATAGCCCCAAGGCAGCTAGGAGCCGTTGGAGATCCAATTGGAAGTCAATTCTTGCCTTCTGTCGGGTGGCGCACCGGACAGTCCGGTGCACCACCGGACATGAACAGTAACAGTCCGGTGCCTGATCTCCTTCCTTTTCTGATGAAGCCGACCATTACGCCCTCGGTCCCCTTGGCGCATCAGACACTGTCCGGTGCGACCAAGTGACCGTTGGCTCGGCCACGTGTCGCCTGTTGATCGCGCTGCCGAACGTTGGTCGTGGGCGCCGTTGGCTCACCGGACAGTCCGGTGATTTTTAGTCGCGGTGCCTGCGCTTTTTCCTGAGAGCGACAAGTTCGTCGCCGGGCTAGCCTGGGCACCGGACACTATCCGGTGCACCACCGGACAGTCCGGTGCACCATAGGCTGGTGCTGGTTTGGCTGAACTCAGCCAAGACTCCTTCAATTCGTTTCCACTTTTCTTGGTTGTGTTCCTAGCACTTAGAGATATATGTTAGTATCCAAAAACAATTTACTTGGGCTAGAAGCATACCTTGTTCTTTGATTTGCATCTTAACACTTATTAACCAACTTATTTGGTGTTGGGCATCTAATCACCAAAACATTTATAGAAATGGCCCAGGGGCACATTTCCCTTTCACAAATGCCGAATTAATTTGAGTTGGGTGCCTTATATGTTCATCTAGAAAGCTAAAATCCTCCAAAGGATAAAAGTTTTCCTTTGGCTTCTACTAAGAGACAGGATTCTCTCCAAAGTAAATCTAAACAAAAGGAATTGGCAAGGAAATCTAAATTGCACTTAATGAGATTGCCCAGAACTATGAAACACATTTTCTTTGATTGTCAGATCGCGAAATTCACCTGGAGAGTGGTGCAGGCGGCACTTCATCCCATCTGTATTCCCAAGAATCCCATTGAGATGTTTGGCCGCTAGCTCCATCTTTTCAATAAATGGGACATGAATTTGTTAACGGTGGGATGCAGTGCGGTTCTTTGGACTCTTTGGAAAATAAGAAATGAAGCTTGCTTTGAAGATAAAAGAGTAGTTAATACGTTAGACATCTTTATATTGTGTTGCTTCTGGATGAACTCATGGATTCTATTACAGAAAAAATCGGCAAGAAAAAAGCTGGAGGAAAGAAGCAACCATCTCAGAAAAATGGCTAGTGATATCTTCATTAGAGGTCAGTGGTGGTCTCCAGTAGACAGGAGGTTGACGAAGTGATTGGATGCGCGGGGGGGATCCTTTTTGGCGAAGATGCTCCTATCTGAACTTGAACCTGGAGACTCTTGTGGCTCTTGTATCAGGATGTCGATCTGTAATAATTCGTCTTGGTTAAACCCCTTTTTGTCTTAGTCGTCTTTTACTGTATGGCAATAGTTGTTAAGTCTGGCCTGTTGCAAACTATAGCTGGGTTAGGTGTTGGGCTTTTCCGCTTTTGTTGCTAGTGGCAAGCTGCGACTAAGACAATGTCGGTGTGTGTGTCTGTGGTTGTAGAACATCATTGTTTCCTGTTTCTTAATGAAATAGGGGGATCCCTTTTCGTCAAAAAATTGTCTTATATATGAACTTTTCAGCAGGTTATTTTGGACTAAGGGCTTACAGTTCTTTTTGGGGGAGCAAATACTGTTTTTCTTTTATGGGTGCAGATTTTTGCAGCACCATGTTGATGTTCCAAGTTTTTGCTTAATTGTCTTCTCTTACTCTGTTGCATGTAATCTATGTGTTGCAAAGTCACCCCTAAATGCATTAAAAAACTTTACAATTTTATGTGTTGCTTGTGCACAAAAAGAAAACAGAAACAGACATCTCCCATGCCAATGATTACTTACTTGGTTCTTATGTTTCTGCTTTAGGATGGGAAAGATGTCAAGGCCAAATAAAAGGAATAAAAAAGTAGGGAAAATACAAGTGAGTTATTGATTCACTTTTGCCAGTTTTTTGTCTTTTGCATGTATTTATGCAGTTATATTATAGTGGTAATAATTCTGTTGTACAATGATCCTTGACTAGGAAATAGAGGTGAATAGGGTGGTATAATTCATTGCTTATCAGTTGACTCATGATACATCAGTTAGAAGCATGAGAAAGTTATTTAATAACAAATATTCGCTTTAATATATTATGCAAGTTCTATGATAAATTGACAAATTTAGATTCTTCCTTTATGTTTTTCAGATACGTTATGCAGTCGCAGCATGTTTCAGAAGTTCATTCAGTTTTATTTTAGATATGTTCACAAAGTCATCACCTATTAGGTTGTATATTTGAATGCTCGTTTCAGGTGTTAATATATTTTTATCTCTATCTTGCAGATGTCTTACTGAAGAGGCTCAATCCATGATGATTATGCTATTTGTTGATATCAGCCGATTGATGAAGTCCCTTTCAGTTTGTGAACTCTAATTCTGTAAGTAAGAGTTGCTTTTCTTCCACTTACAGTTGTGGAATACATTGCTTTTCGGACTACATTGCTTCTGCTTCTATCTTTACATTCTTTTGATTGGTAACACTGCAGAAAGTTGAAACTCAGCAAGCTAGAACTGACTGCATTGTGGAGATATTGTTGCCACTAAAATCTCGTAAGTAGAGCTCAAATTCCTAGATAAGGCTCTATTATCAACTGCAAGTATCCAATTATGCTTCATTATTCTAATTGTCGGCATTTGCGAAACAGGATGCATGTCCTAATCCATCCATAGAGCAGTTACTTGATGCTGTTCAGAGGCACTTCACAGCCCAGGTTGATAAAACAAATTTAACTTCTGACTCCAGTAACTTGCATCCTTATGATGTTATTAGGACCAAATAGTCTGCTTTGTTGTGTTAATTCCAATTTGCTTTGCCCATGCCAAAGCAATTGGATGAGCTGCAGGTCATTGTCGGCTTTGTGCAAGCTGCAAAGAGGCTGAAGACGACTACGAAAGTGGCCTAACTGTGAAGCCTGAACTTCAACTAACAGATTCAAGAGAGGATGTAACATGTTTGATGAATGTTGTCGTGCTATGTAATATATATGCACAAAGTTCTTTAGATTTAGGTGGCCAGGTTAATGACAACTATATTATGTTAACCTCATCTGATGTAGATATGCCTATCTAAAGATGTTTTAATCTCTAGCTCATTTCTTTCCTGGTGACTGGATGTGGATTGAAATGACAAGTTTAAAAGTTATTTTGTCACCCTTTTCGGTGTTCCAACATTATATTTAGCTCATGTTTTGCCCAAATTGCATGCAGAACTAATCAGGAATGCAGCATGTGGTGGCTAGAAGTGCCATAAAATTACCAAGTCTCATGGTAAAACCCTTCTGCAATAGTAGCCAGGAACTGTTTAAGTGAGCCTGTGTAAAGACTTCTGAGTAATGGCTTGATAAAAGCTTTGGGAGGTGAATTGCAGTTAGCACCAAGACAAATCGAGCACCATGAGGGAAGCACAATGGCCAATTATAATATATCAGGAATTTAACTAGCGTTTTCTCAAATTAGGCAGTACCGTTAGCACGGAGCAACTCACTATTTTATCACTAACAGGCCGGTCATGTATATATAATCCTTCTATAGTTTGTACTTATTTAATTTGAGCTATCTTTGACAAGACACCAAATAAAAATGATATCCTGCTATTTTAAGACACGTGCTCATTCAGCAATTTTAGTAGTGATTTACTCCATCCATCCCAAAATAAATAATATTTAGATTTATCCTTGGTTAAATTATTATAAATTTGACTAAATTTATAGACAAGAATGCCAATATTTATTGCACCAAATATGTGTGACATAAGAATATATTTTGTGGTAAATCTAATAATACTTATTTGGTAGTATTATAAAAGACAAACCTAAAACATAATTTATTTTAGGACGGAGGAGTATTTTCTAACTGCTCCATCTCAGAATAATACAGTAGTTTTAGGTTGTCCTGAGTCAAACTATTTTAAATTAAATCAGATTTTTAGAAAATATAATTAACATTTACGATACTAAATAAATACATTTTGAGGATTTATTTTATAACCCACATAATGCTACTAATTTGATTATAGATGCTGATATTTTCTCCTACTCCCACTATCTTGAAATATATGTTGTGTTTGACTTGGATAGTAGGAGGGACGAGAGTCGTACATTCTAGATTTTTTTATATGAAATCTCTACTAACTATTAAGACACTATTGTAGACTGCCCCCGCCTCCCTACGCCCGCCCGCGTGCCACACTCCCCGCCGCGAACACGGCAATCCCTGCCCGCCCTCCGCAATCTGCCCTCTGCCCTCCGCGAACGGCCTCTCCCCACGCCTCCGCTCCTATGGCCCCGTCCTCGTGGCGTTCCGGCAACTACCGCGAGCCCTCCGCTTCTCCTCTAGGTCCCTCTCCTACAGAACCCTCCCAATCCAAAGCGATTCCTCCGAGCCGCCGCGACGGTGTCTCCCCGGGGTCCCTAGCACAGCTCGCGTTCCATCGAGATCCAGTCATCTGGCCGCTCCATCGAGGGGCTGATGGAGAAGGTGCTGTCCGTGAACATCCTCTCCTCGGACTACTTCAAGGAGCTCTTCAAGTACAAGACCTACCACGAGGTCGTCGACGAGATCTACAACCAGGTGGACCACGTCGAGCCCTGGATGACTGGCAACTGCCGCGGACCCTCCTCCGCCTTCTGCCTCCTCTACAAGTTATTCACCATGAAGCTCACCGTTAAACAGATGCACGGCCTGCTCAAACACTAGGACTTCCCCTACATCAGAGCTGTAAGTGAACCTCTGCCCTCTTGGTTTTCCATTCAATGATTTATTTGTTGATTCTGCATGTACCGTTGTAGGAATAGATTTTTTTGCTGATTGTTACAGTTTAGGGGATTTTTTGCCGGAGTAATACTTTCAAGATGGCAATTAATCCCCCAGCTCAGACTGAAGATAAACAAGTATGCCAATTTTTCATGTTTCTTCTTTCATTGAAATAAAATTTGCGCATAACTGGAAGTTAGTTACACAAATTTGTTCTTCTTCTACGATTTACCTGCAGAGGGATAGTCAGACAAGAAGGAATTTCCCTACTAAAAGGTCAAACTCGCCTACTAAAATGACTCGTGCGACGCCTGTTAAAATGCTGATGGAGCAGGACATGTGGAAAGAAAGACGGCCTGATGAGGAGCCACTGAATGTTGTTGCAAGATTAATGGGCCTACATGAGCCTCCAAGTCAGCAACCCAATTTCCCTTTAGGCAGACAATTGGATAAGAAATATCAGTGTGGTGGTTTTGAAGAGAACTACTGGAATCTCAAGTCGAAGAAGGAAAGCAAATGCCACCAAAACTAAAAGGCAGGGCCACGCCATCAGCACACTTGGAATGGTTCTGGTGACCAACCATCAAGAATCAGTAGCAGCCAGAGCATGCACCAAGGAAATGAGACTTGTGAGAAGAGGATGTCAATTGTTTGTGAGAAGTTTGCTGAAGCAAAGCGACTAACCATAGATGAGAAACTTCTTCATTCGAAGGAGTTCCAAGATGCACTGCAATTTTTAAGCTCAAATAGAGACCTATTTTTGGAGTTCCTTGACGAGCCAAATCCTCTATTATCAAGCAACGGTTATGAGTTCCAACATGTTGCACCACCTTCTGAAGTAAAGCAAATAACCATACTGAAGCCATCATAATTAGAAAAGAGAAAAGACAACATCCTTGTGGGGAGACAACTGCTTTCAGATGGAGATGGAGGTGAAAGTGAACGAAACAGATACATGCGCCATCAGAGTTTGGATTTTCCCCAACAAATTCAAATTTGTCTTAGCCAACAAAAATTGTAGTACTAAAACCAGGATTCCCCAGTTCTCATGACTCTAGGATTGCGAGGTCTTCACTATCATCAGCAGAAGACAGTGAAAATGAAAGTATGATGGCGGTTGATGAAACCATGTGCTCAAGAAGGTTGGCAAGAGAGTTTGCATATCAATGTATTTTATCATATTAATCACTATTCATATAATGTTGTTCTGCCTCTCGCATGCGTGGCTTGTTGGCTGACCGACCTAACATCGTAGCTCACGTCCGTTGCCCCCGACCCTCGCGTCGCACCCTCCCTTGCACGTCGCCGCCGCTATGGTCATCCCCAGATCTGTGCTCTTCTTGCCTGTCCAGCAAATACACTCTCCCCTCTGCTCCCTTCCTTCAACGGTATTATATATTCCCGTTGCAACGCACGGGCACTCACCTAGTGATCCCATATGTGTGTTTGGGTTTGGGAAGCAAATCCTCCGCAGAAACGTCCGGCCACTCACATGTGGGGCCAGGCGCCGGGTACGTCCCTGCGTGTTAGTGCCGAGGATCCGGTGGGGTGTGCTTAGTTTAGAGGATAAGATCGTCTCCTTGGGTAGGAGTATAGATGGCCAATAAGCACAAGGCCCACGAGCCCGACACAAAAGCCCGCTGTTTAGGTCTGGTCTGAGCCCGTCATGGCCCGGTTCTATGGAGTCTGGATCGGCCCAACACGAATAAGCGGGCTAGGCTCGGACAGAAAACTAGACACGGTGGGCTAGCCCGACACGGCCTGTTTATCTCTAAGCCCGTTAAGCCTGCTTTTTTGCACTAAAACGTGCTTACTGGCCCGCTTAGCCCGCTTTTCAGCCCGTTTTTACGTGCTAAATGGGTCGTGCCGGCCCGTTTAGACCCGATGCGAGTCGGGCTCGAACAGGAAATCAAGCCCGCGTGCTTAAATGGCACGACTTGATTTTCTAACTGTGCCTGGCGGGCCGGGTCCAAAACGGGTCGGGCTTCACCGGGACCGGGCCGAGCAGCGCCGGGCCGTTTGACAATCTCTAGGTAGGAGGGATGTTGACATATAGAAGTCAGCACAAATTAGAATCTCTCAATAGGATCCACATATCATCGTTTCGCTAGTTTCTTCCTTCTTCTAAATGGTGCAATGACACTGACCCATCCACTGCTAGCCGGCAAGCCCAACTGCTACTTCCACCCCTGTCCCCCATCTAGTTTGCTCATAATCGCGTGTGCAGACCTTGGTCTGCTTGATGCACCCCCGCCGTGACCACTTGCCTCACGCACTCACGTCAGGTTGAGCTTGCATATCTAGGTGTTAGTGTGCAAACCTTGGTCTGCTTGATGCAGCCCCGCCATGACCACTTGCCTCACGCACTCACGTCAGGTTGAGCTTGCATATCTAGGTGTTAGAGCTTAGCTCTTAGCTCACCATGGGCGGATATAGAGGGTAGACACGCAGTGGCGGACCCAGAAATTAACCAAGACCCGGGTCGAAACGACCGTAAACTCTAATAGTAGCATATAAATAAATTGTACGAAACAACGTTGTCATAGATATTAAAGATGACATACAAATTATGATGTAGCTCCTCTAAAATGTATCATGTCAACATCAACATCAGTGCTTCTTGCTCCAGCACCTTGAAGAAAATCATATTAAGAACGCGACTTGAAAGGTAATGTTGAATAAATTTAATAATATTAGTAATTGGTACATACCACTAGTACGAGGTAGATTCACCCTGCGGGTTCTCATGCCTTGAAAATAATCCAATATCTTTGCATCCTCAATGCTTGTAAATATATCCCTCTCAATATAACACACCATACGATGGTTAAGCCATTTGTCTCCTGTCTTATTCCGCAACTCAATTTTAATGATATTCATAGATGAGAAAGCTCTCTCCACAGATGCTATTGCCACTGGTAAAATCAAAGCTAATTCAATGAGACGATATACAAATGGAAAGACAACATGCCTGTCACTCTAAACCATTCTCACAGCAAGATCACCTAGGTCATTGCAACTTAGAATATCTGGATCAGCTCTCATATCAATAATGAATATCTCAAGTTGGTCTTTCAATACTATGCAATCATATGTAGAGAAATCCGCATCATACAATTTAACAAGCTCAATTAACTTATCTCCATCAAAATTGGCAAAAGAATTTCTTGGATCAAGGCAGGCAATGCATCTCAATAATTGGGTAGATCTTTCACCAAAACGGTTGTTGAACTCCACAATAAGTTGGTCAAGCACCACATTAAATATTTCATGTTTCAAGTGATGATGGTAAGTTATCAACTGACCTCCACGCCCTCTTGAGCGACCTCTAGCAGTGGTTGTATCCAACATGTTTGGCACAATGATATTATATTGAATGCAAAATGATTTTGTATCCTCAAATAGATCTTCCCATCCATGTTGTCTAACTTCATCAATTTGTTGCAATGTGGCATCAATCAGTCCTATGGCACGAACAATATTTTGATCTTTCTTTTGCAAGCATTGGGATAAATCATTAGTCTTACCCAATAATTTGATAACAAAATGCATAATAAGCACGAACTCAAAAGTCTCCATTTGTTTTAGCAAACCAGATGCAGTAGTTCTTTGAGAACTAGGACCATCTTGACATATATTCTCTAATACCTCTAAGACTGCTTTCCACATATAATGAAGATGACACAATGTTTTGTGGTGTGATCCCCATCGAGTGTCCCCAGGCCTTGCAAGATTACTTGCTTGGTTTTTCCCTCTTCCAGAAAAAATTTCACCCAATTCTAAACTATGCACAAGGTTGTCATGATGTTCTTGGGCCAACTGATCATGTCTCTTACAAGATGCATTGACAGTGTTAACAATTAATGTGGTATAGGTAAAAAAATCCGTGATAGAAGGGCAACATTTGGCAACAGCAACAACCACTAATTGCAATTGATGGGCAAAACAATGTATATAAAATGCATAGGGATTTTCATCCAATACCTGTCGTTGTAGCCCATGGAATTCACCTCTCATATTTGATGCCCCATCATAGCCTTGCCCTCGTATTTTATGTATCGATAAACCATGACTGAGAAGCATAGAGTCCAAAGCTTCCTTTAGAGCTATTGAAGAAGTGTCCGGAACATGCTGAATTCCCAAAAATCTTTCGATGACATAGCCTTTGTTGTTCACATACCTATATCACAACACATAGAAGCCAATTAAATCACAAAACATGTACACTTGTTGCTTAAATAAAATGCTAACCTCACAATAATAGCCATTTGCTCTTTTATAGAGGCATCCCGAGACTCATCAATAAGAATGGAGAAATTTTTCTCCCCAATATCATATAAAATAGCTTTGGAGGTCTCTTTTGCACAAGCCTCACACAGTTGCTTTTGTATTTTTGGTGAAGTCAATAAATGGTTAGCAGGAGAATCACCAAGAAGGTTTTGAACAGCTTTACTCCTCTTTCTAAACCAATCAACAAATTCAAGAAAGTTTCCCTTATTGCAAGAGGTAGAAGACTCATCATGACCACGAAAGGCAAGAGCTTGCAACAAAAGAAATCTCACGATACTCAACATTATAGTGATTCGATTCAAATATTCTTCTTCATGCTTCTTAGAACCACTTGCCATTGCGTGTCCAACACTTTGCCTTTGATTTCTAAAATCCTCACAATGTTTCCTAGCTTTATTATGCAAGCTATCCACCTTCCCAACATGCTCAACAAACGATTTTGTTGCATTCTTCCAATTACAAAAACCCTTGCTTGTGAATGCATCAATACCAAAATTTTCATGTCTTTGTTGTTTGAATAGATAACAGTAAAAACAGAAGGCAGCATCTTTGGTAACACTATACTCTAACCAATTATGGTTCTTGAACCATGAATCATGAAAACTTCTTTGTCGGTCTCCCATCTTTTTTTAGGATATATATGGCCAATTGGTTGACATGGACCCTGTAACAAATACTCTCTTCTAACTGCATCTCTGATGTTAACATCGTATTCATCAATTGGTTTTCTAAGCCCAGAATCAGCAACTATATCGAATACCTGCTTAGAAGGTGGAATTTCTTGCTCTTGCTCTTGTTCATGTGAAGTTGGATTTACTACTGCCTCAACAATAGCCTCCTCGGTTGCAATTTCTTGGGCTTGATTGTTACTGGTTCCGGTTTCCACTGTTGGTTGAGAATTGAGGTTTGATCTTGGCTGCACATTAGGCACGACGGGTGTGAGAGCTGGAGAAAAAATGATTGCAATGTTCTGTGTCTCTTCTTCATTTTGATTGTTAACTCGCCGGCTGTTCTGCACACAAACAACGGGAAGCACGGTTAGCACAAGGCATAATCCGGGTCTCTAGCGAAGAAAACGAAGCCGAGCGCCGCTACATACCTTAATACCTACAGACTGGGCGGCGCGTCCGCATTTTTTGTATTTTAGCCCTTAAACAGAAATAAATTCACGTTTAGACCTAAAAAAATTTTAAATGCAGTTTTGGACCCTTAGCTCGGCGCCATAGGCTGTGGCGCCGAGCTAACACAGCTCGGCGCCACAGCCTATGGCGCCGAGCTGTGACGTGGCCGCAACGGCTAGCTGCGTCCAGGGCTGACCTGGCGCTGACGTGGCGGCGGCGCGGCCTCGTAGCTCGGCGCCACAGATCTTGGCGCCGAGCTACGAATTCCTATAAAAACGCACGCGCGGCTGGCCGAGAGCAGCTCATTTCATCCCATTTCCAAACTTCGTAAAAATTTCCTGGATTCAAAGATTTGAGTTGGTTCACTTCGTAGACCAAGGTATGATTTCAAACTGATTCGTTTTGTATATTAGGTTTTTAGTTTAATAATTTGTATACACCTATTATATTATCATTTCGATTATTAGTTTGTGTAAACTTATTATAAAGCATATTAGGTATAAGTGATAATTATAATCGTTTATTAGATGAAAGACATGTACCGAGAGGCGTTGTGGCAGAAGAGAGGTCGTCCTCGGGAGTTATATCCAGACGTATCTAGTAAGGATGCTCCTGTTCCTCCTGAACTCCCCGTGCCTAACTGTGACTGTGGCAGACTGGCTTGGGTACATCAATCACAACATCCAGACACGGCTGCTCGCTGCTACTACCTTTGTGGCACTTTGGACGTACGTAGCTTATGACTTATCACTTAATTTTGTTTGCATTCATTTTTTTGTAGATATGTAATAGTGCATCTTTCCATTATTTTAGGGACATGAGAGGTGTTTCTTTTTCCAGTGGATCGATGGTCCTGATAAATTTGACCCTCGATATCTTCTTTTCGTTAATTGGTTGAGTGGAAAGACCAGTCATGAGCGTTTTAAGCGTTGGGTACCTCCTCCCCCGAATCCTCCACCAATGACGGATGAGGAGAAGGAGGTAGCAACAGAAAGACGGATGGACTCACCGCCTCGATGCGATTGTGGAGACCGTGCTGTCATCGACGAAGACTATGACAAGCAGTTCTGTTGTCCGAACATTGATTATGTGAGCCCATTGATACGCTAAATGTATAAACTAGTTTTTATTTACAATAAATTACTAATTTTTTCTCTTGCAGCCATACGGGTGGCGTAAGTGTCGTTTCAGAGAGTGGTTGTATGGTCCTTTGTCCCATTGGCCAGAGCCAGAGGTAAAGGAAAAGAGATACATGGGGTGGGCGGCAGAAGAGGTCAAATTTGATCCAGTACTCTGCAAATGTGGTATTGAAGCTAAGTATGGATTAGTTCCTTCGGAGCTTGGTGTTGGATATTTTTGTGGACATATGGTCGATTACGATGAGGTTGGTATTTTTTTTGCACCAGATGTAATGTTATAGCGGTACTTACTATTTTTTTGTAGGAGACGAGGAAATGCAGTTGGGAGAGTTACGACGACAAAGGAGAGGTGATGCGCACAATAGAGTCCAAGAGAATAATGGGACAGAAGATGCGTTGTGGATCTTGACTCGTTGATTCGTACATTAACGATCGCATACGCGACATGCGTAGGGAAGCAAAATCTGCCTTTTATGATAGCCCGAAGCGTGCAGAGTATAGGAGGTTGAAGGCGGCAGATGAGAAGAGAGCACAGGATGCAAGGGAATGGGAAGCGGCTCAAGCCGAGAAACAGATGTTGGATAATCTTGCTGATCGCCTCAAGGGAAGTAAGTGAGATAAATGATATTATAATTATGTTAGTACAATTTATTTATCCTGACTTTGCTAACTTAATTTTCTCATTATATTTGCAGAGATTGGAAGCGGCGTAAACTATTTGGCCGATGAGGCGCATGCGAGATATGTTCAGGATAAAATGGCAACGGTTGAGCTGATGGAGGAGGAGGACGACGACACATGTAGATTGAGTGAGCTTATCGCCCTCGCAGAGGCAGGATTACATGAAGAAGAGGAGGATGACACGTCAAGGTTGAGTGAGCTCATCGAACTAGCTGAGGCAGGATTACGTGCTCAAGAGGAAGAGGATGAGTTTATGTCACAGGCCGCCGCAGAGGTAGAGGCAGCTTATTACAAGAAGAAGGCTGATGAGGCTGAGGCTGAGGATGAGTTATTCTCCCAAGCTGCAGATGAAGCAGAAGCCAATTATTACAAAAAAACTGGTGAGAAGTGTGATGCAGGACAATGCAGCAAGTGGAATGAGGTTGTTGTTGAGGATTGCGCGACGGATGACTCCGAAGATGAGTTACTCATAGATTGTGATTCAGACTGAAGAATTGTAGCCTATTATGTAGTATTTACGTATCAAAAATAATTTAGAACTCTAAAGATGCGTTACTTATTGCTTATTATGTTTTTTAAAGTTCACAAAATTTTTTTGCAAGAGTTCCCCTTGTTTTATTAACAACCACAGTTCAAATAATCACATATTATAAGACATATAAGCATTTCAACATATAATACATCACAAAATAACATCGAATATAAAAACATCCACAGAACATAGTTCTTCATACAATGTCCACAAACAAAGTCCAAAATACAAGTTCCACAACACATAGTCCAAAACACATAACATAGTTCATATTACAACGTCTCCAGCATAAGTCCAAATCACACAGTCCATATCACAACGTCTCCAGCATAAGTCCAAAACACATAACATAGTTCATATTACAACGTCTCCAGCATAAGTCTCCAGCATAAGTCCAATTCATTTCCTCCTAGTCTTACCCTTGCCCTTGGCCCCAAGAGCGTCGGTGCCTGGAGTGTAAGGGTCTCGTGGACGCCTTATACGTGGTGTCAGCTGTGATGGCTGAGTTGTAGGAGCATCCTGCAACTGAGACGGTCCAATCTCCACCTGACCTGCGGCGCCAGCGCCAGCGCCAGCGTCGTCGTCATCGTCGTCGTCGTCCTGGGCCACGTTCTCAAACGTGTCGCGCGTCGACCGCGACGAGCTGAGTCCTGCTGTAGATGGTCCAACTGCACAAATGGGAGGCTGAACGTCCTGCTGCATACTGAAAGGGAAATAGGCTTACACCTAGTTCCTAAATAATTTTGGTGGTTGAATTGCCCAACACAAATAATTGGACTAACTAGTTTGCCCAAGTGTGTAGATTATACAGGTGTAAAAGGTTCACACTCAGCCAATAAAAAGACCAAGTTTTGGATTCAACAAAGGAGCAAAAGGGCAACCGAAGGCAACCCTGGTCTGGGGCACCGGACTGTCCGGTGTGCCACCGGACAGTGAACAGTACCTGTCCGGTGCACCAGGGGACTCAGACTTAAACTCTTCACTCTCGGGATTTCTCGGAAGCCGGCGCGCTATAATTCACCGGACTGTCCGGTGTGCACCGGACATGTCCGGTGCTCCAAGGAAGCGCGGTCTCCGGAACTCGCCAGCCTCGGGTTCGCGTGGCAGCCGCTCCGCTAAAATTCACCGGACTGTCCGGTGTGCACCGGACTGTCCGGTGTACCAGCGGAGCAACGGCTCTTTTCGGCGCCAACGGCTCCCTGCGGTGCATTTAATGCGCGCACAGCGCGCGCAGACGTCAGACATGCCCATACCGGTGCACCGGACATCAAACAGTACATGTCCGGTGTGCACCGGACACCCAGGAGGGCCCAGAAGTCAGAAGCTCCAACGGTTAGAATCCAACGGCAGTGATGACGTGGCAGGGGCACCGGACTGTCCGGTGTGCACCGGACTGTCCGGTGCGCCATCGAGCAGACGCCTCCAGCCAACGGTCACATTTGGTGGTTGAGGCTATAAATACCCCAACCACCCCACCATTCATTGCATCCAAGTCTTCCACTTCTCAACCACTTACAAGAGCTAGGCATTCAATTCTAGACACACCCAAAGAGATCAAATCCTCTCCAATTCCACACAAACCCTAAGTCACTAGTGAGAGTGATTTGCCGTGTTCATTTGAGCTCTTGCGCTTGGATCGCTTTCTTTCTTTCTCACTTGCTCTTGTGACCAACACTCAATTGTAATCAAGGCAAGAGGCACCAATTGTGTGGTGGCCCTTGCGGGGAAGTTTTGTTCCCGGCTTTTGATTTAAGAAGAGAAAGCTCACTCGGTCCGAGGGACCGTTTGAGAGAGGGAAGGGTTGAAAGAGACCCGGCCTTTGTGGCCTCCTCAACGGGGAGTAGGTTTGCAAGAACCGAACCTCGGTAAAACAAATCTCCGTGTCTCACTTGATTATTCGTTTGGGATTTGTTTTGCGCCCTCTCTCGGACTCGTTTATATTTCTAACGCTAACCCGGCTTGTAGTTGTGTTTATATTTGTAAATTTCAGTTTCGCCCTATTCACCCCCCCTCTAGGCGACTATCAATTGGTATCAAAGGCCGGTGCTTCATTAGAGCCTAACCGCTCGAAGTGATGTCGGGAGATCATGCCAAGAAGGAGATGGAGACCGGCGAAAAGCCCACTACAAGCTACGGGAGCACTTCATCGGAAGAGTCCCGCACCAAAAAGAGGGAGAAGAAGAAGAGCTCCTCCAACAAAGGGAAGGAGAAGAAATCTTCTTCTCACCACAAAGAGAAGAAGGAAAAATCTTCTTCCCACAAGCCGCATCGGAAAGGCGACAAGCACAAGAGGATGAGGAAGGTGGTCTACTACGAGACCGACACTTCATCAACATCGACCTCCGACTCCGATGCGCCCTCCGTCACTTCTAAGCGCCAAGAGCGCAAGAAGTATAGTAAGATCCCCCTACGCTACCCTCGCATTTCCAAACATACACCTTTACTTTCCGTCCCATTAGGCAAACCACCAACTTTTGATGGTGAAGATTACGCTAGGTGGAGCGATTTAATGCGATTTCATCTAATCTCGCTCCACAAAAGCATATGGGATGTTGTTGAGTTTGGTGCGCAGGTACCATCCGTAGGGGATGAGAACTATGATGAGGATGAGGTGGCCCAAATCGAGCACTTCAACTCACAAGCCACAACAATACTCCTCGCCTCACTAAGTAGAGAGGAATATAACAAAGTACAAGGGTTGAAGAACGCCAAGGAGGTTTGGGATGTACTCAAAACCGCGCACGAGGGAGACGAGCTCACCAAGATCACCAAGCGGGAAACGATCGAGGGGGAGCTCGGTCGGTTCCGGCTTCACAAAGGGGAGGAGCCACAACACATGTACAACCGGCTCAAGACTTTGGTGAACCAAGTGCGCAACCTCGGGAGCAAGAAGTGGGACGACCACGAAGTGGTAAATGTTATTTTAAGATCTCTCATTTTTCTTAATCCCACTCAAGTTCAATTGATTCGTGGTAATCCTAGATATACTAAAATGACCCCCGAGGAAGTTATCGGGCATTTTGTAAGTTTTGAGTGCATGATAGAAGGCTCGAGGAAAATCAACGAGCTTGGCGACTCATCCGAAGCCCAACCCGTTGCATTCAAGGCAACGGAGGAGAAGAAGGAGGAGTCTACACCAAGTCGACAACCAATAGACGCCTCCAAGCTTGACAATGAGGAGATGGCGCTCGTCATCAAGAGCTTCCGCCAAATCCTCAAACAAAGGAGGGGGAAAGACTACAAGTCCCGCTCCAAGAAGGTTTGCTACAAATGTGGTAAGCCCGGTCATTTTATTGCTAAATGTCCTATATCTAGTGACAGTGATCGAGGCGATGACAAGAAGGGGAGAAGAAAGGAGAAGAAAAGGTACTACAAGAAGAAGGGCGGCGATGCCCATGTTTGTCGGGAATGGGATTCCGACGAGAGCTCAAGCGACTCCTCCGACGACGAGGACGCCGCCAACATCGTCGTCACCAAGGGACTTCTCTTCCCCAACGTCGGCCACAAGTGCCTCATGGCAAAGGACGGCAAAAAGAAGAAGGTTAAATCCAACTCCTCCACTAAATATGAATCGTCTAGTGATGATAATGCTAGTGATGAGGAGGATAATTTGCGTATTCTCTTTGCCAATCTTAACATGGAGCAAAAAGAAAAACTAAATGAATTGATTAGTGCTATTCATGAAAAGGATGACCTTTTGGACTCCCAAGAGAATTGTCTAATTAAAGAAAACAAGAAACATGTTAAGGTTAAAAAGGCTTATGCTCTAGAAGTAGAAAAATGTGAAAAGTTGTCTAGTGAGCTAAGCACATGCCGTGAGATTATTGACAACCTTAGGAATAAAAATGCTAGTTTAAATGCTAAGGTTGATTCTCATGTTTGTAATGTTTTAATTCCTAATCCTAGAGATAATAATGATGATTTGCTTGCTAGGATTGAAGAATTAAACATTTCTCTTGCTAGCCTTAGATTAGAGAATGAAAATTTGATTGCTAAGGCTAAAGATTTTGATGTTTGCAATACTACCATTTCCGACCTTAGAACTAAGAATGAAATGTTGCATGCTAAGGTTGTAGAACTTAAATCTTGCAAACCCTCTACATCTAATGTTGAGCATGTTTCTATTTGCACTAGATGTAGAGATATTGATGTTAATGCTATTCATGATCACATGTCGTTAATTAAACAACAAAATGATCACATAGCAAAACTAGATGCTAAAATTGCCGAGCATAACTTAGAAAATGAAAAATTTAAATTTGCTAGAAGTATGCTCTATAATGGGAGACGCCCTGGCATCAAGGATGGCATTGGCTTCCAAAGGGGAGACAATGTCAAACTTAATGCCCCTCCTAAGAACTTGTCTAACGTTGTTAAGGGCAAGGCTCCTATGCCTCAGGATAACGAGGGCTACATTTTGTACCCTGCCGGTTATCCCGAGAGCAAAATTAGGAAAATTCATTCTAGGAAGTCTCACTCTGGGCCTAATTATGCTTTTATGTATAAGGGTGAGACATCTAGTTCTAGGCAACCAACCCATGCCAAGTTGCCTAAGAAGAAAATTCCTAATGCATCAAATGAACATAACATTTCATTTAAGACTTTTGATGCATCATATGTTTTGACTAACAAATCCGGCAAGGTCGTTGCCAAGTTTGTTGGGGGCAAACACAAGGGTTCCAAGACTTGTGTTTGGGTACCCAAAGTTCTTGTTTCTAATGCCAAAGGACCCAAAACAGTTTGGGTACCTAAAGTCAAGAACTAAATTTGTTTTGTAGGTTTATGCATCCGGAGGCTCAAGTTGGATACTAGATAGCGGGTGCACAAACCACATGACAGGGGAGAAAAGGATGTTCTCCTCATATGAGAAAAACCAAGATTCCCAAAGAGCAATCACATTTGGGGATGGAAATCAAGGTTTGGTCAAAGGTTTGGGTAAAATTGCTATATCTCCTGACCATTCCATTTCCAATGTTTTTCTCGTTGATTCTTTAGATTACAATTTGCTTTCTGTATCTCAATTATGTCAAATGGGCTACAACTGTCTTTTCACTGATATAGGTGTCACTGTCTTTAGAAGAAGTGATGATTCAATAGCATTTAAGGGAGTGTTAGAGGGTCAGCTATACTTAGTAGATTTTGATAGAGCTGAACTTGACACATGCTTAATTGCTAAGACTAACATGGGTTGGCTCTGGCACCGCCGACTAGCCCATGTTGGAATGAAGAATCTTCATAAGCTTCTAAAGGGAGAGCACATTTTAGGATTAACAAATGTTCATTTTGAGAAAGACAGGATTTGTAGCGCATGCCAGGCAGGGAAGCAAGTTGGAGCCCATCATCCACACAAGAACATCATGACGACCGACAGGCCGCTTGAGCTACTCCACATGGATCTATTCGGCCCGATTGCTTACATAAGCATCGGCGGGAGTAAGTATTGTCTTGTTATTGTGGATGATTATTCTCGCTTCACTTGGGTATTCTTTTTACAGGAAAAATCTCAAACCCAAGAGACCTTAAAAGGATTCTTGAGACGGGCTCAAAATGAGTTCGGCTTAAGGATCAAGAAAATAAGAAGCGACAACGGGACGGAGTTCAAGAACTCTCAAATCGAAGGTTTTCTTGAGGAAGAGGGCATCAAGCATGAGTTCTCTTCTCCCTACACACCTCAACAAAATGGTGTAGTGGAGAGGAAGAATCGAACTCTATTGGACATGGCAAGAACCATGCTTGATGAGTACAAGACACCGGACCGGTTTTGGGCCGAAGCGGTCAACACCGCCTGCTACGCCATCAACCGATTATATTTACACCGAATCCTCAAGAAGACATCATATGAACTCCTAATCGGTAAAAAGCCCAACATTTCATACTTTAGAGTTTTTGGTAGCAAATGCTTTATTCTTGTTAAAAGAGGTAGAAAATCTAAATTTGCTCCTAAAACTGTAGAAGGCTTTTTACTTGGTTATGACTCAAACACAAGGGCATATAGGGTCTTTAACAAGTCCACTGGACTAGTTGAAGTCTCATGTGACGTTGTGTTTGACGAAACTAACGGCTCTCAAGTAGAGCAAGTTGATCTTGATGAGACAGGTATTGAAGAGGCTCCATGCATAGCGCTAAGGAACATGTCCATTGGGGATGTGTGTCCTAAGGAATCCGAAGAGCCTCCAAGTGCACAAGATCAACCATCCTCCTCCACGCAAGCATCTCCACCAACTCAAAATGAGGATGAGACTCAAGTTGATGAAGGGCAAAATCAAGAAGATGAGCCACCTCAAGATGATGGCAATGATCAAGGGGGAGATGCAAATGATCAAGAAAAAGAGGATGAGGAAGAACCAAGGCCGCCACACCCAAGAGTCCACCAAGCAATCCAACGAGATCACCCCGTCGACACCATCCTCGGCGACATTCATAAGGGGGTAACCACTCGATCTCGTGTTGCACATTTTTGTGAACATTACTCTTTTGTTTCCTCTATTGAGCCACACAGGATAGAGGAAGCACTTCAAGATTCGGATTGGGTGGTGGCAATGCAAGAGGAGCTCAACAATTTCACAAGGAACGAGGTATGGCATTTAGTTCCACGTCCTAACCAAAATGTTGTAGGAACCAAATGGGTCTTCCGCAACAAACAAGATGAGCATGGTGTGGTGACAAGGAACAAAGCTCGACTCGTGGCAAAAGGGTATTCACAAGTCGAAGGTTTGGATTTCGGTGAAACCTATGCACCCGTAGCTAGGTTTGAGTCAATTCGCATATTATTGGCCTATGCTACTTACCATGGCTTTAAGCTTTATCAAATGGACGTGAAAAGTGCCTTCCTCAATGGACCAATCAAGGAAGAGGTCTATGTTGAGCAACCTCCCGGCTTTGAAGACAGTGAGTACCCTAACCATGTCTATAGGCTCTCTAAGGCGCTTTATGGGCTCAAGCAAGCCCCAAGAGCATGGTATGAATGCCTAAGAGATTTCCTTATTTCTAATGGCTTCAAAGTCGGCAAGGCCGATCCTACACTCTTTACTAAAACTCTTGAAAATGACTTGTTTGTATGCCAAATTTATGTTGATGATATTATATTTGGGTCTACTAACGAGTCTACATGTGAAGAGTTTAGTAGGATCATGACACAGAAATTCGAGATGTCGATGATGGGGGAGTTGAAGTATTTTCTAGGATTCCAAGTCAAGCAACTCCAAGAGGGCACCTTCATTAGCCAAACGAAGTACACTCAAGACATTCTAACCAAGTTTGGAATGAAGGATGCCAAGCCCATCAAGACACCCATGGGAACCAATGGGCATCTCGACCTCGACACGGGAGGTAAATCCGTCGATCAAAAGGTATATTGAAAGGGAATTGGAGTCATCGGCGAAGACAAAGGCTTCCACTCCGTAACTCATCCTTCGCCATCGCTCCAAGAAAAGGACCTTGTCTTTGGGGGAGAAAGTCAAAGCAAAAGGACCGGACTTTGTCTTTGGTATAATCTTAACTCATTTACTTATGACCAAAGGGGAAGATAGTACCGAAGGGCTCTAATGATTCCGTTTTTGGCGATTCATGCCAAAAAGGGGGAGAAATGAGCCCAAAGCAAAAGGACCGCACCACCACCACCAAATTCAAAAACTTAGTGCTTTTCAAAAGTATTTATCATTTGGTATCCTATTGTGTTCAAAAGGGGGAGAAAGTAGTATTTCAAAAATGGTATATCAAAACCCTCTTGAACACTAAAAGGTGGATCTCTTTTAGGGGGAGTTTTTGTTTAGTCAAAGGAAAAGCATTTGAAACAGGGGGAGAAAATTTCAAATCTTGAAAATGCTTTGCAAACTCCTATTCATTTACCTTTGACTATTTGCAAAAGATCTTTGAAATGAAATGGATTTACAAAAGGATTTGCAAAAACAAAACATGTGGTGCAAACGTGGTCCAAAATACTAAATAAGAAAGAAACATTCCATGCATATCTTGTAAGTAGTTATATTGGCTCAATTCCAAGCAACCTTTACACTTACATTATGCAAACTAGTTCAATTATGCACATCTCTGTTTGCTTTGGTTTGTGTTGGCATCAATCACCAAAAAGGGGGAGATTGAAAGGGAAATAGGCTTACACCTAGTTCCTAAATAATTTTGGTGGTTGAATTGCCCAACACAAATAATTGGACTAACTAGTTTGCCCAAGTGTGTAGATTATACAGGTGTAAAAGGTTCACACTCAGCCAATAAAAAGACCAAGTTTTGGATTCAACAAAGGAGCAAAAGGGCAACCGAAGGCAACCCTGGTCTGGGGCACCGGACTGTCCGGTGTGCCACCGGAAAGTGAACAGTACCTGTCCGGTGCACCAGGGGACTCAGACTTAAACTCTTCACTCTCGGGATTTCTCGGAAGCCGGCGCGCTATAATTCACCGGACTGTCCGGTGTGCACCGGACATGTCCGGTGCTCCAAGGAAGCGCGGTCTCCGGAACTCGCCAGCCTCGGGTTCGCGTGGCAGCCGCTCCGCTAAAATTCACCGGACTGTCCGGTGTGCACCGGACTGTCCGGTGTACCAGCGGAGCAACGGCTCTTTTCGGCGCCAACGGCTCCCTGCGGTGCATTTAATGCGCGCACAGCGCGCGCAGACGTCAGACATGCCCATACCGGTGCACCGGACATCAAACAGTACATGTCCGGTGTGCACCGGACACCCAGGAGGGCCCAGAAGTCAGAAGCTCCAACGGTTAGAATCCAACGGCAGTGATGACGTGGCAGGGGCACCGGACTGTCCGGTGTGCACCGGACTGTCCGGTGCGCCATCGAGCAGACGCCTCCAGCCAACGGTCACATTTGGTGGTTGAGGCTATAAATACCCCAACCACCCCACCATTCATTGCATCCAAGTCTTCCACTTCTCAACCACTTACAAGAGCTAGGCATTCAATTCTAGACACACCCAAAGAGATCAAATCCTCTCCAATTCCACACAAACCCTAAGTGACTAGTGAGAGTGATTTGCCGTGTTCATTTGAGCTCTTGCGCTTGGATCGCTTTCTTTCTTTCTCACTTGCTCTTGTGACCAACACTCAATTGTAATCAAGGCAAGAGGCACCAATTGTGTGGTGGCCCTTGCGGGGAAGTTTTGTTCCCAGCTTTTGATTTAAGAAGAGAAAGCTCACTCGGTCCGAGGGACCGTTTGAGAGAGGGAAGGGTTGAAAGAGACCCGGCCTTTGTGGCCTCCTCAACGGGGAGTAGGTTTGCAAGAACCGAACCTCGGTAAAACAAATCTCCGTGTCTCACTTGATTATTCGTTTGGGATTTGTTTTGCGCCCTCTCTCGGACTCGTTTATATTTCTAACGCTAACCCGGCTTGTAGTTGTGTTTATATTTGTAAATTTCAGTTTCGCCCTATTCACCCCCCCCCCTCTAGGCGACTATCACATACGAGGCACAGGCAGCTGCACGTCAACGCCCGCTAGAGACCGGCATCCACACCGAGCCGCTGCTCGACGAAGACGACGTGATACCCTCTGTAATCGAAATGTTAGTTAAAGACATATGTTACAACATACAAATAAACAAGTTTTCTGTTAGACATTGATACTCACTGATAGTAACGATAGCGTAGTAGTATCTGAAGTTCTCTGTGAGATACGCTCGAGTTCAACAACAGATACGAGCATAGAGTTTCCCTATCACAAGTTAAGACATTAGGATGCTCAAAACTAGACATATCCCATTGAATTGAAATCTCTAATTTTAGTAAAGAAATAGTTACCACTCTATCAAGGATTGGAGCAGCCTCAATTTGGGACCCGTGCCGAGCAGCTATGTCGAATGCTGTGTCTTCGTCGTCTGACGATTCTTGCTCGGTGTAGTCTGCAGCTGTCCACTGTCCCTTCAACTTGCACCTAGTCACACCAGAATACCAAATCAAATACCTCCGGAAGTTGTAGTTTGTGTGCATTCAGTTCTTACCTCAGCATTTGTTGCATCTTTTAGTTCCTTCAACTTATCCTCGAAAAACGAAACCTCCAACTGACAACATACCTCCTCAAAAAGGGGGAAGTTAGCCTTGCTATGATCCTTTCGAAGAAGATTTTCTGCTAGATGTCGAGTGCACCATCTGTGGTGCATGGGTGCGTAGCCAGGAATCTGCTCTTGCACTGCATTAAGAATACCTTGGTGTCTGTCAGATATGACACCAACCTCGCGTCCAGGGCCTACGACATAGATGCGTACAAGCCGCAAGAACCAAGACCAACTATCTCTGTTCTCCCTCTCCACCAAAGCAAATGCCAAAGGAACCAATGAGTTGTCTGCGTCGCATGATATGGCAACCAACAATGTGCCCTTATACTTCCCAAGCAGAAAAGTACCATCAATAGAGAGCACGGGACGACAATGCCTGAAGGCCTCTACGCACTGCGAGAAACACCAAAAAGCACAATAAAATATCTCTTTGCCGTTCCTCCATTCATTAGGTTTGGGGATGTACTCGTAATGCATGCCTGGGTTTTTTGCTTTCATTGCATTGAACAATGCTGGTAACTTCTCATAACCCTCCTCCCAATCCCCGTATATCATCTTCCATGCTCGCTGCTTTGCCCTCCATGCCTTCCCATATTTGATCCTGTAACCAAACAGCTCCGAAGTCATGGTCATAATTGACTTCACCTTCAAGTTTGGCTGACCCTTCAATATCCCCAATATCCTTTTCGCAATCAGGGTAGATGTCAACTGACGATGCTTAGAGCTCAGCTCTGTCTGGGCACAAGTGTGTGGACTTACAATTTTGGTGATCTTAAACTTTCCGGTGTCCTTCTGCCTTCGGGCACATACCCTCCAATTACATTCTGGCACCTCGCACACAACAGTGTAACGACGCTGTGCATACGAATGCCTCACCTTGAACGGCCTCTTCCGGTTCACAGAATATTCCTGTAGCCATCGTCTCAGTGTAGGCAGATCCTTGAAAAGTAAGCCAACCTTAATCTCAATGCTGTCGGCGTTATCCGGAGCCTCTAGCAGTTCATCGTCACGTCCTTCAGCATACGCACGGGTGGAATGACTTAAACTGCTAAATTCATGTACTGCAGGGTCTTGCTCCGGACACAAACGTCTTATGAGTTCAATTTCTTGCTCGGTCATTTCTTGAACCGGACGGTCATCATCAGAATCTACGGCCCGTGCAGCCTCATATGGCTCCTCCTCATCCTCAATCTGAACATCAACACTATTGGATGCCCTGCATATGTTGTCCATATTATATGACACAGGCACATCAATCTGAACATCAGCATTATCGATATGTGGAGATCCTGCATCGGGTCAGAGCAAGAAAAACCACATTAAAAAGTCTAATCAAACGAAATAATGATGGATACGAACAATGTGTCGAAGACACTTACTAGGATGATCGTGAACTGGATCCTGGGTCAATGGGATCTCTTGGGGGGTACCACCGCATTAGAAGCCCCACAAACGCCGGGAATAGGACGAGAAATCCCATACTCGTGCGGACCCGATTGAGCATCGGGCACAACAACGACTTCTTCATGAAGCTCTACCAAGGGAGCTTCAATACGAGATGCATTTGGCATTTGTGGAGATAACCCGACTGGACCTTCGCAATGACTAACAGGTAACTTTTGAACAACCACATCCAAACATGGTGGAACCATCGTCTTCACAATTCTTAAATATATCACCCAATCATCTTTTGAGGTAATGGAGATCAACCGTCGGACAACTGTTCCATATGTAATATGGGACAACAAACCCTGAATTGATATTCTAGGGTCGTTTATGTCGCAACTAATCTCCTCACAAGCTCGAGCCAAAAGCTGGTCAAAAGATGGTCTTTCAACGAACAACATGGTCACGATCTTCATACCATCAAAAGTAACACTCCCATAAGCATCTATCTCCACCCTTCCTCCATGGTATAGTGTTACTAGACTGTCCATCTATTGCAAAAATGGATTACTAACTCAATAATGGCTACATACTTAAGCCTACTAACTTACTAAGTAATAAATAGATATTAACTAATAACTATACAGTAAATATTAAATGAACACATCAAACGAAATTACATAATCTATAAATAATGTACGAAAACTATGTATACCTGATAACGCGTAGGAGTCCAGCTAACGGTGGAGAAGGTCAAGTCGGACGAACACCTACGTACAAAAAAAACCAATTGTCAGTAAAAAATTGGGCAGCACCTCCCCTGTAAAGTGATGTTTATAGAACCTGCGAATAAACGACAACACGATGGTTGCCAACACATAAAACATGTAATATCAATGCGCTAAACAAAATGGTAACTATATCAATGCACTAAGAATTTACTAAACACTAACAATATACTACGCAACAAACTAGCTAACTATTTTAATAAACACTAACAACAAAATATCTAACTATTTACTATACAATCAATAAGTAGATACCTAACTAATTACTACTAGTTTACAAACTAAGCAATTAAAAAAAATGGTCGGCAGTGGGGGCGGGAGCTACCAGGCGAGCTCGGGCGGTGGGGAGCGAGCTCGGGCGGCGGCGACCTCGGGCGGTGGGGAGCGAGCTCGGGACGAGCTCGGGCTCTGGCGGCCGCGACCTCGGGCGGTTTGGAGCGGGCTCGGGGCGACCTCGGGCGGGCGGGCGACCTCGGCCGGGCGGGCGGCGGCGGCGGGCGGACCTCGGGCGACCGCGGGCGGCGGCGACCGGAGACGTGGAAGGCGGCGGCGATTTGAGGAGAACGCGGCGGCGCGGATGTTTGGAATGAGCGCAGAGAGAAGAAACGCGCGCAGAGAGAAAGCGTTTTTCGGTTTTTTTCCTAGCTCGGCGCCAAGATCTGTGGCGCCGAGCTAGGTGCCACGCGGGACTGCCACGTCAGGAAGCTCGGCGCCACAGCCTGTGGCGCCGAGCTGTGTTACCTCGGCGCCACAGGCTGTGGCGCCGAGCTTCGGGTCCAAACGTGCAAATAAAATTTCTGAGGGTCCAAACGTAAATTTTTGACTCGAAAGGGGCTAAAAAACAAAAAATTCGGGCGGCGCGTCGATGCGGAGAGGCGCCAGGGGCCAGGGCGGCGCGTCGATGCGGCGGAGTCGCGCCCAGACCCAGTCGCCAGGCGCGCGCGGCGGACTGGGCTGGGGGCTGGGGCGCTAGCCGCTGCCCGCTAGGCGAGCGTTTGGCGCGGCGGCGGACTGGGGCGCGGACGCGCTCGGGCGCTCGACGGCTCGGCGCTCTGCTCGACTGGGGCGCGGCTCGGCGGTGGACGGCAGACTAGGGTTCGCGGCCTCGCGCTCGGCTGTGGGCTGTGGGCTGTGGCCCAGGATCTTCTAAAAAAATTTGGGCCTGCGCCCCGGGCCGTGGCCCAGGCGGCCATGGGCCTGGGTCCGCCCCTGTAGACACGGACACAGGGTGGGCCTCGATCCATCCTTTGATTTTGATTCTGCTAAATTATATAGAAGTTTTTTGATTTATTTGCTTCTTTTGATTCTCATACGTTGTAGAACTTAAAATGCAAAGACATTTATTTATTGATTTTCATAAGATTTGACCATCCTAACTTTAAATCCTAGATTCGCCACTGTAGCTCACCCAACCACATCAGCCAAAGTTTGCCTGGCCACGTTGGGCTATAACTCGTGTTGGTGGTGGAACCGTCCGCCTCCATTGGAGCACTCATGATGTGAGAAAGAAGAGAAAGGCAACACAAGGGAAAAAGTAGGATGCAAGGATATTAGAAATGATGTTTAGATGGGATCAATATTTATAAACAAATTGACCTTATTGGCCATTAAGTTTGGATTTTAGTGTTCGATGAATAACCACTACCGGAATCCGGGCCTTTGCCGAGTGCCGCCCTCGGCAAAGTCCTGCGCTCGGTAACGAGACAGTTTACTGAGTGCAGGACACTCAGCACCGCGAAGCACTCGGCAAAGAGCACTTTGCCGAGAGGCAAACACTCGGCAAAGACGGCTCTCGGCAAAGGGCTGTTAGCGGCCGTCTGCAGCTGACGGCCGTTAGTCTTTGCCGAGGGCCGAAAGCAGACACTCGGCAAAGCAGATTCTTTGCCGAGTATCAAATATCTGGCACTCGGCAAAGAGTGTCTTTGCCGAGTGTCTTATGTGGACACTCGGCAAAGCATATTTTTATTTTTTTATTTTGGCCACCAAACTTTTTGTGGTATGTTCCTACACTATGTAGACCTACATGTACCATTCTGGGACAATTATAACAGTGTTTTCAATAGCTAGTAGATTTAGTTCGTTTATTTGAATTTCTTCAGAAAAAACACATTTGAACTGTAGGTCACTCAAAACTTGGAAAACCATGCATGCAAAAATGATATCCATGCTACTTAGCACAAGTTACGACCGATTTCAGGAGCGGACCAGAAACTTCGAGCACCATGCTCACTCAACATGCCCGTGAACTAGCCATCTAGTTGTTTAAAAATTGTATAAAACACAAACAAAGTCAGAAAATCATGAAACCTGTCCACGTGTCATGATATCATATGTAGAGACTGTGATAAAAATTTGACAAAGTTTCGAGAAAGTTGTGACGCACGATGTGTACAAACCTAAGAGATCCACATTGAAACTCTATGATTTCATGTGTAGTTATCTTAGGTTTCTACATATAATGTCTCACAACTTTCTCCAAACATTCTAATTTTTTTATCACAACCTCTGCATATGATATCATGACACGTGGACAAGTTTCATGATTTTCTGACTTTGTTTGTGTTTTATACAATTTTTAAACAGCTGGATGGCAAGTTCACGGGCATGTTGAGTGAGCATGCTGCTCGAAGTTTCCTGTCTGCTCCTGAAATCGGTCGTAACTTGTGCTAAGTAGCATGGATATCATTTTTGCATGCATGGTTTTCCAAGTTTCGAGTGACTTGCAGTTCAAATGTGATTTTTTCGAAGAAATTCAAATAAACGAACTAAATCTACTAGCTATAGAAAACATTTTTTCTAATTATCTCAAAATGGTACATGTAGGTCTATATAGTGTAGGAACACACCACAAAAATTTTGGTTGGGAAAAATAAAAAAATAAAAATATGCTTTGCCGAGTTTCTAGAGATGACACTTGGCAAAGTAGTCTTTGCCGAGTGTCTCCTGGGCGACACTCGGCAAAGAATTGTAAAATAATACTTGCCGAGTGTCGCCCAGGTGACACTAGGCAAAGACTACTTTGCCGAGTGTCCCCGATCTGGCACTCAGCAAAGCGTATTTTAAAAATAAAAAAAAATCTTTGCCGAGTGCCAGATCACGAGCACTCGGCAAAGCACGCGTACATAGCAATTGTCAGTCCTTTCTTTCTCACTCTCTCACTCTCTTCTCACGCGCCGCCGCCACTGCTCTCCATGCCGCTGCGCCGTCGCCGCCGCGCCGTCGCCCACCGCGCCCCTGCCCACCGCTGCCGCGACCTCGCCCGCCGCGCCCTCGCCCACCGCCGTCGTGCCCTCGCTCCGCGCTGCGCCCGCCGTGCCCCTCGCCATGCCCTCGTCGTGCCCTCGCTCGCCCGGCGCCTCGCCCGCGACCCGTCGTCTAGCCCGCGACCCGTCGTCTCGCCCGCGACCAAACCTCCAAGGTGATTGCTTGCTTTATGTTCTACGTGTATGATTTATATGAAATGATTAGGTTTAATATTGAGTTAATTATATACGTGTATGATTAGGTTAATATGTAGTATTGTTGATTGCCGGCCATCGTGTCATTGAATTATGTGTGGATGTCAGCCATCGTGCTGATAGTTTTATTTGCAGGATTTCGAAACCTCCCCGTGCAGGGGAGGTGCTGCCGAAATTTTATGTTGCTAGGCTTCTGTTAGAGGATGGAGGACCGTGAGTGGATGTACACGGGCCGTAGAGGAAGGAACAATGTCACCACTGAATGGATTAGAAAGACCGATGATTTCGTGGAACGGGCATATGGCGAAGCTGCTAAAGGAGCGAGTCTAGTCCCATGCCCTTGCAGCAAATGTGCCAACCGGAAAAGAAAACGAAAGAAGGCCATGGTAGAACATGTTTGGAAGAATGGATTTACGTCGGGCTATACTCGGTGGATATTTCATGGTGAAGCGCATCGTACGAGAGAGGAGGTGCTAAGACAACGTGTTGAGGATTATGACGCGGATGCGGGGGTAGCGGATATGTTGAACGACTATCAGGAGGCACAGTACACGGGAGGATGTATGGATGACGAGCCAGAGCCGACTGCAAAGGCGTTCTACGACATGTTCGACGCGGCACAGAAGCCCCTTCACGGCTAGACAAAGGTTTCTCAACTGGATGCCATTGGGCGTGTAATGGCGTTCAAGTCGCAGTACAGCATGAGTAGAGACGCATTTGATGGCTTGTTGACGGTCATTGGGAGCCTGCTTCCGGATGATCACGTTCTGCCAAAGAGCATGTACGAGGCACAGAAACTCCTTCGTGCACTCAAGATGACGTATGAGCAGATTCATGCTTGTCCGAAGGGCTGCGTGCTATTTAGGAAAGAATACGCGGAGGCAAAGTACTATCCCAAGTGTATATCATCTAGGTTCATGGAGGTAGACTCTGGTGATGGACAGAAGAGGCAGCTCAACATCCCCTTGACAATCCTACGGCACCTTCCGTTCATACCGAGGATCCAGCGTCTGTACATGACAGAGGAATCCGCGAAACAGATGACATGGCACAAAAATGGAAAACGATACAATCCTGACAAGATGGTGCACGCATCCGATGGTGAAGCATGGAAACACTTTGATGCCATTCACCGTGAGAAAGCCGAAGAGGCTCGTAATGTACGTGTTGCGTTGGCCACAGATGGGTTCAATCCCTATGGAATGAGCGCTGCCCCGTACGCTTTGCCGAGTGACATAAGTAGCACTCGGCAAAGAACCTGACATGGGAACCCTCCCTGGCGGGTTCTTTGCCAAGTGTCCAAGGTGGCACTCGGCAAAGATTGATTCTTTGCCGAGTGCTGTCGGGCAGACACTCGGCAAAGGTAACTCCTTTGCCGAGTGTCACCCGGGACACTCGGCAAAGACGCCGTCTCCGTCACCCGTCGCTGTAACGGCTGCTTTTTTTGCCGAGTGCTCCCTGGCACTCGGCAAACCTCTTTGCCAAGTGCCCGAGAAAAAGTACTCGGCAAAGAAGGCTTTGCCGATGCACTGTGTGCCGAGCCTTCTTTGCCGAGTGCGACACTCGGCAAAGCCTTTGCCGAGTGTTTTTAAGGCTTTGCCGAGTGCTTCAGGCACTCGGCAAAGGCGGCGATTCCGGTAGTGAACATGACTATATTTGGACTAATATTGTTTACTAGTATACAAGTATAGTCTAAATAGATGCAAGGTGGACTTGGACTTAGACAAAGTGATGACATGAATGATCAACACCTTAAGCAATACTACATTATAAGTAAGGTTTAATGCTTATAAGGCATTCTAAGAAGTCTAATACACCAAAAGGTAGAAGTCCAAATGCAAAGGCACAAATAAAATTGAAGCCGCCAAAGTAGAAACAAAGATCTGGACAAATTGAAAATGTCTCAATATTTTAGATCTACTCAAACTGACATGACTTTAGATATATGTTGTCGAGCATTTTATTAGCTTTCCAAAAAAAGATCAAGATCAAAATCAAAGTTCAAAGCTGTTATGCCCCAATATGAACTCAACCGATTATGGCTCTATGAAGATTCAACAACCGTGTGTCGTCCCACCTCTCTCATAGACCTATGGCTATGGTGGTGAAGCAGCTCTGGGCTGAATTAATTAATACTAGTGAATGGTGTGCGCCCTGCGCGCGTTGTAAAATTTGATTCTAGAATACTTCTAGGTAGAGAAGGGACAACCAAACCTAAATTATTGAATTTCACGATCAGTAATATGCATGGTTAGATGAATATCGAAACAGTAAACATTATTATTATAAAAATATGTGAAAATGACAATAGTCGAACATGTCTTCAGCTGGATTATGTTCACCACCTTAATAATTGTCTTTAACATTCTACTGCCTTGGAAGCACCGGACCTTGAGGTGTATATATACGCAAAAGGAATAGACCGTTGTTGCGAATATTCTAGGAGAATAGTTGTAAGGGCATGGGCATTGTACAACAGATATATGTCATATATTACAATAACCTATCCGCAACTTCAGTTTGAAGTACAGTTAACGAAATTACCATCTCATATCCATGTGCGGGCATCGGTTCGCATTGATTATGGTGTTCCTGTACAACAAAGAAATTTTGGATCTTTTAAATATGAGGTATAAGAAGTTCCAAAAGGGTAGATGCAGACCTTGGAGACTTGGTTAAATATGGCGATCGAAACGTCAACGGCGGCGATCTCCACCGAACCTGCCCATCGACCAAACAGACACAGATGAAATTTAGCAGCAAACTAAAGTTGTTGGCCCTATAAACAAAAATAAAAGATATAGGAGTGCAAAAATAGGGAAAGTGGAATAGTGAAACAGGCCACTATGGTACACGATTCAACCAGAAGGGGAATGATAACCGTCTCGTCATCATCATCAAAGTCAAATGAGAACAAAACAGAAACGATGTCGTTGGCGTATACGCTGTGAATAGGTCCTGTCTGATGCAACCTATCAGTTGTAACGAGGAAACGGCAGGCCGCGTGGAGGAGGATTCAGGAAGAGGATGCTTTCAGCAGCATGTACCATAAAATATGAGGTATAAGAAGTTCCAGACACATTGTTAATGTTATATAAAAAATAATAAAAACTATGCACTAATTGCAGGAAGAGAAGCGACATGTATAAATGAAAATATCTGCATTTAAGGATGTAGATTGCAAGACAAATGTTTTTACCCCAATCTAATGTTACACAGACTTAAGTTGTTTTTAATTTATCGTAACTGCTCAGCCTTTTTAAATTTCTAGTCAATTAAAATATTATATATATACTTTCTTTCTGTATCTAGGTGTCGATTTGCTGAAGAATTTATTTCTCAATGCAAATCAGCTAATCTTCTCTAGTAGAAAAAACATCCTTTCGATGACATTACAGTTTGCATGCGGTGAGACGCAAAGTTATGTAATAATCAACTATTAGAGAATTATGTTTGTAGGTATTAAAACATAGGGGCACTATAATGCTTTGATTAACAAAATCCAATCAACTATACGTTTAGACATTTTTGATAAGGAAGTTGTGTTTCTTTTAATGTGTCTTTGAACCTGACGATTTGTAATTGTCGAAGGAAATACCTTCATCTTGTCATGTAAGTGGATCTGCAGAATCGAATTTGTTTGAGCCTGTGACAATATTTCTTGAGCCTGTGACAATATTTCTTTCATGAGGAAGTTGTGTTCCAGAGATTTGCTTGAGTCTGTGACAATATTTCTTTCATGAGGAATGTATTAAGGAACAATATTTGTCATGGTAATTGGTAAAGTAAATGTTTAAAGTTAAAAAGTGAAAAAAAAGAGTTGTAAGAACCTTTTCGTTGGCATTTCTAATGTGATGGGGGAAAGGAGTATTAGATGGTAAAACATTTGTGCTCTGTGGTGTGGTTTAATTGAATAGTTAAGTGTGGTGGAACATAAACTTGTTGTGTTAAGTTCATAAAGCATACCTCATGTGAAGATTCAACATCTATTTTTCAGTTCTTTTGCTATTGATTTACGCTTTTGTAACAGAAAAATGAATGGTATCAAATAAGAGTATATAGTAGAAGCACATAACAGTGAGATGCATGAACAAAATGGTAATGCAAATATGCTTACACACTATTGTCATCTTCTGAAAATGCAATATATTTAGCAAACTGCAACACAATTCAATAGTGAGTTAGAAAGTTGCACCATAAATGGAATTTAAGTGTTTTTTGTTAGGAGAAAAACTTACATGGGTACATCCAAATCCATGGCTTTTTCTATATTAATTGTCAGTAAATCTTCAAGCAAAATATGGGAGTATTTTGCTGGAGTCATGGTATTGTGTGTTCATCTGAGGTGATGAAACCTACTTTATATCTTATACGATAGTATGTACAAAATTGTAAAAAATATGATGAGATAGAGGTGTAGAATGTACCTAATTTTGTGTCCTATCCAGTTGCATTCGGAGCATTAGTACCTCGTGGAATCAATAGATGGTGTTCGTGGCATTTAGTGCAAGAGGGAAACCACCATTTCATATTTTATACAATGAAATTGTTCTGATCGTAAAAATAATAATTCATTAGAATTTAATTTGAAAGTTCAAGCAAAATTGAATAAAGATTGGGATGAAGAATAGCATATCAAAAAATGGATCCATTGTCACAAATTCTTTAAGAGACTTGTCTTGTAAAGAGTACATAATTATAATTTTTTTCATGAAACAAAATACTACTTTTTAGCTGAAGTATAGAGAGAAAAGCAGTACCTCTAGAAGTTGGTAGCCAAATAAGTGCAACTCTGTAGAAATTGTCGCCATAAAGACAATATAGAAATGTATGAGTGATAATATTTAGCAGTACTTCAATCATATAGCAGCAACGACATGGATGAAAATAGTTGGCATTTATATGCACAGTACATCGGTCGTTACACTAGCGTGGATCCCAAAATAAACAAAGATCGCTACATCAGTTGAATGAGTACATAATCCAATAATAGAGACCAATAGGGTCATGTTTAATATTAAATTATGTGTCAGATAAGTAGAATGCCCAGAAAGTTCACTGCAATAGTCATATACGTACATAATTCAGTAACCAAAGCCAAGAAGGTCATGCTCAAAATTAAAATATATATCAGATATATAGAAGACCCATGGTAAACTGATGTCTCGAAACCATACAAAAATGCCTTATGATGCCACCAAAAAACAAATATTGATATCAAGAGAAGGCAACGTAAGTCATATTTAAGATAACTAGGTGAGTGCCCGTGCGTTGCAACGGAACCGTATAATAACACGATAACTTATGTACATATAGGTGTGTGCCCGTGTGTTGTCACGAGAGTTAAAAATTAGTATAAAACATAGATACGAAACAACAAACATCACTATGATATTATATTTTATAATATATATTACAATCATATATTAATATTTTTTTTCTAAAATATAAAAGTAAAATCCTAAAATCTGATACAATCTTAGAAAATTGATACAAAAAATATGCTCAATCTAATGGTACCTAGCTTAGAATTATTTAAATCTTGCATACTCTGTTTGATTTTTATTTGCTAGTACTATATTTAGTCTACCTTGACTCGAACATACTAATCACCATATCACAAAAAGAAACTTTGTTTTCAGTTTCTTATTTATAAACATGCAAATGAGTTCCGTTCGTTCATTTTAATTAATAGCACAAAATGGCATGGTCGCACAAGAGAATAATGTAACAAAACAACTTTATAAAGTAATGTGAACCTTTTTGTAACATAGTAAATGACTCCAGAGGAGAACGAAGTACTTAACGAAAGCCATAAACAACTTATATGTATAAAACATATCTGAAAAAAAGTAATAACTATAACCAAATAATGACAATACAACTCCGCAGAGGTCCAAATATAAAAGCTTCTATGGGGGCGTAAGCAAGTCCAAATATAAAAGCTTCTATGGGGGCTCTTGAGCTCCGACCATACCACCCATGGAGGTCACTGCCCCGCATATAGCATCATGATCTACCTATGATTTTTCTCTCTAAACAATCTATTGCCGTGATTTCTAACCCTTGCTACTTCAGGCAGAAAGTTCCCTCGTGTCAGAACACATCTTCATCAGGGAGGCCAGACTCAGACGTCGGATTCAAAAAAAATCCACTCCTCTTTATCCAAGGTTACTCAGGCTTTCCCTGTTTTCTCCCGAATGGACGGACCGGTGTTCCAATGCCTTTGTTACCATTTACTGGAGCAATTCTTAATGGGTGAGCTTCAGTATTGAAAACCCAGTCCTCAAAGGATATGACTGATGGAGGAAAGAAAAGTAGGTAGAGATACTTGAGCGTCTCTGCCAGGAAGAAGCTCTGCATCATGTTATCTTTTTCACCAGTGTTCACCTGAACACAAATGTTCCAACAATAGCTGTGTCAGACAAATGTTATTCAGCAGAAATTCATCAATGGGAGTCGTGAGGAAACATACATCTCTCAGTCCCACATATCCAAATTCTACACGGAAGTTCTTCTCAAATGCCTGGAATATGTCCCACCCCCAATCTTGGTATGTTGTATTCCCCGTCAAGCGCCATAGGTACATAAGTGATTCAACAGTCTCCGGTCTCAAGATGTTCCACGATGTGCCCACACTCATGTCCTATGCTTAGTAGGAAAATAACATTCAGAATTGATGGTTTGGTACAAGATTTTTATTATTGGAAGAGGAAAAATAAAGGGGTGCCATACTACCTATCCAGCATGGAAAAAATAATTTTCGCCAGCCAACTTCGTGGGAGTGGTTTGGTAGAAATTATAGAAGGTCCTAGCAAGCTATGACATAAATGGAAAAGGGAAAAAGTCATACCAGCAAACAGAAATAAAACCATATTCATTCTCAAGTGTGTCATGCAAAGACTTGAAATCTTCGAAAACCAGGAGGATTACCACAAGGATTTACCTCTTTTGCCATATTCATAATTTGCTCTGATTTTTCTGGCCCATAACCAGAGGCTCCTAATGCCAGCATATCAGGGGCAAAGCAAGCAAGTTCATCCATCTGTGTTTGTCACAAGCAGAACTTGTTAGAACTTTAGAGAAGAATGGGGGATAAGCTTCAGCAAGCAGCCTGCCAACAATAAAGAACACACAACTGAATGAGGATACATTACCTTGTCAGACAATGAGCCACCATTCTTTTCACAAATGTAGTAGTAATTAGATGGTGTAGTTTTCTTTGTTAAACTTAATTGACCTTCCATTGATGTCTCCCACATTTGTCTAAAATGAAAAACATGAATGGAATTGTTATCCATGTTGAATCAAATAAATTGCAATGCCTACTTAACATTGTGAAACCAGGTTGACAATAGTCCCAAACATGTAGTGTTTTACATGGTCAGTTTTATTCCCCTAGATCCAGACCTTGAGCAAATATTCATAGAAGCTAAACAGTTGCCACGAGAGTTAAAGGCACAAATTCTACATTCATAAAATCTAATCACTGGACTGTTGCAATTAATTTCATTTCAATAGGGGATGCATTAAAAATGTAGTCAATGAGTACATGATTATAGGTTCAAATGAAGAACACACAAGTTTGTTAGTGACCACATACCTTTACTCTGATAAAGAGTAGAGTGAATGAAAGAAATGCTGACAGCAAATAGTATGAACAAGACCATCTCCTGAATATCCACAAGGAAGATTAATGTCAGCAACAGATCCAATGTTTTCTTACACGGATATGTGTTCTCTTACCATGACCTCCACACGGATTTGTTCTGCACCTTTACAGTCTTACCCTTTCAATTGAGTAGTAGGAGAGCTATATGAGTTTGTCAAAGAAAGAGCTATAACGATAGCTACATCTAACTGAATACAGTGAACTTCTAGATACATTCAAAACTAAAGTGAATGCATTAGGAAGGGGTAAATATTCCTAAGAAATGGTTGAGGAAATGAAGCAAAGCAATAGAGTTGTTGCTGGGATTCTCTTATGTGTTTCCTGCTCTCTCTCTCTCTCTCATGCTCGTCCTCATGGCACCCACTCGTCACTATCAGTTAGCATGTTTAATGTATAACTTAGCAGCTAAAGTAAACAATTAGTGGAGAACTACTATAATGAGATATGATTAGTAAGCTTTCCCAGCTCCTTTAGAAGCGTTCCAGATAGCTGATTTGTAGCCATATATCTTGCAAAATTTTTGGGAAAAATTGTGGTCAAGACAAAGAAGTAGCTAGTAAATTGGGCACAACAAAGATTTGATATATGATTATTACATGTACTGCATGGGATATTTCCCAATGAACGAAGGCACGAGACCTATCAAATAATTCTGCATTAGGTTACTGAAACATCATCAAAGCTACCAGACCAGTTAGCCAGATAAAAAATATCAGTGTTAACTGATTCTTGGCAGACAAATAGGGCATCACTGTGAATAATTGTTCAGATTCGTTTATTCAGAAAAACTAAAAAAGAATATATGCAAGTCAGATGCCATACAAGTTACTAAGATATGTGATTGTCCCAACCACTGCACCCTGAATGGTTGAATCAAACCAGCACAAGTATGAACTATTAACATTTAGGTGCATAAAAACAAATTGGTAATTTTTTATCATCACAAATGTATTCGGATGAATCTTTCCATTAGGACGGCAACAAATTTCAATGGTAGCTCAGCGAGTTCAGTTTCAAAAGCAACACCAAGAGATTTTAAGTACTCTACTCTCTCTTCCAATGGTAGCTCAACGAGTTCAGTTTCAACCTTTATATACATTCCATGATTTTGTTAGATTATATGTTGCTTTTTATACATATGGGTAGGCAACACAAAAAATATGTCTGGTTTGGCAAAAAAATATTATTATTAATCAAATATATAAACCATCGATATTATTATACCTAAAAGTTTGGAATTTCTTTCAGACTGTTCGCTTAGCTTTAATCCGTATCGTATTCTATTGTTTTAAAGTGTTTTTCTCTATATAGATTACATGTGTAGCAGTCTAAACAACTGCCTTTTAGAGTTTATCTTCTGCTTTTTTACTTTTTTGTTAAAAGTATGGACTAAGAGTGTGTGGGTAGAGTTTTAGATTTTTTTAAAAAAATGTTTCAGATTTATATTCTCTTAAAAACGTTTTTGGAATCAGAATTACTCTATGAAAGCAATCTGGCTGGTAAGCTGGATTATGATTCAAAAGAATATATTTTTCCCATAAAAATCATATAAATATATTATTCAAATAATTTTACAATTTTTTGGTGGTCCTAGAACAACTAAATGCAACATATTTGAACTTACTGAATTCTAGAAGAACTAACCAAAAAACTATGGTTGCCAATAGAGAAAAGATACGAGAATCGGAATCATGCGTTGCCGAGGCATAAAAGCAAGAGGCGTTTCTAGTAACTTTCAGGAGAAAAAAGAGACAGTGATTCAACCAGTTTTCCCTAAGAATGCGAAAGGACCTAAGAAAAACCAAGACATGAGACCTGCATACAGGATCAAAGAGCTTTGTTACCTGGACATCATCAGCGTCCATGTAGAGGAACAAGACCTCGAGGTGGGTCTGCGCCATCTCCTCAAACTTGTAGTTCATGGATAGGGACATCACGCACCATGACGCTCCGAAATGGGCAACAACCTGCACAAGATAGCCGGATAGGTTTGTTAAGCTCTTTGGATTAAAAAAAGAAGAAGAAGAACCCATCAGGTGAAGAATCGTTGTTCACTAACAATACAGCACCTGCCATCAGGCTACTATTCCCCCCCCAGCTCTACTGATTCTGCTATGGGAACGGAGAGATGTAAAAGATACACGACGGAAGAGGTACACTGCATGAACATGAAGAGCAAGGAGCACGACCACATCTGCAGAGATCAAGTCGCTTCGGAGTCGTGTAAACTCACAGAAGCAATGGTGTTACGATTGGTATGCGCATCTATCGTTCTAGCATGACTGTAAATAGGACGAAATAACGAAGAATGGTCCGAATCGAAAGCGATTGGGAGTTTGAGACCCCAAATCATCAACATGGGATCATTGCAGCTTCGAGAACTGAACAAAGGGACACCTAAACAAGAGCAGAAGAAGAACCAGGCCGGAGGGAGGGAGGGGGAAAGGAAGGGGACACCCACGGGCTCAGGGCGGCAGCTGTGTCGGAGCTCGGGGGAAGGGACGACATATATTAGTTTATTATTGTTCTATTTGTCTAAAGGAAAGTAGTTTGGAAACATGATGATCTGCTCCCCAATTCCGTTTCCGCCTGGGCCGCAAATTCCTCCACCATTGCTGCTCCCCTCGCTCCCCCTCTTCCCCCGCTCGTATAGGGTGCATGTAACAATTACAAGGGAGCATAGTCACACTGATAGAACTATGAAACTTTAAAGATACATTAGTACATACAGATGTATTGATAGCTGTTTTCAAAGAACACATAAAACTTTGAAATAGTATATAGTTAGTTGTCTTTAAAATAGTAAGTAAGGATCTAATAGAAAAAATGGAATTACATATCAAAATTTTGATCTCAGTGAAACAAATAGGAAATACAGAGAACTAAGTAATAACGTAACTGAAACAATTAGAAATAGCTGTCATTAGAGCCCTAATTAATTTTGATGCAACTATTTTCTTTCTATTAGACCACACTGATCAATTGATTCTTCATGTTTGCAAGTGTCAGTCGGTATTCTACTTGCAAGCTAGCATCCCCAGCCAGGGTCATTGTGGTCATACTCTGTTGCAATACGTTGTCCTTTAAAAGCAGGGTTCTAAGCTATTTCTATAAGTAAAAACCAACAGATGTAGCGCAGAGAGATTTATAAATCAATGTACTGAAAGAATTTATCTGATCTGGGTACAAGTTAGTAGCATCCGGTGACTACTAAGAGCTACACGCCTACACCCACATATCCCCATATTAATTAGAGCAAAATAAACAAAGGGGCATGGTAGAAAATAATCAATCAACCTCAATACAGATTCATCAAACAAGATCAGAAAAATAGATACACAATAGAGTTACCTCCGTTCTAGCTCAGTAATGTTGTCAACTTTAGTCTGGTTGTACTGAACCAACTCAGAGAACAAGAATGCAAATGCACTCAAACTGACCTACAATAGGCAAAATACTAAATAAGCCTGTATGGTAAGAAAAAGGCAATAAGAGAAAGCAAACTTCCTAGAAAACTTAGAGATCATCAAGCATATCAGGAAAGCTCATCAGTCTTTGACCTCTCATTTGCAAAAATTGACAGGAACTTTAAAAGGGGGAGTAACATCAACATTCAACAAAGGACCCAATTCAGATATCAGTTTCTTGTGGAAAGCAAAACAATCTCAGATGGCTGGGATTGGGAATGAATAATAAATTTGACAGCATGGATCAGGAGCCAGGGTGTGAATGCAACATGGCAGTCAAAACTCCAATAAATCATTGTTTCCAGAGTACTATGGTAAAGACGACCCTTTACCCTAGCTATATAGATGCAAAAAACTTATTTTATATATCAGAAAAATGAAGAAAAAATGTTGCTACCGTTCTTCCACCTAACAGGTCATGCATTAACATGGTTTATGTGCCTATATGAGAGAACTGCTTCATGGCCCTTTTTCTGAAACTACTAAATGGTTCAAACTTTTGCCAAGAAAGAACTCTCTGGGATAAACTCATGGGCTGGGATGACAGAAGGAATAAACAGGTCCATTTTTAACCTAGATCTATCAGGCGAAAATTCTATGGATGGCCCAATAATTAATGCTATTCACACCAGAATTAACAGATCGCTGGCATCTCACATAAGTCAGGCTCTGCGGATCAGTAACCTTGCCACTGCTTATATAAAACTGATCAACAGTGTTCCACACGTCCCACGAAAGTGCAACTACATCTCACGCCACTGCTCCCACAGTCATAAAAATTGTTCAAGTCCAAGTCGAAGACGACGTAGTGGCACTCGTTGTCGGGCTTGGAGCTGGCGAAGTCGTCGTAGGTGTCGCCCGGTTGCTTGATCAAGCATGTCCCCTCCTTCGTGCACAGCCAGCATGCGCGCGACATCGACCACCCTAACGCGCAGTTGCTTCAACTAACAACTCTAGGGGTGCTGTTAGCATTAATAAACTTTTTTAGAGCAACAACAACAAAAACCTGCATAATGTAACCATCACTTTCCAGCCAAAGCAAACACACCACTGGAAGGCATTTATTTAATCTATGAATAATGATATCCAACATGTTAACTAAAACTCGCAGTGATCTATCACATCTGCTACCTAAGCTATCATGTATCGGCAGCAAAATTGATCTATGATATCAAGCATACAGGTCGGGATTGACACAAATGAATAATGTATTCTCTGATAGGGGACTGAATCAAGCATACAGGGAAGACGGACTCCTAGATCCTCTCGACAACGTTAGAAAGCTGCGGCTTCGTGATTGCGGGAAGAGATGAGATCTGCCAGCGGGGGAACGACAGCGGCATACCTTGAGGTAGGTGGTGCCATTGGGCTCGACGACCCAGCCGACCTAGTTGCATAGCGCCTTAAGCAGATCGTTATTGTCTAGTGCTTGTAGCCACCGTGCGCGCGGAGGCCTGCGAAGATCTTGGCGGCGACGCTCCTGGCACTTGTTGTTCTCGCGCTCCCTCCACATGGGTATCCAATCCCCCACGGGGGGAGAAGCGAGCAGCAAGGGCCCTGTTGCGGCTCGCCCACTGAGGATGGCACATAGGGTGCGGCAGCGGGGGAGGGGGTCCGACCAGATCGAGGACGGAACCCTAATTTTGTGGCTGCTTCACATGGATGGGTATCACGAGTTGGTGGTGAGGGAGAGGGGGGCGCGAGATCACCGCCCGGCTACGCGAGGGGGCTAGGGCTGCGAGGGAGGGGGAGGGGACGCGCGGGCGAGGGCACAGAGGGGCTGAGCGGGGGGGAGGCGGGGGTGACGCGGCGGCGGACGCGAGTGGGGGCACGGCAATGCGACAACGAAGGAAGGGGATATGCGGGACGGGAGCGGGGGCGCGGGGAAGGCGGGGGCAGATTTGGTGTGGACGCTGACACTACTCTCTTAATAGAGTAGTATAAATAATGTTTTCTATCTCCCAAGCCTTGTTTATTCTATAATAGAACATTTTTGAAGAAATGGTTCCGGCTGAATCGGAAGCTGCTTCTACTTCTGTGATTTGAGGCGGTTCCCACTTACCAAGCAATCTAAAATAGCATTTCCATCAAATATTCCAGAATTGAAGTACATAATAATCTGTCGTGACAATCTACTCAGTGCCTATGCCGTGACATTCCCTTTCTACCAAGAAGCCAACTCGTAAAAGAGACCTCACCAGATAAGCTACGACACAATTTTAACATCGTTTGAAGTAGGAACCTCACCCAGATTCATTGAACCGCCAGCTCTGCCATCTTATCCTTGCCACATGAAGTGACGTTCTTGGCGACCCCATCAATCTCCTCGATTTGGATGTCCACGAGCTCATTGAGTTGTTGCTCCTGCGTCCTGAGATATTCTGGCTGCTGCTCAACAGTTTGTTCATCCTCATCCCCAATCTCATGTGTCCAATACACAACAAAAGATGCCTCCTTATTGAAACTGGTTGGCATCTGCAACAGACGCTTCCTGTTAGTTCCAGAGGCACTGCCAAGGATCTCCCCCTTCATGAGGTCATATATGCAGGCCCTGAAGTTGTCCATGCTCTTATGATCCTGAGAGTCGAGGCTTAGGAAGATCAGAATTTCCCAGCACCGGAGGAACTGTTTCTTCTTTTATCTTCAGCTTCTAACGGATAGTCTCCATCAGGTCAGCCGGTGGAACCATTCTCAAACTTTGGGCCCTTTTTGACAGGTTGGTCTCCTTCAGAGACGAGACAATAGCACCAAGTGCAGGTTTGATCGGATCAAACATGAGCAAACAGAGGCAGTCAACGGATGATCTCACATACTGCAGGTAATCAGAAGGGCTTTCTATTGTAACATCGTAAATGTTCTCAGACTGTGCAATATAATTGATTGCTTCAAGAAGACCAAGACCATGGCCTTCACCCTGATAAGGTGGCAACACAAGTATCTGAAAAATTGACTAAATCATATAAACACCTAGCCAGACAGAAAGCGTGCTTTAATTTCCAAAATGTATGGTTATGCAACTCTATCAATGTCAGTTTAACATCTAAAAAACAGACTGTCCATGGGTGCAAAAACAAAAAGAACCTAGCAGTGCCATGGAATAACTTCTAAGAAATTGACTAAATACAGTACACCCCCCATAAACATTGTAAACAGAAAGTAAAGCTGTAAGAGGACCAACCTGGCTGATTCGTAAGCGAATACTCTCAGGATAATGATAGAAGTTATGCACAGCTGCAAAACCTAGCAGTTCAAATTTTGAACCAGCCTCTTGTGTTGCCTTTTTTACTACCAGAAGCATTTCCCATCCATGTTCTCCAATATCTATAGGCGTGGAACCTAGAGTGCAATGATATAAGCAAATAGAAGTCATGAGTAAAACAAACTATCATATTTCAAAACCTTCAGTTACCTTCAACCAGAAGAAGTACAAGAGGTACCAGACGAGAATAAAAGAAATGCAGCAGCACCTTGGAGTTCAACTCGAACAATCTGGGAATTATATACAAATCAATCTCAAAATTAATGGGAACTGAATGGGAAAACATTTAGAACAGAGAACAAGTTGAATGTAAATTTTCATGGATCTAACGTATTCATACTACATACCAGATTAAACATTCTGAACATGGAAAATACATGTGTTTTAACGGAGTAAGTGATTGGGCTTTATATTTATTGAGAAAATATAGTCATCTATACTACCTATTAAGAACGCAAGGGGTAGGCTGCCTCCCCTGGTTCTGCCTCCGGGTAATCTGGACCGTCCGTATCTACTGCCCACGATCTACTGCATCGACATCGTCTAACCCACGTAGCATCCCGCAGTCGTTGCCTCCCACCGCCCTGCGCCGCGCGAGTCGTGGCCGGCCCTCACCCCCCGACCCCGTGCGCTGCTCAAGGACCCATCCGGGGATGCTAGGTCTCCGCAGTCGCCACCTCCCGCCTCCCTACGCCGATCCGCCCCTCGCGCCGCCATCATCGGATCCGCCCCAGCCGTGCCCCCTTCCATCCTCTCCGCGACGGACGCCTCCCTCTCCAGCCCCGTGATGCACCCTCCTCTCCGTCCCCTTCTTCACCCCCCCCCCCCCCCCCCGCACAGCGGCCCGGATCCCCGCCCCAGCAACCTCCAACTCTGCGCCGTCACCGCCGGGGAATCCACATTTGGGAGCCGCCAGCCCCGCAACGCCGCCGCCTGCGCCCCACGACCCCTCCTCGCGCGCGATGCTAGGATCCGCGAACGCCGCCGCCTCTTCCCTGTCCTCTATCGGTGACCTCACTGCTACCTCGCGCCTCCCTCCTTCCAATGTGTCGACGTCCACACCGAGCTCCTCTCGAACGGGAGTTATGCTCATGCATTGTGCGGAAGTGATCCATCCCTGCAATAGTAGCTCCATCTCGGCAGCCGCGGCCCTTCATGCTGGCGCTCGACCCATCACGTCGCTCTGCCCGCACCATCCGGATTCATTCTCCACTCTTGCTGTCGCAAGGTAAGCAACCAATAGAAATGCTGAGTGAGTATTGGTTTGCTTCCGTTCGTGATGTGTCAGATTTGATGATTGCGTGTCTACAAGTAGCCATGATTGATTAGGCTTGCCAAGTATTTGGCGTTCCACAATCTGCTCATGAGTAAAATGTAAAACAGTCAAATTCTTTTGAATTAAAATAAAGGAATCACATAACCGCACAAGGGCAAGTGAAAAATATATCTGGCTCAACTGCAGAATGTAATGTGACAGTGAACATGATATAAAATGATGTTATGTGTCTTGGTGAGTTGTTCCAATAGAATGTAGTCAGCATATTATGAAAAATATTTTTGCTTGCTCAAATATTCTTGTATTGACTATTTCACAATTTCATTGGACATGACCAACATTTTTTGACAGAATTTCTTGGATGGAACTATTTGATGTGATTGTGCAGGCAAATAAACCAACTTTCTATAACTCAGATCACCCATTTAGGTTCTGCTAGCATATATGTGTTACTAACCAGAAATTGTTAATTACTTTGAATCCTTCTTGCTAAGATATTATTGTTATTGTTTTTGCGCTGATGCATCTGTTGCTAAAATTTGAATTTTAATGAGAAGTAGCGTTAATAAGTACATACACTTAGGGAAACTGTACATATATTGCTATCAGTTATTGTATTTTTTTTCCTTTTATTATTATTTTAGTTCTGCAATATCACATATGCTTCAGTCCGGGGTTCCTAACTAATTTTATGGTTACTTGTATTATAGCGTGTATGACACTCAAAAGGCCACCTTAGCTTCTACTACAATTGACAAGTTTTTGCCAGATCAAATATACTACCATGGTTGTTTGAGATAATTTCAAGCTGACGCGTCCCATGCACTCTGAGTCAAAGCAAAAACGGAGGAGCCAATAGTTGATCTGGTCCCTCCCTCTCCCTTTCCACCTGCAGCACCACCAGCCGCAACCGAACATGCGAGCAGCTACCAGTAGTATGAGCAACAGCTGCATTAGGTGCATCAACTCTTCAGTGTCTTATGTTGCTTCTCTTAAAATAAACTTGATGGTTTAGAAGTGGAACTACATTACTGCAACTATTAAAGTCGGAAAACTAACTCATGGAATTTTATGAATGTTTTTTAATGTGAATGTTTATTTGACCCTTTATAATCTAGACAATTTTATTATAATCACTGTGATAATCGGTGGAAGGCTTGTTGGTTAGTGGCCTAATATGTGTTACCAATATTTGGTTGGTATCTAATAATTGCTAAATTATGTTTGATAGATATATTGCACCAAGGCTGGGTGGTCACATACAAAACAAGCCTTTTTTATTTTAGGCATCATTGTTGGATTTGTATAATTTTGATTGTATAACTAACATGGCTTTCGGGTTGGAATATTTACCATGTATTATCATTTATGAAACATAGTTCTAAGATTGAGTCATGATTGTTGCTATTTTTCATTCACCAAACAAACTTTGCGACACCTGACCCGAGTTAGTCAAGTCTGACTTTCCACTGTAGTATTATTTTTGCTGACACACTTATGGAGCAACACAGTCTTATGCAAATGCAAATTAGCACTTTGAAATGCAAAGATGTCTATTGTTCATATTATTTTATATGAGGTAGCCCTGCACACATCATACGAAGAAGGTGATAATTTGCAAATGCAAATTAACATTTTGAACTACATAGAGGTATGTTGTTCATATTATTTCCTATGAGGTAGTCCTACACACATCATATGAAGAAGGTGATGATTTTGCTATTTTAGTCATGTTAATTTGTATCAATCTTTTCCATTCCGATTTAGGGTGCACTAATTTATTTGGACATGCATAGCTATATAGAGCAAGCTATGTATGCTTACGTTATCCAAATTTGCTCATTCACATGGAATACATGTCCCCTTAGAGAAATCTGGAGGGGACTTGTGGAAATCCTAGGCTGTTATTTGTAGACCAAGGTGGTACCTTGTTGGACCACTTGGGTTATCAAGGGGTAGTAATTCCACAACATAAATCTACAACACTGGATCATTTAAGTGATTTAGGATTATGGTATTTTGCTTTTAGCTACCGAGAAGTTGATATGATATAATTACTTGTTTGCTGCTCTGTACGAATGAATGATTTATATACTATACCACAAGGTTCAAAGCAGCATGGATTTGCTCGCTCTATTAGGTAAAAGTATCTAAGTTTATTTGGTATTGATGGCCTTTCTACCTCTATTTCTGTATACATACAATTTAGATGGATTTTAGGTGGAATGATTCTCTTGTTTATTTGTTACAGTAAAATGGATCTTAAATGTTCATAGAATGTATTTCGGTTGTTTATTCAATATTTAATAATCCATTTTTTATTTGAGCATAAGGTTTAAACCTTATGCTCAAATAAAAAATGGATTATTAAATTTGACTGTTGCTTTTACATTAAAATTTTAATACCGTTTTCAGTGAGATGCCGGAATAGTGCAATTGATTCAAAAGATCATGTATTTCTAGCCATGCCCAGCTCCTTACAGACTCCAACCAATTATCTTGAGTTGTCTAGCTCTTTGCGGACTCCAACCAATTACCTTGAGCTATTCATAATATATTCATTCCGTAGCAACGTACGGGCGTTTAACTAGGGCGCGGTCCGCACGACGCGCGCCGCTGGACTGGCCGACCAGGCTCAAGGTGTTCCGGGCAACATCCTGCTGGACTCGGTGTTCCGGGCCAAGGTCGCCGACTTCGGCCTTGCCAGGATGCTGGCGCAGGCCGGGGCGCCATAGACCATGTCCGCCGTGGCCGGCTCATTCGGCTACATGGCTCCCGTTGATTTCATCTTCGCTCACTTTCTTTCTATTCGATTTTGGCCCCTGCAGATTGCAAGAACGGGACTGCTAAGCAAGCTAAGATTTCATTTTTTTCTGGATCAATCTCAAATTAGGATTTCTCGGGGAGCGGAGGGTCGGCCAGGACCTGATTGGGCTCCAGGGCGCGATCTTTGAGCGCAGATTTGGTGCCCGCGATCTGCCTTGGATTTGATTTAAGGTGAGCTCCCTTTACTTATTTTGGCGTCTTGCTTGGCTGGCTCGGATTTGTGTTATCGGTCGACCTATCGCGGAGCTGAGAGAGAGATTTGGTTCTTTCTTCGCAGATTTGGGGAGATCGGTTGTGTTCGCCCTGCGAGATCCTATTATTTTCATTCAGTGACTGAACCTGTCGAGACTGAAGCAAGGAGGGACAGAGCAAAAAACTCTCTTGAGAACTGGGCATCCAATCAGAAAGTAAGTTATAGATAGATACCTTAGTTTGATGTACATAGGTTTTTGTTAAAATATATTTGACTCAAACACAAACCAGGATTGCCAGCGGTGCCTCGAGCATCACTTCACAGTTAGAAATATTCTTGTACCATGATTTTTATTTGATGTGAAAACTCTGTAGTTTGTGTTTGAGTCTGAACAAACTGCAGGTGATTGCCGAGCATCTGTCTTTATCAAAAATTAAGGAAGTGATTCATATATTGATACACGCTTCGCACTGACCAAATTTCTTTAAAAATAAATATTTCACTTTCATGAGTCCTCCTGATGTTCCTGAAGTGCAGATATCTCAAGATTTTGCTGTTAACATTGCACTAGCATTGTGCTAGCATCAACAAGGCACTTGCATGTTAAAGAAATTTGGTTAGTGCGAACACGACACTGACGCTTGTGATTTGCTTGTTAGGATCAAGAATCCTTTGCAAAAGCCTCCGAACCGGCGGCGGTGGCAGAAGCCGGTCTCGGGCCACGATGGCGTCGAGCGCTGGCGGCGCGTCGTCGTCGCTGGTGAAGAACGAGCCCTACATGCGTGCTGTCAAGATCTACCTCAAGAGCCTAGACATCCAAATGGAGAAACAGCTAGCCAAGACATGGAGAAGCACAACGGGTCGTAAGGGAGGACTGGGAGATCGACCTCGCCAAGCTTCTATCAACCAAAAGAAAATCATGCTCCTCAACAGATAGCAGAACATCCTATTTGAAATGAGTTTGTGAATAAGTGGTAAGGCGTACCACTTTTAGTTTCTTTTCTTATTTGTCGTCATCTAAATTGACCATGGTAGATACAACATCGCTTCGCAGGCGCACGACGATAGCGGGCGATTCATATCGCGGGTGGTTCCAGACGTGGGCACCGGGCGTGAGATTTTTAATGCCTACTGCTCGCTCCACATGATCATTTATCACTGGCTCCAGCATGTCATGCTGCTCATGCTGCTGCAAGGTAGGATTGTGCTCTGAACCTGTATTGATTTCACCTTTTGATGATTGTAGTTGTCCAACCCTGACTCAAGATCATTCGTCCTCTTCCCGTTTGATGGAATGCGTAACCCACACCTTTTTTTATACATAAAACTGATCATGTAGGGTGGCAAATAAGAAGCTTGTCCACATGTTCATAGGTGAAGGACAGATTAATCTGAATGGAGCTCGATGGGTGCAGGTAGTACCAATTGCACATCTGGTGTCTCAAGAAGTTCACTAAGGATTATGGTATGACCTTTTTCTTCCTGGCAAAAGCATGTCAACTTTGTCGATTCCCTCATTTTTGTTATCGATTGATTTGGAAATTATGCTGGTGATGAAGGGATTGTCTATGTTTGGAAAGAATGGTTCCAGAACAAAATACCATTATAATGAAATAATTAGTTATTTAGACCTATTTATACCTGGTAAACTTATGGGCTTCTTTACAACAAAAAAGGTTCTTATGTTACAGTAGACACTAGCACATACAACAGACTTCTTGTGATGCTCCAAAGTTGATGAAAGGAACCTGGGGCAATAGCATAAAATGACTTGCATAACCTTGGTTACCAAAATAAGCTGAATAACTATGAGCACTCCCATCTGTTTCGAAAGAATTAAGAGCCACCTTCATCCATACATGGATTACCTATTTCTCCATGTCAGTTTGCAAATAATTCCATTAAGGAGTGTCGGGGTTGCCGCTTTGTTGAAGCTCAAGTGTAAGCAGAGGTATGTGAAGTGGCTACAGAGCCACAACTAGAGCTAACCCATATGCTGGTCACTGTTCCTTTTTTCTATACATGTTCACTGATCATGAGATGTAACACGATTGTCCTTGTGCAGACGAAGCGTCGTGTGAAAAACTGAGATGGATAGGGAGTGGCCTCTCATGTGTGTGCATCAAGAGAAAAGGCACATATGAAAGAATATGCAAGAACTTCAGACCCGTACAGGTAACAGAATAACAGTTAACTATTAGAATTATTATGCAAGAGTTTCTATGGTGGAATGTGACCATTCAAAAGGACTTAAATTATAAGGGCTTTTCCTTTAAGCTATTATTAGTTCATTACAATCAAATGCATATTTGGTGGTCCTATGTGATTTCAACAATATTAGTTTGGATGGAGCAGGAACAAGCATTGCTGCATTGGAAACAATCTGGAATGCATTGGGCTTTAACGTGTCTGGGCGTAAGTGAAAGCTAAATGTATTCATTCAACTTGTAGTAAATTGTCTTGGTCATCTTATCACTGCAGCTGAGCTGTTCAGTGCGCTTAGAGGTCGTCTTTACGACAGCAACAAAAATTTAGTAATGGCAACATTGTCCACCATTGGTGGTCTTGTATCTGCTATGGGACCTTCTGTTGAAAAGTCAAGCAAGGTTTGGAACTCGCTCGCATGCTATCTATTTTTCTGCATGCTTATTTTTGGTCACTACAATAACTAACAACTGTTTGTTTGTCATGAAGGGTATTTTGGCAGATGTGCTGAAGTGTCTTGGTGACAATAAGAAGCACATGCGAGAATGCACATTGACTGCTCTAGATTCGTTGGTTGCTGCAGCCCAACTTGAAAAGATGGTTCCATATATTATAGTGTCTTTGGGTGATCAGAAAACAGTTCAGAAGGGCGAAAAGATCTCTTTGATTGGTTGTCTAAGCATGTTTCAAAAATAGGTGATTCATCTGAGGCTTTGCCATTGTTGAAGCCATCTGCATCTTCTTTGATGGTATTAGTCTGAACTGAACTGATTTTATTGTTGTTTGTTTGATTTATATAAATGTTGTTCAATGGAGAGAATGTAATGGTTATACCCTTCTTTTGAAAAGGATAAATCTTCTAAAGTTCGCAAAGCTGCTGAATCCTTAATGAATGAAATTCTCAGGATCTGTGGCCAAGAAATGGTATGTTTCATCCACCTATTGCTTTCATTCATCTTTCCATTTAATGCTGCAGCATTCTCCCGACAATTGAATTTATTGTTTGGCGTAGGTGGGACGGAACTTGAAAGATTTGCCATCACCTACTTTGGCCATTGTATCAGAAAGGCTGAAACTGTCTACTTTGAAAGATTTGCCATCACCTACTTTGGCCATTGTATCAGAAAGGCTGAAACTGTCTACTGCACATGAAGGTGGTGTTGTACATATTGTGTATTGTAATGTACTCTATTCCAAATTATATGAAATTTCGGGTTTTCTATTTTTATAGCTTTTGCTATGCATGTTGATATACACAATGTCTAGATACATAGTAAGGGCAATGTATTTAGAAAAGCCAACATTTTATAAATTGGCTTACTATTGTTGCTTCTTCCATCAGGATTTTCTGAATCTGTTAAGGTGGTGTCAACAAGCATGAGTTTGCCATCAAAAGCAGGTTTAAAGAACAATAAACATGGTCCTAACGATCGTGGTTCTAATGTGGGCAAACCTGTGTCCCAAGTATAAAAATGGCAAGACCAATTTCCAATATATTTATTTACACAAATGCACATCCAACACATCCTTCACAAGTAGCATGTCTGTATGGATCTCCTTTGCTTTCATAATATATTACCGTCTGATTTTAAGTGTAGGATTGCACTATCCCATTTAAACAAGGTTTATTTATGTGATATATAGGAACCGTAACAACGTGCGAACACCTAACAATTATTCATAAAAATCGTATCTCTACTCCTATTAAGTGGCAGAGGAGGGCGTGCACAAGGGCGAGGCCATGACCTAGCCCAGAAGCCCCCTCGACCGTCGTCCTCGCCTGCTCGTCCCCCTAGAAACCTCGATGTCGCCCCTCGTGCGAACTTCGCGCCGACAGTTTCGCCCGTTCGGCTCGCTCGCCGTTTGGTTTCGTTCCCCAATTCTTCTTGCACGCATCTGATTGCGACCCTCGCCTCCCACACAACTGAAACTGCCCTCCCCCCCTCCCCCGCACTGCCTCGAGGACGTCATCGTCGACGATGTGGCGGGAGCAGGCTAGGCCTGCTCCACAGGCTCCTCTCGGTGTGCGACGGTGTCTGATCCACCTCGTTGGTCCTTGGTGCCGCCACCTCCTCTGGGGACAACTCTTAAGGGTTGTGAGCCTGTGACAGCCTACTCTGGTGGCACGACCTCGCGTGCTGCCACACCGGCAACGTCTCCATCATCGTCGCCTAGGCCAACCTGATGCTCGAGTACCTTTCTTATAACAGTATAATACATATTTATATATAAGATATTGTGATATTATATATTCCCGTTGCATCGCACGGGCATTCACCTAGTAAATTTATAGGGTACATATGAGCAGATTTAATTGGATTAGTTAAAATCATAGAACAAAGTTAAATAAGTGTTATAAATCCAAATCACAAATGCATAGGATTATAGGAAAAAATATTACCTCAACTGCAGGATCTGATTCATATGAGCCATCATGCTTAATGGCACCACCATTTGTCACTGCAGTTCTGTAGCAGTAAGAGAAAGTAACCATATCATGACCTCTAGCGAATGACAGTAAATGGCACATAAGAGCACAGTTTTAAGCACATAATCATATAAAAAATAGAGAATTTTCAGGATAAGTTATTTTAAGACCTCTGCAAAAACATCGTAAGCAAAATCCTGTGCGGGAGAGGCTGGGTTTGGGTTCTCCAGCAGCTCCTGGATGCCTATAAGAATTTGCCGCACTGTGATAGAGGGCGCCCATGCCTAATTAGTCATCAAGGCAAAGCGATGTTATTTGCATGATATAGAATCGTAGTGATACTGAAAAAGAAGAAAGTGGCCGCTCATTTGAAGCTTACATCACCAAGTATTGACAGGCATACATCCCCAGAATCATAGACATTGACATGGAAAAACCTTCGTGGGAACTTGCAGGTTGGTGGGTTACTTGGGTAATTTTCAGTGAAATGGAGAGTGACTGGGAAATATCCACCTTCCCAATCAGTCTGCATAAAGATGAATCAATCACACGGTTTTGGTTATATGATAAGGCAGTTTGGGATGAGGAGAATGAGTAGAGCGACAATTTTTTTGTAACACAGTGCGATGAAAACTATCCACCAATAGAAAAAGTGGTATGGTTGACAAAAAATAATGAACTGAGAACCAGTAAAAATGGAGAATATTTACAAATAAAGCAGAACAACTTAATCAGACCAGGGGAGGAACCCACCAGCCCACGCTTTGCGGCCAGCGCAAGAAAGCAGAACAACTTAATTGTGGCAATGGTTTTCTTGGGCGGCTGCTGCTGGATGACGAGGATGGAGACCTTGGACGCGAACTCCGCGGAGGCAAGCATGTCCCCCAGCACGCCCAGCTCCGGGAACTCGCTCGACTCCGACAGCCCGCTGGTGAGCGCCGTGGACCCCTCCGGGTCACCTTCGCCTTCCCCGCCGCGCCGACCCACGATGAGCAGGTCGAACTTCTCGCTCATGGCGCGCACCACGGACGTCGTGCCCTCCGCGTCCTCCACCGTCTTCTCCACGTACACCACCCCGCTCGTTGTGCCTGTGCCTGCTCCAGAACTCCTGCAGTAGCTCCTCGTCCCTCGCCTCGTCGCGCCCGCCCATCCCAACCCAGTTCCGGAGCTTGAACCGCACCACCGTCAGCGACATGGTCCCGGTCTCCGGCATCCGCGCCGCGTACGCCAGCGCCTCGCGGTCGTCGGCGCCACCCAGAAAGTAGAGCGCCGCCCGCTGGAGTAGGCACATCGCCGATGGGGGTGGGGGAAGGGATGGGGGCGGCGGCGCGATTGCATCGGTGGGAGGGAAGATGCGAGGGATTTGGCTGATTTTTTAGTATGGGCTTGGGCGCGAGGAGACGGTGTCGTAGGGCGCGACAGGGGGCAGGCCGGGTCGCGCGGAGGTCGCACGATTCGCGGCGGCGGGGATGCGGATGGGGATGGGGCGGCGGCGGCTCACGCGGGGTGGGGAGGGGAGGCGGGGAAACGAACGCAGGCGTGGGCGGGCGAGCGGTGTGGATTCACGGAAGCGAACCGACGGTACAGATTCACCGAAGGCAGAACACAAAAAGGCAGGCTACTATTGCTTACTTAATAAGTAGTAGAGATTGTAAACTCATCTCCATAATAAAAAATGAATGTTTTTAAAAATGATAGTTAAGACCTTTGGAAACTCATCTTCATGGTCATGTTTATGCTAGCTCTAAATGAAATGGTCTCACTCCCAACGAAAACAACATTTTAGAACTGGATTGGCCAAAAAAGGTGTCGAAGAGCATAATTGTATAATTATCTCCATGAACGTTCATATTAGACATGATGAATGAAGTATCCTGCTTTCTGAAATCTAAAACCTTTTTACTAGAGTCACAATGCATCAGAAGTCAGCTTCAGTAAGGATTTCAAAATTAGAATAATCTGATTTTGTTCTAAATAGAATCTTTCTTTTTCTATTTAACCATAAAAGAGCAAGGCAGTACATGTATAAGTCATCTACTGAATAAGTGTTGTTCTTTATGAAAAATCTTTGCTATAAAGAGAAATCATGAAAACTACATGAGTAACCAATAAAATATAGACAACTCAAAAAATGCATGATACAAGCAGACTTCTTTCAGACTTCTCAAGAAAAGTGCTGCAAATATTATGTTTTAGTACATTTAGCCTCGTGTATATGAAACTCTTGGTATTTTGTAGATGGTCCTAAAGCCTGTTTGGGGTAGCAAATAATAAATTGATCTCCTTTGCAAGCTGATCAGCCTTACTTCTTCTATTATTACCACCGATGACATAGCCAAGAGTTTGCGAGTGATATTCATTAACTCTTTGGCAACACAATAAATCAGCGACGGTTAAGAATAGTGAAATACTTAGGTCAAATTTATTAACAATAGATTGGTTTCAAGGTCATATAGACTGCAACTATTTGAAATTCAAAATTTTGGTACACTGTAAAGAGTACAATTTTAAAGTTTCATATTTTTGCCAAAGTTTTGCAATAGCACCATTAAGAATATTTTTTGCAGCTTATCTAAAATCAATTTAACATGGACTTTGTCCACTAAATTTTAGACAACATTGTCTTTGCAAAGTATAATTGTATCTCTGTTGACACATCTGACATAGATTGTTTCTCAATTTTAAACAGCCTTAAAACATGTGAATTGAAGAATACTACTATTGCATCACGGTATGTGCAAGCTACTTTCCACAAAAGAAGTAACAAGACGTCCATGTGGAAACAGAGTTCACTAAGTTGTCTTAAATAGAGTGATGGTGACCAATTAGCTCATTCTTCTCCTGACATTGATGCAAGACACAATATATGTATATGAAAATCATATGTGATTATCCCATGATATTTCCCATAAACTGATGCTGAACAGAATGTATAAAATATCAGCATTTATGTCGCACCAATAGGACAGATAATAATATTTGTGTTATCCGCTAGTTTGGCAGTAAGCTGAATTTTAGGTAATATCAGTTGTGCAATTAATGAAAACTTTGCAAGACATTTACCTACAAATCAAGTTGATGGACATTAAAAATGTCTTTCATAGTCTGAGAGCCGTATGCCAAAACATAGGATCTATAGGCTTCTTTGGCAGATTGGTTCAAAAAGTAATTCTTGCCAACAATATTCTCTGGTTTAGTGGCTCAAATTAACTATATATATGACAATGTGTGAATCCTAAATAAGTACATGTGTTAACAGCACATTTGCATTGTATCAAATAGTGTACATTGCCCATATAAGCCATTGCACTAACAGGTTGTTTTCCAGATGCCAATTGAGGTACAGGCCACAAAAAAGGATTTGTAGAACCGACAGAAATGCAAATCAAAACAATGTCCTAGGCGTACCTAATCAACTGTGTGTGCCTTCCTGGTCATTTGACAGAGTGGAAAGGGAAACAATAGTTGTTTAATTCCTCGTAATGAAGAAAAACACACACCGATGTAAGTGGTTCAGAGAATTCAGTGGTTCCTCGCATGGAAGATAAACACACACCCTAATGAATAAAAACACACACCCTAATGAAGAAAAACACACTATTGACAAACATAGGCTCAAATAATTCAGTTTGTAAAATTAGGTAGAAAACATAAGAAGCGTTGATACACCCCTGTGAATTTTTAAAAATGAGCAGCCTTTGTTATGCATCCAGGCGTGCATCTTATGATATGAAGTGGGAATGTTTAGATAAAGAACATTTTCACATTTTCGTAGGAAAGGAACCATTGGAGGACTTGGTGCTATACGAAATCAGTACCTTTGGGAGGGAGATACCTCAAATGCGACTTGAAAGAGCCCCACTCGTAAGAAGCTAATATGGAGGGCACTGGCATGCAGATCTTCTCTAAATTCTCACAGTACTTAATGGGCCATAATTAAAATAGGGGGGTCAATGTATTATACTATTATGTAAACGTACCTCTTGTAATTCGAGTCCAATTTTTTGAAAATTTAGAGATGCTTTTGCTCAGTGCAAGGGACAAACCTGCACAGACGGTTAGAAAGTATGGTAAAAAGCGATTGTTAATCTCAGTAAATAAATATAGAATGGGCGCATTTGTTAGGAGCAAATGTGGATTTCAATTGTCAATATCCAAATTCAATGGCACAGTCGGTTACAAAGAAGGTTAGTAAGCAATCATTAATCTAGTAAACAAATATAGAAAGTGGAGGGGGATGCGACAATGTGAAGGGCACGCGCTGGTCGTGGACCGTGGTGGAGCACGACAGCACCAGCGACCCGGCCATCGGCCACGTCCTCACTGGCTCCTGGCTGTGGGACTTGTCCTAGTCCTGGCCCCTACTTCACAGCGGACTCCCCCGCTAGATACCACATCTGTGGTGCCACCGCCGTGGAGCTCGGTGCCGGCACGGGGCTCCCGGGCATTGCCGCAACGGTCTGCCTCGGCGCCGCGCACTGCGTGCTCGCAAACGTGGTCGCGCTGCTGTCGGGCCTCAAAGCCAACACGGTCGCCAACAGGGTTAGCGTCGTCGGGCCACATGCGCATTTTGAAGGTGGGGGATGCAAATTCTGGCGAATGGATAGGGGAGAGGGCAGGGTTGGGTGGGGATGACGCGCGCATACCTTCCTGCAGGTGAGAGGCGAGGCAAGGAAGTCTGGAAGTGGACACAGTCGGTGTGGACCTTGAGCGCCTCCTCCTCCGACATCAACAGCGTTGCGGCGACATCCACGGCAGTGGGAGACTCGATACAGGCCCGGCCCGCACAGTCTACTACGACGGTGTGGGGGGAGGGGTAGTGTTGCTGGCGGCACGACAGCGGGAGCGGAGCATGTGTAGATTCGTCTGGAACATTCATGGGCTAGCGGTGAAGGATGTGGAGTCCGAAGCGGCGGCGGCTGTCACCGGAGCCGCGGGGGGAGGGGGAGGGTGGGGGTGGAGGGAGCTCGCTTACCTGGACCTTTGGAACGCCGGCGGAGAGAACTGCATTCCAAAGCAGTTGTCGCCGAAGCCGCGGGCGAGCGGGGGAGAGTGGGGTTTGGGGGGAGGAGGGAGCACGAGATATGCAGGAAGTAGACGCAGAGAGGATGCGTGGAGACTGGAGAGAAGAACCGTCGCCTGGAAGCATCTACACACGGCCGCACTGGAGACGGGGAGAGAATGGAAAACCCAAACCACGATCGAACGACCAAAACTACGATCGAACGGCCAAAACTTTTTTGCCGACGTGGACGCATGTGGGAGCAGATTTCCTCTTTGCTTTAATAATAATAAGGAAATGGTAACATGAGGTTGTGTAGACCATCTAAACAGTGTATCCTCTGACTATGGTGCCTGTGTGGGAGCTGCATCTGAATCGATGTGTACCGAACGACCCATGATAGACTCAAAAAGAGTATATAAGCATTATATTCTAGTGGTAGGAGAATCATATAGAGAGCAAAACAATTTACAAAAGGAAGGGACTGGAGGGGCTTCCTAGCTCCGAATCAATCAATGAACCCGCTGAAAGCAAAAAAAATGTATGTGTGACGTGGACCGAAACACTAACTAAATGGGATATAAAAGACGAGAGTGAGCAATCGAGGTGAATTTGAAGTGAATTCACGACCAAGGAGTAATAACCAACCTCGGCGAGAGGACTAGAGCGGCAAATCACCGAGAAATGTCGTCGAAAGGTGAATATGCATGTGCTGTGAATTTATAGAGGGGGTTTGGGTTCAAAGAAAATCTTGAGAACCAATCACAAGAAGAACGCATCCGACCTAGTCAGCCACACATGTCTGATTCATATGACTCGGTTTTTACATTAACTTGTCTATGACGCAGGGCGGACCTATGTACAGACCCCGCTCTTTTCTCGGTTGCAATTGCAAGTAATACAGTCTAGATTTTCACCATTAGATCATCTGCTCAGTCTAATTTAAATGTCCTCGTTATGATATTTTAGTGCTGGTTGTTGTAAATGTGCCATCACTTCTATTCCATCCTGGGTCTGCTCTGTTGTGACGTTGATTAAAACAAAAAATATTTCCCATATTTTGGCAAATACCGGTTGTTGACACCTTTTTAGGGCGCTAATTACTCAACAAAACCCAGCGGCGGTGCTCTCTGGTCAGGCGTGGACGGTCCACGACACAGGGCCGAACGGTCTGCGACCTGGCGCGAGGCTAGGGTTTCCTGCCTGACGGCCGAACGGTCCGCGCGTGCGCAGGGGCGGCAGATGATCACCGGCGTCACCTAGATCTCGCTCCCGGGAGGGACCCCGTCGGGGAGGAGAGATCCTAGGAGTTGTCTAGGCTCGGGCAGACCGACCTAGACTCCTCTAATCGACGTAGAGTCGAAGAGAAGCGGAGAATTTGGAGATTGAGAGACTAAACTAGAACTAGACTAGAACTACTCCTAATTGTACAGGAAATAAATACGAAATAGAAGTGTTTTTTATTCGATTGATTGATTACAAATCGGCCGTATACCTCTCTATTTATAGAGGTGGGGGGCTGGACCCTTTACAAACTAATTTCGGAGCTAATTCCGTGAATCTAGCTAACAACCGTAGCACAAAACTCGGAACCCTAAACTGCTCTGCGAACGCATGGACCGTCTGGCCCACAGGCGCGGACCGTCCGGCCTCAGGGACGGACCGTCCGCCAGCTCATTTTAGTGCTGAACATATGCTCCCCTACCTTTTGGTGGAGCTGAACAAACCAAAAGCAACTAACTTGATGTGATTACATCGGTTCTCTTAGGCATCATGCCACATACTAGGATGATACTGTTTGAGGAAATGCCCATTAAAAGCCTTGGGTAAATCCTTGCCTGGTAATGTTTGTAGTAAATAGGCGTTACCAGACATTAACTGTTTTACTTTATAAGGACCCTCCCAGCTTGGCGACCATTTCTCGAACTTCCGGTCTTTATTCCTTAGAGGCGGGATGATCTTCCACACCAGGTCTCCTACTTGAAATAACTTTTCTTTGACCTTCTTGTTGTAAGCCCTGGCTATCATGATCTTGTCATTTTCTATTGCTCCCAAAGCTATCACCCTCTTGTCGGTCACCTCATCAATATTATCCATCATTGAATTATAATAATCAGCGATGGTTAGATCATTTTGCCTGGCGAACCTGACAGCATTTAAACTTATTTCCACAGGCAACACTGCTTCCTTCCCATAGACAAGCTCAAAACGAGATACTTTAGTAGCACTATGTTTAGATATTCTGTGAGCCCATAAGGCTTCGGACAAATCTTATGCCAATGTTTAGGATTATCAGATATCTTCTTTTTTATCAAGTTAATCAATGTCCTATTACTAGACTCGGCCTGTCCATTGGCCTAAGCATAATATGGAGATGAATTAAGCAACTTAATTCTATATAATTCAGCAAATTCACGTACCTCCTTTGACATAAAAGAAGTCCCTTGATCTATAGTCAAGGTCTGGGGAATGCCGAACCTATGAATAATATGCTCAGTTATGAACTCAATTACCTCCTTGTGTGTCATGTTCTTCAGAGCAACGGCTTCAGTCCATTTGGTAAAGTAGTCAGTGGCAACTAACACGAACCGATGCCCCTTTGATGATGAAGGATGAATCTCTCCAATAAAGTCTAATCCCCATCCTCTGAAAGGCCAAGGCTTGATGATAGGATGTAATTCGGCTGCAGGGACCAACTGTAGGTCGCCGAATTTTTGACACACTTGGCAACCCTTGTAGTACTTGAAACAATCAGCTATCATGGTAGGCCAATAAAAATCAGACCTTCGCAACAACCACTTCATCTTTGGAGCCGATTGATGGGTACCACAAATTCCTTCATGTACTTCGGCCATGGCTAATATAGCATCATCTGGGCCCAAGCACTTAAGCAGGACGTCGTTGACTGTTCGGCGGTAGAGTTCATCACTCATCAAAACATACTTGAAAGCTGTACGCCGAATGTTCTTGTCTGTCCTGATATTGGGATTTCGTAAATAATTAGTTATGGGCGTCCTCCAATCACTTGCATCAGCTTCATTATTAGCCGAATTAATTAGGAGAACTTTCCTGGTAACCCTGGACGGTCCGGCGTCTTCACGCGGACGGTCCGCGACCTGGGGAATTGGCCCTGCACCGGTTATTAGATTTTCAGTGTTGTGAAATCTCCCTCGCTTTATCCGATAACCTGATGCATCTTGTGCCAAATTGTTAACTCTATGATTCTCAACTCTAGATATATGCCGAATACTGAATTCGTCAAAAGAATGAATTATGCCCCAACATTTTTCAAGGTAACTATTTAGAGTACCATCAAAACATTGATATTCTTCTAACACCTATTGGACGATCAGCTGAGAATCACCAAATGCCCTCACATGTTTTACTCCCATACAACTTAAAACTTCCAAGCCGAACAAAAGGGCCTCATATCCGGATTGATTGTTAGTGCAATAAGTTTTCAATCGGCTAGAGAAGTCGAAGGAGACATTGCTTGGTGAAACAAGTACAATGCCAATTCCTTGCCCTTCATTGCAAACCGATCCATCAAAATATAAAGTCCAAGGAGTAATAGTGAGGTATGACATGTCTAGTTTATGAGTATCATTAACCCGATGTTCTACAATAAAATCCGCTACGACCTGGCCTTTCATAGATTTCAATGGTTCGTAGGCCAAGTCATATTCTATGAGTGCATAAGCCCACTTACCAATTCTACCACTCATAATTGGGTTATGCAACATGTATTTGATCACATCGGCTTGACCAGAAATAGTGCAATGACAAGACAGTAAATAATATCTACACTTGGTGCATGCATAAAACAAGCATAAGCATAACTTCTCAATACAAGTGTACCTTATTTTCGCATCCACCAACCTCCGACTTAAATATGTCATCACATGCTCCTTTCCTTCAGTCTCTTGTGTCAGAACAGCCCCCAATGACCTTATCTTCAGCTGCAATGTATAATCTGAATGGTACTCCAGCTTGTGGTGCTTTTAATACGGGAGCCGAAGACAAGTATTTTTTTAATGAGATCAAATGCTTCCTGCTGCTCTGCCCCCCAAGCGAATTCAGCCTCATTCTTAAGCCGAAGGATAGGGGTGATGCATCAATCTTCCCGGCTAGGTTAGAGATAAATCTTCGTAAATAATTCACCTTGCCGAGAAACTTTTGCAATTCGACCTTATAGGTCGGAGGTCCCATGTTCCGAATAGACTTGATTCGGTCAGGGTCTATCTCTATACCATGTTCATGGATGACAAATCCTAAAAACTTACCAGCCGATGCTCCAAAAGCACATTTACGTGGGTTCATTTTCAAACCATACCGACACATTTTATCAAAGGCTTTGCGCAAATCAGCTACATGAGAACTAAACTCAGTCAATTTGACTACAATATCATCAATTTAGACTTCCACAATGTTTCCCAAAAACTCATGAAAGATCAAATTCATAGCCCTCTCATAAGTAGCACCAGCATTTTTCAGACCAAATGTCATGACAACCCACTCGAACAAACCAATGAAAGCCTAGACATATAAAGGCCGTTTTAGACGCATCTTCTTCGGCGATGAAAATCTGATTATATCCAGCATTACCATCGAGAAAGCTAATAATTCTATTTCCTGATGCATTATTGATTAATGTGTCGGCTATGGGCATGGGATACTCATCTTTAGGAGTTGCTCTATTTAAATTGCGAAAATCAATACATACTCTAAGCTTACCTGACTCCTTCTTCTCCACCGGAACAATATTGGAGACTCACTCTGCGTATCTGCAAGGTCTAATAAAATTAGCTTCTAGCAGCCGGTGGATTTCGTCCTTGATTCGTGGGAGAAGATCGGGACGAAATGTTCTAGCTCTCTGCTTGAAAGGTCTGAAACCGGACTTAATGGGCAGCCGATGCTCTATGATCTCTCGGCTTAATCCTGGCATCTCAGTGTAATTCTAAGCAAAGCAATCTGAATATTCCTTCAATAGACCGATCATTTCACTTCTAGAATCGGTCTCCAGGGTCTTGTTTACAAAAGTCGGCCCTGGAGTTTTACCATCTCCTATGTCGATCTCTTCCAAAGGATCGGTCGATGTAAACCCATGTCCTAGTTTGTCGAGATCTCTAAATTCCTCTATCATGTCCCCCACAAAGGAACCAGATGATCTTGGTGTGATGGCGGACTCTCCGATCTCGGGGGTTGGATCATCCGTAATACTGTCTTTATGATGTGGTAGACGTTCGGTCTTAAAGTCCGAACTATTTTGTGAAAGACCAGACCATCCGGCTTTAGAAGCCGAACTGTCCGTGACCAAGGACTCATGAATTTTGTGTGTACTCGTCATTTAAACTTTATTTAGGATTTATCCGATTCTCCATCGGCTCTAGCATTACAGGAATGAAGCCCTTCTTATCTATACTTATGAACTAGTAATCATAAAAATCTACTCCTACGAGACATGTAGCAGTCTCATAAGTCTAGAATACAGGGGCATCGGCCACAGCGATACAGGGGGATACATCAGCATGTACTTGTTCTATATCATTGCCTACCCATTGTATTAACATTTGATGTAATGTAGAAGGTATACATTGGTTGGCATGAATCCAATCCCTGCCTAGGATTAGACTATAATTTCCTTCTACATCAGCGACGAAGAATGCAGCAGCAAGGGTCTTAGTTCTGATGGTTAATTCAACGGACGTGACTACTCTGGCTTTGATTGAACTATAATTTCCAACACCACTGAGGGTCATGTTGGTCTTTGAAAGGATCACGATGCCCAAGAGGGGGGTAAATTGGGCTTCTCTAAAAATCAACACTAATTAAAACCTAAGCAAGAGCTAAACAAGAGCCCAACTTCACCCCAACAACTAGCACTAAGATAATAATACTAGAAATACAACAATGCTAAGACAATACTTCAAATACTTGCTAAACAAATACACAATGTAAAGTGCTCGAATTAAGTGCGGAATGTAAAGCAAGGTTTAGAAGACTCCTCCAATTTTTCCCGAGGTATCGAAGAGTCGACACTCTCGACTAGTCCTCGTTGGAGCACCCGCTGAAAGGGAAATGTGCCTTTGGGCCATTTCTAAGTATTTTGGTGATTGAGTGCCAACACAAGTACTTAAATGTGAATCTATGCCCATGGATGAACAAAGTGCAAATCAAGAGCTAAGGTATGTTTCTAAGTCTTAGTACATTGGTTTTATGTACTAATATACTTGTCTAAGTATCACAAACAGGAAGAAGAAGAAAAGAGGAGAGTTGGCTGTGTACAGCCAAGAGGCTGTTTCCGTCTGGGGCACCGGACTGTCCGGTGGTGCACCGGACAGTGTCCGGTGCGCCAGGTTGCCTCGAGCGAAGTGGCCGCTCTCGGGAATTCGCCGACGACGTACGGCTAAAAATCACCGGACTGTCCGGTGTGCACCGGACTGTCCGGTGAGCCAACGGTCGGCCGGGCCAACGGTCGGCCGCGGAATCTGTGCGCGACACGTGGCCGGGCCAACGGTCGGAAGGGGGCACCGGACTGTCCGGTGTGCACCGGACATGTCCGGTGCGCCAACGGCTCCCAGATCTGCAACGGTCGACTGCGCTGTTTAAGGAAGGAAATCGGGCACCGGACAGTGTCCGGTGTGCACCGGACTGTCCGGTGCGCCCGACGACAGAAGGCAAGGACAGCCTTCCTGGTTTGTTCTCAACGGCTCCTAGCTGCCTTGGGGCTATAAAAGGGACCCCTAGGCGCATGGAGGAGCACACCAAGCATTCCTACAACATTCCTAAGCACCAAGACATCGATCTCGCGCATTCGTTTCATTGTGATAGCATATAGAGCTCTTGTGGAGTTGTGAACTCTTTGAGTTGTGTTGCGAGCTCTTGTTGCGACTTGTGTGCGTGTTGTTGCTCTGATCTTTTGAAGTCTTGTGTGTGTTGCTCATTCCCCTTTGCTCTGTGTTCTTTGTGAACTTCAATTGTAAGGGCGAGAGGCTCCAAGTTGTGGAGATTCCTCGCAAACGGGATTGAAAAAAAGCAAGCAAAACACCGTGGTATTCAAGTGGGTCTTTGGACCGCTTGAAAGGGGTTGATTGCAACCCTCGTCCGTTGGGACGCCACAACGTGGAGTAGGCAAGCGTTGGTCTTGGCCGAACCACGGGATAAACCACTGTGTCATCTCTGTGATTGATCTCTTGTGGTATTGTGTTTTGTTGAGACTCCTTTCTAGCCACTTGGCATTTATTGTACTAACACTTAACAAGTTTTTGTGGCTATAAGCTTAAGTTTTACAGGATCACCTATTCACCCCCCCCTCTAGGTGCTCTCAATTGGTATCAGAGCCGTTCTCTTCAAGAAAGGGACTAACCGCCCGAAGAGATGGATCCTAAGGGGAAGGGAATCGTGATCAACGACAAGGAAAAGGAGTCCTTCGTCAACGAGCCAAAAGATGACAAATCCAACGACTCTGGCTCGGGCCACAGACGTAAAGATGGGAAGAAGAAGAAGACAAGACGTATCAAGGAGATCGTCTACTACGACAGCGACGAGTCTACTTCTTCCCACAAGGACGACGACTACGACAAACAAAAGACGGTTAACTCAAACTTTTCTTTTGATTATTCGCGCATTCCGCACAGCTCAAATGCTCATTTGCTCCCCATTCCACTTGGCAAGCCTCCTCACTTTGATGGAGAGGACTACGGATTTTGGAGTCACAAAATGCGTACACACCTATTTTCTCTCCATCCAAGCATTTGGGAGATTGTGGAAAGTGGAATGAAATTTGATAGCTCGGATAGTCCTTCGTCTATTAATGAACAGATCCATAAAAATGCACAAGCTACTACTGTGTTGCTAGCCTCTTTGTGCAGGGACGAGTATCACAAGGTGAGCGGCTTGGACAATGCCAAGCAGATTTGGGACACCCTCAAGATCTCTCATGAAGGGAACGATGTCACCTTACTCACCAAGATGGAGCTGGTGGAGGGCGAGCTCGGACGATTCGCGATGATAAGGGGCGAGGAGCCGATGCAAACATACAACCGGCTCAAGATCCTTATCAACAAAATAAGGAGCTACGGAAGCACGCGATGGACGGATCACGACATCGTCCGCCTAATGCTAAGGTCATTTACCGTTCTTGATCCTCATCTCGTGAACAATATTCGTGAGAATCCTAGGTACACGAAGATGACACCCGAGGAGGTACTCGAAAAATTCGTAAGCGGGCGGATGATGATCAAGGAGGCAAGATACGTGGACGACGCCTTGAATGGACCAATCAACGAGCCTCAACCCCTTGCTCTCAAGGCAACAAGAAGCAAGGAGGCGCTACCTAGCAGGGTGGCACAAATTGAGGCGGCCGGACTTAATGATGAAGAGATGGCCCTCATCATCAAAAGATTCAAGACGGCGCTTAAAGGTCACAAGGGACAGCCAAGCAAGACCAAAGCCAAGGGGAAGCGTTCGTGCTTCAAATGCGGTAAGCTTGGTCATTTTATTGCTAACTGTCCCGACAATGATAGTGATCAGGACCAAGGGAACAAGAGGGAGAAGAAGAAGAATTATAAGAAGGCAAAGGGCGAGGCTCATCTTGGCAAGGAGTGGGATTCGGACTGCTTCTCGTCTGACTCCGACAATGAGGGACTCGCCGCCACTGCATTCAACAAGTCATCCCTCTTCCCCAACGAGCGTCACACTTGCCTCATGGCAAGAGAGAAGAAGGTAATCACTCGTAATGATGTCACTTATGATTCTTCTAGTGATGATGAGTCTAGTGATGATGAAATAGATTACTCTAGTTTGTTCAAGGGATTGGATAGAAATAAAATTGATAAAATCAATGAATTGATTGATGCCTTGAATGAAAAGGATAGGCTTTTAGAAAAGCAAGAGGATTTGTTGTATGATGAACATGATAAGTTTGTAGAGGCACAAAAATCCTATGCTTTAGAAGTTAAAAGAAATGAAGTGCTTTCTAGTGAATTATCTTCTTGTCATGAAAACATTGCTACTTTAAAGAGTGTTAATGATGACTTAAATGCTAAACTAGAAGTAGCTAGTAAATCAACATCTTGTGTAGAAATTGTTGAAACGTGCACTAGGTGTAAAGATCTTAATGTTGATGCTTGTAGTAAACATCTAGTTTCAATTTCTAAATTGAATGATGAAGTGGCTAGTCTTAATGCTCAACTTAAGGCTAGCAAAAGCGAATTTGATAAGCTAAAATTTGCAAGGGATGCCTACACGATTGGTAGACACCCCTCAATTAAGGATGGACTTGGCTTCAAAAGGGAAGCCAAGAACTTAACAAGCCATAAGGCTCCCATTCCCGCTAAGGAGAAAGGGAAGGCCCCTATGGCTACTAGTGCTAAAAGGAACCATGCCTTTTTGTATCATGATAGAAAAAATTCTAGAAATGCTTTTAGAAGTTATGATGCTTTTGATTCACATGCTTATGATTCTTATGCTATGACTACTTCTAGTTCTCATGTTGTGCATGATAGAAAGGTTGGTAGAAGAAATGTTATTCACAATATGCCTAGGAGAAATGTTGTTAATGCTCATAGGAAAGTTCATGGACCTTCTACAATTTATCATGCCCTAAATGCTTCCTTTGCTATTTATAGAAAGGATAGGAAGATAGTTGCTAGGAAGTTAGGGGCAAAATGCAAGGGAGACAAAACTTGCATTTGGGTTCCTAAGGATATTTGCACTAACCTTGTAGGACCCAACAAGAGTTGGGTACCTAAGTCCCAAGCCTAAATTTGCCTTGCAGGTTTATGCATCCGGGGGTTCAAGCTGGATTATTGATAGCGGATGCACAAACCATATGACGGGGGAGAAGAAGATGTTCACCTCCTACTTCAAGAATAAACATTCCCAAGATTCAATTATATTCGGTGATGGGAATCAAGGCAAGGTAAAAGGGTTAGGTAAAATTGCAATTTCTAATGAGCACTCTATCTCTAATGTGTTTTTAGTAGAGTCTCTTGGATATAATTTGCTATCTGTTAGTCAATTATGCAACATGGGGTATAACTGTCTATTTACAAATGTAGATGTGTCTGTCTTTAGAAGAAGTGATGGTTCACTAGCATTTAAGGGTGTATTAGACGGCAAACTTTATTTAGTTGATTTTGCAAAAGAGGAGGCCGGTCTAGATGCATGCTTAATAGCTAATACTAGCATGGGCTGGCTGTGGCATCGCCGCTTAGCACATGTGGGGATGAAGAACCTTCACAAGCTTCTAAAGGGAGAACACGTGATAGGTTTGACTAACGTACAATTCGAAAAAGATAGACCTTGTGCAGCTTGTCAAGCAGGTAAACAAGTGGGAGGAGCACATCACAGCAAGAATGTGATGACCACATCAAGACCCCTGCAGCTGCTACACATGGACCTCTTCGGACCCGTCGCCTATCTGAGCATAGGAGGAAGTAAGTATGGTCTAGTTATTGTTGATGACTTTTCCCGCTTCACTTGGGTGTTCTTTTTGCAGGATAAGTCTGAAACCCAAGGGACCCTCAAGCGCTTCCTCAGGAGAGCTCAAAATGAGTTTGAGCTCAAGGTGAAGAAGATAAGGAGCGACAACGGGTCGGAGTTCAAGAACCTTCAAGTGGAGGAGTTCCTTGAGGAGGAAGGGATCAAGCACGAGTTCTCCGCTCCCTACACACCACAGCAAAATGGTGTGGTAGAGAGGAAGAACAGGACGCTAATCGACATGGCGAGGACTATGCTTGAAGAATTCAAGACCCCCGAGCGTTTTTGGTCGGAAGCCGTGAACACGGCTTGCCACGCCATCAATAGGGTCTACCTTCACCGCCTCCTCAAGAAGACGTCATATGAGCTTCTAACCGGTAACAAACCCAATGTATCGTACTTTCGTGTATTTGGGAGCAAGTGCTACATTCTAGTGAAGAAGGGTAGAAATTCTAAATTTGCTCCCAAAGCAGTAGAAGGGTTTTTGTTAGGTTATGACTCAAATACAAAGGCGTATAGAGTCTTCAACAAATCATCGGGTTTGGTTGAAGTCTCTAGCGACGTTGTATTTGATGAGACTAATAGCTCTCCAAGAGAGCAAGTTGTTGATCTTGATGATGTAGATGAAGAAGACGTTCCAACGGCCGCTATGCGCACCATGGCGATTGGTGATGTGCGACCACAGGAACAATTGAAGCAAGATCAACCTTCTTCCTCAACTATGGTGCAACCCCCAACTCAAGACGATGAACAGGTTCATCAACAGGAGGCGTGTGATCAAGGGGGAGAACAAGATGATCATGTGATGGAGGAAGATGCGCAACCGGCACCTCCAACCCAAGTCCGAGCGGTGATTCAAAGGGATCATCCTGTCGACCAAATTTTGGGTGACATTAGTAAGAGAGTAACTACTCGATCTAGATTAGTTAATTTTTGTGAGCATTACTCCTTTGTCTCTTCTATTGAACCTTTCAGGGTAGAGGAGGCCTTGCTAGATCCGGACTGGGTGTTGGCCATGCAGGAGGAGCTCAACAACTTCAAGCGCAATGAAGTTTGGACACTGGTGCCTCGTCCCAAGCAAAATGTTGTGGGAACCAAGTGGGTGTTCCGCAACAAACAGGACGAGCACGGGGTGGTGACGAGGAACAAGGCTCGACTTGTGGCAAAAGGTTATGCCCAAGTCGCAGGTTTAGACTTTGAGGAGACATTTGCTCCTGTGGCTAGGCTAGAGTCTATTCGTATCTTGCTAGCATATGCCGCTCACCACTCTTTCAGGTTGTACCAAATGGATGTGAAGAGCGCTTTCCTCAACGGGCCAATCAAGGAGGAGGTGTACGTGGAGCAACCCCCTGGCTTCGAGGATGAACGGTACCCCGACCACGTGTGTAAGCTCTCTAAGGCGCTCTATGGACTTAAGCAAGCCCCAAGAGCATGGTATGAATGCCTTAGAGACTTTTTACTTGCTAATGCTTTCAAGGTTGGGAAAGCCGATCCAACTCTGTTCACTAAGACATGTGATGGTGATTTGTTTGTGTGCCAAATTTATGTCGATGACATAATATTTGGTTCTACTAATCAAAAGTCTTGTGAAGAGTTTAGCAGGGTGATGACGCAGAAATTCGAGATGTCAATGATGGGCGAGTTGAACTACTTCCTTGGGTTCCAAGTGAAGCAACTCAAGGACGGCACCTTCATCTCCCAAACGAAGTACACACAAGACTTGCTGAAGCGGTTTGGGATGAAGGACGCCAAGCCCGCAAAGACTCCGATGGGGACCGACGGACACACCGACCTCAACAAAGGAGGTAAGTCCGTTGATCAAAAAGCATACCGGTCAATGATAGGGTCTTTACTTTATTTATGTGCTAGTAGACCGGATATTATGCTTAGCGTATGCATGTGTGCTAGATTTCAATCCGATCCTAAGGAGTGTCACTTAGTGGCGGTGAAGCGAATTCTGAGATATTTAGTCGCTACGCCTTGCTTTGGGCTCCGGTATCCAAAGGGGTCTACCTTTGACTTGGTTGGATACTCAGATTCCGACTATGCTGGATGTAAGGTCGATAGGAAGAGTACATCGGGGACGTGCCAATTCTTAGGAAGGTCCCTGGTGTCATGGAACTCTAAGAAACAAACCTCCGTTGCCCTATCCACCGCTGAGGCCGAGTACGTTGCCGCAGGACAGTGTTGCGCGCAACTACTTTGGATGAGGCAAACCCTCAGGGACTTTGGCTACAATCTGAGCAAAGTCCCACTCCTATGTGATAATGAGAGTGCTATCCGCATGGCGGAGAATCCTGTTGAGCACAGCCGCACAAAGCACATAGACATCCGGCATCACTTTTTGAGAGACCACCAGCAAAAGGGGGATATCGAAGTGTTTCATGTTAGCACCGAGAACCAGCTAGCCGATATCTTTACCAAGCCTCTAGATGAGAAGACCTTTTGCAGGCTGCGTAGTGAGCTAAATGTCTTAGATTCGCGGAACTTGGATTGAAGTGTAGCATACATGTATTTATGCTTTTTGATCATGTTCCTTTTTGCATTTTGTTGCTTATTATGGCGCTCAAGTTGTACAAACACTCCCTGGACTTCACAAGTCCGTTGCAAAGTGATGCACATGTTTAGGGGGAGATGTGTTACAACTTGACCCTTGTGCTTGAGTTTGATGATTTAGTCTCGAAGGAGGTTTGAAAGGGAAAAAGGTGGACTTGGACCATGATAGACTTCCACTGCACTCCGATGAGAGGGTAACTTATTCCAAGTTCATCTTAAAACTCTTATTGCCCATTTGCTCTTAATTGAAGAATTTGGTGAGGCAATGGGGTTAAAGGGGCAAGATTGATCCCGTTTTGGTGCTTGATGCCAAAGGGGGAGAAAATAAAGGCCAAAGCGATAAATGGATCAGCTACCACTTGAGATATTTTGAAAATAGTAGAATAGAGCTTTTTGTTTTGTCAAAACTCTTGCATTGTCTCTTTTGTCAAAAGTTGTCCTCTTGTGGGGAGAAATGTTGATTATGGGAAAAAGGGGGAGTTTTTGGAATCTTGAATCAATTTTCTTTGGAAAACCTCTCTTTATGTCTCTACCAGTGGATTTGACTTAGAGATAAGATTTTGAGTTTGATTTGCAAAAACAAACCAAGTGGTGGCAAAGGATGATCCATATATGCCAAATTGAATCAAAATGAATTTGAGTTTTTATTTTGAAGTGATATTGCACTTGTTCTAGTTGCTTTATGTTGTGTTGGCATAAATCACCAAAAAGGGGGAGATTGAAAGGGAAATGTGCCTTTGGGCCATTTCTAAGTATTTTGGTGATTGAGTGCCAACACAAGTACTTAAATGTGAATCTATGCCCATGGATGAACAAAGTGCAAATCAAGAGCTAAGGTATGTTTCTAAGTCTTAGTACATTGGTTTTATGTACTAATATACTTGTCTAAGTATCAGAAACAGGAAGAAGAAGAAAAGAGGAGAGTTGGCTGTGTACAGCCAAGAGGCTGTTTCGGTCTGGGGCACCGGACTGTCCGGTGGTGCACCGGACAGTGTCCGGTGCGCCAGGTTGCCTCGAGCGAAGTGGCCGCTCTCGGGAATTCGCCGACGACGTACGGCTAAAAATCACCGGACTGTCCGGTGTGCACCGGACTGTCCGGTGAGCCAACGGTCGGCCGCGGAATCTGTGCGCGACACGTGGCCGGGCCAACGGTCGGAAGGGGGCACCGGACTGTCCGGTGTGCACCGGACATGTCCGGTGCGCCAACGGCTCCCAGATCTGCAACGGTCGACTGCGCTGTTTAAGGAAGGAAATCGGGCACCGGACAATGTCCGGTGTGCACCGGACAGTGTCCGGTGTGCACCGGACTGTCCGGTGCGCCTGACGACAGAAGGCAAGGACAACCTTCCTGGTTTGTTCTCAACGGCTCCTAGCTGCCTTGGGGCTATAAAAGGGACCCCTAGGCGCATGGAGGAGCACACCAAGCATTCCTACAACATTCCTAAGCACCAAGACATCGATCTCGCGCATTCGTTTCATTGTGATAGCATATAGAGCTCTTGTGGAGTTGTGAACTCTTTGAGTTGTGTTGCGAGCTCTTGTTGCGACTTGTGTGCGTGTTGGTGCTCTGATCTTTTGAAGTCTTGTGTGTGTTGCTCATTCCCCTTTGCTCTGTGTTCTTTGTGAACTTCAATTGTAAGGGCGAGAGGCTCCAAGTTGTGGAGATTCCTCGCAAACGGGATTGAAAAAAGCAAGCAAAACACCGTGGTATTCAAGTGGGTCTTTGGACCGCTTGAGAGGGGTTGATTGCAACCCTCGTCCGTTGGGACGCCACAACGTGGAGTAGGCAAGCGTTGGTCTTGGCCGAACCACGGGATAAACCACTGTGTCATCTCTGTGATTGATCTCTTGTGGTATTGTGTTTTGTTGAGACTCCTTTCTAGCCACTTGGCATTTATTGTACTAACACTTAACAAGTTTTTGTGGCTATAAGCTTAAGTTTTACAGGATCACCTATTCACCCCCCCCTCTAGGTGCTCTCACCCGCGCAAGGGTATCGCTCCCCCTTGGTCCTCGCAAGAACCAAGTGCTCACTATGAGATGATCCTTTGCCACTCCGGCGCGGTGGATCCCTCGAGACCGCTTACAAACTTGAGTCGGGTCATCAACAAGATCTTCACGGTGATCACCGAGCTCCCAACGCCATCAAGCCGTCTAGGTGATGCCGATCACCAAGAGTAACAAGCTGTAGACTTTCGCTTGACCAAGAGAAGCCTAATGCAAGTGGTGTGTGCTCTAGGTGGCTCTCGCTAGCGCTAATGAGGAACAAATGCGGGATTAAGATTCTCTAATCTCCTCACTAGGCTTTTGGTGCTTGCAATGCTCTAGCAATGTGCTGGAATAAATGTGGGCTGCAAGACATTGAATATGGTGGGTGGAGCGGGTATAAATAGCCCTCACCCACCAACTAGCCATTACAAGCATTTTACTACGCACGGGCGCACCGGACAGTCCGGTGCGCCACCGGTGCGCCAACGGTGCGCCACCGGTGCGCCAACGGTCATTTCCAACGGCTAGTTCTGACAGTTAGCCGTTGGACTCATGGCACACCGGACAATGAACAGTCACTGTCCGGTGCACACCGGACAGTCCGGTGCACTGTCCGGTGGGCCACTATAATTCACTTCTGAAACAGTCGCGCTCCGGTTTTGCTGCCCGGGGAGGCCTTCCCCTGGGCCAGCCTGGCCCACCTGGCAGATGGTGCACCGAACAGTCCGGTGCCCGAGGGCCAGAAACCCTACCTCTTGTTTTTCAGCTGATTTTCAAATCGGTTTTCGTTCTAACTTGTGAGTGATTTCTAGAGTGACACCTAGCACTGTATGTGAGTGTGATTGTGCACCAACACTACACTAGAACTCTCTTGGTCAAACTACTCATCGACAACCCCTCTTTATAGTCCGGCTAAAAGAGAATAAAAGACCTAACTAAATCACGAGTGTCCACATCTCCTTGACACTCGGACTCCGTAGTCCTTCACCTTTTGTTTCGTCGTTTTAGCCGTCGCTTCGAGTTCTTATCTCCGGGATTGTTTTCACCGTTGTAGTACTTCTACCTGTAATGCGACCTAACTTACCATTTGTCTCTGCAAAACACACGTTAGTCACATATAACATTACGTTGTCATTAATCACTAAAACCAACCAGGGGCCTAGATGCTTTCAATCTCCCCCTTTTTGGTGATTGATGACAACCCTACAAGATTTGTGAGAGTAGTTTGTTTTGAAATCTCTGTCAATAGAAAAGATGGTTAGTTATACTCAGTAATCTTTGACAGAAAGAATGTGTACCATAATAATAAGAATGAGCGCATACACATCATAAGTTTCTTGTTCATATAGAAATGAAATTAAATCGATGAATCAAGAACTAGAAGACTGGTGATAAAATATAAGGTGAAAACATAATACACACAGTCAATCATAAGCATCGAGAGTATATATAGAGTTTGTGAGCCAAAAGCACCAAGCTAGTACAGAGAGTAACAGGTACATATATTACATCAAAATGACTCTCTACTAACTCTCTAACTCCCCCTAGCTCTCACAACTCATATCTCTCCCCCTTTGGCGTCAAACACCAAAAGGGTACCCGAACCTACACATTTGAAGTGGGAGGAGGCGGCGGGGGCGCATCCGGTCGCGGTCGAGGCAGCAGAGCGAATGCCGGCTGGGGGTCAGAGTCAGTCTCGGATCTAGGATCTGCTGTAGAAGCTGGAGCTGGTACTGACTCGGACTGAGGCCACGCTACAGAAGCTGCCGGAGCTGAAGTGGTCACAGACACTGCCACAGCAGTAGTGGTAACAGCAGAAGCTGGTGGCACTGGCGACTGAGGGCAGACGGAGCTGAGAACCGGTGACGTGAAAGCCAGGGTGACCAGCCAGAGCGGAGAGGAAGAAGGACCAATAGAAGGAAGAGGGGGTCCTGACTGAATCGCTGGCACAACAGGAGCCTGAAGCGGAGGAGGTGGTGCAGACTGAACCGGGGGAACCGAGACACCAGAATGTTGTAGCATAAGAACTATGAATGCCCTGCTCTCAGCCCGATCCTGAAGAAGCTGCTGCTGAAGAGAATCCTGCCTGTCCTATATGGTCTGAAACATCGAGAGCATCCTCTCGGACAACTGCTGATGGGCTGCTGCCTGGTGGGTCTGCTCGGCTGCCAAGTGAGCCTGCTGCTGAGTAAGTGTCTGGAGAATCGAAGCAAGTGCAGGGTCAATAGCAGGAGGGGCAGCAGGGGTAGCACTACAACTCCCAGCCTCATGATCATGTGAGCGTGGAGGCATAGGAGGCGGAGGCGGAGGTGGAATCCCAAAATCATCATTATCATCATCATCAACTGCTGCATCCTGAGCTTCGAACTGATGAAGAGCAACATCCTCGGCCTGAGTGTCAAAAACTGGAGCAGAAGCTGGCACAGGATCCTCAGGCGCTGGACAGTAGGACCCAAAGACGAGGCGTGCGGCCTCAATTGTGCCCTGGAACTGTGGAGGCCGAATCAGCTGAGCAAAAATGCGGCACAAGTAGTGAGCATATGGCAGCTAACGACGAGCACGCATACCATCCAATACGGTGTCCTCGATCTCACAAATAAGGAAATCAACAACGTCAAACTCAGAGTGAAAGACCAGGGCACCAAGGAGCTAGAGCTGGATATGTGTGGTAGCCTCCCTGTATCCCATCCGCGGCAGAAGTGTCCGTCTCATAAGCTAAAATAGGAACTTGGTTGTTGTAGTGAAATCTGCCGGTGAGCGTCGCGACCCATCTGAGAAGGGCGGGCGGAACAGAGCCGCGACGTGAGCTGTACCCGGAGCCACACCGCCGTGAGGGCGACGAGGAGGGTCAGAGGTGTCGTAGCATAAGCTGTGAAGTCGAGTCGATGATTCATGAAAACCAAAGAGCTGGCGAATCTGGCTGGCAGTAATAGTGACATCCTCTCGCTCAAAACGAAACCTCATCCAGTGATGATCTAGGTCTATCCATACAGTCGCATAGAAAACTCGGACCCACTCCTCAACATACCTGCCGCTGGTAGTCAAAAGAGTCAGAAGACCAGGCAGGTATGAGAGGTGCACCTCAGAGTCAGCACCGACGGCTAGCAGAAAAGCTGGAAGGTCCAAAAGCCGGTGTACTCGCAGAGCAATCTGTGCAGACATTTGTGCCCTGAAGAAGGATTCCTGAATCCTGGTGCTGAAGAGTAGGGATGAAAGTGGTAATCCGAACTGTTAGAACAAATTTAATATTTTAAAATAGATATGTATAAAATTTGATGTTGATCTTTTCTTATGTTATCAAGCACATTAGTACAAATATGAATAAAATATTATATAAGTTGTTTTATGTATTATTTGCTCCCTACAACATAAAAAGTTGAAAATTTTACCGAATTTGTTTCCGTATCCATACCGAAGTTTATATCTATTATTTGAGAAAATGTAGGATGAATTTGAGGTTTACCTTTTATGAATCTTAACAAGCTGGATGTTAAAAACAAGAATACAAATTTGTATTGTAGATTCTATATCCTATTTGTTCGCAATCAAAGAAAAAACTGATTACCGAATAAATACCGTTTCCGACCGTTTTCATCCCTACTGAAGAGGTCAACTGCAGCAGGGTCCCTCTGAGCCGGTAACCAAGACTCCACAGGTACGTATATGAACCTACGTACCCGTGCCGCTGTAGCACGCTGAAGGTCAAACAACCTAGGATCTGCAGCCAGAGGTCGCACCTCAGTCTCATCGCGCTCCCGGAAGCGAGCAGGTGGGATAGGTGGAGCGGAAACAGGAGCGGGAGGAGGAGCAGTGGAAGCTGGTGTAGTGGAGGTGGTGGATGGCACAAAAGGGGTGACAGGGGCAAGCAAAGTGGGTGGAGGAGTGGAAGCTGAAGCAGTGGTGGTAGTGGAGGAGCGAGGCCAGGAGGCGAGACGACGAACACGGTACGCAATCTGATCTGAAGGAGTCTGAGGCTGATCTCCTAGCTCGGCCTGCTCAGCGGTTGCTGCTGCCGCTGCTCGGGCTGCTCTGTCCATACGCCGCTTCTTGCGGCCTTCCTGCTGCTCCAAGTATACGATCTTGCCCTTGACCTGCCTGAAGGGGCGACGAGGATCCTCATCATCGCCTCCCCCTGGCGCCGACACATTCTTCGTGCGCGGCATCCTGACCTGATGACTGCAAATGAGAGAGAGAGGCTAAGCACAGGTTGATAATATCCGATAGAGTATCAAAGGAGGAGATGTCTACCTGGAAAACTCACACGACAGGTGGAAATCCAGACAGGACAGGAGACGGCTCACGGACAGGCATGGTCACTGAAATGACAGAAGAGGTGAGCACGTATTGGTCACATAGTCATAAGTATATGAAATATGAATAAATACATACACAGAGAAATATGGCATAGAAAATGAGAGATAAGGCGATCGAGAGGTCAAACGACATAAAAACAGCGTTTGAATGATAAAAAGTGCCATAGGAGGTTTGGAATTCGAATTGAGGCACGAAATGACGTGGAATTGAGTCGATACTTCATGAATAGGTTTATATGGGTGAATATGAGTGAAGTGTGTGCTTGGTTTGAATTTAGGCGAAGAAAATGAAATTAGGGCACTCGGCTCGGAAACGATCGCTCGAAACGGGGAATTTGGTGAAATTAAAGACTGAAATATCGAATGGGCGTGAAATTTTGCGAATATGTTATTGGAGGTGTTGTGAAGGTGCCTGAAAAATTTGGGTTCAATTGGAGCATTTTTGGCTGGTTTGGGCATTTCACCGAACACATGGTGTGTGGAGTTCTAGGGTTTTGGAGAAATGGCTGTTAGAGGCTGTGAAACCCTCCCTAAGGAGCTAGAAACCTGCAGGGGTACACAATGGGCACATAGGAACACATTGCATCACTTGGATTCACTAGAATTCACAGAATTTTGAATTTGGGCACAAAAGGGTGGAGAGGGAAGCACTGTCCAGAGAAATGGAGAAAGAGAGGGAAAAAGAGATGCAGGGGGGAAGTAGGGCTGCTCACCAGAGGAAAGAGGAGACAACACTTGGTTGCCGGAGGATCGCCGCCGAGGAGGGGAGGTCGCCGGCGAGGGAGGAAACCGCCAAAGACAGAGAGAGGCAGTGGCCAGAGAGGGGAAATAGAGCCTGGTCTCGGGCTCGGGCAGGGAAAGATTTTTTAAAAACCGAGTATGGGCGCACCGGACAGTCTACAGTGCCTGTCCGGTGCACACCGGACAGTCTACAGTGCCTGTCCGGTGCACACTGGACAGCGCACAGTAGCTGTCCGGTGAACCACCGGACAGCGCACAGGAAAAAGAATTTTGAGCGCGCGGCTGCCGGTGCACCGGATATTGCACAGTGCAGTGTCCGGTGCACACCGGACTGTCCGGTGAGCCCAGACAGAGGGAAGTTTTGAATTTTTTTAATTTATCTATCTAATTTTCAACCAAACCAAATCCCAACTTATAATCACACAAAATAATACTTGTTAGGACAGGTATTGGCACCCTCATATATTTTCTCATAATTTTCAAAATATTTTGCCATAGGCTAGATAATTTTTAGAGAAAATAGGCAAATGGTGAAATTTGCATTTTGGCCTTTCACTAGGGGTTTTCATGAGTGATTTGAGTTTTGAATACTCCCCCTAAGTGCAGTACCTCATGCATATTTCAAGAACCAACAATTGCATAAAAAGTAAGAATTCAAGTGCTAAAAGCTTAAAACTAAGACTTGTCAAGTTTGATCCGAGTTAAGCTTTTTCACTCGCTTTGTTGGCGGTTATCTCAACTAGGTTAGACAAGCCCTAGATGCAATACAAGAAATTTAAACATGCAATGCAAGCTTGACAACACCATTTGACATCTTACATAAAATTTCTGAGATCAAGAATATTTAGTTCATTCCTCAACATGCAAAAGCGGGTCTTATCAAGTGGCTTAGTGAAAATATCCGCTAATTGATCTTCCGACCTCACTCCTTCTGAAATTATATCTCCTTTAGCAACATGATCTCTAAGGAAGTGATGACGGATATCAATGTGCTTAGTGCGAGAGTGTTGTACAGGATTATTAGCAATTTTAACAGCACTCTCATTATCACACAACAAAGGTACCTTTTCTAGAACTACGCCATAGTCTAGAAGAGTTTGTTTCATATACAAAATTTGTGTGCAACAAGCACCTACGGCAATGTATTCCGCTTCGGCAGTTGACAAGGAAACACTATTTTGCTTTTTGGATGTCCATGAAACTAGTGATCTACCAAGCAGATGGCATCCCCCAGAAGTACTTTTCCTATCAATTTTGCAACCGACATAATCCGAATCGGAATAGCCAATTAAATCAAAAGTAGCTCCTTTGGGATACCACAGACCAACGCTTGTGGTGTGCCTGAGATACCTAAGAATTCTCTTAACAGCGCGAAGATGAGCTTTCTTAGGATTAGATTGAAATCTAGCACACATGCAGACACTAAACATAATATCGGGCCTAGATGCGGTAAGGTACAATAAACTACCAATCATAGAACGGTAGAGAGTTTGATTAACCGGGTTACCTCCCTCATCTAAGTCGAGATGTCCATTTGTTGGCATGGGGGTCTTGATTGGTTTGCACTTCTCCATGTTGAACCTTTTCAACAAGTCTTTGGTATACTTCTCTTGTGAGAGAAAGTTACCATCTTTCATTTGCTTGACTTGAAAGCCGAGGAAGTACGTTAGCTCACCAATCATTGACATCTCGAACTCTTTCGACATCAACTCACCAAATTCCTTGCAATGATAGTCATTTGTCGAGCCCAAGATTATATCATCAACATATACTTGACAAATGAAAATATCACTGTTATGTTTCTTTGTGAATAGAGTTGTGTCGACGGTCCCGATCTTGAAGCCCTTTTCGATGAGGAAGTCGCGAAGGCGCTCATACCAAGCCCTTGGAGCTTGCTTTAGCCCATATAGCGCCTTGGACAACCTGTAAGCATGGTTAGGATATCTAGGGTCTTCAAATCCAGGTGGTTGCTCAACATATACAAGTTCATTTATGAATCCATTCAAAAATGCACTTTTTACATCCATTTGATAAAGTTTTATATCATACCATGATGCATATGCCAGTAGGATACGGATGGCTTCCAGTCGAGCAACCGGTGCAAAGGTCTCTCCAAAATCTAAGCCTTCAACTTGAGAGAATCCCTTTGCAACAAGTCTTGCCTTGTTCCTTACAATCACACCTTGATCATCTTGTTTGTTTCTGAACACCCACTTTGTTCCAATGATTCTTGCATCTTGTGGGGGCTTCTCCAGGGTCCAAACTTCATTACGGGTGAAGTTGTTAAGTTCTTCATGCATGGCATTCACCCAGTCTGGATCCTGTAGCGCCTCATCTATACAAGTAGGCTCAACACAAGAAACAAAGGAGTGATGTTCAATAAAAGAAGCATGTCTATGTGATCGAGTAATAACCCCTTGTGAAGGACTCCCGATGATTTGGTTTTGAGGATGAGCTTGAAGTAGTGATGAGTTTCTCCTGTCAACCACTTGGGAAGAAGATCCTGGAGCATCAACATCTTCGGCTTGTACCCTTGCTTGTTCATGAGAGACAAATGTATCTTCATTTGCATGCCTCTCATCTTTTTCATCATCTTGTGGTACATTTGATGAAGAAGGCTTGTCAATGTTTTGCACCTCTTCTTCATCTTCTTTTGGTTTGATAGCTCCAATTGGCATGTACTTCATTGCTTCCCTAAGTGGCTCATCACCTACATCATCAAGATTTTCAAGTGCTCCTTGGGAGCCATTAGTCTCATCAAATTCCACATCATATGTTTCTTCTACCACGCCAGTGGCATGGTTGAATACTCGATATGCTTTGGACTTTAATGAATAACCCAAAAGAAAACCAATATCACAACGTCTTTGAAACTTCCCTAGGTGATGGTGCTTCTTGTAGATGTAGCATTTGCACCCAAACACCCGGAAGAAGGAGACGTCTGGCTTTTTCCCATTTAGCAGTTCATAGGGAGTCTTCGCAAGTAGCCGGTGAGGAAATAGCCTGTTTGATGCATAACATGCAGTGTTGACAGCTTCGGCCCAAAACCTTTCTGGTGTGTTTTACTCATCAATCATTATTCTTGCAAGTGTGATCAATGTCCTGTTTTTCCTTTCAACAACTCCATTTTGTTGAGGTGTGTATGTTGCAGATACTTCATGCTTGATCCCAATTTCATCACAGTACTCATGAATGTTGGTGTTGTCAAATTCTTTGCCATTATCACTTCTAATCTTCTTGATCTTGCAATCAAATTCATTTTGTGCTTTCTTGGCAAACTTCTTGAATATAGATGCAACTTTAGATTTGTCATGGAGAAAGAAGACCCAAGTGTATCTTGAGAAGTCATCAACAATCACTAGACAGTAGAGGTTGCCATCGGCACTTACATAATTTGTAGGTCCAAATAAATCCATATGAAGTAGTTCCAGTGGCCTTGATGTTGACATGAAAGCTTTAGTAGGATGTGTATTAGCAACTTGCTTTCCAGCTTGACATGCACTACATGGCTTGTCTTTTTCAAACACCACATCCTTTAATCCTCTAACCATGTCTTTCTTTAATACCTTCTTGAGTGTGCTCATCCCAACATGTGCAAGCCTCCTATGCCAAAGCCATCCAAGTGAAGCTTTGGTGAAGAGGCAAGTTCTTAAGTCTGCATCTTCTGAAGTGAAATCCACTAAGTAGAGGTTGTTGTATCTAAATCAATTGAACACCATTGATTCATCATCCATCTTTGATACAATAACCTCTATTGGAGTGAATAAGCATTGAAGTCCAAGATCACAGAGTTGACCCACTGATAATAAATTGAAGCTCAAAGGTGCAACCAAGAGAACATTTGATATTGATAAATCATTTGAAATTGCCACCTTGCCAAGTCCTTGCACTTTCCCTTTTGAATTGTCTCCAAATGTGATTTTATCTTGTCCATCAACATTCTCATCAAGTGAGGTGAACATCCGTGGGTTGCCTGTCATATGTTGTGTGCATCCACTGTCAATAACCCAATGGCTCCCACCAGTCTTGTAGTTCACCTACATCCACAGACAAATCAAGCTTGAGTTTTGAGGGCCCTATATTGCATAGGACCAGCGACTCTCTCAATCAAGGACTTTGCAACCCAAATTTGTCTAGGTCTACTCTTGTTTGGTGGACCTAGGAATGTAACTTTGACCTTTCCATTTGCAACCTTTCTTAGAACATAATGAGCATTAAAAGCAAATGGTCTTGAGTGCTTAGGCAAGGGAGTTGGTGGTTTGGCTTTGCAGTTGTGGGCAAAATGACCTTCATTTCCACACTCAAAGCATTTGATAGGCTTGTGAGTCTGCTTTGGCTTGTATTGAGTGGTAGCTTTCTTTTGCACAAAAGCATTGTATCCAATACCACTCTTGTTGTTTTTCATGACAGTGTTCATAAGCAGCTCATTTTGGATGTATTAACCCTTGTTGAACTTTTGCACACTTGTTGCAAGATGTTCATTTTCACTCTTTAGTTTCTTGACCTCATTTTTAAGCCTTTCATTATCCACTGCCAACTCATTGTTGAAATCATTGTTCTCAATAGCAACCTTTCCTCTAGTAGTTGCATCAGTCAAGTATTTCTTCAATTTTTGGTTGTCTAAAGTCAAGACTTCAACTTTTTCAGTCAATTCAGCATGTAGACTAGTTTGCTCTCCTTGACTCAAATCATCACATGAGGTTGCTACATCAATCTTAACAACAGGGTTAATAGCCTCATGTGTTTTACAAGATAAAAGTTCATTTTCAACAAGAAGATTGTCATGATCAAATTTAATCTGAGTATAGTCTTCCTTGATTTTTACTAGTCTATCTTGCAACTCCCTATTAGCTTCATTTAGCTTGTCACATTTATCCTTAGCATCTTTTAGGGAGATTGTGAGCTCATTTACAGTTGATGACATAGTTTTGTTTTCTTCTTTCATTTCATCACTAGCTTTCATAACTATGTCATATTTGGCATTTAAAGATTCATTTTCATTTTTCAACCTATCACATTTAGCTTTTGACTTTCTAATGATTTGAGTATATTCTTTAAGCAAGTCAGCTAGCTCATCATATGAAGGTGAAGCAAATTCCTCATCACTATCACTATCACTATCATCAGTAATATCGATATCATTTTGTACCTGTCGTTCACCTCTAGCCATGAGGCATAGGTGAGAAGTCGATGATGGCGATGGTGGTGGTGAAGAGAAGTCCCCGGCGATGGCGGCAACTTTTTCATCATTCTCTTCTTCACTTGAAGAAGATCCACTTGATGACTCAATGTCAGTGAGCCAGTCTCCAACAATATATGCCTTTCCATTTTTCTTTTTGTGGAACCTTTTTTGCTTTCCATCCTTCCTCTTGAAGAATCTCTTTTCCTTCTTCTCATCATCGCTGTCATCTTATTTCTTGCCCTTGAACTTGTTCTTCTTGGGCTTGTTACATTGATGAGCAAGATGACCGAGCTCTCCACAGTTGTAGCAATCCATCTCAGAAAAGGGCTTTCTTTTGTTGGAAAAGAATTTCTTCTTTCTTGAATCAAATTTGATGCCTTCTTTGTTGAGCTTCTTCTACATCTTGGTGGTCTTCCTTACCATCAAGGCAATGTTAGCATCAAGGTCATCATCACTTGAGGATTCTTCCTCAACTTGTATTTTAGCTTTTCCTTTTCTTTCTTGATTTGCTTTGAGAGCCAAATCCTTTCTCTTGGAAGATGACTCATCTTTGTCGTTGATGTGCATGTACATCTCATGAGCATTGATCTTTCCCAATATTTGTGTAGGTGTTGTAACTGAAAGATCCATTTGATGTAGCACAATGACAATGTGTCCATATTTGTCTATTGGGAGGACACTAAGAATCTTCCTCACAACATCCGGTTGTGAGATTTGAGTAAGCTCCAATCCATTTACTTCCTCTACAAGAATATTGAGACGTGAGTACATAGCATTGGCATTTTCATTAACAAGCATTTCAAAAGAATTTAACTTTCTCATAGCAATGTGATATCTCTCCTCACGCTCACTTCTAGTTCCTTCATGTAGAGCACAAATATCCATCCACAAATCATGAGCATTTTTATGATTTCTTACTCTATTGAACACATCTTTGCAAAGGCCTCTAAAAAGGGTGTTTTTGGCCTTGGCATTCCATTTTTCATAATTAAACTCATCACCTACAAGATTTGTGCGATCTCTAGGTTCGGGGAATCCTTGTGTGGCGGCTTTATAGACACCAATGTCTATAGCCTCTAAATATGCTTCCATACGAATTTTCCAATAAGGAAAATCGTCACCATCAAAAACGGGAGGAGGTCCATCTCCACCGGACATCGTAAATCTTAGCGGTTAAGCTAATCTAAGAGCAACAAGGCTTTGATACTAATTGAAAGGATCACGATGCCCAAGAGGGGGGTGAATTGGGCTTCTCTAAAAATCAACACTAATTAAAACCTAAGCAAGAGCTAAACAAGAGCCCAACTTCACCCCAACAACTAGCACTAATATAATAATACTAGAAATACAACAATGCTAAGACAATACTTCAAATACTTGCTAAACAAATACACAATGTAAAGTGCTCGAATTAAGTGCGGAATGTAAAGCAAGGTTTAGAAGACTCCTCCAATTTTTCCCGAGGTATCGAAGAGTCGGCACTCTCCACTAGTCCTCGTTGGAGCACCCGCGCAAGGGTATCGCTCCCCCTTGGTCCTCGCAAGAACCAAGTGCTCACTACGAGATGATCCTTTGCCACTCCGGCGCGGTGGATCCCTCGAGACCGCTTACAAACTTGAGTTGGGTCGCCAACAAGATCTTCACGGTGATCACCGAGCTCCCAACGCCACCAAGTCGTCTAGGTGATGCCGATCACCAAGAGTAACAAGCCGCAGACTTTCGCTTGACCAAGAGAAGCCTAATGCAAGTGGTGTGTGCTCTAGGTGGCTCTCGCTAGCGCTAATGAGGAACAAATGCGGGATTAAGATTCTCTAATCTCCTCACTAGGCTTTTGGTGCTTGCAATGCTCTAGCAATGTGTTGGAATAAATGTGGGCTGCAAGACATTGAATATGGTGGGTGGAGGGGGTATAAATAGCCCTCACCCACCAACTAGTCGTTACAGGCATTTTACTGCGAACGGGCGCACCGGACAGTCCGGTGCGCCAACGGTGTGCCACCGGTGCGCCACCGGTGCGCCAACGGTCATTTCCAACGGCTAGTTCTGATAGTTAGCCGTTGGACTCATGGCACACCGGACAGTGAACAGTCACTGTCCGGTGCACACCGGACAGTCCGATGCACTGTCTGGTGCACTGTCCGGTGCGCCACTATAATTCACTTCTGAAATAGTCGCGCTCGGGTTTTGCTGCCCGGGGAGGCCTTCCCCTGGGCCAGCCTGGCCCATCTGGCAGATGGTGCACCGGACAGTCCGGTGCCTCAGGGCCAGAAACCCTACCTCTTGTTTTTTAGCTGATTTTCAAATAGGTTTTCGTTCTAACTTGTGAGTGAGTTCTAGAGTGACACCTAGCACTGTATGTGAGTGTGATTGTGCACCAACACTACACTAGAACTCTCTTGGTCAAACTACTCATCGACAACCCCTCTTTATAGTACGGCTAAAAGAGAATAAAAGACCTAACTAAATCACGAGTGTCCACATCTCCTTGACACTCGGACTCCGTAGTCCTTCACCTTTTGTTTCGTCGTTTTAGCCGTCGCTTCGAGTTCTTATCTCCGGGATTGTTTTCACCGTTGTAGTACTTCTACCTGTAATGCGACCTAACTTACCATTTGTCTCTGCAAAACACACGTTAGTCACATATAACATTACGTTGTCATTAATCACTAAAACCAACCAGGGGCCTAGATGCTTTCAGTCTTGACAAGTTCATCATCTTGTTTACCTAATTTTCTATACAGTGAATAAGGCATTAGATTTACAGCCGCCCCTCCATCTACCAACATTTTAGCAATCGGTATCCCATCAATGTGACCACGCACAAAGAGCGGCTTTAAATGATTTACTGATTCCTTTGGTTTAGTAAAGGCGGCTTCTTTAGGACCAAAATAAAACTGGGCAACAACAGGTTCATTGTCGCCGATAATAGTACAATCGGCAGAAAATGTAATAACATTTACATCCATACCTGGGCGCTCTAGAGAAGCTTCATAGTCGACCAGGTCTTCTCTTAGTAGGTCGTCCTCCTCCATTGGTGTTGGCACATCATCGGAGGCGTCCTGGTGTGGTGCGGACGGTCCGGACTCCAGGGGCGGACGGTCCGCGCCTGGTGCAGATTGTCTGGCCTTGTTGGCTAGGCTATCTGCCATACCTGCAGGGTGCTGCACAAGTGTTGTATTATTTTCTATTTTTGTGACCATTTGTTTTTCCTCAATGGCCTTTGGTCTCTATTTCTTTTGCGGTGGCGGGTACTGTGGATGTGTGTCATTGAATATCTTTTTCGCCTCCTTCTCCTGGCTCTCCTTCGCTCTTAGGCGCTGTAATTTCTGCTTTTGGGACCGTGTCAATCCCGCTGGGCACCATCGAGGCATGGAGTATTTTGGATCGGCTGTTTTGATGGTGATCGTATCTTCTTTTTTGGTTGTGTTGGCTGATTCACCAAAAATCATCGACCCTTTATTATCTTCCTGTATGACAACATCTGCAATACCTATTTTGACGATGTCCTTTTTTGTTGTTCTTTCGGTCGCTGCAGGTATATGCCTCCCTGCCGGATTGGTCGACCTTTGAGGCCGAGTACTCCGGCACTCTTGTTGGGCCTGTGCCTGGTGACCGGATTGAGCGGCGCTCAATCGGTCTTGTACTGGAGGTGCCAACCTGTCAAATACAGATGTTTAGGGTGCTCCCCAAGCGGGGTACTGTGGCATCCCAAATGGATATGGTGGCATGCCCCACATTTGATTTGGGACATATGGTGGAGGTAAATATGTGTATGGATATGGAAGAGGCAGATAAGGGGGTGGAGGTGTCTATGTAGGTATCTTAGGTCTCAATTGTATAGTATGACCTTTCATTTCTTCCGATTGATGGGGTGGTCCAATCGGCCTGACCTGACGTTGCTCATGAATGGGTGAGCGGGGTCGCTTTGCTGGCCGGTCACTAAGGACGACCTTCTTTTTCACATATTTGGACAACAATTGATCGAAAGTCGGGCCGGATTTGACCAGCCGACCAGCTGCTTTAAATGTATTTTTTTCCACGTACCTATCTTCGGTTGTCATGGTTTGAATGTACGTGGTCGTTGCGGGTCCTGAGTGTAGCCGGACCGTCCGCCGGAGGTCTTCGGACCGTCCAGAGAAGCTTCGGACCGTCCGCGTCTGGATGGCGGACTGTCCGTGATGCGCAGCGTGGGTTCCCGCACCTGTCTCCCTGTCTGTGATTGCCCCCCAGTGCCAGAGGCTGTGATGGTCACCTTCAGGGTCTCCCCTCCATCGGGAGTCTTCTCGGCCACCACTTTCCTGCAAGAAACTTTATGATTTCCATCGGCCTCTCAATATGCCCGACGTTTTAGCTCATCGGCGGAAGGAACAGTGTGATTTATTTTAATGTTGCCATTTTTGAATAATTCATCAAATATTTTATCACATTTACCAACATTAAATGAAAACTTAACTTCCTCTTGTCGTTTCTTTTGAACCGGCTGCAAGGAGGAACAAGCCGAAGATTTGGCCTGCTTTGGCCAAACCATTTCAGCAGTGTAAACTTCTGTTGATTCGTCGTCCGAGCTACTTTGGTCGCATTCTACTATATGGACATTGTGACGAATGGTTTTGGTAGTTTCTTTGCTTCGGCTTTCACAGGCCAAAGCTCGTTGGTGTAATTGTGCTAGCGTAAAAAATTGGATGCCTTATAATCTTTCTTTTAAATAATATCGCAGACCATTAAAGGCTAATCCTGCTAGTTGTTTTTCTGCTAAATGAATTTGGAAGCATCGATTTCTTGTATCTCGGAATCTCCGGATGTAATCATTAACTGATTCATCTTTCGCTTGTCGCAAGGCCACTAAGTCTACTAAATCTAATTCATAGTCACCGGAGAAAAAGTGATCATGAAATTTTTGTTCTAAATCCCCCCATGACAAAATAGAATTAGGAGGTAATGTAGCGTACCATGCGAACGTGGTTCCTATTAAAGATAATGAAAATAAACGCACGCGGAATGCTTCCGTGTCGGGCAATTCTCCTAATTGTGCTAAAAACTGGCCTATGTGTTCACGCGTGTTTTTTCCTTGATCACCCGAAAATTTTGCAAATTTGGGTATCCTGGTTCCCTGTGGGTATGGGTGGTGATCAAATCGGCTGTCATAAGGTTTCCGATATGATTGCCCCCTAGGGACTATGCTTACTCCGAGCTTATCTCGGAACACCCTGGCTATTTCCTCACTCGCTATATCAATGGCAGCTGGTGCGAGACCACCAGCTCTCTGGTCAAACATAGGTGGGGTTGGTTGGATATTAGCATATTGTCTTTCCCCCCATTGGTTTGAGCTACGTGGTGCATTGCCATTTGCCCTATATGGCTCATAGGTTTGATCGTTCCTTTCCGGCCTTCTAGGTGGGGCCGGAAAGATTTTCTGGGCTCTGGATTTTGAATTAATGGGCTGATGCATTGCATAGTGTGATGGGAAGTGTTTCTGGGATGGATGAGGATTCAGGTAACAGTCCTCCTCAAAAAGGTCATGCGCGGACTGTCCGGACATAGGCCCGGACAGTCCGTGATTATATGCGGACCGTCCGTTGTTGTATGTGGACGGTCCGACTGGGTAGTTAAGATTATGCGCAATATGTTGCGGCCCGGGTGCATGTCTGGGTAACTCATTAAAAATGGGCCCGACTGTCGCTGGCCTGGACGGTCCGTGCTCACGTGCGGACGGTCCGGCCATGTGCAGATCGGCTGATTTACTGCCGATTTGCGGTTGCTCAGGGTATGTGTTCATCGGCATCCCATAAAGGGGTTGTGATTGGTCGTGACAACCTATAGTCGATGTATTACGCGTGTTATCTCCTAATTCAACCTCGTGCGAAGGAAAATTCGCGATACTAGATTTATCGAATGCACATACTAGTCGCCTATAATCATTTTGCATGCCCCCTATGATATTTTGCATTTATTCTCGCTGTTCATCTACATAGTTCTTAAGGGATTGCAGCTCGTTTGTATTACTTACATTGGGGATATCTGGTGTGGGTCGGAGCGAAGCCGGATCCGTCGCCCGATGTCGGACGACCTTGTTGTTTCTGTCCACTTTGAAGTTGGCCAAGAACTTTGCTTTTGCCTCTTGGATCATCTGCTCCTTGTGCTCCTCGAACTGGAGCTGTTCGTCAGCCGGCAAGGTCTCCCAAGTCGGCTCTATAATGTTGTTTACGGAAATATCAGAGCTATCTCTTAAACCGGCCATTGAGGGCCGATTTGATGAGTCTATATGTGTTTTTCCCAGCGGAGTCGCCAAAAAGTATGTTGACACCTTTTTAGGGCGTCAATTACTCAACAAGAACCAGCAGCGGTGCTCTCTGGTCAGGCACGGACGGTCCGCGACTTGGCGCGAGGCTAGGGTTTCCTGCCTGACGGCCGGACGGTCCGCGCCCTAGGGGCGGCGGAGGATCACCGGCGGCGCCTGGATCTCGCTCCCGGGAGGGACCCCGTCGAGGAGGAGAGATCCTAGGAGTTGTCTAGACTCGGGCAGACCGACCTAGACTCCTCTAATCGACGTAGAGTCGAAGAGAAGCGGAGAATTTGGAGATTGAGAGGCTAAACTAGAACTAGACTAGAACTACTCCTAATTGTACAGGAAATAAATGTGAAATAGAAATGTTTTTGATTCGATTGATTGATTACAAATCGGCCGTATACCTCTCTATTTACAGAGGTGGGGGCTGGACCCTTTACAAACTAATTTCCGAGCTAATTCCGTGAATCTAGCTAACAACCGTAGCACAAAACTCGGAACTCTAAACTGATCTGCGCACGCGCGGACAGTACAGCCTGAGGGCCGGACCGTCCGCGCAGCTCATTTAGGGCTTGTTCGGTTAGCTCTCAATCCATGTGGATTGAGTGGGATTGAGTGGGTTTAAATTCCAAGCAAGTCAAATTTCTTCACAATTTTTCCAATCCCGTCCAATTCATAGGTAACGGGATTAACCGAACAAGGCCTTACGGGTTTCTGTCAGAAACCATTTTTTTATGGGGTGGGGGAGGGTTGAACTTGAATGTCAAAAATATAAATGGATACGGTACCGACTCACATGCTTGGTCACCCGTCATCCGGCGGTGGCCCACGCCCGGTTTTACTGCTCTCGACTCTCGTCGCTGCATCACAGGCTGCACGCTAGCATCTTTTGCCATCCTCCACTCGTAATATGGAAGTGGAAATTCCCGTGCTGCTGCTCGTGGCCACGGCGTGGACAGCGGAATCTGCCGCTGGGCCAGCCGGGCCCACTACGACCAAGCTAAAGGGTGCCGAGTACTGCTGCACCTGCACCTAACAGCGTTTAGTAGCGAATCTGGATAACTTATCTAGATTTTTTTATTTTAGAAACGGAGGAATTAGCGTATTTATTCGCGCATAGCACAGACACATGCAGAGAGATAAGACAAGGCGTGCCCGTGTCACGTGCCACCAACTCCTGCCGAGATCCTCCCGCTGCCGCCCGTGAAGGCGTGAACAGACCAGCGACTCAGCGAGGCCTGATGACTGACGTGAGTCCACCCACATGTGCGTACTGAAGGGCGCGCATGCCCAGTTGCCCTGCACGGCTGCACCGTCGGTGCGCCCGTGCCGCTGCTGCGTTCCATCGTGTCAGCTATACTTTTGCCACCGCAGCCTGATGCGGTACAACGGCATATTCCCCACCCAACTTGCTTCGATACCGGCGCGACGACCGAAAAGATAAAAAAAGTCGGCGCTGTGCAAAAAGAAAACGGTGGTGGTGGACTGGTGGTGCGGCTGTTGTAACGGTCAGCTCTCCTCGGTCCTCGCACGCGTGCGGCGTGCGGGGTGCGGCGACTCTCCGCCGGCAACCCGGCGTCGGTTCAATTCAAGAGTAGACCTAGGGATGAAAACGGTACGGGAAAATCCCGTACCGTCCCGTTCCGAGTACCGGTTTTTTCCGATCGTTTTCGTATACTTCGGTTTTTTTTCGGTTTCGGTACGAAAACGGGTAGATTGTCTTCGGTAACGGTATCGAAAACAAGCAGACTGTTTTTTCGTTCGTTTTTGCGGTTACCGTTTTGGGTCGGGAAAATCCCGTTTTTGATACGGTTTAGGCTATTCGGTTTTGGGCCTTTCAATTCTCCAATGTGGCAATGTCAGCGCAGCCCATGAGCCCAAGGCGACAAGGCCCACCAACGCACACACATAACACATTAAACTGGAAACCCTATCCCGTGGCCTTGCCGGCTTGCGGCTTGCCCAGTTGCCCTTGCCCGTGGCCGCCGCCCGCCAGCCCCAGCCCCCAGCCACCTCCGGTCCTCCCACCTTCGCGCAGGCGCCCAGGCGGCCCAGCCCTGTCGGCTGACGGCTGTCGCCGGTCGGCGGTCGCCCAGCCGGCCAGCCCTCGCCCAGCGCCGGAGCGCCCTGCGCCCCAACCCCAAGTCCCCACTTCGGCACTTCCCAGGTCGCTCAGGTCGGCGGTCGGCTGGTTGCAGGCTGCTCGCTCGTGTGCCGCACTGCCGCGCTCGCTCGTGTGTCGCTCGGTCGGTGTGTGCTGGACGCCTGGACTGACTGCTGGTGTCTCTGCTCTCTGGCCGGCTAGCTGCCTAGCTCCTCGCTCCTGCGGCTACAAGGTAATGAAGTTGATGTTTTTTATTTTATTGATCTACTCATTGATCCACTCATCCTCATTCCATATTTCTAGTAGGACCATGGCAGGGAGAGATGAAAGCTCGGACCGTAGTTCGGCGCGCTTGTTGTTGGGAACGCCGCCTCCACCGGCTGCTCTTGGAACTGCTGGTACTAAGAGGAAAGCAACCACACTTATTGCGGCATCTGGACCTGCAGCTAGAGCTAGGAGTGTTGAAGTTGAAGATACACTAGCACCAGCACCAGCAGCACCTCCAATTGTTGAGAGTACCACAAATGTGATAGATAGCAGTGGCACTGGCACACAAGAGGATGGGGATGACCACTCCCTTCCAAAGAGGGATAAGAAGCGCACATCAGTAGTATGGGAATATTTTGAGAAGACAGATATTAAAGTTGAGGTGGATGGGAAGATTTACAATCAAAAGTGGGGTTCTTGCAAGTTTCCTAAGTGTAAGGCAAGGTACAGATGTGAAGGCAGGTATGGAACAACTGCATTTCTAAACCATTTGAGATCAGCACATAGGATTGTTAAAGGCCAACGACAACTCAGTATGGTAAAGGATCATGAAAAGGATTGCACTGTGGTGGAACCCTATAAGTTTGACCAAGCAGTTAGTTTAAGGAAGTTGTATTTGGCAATAATCATGCATGAGTATCCTTTCAATATAGTTGAACATGAGTACATGGTTGACTTCATTAAATCCCTACGACCCAACTTTAGTATCAAGTCTCGTATCACTACTAGAAAAGAAATCATGGACTTATACTTGGAACAAAAGGATATTTTGTATGGTTGTTTGAAAAATGTTCAATGTTGCTTTAGTGCAACCATGGACATGTGGACATCATGTCAAAACAAGTCCTACATGTGTGTTACTCTCCATTGGATAGATGATGAATGGCGTATTCAAAAGAGAATTGTAGGTTTTTTCCATGTTGCAGGCAGCCATACAGGTCAGAGGTTATCACAAACATTTACAGAATTGATGGTGAAATGGTATGTTGAGAAGAAATTATTTTCATTGACTTTAGACAATGCTAGTGCAAATGAAGTAGCAGTTAATGACATTATTGCTGATCTAAATGAGAATCATGGCTCTTTAGCTTGCGATGGTCTGTTTTTTCATGTGAGATGTGCATGTCATATACTCAACTTGGTTGCTAGAGACGGTATGGCTGTAATTACAGGAACTATTGACAATATCAAGAAACTTGTGCTGACTGTAAAAGGATCTCCATTGCAATGGGAGGAGCTTATGAAGCGTGCAAAAGAGTGTGGATTGGATACATCAAAGGGGTTGTCACTTGATGTTTCAACTCGATGGAATTCAACATACTTAATGTTGAGGGATGCATTATATTACAAGCCTGCCTTCATGAGACTCAAATATTCAGATCGTCGTAAGTATGAGAGCATAACTCCTCTTCCTGAAGAATGGGACATGGCTCTAAAGCTTTTTCAGTTGCTAAAAAAATTCTATGACCTTACTGAAATTCTCTCTGGTACGTTATACCCAACTGCAAATCAGTTTTATAAGGGTTTTTGTGACATAAAGGATTTAATTGATAGATGGTGTTGCAGCAATGACTCTACTATTAAAAAAATGGCTGCTGCAATGAGTGCAAAATTTGAAAAATATTGGAAAAAGTCTAGTATAGCTCTTGCTGTTGCATCTTTTCTTGATCCAAGGTACAAGAAAAGGCTTATAGAGTACTACATGAACAGATTTTATGGTTGTTCTTTGGGAAAAGAAAACCTTGAACATCTTGTTAGTATCATAAAAAAATTGTACAAGTGCTATGCTAGTTCACCTTCTGCAACTGCAACCTCAAAGACAGTTCCTAGTGCACCTCAACATGCTAGCACAGATGAGTTGTTGCTGGAAACTCATGATGATGAACTTGAACTTGATCGTTTCTTATATGATGAGACAAGTTTGATGGAATCAGATGCATTGAGTGAATTAGAAAAGTATATGGCAGCTCCTCTTCTGAAGCATAGTGATAGTCATTTTGATATCTTGTCTTGGTGGCGAGGCCAACAAAAGGAATATCCGGTTCTTTCACTCATTGCTCGCGATGTGCTAGCCACACAAGTGTCAACTGTTGCTTCTGAGTCGGCGTTTAGTGCAGGTGGCCGCATCGTTGATCCATACCGTAGCCGGCTTGATCCTGAGATGGTAGAAGCACTTATTTGCACCAAAAGTTGGATTTCAGCAACAAGAAAAGGTATAATTACATAAGTTCTTAGTTATAAATTATAATTTGCCTCCTGCTATCTAATATGCAACTTATAATTGTGTGACTTTCATTTGTTAGAATCTAAGGATATTCCTTCACTTGTCACTGATCTGAACAATTTAGAGGACTTTGCAACATATGTAAAGCTTGCGAATGAAGAGGTATACATGGTTGATGGTTCACTACACAAAATTACATGACATCAGTTTTGGTTCAATCTTTGTACTGATATAAATTGTTTTTATCTTGTTTTAGGCGGAAGACGAAGATAATGATGCAAGTGATCCAGATGTCATGAATGATGAAGAAGAGTTGTTTGGGACGTTTTAATCTGAACTTGAGACTTGTAGTAACTTGAGTCTTTTGGATTTGTGGTCACTGTTCAATGAAGACTTGGAGAGAGTGACGTGTTTACTTTTGGACAAACTGAATGTTTGATGTCCGTGTCAGCTAGCTGTTACTCTAGTCTTTTGGGTTTGGGTTTGTGGTCACTGGCTCACTGCTCACTAAGTCACTAGAGACTTTGTGGAGAGTCATATAGGTTTCACTTTTGGATAGACTGACTGACTGAATGTCTGTTGTCAGCCGTTTGTCTGGTCTTTTGGATTTGTGGTCACTGCTGCTCACTGGAGAGTGGAGACTTGGAGAGAGTGATAGGTATAGGTTTCACTTCTGGATAAACTGAATGTCTGTTGTCCCTGGCAGCTTCTTGTACATAGTTCACGGGCATGTGGTCACTGCTGCTCACTTCTGGATAAACTATCAGTTAATTAGTATGCTTGTATGTGACATGAGTGTAGATATAATTTCTCACTCAAATAATGTCACTATGTGATTATGTTGATGCTATAAACTTAATATATATTAATGTTTGAATTAAGTCATTCAGTTTATTGTTTGTTTTTGTTAATTACCGACTCAAGTTTCATATGTCGATCGTTTTCGACGTATCTTCGTTTCGATTTTTTCGTTTTCGAATGACCGGTAATTTCGATACCGTATACCGACCCTCAACTTTTCGTTTTCGTTTTCGTACCGTTGTTGTAAAACGAAACCAAAACCAATGTTAGTGTTTTTTCGATCGTTTTCGATCGTTTTCATCCCTAAGTAGACCCCGTCCGAGCGAGCCAAGTGCATTGCCTTTTTCCTCTATCCTTCGTAACGGCAGCCAGCACCCAGCAGGACGTCCACGAACAGCGATTGATTTTTCCCCCTTTTACGTAATCAGCAAGACTTTGTCCACCGCGAATTTTAGGTTCTGTTGGAAGCAACCCAGTTTTTAAGAAAATAGTTTTTGTTTTTTTAACTATGAGAGGCTAGCTTTTTAGTTTTTAAGAAACTGTGAATCCAATTTATATAAACGGAAGCATAAACCGTTATGTTTAGAAGCACCTCATTTTCCATAAACCAGTTCTTTACCGTGCATATACATTGATGTCTCTAGATTTTGCATTAGTGTGAAACAATCTCTGGCAAATTAGATAACTGCAATTTGGACGACACTGTTTGTTGCTATACCATGGTCTTGCTTTTTTTTTTTTGCTGTTGACTAGCTCCAGTTTTTTTCCCACTGTAAGCACCCGCACTGGTCTGAGAAACTGAGACAGAGGGAGCAGCCAGAATGTATGTTTCCCATCGTTTAGAAATGGATGGTTAGTTCAATGTTTCATCCCTCGATGGTAGCTGATTATATTAGGGGTATTTGAATGCACTAGAAATAATAGTCAGTGATTAAAATTAGTTGAGACACTCAAACACTCTAGCTAATAGTTCAGCTATTAACTATTTTTAATAAATTATTTAATAGTTGGATAATTATTTGTTAGCTAGCTAATTATACTAATAATTTTTAGTTAATTAACAATTAGTTTTAGTGCATTCAAACACCCTTATTCAAGTCTCCTTTTATTAGAAACGGGATGGGCTAGAAACCTACACTAGTTATTAGATCATTTTAGCACACAAGGACTAGAACAGTGACAGAAGTAAAAAAACCAGCTGCTATAAGTGATTCCGCGTACATTCAGCTTTGAGAATTAAAAGTTGTACAACTTCTTCTTGGAACACAAAAACTTTCAGATAAGAATAAAATTCAGCCATAGTGTCGGCGTTTCGACCCGGTGGTCCCTGGACCGACGAGTGAATTGTCACCGCGTGTCCCACTCCAGATGGGTCGGCGCGAGACGGAGCACGAAGGGGGGAAGAGAACAGGCAAAGGGGAAACCCGCGGCCTTCGTGTTGCCCTGCGCCCAGGTCGGGTGCGCTTGCAGTAGGGGGTTACAAGCGTCCGCGTGGGAGAGAGCGAGAGACTTAGGCGTCGGCCCGCTCCCCCGCGCGGCCAACCTTCTCGTACGAGAGCCCAGGACCTTCCTTTTATAGGCGTAAGGAGAGGGTCCAGGTGTACAATGGGGAGTGTAGCAATGTGCTAACGTGTCTAGCAGGGAGGAGCTAGAGCCCTAAGTACATGCCGTCGTGGCAGTTGGAGAGGTTTTGGCACCCTGTTCATGTGATGTGCCCGTCGGAGGAGAGCTGGAGCCCTGCGGAAGGACAGCTGTCGGGGCTGTCGAGTCCTTGCTGACGTCTCCTTGCTTCCGTAAGGGGCTAAGAGCCGCCGTCGTCATGGAGCACGCGGGGCGCCATCATTATTTGTTTTCCGGGGCGAGCCAGATGGGACGCCGGTCTTGTTCCTCGTAGCCTGAGCTAGCTAGGGGTAGGGTAATGATGGCCTTCCTTGCGACGTGGCGAGTCCGAGCCCGAGGTCGGGCGAGGCGGAGGCTCCTCCGAGGTCGAGGCCGAGTCTGAGCCCTGGGGTCGGGCGAGGCGGAGTCCATCGTCTTCCAGAGCCAAGGCTGAGTCCGAGCCCTAGGGTCGGGCGAGGCGGAGTCCATCGTCTTCCGGAGCCGAGGCTGAGTCGGAGCCCTAGGGTCGGGCGAGGCGAAGTTCGTCGTCTTCCGGAGCCGAGGCTGAGTCCGAGCCCTAGGTGAAAGGGAAATGTGCCCTTGGGCCATTTCTAAGTATTTTGGTGATTGAGTGTCAACACAAGTGCTTCAATGTGAATCAATGCTCATGGATGAACAAAGTGCAAATCTTCAACAAAGGTATGTTTCTAAGTCTTAGTACATTGGTTTTGTGTACTAATATATTTGTCTAAGTATTAGAAACAGATAGAAGAAGAGAAGAGAAGACTTGGCTGTGTACAGCCAAGGGGCTGTTTTGGTCTGGGGCACCGGACTGTCCGGTGGTGCACCGGACAGTGTCCGGTGGTGCACCGGACAGTGTCCGGTGCGCCAGGCTGCCCCAGCCGAAGAGGCCGCTCTCGGGTTTTTCTCCGGCGACTTCGGCTAAAATTCACCGGACTGTCCGGTGTGCACCGGACTGTCCGGTGAGCCAACGGTCGGCCGGGCCAACGGTCGGCCGCGCGATCGGCGCGCGACACGTGGTCGAGCCAACGGTCGGAAGGAAGCACCGGACTGTCCGGTGTGCACCGGACTGTCCGGTGCGCCAGATCTGCAGTGGTCGGCAACGGTCGGCTGCGGCTGTTAAGGAAAGAAATCGGGCACCGGACAGTGTCCGGTGTGCACCGGACAGTGTCCGGTGCGCCCGACGACAGAAGGCAAGGATAGCCTTCCAGATGTGCTCTCAACGGCTCCTAGCTGCCTTGGGGCTATAAAAGGGACCCCTAGGCGCATGGAGGAGAACACCAAGCATTCCTACAACTCTTCTAAGCACCAAGACATCAATCTCACGCATTCGTTTCATTGTGATAGCATATAGAGCTCTTGTGGAGTTGTGAACTCTTTGTGTTGCGTTGCGAGCTCTTGTTGCGACTTGTGTGCGTGTTGTTGCTCTGATTTTCGAGTCTTGTGTGCGTTGCTCATTCCCACCTTACTCCGTATTTCTTTGTGAACTCAATTGTAAGGGCGAGAGACTCCAAGTTGTGGAGATTCCTCGCAAACGGGAAAAGATCAAAGGAAAGAAAAACACCGTGGTATTCAAGTTGATCATTGGATCACTTGAGAGGAGTTGAGTGCAACTCTCGTCCGTTGGGACGCCACAACGTGGAGTAGGCAAGTTTTGTACTTGGCCGAACCACGGGATAACCACCGTGTCAACTCTGTGATTGCTTTCTTGTGGTTATCGTGTTTTGAGTTCTCTCTAGCCACTTGGCCATACTTGTGCTAACCCTTAACAAGTTTTTGTGGCCTAAGTTTTGAACTTGTACAGGATCACCTATTCACCCCCCCCTCTAGGTGCTCTCAATTGGTATCAAAGCCGTTCTCTTCAAGAAAGGGACTAACCGCCCGAAGAGATGGATCCTAAGGGGAAGGGAATTGTGATCAACGACAAGGAGAAGGAGTCCTTCGTCAACGAGCCAAGGGATGACAAGTCCAATGACTCGGGCTCGGGCCACAAGCGAAGAGATGGGAAGAAGAAGAAGACAAGACGCATCAAGGAGATCGTCTACTACGACGACAGTGATGAGTCTACATCTTCCCAAAAGGACAACGACCACAACGACTACGAGCAAAGGAAACCGGTTAATTCTAACTTTTCTTTTGACTACTCTCGTATTCCGCAAAGTTCAAATTCACATTTGCTTTCCATTCCACTCGGCAAGCCCCCACACTTTGATGGGGAGGACTACGGATTTTGGAGCCACAAAATGCGTAGTCACCTATTCTCTCTCCATCCTAGCATATGGGAGATTGTAGATAGTGGAATGCACTTTAATAGTTCGGATAGTCCTATATTCATTAATGAGCAAATCCATAAGAATGCACAAGCTACTACTGTTCTTCTAGCCTCATTGTGCAGGGATGAATACAATAAAGTGAGTGGCTTGGATAACGCCAAGCAAATCTGGGATACCCTCAAGATCTCTCATGAGGGAAATGACGCTACCTTGCTCACCAAAATGGAGTTGGTGGAGGGCGAGCTTGGACGGTTCGCGATGATAAGGGGCGAGGAGCCAACTCAAACATACAACCGGCTCAAGACCCTTGTCAACAAAATAAGGAGCTACGGAAGCACGCGATGGACGGACCACGACGTCGTCCGACTAATGCTAAGGTCCTTTACCGTTCTTGATCCTCATTTGGTGAATAATATTCGTGAGAATCCCAGGTACACCAAAATGTCGCCCGAAGAAGTCTTAGGAAAATTCGTCAGCGGGCGAATGATGATCAAGGAAGCAAGGTACGTGGACGACGCCTTGAATGGACCGATCAACGAACCACAACCTTTTGCTCTCAAAGCTACAAGAAGCAAGGAGGTGCTACCTAGCAAGGTGGCACAAATTGAGGCGGTCGGACTTAATGATGAAGAGATGGCTCTCATCATCAAACGCTTCAAGACGGTGCTAAAGGGTCACAAGGGGCAGCCAAGCAAGACCAAGACGAAGGGGAAGCGCTCATGCTTCAAGTGCGGTAAGATTGGTCATTTTATCGCTAACTGCCCCGATAATGATAGTGACCAGGAAAAGGGAAACAATAGGGAAAAGAAGAAGCATTACAAGAAGGCAAAGGGCGAGGCGCATCTAGGCAAGGAGTGGGACTCGGATTGCTCCTCTTCCGACTCCGACAATGAAGGACTCGCCGCCACCGCCTTCAACAAATCAACCCTCTTCCCCAACGAGCGTCACACATGCCTTATGGCAAAGGAGAAGAAGGTATGTACTCGCAATTCTACCTATGCCTCTTCAAGTGAGGACGAATCTAGTGATGAGGATGAAGTAGATTATTCATGTTTGTTCAAGGGCTTAGATAGATCTAAGATAGACAAAATTAATGAATTAATTGATGCCTTGAATGAAAAGAATATACTTTTAGAAAAGCAAGAGGATTTGTTGTATGAAGAACATGATAAGTTTGTAGAGGCTCAAAAATCTCTTGCATTAGAAATTAAGAGGAATGAAATGCTTGCTTGTGAAGTGTCAACATGCCATGATTCTATTTCTAACTTAAAGAGCATAAACGATGATCTAAATGCTAAACTAGTAGAAGCAAATAAATCCAACTCTTGTGTTGAACATGTTGAAATTTGCACTAGGTGTAAGGATGTTGATATTAATGCCTGTAGTGAACACTTAGGTTCCATTTCAAAATTGAGTGATGAAGTGGCTAGTCTTAATGCTCAACTTAAGACTAGCAAAGGTGATTTTGAAAAACTAAAATTTGCTAGGGATGCCTACACGGTTGGCAGACACCCCTCAATTAAGGATGGACTTGGCTTCAAGAGGGAAGCCAAGAACTTAACAAGCCATAAGGCTCCCATTCCCGCCAAGGAGAAAGGGAAGGCCCCTATGGCTACTAGTGCTAAAAGGAACCATGCCTTTTTGTATCATGATAAAAGACAAACTAGAAATAGAAGTTATGATGCTTTTGATTCATATGTTTATGATTCTCATGCCATGTTTGCTCCTAGTTCTTCTTATGTGTATGATAGAAATGTTACTAGGAGAAATGTTGTTCCTAAAAGAAATGTTGCAAATGTTCATAGAAAAGTAGTGAATGAACCCTCTACAATCTATTGTGCTTTGAATGCTTCATTTGCAATTTGTAGAAAGGATAGAAAAGTAATTGCTAGGAAGTTAGGGGCAAAATGCAAAGGTGATAAAACTTGCATTTGGGTCCCTAAGGAAATTGTGACTAACCTTGTAGGACCCAACAAGAGTTGGGTACCTAAGTCCCAAGCCTAAATTTGCCTTGCAGGTTTATGCATCCGGGGGTTCAAGCTGGATTATCGACAGCGGATGCACAAACCATATGACGGGGGAGAAGAAGATGTTCACCTCCTACGTCAAGAATAAAGATTCCCAAGATTCAATTGTATTCGGTGATGGGAATCAAGGCAAGGTAAAAGGTTTAGGTAAAATTGCAATTTCTTATGAGCACTCCATATCTAATGTGTTTTTAGTAGAGTCTCTTGGATATAATCTGCTATCTGTTAGTCAATTATGCAATATGGGGTATAACTGTCTATTTACAAATGTAGATGTGTCTGTCTTTAGAAGAAGTGATGGTTCACTAGCCTTTAAGGGTGTATTAGACGGCAAACTTTATTTAGTTGATTTTGCAAAAGAAGAGGCCGGTCTAGATGCATGCTTAATAGCTAAGACTAGCATGGGCTGGCTGTGGCATCGCCGCTTAGCACATGTGGGGATGAAGAACCTTCACAAGCTTCTAAAGGGAGAACACGTGATAGGTTTGACTAACGTGCATTTCGAAAAAGATAGACCTTGTGCAGCTTGTCAAGCAGGTAAACAAGTGGGAGGAGCGCATCACAGCAAGAACGTGATGACCACTTCAAGACCCCTGGAGCTGCTGCATATGGACCTCTTCGGACCCGTCGCCTATCTGAGCATAGGAGGGAGTAAGTATGGTTTAGTTATTGTTGATGATTTTTCCCGCTTCACTTGGGTGTTCTTTTTGCAGGATAAGTCTGAAACCCAAGGGACTCTCAAGCGCTTCCTCAGGAGAGCTCAAAATGAGTTTGAGCTCAAGGTGAAGAAGATAAGGAGCGACAACGGGTCCGAGTTCAAGAACCTTCAAGTGGAGGAGTTCCTTGAAGAGGAAGGGATCAAGCACGAGTTCTCCGCTCCCTACACACCACAGCAAAATGGTGTGGTAGAGAGGAAGAACAGGACGCTCATTGACATGGCGAGGACGATGCTAGGAGAGTTCAAGACCCCCGAGTGCTTTTGGACGGAAGCCGTGAACACTGCTTGCCACGCCATCAACAGGGTCTACCTTCATCGCCTCCTCAAGAAGACGTCGTATGAGCTACTAACCGGTAACAAACCCAATGTATCGTACTTTCGTGTATTTGGGAGTAAATGCTACATTCTAGTGAAGAAGGGTAGAAATTCTAAGTTTGCTCCCAAAGCTGTAGAAGGGTTTTTATTAGGTTATGACTCAAATACAAAGGCGTATAGAGTCTTCAACAAATCATCGGGTTTGGTTGAAGTCTCTAGCGACGTTGTATTTGATGAGACTAATGGCTCTCCAAGAGAGCAAGTTGTTGATTGTGATGATGTAGATGAAGAAGATGTTCCGACGGCCGCTATACGGACCATGGCGATTGGAGAAGTACGGCCACAGGAACAAGATGAACGAGATCAACCTTCTTCCTCAACTATTGTGCATCCCCCAACCGAAGATGACGAACAGGTACCTCAAGTGGAGGCGTTTGATCAAGGGGGAGCACAAGATGATCAAGTGATGGAGGAAGAAGCGCAACCAGCACCTCCAACCCAAGTTCGAGCGATGATTCAAAGGGATCATCCCGTCGACCAAATTCTGGGTGACATTAGCAAGGGAGTAACTACTCGATCTCGATTAGTTAATTTTTGTGAGCATTACTCCTTTGTCTCTTCTATTGAGCCTTTCAGGGTAGAAGAGGCCTTGCTAGATCCGGACTGGGTGTTGGCCATGCAAGAGGAGTTAAACAACTTCAAGCGCAATGAAGTTTGGACACTGGTGCCTCGTCCGAAGCAAAATGTTGTGGGAACCAAGTGGGTGTTCCGCAACAAACAGGACGAGCACGGGGTGGTGACGAGGAACAAGGCTCGACTTGTGGCAAAAGGTTATGCCCAAGTCGCAGGTTTGGACTTTGAGGAGACTTTCGCTCCTGTGGCTAGGCTAGAGTCCATTCGTATCTTGCTAGCATATGCCGCTCACCATTCTTTCAGGTTGTACCAAATGGATGTGAAGAGCGCTTTCCTCAACGGGCCAATCAAGGAGGAAGTGTACGTGGAGCAACCCCCTGGCTTCGAGGATGAACGGTACCCCGACCATGTGTGTAAGCTCTCTAAGGCACTCTATGGACTTAAGCAAGCCCCAAGAGCATGGTATGAATGCCTTAGAGACTTTCTAATTGCTAATGCTTTCAAGGTTGGGAAGGCCGATCCAACTCTTTTTACAAAGACATGTGATGGTGATTTGTTTGTGTGCCAAATTTATGTCGATGACATAATATTTGGTTCTACTAACCAAAAGTCTTGTGAAGAGTTTAGCAGGGTGATGACGCAGAAATTCGAGATGTCGATGATGGGCGAGTTGAACTACTTCCTTGGGTTCCAAGTGAAGCAACTCAAGGACGGCACCTTCATCTCCCAAACGAAGTACACGCAAGATCTGCTCAAGCGGTTTGGGATGAAGGACGCCAAGCCCGCCAAGACTCCGATGGGGACCGACGGACACACCGACCTCAACAAAGGAGGTAAGTCCGTTGATCAAAAAGCATACCGGTCAATGATAGGTTCTTTGCTTTATTTATGTGCTAGTAGACCGGATATTATGCTTAGCGTATGCATGTGTGCTAGATTTCAATCCGATCCTAAGGAGTGTCACTTAGTGGCGGTGAAGCGAATTCTTAGATATTTGGTTGCTACGCCTTGCTTCGGGCTATGGTATCCAAAGGGGTCTACCTTTGACTTAGTTGGATACTCAGACTCCGACTATGCTGGATGTAAGGTCGATAGGAAAAGTACATCGGGGACGTGCCAATTCTTAGGAAGGTCCCTGGTGTCATGGCACTCTAAGAAACAAACATCCGTTGCCCTATCCACCGCTGAGGCCGAGTATGTTGCCGCAGGACAGTGTTGCGCGCAACTACTTTGGATGAGGCAAACCCTCCGGGACTTTGGCTACAATCTGAGCAAAGTCCCACTCCTATGTGACAATGAGAGTGCTATCCGCATGGCGGAAAATCCTGTTGAGCACAGCCGCACAAAGCACATAGACATCCGGCATCACTTTTTGAGAGACCACCAGCAAAAGGGAGATATCGAAGTGTTTCATGTTAGCACCGAGAACCAGCTAGCCGATATCTTCACTAAGCCTCTAGATGAGAAGACCTTTTGCAGGTTGCGTAGTGAGCTAAATGTCTTAGATTCGCGGAACCTGGATTGAATTGTAGCATACATGTAGTTATGCTTTTGATCATGTTCCTTTTTGCATTATGTTGCTTATTATGGTGCTCAAGTTGTACAAACACTCCCTGGACCTTACAAGTCCGTTGCAAAGTGATGCACATGTTTAGGGGGAGATGTGTTACAACTTGACCCTTTGAGACTAACCATGTGCTTGAGTTTGATAATTTAGTCTCGAAGGAGGATTGAAAGGGAAAAGGTGGACTTGGACCATGAAAGACTTCCACTGCACTCCGATGAGAGGGTAACTAATTCCAAGTTCATCTCATGAAATCTTATTGCCATTTGCTCTTAATTGAAGACTTTGGTGAGGCAATGGGGTTAATAGGCCAAGATTGATCCCGTTTTGGTGCTTGATGCCAAAGGGGGAGAAAATAAAGGCCAAAGCGATAAATGGATCAGCTACCACTTGAGAGATTTTGAAAATAGTAGAATAGAGTTTTTGTGTTGTTAAACTCTTTTATTGTCTCTCTTGTCAAAAGTTGGCTTCTTGTGGGGAGAAGTATTGATTATGGGAAATAGGGGGAGTTTTTGAAATCTTTGATCAATCTCTTTTGGAATGACTCTCTTTATGCTTCAACATGTGTGTTTGACTTAGAGATAGAGATTTGAGTTTGATTTGCAAAAACAAACCAAGTGGTGGCAAAGGATGATCCATATATGCCAAAATTGAATAAAACTCAAAGTTAGTTTTTATTTGAAGTGATTTTGCACTTGTTCTAGTTGCTTTATGTTGTGTTGGCATAAATCACCAAAAAGGGGGAGATTGAAAGGGAAATGTGCCCTTGGGCCATTTCTAAGTATTTTGGTGATTGAGTGTCAACACAAGTGCTTCAATGTGAATCAATGCTCATGGATGAACAAAGTGCAAATCTTCAACAAAGGTATGTTTCTAAGTCTTAGTACATTGGTTTTGTGTACTAATATATTTGTCTAAGTATTAGAAACAGATAGAAGAAGAGAAGAGAAGACTTGGCTGTGTACAGCCAAGGGGCTGTTTCGGTCTGGGGCACCGGACTGTCCGGTGGTGCACCGGACAGTGTCCGGTGCGCCAGGCTGCCCCAGCCGAAGAGGCCGCTCTCGGGTTTTTCTCCGGCGACTTCGGCTAAAATTCACCGGACTGTCCGGTGTGCACCGGACTGTCCGGTGAGCCAACGGTTGGCCGGGCCAACGGTCGGCCGCGCGATCGGCGCGCGACACGTGGCCGAGCCAACGGTCGGAAGGAAGCACCGGACTGTCCGGTGTGCACCGGACTGTCCGGTGCGCCAGATCTGCAGTGGTCGGCAACGGTCGGCTGCGGCTGTTAAGGAAAGAAATCGGGCACCGGACAGTGTCCGGTGTGCACCGGACTGTCCGGTGCGCCCGACGACAGAAGGCAAGGATAGCCTTCCAGATGTGCTCTCAACGGCTCCTAGCTGCCTTGGGGCTATAAAAGGGACCCCTAGGCGCATGGAGGAGAACACCAAGCATTCCTACAACTCTTCTAAGCACCAAGACATCAATCTCACGCATTCGTTTCATTGTGATAGCATATAGAGCTCTTGTGGAGTTGTGAACTCTTTGTGTTGCGTTGCGAGCTCTTGTTGCGACTTGTGTGCGTGTTGTTGCTCTGATTTTCGAGTCTTGTGTGCGTTGCTCATTCCCACCTTACTCCGTATTTCTTTGTGAACTCAATTGTAAGGGCGAGAGACTCCAAGTTGTGGAGATTCCTCGCAAACGGGAAAAGATCAAAGGAAAGAAAAACACCGTGGTATTCAAGTTGATCATTGGATCACTTGAGAGGAGTTGAGTGCAACTCTCGTCCGTTGGGACGCCACAACGTGGAGTAGGCAAGTTTTGTACTTGGCCGAACCACGGGATAACCACCGTGTCAACTCTGTGATTGCTTTCTTGTGGTTATCGTGTTTTGAGTTCTCTCTAGCCACTTGGCCATACTTGTGCTAACCCTTAACAAGTTTTTGTGGCCTAAGTTTTGAACTTGTACAGGATCACCTATTCACCCCCCCCCCCCTCTAGGTGCTCTCACTAGGGTCGGGCGAGGCGGAGTTTGTCGTCTTCCGGAGCCGAGGCTGAGTCCGAGCCCTGGGGTCGGGCGAGGCGGAGTTCGTCGTCTTCCGGAGCCGAGGCTGAGTCCGAGCCCTGGGGTCAGGCGAGGCAAAGTCCATCTTCCGAGGCCGAGACGGGGGCCGAACCCTGGGGTCGGGCGAGGCGGAGCTTCCTATGTCGCCCGAGGCTGGACTTAGCCGCTGTCAGCCTCACTTTGTCGAGTGGCACATCAGTCGGAGTGACGCAGGCGGCGCTGTTTTCTTGTCAGGCCAGTCAGTGGAGCGGCGAAGTGACTGCGGTCACTTCGGCTCTGTCGACTGAAGAGCGCGCGTCAGGATAAGGTGTCAGGCCATCCTTGCATTAAATGCTCCTGCGATATGGTCGCTTGGCGTGGCGATCTGGCCAAGGTTGCTTCTCTGCGAAGGCTGGGCCTCGGGCGAGCCGAAGGTGTGTCCGTTGCTTGAGGGAGCCCTCGGGCGAGACGTGAATCCTCCGGGGTCGGCTGCCTTTGCCCGAGGCTGGGCTCGGGCGAGGCGAGATCGTGTCCCTTGAGTGGACTGAGCTTTGACCTTAATCGCGCCCATCAGGCCTTTGCAGCTTTGTGCTGATGGGGGTTACCAGCTGAGATTAGGAGTCTTGGGGGTACCCCTAATTATGGTCCCCGACACATAGTTTTAAAAAGAATTTCGAAACAAGCCAACCATGCATGCTTTCCCGAACCAGCGCGCGTAGGACGCGCGTTAGCCACTATAGTATCTGTTGAAGGCTAAAAAGAGCCTCGCGGACGGTCTGGCCCTGAGGTCGGACGGTCCGCGGTCCGGACAGTCCGCGGTGGTGGCACGGACGGTCCGCGCACGCGCAGATTCAGTTAGGGTTCCTAGTTTCTCGCGGGATTTGTTACCTAAAACCGCGGGATTAACTCGGAAATCAGTTTAAAGCGGATCCAGACCTCCCCATTTATATAGATGAAGGGCTATGGCCGATTGAACCCCCAACAATCGATCAAATCAAATCTATCTCTCGTTTTTACCTTACGCATTAGGAGTAGTTCTAGTTTAGCCCTAGTTTAGTATTCAATTCCCCAAATTCTCCGCTTCTCTTCGGCTCTACGTCGATTAGAGGAGTCTAGGTCGGCCTGCCGAGCCTAGACAACTCCTAGGATCTCTCCTCCCCGACGGGGTCCCTCCCGGGAGCGAGATCCAGGCACCGCCGGCGACCTTCGCCGCCCCTGCGCACGCGCGGACCGTCCGGCCTGTAGGCGCGGACCGTCCGGCCGTCAGGCAGGGAACGCCAGCCCCTGTACCAGGTCGCGAACCGTCCGGCCCCTGACCGCGACCGTCCGCGCCTCTGCAGAGGGCACCGCCACCGGTTCTCACGCAGTGTTTGGCGCCCGAAAAAGGTGTCAACATACTTTTGGCGACTCCACTGGGGACTAGGTGTCTAGACCTGCTAAAAATCGGCCCATAGATGGCCGGTTCTAAGGATCACACCAAGATCTCCACCACCAACATCATCAAGCCAGCCATGGAGGCGTTCCCGGCTGATGACCAAAGACCCTTTGAAGACCTCGTAACGCGCGATGAGAAGGAGGTGATGCGGCAATAGAACGAACAACGCGACAAGGAAGAGGCGGAACTGCTGCATAAACTCTCCGAACGGCGCAAGGAGGCGGCAGAAAAGTACTTGTCACACTTCACGGTGGATCGCCACCAGAAGATCATCCGTCAAGGGGAGATCGATATGGAATCTCTCCTACCTCCACTTCAGGGTCCCGCTGTAAGTACTCCAGATCTATCTCTTACGACTTTCATGGACCAACGAGGAGATCAGTTAAAGCAATATGTAGATGAATCTGTTAAAATGCATCTACGTGCATACGAGAAATCAGCTGCTCCTAGCTTTCCATCGCGAGAGTCTAATACAGAGCCACACGTGTCAAACACATCGGCTATAAACGGGCCACCCTTGACCCAGCCATCATATGGTATGCCGATGCACGCTTTCATGTCACCATCACAGCCGCAACCACTAGGCATGTGGCAGGTACTGGACACGACCGGACCGTCCGAGCATCATCTTAGACAGTCCGGTTATACCGCGGACCGTCCGGCGTATGTCGTCGGACCGTCCGACCCGATGCAGGCCCGCACACGAAACACTCAGGTCGCACCGTACATGGCCGAACCATCAGGGTACAACCGCGAACAATTCGGCCCCATCACGGACCGTCCAGTGCATCACACCGGACAGTCCGGATATGTTGCGGACCGTCCGCCATCTTACGTCGGACCGTCCAGATATGGCATGAACCGGCCGACGTATTACGCCGGACCATCCGACTCTACACGAGTCCACGCGCAGACTACCCAAGTCGCGCCATACATGATCGATCCATCCGGGTACAGCCCTGGACCATTCGGCCCGATCGCGGACCGTCTAGTTCTTTACGACAGACGATCTGGGTACGAGACTACCCACGTAGCACCATATACGGTTGGACAATCTGGATATACCTTCGGACCATTTGGCCCGGTCGCGGACCATCCGACCTCTTACGTCGGACCGTCCGGATATGCGTACGCAGAGCCGAGAGCTGCGCAATACACACAGTTCCCACATTCCTCGCAACCACATTATGGTGCCCCACCAGCCACACATTATAATCATGCCATACCACCTCATGGACATAGGGTTGAATACTGTTCGGCTACAAGAGAGCCTGAGAGGTATAAGGCAGGAGCTGGTGACATTAATAGGACACCTAACACACACCTCAAACACCCCTGGGAGGAAAGCCGACAGAGTGATGTCAGGCAACCTGAGATTTCCACCCACAAACTCAATGGATGGTCGCCAGACATGGCGGAGAGGATCAGAGACGAGGTAGCCGGGATGTTTAGTGTGTCAGGTATAGGGCAATTGTATCGGAAGCCTTATACCCACCGATTCGACACCGTGCCATATCCACAGGGAACTAGAATACCGGACTTCTCTAAATTTTCTGGTGAAGGTGGGAAAAGCACACACGAACATATTAGCCAACTAGTCGGTTGCCCGTGCGTTGCGACGGCTTACAATAATACCCACGTAAACTATCCATTAAAAAAATTCAAGATTTTTTATTGATTGTCTCCGCTCTCTGTATAATATTTTTTTTGATTTGGCTAATTGATGTTATTGTTTACTTCATGCAATATGTCTTGGTACAACACGACCAATGAAGTGAGCGATTAGAAAGAGTTCACAAGTTCACAATGACTGATGAATGAACATAGATTATAAAATGACATAATTTCATCATACAGAGACCAAATAAGACAAAATTTGTGAGCTCAAGTTTCTAAAATAAGTCTCATGAAGTCAAACTTATAAAAAAGATAGATCAAAATATGAAGTGATTGCTAAAGTCAGGCATCAATAAAAACCGGATGCGCTCCATATAAATTATGCTACTTCGTAGCAATTACTAACGTTTAAAACCAACAAATAACCTTTTATTTTATTGTTAGTGTGACAAATCATTGTTGCTCCATCCAATTCAGCAACCTCAAACACCATGTAGTCCATTGCGCCAATGTGGTCTCAGAAACGACCTAATGTTTGTAAGAGCCAAGAACGTCGTGCCGTGCTTAGGCTGCAGCCTCAGCCCGTAGTGCTGGCCCGACCCGACACGATTATTTTTTTTATTTTACAAAAAAGTATATACCTATATACAATTTATATTCAATATTAAAAACATCTTAGCATGATGTTGTACTGGTTAGACAGCTTCACCCAGTGTCTCTCGTCCTTCTTCCATCAGGACATGGATTCGAACCCCACCTCCTGCACCGTTTTTTTAACATTTTACGTTGATTTAATTAAATGGGTCGACAGGCTAACGGGCTGGCTCGACACAGTTAGCAGGCCGGCATGACGTGCCTGAGCCATAGTTCTGGTCCGCGTGCGTCTAGCCCGTGTCGGACGGCGTTTGGCCATCTATATAGACGTGCAACGAATTAATTTGAAATAGCTGTGAGGAGTTATTTGTAAAAAGATGACGCATGACGACCGTTGAAACTGGTGCTTTAAGTATAGTATAGATTCATAGCACACTTGGGAGAATTGGCTGATGGGGAAGCCTACCACGTTCGTTTATTCTCGTTGTCCCTTACTGATACAGCATTCGCATGGTACGCAGCTTTGCCACCAAACTCTATTAACTCTTGGGAAGAATTAGAGCGGAAATTTCATGAACACTTCTTCTCAGGAGAACATGAATTAGAATTGGCTGACTTAGCTTCAGTCCGACAGGGGCCTGAAGAATCGGTTAATGACTATATCCGGAGGTTCCGGGACACTAGAAACCGATGATTTCAGATCCATGTCGCAGAAAAACAACTAACAGGGCTGGCTTTCAATGGGTTGCGACCCTACTTAAAAGAAAAATTAGATGGCACCCAATTCTTTTCGCTAGTGCACTTGCACCAGCGGGCTATGACCTGTGAAAGCCGAAGTAAGGAGACATCAAAATCGGCTAATCATAAGATGCATCTAGTGGCATACGATAATTCGAACGATGAATCCACAGATGTATACACCGCCGAACTAGTTTGGCCAGGACATGCTAAACCTTCCGCATGTTCTGCTTTACAGTCGATTCGAAAGAATCGACAAGAAGAAGTTAAGTTTACTTTTAATGTTGCCAAATGCGATAAAATATTTGACGAGTTACTAAAAAATGGCAACATTAAATTAACTCATACTATTCCTCCTCCTGATGAACTAAAGAGGCGTGCTTATTGTAAGTGGCATAATTCCTTTTCTCATGCCACCAATGATTGTAATGTTTTTCGCCGACAGATACAATCGGCCATAAATGAGGGTCGATTGGCTTTCCAGGAGATGCAAGTAGACACACAACCTTTTCCTGTTAATACAATAGAACTCACATGCAAAAAGGTCTTGGTTCGACCCGAAATGGCCGATAAAGACAAAGGCAAGGGCATCGTCATTGGCGATCCTCGCATGTTAATTATATCGCAAAAGGAGATTGCTCAAAAGGCTTCGGACGAGAAGGCTAAAAAGTCCGAAGGCACCGGGGGACATGCACAATTAATAAACCAAACACATCAGCCTGGCCCGAGCATCGCAGATGGTCCGGCACCTACGTGCGGACGGTCTGGTGTTCGGACAAACGGTCCGGCTAACCCAGCCGGACAGTCCATCTATGACCGAAGGCGTCAGGCTCTACGCGAAGCAAGGAAAGAGACGCAAGGGCAAAGCACATATAGTCGGCTGATCAAAGCCGACTTTACTTTTTATCAGTTGCTCTCCAAAAATGCTAGCAAAAAGACTGTTCCACGTGATCGGTCAATGAAGAAACCCCGGTCACCTGCTAAAACGAAACGGCCGAACAAAACAGCCCAAAAGGAGACGCGACAGGCATCGCTTGTTCATCCTATGAGACCAGGGTACTTTCCAACCATTTATTCATCGTCGGTATATTGCCCTACTCAAATGTGGAATGGCACGACGATGAATCCATGGTACATTTATAGTCCCTTTGTCTATCCAGGCTGGGGGCACCTCCATTCTGTTCATTTTGATCCATTGATCAAATGGTCATGGCCGAGAAAGATACAATCCAAAACAGTCTTTATACATTGGTGCTTTATTGAATGATCTCCATATTGAAAAGCCGGTGACTTACATCAGGTTCAGTTCGTATGCTTTTGGTTCGTCAACCTTCACCAAAAGGCAGGGGGCATATGTTGAAGGCTAAAAAGAGCCTCGCAGACGGTCCGGCCCTGAGGCCGGACGGTCCGCGGTTCGAACAGTCCGCGGTGGTGGCGCGGACGGTCCGCGCACGCGCAGATTCAGTTAGGGTTCCTAGTTTCTCGCGGGATTTGTTACCTAAAACCGCGGGATTAACTCAGAAATCAGTTTGAAGTGGATCCAGACCTCCCCATTTATATAGATGAAGGGCTATGGCCGATTGAACCCCCAACAATCGATCAAATCAAATCTATCTCTCGTTTTTACCTTACGCATTAGGAGTAGTTCTAGTTTAGCCCTAGTTTAGTATTCAAATCCCCAAATTCTCCGCTTCTCTTCGGCTCTACGTCGATTAGAGGAGTCTAGGTTGGCCTGCCGAGCCTAGACAACCCCTAGGTTCTCTCCTCCCCGACGGGGTCCCTCCCGGGAGCGAGATCCAGGCGCCGCCGGCGACCTTCGCCGCCCCTGCGCACACGCGGACCGTCCGGCCGTCAGGCAGGGAACGCCAGCCCCTGTACCAGGTCGCGGACCGTCCGGCCTCTGACCGCGGACCGTCCGCGCCTCTGTAGAGGGCACCGCCACCGGTTCTCACGCAGTATTTGGCGCCCGAAAAAGGTGTCAACAGTATCTTTTTTATTGTTTTAAACATTTGATTTGGCCTTCTATATTGACGACCATCAATTGATTAGTGCCTTGACTAAATGTAAGTGAATTTCTTCTTCACTTTTGGCTAAGTCCCTCGACTGTCAAGCCGCTATTTGTCCTTCACCCTTTCACTCGGTGCCTCAAAGCAATCCACTTGATATTTTTTACCTTCCCAAGATGTCTTGTCGATGCTTCATATCATAATAATACTATTCTATTCTATTTGTACTATTGCCTTGCTCTTGAACTATATTTTTTTGTTAATCTCCATAAACTTGGCAACCAAATATTATAGTACCAATATTTATCGTCCGCTAGTTTACTCAGTTTTAAACTAAACCACGACAAATAAAAAACGGAGGGAGTAACTATTTATAGACTGAATTGAAAAAATTGTGATAAACATACATGAATGTGAGTCCAATAGATAATACTGTATTAAACTTAGGACTATTCTATTTGTACTATTGACTGAGCTCGTTTCCACCCCTTACCTGGAACTAACATCTACAAGTGTTGTAAAGATTATTAGTCATTTAGTATTATTATAATTCAATTTAACAAACCTCACGTAGAATACAAAAAAACGAAAAAAAGAAGGTTTAGAAACGAAAAGTCAAATCTCACGGCCGCCCGTGTACTCCCAGCCGCACAGAGCGAAGGTGAGCGGGCAAGCAGTTGAAACACAAACCAGATAAAAAAAAAGCTATCCTGCCCCATCCCTCTCGCTTCCCAGAGAATTAGGGCCGACAGGAGTATCTCTGCTCTGTGGCTCGCCCCCGTGCCTGTCAGCCGTCCAGGGGGCCCCAACACTAATCCCAGGATCCGCGACGGCGGGCGATCTCGCGTGCAGACACGCAGCACGGGAATCGCGTCGTGTTGCGTTGTGTTCCCGAAAGCAAAAGAAGAGGCACCGGGAGCTTCCGCGTTCGTTCGGTCGGTCGGTCGTGCCTGTGGCACCGTCACCGACTACCACCGGATGATGGTGACACGTCTCCTGTTCCACGATCTGACGGACACCAAAAAACGCCGCTTGCGCGCCGACCCACAACGAATCCACCGCCGGCCGCAACGGATCCTTTTGCTCTACTACTACTACTATCCTCCACAAAGCAAGGAACAAAACAAGGCTTGGACGAAGCGGACTGACTGCGACGGTTCCCGTCTTCAGATTGGGGGCTAATGAACGCGCATGGAATTTCTGCAAATGTCTGTCTTTCTTGTTCGTTTACTCCCACAACTCAGAGCGATTCTCGGGAGAACAAAAGAAAACGAAAAAAAGAAGGTTTAGAAACGAAAAGACAAATCTCACGGCCGCCCGCGTGCTCCCAGCCGCACAAGAGAGCGAAGGTGGGCGGGCAACAAGCAGTTCAAACACAAAACAAAGAAAAATCCAAAAAAAAAACTATCCTGCTGCCCCATTCCTCCCGCTTCCCGGAAAATCAGAGCCGGCAGGCGTATCTCTGCTGTGGCTCGCCCGTGCCTGTCAGCCGTCTAGGGCACCCCACCGGCCCACCCCAATCCCAGGATCCGCGACGGCAGGCGATCTCGCGTCCAAGTCCAAACACGCACGCAGCAGCACGATGAATCGCGTCCTGTTGCGTTGTGTTCCCGAAAGCAAAAGAAGAGGCAGCGGGAGCTTCCGTGTTCGTGCCGAGCACGTCCACGATTTGATGGGACATCCGAGACGCCCCGCCGACCGCCCGACCCCAACGAATCCACCGCCGGCCGCAACGGCTCCTTTTCCTCTACACTACTTGTCTACACGTACTTGTCTACTACTTCATCCTCCTCCACAAAGCAAGCAACCTAGGATTCGTTCGGTCCGCTCCGCTCCGCCTGACGTCACGGCACAGGAACAAGCCTTGGACGAACGGACTGCGACGGTTCTCGTCTTCAGATTGGCCTACTGAACACGCATGGAACGTCTCCAAATGGGAATTGGACGTATAGTATTCATATCATTGGAATTAGAAGGGAGTAGAGGGAGGAATTTGAATGCACCATAATCCTCTCCAAATTCCATATGGATCGAGATTACAATGAACAAGCCAAGCCTTAACTCGTAGCCAGATCAAAAGACGGCAGGAGGCACACACGCTCGGCTTCGACTCTTCACCCCGGGAAAAGTTTAGAACCCGGGCAAAAAAAAAATTAACAGAACAATGGTTCGACGAACCGAAATGCATTTGAACTCATGGTAAAAAATAAAAAAACGGGAGGCGCATCACATCACATCTCAGGCTTCTCAGCACAACACACTCTGGCTCTCCCCGTCAATGAATGGTGATAAAAATCGATAGATCGCCGCGGCCCCGTCGACGGCTCCGGCGAGCATCCCACCCACGCAGCCGGCCTAGACGACGGTGTGGAGGATGATCTCGGAGGCGTCGAACCTGTGCGCCTGCTGCTTCAGCATCACGGCGGCGGCGGCGGTGGCGGCGGTGGCGGAGTCGCCCTTGCGGCCGTCCCCCGCGGCCGCCGGCCCGCCAGCGGGCGGGTGGTAGTAGAGGCGCGCGGTCTGCGGGCAGTGGGAGTGGAAGCGCGCGGCGATGCGCACGCCCATGTCCAGCAGCTCCACGTACTTGCCCATGTCAAGCGCCTCCTTCTCCTTCTCCTTTGCAGGCTGCAGCGCAGATGGATGAATAACCTCTTCTCTTCACTTGTCGAACGGGAAGGGGAGCTTAGCGTAGCGGGTTGAGTGGATCCAGGTCGGTAGTAGAGGTAGCTAGAGCTTCTGCTTCTGCTTTTTTTCGTGGAAGGAAGTGTCCCAGGAACAGGGCGCGGCCATGGGACGGCGGAGGAGAGGGGTGCTCATGCCTGAGGAAGGGGGAGGAGATGGCCGGCCTCCTTTATAGTACTAGGGTGTGGGTGGCGATGAGTCGCCGAGTAACCCCCTCTCTCTGTCTCTATTCAGGTCCAGCCAGGGGTGGCGTGGGCTGGACCGCTGGAGTACATACAGTAATTAATTACCGTAAACGTTGCTGGAGATTTTTCAACTCTCGCGCGTGCGTTGGTTAACAACCGCGTGGACCAGGTGGAAGGCCTGCTTTATTTTATTTGAAAGTTCAAAAAAACGGACCTCGCTGGTTTGTTTTATTGTTTACCATGCTTTTTTTTTACTCCCGTCGTTTCCGTTGGCAGGAAAACTAAAGAAAAAACGTTTTGTGGCCGGCATGCGCCATGCGGGGGAAAAAAAAGAAGCACGTGAAGCTCCGTTGCTTTCATGGGTTTGGGGGCCTCAATTTCACGCTACTACTTGAGAGCGAAAGCAAGGACACAGCACTCTCTCTCGCTGGCTCTCCGTGTTGGTTGGAGGAAGGAATGGATGGAGGGAGGGAGGTTGCTGGCGCTCTGGGTTCACGCACGGCAACGGGAGCCAGCCTGGCGAGGTGCGGCCTCGCCCGGATGAAGCCCTCCTCCGCCTGGACATGTGGTGTCCGGTCCAGGACGGTGCGATTTTTTTCTGCAAGAAAAAAAAGCTTGTACTAGCAGCGCTACTACTAGTACTCTACCTTTCCTTTTCCTACGAGTAATAGTTGTTAGATTTTTTATAGGCTTGACCCATCTATTGAATAAACTCTATGATGTGTAATGGTGGAGAATACCAATAGTATTATATTGGAAGTCCAAAGGTCTTTTTGCTTAACTTATATGGTATGAATTATTCCATTTAATTTGAGAAGTCAGAAAATGGACAGGGCGTGCCACGCGCGCGCCGCCGCCGCCGGCCGGGCCGGGCATGGCGAGGCGGGCGTGGTTGTGTTAATTTTTAGCACTTATTAACCGCGGGAGTTTCAACTCCGGGTTAAACCTTTCAGTTGCATGTCTCTTCGTCAGCTGCATGCGAGACCTTTGTCCTTCAGCTGCTCGTCTCTTGGCGTGTCGCATGCGACCATTTCAGAGTCACAGCCCAGCCGCAAGTGAGGGTATTCCCATCTCGTGACTCTGCGCGCATAGAGCAGCGAGAGGGCAGGTGCCTCCGAAGCCCTTGCCGTTCGAGACCTTGCACGTGGGTTCGTCATTAGGTTTTTGGGGAGCGTCTACGCGACTGCCCAAAACATCTTCTACTTGACGACATGACAAGGGAAGCTGAACAAGGATCTGTATCATCAGAGCGCATGAGAGGGTATGATCAGTTTATTTTCTTACTATTTTGCGTTCTGCAGATTATATATGTTTCATATATTTATCTATGTTGTTTCATATGTAGCAATGATTCTATCTTATCTGTTCCGTCTTATTATAATATGTTATATCTGTTTGTTTTAATTTTACACTCATGCTGTTTATATTACTATCTGTTTAGTTTCAATTGTTCAGTTAGTTTATATGTTTATCGTATTTATATCATTTATATGATTCATATGTTTTGTGTTCTTATGATCCATATTGTTATGAATCTATTTAAGAGCACGATTTCTATGATTAATTATTTGTTATATATCATCATTATAATGTTAATTTATGGAATTAAAATGATATAGAAAATGTCTATAATTCTAACACTAGCTAGCCACTGCGTGGGGGTGGAGGCCTGGGGGTTCCGTTCACACGCGCGGCGGCGACGTGGTCTGTTGTTGCTGGTGGTGTACTGGTGCGGCGGGATCTGCTCTGGCCGCTGCTGTCCATTGCCTGCCTGATGGATGGTGCCAAATGCAGCGCACCGTTCAGCATTAGCAGAGGACAGAGAGAGAGGAGACTTTTGGGAGCTTCTGACCTCTTCTCCTTGGCAACGCGGAGGCAAGTTGTTAAGCACCACACTAGTAGCCAGGCCGATAGTAATGATCAACTGAGAATCTGTGGTGTGTGCAGCCGTTTCACACGCAACAACCGGACCGGACCAGACCGGCCGACCCGATGCTGTGGTATACTATATATTCTTTGACAAGCAGTATAGGAAGACTGTCTCCAGCAACATCCTCTATATCCATCCTCTATATCCGTCTTTTACAGTCTACTCTAAAAGATTTCATCCTCTATATATCATTCCTCTCCAACAACGTCCTCTAAATCACGTCCTCTATACGCAAATACATATATTAGAGACATTTTTAAATTTTTAATTTTTGTACATACATATTTGCCATACTCTTAAATATATTGTACATATTTTAGTTTTGCTAAATCGGTTGTTTAAAGTATTCAAATGGATAGAGTAACATTTAGAGAAACTCTATATATAGAGGATCCAACAACGTTCTCTAAATTTAGAGGATTGTTTAGAGGACGCTGCTAGAGTGAGTAGATGACGATCTGATCCTCTAAATTTAGGATACAGAACTCTTTAGGCTGTCTCCAGCAACGTCCCCTAAATTTCATCCCCTAAAGGAATATTCTCTGTCCTTTACAGCACACTCTAAAAGATTCTACTCTCTATATTTTTTCCATCTCCAACAACGTCCTCTAAATTCCATTCTCTATTTCTACAGTGTTAACAAAATCCATAAAGTACCATATTTATTCACTCTTTTGCATATAATTTGAACATGACGTAATTAACTATTGCAAAAATGACACTTGGACAATTTTGCGAATGTATATTAATTAGGAAATCAATTATCCAGGATTATTGTATATATATTAATTCATGTTGGTTAACTCTAACAAATAATCTATCGTTCGTTTGCCAAAAATAAATTTGCAATTACATGTAAAAATATCATTTACGTATACTTAAACCAATTTCTGGTGTTCAGTTTACACCATAGTCTATGGGTCCCACAACCATCACGTGCACATGAGGGAAAGTGGAGAGAGGAAAACACGAGACTGGCTGTATAGCGTGTGCACAGTGATGCGTCAGGAGTAGCGTACGAAGGAACCGTCCGCTATTTTACCGGACCATTTAGCGTGCCTTGCTGGAGGAAAAAAGGAGGCCGACGTCCGCTACATTTAAGGTACCGGATCCTTTACCGGCCCTTGCTGGACACAGCCTTAGAGTTCCTTGTTGAAGCTAGCCTGTCTCTCCGGCGTCTTCCAGCATGGCATCACCGACCTCCAGTACGCAGGAGCACAGAGGAGCCAATCAAGACAGTGCAACACTGAATGCGGGAGCTGATCTGGACGGGGCATCGGCGACCCTGTGCGCGGGCGCAGAGGAGGTGGCGGCAATGGCCTGTGCGGGCAGCATGGAGCGGCGCCATCCAGTGGCCAACGTCGGTGATCTGCCAGCAACGAGTGTGTTTGAGGAAGATGCACACCACATTTTTGACAAATTTCTTAACCGCCACATCGCGCACAGAACGTTGCTCCTATTTTTATTTTTACTATTTGCTAATTCCCAGCTAGTAGTTAATGGTGTCGTCTAATTAGTAGTTATTGCTTAGTAAAATTATTAATTCCTTCATTTTAATGTCGTTTAGTCCAAGTGAAATATAAGAGAAACAGTAAATGATATATGAGTTTATATATTATCAATTCCTTCATTTTTTTCTGTGTTACGCAGATAATTTATAATCCAAATAATATGATTCTTAAACAATGGAGTATATAAAGTCTGTTAATATTGTAGCTATAGAGGGCTGATTTTAGGGGACATTGTTGGAGACTGAGAAGATATAGAAGACGTAATCTTTTAGAGTGTGCTGTAAATGACAGAGAATATTCTTTTAGGGGTGGAATTTAGAGGACGTTGCTGGAGACAGTCTTAGGAGGGGAGAGTTCCGTCGACCGAAATATCCAACACCCAATCTGAATCTCTTAATGTGTCTTCCACCCTGTATGGCTCAATAGAAGACACAAAAGAGTAATGTTCACAAAAATGAGCGACACAAGATCGAGTGGTTACCCCCTTATGAATATCACTGAGGATGGAGTTCACGGAGTGATCTCTTTGTATCGCTTGGTGGACTCTTGGGTGTGGCGGTCTTTGACCCTGATCATCTTCCTTGTCTTGATCATCTTCATCTCTCCCTTGATCATTGTCTTCCTCTTGAGGTGGCTCATCCTCTTGATCTTCATTTTCATTATCTTGAGCTTGATCCTCATCTTGAGTTGGTGGATATGCTTGCATGGAAGATGATGGTTGATCTTGTGCTTGTGGAGGCTCTTCAGATTCCTGAGGAGACACATCCCCAATGGACATGTTCCTTAACGCGACGCACGGAGCCTCTTCATCATCTAGCTCATCAAGATCAACTTGCTCTACTTGAGAGCCATTAGTCTCATCAAACACAATGTCACAAGAAACCTCAACTAATCCAGTGGATTTGTTGAAGACTCTATATGCCCTTGTGTTTGAGTCATAACCAAGTAAAAAGCCTTCTATAGCCTTAGGAGCAAATTTAGATTTTCTACCTCTTTTAACAAGAATAAAACATTTTCTACCAAAGACTCTAAAATATGAAACATTGGGCTTTTTACTGGTGAGGAGTTCATATGATGTCTTCTTGAGGATTCGGTGAAGGTAGAGCCGATTGATGGAGTAGCAGGCGGTGTTAATCGCCTCGGTCCAAAACCGGTCCGGAGTCTTGTATTCATCAAGCATGGTCCTTGTCATATCCAATAGAGTTCTATTCTTCCTCTCCACTACACCATTTTGTTGAGGTGTGTAGGGAGAAGAGAACTCATGCTTGATGCCCACTTCCTCAAGAAAGCCTTCAATTTGAGAGTTCTTGAACTCCGTCCCGTTGTCGCTTCTTATCTTCTTGATTCTTAATCCGAACTCATTTTGAGCCTGTCTCAAGAATCCCTTTAAGGTCTCTTGGGTTTGAGATTTTTCCTACAAAAAGAATACCCAAGTGAAGCGAGAATAATCATCCACAATTACTAGACAGTACTTACTCCCGCCGATGCTTATGTAAGCTATCGGGCCGAATAGATCCATGTGGAGTAACTCCAGAGGCATGTCTGTTGTCATGATGTTTTTGTGTGGATGGTGTGTACCAACTTGCTTCCCTGCTTGACATGCGCTACAAACTCTGTCTTTCTCAAAATGAACATTCGTTAGTCCCAAAATGTGTTCTCCCTTTAGAAGCTTGTGAAGATTCTTCATCCCAACATAGGCTAGTCGGCGATGCCAGAGCCAACCCTTATTAGTCTTAGCAATTAAGCAAGTATCGAGTTCAGCTCTATTAAAATCAAGTAAGTATAGCTGACCCTCTAATACTCCCTTAAATGCTACTGAATCATCACTTCTTCTAAAGACAGTAACACATATATCCGTAAAAAGACAGTTGTAGCCCATATTGCATAATTGAGAAATAGAAAGCAAATTGTAATCTAAAGAATCTACAAGAAAAACATTGGAAATAGAATGGTCAGGTGATATAGCAATTTTACCAAGTCCTTTGACCAAACCTTGATTTCCATCCCCGAATGTAATAGCTCTTTGGGGATCTTGGTTTTTCTCATAGGAGGAGAACATCCTTTTCTCCCCTATCATGTGGTTTGTGCACCCGCTATCAATTATCCAACTTGAGCCTCCGGATGCATAAACCTACAAAATAAATTTAGGCCTTGTTCTTAGGTACCCAAACGGTCTTGGGTCCTTTCACATTAGAAACAAGCACCTTAGGTACCCAAACACAAGTCTTGGAGCCCTTGTGTTTGCCCTCAACATATTTGGCAACTACTTTGCCTGATTTGTTAGTTAAAACATAAGAAGCATCAAAAGTTTTAAATGAAACATTATGCTCATTTGATGCAATAGGAGATTTCTTTTTAGGCATTTTAACATGGGTAGAATGCCTAGAGCTAGAAGCCTCATTTCTATACATAAAAGCACGATGAGAAACATTATGAGGTTTCCTAGCATGGATTCTCCTAATCTTATGCTCGGGATAACCAGCAGGATATAGAATATAGCCCTCGTTATCCTGAGCCATGGGAGCCTTACCCTTAACAAAATTAGACAATTTCTTAGGGGCATTAAGCTTGACATTGTCTCCCTGTTGGAAGCCAATGCCATCCTTAATGCCAGGGTGTCTCCCATTATAGAGCATGCTACGAGCAAATTTAAATTTTTCATTTTCTAGTTCATACTCGGCAATTTTAGCATTTAGTTTAGCTATATGATCATTTTGTTTTTTAATCATAGCAATATGATCATGGATAACATCAATATTAGTGTCTCTACATCTAGTACAAATAGTAACATGATCAACACTAGATGTAGAGGGTTTGCAAGATTTTAATTCATCAATCTTAGCATGTAACATGACATTCTCATTTCTAAGATTGGAAAATAGAAATATTGCAAACATTTAAATCTATAGCCTTAGAAATTAGCTCATCATTCTCAATCTTAAGGCTAGAAATTGATTCATTCAACTTGTCAATCTTAGCAATCAAATTAGCATTATCATTTTTGAGGTTGACAAGAGAATCATCACAAACATTTGATTTCTCAACCTTAGCAATTAATTTGGTATTTTCAATTCTAAGGTTAGAGATAGTGTCATGGCAAATGCTAAGCTCACTAGTTAATTTTTCACATTTCTCTAATTCCTGAGCATAAGCATTTTTCACCTTAACATGCTTTTTGTTTTCTTTAATAAGGAATTCCTCTTGGCTATCCAAGAGTTCATCCTTCTCATGAATGGCACCTATCAATTCATTTAATTTTTTTTCCTTTTGTTGTATGTTTAGGTTGGCAAAATGTCACACCCGGCTTTAAGGAACAAAGCCAGGTGCATCTCATACATGCGCCAAGAAGACAACATATATAATAACAGAGTGTATAGAGATAAATGTCAATAACATCAGAGTATTTATTACATAGCGGAAGTCTTATTACAAAATAAAAGAATAAATATAAAACAAACTAAGGATCGTTGGCGCCAATGTCGACTGAGAAACGCCACCTAGATCAGATCATACTCCTCGCCTTGTGGCTCCTCCTGAACCACATGTTCTTCTCCTGTGGGGGGGTGAGACAGCAAGGGTGAGCTCACACATGTTCATCGCTCAACAAAGTTGTGGGGAATAATGTGCCATGAACTCACAAAGGCGGGAGATCATGCAAGGTGTAAGGCTTACCAAAGGGAATGGTTAAAGCTGAGCATTGCTTTTAAAGTTGGTCAAAATTTTATTAGCAGTTACTAAGTATAATTGAATATCAAACCATAATAATATAATGGAACAAAGTTAATAATAAATCCCATGCAAATGCAAATGACAAATTGAGTTTAGGTTCCATAATTTAATCATCGGAGAGTCCTGAGCCGCTCATGACCGTGAGCTCGGCTAGTATACCAGTTTTACACTCTGCAGAGGTTGTACTCTTTACCCACAAGTCGTGTTTCCCATGTCGCCAGGGTTAGCTAGGTCCTTAGACACTACCAAGGTGAATGGCTAGGGATCCACTACGAGGCTTTTACAAAGTTCCACTAGCTTCCGAAAACCCGCTACAGTTTATGGGGAGAGCACTTGCAAGAATCCCCCGTCTGACCGCCATCGCAGCAAATCAACCCGAGAACCTCCTTGCAGGCAACTCCCCTACTGCCCTTGCCCCTTTCGGGTAAGGTAGTCTTCCACTAGCTTTCCTAATTAGTCAGCCAAGGGGTCCCATTCCTCCCTTGTGGTGGCACGTGTTTCTCAAGTTAAGCTCCATGTTCCAATTAACAATAATATAATGATCTTGACATGAACATAAATAAAATAACAAAATAACTGGAACATGGATATAATAAATGATTATCCCAAGACCATATAAAGCAATAGCAAAAACTACCCATGTGATTCAGGGGCAAACAAGGTAATGAGATAAACAATCTAGGGTGACCTATCGGGTACCATCAAAATTAAACCTATGCATGGTAAATGATTATAAAGAACGTTATTGGGTAACAAAAGTGAATCAAGGGCACAACTTGCCTGACACTTGAGATTCCAGGTACCAACTTGCTTTTCAGATGACACGTGACCTCGCGCTAGCCGTAGCAATACAAACAAACATGGTATAGATAAAATTAACATCACATCAAACATAAGAACAAACTAAATAATAATGATCTACGCGCTGCTACGAGATCGTGGGAACGAGAACCACTAAAATCGAAGTTACAGTTAAGGAGTTATGAATTTCCGAAGGTTTTATGTGTTTGGTATGGAAATAATTAAGTGGTCAAATTTAATATAGTTTTAATTCTAAAACAGAGTCATTAAGTGCTAAACAATATTAATACAAAATTATAGAAATTAGAACGGGTAAAAAACGAGTTAAAATGAATTTTCTATGATTTACAGAAGTTCTAGTATTTATTTTTGCATTAAAAATAAATTCCTATTTCATTTTCCCTGATTTTCTAATTTCCTAGGACTAGGCGCATGAATCCAGAAAACAGTAGGGGCCCCTGCGTAACAATCCAGAGACTCAGTCTACAGAGCAGGGACGGCGGGTTGGTTTCCGTATTTTACAGGGGTTCTTATGCTAATCTGTCCTGGCGAAAGGGTACGCACCGATCAGAGCCGCCCGATTATAGTTGAACGGCCTAGATTAAATCACCACGGTACATACGGCCGCATCACTCGGAGCCGTTGGATTCCGATCCAAGGCCACACATTCGTCATGACCCCGCCTGCACGATTATGATCCGACGCGCTCGATATCTTACAGCCGCAATCGGCCAGAGATCTCCCAATTGGTGTTGTTGCCTACGAAATCAATGGCCACACACTTTCCCCCTTCCTCCGCCCAACTCCTGACTCCAGTGAACATCAGGCGGTGGTGACCTCGCCGGAGGAATCACAATCCGGCGCTCCAAACCCCCGAACTCAAATTAAACGGCACAACACGAAATTGGGGACATGGTTTAGCAGTGTAGAAGGTTCTCACAGGAAATCTCGGAGTGGTTTCTCCTGGCCACGACACCAGGCGGTCCGGCGTTGGAGCCCCAACCCCGGCGAGCGATTGCCGAGGGTTCGGTTGAACCAAATCGCCCGAGGAGGCCACAAACAGCCCTGGCGAGCGCCCGCGATCACCCGTGACCCCCACCGAATACCCAGGGGGGTCCCGAAAACGATGGGCGCCGGCGGCGGTATCTTTTCTCCTTGCTTAGCGACGCTCTGGAACATGACGCGACGAGGTTCTTCGGGGCAGCGAGCGGCAGAGAACTGAGCACACGGCACATTGCGGGACCCCAGTCTCCCGTCGCCCACAGCTCCAGGAACCGAAGCGCGTGCGTCAGGAACTCCTCGCCGACCTCCTCAAAACACCCAGGTCCAACACCGCGCTCACCAACTGGAACTGCAACGATGCAGATGGTCGATCCCATCTCCCACATGGCGATGAGCTCACTACGGCATCGATGGTTACTTGCCCCAGCACGCTACTGCGCCATATCCTGCAGCAGATGAAGAATTTGGCCAACGGCTATGGTGGGGACGCTTTCGTGGCTGCAGAGGAAAGGGGTAGGGAGGACTCGGTTCTGATTTTATCGCCACGGCGGAGGACGGTTGAGGCGGCCGCGGAAATTGCGCTCAGGTCCGCGCGCTGGTGAGGCAAGGCCCGCCAAACTCGACCAAGCCGTTGCGGTGTGCGGTAATGGCGGGCGCCGCGCGAGAAGCTCGGCTTCTGTTGCGATCAGAGGGGATTGTTGAAGCTGACAAGGTGGGTCCGCGCGTAAGCGAGACAGGAAAAACCAAAAGAAGGGGAGACTGACCATCGGACCCTGCTTGTGTCAGCGAACGTGCAGGAGAGCGGATGGTATGGCTGGAGCGTGGGCTCGACTAGTCAGTAGGCGCGAGCGCGCATAGGGATGGGCCGCGCGCGCGAGTGAGAAAGAGGTGATGGGCTGAATTTAGGGTTGAGGCCCAGCCGCAAGTCTGCTCTTTTTCTTCTTTTCTTTTCAGTTTTTCTATTTTTTTTTGAATTCTATTTGAAATTTATAATTTTAAACAAGATTCAAATTTAGGATTTGAGTTCAAGTGCACATACAAAAATTTAGCATGAAATGCAATTATATTTTTATATTAAATACTTTATTTACTCGAGAATGTCTCCAATATGCAACATATACACACATTGTTTGTAGTCAAATTAAAAGTATATTCAAAAGTTCATATTCACCTATTTTGATAGAAAAGATTTTCTATGCATACTCTTTTATTAATAGATTGTTTAACTAATTCTACATATTTACTACGGCAGTCATTCATATTGGACCTTTTTATTTAACCACTTGTTTCAACACAACTATTTTTACTTCAAAATATAATTTTTCCCTAAATTACCCAAAATGATATTTTGGGGTGTTACACAAAAAGAGTGAAAGTCGCCTAGAGGGGGGTGAATAGGGCGAAACTGAAATTTACAAAGTTAATCACAACTACAAGCCGGGTTAGCGTTAGAAATATAAGTGAGTCCGAGAGAGAGGGTGAAAAACAAATCGCAAGCAAATAAAGAGTGAGACACAAGGATTTGTTTTACCGAGGTTCGGTTCTTGCAAACCTACTCCCTGTTGAGGTGGTCACAAAGACCGGGTCTCTTTCAACCCTTTCTCTCTCTCAAACGGTCACTTAGACCGAGTGAGCTTCTCTTCTCAATCACACGGGACACTAAGTCCCCGCAAGGAATACCACACAATTGGCGTCTCTTGCCTCGGTTACAATTGAGTTTGTCATAAGAAAGAATGAGAAAGAAAAGAAGCAATCCAAGCGCAAGAGCTCAAATGAACACAAATGTCGCTCTCTCTAGTCACTATTGATTTGGAGTGATTCCGGACTTGGGACAGGATTTGATCTCTTTGGTTGTGTCTAGAATTGAATGCTATAGCTCTTGTAATGTGTTGGAAGGTGGAAAACTTGGATGCAATGAATGGTGGGGTGGTTGGGGTATTTATAGCCCCAACCACCAAACTAGCCATTTGGTGGAGGCTGCTGTCGACGGGCGCACCGGACAGTCCGGTGCGCCACCGGACACTGTCCGGTGCGCCAGCCATGTCACCCTGTCGTTAGGGTTCGACCGTTAGAGCTCCGACTGGTGGGGCCTCTGGGCTGTCCGGTGCGCCTGCTGCGCGTGCTCTGACCTCTGCGCGCGCAGGCGCGCATTAAATGCATTGCAGTCGACCGTTGCGCACGAAGTAGCCGTTGCTCCGCTGGCACACCGGATAGTCCGGTGAATTATAGCGGAGCGGCCTCCATTTTCTCGAAGGTAGCGAGTTCAGCGTCAAGTTCCCTGGTGCACCGGACACTGTCCGGTGGCACACCGGACAGTCCGGTGCGCCAGACCAGGGTGCCTTTGGGTTGTCTTTAGCTCACTTTGTTTGAACCCTTTCTTGGTCTTTTTATTGGTCTATTATGAACCTTTGACACCTATAAAACTTATAATCTATAGCAAACTAGTTAGTCCAATTGTTTGTGTTGGGCAATTCAACCACCAAAATCAATTAGGAAAAGGTGTAAGCCTATTTCCCTTTCAATCTCCCCCTTTTTTGTGATTGATGCCAACACAAACCAAAGCAAATATGGAAGTGCAGAATTGAACTAGTTTGCATAATGAAAGTGCAAAGGTTGCTTGGAATGAAACCAATAAATATTACTTACTAGATGCGCATGGATGGCTTTTCTTTTTATTAACATTTTGGACCACACTTGCACCACATGTTTTGTTTTGCAAAATGTTTTGGAAATTCTTTTCAAAGTTCTTTTGCAAATAGTCAAAGGTAAATGAATAAGGTTTTGAGAAGCATTTTCAAGTTTTGAAATTTTCTCCCCCTGTTTCAAATGCTTTTCCTTTGACTAAACAAAACTCCCCCTTAATGAAATCCTCCTCTTAGTGTTCAAGAGGGTTTTAGATATTAATTTTGAAGAGGGTATACCAATTTGAAATTATATCAAAATAAGATACTAATTGAAAAACTTTTTTTAATACCAAATAAAAGACTATAATTTTTGAAATTGGTGGTGGTGCGGTCCTTTTGCTTTGGGCTTGGTGGTGCGGTCCTTTTGCTTTGGGCTAATACTCTCTCCCCCTTTGGCATGAATCGCCAAAAACGGATGCTTGAGTGAAATATGAGCCCTTTTAAACTACTCTCCCCCCCTTTGGACGGAAGTAAAGGAGTGAAGATTATACCAAAGTTGGAGAGTTAGTGCGGAGCGACGGCGAAGGATGAATGATTCGATGGAGCGGAGTGGAAGCCTTGTCTTTGCCGAAGACTCCTTTTCCCTTTCAATCTATGACTTAGCATGAAATGGACTTGAAAGAACACATTAGTCATAGCACATGAAAGAGATGATCAAAGGTATATATATAAGCTATGTATGCAAAACATCAATAAAAATTCCTAGAATCAAGAATATTTAGCTCATGCCTAAGTTTGGTAAAAGTTTGTTCATCCAATGGCTTGGTAAAGATATCGGCTAATTGTTCTTTGGTGCTAACATATGCAATCTCGATATCCCCCTTTTGTTGGTGATCCCTTAGAAAATGATACCGAATGGCTATGTGTTTAGTGCGGCTATGCTCAACGGGATTATCCGCCATGCGGATTGCACTCTCATTATCACATAGAAGAGGAACTTTGGTTAATTTGTAACCATAGTCCCTAAGGGTTTGCCTCATCCAAAGCAATTGCGCGCAACAATGGCCTGCGGCAATATACTCTGCTTCGGTGATTGAAAGAGCCACAGAATTTTGCTTCTTTGAAGCCCAAGACACCAGAGATCTTCCCAAGAACTGGCAAGTCCCCGATGTGCTCTTTCTATTGATTTTGCACCCTGCCCAATCAGCATCAGAATAACCAATTAAATCAAATGTGGATCCCCTGGGGTACCAAAGGCCAAACTTAGGAGTATAAACTAAATATCTCAAGATTCGTTTTACGGCCCTAAGGTGAGCTTCCTTAGGATCGACTTGGAATCTTGCACACATGCATACGGAAAGCATAATATCCGGTCGTGAAGCACATAAATAGAGTAAGGAACCTATCATCGACCGGTATACCTTTTGATCTACGGATTTACCTCCCGTGTCGAGGTCGAGATGCCCATTAGTTCCCATGGGTGTCTTGATGGGCTTGGCGTCCTTCATCCCAAACTTGGTTAGAATGTCTTGAATGTACTTCGTTTGGCTAATGAAGGTGCCCTCTTGGAGTTGCTTCACTTGAAATCCTAAGAAATATTTCAACTCCCCCATCATAGACATCTCGAATTTTTGTGTCATGATCCTACTAAGTTCTTCACATGTAGATTCGTTAGTAGACCCAAATATGATATCATCAATATAAATTTGGCATACGAACAAATCATTTTCAAGTGTTTTAGTAAAGAGTGTAGGATCGGCTTTTCCGACTTTGAATCCATTAGCAATAAGAAAATCTCTTAGGCATTCATACCATGCTCTTGGGGCTTGCTTGAGCCCATAAAGCGCCTTAGAGAGTCTATAAACATGATTAGGATACTCACTGTCTTCAAAGCCGGGAGGTTGCTCAACATAGACCTCTTCCTTGATTGGTCCATTGAGGAATACACTTTTCACGTCCATTTGATAAAGCTTGAAGCCAGGGTAAGTAGCATAGGCAAGTAAAATGCGAATTGACTCAAGCCTAGCTACGGGTGCATAGGTTTCACCAAAATCCAAACCTTCGACTTGTGAATATCCCTTGGCCACAAGTCGGGCTTTGTTCCTTGTCACCACACCGTGCTCGTCTTGTTTGTTGCGGAAGACCCACTTGGTTCCTACAACATTTTGGTTAGGACGTGGAACTAAGTGCCATACCTCATTCCTCGTGAAGTTGTTGAGCTCCTCTTGCATCGCCATCACCCAATCCGAATCTTGAAGTGCTTCCTCTACCCTGTGTGGTTCAATAGAGGAAACAAAAGAGTAATGCTCACAAAAATGTGTAACACGAGATCTAGTGGTTACCCCCTTATGAATGTCGCTGAGGATGGTGTTCACGGGGTGATCTCGTTGAATTGCTTGGTGGGCTCTTGGGTGTGGAGGCCTTGGAACTTGCTCATCCTCCTTGTCTTGATCATTTGCATCTCCCCCTTGATCATTGTCGTCGTCTTGAGGTGGCTCATCTCCTTGATCTTCTTCTTCATCATCTTGAGCCTCCTCCTCATCTTGGGTTGGTGGAGATGCTTGCATGGAGGAGGATGGTTGATCTTGTGCTTGAATGAGCTCTTCGGATTCCTTAGGACACACATCCCCAATGGACATGTTCCTTAGCGCGATGCACGAAGCCTCTTCATCATCTAATTCATTAAGATCAACTTGCTCTACTTGAGAGCCGTTAGTCTCATCAAACACAATATCACAAGAAACTTCAACTAGTCCAGTGGACTTGTTAAAGACTCTATATGCCCTTGTGTTTGAATCATATCCTAGTAAAAAGCCTTCTACAACCTTAGGAGCAAATTTGGACTTTCTACCTCTTTTAACAAGTATAAAACATTTGCTACCAAAGACTCTAAAATATGAAATATTAGGCTTTTTACCGGTTAGGAGTTCATATGATGTCTTCTTGAGGATTCAGTGTAGATACAACCGGTTGATGGCGTAGCAGGCGGTGTTGACCACCTCGGCCCAAAACCGATCCAAAGTCTTGTACTCATCAAGCATAGTTCTTGCCATGTCCAATAGAGTTCTATTCTTCCTCTCCACTACACCATTTTGTTGTGGCGTGTAGGGAGAAGAGAACTCATGCTTGATGTCCTCCTCTTCAAGGAAGCCTTCAATTTGTGAATTCTTGAACTCCGTCCCATTATTGCTTCTAATTTTCTTGATCCTCAAGCCGAACTCATTTTGAGCCCTTCTCAAGAATCCCTTTAAGGTCTCTTGGGTTTGATATTTTTCCTGTAAAAAGAATACCCAAGTGAAGCGAGAATAGTCATCCACAATAACAAGATAGTACTTACTCCCGTCGATGCTTATGTAAGCGATCGGGCCGAATAGGTCCATGTGGAGGAGCTCAAGTGGCCTGTCAGTCGTCAAGATGTTCTTATGTGGATGATGAATGCCAACTTGCTTCCCTGCTTGGCATGCGCTACAGATCCTGTCTTTCTCAAAATGCATATTTGTTAGTCCCAAAATGTGCTCTCCCTTTATAATCTTGTGAAGATTCTTCATCCCAACATGGGCTAGTCGGTGATGCCAGAGCCAACCCATGTTAGTCTTAGCAATTAAGCAAGTATCGAGTTCAGCTCTATTGAAATCAACTAAGTATAGCTGACCCTCAAATACTCCCTTAAAAGCTACTGAATCATCACTTCTTCTAAAGACAGTAACACCTGTATCCGTAAAAAGACAGTTGTAGCCCATTTTACATAATTGAGATACGGAAAGCAAGTTGTAATCTAAAGAGTCTACAAGAAAAACATTGGAAATAGAATGGTCAGGTGATATAGCAATTTTACCCAATTCTTTGACCAAACCTTGATTTCCATCCCCGAATGTAATAGCTCGTTGGGGATCTTGGTTTTTCTCATAGGAGGAGAACATCTTCTTCTCCCTTGTCATGTGGTTCGTGCACCCGCTATCGATGATCCAACTTGAGCCCCCGGATGCATAAACCTACAAAACAAATTTAGTTCTTGATTTTAGGTACCCAAACAGTTTTGGGTCCTTTGACATTAGATACAAGAACTTTGGGTACCCAAACACAAGTCTTTGATCTCTTGTGTTTGTCCCAACATACTTGGCAACTACTTTGCCGGATTTGTTAGTCAAAACATAGGATGCATCAAAAGTTTTAAATGAAATGCTAGGTTCATTTGATGCACTAGGAGTTTTCTTTTTAGGCAATTTAGCACGAGTTGATTGCCTAGGGCTAGATGTCTCACCCTTATACATAAAAGCATGATTAGGGCTAGAGTGAGACTTCCTAGAATGAATTCTCCTAATTTTATGCTCGGGATAACCGGCAGGGTACAAAATGTAACCCTCGTTATCCTGAGGCATGGGATCCTTGCCCTTAACAAAGTTAGATAATTTTTTAGGAGGGGCATTAAGTTTGACATTGTCTCCCTTTTGGAAGCCAATGTCATCCTTGATGCCAGGGCGTCTCCCACTATAAAGCATACTACGAGCAAATTTAAAATTTTCATTTTCTAGTTCATGCTCGGCAATTTTAGCATCTAATTTTGCTATATGATCATTTTGTTGTTTAATTAAAAACATGTGATCATGAATAGCATCAATGTCAACATCTCTACATCTAGTGCAAATAGAAACATGCTCAATGGTGGATGTAGAGGGTTTGCAAGTTTTTAGTTCAACAATCTTAGCATGTAAGATGTCATTTTCACTTCTAAGATCGGAAATGGAAGCATTGCAAACATCTAAGTCTTTAGCCTTAGCAATTAATTTTTCATTTTCAATTCTAAGGCTAGCGAGAGAGGCATTTAATTTTTCAATCTTAGCAATAGAAATAGCATGGTCATTTCTAAGATTGGCATATGAATCATCACAAACATTTGAATCAACCTTAGCAATTAATCTAGCATTTTCATTGCTAAGGTTGGCAATAACATCATGGCACGTGCTTAGCTAACTAGTTAATTTTTCACATTTTTCCATCTCTAGAGCATAAGTATTCTTAACCTTAACATGCTTCTTATTTTCCTTAATTAGGAAGTCTTCTTGGCTATCCAAGAGATCATCCTTATCATGAATAGTGCTAATCAATTCATTTAACTTCTCCTTTTGTTGCATGTTAAGGTTGGCAAAAAGAGTAAATAAATCATCCTCATTATCACTAGAATTAGCCTCATCACTAGAGGTGGCATATTTAGTGGAGGATTTAGATTTAACCTTCTTCTTTTTGCCGTCCTTTGCCATGAGGCACTTGTGGCCGACGTTGGGGAAGAGAAGTCCCTTGTTGACGGCGATGTTGGCGGCGTCCTCGTCGGATGAGGAGTCAGTGGAGCTCTCGTCGGAGTCCCACTTGCGGCAAACATGGGATTGCCACCCTTCTTCTTGTGGTACCTCTTCTTTTCCTTTCTTCTCCCCTTCTTGTCGTCGCCCCTATCACTGTCACTAGAAATAGGACATTTTGCTATAAAGTGACCGGGCTTACCACACTTGTAGCAAACCTTCTTGGAGCGGGGCTTGTAATCCTTCCCCCTCCTTTGCTTGAGGATTTGTCGAAAGCTTTTGATGATTAAAGCCATCTCCTCATTGTCGAGCTTTGAGGAGTCGATGGGGAGCCTACTTGATGTAGACTCTTCTTTCTTCTCCTCTGTTGCCTTGAATGCGACGGGTTGTGCCTCGGGCGTGGAGGAGGTCCCTTGCTCGATGATTTTCTTTGAGCCTTTAATCATTAGCTCAAAGCTCACAAATTTCCCTATAACCTCCTCGGGAGACATTAGCATGTATCTAGGATCACCTCAAATTAATTGAACTTGCGTAGGGTTAAGAAAAACGAGGGATCTAAGAATAACCTTGACCATCTCATGGTCATCCCATTTGGTACTCCCGAGGTTGCGCACTTGGTTCACCAAGGTCTTCAAGCGGTTGTACATGGCTTGCGGATCCTCTCCTTGGTGAAGCATGAAGCGACCGAGCTCCCCCTCGATCGTCTCCCGCTTGGTGACCTTGGTCACCTCGTCTCCTTCGTGCGTGGTCTTGAGCACGTCCCAAATTTCCTTTGCGCTCTTCAACCCTTGCACCTTATTATACTCCTCTCGACTTAGAGAGGCGAGGAGTATAGTAGTGGCTTGGGAGTTGAAGTGATGAATTTGGGCCACTTCATCCGAATCATAGCCTTCATCCCCTACGGATGGTACCTGTACACCAAACTCAACAATGTTCCAAATGCTTGTGTGGAGTGAGGTTAGATGATGCCTCATTTTGTCACTCCACATATTATAATCTTCACCGTCAAAAACCGGTGGTTTGCCTAGTGGAACGGAAAGTAAAGGAGTACTCTTTGAAATACGAGGGTAGCGTAGGGGAATCTTACTATACTTCTTGCGCTTATGGCGCTTAGAAGTTATGGATGGCGCGTCGGAGCCGGAGGTGGATAGCGATGAAGAATCGGTCTCGTAATAGACCACCTTTCTCATCTTCTTTTTCTTGTCGCCACTCCGATGCGACTTGTGGGAAGAGGATTCCTTCTCCTTCCCTTTGCTGCGGGACTCTCTCGATGGAGCATTCCCGTGGCTTGTAGCGGGCTTGTCGCCGGTCACCATCTCCTTCTTGGCGTGATCTCCCGAAATCACTTCGAGCGGTTAGGCTCTAATGAAGCACCGGGCTCTGATACCAATTGAAAGTCACCTAGAGGGGGGTGAATAGGGCGAAACTGAAATTTACAAAGTTAATGACAACTACAAGCCGGGTTAGCGTTAGAAATATAAGCGAGTCCGAGAGAGAGGGTGAAACACAAATCGCAAGCAAATAAAGAGTGAGACACAAGGATTTGTTTTACCGAGGTTCGGTTCTTGCAAACCTACTCCCCGTTGAGGTGGTCACAAAGACCGGGTCTCTTTCAACCCTTTCCCTCTCTCAAACGGTCACTTAGACCGAGTGAGCTTCTCTTCTCAATCACACGGGACACTAAGTCCCCGCAAGGACCACCACACAATTGGTGTCTCTTGCCTCGGTTATAATTGAGTTTGTCACAAGAAAGAATGAGAAAGAAAAGAAGCAATCCAAGCACAAGAGCTCAAATGAACACAAATGTCGCTCTCTCTAGTCACTATTGATTTGGAGTGATTCCGGACTTGGGAGAGGATTTGATCTCTTTGGTTGTGTCTAGAATTGAATGTTGTAGCTCTTTTAATGTGTTGGAAGGTGGAAAACTTGGATGCAATGAATGGTGGGGTGGTTGGGGTATTTATAGCCCCAACCACCAAACTAGCCGTTTGGTGGAGGCTGCTGTCGACGGGCGCACCGGACAGTCCGGTGCGCCAGCCACGTCACCCGGCCGTTAGGGTTCGACCGTTGGAGCTCTGACTGGTGGGGCCTCTAGGCTGTCCGGTGGTGCACCGGACAAGTCCTGTAGACTGTCCGGTGCGCATGCTGCGCGTGCTCTGACCTCTGCGCGCACAGGCGCGCATTAAATGCGTTGCAGTCGACCGTTGCGCGCGAAGTAGCAGTTGCTCCGCTGGCACACCGGACAGTCCGGTGTGCCACCGGACACTGTCCGGTGCATACACCGGACGGTCCGGTGAATTATAGCGGAGCGGCCTCCATTTTCCCGAAGGTAGCGAGTTCAGCGTCGAGTTCCCTGGTGCACCGGACACTGTCCGGTGCGCCAGACCAGGGTGCCTTTGGGTTGTCTTTAGCTCACTTTGTTTGAACCCTTTCTTGGTCTTTTTCTTGGTCTATTGTGAACCTTTGACACCTGTAAAACTTATAATCTAGAGCAAACTAGTTAGTCCAATTATTTGTGTTGGGCAATTCAACCACCAAAATCAATTAGGAAAAGGTGTAAGCCTATTTCCCTTTCAAAGAGCAAGCAAATTATCTTCATCATCATTAGAGCTATCCTCATCAGTAGATGTAGCATATTTAGTGGAGGCTCTAGATTTTACCTTCTTCTTTTTGCCGTCCTTTGCCATGAGACACTTGTGGCCGACGTTGGGGAAGAGGAGGCCTTTGGTGACGGCGATGTTGGCGGCGTCCTCGTCGGAGGAGGAATCAGTGGAGCTCTCATCGGAGTCCCATTCCCAACACACGTGGGCATCGCCACCCTTCTTCTTGTAGTATCTCTTCTTTTCCTTCCTCTTTCCCTTCTTGTCGTCGCCCCTGTCACTGTCACTTAATAATGGACATTTAGTAATAAAATGACCGGGCTTACCACAGTTGTAGCAAACTTTCTTGGAGCTGGGCTTGTAATCCTTCCCCCTCCTTTGCTTGAGGATTTGGCGGAAGCTCTTGATGATGAGCGCCATTTCCTCGTTGTCGAGCTTGGAGGCGTCGATGGGGAGCCTACTTGATGTAGATTCTTCTTTCTTCTCCTCCGTCGCCTTAAATGCGATAGGTTGCACTTCGAGCATGGAGGTGCTGCCTTGCTCGACAATTTGTTTGGAGCCTTTGATCATCAACTCAAAGCTCACAAACTTTCCTATCACTTCCTCGGGAGATATTAGCTTATATCTAGGATCACCACGAATTAATTGAACTTGAGTGGGATTACGAAATACGAGTGATCTAAGAATAACCTTGACCATTTCATGGTCATCCCACTTGGTGCTCCCGAGGTTGCGCACTTGGTTGACCAAGGTCTTGATCTAGTTGTACATGGCTTGTGGCTCCTCTCCTTGGTTGAGGATGAATCGACTGAGCTCCCCCTCGATCGTCTCCCGCTTGGTGATCTTGGTCACCTCATCTCCTTCGTGCGCGGTCTTGAGTACGTCCCAAATCTCCTTGACACTTTTCAAGCCTTGCACCTTATTATACTCCTCTCGACATAGAGAGGCGAGGAGTATAGTAGTGGCATGGGAGTCAAAATGCCGGATTTGGGCGACCTCATCCGAATCATATCCTTCATCCCCCATGGATGGTACCTGCGCTTCAAACTCAACAATGTCCCAAATGCTAGCGTGGAGTGAGGTTAGATGATGCCTCATTTTATCACTCCACATACAATAATCTTCACCGTAATAAATAGGTGGTTTGTCTAATGGGACGGAAAGTAAAGGAGTGCATTTGGAAATGCGGGGATAGCGTAAGGGGATCTTACTAAACTTCTTGCGCTCATGGCGCTTAGAAGTGACGGACGGTGCGTCGGAGCCGGAGGTGGAGGGCGACGAAGAGTCGGTCTCGTAGTAGACCACTTTCTTCATCTTCTTCTTCTTGTCGCCACTTCGATGCGACTTGACGCGGGGAGGTGACTCCTCCCTTCCTTTGGCGCCGAACTCCTTTGATGGAGCCTTCCCGCGGCTTGTGTCCGTTTCCATCTCCCTCTTGGCGGATCCTCCCGACATCACTTCGAGTTGTTAGACTCTAATGAAGTGCCGGGCTCTGGTACCAATTGAAAGTCGCCTAGAGGGGGGTGAATAGGCAAATCTGAAATTTATAAACTTTAAACACAAATACAAGCCGGGGTTAGCGTTAGAAATAAAATCGAGTCCGAAAGAGAGGGCAAAAACAAATCAACCAAAGAAATAGAGCGGATGACACGGTGATTTGTTTTACCGAGGTTCGGTTCTTGCAAACCTACTCCCCGTTGAGGTGGTCACAAAGACCAGGTCTCTTTCAACCCTTTCCCTCTCTCAAACGATCACCTAGACCGAGTGAGCTTTTCTCCTCAATCAAATGGGTCACTTAGACCCCGCAAGGACCACCACACAATTGGTGTCTCTTGCTTTGATTACAAATGTCTTGAGAACAAGAATGGGGAAGAAGAAAAGCGATCCAAGCGACAAGAACTCAAATGAACACGAAAATCTCTCTCTCACAAGTCACTAAGTGTTTGGAGTGATTTTGGACTTTGGAGAGGATTTGATCTCTTGTTTGTGTCTTGGAGTAAAGTCTAGAGCTCTTGTATTGAATGCAATATGCTGGAAACTTGGATGCCTTGAATGGTGGTGGTTGGGGGGTGAAAGTTCCTTTTGCCCGGGAACAGGATCTGGATGTCGCCTAGAGGGGGGGTGAATAGGCGAATAAAAAAATTATCACTTTAAAACTTTAGTTCTTACTCTACTCAAAAACCAGATCGCAGAGGAATGAAAGATCCTTCGAGTAGGTTGCAGCGGAATAGAAGATCCTGTCTCAAAATGCCCTGCACTTCAAATATAATTTGTACCACAGATAAGTGTTGAAGTGCAGATATAAAAAGTGAGTAAGACAGAGAGTCAGCACACAATACAGAGCGAAGCACACAGACGCAAGAATTTATCCCGAGGTTCGGCCAAGCCTGAAATGCTTGCCTAGTCCTCGTTGGAGTTAGCCACACCTGGGCTTGGAGTCTATTTCAACTCCTTCCTCCGTTTGCTCAGATCTGTCAGTATGACAGATAGAGCCTTCCACTATGTTGAGTTGGGTTACAACAAAGCCGCGGCTGCTTACAATCTTCTTGACAGCACTCCGGCAGAGTAACAATGCGCTCAAGACTTTGCTCTAGCTCTTTGCAGCACCTCTCCACTCTCTAAAGGCTTATAACTTTGCCTTCACACAAACTAGAGAGATTTACACGAGAATGAGAGAGAGAATCGATCCGAGTGATGTATACAATTGTTGGCTGCACTTGTGTTGTTGTTTGAGGCGCCTAGGGGTCCCTTTTATAGCCCCAAATGGCCTAGGAGCCGTTAGAGCTTCATTTGGAAGCTCCCAGCCTTCCCTGGTTGCGGGTGCACCGGACTGTCCGGTGGCGCACCGGACAGTGAACAGTAACGGATCTGATTGACAGTTTCCTTCTCTGGAACAGCTAGCCGTTGGTGCACCGGACAGGTTACTATTCACTGTCCTGTGCACCGGACAGGTCACTATTCACTGTCCTGTGCACCGGACACAGCTACTATTCACTGTCCTGTGCACCGGACGCTGCGACTATTCACTGTCCTGTGCACCGGACACAGTTACTATTCACTGTCTTGTGCACCGGACACAGTTACTATTCACTGTCCTGTGCACCGGACAGCTACTATTCACTGTCCTGTGCACCAGCCAACAGCACACTAAGTGCTTTTTCCTCCGTTCTTTCTCCGTTTGACTTCAACTTTTGGGAGGATTTTCCTGAGACTTAAACAAACACATTTAGAGTATAATCCAATTGATTTAGTCCTAGAAACTTACATCTTTCTTGTTCTTCTCCTAGCTTTTCTGTTTCTCCTCCAGCAGAGCTCAGAATGGTACTTTCTCTACAGAAAGAGTTAGAGAGCAAACCAAAGCACCAAACTTGTAGTAAGAGGTGTATGCAAAATGGTTGAACACTCAAACCTTACATACTTAACCTTTTTCATCGTTTTACCCAATTTGGCTTGTTTGAGGTCGATGTTGGACTCTAAACCATCAAGTCAACTTGACTTGATCTAGATTGACATATCTGAGCCCCAACCCCCGTTCACTTCTCGAGCTTGATCTTGAGCCTTATGACTTACACCACATAATTGTAGATGTTACCTCATTGGTTGTAAGTCATGTCCTTATGTAGTGATCCTTGATGCACCATAACTCTTCTTAACTCGATCAACCTTGACTTTGCAAGTCTTCTTCTTCACCCCTGGCTTTGGGTTCCTGGTCTCCTTGACCTTCTCCCATGCACTCGGTACCTCGAAGCTCTTCTTGCCTCCATCCTTGGCTTGATCGGTTGTCTCTGAGTTACGCACACCGAGTCTCACTTAAGCAATGTCCATCTTACTTGTGATGTCCATTATCTAGAGATAATCCAGTCTTTGGACCATCACACTTGTTCACTTGTGTTGAACCCTGTTAGCTTTGCATTAAGCACCTGTTCAACACTTAGCACACTTGTTAGTCCTTTAATTGGGTTGTCATCCAAACCACCAAAACCCACAAGAGAGCTTTCAGGGGGTATTTATAGCCCCAACCACCAAAACAGCCATTGGGGAGGGCTGCTGTCGATTGGCGCACCAGACAGTCCGGTGCGCCACCGGACCCTGTCCGGTGCGCCAGCCACGTCACCCAACCGTTAGGGTTCTGACGGTTTCGACCATTGGAGCTCTGACACTTTGGTGCACCAAACAGTCCGGTGCGCCTCTAGCGCCTATTCTGACTTGTGCCGCGAATTGTAGCTCTGTTAGGGCACTGTGCAGTCGACCGTTGCACTGATAGCCGTTGCTCCGCTTGGTGCACCGGATAGTCCGGTGAATTATAGCGGAGTGCGCTTGAAGAAACCCGAAGGAGAAGAGTTTGAGGTCGATGAGTGCCCGGTGGTGCACCGGACACTCAGTTTCTCTTCAGTTTCTTTTTCTCCTTTCTTTTGAACCCTAACTTGGACTTTTCTATTGGTTTGTGTTGAACCTTTGGCACCTGTAGAACATATAATCTAGAGCAAACTAGTTAGTCCAATTATTTGTGTTGGGCATTTCAACCACCAAAATCATTTAGAAAAAGGTTTGACCCTATTTCCCTTTCAATAGCGCATCGCTCTTTACGTATTTGTGTCTAGAATAGATAGGTTTAACAGAAAAGGTGCTAGCGTCCAGTGGCTAAGGGACCCTCTGTTTTTTTGGGGGCCGGTGCGGTTGCACCCTCCGCACCCCCTCAGGTACGGTTCTGTGTACGATCACTCATCAAACTAATATTAATAGTTTTATGGCACTATAAATCATAACTTCACAAATTTAAAAAGTCGCTACAAAACATATATTTTTTAAATATCAAAGCTTGCGTAAACGGAACATTTTTAGTTACACCTACGAACGTATATGGGTATGGGTATCTGACATAACCGTTACCCGATGGGTGTCTGACATGAGTACAAATCTATACCTACGAACGTATATGGGTATGGGTATGGATTTAATTTTGTCTCGTAGTTATGGATTTATAAACCAAATACTCGTGTCCTAACCACGCGATTGCTATCCCTAGTCACACGATAGGGAAATAAAAAAAGGCCAGCAAAAAGCGAAGTTTGGGCCAAATAGCTGTAAAGGGCTTGTTTATCCTTCAGAAGATAAATACCTTCATCTTTCTTGAAGTTGCTAGCAAGCCAATCTACTATTCTCTGAACAAGTCAAGGACAATATATATCAATATACTTGAGAGCTACCTCCATTAAATTTGCACAATGTATGTAGTTAGATACTTATATCGATTTTGACATTCCATATGGTTTATGCCCACAAATCAAGTTTTCCTGTGTAGATCACTGGCAGGCTTAAAACTCCTGCTAATATATTTTTTGTGCAGGGAATAATATAAACTTGGGTTGAGTTGCAGGGTTAAGTAAACTATGTGAACTAATAATTTTTTTACTTCGACATACTTAACCAGACAAATAAAATTATTAGTTGCAACAGATCTCATCAACCAAATAAAAAAAATAATCTCTGCAATATTTTAAGAACAATAGAAGGTGATGAGGATGGAAGGGGCCGATGGTGAGGCCTGGATTTTGGTGTGGATTCCTTACATGTCAGAGGTCTGGATTGCGGTGACGTAGCTGCAGATTTGGGTGAGTAGTCGGGTGCATGTGGATTGGGGTGCACGTGGATTTGGGCGAGCGGATTTGGGTGAGCCATCGCGCGCATGTGGATTTGGGCGAGGACGAGGCGTGAATCCTGTGCCTCCCTTTAGCGGACCATGTTGCAGGGTCAGAGGGGAGAGGGCGTGGAAGGGGAGAGGGGCAGGGGTAGAATCATGGTGCACGAATGGTCTACATTTGAGTCTTATAGAGTATATATATACGCTGTTTGTAATGGAAGCTAGGGCTTCCGATTGGCATGGGAAGCCCCAGCCCAGGTAGTGGTCACGCACGTGGTCACGTGGGGCCAGTGGGGCGCGTGCGTCTGCGCGATTGTGGGGCACGTTTATGCATGTGTAAACATGTGTTATGTTTTACGTAAACAGAAGGTGCGCACGTGGTGGGGTCGAGTTAGGATGGACGAAGGTGGGCTAGTGTCGTGTTCGCTGGTCGGGTAGTTGGTTCCTACTCGTGTTTATGCTAACATATTTAATGGTTCAGACTTGCATAACAGGAGAGCGGCAACAAACATTTCATTGGTTCGTTCAGGTGGGTCCACACACCACCGTGATTAGCGCGCCCACGAAGCTGGAAGTTACCGTATATATCGGAACAGAAGATATGGAGTCAATCGTGCGTGGGAGCTCAAGCGGATTTTAGCGTAAAACGTGAACCAAAACAACGTAAATGGGTAGAATTTTAGTGTAAATCACCGATCTATTTCATAACGAAAACATGTATGGAAACAAAAAAAATCTGATTTAAATACTTTATTTCTTCCATAAATATAGGATCTCCCCAACATCCATGCATCAAGACTCGTTAGAACCAGTTTATGATATATACTGATACTGATTACACTACACGGTGAAGTTATTTATGCACTACGGTAGACTACGTAAAAAATCTGTTTTCTACTTCATGTGCACAAATTTAGGATGACAAGAATATGAATTGAAAAGAAAATGGATCGGTATACACGAGATTTATAGAATCGTGGCAAATGACCTCATTTCTTAGAGCGGTTACCTTTTTCTAAATTTATATTTTGTTTCGTAAATGTGTGAGTCATAAATATATCTTAAACATATGGCATAAATGGTAGGAATCCAATACACACTGGATTAAGGAAACAAGATAATGCATAAAATCAATAAATCGTTTGCGTAAAATGTGAATAGAAATATCATAAATAGACAAATAGATGGAAGCGAAGCCATGAACTGAAATATAAGTCGTAAAATCTATTGACATTGGCATAATTATGTATACAAAATAGCATAAAATAGGACCGCCGCCCTGCGGAACCGCCGCCTCGCATCTGGGATGCGCCACCACTTCCACCGCCGTCGTCGTTGCTCATGTGCCCCCGAGATCCGACGTCGCGCCGCCGCAGCCGCTCCCATCTCACTGTCATGTGCAACTCAAGGGGTCGCTGCCGCATGCACCTCAGGTAGACGCTGTCGCGCTCGTGCCCTCGGGATCCGCCGCTGCCACCTCGCCGTCGTGCGCACCTCATGGGACCGCCGCCGCGTGCGTGCCCTCGAGATCCGATGCCGCAGCCGCTCCCACCTCGCCGTGGTGCGCGCCTCAGGGGGCCATCGCCGCGCACTGGCCTCAGGCATCCGCCACCGCGAGCGTGTCCCCCGGATCCGCCGTCGCGAGCGTATCCCCCAGATTTGCCGTCGCGCGCTTGCTCCCAGGATCTGTCGCCGCACGCTTGCTCCCAGGATCTGTCGCCGCGCGCGCCTCTCGGGGGTGGAGGCGTAACTGTCGGCATCGCTAAAACTGAATCCTAGCGATCTGGAGCTTCTTTTATAGACGTTTCGGATCTGGTGCAGCTGAACCGGTTGACAACATCGGAGCAGGGCTTTCGCCAAGCTATTGAAAACCCAGGGCTCCATATACATATACATATACTATATATATGTGTGTGTGAGGGAGAGAGAGAAATCGTCAGTTCACTTACAATTGTAGATTATATTACGTATGTAAAAGCACTAGCTCAACTTTGACCGGTTGTCATAAGGAGTTAGTGGCTATAGCTGAGTAGAATACATTCATGATTCAGCTTCTGCGCGACGGCTGAAGCAAGCACAAGTAACCAGCAGCGGCAACTAATCTCAACCATTAGACAACCTTTGAGCTTAATGTGACAAGTTCTCAGTTCAAACATTTCAGAGACATGACATCCGCTACATGTGGAAGATAAATGCATTTCCCAGCATAAAATACATATACAGCACCGACCAAGCACAAATTCAGTCAGTAATGGCTCGCTAATATAGGCCGAGAAAAAGGAAGCACACAAAAAAGATGGAGACATCATTCTGGAAACACAAAGTGTAGCATCTGAAACTCAAAACTGAGAACTTACATGTGTTGGGCAGCTCGAACTAGTAATATGTAATGCTAACCTGCATGCTGTCTTGTAAAGAGCTTTCTCACAGCATTACAAGAGGACATTAAAGCACCATCAGAATAGATCACCTAAAGACATGTAATCCAACTTTGCACCACCTGATTCTAGTAGGTTTACCCACACTGCTAGTTTGCCCCACACTTGGATGATCAAGCTATTGCTGAACATGCAGAGAAGTCTCCAAAAAGCAACAACCTCAACCTTTGGTGGCAAGAACTGATGACTCCAAGAAACAGGGAACGTATGGGGTAATAGCCACATAGGCACAGCCATTTTCAAGAGTGCGGAGACCACGCAGTTCCTGGGTATCCATGTTATATGATACAAGTTTCTGGTTCCAGTGCTGAACAATGATGATAGAATTGTGATCTGGATGAATGGCCACAATATTGAAATCATGGACCAGGCGACCCAGTAATCCAAAAAACTGCAAAGAGCCCACACTGTGCTTCAGGATCCATGCTTTTGTATCATAGTCCTCAAGAACCCAGATTGACATCCGCGTGATGTGTATATGGTCTTGACCTGCTTTCGTATTGACACCGATGCAGTGCAGACGGTCTTGGGATTGACCAATAAAAATGATTAATCTCACATCCTTACCATGCCAGTCGATGATCCTACAAGTCTTCCCTTCCCCATCCACTGCAACTATCACATCCTCTTGTTTCTGAGAATCGAAGCCAACAAAATGCAGCAGATCGTTGATCAAAGCCCTGCCCATCCTGAATTTGATGAGGCATTCACCCCACAGCCCCCATTCACTGCCCTCTTCACCTCGCCGCCACTTGCTTGACCTGTCACTCCATGCCTTCGTTTCAGACGAGTAAGAGTGCACCGTTTCCACATCCTCCACCGTCATATCCTGCCAGATCTGGAACAAGTGGAAGTGCGAGGAGACAGCCGGGTTAAACATCAGAAAGGTGTGTGCATATTTTTCCCCACTATCATAATCGACTTCCGCTTCAAATGCAAATAAAGGTGGAGGCGGACAAGAGCCGGAGCTGGCGGGCACAGTCACCAATTTCTTGGTCGCAGGGTTTGACACGATGTACCCGAACTTGCCCTCCCGCGTGCACCCAAAGAGCAGGAGCCCGTTGCAAGAATCCAAGAGGACCATGCGCTCGACCCCAGGCACCATTGCCTTGATAAAAGAGAAGGAAGGGTCGACCGGAGGCACTCCGCTCCCCGGCAGGCTGGTGAAATGGCCGTAGCTGCGAGGCCCTCCGACGCCGCCGTGGAAGAAGCCTTCCAGGGTCTGGGGCAGCTTCTTGCCGTTGAGGGGGTCGGTGATGAGGTTGCGCCAAGATTTGCACACGTAAGTGGAATGGCGGAGGTCTTTGACGGGCATGCGCGAGAAGATCTCCAACATCAGCTCGTCGTAGAGGTCCGCCATCGACCTTCCCTTTGCGCAGTCCATGGCGCCGGGAGCGGGGAAGGGACGCGCTGCAAGCTAAGAGTTGGGAAGGTGATGGTAGGGATGGATGAGCACGAGAGACGGGGAGTGCTAAATGCGGCGAACAGGGAACGTACCGGCTGCCGGTGAGAGTCGGCGTCGACGGCGACGGCTGCGGCGCTAGCCGACGGGGGCCTTGCTCAGGGGATTTGGGAGGAAAGAAGCCTTGCACGTTTTCTAATAGCCCTAGATGCTCTGAATTTGGAATCTGATTGTATTAATGGGCGATCGGTTAATGATACAAGAGAGAGGGAAGTTTTGTAAAAGCAAGAGGAAGAATTGTTTAGATACTTGTGAGTAGGTATGGAAACGGATCGAATATGCATATATATGAATTCGATACAAATTTAAATGTCACATTTTACTATATTTTAGTCCGAATTCAGATACGAATTCGAATATCTTCGAATACGAATACAAAACGGATAGTCGAATCTAAATTCTTATTCGGATATTTACTCAATTCAACTCAAACAACATACCCTAAAATTTAACATATACATATGCGGATTTTTATTTAGATACAAGTTTATAGATAGTTAAAACAAACTTAAACTAAAATAGATTTCTCGTGATCCTTCATATCCAAGTCAACAATAATATATAAATAATATTTTTAAGCTATCTAAGCATGTAACAAAAGATAAACAACAACTTGTGATATTTAATAAGTGAAATTTATACAAATACAAGTAAATTAGAATTGATATAAAATAGTAAATGTACTAAGAAAACAAATTTTCCGTTCTAAGATGAATGAATGTCCTATATAAATGTGTGTACAAAAACTTAAATGAAAACATGAAGAAATTTATCTATATATTGTGAAGTGGAAAGTTATAGTTGAATGTTTATGGAACTTCGTTGAGATGTATTCACTATATAGATAAAGTGGAGAGTTATAATTGAATGTTTATGCTATTGAATTTTATTATTGAATATCACTAGAAATATAAGGTTGATATATTTATTTATCATATAAATATTTTTTTAAAATATTTTAAATGATATATATCATTTTTCTAGTATATTATTAAACTTAAAGTCATTTTAGTTAGTAATTAGTGATAAAGTTTAGTTTTAAATGGTTTCATGAAATATTTTTTTTTTCACGAATACAGATAGTATCAAATGTTTCATGGTTTTTTCGAATACGAATATGGAATCAAAAAGAGAAAAGACTATAAATCGAATTCGAATACATCCATTTGACATCCATATTGAAATCGAATACAGATACAGATATCCATATTAACAGTTTTAGCGAATACAAATACGGATAATTTGGATCTTCAAACATCCATTTCCAGCCCTACCTGTGAGGTAGGTTTACTTGGGTCGTGTTATAAATGCTTTCTTTAAACATATTGATGGAAGAGGCAAAATTGTTGCTTCAGAATCTCGTCTGGGTATAAATTATTGGCGTTCCGTATATGAACCCCTTCAAATAGGGCTTATTGGTATCAATTCGATGATCCCCATAGGGCGCGGTCAGCGAGAGTTAATTATTAGGGACAGACAGACTGGCAAAACAGCAGTAGCCACATATACTATTCTCAATCAAAAAGGTCAAGATGTAATATGTGTTTATATAGTTATTAGTCAAAGAGCATCCTCCGTGGCTCAAGTAGTAACTACTTTTCACGAAGAGGGGTCCATGGAATACACTATTGTAGTACCTGAAATGGCGGGTTCATCCGCTACACTACAATATCTCGCTCTTTATACGGGAGCAACCCTGGCTGAGTATTTTATGTACTGCGAATGGGATACCTTAATAATTTATGATGATCTCTCCAAACAAGTACAAGCTTTATGGACATATTTGTAATTTCATACGAAGTTGTCCCTCTGGAACAGTGTCATGCACAGAACAATCTTCTTTAGGGGCAGCAAACTCTTATTTGTTCAGCTTCCGAAGTTACCTTCGAGTTCTTATTCTTGTAAAGCCAAAGGTATGTTTGTAATTGTTTATTATATGACAAGGAATAAAACTTAAGGTGAATATGTAGATGAGTTATATGACATGTTCTCCATTATTTACATTTTTTACTCTTGTTGTCTATATATATATTTTTCGCCCTTCATCTTCTCCCTTCAATTAACATTTGAAGAAAAGGTTAAACGAAGGGAGAAGCTTGCAACTTAATAACTTATGTTGCCTTATTTTTGATACCTTGAAGGGATCAAAATGAAGTACCAACACCGACTATTGATGGGGCCATGACGATCGATACCGAACGCCCATGCCAACACATCACTGATCATCAACGACGCCGGTTGATACGAGCTTAGTTATGGTAATCGTATTAGAATCACTTCAGTAAAGACTATAGATAGACATGTTAAAGTTTTCTTGTAATTTCATCTAAGTACAATTAATGAATTAATGTTAATAAGATATTTTTAAATCTTCCTAATTCTTGTGGATAAACTATATAAAACCTAAGTACTTCCTAAGCTATTTAAACCGTCTAACAGGACCTATGTAGTCTTAAAAAGATTTTGTTTGTCTGGCATGCGCTCGGACGCACATAAACAAGCATGCCTACGTCGTCGACAGGGTTACAGAACTTTGGTGGGCATACATCAGCCACATAACGACTTATTTGTACTCCTAGGGAAGGCCAGAATCTGTCAGCTTCTCTCTAAAACGAACTAGCTCTTCTTGATAATCATGTTTACATATTGTCATCTGCTCCAAAATAGTGGCGGAGGCACCTCCGGCATGCCCGGGCACATGTGGCTCGTCCGGACGGCCATTAACCCTTAGGCATGTGCGGTAATAGGGCTGGACAAAATACTCGTGGCTCGTGAGCTCGCTCGACTCGTGGCCAGCTCAGCTCGGCTCGACTCGACTCGTTTTAATTTTATCATGAGCTGAGCTAACATCTTAGCTCGATTCGTTAATGAGCCAGCTCGACATGAGCTCGAGCCAGCTCGTTAGCTCGAATGAGCTAGCATTTATCTGTAAAACAAAGTCTATTCTTATATTGGATGAATTAATAAGTGATGAACTATGTTAGTTTAGGGTTTAAATGATGTGATATATAAAATTATGAGTATTGTTAGTCTTTTCTAGTATTAAATTATTATGAAATTAACTAGCAATTGATTATATTGTTGTATATATACATGTATACTATTTTTTGTTGTGGCCCGCGAGCTAAACGAGCCGAGCCGAGCTGGTTCTCTGACTTGGTTGCTTAACGAGTCGAGCCGAACCATTCGTACCCTTAACGAGCCAGCTCGAGCTCGGTCGAGCCGAGCCGGCTCGATATCCACCCCTATGCAGCAACAAGACGCCCCGACAGTCTGGCGTTCGTCGGGAGGTGGCATAGCAGGCTGCTGGAGTAAGGATGACAATCGGATGGATAGGGCATGGATATATGATTCGTGAACTTATACCCGCGAGGTAAAAATTAACTCATACCTGTACCCATATATATTCATGGGTATGAATCTATATTCATATCTGTCGGTTATATGTTACCTGATGGATATTCATTACCCGTTCATCCACTACAATTTTAGCATTCAACACCATACAACAATTTTATTATATTTTAAAAATGTATCATTTTAACACCCTCAAATGATAATTTTAACACCAAACAACATGTTATACATGAAAATTAAAAAAATAAAAATTTAGGACAATCTATTGAATTCAGATGACCTAGTAGTAGTACCTCACAATTTTATGCAGTAGTATAATAATAGTCTAATACCATCGGGTAACAGGTAACGATGATATCCATATCCACGAAAAAATTATTCACGGATTGCATATGAAAATTTTAGTGATGCATAACCTATAAAAAATTATAGATCCGCCATGGCTGAAGTGGACGACTTGAGTCGATAGCAGTAGAGCACAACCGCACAAGAATGTGGCCGAGGCTTGCTGTCAATCCTTGAACCAGCCCCAGTCTGCCAACCGCTCATGCTCGATGAGTGCCTAGGCTTTAATTCTGGACGGGCTCCACCACTTGGCCCAAAAGATATACGAATAATCACCTATCTTACTTGCCAGTATTGGATTATCATTTACTAATACTAATAGCATGATGCAGTAAAAGTTTGGGACATGTTCAAATTTTGGTTCAGCCTCTTTATTTTTGTTTTGTGCCATCCAACTGAGGCCTTCCACAATTCGCTGTACAAAACTAGTAAGTTCACGCTAGTTTCCTCTTTACATCCAACAGTGCAGATGCCACCATAAACATAATAGGATTTATCTAACTTCTTTTAAAAAGATACAAGGGCGCAATTAAAAAGGAAATAAAATAGGATTCTATGCAAAAAGGCAGAGATGTACTGTACATACCATTTTCCAGGGTGCATAATGAGCTCTTTAGCTAAGGGCAAAGCGATTCTTATAAATTTTACAGTAACTTGTCGATTTCAAACAGTTATATTATATGTCATGGGGTCAAATTTTATAGAGTTCTTACCAAGCATCAACATAGAAGTTAGAAGAAAAGTATAAATACACATGGTCAAGCAAGACACGACTACATACTATAAAACCTGACCTTAGAATAGTTAGCGTCAAAGATTGTTTCAACAATAAAATTTACATTCAAAGAACAATTACACTAAAAAAAGACGTTTCTTCTCCCGTTGGTGAAACAGGATTGGAAATGCAAGACACATGTGCTCAGTTCTTGAAGTAGTATTAAATAGGAGGTTTTCAGAAATGAAATTTCCTTAAATAAATGGAAAATGTGAACAAGACCTGTAGTATTAAAAAAGAAAGTTACCTCAACATTTATGCTCTAGTCTCCTTTTTTATATGTGCAGAATATTTATTATTTTTTACAACACGCAGAGCTACGTATTACTCCCTCCATCCCAAATTATCCTCCATTCCAAATTATAATTCGTTGACTTTTTTGTGCCATATTTGACCGGCTCGTCCTATTCATTATTTTTTTGCGGAAAAAATGAAAAATTCAAAGCCACATTTAAAGTATATTAAATGCTAAACAATATCACATCAAAGATCAACAATAATTATGATTTTTTAATAAGACAACAGTCAAACTTAGGGTAAAAAATCAAATGAATTATAAATTAGAGCGGAGGGAGTATTATATTAAGAAGAAGAAAAAACAGAGGGGAAAAGCCAACAAGCTGAACACACAGGGTAATACCATAGGTGCGCATTCAATATTGAATAATCACAACAAAATATCGAAGCTAATACCTATACTGACCAGCAATTAAGTGTGATCTAATTTGATATATCATAGAACTAACCATGCTGTCCTGTAAACAGCTTTCTCACTGATATATCATGGAACTAACCATGTTGCCCTGTAAACAGCTTTCTCAAAGCATTACAAAAGGACATTAAAGCACCATCATACTAGATCACCTTGCCCCACACTTGGATGATCAGGCTCTTGTTGAACATGCAGAGAAGTCCCCGAGAAACAACAACCTCAGTGTTTGGTGGCAAGAACCGATGACTCCAAGAAACAGGGTATGTAAGGGGTAATAACCGCATAGCCCTTTCCAAGAGTGCCGAGACCATGCAGTTCCTGAGTATCCATGTTATATGATACAAGTTTCTGGTTCCAGTGCTGAATAAGGATGAACGAATTGTGATATGGATGAATGGCCACAATATGGAAGTCTTTGATTGGGTGACTCAGTAATTCAAAGAACTGCAAAGAGCTCACATTGTGCTTTAAGATCCATGCTTGTGTATCATAGTCCTCAAGAACCCAGATCGACATCCGCGTGAAGCGCACTTCAGAGCCTTGATCTAATTGCACATTCACACCGATGCAGTGTAGATGGTCTTGGGATTCACCAATAAAAACAATTGCTCTCACATCCTTACCATGCCAGCCGATGATCCTACGAGTTTCCCCTTCCCCATCCACTGCAATTATCACAGTCTCTTCTTTCTGAAGATCGAAGGCAAGAAAATGCAGCAGACCATCGACCAATGTCCAGCCACACATGAATCCAATCACGGATTCACCCCACAGCTCCCATTCACCGCCCTCTTCACCTCGCCCCCACTTGCTTGACCTGTCACTCCATGCCTTGGTTTCAGACGAGTAAGAGTGCACCGTTTCCACCTCCTTCGCCGCCTTATTCTCCCAGATCTGGACCAAGTGGAAGTGCGAGGAGACAGCAGGGTTAAACATCAGAAAGGTGTGCGCATATCTTTCCCCACCAACCATGTCCCTTTCAAATGGAGGTGGAAGGGGACAAGAGCCGGAGCTGGCGGGCACAGTCATCAATTCCTCGGTCGCAGGGTTTGTCACGATGTACCCGAACTTGTCCTCCCGGGTGCACCCGAAGAGCAGGAGCCCGTTGCAAGAATCCAAGAGGACCATGCGCTCCACGCCAGGCAGCATTGCCGTGATGAAGGAGAAGGAAGGGTCGACCGGAGCCACGCGTTCTCCGCTCCCCGACAGGCTGGTGAATTGGCCGTAGCTGTGAGGCCCTCCGACGACGCCGTGGAAGAAGCCTTCCAGGGTCTGGGGCAGCTTCTTGCGGTTGAGGGGGTCGGTGATGAGGTTGCGCCAAGATTTGCACACGCACGTGCAACGGCGGAGGTCTTTGACGGGCACGCGCGAGAGGATCTCCACCATCACCTCGTCGTAGAGGTCCGCCACCGCCCTCCCCTTTGCGCAGTCCATGGCGCCGGGAGCGGGGAAGGGACGCGCTGCAAGCTAAGAGTGGGGAAGGTGAGGTTAGGGATGGATGAGCACAAGAGACGGGGAGTACAAAATGCGGCGAACGGGGAAGCACCGGCTGCCGAAGAGGGTCTGCGTCGACGGCTGCGGTCTGCGGATGCGGCGCTAGCCGACGGGGCCCTTGCTGAGATGTGGGGTTTGGGAGGAGAGAAGCGTCCTAATAGCCAAAGATTTAATGGTGCCTTTTATGGATGTGCCGGCGTTATAGATATCCATCTCGGTCGAGCCCACCGAGTGGTCCGCGACACGGCATGAAAAATGGCCTAACCCAGCATCGACATGGCCCGGTTTCAAACGTGTCTGGACAAGCCCGGCCCGTTCGTCGTGTCGGGCTGGGCCAAGGATTTCAGCCCGTCGGGTTTAGCCCGACCCGGCCCGTCTAAGGGGGAGGCACGTGGCAGCCCGGTAATGTTAACCGGCCGCGCGCGGCGCGTCCCACTCCCAGGCTCCCAGCCCCACCCCGCCTCTCGCCCTCGCATTTACGCTCGCATTTATGCTCTCAGTCTCAGCCTCTCCGCCTCTCGCCCTCGCATCGACGACTCCGCCCGAACCCTAATCTCCTCTCCCCTCTTGGATCTACGGATCGCCGCCGTCAGCCGGTGTCTCCTCTGTCCTCTGTGCTTGGACTCAGTTGCCCGCCGGGCGCCCCCGCCGTGCTTGGACATCTATACTTACCTTCCTCTCCCAGTCCTCTTCGGTGTTCCTAACCCTAATCCCCTCCGGTGTTCCTCGCTCCACGGATCTCGGCCATCGTCTGTCGTCTCCGGTGCTTCGACTGCACAAGGTGAGTTCCTCGGGCCCTACTCCTTTCCCTTCCCTATTCTATGATTCTGTCGGTGCGTTCATCGGGCCCTACTCCTAACCCTAATTCTTCCGGTGTGTTCCTCAACATAGGTATCGGTGAAATCCGGTGCCGTGTAGTCGTTGAGGAGTCGGAGACGTGTGCGGTGTGCGCGAGGTCGACTGGTCGAGGACTCCAGCTGTGCTCCTCGTGCTCGTTGTCGAGGTCAAGCTCTCAAGGCTATGGATCTTGACCCGGCTGTAGAGGCGGAGGAGCGACAGCTTGAGGACCACAATGAGGCGATGGATGCTAGACAAGCCTTAATGGGTGTTGGTGTCACTCATTTAAATCCTATTGAGCTCGAGGAATTCGTCGCCTCTAGAACAGGCACTGCTATGGACTCCACGAGCCCACCAGCATCTACCACTGCCTCTGCTGCTGGCGGCTCAAGGAAGAGATCCAAAGTTTGGAACAATTTCGACGAGTTAACCAATCTGGTAAATGGTAAGCGTGTAAGGTATGCTGCTCGATGCAAGTTCTGTCATGAGACATTAAGTGCTAGATCCTCTTCTGGTACTGGTCACTTGCTTAGACACAATTGTAGTGCTAAGAAGGCACACGATCGCTTTGGCCAAACCCAAACTGTGCTTAAGTACAACCCCGATGGTTCTTTGCAGCGTTGGTAGTACTGTCCTTCTGTTGCAAGGAATGAACTTTGTCGTTTGATAGCTAGATATGATCTACCTCTATGGCATGGCTCCACTGATGCATTTCAAGAATACATCACTCATGCACATAACCCTAGATTTGTGCATGTTTCTAGGCAAACCACTGCTAGGGACATGATTAAGTTATATAATGAGCGTAAGGTAAACTTAATTGGTACTTCGAAAACTGATGTTACATCTGTTTGTCTAACCTCTGATATTTGGGCTGGCAAGGCTAAGGAAAACTATTTAAGTGTAGTTGCTCATTTTGTGAATTCTCACTGGGAAATAGAAAAAAGGTTGCTTGGTCTAAGGTTAATTGATGGTAAACATAGTGGTGTTAGTATTGCTAATCTGGTTGCTACTGTGATAGATGATTATGCTTTAACTGATAAAGTATTTGCAATCACCTTAGATAATGCTTCATCAAACAATACTGCCATGAAATATCTGAGACCTTTCTTGTCTGGTTACCTTGGTGTGCCTGCTCCTGTTGTGACTGATGATGATTCTTTTACACCTACTGATGATGACTTGTGCACTATGTTCTTGCATCAAAGATGTTCCTATCATGTTATTAATTTAATTGTTAAAGCTGGTCTTCAACATTTGAAAGCTTATATTGATGACTTTAGAACTGCTATAACCTTTTTAAATGCTTCAAATCAACGAATAGTTGCATATAAAAGCTATTGTATGAGTATGGCTATTCGTCCTCGTAAGTTTGGTGTTGACATGAATGTTAGATGGAATTCTACATACTTAATGCTTAAACACCTAGTACCATACAAGTCCAGCTTTTCTGTTTTTATCAAAACCCAGTATCCTTTGCATCTTGATGGTACTCCTTTACTCACTGATGATCATTGGACAATTGCTGAAAAAGTTCTTTCTTTCCTAGAATTATTTTATGAATCCACAGTTGCATTGTCTGTGTTTACTACCCTACTGCTACTTTGATGCTACACCATATTCTGAGGATAGCCAGACATCTAAATTCATTTGAAAATGATAGACTTCTTAGGGCTGCTGTTGTTCCTATGAAAGATAAATTTTTGAAATATTGGAGGGATATTCCTATTCTATATGCTGTTGCATTTATTTTAGACCCAAGGGCTAAGATGAGGGGTTTTAACAAACTCCTTGTCAGGTTAGCTAGCTTAACTGGTACAAATTACTCTAATGTTCCAATTGAAGTTAGATCTAAACTATCCAAGATATTTCAGTTGTATGAAGCTAAATTTGGTGACACACGCCTGTGTGCTAATCAACACCCAACATCTCTTGGTTCTGGTAAGAAAAAAATGGCATGGGATGACATCTATGGTGATGATGACTATAATGGTGAGTTTTATGTGGGAAGGAGACCAGGTTCTAGTTCTATCTCTACTACTGCATCCACTTCTGAGCTGGCATCTTACTTAGATAGTGATACTATAACTGAGTTTGATGAGGACTTCAATGTCCTATCTTGGTGGCATCAATATAAGCTCACTTATCCTATTCTTGCTCTACTTGCTAAAGATGTCTTGACAGTCCCAGCTTCTACTATATCTTCAGAGTCTACCTTTAGTCTTGCTGGTAGGGTGATTGAAAGGGAATTAGGCTTACACCTAGTTCCTAAATAATTTTGGTGGTTGAATTGCCCAACACAAATAATTGGACTAACTAGTTTGCTCAAGTGTATAGATTATACAGGTGTAAAAGGTTCACACTCAGCCAATAAAAAGACCAAAAGTTGGATTCAACAAAGGAGCAAAGGGCCAACCGAAGGCACCTCTGGTCTGGCGCACCGGACTGTCCGGTGTGCCACCGGACAGTGTCCGGTGCACCACCGGACACGTCCGGTGCACCAGAGGACTCCAACGCAAACTCACCACCTTCGGGAATTCCCAGGGTCGACTCGGCTAAAATTCACCGGACTGTCCGGTGTACACCGGACAGTGTCCGGTGCGCCAAGGGAGGTCGGCCTCAGGAACTCGCCAGCTTCGGGAAACTCCAACGGGCAGTCCACTATAATTCACCGGATTGTCCGGTGTGCACCGGACTGTCCGGTGCGACTCCGGAGCAACGGCTATCTCCGCGCCAACGGCTCTCTGCCGCGCATTTAATGCGCGCTCTGCGCGCGCAGAAGTCAGGCGCGCCCATACTGGCACACCGGACAAGGAACAGTGCATGTCCGGTGTGCACCGGACACCCAGGCGGGCCCACAAGTCAGGAGCTCCAACGGTCAGAATCCAACGGCAGTGATGACGTGGCAGGGGGCACCGGACTGTCCGGTGCGCCATCGAGCAGACAGCCTCCCAACGGCCACTTTTGGTGGTTGGGGCTATAAATACCCCAACCACCCCACCATTCATTGCATCCAAGTTTTCCACTTCCCAACTACTACAAGAGCTCTAGCATTCAATTCTAGACACACCAAAGAGCTCAAATCCTCTCCAAATTCCGCACAACACCATAGTGACTAGAGAGAGTGATTTGCTTGTGTTATTTCGAGCTCTTGCGCTTGGATTGCTTTCTTTGTTCTTGATTCTTTCATTGCGATCAACTCACTTGTAATTGAGGCAAGAGACACCAAACTTGTGGTGGTCCTTGTAGGAACTTTGTGTTCCAAGTGATTGAGAAGAGAAAGCTCACTCGATCCGTGGATCGTTTGAGAGAGGGAAGGGTTGAAAGAGACCCGGCCTTTGTGGCCTCCTCAACGGGGAGTAGGTTTGCAAGAACCGAACCTCGGTAAAACAAATCTCCGTGTCTCACTTGCTTATTCGCTTGGGATTTGTTTTGCGCCCTCTCTCGCGGACTCGTTTCTTTATTACTAACGCTAACCCGGCTTGTAGTTGTGTTTATATTTGTAAATTTCAGTTTCGCCCTATTCACCCCCCCTCTAGGCGACTTTCAATTGGTATCAAAGCCCGGTGCTTCATTAGAGCCTAACCGCTCGAAGTGATGTCGGGAGATCACGCCAAGAAGGAGATGGAGACCGGCGAAAAACCCACTACAAGCCACGGGAGCACTTCATCGGAAGAGTCCCGCACCAAGAGGAAGGAGAAGAAGGACTCCTCCAAACGAAAGGAGAAAAAGTCTTCCTCTTCTCACCACAAAGAGAAGAAGGAAAAATCTTCTTCTCACAAGCCGCATCGGAAAGGCGACAAGCACAAGAGGATGAGGAAAGTGGTCTACTACGAGACCGACACTTCATCAACATCGACATCCGATTCCGATGCGCCCTCCGTCACTTCTAAGCGCCAAGAGCGCAAGAAGTATAGTAAGATTCCCCTACATTACCCTCGCATTTCCAAACATACACCTTTACTTTCCGTCCCATTAGGCAAACCACCAACTTTTGATGGTGAAGATTATGCTAGGTGGAGTGATTTAATGCGCTTTCATCTAACCTCACTCCACAAAAGTATATGGGATGTTGTTGAGTTTGGTGCACAGGTACCGTCGGTAGGTGATGAGAACTATGATGAGGATGAGGTGGCCCAAATCGAGCACTTCAACTCTCAAGCAACAACAATACTCCTCGCCTCTCTAAGTAGGGAGGAGTATAACAAAGTACAAGGGTTGAAGAACGCCAAGGAGATTTGGGATGTGCTCAAAACCGCGCACGAGGGAGACGAGCTCACCAAAATCACCAAGCGGGAAACGATCGAGGGGGAGCTCGGTCGGTTCCGGCTTCGCAAAGGGGAGGAGCCACAACACATGTACAACCGGCTCAAGACCTTGGTGAATCAAGTGCGCAACCTCGGGAGCGTAAAGTGGGATGACCACGAGATGGTCAAGGTTATTCTAAGATCTCTTATTTTCCTTAACCCTACTCAAGTTCAATTAATCCGTGGTAATCCTAGATATACTAAAATGACCCCCGAGGAAGTCATCGGGAATTTTGTGAGTTTTGAATGCATGATCGAAGGCTCGAGGAAGATCAACGAGCTTGATGATGCCACCACATCCGAAGCTCAACCCGTTGCATTCAAGGCAACGGAAGAAAAGAAGGAGGAGTCTACACCAAGTCGACAACCAATAGACGCCTCCAAACTCGATAATGAGGAAATGGCGCTCATCATCAAGAGCTTCCGCCAAATCCTCAAGCAAAGGAGGGGGAAGGATTACAAGTCCCGCTCCAAGAAAGTTTGCTACAAGTGTGGTAAGCCCGGTCATTTTATTGCTAAATGTCCTATATCTAGTGACAGTGACCGAGGTGACGACAAGAAGGGGAGGCGAAAGGAGAAGAAGAGGTACTACAAGAAGAAGGGCAGTAACGCCCATGTTTGTCGGGAGTGGGACTCCGACGAAAGCTCAAGCGACTCCTCCGACGACGAGGACGCCGCCAACATCGCCGTCACCAAGGGACTCCTCTTCCCCAACGTCGGCCACAAGTGCCTCATGGCAAAGGACGGCAAAAAGAAGGTTAAATCTAAATCCTCCACTAAATATGAATCCTCTAGTGATGATAATGCTAGTGATGAGGAAGATAATTTACGTACCCTTTTTGCCAATCTTAACATGGAACAAAAGGAAAAATTAAATGAACTAATTAGTGCTATTCATGAAAAGGATGACCTTTTGGATTCCCAAGAGGATTGTCTAATTAAAGAAAACAAGAAACATGTTAAGGTTAAAAAGGCTTATGCTCTAGAAGTAGAAAAATGTGAAAAATTATCTAGTGAGCTAAGCACTTGCCGTGAGATGATTGACAACCTTAGACATGAAAATACTAATTTAAATGCTAAGGTTGATTCACGTGTTTGTAATGTTTCAATTTCCAATCCTAGAGATAATAATGATGATTTGCTTGCTAGGATTGAAGAATTAAATATTTCTCTTGCTAGCCTTAGATTAGAGAATGAAAATTTGATTGGTAAGGCTAAAGATTTTGATGTTTGCAAAGTTACAATTGCCGATCTTAGAGATAAGAATGATATACTTCGTGCTAAGATCGTTGAACTTAATTCTTGCAAACCCTCTACATCTACCATTGAGCATGTTACTATTTGTACTAGATGTAGAGATATTGATGTTGATGCTATTCATGATCACATGATTTTAATTAAGCAACAAAATGATCACATAGCTAAACTAGATGCTAAAATTGCCGAGCACAACTTAGAAAATGAGAAATTTAAATTTGCTCGTAGCATGCTTTATAATGGGAGACGCCCTGGCATTAAGGATGGCATTGGCTTCCAAAGGGGAGACAATGTCAAACTTAATGCCCCTCCTAAAAATTTGTCTAACTTTGTTAAGGGTAAGGCTCCCATGCCTCAGGATAACGAGGGTTACATTTTGTACCCTGCCGGTTATCCCAAGAACAAAATTAGGAGAATTCATTCCAGGAAGTCTCACTCTGGCCCTAATCATGCTTTTATGTATAAGGGTGAGACATCTAGCTCTAGGCAACCAACCCGTGCCAAGTTGCCTAGAAAGAAAACTCCTAATGCATCAAATGATCATGCCATTTCCTTTAAAACTTTTGATGCTTCTTATGTGCTTACTAACAAATCCGGCAAGGTAGTTGCCAAGTTTGTTGGGGGCAAACACAAGGGGTCAAAGACTTGTGTTTGGGTACCCAAAGTTCTTGTTTCTAATGCCAAAGGACCCAAAACCGTTTGGGTACCTAAAATCAAGAACTAAAATTGTTTTGCAGGTTTATGCATCCGGGGGCTCAAGCTGGATACTCGATAGCGGGTGCACAAACCACATGACAGGGGAGAAGAAGATGTTCTCCTCATATGAGAAAAACCAAGATCCCCAACGAGCAATCACATTCGGGGATGGAAATCAAGGTTTGGTCAAAGGATTGGGTAAAATTGCTATATCACATGACCATACTATTTCCAATGTTTTTCTTCTTAATTCATTAGATTACAATTTGCTTTCCGTATCCCAATTATGTCAAATGGGCTACAACTGTCTATTCACTGATGTAGGTGTCACTGTCTTTAGAAGAAGTGATGATTCAATAGCATTTAAGGGAGTGTTAGAGGGTCAGCTATACTTGGTAGATTTTGATAGAGCTGAACTCGACACTTGCTTAATTGCTAAGACTAACATGGGTTGGCTCTAGCACCATCGACTAGCCCATGTTGGGATGAAGAATCTTCACAAGCTTCTAAAGAGAGAACACATTTTAGGATTAACAAATGTTCATTTTGAGAAAGACAGGGTTTGTAGCGCATGCCAGGCGGGAAAGCAAGTTGGAACCCAACATCCACACAAGAACATCATGACGACCGACAGGCCGCTTGAGCTACTCCACATGGATCTATTCGGCCCGATTGCTTACATAAGCATCGGCGGGAGTAAGTATTGTCTTGTTATTGTGGATGATTATTCTCGCTTCACTTGGGTATTCTTTTTGCAGGAAAAATCTCATACCCAAGAAACCTTAAAAGGATTCTTGAGACGGGCTCAAAATGAGTTCGGCTTAAGGATCAAGAAAATTAGAAGCGACAACGGGACGGAGTTCAAGAACTCTCAAATAGAAGGCTTTCTTGAGGAAGAGGGCATCAAGCATGAGTTCTCTTCTCCCTACACTCCACAACAAAATGGTGTAGCGGAGAGGAAGAATCGAACTCTATTGGACATGGCAAGAACCATGCTTGATGAGTACAAGACACCGGACCGGTTTTGGGCCGAGGCGGTCAACACCGCCTGCTACGCCATCAATCGGTTATATCTTCACCGAATCCTCAAGAAGACATCTTATGAACTCCTAACCGGTAAAAAGCCAAATATTTCATATTTTAGAGTTTTTGGTAGCAAATGTTTTATACTTGTTAAAAGAGGTAGAAAATCTAAATTTGCTCCTAAAACTGTAGAAGGCTTTTTACTAGGATATGACTCAAACACAAGGGCATATAGAGTCTTTAACAAGTCCTCAGGACTTGTTGAAGTTTCTTGTGATGTTGTGTTTGACGAGACTAACGGCTCTCAAGTAGAGCAAGTTGATCTTGATGAGATAGGTGAAGAACAGGCTCCATGCATCGCGCTAAGGAACATGTCCATTGGGGATGTGTGTCCTAAGGAATCCGAAGAGCCTCCAAATGCACAAGATCAACCATCCTCCTCCATGCAAGCATCTCCACCAACTCAAAATGAGGATGAGGCCCAAGTTGATGAAGAAGTAGATCAATCAAATGAGCCACCTCAAGAAGATGGCATTGATCAAGGGGGAGATGCAAATGAGGAAGACAAGGAGGATGAGGAACCAAGACCGCCACACCCAAGAGTCCACCAAGCAATCCAACGAGATCACCCCGTCGACACCAACCTCGGCGACATTCATAAGGGGGTAACTACTAGATCTCGGGTTGCTCATTTTTGTGAACATTACTCTTTTGTTTCCTCTATTGAGCCACGCAGGGTAGAGGAAGCACTTCAAGATTCGGATTGGGTAGTGGCGATGCAAGAGGAGCTCAACAATTTCACGAGGAATGAGGTATGGCATTTAGTTCCACGTCCTAACCAAAATATTGTAGGAACCAAATGGGTCTTCCGCAACAAGCAAGACGAGCATGGTGTGGTGACAAGGAACAAAGCTCGACTCGTGGCCAAAGGGTACTCACAAGTCGAAGGTTTGGATTTCGGTGAAACCTATGCACCCGTAGCTAGGCTTGAGTCAATTCGCATATTATTGGCCTATGCTACTTACCATGGCTTTAAGCTTTATCAAATGGACGTAAAAAGCGCCTTCCTCAATGGACCAATCAAGGAAGAGGTCTATGTTGAGCAACCTCCCAGCTTTGAAGACAGTGAGTATCCTAACCATGTTTATAGGCTCTCTAAGGCGCTTTATGGGCTCAAGCAAGCCCCAAGAGCATGGTATGAATGCCTTAGAGATTTTCTTATTACTAATGGCTTCAAAGTCGGAAAAGCTGATCCTACACTCTTTACTAAAACTCTTGAAAATGACTTGTTTGTATGCCAAATTTATGTTGATGATATTATATTTGGGTCTACTAACGAGTCTACATGTGAAGAGTTTAGTAGGATCATGACAAAGAAATTCGAGATGTCTATGATGGGGGAGTTGAAGTATTTCTTAGGATTCCAAGTGAAGCAACTCCAAGAGGGCACCTTCATTAGCCAAACGAAGTACACTCAAGACATTCTAAACAAGTTTGGGATGAAGGATGCCAAACCCATCAAGACACCCATGGGAACCAATGGGCATCTCGACCTCGACACGGGAGGAAAGTCCGTGGATCAAAAGGTATACCGGTCAATGATAGGTTCTTTACTCTATTTATGTGCATCTCGACCGGATATTATGCTTTCTGTATGCATGTGTGCAAGATTCCAAGCCGACCCTAAGGAAGCTCACCTTACGGCCGTAAAACGAATCTTGAGATATTTAGCTTATACACCTAAGTTTGGGCTTTGGTATCCTCGGGGATCCACTTTTGATTTAATTGGTTATTCGGATGCCGATTGGGCGGGGTGTAAGATTAATAGGAAGAGCACATCGGGGACTTGCCAGTTCTTGGGAAGATCCTTGGTGTCATGGGCTTCAAAGAAGCAAAATTCGGTCGCTCTTTCCACCGCCGAAGCCGAGTACATTGCCGCAGGTCATTGTTGCGCGCAATTGCTTTGGATGAGGCAAACCCTGCGGGACTATGGTTACAAATTAACCGAAGTCCCTTTGCTATGTGATAATGAGAGTGCAATCAAAATGGCCGACAATCCCGTCGAGCATAGCCGCACTAAACACATAGCCATTCGGTATCACTTTTTGAGGGATCACCAACAAAAGGGGGATATCGAGATTTCTTACATTAATACTAAAGATCAATTAGCCGATATCTTTACCAAGCCTCTTGATGAACAATCTTTTAACAAACTTAGGCATGAGCTCAATATCATTGATTCTAGGAACTTCTTTTGTTAAAATTGCACACATTGCTCTTTTATATACCTTTGATCATGTCTCTTTTATATGCTATGACTAATGTGTTTTCAAGTCTATTTCAAACCAAGTCATAGGTATATTGAAAGGGAATTGGAGTATTCGGCGAAGACAAAGGCTTCCACTCCATAACTCATACTTCGCCATCACTCCAAGCAACTCTCTATTCCTTGGGGAGAAATGAGCATCAAGGACCGGACTTCGCCTTTGGTATAATCTTAACTCATTTATTTATGACCAAAGGGGAAGATAGCATTAAGAGGGCTCTAATGATTCCGTTTTTGGCGATTCATGCCAAAAAGGGGGAGAAATGAGCCCAAAGCAAAAGGACCGCACCACCACCACCGATTTCAAAAACTTAGTGTTGAATATTTATCAATTGATTTTCCTATTGTGTTCAAAAAGGGGAGAAAGTAGTATTTCAAAATGATATATCAAAACCCTCTTGAACACTAAGAGGTGGATCTCCTTTAGGGGGAGTTTTGTTAAGTCAAAGGAAAAGTATTTGAAACAGGGGGAGAAAATTTCAAATCTTGAAAATGCTTTGCAATCTCTTATTCATTTACCTTTGACCATTTGCAAAAGAACTTTTAAAAAAGATTTACAAAAGAGTTTGCAAAAACAAAACATGTGGTGCAAGCGTGGTCCAAAATGTTATATAAGAAAGAAACAATCCATGCATATCTTGTAAGTATTTATATTGGCTCAAATTCCAAGCAACCTTTGCACTTACATTATGCAAACTAGTTCAATTATGCACTTCTATATTTGCTTTGGTTTGTGTTGGCATCAATCACCAAAAAGGGGGAGATTGAAAGGGAATTAGGCTTACACCTAGTTCCTAAATAATTTTGGTGGTTGAATTGCCCAACACAAATAATTGGACTAACTAGTTTGCTCAAGTGTATAGATTATACAGGTGTAAAAGGTTCACACTCAGCCAATAAAAAGACCAAAAGTTGGATTCAACAAAGGAGCAAAGGGCCAACCGAAGGCACCTCTGGTCTGGCGCACCGGACTGTCCGGTGTGCCACCGGACAGTGTCCGGTGCACCACCGGACACGTCCGGTGCACCAGAGGACTCCAACGCAAACTCGCCACCTTCGGGAATTCCCAGGGTCGACTCGGCTAAAATTCACCGGACTGTCCGGTGTACACCGGACAGTGTCCGGTGCGCCAAGGGAGGTCGGCCTCAGGAACTCGCCAGCTTCGGGAAACTCCAACGGGCAGTCCACTATAATTCACCGGACTGTCCGGTGTGCACCGGACTGTCCGGTGCGACTCCGGAGCAACGGCTATCTCCGCGCCAACGGCTCTCTGCCGCGCATTTAATGCACGCTCTGCGCGCGCAGAAGTCAGGCGCGCCCATACTGGCACACCGGACAAGGAACAGTGCATGTCCGGTGTGCACCGGACACCCAGGCGGGCCCACAAGTCAGGAGCTCCAACGGTCAGAATCCAACGGCAGTGATGACGTGGCAGGGGGCACCGGACTGTCCGGTGTGCACCGGACTGTCCGGTGCGCCATCGAGCAGACAGCCTCCCAACGACCACTTTTGGTGGTTGGGGCTATAAATACCCCAACCACCCCACCATTCATTGCATCCAAGTTTTCCACTTCCCAACTACTACAAGAGCTCTAGCATTCAATTCTAGACACACCAAAGAGATCAAATCCTCTCCAAATTCCGCACAACACCATAGTGACTAGAGAGAGTGATTTGCTTGTGTTATTTCGAGCTCTTGCGCTTGGATTGCTTTCTTTGTTCTTGATTCTTTCATTGCGATCAACTCACTTGTAATTGAGGCAAGAGACACCAAACTTGTGGTGGTCCTTGTAGGAACTTTGTGTTCCAAGTGATTGAGAAGAGAAAGCTCACTCGATCCGTGGATCGTTTGAGAGAGGGAAGGGTTGAAAGAGACCCGGCCTTTGTGGCCTCCTCAACGGGGAGTAGGTTTGCAAGAACCGAACCTCGGTAAAACAAATCTCCGTGTCTCACTTGCTTATTCGCTTGGGATTTGTTTTGCGCCCTCTCTCGCGGACTCGTTTCTTTATTACTAACGCTAACCCGGCTTGTAGTTGTGTTTATATTTGTAAATTTCAGTTTCGCCCTATTCACCCCCCCTCTAGGCGACTTTCAGTGATTGAATAGCGTCGACGTCGCCTGGCTCTAGATATGGTTGAGGTTTTGTCTTGCATAAAAGACTGGGAGCTTGCTGATGCTCATCTGCAGCATACTGTGGAGGAAGAGACATGGGAACTTGAAGCTGAACATGAGAACTTGTACCTTGATGATCCAGAAGAACACAAACAGTAGTTGGTGGTGGACTGGTGGTTGGCTAGCTTAGTTGTTTGCCATATGCCTGATGGCTTATTCTTGTAATGAACTCATGGACCGTATGAACTTATGCCTTAGGGCTTAGGAGTTGTGGCTGTACTCTTTTTTCCTTCTTAGGCTTTTTTTCTCACGAGGTGTGAGTTTTTGCCTAAGAAGGTTTTTAATGAGGCAGCCATTGCACACAGTTCCATAATTATCTGTTTTCATATGTTATGTGTGCTTGTGTGTTCTGCTGTGAATTCAGCGAATTTTAGAATTTTTTGTAATTCCTGATTTTTTGGGGTGTGCTGGGCCAGTGGAGGGCACGACCCGAAATGGCCCACAGGCTTTCAGGCCAGCCCGACACGTTTTGGGCCTCTCCGGGCCGTGCTTGGACACATGTCCTGGCACGAGACCCGAACCGGCACGACCCGAGTCAATAGCGTGTCGGGCCAGGCACGACCCTGTTCGTGCCGTGCCTAACCGGGCTCGGGCCGGGTCCATTCCGGGCGACCCAGATGGACATCTATAGCCGGCGTCCAAATAGGGCCAGTTTAGGAAACCAATTTCATGGAGGGATTTCTATTTTTTAAAGAAAATTAATTTATTTTTTAGAAAAGTAGAAATCCCTTGAAAAAATGAGTGTGCAAACTAGCCTTTAAGGATGTTTGGTTTCTAGCCATTATTTTTTGGTCTATACATTTTAGTACCTTTTAGGCAATGTTTAAATGCATTAGAGCTAATAGTTACTAGCTACTAAAATTAGCTAAAGACATCCAAATAGTCTAGATAATTATTCAGTTTTTAACTATTTTTAGCAAATTAGCTAATAGTTAGCTAGCTATGTGTTAGCTCGCTAATTCTACCAATAATTTTTTAGCCAACGAACCATTAGCTCTAGTGCATTCAAACACCTCTTAGTCTCTAAATTGGCAATCACAAAGACTAAAATAGAGATAATCCCTCTTTTAGTCCATGTGTTCGGCAATTCAATGACTAAAAGGGATAAGTAGAGAGACTAAACATTAGTTCATATAAACCAAACACCCACTTACAATCTTAGCAATGGTAATCGACACAAAATCACTCTGGCAACTTTAAAGTTTAAAGTTTTCTTGTATTGTCATCTAAGGAGGTGCTTGGTTTCTATGGACTAATTTTAGTCCCCTATTTTATTCTATTTTAGTCTTTAAATTGCTAAATGCGAAAACTAAAACTATATTTTATTTCTTTATTTAACAATTTAGGAACTAAAATAAAATAAACTAGAGGGACTAAAAATTAGTCCATAGAAACCAAACACTCTCTAAGTCCAATTAACAAATTAATATTAATAGGATCTTTTTAATATTCCTACGTCTCATGGGTAAATTATATAAAACTCAAGTACCATCCTAAGCTTTTTAAAACCGTCTAAACAGACCTCTACGGGCTTAAAAAGTTTAAGTTTGGATGATATGTGGTCATGCACACATTAAAATTGTGCCTACGTCGTCGATCGGGATAAAGAACTTTGATTGCAACTTCATAGATATTAGAAATAGATACCGACCTATCGGGCGCTATACCGGCCAATTATACACACTATCAATGTCAAGCAGTATTAGTGCTCTTTAACATGTTCAGGTATTGAGAGTTTCTACTTCCCACAATAAGGGCTAACAGACGCTCATCTAAAATTTGCTATTTAATTCATCGGACATTGAATTTTCTAGTGACCTCGCCTAATAATACTCAATCAAATATTAAGCATGGATAAGGAAACCATCAAAATCCAGACAAAGGTAGTGGTTCAATACATTGGTTATGCATATAAAAAATTAATTAATTGTTTGTTGATGAATCCCATTGATAGTCGCCTAGAGGGGGGGTGAATAGGGCGAAACTGAAATTTACAAATATAAACACAACTACAAGCCGGGTTAGCGTTAGAAATAAAAACGAGTCCGCGAGAGAGGGTGCAAAACAAATCTCAAGCAAATAAGGAGTGTGACACAAGGATTTGTTTTACCGAGGTTCGGTTCTCGCAAACCTACTCCCCGTTGAGGTGGTCACAAAGACCGGGTCTCTTTCAACCCTTTCCCTCCCTCAAACGGTCCCTCGGACCGAGTGAGCTTCTCTTCTCAAATCAAAACCAGGAACAAAACTTCCCCGCAAGGGCCACCACACAATTGGTGCCTCTTGCCTTGATTACAATGGAGTTTTGATCACAAGAACAAGTGAGAAAGAAAAGAAGCAATCCAAGCGCAAGAGCTCAAAAGAACACGACAAATCTCTCTCGCTAATCACTAAAGCCTTGTGTGGAATTGGAGAGGATTTGATCTCTTTGGTGTGTCTAGAATTGAATGCCTAGCTCTGTAAGTGGTTGAGAAGTGGAAAACTTGGATGCAATGAATGATGGGTGGTTGGGGGTATTTATAGCCCCAACCACCAAACTAGCCGTTTGGTGGGGCTGTCTGTCGCATGGTGCACCGGACAGTCCGGTGCACACCGGACATGTCCGGTGCGCCAGCCATGTCACCAAAGCCGTTGGGATTCGACCGTTGGAGCTCTGTCTTCTGGGCCCGCCTGGATGTCCGGTGGCGCACCGGACATGTACTGTAGAGTGTCCGGTGCGCCAGTATGGGCGTGCCTGACGACTGCGCGCTCTGGCGCGCATTAATTGCAGTTGCAGGCGACCGTTGCCGCGAAGTAGCCATTGCCCCGCAGTTACACCGGACAGTCCGGTGTACACCGGACATGTCCGGTGAATTATAGCGGAGCAGCTGCTCTGGTTTCCCAAAGCAGGCGAGTTCCTGAGGCCGCTCTTCCTTGGAGCACCGGACACTGTCCGGTGTACACCGGACAGTCCGGTGAATTATAGCGGAGAGTCTCTGGAAATTCCCGAAGGTGACGAGTTTGAGTTGGAGTCCTCTGGTGCACCGGACACTGTCCGGTGGTGCACCGGACACTGTCCGGTGTACACCGGACAGTCCGGTGCCCCAGACCAGAGGTGCCTTCGGTTGTCCCTTTGCTCCTTTGTTGAATCCAATACTTGATCTTTTTATTGGCTAAGTGTGAACCTTTTACACCTGTATAACTTATACACTAGAGCAAACTAGTTTGTCCAATTATTTGTGTTGGGCAATTGAACCACCAAAATTAATTAGGAAAATAGGTGTAAGCCTAATTCCCTTTCAATCTCCCCCTTTTTGGTGATTGATGCCAACACAAACCAAAGCAAGTATAGAAATGCATAATTGAACTAGTTTGCATAATGTAAGTGTAAAGGTTGCTTGGAATTGAGCCAATATAAATTCTTACAAGATATGCATGGATTGTTTCTTTGTTTTTAATATTTTGGACCACGCTTGCACCACATGTTTTGTTTTTGCAAACTCTTTTGTAAATCCTTTTCAAAGTTCTTTTGCCAATAGTCAAAGGTAAATGAATAAGATTTTACGAAGCATTTTCAAGATTTGAAATTTTCTCTCCCTGTTTCAAATGCTTTTCCTTTGACTAAACAAAACTCCCCCTTAATGAAATCCTCCTCTTAGTGTTCAAGAGGGTTTTGATATTAATTTTGAAGAGGGTATACCAATTTGAAATTATATCACAAGTAAGATACCAATTTAAAAATACTCTTTGAAAAACTAAAAATTTTAGAAATTGGTGGTGGGTGCGGTCCTTTTGCTTTGGGCTCATACTCTCTCCCCCTTTGGCATGAATCGCCAAAAACGGAATCATTAGAGCCCTTGAATTACTCTCTCCCTCTTTGGTCAAAAACAAATGAGTGAAGATTATACCAAAGACGAAGTCCTTTTGCTTGGTGCTCATGCTTTCTCCCCCAAGAATGGAGAGTTGCTCGGAGTGACAGCGAAGGATGAGTTACGGAGTGGAAGCCTTTGTCTTCGCCGAAGACTCCAATTCCCTTTCAATACACCTATGGCTTGGTTTGAAATGGACTTGAAAACACATTAGTCATAGCATATGAAAGAGATATGATCAAAGGTATATAAATGAGCTATGTGTGCACATCAACAAAAGAAGTTGCGCGAATCAAGAATATTGAGCTCATGCCTAAGTTTGTTAAAAGTTTGTTCATCAAGAGGCTTGGTAAAGATATCGGCTAATTGATCTTTAGTGTTAATATATGAAATCTCGATATCTCCCTTTTGTTGGTGATCCCTCAAAAAGTGATACCGAATGGCTATGTGTTTAGCGCGGCTATGCTCGACGGGATTATCCGCCATCTTGATTGCACTCTCATTATCACATAGCAAAGGGACTTTGGTCAATTTGTAACCGTAGTCCCGCAGGGTTTGCCTCATCCAAAGAAATTGCGCGCAACAATGGCCTGCGGCAATGTACTCGGCTTCGGTGGTAGAAAGAGCGACAAAATTTTGCTTCTTTGAAGCCCAAGACACCAAGGATCTTCCCAAGAACTGACAAGTCCCCGATGTGCTCTTCCTATTGATTTTACACCCTGCCCAATCGACATCCGAATAACCAATCAAATCAAATGTGGATCCCCTAGGATACCAAAGCCCAAACTTAGGAGTGTAAGCCAAATATCTCAAGATTCGTTTTACGGCCGTAAGGTGAGCTTCCTTAGGGTCGGCTTGGAATCTTGCACACATGCATACAGAAAGCATAATATCCGGTCGTGATGCACATAAATAGAGTAAAGATCCTATCATCGACCGTTATACCTTTTGATCGACGGATTTACCTCCTTCGTCGAGGTCGAGATGCCCATTGGTTCCCATGGATGTCTTGATGGGTTTGGCATCCTTCATTCCAAACTTGCTTAGAATATCTTGAGTGTACTTCGTTTGGCTTAGGAAGGTGCCCTCTTGGAGTTGCTTCACTTGAAATCCTAAGAAATGCTTCAACTCCCCCATCATAGACATCTCGAACTTTTGTGTCATGATCCTACTAAATTCTTCACATGTAGACTCGTTAGTAGACCCAAATATAATATCATCAACATAAATTTGGCATACAAACAAGTCATTTTCAAGAGTTTTAGTGAATAGAGTTGTCGGGGACCATAATTAGGGGTACCCTCAAGGCTCCTAATTCTCAGCTTGTAACCCCCATCAGCATAAAGCTGCAAAGGCCTGATGGGCGCGATTAAGTTAGGGATCAGTCCATTCGAGGGACTCGATCACGCCTCGCCCGAGCCTAGCCTCGGACAAGGGCAGCCGACCCCGGAGGATTTCCGTCTCACCCGAGGCCCCCCTCCAGCGGCGAACATATTTCCGGCTCGCCCGAGGCCCTGCCTTCGCCAAGAAGCAACCCTGACTAAATCGCCGCACCGACCGACCAAATCGCAGGAGCATTTAATGCAAAGGTGGCCTGACACCTTTATCCTGACGCGCGCCCCCCAGCCGGCAGAGCCGAAGTGACCGCCGTCACTTCGCCGCTCCACTGACCGGCCTGACAGAAGGACAGCGCCGCCTGCGCCACTCTGACTGCGGTGCCACTTGACAGAGTGAGACTGACAGGCAGTCAGGCCCTGCTGAAGGCACCATAGGAAGCTCCGCTTCGCCCGACCCAGGGCTCGGACTCGGGCTCAGCCCCGGAAGACGGCGATCTCCGCTCCGCCCGACCCAGGGCTCAGACACGGGCTAAGCCCCGGAAGACGGCGAACTCCGCTCCGCCCGACCCAGGGCTCGGACACGGGCTAAGCCCTGGAAGACGGCGAACTCTGCTCCGCCCGACCCAGGGCTCGGACACGGGCTCAGCCCCGGAAGACGACGAACTCCGCTCCGCCCGACCCAGGGCTCGGACTTGGGCTCAGCCCCAGAAGACGACGAAATCCGCTCCGCCCGACCCAGGGCTCGGACTTGGGCTCAGCCCTAGAAGACGACGAACTCCGCTCCGCCCGACCCAGGGCTCGGACTTGGGCTCAGCCCCAGAAGACGACGAACTCCGCCTCGCCCGACCCAGGGGCTCGGACTCGACCTCGGCCACGAAAGACAGACTCGACCTTGGCTTCGGAGGAGCTTCCACATCGCCCAACCTAGGGCGTAGACCAGCCACGTCAACAGGAGGTGCCATCATCACCCTACCCCGAGCTGACTCGGGCCACAGGGAACAAGACCGGCGTCCCATCTGGCTCGCCCCGCCAGATAGGCAATGATGGCGCCCCGCATACTCTGTGACGACGACGGCTCTCAGCCCCCTTACGGAAGCAAGAGGACGTCAGCAAGGACTCAACCGCTTCGACAGCTGTCCCTCCGCCAGGCTCCATCGCTCCTCCGACGGCCATGACATCACACCAGCTGGGTGCCAAAATCTCTCCGGCTGCCACAACGGCATGTACTTAGGGCGCTAGCTCTCCTCCGCTAGACACGTAGCACTCTGCTACACCCCCCATTGTACACCTGGATCCTCTCCTTACGCCTATAAAAGGAAGGACCAGGGCCCTCTTAGAGAGGGTTGGCCGCGCGGGGACGAGGACGAGACAGGCGCTCTTATGAAGCCGCTCGCTCCCTCTCCGCATGGACGCTTGTAACCCCCTACTGCAAGCGCACCCGACCTGGGCGCGGGACGAACACGAAGGCCGCGGGATTCCCACCTCTCTCACACCGGTCTCCGGTCGCCTTGCTCTCCCCCCTTCGCGCTCGCCCTCGCGCTCGACCCATCTGGGCTGGGGCACGCGGCGACATTCACTCGTCGGCCCAGGGACCCCCCGGTCTCGAAACGCCGACAGTTGGCGCGCCAGGTAGGGGCCTGCTGCGTGTTGACGAACAACTTCCCGTCAAGCTCTAGATGGGCAGTCTCCAGCAACCTCTCCAACCCGGGACGGTGCTCCGTTTCGGGAGTCTTGAGTTCATGTCCCTCGACGGCAGCTACGACATGGTACTTCTTCCACCGCCGCGCGACAATGACAATGGCGGCCGACAGCCCGCCCGCCGGCGGCGGAATCGACGACGTCTTCCCCGCGTGGTGGAAGAACAACCTTCGAGCTCATCCCGCCCTCTTCCCCGCCGACGGAGGGGAAGGCAGGGCAACCAAGGCCAAGCAGGAGGCAGCACCTCGTCGGCTGTCGAGCGAGTCGACAGCGCCGACACCCCAACGGGGGGCGCACCGGGTAACGACTTCACGCTTGAGACGAAGACGAGTGTCGTCTCCCCGCGACACGCCAATCCCGAGCAAGCGGACGACGCCAGCGCGCTCGCGAAAAGCTTACTGGACGTCACCCTCGTACCTGAGACGACAGTGCAGTCAGTCCCCGACGTGACTTTATCGTCGCTCGTCGACCAAGAGGTACCGATCGATTCCCATCCCACGTCATTTGGATTCAGCCTCAACCCGCCTAGCGACCCCGCTTTGGCGGGCGCTCTCGTAGAGGCGAGTCCAAACCCTCTGGGGTTTCGCATGCGGTCGCCTTGGGACCGGCTGACGGACGTCTCGACCTACGGGCCCTTTGGGTCCGAGGAAGACGACGAGCCCAGCATCTGCTGGGATTTCTCTGAACTTGGCAACCCCAGTGCCATGCGAGACTTCATGACCGCATGTGACTACTGCCTCTCCGACTGTTCCGACGGTAGCCGCAGCCTCGGCGACGAGGACTGAGGCCCAAGCCACGAATGTTTCCACGTCGATCTAGGGGGTCCCTCCGAAGGCAATCATCTCGGCATGCCGGAGGACGGTGATCTCCCTAGGCCGGTGCCCCGCGTTGACATCCCACGGGAGCTAGTTGTGGTCCCCATTCAGGCGGGGGGCCATGACCCACAACTCGAGCAAATCTGCGGGGTGCAGGCCAGGCTCGACAAGGGAGCAGGAGCGCTTGAGCCGATCCGCCGGGACGTCGGGCAGGCATGGGCGGGCCAACCCCCGGCCGGAGAACTACGTCATCTGCCCCAGGGCTTCCAGCACCGCATCACCGACGACGTCAGGGTTAGGCCACCACCCGCATCTAGTGGGGTTGGCCAGAACCTGGTTGCAGCAGCGATGCTTCTCCGCGCGATGCCGGAGCCATCAACCATCAAGGGCCGGCGAACCCAGGGGGAGCTCAAGAATCTCCTGGAAGGCGCCACGGTCCGACGGGCCGAGAGCTCTGCCTCCCGAAGGCAGGGGTACCCCTCGGAACCTCATGCGCGACTTCCCGATTCATGCGGGAAGCCTCGATCTACACCGGGCGCACGCGCAACACCGCGCCTGCGGCCCCGGGCCGCCTCGGCAACGAGCACCATCACCGCGACCGTCGGGCCCACCTCGACAAGAGGGTGCGCCGAGGCTACCACCCCAGGCGTGGGGGACGCTACGACAGCGGGGAGGATCAGAGTCCCTCGCCCGAACCACCCGGTCCGCAGGCCTTCAGCCGGGCCATCCGACGGGCACCGTTCCCGACCCGGTTCCGACCCCCGACTACTATCACGAAGTACTCGGGGGAGACGAGACCGGAACTGTGGCTCGCGGACTACCGTCTGGCCTGCCAACTGGGTGGAACGGACAATGACAACCTCATCATCCGCAACCTCCCCCTGTTCCTCTCCGACACCGCTCGCGCCTGGATGGAGCACCTGCCTCCGGGGCAGATCTCCAACTGGGACGACCTAGTCCAAGCTTTCGCCGGCAATTTCCAGGGCACGTACGTGCGCCCCGGGAATTCCTGGGACCTCCAAAGCTGCCGGCAGCAGCCGAGAGAGTCTCTCCGGGACTACATCCGGCGGTTCTCGAAGCAGCGCACCGAGCTGCCCAACATCACCGACTCGGATGTCATCGGCGCGTTCCTCGCCGGCACCACCTGCCGCGACCTGGTGAGCAAGCTGGGTCGCAAGACCCCCACCAGGGCGAGCGAGCTGATGGACATCGCAACCAAGTTTGCCTCCGGCCAGGAGGCGGTCGAGGCTATCTTCCGAAAGGACAAGCAGCCCCAGGGCCGCCCATCGGAAGATGCTCCCAAGGCGTCGACTCAGCGCGGCGCCAAGAAGAAAGGCAAGAAGAAGCCGCAAGCGAAACGCGACGCCGCCGACGCGGACCTTGTCGCCGCCGCCGAGTACAAGAACCCTCGGAAACCCCCAGAGGTGCCAACCTCTTCGACAAGATGCTCAAGGAGCCGTGCCCCTATCACCAGGGGCCCGTCAAGCACACCCTTGAGGAGTGCGTCATGCTTCGGCGCCACTCCCACAGGGCCGGGCCACCCGCAGAGGGTGGCAGGGCCCGCGACGACGACAAGAAGGAAGATCACCAAGCAGGAGAGTTCCCCGAGGTCCGCGACTGCTTCATGATCTACGGCGGGCAAGCGGCGAATGCCTCGGCTCGGCACCGCAAGCAAGAGCGCCGGGAGGTCTGCTCAGTGAAGGTGGCGGCGCCAGTCTACCTAGACTGGTTCGACAAGCCCATCACCTTCGACCAAGCCGACCACCCTGACCACGTGCCGAGCCCGGGGAAATACCCGCTCATCGTCGACCCCGTCATCGGCGACGTCAGGCTCACCAAGGTCCTCATGGACGGAGGCAGTGGCCTCAACATCATCTACGCCGAGACCCTCGGGCTCCTGCGTGTCGATCTGTCCTCCGTCCGAGCAGGCGCTGCGCCCTTCCATGGGATCATTCCCGGGAAGCGCGTCCAGCCCCTCGGACAACTCGACCTTCCCGTCTGCTTCGGAACACCCTCCAACTTCCGAAGGGAGACCCTGACGTTCGAGGTGGTCGGGTTCCGAGGAACCTACCACACGGTACTGGGAAGACCATGCTACGCGAAGTTCATGGCCGTCCCCAACTACACCTACCTGAAGCTCAAGATGCCGGGCCCCAACGGGGTCATCACCGTCGGCCCCACGTACAAACACGCTTTCGAATGCGACGTGGAGTGCGTGGAGTACGCCGAGGCCCTCGCCGAGTTCGAGGCCCTCATCGCCGACTTGGAAAGCCTCTCTAAGGAGGTGCCAGACGTGAAACGTCATGCCGGCAACTTCGAGCCAGTGGAGACGGTTAAGGCCGTCCCCCTCGACCCCAGCGGCGACGCCTCCAAGCAGATCCGGATCGGCTCCGGGCTCGATCCCAAATAGGAAGCAGTGCTCGTTGACTTTCTCCGCGCGAACGCCGACGTCTTCGCGCGGAGTCCCTCGGACATGCCCGGCATACCGAGGGATGTCGCCGAGCACTCGCTAGACATTCGAGCCGGAGCCCGACCTGTCAAGCAGCCTCTGCGCCGATTCAACGGGGAGGAGCGCAGAGCCATAGGCGAGGAGATCCACAAGCTAATGGCGGCGGGGTTCATCAAAGAGGCGAAAGGCGTCAAGCTCAATCCCGAAAAATGGGTCTTCGGGGTGCCCCAGGGCATGTTCTTGGGGTTCATCGTCTCTAAGCGGGGCATCGAAGCCAACCCGGAGAAGATCGCGACCTTCGCACAGCACCCCGAGCCCTTGTTGGGGGCACCCGGGGGCTACACGCACCCCCGGGAAGGGCCGCTTGTTATCGCCAAAGTTCTGAATCCCGGAACGTACAAGCTGGCCAACAGTCAAGGCGAGGTCTACGGCAACGCTTGGAACATCCAACAGCTACGTCGCTTCTACCCTTAAGGTGTTTTCAAGTTGTTCGTATACCTCGCTCCCACGCAAGTCTTAGTCGTCAAGGAAGGGTCAGCCTCGCCTCGACAGAGCCTGACCCTCCCTCGGGGGCTAAAAAGGGGGAACCCCTCTGCGTCAAGATTGGGGAACCTCTCTGCGTCCAAAATTTTCAATCAAAAAGGCTTTTGCGTTCCCCCGGCTATGACAGAAGCAGGACCCCAAGGAGCGAACGTGGGTGCATGTAAGTGGCAAGGCCGACTGAGCCGAGGGACTCCTATGCCTCTGGGTTAGGGACACCTCACTCGTCACCCGCCACGAAAAGTGACCCCTACTTGGGGAAGCCACCCTGTTACTAACAGGCGAAGCCGGACACGCAAAATAAAAGGGAAAGGAGTACGACTTCATGCAACGGTAACAAAGTGTTCAGGCCTCAGCGGCCGCAGAAAGACACACGTGCATCCAATAGAAACTGTTCCAACAGAGTTAGGCGTCGCCTTGGGAAGGAGCCGCGCCTTCAGCTCCGTCCCCACCTTCGGCAAAGTCCATCCCAGCTTCCGGCGATGGCGCAGGTGGGAGGATCTCCTCCTCAAAGGTGGTCGCCAGCACTGCGCTCGGACCCGCGGCGGTCGCATCGAGCCTCTGGACTTCTGCCAGGGCGGCTTCATCTTTGTCGGGAAGGCAATACCCCTCGCTAACCCACTCCAGGTCCACAACGTAGTGGGAAGCGAGCACGGCGAAGGCCCGCCTAACGCCGTGGTGTAGCGCCTCGCGGAGTCTGCCGCGCACATGATCGCCCAAGACTTGAAGGCGACTTTGAGGGGAGCTTCCTGAGGGGACGTCGCCGGAGCCAAGGACCTGGTAAACGTCCGAGACGGCCTCGGACATGGCCGCGTGGTCGGCCTCCCTCTGCTCGGCCGCCCCGACAAGCGCCTCGGCAAGCGCCTTGGCGGACTCATCAAGGGCGGACTCGAGCTCTGCGAACAGCCAGAAGAAAGATCTCAAACACAAGCAGAGGAAACAAGCAGGAACGAAAACCAAGGATGGCCAAGGCGTACCTCCGGCTCGGGCACGCTGCTCCGAGGCTGCGACCTGGGCTACGGCTAAGTCGGCTGCAAGGGTTTCGGCCCGGCTTTCGGCCTCGGCAGCCCGGCCCCGAGATTGGTCCCGCTCCTTGACGACCCGGTCGAACTCCGACTGCTGTCGTTGCGCTTCCGCGCGCGCCGCTGCCGCCTCGGCTCTCAGATCGGTGCAGAGCAACTGAAGGTCCGCTACCTCGGCACCCTGCTGAGAGAGGCGCGCAGTAGCCCCGGCGAGCGAGGTCCTCAGGGATCGCAGCGAGCCCCAGACGTCAACCTCGCGGCGGATGAACGACGACTTGACGGCGCTCCGATCCGTCAGATCCTGAGGGAAGGAAGCGGGGCGTCACGAAAGACGCCTTGGTCACAAAAGAGAAAAGGTATGCCTGAAACCGTTACCTGGAGGATTTTGGGGACGTCCCTGCAGAAAACCTCCAGCGACGGCCGGAGCGACCCCACCGTTGCTTCGGCACACTCGCGGAGCTCGTCCCAGGACTGGTCCTCCCGTTCATCGTCGAGAACGAAGACGGGATTCGAGGCCTCACGGGTCCGGAACCGGAGCAACTGGCGCCGACCCTCGGAGCTCCGCCGCACAACGACGAGGCTGCCGCCCGGCGGGACGGATCGCGTCTCCACGCCCCCCTCTTCCGAGGCACCGAGCGCCGACGCCTCAGCCGTCTCAACATCGGCAGCAACCGGTCGCTCCCCGACTGGGACGGCGGCGACTACAGTAGCGGCAGGCGCCGGCACGGCCGGCACGTCCGGTGGGCACGGGGCCACGTCCGCGTCAGCCGCCTCCCCTATCACAATGGCCGCCTCAGCAGAAGAGCCAGCCTCGGGAACCCGCTCCACGGCGACTGGTGCCGCCTGAGCCCCCTGCTGTGGAGCACCTTGCGAGAAGGTCAGCTGAACGGCAAGGCCCGGAGCGGCGCTGGCCGCGCAAGCCGGCGCCGTCTTAAGGGCCTTCCAGGGTGCCAGGTCGGTCAGGCCATGGCTTCGCTTGCTGAGGGAAAAAGAAAAATCACGGCCGGGACATATGAATGAAAAGCCAGGACGAAGACATTCCAAGGTACTTACCCGCTCCGGGCCATGATCAACCGCGCCTGGGGGAGGTCTCTTGGACCTCGACCCCCGGAACCGCCACCGAGGTCCGCTTCGCCGGCAGCTTTGGCACTACCCTTGCTTTGGGTGCCCTGGACGCCCGGGGGGCGGACTGCCCAGGCACTGCCACGGCGACCTGAGGGTCGCTCCCCTGCGCTGCCGGCATGGGCGGCGGCTCTCGGGGAGCAGACGCCCCGGCCTGGCTCCCCGGGGTCGCCTCAGATCCTCCAGTCGAGGGGTCAAGTACCCTCTCGGATTGCCCCCGCCCCTCGGGCCGGGACCCCGGCGTCTCGACTCCGGGGACTGACGGCATCAGCCCGCTCGGGGGCTGGCTTGACGGCTCCTGGCCAAACCCCAAGCCGGGGCTGAGGCCAAGGCGGGCAACCATGTCGTCCTCCTCGTCATCATCTTCATCATCGTCGTCGTCGTCGGGCGTTTCTGGCGACGGCTCCCTCGGGAGCCCCTCCCTCTCCTGCCGGTGACGAAGCTTTCCCAAGGCGTCTCGAGCCCGCCTCCGCTCGCGGGCCCGGGCCTTCTCCGCGTCCTTCTTTTTCTTCTTCTCCTCCGCGGCGACCCGCCGCGCCGCTCGGTCCACCGCATCCTGCGGGACCCGTGGCAGGGAAGGCTTGTGCCACCCCACCTCCTGAAGAAGGGGGAAACCCCAATCGTAAGAACCAGGAGCAACCCAATGCAAGAGAAAGGAAGAAGCAGACACTCACCAGAGTCATGCACCCTTGGTCTGGGCGCATCAAAAGCTGGGAGAAGGCGCTGGGGTCCGGTTTCCCCAACGCGACGGACACCCGCCCGTGGAGGACGTCGAAGGGAAGAGGATCAGAGGACATCCGCGAGCCCTCCAAGTCAGCCTTCGGTGTCATCTCCCAAAGCGATAGCCGTCGCTCCGCCAAGGGAAGCACCCTCCGACGGTGGATGGCGGCAATCACTCCCGCAGCGGTGAGTCCCCCTTTCCGCAACGCCTCCAAGGCCTTGAGAAGGGGTTCGAGGTTCTTTTGTCTTTCGTGCGGGGTCTCGTGGCGCCAAGCATCGGTGGCGGTGGTGACTACTCGCTGGGAGAACGGCGGGAGCAACTCGCTGTCATTCCGGAGGTAGAACCAACGGCGCTGCCACCCCTTGTTCGAGGACGCGAGGATGGCGGGAATATACAGCGACGCCCGCGACTGCCTCAGCAGGAGGGTGCAGCCGCCGACCCGCACCGCTGTGCGGACCTTCCTCTCCCCCGTCGGCGAGGCAAAAAGCTCCACGAAAAAGAGATGGGTCCACAAATCCCAATGGGGGGCGATCCCCAAGTACCCCTCGCACACCGCTATGAAGATGGCGGCCTGCGAGATGGAGTTGGGGCTGAGGTTGTGCAACTCTACCCCGTAGTGATGTAGGATCGCCCGCATGAAGCGGCTCGCCGGCACACCAAATCCCCGCTCGTGGAAGGAGACGAAGCTCACGATGTACCCCGGCGGCGGGGACGGAGCGGCTCTGCCCACGGGGGGAATCCATTCCGGTTGCTGCTCATCGGTGAGAGGGCAAAGTAAACCCTCGCCAACAAGATCCTCCAGATCACTCGCCGTCATCGTGGAAAAAGGCCATGGGTCGCGCGGCGAGATGATGGTCACCCGGTCAGCCATCACCGAGCGGAAGGGGTGGCGGCGCAAGGGGCAGGGAGGGCGGTTTCCTCTTCTCTGGCTAAGTCTCTCGGGTTGCGAAAACCTAAGAGGGAGGCAGGAAGCAGAGCAAAGAACTGTCACCAGACCCTCTCCCGATTATATAAAGACCAAGGCGAGACCGGTTCAAACGTTCCGCCCGGACCGGACGCGAGATTCAAAAACGCAAAGCGAAACAGCCGTTCCCCAACGGCTCGCGCATGCGCAACGGCCGCCCCGCAAACCACTTGCCCCGTTGCATTAACTCCATGGCGAGACAGGCGGCGCCTCTGGCAAGAGAAGCAAGCGACGCTTCGCCTTCGCCATAATAACCGCGTCAAAAAAGGTACGCCGTGTCGTTCGATTTCGTATCCTTTTCCTTTTTTCCTCTTTCTCTCTCTTGCAACAGGGACCGGGAAAGGGGGATACCCCGAAAAGGATCCTTCCCCGGGAAGGAACCAGGCTCCGAGCCTCCCTACTGATCAGAGGTTCGAAGGCTGGCCCCCCGGAAGGGTTCGACAGCCGCCTCAGATCGCGTGGGCCCTACACCCACTACTGGTCAGAGGTTCGAAGACCGGCCCCTCGGAAGGGTTCCACGACCGCCTCAGGCTACTCGGGCTCCGCGCCCATTACTGATCAGGGGTTCGAAGGCTGGCCCCCGAAGGGTTCACAGCCGCCTCAGACGCCGAGCGAGGGATGACCATGGGTACGTTCGATACATAACCAAGGCTCGGGCTGTGCTCCCGAGGTACCCTAGGACATTTCCGAGACCAGCGGGAACGATCTTGTAACGGAATCCCATCAGAGGGAGGCATCGAGCCCTCGGACCCCGTCGCCAGGGGACCGGGTCCGGCAGATCACCCGCAGGTACTTTTGGGCGTGTCTCTGGGCCCCTAGCCGACCCCTAACGAACGGGGCACGGACGTCCACTCGGATTACCCGCTTGCAGCTCACCGGAGACACCATGTTCGGCGCCCATCGAGGGCAACATGGCGCTTTCCCCCCTCCTCCTTGCGGAAAGGCGACGCAGTGGCGTATGTAAAAAAGCCGAGTATGTCCCTGATCGCCCTCTCGCCCTGTGCAGAGGCTCGGGGGCTGCTCTCGCAAACCCGGCTCCGGTCGAACCGTTGACAGCGTCAACATACCAGCCCGAGAACTTGGGACCCGACCGTACACCCGGGCTACGGCCAGCTCGCATGAGGGAACAACCAGACCAGCCGAAGCATTACGCGAGGCATTAAGACCTCGAAGGAGTGAAACCACTCCTCCGAGGCCTTAGGGGCTACACCCGGCGGGTGCGCTCGCGCGCACCCACCGGAACAAAACGCAACCGAGAAAGGCTGGTCCCCTTGCAAAAAGTGCGACGAAAGCCTCCAAGCGAGTGCTAACACTCCCTTCGAGGCTCGGGGGCTACTGTCGGGGACCATAATTAGGGGTACCCTCAAGGCTCCTAATTCTCAGCTGGTAACCCCCATCAGCATAAAGCTGCAAAGGCCTGATGGGCACGATTAAGTCAGTGATCAGTCCATTCGAGGGACTCAATCACGCCTCGCCCGAGCCTAGCCTCGGACAAGGGCAGCCGACCCCGGAGGATTTCCGTCTCGCCCGAGGCCCCCCTCCAGCGGCGAACATATTTCCGGCTCGCCCGAGGCCCTGCCTTCGCCAAGAAGCAACCCTGACTAAATCGCCGCACCGACCGACCAAATCGCAGGAGCATTTAATGCAAAGGTGGCCTGACACCTTTATCTTGACGCGCGCCCCCCAGCCGGCAGAGCCGAAGTGACCGCCGTCACTTTGCCGCTCCACTGACCGGCCTGACAGAAGGACAGCGCCGCCTACGCCACTCCGACTGCGGTGCCACTTGACAGAGTGAGACTGACAGGCAGTCAGGCCCTGCCGAAGGCACCATAGGAAGCTCCGCTTCGCCCGACCCAGGGCTCGGACTCGGGCTTAGCCCCGGAAGACGGCGAACTCCGCTCCGCCCGACCCAGGGCTCGGACACGGGCTAAGCCCCGGAAGACGGCAAACTCCGCTCCGCCCGACCCAGGGCTCGGACACGAGCTCAGCCTCGAAAGACGATGAACTCCGCTCCGCCCGACCCAGGGCTCGGACTTGGGCTCAGCCCCAGAAGACGACGAACTCCGCTCCGCCCGACCCAGGGCTCGGACTTGGGCTCAGCCCTAGAAGACGACGAACTCCGCTCCGCCCGACCCAGGGCTCGGACTTGGGCTCAGCCCCAGAAGACGATGAACTCCGCCTCGCCCGACCCAGGGGCTCGGACTCGACCTCGGCCACGGAAGACAGACTCGACCTCGGCTTCGGAGGAGCTTCCACATCGCCCAACCTAGGGCGCAGACCAGCCATGTCAACAGGAGGCGCCATCATCACCCTACCCCGAGCTGACTCGGGCCGCATGGAACAAGACCGGCGTCCCATCTGGCTCGCCCCGCCAGATAGGAAATGATGGCGCCCCGCATACTCTGTGACGACGGCGGCTCTCAGCCCCCTTACGGAAGCAAGAGGACGTCAGCAAGGACTGAACCGCTCCGACAGCTGTCCCTCCGCCAAGCTCCATCGCTCCTCCAACGGCCACGACATCACACCAGCTGAGTGCCAAAATCTCTCCGGCTGCCACAACGGCATGTACTTAGGGCGCTAGCTCTCCTCCGCTAGACACGTAGCACTCTGCTACACCCCCCATTGTACACCTGGATCCTCTCCTTACGCCTATAAAAGGAAGGACCAGGGCCCTCTTAGAGAGGGTTGGCCGCGCGGGGACGAGGACGAGACAGGCGCTCGCTTGAAGCCGCTCGCTCCCTCTCCCGCGTGGACGCTTGTAACCCCCTAGTGCAAGCGCACCCGACCTGGGCGCGGGACGAACACGAAGGCCGCGGGATTCCCACCTCTCTCACGCCGGTCTCCGGCCGCCTCGCTCTCCCCCCTTCGCGCTCGCCCTCGCGCTCGACCCATCTGGGCTGGGGCACGCGGCGACATTCACTCGTCGGCCCAGGGACCCCCCGGTCTCGAAATGACGACAAGAGTAGGATCGGCCTTTCCAACTTTGAAGCCATTAGTGATAAGAAAATCCCTAAGGCATTCATACCATGCTCTTGGGGCTTGCTTGAGCCCATAAAGCGCCTTAGAGAGTTTATAGACATGGTTAGGGTACTCACTATCTTCAAAGCCGGGAGGTTGCTCAACATAGACCTATTCCTTGATTGGTCCATTGAGGAAGGCACTTTTCACGTCCATTTGATAAAGCTTAAAGCCATGGTAAGTAGCATAGGCCAATAATATGCGAATTGACTCAAGCCTAGCTACGGGTGCATAGGTTTCACCGAAATCCAAACCTTCGACTTGGGAGTATCCCTTGGCCACAAGTTGAGCTTTGTTCCTTGTCACCACACCATGCTCATCTTGCTTGTTGCGGAAGACCCATTTGGTTCCTACAACATTTTGATTAGGACGTGGAACTAAATGCCATACCTCATTCCTAGTGAAGTTGTTGAGCTCCTCTTGCATCGCCACCACCCAATCCGAATCTTGAAGTGCTTCCTCTACCCTGTGTGGCTCAATAGAGGAAACAAAAGAGTAATGTTCACAAAAATGTGCAACACGAGATCTAGTGGTTACCCCCTTATGAATGTCGCCGAGGATGGTGTCGATGGGGTGATCTCGTTGGATTGCTTGGTGGACTCTTGGGTGTGGCGGCCTTTGCTCTTCATCCTCCTTGTCTTGATCATTTGTATCTCCCCCTTGATCATTGCCGTCATCTTGAGGTGGCTCATTTGCTTGATCTTCTACTTCATCAACTTGAGCTTCATCCTCATTTTGAGTCGGTGGAGATGCTTGCGTGGAGGAGGACGGTTGATCTTGTGCATTTGGAGGCTCTTCGGATTCCTTAGGACACACATCCCCAATGGACATGTTCCTTAGCGCGATGCATGGAGCCTCTTCATTACCTATCTCATCAAGATCAACTTGCTCTACTTGAGAGCCGTTAGTCTCATCAAACACAACGTCACAAGAAATTTCAACTTGTCCAGTGGACTTGTTAAAGACTCTATATGCCCTTGTGTTTGAATCATATCCTAGTAAAAAGCCTTCTACAGTCTTAGGAGCAAATTTAGATTTTCTACCTCTTTTAACAAGAATAAAGCATTTGCTACCAAAGACTCTAAAATATGAAATGTTGGGCTTTTTACCGGTAAGGAGTTCATAGGATGTCTTCTTGAGGATTCAGTGTAGATATAACCGGTTGATGGCGTAGCAGGCGGTGTTGACCGCCTCGGCCCAAAACCGATCCGAAGTTTTGTACTCATCAAGCATGGTTCTTGCCATGTCCAATAGAGTTCTATTCTTCCTCTCCACTACACCATTTTGTTGTGGGGTGTAGGGAGAAGAGAACTCATGCTTGATGCCCTCCTCCTCAAGGAAGCCTTCGATTTGAGAGTTCTTGAACTCCGTCCCGTTGTCGCTTCTAATTTTCTTGATCCTTAAGCCGAACTCATTTTGAGCCCGTCTCAAGAATCCCTTTAAGGTTTCTTGGGTTTGAGATTTTTCCTGCAAAAAGAACACCCAAGTGAAGCGAGAATAATCATCCACTATTACAAGACAATACTTACTCCCGCCGATGCTTATGTAAGCAATCGGGCCGAATAGATCCATGTGGAGTAGCTCAAGCGGCCTGTCGGTCGTCATGATGTTCTTGTGTGGATGATGGGCACCAACTTGCTTTCCTGCTTGGCATGCGCTACAAATCCTGTCTTTCTCAAAATGAACATTGGTTAGTCCTAAAATGTGCTCTCCCTTTAGAAGCTTATGAAGATTCTTCATCCCAACATGTGCTAGTCGGCGATGCCAGAGCCAGCCCATGTTAGTCTTAGCAATTAAGCATGTGTCGAGTTCAGCTCTATCAAAATCTACCAAGTATAGCTGACCCTCTAGCACACCCTTAAATGCTATTGAATCATCACTTCTTCTAAAGACAGTGACACCTACATTGGTAAAGAGACAGTTGTAGCCCATTTTGCATAGTTGAGATACGGAAAGCAAATTGTAATCTAATGAATCAACAAGAAAAACATTGGAAATGGAATGGTCAGGGGATATAGCTATTTTACCAAGACCTTTGACCAAACCTTGATTTCCATCCCCGAATGTAATAGCTCGTTGGGGATCTTGGTTTTTCTCATAGGAGGAGAACATCTTCTTCTCCCCTGTCATGTGGTTTGTGCACCCGCTGTCGATAATCCAACTTGAGCCTCCGGATGCATAAACCTACAAAACAAGTTTAGTTCTTGACTTTAGGTACCCAAATGGTTTTGGGTCCTTTGGCATTAGAAACAAGAACTTTGGGTACCCAAACACAAGTCTTTGACCCCTTGTGCTTGCCCCCAACATATTTGGCAACTACTTTGCCGGATTTGTTAGTTAAAACATAAGATGCATCAAAAGTTTTGAATGAAAAGTTATGTTCATTTGATGCACTAGAAGTTTTCTTCTTAGGCAACTTAGCACGGGTTGGTTGCCTAGAGCTAGATGTCTCACTCTTATACATAAAAATCATGGTTAGAACCAGAGTGAGACTTCCTAGAATGAATTCTCCTAATTTTGTCCTCGGGATAACCGGCAGGGTATAAAATGTAACCCTCGTTATCCTGAGGCATGGGAGCCTTGCCCTTTACAAAATTAGGCAATCTTTTAGGAGGGGCATTAAGTTTGACATTGTCTCCCCTTTGGAAGCCAATGCCATCCTTGATGCCAGGGCGTCTCCCACTATAGAGCATACTTCTAGCAAATTTAAATTTTTCATTTTCTAAGTTATGCTCGGCAATTTTAGCATCTAGTTTTGCTATATGATCATTTTGTTGTTTAATTAAAGTCATGTGATCATGAATAGCATTAACATCAATATCTCTACATCTAGTGCAAATAGAAGTGTGCTCAACGGTAGATGTAGAGGGTTTGCAAGATTTTAATTCTACAACCTTAGCATGCAATATATCATTCTTAGTTTTAAGGTCGGAAATAGTAGCATTGCAAACATCAAAATCTTTAGCCTTGGCAATTAATTTTTCATTTTCATTCTTAAGGCTAACAAGAGATAAGTTCAATTCTTCAATCTTAGCAAGCAAATCATCATTATCATTTCTAAGATTGGGAATTGAAACATTACAAGCAATAGAATCAACCTTAGCTAATAAATTAGAATTCTCATTTCTAAGGTTATCTATAGTCTCATGGCAAGTGCTTAGCTCACTAGACAATTTTTCACATTTTTCTACTTCTAGAGCATAAGCATTTTTAACCTTAACATGCTTCTTGTTTTCTTTAATAAGGAAGTCCTCTTGGGTGTCCAAGAGATCATCCTTTTCATGAATGGCACTAATCAATTCATTAAGTTTCTCTTTTTGTTGCATGTTGAGGTTGGCAAAAATAGTGCGCAAGTTATCTTCCTCATCACTAATATTTTCATCACTAGAGGATTCATATATAGTCGAGGATTTAGATTTGACCTTCTTCTTATTGCCGTCCTTTGCCATGAGACACTTGTGGCCGACGTTGGGGAAGAGAAGTCCCTTGGTGACGGCGATGTTGGCGGCGTCCTGGTCGTCGGAGGAGTCGCTAGAGCTTTCGTCGGAGTCCCACTCCCGACAAACATGGGCATCGCCGCCCTTCTTCTTGTAGTACCTCTTCTTCTCCTTTCTTCTCCCCTTCTTGTCATTGCCCCTGTCACTGTCACTAGAAATAGGACATTTAGCTATAAAGTGACCAGGCTTACCACACTTGTAGCAAACCTTCTTGGAGCGGGGCTTGTAATCCTTCCCCCTCCTTTGCTTGAGGATTTGCCGAAAGCTTTTGATGACAAGCGCCATCTCCTCGTTGTCGAGCTTTGAGAAGTCGATTGGTTGTCTACTCGGTGTAGACTCCTCCTTCTTCTCCTCCGTCGCCTTGAATGCGACCGGTTGTGCCGCGGATGTGGAGGGATCATCTAGCTCGTTGATCTTCTTCGAGCCCTTGATCATATACTCAAAGCTCACAAAATTCCCGATTACTTCCTCGGGAGTCATTAGTGTATATCTTGGGTTGCCACGAATTAATTGAACTTGAGTAGGGTTAAGGAAAATAAGGGATCTTAGAATAACCTTAACCACCTCGTGGTCATCCCACTTTTTGCTCCCGAGGTTGCGCACTTGGTTCACCAAGGTTTTGAGCCGGTTGTACATGTCTTGTGGCTCCTCCCCTTGGCGAAGACGGAAGCGACCGAGCTCCCCCTCGATCGTTTCCCGCTTGGTGATCTTGGTGAGTGTTGGAACTTGCTCTCGGTCGCAAGGGGGGCCAACAAGGGTGAACAGTGACGTCAACAGGGTTACGCGCAAGATGGCAATAGCTCTGTTAATCTGGCCTCTCACGGGCACTGTGCGGGGGTATTTATAGGTATCTGAGCGCCCAGCCCCTTGTGTTAAGGACGCATGTGCCCTCAGCTACCTAGGTTATCCCCAGAATATTCCCATAAAGCAGGGTTACAGACTGTAATTACAGGGATGCCTTTACAAATTAGGCCCGTAACACGCGGCGGCCACGCAGGGCCCGTTACAATGGGCCGGATCACACGTGGGCCTCTGAGCTGGACGAGGCCGCACGGTGGGATGACGCCGTCGCAGGCCTTCGTCTGGTGCCGAACGAAACGAAGGGTGTCCCTGCCCGTTTTGTCTCCGTCAGACCAGCGACTGCAGCGAAGGCCTCGAGCGAAGGGTGGCGTCTTTGCCTTCGCCCCAACATTTGCCCTTCGAGGGACCAGTTTGACAAAGTCACTTGGTGCCGAAGACGTCGCTAGATGGCGGAGACGCTGCCCTCGCTCGAAGTGGTTCCGCGGGGGTTTTTGACATGACCGTTGATTGACAGCGTACTGTTGGATTGCGGGTTTCCCGAAGCGCCGCGCCCTGTTGGATTGCGGGTTTCCCGAAGAGTCGCGCCCTGTCTATAAAAGGGGGCGGGGGTCGGCGCTTTTTGAACTTCACTTTCCGCGCTCCGTGAAAACCCTAGTCGCCTTTTTCACCGTCTTGCTGCTCGTCTGCCCGCCGTGCTCTTGTTCGCCGGAGATCTGGCTCGAGTGAAGCAGACCGCCCGCCGCCGCCGACGGTACGTAGCGATGCCGACCTCCTCTCTTCCGCTGCCGCTACGCCGCCGGCCAACGCCTCGCCGCCGACCGACGCCTCGTCTGAGGAGACGCTGAGTAGTTTGATGGCGGAGGAGTTGCGCGCCGGCGATTCTGTGGATTTCGGTGTGTCGCGGATGTCGTCGGTCCGCGTGCAAGATATGCAGCGGCTGGGTTACTTCGGCGGCGGAGTTGCTCGTGTCCCGGGGACGGAGGAAGTCCCCGAGCCGGAGGGCGAGTTGGTTGTGTTCGAGGCGTTCTTCGCCGCCAGTCTCCGCCTGCCTGCGCACCGATTTGTTGGCGAAGTCCTGCGCAGGTTTAACGTTCAAATACATCAGCTGACACCGAACGCTGTGGTGGCTCTGTCGAAGTATGTCTGGGCGACAACTTCGTACGGCGGACAGCCATCGGTCGAAGTCTTTGCAAAGTATTATTGCTTGCACTGGCAGAAGAGGATGATTGGAGATGAAGTTGCTCAGTTTGGGTCCTGCACGTTTACGCCGAAGACCGGCAAGACCACGATGCAAGTAGTCGAGTTGGTTCCTTGCGCCCGCAACAAGTGGGGCAACTGGAATGAGTTTTCGTTTTACGTCGCTGAGGGTACCGTCGAAGACCATGAGGGACTCCCCGTGTCCGAGATGTGCTCTCATTTTTACTCAGCATACCCGCCCTTTGAGGTGGCGGAGGAGGATGCGGATGAAGGGGCCCTTCGGTGCGCCGCCGACCTGAGCAGTGGGCGCGATTTGGTTGAAGAATTTGTGGCGTACGGGGTATGGCCCTTGGCGCATGGCTGGGCGTTGGGCGAAGTGTGCCCTCGCCAGATGCCTTTCCATGGTGGGAATATGGTGCGAAGTCCCGCCTTCGCGCTGAATCTGCAAAGCCGCGATCCGGCCGCCTTTGTGCGTGAGGCGGAGGATGGGGCAGTGCGGCTCGTTGGTCGTTACATGCCGAGGACAGAGGGCCAGCGCAGCTGGGATATCCGCGGGTCGAATGACCGTTTTAACAGGGTTTTTGAATTGAATCAATTGCCGTATGACGGCTATCCCGGTCAAGACGATGTGGACCGCCGTGGGAAGAAGCCGGTGGTGGAGACTAGAGACGACCCTGCGCCGGCGGCCGCCCCATCCTCTAAGAAGAGGAAATTAGGTACTGCCATGGGAGGACTTGGGATTTCCGATGGTTTTGCTAGAGAGTTGATGAGGACATGCGTGACCCCGGGGGGAAGGATGTCTTCGCCCGAGCTTCGGGAGTCTTCGACTCGGATGCTGAGGGTTACCGGGGGTTGTTGGCCTAGGAATGTTCCTATCCCCCACGCGGCTGGCGAGGACTTTTTTACATCTCGCATGGTTCGTGAATGGAGAGTTTTTCCTTACGGGCGGAATATTGCTGCTGTTGTGTCGGCAGTGATGGACAAGGATCGCCAGGGAGCTGCACAAAAGCGCCAGGCGGTTGTCAGGCTTCATGAAGCCAGGCCGAAGAGGCAGCGGGGGGCTGTGAAGGCTGCGGCCCCCGGCGGAGGCAAGCCGCCGCTGGCGGCGAAGTCGGGCGTCCCTGCATCTAGCAAGGCGCCGGAGGCAGCGGCAGGCGCCGGAGGCTCCAAATCGACGAAGGTTGTGCTGCCGTCCAGCAGAGTGCCGGAGGTCACGAAGGCAGCCCGAGCGTTGCCGTCGTCAAGCAAGCGCGTCACCGACTTCGCCACCAATATTAGTGTGGACGACTATCTTGGTGGTAAGCCGTTGGCTCGTGTTGTTTTTTTAATTCGTTGATATGTCGCAGGGTTGGACGAAGGCCAACTTGCTATAGTTGCGCCTGCCGCGGCGACCACGATGGCTGCCGTAGTGCCGAAGGCGAAGGGCGGGGCTCTTAGCGCCGGAGGCGAGATGTCGGCACTCGCGGCTGTCAGGGATGAGGCGGGCGCTGTGTCCCGCCGGCTGACGGAGGTGAAGGAGGCACTAAGTCAGGTCCGTTGAGCTAGACTTCGGTTTTTTTTGCTTTGCTGGGGCCGCGGTCTTACGTGTGTTTTGCAGGCGGCTGACTTCGCCGACTGCACAGCGTCGGGGGCCCTCACGGCAGTTGTGTCTGCCGAAGTCGAGAGACTTCGGACGCAACATGCTGATGCCGTCCGTGAAAAATCGGCCGCCGACAGTAAGTGCCGCAAGCTGGCGGACAAGGTGGCCGCACTGGAGAGGGAGAAGACTGACCTCCGACGCCAACTGGTGGGGGAGAGGAGGGAGACCAACGAGGCCCTCGCCCAAGCGCAGGCTGCGCAGGCGGAGGCCAATCTGGCGCGGGCGGAGGGCAATCTTGCCAGGGAGTGCGTCGAGCAGCTGCAGGAGCGGCTCACCGCCCTGGAGAGCCGTGTGGAGAGGGCAGAGGTCGCGTCACGCGCGGAGGCGGAGCGGACGCGCAAACAGCTTATGGATTCATACCATGAGCTGGGCGCGCGGACCGGTGACTTCGAAGTGCCGGACCGAGAGCCCGGACTTCGCTGCCTGGAGTGGGTGCAGGAGGAGTTGCAGGCACTCCCCACTATCGTGGAGGGGTTTATGTCATATGCCTCCCTGGTCACCTGCGAGGGGGCGATGAACGCGCTCTCCCGCGAAGGGTGCCAGCACTTCGAGGTCTTCGACCAAGCCGATGAAGATTTTGAGCGAGATATCTACAAGGTTGAGGACCCCATAGTGAAGGAATCCGCCGGAGCCATCTACGACCGGATGTGGGGTCCGCACGGTCGCGAGGTGGTCAGGGAGCGGGCTGAGACAGCGAGGGCTCAGGTAACGTTTGGCGCTTGTTTGGCGTTTGCTGGATGTGGGCTATGTGTGGGTTTGCTGAATTTGTGTGCTGTGTCTTAGGCGGCGCGTGGCGAGAGGGTGGATGACTTCGGGGCGTTGAACAGCGTGCTGCCTGACCCGGAGCCGATCCCAGCGGAGGCCGTGTCCGGGGCCGCCCTGGAGCCGCCCCCGGAGACTGTGGAAGGCGCTCCGGATGCCCCCGCATCTGCTGCGGCCGTCGGAGACCTGCCCCCAGAGGCCGCCGAAGGCGCGCCAGATGCCCCCGCAGCCGCTGCGCCGAGTGCTGAGGATCCTGCGACGGTGGCGGCGGAGGCGACAGCGGAGGCAACGGCGGAGGCAACGGCGGAGGCTCCCGCAACGGCTGGGTCTTCGCAGGTGGCGTAGTGGGTGTAGATAGTTAGGGAATTTTGGATATGTTGCTGAATTTTGGTTGCTGCGCAGGTTCAAGATTTTGGGCCTGCGCACGCAACCGCCACTACTAAATTTTTGGCGGCTTCGACCGTGGATGGTGGTAATAAATGTGATGGTTCTGCATCTGAGTTTTCTGATTTTGCTGACTCTGGGAGCTCGGTTGAGTGGACTGAGGAGTCGTCGGAGGAGGACTTGGACTACTTTGCGGCCTTGGATGTGGCTGCGGCGGAGGCTTCACCGCACGCCGCGGACACAGAAGATGTGCCTGGTCCTAGTACTGGGCGCCGGCGACGAAGGGCGGTTGCGAAGCGCAGAGTGAGTGAAGCGGAGGGAGGTCGGCTTCGTGTGAGTAGGGCTGGCCGGCAGGAACTATTGTCTTTGCCAGCCACCGGGAGTACAGGTGAAGGGGAATTGCGAAGTCTTTTTGCGGGTGAGGAGCTTAGGATAATGTTATTTAATTATAGGGAGATGGGAATTATTCCTAAGGTTGAGCCGATGTAGAGTGTGGTGCCCTCGCTTGTACATGTGTAAAGGCTTGTATGATGAGGTTGTGTGCCCCCGCACACTTGGCTATGCTTGCGAAGGCTTTATGTACTTGGTCTGGTGTGTTTTGTTATGCTGTGCTGGTGCGCATATAGTCGGTCTTGGCGCGGACAGTTTGGTGTTGTCGTTTTTGCTTTTGTTGTGCTAGTCCGGCTGCACCCTTAGGCGGCTTCTGCACGGATAGTCTTCGCGGTAGACTGAGGTTTTTCGCACTTGTTGTGCTAGTCCGGCTGCACCCTTAGGCGACTTCTGCGCGGATAGTCTTCGCGGTAGACTTTGGTTTTTTTCGCACTTGTTGTGCTAGTCCGGCTGCACCTTTAGGCGACTTCTGCGCGGATAGTCTTCGCGGTAGACTTCGGTTTTTTCGCACTTGTTGTGCTAGTCCGGCTGCACCCTTAGGCGACTTCTGCGCGGATAGTCTTCGCGGTAGACTTCGGTTTTTTCGCACTTGTTGTGCTAGTCCGGCTGCACCCTTAGGCGACTTCTGCGCGGATAGTCTTCGCGGTAGACTTCGGTTTTTTCGCACTTGTTGTGCTAGTCCGGCTGCACCCTTAGGCGACTTCTGCGCGGATAGTCTTCGCGGTAGACTTCGGTTTTTTCGCACTTGTTGTGCTAGTCCGGCTGCACCCTTAGGCGACTTCTGCGCGGATAGTCTTCGCGGTAGACTTCGGTTTTTTTGCACTTGTTGTGCTAGTCCGGCTGCACCCTTAGGCGACTTATGCGCGGATTTGTCGCACGCGAGGGTGGCTAGCGCTGAGCCTCGCGGTGACGTCGTAGTGGTCGAATGTCGAAGACCGTCGTCGCGGTCTTTTTTCGACGCATGTTTTTGCGGGGGATTTTTCACACATATATTACATGGCTCCGCCTCGTTAAAAACCTCACCCCCCGGGAGGAAAAGAGTGCGGGCCGGTATAAGATTGTTTTTGCGAATTACAAGGGCGAATCAGCCCTGATGAGTCAAACAAAAAATTTGCGGAGGTTGTCGATGTTCCAGGAGTGCTCCAGGTCTTCGCCGTTTGGCGTTGTAAGCCTGTAAGCGCTGGGGGAAGCTTTCGTCTTGACTATAAAGGGGCCCTCCCACTTGGGCTCCAGCTTGCCCTTGGACTCTGTCCGAGCTGTTCGGACGAGTACGAGGTCCCCTTCGCTGAATTCCCTCGGGATGACTGTGTGGTCGCGCCATGCTTTTGTCTGGGCTTGGTATTTGTTTAGGGCCTGCAGGGCGAAGACTCGGTCTCCGTCAATGAGATCCTTTGAAGTTGGCTCGTCCACGTCGGGGACGGCTGACGGAACTGTTCACGGGGACCCATGCTTTATTTCTTGTGGGGTCATGGCCTCCGATCCGTAAAGAAGGCGGAAAGGAGTAAACCCGGTCGCCCTACACTCAGTCGTGTTTAGTGCCCAGACTGCCTCGGGTAACAAATCGGTCCATCTGCCCTTTTTTTCATCGAGGAGCATCTTTTTGACAGCTGTGAAGATTTTCCCATTGGCGCGTTCCACAACTCTATTGGACTACGGATGATAGACTGAGGCGAAGGCAAGCTTGGTGCCAATGGAGAAGCAAAAATCCTTGAAGTCTTGGCTGTCAAACTGCTTGCCGTTGTCAACTGTTAGTTCGGACGGTACTCCGAAGCGGCAAACAATGTTTTGCCAAAAGAATTTCTGGGCCATTTTTGATGTTATTGTGGAAATAACCCTTGCCTCGATCCATTTGGTGAAGTACTCGACAGCGATGAAGGCGAATTTAAGGTTCCCCTGAGCGGTGGGCAGGGGCCCGACAATGTCCAGGCCCCAGCGCTGGAGAGGCCATGTGTGGGCAATCAGCTTTGTATACTGCGAGGGGTTGCTTGACCGAGGAGAAAACTTCTGGTAGGTTTCGCAGGACCTTGTGACCCGATTTGCGGCGCAGATCATTGCGGGCCAGTAAAAGCCTTGGCGGATCACCTTAGCAGCTAGGGCCCTTGGCCCTGCGTGCGAGTCGCACGTGCCACTGTGGACTTCACGTAGGATCTGGATGCCCTCGGTTTCGGTGACACACTTAAGCATTGGCTGACTGACCCCTTTCTTGTAGAGTTGGCCTTCAATCAGTGCGAAGTCTCGGCTTCGATGTCCGAGGCGCTTGGCCTCACTGATGTCGGTTGGATGATAGTACCCTGTAAGAACAGGGTTATTGGTGCCCGCCAGTCTTCGGTCATGATAAGGTTGACTATGCGGTGGCCCTCGCTGTCATTAGTTATTTGGAGCCCTTCGGGGCTCCGGACGGCTGGTGTGCCGATGACATGGAAGAATACGTCGGAGGGCAAGGACTCGCCCCTGGCGGCGGCCTTGGCCAATGCGTCATCCTCTTCATTCTTGGCCCGATCCACATGTTGCAAGGTGAATCCCTTGAATTGTCTCTCGAGGCTTCGGATGGCCGCGAGGTATTGCATAAGGGCGGGGTCCTTTGCTGCATAGTCTTTCTCAACTTGGCCGGCAACTACCTTGGAGTCTGTTTTGATGATGCAGGTGGTGACTCCGAGGGCCCTTAGCTTGCGGAGGCCGAGGATGACTGCTTCGTATTCTGCTATATTATTTGTGCATTTGTCGGATTACAGAGCGAAGCTGAGGCGTGATGCATATCTGTGCTTGACCCCGACTGGTGAGGTGATGACCGCAGCGGCGCCTGCCCCCGCATGGCACCAAGCGCCGTCGCAATGGATCGTCCAAACCTTCTCTGCGGACGGGTCTGGCTGCGTTGTTGGCCCAGTCCAGTCGACGACGAAGTCTGCCAGGACTTGCGACTTGATGGCTGTCCTGGGCTCGAAGCTGATGTGGTAGCCGGAGAGTTCGGCCGCCCACTTGGCAATCCTCACCGATGCCTCCGGGTTTCTGAATAATTCACCGAGTCCCCTGTCTGAGGTGACTCGGACCTTGAATGCTTCGAAGTAATGGCACAATTTGCGCGAAGACATAACGACTGCGTAGGCAATCTTCTCCAGCTCTGTCATGTTGCACTTGGACGGTGTCAGCACTTCGGAGACATAGTAAACGGGGCACTGCCTGACCACGCCCTCAACTGTTTGCTCCTGCACTAGTGCCGCGCTGACCGCGTGCGGCGAAGCCACGACGTAGAGCAACAGGGGGAGCGAGGAGTCGGGGCTTGTCAGGATGGCCAACTCTGTCAGGTACTGTTTTAATGAGGCGAAGGCCGCCGCCTGCTCTGGTCCCCAGGCGAAGTCTTTTGCACCACGAAGTGTTTTGAGGAAGGGGAGACTTCGCTCGGCGGACCTGGAGATGAATCTGTTGAGAGCGGCCAATCTGCCTGTCAGGCGCTGGACGTCTCTGGCGGACTGCGGAGGCGTCATGTTTATGATGGCCTGAATCTTGGTTGGGTTGGCCTCGATGCCGCGGTGCGATACCAGGTAGCCCAATATTTTGCCTTGGCGAACGCCGAAGACGCACTTTTCCGGGTTTAGGCGGAGTCGTGCGTCTCGCATGTTCGCGAACGTCTCGGTGAGGTCAGTGAGATGGTCCGCCTTGCTCTTGCTGGCGACGACAATGTTGTCCACATATGTGAATATATTTCTACCAACTTGCCCGTTGAGCACTGTCTTGGTAAGCCTGGAGAAGGTGGACCCGGCGTTCTTGAGTCCCTCCGGCATTCTGATGAAGCAATATGTGCCGAAGGGTGTGATAAAGATGGTGCTAGCCTTGTCTTCCTCCTTCATGTATATCTGGTGGTAACCGGAGAAGCAGTCGAGGAGTGACATGACTTCGCATCCGGCCGCGCTATCGACTATTTTGTCGATCCGCGGCAACGGGAAATTGTCCTTTGGGCATGCCTTATTGAGACTGGTGAAGTCGATGCACATTCGCCACTTCCCGCTCTTTTTCTGCACCATCATTACATTGGAGAGCCACGTGGGGTAAGCCACCGGCTCGATGAATTTGGCTTCCAGGAGGCGGTGCACTTCTGCCTTGGCGGCCTCTGTCTTCTCGTCGGACATCTTGCGAAGCCGCTGTTTTTTCGGCCTTACCGAAGGGTCGATTCCCAAGCTGTGCTCAATTATGGAACGCCTGACCCCGACCAGATCGAGGGCTGACCAGGCGAAGACATCTTTGTTCTTGGAAAGGCAGCAGAGGAGCTTCTCCTCTTCATGCGAAGTGAGGTCTTCGCTGATAGTGACTGTCTGCTTAGGCGTGGCCTGGTCGAGGGGGACAGTCTTTGTCCCGTCGTTGCTCTGCAGCTGTGCCTTGTCGTGCTGTTTGTCGGTTGGGCTGGCGGGCGCGGGGACCTCGCGCTGGGCCGTGAGGCAGTGCACGTTTCTCTGACCGGGCACGAAGTCCCGCTCTATGTTGCGCGCCATCTATTGGTTGCTGTAGACCGTTATAACGCCTAACGGACCTGGTATCTTCATACATAGGTACAGTCCGTGAATGGCGGCTTCGAACTTATTGATGGAGCCCCGGCCCATGATGGCGTTGTATGGATATACCATATCCACAATGTCAAATGTCACTTGCTCACTTCGTGCATTGGGTGCTACACCGAAGGAGAGGGGCAACTCTATTTTGCCGACAGGAAAGGTGCCCTTGCCGCCGAAGCCATACAACGGGTTGTCCGAAGGCTTGAGCAGGCTGTGGCTTATGCCCATGCGATCGAAGGCGTGGAGAAAGATGATGACCGCCTGACTGCCATTGTCAACTAGGACTTTGTGCAGGTCCCAGCCTGCCACGCTGCAATTGATAACCATGGCGTCGCAGTGGGGGGCGCTGCGTAGGTCGACGTCCCGTGCGTCGAAGGTTAACGGTATGTGGGACCACTTTGTCTGCACGACTGGGCCGGTGACGGCGACGTGGTTGATGCTGCGGTAGTGGTCCCGCTTCTGCCTCTTTGTGTCGAAGTCAGTGCTGGACCCCCCAGTTATCATGTGAATGACTCCGCGATATGGCTGATCGGCGAAGTCTTCCTGCTTTGGAGCATGGGGGATGTTTTGATGTTGCTGGTGTGGTGGTGGTGGTGGTGGAGGTACGATTTGTACTTCCTGATGGTGTTGGTAAGCGTGGTGCGGTGGATGCAGGGTGGGGGCGTGGATATATGGTGGAGGGGGTTGTTGGTAAGTGTGTGCGACAACTCTGGGGTTGTCGGCTGGTTGCGCCCGTGCCATCCTGTCTCTGGTGGCCTTCGTTTCTGGGCAGTCTTTGGTTTGGTGGGCGCAGTCTTCGCCGTGGAAGAGGCAGTAGAATCGGCGCGGCGGCTGCGCACGCCCCCGACCCCTACCGCGAGTTCCATTTCCGCAGCCCTGGGGGGATACTCCTGGCGACGAGGGCCGTCAGCAGCGGGGTGCTGGTTGGCGATGTTATGCACTTGCTGTTGATTGCGGCCGTCTCGTCCGGAGTCCGACTGTGGAGTCCTCGTCCACGTGCGGCTGGACTGTGGAGCATCTTTTGGCTTCCTTTGAGACTCAACCTTACGCTGGTGGAGCTCTTCGGATTTGGCGTATTTTTCAAACAGCTGATATAATTCCTGGAGGTTCCTGGGCGGATCTCTGATGCAGTGGCTGTAAAGGACGCCGGCGCGAAGGCCACTGATAGCGTAGTGGATAGCGATCTGGTCGTCGACTGAGGGCAGTTGTGACTTGAGTGTTAAAAATTTGCGGTAATACTCCCGCAGAGTCTCCTTTTCCAGCTGCTTGCAGAGCGAGAGCTCGGCCAAGGCGTCGGTGTCTGGGCGGTACCCTTGGAAGTTGAGCAGGAACTTGTCCCGGAGGCTTCTCCAGGAATCAATGGACAGCGGAGGCAACCTGGTGAACCAGGTGAGAGCGGGGCCTTCTAGGGCGATGATGAAAGACTTCGCCATTGTGGCGTCGTCCCCTCCGGAAGATGCAACGGCGACCTGATAACTCATTATGTACTGCGTCGGGTCGGTGCTGCCGTTGTACTTGGGATAGGTCCCTGCCCGGAAGTTAGCTGGCCAAGGCGTCACTTGCAGGTGTGGCGCCAGGGGACTTCGCTCGTCGAGATAGTTAACCCCTTGGAATGGCGCGGTGTGCGGGAAGGTGTGGTCGCGCTGGGGGAAACGTAGGTCTTCCTGTTGTGCGCGGTCTTGCAGGGGTGGCCCATGCTGCAGGCCGAGGTGGCCTTCGCGCGTGTCTTCCAGTTGTGCGCGCTGCTGGAGGGGTGGCCCGTGCTGCAGGCCAAGGTGGCCTTCGCGCTGCATCAGCGTGATCTCCCGCTCGAGGTCTTGGGCCTTCTGCTCTTCGTCGCGTATCATTTGCCGCACTTTGGCTAGTGTAGACACGCGCTGGCGCTTGGCTTCTAGTATCTCTTTCTGCCTCTGGAGATTGCGGTTCTTGAGGCGCAGGGCGCGCAGCTGTAACTGTTCTTCCGCTGAGACGCCGAGGACTTCACCATCCTCGGTGAGGTCCACGCCCTCCAGTGAGGCAAAGCCTGGGGGTGGCTGCGATTTTCCTTCAGGGCCGCAGGTGCGGAGAGTGTCATCTTCGCAGGTGTGGGGAACGTTGTCTTCAGTGGCCTCCTGGTGGGTGGATTGGGTGAGGGCGAGGGCCTTGCCCTTTCTTGCGGCAAGCAGTGCTGCCTTCGCAGCCTCGTCAGCCTTCGAGTTAGCTCTCTTGGGTGCCATCGCGGGTGGTTTTCTCGTAGCACGAACGGTGGGCGCCAAATGTTGGAACTTGCTCTCGGTCGCAAGGGGGGCCAACAAGGGTGAACAGCGACGTCAACAGGGTTACGCGCAAGATGGCAATAGCTCTGTTAATCTGGCCTCTCACGGGCACTGTGCGGGGGTATTTATAGGTATCTGAGCGCCCAGCGCCTTGTGTTAAGGATGCATGTGCCCTCAGCTACCTAGGTTATCCCCAGAATATTCCCATAAAGCAGGGTTACAGACTGTAATTACAGGGATACCTTTACAAATTAGGCCCGTAACACGCGGCGGCCACGCAGGGCCCGTTACAATGGGCCGGATCACACGTGGGCCTCTGAGCTGGACGAGGCCGCATGGTGGGATGACGCCGTCGCAGGCCTTCGTCTGGTGCCGAACGAAACGAAGGGTGTCCCTGCCCGTTTTGTCTCCGTCAGACCAGCGACTGCAGCGAAGGCCTCGAGCGAAGGGTGGCGTCTTTGCCTTCGCCCCAACAGTGAGTTCATCACCCTCGTGTGCGGTCTTGAGTAAGTCCCAAATCTCCTTTGCACTCTTCAACCCTTGCACCTTGTTATATTCCTCTCTACTTAGAGAGGCAAGGAGTATGGTTGTGGCTTGGGAGTTGAAGTGCTCAATTTGGGCTACCTCATCCTCATCATAGTCTTCATCCCCTACGGATGGTACCTGTGCACCAAACTCAACAACATCCCATATACTTTTGTGGAGTGAGGTTAGATGAAATCGCATTAAATCACTCCACCTAGCGTAATCTTCACCATCAAAAGTTGGTGGTTTGCCTAATGGGACGGAAAGTAAAGGTGTATGTTTAGAAATGCGAGGGTAGCGTAGGGGAATCTTACTATACTTCTTGCGCTCTTGGCGCTTAGAAGTGACGGATGCCGCGTCGGAGCCGGAGGTTGATGTTGATGAAGAATCGGTCTCATAGTAGACCACTTTCCTCATCCTCTTTTTCTTGTCCCCACTCCGATGCGGCTTGTGGGAGGAGGATTTCTCCTTCTTCTCTTTGTGTGAAGAAGATTTCTTCTCCTTCCCTTTGGAGGAGTCTTTCTTCTCCTTCCTCTTGTTGCGGGACTCTTCCGATGAAGTCTTCCCGTGGCTTGTAGTGGGCTTTTCGCCGGTCTCCATCTCCTTCTTGGCGTGATCTCCCGACATCACTTCGAGCGGTTAGGCTCTAATGAAGCACCGGGCTTTGATACCAATTGATAGTCGCCTAGAGGGGGGTGAATAGGGCGAAACTGAAATTTACAAATATAAACACAACTACAAGTCGGGTTAGCGTTAGAAATAAAAACGAGTCCGCGAGAGAGGGTGCAAAACAAATCTCAAGCAAATAAGGAGTGTGACACAAGGATTTGTTTTACCGAGGTTCGGTTCTCGCAAACCTACTCCCCGTTGAGGTGGTCACAAAGACCGGGTCTCTTTCAACCCTTTCCCTCTCTCAAACGGTCCCTCGGACCGAGTGAGCTTCTCTTCTCAAATCAAAACCGGGAACAAAACTTCCCCGCAAGGGCCACCACACAATTGGTGCCTCTTGCCTTGATTACAATGGAGTTTTGATCACAAGAACAGGTGAGAAAGAAAAGAAGCAATCCAAGCGCAAGAGCTCAAAAGAACACGACAAATCTCTCTTGCTAATCACTAAAGGCTTGTGTGGAATTGGAGAGGATTTGATCTCTTTGGTGTGTCTAGAATTGAATGCCTAGCTCTTGTAAGTGGTTGAGAAGTGGAAAACTTGGATGCAATGAATGGTGGGTGGTTGGGGGTATTTATAGCCCCAACCACCAAACTAGCCGTTTGGTGGGGCTGTCTGTCGCATGGTGCACCGGACAGTCCGGTGCACACCGGACATGTCCGGTGCGCCAGCCACGTCACCAAAGCCGTTGGGATTCGACCGTTGGAGCTCTGTCTTCTGGGCCCGCCTGGATGTCCGGTGGCGCACCGGACATGTACTGTAGAGTGTCCGGTGCGCCAGTATGGGCGTGCCTGACGACTGCGCGCTCTGGCGCGCATTAATTGCAGTTGCAGGCGACCGTTGGCGCGAAGTAGCCGTTGCCCCGCAGTTACACCGGACAGTCCGATGTACACCGGACATGTCCGGTGAATTATAGCGGAGCAGCTGCTCTGGTTTCCCGAAGCAGGCGAGTTCCTGAGGCCGCTCTTCCTTGGAGCACCGGACACTGTCCGGTGTACACCGGACAGTCCGGTGAATTATAGCGGAGTGTCTCTGGAAATTCCCGAAGGTGACGAGTTTGAGTTGGAGTCCTCTGGTGCACCGGACACTGTCCGGTGCCCCAGACCAGAGGTGCCTTCGGTTGTCCCTTTGCTCCTTTGTTGAATCCAATACTTGATCTTTTTATTGGCTAAGTGTGAACCTTTTACACCTGTATAACTTATACACTAGAGGAAACTAGTTAGTCCAATTATTTGTGTTGGGCAATTCAACCACCAAAATTAATTAGGAAAATAGGTGTAAGCCTAATTCCCTTTCACCCATCTTTTGAATTTTCTCCGACATTAGAAGATATTGATATACTTTGGACGATATTAGAAGATATTGATATACTTTGGACTACAGGTGGCGACAACATTTCAGAAGCTACACAATTTTGTTTCCGCCCAGCCATTAGATCCATCTCTCGATTTCATTCACGAATATAGTTGGATCACCAACAACATTGGCAGATATTCAGGTCACACCCGGATTTAAGGGTAAATCCGGGTGCGTCTCATATGTGTGCCAAATAAAGATCCACACATATAGTGACTCAATGTATATAGACGAATGTCATAATTTTTATTACATAATGAAAATGTCTTACAAATAGCTGATAATAAATAAATTGAACTAAGATAAATATCTCCTCGGCGCCAACAGTTGACTGGGAGACGACGCCTAGATCTCATCGTAGTAGTCTTCCTCCGGCGGTATATGCTCTTCATCTAGGGGTTGTAGCAACAGTGAGCTCACAGACGTTCATCGCTCAGCAAGTATGGGGAATAATGTGCATGGGCTCATTTATGGTGAGGGCTCGTGTGTAGTGAAAGGATTATCAACAGATAATGGCTAAGGCTGATCATTGCGTTTAATAAGTTAGTTAAAATTTTATTAGCAATTACTAAGTATAGGTGTATACCAACCTGATTAAATAAGAGACCAGATAATAATAAATATCACAATGCAATACAAATGACATGTTAAGTTTCATTCCATAAATTACTCATGTGAGGGTCCGAGCCGCTCATGACTGTGAGTATGGCTGATATACCAGTTTTACACTTTTCAGAGGTTGCACATCTTTACCCACAAGTAGTGTCACCCATTTGCCAAGGGGTCTCGAATCCCATTCATCTGTACCGAGGAGATGAGGCAGGGTTGCGCTATGAGGCCTTTCCAAAGTTCCACTAGAGGAGCGAACCCTCTACGGTTTCTAGCCTGAAGGCGATATAAGAGTCCCTCGTCCGAAAAGTTATACAGACAGTTCGACTCGAGGACCTCCCTACACCAGCACCCCTCCATCCCGCCTGCCCCTTTTGGGAAATGATTAACTCACACTAGCTTTCCTAATTAATCGGCCAAGGGCGTCTCGTTCCACCCTTGTGATAACACTATTTTCTCGGGTGGTCACTCCATGTTCCAATTAACCAAAATAATTTTTCCATGAACAATAAATAATCCATTGACGGTAATAAGCCATGATTCATATGTATCATAACACCCAAAACCACATGGAGCAATAGCAAATACTACCCAATAGTTTATTTGTAAACAAGGTATAGGGTAGACAAAACTAGGATAAACTATTAGGTCACATCAAGTTAACCAAAGCATGTCACAGTGATTATGGAGAACATTATTAGATAAAGAAAAGTGATCAATGGCACAACTTGCCTTCTATGAACTCTTGCTCAAGGTCTTCGACCTGCTGTGCTTCGGGCTTCTCGGTCACTTGCTCGTCTACTCGCATCGATACAAACAAACAATATAGAGGCAGAATTAACATTGCACCAAACAAGGGAATAAATTGCATGACATTAATGTACGCATCGCTATAAAATCGTAGGTTCGAGAACCGCTAGATTCAGAGTTAAAACGAATGAGTTACGAATTTTCTAAGTTTTTAGAAATAAATTGATAATAAAATTATTTTCTATATCAATTTACACAATTTTAATTATCCTATGGGCTGCAACCACTAATTTTGTGAAGCTCAGAGTTCACTTTGAATAATACTGGACTAATCTGCAAGGATCTTTGTAATTTGTATATATGTGAACGACGGGTTGGTATTCATAAAACTTGAGGGATCTATTGTAAACGAGCCACACCGAAGAGATATTAGTGAATGTGAGACGTCCGATCAAATTTTGGTGGCTGCGATTAGATCGTAGCCTAAATTACCCGCTACGAAACTGGGACCACAAGATCTCGATCTGACGGTGCTGATTTAATGAAGCGAAGTGGGTACTCTCCGATCCAATTAGACCGTCCATCATAAAATACACGACCAGGGCTTATCTGCTTCACCTCTCTCTCCTCTCAACTAACACCACAATGGCACCGCCCGAACTCCTCACCAGCGGTGGCGCACCTTGCGCACTCACGTCTCTCGCATAATCTCTCCCTCTTCCTCACGACCGGTGGTGGGTCACGGTGATGAAAAGGGAAGCGAGAGCCCTGGGATACAACTTTATGGCCTCGGAAGGTTGGTTCAGTGGGTTGTTGTAACAGAATCTCTGAGTTCATGCGGTGGGTGTGGTTTTGGTGTCGGTTTGTTGCGAGGGGGAAGGAAGAACAACAGTGCGTAGTGGCCCCCACATGACAGCGCTAGCGCGGCGTGACAACCTGGGCAGTGGGTCCCAGCTGGCGGTGTCGCAAACAAGCGCATGCGCAGCTTGGCGCGCACGAAATCACGTACAGGCCAGCGAGGACGCTGACGGGTGGGGTCCACCCATCGATGCCACTTCCATAGGTTGGGCTGGCCGAGTGGGGAGGGTTTTGGGCCAAGCTGGTGGAGATTTGGCCCGACGAGGCTTTTATCTTTATCTTTTTCTGTTTCTATTTCCTATTTCTCTTTTCTTTTCTCTTTTTTTGATCAATGATTTGAATTCAAAATTAATTATCACGTGACACAAAAACCCTAAACCCTAAACCCAAATTTCATATCAAATGCAACTCAACAACATAAAAAACCAGCATGAGATGCACAACTCATTTTGTTTTATCTTTTACTAATTAAGTTGGTTACTCTAAACATGAAGAATTGTATGGTGAACAAATAAGAGAACGCACACAAGTAATATACCCACTCTTTTTATTTCTCTATAACAATTGGGTATTACAAATCCTACCTCCTTAAAAGAATCTCGACCTCGAGATTAAGATTAACTATGAAAAAGGTGGAGAAATTTTGTTTGCAACTCATCTTCTCGTTCCCAGGTAGCTTCAACCTATATGTGATGACTACACTGCACCTTGCACATCTTCATCACTTCGTTTATGGTGACTCGAGTCAATATATCAATGATCTTTATAGGATACTCCGTTTAGGTTAGACCACCCTGCACACTAAGTTCTTCCATAGGCAACTGTTCTTTTGGGACTCAAAGACATTTCTTCAACTGGGATATGTGAAAAACATCATGCACATCTACCAGATGACTAAGTAACTCCAACTGGTAAGCAACTTGCCCAACTCCTTCAGGATCTTTTAGAGTCCAATAAAGCGAGGCGACAACTTCCCCTTGATTTTAAATCTTCTCATACCCCGAATTGGTGACACTTTTAGGTACACATGATCGCCTTCCTCAAACTCCAACTGTCTTCTTCGGGTGTCAGTATAACTTTTCTATCATAACTGTTGTCCTCAAGTTGTCCCTAATTATCCAAACCTGGTCTTCTACTTCTTGGATAATTTCTGGTCGAAGAACTGTCTTTCACCAGTCTGATCCCAATACAATGGGGTTCTACTGTAGCACCTCAAAATCATATTTTGGGCAATATGGGAAAGTTTATCTCGAGATTTAAATAGTTATGTTATGAAACAAGATATTTAATAAAAGACCCTTATATGAATCCAATTACCATTGGTTGAATAATATATTTGGATACATTCTCTAAAAGCATTAAGTTAAATGATCTCTTAATAAAGATTTTATATTAGATTCTATTTCCCTAAAAACAAATAAGTGAGGAATATTGAATTATTGAATATAACTTAAATTTGACTACACATTCAAAAATAATATTTTCCTAAAATAAATAATATCTGTGTTTTGCATAATTGAAACATTTACATAAATAAATGAATAAAGTAATTATACAAATATATATTGCATCATGACGGAATTCTGACTGTACATTTAATTTAGAGTTCAAAACTCTATTTGAATTTAGATTTTAGAAGGAATATATTTAGATTTTACACTAGCGGTTGTATTAAATGAACCACCAATGGAAATATATATACACTGGCGGTTTACTTAATGAAACCGTCAATACATTGCATGAATACTCGGTACCAGAGAGGAATCAGTACCCCAATACATTGCATGATTACTCAGTGATCGGTACCCTAATACAGTGCATGATTACTCAGTGATCGGTACCCCAATACATTGCATGATTTCTCAATACTAGAGAGGTGATCAATACATTGCATGATTACACAATCTATATACCCATCAATCTGAGATACACTATATATCACTAACTACTTCATTACATCTAACTACTTCATTACATCTAACTACTTCATTACATACACTACATCAATGATACCCCAGCATCGATCCAATCTCTCACTAATGTCATTTCTTGACTTGCATTTACATTCACCCAATCTGACACATGCGAACTACTCTCTGATCCTCTTATGTGGCCTTGGTCTAACAAATAGTTATGCAAAGCAAAACAAGCAATTATAATCTTCACTTGCATGTTTCTTTCATAAAATGGGAGTCCTCGTAGCACATGCCACCTTGATTTGAGTAGTCCAAAAGCCCGTTCAACTACATTCCGTAGACTCGAGTGGGGGAAATTAAACTTTTCCTACACAGTCTCTACTCCTGTTTGATTAAAATCTTCTAAGTGATGTCTCTGATTCCGATATGGTGGCAAGTAACCTACGTGAATTGAGTAACCGACATCCACTAGATAATACCCCCTGTACACAAACAAATAAGCTCAGAAAAAGATTTACTAGATCGTAATGCATGAATACAATGTATGCAATGGCGTCAACATAACATGCATGCCAGCATACCTGCTTGCACGACACGAGGGTAGACTGTATGGAAGCGGTAGGATGGGACGAAAATCCTTCATCCCACCGGATTACAATACAATACTTGAGGCACATCACAACATCCTATATCAGCTAGAGATAATGGAGCCATTTATCCAACAACACATCAATGAGCTTCGCGAGCAAAATCCTGGGCAAACAAATGATTGGGTAACGAAGCAACATAAGCAGCGGTTCAACACATGGCTAATTATGAAGGACATTCCACACAGAGATACAATAGAAGAACAAACCATTAAGGGGTTGGCATCTGGACCATCACGCTAGGTCACAACATGGCAAACCTATGACATCAGTCGATTTACATTTTGTACCAAGTCCAAGGACAAAAGGAGCATATCACAAAATAGCGGTGTTCGATGCGAGGCCATAGACGATGAAACTGGTCAGACTATTACTTATTTTGGCTTTATTGAGGACATATGGGAACTAGACTATGGTACATTTAATATCTCAGTTTTCCGATGTCAATGGGTTGAAGACAAACATGTCACGATAGACAAATATAGGGTGAGAGTTCTTGATCTAAGTAAGGTAGGTTACAAAGATGACCCATGGATCCTTGCTAATCGTGCTGCACAGGTCTTCTATGCTGAACAGATCATTTCTAACAATGAGAAGAAAAGCACCGATAAATTGAAGCATGTAGTTTTTCCTGGAAAACAACAAGCTATATGAGTTGATGGTGTATCTGATATGGATGATTTTAACCAATTCAATGACATGTCTATTTTCATAGACCATCCAACCAAGGTAAGGAACGTTGAGCGAAGCATCCCACGTAAATTGTTGCCCTGGGTACGCCACGATGGACAAGGCAGAATAACATCTCCCTAGATTATAAACGTATCTTGTAATTGATTATTGTTAGGACCATGTCTACTATAAGTTCGAGATCAATATATATATTTCTTCATTGTCTTAATTTACTGGCGGTTCTCAACGACCAAGTTGCCCTTGTCATAGAAGATATAAAAGTATACTTAATGTAATATATATATATATATATAAGTACACTAGACAATGGAAATCCATTGTAAATATTTTATTCTGGCAGTTCTCAAAGACAACCGCTAGTAGAAAATTGCGCCTATATAACCGGTGGCGAGCGGGAGCTCGAAAAATTTACAAATCCCCTGGAGCCGGTTCATCTCATCACGCTGTCAGGCTGCCGGATTTCGTCCCCGAGGGTTTCTTCGTCGGCGATCCTCCGTGTCGTCCCCATGCCCCCGCGCCACCGTCAGGTTTTCCTCTGTCCCTTTATTTACTCTTTCCCTTTCCCCTTTTCCACGGCCGCCGCCGTCATCAGCTGCGTCGGTCGCCATGCTCGCCGCTGGTCGTAAACCCTAGGGCGCGCCGCGCCGGTTAGTAAACCCTAGGGCGTGCTATGGCCATCGCGCGCTCGATGCGCTAGCTATGGCGGTCGCCGCACTAGCTATGATGGTGGCCGTCACATGCTAGCTTTGGCGGTCGCCGTCGGTCTGCCCCTTCGCCAGCCTGCAGTATATATATAGTTCAAGGTAGACTTTTCTGTTGTCGACGCAGCCTCAAAATGGACCCAATGGATGCCATTGCAGCGCATCTCACGGCATGTACACTAGCGAAGCGGCTAGCGACGGCGCGGCTCATGCATCGCCGCCACCTCGAGCTCCAGCGCTAGTCGAGGCTCAATCATCAAGACATCGTACGCGTCGTTGTGGGCTCCTCGGCTTCGACGACTGCACGTGAGGTTGTCTCCCCGCCCGTGCATGTGGAGCCGATAGCGCCAGTCATCATCCTCTCCGACGATGAAGATGAGGAGATCGATTGGACGACACTGATGGACGACATCGATGAGTAGAAATTACGCTATATGTTCTAATCTTAGTATGATGGACGACGTATTATATCTAAGAACTTAGTATGATGGACTGCGTATTATGTAAGAACTTAGTCATTATATATATATATATTGTGTTCTAATCTTCTGTTCCAATCTTTGTGTTCAATTTTTTTGAATCTTTGTTGCAATCTTATATATATATAGCTCAATGAGTTCTGTAAACAAGGACCAAGGGTTAATGCCCGACCACATGAACAAGGGTGTTTCTCAAGCACATTCAAGTGATGAAGGATATGAAATGCCTACCGACCCTAGTCCTAGCATAGATAGGGCCGCTCGGCGTCATTTCCAACATGACCCTAATTATGATCCACAAGAGTGTGAGGTAAAGTACACATCTTTAGTTTTGTGTGTGTACCTAATTAGTTGATTTCACAATGTCTATTACACATGCATGTTTTGCATTTCATTACATGAATAGGAGGTCTTGTCTCAATATCGTGCGATACTTGATGAAGCCGTGGCACGATACCAAGACACACCGGGGCTGAACCAAGACGAAGACACACCGGTACCGATCGATACAACCACCGAGAGGTCAAGGAAAAGGAAGCAGAGTGACCGGAAAAGAGGTGACAGGGGACCAAACAAGTTTCCTGACAAAACATATAAAATCTCAGATGTGAGCTCGAAAGGTCAGCCCCTAGCTCCAGAAGAGGCACTCCCTAAGTTTCGGAATGCACTTGGGTTCTTAGTTAGGGATAATCTTGACATCACAATCCAACATTGGAAAGATGTGTCAGTTAATGTCAAGAATCAAATATGGAATAAGCTATTAATGAGGTTTGTTCTACCTCAGGGTTCAGAAGAACTTGTGAAGGAATACACGATGAAGCAACTTGCAATCATTTTTCGAAACTAGAGGTCTAAGATGAATATAAAATTTGCAAACAAAGGCCTAGATCCAACAAAAAATATAAAATCTCAGAAGGTCAGTGGGCAGTATTTCTAGAGCAGAGGAGCATCCCTGAATTCGTATCTCTAAGTGAGACAAATTCAGAACTATCTAAGAAGAACAAGTACCACCACCACTTAGGCACAGGTGGTTACAAGCGTCAAGTTTCTAAATGGAGACAAGAAGACACCGAGAAGAAGCCCACAGGGTTGCCGACGCTTTCCGAGCAACTTGGTGAAAGGACGGCTAATTGGATCTATGCTAGAAAACCTAGGGAAACTGAGGCGGGTGTATCTTTTGATGATCCAAATGTCGATGAAGCTGCGAAAAACATATATGCAATGGCAGCTAAGCAGAGCCAAGGATCATTTAAGCCACAAAGGGAGAGAGACATCCTAACGGCTGGTCTCGGTAACCCTGAGCATCCTGGCCATGTACGAGGAATCTCGTCTAAGGAAGGATGGAAGGAAGGATTAGGACCACAGTGGGAAGGTTTGTACAAGAAACGTGATCGGTACAAAGAAGAGTTGTCGGATTATTTTAGGCAGGAGGCAAAGAAAGAGTTCAAAGACCTGATGTCTCGAATGCTATCAAATCCTCCACTAGAATTGATGCAGCAGTTGGCAAGTGTGATGTCTATTCAACAGATGACCACTCCATAGCTGCAAATAATTCCAGCAGCTAACCGCCAGCTTCCACCGATTGTACAACCGTCCCAAGCTCTGTCGCGTTAACGGGAAATAAGGTCCGTTATCCAGTTGATGACATAACAAGGCCAGTGATGTGCACACTAGTTATAAGATATGGTATTAACAATAATCGCACGAAGAAAGTAGGAACAGGCATGCAATCCCAGGACACAATTTCATGAAAGCGACATACCAGATGATTATTGCAGGGTAGAAGTGACGACAATCGTCCAATGATCTGACGACGACATGCTAGACATCCCTGGGTCCGAAGGAATCGAGACACTTGGACAAGCCATCAAAAATTTCATCCTTTGGCCTCGAAGGGATGTCGAATTGGTTGATCCACCAACACTGTCATCGTCTCATCCCCAACCATCGTCGCCTCCTCAAACTTTAGTACCTTTACTCCATCATCACCTCTACAATCTTCACATGCTGCTCCTCATCCTCTTTCTAATCCACTATCTCCACCACAAGCATCAACATTTAGGACACCACCACTTTCTCCACAACCATCAAGGGATTCATAACAATCAAAGAAATCTAAATTGCCTATACCAAAATTGGTGTCCACATTCGAGAAAAAGAAGATTAAAGCTACTACTGCTAGATAGCTCGATTTTTGAAAGGGATTGCACGGGACCTCATGTCACATATTGTTGATTGGGCCAAGCACGAGGAGTTTGCAGAAAAGGCTTAGGCAATGGCCGCAAAGATAAAGATCCCAACTAAGGTAGATTATAAAAATGTGCCTAAACAATATGTGCCGGGCAGACCTCTACTAACTCTTGAGAAATTGAGGAAGGTCCCTGATGGTATTAAAATGTTGCATGACTGGTACATGTGTGCATCATCAGTTGGCATTGATGCCATTAGTGTGCATATACCAGATCATGCTTTTATAGGTTCGGACCAAAAGGCCTTTCTTGCATTCGAGGATATGTGGTTAATGATGAACCTTCAGAAACTCGACGTGCAACTTGTGACTCTGTTTGCACTGTAAGTGTCGCTCATATTTCCACATATATGTGTTATTATTTTTAGTGGGCCATATAAATTTTCATTATCTAACACATGCACGTGTGACTTGTAGAATGCAACATGATCAACAAGAGATCCTTCACGGTACCAAGCCTGGTGCTACTGCCAGTAAAAGGATTGGGTATCTGAACACAATACTGATATCTATGGAAAGCCACACTTTCAGAATCAGCAAAGACAATGAAGAGTTAAAGGGAAAGATGGACGAAGAAGTTGAGCATCGTATAAATACTATGAAGAAGGATTTTGAAGCAAGATGCCCCACCTACATAGGAAATGCAATGCTTTAATTTTAAGACAGGGAAGCCATAATGGCCCCGTACAACTTTAAGTAAGTGTGATTTTGCATAAAAATAATAATTTCAATACACATGCATCACAAATTAATTTGATTCGTACAGGGACCACGTGATATGCTTCCTCATTTATCCTAAGGTTGGAAAGGTGCTGGTGCTCGACTCCTTGAACTATGAACCTTCAACCTATGCAAATTTAAAATTCCTCAGTATCTTAGAGTAGTAAGTATTTTCTATGCATGCATGCATACTTATATCGTTCAGAATTTTAAAATAACATGGAGATTCTACTTGAGATCACAAAGCATTTAGGTTCTATAAGTTTAAAGGTGGAAAGTACGACAAGACCAAAAAATGTGTGCCACTAGACATCCATCATCACTTTCCGGTAAGTATGTGAATTTATGAATACATATCATACACAATGCTGCAACTAAATAACCAACCTCCTGTTATCTATGTAGTGCCACAAGCAACCACAAGGATCGGTCCTATGTGGGTTCTATGCGTGCAAGTTTATGAGAATGAACGGACGATACATCACAAACCCTAGCAAGGTATTATTAGTAATAGCCATGTTTGTATTTGTAAATTAAAGATGCAAATGTGTTATCGAGTGTGAATAGATGATGTTTATAAACTTCCTTTACATGAATTTCAAAAAGAAAATCTGGAGAACTTGACCGAAGGTGCATTGTATGGTATAGTTGAAGACCTATGCACATTCATATCAAAAGAGGTCATTCCCGCTGAAGGGAAATATCACGACGCTTCCAGTACATTAGCTATGCCAGAGTTTAGAATATCAACAGAAGTTAGTAGACTATCTCTTAACCGAGATAGTTACTAGAGCATAGGTGAAAACAATTGATGTATAGAATGTATCGAATTTAATTCAGTTTTGATTGAAAATTTATGGCTGTAAACAGGAAAATATATGTTGTAAACAATATATTGTAAATAGAAGAATATATTGTAAACAAATTTGTGTTAATAAATATAAAATTCAGTTTTGTTTGAAAATTTGAAAAAAGTAGAAAACTTATACTAGCAAGAAATGGTAAGCAGACCGCCAGTACTAATGTTATTTCCACTGGCGGGCTACTAAAGAAAACCGCTAGTGAAAATCATGTTTCCACAGGCGGTTTTCTTAAGCAGCCCGCCAGTGCTAATGTTATTTTCACTAGCGGTCTGCTTAAGAAAACCGCCAGTGAAAATCATGTTTCCACAGGCGGTTTTCTTAAGCAGCCCGCCAGTGCTAATGTTATTTCCTCTAGCGGTCTGCTTAAGAAAACCATTAGTGAAAATCATGTTTCCACAGTCGGTTTTCTTAAGAAGCCCGCCAGTATAAGTAACATTAGCACTGGCGGTCTGCTTAAGAAAACCACCAGTGAAAATCATGTTTCCACATGCGGTTTTCTTAAGCAGACTGCCAGTGCTAATGTTATTTCCACTGGCGGGCTGCTTAAGAAAACAGCCAGTGAAAATGATATTGAAAAGGCCAATTTCTACTAGCCCCTAGCACTGGCGGCACTGAAAAACGCTAGTGCAAATAGCTCTAGGACTGCCATTATAGAGCTTCTGTGTACTAGTGTGCCATCGAGGGAACGCAATTGAGAACCACAGCTATCCAAGCCACAGTAGTCCGCCGCCAGCTAAGCCGCAGCCATAAGCCGATATGACCAGCTTGTCAAAGTTTGAGTTCCTCCCCAACTCTAGCAACAACTTCGGTGAGTAATTTCTCACCGTTCGTTCATCTTCTTGGGCAGCCCAAAACATCACCGTGACCAGTTCGCGAGAGCTTCGTCACCGTGCTTTTAGTTCGTTGATCGGATGTCCGGTCATCGTCAAAAAAACCGAGATGACCAACATCAACGCGAGATTGAAGGGCTTGATTGTAAGGTAAGTCAGTGGTAGGTTAAAGGTCTTTCCCACAAAATAGGCTTGACGCTTCCTGCCTAATGGATAACCACCACCATAGGCCCTTTTACATGCAAGACTGTCATGCAACATGAATTTAACAATAGCTACAATCTTGTTATGTTGGCAATTGCTAGGTCATGCATTTGTAAACAAATCTTTCCCACCTTTAATGAACTTAATTAACCAATCAGATTGCGCCATGTCGCCTATTTCTGTGCAGCTCTACTAATTTATTAAAAATATGATATCTTCTAGGTCAAATAATTTATTTTAATCTGTTCAAGTTGTGTTAGGTTCATATTAATTTCCGAGTACGTAGTAATAACATTGTTTTAATTATGTCACATAGTTTAATTAGTTAATTAATTGTTTAATTAATGTTAATTAGCTAGATAATCTAGTTAATCTAATTTATAGTTCTAACCTACGCATTTTATAAATAATTGTTAATGATTAATATCAACTCAAATATTTTAATTTAACACCTGCTTAGTTTAAATGCAATATCTTTTAGATCGCATCTATTAGACTTATTGCGCCTAAAATATCGTTTTATCCATAAATTCTTTGTTTTAGCTTCGATTTTAATGATTCTCGAACCTATGCTCTCGTAGCGACGCGTAGAATATTCTTACGCAGTTTTTCCTTATGCTTTGGTGAATGTTACCATATCCATCATTTGATTGATTGTTTGTATTGCTACGAGTAGAGGTGAGGTGACGAGGAACCCGACCCCCAACTCTTGGGTCAGCATCTCGACAACAGGTTATCGCAAGTATAAGATAAGTTGTGCCCTTGATCACTCCTTTTTACCTAATAATGTTCACTATTAATCACTGTGACATGCTCAGGTTAATTTGATGGGATCTAATAGGTTTTCCTAGCATTGTTTATCCCCCACCTTGCAAACAGATGAATTATTGGGTAGATTTGCTATTGCTCTACCTGGTTTTGGAAAGCTAATGTTTTATTATGATCATGTTCCAATTATGTTGTTGTTTAATTATTGTTCATGATAAGATCATATTGTTAATTGGGACATGGAGAACCACCCGGGAAAATAGTGCTACCACAAGGGCGGTATGGGACGCCCTTGACTGACTAATTAGAAAAGCTAGTCGAGGACTACCTTACTTGAAAGGGGCAAGGGCAGTACGGGAGTGGTCAGTGTAGGGGGTCCTTGGGTTGATTTTTGATAGTCGCCTAGAGGGGGGTGAATAGGTGAAACCTGGAATTTATAAACTTAAACTTGCACTAAGGCCGGGGTTAGCGTTAGAATTAAATTGGAGTGCGGAGGATAGTTCTCCTTGTTAAGAGTTGCTCAATCAATGCGGATGACCTTTGGGAGCAAACTCAAATTGATATGAGCAAGGGGACTTTTAGAGAGGGAAAAACAAATCAAGTGAAGATTGACGAGTGAACACGATGATTTGTTTTACCGAGGTTCGTTTCCAAAGAACCTAGTCCCCGTTGAGGAGGCCACAAAGGCCGGGTCTATTCCAACCCTTTCCCTCTCTCAATTGGTCACTTAGACCGGTTGAGTGCTTCTTCTTAATCTCATGGGTCACTAAGACCCCGCAAGGATCACCACACAATTAGGTGTCTCTTGCAAGCTTTACAAAACACTTAGAGAGTTTAGAGAGAGATGAAGAAAGCACGATTAAGGAAACCAAGCAACAAGAGCAACAAATGAAATATGAATCACTCTCTCTCTCAAGTCTCTAATCACTAATGATCACTTGTCTCAATTGTGGAACTTGGAGAGATTGGAAGCTTTGATTGTGTCTTGGAATGGATTGCTAGCTCTTGTATTGAATGTGTATGAGTGGAGTGCTTGGGTGTAGAGAATGGAGGTGGTTGGGGTTGTATTTATATCCTCCAACCACTTCCTAGCCGTTGCTCCTCTCCTGCTGACCGCGAACGGTCTGCCCCTGCACATCAACGGCTGAAATCACAACGGTCAACATAACGGCTATATCAACGACTATAGAGCATTTAATGTGTCGTCAGATGTCAGATAAAGCAGTTGCGGACGGTCCGACCGCGCACCCCGGACGGTCCGTGAGGACACTAAAAATACATTTTACCGAACCCGTCACCTTCGGGTTTTTCTGGTTTTTCACCTATCGGACGGTCCGCGCCTGAGGCCGGACGATCCGTGCTTGGTCTCGGACGGTGCTCGCTTCTCCATCAGACGGTCCATAGTGTTAACTTGTGTTTTGTAGTGTTCCTGTTCGAGGCTACCCTAGTGTCGCGGATGGTCCGCCGCAAGGGCCTGAACGGTCCGCGCATAGGTGTTTTTTCAAAAAGCTTCTCCTATCCGAAATAATCTATGGTATTCCAGACAGTTGACTTAGAATAGTTGTAGATGAACTTATGCACCTGAGAAATGATCAACTAGGCAAACAAGTTAGATCACAAGGTTTGTGATGGTCGTCAAACACCAAAATTGATTATAGGAAACGTTGAGGCTATTTGCCTTTCAATCTCCCCCTTTTTGGTGATTGATGCCAACACAAACCAAAGCAACTACAAAGTGTAGAAATGTAACTAGTTTGCAATTTGATAGATGTGCATAAGTTATTTTTGAAATGAAAGCATTTCTAAGCATATATGTTTGATTTGATATTTTTAACATTTTGGACCACATTTGCACCACTCAGATTTGTTTTTGCAAACCTTTTGAGAAAAAACTTTTCAAAATCTTTTGAAAATAGTCGAAGGTATAAGAATATGATTGCAAGAAGTATTTTAAGATTTGAAATTCCTCCCCCTGTTTCAAATGCTTTTCCTTTGACTAAATAAAAGCTCCCCTTGAAATAATTCTCCCCTTAGCTTTCAAGAGGGTTTTTGAAATGGATACCAAATAATAATATACCAATTGAAATTCTTCATACTAGCTTGATATTTTGAAACTAAATAAGATACCAATTGAAAATTGGCACAAATACCAATTTAAATAAACATTTTCAAAAATTTTGAAATGGTGGTGCGGTCCTTTTGCTTTGGGCTTAATACTTTCTCCCCCTTTGGCATTAAGCGCTAAAAACGGAGAACTTGATAGCCCTTTTGTCATTTTTCTCCCCCTTTGGGGCCTAATACCTTCTCCCAAATGGTAATATAAATACGAGTGAAGGGTCATAATACCATTGAGAGTGATATGAGTAATGACAAAGGGTAAGTGCTATCGTCAGAGTTGGAGTGGAAGCCTTGTCTTTGCCGAATACTCCATTTCCCTTTCAATCTAAGACTAATCATAGAGACATACTTGAAAGCACATTAGTCTTAGCCTTGACACAAGAATAATAAGAAATATGCATTTGTGCCAAATGAAAGAGATATGATCAAAGGTATATAAATTAGCTATGTGTGCAATGTTTCAATCAAAGTTCCGAGAATCAGGTATATTTAGCTAAGTCCTAAGTTTGCTAAAGGTTTTCTCATCTAGTGGCTTGGTAAAGATGTCAGCTAATTGGTTGTGGGTGTTAACATAAGCAATTTCGATATCCCCTTTTGTTGGTGATCTCTCAGAAAGTGATACAGGATGTCTATGTGCTTAGTGCGGCTGTGTTCAACGGGATTATCCGCCATGCGGATTGCACTCTCATTATCACATAGGAGAGGGACTTTGCTCAATTTGTAGCCATAGTCCCTAAGGGTTTGCCTCATCCAAAGTAATTGCGCACAACAATGGCCTGCGGCAATGTACTCGGCTTCGGCAGTGGAAAGAGCTACGAAGTTTTGTTTCTTTGAGGCCCATGACACCAGGGATCTTCCCAGAAACTAACAAGTCTCTGATGGCTCTTCCTATCAATTTTACATCTGACATAATCGGCATCGGAATACCCAATTAGATCAAAGGTAGATCCCTTGGGGTACCAAAGCCCAAACTTAGGAGTGTAAACTAAATATCGCATGATTCTTTTCATGGCCCTAAGGTGAACTTCCTTAGGATTTGCCTGAAATCTTGCACACATGCATACAGAAAGCATAATATCTGATCGAGATGCACATAAGTAGAGTAAAGATCCTATCATCGACCGATATACCTTTTGATCTACGGATTTACCTCCTGTGTCGAGGTCGAGTGCCCATTGGTTCCCATGGGTGTCTTGATGGGTTTGCCATTCTTCATTCCAAACTTCTTAAGTATGTCTTGAATGTACTTTGTCTGGCTAATGAAGGTGTCATCTTGGAGTTGCTTGATTTGAAATCCTAGGAAATATTTCAACTCCCCCATCATAGACATCTCAAATTTCTGTATCATGATCCTACTAAACTCTTCACAAGTTGACTTGTTAGTAGACCCAAACATAATATCATCAACATAAATTTGGCATATAAACAAGTCCTTTGCAACAATTTTAGTGAAGAGAGTAGGATCGGCCTTACCGACTTTGAAGCCATTAGTGATAAGGAAATCTCGCAGGCATTCATACCATGCTCTTGGGGCTTGCTTGAGCCCATAAAGCGCCTTCAAGAGTTTATGCACATGGTTAGGATACTCACTATCTTCAAAGCCGGGAGGTTGCCCAACATAGACCTCTTCCTTAATAGGTCCATTGAGGAAGGCACTCTTCACGTCCATTTGATAAAGCTTAAAGCCATGGTAGGTAGCATAGGCAAGTAATATACGAATTGACTCAAGCCTAGCTACGGGTGCATAGGTTTCATCGAAATCCAAACCTTCGACTTGTGAATATCCCTTTGCCACAAGTCAGGCTTTGTTCCTTGTCACCACACCATGCTCATCTTGCTTGTTGTGGAATACCCATTTGGTACCTACAACATTTTGATTAGGACGTGGAACTAAATGCCATACCTCATTCCTTGTGAAGTTGTTGAGCTCTTCTTGCATTGCCACCACCCAGTCTGGATCTCTTAGTGCATCCTCTATTCTATATGGCTCAATAGAGGAAACAAAAGAGTAATGTTCACAGAAATGAGCAACTCGAGATCTAGTAGTTACCCCCTTATGAATGTCACCAAGGATGGAGTTGACGGGGTGATCTCTTTGAATTGCTTGGTGGACTCTTGGGTGTGGAGGTCTTTGGTCCCTTATTTCTTGATCATCTTCCTTGTCTTGATCATCTTCATCTCCCCCTTGATCCATGTCCTCCTCTTGAGGTGGCTCATCCTCCTGATCTTCATCTTCATCATCTTGAGCCTGGTTCTCATCTTGATTTGGTGGAGATGCTTCCATGGAAGATGACGGTTGATCTTGTGCTTGTGTGGGCTCTTCGGATTTCTTAGGACACATATCCCCAATGGACATGTTCCTTAGTGCTATGCATGGAGCCTCTTCATCATCTAATTCATCAAGATCAACTTGCTCCACTTGGGAGCCATTAGTCTCATCAAACACAATGTCACAAGAAACCTCAACTAATCCAGTGAATTTGTTGAAGACTCTATATGCTTTTGTGTTTGAGTCATACCCTAGTAAAAAGCCTTCTACATCCTTAGGAGAAAATTTAGAACTTCTACCTCTTTTAATAAGAATAAAGCATTTACTCCCAAAGACTCTAAAATATGAAACATTGGTCTTTTTACCAGTGAGGAGTTCATATGATGTCTTCTTGAGGATTCGATGAAGATATAACCGGTTGATGGAGTAGCAGGCGGTGTTAATCGCCTCAGCCTAAAACAGGTCCGGTATCTTGTACTCATCCAGCATGGTTCTTGCCATGTCGAGTAGAGTTCTATTTTTCCTCTCCACTACACCATTTTGTTGAGGTGTGTAGGGAGAAGAGAACTCATGCTTGATGCCCTCCTCAAGAAAACCTTCAATTTGAGAATTCTTAAACTCCGTCCCATTGTTGCTTCTAATCATTTTGATTCTCAATCCGAACTCATTTTGAGCCCATCTTAAGAATCTCTTTAAAGTCTCTTGGGTTTGTGATTTTTCATGCAAAAAGAATACCCAAGTGAAGCAAGAATAATCATCCACAATAACTAGACAGTACTTACTCCCACCGATGCTTATGAAAGCGATCGGGCCGAATAGGTCCATGTGGAGTAGTTCAAGTGGCATGTCTGTTGTCATGATGTTTTTTGTGTGGATGATGGACTCCAACCTGCTTTCCTGCTTGACAAGCGCTACAAATCCTGTCTTTCTCAAAATGAACATTTGTTAGTCCTAAAATGTGTTCTCCCTTTAGAAGCTTATGAAGATTCTTCATCCCAACATGGATAAGTCGGCGATGCCAGAGCCAACCCATGTTAGTCTTAGCAATTAAGAAAGTGTCTAGTTCAGCTTGATTATCATTAAAATCAACTAAGTATAGCTGACCATCTAGCACTCCCTTAAATGCTATTGAATCATCACTTTTTTCTAAAGACAGTAACACCTACGTCAGTAAATAGACAGTTGTAGCCCATTTTGCATAATTGAGAAACGGAAAGCAAGTTGTAATCCAAAGAATCTACGAGAAAAACATTGGAAATAGAATGGTCAGGAGATATAGCAATTTTACCCAAACCTTTGACCAAACCTTGATTTCCATCCCCGAATGTAATAGCTCTTTAGGGATCTTCATTTTTCTCATATGAGGAGAACATCATTTTCTCCCCTGTCATGTGGTTTGTGCACCCGCTATCGATTATCCAACTTGAACCACCGGATGCATAAACCTACAAAACAAATTTAGGCCTTGTTCTTAGGTACCCAAACGGTCTTGGGTCCTTTCACATTAGAAACAAGCACATTGGGTACCCAAACATAAGTCTTTGGACTCTTGTGTTTGCCCCAACATATTTGGCAACTACTTTGCCTGATTTGTTAGTTAAAACATAGGAAGCATCAAACGTCTTAAATGAAACATTATGCTCATTTGATGCATTAGGAATTTTCTTTTTAGGCATTTTAATATGAGTGGTATGTCTAGAGCTAGAAGCCTCATTTTTTTACATGAATGCATGATGAGAAACATTGTGAGGTTTCCTAGCATGAATCTTCCTAATTTTGTGTTCGGGATAGTTTGCAGGATATAAAATGTAACCCTCACTATCCTGAACCATGGGAGCCTTACCCTTAACAAAATTAGATAATTTCTCAGGGGCATTAAGCTCTACATTGGATTGGTTCCCTTGTTGGAATCCAATGCCATCCTTAATGCTAGAGCGTCTTCCATTATAAAGCATGCTTCTAGCAAATTTAAAATTTTCATTTTCTAACTCATGCTCAGTAATTTTAGCAGTTAATTTAGCTATGTGATCATTTTGTGTTTAATCATGGTAAGGTGATCATCCATAGCATCAATATTAACATCTCTACATCTAGTACAAATAGTAACATGATCAATAGTAGATGTAGAAGGTTTGCAGGCATTCAATTCTTCTATCTCAGCATTTAAATTATCATTCTCAATTTTAAGACTAGAAATTGACTCATTGCAAACATTCAACTCTTCAATCTTAGAAATTAAACTAGCATTCTCAGTTCTAAGACTTGAAATTGAATCACGACAAATGTTAAGCTCCTTAGATAAGTTTTCACATTTTTCTACTTCCTGAGCATAAGCATTTTTCAACTTAACAAATTTTATATTTTCCTTAACGAGCAAGTCTTCTTGGCTTTCCAAGATGTCATCCTTCTCGTTAATGGTTTCAATTGATTCATTTAATTTTTTTTCTTTTGTTCCATGTTAAGGTTGGCAAAAAGAGAAAGTAAATCATCTTCATTATCGCTTGAACTACCCTCATCACTAGATGTAGTTGTAATACCCACTTTGTAAGAAACATCTAAAGGAAGAAATTATATTCCTTTATATATATGTGTGTTATCTCTATTTATCATTTCACATGGACACCTCACTTGAACAAATAAATGATTAATAAAAGACATGCCACTAAATCATGCATCATGCTGGACTTTATTTGTGTGTGCATATGTGAGTAATAAAATTTATAAAAAGACAATAATGTTCACTTTGGAATTCATACTTAAATTGGAATCCTAGAAATTGGAGAAAAGAGAAGCACTAATAATCACAAAATAAATAATTAAAATAGATAAGTTGACCCATGCCACATTTGGGGTGGACATCTATTGTTAATAAAGTCTATCACAAGGATTGGATTTGAATGGAATTTAAATTTATGAATTTGAAAGTTTAAAAGGAAAATAAAAAGAAAATAAAAAGAAGAAACAACGCTTGGGCTCAAACACTAGGGGGTCACCCACTAAAGCCGCGCGGCCCATCTTACTGCGCAGGTGCACACCGACACCACGGGCCCGCCTAGCCAGACTCACACGCGCGCGGGTCTAGCTCCCTCTCACTGCGCCACTTCCATGTGGGGCCCACATGTCATCGCCCACCTGCACAATTGTTCTCTTTCACCTGTTGTTCTCGGACGCGCGGTGACCGAGCACGGCGCCGCGCAACGGAAACCGGGAATACCAGAGCTACTGGTGGCCAGACTCTCTGAAATCAAGCGGCATATGGCCCGGCCCTGCATCTTGCTCTTCATTAAATAGTGCCTTCCTCTCTTCTCGCGCGTCAGCCACATACTAGCCGACTGCGCCGAACGCAACAACGTAGGAAAGTTGCTAGCGTTTCACAAAATTGGAGGGAGTCGGGCCTCGACGAGACTCTCGGGTGTGTTTTTAGGGGCCGAGTACTACTCTTGTGGATTGGGTGCGCTGTGGAGGCCTCAGCACTGCCGTAATTGCTCGACGGAGTCGCGACCCCGCCGCGCCGCCGCGAGATGCCGTGGACCGCGCGCCTGCACGCACAACCGTCGGTAAGAACCACCCTCTCTTCTCCGTGTTTGTCTCCTCTAAGTGTAGGGTTGTTCCATTACGCGGTTGGGTACCGGTGTGCCTCACCATGGTCGCTGGAGGGGAGCGCCGGCGAGATTAGTGCCGCCGCACGGTCCTTCCAGGGGAGAAATTTTGGGCGCTCCGCGATGGCCGTTGGATTTCGCGGATGCGGCTCAAATTTGATGCTAAGTTACCGTTTCGCCGTATGGAATCATGTTCGTCGATTGGCGTAACAACGGCGTAGATCGGATCTAGGATTAATAAAATCTGCACCGTTGAATTCTGATCCGATGCGCTGTATTGCGTACCGGTTCAGAGAAAGCCTGATTTAATCCATGCCGTCCGGATCTAATCCAACGATCAGAACGGATCGATACCCCTTCTCACTGTTGTTTTTACAGAAGAGACCTTCTGAAACTAGAAAATGAACTCGTCGTCCAGTATATCAGCGCTCTGAGTCACAGGAAGTTTTGTAGCTAGGCCCCTGCTGTTCTCGGATTTTAGCGCCCAACCAGAGCCGATTTAAAGTGAATACATGAATTAGAAAATAGATTTTTAATATAGAAATAAGTGCTAGAATTTGTATAATTCATAGAAAATTTATATGAAATCCAAATTGATCTATTCCAGTTTTTAAAATTTTGTAATATTATTCTCTATCACTTAGAGACTCTGTTTTGACATGAAAACAGTAAGAAAAATAATTTCTCACTTAATCCTATTTTAAGCACATAAAACCTTTGGAAATTCATATCTTAAAATCTATAACTCCAAAAAATTATGATTCCTGTTCCTAGGGTTTTATTTTAATGTGTATATTATTATTATGTATTTTGCTTACATTTTTAGTGTGATGTTAATTTTCTCTATATATTGTGCTTGTTTGTATTGTGGCGAGTAGAAGAGCCTGTGACTGAGGATCCTGGTGCCTAGCAGATAGAAGTTGCTGAGCAGGAGCTCATTGAAGGCAAGTTGTGCCCTTGACCACTTTTTGTTACCCAATAATGTTCTTTATATTCATGTACCATGCATAGGCTTAATTTTGAAGGGACCCAATAGGTCACCCTAGACTGTTTATCACTTTACCTTGTTGTCCCTGAATCACTTGGGTAGTTTTGCTATTGCTTTACATGGTTTTGGGATAATATTTTATTACATCCATGTTCCAATTATTTTGTTATTCTATTTATGTTCATGTCAAGATCATTAATGTTAATTGGAACATGGAGCTTAACTTGAGAAACACGTGCCACCACAAGGGTGGAATGGGACGCCCTTGGCTGACTAATTAGGTAAGCTAGTGGAAGACTACCTTACCGGAAAGGGGCAAGGGCAGTAGAGGAGTTGCATGCAAGGAGGTTCTCGGGTTGATTTTGCTGCTACGGCGGCCAGACGAGGGATTCTTGCAAGTGCTCTTCCCATAAACTGTAGCGGGTTTTCGGAAGCTAGTGGAACTTTGTAAAGGCCTCGTAGTGTTGCCCTGCCTCGCTTCCTTAGTAGAGGTGTATGGGAGTCGCGATCCCTTGGCAGATGGGTAACATGACTTGTGGGTACAGGGTACAACCTCTGCAGAGTGTAAAACTGGTATACTAGCCGAGCTCACAGTCATGAGCAGCTCAGGACTATCGCATGATTAATTTATGGAACTTAAATTCAATTTGTCATTTGCATTGGATGGGATTATTTATTAATTTTGTTCTATTATTCTTATTATGGTTTGGTATTCACTTACATTTAGTAACTGCTAATAAAATTTGACCAACTTATTAAAAGCAATGCTCAGCTTTAACCCCTATTGTTGATCAGCCTTACACCTCACATGAACTCCCACCTTTGGTGAGTTCATGCCCACTGGTTTTCCCACAACTTGTTGAGCTATGATCACATGTGAGCTCACCCTTGCTGTCTCACACCCCCACAGGAGAAGAACAGGTGATTCAGGAGGAGCCACAAAATGAGGAGTTCGATCTGATCTAGGTGGCGTTTCCCAGTTGACTTATTGGCGCCAAGGATGATCCTTAGTTCGTTTTGTATATATCTTTTATTTTGTAATAAGACTTCCGCTATGTAATATACTCTGATGTATTGTGACATTTATCTCTATAAACTTTGTTATTATATATGTTGTCTTTTTTGGCGCATGTATGAGATGCACCCGGCTTTGTTCCTTAAAGCCCGGGTGTTATAGTAGTATATTTGGGGGTACTTCTAGAATGTACCTTCTTCTTGCCATCCTTTGCCATGAGACATTTGTGGTCGACGTTGGGGAAGAGGAGGCCTTTGTTGACGACGATGTTGGGGAAGAGGAGGCCTCGTCGGAGGAGGAGTAGGTGGAGCTCTCGTCGGAGTCCCATTCCCGGCATATGTGCGCATCGCCGCCCTTCTTCTTGTAGTATCTCTTCTTCTCCTTCTTCTTCCCCTTCTTGTCTTCGTCCCTGTCACCTTCACTAGAAATTGGACATTTAGCTATGAAATGACTGGACTTACCACACCGGTAGCACAACCTCTTGGAGCAGGGCTTGTAATCCTTCCCCTCCTTTGCTTGAGGATTTGGCGGAAGATCTTGATGATGAGTGCCATCTCCTCGTTGTCGAGCTTGGAGGCGTCGAATGGAAGCCTACTTGGTGTAGACTCCTCCTTCTTTTCTTCTGTCGCTTTGAATGCGACGGGTTGCACCTCGGGTGTAGAGGTGGTGCCTTGCTCCAAGTTGACAATATGTTTGGAGTCTTTGATCATAAGTTCAAAGCTCACAAACTTGCCAATTACCTCCTCAGGAGACATCTGTTTGGATCTAGGATCCCCATGTATTAATTGAACTTGAGTAGAATTATGAAATACGAGGGATCTAATAATAACCTTGACCATTTCATGGTCATCCCATTTTGTGCTCCCGAGGTTGCGCACTTGGTTGACCATCGTCTTGAGCCGGTTGTACATGGCTTGCGGCTCTTCCCCTTTGTTGAGGACGAATCGACCGAGTTCTCCCTCGATCGTCTCGCTGTCACACCCGGTTTTGGAAGGTAAACCAAATACAAACCATGTATGTGCCAGGATCAAAACTCACGTACATAGCGATTACATAAATGACTCATCATAGCACAATGCTTCGAATAACAATAAAGAGCAAGTAATAATATTAAAGACTAGAGTCATTTACATAATATAAATCAAAGTACACAGAATTGAAACGTAGCCAACGTAAATAAACTCACCACAGGCAGCTGACTGGGGGAGGTCGCTAGCCTAAACCACGAACTCGTCGAAGTCCTGGAACTCCTGGAGATCTGCCTCAACATCTTTCTCCTTCTTCTTTACCTGAGCATAGATTGCACCAAAGGCAACCTGGTGTTTTGTGAAAGCAAGGGTGAGTACACATCAACGTACTCAGCAAATGTCCCATTTGGCTGAAGTGGACTAGCTCTATGTGGGGTTAAGCTCAAAGGAGTTGCTTTTAGTGGGTCAGGTATTTATTATTAGTAGAAGCCAAGTTTTATTATATAACCAACCCGTGAACCATTTCCTCATCGAGGAAACATCATATCATCATTGAGCCAAAACCATAAATAGAACCATAGCATCTTGAACCATCTGTATCTCTAATCAAAGAGGATCCCAAGGCCGCTCATAACCGTGAGCACGACTGATATATCCGTTTCTAACCCTCTGCAGAGGTCGCACACTTCACCCACAAGCCGTGATTCCCATTCTGCTCGGAAATCATGACTCTCCATTGATCACTACTAAGGTGACCTAGCAGGGTCTCACTATGTAGCCTTTACAAAGATTTTCTAGAGGTCATAGCCGCCCGTTAGGTTTCTCCAGTTTGATAAACACAGTACATCTCCCTAAAGGAAGGGTGACTAACAAAACCAAATCAAAGAACCTCTGCAACCAGCCTCGGCAGAGCAAGTACTGTGCCCGGACCCCATTGACGGCCCTACGGCGAAGCCAACTACTCCTCTGGTTCCTCTAATTAATCAGCTAAGGGCGTCCCATTCCACCCTCATGGTTGCTCTGTTATCCTAGGTTGTCACTCCCTAAACAGGTCCTTACGGAGAGGTACTCAGGAAACAGCCTGAGCCCCCTAAAGTATCACAGGAACATCATCGGGATAACATCATCGTATCATAATATTCACATCATGTTCATTGATTATAGTAAAGTAATAGTGAAAGGGAAATAGGGTCAAACCTTTTCCTAAATGATTTTGGTGGTTGAATTGCCCAACACAAATTATTGGACTAACTAGTTTGCTCTAGATTATGAGTTCTACAGGTGCCAAAGGTTCAACACAAACCAATAAAAAGTCCAAGAAAGGGTTCAAATAAAAAGAGCAAAAGACAACCGAAGTGCTCCCTGGTCTGGCGCACCGAACTGTCCGGTGCCGGACAGTGTCCGGTGCCCCAGGGTGGATCAACTCTGAACTGCTCAGCTTCGGGAATTTGGGGAGCCACTCCGCTATAATTCACCGGACTGTCCGGTGTAACACCGGACTGTCCGGTGTGCCAGCGGAGCAATGGCTATCTGCGCCAACGGTCATCTGCAAAGGAACAATGAAACGCTACAGTGCGCGCCTGCGCGCACAGAAGTCAGAGCAGGCATCAGAAGGCACTCCGGACAATGAACAGTGTTGTCCGGTGCACCACCGGACTGTCCGGTGGCCCCACATGTCAGATCTCCAACGGTCGAACCCTAACGGTTGGGTGACGCGGCTGGCGCATCGGACTATCCGGTGCGCCATACGACAGTAGCCCCTCCCAACGGCCACTTTGGTGGTTGGGGCTATAAATACCCCCAACCACCAACACTTCAAGGCATCCAAGTTTTCAGCCAACACATTCAATACAAGAGCTATAACATTCAATACAAGACACAATTAGAGTGAATCAAAATCTCTCCAAGTCCCAATTCCATTCAAAGCAATAGTGACTAGAAGAGAGAGTTTTTGTCGTGTTCATTTGAGCTCTTGCGCTTGAATCTCTTTTCTTCTTCTTTCTTTCTTGTTCCCAACTCAATTGTAATCAAGGCAAGAGACACCAATTGTGTGGTGGTCCTTGTGGGGACTTAGTGTCCCGATTAATTGAGAAGAGAAGCTCACTCGGTCTAGGTGACCATTTGAGAGAGGGAAAGGGTTGAAAGAGACCCAGTCTTTGTGACCACCTCAACGAGGAGTAGGTTTGCAAGAACAGAACCTCGGTAAAACAAATCACCATGTTATTCGTTCTTATTTACTTGTGATTTGTTTTCACCCTCTCTTTCGGACTCGATTATATTTCTAACGCTAACCCCGGCTTGTAGTTGTGCTTAAGTTTATAATTTTCTAATTCCGCCTATTCACCCCCCCTCTAGGCGACTTTCAATTGGTATCGGAGCCCGATACTTCATTAGAGCCTAACTACTCGAGTGATGTCGGGAGATCACGCCAAGAAGGAGATGGTGACCGGCGAGAAGCCCGCCATAAGCCACGGGAAGGCTCCATCGGGAGAGTCCCACAACAAGAAGAAGGAGGAATCACCTCCTCACAAGTCGCATCGGAGTGGCGACAAGAAAAAGAAGATGAAGAAGGTGGTCTACTACGAGACCGATTCTTCGTCGCCATCCACCTCCGGCTCTGACGTGCCATCCGTCACTTCTAAGCGCCATGAGCGCAAGAAGTTTAGTAAGATCCCCCTACGCTATCCTCGCATTTCAAAACGTACTCCTTTACTTTCCGTACCACTAGGCAAAAACACCCGTTTTGAGGGTGAAGATTATAACATGTGGAGTGACAAAATGAGGTGTTGGGGACTTGTTCTCAAATGCTATGAATTAAGAACAAGGCAACATAAAATGTTAAATATTAATGCCCTTCGTCCGCTGAAGCATTATCTCCCCAAGGAATAATGAGCTTCGGACGAAGGTCGTAAGCAAAATATCACGAAGGTCATACCTTCGTGATAAGACTTGAAAAACAATATGAAATGAAACATAAAACACGAAACATTATAGAGAGACATACCGAAAATAAATAACATTATTCACATATTTTATTATATTAACTTAAATATCAAAACATAATATTTAGGTACATTTATACCTTCTTCTTGACAGAAAGCAATAATTCCAGCGTAATGTGCCAGTGATTACAAGATTGTATAGGCACAGGGCGCAGCCTGTGAGGAATTACAATTATGCCCCTCATAAGGGATTACAACAGCGACTCAAACATTTATGGACTAAAGGGTCATTCTACTTTTATGTCGGTTTGTAAATTCCGAAGCTTCATGAAGAGGAACCTTCGGTCATCACATGCGGACAGCTTCAGCCGAAGCTGTTTCTTCCTACCAGACCTTCGGCGACGAAGCATAGTCCCAACAGTAGCCCCTTCGCGGTGCTAGATCGTTTTTCGTAACGAGCTTGATCCGTGAAAAAAGTATCTTAGGCTTCGGGAAGCCGAAGGTCCAAAAAACACCTTCCCTAAGCTCGTTGTCGAGAAATGATTCAGTTTCCGAGCGCGTAACGGTCCCACCTTGCAGAGTTACTATTTGGTCTCTGCGGTCCACCGGGCAGCGGGTGCAAGCAGCTGTTCGCCTGGTGTAAAAATCCTGGCGATTCACCTTCTTACCTGCATCACTATATAAACAGACGGGTAGGTGTGAAGTTACCACAGCATTCATTGCTATTTGTACTGTTTTGCTGCCAAAATTTTTAACCATAGCCGAAGCTTGACTCTCGAAACCAAACGAAGCTCCGGCTTGAAGCCTACTTCGTCAGAAGAGAAAAAACTTCGGAAGAAAAGTATTTAGTTCCCAAAAAATCCAGAATTAAATGGCTAGAGTGCGCTCTACCGCTAGGGTTGAGCGTGAAAGAGGCGAAGCTGAAGGATCGGAGACTGTTCCCATCTCCGAAGCGATGCAACGATCCGGACTGGTAATCTCGGAAGAAATCCCCACCGCTGAAACAAAACAGGCAACTGCCGAAGCGGAAGAAGGAGACATTGAGGAAACTGATTCCGAAGATGATTATCAAATTGCCATGCCAAGTAAGCCCAGCCACTTGGACTTCGGAAAGTCGACTGTCTCTAAGGCTAATTTCTCCAAGATGGTGAAGTCGGGTTATTTCAGTGAGAGTCAGAAGAAGCTACTTCGCTTCGGGGGGGGGGGGGGGGAAGAAACTACCCCGAAGCCGGAGAAGGATGAAATAGTCATTTTCAAGAGCTTTCTAAAGGCTGGGTTGAGATTCCCCCTCCATGGGATTATTGCAGATGTATTGAAGCAGTTTGGGATCTACTTTCATCAGCTGACTCCTAACGCTATCGTTAGGCTTGGTGTTTATATCTGGGCCCTCCGAAGCCAGGCGGTGGAGCCGTTTGCCGACAGCTTTTGTCGAGTTCATGAGCTGCACTATCAGACGAAGGCTAGAAAAGATGGATTGCATGATAACTTTGGTTGTTATAATTTTGCTTATCGGAAAACCACGGAATTTCCTGTAATCAGCTACCGAAGCAAATGGCCGGCAGGCTGGAAGTCGGAATGGTTTTATGTGAAAGTTGACGAAGACAAAGAGAAGCTGGTACAAAGCCCTCTTGAATTGATCTTCGAAGAAACAAGACCGCGATGCCAAATGTCATTAGAAGGTCCCACTTGGGCTGCACTGGCTGAGTTTAAAATTATTTCAGAGCATATCGGCACGAGAGACCTGGTTCAAGAGTTCTTGGCCTTCAGGGTTTTTCCTACTTTAAAAGAATGGGAAATGCCGAAGCTAAAGGGGGAGAAGAAAGAAGGAGAACTTGTACGGTTACCTTACTATTACAAGTTTAAGAAATACTTTAAGACGCCTTGCCAAGAGTGGCTGGACACAATTGAAATAATGTGCAATGAAATACTCGGTAATTACTCCAAAAAAGAAGATCAGTTGATGACTGCGGCCTTCGGTACCCGTCCGAAGCGAAGACTGAATCGAGTGCTGGACGCCTTGGGTTTTGAATACCCTGACTACGAACAACTGAATAAAGGTGTCGAAGGCCGGAAAAGGAAAAGGGTAGCCGAAGCTTTAAATGAAGATGAGAAAGAACCACCAAAAGAGAAGAAAATTCCGAAGAAGAAAAAAGTATCATCTCCGAAGCGAAAAGCATCCGACGAAGAAGAGACTCCCGCATCACGCTCTGCCACTGACGTGGAAGAGATTTTGAAGGTAATGACTGAATCCCTGCCTGTGAAGCTAAGTCCATTAGGGCCTCGACTGACGAAGTTTTTTCAGAAGGAAAAGGAGCCCGAAAAAACGAAGGAAACAACTAAAACAAAGAGACAAAGAATCATCGCAGTGACAGAAGTCATTGACAAGACACCACCGAGAGCCTCAGCTCGGAAGGTACCAGCGGTTGAGGAAATAACAAATATTGAAGTCGCACCTTCGGAGATCGCGACTACCGAAGCTACCTCAACCGAAGATTTGAACTTGGAAACCACAATCGAACATATCGACAAAATACTGACAGAAGAAGTTACGACTGCCGCCTAGGAGACCATGGTCGCAGTGTCTGGGAAAGAAAAGGAAATCTCTGACGAAACTTCAGAGGACGAAGCCTTCATGTTTCAAAATTTAGTTGGACAAGAACTGTCAAAAATCGAAATAGAAGAGCTCAAAGAATATGCCAAATCTTGCGGATATAAACCAGGAGCACTCCTCTTCGGGGGTATTGACGATGAAAAATTAGACTGTATTCGAGATCAAACTGGAGCTAAGATTATCGGTACTCTATCAAAGAGCATCGGTTTTCCGAAGCTAGAAACGGATATTAGCCGCTACCGACGACAACATATCGTTGGTAGTTTATTTTATTCCAATTTCAAGGTGAACTATTTTTCCCTTGACTTTTATTGTTTTTAATAACGAAGACATTTCTAACGAAGGTTGTTTATGTGCAGAGTATGCTGCTGAGTAAGGCTTTGAAAATGCAGCAGGATCTGGAAGACAAAAAACACGAGGTTATAATTGAAAATTTAGAGAGCAAAATAAAAGAGCAATCAGCTACCATTGAAAAGAAAAACTTCGAACTTCAGGCAACTGAAGGCTTATTGGCAGAAGCCGAAGCTAAAATAACAGAATTGAATACGAAGCTTCTCTATCAATCTGAACAGTTTGAACAAGAAAAGCAAGAACTTAATGCGAGACTTGAAGCCGAAGTCCAACAAAATTCAGATTTGAAAAAATTATTGGCAAGCCTTCAAGACAAATGTTTGGAGTTTAGCAATAAATGTATTCAACGACTGAGAAAAATCTTCCACTCAGTCGGGGCTAGCAGTGGGAAGTTCACCCCGTCAGCTGAAGATTTACCAAAGACCTTCGAACATATTGAGGGTGAAATTGATGAGCTTGACGAAGTTATAGCCGGGCACGGTGATTTCTGTGCCTGGGTAGCTTCTCGGGGCACTGCTGCAGTTTTTCTAAAAGCTGGCTGCGAACATGGAAAAATTGTTAATAGGCCCAATTTCACTCTATCACCATCAATTTTAGATGATATTCCTGACCTCGCTCGAAGCATTTCTAATAGATTTGTAAAGATGATATGGACAAAAGGCGGGCGAGAAAAGGCTGGAGACGAAGCTCGGAGTCATCTTGAACCAGTAAGAAATCATACCTTGTGCTTACCTTTTCCTTCAAACTTGGTTTTGACTCACAACAACTTAATTCATGCAGGATGACGAAGCTGAGACCGATGTTTAAAGAGTATGACGCCAAAGCTGAGGTCCCATGAAGATCAGTAGGAGTGGACTGTAGAAAAACTCAAGAAACTTTTGAAATAACTTTTGTAAATATGGCTAAACAGTTCTTAATGAATTTTGTTCATACCTTGTAATATGATCTTACCCTTCCATTAATGTATGAGGTGCTTTGATGTGGACGAAATTATCTTTTTGAGCCGAAAGCGAAAAAACACCTTCCCTTCTTTTCGTACACAGCGAAGCATAAAAAACAGCTTTTCCTTTTTGCCGAAGCTCTTCTTTTTGTACACGACGAAGTACAAAAGACACTTTTTTCCTTTTTGCCGAAGCAACCACTTATGCTATGATGATGGTTATCCTACATATGCCTGGATGAATGTTTATGAATGCAAATGTTATGATGTAATGTGGTGTGCAAATGAATGTCCAAACACATATCCGAAGCCATAATCACAACCGTTATTTCCTTAGAAACAATCACATATCAGCGCTGACTTTTCGCTGTAAGCCTCCCTTAGGAGCTTCTTCGCCTTTTACTTCAGCGGAATCAGCGTTGACTTTTCGCTGTAAGCCTTCCTTAGGAGCTTCTTCGCCTTTTACTTTCGGCGGTATCAGCGTTGACTTTTCGCTGTAAGCTCTGCATTCCCTTTGGAACGACTTTTGAGCAGAAAACTTACGCTGCGCCCCCTTTGGAGCGACTTCTTTAGTAGCTTCGTCGTGCTCCGCATCCCCTTAGGGACGGCTTTCGAGCTTCTTCCCTGTTTCTTTTCGGCACTCGATGGTGCGTTCTCAGTTTTTACATTTACATCTTTGGGGGATTTTACTCTTATAGAGCTAAAAAAGGAAATTACATGTGATGGCCCCATTAAAAACCTTTCTCCCCCTTCAGAAAGGAAAAGGGTGCCATGAAAGAAAAAATAAAAAATATAAAAAAATTACATCAAGTTATACATAATATCGCCGAAGCTCATCCGCATTCCAAGATCTAGGAATGTCGTTGCCGTCCATATCCTTCAATCTGTATGAACCGGGTCTTGACGAAGATACTACCAAAAAAGGTCCCTCCCATTTCAACTGCCATTTGCCCACTGTATCTGGATTAGCCACTCTCCGAAGCACCAAATGTCCTGGCTCAATATTCTTTAGCCGAACCTTTCTATCATGCCATTTGATTGTTTTGGCTTGATATTTATTGATGTTCTCCACAGCTTGAAGCCTGATCCCTTCTATAGCATCTTTTTCCACAGAATGATCAGCTTCAGAATCTGATTCTGCCGAAGCTACTACTCTTATTGATCCAGTTTTAGCTTCCTCCGGAGTTATTGCTTCGTCACCAAACAATAATTTGAATGGAGTAAAGCCTGTAGACCTTGATGTTGTTGTGTTGTGGCTCCATACCACTTTGATTAATTGATCTGGCCACTTTCCCCTTGGTTGATTGAAGATTAATTTCATTATTCCTGTCATTATGATGCCATTGGCTCTTTCAACAAGTCCATTTGACTTCGGATGCCTGACTAATGCAAAATGAATCTTCGTGCCAATTTGATCACAGAATTCTCTGAAAGCTTCGGAGTCGAACTGTGTTCCATTATCTACAGTGATGGCCTTTGGTACTCCGAAACGACAATCAATATTCTGCCAGAAAAACTTTTGAATGGTGGCCGAAGTTATTGTGGCTAAAGGCTTTGCCTCAATCCATTTAGAAAAATATTCCACAGCCACTACAACATATCTTAAGTTTCCTTGGGCCGGTGGTAACGGACCTAACAAGTCAAGGCCCCACCTTTGCAATGGCCAGATGGGTTGTATCAGCTGAGTTAGAGACGAAGGTTGTTTTTGATCTCTTGCACATTTCTGACAACCTTCGCACTTTTGAACTAATTCCGCTGCATCCGAAGCTGCCTTCGGCCAATAAAACCCTTGACGGAAGACTTTTCCAAGTAACGGCCTAGATCCAATGTGAGATCCACACAGGCCTGCATGTATCTCTTTCATCAATTCTATGCCTTCGGCTCTAGATAAACACTTGAGTAATGGAGCACAAACTCCATGCTTGTACAACTCCCCTTCTATCATGACATATGGGCGAGCTCTTGCCTCTATCCTCCTGTTATAAGTTTCGTCATCTGAAAGGAAGTTACCCTGAAGGTAAGAGATGATCTCAGTTCTCCAGTCTTCACTATAAACAGGAGATATATTGAGGACTGCTCTTTCAAGAAGTTCCACTGAAGGTGCTTTTATTGTTTCAAAGAACACATCCAAAGGTAAGGGCAGCCCCTGTGCTGCTGACTTAGCTAGCAAATCAGCGTGCTCATTTTGTCCTCGAGGGATATTTTTGACAGAAAATCCTTCGAAGGAAGCTTCAATTCTTCGGACCGTGTCTAGATATTTTTCAAGCTTCGGATCCTTAGCCTTACAACTCTTGTCGATATGACCCGAAACAACCTGGGAATCAGTTTTAAGAATGGCCCTTCTGATTCCCATTGCTTTTAGCTTCCGAAGGCCCAAAAGCAGGGCTTCATACTCAGTAATATTGTTTGTACAACTAAAATCGAGTCTTGCCGCATAACAAGTTTTAACTTTAGATGGTGAGACCAACACAGCGGCTGCTCCTGCTCCGAAGGTTCCCCAAGACCCATCGCAAAACACTGTCCATACTTCGGCATCTTTATTTGTTTCTTCATCCTGAGCCCCTGGCGTCCAGTCAGCAATGAAATCTGCCAACGCTTGAGACTGGATCGAAGATCTATGCACATAATGAATGCAAAATTCATTGAGCTCTGCAGCCCATTTTCCAATCCGTCCAGTAGCTTCTCTATTTCTCATAATATCCTTCAACGGTTGCGAAGAAGGAACAACAATATTGTATGCTTGAAAGTAATGCCAAAGCTTCCTGGATGCCATCAAAACAGCATATAACACCTTCTCCAATTCTGTATAGTTTTTCTTCGATAAACTAAGAACCTCAGATACAAAATATACTGGGACCTGCTTCTTGACTTGGTCATCAAGCTTCTCCTGGACAAGTGCTGCACTTACCGCTGAGTGCGAAGCTGCCACATATAATAACAAAGGAGCCCCTGGTGTTGGTGGAGTTAATGTTGTTAAATCTATCAAATATTGTTTCAGCTCCTCGAAGGCTTTTTGTTGGCTTGGTCCCCATTGAAAGACTTCGGCTGATTTCAGCACTTCGAAGAATGGTAAATTTCTCTCTGCTGATCTGGATATGAATCTATTGAGAGATGCCAGCCTCCCTGTCAGTCTTTGGGCCCCCTTTTTTGTAGTTGGTGGCTCCATTCAAAGTATAGCTTCAATTTTACTTGGATTAGCTTCAATTCCTTTGTTGAAACCAAGCATCCAAGAAATTTCCCCTTCTTTACTCCGAAGACACATTTTTCTGGATTCAGCTTTAGACCAGCTTGTCTAAAACTGGCGAAAGTCTCCTGCAAATCAGCAATGTGATTTTCTTGTTTCGTGCTTTTTACAATGATATCATCAACATAAGTTAGCACATTTCTGCCTATCTGAGACTGAAGAACCTTCGCAGTCATTCTGCTGAAACTTCCTCCAGCGTTCTTGAGCCCCTCAGGCATCCGAAGGTAACAATATGTTCCACTAGGGGTTATGAAACTGGTCTTCGGCTCATCCTCCTTCTTCATCCAAATTTGATGATAGCCTGAATAACAATCTAAAAGACTCATAAGCTCTGACGAAGCTGCTGCATCAACTAAGGAGTCTATCCTTGGCAATGGGAATTCGTCCTTCGGACAGGCCTTGTTGAGATCCGTAAAATCGATACACATTCGCCATTTGCCATTGGCCTTTTTTTACCATAACAGTGTTAGCTAGCCATTCTGGGTACTTTACTTCTCTGATAACTCCTGCACTGAGGAGTCTTTTGACTTCATTCCGAGCTCCTTCGGCCTTGTCTTCAGACATTTTCCGAAGCCTCTGCTTTCTGGGTCTGAAGGATGGGTCAACATTGAGCGAGTGTTCAATAACATCCCTGTTAACTCCGCAAAGATCATTGGCTGACCATGCAAAAACATATTTGTTGTTGAACAAAAACCTTATCAAGGTTTTCTCCTGTTCTTCGGATAATTGGGAGCCCAACAACACCTTCTGCTGTGCTATGTCCTCACATAAGAGCATGGGCTTCGGCTGATCTGCCTAAGCTGCTTTCTCCCTTCTGAATTTGTACTGTTCACAGGCTTCAGCTCCATCTATATTATGGATTGCTTTTGAGTCAGTCCAGTTTCCCTCGGCCCTTCTGGCAGCTTCCTGACTTCCATGAATAGCAATGGGTCCTTGATCCGAAGGTATCTTCATGCAAAGGTAAGCAGGATGAAGAATTGCTTCGAAAGCATTGAGGGTGCCACGACCAATAATTGCATTATAAGGGTATTCCATGTCAACAATGTCAAACACAATTTGCTCAGTTCTGGTGTTGTTGATGAATCCGAAGGTCACTGGCATGGTGATCTTGCCCAGTGCTACAATCTGTCTTCCTCCGAAGCCACAGAGAGGGTGTGTAGCATCATGAATCTTATCTTCTGGCTCTTGCATTTGTCTGAAGGCCTTAGCAAATATAATATCAGCTGCACTGCCTGTATCAACCAAGACATTGTGGACCAGAAACCCTTTGATAACGCAAGAAATAACCATAGCATCGTTATGAGGAAAATCCTTGAGCTGAAGATCCTCTTGGGAGAAGGTGATTGGAATGTGGGACCATCTTGACTTGATGAAGGGTCCCTGCACTCCAACATGCTGTACTCTTCTCTGTGCCTCCTTCTTCTGTTTCTTGTTAGCCGGCTCTGAGCATGAGCCGCCTGTTATCGGGAGAATCATCTTCGGAGCCGAAGCAGCTCCAGCTTGGTTCTTGAACGAAGCCATTGTCTCAGGAAAGTGGAAAACAAGAGTTGGCTCTGTCATTTTTTCTTCCTCGGTTTCCAAGGATTTTACCTTCGTGGGCTCCGAAGGCCCAGCTTCAGCTTCAGCTTGTTGCTTTGGAGCTTTAGTATCAAAAATTTCAGTTTCCGCTTCGAAAGTTTCAACAGTCTTCTTCGGAGTTGTGCTTGAGGACTTAATTGTCTCCAGAACATCTAGCACATTGACCATTCTTTTTCTTTTTCGAGTCACCGCTAGCCCCTTTTTAATTCTTGCTACTTCAATTTCTACTGAAGGACTTAAAATTTCTGATATTTTTGATCCCTCAATTGATCCTTTTGTTTCTTCCATCTTTTCTGTCGATGGCGCTTCGGCCATCTCTGTGGTTTCTGGTAATAAAATCTTTGGTTCTTCCAATTCTGTTGTTGTTGGCGCTTCGGCCAGTTCTGTGACTTCTGGCAGCAAGGTTGGCTCTTCAGCCTCGGTGGCCGAAGAGGTCTCTCCGGTGAACTCAGGCACCGAGGCTGGTTCAATATAGCGTGGCCGATGTGTGAGGACCTTTATCCTTTTTCTTTTCGGTGCTGGCTCACTAGGAGCAGCTGTAGCTTCTTCTTTCGCAGAAGTTGTGCCTTTTCTTTTCTGCCCTCGAATGGGATAACGATAGTCAGGGTAGACGAACCCGATTGCATCAAATAGCCTTGTGGTCGTGGGTTCGAGCCCCACGGTGGGCGCCAATGTTGGGGACTTGTTCTCAAATGCTATGAATTAAGAACAAGGCAACATAAAATGTTAAATATTAATGCCCTTCGTCCGCTGAAGCATTATCTCCCCAAGGATTTAATGAGCTTCGGACGAAGGCCGTAAGCAAAATATCACGAAGGTCATACCTTCGTGATAAGACTTGAAAAACAATATGAAATGAAATATAAAACACGAAACATTATAGAGAGACAAACCGAAAATAAATAACATTATTCACATATTTTATTATATTAACTTAAATATCAAAACATAATATTTAGGTACATTTATACCTTCGTCTTGACAGAAAGCAATAATTCCAGCGTAATGTGCCAGTGATTACAAGATTGCGTGAACAATACAGGGGTACTGTTCACCTATTTATAGGCACAAGGCGCAGCCTGTGAGGAATTACAATTATGCCCCTCATAAGGGATTACAACAGCGACTCAAACATTTATGGACTAAAGGGTCATTCTACTTTTATGTCGGTTTGTAAATTTCGAAGCTTCATGAAGAGGAACCTTCGGTCATCACATGCGGACAGCTTCAGCCGAAGCTGTTTCTTCCTACCAGACCTTCGGCGACGAAGCATAGTCCCAACATGAGGCATCACCTAACCTCACTCCAAGCTAGTATTTGGGACGTTGTTGAGTTTGGAGTGCAGGTACCATCGCCAGGGGATGAAGATTATGATTCGGACGAGGTTGCCCAAATTCGGCACTTCAACTCGCAAGCCACTACTATACTCCTCGCCTCTCTAAGTCGAGAGGAGTATAATAATGTGCAAGGGTTGAAGAGTGCCAAGGAAACTTGGGATGTGCTCAAGACCGCGCACGAAGGAGACGAGGTGACCAAGATCACCAAGAGGGAAACGATCGAGGGGGAGCTCGGTCATTTTATGCTCAACCAAGGAGAAGACCTGCAAGCCATGTACAACCAGCTAAAGACCTTGGTAAATCAAGTGCGCAACCTCGGGAGCACCAAATGGGATGACCATGAAATGGTCAAGGTTATTCTTAGATCACTCGTATTTATTAATCCTACTCAAGTTCAATTAATTCATGGTGATCCGAGATATAAACTAATGTCTCTTGAGGAAGTGATAGGAAAATTTGTGAGCTTTAAATTGATGATCAAAGGCTCCAAGAAAATCATCGAGCAAGGCGCCACCTTAACATCCAAGGTGCAACACGTCGCATTCAAGGCGACAGAAGAAGAAAAGAAAGACTCTACACCAAGTAGGGTCCCCATCGACGCCTCCAAGCTCGATAACGAGGAAATGGCGCTCATCATCAAGAGCTTCCGCCAAATCCTCAAGCAAAGGAGGGGGAAAGACTACAAGCCCCACTCCAAGAAAGTTTGCTACAAGTGTGGTAAGCCCGGTCACTTTATAGCAAAATGTCCTATTTCTAGTGACAGTGACAGGGGCGGCGACAAGAGGGGGAAGAAGAAGGAGAAGAAGAAGTACTACAAGAAGAAGGGTGGCGATGCCCATGTTTGCTGGGAGTGGGACTCCGACGAGAGCTCCACCGACGATGAGGACGCCGCCAACATCACCATCAACAAGGGCCTCCTCTTCCCCAATGTCGGCCATAAGTGCCTCATGGCAAAGGACGGCAAGAAGAAGAATAAGGTAAAATCTAGATCCGCCACTAAGTATGCAACTTCTAGTGATGAGGATAATTCTAGTGATGATGAGGATAACTTGCTTACTCTTTTTGCAAATCTTAACATGCAACAAAAAGAGAAATTGAATGAATTGATTAGTGCTATTCATGAGAAGGATGAACTCTTGGATAGCCAAGAGGACTTCCTTATTAAGGAAAACAAAAAGCATGTTAAGGTTAAAAATGCTTATGCTCTAGAGGTAGAAAAATGTGAAAAATTAACTAGTGAGCTAAGCACTTGCCATGACACTATTTCTAGCCTTAGAAGTGAAAATTCCAAATTAATTGCTAAGGTTGAGAAATCAAATGTTTGTGATGATTTAATTGTTAATCTTAGAAATGATAATGCTAGTTTAATTGCTAAGATTGACATGTTGAATGAATCTCTTGCTAGCCTTAAGAATGAGAATGAAAAATTAATTGCTAAGGCTAAGGATTTAAATGTTTGCAATGATGCTATTACCAATCTTAGAGATGAGAATGCTATTTTACACGCTAGGATTGTTGAATTAAATGATTGCAAACCCTCTACATCTATGGTTGATCATGTTTCTATTTGCACTAGATGTAGAGATATTAATGTTGATGCTATTCATGATCACCTTGCTATGATTAAACAACAAAATGATCATATAGCTAAACTAGATGCTAAAATTGCCAAGCATGAACTAGAAAAAGAGAAATTTAAATTTGCTCGTAGCATGCTTTATAGTGGGAGACGTCCTGGCATTAAGGATGGCATTGGCTTCCAACAGGGAGACAATGTAAGCTTAATGCCCCACCTAAAAGATTGTCTAATTTTGTTAAGGGCAAGGCTCCCATGCCTCAGGATAATGAGGGCTATATTTTATACCCTGCTGGTTATCCTAAGGATAAGATTAGGAGAATTCATGCAAAGAAGACTCATTTTGTTTCTCACCATGCTTTTATTTATAAGAATGAGGCTTCTAGCTCTAGGCGTTCTACCCATGTTAAAATGCCTAAGAAGAAATCTCCTACTGCATCAAATGATCATAACATTTCATTTAAGACTTTTGATGCTTCATATGTGCTCACTAACAAATCAGGCAAAGTAGTTGCCAAATATGTTGGGGGCAAACACAAGGGGTCAAAGACTTGTGTTTGGATACCCAAGGTGCTTGTTTCTAATGTGAAAGGACCCAAGACCGTTTGGGTACCTAAGAACAAGGCCTAAATTTGTTTTGTAGGTTTATGCATCCGGGGGCTCAAGTTGGATCATTGATAGCGGGTGCACAAACCACATGACTGGGGAGAAAAGGATGTTCTCCTCCTATGAGAAAAACCAAGATCCCCAAAGAGCAATCACATTCGGGGATAGAAATCAAGGTTTGGTCAAAGGACTTGGTAAAATTGCAATATCACCTGACCATTCCATTTCCAATGTTTTTCTTGTAGATTCTTTAGATTATAACTTGCTTTCAGTTTCTCAATTATGCAAAATGGGCTACAATTGTCTTTTTACGGATGTAGGTGTTACTGTCTTTAGAAGAAGTGATGATTCAATAGCTTTTAAGGTAGTGTTAGAGGATCAGCTATACTTAGTTGATTTTAATAAAGCTGAACTTGACACTTGCTTAATTGCTAAGACTAACATGGGTTGGCTCTGGCATCGCCGACTAGCCCATGTTGGGATGAAGAATCTTCACAAGCTTCTAAAGGGAGAACACATTTTGGGACTAACAAATGTTCATTTTGAGAAAGACAGGATTTGTAGCGCATGTCAAGCAGGGAAGGAAGTTGGTGTTCATCATCCACACAAGAACATCATGACGACTGACAGGCCACTCTAGCTACTCCACATGGACCTATTCGGCCCGATAGCTTACATAAGCATCGGCGGGAGTAAGTACTGTCTATTTATTGTGGATGATTATTCTCGCTTCACTTGGGTGTTCTTTTTGCAGGAAAAATCACAAACCCAAGAGACCTTAAAGGGATTCTTGAGATGGGCTCAAAATGGGTTCAGCTTAAGAATCAAGAAGATAAGAAGCGACAATGGAACGGAGTTCAAGAACTCACAAATTGAAGGCTTCCTTGAGGAGGAGGGCATCAAGCATGAGTTCTCCTCTCCCTACACGCCACATGAAAATGGTGTAGTGGAGAGGAAGAATAGAACTCTACTTGACATGGCGAGGACCATGCTTGATGAGTACAAGACACCAGATCGGTTTTGGGCCGAGGCGATTAACACCGTTTGCTACGCCATCAACCGGTTATATCTACACCGAATCCTCAAGAAGACATCTTATGTACTCCTCACCGGTAAAAAGCCCAATGTTTCATATTTTAGAGTCTTTGGTAGCAAATGTTTTATTCTTGTTAAAAGAGGTAGAAAATCTAAATTTGCTCCTAAGGCTGTAGAAGGCTTTTTACTTGGTTATGACTCAAACACAAGGGCATATAGAGTCTTTAACAAGTCCACTGGACTAGTTGAAGTTTCTTGTGACATTGTGTTTGATGAGACTAACGGCTCTCAAGTAGAGCAAGTTGATCTTGATGAGCTAGATGATGAAGAGGCTCCGTGCATCGCGCTAAGGAACATGTCCGTTGGGGATGTGTGTCCTAAGGAATCCGAAGAGCCTCCATAAGCACAAGATCAATCATCTTCCATGCAAGCATCTCCACCAACCCAAGATGAGGATCAAGCTCAAGATGATGAAAATGAAGATCAAGAAGATGAGCCACCTCAAGAGGAGGACAATGATCAAGGGGGAGATGCTAGTGATCAAGACAAGGAAGATGAACAAGATCCAAGGCCACCACACCGAAGAGTCCACCAAGCGATTCAAAGAGATCACCCCGTGAACACCATCCTCGGTGATATTCATAAGGGGGTAACCACTCGATCTCGAATCGCTCATTTTTGTGAACATTACTCTTTTGTTTCCTCTATTGAGCCACACAGGGTAGAGGAAGCACTTCAAGATTCGGATTGGGTGCTGGCGATGCAAGAGGAGCTCAACAACTTCATGAGGGATGAGGTATGGCATTTAGTTCCACGTCCTAATCAAAATGTTGTAGGAACCAAGTGGGTCTTCCGCAACAAGCAAGATGAGCATGGTGTGGTGACAAGGAACAAAGCACGACTTATGGCCAAGGGTTATTCACAAGTCAAAGGTTTGGATTTTGGTGAAACCTATGCACCCGTAGCTAGGCTTGAGTCAATTCGTATATTACTTGCCTATGCTACTTACCATGGCTTTAAGCTCTATCAAATGGACGTGAAGAGTGCCTTCCTCAATGGACCAATCAAGGAAGAGGTCTATGTTAAGTAACCTCCAGGCTTTGAAGATAGTGAGTATCCTAACCATGTTTATAAACTCTCTAAGGCGCTTTATGGGCTCAAGCAAGCCCCAAGAGCATGGTATGAATGCCTAAGAGATTTTCTTATCACTAATGGTTTCAAAGTCAGAAAAGCCGATCCTACTCTCTTTACTAAAACAATTGCAAATGATTTGTTTGTATGCCAAATTTATGTTGATGATATTATATTTGGGTCTACTAACAAATCTATATGTGAAGAGTTTAGTAGGATCATGATACAAAAATTCGAGATGTCTATTGTGGCGGAACTGCCCGAATTATTCCAACTTAAGTGCCCAAATCCCGCCTCAGAGGCTAGACCACACTTAAATGGGAATAACCCGTCAATCCCTCGGATCTAGTCCGACACGGCCACTGACAGGATCAAGTACCACAATCTCACTCGAAGGTGAGTCACAGAGCAAATACAATAAAGCATAAAACCATACATGCCATAATGTTAAATTATTACATCACCAGCATCATCATCGGAGTTTTTGCAAAAGTATCCATCATTGTTCGAAGTGCAGCGGAATAAAACTAATGGTCATTAAACAGAGAGATGGGGAAGCCTGTCCCATCACTCCTCTTGCTCCTCCTTAGTCGAGGCAGGGTCCCACTCAACAGTCCAACCCGGTGGCAAGGTGGACGGCCAAGTTATCCCAGCAACCATCTCCTCCAGAGAACCTGTAAAAATTATGCCACAAGCAAGGCTGAGTATACTAATACTCAGCTAGACTTACCCGGTGTGAGGAATCTACTCCTCTACCTCTAGACATGCAGCTGTTTGGCTGTGGGGTTTGGTTGCCAAAAGCACTAGCTGAGTTTCTAAATCAAGATTTTAATTTAGTCAAAATTAAGTGTGACTCTCTTAAGGCTAAAAGTGTACTATCTATTCATACAAAGTAGCAAACATTTTAGCAATCAACATCTTATATCATCTCCGCATCATTCCACTTGTTACTCAATGTAGCAGAATGGATCAAGCAGTCTCATTAGCTGCGAGAAGCAGACGATTCGAATCGAGTTTTTATCCTTGCAAGGTAAACCTAAACACACGACATGCAGGGGCACTCCGTCCCCACACACATCAACCGTCCCCATCGATTCCCCGTCAGCAGATCAGGGCTCACCGCCTTGGCGTACAATGCCCCACTGACCCCGACTGGCCGTCGTGCAGTGACCGCACTTGTACCCACCATAACCGGAATGGGAGACCTCGTCTCAGGACGCGTGAGGGGATATGTCCACTGCCAGGTTCACTCAGGTACTAGGCTTACCGATTTACCATATTTCTCGGCATGTGCTTAGTACGTTCAAACGCTTGACTCACGGTACCACACCTTAATCCTTATTCACATTTTATCCCGTAGACAATCAATCCCCATGGATTGTTGTCCACCAACTAGTATCATGACAGTGTGAAAGTGGGTACAATCAATTTCCTGATCTCGCGCGAGTGCTAGAAAAATCACTCGTCTTCTACCGAGATCCTAATTAAGTAAAGCAACTACTCGACCTAGCATACTAGTATCCATCTCAATGGGATTCCTGAGATCATGCAACTAGGGTTTCAAACAATTCCTACAGTTAAGTGCACAATCAATCCTACAAGCATTAAGTGAAGTAAAATAGTATAATAACAGGTTATGCATAAAACCGGGGCTTGCCTTCCAAAGCAGTGGCAGGCAGGTCCTCTGGTGCAGGCTCGGGTGCTGGATCTGGGGCTACCTCCTGAGCAGCTCCTTGCTCCGGCACGAGGATGTACTCTCCGTCAGCAAGATTACAGTCTATCGAATGCAATGAACATGTATGTCATGATTATGCATGATTTAATAACATTATGTAAAAGAAACTAAGTCAAGAAGTAACTTAGGGTTTTCTCAGTCATGCGGGGCTTCCAGTGGGTTAGGCTTGATACTACTTAGGCTTGGGTTTTCAGTGAGGATAACCTAGTGGATTGGTATTGTCTTCATAGATTTCAGGGAACAATTTTATAAAGTGTTTAGGATGACATTAAGTTCCCTTATTCATTTTCCTTTCTTTAATTTCCATTTAGGGTTTTTAGGGTAGGTTTGAACTACAACAAGGTTTTAATAATTTCCAAAAAATTCTGTAAAAATTTAAGTGGGTTGCCCTTTGCTATTCTAACTTGTTTTAAGAAGTTGAGGCTTTAAGTACCAAGGCTAGGCTTTAAACAAAAATAACAAAAGTTAGGCAAAAAGGGCCACTTTACACTACACCTCATAGTTGGGGGTAGGTTCTGTCCTAAAGGTTATTTTTGTTGGCATCCTCTGGTAATAATAGGCCTCTGTGCTAAAAATCACAGACAACTAAGGGATGGTTATTTAGTTATGATTTTCTTAAGTTTTAATGTCAAAAAGGCACTTTCTACTACATTATTATTTGAAAAATGTCAAACAGCAGATTTCATATTTTTCTTAAGTTCTTCCTAATAAAATAATAGTTATCCCAAGGGTGGGGGTGTTTTTACCTTGGGGTTGTTTTTGTAGAGTTTTTCTAAGTTTCACTTGTTTTATTAAAACAAAAGAGATTTTATTTATTTTACACTAAAACAGGGTATGATATATTTTTCTAGTGAACTATATTGAATAAATAACCTAACAAAAATAGGGGTACTCTCTGGTTCATTAATTAAATTACATTTTCTATTTTCCTTATCCTTAAGCATATTATAGAATAATGGGTAAAACTAACTTAAATGGAGTGGACAGAGAGGTTTAACATTTTTAAACAGGTTACTAGGTAAATATAAACTTCTCCAAATTTTCCTAACCCTAGTCAAATATCCTAACTATTTTTCTTACTATTATTTAGCTTTTGGCCAAAACTAACATTAAATCAGAACTTTTAAGTTTTCCACAGTACCAAGGGGTTTTATATTTTTCTTAAATAGGTTACATTAATTGGAGTCTGACAAAATTGGTTTGACCAAATTTGGATGATTTAAACAGAAGTTATGCATTTTCAAAGTTGCTGTCCAAATTAAAAACAGATTTAATTAAGGTTTTCTGGAAAAACAGTTTACACCGAGGTCCCTGGGTTTAAACTAAATCCACCCTCACAAATCTACCCCCACGCCACTATTCCCCTGGGTCTCTGACATTTCACAAAACCCCCTGACCTTCCTTCCCTCTCACCCGCAGTCCTTCCCCTCACTGAAACAGTAACCGCGGGAAAGAAAAGGGCGGCGCGGCTTACCGGCGGCGAGGGAGGTCCGGCGAAGGGTGGGGTTGGCTCGGGGAGACTCTAGCGGTCACGTCGAGGTACGGCTCGGCGTCGGAGGTGGCCGGAATCGCCCGGTCCACGCGTGCAGGCGGGTGTCCTCGTCGGCGGCGAGTATACCGGCCAAACCACGACGAACTGGTGCAATCCTAGGGCACGGTGAGCATCACGGGGTCACGCAGCGACTGTGTGCACAAGGAATCGAAGGGTGGTAGAGTGGTTTACCCGGTCCACGTACTTCGGCGGGGGTGAGAGCTCCGGCGAGCGTGGACTGGCTTCTCCGGCGAAGGAAACTCCGATTCCTTGCTCGGGGAGCCTCACGGAGGTGTGCACAAGCTTCTCCGAGGGCAGGACGGGGTTGGGGATGGCTCTGCTGGCCGGTCTATGGTGGCAGAGGGGTTGGGCGGCCGCGGACTCGCTGCGCACGGGCAAACGGCGGCGAGCTTACTCCGGTGAGGTGTGGAGGGTGCGCGGAAGGGTGTAGTCGAAGCCTGGGAGGGCTTTATAAGCTCAGGCGCGGGCCACGGCGCGGGTTTGGCTCGGGCGCGGCGCGGGGCGTGCGGGGGCGCGCGTGAGCGTGCTCTGGCGCGGGCAGAAGGCGTCGAACACGTGGAGGTGAGTTTCTTCCAGTGTTCAAACGTCTCCAGAGATCGCAAACGTGCGAATCTCGCCATGAATCCGGCGCAGACCTCCTCCTGGCACCTAGGGCTATCTCACATGTGTGAGTTCCAAGGGATGATACGCCCTAGATCTGGAGATAGACGGGCACCAAATCTGGCTTGTCTCACTGCCCGCTCAGCGACAAAACTGATGTCAAGTGTTGTCAAATGTCTGAGTCTCGGTCTCAAATTTTTCCAGGGGGTGCCTTAAGTGGTATAGCACATTTTTGGTATAGAACCCAAGTGGTTTTGGCGCCATCTTTGAAGTGAACACGGCTGGTCTTTGAATTAGGGCTAAAATGTGACTTAGAGGGAAATAGAGAGCTCTAGCTCTCTCTCCACTTGGAGATTTGAATTGGGGTTTCTCCAGGGGCCTTTTTGCAATATTTCCCTCCCTTAATTGATGGTTATAATGTTGCTTAGGGTTTGGGCAAAGGTTACCCATGTTTTGCCCACTTGTTCACTCTCTTTCCCCCCTTACTTAGGGTGTTGGAAGGTAGGGCTTTGGAGAGGTCTAGGGTTCTTCTCCCCCTATTATACAAGGTAGTAAGTGTGCAAGGATTAGAGTAATGCTTCTTATGTCATTGGCAACTTGATTAGTACATGAGCTCCAAAGTTCCTAGGAGGTGCCCTAAGTCTTTACCCTTGTGAAAACAGCTTCTAGTGCCAAGGTGGCTCTAGCCAAGGTAACACCTGGGGTGTTACAGCCCTCCCCCCTTAAAGGAATCTCGCCCCGAGATTTAGGCAGAGTCCCTTGGAGGGTGCTTGAAGGTGTGGTGGTGGTGTTTTTCCTTTATACTTAAGTTTCTCTTGTTAACTGCTCTTCGAATGTCATCCTCTTCGCAACTTCAGAAGGAAGCCCTTCTTAAGTTAAATCCACAACTTAGACTATCCTTGTTATCTAGGTTTTTCTTATAATTGGATTCAAAGGGCAGGTGGGGGTGGGGTTCGGGGGTTACGTACCGACTCCTTCGGGTAGAAAGTCGGGGAAGCGAGAGCGTAGAAAATCCTCAGTTTCCCATGTAGCTTCTTCTGCCGAATGGTGACTCCACTGAACCTTATACATTCTGACCGACCTTGCCCGAGTTGATCTTTCCTTCTGATCTAATACCTTGACGGGGTACTCTTGGTAGGACAAGTCTGGTTCTATCTCAATGTCTGGTTCTGGTAGCACTTCAGTGGGTAGACGAACGCATTTCCGCAGCTGAGACACATGGAACACATTATGAACCGCTGACATGTGAGGTGGCAATTCCACTTGATAGGCCACGGGTCCACAACTTGCCTTGATCTCATAGGGTCCAATATAGCGAGGGGCTAACTTGCCCTTGATCCCGAATCTCTGGACACCCTTGGTGGGTGATACCTTAAGATAGACATGATCTCCCACCTCAAACTGTAGAGGCTTCCGCCTCTTGTCATGATAGCTCCTTTGCCTAGCCTGAGCAGCTTCTAAGTTCTTGGTAATAACCCTGACCTTTGCCTCTGCCTCGAGTACTAAATCTGGCCCAAAAATTTCCCTTTCTCCTGCTTGAGACCAATTAAGTGGGGTCCTACACCTTCTCCCATATAATGCCTCAAAAGGTGCCATCTTCAAACTGGACTGATAGCTGTTATTGTAAGAAAACTCCGCCAAAGACAGACACTTGTCCCAATCCTTCCCATAATGTAGTGCACATGCTCGCAACATGTCTTCCAAAATCTGATTCACCCTTTCTGTTTGGCCATCTGTTTGAGGGTGATATGCTGAGCTTCGGATGACATGGGTCCCAAGTGACTCTTGCAATTGCTCCCAAAATCGTGCCACAAATGGTGCTCCTCTGTCAGATACAATGGTCTTGGGAATACCATGCAACCTTACTATCTGATCAACATAAATTTCAGCGTACTTTTCTGCCCTGTGGGTGGTATGCACTGGCAAGAAATGAGCAGTCTTGGTCAACCTGTCCACGATAACCCAAATAGAATCATGGTGCCTGGAAGTATTGGGTAATCCCACTATAAAGTCCATGCAAATGTCCTCCCATTTCCAAGATGGTATGGGAAGGGGTTGCAAAGGGCCTGCTGCCTTCAAGTGACTGGCCTTTATCCTCTGGCAAGTATCACACTCGGATATGTACTTGGCAATTTCCCTTTTCATTCTAGTCCACCAATATAGAGATCTGAGATCATGATACATCTTGTTGCTACCAGGGTGCATGGAGAATTTTGAAAGGTGAGCTTCATCTAGTATCTTATTTCTAAGCTCAGGGTCCTTGGGAACAACCAATCGATCTCCAAACCATAGAATGCCTTTGCTGTCCTGTCGGAAACACTTGTATTTTTCTGCCTTTTGCTTGATCATATCCTTGATAACTTGAACACCCTTATCCTCGACCTGTGCCCTGACTATTTGTTCTTGCAATGTGGGCTCCACCGAGATATAGCTTAGGTTACCCGAAGAAACAACTTCCAGGTTCAACTTACACAACTCATCACATAGGGTGGTCACTCCCACATCCATGCTCATACAATTACACTGGGCCTTTCTGCTCAAGGCATCTGCCACAACATTGGCCTTACCTGGGTGGTAATGCACTTCTAAATCATAATCCTTGATCAACTCTAACCATCTCCTTTGCCTCATGTTCAGATCTGCCTGAGTGAAGATGTATTTGAGACTCTTGTGATCCGTGTAGATGTTACAGTGAGCTCCCATCCGGTAGTGTCTCCATATCTTAAGAGCATGAACTACAGCTGCCAATTCTAGATCATGTGTAGGGTAGTTCTGCTCATGGGGCCTGAGTGCCCGGGAAGCATAAGCAATCACTCTGCTCTCTTGCATCAAGACACATCCCAAACCAGTACCAGAAGCATCACAGTAAACTTCAAATGGCTTGGTATTGTCGGGTTGAGCTAGCACTGGGGCTGTTGTCAAATGCTGCCTCAAGGTATGGAATGCACCTTCACACTTTTGGCTCCAATCAAATTTGACTCCCTTCTTCAAGAGTTCAGTCATTGGCTTAGCAATTCTGGAGAAATCCGGAATAAATCGTCGATAATACCCTGCCAATCCCAGAAAACTCCGAATCTGCTTTACTGTGGTCGGGGGTTTCCAACCCATCACCTCCTGCACCTTCTCAGGATCAACTGATATCCCATCTTGAGAAATTGTGTGACCCAAGAATTTGATCTCCTTCAGCCAAAACTCACACTTAGACAACTTAGCATAAAGATGATGATCGCGCAGTCGTTGAAGCACAATGTGCAGGAGCTCAGCATGTTCGTCTTCATTTTTGGAATAAACCAGAATATCATCAATGAAGACAACCACGAACTTATCCAATTCTGGCATAAACACTGAATTCATCAGGTACATGAAATAAGCCGGGGCATTGGTCAGCCCAAAAGACATCACCAGAAACTCATACAGTCCATATCTGGTAGAGAAAGCCGTCTTGGGAATATCTCTAGCACGGATCTTGATCTGATGGTATCCTGAGCGAAGGTCTATCTTGGAGAATACCTTGGCTCCTACCAATTGATCGAACAGAACATCAATGCGGGGCAGTGGGTATTTGTTCTTAATAGTTACCGCATTGAGAGGACGGTAGTCAACACACATCCTCAAACTCTCATCCTTTTTCTTCACAAATAATGCTGGACATCCCCATGGTGAAGTGCTTGGACGAATAAACCCCTTGTCCAACAACTCTTGCAATTGTTTCTTCAATTCTGCCAATTCCGCGGGAGGCATCCTATAGGGTCTCTTGGAGATAGGAGCGGTCCCGGGCTGCAACTCAATTGCGAACTCAATATCTCGGTCAGGTGGCATTCCCGGCAATTCCTCCGGAAAAACATCCGGATAGTTACGGACCACTGGGATCTTTTCCACTGGGGATTCTAACATAACAAAAGCACAAGATCGGGTACAACCCTGGTCAGGCAAATACAGTGTGGTCTCACCACCAGTTGGTGAGTGCACCTCTATGGCTCTAGCCGAAATATCCATCACAGCCTGATTTCTGGTCAACCAGTCAGTTCCCAATATAATGTCCACACTCTCCAACCCCAAAATGAGAAGGCTGGCTTTAATTATCAGACTACCAAACTTTATAGGCACATTCTTGTTAATTTGGTAAGTGGCAACTCTGCCTCCTGGGGTTGAAATTGTAATGCCCCCATCGGTGTGGTGAAAGGGCAACTGGCATTTGGCGCTAAACTTTGCACTAATAAAACTATGCGATGCACCAGAATCAAATAGAATAATAGCAGGATAATTCAAAACTGTAAAGATACCAGTCATGACGGGTGCTCCCTCTGGAATGTCAGCCATGGTGGTGAAGTTTAGCCTGCCTTGCCTTACTTGCACCTTCTGCCTCTTGCCTTGGTTCTGATTTGCATTATGCCCCTGCCTCTGTTGGTTCCTGGGGCAATTCTTGGCATAATGCCCAGTGTTGCCACATGTGAAGCATCTGTTGTCATTGGCCTGGCGGTACTGCTGCTGCTGCTGATTGCTCCTCTGAGCTGGAAATTGGGTGCGGTTGGGTGCCTGCTGCTGCTGCTGCTGAGGTCGGATTACCCATCGCCCTTGCTGCTGCTGGGGTCCCCTGCCCTGGGTGTCGGACACAATTCTGAAGCGCTGTGGCTGAGCTGAGGGTCCTGCCACAGGGGTCTTCCTCTTTTTCTCTGCCTGCCTAGTTGTAATGCAGTCCTCGTGGGAGATAGCCATGTTTACCAACTCATTGTAGCTGTTGGCCCTGACGGTGTTGAGACGATCCTGGAGCTTAGTGCTGAGCCCCCTTCTGAATCTGTCCCTCTTCTTCTCATCTGTATCCGCATGATATCCCGCGTACTGGCACAACTCATTAAAGGCCTGGGCATACTGCAACACTGTCCTGTTGCCCTGAGTGAGTGCCAAGAACTCATTGAGCTTCCTGTCCATGATCCCGGCTGGTATATGGTGTCCTCTAAAAGCTGCCTTGAACTCCCTCCACTCCACCTCTCGGTCCTCTGGCTGCATAGCAAGAAAATGATCCCACCAAGTCCTTGCAGGTCCGCGAAGCTGCTGGGTGGCGAACCTGACTTTGGTGACCTCTGAGCAAACTCCATGGAGCAGTGGGAATTTGGATTCCACCACTCGCAGCCACACATCTGCATCAAGTGGGTCCTCCGCCCTTGTGAACAATGGAGGCTGGGTGCTGAGGAATTCCTGATATGCGGCCGCCGCGGGTGACGTTGGTGGTCCCCACCACCATAATGCTGAGGTGGTGGCTGGCGTTGAGCCAGCTGCCTCAGGATCTCATTCTGCTGAGCCATGAGCTCCTGCAGAGTGGGAGGTGGTGGTGGCGGTGGAGGAACGCGCTCGTTCTGGCCACGACGCTGCCTCCCGGCCATCTGAAAAACCACAGACTTACTTAACACCATAGTTCCAATTTCAAGATTTCATCACGGGGAAAAAGTTAAAACAGCATGATAGACTCTGACTTCAACAAAAGGGATTTTAAGAGGCATAACTTCTTCCTTCCAAAAATTAAACTGATAAAAGCATCCATCAAACAAGCTCCCAAGAGAGTTTAACACGATTACATCAAATTGTTCCAAAATGACTCAACTCTAACTAGCCTAGTACCCCAAGGGTGCAAAAGCTAAGCTAGCTGCGAGGAGTCCGACTGTCCAACTTCTAAGCCTACCCTGGACACCTAGTGAGCGAACGAAGCAACACTCGACTCGGGGGAAGGTGGTCTTCCCGAGCCAGCAGTGTCCACACTAGAGGCAGGCTCATCTCCTCCCTCAATGTCGACGTCCTCGTTGGCCTCCTGGTCCTGGATCTCCTGGTGATGCATGTCCAGGTGCTCGTTAGCCTCAGCAAGCTGCTGCTGAGTGTTAATGAGCTGATCCTCGAGAACCTCGATGGTGTTCTCTCGGGTGCCTACCAGCTCCTCCAACTCCTGAATATCAGTGGATAGCTGCTCCACCTGCAAGTCCTTCTCCACCATTTCCTGAGATAGGTCAACCACGAGCTCCTCTCTGTTATCCAGCGTGATCTTTGTTGCCTCCAGCAGTGCCATCAGATGGGACATTGCCTCACCGCGCATCACCTGCAGACGGTACAGAGCATTCATGCACCGTACTGTCAAATGCGCAGTCTGACCTGGGTAGATGGCCCAGATGTCCTTGGCATGCTCCACCTGATCCTTCCACATTGGGTCGTCCTCCTTCTCAGCGGGGAACAAGCCAATGGGGTGGGTAGCCAGCTCCAAGGGATGGAATCCGCAGAAGGTAGTCAACCCATGCAGAGCGATCGCCTCGATCGTGTCCTCTGCCTGGTACCCGAAAGACTCGGAGTCCAAGGAGCGCCAGCCTGGCTGCAGGGGATGAGGCTCCAAAGTCATCCTCACTCTACAGCGGGGCACCCGGTGCTTCTCGAATTGTTGCACCGTGTACTGAGGGGGTGTCGTGTATCCGGCCCCCTGAAGTACTTCCCACAAAATGCGGGGAAAGCCCTCTCGTGCAAGTCCGTCAGTGTGGGTCAGTGCATTTCCGTCATCGGAGGATCCGTGGGAAGTCATCTGTGTACGGTTAAGCGTAAGTAAAAGAAAAAGAATTATAAAAAGAACAAGGAAAATAAAACGCAGCCTCTCTCTAGTTAAATGAAAAGGTACTGGGTTGTTATCTTGTTTTTAAGTCCTTACTCAGTTATCCATTTGCTTAATCATGAATGCATGCATGCTCGTCCTGATCGACCTCACAACAAGATAAAAGGAATAGGGAGGAACTCCCATCCTGTAAAAGTGGCCTGTAGGGCCTAGTTACTTAGCCACCTAGCTACCCTTCTATTACCCTAAGGCTTCACGTCCTAGGTCTATCCTGCTCGCCCCACTATCTATCCAACATTGTTTCTATCAAATTTTACTTGGAAAATTGATGGTATTTACATTTTATTGATTCCTCTGTGGTGGTACAAGCTCCGATACCAGCTGTGGCGGAACTGCCCGAATTATTCCAACTTAAGTGCCCAAATCCCGCCTCAGAGGCTAGACCACACTTAAATGGGAATAACTCGTCAATCCCTCGGATCTAGTCCGACACGGCCACTGACAGGATCAAGTACCACAATCTCACTCGAAGGTGAGTCACAGAGCAAATACAATAAAGCATAAAACCATACATGCCATAATGTTAAATTATTACATCACCAGCATCATCATCGGAGTTTTTGCAAAAGTATCCATCATTGTTCGAAGTGCAGCGGAATAAAACTAATGGTCATTAAACAGAGAGATGGGGAAGCCTGTCCCATCACTCCTCTTGCTCCTCCTCAGTCGAGGCAGGGTCCCACTCAACAGTCCAACCCGGTGGCAAGGTGGACGGCCAAGTTATCCCAGCAACCATCTCCTCCAGAGAACCTGTAAAAATTATGCCACAAGCAAGGCTGAGTATACTAATACTCAGCTAGACTTACCCGGTGTGAGGAATCTACTCCTCTACCTCTAGACATGCAGCTGTTTGGCTGTGGGGTTTGGTTGCCAAAAGCACTAGTTGAGTTTCTAAATCAAGATTTTAATTTAGTCAAAATTAAGTGTGACTCTCTTAAGGCTAAAAGTGTACTATCTATTCATACAAAGTAGCAAACATTTTAGCAATCAACATCTTATATCATCTCCGCATCATTCCACTTGTTACTCAATGTAGCAGCATGGATCAAGCAGTCTCATTAGCTGCGAGAAGCAGACGATTCGAATCGAGTTTTTATCCTTGCAAGGTAAACCTAAACACACGACATGCAGGGGCACTCCGTCCCCACACACATCAACCGTCCCCATCGATTCCCCGTCAGCAGATCAGGGCTCACCGCCTTGGCGTACAATGCCCCACTGACCCCGACTGGCCGTCGTGCAGTGACCGCACTTGTACCCACCATAACCGGAATGGGAGACCTCGTCTCAGGACGCGTGAGGGGATATGTCCACTGCCAGGTTCACTCAGTTACTAGGCTTACCGATTTACCATATTTCTCGGCATGTGCTTAGTACGTTCAAACGCTTGACTCACGGTACCACACCTTAATCCTTATTCACATTTTATCCCGTAGACAATCAATCCCCATGGATTGTTGTCCACCAACTAGTATCATGACAGTGTGAAAGTGGGTACAATCAATTTCCTGATCTCGCGCGAGTGCTAGAAAAATCACTCGTCTTCTACCGAGATCCTAATTAAGTAAAGCAACTACTCGACCTAGCATACTAGTATCCATCTCAATGGGATTCCTGAGATCATGCAACTAGGGTTTCAAACAATTCCTACACTTAAGTGCACAATCAATCCTACAAGCATTAAGTGAAGTAAAATAGTATAATAACAGGTTATGCATAAAACCGGGGCTTGCCTTCCAAAGCAGTGGCAGGCAGGTCCTCTGGTGCAGGCTCGGGTGCTGGATCTGGGGCTACCTCCTGAGCAGCTCCTTGCTCCGGCACGAGGATGTACTCTCCGTCAGCAAGATTACAGTCTATCGAATGCAATGAACATGTATGTCATGATTATGCATGATTTAATAACATTATGTAAAAGAAACTAAGTCAAGAAGTAACTTAGGGTTTTCTCAGTCATGCGGGGCTTCCAGTGGGTTAGGCTTGATACTACTTAGGCTTGGGTTTTCAGTGAGGATAACCTAGTGGATTGGTATTGTCTTCATAGATTTCAGGGAACAATTTTATAAAGTGTTTAGGATGACATTAAGTTCCCTTATTCATTTTCCTTTCTTTAATTTCCATTTAGGGTTTTTAGGGTAGGTTTGAACTACAACAAGGTTTTAATAATTTCCAAAAAATTCTGTAAAAATTTCAGTGGGTTGCCCTTTGCTATTCTAACTTGTTTTAAGAAGTTGAGGCTTTAAGTACCAAGGCTAGGCTTTAAACAAAAATAACAAAAGTTAGGCAAAAAGGGCCACTTTACACTACACCTCATAGTTGGGGGTAGGTTCTGTCCTAAAGGTTATTTTTGTTGGCATCCTCTGGTAATAATAGGCCTCTGTGCTAAAAATCACAGAAAACTAAGGGATGGTTATTTAGTTATGATTTTCTTAAGTTTTAATGTCAAAAAGGCACTTTCTACTACATTATTATTTGAAAAATGTCAAACAGCAGATTTCATATTTTTCTTAAGTTCTTCCTAATAAAATAATAGTTATCCCAAGGGTGGGGGTGTTTTTACCTTGGGGTTGTTTTTGTAGAGTTTTTCTAAGTTTCACTTGTTTTATTAAAACAAATAAGATTTTATTTATTTTACACTAAAACATGGTATGATATATTTTTCTAGTGAACTATATTGAATAAATAACCTAACAAAAATAGGGGTACTCTCTGGTTCATTAATTAAATTACATTTTCTATTTTCCTTATCCTTAAGCATATTATAGAATAATGGGTAAAACTAACTTAAATGGAGTGGACAGAGAGGTTTAACATTTTTAAACAGGTTACTAGGTAAATATAAACTTCTCCAAATTTTCCTAACCCTAGTCAAATATCCTAACTATTTTTCTTACTATTATTTAGCTTTTGGCCAAAACTAACATTAAATCAGAACTTTTAAGTTTTCCACAGTACCAAAGGGTTTTATATTTTTCTTAAATAGGTTACATTAATTGGAGTCTGACAAAATTGGTTTGACCAAATTTGGATGATTTAAACAGAAGTTATGCATTTTCAAAGTTGCTGTCCAAATTAAAAACAGATTTAATTAAGGTTTTCTGGAAAAACAGTTTACACCGAGGTCCCTGGGTTTAAACTAAATCCACCCTCACAAATCTACCCCCACGCCACTATTCCCCTGGGTCTCTGACATTTCACAAAACCCCCTGACCTTCCTTCCCTCTCACCCGCAGTCCTTCCCCTCACTGAAACAGTAACCGCGGGAAAGAAAAGGGCGGCGCGGCTTACCGACGGCGAGGGAGGTCCGGCGAAGGGTGGGGTTGGCTCGGGGAGACTCTGGCGGTCACGTCGAGGTACGGCTCGGCGTCGGAGGTGGTCGGAATCGCCCGGTCCACGCGTGCAGGCGGGTGTCCTCGTCGGCGGCGAGTATACCGGCCAAACCAAGGCGAACTGGTGCAATCCGAGGGCACGGTGAGCATCACGGGGTCACGCAGCGACTGTGTGCACAAGGAATCGAAGGGTGGTAGAGTGGTTTACCCGGTCCACGTACTTCGGCGGGGGTGAGAGCTCCGGCGAGCGTGGACTGGCTTCTCCGGCGAAGGAAACTCCGATTCCTTGCTCAGGGAGCCTCACGGAGGTGTGCACAAGCTTCTCCGAGGGCAGGACGGGGTTGGGGATGGCTCTGCTGGCCGGTCTATGGCGGCAGAGGGGTTGGGCGGCCGCGGACTCGCTGCGCACGGGCAAACGGCGGCGAGCTAACTCCGGTGAGGTGTGGAGGGTGCGCGGAAGGGTGTAGCCGAAGCCTGGGAGGGCTTTATAAGCTCGGGCGCGGGCCACGGCGCGGGTTTGGCTCGGGCGCGGCGCGGGGCGTGCGGGGGCGCGCGTGAGCGTGCTCTGGCGCGGGCAGAAGGCGTCGAACACGTGGAGGTGAGTTTCTTCCAGTGTTCAAACGTCTCCAGAGATCGCAAACGTGCGAATCTCGCCATGAATCCGACGCAGACCTCCTCCTGGCACCTAGGGCTATCTCACATGTGTGAGTTCCAAGGGATGATACGCCCTAGATCGAGAGATAGACGGGCGCCAAATCTGGCTTGTCTCACTGCCCGCTCAGCGACAAAACTGATGTCAAGTGTTGTCAAATGTCTGAGTCTCGGTCTCAAATTTTTCCAGGGGGTGCCTTAAGTGGTATAGCACATTTTTGGTATAGAACCCAAGTGGTTTTGGCGCCATCTTTGAAGTGAACACGGCTGGTCTTTGAATTAGGGCTAAAATGTGACTTAGAGGGAAATAGAGAGCTCTAGCTCTCTCTCCACTTGGAGATTTGAATTGGGGTTTCTCCAGGGGCCTTTTTGCAATATTTCCCTCCCTTAATTGATGGTTATAATGTTGCTTAGGGTTTGGGCAAAGGTTACCCATGTTTTGCCCACTTGTTCACTCTCTTTCCCCCCTTACTTAGGGTGTTGGAAGGTAGGGCTTTGGAGAGGTCTAGGGTTCTTCTCCCCCTATTATACAAGGTAGTAAGTGTGCAAGGATTAGAGTAATGCTTCTTATGTCATTGGCAACTTGATTAGTACATGAGCTCCAAAGTTCCTAGGTGGTGCCCTAAGTCTTTACCCTTGTGAAAACAGCTTCTAGTGCCAAGGTGGCTCTAGCCAAGGTAACACCTGGGGTGTTACATCTATGATGGGGGAGTTGAAGTATTTTCTAGGCTTTCAAGTGGAGCAACTCCAAGAGGGCACCTTCATCAGCCAAACGAAGTACATTCAAGACATACTCACCAAGTTTGGAATGAAGGATGCCAAGCCCATCAAGACACCTATGGGAACCAATGGGCATCTCGACCTCGACACGGAAGGTAAATCCGTAGATCAAAAGGTATACTGGTCGATGATAGGATCTTTACTCTATTTATGTGCATCTCGACCGGATATTATGCTTTCCGTATGCATGTGTGCAAGGTTCCAAGCCGATCCTAAGGAAGTTAACCTTAGGGACTGTTGGGGACTTGTTCTCAAATGCTAAGAGTTAAGAACAAGGCAACATGAAAAGTGTTAAATGTTAAAGCCCTTCGTCCTTCGGGACATTATTTCCCTTCGGATATAATGAATTCCAGACGAAGGTTGTGAAGGAAAAACCTTCGTAAGCACAATAAATGATGAGAAAGAATTCATATATGAAATATGAAAAATAACATAAACATAATCATCAACTTATTTTTATTTGCATTACCATGTTCACAATAACAAATTATAGATGTACCTTCGGTTTGACGGAAAGTAAAGGTACAGGCGTGATGCAAAAAGCGAATGCCAAGTCAGCGTGAACAGTACGGGAGTACTGTTCATCTATTTATAGGCAAGGGACGCAGCCCATGTAGAATTACATTCATGTCCTTTACATTTGCTAATAACTCTATAGTAATTCTTCGAGGTCTGATTTGCCTTTTCATCTTTAAGTCGGTTCCCCTTTTCTGCTGTCGTGCCGAAGCTTTCCTGCACGGCTTCGTGATCACCTTGTCCTACGTCATAATCACCTTTCGTCTCGCTCAAGCTTTGTCCTGACCATGCTCTTGTATGCTCATGATCTGATTCCAAAGATATCTGTTCACATATTTCACTTGGAAAACATTGTCAAATCATGTTTTTGAGGACCTTCGGAAGCCGAAGGCCCCCAACAGTAGCCCCTCGCAATATTAATTTATTGGAATGATGAATTTATATTGCGACATGGACGAAGGTCTTAAGCCGAAGGTCCGAAAAACACCTTCCCTTTGCTAGAATAGCAACAGTCACTGACAAGCGGGACCCTCCAGTTCTCAGCACGCTAGGCGTATAAATAAGAACTCACCACGGGTTCATTTGGCACGCTTTCTTGCCATCTGTTCTTTCTTACTCAATTTTTAGCTCTTGTGCACCAACATTTGGTTGGCTTTTTAAATTTTTAAGCTTCGGCTTTGAGAGCACCTTCTCAGCATTTTCGAAGATGTCTGAAGACAAGAAAACTGTCGCTGAGTCGAAGCTAAGCCTTTCCGAAGAGATGAATCTCGGCTTCCTTGAATCAATAGCAAAGACAAACACAGAGAAGATTAGTAAGGAGATTTTAGAGGGCCTCTCTGAAGACACTGGTGATAGTGACAGCTATGATGTAGAAAGTGGTGGTGAAGATTCCGAAGATCGACCTTGGCGACCAAGCTATGCAGTTTTTGGGAAATCAAGCATTAAACAAAGCCATCTTGTCAATATGAGGGGTAGATATTTTCGGGACTTGTCTATTGTGAGGGCTGACGAAGGAGAGAAAACTTGTCCGACTCCCGAGGAGAATGAAGTCGTGATATTCCGAAGCTTCTTAAAGGCTGGACTTCGGCTTCCCTTGAGCAGTTTTGTCATGGAAGTTTTGAAGATATTTGAAATCTGTCTCCATCAAATTACTCCTGAAGCAATCATAAGGATGGGCATCTTTGTATGGGCTGTGAAGAGTCAAGGTTTGGAGCCAAATGCCAAAAGTTTCTGTAGCATGCATGAGTTATTATATGAGACAAAACCTTGGGGCAAAGAGCAATACCATAAAAATTTTGGCTGCTACAGCTTCGGCGCCCGCTCTGGGTCGAGCTGTCCCGTGCCAACTTTTCGGAGGAGATGGCCTGGGGACTGGATGAAGGAATGGTTCTACGTGAAGAACGACTTGAAGACGCGAGAAGATATTAAAGATATTATTATGCGCCCTATCTGGCAGCGCTTCGGCCTTCAGAAGCCGAAGGTGGAAATTGACGAAGCAGCCGAAGAATGCCAGAGGGCCTTCGGCGTGGTTTGTTCTTTCATCGGGACAAGGGATTTGATCCAAGAACACATTGCCTTCAGAGTATGGCCACTTGCAGAAAAATGGGAAATGCCGAAGGAAACCGTCAGCGAACCTAACGAAGGTGGACTAGTTAGGTTAAAATTCACCTTCAAATATGGAGATAAATTCGTCGAGCCAGATGATGACTGGCTGAAAAGTATTGAGGCCATAAGCGATGAGCTGCTTGGGCCATACTCGAAGGCAGAAGATACTGCATTGTCCGCAGCCTTCGGAGGCCGGAAGAAGAAAAGACTCAACCAAGTATTTGATGCCATTGGGTTCGTGTACCCTGACTACCGTTACCCAACACGGGGCCAGAAAAGGAAAAATACTGCTTCAACGAAGGAAGTTGCTTCAGCCGCTCCCAGTGAGCCAACGCCAGAGAGGAAAAAGATAAAGGTTCTTACGCACCAGCCACGCTATATAGAACCGGCCACAGTGCCTGAATTTGTCGGTGAAACCTCTTCGGCCATCGAAGCCAAGGAGCCGACTCCCCTACCGAATGTTGAAGAACCAGTCATAATGCCGGAAATGGAGAAAATAGAAGAACCGAAGGCTACAGAAACAAGGACATATGACATTTTAAGTCCTTCAGCAAAAGTTGAAGCACCGAAAAGCCAAAAGGGGCCAGCAATGACCCCCAAGAGAAAAAGGATGGTTAATGTACTGGATGTTTTGGAGACAATAAAGTCTTCAAGCACTACTCCGAAGAAAATTGTTGAAACTTCCGAAGTGCAAATTGAAGCCTTTGGTGCCGAAGCTTCAAAGCACCAAGCTGAGACTGAAGCTGGGCCTTTAGAGCCCACCAAGGTGAAATCCTTGGAAGCCGAAGAAACAGAAACAACAGAAGAAATTTTGGCTGAAGAAACTGGCACTGCCGCCCCCGAAGCATTTTCTGAAGCTTTCGATTATATTTTACGACATGCTTCGGGGAAAAAGTTGATTGAAAAAGAAAAGCAAGAGGTTCAGCTTTATGCCCAAAAACTGAAATATCCAAAGGGGGCGTTGATATTCAACGGCAGCGGAGAAGAAGACTTCTTGTATTGTCTCCCTGACAGCAAGCAGATTTCTGTCTGTCGGGAGATGAGCAAGAGCTTCGAATTCCCAACATTAGAAGACGGGCTCTCGGTGTTGTCAAAAAATGAGCTGGCCGACAGCTTGGCGTATAATAGCTTAAAGGTGCAAAAATGAGGTCTTTGTATTATTTCTCGAAACCAAAATTTTTCATTTGCTTAAACTTATTGACACACACACATTTTTTTGCAGGGCCTTATACTTAGCAATGCCCTCAGGGCTCAAAAAGATGTTGAAGACGAAAGGTGTGTTATGGCCCTGAGCAACCTTCGTTCCGAAGTAATTGAACTAAGGAACGAAGGTCTCGAAAAAGATAAAATATTACATTCATTGGTGAATAGAATAAAAGAGGACGAAGCTACTTTCAAAGCTCAAGCTGAGGCTCAGAAGCGTGAAATTGAAGATCTTCGGAAGCAACTAGCCAGAGCTAAAGAGGAACGCACACTTGAAGAAACGAAACGAGAAATTAGTGAACAATGGGCAAATCATTTGGAAAAAACGTTGAAGAGCTTCGTGCATCCAAGAAAAGGTGCTATGAAAGATCTATAGAATGTGTTAAGAAAATAAGAACCAGCTTCGCCAGCGTTGGCGCATTCTCAAGTGAGGAGAACTTCATAAGGGGTGACCCCGAAGGCCCAATTGGATGGATCAGCCACGAAGCTGAAGCTTTTGAAGAAATTTTGAATAGTCGTGGAGACATATGTGCCTTTTCGGGTGCCAGGGGGATTGCTACCATTTTGGAGAGGAAAGGCCGTGACCATGTGAAATTCTTGGCACAATCCGAAGCCGCCTTATCCTCTGAAGATATAAAAGACCCCTCGGCCGAAGCGATCCTGGTTGGTGGAAAATTTTTCACCGACATCTGGGACAATGGTGGCCGGGAAATGGCCCAAGAAATTATACGAAAAAGCGAGAAAGGCATTCATGACGCTAGAAAAGTAGCAGAGGCCGCTGAGAAAAGTGCGGAGCTCGAAGGGCAAATAGGTATTGACTAGTGGTTTTTGACTCTTTGTTGTAATTTTTTGATTTCGAACTTGTTTACGCTTTGTAACGTAGCCGTATCTTCTCCTCCCTCAGAGCCTACCGAGCCATCGACGGACCCCCACGTGAAGGGGGACGACGAAATTAGAAAAATGGCCGAAGCCATCATGGATAAAGTTGTTGATCAGCTACTAAACGAAGCTGCAGAAGTAGTTCTAAGGGAAGATTAAATGTTGTTGTAAAAACATTTAGAATGTAATGTTTGTTGAGAAACATGTGTAATATTTTGTAACTTTGAATGTAATATATAAGCTATTTATGGTTCTATTCTTTACGATGCATGAAACTTCGTATACATACCGTTTTTGAGCCTTCGGCGAAAAAACACCTTCCCTTCTTTTCATGCTTCGTAAATAATATCCGTGTTCTCATAAAATCAGTAACCAATCCTTGTAAAATCAATGACCAATAGATCTTTTCATTTCAGAGTTTGACGAAGGTATAATTCTTCAATAGCTATTTTTGTGCCCTGTCACTATTTCTTCGAAACAATCTTCGAATATCAATACTGAGACCCCCTTCTTGCGTCGTTGATGCAATATGATGTATGATGTTATGCTATGCAAATGATGTAATGATGTAATGTTATGTAAAATGATATTTGCTGAAGATCGACGTTTTTTCACTGCAAGCCTCCCTTAGGAGCTTCTTCGCCTTTTACTTCAGCGGAATCAGCGTTTATTTTTCGCTGTAAGCCTCCCTTAGGAGCTTCTTCGCCTTTTACTTTCAGCGGAATCAGCGTTTATTTTTCGCTGTAAGCCTCCCTTAGGAGCTTCTTCGCCTTTTACTTTCAGCGGAATCAGCGTTTATTTTTCGCTGTAAGCTCTGCATTCCCTTCGGAACGACTTTTGAGCAGAAAACTTACGCTGCGCTCCCTTAGGAACGACTTTTTGTTATTTCGAAGATTCACCCTGTAACCATAAGTTCTTATGCTTCGGCAACTTTTTGGACTCCGTTACTGTGGAGAAGGTATACTTGTACTATAGCAAAGTCGAAGCTATTACAAGAAATTGAAAACGACAAAAAACACTTAGACTTTCAATAATTGTTCTTTATTAAAAAGAAAATGATACTGAATGCAAAAACCGCTGCCGAGGTAGGATATTTGTCAATAAATGTGCTTCGATTCTGGCACAGTACTATTGACTGTGCGAGCTTCAGACTCTTCTATGAAGTCTCGTTGGTGTTGAGTATGCTGACTCCCTTCTAGCTGCTGGCCTCGTTGCATTGGTGGTGGAGGTGGAAGCTGTTGCCAAGATGCCTGAGATTGACTTGCCGAAGCAACAGAAGCTGCAGGGTGGTTACCCACATACTCTGGGATATAAGGCGAGTGGTACGAAGCAGTATGCATGACTTGCTTCGACTGGGTCTGTTGGGCTGTAGCTTCTGCTATTTCTTTTTGTTTCTGGATGGTGACATGGCACATCCTGGTGGTGTGGCCCTTGTCCTCACCACAAAATAAGCAATAGATTTTCCTTGGTTGGTCCCCAAATCTTCCTCCGAAGCCCCTGGCACCTCTGCCCCTTGGAGCTGGAGGCCGAGGATAACTCTGCTGCTGCCCCGAAGCCTAGGAAGCCTGGGAGGAATATTGGGGCCTCTGCTGCTGGCTTCCCCTGTCATCATTCTGGGTGGAATGAATTGATCTGACATGTCTAGGATGAAACCTCCCTCCGAAGCCCCTGGCTATTTCGGAGAATCTGTAAGCTTCCTCCCTTCTCTGTTGAAAGTCATTGTCGGCGCGGATGTATTCATCCATCTTCTGAAGCAACTTCTCCAGAGTCTGAGAGGGTTTCCTGGCAAAGTATTGGGCTGAAGGTCCCGGCTGAAGCCCCTTAATCATGGCCTCAATGACAATTTCATTGGGCACTGTTGGCGCTTGTGCCCTCAGGCGTAAGAATCTTCGGACATACGCCTGAAGATATTCTTCGTGATCTTGGGTGCACTGGAATAAGGCTTGAGCAGTGACCGGCTTCGTTTGAAATCCTTAAAAACTAGTGATCAGCATATCCTTCCGCTTCTGCCATGATGTGATTGTTCCTGGCCGAAGAGAGGAGTACCAGGTTTGTGCAACATTCTTGACAGCCATGACGAAAGATTTCGCCATGACTGCAGTATTGCCACCATAGGAAGATATTGTTGCTTCGTAACTCATCAGAAACTGCTTCGGATCTGAGTGGCCGTCGTACATGGGTAGTTGAGGTGGCTTGTAGGACGGAGGCCAAGGTGTAGCCTGCAGTTCTGCTGACAGAGGAGAAGCATCATCAAAAGCAAAATTTCCATGATGGAAATTCTCATACCAGTCATCTTCGTTGAAGAAGCCCTCCTGATGAAGCTCTCTGTGCTGGGGCCTTCGGTTCTGCTCATCTTGAGTAAGATGGCGAACTTCTTCAGAGGCTTCGTCTATCTGCCTTTGCAGGTCAGCTAGCCTAGCCATCTTTTCCTTCTTCCTTTGCACCTGTTGATGAAGCATCTCCATATCTTTGATTTCTTGATCCAATTCGTCCTCCTGAGGTGTTGGACTGGTGGCCTTCCTCTTCTGGCTTCGGGCCTCCCGAAGAGAGAGGTCTCCTGGTTGGGGTCCAGCGGTTGCAGAGCTGCAGCCCCTGTTGCTAAAGCTTTCTTTGGCGGCATGACGAAGGTCTATGCTTGCCGAAGGTGTTCGAAACTCAGAAAGTGCAAGTGAGTTCACCGGAGGTGGGCGCCAATGTTGGGGACTTGTTCTCAAATGCTAAGAGTTAAGAACAAGGCAACATGAAAAGTGTTAAATGTTAAAGCCCTTCGTCCTTTGGGACATTATTTCCCTTCGGATATAATGAATTCCGGACGAAGGTTGTGAAGGAAAAACCTTCGTAAGCACAATAAATGATGAGAAAGAATTCATATATGAAATATGAAAAATAACATAAACATAATCATCAACTTATTTTTATTTGCATTACCATGTTCACAATAACAAATTATAGATGTACCTTCGGTTTGACGGAAAGTAAAGGTAAAGGTGTGATGCAAAAAGCGAATGCCAAGTCAGCGTGAACAGTACGGGAGTACTGTTTATCTATTTATAGGCAAGGGACGCAGCCCATGTAGAATTACATTCATGCCCTTTACATTTGCTAATAACTCTATAGTAATTCTTCGAGGTCTGATTTGCCTTTTCATCTTTAAGTCGGTTCCCCTTTTCTGCTGTCGTGCCGAAGCTTTCCTGCACGGCTTCGTGATCACCTTGTCCTTCGTCATAATCACCTTTCGTCTCGCTCAAGCTTCGTCCTGACCATGCTCTTGTATGCTCATGATCTAATTCCGAAGATACCTGTTCACATATTTCACTTGGAAAACATTGTCAAATCATGTTTTTGAGGACCTTCGGAAGTCGAAGGCCCCCAACAGGGCCATGGAGAGAATCTTGAGATATTTAGTTCATACACCTAAGCTTGGTCTTTGGTACCCCAAGGGACCCTCTTTTGATTTATTAGGATATTCTGATGCTGATTGGGCAGGGTGTAAAATTGATAGGAAGAGCACATCAGGGACTTGTCAGTTTCTAGGGAGATCCCTGGTGTCTTGGGCTTCAAAGAAACAAAACTCAGTAGCTCTTTCTACCGCCAAAGCTGAGTATATTGCCGCAGGCCATTATTGCGCGCAATTGCTTTGGATGAGGCAAACCCTCAGGGACTATGGCTACAAATTTAGCAAAGTCCCTCTCCTATATGACAATGAGAGTGCAATCCGCATAGCGGATAATCCCGTTGAACACAGCTGCACTAAGCACATAGCCATTCGGTATCACTTTTTGAGAGATCACCAACAAAGGGGGGATATCGAGATAGCCTATATTAACACCAAAGATCAATTGGCCGATATCTTTACCAAACCACTAGATGAGAAAACCTTTACCAAACTTAGGAATGAGCTAAATATTCTTGATTCTAGGAATTTTGATTGATACTTTGCACACATCGCTCATTTATATACCTTTGATCATATCTCTTTTATGTCTATGACTAATGTGTTTTCAAGTGTATTCTCATGCTTAGTCATAGAATTGAAAGGGAAAAGGAGTATTCGACAAAGACGACGCTTCCACTCAACTCCATCGGTATTATCCACTCTTTGCCGGTATTCCGCATCATTCTCCACTTTGGTACAATTTTATTTGTTTGTCATTGGGGAGAAAGTAAAAGGGCTTATATTTCACTCACAAGTATCCGTTTTTGGCGATTCATGCCAAAGGGGGAGAAAGTATTAGCCTAAAGCAAAGGACCGCACCACCACCAAAATTTAAAATGAAGTTTTCAAATTGCTATCTTTATGTGTTTTCAAAAGGGAGAAAGTATCTTCAAAAATTTGTAAAACCCTCTTGAACACTAAGAGGAGAATTTCATTAAGGGGGAGTTTTGTTTAAATCAAAGGAAAAGCAATTCAAACAGGGGGGAGAAAATTTCAAATCTTGAAAATGCTTCTTTCAATCTTATTCATATACCTTTGACTATTTGCAAAAGGTTTTTGAAAAGAATTTTTACAAAGAATCTGCAAAAACAAAACTTGTGGTGCAAGCGTGGTCCAAAATTTTAAATAAGAAGAAAACCATCCATGCATATCTAGTAGAAATAATTATTGGTCTCACTCCAAGCAACCTTTGCACTTACCTTATGCAAACTAGTTCAATTCTGCACTTTTATATTTGCTTTGGTTTGTGTTGTCATCAATCACCAAAAAGGGGGAGATTGAAAGGGAAATAGGGTCAAACCTTTTCCTAAATGATTTTGGTGGTTGAATTGCCCAACACAAATTATTGGACTAACTAGTTTGCTCTAGATTATGAGTTCTACAGGTGCCAAAGGTTCAACACAAACCAATAAAAAGTCCAAGAAAGGGTTCAAATAAAAAGAGCAAAAGACAACCGAAGTGCTCCCTGGTCTGGCGCACCGGACTGTCCGGTGTGCCACCGGACAGTGTCTGGTGCACTAGGGTGGATCAACTCCGAACTGCTCAGGTTCGGGAATTTGGGGAGCCACTTCGCTATAATTCACCGGACTGTCCGGTATAACACCGGACTGTCCGGTGTAACACCGGAGCAACGGCTATCTGTGCCAACGGTCGTCTGCAAAGGAACAGTGAAACGCTACAGTGCACGCCTGCGCACGTAGAAGTTAGAGCAGGCGTCAGAAGGCGCACCGGACTGTCCGGTGGCCCCACATGTCAGAGCTCCAACGGTCGAACCCTAACGGTTGGGTGACGTGGCTGGCGCACCGGATTGTCCGGTGCGCCATATGACAGCAGCCCCTCCCAACGGCCACTTTGGTGGTTAGGGCTATAAATACCCTGCAACCACCAACACTTCAAGGCATCCAAGTTTTCAGCCAACACATTTAATATAAGAGCTATAGCATTCAATACAAGACATAATTAGAGTGAATCAAAATCTCTCCAAGTCTCAATTCCATTCAAAGCAATAGTGACTAGAAGAGAGAGTTTTTGTCATGTTCATTTGAGCTCTTGCACTTGGATCACTTTTCTTCTTCTTTCTTTCTTGTTCCCAACTCAATTGTAATCAAGGCAAGAGACACCAATTGTGTGGTGGTCCTTGTGGGGACTTAGTGTCCCGATTAATTGAGAAGAGAAGCTCACTCGGTCTAGGTGACCGTTTGAGAGAGGGAAAGGGTTGAAAGAGACCCAGTCTTTGTGACCACCTCAATGGGGAGTAGGTTTGCAAGAACCGAACCTCGGTAAGACAAATCATCGTGTCATCCGTTCTTATTTACTTGTGATTTGTTTTCACCCTCTCTTTCGGACTCGATTATATTTCTAACGCTAACCCCGGCTTGTAGTTGTGCTTAAGTTTATAATTTTCAGATTCCGCCTATTCACCCCCCCTCTAGGCGACTTTCAAATAGCGTAAAGCTAACCATGATAACCCAAAAGGTAAACAAGGATAAGATAAATAGAAAGCTAGTCAATACTTAAGTTTTAATTAAGTAATGCGGGACCGTGAATTATAAATAGATAGGACATAATGGGTCAGAGGACACTTGCCTTCACCAAACAGATGCTCAGGGTCTCCGATCTCGTAGAACTCGAGGAGATTGATCTCTTGGTCGCCAACGCTTGATCGTCGATTCCTCGAAGCGCGGAAACAAATCACAATCTAATCGCAACGCGAAGCAAAGACGAACCAGCACAAGCAGGCAAACATATATATATGCATAAGAACATTACACCATACAAGGTAAAATGTAATAAAACATGCAAGACGAAAAGGAACGCGTTACTACGGTCACGCGAGAAAAAAGAAACGCGATAGACGGAGCTACGGTCTAGAAGTTAGCGCGTCTAAGTTAAACAAATATTAACTATAACATTGAATTTGACATTATCAAAAATAAATAATATCTACCCTTTAGTTTGATTAGTCTGCTACACTAACAGCTGTGAGTTAAATAAGTAATTTAATAAAAATGAACGATTCTAAGTGAGGCGAAAGTTACGACACGTGAAACAGCACGTCACCACGTGCTGAACGGCACGCGCGATGGAGCACACGGACAGCACGCACGACAACGCGCGACCATGTGCGACTATGTGCGACTGACGCGTGACGACGCGCGCGAAAAGCACGCGACAACATGTTAACCAAACGTGTGGCGCGAACAAACGACGATGACGTACAAGCAGCACGCGAACGACACGTGAAACAGCATGCCACCGCATGTGGAACAACCCACGCGACAGGCGGAGAAGAACCAATTAGATGTCGTGTTTAAACTATACAAGTATCAAATAAATAAAAAGTATTTAAGTCAATATCAACCATGTTAATATTTATTCATAAAAACACATGTTGACAAATATATATTTAATTTAATTGGAATACTAATCTAATAAACATTAGTCGAGCAACCATTAAATAAATTAATTAGAATGTGTGACCCGATAAGTTATTGTTATTAACATGAGTGATTATAAGCAAAAACGATTTATTATCACGAGCAGACGTCGTGCGACTCGCGCCATCGACACGCGAGATACGTGTGAACGATGCGCGGTAAGGCGAGTGACATGCGTAAGTGGCACACGCGACGCATGCAGATGACGTGTGACAACACGTGCGAACCGCACGCGTGCCACGCGCGATCGACGCGCGACAACACAAGAATAATGCACGAATTATACGCACCAACAACACGACGACGACGAGCGCCACACGTGCGAACAGCGCGCAGACAGTGCGACGACGCGCACGACTCACAAGAGTCGCTAATAGACATCGTGTTTATACCAAACACTAAATAGGTATTAAATACCATATTTAAGTTGTTAAAATCTCCATACCACATATTTACAATCGCCTAACTAAAATCATAATTTTAATCTGATTGAGTATTCAGTTTACTGACTGACAATTAAATAGGAAATTAATTAGCGCAGGGGATAGACGAGGTAGACAGGAGGGGGGTAGACGGGAGTCGTCTACGGTAGACGAACGTCGTCTAGGGGTAGACGGATGTCGTCGGGACCCCGACGACACGCTTCGTGTACGCGAACCAATGCGCACAACAGCGCGCAACATGCGCGAGTCAACACGACTACGCGCGCGAATAGCACGCTGACGCGCAAACGAGAATTACTACATAGATGTCGCCTCTATACTAGACAAGTATTAAATTTAAAACATTTGTGTAGTCATTAATCACACTATCATATATTTATAAAGCGCAAGTTAAAATTATAAATTAGTTATTTTAATAACTAACAGGTAAATAATTAATTCATTAATTAAATAAACATGCGTCGCGACCAAACAATGTTCCTAATATGAAATTGACGCCACTAGAGTTGACGTGACCGAACGAGTTATGACGCATGAGACTCAATACATTTAAACCTATAGTGAACTTATAAACAACGCGATACACGGGTACTGATAAATTATGTCGTATTCATACTAACTACACGTTAAACACGACATTTAAGTTGGCGTACACACACTAACGGGTATCTACAAACGCATAATTAAAATCATTAATTAGGTTCGATTGAATTGTTATTTTAATAATACACAACTAAACAAGTAATCAATTATTTAACATGAACAATATAGCGAAATGATTTTACTAAAGCGTGCAAACAACGATTTATGCGAACGACGCCGCGCACGGACAGCATGTGAACGACGCATGACGACACGTGCGACAACCCGTGAATTGCACGTAAATTAGACGTGCTGCACGCGGCGCGAATCATGCGACAGCGAGGGAGTTTTGCATATGGTTCGGACGAGGGGGCTTACCACGGGCGAACGGTGACAAACGACATGGGTTCGACGCAGATGGGTGGCGCGGTGGGGCGGGGCTCGACCGTGGGCTCCTGTAGGGGGAAAGGCCGCAGGGGCACGGTGGGCGCTCGCTGGAGCAGAGCACAACAAAGGCGGGCTGCACCGGCGGTGAGGGGAGGGAGCGGCTGGATGTGCCATCCAGGGCAGGGTCGAGCGGCTCGGGCGCGATAGCGCGCCAGCCGTGCTTGGCTTGGGTGCGCGCAGGGGAAAGGCCGCGGTCGCGACCACAAGGCGGCCAGCTAGGCTGGGGAACACGGCGAGGGCACGGATCAGCCATGCATATAGAAGGGAGAGGGAGGATGGGAGGGGAGGAGCTCACCTCAGCGATCGTGATGACGACTGGGACGGCGAGGTGCTCCGACGAGGGCGTGGGCAACATCGGGGCGAGCTCGCGACGGAAGCCGGACGCGGCACTAGCGGCGGCCCGATGCATGCATCACGGCACGGTCGCGCAGCGACCTAGGGAAACGGTGTAGCGGGCGCTGGGCGCGAGTGGGCGAGCAAATGGGGCGAGGGGCATGGGGTGGGAGAGAAGAGGGCTAGGGGTTGGCAGCTCTACGAGCGTGCGTGTCGTGGGCGCTGAAGGATCGACCCAGTGGTTGGGGGAAGACGTGGGTGAGTTAGACGCGCACATCGCGGGGAAGACGACGGGGGAAGTTGCACAGGAGTCGGCGTTGTCCTGTGGGGCCCACTGGCCAGTGGCGGACGTGATGCGTGGCAGCGACGTGTGGGTGGCGCGCATGCGCGCTGCGGGCGAGCGGTGGCCGAGCGTGACTAGGTGTGGCTAGGAGCGCGCTGGGCAGGCGCACGCAGGCGGCGGCGGCTGGGCGCGCACGGTGCTAGGGTTGCGGGGCGCGCGCAGGAGGCTACACGGCGCGGAGCTGGGCCGCGCGGGGAGCTGGGCCGCGCACGCTGGGCCAAGGCAGGGGGGAATGGTTGGGCTGAGGCTGGTGGCCTGGGTGCAGCGTGGGGGGGACGAGCTGGGCCGTGGGAGGGTTGCGTACGGGAATGGGCCACGAGGCGCTGGGGTAGGCCGAGCTAGGCTGGGCCAAAGGGGCAAGAGAGAGAGGGGTTTCTTCTTTTCTTTTCCTATTTGAATTCTTAATTAAATAAATGCTCCCCAAAATCACTCAACAAGCAAGAATAAATAGATGTATGCTCTGGTATGATGCAACATAGAAACTCCTATAGGGTTTTACTTTACTAGGCTCACGCCCATATAAAACAAAATAATTCTTCACTCTTTTAGGCAAAAGGAAAGAAAATCATGGAAAAGAGAGGATAACACCTGAATTTGGTGGATATTTGAAAAGAAATTTTATACCCCCAAATTCAGGGTGTTACAGATCTAACCCCCTTAACAGAAATCTCACCCCCGAGATTCAAGAAGAAGCTAGCAAGAAAACAAGGTTGGTCGTTGGCTGATCACGGCTCTCTTGAGTTGCCTTTGACTCTACAAGTTTAACTTGTGGACTGGTTGCTTCGACCTTCAGATATTCACGTCCACTGATGCAATTCTTAAGGATCTCTTGGACATGTGGGTTAGGACCCACACACGCTTTCGTTGCGCCACTCTGATCTTGTTGGTTGATGTTGGTCGCATTGTCTTCATTAGGGTTAGCGTCTAACCCCCTTGACAGGAGCATTGGTATGCACTTGATGAAGATGTTGCCAACTCTGATCTTGACTGATTAAGAGAGGTTGGAGGATGCCAACCGGACAGGTGCAAGAGGGAAGGGTATAGATAGAAAAGGTAAGCATAGATAGATTAAAGAGAGAAAAAGGGAGAGCACCCAACTACCTAACTCTATGGCACTCACCTAGTAAACTGATGCCATTTTGGACCAAAGGCCACAACACACCAACACTCATCACAAAGAAACAAATCACTCATCACACAAGGACAAACAGCACAAGCATACAAAAACAAAAAACACGTTGCTATATGTAACACCCTGAATTTGGGGTATAAAAATTTCTTTGCTCATACTCACAAATTCAGGTGTTACTCCTCTCTTCACATCTTCCCCAACCTCCTCCTTCTCTTTTTCTATAGAAGAAGAGTGGTTATTTTTAAGTGTAAAGGTAATTATAATCTAGTAGAAAAGAGAACAATGGTTGTTGCATCATGTTAGAAAGCATTTGTTCTTTTTGTTTGATGAATGGGTTGCTTAATCTTTCATCTAATTATTTATTTACGCATAGCGTCCAACTGAAATAAATAGAAAAGAGAAGGAAAAGAGAAAGAAAAGGAAAAACAGAATTCAGCCCAACTCCCTCCCTGGCCCAGCTCGGCCAGCCCAGTCGTCCCCTTCCCTCTCTCCCCTTCCCCCCCCCCCCCCCCCCGCTCGGCCCACCGCGTGCGCGCGGCCCAGCTCCGCGCTCGGCCCACCCAGCAAGCCAGCCCACCGCGCCAGCCCCTCTCCCCCCCCCCCCCCCCCCCCCGCACGCGCAAGCAGCCCAGCGCGCCGCACCCCCTGCCCCAGCGCGCGCAAGCAGCCGCGTGGCCCGCCAGCGCCGCGGCCCAGCACGCCAGGGCGCGCGCCCCAGCCCAGCTCCCCGCGAGCTCGCCCGGCGGCCGCTGCAGCCCAGCGCGTGGGCGCCTCTGCGCGCACGACCGTGCAGGCGCGCGTTGCGCGCACGCAGCGCGTGGGCGGTTCTGCGCCGCCGCCTGCTCAGCCTAGGCCCGCGCGTCAAAGAGCCAGGCCGCGCCCACTGTTCATCTTCCAAAATCGAACCGCCTGTACCCGTCGCGCTCAGTTTCTCGCCCACGCTCCTCGCCTCGACCTCGCTCCCCGTCTCGCCAGCGCCGTCGCCGGAGCCCGCGCGCGCAGCGCCTCGCGGTGTCTTGCCGCTTCACGCGCCGCCGAGGTGAGCCCGCCCCGTCCTCTCTCTCCTTCCCCATTCTCTCTCTCCCCCCTCGACGGACCTTCCCTGCAGGGCGTCGCGGCCAGTGGGACCTGCGAGGTGAGCTCGCCCTTGCCGCGGACTCCCCTCCGGCCAACGCGCAGCCCAGCAGGCCCTGCGCGCGGCTTGACGTCGCGAATCGCAGCACGCAGCAAGCCGGTGCCCCGGCGTGCAGACCCCGCGCGCCCTCGCCCTGCTCCTTCGCGCAGCCGCGTCGACGTAGCAGCAGCGTCCCGTCGTCGGCGAGCCTAGTCCCTGCGCGCCGTGGCCGAGTTGTTGCACGCTCAGCACGCCCAGCCGCGTTGACGTTTAGCGCCGTAGCAGCCGTTCGCCGTCGATCCTAGCCCCTGCGCGTCGCAGCTGCGTTGCTGCGCGTTCGCCGCTGCCCAGCTCGCCCCGGCCGTTCGTCTACCTTCGCCGTGCCTTGCTTTAGTTACCTAGCGCGTCGCGTACTCGTCAGTCTCACGCGCGCAATTTCGCACGTGATCACGGGTATCGCGCGCGTCGTCGTCGCTGTTTGCAGAGTCCTCGCGCTGTTTCGCGCGTGTCGCGCGCGCAATCTGCACGCATTAATTAATCACCACGCTATAATCGTCCGTTCGCGTTAGTCAATTAATCATCGTATTAATCATCGATTAATTGATAATTTATTTCATCTAAAATATCCCACCCAATTAATTTATGTCAACTAAGTTGAACTTAGAAAAATATAGTTTTCACGTTTAAGCGCAATATAAGTTGTCCGTTCGTCACGTCATTATTTAGCCGCGGATTGTTAACTATTCGATGTGTCGTGCGTCGCGCAACTAGTGCGCGCGCTCGAGTTCGTTTGTGCGCAGTGCGTCGACGGGACTTCGTCTACCCCTAGACGACTCTCGTCTACCCCCCGTCTACCCCTCGTCTAACCTCCGTGTGCGTTCGTGTCGTTCGCCATCGCCCGCGCATCGCGCATTAAATCGTCGCGTGCTGTTCGCGCGCGTTGCGCATGCTGTTCGCACGTGTCGTCGTGCGTTCTTCGCACGTTAATAATTCACCTCACCTAGAATAGCTCACGCTAATTAAATATATATTTAAGCAACGGTTATTCGAACAACACACTAATCGGGACTAAGTAGTAATTTTACTCGGCATGTGATTATTGTCCGTTAATATGACTACGTCGAATTAATTATTATAATTCACATTCGCTTAGTGTAAACGTGATATCCCTTGACCGTAGCGTCAGTCATTCAGTTCCGTTCTCGCGTAGTCGTAAATGCGAATTCTATGTCGAGTGCTTATCTATTTGATCTATATTATTGAATGGTGTATTGTTTTCTTCCGTTTCAAGGATGTTAGTTGTATGTTTGCACTCGCGTAGATATCGGGCCATTCGTGGAGTCTGAGGGAATTGCAGAAGAAGAGCCTGAGCAGCAGCAGCTTGGTAAAGGCAAGTGTCCTCAGTCCCATTATGTCCCATTTACTTTATAATACACTGTCCCGCATACTATGAACAACCTAAGGATTTACTAGCTTTCTATTTACCTTATCCTTGTTTACCTTTCGGATTACTATGGTTAGCTTCATGCTAGCGCTTTAATTTAATCAACGAACATGATGAGATACAATGATGATACTGTGATTTTATTCTGGATATAATGATATACTTGTGGCATTTAAGGGGACTCGAGCAGTTTCTCGAGTACCTCTCCGTAAGGACCTGTTCGTTGAGAGACCACCCGGGATAACAGTGCAACCATGAGGGTGAAATGGGGTGCCCTTAGCTAATTAATTAGAGGAACTAGAGGTGTAGTTGCTTCGCCGTTGTGCCGTCAATGGGGTCCAGGCACAGTGCTTGCTCTGCCGAGGCTGAGTGCCGAGGTTCTTTCGTTTTGCTTTTGTTAGTCACTCTCCTGCGGGGAGAGGTACTGTGTTTATCAAACTGGAGAAACCTAACGGGCGGCTATGACCTCTAGGGAATCTTTGTAAAAGCTACGTAGTGATACCCTGCCGGACCACCTAGGAAGTGATCAATGGGGATTAGCTCTCCCCGGGCAGAAAGGGAATCACGGCTCATGGGTAAAGTGTGCGACCTCTGCAGAGGGTAGTGAAACTGATATATCAGCCGTGCTCACGGTTAAGAGCAGCCTTGGGATCCTCTTTGATTAGAGATACCGATGGTTCGAGATACAGTGGTTCTACTAATGTTTTTGGTTCGATGATGATCATGATGTTTCCTCGATGAGGAAATGGCTCGTGGGATGGTTATAAGATTAAACTTGGCTTCCACTAATAATAAATGCCTGACCAACTAAAAGCAATCTGCTTTAACCTTAACCCCACATAAAGCTAGTCCACTTCAGCCAAACGGGGCATTTGCTGAGTACGTTGATGTGTACTCATCCTTGCTTTACCACAAAACCCCAGGTTGTCCACATTGCAACCACTGCTCAGGAGAAGACGAAGTCGTGGAAGGAGACTTCCAGGAGTTCCAAGACTACGACGAGTTTTAGGTGTGGGTTGGCGGCAACCCCCAGTCAGCTGCGTGTGAAGGCCTTATCTTTACTGCGTTTCGCTTAGCACTTTGATTTATCAGTTAAGTTGATGACTATGTGGATGTCTCTGACTCTGTGATGTAATAAGTTAATGCTCTTTTATGTTATTATTCGAGCACTGTGCGATGATGTTCATTTATGTAATCGCTGTGCACGTGAGTTCTGATCCTGGCACGTACATAGTTCGCATTCGGTTTACCTTCCAAAACCGGGTGTGACACTATACGTTCCTTTTAATTAAATGGTGGTCCTCTTTGAAAAGGGAATAACTACTCTCTATGGTTGTTGAAGGATAAGGAGTAGAACAAGACGTGCAGGATAGGGGCACGAGCACCATAAAGAATAGAGTTTTAAGCCAGGATTGTAATCGACAAGGGAGAAAATACAACCAAGGGCAGGGTAGGTAACCACCATTCTCAAATCAAGATGGGAAGGATGATAATTCAATAGGTAGGCATAGGATCATCATGGAAAGATCTAGATATTAGGAAGGTAAGGGTGATATCGAGAAAAAGCCGTGACCTGCAACGCGACAGAGGAAAAGGGAATGAACAAGAGCGGGATGGGTAAGACATCGCTCTTGGAATAAAATGGGAGAGGCGGCTTTGAAATGCAGGTAAATGATAAGCATCGAGGTAAAGATCGAGGGATGACAAGGGTTAAGGTGATAATGGACAAACACACAATAAAGGATGTATTTTTAGACAAAACTTGCAAGGCGTCGAAGAAGGGGGAGCAATCAATGGTGAAGTGAGTGAGGTATTACTCTCGAATGGGGACGGAAAGGAGGAGGCTTTAAAGGGTAGGTTCAAAGTAAGCATGAAGGTAAGGGTATAGATATTACAAGGGTTAAAGGTGATAACGAACATGAATGAAAGGGAGGAGGTAAATGGGCATAGGAACAAATGATATAAGTACCATAAAGGATGGAGTTAAGATCAGTCCCGCAAATGGAAAAAGAGAGGGCATGTCCAAGGGCCAGATAGGTAAATTGCCACTCTCAAATTGAGGTGGAAGAGAGGGGATTTTTAAGAAGCAGGAATAAAGATGAGTATCAAGGCAAGATCGATGGACGGCAAGGTGAGGGTGATAGCAAATCAAAACATAGCAAGGGATGGAATTAACACAAAACTTGTAAGGCGATAGGAAGTAAAAAAAAATCAAGGGAGAGATAGGTAATTCACAACTCTCAAACTGGATTGGAAGAAAGGGAAGCCTTTTAATGGATAAGTTCAAGGTAAACATTTAGGTAGAAGACAAAAAAAAATTCACAAGGGTTAAAGGCGATAACAGACAAGGGTATAAGAGAAAAGATGAAGGCATAGAAAAGTCAATGATATAAATACAACAAAGAATGGAGTTGCACCCAAGCTTACATGTGGTAAAGAAGAAGATATGGGTGAGATAGGTAAAACACCGATCTCAAATTGGGATAAGAGATTGGAGATATTAGAGAACATGCATAGTGTAACTACCAAGGTAAGATCAAGATATGAGAAAGGTAAAGGTAATACCCAATCAGAGCATAACAAAAGGATGGAGTTAAAAACTCGCAAGCGACAAAGATGAGGGTACGACCAAGGGAAAAATAGGTGAAGTACAACGCTTAGATTAAGATGAAAAGAAGAGATTTTAAAGGGCAGGTATAAGATAAACATTAAGGTAGGATATAGAGGTGATAAGGGTAAAGATGATAATCATGAAAAGCATAACCAAGGTTAGAGTTAAGGCAAGCCTCGCGAGGTGGCGAAGTGAAGAGAACAATCAAGGGTAAGATATGTATGGTTCCAATAGAAGGGTTGAAGTAAAATTTCTTTACTGAGGGAAGTTACAAGGAATTAATGGGATCACCAAGGATGTGCAAAATAAAATGACCGCTCATGGATCATTAAGAAACAAGGGTGGTCGAGGGCATGTTAACTGAAATGTCTTAAACAGACGTTGGGGTATGAAGATAAGCATACACGAAAATATAAGAGTATGCAAGACTCTAAGGATATGAGCATACTAAGACCAGGGAATATAAATTGTTGAAAGGTAACGACTTAACAATGGAATAGGAAGGGATCTCAAAAGACAGGAATGTTATGGACACATAAACTGAACTGTTTAAATAGGTAGTAGAGGTACAAGGGTAAGTACTTTGAATCAAGGGATAAGGGTATTTGCAAGGATACGAGCATGTCAATACCAATGGAATATATATGGTCACATGATAGCAATTTAATAATGGAAGAGAAAAGAATCCTAAAAGACAAGAAGGTTATGGTTGGGGGCATCTACAAAGGTGTCGCAAGCACAAGAGTGAGATCAGATCTAATAGATTGAGGGAAGTATAGATCATACTAGAATAAAATACTTTTGGCAAGGGGGCATATAGGAGCACAACATAGAATTAGTCGAGGTGACTAATATTTTGAAGCAGAATCAAGGATGAGGTGAAGTAATAGTCAATAAGTCCTCAAAACGGCCAATGCTACTCTAGGTCAGCGGTCCTACAGTCAGTAAGGCTTTTATACCACTTATGTCACTCCTGGTTTTGGAAGGTAAACCGAATGCGAACCATGTACATGCCAGGATCAGAACTCACGTACATAGCGATTACATAAATGACTCATCATAGCACAATGCTTCGAATAACAATAAAGAGCAAGTAATAATATTAAAGACTAGAGTCATTTACGTATTATAAATTAAAGTACACAGAATCAAAATGTAGCCAACGTAAATAAACCCACCATAGGCAGCTAACTGGGGGAGGTCGCTAGCCTAAACCATGAACTCGTCGAAGTCCTGGAACTTCTGGAGATCCGTCTCGACATCTTTCTCCTTCTTCTTTACCCGAGCATAGATTGCACCAAAGGCAACCTGGTGTTTTGTGAAATCAAGGGTGAGTACACATCAACGTACTCAGCAAATGTCCCATTTGGCTGAAGTGGACTAGCTCTATGTGGGGTTAAGCTCAAAGCAATTGCTTTTAGTGGGTCAGGTATTTATTATTAGTAGAAGCCAAGTTTTATTATATAACCAACCCGTGAACCATTTCCTCATCGAGGAAACATCATTATCATCGTCAAGCCAAAACCATAAATAGAACCATACATCTTGAACCATCTGTATCTCTAATCAAAGAGGATCCCAAGGCCGCTCATAACCATGAGCATGGCTGATATATCAGTTTCTAACCCTCTGCAGAGGTCGCACACTTTACCCACAAGTCGTGATTCCCATTCTGCCCGGAGATCATGACTCTCCATTGATCACTACCAAGGTGACCTAGCAGGGTCTCACTACATAGCCTTTACAAAGATTTCCAAGAGGTCATAGCCACCCGTTAGGTTTCTCCAGTTTCATAAACATAGTACATCTCCCCAAAGGAAGGGTGACTAACAAAACCAAATCAAAGAACCTCTGCAACCAGCCTTGGCAGAGCAAGTACTATGCCCGGACCCCATTGGCAGCCCTACGGCGAAGCCAACTACTCCTCTGGTTCCTATAATTAATCAGCTAAGGGCGTCCCATTCCACCCTCATGGTTGCACTGTTATCCTGGGTTGTCACTCCCCAAACAGGTCCTTACGGAGAGGTACTCAGGAAACAGCCTGAGCCCCCTAAAGTATCACAGGAACATCTTCGGGATAACATCATCGTATCATAATATTCACATCATGTTCATTGATTATAGTAAAGCAATAGCGTAAAGCTAACCATGATAACCCAAAAGGTAAACAAGGATAAGGTAAACAGAAAGCTAGTCAATCCTTAAGTTTCAATTAAGTAATGTGGGATCGTGAATTATAAATAGATAGGACATAATGGGTCAGAGGACACTTGCCTTCACCAAACAGATGCTCAGAGTCTTCGATCTCGTAGAACTCGAGGAGATTGATCTCTTGGTCGCCAACGCTTGATCGTCGATTCCTCAAAGCGCGGAAACAAATCGCGATCTAATCGCAACGCGAAGCGAAGACGAACCAGCACAAGCAGGCAAACATATATATCTATACTACTTATTAAGGCGGTAAGGGGTAGGCTGCCATTCCGTGTTCTGCCATTCCCATTCCCGCACTGTCTTTCTCATTCTCCCCTCCCCGCAAAGCCCATTCCCATTCCCGGCTGCCATTTCGTGTTCTGCCATTCCCATTACCCCCTCCCCGTACTGTCTTTTTCATTCCCCCCTCCCCGCAACTCCCATTCCCATTCCCACGTGCATCCCACGCCTAGCTAAAATTAAATTAAAAAACATAAATGTGGCTCCAATGGGATTCGAACCTGCAACCTCTCAAGCAAATGTGCTCGTAGCTACCACTACACCACATGTGTGTTTATGTCAATATTTGTTACAGTAAAAATATATACTACATCTCTTACAAAGCCCACCTGCTACCTTTGCATACTGTGTAGTAGTAGATAATTATCAACGAGATTCCTGAATTATATTTTTGGATGGAGGGAGTAGTATTTAAAAAAGAGCCTTGCATGCAATTTCTTTTGTTTGAATAATGTTTTCAACTTAAATTCTTTTTTATATGTGTGACATTTATTCTCCGTAATATTTTTCCATGGCTCTGACTTGTGAGTCATTTTCATAAACCAACGCCAAAGATGAATCCATGTTTCTTACTTGAAAACCTCGAACAAACACCACTGGCAGGAGGCGCTCACGTTGGCGTCGTTCATCGACGACGAAAAGAAGCTTGGCGACTGCCAGTTGGACCTCTTGAAGCAGTACTACGTGACACATGTGTCGCTGTGTTCGGCAAGCTCCGGCGCAGCCGCCGCTTGGACGCGGTCCAGAGCGGCTGCACCGCGCTGTCCATCTTCAAATAGGGGGACCTCATGGTCGTCGCCAACGTCGGCGACTCTCGGGTTGTTCTGGGCACCGCATCCGACAACGGCGCCGTCACACCGTCCAGCTCATCATCCACCTGAAGCTCAACCTCCCACGTAAGTCACTACTGACCGGCCATGAATTCTTGTGCGCTGGGACGACGGTCGTTGCTGACGTTGTGTGAGTGTCCTCGAACAAGATTTATGTAGAGGAGTAGCACATCTGGTGGTGCAACGGCTAGGTGTACTACCTCGCTGATGAGCTCGGGGTGCACTTCGTTTGGCAGCCCAGCCAAGAGTCATCTGTACTCGCCATGTCGTGCGTGTTCAACGACTACTATATCAAGGACTATGGCGTCATCTTAGCACCAGAGGTGACGCAGAGGAGGACCGACAACAATGACCACTCGCCATCGTCGGGGTAGCTTTTGTGCCGGCCTGCCTTTAATTCTCTTCGCAAACACATACACTTGCTTTTTTTGTTTAAGCAAGTGTGTATGGTGGTGCGTACCTAATGACTGACAATGTACGAGGGAACTTCTACCGACAGGTGTGACACGTGCTCTTCAATGATGAGACCATGCAAATCGTGGCATATATCGAAGTCTGCATGATACTGATGGTTACAATGGAGTAGTGAAACAGCTAAATTAAAATAATAAAATTTATGTATGGCTAGGATTATGAATGGATTATTAAATATTTTTTATAACAATATAAGACACATTTTGTATATAAGTTATTATGTTATTATATGTTCCCGTTGCAACGCACGGGTACTCACCTAGTATATGCATAAGAATATTACACCATACAAGGTAAAATGTAATAAAACATGCAAGACGAAAAGGAGCGCGTTACTACGGTCACGCGAGGAAAAAGAAACGCGACAGGCGGAGCTACGGTCTAGAGGTTAGCGCGTTTAAGTTAAACAAATATTAACTATAACATTGAATTCGACATTATCAAATGTAAATAATATCTACCCTTTAGTTTGATTAATCTGCTACACTAACAACTGTGAGTTAAATAAGTCATTTAATAAAAATGAATGATTCTAAGCGAGGCGAAAATTACGACACGCGAAACAGCACGTCACCACGTGCTGAATGGCACGCGCGAAGGAGCACACGGACAGCACGCACGACAACGCGTGACCATGTGCGACTAACGCGTGACAACGCGCGAACAGCACGCAACAACATGCTAACCAGACGTGTGGCGCGGACGAGTGAACGAACGACGATGACGTACAAGCAGCATGCGAACGACACGTGAAACAGCATACCACCGCATGCGGAACAACCCACGCGATAGGCGGAGAAGAACTAATTAGAAGTCATGTTTAAACTATACAAGTATCAAATAAATAAAAAGTATTTAAGTCAATATCAACCATGTTATTATTTATTCATAAAAACGCAAGTTGACAAATATATATTTAATTTAATTGGAATACTAATCTAATAAACATTAGTCGAGCAACCATAAATTAATTAGAATGTGTGACCCGATAAGTTATTATTATTAACATGAGTGATTATAAGCAAAAACAATTTATTATCACGAGCAGACGTCGTGTGACCCGCGCCATCGACACGCGAGATACGTGTGAACGATGCGCGGCAAGGCGAGCGACAGGCGTAAGTGGCACACGCGACGCATGCAGACGACGTGTGACAACACGTGCGAACCGCACGCGTGCCACGTGCGATCGACGCGTGACAACACAAGAATAACGCACGAACAACACGACGACGATGGGCACCACACGTGCGAACAGCGCGCAGACAGTGCGACGACGCGCACGACTCACAAGAGTCGCTAACAGACATCGTGTTTATACCAAACACTAAATAGGTATTAAATACCATATTTAAGTTGTTAAAATCTCCTTACCACATATTTACAATCGCCTAACTAAAATCATAATTTTAATCCGATTGAGTATTCAGTTTACTGACCGACAATTAAATAGGAAATTAATTAGCGCAGGGGGATAGACGAGGTAGACGGGGGGGGGGGGGGGGGGGTAGACGGGAGTCGTCTAGGGGTAGACGGATGTCGTCGGGACCCCGACGACACGCTGCGTGTACGCAAACCAATACGCACAACAGCGCGCGACACGCGCGAGTCAACACGACTACGCGCGCGAATAGCACGCTGACGCGCAAATGAGAATTAGTACATAGATGTCGCCTCTATACTAGACAAGTATTAAATTTAAAACATTTGTGTAGTCATTAATCACACTATCATATATTTATAAAGCTAATCACACTATCATATATTTATAAAGCGCAAGTTAAAATGATAAATTAGTTATTTTAATAACTAACAGGTAAATAATTAATTCATTAATTAAATAAACATGCGTCGCGACCAAACAATGTTCCTAATATGAAATTGACGCCGCTAGAGTTGACGTGACCGAACGAGTTACGACGCATGAGACTCAATACATTTAAACCTATAATGAACTTATAAACAACGCGATACACGTGTACTGATAAATTATGTCGTATTCATACTAACTACGCGTTAAACACGACATTTAAGTTGGCGTACACACACTAACGGGTATCTACAAACGCATAATTAAAATCATTAATTAGGTTCGATTGAATTGTTATTTTAATAATACACAACTAAACAAGTATCAATTATTTAACATGAACGATATAGCAAAATGATTTTACTAAAGCGTGCAAACAGCGATTTACACAAACGACGACGTGCACGTACAGCACGTGAACGACGCATGACGACACGTGCGACAACCCGTCAATTGCGCATAAATCAGATGTGCTGCACGCGGTGCGAATCATGCAACAGCGAGGGAGTTTTGCATATGGTTCGGACGTGGGGGCTTACCACGGGCGAATGGCGACAAACGACATGGGTTCAACGCAGACGGGTGGCGCGGCGGGGCGGGGCTCGGTCGCGGTCTCCTGCAGGGGGAAAGGCCGCAGGGGCGCAGTGGGCGCTCGCTGGAGCAGCGCACAGCGAAGGCGGGCTGCACCGGCGGTGAGGGGAGGGAGCGGCTAGACGTGCCATCCAGCGCAGGGGCGAGCGGCTCGGGCTCGAGCGCGACAGCGCGCCAGCCACGCTTGGCTTGGGTGCGCGCAGGGGAAAGGCCATGGTCGCGACCACAAGGCGGCCAGCTAGGCTGGGGAACACGGTGAGGGCACGGATCGGCCATGCATAGAGAAGGGAGAGGGAGGATGGGAGGGGAGGAGCTCACCTCGACGATCATGACGACGACCGGGACGGCAAGGTGCTCCGACGAGGGCGTGGGCAACGTCAGGGCAAGCTCGCGACGGAAGCCGGACGCGGCACTAGCGGCGGCCCGATGCACGCATCACAGCATGGCTACGCAGCGACCTAGGGAAACGGTGTAGCAGGCACTGGGCGCGAGTGGGCGAGCCAATGGGGCGAGGGGCATGGGTGGGAGAGAAGAGGGCTGGGGGTTGGTAGCTCCGCGAGCGTGCATGTCGTGGACGCTGAAGAATCGGCCCGGTGGTTGGGGGAAGACGTGGGTGAGTTGGACGTGCACATCGCGGGGACGACGACGAGGGAAGTTGCACAGGAGTCGGCGTTGTCCTATGGGGCCCACTGGGCAGTGGCGGACGCGATGCGTGGCAGCGGCGTGTGGGGGGCGCGCATGCGCGCTGCGGGCGAGCAGCGGCCGAGCGTGGCTAGGTGCGGCTGGGAGCACACTGGGCAGGCGCGCGTAGGTGGCGGCGGCTGGGCACGCACGATGCTAGGGTTGCGAGGGCGCGCATGCAGGAGGCTACGTGCGCGGAGCTGGGCCGCGCACGCTGGGCCGAGGCAGGGGGAATGGCTAGGCTAAGGCTGGTAGCCTGGGCGCAGCGTGGGGGGGACGAGCTGGGCCGTGGGAGGGTTGCGTGCGGGAATGGGCCACGAGGTGCTGGGGTAGGACGAGCTAGGCTGGGCCAAAGGGGCAAGAGAGGAGGGGTTTCTTCTTTTCTTTTCCTATTTGAATTCTTAATTAAATGAATGCTCCCCAAAATCACTCAACAAACAAGAATAAATAGATGTATGCTCTGGTATGATGCAACATAGAAACTCCTTTAGGGTTTTACTTTACTAGGCTCACGCCCATATAAAACAAAATAATTCTTCACTCTTTTAGGCAAAAGGAAAGAAAATCATGGAAAAGAAAGGATAACACCTGAATTTGGTGGATATTTGAAAAGAAATTTTACACCCCCAAATTCAGGGTGTTACACTCGCGCTTGGTGATCTTGGTCACCTCGTCCCCTTCGTGCGCGGTTTTGAGGATGTCCCAAATTTCTTTGGCGCTTTTTAACCCTTGCACCTTATTATACTCCTCTCGACATAAAGAGGCGAGGAGTATAGAAGTTGCTTGGGAGTTAAAGTGTCATATTTGGGCGGCCTCATCCGAGTCGTAGTCCTTGTCCCCCACCTTTGGTGCCTGTGCTCCAAACTCAATAATATCCCAAATACTTCTGTGGAGTGAGGTTAGATGGTGCCTCATTTTATCACTCCACATACAATAATCCTCACCATCAAAATATGGTGGTTTGCCTAGGGGTACAGAAAGTAATGGAGTGCGTTTTGAAATACAGGGATAGAGTAGGGGCATCTTACTATACGTCTTGTGCTCATGGTGCTTAGAAGTAGTGGACGATTCAGAGCCGGATGTGGAGGGTGACGAAGAGTCGGTCTCGAGTAGACCACCTTCTTCATCTTCTTCTTCTTCTTGTCACCCTTCCGATGTGACTTGATGGAGGAAGAGGATTCCTCTTTGTATTTGTTGCCGGACTCTCTCGATAGAGTCCTCCTCGAGCTTGCGGGCTTTTTGCCGGTCATGATCTCCCTCTTGGCGTGATCTCTAGACATCACTTCGAGTTGGTTAGGCTCTTAATGAAGCACTGGCTCCGATACCAATTGATAGTCGCTTAGAGGGGGGTGAATAGGCGAAACCTGCAATTTATAAACTTAAACTTGCACTAAGGCTAGGGTTAGCGTTAGAATTAAATTGGAGTGCGGAAGATAGTTCTCCTTGCTTAGAGTTGCTCAATCAATGCGGATGACCTTTGGGAGCAAACTCAAATCAATATGAGCAAGGGAACTTTTAGAGAGGGAAAAACAAATCAAGTGATTGACGAGTGAACATGGTGATTTGTATTACCGAGGTTCGATTCCAAAGAACCTAGTCCCCGTTGAAGAGGCCACAAAGGACGGGTCTATTTCAACCCTTTCCCTCTCTCAATCGGTCACTTAGACCGGTTGAGTGCTTCTTCTTAATCTCACGGGTCACTAAGACCCCGCAAGGATCACCACATAATTAGGTGTCTCTTGCAAGCTTTACAAAACACTTAGAGAGTTTAGAGAGAGATGAAGAAAGCACTATTAAGAAAACCAAGCAACAAGAGCAACAAATGAAACACGAATCACTCTCTCTCAAGTCACTAATCACTAATGATCACTTGTCTCAATTGTGGAACTTGGAGAGATTTGATGCTTTCATTGTGTCTTAGAATAGATTGCTAGCTCTTGTATTGAATGTGTATGAGTGGAGTGCTTGGGTGTAGAAAATGGAGGTGGTTGGGGTTGTATTTATAGCCTCCAACCACTTCCTAGCCATTGCTCCTTTCCTGCTGACCGTGGACGGTCCGTGCCCCTGGTCCGGACGGTTCGCCCCTGCACATCAATGACTGAAATCACAACAGTCAGCAGTAACGGCTATAGAGCATTTAATGCGTCGTCAGATGTCAGATAAAGCAGTCGCGGATGGTTCGGCCGTGCACCCCAGATGATCCACGAGGACACTAAAAATACATTTTACCAAACCCATCACCTTCGGGTTTTTCTGGTTTTTCACCTACTAGATGGTCCGCGTTTGGTCTCGGACGGTGCTTGCTTCTCCATCGGACGGACCGTAGTGTTAACTTGTGTTTTTGCAGTGTTCCTGTCCGAGGCTCACCCTAGTGTCGCGAACGGTCTGCCGCAAGGGCCCAGACGGTCCGCGCATAGGTGTTTTTCCATTCCAGACAGTCGACTTAGAATAGTTGTAGATGAACTTATGCACCTGAGAAATGATCAACTAGGCAAACAGGTTAAATCACAAGGTTTGTGATGGTCGTCAAACACCAAAATCGATTATAGGAAATGTTGAGGCTATTTCCCTTTCAATTTTGCTGTGATGACGGTCAGGCGAGGGCCCCTGCATTGGAGCTTCCTAGAAACTGTAGCGGGTTTTCTGAAGCTAGTGGAACTTTGTAAAGGCCTCGTAGTGTTACCCTGCCTCGCCTCCTTGGTAGAGGTGTATGGGATTCATGACCACTTGGCAGATGGGTAACATGACTTGTGGGTAAAGACGTGCAACCTCTGCAGAGTGTAAAACTGATATATCAGCCGTGCTCACGGTCATGAGCGGTTCGGACACTCACATGATTAACTTATGGAACTAAACTTAATTTGTCATATGCATTGCATTGTGGGTGTTGTTATCAATTTTGATCTACTACTTATTTGGGTTGGTATCTACTTATACTTAGTAATTGCTAATAAAATTTTGACCAACTTTAGAAGCAATGCTTAGCTTTAGCCATCCTCTTTGGTAAGCCTTACACTTTACATGAGCTTTTACCTTTGGTGAGTTTATGCACATTATTCTCCACAACTTGTTGAGCGATGAACGTATGTGAGCTCACCCTTGTTGTCTCACACCCCCCACAGGTCAAGAACAGGTACCACAGGATGAGGCACATGGAGGATGCTGTGACGAGTCCGTGAGTGGTCTAGTGTAGGATCTAGGACACCAGCTAGAGGGGGGTGAATAGATGGTTTTGACTAAAATAAAAAACACTAGGGAAATTTAATCAATATAACAAGAGAAATAAATTCTCTAGTGATAACAAGTAAACAATCTATGAGAATCAACTAAGGTGATTGAATACTTGATGAACAATATGCAAAATACTAATCACTTGCACGGCAATAAGTAATGCAAGAAAATAAAGACACCGGATTTTATCTCGTGGTATCGGTGATTTGCCGATCACCCCTAATCCATGTTGAGGTGGACTTCAAGCTCTCACTTGCTCCTCTATCAAGACACGGCTTGATCTTTGAGCCAAGTGGACAAGAAATCACTCAATACCTCAATTCCACTAGTGTCACCTTTGCCGCTCCGGCGAGGTAGGCGCGGACCCCTCACAATCAACACAGCGGCTTCTCCATAATCTTCTTGGAGAGCTCGACGGAGACAATCACCCGAGCCATCTAGGAGGCGGCAACCTCCAAGAGTAACAAGCCGATGACGCTTGCTCGGTGTACCACCTAGTGCCTCAAGAATCACCAATGGATGCAAATGCACTAGAAACACTCAATCTCTCACTAGAATGCAATCTCAAGCAAAGTGTGTGAGAGAGTGAGTTGGAGGATCACAAATGAGCTCAATGTGTGCAAGGAATGGCCAAGATAGACCTCACACATGAGCTCCCCTTCTATTTATAGCCCCCCACTCAAATCCAACCGTTATGAGCAAAAGACACATGTTCTGCGCACACGCGGACGGTCCGCGCCCTAGGGCCGGACGGTTCGTCGTACACATAACGGCTACTTTTCCTGTTTGAAATCTGTCAGAGTTGTCAGAAAAGTAAGGTCCAGACAGTCCGCCCACCTTGGCCGGACCATCCGCGACCTAGCAACTTGGAGCACCAGAGCTCTGACCAAGTGGAGTTAACACATGCGGACCGTTCGCCTACAAGGCCGGATGGTCCGAGACCTAGGAGACAGTACTGTCCGGACTTATCCTCCGGACAGTCTGTAGTACAAATCCCAAAAACCACACAGTCCCTGCCCAAACCAAATTTGGCACCTATGGACGGTCCGCCCATCAAGGCCAGACGGTCCGCACTATAATTCAGGGATTGTGCCGAGAGCAGCCTCCTCTGGCCAGGACTGTGGACGGTCCGGCCCCAAGGCCCGGACGGTCTGCAGTACAAATGAACAGGACCTGTCCGAAGTGAACAGACTTTGGACCCCACTGGAGGATCGCAGACGGTCCGCCCTCAAGGCCCAGATAGTCCACGCATCCCAAGACTTTGCACTTTTCAAACAAGCTTTTGAAAGGATTTTTAACTCATGAAATTTGAAGCGATGTTAGTCCTCATGCAAATGCAACCACTAGATGCTCTATGAGGCACTAAGTTTTACACAGATCAAAGTCATTGACCCCTCTTAATAGTACGGCTATCTAACCTACTAATCCGATCAAGTATCTTCTCTAAACTCCTGAAGACCGACAAAAACAAAACCTATGTTATACCTTTGCCTTCACTTGATCCACAACCGATGCTTATAAATCTCCAAGATTTCCTGTTTTATGTTGTCCAACCCTTTATTCTTGTTTCTCCAAGAACCGTTAGTCCACAAACAGTTGTCATTAATTACCAAAACATCACTAAGGGGCCTAGATGATTCACATCTAGGCCGTCATCTCCCAGTCAACTTTGGGTTGCTGGATCGTTGTCTCCTTATGATGTAATTATCTATTTATTTATTTTGTACAGAACTCCTATTATATAGCAAAGTTGTGACATTCGTTTCTGTACCATGATTCATCATATGTGTGAGACTTGGTCCCAACACACCTGGTGATTATGTTCGCGCCCGGGTCTTGGTGCCCCTGAAACTCGGGTGTGACATCTACATTCTCTTCCGTACAATGCTTCAAACGGGGACATCTTTAAACCAGTATGATAACTGTTATTATAGGAAAACTCTGCGTAGGGTAAACTCTTATCCCAACTGCCACCATGTTTAAGAGCACAAGATCTCAACATATCCTCCAACACTTGATTGGTCCTTTCGGTTTGGCCATTTGTTTGGGCATGATAGGCTGAGCTAAAGTTTAGCTTTGTATCCATACTATTGTAACCTCACTGCTACTCGTAGCAACACATACAAATAGACAAAAAGTACTTAAAAATAACAGTACATTAAATATGAGAACAGACAGTGTAAGAATATTCTATGTGCTGCTATAAGAGCGTAGGTTCGAGAATCACTAAAATCGAAGTTATGGTGAAAAAGATATGATTTTCAGAAGACCTATGTGATTATATATGAGGATTATGTTCTATGTGGATTAACATAAAGCATGTGATAAAAAGGTAACTAACTCCATCCAACTTTTAATTCAAGCGGCCACTAGTTCACATTCTAGTCAACTTATAGATGACCTAATTCCAATTATTAACTTAGACAAGTTAATCCAATAAACATGGGTTAATCATATTAGTTCTAAAAGTAGGTGTTATGTTATAAACATGGTTGTTACTATGTAGACAATTTTATTATGAAGCTAACACAACTGGAACGGGCCAAAACGGAGTTAAAACGAGAAAGATATGAATTTTAAATTTTCTAGAATTATTTTCATATTAGAAATATAATTTCGACTTATATTATATAGATCCTATCCCCTAATGGACGACGACCATAATTCCCTAGAAAAGGAGGGGCTAATCTATTAAAAACAGGACTCACATGTAAGGTTCTTTGTGCATGAGTGGACTACGGGTTAGTTTTGGGAAACTAGATGGTCTCTTTATAAAGATGGACATGGCGAAGGGGTACGGTGGATTGCTAGTCGTGGGATCCAAATCTGACGACAAGGATCAGAGACTTATCTCACCTGAACAGGTATTCTATCACAGCGGTCCGATCTAAAATCAACGCTCGAGATTAAAGGATCTTGCGATCTGATCTCGGCCAACAGATCTGAGATCAACGACTACTATTTTCGATCACGATGGGGTATTTGAGATTCAATCGCGAGCGCTCATCAACGGATCGATGGACAGGGCTGTTTCTCCCTCGCACGATCTTGTTCACGCTGGAACGGGGCTGCGGTATCCTATTCGCGGTGGCAGGCCCACCGGCGAGCAGTGGCTGCTGCGAGGCTATGGATGAGATGAGTCTTTGATTGATGGCTTGAGGTGTTATGGTGGCATGGATTTATATAGGCTGGGAGGTGGGTGGTTACATAATAGATCTAATCTAGTACTTATCTGTTAAAATCATATGCTATATATTAGGAACTCTAACAAACTCGAAATCAAATCTATTACATGATAGATCTAATCTGGTACTTATCTGTTACAATCATATTCTATCTATTAGGAACTCTAACAAACTTGAAACCAAATCCATTGCGCAGGTGAGAAGTTTGTCCGGGCGGTTACAATAACTACGATGGTTAGTTTGTTACGAATAGCAAGGGATGGGTGATGTCATGGATGATGTAACAGTGATGTAAGATCCGACAAGTGGAATAAAAAATAGGAGGAAAAACTCACGTGAGTTGTGTTTCTTAAGTGGCCGAATAGGTAAGCCTTTTATTTGCTATTCTATTTTTCTGCTTTTTATTTCCAGATTTAACTATCCCAATTCAAATCTGATTTTAAATTTTGAAACCATATTTATATGTCGAATCAAAATAACAACATGAATGCAAATATTTTACACTTATTTACTTTGCTCAAATAAGTATTTGTATGCATGAAATTTAATAAGCATGGAATTCACATATTTATATAATCCAATAGGAGTAATTTATATAGAAATAACTCATTATCCTATTTATTATAGTTTAAGTACATAGCCAACATTTTATATTTACTATTTATTAAATTATAGGGAAGATAGTCTCAATTCATAACTTTGTTATAATATGCTTTAGGGAATTTTCTTAATTCACCAAAATATGATTTTGGAGTGTTACATATGATCAGCTTTTCCCTTCTAGCAAAAATCACACACTGCTACATGCGAGGCTACATCTCTCTTTATGTCATACCACCAATACTTCTGTTTCAGTATGGTTTCGCGGAGACTGTCTATCTCAGGACCACATATCCTTAGACACTGCTGAGGTGAACGGCTAGGGATCCACTACGAGGCCTTTACAAAGTTCTACTAGCTTTAGAAAACCCGCTACAGTTTCTAGGAAGAGCAATGCAGAAATCCCCCGTCTGACCGCCATCGCAGCAAAATCAACCCGAGAACCTCCCTACACGCCTACTCCCCTACTGCCCTTGCCCCTATCGGGTAAGGTAGTCCTCCACTAGCTTTCCTAGTTAGTCAGCCAAGAGCGTCCCATTCCACCCTTATGGTGGCACATGTTTCTCAAGTTAAGCTCCATGTTCCAATTAATATAATAATCTTGTCATGAACAATAAGTAATACAACAGTATAATTGGAACATAATTATAATATAATATTAATCCCAAAACCATATAGAGCAACAACAAAAACTACCCAAATAGTTCAGGATAAACAAGGTGTAAAGATAACCAAACTACGGTGACCTATTGGGTCCCATCATAATTAAGCCTATGTATGCCAAAATAATTATAGAGAACATTATTGGATAACTAAAAGTTATCAAGGGCATAACTTGCCTGTGACTTGAGATTCCAGGTACTAGGATGATCTTCATATTCTCGTGACCTCACTGCTAGTCGTAGCAATACATACAAACATGGTATAGGCATAATTAACATCACATCAAATATAAGAACAAACTGCATAATAATAATCTACACGTCGCTACGAGATCGTGGGTTCGCGAACCACTAAAATTGGAGTTATGGTTAAGGAGTTGTGATTTATGGAAAATCTATGTGATTTAATTATTAAACTATATTACAAATTGATTAATATACACCATATGAGATAATATTCTATCGTGATTAACCCAACTTTAATTCTGGTTTTCTGCCAAAACTCTAACCTCGACTACCGAGCTGTCCCGGTGACACGAGATGCGACTTCAGGGCGGTGTCCTTGCCTCTTTATACACGGGGCGAGGCTCGCGGGCGCGTGGTTTCAACAACCCGAGAGTACCGGCCGGCCGTTTTGGTTTTGGTTTAGCGCGCGGATCTAGGATAGGAGATAAGTCCGACCGGGGTAGCCCACCCGTAAGTGACCGGAGAAGGATGCGTGCATGTGCCCTGCGAAGCCGACCAGCGGGACCCGCGCGGCAATCAGAGGAAAGACCTGGTTGTTTCCGCTGCGCGCGATAAGAGGCTGACGGTGTGGGCTCCACAAGTCGGTGGCAGGTGCGCCGTGCGTGTAGATTGCCACAGGATGGGCCGCATGGGAGGAATGAAGCGGGCCGGTTTTGGCCCAATCAGCAGGTTGATCCCTCTCTTTCTTTTTATTTTTGTTCAATTAAAACCAAATTCAAGTAGAGTTTGAACTTCAAAATTAGAATACACAAGCAAAATGTCAGCATGGGATGCAGATATCTATATTTTTTAAAAATTTCATTTATTATCCTATTTAGGTAATTATTTTCAAATATGTAATGTGTACATGTAAATGATATATCTTAATAAAACACCACTTTGTGTGTAGTTTACTTGAAAGTGAATCAATATTCATTACCTATTTATTTTGAAAGAACGTGGTGTATACTTTCATTTAAGGGTTTCTAGATGATTTTAAGAGTATGTATAATTTATGAGGAGAACAAATCAATGGAGTATCTTCTACTATTTATTTTCATGAGCTTCCATTTTATGAGTTAAATTTAAAAAGTCTAGTCTAGATTTGAGTCATCTAAATTTAGTACTCATTTAAATAAATGCTTATAGTGTATCATTTAATGAAATGAATAATCATTTAGTTGAACAGAAAACCTTTGTATTACTTATTTTCTAAATTAATTCTTGGTTCCGAGATTCGGTCCTCAAAATTCAAAGCTCAAGTATAATTTGAGATATCTGAATTTACTATTTTTTCTTTCTTTATTTCATTATTTTCTCTTATACAAATTTTGGGCTTTACAGTTCTAGATCATGTGTCGGATAGTTCAACTCGTGCTTTTTCAAATCCTTAACGAGATGCATCATAATATATATCAAATCCTTTTTGCAGATCCGACATGACTTATACTAGAGGTGACATGAATCTCAAATTTAGCTAAGTAAAAAGATACAAAGGCACAGTAAAAAGGAAATAAAATAGGATTCTATGGAAAAAACGACAGAGATGTAGTGTACATAACATTTTACAGGGTGCATAATGAGCTCTTTAGCTAAGGGAAAACGATTCTTATAAATTTTACAGTAACTTGTCGATTCAAACAATTATATTATATGGCATGGGGTCAAATTTTATAGAGCTCTTACCAAGCATCAACATAGAAGTTAGGCTATGTTCTAGTACCACATCAGTGTTCCATGTGGACAACATCAGATTTTCAGATGGACTCAAGGATATGAAGGTATTGTTAGTAGTTTAATATGACACAATGACTACATCCCACTACTTCATGTTCCTCCACTTGACCCTCAAATCATAAGGGACTACATCCCACTACTTCATGTTCCTCCACTTGACCCTCAAATCATAAGGCAGATGCATCCTGTGAAACAACATCACTGCCACATTCTAGTATCTGAATCCAGAGAATTTGCGCATCACAGAGAAAAGTATAAATACACATAGTCAAGCAAGATACAAGTACATACTATAAACCTGAGCTTAGAATCGTCAAAGATCGTTTCAACAATAAAATTTACATTCAAAGAACAATTACACTCAAAAAGTCGTTTCTTCTCCTGTTGGTGAAACAGGATTGGAAATGCAAGACATGTGTGCTCAGTTCTTCAAGTAGTACTAAATGGGAGGTTTTCAGAAATGAAATTTCCTAAATTAGATGGAAAATGCGAACAAGACATGTAGTATTAAAAAATAAAGTTACCTCAACATTTATGCTCTAGTCCCCTTTTTTGTGTGCAGAATATTTATTATTTTTTACAACATGCAGAATTACTTATTACTCAATCCATCCCAAATTATAATTCGCTTGAATTTTTTGTGGCTTGTTTGACCGGCCCATCTATTCAATTTTTTTTTTGCGAAAAAAATGAAAAATTCAAAGCCGCATTTAAAGTATATTATATACTAAACAATATCACGTCAAAGATTAACAATAATTATGATTTTTTTAATAAGACAACGGTCAAACTTAGGATAAAAAGTCAAATGAATTATAAATTGGAGCAGAGGAAGTATTATATTAAGAAGAAAAAAACAGAGGGGAAAAGCCAACAAGCTGAACACACAGGGTAATACCATAGGTGTGCATTCAATATTGAATAATCACAATATAAACCGAAGCTAATACCTATATTGGCCAGCAATTAAGTGTGATCTAATTTGATATATCATAGAACTAACCATGCTGTCCTGTAAACAGCTTTTTCACTGATATATCATGGAACTAACCATGTTGTCCTGTAAACAGCTTTCTCAAAGCATTACGAAAGGACATTAAAGCATCATCAGACTAGATCACCTAAAGACATGTAATCCAACTTTGCACCACCTAATTCTAGTAGATTTACCCACACCGCTAGTTTGCCCAACACTTGGATGATCAAGCTCTTGTTGAACATGCAGAGAAGTCCCCCAGAAACAACAACCTCAGTGTTTGGTGGCAAGAACAGATGACTCCAAGAAACAGGGTATGTAAGGGGTAATAACCACCACATAGCCCTTTTCAAGAGTGCAGAGACCACGCAGTTCCTGAGTATCCATGTTATATGATACAAATTTCTGGTTCCAGTGCTGAACAAGGATGAACGAATTGTGATCTGGATGAATGGCCACAATATGGAAGTCTTCGACTGGGTGACTCAGTAATTCAAAGAACTGCAAAGAGCTCACATTGTGCTTTAGGATCCATGCTTGTGTATCATAGTCCTCAAGAACCCAGATCGACATCCGCGTGAAGCGCACTTGAGAGCCTTGATCTAATTCCGCATTCACACAGATGCAGTGTAGATGGTCTTGGGATTGACCAATAAAAACAATTGCTACCACATCCTTACCATGCCAGCCGATGATCCTACAAGTTTCCCCTTCCCCATCCACTGCAATTATCACATAATCTTGTTTCTGAAGATCGAAGGCAAGAAAATGGAGCAGACCATCGACCAAAGCCCAGCCACACTTGAATCCAATCACGGATTCACCCCACAGCTCCCATTCACCGCCCTCTTCACCTCGCCCCCACTTGCTTGACCTGTCACTCCATGCCTTGGTTTCAGACGAGTAAGAGTGCACCGTTTCCACCTCCTCCTCCGCCGTATTCTCCCAGATCTGGACCAAGTGGAAGTGCGAGGAGACAGCAGGGTTAATCATCAGAAAGGTGTGCGCGTATCTTTCCCCAACATCGATGCCCCATTCAAATGGAGGTGGAGGAGGACAAGAGCCGGAGCTGGCGGGCACAGTCATCAATTCCTTGGTCGCAGGGTTTGTCACGATGTACCCGAACTTGTCCTCCCGGGTGCACCCAAAGAGCAGGAGCCCGTTGCAAGAATCCAAGAGGACCATGCGCTCCACGCCAGGCAGCATTGCCGTGATGAAGGAGAAGGAAGGGTCGACCGGAGTCACGCGTTCTCCGACTCCGCTCCCCGACAGGCTGGTGAATTGGCCGTAGCTGAGAGGCCCTCCGACGACGCCGTGGAAGAAGCCTTCCAGGGTCTGGGGCAGCTTCTTGCGGTAGAGGGGGTCGGTGATGAGGTTGCGCCAAGATTTGCACACGCACGTGCAACGGCGGAGGTCTTTGACGGGCACGCGCGAGAAGATCTCCACCATCAGCTCGTCGTAGAGGTCCGCCACCGCCCTCCCCTTTGCGCAGTCCATGGCACCGGGAGCGGGGAAGGGACGCGCTGCAAGCTAAGAGTGGGGAAGGTGAGGTTAGGGATGGATGAGCACAAGAGACGGCCGACGGGGAGTACAAAATGCGGCGAACGGGGAAGCACCGGCTGCCGAAGAGGGTCTGCGTCGACGGCTGCGGATGCGGCGCTAGCCGACTGGGCCCTCGCTGAGATGGGGGGTTTGGGAGGGGAGAAGCGTGCTAATAGCCAAAGATTTAATGGTGCCTTTTATGGATGTGCCGGCGTCCAAAGTGTCAACGAGGTGTCCTTTGAAAAAAAAATTGGAGTTTCCAAACTAGCCTTTAAAAATATTTGGTTTCTAGCCATTATTTTTTAGTCTATACATTTTAGTACCTTTTAGACTATGTTTAAATCCATTAGAGCCAATAATTACTAGCTACTAAAATTAGTTAAAGACATCAAATAGTCTAGATAATTATTCAGTTTTTAACTATTTTTAGCAAATTAGCTAATAGTTAGCTAGCTATGTGTTAGCTCGCTAATTCTATCAACAATTTTTTAGCCAACGAACCATTAGCTCTAGTGCATTCAAACATCTTCTTAGTCTCTAAATTGGCAAACACAAAGACTAAAAATAGAGATAATCCTCTTTTAGTCCATGTGTTCGGCAATTCAAAGACTAAAAGGGATAATTAGAGATACTAAACATTAGTTCATATAAACCAAACACCCACTTACAATCTTAGCAATGGTAATCGACACAGAATCACTTTGGCAACTTTAAAGTTTAAAGTTTTCTTGTATTGTCATCTAATGAGGTGTTTGGTTTCAATGGACTAATTTTAGTCCCCTATTTTATTCTATTTTAGTATTTAAATTGCTAAATGCGAAAACTAAAACTATATTTTATTTTCTGTATTTAACAATTTAGGAACTAAAATAGAATAAACTAGAGGGACTAAAAATTAGTTCCTAGAAACCAAACACTCTCTAAGTCCAATTAACGAATTAATATTAATAGGATCTTTTTAATATTCCTAAGTCTCATGTGTAAATTATATAAAACTCAAGTACCATCCTAAGCTTTTTAAAACCGTCTAAACAGACCTCTACGGGCTTAAAAAGTTTAAGTTTGGATGATATGCGGTCATGCACACAATAAAAGTGTGCCTACGTCGTCGATCAGGATAAAGAAATTTGATTGCAACTTCATAGATATTAGAAATAGATACCGACCTATCGGGCGTTATACCAGCCAATTAAACACAGACTATCAATGTCAAGCAGTATTAGTGCTCTTTAACATGTTCATGTATTGAGAGTTTCTACTTCCCACAATAAAGGCTACCGGACGCTCATCTAAAATTTGCTATTTAATTCATCGGACATTGAATTTTCTAGTGACCTCGCCTAATAATACTCAATCAAATATTAAGCATGGATAATGGAGCCATCAAAATCCAGACAAATGTAGTGGTTCAATACATTGGTTATGCATATCAAAAAATTAATTAATTGTCTATTGATGAATCCCATCATTTGAATTTTCTCCGATATTAGAAGATATTGATATACTTTGGACGATATTAGAAGATATTGATATACTTTGGACTACAGGTGGCGACAACTATTTCAGAAGCTACACACTTTTGTTTCCGCCCAGCCATTAGATCCATCTCTTGATTTCATTCACGAAATATAGTTGGATCACCAACAACATTGGCAGATATCCAGGCACAATCAAATTTAAGGGTAAATTCGGGTGCGTCTCATATGTGTGCCAAATAAAGATCCACACATATAGTGACTCAATGTATACAGACGAATGTCATAATTTTTATTACATAATGAAAATGTCTTACAAATAGTTGATAATAAATAAATCAAACTAAGATAAATATCTCCTCAGCATCAACAGTTGACTGGGAGACGACACCTAGATCTCATCATAGTAGTCTTCCTCCGGCAGTATATGCTCTTCACCTAGGGGGTTATAGCAACAGTGAGCTCACAGACGTTCATCGCTCAGCAAGCATGGGGAATAATGTGTATGAGCTCATTTACGGTGAGAGCTCGTGTGTAGTGAAAGGATTATCAACAAATAATGGTTAAGGCTGATCATTGCATTTAATAAGTTAGTTAAAATTTTATTAGCAATTACTAAGTATAGGTGTATACCAACCCGATTAAATAAGAGACCACATAATAATAAATATCACAATGCAATACAAATGACATGTTAAGTTTCATTCCATAAATTACTCATGTGAGGGTCTGAGCCGCTCATGACTGTGAGTATGGCTGATATACCAGTTTTACACTTTTCAGAGGTTGCACATCTTTACCCACAAGTAGTGTCACCCATTTGCCAAGGGGTCTCGAATCCCATTCATCTCTACCGAGGAGACGAGGCAGGGTTGTGCTATGAGGCCTTTCCAAAGTTCCACTAGAGGAGAGAACCCTCTACGGTTTCTAGCCTGAAGGCGATATAGGAATCCCTCGTCCGAAAAGTTATACAGACAGTCCGACCCGAGGACCTCCCTACACCAGCACTCCTCCACCCCGCCTGCCCCTTTTGGGAAATGATTAACTCGCACTAGCTTTTCTAATTAATCAGCCAAGGGTGTATCGTTCCACCCTTGTGATAGCATTGTTTTCTCGGTTGGTCACTACATGTTCCAATTAACCAAAATAATTTTTCCATGAACAATAAATGATCCATTGATAGTACTAAGCATGATCATGATTCATATGTATCATAACACCCAAAACCACATGGAGCAATAGCAAATACTACCCAATTGTTCATTTGTAAACAAGGTATAGGGTAGACAAAACTAGGATAAACTATTAGGTCACATCAAGTTAACCAAAGCATGTCACAGTGATTATGGAGAACATTATTAGATAAAGAAAAGTGATCAATGGCCCAATTTGCCTTCTGTGAACTCCTGCTCAGGGTCTTTGACCTGCTGTGCTTCAGGCTTCTCGGTCACTTGCTCGTCTACTTGCATCGATACAAACAAACAATATAGAGGCAGAATTAACATTGCACCAAACAAAGGAATAAATTGCATGACATTAATCTACGCATCGCTATAAAATCGTAGGTTCGAGAACCGCTAGATTCAGAGTTAAAACGAATGAGTTACGAATTTCCTATGTTTTTATAAATAAATTGATAATAAAATTATTTTCTATATCAATTTACACAATTTTAAATATCCTATGGGCTGCAACCACTAATTTTGCGAAGCTCAGAGTTCATTTTGAAAAATACTGGACTAATCTGCAAGGATCTTTGTATATATGTGAACAACGGGTTGGTATTCATAAAACTTGAGGAATCTATTGTCAACGAGCCACACTGAAGAGGTATCAGTGAATGTGAGACGTCCGATCAAATTTTGGTGGCTGCGATTAGATTGTAGCCTAAACGACCCGCTACGAAACTGGGACCACAAGATCTCGATCTGACGGTGCTGATTTAATGAAGCGAAGTGGGTACTCTCCGATCCAATCTAGACCGTCCATCATAAAATGCACAACCAGGGCTTATCTGCTTCACCTCTCTCTCGGTCTCTCCTCTCAACTAACACCACAATGGCACCGCCCGAACTCCTCACCAGCGAACTCATCGGAGCAAGTATCTCTAATGCTTCAGCACTGCCCTCTGACTACCAGCTATTAGTGATCCAAACTATGCCGACCATGGAAATATGCTCTAGTGAGTAATTTCTCCGGTTCCAGAACGCACCGAGCGCGCTCAAACACCCGCGGAGGTTCTATGGGTTCGATGAAGTCTTCTTGACCACCTTCCCAAGCTGAGACAACGCCGCAGTGGAGGTTCCCGCGCCGTGGCTTCACGGTGGTGGTGATGCTCTGATGAGAAATTGGTGGCGACTCGATCACCGTTGCGCCCGAGGTCTCTGCTACACGCTTCCACAAGGTGCGCCGCAAGCCCCCTCTCGATTGGTCACTGAGGTCGGACTAGCGGCACCGGCGAGATTTACCAGCGGCGGCGCACCTTGCGCACTCACGTCTCTCGCATAATCTCTCCCTCTCCCTCACGACCGGTGGTGGGTCACGATGATGAAAAGGGAAGCGAGAGCCCTGGGATACAACTTTATGGCCTCAGAAGGTTGGTTCAGTGGGTTGTTGTAACAGAATCTCCGAGTTCATGCGGTGGGTGTGGTTTTGGTGTCGGTTTGTTGCGAGGGGGAAGGAAGAACAACAGTGCGTAGTGGCCCCCACATGACAGCGCTAGCGCGGCATGACAACCTGGGCAGTGGGTCCCAGCTGGCGGTGTCGCAAACAAGCGCATGCTCAGCTGAGCGTGCACAAAATCGTGTACAGGCCAGCGAGGACGCTGATGGGTGGGGTCCACCCATCGACGCCACTTCCACAGGTTGGGCTGGCCGAGTGGGGAGGGTTTTGGGCCAAGCTGGTGGAGATTTGGCCCGACGAGGCTTTTATCTTTATCTTTTTCTATTTCTATTTTCTATTTCTCTTTTCTTTTCTCTTTTTTGGTCAATGATTTGAATTCAAACTTAATTATCACGTGACACAAAAACCCTAAACCCAAATTTCATATCAAATGCAACTCAACAGCACAAAAAACCAGCATGAGATGCATAACTCATTTTGTTTTATCTTTTACTAATTAAGTTGGTTACTCTAAACATGAAGAATTGTATGGTGAACAAATAAGAGAACACACACAAGTAATATACCCACTCTTTTTATTTATCTATAACAATTGGGTATTACAAATCCTACCTCCTTAAAAGAATCTCGACCTTGAGATTAAGATGAACTATGAAAAAGGTGGAGAAATTTTGTTTGCAACTCATCTTCTCGTTCCTAGGTAGCTTCATCCTCTATGTGATGACTCCACTGCACCTTGCACATCTCCGCCACTTCGTTTCTGGTGACTCGAGTCAAGATTTCAATGATCTTTATAGGATTCTCCGTTTAGGTTAGACCACCCTGCACACTAAGTTCTTCCATAGGCAACTGTTCTTTTGGGACTCAAAGACATTTCTTCAACTGGGATATGTGAAAACATCATGCACATCTACCAGATGACTAGGTAACTCTAGCTAGTAAGCAACTTGCCCAAAACCTTCAGGATCTTTTAGGGTCCAATAAAGCGAGGCGACAACTTCCCCTTGATTTTAAATCTTCTCATACCCTGAATTGGTGACACTTTCAGGTACACATGATCGCCTTCCTCAACCTCCAACTGTCTTCTTCGGGTGCCAGCATAACTTTTCTGCCATAATTGTGTTGTCCTCAAGTTCTCCCTGATTATCCAAACATGGTCTTCTGCTTCTTGGATAATTTCTGGCCCGAAGAACTGTCTTTCACCAGTCTGATCCCAATACAACGGGGTTCTACTGTAGCACCTCAAAATCATATTTTGGGCAATATGGGAAAGTTTATCTCGAGATTTAAATAGTTATGTTATGAAACAAGATATTTAATAAAAGACCCTTATATGAATCCAATTACCATTGGTTGAATAATATATTTGGATACATTCTCTAAAAGCATTAAGTTAAATTATCTCTTAAGAATGATTTTATATTAGATTCTATTTCCCTAAAAACAAATAAGTGAGGAATATTGAATTATTGAATATAACTTAAATTTGACTACACATTCAAAAATAATATTTTCCTAAAATAAATAATATCTGTGTTTTGCATAATTGAAACATTTACATAAATAAATGAATAAAGTAATTATACAAATATATATTGCATCATGACGGAATTCTGACTGTACATTTAATTTAGAGTTCAAAACTCTATTTGAATTTAGATTTTAGAAGGAATATGTTTATATATAACAAGAAATAAAAATGGAAAATAGGAAACTAATCGAAAAGAGGGAAGAGGAAACGCACTTACCTAGCTCCCTGTTTCAGCCATTTTCTACCCACGGTGAGCCCAATTGTTCACCACGTTTTTTTTTCTTTTGTTTATTTTCTAGCCGCAATGTTACATCGTGCTGAGGTAAGGGATGACATCATTCGATATTTTTTTCACGTATGGCCAGTTTCATTGCCTAGCTCACGCTGGATCAAAACGACGAGGAGTTCATCCGGTGCCCTTCTCACTCAGACTGCTCTTCGTCGTGGACTCCTACTGTTGGCACGCGCATGTGTCCACGTTGGCCATGCATGGGCTCCAGACGGCGAGGCTATGCTTCCTTAGGATTGTTGCAACCAAAGCTTTGACATAATCATGGAGGTCTGTTGTGATCGGATCCAGCCCTTCTCGCCTCATCCATAACCGAGATCCTAACCAACTCCAGCAAATCATAGCGAACACGCGTATCCATCGCGATCTCCTTCACCAACTGGTTTGGCTGCCTACCTTTACAGTGTATATAAACGCCCCGAGAGCCGAACGTCGCGTTGTGAACGAGATAGAGCGGGGCAGGAAGAAAGAACATGTGAGAACGTCGTTGTAGTGCCTCTTTGAGAGGGGATGGCTACCACTAGTAGAAAAGAGCTCTAAGGTGGTGGCACGCAGAAATTTATACTATCAGTTTCAGTTACAGCACGCCAATGAAAAAACAGATGGGCCCGTCTTAAGGTACCGCCAGTGTAAATATATTTATACTGGCGGTTCACGTAACTGAACCATTAGTGGAAAAGATGTATTTACACTGGTGGCTGTATTAAGTAAACCGCCAGTGAAAATATCATATACACTGGCGGTTCACTTAACTGAACCGTTAGTGGAAATGATGTATTTACACTGGCGACTGTTTAAGTAAACCGCCAGTGGAAATGTCATATACACTGGCGGTTCACTTAACTAAACCGTCAGTGTAAAACAGATATTTACATTAGCGGTTGTATTAAATGAACCACCAATGGAAATATATATACACTGGCGGTTTACTTAACGAAACCGTCAATACATTGTATGAATACTCGGTACTAGAGAGGAATCAGTATCCCAATACATTGCATGATTACTCAGTGATCGGTACCCCAATACATTGCATGATTACTCAGTGATTGGTACCCCAATACATTGAATGATTTCTCAATACTAGAGAGGTGATCAATACATTGCATGATTACACAATCTATATACCCAACAATGTGAGATACACTATATATCACTAACTACTTCATTACATCTAACTACTTCATTACATACACTACATCAATGATACTACAGCAACGATCCAATCTCTCACTAATGTCATTTCTTGACTTGCATTTACATTCACCCAATCTGACACATCGTAATCAGCTTGGCCATGCGAACTACTCCCTGATCCTCCTATGTGGCCTCGGTCCAACAAATAGTTATGCAAAGCAAAACAAGTAATTATAATCTTCACTTGCATGCTTCTTTCATAAAATGGGAGTCCTCGTAGCACATGCCACCTTGATTTGAGTAGTCCAAAAGCCCGTTCAACTACATTTCGTAGACTCGAGTGGTGGAAATTAAACTTTTCCTACAGTCTCTACTCCTATTTGATTAAAATCTTCTAAGTGATGTCTCTGATTCCGATATGGTGGCAAGTAACCTTCACAAATTGAGTAACCAGCATCCACTAGATAATACCCCCTGTACACAAACAAATAAGCTCAGAAAAAGATTTACTAGATCGTAATGCATGAATACAATGTATGCAATGGCGCCAACATAACATGCATGCCAGCATACCTGCTTGCACGACATGAGGGTAGACTGTATGGAAGCGGTAGGATGGGACGAAAATCCTTCATCCCACCGGATTACAATATAGTACTTGAGGCACATCACATCATCCTACATCAGCTAGAGACAATGGAGCCATTTATCCAACAACACATCAATAAGCTTCGCGAGCAAAATCCTGGGCAAACAGATGATTGGGTAATGAAGCAACATAAGCAGTGGTTCAACATATGGCTAATTGTGAAGGACATTCCACACAGAGATACAATAGAAGAACAAACCATTGAGGGGTTGACATCTGGACCATCACGCTAGGTCACAATATGGCAAACCTATGATATCAGTGGATTTACATTTTGTACCAAGTCCAAGGACAAAAGGAGCATATCACAAAATAGCGGTGTTCGATGCGAGGCCATAGACGATGAAACTGGTCAGACTATTACATATTTTGGCTTTATTGAGGACATATGGGAACTAGACTATGGTACATTTAATATCTTAGTTTTCCGATGTCAATGGGTTGAAGACAAACATGTCATGATAGACAAATATGGGGTGAGAGTTCTTGATCTAAGTAAGGTAGGTTACAAAGATGACCCATGGATCCTTGCTAATCGTGCTGCACAGGTCTTCTATGCTGAACAGATCATTTCTAACAATGAGAAGAAAAGCACCGACAAATTGAAGCATGTAGTTTTTCCTGGAAAACAACAAGCTATATGAGTTGATGGTGTATCTGATATGGATGATTTTAACCAATTCAATGACATGTCTATTTTCATAGACCATCCAACCAAGGTAAGGAACGTTGAGCGAAGCATCCCACGTAAATTGTTGCCCTGGGTACGCCACGATGGACAAGGCAGAATAACATCTCCCTAGATTATAAACTTGTCTTGTAATTGATTATTGTTAGGACCATGTCTACTATAAGTTCGAGATCAATATATATATTTCTTCATTGTCTTAATTTGCTGGCGGTTCTCAACGACCAAGTTGCCCTTGTCATAGAAGATATAAAAGTATACTTGATGTAATATATATATATATATATAAGTACACTAGACAATGGAAATCCATTGTAAATATTTTATTCTGGTGGTTCTCAAAGACAACCGCTAGTAGAAAATTGCGCCTATATAACGGGTGGCGAGCGGGAGCTCGAAAAATTTACAAATCCCCTGGAGCCGGTTCATCTCATCACGCCGTCAGGCTGCCGGATTTTGTCACCGAGGGTTTCTTCGTCGGCGATCCTCCGTGTCGTCCCCATGCCCCCGCGCCACCGTCAGGTTTTCCTCTGTCCCTTTATTTACTCTTTCCCTTTCCCCTCTGCCACCGCCGCCGCCGTCATCAGCCGCGCCGATCGCCGTGCTCGCCGCTGGTCGTAAACCCTAGGGCGCGCCGCGCCGGTTAGTAAACCCTAGGGCGTGCTATGGCCATCGCGCGCTCGATGCGCTAGCTATGGCGGTCGCCGCACTAGCTATGATGGTGGCCGTCACATGCTAGCTTTGGCGGTCGCCGCCGTTCTGCCCCTTCGCCAGCCTGCAGTATATATATAGTTCAAGGTAGACTTTTCTGTTGTCGACGCAGCCTCAAAATGGACCCAATGGATGCCATTGCAGCGCATCTCAAGGCACGTACACTAGCGAAGCGGCTAGCAACGGCGCGGCTCATGCATCGCCGCCACCTTGAGCTCCAGCGCCAGTCGAGGCTCAATCATCAAGACATCGTACGCGCCGTTGTGGGCTCCTCGGCTTCGACGACTGCACGTGAGGTTGTCTCCACGCCCGTGCATGTGGAGCCGATAGTGCTAGTCATCATCCTCTCCGACGATGAAGATGAGGAGATCGATTGCACGACACTGATGGACGACGTCGACGAGTAGAAATTACGGTATATGTTCTAATCTTAGTATGATGGACGACGTATTATATCTAAGAACTTAGTATGATGGACTGCGTATTATGTAAGAACTTAGTCATTATATATATATATATTGTGTTCTAATCTTCTGTTCCAATCTTTTGTTCAATTTTTTTGAATCTTTGTTGCAATCTTATATATATAGCTCAATGAGTTCTGTAAACAAGGACCAAGGGTTAATGCCCGACCACATGAACAAGGGTGTTTCTCAAGCACATTCAAGTGATGAAGGATATGAAATGCCTATCGACCCTTGTCCTAGCATAGATAGGGCCGCTCAGCGTCATTTGCAACGTGACCCTAATTATGATCCACAAGAGTGTGAGGTAAAGTACACATCTTTAGTTTTGTGTGTGTACCTAATTAGTTGATTTCACAATGTCTATTACACATGCATGTTTTGCATTTCATTACATGAATAGGAGGTCTTGTCTCAATATCGTGCGATACTTGATGAAGCCGTGGCACGATACCAAGACACACCGGGGCTGAACCAAGACGAAGACACACCGGTACCGATCGATACAACCACCGAGAGGTCAAGGAAAAGGAAGCAGAGTGACCGGAAAAGAGGTGACAGGGGACCAAACAAGTTTCTTGACAAAACATATAAAATCTCAGATGTGAGCTCGAAAGGTCAGCCCCTAGCTCCAGAAGAGGCACTCCCTAAGTTCCGGATTGCACTTGGGTTCTTAGTTAGGGATAATCTTGACATCACAATCCGACATTGGAAAGATGTGTCAGTTAATGTCAAGAATCAAATATGGAATAAGCTATTAATGAGGTTTGTTCTACCTCAGGGTTCAGAAGAACTTGTGAAGGAATACACGATGAAGCAACTTGCAATCATTTTTCGAAACTAGAGGTCTGAGATGAATATAAAATTTGCAAACAAAGGCCTAGATCCAACAAAAAATATAAAATCTCAGAAGGTCAGTGGGCAGTATTTCTAGAGCAGAGGAGCATCCCTGAATTCATATCTCTAAGTGAGACAAATTCAGAACTATCTAGGAAGAACAAGTACCACCACCACTTAGGCACAGGTGGTTACAAGCGTCAAGTTTCTAAATGGAGACAAGAAGACGCCGAGAAGAAGGCCACAGGGTTGCCGACGCTTTCCGAGCAACTTGGTGAAAGGACGGCTAATTGGATCTGTGCTAGAAAACCTAGGGAAACTGAGGCGGGTGTATCTTTTGATGATCCAAATGTCGATGATGCTGTGAAAAACATATATGCAATGGCAGTTAAGCAGAGCCAAGGATCATTTAAGCCACAAAGGGAGAGAGACATCCTAACGGCTGGTCTCGGTAACCCTGAGCATCCTGGCCATGTACGAGGAATCTCGTCTAAGGAAGGATGGAAGGAAGGATTAGGACCACAGTGGGAAGGTTTGTACAAGAAACGTGATCGGTACAAAGAAGAGTTGTCAGATTATTTTAAGCAGGAGGCAAAGAAAGAGTTCAAAGACCTGATGTCTCAAATGCTATCAAATCCTCCACTAGAATTGATGCAGCAGTTGGCGAGTGTGATGTCTATTCAACAGATGACCACTCCATAGCTGCAAATAATTCCAGCAGCTAACCGCCAGCTTCCACCGATTGTACAACCGTCCCAAGCTCTGTCGCGTTAACGAGAAATAAGGTCCGTTATCCAGTTGATGACATAACAAGGCCAGTGATGTGCACACTAGTTATAAGATATGGTATTAACAATAATCGCACGAAGAAAGTAGGAACAGGCATGCAATCCTAGGATGCAATTTTCATGAAAGCGACATACCAGATGATTATTGCAGGGTAGAAGTGACGACAATCGTCCAAGGATCTGACGACGACATGCTAGACATCTCTGGGTCCGAAGGAATCGAGACACTTGGACAAGCCATCAAAAATTTCATCCTTTGGCCTCGAAGGGATGTCGAATTGGTTGATCCACCAACACTGTCGTTGTCTCATCCCCAACCATCTTCGCCTCCTCAAACTTTAGTACCTTTACTCCATCATCACCTCTACAATCTTCACATGCTGCTCCTCATCCTCTTTCTAATCCACTATCTCCACCACAAGCATCAACATTTAGGACACCACCACTTTCTCCACAACCATCAAGGGATTCACGACAATCAAAGAAATCTAAATTGCCTATACCAAAATTGGTGTCCACATTCGAGAAAAAGAAGATTAAAGCTACTACTGCTGGATAGCTCGATTTTTGAAAGGGATTGCACGGGACCTCATGTCACATATTGTTGATTGGGCCGAGCACGAGGAGTTTGCAGAAAAGGCTAAGGCAATGGCCGCAAAGATAAAGATCCCAACTAAGGTAGATTATAAAAATGTGCCTAAACAATATGTGCCGGGCAGACCTCTACTAACTCTTGAGAAACTGAGGAAGGTCCCTAATGGTATTAAAATGTTGCATGACTGGTACATGTGTGCATCATCAGTTGGCATTGATGCCATTAGTGTGCATCATGCTTTTATAGGTTCGGACCAAAAGGCCTTTCTTGCATTCGAGGATATGTGGTTAATGATGAACCTTCAGAAACTCGACGTGCAACTTGTGACTCTGTTTGCACTGTAAGTGTCGCTCATATTTCCACATATATGTGTTATTATTTTTAGTGGGCCATATAAATTTTCATTATCTGACACATGCACGTGTGACTTGTAGAATGCAACATGATCAACAAGAGATCCTTCACGGTACCAAGCCTGGTGCTACTGCCGGTAAAAGGATTGGGTATCTGAACACAATACTGATATCTGTACACAATACTGATATCTGTGGAAAGCCACACTTTCAGAATCGGCAAAGACAATGAAGAGTTAAAGGGAAAGATGGATGAAGAAGTTGAGCATCGTATAAATACTATGAAGAAGGATTTTGAAGCAAGATACCTGTCACACCCGGTTTTAGAAGGCAAACCGAATGCGAACCATGTACGTGCCAGGATCAATTATTCACGTACACAGCAGTTACATAACATGGACATCATCACACAGTGCTCGAAATAGTATTAAAAGGGAAATAATAGTCTGAGACGTCCATATAGTCCTTACAATAAATCAAAGTGCGAAAACGAAATGTAGATAACCGTGGCCTTCACAGGCAGCCGACTGGGGGTTGCCGCTAACCCACACCTAGAACTCGTCGTAATCTTGGAACTCCTGGAAGTCTCCTTCCACAGCTTCATCTTCGCCTGAGCAGTGGTTGCAATGCTGACAACCTGGGGATGGGGGGTTTGGTGTGTAGAGCAAGGGTGAGTACACATCAACATACTCAGCAAGTATCCTGTTTGGCTGTAGTGGACTAGCTTTATGTGGGGATAAGTCAAGCAGTTGCTTTTAGTTGGTCAGATTATTATTTACTAATAGAAAGCCAGGTTTTAGCTTTAACCCAAGTTATTAGCCCGATGTACCCTTTCCAAACGGAAAGAATACCACTTACCAGCACCATAGTCATAACCAAAACCATCGATCTCATAACCACCTGTACCAAAGTATCTCTGATCAAGTACCACTAATCACTGGAGCTCCCTTGGCCGCTCATAACCGCGAGCACGGCTGATATATCAGTTTTCAAACACTCTGCAGAGGTTGTGCACTTTACCCACAAGCCGTGATTCCCATTCTACTCGGAGATCATGACTCTCCATTGATCACTACCAAGGTGACCCAGCAGGGCATCACTACGTAGCCTTTACAAAGATTCCCCGGGACTGTAGCCACCCGTTAGGTTTCCTAAATGCACCGCACTCCTCCCCAAGGGGCGAACCCAAACTTGGCAGAGCGAGCCGCATACACCGAGCCCCATTGACGGCACGACGGCTAAGTGAACTACACCCCGGATCCTCTAATTATTCAGCTAAGGGCATCCCATTCCACCCTCATGGTTGCACTGTTTTCCCGGGCGGTCATCCATAGAACAGGTCCTTACGGAGAGGCACTCGAGAAACCGCTCGAGCCCCCTTGAAGACCACAAGCATAACATCATAATAAGAGAAGGGAAAACAGCGTATCATAGATAATCTCATCATGTTCATTGATTAGAGTTTGAGCAATAGCATAAAGCTAAACAATAATAATCCAACCCAAATAGGTAAACAAGGATATGGATAACAAAAGCTAGTCAATCCTTAAGTATAAATGTGTAATGCGGGAGGTGAATTAAAGAATGAATAGGACAGAGATAGGTCAAGGGACACTTGCCTCCACCAACCGACTGCTGCTCAGGGGCTTCTCCTGCGAGTTCCTCGGGCTCTTCAACCGAATCGTTCTCTAAGCGAGTGCAAACATACATACATCCATCCATTGAAATTAGGAAACCAACAGTACACCATACAAGAGAACAAGTAAAGCAAATATGCATAGAATACCACATACGATAATGAATTTACCATGGTTAGAAAGAAACGAGGGAAGGTCTCGCAAGGGTTAAGGCTTATGCTCGAGGGGCACTACGGGTAAACGAATGACTAGACATCACGTGCTCTAGTTTTAATTGGTTCTAACAAAAGAATTAGCTACATGCACTAATGTAATCGCGACCACTTTTAGTAGATTAACATTGAACGAAATAGATGATTAGTTATACAAATTAACTTACGTAACCAATTTCCAAATTGAGACTCCTAGCTTATTAATATAAACATGGGGTTAGCGCGCATAGGACACGGGGGGGGGGGGGGGGGGGGGGGTAGACGGGGCGTCTGGGGGGTAGACGGGGCACGACGGGTCGTGCCAAGGCACGCGCACTACGCGGGTACGCGCGCGAGGCCGCACGCACACGCCACGGACTAGCCGTGCGCACGTCGGGGCCGAGCGCTAGCCGAGCTCAAAGCCGCGCGCCATAGGCACGCTGGGCCAAGCTCGAGGCCACGCAGGGGCCGACACGACGCGAGCAAGGCACGGCGGGGCGAGCGGGCAAGCACGCCGGGGCAAGCGAGCACGAGTGAGCGAGGACGCGGCCGAGCGAGGCCGGGCGCGGGCGCGGGCGGTCGAACCGGGGCACGGGGGCGGCCGAGCACGAAGCGGGGCGGGATGGCTCGCTGGAGGGCGGCCGGGGCAGGGCCGAGCGCGGCTCGCCGGTGGGCGGCCGGGCACGGGGCGGCGCGAGTCGCCGGGGCGGCCAGGGAGCCGGGCCGAGCGGGCGGGGCGGCCGAGCCGAGCGACGGGGGCGGGGCGGAGCGGGCTCGTCGGACGAGGGCGGGGCTGGGCGAGCCGGAGCGAGACGGCGCGGGGAGGGGCGAGGGCGGGCTCGCCGGGCGCGGCCGGGGGCGGCCGGGGCGGGGCGCAGTCGGGGGCGGCCGGGGAGGGGGCGGCCGAGGAAGGGGAAGAGAGGGGAGGGGAGGGGGCCTCACCGTGGGCGGGAACGGCGGCAGCGGCGCGCAGGGGCGGCGGCGCTAGGGCAAGAGGCGACGGCGCTAGGGTTTGGGGAGAGAGAGGGTGAGAGAATGACGGGCGGGGCCCGCGGGAGGGATTTTTGGAAAAGGAAAAGGGAGGGGGGGCGGTTGGGACGGCTGGGCCGAAAGGGGGGGAGGGGGGCTCGCGGCTGGGCCGGCCGGGAGGCCCACGCGGGGGGGAGAAGGGGGGGCGGCTGGGCCGCCAGCTGGGCCGGCGCGCAAGGGGGGGGCGGCTGGGCCGAAATGGGAAAGGGAGAGAGGGAGAGAAAAAGAAAAGGGTTTTCTTTTTCTAAGATCTAATTTTCTTTGGATGAATGCTTTCACATTTTTAAACAATCAAAAGTATGCATGGTTCGGCATGGTGCATCACCCAAAATAAAGTATTTTAAGGTTTTGCTTTACACGGGGTCTAAAGCCAAAACCCGCTATAACTTTGGAAAAGATCAAGGTTTAGCGAGGGAACGAGAAAAAAAGAAAAGGGTAACGCCTGAATTTGGTGAGAGAAAAGAAGAAAAAATTCTACCCCCAAATTCAGGGCGTTACAAACCTATCCCCCTTAAAAGAATCTCGCCCTCGAGATTCAGGGTTGGCTAGCAAAGAGCTCAGGGTATTTAGCCATCAGATCATCTTCACGCTCCCAGGTTGCTTCTTCCTCTGAATGGTGATTCCATCTAACTTTGCACATTCTGATGGTCTTCCTTCGGGTGACTCTGTCTACAACCTCAAGGATTTGCACTGGTTTCTCAACGTAGGTCAAGTCCTCTTGGACTTCAAGACCTTCCACTGGCAACTGCTCTAATGGCACACGCAAGCACTTCTTCAACTGAGACACATGAAAGACATCATGCACTGCAGACAGATTCTCTGGCAGACTGAGCTGATAGGCCACTTCTCCACGTCTTGCAAGAATCTGATACGGACCAATGTAGCGGGGTGCTAGCTTGCCTTTGACTCCGAACCTCTTGACTCCTCTGATTGGTGACACTTTCAGATAGACAAAGTCTCCGACTTCGAAACTCAACTCTCTTCTTCTTGTGTCTGCATAGCTTCGCTGCCTTGATTGCGCTATCTTCAGATTCTCTCGGACCATCTTGATGTTGTCTTCGGCTTCAAGCAAAATGTCTGGCCCAAACACTTGCTTCTCTCCAGGCTGATCCCATTGCAACGGAGTTCTACAACTCCTCCCATAGAGCGCCTGAAATGGTGACATCTTCAAACTGGCCTGGTAACTGTTGTTATAGGAAAACTCTGCATATGGCAATCTCTTGTCCCATCCGGACTGATCTTGCAACGCACAGGCTCTCAACATGTCTTCAAGAATTTGGTTGGTCCTTTCGGTCTGGCCACCTGTCTGTGGATGATAAGCTGAACTAAAATTCAGATGCGTGCCCAAAGCTTCATGCAACTGCTGCCAGAAATGAGAGGTGAACTGCGTTCCTCTGTCTGACACTATCTTCTTTGGCACACCATGAAGACAAACGATCCGAGACATATACAATTCTGCCAATACTGCACTGCTGTACTTGGTCTTGACAGGTATGAAGTGGGCTGACTTGGTCAAGCGGTCCACTACTACCCAGATGGAATCGTAGCCGGCTCGAGTGCGAGGCAATCCGACTATGAAATCCATACCAATTTCATCCCATTTCCACTGAGGGATCTGCAACGGTTGCAACAATCCAGCAGGTCTCTGGTGTTCTGCCTTAATTCTTCGACAACTATCGCACATAGCCACATGCTCTGCGATTTCCCTCTTCATTCCGTACCACCAGAATTTCTTCTTCAGATCCTGATACATCTTCTCACTGCCAGGGTGAATCGAATAGGCTGTCTCATGAGCTTCCTTGAGAATCAACTCCCGAATGGACTGGACATTGGGAACACACAAGCGGTCTTTGAACCATATCACACCTTCTGCATCTTCTCGAAAATCTTTGCCTCTGCCATCTAGAATCAGTCGCCGGATCTCACTGATCTTCTCATCATTCTTCTGCGCTTCTTTGATTTCACGCTCTAAGGTAGGTTCCAACTCAACTGTGACTCCTCGCGAATTGTTCAGAAATCCGAGACTCAACCTGTCAAACTCCTTGGCCAACTCATAAGGCATCGGACGAGCGACCATCAGATTGACCTGACTCTCTCTGCTCAAAGCATCTGCCACTACGTTTGCTTTGCCTGGGTGGTAATGAATCTCCAACTCATAGTCTTTGATCAACTCTAACCATCTTCGTTGCCTCATGTTCAACTCTGACTGAGTGAATATGTACTTCAGACTCTTGTGGTCTGTGTAAACATCACATTTCTGTCCATACAGATAGTGCCTCCATGTCTTCAGTGCGTGAACCACTGCTGCCAACTCTAGATCATGGATTGGGTAGTTCTTCTCATGAACCTTCAGCTGTCGGGACGAGTAAGCCACAACTCTTCCCTCTTGCATCAACACGCATCCCAATCCTGTGTAACAAGCATCACAATACACCGAGAAGGGCTTGTGCACATCAGGTAAGACTAGGACAGGCGCTGTAGTCAACTTCTCTTTCAGCGCTTCAAAGGCCTCTTGACATTTCTGGGTCCACTTGAACTCAACCTTGTTGCCTAGCAACGCTGTCATTGGTTTCGCAATCTTCGAAAACCCTTCAATAAATCGCCGATAGTATCCGGCCATTCCAATGAAGCTCTTGATTCCTCGAGCATCTGTTGGCGCTTTCCAGTTCAAAATGTCTGCCACTTTCTTCGGATCCACAGCCAATCCTTCTTTGTTGATTATGTGACCCAAGAACAGGACTTCACTGATCCAGAACTCACACTTGCTCAACTTTGCATACAACTGGTGCTCTCGCAATCTCTGCAATACCATCCTCAAATGACTTGCATGCTCTTCTTCGCTTTGAGAATAAACCAGAATGTCATCAATGAATACCACCACAAACTTATCGAGATAATCCATGAATACACTATTCATCAAGTTCATGAAGAACGCTGGCGCATTGGTCAAACCAAAAGACATCACTGTGAACTCATACAGACTATACTTGGTAATGAATGCCGTCTTCGGGATGTCCGAAGGTCGGATCCTGAGCTGATGATAACCTGACCTCAGATCAATCTTGGAGAACACACTGGCTCCTCTCAACTGGTCGAACAGATCTTCTATTCTAGGCAAGGGATACTTGTTCTTGATCGTGACTTCATTCAAAGCTCGGTAATCAATACACATCCTTTTGGTGCCATCTTTCTTTTCCACAAATAGGACAGGGGCGGCCCAGGGCGAGGTGCTTGGCCGGATGTAACCTTTCTCTGACAGCTCATCAATCTGCTCCTTAAGCTCAACCAACTCTGGTCCAGATATTCTGTAAGCTCTCTTGAAGATAGGGGCGGTTCCAGGAAGAAGCTCTATGGCAAACTCAACTTTCCGCTCTGGTGGCATACCCGGTAAGTCCTTTGGAAACACATCCGGGAATTCAGACACAACCTTGATACTCTCAATTGGGTCTGCTTCACTGCTATCAACGGCTATCTGATAACAACTTCCTTTCTTTGGCTCAGGCGGGACTAACTCGGTCACCACTTCCTCTCCTAGTGGAGACACCAACTTGATTGTCCTCTTATCACAACTGATAACTGCCTGATACTTATCTAGCCAATTCATCCCTAGGATGACATCTATTCCCTGAGTACCCATTACTATGAGGTTAGCGGGAAACGCTATCCCCCTTATTTCCACACTTATATTCAAATAAATGCTATCGGCTCGAATTCTACCACCGGCTGAGTCAATTTGAATGGGGGTTGACATGGTAGTAATTGGAAGATTATGTGCTTCTACCCATGATGCAGTAATGAAAGAATGCGTTGCTCCAGTATCAAATAACACTTCTGCAATATGGGAGTCGACAGGAACATACCTACTATCATGCCGGGGGTCTCCTGAACTGCTTCAGCCTCCAAGTGGTTCAGTCTCCCATGATTGTAACGCGGCTGAGAGCGGTTGCCTGCTCCAGGCTGAGGCACATTCTGCTTCGCTGGGGCATTGGGGCCTGACTGCTGCTGGGCTGCCTTCTTCGGACATTGCATCACCCAGTGGCCTTGCTCTCCACAGTGGAAACATGCTCTGTTTCCAACCTGAACTGGTGCTGCCTGACTGTTCTGCTGGGCTGTTGGGGTAGGAAGACGAGGTGCTTGCTGATTCTGCCTCTGAAACTGACCTCCTGACTGATTGCTCTGACGGTTCTGGTACTGATGCTGAGGATACTGCCTTTGAAACTGCTGAGGTTGATTGCCTGAGAAACGAGGACGGTTGCTGCTTCCAGGCTGGGGTCCACTGATCTTGCGCTTACGATCCTCCATCTCCTTACGCTTTCTCTCTGTCATGATTGCTCTGTCAATCAGGTGCTGGAATGTCGGGAAGGTGTGATTCATCAGCTGATACTGAAGAGGGTCAACCAAGCCTCTCAGGAAACGGTACTGCCGCTTGGCGTCGGTGTTGACATCTTCAGTAGCATAGCGAGACAACTGCAGAAACCTGTCCCGGTACTCACTGACAGACAATGGCCCTTGCTTGAGGGCCAGGAACTCCTCCTTCTTCACTGTCATCAGACCTGCAGGAACATGGTACTGACGAAAGCTACCTCTGAACTCTTCCCAGGTGATGGTGTCGGGGTGGGCATGGGTGGCGAGGTAAGACTCCCACCATGACTGGGCTGCTCCTCTCAACAGACGGGGACCATACAGGACTTTCTCCCTGTCATCGCACTGAGCGGTATGCAACTCCCGCCCCACAGTGCGCAGCCAGTCTTCAGCATCCATGGGGTCAGAAGAGTGAGCAAACGTTGGTGGATGACCTCTCATGAATTCAGCACGCTTGTCTCTGGGCATCTGAGGCATCTGAGGCTGAGGTGGTGCCTGCTGCTGTTGCTGCTGCTGCTGCTGAATGGTGGCCAAAGTCTGACCGATGGCTTGAACTGCCTGAGTCTGCATCAGAAACATCTGCTCGATGCACATCGGGGGCGGGGGCGGCAGGTGCTGCTGCTGAGGCACCTCCTCCTGTTGAGCGGCTCGCTCCTGCTGAGCACGCCTTCCTCCTCTGCGCCTGTTCTCTGACATCTGCAGAATGCAACCACACATCAGAACTGATCTGGCAAATCTTGCAGCATAAGAAAAGAGTATAGAATTCTTCAACAGCACTGAACAGATGAGCATCTTCACTGATCTCCAACACAGACCACACAGCTTTTCAGATAAAGAGGAAAGTGGAATAAAAGGTTTCCCAACTATATAACTAACTCCATTAACATAATAGGTAAACCAAAATGCAGGGGATACCCACACTCTGGTGACAGTCATTACAAAGATCCAAACCAAACATAGTTCATCATGACAAACATAAATGCACAGGATATAGCAAACTACCATGTCTAACTAAGACTAACTAAGACCGAGACTAACGCTAAGACTGTAGCTTCTACGTATGTATATTTTGTATTAATTACAGGATCCAACTCTAACGAGCTATGGTTCTAGAGTTATCTTGGTCTTGCAGTCGGGATTGCCATAAGACTGGTGTCCATGCCGAGGTGAGCGGTACGGGTGCTGAGTCCCAACGGGAGCGGGGGAACCACCATCCAGGTGACGACGTTCCGCGCGCTCAGCCCGCAGCAGGGCGATCTCAGCACGAGCCCTACTCAGCTCGTCTAATGCATGGTCCAGCTCCGTGTTTAGCACGGCGGCTAGGTTGACTGTGCTGCTCAACCTAGGATTGCCCTCACCGACAGGTGAGACAATCACGCCTCCTGTGCTGCCAGATGGACGACGGGGATAATACTTCAGGTCAAGACCGTCAGCTACTCCACCGAAAACCGAGCAGTAGTGCGAAAGCGCACGCCGTGCAGCATCTTGCATGGCTGCCTCAGCTGAGTCCCGCTCAGAGATAGAATAGTGCTCTGAGCAGGCCTCTGCACTGTCACACCCGGTTTTGGAAGGCAAACCGAATGCGAACTATGTACGTGCCAGGATCAGAACTCACGTACACAGCGATTACATAAATGAACATCATCACACAATGCTCGAATAATAACATAAAAGAGTACTTATTACATCATAGAGTCATAGACATCCACATAGTCATTGTCTTAACAGTTAAATCAAAGTGCTAAGCGAAACGCAGTAAAGATAAGGCCTTCACAGGCAGCTGACTGGGGGTTGCCGCCAACCCACACCTAGAATTCATCGTAGTCTTGGAACTCCTGGAAGTCTCCTTCCACGGCTTCGCCTTCTCCTGAGCAGTGATTACAATGCGGACAACCTGGTGTTTTGTGGTAAAGCAAGGATGAGTACACATCAACGTACTCAGCAAATGTCCCGTTTGGCTGAAGTGGACTAGCTTTATGTGGGGTTAGGCTCAAGCAGTTGCTTTTAGTTGGTCAGGTATTTATCATTAGTAGAAGCCAGATTTTAACATTAACCAACCCGTAAACCCTTTCCTCATCGAGGAACAACATCATCATAGTCGAACCAAAACCATAACATAATCCTTGTATCTCGAACCATCTGTATCTCTAATCAAAGAGGATCCCAAGGCTGCTCTTAACCGTGAGCACGGCTGATATACCAGTTTCACTACCCTCTGCAGAGGTTGCACACTTTACCCATGAGTCATGATTCCCTTTCTACCCGGGGAGAGCTAATCCCCATTGACCACTACCTAGGTGGTCCGGCAGGGCATCACTACGTAGCTTTTACAAAGATTCTCTAGAGATCATAGCTGCCCGTTAGGTTTCTCCAGTTTGATAAACACAGTACCCCTCCCCGCAGGAGAGTGACTAAAAAGAGCAAAACGAAAGAACCTCGGCACTCAGCCTCGGCAGAGCAAGCACAGTGCCTGGACCCCATTGACGGCACGACGACTAAGCAACTACACCTCTAGTTCATCTAATTAATCAGCTAAGGGCATCCCATTTCACCCTCATGGTTGCACTGTTATCCCGGGTGGTCTCTCAACGAACCAGTCCTTACGGAGAGGTACTCAGGAAACAGCCTGAGCCCCCTAGAGTATCACAAGATCATCAACATCATCAGGATAACAGTATCATAAATAGTCACATCATGTTCATTGATTAAGTTAAGGCAATAGCAGAGTGCTAACCATAACAACCCATAAGGTCATCAAGGATAAAGTAAAGTGTAAAGCTAGTCAATCCTTAGGTTTCAAGTAAGTAGTGCGGGGTAGTAAGTTATAAATGAATAGGACATAATGGGACAGAGGACACTTGCCTTCACCAAACTGCTGCTCAGGGACTTCCTCTGCAACTGCCTCGGGAAACACAGACTGCTCGTTGTCTACGTAAAGCAATCATTCACACTATGCACTTGGGAAAATAACAAACAAAAACAATATACCAAACATATGCAGCAGAAAGAGGTCACATGTTCATAACAGAAAAGGGATAGGCACTCTAGTGTTCCCTAGGTCTGGGGTAGAGGACTATACAGAGTGATTCATTATCCACTAATCAGGTTCAAGTCAGTGGTGGGATTAAATAATTATCTGGTTTAAGTTCCTAAACTTAAGTGTTTGAGTCCATAAACTTAAGTGCTCCAACTTTTATTAAAGTCTACTATCTTTTATTTATCTCAAATAGGGTTCCCATAACATTAACTTTATCCTAATGATTAACCATTAATTGGGACATGGAAACAGCAGGGAAACATTGCATAAACAGATAGATAATAATATTATGAACATTTTGCAATTTGAAGCACCTAATTTGGAGTTCATATGACAAAGTTATGAATTTTACAAGTTTAGGGGTTAAAATTATACCCTAAGGACCTATTTTGAATTAAATAAAAGGTCCGAGGACCTAACTGCGAGAAACCAGGGACGGCGGGCGCAATTTCCAGAAAACAGGGGGGTTCTTTAAGAAAATGCGCGGGCGAAGGGGTATCGGGCGCCTACAGCCGTTGGATCTCAGATCGACGGCCAGGATTAGATCCCGCGGCGGGCGCGCGGCGGCGTGAGCGGCTGACAGGCGGGGCCGGGCGGGCAGCGCGGGCGCGGGGCTGACAGGCGGGGCCGGGCGGACAGCGCGGGCGCGGGCGACTGGCAGGCGGGGCCCAGTTGGCAGGGAGGCGGGGCGCGGGGGAAACGACTCTGGGCCGTTGGATCTTGGGCGGACGGTTGAGGTTGGGTTCGGGTTATTTGAATCCGTGCCGTCCGATCTAATATAGACGGCGGGGATGGGGTGGCTGGCTCCCGTCTCCTTCGGCTAGCTGGGGCGGCGGCGCTCGTCCCCGCGGCGGAGGAGCTCGCCGGAGACGAGGGGCGCGGGGGGCCCTACGGGTCCTTGGGGCGATCCGAGTGGCCGGGGAGGTTAGGGAGGGCACGGGGAATCCATTGGTGGGGTCTGGGTCGGGGCAGGGGCACCGGAGGGGGGGTGGCTCACGGCGGAGTGGCTCGGCGGCGGCGGTAAGCAACTCCGACGAGCAATCAAACGCAGCGGAGAGCAAAATAAAGGCCAATAGGGGCGGGAGAGGTTCTTTACCTCAAGGCGGGCTCCGGGGACTCCTCGGCGGCGACGGAGACGCGACGGTGGCCCGGGTCGACGGTGGCGGCTGCACGGCGAACAGCGGGTGAGCGCGGGCAGAGAGAAATAGGGAGGGGAAGGGGAAATTGGTGCGTGTTCCGGGTTGCGGACGTCGGGGCGAAGCTCACCGTGGCAATGGACACGGCGGAGCTCCAACGGCGGCCGGGAACCGAGCTCGGAACGGCGGGGTTTACGGCGGCGGCGCTCTGGCGTGCGCACAGCGAGGGAGAGGTGGAAGAGGGGGGGCCGGTTGGTGCGCAAATGAGGGAGGGGGAGATGGCGAGCAAGGCTCGGGGCTCAAGTGGCCGAGGGCGAGGTGGGGCGAGCCCCACGCGCGACGTGGGCGCGGAGACCGCGGCACGCACGGCGGCGGTTACGCGAAGACGGGGAAGCTGACAAGCCGGGCCCGCGGCGCAGAGAGAGAGAAGAAAGCGGGTGCGGGCGCGAGGGAAGCGGGGCTGACGGGCCGGGCCCACGGGCAGAGAGAGAGCGAGGGAGCGGGCGCGCGCGGGGAAACGGCAGCGCCGACAGGTGGGGCCGGGCGAGCAGAGAGAGGAGGGGGGAGAGGCGCGCGCGCGAGGTGGGCCGACTGGGCCGAAAGGCCGAGGGGGGCGGGGACGTGGGCTGCTTTGCCTTTTTCTTTTATTCTGAATTGTTTTTCCCTTTTCTTTTTACTTTCCCTATTTGATTCAAATTCAAACAAGCCACAAATTCAAACCAAAACTTCCAAGAATTATGCACCAAGCAAAAGTGAAATCTAGGGTTCAACATGATGCAACAATTCATACTCCCTTAGGGTTCAACATAATAAACTATAATTACAAATAAAATAAGCACTTAGCTCCTATAGAAATGAGAAAGAAAAGAATGAGGAAGGATGAGAAAAGGAAGTAACACCTGAATTTGTGAATATGAGCAAAGAAATTTTATACCCCCAAATTCAGGGTGTTACAAACCTATCCCCCTTAAAAGAATCTCGCCCCGAGATTCAAGGTTGGTCAGCAAAAGAGTTCAGGGTATTTGGCCTTCAGGTCATCTTCTCGTTCCCAGGTTGCTTCTTCCTCCGAGTGGTGACCCCATCTGACTTTGCACATTCTGATGGTATTCCTCCGGGTGACTCTGTCTGCAAACTCCAGAATCTGCGTTGGCTTCTCTATGTATGTCAGATCCTCCTGGACTTCCAAACCCTCCACTGGCAACTGTTCTTCTGGTACTCGCAGACACTTCTTCAATTGCGACACATGGAACACATTGTGCACTGCTGACAAACTCTCTGGTAGGTCAAGTTGGTAAGCCACTTCTCCACGCTTTGCTTGAATCTGATATGGTCCAACGTACCGAGGTGCTAACTTGCCTTTAACTCCGAACCTTCTGACTCCTCGAATAGGTGACACCTTCAGATAGACGTAGTCTCCCACTTCAAAACTCAGTTCTCTTCTCCTTCGGTCCGCATAGCTTCGCTGTCTTGATTGGGCTGTCTTCAGGTTCTCCCGAACCATTTTGATATTCTCTTCGGCTTCAAGCAAGATGTCAGGGCCAAACACCTGTCTCTCTCCAGGCTGGTCCTAATGCAGCGGAGTCCTGCAACTCCGCCCATATAGTGCCTAAAACGGCGACATCTTCAAGCTGGCCTGATAACTATTGTTGTAGGAGAATTCTGCATAAGGTAATCTTTTGTCCCACCCTGACTTGTCTTGCAACGCACAGGCTCTCAACATATCTTCTAGGATCTGATTAGTTCTTTCAGTCTGACCGTCTGTCTGCGGGTGATAAGCTGAGCTGAAGTTCAAATGTGTGCCCAAAGCTTCTTGTAGCTGCTGCCAAAAATGAGAGGTGAACTGTGTTCCTCGATCTGACACTATCTTCTTCGGCACACCATGAAGGCAGACTATCCGTGACATGTATAACTCAGCTAACGTTGCTCCGGTGTATGTCGTCTTCACAGGTATGAAATGGGCCACCTTTGTTAAGCGGTCCACAACCACCCAGATGGAATCGTAGCCGGCCCGGGTACGAGGTAGGCCAACTATGAAATCCATCCCGATCTCATCCCACTTCCATTGAGGAATCCGCAATGGCTGCAACAATCCGGCAGGCCTCTGATGCTCTGCTTTGGTTCTCTGACAGCTATCACAGATGGCGACATATTCTGCGATCTCTCTTTTCATGCCATACCACCAAAACCTCCTTTTTAAATCCTGGTACATCTTCTCAATCCCTGGGTGTATGGAGTAGGCTGTCTCATGAGCTTCCTTGAGGATCAGTTCCCGAATAGGTTTGAGGTCGGGAACACACAATCGGTCCTTGAACCAGATTACCCCCTCTTCATCCTCTCGAAAGTCTTTGCCTCTTCCTTCTAGGATCAGCTGCCGGATCTTGTTGATGTTTTCATCATCCTTCTGCCCTTCTTTGATCTCCCGCTCTAGGGTGGGCTCTAATTCCACTGTTACTCCTTGCGTACTGTTCAGGAAACCGAGGCTCAGTCTGTCGAACTCTTTGGCTAACTCATACGGCATCGGGTACGAGGCCAACATATTAACTTGACTCTTCCTGCTCAGAGCATCTGCAACAACATTGGCTTTGCCTGGATGGTAATGTATCTCCAACTCATAGTCTTTGATCAATTCCAACCATCTTCGCTGCCTCATGTTTAACTCTGACTGGGTGAATATGTACTTCAGACTTTTATGATCTGTGTAGATGTCACACTTCTGCCCATACAGGTAATGTCTCCAGGTCTTTAAGGCATGAACCACTGCTACCAATTCCAGGTCATGTGTGGGGTAATTCTTCTCATGGATCTTCAGCTGTCGAGACGAGTACGCTACAACTCTTCCTTCTTGCATTAGCACACATCCCAATCTGGTGTAAGAAGCATCGCAATACACTGAGAACGACTTGTGAACATCAGTCAGGACTAACACAGGAGCTGTAGTCAATCTATTCTTCAGTTCTTCAAATGCTTCCTGACACTTTTGAGTCCACTTAAACTCAACTTTCTTCGCTAGCAACACTGTCATTGGTCTAGCAATCTTTGAGAAGCCTTCAATGAAACGCCTATAGTATCCGGCCATTCCAATGAAGCTCTTGATCCCACGAACGTCCTTCGGTGCTTTCCAGTTCAGGATATCCGCTACTTTCTTTGGATCCACTGCCAACCCATCTTGATTTATGATGTGACCCAGAAATAAGACTTCATGAATCCAGAACTCGCATTTGCCCAGCTTGGCATACAACTGATGCTCTCGAAGTCTTTGCAATACCATCTTCAAATGCTCCACATGATCTTCCTCACTTTGAGAGTATATGAGAATGTCATCGATGAACACTACTACAAACTTGTCCAGATAATCCATGAACACACTGTTCATCAGGTACATAAAGAAGGCTGGTGCATTTGTCAAACCAAAGGACATAACTGTGAACTCATATAACCCGTACTTGGTGATGAATGCCGTCTTCGGTATATCCGAGGGTCGGATTCTGAGTTGATGATAACCAGATCTCAGATCTATCTTCGAGAATACGCTGGCACCTCTGAGCTGGTCGAACAAATCTTCTATCCTTGGCAGGGGGTACTTGTTCTTGACAGTGACTTCATTCAAGGCTCTGTAGTCTATGCACATCCTTTTGGTACCATCTTTCTTCTCTACAAACAACACTGGAGCGGCCCAAGGCGAGGTGCTTGGTCTAATGTAACCCTTCTCTAACATCTCGTCTATCTGCTTCTTGAGTTCCACCAATTCTGGTCCAGACACTCGATAGGCTCTCTTTGAAATGGGGGCGGTACCAGGGATAAGCTCTATGGCAAATTCGACTTTTCTCTCGGGTGGCATGCCCGTTAGCTCCTCGGGAAACACATCCGGAAAGTCTGACACAACCTTGATTGCCTCGAGCGGGTTGGGCTCCTTACTATCAACTGAAATCTGGTGACAGACTCCCTCTTCTGACTTAGGCATCCTTAACTCGGCCACTACCTCTTCTCCTGACGGGGACTTCAATGTTATGGTCCTCTTGTCACAACGAACATTTGCTTCATACTTCATTAACCAGTTCATCCCTAGAATCACATCTATCCCGGGGGTGTCTATTACTATTAAGTCACTGGGGAATCCTATCCCCCTTATTTCCACCATTATGTTTGAACATATTTTATCTGTTTGCACCTTGCCACCAACCGAATTAATCCTCATGGGTGGCATCATTGCCTCTACCGAGATGTTATGCAATTCTACCCATGTTGCAGTGACAAACGAATGAGTTGCACCAGTATCAAATAGCACTTTTGCGGGATGAGATTCGACTGAGAACATACCTACTGCCACATCTGGTGCATCCTGAATCGCTTCGGCCTCCAAGTGGTTCACCTTTCCACGGTTGTACGCTTGGTTACGGTTGCCTGCTACCGGCTGCAGTACACCTTGCCTTGCTGGAGCATTGGGGTTGGTCTGCTGCTGAGCCGTCTTCTTTGGGCACTGCATCGCCCAGTGGCCTTGATCTCCACAGTGGAAACATCCTCTGCCTCCTCCTTGTGCTGGGGCTGCTTGGTTGCTCTGATTTGCTGCTGGGGCAGGAAGGCGAGGTGCCTGGTTGTTCTGCTTCTGATACTGATTACCTCCCTGCTGGCTGTGCTGACGATACTGCTGCTGCTGCTGCAGGTACTGCCTCTGAAATTGCTGCTGATGCGGACGCTGATTCTGATTCTGATATCCCTGTGGGTGACCAAGTCTGCCTTGCTGAGATGAACTGCCTGAGAAACGTGGACGGCTGATGCCTCCGGACTGGGGTCCACTCATCTTGCGCTTCCGATCTTCCATATCTTTACGCTTCTTCTCAGTCATAACTGCCCTATCGATCAGGTGCTGGAAGGTGGGGAAGGTGTGATTCATCAGCTGGTAATGCAGGGGATCCACCAAACCTCTCATGAACCTGTACTGCCTCTTGGCATCAGTGTTGACATCCTCGGGTGCATAACGAGACAACTGCAGAAACCTGTCTCTGTACTCACTAACAGACAGGGGTCCCTGCTTCAGAGACAGAAACTCCTCCTTCTTCACGATCATCAGTCCCTCCGGCACGTGGTACCGACGGAAACTCTCGCTGAATTCCTCCCAAGTGATGGCTTCGGGGTCAGCATGGGTGGCGAGGTAGGACTCCCACCAGGACTGGGCTGCTCCCCTCAGCTGGCGGGGACCATATAGGACCTTCTCCCTGTCGTCGCATTGGGCGGTGCGCAGCTCCCTCTCCACTGCGCGCAGCCAGTCTTCTGCATCCATGGGGTCAGCAGAATGGGCGAAGGTAGGAGGGTGCCCTCTCATGAACTCACCACGCTTATCTCGTGGCATCTGGGGCATCTGCACTTGCAATTGGGGTTGGGGTTGCTGTTGAGCCTGCTGCATGGCTGCTAGAGTCTGCCCAATGGCCTGCACTGCCTGGGTCTGCATCAAGAACATCTGCTCCACTGACATCGGGGGTGGTGGGGGAGGCTGCCTCTGATTTTCCTCCTGCTGGTCATGCTGCTCTAGCTGAGCACGCCTGTTGCATCGGCGCCTGTTGTCAGACATCTGTGGAAGACATTCATACATCAGCATTGATCTTACAATCTTTCAGCATAAGAAAAGAGAATACAGAATTCTTCATGACACTGAGTGAATAAAGAGCTTCACTGATCTTCATTATGATTCAACACAGCTTCTCAGATAAAAAGGAAAGTAGAAGTAAATGGTTTCCCAACTAAACAACTGACTTCATTAACATTACTAGCTAAGCCAAACTGCAGGGGAAACCCGCAGGTTGGCAACAGTCATTACAAAGATTCAAATCCAGTACAAGTTCATCATAACAAGCATGAAAGCAACTGATAAGCAAACTAAACTAAATGGAAGCAACTGATAAGCAAACTAAACTGACTACCTAAGACTGAGACAACTGACTTAAGAATTATTACAAACTTCGACGCTAACGATCTAAGGATCCAAATCTATCCTGGTCTTACAGACAGGGGAACCATAAGTGTGGTGACCACGTGGCGGCGAGCGGTATGGGTGCTGAGTCCCAACAGGAGCGGGAGAACCACCCTCCTGGTGATGGCGCTCTGCCAACTCAGCACGCAACTCCGCAATCTCCGTTCGAGCCCTGCTTAGCTCGTCCAGAGAGTGGTCCAGCTCCGTGTTAAGCACTGCGACTAGGTTGACTGTGCTGCTCAACCTAGGGTTAGCCTCACCAACAGGTGAGACAACCACACTCTCGGTGCTGCCAGTAGGGCGGCGGGGATAGTACCAAAGGTTAAGACCGTCGGCCACCCCACCGAACAAAGAACAGTACTGGGAGAGTGCACGCCGTGCTGCATCCTGCATAGCCGCCTCTGCAGTGTCCCTCTCGGAGATGGAATAGTGCTCCAAAATGGCCTCCGCACCCCGGAGGTCATCCTCCGGACGGCGAACTAGGCAGGTAGCCTCCCAGCGGTCCGGGTACCTCCCGCGACTGTGCTGGTAGACTACACAACGATACTCGATCGACCAGGTGTGCCGGTCGAAAGCCTGGCGCAGCAAGGTGTCGAGTGCGTCGTGGAAGTGACAACCGCGAGCGGCGTCACGGGTGATGGGTCGGGCGACCCATCCTTCCGCCTCCTGCGGCTCAGAAGACTCCGTGCTGTGGTCTGAGTCGTCGTCGTCGGGGTCTCCTCCAGTAGCTCCTCCAACAGCCGGGGCGTCCCGCGGTGGTACAAGGGGCGCCTCCAGCTGGGCAACAGAGGAACGGGGCCTCACGGTCTCCACCTCCTGTTGGGGTGAGGAGGAAGAGCCCTGCTGCTCTCCGTGCTGGAGCCGGCGTTCCTGCTCCTCACGCAGGCGGTGGTGCAGCCTCTCCAGGTGACTCGACTGACCGGACACGGTGCGGTGCAGAGGACGCTCCGCAAGTCGAGACGGCAGGAAAGGAATCACCGACTTACGTGCAGTGTGTCTAAGACGAGCCATCTACAAAAGACACTGTAAGCACAAGAGTAAGAGCAGAACTAATATGACAAGTGAATAAACCATAGACAGAATAAGATAAAAATTTTAACAAGGTATAGTATAGATAGATAGTAAAACATAGGGTTGGTCGAAGTGACCGACTTTTGAAGTAACAACAGAGGTCAAGGTGAGAGGGAAGGTCAATAGTCCTTAGAACGACCAGTGCTACTCTAGGTCAGCGGTCCTACAGTCAGCACGGCTTTGATACCACTTATGTCACACCCGGTTTTGGAAGGCAAACCGAATGCGAACTATGTACGTGCCAGGATCAGAACTCACGTACACAGCGATTACATAAATGAACATCATCACACAATGCTCGAATAATAACATAAAAGAGTACTTATTACATCATAGAGTCATAGACATCCACATAGTCATTGTCTTAACAGTTAAATCAAAGTGCTAAGCGAAACGCAGTAAAGATAAGGCCTTCACAGGCAGCTGACTGGGGGTTGCCGCCAACCCACACCTAGAATTCATCGTAGTCTTGGAACTCCTAGAAGTCTCCTTCCACGGCTTCGCCTTCTCCTGAGCAGTGATTACAATGCGGACAACCTGGTGTTTTGTGGTAAAGCAAGGATGAGTACACATCAACGTACTCAGCAAATGTCCCGTTTGGCTGAAGTGGACTAGCTTTATGTGGGGTTAGGCTCAAGCAGTTGCTTTTAGTTGGTCAGGTATTTATCATTAGTAGAAGCCAGATTTTAACATTAACCAACCCGTAAACCCTTTCCTCATCGAGGAACAACATCATCATAGTCGAACCAAAACCATAACATAATCCTTGTATCTCGAACCATCTGTATCTCTAATCAAAGAGGATCCCAAGGCTGCTCTTAACCGTGAGCACGACTGATATACAAGTTTCACTACCCTCTGCAGAGGTTGCACACTTTACCCATGAGTCATGATTCCCTTTCTACCCGGGGAGAGCTAATCCCCATTGACCACTACCTAGGTGGTCCGGCAGGGCATCACTACGTAGCTTTTACAAAGATTCTCTAGAGATCATAGCTGCCCGTTAGGTTTCTCCAGTTTGATAAACACAGTACCCCTCCCCGCAGGAGAGTGACTAACAAAGAGCAAAACGAAAGAACCTCGGCACTCAGCCTCGGCAGAGCAAGCACTGTGCCTGGACCCCATTGACGGCACGACGGCTAAGCAACTACACCTCTAGTTCATCTAATTAATCAGCTAAGGGCATCCCATTTCACCCTCATGGTTGCACTGTTATCCCGGGTGGTCTCTCAACGAACCAGTCCTTACGGAGAGGTACTCAGGAAACAACCTGAGCCCCCTAGAGTATCACAAGATCATCAACATCATCAGGATAACAGTATCATAAATAGTCACATCATGTTCATTGATTAAGTTAAGGCAATAGCAGAGTGCTAACCATAACAACCCATAAGGTCATCAAGGATAAAGTAAAGTGTAAAGCTAGTCAATCCTTAGGTTTCAAGTAAGTAGTGCGGGGTAGTAAGTTATAAATGAATAGGACATAATGGGACAGAGGACACTTGCCTTCACCAAACTGCTGCTCAGGGACTTCCTCTGCAACTGCCTTAGGAAACACAGACTGCTCGTTGTCTACGTAAAGCAATCATTCACACTATGCACTTGGGAAAATAACAAACAAAAACAATATACCAAACATATGCAGCAGAAAGAGGTCACATGTTCATAACAGAAAAGGGATAGGCACTCTAGTGTTCCCTAGGTCTGGGGTAGAGGACTATACAGAGTGATTCATTATCCACTAATCAGGTTCAAGTCAGTGGTGGGATTAAATAATTATCTGGTTTAAGTTCCTAAACTTAAGTGTTTGAGTCCATAAACTTAAGTGCTCCAACTTTTATTAAAGTCTACTATCTTTTATTTATCTCAAATAGGGTTCCCATAACATTAACTTTATCCTAATGATTAACCATTAATTGGGACATGGAAACAGCAGGGAAACATTGCATAAACAGATAGATAATAATATTATGAACATTTTGCAATTTGAAGCACCTAATTTGGAGTTCATATGACAAAGTTATGAATTTTACAAGTTTAGGGGTTAAAATTATACCCTAAGGACCTATTTTGAATTAAATAAAAGGTCCGAGGACCTAACTGCGAGAAACCAGGGACGGCGGGCGCAATTTCCAGAAAACAGGGGGGTTCTTTAAGAAAATGCGCGGGCGAAGGGGTATCGGGCGCCTACAGCCGTTGGATCTCAGATCGACGGCCAGGATTAGATCCCGCGGCGGGCGCGCGGGCGTGCGGCGGCGTGAGCGGCTGACAGGCGGGGCCGGGCGGGCAGCGCGGGCGCGGGGCTGACAGGCGGGGCCGGGCGGACAGCGCGGGCGCGGGGCTGACAGGCGGGGCCGGGCGGACAGCGCGGGCGCGGGCGACTGGCAGGCGGGGCCCAGTTGGCAGGGAGGCGGGGCGCGGGGGAAACGGCTCTGGGCCGTTGGATCTTGGGCGGACGGTTGAGGTTGGGTTCGGGTTATTTGAATCCGTGCCGTCCGATCTAATATAGACGGCGGGGATGGGGTGGCTGGCTCCCGTCTCCTTCGGCTAGCTGGGGCGGCGGCGCTCGTCCCCGCGGCGGAGGAGCTCGCCGGAGACGAGGGGCGCGGGGGCCCTGCGGGTCCTTGGGGCGATCCGAGTGGCCGGGGAGGTTAGGGAGGGCACGGGGAATCCATTGGTGGGGTCTGGGTCGGGGCAGGGGCACCGGAGGGGGGTGGCTCACGGCGGAGTGGCTCGGCGGCGGCGGTAAGCAACTCCGACGAGCAATCAAACGCAGCAGAGAGCAAAATAAAGGCCAATAGGGGCGGGAGAGGTTCTTTACCTCAAGGCGGGCTCCGGGGACTCCTCGGCGGCGACGGAGACGCGACGGTGGCCCGGGTCGACGGTGGCGGCTGCACGGCGAACGGCGGGTGAGCGCGGGCAGAGAGAAATAGGGAGGGGAAGGGGAAATTGGTGCGTGTTCCGGGTTGCGGACGTCGGGGCGAAGCTCACCGTGGCAATGGACACGGCGGAGCTCCAACGGCGGCCGGGAACCGAGCTCGGAACGGCGGGGTTTACGGCGGCGGCGCTCTGGCGTGCGCACAACGAGGGAGAGGTGGAAGAGGGGGGGCCGGTTGGTGCGCAAATGAGGGAGGGGGAGATGGCGAGCAAGGCTCGGGGCTCAAGTGGCCGAGGGCGAGGTGGGGCGAGCCCCACGCGCGACGTGGGCGCGGAGACCGCGGCACGCACGGCGGCGGTTACGCGAAGACGGGGAAGCTGACAAGCCGGGCCCGCGGCGCAGAGAGAGAAGAAAGCGGGTGCGGGCGCGAGGGAAGCGGGGCTGACGGGCCGGGCCCACGGGCAGAGAGAGAGCGAGGGAGCGGGCGCGCGCGGGGAAACGGCAGCGCCGACAGGTGGGGCCGGGCGAGCAGAGAGAGGAGGGGGGAGAGGCGCGCGCGCGAGGTGGGCCGACTGGGCCGAAAGGCCGAGGGGGGCGGGGACGTGGGCTGCTTTGCCTTTTTCTTTTATTCTGAATTGTTTTTCCCTTTTCTTTTTACTTTCCCTATTTGATTCAAATTCAAACAAGCCACAAATTCAAACCAAAACTTCCAAGAATTATGCACCAAGCAAAAGTGAAATCTAGGGTTCAACATGATGCAACAATTCATACTCCCTTAGGGTTCAACATAATAAACTATAATTACAAATAAAATAAGCACTTAGCTCCTATAGAAATGAGAAAGAAAAGAATGAGGAAGGATGAGAAAAGGAAGTAACACCTGAATTTGTGAATATGAGCAAAGAAATTTTATACCCCCAAATTCAGGGTGTTACATGCACCATGGAGACTGTTCTCCGGACGGCGCACCAAGCAGGTTGCCTCCCAGCGGTCCGGGTAGACCCCGCGACTATGCTGGTAGACCACACAGCGATACTCGATGGACCAAGTATGCCGGTCAAATGCCCGACGTAGCAGGGTGTCGAGCGCATCGTGGAAGTGACACCCGCGAGCAGCGTCGCGAGTGATGGGTCGAGCAACCCATCCTTCTGGCTCATGGTTAGCAGAGAAGTCGGTGTCGTGGCTCGAGCTGTCGTCGCCACCTCCGTCGTCTGGGTCTCCTCCAGCAGCTACTCCAGAGGCTGGGGCGCCCAGTGGTGGTGCAGGGGGCGCCTCCAGGGGAAGCACGGGGGAGCAGCTCCTCACGGACTCTATCTCCTGGTGGATCTAGAAAGAAGAGCCCTGCTGCTCCTGTCGTCGACGTTCCTGCTCCTCATGCAGGCGGTGGTGCAGTCTCTCCAAGTGGCTGGACTGTCCGGCCACGGGACGGTGAAGCGGACGCTCAGCAAGGCGGGAGGGTAAGAAGGGGATGACAGACTTTCGTGCAGTGTGTCTAAGTCGAGCCATCTACAAAAGACATCGCAAGCAAAAGGGTGAGAACAGAATCAATATGACCAGCAAATAATGAATCATAAGTAAATGAAGGATTAGAATAAAACATGATTTTCAGCAAGGTGTAATATATAGTAGAACATAGGTTTGGTCGGTATGACCAACTTTTGAAGGGATATCAAAGTCAAGGCATGGACAGAGGTCTATAGTCCTTAGAACGACCATTCTATTCTAGGTCAGCGGTCCTACAGTCAGCACGGCTCTGATACCACTTATGTCACACCCGGTTTTAGAAGGCAAACCGAATGCGAACCATGTACGTGCCAGGATCAATTATTCACGTACACAGCAGTTACATAACATGGACATCATCACACAGTGCTCGAAATAGTATTAAAAGGGAAATAATAGTCGATTACATCATACGTCTGAGACGTCCATATAGTCCTTACAATAAATCAAAGTGCGAAAACGAAACGTAGATAACCGCGGCCTTCACAGGCAGCCGACTGGGGGTTGTCGCTAACCCACACCTAGAACTCGTCGTAATCTTGGAACTCCTGGAAGTCTCCTTCCACAGCTTCATCTTCGCCTGAGCAGTGGTTGCAATGCTGACAACCTGGGGATGGGGGGGTTTGGTGTGTAGAGCAAGGGTCAGTACACATCAACATACTCAGCAAGTATCCTATTTGGCTGTAGTGGACTAGCTTTATGTGGGGATAAGTCAAGCAGTTGCTTTTAGTTGGTCAGATTATTATTTACTAATAGAAAGCCAGGTTTTAGCTTTAACCCAAGTTATTAGCCCGATGTACCCTTTCCAAACGGAAAGAATACCACTTACCAGCACCGTAGTCATAACCAAAACCATCGATCTCATAACCACCTGTACCAAAGTATCTCTGATCAAGTACCACTAATCACTGGAGCTCCCTTGGCCGCTCATAACCGCGAGCACGGCTGATATATCAGTTTTCAAACACTCTGCAGAGGTTGTGCACTTTACCCACAAGCCGTGATTCCCATTCTGCCCGGAGATCATGACTCTCCATTGATCACTACCAAGGTGACCCAGCAGGGCATCACTACGTAGCCTTTACAAAGATTCCCCGGGACTGTAGCCACCCGTTAGGTTTCCTAAATGCACCGCACTCCTCCCCAAGGGGCGAACCCAAACTTGGCAGAGCGAGCCGCATACACCGAGCCCCATTGACGGCACGGCGGCTAAGTGAACTACACCCCGGATCCTCTAATTATTCAGCTAAGGGCATCCCATTCCACCCTCATGGTTGCACTGTTTTCCCGGGCGGTCATCCATAGAACAGGTCCTTACGGAGAGGCACTCGAGAAACCGCTCGAGCCCCCTTGAAGACCACAAGCATAACATCATAATAAGAGAAGGGAAAACAGCGTATCATAGATAATCTCATCATGTTCATTGATTAGAGTTTGAGCAATAGCATAAAGCTAAACAATAATAATCCAACCCAAATAGGTAAACAAGGATATGGATAACAAAAGCTAGTCAATCCTTAAGTATAAATGTGTAATGCGGGAGGTGAATTAAAGAATGAATAGGACAGAGATAGGTCAAGGGACACTTGCCTCCACCAACCGACTGCTGCTCAGGGGCTTCTCCTGCGAGTTCCTCGGGCTCTTCAACCGGATCGTTCTCTAAGCGAGTGCAAACATACATACATCCATCCATTGAAATTAGGAAACCAACAGTACACCATACAAGAGAACAAGTAAAGCAAATATGCATAGAATACCACATACGATAATGAATTTACCATGGTTAGAAAGAAACGAGGGAAGGTCTCGCAAGGGTTAAGGCTTATGCTCGAGGGGCACTACGGGTAAACGAATGACTAGACATCACGTGCTCTAGTTTTAATTGGTTCTAACAAAAGAATTAGCTACATGCACTAATGTAATCGCGACCACTTTTAGTAGATTAACATTGAACGAGATAGATGATTAGTTATACAAATTAACTAACGTAACCAATTTCCAAATTGAGACTCCTAGCTTATTAATATAAACATGGGGTTAGCGCGCATAGGACACGGGGGGGGGGGGGGGTAGACGGGGCGTCTGGGGGTAGACGGGGCACGACGGGTCGTGCCAAGGCACGCGCACTATGCGGGTACGCGCGCGAGGCCGCACGCACACGCCACGGACTAGCCGTGCGCACGTCGGGGCCGAGCGCTAGCCGAGCTCAAAGCCGCGCGCCATAGGCACGCTGGGCCAAGCTCGAGGCCACGCAGGGGCCGACACGACGCGAGCAAGGCACGGCGGGGCGAGCGGGCAAGCACGCCGGGGCAAGCGAGCACGAGCGAGCGAGGACGCGACCGGGCGAGGCCGGGCGCGGGCGCGGGCTGTCGAACCGGGGCACGGGGGCGGCCGAGCACGAGGCGGGGCGGGACGGCTCGCCGGAGGGCGGCCGGGGCAGGGCCGAGCGCGGCTCACCGGGGGGCGGCCGGGCACGGGGCGGCGCGAGTCGCCGGGGCGGCCGAGCCGGGCGGCCGAGCCGAGCGACGGGGGCGGGGCGGAGCGGGCTCGCCGGACGAGGGCGGGGCTGGGCGAGCCGGAGCGAGATGGCGCGGGGAGGGCCGCCGGGGCGCGGCTCGCCGGCGCGCGCGCGGGCGCGGGGAGGGGCGAGTGCGGGCTCGCTGGGTGCGGCCGGGGGCGGCCGGGGCGGGGCGCAGCCGGGGGCGGCCGGGGAGGGGGCGGCCGAGGAAGGGGGAGAGAGGGGAGGGGAGGGGGCCTCACCGTGGGCGGGAACGGCGGTGGCGCTAGGGTTTGGGGAGAGAGAGGGTGAGAGAATGACGGGCGGGGCCCGCGGGAGGGATTTTTGGAAAAGGAAAAGGGAGGGGGGCGGTTGGGCCGGCTGGGCCGAAAGGGGGGGAGGGGGGCGCGCGGCTGGGCCGGCCGGGAGGCCCACGCGGGGGGGAGAAGGGGGGGGGGGCGGCTGGGCCGCCAGCTGGGCCGGCTGGGCCGAAATGGGAAAGGGAGAGAGGGAGAGAAAAAGAAAAGGGTTTTCTTTTTCTAAAATCTAATTTTCTTTGGATGAATGCTTTCACATTTTTAAACAATCAAAAGTATGCATGGTTCGGCATGGTGCATCACCCAAAATAAAGTATTTTAAGGTTTTGCTTTACACGGGGTCTAAAGCCAAAACCCGCTATAACTTTGGAAAAGATCAAGGTTTAGCGAGGGAACGAGAAAAAAAGAAAAGGGTAACGCCTGAATTTGGTGAGAGAAAATAAGAAAAAATTCTACCCCCAAATTCAGGGCGTTACAATACCCCACCTACATAGGAAATGCAATGCTTAAATTTCAAGACAGGGAAGCCATAATGGCCCCGTACAACTTTAAGTAAGTGTGATTTTGCATAAAAATAATAATTTCAATACACATGCATCACAAATTAATTTGATTCGTACAGGGACCACTGGATATGCTTCCTCATTTATCCTAAGGTTGGAAAGGTGTTGGTGCTCGACTCCTTGAACTACGAACCTTCAACCTATGCAAATTTAAAATTCCTGAGTATCTTAGAGCAGTAAGTCTTTTCTATGCATGCATGCATACTTATATCGTTGAGAATTTTAAAATAACATGGAGATTCTACTTGAGATCACAGAGCATTTAGGTTCTATAAGTTTAAAGGTGGAAAGTACGACAAGACCAAAAAATGTGTGCCACTAGACATCCATCATCACTTTCCGGTAAGTATGTGAATTTATGAATACATATCATACACAATGCTGCAACTAAATAACCAACCTCCTGTTATCTATGTAGTGCCACAAGCAACCACAAGGATCGGTCCTATGTGGTTTCTATGCGTGCAAGTTTATGAGAATGAACAGACGATACATCACAAACCCTAGCAAGGTATTATTAGTAATAGCCATGTTTGTATTTGTAAATTAAAGATGCAAATGTGTTATCGAGTGTGAATAGATGATGTTTATAAACTTCCTTTACAAGAATTTCAAAAAGGAAATCTGGAGAACTTGACCGAAGGTGCATTGTATGGTATAGTTGAAGACCTATGCACATTCATATTAAAAGAGGTCATTCCCGCTGAAGGGAAATATCACGACGCTTCCAGTACATTAGCTATGCCAGAGTTTAGAATATTAACAGAAGTTAGTAGACTATCTCTTAACCGAGATAGTTACTAGAGCATAGGTGAAAACAATTGATGTATAGAATGTATCTAATTTAATTCAGTTTTGATTGAAAATTTATGGCTGTAAACAGAAAAATATATGTTGTAAACAATATATTGTAAACAGAAGAATATATTGTAAACAGATTTGTGTTAATAAATATAAAATTCAGTTTTGTTTGAAAATTTGAAAAAAGCAGAAAAACTTATACAAGCAAGAAATGGTAAGCAGACCGCCAGTAATAATGTTATTTCCACTGGCGGGCTGCTAAAGAAAACCGCTAGTGAAAATCATGTTTCCACAGGCGGTTTTCTTAAGCAGCCCGCCAGTGCTAATGTTATTTTCACTGGCGGTCTGCTTAAGAAAACCGCTAGTGAAAATCATGTTTCCACAGGCGGTTTTCTTAAGCAGCCCGCTAGTGCTAATGTTATTTCCTCTAGCGGTCTGCTTAAGAAAACTGTTAGTGAAAATCATGTTTCCGCAGTCGGTTTTCTTAAGAAGCCCGCCAGTATAAGTAACATTAGCACTGGCGGTCTGCTTAAGAAAACCACCAGTGAAAATCATGTTTCCACATGCGGTTTTCTTAAGCAGACCGCTAGTGCTAATGTTATTTCCACTGGCGGGCTGCTTAAGAAAATAGCCAGTGAAAATGATATTGAAAAGGCCAATTTCTACTAGCCCCTAGCACTGGCGGCACTGAAAAACGCTAGTGCAAATAGCTCTAGGACCGCCACTATAGAGCTTCTGTGTACTAGTGTGCCATCGAGGGAACGCAATTGAGAACCGCAGCTATCCAAGCCACAGTAGCCCGCCGCCAGCTAAGCTCGCAGCCATAAGCCGCTATGACAAGCTTGTCGAAGTTTGAGTTCCTCCCCAACTCTAGCAACAACTTCGGTGAGTAATTTCTCACCGTTCGTTCATCTTCTTGGGCAGCCCAAAACATCACCGTGACCAGTTCGCGAGAGCTTCGTCACCGTGCTTTTGGTTCGTTGATCGGATGTCCGGTTCATCGTCAAAAAAACCGAGATGACCAACATCAACGCGAGATTGAAGGGCTTGATTGTAAGGTAAGTCAGTGGTAGGTTAGAGGTCTTTCCCACAAAATAGGCTTGACGCTTCTTGCCTAATGGATAACCACCACCATAGGACCTTTTACATGCAAGACTGTCATGCAATATGAATTTAACAGTAGCTACAATCTTGATATGTTGGCAATAGCTAGGTCATACATTTGTAAATAAATCTTTCCCACCTTTAATGAACTTAATTAACCAATCAGATTGCGCCATGTCGCCTATTTCTGTGCAGCTCTACTAATTTATTAAAAATATGATATCTTCTAGGTCAAATAATTTATTTTAATCTGTTCAAGTTGTGTTAGGTTCATATTAATTTCCGAGTACATAGTAATAACATTATTTTAATTATGTCACATAGTTTAATTAGTTTATTAATTGTTTAATTAATGTTAATTAGCTAGATAATCTAGTTAATCTAATTTATAGTTCTAACCTACGCATTTTATAAATAATTGTTAATGATTAATATCAACTCAAATATTTTAATTTAACACCTGCTTAGTTTAAATGCAATATCTTTTAGATCGCATTTATTAGACTTATTGCGCCTAAAATATCGTTTTATCCATAAATTCTTTGTTTTAGCTCTGATTTTAATGATTCTCGAACCTACGCTCTCGTAGCGACGCGTAGAATATTCTTACACAGTTTTTCCTTATGCTTTGGTGAATGTTACCATATCCATCATTTGATTGATTGTTTGTATTGCTATGAGTAGAGGTGAGGTGACGAGGAACCCGACCCCCAACTCTTGGGTCAGCATCTCGACAACATGTTATCGCAAGTATAAGACAAGTTGTGCCCTTGATCACTCCTTTTTACCTAATAATGTTCACTATTAATCACTGTGACATGCTCAGGTTAATTTGATGGGACCTAATAGGTTTTCCTAGCATTGTTTATCCCCCACCTTGCAAACGGATGAATTATTGGGTAGATTTGCTATTGCTCTACCTGGTTTTGGGAAGCTAATGTTTTATTATGATCATGTTCCAATTATGTTGTTGTTTAATTATTGTTCATGATAAGATCATATTGTTAATTGGGACATGGAGAACCACCCGGGAAAATAGTGCTACCACAAGGGCGGTATGGGACGCCCTTGACTAACAAATTAGAAAAGCTAGTCGAGGACTACCTAACCTGAAAGGGGCAAGGGCAGTACGGGAGTGGTCAGTGTAGGGGGTCCTTGGGTTGATTTTTGATAGTCGCCTAGAGGGGGGTGAATAGGTGAAACCTGAAATTTATAAACTTAAACTTGCACTAAGGCTGGGGTTAGCGTTAGAATTAAATTGGAGTGCAGAGGATAGTTCTCCTTGTTAAGAGTTGCTCAATCAATGCGGATGACCGTTGGGAGCAAACTCAAATCAATATGAGCAAGGGGACTTTTAGAGAGGGAAAAACAAATCAAGTGAAGATTGACGAGTGAACACGATGATTTGTTTTACCGAGGTTCGGTTCCAAAGAACCTAGTCCCCATTGAGGAGGCCACAAAGGCCGGGTCTATTCCAACCCTTTCCTTCTCTCAATTGGTCACTTAGACCGGTTGAGTGCTTCTTCTTAATCTCATGGGTCACTAAGACCCCGCAAGGATCACCACACAATTAGGTGTCTCTTGCATGCTTTACAAAACACTTAGAGAGTTTAGAGAGAGATGAAGAAATCACGATTAAGGAAACCAAGCAACAAGAGCAACAAATGAAACACAAATCACTCTCTCTCTCTCTCTCAAGTCACTAATCACTAATGATCACTTGTCTCAATTGTGGAACTTGGAGAGATTGGAAGCTTTGATTGTGTCTTGGAATGGATTGCTAGCTCTTGTATTGAATGTGTATGAGTGGAGTGCTTGGGTGTAGAGAATGGAGGTGGTTGGGGTTGTATTTATATCCTCCAACCACTTCCTAGCCGTTGCTCCTTTCCTGCTGACCGCGGACGGTCCGCCCTGCACATCAACGGCTGAAATCACAACGGTCAACATAACGGCTATATCAACGGCTATAGAGCATTTAATGTGTCGTCAGATGTCAGATAAAGCAGTTGCGGACGGTCCGACCGTGCACCCCGGACGGTCCGCGAGGACACTAAAAATACATTTTACCGAACCCGTCGCCTTCGGGTTTTTCTGGTTTTTCACCTATCGGACGGTCCGCGCCTGAGGCCGAACGATCCGTGCTTGGTCTCGGACGGTGCTCACTTCTCCATCAGATGGTCCATAGTGTTAACTTGTGTTTTGTAGTGTTCCTGTTCGAGGCTACCCTAGTGTCGCAGACGGTCCGCCGCAAGGGCCTGGATGGTCCGCGCGTAGGTGTTTTTTCAAAAAGCTTCTCCTATCCGAAATAATCTATGGTATTCTAGATAGTTGACTTAGAATAGTTGTAGATGAACTTATGCACCTGAGAAATGATCAACTAGGCAAACAAGTTAGATCACAAGGTTTGTGATGGTCGTCAAACACCAAAATCGATTATAGCAAATGTTAAGGCTATTTGCCTTTCAATCTCCCCCTTTTTGGTGATTGATGCCAACACAAACCAAAGCAACTACAAAGTGTAGAAATGTAACTAGTTTGCAATTTGATAGATGTGCATAAGTTATTTTTGAAATGAAAGCATTTCTAAGCATATATGTTTGATTTGATATTTTTAACATTTTGGACCACATTTGCACCACTCAGATTTGTTTTTGCAAACCTTTTGAGAAAAAACATTTCAAAATCTTTTGAAAATAGTCAAAGGTATAGGAATATGATTGCAAGAAGTATTTTAAGATTTGAAATTCCTCCCCCTGTTTCAAATGCTTTTCCTTTGACTAAATAAAAGCTCCCCTTGAAATAATTCTCCCCTCAGCTTTCAAGAGGGTTTTTGAAATGGATACCAAATAATAATATACCAATTGAAATTCTTCATACTAGCTTGATATTTTGAAACTAAATAAGATACCAATTGAAAATTGGCACAAATACCAATTGAAATAAACATTTTCGAAAATTTTGAAATGGTGGTGCGGTCCTTTTGCTTTGGGCTTAATACTTTCTCCCCCTTTGGCATTAAGCGCTAAAAACGGAGAACTTGATAGCCCTTTTGTCATTTTTCTCCCCCTTTGGGGCCTAATACCTTCTCCCAAATGGTAATATAAATACGAGTGAAGGGTCATACTCATACCATTGAGAGTGATATGAGTAATGACAAAGGGTAAGTGATACCGTCAGAGTTGGAGTGGAAGCCTTGTCTTTGGCGAATACTCCATTTCCCTTTCAATCTAAGACTAATCATAGAGACATACTTGAAAGAACATTAGTCTTAGCCTTGGCACAAGAATAATAAGAAATATGCATTTGTGCCAAATGAAAGAGATATGATCAAAGGTATATAAATTAGCTATGTGTGCAATGTTTTAATCAAAGTTCCGAGAATCAGGTATATTTAGCTAAGTCCTAAGTTTGCTAAAGGTTTTCTCATCTAGTGGCTTGGTAAAGATGTCAGCTAATTGGTTGTGGGTGTTAACATAAGCAATTTCGATATCCCCTTTTGTTGGTGATCTCTCAGAAAGTGATACAGGATGTCTATGTGCTTAGTGCGGCTGTGTTCAACGGGATTATCCGCCATGCGGATTGCACTCTCATTATCACATAGGAGAGGGACTTTGCTCAATTTGTAGCCATAGTCCCTAAGGGTTTGCCTCATTCAAAGTAATTGCGCACAACAATGGCCTGCGGCAATGTACTCGGCTTTGGCAGTGGAAAGAGCTACGAAGTTTTGTTTCTTTGAAGCCCATGACACCAGGGATCTTCCCAGAAACTAACAAGTCTCTGATGGCTCTTCCTATCAATTTTACATCTGACATAATCGGCATCGGAATACCCAATTAGATCAAAGGTAGATCCCTTGGGGTACCAAAGCCCAATCTTAGGAGTGTAAACTAAATATCGCATGATTCTTTTCATGGCCCTAAGGTGAACTTCCTTAGGATTTGCCTGAAATCTTGCACACATGCATACAGAAAGCATAATATCCGATCGAGATGCACATAAGTAGAGTAAAGATCCTATCATCGACCGATATACCTTTTGATCTACGGATTTACCTCCTGTGTCGAGGTCGAGATGCCCATTGGTTCCCATGGGTGTCTTGATGGGTTTGCCATTCTTCATTCCAAACTTCTTAAGTATGTCTTGAATGTACTTTGTTTGGCTGATGAAGGTGTCATCTTGGAGTTGCTTGATTTGAAATCCTAGGAAATATTTCAACTCCCCCATCATAGACATCTCAAATTTCTGTATCATGATCCTACTAAACTCTTCACAAGTTGACTTGTTAGTAGACCCAAATATAATATCATCAACATAAATTTGGCATATAAACAAGTCCTTTGCAACAATTTTAGTGAAGAGAGTAGGATCGGCCTTACCGACTTTGAAGCCATTAGTGATAAGGAAATCTCGCAGGCATTCATACCATGCTCTTGGGGCTTGCTTGAGCCCATAAAGCGCCTTCAAGAGTTTATGCACATGGTTAGGATACTCACTATCTTCAAAGCCGGGAGGTTGCCCAACATAGACCTCTTCCTTAATTGGTCCATTGAGGAAGGCACTCTTCACGTCCATTTGATAAAGCTTAAAGCCATGGTAGGTAGCATAGGCAAGTAATATACGAATTGACTCAAGCCTAGCTACGGGTGCATAGGTTTCATCGAAATCCAAACCTTCGACTTGTGAATATCCCTTTGCCACAAGTCAGGCTTTGTTCCTTGTCACCACACCATGCTCATCTTGCTTGTTGTGGAATACCCATTTGGTACCTACAACATTTTGATTAGGACATGGAACTAAATGCCATACCTCATTCCTTGTGATGTTGTTGAGCTCTTCTTGCATTGCCACCACCCAGTCCGGATCTCTTAATGCATCCTCTATTCTGTATGGCTCAATAGAGTAAACAAAAGAGTAATGTTCATAGAAATGAGCAACTCGAGATCTAGTGGTTACCCCCTTATGAATGTCACCAAGGATGGAGTTGACGGGGTGATCTCTTTGAATTGCTTGGTGGACTCTTGGGTGTGGAGGTCTTTGGTCCCTTATTTCTTGATCATCTTCCTTGTCTTGATCATCTTTATCTCCCCCTTGATCCATGTCCTCCTCTTGAGGTGGCTCATCCTCCTGATCTTCATCTTCATCATCTTGAGCCTGGTTCTCATCTTGATTTGGTGGAGATGCTTCCATGGAAGATGATAGTTGATCTTGTGCTTGTGTGGGATCTTCGGATTCCTTAGGACACACATCCCCAATGGACATGTTCCTTAGTGCTATGCATGGAGCCTCTTCATCATCTAATTCATCAAGATCAACTTGCTCCACTTGGGAGCCATTAGTCTCATCAAACACAATGTCACAAGAAACCTCAACTAATCCAGTGAATTTGTTGAAGACTCTATATGCCCTTGTGTTTGAGTCATACCCTAGTAAAAAGCCTTCTACATCCTTAGGAGAAAATTTAGAACTTCTACCTCTTTTAATAAGAATAAAGCATTTACTCCCAAAGACTCTAAAATATGAAACATTGGTCTTTTTACCAGTGAGGAGTTCATATGATGTCTTCTTGAGGATTCGATGAAGATATAACCAGTTGATGGAGTAGCAGGCGGTGCTAATTGCCTCAGCCTAAAACAGGTCTGGTATCTTGTACTCATCCAGCATGGTTCTTGCCATGTCGAGTAGAGTTCTATTTTTCCTCTCCACTACACCATTTTGTTGAGGTGTGTAGGGAGAAGAGAACTCATGCTTGATGCCCTCCTCAAGAAAACCTTCAATTTGAGAATTCTTAAACTCCGTCCCATTGTTGCTTCTAATCATTTTGATTCTCAATCCGAACTCATTTTGAGCCCATCTTAAGAATCTCTTTAAAGTCTCTTGGGTTTGTGATTTTTCCTGCAAAAAGAATACCCAAGTGAAGCGAGAATAATCATCCACAATAACTAGACAGTACTTACTCCCGCCAATGCTTATGAAAGTGATCGGGCCGAATAGGTCCATGTGGAGTAGTTCAAGTGGCATGTCTGTCGTCATGATGTTTTTTGTGTGGATGATGGACTCCAACCTGCTTTCCTGCTTGACAAGCGCTACAAATTCTGTCTTTCTCAAAATAAACATTTGTTAGTCGGCGATGCCAGAGCCAACCCATGTTAGTCTTAGCAATTAAGAAAGTGTCTAGTTCAGCTTGATTATCATTAAAATCAACTAAGTATAGCTGACCATCTAGCACTCCCTTAAATGCTATTGAATCATCACTTTTTTTCTAAAGATAGTAACACCTACGTCAGTAAATAGACAGTTGTAGCCCATTTTGCATAATTGAGAAACGGAAAGCAAGTTGTAATCCAAATAATCTACGAGAAAAACATTGGAAATAGAATGGTCAGGAGATATAGCAATTTTACCCAGACCTTTGACCAAACCTTGATTTCCATCCCTGAATGTAATAGCTCTTTAGGGATCTTCATTTTTCTCATATGAGGAGAACATCATTTTCTCCCCTGTCATGTGGTTTGTGCACCCGCTATCGATTATCCAACTTGAACCACCGGATGCATAAACCTACAAAACAAATTTAGGCCTTGTTCTTAGGTACCCAAACGGTCTTGGGTCCTTTCACATTAGAAACAAGCACCTTGGGTACCCAAACATAAGTCTTTGGACTCTTGTGTTTGCCCCCAACATATTTGGCAACTACTTTGCCTGATTTGTTAGTTAAAACATAGGAAGCATCAAACGTCTTAAATGAAACATTATGCTCATTTGATGCATTAGGAATTTTCTTTTTAGGCATTTTAATATGAGTGGCATGTCTAGAGCTAGAAGCCTCATTTTTTACATGAATGCATGATGAGAAACATTGTGAGGTTTCCTAGCATGAATCTTCCTAATTTTGTGTTCGGGATAGTTTGCAGGATATAAAATGTAACCCTCACTATCCTGAACCATGGGAGCCTTACCCTTAACAAAATTAGATAATTTCTCAGGGGCATTAAGCTCTACATTGGATTGGTTCCCTTGTTGGAATCCAATGCCATCCTTAATGCCAGGGCGTCTTCCATTATAAAGCATGCTTCTAGCAAATTTAAAATTTTCATTTTCTAACTCATGCTCAGTAATTTTAGCAGTTAATTTAGCTATGTGATCATTTTGTCATTTAATCATGGCAAGGTGATCATCCATAGCATCAATATTAACATCTCTACATCTAGTACAAATAGTAACATGATCAATAGTAGATGTAGAAGGTTTGCAGGCATTCAATTCTTCTATCTCAGCATTTAAATTATCATTCTCAATTTTAAGACTAGAAATTGACTCATTGCAAACATTCAACTCTTCAATCTTAGAAATTAAACTAGCATTCTCAATTCTAAGACTTGAAATTGAATCACGACAAATGTTAAGCTCCTTAGATAAGTTTTCACATTTTTCTACTTCCTGAGCATAAGCATTTTTCAACTTAACAAATTTTCTATTTTCCTTAACGAGCAAGTCTTCTTGGCTTTCCAAGATGCCATCCTTCTCGTTAATGGTTTCAATTGATTCATTTAATTTTTTCTTTTGTTCCATGTTAAGGTTGGCAAAAAGAGAAAGTAAATCATCTTCATTATCGCTTGAACTACCCTCATCACTAGATGTAGTTGTAATACCCACTTTGTAAGAAACATCTAAAGGAAGAAATTATATTCCTTTATATATATATGTGTGTTATCTCTATTTATCATTTCACATGGACACCTCACTTGAACAAATAAATGATTAATAAAAGACATGCCACTAAATCATGCATCATGCTGGACTTTATTTGTGTGTGCATATGTGAGTAATAAAATTTATAAAAAGACAATAATGTTCACTTTGGAATTCATACTTAAATTGGAATCCTAGAAATTGGAGAAAAGAGAAGCACTAATAATCACAAAATAAATAATTAAAATAGATAAGTTGACCCATGCCATGTTTGGGGTGGACATCTATTGTTAATAAAGTCTATCACAAGGATTGGATTTGAATGGAATTTAAATTTATGAATTTGAAAGTTTAAAAGGAAAATAAAAAGAGAATTAAAAGAAGAAACAACGCTTGGGCTCAAACACTAGGGGGTCACCCACTAAAGCCGCGCGGCCCATCTTACTGCGCAGGTGCACACCGACACCACGGGCCCGCCTGGCCAAACTCACACGCGCGCGCGGGTCTAGCTCCCTCTCACTGCGCCACTTCCATGTGGGGCCCACATGTCATCGCCCACCTGCACAATTGTTCTCTTCCACCTGCTGTTCTCGGACGCACGCTGACCGAGCACGGCGCCGCGCAACGGAAACCGGGAATACCGGAGCTACTAGTGACCGGACTCTCTGAAATCAAGCGGCATATGGCCCGGCCCTGCATCTTGCTCTTCATTAAATAGTGCCTTCCTCTCTTCTCGTGCGTCAGCCACATACTAGCCGACTGCGCCGAACGCAACAACGTAGGGAAGTTGCTAGCGTTTCACAAAATTGGAGGGAGTCGGGCCTCGGCGAGACTCTCGGGTGTGTTTTTAGGGGCCGGGTACTACTCTTGTGGATTGGGTGCGCTGTGGAGGCCTCAGCACCGCCGTAATTGCTCGACGGAGTCGCGACCCCGTCGCGCCGCCGCGAGACGCCGTGGACCGCGCGCCTGCACGCACAACCGTCGGTAAGAACCACCCTCTCTTCTCCGTGTTTGTCTCCTCTAAGTGTAGGGTTGTTCCATTACGCGGTTGGGTACCGGTGTGCCTCGCCATGGTCGCCGGAGGGGAGCGCCGGCGAGATTAGTGCCGCCGCACGGTCCTTCCAGGGGAGAAATTTTGGGCGCTCCGCGATGGCCGTTGGATTTCGCGGATGCAGCTTAGATTTGATGCTAAGTTACCGTTTCGCCGTATGGAATCGTGTTCGTCGATTGGCGTAACAACGGCGTAGATCGGATCTAGGATTAATAAAATCTGCACCGTTGAATTCTGATCCGATGCGCAGTATTGTGTACCGGTTCAGAGAAAGCCTGATTTAATCCATGCCATCCGGATCTAATCCAACGATCAGAACGGATCGATACCCCTTCGCCCTGTTGTTTTTACAGAAGAGACCTTCTGAAACTAGAAAATGAACCCGTCGTCCAGTATATCAGCGCTCTGAGTCACAGGAAGTTTTGTAGCTAGGCCCCTGCTGTTCTCGGATTTTGGCGCCCAATCCAGAGCCGATTTAAAGTGAATACATGAATTAGAAAATAGATTTTTAATATAGAAATAAGTGCTAGAATTTGTATAATTCATAGAAAATTCATATGAAATCCAAATTGATCTATTCCAGTTTGTAAAATTTTGTAATATTATTCTCTATCACTTAGAGACTCTGTTTTGACATGAAAATAGTAAGAAAAATAATTTCTCACTTAATCCTATTTTAAGCACATAAAACCTTTGGAAATTCATATCTTAAAATCCATAACTCCAAAAAATTATGATTCCTGTTCCTAGGGTTTTATTTTAATGTGTATATTATTATTATGTATTTTGTTTACATGTTTAGTGTGATGTTAATTTTCTCTATATACTGTGCTTGTTTGTATTGTGGCGAGTAGAAGAGCCTGTGACTGAGGATCCTGGTGCCCAGCAGATAGAAGTTGCTGAGCAGGAGCTCATTGAAGGCAAGTTGTGCCCTTGACCACTTTTTGTTACCCAATAATGTTCTTTATATTCATGTACCATGCATAGGCTTAATTTTGAAGGGACCCAATAAGTCACCCTAGACTGTTTATCACTTTACCTTGTTGTCCCTGAATCACTTGGGTAGTTTTGCTATTGCTTTACATGGTTTTGGGATAATATTTTATTACATCCATGTTCCAATTATTTTGTTATTCTATTTATGTTCATGTCAAGATCATTAATGTTATTTGGAACAGGGAGCTTAACTTGAGAAACACGTGCCACCACAAGGGTGGAATGGGACGCCCTTGGCTGACTAATTAGGAAAGCTAGTGGAAGACTACCTTACGGGAAAGGGGCAAGGGTAGTAGAGGAGTTGCATGCAAGGAGGTTCTCGGGTTGATTTTGCTGCTATGGCGGCCAGACGGGGGATTCTTGCAAGTGCTCTTCCCATAAACTGTAGCGGGTTTCAGAAGCTAGTGGAACTTTGTAAAGGCCTCATAGTGTTGCCCTGCCTCGCTTCCTTAGTAGAAGTGTATGGGAGTCGCGATCCCTTGGCAGATGGGTAACATGACTTGTGGGTACAGGGTACAACCTCTGCAGAGTGTAAAACTGGTATACTAGCCAAGCTCATGGTCATGAGCAGCTAATAAAATTCAATTTGTCATTTGCATTGGATGGGATTATTTATTAATTTTGTTCCATTATTCTTATTATGGTTTGGTATTCACTTACATTTAGTAACTGCTAATAAAATTTGACCAACTTATTAAAAGCAATGCTCAGCTTTAACCCATATTGTTGATCAGCCTTACACCTCACATGAACTCCCACCTTTGGTGAGTTCATGCCCACTGGTTTTCCCACAACTTGTTGAGCTATATCACATGTGAGCTCACCCTTGCTGTCTCACACCCCCCACAGGAGAAGAACAGGTGATTCAGGAGGAGCCACAAAATGAGGAGTTCGATCTGATCTAGGTGGCGTTTCCCAGTTGACTTATTGGCGCCAAGGATGATCCTTAGTTCGTTTTATATTTATCTTTTATTTTGTAATAAGACTTCCGCTATGTAATATACTCTGATGTATTGTGACATTTATCTCTATACACTTTGTTATTATATATGTTGTCTTTTTTGGCGCATGTATGAGATGCACCCGGCTTTGTTCCTTAAAGCCCGGGTGTTACAGTAGTATATTTGGGGGTACTTCTAGAATGTACCTTCTTCTTGCCATCCTTTGCCATGAGACATTTGTGGTCGACGTTGGGGAAGAGGAGGCATTTGTTGACGATGATGTTGGCGGCGTCCTCGTCGGAGGAGGAGTAGGTGGAGCTCTCGTCGGAGTCCCATTCCCGGCATATGTGCGCATCGCCGCCCTTCTTCTTGTAGTATATCTTCTTCTCCTTCTTCTTCCCCTTCTTGTCTTCGTCCCTGTCACCTTCACTAGAAATTGGACATTTAGCTATGAAATGACCGGACTTACCACACCGGTAGCACAACCTCTTGGCGCAGGGCTTGTAATCCTTCCCCTCCTTTGCTTGAGGATTTGGCGGAAGATCTTGATGATGAGTGCTATCTCCTCGTTGTCGAGCTTGGAGGCGTCGATTGGAAGCCTACTTGGTGTAGACTCCTCCTTCTTTTCTTCTGTCGCTTTGAATGCGACGGGTTGCACCTCGGGTGTAGAGGTGGTGCCTTGCTCCAAGTTGACAATATGTTTGGAGTCTTTGATCATAAGTTCAAAGCTCACAAACTTGCCAATTACCTCCTCAGGAGACATCTGTTTGTATCTAGGATCCCCATGTATTAATTGAACTTGAGTAGAATTATGAAATACGAGGGATCTAATAATAACCTTGACCATTTCATGGTCATCCCATTTTGTGCTCCCGAGGTTGCGCACTTGGTTGACCATCGTCTTGAGCCGGTTGTACATGGCTTGCGGCTCTTCCCCTTTGTTGAGGACGAATCGACCGGGTTCTCCCTCGATCGTCTCGCTGTCACACCCAGTTTTGGAAGGTAAACCGAATGCAAACCATGTACGTGCCAGAATCAAAACTCACGTACATAGCGATTACATAAATGACTCATCATAGCATAATGCTTCGAATAACAATAAAGAGCAAGTAATAATATTAAAGACTAGAGTCATTTACATAATATAAATCAAAGTACACAGATTCAAAACGTAGCCAACGTAAATAAACCCACCACAGGCAGCTGACTAGGGGAGGTCGCTAGCCTAAACCACGAACTCGTCGAAGTCCTGGAACTCCTGGAGATCTGCATCGACATCTTTCTCCTTCTTCTTTACCAGAGCATAGATTGCACCAAAGGCAACCTGGTGTTTTGTGAAAGCAAGGGTGAGTACACATCAACGTACTCAGCAAATGTCCCGTTTGGCTGAAGTGGACTAGCTCTATGTGGGGTTAAGCTCAAAGTAATTGCTTTTAGTGGGTCAGGTATTTATTATTAGTAGAAGCCAAGTTTTATTATATAACCAACCCGTGAACCATTTCCTCATCGAGGAAACATCATTATCATCATTGAGCCAAAACCATAAATAGAACCATAGCATCTTGAACCATCTGTATCTCTAATCAAAGAGGATCCCAAGGCCGCTCATAACCGTGAGCATGACTGATATATCGGTTTCTAACCCTCTGCAGAGGTTGCACACTTCACCCACAAGTCGTGATTCCCATTCTGCTCGGAAATCATGACTCTCCATTGATCACTACTAAGGTGACCTAGCAGGGTCTCACTACGTAGCCTTTACAAAGATTTTCTAGAGGTCATAGCCGCCCGTTAGGTTTCTCCAGTTTGATAAACACAGTACATCTCCCCAAAGGAAGGGTGACTAACAAAACCAAATCAAAGAACCTCTGCAACCAGCCTCGGCAGAGCAAGTACAATGCCCGGACCCCATTGACGGCCCTACGACGAAGCCAACTACTCCTCTGGTTCCTCTAATTAATCAGCTAAGGGCGTCCCATTCCACCATCATGGTTGCACTGTTATCCCGGGTTGTCACTCCCTAAGCAGGTCCTTACGGAGAGGTACTCAGGAAACAGCCTGAGCCCCCTAAAGTATCACAGGAACATCATTGGGATAACATCATCGTATCATAATATTCACATCATGTTCATTGATTATAGTAAAGCAATAGTGAAAGGGAAATAGGGTCAAACCTTTTTCTAAATGATTTTGGTGGTTGAATTGCCCAACACAAATTATTGGACTAACTAGTTTGCTCTAGATTATGAGTTCTACAGATGCCAAAGGTTCAACACAAACCAATAAAAAGTCCAAGAAAGGGTTCAAATAAAAAGAGCAAAAGACAACCGAAGTGCTCCCTGGTCTGGCGCACCGAACTGTCCGGTGTGCCACCGGACAGTGTCCAGTGCACCAGGGTGGATCAACTCTGAAATGCTCAGCTTCGGGAATTTGGGGAGCCACTCCGCTATAATTCACCGGACTGTCCGGTGTAACACCGGACTGTTCGGTGTGCCAGCGGAGCAATGGCTATCTGCGCCAACGGTCGTCTGCAAAGGAAGAGTGAAACGCTACAGCGCGCGCCTACGCGCACAGAAGTCAGAGCAGGCGTCAGAAGGCACTCCGGACAATGAAAAGTGTTGTCCGGTGCACCACCGGACTGTCCGGTGGCCCCACATGGCAGAGCTCCAACGGTCGAACCCTAACGGTTGGGTGACGTGGCTAGCGCACCGAACTGTCCGGTGCGCCATACGACAGTAGCCCCTCCCAACGGCCACTTTGGTGGTTGGGCCTATAAATACCCCCCAACTACCAACACTTCAAGGCATCCAAGTTTTCAGCCAACACATTCAATACAAGAGCTATAGCATTCAATACAAGACACAATTAGAGTGAATCAAAATCTCTCCAAGTCCCAATTCCATTCAAAGCAATAGTGACTAGAAGAGAGAGTTTTTGTCGTGTTCATTTGAGCTCTTGCGCTTGAATCGCTTTTCTTCTTCTTTCTTTCTTGTCCCCAACTCAATTGTAATCAAGGCAAGAGACACCAATTGTGTGGTGGTCCTTGTGGGGACTCAGTGTCCCAATTAATTGAGAAGAGAAGCTCACTCGGTCTAGGTGACCATTTGAGAGAGGGAAAGGGTTGAAAGAGACCCAGTCTTTGTGACCACCTCAACGAGGAGTTGGTTTGCAAGAACCGAACCTCGGTAAAACAAATCACCATGTCATTCGTTCTTATTTACTTGTGATTTGTTTTCACCCTCTCTTTCAGACTCGATTATATTTCTAATGCTAACCCCGACTTGTAGTTGTGCTTAAGTTTATAATTTTCAGATTCCGCCTATTCACCCTCCTCTAGGCGACTTTCAATTGGTATCGGAGCTCGGTAGTTCATTAGAGCCTAACCGCTCGAGTGATGTCGGGAGATCACGCCAAGAAGGAGATGGTGACTGGCGAGAAGCCCGCCATAAGCCACAGGAAGGCTCCATCGGGAGAGTCCCACAACAAGAAGGAGGAATCACCTCCTCACAAGTCGCATCGGAGTGGCGACAAGGAAAAGAAGATGAAGAAGGTGGTCTACTACGAGACCGATTCTTCGTCGCCATCTACCTCCGGCTCTGACACGCCATCCGTCACTTCTAAGCGCCATGAGCGCAAGAAGTTTAGTAAGATCCCCCTACGCTATCCTCACATTTTAAAACATACTCCTTTACTTTTTGTCCCACTAGGCAAACCACCCATTTTTGAGGTTGAAGATTATAACATGTGGAGTGACAAAATGAGGCATCACCTAACCTCACTCCAAGCTAGTATTTGGGACGTTGTTGAGTTTGGAGTGCAGGTACCATCGCCGGGGGATGAAGATTATGATTCGGACGAGGTTGCCCAAATCCGGCACTTCAACTCGCAAGCCACTACTATACTCCTCGCCTCTCTAAGTCGAGAGGAGTATAATAAGGTGCAAGGGTTGAAGAGTGCCAAGGAAATTTGGGACGTGCTCAAGACCACGCACGAAGGAGACGAGGTGACCAAGATCACCAAGAGGGAAACGATCGAGGGGGAGCTCGGTCGTTTTATGCTCAACCAAGGAGAAGACCCGCAAGCCATGTACAACCAGCTAAAGACCTTGGTAAATCAAGTGCGCAACCTCGGGAGCACCAAATGGGATGACCATGAAATGGTCAAGGTTATTCTTAGATCACTCGTATTTCTTAATCCTACTTAAGTTCAATTAATTCATGGTGATCCGAGATATAAACTAATGTCTCCCGAGGAAGTGATAGGAAAATTTGTGAGCTTTGAATTGATGATCAAAGGCTCCAAGAAAATCATCGAGCAATGCGCCACCTCAACATCCAAGGTGCAACCCGTCGCATTCAAGGCGACGGAAGAAGAAAAGAAAGACTCTATACCAAGTAGGGTCCCCATCGACGCCTCCAAGCTCGATAACGAGGAAATGGCGCTCATCATCAAGAGCTTCCGCCAAATCCTCAAGCAAAGGAGGGGGAAAGACTACAAGCCCCGCTCCAAGAAAGTTTGCTACAAGTGTGGTAAGCCCGGTCACTTTATAGCAAAATGTCCTATTTCTAGTGACAGTGACAGGGGCGACGACAAGAGGGGGAAGAAGAAGGAGAAGAAGTACTACAAGAAGAAGGGTGGCGATGCCCATGTTTGCCGAGAGTGGGACTCCGACGAGAGCTCCACCGACTCCTCCGACGATGAGGACTGTAATACCCAAAAACGTATACAATGAGACTATAGTTGATCTCCTTATTTTGTGTGCCATCTAATCATTATAACAAGAGAATAACTATAAATATGAATAAGTAATTAAAACAAATGACACTTAAATAAAATATGCATCATGCTGGGATTTATTGTGTGTGTGCATTTGGTGACATAAGTAAACCAACATTCAAATGGAGGAATTAATACCTACTTTGAATAAATAGAATAGAAGGAGAAAAATACTATAAAGTACAAAATAAAACTTACTAATAAATTTGCCACAAAAAAAAGAATAATATCTAACCCAAGGACAAATTTGCCACAAAATAATTTCTTTTAGAGTTGAAGTTTTGAATTTGTAAAGGAACAAAAGAATAAAAAAAAGGGAAAGAGGAAGCAATTTTCGGCCAAGTGGGCCTCAATTCCTTCCTGGCGGCCCAAATACACCCGTGCAGTCCATTCTGCCTTCCCCTGCAATCTCACCTCCAGGCGGGCCCCTGGGGTCAGGAACTTGTGGCGCACTGGGAGCATGGCGCACTGGCTTTCTGCCGTGCGGGGCCCACTCCCCAGCCTCCCAGTTCGTATGTGCGGGGTGAACAATACTTACGTGTGGGGCCCGACAGTTTGCCGATCGTTACATCACGCGTAGGGCCGTCCTTCTGACTGTTTTGTGGGGCCAGCTGGTCAGCTATATCTTCAACGGACGACCGATTCGTCCGGGCAGGTATTGTTGGGATCACGCGTAGCTTACGGCCGTGGTATGCCCAGACCTTCCCTGCATCCATAAAATTGGGGACAACCCCTATGGTCTGCGCGCACGTCGACTCGCCCCCATCCATACCGAATCTGCGGCTGCCACCGTCCCCAAGCCTGTTGCGTCGTCTCGGCCAACCAGTGATCCCATGCGTAGTGCCGTCGCGTTCGTGTCGTCGAGGTGTGGGAATCGGCAGGACCGTCCGCTGAGCGCTTGGAACTTCCCTGTTCGTGCGGAGTTGGGCAGACCGGAGCTCTCCACCGTGCGTTGAAGATCGCGGGGCTGTCGCGGCACGTGGCCGGTCGTCCGTGCCGAATCGGTAAGCCTCCATGATTTTCCCTCGCCTCTACCCCTCTGACATAGGAACTGGCGCCATTGGGTAACTAGGGGGGAGGCTCGCGGTCGGGCATGCCATTAGCTGTGCGCCTGGGGTCGCGCCAGGGAAGAAGACGGTGCCCCACTTCTGTGGTGTGCTGTAGGAAGGGGGACGATCTCCAGCGCCGCCGTCGCCCAGCCCGGGATAGGGAGGAAAATGCCGCTGCAATGGCTCCTTGCCCCATCGGCGTTCGGAGTACACGGCATGGGCATATGCAATCACTGGGGCGGGTGATTCTGCGTGCGCTGTCACCATGGGAGTATCTGCGCCGCCGTGAGTATCCGCGGGAGGAAGAAGATTAGTTTGTGCCGTTGGATCCATTTCAGGTCGTTCTGATTTGGTTAGGGCGTGGGGGAATTTCAGCCATCGATCTTGTATCGGATGGATCATGTCACGTACCGGTTCGGGCGTGGTTGATTTAATCTGGGCCGTCCGCACGGGATCCAGCGGCTAGATCTTTCCGATAACCCTTCACTAGCCCATTTAACACATGAGCCCCTGGATTTATTGAGAATAAACCCGCCGTCCGTGGTAGCTGTGCACCGAGTCTGAGCGAATTTGCGAGTGAGCCCCTGATCTTTTTAGTAATTGGCGCGCAACCAGGAAAAACAGGGAAAATAGGGAAATCAATTTATAAAATGAATTTTTAATACCAAATTAAGTGCAAGAACTTGTTTAATGCCTAGAAAATTCCTACTAAATCCTTTTCAGTTCATTTCAGTCCCTAAAATCTTGTAATAATATTGTGCATCACATAGTTTCTCTGTTTTCACATGAAAGTCACATTAAAATCTATATCCTATTTAATCTTGTACAAAACACATATAATCTTCAGAAAATCATAACTCCTCCGTTTTAACTCTGATTTGATCCATTCAAGTTGCGTTAGTCTCGTAGCAACGCGTAGATCATTATTATTCAGTTTGTACTTATGTTTGGTATGATGTTAATTTTATCTATACCATGTTTGTTTGTATTGCTACGACTAGCGCGAGGCACGTGTCATCTGAAAAGCAAGTTGGTACCTGGATTCTCAAGTGCCAGGCAAGTTGTGCCCTTGACCACTTTTTACCCAATAATGTTCTTTAATATCACTTATCCATGCATAGGTTAATTTTGATGGGACCCAATAGGTTACCCTAGATTGTTTATCTCATTACCTTGTTCACCCCTGAATCACTTGGGTAGTTTGCTATTGCTTTACATGGTTTTGGGATAATCATTTATTACCTCTATGTTCCAGTTATTTTTGTTATTCTATTTATGTTCATGTTGAGATCATTAATGTTAATTGGAACATAGAGCTTAACTTGAGAACCACGTGCCACCACAAGGGTTTAATGGGACGCCCTTGGCTGATTAACTAGGAAAGCTAGTGGAAGACTACCTTACCCGAAAGGGGCAAGGGCAGTAGGGGAGAGGTCAGTGCGGGGAGGTCCCTGGTTGATTTTGCTGCGATGGCGGTCAGCCAGGAACCCTGTACTGGATCTTCCCATAAACTGTAGCGGGTTTTTGGAAGCTAGTGGAACTTTGTAAAGGCCTCGTAGTGTTGCCCTGCCGCGCTTCCTAGGTAGAGGTGTATGGGATTCATGACCCCTTGGCAGATGGGTAACATGACTTGTGGGTAAAGGGTACAACCTCTGCAGAGTGTAAAACTGGTATACTAGCCGAGCTCACGGTCATGAGCAGCTCAGGACTCTCTGATGTTTAAATTATGGAACTTAAATTCAATTTTGTCATTTGCATTGCATGGGTTTGTTATTAATTTTGTTCTATTACTTTACTTATGGTTTGGTATTTACTTACACTTAGTAACTGCTAATAAAATTTTGACCAACTACTTAAAAGCAATGCTCAGCTTTAACCCCTATCATTGATCAGCCTTACACTTCACATGAGCTCCCACCTTTGGTGAGTTCATGTCACATTATTCCCCACAACTTGTTGAGCGATGATCATGTGTGAGCTCACCCTTGCTGTCTCACACCCCCCCCACAGGAGATGATCAGGTGGTTCAGGAGGAGCCGCCTAACACTGAGGAGTTCGATCTGATCTAGGTGGCGTTTCTCAGTTGACATTGGCGCCAACGATCCTTAGTTCGTTTTATGTTTATTCTTTTATTTTGTAATAAGTCTTCCGCTATGTAATAAATACTCTGATGTTATTGACATTTATCTCTATACACTCTGTTATTATATATGTTGTCTTCTTGGCGCATGTATGAGATGCACCCGGCTTTGTCCTTTAAAACCGGGTGTTACAGAAGTGGTATCAGAGGAAATGTTGACTGTAGGACGAGACCTAGATAGAAATGGACAAACCCTCTCTTACTTACCTTACTCTGATTCATTCTATACTTACCTCATCTTGGTCTTGTCTCACCTTTTGCTATGCTACTCTAATTAATCTTATCTTTTCTACTCTAAGACAAGATGGGTTTCACACCTTGGAATCCTACCACTAAGATCTCTTTAAGAGATAGGAGACCTAAGACGAAATTAAAATTATTTTCTCTATTAAAAATGTTGGTTGATTGTTCTGATGATCAATGCCTGATTTGCTTCTTTGATTGAGTGAAATAGTATAGATGGACATCTTAGCATGTACCACCATAAGGTAATGTATTAGCTTTAGTGGATAACACACTAATCTACTTAGCTAATAAATCCCCCGTAGTAACATTCCTCGTAATTACTCAACTTGTCTACAATTCTTCCTTTCTTACCCTGTGTTTCTAACCCAGATGGGCTACCCCTATACTGTTAGAAGAGAGCAGTATAGACTTGATCCTTGGTATGTCATGGTTAAGAAAGGCAAAGACAGTTTATACACTGTGCTAGGGGAACCATAGAACTCACCAGTTCCAAAGGAGAAAGATTTCAAGTTAATATTGCAGTAACCTCCTCATCCATGCGTGCAATGTTCTTTATACCTGAGGAGTTTGTTGGTGACAACATCCGGGTGGTTAGAGATTTTCCGGATGTCTTTCCACAAGAGTTACCATGGATGCCACCATATAGGGAAGTTGAGTTTGTTATTGATCTCTTACCTGGAACCGCCCCTATTTCTAAACGGCCGTATAGGATGTCCGTAGAGGAGTTGAAGGAACTGAAGAAGCAGTTAACTGAATTACAAGAAGTTGGGTACATTCGTCCGAGTTCCTCACCTTGGGGAGCACCGGTTCTGTTTGTACAGAAGAAGGATGGATCGCAGCGGATATGTGTGGATTATAGATCTCTTAATGATGTTACGGTGAAGAACAAGTACCCGTTGCCCCGTATTGAGGATTTATTTGATCAGATGAGAGGTGCTAGAGTATTCTCGAAGATTGATCTCCGATCGAGATACCATCAAATGAAGATTAGGCTATCGGACATTCCCAAGACAATTTCTCGACCCGATATGGATTATATGAGTTTACTGTTATGTCATTTGGATTAACCAATGCACCAGCTTATTTTATGAACTTGATGAACAAGGTGTTTATGGAGTATTTGGACAGATTCGTCGTGGTATTCATCGACGATATTCTTATTTATTCTCAGAGTGATAGTGATCACGAGGAACATCTGAGGATGGTGCTACAGAAGCTACGAGATAATCAACTATATGCCAAGTTCAGCAAGTGCGAGTTTTGGATTGGCGAGGTGCCATTTCTTGGACATATCATTTCTAATGGAGGGATATCAGTGGATCCTGCTAAAGCCAAGGAGATAGTGGTGTGGAGCATACCCACTATAGTTACTAAGATTCGGAGTTTCTTGGGACTCGCAGGATATTATCGGAGATTTATTGAAGGATTCTCTAAAATTGCCAAGTCTATGACCTCGCTTTTGGAGAAAGGAAAAGAATTTAAGTGGGACGAGAAGTGTCAAGACAGCTTTGATCTATTGAAGAAGAGGTTGATGTCGCCACCAGTATTGGTTATGCCAGACCTACAGAAAGGATTTGATATCTATTGCGATGCATGTGGCCAAGGCTTAGGGTGTGTGCTCATGCAAGAAGGACATGTGATTGCCTATGCATCTCGTCAGTTACGGAAACATGAATTGAACTACCCCACTCATGACTTGGAACTAGCAGCAGTTGTGCATGCACTTAAGATTTGGAGACACTACATTATGGGGACTAAGTGCCAAGTATATACGGATCATAAGAGTTTGAAGTATATATTCACTCAGAAGGATCTCAACCTTAGGCAACGTCGTTGGTTGGAGCTTATAAAGGATTATGATTTGGAGATTCACTATCACCCGGGCAAGGCTAATTTGGTTGCAGATGCCTTGAGTCGCAAGGAGCATGTTCATTCAGCTATTGTTGCCCAGCTACCCAATGAGATTGTTGAGGATTTCAGGAGACTTAACCTGGGGATAGTTGCTCATACTGAAGGAGTTACTATTGATGTGGAACCTACTTTGGAGCAAGAGATCCGCAAAGGACAAATTGGTGATGCTAAAATAAAAGAGATTAAGGATCTGATTACTGAAGGTCGAGTTCCGGAGTTCACGGAAGATGAGCAAGGCACCGTATGGTTCAAGGACAAGATATGTGTTCCTGAGTTTGAAAGCCTTCGTGAGACTATTTTAAAGGAAGCCCATGACTCGGATTACTCTATTCATCCTGGTAGTACCAAGATGTATCAGGATTTGAAACGGAAGTATTGGTGGTATGGATTGAAAAGAGATGTGGCTGCACATGTGGCTATGTGTGATGTATGTCAAAGAGTCAAGGCTGAACACCAGAGGCCAGCTGGACTACTGCATCCACTGAAGATACCCGAGTGGAAATGGGAAGAGATTGGTATGGATTTCATTACTGGATTGCCTCGCACCCAAAAATGGATATGATGCTATATGGGTGATTGTGGATAGATTGACTAAAGTGGCTCACTTTATTCCTGTCAAGACTACTTATAAAGGTTCTCAGCTAGCAGAGTTATATATGACTCGGATTGTGTGTTTGCATGGAGTACCAAAGAAGATCGTGTCTGATCGAGGTTCACAGTTCACCTCAAGGTTTTGGAGAAGCTTTCATGAGAATATGAGTACAAAGTTGAATTTTAGTACAGCTTATCACCCTCAGACTGATGGACAGACTGAAAGGACTAATCAAGTATTGGAATACATGTTGAGAGCTTGTACCCTTCAGCATGGTAGTAGTTGGGACAAGAGTCTACCTTATGCTGAGCTCTCATATAATGATAGTTGCCAAGCCAGTCTGAAGATGTCACTGTTTGAGACTCTGTATGGCAGGAAGTGCAGGACTCCTCTATTTTGGACCAGACCGGGGGAAGATAGTTCTTTGGACCTGAACTTATTCAAGAGATAGAAGAACAAGTCCGTATAATTCGGAAGAATTGAGGGTAGCTCAGACCAGGCAAAAGAGCTACGCTGATAATAGAAGAAGACCACTAGAATTTGAGAAAGGTGATTATGTGTACCCCATGGTGTCACCACTTCGTGGATTGAGGAGATTTAAAGTTAAAGGAAAAGTGTCCCCTCGCTTTATTGAACCCTTTAGAGTTTTTAGGCGAGTTGGAGAGATGACCTATCAACTCGAGCTACCTGATAATCTATCTAATGTGCACAATGTATTTCATGTGTCTCAACTTAAGAAGTATCTCTGTGTCCCTAAGGAACAGTTGCCAGTGGATGACCTCAGTGTTCAGGGTGATTTGACTTATGCTGAGTACCCCATCAAGAGTTTGGATACTTTGACTCGAGTTACGAGGAATATAGTTATAAAGATGTGCAAAGTTCAATGGAGTCACCATGGAGAAGATGAAGCTACATGGGAAAGAGAAGAAGAGCTTCGTATAGATTTTCCCCACCTTTTCCCTAGATCTTCTTAAATCTCGAGGACGAGATTATTTTTAAGGGGGGTAGGATTTGTAATACCCAAAAACGTATACAATGAGACTATAGTTGATCTCCTTATTTTGTGTGCCATCTAATCATTATAACAAGAGAATAACTATAAATATGAATAAGTAATTAAAACAAATGACACTTAAATAAAATATGCATCATGCTGGGATTTATTGTGTGTGTGCATTTGGTGACATAAGTAAACCAACATTCAAATGGAGGAATTAATACCTACTTTGAATAAATAGAATAGAAGGAGAAAAATACTATAAAGTACAAAATAAAACTTACTAATAAATTTGCCACAAAAAAAAGAATAATATCTAACCCAAGGACAAATTTGCCACAAAATAATTTCTTTTAGAGTTGAAGTTTTGAATTTGTAAAGGAACAAAAGAATAAAAAAAAGGGAAAGAGGAAGCAATTTTCGGCCAAGTGGGCCTCAATTCCTTCCTGGCGGCCCAAATACACCCGTGCAGTCCATTCTGCCTTCCCCTGCAATCTCACCTCCAGGCGGGCCCCTGGGGTCAGGAACTTGTGGCGCACTGGGAGCATGGCGCACTGGCTTTCTGCCGTGCGGGGCCCACTCCCCAGCCTCCCAGTTCGTATGTGCGGGGTGAACAATACTTACGTGTGGGGCCCGACAGTTTGCCGATCGTTACATCACGCGTAGGGCCGTCCTTCTGACTGTTTTGTGGGGCCAGCTGGTCAGCTATATCTTCAACGGACGACCGATTCGTCCGGGCAGGTATTGTTGGGATCACGCGTAGCTTACGGCCGTGGTATGCCCAGACCTTCCCTGCATCCATAAAATTGGGGACAACCCCTGTGGTCTGCGCGCACGTCGACTCGCCCCCATCCATACCGAATCTGCGGCTGCCACCGTCCCCAAGCCTGTTGCGTCGTCTCGGCCAACCAGTGATCCCATGCGTAGTGCCGTCGCGTTCGTGTCGTCGAGGTGTGGGAATCGGCAGGACCGTCCGCTGAGCGCTTGGAACTTCCCTGTTCGTGCGGAGTTGGGCAGACCGGAGCTCTCCACCGTGCGTTGAAGATCGCGGGGCTGTCGCGGCACGTGGCCGGTCGTCCGTGCCGAATCGGTAAGCCTCCATGATTTTCCCTCGCCTCTACCCCTCTGACATAGGAACTGGCGCCATTGGGTAACTAGGGGGGAGGCTCGCGGTCGGGCATGCCATTAGCTGTGCGCCTGGGGTCGCGCCAGGGAAGAAGACGGTGCCCCACTTCTGTGGTGTGCTGTAGGAAGGGGGACGATCTCCAGCGCCGCCGTCGCCCAGCCCGGGATAGGGAGGAAAATGCCGCTGCAATGGCTCCTTGCCCCATCGGCGTTCGGAGTACACGGCATGGGCATATGCAATCACTGGGGCGGGTGATTCTGCGTGCGCTGTCACCATGGGAGTATCTGCGCCGCCGTGAGTATCCGCGGGAGGAAGAAGATTAGTTTGTGCCGTTGGATCCATTTCAGGTCGTTCTGATTTGGTTAGGGCGTGGGGGAATTTCAGCCATCGATCTTGTATCGGATGGATCATGTCACGTACCGGTTCGGGCGTGGTTGATTTAATCTGGGCCGTCCGCACGGGATCCAGCGGCTAGATCTTTCCGATAACCCTTCACTAGCCCATTTAACACATGAGCCCCTGGATTTATTGAGAATAAACCCGCCGTCCGTGGTAGCTGTGCACCGAGTCTGAGCGAATTTGCGAGTGAGCCCCTGATCTTTTTAGTAATTGGCGCGCAACCAGGAAAAACAGGGAAAATAGGGAAATCAATTTATAAAATGAATTTTTAATACCAAATTAAGTGCAAGAACTTGTTTAATGCCTAGAAAATTCCTACTAAATCCTTTTCAGTTCATTTCAGTCCCTAAAATCTTGTAATAATATTGTGCATCACATAGTTTCTCTGTTTTCACATGAAAGTCACATTAAAATCTATATCCTATTTAATCTTGTACAAAACACATATAATCTTCAGAAAATCATAACTCCTCCGTTTTAACTCTGATTTGATCCATTCAAGTTGCGTTAGTCTCGTAGCAACGCGTAGATCATTATTATTCAGTTTGTACTTATGTTTGGTATGATGTTAATTTTATCTATACCATGTTTGTTTGTATTGCTACGACTAGCGCGAGGCACGTGTCATCTGAAAAGCAAGTTGGTACCTGGATTCTCAAGTGCCAGGCAAGTTGTGCCCTTGACCACTTTTTACCCAATAATGTTCTTTAATATCACTTATCCATGCATAGGTTAATTTTGATGGGACCCAATAGGTTACCCTAGATTGTTTATCTCATTACCTTGTTCACCCCTGAATCACTTGGGTAGTTTGCTATTGCTTTACATGGTTTTGGGATAATCATTTATTACCTCTATGTTCCAGTTATTTTTGTTATTCTATTTATGTTCATGTTGAGATCATTAATGTTAATTGGAACATAGAGCTTAACTTGAGAACCACGTGCCACCACAAGGGTTTAATGGGACGCCCTTGGCTGATTAACTAGGAAAGCTAGTGGAAGACTACCTTACCCGAAAGGGGCAAGGGCAGTAGGGGAGAGGTCAGTGCGGGGAGGTCCCTGGTTGATTTTGCTGCGATGGCGGTCAGCCAGGAACCCTGTACTGGATCTTCCCATAAACTGTAGCGGGTTTTTGGAAGCTAGTGGAACTTTGTAAAGGCCTCGTAGTGTTGCCCTGCCGCGCTTCCTAGGTAGAGGTGTATGGGATTCATGACCCCTTGGCAGATGGGTAACATGACTTGTGGGTAAAGGGTACAACCTCTGCAGAGTGTAAAACTGGTATACTAGCCGAGCTCACGGTCATGAGCAGCTCAGGACTCTCTGATGTTTAAATTATGGAACTTAAATTCAATTTTGTCATTTGCATTGCATGGGTTTGTTATTAATTTTGTTCTATTACTTTACTTATGGTTTGGTATTTACTTACACTTAGTAACTGCTAATAAAATTTTGACCAACTACTTAAAAGCAATGCTCAGCTTTAACCCCTATCATTGATCAGCCTTACACTTCACATGAGCTCCCACCTTTGGTGAGTTCATGTCACATTATTCCCCACAACTTGTTGAGCGATGATCATGTGTGAGCTCACCCTTGCTGTCTCACACCCCCCCCACAGGAGATGATCAGGTGGTTCAGGAGGAGCCGCCTAACACTGAGGAGTTCGATCTGATCTAGGTGGCGTTTCTCAGTTGACATTGGCGCCAACGATCCTTAGTTCGTTTTATGTTTATTCTTTTATTTTGTAATAAGTCTTCCGCTATGTAATAAATACTCTGATGTTATTGACATTTATCTCTATACACTCTGTTATTATATATGTTGTCTTCTTGGCGCATGTATGAGATGCACCCGGCTTTGTCCTTTAAAACCGGGTGTTACAAGGACGCCGCCAACATCGCCATCAACAAGGGCCTCCTCTTCCCCAATGTCGGCCACAAGTGCCTCATGGCAAAGGACGACAAGAAGAAGAAGGTAAAATCTAGATCTGCCACTAAGTATGCAACTTCTAGTGATGAGGATAATTCTAGTGATGATGAGGATAACTTGCTTACTCTTTTTGCAAATCTTAACATGCAACAAAAAGAGAAATTGAATGAATTGATTAGTGCTATTCATGAGAAGGATGAACTCTTGGATAGCCAAGAGGACTTCCTTATTAAGGAAAACAAAAAGCATGTTAAGGTTAAAAATGCTTATGCTCTAGAGGTAGAAAAATGTGAAAAATTAACTAGTGAGCTAAGCACTTGCCATGACACTATTTCTAGCCTTAGAAGTGAAAATTCCAAATTAATTGCTAAGGTTGAGAAATCAAATGTTTGTGATGATTCAATTGTTAATCTTAGAAATGATAATGCTAGTTTAATTGCTAAGATTGACATGTTGAATGAATCTCTTGCTAGCCTTAAGAATGAGAATGAAAAATTAATTGCTAAGGCTAAGGATTTAAATGTTTGCAATGATGCTATTACCAATCTTAGAGATGAGAATGCTATTTTACACGCTAGAATTGTTGAATTAAATGATTGCAAACCCTCTACATCTATGGTTGATCATGTTTCTATTTGCACTAGATGTAGAGATATTAATGTTGATGCTATTTATGATCACCTTGCTATGATTAAACAACAAAATGATCATATAGCTAAACTAGATGCTAAAATTGCCGAGCATAAACTAGAAAATGAGAAATTAAAATTTGCTCGTAGCATGCTTTATAGTGGAAGATGGCCTGGCATTAAGGATGGCATTGGCTCCCAACAGGGAGACAATGTCAAGCTTAATGCCCCACCTAAAAGATTGTCTAATTTTGTTAAGGGCAAGGCTCCCATGCCTCAGGATAATGAGGGCTATATTTTATATCCTGCTGGTTATCCTAAGGATAAGATTAGGAGAATTCATGCAAAGAAGACTCATTCTGTTTCTCACCATGCTTTTATTTATAACAATGAGGCTTCTAGCTCTAGGCGTTCTACCCATGTTAAAATGCCTAAGAAGAAATCTCCTACTGCATCAAATGATCATAACATTTCATTTAAGACTTTTGATGCTTCATATGTGCTCACTAACAAATCAGGCAAAGTAGTTGCCAAATATGTTGGGGGCAAACACAAGGGGTCAAAGACTTGTGTTTGGGTACCCAAGGTGCTTGTTTCTAATGTGAAAGGACCCAAGACCGTTTGGGTACCTAAGAACAAGGCCTAAATTTGTTTTGTAGGTTTATGCATCCGGGGGCTCAAGTTGGATCATTGATAGCGGGTGCACAAACCACATGACTGGGGAGAAAAGGATGTTCTCCTCCTATGAGAAAAACCAAGATCCCCAAAGAGCGATCACATTCGGGGATGGAAATCAAGGTTTGGTCAAAGGACTTGGTAAAATTGCAATATCACCTGACCATTCCATTTCCAATGTTTTTCTTGTAGATTCTTTAGATTATAACTTGCTTTCAGTTTCTTAATTATGCAAAATGGGCTACAATTGTCTTTTTACGGATGTAGGTGTTACTGTCTTTAGAAGAAGTGATGATTCAATAGCTTTTAAGGGAGTGTTAGAGGGTCAGCTATACTTAGTTGATTTTAATAAAGCTGAACTTGACACTTGCTTAATTGCTAAGACTAACATGGGTTGGCTCTGGCATCGCCGACTAGCCCATGTTGGGATCAAGAATTTCACAAGCTTCTAAAGGGAGAACACATTTTGGAACTAACAAATGTTCATTTTGAGAAAGACAGGATTTGTAGCGCATGTCAAGCAGGGAAGGAAGTTGGTGTTCATCATCCACACAAGAACATCATGACGACTGACAGGCCACTGGAGCTACTCCACATGGACCTATTCGGCCCGATAGCTTACATAAGCATCGGCGGGAGTAAGTACTGTCTATTTATTGTGGATGATTATTCTCGCTTCACTTGGGTGTTCTTTTTGCAGGAAAAATCACAAACCCAAGAGACCTTAAAGGGATTCTTGAGACGGGCTCAAAATGAGTTCAGCTTAAGAATCAAGAAGATAAGAAGCGACAATGGAACGGAGTTCAAGAACTCACAAATTGAAGGCTTCCTTGAGGAGGAGGGCATCAAGCATGAGTTCTCCTCTCCCTACACGCCACAAGAAAATGGTGTAGTGGAGAGGAAGAATAGAACTCTACTTGACATGGCGAGGACCATGCTTGATGAGTACAAGACACCGGATCGATTTTGGGCCGAGGCGATTAACACCGCTTGCTACGCCATCAACCGGTTATATCTACACCGAATCCTCAAGAAGACATCTTATGTACTCCTCACCGGTAAAAAGCCCAATGTTTCATATTTTAGAGTCTTTGGTAGCAAATGTTTTATTCTTGTTAAAAGAGGTAGAAAATCTAAATTTGCTCCTAAGGCTGTAGAAGGCTTTTTACTTGGTTATGACTCAAACATAAGGGTATATAGAGTCTTTAACAAGTCCACTAGACTAGTTGAAGTTTCTTGTGACATTGTGTTTGATGAGATTAACGGCTCTCAAGTAGAGCAAGTTGATCTTGATGAGCTAGATGATGCAGAGGCTCCATGCATCGCGCTAAGGAACATGTCCATTGGGGATGTGTGTCCTAAGGAATCCGAAGAGCCTCCACAAGCACAAGATCAATCATCTTCCATGCAAGCATCTCCACCAACCCAAGATGAGGATCAAGCTCAAGATGATGAAAATGAAGATCAAGAAGATGAGCCACCTCAAGAGGAGGACAATGATCAAGGGGGAGATGCCAATGATCAAGACAAGGAAGATGAACAAGATCCAAGGTCACCACACCCAAGAGTCCACCAAGCAATTCAAAGAGATCACCCCGTGAACACCATCCTCGACGATATTCATAAGGGGGTAACCACTCGATCTCGAATCGCTCATTTTTGTGAACATTACTCTTTTGTTTCCTCTATTGAGCCATACAGGGTAGAGGAAGCACTTCAAGATTCGGATTGGGTGCTGGCGATGCAAGAGGAGCTCAACAACTTCACGAGGAATGAGGTATGGCATTTAGTTCCACGTCCTAATCAAAATGTTGTAGGAACCAAGTGGATCTTCCGCAACAAGCAAGATGAGCATGGTGTGGTGACAAGGAACAAAGCATGACTTGTGGCCAAGGGTTATTCACAAGTCGAAGGTTTGGATTTTGGTGAAACCTATGCACCCGTAGCTAGGCTTGAGTCAATTCGTATATTACTTGCCTATGCTACTTACCATGGCTTTAAGCTCTATCAAATGGACAGGAAAAGTGCCTTCCTCAATGGACCAATCAAGGAAGAGGTCTATGTTAAGTAATCTCCAGGCTTTGAAGATAGTGAGTATCCTAACCATGTTTATAAACTCTCTAAGGCGCTTTATGGGCTCAAGCAAGCCCCAAGAGCATGGTATGAATGCCTAAGAGATTTTCTTATCACTAATGGCTTCAAAGTCGGAAAAGCCGATCCTACTCTCTTTACTAAAACAATTGCAAATGATTTGTTTGTATGCAAAATTTATGTTGATGATATTATATTTGGGTCTACTAACAAATCTATATGTGAAGAGTTTAGTAGGATCATGATACAAAAATTCGAGATGTCTATGATGGGGGAGTTGAAGTATTTTCTAGGCTTTCAAGTGAAGCAACTCCAAGAGGGCACCTTCATCAGCCAAACAAAGTACATTCAAGACATACTCACCAAGTTTGGAATGAAGGATGCCAAGCCCATCAAGACACCCATGGGAACCAATGGGCATCTCGACCTCGACACGGGAGGTAAATCCGTAGATCAAAAGGTATACCGGTCGATGATAGGATCTTTACTCTATTTATGTGCATCTCGACCGGATATTATGCTTTCCGTATGCATGTGTGCAAGGTTCCAAGCCGATCCTAAGGAAGTTAACCTTAGGACCGTGAAGAGAATCTTGAGATATTTAGTTCATACACCTAAGTTTGGTCTTTGGTACCCCAAGGGATCCTCTTTTGATTTATTATGATATTCTGATGTTGATTGGGCAGGGTGTAAAATTGATAGGAAGAGCACATCAGGGACTTGTCAGTTTCTGGGGAGATCCCTGGTGTCTTGGGCTTCAAAGAAACAAAACTCAGTAGCTCTTTCTATCGCCAAAGCCGAGTATATTGCCGCAGGCCATTGCTGCGCGCAATTGCTTTGGATGAGGCAAACCCTCAGGGACTATGGCTACAAATTTAGCAAAGTCCCTCTCCTATGTGATAATGAGAGTGCAATCCGCATAGCGGATAATCCCGTTGAACACAGCCGCACTAAGCACATAGCCATTCAGTATCACTTTTTGAGAGATCACCAACAAAGGGGGGATATCGAGATAGCCTATATTAACACCAAAGATCAATTGGCCGATATCTTTACCATACCATTAGTTGAGAAAACCTTTACCAAACTTAGGAATGAGCTAAATATTCTTGATTCTAGGAATTTTGATTGATACTTTGCACACGTCGCTCATTTATATACCTTTGATCATATCTCTTTTATGTCTATGACTAATGTGTTTTCAAGTGTATTCTCATGCTTAGTCATAGAATTGAATGGGAAAAGGAGTATTCGACAAAGACAACGCTTCCACTCAACTCCATCGGTATTATCCACTCTTTGCCGGTATTCCGCATCATTCTCCACTTTGGTATAATTTTCACTCATATTTATTTGTTTGTCATTGGGGAGAAAGTAAAAGGGCTTATATTTCACTCACGAGTATCTGTTTTTGGCGATTCATGCCAAAGGGGGAGAAAGTATTAGCCCAAAGCAAAGGACCGCACCACCACCAAAATTTAAAATGAAGTTTTCAAATTGCTATCTTTATGTGTTTTCAAAAGGGGAGAAAGTATCTTAAAAAATTTGTAAAACCCTCTTGAACACTAAGAGGAGAATTTCATTAAGGGGGAGTTTTGTTTAAATCAAAGGAAAAGCAATTCAAACAGGGGGAGAAAATTTCAAATCTTGAAAATGCTTCTTTCAATCTTATTCATATTCCTTTGACTATTTGCAAAAGGTTTTTGAAAAGAATTTTTACAAAGAATTTGCAAAAACAAAACTTGTGGTGCAAGCCTGGTCCAAAATTTTAAATAAGAAGAAAACCATCCATGCATATCTAGTAGAAATAATTATTGGTCTCACTCCAAGCAACCTTTGCACTTACCTTATGCAAACTAGTTCAATTCTGCACTTTTATATTTGCTTTGGTTTGTGTTGGCATCAATCACCAAAAAGGTGGAGATTGAAAGGGAAATAGGGTCAAACCTTTTCCTAAATGATTTTGGTGGTTGAATTGCCCAACACAAATTATTGGACTAACTAGTTTGCTCTAGATTATGAGTTCTACAGGTGCCAAAGGTTCAACACAAACCAATAAAAAGTCCAAGAAAGGGTTCAAATAAAAAGAGCAAAAGACAACCGAAGTGCTCCCTGGTCTGGCGCACCGGACAGTGTCTGGTGCACCAGGGTGGATCAACTCTGAACTGCTCAGCTTCGGGAATTTGGGGAGCCACTCCGCTATAATTCACCGGACTGTCCGGTGTAACACCGGAGCAACGGCTATCTGCGCCAACGGTCGTCTGCAAAGGAACAGTGAAACGCTACAATGCGCGCCTGCGCACGTAGAAGTTAGAGCAGGCGTCAGAAGGCGCACCGGACAGTGAACAGTGGATGTCCGGTGCACCACCGGACTGTAGCCCCTCCCAACGGCCACTTTGGTGGTTGGGGCTATAAATACCCCGCAACCACCAACACTTCAAGGCATCCAAGTTTTCAGCCAACACATTCAATACAAGAGCTATAGCATTCAATACAAGACACAATTAGAGTGAATCAAAATCTCTCCAATTCCCAATTCCAGTCAAAGCAATAGTGACTAGAAGAGAGAGTTTTTGTCATGTTCATTTGAGCTCTTGCGCTTGGATCGCTTTTATTCTTCTTTCTTTCTTGTTCCCAACTCAATTGTAATCAAGGCAAGAGACACCAATTGTGTGGTGGTCCTTGTGGGGACTTAGTGTCCCGATTAATTGAGAAGAGAAGCTCACTCGGTCTAGGTGACCGCTTGAGAGAGGGAAAGGGTTGAAAGAGACCCAGTCTTTGTGACCACCTCAACGGGGAGTAGGTTTGCAAGAACCGAACCTCGGTAAGACAAATCATCGTGTCATCCGTTCTTATTTACTTGTGATTTGTTTTCACCCTCTCTTTCGGACTCGATTATATTTTTAACGCTAACCCCGGCTTGTAGTTGTGCTTAAGTTTATAATTTTCAGATTCCGCCTATTCACCCCCCTCTAGGCGACTTTCAAATAGCGTAAAGCTAACCATGATAACCCAAAAGGTAAACAAGGATAAGATAAATAGAAAGCTAGTCAATCCTTAAGTTTTAATTAAGTAATGCGGGACCGTGAATTATAAATAGATAGGACATAATGGGTCAGAGGACACTTGCCTTCACCAAACAGATGCTCAGGGTCTCTGATCTCGTAGAACTCGAGGAGATTGATCTCTTGGTCGCCAACGCTTGATCATCAATTCCTCGAAGCGCGGAAACAAATCACGATCTAATCGCAACGCGAAGCGAAGACGAACCAGCACAAGTAGGCAAACATATATATATGCATAAGAACATTACACCATACAAGGTAAAATGTAATAAAACATGCAAGACGAAAAGGAACGCGCTACTACGGTCACGCGAGGAAAAAGAAACGCGACAGATGGAGCTACGGTCTAGAAGTTAGCGCGTTTAAGTTAAACAAATATTAACTATAACATTGAATTTGACATTATCAAAAATAAATAATATCTACCCTTTAGTTTGATTAGTCTGCTACACTAACAGCTGTGAGTTAAATAAGTAATTTAATAAAAATGAACGATTCTAAGTGAGGCGAAAATTACGACACGTGAAACAGCACGTCACCACGTGCTGAACGGCACGCGCGAAGGAGCACACGGACAGCACGCACGACAACGCGCGACCATGTGCGACTGACGTGTGACGACGCGCGCGAAAAGCACGCGACAACACGTTAACCAAACGTGTGGCGTGAACGCGCGAACGAACGACGATGACGTACAAGCAGCACGCGAACGACACGTGAAACAGCATGCCACCTCATGTGGAACAACCCACGCGACAAGCGGAGAAGAACCAATTAGATGTCGTGTTTAAACTATACAAGTATCAAATAAATAAAAAGTATTTAAGTCAATATCAACCATGTTAATATTTATTCATAAAAACACAAGTTTGTGTTGACAAATATATATTTAATTTAATTGGAATACTAATCTAATAAACATTAGTCAAGCAACCATTAAATAAATTAATTAAAATGTGTGACCCGATAAGTTATTGTTATTAACATGATTGATTATAAGCAAAAACAATTTATTATCAGGAGCAGACGTCGTGCGACTCGCGCCATCGGCACGCGAGATACGTGTGAACGATGCGCGGTAAGGCGAGCGACATATGTAAGTGGCACACGCGACGCATGCAGATGACGTGTGACAACACGTGCGAACCGCACGCGTGCCACGCGCGATCGACGCGCGACAACACGAGAATAATGCACGAATTATACGCACGAACAACACGACGACGACGAGCGCCACACGTGCGAATAGCGCGTAGACAGTGCGACGACGCGCACAACTCATAAGAGTCACTAACAGACATCGTGTTTATACCAAACACTAAATAGGTATTAAATACCATATTTAAGTTGTTAAAATCTCCTTACCACATATTTACAATCGCCTAACTAAAACCATAATTTTAATCTGATTGAGTATTCAGTTTACTGACTGACAATTAAATAGAAAATTAATTAGCGCAGGGGATAGACGAGGTAGACGGGAGGGGGGTAGACGGGAGTCGTCTAGGGTAGACGAACGTCATCTAGGGGTAGACGGATGTCGTCGGGACCCCGACGACACGCTGCGCGTACGCGAACCAATGCGCACAACAGTGCGTGACATGCGCGAGTCAACACGACTACGCGCGCGAATAGCACGCTGACGCGCAAACGTGAATTACTACATAGATGTCGCCTCTATACTAGACAAGTATTAAATTTAAAACATTTGTGTAGTCATTAATCACACTATCATATATTTATAAAGCGCAAGTTAAAATGATAAATTAGTTATTTTAATAACTAACAGGTAAATAATTAATTCATTAATTAAATAAACATGCGTCGCGACCAAACAATGTTCCTAATATGAATTTGACACCGCTAGAGTTGACGTGACCGAACGAGTTATGACGCATGAGACTCAATACATTTAAACCTATAGTGAACTTATAAACAACGCGATACACGGGTACTGATAAATTATGTCGTATTCATACTAACTACGCATTAAACACGACATTTAAGTTGGCGTACACACACTAACGGGTATCTACAAACGCATAATTAAAATCATTAATTAGGTTCCATTGAGTTGTTATTTTAATAATACACAACTAAACAAGTAATCAATTATTTAACATGAACAATATAGCGAAATGATTTTACTAAAGCGTGCAAACAACGATTTATGCGAACGACGACGCGCACGGACAGCACGTGAACGGCGCATGACGACACGTGCGACAACCCATGAATTGCATGTAAATCAGACGTGCTGCACGCGGCGTGAATCATGCGACAGCGAGGGAGTTTTGCATATGGTTCGGACGAGGGGGCTTACCACGGGCGAACGGTGACAAACGACATGGGTTCGACGCAGATGGGTGGCGCGGTGGGGCGGGGCTCGGCCGTGGGCTCCTGCAGGGGGAAAGGCCGCAGGGGCGCGGTGGGCGCTCGCTGGAGCAGAGCATAGCGAAGGCGGGCTGCACCGGCGGTGAGGGGAGGGAGCGGCTGGATGTGCCATCCAGTGCAGGGTCGAGCGGCTCGGGCGCGATAGCGCGCCAGCCGCGCTTGGCTTGGGTGCGCGCAGAGGAAAGGCCGCGATAGCGACCACAAGGCGGCCAGCTAGGCTGGGGAACACGGCGAGGGCACGGATCAGCCATGCATAGAGAAGGGAGAGGGAGGATGGGAGGGGAGGAGCTCACCTCGGCGATCGTGATGACGACCGGGACGACGAGGTGCTCCGACGAGGGCGTGGGCAACATCGGGGCGAGCTCGTGACGGAAGCCGGACGCGGCACTAGCGGTGGCCCGATGCACGCATCACGGCACGGCCGCACAGCGACCTAGGGAAACGGTGTAGCGAGCGCTGGGCGCGAGTGGGCGAGCAAATGGGGCGAGGGGCATGGGGTGGGAGAGAAGAGGGCTGGGGGTTGGCAGCACCGCGAGCGTGCGTGTCGTGGGCACTGAAGGATCGGCCCAGTGGTTGGGGGAAGATGTGGGTGAGTTAGACGCGCACATCGCGGGGAAGACGATGGGGGAAGTTGCACAGGAGTCGGCGCTGTCCTGTGGGGCCCCCTGGCAGTGGCGGACGTGATGCGCGGCAGCGGCGTGTGGGGGCGCGCATGCGCGCTGCGGGCGAGCGGTGGCCGAGCGTGGCTAGGTGCGGCTAGGAGCGCGCTGGGCAGGCGCGCGCAGGCGGCGGCGGCTGGGCGCGCACGGTGCTAGGGTTGTGGGGCGCGCGCAGGAGGCTACATGGGCGGAGCTAGGCCGCACGGGGAGCTGGGCCGCGCACGCTGGGCCGAGGCAGGGAGGAATGGCTGGGCTGAGGCTGGTGGCCTGGGCGCAGCGTGGGGGGACGAGCTGGGCCGTGGGAGGGTTGCGTGCGGGAATGGGCCACGAGGCGCTGGGGTAGGCCGAGCTAGGCTGGGCCAAAGGGGCAAGAGAGAGGGGTTTCTTCTTTTCTTTTCCTATTTGAATTCTTAATTAAATGAATGCTCCCCAAAATCACTCAACAAGCAAGAAAAAATAGATGTATGCTCTGGTATGATGCAACATAAAAACTCCTATATGTTTTACTTTACTAGGCTCACGCCCATATAAAACAAAATAATTCTTCACTCCTTTAGGCAAAAGGAAAGAAAATCATGGAAAAGAGAGGATAACACCTGAATTTGGTGGATATTTGAAAAGAAATTTTATACCCCCAAATTTAGGGTGTTACAGATCTAACCCCCTTAACAGAAATCTCGCCCCCGAGATTCAAGAAGAAGCTAGCAAGAAAACAAGGTTGGTCGTTGGCTGATCACGGCTCTCTTGAGTTGCCTTTGACTCTACAAGTTTAACTTGTGGACTGGTTGCTTCGACCTTCAGATATTCATGTCCACTGATGCAATTCTTGAGGATCTCTTGGACATGTGGGTTAGGACCCACACACGCTTTCGTTGCGCCACTCTGATCTTGTTGGTTGATGTTGATCGCATTGTCTTCATTGGGGTTAGCGTCTAACCCCCTTAACAGGAGCATTGGTATGCACTTGATGAAGATGTTGCCAACTCTGATCTTGACTGATTAAGAGAGGTTGGAGGATGCCAACCGGATAGGTGCAAGAGGGAAGGGTATAGATAGAAAAGGTAAGCATAGATAGATTAAAGAGAGAAAAAGGGAGAGCACCCAACTACCTAACTCTATGGCACTCACCTAGTAAACTGATGCCATTATGGACCAAAGGCCACAACACACCAACACTCATCACAAAGAAACAAATCACTCATCACACAAGGACAAACAACGCAAGCATACAAAAACAAAAAACACGCTGCTATACGTTCCTTTTAATTAAATGGTGGTCCTCTTTGAAAAGGGAATAACTACTCTCTATGGTTGTTGAAGGACAAGGACTAGAACAAGACGTGCAGGATAGGGCACGAGCACCATAAAGGATAGAGTTTTAAGCAAGGATTGTAATCGACAAGGGAGAAAATACAACCAAGGGCAGGGTAGGTAACCACCATTCTCAAATCGAGATGGGAAGGATGATAATTCAATAGGTAGGCATAGGATCATAATGGAAAGATCTAGATATTAGGAAGGTAAGGGTGATATCGAGAAAAAGCCGTGACCTGCAACGCGACAGAGGAAAAGGGAATGAACAAGAGCGGGATGGGTAAGACATCGCTCTTGGAATAAAATGGGAGAGGCGGCTTTGAAATGCAGGTACATGATAAGCATCGAGGTAAAGATCAAGGGATGACAAGGGTTAAGGTGATAATGGACAAACACACAATAAAGGATGTATTTTTAGACAAAACTTGCAAGGCGTCGAAGAAGGGGGAGCAATCAATGGTGAAGTGAGTGAGGTATTACTCTTGAATGGGGACAGAAAGGAGGAGGCTTTAAAGGGTAGGTTCAAAGTAAGCATGAAGGTAAGGGTATAGATATTACAAGGGTTAAAGGTGATAACGAACATGAATGAAAGAGAGGAGGTAAATGGGCATAGGAACAAATGATATAAGTACCATAAAGGATGGAGTTAAGATCGGTCCCGCAAATGGAAAAGGAGAGGGCATGTCCAAGGGCCAGATAGGTAAATTGCCACTCTCAAATTGAGGTGGAAGAGAGGGGATTTTTAAGAAGCAGGAATAAAGATGAGTATCAAGGCAATATCAATGGACGACAAGGTGAGGGTGATAGCAAATCAAAACACAGCAAGGGATGGAATTAACACAAAACTTGTAAGGCGATAGGAAGTAAAAAGAAATCAAGGGAGAGATAGGTAATTCACAACTCTCAAACTGGATTGGAAGAAAGGGAAGCCTTTTAACGGATAAGTTCAAGGTAAACATTTAGGTAGAAGACAAAAAAAATCACAAGGTTAAAGGCGATAACAGACAAGGGTATAAGAGAAAAGATGAAGGCATAGAAAAGTCAATGATATAAATACAACAAAGAATGGAGTTGCACCCAAGCTTACATGTGGTAAAGAAGAAGATATGGCCAAGGGTGAGATAGGTAAAACACCGATCTCAAATTGGGATAAGAGATTGGAGATATTAGATGTCACACCCGGTTTTAGAAGGCAAACCGAATGCGAACCATGTACGTGCCAGGATCAGTTATTCACGTACACAACAGTTACATAACATGGACATCATCACACAGTGCTCGAAATAGTATTAAAAGGGAAATAATAGTCGATTACATCATACGTCTGAGACGTCCATATAGTCCTTACAATAAATCAAAGTGCGGAAAAGAAACGTAGATAACCGCGGCCTTCACAGGCAGCCGACTGGGGGTTGCCGCTAACCCACACCTAGAACTCGTCGTAATCTTGGAACTCCTGGAAGTCTCCTTCCACAGCTTCATCTTCGCCTGAGCAGTGGTTGCAATGCTGACAACCTGGGGATGGGGGGGTTTGGTGTGTAGAGCAAGGGTGAGTACACATCAACATACTCAGCAAGTATCCTGTTTGGCTGTAGTGGACTAGCTTTATGTGGGGATAAGTCAAGCAGTTGCTTTTAGTTGGTCAGATTATTATTTACTAATAGAAAGCCAGGTTTTAGCTTTAACCCAAGTTATTAGCCCGATGTACCCTTTCCAAACGGAAAGAATACCACTTACCAGCACCGTAGTCATAACCAAAACCATCGATCTCATAACCACCTGTACCAAAGTATCTCTGATCAAGTACCACTAATCACTGGAGCTCCCTTGGCCGCTCATAACCGCGAGCACGGCTGATATATCAGTTTTCAAACACTCTGCAGAGGTTGTGCACTTTACCCACAAGCCGTGATTCCCATTCTGCCCGGAGATCATGACTCCCCATTGATCACTACCAAGGTGACCCAGCAGGGCATCACTACGTAGCCTTTACAAAGATTCCCCAGGGCTGTAGCCACCCGTTAGGTTTCCTAAATGCACTGCACTCCTCCCCAAGGGGCGAACCCAAACTTGGCAGAGCGAGCCGCATACACCGAGCCCCATTGACGGCACGACGGCTAAGTGATCTACACCCCAGATCCTCTAATTATTCAGCTAAGGGCATCCCATTCCACCCTCATGGTTGCACTGTTTTCCCGGGCGGTCATCCATAGAATAGGTCCTTACGGAGAGGCACTCGAGAAACCGCTCGAGCCCCCTTGAAGACCACAAGTATAACATCATAATAAGAGAAGGGAAAACAGCGTATCATAGATAATCTCATCATGTTCATTGATTATAGTTGAGCAATAGCATAAAGCTAAACAATAATAATCCAACCCAAATAGGTAAACAAGGACATGGATAACAAAGCTAGTCAATCCTTAGGCATAAATGTGTAAAGCGGGAGGTGAATTAAAGAATGAATAGGACAGAGATAGGTCAAGGGACACTTGCCTCCACCAAACGACTGCTGCTCAGGGGCTTCTCCTGCGAGTTCCTCGGGCTCTTCAACCGGATCGTTCTCTAAGCGAGTGCAAACATACATACATCCATCCATTGAAATTAGGAAACCAACAGTACACCATACAAGAGAACAAGTAAAGCAAATATGCATAGAATACCACATACAATAATGAATTTACCTTGGTTAGAAAGAAACGAGGGAAGGTCTCGCAAGGGTTAAGGCTTATGCTCGAGGGGCACTACGGGTAAACGAATGACTAGACATCACGTGCTCTAGTTTTAATTGGTTCTAACAAAAGAATTAGCTACATGCACCAATGTAATCGCGACCACTTTTAGTAGATTAACATTGAACGAGATAGATGATTAGTTATACAAATTAACTAACGTAACCAATTTCCAAATTGAGACTCCTAGCTTATTAATATAAACATGGGGTTAGCGCGCATAGGACACGGGGGGGGGGGGGGGGGGTAGACGGGGCACGACGGGTCGTGCCAAGGCACGCGCACTACGCGCGCGAGGCCGCACGCACACGCCACGAACTAGCCGTGCGCACGTCGGGGCCGAGCGCTAGCCGAGCTCAAAGCCGCGCGCCATAGGCACGCTGGGCCAAGCTCGAGGCCACGCAGGGGCCGACACGACGCGAGCAAGGCACGGCGGGGCGAGCGGGCAAGCACGCCGGGGCAAGCGAGCACGAGCGAGCGAGGACGCGGCCGGGCGAGGCCGGGCGCGGGCGCGGGCGGTCGAATCGGGGCACGGGGGCGGCCGAGCACGAGGCGGGGCGGGATGGCTCGCCGGAGGGCGGCCGGGGCAGGGCCGAGCGCGGCTCGCCGGGGGGCGGCCGGGCACGGGGCGGCGCGAGTCGCTGGGGCGGCCAGGGAGCCGGGCCGAGCGGGCGGGGCGGCCGAGCCGGGGCTTGGCGCGGCGATGGCCGGCCGAGCCGGGCGGCCGAGCCGAGCGACGGGGGCGGGGCGGAGCGGGCGCGCCGGACGAGGGCGGGGCTGGGCGAGTCGGAGCGAGACGGCGCGGGGAGGGCCGCCGGGGCGCGGCGCGGCCGGGCGGCTCGCCGGCGCGTGCGCGGGCGCGTCCGGGGCGGGGCGCAGCCGGGGGCGGCCGGGGAGGGGACGACCGAGGCGGGGCAGGCTCGCCGGAGCGAGGCCGGGCGAGGGCGGCCGGACGCGGGACGGGGGCGGGGCTCGTCGGACGCGGCCGGGGGCGGCGAGGCGGGGGGCGGGCTCGCCGGGCGCGGCCGGGGAGGGGGCGGCCGAGGCGGGGCGGGCTCGCCGGAGCGAGACGGCGCAGGGGCGGGGAAGGGGCGGCCGAGGAAGGGGGAGAGAGGGGAGGGGAGGGGAGGGGAGGGGGCCTCACCGTGGGCGGGAACGGCGGCGGCGGCGCGCAGGGGCGGCGGCGCTAGGGTTTGGGGAGAGAGAGGGTGAGAGAATGACGGGCGGGGCCCGCGGGAGGGATTTTTGGAAAAGGAAAAGGGAGGGGGGCGGTTGGGCCGGCTGGGCCGAAAGGGGGGGAGGGGGGCGCGCGGCTAGGCCGGCCAGGAGGCCCACGCAGGAGGGGAGGGGGGAGGCGCGGCTGGGCCGGCCGGGAGGCCCACGTGGGGGGGGGGAGAAGGGGGGCGGCTGGGCCGCCAGCTGGGCCGGCGCGCAAGGGGGCGGGGCGGCTGGGCCGAAATGGGAAAGGGAGAGAGGGAGAGAAAAAGAAAAGGGTTTTCTTTTTCTAAAATCTAATTTTCTTTGGATGAATGCTTTCACATTTTTAAACAATCAAAAGTATGCATGGTTCGGCATGGTGCATCACCCAAAATAAAGTATTTTAAGGTTTTGCTTTACACGGGGTCTAAAGCCAAAACCCGCTATAACTTTGGAAAAGATCAAGGTTTAGCGAGGGAACGAGAAAAAAAGAAAAGGGTAACGCCTGAATTTGGTGAGAGAAAAGAAGAAAAAATTCTACCCCCAAATTCAGGGCGTTACAAACCTATCCCCCTTAAAAGAATCTCGATTGGCTAGCAAATAGCTCAGGGTATTTAGCCATCAGATCATCTTCACGCTCCCAGGTTGCTTCTTCCTCTGAATGGTGATTCCATCTGACTTTGCACATTCTGATGGTCTTCCTTCGGGTGACTCTGTCTGCAACCTCAAGGATTTGCACTGGTTTCTCAACGTAGGTCAAGTCCTCTTGGACTTCAAGACCTTCCACTGGCAACTGCTCTTCTGGCACACGCAAGCACTTCTTCAACTGAGACACATGAAAGACATCATGCACTGCGGACAGATTCTCTAGCAGACTGAGCTGATAGGCCACTTCTCCACGCCTTGAGAGGATTTGGTACGGACCAATGTAGCGGGGTGCTAGCTTGCCTTTGACTCCGAATCTTCTGACTCCTCTGATCGGTGACACTTTCAGATAGACAAAGTCTCCGACTTCAAAACTCAGCTCCCTTCTTCTTGTGTCTGCATAGCTTCGCTGCCTTGATTGCGCTATCTTCAGATTCTCTCGGACCATCTTGATGTTCTCTTCGGCTTCAAGCAAAATGTCTGGCCCAAACACTTGCTTCTCTCCAGGCTGATCCCATTGCAACGGAGTTCTACAACTCCTCCCATAGAGCGCCTGAAATGGTGACATCTTCAAACTGGCCTGGTAACTGTTGTTATAGGAAAACTCTGCATAGGGCAATCTCTTGTCCCATCCGGACTGATCTTGCAACGCACAGGCTCTCAACATGTCTTCAAGAATTTGGTTGGTCCTTTCGGTCTGGCCATCTGTCTGCGGATGATAAGCTGAACTGAAATTCAGATGCGTGCCCAAAGCTTCATGCAACTGCTGCCAGAAATGAGAGGTGAACTGCGTTCCTCTGTCTGACACTATCTTCTTTGGCACACCATGAAGACAAACGATCCGAGACATATACAATTCTGCCAATACTGCACTGTTGTAGTTGGTCTTGACAGGTATGAAGTGGGCTGACTTGGTCAAGCGGTCCACTACTACCCAGATGGAATCGTAGCCGGCTCGAGTGCGAGGCAATCCGACTATGAAATCCATACCAATTTCATCCCATTTCCACTGAGGGATCTGCAACGGTTGCAACAATCCAGCAGGTCTCTGGTGCTCTGCCTTAATTCTTCGACAACTATCGCACATAGCCACATGCTCTGCGATTTCCCTCTTCATTCCGTACCACTAGAATTTCTTCTTCAGATCCTGATACATCTTCTCACTGCCAGGGTGAATCGAATAGGCTGTCTCATGAGCTTCCTTGAGAATCAACTCCCGAATGGACTGGACATTGGGAACACACAAGCGGTCTTTGAACCATATCACACCTTCTGCATCTTCTCGAAAATCTTTGCCTCTGCCATCTAGGATCAGTCGCCGGATCTCACTGATTTTCTCATCATTCTTCTGCGCTTCTTTGATTTCACGCTCCAAGGTAGGTTCCAACTCAACTGTGACTCCTCGCGAATTGTTCAGAAATCCGAGACTCAACCTGTCAAACTCCTTGGCCAACTCATAAGGCATCGGACGAGCGACCATCAGATTGACCTGACTCTTTCTGCTCAAAGGATCTGCCACTACGTTTGCTTTGCCTGGATGGTAATGAATCTCCAACTCATAATCTTTGATCAATTCTAACCATCTTCGCTGCCTCATATTCAACTCTGACTGAGTGAATATGTACTTCAGACTCTTGTGGTCTGTGTAAACATCGCATTTATGTCCATACAGATAGTGCCTCCATGTCTTCAGTGCGTGAACCACTGCTGCCAACTCTAGATCATGGATTGGGTAATTCTTCTCATGAACCTTCAGCTGTCGAGACGAGTAAGCCACAACTCTTCCCTCTTGCATCAACACGCATCCCAATCCTGTGTAACAAGCATCACAATACACCGAGAAGGGCTTGTGCACATCAGGTAAGACTAGGACAGGCGTTGTTGTTAACTTCTCTTTCAGCGCTTCAAAGGCCTCTTGTCATTTCTGGGTCCACTTGAACTCAACTTTGTTGCCTAGCAACGCTGTCATTGGTTTCGCAATCTTCAAAAACCCTTCAATAAATCGCCGATAGTATCCGGCCATTCCAATGAAGCTCTTGATTCCTCTAGCATCTGTTGGCGCTTTCCAGTTCAAAATGTCTGCCACTTTCTTCGGATCCACAGCCAATCCTTCTTTGTTGATTATGTGACCCAAGAACAGGACTTCACTGATCCAGAATTCACACTTGCTCAACTTTGCATACAAATGGTGCTCTCGCAATCTCTGCAATACCATCTTCAAATGATCTGCGTGCTCTTCTTCGCTTTGAGAATAAACCAGAATGTCATCAATGAATACCACCACAAACTTATCGAGATAGTCCATGAATACACTGTTCATCAAGTTCATGAAGAATGCTGGCGCATTGGTCAAACCAAAAGACATCACCGTGAACTCATACAAACCATACTTGGTAATGAATGCCGTCTTCGGAATGTCCAAAGGTCGGATCCTGAGCTGATGATAACCTGACCTCAGAACAATCTTGGAGAACACACTGGCTCCTCTCAACTGGTCGAACAGATCTTCTATTCTGGGCAAGGGATACTTGTTCTTGATCGTGACTTCATTCAAAGCTCGGTAATCAATACACATCCTTTTGGTGCCATCTTTCTTTTCCACAAATAGGACAGGGGCGGCCCAGGGCGAGGTGCTTGGCCGGATGTAACCTTTCTCTGACAGCTCATCAATCTGCTCCTTAAGCTCAACCAACTCTGGTCCAGATATTCTGTAAGGTCTCTTGAAGATAGGGGCGGTTCCAGGAAGAAGCTCTATGGCAAACTCAACTTTCCGCTCTGGTGGCATACCCGGTAAGTCCTTTGGAAACACATCCGGGAATTCGGACACAACCTTGATACTCTCAATTGGGTCTGCTTCACTGCTATCAACGGCTATCTGATAACAACTTCCTTTCTTTGGCTCAGGCGGGACTAACTCAGTCACCACTTCCTCTCCTAGTGGAGACACCAACTTGATTGTCCTCTTATCACAACTGATAACTGCCTGATACTTATCTATCCAATTCATCCCTAGGATGACATCTATTCCCTGAGTACCCATTACTATGAGGTTAGCGGGAAACGCTATCCCCCTTATTTCCACACTTATATTCAAACAAATGCTATCGGCTCGAATTCTACCACCGACTGAGTCAATTTGAATGGGGGTTGACATGGTAATAATTGGAAGATTATGTGCTTCTACCCATGATGCAGTAATGAAAGAATGTGTTGCTCCAGTATCAAATAACACTTCTGCAATATGGGAGTCGACTGGGAACATACCTACTATCATGCCGGGGGTCTCCTGAACTGCTTCAGCCTCCAAGTGGTTCAGTCTCCCATGATTGTAACGCGGCTGAGAGCGGTTGCCTGCTCCAGGCTGAGGCACATTCTGCTTTGCTAGGGCATTGGGGCCTGACTGCTGCTGGGCTGCCTTCTTCGGACATTGCATCACCCAGTGGCCTTGCTCTCCATAGTGGAAACATGCTCTGTTTCCAACCTGAACTGGTGCTGCCTGACTGTTCTGCTGATTTGCTGGGGCAGGAAGGCGAGGTGCCTGCTGATTCTGCCTCTGAAACTGACCTCCTGACTGATTGCTCTGACGGTTCTGGTACTGATGCTGAGGATACTGCCTTTGAAACTGTTGATGCTGCTGAGGTGGACGCTGGTTCTGCCTGAACTGCTGAGGTTGATTGCCTGAGAAACGAGGACGGTTGCTGCTTCCAGGCTAGGGTCCACTGATCTTGCGCTTACGATCCTCCATCTCCTTACGCTTTCTCTCTGTCATGATTGCTCTGTCAATCAGGTGCTGGAATGTCGGGAAGCTGTGATTCATCAGCTGATACTGAAGAGGGTCAACCAAGCCTCTCAGGAAACGGTACTGCCGCTTGGCGTCGGTGTTGACATCTTCAGGAGCATAGCGAGACATCTGCAGAAACCTGTCCCGGTACTCACTGACAGACAATGGCCCTTGCTTGAGGGCCAGGAACTCCTCCTTCTTCACTGTCATCAGACCTGCAGGAACATGGTACTGACGAAAGCTACCTCTGAACTCTTCCCAGGTGATGGCGTCAGGGTGGGCATGGGTGGCGAGGTAAGACTCCCACCATGACTGGGCTGCTCCTCTCAACAGACAGGGACCATACAGGACTTTCTCCCTGTCATCGCACTGAGCGGTATGCAACTCCCGCTCCACAGTGCGCAGCCAGTCTTCAGCATCCATGGGGTCAGAAGAGTGAGCGAACGTTGGTGGATGACCTCTCATGAATTCAGCACGCTTGTCTCTAGGCATCTGAGGCATCTGAGGCTGAGGTGGTGCCTGCTGCTGTTGCTGCTGCTGCTGCTGAATGGCGGCCAAAGTCTGACCGATGGCTTGAACTGCCTGAGTCTGCATCAGAAACATCTGCTCGATGGACATCGGGGGCGGGAGCGGCAGGTGCTGCTGCTGAGGCACCTCCTCCTGTTGAGCGACTCGCTCCTGCTGAGCACGCCTTCCTCCTCTGCGCCTGTTCTCTGACATCTGTAGAATGCAACCACACATCAGAACTGATCTGGCAAATCTTGCAGCATAAGAAAAGAGTATAGAATTCTTCAACAGCACTGAACAGATGAGCATCTTCACTGATCTCCAACACAGACCACACAGCTTCTCAGATAAAGAGGAAAGTGGAATAAAAGGTTTCCCAACTATATAACTAACTCCATTAACATAATAGGTAAACCAAAATGCAGGGGATACCCACACTCTGGTGACAGTCATTACAAAGATCCAAACCAAATATAGTTCATCATGACAAACATAAATGCACAGGATATAGCAAACTACCCTGTCTAACTAAGACCAACTAAGACCGAGACTAACGCTAAGACTGTAGCTTCTACGTATGTATATTTTGTATTAATTACAGGATCCAACTCTAACGAGCTATGGTTCTAGAGTTATCTTGGTCTTGCAGTCGGGATTGCCATAAGACTGGTGTCCACGCCGAGGTGAGCGGTACGGGTGCTGAGTCCCAACGGGAGCGGGGGAACCACCATCCAGGTGACGACGTTCCGCGCGCTCAGCCCGCAGCAGGGCGATCTCAGCACGAGCCCTACTCAGCTCGTCTAATGCATGGTCCAGCTCCGTGTTTAGCACGGCGGCTAGGTTGACTGTGCTGCTCAACCTAGGATTGCCCTCACCGACAGGTGAGACAATCACGCCTCCTGTGCTGCCAGATGGACGGCGGGGATAATACTTCAGGTCAAGACCGTCAGCTACTCCACCGAAAACCGAGCAGTAGTGCGAAAGCGCACGCCGTGCAGCATCTTGCATGGCTGCCTCAGCTGAGTCCCGCTCAGAGATAGAATAGTGCTCTGAGCAGGCCTCTGCACCCTGGAGACTGTTCTTCGGACGGCGCACCAAGCAGGTTGCCTCCCAGCGGTCTGGGTAGACCCCGCGACTATGCTGGTAGACCACACAGCGATACTCGATGGACCAAGTATGCCGGTCAAATGCCCGACGTAGCAGGGTGTCGAGCGCATCGTGGAAGTGACACCCGCGAGCAGCGTCGCGAGTGATGGGTCGAGCAACCCATCCTTCCGGCTCATGGTTAGCAGAGAAGTCGGTGTCGTGGCTCGAGCTGTCGTCGCCACCTCCGTCGTCTGGGTCTCCTCCAGCAGTTACTCCAGAAGCTGGGGCGCCCAGTGGTGGTGCAGGGGGCGCCTCCAGGGGAAGCACAGGGGAGCAGCTCCTCACGGACTCTATCTCCTGGTGGAGCGAGAAAGAAGAGCCCTGCTGCTCCTGTCGTCGACGCTCCTGCTCCTCATGCAGGCGGTGGTGCAGTCTCTCCAAGTGGCTAGACTGTCCGGCCACGGGACGGCGAAGCGGACGCTCAGCAAGGCGGGAGGGTAAGAAGGGGATGACAGACTTTCGTGCAGTGTGTCTAAGTCGAGCCATCTACAAAAGACATCGCAAGCAAAAGGGTGAGAACAGAATCAATATGATCAGCAAGTAATGAATCATAAGTAAATGAAGGATTAGAATAAAACCTGATTTTCAGCAAGGTATAACATATAGTAGAACATAGGTTTGGTCGGTATGACCAACTTTTGAAGGGATATCAAAGTCAAGGCAGGGAAAGAGGTCTATAGTCCTTAGAACGACCATTCTACTCTAGGTTAGCGGTCCTACAGTCAGCACGGCTTTGATACCACTTATGTCACACCCGGTTTTAGAAGGCAAACCGAATGCGAACCATGTACGTGCCAGGATCAGTTATTCACGTACACAGCAGTTACATAACATGGACATCATCACACAGTGCTCGAAATAGTATTAAAAGGGAAATAATAGTCGATTACATCATACGTCTGAGACGTCCATATAGTCCTTACAATAAATCAAAGTGCGGAAAAGAAACGTAGATAATCGCGGCCTTCACAGGCAGCCGACTGGGGGTTGCCGCTAACCCACACCTAGAACTCGTCGTAATCTTGGAACTCCTGGAAGTCTCCTTCCACAGCTTCATCTTCGCCTGAGCAGTGGTTGCAATGCTGACAACCTGGGGATGGGGGGGGTTTGGTGTGTAGAGCAAGGGTGAGTACACATCAACATACTCAGCAAGTATCCTGTTTGGCTGTAGTGGACTAGCTTTATGTGGGGATAAGTCAAGCAGTTGCTTTTAGTTGGTCAGATTATTATTTACTAATAGAAAGCCAGGTTTTAGCTTTAACCCAAGTTATTAGCCCGATGTACCCTTTCCAAACGGAAAGAATACCACTTACCAGCACCGTAGTCATAACCAAAACCATCGATCTCATAACCACCTGTACCAAAGTATCTCTGATCAAGTACCACTAATCACTGGAGCTCCCTTGGCCGCTCATAACCGCGAGCACGGCTGATATATCAATTTTCAAACACTCTGCAGAGGTTGTGCACTTTACCCACAAGCCGTGATTCCCATTCTGCCCGGAGATCATGACTCCCCATTGATCACTACCAAGGTGACCCAGCAGGGCATCACTACGTAGCCTTTACAAAGATTCCCCGGGGCTGTAGCCACCCGTTAGGTTTCCTAAATGCACCGCACTCCTCCCCAAAGGGCGAACCCAAACTTGGCAGAGCGAGCCGCATACACCGAGCCCCATTGACGGCACGGCGGCTAAGTGATCTACACCCCGGATCCTCTAATTATTCAGCTAAGGGCATTCCATTCCACCCTCATGGTTGCACTGTTTTCCCGGGCGGTCATCCATAGAACAGGTCCTTACGGAGAGGCACTCGAGAAACCGCTCGAGCCCCCTTGAAGACCACAAGTATAACATCATAATAAGAGAAGGGAAAACAGCGTATCATAGATAATCTCATCATGTTCATTCATTATAGTTGAGCAATAGCATAAAGCTAAACAATAATAATCCAACCCAAATAGGTAAACAAGGACATGGATAACAAAGCTAGTCAATCCTTAGGCATAAATGTGTAAAGTGGGAGGTGAATTAAAGAATGAATAGGACAGAGATAGGTCAAGGGACACTTGCCTCCACCAACCGACTGCTGCTCAGGGGCTTCTCCTGCGAGTTCCTCGGGCTCTTCAACCGGATCGTTCTCTAAGCGAGTGCAAACATACATACATCCATCCATTGAAATTAGGAAACCAACAGTACACCATACAAGAGAACAAGTAAAGCAAATATGCATAGAATACCACATACAATAATGAATTTACCTTGGTTAGAAAGAAACGAGGGAAGGTCTCGCAAGGGTTAAGGCTTATGCTCGAGGGGCACTACGGGTAAACCAATGACTAGACATCACGTGCTCTAGTTTTAATTGGTTCTAACAAAAGAATTAGCTACATGCACTAATGTAATCGCGACCACTTTTAGTAGATTAACATTGAACGAGATAGATGATTAGTTATACAAATTAACTAACGTAACCAATTTTCAAATTGAGACTCCTAGCTTATTAATATAAACATGGGGTTAGCGCGCATAGGACACGGGGGGGGGGGGGTGTAGACGGGGCACGACGGGTCGTGCCAAGGCACGCGCACTACGCGGGTACGCGCGCGAGGCCGCACGCACACGCCACGGACTAGCCGTGCGCACGTCGGGGCCGAGCGCTAGCCGAGCTCAAAGCCGCGTGCCATAGGCACGCTAGGCCAAGCTCGAGGCCACGCAGGGGCCGACACGACGCGAGCAAGGCACGGCGGGGCGAGCGGGCAAGCACGCCGGGGCAAGCGAGCACGAGCGAGCGAGGACGCGGCCGGGCGCGGGCGCGGGCGGTCGAACCGGGGCACGGGGGCGGCCGAGCACGAGGCGGGGCGGGACGGCTCGCCGGAGGGCGGCCGGGGCAGGGCCGAGCGCGGCTCGCCGGGGGGCGGCCGGGCACGGGGCGGCGCGAGTCGCCGGGGCGGCCAGGGAGCCAGGCCGAGCGGGCGGGGCGGCCGAGCCGAGCGACGGGGGCGGGGCGGAGCGGGCTCGCCGGACGAGGGCGGGGCAGGGCGAGCCGGAGCGAGACGGCGCGGGGAGGGCCGCCGGGGCGCGGCGCGGCCGGGCGGCTCGCCGGCGCGCGCGCGCGGGCGCGGGGAGGGGCGAGGGCGGGCTCGCCGGGGGCGGCCAGGGCGGGGCGCAGCCGGGGGCGGCCGGGGAGGGGACGGCCGAGGCGGGGCGGGCTCGCCGGAGCGAGGCCGGGCGAGGGCGGCCGGACGCGGGACGGGGGCGGGGCTCGTCGGACGCGGCCGGGGGCGGCGAGGCGGGGGGCGGGCTCGCCGGGCGCGGCCGGGGAGGGGGCGGCCGAGGCGGGGCGGGCTCGCCGGAGCGAGACGGCACGGGGGCGGGGAAGGGGCGGCCGAGGAAGGGGGAGAGAGGGGAGGGGAGGGAAGGGGGCCTCACCGTGGGCGGGAACGGCGGTGGCGGCGCGCAGGGGCGGCGGCGCTAGGGCAAGAGGCGGCGGCGCTAGGGTTTGGGGAGAGAGAGGGTGAGAGAATGACGGGCGGGGCCCGCGGGAGGGATTTTTGGAAAAGGAAAAGGGAGGGGGGCGGTTGGGCCGGCTGGGCCGAAAGGGGGGGGGAGGGGGGCACGCGGCTAGGTCGGCCGGGAGGCCCACGCGGGAGGGGAGGGGGGGAGGCGCGGCTGGGCCGGCCGGGAGGCCCACGCGGGGGGGGGGGGGAGAAGGGGGGCGGCTGGGCCGCCAGCTGGGCCGGCGCGCAAGGGGGGGGCGGCTGGGCCGAAATGGGAAAGGGAGAGAGGGAGAGAAAAAGAAAAGGGTTTTCTTTTTCTAAAATCTAATTTTCTTTGGATGAATGCTTTCACATTTTTAAACAATCAAAAGTATGCATGGTTCGGCATGGTGCATCACCCAAAATAAAGTATTTTAAGGTTTTGCTTTACACGGGGTCTAAAGCCAAAACCCGCTATAACTTTGGAAAAGATCAAGGTTTAGCGAGGGAACGAGAAAAAAAGAAAAGGGTAACGCCTGAATTTGGTGAGAGAAAAGAAGAAAAAATTCTACCCCCAAATTCAGGGCGTTACATTAGAGAACATGCATAGTGTAACTACCAAGGTAAGATCAAGATATGAGAAAGGTAAAGGTAATACCCAATCAGAGCATAACAAAAGGATGGAGTTAAAAACTCGCAAGCGACAAAGATGAGGGTACGACCAAGGGAAAAATAGGTGAAGTACAACGCTCAGATTAAGATGAAAAGAAGAGATTTTAAAGGGCAGGTATAAGATAAACATTAAGGTAGGATATAGAGGTGATAAGGGTAAAGATGATAATCATGAAAAGCATAACCAAGGTTAGAGTTAAGGCAAGCCTCGCGAGGTGGCGAAGTGAAGAGAACAATCAAGGGTAAGATATGTATGGTTCCAATAGAAGGGTTGAAGTAAAATTTCTTTACTGAGGGAAGTTACAAGGAATTAATGGGATCACCAAGGATGTGCAAAATAAAATGACCGCTCATGGATCATTAAGAAACAAGGGTGGTCAAGGGCATGTTAACTGAAATGTCTTAAACAAACGTTGGGGTATGAAGATAAGCATACACGAAAATATAAGAGTATGCAATACTCTAAGGATATGAGCATACTAAGACCAGGGAATATAAATTGTTGAAAGGTAACGACTTAACAATGGAATAGGAAGGGATCTCAAAAGACAGGAATGTTATGGACACATAAACTAAACTGTTTAAATAGGTAGTAGAGGTACAAGGGTAAGTACTTTGAATCAAGGGATAAGGGTATTAAAATGCAAGGATACGAGCATGTCAATACCAATGGAATAGATATGGTCACATGATAGCAATTTAATAATGGAAGAGAAAAGAATCCTAAAAGACAAGAAGGTTATGGTCAGGGGCATCTACAAAGGTGTCGCAAGCACAAGAGTGAGATCAGATCTAATAGATTGAGGGAAGTATAGATCATACTAGAATAAAATACTTTTGGCAAGGGGGCATATAGGAGCACAACATAGAATTAGTCGAGGTAAGTAATATTTTGAAGAAGAATCAAGGATGAGGTGAAGTAATAATCAATAAGTCCTCACAACGGCCAATGCTACTCTAGGTCAGCGGTCCTACAGTCAGCAAGGCTTTGATACCACTTATGTCACACCTGGTTTTGGAAGGTAAACCGAATGCGAACCATGTACATGCCAGGATCAGAACTCACGTACATAGCGATTACATAAATGACTCATCATAGCACAATGCTTCGAATAACAATAAAGAGCAAGTAATAATATTAAAGACTAGAGTCATTTACATAATATAAATCAAAGTACACAGAATCGAAATGTAGCCAACGTAAATAAACCCACCATAGGCAGCTAACTGGGGGAGGTCGCTAGCCTAAACCACGAACTCGTCGAAGTCCTGGAACTCCTGGAGATCCGCCTCGACATCTTTCTCCTTCTTCTTAACCCGAGCATAGATTGCACCAAAGGCAACCTGGTGTTTTGTGAAAGCAAGGGTGAGTACACATCAACGTACTCATCAAATGTCCCGTTTGGCTGAAGTGGACTAGCTCTATGTGGGGTTAAGCTCAAAGCAATTGCTTTTAGTGGGTCAGGTATTTATTATTAGTAGAAGACAAGTTTTATTATATAACCAACCCGTGAACCATTTCCTCATCGAGGAAACATCATTATCATCATCGAGCCAAAACCATAAATAGAACCATACATCTTGAACCATCTGTATCTCTAATCAAAGAGGATCCCAAGGCTGCTCATAACCGTGAGCGCGACTGATATATCAGTTTCTAACCTTCTGCAGAGGTCGCACACTTTACCCACAAGTCGTGATTCCCATTCTGCCCGGAGATCATGACTCTCCATTGATCACTACCAAGGTGACCTAGCAGGGTCTCACTACGTAGCCTTTACAAAGATTTCCCAGAGGTCATAGCCACCCGTTAGGTTTCTCCAGTTTGATAAACATAGTACATCTCCCCAAAGGAAGGGTGACTAACAAAACCAAATCAAAGAACCTCTGCAACCAGCCTCGACAGAGCAAGTACTGTGCCCGGACCCCATTGGCAGCCCTACGGCGAAGCCAACTACTCCTCTGGTTTCTCTAATTAATCAGCTAAGGGCGTCCCATTCCACCCTCATGGTTACACTGTTATCCCGGGTTGTCACTCCCCAAACAGGTCCTTACGGAGAGGTACTTAGGAAACAGCCTGAGCCCCCTAAAGTATCACAGGAACATCATCAGGATAACATCATCGTATCATAATATTCACATCATGTTCATTGATTATAGTAAAGCAATAGCGTAAAGCTAACCATGATAACCCAAAAGGTAAACAAGGATAAGGTAAACAGAAAGCTAGTCAATCCTTAAGTTTCAATTAAGTAATGCGGGACCGTGAATTATAAATAGATAGGACATAATGGGTCAGAGAACACTTGCCTTCACCAAACAGATGCTCAGGGTCTTCGATCTCGTAGAACTCGAGGAGATTGATCTCTTGGTCGCCAACGCTTGATCGTCGATTCCTCAAAGCGCGGAAACAAATCGCGATCTAATCGCAACGCGAAGCGAAGATGAACCAGCACAAGCAGCAAACATATATATCTATACTACTTATTAAGGCGGTAAGGGGTAGGCTGCCATTCCGTGTTCTACCATTCCCATTCCCGCACTGTCTTTCTCATTCTCCCTTCCCCGCAAAGCCCATTCCCATTCCCGGCTGCCATTCCGTGTTCTGCCATTCCCATTACCCCCTCCCCGTACTGTCTTTTTCATTCCCCCCTCCCCGCAAATCCCATTCCTATTCCCACGTGCATCCCACGCCTAAATTAAAAAACATAAATGTGGCTCCAATGGGATTCGAACCTGCAACCTCTCAAGCAAATGTGCTCGTAGCTACCACTACACCACATGTGTGTTTATGTCAATATTTGTTACAGTAAAAATATATACTACATCTCTTCCAAAGCCCACCTGCTACCTTTGCACAATGTGTAGTAGTAGATAATTATCAACGAGATTCCTGAATTATATTTTTGGATGGAGGGAGTAGTATTTAAAAAAGAGCCTTGCATGCAATTTCTTTTGTTTGAATAATGTTTTCAACTTAAATTCTTTTTTATATGTGTGACATTTATTCTCCGTAATATTTTTCCATGGCTCTGACTTGTGAGTCATTTTCATAAACCAACGCCAAAGATGAATCCATGTTTCTTACTTGAAAACCCCGAATAAACACCACTGGCAGGAGGCGCTCTCGTTGGCGTCGTTCATCGACGACGAAAAGAAGCTTGGTGACTGCCAATTCGACCTCTGGAAGCAGTACTACATGACCACATGCGTCGCTGTGTTCGGCAAGCTCCGACGCAGCCGCCGCTTGGACGCGGTCCAGAGCGGCTGCACCGCGCTGTCCATCTTCAAATAGGGGGATCTCATGGTCGTCGCCAACGTCGGTGACTCTCGGGTTGTTCTGGGCACCGCATCTGACAACGGCGCCGTCACACCGTCCAGCTCATCATCCACATGAAGCTCAACCTCCCACGTAAGTCACTACTTACCGGCCATGAATTCTTGTGCGTTGGGACGACGGTCGTTGCTGACGTTGTGTGAGTGTCCTCAAACAAGATTTATGTAGAGGAGTAGCACATCTGGTGGTGCAACGGCTAGGTGTACTACCTCGCTGATGAGCCCGGGGTGCACTTCGTTTGGTAGCCCAGCCAAGAGTCATCGGTACTCGCCATGTCGTGCGCGTTCGACGACTACTATATCAAGGACTATGGCGTCATCTTGGCACCAGAGGTGACGTAGAGGAGGACCGACAACAATGACCACTCGCCATCGCCGGGGTAGCTTTTGTGCCGGCCTGCCTTTAATTCCCTTCGCAAACACATACACTTACTTTTTTTTGTTTAAGCAAGCGTGTATGGTGGTGCGTACCTAATGACTGACAATGTACGAGGGAACTTCTACCGGCAGGTGGGACACGTGCTCTTCAATGATGAGACCATGCAAATCGTGGCATATATCGAAGTCTGCATGATACTGATGGTTGCAATGGAGTAGTGAAACAGCTAAATTAAAATAACAAAATTTATGTATGGCTAGGATTACAAATGGATTATGAAATATTTTTATAACAATATAAGACACATTTTGTATATAAGTTATTATGTTATTATATGTTCCCGTTGCAACGCACGGGTACTCACCTAGTACATGCATAAGAATATTACACCATACAAGGTAAAATGTAATAAAACATGCAAGACGAAAAGGAGCGCGTTACTACGGTCACGCGAGGAAAAAGAAACGCGACAGACGGAGCTACGGTCTAGAGGTTAGCGCGTTTAAGTTAAACAAATATTAACTATAACATTGAATTCGACATTATCAAATATAAATAATATCTACCCTTTAGTTTGATTAATCTGCTACACTAACAGATGTGAGTTAAATAAGTAATTTAATAAAAATGAATGATTCTAAGCGAGGCGAAAATTACGACGCGCGAAACAGCACGTCACCACGTGCTGAACGGCACGCGCGAAGGAGCACACGGACAGCACGCACGACAACGCGTGACCATGTGCGACTAACGCGTGACAATGCGCGAACAGCACGCAACAACATGCTAACCAGACGTGTGGCGTGGACGAGCGAACGAACGACGATGACGTACAAGCAGCACGCGAACGACACGTGAAACAGCATGCCACCACATGCGGAACAACCCACGCGATAGGCGGAGAAGAACCAATTAGATGTCGTGTTTAAACTATACAAGTATCAAATAAATAAAAAGTATTTAAGTCAATATCAACCATGTTATTATTTATTCATAAAAACGCAAGTTGACAAATATATATTTAATTTAATTGGAATACTAATCTAATAAACATTAGTCGAGCAACCATAAATTAATTAGAATGTGTGACCCGATAAGTTATTATTATTAACATGAGTGATTATAAGCAAAAACAATTTATTATCACGAGCAGACGTCGTGTGACCCGCACCATCGACACGCAAGATACGTGTGAACGATGCGCGGAAAGGCGAGCGATATGCGTAAGTGGCACACGCGACGCATGCCGACGACGTGTGACAACACGTGCGAACCGCACGCGTGCCACGCGCGATCGACGCGTGACAACACAAGAATAACGCACGAATTATACGCACGAACAACACGACGACGACGGGCGCCACACGTGCGAACAGCGCGCAGACAGTGCGACGACGCGCACGACTCACAAGAGTCGCTAACAGACATCGTGTTTATACCAAACACTAAATAGGTATTAAATACCATATTTAAGTTGTTAAAATCTCCTTACCACATATTTACAATCGCCTAACTAAAATCATAATTTTAATCCGATTGAGTATTCAGTTTACTGACCGACAATTAAATAGGAAATTAATTAGCGCAGGGGATAGACGAGGTAGACGGGGGGTAGACGGGAGTCGTCTAGGGGTAAACGGGTCGTCGGGACCCCGACAACACGCTGCGTGTACGCGAACCAATACGCACAACAGCGCGCGACACGCGTGAGTCAACACGACTACGCGCGCGAATAGCACGCTGACGCGCAAATGAGAATTACTACATAGATGTTGCCTCTATACTATACAAGTATTAAATTTAAAACATTTGTGTAGTCATTAATCACACTATCATATATTTATAAAGCTAATCACACTATCATATATTTATAAAGCGCAAGTTAAAATGATAAATTAGTTATTTTAATAACTAACAGGTAAATAATTAATTCATTAATTAAATAAACATGCGTCGCGACCAAACAATGTTCCTAATATGAAATTGATGCCGCTAAAGTTGACGTGACCGAACGAGTTACGACGCATGAGACTCAATACATTTAAACCTATAATGAACTTATAAACAACGCGATATATGGGTACTGATAAATTATGTCGTATCCATACAAACTACGCGTTAAACACGACATTTAAGTTGGCGTACACACACTAACGGGTATCTACAAACGCATAATTAAAATCATTAATTAGGTTCGATTGAATTGTTATTTTAATAATACACAACTAAACAAGTAATCAATTATTTAACATGAACGATACAGCGAAATGATTTTACTAAAGCGTGCAAACAGTGATTTACGCGAACGACGACGCGCACGGACAGCACGTGAACGACGCATGACGACACGTGCGACAACCCGTCAATTGCGCATAAATCAGATGTGCTGCACGTGGTGCGAACCATGCGACAGCGAGGGAGTTTTGCATATGGTTCGGACGAGGGGGCTTACCACGGGCGAATGGCGACAAACGACATGGGTGGACGCAGACGGGTGGCGCGGCGGGGCGGGGCTCAGCCGCGGTCTCCTGTAGGCAGAAAGGCCGCAGGGGCACGGTGGGCGCTCGCTAGAGCAGCGCACAGCGAAGGCGGGCTGCACCGATGGTGAGGGGAGGGAGCGGCTCGACGTGCCATCTAGCGCAGGGGCGAGCGGCTCGGGCTCGGGCGCGACAGCGCGCCAGCCGCGCTTGGCTTGGGTGCGCGCAGGGGAAAGGCCGCGGTCGCGACCACAAGGCGGCCAGCTAGGCTGGGGAACACGGTGAGGTCACGGATCGGCCATGCATAGAGAAGGGAGAGGGAGGATGGGAGGGGAGGAGCTCACCTCGACGATCATGACGACGGCCGGGACGGCGAGGTGCTCCAACGAGGGCGTGGGCAACGTCAGGGCGAGCTCGCGACGGAAGCCGGACGTGGCACTAGCGGCGGCCCGATGCACGCATCACAGCATGGCCGTGCAGCGACCTAGGGAAACGGTATAGCGGGCACTAGGCGCGAGTGGGCGAGCAAATGGGGCGAGGGGCATGGGTGGGAGAGAAGAGGGCTGGGGGTTGGCAGCTCCGCGAGCGTGCATGTCGTGGGCGCTGAAGAATCGGCCTGGTGGTTGGGGGAAGACGTGGGTGAGTTGGACGCGCACATTGTTGGGGCGAAGGCAAAGACGCCACCCTTCGCTCGAGGCCTTCGCTGCAGCCGCTGGTCCGACAGAGACAAAGCGGGCAGGGACACCCTTCGCAGGACTCGGCACCTTGACGAAGGCCTGCGGCGACGTCCTCCCACGGCGCGGCCTCGTTCAGTCCCAAGGCCCACGTGTGATCTGGCCCATTGTAACGGGCCCCGCGTGGCCGCCTCTGTATTACGGGCCTAACTTGTAAAGGCGTACTTGTAATTACAGCTTGTAACCCTGCTTTATGGGAATATTCCGGGGATAAACTAGGTGTCTGAGGGCACATGCGTCCTTAACACAAGACGTTGGGCACTCAGATACCTATAAATACCCCCGCACAGTGCCCGTGAGAGGCTAGATCAACAGAGCTATTGCCCTCGTGCACGTAACCCTGTTGTCGCCACCGTTCACCCTTGTTGGCCTTCTTGCTGCAGAGAGCAAGTTCCAACATTTGGCGCCCACCGTGGCGTGCTACGACAAAACCACCCGCGATGGCACCCAAGAGAGCTAACCCCAAGGCTGACGAGGCTGCGAAGGCAGCACTGCTGGCCGCAAGAAAGGGCAAGGCCCTCGTCCTCACCCAATCCACCCACCAAGAGCCCACTGAAGACAATGTTCCCCACACCGGCGAAGATGACACCTTCCGCACCTGCGGAACCGAAGGACAGGCACAGCCGCCCCCAGGCTTCGCCCCACTGGAAGGCGCGGACCTCACCGAGGACGGTGAGGTCCTCGGCGTCTCAACAGAAGAACAGCTGCAGCTGCGCGCCCTGCGCCTCAGGAACCGCAATCTCCAGAGGCAGAAAGAGATACTGGAGGCCAAGCGCCAGCGTGTGTCCGCATTAGCCAAAGTGCGGCAAATGATACGCGACGAGGAGCAGAAAGCCCAAGACCTCGAGCGCGAGATCGCGCTGATGCAGCGCGAAGGCCACCTCGGTCTACAGCAAGAGCCACCCCTCCAACAGCGCACACAACCGGAGGACACGCGCGAAGGCCACCTCGGCCGGCAGCATGGCCCACCCCTGCAGCACCGGGCGCAGCCGGAGAACCCGCGTTTCCCCCAGTATGACTACGTCTCCCAGCACGGCGCGCCATTCCAAGGGGTCAACTACCTCGACGAGCGAAGTCCCCTGGCGCCACACCTACAAGTGACGCCTTGGCCAGCTAACTTTCGAGCGGGGGCATACCCCAAGTACAACGGCAGCACCGACCCGGCGCAATACATCATGAGTTATCAAGTCGCCGTTGCATCAGCCGGAGGGGACGACGCCACAATGGCGAAGTCTTTCATCATCGCCCTAGAGGGCCCAGCACTCACCTGGTTCACCAGATTGCCTCCGCTGTCCATTGATTCGTGGAGAAGTCTCAGGGACAAGTTCCTCCTCAACTTCCAAGGGTACCGTCCAGACACCGACGCTTTGGCCGAGCTCTCGCTTTGCAAACAGCTGGAAAAGGAGACTCTGCGGGAGTATTACCGCAAGTTCTTAACACTCAAGTCGCAGCTGCCCTCTGTTGACGATCAGATCGCTATTCACTACGCCATCAGTGGCCTTCGGGCCGGCGTCCTCTACAGCCATTGTATCAGAGATCCACCCAAGAGCTTGCAGGAGCTATATCAGCTCTTCGAAAAATATGCCAAATCCGAAGAGCTCCACCAGCGCAAGGTCGAGTCACAACGGAAACCCAAAGATGCCCCGCAGTCCAGCCGCACGTGGACAAGGACTCCGCAGCCAGACTCCGGTCGAGATGGCCGCAGTCAGCAGCAAGTGCACAACATCGTCAACCAGCAGCCTGCTGCTGACCCCCCTTGCCGCCAGGAATAACCCCCCCAGGGCCGCGGAAATGGAACTCGCGGCAGGGGTCGAGGGCGGGCGCAGCAGCCGCCGCGCCGGTTCTATTGCCTTTTCCACGGCGAAGACTGCGCCCACCAGACCAAAGACTGCCCCGAGACGAAGGCCACCAGAGACAGAATGGCGCGGGCGCAGCCAGCCGACAATCCCAGAATTGTCGCGCATAATTACCAGCCACCCCCTCCACCATACATCCACGCTCCCGCTTCGCATCCACCGCACCACGCTTACCAACACCATCAGGAAGTACAAATCGTACCTCCTCCACAACCACCACCACACCAGCAACACCAAAACATCCCCCATGCCCCAAAGCAGGAAGACTTCGCCGATCAACCATATCGCGGAGTCATTCACATGATAACAGGGGGGTCTAGCACTGACTTCGACACCAAGCGGCAGAAGCGGGATCACTACCGCAGCATCAACCATGTCGCCGTCACTGGCCCAGTCGTGCAGACGAAGTGGTCCCACATACCGCTAACCTTCGACGCACGAGACGTCGACCTGCGCAGCGCCCCCCACATCGACGCTATGGTCATCAATTGCAGCATGGCAGGCTGGGACTTACACAAAGTCCTAGTCGACAACGACAGTCAGGCGGACATCATCTTCCTCCACGCCTTCGACCGCATGGGTATAAGCCACAGCTTGCTGAAGCCTTCGGACAACCCGTTGTATGGTTTCGGCGGCAAGGGCACCTTTCCAGTTGGCAAGATAGAGTTGCCCCTCTCCTTCGGTGTAGCGCCCAATGCCCGAAGTGAGCAAGTAACCTTCGACATTGTCGACATGGTATATCCATACAACGCCATCATGGGCCGGGGCTCCATCAACAAGTTCGAAGCTGCCATCCACGGGTTGTACCTATGTATGAAGATACCAGGCCTGCTAGGCGCCATCACAATCTACGGCAACCAGCAGACGGCGCACAACATAGAGCGGGACTTCGTGCCCGGTCAGAGAAATGTACACTGTCTCACGACCCAGCGCGAGGTCCCTGCGCCGGCCAGCCCAACCGACAAGCAGCACGACAAGGCACAGTTGCAGTGCCAAGACGGGACCAAGACTGTCCCCCTCGATCAGGCCACGCCCAAGCAGACAGTAACTATCAGCGAAGACCTCACCTCACTTGAAGAAGAGAAACTTCTCTGCTGCCTGGCCAAGAATAAAGATGTCTTCGCCTGGTCTGCCCTTGATCTGGTCGGAGTCAGCCGAGCCATAATTGAGCACAGCTTGGGGATTGACCCTTCGGTGCGACCCAAAAAGCAGAAGCTTCACAAAATGTCAGACGAAAAGACAGAGGCCGCCAAGGCGGAGGTGCATCGCCTCCTGGAGGCTAAATTCATCGAGCCAGTGGCTTACCCCACGTGGCTCTCCAATGTTGTGATGGTGCAGAAAAAAGCGGAAAATGGCGCATGTGCATAGACTTCACCAGTCTCAATAAGGCCTGCCCAAAGGACAATTTCCCGTTGCCGCGGATCGACAAAATAGTCGATAGCGCGGCCGGATGCGAGGTCATGTCCCTCCTCGACTGCTTCTCCGGCTATCACCAGATATACATGAAGGAGGAAGACAAGGCTAGCACCAGCTTTATAACACCCTTCGGCACTTATTGCTTTGTCAGAATGCCGGAGGGTCTCAAGAATGCCCGATCCACCTTCTCCAGACTCACCAAAACAGTGCTCGAGGGGCAGGTCGGCAGAAATATATTCACATATGTGGACGACATCGTCGTCGCCAGCAAGAATAAGGAGGACCATCTCGCCGACCTGGCAGAGACATTCGCGAACATGCGAGATGCACGACTCCGCCTAAACCCGGAAAAGTGCGTTTTCGGTGTTCGCCAGGGCAAGATATTGGGCTACCTGGTGTCCTGCCGCGGCATCGAGGCCAACCCAACCAAGATCCAGGCCATCGTCGATATGTCGCCTCCGCAGTCCGCCAGGGACGTCCAGCGCCTGACAGGCAGGATGGCCGCTCTCAACAGATTCATCTCCAGGTCCGCCGAGCGAAGTCTCCCCTTCCTCAAAACACTCCGCGGCGCGAAGGACTTCGCTTGGGGACCGGAGCAAGCAGCGGCCTTCGCCTCACTAAAACAGTACCTGTCGGAGCTGGCCATCCTCACAAGCCCCGACTCCTCGCTCCCCTTATTGCTCTATGTCGCGGCTTCGCCGCACGCGGTCAGCGCGGCACTGGTACAGGAGCAGACAGTCGAGGGCGCAGTCAGACATTGCCCTGTCTACTATGTCTCCGAAGTCCTGACACCGTCCAAATGCAACATGGCAGAGCTGGAGAAGATTGCCTACGCAGTTGTTATGTCCTCGCGCAAACTGCGCCATTATTTTGAAGCATTCAAAGTCCGAGTCACCTCAGACAGGGGCTCGGCGAACTATTCAGGAACCCGGAGGCATCAGTGAGGATTGCCAAGTGGGCAGCCGAACTCTCCGGCTACCACATCAGCTTCGAGCCCAGGACAGCTATCAAGTCGCAAGTCCTGGCAGACTTCGTCGTCGACTGGACTGGGCCAGTAACACAGCCGGACCCATCCACAGAAAAGGTCTGGACTATCCATTGCGACGGTGCATGGTGTCATGCGGGGGCAGGCGTCGCTGCAGTCGTCACCTCACCAGCCGGAGTCAAACACAGATATGCAGCACGCCTCAGCTTCGCTCTGGAATCCGACAAATGTACAAACAACATAGCAGAGTATGAAGCAGTCATCCTCGGCCTCCGCAAGCTAAGGGCCCTCGGAGTCACCACATGTATCATCAAAACAGACTCCAAGATAGTTGCCGGTCAGGTCGAGAAAGACTATGCAGCAAAAGACCCCGCGCTCATGCAATACCTCGCGGCTATCCGAAGTCTCGAGAGACAGTTCAAGGGATTCACCCTACAGCATGTGGACAGGGCCAAGAACGAGGAGGCCGATGCATTAGCCAAGGCCGCCGCCAGGGGCGAGCCCCTGCCCTCCGACGTATTCTTTCACACCATCGGCACGCCAGCCGTCCGGAGCCCCGAAGGGCTCCAAATAACTAATGATAGCGAGGGCCACCGTATAGTCAACCTAATCATGACCGAAGACTGGCGGGCCCCAATAACCCTGTTCCTACAGGGATACTATCATCCAACCAACGTCAGTGAGGCAAAGCGCCTCAGACATCGAAGCCGGGACTTCGCACTGATCGAGGGCCAATTATACAAGAAAGGGGTCAGTCAGCCAATGCTTAAATGCGTCACCGAAACCGAAGGCATGCAAATCCTGCGCGAGGTCCACAGTGGCACGTGCGGCTCGCACGCGGGGCCAAGGGCCCTGGCTGCAAAGGTGATCCGACAAGGGTTTTACTGGCCTGCAATGATCTGCGCCGCAAATCGAGTCACAAGGTCCTGCGAAGCCTGCCAGAAGTTCTCTCCTCGGTCAGGCAACCCCTCGCAATACACAAAGCTGATTGCACATACATGGCCTCTTCAGCGCTGGGGCCTGGACATTGTCGGGCCCCTGCCCACCGCTCAGGGGAACCTTAAGTTCGCCTTCGTAGCCGTCGAATACTTCACCAAATGGATTGAAGCGAGGGCCGTTTCCACAATCACATCAAAGACTGCCCAAAAATTCTTTTGGCAGAACATTGTTTGCCGCTTCGGAGTATCGTCCGAGCTAACAGTTGACAACGGCAAGCAGTTTGACAGCCAAGATTTCAAGGATTTTTGTTTTTCCATCGACACCAAGCTTGCCTTCGCTTCAGTCTATCATCCGCAGTCCAACGGGGTCGTGGAGCGTGCCAATGGGAAAATCTTCACAGCTGTCAAGAAGATGCTCCTCGATGAAAAAAAAGGCAGATGGACCGACTTGTTACCGGAGGCAGTCTGGGCGCTAAACACAACCGAGTGCAGGGCGACCGGGTTCACTCCTTTCCGCCTTCTATACGGATCGGAGGCAATGACCCCGCAAGAAATAAAGCATGGGTCTCCGCGCACAGCTCCGTCAGCCGCCCCTGACGTGGATGAGCCAACCTCCAAAGATCTCATTGACGGAGACCGGGTCTTCGCCCTGCAGGCCTTAAACAAATACCAAGCCCAGACCAAAGCATGGCGCGACCGCGCAGTCATCCCAAGGGAGTTCAGCGCAGGGGACCTCGTACTCATCCGAACAGCTCGGACGGAGTCCAAGGGCAAGTTGGAGCCCAAGTGGGAGGGCCCCTTCATAGTTAAAACAAAAGCCTCCCCCAGCGCTTACAGGCTCACAACGCCAAATGGCGAGGACCTGGAGCACTCCTGGAACATCGACAACCTTCGTAAATTTTTTGTTTAATACTTAGGGCTGAGTTCGCCCTTGTAATTCACCACAAACAATCTTGTACCGGCCCGCACTCTTTTCCTCCCGGGGGGTGAGGTTTTTAACGAGGCGGAGCCATGTAATATATGTGAGAAAAATCCCCCGCAAAAGCATGTGTCGAAAAAAGACCGCGACAACGGTCTTCGGCATTCGACCAATTCGAAGTCACCGCGAGGCTAAGCGCTAGCCACCCTCGCGTGCGACCAATCCGCGCAGAAGTCGCCTAAGGGTGCAGTCGGACTAAGCACAACAAGTGCGCAATAATCCGAAGTCTATCGCGAAGACTATCCGCGCAGAAGTCGCCTAAGGGTGCAGCCGGACTAAGCACAACAAGTGCGCAATAATCCGAAGTCTATCGCGAAGACTATCCGCGCAGAAGTCGCCTAAGGGTGCAGCCGGACTAAGCACAACAAGTGCGCAATAATCCGAAGTCTATCGCGAAGACTATCCGCGCAGAAGTCGCCTAAGGGTGCAGCCGGACTAAGCACAACAAGTGCGCAAAAATCCGAAGTCTATCGCGAAGACTATCCGCGCAGAAGTCGCCTAAGGGTGCAGCCGGACGAAGCACAACAAGTGCGCAAAAATCCGAAGCCTATCGCAAAGACTTCGCGCAAGAGCCGCCTAAGGGCGCAGCCGACCCAGTACAACAAAAGCAGAAACGACACCAAGACCAATTATAATCATACTGGCACAGCATAATCAATCACACCAGACAAAGTACACAGCGCCCTCGCAGGCACAGGCACGCGAGGGCACACAACTCCATTTTACAAGCCCTTACACATACACAAGCGAGGGCACCACGCCCTACATCGGCTCAACTTTAGGAATAATCCCCATCTCTCTATAATTAAACAACATTATCCTAAGCTCCTCACCCGCAAAAAGGCTTCGCAGCTCCCCTTCCCCTGCACCCGCGGCGGCTGGCAAAGACAGCAGCTCCTGCCGACCAGCCCTACTAACGCGAAGCCGAGCCCCTTCCTCCGCACTAATCCTACGCTTTGAAACCGCCCTTCGTCGTCGGTGCCCGGTGCTAGGACCGGGCACGTCTGGCGCGTCCGCAGCGTGTGGTGCAGCCTCCGCCGCAGCCACGTCCAAGGCCGCAAAATAATCCAAGTCCTCCTCCGACGACTCCTCAGTCCACTCAACCGAGCTCTCAGAGTCAGTAAAATCAAAAAACTCAGAAACAGACCCACCATATTCATTTCCATCTTCCGCGGTCGAAGCCGCCAAAAACTCAGTAGTAGCGGTTGCGTGCGCAGGCCCAAAATCTTGAACCTGCGCAGCAACCAAAATTCAGTACAACATCCAAAAATTCCTCAACCCTAAACACCACCTATGCCACCTGCGAAGGCCCTGCCGCTGCGGGAGCCTCCGCCGAGGCCTTCGCCGCTGCCTCCGCCCCCGCCTCCGCTGGATCTTCAGCGCTCGGCACAGCAGCTGCGGGGGCATCGGGCGCGCCTTCGGCCACCTTTGGGGGAAGGTCTTCGCCGGCCGCAGCAGGTGCAGGGGCGCCTGGTGCATCTTCCGCGGTCTCCGGGGTCGGTCCCGGGGCGACTCCAGTCGCGGCCTCCGTAGGGGTCGTCTCCGGGTCGGGCAGCGCGCTGTTCAGCGCCCCGAAGTCGTCCACCCGCTCGCCGCGCTCCGCCTAAGACAAAACGCACAAAAATTCAGCAAACACACGCACAGACCGCATCTAGCAAACGCCGAGCAAACAACAACGTTACCTGAGCCCTCGCAGCCTCGGCCCGCGCCCGAACCACCTCACGACCGTATGAACCCCACATCCGGTCATAGAGGGCCCCGGCGGATTCCTTCACCACGGGGTCTTCGACCTCAAAGATATCTCGCCCAAAATCCTCATCTGCCTGGTCGAGGGTCTCGAAGTGCCGGCAGCCTTCGCGAGAGAGCGCGTTCATCGCTGCCTCGCAGGTGACCAGGGAGGTGAACGACATCAACCCCGCCAAGACAGTGGGGAGCTCCTGCAGTTCCTCCTGCACCCATTCCAGACAGCGAAGTCCGGCCTCTCGCTCCGGCACCTCGAAGTCACCCGTCCGCACACCCAGCTCGCGATATGCAGTCATGAGCTGCGTGCGCGTCCGTTCGGCCTCCGCTCGCATCGCGGCCTCGGCCCCCTCCGCGCGGCTCTCCAGGGCAGTAAGCCGCCGCTGCAGCTCTCCGGCGAGCTCCTTGGCGATATTGCCTTCCGCCCGCGCCAGCCTGGCCTCCGCCTGCGCAGCCTGCTCTTTGGCGATGGCTTCGTTGGCCTCCCTCCTCTCCCCCGCCAGCTGGCGCCGGAGGTCAGCCCTCTCCTTCTCCAGGGCGGCCACCTTCTCCGCCAGTTTGCGGCACTTGCTGTCGGAGGCCGACTTCTCACGGACAGCGTCAGCATGCTGCGTCCGAAGTCTCTCGACCTCGGCAGACAAAGCTGCCGTAAGGGCCCCCGACGCAGTGCGGCTGGTGAAGTCAGCCACCTGCAGAACACACGTAAGGCCGTTGCGTAAAAAAAAAGGGCATAGCTCGGCGGACCTGACTCAGCGCCTCCGCCGCTCGACTCAGCGCCTCCGTCGCTCCCTTCAGCCGGCGGGTCGCCACGCCCGCCTCGTCCCTAACCAGCGCGAGGGCAGACACCTCGCCTCCGGCGCCAAGGGTCTCTCCCCCGCCTTCGGCGCTGGCGCAGCCGTCGCGATCGCCGCGCCAGGCACAACTAGAGCAAGCGGGCCCTCGTCCGACCCTGCAACGCGTCATCAAATTAAAAAAAAATTTGTATATATATATATTTATATAGACTTACCCCCAAGATAATCCTCCACATTAATCTCGGTGCCGAAGTCGGCAACGCGTTTGCCGGGCGGCGGTAACGTTCGGGCCGCCTTCGCAGCCTCCGCCACTCCGCTGACAGACGGCACCACCTTCGTCAGCTTGGGGCCTCCGGCGCCCACCGTCACCTCCGGTGCCTTGCCAGGCGCAGAGGCACCCACCTTCGCTGGCAGCGGCGGCTTGCCTCCGCCGGAGGCCTCAGCCTTCGCCGTTCCCCGCTGCCTTTTCGGCCGAGCTTCGTGAACCCTCACAGTCGCCTGGCGTTTTCGCGCCGCCCCTTGGCGATCCTTGTCCATCACTGCCCACACAACATGACCGATATTTCGCCCATAAGGAAAAACTCTCCACCGATGAACCATACGAGATGTAAAACAGTCCTCCTCAGCCGCGCAGGGGATAGGAATGTCTTTAGGCCAACAACCCCCGGTAACCCTCAGCATCCGAGCCGAAGACTCCCGGAGCTCGGGCGAAGACATCCTCTCCCCCGGGGCCGCACACGTCCTCATTAACTCCCTAGCGAAACTATCAGACACCCCCAAGTCTTCCCATCGTAGTACCTAATTTTCTCTTTTTCGAGGAGGCGGCGGCCACCAGCGCAGGGTCGCCTCCAGTCTCCACCGCCGGTTTCTTCCCACGGCGGTCCGCTTCGTCTTGACCAGGGTAGCCGTCGTACGGCAGTTGATTTAATTCGAAGACCCTGTTCAAACGTTCATTTGACCCGCGGATATCAAAGCTGCGCTGGCCTTCCGTCCTCGGCACGTAACGCCCCACAAGCCGCACCGCCAAGTCCTCCGCATCACGCACAAAGGCGGCCGGGTCACGGTTTCGCAAATTCAGTGCGAAGGCAGGACTTCGCACCACCCTTCCTCCGTGAAAGGGCATCTGGCGAGGGCATACTTCGCCCAGCGCCCAGCCATGCGCCAAGGGCCAGACCCCGTACGCCACGAACTCTTCAACTAAATCACGACCGCTGCTCTGACCGGCGGCGCACCGAAGGGCCCCTTCGTCTGCATCCTCTTCTGCCACTTCAAAAGGCGGATACGCAAAGTAATAGTGAGAGCACATTTCGGACACGGGGAGCCCTTCATGGCCTTCGACAGTAGCCTCAGCAACATAAAACCAAAATTCATTCCAATTGCCCCACTTGTTGCGGGCGCACGGGACCAACTCCACCACTGGCATTGTGGTCTTGCCGGTCTTCGGCGTGAATGTGCACGACCCGAACTGGGCAACTCTGTCCTCAACCATCCTTTTCTGCCAATGCAAACAATAATTCTTCGCAAAAACTTCAACTGACGGTTGTCCGCCGTACGAAGTCGTCGCCCATACATACTTCGCCAGCGCCACTATGGCGTTCGGTGTCAGCTGATGTATTTGAACGCTGAATCTTCGCAGGACTTCGCCGACAAACCGGTGCGCAGGCAAGCGGAGTCCGGCGACGAAGAACGCCTCGAAAACAACCAACTCGCCCTCCGGCTCGGGGACTTCCTCCGTCCCCGGAGCACGAGCGACTCCGCCGCCAAAGTAGCCCAACCGCTGCATATCTTCAATACGGGCTGACGTCATCCGTGACACACCAAATTCAACAGAGTCGCCGGCGCGCAACTCCTCCACCATCACGTTACTCAACGTCTCCTCAGACGAGGCGGCGGCCGGCGGCGTGGCGTTGGCGGAAGAAGAAGAGGATGGCATTGCTACGTACCGTCGGCGGCGGCGGGCGGTCTGCTTCACTCGAGCCAGAACGCCGGCGAGCAAAGGGAGCAGCAGAGGAAAAGGAGCAGCAAGACGGCGGGCGGCTAGGGTTTTACGGAGCGCGGAAGGCAAAGTTCAAACAGCGCCGCCCCCGCCCCCTTTTATAGGCAGGGCGCGGCTCTTCGGGAAACCCGCAATCCGACAGGCCGCGACGCTTCGGGAAACCCGCAATCCAACAGTACGCCGTCCATCAACGGTCACATCAAAAACCCCCGCGGAACCACTTCGAGCGAGGGCAGCGTCTCCGCCATCTAGCGACGTCTTCGGCACCAGGTGACTTTGTCGAACTGGTCCCTTGGAGGGCAAATGTTGGGGCGAAGGCAAAGACGCCACCCTTCGCTCGAGGCCTTCGCTGCAGCCGCTGGTCCGACAGAGACAAAGCGGGCAGGGACACCCTTCGCAGGACTCGGCACCTTGACGAAGGCCTGCGGCGACGTCCTCCCACGGCGCGGCCTCGTTCAGTCCCAAGGCCCACGTGTGATCTGGCCCATTGTAACGGGCCCCGCGTGGCCGCCTCTGTATTACGGGCCTAACTTGTAAAGGCGTACTTGTAATTACAGCTTGTAACCCTGCTTTATGGGAATATTCCGGGGATAAACTAGGTGTCTGAGGGCACATGCGTCCTTAACACAAGACGTTGGGCACTCAGATACCTATAAATACCCCCGCACAGTGCCCGTGAGAGGCTAGATCAACAGAGCTATTGCCCTCGTGCACGTAACCCTGTTGTCGCCACCGTTCACCCTTGTTGGCCTTCTTGCTGCAGAGAGCAAGTTCCAACACACATCACGGGGAAGACAACAGGGGAAGTTGCACAGGAGTCGGCGTTGTCCTATGGGGCCCACTGGGCAGTGGCGGACGCGATGCGTGGCAGCGGCGTGTGGGGGGCGCGCATGCGCGCTACGGGCGAGCGGCGGCCGAGCGTGGCTAGGTGCGGCTAGGAGCACACTGGGCAGGCGCGTGCAGGTGGCGGCGGCTGGGCACGCACGGTGCTAGGGTTGCTGGGGCGCGCATGCAGGAGGCTACAAGGGCGGAGCTGGGCCACGCACGCTGGGCCGAGGTAGGGGGGAATGGCTAGGCTGAGGCTGGTGGTCTGGGCGCAGCGGGGGGGGACGAGCTGGGCCGTGGGAGGGTTGCGTGCGGGAATGGGCCACGAGGTGCTGGGGTAGGACGAGCTAGGCTGGGCCAAAGGGGCAAGAGAGAGGGGGGTTTCTTCTTTTCTTTTCCTATTTGAATTCTTAATTAAATGAATGCTCCCCAAAATCACTCAACAAACAAGAATAAATAGATGTATGCTCTGGTACGATGCAACATAGAAACTCCTTTAGGGTTTTACTTTACTAGGCTCACGCCCATATAAAACAAAATAATTCTTCACTCTTTTAGGCAAAAGGAAAGAAAATCATGGAAAAGAGAGGATAACACCTGAATTTGGTGGATATTTGAAAAGAAATTTTATACCCTCAAATTCAGGGTGTTACACTCGCGCTTGGTGATCTTGGTCACCTCGTCCCCTTCGTGCGCGGTTTTGAGGATGTCCCAAATTTCTTTGGCGCTTTTTAACCCTTGCACCTTATTATACTCCTCTCGACATAAAGAGGCGAGGAGTATAGAAGTTGCTTGGGAGTTAAAGTGTCGTATTTGGGCGGCCTCATCCGAGTCGTAGTCCTTGTCCCCCACCTTTGGTGCCTGTGCTCCAAACTCAACAATATCCCAAATACTTCTGTGGAGTGAGGTTAGATGGTGCCTCATTTTATCACTCCACATACAATAATCCTCACCATCAAAATATGGTGGTTTGCCTAGGGGTACAGAAAGTAATGGAGTGTGTTTTGAAATACATGGATAGAGTAGGGGCATCTTACTACACGTCTTGCGCTCATGGCGCTTAGAAGTAGTGGACTATTCAGAGCCGGATGTGGAGGGTGACGAAGAGTCGGTCTCGTAGTAGACCACCTTCTTCATCTTCTTCTTCTTCTTGTCACCCTTCCGATGTGACTTGATGGAGGAAGAGGATTCCTCCTTGTATTTGTTGCCGGACTCTCTCGATAGAGTCCTCCTCGAGCTTGCGGGCTTTTTGCCGGTCATGATCTCCCTCTTGGCGTGATCTCCAGACATCACTTCGAGTTGGTTAGGCTCTTAATGAAGCACTGGCTCCGATACCAATTGATAGTCGCCTAGAGGGGGGGGTGAATAGGCGAAACCTGAAATTTATAAACTTAAACTTGCACTAAGGCTGGGGTTAGCGTTAGAATTAAATTGGAGTGCGGAAGATAGTTCTCCTTGCTTAGAGTTGCTCAATCAATGCGGATGACCTTTGGGAGCAAACTCAAATCAATATGAGCAAGGGAACTTTTAGAGAGGGAAAAACAAATCAAGTGATTGACGAGTGAACACGGTGATTTGTTTTACCGAGGTTCGATTCCAAAGAACCTAGTCCCCGTTGAAGAGGCCACAAAGGCCAGGTATATTTCAACCCTTTCCCTCTCTCAATCGGTCACTTAGACCGGTTGAGTGCTTCTTCTTAATCTCACGGGTCACTAAGACCCCGCAAGGATCACCACATAATTAGGTGTCTCTTACAAGCTTTACAAAACACTTAGAGAGTTTAGAGAGAGATGAAGAAAGCACTATTAAGAAAACCAAGCAACAAGAGCAACAAATGAAACACGAATCACTCTCTCTCAAGTCACTAATCACTAATGATCACTTGTCTCAATTGTGGAACTTGGAGAGATTTAAAGCTTTGATTGTGTCTTAGAATGAATTGCTAGCTCTTGTATTGAATGTGTATGAGTGGAGTGCTTGGGTGTAGAAAATGGAGGTGGTTGGGGTTGTATTTATAGGCTCCAACCACTTCCTAGCCGTTGCTCCTTTCCTGCTGACCGTGGACGGTCCGCGCCCCTGGTCCGGATGGTTTGCCCCTGCACATCAACGACTGAAATCACAATAGTCAGCAGTAACGGCTATAGAGCATTTAATGCGTCGTCAGATGTCAGATAAAGCAGTCGCGGATGGTCCGGCCGTGCACCCCGGATGATCCGCGAGGACACTAAAAATACATTTTACCAAACCCATCACCTTCGGGTTTTTCTGGTTTTTCACCTACTAGACGGTCTGCGTTTGGTCTCGGACGGTGCTTGCTTCTCCATCGGACGGTCCGTAGTGTTAACTTGTGTTTTTGCAGTGTTCCTGTCCGAGGCTCACCCTAGTGTCGCGAACGGTCTGCCGCAAGGGCCCAAACGGTCCGCGCATAGGTGTTTTTCCATTCCAGACAGTCGACTTAGAATAGTTGTAGATGAACTTATGCACCTGAGAAATGATCAACTAGGCAAACAAGTTAAATCATAAGGTTTGTGATGGTCGTCAAACACCAAAATCGATTATAGGAAATGTTGAGGCTATTTCCCTTTCAATTTTGCTGTGATGACGGTCACGCGAGGGGTCCCTGCATTGGAGCTTCCTAGAACTGTAGCGGGTTTTCTGAAGCTAGTGGAACTTTGTAAAGGTCTCGTAGTGTTTCCCTACCTCGCCTCCTTGGTAGAGGTGTATGGGATTCATGACCACTTGGCAGATGGGTAACATGACTTGTGGGTAAAGACGTGCAACCTCTGTAGAGTGTAAAACTGGTATATCAGCCGTGCTCACGGTCATGAGCGGTTCGGACACTCACATGATTAACTTATGGAATTAAACTTAATTTGTCATATGCATTGCATTGTGGGTGTTGTTATCAATTTTGATCTACTACTTATTTGGGTTGGTATCTACTTATACTTAGTAATTGCTAATAAAATTTTGACCAACTTTAGAAGCAATGCTTAGCTTTAGCCATCCTCTTTGGTAAGCCTTACACTTTACATGAGCTTTTACCTTTGGTGAGTTTATGCACATTATTCTCCACAACTTGTTGAGCGATGAACGTATGTGAGCTCACCCTTGCTGTCTCACACCCCCACAGGTCAAGAACAGGTACCGCAGGATGAGGCGCATGGAGGATGCTGTGACGAGTCTGTGAGTGGTCTAGTGTAGGATCTAGGACACCGGCTAGAGGGGGGTGAATAGATGGTTTTGACTAAAATAAAAAACACTAGGGAAATTTAATCAATATAACAAGAGAAATAAATTCTCTAGTGATAACAAGTAAACAATCTATGAGAATCAGCTAAGGTGATTGAATACTTGATGAACAATATGCAAAATACTAATCACTTGCACGGCAATAAGTAATGCAAGAAAATAAAGACACCAGATTTTATCCCGTGGTATCGGTGATTTGTCGATCACCCCTAATCCACGTTGAGGTGGACTTCAAGCTCTCACTTGCTCCTCTATCAAGACACGGCTTGATCTTTGAGCCAAGTGGACAAGAAATCACTCAATACCTCGATTCTACTAGTGTCAACTTTGCCGCTCCGGCGAGGTAGGCGCGGACCCCTCACAATCAACACAACGACTTCTCCATAATCTTCTTGCAGAGCTCGACGGAGACAATATCCCGAGCCATCTAGGAGGTGGCAACCTCCAAGAGTAACAAGCCGATGACGCTTGCTCGGTGTACCACCTAGTGCCTCAAGAATCACCAATGGATGAAAATGCACTAGAAACACTCAATCTCTTACTAGAATGCAATCTCAAGCAAAGTGTGTGAGAGAGTGAGTTGGAGGATCACAAATGAGCTCAATGTGTGCAAGGAATGGCCAAGAGAGACCTCACACATGAGCTCCCCTTCTATTTATAGCCCCCCACTCAAATCCAACCGTTATGAGCAAAAGACACATGTTCTGCGCACACGCGGACGGTCCGCGCCCTAGGGCCGGACGGTTCGTCGTACACATAACGACTACTTTTCTCGTTTGAAATCTGTCAGAGCTGTCAGAAAAGTAAGGTCCAGACAGTCCACCCACCTTGGCCGGACCATCCGCGACCTGGCAACTTGGAGCACCAGAGCTCAGACCAAGTGGAGTTAACACATGCGGACCGTCCGCCTACAAGGCTGGATGGTCCGAGACCTGGGAGACAGTATTGTCCGGACTTATCCTCCGGAAAGTCTGTAGTACAAATCCCAAAAACCACACAGTCCCTGCCCAAACCAAATTTGGCACCTGCGAATGGTCCGCCCATCAAGGCCAGACTGTCCGCACTATAATTCAGGGATTGTGCCGAGAGCAGCCTCCTCTGGCCAGGACTGCGGACGGTCCGGCCCCAAAGCCCAGACGGTCCATAGTACAAATGAACAGGACCTGTCCGAAGTGAACAGACTTCGGACCCCACTGGAGGATCGCAGACGGTCCGCCCTCAAGGCCCAGATAGTCCGTGCATCCCAAGACTTTGCACTTTTCAAACAAGCTTTTGAAAGGATTTTTAACTCATGAATTTTGAAGCGATGTTAGTCCTCATGCAAATGCAACCACTAGATGCTCTATGAGGCACTAAGTTTTACACAGATCAAAGTCATTGACCCCTCTTAATAGTACGGCTATCTAACCTACTAATTCGATCAAGTATCTTCTCTAAACTCCTGAAGACCGGCAAAAACAAAACCTATGTTATACCTTTGCCTTCACTTGATCCACAACCGATGCTTATAAATCTCCGAGATTTCCTGTTTTATGTGGTCCAACCCTGCATTCTTGTTTCTCCAAGAACCGTTAGTCCACAAACAGTTGTCATTAATTACCAAAACATCACTAAGGGGCCTAGATGATTCACATCTAGGCCGTCATCTCCCAGTCAACTTTGGGTTGCTGGATCGTTGTCTCCTTATGATGTAATTATCTATTTATTTATTTTGTACAGAACTCCTATTATATAGAAAAGTTGTGACATTCGTTTCTGTACCATGATTCATCATATGTGTGAGACTTGGTCCCAACACACCTGGTGATTATGTTCGCGCCCGGGTCTTGGTGCCCCTGAAACTCGGGTGTGACATCTACATTCTCTTCCGTACAATGCTTCAAATGGGGACATCTTTAAACCAGTCTGATAACTGTTATTATAGGAAAACTCTGCATAGGGTAAACTCTTATCCCAACTGCCACCATGTTTAAGAGCACAAGATCTCAACATATCCTCCAACACTTGATTGGTCCTTTCGGTTTGGCCATTTGTTTGGAGATGGTAGGCTGAGCTAAAGTTTAGCTTTGTATCCATACTATCGTAACCTCACTGCTACTCGTAGCAACACATACAAATAGACAAAAAGTACTTAAAAATAATAGTACATTAAATATGAGAACAGACAATGTAAGAATATTCTATGTGCTGCTACAAGAGCGTAGGTTCGAGAATCACTAAAATCGAAGTTATGGTGAAAAAGATATGATTTTCAGAAGACCTATGTGATTATATATGAGGATTATGTTCTATGTGGATTAACATAAAGCATGTGATAAAAAGGTAACTAACTCCATCCAACTTTTAATTCAAGCGGCCACTAGTTCACATTCTAGTCAACTTATAGATGACCTAATTCCAATTATTAACTTAGACAAGTTAATCCAATAAACATGGGTTAATCATATTAGTTCTAAATGTAGGTGTTATGTTATAAACATGGTTGTTACTATGTAGACAATTTTATTATGAAGCTAACACAATTGGAACGGGCCAAAACGGAGTTAAAACGAGAAAGATATGAATTTTAAATTTTCTAGAATTATTTTCATATTAGAAATATAATTTCGACTTATATTATATAGATCATATCCCCTAATGGACGACGACCATAATTCCCTAGAAAAGGAGGGGCTAATCTATTAAAAACAGGACTCACATGTAAGGTTCTTTGTGCATGAGTGGACTACGGGTTAGTTTTGGGAAACTAGATGGTCTCTTTATAAAGATGGACATGGCGAAGGGGTACGGTGGATTGCTAGTCGTGGGATCCAAATCTGACGACAGGGATCAGAGACTTATCTCACCTGAACAGGTATTCTATCACAGCGGTCCGATCTAAAATCAACGCCCGAGATTAAAGGATCTCGCGATCTGATCTCGGCCAACAGATCTGAGATCAACGACTACTGTTTTCGATCACGATGGGGTATTTGAGATTCAATCGCGAGCGCTCATCAACGGATCGATGGACAGGGTTGTTTCTCCCTCGCACGATCTTGTTTACGCTGGAACGGGGCTGCGATATCCTATCCGCGGTGGCAGGCCCACCGGCGAGCAGTGGCTGCTGCGAGGCTATGGATGAGATGAGTCTTTGATTGATGGCTTGAGGTGTTATGGTGGCATGGATTTATATAGGCTGGGAGGTGGGTGGTTACATAATAGATCTAATCTAGTACTTATCTGTTAAAATCATATGCTATATATTAGGAACTCTAACAAACTCGAAATCAAATCTATTACATGATAGATCTAATCTGGTACTTATCTGTTACAATCCTATTCTATCTATTAGGAACTCTAACAAACTCGAAACCAAATCCATTGCGCAGGTGAGAAGTTTGTCCGGGCGGTTACAATAACTACGGTGGTTAGTTTGTAACGAATAGCAAAGGATAGGTGATGTCATGGATGATGTAACGGTGATGTAAGATCCGACAAGTGGAATAAAAAATAGGAGGAAAAACTCACGTGAGTTGTGTTTCTTAAGTGGCCGAATAGGTAAGCCTTTTATTTGCTATTCTATTTTTCTGCTTTTTATTTCCAGATTTAACTATCCCAATTCAAATCTGATTTTAAATTTTGAAACCATATTTATATGCCGAATCAAAACAGCAAATATTTTACACTTATTTACTCCTTATTTACTTTGCTCAAATAAGTATTTGTATGCATGAAATTTAATAAGCATGGAATTCACATATTTATATAATCCAATAGGAGTAATTTATATAGAAATAACTCACTATCCTATTTATTATAGTTTAAGTACATAGCCAACATTTTATATTTACTATTTATTAAATTATAGGGAAGATAGTCTCAATTCATAACTTTGTTATAATATGCTTTAGGGATTTTTCTTAATTCACCAAAATATGATTTTGGAGTGTTACATATGATCATCTTTTCCCTTCTAGCAAAAATCACACACTGCTACATGCGAGGCTACATCTCTCTTTATGTCATACCACCAATACTTCTGTTTCAGTATGGTTTCGCGGAGACTGTCTATCTCAGGACCACATATCCTTAGACACTGCTGAGGTGAATGGCTAGAGATCCACTATGAGGCCTTTACAAAGTTCCACTAGCTTCAGAAAACCCGCTACAGAATGCAGAAATCCCCCGTCTAACCGCCATGGCAGCAAAATCAACCCGAGAACCTCCCTACACGCCTACTCCCCTACTGCCCTTGCCCCTATCGGGTAAGGTAGTCCTCCACTAGCTTTCCTAGTTAGTCAGCCAAGGGCGTCCCATTCCACCCTTGTGGTGGCACATGTTTCTCAAGTTAAGCTCCTTGTTCCAATTAATATAATGATCTTGTCATGAACAATAAGTAATACAACAGTATAATTGGAACATAATCATAATGTAATATTAATCCCAAAACCATATAGAGCAACAGCAAAAACTACCCAAATAGTTCAGGATAAACAAGGTGTAAAGATAACCAAACTACGGTTACCTATTGGGTCCCATCATAATTAAGCCTATGTATGCCAAAATGATTATATAGAACATTATTGGATAACTAAAAGTTATCAAGGGCACAACTTGCCTGTGACTTGAGATTCCAGGTACCAGGATGATCTTCATATTCTCGTGACCTCACTGCTAGTCGTAGCAATACATACAAACATGGTATATGCATAATTAACATCACATCAAATATAAGAACAAACTGCATAATAATAATCTACACGTCGCTACGAGATCGTGGGTTCGCGAACCACTAAAATCGGAGTTATGGTTAAGGAGTTGTGATTTATGGAAAATCTATGTGATTTAATTATTAAACTATATTACAAATTGATTAATATACACCATATGAGATAATATTCTATCGTGATTAACCCAACTTTAATTCTGGTTTTCCGCCCAAAACTCTAACCTCGACTACCGAGCTGTCCCGGTGACACGAGATGCGACTTCGGGGCGGTGTCCTTGCCTCTTTATACACGGGGCGAGGATCGCGGGTGCGTGGTTTCAACAACCCGAGAGTACCGGCCGACCGTTTTGGTTTTGGTTTAGCGAGCGGATCTAGGGTAGGAGATAAGTCCGACAGGGGTGGCCCACCCGTAAGTGACCGGAGAAGGATGCGTGCATGTGCCCTGAGAAGCCAACCAGCGGGACCCGCGCGGCAGTTAGAGGAAAGACCTGGTTGTTTCCGCTGCGTGCGATAAGAGGCTGACGGTGTGGGCTCCACAAGTCGGTGGTAGGTGCGCCGTGCGTGTAGATTGCCACGGGATGGGCCGCATGGGAGGAATGAAGCGGGTCGGTTTTGGCCCAATCAGCAGGTTGATCCCTCTCTTTCTTTTTATTTTTGTCCAATTAAAACCAAATTCAAGTAGAGTTTGAACTTCAAAATTAGAATGCACAAGCAAAATGTCAGCATGGGATGCAGATATCTATATTTTTTTAAAAAAATCATTTATTATCCTATTTAGGTAATTATTTTCAAATATGTAATGTGTACATGTAAATGATATATCTTAATAAAACACCACTTTGTGTGTAGTTTACTTGAAAGTGAATCAATATTCATTACCTATTTATTTTGAAAGAACGTGGTGTATACTTTCATTTAAGGGTTTCTAGATGATTTTAAGAGTATGTATAATTTATGAGGAGAACAAATCAATGGATTATCTTCTACTATTTATTTTCATGAGCTTCCATTTTATGAGTTAAATTTAAAAAGTCTAGTCTAGATTTGAGTCATCTAAATTTAGTACTCATTTAAATAAATGCTTATAGTGTATCATTTAATGAAATGAATAATCATTTAGTTGAACAGAAAACCTTTGTATTACTTATTTTCTAAATTAATTCTTGGTTCCGATTCAGTCCTCAAAATTCAAAGCTCAAGTATAATTTGATATATCTGAATTTACTATTTTTTCTTTCTTTATTTTATTATTTTCTCTTATACAAATTTTGGGCTTTACAGTTCTAGATCATGTGTCGGATAGTTCAACTCGTGCTTTTTCCAATCCTTAACGAGATGCATCATAATATATATCAAATCCTTTTTGCAGATCCGACATTGACTTATACTAGAGGTGACATGAATCTCAACTTTAGCTAAGTAAAAAGATACAAAGGCACAGTAAAAAGGAAATAAAATAGGATTCTATGGAAAAACGACAGAGATGTAGTGTACATAACATTTTACAGGGTGCATAATGAGCTCTTTAGCTAAGGGAAAACGATTCTTATAAATTTTACAGTAACTTGTCGATTCAAACAATTATATTATATGGCATGGGGTCAAATTTTATAGAGCTCTTACCAAGCATCAACATAGAAGTTAGGCTATGTTCTAGTACCACATCAGTGTTCCATGTGGACAACATCAGATTTTCAGATGGACTCAAGGAGATGAAGGTATTGTTAGTAGTTTAATATGACACAATGACTACATCCCACTACTTCATGTTCCTCCACTTGACCCTCAAATCATAAGGCAGATGCATCCTGTGAAACAACATCACTGCCACATTCTAGTATCTGAATCCAGAGAATTTGCGCATCACAGAGAAAAGTATAAATACACATAGTCAAGCAAGATACAACTACATACTATAAACCTGAGCTTAGAATAGTTAGCGTCAAAGATCGTTTCAACAATAAAATTTACATTCAAAGAACAATTACACTCAAAAAGTCGTTTCTTCTCCTGTTGGTGAAACAGGATTGGAAATGCAAGACATGTGTGCTCAGTTCTTCAAGTAGTACTAAATGGGAGGTTTTCAGAAATGAAATTTCCTAAATTAGATGGAAAATGCGAACAAGACATGTAGTATTAAAAAATAAAGTTACCTCAACATTTATGCTCTAGTCCCCTTTTTTATGTGTGCAGAATATTTATTATTTTTTACAACATGCAGAATTACTTATTACTCAATCCATCCCAAATTATAATTCGCTTGAATTTTTTGTGGCTTGTTTGACCGGCCCATCTATTCAATTTTTTTTGCGAAAAAAATGAAAAATTCAAAGCCGCATTTAAAGTATATTATATACTAAACAATATCACGTCAAAGATTAACAATAATTATGATTTTTTTAATAAGACAACGGTCAAACTTAGGATAAAAAGTCAAATGAATTATAAATTGGAGCAGAGGAAGTATTATATTAAGAAGAAAAAAACAGAGGGGAAAAGCCAACAAGCTGAACACACAGGGTAATACCATAGGTGTGCATTCAATATTGAATAATCACAATATAAACCGAAGCTAATAACTATATTGGCCAGCAATTAAGTGTGATCTAATTTGATATATCATAGAACTAACCATGCTGTCCTGTAAACAGCTTTTTCACTTATATATCATGGAACTAACCATGTTGTCCTGTAAACAGCTTTCTCAAAGCATTACGAAAGGACATTAAAGCATCATCAGACTAGATCACCTAAAGACATGTAATCCAACTTTGCACAACCTAATTCTAGTAGATTTACCCACACTGCTAGTTTGCCCAACACTTGGATGATCAAGCTCTTGTTGAACATGCAGAGAAGTCCCCCAGAAACAACAACCTCAGTGTTTGGTGGCAAGAACAGATGACTCCAAGAAACAGGGTATGTAAGGGGTAATAACCACATAGCCCTTTTCAAGATTGCAGAGACCACGCAGTTCCTGAGTATCCATGTTATATGATACAAGTTTCTGGTTCCAGTGCTGAACAAGGATGAACGAATTGTGATCTGGATGAATGGCCATAATATCGAAGTCTCTGATTGGGTGACTCAGTAATTCAAAGAACTGTAAAGAGCTCACATTGTGCTTTAGGATCCATGCTTGTGTATCATAGTCCTCAAGAACCCAGATCGACATCCGCGTGAAGCGCAGATCTAATTGCACATTCACACCGATGCAGTGTAGATGGTCTTGTGATTGACCAATAAAAACAATTGCTTCCACATCCTTACCATGCCAGCCGATGATACTACAAGTTTTCCCTTCCCCATCCACTGCAATTATCACATTCTCTTGTTTCTGAAGATCGAAGACAAGAAAATGCAGCAGACCATCGACCAAAGCCCAGCCACACATGAATCCAATCACGGATTCACCCCACAGCTTCCATTCACCGCCCTCTTCACCTCGCCCCCACTTGCTTGACCTGTCACTCCATGCCTTGGTTTCAGACGAGTAAGAGTGTACCGTTTCCACCTCCTTCACCGCATTATCCTCCCAGATCTGGACCAAGTGGAAGTGCGAGGAGACAGCAGGGTTAAACATCAGAAACGTGTGCGCATATCTTTCCCCACGAACCAAAGGTGGAGGAGGACAAGAGCCGGAGCTGGTGGGCACAGTCATCAATTCCTCGGTCGCAGGGTTTGTCACGATGTACCCGAACTTGTCCTCCCGGATGCACCCAAAGAGCAGGAGCCCGTTGCAAGAATCCAAGAGGACCATGTGCTCCACGCCAGGCAGCATTGCCGTGATGAAGGAGAAGGAAGGGTCGACCGGAGGCACGCGTTCTCCGCTCCCCGACAGGCTGGTGAATTGGCCGTAGCTGAGAGGCCCTTCGACGACGCCGTGGAAGAAGCCTTCCAGGGTTTGGGGAAGCTTCTTGCGGTTGAGGGGGTCGGTGATGAGGTTGCGCCAAGATTTGCACACGCACGTGCAACGGCGGAGGTCTTTGACGGGCACGCGCGAGAGAATCTCCACCATCAGCTCGTCGTAGAGGTCCGCCACCGCCCTCCCCTTTGCGCAGTCCATGGCGCCGGGAGCGGGGAAGGGACGCGCTGCAAGCTAAGAGTGGGGAAGGTGAGGTTAGGGATGGATGAGCACAAGAGACGGGGAGTACAAAATGCGGCGAACGGGGAAGCACCGGCTGCCGAAGTGGGTCTGCGTCGACGGCTGCGGATGCGGCGCTAGCCGACGGGGCCCTCGCTGAGATGGGGGGTTTAGGAGGAGAGAAGCGTGCTAATAGCCAAAGATTTAATGGTGTCTTTTATGGATGTGCCGGCGTCCAAAGTGTCAACGAGGTGTCCTTTAAAAAAAATGGAGTGTCCAAACTAGTCTTTAAAAATATTTGGTTTCTAGCCATTATTTTTTGGTCTATACATTTTAATACTTTTTAGGCTATGTTTAAAAACATTAGAGCTAATTGTTACTAGCTACTAAAATTAGTTAAAGACATCAAATAGTCTAGATAATTATTCAGTTTTTAACTATTTTTAGCAAATTAGCTAATAGTTAGCTAGCTATGTGTTAGCTCGCTAATTCTACCAACAATTTTTTAGCCAACGAACCATTAGCTCTAGTGCATTCGAACATCTTCTTAGTCTCTAAATTGGCAAACACAAAGACTAAAAATAGAGATAATCTCTCTTTTAGTCCATGTGTTCGGCAATTCAAAGACTAAAAGGGATAAGTAGAGATACTAAATATTAGTTCATATAAACCAAACACCCACTTACAATCTTAGCAATGGTAATCGACACAGAATCACTTTGGCAACTTTAAAGTTTAAAGTTTTCTTGTATTGTCATCTAAGGAGGTGTTTGGTTTTAATGGACTAATTTTAGTCCCCTATTTTATTCTATTTTAGTCTTTAAATTGCTAAATGCGAAAGCTAAAACTATATTTTATTTTCTATATTTAACAATTTGGGAACTAAAATAGAATAAACTAGAGGGACTAAAAATTAGTCCCTAGAAACCAAACACTCTCTAAGTCCAATTAACGAATTAATATTAATAGGATCTTTTTAATATTCCTAAGTCTCATGTGTAAATTATATAAAGCTCAAGTACCATCCTAAGCTTTTTAAAACCGTCTAAACAGACCTCTACGGGCTTAAAAAGTTTAAGTTTGGATGATATGCAGTCATGCACACAATAAAAGTGTGCCTACGTCGTCGATCAGGATAAAGAAATTTGATTGCAACTTCATAGATATTAGAAATAGATACCGACCTATCGGGCGCTATACCAGCCAATTATATACAGACTATCAATGTCAAGCAGTATTAGTGCTCTTTAATATGTTTATGTATTGAGAGTTTCTACTTCCCACAATAAGGGCTACCGGACGCTCATCTAAAATTTGCTATTTAATTCATCGGACATTGAATTTTCTAGTGACCTCGCCTAATAATACTCAATCAAATATTAAGCATGGATAAGGGAACCATCAAAATCCAGACAAATGTAGTGGTTCAATACATTGGTTATGCATATCAAAAAATTAATTAATTGTCTATTGATGAATCCCATCATTTGAATTTTCTCCGATATTAGAAGATATTGATATACTTTGGACGATATTAGAAGATATTGATATACTTTGGACTACAGGTGGCGACAACTATTTCAGAAGCTACACACTTTTCATTCACGAAATATAGTTGGATCACCATCAACATTGGCAGATATCCAGGCACAATCGAATTTAAGGGTAAACTCGAGTGCGTCTCATATGTGTGCCAAATAAAGATCCACACATATAGTGACTCAATGTATACATACGAATGTCATAATTTTTATTACATAATGAAAATGTCTTAAAATAGTTGATAATAAATAAATCGAACTAAGATAAATATCTCCTCAGCGTCAACAGTTGACTGGGAGACGACGCCTAGATCTCATCGTAGTAGTCTTCCTCCGGCAGTATATGCTCTTCACCTAGGGGGTTATAGTAACAGTGAGCTCACAGACGTTCATCGCTCAGCAAGTATGGGGAATAATGTGCATGAGCTCATTTACGGTGAGAGCTCGTGTGTAGTGAAAGGATTATCAACAAATCTCTACTACTTATTAAGGCTGCAATAGTAGTCGGGCATTCCTCGTTCTGCCATTCCGATTCCCTCCTCCCCGTGCACAGCCCATTCCCATTCCCCCGTACAGCCGGCGCCTAGCTAAAATTAAAAAAAAATACACATGCCCTTAAGGGGATTTGAACCCACGACCTCTCAAGCAAATGCTAGCAGTAGCTACCACTACACCATATGTGTGTTTATGTCTACATCTATAACAGAAAACACATCTACTACATCTCTCCTCAAGCCCACATGCTATCCTTGCACAATGCGTAGTATTAGATAAGTATCACCGAGATTCTTGAACTATATTTTTGGATGGAGTGAGTAGTATTTAAAGAAGAGCCTTACATGCAATTTCTTTTGTTTGAATAATATTTTCAACTTAAATTCCTTTTTTGCATGCGTGACATTTATTCTTCGTAATATTTTTTCCATGGATCTGACTTGTGAGTCATTTTTATAAACCAACGCCAAACATGAATCCATGTTTCTTATTTGAAAACCCCGAACAAACATCATTAGCAGGAGGCACTCGCGTTGGGGTCGCTCATCGACGACAAGAAGAAACTTGGCGACTGCTAGTTTGATCTCTAGAAACAGCCCTACGTGGCCGCATATGCCGCTATGTACGACAAGCTCTGGCGCCGCCACCGCTTGGACGCGGTGCAGAGCGGCTGCTCCGCGCTGTCCATCGTCAAGCAGGGGGACCTCATGGTCGTCGCCAACATCGGTGACTCTCGGGTTGTTCTGGGCACTGCATTCAACGACGATGCCATCACGTCGTCCAGCTCATCGTCCACCTGAAGCCCAACCTGCCACGTAAGTCGCTACTGACTGGCCATGAATTCTTGTGCGCTGAGACGATGGTCGTTGCTGACATTGTATGAGTGTCCTTGAACACGATGTATGTAGAGGAGTAGCGCATCCGGTGGTGCAACGGTCAGGGGTACTACCTTGCTGATGAGCCCGGGGTACACTTCGTTTTACAGCCCAGCCAAGAGTCATCAGTACTCGGTATGTCGCGCGCGTTCGATGACTACTATATCGAGGACTGTTGCGTCATCTTGGCGCCAGAGGTGACGCAGAGGAGGACCGACAACAATGACCAGTTCGTCATCCTCGCCACCGTTGGGATAGCTTTTGTGCCGGCTTGCCTTTAATTCTCTTCGCAAACACACACTTGCCTTTTTGTTTAAGCAAAAGTGTATGGTGGTATATATCTGATGACTAACGATGTACGATGTACGATGTAATTTCTTCCGGTATGTGTGGAACGTGCTCTATAATGATGAGACCATACAAATCGTGACATATATCGAAATCTGCATGATACCGATGGTTGCAATGTAGTGGTGAAACAGATAGATTATAAATAACAAAATTTATGTATAGTCAGAATCACAAATTGATTATGAAACATTTTCTCATAACGGTATAACACACATTTTTTATATAAGTTATCGTAGTATACTCGTATTATATATTCCTGTTGCAACGCATGGGCATTCAGCTAGTAATGGTTAAAGCTGATCATTGCATTTGATAATTTAGTTAACATTTTATTAGCAATTACTAAGTATAGTTGTATACCAACCCGATTAAATAAGAGACCACATAATAATAAATATCACAATGCAATACAAATGACAGGTTAAGTTTCATTCCATAAATTACTCATGTGAGGGTCCGAGCCGCTCATGACTGTGAGTATGGCTGATATACCAGTTTTACACTTTTCAGAGGTTTCACATCTTTACCCACAAGTAGTGTCACCCATTTGTCAAGGGGTCTCGAATCCCATTCATCTCTACCGAGGAGACGAGGCAGGGTTGCGCTATGAGGCCTTTCCAAAGTTCCACTAGAGGAGAGAACCCTCTACGGTTTCCAGCCTAAAGGCGATATAGGAATCCCTCGTCCGAAAAGTTATACAGACAGTCCGACCCGAGGACCTCCCTACACCAGCACTCCTCCACCCCGCCTGCCCCTTTTGGGAAATGATTAACTCGCACTAGCTTTTCTAATTAATCAGCCAAGGGCGTCTCGTTCCACCCTTGTGATAGCATTGTTTTTCTCGGGTGGTCACTACATGTTCCAATTAACCAAAATAATTTTTCCATGAACAATAAATGATCCATTGATAGTACTAAGTATGATCATGATTCATATGTATCATAACACTCAAAACCACATGGAGCAATAGCAAATACTACCCAATTGTTCATTTGTAAACAAGGTATAGGGTAGAGAAAACTAGGATAAACTATTAGGTCACATCAAGTTAACCAAAGCTTGTCACAGTGATTATGGAGAACATTATCAGATAAAGAAAAGTGATCAATGGCCCAATTTGCCTTCTGTGAACTCCTGCTCAGGGTCATCGACCTGCTGTGCTTCAGGCTTCTCAGTCACTTGCTCGTCTACTTGCATCGATACAAACAAACAATATAGAGGCAGAATTAACATTGCACCAAACAAGGGAAAAATTGCATGACATTAATCTACGCATCGCTATAAAATCATAGGTTCGAGAACTGCTAGATTCAGAGTTAAAACAAATGAGTTACGAATTTTCTAAGTTTTTAGAATTAAATTGATAATAAAATGATTTTCTATATCAATTTACACAATTTTAAATATCCTATGGGCTGCAACCATTAATTTTGCGAAGCTTAGAGTTCATTTTGAATAATACTTGACTAATCTGCAAGGATCTTTGTATATATGTGAACGACGGGTTGGTATTCATAAAACTTGAGGGATCTATTGTAAACGAGCCACACCGAAGAGGTATTAGTGAATGTGAGACGTCCGACCAAATTTTGGTGGCTGCGATTAGATTGTAGCCTAAACGACTCGCTACGAAACTGGGACCACAAGATCTCGATCTGACGGTGCTGATTTAATGAAGCGAAGTGGGTACTCTCCAATCCAATCTAGACCGTCCATCATAAAATGCACGACCAGGGCTTATTTGCTTCACCTCTCTCTCCTCTCAACTAACACCACAATGGCACCGCCCGAACTGCTCACCAGCGAACTCGTCGGAGCAAGTATCTCTAATGCTTCAGCACTGCCCTCTGACTACTAGCTATTAGTGATCCGAACTATGCCGACCATGGAAATATGCTCTAGTGAGTAATTTCTCCGGTTCCAGAACGCACCGAGCGCGCTCAAACACCCGCGGAGGTTCTATGGGTTCGATGAAGTCTTCTTGACAACCTTCCCAAGCCGAGACAACGCCGTAGTGGAGGTTCCCGCGCCACGGCTTCACGGTGGTGGTGATGCTCCGATGAGCAATTGACGACGACTCGATCACCGTTGCACCCGAGGTCTCCGCTACACTCTTCCGCAAGGTGCCCCGCTAGCCCCCTCTCGATTGGTCACTGAGGTCGGACTAGCGGCACAGGCGAGATTTACCAGCGGCAGCGCACCTTGCGCACTCACATCTCTCGCATAATCTCTCCCTCTCCCTCACGACCGGTGGTGGGTCACAGTGATGAAAAGGGAAGCAAGAGCCCTGGGATACAACTTTATGGCTTCGGAAGGTTGGTTCAGTGGGTTGTTGTAACAAAATCTCTGAGTTCATGCGGTGGGTGTGGTTTTGGTGTCGGTTTGTTGTGAGGGGGAAGGAAGAACAACAGTGCGTAGTGGCCCCCACATGACAGCGCTAGCGCGGCGTGACAACCTAGGCAGTGGGTCCCAGCTGGCGGTGTCGCAAACAAGCGCATGCGCAGCTTGGCGCGCACGAAATCACGTACAGGCCAGTGAGGACGCTGACGGGTGGGGTCCACCCGTCGATGCCACTTCCATAGGTTGGGCTGGCCGAGTGGGGAGGGTTTTGGGCCAAGCTGGTGGAGATTTGGCCCGACGAGGCATTTATCTTTATCTTTTTCTGTTTCTATTTCCTATTTCTCTTTTCTTTTCTCTTTTTTTGATCAATGATTTGAATCAAAATTAATTATCACGTGACACAAAAACCCTAAACCCTAAACCCAAATTTCATATCAAATGCAACTCAACAACATAAAAAACCAGCATGAGATGCACAACTCATTTTGTTTTATCTTTTACTAATTAAGTTGGTTACTCTAAACATGAAGAATTGTATGGTGAACAAATAAGAGAACGCACACAAGTAATATACCCACTCTTTTTATTTCTCTATAACAATTGGGTATTACAAATCCTACCTCCTTAAAAGAATCTCGACCTCGAGATTAAGATTAACTATGAAAAAGGTGGAGAAATTTTGTTTGCAACTCATCTTCTCGTTCCCAGGTAGCTTCAACCTCTATGTGATGACTACACTGCACCTTGCACATCTTCATCACTTCGTTTCTGGTGACTTGAGTCAATATATCAATGATCTTTATAGGATACTCCGTTTAGGTTAGACCACCCTGCACACTATGTTCTTCCATAGGCAACTATTCTTTTGGGACTCAAAGACATTTCTTCAACTGGGATATGTGAAAAACATCATGCACATCTACCAGATGACTAAGTAACTCCAACTGGTAAGCAACTTGCCCAACTCCTTCAGGATCTTTTAGAGTCCAATAAAGCGAGGCGACATCTTCCCCTTGATTTTAAATCTTCTCATACCCCGAATTGGTGACACTTTTAGGTACACATGATCGCCTTCCTCAAACTCCAACTGTCTTCTTCGGGTGTCAATATAACTTTTCTATCATAACTGTTGTCCTCAAGTTCTCCCTAATTATCCAAACCTGGTCTTCTACTTCTTGGGTAATTTCTGGTCGAAGAACTGTCTTTCACCAGTCTGATCCCAATACAATGGGGTTCTACTGTAGCACCTCAAAATCATATTTTGGGCAATATGGGAAAGTTTATCTCGAGATTTAAATAGTTATGTTATGAAACAAGATATTTAATAAAAGACCCTTATATGAATCCAATTACCATTGGTTGAATAATATATTTGGATACATTCTCTAAAAGCATTAAGTTAAATGATCTCTTAATAAAGATTTTATATTAGATTCTATTTCCCTAAAAACAAATAAGTGAGGAATATTGAATTATTGAATATAACTTAAATTTGACTACACATTCAAAAATAATATTTTCCTAAAATAAATAATATTTGTGTTTTGCATAATTGAAACATTTACATAAATAAATGAATAAAGTAATTATACAAATATATATTGCATCATGATGGAATTCTGACTGTACATTTAATTTAGAGTTCAAAACTCTATTTGAATTTAGATTTTAGAAGGAATATGTTTAGATTTTACACTAGCGGTTGTATTAAATGAACCACCAATGGAAATATATATACACTAGCGGTTTACTTAATGAAACTGTCAATACATTGCATGAATACTCGGTACCAGAGAGGAATCAGTACCCCAATACATTGCATGATTACTAAGTGATCGGTACCCCAATACAGTGCATGATTACTCAGTGATCGGTACCCCAATACATTGCATGATTTCTCAATACTAGAGAGGTGATCAATACATTGCATGATTGCACAATCTATATACCCATCAATCTGAGATACACTATATATCACTAACTACTTCATTACATCTAACTACTTCATTACATCTAACTACTTCATTACATACACTACATCAATGATACCCCAGCAACGATCCAATATCTCACTAATGTCATTTCTTGACTTGCATTTACATTCACCAATCTGACACATGCGAACTACTCTCTGATCCTCTTATGTGGCCTTGGTCTAACAAATAGTTATGCAAAGCAAAACAAGCAATTATAATCTTCACTTGCATGTTTCTTTCATAAAATGGGATTCCTCGTAGCACATGCCACCTTGATTTGAGTAGTCCAAAAGCCCGTTCAACTACATTTCGTAGACTCGAGTGGGGGAAATTAAACTTTTCCTACACAATCTCTACTCCTGTTTGATTAAAATCTTCTAAGTGATGTCTCTGATTCCGATATGGTGGCAAGTAACCTACGCGAATTGAGTAACCAGCATCCACTAGATAATACCCCTTGTACACAAACAAATAAGCTCAGAAAAAGATTTACTAGATCGTAATGCATGAATACAATGTATGCAATGGCGCCAACATAACATGCATGCCAGCATACCTGCTTGCACGACGACACGAGGGTAGACTGTATGGAAGTGGTAGGATGGGACGAAAATCCTTCATCCCACCGGATTACAATACAGTACTTGAGGCACATCACAACATCCTACATCAGCTAGAGATAATGGAGCCATTTATCCAACAACACATCAATGAGCTCCGCGAGCAAAATCCTGGGCAAACAGATGATTGGGTAACGAAGCAACATAAGCAGCGGTTCAACACATGGCTAATTATGAAGGACATTCCACACAGAGATACAATAGAAGAACAAACCATTAAGGGGTTGGCATCTGGACCATCACGCTAGGTCACAACATGGCAAACCTATGACATCAGTCGATTTACATTTTGTACCAAGTCCAAGGACAAAAGGAGCATATCACAAAATAGCGGTGTTCGATGCGAGGCCATAGACGATGAAACTGGTCAGACTATTACATATTTTGGCTTTATTGAGGACATATGGGAACTAGACTATGGTACATTTAATATCTCAGTTTTCCGATGTCAATGGGTTGAAGACAAACATGTCACGATAGACAAATATGGGGTGAGAGTTCTTGATCTAAGTAAGGTAGGTTACAAAGATGACCCATGGATCCTTGCTAATCGTGCTGCAGAGGTCTTCTATGCTGAACAGATCATTTCTAACAATGAGAAGAAAAGCACCGACAAATTGAAGCATGTAGTTTTTCCTTGAAAACTACAAGCTATATGAGTTGATGGTGTATCTGATATGGATGATTTTAATCAATTCAATGACATGTCTATTTTCATAGACCATCCAACCAAGGTAAGGAATGTTGAGCGAAGCATCCCACGTAAATTGTTGCCCTGGGTACGCCACGATGGACAAGGCAGAATAACATCTCCCTAGATTATAAACTTGTCTTGTAATTGATTATTGTTAGGACCATGTCTACTATAAGTTCGAGATCAATATATATATTTCTTCATTGTCTTAATTTACTGGCGGTTCTCAACGACCAAGTTGCCCTTGTCATAGAAGATATAAAAGTATACTTAATGTAATATATATATATATAAGTACACTAGACAATGTAAATCCATTGTAAATATTTTATTCTAGCGGTTCTCAAAGACAACCGCTAGTAGAAAATTGCGCCTATATAACGGGTGGCGAGCGGGAGCTCGAAAAATTTACAAATCCCCTGGAGCCGGTTCATCTCATCACGCTGTCAGGCTGCCGGATTTCGTCCCCGAGGGTTTCTTCGTCGGCGATCCTCGGTGTCGTCCCCATGCCCCCGCGCCACCGTCAGGTTTTCCTCTGTCCCTTTATTTACTCTTTCCCTTTCCCCTTTTCCACCGCCGCCGCTGTCATCAGCCGCGCCGGTCGCCGTGCTCGCCGCTGGTCGTAAACCCTAGGGCGCGCCGCGCCGGTTAGTAAACCCTAGGGCGTGCTATGGCCATCGCGCGCTCGATGCGCTAGCTATGGCGGTCGCCGCACTAGCTATGATGGTGGCCGTCGCATGCTAGCTTTGGCGGTCGCCGCCGGTCTGCCCCTTCGCCAGCCTGCAGTATATATATAGTTCAAGGTAGACTTTTCTGTTGTCAACGCAGCCTCAAAATGGACCCAATGGATGCCATTGCAGCGCATCTCAAGGCACGTACACTAGCGAAGCGGCTAGCAACGGCACGGCTCATGCATCGCCGCCACCTCGAGCTCCAGCGCTAGTCGAGGCTCAATCATCAAGACATCGTACGCGCCGTTGTGGGCTCCTCGGCTTCGACGACTGCACGTGAGGTTGTCTCCACGCCCGTGCATGTGGAGCCGATAGCGCCAGTCATCATCCTCTCCGACGATGAAGATGAGGAGATCGATTGGACGACACTGATGGACGACGTCGATGAGTAGAAATTACGCTATATGTTCTAATCTTAGTATGATGGACGACGTATTATATCTAAGAACTTAGTATGATGGACTGCGTATTATGTAAGAACTTAGTCATTATATATATATATTGTGTTCTAATCTTCTGTTCCAATCTTTGTGTTCAATTTTTTTGAATCTTTGTTGCAATCTTATATATATAGCTCAATGAGTTCTGTAAACAAGGACCAAGGGTTAATGCCCGACCACATGAACAAGGGTGTTTCTCAAGCACATTCAAGTGATGAAGGATATGAATGCCTACCGACCCTTGTCCTAGCATAGATAGGGCCGCTCGACGTCATTTCCAACGTGACCCTAATTATGATCCACAAGAGTGTGAGGTAAAGTACACATCTTTAGTTTTGTGTGTGTACCTAATTAGTTGATTTCACAATGTCTATTACACATGCATGTTTTGCATTTCATTACATGAATAGGAGGTCTTGTCTCAATATCGTGCGATACTTGATGAAGTCGTGGCACGATACCAAGACACACCGGGGCTGAACCAAGATGAAGACACACCGGTATCGATTGATACAACCACCGAGAGGTCAAGGAAAAGGAAGCAGAGTGACCGGAAAAGAGGTGACAGGGGACCAAACAAGTTTCCTGACAAAACATATAAAATCTCAGATGTGAGCTCGAAAGGTCAGCCCCTAGCTCCAGAAGAGGCACTCCCTAAGTTTCGGAATGCACTTGGGTTCTTAGTTAGGGATAATCTTGACATCACAATCCGACATTGGAAAGATGTGTCAGTTAATGTCAAGAATCAAATATGGAATAAGCTATTAATGAGGTTTGTTCTACCTCAGGGTTCAGAAGAACTTGTGAAGGAATACACGATGAAGCAACTTGCAATCATTTTTCGAAACTAGATGTCTGAGATGAATATAAAATTTGCAAACAAAGGCCTAGATCCAACAAAAAATATAAAATCTCAGAATGTCAGTGGGCAGTATTTCTAGAGCAGAGGAGCATCCCTGAATTCATATCTCTAAGTGAGACAAATTCAGAACTATCTAAGAAGAACAAGTACCACCACCACTTAGGCACAGGTGGTTACAAGCGTCAAGTTTCTAAATGGAGACAAGAAGACGTCGATAAGAAGGCCACAGGGTTGCCGACGCTTTCCGAGCAACTTGGTGAAAGGACGGCTAATTGGATATGTGCTAGAAAACCTAGGGAAACTGAGGCGGGTGTATCTTTTGATGATCCAAATGTCGATGAAGCTGCGAAAAACATATATGCAATGGCAGCTAAGCAGAGCCAAGGATCATTTAAGCCACAAAGGGAGAGAGACATCCTGACGGCTGGTCTCGGTAACCCTGAGCATCCTGGCCATGTACGAGGAATCTCGTCTAAGGAAGGATGGAAGGAAGGATTAGGACCACAGTGGGAAGGTTTGTACAAGAAACGTGATCGGTACAAAGAAGAGTTGTCGGATTATTTTAAGCAGGAGGCAAAGAAAGAGTTCAAAGACCTGATGTCTCAAATGCTATCAAATCCTCCACTAGAATTGATGCAGCAGTTGGCGAGTGTGATGTCTATTCAATAGATGACCACTCCATAGCTGCAAATAATTCCAGCAGCTAACCGCCAGCTTCCACCGATTGTACAACCGTCCCAAGCTCTGTCGCGTTAACGGGAAATAAGGTCAGTTATCTAGTTGATGACATAACAAGGCCAGTGATGTGCACACTAGTTATAAGATATGGTATTAACAATAATCGCACAAAGAAAGTAGGAACAGGCATGCAATCCCAGGACGCAATTTTCATGAAAGCGACATACCAGATGATTATTGCAGGGTAGAAGTGACGACAATCGTCCAAGGATCTGACGACATGCTAGACATCCCTGGGTCCGAAGGAATCGAGACACTTGGACAAGCCATAAAAAATTTCATCATTTGGCCTCGAAGGGATGTCGAATTGGTTGATCCACCAACACTGTCGTCGTCTCATCCCCAACCATCTTCGCCTCCTCAAACTTTAGTACCTTTACTCCATCATCACCTCTACAATCTTCACATGCTGCTCCTCATCCTCTTTCTAATCCACTATCTCCACCACAAGCATCAACATTTAGGACACCACCACTTTCTCCACAACCATCAAGGGATTCACGACAATCAAAGAAATCTAAATTGCCTATACCAAAATTGGTGTCCACATTCGAGAAAAAGAAGATTAAAGCTACTACTGCTATATAACTCGATTTTTGAAAGGGATTGCACGGGACCTCATGTCACATATTGTTGACTGGGCCGAGCACGAGGAGTTTGCAGAAAAGGCTAAGGCAATGCCGCAAAGATAAAGATCCCAACTAAGGTAGATTATAAAAATGTGCCTAAACAATATGTGCCGGGCAGACCTCTACTAACTCTTGAGAAACTGAGGAAGGTCCCTGATGGTATTAAAATGTTGCATGACTGGTACATGTGTGCATCATCAGTTGGCATTGATGCCATTAGTGTGCATATACCAGATCATGCTTTTATAGGTTCGGACCAAAAGGCCTTTCTTGCATTCGAGGATATGTGGTTAATGATGAACCTTCAAAAACTCGACGTGCAACTTGTGACTCTGTTTGCACTGTAAGTGTCGCTCATATTTCCACATATATGTGTTATTATTTTTAGTGGGCCATATAAATTTTCATTATCTGACACATGCACGTGTGACTTGTAGAATGCAACATGATCAACAAGAGATCCTTCACGGTACCAAGCCTGGTGCTACTGCCGGTAAAAGGATTGGGTATCTGAACACAATACTGATATCTGTGGAAAGCCACACTTTCAGAATCGGCAAAGACAATGAAGAGTTAAAGGGAAAGATGGACGAAGAAGTTGAGCATCGTATAAATACTATGAAGAAGGATTTTCAAGCAAGATACCCCACCTACATAAAAAATGCAATGCTTAAATTTCAAGAGAGGGAAGCCATAATGGCCCCGTACAACTTTAAGTAAGTGTGATTTTGCATAAAAATAATAATTTCAACACACATGCATCACAAATTAATTTGATTCATATAGGGACCACTGGATATGCTTCCTCATTTATCCTAAGGTTGGAAAGGTGCTGGTGCTCGACTCCTTGAACTACGAATCTTCAACCTATGCAAATTTAAAATTCCTCAGTATCTTAGAGCAGTAAGTCTTTTCTATGCATAAATGCATACTTATATCGTTGAGAATTTTAAAATAACATGGAGATTCTACTTGAGATCACAAAGCATTTAGGTTCTATAAGTTTAAAGGTGGAAAGTACGACTAGACCAAAAAATGTGTGCCACTAGACATCCATCATCACTTTCCGGTAAGTATGTGAATTTATGAATACATATCATACACAATGCTGCAACTAAATAACCAACCTCCTGTTATCTATGTAGTGCCACAAGCAACCACAAGGATCGATCCTATGTGGGTTCTATGCGTGCAAGTTTATGAGAATGAACGGACGATACATCACAAACCCTAGCAAGGTATTATTAGTAATAGCCATGTTTGTATTTGTAAATTAAAGATGCAAATGTGTTATCGAGTGTGAATAGATGATGTTTATAAACTTCCTTTACAGGAATTTCAAAAAGGAAATCTGGAGAACTTGACCGAAGGTGCATTGTATGGTATAGTTGAAGACCTATGCACATTCATATTAAAAGAGGTCATTCCCGCTGAAGGGAAATATCACGACGCTTCCAGTACGTTAGCTATGCCAGAGTTTAGAATATTAACAGAAGTTAGTAGACTATCTCTTAACCGAGATAGTTACTAGAGCATAGGTGAAAACAATTGATGCATAGAATGTATCGAATTTAATTCAGTTTTGATTGAAAATTTATGGCTGTAAACAAAAAAATATATGTTGTAAACAATATATTGTAAACAGAAGAATATATTGTAAATAGATTTGTGTTAATAAATATAAAATTCAGTTTTGTTTGAAAATTTGAAAAAAAGCAGAAAAACTTATACTAGCAAGAAATGGTAAGCAGACCGCCAGTACTAATGTTATTTCCACTAGCGGGCTGCTAAAGAAAATCGCTAGTGAAAATCATGTTTCCACATGCGGTTTTCTTAAGCAGCCCGCCAGTGCTAATGTTATTTTCACTGGCGGTCTGCTTAAGAAATCCGCCAGTGAAAATCATGTTTCCACAAGCGGTTTTCTTAAGCAGCCCGCCAGTGCTAATGTTATTTCCTCTAGCGGTCTGCTTAAGAAAACCGTTAGTGAAAATCATGTTTCCGCAGTCGGTTTTCTTAAGAAGCCCGCCAGTATAAGTAACATTAGCATTGGCGGTCTGCTTAAGAAAACCACCAGTGAAAATCATGTTTCCACATGCGGTTTTCTTAAGCAGACCGCCAGTGCTAATGTTATTTCCACTGGCGGGCTGCTTAAGAAAACAGCCAGTGAAAATGATATTGAAAAGGCCAATTTCTACTAGCCCCTAGCACTGGCGGCACTGAAAAACGCTAGTGCAAATAGCTCTAGGACCGCCACTATAGAGCTTCTGTGTACTAGTGTGCCATCGAGGGAACGCAATTGAGAACCGCAGCTATCCAAGCCACAGTAGTCCGCCGCCAGCTAAGCTCGCAGCCATAAGCCGCTATGACCAGCTTGTCGAAGTTTGAGTTCCTCCCCAACTCTAGCAACAACTTCGGTGAGTAATTTCTCACCGTTCGTTCATCTTCTTGGGCAGCCCAAAACATCACCGTGACCAGTTCGCGAGAGCTTCGTCACCGTGCTTTTGGTTCGTTGATCGGATGTCTGGTTCATCGTCAAAAAAACCGAGATGACCAACATCAACGCGAGATTGAAGGGCTTGATTGTAAGGTAAGTCAGTGGTAGGTTAGAGGTCTTTCCCACAAAATAGGCTTGACGCTTCCTGCCTAATGGATAACCACCACCATAGGCCCTTTTACATGCAAGACTGTCATGCAACATGAATTTAACAGTAGCTACAATCTTGATATGTTGGCAATAGCTAGGTCATGCATTTGTAAACAAATCTTTCCCACCTTTAATGAACTTAATTAACCAATCAGATTGCGCCATGTCGCCTATTTCTGTGCAGCTCTACTAATTTATTAAAAATATGATATCTTCTAGGCCAAATAATTTATTTTAATCTGTTCAAGTTGTGTTAGGTTCATATTAATTTCCGAGTACGTAGTAATAACATTATTTTAATTATGTCACATAGTTCAATTAGTTAATTAATTGTTTAATTAATGTTAATTAGCTAGATAATCTAGTTAATCTAATTTATAGTTCTAACCTACGCATTTTATAAATAATTGTTAATGATTAATATCAACTCAAATATTTTAATTTAACACCTGCTTAGTTTAAATGCAATATCTTTTAGATCGAATCTATTAGACTTATTGCGCCTAAAATATCGTTTATCCATAAATTCTTTGTTTTAGCTCCAATTTTAATGATTCTCGAACCTACGCTCTCGTAGCGACGCGTAGAATATTCTTACGCGGTTTTTCCTTATGCTTTGGTGAATGTTACCATATCCATCATTTGATTGATTGTTTGTATTGCTACGAGTAGAGGTGAGGTGACGGGGAACCCGACCCCCAACTCTTGGGTCAGCATCTCGACAACAGGTTATCGCAAGTATAAGACAAGTTGTGCCCTTGATCACTCCTTTTTACCTAATAATGTTCACTATTAATCACTGTGACATGCTCAGGTTAATTTGATGGGACCTAATAGGTTTTCCTAGCATTGTTTATCCCCCACCTTGCAAACAGATGAATTATTGGGTAGATTTGCTATTGCTCTACCTGGTTTTGGGAAGCTAATGTTTTATTATGATCATGTTCCAATTATGTTGTTGTTTAATTATTGTTCATGATAAGATCATATTGTTAATTAGGACATGGAGAACCACCCGGGAAAATAGTGCTACCACAAGGGCGGTATGGGACGCCCTTGACTGACTAATTAGAAAAGCTAGTCGAGGACTACCTTACCTGAAAGGGGCAAGGGCAGTACGGGAGTGGTCAGTGTAGGGGGTCCTTGGGTTGATTTTTGATAGTCGCCTAGAGGGGGGTGAATAGGTGAAACCTGAAATTTATAAACTTAAACTTGCACTAAGGCCAGGGTTAGCGTTAGAATTAAATTGGAGTGCGGAGGATAGTTCTCCTTGTTAAGAGTTGCTCAATCAATGCGGATGACCTTTGGGAGCAAACTCAAATCAATATGAGCAAGGGGACTTTTAGAGAGGGAAAAACAAATCAAGTGAAGATTGACGAGTGAACACGATGATTTGTTTTACCGAGGTTCGGTTCCAAAGAACCTAGTCCCCGTTGAGGAGGCCACAAAGGCCGGGTCTATTCCAACCCTTTCCCTCTCTCAATTGGTCACTTAGACCGGTTGAGTGCTTCTTCTTAATCTCATGGGTCACTAAGACCCCGCAAGGATCACCACACAATTAGGTGTCTCTTGCAAGCTTTACAAAACACTTAGAGAGAGATGAAGAAAGCACGATTAAGGAAACCAAGCAACAAGAGCAACAAATGAAACACGAATCATTGTCTCTCTCAAGTCACTAATCACTAATGATCACTTGTCTCAATTGTGGAACTTGGAGAGATTGGAAGCTTTGATTGTGTCTTGGAATGGATTGCTAGCTCTTGTATTGAATGTGTATGAGTGGAGTGCTTGGGTGTAGAGAATGGAGGTGGTTGGGGTTGTATTTATATCCTCCAACCACTTCCTAGCCGTTGCTCCTCTCCTGCTGACAGCGGACGGTCCGCCCCTGCACATCAACGGCTGAAATCACAACGGTCAACATAACGGCTATATCAACGGCTATAGAGCATTTAATGTGTCGTCAGATGTCAGATAAAGCAGTTGCGGACGGTCCGACCGTGCACCCCGGACGGTCCGTGAGGACACTAAAAATACATTTTACTGAACCCGTCACCTTCGGGTTTTTCTGGTTTTTCACCTATCGGACGGTCCGCGCCTGAGGCCGGACGATCCGTGCTTGGTCTCGGACGGTGCTCGCTTCTCCATCAGACGGTCCATAGTGTTAACTTATGTTTTGTAGTGTTCCTATTCGAGGCTACCCTAGTGTCGCGGACGGTCCGCCGCAAGGGCCTGAACGGTCTGCACATAGGTGTTTTTTCAAAAAGCTTCTCCTGTCCGAAATAATCTACGGTATTCCAGACAGTTGACTTAGAATAGTTGTAGATGAACTTATGCACCTGAGAAATGATCAACTAGGCAAACAAGTTAGATCACAAGGTTTGTGATGGTCGTTAAACACCAAAATTGATTATGGGAAATGTTGAGGCTATTTGCCTTTCAATCTCCCCCTTTTTGGTGATTGATGCCAACACAAACCAAAGCAACTACAAAGTGTAGAAATGTAACTAGTTTGCAATTTGATAGATGTGCATAAGTTATTTTTGAAATGAAAGCATTTCTAAGCATATATGTTTGATTTGATATTTTTAACATTTTGGACCACATTTGCACCACTCAGATTTGTTTTTGCAAACCTTTTGAGAAAAAACTTTTCAAAATCTTTTGAAAATAGTCAAAGGTATAGGAATATGATTGCAAGAAGTATTTTAAGATTTGAAATTTCTCCCCCTGTTTCAAATGCTTTTCCTTTGACTAAATAAAAGCTCCCCTTGAAATAATTCTCCCTTTAGCTTTCAAGAGGGTCTTTGAAATGGATACCAAATAATAATATACCAATTGAAATTCTTCATACTAGCTTGATATTTTGAAACTAAATAAGATACCAATTGAAAATTGGCACAAATACCAATTGAAATAAACATTTTCAAAAATTTTGAAATGGTGGTGCGGTCCTTTTGCTTTGGGCTTAATACTTTCTCCCCCTTTGGCATTAAGCGCTAAAAACGGAGAACTTGATAGCCCTTTTGTAATTTTTCTCCCCCTTTGGGGCCTAATACCTTCTCCCAAATGGTAATATAAATACGAGTGAAGGGTCATAATACCATTGAGAGTGATATGAGTAATGACAAAGGGTAAGTGATACCGTCAGAGTTGGAGTGGAAGCCTTGTCTTTGCTGAATACTCCATTTCCCTTTCAATCTAAGACTAATCATAGAGACATACTTGAAAGCACATTAGTCTTAGCCTTGGCACAAGAATAATAAGAAATATGCATTTGTGCCAAATGAAAGAGATATGATCAAAGATATATAAATTAGCTATGTGTGCAATGTTTCAATCAAAGTTCCGAGAATCAGGTATATTTAGCTAAGTCCTAAGTTTGCTAAAGGTTTTCTCATCTAGTGGCTTGGTAAATATGTCAGCTAATTGGTTGTGGGTGTTAACATAAGCAATTTCGATATCCCCTTTTGTTGGTGATCTCTCAGAAAGTGATACAGGATGTCTATGTGCTTAGTGCGGCTGTGTTCAACGGGATTATCCGCCATGCGGATTGCACTCTCATTATCACATAGGAGAGGGACTTTGCTCAATTTGTAGCCATAGTCCCTAAGGGTTTGCCTCATCCAAAGTAATTGCGCACAAGAATGGCATGCGGCAATGTACTCGGCTTCGGCAGTGGAAAGAGCTACGAAGTTTTGTTTCTTTGAAGCCCATGACACCAGGGATCTTCCCAGAAACTAACAAGTCTCTGATGGCTTGTCCTATCAATTTTACATCTGACATAATCGGCATCGGAATACCCAATTAGATCAAAGGTAGATCCCTTGGGGTACCAAAGCCCAAACTTAGGAGTGTAAACTAAATATCGCATGATTCTTTTCATGGCCCTAAGGTGAACTTCCTTAGGATTTGCCTGAAATCTTGCACACATGCATACAGAAAGCATAATATCCGATCGAGATGCACATAAGTAGAGTAAAGATCCTATCATCGACCGATATACCTTTTGATCTACGGATTAACCTCCTATGTCGAGGTCGAGATGCCCATTGGTTCCCATGGGTGTCTTGATGGGTTTGCCATTCTTCATTCCAAACTTCTTAAGTATGTATTGAATGTACTTTGTCTGGCTGATGAAGGTGTCATCTTGGAGTTGCTTGATTTGAAATCCTAGAAAATATTTCAACTCCCCCATCATAAACATCTCAAATTTCTGTATCATGATCCTACTAAAATCTTCACAAGTTGACTTGTTAGTAGACCCAAACATAATATCATCAACATAAATTTGGCATATAAACAAGTCCTTTGCAACAATTTTAGTGAAGAGAGTAGGATCGGCCTTACCGACTTTGAAGCGATTAGTGATAAGGAAATCTCGCAGGCATTCATACCATGCTCTTGGGGCTTGCTTGAGCCCATAAAGCGCCTTCAAGAGTTTATGCACATGGTTAGGATACTCACTATCTCCAAAGCTGGGAGGTTGCCCAACATAGACCTCTTCCTTAATAGGTCCATTGAGGAAGGCACTCTTCACGTCCATTTGATAAAGCTTAAAGCCATGGTAGGTAGCATAGGCAAGTAATATACGAATTGACTCAAGCCTAGCTACTGGTGCATAGGTTTCATCGAAATCCAAACCTTCGACTTGTGAATATCCCTTTGCCACAAGTCGGGCTTTGTTCCTTGTCACCACACCATGCTCATCTTGCTTGTTGTGGAATACCCATTTGGTACCTACAACATTTTGATTAGGACGTGGAACTAAATGCCATACCTCATTCCTTGTGAAGTTGTTGAGCTCTACTTGCATTGCCACCACCCAGTCCGGATCTCTTAGTGCATCCTCTATTCTGTATGGCTCAATAGAGGAAACAAAAGAGTAATGTTCACATAAATGAGCAACTCGAGATCTAGTGGTTACCCCCTTATGAATGTCACCAAGGATGGAGTTGACGGGGTGATCTCTTTGAATTGCTTGGTGGACTCTTGGGTGTGGAGGTCTTTGGTCCCTTATTTCTTGATCATCTTCCTTGTCTTGATCATCTTCATCTCCCCCTTGATCCATGTCCTCCTCTTGAGGTGGCTCATCCTCCTGATCTTCATCTTCATCATCTTGAGCCTGGTTCTCATCTTGATTTGGTGGAGATGCTTCCATGGAAGATGACGGTTGATCTTGTGCTTGTGTGGGCTCTTCAGATTCCTTAGGACACACATCCCCAATGGACATGTTCCTTAGTGCTATGCATGGAGCCTCTTCATCATCTAATTCATCAAGATCAACTTGCTCCACTCGGGAGCCATTAGTCTCATCAAACACAATGTCACAAGAAACCTCAACTAATCTAGTGAATTTGTTGAAGACTCTATATGCCCTTGTGTTTGAGTCATACCCTAGTAAAAAGCCTTCTACATCCTTAGGAGAAAATTTAGAACTTCTACCTCTTTTAATAAGAATAAAGCATTTACTCCCAAAGACTCTAAAATATGAAACATTGGTCTTTTTACCAGTGAGGAGTTCATATGATGTCTTCTTGAGGATTCGATGAAGATATAACCGGTTGATGGAGTAGCAGGCAGTGTTAATCTCCTCAGCCTAAAACAGGCCCGATATCTTGTACTCATCCAGCTTGGTTCTTGCCATGTCGAGTAGAGTTCTATTTTTCCTCTCCACTACACCATTTTGTTGAGGTGTGTAGGGAGAAGAGAACTCATGCTTGATGCCCTCCTCAAGAAAACCTTCAATTTTAGAATTCTTAAACTCCGTCCCATTGTTGCTTCTAATCATTTTGATTCTCAATCCGAACTCATTTTGAGCCCATCTTAAGAATCTCTTTAAAGTCTCTTGGGTTTGTGATTTTTCCTACAAAAAGAATACCCAAGTGAAGCGAGAATAATCATCCACAATAACTAGACAGTACTTACTCCCGCCGATGCTTATGAAAGCGATCGGGCCAAATAGGTCCATGTGGAGTAGTTCAAGTGGCATGTCTGTTGTCATGATGTTTTTTGTGTGGATGACGGACTCCAACCCGCTTTCCTGCTTGACAAGCGCTACAAATCCTGTCTTTCTCAAAATGAACATTTGTTAGTCCTAAAATGTGTTCTCCCTTTAGAAGCTTATGAAGATTCTTCATCCCAACATGGATAAGTCGGCGATGCCAGAGCCAACCCATGTTAGTCTTAGCAATTAAGAAAGTGTCTAGTTCAGCTTGATTATCATTAAAATCAACTAAGTATAGCTGACCATCTAGCACTCCCTTAAATGCTATTGAATCATCACTTTTTTTCTAAAGACAGTAACACCTACGTCAGTAAATAGACAGTTGTAGCCCAATTTGCATAATTGAGAAACGGAAAACAAGTTGTAATCGAAAGAATCTACGAGAAAAACATTGGAACTAGAATGGTCAGGAGATATAGCAATTTTACCCAAACCTTTGACCAAACCTTGATTTCCATCCCCGAATGTAATAGCTCTTTAGGGATCTTCATTTTTCTCATATGAGGAGAACATCATTTTCTCCCCTGTCATGTGGTTTGTGCACCCGCTATCGATTATCCAACTTGAACCACCAGATGCATAAACCTACAAAACAAATTTAGGCCTTGTTCTTAGGTACCCAAACGATCTTGGGTCCTTTCACATTAGAAACAAGCACCTTGGGTACCCAAACATAAGTCTTTGGACTCTTGTGTTTGCCCCCAACATATTTGGCAACTACTTTGCCTGATTTGTTAGTTAAAACATAGGAAGCATCAAATGTCTTAAATGAAACATTATGCTCATTTGATGCATTAGGAATTTTCTTTTTAGGCATTTTAATATGAGTAGTATGTCTAGAGCTAGAAGCCTCATTTTTTACATGAATGCATGATGAGAAACATTGTGAGGTTTCCTAGCATGAATCTTCCTAATTTTGTGTTCGGGATAGTTTGCAGGATATAAAATGTAACCCTCACTATCCTGAACCATGGGAGCCTTACCCTTAACAAAATTAGATAATTTCTCAGGGGCATTAAGCTCTACATTGGATTGGTTCCCTTGTTGGAATCCAATGCCATCCTTAATGCCAGGGCGTCTTCCATTATAAAGCATGTTTCTAGCAAATTTAAAATTTTCATTTTCTAACTCATGCTCAGTAATTTTAGCAGCTAATTTAGCTATGTGATCATTTTGTGTTTAATCATGGCAAGGTGATCATCCATAGCATCAATATTAACATCTCTACATCTAGTACAAATAGTAACATGATCAATAGTAGATGTAGAAGGTTTGCAGGCATTCAATTCTTCTATCTCAGCATTTAAATTATCATTCTCAATTTTAAGACTAGAAATTGACTCATTGCAAACATTCAACTCTTCAATCTTAGAAATTAAACTAGCATTCTCAGTTCTAAGACTTGAAATTGAATCACGACAAATGTTAAGCTCCTTAGATAAGTTTTCACATTTTTCTACTTCCTGAGCATAAGCAGTTTTCAACTTAACAAATTTTTTATTTTCCTTAACGAGCAAGTCTTCTTGGCTTTCCAAGATGTCATCCTTCTCGTTAATGGTTTCAATTGATTCATTTAATTTTTTTTCTTTTGTTCCATGTTAAGGTTGGCAAAAAGAGAAAGTAAATCATCTTCATTATCGCTTGAACTACCCTCATCACTAGATGTAGTTGTAATACCCACTTTGTAAGAAACATCTAAAGGAAGAAATTATATTCCTTTATATATATGTGTGTTATCTCTATTTATCATTTCACATGGACACCTCACTTGAACAAATAAATGATTAATAAAAGACATGCCACTAAATCATGCATCATGCTGGACTTTATTTGTGTGTGCATATGTGAGTAATAAAATTTATAAAAAGACAATAATGTTCACTTTGGAATTCATACTTAAATTGGAATCCTAGAAATTGGAGAAAAGAGAAGCACTAATAATCACAAAATAAATAATTAAAATAGATAAGTTGACCCATGCCATGTTTGGGGTGGACATCTATTGTTAATAAAGTCTATCACAAGGATTGGATTTGAATGGAATTTAAATTTATGAATTTGAAAGTTTAAAAGGAAAATAAAAAGAAAATAAAAAGAAGAAACAACGCTTGGGCTCAAACACTAGGGGGTCACCCACTAAAGCCGCGCGGCCCATCTTACTGCGCAGGTGCACACCGACACCACGGGCCCGCCTGGCCGGACTCACACGCGCGCGCGGGTCTAGCTCCCTCTCACTACGCCACTTCCATGTGGGGCCCACATGTCATCGCCCACCTGCACAATTGTTCTCTTCCACCTGTTGTTCTAGGACGCGCGCTGACCGAGCACGGCGCCGCGCAACGGAAAACGGGAATACCGGAGCTACTGGTGGCCGGACTCTCTGAAATCAAGCGGCATATGGCTCGGCCCTGCATCTTGCTCTTCATTAAATAGTGCCTTCCTCTCTTCTCGCGCGTCAGCCACATACTAGCCGACTGCGCCGAACGCAACAACGTAGGAAAGTTGCTAGCGTTTCACAAAATTGGAGGGAGTCGGGCCTCGGCGAGACTCTCGGGTGTGTTTTTAGGGGCCGGGTACTACTCTTGTGGATTGGGTGCGCTGTGGAGGCCTCAGCACCGCCGTAATTGCTCGACGGAGTCGCGACCCCGCCTCGCCGCCGCGAGACGCCGTGGACCGCGCGCCTGCACGCACAACCGTCGGTAAGAACCACCCTCTCTTCTCCGTGTTTGTCTCCTCTAAGTGTAGGGTTGTTCCATTACGCGGTTGGGTACCGGTGTGCCTCGCCATGGTCGCCGAAGGGGAGCGCCGGCGAGATTAGTGCCGCCGCACGGTCCTTCTAGGGGAGAAATTTTGGGCGCTCCGCGATGGCCGTTGGATTTTGCGGATGCGGCTCAGATTTGATGCTAAGTTACCGTTTCACCGTATGGAATCGTGTTCGTCGATTGGCGTAACAACGGCGGAGATCGGATCTAGGATTAATAAAATCTGCACCGTTGAATTCTGATCCGGTGCGCGGTATTGCATACCGGTTCAGAGAAAGCCTGATTTAATCCATGCCGTCCGGATCTAATCCAACGATCAGAACGGATCGATACCCCTTCGCCCTGTTGTTTTTACAGAAGAGACCTTCTGAAACTAGAAAATGAACCCGTCGTCCAGTATATCAGCGCTCTGAGTCACAGGAAGTTTTGTAGCTAGGCCCCTGCTGTTCCGGATTTTGGCGCCCAATCCAGAGCCGATTTAAAGTGAATACATGAATTAGAAAATAGATTTTTAATATAGAAATAAGTGCTAGAATTTGTATAATTCATAGAAAATTCATATGAAATCCAAATTGATCTATTCCAGTTTCTAAAATTTTGTAATATTATTCTCTATCACTTAGAGACTCTGTTTTGACATGAAAACAGTAAGAAAAATAATTTCTCACTTAATTCTATTTTAAGCACATAAAACCTTTGGAAATTCATATCTTAAAATCTATAACTCCAAAAAAATTATGATTCATGTTCCTAGGGTTTTATTTTAATGTGTATAATATTATTATGTATTTTGTTTACATGTTTAGTGTGATGTTAATTTTCTCTATATACTGTGCTTGTTTGTATTGTGGCGAGTAGAAGAGCGTGTGACTGAGGATCCTGGTGCCCAACAGATAGAAGTTGTGCCCTTGACCACTTTTTGTTACCCAATAATGTTCTTTATATTCATGTACCATGCATAGGCTTAATTTTGAAGGGACCCAATAGGTCACCCTAGACTGTTTATCACTTTACCTTGTTGTCCCTGAATCACTTGGGTAGTTTTGCTATTGCTTTACATGGTTTTGGGATAATATTTTATTACATCCATGTTCCAATTATTTTGTTATTCTATTTATGTTCATGACAAGATCATTAATGTTAATTGGAACATGGAGCTTAACTTGAGAAACACGTGCCACCACAAGGCTGGAATGGGACGTCCTTGGCTGACTAATTAGGAAAGCTAGTGGAAGACTACCTTACCGGAAAGGGGCAAGGGCAGTAGAGGAGTTGCATGCAAGGAGGTTCTCGGGTTGATTTTGCTGCTATGGCGGCCAGACGGGGGATTCTTGCAAGTGCTCTTCCCATAAACTGTAGCGGGTTTTCGGAAGCTAGTGGAACTTTGTAAAGGCCTCGTAGTGTTGCCCTGCCTCGCTTCCTTAGTAGAGGTGTACGAGAGTCGTGATCCCTTGGCAGATGGGTAATATGACTTGTGGGTACAGGGTACAACCTCTGCAGAGTGTAAAACTGGTATACTAGCCGAGCTCACGGTCATGAGCAGCTCAGGACTCTCGCATGATTAATTTATGGAACTTAAATTCAATTTGTCATTTGCATTGGATGGGATTATTTATTAATTTTGTTCTATTATTCTTATTATGGTTTGGTATTCACTTACATTTAGTAACTGCTAATAAAATTTGACCAACTTATTAAAAGCAATGCTCAGCTTTAACCCCTATTGTTGATCAGCCTTACACCTCACATGAACTCCCACCTTTGGTGAGTTCATGCCCACTGGTTTTCCCACAACTTGTTGAGCTATGATGACATGTGAGCTCACCCTTGCTGTCTCACACCCCCCACAGGAGAAGAACAGGTGATTCAGGAGGAGCCACAAAATGAGGAGTTCGATCTGATCTAGGTGGCATTTCCCAGTTGACTTATTGGCGCCAAGGATGATCCTTAGTTCGTTTTATATTTATCTTTTATTTTGTAATAAGACTTCCGCTATGTAATATACTCTGATGTGTTGTGACATTTATCTCTATACACTTTGTTATTATATATGTTGTCTTTTTGGCGCATGTATGAGATGCACCCGACTTTGTTCCTTAAAGCTCGGGTGTTACAGTAGTATATTTGGGGGTACTTCTAGAATGTACCTTCTTCTTGCCATCCTTTGCCATGAGACATTTGTGGTCGACGTTGGGGAAGAGGAGGCCTTTGTTGACGACGATGTTGGCGGCGTCCTCGTCGGAGGAGGAGTAGGTGGAGCTCTCATCGGAGTCCCATTCCCGGCATATGTGCGCATCACCGCCCTTCTTCTTGTAGTATCTCTTCTTCTCCTTCTTCTTCCCCTTCTTGTCTTCGTCCCTGTCACCTTCACTAGAAATTGGACATTTAGCTATGAAATGACTGGACTTACCACACCGGTAGCACAACATCTTGGAGCAGGGCTTGTAATCCTTCCCCTCCTTTGCTTGAGGATTTGGCGAAAGATCTTGATGATGAGTGCCATCTCCTCGTTGTCGAGCTTGGAGGCGTCGATTGGAAGCCTACTTGGTGTAGACTCCTCCTTCTTTTCTTGTGTCGCTTTGAATGCGACGGGTTGCACCTCGGGTGTAGAGGTGGTGCCTTGCTCCAAGTTGACAATATGTTTGGAGTCTTTGATCATAAGTTCAAAGCTCACAAACTTGCCAATTACCTCCTCAGGAGACATCTGTTTGTATCTAGGATCCCCATATATTAATTGAACTTGAGTAGAATTATGAAATACGAGGGATCTAATAATAACCTTGACCATTTCATGGTCATCCAATTTTGTGCTCCCGAGGTTGCACACTTGGTTGACCATCGTCTTGAGCCGGTTGTACATGGCTTGCGGCTCTTCCCCTTTGTTGAGGACGAATCGACCGAGTTCTCCCTCGATCGTCTCGCTGTCACACCCGGTTTTGGAAGGTAAACCGAATACAAACCATGTACGTGCCAGGATCAAAACTCACGTACATAGCGATTACATAAATGACTCATCATAGCACAATGCTTCGAATAACAATAAAGAGCAAGTAATAATATTAAAGACTAGAGTCATTTACATAATATAAATCAAAGTACACAGAATTGAAACGTAGCCAACGTAAATAAACCCACCACAGGCAGCTGATTAGGGGAGGTCGCTAGCCTAAACCACGAACTCATCGAAGTCCTGGAACTCCTGGAGATCTGCCTCGACATCTTTCTCCTTCTTCTTTACCTGAGCATAGATTGCACCAAAGGCATCCTGGTGTTTTGTGAAAGCAAGGGTGAGTACACATCAACGTACTCAGCAAATGTCCCGTTTGGCTGAAGTGGACTAGCTCTATGTGGGGTTAAGCTCAAAGGAATTGCTTTTAGTGGGTCAGGTATTTATTATTAGTAGAAGCCAAGTTTTATTATATAACCAACCCGTGAACCATTTCCTCATCGAGGAAACATCATTATCATCATTGAGCCAAAACCATAAATAGAACCATAGCATCTTGAACCATCTGTATCTCTAATCAAAGAGGATCCCAAGGCCGCTCATAACCGTGAGCACGACTGATATATCAGTTTCTAACCCTCTGTAGAGGTCGCACACTTCACCCACAAGCCGTGATTCCCATTCTGCCCGGAAATCATGACTCTCCATTGATCACTACTAAGGTGACCTAGCAGGGTCTCACTACGTAGCCTTTACAAAGATTTTCTAGAGGTCATAGTCACCCGTTAGGTTTCTCCAGTTTGATAAACACAATACATCTCCCCAAAGGAAGGGTGACTAACAAAACCAAATCAAAGAACCTCTGCAACCAGCCTCGGCAGAGCAAGTACTATGCCTGGACCCCATTGACGGCCCTACGACGAAGCCAACTACTCCTCTGGTTCCTCTAATTAATCAGCTAAGGGCATCCCATTCCACCCTCATGGTTGCACTGTTATCCCGGGTTGTCACTCCCTAAACAGGTCCTTACGGAGAGGTACTCAGGAAACAGCCTGAGCCCCCTAAAGTATCACAGGAACATCATCGGGATAACATCATCGTATCATAATATTCACATCATGTTCATTGATTATAGTAAAGCAATAGTGAAAGGGAAATAGGGTCAAACCTTTTCCTAAATGATTTTGGTGGTTGAATTGCCCAACACAAATTATTGGACTAACTAGTTTGCTCTAGATTATGAGTTCTACAGGTGCCAAAGGTTCAACACAAACCAATAAAAAGTCCAAGAAAGGGTTCAAATAAAAAGAGCAAAAGACAACCGAAGTGCTCCCTGGTCTGGCGCACCGAACTATCCGGTGTGCCACCGGACAGTGTCCGGTGCACCAGGGTGGATCAACTCTGAACTGCTCAGCTTCGGGAATTTGGGGAGCCACTCCACTATAATTCACCGGACTGTCCGGTGTGTCAGCGGAGCAATGGCTATCTACGCCAACGGTCGTCTGCAAAGGAATAGTGAAACGCTATAGTGCGCGCTTGCGTGCACAGAAGTCAGAGCAGGCGTCAGAAGGCACTCCGGACAATGAACAGTGGTTGTCCGGTGCACCACTGGACTGTCCGGTGGCCCCACATGTCAGAGCTCCAACGGTCGAACCCTAACGGTTGGGTGACGTGGCTGGCGCATCGGACTATCCGGTGCGCCATACGACAGTAGCCCCTCCCAACGACCACTTTGGTGGTTGGGGCTATAAATACCCCCCAACCACCAACACTTCAAGGCATCCAAGTTTTCAGCCAACACATTCAATACAAGAGCTATAGCATTCAATACAAGACACAATTAGAGTGAATCAAAATCTCTCCAAGTCCCAATTCCATTCAAAGCAATAGTGACTAGAAGAGAGAGTTTTTGTCGTGTTCATTTGAGCTCTTGCGCTTGAATCGCTTTTCTTCTTCTTTCTTTCTTGTTCCCAACTCAATTGTAATCAAGGCAAGAGACACCAATTGTGTGGTGGTCCTTGTGGGGACTCAGTGTCCCGATTAATTGAGAAGAGAAGCTCACTCGGTCTAGGTGACCATTTGAGAGAGGGAAAGGGTTGAAAGAGACCCAGTCTTTGTGACCACCTCAACGAGGAGTAGGTTTGCAAGAACCGAACCTCGGTAAAACAAATCACCATGTCATCCATTCTTATTTACTTGTGATTTGTTTTCACCCTCTCTTTCGGACTCGATTATATTTCTAACGCTAACCCCGGCTTGTAGTTGTGCTTAAGTTTATAATTTTCAGATTCCGCCTATTCACCCCCCTCTAGGCGACTTTCAATTGGTATTAGAGCCCAGTACTTCATTAGAGCCTAACCGCTCGAGTGATGTCGGGAGATCACGCCAAGAAGGAGATGGTGACCGGCGAGAAGCCCGCCATAAGCCACGGGAAGGCTCCATCGGGGGAGTCCCACAACAAGAAGGAGGAATCACCTCCTCACAAGTCGCATCGGAGTGGCGACATGAAAAAGAAGATGAAGAAGGTGGTCTACTACGAGACCGATTCTTCGTCGCCATCCACCTCCGGCTCTGATGTGCCATCCGTCACTTCTAAGCGCCATGAGCGCAAGAAGTTTAGTAAGATCCCCCTACGCTATCCTCGCATTTCAAAACGTACTCCTTTACTTTCCGTCCCACTAGGCAAACCACCCGTTTTTGAGGGTGAATATTATAACATGTGGAGTGACAAAATGAGGCATCACCTAACCTCACTCCAAGCTAGTATTTGGGACGTTGTTGAGTTTGGAGTGCAGGTACCATCGCCGGGGGATGAAGATTATGATTCGGACGAGGTTGCCCAAATCCGGCACTTCAACTCGCAAGCCACTACTATACTCCTCGCCTCTCTAAGTCGAGAGGAGTATAATAATGTGCAAGGGTTGAAGAGTGCCAAGGAAATTTGGGACGTGCTCAAGACCGCGCACGAAGGAGACGAGGTGACCAAGATCACCAAGAGGGAAACGATCAAGGGGGAGCTCGGTCGTTTTATGCTCAACCAAGGAGAAGACCCGCAAGCCATGTACAACCAGCTAAAGACCTTGGTAAATCAAGTGCGCAACCTCGGGAGCACCAAATGGGATGACCATGAAATGGTCAAGGTTATTCTTAGATCACTCGTATTTCTTAATCCTACTCAAGTTCAATTAATTCATGGTGATCTGAGATATAAACTAATGTCTCCCGAGGAAGTGATAGGAAAATTTGTGAGCTTTAAATTGATGATCAAAGGCTCCAAGAAAATCATCGAGCAAGGCGCCACCTCAACATCCAAGGTGCAACCCGTCGCATTCAAGGCGACAGAAGAAGAAAAGAAAGACTCTACACCAAGTATGGTCCCCATCGACATTTCCAAGCTCGATAACGAGGAAATGGCGCTCATCATCAAGAGCTTCCGCCAAATCCTCAAGCAAAGGAGGGGGAAAGACTACAAGCCCCGCTCCAAGAAAGTTTGCTACAAGTGTGGTAAGTCCGGTCACTTTATAGCAAAATGTCCTATTTCTAGTGACAGTGACAGGGGCGACGACAAGAGGGGGAAGAAGAAGGAGAAGAAGAAGAAGTACTACAAGAAGAAGGGTGGTGATGCCCATGTTTGCCGGGAGTGGGACTCCGACGAGAGCTCCACCGACGATGAGGACGCCGCCAACATCGCCATCAACAAGGGCCTCCTCTTCCCCAATGTCGGCCACAAGTGCCTCATGGCAAAGGACGACAAGAAGAAGAAGGTAAAATCTAGATCCGCCACTAAGTATGCAACTTCTAGTGATGAGGATAATTCTAGTGATGATGAGGATAACTTGCTTACTCTTTTTGCAAATCTTAACATGCAACAAAAAGAGAAATTAAATGAATTGATTAGTGCTATTCATGAGAAGGATGAACTCTTGGATAGCCAAGAGGACTTCCTTATTAAGGAAAACAAAAAGCATGTTAAGGTTAAAAATGCTTATGCTCTAGAGGTAGAAAAATGTGAAAAATTAACTAGTGAGCTAAGCACTTGCCATGACACTATTTCTAGCCTTAGAAGTAAAAATTCCAAATTAATTGCTAAGGTTGAGAAATCAAATGTTTGTGATGATTCAATTGTTAATCTTAGAAATGATAATGCTAGTTTAATTGCTAAGATTGACATGTTGAATGAATCTCTTGCTAGCCTTAAGAATGAGAATGAAAAATTAATTGCTAAGGCTAAGGATTTAAATGTTTGCAATGATGCTATTACCAATCTTAGAGATGAGAATGCTATTTTACACGCTAGGATTGTTGAATTAAATGATTGCAAACCCTCTACATCTATGGTTGATCATGTTTCTATTTGGACTAGATGTAGAGATATTAATGTTGATGCTATTCATGATCACCTTGCTATGATTAAACAACAAAATGATCATATAGCTAAACTAGATGCTAAAATTGCCGAGCATGAACTAGAAAATGAGAAATTTAAATTTGCTCGTAGCATGCTTTATAGTGGGAGACGCCCTGGCATTAAGGATGGCATTGGCTTCCAACAGGGAGACAATGTCAAGCTTAATGCCCCACCTAAAAGATTGTCTAATTTTGTTAAGGGCAAGGCTCCCATGCCTCAGGATAATGAGGGCTATATTTTATATCCTGCTGGTTATCCTAAGGATAAGATTAGGAGAATTCATGCAAAGAAGACTCATTCTGTTTCTCACCATGCTTTTATTTATAAGAATGAGGCTTCTAGCTCTAGGCGTTCTACCCATGTTAAAATGCCTAAGAAGAAATCTCCTACTGCATCAAATGATCATAACATTTCATTTAAGACTTTTGATGCTTCATATGTGCTCACTAACAAATCAGGCAAAGTAGTTGCCAAATATGTTGGGGGCAAACACAAGGGGTCAAAGACTTGTGTTTGGGTACCCAAGGTGCTTGTTTCTAATGTGAAAGGACCCAAGACCGTTTGGGTACCTAAGAACAAGGCCTAAATTTGTTTTGTAGGTTTATGCATCCGGGGGCTCAAGTTGGATCATTGATAGCGGGTGCACAAACCACATGACTGGGGAGAAAAGGTTGTTCTCCTCATATGAGAAAAACCAAGATCCCCAAAGAGCGATCACATTCGGGGATGGAAATCAAGGTTTGGTCAAAGGACTTGGTAAAATTGCAATATCACCTGACCATTCCATTTCCAATGTTTTTCTTGTAGATTCTTTAGATTATAACTTGCTTTCAGTTTCTCAATTATGCAAAATGGGCTACAATTGTCTTTTTACGGATGTAGGTGTTACTGTCTTTAGAAGAAGTGATGATTCAATAGCTTTTAAGGGAGTGTTAGAGGGTCAGCTATACTTAGTTGATTTTAATAAAGCTGAACTTGACACTTGCTTAATTGCTAAGACTAACATGGGTTGGCTCTGGCATCGCCGACTAGCCCATGTTGGGATGAAGAATCTTCACAAGCTTCTAAAGGGAGAACACATTTTGGGACTAACAAATGTTCATTTTGAGAAAGACAGGATTTGTAGCGCATGTCAAGCAGGGAAGGAAGTTGGTGTTCATCATCCACACAAGAACATCATGACGACTGACAGGCCACTGGAGCTACTCCACATGGACCTATTCGGCCCGATAGCTTACATAAGCATCGGCGGGAGTAAGTACTGTCTATTTATTGTGGATGATTATTCTCTCTTCACTTGGGTGTTCTTTTTGCAGGAAAAATCACAAACCCAAGAGACCTTAAAGGGATTCTTGAGACGGGCTCAAAATGAGTTCAGCTTAAGAATCAAGAAGATAAGAAGCGACAATGGAACGGAGTTCAAGAACTCACAAATTGAAGGCTTCCTTGAGGAGGAGGGCATCAAGCATGAGTTCTCCTCTCCCTACACGCCACAAGAAAATGGTGTAGTGGAGAGGAAGAATAGAACTCTACTTGACATGGCGAGGACCATGCTTGATGAGTACAAGACACCGGATCGGTTTTGGGCCGAGGCGATTAACACCGCTTGCTACGCCATCAACTGGTTATATCTACACCGAATCCTCAAGAAGACATCTTATGTACTCCTCACCGGTAAAAAGCCCAATGTTTCATATTTTAGAGTCTTTGGTAGCAAATGTTTTATTCTTGTTAAAAGAGGTAGAAAATCTAAATTTGCTCCTAAGGCTATAGAAGGCTTTTTACTTGGTTATGACTCAAACACAAGGGCATATAGAGTCTTTAACAAGTCCACTGGACTAGTTGAAGTTTCTTGTGACATTGTGTTTGATGATACTAATGGCTCTCAAGTAGAGCAAGTTGATCTTGATGAGCTAGATGATGAAGAGGCTCCGTGCATCGCGCTAAGGAACATGTCCATTGGGGATGTGTGTCCTAAGGAATCCGAAGAGCCTCCACAAGCACAAGATCAATCATCTTCCATGCAAGCATCTCCACCAACCCAAGATGAGGATCAAGCTCAAGATGATGAAAATGAAGATCGAGAAGATGAGCCACCTCAAGGGGAGGACAATGATCAAGGGGGAGATGCCAATGATCAAGACAAGGAAGATGAACAAGATCCAAGGCCACCACACCCAAGAGTCCACCAAGCGATTCAAAGAGATCACCCCGTGAACACCATCCTCGGCGATATTCATAAGGGGGTAACCACTCGATCTCGAATCGCTCATTTTTGTGAACATTACTCTTTTGTTTCCTCTATTGAGCCACACATGGTAGAGGAAGCACTTCAAGATTCGGATTGGGTGCTGGCGATGCAATAGGAGCTCAACAACTTCACGAGGAATGAGGTATGGCATTTAGTTCCACGTCCTAATCAAAATATTGTAGGAAGCAAGTGGGTCTTCCGCAACAAGCAAGATGAGCATGGTGTGGTGACAAGGAACAAAGCACGACTTGTGGCCAAGGTTTATTCACAAGTCGAAGGTTTGGATTTTGGTGAAACCTATGCACCCGTAGCTAGGCTTGAGTCAATTCGTATATTACTTGCCTATTCTACTTACCATGGCTTTAAGCTCTATCAAATGGACGTGAAGAGTGCCTTCCTCAATGGACCAATCAAGGAAGAGGTCTATGTTAAGTAACCTCCAGGCTTTGAAGATAGTGAGTATCCTAACCATGTTTATAAACTCTCTAAGGCGCTTTATGGGCTCAAGCAAGCCCCAAGAGCATGGTATGAATGCCTAAGAGATTTTCTTATCACTAATGGCTTCAAAGTCAGAAAAGATGATCCTACTCTCTTTACTAAAACAATTGCAAATGATTTGTTTGTATGCCAAATTTATGTTGATGATATTATATTTGGGTCTACTAACAAATCTATATGTGAAGAGTTTAGTAGGATCATGATACAAAAATTCGAGATGTCTATGATGGGGGAGTTGAAGTATTTTCTAGGCTTTCAAGTGAAGCAACTCCAAGAGGGCACCTTCATCAGCCAAACAAAGTACATTCAAGACATACTCACTAAGTTTGGAATGAAGGATGCCAAGACACCCATGGGAACCAATGGGCATCTCGACCTCGACACGGGAGGTAAATCCGTAGATCAAAAGGTATATCGGTCGATGATAGGATCTTTACTCTATTTATGTGCATCTCGACTGGATATTATGCTTTCCGTATGCATGTGTGCAAGGTTCCAAGCCGATCCTAAGGAAGTTAACCTTAGGGCCGTGAAGAGAATCTTGAGATATTTAGTTCATACACCTAAGTTTGGTCTTTGGTACCTCAAGGGATCCTCTTTTGATTTATTAGGATATTCTGATGCTGATTGGGCAGGGTGTAAAATTGATAGGAAGAGCACATCAGGGACTTGTCAGTTTCTAGGGAGATACCTGGTGTCTTGGGCTTCAAAGAAACAAAACTCAGTAGCTCTTTCTACCGCCAAAGCTGAGTATATTGCCGCAGGCCATTATTGCGCGCAATTGCTTTGGATGAGGCAAACCCTCAGGGACTATGGCTACAAATTTAGAAAAGTCCCTCTCCTATGTGACAATGAGAGTGCAATCCGCATAGCGGATAATCCCGTTGAACACAGCCGCACTAAGCACATAGCCATTCGGTATCACTTTTTGAGAGATCACCAACAAAGGGGGGATATCGAGATAGCCTATATTAACACCTAAGATCAATTGGCCGATATCTTTACCAAACCACTAGATGAGAAAACCTTTACCAAACTTAGGAATGAGCTAAATATTCTTGATTCTAGGAATTTTGATTGATACTTTGCACACATCGCTCAGTTATATACCTTTGATCATATCTCTTTTATGTCTATGACTAATGTGTTTTCAAGTGTATTCTCATGCTTAGTCATAGAATTGAAAGGGAAAAGGAGTATTCGACAAAGACGACGCTTCCACTCAACTCCATCGGTATTATCCACTCTTTGTCGGTATTCCGCATCATTCTCCACTTTGGTATAATTTTATTTGTTTGTCATTGGGGAGAAAGTAAAAGGGCTTATATTTCACTCACAAGTAACTGTTTTTGGCGATTCATGCCAAAGGGGGAGAAAGTATTAGCCCAAAGCAAAGGACCGCACCACCACCAAAATTTAAAATGAAGTTTTCAAATTGCTATCTTTATGTGTTTTCAAAAGGGGAGAAAGTATCTTCAAAAATTTGTAAAACCCTCTTGAACACTAAGAGGAGAATTTCATTAAGGGGGAGTTTTGTTTAAATCAAAGGAAAAGCAATTCAAACAGGGGGAGAAAATTTCAAATCTTGAAAATGCTTCTTTCAATCTTATTCATATACATTTGACTATTTGCAAAAGGTTTTTGAAAAGAATTTTTACAAAGAATTTGCAAAAACAAAACTTGTGGTGCAAGCGTGGTCCAAAATTTTAAATAAGAAGAAAACCATCCATGTATATCTAGTAGAAATAATTATTGGTCTCACTCCAAGCAACCTTTGCACTTACCTTATGCAAACTAGTTCAATTCTGCACTTTTATATTTGCTTTGGTTTGTGTTGGCATCAATCACCAAAAAGGGGGAGATTGAAAGGGAAATAGGGTCAAACCTTTTCCTAAATGATTTTGGTGGTTGAATTACCCAACACAAATTACTGGACTAACTAGTTTGCTCTAGATTATGAGTTCTACAGGTGCCAAAGGTTCAACACAAACCAATAAAAAGTCCAAGAAAGGGTTCAAATAAAAAGAGCAAAAGACAACCGAAGTGCTCCCTGGTCTGGCGCACCGGACTGTCCGGTGTGCCACCGGACAGTGTCTGGTGCACCAGGGTGGATCAACTCTGAACTGCTCAGCTTCGGGAATTTGGGGAGCCACTCCGCTATAATTCACCGGACTGTCCGGTGTAACACCGGACTGTCTGGTGTAACACCGGAGCAACGACTATCTGCGCCAACGGTCGTCTGCAAAGGAACAGTGAAACGCTACAGTGTGCGCCTGCGCACGTAGAAGTTAGAGCAGGCGTCAGAAGGCGCACTGGACAGTGAACAGTGCTGTCCGGTGCACCACCGGACTGTCCGGTGGCCCCACATGTCAGAGCTCCAATGGTCGAACCCTAATGGTTGGGTGACGTGGCTGGCGCACCGGACTGTCCGGTGCGCCATACGACAGCAGCCCCTCCCAACGGCCACTTTGGTGGTTGGGGCTATAAATACCCCGCAACCACCAACACTTCAAGGCATCCAAGTTTTCAGCCAACACATTCAATACAAGAGCTATAGCATTCAATACAAGACACAATTAGAGTGAATCAAAATCTCTCCAAGTCCCAATTCCATTCAAAGCAATAGTGACTAGAAGAGAGAGTTTTTGTCGTATTCATTTGAGATCTTGCGCTTGGATCGCTTTTCTTCTTCTTTCTTTCTTGTTCCCAACTCAATTGTAATCAAGGCAAGAGACACCAATTGTGTGGTGGTCCTTGTGAGGACTTAGTGTCCCGATTAATTGAGAAGAGAAGCTCACTCGGTCTAGGTGACCGTTTGAGAGAGGGAAAGGGTTGAAAGAGACCCAGTCTTTGTGAACACCTCAACGGGGAGTAGGTTTGCAAGAACCGAACCTCGGTAAGACAAATCATCGTGTCATCCGTTCTTATTTACTTGTGATTTGTTTTCACCCTTTCTTTCAGACTCGATTATATTTCTAACGCTAACCCCGGCTTGTAGTTGTGCTTAAGTTTATAATTTTCAGATTCCGCCTATTCACCCCCCCTCTAGGCGACTTTCAAATAGCGTAAAGCTAACCATGATAACCTAAAAGGTAAACAAGGATAAGATAAATAGAAAGGTAGTCAATCCTTAAGTTTTAATTAAGTAATGCGGGACCGTGAATTATAAATAGATAGGACATAATGGGTCAGAGGACACTTGCCTTCACCAAACAGATGCTCAGGGTCTCCGATCTCGTAGAACTCGAGGAGATTGATCTCTTGGTCGCCAACGCTTGATCGTCGATTCCTCGAAGCGCGGAAACAAATCGCGATCTAATCGCAACGCGAAGCGAAGACGAACCAGCACAAGCAGGCAAACATATATATATATGCATAAGAACATTACACCATACAAGGTAAAATGTAATAAAACATGCAAGACGAAAAGGAACGCGTTACTACGGTCACGCGAGGAAAAACAAATGCGACAGACGGAGCTACGGTCTAGAAGTTAGCGCGTTTAAGTTAAACAAATATTAACTATGACATTGAATTTGACATTATCAAAAATAAATAATATCTACCCTTTAGTTTGATTAGTCTGCTACACTAACAGCTGTGAGTTAAATAAGTAATTTAATAAAAATGAATGATTCTAAGTGAGGCGAAAATTACGACACGCGAAACAGCATGTCACCACGTGTTGAACGGCACGCGCGAAGGAGCACACGGACAGCACGCATGACAACGCGCGACCATGTGCGACTGACGCGTGACGACGCGCGCGAAAAGCACGCGACAACACGTTAACCAAACGTGTGGCGCGAACGCACGAACGAACGACGATGACGTACAAGCAGCACGCGAACGACACGTGAAACAGCATGCCACCGCATGTGGAACAACCCACGCGACAGGCGGAGAAGAACCAATTAGATGTCGTGTTTAAACTATACAAGTATCAAATAAATAAAAATTATTTAAGTCAATATCAACCATGTTAATATTTATTCATAAAAACATAAGTTGACAAATATATATTTAATTTAATTGGAATACTAATCTAATAAACATTAGTCGAGCAACCATTAAATAAATTAATTAGAATGTGTGACCCGATAAGTTATTGTTATTAACATGAGTGATTATAAGCAAAAACGATTTATTATCACGAGCAGACGTCGTGCGACTCGCACCATTGACACGCGAGATACGTGTGAACGATGTGCGGTAAGGCGAGCGACATGCGTAAGTGGCACACGCGACGCATGCAGATGACGTGTGATAACACGTGCGAACCGCACGCGTGCCACGCGCGATCGACGCGCGACAACACGAGAATAATGCACGAATTATACGCACGAACAACACGACGACGACGAGCGCCACACGTGCGAACAGCGCGCAGACAGTGCGACGACGCGCACGACTCACAAGAGTCGCTAACAGACATCGTGTTTATACCAAACACTAAATAGGTATTAAATACCGTATTTAAGTTGTTAAAATCTCCTTACCACATATTTACAATCGCCTAACTAAAATCATAATTTTAATCTGATTGAGTATTCAGTTTACTGACTGACAATTAAATAGGAAATTAATTAGCGCAGGGGATAGACGAGGTAGACGGGAGGGGGTAGACGGGAGTCGTCTACGGTAGACGAACGTCGTCTAGGGGTAGACGGATGTCGTCGGGACCCCGACGACACGCTGTGCGTATGCGAACCAATGCGCACAACAGCGCGCGACATGCACGAGTCAACACGACTACGCGCGCGAATAGCACGCTGACGCGCAAACGAGAATTACTACATAGATGTCGCCTCTATACTAGACAAGTATTAAATTTAAAACATTTGTGTAGTCATTAACCACACTATCATATATTTATAAAGCGCAAGTTAAAATGATAAATTAGTTATTTTAATAACTAACAGGTAAATAATTAATTCATTAATTAAATAAACATGCGTCGCGACCAAACAATGTTCCTAATATGAAATTGACGCCGCTAGAGTTGACGTGACCGAACAAGTTATGACGCATGAGACTCAATACATTTAAACCTATAGTGAACTTATAAACAACGCGATACACGGGTACTGATAAATTATGTTGTATTCATACTAACTACACGTTAAACACGACATTTAAGTTGGCGTACACACTAACGAGTATCTACAAACGCATAATTAAAATCATTAATTAGGTTCGATTGAATTGTTATTTTAATAATACACAACTAAACAAGTAACCAATTATTTAATATGAACAATATAGCGAAATGATTTTACTAAAGCGTGCAAACAACGATTTATGCGAACGACGACGCGCACGGACAGCACGTGAACGACGCATGACGACACGTGCGACAACCCGTGAATTGCACGTAAATCAGACGTGCTTCACGCGGCGCGAATCATGCGACAGCGAGGGAGTTTTGCATATGGTTCGGACGAGGGGGCTTACCACGGGCGAACGGTGACAAACAACATGGGTTCGACGCAGATGGGTGGCGCGGTGGGGCGGGGCTCGGCCGTGGGCTCCTGTAGGGGGAAAGGCTGCAGGGGCGCGGTGGGCGCTCGCTGGAGCAGAGCACAACGAAGGCGGGCTGCACCGGCGGTGAGGGGAGGGAGCGGCTGGATGTGCCATCCAGCGCAGGGTCGAGCGGCTCGGGCGCGATAGCGCGCCAGCCGCGCTTGGCTTGGGAGCGCGCAGGGGAAAGGCCGCGGTCACGACCACAAGGCGGCCAGCCTAGCTGGGGAACACGGCGAGGGCACGGATCAGCCATGCATAGAGAAGGGAGAGGGATGATGGGAGGGGAGGAGCTCACCTCGACAATCGTGATGACGACCGGGACGGCGAGGTGCTCCGACGAGGGTGTGGGCAACATCGGGGCGAGCTCGCGATGGAAGCCGGACGCGGCACTAGCGGCGGCCCGATGCACGCATCACGGCACGGCCGCGCAGTGACCTAGGGAAACGGTGTAGCGGGCGCTGGGCGCGAGTGGGCGAGCAAATGGGGCGAGGGGCATGGGGTGGGAGAGAAGAGGGTTGGGGGTTGGCAGCTCCGCGAGCGTGCGTGTCGTGGGCACTGAAGGATCGGCCCAGTGGTTGGGGGAAGACGTGGGTGAGTTAGACGCGCACATCGCGGGGAAGACGACGGGGGAAGTTGCACAGGAGTCGGCGCTGTCCTGTGGGGCCCACTGGCCAGTGGCGGACGTGATGTGCGGCAGCGGCGTGTGGGGGGCGCGCATGCGCGTGGCGGGCAAGCGGTGGCCGAGCGTGGCTAGGTGCGGCTAGGAGCGCGCTGGGCAGGCGCACGCAGGCGGCGGTGGCTGGGCGCGCACGGTGCTAGGGTTGCGGGGCGCGCGCAGGAGGCTACACGAGCGGAGCTGGGCCGCGCACGCTGGGCCGAGGCAGGGGGAATGGCTGGGCTGAGGCTGGTGGCCTGGGCGCAGCGTGGGGGGACGAGCTGGGCCGTGGGAGGGTTGCGTGCGGGAATGGGCCACGAGGCGCTGGGGTAGGCCGAGCTAGGCTGGGCCAAAGGGGCAAGAGAGAGGGGGGTTTCTTCTTTTCTTTTCCTATTTGAATTCTTAATTAAATGAATGCTCCCCAAAATCACTCAACAAGCAAGAATAAATAGATGTATGCTCTGGTATGATGCAACATAGAAACTCCTATAGGGTTTTACTTTACTAGGCTCACGCCCATATAAAACAAAATAATTCTTCACTCTTTTAGGCAAAAGGAAAGAAAATCATGGAAAAGAGAGGATAACACCTGAATTTGGTGGATATTTGAAAAGAAATTTTATACCCCCAAATTCAGGGTGTTATAGATCTAACCCCCTTAACAGAGATCTCGCCCCCGAGATTCAAGAAGAAGCTAGTAAGAAAACAAGGTTGGTCGTTGGCTGATCACGGCTCTCTTGAGTTGCTTTTGACTCTACAAGTTTAACTTGTGGACTGGTTGCTTCGACCTTCAGATATTCACGTCCACTGATGCAATTCTTGAGGATCTCTTGGACATGTGGGTTAGGACCCACATACGCTTTCGTTGCGCCACTCTGATCTTGTTGGTTGATGTTGATCGCATTGTCTTCTTTGGGGTTAGCGTCTAACCCCCTTAACAGGAGCATTGGTATGCACTTGATGAAGATGTTGCCAACTCTGATCTTGACTGATTAAGAGAGGTTGGAGGATGCCAACCGGACAGGTGCAAGAGGGAAGGGTATAGATAGAAAAGGTAAGCATAGATAGATTAAAGAGAGAAAAAGGGAGAGCACCCAACTACCTAACTCTATGGCACTCACCTAGTAAACTTATGCCATTATGGACCAAAGGCCACAACACACCAACACTCATCACAAAGAAACAAATCACTCATCACACAAGGACAAACAACACAAGCATACAAAAACAAAAAACACGTTGCTATACGTTCCTTTTAATTAAATGGTGGTCCTCTTTAAAAAGGGGATAACTACTCTCTATGGTTGTTGAAGGACAAGGAGTAGAACAAGACGTGCAGGATAGGGGCACGAGCACCATAAAGGATAGAGTTTTAAGCAAGGATTGTAATCGATAAGGGAGAAAATACAACCAAGGGCAGGGTAGGTAACCACCATTCTCAAATCGAGATGGGAAGGATGATAATTCAATAGGTAGGCATAGGATCATCATGGAAAGATCTAGATATTAGGAAGCTAAGGGTGATATCGAGAAAAAGTCGTGACCTGCAACGCGACAGAGGAAAAGGGAACGAACAAGAGCGGGATGGGTAAGACATCGCTCTTGGAATAAAATGGGAGAGGCGGCTTTGAAATGCAGGTACATGATAAGCATCGAGGTAAAGATCGAGGGATGACAAGGGTTAAGGTGATAATGGACAAACACACAATAAAGGATGTATTTTTAGACAAAACTTGCAAGGCGTCGAAGAAGGGGGAGCAATCAATGGTGAAGTGAGTGAGGTATTACTCTCGAATGGGGACGGAAAGGAGGAGGCTTTAAAGGGTAGGTTCAAAGTAAGCATGAAGGTAAGGGTATAGATATTACAAGGGTTAAAGGTGATAACGAACATGAATGAAAGAGAGGAGGTAAATGGGCATAGGAACAAATGATATAAGTACCATAAAGGATGGAGTTAAGATCGGTCCCGCAAATGGAAAAAGAGAGGGCATGTCCAAGGGCCAGATAGGTAAATTGCCACTCTCAAATTGAGGTGGAAGAGAGGGGATTTTTAAGAAGCGGGAATAAAGATGAGTATCAAGGCAAGATCGATGGACGACAAGGTGAGGGTGATAGCAAATCAAAACATAGCAAGGGATGGAATTAACACAAAACTTGTAAGACGATAGGAAGTAAAAAGAAATCAAGGGAGAGATAGGTAATTCACAACTCTCAAACTGGATTGGAAGAAAGGGAAGCCTTTTAACGGATAAGTTCAAGGTAAACATTTAGGTAGAAGACAAAAAAAATCACAAGGGTTAAAGGCGATAACAGATAAGGGTATAAGAGAAAAGATGAAGGCATAGAAAAGTCAATGATATAAATACAACAAAGAATGGAGTTGCACCCAAGCTTACATGTGGTAAAGAAGAAGATATGGCCAAGGGTGAGATAGGTAAAACACCGATCTCAAATTGGGATAAGAGATTGGAGATATTAGAGAACATGCATAGTGTAACTACCAAGGTAAGATCAAGATATGAGAAAGGTAAAGGTAATACCCAATCAGAGCATAACAAAAGGATGGAGTTAAAAACTCGCAAGCGACAAAGATGAGGGTACGACCAAGGGAAAAATAGGTGAAGTACAACGCTCAAATTAAGATGAAAAGAAGAGATTTTAAAGGGCAGGTATAAGATAAACATTAAGGTAGGATATAGAGGTGATAAGGGTAAAGATGATAATCATGAAAAGCATAACCAAGGTTAGAGTTAAGGCAAGCCTCGCGAGGTGGCGAAGTGAAGAGAACAATCAAGGGTAAGATATGTATGGTTCCAATAGAAGGGTTGAAGTAAAATTTCTTTACTGAGGGAAGTTACAAGGAATTAATGGGATCACCAAGGATGTGCAAAATAAAATGACCGCTCATGGATCATTAAGAAACAAGGGTGGTCAAGGGCATGTTAACTGAAATGTCTTAAACAGACGTTGGGGTATGAAGATAAGCATACACGAAAATATAAGAGTATGCAAGACTCTAAGGATATGAGCATACTAAGACTAGGGAATATAAATTGTTGAAAGGTAATGACTTAACAATGGAATAGGAAGGGATCTCAAAAGACAAGAATGTTATGGACACATAAACTGAACTGTTTAAATAGGTAGTAGAGGTACAAGGGTAAGTACTTTGAATCAAGGGATAAGGGTATTAAAATACAAGGATACGAGCATGTCAATACCAATGGATATATGGTCACATGATAGCAATTTAATAATGGAAGAGAAAAGAATCCTAAAAGACAAGAAGGTTATGGTCATGGGCATCTACAAAGGTGTCGCAAGCACAAGAGTGAGATCAGATCTAATAGATTGAGGGAAGTATAGATCATACTAGAATAAAATACTTTTGGCAAGGGGGCATATAGGAGCACAACATAGAATTAGTCGAGGTGACTAATATTTTTAAGCAAAATCAAGGATGAGGTGAAGTAATAATCAATAAGTCCTCAAAACGGCCAATGCTACTCTAGGTCAGCGGTCCTACAGTCAGCAAGGCTTTGATACCACTTATGTCACACCTGGTTTTGGAAGGTAAACCGAATGTGAACCATGTACATGCCTGGATCAGAACTCACGTACATAGCGATTACATAAATGACTCATCATAGCACAATGCTTCGAATAACAATAAAGAGCAAGTAATAATATTAAAGACTAGAGTCTTTTACATAATATAAATCAAAGTACACAGAATCGAAATGTAGCCAACGTAAATAAACCCACCATAGGCAGCTAACTGGGGGAGGTCGCTAGCCTAAACCACGAACTCGTCGAAGTCCTGGAACTCCTGGAGATCCACCTCGACATCTTTCTCCTTCTTCTTTACCCGAGCATAGATTGCACCAAAGGCAACCTGGTGTTTTGTGAAAGCAAGGGTGAGTACACATCAACGTACTCAGCAAATGTCCCGTTTGGCTGAAGTGGACTAGCTCTATGTGGGGTTAAGCTCAAAGCAATTGCTTTTAGTGGGTCAGGTATTTATTATTAGTAGAAGCCAAGTTTTATTATATAACCAACCTGTGAACCATTTCCTCATCGAGGAAACATCATTATCATCATCAAGCCAAAACCATAAATAGAACCATACATCTTGAACCATCTGTATCTCTAATCAAAGAGGATCCCAAGGCCGCTCATAACCGTGAGCACGGCTGATATATCAGTTTCTAACCCTCTGCAGAGGTCGCACTCTTTACCCACAAGTCGTGATTCCCATTCTGCCCGGAGATCATGACTCTCCATTGATCACTACCAAGGTGACCTAGCAGGGTCTCACTACGTAGCCTTTACAAAGATTTCCCAGAGGTCATAGCCACCCGTTAGATTTCTCCAGTTTCATAAACATAGTACATCTCCCCAAAGGAAGGGTGACTAACAAAACCAAATCAAAGAACCTCTGCAACCAGCCTCGGCAGAGCAAGTACTGTGCCCGGACCCCATTGGCAGCCCTACGGCGAAGCCAACTACTCCTCTGGTTCCTCTAATTAATCAGCTAAGGGCGTCCCATTCCACCCTCATGGTTGCACTGTTATCCCGGGTTGTCACTCCCCAAACAGGTCCTTACGGAGAGGTACTCAGGAAACAGCCTGAGCCCCCTAAAGTATCACAGGAACATCATCGGGATAACATCATCGTATCATAATATTCACATCATGTTCATTGATTATAGTAAAGCAATAGCGTAAAGCTAACCATGATAACCCAAAAGGTAAACAAGGATAAGGTAAACAGAAAGCTAGTCAATCCTTAAGTTTCAATTAAGTAATGTGGGACCGTGAATTATAAATAGATAGGACATAATGGGTCAGAGGACACTTGCCTTCACCAAACAGATGCTCAGGGTCTTCGATCTCGTAGAACTCGAGGAGATTGATCTCTTGGTCGCCAATGCTTGATCGTCGATTTCTCAAAGCGTGGAAACAAATCACGATCTAATCGCAACGCGAAGCGAAGACGAACCAACACAAGCAGGCAAACATATATATCTATACTACTTATTAAGGCGGTAAGGGGTAGGCTGCCATTTCGTGTTCTGCCATTCCCATTCCCGCACTGTCTTTCTCATTCTCCCCTCCCCGCAAAGCCCATTCCCATTCCCGGCTGCCATTCCGTGTTCTGCCATTCCCATTACCCCATCCACGTACTGTCTTTTTCATTCCCCCCTCCCCGCAAATCACATTCCCATTCCCACGTGCATCCCACGCCTAGCTAAAATTAAATTAAAAAACATAAATGTGGCTCCAATGGGATTCGAACCTGCAACCTCTCAAATAAATGTGCTCGTAGCTACCACTACACCACATGTGTGTTTATGTCAATAATTGTTACAGTAAAAATATATACTACATCTCTTCCAAAGCCCACCTGCTACCTTTGCACAATGTGTAGTAGTAGATAATTATCAACGAGATTCCTGAATTATATTTTTGGATGGAGGGAGTAGTATTTAAAAAGAGCCTTGCATGCAATTTCTTTTGTTTGAATAATGTTTTCAACTTAAATTCTTTTTTTATATGTGTGACATTTATTCTCCGTAATATTTTTCCATGGCTCTGAAATGTGAGTCATTTTCATAAACCAACGCCAAAGATGAATCCATGTTTCTTACTTGAAAACCTTGAACAAACACCACTGGCAGGAGGCGCTCGCGTTGGCGTCGTTCATCGACGACGAAAAGAAGCTTGGCGACTACCAGTTCGACCTCTGGAAGCAGTACTACATGACCACATGCGTCGCTGTGTTCGGCAAGCTCCGGCGCAGCCGCCGCTTGGATGCGGTCTAGAGCGGCTGCACCACGCTGTCCATCTTCAAATAGGGGGACCTCATGGTCGTCACCAACGTCGGCGACTCTCGGGTTGTTGTGGGCACCGTATCCGACAACGGCGCCGTCACACCGCCCAGCTCATCATCCACCTGAAGCTCAACCTCCCACGTAAGTCACTACTGACCGGCCATGAATTCTTGTGAGCTGGGACGACGGTCGTTGCTGACGTTGTGTGAGTGTCCTCGAACAAGATTTATGTAGAGGAGTAGCACATATGGTGGTGCAACGGCTAGGTGTACTACCTCGCTGATGAGCCCGGGGTGCACTTCGTTTGGCAGCCCAGCCAAGAGTCATCGGTACTCGCCATGTCGTGCGCGTTCGACAACTACTATATCAAGGACTATGGCGTCATCTTGGCACCAGAGGTGACGCAGAGGAGGACCGACAACAATGACCACTCGCCATCGTCGGGGTAGCTTTTGTGCCGGCCTGCCTTTAATTCTCTTCGCAAACACATACACTTTCTTTTTTTGTTTAAGCAAGCGTGTATGGTGGTGCGTACCTAATGACTGATAATGTACGAGGGAACTTCTACCGACATGTGTGACACGTGCTCTTCAATGATGAGACCATGCAAATCGTGACATATATCGAAGTCTGCATGATACTGATGGTTGCAATGGAGTAGTGAAACAGCTAAATTAAAATAACAAAATTTATGTATGGCTAGGATTACAAATGGATTATAAAATATTTTTTATAACAATATAAGACACATTTTGTATATAAGTTATTATGTTATTATATGTTCCCGTTGCAACGCACGGGTACTCACCTAGTATATGCATAAGAATATTACACCATACAAGATAAAATGTAATAAAACATGCAAGACGAAAAGGAGCGCGTTACTACGGTCACGCGAGGAAAAAGAAACGCGACAGGCGGAGCTACGGTCTAGAGGTTAGCGCGTTTAAGTTAAACAAATATTAACTATAACATTGAATTCGACATTATCAAATATAAATAATATCTACCCTTTAGTTTGATTAATCTGCTACACTAACAGCTGTGAGTTAAATAAGTAATTTAATAAAAATGAATGATTCTAAGCGAGGCGAAAATTACGACACGCGAAACGTGAACGGCACGCGCGAAGGAGCACACGGACAGCACGCACGACAACGCGTGACCATGTGCGACTAACGCGTGACAACGCGCGAACAGCACGCACCAACATGCTAACCAGACGTGTGGCGCGGTCGAGCGAACGAACGACGATGACGTACAAGCAGCACGCGAACGACACGTGAAACAGCATGCCATCGCATGCGGAACAACCCACGCGATAGGCGGAGAAGAACCAATTAGATGTCGTGTTTAAACTATACAAGTATCAAATAAATAAAAAGTATTTAAGTCAATATCAACCATGTTATTATTTATTCATAAAAACGCAAGTTGACAAATATATATTTAATTTAATTGGAATACTAATCTAATAAACATTAGTCGAGCAACCATAAATTAATTAGAATGTGTGACCCGATAAGTTATTATTATTAACATGAGTGATTATAAGCAAAAATAATTTATTATCACGAGCAGACGTCGTGTGACCCGCGCCATCGACACGCGAGATACGTGTGAACGATGCGCGGCAAGGCGAGCGACATGCGTAAGTGGCACACGCGACGCATGCAGACGACGTGTGGCAACACGTGCGAACCGCACGCGTGCCACGTGCGATCGACGCGTGACAACACAAGAATAACGCACGAATTATACGCACGAACAACACGACGACGACGGGCGCCACACGTGCGAACAGCGCGCAGACAGTGAGACGACGCGCACGACTCACAAGAGTCGCTAACAGACATCGTGTTTATACCAAACACTAAATAGGTATTAAATACCATATTTAAGTTGTTAAAATCTCCTTACCACATATTTACAATCGCCTACCTAAAATCATAATTTTAATCCGATTGAGTATTCAGTTTACTGACCGACAATTAAATAGGAAATTAATTAGCGCAGGGGGATAGACGAGGTAGACGGGGGGTAGACGGGAGTCGTCTAGGGGTATACGGATGTCGTCGGGACCCCGACGACACGCTACGTGTACGCGAACCAATACGCACAACAGCGCGCGACACGCGCGAGTCAACACGACTACGCGCGCGAATAGCACGCTGACGCGCAAATGAGAATTACTACATAGATGCCGCCTCTATACTAGACAAGTATTAAATTTAAAACATTTGTGTAGTCATTAATCACACTATCATATATTTATAAAGCTAATCACACTATCATATATTTATAAAGCGCAAGTTAAAATGATAAATTAGTTATTTTAATAACTAACAGGTAAATAATTAATTCATTAATTAAATAAACATGCGTCGCGACCAAACAATGTTCCTAATATGAAATTGACGCCGCTAGAGTTGACGTGACCGAACGAGTTACGACGCATGAGACTCAATACATTTAAACCTATAATGAACTTATAAACAACGCGATACACGTGTACTGATAAATTATGTCGTATTCATACTAACTACGCATAACACACACTAACGGGTATCTACAAACGCATAATTAAAATCATTAATTAGGTTCGATTGAATTGTTTTTTTTAATAATACACAACTAAACAAGTAATCAATTATTTAACATGAACGATATAGCAAAATGATTTTACTAAAGCGTGCAAATAGCGATTTACGCGAACGATGATGCGCACGGACAGCACGTGAACGACGCATGACGACACGTGCGACAACCCGTCAATTGTGCATAAATCAGATGTGATGCACGCGGTGCGAATCATGCGACAGCGAGGGAGTTTTGCATATGGTTCGGACGAGGGGGCTTACCACGGGCGAATGGCGACAAACGACATGGGTTCGACGCAGACGGGTGGTGCGGCGGGGCGGGGCTCGGCCGCGGTCTCCTGTAGGCGGAAAGGCCGCAGGGGCACGGTGGGCGCTCGCTAGAGAAGGGAGAGGGAGGATGGGAGGGGAGGAGCTCACCTCGACGATCATGACGACGGCCGGGACAGCGAGGTGCTCCGACGAGGGCATGGGCAACGTCAGGGCGAGCTCGCGACGGAAGTCGGACGCGGCACTAGCGGTGGCCCGATGCACGCATAACAGCATGGCCGCGCAGCGACCTAGAGAAACGGTGTAGCGGGCACTGGGCGCGAGTGGGCGAGCAAATGGGGCGAGGGGCATGGGTGGGAGAGAAGAGGGCTGGGGGGTGGCAGCTCCGCGAGCGTGCATGTCGTGGGCGCTGAAGAATCGACCCGGTGGTTGGCGGAAGACATGGGTGAGTTGGACGCGCACATCGCGGGGAAGACGACGGGGGAAGTTGCACAGGAGTCAGCGTTGTCCTATGGGGCCCACTGGGCAGTGGCGGATGCGATGCGTGGCAGCGGCGTGTGGGGGGCGCGCATGCGCGCTGCGGGCGAGCGGCGGCCGAGCGTGGCTAGGTGAGGCTGAGAGCACACTGGGCAGGCGCGCGCAGGTGGCGGCGGCCGAGCGTGGCTAGGTGAGGCTGAGAGCACACTGGGCAGGCGCGCGCAGGTGGCGGCGGCTGGGCACGCACGGTGCTAGGGTTGCGGGGGCGCGCATGCAGGAGGCTACGCGGGCGGAGCTGGGCCGCGCACGCTGGGCCGAGGCAGGGGGGAATGGCTAGGCTGAGGCTGGTGGCCTGGGCGCAGCGTGGGGGGACGAGCTGGGCCGTGGGAGGGTTGCGTGCAGGAATGGGCCACGAGGTGCTGGGGTAGGACGAGCTAGGCTGGGCCAAAGGGGCAAGAGAGAGGGGGTTTCTTCTTTTCTTTTCCTATTTGAATTCTTAATTAAATGAATGCTCCCCAAAATCACTCAACAAACAAGAATAAATAGATGTATGCTCTGGTATGATGCAACATAGAAACTCCTTTAGGGTTTTACTTTACTAGGCTCACGCCCATATAAAACAAAATAATTCTTCACTCTTTTAGGCAAAAGGAAAGAAAATCATGGAAAAGAGAGGATAACACCTGAATTTGGTGGATATTTGAAAAGAAATTTTACACCCCCAAATTCAGGGTGTTACACTCGCGCTTGGTGATCTTGGTCACCTCGTCCCCTTCGTGCGCGGTTTTGAGGATGTCCCAAATTTCTTTGGCGCTTTTTAACCCTTGCACCTTATTATACTCCTCTCGATATAAAGAGGCGAGGAGTATAGAAGTTGCTTGGGAGTTAAAGTGTCGTATTTGGGTGGCCTCATCCGAGTCGTAGTCCTTGTCCCCCACCTTTGGTGCCTGTGCTCCAAACTCAACAATATCCCAAATACTTCTGTGGAGTGAGGTTAGATGGTGCCTCATTTTATCACTCCACATACAATAATCCTCACCATCAAAATATGGTGGTTTGCCTAGGGGTAGAGAAAGTAATGGAGTGCGTTTTGAAATACAGGGATAGAGTAGGGGCATCTTACTATACGTCTTGCGCTCATGGCGCTTAGAAGTAGTGGACGATTCAGAGCCGAATGTGGAGGGTGACGAAGAGTCGGTCTCGTAGTAGACCACCTTCTTCATCTTCTTCTTCTTGTCACCCTTCCGATGTGACTTGATGGAGGAAGAGGATTCCTCCTTATATTTGTTGCTGGACTCTCTCGATAGAGTCCTCCTCGAGCTTGTGGGCTTTTTGCCGGTCATGATCTCCCTCTTGGCGTGATCTCCAGACATCACTTCGAGTTGGTTAGGCTCTTAATGAAGCACTGGCTCCTATACCAATTGATAGTCGGCTAGAGGGGGGTGAATAGGCGAAACCTGAAATTTATAAACTTAAACTTGCACTAAGGCTAGGGTTAGCGTTAGAATTAAATTGGAGTGCGGAAGATAGTTCTCCTTGCTTAGAGTTGCTCAATCAATGCGGATGACCTTTGGGAGCAAACTCAAATCAATATGAGCAAGGGAACTTTTAGAGAGGGAAAAACAAATCAAGTGATTGACGAGTGAACACGGTGATTTGTTTTACCGAGGTTTGATTCCAAAGAACCTAGTCCCCGTTGAAGAGGCCACAAAGGCCGGGTCTATTTCAACCCTTTCCCTCTCTCAATCGGTCACTTAGACCGGTTGAGTGCTTCTTCTTAATCTCACGGGTCACTAAGACCCCACAAGGATCACCACATGATTAGGTGTCTCTTGCAAGCTTTACAAAACACTTAGAGAGTTTAGAGAGAGATGAAGAAAGCACTATTAAGAAAACCAAGCAACAAGAGCAACAAATGAAACACGAATCACTCTCTCTCAAGTCACTAATCACTAATAATCACTTGTCTCAATTGTGGAACTTGGAGAGATTTGAAGCTTTGATTGTGTCTTAGAATAGATTGCTAGCTCTTGTATTGAATGTGTATGAGTGGAGTGCTTGGGTGTAGAAAATGGAGGTGGTTGGGGTTGTATTTATAGCCTCCAACCACTTCCTAGCCATTGCTCCTTTCCTGCTGACCGTGGACGGTCCGCGCCCCTGGTCCGGACGGTTCGCCCCTGCACATCAACGACTGAAATTACAACAGTCAGCAGTAACGGCTATAGAGCATTTAATGCGTCGTCAGATGTCAGATAAAGCAGTCACGGATGGTCCGACCGTGCACCCCGGATGATCCGCGAGGACACTAAAAATACATTTTACCAAACCCATCACCTTCGAGTTTTTCTGGTTTTTCACCTACTAGACGGTCCGCGTTTGGTCTCGGACGGTGCTTGCTTCTCCATCGGACGGTCCGTAGTGTTAACTTGTGTTTTTTGCAGTGTTCCTGTCCGAGGCTCACCCTAGTGTCGCGAACGGTCTGCCGCAAGGGCCCAAACGGTCTGCGTATAGGTGTTTTTCCATTCCAGACAGTCGACTTAGAATAGTTGTAGATGAACTTATGCACCTGAGAAATGATCAACTAGGCAAACAGGTTAAATCACAAGGTTTGTGATGGTCGTCAAACACCAAAATCGATTATAGGAAATGTTGAGGCTATTTCCCTTTCAATTTTGCTGTGATGACGGTCAGGCGAGGGGCCCCTGCATTGGAGCTTCCTAGAAACTGTAGCGGGTTTTCTGAAGCTAGTGGAACTTTGTAAAGGCCTCGTAGTGTTACCCTACCTCGCCTCCTTGGTAGAGGTGTATGGGATTCATGACCACTTGGCAGATGGGTAACATGACTTGTGGGTAAAGACGTGCAACCTCTGCAGAGTGTAAAACTGGTATATTAGCCGTGCTCACGGTCATGAGCGGTTCGGACACTCACATGATTAACTTATGGAATTAAACTTAATTTGTCATATGCATTCCATTATGGGTGTTGTTATCAATTTTTATCTACTACTTATTTGGGTTGGTATCTACTTATACTTAGTAATTGCTAATAAAATTTTGACCAACTTTAGAAGCAATGCTTAGCTTTAGCCATCCTCTTTGGTAAGCCTTACACTTTACATGAGCTTTTACCTTTGGTGAGTTTATGCACATTATTCTCCACAACTTGTTGAGCGATGAACGTATGTGAGCTCACCCTTGCTGTCTCACACCCCCCACGGGTCAAGAACAGGTACCGCAGGATGAGGCACATGGAGGATGCTGTGACGAGTCCGTGAGTGGTCTAGTGTAGGATCTAGGACACCGGCTAAAGGGGGGTGAATAGATGGTTTTGACTAAAATCAAAAACACTAGGGAAATTTAATCAATATAACAAGAGAAATAAATTCTCTAGTGATAACAAGTAAACAATCTATGAGAATCAACTAAGGTGATTGAATACTTGATGAACAATATGCAAAATACTAATCACTTGCACGGCAATAAGTAATGCAAGAAAATAAAGACACCGGATTTTATCCCGTGGTATCAGTGATTTGCCGATCACCCCTAATCCATGTTGAGGTGGACTTCAAGCTCTCACTTGCTCCTCTATCAAGACACGGCTTGATCTTTGAGCCAAGTGGACAAGAAATCACTCAATACCTCGATTCCACTAGTGTCACCTTTGCCGCTCCGGCGAGGTAGGCGCGGACCCCTCACAATCAACACAGCGGCTTCTCCATAATCTTCTTGGAGAGCTTGACGGAGACAATCACCCGAGCTATCTAGGAGGTGGCAACCTCCAAGAGTAACAAGCCGATGACGCTTGCTCGGTGTACCACCTAGTGCCTCAAGAATCACCAACGGATGCAAATGCACTAGAAACACTCAATCTCTCACTAGAATGTAATCTCAAGCAAAGTGTGTGAGAGAGTGAGTTGGAGGATCACAAATGAGCTCAATGTGTGCAAGGAATGGCCAAGAGAGACCTCACACTTGAGCTCCCCTTCTATTTATAGCCCCTCACTCAAATCCAACCGTTATGAGCAAAAGACACATGTTCTGCGCACACGCGGACGGTCCGCGCCCTAGGGCCGGACGGTTCGTCGTACACATAACGGCTACTTTTCCCGTTTGAAATCTGTCAGAGCTGTCAGAAAAGTAAGGTCCAGACAGTCCGCCCACCTTGGCCGGACCATCCGCGACCTGGCAACTTGGAGCACCAGAGCTCTAACCAAGTGGAGTTAACACATGCGGACCGTCCGCCTACAAGGCCAGATGGTCCGAGACCTGGGAGACAGTACTGTCCGGACTTATCCTCTGGACAGTCTGTAGTACAAATCCCAAAAACCACACAGTCCCTGCCCAAACCAAATTTGGCACCTACGGACGGTCCGCCCATCAAGGCCAGACGGTCCGCACTATAATTCAGGGATTGTGCCGAGAGCAGCCTCCTCTGGCCAGGACTGCGGACGGTCTGGCCCCAAGGCCCGGACGGTCCGCAGTACAAATGAACAGGACATGTCCGAAGTGAACAGACTTCGGACCCCACTGGAGGATCGCAGACGGTCCGCCCTCAAGGCCTAGATAGTCCGTGCATCCCAAGACTTTGCACTTTTCAAACAAGCTTTTGAAAGGATTTTTAACTCATGAAATTTGAAGCGATGTTAGTCCTCATGCAAATGCAACCACTAGATGCTCTATGAGGCACTAAGTTTTACACAGATCAAAGTCATTGACCCCTCTTAATAGTACGGCTATCTAACCTACTAATCCGATCAAGTATCTTCTCTAAACTCCTGAAGATCGGCAAAAACAAAACCTATGTTATACCTTTGCCTTCACTTGATCCACAACCGATGCTTATAAATCTCCAAGATTTCCTGTTTTATGTGGTCCAACCCTTTATTCTTGTTTCTCCTAGAACCGTTAGTCCACAAACAGTTGTCATTAATTACCAAAACATCACTAAGGGGCCTAGATGATTCACATCTAGGCCGTCATCTCCTAGTCAACTTTGGGTTGCTGGATCGTTGTCTCCTTATGATGTAATTATCTATTTATTTATTTTGTACAGAACTCCTATTATATAGCAAAGTTGTGACATTCGTTTCTGTACCATGATTCATCATATGTGTGAGACTTGGTCCCAACACACCTGGTGATTATGTTTGTGCCCGGGTCTTGGTGCCCCTGAAACTCGGTTGTGACATCTACATTCTCTTCCGTACAATGCTTCAAACGGGGACATCTTTAAACCAGTATGATAACTGTTATTATAGGAAAACTCTACGTAGGGTAAACTCTTATCCCAACTGCCACCATCTTTAAGAGCACAAGATCTCAACATATCCTCCAACACTTGATTGGTCCTTTCGGTTTGGCCATTTGTTTGGGGATGGTAGGCTGAGCTAAAGTTTAGCTTTGTATCCATACTATCGTAACCTCACTGCTACTCGTAGCAACACATACAAATAGACAAAAATTACTTAAAAATAACAGTACATTAAATATGAGAACAGACAGTGTAAGAATATTCTATGTGCTGCTACAAGAGCGTAGGTTCGAGAATGACTAAAATCGAAGTTATGGTGAAAAAGATATGATTTTCAGAAGACCTATGTGATTATATATGAGGATTATGTTCTATGTGGATTAACATAAAGCATGTGATAAAAAGGTAACTAACTCCATCCAACTTTTAATTCAAGCGGCCACTAGTTCACATTCTAGTCAACTTATAAATGACCTAATTCCAATTATTAACTTAGACAAGTTAATCCAATAAACATGGGTTAATCATATTAGTTCTAAAAGTAGGTGTTATGTTATAAACATGGTTGTTACTATGTAGACAATTTTATTATGAAGCTAACACAACTGGAACGAGCCAAAACAGAGTTAAAACGAGAAAGATATGAATTTTAAATTTTCTAGAATTATTTTCATATTAGAAATATAATTTCGACTTATATTATATAGATCCTATCCCCTAATGGACGACGACCACAATTCCCTAGAAAAGGAGGGGCTAATCTATTAAAAACAGGACTCACATGTAAGGTTCTTTGTGCATGAGTGGACTACGGGTTAGTTTTGGGAAACTATATGGTCTCTTTATAAAGATGGACATGGCGAAGGGGTACGGTGGATTGCTAGTCGTGGGATCCAAATCTGACGATAGGGATCAGAGACTTATGTCACCTGAACAGGTATTCTATCACAGCGGTCCGATCTAAAATCAACGCTCGAGATTAAAGGATCTCGCGATCTGATCTCGGCCAACAGATCTGAGATCAACGACTACTATTTTCGATCACGATGGGGTATTTGAGATTCAATCGCGAGCGCTCATCAACGGATCGATGGACAGGGCTGTTTCTCCCTCGCACGATCTTGTTCACGCTGGAACGGGGCTGCGGTATCCTATCCGCGGTGGCAGGCCCATCGGCGAGCAATGGCTGCTGCGAGGCTATGGATGAGATGAGTCTTTGATTGATGGCTTGAGGTGTTATGGTGGCATGGATTTATATAGGCTGGGAGGTGGGTGGTTACATAATAGATCTAATCTAGTACTTATCTGTTAAAATCATATGCTATATATTAGGAACTCTAACAAACTCGAAATCAAATCTATTACATGATAGATCTAATCTGGTACTTATCTGTTACAATCCTATTCTATCTATTAGGAACTCTAACAAACTCGAAACCAAATCCATTGCGCAGGTGAGAAGTTTGTCCGGGCGGTTACAATAACTACGATGGTTAGTTTGTTACGAATAGCAAGGGATGGGTGATGTCATGGATGATGTAACAGTGATGTAAGATCCGACAAGTGGAATAAAAAATAGGAGGAAAAACTCACGTGAGTTGTGTTTCTTAAGTGGCCGAATAGGTAAGCCTTTTATTTGCTATTCTATTTTTCTGCTTTTTATTTCCAGATTTAACTATCCCAATTCAAATCTGATTTTAAAATTTGAAACCATATTTATATGTCAAATCAAAACAACAACATGAATGCAAATATTTTACACTTATTTACTTTGCTCAAATAAGTATTTGTATGCATGAAATTTAATAAGCATGGAATTCACATAGTTATATAATCCAATAGGAGTAATTTATATAGAAATAACTCACTATCCTATTTATTATAGTTTAAGTACATAGCCAACATTTTATATTTACTATTTATTAAATTATAGGGAAGATAGTCTCAATTCATAACTTTGTTATAATATGCTTTAGGGAATTTTCTTAATTCACCAAAATATGATTTTGGAGTGTTACATATGATCAGCTTTTCCCTTCTAGCAAAAATCACACACTGCTACATGCGAGGCTACATCTCTCTTTATGTCATACCACCAATACTTCTGTTTTAGTATGGTTTCGCGGAGACTGTCTATCTCAGGACCACATATCCTTAGACACTGCTGAGGTGAATGGCTAGGGATCCACTACGAGGCCTTTACAAAGTTCCACTAGCTTCAGAAAACCCGCTACAGTTTCTAGGAAGAGCAATGCAGAAATCCCCCGTCTGACCGCCATCGCAGCAAAATCAACCCGAGAACCTCCCTACACGCCTACTCCCCTACTACCCTTGCCCCTATCGGGTAAGGTAGTCCTCCACTAGCTTTCCTAGTTAGTCAGCCAAGGGCGTCCCATTCCACCCTTGTGGTGGCACATGTTTCTCAAGTTAAGCTCCATGTTCCAATTAATATAATGATCTTGTCATGAACAATAAGTAATACAACAGTATAATTGGAACATAATCATAATGTAATATTAATCCCAAAACCATATAGAGCAACAGCAAAAACTACCCAAATAGTTCAGGATAAACAAGGTGTAAAGATAACCAAACTACGGTGACCTATTGGATCCCATCATAATTAAGCCTATGTATGCCAAAATGATTATAGAGAACATTATTGGATAACTAAAAGTTATCAAGGGCACAACTTGCTTGTGACTTGAGATTCCAGGTACCAGGATGATATTCATATTCTCGTGACCTCACTGCTAGTCGTAGCAATACATACAAACATGGTATAGGCATAATTAACATCACATCAAATATAAGAACAAACGACATAATAATAATCTACACGTCGCTACGAGATCGTGGGTTCGTGAACCACTAAAATCGGAGTTATGGTTAAGGAGTTGTGATTTATGGAAAATCTATGTGATTTAATTATTAAACTATATTACAAATTGATTAATATACACCATATGAGATAATATTCTATCGTGATTAACCCAACTTTAATTCTGGTTTTCCGCCCAAAACTCTAACCTCGACTACCGAGTTGTCCCGGTGACACGAGATGCGACTTCAGGGCGGTGTCCTTGCCTCTTTATACACGGGGCGAGGCTCGCGGGCGCGTGGTTTCAACAACCCGAGAGTACCGGCCGGCCGTTTTGGTTTTGGTTTAGCGCGCGGATCTAGGGTAGGAGATAAGTCTGATAGGGGTGGCCCACCCGTAAGTGACCGGAGAAGGATGCGTGCATGTGCCCTGCGAAGCCGACCAGCGGGACCCGCGCGGTAGTCAAAGGAAAGACCTGGTTGTTTCCGCTGCGCGCGATAAGAGGCTGACGGTGTGGGCTCCACAAGTCGGTGGCAGGTGCGCCGTGCGTGTAGATTGCCACGGGATGGGCCGCATGGGAGGAATGAAGCGGGCCGGTTTTGGCCCAATCAGCAGGTTGATCCCTCTCTTTCTTTTTATTTTTGTCCAATTAAAACCAAATTCAAGTAGAGTTTGAACTTCAAAATTAGAATGCACAAGCAAAATGTCAGCATGGGATGCAGATATCTATATTTTTTAAAAATTTTCATTTATTATCCTATTTAGGTAATTATTTTCAAATATGTAATGTGTACATGTAAATGATATATCTTAATAAAACACCACTTTGTGTGTAGTTTACTTGAAAGTGAATCAATATTCATTACCTATTTATTTTGAAAGAACGTGGTGTATACTTTCATTTAAGGGTTTCTAGATGATTTTAAGAGTATGTATAATTTATGAGGAGAACAAATCAATGGAGTATCTTCTACTATTTATTTTCATGAGCTTCCATTTTATGAGTTAAATTTAAAAAGTCTAGTCTAGATTTGAGTCATCTAAATTTAGTACTCATTTAAATAAATGCTTATTAAGATATAGCGCGCGGATCTAGGGTAGGAGATAAGTCCGACAGGGGTGGCCCACCCGTAAGTGACCGGAGAAGGATGCGTGCATGTGCCCTGCGAAGCCGACCAGCGGGACCCGCGCGACAGTCAGAGGAAAGACCTGGTTGTTTCCGCTGCGCGCGATAAGAGGCTGACGGTGTGGGCTCCACAAGTCGGTGGCAGGTGCGCCGTGCGTGTAGATTGCCACGGGATGGGCCGCATGGGAGGAATGAAGCGGGCCGGTTTTGGCCCAATCAGCAGGTTGATCCCTCTGTTTCTTTTTATTTTTGTCCAATTAAAACCAAATTCAAGTAGAGTTTGAACTTCAAAATTAGAATGCACAAGCAAAATGTCAGCATGGGATGCAGATATCTATATTTTTTAAAAAAAATTATTTATTATCCTATTTAGGTAATTATTTTCAAATATGTAATGTGTACATGTAAATGATATATCTTAATAAAACACCACTTTGTGTGTAGTTTACTTGAAAGTGAATCAATATTCATTACCTATTTATTTTGAAAGAACGTGGTGTATACTTTCATTTAAGGGTTTCTAGATGATTTTAAGAGTATGTATAATTTATGAGGAGAACAAATCAATGGAGTATCTTCTACTATTTATTTTCATGAGCTTCCATTTTATGAGTTAAATTTAAAAAGTCTAGTCTAGATTTGAGTCATCTAAATTTAGTACTCTTTTAAATAAATGTTTATAGTGTATCATTTAATGAAATGAATAATCATTTAGTTGAACAGAAAACCTTTGTATTACTTATTTTCTAAATTAATTCTTGGTTTCGAGATTCAGTCCTCAAAATTCAAAGCTCAAATATAATTTGAGATATCTAAATTTAGTATTTTTTTTCTTTCTTTATTTTATTATTTTCTCTTATACAAATTTTGGGCTTTACAGTTCTAGATCATGTGTCGGATAGTTCAACTCGTGCTTTTTCAAATCCTTAACGAGATGCATCATAATATATATCAAATCCTTTTTGCAGATCCGACATGACTTATACTAGAGGTGACATGAATCTCAACTTTAGCTAAGTAAAAAGATACAAAGGCACAGTAAAAAGGAAATAAAATAGGATTATATGGAAAAAACGACAGAGATGTAGTGTACATAACATTTTACAGGGTGCATAATGAGCTCTTTAGCTAAGGGAAAACGATTCTTATAAATTTTACAGTAACTTGTCGATTCAAACAATTATATTATATGGCATGGGGTCAAATTTTATAGAGCTCTTACCAAGCATCAACATAGAAGTTAGGCTATATTCTAGTACCACATCAGTGTTCCATGTGGACAACATCAGATTTTCAGATGGACTCAAGGAGATGAAGGTATTGTTAGTAGTTTAATATGACACAATGACTACATCCCACTACTTCATGTTCCTCCACTTGGCCCTCAGATCATAAGGCAGATGCATCCTGTGAAACAACATCACTGCCACATTCTAGTATCTGAATCCAGAGAATTTGCGCATCACAGAGAAAAGTATAAATACACATGGTCAAGCAAGACACAACGACATACTATAAACCTGAGCTTAGAATAGTTAACGTCAAAGGTCGTTTCAACAATAAAATTTACATTCAAAGAACAATTACACTCAAAAAAGTCGTTTCTTCTCCAGGTGTGCTCAGTTCTTCAAGTAGTACTAAATGGAGGTTTTCAGAAATGAAATTTCCTAAATTAGATGGAAAATGCGAACAAGACATGTAGTATTAAAAAATAAAGTTACCTCAACATTTATGCTCTAGTCCCTTTTTTTATATGTGCAGAATATTTATTATTTTTTACAACATGCAGAGTTACGTATTACTCAATCCATCCCAAATTATAATTCCTTTGACTTTTTTTTGGCTTGTTTGACCCCGTCTATTCAATTTTTTGCGAAAAAATGAAAAATTCAAAGTTGCATTTTAAAGTATATTATATACTAAACTATATCACATCAAAGATTAACAATAATTATGATTTTTTAATAAGACAACGGTTAAACTTAGGATAAAAAAGTCAAATGAATTATAAATTGGAGCAGAGGGAGTATTATATTAAGAAGAAAAAGAAGAAAAACAGAGGGGAAAAGCCAACAAGCTGAACACACAGGGCAATACCATAGGTGCGCAGGTGCGCATTCAATATTGAATAATCACAACAAAAAACCGAAGCTAATACCTATATTGGCCAGCAATTAAGTGTGATCTAATTTGATATATCATAGAACTAACAATACTGTCCTGTAAACAGCTTTCTCACTGATATATCATAGAACTAACCATGTTGTCCTGTAAACAGCTTTCTCAAAGCATTACAAAAGGACATTAAAGCACCATCAGACTAGATCACCTTGCCCCACACTTGGATGATCAGGCTCTTGTTGAACATGCAGAGAAGTCCCCAGAAACAACAACCTCAGTGTTTGGTGGCAAGAACCGATGACTCCAAGAAACAGGGAACATATGGGGTAATAATCACATAGCCCTTTCCAAGAGTGCAGAGACCATGCAGTTCCTGAGTATCCATGTTATATGATACCAGTTTCTGGTTCCAGTGCTGAACAAGGATGAACGAATTGTGATCTGGATGAATGGCCACAATATGGAAGTCTTTGATTGGGTGACTCAGTAATTCAAAGAACTGCGAAGAGCTCACATTGTGCTTTAGGATCCATGCTTCTGTATCATAGTCCTCAAGAACCCAGATCGACATTTGCGTGAAGCGCACTTGGGAGCCTTGATGTAATTGCAAATTCACACCGATGCAGTGTAGATGGTTTTGGGATTGACCAATAAAAGCAATTGTTCTCACATCCTTACCATGCCAGCCGATGATCCTACAAGTTTTCCCTTCCCCATCCACTGCAATTATCACATTCTCTTGTTTCTGAAGATCGAAGACAAGAAAATGCAGCAGACCATCGACCAAAGCCCAGCCACGCGTCAATCCAATCACGGATTCACCCCACAGCTTCCATTCACCGCCCTCTTCACCTCGCCCCCACTTGCTTGACCTGTCACTCCATGCCTTGGTTTCAGACGAGTAAGAGTGTACCGTTTCCACCTCCTTCACCGCATTATCCTCCCAGATCTGGACCAAGTGGAAGTGCGAGGAGACAGCAGGGTTAAACATCAGAAAGGTGTGCGCATATCTTTCCCCACCAACCGAAGGTGGAGGAGGACAAGAGCAGGAGCTGGTGGGCACAGTCATCAATTCCTCAGTCGCAGGGTTTGTCACGATGTACCCGAACTTGTCCTCCCGGGTGCACCCAAAGAGCAGGAGCCCGTTGCAAGAATCCAAGAGGACCATGTGCTCCACGCCAGGCAGCATTGCCGTGATGAAGGAGAAGGAAGGGTCGACCGGAGGCACGCGTTCTCCGCTCCCCGACAGGCTGGTGAATTGGCCGTAGTTGTGAGGCCCTCCGACGACGCCTTGGAAGAAGCCTTCCAGGGTCTGGGGCAGCTTCTTGCCGTTGAGGGGGTCGGTGATGATGTTGCACCAAGATTTGCACACGCACGTGCAACGGCGGAGGTCTTTGACGGGCACGCGCGAGAAGATCTCCACCATCAGCTCGTCGTGGAGGTCCGCCACCGCCCTCCTCTTTGCGCAGTCCATGCCGCGGGAGCGGGGAAGGGACGCGCTGCAAGCTGTGAGTTGGGAAGGTGAAGTTCGGGATGGATTAGCACGAAAGACGGGGAGTGCGAAATGCGGCGAACGCGGAACTAACCGGCTGCCGGAGAGGGTCGGCGTCCACGTCAATGCTGCGGCGCTAGCCGACGGCGGCGGCGCCCTTGCTCAGATGGGGGATTCTGGAGGAAAGAAGACTTGAGCACATTCAATGGTCCGTTTCATAAATGTGCTGGGGTCCCTTTTTTTGCGTTTTATAAATGTTCTAAGAAAAAAACGGAACGAGCAAATAATCATCTTTGCTCTATGAGACTTTTGGGATATTGGAATGTTTTTTTTTTTGCGTAGTGCCTTTTTCTGCATATGAAATTTGTTGCGTAATTCATGTAAAATTTGTGAGTTCTAAATGAGAGAGTATTCCAACAAAGTACAAAAATTAAAATATTACATCATTTAAAGTGTTTAGGACACTTAAAAACAAATTAAGCTCTATTAGGTAAGAACTAAATCATGTATGTTAAAAAGTAAATTACATTATTAGTTGGGCCCTATATTTTATGATAGGACATTTTAATTTAAGGTACTGTTGAAGATACTCTAGTAATTGGGATAAAGAACGAATTACTATCTTAGCAATATTATAATCTATTTAGAATTACTTTGGCAATGGTGGTAGCCAGCTTAAAGTTTTCTTGATTGTCATCCAAGTTTAATTAATAAATTAATATTAACGAGATACCTTTTTATCCCTGTCTCACGGATAAACTATGTAAAATTTAAGTATCATTCTATAATCTAAGCTATCCAAAGCTTAAATATTAGGCAACCTCACAGAACTTTGGTTGACAACCTCCCAGGACACATATATTAGGCATGTATCAGCCACATGTTGGCCGATTCATACTCCTAGGTGGTAATTTACGCTTAGAAGGCTAGAACCAATCAGCTTCTCCACAAAATGAACTGGCCCTTTTGATAATCATGTTTACATGTTGTCATTTGCTGCAATATTAACTCAACTACAAGTAAGATAATCACTTACCTCTCACAATCTTAGTCTATTGGATCATCATTCACTAATAGCATAATGCAGTAAAGGTTTGGGATGCGTCCAAATTTCGGCTCGGCCTCTTTATTGTTGCTTTGTGCCAGTTGGGGCCTCCCACATTTGGTTGTACAAAACCGGCAATCTAATGCTAGTGCCACAGACATAGCAGAACTTTTCTTTTTAAAAACATAAGGAGTATCTGAAAGGGAATTAGGCTTACACCTATTTCCCAACTTATTTTGGTGGTTGAATTGCCCAACACAAATAATTGGACTAACTAGTTTGCTCTAGTCTATAAGTTTTACAGGTGCCAAAGATTTACAACAAGTCAATAAGAAGACCAAAGTTGGGTTCAAAGATTGAGAGCTAAAGGCATCCCGAAAGGCAACCTGGTCTGGCGCACCAGACTGTCCGGTGTACACCGGACAGTGTTCGGTGCTCCAAGGGAGAGCGACTCTGAACTCGCTGGCTTCGGGAATCCGCTCCGCTAAAATTCACCGGACTGTCCGGTGTACACCGGACTGTCCGGTGTGCCAGCGGAGCAACGGCTACTTCGCGCCAACGGTCACCTGCAGAGGCATTTAATGCGCGCCAGAAGCGCGCAGAAGTCAGGCACGCGCGAGACGGCGCACCGGACGCTCTACAGTACCTGTCCGGTGCGCCACCGGACATCCAGGTGGGTCCAGCAGTCAGAGCTCCAACGGTCGGAACCCAACGGCCTGGTGACGTGGCTGGTGCACCGGACAGTGTCCGGTGTGCACCGGATTGTCCGGTGCGCCATGCGACAGCAGCCTCCACCAAACGGCTAGTTTGGTGGTTGGGGCTATAAATACCCCCAACCACCCCACATTCAAGTCATCCAAGTTTTCCACCTTCCAACTACTTACAAGAGCTCTAGCATTCAATTCTAGACACACCCAAGTGATCAAATCCTCTCCCAATTCCACAAAAGCTTTAGTGACTAGTGAGAGTGATTTGTCGTGTTCATTTGAGCTCTTGCGCTTGGATTGCTTCTTTCTTTCTCATTCTTTTCTTGTGATCAAAACTCAATTGTAACCGAGGCAAGAGACACCAATTGTGTGGTGGTCCTTGCGGGGAAGTTTTGTTCCCGGTTGATTTGAGAAGAGAAAGCTCACTCGGTCCGAGGGACCGTTTGAGAGAGAGAAGGGGTTGAAAAAGACCCGGCCTTTGTGGCCTCCTCAACGGGGAGTAGGTTTGCGAGAACCGAACCTCGGTAAAACAAATCCTTGTGTCTCACTTCTTTATTCGCTTGCAATTTGTTTTCACGCCCTCTCTCGGACTCTATTATTTTTCTAACGCTAACTCGGCTTGTAGTTGTGATTAACTTTGTAAATTTCAGTTTCGCCATATTCACCCCCCCTCTAGGCGACTTTCAATTGGTATCAGAGCCCGATGCTTCATTAGAGCCTAACCGCTCGAAGTGATGTCGGGAGATCACGCCAAGAAGGAGATGGAGACCGGCGAAAAGCCCACTACAAGCCACGGGAAGGCTTCATCGGAAGAGTCCCGCAACAAGGAGAAAGGGAAGGAGAAGAAAACATCTTCTCACAAGTCGCGCCGAAGCCGTGACAAAAAGAAGGAGGGATCCACCTCACACGTCAAGACACACAAGAGTGGCGAGAAGAAGAAGAAAATGAGGAAAGTGGTCTACTACGAGACCGACACTTCCTCGCCCTCTACATCCGGATCCGACGCCGCATCCGTCACTTCTAAGCGTCAAGAGCGCAAGAAGTATAGTAAGATCCCCCTACGCTACCCTCGCATACCTAGACATACGCCTTTACTTTCCGTCCCATTAGGCAAACCACCAACGTTTGATGGTGAAGATTATGCCAAGTGGAGTGATATGATGCGATATCACCTAACCTCACTCCACAAAAGTATATGGGATGTTGTTGAGTTTGGTGTACAGGTACCATCCGTAGGGGATGAAGACTATGATGAGGACGAAGTGGCCCAAATCGAGCACTTCAACTCACAAGCCACCACTATACTCCTCACCTCTCTAAGTCGAGAGGAGTATAACAAAGTGCAAGGGTTGAAGAGTGCGAAGGAGATTTGGGACGTACTCAAGACGGCGCACGAAGGAGATGAGGTGACCAAGATCACTAAGCGGGAAACGATCGAGGGGGAGCTCGGTCGCTTTCGACTTTGCCAAGGGGAGGAGCCACAAGACATGTACAACCGGCTCAAGACTTTGGTGAACCAAGTGCGCAACCTCGGGAGTAAGAAATGGGATGACCATGAGATGGTTAAGGTTATTCTAAGATCTCTTGTTTTCCTTAACCCCACTCAAGTTCAATTAATTCGTGGTAATCCTAGATACACGCTAATGACTCCCGAGGAAGTGATAGGTAATTTTGTGAGCTTTGAGTTGATGATCAAAGGCTCAAAGAAGATCAACGAGCTAGATGGCCCCTCCGCGCCCGAAGCACAACCGATTGCATTCAAGGCAACAGAGGAAAAGAAGGAAGATTCTACATCAAGTAGACAACCCATTGATGCCTCAAAGCTCGACAATGAGGAGATGGCTTTAATCATCAAAAGCTTTCGCCAAATCCTCAAGCAACGGAAGGGGAAGGATTACAAATCTCGTTCCAAGAAGGTTTGCTACAAGTGTGGTAAGCCCGGTCACTTTATTGCTAAATGTCCATTATCAAGTGATAGTGACAGGGACAACGACAAGAAGGGGAGGAGAAAAGAGAAGAAGAGGTACTACAAGAAGAAGGGCGACGATGCCCATGTTTGCCGGGAGTGGGACTCCGACGAGAGCTCCACCGACTCATTCTCCAACGAGGACGCCGCCAACATCGCCGTCACCAAGGGACTCCTCTTCCCAAACGTCGGCCACAAGTGCCTCATGGCAAAGGACAGCAAAAAGAAGAAGGTTAAATCCAAATCCTCCACTAAATATGAATCCTCTAGTGATGATAATGCTAGTGATGAGGAAGATAATTTGCGTACTCTTTTTGCCAACCTCAACATGCAACAAAAAGAGAAATTAAATGAATTAATTAGTGCCATCCATGAGAAGGATGAACTCTTGGACTCTCAAGAGGACTTCCTAATCAAGGAAAATAAAAAGCATGTTAAGGTGAAAAATGCTTATGCTCTAGAAGTAGAAAAATGTGAAAAATTATCTAGTGAGCTAAGCACTTGCCATGATACTATCACCAACCTTAGAAATGAAAATGCTAAACTTATTGCCAAGGTTGATTCAAATGTTTATAATGTTTCAATTCCCAATCTTAGAGATGATAATGTTGATTCACTTGCTAAGATTGAAGAATTAAATATTTCTCTTGCTAGCCTTAGGATTGAAAATGAGAAATTAATTGCTAAGGCTAATGAACTAGATGTTTGCAATGTTACAATTTCCGATCTTAGAGATAACAATGATATTTTACGTGCTAAGATCGTTGAACTTAACTCATGCAAACCCTCTACATCTACTGTTGAACATACTTCTATTTGTACTAGATGTAGAGATGTTGATATTAATGCTATTCACGATCACATGGCTTTAATTAAACAACACAATGAGCATATAGCTAAATTAGATGCTAAAATTGCCGAGCATGAACTTGAAAATGAAAAATTTAAATTTGCTCGTAGTATGCTTTATAATGGGAGACGCCCTGGCATCAAGGATGGCATTGGCTTCCAAAGGGGAGATAATGTCAAACTTAATATCCCTCCTAAGAGATTATCTAATTTTGTAAAGGGCAAGGCTCACATGCCTCAGGATAACGAGAGTTACATTTTGTACCCTGCCGGTTATCCCGAGAGCAAAAATAGGAGAATTCATTCTAGGAAGTCTCACCCTGGCCCTAATCATGCTTTTATGTATAAGGGTGAGACATCTAGCTCTAGGCAACCAACCCGTGCTAAGTTGCCTAAAAGGAAAACTCCTAGTGCATCAAATGATCATGACATTTCATTTAAAACTTTTGATGCATCCTACGTTTTGACTAACAAATCCGGTACGGTAGTTGCCAAGTATGTTGGGGGCAAACACAAGAGCTCCAAAACTTGTGTTTGGGTACCCAAAGTTCTTGTTTCTAATGCCAAAGGACCCAAAACCGTTTGGGTACCTAAAGTCAAGAACTAAACTTGTTTTGTAGGTTTATGCATCCGGGGGCTCAAGTTGGATAATCGACAGCGGGTGCACAAACCACATGACAGGGGAGAAGAAGATGTTCTCCTCATACGAGAAAAACCAAGCTCCCCAACGAGTTATCACATTCGGGGATGGAAATCAAGGTTTGGTCAAAGGTTTGAGTAAAATAGCTATATCTCCTAACCATTCCATTTCAAATGTTTTTCTTGTTGATTCATTAGATTACAATTTGCTTTCCGTTTCGCAATTATGTCAAATGGATTACAACTGTCTATTTACTGATGTAGGTGTCACTGTCTTTAGAAGAAGTGATGATTCAATAGCATTTAAGGGAGTGTTAGAGGGTTAGCTATACTTGGTAGATTTTGATAGAGCTGAACTCGACACTTGCTTAATTGCTAAGACTAACATGGGTTGGCTCTGGCACCGCCGACTAGCCCATGTTGGGATGAAGAATCTTCATAAGCTTCTAAAGGGAGAACACATTTTAGGATTAACAAATGTTCATTTTGAGAAAGACAGGATTTGTAGCGCATGCCAAGCAGGGAAGCAAGTTGGAGCCCATCATCCACACAAGAACATCATGACGACCGACAGGCCGCTTGAGCTACTCCACATGGATCTATTCGGCCCGATTGCTTACATAAGCATCGGCGGGAGTAAGTATTGTCTTGTAATAGTGGATGATTATTTTCTCTTCACTTGGGTGTTCTTTTTGTAGGAAAAATCCCATACCCAAGAGACCTTAAAGGGATTCTTGAGACGGGCTCAAAATGAGTTCGGCTTAAGGATCAAGAAAATTAGAAGCGACAACGGGACGGAGTTCAAGAACTCTCAAATTGAAGGCTTTCTTGAGGAGGAGGGCATCAAGCATGAGTTCTCTTCTCCCTACACACCACAACAAAATGGTGTAGTGGAGATGAAGAATAGAACTATATTGAACATGGCAAGGACCATGCTTGATGAGTACAGGACTTCGGATCGGTTTTGGGCCGAAGCAGTCAACACCGCCTGCTACGCCATCAACCAGTTGTATCTACACCGAATCCTCAAGAAGACATCATACGAACTCCTAACCGGTAAAAAGCCCAATATTTCATATTTTAGAGTCTTTGGTAGCAAATGCTTTATTCTTGTTAAAAGAGGTAGAAAATCTAAATTTGCTCCTAAGACTGTAGAAGGCTTTTTATTAGGATATGATTCAAACACAAGGGCATATAGAGTTTTTAACAAGTCCTCGGGACTAGTTGAAGTTTCTTGTGACGTTGTGTTTGATGAGACTAACGGCTCTCAAGTAGAGCAAGTTGATCTTGATGAGATAGGTGATGAAGTGGCTCCGTGCATCGCGCTAAGGAACATGTCCATTGGGGATGTGTGTCCTAAGGAATCCGAAGAGCCACCACATGCACAAGATCAACCATCCTCCTCCACGCAAGCATCTCCACCAACTCAAATTGAGGATGAGGCTCAAGATGATGAAGGACAAGTTCAAGAAAATAAGCCACCTCAAGACGACAGCAATGATCAAGGGGGAGATGCAAATGATCAAGACAAGGAGGATGAAGAACCAAGGCCGCCACACCCAAGAGTCCACCAAGCAATTCAACGAGATCACCCCGTCGACACCATCCTCGGCGACATTCATAAGGGGGTAACCACTAGATCTCGTGTTGAACATTTTTGTGAGCATTACTCTTTTGTTTCCTCTATTGAGCCACACAGGGTAGAGGAAGCACTTCAAGATTCAGATTGGGTGGTGGCGATGCAAGAGGAGCTCAACAACTTCACTAGGAACGAGGTATGGCATTTAGTTCCACGTCCTAACCAAAATGTTGTAGGAACCAAATGGGTCTTCCGCAACAAGCAAGACGAGCATGGTGTGGTGACAAGGAACAAAGCCCGACTTGTGGCCAAGGGATACTCCCAAGTCGAAGGTTTGGATTTCGGTGAAACCTATGCACCTGTAGCTAGGCTTGAGTCAATTCGTATATTATTAGCCTATGCTACTTACCATGGCTTCAAGCTTTACCAAATGGACGTGAAGAGTGCCTTCCTCAATGGACCAATCAAGGAAGAGGTCTATGTTGAGCAACCTCCCGGCTTTGAAGATAGTGAGTACCCTAACCATGTCTATAGGCTCTCTAAGGCGCTTTATGGGCTCAAGCAAGCCCCAAGAGCATGGTATGGATGCCTAAGAGATTTCCTTATTGCTAATGACTTCAAAGTCGGAAAGGCCGATCCTACACTCTTTACCAAAACACTTGAAAATGATTTGTTTGTATGCCAAATTTATGTTGATGATATTATATTTGGGTCTACTAACGAATCTACATGTGAAGAGTTTAGTAGGATCATGACACAGAAATTCGAGATGTCAATGATGGGGGAGTTGAAGTACTTCTTGGGATTTCAAGTGAAGCAACTCCAAGAGGGCACCTTCATTAGCCAAACGAAGTATACTCAAGACATTCTAAACAAGTTTGGGATGAAGGATGCCAAGCCCATCAAGACACCCATGGGAACCAATGGGCATCTCGACCTCGACACGGAAGGTAAATCCGTAGATCAAAAGGTATACCGGTCGATGATAGGTTCTTTACTCTACTTATGTGCATCTCGACCGGATATTATGCTTTCCGTATGCATGTGTGCAAGATTCCAAGCCGACCCTAAGGAAGCTCACCTTATGGTCGTAAAACGAATCTTGAGATATTTGGCTTATACTCCTAAGTTTGGGCTTTGGTATCCTCGGGGATCCACATTCGATTTAATTGGTTATTCGGATGCCGATTGGGCGGGGTGTAAAATTAATAGAAAGAGCACATCGGGGACTTGCCAGTTCTTGGGAAGATCCTTGGTGTCTTGGGCTTCAAAGAAGCAAAATTCCGTAGCTCTTTCTACCGCCGAAGCCGAGTATATTGCCGCAGGCCATTGTTGCGCGCAATTACTTTGGATGAGGCAAACCCTGCGGGACTATGGTTACAAATTAACCAAAGTTCCTTTGTTATGTGATAATGAGAGTGCAATCCGCATGGCGGATAATCCCGTTGAGCACAACCGCACTAAACACATAGCCATTCGGTATCATTTTCTTAGGGATCACCAACAAAAGGGAGATATCGAGATTGCATACATTAATACTAAAGATCAATTAGCCGATATCTTTACCAAGCCACTAGATGAACAAACTTTTAACAAACTTAGGCATGAGCTAAATATTCTTGATTCACGCAATTTCTTTTGCTAATTTGCACACATAGCTCATAAGTATACCTTTGATCATATCTCTTTTATATGCTATGACTAATGTGTTTTCAAGTATATTTCAAACCAAGTCATAGGGATATTGAAAGGGAATTGGAGTCTTCGGCGAAGACAAAGGCTTCCACTCCACTCCACAACTCATCCTTCGTCGTCGCTCCGAGCATCTCTCCGTCTTTGGTATAATCTTCACTCATATTATTGTTTGCCAAAGGGGGAGAAAGTAATTAAAGGGCTCTAATGACTCCGTTTTTGGCGATTCATGCCAAAGGGGGAGAAAATGTTAGCCCAAAGCAAAAGGACCGCACCACCACCAATTTCAAAATTTTAGTCTTTCATTTTGGTTTTAAAGAAGTATTTTCAAATTGGTATCTTACTTGTGATATAGTTTCAAATTGGTATACCCTCTTCAAAATTAATATCAAAAACCCTCTTGAACACTAAGAGGAGGATTTCATTAAGGGGGAGTTTTGTTTAGTCAAAGGAAAAGCATTTGAAACAGGGGGAGAAAATTTCAAATCTAGTAAATGCTTCTCAAAATTCTTATTCATTTACCTTTGACTATTTGCAAAAGACTTTGAAAAGATTTTCCAAAACATTTGCAAAAACAAAACATGTGGTGCAAGCGTAGTCCAAAATGTTAAGAATATAAAGAAACAATCCATGCATATCTTATGAAAATATTTATTGGCTCAATTCTAAGTAACATTTGCACTATCATTATGCAAACTAGTTCAATTCTGCACTTCTATACTTGCTTTAGTTTGTGTTGGCATCAATCACCAAAAAGGGGAGATTGAAAGGGAATTAGGCTTACACCTATTTCCCAACTTATTTTGGTGGTTGAATTGCCCAACACAAATAATTGGACTAACTAATTTGCTCTAGTCTATAAGTTTTACAGGTGCCAAAGGTTTACAACAAGTCAATAAGAAGACCAAAGTTGGGTTCAAAGATTGAGAGCTAAAGGCATCCCGAAAGGCACCCTGGTCTGGCGCACCGGACTGTCCGGTGCTCCAAGGGAGAGCGACTCTGAACTCGCTGGCTTCGGGAATCCGCTCCGCTAAAATTCACCGGACTGTCCGATGTACACCGGACTGTCCGGTGTGCCAGCAGAGCAACGGCTACTTCGCGCCAACGGTCACCTGCAGGGGCATTTAATGCGCGCCAGAAGCGCGCAGAAGTCAGGCACGCGCGAGACGGCGCACCGGACACCCTACAGTACCTGTCCGGTGCGCCACCAGACATCCAAGCGGGCCCAGCAGTCAGAGCTCCAACGGTCGGAACCCAACGGCCTGGTGACGTGGCTGGTGCACCGAACAGTGTCCGGTGTGCACCGGACTGTCCGGTGTGCCATACGACAGCAGCCTCCACCAAACGGCTAGTTTGGTGGTTGGGGCTATAAATACCCCCAACCACCCCACATTCAAGTCATCCAAGTTTTCCACCTTCCAACTACTTACAAGAGCTCTAGCATTCAATTCTAGACACACCCAAGTGATCAAATCCTCTCCCAATTCCACAAAAGCTTTAGTGACTAGTGAGAGTGATTTGTCGTGTTCATTTGAGCTCTTGCGCTTGGATTGCTTCTTTCTTTCTCATTCTTTTCTTGTGATCAAAACTCAATTGTAACCGAGGCAAGAGACACCAATTGTGTGGTGGTCCTTGCGGGGAAGTTTTGTTCCCGGTTGATTTGAGAAGAGAAAGCTCACTCGGTCCGAGGGACCGTTTGAGAGAGGGAAGGGGTTGAAAAAGACCTGGCCTTTGTGGCCTCCTCAACGGGGAGTAGGTTTGCGAGAACCGAACCTCGGTAAAACAAATCCTTGTGTCTCACTTCTTTATTCGCTTGCAATTTGTGTTCACACCCTCTCTCGGACTCTATTATTTTTCTAACGCTAACCCGGCTTGTAGTTGTGATTAACTTTGTAAATTTCAGTTTCGCTCTATTCACCCTCCCTCTAGGCGACTTTCAGTATCGTTACCCTGAATATGGGTACCCAATTCTACTATATCAAGGTGAGACCCGATGGCCACCATAGAGGATTTCACGGGCAACCAGTCCAACGCGGAGGCTAAGGCCCACCATATTGAGGAGGGGATCCTTGCTAGTAATGTTAGAGATGACATGGTTGTACATGAGCGAAAGACCACGTAGCATGTTTAGGACTTGTTGAGCCTCGGAGACAAGTTGGCCGACATCACATAGGTTGTCGGCGAGGTTCTTTAGGCAGTCGGTGTACTCAGGGATGGTCATGTCACCTTAGCAGAGAGAATGGAACTCAACTTCAATGTAAATGGCACGTGTGGCTCTATTGTCATGGTAGAGACCTTCAATGGATTGCCAGGCGTCATAGGTTGTCTCATTAGCCTGCATCACCATGCTTTGGAGGTCATGAGAGCAGGTGGTGTAGGTCCAATTTGCGACGGTAGTATTGTTCATCACCCATTCAAGGGAACGAGGGGCTACTGTTGGGAGCCTTCCTATTCCGAAGGTCCTAAAAAATGTGATTAACCATGTGTTTTCAGTATATGGATTATTACAGTGAGCTTCGGCTTCGACATAAAGGTCTTCTCTTATGGCAAAGACATACGATGTGAACATGTAACCCGAAGGTGAGAAGAACAGTCACTGAAGTTGTAGAAGGAAGAGTTTCAGCTTAATATGATGATGAAGACCAAATATGATGCTGACCGAAAAGGGGAAGAAGACTATTTAGTCCTTGACGGTTCATGTTATGATTATAAATAGATGTCAGGGACATAAATGTACTTTTCCTCGGGCTACGTCCCGTGCCTATAAATAGATGAACAGTAGCAACGTACTGTTCACGCTGGATTGTACTCACTCTCTCGCATCCTCACCTTCGAGCAAGCCGAAGGTATCAATGTAATATCAACATTATTGTTATTGATATATGCTTTATGAAATACAAAAATAAATGAATTACTAAGATATAAGTATCATATTTATTCTCTTGCATTCTTATCCTTATATTGATATGATTAAGGTATGTCATTCTTAACCTTCGTTTGAAAAGCATTATACATGCCAGAAAGTAATGCTTCGAAGGACGAAGTTCCTTTATGATTAACAACTGTGTTGACTTGTTCTTAACTCACAGCATTTGAGAACAAGTGATCAACAAATAATAAGTGTCAAAGATTGTTTGAACAATAAAATTTACATTCAAAGAAAAATTACACTCAAAAAAGTCGTTTCTTCTCCCGTTGGTGAAACATGATTGGAAATGCAAGACACGTGTGCTCAGTTTTTCAAGTAGTACTAAATGGGAGGTTTTCAAAAATGAAATTTCCTAAATTAGATGGAAAATGCGAACAAGACATGTAGTATTAAAAAAGAAAGTTACCTCAACATTTATCTCTAGTCTCCTTTTTTTTATATGTGCAGAATATTTATTATTTTTTACAACACGGAGAGCTACATATTACTCCCTCCATCTCTACTACACCTTAAGGCTGGAGCGAGGGCGTCCACCACCCTCACCGTGCCCCCGCTCCGGCCCCCGCCCGCACCGTCTTCCTCCCGGCAATCCCGCCCCCGCCCGCGCCGTCCCTTCCCTGCATCACCGTGCCCCCGCCTCTCTCCACGCGCGGCATGAACGCGCGGCTTCTTCCCCACCAATGACGCCCTTCCCAAAACCCTCGACACGCTGCTCTCGCCGAGATCCCGCACTGAACACGCTCGGCTTCCTTCCCGGCTGCCGAGATGCCTCCTTCTACGCGCGGCTTTTTCCCCACCAACAACGCCCTTTCTCCCCCACACGCTGCGGCAACCGAGATGAACGCGCTGCCGTCACCGAGATCCCGCGTCGATTCGATTCACCTGTGGTGCTCGCGACGAAGGGAATTGCGAACTCCTTCTCCTTCTCGTTGACGAAGACAGCGGAGATCGTGGAGGCGCTGCACAACTACGGTATCTTCCTCGGCCTCTTCCTTGCTAGCGTTGTCAGGTATGTCTCTGCCGCTCCCCCTCCCTAGCTATCCTGCCTCACCAAGGGAAAATTCCCATGCCTGTCGAGTCAAGGCGACGCTTCCCAGGGAGCCACCAGCCCACGACTCCATCCACCGGCACCACATCGTCTTTGGCAGCGGCTCCTCCATCGCACATGTCGTTGTCCCTAGAGGCGAAGCAATGTGGACTCGAGTCTGTCTGTCGCCTCCGCCTCCTCCATCGCATGCCGACTCCGTCGCGCCAATCCATCCGCGCACGTCCACCTCCACTACCTCTGTCCGCTCGGGAGTTGCCGTCCTCCGCGCTAGGCCTCGCCTCCGTCTGGTTTGACTTCTTCGACATCTAGGCGCTCTACATCGTCGTCTTCTCGCAGACAGAGAGTGAGTGCCTTCCTTGAATCCTCCCTCTGCCCCTCGTTCCCCTGGACAGGGTCCATCCATGTAGGGTACGGATCTCATCTCACCCAGTCGCGGTTCTAGCGACCTGATCTGTGCCACACATTCTTGATGAAGATTTGGAGATCCAACAAGGAGGCTCATGTGTTTGCTTCCTGCAGATTCATGAGTTTGAGTTGGACAAAAGTCAGTTTGACGAGAGGACAGAGAATGGCTTATACTCCGATTTCTACTTACTTGGTAATTTTTTTTGTTTGAAGGAAAATAGGAGGGGTTCTATCTTCTGTCGTGCCTTATTAAAAGATGTAAATGAAACATGGTACATAACTTCAAGAAACAAAAAACAAAGAAAATGAGAAATATTGGTGGTAAGCTTCTAACCATGGATCAATTTGGGGTTGATATTTTCCTTTTGCCCTTAGAATATCAATCACAGTTTTTAGCTCAAATTTGGCTTGCGGAGTAACTAAGCTGGTGGTTTTTATGCATATGTGCTAATGAATATATAATATATATATTGTCTCTAAAGTGATACAATATGGCAAATTAAGGGCAAAAGGAAAATATCGTGGTCTTAGCTGATTGGTGCTATCACAAGAGGCTCTCAACCACAGTCCTTTTTAAGCAGTCATGTTAGCTGAAGAAGTCATTTTTTGTGGCAGCATTCTGTTCTATTGCTATCCAACAAGTCATGCCAGTATAATGTTCTATTGTTATTCAACAAGTAGTCATGTTAGCGGTAGCAGTCATCTTAGCTGAAGCATGAAGCAGACATTTTTTGTTCATTTTACTTTATTGTGAGACAATAGATAGCTCATTGTTTTTTGGTTTGTTTAATTTTAAGAACATCCTCTTCAAGACTATGCAATATTACAATGACCAGTTAGTACTCTGCATGTTAAGCTGATAGATGTATCTTGCTTTTTTCAAGTATCACCAGTTTTGAATCATATACAAATTGAACTAAGCTGAACTGAGCAGTTTAGATACAAATATTGGATCAATTCAGTTTGCATGCAGAGATTGAAAATTGGTGGCGTGTCTGCATCAGCTCAGTTTGCATGCAGCGATTGTATCCCCATACCGAGCGGTACTCCCTGGGCTAACAACAGCAGGGAAACGTCTGGACACCTGCTTCCAAACAGCAGGGGAAGGGAAAAACTGTCCTGGGAAACAAAGTGGAATTGAAAAGCCAATTAAATCCATGTCGGGGCTTTCCTTCCCTAGGCTATTAGCCACTTGATGCCAAACAAGGCCCAAGATCCGGCCTCATCACTGGGTTTGCTTCAAGGCGCATTTTGCCCATTGCAGTGACGATCAGCTGCAGTTCTAGGCGCTCGACAAGCCAAAGCACCACAACGCGAAGGTGGCGAGGGGATGGGAGACGCCTACGCGAAGCGGGTGCTGCTCACTGCAGCTGGCTTACCGCAGCTGGCGACACGGGTAAGTGTTGCTGCTAAGTTCAATTCTTTTGTTCTTTCTATTTCGTTGTTTTACTGGGAGAATTTGCTTACCCTGGTAAACAGTACTCATGCCATGCCTTGTGTACTACATTGTTGCTTTTTAAAATCAGCTTTTGAGAGTGAGATTCTCACCGACTGTTGTCACGTTTGTGTTTCTATGTTATCCATTTTGAAGGATCAGAAAAGGAGTGTGCTAATAGTTCCTACGACACACATGATATTGTGATAGGATCAGCTTGGTTGGACTACCTGAGCTGCTAAACGTGATCAGCTTGGCTGTCTGAGCTTCCAATCCACAGTCTTGATCCTTTTCGCTATTCATATGTATACTAGATCAGTGGTTTTTATTTTCTGCTCATATAATATGAGAAAATTTCTTTCTTTTTACTTTATTCTGCTTACATTATATAACAAGGAAATGTGGAGTGTTGTTTACAAGTTCACCTTGATCGTAATTTGACTGCTTATGTACGACAACAAATAATCATGTTCCAAAATCGTGCATTTCTGGTCATGATAAGTGTTTTCCTTTCTATCTGACTCCATTCAAGATACTCTTTTCTGGTCATGATAAGTGCTTTGGTGTTTACTGTTTGATACTCTTTTTATCTAGCTCATTATGAGACTTCCCTTTGTGGGTTGTCATGATAAATGTTTTTCTTTATGTCTGAGCTCATTCAAGACTTTTTTGAGTGCTTTAGCGTTTTCTATTTTCTTAATAAGATGTGTGATTTTACCTATCTATTTAGTTATTTGTACAACAGGCGTAGTCTGATTTGTTCTGCATTAGTACATTGTTCCCAAGCACACGATAAGGTGTACTTAGACAAATCTAGCAAGCAATGTATCACCATTTACCAATCAGACTCAAAATAGTAAACAAAGAGAATAAAAATTAGGGAATTAGGACTGTGCGGAGTCATCTTACGAGGGACACGGAGAGAAGATTTACTGGATACATGTGAGTAAATTGGGGGTTTCTAGCATTGTGCTTACTCTTAGTGGTGGTTGATTAAGAATGCAAGTGGGTAAGTGGGTTCGAGCAGCCTGCTTAAAATGGTCTATTTGCTGGTTTGGACTACATTTGCATCCCTACATGTTGATTGATGCTATCAACCACTTATTTGCAATTGATATTTAAACTTAAAACTTTAGTAGTGTCCTAAATTGTTGCTTTGGAAAAATTCATTTAGCTTCTTCGCTACGGATGTCTTACCTATGGGAGTCCATGTCCCACTTAAAGCTTGTTACCAATATGAGGGCAAAAAACGACCCTTGGTTTGCGGAGTATTTGCTGCGCATAGGCGGTGGAACTGAGGACACAAATACTGACGGCGACATCCGTCTTCCTGACGAGGTATGTGTGCCTTATATTGGGAGTGACAGCGATCTTGACAACCTAATAGACTTTGTTTTCCCAAATCTCAACAAAAATATGTCTGATTCGACCTACATCACTTCAAGGGCGATACTATCAACGCGGAACGAATGGGTGGATATGATAAATGTTAAGATGATTGATCGTTTTCAAGGGGAGCATATGGTGTACCATAGTTTCGATAGCGCCATGGATGATCCCCATAACTACTACCCACCCGAGTTCCTAAACACACTGACGCCTAATGGGCTGCCACCACATGTTTTGAAGCTCAAGATTGGATGCCCTGTTATATTGCTTCGGAATATAGACCCTGCGAATGGACTTTGCAATGGCACCAGGCTGATCGTTCGTGGTTTCCAAAGAAATAGCATTGACGCAGAAATTGTACTGGGTCAACACGCTGGAAAACGGATTTTCCTGCCGCGTATACCTCTGTGTCCCTCTGATGAAGAGATGTCCCCTTTCCAGTTCAAAAGAAAGCAGTTTCCTGTACGGCTTAGCTTTGCAATGACGGTTAACAAAGCATAGGGTCAGACCATTCCCAACGTTGGTGTATACTTGCCCGAACCAGTGTTCTCTCATGGCCAACTATACGTTGCTCTATCTAGAGCGACAGCCCGATCAAACATAAAAATTCTTGCAATCCCACCCGTCGATGGGAAGAAAACGTTGAGGAAGGGTGTAAGAAAGAACCCCACAGTTGATTGTGGAACATATACTAAGAACATCGTCTACAAGGAGGTCCTAACAAACTAGACCTACGGTAAGTCTGTTAAAACTCAATTGTTTGTTTCAATAAAAAGACACCGACACAAGACTAACACTCAATTGATTTTGATTTTTTTGGGTAGGACTGAGAAGTGGAATGCTGACATCTTTTAGACAGTTTGAAAGCAAACCGAGAGGCATGGGTGTTCATCAACTCTTACTCCGCGCATTGCCAGAGTGAGCTGCAAGACACATGGTTCGCAATTAATTCAGGGTGTCTGAAAGGACCAAGTACTTTACAAGAGATTTAGACGATAAACGATATTACTTTTGAAAGTCATGTATTTTTCTATAAGACTCACGTGTGAATTCAAACCAGGCAAACAGAACTTATTATTCTTAAATAGGAATTGGAAAAGTATATCTTCTTGCTATTTGGTTGCTTAGTTGTCCTAAGTGATACAGATATACAATGGTTCTTAGATGGGTAGAATTACAGGTTAGCCAGTAAAATCCTTTATCACGTAGGTTTCCAGTGCAACATAGTGTGTTACATAATACTTTGGCTTAGTATGTTCTGTTAGCCATGAGCAAGGAAGAGGAACTTGTGGCGATAAATTTCACTTGTTCTTCACTTGTGCTAGCTGAACCTGATTGATAGATTAATTAGAAGAGCTTAATTTTGATGCTTCATCCATTTCTAGCATGAATTATATCATGTAAGGTTATATGCTATGGACTGATGAGCTTGATGTTGTTGCCGGTAATAATTATTTTGACAAGATAGCTGCTGAGATTCAGAAGTGGGCACTTTATTTGCAGCATTTGTTTATCAAGAAGCATATTCTGAAATGTAAAGTGACTATGAATAATTACCTTATTTCTAGACGTTGGATTTTTTTTCATTGGCAGTAGTAGTACTAAAGGATACTGCTTATCTATGGATATGGACATCTTGTCCTGGTTTAGAGTTTTCCTTTTATGTCACCTAACGATATCTTGTGGCATCAGAAGAAGTCTTGCACATCTTAGGTCTGGATATGATTTCGACAGGCATGTTCTACCAAGGGAACACTTTATATAATCATTCATAAGGGTTAGTTTGATCACGTTCACTTGTATTTATGGATCTGAACTTTAATGAGTGGTTTTATTAGACATTCGAATGCTTGATCTTTCAGTTATTCTTGAGTTTAAATGGGTTCAAATTTACAATGCTGTCTAGACATTCGAATGCTTGATCTTTAATTTCAGTTATTCTCATGTCATATATAGCCAGCCAACTAAAAATATTCTCATATAATAAGTCTCTCATAGTAAAGTTGTGTATTTAATATTTGATTGACCTCTTTGTCTCACAAATATGGTGTTTTCTTTCTTCAACGTCACAGCAAATGGGAAATACTTGAACTTGTAAGGCATTCTTTACATCAAAGGATAATTTCCTTAATCCTGTATTTTTCAACTATATTCTGTGAAATTCATATATCATCATCCTACAAAGTTCCTGCGTTCCAAAAGTAGTGATTAAGAGATAATTTGAGCAAATGATACCTCTCAAGAACTGCAGGATCTGGAGATGGTCTACTGGCCTATCTGTGCTGCCGCTTGGCAACCGAGCAGAAGGAACTTCAGGGCTTGCTTAGATACGAAGATACCAGGGAAGGTTCGTGCTGTGCCCTCCAATCCCCATCTGCTATCTAAATATTTCTAATCCCATCTTTTCTTGTAACGAGTATTCCTGTTTTCTTTTTCTGTAAACCATTTTCAGCAAGGACCAGGGCATTCGTGATACAAAGAAGGTTGCGCCAAAGCATCAGTGCACAAATCCAAGCACAGTTCAGACAACTTAACTACCCTTGCCGCTCACTGAGTCACGCCGAGCCACTTTGAGAAGTTCTTAAACTCGGTGTAGTCGCTGTCCGAGACCATGGTCTTGTACCATGCCTTGCCAGCAGCCTTATCACTGGCCAATCTATATTTTATCACTTGTTTCTAGACAGTTGTGAAATAGTTTTCTAAACTGTGAAATCAGCCATATTTCTAAGTTGTTGCTTTGGATTTTCCCCCATATTATTTTACATCTGTTATTAATTTGATTCCTTAGTATTTTGTCTCACTTAGGAAGATTTTAAGAAAATAATATAAGTCCTTTTACCTCTTGTAGTCTCACTATTTCAGGTTCTGCTTCAAAATACCTGATAGGTACCCTTTGGCGAAGACAGTGCCTCTGATGTGTGCTGGATTCACCGTATATATGCCCATGATTCGGCACAGCATGAACCAACCGAGTAAATCACTTAGCGTAGTCATAATTGGACTGGGTGGATTGGGCCACATGGACTTCAAATTTGGGAAGGCATTTTGGTTGAAGGTCACCGTTTTTAGACGAGTGAATCGAAGAGAGCTCAAGCCATTAATCTCCTCAGATAATTTTGTCATATCATTTGACGAGAAACAGATGGAGGTATATATCGTTGCCCTTGATCTCCTTATTAGTGAACTTAGCAACAATTCTTTAATTGTTATTAGTTCCAGTATATTTTGTTATTATGGACAATTTACATGAACACTTCAGTAGTGTGGCCTTTACAAGTCAAAGAAGTATCTAATGAAGTAATTGTGGCTTCGACTCGAGCAATTCTAGAGATAGTGACAGAAACAAGTAAAATATCTAAATAACAACATGATTCTTAGCATACCTTGTAATGATAACAACAAAGGAAATTGAGTTTGCTTATATATGTTGCTCTTATTTTCCAGGCCCTAAAAAGCTCCCTGCACTTCATTATTGACACTGTTGTGGGTAACCACCCGTTCGATCCCTACCTATCGCTTCTGAAAGCTGGTGGTATATTGACGATGGTTGGCTTTCCAAGTGAACTCAATGTGCATCCTGTAAGCCTTATTTTCGGTAGTGCTTAATTCCATGCGCAAATTTAGTCAGCCCATTATTTAAGAAAAATAAAATAGATTTTACACATTCCTTTCTGGCAGTGGAGGTGGAGGAACCAATGGGATCCATGAAATGCTGAAGTTTTGTGCATCAAACAAAATATATCCAAAGATCAAGGTCATTAAAATGGACACTATCAACGAGGCTCTCGAGAGGCCTGTAAATCGGGATGTGAAATACCGCTTTGTAATTTCAGAAATAGTCTATTACCTTTGTTGCGTCCAGCCACTGAACGAGACATATACATTGTATGTTACTTTTCTTGCACTTGGGATTTTCAGAAAGTGTTAGTGATGATTAATTAAATTTCTCAATCAAATATTGTTGTTCCATAAAATTTGCATGGAGATAGATTGGAAATTATGGTCATCAACAGCTCCGGCACACACCAAGAGTGCACTGAACTGAGGAAGTATTAGTGCAATGTTCCTCTATAATGTCACATTGGCACCATTGTCCTTATGCACAAGGATATTTGTTCTCACATTGGTAATGTAAAATTTTGTTTGCAATTTTTACATACGAATAGTTACAAGTTGTTTATTATATTTGTCTTAATATTTAAATGGTTGTAACTGAAATATATCGATTTATCTTTATGATTGGTATTATTGTACATATTTGAACCTTGTTTGAACTATGTATCACATTTAAATAGAATGGTACTCTTGTTATCTTCTTGCTTTAGGCTTATATTTTTGTCAAATTGGATGCTGCAGCGCTGTGTGTGGCCGATGTTCGCACGCGCTAGCCATAATTATGTAATAGAAACCGTCGCAACGCACGTGCACGTAACTAGTCCCAAATTATAACTCGTTTGACTTTTTTTGCCATCTTTTAGCCTATTCAATTTTTTTTGGAAAAAATAAAATATTCAAAGCCGCATTTAAAATATATTATATCCTAAACAATATCACATCAAAGATAAACAATAATTATGAATTTTTTGAATAAGACAACGGTTAAACTTAGGATAAAAAGTCAAACAGATTATAAATTAGAACGGAGGAAATATTATTTTAAGAAGAGAAAAAAAGGGAGAAAAGCCAACAAGCAGAACACACAAGACACAAGGTAATACCATAGGTGCGCATTCAATATTGCATAAACACAACAAAATACCGAAGCTAATACCTAAATTGGCCTGCAATTAAGTGTGATCTAATTTGATATATCATAGAACTAACCATGCTGTCCTGTAAACAGCTTTCTCACTGATATATCATGGAACTAACCATGTTGTCCTGTAAACAGCTTTCTCAAAGCATTACGAAAGGACATTAAAGCATCATCAGACTAGATCACCTAAAGACATGTAATCCAACTTTGCACCACCTAATTCTAGTAGATTTACCCACACTGCTAGTTTGCCAAACACTTGGATGATCAAGCTCTTGTTGAACATGCAGAGAAGTCCCCCAGAAACAACAACCTCAGTGTTTGGTGGCAAGAACCGATGACTCCAAGAAACAGGGTATGTAAGGGGTAATAACCACATAGCCCTTTTCAAGAGTGCAGAGACCACGCAGTTCCTGAGTATCCATGTTATATGATACAAGTTTCTGGTTCCAGTGCTGAACAAGGATGAACGAATTGTGATCTGGATGAATGGCCATAATATCGAAGTCTTTGATTGGGTGACTCAGTAATTCAAAGAACTGCAAAGAGCTCACATTGTGCTTTAGGATCCATGCTTGTATATCATAGTCCTCAAGAACCCAGATAGACATCCGCGTGAAGCGCACTTCAGAGCCTTGATCTAATTGCGCATTCACACCGATGCAGTGTAGACGGTCTTGGGATTGACCAATAAAAACAATTGCTTCCACATCCTTACCATGCCAGCCGATAATCCTACAAGTTTCCCCTTCCCCATCCACTGCAATTATCACATTCTCTTGTTTCTGAAGATCTAAGGCAAGAAAATGCAGCAGACCATCGACCAAAGCCCAGCCACACATGACTCCAATCACGGATTCACCCCACAGCTCCCATTCACCGCCCTCTTCACCTCGCCCCCACTTGCTTGACCTGTCACTCCATGCCTTGGTTTCAGACGAGTAAGAGTGTACCGTTTCCACCTCCTTCACCGCCCTATTCTCCCAGATCTGGACCAAGTGGAAGTGCGAGGAGACAGCAGGGTTAATCATCAGAAAGGTGTGCGCGTATCTTTCCCCAGCATCCATGTCCCTTTCAAATGGAGGTGGAGGAGGACAAGAGCCGGAGCTGGCGGGCACAGTCATCAATTCCTTGGTCGCAGGGTTTGTCACGATGTACCCGAACTTGTCCTCCCGGGTGCACCCAAAGAGCAGGAGCCCGTTGCAAGAATCCAAGAGGACCATGCGCTCCACGCCAGGCAGCACTGCCGTGATGAAGGAGAAGGAAGGGTCGACCGGAGGCACGCGTTCTCCGCTCCCCGACAGGCTGGTGAATTGGCCGTAGCTGTGAGGCCCTCCGACGACGCCTTGGAAGAAGCCTTCCAGGGTCTGGGGCAGCTTCTTGCCGTTGAGGGGGTCGGTGATGATGTTGCACCAAGATTTGCACACGCACGTGCAACGGCGGAGGTCTTTGACGGGCACGCGCGAGAAGATCTCCACCATCAGCTCGTTGTGGAGGTCCGCCACCGCCCTCCTCTTTGCGCAGTCCATGCCGCGGGAGCGGGGAAGGGACGCGCTGCAAGCTGTGAGTTGGGAAGGTGAAGTTCGGGATGGATGAACACGAAAGACGGGGAGTGCGAAATGCGGCGAACGCGGAACTAACCGGCTGCCGGAGAGGGTCGGCGTCCACGTCAATGCTGCGGCGCTAGCCGACGGCGCCCTTGCTCAGATGGGGGATTCTGGAGGAAAGAAGCCTTGAGCACATTCAATGGTCCGTTTCATAAATGTGCTGGGGTCCCTTTTTTTGCGTTTTATAAATGTTCTAAGAAAAAAACGGAACGAGCAAATAATCATCTTTGCTCTATGAGACTTTTGGGATATTGGAATGTTTATTTTTTTTTGCGTAGTGCCTTTTTCTGCATATGAAATTTGTTGCGTAATTCATGTAAAATTTGTGAGTTCTAAATGAGAGAGTATTCCAACAAAGTACAAAAATTAAAATATTACATCATTTAAAGTGTTTAGGACACTTAAAAACAAATTAAGCTCTATTAGGTAAGAACTAAATCATGTATGTTAAAAAGTAAATTACATTATTAGTTGGGCCCTATATTTTATGATAGGACATTTTAATTTAAGGTACGGTTGAAGATACTCTAGTAATTGGGATAAAGAACGAATTACTATCTTAGCAATATTATAATCTATTTAGAATTACTTCGGCAATGGTGGTAGCCAGCTTAAAGTTTTCTTGATTGTCATCCAAGTTTAATTAATAAATTAATATTAACGAGATACCTTTTTATCCCTGTCTCACGGATAAACTATGTAAAATTTAAGTATCATTCTATAATCTAAGCTATCCAAAGCTTAAATATTAGGCAACCTCACAGAACTTTGGTTGTTGTTACAGAACTTTGATTGACAACCTCACAGGACACATATATTAGGCATGTATCAGCCACATGTTGGCCGATTCATACTCCTAGGTGGTAATTTACGCTTAGAAGGCTAGAACCAATCAGCTTCTCCACAAAATGAACTGGCCCTTTTGATAATCATGTTTACATGTTGTCATTTGCTGCAATATTAACTCAACTACAAGTAAGATAATCACTTACCTCTCACAATCTTAGTCTATTGGATCATCATTCACTAATAGCATAATGCAGTAAAGGTTTGGGATGCGTCCAAATTTCGGCTCGGCCTCTTTATTGTTGCTTTGTGCCAGTTGGGGCCTCCCACATTTGGTTGTACAAAACCGGCAATCTAATGCTAGTGCCACAGACATAGCAGAACTTTTCTTTTTAAAAACATAAGGAGTATCTGAAAGGGAATTAGGCTTACACCTATTTCCCAACTTATTTTGGTGGTTGAATTGCCCAACACAAATAATTGGACTAACTAGTTTGCTCTAGTCTATAAGTTTTACAGGTGCCAAAGATTTACAACAAGTCAATAAGAAGACCAAAGTTGGGTTCAAAGATTGAGAGCTAAAGGCATCCCGAAAGGCAACCTGGTCTGGCGCACCGGACTGTCCGGTGTACACCGGACACTGTCCGGTGCTCCAAGGGAGAGCGACTCTAAACTCGCTGGCTTCGGGAATCCGCTCCGCTAAAATTCACCGGACTGTCCGGTGTACACCGGACTGTCCGGTGTGCCAGCGGAGCAACGGCTACTTCGCGCCAACGGTCACCTGCAGAGGCATTTAATGTGTGCCAGAAGCGCGCAGAAGTCAGGCACGCGCGAGACGGCGCACCGGACACTCTACAGTACCTGTCCGGTGCGCCACCGGACATCCAGGTGGGCCCAGCAGTCAGAGCTCCAACGGTCGGAACCCAACGGCCTGGTGACGTCGCTGGTGCACCGGACAGTGTCCGGTGTGCACCGGATTGTCCGGTGCGCCATGCGACAGCAGCCTCCACCAAACGGCTAGTTTGGTGGTTGGGGCTATAAATACCCCCAACCACCCCACATTCAAGTCATCCAAGTTTTCCACCTTCCAACTACTTACAAGAGCTCTAGCATTCAATTCTAGACACACCCAAGTGATCAAATCCTCTCCCAATTCCACAAAAGCTTTAGTGACTAGTGAGAGTGATTTGTCGTGTTCATTTGAGCTCTTGCGCTTGGATTGCTTCTTTCTTTCTCATTCTTTTCTTGTGATCAAAACTCAATTGTAACCGAGGCAAGAGACACCAATTGTGTGGTGGTCCTTGCGGGGAAGTTTTGTTCCCGGTTGATTTGAGAAGAGAAAGCTCATTCGGTCCGAGGGACCGTTTGAGAGAGGGAAGGGGTTGAAAAAGACCCGGCCTTTGTGGCCTCCTCAACGGGGAGTAGGTTTGCGAGAACCGAACCTCGGTAAAACAAATCCTTGTGTCTCACTTCTTTATTCACTTGCAATTTGTTTTCACGCCCTCTCTCGGACTCTATTATTTTTCTAACGCTAACTCGGCTTGTAGTTGTGATTAACTTTGTAAATTTCAGTTTCGCCATATTCACCCCCCTCTAGGCGACTTTCAATTGGTATCAGAGCCCGATGCTTCATTAGAGCCTAACCGCTCGAAGTGATGTCGGGAGATCACGCCAATGCAAGAAGGAGATGGAGACCGGCGAAAAGCCCACTACAAGCCACGGGAAGGCTTCATCGGAAGAGTCCCGCAACAAGGAGAAAGGGAAGGAGAAGAAAACATCTTCTCACAAGTCGCGCCGAAGCCGTGACAAAAAGGAGGGATCCACCTCACACGTCAAGACACACAAGAGTGGCGAGAAGAAGAAGAAAATGAGGAAAGTGGTCTACTACGAGACCGACACTTCCTCGCCCTCTACATCCGGATCCGACGCCGCGTCCGTCACTTCTAAGCGTCAAGAGCGCAAGAAGTATAGTAAGATCCCCCTACGCTACCCTCGCATACCTAGACATACGCCTTTACTTTCCGTCCCATTAGGCAAACCACCAACGTTTGATGGTGAAGATTATGCCAAGTGGAGTGATATGATGCGATATCACCTAACCTCACTCCACAAAAGTATATGGGATGTTGTTGAGTTTGGTGTACAGGTACCATCCGTAGGGGATGAAGACTATGATGAGGACGAAGTGGCCCAAATCGAGCACTTCAACTCACAAGCCACCACTATACTCCTCACCTCTCTAAGTCGAGAGGAGTATAACAAAGTGCAAGGGTTGAAGAGTGCGAAGGAGATTTGAGACGTACTCAAGACGGCACACGAAGGAGATGAGGTGACCAAGATCACTAAGCGGGAAACGATCGAGGGGGAGCTCGGTCGCTTTCGACTTTGCCAAGGGGAGGAGCCACAAGACATGTACAACCGGCTCAAGACTTTGGTGAACCAAGTGCGCAACCTCGGGAGTAAGAAATGGGATGACCATGAGATGGTTAAGGTTATTCTAAGATCTCTTGTTTTCCTTAACCCCACTCAAGTTCAATTAATTCGTGGTAATCCTAGATACACGCTAATGACTCCCGAGGAAGTGATAGGTAATTTTGTGAGCTTTGAGTTGATGATCAAAGGCTCAAAGAAGATCAACGAGCTAGATGGCCCCTCCGCGCCCGAAGCACAACCGGTTGCATTCAAGGCAACAGAGGAAAAGAAGGAAGATTCTACATCAAGTAGACAACCCATTGATGCCTCAAAGCTCGACAATGAGGAGATGGCTTTAATCATCAAAAGCTTTCGCCAAATCCTCAAGTAACAGAAGGGGAAGGATTACAAATCCCGTTCCAAGAAGGTTTGCTACAAGTGTGGTAAGCCCGGTCACTTTATTGCTAAATGTCCATTATCAAGTGATAGTGACAGGGACAACGACAAGAAGGGGAGGAGAAAAGAGAAGAAGAGGTACTACAAGAAGAAGGGCGACGATGCCCATGTTTGCCGGGAGTGGGACTCCGACGAGAGCTCCACCGACTCATCCTCCGACGAGGACGCCGCCAACATCGTCGTCACCAAGGGACTCCTCTTCCTAAACGTCGGCCACAAGTGCCTCATGGCAAAGGACAGCAAAAAGAAGAAGGTTAAATCCAAATCCTCCACTAAATATGAATCCTCTAGTGATGATAATGCTAGTGATGAGGAAGATAATTTGCGTACTCTTTTTGCCAACCTCAACATGCAACAAAAAGAGAAATTAAATGAATTAATTAGTGCCATCCATGAGAAGGATGAACTCTTGGACTCTCAAGAGGACTTCCTAATCAAGGAAAATAAAAAGCATGTTAAGGTGAAAAATGCTTATGCTCTAGAAGTAGAAAAATGTGAAAAATTATCTAGTGAGCTAAGCACTTGCCATGATACTATCACCAACCTTAGAAATGAAAATGCTAAACTTATTACCAAGGTTGATTCAAATGTTTATAATGTTTCAATTCCCAATCTTAGAGATGATAATGTTGATTCACTTGCTAAGATTGAAGAATTAAATATTTCTCTTGCTAGCCTTAGGATTGAAAATGAGAAATTAATTGCTAAGGCTAATGAACTAGATGTTTGCAATGTTACAATTTCTGATCTTAGAGATAACAATGATATTTTACGTGCTAAGATCATTGAACTTAGCTCATGCAAACCCTCTACATCTACTGTTGAACATACTTCTATTTGTACTAGATGTAGAGATGTTGATATTAATGCTATTCACGATCACATGGCTTTAATTAAACAACAAAATGAGCATATAGCTAAATTAGATGCTAAAATTGCCGAGCATGAACTTGAAAATGAAAAATTTAAATTTGCTCGTAGTATGCTTTATAATGGGAGACGCCCTGGCATCAAGGATGGCATTGGCTTCCAAAGGGGAGATAATGTCAAACTTAATACCCCTCCTAAGAGATTATCTAATTTTGTAAACGGCAAGGCTCCCATGCCTCAGGATAACGAGAGTTACATTTTGTACCCTGCCGGTTATCCCGAGAGCAAAATTAGGAGAATTCATTCTAGGAAGTCTCACCCTGGCCCTAATCATGCTTTTATGTATAAGGGTGAGACATCTAGCTCTAGGCAACCAACCCGTGCTAAGTTGCCTAAAAGGAAAACTCCTAGTGCATCAAATGATCATGACATTTCATTTAAAACTTTTGATGCATCCTACGTTTTGACTAACAAATCCGGTAAGGTAGTTGCCAAGTATGTTGGGGGCAAACACAAGAGCTCCAAAACTTGTGTTTGGGTACCCAAAGTTCTTGTTTCTAATGCCAAAGGACCCAAAACCGTTTGGGTACCTAAAGTCAAGAACTAAACTTGTTTTGTAGGTTTATGCATCCGGGGGCTCAAGTTGGATAATCGACAGCGGGTGCACAAACCACATGACAGGGGAGAAGAAGATGTTCTCCTCATACGAGAAAAACCAAGCTCCCCAACGAGCTATCACATTCGGGGATGGAAATCAAGGTTTGGTCAAAGGTTTGAGTAAAATAGCTATATCTCCTGACCATTCCATTTCAAATGTTTTTCTTGTTGATTCATTAGATTACAATTTGCTTTCCGTTTCGCAATTATGTCAAATGGATTACAACTGTCTATTTACTGATGTAGGTGTCACTGTCTTTAGAAGAAGTGATGATTCAATAGCATTTAAGGGAGTGTTAGAGGGTTAGCTATACTTGGTAGATTTTGATAGAGCTGAACTCGACACTTGCTTAATTGCTAAGACTAACATGGGTTGGCTCTGGCACCGCCGACTAGGCCATGTTGGGATGAAGAATCTTCATAAGCTTCTAAAGGGAGAACACATTTTAGGATTAACAAATGTTCATTTTGAGAAAGACAGGATTTGTAGCGCATGCCAAGCAGGGAAGCAAGTTGGAGCCCATCATCCACACAAGAACATCATGACGACCGACAGGCCGCTTGAGCTACTCCACATGGATCTATTCGGCCCGATTGCTTACATAAGCATCGGCGGGAGTAAGTATTGTCTTGTAATAGTGGATGATTATTTTCTCTTCACTTGGGTGTTCTTTTTGTAGGAAAAATCCCATACCCAAGAGACCTTAAAGGGATTCTTGAGACGGGCTCAAAATGAGTTCGGCTTAAGGATCAAGAAAATTAGAAGCGACAACGGGACGGAGTTCAAGAACTCTCAAATTGAAGGCTTTCTTGAGGAGGAGGGCATCAAGCATGAGTTCTCTTCTCCCTACACACCACAACAAAATGGTGTAGTGGAGATGAAGAATAGAACTCTATTGGACATGGCAAGGACCATGCTTGATAAGTATAGGACTTCGGATCGGTTTTGGGCCGAAGCAGTCAACACCGCCTGCTACGCCATCAACCGGTTGTATCTACACTGAATCCTCAAGAAGACATCATACGAACTCCTAACCGGTAAAAAGCCCAATATTTCATATTTTAGAGTCTTTGGTAGCAAATGCTTTATTCTTGTTAAAAGAGGTAGAAAATCTAAATTTGCTCCTAAGACTGTAGAAGGCTTTTTATTAGGATATGATTCAAACACAAGGGCATATAGAGTTTTTAACAAGTCCTCGGGACTAGTTGAAGTTTCTTGTGACGATGTGTTTGATGAGACTAACGGCTCTCAAGTAGAGCAAGTTGATCTTGATGAGATAGGTGATGAAGTGGCTCCGTGCATCGCGCTAAGGAACATGTCCATTGGGGATGTGTGTCCTAAGGAATCCGAAGAGCCACCACATGCACAAGATCAACCATCCTCCTCCACGCAAGCATCTCCACCAACTCAAATTGAGGATGAGGCTCAAGATGATGAAGGACAAGTTCAAGAAAATAAGCCACCTCAAGACGACAGCAATGATCAAGGGGGAGATGCAAATGATCAAGACAAGGAGGATGAAGAACCAAGGCCGCCACACCCAAGAGTCCACCAAGCAATTCAACGAGATCACCCCATCGACACCATCCTCGGCGACATTCATAAGGGGGTAACCACTAGATCTCGTGTTGCACATTTTTGTGAGCATTACTCTTTTGTTTCCTCTATTGAGCCACATAGGGTAGAGGAAGCACTTCAAGATTCAGATTGGGTGGTGGCGATGCAAGAGGAGCTCAACAACTTCACTAGGAACGAGGTATGACATTTAGTTCCACGTCCTAACCAAAATGTTGTAGGAACCAAATGGGTCTTCCGCAACAAGCAAGACGAGCATGGTGTGGTGACAAGGAACAAAGCCCGACTTGTGGCCAAGGGATACTCCCAAGTCGAAGGTTTGGATTTCGGTGAAACCTATGCACCTGTAGCTAGGCTTGAGTCAATTCGTATATTATTAGCCTATGCTACTTACCATGGCTTCAAGCTTTACCAAATGGACGTGAAGAGTGCCTTCCTCAATAGACCAATCAAGGAAGAGGTCTATGTTGAGCAACCTCCCGGCTTTGAAGATAGTGAGTACCCTAACCATGTGTATAGGCTCTCTAAGGCGCTTTATGGGCTCAAGCAAGCCCCAAGAGCATGGTATGGATGCCTAAGAGATTTCCTTATTGCTAATGACTTCAAAGTCGGAAAGGCCGATCCTACACTCTTTACCAAAACACTTGAAAATGATTTGTTTGTATGCCAAATTTATGTTGATGATATTATATTTGGGTCTACTAACGAATCTACATGTGAAGAGTTTAGTAGGATCATGACACAGAAATTCGAGATGTCAATGATGGGGGAGTTGAAGTACTTCTTGGGATTTCAAGTGAAGCAACTCCAAGAGGGCACCTTCATTAGCCAAACGAAGTATACTCAAGACATTCTAAACAAGTTTGGGATGAAGGATGCCAAGCCCATCAAGACACCCATGGGAACCAATGGGCATCTCGACCTCGACACGGAAGGTAAATCCGTAGATCAAAAGGTATACCGGTCGATGATAGGTTCTTTACTCTACTTATGTGCATCTCGACCGGATATTATGCTTTCCGTATGCATGTGTGCAAGATTCCAAGCCGACCCTAAGGAAGCTCACCTTATGGCCGTAAAACGAATCTTGAGATATTTGGCTTATACTCCTAAGTTTGGGCTTTGGTATCCTCGGGGATCCACATTCGATTTAATTGGTTATTCGGATGCCGATTGGGCGGGGTGTAAAATTAATAGAAAGAGCACATCGGGGACTTGCCAGTTCTTGGGAAGATCCTTGGTGTCTTGGGCTTCAAAGAAGCAAAATTCCGTAGCTCTTTCTACCGCCGAAGCCGAGTATATTACCGCAGGCCATTGTTGCGCGCAATTACTTTGGATGAGGCAAACCCTGCGGGACTATGGTTACAAATTAACCAAAGTTCCTTTGCTATGTGATAATGAGAGTGCAATCCGCATGGCGGATAATTCCATTGAGCACAACCGCACTAAACACATAGCCATTCGGTATCATTTTCTTAGGGATCACCAACAAAAGGGAGATATCGAGATTGCATACATTAATACTAAAGATCAATTAGCCGATATCTTTACCAAGCCACTAGATGAACAAACTTTTAACAAACTTAGGCATGAGCTAAATATTCTTGATTCACGCAATTTCTTTTGCTAATTTGCACACATAGCTCATAAGTATACCTTTGATCGTATCTCTTTTATATGCTATGACTAATGTGTTTTCAAGTATATTTCAAACCAAGTCATAGGGATATTGAAAGGGAATTGGAGTCTTCGACGAAGACAAAGGCTTCCACTCCACTCCACAACTCATCCTTCGTCGTCGCTCCGAGCATCTCTCCGTCTTTGGTATAATCTTCACTCATATTATTGTTTGCCAAAGGGGGAGAAAGTAATTAAAGAGCTCTAATGACTCCATTTTTGGCGATTCATGCCAAAGGGGGAGAAAATGTTAGCCCAAAGCAAAACGACCCCACCACCACCAATTTCAAAATTTTAGTCTTTCATTTTGGTTTTAAAGAAGTATTTTCAAATTGGTATCTTACTTGTGATATAGTTTCAAATTGGTATACCCTCTTCAAAATTAATATCAAAAACCCTCTTGAACACTAAGAGGAGGATTTCATTAAGGGGGAGTTTTGTTTAGTCAAAGGAAAAGCATTTGAAACAGGGGGAGAAAATTTCAAATCTAGTAAATGCTTCTCAAAATTCTTATTCATTTACCTTTGACTATTTGCAAAAGACTTTGAAAAGATTTTCCAAAACATTTGCAAAAACAAAACATGTGGTGCAAGCGTAGTCCAAAATGTTAAGAATATAAAGAAACAATCCATGCATATCTTATGAAAATATTTATTGGCTCAATTCTAAGTAACATTTGCACTATCATTATGCAAACTAGTTCAATTCTGCACTTCTATACTTGCTTTAGTTTGTGTTGGCATCAATCACCAAAAAGGGGGAGATTGAAAGGGAATTAGGCTTACACCTATTTCCCAACTTATTTTGGTGGTTGAATTGCCCAACATAAATAATTGGACTAACTAGTTTGCTCTAGTCTATAAGTTTTACAGGTGCCAAAGGTTTACAACAAGTCAATAAGAAGACCAAAGTTGGGTTCAAAGATTGAGAGCTAAAGGCATCCCGAAAGGCACCCTGGTCTGGCGCACCGGACTGTCCGGTGCTCCAAGGGAGAGCGACTCTGTGAAAGCACCTAGAGGGGGGGTGAATAGGTGATCCTGTAAAACTTAAACTTATAGCCACAAAAACTTGTTAAGTGTTAGCACAATAATTGCCAAGTGGCTATAAAAGAGTCTCAACAACACAATACCACAAGAGATCAATCACAGAGATGACACAGTGGATTATCCCGTGGTTCGGCCAAGACCAACGCTTGCCTACTCCACGTTGTGGCGTCCCAACGGACGAGGGTTGCAATCAACCCTTCTCAAGCGGTCCAAAGACCCACTTGAATACCACGGTGTTTTGCTTGCTTTTTCTCAATCCCGTTTGCGAGGAATCTCCACAACTTGGAGCCTCTCGCCCTTACAATTGAAGTTCACAAAGAAACACAGAGCAAGGGGGGAAATGAGCAACGCACACAAGACTTCAAAAGATTAGAGCAACAACACGCACACAAGTAGCGACAAGAGCTCGCAACACAACTCAAAGAGTTCACAACTCCACAAGAGCTCTATATGCTATCACAATGAAACGAGTGCGCGAGATCGATGTCTTGGTGCTTAGGAATGTTGTAGGAATGCTTGGTATACTCCTCCATGCGCCTAGGGGTCCCTTTTATAGCCCCAAGGCAGCTAGGAGCCGTTGAGAACAAATCTGGAAGGCCATCCTTGCCTTCTGTCGTCGGGCGCACCGGACAGTCCGGTGCACACCGGACACTGTCCGGTGCCCGATTTCCTTCCTTAAACAGCGCAGCCGACCGTTGGAGATCTGGGAGCCGTTGGCGCACCGGACATGTCTGGTGCACACCGGACAGTCCGGTGCCCCCTTCCGACCGTTGGCCCGGCCACGTGTCGCGCGCAGATTCCGCTGCCGACCGTTGGCTCGGCCGACCGTTGGCTCACCGGACAGTCCGGTGCACACCGGACAGTCCGGTGAATTATAGCCGTACGCCGTCGGCGAATTCCCGAGAGCGACCTCTTCAACTCGAGTCAGTCTGGCGCACCGGACACTGTCCGGTGCACCACCGGACAGTCCGGTGTGCCAGACCGAGCTGAGTCTTGGCTGTACACAGCCAAGTCTTTTGCACCTCTCTCTTTTCTTCTTCTTTCTGTTTCTAACACTTAGACAAGTATATTAGTACACAAAACCAATGTACTAAGGCTTAGAAACATACCTTTACTCATGATTTGCACTTTGTTCATCTATGGGCATAAATTCACATTTAAGCACTTGTGTTGACACTCAATCACCAAAATACTTAGAAATGGCCCAAGGGCACATTTCCCTTTCAATCTCCCCCTTTTTGGTGATTTATGCCAACACAACATAAAGCAACTAGAACAAGTGCAAAATCACTTCAAATAAAACTCGATTTCATTTTGATTCAATTTTGGCATATATGGATCATCCTTTGCCACCACTTGGTTTGTTTTTGCAAATCAAACTCAAATCTCTATCTCTAAGTCAAACACACATGTCGAAGCATAAAGAGAATCATTCCAAAAGAGATTGATCAAAGATTTCAAAAACTCCCCCTTTTTCCCATAATCACTACTTCTCCCAACAAGAAGCCAACTTTTGACAAAAGAGACAATGAAAGAGTTTTGACAAACCATAAGCTCTACTCTACTATTTTCAAATCTCTCAAGTGGAAGCTGATCCATTTATTGCTTTGGCCTTTATTTTCTCCCCCTTTGGCATCAAGCACCAAAACGAGATTAATCTTGGCCCCTTAACCCCATTGCCTCACCAAAATCTTCAATTAAGAGCAAATGGCAATAAGAGTTCATGAGATGGACTTGCAATAAGTTACCCTCTCATCGGAGTGCAGTGGAAGTCTTTCATGGTCCAAGTCCACCTTTTCCCTTTCAATTCTCCTTCGAGACTAAATCAAGCAAACTCAAGCATATGGTTAGTCTCAAAGGGTCAAGTTGTAACACATCTCCCCCTAAACATGTGCATCACTTTGCAACGGACTTGTGAGGTCCAGGGAGTGTTTGTACAACTTGAGCACCACAATAAGCAACAAAATGCAGAATGAACATGATCAAAAGCATAAACACATGTATGCTACAATTCAATCCAAGTTCCGCGAATCTAAGACATTTAACTCACTACGCAGCCTGCAAAAGGTCTTCTCATCTAGAGGCTTGGTAAAGATATCGGCTAGCTGGTTCTCGGTGCTAACATGAAACACTTCGATATCTCCCTTTTGCTGGTGGTCTCTCAGAAAGTGATGCCGGATGTCTATGTGCTTTGTGCGGCTGTGCTCAATAGGATTTTCCGCCATGCGGATAGCACTCTCATTATCACATAGGAGTGGGACTTTGCTCAGATTGTAGCCAAAGTCCCTGAGGGTTTGCCTCATCCAAAGTAGTTGTGCGCAACACTGTCCTGCGGCAACATACTCGGCCTCAGCGGTGGATAGGGCAACGGAGGTTTGTTTCTTAAAGTTCCACGACACCAGGGACCTTCCTAAGAATTGGCACGTCCCCGATGTACTCTTCCTATCGACCTTACATCCAGCATAGTCGGAGTCTGAATATCCAATCAAGTCAAAGGTAGACCCCTTTGGATACCAGAGCCCGAAGCAAGGCGTAGCAACTAAATATCTAAGGATTCGCTTTACCGCCACTAAGTGACACTCCTTAGGATCGGATTGAAATCTAGCACACATGCATACGCTAAGCATAATATCCGGTCTACTAGCACATAAGTAAAGTAATGACCCTATCATTGACTGGTATGCTTTTTGATCAACAGACTTACCTCCTTTGTTGAGGTCGGTGTGTCCGTCGGTTCCCATCGGAGTCTTTGCGGGCTTGGCGTCCTTCATCCCAAACCGCTTCAGCAGATCTTGCGTGTACTTCGTTTGAGAGATGAAGGTGCCGTCCTTGAGTTGCTTCACTTGGAACACAAGGAAGTAGTTCAACTCTCCCATCATTGACATCTCGAATTTCTGCGTCATCACCCTGCTAAACTCTTCACAAGACTTTTTATTAGTAGAACCAAATATTATGTCATCGACATAAATTTGGCACACAAAAAGATCACCGTCACAAGTCTTAGTGAAAAGAGTTGGATCGGCTTTCCCAACCTTGAAAGCATTAGCAATTAAGAAATCTCTAAGGCATTCATACCATGCTCTTGGGGCTTGCTTAAGTCCATAGAGCGCCTTAGAGAGCTTACACACGTGGTCGGGGTACCGTTCATCCTCGAAGCCAGGGGGTTGCTCTACGTACACCTCCTCCTTTATTGGCCCGTTGAGGAAAGCGCTCTTCACATCCATTTGGTACAACCTGAAAGAATGGTGAGCGGCATATGCTAGCAAGATACGAATTGATTCTAGCCTAGCCACAGGAGCAAACGTCTCCTCAAAGTCCAAACCTGCGACTTGGGCATAACCTTTTGCCACAAGTCGAGCCTTGTTTCTTGTCACCACCCCGTGCTCGTCCTGTTTGTTGCGGAACACCCACTTGGTTCCCACAATATTTTGCTTAGGACGAGGCACCAGCATCCAAACTTCATTGCGCTTGAAGTTGTTGAGTTCCTCCTGCATGGCCAATACCCAATCCGGATCTAGCAAGGCCTCCTCTACCCTGAAAGGCTCAATAGAAGAGACAAAGGAGTAATGTTCACAAAAATTAACTAATCGAGACCGAGTAGTTACTCCCTTGCTAATGTCACCCAGAATTTGGTCGACGGGATGATCCCTTTGAATCATCGCTCGAACTTGGGTTGGAGGTGCTGGTTCCGCTTCTTCCTCCATCACATGATCATCTTGTGCTCCCCCTTGATCACACGCCTCCTGTTGATGAACCTGTTCATCGTCTTGAGTTGGGGGAAGCACTGTTGTTGAGGAAGAAGGTTGATCTCGTTCATCTTGTTCCTGTGGCCGAACTTCTCCAATCGCCATGGTTCGTATGGCGGCCGTCGGAACATCTTCTTCATCTACATCATCACAATCAACAACTTGCTCTCTTGGAGAGCCATTAGTCTCATCAAATACAACGTCGCTAGAGACTTCAACCAAACCCGATGATTTGTTGAAGACTCTATATGCCTTTGTATTTGAGTCATAACCTAACAAAAACCCTTCTACAGCTTTGGGAGCAAACTTAGAATTTCTACCCTTCTTCACTAGAATGTAGCACTTGCTCCCAAAAACACGAAAGTAAGATACATTGGGTTTGTTACCGGTTAGAAGCTCATACGACGTCTTCTTGAGGAGGCGATGAAGGTAGACCCTGTTGATGGTGTGGCAAGCCGTGTTCACGGCTTCCGTCCAAAAGCACTCGGGGGTCTTGAACTCTCCTAGCATCGTCCTCGCCATATCGATGAGCGTCCTGTTCTTCCTCTCTACCACACCATTTTGCTGTGGTGTGTAGGGAGCGGAGAACTCGTGCTTGATCCCTTCCTCTTCAAGGAACTCCTCTACTTGAAGGTTCTTGAATTCGGTCCCGTTGTCGCTCCTTATCTTCTTCACTTTGAGCTCAAACTCATTTTGAGCTCTCCTGAGGAAGCGCTTGAGGGTCCCTTGGGTTTCAGATTTATCCTGCAAAAAGAACACCCAAGTGAAGCGGGAAAAGTCATCAACAATAACTAGACCATACTTACTTCCTCCTATGCTCAGATAGGCGACGGGTCCGAAGAGGTCCATATGCAGCAGCTCCAGTGGTCTTGAGGTGGTCATCACATTCTTGCTGTGATGTGCTCCTCCCACTTGTTTACCTGCTTGACAAGCTGCACAAGGTCTATCTTTTTCGAATTGAACGTTAGTCAAACCTATCACGTGTTCTCCCTTTAGAAGCTTGTGAAGGTTCTTCATCCCCACATGTGCTAAGCGGCGATGCCACAGCCAGCCCATGCTAGTCTTAGCTATTAAGCATGCATCTAGACCGGCCTCTTCTTTTGCAAAATCAACTAAATAAAGTTTGCCGTCTAATACACCCTTAAAAGCTAGTGAACCATCACTTCTTCTAAAGACAGACACATCTACATTTGTAAATAGACAGTTATATCCCATATTGCATAATTGACTTACAGATAGCAAATTATATCCAAGAGACTCTACTAAAAACACATTAGAGATAGAGTGCTCATTCGAAATTGCAATTTTACCTAACCCTTTTACCTTGCCTTGATTCCCATCACCGAATATAATTGAATCTTGGGAATTCTTATTCTTGACGTAGGAGGTGAACATCTTCTTCTCCCCCGTCATATGGTTTGTGCATCCGCTGTCTATAATCCAGCTTGAACCCCCGGATGCATAAACCTGCAAGGCAAATTTAGGCTTGGGTCTTAGGTACCCAACTCTTGTTGGGTCCTATAAGGTTAGTCACAATTTCCTTAGGGACCCAAATGCAAGTTTTATCACCCTTGCATTTTGCCCCTAACTTCCTAGCAATTACCTTTCTATCCTTTCTACAAATTGCAAAGGAAGCATTCAAAGCATGATATATTGTAGAAGGCTCATTAACTTTCCTAGGAATATTAACAACATTTCTCCTAGGCATATTATGAACAACATCCCTTCTACCAACATTTCTATCATGCACATATGAAGAACTAGAAGCAAACATAGCATGAGAAAAATCATCGTACGCATTATAACTCCTATAAGCATTTCTAGTTTGTCTCCTATCATGATACAAAAAGGCATGGTTCTTTTTAGCACTAGTAGCCATAGGGGCCTTCCCTTTCTCCTTAGCGGGAATGGGAGCCTTATGGCTTGTTAAGTTCTTGGCTTCCCTCTTGAAGCCAAGTCCATCCTTAATTGAGGGGTGTCTACCGATCGTGTAGGCATCCCTTGCAAATTTTAGTTTATCAAATTCATTCTTGCTAGTCTTAAGTTGGGCATTAAGACTAGCCAATTCCTCAGTTAATTTGGAAATTGAAACTAAATGATCACTACAAGCATCAACATCGAAATCTTTACACCTAGTGCAAATCTCAACATGTTCTACACAAGAATTAGATTTACTAGCTACTTCTAGTTTAGCATTTAAGTCATCATTAACACTCTTTAAAGTAGCAATGGCTTCATGACAAGAAGATAGTTCACTAGAAAGCACTTCATTTCTTTTAACTTCTAAAGCATAAGATTTTTGTGCCTCTACAAATTTGTCATGCTCTTCATACAAAAGGTCCTCTTGTTTTTCTAAGAGTCTATCTTTTTCATTCAAGGCATCAATCAATTCATTAATTTTATCTACTTTAGTTCTATCCAATCCCTTGAACAAACTAGAGTAATCTATTTCATCATCACTAGACTCATCATCACTGAAAGAATCATAAGTGACATTGTTTTGATTACATACCTTCTTCTCCCTTGCCATAAGGCATGTGTGACGCTCGTTGGGGAAGAGGGATGACTTGTTGAAGGCGGTGGCGGCGAGTCCTTCATTGTCGGAGTCGGAGGAGGAGCAATCCGAATCCCACTCCTTTCCGATATGTGCCTCGCCCTTGGCCTTCTTGTAATGCTTCTTCTTTTCCCTCTTGCTCCCGTGTTCCTGGTCACTATCATTGTCGGGACAGTTAGCAATAAAATGACCAAGCTTACCGCATTTGAAGCATGATCGCTTTCCCTTGGTCTTAGTCTTGCTTGGCTGTCCCTTGCGACCCTTTAGTGCCGTCTTGAATCTTTTGATGATGAGGGTCATCTCTTCATCATTAAGACCGGCCGCCTCAATTTGCGCCACCTTGCTGGGTAGCGCCTCCTTGCTCCTTGTTGCCTTGAGAGCAATGGGTTGAGGCTCATGGATTGGGCCATTCAACGCGTCGTCCACGTACCTCGCCTCCTTGATCATCATTCGCCCGCTTACAAATTTTCCAAGAATTTCTTCGGGCGACATCTTGATGTACCTAGGATTTTCACGAATATTGTTCACCAAGTGAGGATCAAGAACGGTAAATGACCTTAGCATTAGGCGGACGACGTCGTGATCCGTCCATCGCGTGCTTCCGTAGCTCCTTATTTTGTTGATAAGGATCTTGAGCCGGTTGTATGTTTGTGTCGGCTCCTCGCCCCTTATCATCGCGAATCGTCCGAGCTCGCCCTCCACCAACTCCATCTTGGTGAGTAAGGTGACATCATTCCCCTCATGAGAGATCTTGAGGGTGTCCCAAATCTGCTTGGCATTGTCCAAGCCGCTCACCTTGTGATACTCGTCCCTGCACAAAGAGGCTAGCAACACAGTAGTAGCTTGTGCATTTTGTGACTCCAAAATCCGTAGTCCTCTCCATCAAAGTGAGGAGGCTTGCCAAGTGGAATGGGGAGCAAATGAGCATTTGAGCTATGCGGAATGCGCGAATAATCAAAAGAAAAGTTTGAGTTAATCGTCTTTTGTTTGTCATAGTCGTTGTCCTTTTGGGAAGAGGAAGATTCGTCGCTGTCGTCGTAGTAGACGATCTCCTTGATGCGCCTTGTCTTCTTCTTCTTCCTTTCCTTCCGTCTATGGCCCGAGCCGGAGTCGGTAGGCTTGTCATCTTTGGGCTCGTTGACGAAGAACTCCTTCTCCTTATCGTTGATCACGATTTCCTTCCCCTTAGGATCCATCTCTTCGGGCGGTTAGTCCCTTTCTTGAAGAGAACGGCTCTGATACCAATTGAAAGCACCTAGAGGGGGGGTGAATAGGTGATCCTGTAAAACTTAAACTTATAGCCACAAAAACTTGTTAAGTGTTAGCACAATAATTGCCAAGTGGCTATAAAAGAGTCTCAACAACACAATACCACAAGAGATCAATCACAGAGATGACACAGTGGATTATCCCGTGGTTCGGCCAAGACCAACGCTTGCCTACTCCACGTTGTGGCGTCCCAACGGACGAGGGTTGCAATCAACCCTTCTCAAGCGGTCCAAAGACCCACTTGAATACCACGGTGTTTTGCTTGCTTTTTCTCAATCCCGTTTGCGAGGAATCTCCACAACTTGGAGCCTCTCGCCCTTACAATTGAAGTTCACAAAGAAACACAGAGCAAGGGGGGAAATGAGCAACGCACACAAGACTTCAAAAGATTAGAGCAACAACACGCACACAAGTAGCGACAAGAGCTCGCAACACAACTCAAAGAGTTCACAACTCCACAAGAGCTCTATATGCTATCACAATGAAACGAGTGCGCGAGATCGATGTCTTGGTGCTTAGGAATGTTGTAGGAATGCTTGGTATACTCCTCCATGCGCCTAGGGGTCCCTTTTATAGCCCCAAGGCAGCTAGGAGCCGTTGAGAACAAATCTGGAAGGCCATCCTTGCCTTCTGTCGTCGGGCGCACCGGACAGTCCGGTGCACACCGGACACTGTCCGGTGCCCGATTTCCTTCCTTAAACAGCGCAGCCGACCGTTGGAGATCTGGGAGCCGTTGGCGCACCGGACATGTCCGGTGCACACCGGACAGTTCGGTGCCCCCTTCCGACCGTTGGCCCGGCCACGTGTCACGCGCAGATTCCGCTGCCGACTGTTGGCTCGGCCGACCGTTGGCTCACCGGACAGTCCGGTGCACACCGGACAGTCCGGTGAATTATAGCCGTACGCCGTCGGCGAATTCCCGAGAGCGACCTCTTCAACTCGAGTCAGTCTGGCGCACCGGACACTGTCCGGTGCACCACCAGACAGTCCGGTGTGCCAGACCGAGCTGAGTCTTGGCTGTACACAGCCAAGTCTTTTGCACCTCTCTCTTTTCTTCTTCTTTCTGTTTCTAACACTTAGACAAGTATATTAGTACACAAAACCAATGTACTAAGGCTTAGAAACATACCTTTACTCATGATTTGCACTTTGTTCATCTATGGGCATAAATTCACATTTAAGCACTTGTGTTGACACTCAATCACCAAAATACTTAGAAATGGCCCAAGGGCACATTTCCCTTTCACTCTGAACTCGCTGGCTTCGGGAATCCGCTCCGCTAAAATTCACCGGACTGTCTGATGTACACCGGACTGTCCGGTGTGCCAGCGGAGCAACGGCTACTTCGCGCCAACGGTCACCTGCAGAGGCATTTAATGCGCGCCAGAAGCGCGCAGAAGTCAGGCACGCGCGAGACGGCGCACCGGACACCCTATAGTACCTGTCCGGTGCGCCACCGGACATCCAAGCGGGCCCAGCAGTCAGAGCTCCAACGGTCGGAACCCAACGGCCTGGTGACGTGGCTGGTGCACCGGACAGTGTCCGGTGTGCACCGGACTGTCCGGTGTGCCATACGACAGCAGCCTCCACCAAACGGCTAGTTTGGTGGTTGGGGCTATAAATATCCCCAACCACCCCACATTCAAGTCATCCAAGTTTTCCACCTTCCAACTACTTACAAGAGCTCTAGCATTCAATTCTAGACACACCTAAGTGATCAAATCCTCTCCCAATTCCACAAAAGCTTTAGTGACTAGTGAGAGTGATTTGCCGTGTTCATTTGAGCTCTTGCGCTTGGATTGCTTCTTTCTTTCTCATTCTTTTCTTGTGATCAAAACTCAATTGTAACCGAGGCAAGAGACACCAATTGTGTGGTGGTCCTTGCGGGGAAGTTTTGTTCCCGGTTGATTTAAGAAGAGAAAGCTCACTCGGTCCGAGGGACCGTTTGAGAGAGGGAAGGGGTTGAAAAAGACCCGGCCTTTGTGGCCTCCTCAACGGGGAGTAGGTTTGCGAGAACCGAACCTCGGTAAAACAAATCCTTGTGTCTCACTTCTTTATTCGCTTGCGATTTGTGTTCACACCCTCTCTCGGACTCTATTATTTTTCTAACGCTAACCCGGCTTGTAGTTGTGATTAACTTTGTAAATTTCAGTTTCGCTCTATTCACCCTCCCTCTAGGCGACTTTCAGTATCGTTACCCTGAATATGGGTACCCAATTCTACTATATCAAGGTGAGACCCGATGGCCACCATAGAGGATTTCACGGGCAACTAGTCCAACGCGGAGGCTAAGGCCCACCATATTGAGGAGGGGATCCTTGCTAGTAATGTTAGAGATGACATGGTTGTACATGAGCGAAAGATCGCGTAGCATGTTTAGGACTTGTTGAGCCTCGGAGACAAGTTGGCCGACATCACATAGGTTGTCGGCGAGGTTCTTTAGGCAGTCGGTGTACTCAGGGATGGTCATGTCACCTTAGCAGAGAGAATGGAACTCAACTTCAATGTAAATGGCACGTGTGGCTCTATTGTCATGGTAGAGACCTTCAATGGATTGCCAGGCGTCATAGGTTGTCTCATTAGCCTGCATCACCATGCTTTGGAGGTCATGAGAGCAGGTGGTGTAGGTCCAATTTGCGATGGTAGTATTGTTCATCACCCATTCAAGGGAACGAGGGGCTACTGTTGGGAGCCTTCCTATTCCGAAGGTCCTAAAAAATGTGATTAACCATGTGTTTTCAGTATATGGATTATTACAGTGAGCTTCGGCTTCGACATAAAGGTCTTCTCTTATGGCAAAGACATACGATGTGAAGATGTAACCCGAAGGTGAGAAGAACAGTCACTGAAGTTGTAGCAGGAAGAGTTTCGGCTTAATATGATGATGAAGACCAAATATGATGCTGACCGAAAAGGGGAAGAAGACTATTTAGTCCTTGACGGTTCATGTTATGATTATAAATAGATGTCACGGACATAAATGTACTTTTCCTCGGGCTACGTCCCGTGCCTATAAATAGATGAACAGTAGCAACGTACTGTTCACGCTGGATTGTACTCACTCTCTCGCATCCTCACCTTCGAGCAAGCCGAAGGTATCAATGTAATATCAACATTATTGTTATTGATATATGCTTTATGAAATACAAAAATAAATGAATTACTAAGATATAAGTATCATATTTATTCTCTTGCATTCTTATCCTTATATTGATATGATTAAGGTATGTCATTCTTAACCTTCGTTTGAAAAGCATTATACATGCCAGAAAGTAATGCTTCGAAGGACGAAGTTCCTTTATGATTAACAACTGTGTTGACTTGTTCTTAACTCACAGCATTTGAGAACAAGTGATCAACAAATAATAAGTGTCAAAGATTGTTTGAACAATAAAATTTACATTCAAAGAAAAATTACACTCAAAAAAGTCGTTTCTTCTCCCGTTGGTGAAACATGATTGGAAATGCAAGACACGTGTGCTCAGTTTTTCAAGTAGTACTAAATGGGAGGTTTTCAAAAATGAAATTTCCTAAATTAGATGGAAAATGCGAACAAGACATGTAGTATTAAAAAAGAAAGTTGCCTCAACATTTATCTCTAGTCTCCTTTTTTTTATATGTGCAGAATATTTATTATTTTTTACAACACGGAGAGCTACATATTACTCCCTCCATCCCAAATTATAACTCGTTTGACTTTTTTTTGCCATCTTTTAGCCTATTCAATTTTTTTGGAAAAAATAAAATATTCAAAGCCGCATTTAAAATATATTATATCCTAAACAATATCACATCAAAGATAAACAATAATTATGAATTTTTTGAATAAGACAACGGTTAAACTTAGGATAAAAAGTCAAACAGATTATAAATTAGAACGGAGGAAGTATTATTTTAAGAAGAGAAAAAAAGGGAGAAAAGCCAACAAGCAGAACACACAAGACACAAGGTAATACCATAGGTGCGCATTCAATATTGCATAAACACAACAAAATACCGAAGCTAATACCTAAATTGGCCTGCAATTAAGTGTGATCTAATTTGATATATCATAGAACTAACCATGCTGTCCTGTAAACAGCTTTCTCACTGATATATCATGGAACTAACCATGTTGTCCTGTAAACAGCTTTCTCAAAGCATTACGAAAGGACATTAAAGCATCATCAGACTAGATCACCTAAAGACATGTAATCCAACTTTGCACCACCTAATTCTAGTAGATTTACCCACACTGCTAGTTTGCCAAACACTTGGATGATCAAGCTCTTGTTGAACATGCAGAGAAGTCCCCCAGAAACAACAACCTCAGTGTTTGGTGGCAAGAACCGATGACTCCAAGAAACAGGGTATGTAAGGGGTAATAACCACATAGCCCTTTTCAAGAGTGCAGAGACCACGCAGTTCCTGAGTATCCATGTTATATGATACAAGTTTCTGGTTCCAGTGCTGAACAAGGATGAACGAATTGTGATCTGGATGAATGGCCATAATATCGAAGTCTTTGATTGGGTGACTCAGTAATTCAAAGAACTGCAAAGAGCTCACATTGTGCTTTAGGATCCATGCTTGTGTATCATAGTCCTCAAGAACCCAGATAGACATCCGCGTGAAGCGCACTTCAGAGCCTTGATCTAATTGCGCATTCACACCGATGCAGTGTAGATGGTCTTGGGATTGACCAATAAAAACAATTGCTTCCACATCCTTACCATGCCAGCCGATAATCCTAAAAGTTTCCCCTTCCCCATCCACTGCAATTATCACATTCTCTTGTTTCTGAAGATCTAAGGCAAGAAAATGCAGCAGACCATCGACCAAAGCCCAGCCACACATGACTCCAATCACGGATTCACCCCACAGCTCCCATTCACCGCCCTCTGCACCTCGCCCCCACTTGCTTGACCTGTCACTCCATGCCTTGGTTTCAGACGAGTAAGAGTGTACCGTTTCCACCTCCTTCACCGCCCTATTCTCCCAGATCTGGACCAAGTGGAAGTGCGAGGAGACAGCAGGGTTAATCATCAGAAAGGTGTGCGCGTATCTTTCCCCAGCATCCATGTCCCTTTCAAATGGAGGTGGAGGAGGACAAGAGCCGGAGCTGGCGGGCACAGTCATCAATTCCTTGGTCGCAGGGTTTGTCACGATGTACCCGAACTTGTCCTCCCGGGTGCACCCAAAGAGCAGGAGCCCGTTGCAAGAATCCAAGAGGACCATGCGCTCCACGCCAGGCAGCACTGCCGTGATGAAGGAGAAGGAAGGGTCGACCGGAGGCACGCGTTCTCCGCTCCCCGACAGGCTGGTGAATTGGCCGTAGCTGTGAGGCCCTCCGACGACGCCTTGGAAGAAGCCTTCCAGGGTCTGGGGCAGCTTCTTGCCGTTGTGGGGGTCGGTGATGATGTTGCACCAAGATTTGCACACGCACGTGCAACGGCGGAGGTCTTTGACGGGCACGCGCGAGAAGATCTCCACCATCAGCTCGTTGTGGAGGTCCGCCACCGCCCTCCTCTTTGCGCAGTCCATGCCGCGGGAGCGGGGAAGGGACGCGCTGCAAGCTGTGAGTTGGGAAGGTGATGTTCGGGATGGATGAGCACGAAAGACGGGGAGTGCGAAATGCGGCGAACGCGGAACTAACCGGCTGCCGGAGAGGGTCGGCGTCCACGTCAATGCTGCGGCGCTAGCCGACGGCGCCCTTGCTCAAATGGGGGATTCTGGAGGAAAGAAGCCTTGAGCACATTCAATGGCATAAATGTGCTGGGGTCCCTTTTTTTGCGTTTTATAAATGTTCTAAGAAAAAAACGGAACGAGCAAATAATCATCTTTGCTCTATGAGACCTTTGGGATATTGGAATGTTTTTTTTTTTGCGTAGTGCCTTTTTCTGCATATGAAATTTGTTGCGTAATTCATGTAAAACTTGTGAGTTCTAAATGAGAGAGTATTCCAACAAAGTACAAAAATTAAAATATTACATCATTTAAAGAGTTTAGGACACTTAAAAAACAAATTAAGCTCTATTAGGTAAGAACTAAATCATGTATGTTAAAAAGTAAATTACATTATTAGGGGAGAAAATGTTGAAAATGACGTTAAAAATATGGATATGACACTAATGTGATGTGTAGTATATTTAGGTCACGTTATAGTATACCATATATTTTTTATAAAAAATTATGAAATAGAGACTGTTGCAGATATTTTTTATTAGTTGGACCCTATATTTTGTGATAGGACATTTTAATTTAAGGTACGGTTGAAGATACTCTAGTAATTGGGATAAAGAACGAATTACTATCTTAGCAATATTATAATCTGTTTAGAATCACTTTGGCAATGGTGGTAGCCAGCTTAAAGTTTTCTTGATTGTCATCCAAGTTCAATTAATAAATTAATATTAACGAGATACCTTTTTATCCCTGTCTCACGGATAAACTATGTAAAATTTAAGTATCATTCTATAATCGAAGCTATCCAAAGCTTAGATATTAGGCAACCTCACAAAACTTTGATTATTGTTACAGAACTTTGGTTGACAACCTCACAGAACACAGATATTAGGCATGTATCAGCCACATGTTGGCCGATTCATACTCCTAGCTGGTAATTTACGCTCAGAAGGCTAGAACCAATCAGCTTCTCCACAAAATGAACTGGCCTTTTGATAATCATGTTTACATGTTGTCATTTGCTGCAATATTAACTCAACTACAAGTAAGATAATCACTTACCTCTCACAGTCTTGGTCTATTGGATCATCATTCACTAATAGCATAATGCAGTAAAGGTTTGGGATGCGTCCAAATTTCGGCTCGGCCTCTTTATTGTTTGCTTTGTGCCAGTTAGAGCCTCCCACATTTGGTTGTACAAAACCGGCAATTTAATGCTAGTGCCACAGACATAGAAGAACTTTTCTTTTAAAAACATAAAGAGTATCGTTACCCTAAATATGGGTACCCAATTATACTATATCAAGGTGAGACCCGATGGCCACCATAGAGGATTTCACGGGCAACCAGCCCAACGCGGAGGCTAAGGCCCACCATATTGAGGAGGGGATCCTTGCTAGTAATGTTAGAGATGACATGGTTGTACATGAGCGAAAGACCGCGTAGCATGTTTAGGACTTGTTGAGCCTCGGAGACAAGTTGGCCGACATCGCATAGGTTGTCGGCGAAGTTCTTTAGGCAGTCGGTGTACTCAGGGATGGTCATGTCACCTTAGCAGAGAGAATGGAACTCAACTTCAATGTAAACGGCACATGTGGCTCTATTGTCATGGTAGAGACCTTCAATGGAGTGCCAGGCATCATAGGTTGTCTCATTAGCCTGCATCACCATGCTTTGGAGGTCATGAGAGCAGGTGGTGTAGGTCCAATATGCGACAGTAGTATTGTTCATCACCCATTTAGGGGAACGATCATGCATTGATGTGGTTATGGAGACCAAATTTGGTGAATATAGTCAGTGTTTAGCTCTAGCGTGAAAGGGACGTGCTCCCGAATGTTAACCATCTAGACAGTCGCGTGGCGAGACAACATTGGCTAGCGGTGGAAGAGAATTGTTGCTAGAATCATTACTGATAGCATGAACAGAGGAGGCTAGGGAGGAGGAGGAAGAAGAATCGTTGTCGTAGAGGGGATTCCTCTCCATGGTAGCGGAAGCGATGAGATCGCGATGCTCAGGGTGTTAGCGAGAGGATCGAGCCAGCTTCGTATACCATGAACGATGGAGAGGTACGAAATAAACAAAGTATTTTGGGGATGATAAACTTCTTGTATTACTTCATGGTAGTACATCATATATACACTTTACATGAGTAATCAAGTGACAAACTGAAAGGGAAATAGGCTTACACCTCTTCCTAAATGATTTTGGTGGTTGAATTGCCCAACACAAATAATTGGACTAACTAGTTTGCTCTAGATTATAAGTCCTACAGGTGCCAAAGGTTCAACACAAACCAATAAAAATACCAAGAAAGGGTTCAAATAAAAAGAGCAAAAGACAACCGAAGGCTGCCCTGGTCTGGCGCACCAGACTGTCTGGTGTGCCACCGGACAGTGTCCGGTGTGCTAGGGTGGATTCCCTCCAACTCGCTAGCTTCGGGAATTTGGGGAGCCACTCCGCTATAATTCACCGGACTGTCCGGTGTAGCACCGGACTGTCCGGTGTGCCAGTGGAGCAACGGCTAACTGCGCCAACGGTCGTCTGCAAAAGCAACAATGAACAGTGAACAGTGCGCGACTGAGCGCACAGAGTCAGAGCAGGCGCCAGAAGGCGCACCGGACAGTGATCAGTGACTGTCCAGTGCACCACCGGACTGTCCGGTGGCCCCACATGTCAGAGCTCCAACGGTCGGAACCCAATGACTAGGTGACATGGCTAGCGCATCGGACAGTGTCTGGTGGCGCACCGGACTGTCCGATGCGCCATACGACAGAAGCCCTCACCAACGGCCATATTGGTGGTTGGGGCTATAAATACCCCCCAACCACCACACTTCAATACATCCAAGTTTTTAGCCATCAAACCTCATACAAGAGCTCTAGACTTCATTCCAAGACACAAACAAAGAGATCAAATCTTCTCCCAAGTCCGGAATCACTCCAAACAAATTAGTGACTAGAGAGAGAGACTTTTGTGTTCTTTTGAGCTCTTGCGCTTGGATCGCTTTTCTTCTTCCTCTATTCTTGCTTCCAAGTTCATTGTAATCAAAGCAAGAGACACCAAGTTGTGGTGGTCCTTGTAGTGGACTAAGTGTCCCATTTGAGAAGAGAAGCTCACTCGGTCTAAGTGACCGTTTGAGAGAGGGAAAGGGTTGAAAGAGACCCGGTCTTTGTGACCACCTCAACGGGGAGTAGGTTTGCAAGAACCGAACCTCGGTAAAACAAATCACTGTGTTCATCCGCTTTATTTCTTTGTTGATTTGTTTTCCCTCTCTTTCAGACTCGTTTATATTTCTAACGCTAACCCCGGCTTGTAGTTGTGCTTAAACTTTATAAATTTCAGATTTGCCTATTCACCCCCCCTCCCTCTAGGCGACTTTCAATTGGTATCAGAGCCCGGTACTTCATTAGAGCCTAACCGCTCGAAGTGATGTCGGGAGCATCCGCCATGAGGGAGATCAGGACCAGCGACAAGTCCGCAAGCTCGGGGAGAACGCATTCAAGGGAGTCCGCCCACAAGCACAAGGAGGAATCCTCTTCCTCCATCAAGTCCCAACGGAAGGGTGACAAGAAGAAGAAGATGAAGAAAGTGGTCTACTACGAGACCGACTCTTCGTCACCCTCCACCTCCGGCTCGGAATCGGCATCCGCCACTTCTAAACGCCATGAGCGCAAGAAGTATAGTAAGATGCCCCTTCGCTATCCTCGTATTTCAAAACACACTCCATTACTTTCCGTCCCATTAGGCAAACCACCTATGTTTGAAGGTGAAGATTATTCTATGTGGAGTGATAAAATGAGGCATCACCTAACCTCACTCCACAAAAGCATATGGGATATTGTTGAGTATGGAGCGCAGGTACCAAAGAAGGGGGACAAGGATTATGATTCGGAGGAGGTTGAACAAATCCAACACTTCAACTCCCAAGCCAATACTATACTCCTCGCCTCTCTAAGTCGAGAGGAGTATAATAAGGTGCAAGGGTTGAAGAGTGTCAAAGAAATTTGGGACGTGCTCAAGACCGCGCACGAAGGAGATGAAGTGACCAAGATCACCAAGCGGGAGACGATCGAGGGGGAGCTCGGTCGCTTCATGCTTCACCAAGGAGAGGAGCCACAAGCCATGTACAACCGGCTCAAAACCTTGGTGAACCAAGTGCGCAACCTTGGGAGCACCAAATGAGATGACCATGAAATGGTCAAGGTTATTCTTAGATCACTTGTTTTTCTTAACCCTACTCAAGTACAATTAATTCGTGGTGATCCAAGATATAAACTAATGTCTCTCGAGGAAGTGATAGGAAAGTTTGTGAGCTTTGAGTTAATGATCAAAGGCTCCAAACAAATTGTCGGCGTTCCGAGACCGGGGGTCCCTGAGCCGACGAGTGAATGTCGCCGCGTGCCCTAGCCCAGATGGGTCGAGCGCGAGGGCGAGCGTGAAGGGGGGAGAGCGAGGCGGCCGGAGACCGGCGTGAGGGAGGTGGGAATCCCGCGGCCTTCGTGTTCGTCCCGCGCCCAGGTCGGGTGCGCTTGCAGTAGGGGGTTACAAGCGTCCACGCGGGAGAGGGGGCGAGCGGCTCCGAGCGAGCGCGTATCTCGTCCTCGTCCCCGCGCGGCCAACCCTCTCTAAGAGGGCCCTGGTCCTTCCTTTTATAGGCGTAAGGAGAGGATCCAGGTGTACAATGGGGGGTATAGCAGAGTGCTACGTGTCTAGCGGAGGAGAGCTAGCGCCCTAAGTACATGCCGTTGTGGCAGCCGGAGAGATCTTGGCACCCAGCTGGTGTGATGTCGTGGCCGTCGGAGGAGCGATGGAGCCTGGCGGAGGGACAACTGTCGGAGCGGTTGAGTCCTTGCTGACGTCCTCTTGCTTCCGTAAGGGGGCTGAGAGCCGCCGTCGTCACAGAGTATGCAGGGCGCCATCATTGCCTATCTGGCGGAGCGAGCCAGATGGGACACCGGTCTTGTTCCCTGTGGCCCGAGTCAGCTCGGGGTAGGGTGATGATGGCGCCTCCTGTTGACGTGGCTGGTCTGCGCCCTAGGTTGGGCGATGTGGAAGCTCCTCCGAAGCCGAGGTCGAGTCTGTCTTCCGTGGACGAGGCCGAGTCCGAGCCCCCGGGTCGGGCGAGGCGGAGACCGTCGGCTGAGGCCAGGGCGTAGTCCGAGCCCTGGGGTCGGGCGAAGCGGGGTTCGTCGTCTTCCGGGTCTTAGCCCGTGTCCGAGCCCTGGGTCGGGCGGAGCGGAGTTCGCCGTCTTCCGGGACTTAGCCCGTGTCCGAGCCCTGGGTCGGGCGGAGCGGAGTTCGCCGTCTTCCGGGTCTTAGCCCGTGTCCGAGCCCTGGGTCGGGCGGAGCGGAGTTCGCCGTCTTCCGGGTCTTAGCCCGTGTCCGAGCCCTGGGTCGGGCGGAGCGGAGTTCGCCGTCTTCCGGGACTTAGCCCGTGTCCGAGCCCTGGGTCGGGCGGAGCGGAGTTCGCCGTCTTCCGGGACTTAGCCCGTGTCCGAGCCCTGGGTCGGGCGGAGCAGAGTTCGCCGTCTTCCGGGTCTTAGCCCGTGTTCGAGCCCTGGGTCGGGCGGAGCGGAGTTTCCTATGGAGCCTTCGGCCGGGCCTGACTGCATGTCAGTCTCACTCTGTCAAGTGGCACTGCGGCCGGAGTGGCGCAGGCGGCGCTGTCCTTCTGTTAGGCCGGTCAGTGGAGCGGCGAAGTGACGGCGGTCACTTCGGCTCTGCCGGCTGGGGGGCGCGCGTTAGGATAAAGGTGTCAGGCCACCTTTGCATTAAATGCTCCTGCGGTTTGGTCGGTCGGTGCGGCGATTTGGTCAGGGTTGCTTCTTAGCGAAGACAGGGCCTCGGGCGAGCCGGAAATATGTTTGCCGCTGGAGGGGGGCCTCGGGCGAGACGGAAATCCTCCGGGGTCGGCTGCCCTTGTCCGAGGCTAGGCTCGGGCGAGGCGTGATCGAGTCCCTCGAGGGGATTGATCCCTGACTTAATCACACCCATCAGGCCTTTGCAGCTTTATGCTGATGGAGGTTACCAGCTGAGAATTAGGAGCCTTGAGGGTACCCCTAATTATGGTCCCCGACAGTAGCCCCCGAGCCTCGAAGGGAGTGTTAGCACTCACTTGGAGGCTTTCGTCGCACTTTTTTGCAAGGGGACCAGCCTTTCTCGGTTGCGTTTTGTTCCGGTGGGTGCGCGCGAGCGCACCCGCCGGGTGTAGCCCCCGAGGCCTCGGAGGAGTGGTTTCACTCCTTCGAGGTCTTAATGCCTCGCGTAACGCTTCGGCTGGTCTGGTCGTTCCCTCATGCGAGCTGGTCGTAGCCCGGGTGTACGGTCGGGTCCCAAGTTCTCGGGCTGGTATGTTGACGCTGTCAACGGTTCGGCCGGATCCGGGTTTGCGAGAGCAGCCCCCGAGCCTCTGCACAGGGCGAGAGGGCGATCAGGGACAGACTCGGCTTTTTTACATACGCCCCTGCGTCGCCTTTCCGCAAGGAGGAGGGGGGAAAGCGCCATGTTGCCCTCGATGGGCGCCGAACATGGTGTCTCCGGTGAGCTGCAAGCGGGTGATCCGAGTGGACGTCCGTGCCCCGTTCGTTAGGGGTCGGCTAGGGGCCCAGAGGCACGCCCAAAAGTACCTGCGGGTGATCTACCGGACCCGGTCCCCTGGCGACGGGGTCCGAGGGCTCGATGCCTCCCTCTAATGGGATTCCGTTACAAGATCGTTCCCGCCGGTCTCGGAAATGTCCTAGGGTACCTCGGGAGCGCAGCCCGAGCCTTGGTTATGTATCGAACGTACCCATGGTCATCCCTCGCTCGGCGTCTGAGGCGGCTGTGAACCCTTCGGGGGCCAGCCTTCGAACCCCTGATCAGTAGTGGGTGCGGAGCCCGAGTGGCCTGAGGCGGTCGTTGAACCCTTTTGAGGGGCCGGCCTTCGAACCTCTGACCAGTAGTGGGTGTAGGGCCCACGTGATCTGAGGCGGCTGTCGAACCCTTCCGAGGGGCCAGCCTTCGAACCTCTGATCAGTAGGGAGGCTCGGGGCCTGGTTCCTTCACGGGGAAGGATCCTTTTCGGGGTATCCCCCTTTCCTGGTCCCTGTTGCAAGAGAGAGAAAGAGGAAAAAAGGAAAAGGATACGAAATCGAACGACGCGGCGTACCTTTTTTGACGCGGTCATTATGGCGAAGGCGAAGCGTCGCCCGCTTCTCCTGCCAAAGACGCCGCCTGTCCCGCCGCGGAGTTAATGCGACGAGGGCGAGTGGTTGGAGGGGCGACCGTTGCGCGTGCGCGAGCCATTCGAGGGACGGAGCACGAGCGCGTTGTCTTCACGCCGTGAGAGAGGGTTCTCTTGCTGCCCCCGGATGGGGCGTGAGCTTGGCTGACGACGGGGCTGCTGCTGCTGCCCGCCTGCCACCGCCATTACTGCCGGCCCACTTTTGGCCGCATTTGACCGTCGCGCCAGGCTGGCGCTGCTGGGTCGCGCGCTGGGTCGCCTCGAGTCGCGGTATTGGTTCCGCAGTCGAGGAGGCGCGGTAGTGGCGCAAGTGGCAGTGCAGTTGCATGCACGAAGCATACGGCGCGCCGGTTGCATGACGCGTGGGCCTGGGCCCCCATGCCGGGCGTGTTGGGAGTCGGAGAAATGCGCCCACTTGGCGCGGTTGCATACCGCCTGCATGGCTGCCCGCCACTACAGGAATTCCGTTGACTCTCGTCGGCCAGATTAATTCCCGTCGGCCAGTGTAAAAGCCGACGGGAATTAAGTAACTCCCGTCGGTCGTCAACTAGCTGACGGGAATTATTTTAATTCCCGTCGGCCACGTCACCTAGCCGACGGGGTTAAGTAATTCCCGTCGGCTTTGTCCCTAAGCCGACGGGGGTTATTTAATTCCCGTCGGCCACGTTATAGGCCGACGGGGATTAATGGTTTTAGAGCCACGTCCGAGCCCGCGCGGACTCATTCTTCCTCCTCTCTCTCGCTGAAACTGACGAGCCGCCGTCGCCGCCGCCGCCCGTCCGAGCCGCCGCCCGCCCGCGCCCCAACGCCGGCGCCCGCCCGCACCCCCAACGCCGCCGCCCGCCCGAGCCCCCAACACCGCCGCCCGCCCGAGCCGCCGCCCGCCCGTGCCCCCGAGCCGCCGCCGCTCGCCCCAGCCGCCGCCCGCCCGAGCAGCCGCGTGGCCGAGCTCCTGCGCCGCCGGGCCGCCGAGCCGCCACGCCACCGCGTCGCCGTCATCCGAGGCCCGCCACCCGACGCCGGAACGCCGCCCCCGAGGCCGCCAACGCCCTCAGCTCGTCCCGGAGCGCCGCCGTCCGCCCGAACGCCGCTTCTAGCCCTCGTCGAGGTATAATCCTACCTATATGTAAATACATGTGATTATTTTCGTCGGTTTTTTATGGCCGACGGGAGTTAGCTTTAATGTGATTAGAGTGTGATTAGAGTTAGTTTATGTGGCTTGATTAGAGTGTGATTATTGTTTATTTTCGTCGGTTTTTATGGCTGACGGGAGTTAACTGTAATACAATTACAATTTGTTAGTTTAATATCACATGTTAATTTTCGTCGGTTTTAATATCACATGTTATTTGTTAGTATGATTTGACTTAAAATTGGATGTTGCAATATTGTTAATTAATTATTATCATGTTAATGTGATGAAGGTGATGTTATGTATATATATATATATAGTTTTACTACTTACCTATAGATATATGTGTGACGTGTAGAAACATAAATGTCTCACACGCACTCTTTACTCGTACACACAGCCGCAATAATGGGTGATAGACGTGATTGGATGTATGAAGGTTTCAAGAAGGGTGGGTGTCATACAAGTGAATGGTTTGTCAAGACGCAGATATTTCTGGACCATGCAGCTGCTTTGTCACAAATAGATAATATTAGGTGTCCATGCAATAAATGTAGAAATATGACGAGCCACACCAAGAGGCAGGTCACACTACACCTGTGTTCGCATGGTTTCGTGCCAGGCTATAAGGTCTGGTATCTCCATGGTGATGACGTTGAACGAGCAGCAGAAGTAGAAGTTGATGATGGTGAAGATGATGTTGATAGGATGGACCAGATGCTTGAGGATCTGCAGCCTGAACTGGCACCAGATCATCATGATTCACCTACACCGGAGGTTCAGAAGTTCTTCGACCTACTCAAAGCGTCAGAAGAGCCTCTTCACGGGCACACTGACGTGACCGTACTGGAATTCGTGACCCGACTGATGTCAATCAAGTCCAAGTTTGCATTCTCAATTAATTGTTACAAGGAGCTTGTGGATTTGATTAGCGAGGTTCTTCCTACGGGTCACAAGATGCCCAAAGACATGTACCAGTCCAAGAAATTGCTTGAAGGTCTTGGTATGGAGTATGAGAAGATTGATGTTTGCCAAGACAATTGTATGCTTTTTTGGAAGGAACATGGCAGAGAACAGAAATGCTTAAAATGTGGGAAGTCGAGGTACGTGGAGCTTGTAAATGAAGATGGGGAGAAGGTGGTGACAAAGGTTGCACATAAACAGCTTCGGTACATGCCTCTCACTCCTAGAGTGAAACGTTTGTTTCTCTCGAGGAAGACCGCTATGCACATGAGGTGGCATAAAGATTGTACGAACAGACAAGATGGGTTAATGGTGCACCCGTCAGATGGTGATGCATGGAAGGCTCTTGACAAATTTGATCCAGATTTTGCCAGCGATGCAAGAAACGTTCATATCGGCTTGGCAACTGATGGTTTCACGCCGTTCAATATGACCGCTGCGTCGTATTCATGTTGGCCTGTCATTGCCATACCGTACAACCTTCCACCTGCTCTATGCATGAAATATGAGTTTATGTTCCTATGTCTTGTTATACCTGGGCCTGAGCATCCTGGCGTACGCCTCAATGTGATGCTTCAACCACTGATTGAAGAGTTAAAGAAGCTATGGCAAGGTGTGGAAGCCTATGACTGCTTCAAGAAGCAGAAATTCAATCTTCGTGTTGCATATCTGTTCTCGGTTCATGATTTTATGGCGTATGGTATTTTCTCTGGATGGAGCGTGCATGGTAGATTGACGTGCCCTTATTGTGCTAAAGATACAGATTGTTTTCGTCTTAGTGCTGGTGGCAAGATATGTTACTTTGATTGCCATAGATGTTTTCTACCCTTCAATCACCCCTTCAGAAGGCAGAGAAAGGAATTTAGGAAGGGCACCATTGTCACGAAGGGACCGCCCAAGCGACGTAGTGGGATAGAAATTACAGAAGAGCATATGAAACTTGTCCTAGACGAGAGTGGGAAAAGGTATCAAGGTTTTGGTGAGGAGCATAACTGGACTCACATATGTGGCTTGTGGGAGCTTCCTTATGCTAAGTCATTGATTTTGATGCACAACATCGACGTCATGCATCAAGAGAGTAACTTTTGCCAAGCTCTCATAAATACATGCATGGATTTCCCTGATAAAACGAAAGACAATGACAAGGCACGCATGGACTTAGCAGTGATATGTGATCGTCCAACCCAAGTGCTTAGAGAAAACGGAGGCAAACCAAAAGCTGACTATTGTCTGAAATCTAAGCAACGGAAAGAAGTGATGAAGTGGATGAAGGATATTAAATTTCCCGATAGTTATGCCGCTGGTTTTAGAAGATCTGTGAACTTGAAGACAATGAAGATGAATGGACTGAAGAGCCATGACTTCCACATAATTATGGAGAGGCTCATGCCTGTAATGTTTCGTGGGTACATTTCCGAAGCTGTGTGGAAAACGTTAGCTGAAGTTAGCTATTTCTATAGACAGTTGTGTGCTAAAGAAATCAGAAGAGATGTGATGGAATAGCTGGAGAAAGAGGCACCAGTGCTTTTGTGCAAATTGGAAAAAATATTTCCACCGGGTTTCTTCAATCCTATGCAGCATCTCTTTATACATCTTCCATATGAGGCTAAGGTCGGTGGTCCTGTTCAGTATAGGTGGATGTTTCATATAGAAAGAGCATTAAAGAAGCTTAGAGCAATGGTGGGCAATAAGGCAAGAGTTGAAGGATGTATTGCGGAACAATTTAAACTAAAGGAGGTAGCACACTTCACAAGTTGTTACTTTGCAGAAGAACATAATGTATTTGCTCGAAAGAAAAGGTACCATGATGATGAACGAGAGATGCCTCCGTGTAGTGATCTTTCGATTTTTCAGACAAACGGCAAAGCCGTTGGTCCACCCAAGGCATATCACCTAAGTATGGAAGAACGGAAGTCTGCTTTACTGTACATGTTCACGAATATGCCTGAGGTGGAGAAATACTTTGTGTAAGACTTGTTTTCTTAAACTGTTCATATGTGAATTAGTTTATGTTATCAAATATCTCATGTCATACAATAATATTTGACAGCGAGTTTGATGAACAAAACATGAGGTGTCTCGGTAGGCCAACAGCGAGAGACATAGACAAATTGCGACGCGATGGTATGCATGGGCGACCTAATTTCATTATGTGGCTTCGGGACCGTGTAAGTCTTAATTATGTGGCTCCGAGAGCTAATTTAATTTAACTAATATTACAGAATTTGCTAATGCTTTGTGGCATGATTGACAGTTTGGGGAGGAAATGAATTTGAATGATGACTTACGTCAGTTATCTATTGGAAGTGTAACTGCCAAAAGCTATGGACGTTACGACGTCAATGGATATCGCTTTCGTTCAAGCATTTTCGAATCAAGTCATCCTATGGCCGCCACTCAAAATAGTGGAGTCGTTACTAGGGCAACCGACATGGAAGGACACGAAGCCTGCTATTACGGGAAAATCAAAAATATAATCGAGATTACATTTGCTAGAAATAAGCCTTTAGCGCTAGTTTTCTTTGAGTGTAAATGGTATGACCCGAAGTATTATAGGACCGAATTTGGGATGACACAGATCCAACCTGAGAAATTGCTTCAAGGACACGACACGTATATCCTTGCCCATCAAGCAGACCAAGTTTATTTCTCGACATATCCATGCAAAAAGTTGTCTAAATGGAGGGTTGTGTACAATGTAAATCCCCGCGAACGCCTATACACTCCTGGTGAGGATGAATATCAAATTGGTCACCTTGAGCAGGTTGATGAGGTGTTTCAAGAAGAAGAGTTGCCAACTAGTTTTCATATTGATCCTGCACCAGCATTAGATTCACTAGTTGCAGACGTTAACGACTTAACTTTTCCCGAGAGACGGAGAAGACAACCTGTTAGGAGAAAAGTTACATGGCGACCTCTGCATAGAAGAGAACAAATAGATCCTGATTTTGATGATATTTAACAAGTAAAGTTGTTTTGTTATTTCATTTGTTTATATTTTAAGTATTATGTCATTTTTGATGCACTAATGAATAATTTCTTATTTTTTATGCAGGATGCCGCCAAAATCAAAGAAGTCAGTGAAGGGGTTGTTCAAGGGCCTGGGCCTTTTTCAGGGCAGTTCTTCGAGCAGCAGCAGACGTCGAGAGCTGTTGAGCGCGGTACAAGGAGATGAGGTAACATATCTTGTACAAATAAATTTGTTTACATATTTACAAATAAATCTTGAGTTGTATGTACCAGGATGAGCAGCACACTGAGGAGCAGCACATTGAGGAGGAGGAGCACAATGAGGCTGAGCAGCACAATGAGGAGGTGGAGCACAATGAGGAGGTGGACCACGTGACATGGGACCAGGCCGCACAGCATCACCAGCCATGGGACCAGTGGGACCACCAGAGAGAGCAGCAACAAGCGTGGGACCAGTGGGGCCAACAGGGCGAACCGACTGACAACCCGATGGATGATGGCTCGGGAGGCTCTTCAGCGACACGCACACGTCGCTCAAGAAAAAGCCACTCAGTAAAGCCTCGTCACGCGATAGAGCGAGAGGCTGATAGGACTTTAATCATGCCACATGGAGATCGGTGAGTGTAATATATTAACTTATCTAATATAACTATTATGTGTATTGTTAATGTTTTTGTGTAATGCAGGAATTGGGAGGACCTGTCCTTTGACGGCAAGGGACACCACACTCAGGTTAACCTTACGTTGGGTTCTCTTTGCCGCCTTCACTACCCTGGTATAGTGAAGGTGTCAAACGGTGATACCGAGGATGAGGTGCTCGTCAGTACCTGGGATGAGTACAAGTTTAAAAAGGAACGAAACCACACCGACAGACAGGGACTTGTGCGTAATGACTTTTGGGTATGAATTCTTTATTATTTTTGTTATGTTTCTTAATATTGTAAATCTATGACTTATACCATTGTATTTGTATTCTTTATGTTGTAGCTTCGATATCGGTTGCCTGACGGAGAGGATTACATGGGGCACGCTGAACGTGTCTTGCAAAACAATGCAAAGAAGCTGGTGAAGGATGCCATATACTATGCGAGAATTCAGGCTACAAACCTGTATTTTCAAAAGCATCCAGAAGAAGCGGGCCCCTTGAATAAAAAGAAAGGGTCCTCAAAGATATATTTGACTGAGGATCAATATCGTGAGGTTAGTATTCAATTTGTTTTACCTTTATATTTATTGTTGTGATTGATATAATATGTAACATTGTGTGTGTGCAGGTGATGGTTCCATGGATGGCGCCCGTGCCTGATGCGTACTATGCTTGGTGTCGATATTGGGCTTTCGAAGGCTTCCAGAAAGCGTCAGCGCATCACAGACAATGTCGAGGAACCAATCCTAACCACAAGTTTGGCGGTGACGACATGATACGAAAAGCTAAAAGAATGGTAAGTTTGATCTTTCTATGTCGATCAACAAATAATACAATTGCTTATGAATGTTTTTTGTTTATACAGGAAGCTACAAGTGGCCAAAAGCCTAGTGACATTGAGGTGTACCAGGAGGGCCACAAAGGACCAGACCCGAACAACCCTGACCAGCTCTGCAGCCAGACAGCCACGGATCGCTTGGTGAGTTTTGGCTCAAAAGTTCAAACGTTCAAAGTATATAAATTCCTGCATTTGTAAGGTTGTGAATGATGTATAGGCGGCATATGGGGAGGAGATGGTTCGTCGCCATGACCCTGACTATGACTGGCGCCATGAACCGGTGGATCCCTCGGTGGTGTACGCAAGTGGTGGTGGCAAAGCGCATGGATGGTAAGCTCTAACTTATGAAATTATATGGTTGACACTAAATTGATTATGCAGTAATAACATTTTTTGAATCACTTATAGATACGCACTCTTCGACGGATTCATTGACTCGTCGTCGGTGAGATCTCAGAGGACGGGTTCATCTTCCCGTAGCTCATGCTCTCGTCGACCGAACGAGCAGGAGTTGGAGATTATGAGGATGCGTGAAGAGATGAGACAACAACGCGAATTTATGGAGGCTTGCAATGCTCATAATCAAGCGATGTATCAAGTGAGTACACATAATCCGAACTCTAAATTATTATATTTCAATACAACATCTTCAATAGTAACACATATGTGTTTAACAGTTAATGCAGCAACAGGGCATGACATCAAATTTTCCACCGCCACCACAATGGAGCCAATTTGCAAACACACCAGTTCCACCACCACAGTTCACCACCCCTCCGACACATATACCTGCACCTGGAGATAGGGTACGTTTGATAACTCTCCATTAATTTATACACTTGTATACTTTTTGATATTTGCATTTAACGTGTTGATATTTGCTAACTTGCATAGGTTACGCCTGAAGCGGGTGGCAGTGGGTCTGATCCAGCAGTAGGGACTGGATTTGTTGACTCGCTCTTCGCGTTCCCTCCTCCTGGTGGTGAAGGCGGCAGCGGTCAAAGCTCTAACCACCCAAGTGGTGGTTATCTCTAAACACTTAAACTTATGTTTGAAATGTCGTACTCGTTGGTGGATGTTATGTTTCAATACTATGTCGTACTCGTTGTTTGATGTTGGTGGATGCTATGTTTGAATACTATGTCGTACACGTTGGTGGATGTTTTAATTATAAATGCAAGTGTTTATGTCTAAATGCATGTGTTTGTGGATGTCGTATCTCTATATGTGTTTGTAATGTGGCTGTTATATGTGATTTATATTATGTTTGATATATGTTATGTGTGCAGAAATAGTGACATAATTTAGTGCTGTTTTTGTACCAGTATAGAGTAATTCCCATCGGCCCAGTTAATTCCCGTCGGCTATGGTCGAACCGACGGGAATTAATTACTAACTCCCATCGGCCCAGTTAATTCCCGTCGGCCACGCAGGGCCGACGGGAATTAATTAATAACTCCCGTCGGCCTGGGGAACCGACGGGAATTAATATGTGACGCCCGTCGGCCAGCAGAATCGACGGGAATTAGCCGTAATTCCCGTCGGCCACTATCTAGCCGACGAGAATTAATTATTCCCGTCAGCCGCCGACGGGGATAACCTTATCCCCGACAAGGGACGCCTGTCGGCCTGAAACCGACGGGAATAAGCCCTAAACCGACGGGAATTACTTATTCCCGTCGGTTTAGGGCTTATTCCCGTCGGTTTCAGGCCGACGGGAATTAAGTGAATTCCTGTAGTGCGCCCTTTCGCCCGCTGGTCTGGGCAAAAGTGGAGGATCGCTCGTAACCACTGGGCGGTTGTACGCACCGCGCACGGCGGTTTGGCTTCTTCTGCTCCGAGCCAGGTTCGCATGACGTGTGGGACCCAGCCCCCGCGCCATAGGGGAGGACCTTGGAGTGTGTTGGAGAAGACTCAGCCCGCGACGGTTGGGGGCGCAAGTAGGGAGAGTCGCCTTTAAAAGGAGGTTGACCCCCTTTGGAAGGCGACCATGTCTTCGCGCTCCCTTATGCATCGTGTCTTTCCACCTTCCAAGCCCCCGGATGGGGGATACTCGCCGTCTTTCCGCCTCATCGTTGGAGGAACGCAACTCCGTGGGAGTTGGTACCTTTCAGCCATCGTTCGGCTTCAAGGATTTTCATCATGCAGCCCGGCTGCACCCCTCCGCCGGCGGTCACCCAAGATGGTGACCTCCAGTTTGATGGTGGGGGAAAGCGAGCTGGGCTGCGGCCTCTGCCCCTCCCTCAGCCTCAAGGATTTTCATCACCAGGGCTGGGGAGGGGAGTGAGCCGAGTTGGGGTCGGCCCCTGCGTGGGTGGTGGCCCGCTCCTTCCCTCAGTGATCGGAGGGAAAGGGCGGTCGTCGTCCGTGGCGCCGGCTGCTGCAGCGTGCCTGGCTCTCGGACGCGAGTGGCTTCGGAGCCGCTCCCGGCGCCGGCGTCTACCACGGCAGCTGGAAGAGGTTCTTTCGCCGACGAGATAGCCAGGGCCGCCCACGGACCAACCTCCAACTCTACGGCCTTCTGCTCGTCCTTGCCTCACGAGTTTGGGCATGGGCGGGGGCCTCTTGGCAGCAGCATCCGCCCTGAGGTCAGCGCTGCCGCTGTTCGGCCCCCCCGGAGCAGAAGTCGTCGTCGTCGTCACTGCTGGAGCGGGCGACGGCGCGCCGTTTGTCGGTCTTGTGTTGCTCCGCAGGCCCCTCCCCATTGAGTGGGGTTGTTCGTACCTGCGGAGGTGGAACTGGAGTTCTGTTTGTAATGGCACTTTGAATGCCAGTGTTTTTGTTCATTGTGGCTGTCGGGGCCTGAACATGTATGTAATTTTGGCACGGAGCCGTGTTTTTTCCTCCTTTTCGAGCACTAAGACTCGCCTGTTGGTTGTCTGAACCGCTTCACCAAGCGTGAGTCGCCCCGTGTAAAGGTGACGAGTGAGGTATCCGTATCCCGGAGGCGTGGGATCCATCGGCTCGGTCGGCCTTGTTGTCCGAGGCTTCTCTAGCTTAATTAAAGGAACCCCTCGGCCGCTCTCCGATGAGCCGAGGCCAGGGGTAGCGATGTCAGCGCGAACAAAGGCAGAGTTGGCTCGAAAAGAAGACCAGGTCGGCCGGAGCCTGGCGGGGTCGTCCGTCAGCGGGACCGACGCCGGAATTGATCTGCCGAGGCCTTGGGCCGGGCTGATGTCCTTGGGGGACAGCTAGCCGAGGCCCCGGGGTGACCGACCGAGCCGCCTGCTCGGGCCGGATTCTTGGAGAAGACCCTGGCGGCGATGGCCCGGGCTTGGTGACGACGTTGCCCTTCAGAGCGGAGACCCTCGGACCGCGTCGCCGTCCGAGGCTGGGTCGGACCTCGCCAAAGGTGTCGTCGATGCCGAGGGTGCTGCTGCTCCCTTCCAGCGTCAAGACCCGAGCCTGCAGGATCGGATTGTCTTGTAGCGTGTGTTTCCTGCGGCCGCCGAGGCCAAAACACACCCTCGCCGTGTTGTAAAGCTGCGTCACTTTTCCTCTTGTTTCGAGTATCTGGACTTTTTTGTCGGTAACAGAAATGTTTGTGCAAGCGAGAGTTGCTTCTCGCGGAAGGTGATGAGTGAGGTATCCGTATCCCGGAGGTGTAGGAGTCCCTCGGCTCGGTCGGCCTTGCCGCTTACGCGCACTCTTACCCGTCCATGGGGCTCTGTCACCGACGCAGTCGAGAAGGCTCGAAGGATCGCTTCGGCAGAAGAGCTTTCGAACGTGAAGACTTGTTCGGTCCGCAGAATCACTTATCCGAATGTGAGTTACTTATCGCAGAAGGTGATGAGTGAGGTATCCGTATCCCAGAGGCATAGGAGTCCCTCGGCTCGGTCAGCCTTGGCTGCTTACGTGTACTCCGTCGTTTTCAGGATCCACTTTCGAAGTAGCCAAAAAGCGCGAAAGACATTCTAGCAGAAAAGATCTTTTTTCGTGGAAAATTTCGACGCAGAGGGGGTTCCCCCCCTTTTAGCCCCCGAGGGAGGGTCGGGCTTTGCCGAGGCGAGGCCGACCCTTCCTTGATGACTAAACTTTGCGTGGATGCAAGGTATATGATCAACTTGAAAACATCTTAAGGGTAGAAGCGACGTAGCTGTTGGATGTTCCAGGCGTTGCCGTAGACCTCGCCTTGACTGTTGGCCAGCTTGTACGTTCCGGGCTTCAGAACTTTGGCGATGACGAACGGCCCCTCCCAGGGAGGCGTGAGCTTGTGCCGCCCTCGGGCGTCTTGTCGCAGCCGAAGCACCAGGTCGCCCACCTGGAGGTCTCGGGACCGGACCCCTCGGGCGTGGTAGCGTCGCAGGGACTGCTGGTACCGCGCCGAGTGTAGCAAGGCCTTGTCCCGAGACTCCTCCAGCTGGTCTAGCGAGTCTTCTCGGCTAACTTGGTTGCTTTGGTCGGTGTAGGCCCTCGTCCTCAGGGAACCGTATTCTAAGTCTGTGGGCAAGATGGCTTCGGTCCCATAGACTAGAAAGAACGGCGTGAAGCCGGTGGCTCGGCTCGGCGTTGTCCTCAGACTCCAGACCACCGAGGGGAGTTCCTTCATCCACCGCTTGCCGAACTTGTTGAGGTCGTTGTAGATCCGAGGCTTGAGCCCTTGTAGAATCATGCCGTTGGCACGCTCTACCTGCCCATTCGTCATGGGATGAGCCACGGCGGCCCAGTCCACCCGGATGTGGTGATCCTCGCAGAAGTCCAGGAACTTTCTGCTGGTGAACTGGGTGCCGTTGTCGGTGATGATGGAGTTCGGGACCCCGAAGCGATGGATGATGTTGGTGAAGAACGCCACCGCCTGCTCGGACCTGATGCTGTTCAGGGGTCAGACCTCGATCCACTTGGAGAATTTGTCGATGGCGACCAGCAGGTGCGTGTAGCCCCCGGGTGCCTTCTGCAAGGGGCCGACGAGATCCAGACCCCACATAGCAAAAGGCCAGGTGATGGGTATCGTCTGTAGAGCCTGAGCAGGCAGGTGGGTCTGCCTCACGTAGAATTGACACCCTTCGCAGGTGCGGACAATTCTGGTGGCGTCGGCCACCGCCGTCGGCCAGTAGAAACCTTGTCGGAAGGCGTTTCCAACGAGGGCTCGAGGTGCTGCGTGATGGCCGCAAGCCCCCGAGTGTATCTCTCGTAGGAGCTCCTGACCTTCGGCGATGGAAATGCATCGCTGGAGGATGCCTGAGGGGCTGCGGTGGTAGAGCTCCTTTCCATCTCCCAGCAAGACGAACGACTTGGCGCGCCGCGCCAACCGCCGAGCCTCGGCTCGGTCGAGGGGTAGCTCTCCTCGGTGGAGATATTGCAGGTACGGGGTCTGCCAGTTTCGATTAGGCGTGACCCCGCTTCGCTCCTCCTCGACGCGCAGTGCCTCACCCTCGGGGGCCGAGGGTACCTTGGACTGAACCGAGGGCGCCTCGGGCCGAGCTAAGGGTGCCTCGGGTTGAGCCGAGGGTGCCTCGGACTGAGCCGAGGGCGCCTCGGGTTGAGCCGAGGGTGCCTCGGACTGAGCCGGGGGTACCTCGGACTGGGCCGAGGGTACCTGGGGCTCGGACGTGTCGTCGATCTTGACGGAGGGTTGATGCAGGTCTCGGGAGAAGACGTCCGGGGGAACCGCTGTTCGCCCCGAGGCTATTTTAGCCAGCTCGTCCGTAGTCTCGTTGTAGCGCCGGGCGATGTGGTTGAGCTCGAGCCCGTAGAACTTGTCTTCCAGGCACCGAACCTCATCGCAGTAGGCCTCCATCTTCGGGTCGCGGCAATGGGAGTTCTTCATGACTTGGTCGATGACGAGCTGCGAGTCACCGCGAGCGTCGAGGCGTCGGACCCCTAGCTCGATGGCGATCCGCAACCCGTTGACCAGAGCCTCATACTCGGCCACATTGTTGGACGCCGGGAAATGGAGGCGTAGCACGTAGCGTAGGCGCTTCCCGAGGGGCGAGATGAAGAGTAGGCCTGCGCCGGCTCCTGTCTTCATCAGCGACCCATCGAAGAACATAGTCTAGAGTTCCGGCTGGATCGGAACTGTTGGGAGCTGGGTGTCGACCCATTCAGCCACGAAGTCCGCTAAGACCTGGGACTTGATGGCCTTCCGAGGAGCGAACGAGATTGTTTCGCCCATGATTTCCACCGCCCACTTTGCAATCCTACCCGAGGCCTCTCGGCACTGGATGATCTCCCCCAGGGGAAGGATGACACCACAGTTACTGGATGAGACTTGAAGTAGTGTCGCAACTTCCGCCGTGTCAGGATCACCGCATACAGCAGCTTCTGCACTTGTGGGTAGCGGATCTTGGTCTCGGACAGTACCTCGCTGACGAAGTAGACTGGCCTCTGAACGGGCAATGCATGCCCCTCTTCTTGCCTCTCGACCACAATCGCGGCGCTGACCACCTGAGTGGTCGCGGTGACATAGACCAAGAGGGCTTCTCCGGCAGTTGGGGGCACCAAGATAGGCGCCTTCGTGAGGAGCGCCTTCAGGTTCCCGAGGGCTTCCTCGGCCTCAGGGGTCCAAGTGAAGCACTCGACCTTCCTCAAGAGGCGGTACAGAGGTAGACCTCTTTCGCCGAGGCGTGAGATGAAGCGGCTCAGAGCCGCGAGACATCCCATGACCCTCTGTATGCCTTTCAAGTCCTTGATGAGCCCCATGCTGGTGATGGCTGCGATCTTCTCCGGGTTGGCTTCGATGCCCCGCTCGGAGACGATGAACCCTAAGAGCATGCCTCGGGGCACCCCAAAGACACACTTCTCGGGATTTAGCTTGACGCCTTTCGCCTTGAGACATCGGAATGTCACTTCAAGGTCGGAAAGGAGGTCGAAAGCTTTCCTCGTCTTGACTACGATGTCATCGACGTAGGCCTCGACCGTGCGGCCGATGTGTTCGCCGAACACATGGTTCATGCACCGCTGGTACGTCGCGCCCGCATTCCTCAAGCCGAACGGCATGGTGACATAGCAGTACATGCCGAAGGGTGTGATGAATGAAGTCGCGAGCTGGTCGGACTCTTTCATCCTGATTTGATGATACCCTGAGTAGGCATCGAGGAAAGACAGGGTTTCGCACCCAGCAGTGGAATCCACGATTTGATCGATGCGAGGCAGAGGGTAGGGAACCTTCGGACATGCTTTGTTGATACCAGTGTAGTCTACACACATCCGCCATTTCCCCCCTTTCTTTCTCACAAGCACAGGGTTGGCAAGCCATTCGGGATGGAATACCTCTTTGATGAACCCTGCCGCCATTAGCTTGTGGATCTCCTCGCCTATGGCTCTGCGCTTCTCCTCGTCGAATCGGCGCAGAGGCTGCTTGACGGGTCGGGCTCCGGCTCGGATGTCCAGCGAGTGCTCGGCGACATCCCTCGGTATGCCGGGCATGTTCGAGGGACTCCACGCGAAGACATCAGCGTTCGCGCGGAGAAAGTCGACGAGCACTGCTTCCTATTTGGGACCGAGCTCGGAGCCGATCCGGACTTGCTTGGAGGCATCACTGCTGGGGTCGAGGGGGACGGACTTAACCGTCTCCGCTGGCTCAAAGTTGCTGGCGTGACGCTTCACGTCTGGCACCTCCTTAGAGAGGCTTTCCAGGTCGGCGATGAGGGCCTCGGACTCGGCGAGGGCCTCGGCGTACTCCACGCACTCCACGTCGCATTCGAACGCGTGTTTGTACGTGGGGCCGACGGTGATGACCCCGTTGGGGCCCGGCATCTTGAGCTTCAGGTAGGTGTAGTTGGGGACGACCATGAACTTCACGTAGCATGGTCTTCCCAGTACCGCGTGGTAGGTTCCTCGGAACCCGACCACCTCGAACGTCAGGGTCTCCCTTCAGAAGTTGGAGGGTGTTCCGAAGCAGACGGGAAGGTCGAGTTGTCCGAGGGGCTGGACGCGCTTCCCGGGAATGATCCCATGGAAGGGCGCAGCGCCTGCTCGGACGGAGGACAGATCGACACGCAGGAGTCCGAGGGTCTCGGCGTAGATGATGTTGAGGCTGCTGCCTCCGTCCATGAGGACCTTGGTGAGCCTGACGTCGCCGATGACGGGGTCGACGACGAGCGGGTATTTCCCCGGGCTCGGCACATGGTCGGGGTGATCGGCTCGGTTGAAGGTGATGGGCTTGTCGGACCAGTCTAGATAGACTGGCGCCGCCACCTTCACCGAGCAGACCTCCCGGCGCTCTTGCTTGCGGTGCCGAGCTGAGGCATTCGCCGCTTGCCCACCGTAGATCATGAAGCAGTCGCGGACCTCGGGGAACTCTCCTGCTTGGTGATCTTCCTTCTTATTGTCGTCGCGGGCCCTGCCACCCTTCGCGGGTGGCCCGGCCCTGTGGAAGTGGCGCCGAAGCATGACGCACTCCTCAAGGGTGTGCTTGACGGGCCCCTGGTGATAGGGGCACGACTCTTTGAGCATCTTGTCGAAGAGGTTGGCACCTCCGGGGGGTTTCCGAGGGTTCTTGTACTCGGCGGCGGCGACAAGGTCCGCGTCGGCGGCGTCGCGTTTCGCTTGCGACTTCTTCTTGCCCTTCTTCTTGGCGCCGCGCTGAGTTGACGCCTCGGGAGCATCTTCCGATGGGTGGCCCTGGGGCTGCTTGTCCTTTCGGAAGATAGCCTCGACCGCCTCCTGGCTGGAGGCGAACTTGGTGGCGATGTCCATCAGCTCGCTCGCCCTGGTGGGGGTCTTGCGACCCAGCTTGCTCACCAGGTCGCGGCAGGTGGTGCCGGCGAGGAACGCGCCGATGACATCCGAGTCGGTGATGTTGGGCAGCTCGGTGCGCTGCTTCGAGAATCGCCGGATGTAGTCCCGGAGAGACTCCCTCGGCTACTGCCGGCAGCTTCGGAGGTCCCAGGAATTCCTGGGGCGCACGTAAGTGCCCTGGAAATTGCCGGCGAAAGCTTGGACTAGGTCGTCCCAGTTGGAGATCTGCCCCAGAGGCAGGTGCTCCAACCAGGCGCGAGCAGTGTCGGAGAGGAACAGGGGGAGGTTGCGGATGATGAGGTTGTCATCGTCCATTCCAGCTAGTTGGCAGGCCAGACGGTAGTCCGCGAGCCACAGTTCCGGTCTCGTCTCCCCTGAGTACTTTGTGATAGTAGTCGGGGGTCAGAACCGGGTCGGGAACGGCGCCCGTCGTATGGCCCGGCTGAAGGCCTGCGGACCGGATGGTTCGGGCGAGGGACTCCGATCCTCCCCGCTGTCGTAGCGTCCCCCACGCCTGGGGTGGTAGCCTCGGCACACCCTCTCGTCGAGGTGGGCCCGACGGTCGCGGTGATGGTGCTCGTTGCCGAGGCGACCCGGGGCCGCAGGCGCTGTGTTGCGCGTGCGCCCGGTGCAGACCGAGGCTTCCCGCATGAATCGGGAAGTCGCGGCATGAGGTTCCGAGGGGTACCCCTGCCTTCGGGAGGCAGAGCTCTCGGCCCGTCGGACCGTGGCGCCTTCCAGGAGATTCTTGAGCTCCCCCTGGATTCGCCGCCCCTCGGTGGTTGATGGCTCCGGCATCTCACGGAGAAGCATCGCTGCTGCAGCCAGGTTCCGGCCGACCCCACTAGATGCGGGTGGTGGCCTGACTCTGACGTCGTCGGCGACGCGGCGCTGGAAGCCCTGGGGTAGATGGCGTATTTCTCCGGCCGGGGGTTGGCCCGCCCATGCCTGCCCGACGTCCCGGCGGATCGGCTCAAGCGCTCCTGCTCCCCCGTCGAGCCTGGCCTGCACCCCGCGGATTTGCTCGAGCTGTGGGTCATGGTCCCCCACCTGAACGGGGACCACAGCTAGCTCTCGTGGGATGTCAACGCGAGGCACCGGCCTAGGGAGATCACCGTCCTCCGGCATGCCGAGATGGTTGCCTTCGAAGGGACCCCCTAGATCGACGTGGAAACATTCGCGGCTTGGGCCGCAGTCCTCGTCACCGAGGCTACGGCTACCGTCGGAACAGCCGGAAAGGCAGTAGTCGCATGCGGTCATAAAGTCCCGCATGGCACTGGGGTTGCCAAGTCTAGAGAAATCCCAACAGATGCTGGGCTCGTCGTCTTCCTCGGACCCAGAGGGCCCGTAGGTCGAGACGTCCGTCAGCCGGTCCCAAGGTGACCGCGTACGAAACCCCAGAGGGTTTGGACTTGCCTCTACGAGAGCACCCGCCAAAGCGAAGCCGCTAGGCGGGTCGAGGCTGAATCCGGAAGACGTGGGATGGGAATCGGTCGGTACCTTTTGGTCGACGAGCGGCGATGATGTCATGTCGGGGGCTGACTGCACCGTCGTCTCAGGTACGAGGGTGACGTCCAGCAAGCTTTTCGCGAGCGTGCTGGCGTCATCCGCTTGCTCGGGTTTGACGTGTCGCGGGGAGACGACGCTCGTCTTTGTCTCAAGCGCGAAGTCGATACCCGGTGCGCCCCCCGTTGGGGTGCCGGCGTGATCGACTCGCTCGACAGTCGACGAGGCGCTGCCTCCTGCTTGGCCTTGGTTGCCCCGTCTTCCCCTCCGTCGGCGGGGAAGAGGGCGGGATGAGCTCGAAGGTTGTTCTTCCACCAAGCGGGGAAGACATCGTCAATTCCGCCGCCGGCGGGCGGGCTGTCGGCCGCCACTGTCGTTGTCGCGCGGCGGTGGAAGGAGTATCATGTCGTAGCTGCCGTCGAGGGACATGAACTCAAGACTCCTGAAACGGAGCACCGTCCCGGGTTGGAGAGGTTGCTGGAGACTGCCCATCTGGAGCTTGACGGGAAGCTGTTCGTCAATACGCAGCAGGCCCCTACCTGGCGCGCCAACTGTCGGCGTTCCGAGACCGGGGGGTCCCTGAGCCGACGAGTGAATGTCGCCGCGTGCCCCAGCCCAGATGGGTCGAGCGCGATGGCGAGCGCGAAGGGGGGAGAGCGAGGCGGCCGGAGACCGGCGTGAGAGAGGTGGGAATCCCGCGGCCTTCGTGTTCGTCCCGCACCTAGGTCGGGTGCGCTTGCAGTAGGGGGTTACAAGCGTCCACGCGGGAGAGGGGGCGAGCGGCTCCGAGCGAGCGCGTATCTCGTCCTCGTCCCCGCGCGGCCAACCCTCTCTAAGAGGGCCCTAGTCCTTCCTTTTATAGGCGTAAGGAGAGGATCCAGGTGTACAATGGGGGGTATAGCAGAGTGCTACGTGTCTAGCAGAGGAGAGCTAGCGCCCTAAGTACATGCCGTTGTGGCAGCCGGAGAGATCTTGGCACCCAGCTGGTGTGATGTCGTGGCCGTCGGAGGAGCGATGGAGCCTGGCGGAGGGACAGCTGTCGGAGCGGTTGAGTCCTTGTTGACGTCCTCTTGCTTCCGTAAGGGGGCTGAGAGCCGCCGTCGTCACAGAGTATGCGGGGCGCCATCATTTCCTATCTGGCGGAGCGAGCCAGATGGGACGCCGGTCTTGTTCCCTGCGGCCCGAGTCAGCTCGGGGTAGGGTGATGATGGCGCCTCCTGTTGACGTGGCTGGTCTGCGCCCTAGGTTGGGCGATGTGGAAGCTCCTCCGAAGCTGAGGTCGAGCCTATCTTCCGTGGCCGAGGCCGAGTCCGAGCCCCCGGGTCGGGCGAGGCGGAGACCGTCGGCTGAGGCCAGGCCGTAGTCCGAGCCCTGGGGTCGGGCGAAGCGGGGTTCGTCGTCTTCCGGGTCTTAGCCCGTGTCCGAGCCCTGGGTCGGGCGGAGCGGAGTTCGCCGTCTTCCGGGACTTAGCCTGTGTTCGAGCCCTGGGTCGGGCGGAGCGGAGTTCACCGTCTTCCGGGTCTTAGCCCGTGTCCGAGCCCTGGGTCGGGTGGAGCGGAGTTCGCCGTCTTCCGGGACTTAGCCCGTGTCCGAGCCCTGGGTCGGGCGGAGCGGAGTTCGCCGTCTTCCAGGACTTAGCCTGTGTCCGAGCCCTGGGTCGGGCGGAGCGGAGTTCGCCGTCTTCCGGGTCTTAGCCCGTGTCCGAGCCCTGGGTCAGGCAGAGCGGAGTTTCCTATGGAGCCTTCGGCCGGGCCTGACTGCCTGTCAGTCTCACTCTGTCAAGTGGCACCGCAGCCGGAGTGGCGCAGGCGGCGCTGTCCTTCTGTCAGGCCGGTCAGTGGAGCGGCGAAGTGACGGCGGTCACTTTGGCTCTACCGGCTGGGGGGCGCGCGTCAGGATAAAGGTGTCACGCCACCTTTGCATTAAATGCTCCTGCGGTTTGGTCGGTCGGTGCGGCGATTTGGTCAGGGTTGCTTCTTGGCGAAGACAGGGCCTCGGGCGAGCCGAAAATATGTTTGCCGCTGGAGGGGGGCCTCGGGTGAGAAGGAAATCCTCCGGGGTCGGATGCTCTTGTCCGAGGCTGGGCTTGGGCGAGGCGTGATCTTGTCCCTCGAGGGGATTGATCCCTGACTTAATCGCACCCATCAGGCCTTTGCAGCTTTATGCTGATGGGGGTTACCAGCTGAGAATTAGGAGCCTTGAGGGTACCCCTAATTATGGTCCCCGACACAAATCATCGAGCGAGGCGCCACCTCCACACCCGAGGTGCAACCCGTCGCATTCAAAGTGGCGGAAGAGAAGAAAGAAGAGTCTACATCAAGTAGGCTCCCCATCGACGCCTCCCAGCTCGACAATGAGGAGATGGCTTTAATCATCAAAAGCTTTCGCCAAATCTTCAAGCAAAGGAAGGGGAAAGATTACAAGCCTCGTTCCAAGAAAGTGTGCTACAAATGTGGTCAGCCCGGTCATTTCATTGCTAAATGTCCATTATCAAGTGATAGTGAAAGGGGCGACGACAAGAAGGGAAGAAGGAAGGAGAATAAGAAGTATTACAAGTAGAAGGGCGGCGATGCCCATGTTTGCCAGGAGTGGGACTCCGATGAGAGCTCCATCGACTCCTCATCCGACGAGGACGCCGCAAACATCGCCGTCACCAAGGGTCTCCTCTTCCCCAATGTCGGCCACAAGTGCCTCATGGCAAAGGATGGCAAAAAGAAGAAGGTAAAATCTAGAGCTTCTACTAAATATGCAACATCTAGTGATGAGGCTAGCTCTAGTGATGATGAGGATGATTTGCTCACCCTTTTTGCCAACTTAAACATGCAACAAAAAGAAAAATTGAATGAATTGATTAGTGCTATTCATGAGAAGGATGAACTCTTGGATAGCTAAGAGGACTTCCTTATTAAAGAAAATAAAAAGCATGTTAAAGTTAAAAATGCTTATGCTCAGGAGTTAGAAAAATGTGAAAAATTAACTAGTGAGTTAAGCACTTGCCATGACACTATTTCCAACCTTAGATTTGAAAATGATAAATTGATTGCTAAGGTTGAGAAATTAAATGTTAGTGATGATTCTATGTCAACCTTAGAAATGATAATGCTAATTTGATTGCTAAGATTGACAAATTGAATGCATCTCTCTCTAGCCTTAAAATTGAGAATGAAAAATTAATTGCTAAGGCTAAAGATTTAAATGTTTGCAATGTTTCCATTTTCAATCTTAGAGATGAGAACGTTATTTTACATGCTAAGATTGTTGAATTAAATACTTGCAAACCCTCTACATCTACCGTTGAGCATGTTACTATTTGCACTAGATGTAGAGATGTTAATATTGATGCTATTCATGATCACATTGCTATGATTAAACAACAAAATGATCATATAGCAAAATTAGATGCTAAAATTGCCGAGCATGAATTAGAGAATGAAAAATATAAATTTGCTCGTAGTATGCTTTATAGTGGGAGATGCCCTGGCATTAAGGATGGCATTGGCTTCCAACAGGGAGGCAATGTCAAACTCAATGCCCCTAAGAAATTGTCCAACTTTGTCAAGGGCAAGGCTCCCATGGTTCAGAATAACGAGGGTTACATTTTATACCCTGCCGGTTATCCCGAACATAAAATTAGGAGAATTCACTCTAGGAAGTCTCACTAGCTCTAATCATGCTTTTATGTATAAGAGTGAGGCATCTAGCTCTAGGCAATCAACCCATGTTAAATTGCCTAAAAAGAAATCTCCTATAGCATCAAATGAACCTAATATTTCATTTAAGACTTTTGATGCTTCTTATGTGCTTACTAACAAATCAGGCAAAGTAGTTGCCAAATATGTTGGGGCCAAACACAAGGGATCAAAGACTTGTGTTTGGGTTCCCAAGGTGCTTGTTTCTAATGTGAAAGGACCCAAGACCGTTTGGGTACCTAAGAACAAGGCCTAAAATTGTTTTGTAGGTTTATGCATCCGGGGGCTCAAGTTGGATTATTGATAGCGGGTGCACAAACCACATGACTAGGGAGAAAAGGATGTTCTCCTCCTACGAGAAAAACCATGATCCCCAAAGAGCTATCACATTCGGGGATGGAAATTAAGGTTTGGTCAAAGGACTTGGTAAAATTGCTATATCCCCTGACCATTCTATTTCCAATGTTTTTCTTGTAGATTCTTTAGATTACAACTTGCTTTCTGTTTCTCAATTATGTAAAATGGGCTACAATTGTCTTTTTACGGATATAGGTGTTACTGTCTTTAGAAGAAGTGATGATTCAGTAGCATTTAAGGGAGTGTTAGAGGGTCAGCTATACTTAGTTGATTTTAATAGAGCTGAACTCGACACTTGCTTAATTGCTAAGACTAACATGGGTTGGCTCTGGCATCGCCGACTAGCCCACGTTGGGATGAAGAATCTTCACAAGCTTCTAAAGAGAGAACACATTTTGGGACTAACAAATGTTCATTTTGAGAAAGACAGGGTTTGTAGCGCATGTCAAACAGGGAAGCAAGTTGGTGTTCATCATCCACACAAGAACATCATGACGACTGACAGGCCACTTGAGCTACTCCACATGGACCTATTCGGCCCGATAGCTTTTACATAAGCATCGGCGGGAGTAAGTACTGTCTAGTTATTGTGGATGATTATTCTCGCTTCACTTGGGTATTCTTTTTGCAGGATAAATCTCAAACCCAAGAGACCTTAAAGGGATTCTTGAGACGGGCTCAAAATGAGTTCGGCTTAAGGATAAAAAAGATTAGAAGCGACAACAGGACGGAGTTCAAGAACTCACAAATAGAAGGCTTTCTTGAGGACGAGGGCATCAAGCATGGGTTCTCTTCTCCCTACATGCCACAACAAAATGGTGTAGTGGAGAGGAAGAATAGAACTCTACTTGACATGGCGAGGACCATGCTTGATGAATACAAGACTTTAGATCGGTTTTGGGCGGAAGCAATCAACACCGCTTGCTACGCCATCAACCGTCTCTACCTTCACCGAATCCTCAAGAAGACATCATATGAACTCCTCACCGGTAAAAAGCCCAATGTTTCATATTTTAGAGTCTTTGGTAGCAAATGCTTTATTCTTGTTAAAAGAGGTAGAAAATCTAAATTTGCTCCTAAGGTTGTAGAAGGCTTTTTACTTGGTTATGATTCAAACACAAGGGCATATAGAGTCTTTAACAAGTCCTCTGGACTAGTTGAAGTTTCTTGTGACATTGTGTTTGATGAGACTAACGGCTCTCAAGTAGAGCAAGTTGATCTTGATGAGCTAGATGATGAAGAGGCTCCATGCGTCGCGCTAAGGAACATGTCCATTGGGGATGTGTGTCCTAAGGAATTCGAAGAGCCTCCACATGCACAAGATCAACCATCATCTTCAAATCAAGCATCTCCACCAACTCAAGATAAGGACCAAGCTCAAGAGGATGAAAATGAAGATCAAGAAGATGAGCCACCTCAAGAGGAGGGCAATGATCAAGGGGGAGATGCAAATGATCAAGACAAGGAAGATGACGATGGTCCAAGACCGCCACACCCAAGAGTCCACCAAGCAATACAACGAGATCACCCAGTGAACTCCATCCTCGGCGATATTCATAAGGGGGTAACCACTCAATCTCGTGTTGCTCATTTTTGTGAACATTACTCCTTTGTGTATCTATTGAGCCATACAGGGTGGAAGACGCATTAAGGGATTCAGATTGGGTGTTGGCGATGCAAGAGGAGCTCAACAACTTCACGAGGAATGAGGTATGGCATTTAGTTCCACGTCCTAACGAAAATGTTGTAGGAACCAAGTGGGTCTTTCGCAACAAGAAAGATGAGCATGGTGTGGTGACAAGGAACAAAGCCCGACTTGTGGCCAAGGGTTATTCACAAGTCGAAGATTTGGATTTCGGTGAAACCTATGCACCCGTGGCTAGACTTGAGTCAATTCGTATATTACTTGCCTATGCTACTTACCATGGCTTTAAGCTTTATCAAATGGACGTGAAAAGTGCCTTCCTCAATGGACTAATCGAGGAGGAGGTCTATGTTGAGCAACCTCCCGGCTTTGAAGATAGTGAGTACCCTAACCATGTCTATAAACTCTCTAAGGCGCTTTATGGGCTCAAGCAAGCCCCAAGAGCATGGTATGAATGCCTAAGAGACTTTCTTATCACTAATGGCTTCAAAGTCGGAAAAGCCGATCCTACTCTCTTTACTAAAACAATTGCAAATGATCTGTTTGCATGCCAAATTTATGTTGATGATATCATATTTGGTTCTACTAACAAATCTACTTGTGAAGAGTTTAGCAGGATTATGATTCAAAAATTCGAGATGTCTATGATGGGGGAGTTAAAGTATTTCTTAGGATTTCAAGTGAAGAAACTCCAAGAGGGAACCTTCATCAGCCAAACGAAGTACATTCAATACATACTCACCAAGTTTGGGATGAAGGATGCCAAGCCCATCAAGACACCCATGGGAACCAATAGGCATCTTGTAACATCCCAAAAATCCCAACCAAGGTTTGAAACCCTAACCTCCCAAACTCCCTTTTTAATTTATTTTCTCCCTTAACTCTACCCCTAGATCACCTCATCATATGCATACACTTGAAATAATTGGAGCACCTCACATAGACCAGATTTATCACTCAAGATCATTTAGAGAATTTTTGATTCAAAGGAAAAAGAAACAAAAAGAAACAAAAATAGAAAAAGGAAAAAGAAAGGAATTAGAAAAAGAAAAAGAAAAAGGAAAAACCTTCCCCCCTCCTCGGCTGGGCCGAATCCGGCCCAACCAGCCACGCCGCGCCAGCGCTTCCCCCCCCCCTCTCTCCCCGGCCCAGGCGGCCTAGCTCCACGCGCCGCGCGCCTCGCTGACAACCTGGCCCCGCCCATCAGCGACTCGTTTCCCTCCCTCTCGCGCCGCTCCCTCTCTCTGGCAGCTTGGCCCCACCTGTCAGCACCTTCGTTCTCGCCCATCCCTCACCGGTGCATCGCCGAGCCCCTCTCGCCCCATCGCCTCGCCATTAAGGCTCGCCCAACCTCCGCGACAATCCCGCCACTGTACCTGAGCCGTCCCCTCACCCCCCGCCTGCCCGAGACATCTCAATCAGCGTTAGCGCCACTCCCGCCATCATGGCGAGCTCGGCGGTGCTCGCCGTCTCCTCCATCCCCCTCCCTCCCTCGAGCGCCTATAAAAGCACCCGACCGAGCCCTGTATTCACCACACCAGCTCCGGCCATCTCCACTGCTTCCCCCCGAGCAAATCGAGCTAGCGCCGCCGTGCCTCCCTCGTCGCTCCGGTGAGCTCCCTTCCCCCTTCCTAGTGATCCTCTGTACAATTAAACTAGTGCTTGAGCTCCGCCACACTCTCACGGTCACAGGGCGCCACCTTCCCCCTCCTATTGTCGCCGGCAACCGCACCAGCGACATTGCCGCCGCGGACACCCGCCACCGCACCGCGGACCGGCCGCCATAGGCCCCGGCAGGCCAAATTAATCCCACCCCCGTGATCCCCTGCACCTGCTCGTGCCTCGCCACCACCTCCTCGCCGTAGAACCGGATCAACGGCGGAGAACCGCCGCGGGATTTCGCCGCCGGCCGGACTCCGGTCGAACCCCCCTCCCTCCGTTGCCGTCAACGCCGTCATCCCCCTCCCTCTCCCTGGCATGCGGGACCGCGCCACGGCGCCGTCCCTCGCTGTCGCTCCCTCGCGGTTGGGCCAACTGGGCCGCAAGTGCGCCCGCGCGCGCGCGCTCGCGCCAAGTGGGCCGAAATCACCCCCCGGCCCAGCTAGCTGAAAATCCTTTCCCTTTTTATTTTCCCATTTTCTTTTCCCATTTTTCATATATATTTATATGCTGATATTTTATGCACCAAAAATAGTCTAAATAAATTATAGGGCACCAAAATAATAAGATATAAGAAATGGCACACCCCACTAAAGTCACCATGTTTGATGTATTGTTATTATCTGTGTTTGATTAGCGGAAGAGGGATCCGATCCTCCGGAACTTATAGCTCCGGAAGAAGGGCAAGAACCCGACCCCTCCGACATAAACCTCTTGTGCCAGGAAAGCTTCGACGAAGGCAAGTCCATCCTTCCCTTGATGCATTATTTACCTATTTCTCTCTACCACTGCCTAAGCCTGGAATATGGGATGGGAATCGAATTGCATGGTGAGCATGAGAGAGCCCGCATTAACTCTTACCTTTGATTACAAGATATGGATAAATAAAAGGGTGCAAGTATCATGTTTTCCAAACAGTGTGCGATGAAGGGTATTCACCCTCATCACCTGGTGAGTAGGATGATCAGGGACTCCCTGGTTTAGGGGAGGGCCTAAGGTGATGGCTCAGCTGGTTTAGGCATGAGCAGAAGGATTGTCCTCTCGTATAAGGACCGGTTTGTCATCTTTCATTACCTGTACTCATAAAAAGTACAACCACTCGAGGCTATGTGGGCAGCCACTCGATCTGAACTCGTACGATCCAACCCCAGGGTTATGAAGGCTGGGGAGCACCGGGAGGATAAGGAGGGGGAATGATTTGTTCGGTTTGGACATGGCGGTGGCCTGACTCCTTCCGGTATAACCGTTAAGGTTAGGACGTGCAAGGAAGGAAAGAGTTTCGGATTCGGATCTCATTGGCCATGAGATCGCAGAGCCAGACTAGTGGGTAAAGTGTACCCCTCTGCGCAGAGTCTAAACCTATTTGAATAGTCCGTGTCCACTGGTATGGACGAGTCTGGTATGGTATGACAATTAGTGTTTCTACTACAACCTGGAACAGGGAAATGTGTGTGTGTTCTAGAAAGAAAGTAGTGCCACGGGAGCGGGAAGCTTAGTGGTGGTCAAGCAAGTGTCTTTTCTATTATCTTGGGAAAACCTTAAACAACGAGTACTGCCTTTCTCTGAAAAAGTATGAGTGACTTCAACTCCACCATATGAAGCATGTACAATATAGGTCACTTTCTCTTTACGGGGGCCGGGTGGGCTTGCGGAATACCTAGTGTATTCACCCAGATTTATTTATGTTTTTCAGCAGCTGAAGACTTCTTTTCTGCTATGCTTGATTGATGGGGCTGTGTCTTCACCCAGTTCTGCCTGTGGCCTGGGCTATTTTATCTTCCACTGCGCTTTATGATTTTCGGCTCACTCTCGAGCTTGTATCCCCCGGTATTGTAATAAAATTATTCAGACTCTGTAACTATTTGAAGTAATGAATGTGGTTACTAGCCTCCTGGGACTAGTAATTGTATCACATTTGAGTCCCAAAGGATCGGGACGCTTCAGGTGGTATCAGAGCCTATAGGACTGGCCGTAGACCGCAGCCCTGACCTTAAAAAGTTGCCTTAACAAGAAAACACCTCTTACCCCTAGAAACACTCTCTCTCCTTTCCCCGATATTAACAGACCCTTCTTTTCTTCTACCAGATGGAAGACTCCTGGGTTATTAGGACATCCTATTGCTCAGGGGAGGAAGGATTCCCTCACCTCTTACGGAGTTGCGTGCTACGCATGGGGATCCGCAAGAAGCCCGAATATGTCTGGAAGGAATACCGCAAAAATGGAATGGAGAAATGTTGTATGGCAGTTTACCTGGGGGAAAGCCGAAGCTACCCAGACCACCCCCTTCCAAGTCACCTTCATCGGGCACCGCTTTCTAGACACTTGCCAGAGTGTTGCCCAAAAAGCCCTTAAACAGCTGTGCCAAAACTACAGCCGAGAGATCTCTGAGACCCCCCTCCGATATTTTCCACCCAGCCACAAAAATACCCCCACCTGGAGGAAAAGACTCCAGGCTCTGTCAGGAGGAGACCCCACAGAAGATGACCCCACCATCGTCTACATGGCTGGATACCTCCACACCCTCGACAACCACTACGATGATCTCTCCTCCCATTGCGCCCACCTAAACTCCCGGGTGGAAAGCCTAGAGCAGCAAGTCAAAGAGCTTAAGCAAGAGAAGGCATCTCTCCAGGAGTGTCTTGACATAGCAGAAGGCGAGGAGGCCAACACCCATGAGGCCTATCGAACCTTAAAGATGGACTATGACAAGAAGCTAAAGAAGCTCGCTCCTAAGAAGAAAATCCAGAAGAAGACCACCGACCAAGGGTGCCAGACGGAGAAGAAGAAGAATAAGACCCCTCCAGCCCCACCTCTCCCCAGGATAGATGATTGGTCCGACGAGGATATATCCCTAGCAAGCCTTGATGATCTTCTCAAGGAATTTGGGGATACTTTAGAGAAAGAGTTCGGTAGTACCTCAGGGAACGCTCTCGTGTAGTACAACCTGTAGTAGTCGAATGCTTGTAATGTATTGGTGTGATGAATAAAATAACTTGGTTGAAAACAATGTGTATGTGCAAAATAGTGACTCTCTTCCCTGGCAGATGGCTTCAGATAAAACCACGCCTACCGCCTCCGGGATTGGAGCAGGGTTTCCCCTGAGAGCTGAAGGGGAAGCCATTAGAGAGGAAAGTGAAACCCACCTCCCCGCACCTCCGCAACTACCCTTAGACCTAGACCAAGTTCTAGCCAATCAAACCCGACTCATCGAGGTCCTCACTCGAAGTCTGGAAAATCAACGACCGAATGGTGGAAGACCGCAAGACAGAATGGGGGATTTCCTGAGACTCAAGCCTCCCACGTTCGCCGGATCAAGCAATCCCCTCGATGCCAACGATTGGATGCACACTATTAAAAGAAAGCTGGAAGCCATTGGTTGCCCGGAAAATCAACGTGTTCAACTGGATGCCCACCAACTTTCCGGGATAGCCTTAGCCTGGTGGGATACCTTCAACGTCACCATCAGAGATGCTACCTGGGCAGAGTTTGAAGCAGCTTTCCGGGAGCACCATGTGCCCCAAGGGCTCGTTCAGCTTAAAGAGGACGAGTTCCGAGAACTGACTCAAGACGGAAGATCTGTCAGCGAATATGTGCACAAGTTCATAGAGTTAGCCCACTACGTGCCAGATGACGTCAGTACCGAGGGCAAGAAGATGGCCTGTTTCCTGAAGGGACTCGGGCCAGAACTCAAGAAAATTCTGGTTAGCCAAGACTTCCTCAGTTTCTCTCACCTTTCCAACAAGGCCATGCAAGTTGAAAGGGCAAAGGAGGAAGAAAAAGGGCATCTCAAAAGAAAGTTCCAAGTTCTCCGGGCTCAGCAGCAAGACCGGCACCAGAAGACTCGATCATTTGGGTTTCCACCCAAGGGACCAAGCTTCAGTAGACCAGCTGGACCCACCCCGTCACAGTTCAGCCAGCAGAGTCAGAGCTCTTTCCATGCCCCCTCAGTTGCAAGCAACCAACCCCCGGCAAATGCATGTTGGCACTGCAGTGATCCCAGTCACTTCAAGAACAACTGTCCACAGCTGAAGCCACCAGGACCCGCCTACTCCAACTCGGTGAATGGCCCCAAGAATACTTCGGCATCCGCCCCCAAGGCGCCCTCCTCCGTCAGCCAGCAAAACAAGACCCAATATCAAGGAAGGGCACGAGTGAATCACGTCGATGCCCAGGAGGCTCAGCAAGCTCCGGGAGTAGTGCTCGGTGAGTTCCTTGTTGAATTTACTCCCGCTACCGTACTTTTCGATTCTGGAGCATCCCACTCCTTCATAGCCACTAGTTTTGTGGAAAAGCATGGCATTCCCTCTACTCCTCTAGAGATTCCCTTGGTCACCCGAACCCCAGGGTCCGACCTTCTATGCCAGCTCAAATGCTCCCAAGTCAGAATCCTTCTAAGTGGGGTCGTATTCTGGGCAGACTTAACCGTCTTGCCATCCAAAGGAATTGATGTGATCTTAGGGATGGATTGGTTAACTAAACACAAAGGCATCATCAGTTGCGCAGACAAGACAGTCCTCCTCACCGACCAGCAGGGATAGTCAGTCTCTTGTCAAGCACAGCCACCCGCCAATGACCCAATGATGTTCAATCTAGCAACAAGAAGTATATCAGTGGTAGAAGAATTCATGGATGTGTTTCCAGAAGAGTTACCAGGAATGCCACCAGAAAGAGAAGTGGAATTCTACATAGATCTGATCCCTGGGACGGCACCCATCACGAAGAGACCATACCGCATGGCTCCTACCGAGTTAGCAGAACTGAAGCTTCAAATCGCAGATCTTCAGCAAAAGGGATACATTCGTCCCAGCTCATCCCCTTGGGGAGCACCAGTCCTGTTTGTCTCTAAGAAAGACGGAAGCATGAGAATGTGTATCGATTACAGATCGTTAAATGAAGTCACCATCAAGAACAAGTATCCACTTCCTCGGATCGACGACCTCTTCGATCAGCTTCAAGGGGCCAAGTACTTCTCCAAGATAGACCTAAGGTCTGGTTATCACCAATTGAGGATCAAGGAAGCAGACATCCAGAAGACTGCATTTGTCACCCGGTACGGGCAATATGAATTCACGGTGATGCCGTTCGGACTGACAAACGCACCCGCCTTCTTCATGAACCTCATGAACAAAGTGTTTATGGAAGAGCTGGATAAGTTTGTCGTAGTTTTCATTGACGACATCCTTATCTACTCCCAGAACCGTGAAGACCATAAGCGTCACCTTCGGATCGTCCTCGGAAAACTCAGGGCACACCAACTTTATGCCAAACTCAGTAAATGTGAATTCTGGTTGGAAAAGATAGCCTTCCTTGGGCATATCTTGACCGCAGAAGGAATAGAAGTGGACCCTTCCAAGGTAGAAGCAGTATCCAAATGGAGACAGCCCTCAAATGTTAGTAAAGTTCGAAGCTTTCTGGGAATGGCAGGATATTACCGCCGCTTCATCAAAGGATTCTCCAGCATAGCAAGACCGATGATAGAACTTCTCAAGAAAGACCATAAATTTGTGTGGACCCCAAAATGTGAAGGAAGTTTCCAGATCTTAAAGGAGAAACTCACAACCGCACCCGTTTTGTCACTACCAGATATTCATCAAGATTTTGTCGTCTTCTGTGATGCCTCGAGGCAAGGCTTAGGTTGCGTGCTGATGCAAAACGAGAAAGTCATTGCTTACGCATCGCGCCTACTCAAGCCGCATGAACAGAATTACCCCACCCATGATTTGGAATTGGCAACCATAGTGCATGCCTTGAAGATATGGAGGCATTACCTAATCATGAACAAATGTCACATTTTCACCGATCACAAGAGTCTGAGGTATATCTTCACTCAACCAGATCTCAATCTCTGTCAACGAAGATGGTTGGAGCTGATAAAGGATTATGACCTGGAGATTCATTACCACCCCGGGAAGGCCAACGTGGTAGCAGACGCCCTCAGTCGAAAACCATTCGGAATAAAGGGGACCAGCTTTTTAGAAGATTGGAAGAAAGAATCAGCTCAACTAAATACATGTCTGGGAAACAGCGACAGACTCGAAGTCAAACCTATGCTGGAAGACCTCATATGCAAAGCTCAACGTCTAGACTCAGAGACAACAAGACTTGTGGAGAAAGCCCGCAAGGAACAACTCCCGGACCTCAGGACAGATGACCAAGGAATCCTTTGGTTCAAAAATCGACTGTGTGTACCAAAAGGGGAGGCACGAGAAGTCCTGCTCGAAGAAGCTCACAACTCAGCCTACTCCATCCACCCCGGGACTACCAAGATGTACCTAGACCTCAAAACCAGATACTGGTGGAGAGGGATGAAGAAAGAAATAGCTCAGTATGTGGCCCGGTGTGACATCTGCCAACGAACGAAGGCCAAGCACCAAAAACCTGCAGGCCTATTGCAACCCCTCCCAATACCTGAATGGAAGTGGGAAGAAATAGGCATGGACTTCGTAACTGGACTGCCCCGGACGCAAAAAGGGAATGATTCCATCTGGGTAATAATAGATCGCCTCACCAAGGTAGCCCATTTCATTCCAGTGAAAACTACCTTCGGAGGAGCCACCCTTGCCCGGATTTATCTCAAGAAGATAGTCAGACTCCATGGCATCCCAAGAAAGATAGTGTCAAACAGGGGAACCCAGTTCACATCCAAATTCTGGACAAGTCTTCAGAAAGCTATGGGCACCAAGCTAGATTTCATCACCGCTTATCACCCTCAGACAGATGGGCAGACAGAAAGAGTCAACAAAGTCCTCGAAGATCTATTAAGAGCATGTGTGCTAGCATTTGATAGAAATTGGGAATCCAGTCTACCCTACGCAGAATTTTCATACAACAACAGCTATCAGGCCAGCATCAAGATGTCACCGTTCGAAGCATTGTATGGACGGAAATGCCAGACCCCTCTCATGTGGTCCAACGTAGGGGAAAAAGCACTAGAAGGACCTGCCTTTGTCAAAGAGGCGGAAGAGAAAGTTGCTCTGATCCGCAGAAGGTTACTGGAAGCTCAGAGTCGGCAGAAGAGTTATGCGGACAACAGGCGGAGGGAACTCATATTTGAGGAAGGAGACTTCGTCTACCTCAAGGTTTCTCCAATGCGTGGTGTCAGGAGGTTCCAAGTAAAAGGAAAGCTAGCACCGCGATTCGTCGGTCCCTATCCCATTATTGGCAGGGTAGGACCCGCAGCATACCGTCTGGAATTACCGGAATCCATGTCCGGCATCCACAATGTGTTTCACGTATCCCAGCTCCGCAAATGCCTGCAAGCACCAGAAAGTCACATCGAAGAAGAGGCAGTGCAGATTTAGAAAGACCTTCAGTACCGTGAGAAGCCAGTGAAGATTCTTGATTCAGCAGTCAGAAAGACCCGCACCTCAGAGGTGAGCTCTGTAAAGTTCAGTGGAGCAGGGAAGGAGAAGAGGAAGCTACCTGGGAGAGTGAGGACTCCTTGAGGAGGGAATACCCTTATCTTTTCTCAAATCCAGTCTAAATCTTGAGGGCGAGATTCCTTTAAGTGGGGTAGGTTTGTAACATCCAAAAAATCCCAACCAAGGTTTGAAACCCTAACCTCCCAAACTCCCTTTTTAATTTATTTTCTCCCTTAACTCTACCCCTAGATCACCTCATCATATGCATACACTTGAAATAATTGGAGCACCTCACATAGACCATATTTATCACTCAAGATCATTTAGAGAATTTTTGATTCAAAGGAAAAAGAAACAAAAATAGAAAAAGGAAAAAGAAAGGAATTAGAAAAAGAAAAAGAAAAAGAAAAAGGAAAAACCTTCCCCCCTCCTCGGCTGGGCCGAATCCGGCCCAACCAGCCACGCCGCGCTCGCGCTTTCCCCCACTCTCTCCCCGGCCCAGGCGGCCCAGCTCCGCGCGCCGCGCGCCTCGCTGAGAACCTGGCCCCGCCCGTCAGCGACTCGTTTCCCTCCCTCTCGCGCCGCTCCGTCTCTCTGGCAGCTTGGCCCCACCTGTCAGCTCCTTCGTTCTCGCCCATCCCTCACCGGCGCATCCGCCGCCGAGCCCCTCTCGCCCCGTCGCCTCGCCATTAAGGCTCGCCCAACCTCCGCGACAATCCCGCCACTGTACCCGAGCCGTCCCCTCACCCCCCCCGTCTGCCCAAGCCATCTCAATCGGCGTTAGCGCCACTCCCACCATCATGGCGAGCTCGCCGGTGCTCACCGTCCTCTCCATCCCCCTCCCTCCCCCGAGCGCCTATAAAAGCACCCGCCCGAGCCCCGTCTTCACCACACCAGCTCCGGCCATCTCCACTGCTTTCCCCCGAGCAAATCGAGCTAGCGCCGCCGTGCCTCCCTCGTCGCTCCGGTGAGCTCCCTTCCCCCTTCCTAGTGATCCTCAATACAATTAAACTAGTGCTTGAGCTCCGCCACACTCTCACGGTCACAGGGCGCCACCTTCCCCCTCCTATTGTGGCCGACAACCGCACCGGCGACATCGCCGCCGCGGACACCCGCCACCGCGGCGCGGATCGGCCGCCATAGGCCCCCGCAGGCCAAATTAACCCCACCCCCGTGATCCCCTGCACCCGCCCGTGCCTCGCCACCACCTCCCCGCCGTAGAACCGGATCAACGGCGGAGAACCGTCATGGGATTTCGCCGTCGGTCGGACTCCGGTCGAACCCCCCCTCCCTCCGTTGCGGCCAACGCCGTCAGCCCCCTCCCTCTCCCTGGCATGCGGGCCCGCGCCACGGCGTCGTCGCTCCCTCGCGGTTGGGCCAACTGGGCCGCAAGCGCGCCCATGCGCGCGCGCTCGCGCCAAGTGGGCCGAAATCACCCCCCGGCCCAGCTAGCTGAAAATCCTTTTCCTTTTTATTTTCCCATTTTCTTTTCCCATTTTTCATATATATATTTATATGCTGATATTTTATGCACCAAAAATAGTCTAAATAAATTATAGGGCACCAAAATAATAAGATATAAGAAATGGCACACCCCACTAAAGTCACCATGTTTGATGTATTGTTATTATCTGTGTTTGATTAGCGGAAGAGGGATTCGATCCTCCGGAACTTATAGCTCCGGAAGAAGGGCAAGAACCCGACCCCTCCGAGATAAACCTCTTGTGCCAGGAAAGCTTCGACGAAGGCAAGTCCATCCTTCCCTTGATGCATTTTTTACCTATTTCTCTCTACCACTGCCTAAGCCTGGAATATGGGATGGGAATCGAATTGCATGGTGAGCATGAGAGAGCCCGCATTAACTCTTACCTTTGATTACAAGATATGGATAAATAAAAGGGTGGAAGTATCATGTTTTCCAAACAGTGTGCGATGAAGGGTATTCACCCTCATCACCTGGCGAGTAGGATGATCAGGGACTCCCTGGTTTAGGGGAGGGCCTAAGGTGATGGCTCAGCTGGTTTAGGCGTGAGCAGAAGGATTGTCCTCTCGTATAAGGACCGGTTTGTCATCTTTCATTACCTGTACTCATAAAAAGTACAACCACTCGAGGTTGTGTGGGCAGCCACTTGATCTGAACTCGTACGATCCAACCCCAGGGTTATGAAGGCTGGGGAGCACCGGGAGGATAAGGAGGGGGAATGATTTGTCCGGTTTGGACATGGCGGTGGCCTGACTCCTTTCGGTATAACCGTTAAGGTTAGGACGTGCAAGGAAGGAAAGAGTTTCGGATTCGGATCTCATTGGCCATGAGATCGCAGAGCCGAACTAGTGGGTAAAGTGTACCCCTCTGCGCAGAGTCTAAACCTATTCGAATAGTTCGTGTCCACTGGTATGGACGAGTCTGGTATGGTATTACAATTAGTGTTTCTACTACAACCGGGAACAGGGAAATGTGTGTGTGTGTTCTGGAAAGAAAGTAGTGCCACGGGAGCGGGAAGCTCAGTGGTGGTCAAGCATGTGTCTTTTCTATTATCTTGGGAAAACCTTAAACAACGAGTACTGCCTTTCTCTGAAAAAGTATGAGTGACTTCAACTCCACCATATGAAGCATGTACAATATAGGTCACTTTCTCTTTACGGGAGCCGGGTGGGCTTGCGGAATACCTAGTGTATTCACCCAGATTTATTTATGTTTTTCAGCAGCTGAAGACTTCTTTTCTGCTATGCTTGATTGATGGGGCTGTGTCTTCACCCAGTTCTGCCTGTGGCCTGGGCTATTTTATCTTCCACTGCGCTTTATGATTTTCGGCTCACTCTCGAGCTTGTATCCCCCGGTATTGTAATAACATTATTCAGACTCTATAACTATTTGAAGTAATGAATGTGGTTACTAGCTTCCTGGGACTAGTAATTGTATCACATTTGAGTCCCAAAGGATCGGGACGCTTCACATCTCGACCTCGACACGGGAGGTAAATCCGTAGATCAAAAGGTATACCGGTCGATGATAGGATCTTTACTCTATTTATGTGCATCTCGACCGGATATAATGCCTTCCGTATGCATGTGTGCAAGATTCCAAGTCGATCCTAAGGAAGTTCTCCTTAGGGCCGTGAAACGAATCTTGAGATATTTAGTTTATACTCCTAAGTTTGGCCTTTGTTACCCCAGGGGATCCACATTTGATTTAATAGGATATTCAGATGCTGATTCGGTAGGGTGTAAAATTGATTGAAAGAGCGCATCAGGGACTTGTCAGTTCTTCAGAAGATCCCTGGTGTCTTAGGCTTCAAAGAAGCAAAATTTTGTAGCTCTTTCTACCGCCGAAGCCGAGTACATTACCGCAGGCCATTGTTGCGCGCAATTGCTTTGGATGAGACAAACCCTTAGGGACTATGGTTACAAATTAACCAAAGTTCCTCTTCTATGTGATAATGAGAGTGCAATCCGCATGGCGGATAATCCCGTTGAGCACAACCGCACTAAGCACATAGTCATTCGGTATCACCTTTTGAGGGATCACCAACAACGGGGGGATATCGAGATTGCATATGTTAGCACCAAAGAACAATTAGTCGATATCTTTACCAAGCCATTAGATGAGAAAACTTTTACCAAACTTAGGCATGAGCTAAACATTCTTGATTCTAGGAACTTTGATTGATTCCTTGCACACATAGCTCATTTATATACCTTTGATCATATCTCTTTCATGTGCTATGACTAATGTGTTTGTCAAGTAAATTTCATACCAAGTCATAGATTGAAAGGGAAATGGAGTCTTCGGCGAAGACAAGGCTTCCACTCCACTCCATCAAATTATTCATCCTTCATCGACACTCCGCATCGCTCTCCAATTTGGTATAATCTTCACTCCTACATTATTTACTAAAGGGGGAGAAAGTGTGAAAAAATGGCTTATATTTCACTCACAAGTATCCGTTTTTGGTGATTCATGCCAAAGGGGGAGAAAGTATTAGCCCAAAGCAAAAGGACCGCACCACCACCAATTTCAACAATGAAGTCTTTCAAATTTGTCTTAAAAGAAGGTTTTTCAATTGGTATCTTATTTTTGATAGAATTTTCAAATTGGTATAACCCCTATCAAAAATAATATCGAAAACCCTCTTGAACACTAAGAGGAGAATTTCATTGATGGGGAGTTTTGTTTAGTCAAAGGAAAAGCATTTGAAACAGGGGGAGAAAAATTCAAATCTTGAAAATGTTTCTCAAAATCTTATTCATTTATCTTTGACTATTTGCAAAAAGACTTTGAAAAGAATTTCCAAAAGAGTTTGCAAAAACAAAACAAGTGGTGCAAGCGTGGTCCAAAATGTCAAATATAAAGAAAGCATCCATGCATATCTTATAAAATGTATATTGGTTTCATTCCAAGTAACCTTTGCACTTTCATTATGCAAACTAGTTCAATTCTGCAATTATATATTTGCTTTGGTTTGTGTTGGCATCAATCACCAAAAAGGGGGAGATTGAAAGGGAAATAGGCTTACACCTCTTCCTAAATGATTTTGGTGGTTGAAGTACCCAACACAAATAATTGGACTAACTAGTTTGCTCTAGATTATAAGTTCTACAGGTGCCAAAGGTTCAACACAAACCAATAAAAATACCAAGAAAGGGTTCAAATAAAAAGAGCAAAAGACAACCGAAGGCTGCCCTGGTCTGGCGCATCGGACTGTCCGGTGTGCCACCGGACAGTGTCCGGTACACCAGGGTGGATTCCCTCCAACTCGCTAGCTTCGGAATTTGGGGAGCCACTCTGCTATAATTCACCGGACTGTCCGGTGTAGCATCGGACTATCCGGTGTGCCAGCGGAGCAACGGCTAACTGCGCCAACGGTCGTCTGCAAAAGCAACAGTGAACAGTGTGCGACTGCGCGCGCAGAGTCAGAGCAAGCGCCAGAAGGCGCACCGGACAGTGAACAGTGACTGTCCGGTGCACCACCGGACTGTCCGGTGGCCCCACATATCAGAGCTCCAACGGTCAGAACCCAACGGCTGGGTGATGTGGCTGGCGCACCGGACAGTGTCCGGTGCGCCATACGACAGAAGCCCTCACCAACGGCCATATTGGTGGTTGGGGCTATAAATATCCCCCAACCACCACACTTCAATACATCCAAGTTTTCAGCCATCAAACCTCATACAAGAGCTCTAGACTTTATTCCAAGACACAAACAAAGAGATCAAATCCTCTGTCAAGTCCGGAATCACTCCAAACAAATTAGTGACTAGAGAGAGAGACTTTTGTGTTCTTTTGAGCTCTTGCGCTTGGATCGCTTTTCTTCTTCCTCTATTATTGCTTCCAAGTTCATTGTAATCAAAGCAAGAGACACCAAGTTGTGGTGGTCCTTGTAGTGGACTAAGTGTCCCATTTGAGAAGAGAAGCTCACTCGGTCTAAGTGACCGTTTGAGAGAGGGAAAGGGTTGAAAGAGACCTGGTCTTTGTGACCACCTCAACGGGGAGTAGGTTTTCAAGAACCGAACCTCGGTAAAACAAATCACCGTGTTCATCCGCTTTATTTCTTTGTTGATTTGTTTTCCCTCTCTTTCGGACTCGTTTATATTTCTAACGCTAACCCCGGCTTGTAGTTGTGCTTAAACTTTATAAATTTCAGATTTGCCTATTCACCCCCCCCTCTAGACGACTTTCACAAACTAAGTCCCTATAATCCTGCCTAAGTAGCAGAGCCACTAGCGAAGATGCGCGGGTGATGTGGACATGCATAGTGTGGTAAGTTGGGAAGCAAAACCGTTGGTTCAGGACTGTCAGCTAAGAGTGTTTGCGGAATTCTGGCACATATATGTTATCCAAATTTTGTAAACTTTGAAAAATTTTATCTACATTTGTAATATTAAAACGAACACATAAATTTTGCATCCATTTTTGTTATCAACATCCCTACTAATGTCATCTTTAATTTTGAAATAGGGGTAAAACTACAATATTCTTTAACACAAGAGAGAAAAAAAACACATGGGCAATCTTCTCCATGCATCGTTAACTAGACTTTGCAGTGTTGGGGAAGACACTTCCTTCAGTTTGAAACATAGAGGTAAAATAAAATAAATTTAAAATAAGGACAAAAATTACTATTTTGCTTCAAAATAGAGAAATAAATGTTGAAGTCCTTTCTAAGTATTGATGCTTCATAAATGATTTATTTTGTAATATCGCAATATTCTAAATTTCAAAAATAAGGACAAAAATACTATTTTTCTTAAAACATAGAAATAAATGTTTAAGTCGTTTTTGAGCATTGAAAGTCACCTAGAGTGGGTGAATAGGCAAAACCTGAAATTTATCACTTAATACAAAAACTCAAACCCCGGTTAGGCGTTCGAACGAGAAGCAAATCAATCAGAGTGAGGGAGAGATGTTCTTGCTAGTGTTGCTCTTTATGATTGCGGAATTGCTTCGGGAGCAATACATGAATTTGAATCAAACACAAGCAAGAGAACTTAGAAGAGGGAAGGGAGAAGTAAATCACAACACAAGAGAAACAGGTAGTTTATTTATCGGAGGTCGGTTCCTAAAGGAAACCTATGTCTCCATTGAGGAGTCCACTTAGGACAGGTCTCTTTCAACCATTTCCCTCTCTCAAGCGATCACCTAGATCGAGCTTGAGTATCATTTCTCAAATCAAGAGACCGAAGTCTCCGCGAGGATCTCCACACAAACTTGGAGTCTCTTGCTAGCTTTTACAAGAATGAGAATGAGAGTGAGAGTAAGAAAGAAACTCAAGAGCACAAGAACTATAGCAATAAACTCAAATGCAAACTCTCCACAAGGCACTAGCAATTCACTAACTCAAATCTCTTGAATGTGGCACTTAGGAGGCTTTGAATAACTTGGAGTTGTTGCAATGAATATATGGATGTTTGGTGTAGCTCTTTTTTCAATGTGCTAGTTGGTGGTATATTTATAGCCCCAACCACCCCACATAGCCATTGGAGTTGAGTGGGAAAAACTGCACTTTCTGCGGTCACACCGGACCTTGAACAATGACGGTCCGGTGATGCACTAAACCTTTATCAAACTGCCCGTTCAATGACCGTTCTGATGGAGACCAGTTTTGTTAGGGCAGAATGGACCGGACCGATGCACCACTGAACCTTCGCCACGTTAGCTTGACTATTGGACTTGGAAAGTAGTCGTTGAACTCAAACGGTTCGGTGCACCACCGGACCGGATCTGTGGGCCAGGTCTTCGGTTGCTCCAAAACAACCTCTCTAAAAAACCTGAGTTATCTAACCTATTTAGATGCATCAAATAGGTTCCTATGGGTGTTTAGAACTTATCCAAAGTATTGAATTTCTGCAAGTTCATCTTCTTTTACCTCTATATGACTACATTTGAGTTGTTTTCTGACTTAGAATCTATAGAGTTCATCTTATGAACATGTAATCATGAACTTAGCAAACTAGTCAGCTTATATGATTGTGATGTTCATCAAACACCAAAACAAATATAGAAATGGGTTAAACCCCATTTCCCCTTCAAGCATTGATGCTTCATAAATGGTTTATTTTATAATATAGTAATATCCATATAGTATATGCGAGATATTTCATTATGGTGCATGAGATGTTTTATTATATGGTTGGGATATAGTATGAGTATGATGTTACATGACCATAATGTATTTGAACTTTTTCACACAGCACCCATGAGATATCTAATGTATTTTAGGTTATTTGTGTTGAAAGGATCACGATGCCCAAGAGGGGGGTGAATTGGGCTTTTCTAAAAATCAACACTAATTAAAAGCTAAACAAGAGCTAAGCAAGAGCCCAACTTCACCCCAACAACTAGCACTAAGATAAAAATACTAGAAATACAATAATGCTAAGACAATACTTCAAATACTTGCTAAACAAATACACAATGTAAAGTGCTTAAATTAAGTGCGGAATGTAAAGCAAGGTTTAGAAGACTCCTCCAATTTTTCCCGAGGTATCGAAGAGTCGGCACTCTCCACTAGTCCTCGTTGGAGCACCCGCGCAAGGGTATCGCTCCCCCTTGGTCCTCGCAAGAACCAAGTGCTCACTACGAGATGATCCTTTGCCACTCCAGCGCGGTGGATCCCTCGAGACCGCTTACAAACTTGAGTCGGGTCACCAACAAGATCTTCACGGTGATCACCGAGCTCCCAACGCCACCAAGCCGTCTAGGTGATGCCGATCACCAAGAGTAACAAGCCGTAGACTTTCGCTTGACCAAGAGAAGCCTAATGCAAGTGGTGTGTGCTCTAGGTGGCTCTCGCTAGCGCTAATGAGGAACAAATGCGGGATTAAGATTCTCTAATCTCCTCACTAGGATTTTGGTGCTTGCAATGCTCTAGCAATTTGCTGGAATAAATGTGGGGTGCAATACATTGAATATGGTGGGTGGAGGGGGTATAAATAGCCCTCACCCACCAACTAGCCGTTACAGGCATTTCACTGCGCAGGGGCGCACCGGACAGTCCGGTGCGCCACCGGTGCGCCAATGGTCGTTTCCAATGGCTAGTTCTGACAGTTAGCCGTTGGACTCATGGCACACCGGACAGTGAACAGTCACTGTCCGGTGCACACCGGACAGTCCGGTGCACTGTCCGGTGCACTGTCCGGTGCGCCACTATAATTCACTTCTGAAACATGCGCGCTCGGGTTTTGCTGCCCGGGGAGGCCTTCCCCTGGGCCAGCCTGGCCCACTTGGCAGATGGTGCACCGGACAGTCCGGTGCACACCGGACAGTCCGGTGCATACCGGACAGTCCGGTGCCCCAGGGCCAGAAACCCTACCTCTTGTTTTTCAGCTGATTTTCAAATCGGTTTTCGTTCTAACTTGTGAGTGAGTTCTAGAGTGACACCTAGCACTGTATGTGAGTGTGATTGTGCACCAACACTACACTAGAACTCTCTTGGTCAAACTACTCATCGACAACCCCTCTTTATAGTACGGCTAAAAGAGAATAAAAGACCTAACTAAATCATGAGTGTCCACATCTCCTTGACACTCGGACTCGTAGTCCTTCACCTTTTGTTTCGTCGTTTTAGCCGTCGCTTCGAGTTCTTATCTCCGGGATTGTTTTCACCGTTGTAGTACTTCTACCTGTAATGCGACCTAACTTACCATTTGTCTCTGCAAAACACACGTTAGTCACATATAACATTACATTGTCATTAATCACTAAAACCAACCAGGGGCCTAGATGCTTTCAATCTCCCCCTTTTTGGTGATTGATGACAACCCTACAAGATTTGTGAGAGTAGTTTGTTTTGAAGTTTCTGTCAATAGAAAGGATGGTTAGTTATACTCAGTAATCTTTGACAGAAAGAACGTGTACCATAATAATAAGAATGAGCGCATACACATCATAAGATTCTTGTTCATATAAAAGTGAAATTAAATCAATGAATCAAGAACTAGAAGACTGGTGATAAAATATAAGGTGAAAACATAATACACACTGTCAATCATAAGCATTGAGAGTATATATAGAGTTTGTGAGCCAAAAGCACCAAGCTAGTACAGAGAGTAACAAGCACATATATTACATCAAAATGACTCTCTACTAACTCTCTAACTCCCCCTAGCTCTCACAACTCATATCTCTCCCCCTTTGGCGTCAAACACCAAAAGGGTACCCGAACCTACACATCTGAAGTGGGAGGAGGCGGCGGGGGCGCATCCGGTCGCGGTCGAGGCAGTAGAGCGAACGCCAGCTGGGGGTCAGAGTCAGTCTCGGATCCAGGATCTGTTGTAGAAGCTAGAGCTGGTACTGACTCGGACTGAGGCTGCGCTGCAGAAACTGCCGGATCTGAAGTGGTCGCAGACACCGCCACAGCAGTAGTGGTAACAGCAGAAGCTGGTGGCACTGGCGGCTGAGGGCAGACGGAGCTGAGAACCGGTGACGTGAAAGCCAGGGTGACCGGCCGGAGCGGAGAGGAAGAAGGACCAACAGAAGGAAGAGGGGGTCCTGACTGAATCGCTGGCACAACAGGAGCCTGAAGCGGAGGAGGCGGTGCAGACTGAACTGGGGGAATCGAAACTCCAGAACGCTGTAGCATAAGAGTCATGAAGGCCCTGCTCTCAGCCCGATCCTGAAGAAGCTGCTGCTGAAGGGAATCCTGCCTGTCCTGTATGGTCTGAAACATTGAGAGCATCCTCTCGGATAACTGCTGATGGGCTACTGCCTGGCGGGTTTGCTCGGCTGCCAAGTGAGCCTGCTGCTGAGTGAGTGTCTGGAGAATCGAAGCAAGAGCAGGGTCAATCGCAGGAGGGGCAGCAGGGGTAGCACTAGAACTCCCAGCCACATGATCATGTGAGCGTGGAGGCATAGGAGGCGGAGGCGGGGGTGGAATCCCAAAATCATCATCATCATCATCATCATCATCAACTGCTGCATCCTGAGCTTCGAACTGATGAAGAGCAGCATCCTCGGCCTGAGTGTCAAAAACTGGAGCAGAAGCTGGCACAGGAGCCTCAGGCGCTGGACGGTAGGATCCAAAAACAAGGCGTGAGGCCTCAAGTGTGCCCTGGAACTGTGGAGGCCGAATCAGCTGAGCAAAAATGTGGCACAAGTAGTGAGCATATGGCAGCTGACAACAAGCACGCATACCATCCAATACGGTGTCCTCAATCTCACAAATAAGGAAATCAACAACGTCAAACTCAGAGTGAGAGACCAGGGCACCAAGGAGCCAGAGCTGGATATGTGTGGTAGCCTCCCTGTATCCCATCCGCGGCAGAAGTGTTCGTCTCATAAGCTGAAATAGGAACTTCGCTGCTGTAGTGAAATCTGCCGGTGAGCGTCGCGACCCATCTGAGAAGGGCGGGCGGAACAGAGCCGCGACGTGAGCTGTACCCGGAGCCACACCGCCGTGAGGGCGATGAGGAGGGTCAGAGGTGCCGTAGCATAAGCTGTGAAGTCGAGTCGACGACTCGTGAAATCCAAAGAGCTGGCGAATCTGGCTGGCAGTAATAGTGACATCCTCTCGCTCAAAACGAAACCTCATCCAGTGATGATCTGGATCTATCCATACAGTCGCGTAGAAAACTCGGACCCACTCCTCAACATACCTGCCGCTAGTAGTCAAAAGAGTCAGAAGGCCAGGCAGGTATGAGAGGTGCACCTCAGAGTCAGCACCGGCGGCTAGCAGAAAAGCTGGAAGGTCCAAAAGCCGGTGCACTCGCAGAGCAATCTGTGCAGACATCTGTGCCCTGAAGAATGATTCCTGAATCCCGGTGTTGAAGAGGTCAACTGCAGCAGGGTCCCTCTGAGCCGGTAACCAAGACTCCACGGGTACGTATCTGAACCTACGTACCCGTGCCGCTGTAGCACACTGAAGGTCAAACAACCGAGGATCAGCAGCCAGAGGTCGCACCTCAGTCTCATCGCGCTCCCGGAAGCGAGCAGGTGGGATAGGTGGAGCGGAAACAGGAGCGGGAGGAGGAGCAGTGGAAGCTGGTGTAGTGGAGGTGGTGGATGGCGCAATAGGGGTGACAGGAGCAGGCAAAGTGGGTGGAGGAGTGGAAGCTGAAGCAGTGGTGGTAGTGGAGGAGCGAGGCCGGGAGGCGAGACGACGAACACGGTACGCAATCTGATCTGAAGGAGTCTGAGGCTGATCTCCTAGCTCGGCCTGCTCAGCGGCTGCTGCTGCTGCTGCTGCTGCCGCTGCTCGGGCTGCTCTATCCATACGCCGCTTCTTGCGGCCTTCCTGCTGCTCCAAGTATACTGTCTTGCCCTTAACCTGCCTGAAGGGGCGACGAGGATCCTCATCATCGCCTCCCCCTGGCGCCGACACATTCTTCGTGTGCGGCATCCTGACCTGACGACTGCAAAGGAGAGAGAGGCTAAGCATAGGTCGATAATATCCGATAGACTATCAAAGGAGGAGATGACTACCTGGAAAGCTCACACGAGAGGTGACGATCCAGGCAGGACAGGAGACGGCACACGAGCAGTCAAGGTCACTGAAATGACAGAAGAGGTGAGCACGTATTAGTCACATAGTCATAAGTATATGAAATGTGAATAAATACATACACAGAGAAATATGGCACAGAAAATGAGAGATATGGCGATCGAGAGGTCAAACGACGTGAAAACGGCGTTTGAACGATAAAAAGTGCCATAAGAGGTTTGGAATTCGAATTGAGGCATGAAATGACGTGGAATTGAGTCGATACTTCACGAATAGGTTTATATGGGTGAATATGAGTGAAGTGTGTGCTTGGTTTGAATTTAGGCAAAGAAAATGAAATTAGGGCACTCGGCTCGGAAACGATCGCTCGAAACGGGGAATTTGGTGAAATTAAAGCCTGGAATATCGGATTGGCGTGAAATTTGGTGAATATGTTACTGGAGGTATTGTGAAGGTGCCTGAAAAATTTGGGTTCAAATGGAGCATTTTTGGCTGGTTTGGGCATTTCACCGAACACGTGACGTGCGGAGTTCTAGGGTTTCGGTGAAATGGCTATTAGAGGCTGTGAAACCCTCCCTAAGGAGCTAGAAACCTGCAGGGATACACAATGGGCACAGAGCAACATTTCACACCACATGGATTCACAGAATTGGATAGGAAATTGAGTTGGGCACAAAGGGGTGGAAAGGAGTGCTTACTGCAGAGACAGACAGAGAGGAGAAGAAGAGATGCAGGGGGAAACAGGGCTGCTCACCAGAGAAAGAGCAGGCGCAAGCACAGAAGATCGCCGGAGCACGGTGGTCGCCGGTGAGAGGACGTCGCCGGCGAGGGAGAGGAATCGCCAGAGAGGCAGAGAGAAGCCAGAGACAGAGAAGAAGTGGCTGGCCTCGGGCGCGAGCAGAGGAAAAGTTTTTTAAAAACCGAATATGGGCGCACCGGACAGTCTACAGTGCTTGTTCGATGCACACCGGACAGCGCACAGGAAAATAGACTTTGAGCGCGCGGCTGCCGGTGCACCGGACATTGCACAGTGCAGTGTCCGGTGCACACCGGACTGTCCGGTGAGCCCAGACAGAGGGAAAATTTGGATTTTTTGAATTTTTCTATCTAGTTCCCAACCAAACCAAATCCCAACTTATAAACACACAAAATAACACTTGTTGGGACAGGTATTGGCACCCTCATATACTTTTCTCATAATTTTCAAAATATTTTGCCATAGGCTAGATAATTTTTAGAGAAAATAGGCAAATGGTGAAATTTGCATTTTGGCCTTGCACTAGGGGTTTTCATGAGTGATTTGAGTTTTGAATACTCCCCCTAAGTGCAGTACCTCATGCATATTTCAAGAACCAACAATTGCATAAAAAGTAAGAATTCAAGTGCTAAAAGCTTAAAACTAAGACTTGTCAAGTTTGATCCGAGTTAAGCTTTTTCACTCGCTTTGTTGGCGGTTATCTCAACTAGGTTAGACAAGCCCTAGATGCAATACAAGAAATTTAAACATGCAATGCAAGCTTGACAACACCATTTGACATCTTACATAAAATTTCTGAGATCAAGAATATTTAGTTCATTTCTCAACATGCAAAAGCGGGTCTTATCAAGTGGCTTAGTGAAAATATCCGCTAATTGATCTTCCGACCTCACTCCTTCTAAAACGATATCTCCTTTAGCAACATGATCTCTAAGGAAGTGATGACGGATATCAATGTGCTTGGTGCGAGAGTGTTGAACAGGATTATTAGCAATTTTAACAGCACTCTCATTATCACACAACAAAGGTACCTTTTCTAGAACTACGCCATAGTCTAGAAGAGTTTGTTTCATATACAAAATTTGTGTGCAACAAGCACCTGCGGCAATGTATTCCACTTCGGCAGTTGACAAGGCAACACTATTTTGCTTTTTGGATGTCCATGAAACTAGTGATCTACCAAGCAGATGGCATCCCCCAGAAGTACTTTTCCTATCAATTTTGCAACCGGCATAATCCGAATCGGAATAGCCAATTAAATCAAAAGTAGCTCCCTTGGGATACCACAGACCAACGCTTGTGGTGTGCCTGAGATACCTAAGAATTCTCTTAACAACGCGAAGATGAGCTTTCTTAGGATTAGATTGAAATCTAGCACACATGCAGACACTAAACATGATATCGGGCCTAGATGCAGTAAGGTACAATAAACTACCAATCATACAACGGTAGAGAGTTTGATTAACCGGGTTACCTCCCTCATCTAAGTCGAGATGTCCATTTGTTGGCATGGGGGTCTTGATTGGTTTGCACTTCTCCATGTTGAACCTTTTCAACAAGTCTTTGGTATACTTCTCTTGTGAGAGAAAGTTACCATCTTTCATTTGCTTGACTTGAAAGTCGAGGAAGTACGTTAGCTCACCAATCATTGACATCTCGAACTCCTTCGACATCAACTCACCAAATTCCTTGCAATGATAGTCATTTGTCGAGCCAAAGATTATATCATCAACATATACTTGACAAATGAAAATATCACCGTTATGTTTCTTTGTGAATAGAGTTGTGTCGACGGTCCCGATCTTGAAGCCCTTTTCGATGAGGAAGTCGCGAAGGCGCTCATACCAAGCCCTTGGAGCTTGCTTTAGCCCATATAGCGCCTTGGACAACCTGTAAGCATGGTTAGGATATCTAGGGTCTTCAAATCCAGGTGGTTGCTCAACATATACAAGTTCATTTATGAAGCCATTTAAAAATGCACTTTTTACATCCATTTGATAAAGTTTTATATCATAGCATGATGCATATGCCAGTAGGATATGGATGGCTTCCAGTCGAGCAACCGGTGCAAAGGTCTCTCCAAAATCTAAGCCTTCAACTTGAGAGAATCCCTTTGCAACAAGTCTTGCCTTGTTCCTTACAATCACACCTTGATCATCTTGTTTGTTTCTGAACACCCACTTTGTTCCAAAGATTCTTGCACCTTGTGGGGGCTTTTCCAGGGTCCAAACTTTGTTACGGGTGAAGTTGTTAAGTTCTTCATGCATGGCATTCACCCAGTCCGGATCCTATAGCGCCTCATCTATACAAGTAGGCTCAACACAAGAAACAAAGGAGTGATGTTCAATAAAAGAAGCATGTCTATGTGATCGAGTAATAACCCCTTGTGAAGGACTCCCGATGATTTGGTTTTGAGGATGAGCTTGAAGTAGTGTTGAGTTTCTCCTGTCAACCACTTGGGAAGAAGATCCTGGAGCATCAACATCTTCGGCTTGTACCCTTGCTTGTTCATGAGAGACAAATGTATCTTCATTTGCATGCCTCTCATCTTTTTCATCATCTTGTGGTACATTTGATGAAGAAGGCATGTCAATGTTTTGCACCTCTTCTTCATCTTCTTTTGGTTTGATAGCTCCAATTGGCATGTTCTTCATTGCTTCCCTAAGTGGCTCATCACCTACATCATCAAGATTTTCAAGTGCTCCTTGGGAGCCATTAGTCTCATCAAATTCCACATCATATGTTTCTTCTACCACGCCAGTGGCATGGTTGAATACTCGATATGCTTTGGACTTTAATGAATAACCCAAAAGAAAACCAATATCACAACGTCTTTGAAACTTCCCTAGTTGATGGCGTTTCTTGTAGATGTAGCATTTGCACCCAAACACCCGGAAGAAGGAGACGTCTGGCTTTTTCCCATTTAGCAGTTCATAGGGAGTCTTCGCAAGTAGCCGGTGAGGAAATAGCCTGTTTGATGCATAACATGCAGTGTTGACAGCTTCGGCCCAAAACCTCTCCGGTGTGTTATACTCATCAATCATTGTTCTTGCAAGTGTGATCAAGGTCCTGTTTTTCCTTTCAACAACTCCATTTTGTTGAGGTGTGTATGTTGCAGATACTTCATGCTTGATCCCAATTTCATCACAGTACTCATGAATGTTGGTGTTGTCAAATTCTTTGCCATTATAACTTCTAATCTTCTTGATCTTGCAATCAAATTTATTTTGTGCTTTCTTGGCAAACTTCTTGAATATAGATGCAACTTTAGATTTGTCATGGAGAAAGAACACCCAAGTGTATCTTGAGAAGTCATCAACAATCACTAGACAGTAGAGGTTGCCACCGGCACTTACATAATTTGTAGGTCCAAATAAATCCATATGAAGTAGTTCCAGTGGCCTTGATGTTGACATGAAAGCTTTAGTTGGATGTGTATTAGCAACTTGCTTTCCAGCTTGACATGCACTACATGGCTTGTCTTTTTCAAACACCACATCCTTTAATCCTCTAACCATGTCTTTCTTTAATATCTTCTTGAGTGTGCTCATCCCAACATGTGCAAGCCTCCTATGCCAAAGCCATCCAAGTGAAGCTTTGGTGAAGAGGCAAGTTCTTAAGTCAGCATCTTCTGAAGTGAAATCCACTAAGTAGAGGTTGTTGTATCTAAATCCCTTGAACACCATTGATTCATCATCCATCTTTGATACAATAACCTCTGTTGGAGTGAATAAGCATTGAAGTCCAAGATCATAGAGTTGACCCACTGATAATAAATTGAAGCTCAAAGGTGCAACCAAGAGAACATTTGATATTGATAAATCATTTGAAATTGCCACCTTGCCAAGTCCTTGCACTTTTCCTTTTGAATTGTCTCCAAATGTGATTTTATCTTGTCCATCAACATTCTCATCAAGTGAGGTGAACATCCGTGGGTTGCCTGTCATATGTTGTGTGCATCCACTATCAATAACCCAATGGCTCCCACCGGTCTTGTAGTTCACCTACATCCATAGACAAATCAAGCTTGAGTTTTGAGGGCCCTATATTGCATAGGACCAGTGACTCTCTCAATCAAGGACTTTGCAACCCAGATTTGTCTAGGTCTACTCTTGTTTGGTGGACCTAGGAATGTAACTTTGACCTTTCCATTTGCAACCTTTCTTAGAACATAATGAGCATTGAAAGCAAATGGTCTTGAGTGCTTAGGCAAGGGAGTTGGTGGTTTGGCTTTGCAGTTGTGGGAAAAATGACCTTCATTTCCACACTCAAAGCATTTGATAGGCTTGTGAGTCTGCTTAGGCTTGTATTGAGTAGTAGCTTTCTTTTGCACAAAAGCATTGTATCCAATACCACTCTTGTTGTTTTTCATGACAGTGTTCATAAGCAGCTCATTTTGGAGGTATTGACCCTTGTTGAACTTTTGCACACTTGTTGCAAGATGTTCATTTTCACTCTTTAGTTTCTTGACCTCATTTTTAAGCCTTTCATTATCCACTGCCAACTCATTGTTGAAATCATTGTTCTCAATAGCAACCTTTCCTTTAGTAGTTGCATCAGTCAAGTATTTCTTCAATTTTTGGTTGTCTAAAGTCAATACTTCAACTTTTTCAGTCAATTCATCATGTAGACTAGTTTGCTCTCCTTGACTCAAATCATCACATGAGGTTGCTACATCAATCTTAACAACAGGGTTAATAGCCTCATGTGTTTTGCAAGATAAAAGTTCATTTTCAACAAGAAGATTGTCATGATCAAATTTAATCTGAGTATAGTCTTCCTTGATTTTTACTAGTCTATCTTGCAACTCCCTATTAGCTTCATTTAATTTGTCACATTTATCCTTAGCATCTTTTAGGGAGGTTGTGAGCTCATTTACAGTTGATGACATAGTTTTATTTTCTTCTTTTATTTCATCACTAGCTTTCATAACTATGTCATATTTGGCATTTAAAGATTCATTTTCATTTTTCAACCTATCACATTTAGCTTTTGACTTTCTAATAATTTGTGTATATTCTTTAAGCAAGTCAGCTAGCTCATCATATGAAGGTGAAGCAAATTCCTCATCACTATCACTATCACTATCATCAGTAATATCAATATCATTTTGTACCTTCCGTTCACCTCTAGCCATGAGGCATAGGTGAGAAGTCGATGATGGCGATGGTGGTGGTGAAGAGAAGTCCCCGGCGATGGCGGCAACTTTTTCATCATTCTCTTCTTCACTTGAAGAAGATCCACTTGATGACTCAATGTCAGTGAGCCAATCGCCAACAATATATGCCTTTCCATTTTTCTTCTTGTGGAACCTCTTTTGCTTCCCATCCTTCCTCTTGAAGAATTTCTTTTCCTTCTTTTCATCATCGTTGTCATCTTCTTTCTTGCCTTTGAACTTGTTCTTCTTGGGCTTGTTACATTGATGAGCAAGATGACCGAGCTCTCCACAGTTTTAGCAATCCATCTCAGAAATGGGCTTTCTTTTGTTGGAAAAGAATTTCTTCTTTCTTGAATCAAATTTGATGCCTTCTCTGTTGAGCTTCTTCAACATCTTGGTGGTCTTCCTTACCATCAAGGCAATGTTAACATCAAGGTCATCATCACTTGAGGACTCTTCCTCAACTTGTATTTTTGCTTTTCCTTTTCTTTCTTGATTTGCTTTGAGAGCCAAATCCTTTCTTTTGGAAGATGACTCATCTTTGTCGTTGATGTGCATGTACATCTCATGAGCATTGATCTTTCCCAAAATCTGTGTAGGTGTGGTAACTGAAAGTTCCATTTGATGTAGCACAGTGACAATGTGTCCATATTTGTCTATTGGGAGGACACTGAGAATCTTCCTCACAACATCCGGATATGAGATTTGAGTAAGCCCCAATCCAGTTACTTCCTCTACAAGAATATTGAGACGTGAGTACATAGCATTGGCATTTTCATTAGCAAGCATTTCAAAAAAATTTAACTTTCTCATAGCAATGTGATATCTCTCCTCACGCTCACTTCTAGTTCCTTCATGTAGAGCACAAATATCCATCCACAAATCATGAGCATTTTTATGATTTCTTACTCTATTGAACACATCTTTGCAAAGGCCTCTAAAAAGGGTGTTTTTGGCCTTGGCATTCCATTTTTCATAATTAAACTCATCACCTACAAGATTTGTGCGATCTCTAGGTTCGGGGAATCCTTGTGTGGCGGCTTTATAGACACCAATGTCTATGGCCTCTAAATATGCTTCCATACGAATTTTCCAATAAGGAAAATCGTCACCATAAAAAACGGGAGGAGGTCCATCCCCACTGGACATCGTAACTCTGAGCGGTTAAGCTAATCTAAGAGCAACAAGGCTTTCATACCAATTGAAAGTATCACGATGCCCAAGAGGGGGGGTGAATTGGGCTTTTCTAAAAATCAACACTAATTAAAAGCTAAGCAAGAGCTAAGCAAGAGCCCAACTTCACCCCAACAACTAGCACTAAGATAATAATACTAGAAATACAATAATGCTAAGACAATACTTCAAATACTTGCTAAACAAATACACAATGTAAAGTGCTTAAATTAAGTGCGGAATGTAAAGCAAGGTTTAGAAGACTCCTCCAATTTTTCCCGAGGTATCGAAGAGTCGACACTCTCCACTAGTCCTCGTTGGAGCACCCGCGCAAGGGTATCGCTCCCCCTTGGTCCTCGCAAGAACCAAGTGCTCACTACGAGATGATCCTTTGCCACTCCGGCGCGGTGGATCCCTCGAGACCGCTTACAAACTTGAGTCGGGTCACCAACAAGATCTTCACGGTGATCACCGAGCTCCCAACGCCACCAAGCCGTCTAGGTGATGCCGATCACCAAGAGTAACAAGCCGTAGACTTTCGCTTGACCAAGAGAAGCCTAATGCAAGTGGTGTGTGCTCTAGGTGGCTCTCGCTAGTGCTAATGAGGAACAAATGCGGGATTAAAATTCTCTAATCTCCTCACTAGGCTTTTGGTGCTTGCAATGCTCTAGCAATGTGCTGGAATAAATGTGGGGTGCAAGACATTGAATATGGTGGGTGGAGGGGGTATAAATAGCCCTCACCCACCAACTAGCCGTTACAGGCATTTCACTGCGCACGGGCGCACCGGACAGTCCGTGCGCCACCGGTGCGCCAACGGTGCGCCACCGGTGCGCCAACGGTCGTTTCCAACGGCTAGTTCTTACAGTTAGCCGTTGGACTCATGGCACACCGGACAGTGAACAGTCACTGTCCGGTGCACACCGGACAGTCCGGTGCACTGTCCGGTGTGCCACTATAATTCACTTCTGAAACATGCGCGCTCGGGTTTTGCTCCCGGGGAGGCCTTCCCCTGGGCCAGCCTGGCCCACTTGGCAGATGGTGCACCGGACAGTCCGGTGCCCCAGGGCCAGAAACCCTACCTCTTGTTTTTCAGCTGATTTTCAAATCGGTTTTCGTTCTAACTTGTGAGTGAGTTCTATAGTGACACCTAGCATTGTATGTGAGTGTGATTGTGCACCAACAGTACACTAGAACTCTCTTGGTCAAACTACTCATCGACAACCCCTCTTTATAGTACGGCTAAAAGAGAATAAAAGACCTAACTAAATCACGAGTGTCCACATCTCCTTGACACTCGGACTCCGTAGTCCTTCACCTTTTGTTTCGTCGTTTTAGCCGTCGCTTCGAGTTCTTATCTCCGGGATTGTTTTCACCGTTGTAGTACTTCTACCTGTAATGCGACCTAACTTACCATTTGTCTCTGCAAAACACACGTTAGTCACATATAACATTACGTTGTCATTATTCACTAAAACCAACCAGGGGCCTAGATGCTTTCATGTGTATTATCTCTAATGTATTTTAGGTTGTTTGTGCATTATCATATTACGTTCAATGGTCTTTCTTTTGTAATACTAGCATATAGCTCATGCTAATGCTAGAATTCTGGAAAGGAGAGGGGAGAGGTCGACAGCGGCGACAACGCGAGTGAGAGGAGGGGGGCGGCAGGGTCGAGGGGAGGAGGGATAATAGATGATCCAAATAATATTGTTCATTGAATTTGAGTGTGGAAGATGATTGTTGGGGGCCTTCGGCTTCCGAAGGTCCTCAAAAACGTGATTTGACAATGTTTCTGGAGTATAATACATGAACAGGTACCTTCGGACATGGACCCTTCGGACAGGTCAAAACTGTTGTACGAAGCAACACAAATAGAATGAAGGATGGAACAGAGCCGAAGCTGTGCACAAGGAAGCTTCGGCATGATGGCAGAAAAGAGGAAACCGACTTAAAGAGGAAAGGGCTATTTTGACCTCGATGGATTATTATAGAATTATTAGCAAATGCAAAGGGCATGAATGTAATTTTACATGGGCTGCGTCCCGTGTCTATAAATAGGTGAACAGTACCCCTGTACTGTTCACGCTGACTTGGCATTTGCTTTTGCGTCACGCTTGTACTCTTGCTTTCCTTCAAGCCGAAGGTACATTTGTAATTTGTTATCATTTCTATAATGATAGAAATAAAAATGAATTAATGGTAATATTTAAATATTTATGACATTTCTCATATTTTATGAGAATCCCCTTTTTATTATTTATTATACTGATGAAGGTATGTCCTTCATGACCTTCGTCCGAAACTCATTATATCCTAAGGGGAATAATGTTTAGAAGGACGAAGGACTTTAACGTTTAACGATTTCTGTGTTGCCTTGTTCTTAATTCATAGCATTTAAGGACAAGTCTCCAACATTGGCGCCCACCTCCGGTGAACTCACTTCCACTTTTTGAGTATCGAACACCTTCGGCAAGCATAGACCTTCGTCATGCCGCCGAAGAAAGCTTCAGCAACAGGGGCTGCGGCTCTACAACCGCCGGACCCCAACCAGGAGACCCTCTCTCTTCGGGAGGCCCGAAACCAGAAGAGGAAGGCCACCAGTCCAACACCTCAGGAGGATGAATTGGATCAAGAGATCAGAGATATGGAGATGCTTCATCAACAGGTGCAAAGGAAGAAGGAAAAGATGGCTAGGCTAGCTAACCTGCAAAGGCAGATAGACGAAGCCTCTGAAGAAGTTCGCCATCTTACTCAAGATGAGCAGAACCGAAGGCCCCAGCACAGAGAGCTGCATCAGGAGGGCTTCTTCAACGAAGATGACTGGTATGAGAATTTTCATCATGGAAATTTTGCTTTTGATGATGCCTCTCCTCTGTCAGCAGAACTGCAGGCTACACCTTGGCCCCCGTCTTACAAGCCACCCTAGCTTCTCATGTACGACGGACACTCAGACCCGAAGCAGTTCTTGATGAGCTACGAAGCAACCATATCTTCGTATGGTGGCAATACTGCAGTCATGGCGAAGTCTTTCGTCATGGCTGTCAAGAATGTTGCGCAAACCTGGTACTCTTCTCTTCGGCCAGGAACAATCACATCATGGCAGAAGCTGAAGGACATGCTGATTACCAGTTTCCAAGGCTTTCAAACGAAGCCGGTCACCGCTCAAGTTTTATTCCAGTGCACCTAGGATCACGAAGAATACCTTCAGGCGTATGTCCGAAGGTTCTTGCGTCTGAGGGCACAGGCACCAACGGTGCCCAATGAAATTGTCATTGAGGCCATGATTAAGGGGCTTCGGCCAGGACCTTCAGCCCAATACTTCGCCAGGAAGCCCCCTCAGACTCTGGAGAAATTGCTTTAGAAGATGGATGAATATATCCGCGCTGACAATGACTTTCGACAAAGAAGGGAGGAAGCTTACAGGTTCTCCGAAATAGCCAGGGGCTTCGGAGGGAGAATACATCCTAGACATGTCAGATCGATTCATTCCACACAGAATGAAGACAGGGGAAGCTAGCAGCAAAGGCCGCAATATTCCTCCCAGGCTTCGGGGCAGCAGCAGAGCTATCCTCGGCCTCTAGCTCCAAGGGGCAGAGGTGCCAGGGGCTTCGGAGGAAGATTTGGGGATCAGCCCATGAGAATTTATTGCTTATTTTGTGGTGAGGACAAGGGCCACACTACCAGGATGTGCCATGTCACCATCCAGAAACCGAAGGAGATAGCAGAAGCAGCATCTCAACAGAGCCAGCCGAAGCAAGTTATGCATACTGCTTCGTATCACTCGCCATATATTCCAGAGTATGTGGGCAACCACCCTGCAGCTTCTGTTGCTTCGGCGAGCCAACCTCAGGCATCTTGGCAACAGCCTCCACCTCCACCACCAATACAACGAGGCCAGCAGCCAGAAGGGAGCCAACATACTCATCACCAACGAGACTTCAGAGAGGAGTCCGAAGCTCGCACGGTCAACAGTACCGTGCCAGAGTCGAAGCACATTTACTAAAAGATATCCTATCTCGCCAATAGTTCTTGCATCTTTTTCATCATTTTTCATTTAAATAAGGAACAATCATTAAGGCTTAAGTTTTTCTTGTCATCTTCAATTACTTGTAACAAGCTTCATTTTTTACTACAGTGAAAATATACCTTCCTCATAAACAAACGGAGTCCAAAAAGAAGAATCTCCGAAACAACAAAAGTCGTTCTAAGGAACGCAGTAAGTTTCCCGAAGCAACAAAAAGTCGTTCCTAAGAGGGCGCAGCGTAAGTTTTCTGCTCAAAAGTCGTTCCAAAGGGAATGCAGAGCTTACAGCGAAAAATAAACGCTAATTCCGCTGAAAGTAAAAGGCGAAGAAGCTCCTAAGGGAGGCTTACAACGAAAAATAAACGCTGATTCCGCTGAAAGTAAAAGGCGAAGAAGCTCCTAAGGGAGGCTTACAGCGAAAAATAAACGCTGATTCCGCTGAAAGTAAAAGGCGAAGAAGCTCCTAAGGGAGGCTTACAGCGAAAAATAAACGCTGATTCCGCTGAAGTAAAAGGCGAAGAAGCTCCTAAGGGAGGCTTGCAGTAAAAAAACGTCGATCTTCGGCAAATATCATTTTGCATAACATCACATCATCACATCATTTGCATAGCATAACATCATACATCATATTGCATCAATGACGCAAGAAGGGGGTCCCAGTATTGATATTCAAAGATTGTTTCGAAGAAATAGTGACAGGGCACAAAAATGGCTATTGAAGAATTATACCTTCGTCAAACTCTGAACTGAAAAGATCTATTGGTCATTGATTTTACGAGGATTGGTTACCGATTTTATGAGAACACGGATATTATTTACGAAGCATGAAAAGAAGGGAAGGTGTTTTTTCGCCGAAGGCTCAAAAACGGTATGTATATGAAGTTTCATGCATCGTAAAGAATAGAACCATAAATAGTTTATATATTACATTCAAAGTTACAAAATATTACACATGCTTCTCAACAAACATTACATTCTAAATGTTTTTACAATAACATCTAATCCTCCCTTAAAACTACTTTTGCAGCTTCATTTAGTAGCTTATCAGCAACTTTATCCATGATGGCTTCAGCCATTTTTCTAATTTCGTTGTCCCCCTTCGTGTGGGGGTCCGCCGATGGCTCGACAAGTTCTGAGGGAGGAGAAGATGCGGCTATATTACAAAGCGTAGACAAATTCGAAACCAAAAAATTACAACAAAGAGCCAAAAACCACTAGTCAATACCTATTTGCCCTTCCGGCTCCGCACTTTTCTCAGCAGCCTCTACTACTTTTCTAGCTTCATGTATGCCTTTCTCGCTTTTTCGCATAATCTCTTGGGCCATTTCCCGGCCACCATTGTCCCAGATGTCGGTGAAAAATTTTCCACCAGCCAGGCTCGCTTCGGCCGAGGGGTCTTTTATATCTTCAGAGGACAAAGCGGCTTCAGATTGTGCCAAGAATTTCACATGGTCACAGCCTTTCCTCTCCAAAATAGTAGCAATTCCCCTGGCACCCGAAAAGGCGCATATGTCTCCGCGAATATTCAAAATTTCTGCAAAAGCTTCAGCTTCGTGGCTGATCCATTTAGTTGGGCCTTCGGGGTCACCCCTTATGAAGTTTTCCTCACTTGAGAATGCGCCAACGGTGGCGAAGCTGGTTTTTATTGTCTTAACACATTCTATAGATTTTTCATAGCACCTTTTCTTGGATGCACGAAGCTCCTCAATGTTTTTTTCCAAATGATTTGCCCATTGTTTGCTAAGTTCTCGTTTTGTTTCTTCAAGTGTGTGTTCCTCTTTAGCTCTGGCCAGTTGCTTCCGAAGATCATCAATTTCACGCTTCTGAGCTTCAACTTGAGCTTTGAAAGTAGCTTCGTCCTCTTTTATTCTATCCACCAATGAATATAATATTATATCTTTTTCGAGACCTTCGTTCCTTAGTTCAATTACTTCGGAACGAAGGTTGCTCAGGGCCATAACACACCCTTCGTCTTCAGCATCTTTTTGAGCCCTGAGGGCATTGTTAAGTATAAGGCCCTGCAAAAAAATGTGTGTGTGTCAGTAAGTTTAAGCAAATGAAAAAATTTTGGTCTCAAGAAATAATACAAAGACCTCATTTTTGCACCTTTAAGCTATTATACGCCAAGCTGTCGGCCAACTCGTCTTTTGACAACACCGAGAGCCCGTCTTCTAATGTTGGGAATCCGAAGCTCTTGCTCATCTCCCGACAGACAGAAATCTCCTTGCTGTCAGGGAGACAATACAAGAAGTCTTCTTCTCCGCTGCCGTTGAATATCAACGCTCCCTTTGGGTATTTCAGTTTTTGGGCATAAATTTGAGCCTCTTGCTTTTCTTTTTCAGTCAACTTTTTCCCCGAAGCATGGCGTAGAATATAATCGAAAGCTTCAGAAAATGCTTCGGGGATGGCAGTGCCAGTTTCTTCAGCCAAAATTTGTTCTGCTATCTCTGCTTCTTCGGCTTCCAAGGATTTCACCTTGGCGGGCTCTGAAGGCCCAGCTTCAGTTTCAGCTCGGTGTTTTGAAGCTTCGGCACCCAAGACTTCGATTTGCACTTCGGAAGTTTCGGCAATTTTCTTCGGAGTGGTGCTTGAAGACTTTATTGTCTCCAAAACATCAAATACATTAACCATCCTTTTTATTTTGGGGGTCATTGCTGGACCCTTCTGGCTTTTCGGTGCTTCAATTTTTGCTGAAGGACTTAAAATTTCATATGTACTTGTTTTTGTAGCCTTCGGTTCTTCTGTTTTTTCCGGCATTATGACTGGCTCTTCAACATTTGGTAGGGGAGTCGGCTCCTTGGCTTCGGTGGCCGAAGAGGTTTCACCGACATATTCAGGCACTGTGGCCAGTTCAATATAGCGTGACCGGTGCGTAAGAACCTTTATCTTTTTCCTCTCCAGCGCTGGCTCACTGGGAGCGGCTGAAGCAGCTTCCTTCGCTGAAGCAGTATTTTTCCTTTTCTGACCACGTGTTGGGTAATGGTAGTCAGGGTAGACGAACCCAATGGCATCAAATACTCGGTTGAGTCTTTTCTTCTTCCGGCCTCCGAAGGCCGCAGATAATGCAGTATCTTCTGCCTTCGAGTATGGCCCAAGCAGTTCGTCGCTTGTGGCCTCAATGCATTTCAGCCAGTCATCATCTGGCTCGACAAACTTGTCTTCAAATCTGAAGGTATATTTTAACCTTACTAGTCCACCTTCGTCAAGTTTGCTAATGGTTTCCTTTGGCACTTCCCACTTCTCCACAAGTGGCCATACTCTGAAGGCAATATGTTCTTGTATCAAATCCTTTGTCCCAATAAAAGAGCAAACCACGTCGAAGGCCCTTTGGCATTTCTTGGCTGCTTCGTCAATTTCCACCTTCGGCTTCCGAAGGCCGAAGCGCTGCCAGATAGGGCTCATAATGATATCTTTAATATCCTCACGTGTTTTCAAATCATTTTTTACATAAAACCATTCCGTCATCCAGTCGCCGGGCCATCTCTTTCGAAAGGTTGGCACGGGACAACTTGACCCAGATCAGGCACCGAAGCTGTAGCAGCCAAAATTGTTGTGATATTGCTCTTTACCCAAAGGTTTTGTCTCATATAAAAGCTCATGCATGCTACAGAAACTTTTGGCATTTGGCTCCAAACCCTGACTCTTCACAACCCATACGAAGATGCCCATCCTGATGATTGCTTCAGGAGTAATTTGATGGAGGTAGATTTCAAATATCTTCAGAACTTCCACGACAAAACTGCTCAAGGGAAATCGAAGTCCAGCCTTTAAGAAGCTTCGGAATATCACAACTTCATTCTTCTCGGGAGTCGGACTAGTTTTCTCTCCTTCGTGAGCCCTCACAATAGACAAGTCCCGAAAATATCTACCCCTCATATTGGCAAGATGGCTTTGCTTGATGCTTGATTTCCCAAAAACTGAGTGGCTTGGTCGCCAAGGTCGATCTTCGGAATCTTCACCACCACTTTCCACATCATAGTTGTCACTATCACCAGTATCTTCAAAGAGGCCCTCTAGAATCTCCTTAGTAATTTTCTCTGTGTTTGTCTTCGCTATTGATTCGAGGAAGCTGAGATTCATTTCTTCGGAAAGGCTTAACTTCGATTCAGCGACAGCTTTCTTGTCTTCAGACATCTTCGAAAATGCTGAGAAAAGTGCTCTAAAAGTCGAAGCTTAAAAAAAATTAAAAAGCCCACCAAATGTTGGTACGCAAGAGCTAAAAAATTGAGTAAGCAAGAGCAGACGGCAAGAAAGCGTGCCAAATGAACTCGGGGTGAGCTCTTATTTATACGCCTAGTGCGTTGTGAACCGGAGGGTCCCGCTTGTCAATGATTGTTGCTATTCTAGCAAAGGGAAGGTGTTTTTTCGGACCTTCGGCTTAAGGCCTTCGTCCATATCGCAATCTGAATTTATCATTCTAACAAATTAACATTGCGAGGGGCTACTGTTGGGGGCCTTCGGCTTCTAAAGGTCCTTAAAAACGTGATTTGACAATATTTCTGGAGTATAATACATGAACAGGTACCTTCAGACATGGACCCTTCGGACAGGTCAAAACTGCTGTACGAAGCAACACAAATAGAACGAAGGATGGAACAGAGCCGAAGCTGTGCACAAGAAAGCTTCGGCATGATGGCAGAAAAGAGGAAACCGACTTAAAGAGGAAAGGGCTATTTTGACCTCGATGGATTATTATAGAATTATTAGCAAATACAAAGGGCATGAATGTAATTTTACATGGGCTGCGTCCCGTGTCTATAAATAGGTGAACAGTACCCCTGTACTGTTCACGCTGACTTGGCATTTGCTTTTGCGTCACTCTTGTACTCTTGCTTTCCTTCAAGCCGAAGGTACATTTGTAATTTGTTATAATTTCTATAATGATAGAAATAAAAATGAATTAATGGTAATATTTAAATATTTATGACATTTCTCATATTTTATGCGAATGCCCTTTTTATTATTTATTATACTGATGAAGGTATGTCCTTCATGACCTTCGTCCGAAACTCATTATATTCTAAGGGGAATAATGTTTAGAAGGACGAAAGACTTTAACGTTTAACGATTTCTGTGTTGCATTGTTCTTAATTCATAGCATTTAAGGACAAGTCTCCAACAATGATAAACTGGTAGATTATATAATGGTATAGACTAATAGACATATATTGTAAAATATTATTGAGTATAATTTTATTTTTCCTAAATCTGGACAGTTGTCTTGAATCTAGAACATTTTCCCTGTAGAAAGTAGATCATTGTTTTTTTATCCTAGAACTTTGCCTTGTATCATAAAAAATATTTCTATCGACGAACGGTTAATCCGACCATCACCCTTTAGCATTGCTCACAGATAACATTTCTTTGAGCATGTTTTTATTCGAAATTTCCCAACGATCTTGACACGTATCGTTGCACGCCATATCTCTTCCACTGAAATCTACTAAAATCTGCTTACAAGCCATGCCAAGAGAAGTCTCAAGTCAATAGACCACACTCTTTGTCGATACTGTATTACTGGTTAAACAATTGCTCATGGTTCAACTATGATAGTTGTCACATCCTTTATCCTGCATTGGTGATATCTGATACCTGGGACCTACAGTGAGTTGGGTGTCTTCATAATCCAAAAGGGATCCAGATGGCTAAAATCAGATACATGAGAGATGTTTCCATTGTATAAAGAGCTTAGCAATGCTTCAGAGAGGTGTAAAAAGTACATGCTTCATGATACATTTACAATGTCAACACACGTTATTTCAGTTCCAGGGTGCACCGTACTTCATATTCTTAAGTTCCTCCAGCTGCAAAATGAGATAGACATCAACAACTGATCCATGCCATATTCACTTTTGTTGAAATCATATGTGAATTCTGCTTGGTATTCACAACAAAATTGTGATATCATAACTGAAATTTACAGAACACCAGATGAATGTCATCTTGTGTTCAGAACATACAAGCCCCCCACCCCCCCAAAAAAAACATAGGGCTTTGCAAGTCTAGAATGCTAACAGACATATGAGGAAACAACACAAATAAGTTAACTAGAACTTAGAAATCCACAGGATAAACTGGTTCAGAAATGCCATCACTCCTTGCCGCAACCTACCTCTCAATCTAACTAAAATTTTTATGCATAGAACCAAAACACAAGAATGATGACTTGAGGAGAAAAACCTGGCCTTGCATGACAGAACACTTTTGCCAGATCACAGTGTGATGAAAATGAGTTTGTTTTTTAAATGTATATTGGTATTTCTACATCCAAAAACATCCAATTGGGTCAGCTGAACATTATGCAGTCTAGTGGAATTCAGAACATCCCGCACTTAAGTTAAAGACAGAATTGTTGCTATGAGTACATTATTGGAGTGCAGGAGTTTCATCATCAAATAAGCAGAATTACTTCAAACAAGCAGTAAGCTTTAAGACAATAACAACTAACCCTTCTTAATCATACATGACATTTCTGTGGAGTATCTATATCCACGTACGCAAATTTGGTGAAAGTTGTAACACCAAATGCTACTGAACATTAAGTGTGCCGTGTAAATAGACAGAGTAGTGTACAGTGCCAACACAGTAACATCGCATACCTGTCTGCATGTTTCCTTGTGGGTCTCTAAAAGCTTATCATACTTCAATTGCAAGTCCAGCTTCTCTGCCTTGAGCTTTTCATAGTCAGAGATTGACGGGCCACCCAGCTTCTGCTGAACAAATCTATGGGGATACAAACATGTTAGAAGCCACAGGAGAAATGCTTAGGGGCCACTGAACCAAGATCGCCATTTCGTGAACGAAATACGGAAAAGGAAATCTCAGTCGCTAGTAGATTTTACATGAGCCAACTTACTCGACTGCAGATGAAGGCTTATCGTTCTCCTCGTACAGCGCCACAAGAGCTGCATGGGAAGATGAAGATGTAACTAGCCAGTTACATAACCATAGTGATCTACAGCGGATGGAGCACAAACCTTTCGTGAGGGTATCGAGCACGCCACTGGATTCAAGATACTTCCTGAACGCTTCTTTCTTGGCTTCCCTGTCCTGTAAACCAAGTCATAAACATCACGTTGGGAGGCGAACGCAGCACGAAGCAATAAGCAATAAGCAGAGTCGTGGGTTAGGTTGGGCTTTGTCTACAGCTTACATGCTGTCAATTCCAATGGTTAGGAGTACTTGTTTGCAGGGAAAAAGGAAAGCTTTGTTTATCCTGGGCCTAAAACTCAAGAGGAAGTGAAACTACTACAGTCTAGAGGAAATCAAGCCGCATGCAGAACAATTGGCAGCAGCGACCAACTAATCGCTCCACATTGGCTCGCGCTCTCCCGTCGCCGTGAGGAGACCTGGACCCCTGGGGCGGTTTCCTTGGCCTGCTGGCTCGCCGCACCTGGCACTAGCGCACCTCTGCGTCAGGTTGCAGGCTTGCACTGCATCAGCAAGCGTGCGAACTCTAAGGGAATGTTCGGCCCCCTATTTGGGTCCGTCCCTGCAACCTGCATCGAAGAACGGCAGCAAATGCAGGAGGGGGCAGGGGAGAGAGGGGGTGGTTTCAGAGGCCGAGAAAGAGGGCGGTACCATGGCGAGAGCAGATCCTGGACAGGCGCAAGCGAGAAGTTGTAGTTTGCGTCGAGGTCGGCGGAGCAAGGAGTTGCAAATGGCGAGAGCTTGACGACGAAGTGTCGGCCGGATCTGTACTGCCGCGAAGCCGAGTAAGTAGCTGGCTCATGTCCTCGACGAAGTGTCGGCATGTAGAATAGGTGTCTTTTTAGGGGCAGGTTCAGAACCGGCCAGTGAGATTATAGCCTCCGTCTAGCAGTCTAAGCAGCATTTAGTATTTTGTATTGATTTTAACATAGTCATATGAAGGAGATCCATGTTTACAGGATACAAAGGCATAATAGCATGCTGCAGGCTACCGACATGTAAGACACACGTTTGTAATTCACGTATCCTCTTTATGGTGGCTCCCTTCATTCACATTACGGCTATCTCTAGCCTCCTCAATATATAGTTCAGAACCCATAGTTCGGACTCATTTGATCTATTTCTGAATCCACCACTGACCACTATCTCAACTAATGCATGGCGCGTGCGCCCCTGTTTGTCCCAAACTCCATTTTTCTGCGTTCATGCGCATGCAACCAAAAGAATTTGATTTGGTATAAGATACACCCACACATGCAGGCTCAACCATTCTAATACAAGCATCCAATCAAAAGTTGCGGCATGGTCAACGCATACGCAGAACCAGGTTGACGAGTAGCAGGCAACCAATCAGACCGTATGTTTTTTTGATAAAGACACATCTCTTAGCTCGAGACAAAAGATATAGCTAATTAGTGCATTAAATTTATTGAATATTCTAGCTGTGACAACAAATATAGTAAAAACAAATTTTATACATGACTATATGTGTCTTAGCTATATCTTATGCTTAGAGTAGTTCCTACTGTATATTAAAGTTTATTACTATTTCTTGTAATCCCCACTCGATATTTCAATCACATAGCAAAACAGTAATTTAAGACCCGTTTGGATGTTTCAGTTTTCTACTAGTACTGTAGACCTGAGAGCATCTCCAACACGTTTTGTTAACATGGAAGATCAGGTCTCTAAGGACTGGTTTAATGGACAGAGAAATAGAAAGTATTCATGGAGAAGAAATTCTCAAGCTATTCAATTTTAAATAGTAAAGGAATTTCTTAATAGAATAGCAAGAAGATTCATCTTAATAGATCTCCATTTCACCGTACACCAAACCAGCCCTAATAGTTTGTCCTCGTCTTACTCCAACCGTTCTAAGACATAAGAAAACTAACTATTCAAATAGCAGGCTTTATCTTTTTAAAACAAGCAGGTGATTGATCCTCCCACTATAGTATAGTCTATAGGGCGTGCTACTTCTCTTTTTAAGCGCTCTCTCATTTTGGCGACAAACAATACTTCAAAGATTTGAGTAAACTATTTGAACGAATTACGCTTTTATCAACTGATACACTTCCTTTTATCAACTGAACACGCCGGGCCGGGTAAACCACAGACGATGTCTTATCTTAGTCAAAAAAAAAACTGTGCCGCGTGCTTTTGAATATATATATGCAAAAAACTGCACTTCCAGTCGTCCAGACACGAGAAAAAGAAACGAATAGGCAATGAGACACGATGCCCGTTTGAAAATCGGAGGGCCAAGGGTTCCTCCACCCATCTTGGCAAATGAAATGGACGGTACTACTCAGGGAGAGCTCTAAAGCGGGAGAGCAGCTCTTCCACTCGATTCTCGAGTCGTTCCGGGTGGCAGAAGAAATCTGAGAACACCTGCCTTTCCTGCTGCGCGTTGCGTGAAGGCTGTTTCAGCTTCTGCAGAAAAATTCGTAAATATAGATAGACAGCAACTTTAAGCCAACTCAAGGAAAGGCGTGAAGTGTTCTGAACCCAAGATTGTGCAAACGCCAAATGGCCAAATGTTAAAGAGTACCTCGGCCTTTTCGTCTCGAGCTAGTGTCACCTCACTAACGGAAGCGGAGACCTGCTGGCTGACCATTTCGAGGTCTTCAAGTGAATGCGCCAATGGCTGCAGCGAGGGGGAAAAAAGTGTGAAGTCCACTAGTGACAGCAAATTACGAAATAAAAAGTGGAGAGATGAGAGCAAGGTACCCATGGTGTCAGCTTTGGTTGCTCATCAGAAAGGGACACAGCGAGAATTTGCTCCAGTGTTTGGATCATCCTGCATCTGCCAAAGAGGTAGAGAAGTATGGGATGATCAGACCAAGGGGGTAGCATATTATTCTAGCAGTAGGGGTTTGTTAATGTCAAGTTCAGCTGTGACATAATCGTTGGGGGGGAATTGCAAGGCACAATGAGCTAGGACAACTCACAGTTCGTCGGTGCATCTTCCTCGCTCACGTGGAAGGACATTTTCGGTCTCATGCTGAAGGTACTGGAGCTCATCCTGCAGCTCTGTTATCTGCCCGATCAAACCATATGATGACACATATTCTGGTGACGTTGCTTGGGAACCTACAAAAAATTTTTTTGAAAAGCTGAATGGATTACTCCAGCTTGATAGTCAAAAGAACATCCCAAGTACATGTGGATATAGGAATTGTAGGTGGAGCCAGCTTACTCGAGTGACTGCTAAGGATATCCCTCACAGCATGAAGATAAGAATCACTGTCGTCAACTGATCCCTCTTCAAACATTTCAGATGCTGCTTGATCAATTAAATTGTACCGGCCCTATATATCCATGTAGTAGACACTCTAATTTGTAAGAACACAAGTGGAAATGATAAGAGGCTAAATAATATGCTGTCTTAACGGATGAACTCGGCTACAATACCAGGCGGCCATCAAAAGCTGAGAAGTAGCCCTGCAATTCCAATTCTACAGCTTTCAGAAATGAGTAGGCACTCGATATTTTTATCTGTTCTTCGAGCTGGCAGGCTATCTTTAGAAATAGGTGAGCAGCAAGTTGATTGACAAGATGGTTGATGAACTGCAAGATATAAAGAGTGTCTACGTGACCACTTATCAGGTAAAAAGATGGGTTGCTACAAGCAATTGTCAAACTCATAAGGCACCTTCTTCTGATGACTTATGTAGCAGTCCTGGCGCAGAAGCTTTAAATTGTGATCTCCTAGAAGGTCATGAATTCATAGTTACAAACATGCCATACTATTCACTCGGGAATGCAAAAGGAAAATATTTATATATTTATAATGTCATGAAGATCACACCTTCCAAAATATTTGCACCTGAAAGCCGAGCAAGGTCTGCACACAGGCCTGTAACAGTCTGAATAAAGGGCAATACATAAAGAAGTTAATAGTGCAAAGAAACAATGATCAATACAGACATTAACTTTGTACACCACCAGAAAACAATTGGAACTCACCCAAGTAAAGCACAGTAGGACATCTACATGGATGATAAAGGCGCCAGAAATTGACTCAGGAATAGATAAACTATGAGAAACAGAGCATTGAGTAACCATATCTCAAAACAATGTATTGGAGTCGAGGATGAAGAACACTAGAACACAACATTCAGAATGTGGAAACGATTTTGATTAAGTATGTGACTATTAGTTTCTTTTTTTTTGGAAAATCTTTCGCTTCACTGTTTGTTAATTCAATTCAGCTAAAACAGGAAGAGCTCTTGATAGAACGAGTTACAACACTGTTGTAAAATCTTTGAGTGCTTGACAGTTGACAGGCAAAAAAAATCAAACCAAGGTTTCTAGTAATGTAACCTAGCAACTACACATCATCTATTGAGATCAATCAGATACCTTCTTAGGGTGCTCATGTTCTATCAATGAAAAAAATCTTGTAACAAATGTACCTCAGATAAGTATTCCTGCACTTGATGGGAAAGATCTTTAAGCTCTTCAGCAAGTTCGGAGTTTTTCCTCCTGAATATGAAACAAGTGAAACCACAAATCAAACATATTAGTGATAAGAGAAATGCCAGTGGATTTTGTTATATTTCAACTGGTTAATGTTGAAACTCAAAGAAACCAATAAGAATAATGTCATGCTGTTGTAGTATAGTTAAGCTTTCAAAATCAACTAATCATGCTCCACTAGCTGTCAATCTGTAATTAAGCATATCCTGCATACCTTAGAGAATGGCTATCCTGATGAATATATGACTGTTGGGATGCCAACTGAGTTCTCAGAACTGATAGTATAGCTTCTTCTTTAGCATATTCTACTTGTGCTTCTATGTACTGTCTCTTACTTTTAGCAAATCTGTCAACAAATGAGCAGCATCAGAATAGCAATCCCCTCAAAAGAAAAGAGACACGACATTCCTTAGATGATAACAATAAAGTATGCATATAAAAGATAAAAACTGTACATCTGAAGAGATCAACAAAGAAATCTAGATTCTATCATGGCTAAACTCTAGATAGCTGATTCTCCTCTTCCTCTCCCTTCTCTCCCACTCTCTCTCTCCCGTTTGCCTCTCTGGTTCGTCCAGTAACCTTGTTTTCTGGCTTGCATCTTTTTATTTAATATTTTTTTGCTGCGGGGGTTTTCCTCAGCTTTTCTTTCAAAAAAAATGAATCATGAAAAAAAACATTTTTTATTGTGGCGTAGTTTACTTGTACAGTGAAGTGATTAAACTAGTAGCTTAGGGTTAACTGGGATGGTTGGTTATATATGAGACCAGAAATAGATGGCACTATAAAAGACTCCACACTACCACAGAGATGTTTAAAGTTGATGCCAAGCTGAAGAAAACAAACTAATAAGCTAAATTCAATGCGAAAATTCCTTCCAAAACCCAACTAAATACCGCTTGTTCCCTGCAAAACATGAAGCTAATTAAACTTCAAATTGATTTCTTATCAACACCTTCTGCCAAAATTCATCAAAATATATCCTTCAAAAGAAAAATGAAGGTGCAACAGTATGCAACTTTTCTGATGGTAAAAAATTTATCCTTCGTGCCAAAATTCATCAAAATACTATGCTCGAAAGAAAAAAAATTATCCTTCTGCAGAAGCAGGATAAGCCCTGGCAGTAAAACTATGGAACTTTTCTGATGGTAAAAAAATTAATACATTTCAAAAGAAAAATGAAGGTGCAATGATCTGTAGTAATAAAAAAATCCACATTGATAGGGTACTTACATGGAGTTAATTCGGCTCAGTTCGACAACAAAATGGTGGGAGTTTACCGGATCTCCTGCGCAGAAGGAACGTAAATTGCTTAATGGTCTAATACCACTTTGGCATAAATTGTTAAACCACATGTGAAAGAAAAAGGAATATGAATTACTAGGTTTGGTTTCATGTTGAAGACTAAATCCATGTCTAAATGTAATTGAGATGCATATAGTATAACTGCTATGCAAATCTACAGAGTGCAGTATGAAAAGAGGATTCACAAACAGAAGACATGAAGCGATAGGATTTGCCCAAATTTAAGGTGATTATGAAATGAAAATAAACAAGAAATGTCAATAATTTCAGCTGCTCCTGCTGGCAAAATAAAGATTATGAGAATATGTCTGGAAATAGACTCACCTCTTAACTTGTCATCTTGAACAACAAGTTGGAGTGGTCCCTATCATATACCGCCATGACAAGTTTGGTGAGCAAGCAGGTGGTAAATTTATTCAAACTGAAAGCAAATTTGTCTCTGATAATTTAGTTTTCTCTAGATACAATACCGGTATTTTGTTTATAAGGTGATAATTTATTATAGTTGTTTCCACTCAAAAAAAACTGTTGTAGTTTTCCAGACACTCGCAGGTCTACTTCAGGCTATGTAGTCTTTCTAGGTGACAACCTCATCTCATGGTCGTCCAAGCGCCAAAAATGGTTTTTCGCTCCAGCGCTGAAGCTGACTATCGTGCAGTCGCCGAGGCTTCCTGGCTGCGACAGCTCCTCACCGAGTTACAGACACCACTGCGTCAGTGGTCTTCTGCGACAACATCAGCGCAATCTACATGGCCTCCAACCCAGTTCAGCATTAGCGCACCAAGCACATCGAGATTGACCTCCACTTTGTGCGGGAATGTGTTGCTTGTGGTGACATTCACATTCTTCATTTTCCAACGTCATCACAGTACGCTGATATATTCACCAAGGGTCTTTCGTCCTCTGTTTTTACGGAGTTTAGGACCAGTCTGAACGTTCGTTCCACCGACGATCAGACTGCGGGGGCATGTTAGTCAGTTTTGGTAAGCTAGAACAGGGCTACACATATGATTACCTTCCCCATGTACTCTTGCCAGAATAGGGTAGGGTATATGAGCTGATTAGGCAAGGATCAATCTGTGATTGGGTATTTCTAAAACCCCGTGATCCTTGCCTATATATGTGTAACCTCTCTACCCAGTTATGCAATCAATCGATATTATTCTAGCTACATTTCTACAGTTAGGTGGTCTAAGTAGCACTCCTTAGTTCCTGGGTTCGACTCCCTGTGAAAGCGAATTTCAGGCTGTGGTTAAAAAAATCCCCTCGCATATCCCACGCCAAAGCATAGGTCTAAGGCCGGTCCCGGCCGTGTTCTCACATGGGCTACGGTGCCGCTGTGTATGGGTGGGGTAGGGGTTCAAAGGTTTTCTCGTGCAGGGGCGACGCCAGGCAGTCCTTGCCTGATGCACAGGCACCAGAGTATATCAAGAATTCCTTTGTAAATTGAGTAATATTTATTATATATCACAAGAAAATTCACAAGTTTCTTAAGTAGTGCACCACCTTCATTGTTGTGCTAGCTTCGCCTCTGCCTGCGTGAGAAGGTCTTCTTCTTAATATAATGCTCGAGGGTTGTCTTACCCCCCCCCCTCCCGTAGGTCGAGTTTTTTTAGTAGTAAAATCAAGTTTCTAAACATAAAATGCATTTAATATAGGAATGGCAAGATCATGAAAGCAAAAAACCTTCTCAAACTTCTTAGAGAACCATTTGTTTAGTTCCTTGGTACAAGCCAGGGCACTCCTCACATAAGGCTGGAAGTCACAGTATGATAGGTAGACCCCGATATCTGCGAGGGAGAAAATGATGTGCATTTCAAAAGATTGACAAGAACTTAAACAACCAGCAAATATACACTTATATATGACAAGTTGTGCCCTAGACAATGACCATATTTGCATGTGTATACAAGTCAAAATGGAAGTACCAAGTGACTAATGCATGTCAACAAATGCAATCAGATGAAATCATTTGCATTCTACATGTTAAGAGAAAGAAGAATACCAGCTTCTGAGTGATAGTAAGACAACTCTTGTGTGGATGCAGTAAGTTTTCCAAGTATTGCATTCATCTATCGGAGAGTTCTAAAAAAAGTCAGAACAGAGAACAAAATCTTCTCTTGTTAATTGCTAGAATGAATTCATATAGAAAAGTGAAAGGAAAATAGGGTCAAACATTTTTCTAAATAATTTTGGTGGTTGAATTGCCCAACACAAACAATTGTACTAACTAGTTTGCTCTAGATTATAAGTTCTATAGGTGCCAAAGGTTAAACACAAACCAATAAAAAAGTCCAAGAAAGGGTTCAAATAGAAAGGAGCAAAACCAACCGAAGGTTGTCCTGGTCTGGCGCACCGGACTGTCCGGTGTGTCACCGGACAGTGTCCGGTGCACCAGGGAGATCCACTCCAAACTCCTCAGCTTCGGGTTTCTGGAAAATGTCACTCCGCTATAATTCACCGGACTGTCCGGTGTGCCATGCGGAGTAACGGCTACAGCGCCAACGGTCGTCTGCAAAAGTGAACAGTGAACGCTACAGTGCGCGGACAGTTCCCGCAGAGTCAGAGCAGGCGCCAGAAGGCGCACCGGACAGTGAACAGTGACTGTCCGGTGCACCACCATACTGTCCGGTGGCCCAGGCTAACAGAGCTCCAACAGTCGAACCCTAACGGTTGGGTGACGTGGCTGGCACACCGGACAGTGTCCGGTGGCGCACCGGACTGTCCGGTGCGCCCATCGACAGACAGCCTCCCCAACGGCCATTTTGGTGGATGGGGCTATAAATACCCCCCAACCACCACACTTCAAGGCATTCAAGTTTTCAGCCATTGCATTCAATACAAGAGCTCTAGACTTCACTCCAAGACACAAACAAGAGATCAAATCCTCTTCCAAGTCCAAGATCACTCCAAACAATTAGTGACTAGTGAGAGAGGGATTTTTGTGTTTATTTGAGTTCTTGCCGCTTGGATCGCTTTTCTTCTTCCCCATTCTTGTTCTCAAGACACTTGTAATCAAACAAGAGACACCAAATTGTGGTGGTCCTTGTAAGGGGTCTAAGTGACCCGTTGATTAAGGAGAAAAGCTCACTCGGTCTAGGTGACCGTTTGAGAGAGGGAAAGTGTTGAAAGAGACCCGGTCTTTGTGACCACGTCAACGGGGAGTAGGTTTGCAAGAACCGAACCTACAAATCACCGTGTCACCCGCTTCATTTGCCTTTGATTTGTTTTTCACCCTCTCTTTCGGACTCGAGTTTAATTCTAACACTAACCCCGGCTTGTAGTGTGTGCTTAAGTTTATAATTTTCAGATTCCGCCTATTCACCCCCCCTCTAGGCGACATTCAAAAAGAACATAACATGTGAGAAAGAAGCATAAACTTCGATTTAACTAGTAAGGAACTGATATAAAACAATATCAAAAGAAAACAACATGAATTGGATAAATAACTTATGGACCAAACAGTCCAATAAACCATGTTATTCGTCAGCACCTAGGATGTTGGGCGACCCTCCCAGCCTTCTGTTCCCCCGGCGACGGGCCCCATCCTGGTGACCTTCGGGGCAGCAATCGCCACCAACACGTCGCCCATTGCACCCGTGTCACAGGACTCCTTCATGGCGTTACAGCGGCAGGTGTAGGACTCCCAGACGTTGATCATCAACCACCTATCGACGTTGACCCCCGGTTGGGGGCGATCGAGGTCCAGCTCGCGCCGGTCTTGTCTGTGATCGATCCTTCATCGTCGTCCCATGTCTTCCCCTCCGCTGCACAAGATTACCCCTACGGCTTTCTCGACAATGGGGAGCATCCCCACGGCGCCCGTTGTGGTTCCCTCCCTGCCCCTGGCACTACCTCCATCCGCCACCCCTATCCTTGTACCCACAACCTCCAATGTCGTCGCCCCATCGGCTACCGCTGCCCTTGTCTCCACAGCACCAATCCACCCTTCCGTCCCCCTGCCCATACACTGAATTCCCTTCCCCCACTCCCCATCCCCAATCCCAGGCTTTCCCGGCCCCCACCGTAGCACCCCCCCCCCTCGCAGCAGCACCCTCACAACCATAACCTTCCCTTTCCTAACTTCGATGGCGAGGAAGATCATATTGGTTGGTTGTCCCGCTGTGAGATCTTCTACAATCAGGGGACGTCGGAGATGGACAAGTCTGATTGGTTGCGTACCATCTCATGGGCGCTGCACAACAATGGTCCTTCATGCTGCGGCGCGACGAGCCCACGCTGCACTGGTCACGCTTCGAAGCTTTGTGCCAGCAGCGTTTTGGGCCTCCCCTGCTCAGCAACACGTTGGGCGAGGTGGCACGCCTGCCGTTCCGCTCCACGGTGGAGGACTACCAGGCTTGATTCCTGGCTCTCTTATGCCACGCTGAGCCCGTGCCACCACCGCACCAACAAGCACAACTCTTCACCGCCGGACTTCCCGGGCATCTCCAGATGGACATTGAACTGCGCGCCCGGCGACCTTCAGCATGCCATGGCGCTTGCTCGGGCGTACGAGCGGCGTATCCAGTTCTCCGACTGACGTCCCCAGCGCTCTCCACATCTACTGGTTGCGCCATCCCCTACGTTGGTCGATCCAGCGGCGACGGCCTCTGCCCCAGCAACACCGACGTTCAAGCGCCTCACCCCAGCAGAGATGGCGAAGCGACGCCGACATGGTCTGTGCTACAAGTGTGACGAACTATTTGTGCGAGGCCATCACTGCCAACGCCTCTTCTACCTTGAGGTGTCCACTGACGATGACGGAGTAGCTGCTGGGGAAGATCCCCCACCCCGTAATCCTGCCTTCCAGCTCAAGGACAAGCGGTGTTCGGAGGCCGGGAGAGATGTTATGCCTGGCGGCCCAGCAGCCCTAGCCCTAATAAAATCAGTTAGTTTGTTTAGATGGATAAGTATCAGTTAATTTGTTTAGATGGATAAGCATTAGTTTGGAACTCCTGGATAGAGTTGGTTAGTTTGTTAGGGCTGCTATCACAGCCTATATATTGTACCCCTTTGGTTAAGAAAGAAATCAAGCAGGCAAGTATCTTGCCTGTGCTTCCCCTATACCATTTATTGTTCCTCGCGCACTGCTCATCTACCAATACTGTTCATCGCGGGTACTGTTTAAGTGTTTATCGCGTGAACTGTACCGCACCTTCTCTGCCCAGCAACCCGACTGCGTCCAAGTGTCGGGGTCCTGGTCCTAGACCCCAAACCTACCTACCACTCATACTACCCGCATAACCCTAGTTCTAACATAATGTTACATGGTTAATCAGCACAGATTGTTGATTCCATGATTACGGAGCAGGCAATGGATGACATGAGTACTGTGATATAATATGAAACAGAAATCCTAGTAACATCTAATGAAATTAGGTATGGATTGGGCAGCATAATAGTATGGTTTACTTATTTTGGACAAAGTCAAGGAACATTACCTCTAAACTTCTCTTAGCAAACATCTTATCTAAGCCAGTAAGTTGTCCATTAGCTCTAGTATTAGCAGATGAGCGGGACTTCTTTCCCTGGTTAATGGTGGTAGCTTGTGCTGTAAGTATATCAAGCCTCCACTCCAGAGAAGCAAGCTGCCTTTCCAAATCAGAAACTTCAGCTCTAAGAGCAAGCTTTGACTCACTAGAAGAATAAAGAAAGTAATCCATAAATGGAGAGATCCAAACAAACTACTAACAAGATAAGCATCTTCTAGCATAGCAAACCTTGTCACACTACACTGTCTGATACCCAAGCCAGGTCAGACTCGTTATGTTAAGAGTCCAATACTCAACCATTTCCTAAGTTAGGAACTAGACAACATTCACCCTCACTGTGGATCATGTGCAAAACGAAATGAACAGGAGGTACCTCGAACTCGAAACGACATACTCGTGCAGGCAAAACTCCAGGAAAAAAAACAAAACTAGAGCAGAACAAAATATAAGAAAAACTGTTTTGGTATATTTGCAAGGGTCGTAAGGAAAGTGCAGCTCTCAGAAGCAGGGACGTAAGACAGCTTACCAGATGTCTTCAAGACTTTCTTCCGTCAAGAATATGTATTCCTGATTCTCCATATTGTCTGAGAAAGCCGAAATACGATCAAAAGCAAAATCTAAGTCTTCCCCCTGAAAATTACAACCAAATTACGAGCGGGTTTTATAGAGCTAATAGTTTGAGTTATATGAAAGCAATGCACGGCCATCTTTATCTATGATCTACACTGGTTTTAATGGATCTTTTTTTAAAAAAATCATGCTACTCACAACATTCACAATGCAAGTGCCTTATGAAATAACCCAAAAAAATGAAACCAAAATATCCATACCTTCAATAACTTGCCTTCCATTTCAAGCTGCTCGTACCTGCAGTTCATGGAACAGTTGCAACTGGTATTAGCCTGAGAGGCATTACAAACGGAACAAAGGACGATACAGTAGCAAAATGATGTTTTTCTTTAATACAATACTTTCACGCACAACTTTGCTCATTATAAGTTATATCATCACATTGTAGCCCTTAGTATGCTTCACTATGGACAATTCAAGCAATCCCCTTCTGATAGATCCGTTTTAGCTTAATTATGCACGATTATCAAAGCTTGCATATGCAAAGTTGTGGCCTTCTCATGCAAGCCCGTCTCTTCCCCAAGTTTCACATCATACTCCCTCCAAACATTTTGCAATGTAACCACACAATTTGTAAAGCCAATTCCGATCAATTCAAAATTCTAAACCAAAGCCCAGCCGCGCCCTAATACCTCCCGCGCCGCACATCCGAAATCTGGAAGCCCAGCTCCGCCAATTCAGCCCCCAAACTAGACTAATTTCGCCACAAAAAATGCCCTCGCGCACCGCATTTCAACTGCGATCATATCATAGAATTAACGAAGGCACGAGGGTTTCGGCCGGCATCGGTCCGTACAGCTCGAGGTCTGTGGCGGAGAGGACGTTGCCAGGGCGGAGCCGGGCACAGACCCACGCAAGCATCCGGCGGGAGTCCTCCCCCTGGAGAAACGCCCACTCGAGGCTATCCGCGTCGAGAGGATCGTCGCCGGCGTCGAACCCCACGGCGGCCAGGGCGTCGCAGAGCTGCTTCGCGCTCATCGCCGGCGGCGTGGGGGTCAGTGCTCAGTGGGGATGCGTGAGGAAATGGAGGGGTCGGATGGAAGTTTGCAAAGTGGTGGGGCCGTGGGAATGGCTTGGCTCGGCTGGCAGGTGGTGGGGCCTGGTGCAGGGTCTATGCAAACTAAACTAAAACCAAAAAATCGAACCGGAATTAATTGGAACCGAATTAGTCGTTATTAATTTTGATGTTTCAGAAAATCAAAATAATTTTGGTTCTAAACCTCACAAATCGAATTAATAAAAAAACAGAATCTATATCTATACTTCTATATTAAGGTTGGAACCGAATTAGTCGTTATTAATTTTGATGTTTCAGAAAATCAAAATAATTTTGGTTCTAAACCTCACAAATCGAATTAATAAAAAAACAGAATCTATATCTATACTTCTATATTAAGGCTGCAAGGGTAGCCTACCCGTTCTGTCGTTCTGCCTTCGACGAATCTAGACCGTCCGATCGCATGGGCCCGCAGCTGGCCGCGCCCAGCAACCTCCGAGCTCCGAATTAAGCGCGCGCAATCTCCGCTAGCCACAACCACCTCCACTCGCGGGCCACCCGCATCGCTAGGGACGCTCGGAATCTTTTCCCAACCGTTGATGTCGATTTCTGGCAGCGGCTTCGTGTGTTGCCCTCTCCACGTTCGTGCGTCCGCCATTCCCATTGTGTTCCCCTCGCCCAGCCGTCGTAACGTATCTTCACATCTTACTTCTGAATTTCACCCGATTTCCTCACACGCTGCGCCGGTGTTGTGTCCTCTCCCTCCCTGCTCAGATCTGGCCCCGCGTTGTTGTTGCTTCTGGAGGCGCCAATGAAGGACTGGAGGCAGCAGGCGACGAGATCGAGCTCTCAAAGTCAGACGTCAGCGACGTCACAGATAAGCGCCAACGCGAGTTCTTCTAGAAGGCGGAAGCGGTGAAGGTGGAGATGTCGGTCATCCATGACGCACTCCACCGCTTGCATGTCGCCAATGCGAAGGGCAAATCGTTGTGCTTGGCAGACGCCCTCCGCGAGCACCACGGATGTGATAGACACTGAATCCAGGCACGCCATGTTCGTCCGCTTGCATGGAGAATCCGTTAATGGCAGAGGCAAGTCCTCCACCTAAATCTATTATCGAGGAAGGACATAGAGATCTGACGTTGTGTTCATTTTAATGGCAGGACGACATGACAGGCAAAGAAATCCAGTCATCCCCTAGGGGGGCGACGCCGTACGGCGGCCACCGTGGGTGGTGGAGCTGGGCATCGTTCTCGTCGCGGTGCACGAGATCTAGGACCGCCATGCCATGACGCGCAATGTAGAACGCAGCTTCCTGGAGCTCCAACAGGTGTTCCTCGACATGACACTCCTCCCCTTCTTTCTCTCCCCTCGATCGACCTTCTCGGCGTGAACAAGATCAGCTTTGCTGCGGAGGCAATCCCTGGACTGCCTTATTTCCTGTTCCTTCACTGCTCCCTATGATAGGAGCACGACAGTACAACATACCTTTAAGGCTACCTCGTCTTCTCTCCCATTTTCTTATTGCCTTGATCGCCTTATACCATCTGCATCTCCTCCATGGCTCCATGCTGCTGCAATGTTGCTAATGAAATCGTAACAGATGCTATAGAAAGTTGCATAAAGAAACAATCAAATAACTTGTTGGATTCACTGACCTTATCAATGGTAGGTTGTCACAATTGGAGTTGTACTGCTATAAGCTAGAAAGGTCCATTGGAGAATTACGAAGTGACCTGATGGATTCTCATAATGAAGCAAATCTCAATTCAAAGCAAGCGAAAGAGGTATACCTTTTTACATTGAAATATCAAAGTAGTTTCTTGTTTTTAAGCTCTGTTGCATGATACAAGCATAGGAAAAGAAATATGTAAAAGATCTTTATTTAACCGGAAGGTAATTGATATTGCGAAGAAGACGAAAGAGGAGAGGGTCAAGTTGCTTAAAGATAGAGCAGCATACCATGTATTATTTGGACTGGCTAATGAGGTATGTTTTTATGACTGTCGGTACCCTGAAACTAGGGTACCCCTTACTACTGTATAAAGACATAGTGCCCACGCGGCTATCTCTTAGTCGCATGGTAATGGTGCTGTGTGTGGTACCAGGTCATGACTCGCCCCAGTCTCGGGCGACTACTCTGGGTCCACAGTAGTGCCCGACTCCACTACATGGGCGGGTCCGGAGGCTCTAAGGCATCAACGGTGAGTCAGGACCCCCATGGGAGAGCGTCGAACCCTTGGATATGCAGTCCGGACCTCCAAGGTTGGTCCAGGACTGCCACGTGTGCAAGCCGGACCCCTGGAATGGGATCCAGACCCTCCCGTATAGGGTCCGGGCCGCCCACAATGGGGTCCCAAGGTCCCAGGACAGAACATACATAGGCATTGGGGTCCTGTTCCGACACGTGTCCAGACCTAGTCTGGTGCGGACCTATCTGCATACACTTCTGCTTCCCGCCAGGGCGGAGACCCGATGCTGCCACGTGGCCTACTGCACGTGACGTAAGCCAACGGGTGGAGCCTGACGTAAGGCCTCTGGGCTACGCGGCCTCTGCATTTATTGAGGGTAAGACGTGCCTCCTGTCCATTCCACTGGCAAGCGGTGTGCCGCCTCTGCATTTATTGAGACCTGTCCTTTCCGCTGACAGGCGGCGACCTGTCCATTCCGCAGGCGACGTGCCTATCCATTCCGCAGGCGGCGTGCCTGTCCATTCCACTAGCAGGCGGCATGCCCATACAGCCGCGTGCACTACGCTCATCACTACTCGCACGTTACCAAGGGAGCAGCCGCCGCATATCAATACTGCGTGGACTGCAGACATCATGGCGCCCGGTGATTGCTCAGGCGTGACTAGCATTAGTTACTCCCATACTGTATTCCTTCCATTATGCTCCTTGGCCCGCATGTCGGGGCTCAGCATCCTTGTATGTGCCTCCCTTGAGCTATAAAAGGGAAGGCACACAACGTTACTAGGACAAGGACACAGACCCAACTCAAGCTCTCGAGCAGACCCTCAGGCAGACTCACAAGTTCTCTAGGCTCAAGCTCAAGTGCTCAGACACTCAATACAATACAAAGTGGAGGTAGGGTATTACGCTCCGGTGGCCTGAACCACTCTAAACCCTTGTGTGCTCTTGTGTTTATCCCGAATCCACCTAGTAGGCAAAACGCTTAGGCCCCTCCTCATCTTAGGATTTAGGGCGGGTGCGTTCCGCCACCCGGCCAGAGAATTTCCTCTCCGACATTTGGCGCGCCAAGTAGGGGTCCTTGGCTTTAGGTTTTTCGCCTGCTTTTCTACTCGACACGATGGTTCAGATCGTCGGGCACCACGGCTTGACTTCTGAAGACTTCCTGATGGAGGAAGAAGCTGCATCTTCCATGCCACGAAGCTCCAACCACCCTGCGCCTAGTGCTGCTGCTGTGCGCGCTGTGCAGCAGCACACGCCTGCACAGACATCCCGAGCTCCATCAGGGGTTGCTCCTGGGGCGTTGTCTGCAGCCAGGGAGTTGCTATGCCACCCTCCAAGTTTCACGGCCTCGCGGGGGCCATGAAGCAGTGGCGTGACGATGTCGATCGTCTCCTTGGCATGGCACAATCTGGCTCGGCCAGGCCCAGGCCTCGGTCGTTCCGGCGTCAGCACGAGGCATCGGCGTTAGTGCACTCACCCTCGGTGAAGGCTGCACCGACTGAGGACTTGCGGGTGGAGCTCAACCGCAGGCATGCGAGAGAGGACGCCCCAGTTTCTCTGGAGAGGCCTGATGACATGTGGGCAGAACTCAACCATAGGCGTACGGGCGAGGATGCCCAAGTCTCTCTGGAGAGGGCGCGTGAGCGCCGGCAGAACATCGAGGGTCGCAACCTCGACCCAGACTTCACCGCGGTTGCGCCGCAAACTCCAAGGGGTGCCCGAATTCAGGCGAGTGTCCCATTGGCCGGCGTGGGCTGTGCCGCACTGGCGGATCATCTCCATGCGGTGACTTGGCCATCCAAGTTCCGGACACACCTGCCGGAAAAGTACGACGGTACGTCAAACTCGTCGGAATTCTTGCAGGTATACGTCACCGCTATTATGGCAGTAGGTGAAGACACTGTTGTAATGGCAACATATTTCCATATAGCCTTGTCTGGGCCAGCCCAGACCTGGCTCATGAATCTTGGCCCGGGATCGATCTACTCCTGGGAAGAGCTCTGTGCATAGTTCACAGCGAACTTCGCCGGTGCTTATCAACAGCATGGCATGGAGGCTCACCTCCATGCAGTGAGGTAGGAACCCGGGGAAACTCTCTGGGCTTTTATCTCCCGCTTCACCAAGGTACGAGGAACTATACCTCGTATCTCCGATGCTTCCATCATCACCGCTTTCCGCCAGGGGGTACGTGATGAGAAGATGCTGGAGAAGTTGGCCACGCATGACGTGGAAACTGTCACCACGCTCTTCGCTCTGGCTGACAAGTGTGCCAGAGCTGCCGAGGGTCGTGCATGGCACTCGGCACCACAGACCATGGTTGCCTAGATGGGTGGCTCGGGTGCCGTCACCCAGGACGGCAAAAAGAAAAAGAAGAAGAACCGCGGCCACGAGAGGCCACAGTCTGCTGCTCCGGTCGTCGCAACTACGACTAGGGGCCGGAACGAGCGCAACAAGCGCCCACGGCCACAGGGAGGCAACAGCGGCTCATGCCCTGTGCACCCCAATAGTCGCCACAGCGCCTTGGAGTGCAAGAGATCATCAAGCTCGCGAAGCGCATCAGCGAGCGGCGCGAGCAGACTTCCAAGGATGGCTCCCCACCTCATCGTCGGCCTGGCAAGGAGAGGGTCAACGACGGTGATGTGGCCGCGGGAGAACGGGACCTCGGGTATCAGTCCCCCGAGTAGGTCCTCAAGGACATCCCCACTGGAGACTTCGACTCCGGTGATGATAACGACCGCCGCAAGAAGCTATACGTGATGTACGGCGGAAGCTAGGAACTCACCTCCCGCAGGAACGTGAAGTCCCTGCGTCGCGAGGTCCTATCGGCGACCCTATGGGTCTCGAGGGCAGCCCCACACCAGCGGTGGCAGAGCACCACTATCTCCTTCAGGGCATCCGACTGCCCCGAGAACATGGCAGGGGTTGGCATACTGCCGCTCATCACCGCCCCTGTCATTGCCAACATCAAGCTGCATCATGTTCTGACCGATGGTGGGGCTGGGCTCAACATCATCAGCCACGCTGCGTTCAGGTAGCTACAGATCCTAGGGTCCCGACTGGGACCCTCTCGTCCATTCTCCGGAGTGGGCGCTCAACCGGTGTATCCCCTTGGGAGCATCACGCTCTCGGTTACATTCGGGACAGAGGAAAACTTCCGCACCGAGAACGTCCAGTTCAACGTTGCGGAGGTTAACCTTCCTTTCAATGCCATCATTGGCAGGCCGGCCCTCTACCGGTTCATGGCCATTGCCCATTATGGGTATTTGGTCCTCAAGATGCCATCTCCTGCTAGGGTCCTCACCGTGCAGGGCGACCGTGTCGCCGTGCTGGCAGCCGTCGAGAAGCTACACGCTTTGGCGGCAGAGACCGCTCGCCTAGAAGACGGGGGGAGGGACCCCTCGACCTCCTGTACCAAGGTGCCTACCAAGGTACCCAAGGTGCAACTGTCAGGAGCAGACGACGGACTCGTTAAGACCATCCAGGTCGGCGCGGATTCTTCCCAGACCACCCGCATAGCGGGCAATCTGGGGGAGAAATAGGAACTCGTGCTTGTCGCCTTCCTCTGAGCAAATGTCGACATTTTCGCATGAGAACCATCGCAAATGCATGGGATCCCCAAGGAGGTGATTAAGCACCATCTGAAGATCTACCCTGACGCCAAACCGGTGAGTCAGAAGCCTCGGAGACAGTCCGTTGAGCGGCAGGACTTCATCCGTGAGGAGGTCCGAAAGCTGCTACACGCGGGCTTCATCAAAGAGGTTCATCACCCAGTGTGGCTGGCCAACCCAGTCATCGTTCCAAAGGCAAACGGGAAGCTTCGGATGTGCATCGACTACACCAGCCTTAATAAGGCTTGTCCCAAGGACCCGTATCCACTTTCGCGTATAGATCAAATCGTGGATTCTACCTCCGGGTGCGACCTCTTGTCCTTCTTAGATGCTTACTCTGGTTTCCATCAGATCCAGATGTCTAGGGAAGATAGGGAGCATACCGCTTTTGTAACAGTGGATGGGCTTTACTGCTATGTTGTTATGTCTTACGGTCTGAAAAACGCCTTGCCGACATTTGTGCGGGCGATGAGTAAGACTTTCAGGGACCTGATTAGGGATAAGGTGGAGGTGTACATTGATGACATCATAGTCAAGACTAAGAGAGGGTCGACCCTAGTGGAAGACTTAACCCTGGTCTTTGACAAGCTGCGGGCAACACGCACGAAGCTGAACCCGGACAAGTGCGTCTTTGGTGTCTCTGCAGGAAAGTTGCTGGGGTTCCTGGTTTCACATCGGGGCATTGAAGCAAACCCGGAGAAGATCAAAGCGATTGAAGCGATGAGGCCTCCGGCCCGTATTAAGGACGTCTAGAAGCTTACGGGGTCATTAGCCGCCCTTAGCCGCTTCATTTCATGGCTGGCTGAGAGGGCGCTACCCTTCTTCAAGCTGTTGCGAAAGTCCGGCCCATTCTCTTAGACCGAAGAGGCGTTACAAGCCTTTCAAGAGTTGAAGCAGCACCTGGTGTCCCTACCAATACTGGTAGCTCTAGAACCTGGGGAGCCATTGTATTTATACATCACGGCGGCTATAGAAGTGGTGAGCATGGTGCTGGTCGTCGAAAGGACGGCACAAGAAGGCCAAGAGCCTGAGGGCTCAGGACCAGCTACAGGGGTCCGGACCGTTCAGAGGCTGGTCTACTACGTCAGCGAGGTCCTCCATGAGGCAAAGGCCAGGTACCTTGAGACGCACAAGCTTATGTATGTTGTACTTGTTGCGTCCAGGAAGCTGCGCCACTATTTCCAGGCACACGAGGTCGTGGTGGTGACCTCCTTTCCGTTAAGGGCCATCCTCCACAACTCTAACACCACAGGCAACATCGCCAAGTGGGCGGTGGAGCTCGCTGAGTTCCAACTAGACTTCTAGCCTCGTCACACCATCAAGAGCCAGATCCTGGCTGACTTCATCATGGAGTGGACACCCCCCCAAGTGCTGCTGGGGGTCTGGATCCCAATCCGGACCCCACACCTGCGGAGCCCAGGGGTCCGGTCTTCACCGAGCCCCACTAGACGCTCTTCTTCGATGGATCCGCTCGTCAGCAAGTTGGCGGGGCTGGGGTGGTCCTCATCGACCCAAGCGGAGATCAAGTGAAGTACATGGTGCACCTTGAGTTCAAGGCCACCAACAATATGGCAGAGTACGAAGCATTGATCTTCGGCTTATCAGCCGCCCTATCTCTAGGGATGCGCCAGCTCCTCGTGAAGGGGGACTCCTAGCTGATCATCAAGCAAGTCCGCGGGGAATGTAGCTGCAACGAGCCCAGGCTCGCAGCTTACCTCCTCCATGTAAGGAAGCTGGAAAAGGACTTCACTGCTAAAAGTCGCCTAGAGGGGGGTGAATAGGGCGAAACTGAAATTTACAAAATTAATCACAACTACAAGCCGGGTTAGCGTTAGAAATAATAATGAGTCCGAGAGAGGGCGCAAAACAAATCACAAACGAATGAAGAGTGACACGCGGATTTGTTTTACCGAGGTTCGGTTCTTGCAAACCTACTCCCCGTTGAGGAGGCCACAAAGGCCGGGTCTCTTTCAACCCTTACCCTCTCTCAAACGATCCCGCGGACCGAGTGAGCTTCTCTTCTCAAATCAAAACCGGGAACAAAACTTCCCCGCAAGGACCACCACACAATTGGTGTCTCTTGCCTCGGTTACAATGGAGTTTTGATCACAAGAACAAGTGAGAAAGAAAGAAGCAATCCAAGCGCAAGAGCTCAAAAGAACACGACAAATATCTCTCGCTAATCACTAAAGCGTTGTGTGGAATTAGAGAGGATTTGATCACTTGAGTGTGTCTAGAATTGAATGCCTAGCTCTTGTAAATGGTTGAGAAGTGGAAAACTTGGATGACTTGAATGTGGGGTGGTTGGGGGTATTTATAGCCCCAACCACAAAACTAGCCGTTTGGTGGAAGCTGTCTGTCGTATGGCGCACCGGACAGTCCGGTGCACACCGGACATGTCCGGTGCGACAGCCACGTCACCAGGCCGTTAGGGTTCCGACCGTTGGAGCTCTGACGCTGGGGCCACCTGGATGTCCTGTGGCGCACCGGACATGAACTGTAGGGTGTCCGGTGCGCCAGCATGGGCGTGCCTGACCTGTTGGCGCTGCAGGTAGCTGTTGGCGCCTGAAGTAGCCGTTGCCCCGCTGTTACACCGGACAGTCCGGTGTACACCGGACATGTCCGGTGAAATATAGTGGAGTAGCCGTTGCGAATTCCCGAGACTGGCGAGTTCAGAGCCGCGTCCTCTTGGAGCACCGGACACTGTCCGGTGTACACCGGACAGTCCGGTGAATTATAGCGCGCTGGCTCTGAGAATTCCCGAAGGTGAAGAGTTTAAAGTCGATCTTCCCTGGTGCACCGGACACTGTCCGGTGGCACACCGGACAGTCCGGTGCGCCCGACCAGGGTGCCTTCGGTTGTCCCTTTACTCCTTTGTTTGAACCCTTTTTCTTGGTCTTTTTGTTGGCTTATGGTGAACCTTTTGTACCAGTAGAACTTATAAACTTAGGCAAACTTGTTAGTCCAATTATTTGTGTTGGGCAATTCAACCACCAAAATTAGTATAGGAAATAGATGTAAGCCTAATTCCCTTTCAATCTCCCCCTTTTTGGTGATTGATGCCAACACAAACCAAAGCAAACATAGAAGTGCAGAAATTTGAACTAGTTTGCATATGCAAGTACAAAGGTTACTTAGAATTGAGCCAATAAATATCACTTACTAGATATGCATGGATTGTTTCATTATTTTTAACATTTTGGACCACGCTTGCACCACAAGTTTTGTTTTTGCAAATTCTTTTGTAAATTCTTTTCAAAGTCCTTTTACAAGATAGTCAAAGATAAATGAGTAAGATTTTGCGAAGCATTTTCAAGTTTTGAAATTTTCTCCCCTTGTTTGAAATGTTTTTCCTTTGACTAAACAAAACTCCACCTCAATAAATTCACCTCTTAGCGTTCAAGAGGGTTTTAAGATATCAATACTACTTTCTCCCCCTTTAGAACACAAAGAGATACCAAATTGAAATTTACCAATTGAAAATCATTAATTTTAAAATTAGGGTGGTGGTGCGGTCCTTTTGCTTTGGGCTCATATTTTCTCCCCCTTTGGCATGAATCGCCAAAAAGGATATTTGGAATGAAATATAGGCCCTTTGCTAACTACTTTCTCCCCTTTGGCAAATAAGACATATAAGTGAAGATTATACCAAAGATGGAGAGCGATGCGGAGCGACGGCGAAGGATGAGTAATAGAGTGGAGTGGAAGCCTTGTCTTCGCCGAAGACTCCAATTCCCTTTCAATATACCTATGACTTGGTTTGAAATACACTTGAAAACACATTAGTCATAGCATAGATAAAAGAGACATGATCAAAGGTATACTTAAGAGCTATGTGTGCAAGTTAGCAAAAGAAATTTCTAGAATCAAGAATATTGAGCTCATGCCTAAGTTTGGTAAAAGTTTGTTCATCTAGTGGCTTGGTAAAGATATCGGCTAATTGATCTTTAGTATTAATGTATGCAATCTCGATATCCCCCTTTTGTTGGTGATCCCTAAGAAAATGATACCGAATGACCATGTGTTTAGTGCGGCTATGCTCAACGGGATTATCTGTCATGCGGATTGCACTCTCATTATCACATAGAAGAGGAACTTTGGTTAATTTGTAACCATAGTCCCGCAGGGTTTGCCTCATCCAAAGCAATTGCGCGCAACAATGGCCTGCGGCAATATACTCGGCTTTGGCGGTAGAAAGAGCGACTGAATTTTGCTTCTTTGAAGCCCAAGACACCAAGGATCTTCCCAAGAACTGACAAGTCCCCGATGTGCTCTTTCTATTGATTTTGCACCCCGCCCAATCGGCATCCGAATAACCAATCAAATCAAATGTGGATCCCCGAGGGTACCAAAGCCCAAACTTAGGAGTATAAGCCAAATATCTCAAGATTCGTTTTACGGCCGTAAGGTGAGATTCCTTAGGGTCGGCTTGGAATCTTGCACACATGCAAACGGAAAAGCATAATGTCCGGTCGAGATGCACATAAATAAAGTAATGAACCTATCATCGACCGGTATACCTTTTGATCGACGGACTTACCTCCCGTGTCGAGGTCGAGATGCCCATTTGTTCCCATGGGAGTCTTGATGGGCTTGGCATCCTTCATTCCAAACTTGGTTAGAATGTCTTGAGTATACTTCGTTTGGCTAATGAAGGTGCCCTCTTGGAGTTGCTTCACTTGAAATCCTAAGAAATACTTCAACTCCCCCATCATAGACATCTCGAATTTTTGTGTCATGATCCTACTAAATTCTTCACATGTAGATTCGTTAGTAGACCCAAATATAATATCATCAACATAAATTTGGCATACAAACAAATCATTGTCAAGAGTTTTAGTGAATAAAGTAGGATCGGCCTTGCCGACTTTGAAGCCATTAGCAATAAGGAAATCTCTTAGGCATTCATACCATGCTCTTGGAGCTTGCTTGAGCCCACAAAGCGCCTTAGAGAGCCTATAGACATGGTTAGGGTACTCACTATCTTCAAAGCCGGGAGGTTGCTCAACATAGACCTCTTCCTTGATTGGTCCGTTGAGGAAGGCACTCTTCACGTCCATTTGATAAAGCTTGAAGCCATGGTAAGTAGCATAGGCCAATAGTATGCGAATGGACTCAAGCCTAGCTACGGGTGCATAGGTTTCACCAAAATCCAAACCTTCGACTTGTGAATACCCCTTGGCCACGAGTCGAGCTTTGTTCCTTGTCACCACACCATGCTCGTCTTGCTTGTTGCGGAAGACCCACTTGGTTCCTACAACATTTTGATTAGGACGTGGAACTAAATGCCATACCTCATTCCTGGTGAAGTTGTTGAGTTCCTCTTGCATCGCCATCACCCAATCTGAATCTTGAAGTGCTTCCTCTACCCTGTGTGGCTCAATAGAGGAAACAAAAGAGTAATGCTCACAAAAATGTGCAACACGAGATCGAGTGGTTACCCCCTTATGAATGTCACTGAGGATGGTGTCGACGGGGTGATCTCGTTGGATTGCTTGGTGGACTCTTGGGTGTGGCGGCCTTGGTTCTTCATCCTCCTTGTCTTCATCATTTGCATCTGCCCCTTGATCATTGCCGTCATCTTGAGGTGACTCATCATTTTGTTCTTTATCAACTTGAGCCTCGTCCTCAATTTGGGTTGGTGGAGATGCTTGTGTGGAGGAGGATAGTTGATCTTGTGCATGTGGAGGCTCTTCGGATTCCTTAGGACACACATCCCCAATGGACATGTTCCTTAGCGCGATGCACGGAGCCTGTTCTTCACCTATCTCATCAAGATCAACTTGCTCTATTTGAGAGCCGTTAGTCTCATCAAACACAACGTCACAAGAAACTTCAACTAGTCCTGAGGACTTGTTAAAGACTCTATATGCCCTTGTGTTTGAATCATATCCTAGTAAAAAGCCTTCTACAGTCTTAGGAGCAAATTTTGATTTTCTACCTCTTTTAACAAGAATAAAGCATTTGCTACCAAAGACTCTAAAATATGAAATATTGGGCTTTTTACCGGTTAGGAGTTCATAGGATGTCTTCTTGAGGATTCGGTGTAGATATAACCGGTTGATGGCATAGCAGGCGGTGTTGACCGCCTCGGCCCAAAACCGATCCGGTGTCTTGTACTCATCAAGCATGGTTCTTGCCATATCCAATAGAGTTCGATTCTTCCTCTCCACTACACCATTTTGTTGTGGAGTGTAGGGAGAAGAGAACTCATGCTTGATGCCCTCCTCCTCAAGGAAGCCTTCAATTTGTGAGTTCTTGAACTCCGTCCCGTTGTCGCTTCTGATTTTCTTGATCCTTAAGCCGAACTCATTTTGAGCCCGTCTCAAGAATCCCTTTAAGGTTTCTTGGGTATGGGATTTTTCCTGCAAAAAGAACACCCAAGTGAAGCGAGAATAATCATCCACAATAACTAGACAGTACTTACTCCCGCCGATGCTTATGTAAGCGATCGGGCCGAATAAATCCATGTGTAGGAGCTCCAGTGGCCTGTCACTTGTCATGATGTTCTTGTGTGGATGATGAGTGCCAACTTGCTTCCCGGCTTGGCATGCGCTACAAATCCTGTCCTTCTCAAAATGAACATTTGTTAGTCCTAAAATGTGCTCTCCCTTTAGAAGCTTATGAAGATTCTTCATTCCAACATGAGCTAGTCGGCGGTGCCAGAGCCAACCCATGTTAGTCTTAGCAATTAAGCAAGTGTCGAGTTCAGCTCTATCAAAATCTACCAAGTATAGCTGACCCTCTAACACTCCCTTAAATGCTATTGAATCATCACTTCTTCTAAAGACAGTGACACCTATATTAGTAAATAGACAGTTGTAGCCCATTTGACATAATTGAGATACGGAAAGCAAATTGTAATCTAATGAGTCAACAAGAAAAACATTGGAAATGGAATGGTCAGGAGATATAGCTATTTTACCCAAACCTTTGACCAAACCTTGGTTTCCATCCCCAAATGTGATAGCTCGTTGGGGATCTTGGTTTTTCTCGTAGGAGGAGAACATCTTCTTCTCCCCTGTCATGTGGTTTGTGCACCCGCTATCGATGATCCAACTTGAGCCCCCGGATGCATAAACCTACAAAACAAGTTTAGTTCTTGACTTTAGGTACCCAAACGGTTTTGGGTCCTTTGGCATTAGAAACAAGAACCTTGGGTACCCAAACACAAGTCTTGGAGCCCTTGTGTTTGCCCCCAACAAACTTGGCAACTACCTTGCCGGATTTGTTAGTCAAAACATAAGATGCATCAAAAGTTTTAAATGAGATGCTATGATCATTTGATGCACTAGGAGTTTTCTTTCTAGGCAACTTAGCACGGGTTGGTTGCCTAGAGCTAGATGTCTCACCCTTATACATAAAAGCATGGTTAGGGCCAGAGTGAGACTTCCTAGAATGAATTCTCCTAATTTTGCTCTCGGGATAACCGGCAGGGTACAAAATGTAACCCTCGTTATCCTGAGGCATGGGAGCCTTGCCCTTAACAAAGTTAGACAATTTTTTAGGAGGGGCACTAAGTTTGACATTGTCTCCCTTTTGAAAGCCAATGCCATCCTTGATGCCAGGGCGTCTCCCATTATAGAGCATACTTCTAGCAAATTTAAACTTTTCATTCTCTAAGTTATGCTCGGCAATTTTAGCATCTAATATTGCTATATGATCATTTTGTTGTTTAATTAAAGCCATATGATCATGAATAGCATCAATATCAATATCTCTACATCTAGTGCAAATAGAAACATGCTCAACAGTAGATGTAGAGGATTTGCAAGTTTTTAATTCTACAACCTTAGCATGTAATATATCATTTTCACTTCTAAGGTTAGAAATAGTAACATTGCAAACATCAAAATCTTTAGTCTTAGCAATTAGTTTTTCATTTTCAATCCTAAGACTAGCAAGAGAATCATTCAATTCATCAATCCTAGCAAGTAAATCAACATTATCATCTCTAGGATTGGAAGTTGAAACATTGCAAACATGAGAATTAACCTTAGCAATTAATTTGGCATTTTCATTTCTAAGGTTGTCAATAGTCTCATGGCAAGTGCTTAGCTCACTAGACAATTTTTCACATTTTTCAACTTGTAGAGCATAAGCATTTTTAACCTTAACATGCTTTTTGTTTTCCTTAATAAGGAAGTCCTCTTGAGAGTCTAAGAGATCATCCTTCTCATGAATAGCACTAATCAATTCATTTAATTTTTTCCTTTTGTTGCATGTTTAGGTCGGCAAAAAGAGTACGCAAATTATCTTCCTCATCACTAGCATTATCATCACTAGAGGACTCATATTTAGTGGAGGATTTGGATTTAACCTTCTTCCTTTTGCCGTCCTTGGCCATGAGGCACTTGAGGCCGACGTTGGGGAAGAGAAGACCCTTGGTGACGGCGATGTTGGCGGCGTCCTCGTCGGAGGAGGAGTCGGTGGAGCTCTCGTCGGAGTCCCACTCGCGGCACACGTGGGCATCGCCGCCCTTCTTCTTGTAGTGTCTCTTCTTCTCCTTTCTTCTCCCCTTCTTGTCGTCGCCCCTGTCACTATCACTAGATAATGGACATTTAGCAATAAAATGACCGGGCTTACCACACTTGTAGCATACTTTCTTGGAGCGGGGTTTGTAGTCTTTCCCCCTCCTTTGCTTGAGGATTTGGCGAAAGCTCTTGATGATGAGCGCCAACTCCTCGTTGTCGAGCTTGGAGGCGTCGATGGGTGTTCGACTTGGAGTAACCTCCTCCTTTTCTTCCGTCGCCTTGAATGCGACGGGTTATGCCTCGGGCGTGGAGGAGGTGCCTTGCTCGATGATTTTCTTTGATCCTTTAATCATTAGCTCAAAGCTCACAAATTTTCCTATAACCTCCTCGGGAGACATTAGCTTATATCTAGGATCACCTCGAATTAATTGAACTTGTGTAGGGTTAAGAAATACGAGGGATCTAAGAATAACCTTGACCATCTCATGGTCATCCCATTTTTCGCTCCCGAGGTTGTGCACTTGGTTCACCAAGGTCTTCAAGCGGTTGTACATAGCTTGTGGATCCTCCCCTTGGTGAAGCATGAAGCGACCGAGCTCCCCCTCGATCATCTCCCGCTTGGTGATTTTTGTCACCTCATCTCCTTCGTGCGCGGTCTTTAGTACGTCCCAAATTTCCTTCGCACTTTTTAACCCTTGCACCTTGTTATACTCCTCTCGACTTAGAGAAGCGAGGAGTATAGTGGTTGCTTGGGAGTTAAAGTGGTGGATTTGGGCCACCTCGTCCGAGTCGTAGTCTTCATCCCCTACGGATGGTACCTGTACACCAAACTCAACAACATTCCATATGCTTGTGTGGAGTGAGGTTAGATGGTGCCTCATTTTATCACTCCACATGTTATACTCTTCACCGTCAAAAACCGGTGGTTTACCTAATGGAACGAAGAGTAAAGGAGTACGCTTTGAGGGGTAGCGTAGGGGGATCTTACTATACTTCTTGCGCTCTTGGCGCTTAGAAGTGATGGACGGTGCATCAGAGTCGGAGGTCGATGTTGATGAAGTGTCGGTCTCGTAGTAGACCACTTTCCTCATCCTCTTGTGCGTGTCACCTCTCCGATGCGACTTGTGGGAAGAGGATTTCTTCTCCTTCCCTTTCCCTTTGTTGTAGGAGCTCTTCTTCTTCTCCCTCCTTTTGGTGCGGGACTCTTCCGATGAAGTGCTCCCGTGACTCGTAGTGGGCTTGTCGCCGGTCTCCATCTCCCTCTTGGTGTGATCTCCCGACATCACTTCGAGCGGTTAGGCTCTAATGAAGCACCGGGTTCTGATACCAATTGAAAGTCGCCTAGAGGGGGGGGGGGGTGAATAGGGCGAAACTGAAATTTACAAAATTAATCACAACCACAAGCCGGGTTAGCGTTATAAATAATAATGAGTCCGAGAGAGAGGGCGCAAAACAAATCGCAAACGAATGAAGAGTGACACGCGGATTTGTTTTACCGAGGTTCGGTTCTTGCAAACCTACTCCCTGTTGATGAGGCCACAAAGGCTGGGTCTCTTTCAACCCTTAACCTCTCTCAAACGATCCCGTGGACCGAGTGAGCTTCTCTTCTCAAATCAAAACCGGGAACAAAACTTCCCCGCAAGGACCACCACACAATTGGTGTCTCTTGTCTCGGTTACAATGGAGTTTTGATCACAAGAACAAGTGAGAAAGAAAGAAGCAATCCAAGCGCAAGAGCTCAAAAGAACACGGCAAATCTCTCTCGCTAATCACTAAAGCCTTGTGTGGAATTGGAGAGGATTTGATCACTTGAGTGTGTCTAGAATTGAATGCCTAGCTCTTGTAAGTGGTTGAGAAGTGGAAAACTTGGATGACTTAAATGTGGGGTGGTTGGGGGTATTTATAGCCCCAACCACCAAACTAGCCGTTTGGTGGAAGCTGTCTGTCGTATGGCGCACCGGACAGTCCGGTGCACACGGGACATGTCCGGTGCGACAGCCACGTCACCAGGCCGTTAGGGTTCCGACCGTTGGAGCTCTGACGCTAGGCCCACCTGGATGTCCTGTGGCGCACCGGACATGAACTGTAGGGTGTCCGGTGCGCCAGCATGGGCGTGCCTGACCTCTGCGCGCACTGGCGCGCATTTAATGCGCTGCAGGTAGCTGTTGGCGCCTGAAGTAGCCGTTGCCCCGCTGTTACACCAGACAGTCCGGTGTACACCGGACATGTCCGGTGAAATATAGCGGAGCAGCCGTTGCGAATTCCCGAGACTGGCGAGTTCAGAGCCGCGTCCTCTTGGAGCACCGGACACTGTCCGGTGTACACCGGACAGTCCGGTGAATTATAGCGCGCTGGCTCTGAGAATTCCCGAAGGTGAAGAGTTTAAAGTCGATCTTCCTTGGTGCACCGGACACTGTCCGGTGGCACACCAGACAGTCCGATGCGCCCGACCAGGGTGCCTTCGGTTGTCCCTTTGCTCCTTTGTTTGAACCCTTTTTCTTGGTCTTTTTGTTGGCTTATGGTGAACCTTTTGTACCTGTAGAACTTATAAACTTGGGCAAACTAGTTAGTCCAATTATTTGTGTTGGGCAATTCAACCACCAAAATTAGTATAGGAAATAGGTGTAAGCCTAATTCCCTTTCAACTGCCCTAGAACTGCAACATGTTCCTCGGGCTGACAACTCGACGGCAGATGAACTCTCCACGAGGGCATGAACTGGGGCACCCGTGCTCGAGGGCATCTTCGAAAGACGGCTGCTGAGACCCACCACCCAGTCTGCTGAACTGGGCGAAGGGGACGAGACTAGCACCTCGAAGCTAGCAGTCTCGGTGGCGTCCCATCTACAGAACCTACCGAAGACTGTATGTGTTATAGGGGGTTCTGCCAACCTCTTAGCGCCACAGCCAATAGCTTAGAGTGGTCCCGATGCATGGATCTTTGAGATCCGGGACTATCTGAAGGAAAATATCCTTCCTGAAGATCATGTGTCCATAGAGCGCATAGTGCGGTTGGCTAAGCGATACGCAGTGGTGGAAGGGGATTGTAACACCCCTGGTGTTACTATCACTAAAACTTGAGCAAAACATCATGTGCATTAGTATATCATGTGCTTGTTACACTTAGAATGCATTCACTAGGCCAAAAATTTCAAACAAGTTGTGTTGATGTGACATTTCATGGGTGGAACCCTAGGGAACAGTACTTAACCCTAAACTGGGGCTTAAAAGGGTAAACAAAGGCTAATAAGAGAAAATTTCAAAACTTATTAGTAATGATCATATGATGTCACTATTAATGGACTTAAGTAGCATCCAAACCCGAGAAGTACCAAAAACCCTAAATAGACCCCTAGAAAACCCTGGACTGAAACCCTAGGGGGTTATCTGTAAAAATGTGCACATTTTGGACCTAAGTGCAAAAATCATGGAAATAGGGTACCTCATGTCAAATGGTTCACATGTTTGAAGATTTACATGCCAAAAGGTGTGAATTGGGCTTATTTGCAAAAAGCCATTCAATTCCTTTTATAAGGCTAAGTCTGAATTTCAGTGAATGGGATCAACTTTGAAGCCCTGTAATTTCAAAACTATAAGGATTTTGCCCTAGGTCAGCACATCAAATTTGTAGAGCTATATAAGGAGAATAACTTTGCTATAGGGATTAAGCCTTGGTCACATGAAAAATTTGGAGTAAAATGAGCCCAAAGTTGGGCTGTCAAACTGCCCTAAGTCTGAATTCAGACTGACAGTGAGATTGGATGAACTTAGGGCTCAATTTTAAGTAAGATTCTATGACTTTTTGTGGGTGCGCCATGTAGCAAAGTTAGAGCTGGTCTGTTAGGCTACAACTTTGCTGCAGAGCATTGATCTAGTTACCAAACAAAATCGGGAGGAAATTCGCCCCAAACATGATCTGTCAGACTGACTGAAGAAGATCCTTATGGTACAGTGACCCGAAAAATCTGTTGGTTCAGTGAACCGGTCGCCAGCAACCCCGCGCGTGGATTCCCGCCGGTGAGGTGATTCGTGCTCACTGGTGCCCGGATAACCTCTCGCGGTGAAAAGATCTCCCCCGCGGATGAGCTTAAGGCACTATTCCGTCCGGCCACCGTGTCCGCTCTACCTCGATCGCCTTGAATCAACCCTCACCGGAGTTAGACACCTCGCAGTCTTGTGCCACGTGCCTCAGCACTTTAACCACGCCGTTGTGACCCGTACTAACTTATCCAGTGATCACCAGTGAGGTTGCCACGGGTATGGCCACCAATCGTGTGCGCCAGTACCCCTCTTCATCTTCGACCGCCAGTGTGCCAATCCAAAATTGGAGGCCACCGCTCAAGCACACTATAAATTGAGCACACCGACGGGTCCATAGGGTAGTCAAGCACCAAGCCACCAAGTCGTGCCTCCAATTGCTCACCAGAGCTCACCAATTCTAGATTTCCCCAAATCTACTTTCCGCCACCGTGAAAGCAGCCTTGCCGTGGCTAGCTCGTCTCAGGTCTGCTCATGCCCTCTGCCCTTTCGTTTTAGTGTTCTTGTGTGTCCCTGATGCTCCGCAACCCTGCCAATTAGGCTAGGACCCCTTAGATCATCAGGAACACGTCGTGCTGTCCGTGGTGCCCGCTGTCACCGTGGACAGAGCGAGTTAGAGCTCAGTTAATGAAATTAATTGAGGGGAAACACCTGTTAGGACTTGAATTAGGTCTCAGCCGAAGTAGAGCACCAGTCATCGAGTAATCCGACCGGTATGAGCTCGCCGGAGCTCGGTTCTCTGCCGTTCGCCATCATGGACTGCGGGATGTGAAGAGATGAAATCGTGGGGCTGTTTTTGCAAGTGTCAGCGAGACAGAGGAACAGTGGGAAGGATTCTTTATAGAAATTTCAAACCGCCAGGGTTCCCTGCGCAAAAATGACTGCGCGGGCGCGCGCGTGTGGGCACATCCCCGTATTCTATTTGAGTTGGGCCGGTTGGGTTAGTTTTGGCCCACCACTGTTAGAAGTTTTTCTTTTTCTTTTTCCAAGAAGCTTTAGAAATCCATAAGAAATTATAGAAAAATGCTAAAAATACCAGACCAATTTTACCAGAATCCTAATTTTCTATAGTATTTAATAAAAATAGATTCATGATTTTTAGTTCCAATAGGGAATTTTGGGATATTTAAAATAGCCCAAACCCATACTTCTGGAATTTTAGAGAGTAATTAATAGTCCCAAAATTCACCAAACTTTTTAGATAAGCTTTAAATATTATTTAGAAGCCTTGGGTAAAATTTGGTATGATTTGAACCATGTTTGGTACCTAGAGCCCAAAACCCTAACCCCCTGCCCTATGAACTTCACTATAGACTCCAAAAACCCTAGTTTTCCGGAGATCCGTGAAGGAAAGTTATATTCAAGACATTAGATAATATACTTTCATTATCTTTGCATTTTCATGAGCACTACATGAGCATTCATGGTTATATATGGCTATATATAGAAAACGAGGAAGAAATAGAAGTTGAAGAAGCAAGGACTACACCACCACCACCACCTGAAGAACCTCAGGCAGGAAACTGCTTTTACTTTGATATCTGTGGAGCAGAGCCTGATTCACCTATCACACAAGGCAAGCCCCGATGCATTTGCCACCTCCTTGCTATTTTAAAAAATTTTCACTTACTTGATGAATTAGGTGATAGGAGTTGTGTGCTAAACCAGTTGCTGCATTTCCTTCCTTGGATTTGATTACTTCTCCTTAATCCTCTGTTTTACAAAAAGGTTTTTCTTATGCTTAGCTTTGCTCTAGAAAAACAAAATGTTTTGTTTTGACAAAAGATGATGCTTCAAAGTGGGTGGGATGTTTTCAAAAATAAAACTTGATGGTGGATCCATCATGGCCATGATGGGTTCAACATCGGAAAAGATGTACCTCTGCCAGGTACCAAACTTTGGGTTTGAAATGATAAAGCTAAGACCGGGTGGGTGACTTGCACGAGAAGAGAGTCTCGGTGTAGTGTCTCCGTCTGGGTCGATTAAGGACCTTGTCAATGTAGGCTTGATGATCGAGGACCCTTTAACTGGTCACAAGCCTCGTCATGGGTAAGCTTTGCCTCGGGCAGACTAATACCAGAATAAGATAACACGCAATGGGAGTGGAGAGATGGCGAGAGTAGCGTGTACCCTCCGTGGCAAGAGGGTGGACGGTGGTGTATCTGTGCTCTCGGTTGGCGTGAACCTGATCTGGTCTTAAGAACCTCGGTGGCGAGTTGACATATGCAAGGGTTAATTACATATGTCATGTGATTGGAGATCCTTAGCTGAGTATTAATCGATTTGGATCACCGTAACTTCGCGGACATGAAGACTTGGTCACTGACCTACATGTAGCATTCCAGTGAACAAGAAGGGTTGATAAGAAATTGGCTAGTATAGGTCAAGTGCTTGAACTAGGGTAGAAAGAACTCTAGAACTCAGGTAATGACTTAACTTGCTAATAAAACTGGACTTTTAAGGATCCACTATTAGTAAGCATTTATGCAAACAGAGTCCTTGATTATTGATAAGCTATACCTTAATTCCCAAAGGCCAGCATATCCTTGAGAGTCTTTTATTTTGACGGGTAAGACTTGCAAAAGTATATTTCGTACTCAAGGCTTTGTCCCATGTTGTTTTAGGTGAAGAAGCAGCAAATTTTTGTTGCTTCTGTTCCAGGGTGGTGCCTAAAGAAGAAAATCAAGACTGAAGCTGCGGGAGGAAGTGTCCTCCGTTAAGAAAACTTTTTACTGCTTTATCAGGAGGGGGTTTTGCCTCCCAGGTTATGTAATAATATTACTTCAGCACTCCTATATTCGCTCTGGTCTGTAATAATACTACTCTTTCTTGCTTTAAAATAAAGTAAGTTATTGTAACTGCTTCCACATTCTCGTACCTCCGATGTGTTGTAATGTCTGCGTGATGGGTGAAACGCTCTTTGGCAAGGTAAAGAATACAGATACCGAACTTGTCAAGTGATCAGGGACACCTACAGGGTTGTCTAAAGTCTATTGGACAAGGCCAACTGTAGGTGGGCCTAATGACTTGGGAGGTTCCGTCACAGCTGGTATCAGAGCGAAGCCATCTCTGCAGATGCTATGAGGCATTTTCAAAAAGAATTTTCAAAGACTTATCTAGAAAATTTCTTTCCTTCTTATCTAACTACCTTCTGAAGTACTTATTTTAAAGACCAGATAGTAGAGTGTAATGTATAGAAGGTTGTGAATCAACTAAGGTTGATTCTGTAATTATGCATGCATCATACTAAAAACTATACTAATAAGATTTTCCCCCTTATGGAGATATGCCGCCGCGCATAAGGAAAACCGCGTGCAAGTCTACCGGACCAATTAGTGTGCCTCGCCATCAACTAGCTCCAAGGCATGAGGATAGTAGTAGTGATAGCAATGATCCCATCGGAGATCTAGAAGCTCAGGTAGAGAAGCTTCAAACAGAGCTCTGTCACAGGAATAATGTGTGGGTCGAGGGTGGTCAGTGAATAAACGAGTTAAGAACTGACATCCGACATCTGCAAGACCAACTTGCTGAACGAGATTTAGCGCTCGATTGGGTTGTTAACTCACGTTCACTTGCTTGGGCCAAGGAAGCCAAAGCTCGAGCCCGTGTGGAAGAGCTTAGCACAACCGTGGACAACTTGCAGGTGTACTGTAATACACTACATGAGGAAGTTCATGTATTGTATTCACGACTGCACCCTGACGTACCTACAGATCCTGTCGGAATAGGAGCCGAACCTTCTGGAGCAACGGGTGAAGCCCTTGGTGGGGAACTGGACCTTTTCAGGCCCCCTCCTTCAATGAATCTGGTTGATGAATGGACTCCTACACCCGACAGTGAAGCTACCAAAAGTGATAAGAAACTAGAATAGTGTAGTTTAGATATGATGATGTATAATAGGTAATGTGGTCCTGTTGTAAATTTGAGTCTTTATCATTACCTTTTAAGTAATGTAAATGGATGGTGTGCTTTAGCATTTTATATTTTTTTTCCAAATGTTCTTTGCCTCAGATGCCGTCCAGGACTCGTGGACAAGATGGTGCGGGAACCTCCCGTGGGAGGGAAACTACTCCTAATCCACCACCAGTACCCCCAACTTTGGCTGAGGCTATCGCTGCCTTAGTCAATGCAACATCCGATAACACCCGCTTCCTTCGAGAAATGGCGGGGCAGCAATATCAGCAGCAAGGCGGGTGAGCTTATCCGCAAGGACCCTGCGAAACTTCATATTTGGATTTCTCGGAAATCCCTCGCTATTTGTTAAGGCTGAAGATCCCCTTGAAGCAGATGAATGGATTCGGGTTATTGAGTAAAAGTTTGGGCTCCTCTGATGCACGGAGACTCAGAAGCCCTTATTTGTGGCACAGCAGTTGCGAGGCCTTGCCAGCATCTAGTGGGGAAATTATGTGGCTATCCAGCCTGCTAGTCATCAAGTTACCTGGGATGAATTTAAACTGGCATTTTGGGAGCACTACATTCCAGAAGGGGTGCTCCATATGAAACAAGAAGAATTTATGAAGCTCAAACAAGGTGGAGATACTGTCACACAGTATCTCAACAAGTTCAACCATTTGTCCCAGTATGCTATTGACCAGGTCAACACTGACCTGAAGAAGAAAATTTTTTTTATGAGGGGCCTTAATGACCGGCTACAGCGGAAAATGGCCACCTGCCTCGACCTCTCTTACAGCAGGGCTGTCAGTACGACACTAGCAGTCGAAGCCAAATATGCAGGCCCAGGAAAGTCAAAGGGCTATGGAGGTGACAGGTCCAACCAGGGGCCTGAGAAGAGACAAAGGTTGGTGATCCAACCTTTTAATCCAAATCGTTCTTCACCACATCCACCCTCCTACCCCTTTAAACAACCTGTATTTATCCGTCCTGCCACTGCCCCCTCCCCAACAAATTAGCCGAGTGCCCCTGGTACTCGTTTCCCTACACTCTCGAGTTCATCTTCTGGTTGCTTTAATTGTGGGAAGTCCGGACATTTTATCAAGGACTGCCCATATCCAAAGCAGAACAGATCAAATAATCAACAGAGTTCAGGGAGTTCCACCCAAGGCAAGGGAAACTCGGTGAATAATACAACGGGCAAAAATATGAAGAAAACTAGGCGAATTTATTATACGCAAGTGGCCATGACACCAGAAGGAGAACCGGTCATGATGGATACGTTTCTCGTGGCCAATCACCCTGCAGTCATTCTTTTTGATTCTGGTGCTTCACATACATTCATAAGCAAGAAGTTTGTGGAGCGACATTGCATTCCATACAATGAATCAAGGGAAGGGTTTATAATTCATTCGCTTGGGGGACAAATATTCACTAAAAAAGTGGCTTTCCATGTGCCCGTAACATTGGCTGGACGGGGCTTTCCCTCAAATATGATTGTTCTAAAAGGCCAAGATATAGATGTAATCCTGGGCATGAATTGGTTAGCCCAACATAAAGCTATCCTCAACATTGATATGAGAACCATCAGGTTGAGCTATGGCCAAGAAGAGGTTCTCTTGTCCATTCCCGTAGCTACTACAGCTCAACCATTTGGCAGAGTATATGAAGCCATCATACCGGAGATCCAAGATATTCCGGTAGTATGTGAATTCCCAGACGTCTTTCCGGAAGATCTGCCTAGATTGCCTCCAGAGAGAGATGTAGAATTTGTGATTGAGTTGAAGCCCAGTACGGCTCCTATTTCTAGAAGGTCGTACCGAATGCCTCCGAATGAGTTGGCAGAACTCAAGACCCAATTACAAGATTTGCTAGAAAAGGGATTCATCCGACCAAGCTCATCACCTTGGGGTTGTCCAGCCGTCTTTGTCAAGAAGAAGGACCAAACACTTCGGATGTGCGTGGATTATAGACCCCTTAATGAGGTCACAAACAAGAATAAGTACCCTCTTCCCCAGATTGATATCTTATTTGATCAGCTTACCAGAGCTCGGGTATTTTCCAAAACTGACCTCAGGTCGAGTTACCATCAGATCCGTATCCGACCCGAAGATATACCCAAGACCACATTCACTATGTGGTATGGATTGTTTGAATATCTGGTTATGTCTTTCGGATTAACAAATGCTCCTGCCCACTTCACATATCTTATGAACTCGATATTCATGCCTGAGTTGGATAAATTCGTGGTGGTGTTCATTGATGATATCTTGATATATTCCAAGAATGAAGAGGAGCATGCTCTGCATTTGCGGATCGTGTTAACGCACCTAAGGGAGCATCAACTATATGCTAAATTCAGTAAATGTGCGTTCTAGCTGGAGGAGATTCAATTTTTGGGACACGTATTGTCTGCCAACGGGATTGCGGTGGATCCCAGCAAAGTAAAGGATATTTTGGAGTGGAAACCGCCAACCACTGTACATCAAGTCCGAAGTTTCCTTGGACTGGCTAGTTATTACCGCCGATTTATTCCAGATTTTTCCAAGCTTGTGAAGCCAATCACAAGTTTATTGAAGAATGATACCAAATTTAATTAGTCTTCAAAATTTAATGAAGCCTTTGAGCAGCTGAAAGTATTATTGACCATTGCTCCGGTATTAGCTCAACCAGACATTGAAAAGCCCTTTGATGTGTATTGTGACGGATCAGGCAGTGGTCTAGGCTGTGTTCTAATGCAAGAAGGCCGAGTGATAACTTATGCTTCAAGGCAGTTGCGTCGGCATGAGGAGCATTATCCAACTCATGACCTGGAATTAGTCGCTGTGGTTCATGCCCTGAAAATATGGTGTCATTATCTGCTGGGAAATATCTGTCATATTTATACAGATCATAAAAGCTTGAAGTACATCTTTACCCTGTCAGAGCTGAAGGTAGAAGAGATGGCTTGAGTTGATTAAAGATTATGAATTGGAAATTCATTATCACCCAGGCAAGGCTAATGTAGTGGCAGATGCGTTAAGTCGCAAGGCTTTCTGTCATTGTCTTGCAATGAAGACTTCTGACATTATGTTATGCTAAGAAATGGAGAAGTTGAACCTGGGGATGATTCAACATGGAACTTCAAATCACTTAAAGCTTGAGTCAGTCCTTCTGCAAAGGATAATTGATTCACAAAGAAATGATGTGGGTATGAAACACATTCATGAGAAAATGGAGGCCGGTAAAGCCAACTGCTTTAGAAAAGATGATCAAGGCGTTGTATGGTTTAACAACCGCATAGTTGTGCCTAAGAATGATGAAATCCGCCAGCAAATTCTAGATGAAGCACATCTTAGTCGCTATTCTATTCATCCTGGAAGCACTAAGATGTATCATGATCTAAAACAGCATTATTGGTGGACAAAGATGAAGATTGAAATTGCACTCTATGTGGTGAAATGCGACACTTGTAGACATGTCAAGGCCATACATATGAAAACTGCTGGTCCATTGCAATCATTACCTATCCCAACTTGAAAATGGGAGGATATAAGCATGGACTTTATTGTGGGATTGCCTAGGACAGCAAAAGGGTATGATTCTATATGGGTTATAATTGATCGGCTTACAAAAATCGCTCATTTTCTGCCAGTCAAGACGTATTACCCGGTCATCGATTACGCCCAAATGTATATTGCTCGCATTCTCAGTCTGCATGGTGTTCCGAAGACTATAGTGTCGAATCATGGACCTCAATTCGTATCCAAGTTCTAGGAAGAACTTCACAAATTCTTGGGTACTAAATTGCTCCACAGTTCGGCCTATCATCCCCAAACTAGTGGGCATACTGAGAGAGTAAATCAAATACTTGAAGATATGTTGCGAGCATGTGTTCTGGAATTCCCACAGAAATGGGATGATTGCTTACCATTAGCGGAGTTTTCGTACAATAATAGCTATCAAGAGAGCATCAAAATGGCACCCTTTGAAGCTTTGTATGGACGGCGATGCCGTACTCCGTTAAACTAGTCTGAACCAGGTGAAAGATGTTTCTTCAGGCCTAATATGGTAAAGGAAACCGAAGAGAAAGTTCGACGAATAATACGTAATTTGAAAGAAGCCCAAGCTCGGCAGAAGAGTTATGCAGACAAACGACGTAAGTCCTTGTACTTTCAAGTTGAAGATTATGTCTACCTGAAAGTCTCTTGTTGGAACTTGCTCACTGACGCAAGTTGATCCAACGGGGGGGGGGGTGTAATAACGCAAACAGGGTTTCAGCACGTGATGGCAAAAGCTCTGTTCATCTAGCCTCTCAAGGGCACTATGCGGGGGTATTTATAGGTATCTGAGTGCCCAGCGTCCTGTGTTAAGGACGCATGTGCTCTTAGACACCTAGGTTATCCCCGGAATATTCCCATAAAGCGGGGTTACAGACCGTAATTACAGGGATGCCTTTACAAATTAGGCCCGTAATGCGTAGCGGCCACGCAGGGCCTGTTACAATGGGCCGTGTGGCCGTGGGCCTGCGTGCTGGACGAGGTCGCAAGACAGGACGACCTCGTCACAGGTCTTCGTCCGGTGACGAATGGGACAAAGGGTGAGCTTGCCCGTTGTCTTGTCTCCGTTTGTCCAACGATTACGGCGAAGGCATCGAGCGAAGGGTGGCGTCTTCGCCTTCGCCCCAACATTTGCCCTCCGAGGGACCAGTTCGACTAAGTCATCTGGTGCCGAAGACGTCGCTAGATGGCGGAGACGCTGCTCTCGCTCGAAGTGGTTCCGCGGGGGTTTTTGACATGACCGTTGATTGACACCGTACTATTGGACTGCGGGTTTCCCGAAGCGCCGCGCCCTGTGTATAAAAGGGGGCGGGGGGCGGTGCGTTTTGAATTTTATCCTTCCGCGCTCCGTGAAAACCCTAGCCGCTTTTTCCACCTTCTTGCTGCTCGTCCGCCTTCCTTGCTCTTGTTCGCCGGAGATCTGGCCCGAGTGAAGCAGACTGCCCGCCGCCGCCGATAGTACGTAGCGATGCCGACCTCTTCTTCTTCTGCTGCCGCTACGCCGCCGGCCGACGCGTCGTCTGAGGAGACGTTGAGCACTGTGGCGGCGGAGGAGTTGCACGCCGGTGATACGGTGGATTTCGGTGTGTCGCGGATGTCCTCGGTCCGCGTGCAAGATATGCAGCGGCTTGGTTACTTTGGCGGTGGAGTCGCTCGTGTCCCGGGGACGGAGGAGGTCCCCGAGCCGGAAGGCGAGTTGGTTGTGTTCGAGGCATTCTTTGCCGCTGCTCTTCGCCTGCCTGCGCATAGATTTGTGGGAGAAGTCCTGCGCAAGTTTAACGTCCAGATTCATCAGCTGACTCCGAATGCCGTGGTGGCTCTGTCGAAGTATGTCTGGGCGACGACTTCGTACGGCGGACATCCATCGGTCGAAGTCTTCGCGAAGTACTATTGCCTGCATTGGCAGAAAAGGATGATCGGGAATGAGGTTGCCCAGTTTGGGTCCTGTACATTTACGCTGAAGACCGGCAAGACCACGATGGAGGTAGTTGAGTTGGTTCCTTGCGCCCACAACAAGTGGGGCAACTGGCATGAGTTTTGGTTCTATGTTGCTGAGGGCACAGTCAAAGACCATCTGGGGCTCCCCGTGGTCGAGATGTGCTCGCATTATTACTCAGCATACCCGCCGTTTGAAGTGGCGGAGGGGGATGCGGACGAAGGGGCCCTTCGGTGCACCACCGGCCTGAGCAGCGGGCGCGATTTGGTTGAGGAGTTTGTGGCGTACGGAGTGTGGCCTTTGGCGCATGGCTGGGCGCTGGGCGAAGTGTGCCCTCGCTAGATGCCTTCCCATGGTGGGAAGCTAGTGCGAAGTCCCGCCTTCGCGCTGGATCTGCGTAGCCGCGATCCAGCCGCCTTTGTGCGTGAGGCGGAGGATGGGGCGGTGCGGATCGTCGGTCGGTACGTGCCGAGGACAGAGGGCCAGCATAGCTGGGATATTCATGGGTCCAATGACCGCTTGAACAGGGTTTTCGAGTTGAACCATCTGCCGTATGGCGGTTATCCCGGCCAAGACGATGTGGATCATCGCGGGAAGAAACCGGTGGTAGAGACTGGAGACGACCCCGCGCCGGCGGCCGCCCCATCCTCTAAGAAGAGGAAACTAGGTATTGCTGTGGGAGGACTGGGTGTGTCTGATGGTTTTGCTAGGGAATTGATGAGGACATGCACGGCCCCAGGGGGAAGGATGTCTTCGCCCGAGCTCCGGGAGTCTTCGGCGCGGATGCTGAGGGTTACCGGGGGTTGGTGGCCTAAGAATGTTCATGTCCCCCGCGCGGCCGGCGAAGACTTTTTTACATCCCGCATGGTTCGTGACTGGAAAGTGTTTCCTTACGGGCGGAATATTGATGCTGTTATGTCGGCAGTGATGGACAAGGATCGTCAGGGAGCTGCACAGAAGCGCCAGGCGGTCGTCAGGCTTCATGAGGCCAGGCCGAAGAAGCCGCGGGGGACGGCGAAGGCTGCTGCCCCTAGCGGAAGCCAGCCGCCGCTGGCGGCGAAGTCGGCCATCCCTGCATCCAGCAGGGCGCCTGCCGCCGGTGGTTCCAAGTCTGCGAAGGCCGCCCCTGCGCCCAGCGGGGTGCCGGAGGCTGCGAAGGCGGCCCGAGAGTTGTCGCCGCCAGGCAAGCGCGTCGCCGACTTTGCCACCGACATTAGTGTGGAGGATTATCTTGTTGGTGAGTCGCTGGCTCGAGTTTTTTTATATTGATATGTCACAGGGTCAGACGAAGGCCAACTTGTTGTTGTTCCGCCTGCCGTGGCGACCGCGGCGGCTGCCGTGGTGCCCAGGAAGGGCAGTGCTCTTAGTGCCGGTGGAGAGATTCTGGCACTCGCTGCCGTCAGGGACGAGGCGGGTGCTGTGTCCCGCCGGCTGAAGGAGCTGAAGGAGGCGCTGAGTCAGGTACGTTGAGCTAGACTTCGGTTTTTTACCGGCTTTGCTGGGGCTGTGGTCTTATGTGTGTCTTGTAGGCGGCTGACTTCGCTGACCGCACGGCGTCGGGGCCCTGACGGCAGTTGTGTCTACCGAAGTCGAGAGACTTCGGACGCAACATGCTGACGCCGTCCGTGAAAAGTCGGCCGCCGACAGCAAATGCCGCAAGCTGGCGGATAAGGTGGCCGCGCTGGAGGGTGAGAGGACTGACCTCCGGCGCCAATTGGCGGAGGAAAGGAAGGAAGCTAATGAGGCCCTCGCCAAGGTGCAGGCTGCGCAGGCGGAAGCCAATTTAGCGCGGGCGGAGGGCAGTCTTGCTAGGCAGCGCGCCGAGGAGTTGGAGGGGCGGCTCAACGCTCTATAGGCCCATGTGGAGAGGGCCGAGGCTTCGACGCGCTCGAAGGCTGAGCGGACACGCAAACGGCTTGTGGATTCATACCATGAGCTGGGCGCGCGGACCGCTGACTTCGAGGTGCTGGACCGAGAGCCCGGACTTCGCTGCTTCGAGTGGATACAGGAGGAGTTGCTGGCGTTCCCCACCATCGTGGAGGGGTTTATGTCTTATGCCTCCCTGGTCACCTGCGAGGGGGCGATGAACGCGCTATCTCGCGAGGGGTGCCGGCACTATGAGGTCTTCGACCAAGCTGATGAGGATTTCGAGCACGATATTTACAAGGTTGAGGACCCTGTGGTGAAGGAATCCGCGGGAGCCCTCTACGACCGGATGTGGGGCCCCCACGGTCGGGAGGTGGTCAGGGAGCGGGCTGAGACGGCGAGGGGTCAGGTAATGTTTGGCTTTTGTTTGGTGTTTGTTGAACGTGGGTTAAATGTGGGTTTGCTGAATCTGTATGCTGTGTCTTAGGCGGCGCGTGGCGAGAGGGTGGATGACTTCGGGGCTTTGAACAGCGCGCAGCCTGACTCGGAGGCGAACCCGATGGTGGCTGCGTCCGAGACCGCCCCGGAGCTGCCCCCGGAAACCGTCGAAGGCGTTCCTGATGTTCCCGCAACCACTGCGGCCGGCGGAGGCCTGTCGCCAACTGCCACGCCGAGGGCTGAGGATCCTGTGGAGATGGCGGCAGAGCCGGCAGTGGAGGATCCCGCGACGGCTGGGTCTTCGCAGGTGGCTTAGTGGGTGTGGGTAGTTAGGGAATTTTGGATATGTTGCTGAACCTTGGTTGCTGCTCAGGTTCAAGATTTTGGGCCTGCGCACGCAACCGCTACTACTAATTTTTTGGCGGCTTCGACCGTGGATGATGGGAATAAATCGGATGAGTCTGCATCTAAGTTTTCTGATTTTGGTGACTCTGGGGGCTCGGTTGAGTGGACCGAAGAGTCGTCGAATGAGGACTTGGACTATTTTGCGGCCTTGGATGTGGCAGCGGCGGAGGCTTCGCCGCATGCTGTGGATGCTGAAGTTGTGCCTGGTTCGAGTGCTGGGCGTAGGCGGCGAAGGGCGGTCGCGAAGCGTAGAGTGAGTGAGGTGGACGGTGGTCGGCTTCGTGTGAGTAGGGCTGGCAGGCAGGAACTGTTGTCCTTGCCGGCCGCTGTGAGTGCAGGTGAGGGGGAGCTGTGAAGTCTTTTTGTGGGTGAGGAGCTGAGGATAATGTTGTTTAACTATAGGGAGATGGGAATTATTCCGAAGGTTGAGCCGATGTAAAGTGTGATGCCCTCGCTTGTACGTATGTAATAGCTTGTATGATGAAGTTATGTGCCTTCGGCTATGCTCACGAAGGCATTACGTACTTGGTCTGGTGTGTTTGTTATGTTGCGCTGGTGCGCATGTAGTCGGTCTTTGCGTGGACGGTTTGGTGTAGTTGTTTTCGCGCTTGTTAGGCTTCGTCTGGCTGCACCCTTAGGCGACCATTGCACGGATAGTCTTCGCGGAAGACTTCGATTTTTCGCACTTGCTGTGCTAGCCCGGCTGCACCCTTAGGCGACTTCTGCACGGATAGTCTTCGTGGAAGAATTCGATTTTTCACACTTGTTGTGCTAGCCCGGCTGCACCCTTAGGCGACTTCTGCACGGATAGTCTTCGCGGAAGACTTCGATTTTTCGCACTTGTTGTGCTAGTCCGGCTGCACCCTTAGGCGACTTCTGCACAGATAGTCTTCGCGGAAGACTTCGATTTTTCGCACTTGTTGTGCTAGTCCGGCTGCACCCTTAGGCGACTTCTGCACGGAGTTGTCGCACGCGAGGGTGGCTGATGCTGGGCCTCGCGGTGACTATGTGTTGGTCGAATGTCGAAGACCGTCGGCGCGGTCTTTTTCGACGTAGATTTTGCAGGGGATTTTGCACTTGTGTATTACATGACTCCGCCTCGTTAAAAACCTCACCCCGGGAGGAAAAGAGTGCGGGCCAGAATAAAAATTGTCTTTGCGAATTACAAGGGCGAGCTGGCCCTGATGAGTCAAACAAAGAATTTGCGGAGATTATCGATGTTCCAGGAATGCTCCAGGTCTTCACCGTTTGGCGTTGCGAGCCTGTATGCGCTGGGGGAGGCCTTCGTCTTGACAATGAAAGGGCCCTCCCACCTGGGCTCTAGCTTGCCCCTGGACTCTGTTCGAGCTGTACGGACGAGTACGAGGTCCCCTTCGCTGAATTCCCTTGGGATGACTGCCTGATCGCGCCATGCCTTTGTCTGGGCTTGGTATTTGTCCAGGGCTTGTAGGGCGAAGACGCGGTCTCCGTCGATGAGGTCCTTAGAAGTCGGCTCGTCTACGGCTGGGACGGCCGATGCGGCTGTCCGAGGCGACCCATGCTTTATTTCTTGCGGAGTCATGACCTCCAATCCGTATAATAGGCGGAAGGGGGTGAACCCAGTCGCCCTGCACTCGGTTGTATTCAGTGCCCAGACCACTTCGGGTAACAGGTCGGGCCACTTGCCTTTTTTGTCGTCGAGGAGCATTTTCTTGACGGCTGTGAAAATTTTGCCGTTGGCGCGCTCCACGACTCTGTTGGACTGGGGGTGGTACACGGAGGCAAAGGCAAGCTTGGTGCCGATGGAGAAACAGAAGTCTTTGAAATCTTGGTTGTCGAATTGCTTGTCGTTGTCGACCGTGAGTTCGGACGGTACTCCGAAGCGGCAAACAATATTTTGCCAGAAGAATTTCTGGGCTGTCTTCGATGTGATGGTGGATACTGCCCTCGCTTCAATCCATTTGGTGAAGTATTCAACGACGACGAAGGTGAACTTGAGGTTCCCCTGAGCCGTGGGCAGGGGCCCGACAATGTCTAGGCCCCAGCGCTGAAGGGGCCACGTGTGGGCGATCAGCTTCGTGAACTGCGAGGGGCGCCCCGAGCGTGGGGAAAATTTCTGACAGGCTTCGCAGGATCTGACAACCCGATTTGCGACGCAGATAATGGCGGGCCAGTAGAAACCTTGGCGAATCACCTTTGCCGCTAGGGCCCTAGGCCCCGCGTGGGAGCCGCAGGTCCCCTTGTGGACTTCGCGCAGGATTTGGACGCCTTCGGTCTCGGTGACGCACTTGAGCATCGGTTGACTGACCCCCTTCTTGTAAAGTTGGCCCTCAATCAGTGCGAAGTCCCGGCTTCGGTGGTGGAGGCGCTTGGCCTCATTGCTATCGATTGGGTGATAGTACCCCTGCAGGTACAGGGTTATTGGCGCCCGCCAGTCTTCGGTCATGATGAGGTTGATTATGCGGTGGCCCTCGCTGTCGTTTGTTATTTGGAGCCCTTCGGGGCTGCGGACGGCTGGCGTGCCGATGACGTGGTAGAACACGTCGGAGGGTAGGGCTTCACCCCTGGCGGCTGCCTTGGCCAATGCGTCGGCTTCTTCATTCTTGGCCCGGTCCACATGCTGCAATGTGAATCCCTTGAATTGTCTCTCGAGACTTCGGATGGCCGCGAGGTATTGCATAAGAGCGGGGTCTTTTGCTGCATAATCTTTCTCGACCTGGCCGACGACCACTTTGGAGTTTGTTCGGACTATGCAGGTGGTGACACCGAGGGCTCTTAGTTTGCGGAGGCCGAGGATGACAGCCTCATATTCTGCTATGTTGTTTGTGCATCTGTCAGATTCCAGAGCGAAGCTTAAGCGTGCCGCATATTTGTGCTTGACACCGGCGGGTGAGGTGATGACTGCAGCAGCGCCTGCCCCCGCATGGCACCAAGCGCCGTTGCAGTGGATTGTCCAAACTTTCTCTGCGGACGGGTCCGGCTGTGTTATTGGCCCGGTCCAGTCGACGATGAAGTCTGCTAGCACTTGTGACTTGATCGCCGTCCTGGGCTCAAAAGTGATGTGGTAGCCGGAGAGTTCGGCCGCCCATTTGGCGATCCGTACCGATGCCTCCGGGTTTCTGAATAATTCGCCGAGTCCCCTATCTGAGGTGACGCGGACCTTGAATGCTTCAAAGTAGTGGCGCAATTTGAGCGAAGACATAACAACTGCATATGCAATCTTTTCGAGTTCCATCATGTTACACTTTGACGGTGTGAGCACTTCGGAGACGTAATAAACTGGGCACTGTCTGATCACGCCCTCTACTGTCTGCTCCTGAACTAGCGCCGCGCTGACCGCGTGCGGCGAGGCCGCCACATAAAGCAACAGGGGTAGCGAAGAGTCAGGGCTTGTAAGAACCGCCAACTCCAACAGGTACTGTTTTAGTGATGCGAAGGCCGCCGCCTGCTCTGGTCCCCAAGCGAAGTCTTTTGCGCCGCGGAGTGTTTTGAGGAAGGGAAGACTTCGCTCAGCGGATTTGGAGATGAATCTGTTGAGGGCGGCCAATCTGCCCGTCAGACGCTGGACCTCTCTTGCCGACTGCGGGGGCATCATGTTGACGATGGCTTGAATTTTAGTTGGGTTGGCCTCGATGCCGCTGTGTGATACTAGGTAGCCCAATATTTTCCCTTGGCGAACGCCGAAGATGCACTTCTCCGGGTTGAGGCGAAGTCGTGCGTCTCGCATGTTCACGAATGTCTCGGCGAGGTCAGCGAGATGGTCCTCCTTGCTCCTGCTGGCGACGACTATGTCGTCCACATATGTGAATATGTTTCTGCCAACTTGCCCCTCGAGCACAGTTTTGGTAAGCCGGGAGAAGGTGGACCCGGCGTTCTTGAGTCCCTCCGGCATTCTGATGAAGCAATATGTGCCGAAGGGTGTTATAAAACTGGTGCTAGCCTTGTCTTCCTCCTTCATGTATATTTGGTGGTAACCGGAGAAGCAGTCGAGGAGTGACATGACTTCGCATCCGGCCGCGCTATCGACTATTTTGTCGATCCGCGGTAAAGGGAAGTTGTCCTTTGGGCAGGCCTTGTTGAGACTGGTGAAGTCGATGCACATTCGCCACTTGCCGCTCTTTTTCTGCACCATCACAACGTTGGAGAGCCACGTGGGGTAAGCCACTGGCTTGATAAATTTGGCTTCCAGGAGGCGGTGTACCTCTGCCTTGGCGGCCTCTGTCTTCTCGTCGGACATTTTGCGAAGCCGCTGTTTTTTCGGTCTCACCGAGGGGTCGATTCCCAAGCTGTGCTCAATTATGGATCGGCTGACCCCGACCAGGTCGAGGGCTGACCAAGCGAAGACATCTTTGTTCTTAGACAAGCAGCAGAGGAGTTTCTCCTCTTCCTGCGAAGTGAGGTCTTCGCTGATGGTGACTGTCTGCTTGGGCGTGGCCTGGTCGAGGGGAACAGTCTTGGTCCCGTCGTTGCTCTGCAGTTGTGCCTTGTGCTCTTTGTCGGTTGGGCTGACGGACGCAGGGACTTCGCGCTAGGCCGTGAGGCAGTGCACATTTCTTTGTCTGGGGACAAAGTCCCGCTCTATGTTGCGCGCAGTCTGCTGATTGCCGTAGACCGCGATGGCGCCTAACGGACCTGGTATCTTCATGCACAGGTACAGCCCGTGAATGGCTGCCTCAAACTTGTTGATAGAGCCCCGGCCCATGATGGCATTGTACGGATACACCATATCGACGATATCGAAGGTTATTTGCTCACTTCGGGCATTGGGTGCTACACCAAAGGAGAGAGGCAGTTCTATTTTGCCGACAGGAAAAGTGCCCTTGCCGCCGAAACCATACAATGGGTTGTCCGAAGGCCTGAGCAGGCTGTGGCTTATGCCCATGCGGTCGAAGGCATGGAGGAAAATGATGTCTGCTTGACTGCCATTATCGACTAGGACTTTGTGCAGGTCCCAGCCTGCCACGCTGCAGTTGATAACCATGGCGTCGATGTGGGGGGGCGCTGCGCAGGTCGACGTCTCGTGCGTCGAAGGTTAGCGGTACGTGGGACCACTTTGTCTGCACGACTGGGCCGGTGATGGCGACGTGGTTGATGCTGCAGTAGTGGTCCCGCTTCTGCCGCTTTGTGTCGAAGTCGGTGCTGGACCCCCAGTGATCATATGAATGACTCCGCGATACGGTTGATCGGCGAAGTCTTCTTGTTTTGGGGCGTGGGGGTGGGGGATGTTCTGATGTTGCTGGTGTGGAGGTGGGGTGGGGGAGGTACGATTTGTACTTCCTGGTGGTGTTGGTATGCGTGGTGCGGTGGATGTGGGGCGGGGGCGTGGATGTATGGTGGAGGGGGTTGCTGATAAGTGTGCGCGACAACTCTGGGGTTGTCGGCTGCCTGCGCCCGTGCCATCCTGTCTTTGGTGGCCTTCGTCTCTGGGCAGTCTTTGGTTTGGTGGGCGCAGTCTTCGCCATGAAAGAGACAGTAGAATCGGCGCGGCGGCTGCGCACGCCCCCGACCCCTACCGCGAGTTCCGTTTCCGCGGCCCTGGGGGGGATACTCCTGGCGGCGAGGGGCGTCAGCTGCGGGGTGCTGGTTGGCGATGTTGTGCACTTGCTGCTGATTGCCGTTGTCTCGACCGGAGTCTGGCTGCGGAGTCCTCGTCCACGTGCGGCTGGACTGTGGAGCATCTTTGGGTTTCCTCTGAGACTCGACCTTGCGCTGGTGGAGCTCTTCGGATTTGGCGTATTTTTCAAATAACTGATATAATTCCTGGAGGTTCTTGGGCGGGTCCCTGATGCAGTGGCTGTAAAGGACGCCGGCGCGAAGGCCACTGATGGCGTAGTGGATGGCGATCTGGTCATCAACTGAGGGCAGCTGTGACTTGAGTGTTAGAAACTTGCGGTAATACTCCCGCAGAGTCTCTTTTTCCAGCTGCTTGCAGAGTGAGAGTTCGGCCAAGGCGTCAGTGTCTGGGCGGTACCCTTGGAAGTTGAGCAGGAATTTGTCCCGGAGGCTTCTCCAGGAGTCAATGGACAGCGGGGGCAACCTGGTGAACCAGGTGAGAGCTGGGCCTTCGAGGGCGATGATGAAAGACTTGGCCATTGTGGCGTCATCTCCTCCGGAAGATGCAACGGCGACCTGATAACTCATGATGTACTGTGCTGGGTCCGTGCTGCCATTGTACTTGGGATAGGTCCCTGCCCGGAAGTTGGCAGGCCAGGGTGTCACTTGCAGATGTGGCGCCAGGGGACTTCGCTCGTCGAGGTAGTTGACCCCTTGAAATGGCGCGACGTGCGGGAAGGCGAAGCGCGGGTCTTCCATTTGCGCACGCTGTTGCAGGGGTGGCCCGTGCTGCAGGCCGAGGTGGCCTTCGCGTATGTCTTCCAGTTGTGCGCGCTGTTGCAGGGGTGGCCCGTGCTGCAGGCCGAGGTGGCCTTCGCGCTGCATCAGCGCGATCTCCCGCTCGAGGTCCTGGGCCTTCTGCTCTTCGTCGCGTATCATTTGCCGCACCTTGGCTAGTGCGGACAAGCGCTGGCGCTTGGCCTCCAATATCTCTTATTGCCTCTGGAGGTTGCGGTTCTTGAGGCGCAGGGCGCGCAGCTGTAGCTGTTCTTCCGCTGAAACACCGAGGACTTCACCGTCCTCGGTGAGGTCCGCGCCCTCCGGTGGGGCGAAGCCTGGGGGAGGTTGCGGTTGTCCTTCAAGGCCGCAGGTGCGGAGAGCGTCGTCTTCGCAGGTGCGGGGAACGTCGTCTTCGGCAGCCTCTCGGTGGGTGGAGTGGGTGAGTGCGAGGGCCTTGCCCTTTTTTGCGGCCAGCAGTGCTGCCTTCGCAGCCTCGTCAGCCTTGGAGCTAGCTTTCTTGGGTGCCATCGCGGGTGGTTTTTCGTAGCACGAACGGTGGGCGCCAAATGTTGGAACTTGCTCACTGGCGCAAGTTGATCCAACGGGGGGGGGGGGGGTGTAATAACGCAAACAGGGTTTCAACACGTGATGGCAAAAGCTCTGTTCATCTAGCCTCTCAAGGGCACTGTGAGGGGGTATTTATAGGTATCTGAGTGCCTAGCGTCCTGTGTTAAGGACGCATGTGCCCTCAGACACCTAGGTTATCCCCAGAATATTCCCATAAAGCGGGGTTACAGACCGTAATTACAGGGATGCCTTTACAAATTAGACCCGTAATGCGCAGCGGTCACGCAGGGCCTGTTACAATGGGCCATGTGGTCGTGGGCCTGCGTGCTGGACGAGGTCGCAAGACAGGACGACCTCATCATAGGTCTTCATCCGGTGACGAATGGGATGAAGGGTGAGCTTGCCCGTTGTCTTGTCTCCGTTGGTCCAACGATTACGGCGAAGGCATCGAGCGAAGGGTGGCGTCTTCGCCTTCGCCCCAACATCTCTCCAATGAAGGGTGTATCATGTTTCGGGGTAAAAGGGAAGCTTGCACCCCGGTATATTGGTCCTTTTCCTGTTCTTGAACAATGTGGACCAGTGGCCTATCGACTCCAACTACCTGAAACATTGTCTGCAGTACACAATGTGTTCCATGTGTCTCAATTGAAGAAGTGTCTTCGGGTTCTAGATCGAACTGTTGAAGTGACAGATGCTGCCTTAGAACCCGACTTGACATATTCCGAACATCCTATTCGAGTCTTGGAGCAAAAAGGACAGGATTACCCGAAGGAGAACTCTCAAGTTTTACAAGATACAATGGAACCAACACACAGAAGACGAAGCTACTTGGGAAACTCAAGACTTTTTAGAAAAGAATTTCCCAGGCTTTTTAGCTTCATGTAAATTGTGAGATGTGTACACTTGTTGTATTAGAGGGATGAGCCCCATACCACCCCTGCCTTGTACCAAAAATAAGGAAATAAAAATATGACACATTTCCTTTTCCATTACTTACCCTAGACTTTTAATCTCGGGACGAGATTCTTTTATGGGGGGAAGGATGTAATACCCCTGGTGTTACTATCACTAAAACTTGAGCATAACATCATGTGCATTAGCATATCATGTGCTTGTTACACTTAGAATGCATTCACTAGGCCAAAAATTTCAAACAAGTTGTGTTGATGTGACATTTCATGGGTGAAACCCTAGGGTACAGTACTTAACCCTAAACTGGGGCTTAAAAGAGTAAACAAAGGCTAATAAGAGAAAACTTCAAAACTTATTAGTAATGATCATATGATGTCACTATTAATGGACTTAAGTAGCATCCAAACCCTAGAAGTACCAAAAACCCTAAACAGAACCCTAGAAAACCCTAGACTGAAACCCTAGGGGGTTATCTGTAAAAATATGCACATTTTGGACCTAAGTGCAAAAATCATGGAAATAGGGTACCTCAAGTCAAATGGTTCACATGTTTGAAGATTTACAAGCCAACAGGTGTAAATTGGGCTTATTTGCAAAAAGCCATTCAATTCCTTTTATAAGGCTAAGTCTGAATTTCAGTGAATGTGATCAACTTTGAAGCCCTGTAATTTCAAAACTATAAGGATTTTGCCCTAGGTCAGCACATCAAATTTGTAGAGCTGTGCAAGGAGAATAACTTTGCTATAGGGATTAAGCCTTGGTCACATGAAAAATTTGGAGTAAAATGAGCCCAAAGTTGGGCTGTCAAACTGCCCTAAGTCTGAATTTAGACTAACAGTGAGATTGGATGAACTTAGGGCTCAATTTTAAGTAAGATTCTGTGACTTTTTGTGGGTGCGCAATGTAGCAAAGTTAGAGCTAGTCTGTTAGGCTACAACTTTGCTACAGAGCATTGATCTAGTTACCATACAAAATTGGGAGGAAATTCGCCCCAAACATGATCTGTCAGACTGACTGAAGAAGATCCTGATGGTACAGTGACCCGAAAAATCTGTTGGTTCAGTGAACCAAACTTTGGGTTTGAAATGATAAAGCTGAGACCGGGCGGGTGACTTGCACGAGAAGAGAGTCTCGGTGTAGTGTCTCCGTCTGGGTCGATTAAGGACCTTATCGATGTAGGCTTGATGATCGAGGACCCTTTAACTAGTCACATGCCTCGTCATGGGTAAGCTTTGCCTCGGGTAGACTAATACCAGAATAAGATAACACGCAATGGGAGTGGAGAGATGGTGAGAGTAGCGTGTACCCTCCGTGGCAAGAGGCTGGACAGTGGTGTATCTGTGCTCTCGGTTGGCGTGAACCTGATCTTGTCTTAAGAACCCCGGTGGCGAGTTTACATATGCAATTGTTAAGTGCTACATATGTCATGTGATTGGAGATCCTCAGCTGAGTATTAATCGATTCGGATCGCCGTAACTTCGCGGACATGAAGACTTGGTCACTGACCTACACGTAGCATTCCAGTGAACAAGAAGGGTTGATAAGAAATTGGCTAGTATAGGTCAAGTGCTTGAACTAGGGTAGAAAGAACTCTAGAACTCAGGTAATGACTTAACTTGCTAATAAAACTGGACTTTTAAGGATCCACTATTAGTAAGCATTTCTGCAAACAGAGTCCTTAATTATTGATAAGCTATAACTTGATTCCTAAAGGCCAGCATATCCTTGAGAGTCTTTTATTTTGACGGGTAAGACTTGCGAAAGTACATTTCGTACTCAGGGCTTTGTCCCATGTTGTTTTAGGTGAAGAAGCAGCAAATTTTTGTTGCTTCTATTCCAGGGTGGTGCCTAAAGAAGAAAATCAAGACTGAAGCTGAGTGAGGAAGTGTCCTCCGTTAAGAAAAACTTTTTACTGCTTATCAGGAGGGGTTTTTGCCTCCCAGGTTATGTAATAATATTACTTCAGCACTCCTATATTCGCTCTGGTCTGTAATAATACTACTCTTTCATGCTTTAAAATAAAGTAAGTTATTGTAACTGCTTCCGCATTCTCGTACCTCCGATGTGTTGTAATGTCTGTGTGACGGGTGAAACGCTCTTTGGCAAGGTAAAGAATACAGATACCGAACTTGTCAAGTGATCAGGGACACCTACAGGGTTGTCTGAAGTCTGTTGGACAAGGACAACTGTAGGTGGGCCTAATGACTTGGGAGGTTTCGTCACATGAATCTCTACCACCGTGGCGCCAATGTCATTCTCATGCGGTGCATTACCCAGGAGGAGGGCCGTGAGTTGCTCGCAGAGATCCATGGAGGAGAGTGCAGAAGTCATTCCTCATCTTGCACACTGGTCGGAAAGGCCTTCTGGCATGGCTTCTACTGGCCAACTGCCCTCTTGGATGCAGCTGAGATGGTAAAGTCCTGCAAGGCGTGTCAATTCCACGCAAAGCAGATACACACACCTGCTCAGGCTCTGTAGATGATTTTGCCCTCCTGGCCATTCGTCGTATGGGGGTGGATATCCTAGGACCGTTCCCCAGGGCGTCAGCGGGTACCGCTTCCTCTTCGTCGCCATCGACAAGTTCACAAAGTGGTCAGAGGCTACCCCTGTGAGCAGTATCACCCAAGGTGTTGCTGTTGCTTTCCTCAAGTCGATTGTCTGCAGATTTGGGGTCCCAAGCCGTATCATTACGGACAACGGGACCCAGTTTACAAGTCGGCTCTTCCAAGAGTATTGCGAGGGCATCGGCACCCAGCTCTGCTTTGCGTCTATGGCTCACCCCAAGAGCAACGCCCAGGCGGAGTGGGCAAACACAAAGATCCTTAGGGACTCAAGACACGCACCTACGACTACTTGAAAAAGCATGATGCAAATTGGGTCAACGAGCTTCCATCCGTACTTTGGGGAACCGGACCACACCCAGCCGAGCTACCGAGGAGACCTCGTTCTTCTTGGTCTATGGGGCCAAAGCCTGCCTTCCCCCAGAAATTATTATGGGCTCCCCATGGGTCCAATCTTTCGATGAGTCTATGCAGGAACAGCTACGGCGAGAGGACGTGGACTTCGTCGACGAGCGCAGATGGCAAGCGACGATCCGAAATGCATGGTACAACCTGGCGCTCAGGCGCTACCACCAACGGTTCGTGCATAGTAGGGAGCTCAGGGTCGGGGACCTAGTCCTAAGGCGAGTACTGAACCAAGAAGGGCTCCACAAGCTCTCCCCCAGCTGGGAGGGACCCTTCAAGGTGACGGAAACATGCCAACCCGGGTGCATCCGCCTTGCCACAACTGAAGGAGAGCCTCTTCCCAATCCCTGGAACATTGAGCATCTCCATAAGTTTTATCCATAAAAACAAACCTGGGGATTCAATTTTCTTCCTTTGTAACTAGGTTGCGCATATATGTACGTCAACCCGGTGAGGTCCACCCTCATAAACTCGGTCTGTTGGCCTACACTCATGTATATCAAGTTATAAAGAAAAGATTCACCCCAGATTTTTTTTGTTATGGTTTTATTCTGCTTCAATTTTCGAGCATTATTTTTTATCTAACCCACTCATGCAGTTCCCACCCATGCTGGTATAATGTCGTCCGAATTGAGTAAGCCAGGCTTGCAGTTTAGGACCCCTCTACAAAGGCAGGGGGGTCCGGCAGCCTGGGGGCCAGTTCTAGAGAATGGGTGCTCGTTCCCTGGGGTGGTCCGGAGCTGTGTAGCCACTTAGCTTGGTTCCATACCCTAGGCCTGCACGCTCCACCACTCTGTGACGGGTATCCTAGTATTTGGAACTATAGTCCCGTGGGTCCGGTAACCTGGGGTCCGGTTCTAGAGAATGGGCACTCGTCTCCTGGGGTGGTCCGGAGCTGTGTAGCCGCTTAGCCTAATTCCGTACCCTAAGCCTGCACGCTCCACCACTCTATGATGGGTGTCCTAGTATTTGGAGTTGTGATCCAGGGGGGTTCGGGCATACGGATTGGCTTCCCAGGCTAAATCCTGCAGGTCCTATTGCATGAATCAAAGGATAGAAGATACCAGTTGGTGGGCCCTATGGGTGCGCTACTAAAACCTCCTAGACAAGCTGTGTACAGGTCCAGGTCCCAGTCGAGACTATCTCCTAGGGGTCGGGCCACCAATTCTTTCTTAGGTATACTGGTATCCAGCCTCGACACGTCGAGCCTACATCCCAGGGGGCCAAGTACCAGGGAGAAGTTGGTAGCGATGCACACAACAAGGACAAATAACATACAAATAAGTGTTGTTTGATTGATAGTGCTCAAAAGTATCTTACAAAACCAAAAATTATTACAAGCCGCTCTCCAACAGAACCCTTGCTTTGTCTCTGCAGATTAGATTACTCGTCATCAGCAGGATCCCGCTGGAAGCGCTCGACCACCAGCTCCACGGTGTCTTGAACGCCCTCCCGGGCGGCGTCTTCAGTGTCGGCCACCGGACTAGCGATCACTGGCTCCAAGGATATGGCCAGGTCGTGGCTCCGGAAGCACGTCAAGATATACTCAATCACCGCTCGGCAGAGCCTGCCGCCCTTGGCCTCCAGGCGGGCGCCAAGAATCTGGTCCAGGCGTCGAAGGCGATCAGCGGCGGAGTCTAGCACCGAGAGCGCGTCGGAGATGGACGTCGACAGCTCTGACACCGGGATGGGACTCATCCCTAGCGGCACCAGTGCTGTGCTCGCCTCGCCGGCCCATGCGGCGATGCGCTGAACCCCGGCGTGATGCTCTACCTGAAGGTCTTCAAGAGCCTTCCTGGTGGCCTCCACAGTCTGGGGGCCCGGTGCTGCCTGTGCCACCTAGAACTGCTGGATCCGCTCCTCCAGCTTCCGCTCCTTCTCCTCCACCTCGAGCTCGTGCTCGGCCAGCAACATGCCCCGCCTTTCAAGCATTTCCTCCTAGAAGGCGAGGTCTGTCTCTCGCCTGGTGAGATCCGCCGCCCGCCTGTCTAGGGACATATCCTTCTCCTTGAGGTTCTCCTCGATGAGCACAATGTCGCTGACCTTGTCCTCCAGCTCTTGTTGCCATTTTTTCATTCTTTCTATGGCCTCCACTTGCTAGACTCGCTAGGCCTCCAAGGTCTGGTCCGGGGCCTTCAGCTTGGCCCGGAGCTCTGTTGTGAGGGCCTCCCTCTCGCTCAGGGCTTCGTCCCTCTTGGCCAGCCTCTTCTCCCGTCGCGACGCCTCCAGCTCCCGGGCGTACACCTTCTAGTCCCTTTTGTAATCCTTGTGGTCCCGCTCGAGCTCGGATCACTCGGAGGCAAACTGGCGGGACGCCACCTTGGTGCGCTCCTCCAGCTGGGTGCGCCAGTCGCTGAGGCGCTGGTGCTCGGTCTCAAGTGCCTCCCACTCCCGTAGGATCGCCGCCTCCATCTCATGAAGAGCCTGATCGGCACGAGACAGCACCCGGGGGAGGGGAACTGGCGCTGCTTCTGGCTCGGCGCCGGACCGAAGCCGCTACCCAAAAACCACCTCTGTCTCCTCCGGAGTGGGCGGCGGGATGGAGCTAGACGCGCCCCCCGCGTCACCATCGATGGTGGGGGTGGGCGCAGTTGGGACCTCCTCCACCGCTGCCGATGGTGTACTCAACGGCATCGCCGTCGTTGAGGCTGCGGTAGCCGTCGGCGCAGTTGGGACCTCCTCCGCCGCTGTGACGTCGCTTGATGTTGGCGTCGCTGCTGCCGAACCCCCAACCAGAGCATGGGAGCCCGGTGGCGCTGTCTCGGCGGTAGCAGCTAGGGGTGGATCGCCGACACCACTCCTAGCAGATGCCTGCTGCTGAGAGCCAGACCCGCTGGCGGGCATGGTATCTGGCGGAGGAGGCGCGACCTTGGGAGCAGAGGGGGAGGAAGCCCTGGCAAAAAAAGGATGGATTAAGACCCGTCGGCATGATAACTACACTCATGGAAAAAAGGGGTTACACTTACTTGGGGCCCTGGACCTTCCAACGACCCTAGAAGCAAGACGTCCACTGCTGTTGCTGCTGCTGTTGTTGCTGTGGTGGTGGCGGTGGCGGTGGCACCGGGGGACTGGCGCGCCTCTGCGCGTCGTGGGCCTGGGAGCTGGCCTCCTCGGCCCCGCAAGCAGTTCTCTGACGCTTCTGGAGGGTCCGAGACAAGCGACCCGTCGGCACGACACAACCAGCGTCGCCTCTCCTCCTCTGACCCCTAGAACCAACTGGGGCAGAGGTGCTGCTTGCAGCCCCTTTACCCTTGTCCAAGGGGTTGGGGGCCGTGGCGGGGGCGCTGGGGGCCACACCAGCGAGCTAGGGACCCCCACCCGGTACACCAGGGATCTAGATCTCGCGGAGGGGGTCCCGACCGCCAGTCTGGCAAACTGCCATGCCGCTCTCGTCGAGGGTCGGTAGCGTGTCCAAAACCGCCGTTCGCAGCCCTGGATCATCACAAAGCGCCGGGATGTCTTGGGGGAGAATTAAGGATTCAGGGACAAAGGACTCACTAGTAATCCCCTTCACCAGGACTTCTAGCTCCTCCCAGGACAGATTGGTACCCGGCCCGCGCTGGATCCTGCCAATGTCATTCGGGCCGGTGAACCAGTAGCATAGGCGCGACCTCCTCTGCAGCGGTATGACCCGGCGCTTCAGGAAGTCCCCGGCCACATGCATGGAGGTCACACCACCGGTTGCCAAGGTCTTGATCCTGTCCAGTATGGGCAAGAGCTCTGGCGACAGCGATGGCTTGGTCCTCCAATGCTTGCGATCGAGGGATGGCCCGTCGCTCGGCAGGGCGAGGTGGTCGTTGGCCTCGGTGCTGACGATCACCCAGTCGCCCCGCCAGTTTTCCCACCTCGCGCCGCCGAAGGTGGAGATGTAGGCTACGGCCGAATCCGGCCTCGTCTGGAAGTAGTAAGCACCAAGATGGTCTTTGGCCTTCCCAGATTTGACCAGCACGAAGAAGTGGCGAAAGAGGGAGGTACAGGGGGGCACCCCCACGAACATCTCGCAGAGGTGGACGAAGATGGCCACCTGGAGGATGGAGTGGAGCATAAGGTGCTGAAGATGGAGCCCGAACTCCTCCAACAACAGCAAGAAGAAAGGTAAGATCGACAGAGCCAACCCACAGGAGATGTAGGAAACGAACAGAACAAACTCCCCGGCGGCGAGATCGCCGAGGGGAGCGACGCCGGCGCGGATCCTTGCGGCGTACGCTAGCGAGCTCCACCCAAGCAGGCTGCGCACCAGGTTGAGCGCCGCCTCAGACTGGAAGCGGTTGGGATGAGCTAGCGAAGCCATGGCAGCTACGGCAGCGCGAGCGTAAAACTGAGGAGCGCGAAGGCCAAGGGGCATAGCCGGCGGCGCAAGCGAAGAAGCACGAAGGCAAAGGGGGCACAAGCGATTAGGAGAGAATGCGAAAGGGTAACTACTGCACGCGGAGGTGAACCCTTTTTCAAGGAAACCAGAGTCCTCTCTCAAGGAAACCCTTCCACGCGCCCCTCAATCGCCGTAGGAGATCTTGCCCGACGGGCACCAAGGACCAAGACAACCCAGTCTATGACACGGGGGCCCGGGCCCACAAGTCATGCAGCTGGTGTGCCGGTCTTCGAGTGCGGAAAGAGCGAACCGCCGCACACGATCGCACGCCGCCTCGGGGCTGCTACGGAAAGATATTTTTAACCAAGGCGGTGGCAACGAGGCGCCCCGCGCATGGCCCGACGAAATCACCAGACATGGGGGCCGTGGGTCAGTCGGTCGTGGGGACTGATATGGCAGTTAACGTGACCGAACGCAGATTTACAGCGCGTGCGTCGATAGATGCACTGAATTAATGCGGCGCATCAGCAGGCGCCCCAATCACCGGTCATGCCATGTTGAGGCGAAGTACATGCTTTGGCCCCACCTGCAGGCTCACATCCTCCCCTAAGGTGGGCCCGGGGGCCACTATCGGTACCCTGAAACTAGGGTACCCCTTACTACTGTATAAAGACACAGTGCCCACGCAGCTATCTCTTAGTCGCATGGTAATGGTGCTATATGTGGGACCAGGCCATGACTCACCCCAGTCTCGGGCGACTACTCTAGGTCCACAGCAGTGCCCGACTCCACTACATGGCGCGGGTCTAGAGCCCCCACATGTCCAGAGAAGGTGATATACTCCAAGGCATCAACGGTGAGTCAGGACCCCCATGGGAGAGCGTCGGATCCTTGGATATGCAGTCTGAACCTCCAAGTTTGGTACAGGACCGCCACGTGTGCAAGCCGGACCCCTGGAATGGGATCCGGACCCTCCCGTATGGGGTCCGAGCCACCCACAATAGGGTCCCAAGGTCCCAGGACAGAACATACACGAGCATTGAACAGGACCTAGGTGGGGGTCCTGTTCCGACACGTGTCCAGACCTAGTCTGGTGCGGACCTGTCCGCATACACTTCTGCTCCCCGCCAGGGCGGAGACCCGATGCTGCCACGTGGCCTACTGCACGTGACGTAAGCCAACGGGTGGAGCCTGACGTAAGGCCTCTGGGCTACACGACCTCTACATTTATTGAGGGTAAGGCGCGCCGCCTGTCCATTCCACTGGTGTAACACCCAAAATCATATGTTGGTAATTCAGAGAGATCTCCCAAAATACTTAAGATAGAATGACTTCTAAATAATGAATTCCTTCTTTATAAATTATGTTTCCCTAAAGCAAATAACTAGTAACATCAAAAGTTTTGGTAATTCAAAACTTAGATCCAAATTTGAACTTAAAGTTTAAATTAAAACTGGGAACAACAAATAGAAGAAGGGACTTTCAGTCTATCTAATTATTCCCTTAAACACCCTTTACAAATAAATATATGCATTTGAATTAAAATAATTCGTGGTACATGTAATATATATATATATATATATATATATATATTTCTAAAAATAAGTAATGGAATTTAGAGTATACGTTCCAAACGAGTATCTTATAAAAAATATATATATGTATGTGGTTTATATTTTGAGGCATATAGATAACCAAATATTATAAATAAAATACAATTTTGCATTTCATGCTGGAGTCTATTTTTTTGTGCATTTGAACTTGAGTGTAGAATTCAAAAACACAAATCAAGTTTGAATAAACTAAAAATATAAAAAAATAAAAACAGGAAAGAAAAAAAACAAAGCTGGCGGGTCTTGCCTTGCGCCAGCCCAACTCGTTTTCCATGGATCCCCACGTGCATCCTAGTACCATTGATTCGTGGGGCCCGCACCTATGCTTCCCATCCACCGTGCTCAAGGGAATTAATTCTCTACCGGGTGGGACCCTTCCTGCTAGCTACTTTCTCCATGACGAGCCTATTACGATTAGGTAGTTGTAACTACCTGCGAATCACACGGCTAACCAACCTTCCTCATTTTGATCCCTTCGGAGTATATAATCCCGTGACTTGATTTCTTCGTTCCATCCAACCCTGCTCTAGCCATTGAGAACCTAGGATCAGAGAGTCGTGCGCTGGGCGGCAATACGGGGCGAGGAGGAGCAACCTGGAGCAACCAGCAGATCCGCAACCAGATGACATTTATGTTTACGGAAGCGAGGTTTGCTCCACCTCATGTTTCTTTATTTTCGCAGATCATATGCGTGATCTTCTTCCCCATAGCCCCTGTCCAAGATAGAAGATGAATGGAGATAGAAGAAGACCACACCTAGATCTCATATATTATGTCTATTTACCTCTTAATTCTTTATGTTACTCTGATCTAACCAATTAGATCGCGTCATATCACATATTTTTTGTGTAGCCCTACTAATTTATTAAAAATGTGATATCTTCTAGGTCAAATAATATGTCTTCATCTGTCCAAGTTGTGCTAGGTTCATATTAGTTTTTGCGTATGTAGTAATAATATTGTTTTATTTATGCCACATGATTTAATTAATTAATTAATTAATTATTAATTATTAATTACTTATTTAATTAATGTTAATTAGCTAGATAATCTGGTTAATCTAATTTATAGTTCTAACCTACTCATTTTATAAATAATCATTAATGATTAGTACCAACTCAAATATTTTAATTTAATATCTGCTTAGTTTAAATGCAATATATGTTAGATCGTATCTATTAGATTTGTTGCGCCTAAAATATCATTTTATCCATAGATTCTTTGTTTTAACTCTGATTTTAATGGTTCTCGAACCTACGCTCTCGTAGCATCGCTTAGAATATTCTTACGCAGTTTGTTCTTATGCTTTGGTGTAATGTTACTATATCCATTATTTGCTTGATTGTATGTATTGCTACAAGTAGAGGCGAGGTCACGAGAAAACCCAAAGACCAATTTGGTAAAGTACCTGGATTTCGCGAGTCTAAGGCAAGTTGTGCCCTTGATCACTTCTTTTACCCATTCATGTTCTTATTAATCATAATAATCTACATAGGTTAATTTTGATGGGACCCAATAGGATACCCTAGATTTTGACTATCTTTATACCTTGTTTCACCACTGGTTTTACTACTAAATTTTTGGGTAGTACATGTTGTTGCTTTATGTGGCTTTGGGTATAGAGATATTCATCACTCATTGTTATACTTTTTATTATCTATTTATTATTTACTGTTCATGATAAGATCATTAGGTTAATGAGAACATGGAGAACCACCCGGGAAAACAGTGCTACCACAAGGGTTTAATGGGACGCCCTTGGCTGATTAACTAGGAAAGCTAGTGGATGACTACCTTACCCAAAAGGGGCAAGGGCAGTAGAGGAGTGGTCAGTGTAGGGAGGTCCTTGGGTTGATTTTGCTGCGATGGCATTTAGGCGAGGGATTCCTGCACTGGAGCTTCCTATAAACTGTAGCGGGTTTTCTGAAGCTAGTGGAACTTTGTAAAGGCCTCGTAGTGGTACCCTGCCTCGCTTCCTTGGTAGAGGTGTATGGGGAATGATAAACTCCGTGGCAAATGGGTAACACGACTTGTGGGTAAAGATGCGCAACCTCTGCAGAGTGTAAAACTGGTATACTAGTCGTGCTCACGGTCATGAGCGGCTCGGACACTCACATGATTAATTTATGGAACTTAAACTTAATTTGTCATCTGGGATTATCTTATTATCACTTTTATTTATTATTACTATGGTTTGGTATTTACTTACACATAGTAACTGCTAATAAAATTTTAACCAACTTATAAAAGCAATGTTCAACTTCAACCTTTATTTCATTGATCAGCCTTACACTTCATGAACTCCCACCTTTGGTGAGTTCATGCACATTATTCCCCATAACTTGTTGAGCGATGAACATGTGTGAGCTCACTCTTGCTGTCTCACACCCCCCACAGGAGAAGAGCAGCTGGTCGAAGAGGAGCCGCCTAACACTGAGGCTTTTGACTTGATCTAGGTGGCGTCTTCCAGTCAGCTTTCTGGCACCAAGGATAGATTTTAGTTCCTGCTTTATTCATCTTTTATTTTGTAAGACTTCCACTATGTAATAAATACTCTGATTTTACTGTGACATTTATCTCTATACACTCTGTTATTATATATGTTGTCTTCTTTGGCGCATGTATGAGATGCACCCGGCTTTGTTCCTTAAAGCCCGGGTGTGACAACTTGCAGGCGGTGTGCCGCCTCTGCATTTATTGAGACCTGTCCATTCCGCTGGCAGGCGGCGACCTGTCCATTCCGCTGGTAGGCGGTGACCTGTCCATTCCGCAGGCGGCGTGCCTGTCCATTCTACAGGTGGCGTGCCTGTCCATTCCACTAGCAGGCGGCACGCCCATACAGCCGCGTGCACTACGCTCATCACTACTCGCACGTTACCAAGGGAGCAGCCGTCGTATATCAATACTGCATGGACTGCAGACATCATGGCGCCCGGTGATTGCTCAGGCATGACTAGTATTAGTTACTCCCATACTGTATTCCTTCCATTATGCTCCTGGGCCCGCATGTCGGGGCTCAGCATCCTTGTATGTGCCTCCCTTGAGCTATAAAAGGGAAGGCACACAATGTTACTAGGACAAGGACACAGACCCAACTCAAGCTCTCGAGCAGACCCTCAGGCAGACTCACAAGTTCTCTAGGCTCAAGCTTAAGTGCTCAGACACTCAATACAATACACAGTGGAGGTAGGGTATTATGCTCCGGCGGCCTGAACCACTCTAAACCCTTGTGTGCTCTTGTGTTTATCCCGAATCCACCTAGCAGGCAAAACGCTTAGGCCCCTCCTCATCTTAGGATTTAGGGTGGGTGCGTTCCGCCACCCAGCCGGAGAATTTTCTCTCCGACAATGACATTGGCCAACTAGCATCATAAATAATAAGTGTTTCTTACTTGAATTGATATGGAAAAATTGAAACTCGTGTATTTTTTCGTTTGTATTTTTTTGATTGTAGATGGCCTCTAAAATGAAATATTTGTCCATGGTACCTTGTTCCTCCTAGGTTTTTTCCTTGTATTTTGTTTTTAAAACACTATTTTCAGTATTTTCTTAGAAGTTTGTGAGTCATCTTCCATTTTCTAACAATATAATGGTCTGATGCTATTTGGATGGTTCTTCTGCACCTAACATGACTGGTTGAGAAATAGGTTAATTCTGTGGAACCTTAATTTTCTCGTAATCCAGTTGTGTCAACATTAGATGGCATCTTTTTCATAGGTGCAACTTGCCATGATAGCAATTTGATCTCGTAGTACCAGGAGTTCATCTGACTTCAATTGTTTAATTCAATGTATGCTTTCAGGAGCTCATGGAAGGTGTAAGTCTTACCGTAAGAAGAGAAGGTGTGCATGTTAAGACCCAAATATAGCATGTTGATTACATAGCACAGGGGTGAAAACTTGAGATACAGTTGATATCCTGGTTCAGAGTATGAGTTCAAGATTTGCATCGCATTAGTTGAGCAATGGCATGTATGTTTCTGGTCGACCTGAGCAACCTAAGGATAGGGGTAACAAGAGTGTTTGATCTATTCTTATTTTCTTCCTTCAAACTGTTCAGGTGTGGTGTCTTAAGTCATCCTATATGTTAATTTTATTTCACTTTCATAGGTTAAACTACCCTTAAAAGGATTATTCGAGTTTCCATTTTCACTTGACATCCCATTTCCATTGCATTGACGCATAGCCAAAAGGATCGCATTCTTAAAGACGAGGAGTCAAATAATCCACCTGTGATCAACAAGCAGCTAAATGACAGAAAACAGTTCATGCTTGGTAATTCCAGTAGCCTAATTGTATTTCACCCTACACATTTTGTAATGTTTCTTGTGCACTGTACAAATCAAAGAGTTGAATTCCTACGTCACCTTGAAGAAAACGCAAGTTGAAGTCCTTCCTTAAAACAAAAAGTTCTCTTCCTTTTTAATCTTAATTACAAAGATGCATACTACTAAAATTAAGAAACTTCTAATTTAAATTGTTATACCTCCACATTTGTTCCACTTGGTACCTATTGTAAATTTTAAGGCTAATTCAAAAGTTTTTTTGCAGATACCAAAGTAGCCTTGGTAACAACAATAAGAGGGTTGAGCTTTTTGATATGGGTGATGGAAGTAGTGAGCCTGCTGCTGAGGACAACATTCAAATGCATCAGGTGAAATTAGTTTCTAACTTCATCACAAGCTCACTATTGATAATCTTATATTGGTCTATAAAACTTCAATCATGTCAAAGCTCATATCCTTGACATTAACTTATGATATTTTAAAACATTAGAGCTACTACTGCTAGGCTACACTGATTTCCTTCTGCCTTGCTCCTTGCCTTGAGTTGATAAGCCATGATATATCACACAAAAGTAGTTGTAGAAGATCAACACAAAGTAATATAAAAGCAAAAGAAGACAATACATTGGGCCAGGTATGCTATTATCGTTGCTCCTTCTGCCTTGTGAGTTCTTTGTGTAATATTACTATCATTTTATCTTATGAAGAGAAATATATTTTTTTGCCTTGAAAGCTAAAGTTATATGGGAAGTTTTGGTATCGAGAGGCCCTCCTTGTTCTAGAGAGGATTGGAAGGCAGTACATGATTGTGGTTAGGAAACCCCGGACATTGAAAGGCTCAATTCTATCGTAGTATCATTCAAAATGGTCCAGATAATAGAGCAATAGACACCCTCCTCGAGGCTTCACTGCTTCAGAGTTTGAGTCTGCCATCCGTAGTTCTTCTAAACCAAGACAAATACTCCCTCGTCCCAAAATATTAGTCGTTGTAGCTCTTGATTTTTATGTCTATATTCTAAAGAATGATGATGAATCTAGACACATATATGAAACACATACATTAATTATTGTATTAATCCATTTAAAGGTAAAACAAATTTTAATTTGAGATGGAGGGAGTATAACCATTTTGCCCAGTAGAGGTGAATGGGGATCATATTTCTGTCTATGTGCATGAGTGGCTACTAACCTTGATTGGACTCATAACAAAATTTAACATATTTAGGCCTAACAATTTGTCAAGCATTTCACTCTTTAGTCCTGATGCCAACTCCTGGTAATATACGATGTGATGTGCAGATTTCACGATGGTGATATGTGCTAAGCATGGAAATAGAATCGTTCTCACATGTATAGTTGCTCTAAGTGATGGCGAAAGATTAACACTTGTGGATTTTTTTCTGTGCCAGACATGGAGTCCCTTGGAAACACCGAACGGTTTGGGATAGCATATATGCATCTTTGAATATTTATTACAATGGTGCAGCAACTATGAGAATGAGTTTAAGTAAATTTAGATCTGATAGCGAGATATTGTTTAAGAAATAGCAAGTAGAGCTGATTTTGATGGACCTGGAGCAATTGCAGTTGTCTTAAACAAGTCTTACACCATAGTATAGCATAATAGCTAACTAATAGATGTAGATGAACCTACATTAAAACATTTGAGACATTAATATTAGTAAAGAAAATTGGAGTTTTTTTATGTTTAGAGTTCTCATTGAATTAGCAAATAGCAATAACTTGTGTTTGCCTGTTGCTTGTTGAAAGGGAAATGTGCCCTTGGGCCATTTCTAGTATATTTTTGGTGATTAAGTGCCCAACACATATTGAGTGAGTAATTATGTGCCAAATGATGGATGAAGTGCAAATCAACAAGAAGGTATGATTCTAGACTTAGTACATTGGTTTTTGTGTACTAATATATTTGTCTAAGTGCTAGAATCAGAAGAAAAGAGAAAAAGGAAAAGACTTGGCTGGAGCAGCCAAGACTCAGCGCAGTCTGGCACACCAGACTGTCCGGTGGTGCACCGGACAGTGTCCGGTGCGCCAGGCTGGCTTCTAGCGAACTGGCCACTCTCGGGAATTTGTCGGCGGTGTACGGCTATAATTCACCGGACTGTCTGGTGGTGCACCGGACTGTCCGGTGAGCCAACGGCCGCCAGCGCAACGGTCGGCCACCAAATCCGCGGGCGACGCGTGGCCCGCTCCAACGATCGGCAGGAGGCACCGGACTGTCTGGTGTGCCAATGGCTACATTTCTGCAATGGACGACTGTGCCATTTCAGGAAGGCGATCTGCACCGGACCATAAACAGTGTCTGTCCGGTGGTGCACCGGACTGTCCGGTGCGCCACCCGACAGAAGGCAAGAATTGCCTTCCCAGATTGCCTCCAACAGCTCCTAGCTGCCTTGGGGCTATAAAAGGGACCCCTAGGCACATGGAGGAGTCACCCAAGCATTCTTTAATCATCTCTAAGCACCAAGACTCCATTCTCGCGTATTTGATTCTTTGTGATAGTGACTTGAGCTCTATTTGAGTAGAGAACTCCTCGCATTGTGTTGTGAGCTCAAGTTGTGGCTTGTGTGCGTGATTGTGCTCGTGCTTTGAGTCTTGTGTGTGTTGCTCTCCCCTCCCTTACTTCTGTGCTTCTTTGTGATCATCAATTGTAAGAGTGAGAGGCTCCAAGTTGTGGAGATTCCTCGCGAACGGGAGATAGTAAAAGAAAGGAAAACACCGTGATATTCAAGTTGATCATTGGATCACTTGAAAGGGGTTGAGTGCGACCCTCGTCTAGTGGGACGCCACAACATGGAGTAGGTAAGTGTTATACTTGGCCGAACCACAGGATAAATCACCGTGTCTCTTGTGCTTGTTTTCTTCTTGACCATTGCGTTTCACAAGAGCTTGGTCCTTAGCCACTTGATTCTATTGAGCTAACACTTAACCAAGTTTTGTGGCTACAAGTATTTGATTTTTACAGGATCACCTATTCACCCCCCCTCTAGGTGCTCTCAATTGGTATCGGAGCCGTTCTCTTCACGCAAGGGACTAATCGCCAGAAGAGATGGATCCTAAGGGATGGTGGTCAACGACAAGACAAGGGAGTCCATCGTCAACGAGCCAAGAGATGATAAGCCCTCAGACTCTGGCTCGAGTCATAAGAAAAGAGACGGGAAGAAGAAGAGGTGCATCAAGAAGATCGTCTACTACGACAGCGATGAGTCTTCTTCTTCCCCAAGAGACGACGACGACGAGAAAAAGAAACCGGTTAACTCAAATTTGTCATTTGATTATTCTCGTATTCCGTTTAACTCCAATGCTCATTTACTTTCAATTCCACTTGGGAAACCTCCACACTTTGATGGAGAAGACTACTCATTTTGGAGTCACAAAATGCGTAGTCACCTATTCTCTCTCCATCCAAGTATTTGGGAGATTGTTGAAAACGGAATGCTTTTTGATAGTACTGACAATCCCGTTTTCATTAATGAGCAAATCCATAAAAATGCACAAGCTACCACTGTTTTGCTAGCATCCTTATGCAGGGACGAGTACAACAAGGTGAGCGGCTTGGATAACGCCAAGAAAATTTGGGACACCCTCAAGATTTCTCATGAGGGGAATGACGCCACCATGATCACCAAGATGGAGTTGGTGGAAGGCGAACTGGGAAGGTTCGCAATGATCAGGGGAGAGGAGCCAACGCAAACATACAACAGGCTCAAGACCCTGGTCAACAAGATCAGGAGCTATGGAAGCACGAGATGGACGGACCACGACATCTTCCGACTTATGCTTAGGTCCTTCACTGTTCTTGATCCTCATCTTGTGAATTCAATGCGTGAGAATCCTAGGTACACAAAGATGACGCCCGAGGAAATACTCGGAAAGTTTGTAAGTGGGCGTATGATGATCAAGGAAGCAAGATATGTTGATGAGGCATTGAATGGCCCAATGCCCATCTACAAGCCTCAAACCGTTGCTCTCAAAGCAACAAGCAGCAGGGAGGCGCTACCTAGCAAGGTGGCGCAAGTTGAGGCAGCCGGGCTAAACGAGGATGAAATGGCCCTCATTATCAAGCGCTTCAAGACGGCGCTAAAAGGACGCAAAGAGCATCCCAACAAGAGCAAGACAAAGGGAAAGCGCTCCTGCTTCAAGTGTGGTAAGACTGGTCACTATATTGCTAACTGTCCTGATAATGATAGTGACCAGGGACAAGAAAATAGCGGGAAGAGGGAGAAAAAGAAGTCCTACAAGAAGGCGAAGGGCGAGGCACACCTTGGCAAAGAGTGGGATTCGGATTGCTCTTCGTCCAACTCCGACGACGAAGGACTCGCCGCCTCAGCTTTCAACAAGTCGTCTCTCTTCCCCAACGAGTGCCACACCTGCCTCATGGCAAAGGATAAAAAGGTAAGCGCTCGAGATAACCCTACGTATGCTTCTTCAAGTGATGATGAATCTAGTGATGATGAAGTAGACTACACAAGTTTATTCAAAGGTTTAGATAGAACTAAAGTTGATAAGATCAATGAATTGATTGATGCTTTAAATGAAAAGAATAGATTGTTAGAGAAGCAAGAATATATTTTATATGAAGAGCATGACAAGTTTATTAGTGTACAAAAATCTCTTGCTTTAGAAACTAAAAGGAATGAGATTTTATCTTCTGAAATTTCTGCTTGCCATGAGTCTATTTCTAGTTTGAAGAGTGTTAATGATGAGTTAAATGCTAAGTTAGAAGTAGCTAATAAGTCTAGTTCATGTGTGGAACATGTCGTAATTTGTAATAGGTGCAAGGATTTTGATGTTAATGCTTGTAATGAACATCTGGCATCCATTACTAAATTAAATGATGAAGTTACAAGTCTTAATGCTCAACTTAAGACTTGCAAGGTGGATTTTGATAAACTAAAATTTGCAAGGGATGCCTACACTGTTGGTAGACACCCCTCTATTAAGTATGGGCTTGGCTTTTGGAAGGAAGCCAAGAACTTAACAAGTCAAAGGGCTCCCATTTCCGCCAAGGAGAAAGGGAAGGCCCCTATGGCTAATAGTGCTCAAAGGAATCATGCTTTCATCTATAGTGATAGAAAATTTTCTAGAAATGCTCATAGGAGTTATGCTTATGATTCACATGCTATGATTGCTTGAAGTTCTTCTTTTGTGCATGGTAGAAATATGCCTAGGAAAAATGTTGCTCATGTGCCTAGGAAAGTATGTAATGAACCTTCTACAATTTACCATGCTTGCAATACTTCTTTTGCAATTTGTTGTAAGAATAAGAAAGTGATTGCTAGGAAGTTGGGGGCCAAGTGCAAGGGAGACAAGACTTGCATTTGGGTCCCAAAGACTATTATAACTAACCTTGTAGGACCCAACAAGAGTTGGGTACCTAAAACCCAAGCCTAATTTGCCTTGCAGGTTTATGCATCCGGGGGCTCAAGCTGGATTATCGACAGCGGATGCACAAACCACATGACGGGGGAGAAGAAGATGTTCACCTCCTACGTCAAGAACAAGGATTCCCAAGATACAATCATATTTGGAGATGGGAATCAAGGCAAGGTCAAAGGCTTAGGCAAGATAGCCATCACAAATGAGCACTCTATCTCTAATGTATTTCTAGTAGAGTCGCTAGGCTATAATCTGTTGTCTGTTAGTCAATTGTGCCACATGGGCTACAATTGTTTATTTACAAATGTTGATGTGTCTGTCTTTAGAAGGAGTGATGGTTCATTAGCATTTAAGGGTGTACTAGATGGCGAACTCTACATAGTTGATTTTTCGAAAGAGGAGGCCGATCTGGATACATGCTTAATAGCTAAGACTAGCATGGGCTGGCTGTGGCATCGCCGTCTAGCACATGTTGGGATGGAGAACCTCCATAAACTTCTAAAGGGAGAACATGTGTTAGGACTGACAAATGTGGTTTTCGAAAAAGATAGACCTTGTGCAGCTTGTCAAGCAGGTAAACAGGTGGGAAGCGCTCATCACAGCAAGAATGTGATGACCACATCAAGACCTCTGGAGCTACTTCATATGGACCTCTTTGGACCCGTCGCCTACCTCAGCATCAGGGGAAGTAAGTATGGTCTTGTTATTGTTGATGATTTTTCCCGTTTCACTTGGGTATTCTTTTTGTAGGATAAATCAGAAACCCAAGGGACCCTCAAGCGCTTTCTAAGGCGAGCTCAAAATGAATTTGAGCTCAAGGCGAAAAAGATTAGAAGCGACAACGGGTCCGAGTTCAAGAATTTACAAGTGGAGGAGTACCTTGAGGAGGAAGGAATCAAGCACGAGTTCTCCGCTCCCTACACACCACAACAAAACGGTGTGGTAGAGAGGAAGAATAGGACGCTCATAGACATGGCGAGGACGATGCTTCGAGAATTCAAGACACCCGAGCGGTTTTGGTCGGAAGCTGTGAACACAGCTTGCCACGCCATAAACCGGGTCTACCTTCATCGCCTCCTCAAGAAGACGTCGTACGAACTTCTAACCGGTAACAAACCCAACGTTTCATATTTTCGTGTATTTGGGAGTAAATGTTACATTCTAGTGAAGAAAGGTAGGAATTCCAATTTTGCTCCCAAAGCTATAGAAGGGTTTTTGTTAGGTTATGACTCAAATACAAAGGCATATAGAGTCTTCAACAAATCATCGGGTTTGGTTGAAGTCTCTAGCGACGTTGTATTTGATGAAACTAATGACTCTCCAAGAGAGCGAGTTGATCTTGATGATGTAGATGAAAGTGATGTTCCAACGGACGCAATTCGCACCGTGGCAATTGGAGATGTGCGACCACAGGAACACCAAAAGCAAGATCAACCCTCTTCCTCAACGATGGTGCATCCACCAAATCAAGATGATGAACGGGTTCCTCAAGAGGAGGCATGTGATCAAGGGGGAGCACAAGAAGACCAAGTTGTGGAGGAAGAAGCACCACGGGCCCCTCCAACTCAAGTTCGAGCGACGATTCAAAGGAATCATCCCATCGACCAGATTTTGGGTGATATAAGCAAGGGAGTAACTACTCGCTCATGTCTAGCTAATTTTTGTGAGCATTACTCGTTTGTCTCTTCTATTGAGCCTTTTAGGGTAGAATAGGCATTGCTAGATCCGGACTAGGTGTTGGCCATGCAGGAAGAGCTCAACAACTTCAAGCGAAATGAAGTTTGGACCCTGGTGCCACATCCCAAGCAAAATGTTGTGGGAACCAAGTGGGTGTTCTGCAACAAACAGGACGAGCATGGGGTGGTGACAAGGAACAAGGCTCGACTTGTGGCAAAAGGTTATGCCCAAGTCGCAGGTTTGGACTTTGAGGAGACCTTTGCTCCTGTGGCTAGGCTAGAGTCTATTTCACATTTTGTTAGCCTATGCCACTCACCATTCTTTCAGGTTGTTCCAAATGGATGTGATGAGCGCTTTCCTCAACGGGCCAATCAAGGAGGAGGTGTACGTGGAGCAACCCCCTGGCTTTGAGGATGAACGGTACCCCGACCATATGTGTAAGCTCTCTAAGGCGCTCTATGGACTTAAGCAAGCCCCAAGAGCATGGTATGAATGCCTTAGAGATTTTCTAATTGCTAATGCTTTCAAGGTTGGGAAAGCCGATCCAACTCTTTTCACTAAGACTTGTGATGGTGACTTATTTGTGTGCCAAATTTATGTCGATGACATAATATTTGGTTCTACTAACCAAAAGTCTTGTGAGGAGTTTAGCAAGGTGATGACACAGAAATTTGAGATGTCGATGATGGGCGAGTTGAACTACTTCCTTGGGTTCCAAGTGAAGCAACTCAAGGACGACACCTTCATCTCTCAAATGAAGTACACGCAAGACTTGCTCAAGCGGTTTGGGATGAAGGACGCCAAGCTCGCAAAGACTCCAATGGGAACCGACGGACATGTCGACCTCAACAAAGGAGGTAAGTCCGTTGATCAAAAGGCATACCGGTCTATGATAGGTTCCTTGCTTTACTTATGTGCTAGTTGACCGAATATTATGCTTAGCATTTGCATGTGTGCTAGATATCAATCCGACCCAAGGGAATGTCACCTTGTGGCCGTTAAGCAGATTCTTAGATATTTAGTTGCTACGCCTTGCTTCGGGATCTGGTATCCAAAGGGGTCTACCTTTGACTTGATTAGATATTCAGACTTCGATTATGCCGGGTGCAAGGTTGATAGGAAGAGTACATCAGGGATGTGCCAATTCCTAGGAAGGTCCCTGGTGTCTTGGAGTTCAAAGAAACAAACTTCTGTTGCCCTATCCACCGCTGAGGCCGAGTATGTTGCTACAGGACAGTGTTGCGCACAACTACTTTGGATGAGGCAAACCCTCCGGGACTTTGGCTACAATCTGAGCAAAGTCCCACTCCTATGTGATAATGAGAGTGCAATCCGCATGGCGGACAATCCTGTTGAACACAGCCGCACAAAGCACATAGACATCCGGCATCACTTTTTGAGAGACCACCAGCAAAAGGGAGATATCGAAGTGTTTTATGTTAGCACCGAGAACCAGCTAGCCGATATCTTTACCAAGCCTTTAGATGGGAAGACCTTTTGTAGGCTGCGTAGTGAGCTAAATGTCCTAGATTCGCGTAACTTGGATTGATCTATAGCATACATGTGTTTTATGTCTTTGATCATGTTCCTTTATGCATATTATTGCTTATTTATGGTGCTCAAGTTGTGCAAGGGATCCCCGGACCTCACAAGTCCATGTGTGAATGATGCACACATTTAGGGGGAGAAATGCTACAACTTGACCCTTTGAGACTAATCGTGTGCTTGAGTTTACTTAATTTAGTCTCAAAGGTGGATTGAAAGGGAAAGGTGAACTTGGACCATGCAAGACTTCCACTGCACTCCGATGAGAGGGTAATTTGCTCCTATTTCATCTCCATACTCTTATTGCCTTTTTACTCTTAATTGACGATTTTGGTGAGGCAATGGGGTTTAAGGGCCAATAATGATCCCATTTTGGTGCTTAATGCCAAAGGGGGAGAAATTAAGGCAAAAGCAAATGGATCAACTACCACTTGAGAACTTTGAAAATAGTAGAGTTAGAACTTTTGATTTGTCAAAATACTCTTATTGTCAAAATTTGGTCTCTAATGGGGAGAATTTATGATTATGGGAAAAGGGGGAGTTTTTGGATCTTGATCATTTTCTCTCTTGGATTATCTCTCTTTAGACCCAAACAAGTGAGTTTGACTTAGAGATAGGAAAATGAATTTGATTTGCAAAAACAAACCAAGTGGTGGCAAAGAACGATCCAAATATGTCAAATCTTGTAAAAGATAATTTTTTGTTCTCAATTGCATTGATGTTGCACTTCTATTTGTTTCTTTTTGATGTGTTGGAATAAATCACCAAAAAGGGGGAGATTGAAAGGGAAATGTGCCCTTGGGCCATATCTAGTATATTTTTGGTGATTAAGTGCCCAACACATATTGAGTGAGTAATTATGTGTCAAATGATGGATGAAGTGCAAATCAACAAGAAGGTATGATTCTAGACTTAGTACATTGGTTTTTGTGTACTAATATATTTGTCTAAGTGCTAGAATCAGAGAAAAGAGAAAAAGGAAAAGACTTGGCTGGAGCAGCCAAGACTCAGCGCAGTCTGGCACACCGGACTGTCCGATGGTGTACCGGACAGTGTCCCGTGCGCCAGGCTAGCTTCTGGCGAACTGGCCACTCTCGGGAATTCATCAGCGGCGTACGGCTATAATTCACCGGACTGTCCAGTGGTGCACCAGACTGTCCGGTGAGCCAACGGCCGCCAGCGCAACGGTCGGCCGCCAAATCCGCGGGCGACGCGTGGCCCGCTCCAACGGTCGGCAGGAGGCACCGGACTGTCCGGTGTGCCAACGGCTACATTTCTACAACGGTCGACTGTGCCATTTTAGGAAGGCGATCTACACCGGACCATGAACAGTGCTTGTCCGGTGATGCACCGGACTGTCCGGTGCGCCACCCGACAGAAGGCAAGAATTGCCTTCCCAGATTGCCTCCAACGGCTCCTAGCTGTCTTAGGACTATAAAAGGGACCCCTAGGCGCATGGAGGAGTCACCCAAGCATTCTTTAATCATCTCTAAGCACCAAGACTCCATTCTCGCGTATTTGATTCTTTGTGATAGTGACTTGAGCTCTATTTGAGTAGAGAACTCCTCGCATTGTGTTGTGAGCTCAAGTTGTGGCTTGTGTGCGTGATTGTGCTCGTGCTTTGAGTCTTGTGTGTGTTGCTCTCCTCTCCCTTACTTCCGTGCTTCTTTGTGATCATCAATTGTAAGGGCGAGAGGCTCCAAGTTGTGGAGATTCCTCACGAACGGGAGATAGTAAAAGAAAGGAAAACACCGTGATATTCAAGTTGATCATTGGATCACTTGAAAGGGGTTGAGTGCGACCCTCGTCTAGTGGGACGCCACAACATGGACTAGGCAAGTGTTATACTTGGCTGAACCACGGGATAAATCAACGTGTCTCTTGTGCTTGTTTTCTTCGTGACCATTGTGTTTCACAAGAGCTTGGTCCTTAGCCACTTGATTCTATTGAGCTAACACTTAACCAATTTTTGTGGCTACAAGTATTTGATTTTTACATGATCACCTATTCACCCCCCCCACTCTAGGTGCTCTCACTTGTCTGTCTAATGTTGCAGGTCAATCAGGAGTTTTGTTCTGCAGATGATAATACAACTCTGATATATGAGATCCTGAAGTCTATTAAATGGGCAAGAAAAACATATGGAAATCTACCTGTAAATGTTGTGGGACACTCCATTGGAGGGGATCTAGCTTCATTTTGTGCCCTTGATCTATTTGTAAGTATTTTTAATCTATTTGATTTATTACACCAAATTTCAATATATGCTCTACAAATAACCTGTACTTGTTTTCTGATACCATCGCATGTATTGTTAATATATCAGATGGTTGGCTTCATTGATATGTCTACATTTTTTACATATATCAGATGGTTGGCTTCATTGATATCTCTACATTTTTTACATGTTAAATTTGGATCCCAGGACGTTGAGCTCATGACTTTTGGACAGCCTCGGATAAGCAATCCTGCTTTTGTTGTATGCTTTGGCGAACAAGTCCCAAGAACAATCCATGTGACCCATAGAACGATATTGTGCCACAATTATCACCGTATTATTAATACCTAAGTGAATGGACATACCACCACTTCGCTAGAGAGGTATGCATTTGATTATAGTCGAAAAGAATTTATAGAGATGCATACTTTTCCTAGATTACCGTCCATCCATTTCTTCTGCATTTATTTATCTTCAGGTTTGACTTCATGAGAGCATAGATGGAAATGTAGTTGCCAGAAATGAGATTATATGTGATGATTCTGGTGAGGACCCGACCTATAGCAGGTACATATCAGTCTATCTATTTTGGACATTTATTTCTTGTGTGTGTTTCATATTATTTGTGTTTTCTTGAAAAAGTGGGTCTATGGGATGAGCGTAGCAGATCATCTTGAGTACTACAGTGTCACACTACATGCTGATTCAAGGGGAACCTGTAAGTTCGTGATTGGTACAGCCAACCAAGTATACAACTACATTCATGAAGTTGATGGATCCATCATCTTGTTAAGATATATATGCAAGAACCATGAGCTCTAGAATCAATGTGACTTTGTATGCCACGAAATGCACCCTTGTACAATATTTTTATATTCATTTTGTGTACAGCTCATGAAATACTGTTGTGTATAGCTCATGAAATACTGGACACTCCTTGAGCTCTCCAGAGGGTAAGGACTAAGGAGATGCTCACCTTTTTAAATGTGCCCCTTTGACCAAGTGACACTCGATACATGTAAGCTCTGTAAGATTGCCGCACAATTCAATTTGTGTATATCAATAACATTATGTATTACCAAGTTATGCAAGTATTAGGTGGTACTCCTTGTTTGGCCATTCCCTCATTTTGTTGCTACATGAGGTATTTCAAGATTTCTTTGCAGAATTTCACCTTAGCTTTACCTTCATTTGATGTATGTGTTTGCTATTTCATATCAAAGAATGCAGCCCCTTGCAAACCTTCATTCAAGCTATTCTGAACCTGAAGATCATGATTCAGTAGAGCCTGATCCCTCCAATACAGAGTGCCTGCTCTTAGCTAGAGGAATCAGATCCTGCTGTCATAGTGTCATGTGACGAAGCGATGCTGTGTTGTTGTCAACACTTTTGTTTTCTGTATGGACTCATGTATTTACAATTGGAGTCAAAGGTCTCAACTCTTAATTTACATACATGGACAACATTCAACTCTACTCATTTAAATTTAAATTTTGCGTCGTGTGTATATCTGATCCCTCCGTCGCCGTAAGGTGAGCGCCTCAGTGACCGTGCGCTGCCACTCCACCACTGGCCCTTAGATATTGCTCCCTCCTTAAGACTGTCCCCTCCACCTCACGTGGCACCTAGATGAGTGACCTCACGCCATAGGGCCAACACACTCGACCGTGACTCGAGTTTCGCTTCGATGCTATCCCGGACGGCTCGCGGATGTCCTCCTCCATCTCATAGCAGTATAACACTCATTTGTATATAAGTTATTGTGATATTATATGTTCCTATTGCAACGCACGGGCCTCATCTATTGACACATTGATTATTAAATTAAATTTGTTACCTCTCATATTATGCTCGGATTACTTACATATCTTTTAGCAATTTCAAATGGGATGCTATACAGAATATTGGAAATCCTTCATTGAAACGAGCTTCCTACTCATATATCTTCATATACTTTTCTAGCATGCTCTTATCATATTAATACGAGGTAGTGGTGTTCGTTTTAAACTCTTGCATCATGCAACATTACTCCTACATAAATGATGTCACTGACTCATTGTATAACTTCTCTGATGGATATATGATTAAAGAAAATTCATGGAGCTGCTCTGGATATCACTAAGACTGCACCTGTTTTTCTCCACTACTTATTAAGGCTGCAAGGGTAGCCTGCCTCTTTGGTTCTGTTGTTATGCCTTCAATCAATCTAGACCATCCGATCACATGGGCCCGCACCTGACCGCCGCACAGTAACTTTTGTGCTCTGAATCAATCACGCACAATCCTCGCTATGTCAGCCGCAACCACCTCTGCCCGTGACCAACCCGCATTGCTAGGGATGCTCAGAGTCTTCTCCCAACCGATGATGTCGATCTCTGGTAGCGGTTTCGTGTGTCACCTTCTCCACGTTCATGCGTCCGCCATTCCCATTCCATTCCCCTCGTGATTTAACATTCCTAGAAATATACAAGAGTACGACAACCTATTATGGAAAAAATAGATTAAATAGGTAGTTATGCTTATGTTTATTTTATATTTATTGATTTGAATATCTAAACTATGACGTTCTATGAAAGACCATTCTTGATTTTTTGCCTTTAAATTTTATTGTTAAATCTTGTGTTCTACACTACTAGGTGAGTGTTTGTCACACCCGGTTTTGGAAGGCAAACCGAATGCGAACCATGTACGTGCCAGGATCAGAACTCATGTACACAGAGATTACATAATTGGACATCATCACACAATGCTCAGATTAAATAGCGGAAAGGTACTTTAATTACATCAAGATGTCCGAGACATCCACGGAGTCTAATACATATCCATAATGTTCAACATTAATATCAAAGTGCGGAGAAACGAAACGTAGAAGATAAGCCTACACAGGCAGCTGACTGGGGGTTTGCCACTAAGGTAAACTAGAACTCATCGTAGTCCTGAAACTCCTCAAAGTCCTCCATGTTGCCAGTATCTCCTCCTGTGCACTGAGTACAGTGGGGACAACCTGGGGGGTTGGTTTGTAAACCAAGGGTGAGTACACATCAACATACTCAGCAAATATCCTATTTGGCTAAAGTGGACTAGCTGTATGTGGAGTTAAGGCTAAGCAGTTGCTTTTAGTTGGTCAAGTTTTCATTACTATAAGTAGAGCCAAATTTTAGTAATAAACCCAGTTATTACCCAAAAGCACTTCCTCCGAGGAGAAATACTAGAGATCAAAATTATAACCATCATTGTTAACCATCATCATAAAAGTAACCAAAGTTCTTCTAATCAAAGAGGGACTCTTAAGCAAAACATACACGCGAAGGGGTATCGGACGATCTCAACCATCGAATCTCAGATCGACGGACGGGATTAGATCCCGCTGACGCGCGGGGGCACGGGCGCGCGGACGCGACTGACAGGCGGGAACGAGGTGTCAGCGAACCAGGGCGGGCTGACAAGCCGGGCCTAGCTGCAAGGGCGTGGGTGAGGGGGAGAGAGAAGAGCGGTCAGATCTGGATCATAGGGCTGAGATTAGATCCGCTCTGATTAAACCTAAACTGTCAGATCTCGGACGTACGCCCGAGATCCAATAGCCGGGGACCGGACATGAGCATGGTGGCGCCGCTCGGTCCCGCAGCGAGGGCTCGCCAGAGATGAGGGGGTGGCCACGACGAGGCTCTAGGGGCTTAGGGAAAGGGTCAGGCACGTTCAGGGCGACACGGCAAACACGACCATGGGCGCAGAACCGGCACGGGGGCACCAGAGGACACAGACCACGGTGGGAAAGGTCCCGCGGCGGCGCAACTAACTCTGGTGAGCAATCGCGTGGGCACTGGGGCGATACTTGGCGAAATAAAAGCATGGAAAGGTTGCTCACCTCGAGTGCGAACTCTGGGATGCTTAGAGAACAGCGGGTGTGCGGTGGAGCCTCGGGTCGACGGCGGCGGGCTTCGGTTGCGCAAGAAACACTCCGGTGAGCGTGGACCGGGCAAACCAGAGAGGGGAAGGGCAAACCAGAGGGTGTCCCGAGTAGCTGACGGCGAGGCGGAACTCACCGAGGCAACAGACGAGGCGCGGGCTCGACGATGGTCGCAGAACGGACAACGGTCGACGGTGAGCGGCGGCGGAGCTATCTGATCGCGTGCGCACGAGAGAGGGGGCGAGAGGATTCGGCTGAGGGCGCAAGTGGGCGAGGGAAAGTGGGCGAGCGGGGCGCGGGGCACAAAAGGGGGCGAGGACGTGCGGAGGTGGCCGGAGATCGCGCGGTCGTGGGCACATCCACGGCGGGGGAACGTGGGCGAGAGGTTGGAGACGAGCTGACAGGTGGGGTCGGCGGGGCAGAGAGGGAAGCGGGCGCATGTGCGAAAGGAACGGCGCCGACAAACCTGGCCCACTGGGCAGCAGGAGGGAGAGAGGGAGAGAGGGGGCACGAGGGCTGGCGCCGATAGGCGGGACCCACCTGTCAGGCACCGAGGGCGCGCGCGCAGGCTGGGCTTAATGGGCCGACTTGGGCTTAATTGACTTTTCTATTTTCCATGGAATTTCTAATTGCTTTTCTATTTATTTTCTCTAGGGTTTTCAATTCAAATTCAAATCAAGTTTCAAATTCAAACCAAATCAAACATGTGCAACAATTCAAAGAATATTTGGAGCTCAACATGATGCAACATTTCATGACTCATATGGTTTGGACAAAATAAAATAATTAATCCTTCCCTAATTAAACTAATTCTACAAAAAAGAAAAGGAGGGTGAAACTAGAGAGAGAAGAGTAACACCTGCATTTGGTTGGTAATTTAGAAAGAAATTTTATACCCCCAAATTCAGGGTGTTACAGTGCTCGTGCGTCACAGGCCCGAATTTCTCTTCAACGTCATCCCTGACGGCTCGTGGATGTCGTCCTCCATCTCATAACTGTATAGCACACATTTGTATATATAAGTTATCGAGGTATTATATGATCTCGTTGCAACGCACAGGCACTGACCTATTATAATAGAAGCTCAATAGATCAATAGAACTTTAGGCCTCGTCCAATATGACCTTCCCAAATTTTAAGTATATAAGCCATCAATCCCTTCAAATTAATCCATCCTCAACCTCTACACATTTTTGCTACACCAACATCAACATAGTCTTTTAGTCCCAAGCAAGTTGGGGTATACTAGAGTTGAAACCCAACAAGAATTCCCCAAAATGAGAAAGAGATAGAAAGGGGAAGTTTTTGAGAGAACTAAAAGGGAAAAGGCATAATCACAGTTCAGGCACGTGGATAGCTTCTTTTCAAGCACTTCTATCCAAACACAACTCCTTTGGGATATTCCATTCCTTCAAGTCCATTTTTATTGTCTCCTCCCATGTCAGATTTGGTCCCCTCTACCTCTCTTCACATTATTGTTTCTTCTTATGATGCCTCTATGCACCGGTGCCTCTGGGGGTCTCCGTTGGACACGCCCAAACCATCTCAACAGATGTTGAATTGTAACACCCCGGGCTTTAAGGGACAAAGTCGGGTGCATCTCATACATGCGCCAAAGAAGACAACATATATAATAACAGAGTGTATAGAGATAAATATCACAAAAATATCAGAGTACGTATTACATAGCGGAAGTCTTACAAAATAAAAGATAAATATAACAGGATCTAAAATCCATCCTTGGCGCCAGAAAAGTCAACTAAGAGACGACGACCTAGACGTCTCACGAACACAACGCAGCATCCTCCATGCGCCTCATCCTGTGGTACCTGTCCTTGACCTGTGGGGGTGTGAGACAGCAAGGGTGAGCTCACACATGTTCATCGCTCAACAAGTTGTGGGAATAATGTGGCATGAACACACCAAAGGTGGGAGTTCATGTGAAGGGTAAGGCTGATCAACAAAATAAAGGTTGAAGCTGAGCATTGCTTTTATAAGTTGGTCAAAGTTTTATTAGCAGTTACTAAGTGTAAGTAAATACCAAACCATAATAAATAATTAATAGTAATAGCAAAATAATCCCAATGCAATGAAATGACAAATTGAGTTTAGGTTCCATAAATTAATCATGTGAGTGTCCGAGCCGCTCATGACCGTGAGCACGGCTAGTATACCAGTTTTACACTCTGTAGAGGTTACGCATCTTTACCCACAAGCCATGTTACCCATCTGCCAAGGGGTCATGAATCCCATACACCTCTACCAAGGAAGCGAGGCAGGGTAACACTACGAGGCCTTTACAAAGTTCCACTAGCTTCAGAAAACTCGCTACAATTTATAGGAAGCTCCAGTGCAGGAATCCCTCGCCTGACTGCCATCGTAGCAAAATAAACCCAAGGACCTCCCTACACTAACCACTGTCCTTGCCCCTTTCGGGTAAGGTAGTCATCCACTAGCTTTCCTAATTAATCAGCCAAGGGCGTCTCATTAAACCCTTGTGGTAGCACTGTTTTCCTGGGTGGTTCTCCATGTTCCCATTAACATAATGATCTTATCATGAATATAAATAACATAACAAAATAATAGGAACATGGATATAATGAAATATTATCCCAAAACCATATAAAGCAATAGCATAACTACCCAATGATTCAGGGATAAACAAGGTAAAAGGATAATCAGTCTAGGGTGACCTATTGGGTCCTATCAAAATTAAACATATGCATGAATAAGTGATATTAAAGAATATTATTGGGTAATAAAAGTGGATCAAGGGCACAACTTGCCTGGCACTTGAGATTCCAGTTACCAGGGTGAGTCTTCATATCTTCGTAACCTCACGCTAGTCGTAGCAATACAAACAAACATGGTATGGGAAAAATTAACATCTCACCAAACATAAGAATAAACTGAATAATAATGATCTACGCGAAGCTACGAGATCGCGGGATCAAGAACTACTAAGATCGGAGTTACGATTAAGGAGTTATGATTTTATAGAACATCTGCGTGATTAAACTATATTATAAATTGGTTAGTATAAATCATATGAGAGGTTATTCTATAAATAATTATCTCAACTTTAATCTAAGTCACAAATTGACCATAGATCATATTTTAGTAGATTATAATGCTAAGCAAATTAACAAGTCTAACCAACATGAATTAAATAAAGATCTAATTACAAAAGAATGCGACATGGTATTATAAATGTTGTTATTGCATAGAAAATATTTATACGAGACTAACGCAACTTGAATGGATCAAATCGGAATCATAGATTTTAAGTTATGAATTTCTAATGATTTTATGTGTTTTGTACGGAAATAATTAAGTGGTCAAGTTTAATATAGTTTTCATGCTAAAACAGAGTCATTAAGTGATAGACAATATTAATACAAAATTATAGAAATTGGAACGGGTCAATTCGGAGCTCATATGAATTTTCTATGATTTATACAAGTTCTAGTATTTATTTCTACATTAAAAATAGATTTCCAATTCAATTTTCCTGATTTAAAATTCCTTGGACTGCGCCTCAATTTAAACAGAAACACAAGGGCTAACATGCAAAATGTCCTAGACTCAGTGCTATCCGCGCTGGACTGCGGGCTGTTATCTTAAAAACATAAGGGCTTTTCTGTGAAGTGGGTAACTGAAGCGGTACTGGCATGCCCTGGCTGTCGGATCCGATTTGGACGACACAGATTAGATCTAACGTCCGTCAATCCCGCCAGCAACTCCGAACGTCCGATCACTGCTCATCGGACCAGATTAGGTTCGCGCGCGTTTACTCTCCAAGTCGTACCGGCCGTTAGATCCGATATCAACGGTCGAAAAACGATCACACCCCGCTCAGATCTAAACCCTCGACCATCAAATCAATGATCCCGATCTACCTTTGCGAATCGGTACTCCCTGGTCTAATCCCGATCGCCCATGCATGATCCAACGGTCCAGAGACCGCCCCCTCATCTCAACTCCAGTCACGGCGGCGCCGCTGTCGCCTCACTGCGAAAGTTCGCCGGCAACAAGACATTGGCCCAATCCCCGCACTGAATCCTAAGAGTTTTGCAGCTACACATGGACAACTATACGGCAGAAATGATGAAGGTTTTGCATATCGCGTTCCGACCCGGTGGAGGTCCCGCCACGGCGCAGAGTGGGCGGACAGCAATGAAGTTGCTCCGACGAGCAATTCAGGTGGCCCTGGTGGTAGTTCTCGGGCGGCACGACCATGACCTCCCTTCCCCAGGCTCGAGGAAGACGCAGGCGCAAGCACCAAAGGGTTGGATGATGACGGCGCCGAGCACCCACGTGGCGGCTCAACTCTTCCCTCCCTCAGATTTGCCAGGACAACGCAGCGGCGCTAGGGTGATTCCCAGGTGTCGCAAAGCGAAAGAGAAGAGGGATCTGCAGCAGGGTCTTATGCCCCCGAATGGCTGGTTCGGAGAAGCACGAGCTGGCGCATGTAGTGGCGCAAGAATTGGCCGTCGTTGGTTGCGGAGAGGAAGAACTACAGGGCACATAGGGCCCACCTGGCGATGATGGCAGTCGCGGTTGAGGAGCGGGTCTCGGTTAGGCCGTGAGTCAGCAAGAGTTGTGAAAGGTGGTTAAGGCGGCCGCGGTAATCGCGTGCCCGCCGGTGTGGTCCGCGTCTGGCGCCCGCGGGGAAGACGGAACAGGTCGCGCGCACGCGGTTGTGTGGCTGCAAGCAGGGCCCACAAGTCAGTGCCTGGATGAACCGCGGCAGAGAAATAGCCAGGAGGAGGGTGGGAGACTAGAGAGCGGGTCCCACTCGTCGGTGGCACAAGTGTGAGCACAATTGGGCTGGCATAGGCGGGACAGGAGGAGAGTGGGCCGCGAGAAGGCTGATTCGGCCCAGACGCAGGTTTATTCTTTTTTTTCTTTTCTGTTTTCAATTCTAATTTTTCCAATTTCAAATTCAATTAAATTTCGTTTTTTTATTTGTATTCAAGTTTTTAATGAACAAACGGAAGGACCCCTCATGAATGCAACTCCAAAATTTTATTTATTATTTATTTATTTTTCCATATTTTTAAAATGATTTTGAATTCACCAATTATGCTCACCTAAGGTGTATTAAGACTCTAAGTTCTAATCTTTATCATTTATTAAAATATACCTTGGCTTAAATACTTTAGGAGATATTTATAGATGTTTTATTAATAAATTAACTCATATAATGATCTTCTATATAATCTCCTATTTGAAAACATATTTATTCAAGTCACATAATAGGCTTTCTTAAATTACCCAAAATCCATAATAGATGCAAAGTTTATTTTACTTTTTTATTTATTACTTACTTTAATAAATGTTTTTAATGTTTCATTTTTAATAAAATGAATAATCATTTAGTTGGATAGAAAACCTTTCTCCATTCATTCTTTGTTTTCGAAAGCTCAGTCCTCAAAATCCAAAGCTCAAGTATAGGTTGAAGATATCTCACTATACTATTTTATTTCTTTCTTTATTTATTTATTTTATTATTATTTTTCTTATACACCTTTTGGGTGTTACATGAATAAGCTTTTGTTGAATTGGCGCTACTCCTAGCTGATCGTGTATGTCATCGTTTCTCACTCGGACCAATCTTGTGTCCCAACATATCCAATGCAATATACGCATCTCTACAACACTTAGTTATTGGTAGGGGTGGATAACGAGCCAGCTCGGCTCGGCTCGTTAAGCTAACGAGCCACAGAGTCAGCTCGGCTCGGCTCGTTTACGAGCTTGAGCTGGCTTGTTTAGCTCGCGAGCCAGAGCAGAAAAAAATTATATGTACATAATAATTATTTTTTAGTTAATTTCAAACTAATTTAACAATAGAAAATAGTAATTATACTCATAGTTTCACAAACCACGTCAATGTAACACCAAATTAGCATAATTCATCACTCCTTAATTCACAATTCACGTACATCTTCATCAGTTTAACCCATAATTATATTTGCATAGACCAAATTAACACATAGATATAGTTCATTAATCATTAGTTTAATTCATAGGCCATAGACACCTCACATATATATAACATGTTCATCAATTATTCTGTAAATGATATGCATATAGTTTCGTTTTGCTGGAATATGGTAGCTCGTTTAGCTCGCGAGCTGGCTCACTAACGAACCGAGCTGGCTCGTTAACGAACCGAGCTAGGATGTCAGCTCAGCTCGTGAAAAAATTCAAACGAGCCGATCCGAGCCGAGTCGAGCTGACCATAAACCGAGCGAGCCAGCGAGCCATGAGCATTTCGTCCAGCCCTAGTTATTGGATATGTCGCCTCTTAGTACGCCAACACTCAGCCCCATATAACATAGCAGGCTAATCGCCGTCCTGTAGAACTTGTCTTTCAACTTCTATGGCACTCTCTTGTCACATAGGACTCCCGATGCTTCACGTCATTTCATCCACAACGCTTTTATCCTATGGCTAACATCTTCATCAATATCACCATCTCTCTGTAGCATCGATCCCAAATAACAGAAGGGGTCCTTCTTGGGTACTACCTAGCCTCCCAAGTTTACATCTCCATCCTCACTAATTGTAGTACCAAAGTCACATCTCATATACTCGGTTTGGTCTTAATTCTAAAACCTTTTGACTCTAGGGTTTAACACCATAACTCTAGCATTCTATTTACTCCTTCCTGGCTACATCATCAACGAAAAGCATACACCAAGGGATATCTCCTTGTATATCCCTCGTGGACCTCGTCTATCACTAAGGCAAATAGATAAGGGATCAAAGTTGAACCTTGATGTAGTCTTATGTTAATCGGGAAAACATTTGTATCACCATCAGTTGTTCAGACGCTGGTCACAACCTTGCCATACATGTCCTTGATGAGTGTAACATACTTTGTTGAGACTTTATGCTTATCCAATGCCCACCACATGAGATTCCTAGATATTTTATCATATGCCTTTTCTAAGTCGATAAAAACCATGTGCAAGTCCTTCTTCTACTCCTTATACCGCTCCATGACTTGTCTTATTAAGAAAAATGCTTCCATGGTTGACCTTTCGGGCATGAATCCAAATTGGTTCATGGTGATATGCATCATTCCTCTCCAGCGATGCTCAATAACTCTCTCCCATAGCTTCATATTGTGGCTCGTGAGCTTAATCCCTAGTGAAAGGATCACGATGCCCAAGAGGGGGGTGAATTGGGCTTTTCTAAAAATCAACACTAATTAAAACCTAAGCAAGAGCCCAACTTCACCCCAACAACTAGCAAAAAGAGAATAATACTAGAAATACAACAATGCTAAGACAATACTTCAAATACTTGCTAAACAAATACACAATATAAAAAGCTTGAATTAAGTGCGTAATGTAAAGCAAGGTTTAGAAGACTCCTCCAATTTTTCCCGAGGTATCAAAGAGTCAGCACTCTCCCCTAGTCCTCGTTGGAGCACCCGCGCAAGGGTATCGCTCCCCCTTGGTCCTCACAAGAACCAAGTGCTCACTATGAGATGATCCTTTGCCACTCCGGCACGGTGGATCCCTCACGACCGCTTACAAACTTGAGTCGGGTCACCAACAAGATCTCCACGGTGATCACCGAGCTCCCAACGCCACCAAGCCGTCTAGGTGATGCCGGTCACCAAGAGTAACAAGCCGTAGACTTTCGCTTGACCAAGAGAAGCCTAATGCATGCGGTGTGTGCTCTAGGTGGCTCTCGCTAGTGCTAATGAGGTCCAAATGCGGGATTAAGATTCTCAAATCACCTCACTAGGCTTTGTGGTGCTTGCAATGCTCTACCAAAGTTCTGACAGCTAGTCATTGGGCAGATGACACACCGGACAGTGAACAGTCACTGTCCGGTGCGCACCGGACAGTCCGGTGCGCTGTCCGGTGTGCCACTAAAATTCAACTTTCAAACCATGCACTCTCGGGTTTCTGCGAGGGGGAAAGACCTTCCCCGGGCCAACTTGGCCCCACTGGCAGAGGGCGCACCGGACAGTCCGGTGCACACTGGACAGTCCGGTGCACACTGGACAGTCCGGTGCCCCACTGACAGAAACCCTAAATTCTATTTTCTGTTGTTTTTCGAATCGGTTTTCGTTCTAACTCATGAGTATGTTCTAGAGTGACACCTAGCACTAAATGTGAGTGTGAATATGCACCAACACTACACTAGAACTCTCTTGGTCAAACTACTCATCGACAACCCCTCTTTATAGTACGGCTAAAACAAAATAAAAGACCTAACTATATCATGAGTGTTCGCAACTCCTTGACACTCGGAATACGAAGACCTTCACTTTTTGTTTTGTCGCTTTAGCCGTCGCTTCAAGTTCTTATCTTCGGGATTGTTTTCACCGTTGTAGTACATCTACCTGTAATGTGACCTAACTTACCATTTGCCTCTACAAAACACACGTTAGTCACATATAAAATTGTGTTGTCATTAATCACTAAAACCAACGAGGGGCCTAGATGCTTTCAATCTCCCCCTTTTTGGTGATTGATGACAACCCTACAAGATTGTGAGAGTAGTTTGTTTTGAAATTTCTGTCAATAGAGAAGATGGTTAGTTATATTCAATACTTTTTGACAGAAAGAGTGTGTAACATAATAATAAGAGTGAGCGCATACACATTGTAAGTTTCTTGTTCATATAAAAGTGAAATCAAATCAATGAACAAGAACTAGAAGGCTGGTGATAACATATAAGGTGAAAACACAATACACACACAGTCAACATAAGCATCGAGAGTATATAATAGAGTTTGTGAGCCAAAATCATCATACAAAAGTGGAGCTAGTAAAGAGAGTATCAAGCACATATATTACATCAAAATGACTCTCTACTAACTCCCATATATTACATCAAATGACTCTCTACTAACTCCCTAACTACCCCTAGCTCTCACAACTCTCATATCTCTCCCCCTTTGGTGTCAAACACCAAAAGGGAACCCAAACCTACAGATCAGAAGAGGAAGGAGGAGGCGGGGGCGCATCCGGTCGCGGTCATGGCAGAAGAGCAAACACCAGCTGAGGGTTAGAGTTAGTCTTAGATCCAGGATCTACCGTAGAAGCTGGAGCTGGTGTGACTCAGACTGAGGCTACGCTGCAGGAGCTGCCGAAGCTGAAGAGGTCATAGACACCGCCACAGCAGCAGTGGTAACAGTAACAGCTGGTGGCACTGGCGGCTGAGCACTAACAGAGCTAATGACTGGCGATGAGAAGTCCAGGGTGACCGGCCAGATCGGAGAGGTAGAACGACCAACTGAAGGAAGAGGGGGTCCTACCTGAATGGCTGACACAACAGCCGCCTGAAGAGCTGGAGGGGGTGCAGAATGAACCGGAGGGATCTGAACACCGGTGTGCTGAAGAATGTGAGTCATGAAGGCCCGGTGCTCAGCCCTATCTGCCAAAAACTGTTGCTGCAGAGTGTCCTGCCTATCCTGAATAGTCTAAAATAGAGAAAGCATCCTCTCGGACATCTGCTGCTAGACTGCTGCTTGACGAGCTTGCTCAGCTGCCAGTCAAACCTGCTCGGACGCCATAAGAGCCTGCTGCTGCGTAAGAGTCTCAAGGATGGCAGCCAAAGCAGGGTCAACCGCAGGAGGGGCAGCAGGAACATCACTGGAACTCCCAGCCTCATGATCATGTGAGCGGGGAGGCGGAGGCGGAGGCGAAATCCCAAAATCATCATCATCATCATCATCGTCGTCGTCGTCAAGAACTGATGTGCCCTGAGCCTCGAACTGATGAAAAGTTGTATCCTCTACCTGAGTGTCAATCACTGGATCAGGTGCTGACACAGGGTCCTCAGGGGCTGGACGGTAGGAGCCAAAGAGGAGGCGAGAGGCCTCAAGAGTGCCCTAGAACTACGATGGCCGAATCAGCTGTGCGAAGATGTGGCAGAGATAGTGAGCATATGGTAGTTGTCGCCGGGCACGAAGTCCATCCAAGACTGTGTCCTCGATCTCACAAATAAGGAAGTCAATAACATCAAACTCTAAATGAGAGATCAGGGCACCGAGGAGCCAGAGCTGGATATGAGTAGCAGCCTCCCTATAACCCATCCGCGGCAGAAGCGTCCGTCTCATGAGCTGATATAAGAACTTGGCCGCTGTAGTGAAATCTGCGGGAGAACGTCGCGACACATCTGAGAAGGGCAGTCAGAACAAAGCCACGACATGAGCTGTAGCTGGAGCAACTCCGCCGTGAGGGCGACGAGGAGGATCAGAGGTGCCGTAGCACAAGCTATGAAGACGAGTTGATGACTCGTTGAATCCAAATAGCTAGCGAATCTGGCTAGCATGAAGTGTAACATCCTCTTGCTCAAAGCGGAACCTCATCCACTGGTGATCAGGATCGATCCATACAAAAGCATAGAAAACTCGGACCCACTCCTCAACATATCTACTGCTGGTAGTCAGTAGAGTGAGTAGACCAGGCAGATAAGAAAGGTGCACCTTAGAATCCGCACCGGCGGCTAGCAAAAACGCAGGGAGATCCAATAGTCGGTGCGCTCGCAGAGCAATCTGGGCTGACATCTGTGCTCTAAAGAAAGACTCATGTATCCTGATGCTGAAAAATCTGCTGCTGCAGGGTCTCTCTAAGCCGGTAGCCAAGTCTCCATGGGTACATGTCTGAACTGACGTACCCGAGCCGTTGTAGCATGCTGAAGATCAAACAACCGAGGATCGGTAGCCAGTGGTCGCACCTCGGTCTCATCTCGCTCCCGGAAGCGAGCAGGTGGGATAGGTGGAGCAGAAAAGGGAGCGAGAGGAGGAGCAGTGGAAGCTGGAGTGGTGGAGGTGGTAGGTATGGCTGAGGTGGTGGATGGCGCAGGAGTGACTGGAGCGGGCAAAGTGGGAGGTGGAGTGGTAGCAGTGGCGGGAGTGGTAGGTGCGGAGGAGCAAGACTGAGAGTTGAGTCGACGAACTCTGTAAGCAATCTGATCTGAAGATATCTGCAGCAGGCCACCTCTCTCTGCCTGCTCAGCTGCTGTTGCTGCTAGAGCTGCTCGGGCTGCTCTATCCAAACACCGCTTCTTGCGGCCTTCCTATTGCTCCAAATAGACAGTCTTGCCCTTGACCTGCCTAAAGGGGCGAGGAGGGTCCTCATCGTCTCCTCCCTCTGGTGCCGACACATTCTTCGTGTGCACCATCCTGACATGAAGACTGCATATGAGAGAGAGAAACTAAGCACAAGACGATAGCAGCCGATAGGATTACCAAAGAGTGGATAGCTACCTGGAAATCTCACACGAGAGGGAGAGAATCCAGGCAGGACAGGAGACGGCTCACGGACAGGCGAGGTCACTGAAATGATAGAAGAGGTGAGCACATATTAGTCACATAGTCATAAGTATATGAAATGTGAATAAATACATACACAGAGTGTTATGGCACAGAAATCGAGAGATGTGGCAATCGAGAGGCCAAACGGCGTGAAAATAGAGTTTGAACAAAGAATAGTGCCATATGAGGTTTGAAATTGGAATTGAGGCATGAAATGACTTGGAATTGAGCTGATACTTCACGAATAGGTTTATATGGGTAAATATGAGTGAAGTGTGCGCTTGGTTTGATTTTAGGTGAAGAAAGTGGAATTTGGGCACTCGGCTCGGAATCGATCGCTAGAAACGGGGATTTGTGTAAAATTGAAGCCTGGGATATCGGATTGGCATGAGATTTTGCGAATATGTTTCTGGAGGTACCATAAAGGTGCCTGAAAAATTTGGGATCGATTGGAGCATTTTTGGCTGGTTTGGGCATTTCACCGAGCACGTGGCGTGCGGGATTCTAGGTTTTCGATGAAATAAGCATTTTAGGTGGAGAAACCCTCCCTAAGGAGCTAGGAACCTGCATGGTAACTCTAGGGAGCACAAGGAATACACACATCCACAAGAAACACAAGATTTGCAGTGAATTTGGAGATGAACCAAAGGGTGGAAGGTGTGAGATGTGCATAGACAACGGAGGGAAGAGGGAGGAAGAACAAAGGGGAGAGGAGCTCACCGAGAGGGAGGAAGAAGGAGGGCACAGCTTGGTCGCTGGAGGATCGCTGCCGGTGAGAGAGATTGCCGGAGAGAGGTGAAGATCACCAGAGAGAGCTTAGAGACAGAGAGCAGAGAGGGAAAAGGGAGCCTCTGGCTTGGCTCGGGCTGGAGGCCTTTTTTAAACGCAATATGGGCGCACCGGACAGTCTATAGTGCCTGTCCAGTGCACACCGAACAGCGCACAGTAGCTGTCCAGTGAGCCACCAGACAGCGCACAGGAGAAAGTGGATCTGCGCGCGCGGCCGGTGCACCGGACAGTGCACAGTGCAGTGTCCGATGCACACAGGACTGTCCGGTGAGCCCAAACAGAGGGGATTTTGAAATGTTTTTAAATTTTCTATCTAATATTTAACCAAACCAAATCCCAACTTATAATCACACAAAACAACACCTGTTGGGACAGGTATTGGCACCCTCATATATTTTCCCATAACTTTCAAAATATTTTGCCATAGGCTAGTTAATTTTTAGAGAAAATAGTCAAATGGTGTGATTTGCATTTTGGCTTTGCACTAGGGGTTTTCATGAGCAATTTGAGTTTTGATACTCCCCCTAAGTGTAGTGCCTCATGCATATCTCAAGAACCAACAATTGCATAGTAAAGAGGAATTTAAGTACTAAAAGCTTAAAAACTAAGACTTGTCAAGTTTGAGCCCGAGTTAAGCTTTTTCACACGCATTGTTGGCGGTTAACTTGACTAGGTTAGACAAGCCCTAGATGCAATACAAGAAATTTAAATATGCAATGCAGGCTTGACAACACCACTTTGAGATCTTTAAATAAAATTTCTGAGATCAAGTATGTTTAATTCATTCCTTAACATGCAAATGTGGGTTTTATCAAGTGGCTTAGTGAAAATATCTGCTAATTGATCTTCCGACCTCACTCCTTCTAAAATAATTTCTCCTTTAGCAACATGATCTCTAAGGAAGTGATGACGGATATCAATGTGCTTGGTGCGAGAGTGTTGTATAGGATTATTAGCAATTTTAACAGCACTCTCATTGTCACACAACAAAGGTACTTTTTCTAGAACTATGCCATAGTCTAGAAGAGTTTGTTTCATATATAAAATTTGTGTGCAACAAGCACCCACGGCAATGTATTCTGCTTCGGCGGTTAACAAGGCAACACTATTTTGCTTTTTGGATGTCCATGATACTAGTGATCTCCCAAGCAAATGGCACCCCCTAGAAGTACTTTTTCTATCAATTTTGCAACCAGCATAGTCCGAATCGGAATAGCCAATTAAGTCAAAAGTAGCTCCTTTGGGATACCAAAGACCAACGCTTGGGGTGTGCTTGAGATACCTAAGAATTCTTTTAACAGCACGAAGATGAGCTTTCTTAGGATTTGATTGAAATCTAGCACACATGCAGACACTAAACATGATATCGGGTCTATATGCGGTAAGATACAATAAACTACCAATCATAGAACAGTAAAGAGTTTGATCAACCGGGTTACCTCCCTCATCTAGGTCGAGATGTCCATTTGTTGGCATAGGTGTCTTGATTGGTTTGCACTTCTCCATGTTGAATCTTTTCAACAAGTCTTTGGTATACTTCTCTTGTGAGAGAAAGTTACCATCTTTCATTTGCTTGACTTGAAAGCCGAGAAAGTACGTCAGCTCACCAATCATAGACATCTCGAACTCCTTCGACATCAACTCACCAAATTCCTTGTAATGATAATCATTTGTCGAGCCAAAGATTATGTCATCAACATATACTTGACAAATAAAAATATCACCGTTATGCTTCTTGTGAATAAGGTTGTGTCGGCGGTCCCGATCTTGAAGCCCTTTTCGATGAGGAAGTCGCGAAGACGCTCATACCAAGCCCTTGGAGCTTGCTTTAACCCATATAGCGCCTTGGACAACCTATAAGCATGGTTAGGATATCTAGGGTCTTCAAACCCAGGTGGTTTCTCAACATATGCAAGTTCATTTATGAAGCCATTTAAAAAAATCACTTTTTACATCCATTTGATAAAACTTTATATCATAGCATGATGCATATGCGAGTAGGATACGGATGGCTTCAAGTCGAGCAACCGGTGAAAAGGTCTCTCCAAAATCTAAGCCTTCAACTTCAGAGAAGCCCTTTGCAATAAGTCTTGCCTTGTTCCTCACAATCACGCCTTGATCATCTTGTTTGTTTCTGAACACCCACTTTGTTCCAATGATCCTTGCATCTTGTGGAGGCTTCTCCAAGGTCCAAACTTGGTTTCGGGTGAAGTTGTTTAGTTCTTCATGCATGGCATTTACCCAGTCTGGATCCTGTAGCGCCTCATCTATACATGTAGGCTCAACACAAGAAACGAAGGAGTGATGTTCAATAAAAGAAGCATGTTTATGTGATCGAGTAATAACCCCTTGTGAAGGACTCCCAATGATTTGTTCTTGTGGGTGTGCTTTAAGTAGTGATGAGTTTCTCCTGTCAACCACTTGGGAAGAAGATCCTGGAGCATCAACGTCTTCGGCTTGTACCCTTGCTTGTTCATGAGAGACAAATATATCTTCATTTGCATGCCTCTCATCTTTTTCATCATCTTGTGGTACACTTGATGAAGAAGGCATGTCAATGTTTTGCACCTCTTCTTCATCTTCTTTTGGTTTGATAGCTCCAATTGGCATGTTCTTCATGGCTTCCCTAAGTGGCTCATCACCTACATCATCAAGATTTTCAAGTGCTCCTTGGGAGCCATTAGTCTCATCAAACTCCACATCATATGTTTCTTCTACCACGCTAGTGGCATGATTGAATACTCGATATGCTTTGGACTTTGATGAATAACCCAGTAGAAAACCAATATCACAACATCTTTGAAACTTCCCTAGGTGATGGTGTTTCTTGTAAATGTAGCATTTGCATCCAAACACCTGGAAGAAGGAGACGTCTGGCTTTTTCCCATTTAGCAGTTCATAGCGAGTCTTCGCAAATAGTCGGTGAGGAAATAGCCTATTTGATGCATAACATGCAGTGTTGACAGCTTCGGCCCAAAACCTCTCCGGTGTGTTATACTCATCAATCATTGTCCTTGCAAGAGTGATCAAGGTCCTGTTTTTCCTTTCAACAACTCCATTTTGTTGAGGTGTATATGTTGCTGATACTTCATGCTTGATCCCAATCTCATCACAGTATTCATGTATGTTGGTGTTGTCAAATTCTTTACCATTATCACTTCTAATCTTCTTGATCTTGCAATCAAATTCATTTTGAGCTTTCTTGGCAAACTTCTTGAATATAGATGCAACTTCAGATGTGTCATGGAGAAAGAACACCCAAGTGTATCTTGAGAAATCATCAACTATAACCAGACAGTAGAGGTTGCTACCAGCACTTGCATAAGTTGTTGGTCCAAATAAATCCATGTGAAGTAGTTCCAGTGGCCTTGATGTTGACATGAAAGATTTTGTAGGATGTGTGTTAGCAACTTGCTTTCCAGCTTGACATGCACTACAAGGCTTGTCGTTTTCAAATACAACATCCTTTAGTCCTCTAACCATATCCTTTTTAATACTTTCTTGAGTGTGCCCATTCCAACATGTGCAAGCCTTCTATGCCATAGCCATCCAAGTGATGCTTTGGTAAAGAGGCAAGTTCTTAAGTCTGCATCTTCAGAGGTGAAATCCACTAAGTAGAGATTGTTGTATCTAAATCCTTTGAACAACATCGATTCATCATCCATTTTTGATACAATAACCTCTGATGGAGTGAATAAGCATTAAAGTCCAAGATCACAGAGTTGACCCACTGATAATAAGTTGAAGCTTAAAGGTGCAACCAAGAGAACATTTGAAATTGATAGATCATTTGAAATTGCCACCTTGCCAAGTCCTTGAACTTTTCCCTTTGAATTGTCCCCAAATGTGATTTTGTCTTGTCCATCAACATTCTCATCAAGTGAGGTAAACATCTGTGGGTTGCCTGTCATATGTTGTGTGCATCCACTGTCAATAACCCAATGGCTCCCATCGGTCTTGTAGTTCACCTACATCCACAGACAAATCAAGCTTGAGTTTTGAGGGCCCTATATTGCATAAGACCAGTGACTTTCTCAATCAAGGACTTTGCAACCCAAATTTGTCTAGGTCTACTCTTGCTTGGTGGACCTAGGAATGTAACTTTGACTTTTCCATTTGCTACTTTTCTTAGAACATAATGAGCATTGAAGGCAAATGGTCTTGAGTGCTTAGGCAAGGGAGTTGGTGGTTTGGCTTTGCAGTTCTGGGCAAAATGACCTTCTTCCACACTCAAAGCATTTGATAGGCTTATGGGTTTGCTTTGGCTTGTATTGAGTTGTAGCTTTCTTTTGCACAAAAGAATTGTATCCAATACCACTCTTGTTGTTTTTCATGATAGTGTTCATGAGCAATTCATTTTGGAGGTATTGGCCCTTGTTGAACTTTTGCACACTTGTTACAAGATGTTCATTTTCACTCTTAAGTTTCTTGACCTCATTTTTAAGCCTTTCATTATACACTGCCAACTCATTGTTGAAATCATTGTTCTCAATGGCAACCTTTCTCCTAGTAGTTGCATCAGTCAAGTATCTCTTCAATTTTTGGTTGTCTAATGTCAAGACTTCAACTTTTTCGGTTAGTTCATCATGTAGACTAGTTTGATCACCTTGACAACAGGGTTAATAGCCTCATGTGTATTGCAAAATAAAAGTTCATTTTCAACAAGAAGATTATCATGATCAAATTTAATCTTAGTATAGTCTTCCTTAATTTTCACTAGTCTATCTTTCAACTCCCTATTAGCTTCATTTAACTTGTCACATTTATCCTTAGCATCTTTTAGGGAGGATGTAAGCTCATTTACAGTGGATGACATAGTTTTGTTTTCTTCTTTCATTTCATCACTAGCTTTCATAACTATGTCATATTTGGCATTCAAAAATTCATTTTCATCTTTCAACTTATCACATTTAGCTTTTGACTTCCTAATGATTTGAGTGTATTTTATAAGCAAGTCAGCTAGTTCACCATAGGAAGGTGAAGCAAATTCATCATCACTATCACTATCACTATCATCAATAATATCATTATCATTTTGTACCTTCCGTTCACCTCTAGCCATGAGGCATAGGTGAGAAGTCGATGATGGCGATGGTGGTGGTGAAGAGAAGTCCCCAGCAATGGCGGCAACTTTTTCATCATTTTCTTCTTCACTTGAAGAAGATCCACTTGATGACTCAATGTCAGTGAGCCAGTCACCAACAATGTATGCCTTTCCATTTTTCTTTTTGTGGAACCTCTTGTGCTTCCCATCCTTCCTCTTAAAGAAACTCTTTTCCTTTTTCTCATCATCACTATCATCTTCTTTCTTGCCCTTGAACTTGTTCTTCTTGGGCTTGTTACATTGATGAGCAAGATGACCAAGCTCTCCATAGTTGTAGCAATCCATTTCAGAAATGGACTTTCTTTTGCTGGAAAAGAATTTCTTCTTTCTTGAGTCAAATTTGATGTCTTCTCTGTTGAGCTTCTTTAACATCTTGGTGGTCTTCCTCACCATCAAGGCAATGTTAGCATCAAGATCATCATCACTTGAGGATTCCTCCTCAATTTGTACTTTAGCTTTTCCTTTTCTTTCTTGATTTGCTTTGTGTGGGGGACAGATATCCCCCGGGTCCACTAGAAGGCAAGAAGGCCTCACGGAAGACCCCAGGCCCATTATTCCGCGAGGCCGTCCCTTCGTGGGCCAGGGGAGGAGCTTTCAACAGAGCGGATCAACACAAGGACGGATGGACTTGAGCCTGTATGTTTCGCCAAGCTTAAACGCTATCTATAGCATTGATCCGACTTTCCCGCGCGGCGCCCTCAAACGTCGGAGCCGAAGGATTATGAGTCGGCGAGATTATAGGAAGATAAACTCAGTCGGTTCACTATTACTTAGGAACACGTGGTTATCATATTCGCATGTAATGCCCCACGGTCGAATATATAAGGCCTAGGGAGCACCCCCTCAGAACAGATCTCACCTTTCAGCCATACACCCAACTCTCTAGTATCCTTCATACTAGAGAACTCTCTTGTAATCCACCACATAAAGTATTCACGCCAGGACGTAGGGTGTTACGCATCTCCAAGCGGCCTGAACCTATACAAAACTGTCCACTGTCTCTCGCGCGTCAAGCGTGAACCATCGAGCTACAGTCGGTAACACCGTCCTACTCCCAAAAGCACCTCAAGGGGCAACCTCGGGTGTGCGGTCGAACCCAAAACATCGACAGCTGGCGCGCCAGGTAGGGGGTGTGTTACTGATCCAAGCTAGGTCAATGGCCATCACTTTCCAACACAAGATCAGCCTTCGACATGGGTCCACATTCTGCTTTGGGACCATTACATCCATAGCAGACGAGGAAGGAACTCTGCATCGCATCGCGGATTTACCAGAGAGAAAGTCTTCCTCAACAATGTCCGGAAAAGTCGGAGCGAAGCAGGAAAAAAGGCAACCTCCAGCACTCCGAGCAAAGACCACCTTCAGCAAGCTAGGAGCTGAGGGTCCGTCTACCCGGAGAACTCCGTTGTCCACCTATTCGATGGAAAAATGGACACGGATCACAAGGAAAAATGAGGCGAACAAGGTGAAGGATTGTCAAATTGCTCTTCTAGAACCTCCGCCCTCAAAGGAGAATAGAAAGAAGCTCTTCGCAACGACGGTTCCATTCTATCCCGACGTCCTCTTCATCGGGAGAGTAGAGTCGTCTCCCATCTCCAATGATGAGCCAACTGTGCCCAGGGAAGAACCTCCTCAACGAGAAGCCCGCCGACGCAGGAATCAGTGCCGAAATATCCGATGACATTATGCGGTCAGAGAGCGTGATCCAGCACAGCCCGTATCGCGAGATGAAATCTCAGAGGTAGGAGAAACTCTGAACGAACGTGTCTTCAGGGAAAGGAGGAATTCTCGATGACGCGACCGTCAGCAAGCTCAAGAGCAAGCTGAGCAGGAAGCAAGACAATGCCGGGAGAACCCTCTTCTCGAATGGAACCTGAACCCTGACTTCGCCTGAGCCATGAACACGCCGAGTGAAGTTGGCGGAGTGTTAGCTCGGATAGCCGACGGCCTCCCCCGAACTCCGGACGCCGAGGGCTATCGGTGGCTGCTCACTCGGGCGGCAAATCATCTTCTACCTCTCGCTCATCCGCCGAGTGACCTACGGCACGCCATCAATAGTTGACGAGACACGCGGAGCTCCATCAACGCTTCACGTGAGCGACGGCATGAGAACAAGATCCGGCGCCGAGAAGAATACGATCGGGATCATGGTGTCCCTGCGCGGAGTCAGGCTACCAGAGTTGAGTCGACAACAGCTTCAACCAGCGGCACAACCCGGGGACGGTCGAGGCACCACGACAACAACTCCCCTCCCCAGAACAGACATCATCATCAACGACATGAGGACATGTGTGGGGTATCGGCGCTCACTCCACGTCTTAGGGCCATTCAGTGGCCCCCTAACTTCAAGGTCTCCAACATCGACAAGTACGAGCCTAAGCAGGATCCGGGAGGATGGCTGGCCATCTACACCATCGCTGCCCGGGCCGCTGGGGCGACTGAAGACGTGATGCCCGCATACCTGCCCATCGTCCTCGGGCAAGATACACTGCAGTGGCTATGGCACCTACCCCGACACTGCATCGACGACTGGAGTGACTTCAGCCGGCGCTTCACCGCTAACTTCCAATCCCTCTCCGACAAGCCGGCGCAGCCATGGGACCTCAAGACCATCAAGCGCCGAGGGGATGAGACTCTTCGATCATACCTCAAAAGATTTCAGACCATGAGGAATCGAATCCCCGAGGTTGAGGAAGCAGCAGTGATCGAGGACTTCTACCGGGGATCTAATGACTCGGCTTTCGTCCAAACCATACTGTAGAAGGCGCCGACTACCTCCGAGCAGCTGTTCCAGGAAGCCGACCTCTACATCACCGCCGATGAACGGGCCCAGGACCTCATCGGAGGAGCAAAGCCTGCACCGGCGGCACCACGACGCGACACGAACCAACAACCTGACAAACGATGGGAGAAGAGGCCTCGAGAGGAACTCCACATCGCCGGACCACCTGCCTTTCACGCTCGAGGAGGACCATGCGGGGGCGAACGAACACTGGACAACATCCTCGACGCTCAGTGCCCGTACCACAAGGACATGTGTCACACCCTCCGGAACTGCAGAGATTTCAAGCACTCCGTTGGGCACGGACGACCCTTCCAACCTCTACCACCTCCCCCACCTCGAGGAGCGCCTAGAGAACCTCGACAGCCCCAACAACTGGAAGGGGGAGGAGGCGGAGCGTTCCCGCGCATCGACGGGGAAGTCAACGTCATCTTCGGTGGACATGGGTCGCAGGAAAGCAAGAGGCAACAGAAACTCAACGACCGTCAGATACTGGTGGCGACCACTAGTCCTCCCGCTCTGTATCGATGGTCCGAGCACCCGATCACCTTCACTCGAGCGGATTAGTGGCTCAACTTCGATCACCCGGGCAAGTACCGGCTCCTCGTCGATCCGGTGATCCGAGAAAGCAGGGTAAAAAAGGTACTAGTGGACGGGGGAAGCAGCATCAACGTCACCTTCCCCCGGACGCTCCAAGGCTTGGGAGTTCCCCTCAAAGAGCTCCATGAGTCGGACACTCCTTTTGTCGGGGACCATAATTAGGGGTACCCTCAAGACGCCTAATTCTCAGCTGGTAACCCCCATCAGCATAAAGCTGCAAAGGCCTGATGGGTACGATTAAGTCAGGGATCAGTCCACACGAGTGACTCGATCATGCTTCACCCGAGCCTAGCCTCGGCCAAGGGCAGCCGACCTCGAGAGACTTCCGTCTCGCCCGAGGCCCCCTTTTTATGGCGGATACATCACCGGCTCGCCCGAGGCCTTGGCTTCGCTCAGAAGCAACCTTGACTAAGGGTGTGTTTGGTTTGGCTTTTGGCTTTGACTTTTGCCCCCTAAAAGCCAAAAGCCAAACCAAAGGGCTGGATCCAGAAAGCAGCTTTTTCTAAAAGCTGACTTTCTCGCAGTGCAAAACTGAAAGCACCCTTGGACCTGCTTTTAGTGGCTTTTGGATCTAACTGTGAAAACATATATTTAAGAAATTTTAACGGCTTTTAGTGGTTTCCACCAAACGGTTTTAGCTTTTTAACAGCTCACAGCCCACAGCAGCTTTTTCCACAGCTCACAGCCCACAGTAGCTTTTTTCACAGCCACAGCCCAACCAAACAGACCCTAAATCGCCACACCGACTGACCAAATTGCAGGGGCATTTAACGCAAAGGTGGCCTGACACCTTTATCCTGACACGCGCCCCCGGCAGAGCCGAAGTGACCACCGTCACTCCACCGCTCCACTAACCAGTCTGACAGAGGGACAGCGCCGCCTGCGCCACTCCGACTGCAGCACCACTCGACAGAGTGAGTCTGACCGGCGGTCAGGTCTTGACAAAGGCGCCACGGCGAACTCCGCTCCGCCCGACCCCAGGGCTCGGACTCGGGCTAAGACCCGGAAGACGGCGAACTCCGCTCCGCCCGACCCCAGGGCTCGGACTCGGGCTGAGACCCGGAAGACGGCGAACTCCGCTCCGCCCGACCCCAGGGCTCGGACTCGGGCTGAGACCCGGAAGACGGTGAACTCCGCTCCGCCCGACCCCAGGGCTCGGACTCGGGCTAAGACCCGGAAGACGGCGAACTCCGCTCCGCCCGACCCCAGGGCTCGGACTCGGGCTAAGACCCGGAAGACGACGAAACTCCGCCTCGCCCGACCCCAGGGCTCGGGCTTCGCCTCGGCCGAACGACTTCCGCCTCGCCCGACCCCATGGCTCGGGCTCGGCCACGGCAACAGAAGACGGACTCGACCTCGGCTTCGGAGGAACCCCCATGTCGCCCTGCCTAGGGCACAGACCGCCACGTCAACAGGAAGCGCCATCATCATCCTACCCCGAATCGACTCGGGTCACGGAGAACAAGACCGGCGTCCCATCCGGCCAGCTCCGCCAGAGGGGCAATGATGGCGCTCCACAAGCTCTATGACGACGGCGGCCCCCAGCTCTCTTACGGAAGCAGAACGACGTCAGCAGGGACTCAACCGCTCCAACAGCTGTCCCTCCGCCAGGCTCCGCCGCACCTCCGACAGCCACGATATCACACCAGCAGGGTGCCCAGATCTCTCCGGCTGCCACATTGGCATGTACCTAGGGGGCTAGCTCTCCCTCCTCTAGACACGTAGCGCTCTGCTACACCCCCATTGTACACCTGGATCCTCTCCTTACGACTATAAAAGGAAGGACCAGGGCCTTCTCAGAGAAGGTTGGCCGCGCGGGACCGAGGACGGGACAGGCGCTCTCTTGGGGCCGCTCGCTTCCCTCACCCGCGTGGACGCTTGTAACCCCCCTACTGCAAGCGCACCCGACCTGGGCGCGGGACGAACACGAAGGCCGCGGGACTTCCACCTCTCTCACGCTCGACTCCGGCCGCCTCGCCTCTCCCCCCTTCGCGCTCGCCCACGCGCTCGACCCATCTGGGCTGGGGCACGCAGCACACTCACTCGTCGGCTTAGGGACCCCCCTGTCTCGAAACGCCGACAGTTGGCGCGCCAGGTAGGGGCCTGCTGCGTGCTGACGAACAGCTCCCCGTCAAGCTCCAGATGGGCAGTCTCCAGCAACCTCTCCGCCCCGGGACGGTGCTTCGTTTCGGGACTCTTGAGTTCATGTCCTTCGACGGCAGCTACGACATGATACTCCTTCCACCGCCGTTCGACTACGACAATGGCGGCCGACAACCCGCCAGCCGGCGGCGGAATCGACGACGTCTTCCCCGCGTGGTGGAAGGGCAACATTCGGGCTCGCTCCGTTCTCTCCCCCGCCAACGGAGGAGGAGACGGGGCCGTCAAGGCCAGGTGGGAGGTCGCGCTTCGTCGGCCGTCGAGCAAATCGACGCCCCCGACACCCCGACGGAAGGCACGCCGGACGTTGACCTCGCGTTCAAGACGGAGGCAAGCGCCGTCCCCCCGCGGCACGCTGACCCCGAGCAAGAAGACGGCGCCGGCGCGCTCGCGGAAAGCCTGCAGGACGTCGCCCTCGGACCAGAGATGATGGTGCAACCAGTCCCCGATGTGACTACGTCGCTCCTCGTCGACCAAAAGGTAACGACTAACTCCCATCTTGCGTCATTTCGACTCGGCCTCAACCCGCCAAACGACCTCGTTTTGGCGGGCGCTCTCATTGAGGCGAGTGCAACCCCACTGAGGTTCCGTATGCGGTCGCCTTGGGACCGACTGACGGACGTCTCGACCTACGAGCCCTCTGGGTCCGAGGAAGATGACGGTCCCAGCATCGGTTGGGATTTCTCCGAACTTGGCAACCCCAGTGCCGTGCGGGACTTCATGACCGCATGTGACTACTGCCTATCCAACCGTTCCGATGGAAGCCGCAGCCTTGGCGACGAGAGCTGCAGCCCAAGCCGCGAATGTTTCCACATCGAGCTAGGGAATCCCTCCGAAGGCAACCATCTTGGCATGCCGGAGGACGGTGATCTCCCTAGGTCAGCGCCTCGCGCCGACATCCCACGGGAGCTAGCTGTGGTCCCCGCTCCGGCGGGGGGTTACGACCCACAACTCGAGCAAGTCCGCGAGGCGCAGGCCAGGCTCAACGAGGGAACAGGAGCGCTTGAGCCGATCCGTCGGGACGTCGGACAGGCATGGGTGGGCCAACCCCTGGCCGGAGAAATACGTCACCTGCCCCGAGGTCTCCAGCACCGCGTCGCCGACGATGTCAGGATCAGGCCGCCGCCCGCATCCAGCGGGGTTGGTCAGAACCTGGCAGCCGCAGCAATGCTCATCCGCGCGATGCCGGAGCCGTCAACCACCGAGGGTCGGCGAATCCAGGGAGAACTCAAGAATCTCCTGGAAGGCGCTGCGGCCCGGCGGGCCGAGAGCACTGCCTCCCGAAGGCAAGGTTGTCCCTCAGAACCTCATGCCGCGACTTCCCGATTCATGCCGGAAGCCTCGGTCTACACCGGGCGCACGCGCAACACCGCGCCTGCGGCCCCGGGCCACCTCGGCAACGAGCACCATCGACGCGACCGTCGGGCTCACCTCGACGAAAGGGTGCGCCGAGGCTACCACCCCAGGCGTGGGGGGCACTACGACAGCGGGGAGGATCGGAGTCCCTCGCCCGAACCACCCGGTCCGCAGGCCTTCAGTCGGGCCATCCGACGGGCGCCATTCCCGACCCGGTTCCGACCCCGACTACTATCACAAAGTACTCGGGGGAAACGAGACCGGAACTGTGGCTCGCGGACTACCGCCTTGCCTGCCAACTGGGTGGAACGGACGACGACAACCTCATCATCCGTAACCTCCCCCTGTTCCTCTCCGACACTGCTCGCGCCTGGTTGGAGCACCTGCCTCCGGGGCAGATCTCCAACTGGGACGACTTGGTCCAAGCCTTCGCTGGCAATTTCCAGGGCACATACGTGCGCCCCGGGAATTCCTGGGACCTTCGAAGCTGCCGGCAACAGCCGGGAGAGTCGCTCCGGGACTATATCCGGCGATTCTCGAAGCAGCGCACCGAGCTGCCCAACATCACCGACTCGGATGTCATCGGCGCGTTCCTCGCCGGCACCACTTGCCGCGACCTGGTGAGCAAGCTGGGTCGCAAAACCCCCACCAGGGCGAGCGAGCTGATGGACATCGCCACCAAGTTCGCCTCTGGCCAGGAGGCGGTCGAGGCTATCTTCCGAAAAGACAAGCAGCCCCAGGGCCGCCCATCGGAAGAGGCTCCCGAGGCGTCTGCTCCGTGCGGCGCCAAGAAGAAAGGCAAGAAGAAGTCGCAATCGAAACGCGACGCCGCTGACGCGGACCTTGTCGCCGCCGCCGAGTATAAGAACCCTCGGAAGCCCCCCGGAGGTGCGAACCTCTTCGACAAGATGCTCAAGGAGCCGTGCCCCTACCATCAGGGGCCCGTCAAGCACACCCTCGAGGAGTGCGTTATGCTTCGGCGTCACTTCCATAGGGCCGGGCCACCCGCCGAGGGTGGCCGGGCCCGCGACGACGACAAGAACGAAGAACACCTAGCAGGAGAATTCCCCGAGGTCCGCGACTGCTTCATGATCTATGGAGGGCATGCGGCGAATACCTCGGCTCGGCACCGCAAGCAAGAGCGCCGGGAGGTCTGCTCGGTAAAGGTGGCGGCGCCAGTCTACCTAGACTGGTCCGACAAGCCCATCACTTTCGACCAGGCCGACCACCCCGATCATGTGCCGAGCCCGGGGAAATACCCGCTCGTCGTCGACCCCGTTGTCGGTGATGTCAGGCTCACCAAGGTCCTGATGGATGGGGGCAGCTGCCTCAACATCATCTACGCCGAGACCCTCAAGCTCCCGCGCGTCGATCTGTCCTCCGTCCGAGCAGGCGCTGCGCCCTTCCACGGGATCATCCCTGGGAAGCGCGTCCAGCCCCTCGGGCGACTCGACCTCCCCGTCTGCTTCGGGACACCCTCCAACTTCCGAAGGGAGACCCTGACGTTCGAGGTGGTCGGGTTCCGAGGAACCTACCACGCCGTGCTAGGGAGGCCATGCTACGCGAAGTTCATGGCCGTCCCCAACTACACCTACCTGAAGCTCAAGATGCCGGGCCCCAACGGGGTCATCACCGTCGGCCCCACGTACAAACACGCGTTCGAATGCGACGTGGAGTGCGTGGAGTACGCCGAGGCCCTCGCCGAGTCCGAGGCCCTCATCGCCGACCTGGAGAACCTCTCCAAGGAGGTGCCAGACGTGAAGCGCCACGCCGGCAACTTCGAGCCAGCGGAGACGGTCAAGGCCGTCCCTCTCGACCCCAGTGGCGACACCACCAAGCAGGTCCGGATCGGTTCCGGGCTCGACCCCAAATAGGAGGCAGTGCTCGTCGACTTTCTCCGCGCAAACGCCGACGTCTTTGCGTGGAGTCCCTCGGACATGCCCGGCATACCGAGGGATGTCGCCGAGCACTCGCTGGATATTCGGGCCGGAGCCCGACCCGTCAGGCAGCCTCTGCGCCGATTCGACGAGGAGAAGCGCAGAGCGATTGGCGAAGAGATCCACAAGCTGATGGCAGCAGGGTTCATCAAAGAGGTATTCCATCCCGAATGGCTTGCCAACCCTGTGCTTGTGAGGAAGAAAGGGGGGAAATGGCGGATGTGTGTAGACTACACTGGTCTCAACAAAGCATGCCCGAAGGTTCCCTACCCTCTGCCTCGCATCGACCAAATCGTGGATTCCACCGCTGGGTGCGAAACCCTGTCCTTCCTCGATGCCTACTCAGGGTATCACCAGATCCGGATGAAAGAGTCCGACCAGCTCGCGACTTCTTTCATCACGCCGTTCGGCATGTACTGCTATGTCACCATGCCGTTCGGATTGAGGAATGCGGGCGCGACGTACCAGCGGTGCATGAACCATGTGTTCGGCGAACACATCGGTCGCACAGTCGAGGCCTACGTCGATGACATCGTAGTCAAGACAAGGAAGGCTTCCGACCTCCTCCCAGACCTTGAAGTGACATTCCGGTGTCTCAAGGCGAAAGGAGTCAAGCTTAATCCTGAGAAGTGTGTCTTCGGGGTCCCCCGAGGCATGCTCCTAGGGTTCATCGTCTCCGAGCGAGGCATCGAAGCCAACCCGGAGAAGATCGCGGCCATCACCAGCATGGGACCCATCAAGGACTTAAAAGGGGTACAGAGGGTCATGGGATGCCTCGCGGCCTTGAGCCGCTTCATCTCACGCCTCGGCGAAAGAGGTCTGCCTCTGTACCGCCTCTTAAGGAAGGCCGAGTGTTTCGCTTGGACCCCTGAGGCCGAGGAAGCCCTCGGCAACCTGAAGGCGCTCCTTACAAAGGCGCCTGTCTTGGTGCCCCCGGCGGACGGAGAAGCCCTCTTGGTCTACGTCGCCGCGACCACTCAGGTGGTTAGCGCCGCGATTGTGGTCGAAAGGCAAGAGGAAGGGCATGCATTGCCCGTTCAGAGGCCGGTCTACTTCATCAGCGAAGTGCTGTCCGAGACTAAGATCCGCTACCCACAAGTTCAAAAGCTGCTGTATGCCGTGATCCTGACAAGGCGGAAGCTGCGACACTACTTCGAGTCTCATCCGGTAACTGTGGTGTCATCCTTCCCCCTGGGGGAGATCATCCAGTGCCGAGAGGCCTCGGGCAGGATCGCAAAGTGGGCGGTGGAAATCATGGGCGAAACGATCTCGTTCGCCCCTCGGAAGGCCATCAAGTCCCAGGTGTTGGCGGATTTCGTGGCCGAATGGGTCGACACCTAGCTGCCAACGACTCCGATCCAACCGGAGCTCTGGACCATGTTTTTCGACGGGTCACTGATGAAGGCGGGGGCTGGCGCGGGCCTGCTCTTCATCTCGCCCCTCGGAAAGCACTTGCGCTACGTGCTGCGCCTCCATTTCCCGGCGTCCAACAATGTGGCCGAGTACGAAGCTCTGGTCAACGGATTGCGGATCGCCATCGAGCTAGGGGTCAGACGCCTCGACGCTCGCGGTGATTCGCAGCTCGTCATCGACCAAGTCATGAAGAACTCCCACTGCCGCGACCCGAAGATGGAGGCCTACTGCGACGAGGTTCGGCGCCTGGAAGACAAGTTCTTCGGGCTCGAGCTCAACCACATCGCTCGGCGCTACAACGAAACCGCAGACGAGCTGGCTAAGATAGCCTCGGGGCGAACGACAGTCCCCCCGGACGTCTTCTCCCGGGATCTGCATCGACCCTCCGTCAAGCTCGACGACGCGCCCGAGCCCGAGGTACCCTCGGCTCAGCCCGAGGTACCCTCGGCACAGCCCGAGGTACCCTCGGCCCCCGAGGGCGGGGCACTGAACATCGAGGAAGGGCAGAGCGGGGCCACGCCAGATCAAGATTGGCAGGCCCCGTACCTGCAATATCTCCGCCGAGGAGAGCTACCCCTCGACCAAGCCGAGGCTCGGCGGGTAGCGCGACGCGCCAAGTCATTCGTCTTGCTGGGCGACGAAGAGGAGCTCTACCATCGCAGCCCCTCGGGCATCCTCCAGCGATGCATCTCCATCACCGAAGGTCGGGAACTGCTGCAAGAAATACACTCGGGGGCTTGCGGCCACCACGCAGCGCCCCGAGCCCTTGTCGGAAATGCTTTCCGGCAAGGCTTCTACTGGCCAACGGCGGTGGCTGACGCCACTAGAACTGTCCGCACCTGCGAAGGGTGCCAATTCTACGCGAAGCGGACACACCTGCCCGCTCAGGCTCTGCAGACAATACCCATCACCTGGCCCTTCGCTGTATGGGGTCTGGACCTCGTCGTCCCCTTGCAGAAGGCGCCCGGGGCTACACGCACCTGCTGGTCGCCATCGATAAATTCTCCAAGTGGATCGAGGTCCGACCTCTGAACAGCATCAGGTCCGAGCAGGCGGTGGCATTCTTCACCAACATCATCCATCACTTCGGGGTACCGAACTCCATCATCACCGACAACGGCACCCAGTTCACCGGCAAAAAATTCTTGGATTTTTGCGAGGATCACCATATCCGGGTGGACTGGGCCGCCGTGGCTCATCCCATGTCGAATGGGCAAGTAGAGCGTGCCAACGGCATGATTCTACAAGGGCTCAAGCCTCGGATCTACAACGACCTCAACAAGTTCGGCAAGCGATGGATGAAGGAACTCCCCTCGGTGGTCTGGAGCCTAAGGACGACGCCGAGTCGTGCCACGGGTTTCACGCCGTTTTTCCTGGTCTACGGGGCTGAAGCTATCTTGCCCACTGACCTGGAATACGGCTCCCCGAGGGCGAGGGCCTACACCGAACAAAGCAACCAAGCTAGCCGAGAGGAATCGCTGGACCAGCTGGAGGAAGCTCGGGACAGGGCCTTACTACACTCGGCGCGGTACCAACAGTCCCTGCGACGCTACCACGCCCGAGGGGTCCGGTCCCGAGAACTCCAGGTGGGCGATCTGGTGCTCCGGCTGCGGCAAGACGCCCGAGGGAGGCACAAGCTCACGCCCCCCTGGAAAGGGCCATTCGTCATCGCCAAAGTTCTGAAGCCCGGAACATACAAGCTGGCCAACAATCAAGGCGAAATCTACGGCAACGCTTGGAACATCAAACAGCTACGTCGCTTCTACCCTTAAGATGTTTTCAAGTTGTTCATATACCTCGCACCTACGCAAAGTTTAGTCGTCAAGGAAGGGTCGGCCTAGCCTCGGCAAAGCCCGACCCTCCCTCGGGGGCTAAAAGGGGGGAGACCCCCTCTGCGTCGAATTTTTCTCGAAAAAGGATCTCTTTTTAGCAGGATTTCTTTCGTGCTTCTTGACTACTTCGAAAAGCGGATCCTGGAAACGACGGAGTACACGTAAGCAGCCAAGGCTGACCGAGCCGAGGGACTCCTACGCCTCCGGGATACGGATACCTCACTCATCACCTTCTGCGATAAGTAACTTGCGCTCGGATAAAGCGACCCCGTGGACCGAACAAGTCTTCACGTTCGGAAGTTCTCCTTCCGAAGCAGTCCTTCAAGCTTTCTCGACTGAGTCGGGGACAGGGCCTCATGGACGGGTGAAAGTACGCGTAAGCGGCAAGGCCGACCGAGCCGAGGGATTCCCACGCCTCTGGGATACGGATACCTCACTCGTCCCTTCCGCGAAAAACAACTCTCGCTCACACAAACATCCCTGTTACCGACAGAGTCCAGATGCTCGAAACAAGAGGAAAAAAGGCGCAGCTTCGCAAGCGCGGCGAGGGTGTGTTTTTTCTGGCCTCGGCGGCCGCAGAAAGCACACGCTACAAGATGATCTGATCCTGCAGGCTCGGGTCTTCACGCTGAAGGGAGCCATAGCACCCTCGGCATCGACGACGTCTTCAGCAAAGTCCGACCCAGCCTCGGGCGGCGACGCGATCCAGGGACTCCTCCGGGAATCCGGTCCGAGCAGGCGGCTCAACCGGTTACCCCCGGGGCCTCGGTCAACCGGCTTCCAAGGGCGCCAGCCCGACCCGAGGCCTCAACTAATCGACTTTGGCGTCGGCTCCGCTGACGGACAACACGACTAGGCTCCGGCCAACCAGGTTCCCATTCTTGAGCCAACTCCGCCTCTGTTCATACTGATATCGCTACCCCTGGCCTCGGTCCACCGAAGGGCGGTCGAGGGGTCTCTTTAACTAAGCTAGAGGAGCCCCAGACAACAAGGCCAAACGGGCCGAGGGATTCCTACGCCTCCGGGATACGGATACCTCACCCGTCACCTTAACACGGGGCGACTCATGCTTGGTAAAGCGGTTCAGATAACCGACAGGCGAGACTTAGTGCTCGAAAATGAGGAAAAAACACGGCTCCGTGCCGAAATTACATACATGTTCAGGCCCCGACAGCCACAATGAACAAAAAACACTGGCATTCGAAGTGCCATTACGAACGGAACTCCGGTTCCCCCCTCCGCAGGAACGAACAGCCCCACTCCGAAGGGGAAGGCCTGCGGAGTAACAGAAGAACGATGAGCGGCCCGCTGCCGCCCGTTCCAACCGCGACGACAACCACCCCTGCCCTAGACAGCGAAGCGGCTTAGGCAGCAGCTTTGGGGCAGGTGTCGCGGCAGGAGGGCTCTCCCCCGCTGAGGACGAGAACCAGCCATTCAGGCAGGGAGACGGAGACCCAGGGCCACTAGCGCCCTACCTATCCCGGCATGGCTGGAGGAAGTCTCCGTGGGGCTCAAGGACACCCTTCACCCCCGGGCGCGAGGGGAAGAAAAGGGCAGCCGACCCACGCGGGGGCGGCCCCCCGGCTCGCCTCATCTTCCATCTTGGCCTGGATGACGAAAATCCTTGAGGCTGAGGGAGGGGAAGAGGCCGCAGCCCGGCTCGCTTTCCCCCACCATCAAGCCGGAGGTCGCCATCTCAGGTGACCGCCGGCGGAGGGGAGCAGCCGGGCAGCATGATGAAAATCCTTGAAGCCGAACGATGGCTGAGAGGTACCAACTCCCATGGAGTTGCGTTCCTCCAACGAGGAGGCGGAAAGGCGGCGGATACCCCCCATCCGGGGGCTTGGAAGATGGGAAGACACGACGCTTAAGGGAGGAAGAAGACATGGTTGCCTTCCGAAAGGAGTCTCCCTCCTTTTAAAGGCAACTCTCCCTACGTGTGCCCCTAGGCGCCACAGGCTGAGTCTTCTCCAACACACTCCAAGGCCCTCCCCCGCGACTCGGGGGCTGGGTCCCGCATGTCATGCAAGCCGGCTCAGGGCAGAAGAAGCCAAACCGCCGTGCGTGGTGCGCACGACCGTCCAGCGGTTACAGGCGACCCCCATTTTCGCCCAGACCAACGGGCAGAAGGGGCGGGCAGCCATGCAGGCGGCATGCAACCGCGCCAGGCGGACGCGCTTCTCCAACTTCTGACACGTCAGCTTGGGAACCCAGGCCCACGCGTCGAGCAACCGGCGCGCCAGTTGCTGCATGCAAGCAACCGCACCGCCACTTGTGCCACCATCGCGCCTCTTCGGTTGCGGAGCCAATGCCGCGACTCGAGGCAACCCAACAGCGCCAGCCTGGCGCGTCGGTCAAAGCGACCGAAAGTGGGCCGGCAGTAATAGCGGTGGCAGGCGGGCGGGCGCAGCGGTCACGTCGTCAGCCAGGCTCACGTCCCATCCCGGGACAGCAAGAGAGCCTCCTCTCACGGCGTGGAAACGGTGCACCCGTGACCCGTTCCTCGAACGGATCGCACACGCGCAACGGCCGCCCCGCCAACCACTCGCCCCGTCGCATTTACTCCGCGGCGGGACAGGCGGCGTCTCTGACGGGAGGAGCGCGCGACGCTTCACCTTCGCCATAATAACCGCGTCAGAAAAGGTATGCCACGTCGTCCGATTTTCGTATCCTTTTCCGTTTTCCTCTTTCTCTATCTCTTGCAACAGGGACCGGGAAAGGGGGATGCCCCGAAAGGGATCCTTCTCCGCGAAGGAACCGGGCTCCGAGCCCCCCACTACTGATCAGGGGTTCGAAGGCTGGCCCTCTGAAGGGTTCAACAGCCGCCTCAGATCGCGTGGGCCCGACACCCACTACTGGTCAGGGGTTCGAAGGCCAGCCCCCCGAAGGGTTCCATGGCCGCCTCAGTCTACTCGGGCTCCGCGCCCATTACTGATCAGGGGTTCGAAGGCTGGCCCCCGAAGGGTTCACAGTCGCCTCAGACACCGAGCGAGGGATGACCAGGGGTACGTTCGATACATAACCGAGGCTCAGGCTGCGCTCCCGAGGTACCCTAGGACATTTCCGAGACCAGCAGGAACGATCTTGTAACGGAATCCCATCGGAGGGAGGCATCGAGCCCTCGGACCCCGTCGCCAGGGGACCGGGTCCGGCAAATCACCCGCAGGTACTTTTGGGCGTGCCTCTGGGCCCCTAGCCGACCCCCAACGAACGGGGCACGGACGTCCACTCGGATTACCCGCTTGCAGCTCACCGGAGACACCATGTTCGGTGCCCATCGAGGGTAACATGGCGCACTCCCCCCCTCCTCCTTGCGGAAAGGCGACGTAGGGGCGTATGTAAAAAGTCGAGTCTGTCCCTGATCGTCCTCTCGCCCTGTGCGGAGGCTCGGGGCTGCTCTCGCAAAAACCGGCCCCGGCCAAATCGTTGACAGCGTCAACATACCAGCCGGAGAGCTTGAGCCCCGACCGTGCACCCGGGCTACGGCCAGTTCGCATGAGGGAACGACCAGGCCAGCCAAAGCGTTACGCGAGGTATTAAGACCTCGAAGGAGTGTAACCACTCCTCCGAGGCCTCGGGGGCTACACCCGGCGGGTGCGCTCGCGCGCACCCGCCGGAACGAAAGGCAACCGAGAAAGGCTGGTCCCCTTGCAAAAAAGTGCGACAAAAGCCTCCAAGCGAGTGCTAACACTCCCTTCGAGGCTCGGGGGCTACTGTCGGGGACCATAATTAGGGGTACCCTCAAGACGCCTAATTCTCAGCTGGTAACCCCCATCAGCATAAAGCTGCAAAGGCCTGATGGGTACGATTAAGTCAGGGATCAGTCCACACGAGTGACTCGATCATGCTTCACCCGAGCCTAGCCTCGGCCAAGGGCAGCCGACCTCGAGAGACTTCCGTCTCGCCCGAGGCCCCCTTTTTATGGCGGATACATCACCGGCTCGCCCGAGGCCTTGGCTTCGCTCAGAAGCAACCTTGACTAAATCGCCACACCGACTGACCAAATTGCAGGGGCATTTAACGCAAAGGTGGCCTGACACCTTTATCCTGACACGCGCCCCCGGCAGAGCCGAAGTGACCACCGTCACTCCACCGCTCCACTAACCAGTCTGACAGAGGGACAGCGCCGCCTGCACCACTCCGACTGCAGCACCACTCGATAGAGTGAGTCTGACCGGCGGTCAGGTCTTGACAAAGGCGCCACGGCGAACTCCGCTCCGCCCGACCCCAGGGCTCGGACTCGGGCTAAGACCCGGAAGACGGCGAACTCCGCTCCGCCCGACCCCAGGGCTCGGACTCGGGCTGAGACCCGGAAGACGGCGAACTCCGCTCCGCCCGACCCCAGGGCTCGGACTCGGGCTGAGACCCGGAAGACGGCGAACTCCGCTCCGCCCGACCCCAGGGCTCGGACTCGGGCTAAGACCCGGAAGACGACGAAACTCCGCCTCGCCCGACCCCAGGGCTCGGGCTTCGCCTCGGCCGAACGACTTCCGCCTCGCCCGACCCCATGGCTCGGGCTCGGCCACGGCAACAGAAGACGGACTCGACCTCGGCTTCGGAGGAACCCCCACGTCGCCCTGCCTAGGGCACAGACCGCCACGTCAACAGGAAGCGCCATCATCATCCTACCCCGAATCGACTCGGGTCACGGAGAACAAGACCGGCGTCCCATCCGGCCAGCTCCGCCAGAGGGGCAATGATGGCGCTCCACAAGCTCTATGACGACGGCGGCCCCCAGCTCTCTTACGGAAGCAGAACGACGTCAGCAGGGACTCAACCGCTCCAACAGCTGTCCCTCCGCCAGGCTCCGCCGCACCTCCGACAGCCACGATATCACACCAGCAGGGTGCCCAGATCTCTCCGGCTGCCACATTGGCATGTACCTAGGGCGCTAGCTCTCCCTCCGCTAGACACGTAGCGCTCTGCTACACCCCCCATTGTACACCTGGATCCTCTCCTTACGACTATAAAAGGAAGGACCAGGGCCTTCTCAGAGAAGGTTGGCCGCGCGGGACCGAGGACGGGACAGGCGCTCTCTTGGGGCCGCTCGCTTCCCTCACCCGCGTGGACGCTTGTAACCCCCCTACTGCAAGCGCACCCGACCTGGGCGCGGGACGAACACGAAGGCCACGGGACTTCCACCTCTCTCACGCTCGACTCCGGCCGCCTCGCCTCTCCCCCCTTCGCGCTCGCCCACGCGCTCGACCCATCTGGGCTGGGGCACGCAGCACACTCACTCGTCGGCTTAGGGACCCCCCTGTCTCGAAACGCCGACACCTTTCTTTGGCATCGTGCCGACTGAAGGAGAATATCCACTGGGACACATCTACATGCCGATCACCTTCAGAACTCCGGAAAATTACAGAACCGAGTTCCTGAGGTTCGAGGTGGCAAACTTCGACTGCGGGTACAACGCCATCATCGGCAGGCCAGGATTGGCAAAGTTCATGGCCATTCCACATTATACGTACATGATATTGAAGATGCCAGGACCACAAGGAATCATAACTGTGCGCGCTGACTTCCAAGGCGCCGCAGAATGTTTCCGAGTGGCCATTCAGGCGGCCCTCACCACCAAACCGTCAGCGACTTCTTCTGCGCAGGCGATCTCAAAGCCTGAGGAAGACCTCGTGGTGCCTGCGAATGAGGCTCAAGCCGTGACCTCTATGCGGTCGACCGAAGAAACTAAGAGAATCAACCTCGGGTTCGTCGATGAGCGCAAGACCGCCATCATCAGTTCCAGCCTGGATGATAAATAGGAAAGCGCGCTCGTCTAGTTCCTACAGGATAACCGAGACATATTCGCATGGCAACCTGCAGATATGCCAGGAGTCCCGGAGAACTGGCCGAGCACAAATTGAAGGTCTACCCCTAGGCGAGGCCGATCCGACAAAAATTACGTCGCTTCACGCCCGACAAGAGAGAAGCCATCCGTGCGGAGTTGGCTCGCTTGTTCGCGACCGGATTCATTAGAGAAGTGTTACACCCTGAGTGGTTAGCAAACCCTGTTCTTGTACTCAAAAAGAATAGAGTGGATTGGCGCATGTGCGTCGACTATACGGATCTCAACAAACACTGTCCGAAGGATCCCTTCGGACTTCTCAGAATAGATCAGGTGGTAAACTCGACCGCCGGATGTTCTATGTTGTCTTTCTTGGATTGCTACTTCGGGTATCATCAGATCAGCCTGGCAAAAGAAGACGAAGAAAAAACAGCATTCATCACCCCGTTTGGAGCCTTCTGTTATACCTCCATGCCGTTTGGCCTCAAAAACGCTGGAGCGACTTACCAAAGGGCTATTCAGACATGCTTAGCCGACCACTGGGGCAAGCGTGTGGAAGCCTATGTGGATGATGTGGTGATCAAGATAGAAAACTCAGAAAATTTCATTAAAGATTTACAGATGGTCTTTAACAGTCTACGGCGATATCGATGGAAGCTTAATCCTGAAAAATGCATCTTCGGAGTACCAGCAGGAAAATTGCTCGGGTTTATTGTCAGCCACCGAGGAATTGAGGCCAATCGAGAAAAGATCGAGGCTATCATGAGAATGGAAGCACCGCGATCACAGAAGAAAGTACAAAGACTTACCGAATGCATGGCAGCCCTAAGCAGGTTCATATCAAGGCTGGGAGAAAAAGGCCTATCGTTCTATAAGTTGCTCAAGAAGGCAGACAATTCCAGTGGACTTCAGAGGCTCAGGAAGCTCTAGACGCACTGAAGAAATTCCTGACAACACCACGAGTGCTAAAACCGCCACGCCGAGCCACGCCGAGTCAACCGGCTGAAGATCTGCTGTTATACATCTCTTGCACGACTCACATGGTGAGCACCGCGTTAGTAGTCGAGCGAGCAGAAGAAGGACACGCGTACCCAGTGCAACATCCTGTCTATTTCATCAGTGAAGTCCTGGGTCCCTCGAAGAAGAAATACCCTCAAGTTCAGAAACTATTGTATGCAGTACTTCTAACTGCACGCAAGCTCTGTCACTACTTCGACGACCACAAAGTCATAGTAGTCACTGGATTTCCAATAGGGGATATTCTCCACAATAAAGAAGCCATCAGAAGAATAGCCAAGTGGGCCTGTGAACTGGGAGCTCATGACATTGAGTTTCGACCTCGCGCTGCAATCAAGACTCAAGCACTAGTTGACTTCGTATCAGAATGGACCGAGCAACAAGTGCCCAATAACCCGGAGATTGCAGAAGTATGGCGAATGTATTTCGATGGCTCGTTGAAGCTACAGGGGGCAGGTGCAGGGATCCTCTTCATCGCACCTGGAGGTGAACAACTCAAATATGCTCTTCAATTGTTATTCCCAGCGTCCAACAATGCAGCAGAGTATGAAGCTTTGATTCATGGACTGAACATTGCCATATCACTGGGCATCAAGAGACTGATGGTATATGGGGACTCTCTGGTGGTCATAAGTCAGATAAACAAAGAGTGGGATTGCTCAAATGACTCCATGGGGAAATACTGCTCCGTCGTCCGAAAGCTGGAAAACAAGTTTGAAGGTTTGGAATTTCATCATATGGAGAGAGACCGCAACACGGCAGCTGATGCATTGTCAAAACTAGGATCCAGTCGGATTCAGGTCCTGCCTGGAGTTTTCATCCAAGAAGTACTGCACCCGAGCATTTCACTAGATCGGGTAGAGGAATGCAATATTCTGAGCCAACCAGAGTCAGATTCTGATGACTGGAGGGAGCCAATCATCAAGTACGTAAAGAATGAGGAGGAGCCGGATGACAAAAATGCAGCAGAGCGCATTGCAAGGCAGTCAGCTCATTATACACTCATTGGGGAAACACTATATAGAAGGGGTGCATCAGGAGTCCTCATGAAATGCATTCTTTCAGCTACTGGGAAGCAACTGCTAGATGAGGTCCATGCTGGGCAATGCGGGATACACGCAGCATCTAGGACTTTGGTTGGGAAGGTCTTCAGGTCTGGTTTCTACTGGCCAACGGCAAAGAGTGATGCCACCGAGTTAGTCCAGAGGTGCGAAGTTTGTCAGTACTTATCAAAACAGCAGCATCTACCAGCATAGCAACTGCAAACCATACCTGTAACCTGGCCGTTCGCGTGCTGGGGACTGGATATGATTGGACCTTTCAAGAAAGCTCAAGGAGGATACACTCATGTACTGGTTGCTATCGACAAATTCACTAAGTGGATAGAATTCAAACCCATTGCTTCTCTAACTTCAGCTAAGGCAGTGGAATACAGGACATAATATTCAGGTTTGGGATACCGAATAGCATCATAACCGACCTAGGATCCAATTTCACAAGCTCAGAGTTCTTCGATTTATGTGAACAAAAGAGCATTCAGATCAAATATGCCTCGGTGGCGCACCCAAGAGCCAACGGGCAAGTAGAAAGAGCCAACGGGATGATATTGGAGACGCTCAGAAAGAAAGTCTTCGACAAGAATGAAAAGTTCGCAGGAAAGTGGATCAGAGAGTTGCCATATGTTGTCTAGAGCCTAAGGACTCAACCTAGCCGAGCTCTGCATGGAAACACTCCTTTCTTTATAGTCTATGGTTCGGAGGCAGTGCTACCCGCTGATCTCAAGTTTGGGGCACCGAGATTAATCTTTGAAAGCATAGCATAAGCTGAAGCTACTAGACTGGAGGATGTTGATATACTAGAAGAAGAACGATTGAATACGGTGATTCAGTCAGCCTGGTATCAGCAAACTCTGAGGCGCTATCATGATAAGGCCATACGGCATCGATCCTTCACCGTGGGAGATCTCGTCCTCTGCCGAATTCTAACGGGGGAGGGACGGCACAAATTGTCGCCACTATGGGAAGGACCATTCATAGTAGCAGAGGTCACTCGACCTGGGTCATATTGTCTTACTCAAATGGACGGCACGGAAATTGGAACTCATGGAATATAGAACATCTCAGGAAATTCTATCCTTAGCTAGATTTCAAGAGCTACTGGGACGGCATTGTATTCTGTAAATTGGGAAACACATCATCAATAAAAAGACTTCATTCTCAAGGGCACTCAAGCTGTTTATCGTTAATCTGCATACTTACTCAACTCAGGGTGACCACTATACCCTACTAACGGAGCAATCGACTTAAGTCGGCGACGACTTAAGGCGGTGTGACATGCTCACGCTTACTTAACTCAGGGTGACCACTATACCCTACTAACGGAGCAATCGGCTTAAGTCGGTAATAACTTAAGGCGGTGCGACATGCTCACGCTTACTTAACTCGGGGTGACCATTATACCCTACTAACGGAGCAATCGACTTAAGTCGACAACGACTTAAGGCGGTGTAACATGCTCACGCTTACTTAACTCAGGGTGACCACTATACCCTACTAACGGAGCAATCAACTTAAGTCAGTGACGACTTAAGGCGGTGTGACATGCTCACGCTTACTGAACTCAGGGTGACCACTATACCCTACGGATAGAAGCAGTCGGTTTAAGTCGGTAGTGACTTAAATCGGTGCGGCGCGCTCATGTCTGCTCGATCCAACACAAGCACGTTTGCGATTACTCATCTTAGGGTGATCTCTATGCCTCGCGATATAAGAAGAAGTTTCAAAATCATCACACTGCATTTACTTCCACAATTGTAACCACTGTTGGATTCTAACAACAGGAAAATAATAATGGCATTCAGCACTGAAAACACTTTCTGACAGAATATTCAAGCACACTAACCACATACACAATGCATTCAGTGTTTCTACTTGGTAATGTTTTTCTCAGGAGCGACCGATGAAGAAGGGCGACTCAAAGAATCAGGAGCAGCATTCACATCTGCAACTATGTCATCAGGGACAATCACACCGGGTCTCTTCATCAAGATTCGCCCCGCGCGAATGGCTTTGTCCATAGCCTTGTCGCGCTGGGCCTTCAGAGTAGCGGAAGCGTCTTCAGCAGCCTTGATAGCCAACCGAGCAACTTCTAGCTCCTGGACGACTGATCTTTTGGAAGCGTGCAGATCCTTGATGATGGAATCTTTGCTCGACACCAATTGCCTAAGATGAATCATATCGTCCAGGGACTCTTGTAGCTTGTAACGATGATTATCCAAATCCTCCATGGTGAAGCGATGGCTCCTCTCCAAGATAGTCAAAGAATTGCTAGCATCGCTATACAACTTGTCGAGGTTGTCACGAGAAGTCGCAAGGGCACGTTTTTCCTCCTACAGACAAGAATCAGCTCTCAAATGTCAAACAAGCATTAAGAACACAGCAGAGAAAGCCAAGTAAAGCATAATTCATTGGCCACCTTTTCAGAGTCAAGCTGAGCACTGAGAGAGGAATTCAACATGTTGGCATCATTCAGAGAAGTAGAAACCCGAGCCAAGTCCGTCTGACCTTGAGAATATTTCTCCTCAAGATCGGAGTACCGCCGGGCCATATCTAGCAGGAAACCGTTAAACAAGGGTATTCAGTCAAAGAGGAGATCAATCAAGTAGCCAAGGAAAAAACAAAGGGCACTAACCAGCATTTGCCATCTCCAAATCAGATACCCTCTGCTAAAGCAGCACTGGATTCCAATGTGTTAGAGACATAACTCTTTCCAGGACAGAGGCACCCTGCGATCTCAGCTAACCGGCCATCTCGTCAACCAAAGCCTAACATGGAAAACAAATGAGTACAAAGGCAGTATTTCACCCGGAGTATAGCTAGATCAGGAAAAGTCAAAATACTTGGAGATTGGAGAAGAACGAAGGAAGCCCCAAGTCATGGGAAGTCAGTTGATGACTAGACAAAGGATTATCAACCGAGGCAATCTGCAAAGCATCATTGGGGACCAACTCAGCATCACCAACAGAAATCAAAACTCTAGCATCAAGTGCGCCGGACTCTAAGGCGACTTCCTGACCCAAAGCACACACTGCTGCCATGCAATCAGAATGTGGAGGAGAAGACTCGACATGGACATCCATGGAAGTATGAGAAGGGGAACCCGCTCGGACACCCTCGGGGGCTGGGTCATAGCTCGTGCTGCCCACCCAAGCTGGATCATTACCAGCAACACCCTTGGGGCTGGGTAAACGCTAGCGCCATCCTTGGGGAACGGGTTCTCTATAGCAGCCACCTCTAAGGCTGAAGGATTTTCAACCACTTCCATGGAAACAGAGAAATTTAGATCGGCCTCTTGACTCTTAAGACCGTGCTCCAAGGTCGATGAGGCACGAGACGCTGCTCGGGAAGACTCTAACCCGACATCAGACATATCAGCGTAGACTTCCATCATTCCACCATCTATCGGCTCGGACAGCAGATCTTCAGGGACCATATCTTAGAGAGTCTGATCAAAATTTGCCAGAGACAATTCTTGTAGACCAACGAGAGCAGACAAAGCTGGAGAAGGAACACCACTACTCTCCCCACTGACTATATAGCGCCGACTGTTCTTCCGAATTAAGGGGATTTCCTCCTCCTCTTCCTCATCCTCATCAATAATACGAGCGGCACACCCATTGGGGTCAGCATCATCAAGATTACACCCATTGGGGTCAGCATCATCAAGGTCACACCCATTGGGATCAGCATCATCAAGGTCACACCCATTGGGGTCAGCTCCAGTAAAAATCGGCACCGGTACGTCCTCGGCAGCAGGAGCAGAAGGGTCGGCATCCTAATTCAAGCATGACACTCGCCGAAGCCGTCTCTTTTTCTTTTTCTTCCCCTCAGCAGGAGAAGTTGGATGACTGGCTTGGCGGGGACGCTTCGGGCGAATGCTAGCAGATCTTTGAATGTCCAAAGTTTTTCCAGGCTCTGGGATAGTTACAACAGCTAGTGTTTCAACAAGGACCGAATCAGAGGAATCCTCAGCCAACATATCCAGCATAGCACTTATTTCTACGTCGCTCGGGTTTATAGGCATCTCAAAGTGAACCTGTCTCTCATCATTGGGGATTTCACCAAGCGAATCAATAAAAGCCTCAACCTCCTCGGGAGAGGGTCGCACTCTAAGGCCTAAACCACTGTCACCAGCAGGAGGATTTGACACAAAACTGATGAAAGTCTTGGGAGGAGGCAGATTCCAGGCAGAATACGCAACAAGAGCACCAATATTCGACACCTTGCCTCTAAGAATCATCTCAAGCCGGCTTACCAGATCCACAGCAGGAATCCTTCTGTTGGTAACCCGGGTTGAGTCAGTGATACCACGATACAGATAAGCTGGGTACGCTCTGTCCTTCAGTGGCTGAATGTTCTTAAAAACAAAATCGGCGACCACAGCTTCAGCAGTCAGACCTTTCTCCTTCAACAAACCAACCTCGGCAAGCAGAACCCAAGCCTCAGCTATCTCCAAGTCTGTGGGGGATTCAGTCCAACTTGGAGCGTGAACATCCGGCTGTCTCCCTGACCGAGGGGGGAGAGAATTCCCGTGATTCTCTATGATAAACCATTCCAGGCACCATCCTTTGATGCTGTCCTTGAGTGGGATGTCGAGGTACTCTGTCTTCCTCCCACGGCGCATTTCCAAACTCGCACCACCCACGAGCTGGTGCTGTCCCCCGGCCATCCCAGGCCGACAGTGATACAAGTATTTCCACAAGCCAAAATGTGGCAGAACACCAAGGTAGGCTTCACACAAATGAACAAAGACGGCAACTTGCAGAATAGAATTGGGATTCAGATGAGTTAGATTCAGATGATAGAAATCAAGGAGACCGTGAAAGAAAGGAAAAATAGGGAGAGCAAGGCCGCGGATGAGAAAAGGAATATAAATAACGGACTCGTGGGTGTCCTCTGTCGGGACAGTGACCCCACGGCAGATCCGCCAAGAACAAAGTTCCTTCGGAGGAAGAACTCCGATGGAGACAAGATGAAGAAGGTTAGACCTAGAAACAACAGACATGTGGTTACCTGCGAAAGGCAACTGACTATTGGGATCGATGGGAGGAATAGTCGTGGCAGATGAACTCTGATTCCTCCGTTTGGGCACCATCTCAACCTCGCTGGCGAACTGAGCGAAAGTAAGATTACAAGAAAGCAGAGAAGGTCTGGATGCAGAAAAGCAGGGCTAGGGCTCAGAATGCAGAGGCATGCGACGGTGCAGTACAAATGAGGTTTTCCCGGGCCAGATGCCATTTCTAAAAGTGCCCAGTCACCACTCGGCCGTTGTTTCCATAAACGCCGATGTGGCCTAATACAACTCATTTGTTATTTCTAGAACGCTGACGTGTCGAGTCATCACTCGGCTGTTATTTCCAAAACGACCGACGTGGCCCGTTATGACTCGGTCGTTATTTCTAAAACACCGACGTGGCCCGTTATCACTTGGCTGTTATTTCTAAAACGCCAACGTCGCAAGTAATCACTCAGTCGTTATTTCCAAAACGACAACGTGGCTCAAAAGGACTCGGCTGTTACCTCTAAAACGCCAGCGTCGCAAAAAGAACCACTCAGTTACCACCTCTGAAAATACTAACAGTAAATCAGCCGTTTTTTCTCTACGAATATGCAGGCAGATCTAAAAAAACAACTCGACGATTCCAAGTCATTACTCAAGCATTACTTTCGAGAACAACGGCTACGTTAAAGCATAAACACGATTCATCGATCGACTGAAAAAGGAACGGCGACAAAGCAAAGAAACACTGAATGGGATGAAGTCTTATTCATTATAAAAGGAGGGGAAGTATCACCAAACTTAAAAAACCAACTCATTATGAGTCGGTTTTCTCCCCACTGTTCGATACATTACACTACTACATTACATTTCACTACACTATACTACTAACTACCACTACATTATTCTACTAATACTACTTCTACTATTACCTATCTATACTAATATTTAAACCAGTGGTGCTTAGCCACTGGCCTTGTTGCTGCCCCTGCCGCTGCCGCTGCCATCGCCGCTATCGCCCTTGCCGCTATCGTCGCCGTCATCGTCGCCCTCGCCATCGCCGCCACCGCCGCTCTCCTCGGACGAGTCCGAGGAGTTCTACTCGTCCGAGGAGACCTCCGACTCATCCGAGCCCTCGAGCCCGGCACGCTCGATGGCCTGGATGTAGGACCACACCTCCGTGGCGATCCCCTGGGAGTCGTCTGAGTCATCATACGACGCCGGGGGAGAGGCAGGGATCAGCGATCCCTCAGACCCGAAGGAGAACTCCTCCTCCGAGTACTCGAAATCGCCGAAATCCTCCAAGGGAGGAGTCGGCTCGCGTTTTCGCTTATCGCCGGAATGGTGTGAAGAGCTCCCGCCTTTCTTGCTCTTGCCCATGGTGGAGTAGAAGAAGAAGAAAAGAGAATAAGCAACAAGCGGCAGTAAGGTGTGAGGATGATGGAGAAGCAAGCATACTATTTATAGAAGAAGAAGGCAACTGCTCACCTCCTACCACGGCCACTGAACAGTCGCAAAAATTCAATATGCAATTCAAATTGTCTGGAAACACGTCAGGCGGCTGGCGCCGTTTCACGTAACACGGCACCCATTGGGACTCAAGTCAACTGCATGGATGATATGATTACACCCGCGGTCACATCGAGTTACTACTCAGGGACAGTTTGCTAAACGCTCAGCGCACCAAGTCGTCCCTTGCCCACACCCATTGGGGGGACATCCAGGAATTTTCAATAGATTTTCCCAAGCAGTCGCATCCATACAGTATACGCAATGAATACGTCAAGACAGAAGGAAGATATCGACGGATATCAAAGGAAATCCAAAAATATCCGATGAAGTACAAGTCTAATCAACAGGAGCATCAAAGCACAGAGCGAAATAATGACCAGCCAAGGGCCATCTACCGGATGTCCAATCCATCGCCGATCAAGTAAAGTTCAAGCCAGTGCATGGGCAGGCCGTATTGATGACCACAAAAAGACAAAACTATATGCTGATCTCTAAAGCGTAAACTGAGGAGACAATGCTGATCTCTAAGGCATGAGTCTAAATCGAAGATAGTGGTTTCTGAAAAATCGTGGAATGAAGACCTTTGAGTGGATTATTTTCAGTAATCCACTCAAAGCTCGGGGGCTACACCCATTGGGTGCACCTCCGGTGCACCCAATGAATCATGAGATCCCGAAGAACAAATGCTGATCTCTAAAGTATAAGCTGGTGATAAAATGCTGATTTCTAAAGCATCTGTCTAAGTCGGAAACTACGATTCTTAAAGAAGTATGAGATGAGGACCTTTGAATGGATTATTTTCAGTAATCCACTCAAAGCTCGGGGGCTACACCCATTAGGTGCACCTTCGGTGCACCCAATGAATCCTTAACCTCTGAGAGCAAAGCGTCGACCTCTAAGGCACGAACAGAGTACCGATCACTAAAGATTAAAAGCAAAAAACTGAAGAACGAAGCCAGAAAAAGATGATAGAAGACCATTCTTACCAAGTTACTCAGAGCTGGAGGTAACAACTTAGTAGACATGTTTCAAAATTGCAAGCTGGACCTGGAATCTTTGGGCCGATTATTTCAAAATCAGCACAAAGATTGGGGGCTTGTGGGGGACAGATATCCTCGGGTCCACTAGAAGGCAAGAAGGCCTCACGAAAGACCCCAGGCCCATTATTCCACGAGGCCATCCCTTCGTGGGCTAAGGGAGGAACTTTCAATAGAGCGGATCAACACAAGGACGGATCGACTTGAGCTCGTATGGTTCGCCAAGCTTAAACGCTATCTGCAGCATTGATCCGACTTTCCCTCGCGGCGCCCTCAGACGTCGGAACCGAAGGATTATGAGTCGGTGAGATTATAGGAAGATAAACTCAGTCGGTTCACTATTACTTAGGAACACGTGGTTATCATATTCGCATGTAACGCCCCGCGGTCGAATATATAAGGCCTAGAGAGCACCCCCTCAGAACAGATCTCACCTTTTAGCCATACACCCAACTCTCTGGTATCCTTCATACTAGAGAACTCTCTTGTAATCCACCACATAAAGTATTCATGTCAGGACGTAGGGTGTTGCGCATCTCCAAGCGGCCCGAACCTGTACAAAATTGTCCACTGTCTCTCGCGCGTCAAGCGCGAACCATCGAGCTACAGTCGGTAACACCGTCCTACTCCAAAAAGCACCTCAAGGGGCAACCCTGGGTGCGCGGTCGGACCCAAAACACCGACACTTTGAGAGCCAAGTCCTTTCTCTTGGAAGATGACTCATCCTTGTCATTGATGTGCATGTACATCTCATGAGCATTGATCTTTCCCAAAATCTGTGTAGGTGTGGCAACTGAAAGATCCATCTGATGCAACACAGTGACAATGTGTCCATATTTGTCAATTGGGAGGACACTGAGAATCTTCCTCACAACATCCGGTTGTGAAATTTGTGTAAGCCCCAAGCCATTTACTTCCTCTACAAGAATATTAAGACGTGAGTACATAGCATTAGCATTTTCATTAGCAAGCATCTCAAAAGAATTTAATTTTCTCATAGCAATGTGATATCTCTCCTCATGCTCACTTCTAGTTCCTTCATGTAGAGCACATATGTCCATCCACAAATCATGAGCATTTCTGTGATTTCTAACTCTATTAAACACATCTTTGCAAAGGCCTCTAAAGAGAATGTTTTTGGCCTTAGCATTCCATTTGTCATAGTTAAACTCTTCTCCTACTAGATTTGTGGGATCTCTAGGTTCGGGGAAACCTTGTATGGCGACTTTGTAGACACCAATGTCTATAGCCTCTAAATAAGCTTCCATACAAATTTTCCAATATGGAAAAATCGTCACCATCAAAAACGGGAGGAGGTCCATCCCCACCGAACATCGTTACTCTAGCGGTTAAGCTAATCTAAGAGCAACAAGGCTCTGATACCAATTGAAAGGATCATGATGCCCAAGAGGGGGTGAATTAGGCTTTTCTAAAAATCAACACTAATTAAAACCTAAGCAAGAGCCCAACTTCACCACAACAACTAGCAAAAAGAGAATAATACTAGAAATACAACAATGCTAAGACAATATTTCAAATACTTGCTAAACAAATACACAATATAAAAAGCTTGAATTAAGTGTGTAATGTAAAGCAAGGTTTAGAAGACTCCTCCAATTTTTCCCGAGGTATCGAAGAGTCGGCACTCTCCCCTAGTCCTCGTTGGAGCACCCACGCAAGGGTATCGCTCCCCCGTGGTCCTCGTAAGAACCAAGTGCTCACTATGAGATGATCCTTTGCCACTCCGGCGCGTTGGATCCCTCACGACCGCTTACAAACTTGAGTCAGGTCACCAGCAAGATCTCCACGGTGATCACCGAGCTCCCAACGCCACCAAGTCATCTAGGTGTTGCCGATCACCAAGAGTAACAAGTCATAGACTTTCGCTTGACCAAGAGAAGCCTAATGCATGTGGTGTGTGCTCTAGGTGGCTCTCGCTAGTGCTAATGAGGTCCAAATGCAGGATTAAGATTCTCAAATCACCTCACTAGGCTTTGTGGTGCTTGCAATGCTCTACCAAAGTGTAGGAGTAAATATGGGCAGCAAGACCGTGAATATGGTGGGTGGAGGGGGTATAAATAGCCCTCACCCACCAACTAGCCGTTACCAGGAATCTACTGCGCATGGGCGCACCGGACAGTCCGGTGCGCCAACGGTTGACTCCAACGGCTAGTTCTGACAGCTAGCCGTTAGGTAGATGGCACACCGGACAGTGAACAGTCACTGTCCGGTGTGCACCGGACAGTCCGGTGTGCCACTAAAATTCAACTTTCAAACCTTGCGCTCTCGGGTTTCTGCTATGGGGAAAGACCTTCCCCGGGCCAACTTGGCCCCACTGGAAGAGGGTGCACCGGACAGTCCGGTGCCCCACTTACAGAAACCCTAAATTCTATTTTATGTTGTTTTTCGAATCGGTTTTCGTTCTAACTCGTGAGTATGTTCTAGAGTGACACCTAGCACTAAATGTTAGTGTGAATATGCACCAACACTACACTAGAACTCTCTTGGTCAAACTACTCATCGACAACCCCTCTTTATAGTACGGCTAAAACAAAATAAAAGACCTAACTATATCACGAGTGTCTGCAACTCCTTGACACTCGGAATACGAAGACCTTCACTTTTTGTTTCGTCGCTTTAGTCGTCGCTTCAAGTTCTTATCTCCGAGATTGTTTTCACCGTTGTAGTACATCTACCTGTAATACGACCTAACTTACCATTTGCCTTTGCAAAACACACGTTAGTCACATATAAAATTATGTTGTCATTAATCACTAAAACCAACCAGGGGCCTAGATGCTTTCACCTCGATAGTTGGTACAACTTTGAATATCTCTCTTGTTCTTGAAGATTGGTACTAATGTACTCCTCCACTCATCGGGCATCTTATTTGATTGAAAAATATGGTTGATCAACTTGGTTAGCCAAACTATAGAGATGTCCCCTAAGGCATTTCCACACCTCTATTGGGATACCATCCGCACACATCGCCTTGTCCCCTTCATCCTATTTAATGCTTCTTTGACCTCCGACTCTTGGATCCTGCGTACAAAGCATCTATTTAAATCATCAAAGGAATCATCAAACTGGGTGTCCATAGTCTCATTCTCACCATTGAAAAGATTGTCAAAATACCTCTGCCACCTTTGTTTGATGTCGTGTCCTTTCACCAAGAGTTGATACATCCCATCCTTAATGCATTTAACTTGGTTGAGGTCCCTCGTCTTCCTTTCCCGAATCCTAGCCATCTTATAGACATCCTTTTCTCCTTCCTTTGTACTTAATCTTTGGTAAAGATCATCATAGGCTTGACCATTTACCACATAGCTCGCTTTGCAGTCTTCTTTGCCACCTTATGTCTCTCTATGTTGAACACGCTCCTATCATGGAACAGGCTCATGTAATATTGCCTTTTCAACGTCCTCGGTCCACCACCAAGTATCTTTAGGTTCACATCTGCTCCCTTTGGTCACTCCAAACACCTCTGAGGTCACCTTCCTAATACAAGTTGCCATCTTCACCCACATGTTGTTTGCATCATCTTCTTCGGACCAAACGCCCTCCACAATAACTCTTTCCTTAAAAACTTTGAATGTCTCCCCTTTAAGTTTCCACCACTTCGTCCTTGTAAAATTGGCTTGTTTTATCCCTATGGGTATGGATTTGAAGACGAAAGTCAACCACCACAAGTTTATGTTGGGGCATGACACTCTCTCTAGGTACCACCTTACAATCCAAACATGCATGTTTATCTTCTCTCCTTATGAGAATGAAGTCGATCTGGCTCAAACGATGGCCACTAAACTCTAAAGTTAAGTTGTGTTATTTTTTCTAAACGTCATTTTGTTCAGTTAGAACCAAAACCGAGTCGAAAAGACTAAAATTTGAAATTTTTAGTTTCGCTTCTTGGATACATATTTCGGTTCTAGTTTTTTAAATAAAAATTGAGGAACCGAACTGAAGAACCAAATGCCCAGACCTAGGTACAAGGTTAACTGTTGTCGAGAAACGTTGCATGGGCTATCCTAGGTGATTTCCTGCTAATAGGTGGGCCCTGCACTGGTGTGATAGTAGATCAATGGCTATGGACATATTTAGCTGGCTAGCCATCTAGCCAGGTCAGTCGTAGCCTAACTAGATATAGCCATTGAGGTCTGTTTGATTGTATCTGAGTCAAGGTGGTGCTACCGGGCTATGAGGTTGGCTTAGGTTGAATTGTTGTTTGTTTGAGCTTGTCGGACCATGTTTTTGAAGATTTTGGCTAAGTATTTGCATGTAGGTGTATATTGAGTTAAGGTTTTTATTTTGTTGGACTGTGTCACACTATTGTTTGTAAGAATGAGTGATTACCATTTGAATAAAAAGTGTTTACCATTGCATTATAGAAAGTATTAGTACAATTCATTCGTCCATTTTATCGAGTTACATGACAATTTAGCATATGATGATGATGATAATTACAAACTACATAACAATGACAATGTATTTGGCATTAGTAAGTTTAAATCCTAATTTCTTCTTATTATTAACCGTACTTTTGAGTTTAAGTCTATTACAATCTAATGTAGATTCTATTAATGCCTTATATGCTCGTCAACCTCTTCTTCCCTCTCATAGCACTTGAAGGAGCAGCCGAGGAAGCATATCACATGTTCTTTGCAAATTGTCCAGTCTGTATACACTCCAGTTCCACGACCACGAAAAAGAACATACTAAGACATACCTAGAATGTAAATAATTTTTTAAATCACCTCAGAACTTAGCTAATCATCATTTGTACATAATGGAGTCGTCTAGTGGTTCAAAGACAAATCAAGCACCAGAACAAAGATACTAAAGATAATGTGCAGCTAAAAGGGATTGATGCAGAATGGAGAATGTGCACCACAACAAAGATTCTAGGAAGAATGTGCACCAGAATAAAAATAAATAGGTACAACCTAGTAGGGGATGTTTGGTATCCTAGTCAAGTACATGTAAACCTTTCATTGCCAACAAAATTACCACATAATTGCTCCAACTGTACATCAAATATGGCATTCATCATAGGCATAATAGCAAAAAAATCAAATGTGGACATCATTTGATGGCAATGGTGTACTCCTTTGGTAAGAAAAGTAGTTTTCAAACACCATGTTTGCAATCCAATAATAAAATCCATAGCAAGTGCATCCCCATACAATCATCATATGATTATTCATGTCAAGTTATCTCAGTATGTTTGGTTACTTGCGTAGTGACCCATACAATCATCGTATTAGGATTTCAACAAAAGGAAATATTAGTTATACCGGGAATTACCATAGGAGTGAGCTATTACATCATCAGATGTGGCATTTTCATCATAGGCACATATGTAAAACAAAGCTATGCACCAACCAAATTAGGGAGAAGATCAAAATTTAGAGAAAATAACATTAGTTCCAACTCATAAACCTAATAGTGTCCATCACAACATCACTGAGTGATTGGGAAAAGCAAGAGGTCATTTTAGCCATATTGTTACATAAGCACTAGTGCACACCATATACATATGAGTCTATGTGCCTAAATACCACTTGATGATGCCATTACTACTTACAAAATATGTGTTATGGTCAGCTTACATAGCAAGGAGGGGCTACTTCATGACCATAAGCATCATATGCTCCACTCCACCTTAGTTAAAAGATGTTAGGCTAGAGGGTTACAGAAGCATACGTGTGATAATTGTTGGCCAAAACATCCCTAAGCAAAAGGTCTTTATCAGCTACAAACATCTCCACAAACATGAGTCCATTGGCTTTCCTCTTAGTTAGGTGCGGATAAGACAGGTCCCTCTAGTGAGTCCAGTGTTGAGGCCCTTCTAGCAGCACTTGGCGGGTCTCACGGGGTAGAGTCATGGTATGTTTTGGGGTCATGCGCGGTGTGGCCTTGCCTCTTTGTCAAAAAACCCCACATCATCCTTTCAGCGTGCGTAAGTGTACACCTGGTATGGTGTATTGCTCTGTCCTGGCAGGTATGTGTGTCACTATAGATACTCTGATGCTTAGGTCCACCATGACTAGGTTGGTTGATCCCACAAGGCTAAGGCAGGTGGTGCCAAAGTCTGTATGTGGTGATGTGTTGTCACATCGACAGAGACCTCTCGGCACCCCTTCGTTAGGCTGCACCATCGGTTCAGACGGAGTTTGGTGACAACGCAGCCTGTCGTGGCTAACATGGATCAATAGTATTCACCTCGTTTTCATATCGGGCGGGTACATGTGTATGTGGGTGATCATCTGGTGAGTGACAGGTGGGCCCGGAAGCCGGGTCCTACGGGCGCGCACCAAATCACAACCTGGTCGGGACCTTCGCCTCGCTGAGTTGCTTGGTTGGGATTTGGTCAGGGCCTCCACTTCGCTGAGTTGCTCGACAGGGACTTGATTGTTCGCTCTGCCTCGTAGGGTTGCTCGACTGGGACTTGGTCGTCTACTTCACCATGCAGGGTTTCTCAGCTGAGACTTGTCTAGGGCCTCTGCCTCACTTAGTTGCTCGGCAGGGACCTAGTCGTTCGCTTCGCCTCGCAGGTTGCTCGGCTAGGATTTGGTTGGCTTAGATGGGTCGTTAAGGATCATGGGCTTACTTTAGGTACCCCGTTCCTAGGTACCCGTCACTAGGACACCCTCTCCCACATCAACAACAAATCCCTTGATAACAGTTGTCAAGCCAATCACTAGTGATGTCTCATCATCTGGCACCCTCTTCTTTTTTCTGCTTAGAACGTTCATCTCTTTGTTTGGTCTCATCTAACTTAAGGTCATCATGAACTTGGATGGGGCATCCCTTAGCCTCAAAGTCAATGATTTTCTCATCCACGGGTACACAAAGAGGTTCATTAGAACCCATTGCAAACCTACCAGTTGCTACCCACCACCAAAAATGTCTTCCATGGATTGGTAGTTCACTATTGGGGTGTTTAAGAACTCATCATATATTTGGTGGGCCTACATATGTGACCCAAGGCAACAAAAATGAGTGATTATCACATGTTATTCATGTTTTTGATGTGGATGTGCTATAAATATGACAAAAAAATATAAAGTAGGGAAGCCCTATGGTTTCTAACCTTTTAATGACCATTGTAGTGCTCTTGCTCTAGTGATACAATGAAGTTAGAATCATATCATAGTGCACCACTAAGTTCCTTAAGATTGCTGATCTTAACCCATTTAGCCTCCATTTCCTTAGGTGGTTGTACACCTAGGTGCTAGTGACATTCACTTCAGCAAATTTAGCTAAATCCATAGCCACATCACGTAAATGAACCTCTTTGAACCTTTTGTCAGTATTTACCCCTTCACTAACTAGGTCAGCAAAGTGGCCTAGCATGAACCCAGACCTAGCGACATCCCATTAGCACCTAGGTGTACCCCTAGCTTGGTTACCCTCCTAGGCAACATTGACAAGGTTCCCTTTCAATCCATCAACGGCCCTAGTTGTATACACCCACAACATAAGCAATAGAGTGGGATGGCAAAACATGCATCAAAGAAGAAATAGAGTAGCAGAGTTGAATGGTCTCAGCTCAACATTATAATAATTAAATATCATTGCGGTCAGCCATAGGAGAAATTGTAGATGAACATTAGGTTACACTGCCTAAACTCATCTCGGTCAGCCATAAAAGCATAAGAGATATGATGACATGCCATGCAACGAGACCTAAACCTAACTAACATCTAGGTTGCCACCACAACCACTAGTGTTGCCCCCCTATGAACAAGGCGACGACGATGTTCTTATGGATCCATTATAGATGTCATAAGATAGAACAAATTAGAGGCGAAATGATGCACTAAGGAAATAGTTTGCTACTCCAACTACCATAAGCACAGCTACAATAAAGGAAATAGCATGCACCTTCGAGTGCCCATGACTCCAAAACCCATTGAACTTTATCAGTATGAGAACACACATCATAAACCATACTGGCAATGCTCAAATATGCACAATAAATCATAGACTATCCAACCCTAGCTAGCACATACCGATAGATCTAGATGGAATGCGAGCATGGAAGAGGGGATGGAGATAAAATCAAAGGCAGGAAGGTGCATGGAAGATACATCCAACATATGCAGCAATGGCGTAAAGCCTAACCCATCTTTGGAAAGAACAAAGATTCATCACAGTTATGTCATCATATAGATCTATGCCACAAGAAATCACGTATGGATAAATCCATAGGTGTTACGACTCAGAAAGTGAAAACAAACCTTAGAACATATTAATAGAGGTGAATTGTGATATCCTAGCCAGAGTGGATTGTGATATCCTGGCCCAAGGCTTAATAGAATTAATAGAGTACTCATACCAACAAGGTGCATCTTCTTTTTTGGAAGCCTATCTCGAAAGAACCAACATGTTAGGCATGCTTGGCCTAGAGCAATCATGGGATGAGTGATCGACCTGGAAGTCTTCTCGGGTGCGCATGAGTGAGGATAAAGTGTGCATAAAAGACTCGTGTTGGCCTGTGGGGATGGTCTGTGATCCTATAGTGCTGCCAGGAGTAAAAATCGTTGGTTCGGGAGTGAACGGGGCGTTACAAATGGTATCAGAGCCGACCCTCGTGGCTTCACGGGCATGTGGAGGGCTAGGGGTTCAGGCATATGGCGCATGGCGCATGTGGGCCCAAAGTGGTCATATGGCATGTCATATGACGACACTGGACGCACAAACGTGGCAAAGAGGGAAGGTTGGCTTAGAGTTGACCGACAAGGGCGTCGGTCTTCTACGGGGGTGGATTGTGATATCCTGGTCTAAGGCTTAATAGAATTAATAGAGTACTCATACCAAAAGGTACATCTTCTTTTTTGGAAGTCTATCTCGAAAGAACCTCCAAGTTAAGTGTGCTTGGACTAGAGCAATCTTGGGATGGGTGACCTACCGGGAAGTATTCTCGAGTGCGCATGAGTCAGGACAAAGTGTGCACAAAAGACTCGTGTTGGTCTGTGAGGATGTTCTATAATCCTATAGGGCTGTCAGGAATAGTATCATCGGTCCAGGAGTGAACGGGGTGTTACATGAATCCATACAAAAAAACAAAAAATATACTCAACCATAACAGATGAGACAATTCCACAAACAAAAGCAAGAGGAAAGAGAAAATCGAGTTGCAAAATACCATGGACTGGGGTACCATTGAGGTACGAACGTCGGACATGACCCACCGGCGGGGAGGGAACAGGGTCATGACGAGGGACCAGACACGACCCACTGGCAGTGAGGAGCAGAGACAAGGAGAGGAGCTCTAGAAATGAGAGCAATGAGAGGGAGAGCCGACAAATGGAGACAAGGGACGATATAAATGGGGAACAGAGGCAAACCCTACACAAGGGATGGCACACGGGAGCCAGAAATGGCCATAGGATACATGCGTCCAACTAGGCTCAAAAAAATGTTTGATCCCTATGTGCTGTAGGGCGATATCACTAGGGTCAGGTTGCACTCATATGGCTAGGCCACGAGCACTAGACAAGCAACCAAACAGACAGATTTCATCGTAGCCTTTCTAGTTGGGAGGCAATGTTTGGATCCCTAGACTAAAGTTTAGTCTAGATTTTTGGATACCAATTAGGAGGACTAAACATACATTAATTATAAAACTAATTGCATGATCATGACTAATTCAACCTAATTAGTCAATGGTTAACACATTTTTACCGTAGCAAAATATGGGCTAATCACGATTACTAATTTGAAACGGAGGCAGTAGACACTACAACCGTCTCATTAGGGCTTGTTTGGATAATCTTGGATTGGAGTGGATTGGGGTGGTATAAAATGTATTGAAGTGTAATATGAACTAATTTCTCTTTCAATCCCTAAAATACACCTCAATCCACTTCAATCCCTCTTTATCCAAACAAGGTCTTAGGGAGGTGAACGGTTGGAAAAATCCCGTTCCGTTCCATATAGATTTCTATATTTGTCCCACTCGAATTCATATTTACGGGATGAGAAAAACGAAAATAGAACAAAAACAGTTTAGACCACATCCTAATAGTTTTCGTATATCCCATGTTAATATAGGATTATACCATATTTAAATATAGTATATCCTGTTTTTACGTGGCTAACGGTCCACTGCCCTGCCCACACAGTATATGCGGTCTTTTAGGCCAAACTGTTGGTGAAGCTGTACCAACCAAAGCCTGAATTGTAACTATCTTTGTCATCTGCAGAGATCAAAGTGGTTGATTTCTGATGGATTAACTGGTAGTCACCGAATTGAAATGTTGGCGGAGTAGAGTATCGCCATTTAATCATGTACTTACAGAAGTGGTGAACCCCCTGTTACTTTTCTATAAAGTCACTGCAAGTACTGATCCTTTATCATGTTACTGTTTCAAGTTTCGGACAGGAAAAAAAAACACAACCCAGTTTCCAATTCATAAGGATACCTGATTAAAAGTTCGAAACACGACCTGATCAAATTTTGCGACAACAATCAGAATCGCTTTGCCAATGTCCACAATAAGTTACAGCTCAGATACAATACATAGAACGCGCGAATGCCGCCACACAACGACAATATGTCACTCCAATATCCCATCAGCTGCCCACCCGCTTGGTTCTCACAGGACTGACTCGGTTACCCCCTTACAAAACCTTCAACAAATTTACAGGACGGGAACAGCGCAGGTCTCTGGTAGCCAGGTTCTTACAAGGACAATGCAAAAATAACACGAGGCCATCTTTTTGGTGATGTGAGGTATAAATTAAAATGAAAAATGGCATATGGGAGTGAATGCCTGATGAGTTAGGTTTGTACAGCGAAGTTCGCGGCGCTTGGCAGTCCCACTTTCTTCACGGAAGCCTTCAGGTCTTCCCTGGATTTGGTGACCCTGGATCTAGTAGCTGATCCAGCCTTTGAGGCGCTCTTTGGAGAACATTGTGCCTTGCTGCTAACATCTCTGGCGTTCCCAATGCTGTGGCGATGCAACCGGCAGCATACTGCACTGCCATTTCCTCCCTCTGGTGTATGAGGGGTTTCACTGCAGCTCTTTCTCCGTGTCAATTTTGGTGACTTGGCACGAGTTGGAGGCACCTGACAAAAGGCAAATAAATATATATATGAAGGCTCGCACTAGTACATGCTAAAAGCAGGAAAGCTTATACAGCTTTCCATTATTTAATCAACAGGCTAATATAAATTAATGTAAGAAGACATTTTAAACTCGTTCTATATATACAGCTTGTACTCCTTTTGGTGATTTATTGGAGTAGCAACATTACAAGTTTGTTCAGTGATAAAATTTTTACATTTCTTCTGACCAAGTCGATGAAGAAAATGGCATTCATTTGTTTTGCGAGAATCAAATGCAAAGACGCAACTGTGTCCAGGAAATTGAAATTTCAATTATGACCAGACACAAGGACAATAATGCCATATGCATTTGGAAACCCAGGAATCATGCTGTTTCAAGCATATTTCTCTTGGACAAAATATCAAAATACTATATGTTAATTTTGAGGTATATAAAAGAATCAGGAACATAAAGGAACAAAATAGGATAAGGATCCCCCTAACCTTGACGTAGTGTCTTGGCACCCAAAGAAAAGCAACATATACAAAGCAAAAACACAAAACTGGAGCTATAAAGATGAATTGATGCAGCACCAGAGCAATGAATATGAACTTATGAAAAAAATCTGAGTAATGATAAAGCAGAATAACTTATGAAACTAATTGAATACCTAAAAGATTCCTTCAGAATGTAAATACAGATTGAACAATGAAAAAAAACAGGTAACTGATTAAAATAACATAGCAGACAACAGGAAATACATTACCTTCTTAAGTTCAACCTTTGGTGGGGGTCCCTCTTGGTAGAAGCTTGGCATGGGTTTTGCTCGGACGACCAAGTTCTTCCTCAGTTGTCTTAGAGCTTCTTCTTCCTCTTCCTAGAAAAAAGGACAAGAGAAATAATGGCAATTTAGTGAACCCAAAAAGATTTAAACAAAAAGATCATAAAGCAGGCTTGGTAAGGAGAAGTTGTCATCTTGGTGGGCAGATAACAAAGCATTTTCATAAGTTAGACTATTGATAAAAACGCGAAAGTGTAATGTTGTTTACAAGAGGCATCAAATATGCATGTTCGAACGACACTGCAGAAGCAAGTTAGCACAATCAAGTGAGCTCTATGTGCAGTAACAAATACTAAGAATAAGCAGGCTTTAGATGCAAGCATCCTCAACAATTCTAATACCAGTATCCAGTAACTAAAGTTACCAGGCCTATAGTTTCCCCTCAATAAAAATATCAGATTTCTGGGACAAAATATTTATTAAAAAGACAAATCAATTCATGTACACAAGAAACAACTATAGTTTCATGAGCTTAAAGTTTAGTGCATGTGTTTATACAAGAAAAGGCTTGACCAACTTAACTATATTGTTTGGAAAAAGAAGCAACGTGCAAAACTATGTACAGTTGCTACTGTAGCAAATAAGAAAGCAAATGGACTAAAAGAGAGATAAACCTTTAGAAAAGTTCATTTCAAGGCTTCAAGCATATCCTAAGTTCCTAACTTGTTTTGTTTCTTGCATTTTACCGCACTAACCAAGCAAGATGGAAATAACCAAAAAAATGTTGTGCAGATCATTTCCAAAACCTCAAACAGATGGTATTTTGGTAAGTCAGAGACAAGATATAACTCATGTAAAACAAAAGTGAGCTCGATTAAGTTCAAAATATTACCGCAAACTGTGAAGGAATAAGGTAGGTTCAAGAAAATTAGTCCAAAAAAAGCGAAAAGGCCTCTAGTGTAATGGTTAAGACTTCCGAGTAGCACCTCCAGGTCCCAGGTTCGGTCCCCTCGGGGGCGAATTTCGGGCTTGGTTAAAAAAATCCCCTCGATGTGCCCCACCCGCTCCCAGGTTACGTCCTACGCGTCACTCTCCGGCTGGGTCGTTGCAGAGTGGGCGGTGAAGGCCCGCTAGTGATGGGGGCCAAGGTTCAGGGATTTTCTCGGCCGGGACCATGTTTCGGTCTCTTTTTAATACAATACCGGGAGAGCGGTCTTTCCCTCCCCGACCGAGTAAATTAGTCCAAAATTATAATTCCAGTACTTATAAGAATACAATTATAGTTTCCAATGTATTAGTAATTTTGCAAAAAAAAATGAGTGCTCTTCATGATGCCACAAACAAAACAGACACTAATATTCAGGCAATACCATAAAATAAACAGTAGCAGACTTACCCTCTTTCTGGCCTCTGCTTGGAGTTTCTCCTCTTCCAAAGCCTTGCGTTTTTCTTCTAATTTTGTGTAAAACTGAATAATCAACAAACGTTTGATTACTCAACTGACTCTTTAAAGCCAAATAGCAATCATGATTTTGCACCACGAAATTACATGTGTACCTCTCCTCTCTTCTCAGCACGATTAGCACAGACGAATGTAGGTGCAACAGCAACAGTTGTCTTCTTAGTTTTCCCAGCTCTTGCTGAAGTTACAGTTCTGTACACAGCTCAGGAAATTGGGGAATACAAATGAAGCAAACTTTTTTACTAAGTCAGTTATAAAGGTATAAAAAAGTGGCCATCCAAAATTTTATGGAGTTCATATGCATAAAAAACTAAATAAAAAGGAGACACTAAACAGACAGAACAATAAGATTCACATGAGAATTCAATGTGATCCATGTTTGAAAAGAAAAAAGGATACGAAGAAGTGACAGAATATGAGTCATCATCTTGACTGTGAGAAGTGTTGTCAGATTGGAGAGGCTTCCTGGGTGTGAATGATGGACTCTGCAAATCCACACAGTACAAAATTTGTCATTAAAGTTGCCTAGTTTCATGTCCAAAAGTTTGGCAGCGTAAGGCAAATAGAAGACTGTCTGAGAAACAAAGAGAAGTACATGAGGCCTAAAGGGTACAGTTCAAAGGAGGGTACAGATGACTACCAGACCTTCTTTGCCATGCTTCTTGGTGAGGAGCTACTTTTATCCGAAAGTTTTTCCCCGCTGCTGGTGGGATGAGGAATTCGAGCAATATTCCCTGCTCCAGATGATCTTCTTTCAGGTGCAACAGCGCATGGCTCAAGGACAGTATGGCCAGACCCTTGCTGTCTAGCTACTGCAGGCTTTGTTGGTGAATTGCTGACAGAAGATTCCTGCTGATGAATCAGCTTGAGCAGGTCTAGGTTTACAGACACATCTTCCTGGCCATTGCTGTCCATATGTGAGTTCACAGCATAAGGGTTCTCTTGCTTTCCTGAAGAATCTTCATCATGGCTGCCACTCACAACTTCCTCGTGACCAGCATTTCTGTTAGGTGGACATATAGCTACACAATCTGATTCTTCGTCAGTAGACATATCAATTTTCCCCATTGCACTGCATTTTTTAGAAAAAAACATATATAAATATTTGTATACTGCAGAATCCGCTGGAACCTGAAGGACCCTGAGTATCAAATCATAAAGAATTGCAAGACAATAATAGAGTCAAACAGGACTATAACATAGCACACCCATCAATTGTTTAGCTAATTATCTATATAAGCATATGCAGAAGGGCAGACCGGGTGCCATGGTGAGAGCTGAGCTGTCTCACTAAGTCACCAGGTCGTGAATTCGAAGCAGCATCTCCACATTTGCAGAGGAAGGCTTGCTTCGGTTTATCCCTTCCCCATACTCATGTGGGAGCCTCCGGCACTATGTCTGCCCTTTTATCTATATAAGCATATGCATTATCAATGGCATGCAAGCAACTAAGTGACTAACCTTACAAGTTACAACAAAGCAGAAAAATCTAATATGCTAAACTCCAACCAACAAATATAGAAGAATCATACTAAAATGGAGTTGTGTCATCTGATATTCCTGAAGTCCACATGTAACGAAGATTACACATGTGTTTCTTAAGTTCGAGTCAAGAGCTATTGCGTAAATCTGAAGAATTTATAGATTATTTTGGTAATCTGTCACTTAGAAGCTTCACATTTAATGCATTGTTGTAAACCTTGAGAGGCCAATTTGTTTGCTTGTTGACCTTCAATCGAAAGTTTCCAAATATATAAGTTTACTGAAATGCCAGCCTGGCAAACTCCTAAAAGATGAATCCCAACATAGCTCCAACTTGGCCATGTTCACGACAAGAGTTACATTCCGATTTCTTCAAACAATGCACAAAGCCACAATGTTTATTTGCATGTTCAAGATTGCGGAGCGCATTTATCATGAACTTCACCAGGCAATAAACACCAGCAAAATTTGAATATTTTGTCGCATATACAAAACCCGCCAGAAGAGATACAGGATTTGTAGCAGGAGCCCTTACATCATGGCCACTAAGACAAACTAATAAAACATTCACAGCGCATAGCTTAGAATCAGCAAACCCTAACAAATTTGAAAATTCTGCACGACGTGACATATGAAATATAAAATTGATCACCGCCAAGCTCAACGGCACAACTAGAAACACTAAAAAAAACTCGTCGCAATCATAGCACGCCCATTGGGCAACCATTGCACAAGAACAGGAGTGCACGACCTTGGATAATCGGTCAACACCTCTATTCGGCAATATATTTAAGGATCCACGTATAATGCCTTATCCAATGATTCGCAGCGAAGCCAATTCATTACCCAGTTAATGCCTTCCACGCAAGCTACAAACGGATACCGGCATTCCTAGCACCATTAGTTTAGAGAAAACCAGGCATTTGAGCTACCACGCGACGAGGAACCATTCATTCGAGAGCCGCGGGCTTTCCCACACCCACACGCGCGCGAAACCCTAATCCGCGTGTACCATCCCGAAACTCACCCGAAAATATAGCGCGAATCACCGAAACCATCCCCACGAATCTACCCAGCAAACCACCCGGATCCACCACGCAGCTCAGAAACCCAGGTGCAAGGCGCAACCACCGAAGCCAAGCCCCCCCCCCCCCCCCCCCCCCCCCCCCCCCCCACACACACACACACACAACGGCCAGCAGAACAGGATAACAGCAGAGGAGAGAAGGCAACGCCATTACATGTTCCCGGCCACCTTGCCGGGCAGATCCCAGCGCCGCCTCGCCGCGGCCTCGGGGTCCCCGCCCCCGCCGATGGCCTCCGCCGCGGCCGCCGTGGTGCCGGTCGGTCGGGACCGTCAGCTCCCCGCGCCGCGCACCTCCTGCTCCCGCCGACTGAGACAGCGGAGGCGGCCGCCGACCCCAACCCGCCTCGCTTCCCTCGCCCCAGCACCGGCCACCGCGCCTCGCTTCGCGCAGAGGAGAGCAGTCCTCTGCCTGCAGGCTGCGTGCGCTGCGCTCGTGTGTGTGTGTCTGGGCGCGGGGCGGTCGGCTGTTTGTGGGGGCGAGGCAGCGAGGGGGCGCGGTGGGCCCGGCGGTGAGGGTACCGCCCGGGGCCGCGGGCGGAGGTGAGGAGGGTGCGTCTGGGACAATGAGGTGTGAAGGTGAGGCCCGCGGCCCGAGGGTGCCGTGCAGCGACTGCGAGGGGGGGGGAGGCAGGGGCAGGGCCCCGGGCTGTGGATGATTTTTGACCAGCCACGTGGAAATTATAGGTTAGTTAGCGCAATTTTCTGTAATAATAATGGACAAAACTGTTGCCTGGGAGACAATGGACACGAGATTTCCCCTATTCTTACACTGTAACGTGATGATTATTATATATAGTGTTTCTTTGTTGCGAGGGAGATATATATTGTCTAGCGTGGAGTGAGCCTGATGCGTCAGCGGCAACGAAAACTGACGTCTCAACTTACTGGTAGTAGTGTTGCATGCCTGCGCTGCGTTGCATTCATTTTTTTGTGGTGGTTGCTGCGCAGTGCGCAGGACCATGCCACACTTGTGCGCTCGTGTGTTGTTCTTTTTTTTTAGGTGATGTGTCTCGTAGGTCCATCTGTGGTGCGTTCTGGCACATGGAAAGTGTTTTATTTTTGTCAAGTGTGCATGCTTGGCATCAAATTAAAACAAAGTTTTTATTATCTTCGCTAGTACATGTGCATCCAAAGGCAATGGTCGCTAGCATTATAATATACTCCCTCCTAGCATTTTAATTGATTCATACAATACCTAATATATGTGTTTTGTATATATATTTAGATTCGTAATTATTTGAGATCTTCTTAGCGGGTACGGGTTATCCGACGAGTAAAATTACCCGCGCGGAGGTATGGGTATGTGTAAGATTTTACATCCGCGAACGTATATAGGTAACTCGATGTGTATGATTTTTAGTTATGGGTACGTGTATGGAATGCTACTACCCAACTTACCATCTCTAGCTCCTGATGTCAAGGTTGGAGCCACTGTTAAGGATTTCGTGGGTAGTCGGCCTAACATGAGGCTAAGGCCCACTATATGGAGTCATGACCAGACCAGGCTCGCCTCCTGGCCTGGGTCACTGTCTCCATCAAGCACCATAAAGGGAGGAATCAACAACCTCATCTGTAGGTCTGTGATCCTGCTAATAGGACCTGGACCTCCTTGTGACCCATCGGATCCCCGAACAAAGGAGCCGGGAGGGAACATAAAGCCCCGGAGGAGAAGGCGCTCTCCGGTTACAACACCAAGTCTTCATAACGGCTCCGGGCATGAAAGATACAATCCAGACCTCAGGCCAGGTGAGGTTCAGAAGTCACTACGTGTCCAGGCAAGGGTTGTAGTAGCCCGGATCCCCTCAGGTATGGCTCGATCCCATGGTCAGGAAAGACTTGGGAAACAGTGTCACCACTTATCCCTAGGTCTGTCCCTCACCTAGGCAGGGGTCTGGTGCTAACACGTGGCCAGACGCCCCTAGTGTAAGCCATCAGACGATGTCTGATGAAAGCCTCTGACATAAGGGCCCACCAGCATTGAGTACATTTGGGACGCATACTTGCCCGCATAAGTAGCAGGTAGCGTGCCCCTTGCGTTAAATGCATGTTGCGTCTCAGGTCTATAACATGTTTATTTTACTGTTATCCGCACATTATCGAGGCAAGGACATTGATCCAATGCGTCGTTTGGGTGCGCTTCATTATGACTTCCATTGTGTCTCGTGTGTTACTAAGGTATGAAGGGGCGGACGAAGAAGACTAGACGACACCATCCATTACACTCTACGCACGACATCGTACCAGGCTACGCCGCAACCTACACCAAGGCATGTGCTCCGAATAGACGGGACAAGGTGGCAGGATAAGGACGTTCGAAGATCGTGCAGTACCCAAGAACGGGTACGAACTCAAGAAGACCTAGCATTGTCAGCGCTATCTAGTTGTTTACCGTTCCATATTGTAAACTCTCCTAGGCGCACCTGTCAGGGCCTGAACTCCCTGGTAATGTACCTTCCTTAGACTATAAAAGTGAGAGCACTCGCTTCGTGGTAGAGGGAGGTCAACTTAGACTCAGACCTTCAACTCCCCAGTACTCAAGCAATACAAACACAAAATAGATGTAGAGTAATACGCTCTGGCGACTTGAACCACTCTAAACCCTTATGTTCTTGTGTTCATCTAGAAGGTCGGGCAATCACCTAAGCCTACTCCTCATCCGAGGATTAGGGCGGGTGCACTCCGCCACCCGATCGGAGGATTCTCGCCTCCGACAATGCTCAACTAGTATATTACATTTATTAGAATTTTAATATACTTTTATGTAAAGGCAATAAAAATAATTAGAGGTATCAGATAGCCCAAGGCTTATATGCATCCCTGTCCATCGTATATATTGGCCAATAAGGATAAGATAGCATATCTTTCTTTGCTCCTTTAAAACACGAATTTCGTGCATCGTGCGTCACACATTTTTTTCTCCATTGTGTTTTCCATAATTCATTACCTTTTAGATGAGTCGTGAGAAAATACCAACACCAACATGATGTGAAGCCTAGGGTACGGTCGTCTTTGTGGGCGTGCGAGCTGTGCGTCCTCGCAGGGCCCAAAATCTACAATAATCCATATAGAGATTATAGATAGAAATATTATTTTTGCGTAAAATATTTGCTAAAATATACCCTAGAATCGCAAAAAATGTTGAAATCGATATGTTCTCATTGTTGATCAAACTATTTCTTATATTCACTTATAAGAAGATTTAAATAGTATCAAGGTTATTAAAAAATATTTAGTTTCTTATTTATCTCCCGCGTTGCAGTCACTAGATAAAAAGTGTTTGAAATCTTGTTGTCACCATCTTAAGATGCAATTAAAAGAGACGGACAATAGGATTTAAAGCAAGTGACCAATGCGTGGAGTTGAGTTTTCTTTAATATATTATTCTACAAAAGAGTTGTCTCGTAATATTCTAAATTTTGTAAAGCGGAAGGGCAAAATTGAGTAAAAATCGTGATTAATGGTAAAAATAGAAAAACAATAGGACCAAGGATTTTATTTTAAATACTTCTTTATATTTTTTGGTATCTTTTGCACAAGACCTCTCAACTTGACGGGACGCCCTGCCTAGGGTTGGATATCGAGCTAGCTCATTAAACTAACGAGCTAACTCTGTTTGGCTCGTTTACGAGCTTGAGGTGGCTCATTTAGCTCGCGAGCCAGAGCAGAAAAATAATATGTATATAATCATTAATTTCTAGTTAATTTAAAACTAATTTAACAATAGAAAATAGTAATTATACTCATAGTTTCATAGACCACATCAATGTAACATTAAATTAACACAACTCACCACTCATCACAATTCACACACATGTTCATCAGTTTAACCCACAGTTATATTTGCATAAACCAATTTAACACAGACACAGTTCATCAGTCATTAGTTTAACTCATAGGCGTAGACACCCCACATACATATAACATGTTCATCAGTTGTTATGTAAATGATATGTGTATAGTTTTTTCTGAAATGTGGTAGCTCATTAAAAACCCGAGTTGGCTCATTAGTGAACCAAGCTATGATGTCAACTCAGCTCATGAAAAAATCCAAACAAGCCGAGCTTAAACTCAAGACCAGGTTGTCCCCATTGCAACCACTGCTTAGGAGAAGACGAATGCCACACAGAGAACTTTTAAGAGTTCTAAGACTTCGAGGATTTCTAAACTATATTAGTGGCAAACCCTTAGTCAGTTGTCTGTGAAGGCCTTATCCTTACTGTGTTTCGCTTTAGCACTTTGATTATTGTTTAAGTTAATGACTATGTGGATGTCTCTAACATCATGATGTAATAAAGTAATACTTCTTTATGTTATTTTTCGAGCACTGTGTGATGATGTCCAGTTATGTAATCATTGTGTACGTGAATTTTCTGATCCTGGCACGTACATGGTTCACTAAATATCCATGATCCTCGGAACATGGATTGAAATGTTGCATACAATGCTTATTTATCATACTTTGATCATGAAAAGTTCTTTCAATTGATACAATTTCAATTTTCCATACTTTGCTTGTACCAATATTAAATATATAGAACTTACTCCCTAGGCCTCAAAAGTACAAGCGTATGTGTTAAACAAGTATTCATCACTTGTGTGCATATATTTACGGGGAGAATGTAATATACTTTGAATCTTTGAGACTAACATTATTTTCAAGTCTATTATGTGTGTAGCCTCAAATTGAAATTGAAATGGAACAAACGGGCAAATAAAAGCAAATGCACTTTAAATTTGATTAGTATCAAAGATACTTTGCTCCAATTACAATTTTCATAGCCATATCATAGTAATAAAGGCGTTTAGAGTTTTTTGTTTCTGGTGTTCAATGTCAAATGATGAGATCTCATCATTCGACCACTACAAAAGGATAGCAAACCATTAATTTTTAGATTTTTTTTTCAAACATCTTGTGATAACCTCTTGATATCTATGAGGAGATAGGGAGAATTCCTATAGAAAATATTTACAAAAGGGAAATTTTGGCCAAAGCAAAAGTATGAAAAGTGGGAGATTTCTCAAAGATAGGAAGAATTTGCCAAAAGGGGGAGCATTTTCAAAACAAAGGAATTTATTTGACCAAAGCAAAATATTTACCGAAGGGGAAGTATTTTCAAAACAAAAGTTCTTGTGGCTATTTGAGTGGTTGGACTATAAATACATCTCCAACCAGCTCATTCAATAGACAAAAGATGAACAATAATTCAAATACACTAGAGCAACACTCCCAAAGAGATCAAAGGCCGCCAAGTACACAAAAGAGAGAATTGAGCATAGAGATAGCCATTCTTGTGTGAATTATGGTAGAGCCTTGTGAGAGTGCTAAAGAGGAGTTTGTGTTGCGTATTTTGAGTCTTGGTGCATGGTACCCATCAATTGTAAAGCTAGCAGGAGCCTTCAACGTGCAAAGTGTCTTTGCGGAGACTTTGGTGTCGATTAAGATAAGAGAAGGAAACTCAAGTTTGATCTTGGTGATCACTCGAGTGAGGAAAGGATCGAGAGAAACCTAGTCCTAAGTGGACTCCTAGCTCAATGAAGACATAGGTTTTGTTGTGAAACCGAACTCTAATAAACAAATTGCAATGTCCTTGTGTTCTTGTGATTAAAATTTGTTTTCTTCTCTCCTCCTTTAAGTTCTTCTGCAATTGATTTTCGTTATACATTCTCTCGTTGCTCTCGGTCTTAATTCCTCACATTCAAGAAAGCAACATACGTAAGTAGAACTTATCCCTTTTTTCTCCGGACAAACCGTATTATGTTCCGACCTATAATTGGGATCAAGTTTTGTATTTAATTGATAAATTTTAGGTTTCGTCTATTCATCCCCACTATAGACGACTTTCACAAGGCATGTGGGAGTTGGGAGGTGACAGTGAACTAGGCGCTGGGGAGTAGGGCTAGGATTGCCCGAGGAGCTCCTCAGGTCACCATAGAGAACTCACATGCGGACTTAAAAACCGCTCCGCGCCCCGGTGCTCCTCGGGTCTCTAAACTCGTAGACCCGAGGGGGAAACTAGAGCCACCCCGCCCTCACCGGTACGGCAACCCGTGGGGATCCACCCTGAGCATGCCCCGCATCCAACCCTAATCACGTTAGGGCCACCAATGACATGATATTTGGGTGGTATGACCTGTACTTGGTAGCGATGATGGCTCGGCCAATGGTCACTGCCCTGCTTAGAGATGGCAACGGGTACAAACCCGCCAGGTTTTGCTATCCCAAACCCGTGAAAAATATTTACGACCATTAAAAAACTCGTACCCATGACAGGTTTGAAATTTTGCCCAAACCCGTACCCATCGGGTTAACGGGTACCCACGGGTTACCCGCGGGTTTTATCTCCAATATACTCATTCTTTTTATAATCAATAAGTATCATAATGATTAATGAGATCATGGTCCAAAATTTATGTAATGAACAACGAGTTCATGATTTGGTATAAAAAATATTAGTAGAGAGAATTAAATACAAATAATAAGTTGTATAATCAAGTTACCTTGCACTAAGTTATACATCCACCACATATATAACACTAGTAATAACTATAATAGCAAGCAAGCAACACTCTCACCAACTACTTATACATTCACTATTTGATAAAAATTAGGAAGTAAATAGGTAGATAACAAGTTTGTTGTTCGTTTATAAAATAAAATGATAATATGCACTAGGTTTGGTCGGGTTTAAAAAAACCCACGGGTTCACGGGTTTGGGTACTACTGGAACAAACCCGTACCAATGAACCCGTCGGGTATACATTTTTGCCCATTAACAAACCCATGGGTATGAAAATTGACCCAAACACGTACCCTAATGGGGTAAAAACCCATCGGGTTTCGGGTTTCGGGTACCCATTGCCATCTCTAGCCCTGCCCTGATGTTAGAGATGGCAATGGGTAGCCATGACCCGATATTCGATAGATATTTACTCCATTAATATATATATAGGCTAAATATTCTACCTATGTGTCTTTTATTGGAGAAAAACATTCAACTAATGGGTAAATAGGTATTAGAATGTTCTGCCCTCATCCGTACATATTAACCATGGGTATAGATACCCAGTACAAACTTGGTCAAAAAACATAAACTTGAGCACTTGGCCTAGACCAAAACAAATGAAAACCCTAGCTATATAACCTCTAAACAGATTTTATAGTTGTTTCTTGTGCAACTATGTAATTAGATATTGTTTCTACATATCTAAGTCCATGCAGTTTGATTCTTGCAGCCTCGTGTGTCTATAATATTAGAAATCAAATGGTGTGATGCTTAATTATGGCACATGGTTTATTTAAACTAGATGTTTAGTAGCTAGTTGTCGGGTACCGTAATTAGGGGTACCCCCAACACTGCTAAACACGGCTGGTAACCACCATCAACACAAACCACAAAGACTGATGGGCACGATTCAGGCTAAGGCTTCGTCTACCCAAGGGACGCGATCTCGCCTCGCCCGAGCCCAGCCTCGGGCGGGAACTGTAGTCCCGGACGAAGTTACGTCTCACTCGAGGGCCTTCTAAAGGCAGTGGGCGCACCCTCGGCACGCCCGAGGCCCAACTTGGGCAGGCTTCATCGAGAAGCAACCTTGGCCAAATTGCATCTCCAACCGACCGTATCGCAGGCGCATTCAATGCAAGGATCGCCTGACACCTTATCCTGACACGCGCGCCTCAGTCGGCAAGGTCGAAGTGACCGCAGTCACTTCGCCCTTTCACTGACCGATCTGACAGGAAAACAGCGCCGCTCACCCCGCTCCGACTGCTGTGCCAGCCACCCGGGCAAGGCTGATAACAGCAAGTTCAGCCTCAGGCGCAACAGGAAGCTTCGCCTCGCCCGACCTTAGGCCTCGGCCTCGGGAGGAGGTCTCCGCCTCGCCCGACTCCAGGGCTCGGCCTCGACCTCGGCCTCGGAAGGTGGTCTCCGCCTCGCCCGACCCCAGGGCTCGGCCTCAACCTCGGCCTCGGAAGGAATCGCGTCCTCGCCCGACCCCGGCCTCATCCTCAGGGGAAGTCTCCGCCTCGCCCGCCCATGGGCTCGGACCGACCGCGCCACAAGGGATACATCATTACCCTCCCCTAGCTAGCTCAGGCTACGAGGGAACAAGACCGGCGTCCCATCTAGCTCGACCCGGTAACAGGTAATGATGGCTCCCCGCGTGCGTCCATGACGACGGTGGCTCTCAGCCCCCTATGGAAGCAAGGAGACGTCAGCAGGATCCCAACAGCACCGACAACTGTGCTTCTACAGGGCTCAAGCACTTCTCCGATGGCCACGTTATCGCCTACGCAGGGCTCAAGCACTTCTCCGACAGCCACGTTGGCATGTACACAGGGCTCAGGCACTTCCCTGCCAGACACGTTAGCACCTAGCTATACCCCCATTGTACATCTGGACCCTCTCCTTGCATCTATAAAAGGGAGGTCCAGGGCCTTCATGCGAAAGGGTCGCGCGGGGGAACGAGCTAACGAACAGGCTCACTCTCTCTCTCGCGCGAACGCTTGTAACCCCTACTACGAGCACACACCCCTGGTGCGAGATAATACAAGCTGCGTTTCTCCCTTGTGTTCCATCTCGCACCAACCCATCTGGGCTGGGACACGCAGCGACAAATTTACTCGTCGGTCCAAGGACCCCCCCGGGGTCGAAACGCCGACAGTTGGCGCGCCAGGTAGGGGCCTGCTGCGTGTTAACGAACAACTTCCCGTTGAGTTCCAGATGGGTAGTCTTCAGCAACCTCTTCAGCCCGGGATGGTGCTCCGCTTCGGGAGTCTCGAGTTCATGTCCCTCGACGGTAGCTACGACATGGTACTCCTCCCCCCGCAGTGCGACAACAACCACGACGGTCGTCAGCTCGCCCAGCGGCGGCAAACTCGACGACGTCTTCCCCCCGTGGCGGAAGAGCAGCATCCGGGTTTGTCCCGCCACTCTCCTCGCCGCAGGAGGAGGGGGCGGGGCAACCGTGGCCAGGCAGGAGGCGGCACCACGTCGGCTGTCGAGCGAGTCGACGACACCGGCACCCCAGCGGGGGACATGTCGGGCGTTGTCCTCGCGCCTGAGACAACGATGGGCGTCGCTTCCCCGCAACATGCCAACCCCAAGCGGACTGATGACGCCAGCACTCTCGCGAAGGACTTGCTGGACGTCAACCTCGTACCTGAGATGACGGTGCATTCCGTCCTCGACGCGACTTCACCACCGTCCATCGATCAAGAGGTACCGTCCGTTTTTCACCCTGTGACTTTTAGATTCAGCTTCGATCCACCAAGCGACCCTGCTTTGGTGAGCGCTTTCGTAAAGGCATACCCTAACCTTCCGGGGTACCATATGTGGTCGTCTTGGGACCGACTGGTGGTCGTCTCAACCTACGGGCCCCCGGGTTCCGAGGAAGAGGACGGTCCCGACTCCGGTTGGGATTTCTCCGGGCTCCGTGATTCCAGTGTCGTGCGAGACTTCATGACCGCATGTGACTACTACCTCTCTGATTGCTCCGATGATGGCCACAACCTTGACGATGAGGGTTGTGGCCCAAGTCACGAATGTTTCCACGTCGATCTAGGGGGTCACGACGAAGGCAACCACCTCGGTATGCCGGAGGATGATGATCCCCCTGGGCCTGCGCCTCGCGTTGACATCCTGCGGGAGCTAGCTGTGGTCCCAGTCCCTGCGAGGGGGTCAGGACACACAGCTCGAGCAAATCCACAAGATGCAGGCCAAGCTCGACGAGGAAGCAGGGCAACTTGTGCAGCTCCGGCAAAACATCGAGCAGGAGTGGGCAGGCCGAGCACTCGCCGGAGAAGCACGTCATCAGGCTCGGGACGTCCAGCGCCGTATCGTTGACGATGCCAGGGCAAGGCTGCCCCGGCCTCCAGCGGGGTCGGCCAGAATCTGGCTGCAGCGGCAATACTACTCCGAGCAATGCCGGAGCCATCCACCACCGAGGGGCGGCGTATCCAGGGAGAACTCAAGAATCTCCTGGAGGATGCCACGGTCTAGCGGGCCGAAAGCTCTGCCTCTCGAAGGCAAGGGTGCCCCACGGGGCATCGCGCAACGACTTCCCGACTCATGCGGGAGGCCTCGGTCCACACCGGGCGTACGCGGGACGCGACGCCTGCAGCCCCGGATCGCCTCGGCAACGAGCACCACCGCCGCGGCCGTCGAGCCTGCCTTGACGAGAAGGTGCGCCGAGGCTACCACCCCAGGTGTGGGGGACGCTACGATAGCGAGGAGGATCGGAGCCCCTCGTCCGAACCACCAGGTCAACAAGCCTTCAGCCGGGCCATACGACGGGCGCCGTTCCTAGTTCGGTTCCGGGCCTCGACTACCATCACCAAGTACTCAGGGGAAACAAGGCCGGAGTTGTGGCTTGCGGACTACCGGCTGGCCTGCCAGCTGGGAGGAACGGACGATGACAACCTCATCATCCGCAACCTCCCCCTGTTCCTCTCTGACGCCGCCCGGGCCTGGCTGGAGCATCTGCCTCCCACACAGATCTCCAACTGGGACGACCTGGTCAAGGCCTTCGTTGGAAACTTCCAGGGCACGTACGTGCGCCCTGAGAACTCCTGGGATCTTCGAAGCTACCGCCAGCAGCCAGGGGAATCCTTGTGAGAGTATATCCGGCGGTTTTCGAAGCAGCGCACCGAGCTGCCCAATATCACCGACTCGGATGTCATCGGGGTGTTCCTCACCGGCACCACTTGCCGTGACCTGGTGAGCAAACTGGGCCGCAAGACTCCCACCAAGGCGAGCGAGTTGATGGACATCGCCATCAAGTTCGCCTCTGGTCAGGAGGCGGTCGAAGCCATCTTCCGGAAGGACAAGCAGCCTCAGGGACGGCAGCAGGAAGACGTCCCTGAGGCGTCCGCCCAGCAAGGCACGAAGAAGAAGGCCAAGAAGAAGGCGCAAGCAAAGCGTGACGCTGCTGACACGGATCTCGTCGCTGCTGTCGAACACAGGAACCCTCGAAAGCCTCCCGGAGGGGCCAACCTGTTCGACAAGATGCTCAAGGAGTCATGCCCCTACCACTAGGGTCCCGTCAAGCACACCCTTAAGGAGTGCGTCATGCTCCGGTGCTACTTCCATAAGGCCGGGCCCCGGCGGAAGACGACAAAGGCCAAGACAACAACAAGAAAGAGGGCGACAAGGGAGAGGAGTTCCTCGAGGTCCACGGCTGCTTCATGATCTACGGTGGGCAAGTGGCGAACGCCTCGGCTCGGCACCACAAGCAGGAGCGCCGGGAGATCTGCTCGGTGAAGGTGGCGGTGCCAGTCTACCTAGACTAGTCCGACAAGCCCATCACCTTCGACCAAGGCGACCACCCCGACTGCGTGCCGAGCCCAGGAAAGTACCCGCTCGTTGTCGACCCCGTCATCGGCAACGCCAGGCTCACCAAGGTCCTCATGGACAGAGGCAACAGCCTCAACATCATCTACGCCGAGACCCTCGGGCTCTTGGAGATCGATCTATCCACAATCCGGGCTGGTGCGGCGCCCTTTTGAAAGGGAAATGTGCCCTTGGGCCATTTCTAAGTATTTTGGTGATTGAGTGCCAACACAAGTGGTCATGTGTTAATCTATGCCAAATGATGAACAAAGTGAAAATCAACATAAAGGTATGTTTCTAAGACTTAGTACTTTGTTTTAAGGACTAATGTATTGTGTCTAAGTACTGGGAACAGGAGAAATCAATTTGGAAAAGAGGTGGCTTTGTTCAGCCAAAGACAGTTCAGTCTGGGAGCACCGGACTGTCCGGTGGTGCACCGGACTGTCCGGTGGTGCACCGGACAGTGTCCGTTGCACCAGGCTGGCTCTGGCGAACTGGCTGCTCTCGGGTTTCGGCAGCGGCGTACGGCTATTGAAAGTCGCCTAGAGGGGGGGTGAATAGGGCGAAACTGAAATTCTCAAAAATAATCACAACTACAAGCCGGGTTAGCGTTAGAAATATAAACGAGTCCGTGAGAGAGGGAGCAAAAACGAATCCCAAGCAAATGAAGAGTGTGACACACGGATTTGTTTTACCGAGGTTCGGTTCTTGCAAACCTACTCCCCGTTGAGGAGGCCACAAAGGCCGGGTCTCTTTCAACCCTTCCCTCTCTCAATCGGTCCCTCGGACCGAGTGAGCTTCTCTTCTCAAATCACTTGGGAATCAAACTTCCCGCAAGGACCACCACACAATTGGTGTCTCTTGCCTCAATTACAAGTGAGTGTTTGATCACAAGAAAGAATCAAGAAAGAAAAGAAGCGATCCAAGCGCAAGAGCTCAAATGAACACTACAAATCACTCTCTCTAGTCACTAGGGTTTTGAATGGGATTGGGAGAGGATTTGATCTCTTGTTGGTGTGCTTTGCAATGAATGCTAGCTCTTGTATAGTGGTTGGAAGCTGGAAAACTTGGATGCAATGAATGGTGGGGTGGTTGGGGTATTTATAGCCCCAACCACCAAACTTGACCGTTGGCTGGGCTGTCTGCTCGATGGCGCACCGGACAGTCCGGTGCACACCGGACAGTCCGGTGCACACCGGACAGTCCGGTGCCCCTGCCACATCATCACTGCCGTTGGATTCTGACCGTTGGAGCTTCTGACTTGTGGGCCCGCCTGGGTGTCCGGTGCACACCGGACAGGTACTGTTTGCTGTCCGGTGTGCCAGTATGGGCGCGCCTGACTTCTGCGCGCGCAGAGCACGCATTAAATGCGCGGCAGAGAGCCGTTGGCGCGGAGATAGCCGTTGCTCCGGAGTCGCACCGGACAGTCCGGTGTACACCGGACAGTCCGGTGAATTATAGCGGACTGGCCGTTGGAGTTTCCCGAAGCTGGCGAGTTCCTGAGGCCGCTCCTCCTTGGCGCACCGGACACTGTCCGGTGTACACCGGACAGTCCGGTGAATTATAGCGCGAGTGCCTCTGGAAATTCCCGAAGGTGGCGAGTTTGCGTTGGAGTCCTCTGGTGCACCGGACATGTCCGGTGCGCCAAACCAGAGGTGCCTTCGGTTGGCCCTTTGCTCCTGTGTTGAATCCAAATTTGATCTTTTTATTGGCTGAGTGTGAACCTTTAACACCTGTATAATCTATACACTTGGGCAAACTGGTTAGTCCAATAAATTTGTGTTGGGCAATTCAACCACCAAAATTAATTAGGGACTAGGTGTAAGCCTAATTCCCTTTCAATCTCCCCCTTTTTGGTGATTGATGCCAACACAAACCAAAGCAAATATAGAAGTGCATAATTGAACTAGTTTGCATAATGTAAGTGTAAAGGTTGCTTGGAATTGAGCCAATATTAATACTTACAAGATATGCATGGATTGTTTCTTTCTTAGATAACATTTTGGACCACGCTTGCACCACATGTTTTGTTTTTGCAAACTCTTTTGGAAATCCTTTTCAAAGTTCTTTTGCAAATAGTCACAGGTAAATGAATAAGATTATGCAAAGCATTTTCAAGATTTAAAATTCTTCTCCCCTTGTTTCAAATGCTTCTCCTTTGACTAAACAAAACTCCCCCTAGAAGAGATCCACCTCTTAGTGTTCAAGAGGGTTTTGATATATCATTTTGAAATACTACTTTCTCCCCCTTTTTGAACACAATAGGAAAATCAATTGATAAATATTCAACACTAAGTTTTTGAAATCGGTGGTGGTGCGGTCCTTTTGCTTTGGGCTCATTTCTCCCCCTTTTTGGCATGAATCGCCAAAAACGGAATCATTAGAGCCCTCGAAGTGCTATCTTCCCCTTTGGTCATAAATAAATGAGTTAAGATTATACCAAAGGCGAAGTCCGGTCCTTTAGCTTTGGGCTCTTACTCTCTCCCAAAGACGAAGTCCTTTTCTTTGATGCTCATTTCTCCCCAAAGAATAGAGAGTTGCTTGGAGTGATGGCGAAGTATGAGTTACGGAGTGGAAGCCTTTGTCTTCGCCGAAGACTCCAATTCCCTTTCAATATACCTATGACTTGGTTTGAAATACTCTTGAAAACACATTAGTCATAGCATATACAAAAGAGATATGATCAAAGGTATACTTGTGTGCTATGTGTGCAAACTAGCAAAAGAAATTTCTAGAATCAAGAATATTGAGCTCATGCCTAAGTTTGGTAAAAGTTTGTTCATCAAGTGGCTTGGTAAAGATATCGGCTAATTGATCTTTAGTGTTAATGTATGAAATCTCGATATCCCCCTTTTGTTGGTGATCCCTAAGAAAATGATACCGAATGGCTATGTGTTTAGTGCGGCTATGCTCGACAGGATTGTCGGCCATTTTGATTGCACTCTCATTATCACATAGCAAAGGGACTTTGGTTAATTTGTAACCGTAGTCCCGCAGGGTTTGCCTCATCCAAAGCAATTGCGCGCAACAGTGACCTGCGGCAATGTACTCGGCTTCGGCGGTTGAAAGAGCGACCGAATTTTGCTTCTTTGAAGCCCAAGACACCAAGGATCTTCCCAAGAACTGGCAAGTTCCCGATGTGCTCTTTCTGTTAATCTTACACCCCGCCCAATCGGCATCCGAATAACCAATCAAATCAAATGTGGATCCCCGAGGGTACCAAAGCCCAAACTTAGGAGTATAAGCCAAATATCTCAAGATTCGTTTAACGGCCGTAAGGTGTGATTCCTTAGGGTCGGATTGGAATCTTGCACACATGCAAACGGAAAGCATAATGTCCGGTCGAGATGCACATAAATAAAGCAATGAACCAATCATCGACCGGTATACCTTTTGATCCACGGACTTACCTCCCGTGTCGAGGTCGAGATGCCCATTGGTTCCCATGGGTGTCTTGATGGGCTTGGCATCCTTCATCCCAAACTTGTTTAGAATGTCTTGAGTGTACTTCGTTTGGCTAATGAAGGTGCCCTCTTGGAGTTGCTTTACTTGGAATCCTAAGAAATACTTCAACTCCCCCATCATAGACATCTCGAATTTCTGTGTCATAATCCTACTAAACTCTTCACATGTAGACTCGTTAGTAGACCCAAATATAATATCATCAACATAAATTTGGCATACAAACAGGTCATTTTCAAGAGTTTTAGTAAAGAGTGTAGGATCGGCTTTTCCGACTTTGAAGCCATTAGCAATAAGGAAATCTCTAAGGCATTCATACCATGCTCTTGGGGCTTGCTTGAGCCCATAAAGCGCCTTAGAGAGCTTATAGACATGGTTAGGATACTCACTGTCTTCAAAGCCGGGAGGTTGCTCAACATAGACCTCTTCCTTGATTGGTCCGTTGAGGAAGGCACTTTTCACGTCCATTTGATAAAGCTTAAAGCCATGGTAAGTAGCATAGGCTAATAATATGCGAATTGACTCAAGCCTAGCTACGGGTGCATAGGTTTCACCGAAATCCAAACCTTCGACTTGGGAGTATCCTTTGGCCACAAGTCGAGCTTTGTTCCTTGTCACCACACCATGCTCATCTTGCTTGTTGCGGAAGACCCATTTGGTTCCTACAACATTTTGATTAGGACGTGGAACCAAGTGCCATACCTCGTTCCTTGTGAAATTGTTGAGCTCCTCTTGCATCACCACCACCCAATCCGAATCTTGTAGTGCTTCCTCTACCGTGTGTGGCTCAATAGAGGAAACAAACGAGTAATGCTCACAAAAATGTGCAACACGAGATCTAGTAGTTACCCCCTTATGAATGTCGCCGAGGATAGTGTCGATGGGGTGATCTCGTTGTATTGCTTGGTGGACTCTTGGGTGTGGCGGTCTTTGCTCTTCATCCTCCTTGTCTTGATCATTTGCATCTCCCCCTTGATTATTGCCGTCATCTTGAGGTGGCTCATTTGCTTGATCTTCTACTTCATCAACTTGAGCTTCATCCTCATTTTGAGTTGGTGGAGATGCTAGCGTGGAGGAGGATGGTTGATCTTGTGCATGTGGAGGCTCTTCGGATTCCTTAGGACACACATTCCCAATGGACATGTTCCTTAGTGCTATGCATGGAGCATGTTCTTCACCTATCTCATCAAGATCAACTTGCTCTACTTGAGAGCCGTTAGTCTCATCAAACACAACGTCACAAGAGACTTCAATTAGTCCAGTGGACTTGTTAAAGACTCTATATGCCCTTGTGTTTGAGTCATAACCAAGTAAAAAGCCTTCTACAGTTTTAGGAGCAAATTTAGATTTTCTACCCCTTTTAACAAGAATAAAACATTTGCTACCAAAGACTCTAAAATAAGAAATATTGGGCTTTTTACCGGTTAGGAGTTCATATGATGTCTTCTTGAGGATTCGGTGAAGATATAACCGGTTGATGGCGTAGCAAGCGGTGTTGACCGCCTCGGCCCAAAACCGATCCGAAGTCTTGTACTCATCAAGCATGGTCCTTGCCATGTCCAATAGAGTTCGATTCTTCCTCTCCACTACTCCATTTTGTTGTGGAGTGTAGGGAGAGGAGAACTCATGCTTGATGCCTTCCTCCTCAAGGAAGCCTTCAATTTGAGAGTTCTTGAACTCCGTCCCGTTGTCGCTTCTAATTTTCTTGATCCTTAAGCCGAACTCATTTTGAGCCCGTCTCAAGAATCCCTTTAAGGTCTCTTGGGTTTGAGATTTTTCCTGCAAAAAGAACACCCAAGTGAAGCGAGAATAATCATCCACAATAACTAGACAGTACTTACTTCCGCCGATGCTTATGTAAGCAATCGGGCCGAATAGATCCATGTGGAGTAGCTCAAGCGGCCTGTCGGTCGTCATAATGTTCTTGTGTGGATGTTGGGTTCCAACTTGCTTCCCGGCTTGACATGCGCTACAAATCCTGTCTTTCTCAAAATGAACATTTGTTAATCCTAAAATGTGTTCTCCCTTTAGAAGCTTATGAAGATTCTTCATTCCAACATGGGCTAGTCGGCGGTGCCAGAGCCAACCCATGTTAGTCTTAGCAATTAAGCAAGTGTCGAGTTCAGCTTTATCAAAATCTACTAAGTATAGCTGACCCTCTAACACTCCCTTAAATGCTATTGAATCATCACTTCTTCTAAAGACAGTGATACCTACATCAGTGAATAGACAGTTGTAGCCCATTTGACATAATTGTGAAACGGAAAGCAAATTGTAATCTAATGAATCAACAAGAAAAACATTGGAAATGGAATGGTCAGGTGAAATAGCAATTTTACCCAGACCTTTGACCAAACCTTGATTTCCATCCCCGAATGTGATAGCTCGTTGGGGATCTTGGTTTTTCTCATATGAGGAGAACATTCTTTTCTCCCCTGTCATGTGGTTTGTGCACCCGCTGTCGAGTATCCAACTTGAGCCCCCGGATGCATAAACCTACAAAACAAGTTTAGTTCTTGACTTTAGGTACCCAAATGGTTTTGGGTCCTTTGGCATTAGACACAAGAACTTTGGGTACCCAAACACAAGTCTTGGAGCCCTTGTGTTTGCCCCCAACATATTTGGCAACTACCTTGCCGGATTTGTTAGTCAAAACATAAGATGCATCAAAAGTTTTAAATGAAATGTTATGATCATTTGATGCACCAGGAGTTTTCTTTTTAGGCAACTTAGCATGGGTTGGTTGCCTAGAGCTAGATGTCTCACCCTTATACATAAAAGCATGATTAGGGCCAGAGTGAGACTTCCTAGAATGAATTCTCCTAATTTTGCTCTCAGGATAGCCGGCAGGGTACAAAATGTAGCCCTCGTCATCCTGAGGCATGGGAGCCTTGCCCTTAACAAAGTTAGACAAGTTCTTAGGAGGGGCATTAAGTTTGTCATTGTCTCCCTTTTGGAAGCCAATGCCATCCTTAATGCCAGGGCATCTCCCATTATAAAGCATGCTACGAGCAAATTTAAATTTCTCATTTTCTAAGTTGTGCTCGGCAATTTTAGCATCTAGTTTTGCTATATGATCATTTTGTTGTTTAATTAAAGCCATATGATCATGAATAGCATTAACATCAACATCTCTACATCTAGTACAAATAGATACATGCTCAACAATAGATGTAGAGGGTTTGCAAGAATTAAGTTCAACAATCTTAGCATGAAGAATATCATTTTTATCTCTAAGATCGGAAACTGTAACTTTGCAAACATCATAATCTTTAGCCTTAGCAATCAAATTATCATTTTCTACTCTAAGGCTAGCAAGAGAAATATTCAATTCTTCAATCCTAGCAAGCAAATCATCATTATTATTTTTAGGATTGAAAGTTGAAACAATGCAAACATGAGAATCAACCTTAGCATTTAAACTAGCATTTTCATTCCTAAGGTTGTCAATCATCTCACGGCAAGTGCTTAGCTCACTAGATAATTTTTCACATTTTTCTACTTCTAGAGCATAAGCCTTTTTAACCTTAACATGTTTCTTGTTTTCTTTAATTAGACAATCCTCTTGGGAGTCCAAAAGGTCATCCTTTTCATGAATAGCACTAATCAATTCATTTAGTTTTTCTTTTTGCTCCATGTTAAGATTGGCAAAGAGAACATGCAAACTATCCTCCTCATCACTATTATTATCATCACTAGAAGACTCATATTTAGTGGAGGAGTTAGATTTAACCTTCTTCCGTTTGCCGTCCTTTGCCATGAGGCACTTGTGGCCGACATTGGGGAAGAGAAGTCCCTTGGTGACGGCGATGTTGGCGGCGTCCTCGTCGTCGGAGGAGTCGCTTGAGCTTTCGTCGGAATCCCACTCCCGACAAACATGGGCATCGCCGCCCTTCTTCTTGTAGTACTTCTTTTTCTCCTTTCTTCTCCCCTTCTTGTTGTCGCCTCGGTCACTGTCACTTGATATAGGACATTTAGCAATAAAATGACCGGGCTTACCACATTTGTAGCAAACCTTTTTGGAGCGAGGCTTGTAGTCTTTCCCCCTCCTTTGTTTGAGGATTTGGCGGAAGCTCTTGATGACGAGCGCCATTTCCTCATTGTCGAGCTTGGAGGCGTCTATAGGTTGTCGACTTGGTGTAGCCTCCTCCTTCTTTTCCTCCGTCGCCTTGAATGCGACGGGTTGAGCTTCGGATGTGGATGGATCATCAAGCTCGTTGATCTTCCTTGAGCCTTCGATCATGCACTCAAAACTTACAAAATTCCCGATAACTTCCTCGGGGGTCATTTTAGTATATCTAGGATTACCACGAATTAATTGAACTTGAGTGGGGTTAAGGAAAATGAGAGATCTTAGAATAACCTTAACCATTTCGTGGTCGTCCCACTTGACGCTTCCGAGGTTGCGCACTTGGTTCACCAAAGTCTTGAGCCGGTTGTACATGTGTTGTGGCTCTTCCCCTTTGCGAAGCCGGAACCGACCGAGCTCCCCCTCGATCGTTTCCCGCTTGGTGATCTTGGTGAGCTCATCTCCTTCGTGCGCGGTTTTGAGCACATCCCAAACCTCCTTGGCGCTCTTCAACCCTTGAACTTTGTTATACTCCTCTCTACTTAAAGAGGCGAGGAGTATTGTTGTCGCTTGAGAGTTGAAGTGCTCGATTTGGGCCACCTCATCCTCATCATAGTCTTTATTCCCTACGGATGGTACCTGTGCACCAAACTCAACAACATCCCATATACTTTTGTGGAGTGAGGTTAGATGAAATCGCATTAAATCACTCCACCTAGCATAATCTTCACCATTGAAAGTTGGTGGTTTGCCTAATGGGACGGAAAGTAAAGGTGCATTTTTAGAAATGCGAGGGTAATGTAGGGGGGTCTTACTAAACTTCTTACGCTCTTGGCGTTTAGAAGTTACGGAGGGCGCATCGGAGTCGGAGGTCGATGTTGATGAAGTGTCGGTCTCGTAGTAGACCACTTTCCTCATCCTTTTGTGCTTGTCTCCTCTCCGATGTGGCTTGTGGGAGGAAGATCTCTCCTTCTTCTCTTTGTGGTGCGAAGAAGATTTCTTCTCCTTTCCTTTGTTGGAGGAGCTCTTCTTCTTCTCCTTCCTCTTGGTGCGGGACTCTTCCGATGAAGTGCTCCCGTGGCTTGTAGTGGGCTTTTCGCCGGTCTCCATCTCCTTCTTGGCGTGATCTCCCGACATCACTTCGAGCGGTTAGGCTCTAATGAAGCACCGGGCTTTGATACCAATTGAAAGTCGCCTAGAGGGGGGGGGGTGAATAGGGCGAAACTGAAATTCTCAAAAATAATCACAACTACAAGCCGGGTTAGCGTTAGAAATATAAACGAGTCCGTGAGAGAGGGAGCAAAAACGAATCCCAAGCAAATGAAGAGTGTGACACGCGGATTTGTTTTACCGAGGTTCGGTTCTTGCAAACCTACTCCCCGTTGAGGAGGCCACAAAGGCCGGGTCTCTTTCAACCCTTCCCTCTCTCAATCGGTCCCTCGGACCGAGTGAGCTTCTCTTCTCAAATCACTTGGGAATCAAACTTCCCGCAAGGACCACCACACAATTGGTGTCTCTTGCCTCAATTACAAGTGAGTGTTTGATCACAAGAAAGAATCAAGAAAGAAAAGAAGCGATCCAAGCGCAAGAGCTCAAATGAACACTACAAATCACTCTCTCTAGTCACTAGGGTTTTGAATGGGATTGGGAGAGGATTTGATCTCTTGTTGGTGTGCTTTGCAATGAATGCTAGCTCTTGTATAGTGGTTGGAAGCTGGAAAACTTGGATGCAATGAATGGTGGGGTGGTTGGGGTATTTATAGCCCCAACCACCAAACTTGACCGTTGGCTGGGCTGTCTGCTCGATGGCGCACCGGACAGTCCGGTGCCCCCTGCCACGTCATCACTGCCGTTGGATTCTGACCGTTGGAGCTTCTGACTTGTGGGCCCGCCTGGGTGTCCGGTGCACACCGGACAGGTACTGTTTGCTGTCCGGTGTGCCAGTATGGGCGCGCCTGACTTCTGCGCGCGCAGAGCGCGCATTAAATGCGCGACAGAGAGCCGTTGGCGCGGAGATAGCCGTTGCTCCGGAGTCGCACCGGACAGTCCGGTGTACACCGGACAGTCCGGTGAATTATAGCGGACTGGCCGTTGGAGTTTCCCGAAGCTGGCGAGTTCCTGAGGCCGCTCCTCCTTGGCGCACCAGACACTGTCCGGTGTACACCGGACAGTCCGGTGAATTATAGCGCGAGTGCCTCTGGAAATTCCCGAAGGTGGCGAGTTTGCGTTGGAGTCCTCTGGTGCACCGGACATGTCCGGGTTGTGCACCGGACACTGTCCGGTGGCACACCGGACAGTCCGGTGTGCCAAACCAGAGGTGCCTTCGGTTGGCCCTTTGCTCCTGTGTTGAATCCAAATTTGATCTTTTTATTGGCTGAGTGTGAACCTTTAACACCTGTATAATCTATACACTTGGGCAAACTGGTTAGTCCAATAAATTTGTGTTGGGCAATTCAACCACCAAAATTAATTAGGGACTAGGTGTAAGCCTAATTCCCTTTCAGCTATAAATCACCGGACTGTCCGGTGGTGCACCGGACTGTCCGGTGAGCCAATGGTCGGTCGGGCCAATGGTCAGTCGCGCAATTCGCGCGTGACGCGTGGCCAGCCCAACGGTCTGAAGGGGGCACCGGACTGTCCGGTGCGCCAACGGCTCCAAAACGCCAACAGTCGGCTGCGCCAAAACAGGAAAGAAATCCGCACCATACAGTGTCCGGTGGTGCACCGGACTGTCCGGTGCGCCAGGCGACAGAAGGCAAGAATTGCCTTCCTGGAATGCTCTCAACGGCTCCTAGCTGCCTTGGGGCTATAAAAGGGACCCCTAGGCGCATGGAGGAGAACACCAAGCATCCCTTGAGCATTCCTAAGCACCAAGACCTCATTTCCGCGCATTCGATTCTTTGTGATAGCAACTAGAGCTCCATTTGGGTAGAGAACTCTTTGAGTTGTGTTGAGAGCTCAAGTTGTGACTTGTGTGCGTATTGTTGCTCTGATTTTGTGTCTTGTGTGTGTTGCTCATCCCATCCTTACTTCCGTGATTCTTTGTTAATCAAATTGTAAGGGCAAGAGGCTCCAAGTTGTGGAGATTCCTCGCAAGCGGGATATAGTGAAACAAAGCAAAACATCGTGGTATTCAAGTGGGTCTTTGGACCGCTTGAAAGGGGTTGAGTGCAACCCTCGTCCGTTGGGACGCCACAACGTGGAGTAGGCAAGTGTTGGACTTGACCGAACCACGAGATAAACCATTGTGCCTCTCTATGTTGATCTCCTTGTGGTTACTGTGTTTTGCAAGAACTCCTCTCTAGCCACTTGGCTTTATTGTGCTAACTCCTAATCAAGTTTTGTGGCATTAAGTTTCAAGTTTTTACAGGATCACCTATTCACCCCCCCTCTAGGTGCTCTCAATTGGTATCGGAGCCGTTCTCTTCAAGAAAGGGACTAATCGCCCGAAGGGATGGATCCTAAGGGAAAGGAGATAGTGATCAATGACAAGGAGAAGGAGTCCTTCGTCAATGAGCCGAAAGACGACAAGCCCACTGACTCGGGCTCAAGTCATAAGAAGAAGGACGGGAAGAAGAAGAGGCGCATCAAGAAGATCGTCTACTACGACGACAGCGACGAGTCCTCTTCCTCCCAAAAGGACAACAACGACAATGACTACGAGAAAAAGAAGACGGTTAACTCGAACTTTTCTTTTGATTACTCTCGTATGCCGCATAGTTCAAATGCACATTTGCTTTCCATTCCTCTTGGCAAACCTCCACACTTTGATGGAGAGGACTACGGATTTTGGAGTCACAAAATGTGTAGTCACTTGTTCTCTCTCCATCCAAGTATATGGGAGATAGTAGAAAATGGAATGCAATTTGATAGCACGGATAGTCCTTTATTCATCGACAAGCAGATTCACAAAAATGCACAAGCTACTACTGTGTTGTTAGCCTCATTGTGCAGGAATGAATACCATAAGGTGAGCGGCTTGGACAACGCCAAGGAAATTTGGGACACCCTCAAGATCTCACATGAAGGGAACGACGTCACCATGCTCACCAAGATGGAGTTGGTGGAAGGCGAACTAGGAAGGTTTGCAATGATCAGGGGGGAGTAGCCAACCCAAACATACAACAGGCTCAAGACCCTCATCAACAAAATAAGGAGCTATGGAAGCACGCGATGGACGGACCACAACGTCGTCCGCCTAATGCTAAGGTCTTTCACTGTCCTTGATCCACATCTTGTAAACAATATTCGTGAAAATCCTAGGTACACCAAGATGTCGCTCGAAGAAATACTTGGAAAGTTTGTAAGCGGGCGGATGATGATCAAGGAGGCAAGATACGTCGATGAGGCGTTGAATGGTCCAATTCATGAGCCTCAAGCCATTGCTCTCAAGGCAACAAATAGTAGGGAGGCGCTGCCTACCAAGGTGGCACAAGTTGAGGCGGCGGGGCTCAATGAGGAAGAAATGGCACTCATCATCAAGCGCTTCAAGACGGCGCTAAAGGGTCGCAAGGAGCATCCCAAAAGGAGCAAGACGAAGGGAAAGCGCTCCTGCTTCAAGTGTGGTAAGATTGGTCACTTTATTGCTAACTGTCCCGATAATGATAGTGACCAGGAACAAGGAAAGAATGGGAAAAGAGAGAACAAGAAGGTTTATAAGAAGGCTAAAGGCGAGGCACACCTTGGAAAGGAGTGGGATTCGGATTGCTCTTCGTCCGACTCAGACGACAAAGGACTCGCCGCCACCGCCTTCAACAAATCGTCTCTCTTCCCCAACGAGCATCACACCTGCTGTCGGTGTTTTGGGTCCGACCGCACACCCGGGGTTGCCCTCAAGGTGTTTTTAGGAGTAGGACGGTGTCGACGACTGTAGCAAAATGGTTCGTGCCGATCGCACGGGGGACAGTGGACAAGATTTACAGGTTCGGGCCGCTTAGAGATGCGTAACACCCTACGTCCTGGTGAGTATGCTTAGTGAGCGTGGTTACAAGAGGACTCTCTGGATTGAGGACTGTAAGGAAAATGGACCCCGGGCCATTTGGCTAATTGAGTTTTGGTGTTTGATGATTAACACAACCTGTGAACTAATAAGTTTTCTAGTGTTTGTGTTTGTAGTTCACAGGATGCGAAGAGAATTGGACCAAGGCAATGAGGATGCAACACCTCAAAAGAAGACATAAAAAGATGCATAGGAGTCCAATACTCAAGAACAAAAGAAGCCCGAAGAAATCAGTGAAGAAATCCAAGAAGTGGGCTGTCAGCCAGCGCCTGGTGGCGCACCGGACTGTCCGGTGTGGCACCGGACAGTCTACGCAGAGAGGCCGCAGACAGGCGCTCTCTGGCTGTAGCACCGGACTGTCCGGTGTGCCAACGGGCAGACGGCAACGGTCGGATCCAACGGTCGACTGCTACAGGCGCCAACGGTCGGCTGACGTGGCGTGCACCGGACATCTACTGTGCAGTGTCCGGTGGTGCACCGGACTGTCCGGTGCACCCGACGACAGAAAGCTGCTGCTTTCTGTCCAACGACTAGTTTGGGGTGTGGATGTTATAAATACCACCCCAACCGGCCATTCTCTAGTGTGGGAGCCCAAGAAACATACCAAGGCATATTGTAGACATTTCCAAGTGCTCAAACACCCAAGTGCTTAATAGAATCACTCGGTGATTAGCGTAGGTGCTTTGTGAAGTGCTTAGGTTAGTTAGACCGCATTAGCGCTTGCTCTAGGTGAATCCTAGTTAGTTGAGTGAGTTTTGTAAAACCACACAACCCCTCGGCTCTTGCGTGAGTCGTTGTAATTGTACCGAGTGGGGCGAGAGTCTTGCGAGACCGTGACAACCGCGTTTGTGTCACGGCCGCCACCGTGTACCGGAGGGAACGAGGCCCGCGACGTTTCGGCCGGAAGCTCGATAGTGGAGACGGCGGGGAGCGTCCGAGAGGAGCCAGAAGCGGAGCACCACTTGCGCGTGGAGAAGGCCCGCGGCTCTCTACGGAGTTACTCGACCGAGGTGCTTGGCCCTCGCGTGGGCTTCCCTTTGCGTAGGGGCACCAACGAGGATTAGTCGGGACCTTGCGTGGTTCCGGATACTTCGGTAAAAATACCGGCGTCATCCACGAGAGTTTGCTTCTCTACCTAGCTCTTTACTTTCCATATTTATATTAAGCATTTAAGTTTCAATCTTGTAGTCATACTTGTTTAGTGTAGATTGAAACTTAACCTTTGCGGCAGAGATAGCAGCACTTAGACAAAACCTAGTTTGCACACTCTAGTTTGATTACTTGCAAAGGTTTTGCTCTAGGGATTTAATTGTGGCCTAGTTTAGTAAAAGTTTTGGAAGTCCTAATTCACCCCCCTCTTAGGCGTCACCCGTTTCCTACAAGTGGTATCAAAGCCCGGTTTGGCTCATTTGAAACGCTTTAGCTTCACCGCTAAAAGAGCCGACGCTTTTTAGAGGAAGGGATGGATACCCATAGGCCACCACACTTCGACGGCACTAACTTCCCATATTATAGTGCTAGAATGGCTTGTTACCTAGAGGCCGTTGATCTAGGTGTTTGGAGAGTCACTCGTGATGGGATGAAACCCCTCAAGAATCCCGAGAAACCCACCACGAGTGAAGAAAAAGAAATTCATTTAAATGCTAGAGCCAAAAATTGCTTGTATGAATCTCTTAGCATGGATATTTTCAATCAAGTATTTACCCTGAAAACTGCTAATGAGATTTGGCTAAAATTGCATGAGCTCCATGACGGCACATCCAATGTCCGTGAGCAAAAACATTGCCTAGTCTTAAATGAGTATAATTCTTTTGCTATGAAAGATGATGAGCTTGTTAGAGACATGTATTCTCGCTTGAATCTAATTATCAATGAGCTCAATTCTATTGGCATTAATAAGCTAGGTGATGCGGACATTGTGAGGAAGATTATCTCCCTGCTACCACAACAAAGATATGGGAGCATCATCACCATCCTTCACAACATGGAGGACTTAAGCAACATGACCCCGACCATTGTGATTGGGAAAATCGCGGCCTTTGAGATGTCGCAAAAATGAGTCGGGGAGAGGAGCCAACTTCCTCAAGACCATATGCTTTTGCATGTGATGAAAGGAAGGGCAAAAAGAAGGCTCCCACTCCAAGTTCCTCAAGTGAAGAAGAGGAAGAAGAAGAAAGTGATGATGATGAAGATAATCAACCATGCACATCATCCTCCGAGGATGAAGAAACGATCCGACGCGTCGGAAAGGTAATGGGGATGATCCGCAAGATTAATCTAATGGGTGTGCCCCTGCAGGTCGAGGATCTTCTCTTTAACATTGACAGGAAAAAGCAAAGGAAGAGAGGATGCTTCGCATGTGGGGAGAAGGGTCACTTCAGGGACAACTGTCCAAATATGGCCAAACCCAAAAAGGAGAGGAGCAAAGGCAAGGCGCTAACAAGTGTTAGAACTTGGGATGATTCTTCAAGTGAAGATGAACCTCCAAGGACACGCAGCCACCGGTCCTCGTCACGATCATCACGGTCATCACACAAATGCCTTATGGCAAGAGGTAACAAAAGCATTCCATCCTCTAGTGATGAAAGTAGTAGTAATGATGAAGGTGAGGGAAAGCCCTCTCTAGATGAGCTTGCGGAAGCCGTAGAATTTTTTCAGGATGTTTGCACTAAGCAAAAAGCTCAACTTAAAACTTTGAAAAATAAGTTGGTTAGCTCTCAAAATGATTACAAAGGTTTGCTAGAAAAAATTGAAACTTTTGCAAACTTAAATAGTGAGGTATCAACTAAAATTGAGCTATTAGAATCTAGTGCTCCATCCACTGCTACCGATGATAGCCTTATTAAAAAGAATAAAAAACTTAAGGCTAAGTTAGCTAGCTCCCAAGAATCTATTGAAAATTTACTAGAGAAAATGGAAATTCTTAGCATACACAATAATGAGCTAACTACTAAGCTAGAAAACATTGGTAGCACCCCAGCAGCATCTTTAGTTGAAATACCTGAAATAATTAAGAAAGATACTTCTACTTCCTGCTTTGATTTAATTGATGATTCTAACCCCTGCAACCAAGTCGTTGTTGAGAATATTGTTGTAAAGACATGTTCGGATGAGGTTGCAAAGGAAAATGAACAATTAAAGCAAGAAGTGGCTCGCCTTGGCAAGGCTTTGTATGACAAGAAAGGCAAAGCCAAACAAATCCGACCTTCACAGGATAACACCACTGCGGGAGTGAACAAGCCTATGGAGGGAGAAACTGTGATTTGTAGACTATGCCACATGGAAGGCCACAAGTCTTTCCAATGCAAGGCGATAATCGGGGATAAACAAAGGCGAAAGCTCAAGCAAAAGCCATCTAGCAAAATCTCCAACACCTACATCAAAAAGGTGAACAAAAAGGATGCTACACCATATTTGATCAAGAAGAAAAAGAACGGAAAGGTGATAGCAATCAAGGCCAACAAGCAAGCCAACAAAGGAAAGGGGGCCAAACGCATCTGGGTGCCAAAGGAGATAATTTCAACCATGAAAAGCACCAAGAAGGTTTGGATCCCGAAAGGGAAGTGAGTGGACCGAAGGTCCTCGGGAAATTTGGAGACTTGACAATATTGGGATGTATATCATGGGATACATCATATTGAATCAAGTTTATTGCCAAGTGGGTTAGTGAAAATTTTGGACCCAAATTTCCCACCCATGACTAAGGTAACTAGTTTTATTGTACTTCTTGTTTCTAGATATGCATATCTATTTATCTTTTATCTAGTTTACCTTTCTTGCCTAGTATTAAATTTGTTATGTACTTTTGTTCAAAATCATGCATACTAGGTAAATCATATGGTAGGATTGCTAGTTTTTAAATTCATAAGCAAACCTACATGGCTTAAAATGTTTAGTTAAAGCACGACACATAGCTTTTATATCACTCCATAGTAAATGATGCATCAATTGAAATTTTTTTGATTTCTACAAAGTGTATCATTTAACTTATATGTGCCAAAGTCTGGATTATGGATAATTTGCCCCTCTTGATATCAAATCATAATGCATGTCTCCTACAAGTATTCAAAACTTGTATGCACACCTTTAGGGGGAGGTTACTCTATAATCCAATACTTTGAGACTAACACCTTTTCAAGTCTATTTCATGTGATAGTCTCATTGTAAGGAAAATGAAGTCCCCGGAGAAAGACAACAATCTTCCACTGCAAAATCTCCAAGAACTCTCATGTCTCTCAAGCTCACCATTGACTTTCAATTGGTATCTTTTGAGACTACATTTAGTATCATTTACATGTCTTCTCCAATATTTGATTAGACTATATTTCATATCATATACTTCCTTGTTGCTAAAAATGCATATGTACTTAACTCATATTCTGTTACCTATGCATAAGGGAAGTTAGTCTTTTCAAATCATGTCTTGCACCTCTAATTTTCACATGCTTTTTCCTAAGTAAAGGATCTCTGTCAGGGGGAGTATTTCTTCATCTCTAAAGGGGGAGAAAAACTCTTTCTAAAGGAGAAAACTCATTTAGGAGGAGTAATCTTTTGAGGACTCCTACAGGTGGTACCATTCATGGCTTAATTTAATATCCTTCTAGTGATATCATTTGATACAATTCTTGTTGAGGGCAAGCTTTTATTTACTTCCTACATGCTTTTAATGTCTTCCTTTTCGGTGGTTGATGCCAAAGGGGGAGAAGTTTAGGGACCAAAGCAATGAAAACTATATCAAACACCAAACACCACCAATTTTAAATTTTATATCTCAAAAAATAGGAAGTAAGTGAATTATGGAGTTAGGGGGAGGCTTAAGTCCATAATATCACATTGTGGGGACATTCATGCATCTTAGCAAGTAAAATGCATATTTTCATTCAAATACTTGTATTATTTGCTTGCTTTGGTTGTGTTGTCATCAATCACCAAAAAGGGGGAGATTGTAAGGAAAATGGACCCCGGGCCATTTGGCTAATTGAGTTTTGGTGTTTGATGATTAACACAACCTGTGAACTAATAAGTTTTCTAGTGTTTGTGTTTGTAGTTCACAGGATGCGAAGAGAATTGGACCAAGGCAATGAGGATGCAACACCTCAAAAGAAGACATAAAAAGATGCATAGGAGTCCAATACTCAAGAACAAAAGAAGCCCGAAGAAATCAGTGAAGAAATCCAAGAAGTGGGCTGTCAGCCAGCGCCTGGTGGCGCACCGAACATTGGTGTCCGGTGTGCACCGGACTGTCCGGTGTGGCACCGGACAGTCTGCGCAGAGAGGCCGCAGACAGGCGCTCTCTGGCTGTAGCACCGGACTGTCCGGTGTGCACCGGACTGTCCGGTGTGCCAACGGGCAGACGGCAACGGTCGGATCCAACGGTCGACTGCTACAGGCGCCAACGGTCGGCTGACGTGGCGTGCACCGGACATCTACTGTGCAGTGTCCGGTGGTGCACCGGACTGTCCGGTGCACCCGACGACAGAAAGCTGTTGCTTTCTGTCCAACGGCTAGTTTGGGGTGTGGATGCTATAAATACCACCCCAACCGGCCATTCTCTAGTGTGGGAGCCCAAGAAACATACCAAGGCATATTGTAGACATTTCCAAGTGCTCAAACACCCAAGTGCTTAATAGAATCACTCGGTGATTAGCGTAGGTGCTTTGTGAAGTGCTTAGGTTAGTTAGACCGCATTAGCGCTTGCTCTAGGTGAATCCTAGTTAGTTGAGTGAGTTTTGTAAAACCACACAACCCCTCGGCTCTTGCGTGAGTCGTTGTAATTGTACCGAGTGGGGCGAGAGTCTTGCGAGACCGTGACAACCGCGTTTGTGTCACGGCCGCCACCGTGTACCGGAGGGAACGAGGCCCGCGGCGTTTCGGCCGGAAGCTCGATAGTGGAGACGGCGGGGAGCGTCCGAGAGGAGCCGGAAGCGGAGCACCACTTGCGCGTGGAGAAGGCCCGCGGCTCTCTACGGAGTTACTCGACCGAGGTGCTTGGCCCTCGCGTGGGCTTCCCTTTGCGTAGGGGCACCAACGAGGATTAGTCGGGACCTTGCGTGGTTCCGGATACCTCGGTAAAAATACCGGCGTCATCCACGAGAGTTTGCTTCTCTACCTAGCTCTTTACTTTCCATATTTATATTAAGCATTTAAGTTTCAATCTTGTAGTCATACTTGTTTAGTGTAGATTGAAACTTAACCTTTGCGGCAGAGATAGCAACACTTAGACAAAACCTAGTTTGCACACTCTAGTTTGATTACTTGCAAAGGTTTTGCTCTAGGGATTTAATTGTGGCCTAGTTTAGTAAAAGTTTTGGAAGTCCTAATTCACCCCCCCCCCCCTCTTAGGCGTCACCCGTTTCCTACAAGGACACAGAGAGTCAATGTGGGTGGCAAAGTAAGATAAGTCGATCCCTCTGAAGGGGTGCCCCCTAGGCCTTATATACTCGACCGTGGGGCAGTACATGTAGATAAGATAACAACAAGTAGCTAAAAGATAGTGAACCTCTTAAGATTATCCCTACGTAACCCTCGCCGACTTATCCTCGCATGGCTTCGTTGCATGGAGGCTCCAGCGCGGGAAAGTCGGATCTCTGTTACGATCACTCGCTCGGCGCTGTGGGCCGTCCGGGTTTGCACCAATCCGGCCTCATGTCGTTCTGCTTTGCTGGCTGTTTCTCCCCAGGCCCACGAAAGAATGACCTTACGATTTATTGGGCCCTTGGGCCTTTCGTGAGGTCTTTTACTCTTTTAGTGGACCCGGGGGATATCTATCCCCCACAAGCCCCCGATCTTTGGGTTAATTTAGAGGTAATCAACCCGAAGATCCCAGGTCCAGCTTGCAGGTGATTTGAAAAAAGATGGCTTCCTGTTGACTTATCCTGCTCCGATCACTCGTTGACCCAAAGCCTAGTTTCGTGCTTGTGCCTTAGAGGTCGGCATTCCAATTTGTAGGATTCTGAACTTCATTGGGTGCACCGAAGGGTGTAGCCCCCGAGCTTCGAGTAGATTTTTTAGAAAATAATCCACTCGAAGGTCTTTCCCAGAAATTATCTCCATTTGTGCTCCTGCATTTTAGTTGAGGGTTGGCCTTTTAATCTTGCCCCACACCCTAGAAGTCGGCACTATCTCAGCTTGGAATGATAATCCATGGGGTGCACCGAAGGTGCACCCAATGGGTGTAGCCCCCGACCTTCAAATGGATTTTTAAGGATAATCCATTCGAAGGTCTTCCTTTTGTGCCTCTTTGCTGAAAATTATCCCTTTCGCTTGTAGAAATCAGCATGAAGCTATTTGCATTATGCTTTAGAGGTCAGCATTATGTCATCAATATTTTGCTGCAGAGGTCAGCGTATATTTTGTCTTTAGCAGCCGAGTTTGCAATCCATCCATATCTTGTTAGGTAGTGCCATTTATTTGCTTCTGCGACTGATTGGACGTTTGATGGACGTTCTCTGTCTAGTCTTCACGTCGCTTCTGTCGGCCATATCTTGTACTTTGCTGGCTATATTTGGCTTTCCTCTGATCCTTACTGATATCTCATTTTTGTCTTGAGGTATTCACTGCGTGCCCTGTACAGATGTGACTGTTTTGAAAAATATACTGATAATTCCTGGGCGTCCCCCCCCAATGGGTGTGGGCAAGGAACGGTTTGGTACGCTGAGTGTTTTAGCCGGCTGCTTCTGAGTAGTAATGTGATGGGACGGCGAGTGTAATCATATCCTCCGCGTTGTTGACTGGAGTCCCAATGGGTGTAGAGTTGCATGAAACGGCGTCACCCGCCTGACGTGTCTTCAGACGAGTGGAAGTGCTTATTGAATGCTTTGCGACTGTTCAGTGATCGCGGTTGAAGGTGAGCAGTTGCCATCTCCCTCTATAAATAACGTCGTTGCCTCTCTGGTTTTTTCACATCTCCTCGCTGCTCTTTACTGCTCCCTTCTCTTCTCTCCCTGTCTGCTTCTGCAATGGGCAAGAGTAACAAGCGCAAGCGCGAATCGACTCCTCCATCGGAGGATTTCGGTGGCTCGGAATACTCGGAGGAGGAGTTCTCCTCCGAGTCCGAGGGATCTCCGGCTCCCGTCTCTCCCCCGGCGTCGTCCGATGACTCGGACGACTCCCAGGGGATAGCCGCGGAAGTCTGGACATACATCCGAGCTGTTGAGCGCTCCGGGCTCGAGGGCTCGGATGAGTCGGAGTACTCCTCGGATGAGGAGGACTCGGACGGCGGCGGCGAGGACGAGGACGACGACGACGACGACGGCGACGACGACGACGGTGGCGACGGCGACGGCAGCGGCAGCGGCAGGGGCAGCAGCGACAGCGGCAGGGACGGTGACGGCGGCAACAGCAGGGGCAGCACCAAGGGCGGCAGCAGCAAGGGCAGCACCAAGGGCGGCGGTGGCGGCAGCAGGGGCAGGGCCAGTGGCTAGGCGCCACTGGTCTTCTTAGATATTAGTATAGTGTAGTATAGTTAGAATAATGTAGTAGTAATGTAGAGTAGTATAGCGTAGTGTAGTGATAGTAGTAATGTAATGTAGTAAGAGTAGGGAAGTATCAACTCGCGAAGAGTTGATTTGTAAGTATGTTATCTTCCCTTTAATGAATGAACTGATGTTGGTTTCTCTGTAATGATTACTCTTTGACGTTCATAACTCGAAGTTCTTGAATCATTCCTCTTCCCGGCTTTTTCGTGAAGTTGATTCCTTTGAGACAGTAGGTGAATAACTCGGGCATCATACTGATGCTTTTAGAAGTAGCCGCCGAGCGACTTGTAGATGAAGTCAGAGTTTTAGAGATAACTGCCGAGTAACTTGAAGACGACGTCGGCGCCTTAGAGGTAACTGCCGAGCGACTAAACACGATGTCAGAGTTTTAGAGATAACTGCCGAGTGTCCTGAGAGCGACGTCAGCGTTTTAGAGGTAACGCCGAGCAACTGAGCATGATATCAGCGTTTTAGAGGTAACGCCGAGTGACTGGAGGGCGCCGTCGGCGTTTTAGAGGTAACGCCGAGCGACTGGAGGGCGACATTAGCGTTTTAGAGGTAACGCCGAGCGACTTAACACGATGTCGGAGTTTTAGAGTCAACTGCCGAGCAACTTGAGGGCGACGTCAGCATTTTAGAGGTAATGCCGAGTGATTTAAAGACGACGTCGGCGTTGTAGAGGTAACGCCGAGCGATAGCAGGTTACATGAGCCACTTTGAGGATAATAGCCGAGTGATGATGTGGCGCACCGGTGTTTTGGAAATAACTGCCGGGTGATGACGTGGCACGCCGGGGTTTTGGAAATAACCGCCGGGTGATGACTGGGCACTTTTTGAAACGGTATCTGGCTCGAGAATATCCCATAAGAGCTGCGCTTTTAGCCGCCTTCGCTTTCCGTGCCCTAGTTCTTGCCTTCCCGCTTCCAAATCCTCTCTGCCACTCGCCTCCACTCTGCTCGCTGGTGAAATCGAGATGGCGCCCAAGAGGAAGACCGCGAGCTCGTCTGCTGCGGTGATTCCTCCAATCGACCCCAACAGCCAGTTGCCTTTCGCAGGTAACCATATGTCCATAATCTCTGAAGCTGAACTTCTTCACCTCATATCCATCGGGGTTCTTCCTCCGCGGGAACTCTGTTCCTGGCGGATTTGCCACGGGACCACTGTTCCGATAGAGGATACCCATGAGTCTGTAGTTTACGCCCCTTTTCTTCTCCGCGGCCTTGGCATTCCCATCTCTCCCTTTTTCCGAGGCCTTCTTGATTTCTACCACATTAACCTAACCCATCTGAACCCCAACTCAATTCTGCAAATCTCCATCTTCGTTCACTTGTGCGAAGCCTTCCTTGGCGTGCTGCCGCATTTCGGCTTATGGAAATACCTGTATCATTGTCGCCCTGGGATGGCCGGAGGACAGCATCAGTTGGTCGGAGGTGCTAGTTTGGAGATGCGCCGCGGGCGGAAGACTGAGTACCTTGAAATTCCCCTTAAGGACAGTATCAAGGGGTGGCGTCTAGAGTGGTTCATAGTTGACAATTATGGAAATTCTCTCCCCTCCTGGTCGGGAAGACAGCCAGACGTTCGCACTCCGAGCTGGACCGAGTCTCCCACGGATCAGGAAGTAGCTGAGGCAGGCGAGTTGCTAGCTGAAGTTGGACTGCTGAAAGAGAGGGGTCTAACTGCTGAAGCTGTGGTCACTGACTTTGTTTTCAAGAACATTCAGCCACTGAAAGACAGGGCCTACCCAGCTTATCTGTATCGAGGGCTAGCCGACTCAACTCGGGTTACCAATAGGAGAATTCCTCCTGCAGACTTGGTGTGCCGACTTGAAATGATCCTCAGGGGCAAGGTGTCAAATGTTGGTGCTCCAGTGGCATACTCGGCCTGGAACCTGCCTCCTCCCAAAGCATTCACCCTCTTTGTGTCAAATCCACCTGTTACTGATGGCAGTTTGGGCCTTAGAGTGCGACCCTCTGCAGAAGAAGTCAGTGCTTTGGTTGCTTCGTTTGGGGAGATTCCTGATGACGAACGGCAAGTCCATTTTGAGGTGCCCCTGAACCCTAGTGATGCAGATATAAATGCCATGCTTGATCTGCTAACTGAGGATTCTTCTGACGCTGCTCCTACTGGTACTTTGGCAGTGGTGCCCCTTCCAGAGGTTGATACAACTTTGGATGTTCAGAAACCTGTCAGCACTCGCCCGAGGCGCCCTAGCCGAACCAATCAGCCTGAGCCTTCTGCTGATGAGCAAAAGAAGAAGAGAAGACGCCTCCGGCGAGTATCCAGTTTTGATGAAGACGCTGGTACCTCAGTTCCTGCCGCTGAAGAAGTGCCTGCGACTGGACCTACTGACGCTGACCCCAATGGGTGTACCCAAACTGCTACTGATCCCAATGTAGGTGCCTTATCTGTTGCTGATCCCAATGGGGGTGCTGCTTGTGTTGTCACTGTGGAAGATGAGGAGGAGGAGAATGAAGTTCCTTTGACTCGGAAGAACAGTCGGCAGTTCATCGCCGGCGGTGAAAGTAGTGGAGTTCCTTCTCCTGCTTTATCTGCCCTCATTAGTCTACAAGAACTGTCCCTGGCTAATTTTGATCAAACTCTTGAGGATATGGTCCCAGAAGACTTGTTATCAGAGCCAGTGGATGATGATGCAACGGAGGCTTGTGCTGCCGTGCCTGATGCTGGGTTGAGGTCATCCCGTGCCTCGTCGACCTTAGAGCGCGATCTCGAGGGTCGGGAGACTGATTTGGATCGTCCTGGTCCTATGGAAGTAGTTGAGGGCCCATCAACCTTAGAGGTGGTTACTGCAGAGAGCCTGGACCTCAAGAATGGTGCTGACACATGCCCAACCCCCGAGGATGTCGCCGGGGATGACTTAGCTCGGGTGAAGAGTATAAGCCACTGCCCAGCCCCCGAGGGTGCTGCCGGGGATGATCCGGCTCAAGTGGGCAGCGCCAATTATGACCCAGCCCCCGAGGGTGCCCGAGCAGGGTCTCCTTCCTGTACTTCCATGGACGTTCACGCGGGATCTCCTCCACACTCTGGCTGTATGGTGGTAGCCCAGAATTTGGATCAGGGAGTCGCTTTAGAAGGCAGCGCCCCTGCTGACCGAGTGTTGGGCTCTGTTGAAGGTGCTGAATTGATTTCCGCTGGCTCGTTGCAAGCTACTCCGGGTGGTGGCCTTACGTCTGCTTATCCACTGATCTCTCCTGATTTGGGAATACCTTCGTTCTTCTCCAACCTCCAGGTATTGTGCTGTATTTTAGCTTGATCCTTACATTGCATGAACTGTTGCCATTATACTCATCTGTTCTTCTCATCAGGCTTTGGTGGATGGGATGGCCAGCCAGCTGAGATTGCAGGGTGCTTCCGTCCCAGAAGTGGCTTCGTCTCTTGCGTGTTGGAATCCAGTGTCGCTTCAACGTCGTGTATCCGAGTTGGAGGCAACAAATGCTGGTTAGCGCCCTTTTTCTTCTCTTTGCCTTTGTTGTAGAATGTTTTACCTTCTGACCTCATTTTGTTTGATTACCTCTTGCTAGGAATTACTCTGCAGATTGCAACTCTTGAGGAAAAACATTCCCGGGATCAGGCTGAAATGGCTCAACGGTGTGCTGACTTCGAGGAGAAGTACTCTCAGAGCCAAACTGAACTAAATCAGGTCTCCGCTACCTTGGATGACGCCAACGCCCTGAGTTCTTCTCTTCATGCTCGGCTCGACTCTGAAAAGGTAACTTACAAAACTGTGCCTTGCCTTGTTATGTTCCTATCACTTGCTTAGTTTCTGAAGGGGTTGATTTGTGCAGGAAGAAAAGCGTATCCTTGCTGCTTCTCGTGACAATCTTGACAGATTATATCGTGATTCTAGTAACTCGCTGACCATTTTGGAGAGGAGTCACCGCTTCACAATGGAGGAGTTGGACAATCAACGTTGCAGGCTGCAGGAATCCACAGATGAAGTGACTCGCCTCAAGCAGTTGATATCAGCAAAGGATGCCACCATCAAAGAACTCCGAGCTTCCAAGAAATCCATTGCCCAGGAGTTAGAGGCTGCTCGGCTGGCTGCCAAAGTTGCCGAAGAAACTGCTGTTACTCTCAAAACCCAGCGCGACAAAGCCATGGACAAGGCTATTCGGGCAGGACGAATCTTGATGAGGAGACCCGGCGTGGTTGTCCCTGAGGACATAAGGGCTGACGTGAATGCTGCCCCCGATTCCTCGAGTCGCCCTTCTTCATCAGTCGCTCCTGAGAAAGATGTTGTAAAATAGAGAAACATTTTGCGTGCTTCGAGCGTGCGGTTAGCATAATCAAGTATCTGTTAGAGGACATTAGTTCAGCATTCGAATGTTATAATTACTCTCTTATTGTATCGGAATTCATTAGTTCGTAAATTTGCAGTGATGAAACGACACACGATGATTATGAGATTTGTGTGCGGGACATAGAAGTCATTCCCTGAATTACGTAGGCGCAAGTATGTTGCACCGGCTTAAGTCGTTGCCGACTTAAGTCGATTGCTCCGTGAGTAGGGCATAGTGGTCACCCCGAGTTAAGTAAGCGTGAGCATGTTGCACCGGCTTAAGTCATTGCCGACTTAAGTCGATTGCTCCCTTAGCAGGGCATAGTGGTCACCCCGAGTTAAGTAAGCGTGAGCATGTTGCACCGGCTTAAGTCATTGCCGACTTAAGTCGATTGCTCCGTTAGTAGGGCATAGTGGTCACCCCGAATTAAGTAAGCGTGAGCATGTTGCACCGGCTTAAGTCATTGCCGACTTAAGTCGATTGCTCCGTTAGCAGGGCATAGTGGTCACCCCGAGTTAAGTAAGCGTGAGCATGTTGCACCGCCTTAAGTCGTTGCCGACTTAAGTCGATTGCTCCGTTAGCAGGGCATAGTGGTCACCCCAAGTTAAGTAAGCGTGAGCATGTTGCACCGCCTTAAGTCGTTGCTGACTTAAGTCGATTGCTCCGTTAGCAGGGCATAGTGGTCACCCCGAGTAAGAATGCAAGCCAATCATAAACGAACTGAATATCTTTGAAATCTCTCTTTATTGACGACATATTTCCACTTTACAGAGTACATTGTCGCCTTAGCAGTTTTGAAATACAGCTAGGGATAAAACTTTTTGAGGTGCTCTATGTTCCAGGAGTTCCCAACTTCCGTGCCATCCATCTGAGTGAGGCGATACGATCCGGGCCGAGTGACTTCCGCTACCATGAAGGGTCCTTCCCATAAGGGTGATAACTTGTGTCGTCCCTCCCCCGTTAGAATTCGGCGGAGGACGAGATCTCCTACTGAGAAGAATCGTTGTCGCACAGTCTTGTCGTGATAGCGCCTTAGAGTCTGCTGGTACCGTGCTGATTGGATTACTGCATTAAGCCGTTCTTCTTCAAGTACATCAATGTCCTCCAGCCTGGTGGCCTCAGCTTCTGCTATGCTTTCGAAGATCAACCTTGGCGCCCCAAACTTGAGATCAGCAGGTAGCACTGCCTCCGACCCATAGACCATAAAGAAAGGAGTGTTTCCATGCAAGGCTCGGCTAGGTTGGGTTCTTAGGCTCCAAACAACATAAGGCAATTCCCTTATCCACTTCCCTGCGAATTTTTCATTTTTATCGAAGACCTTTTTCCTGAGTGCCTCTAATATCATTCCGTTGGCTCGGTCAACCTGCCCGTTGGCTCTTGGATGTGCTACAGATGCATACTTGATCTGAATGCTCCTTTGCTCGCAGAAGTCGAAGAATTCTGAACTGGTGAAGTTGGATCCTAAATCAGTGATGATGCTGTTTGGTATCCCGAATCTGAATATTATGTCTTGTATGAATTCTACGGCTTTAGCAGAGGTTAAAGAAGCAATGGGCTTGAACTCTATCCATTTAGTGAATTTGTCAATCGCCACCAATACATGAGTATATCCCCCTTGAGCTTTCTTGAAAGGTCCAATCATATCTAGTCCCCAGCATGCAAAAGGCCAGGTTACTGGTATGGTCTGTAGTTGCTATGCGGGCATGTGCTGTTGCTTTGACAAGTATTGGCAAGCTTCGCACCTTTGAACTAACTCGGCCGCATCGTTCTTCGCCGTCGGCCAATAGAATCCTGACCTGAAAACCTTCCCGACTAGTGTTCTGGATGCTGCATGTATTCCACATTGCCCAGCATGGACCTCCTCCAGAAGTTGCTTCCCGGTGGACGGGAGAACGCACTTCATGAGGACGCCCGATGCACCCCTTCTGTATAATGTCTCCCCAATGAGTGTATAGTGAGCCGACTGCCTGGCAATACGCTCTGCCGAGTTCTTGTCGTCTGGTTCTTCTTCATTCTTTATATGCTTAATGATCGGCCTTCTCCAGTCAGCAGAGTCTGACTCGGGTTGATCTATGATGTTGCACTCTTCTGTTTGATCCATTGAGATACTCGGCTGCAGAATTTCTTGCACGAAGACTCCGGGTGGGACCTGAGTTCGACTGGATCCGAGCTTGGACAGTATATCAGCTGCTGTGTTCCGATCTCTTTCCACATGATGAAATTCCAGACCCTCGAATTTATCTTCCAGCTTTCGAACGGCAGCGCAGTATTTTCCCATTGAATCACTTGAACAATCCCACTCCTTGTTTATCTGGCTGATGACTACCAGAGAATCTCCGTATACCATCAATCTCTTGACGCCCAACGATATGGCGATGTTCAATCCATGGATCAGAGCTTCATACTCGGCTGCATTGTTGGAGGCCGGGAATAGCAACTGGAGGGCGTACTTGAGGTGTTCGCCTCCTGGTGCGGTGAAGAGAATCCCTGCTCCCGCTCCCTGCAGTTTCAGCGAGCCATCAAAATACATTCGCCATACTTCTGCAGTCTCTAGATTATCCGGTACTTGCTGTTCTGTCCACTCTGATACGAAATCAACCATTGCTTGAGTTTTGATGGCAGTGCGAGGTCGGAACTCGATGTCGTGGGATCCCAGCTCGCAAGCCCACTTGGCTATTCGGCCAATGACTTCCTTGTTGTGAAGAATATCCCCTATTGGAAAACCAGTAACTACTATGACTTTGTGGTCGTCAAAGTAGTGACGCAGCTTTCGGGCAGTTAGAAGTACTGCGTATAATAGCTTCTGAACTTGAGGATACTTTTTCTTTGAGGGGCCTAAAACCTCACTGATGAAGTAAACTGGATGTTGTACTGGATAGGCATGTCCTTCTTCTACTCGCTCGACTACCAACGCGGTGCTCACCACGTGAGTCGTGCAAGAGATGTACAATAGCAAATCTTCAGCTGGTTGAGTTGATGTAGCTCGCCGGGGTGGTTTTAGTACTGGTGGTGTTGTCAAGAATTTTTTCAGTGCATCCAGAGCTTCTTGTGCTTCTGAAGTCCATTGAAACTTATCCACCTTCTTGAGTAGCTTGTAAAATGGCAAACCTTTTTCTCCCAGCCTGGATATAAATCTGCTCAGAGCTGCCATACATCCAGTAAGTCGCTGCACCTTCTTTTGTGATCGAGGAGCTTCCATTTTCATGATAGCTTCAATCTTATCTGGATTAACTTCAATTCCCCGGTGGCTGACGATAAATCCGAGCAACTTCCCTGCTGGTACTCCGAAAACACATTTTTCGGGATTAAGCTTCCATCTATATCGTCTCAGGCTGTTGAGAACCAGCTGTAGGTCTTCAATGAAGTTCTCCGAACTCTCCGTTTTGATTACCACATCATCTACGTAGGCCTCCACACGCTTGCCCCAGTGATCGGCTAAGCATGTTTGAATGGCTCTCTGATAAGTCGCTCCAGCGTTTTTGAGGCCGAACGGCATGGAGGTATAACAGAAAGCACCAAATGGAGTGATGAACTCCGTTTTTTCCTCGTCTTCTTTCGCCAGACTAATCTGATGATACCCGGAATAGCAATCTAAGAAAGACAGCACAGAACATCCAGCGGTGGAGTCCACCACCTGGTCTATCCTCGGGAGCCCGAAGGGATCCTTCGGACAGTGTTTGTTGAGATCGGTATAGTCGACGCACATGCGCCAATCCACTTTATTCTTTTTGAGTACAAGAACAGGGTTGGCTAACCACTCGGGGTGTAATACTTCTCTAATAAATCCAGCTGTGACCAAGCGAGCTAACTCGGCGCGAATGGCTTCTCTTTTGTCGGGCGTGAAACGACGTAGCTTTTGCCGGATCGGCCTCGCCTGGGGATAAACCTTCAACTTGTGCTCGGCTAGTTCTCTCGGGACTCCCGGCATATCCGCAGGTTGCCATGCGAATACATCTCGGTTATCTTGCAGAAACTGGACGAGCGCGCTTTCCTATTTGTCGTCCAAGCTAGAGCTGATGATGGCAGTCTTGCGTTCATCAGCGAACCCCAAGTTGATTCTCTTGGTTTCTTCAGTCGGCCGCATAGAGGTCGCGGCCTGAGCTTCATTTGCCGGTACCGCGAGGTCCTCCTCAGGCTTAGAGTTCGCCGGTGTAGAAGGAACCGTCGACGGCTTGGTGGTAAGGGCTGCTTGAATGGCCACTCGGAAACACTCTGCGGCGCCTTGGAAGTCGGCGCGCACAGTTATGATCCCTCGCGGTCCTAGCATCTTCAGTATCATGTATGTATAATGCGGAATGGCCATGAACTTGGCCAATCCCGGCCTTCCGATGATGGCGTTATACCCGCAGTCGAAGTTTGCCACTTCAAACCTCAGGAACTCGGTTCTGTAGTTCTCTGGAGTTCCAAAGGTGACCGGCATGTAGATGTGGCCCAGCAGGTATTCCCCTTCAGTCGGCACGATGCCGAAGAAAGGAGTGTCCGACTTGTGGAGCTCTTTGAGGTGAGCTCCCAAGCCTTGGAGTGTCCGGGGGAAGGTGATGTTGATGCTGCTCCCCCCGTCCACTAGCACCTTCTTCACCCGGCTCTCTCGGATCACCGGATCGACGAGGAGCGGGTATTTGCCGGGATGGTCGAAGTTGAGCCATTGATCCTCCCGAGTGAAGGTGATCGGGTGTTTTGACCATCGGTATGGGGCGGGAGGACCGGTGGTCGCCACCAGTATCTGGCGGTCGTTGAGCTTTTGTTGTCTTTTGTTCTCCTGCGACCCATGTCCGCCGAAGATGACGTTGACCTCCCTGTCGACGCGCGGGAAGGCTCCCACTTCTCCCTCCTCCTGCCGATGAGGTTGTCGTGGTTCGTCCGGTCCTCCCCTCGGCGGAGGAGGAGGTAGAGGTTGGAAGGGTCGACCATGCCCGACGGAGTGCTTGAAGTCCCGGCAGTTGCGAAGAGTGTGGCGCATGTCCTTGTGGTATGGGCACTGGGCGTCGAGGATGTCGTCCAGCGTGCGTTCGCCTCCGCGAGGTCCTCCTCGGGCGCGAGAGGCAGGTGGTCCGGCGGCGTGCACTTCTTCGCGAGGCCTCTTCTCCCAGCGTTTGTCGGTCGGCTGGTTCGTGTCGCGTCGTGGTGCTGCCGGTGCGGGCTTCGCTCCTCCGATGAGGTCCTAAGCTCGCTCGTCGGCGGTGATGTAGAGGTCGGCTTCCCGGAACAGCTCCTCGGAGGTAGTCGGCGCCTTCTGTAGTATGGTTCGGACAAAAGCCGAGTCGTTGGATCCTCTGTAGAAGTCCTCGATCACGGCCGCTTCCGTGACCTCGGGGATGCGATTTCTCATGGTCTGGAACCTTTTGAGGTACGACCGGAGAGTCTCATCCCCTCGGCGCTTGATGGATTTGAGGTCCCATGGTTGCGCCGGTTTGTCGGAGAGGGACTGGAAGTTGGCGGTGAAGCGTCGACTGAAGTCTCCCCAGTCGTCGATGCAGTGTCGGGGTAGGTGTCGTAGCCACTGCAGAGCATCTTGCCCAAGGACAATGGGCAAATACGCGGTCATAACGTCCTCGGACGCTCCGGCAGCTCGAGCAGCGGTGGTGTAGACGGCCAGCCAACCCCCTGGATCCTGCTTAGGTTCATATTTGTCAACGTTGGATACCTTGAAGTTGGGAGGCCATTGAATGGCCCTAAGGCGCGGAGTGAGGGCGGACACTCCGCACGTGTCCTCCTGTCGTCGGGGACGATGTCTGTCCCGGGGAGGGGAGTTGTGATCGTGGTTCCTCGACCGTCCCCGGGTGGTACCGCCAATTGAAGCTGTTGCCGACTCAGTCCTGGTGGCCTGGCTCTGAGTCGGGATGCCATGATCCCTGTCGTACTCCTCCCGACGACGAATCTCATTCTCATGCCGCCGTTCGCGCGAAGCATTGATGGAGCTTCGCGCGTCCCGGCGGCTGTTGATGGCGTGTCGTAGATCGTTTGGCGGATGAGCAAGCGGTAGAAGATGGTTGGCCGCTTGGGTGAACAAGCGTCGGTAGCCCTCAGCGTCGGGAGTCCGAGGAAGTCCGTCTGCTATCCGAGCTAGTACCCCTCCGACTTCGCTCGGCGTGTTCATAGCTCGGGCGAAGTCGGGATTCAGGTTGCGTCCGAAGAGTGGATTCTCCCGGCGTTGCCTTGCATCTTGCTCGGCTTGTTCTTGAGCTCGCCGGCGATCACGTCGTCGAGAGTTCCTTCGTTCTCTGAAGACGCGTTCTTCCGGAGTTTCTCCTATCTCCGAGACCTCGTCTCGCGAGATAGGCTGCTCCAGATCCCGCTCACCGGCCGCGTGATGTCGTCGAACGTTCCTGCGCCGATTCCGTTGTCGGCGGGATTCTCGTTGAGGCGGTTCTTCTCCGGGTGCAGTCGGTTCGTCGTCGGAGACGGTAGGTGACTCCACTCTCCCGATGAAGAGGACGTCGGGGTAGAATGGTGCTGCTGTCGCGGCGACTTTCTTTTCGTTCTCCTTTGAGGCCGGAGGAACGGAAAGAACGACTTGCTTCTCCCTGGTCTCCTTCTTCCTCGCGATCTGTGTCCATTCTGTCGTCGGAGAAGTAGACAGTGGAGTTTTCCGGGTCAGCGAGCCCTCAGCCCTTGACTTTCCGGAGACGATCTTTTTCCGGAGAGCTGGAGGTTGCGCTTTTCCGACATTTTCAGAGTTTGTTGGAGGAGACTTCTTTTCTGGCGGATCCGCAATGCGGTGTAGAGTTCCCTCTTCATCTGCTACGGATGAGATTGTCCCGAAGCAGAATACGGATCCGGGGCGGAGGGCGATCTTGCTGTGGAAGGTGATGGCCATTGAGCTAGCTTGGATCGTCGACACACCCCCTACCTGGCGCGCCAGCTGTCGGTGTTTTGGGTCCGACCGCACACCCGGGGTTGCCCCTCAAGGTGTTTTTAGGAGTAGGACGGTGTCGACGACTGTAGCAAAATGGTTCGTGCCGATCGCACGGGGGACAGTGGACAAGATTTACAGGTTCGTGCCGCTTAGAGATGCGTAACACCCTACGTCCTGGTGAGTATGCTTGGTGAGCGTGGTTACAAGAGGACTCTCTGGATTGAGGACACAGAGAGTCAATGTGGGTGGCAAAGTAAGATAAGTCGATCCCTCTGAAGGGGTGCCCCCTAGGCCTTATATACTCGACCGTGGGGCAGTACATGTAGATAATATAACAACAAGTAGCTAAAAGATAGTGAACCTCTTAAGATTATCCCTACGTAACCCTCGCCGACTTATCCTCGCATGGCTTCGTTGCATGGAGGCTCCAGCGCGGGAAAGTCGGATCTCTGTTACGATCACTCGCTCGGCGCTGTGGGCCGTCCGGGTTTGCACCAATCCGGCCTCATGTCGTTCTGCTTTGCTGGCTGTTTCTCCCCAGGCCCACGAAAGAATGACCTTACGATTTATTGGGCCCTTGGGCCTTTCGTGAGGTCTTTTACTCTTTTAGTGGACCCGGGGGATATCTATCCCCCACACCTGCCTCATGGCAAAGGAGAAGAAGGTAAGTACTCGAAATGCTATTACATATGCCTCTTCAAGTGATGATGAATCTAGCGATGATGAAGTAGACTATGCTAGTTTATTCAAAGGATTAGATAGAACTAAAATTGATAAGTTCAATGAATTAATTGATGCTTTGAATGAGAAAAATAGACTTTTAGAAAAGCAAGAAGATCTCTTATATGAAGAGCATGATAAATTTGTAAGTGCACAAGATTCTCTTGCTTTAGAAGTTAAAAGAAATGAAATGCTTTCATGTGAATTGTCTACATGCCATGAATCTATTCTAGCTTAAAGAGTATCAATGATGACTTGAATGCTAAACTAGAAATAGCTAATAAATCAACCTCTTGTGTAGAACATGTTGTGGTTTGCAATAGGTGTAAAGATTTTAATGTTGATGCTTGTAGTGAACACCTAGTCTCCATTTCTAAATTGAAGGATGAAGTGGCTAGTCTTAATGCTCAACTTAAGACTAGCAAAAGTGAATTTGATAAACTAAAATTTGCAAGGGATGCCTACACGATTGGTAGACACCCCTCAATTAAGGATGGACTTGGCTTTAAGAGGGAAGCCAAGAACTTAACAAGTCATAAGGCTCCCATCTCCGCCAAGGAGAAAGGGAAGGCCCCTATGGCTAATAGTGCTCAAAAGAACCATGCTTTCATGTACCATGACAGGAGATATTCTAGGAATGTTCATAGAAATTATGATGCTTTTGATTCTCATGCCATGATTGCTTCAAGTTCTTCTATTACGCATGATAAAAATTTTGCTAGGAAAAATGTTGTTCATCATATGCCTAGAAGAAATGTTGTTCATGTACCTAGGAAAGTAAGTAATGAACATTCTACAATTTATCATGCTTGCAATGCCTCCTTTGCTATTTTTAGAAAGGATAAGAAGGTGGTCGCTAGAAAATTAGGGGCAAAATGCAAGGGAGATAAAACTTGCATTTGGGTCCCTAAGGCAATTGTTACTAACCTTGTAGGACCCAACAAGAGTTGGGTACCTAAGACCCAAGCCTAATTTGCCTTGCAGGTTTATGCATCCGGGGGATCAAGCTGGATTATCGACAGCGGATGCACAAACCACATGACGGGAGAGAAGAAGATGTTCACCTCCTACGTCAAGAACAAAGATTCCCAAGACTCAATCATATTCGGTGACGGGAATCAAGGCAAGGTTAAAGGACTAGGAAAAATAGCAATTTCTCCCGAGCATTCTATCTCTAATGTGTTTTTAGTTGAATCACTTGGATATAATTTGTTGTCCGTTAGTCAATTATGTAATATGGGATATAATTGCTTATTCACAAATGTAGATGTGTCTGTCTTTAGAAGGAGTGATGGTTCATTAGCTTTTAAGGGTGTATTAGACGACAAACTCTACTTAGTTGATTTTGCAAAACAGGAGGTCGGTCTAGATGCATGCTTAATTGCTAAGACTAGCATGGACTGGTTGTGGCATCACCGTCTAGCACATGTGGGAATGAAGAACCTTCACAAACTTCTAAAGGGAGAACATGTGTTAGGACTAACAAATGTGCATTTCGAAAAAGATAGACCTTGTGCAGCTTGTCAAGCAGGTAAACAAGTGGGAAGTGTGCATCACAGCAAGAATGTGATGACCACATCAAGGCCCCTAGAGCTGTTGCATATGGACCTCTTCGGACCCATCGCCTACCTCAGCATTGGGGGAAGTAAGTATGGTTTAGTAATTGTTGATGATTTTTCCCGCTTCACTTGGGTATTCTTTTTGCAGGATAAATCTGAAACCCAAGGGACCCTCAAGCGCTTCCTAAGGAGAGCTCAAAATGAGTTTGAGCTCAAGGTGAAGAAGATAAGGAGCGACAACGGGTCCGAGTTCAAAAACCTTCAAGTGGAGGAGTACCTTGAGGAGGAAGGAATCAAGCACGAGTTCTTCGCTCCCTACACACCACAACAAAATGGTGTGGTAGAGAGGAAGAACATGACGCTCATAGACATGGCGAGGGCAATGCTTGGAGAATTCAAGACGCCCGAGCGGTTTTGGTCGGAAGCTGTGAACACGGCTTGCCACGCCATAAACCGAGTCTACCTTCATCGCCTCCTCAAGAAGACGTCATACGAGCTACTAACCGGTAACAAACCCAATGTTTCGTATTTCCGAGTTTTTGGGAGTAAATGCTACATTCTAGTAAAGAAGGGTAGGAATTCCAAATTTGCTCCCAAAGCTATAGAAAGGTTTTTGTTAGGTTATGACTCAAATACAAAGGCGTATAGAGTCTTCAACAAATCATCGGGTTTGGTTGAAGACTCTAGCGACGTTATATTTGATGAGACTAATGGCTCTGCAAGAGAGCAAGTTGAGCTTGATGATGTAGATGAGGATGATGTTCCACCGGACGCGATTCGCACCATGGCGATTGGAGACGTGCGACCGCAGGAACACAAGGAACAAGATCAGCCTTCTTCCTCAACGACGGTGCACCCCCAACCCAAGATGATGAACAGGTACCTCAAGAGGAGGCGTGTGGTCAAGGGGGAGCACAAGATGTCCAAGTGAAGAGGAAGAAGCACCACAGGCCCCTCCAACTCAAGTCCGAGCGATGATTCAAAGGAACCATCCCGTCGACCAGATTTTGGGTGACATTAGCAAGGGAGTAACCACTCGCTCTAGATTAGTTAATTTTTGTGAGCATTACTCTTTTGTCTCTTCTATTGAGCCTTTCAGGGTAGAAGAGGCCTTGCTAGATCCGGACTGGGTGTTGGCCATGCAGGAAGAGCTCAACAACTTCAAGCGTAATGAAGTTTGGACACTGGTGCCGTGTCCCAAGCAAAATGTTGTGGGAACCAAGTGGGTGTTCCGCAACAAACAGGACGAGCACGGGGTGGTGACGAGGAACAAGGCTCGACTTGTGGCAAAAGGTTATGCCCAAGTCGCAGGTTTGGACTTTGAGGAGACGTTTGCTCCTGTGGCTAGGCTAGAGTCGATTCGTATTTTGTTAACCTATGTCGCTCACCATTCTTTCAGGTTGTACCAAATGGATGTTAAGAGCGCTTTCCTCAACGGGCCAATCAAGGAGGAGGTGTACATGGAGCAACCCCTGGCTTTGAGGATGAACGGTACCCCGACCATGTGTGTAAGCTCTCTAAGGCGCTCTATGGACTTAAGCAAGCCCCAAGAGCATGGTATGAATGCCTTAGAGACTTTTTAATTGTGAATGCTTTCAAGGTTGGGAAAGCCGATCCAACTTTATTCACTAAGACATGTGATGGCGATCTATTTGTGTGCCAAATTTATGTCGATGACATAATATTTGGTTCTACTAACCAACAGTCTTGTGAAGAGTTTAGCAGGGTGATGACTCAAAAGTTTGAGATGTCGATGATGGGCGAGTTGAACTACTTCCTTGGGTTCCAAGTGAAGCAACTCAAGGACGGCACTTTCATCTCCCAAACGAAGTATACGCAAGACTTGCTCAAGCGGTTTGGGATGAAGGACGCCAAGCCCGCAAAGACTCCAATGGGAACAGACGGACACGTTGACCTCAACAAAGGAGGTAAGCCCATTGATCAAAAAGCATACCGGTCCATGATAGGTTCCTTGCTTTATTTATGTGCCAGTAGACCAGATATTATGCTAAGCGTATGCATGTGTGCTAGATTTCAATCCGACCCAAGGGAGTGTCACCTTGTGGCCGTTAAGCGAATTCTTAGATATTTAGTTGCTACTCCTTGCTTCGGGATCTGGTATCCAAAGGGGTCTACCTTTGACTTGATTGGATATTCAGACTCCGACTATGCTGGATGTAAGGTTGATAGGAAGAGTACATCGGGGACGTGCCAATTCTTAGGAAGGTCCCTGGTGTTGTGGAGTTCTAAGAAACAAACTTCCGTTGCCCTATCCACCGCTGAGGCTGAGTATGTTGCCGCAGGACAGTGTTGCGCGCAACTACTTTGGATGAGGCAAACCCTCCGGGACTTTGGCTACAATCTGAGCAAAGTCCCACTCCTATGTGACAATGAGAGTGCTATCCGCATGGCGGACAATCCTGTTGAGCACAGCCGCACAAAGCACATTGACATTCGGCATCACTTTTTGAGAGACCACCAGCAAAAGAGAGATATCGAAGTGTTTTATATTAGCACCGAGAACCAGCTAGCCGATATTTTTACCAAGCCTCTAGATGAGAAGACCTTTTGCGGGCTGCGTAGTGAGCTAAATGTCTTAGATTCACGGAACTTGGATTGATTTATAGCATACATGTGTTTTATGCCTTGATCATGTTCTTTTTGCATTTTGTTATGTATTTGTGGTGTTCAAGTTGTACAAACACTCCCCGGACCTCACAAGTCCATTTGCAAGTGATGCACATATTTAGGGGGAGTTGTGTTACAACTTAATCCTTTGAGACTAACCATGTGCTTGAGTGTTCGTAATTTAGTTTCAAAGGTGGATTGAAAGGGAAAGGTGGACTTGGACCATGAAAGACTTCCACTGCACTCCGATGAGAGGGTAACTTACTCCAAGTTTATCTTCGTATCTCTTATTGCCTTTTGCTCTTAATTGACAATTTTGGTGAGGCAATGGGGTTTGAGGGCCAAAAATGATCTCGTTTTGGTGCTTGATGCCAAAGGGGGAGAAATTAAGGCCAAAGCAATAAATGGATCAGCTACCACTTGAGAATTTTTAAAATAGTAGAATAGAGCTTTTGGTTTAACAAAACTCTCTTATTGTCTCTCTTGTCAAAAGTTGGCCTCTTGTGGGGAGAATGGTTGATTATGGGAAAAAGGGGGAGTTTTTGAAATCTTTGATCAATTTCTCTTGGAACAACTCTCTTTATGTCTCAACAAGTGTGTTTGACTTAGAGATAGGAAATTGAGGTTGATTTGCAAAAACAAAACCAAGTGGTGGCAAAGAATGATCCAAATATGCCAAATTTGATTCAAAACAAATCTGTGTTCTTATTTGCATTGATGTTGCACATCTTTGTATTGCTTTTGTTGTGTTGGCATAAATCACCAAAAAGGGGGAGATTGAAAGGGAAATGTGCCCTTGTGCCATTTCTAAGTATTTTGGTGATTGAGTGCCAACACAAGTGGTCATGTGTTAATCTATGCCAAATGATGAACAAAGTGAAAAACAACATAAAGGTATGTTTCTAAGACTTAGTACTTTGTTTTAAGGACTAATGTATTGTGTCTAAGTACTGGGAACAGGAGAAATCAATTTGGAAAAGAGGTGGCTTTGTTCAGCCAAAGACAGTTCAGTCTGGGAGCACCGGACTGTCTGGTGCGCCAGGCTGGCTCTGGCGAACTGGCTGCTCTCGGGTTTCGTCGGCGGCGTATGGCTATAAATCACCGGACTGTCTGGTGGTGCACCGGACTGTCCGGTGAGCCAATGGTCGGCCGGGCCAACGGTCGACCGCGCAATCCGTGCGTGACGCGTGGCCGGCTCAACGGTCTGAAGGGGGCACCAGACTGTCCGGTGTGCACCGGACAGTGTCCGGTGCGCCAACGGCTCCAAAACGCCAACGGTCGGCTGCGCCAAAACAGGAAAGAAATCCGCACCAGACTGTCCGGTGCGCCAGGCGACAGAAGGCAAGAATTGCCTTCCTAGAATGCTCTCAACGGCTCCTAGCTGCCTTAGGGCTATAAAAGGGACCCCTAGGCGCATGGAGGAGAACACCAAGCATCCCTTGAGCATTCCTAAGCACCAAGACCTCATTTCCGCGCATTCGATTCTTTGTGATAGCAACTAGAGCTCCATTTGAGTAGAGAACTCTTTGAGTTGTGTTGAGAGCTCAAGTTGTGACTTGTGTGCGTATTGTTGCTCTAATTTTGTGTCTTGTGTGTGTTGCTCATCCCATCCTTACTTCCGTGATTCTTTGTTAATCAAATTGTAAGGGCGAGAGGCTCCAAGTTGTGGAGATTCCTCGCAAGCTAGATATAGTGAAACAAAGCAAAACATCATGGTATTCAAGTGGGTCTTTGGACCGCTTGAAAGGGGTTGAGTGCAACCCTCGTCCGTTGGGACGCCACATCGTGGAGTAGGCAAGTGTTGGACTTGGCCGAACCACGGGATAAACCACTGTGCCTCTCTGTGTTGATCTCCTTGTGGTTACTGTGTTTTGCAAGAACTCCTCTCTAGCCACTTGGCTTTATTGTGCTAACTCCTAATCAAGTTTTGTGGCATTAAGTTTCAAGTTTTTACAGGATCGCCTATTCACCCCCCCTCTAGGTGTTCTCACCTTTCACGGGATCGTTCCCGGAAAGCGCGTCCTCCCCCTTGGACAACTCGATTTGCCCGTCTGCTTCGAAACTCCCTCCAACTTCCGCAGGGAAACCCTCACGTTCAAGGTGGTCGAGTTCCGAGGGACCTACCACGCGGTGCTGGGGAGACCGTGCTACGCCAAGTTCATGGCCGTCCCCAACTACACGTACCTCAAGCTCAAGATGCCAGGCCCCAACGGGGTCATCACCGTCGGATCCACGTATCGACACGCGTACGAATGCGACGTGGAGTGCATGGAGTACGCTGAGGCCCTCGCCGAGTCCGAGAACCTCATCGCCGACCTGGAGTGCCTCTCCAAGGAGGTGCGTGATGCGAAGCGCCACGCCAACAACTTCGAGCCGGCTGAGGCGGTTAAGTCCGTCACCCTCGACCCCAACAACGACGCCAGCAAGCAAGTCCGGATCGGCTCCGAGCTCGACCCCAAATAGGAAGCAGTGCTCGTCGACTTTCTCCGCGTGAACGCCGAAGTTTTTGCGTGGAGTCCCTCGGACATGTCCGACATACCGAGGGATGTCGTCGAACACTCACTGGATATCCGAGCCAGTGCCCGACCAGTGAAGCAGCCTCTGCGCCGTTTTGACGAAGAAAAGCGCAGAGCCATAGGCGAGGAGGTCCACAAGCTGATGGCTGCAGGGTTCATCAAAGAGGTATTCCATCCCGAATGGTTAGCTAACCCTGTTCTTGTGAAAAGAAAGGTGGGAAGTGGAGGATGTGCGTAGACTACACTGGTCTAAACAAGGCATGTCCGAAGGTTCCCTACCCTCTGTCTCGCATCGATCAAATTGTGGACTCCACTGCTAGGTGTGAAACCCTGTCATTGCTCGACGCCTATTCAGGTTATCACCAAATCAAGATGAAAGAGTCCGACCAGCTCGCGACTTCTTTCATCACACCTTTTGGCATTTACTGTTATACTACTATGTCATTTGGCTTGAGGAATGCAGGTGTGACATACCAAAGGTGCATGAACCACGTGTTCGGGCAGCACATCGGCCAAACGGTCGAGGCTTACGTCGATGACATCGTTGTCAAGACGAGGAAAGCCTCCGACCTTGAAACGACATTCAAGTGTCTGAGAGCGAAGGGCGTGAAGCTCAATCCCGAGAAGTGTGTCTTCGGAGTCCCCCGAGGCATGCTCCTGGTGTTCATCGTCTCCGAGCGGGGCATCGAGGCCAACCCGGAGAAAATCGCGGCCATCACCAACATGAGGCCTATCAAAGATTTGAAAGGAGTACAAAGGGTCATGGGATGCCTTGCGGCTCCGAGCCGCTTCATCTCGCGCCTCGGCGAGAAAGGGTTACCCTTGTACCGCCTCTTAAGGAAGGCCGAGCGCTTCACTTGGACCCCCGAGGCCGAGGAAGCCCTCGGAAACTTAAAGGCGCTCCTTACAAACGTGCCCATCTTGGTGCCCCCCGCTGCGGGAGAAGCCCTCTTGATCTACGTAGCCGCAACCACTCAGGTGGTCAGCGTCGCGATCGTAGTCGAGAGACGAGAAGAAGGGTATGCACTGCTCGTCCAAAGGCCAGTTTACTTCATCAGTGAAGTGCTATCCGAGACCAAGATCCGCTACCCGCAAATTCAGAAGCTATTGTACGCAGTAATTCTGACGCGGTGAAAGTTGCGACACTACTTCGAGTCTCATTCGGTGACTGTGGTGTCATCCTTCCCCCTGGGGGAGATCATCCAGTGTCGAGAGGCCTCGGGTAGGATAGCAAAGTGGGCAGTGGAGCTCATGGGTGAAACACTCTCATTCGTTCCTTGGAAGGCCATAAAGTCCCAAGTCTTGACGGATTTCCTGGTGGAATGGGTCGACACCCAATTGCCAACAGCTCCGATCCAACCGGAACTTTGGACCATGTACTTCGATGGGTCGCTGATGAAAATAGGAGCTGGTGCTGGCCTGCTCTTCATCTCACCCCTCGGGAAACATCTCCGCTACGTGCTGCGCCTCCATTTCCCGGCGTCAAACAACGTGGCCGATTACGAGGCTCTGATTAATGGGTTGCGCATCGCCATCGAGCTAGGGGTTCGGCGCCTCGACGCTCGTGGCGACTCGCAGCTTGTCATTGACCAAGTCATGAAGAACTCCCACTGCCATGACCGGAAGATGGAGGCCTACTGCGACGAAGTTCGGCGCCTGGAAGACAAGTTCTACGGGCTTGAACTCAACCATATCGCTCGATGGTACAACGAGACTACGGATGAGCTGGCTAAAATAGCCTCGGGGCGGACAACGGTTCCCCCAGACGTCTTCTCCATAGACATACATCAACCCTCCGTCAAGATCGACGACACGCCCGAGCCCGAGGAGGCCTCGGGGAGGCCTCGACCCAGCCCGAGGAAGCCTTGGCCCAGCCTGAGGTATCCTCGGCCACTGAGGGTGAGGCCCTGCGCGTCGAGGGAGAGCGGAATGGGGTCGCGCCAAACCGAAACTGGCAGACCTCGTACCTGGAATATCTCCTCCGAGGAGAGCTACCCCTCGACAAGGCCGAAGCTCGGCGAATTGCGTGGCACGCCAAGTCGTTCATCTTACTAGGTGATGAAAAGAAGCTCTACCACCGTAGCCCCTCAGGCATTCTCCAATGATGCATATCCGTCGCCAAAGGACAGGAGCTATTGCAAGAAATACACTCGAGGGCTTGCGGTCACCACGCAGCACCTCGAGCCCTCGTGGGAAACGCCTTCCGACAAGGTTTCTACTGGCCGACCGTGGTGGCCGACGCCACTAGGATTGTACGCTCTTGCCAAGGGTGTCAATTCTACGCAAGACAGACGCACCTGCCCGCTCAGGCCTTGCAGACAATACCCATCACCTAGCCGTTTGTAGTGTGGGGTCTGGACCTCATCGATCCCTTGCAAAAGGCACCCGGGGGCTTCTCGCACCTACTGGTCGCCATCGACAAATTCTCCAAGTGGATCGAGGTCCGACCCTTAACCAGCATCAGGTCCAAGCAGGCAGTGGCGTTCTTCACCAACATCATCCATCGCTTTGGGGTCCCGAACTCCATCATCACCGACAATGGCACACAATTCACTGGGAAGAAGTTCCTGGACTTCTGCGAGGACCACCACATCCGTGTGGACTGGGCCGCCGTAGCTCACCCCATGACGAATGGGCAGGTGGAGCGTGCCAACGGTATGATTCTGCAGGGACTTAAACCGAGGATCTACAACGACCTCAACAAGTTTGGCAAGCGGTGGATGAAAGAGCTACCCTCGGTGGTCTGGAGTCTGAGGACGACGCTGAGCCGAGCTACGGGTTTCTCGCCGTTCTTTCTAGTCTATGGGGCCGAGGCTATCTTACCCACAGACTTAGAATACGGTTCCTCGAGGACAAAGGCGTACGACGACCGAGGCAACCAAGCCAACCGAGAAGACTCACTGGACCAGCTGAAAGAGGCTCGGGACGTGGCCTTACTACACTCGGCGCGGTATCAGCAGTCTTTGCGACGCTACCACGCTCGAGACCTGAGGCTTCCAGTTGGGAGACTTGGTACTTTGGCTGTGGCAAGATGCCCGAGGGCGCCACAAGCTTACTCCTCCCTAGGAAGGGTCGTTCATCATCGCCAAAATTTTGAAGCCCGGAACATACAAGCTGGCCAACGATCAAGGCGAGGTCTACAGCAACGCTTGGAACATCCAACAGCTACGTCGCTTACCCTTAAGATGTTTCAAATCGTTCATATACCTCGTTTCTCTCTACACACACAAATAAAGTCTAACCGTCAAGGAAGGGTCAGCCTTGCCTCGGCAAAGCCCGACCCTCCCTCGGGGGCTAGAAGGGGGGAACCCCCTCTGCGTCAGAATTTTCCTTGAAAAAGTCTTTTGCCAGAACGTCTTTCACGCTTTTCGACTGCTTCGATAGCGGGGTCCTAAAAACGACGAGAGTACACGTAAGCGGCAAGGCCGACCGAGCCGAGGGACTTCTACGCCTCCCAGATACGGATACCTCACTCATCACCTTCCGCGAAAAGTAACTCACGCTCGAACGAGGGATTCTGCTGCCGAACAAGTCCTAACGCTTGAAAACTTTTCTGCCAGAACGGCTTTCGTGCCATTTCGACTGCTTTGATAGCAGAACCCTAAAAACGACGAGAGTACACGTAAGCAGCATGGCCGACCGAGCCGAGGGATTCCTATACCTCCGGGATACGGATACCTCACTCATCACCTTCCGCGAAAAGGAACTCACGCTCGGACGAGGGACTCTGCTACCAAACAAGTCCAAACACACGAAACAAGAGGAAATAAAACACATCTTTGTAATCCGGCGTTAAAATGTTTAGGCCCCAGCGGCCGCGAAAAACATACGCATACTTCAGACAAATTGTTCCTGCAGGTTCGGACATCGGCAGGGGGAGCAGCAGCACCCTCGGCGACGTTTCCACCCTCGGCAGATTCTGGTCCAGCCTCGGACGACGACTCGGGCGGAAGGATCTCCACCTCGGAGGAGGACGCCAGCACCGCGCTTGGGCCCTCACGACCAGGTTCTCCGCAAGGGTTCCGGCCCGAGCAGACACCCCGGCTAGCCGCTCCGTAGCCTCAGCCGGCTGTCCCTCGAGGACCTCAGCCTGGCTCCCGGCCTCGGCGGCGTGACTCCGGGATTGGTCCCGCTCGCGGACGACCTAGCCAAGCTCCAGCCGTCGCTGCTGCACCTCCTCAGCCTAGGAAGCCACATGCTCCCGGGCCGACGAAGCCTCTTTTCGAGCCGACTCCGCCTCTGTCCATGCCGACACCGCTGCCTCCGGCTTCAGCTCATCGCAGAGCGGCCGAAGGTTCTAAAACTAAGCAAGAGAGGCCTTAAACGGCAAGGCCGACCGAGCCGAGGGACTCCTACGCCTCTGGGATATGGATACCTCACTCGTCACCTTCCGCGCAAGGCAACTCACGCTCGGTTAAGCGGTTCAGCTAGCCGACAGGCAAGTCCTAGTGCTCGAAATGAGGAAGAAACACGATATTACACTCAAATACCCAGATGTTCAGGCCTCGACGGCCACAATGAACAAACACCCATACTCAGGGTACCATTACAAACGGGACTCTGGTTCCACTCCTGCGGGTATGAACAACCTCTACACCAGAGGGCCTGCGGGACAACAAACTCCAGGTGGCTCGCCGGCGACCGCTCCATCAGCAGCGACAATGACCTCCGCCTCGGGCAGCTAAATAGCAGCAACGATGGCCTTAGGGCAAACGCTGCTGTAAGAAGGCCCTCGCCCACGTCCCCACTCGAGGGGCGAGGACAAGCCATCAAAGCCAAAGAGCCGGAGGTCTGACCGTGGGTGGCGCCGACGGTATCGTCCGTGGAGAAACCTCCTCTGGCGACCACCACCTCAGCACCGACGACAGCGGCCACCTGCGCCCCAGCGCTACGCCAACGAATGGTGGCCTCCCCAGCCTGCACCGGTAGATCCCCACTCAAGTCCTCGCGAACGGGCAGGCACCGACCTCCGCACGGAGGCGTCGTGCCGGAGTGACGACAAGACAATCCAATAACACAAACGCCACCCATGCGGCGTACGACGTCTTGGACGATCCCCCGGTGCGCACGGCGCAACAGTCGCCCGTGCAGTGGACGGACGGCCACGCCCGGATCAAGCGGCAGGAGGCAGCGTCGGAGGCCGCGACAGAGCCAGCTGAGCCAGGCACGCTGGAGCTGACGACGCTTGCGGCCGACCGGTCCCGCGTTGTCGAAGTTTGCCCCCTCCGCAAGGTCGGTGAGCGCCCTCTCCCCTGAATGCTGAAGGAAGAGGCGGCCTGCCGGCCCATGCGGGAGGTAGAACCCTGGCTCAGCTCGCCCTCCGCCACAGCAAGGATGATGAAGATCCTTGAAGCTGAGGGTGGGGCAAAGGCCGCAGCCCGGCTTGCTTCTCCCCACCACTGAACTGGTGGTCATCATCCTGGATGACCATTGGTGAGGGAATGCAGCCGGGCTGCATGATGAAAATCCTTGAAGCCAAGCGATGGCTGAAGGGCGCCAACCCCCGCGAGGTCGTGCTCCTCCAACAGCAACAAGACGAAGACAACGCGGGTGCCCCCCATCCGGGGGCTCGGAAGGTGGAAGGGCGCAATGCATGAGGGGAGTGCGGAGGCATGTCCACCGCCCGGGGGATCGACCCCTTTTTAAAGGCGGCTCTCCCCCTCGCATCCTCAAGCGTCATGGGCAAAGTCTTCACTGACGTGCTCCAGGGTCCTCCCCCTACGACACGAAGGCTGGGTCCCACATGTCATGCGGGCTGACCAGAAACGGAAGAAGCCAAACCACTACACGCGAAGCAGGTAACCACCCCGCGGTTATAAGTGTTCCTCCATTCTCGCCGAAACCAGCGGGCGAAAGGGCGGACCGCCATGCAGGTGGCGTGCAACCGCACCGCAAGTGGCGCACCCCTTCGGCTTCGACGCATCCGGCATGGAGGCCTAGGCCCACACGTCATGTAATCGGCGCGCCGGTTATTGCGTGCAAGAAACCGCACCACCACTTGCGCCAATGTCGCGCCTTCTCGACTGCGAAACCGGTGCCGCGACTCGAGGCAGCCCTGCGCATGACCCAACAGTGCCAATCGAGCACAACGATCACGGGTCAGTCAGCCACAGGAGGAGGCGCGGCGGTTGATATGGCCAAAAGTGGACCGGCAGTAATGGCGGCAGGAGACGAGCGGAAGCAGCGGTCAAATCGCCTGCAGGCTCGAGTCCCCTCCTGAAGCGGTAGGGGAGCCCTCTCCCACGGCGTGAAGACGACACGCCCGTGTTCCGTTCCTCAAACGACCCACGCACGCGGCCGCCCCGCGAATCGCCCGTCCCGTCGCATTAACTCCTCGGCAGGGCAAGTGACATCTTTGGCAGGCGAAGCGGGCATCATTTCACCTCTGCCATGATGACCGCGTCAAAAAAGGTGTGCCACACCATTTAAATTGATATCATTTTCCTCTTCCCCTTTCTCTCTCTTGCTACAGGGACCGGAAAAGGGGATATTTCGAAAGGGATCCTTCTCTGCGAAGGAAGCGGGCCCCGAGCCCTCCTACTGATCAGGGGTTCGAAGGCTGGCCCCTCGGAAGGGTTCGACAGCCGCCCCAGAGCACTCGGGCTTCAAGCCCACTACTGATCAGGGGTTCGAAGGCTGGCCCCTCGGAAGGGTTCGACAGCCGCCCCAGAGCACTCGGGCTCCGCGCCCACTACTGATCAGGGGTTCGAATGCTGGCCCCTCGGAAGGGTTCGACAGCCGCCCCAGAGCATGCAGAGTGAGGGATGACTCTGGGTACGTCCGTTACATGGCCGAGGCTCGGGCTACGCTCCCGAGGTACCCTAGGACATTTCCGAGACCAGCAGGAGCGATTTTGTAATGGAATCCCACCAGAGGGAGGCATCGAGCCCTCGGACCCTATCGAATGGGTCCGGGTCCGGCAAATCACCTGCAGGTACTTTTGGAGCGCGCCTTTGGGCCACTAGCCGACCCTTATCGAACGGGGCACGGGCATCCACTCGGATCACCCGTTAGCAACTCACTGGAGACACCATGTTCGGCGCCCTCCGAGGGCAACATGGCGCTTTCCCCCCCCCCTTCCTCCTTGCGGAAAGGCGACGAAGGGGCGTATAATAAAAGTCAAGACAGTCCTTGATCGTCCTCTCGCTCTGTGCAGAGGCTCGGGGGTTTCTCTCGCAACCCAGCTACGGCCAAACCGTTGACAGCGTCAACAAACCAGCCTAAAAACTTGGAACCTGACCATGCACCCGGGCTACAATCAGGTCGCATGAGGGAACAACCAGGCCGGCCAAGGCATCACGAAAGGCATTAAGACCTCAGAGGAGTCAAACCACTCCTCCGAAGCCTCGGGGGCTACACCCGGCGGGTGCGCTCACGCGCACCCACCGGAACAAAGTATAACCGAGAAAGGCCGGTCCCCTCGCAAAAAAGTGCGGCAAAGCCTCCAAGCGAGTACCAACACTCCCTTTGAGGATCGGGGGCTACTGTCGGGTACCGTAATTAGGGGTACCTCCAACACTCCTAAACACGGCTGGTAACCACCATCAGCACAAACCGCAAAGACTGATGGGCACGATTCAGGTCAAGGCTTCGTCTACCCAAGGGACGCGATCTCGCCTCGTCCGAGCCCAGCCTCGGGCGGGAACTGTAGTCCTGGACGAAGTTACGTCTCGCCCGAGGGCCTCCTAAAGGCAGTGGGCGCACCCTCGGCACGCCCGAGGCCCAACTCGGGCAGGCTTCGTCGAGAAGCAACCTTGGCCAAATCGCCTCTCCAACCGACCGTATCGCAGGCGCATTCAATGCAAGGATCGCCTGACACCTTATCCTGACACGCGTGCCTCAGTCGGCAAGGTCGAAGTGACCGCAGTCACTTCGCCCTTTCACTGACCGATCTGACAGGAAAACAGCGCCGCTCACCCCGCTCCGACTGCTGTGCCAGCCACCCGGGCAAGGCTGATAACAACAAGTTCAGCCTTAGGCGCAACACGAAGCTCCGCCTCGCCCGACCTTAGGCCTCAGCCTCGGGAGGAGGTCTCCGCCTCGCCCGACCCCAGGGCTTGGCCTCGACCTCGGCCTCGGAAGGTGGTCTCCGCCTCGCCCGACCCCAGGGCTCGGCCTCAACCTCGGCCTCGGGAGGAATCGCGTCCTCGCCCGACCCCGGCCTCGGCCTCAGGGGAAGTCTCCGCCTCGCCCGACCTTGGGCTCGTACCGACCGCGCCACAAGGGATACATCATTACCCTCCCCTAGCTAGCTCAGGCTACGAGGGAACAAGACAGGCGTCCCATCTGGCTCGACCCGGTAACAGGTAATGATGGCTCCCCGCGTGCGTCCATGACGACGGTGGCTCTCAGCCCCCTACGGAAGCAAGGAGACGTCAGCAGGATCCCAGCAGCACCGACAACTGTGCTTCTACAGGGCTCAAGCACTTCTCCGACGGCCAAGTTATCGCCTACGCAGGCTCAAGCACTTCTTCGACAGCCACGTTGGCATGTACACAGGGCTCAGGCACTTCCCTGCCAGACACGTTAGCGCCTAGCTACACCCCCCATTGTACATCTGGACCCTCTCCATGCATCTATAAAAGGGAGGTCTAGGGCCTTTATGTGAAAGGGTCGCGCGGGGGAACGAGCTAACGAACAGGCTCACTCTCTCTCGCGCGCGAACGCTTGTAACCCCTACTACGAGCACACCCCCCTGGTGCGAGATAATACAAGCCGCGTTTCTCCCTTGTGTTCCATCTCGCGTCAACCCATCTAGGCTGAGACACGCAGCGACAAATTTACTCGTCGGTCCAGGGACACCCGGGGTCGAAACGCCGACACTAGTGTTTTCCTACAGTTCATTATATTTGTTGAATGATTCTTACCGTATATGATATATGTCTAATCTTTGTGAGTACGGGTGACCCATATTTACATGAGTATATGTATGGGTTAAATTCATATCTACCGGTGAATACGGGTGACCGGATGTGCGCGTGGATATGGGATAGTGATACCTAGTAAGTATTTACTCATTGCCCCTCTCCGCCTGATGTGCACGTCCGGGTTTTCACACGAGCAATTGCTACGGTTCAACTAACCCCAATAATGAGCGGAGGCGGTACTACTGGCCGGATCGAGTTAAGTGTCGCATGCGTGAGCGGAAATTGCACTCGATCATGGCGTCATGGCAAGGATTAGTGGGAGATTACTAGCTACTAGGCTGAGGTTTTCGTTGCGATCCGTGGTACGTGCGTACTGTAAGTACTAGTAGTAGCCACTGGAGACTGGAGTAAAATCGTGTGTTCGCTTCCGGCGGAAGGCAGCGAGGGGTTTTTCCTTTTCCCACATGTCGCTTACAAGTAATTGGGAAAATGACGTTTTTTTTCTTCCCCCTTTTCGTATACTTGTGCCAATGAGCTGGTATATGCATGTGTGGACGTATTCGTTGGAAAGTGGTGTTAGTAGTTGCGTAGCGTACGTAGGTCACCTGTCAGCAGATCTGGCTCTGGAAAGGAGATTTTTTTTTTGGAAAAAGCATATAATGATAAGAGCAAGTTTAACAATGTAATAGCATATTCAAAGACTCTTCATTTTTGTCTCTCTGTTTATTTTTTTCATAAAGATTACATTATATATGTAGCATCTCACTTCAACGAACTATTTGTCTAGTTTGGTTTAAGAGAAAGTCAACTTAGACAGTCGGATAGCTTGACGAGTCAAACGACTAGTCTGTTTAAGAGTTACTTTGCTGTTGGTTAAAATTAGACTTAAGGAGTCATTTAACTAGTGTAGTATAGATGCTCTAACCTATAACAGGCTCTACGTCCATCTATCATAGATGGAGGACGCCCAACAGCCCGATGGCCCTCGCGTCTCAGGCGGATGCGTTCGCGAAATATATGGATCGATGAGTGTCTTTTTTTATTGTTTTTTTCTTGTTATCGACGGTAAGGTATATTGCCATTTCTCTAAGAAAGTACTCCACATTGTCCCCCACACGCTGCCAGACCAGTGAGACCACATCGATCTGTACTGTACGTACGTACGGCACTGCCAGCCTCGTCAGAGCGTGTAATAATCACCGGAGATCCCAGGGGCTGCCATGTCCACTAGTGACGGAGGATGGACCGCGGACGGGACGGATCGGCGGCCAGTCGCATCCGCCGCCGGCGACCCATCCACATCGGCCGATTCCGATTAGCATGGCCACCAGCGCTTTAGCCACAAGCGATGCGCTAATCAGCTAGTAGGGCCGCGTTAATGGCCCCGCCCGGCCTACTAACCGGCTGTCCGGCTGCCACACATGCATATCGTCCATCCAGCCGTCGTGTCAACCACCAGCTCTTTCTGTCTCTTGTTAGTAGCTTCCTTAACCTAAGGCAGAGGCAAGCTTGTTAGCCCGCTCGCTGATCCGGCTACTGATTCGTCCATTGTCTCGTTGGCGTGTCCCCTCCGATGCGGCCGCCGCCCCGCCCTGCTGATGTACTACAGGTCTACAGCGTATGCGTCCCATCGTCGCGAGGCTGCGTGGTGGGTTGCGGTGCGGCTTCTTCTCCTCCCACACCAGGAGAGATATGTTGCAGCTGCTTTGGCATCGCGTGGATCGTATCGGAGATGACGACGGCCAGACGGGGATCCTGCACCATGCATGCCCATTGCTTCGTGCACATACACTGGTGATGAATTGATGATTACAATCATTTGGTTGGTCGCTAGACCCTTTTTGCGTAAAACAGGTTGGGTGGTTATTACCCTTGAGCTTTGCGCAAGACTGGATGAGTATGCATGATCGATCTACTTCTAGGTACTAGTCCGTGCTAACGCTACGATCTTAGAGAGAAGAGGGTCGGGATCAATGGCGGCGCGGCGACTACGCGAGGGGAGGTGTTGACGATGGCGTTGACACCGCGAGTGAGGGAGAGGGCGCAACGGGGACGCGAGGGAGAGAGGAGGTTGGGGGCGGCGGTGTCACATAGGAAAGGGGAGGGATGGGAGATGATCCAAATAATATTGTTTATTGGATTTGAGTGAGTAGAGAATGTTATCCAGTGATCTGAACTATTGGTTTTGATGGTGTGTTAAGTCCGGGTGCAATTTGCTAGGTAGATTTAGTGGAGGTTATGTGTATGGAGATGATTTGGTTGGGTGAGTTTTGCAAAATTTAAATTGATGAATTATATAGAGGTGTAGATAAGCGATATACCTTACCACCTGTAGCCAAAAAAAAGAGAAAACTCATTTTCTTCATATAAGTTAGATATGGATCATGTTTTATTAAGTAAAATTAATTCTAAACACATGTCTCCTATGGAGGGGGGGCATATGGAGGGGGGTCATATGGCTCTCGATCATTTCTCCTTGAGTCCCTTTCTAACCAAACAAGCCCCCACGGGCTCCCATGTCACTTTGGAACAGTTGGAGCCTCATGTGGCTCTTAGGATGTTTGCCCTCTGTCTCTTCATTCGGGACCTTAAGAGGACATCTAGAGTTTTCATGACCGTTGGGCTGTTCGAGGCGATGTGGCATATGATGGTATTATCCGTGGTTGGATTGATAAAGGTGTTAATGAACTGGTAATGTGCGAAGTAACGAGTGTATGTTATGGTGACTACTCTATCTTTTGATTTTTCTTATAACTCCTGCTGCTATATCTAGCTCTTGTAGCATGAGCAGATGGTACAACAATAGCACAAAGTTACTTCCCAATTCACAGTTGAGTTGCATATGAATCTCCATGTTCTAATCCTCTACATGCACGGAGAAGTTGGGAGAGTAGGCCTCCAGAACCATTGACCGTAAAGACACCTGCTCGGATGTGCGGGCGATCAATTTTTTGTGAAGCATTTTGTGACTGCACGCTGAAGATCTCAATACTGCTGGTCTTCAAGGGTCGGTGCTACGAATATCTATATGTATCGACTGTAGTCCACGATCTCAAGCAACACACAATGTCAACTTGTGCGAACAGAGCCACTAGTGCCTTAAGCAGTGGTCCCCCCCATTGGGTGCACTCTCGTCACTAAATTTATAAAATTTAGTTTATTTTTTGGTATAATCAGTGTGGTAATTATGTTTGTATCTTCTGTTGTTGGGAATAGTAATGTTATATACATACACATACATATCATCATAATTTTGCTATGTTATTTATGGATTAAATTAAACACATAAATGTCTAATTTTCTAACAATACAAAAACCCGATGTTAGGCATTTTTTACTACAACATATGTGGCCTTCTGTGACATTCTCTTTATGTCACCAAACATTGAATTTACGTCACATTCTGAAATTTGTGATGTCTCCATGACGAAATCGCTTTATCACCTATCATGTGTGTTATTACATGCTCTATGACGTTTTGTCACCTATCATTCGTCATAAGGTTGTTTTGCCACAAAAACACGTCATAAAACAAAATGACCAATGACAAAAATCTTCGTTGTTATGGGACATTCGTCACAAAAGACCACATGTGTTGTAGTGTTTCCTGTCAATGATTTTGCTTATGTGTTAAAGCAAAGTAAACTTTATGGAACATTTGATAAGAGATGTGAGAGCACCTAGACGGGGGGTGAATAGGTGATCCTGTAAAATTCAACACTAAATTCCAACAACCTTGATTATAAAGATATTAGTGCAGGTTAATCAAGTCAATGAGACGAGCTCTTGCGAACACAGACAATCAAAGAGAGAGCAATCATAAGAGACACACAATTTTATCACATGGTTCGGCCAAGTAACACTTGCCTACTTCCACGTTGTGGCGTCCCAATGGACGAGGGTTGCACTCAACCCCTTTCAAGTGATCCAATGATCAACTTGAATACCACGGCTTTTCTTCCTTATATCCTTTTCCCGTTTGCGAGGAATCTCCACAAGTTGGAGCCTCTCGCCCTTACAAGATTGATCACAAAGAACGCACAAGAGTAAGGTTGGGAAGAGCAACGCACACAAGACTAAAAAACGCAGCACACCAACGCACACAAGTGAAAACTTGAGCTCTGAAAGTCGCCTAGAGGGGGGGTGTATAGGCAAATCTGAAATTTATAAAGTTTAAGCACAACTACAAGCCGGGGTTAGCGTTAGAATTAAAGTCGACTCCGAAAGAGAGGGTGAAAACAAATCACAAGCAAATAAGATCGGATGACACGGTGATTTGTTTTACCGAGGTTCGGTTCTTGCAAACCTACTCCCCGTTGAGGTGGTCACAAAGACCGGGTCTCTTTCAACCCTTTCCCTCTCTCAAACGGTCACCTAGACCGAGTGAGCTTTTCTCTTCAATCAAACGGGACACTTAGTCCACTACAAGGACCACCACAACTTGGTGTCTCTTGCTTTGATTACAATGATCTTGGGAACAAGAAAAGGAGGAAGAAGAAAATCGATCCAAGCGCAAGAGCTCAAAAGAACACAACAAAACTCTCTCTTCTAGTTACTAATGCTTTGAGTGGAATTGGGACTTGGAGAGATTTTGATTCACGCTATTTGTGTCTTGTATTGAATGCATTAGCTCTTGTATTGAATGTGTTGGCTGAAAAACTTGGATACCTTGAAGTGTTGGTGGTTGGGGGTATTTATAGCCCCAACCACCAAAGTGGCCGTTGGGGAAGGCTACTGTCGAATGGCGCACCAGACAGTCTGGTGCGCCACCGGACACTGTCCGGTGCGCCAGCCACGTCACCCAACCATTAGGGTTCGACCGTTGGAGCTTCTGACATGTGGGCCACCGGACAGTCCGGTGGTGCACCAGACAGGTCCTATTCACTGTTCGGAGCGCCTTCTGACGCCTGCTCTGACTCTGTGCACGCAGTTGCATTGTTCACTGTTCACTGTAGACTTTTGCAGACGACCGTTGGCGCATTTAGCCGTTGCTCCACTGGCACACCGGATAGTCTGGTGCTACACCGGACAGTCCGGTGAATTATAGCGGAGTGGCTTCCCAAATTCCCGAAGGTGGCAAGTTCGGAGTGATTCTCCCTGGTGCACCGGACACTGTTCGGTGGTGCACCGGACACTGTCCGGTGGCACACCGGACAGTCCGGTGCGCCAGACCAGGGCAGCCTTCGGTTGTCTTTTGCTCTTTTTATTTGAACCCTTTCTTGGACTTTTTATTGGTTTGTGTTGAACCTTTGACACCTGTAGAACTTATAATCTAGAGCAACTAGTTAGTCCAACTATTTGTGTTGGGCAATTGAACCACCAAAATCATTTAGGAAAAGGTGTGAGCCTATTTCCCTTTCAATCTCCCCCTTTTTAGTGATTGATACCAACACAAACCAAAGCAAATATATAAGTGTAGAATTGAACTAGTTTGCATAAGGTAAGTGCAAAGATTTCTTGGAATTAAATCAATTTACATTTCATAAGATATGCATGGATGCTTTCTTCTAATTTTAACATTTTGGATCACGCTTGCACCACTTGTTTTGTTTTTGCAAACTCTTTTGGAAATTCTTTTCAAAGTCTTTTTGCAAATAGTCAAAGGTAAATGAATAAGATTTCAAGAAGCATTTTCAAGATTTGAAATTATCTCCCGCTGTTTCAAATGCTTTTCCTTTGACTAAACAAAACTCCCCCTCAATGAAATTCTCCTCTTAGTGTTCAAGAGGGTTTTAGATATTAATTTTGGAAGGGGTTATAACAACTTGAAATTATCTCAAAAATAAGATACTAATTGAAAAACTTCTTTTAATACAAATTTGAAAGACTACATTTTTGAAATTGGTGGTGGTGCGGTCCTTTTGCTTTGGGCTAATACTTTCTCCCCCTTTGGCATGAATCGCCAAAAACGGATACTTGTGAGTGAAATATAAGCCCTTTTCCAAACTTTTTCCCACTTTGGTAAATAATATATGAGTGAAAATTATACCAAATTGGAGAGCGGTGTGGAGCAACAGCAAAGGATGAATAATTCGATGGAGTGGAGTGGAAGCCTTGTCTTCGTCGAAGACTCCTTTTCCCTTTCAATCTATGACTTAGCATGAAATACACTTGAAAATCACATTAGTCATAGCACATGAAAGAGATATGATCAAAGGTATATAAAAATGAGCTATGTGTGCAAAATATCAATCAAAATTCATAGAATCAAGAATGTTTAGCTCATGCCTAAGTTTGGTAAAAGTTTTCTCATCTAATAGCTTGGTAAAGATATCGGCTAATTGTTCTATGGTGCTAACATATGCAATCTCGATATCCCCCCTTTGTTGGTGATCCCTCAAAAAGTGATACCGAATTGCTATGTGCTTAGTGCGGCTGTGCTCAACAGGATTATCCGCCATGCGGATTGCACTCTCATTATCACATAGGAGAGGAACTTTGGTTAATTTGTAACCATAGTCCCTAAGGGTTTGCCTCATCCAAAGCAATTGCGCGCAACAATGGCCTGCAGCAATGTACTCGGCTTCGGCGGTAGAAAGAGCTACAGAGTTTTGTTTCTTAGAAGCCCAAGACACCAGGGATCTTCCCAAGAACTGACAAGTCCCTGATGTGCTCTTTCTATCAATCTTACACCTTGCCCAATCAGCATCTGAGAAACCTATTAAATCAAAAGTGGATCCCTTGGGGTACCAAAGGCCAAACTTAGGAGTATGAACTAAATATCTCAAGATTCGTTTTACGACCCTAAGGTGAACTTCCTTAGGATCGGCTTGAAATCTTGCACACATGCATATGGAAAGCATAATATTCGGTCGAGATGCACATAAATAGAGTAAAGATCCTATCATCGACCGGTATACCTTTTGATCTACGGATTTACCTCCCGTGTCGAGGTCGAGATGCCCATTGGTTCCCATGGGTGTCTTGATGGGCTTGGCATCCTTCATTCCAAACTTGGTAAGTATGTCTTGAATGTACTTCATTTGGCTGATGAAGGTGCCCTCTTGGAGTTGCTTGACTTGAAAGCCTAGAAAATACTTCAACTCCCCCATCATTGACATCTCGAATTTTTGAACCATTATCCTACTAAACTCTTCACAAGTAGATTTGTTAGTAGACCTAAATATGATATCATCAACATAAATTTGGCATACAAACAAATCATTTGCTCTCGGGGCTTGCTTGAGCACATAAAGTGCCTTAGAGAGTTTGTAGACATGGTTAGGGTACTCGCTATCTTCAAAGTCGGGAGGTTGCTCAACATAGACCTGCTCCTTGATTGGTCCATTGAGGAAGGCACTTTTCACGTCCATTTGATAGAGCTTAAAGCCATGGTAAGTAGCATAGTCAAGTAATATACAAATTGACTCAAGCCTAGCTACGGGTGTATAGGTTTCACCGAAATCCAAACCTTCGACTTGTGAATACCCCTTGGCCACAAGTCGGGCTTTGTTCCTTGTCACCACACCATGCTCATCTTGCTTGTTGCGGAAGACCCACTTGGTTCCTACAATATTTTGTTTAGGATGTGGAACAAGATGCCATACCTCATTCCTCGTGAAGTTGTTGAGCTCTTCTTGCATTGCTAACATCCAATCTGAATCCCTTAATGCATCTTCTACCCTGTATAGCTCAATAGAAGACACAAAGGAGTAATGTTCAAAAAAATGAGCAACACGAGATCGAGTGGTTACCCCCTTTTGAATATCGCCGAGGATAGTGTTCACGGGGTGATCTCGTTGTATTGCTTGGTGGACTCTTGGGTGTGGCGGTCTTGGACCGTCATCATCTTCCTTGTTTTGATCATTGGCATCTCCCCCTTGATCATTGTCCTCCTCTTGAGGTGGCTCATCTTCTTGATCTTCATTTTCATCCTCTTGAGCTTGGTCCTCATCTTGAGTTGGTGGAGATGCTTGATTTGAAGATGATGGTTGATCTTGTGCATGTGGAGACTCTTCGGATTCCTTAGGACACACATCCCCAATGGACATGTTCCTTAGCGCGAAGCACGGAGCCTCTTCATCATCTAGCTCATCAAGATCAACTTGCTCTACTTGAGAGCCGTTATTCTCATCAAACACAATGTCACAAGAAACTTCAACTAGTCCAGTGGACTTGTTAAAGACTCTATATGCCCTTGTGTTTGAATCATAACCATGTAAAAAGCCTTCTACAACCTTAGGAGCAAATTTGGATTTTCTACCTCTTTTAACAAGAATAAAGCATTTGCTACCAAAGACTCTAAAATATGAAACATTGGGCTTTTTACCGGTTAGGAGTTCATATGATGTCTTCTTGAGGATTCAGTGAAGGTAGAGACGGTTGATGGCGTAGCAAGCGGTGTTGATTGCTTCCACCCAAAACCGGTCCGAAGTCTTGTATTCATCAAGCATGGTCCTCGCCATGTCAAGTAGAGTTCTATTCTTCCTCTCCACTACACCATTTTGTTGTGGCGTGTAGGGAGAAGAGAACTCATGCTTGATGCCCTCATCCTCAAGGAAGCCTTCTATTTATGAGTTCTTGAACTCCGTCCCGTTGTCGCTTCTAATCTTTTTGATCCTCAAGCCGAACTCATTTTGAGCCCGTCTCAAGAATCCCTTTAATGTTTCTTGGGTTTGAGATTTTTCCTGCAAAAAGAACACCCAAGTGAAGCGAGAATAATCATCCACAATAACAAGACAATACTTACTCCCGCCGATGCTTATGTAAGCTATCGGGCCGAATAGGTCCATGTGGAGTAGTTCAAGCGGCCTGTAGGTCGTCATGATGTTCTTGTGTGGATGATGAACACCAACTTGCTTCCCTGCTTGACATGCGCTACAAATCCTGTCTTTCTCAAAATGAACATTTGTTAGTCCCAAAATGTGCTCTCCCTTTAGAAGCTTGTGAAGATTCTTTATCCCAACGTGGGCTAGTCAGCGATGCCAGAGCCAACCCATGTTAGTCTTAGCAATTAAGCAAGTGTTGAGTTCAGCTCTATTAAAATCAACTAAGTATAGTTGACCCTCTAACACTCCCTTAAATGCTACTGAATCATCACTTCTTCTAAAGACAGTAACACCTATATCCGTAAAAAGACAATTGTAACCCATTTTGCATAATTGAGAAATAGAAAGCAAATTGTAATCTAAAGAATCTACAAGAAAAACATTGGAAATAGAATGGTCAGGAGATATAGCAATTTTACCAAGTACTTTGACCAAACCTTGATTTCCATCCCCGAATGTGATAGCTCTTTGGGGATCATGGTTTTTCTCGTAGGAGGAGAACATCCTTTTCTCCCCAGTCATGTGGTTTGTGCACCCGCTATCAATTATCCAACTTGAGCCCCCGGATGCATAAACCTACAAAACAAAATTAGGCCTTGTTCTTAGGTACCCAAACGGTCTTGGGTCCTTTGACATTAGAAACAAGCACCTTGGGTACCCAAACACAAGTCTTTGAGCCCTTGTGTTTGGCCCCAACATATTTGACAACTACTTTGCCTGATTTGTTAGTGAGCACATAAGAAACATCAAAAGTCTTAAATAAAATATTAGGTTCATTTGATGCAATAAGAGTTTTCTTCTTAGGCAATTTAACATGAGTGGATTGCCTAGAACTAGATGCCTCACTCTTATACATAAAAGCATGATGAGAGCTAGAGTGAGACTTTTTAGAATGAATTCTCCTATTTTTATGTTCGGGATAACCGGCAGGGTATAAAATGTAACCCTCGTTATCCTGAACCATGGGAGCCTTACCCTTAACAAAATTAGACAATTTCTTAGGGGCATTAAGCTTGACATTGTCTCCCTTTTGGAAGCCAATGCCATCCTTAATCCCAGGGCGTCTCCCACTATAGAGCATGCTTCTAGCAAATTTAAAATTTTCATTTTCTAAGTCATGCTCATTAATTTTGGCACTAAGTTGAGCTGTGTGATCATTTTGTTGTTTAATTAAAGCTAGGTGATCATGAATAGCATCAACATTAATATCTCTACATCTAGTGCAAATGGTAACATGCTCAACGGTAGATGTAGAGGATTTGCAAGTATTTAATTCAACAATCTTAGCATGTAAAATAGCATTCTCATCTCTAAGATTGGAAATAGAAACATTGCAAACATTTAAATCTTTAGCCTTAGCAATTAATTTTTCATTCTCAAGTTTAAGGCTAGAGAGAGATGCATTCAATTTGTCAATCTTAGCAATTAAACTAGCATTATCATTTCTAAGATTAACAATTGAATCATCACAAACATCTAACTTTTCAACCTTAGCAATCAATTTAGCATTCTCATCTCTAAGGTTGGAGATAATATCATGGCAAGTGCTTATCTCACTAGTTAATTTTTCACATTTTTCTACTTCCTGAGCATAAGCATTTTTAACCTTAACATGCTTTTTGTTTTCCTTAATAAGGAAGTCCTCTTGGCTATCCAAGAGTTCATCCTTCTCATGAATAGCTCCTATCAATTCATTTAATTTCTCTTTTTGTTGCATGTTTAGGTTGGCAAAAAGGGCAAGCAAATTATCCTCATCATCACTAGAGTTATCCTCATCACTAGATGTTGCATATTTAGTGGAGCCTCTAGATTTTACCTTCTTTTTGTCGTCCTTTGCCATGAGGCACTTGTGGCCGACGTTGGGGAAGGGGAGACCCTTGTTGACGGCGATGTTGGCGGCGTCCTCGTCGGTGGAGCTCTCGTCGGAGTCCCATTCTCGACAAACATGGGCATCACCGCCCTTCTTCTTGTAATACCTCTTCTTCTCCTTCTTCTTCCCTCTCTTGTCGTCGCCCCTGTCACTGTCACTCGAAATAGGACATTTTGCTATAAAGTGACCGGGCTTATCACATTTGTAGCAAACCTTCTTGGAGCGGGGTTTGTAATCCTTCCCCCTCCTTTGCTTGAGGATTTGGCGGAAGCTCTTGATGATGAGCGCCATCTTCTCGTTGTCGAGCTTGGAGGCGTCGATGGGGAGTCAACTTGATGTAAACTCTTCTTTCTTCTCCCCCGTCGCCTTGAATGCGACGGGTTGCACCTCGGGTGTAGAGGAGGCGCTTTGCTCGATGATTTTCTTGGAGCCTTTGATCATCAATTCAAAGCTCGCAAATTTTCCTATAACTTTCTCGGGAGACATTAGTTTATATATAGGATCACCACAAATTAGTTGAACTTGAGTAGGGTTAAGAAAACGAGTGATCTAAGAATAACCTTGACCATTTCATGGTCATCCCATTTGGTGCTCCCGAGGTCGCGCACTTGGTTCACTAAGGTCTTGAGCCGGTTGTACATCGCTTGTGGCTCCTCCCCTTGATGAAGCATGAAGCGACCGAGCTCCCCCTCGATCGTTTCCCTCTTGGTGATCTTGGTCACCTCGTCTCTTTCGTGCGCGGTCTTGAGTACGTTCCAAATCTCTTCGGCACTCTTCAACCCTTGCACCTTATTATACTCCTCTCGACTTAGAGAGGCAAGGAGTATAGTGGTGGCTTGGGAGTTGAAATGCCGGATTTGGGCTACCTCGTCCGAGTCATAGCCTTCATCCCCTACGGATGGTTCCTGCGCACCAAATTCAACAATGTCCCAAATACTAGCGTGGAGTGAGGTTAGATGGTGCCTCATTTTATCACTCCACATACAATAATATTCACCGTCAAAAACCGGTGGTTTGCCTAATGGGACGGAAAGTAAAGGAGTGCGTTTGGAAATGCGAGGATAGCGTAAGGGGATCTTACTAAACTTCTTGCGCTCATGGCGCTTAGAAGTGACGGATGGCGTGTCGGAACCGGAGGTGGAGGGCGACAAAGAATCAATCTCGTAGTAGACCACTTTCTTCATTTTCTTCTTCTTGTCGCCACTCCGGTGCGACTTGACGCGGGGAGGTGATTCCTCCCTCTTCTTGTTGTCGGACTCTCCCGATGGAGCCTTCCTGTAGCTTGTGGCGGGTTTGTCGCCGGTCACCATCTCCTTCTTGGCGTGAGCTGTCGACATAACTTCGAGCTGTTAGGCTCTAATGAAGTACCGGGCTCTGATACCAATTGAAAGTCGCCTAGAGGGGGGTGAATAGGCAAATCTGAAATTTATAAAGTTTAAGCACAACTACAAGCCGGGGTTAGCGTTAAAATTAAAGTCGACTCCGAAAGAGAGGGTGAAAACAAATCACAAGCAAATAAGATTGGATGAAACAGTGATTTGTTTTACCGAGGTTCGGTTCTTGCAAACCTACTCCCCGTTGAGGTGGTCATAAAGACCGGGTCTCTTTCAACCCTTTCCCTCTCTCAAACGGTCACCTAGACCGAGTGAGCTTTTCTCTTCAATCAAACGGGACACTTAGTCCACTACAAGGACCACCACAACTTGGTGTCTCTTGCTTTGATTACAATGATCTTGGGGACAAGAAAAGGAGGAAGAAGAAAAGCGATCCAAGTGCAAGAGCTCAAAAGAACACAACAAAACTCTCTCTTCTAGTCACTAATGCTTTGAGTGGAATTGGGACTTGGAGAGATTTTGATTCACTCTATTTGTGTCTTGTATTGAATGCACTAGCTCTTGTATTGAATGTGTTGGCTTAAAAACTTGGATACCTTAAAGTGTTGGTGGTTGGGGGTATTTATAGCCCCAACCACCAAAGTGGCCGTTGGGGAAGGCTGCTGTCGAATGGCGCACCAGACAGTCCGATGCGCCACCGGACACTGTCCGGTGCGCCAGCCACGTCACCCAACCGTTAGGGTTCGACCGTTGGAGCTTCTAACATGTGGCCCACCGGACAGTCCGGTGGTGCACCAGACATGTCCTGTTCACTGTCCGGTGCGCCTTCTGGCGCCTGCTCTGACTCTGCGCACGCATTTGCACTGTTCACTGTTCACTGTAGACTTTTGCAGACGACCGTTGGCACATTTAGTCGTTGCTCCGCTGGCACACCGGACAGTCCGGTGCTACACCGGACAGTCCAGTGAATTATAGCGGAGTGGCTTCCCAAATTCCCGAAGGTGGCAAGTTCGGAGTGATTCTCCCCGGTGCACCGGACACTGTCCGGTGCGCCAGACCAGGGCAGCCTTCGGTTGTCTTTTGCTCTTTTTATTTGAACCCTTTCTTGGACTTTTTATTGGTTTGTGTTGAACCTTTGGCACCTGTAGAACTTATAATCAAGAGCAAACTAGTTAGTCCAACTATTTGTGTTGGGCAATTCAACCACCAAAATCATTTAGGAAAAGGTGTGAGCCTATTTCCCTTTCAAGATCAAATGACACACAGGGAGTTCTCGACTTGAATGGAACTCAAATCTCTAACACAACAAAGCGAATGCGCGGGAGCAGAGTCTGAATGCCTTAGAATGCTTAGTGAATGCTTGGGTATCTCCTCCATGCGCCTAGGGGTCCCTTTTATAGCACCAAGGCAGCTAGGAGCCGTTGGAGACCAATCAAGGAAGGCCAAACTTGCCTTCTGTCGGGTGGTGCACCGAACAACTACTGTAGCCTGTCCGGTGCCGATCTCCTTCCTTTTCTGGCACAGACGACCGTTGCAGCTCCGGGCTAGTTGGCGCACCGGACACTGTCCGGTGCCCACTGTCGACCGTTGGAGCTGCCACGCGTCGCCCGCGGATTGCGCAGACGACCGTTGGCTCACCGGATAGTCTAGTGCACCACCGGACAATCCGGTGAATTATAGCCATGTCGCCTTTTTTCTTTTCCCGAGGACAGCGAGTTCGCCGCGGACGACTCACTGGACAGTCCGGTGAATTATAGTCGTACGCCGTCGTCGAGTCCCGAGAGCAGCCTTTTCCACACGAACCAGCTTGGCGCACCGGACAATCCGGTGTGCCAAGCCGAACTGGACTTCGACTGCACCTAGTCAAGTCTTTTGCAATTCTTCTCTTTTCTTCTTTTATCTGTTTCTAACACTTAGACAAATATACTAGTATACAAAAACCAACTACTAAGTCTAGAAACATACCTTCTCTTTGATTTGCACTTCTCTCTTCATTTAGCACATAAGAACTTAATTAAATGTGTTGGGAACTTAATCACCAAAACATAATAGAAATTGCCCAAGGGCACATTTCCCTTTCAATCTCCCCCTTTTTGGTGATTTATGCCAACACATCCAAAAGCAACACCAATTCAATTGAGAACAAAATTGTCTTTGCACAAGTTTTGACATATTTGGATCATTCTTTGCCACCACTTGGTTTGTTTTTGCAAATCAAATTCATTTTCCTATCTCTAAGTCAAACTCACTTGTTTGGGCATAAAGAGAGATATTCCAAGAGTTAAATTGATCAAGATCCAAAGACTCCCCTTTTTCCATAATCATAAATTCTCCCCACAAGAGACCAAATTTTGCAATAAGAGTATTTTGGACAAATCAAAAGTTCTAACTCTATTGTTTTCAAAATTCACAAGTGCTAGCTGATCCATTTGCTTTGGCCTTAATTTCTCCCCCTTTGGCATTAAGAACCAAAACGGGATCATTTTTGGCCCTTTAACCCCATTGCCTCACCAAAAATGTCAATTAAGAGCAAAAAGGCAATAAGAGCATAAGAATGAACTTGGAGGTGAGTACACTAATACCAGAGTGCAGTGGAAGTCTTTGCATGGTCCAAGTTCACCTTTCCCTTTCAATGCACCTTTGAGACTACATCAAGTAACTCAAACACAAAGGTTAGTCTCAAAGGGTCAAGTTGTAGCACTTCTCCCCCTAAATATGTGCATCATTCACACATGGACTTGTAAGGTCCGGGGATCCCTTGCACAACTTGAGCACCATAAATAAGCAACAAATTTCATAAATGCATAAAGTAACATGATCAAAGGCATAAAACACATGTATGCTATAGATCAATCCAAGTTACGCGAATCTAAGACATTTAGCTCACTACGCAACCTGCAAAAGGTTTTCTCATCTAACGGCTTGGTAAAGATATCGGCTAGCTGGTTCTCGGTGCTAATATGGAAAACATCGATATCTCCCTTTTGCTGGTGGTCTCTCAGAAACTGATGCCGGATGTCTATGTTCTTAGTGTGACTGTGTTCAACAGGATTATCCGCCATGCAGATTGCACTCTCATTGTCACATAGGAGTGGGACTTTGCTCATATTGTAGCCAAAGTCCCGGAAGGTTTTCCTCATCCAAAGTAGTTGCGCGCAACACTGTCCTACGGCAACATACTCGGCCTCAACGGTTGATAGGGCAACGGAGGTTTGTTTCTTTGAGCTCCAAGACACCAGGGACCTTCCTAGGAATTGGCACATCCCTGATGTACTCTTCCTATCAACCTTGCATCCAGCATAATCGGAGTTTGAATATCCAATCAAGTCAAAAGTAGACCCCTTTGGATATCAGATCCCAAAGCAAGGCGTAGAAACTAAATATCTAAGAATCCGCTTAACGGCCACAAGGTGACATTCCCTTGGGTTGGATTGATATCTAGCACACATGCATACACTAAGCATAATGTCTGGTCTACTAGCACATAAATAAAGCAAGGAACCTATCATAGATCGATATGCCTTTTGATCAATGAACTTACCTCCTTTGTTGAGGTCGACGTGCTCGTTGGTTCCCATAGGTGTCTTTGCGGGCTTGGCATCCTTCATCCCAAACCGCTTGAGAAGATCTTGTGTGTACTTCGTTTGGGAGATGAAGGTGTCGTCCTTGAGTTGCTTCACTTGGAACCCAAGGAAGTAGTTCAACTCGCTCATCATCGACATCTCGAACTTTTGAGTCATCACCCTGCTAAACTCCTCACAAGACTTTTGATTAGTAGAACCAAATATTATGTCATCGACATAAATTTGGCACACAAAAAGGTCACCATCACAAGTCTTAGTGAAAAGAGTGGGATCAGCTTTCCCAACCTTAAAAGCATTAGCAATTAAGAAATCTCTAAGGCATTGATACCATGCTCTTGGGGCTTGCTTAAGTCCATAGAGCGCCTTAGAGAGCTTAAAAACGTGGTCGGGATACCTGTCATTCTCAAAGCCAGGGGGTTGTTCCACGTATACCTCCTCCTTGATTGGCCCATTGAGGAAAGCTCTCTTCACATCCATTTGAAACAACCTGAAAGAATGGTGAGCGGTATAGGCTAATAATATTCGTATAGACTCTAGCCTAGCCACAGGAGCAAAAGTCTCCTCGAAATCCAAACCTGCGACTTGGGCATAACCTTTTGCCACAAGTCAAGCCTTGTTTCTTGTCACCACCCCGTGCTCGTCTTGCTTGTTGCGGAACACCCACTTGGTTCCCACAACATTTTGCTTTGGACGTGGCACCAGGCTCCAAACTTCATTCCTCTTGAAGTTGTTGAGCTCTTCCTGCATGGCCAACACCCAGTCTGGATCCTGCAAGGCCTCTTCTACTCTAAAAGGCTCAATAGAAGAGACAAATGAGTAATGCTCACAAAAATTAGCTAATCTTGAGCGAGTAGTTACTCCCTTGCTTATGTCACCCAGTATCTGATCGACGGGGTGATTTCTTTGGATCGTCGCTCGCACTTGAGTTGGAGGGACCCATGGTGCTTCTTCCTCCATAACTTGTTCTTCTTGTGCTCCAAACGAGTAACGCCTCTTCTTGAGGAACCTGTCCATCATCTTGAGTTGGGGAATGCACCATTGTTGAGGAAGATGGTTGATCTTGCTCTTGTTGTTCCTGTGGTCGCACATCACCGATCGCCATCGTGCGCATTACGGCCGTCGGAACATCATCTTCATATATGTCATCAAGATCAACTTGCTCTCTTGGAGAGCCATTAGTCTCATCGAATACAACGTCGCTAGAGACTTCAACCAAAATCGATGATTTGTTGAAGACTCTATACGCCTTTGTATTTAAGTCATACCCTAGTAAAAACCCTTCTACAGCTTTGGGAGTAAATTTGGAATGTCTACCTTTCTTTACCAAAATGTAGCATTTGCTCCCAAATACACGAAAGTAAGAGACATTGGGTTTGTTACCGGTAAGGAGTTCGTAGGAGGTCTTCTTGAGGAGACGATGCAGATATAGCCGGTTTATGGCATGGCAGGCTGTGTTCACAGCTTCTGACCAAAATCGCTCGGGCGTTTTGAACTCTCCAAGCATCGTCCTCGCCATGTCGATAAGCGTCCTGTTCTTCCTCTCTACCACATCGTTTTGCTGTGGTGTGTAGGGAGCGGAGAACTCGTGCTTGACTCCTTCCTCCTCAAGATACTCCTCAACTTGTAGGTTCTTGAACTCGGACCCGTTGTCGCTTCTTATCTTTTTCACCTTGAGCTCATATTCGTTTTGAGCCCTCTTTAGAAAGCGCTTTAGGGTTCCTTGGGTTTCTGATTTATCCTGCAAAAAGAACACCCAAGTGAAGCGGGAAAAGTCATCAACAATTACAAGACCATACTTACTTCCCCCGATGCTAAGGTAGGAGACGGGTCCGAAGAGGTCCATGTGAAGAAGCTCCAGTGGTCTTGATGTTGTCATCACATTCTTGCTGTGATGAGTGCTTCCCACCTGTTTCCCTGCCTGACAAGATGCACAAGGGTCTATCTTTTTTGAAACATACATTGGTTAGTCCTAACACATGTTCTCCCTTTAGAAGTTTGTGAAGGTTCTTCATCCCAACATGTGCTAGACGGCGATGCCACAGCCAGCCCATACTAGTCTTAGCTATTAAGCATGCATCTAGATCGGCCTCCTCTTTCGAAAAATCAACTAAGTAGAGTTTGTCGTCTAATACACCCTTAAAAGCTAATGAACCATCACTCCTTCTAAAGACAGAGACATCTATATTTGTAAATAGACAATTATAACCCATGTTACATAGTTGACTTACAGACAATAAGTTGTACCCGAGTGATTCAACTAAGAACACATTTGAGATAGAATGCTCGGATGTAATGGCTATCTTCCCCAATCCTTTAACCTTGCCTTGGTTCCCATCTCCAAAGATGATCGAATCCTGGGAATCCTTGTTCTTGACGTAGGAGGTGAACATCTTCTTCTCTCCTGTCATGTGGTTTGTGCATCCGCTGTCGATAATCCAGCTTGAGCCCCCGGATGCATAAACCTGCAAGGCAATTTACACTTGGGTTTTACGTACCCAACTCTTGTTGGGTCCTACAAGGTTAGTCACAATAGCCTTTAGAACCCAAATACAAGTCTTGTCTCCCTTGCATTTGGATCCCAACTTTCTAGCAACTACTTTTTCATTCTTACATAAGAGCGCAAATGAAGTATTGCAAGCATGGTAAATGGTAGAAGGTTCATTGCACATTTTCCTAGTGAGAACACCTAGAGGGGGGTGAATAGGTGATCCTGTAACTCTTGAAAACTTAAGCCACAAAAACTTGGTTAAGCGTTAGCACAATAAATGCCAAGTGGCTAGAGAGGAGTCTCAACAAAACACAATAACCACAAGAAATCAATCACAAAGATGGCACGATGGTTATCCCGTGGTTCGGCCAAGACCAACGCTTGCCTACTCCACGTTGTGGCGTCCCAACGGACGAGGGTTGCAATCAACCCCTCTCAAGCGGTCCAAAGACCCACTTGAATACCATGGTGTTTTGCTTGCTTTACTATATCCCGTTTGCGAGGAATCTCCACACTTTGGAGCCTCTCGCCCTTACACTTAAAGTTCACAAAGAAGCACAGAGTAAGGGAGGGATAAGCAACACACTCAAGACAAGAAATCACAGCAACACCACGCACACAAGTCGTAATGAGAGCTCACAACACAACTCAATGAGTTCACCACTCAACTAGAGCTCTAATTGCTATCGCAAAGAATCAAAGGCGCGGAATCGATGTCTTGGTGCTTAGAAATGTTGTAGGAATGCTTGGTTTACTTCTCCATGCGCCTAGGGGTCCCTTTTATAGCCCCAAGGCAGCTAGGAGCCGTTGAGAGCAATCTAGGAAGGCTGATCTTGCCTTCTGTCGACTGGCGCACCGGACAGTCCGGTGCACACCGGACAGTGTCCGGTGCCCGATTTCTTTCCTTAAATGGCGAAGCCGACCGTTGGCAGCCTGAGAGCCGTTGGCGCACCGAACATGTCCGGTGCACACCGGACAGTCCGATGCCCCCTTCTAGCCGTTGGCTCAGCCACGTGTCCCGCGCAGATCGCGCAGCCGACCGTTGGCCCGGCCGACCGTTGGCTCACCGGACAGTCCGGTGCACACCGGACAGTCCGGTGAATTATAGCCGTACGTCGTCGGTGAATTCCCGAGAGCGGCCAATTCGCTCGAGCCAGCCTGGCGCACCGGACACTGTCCGGTGCACCACTGGACAGTCCGGTGCTCCCAGACTGAGCAGACTTTGGTTGAACAAAGCCATCTCATTTCCAATTCGATTTTTCCTGTTTCCAGTACTTAGACACAATACATTAGTCCATAAAATAATGTACTAAGTCTAGAAACATACCTTTTGACATGATTTGCACTTTGTCCACCCCTTTGCATAGATTAACATAAAAACACTTGTGTTGGCACTCAATCACCAAAATACTTAGAAATGGCCCAAGGACACATTTCCCTTTCAATCTCCCCCTTTTTGGTGATTTATGCCAACACAACATAAAGCAAGTAGAACAAGTACAAAATCAATTCAAATAAGAACTCAAAATTGTTTTGATTCAAATTTGACATATATGGATCACTCTTTGCCACCACTTGGTTTGTTTTTGCAAATCAAACTCAAATTTCTATCTCTAAGTCAAACACACATGTTAAGACATAAACAGAGTCATTCCAAGAGAAATTGATTCAAGATTTCAAAAACTCCCCCTTTTTTCCATAATCAACACTTCTCCCCACAAGAGGCCAACTTTTGACAAACGAGACAATAATAGAGTTTTGACAAACCAAAAAAAGCTCTAATTTACCATTTTCAAAATCACTCAAGTGGTAGCTGATCCATTTATTGCTTTGGCCTTTATTTTCTCCCCCTTTGGCATCAAGCACCAAAACGGGATCAATCTTGGCCCTTTAACCCCATTGCCTCACCAAAATCTTCAAATGAGAACATCAAAGGCAATAAGAGGACGTGAGATGAACTTGGAAGTAGTTACTCTTTCATCAGAGTGCAGTGGAAGTTTTTCATGGTCCAAGTCCACCTTTTCCCTTTCAAAACTCCTTTGAGACTAAATCAAGCAAACGGTTAGTCTCAAAGGGTCAAGTTGTAGCACAACTCCCCCTAAATATGTGCATCACTTGCACAAGGACTTGTGAGATCCGGGGAGTGATTGTACAACTTGAGCACCATAGTAAGCAACAATATGCATAAGGAACATGATCAAAGGCATAAATACATGTATGCTATGAATCAATCCAAGTTCCGCGAATCTAGGATATTCAGCTCACTACGCAGCCTGCAAAAGGTCTTTTCATCTAAAGGTTTAGTGAAGATATCGGCTAGCTGGTTCTCGGTGCTAACATGAAACACTTCGATATCTCCCTTTTGCTGGTGGTCTCTCAGAAAGTGATGCCGGATGTCAATGTGCTTTGTGCGGCTGTGCTCAACAGGATTTTCCGCTATTCGGATAGCACTCTCATTGTCACATAAGAGTGGGACTTTGCTCAGATTGTAGCCAAAGTCCCAGAGGGTTTGCCTCATCCAAAGTAGTTGCGCGCAACACTGTCCAGCGGCAACATACTCGGCCTCAGCGGTGGATAGGGCAACAGAAGTTTATTTCTTAGAGTTCCATGACACCAGGGACCTTCCTAAGAATTGGCACGTCCCCGATGTACTCTTCCTATCGACCTTACATCCAGCATAGTCGGAATCTGAATATCCAATCAAGTCAAAGTTAGACCCCTTTGGATACCAGATCCCGAAGCAAGGCGTAGCGACTAAATATCTAAGAATTCGCTTCACAGCCACTAAGTGACACTCCTTAGGATCGGATTGAAATCTTGCACACATGCATACGCTAAGCATAATATCCGATCTACTAGCACATAAATAAAGCAAAGAACCTATCATGGACCGGTATGCTTTTTGATCAACGGACTTACCACCTTTGTTGAGGTCGGTGTGTCCGTCGGTTCCCATCGGCGTCTTTGCGGGCTTGGCGTCCTTCATCCCAAACCGCTTTAGCAGATCTTGCGTGTACTTTGTTTGGGAGATGAAGGTGCCGTCCTTGAGTTGCTTCACTTGGAACCCAAGGAAGTAGGTCAACTCGCCCATCATCGACATCTCGAATTTCTGCGTCATCACCCTGCTAAACTCTTCACAAGACTTTTGGTTAGTAGAACCAAATATTATGTCATCGACATAAATTTGGCACACAAAAAGATCACCATCGCAAGTCTTAGTAAAAAGAGTTGGATCGGCTTTCCCAACCTTGAAAGCATTAGCAATTAAAAAGTCTCTAAGGCATTCATACCATGCTCTTGGGGCTTGCTTAAGTCCATAGAGCGCCTTAGAGAGCTTACACACGTGGTCGGGGTACCGTTCATCCTCGAAGCCAGGGGGTTGCTCCACGTACACCTCCTCCTTGATCGGCCCGTTGAGGAAAGCGCTCTTCACATCCATTTGGTACAACCTGAAGGAATGGTGAGCGACATATGCTAGCAAAATACGAATTGATTCTAGCCTAGCCACAGGAGCGAACGTCTCCTTAAAGTCCAAACCTACGACTTGGGCATAACCTTTTGCCACAAGTCGAGCCTTGTTCCTCGTCACCACCCCGTGCTCGTCCTGTTTGTTGCGGAACACCCACTTGGTTCCCACAACATTTTGCTTGGGACGAGGCACCAGTGTCCAAACTTCATTGTGCTTGAAGTTGTTGAGTTCCTCCTGCATGGCCAACACCCAGTCCGGATCTAGCAAGGCCTCTTCTACCCTGAAAGGCTCAATAGAAGAGACAAAGGAGTAATGCTCACAAAAATTAACTAATCTCAAGCGAGTAGTTACTCCCTTGCTAATGTCACCAAATATTTGGTCGACGAGATGATCCCTTTGGATCGTCGCTCGAACTTGGGTTGGAGGTGCCTGAGGTGCTTGAGGTGCTTCTTCCTCCTCAACTTGAACATCCTGTGCTCCCCCTTGATCATATGCCTCCACTTGAGGTACCTGTTCGTCATCTTGGGTTGGGGGATGCACCATAGTTGAGGAGGACGGTTGATATTGCTCCAATTGTTCCTGAGGCCGTACATCTCCAATCGCCATGGTGCGTATCGCGGCCGTTGGAACGTCTTCTTCATCTACATCATCAAGATCAACAACTTGCTCTCTTGGAGAGCCATTAGTCTCATCAAATACAACGTCGCTAGAGACTTCAACCAAACCCGATGATTTGTTGAAGACCCTATACGCCTTTGTATTTGAATAATAACCTAACAAAAACCCTTCTACAGCTTTGGGAGCAAATTTGGAATTCCTACCCTTCTTCACTAGAATGTAGCATTTACTCCCAAATACACGAAAGTACGATACATTGGGTTTGTTACCAGTTAGTAGCTCATATGAAGTCTTCTTGAGGAGGCGGTGAAGATAGACCCTGTTGATGGCGTGGCAAGCCGTGTTCACGGCTTCCGACCAAAAACGCACAGGGGTCTTGAACTCTCCAAGCATAGTCCTTGCCATATCAATGAGCGTCCTGTTCTTCCTCTCTACCACACCATTTTGCCGAGGTGTGTAGGGAGCGGAGAACTTGTGCTTGATCCCCTCCTCCTCAAGGAACTCCTCCACTTGGAGATTCTTGAATTCGGACCCGTTGTCGCTTCTTATCTTCTTCACCTTGAGCTCAAACTCATTTTGAGCTCTCCTTAGGAAGCGCTTGAGGGTCCCTTGGGTTTCAGACTTATCCTGCAAAAAGAATACCCAAGTGAAGCAGGAAAAGTCATCAACAATAACTAGACCATACTTACTTCCTCCTATGCTCAGATAGGCGACAGGTCCGAAGAGGTCCATATGCAGCAGCTCCAGAGGTCTTGAGGTGGTCATCACATTCTTGTTGTAATGTGCTCCTCCCACTTGTTTACCTACTTGACGAGCTGCACAAGGTCTATCTTTTTCGAATTGTATGTTAGTCAAACCTATCACGTGTTCTCCCTTTAGAAGCTTGTGAAGGTTCTTCATCCCCACATGTGCTAAGCGGCGATGCCACAACCAGCCCATGCTAGTCTTAGCAATTAAGCATGCATCTAGACCGGCTTCCTCTCTTGCAAAGTCAACTAAATAAAGTTTGCCATCTAGTACACCCTTAAAAGCTAGTGAACCATCACATCTTATAAAGACAGACACATCTACATTTGTAAATAGACAATTATATCCCATTTTGCATAATTGACTAACAGATAACAAATTATATCCAAGCGACTCAACTAAAAACACATTAGAAATAGAGTGCTCAGATGAAATAGCAATTTTACCTAACCCTTTTACCTTGCCTTGGTTCCCATCACCGAATATAATTGAATCATGGGGATCCTCATTTTTGACGTAGGAGGTGAACATCTTCTTCTCCCCCGTCATATGGTTTGTGCATCCGCTGTCGATAATCCAGCTTGAGCCCCCGGATGCATAAACCTGCAAGGCAAATTTAGGCTTGGGTCTTAGGTACCCAACTCTTGTTGGGTCCTACAAGGTTAGTCATAATTTCTTTAGGGACCCAAATGCAAGTTTTATCACCCTTGCATTTTGCCCCTAATTTCCTAGCAACTATCTTCCTATCCTTTCTACAAATAGCAAAGGAAGCATTTAAAGCATGATAAATTGTAGAGGGACCATTCATAACTTTTCTAGGAACATGAACAATATTCTTTCTAGGCATATGATGAATATTTTTCCTAGGCATATCTCTACCATGCATATAGGAAGAACTGGAAGCATACATAGCATAAGAATCATAGACATGTGAATCAAAAGCATTACAACTCCTATGAGACTGTCTTCTATCATTGTAATAAAAGCATGGTTCCTTTTAGTGCTATTTGCCATAGGGGCCTTCCCTTTCTCCTTGACGGAGATGGGAGCCTTATGGCTTGTTAAGTTCTTGGCTTCCCTCTTGAAGCCAAGCCCATCCTTAATTGAGGGGTGTCTACCAATCGTGTAGGCATCCCTAGCAAATTTTAGTTTATCAAAATCACTTTTGCTAGCCTTAAGTTGGGCATTAAGACTAGCCATTTCATCGTTTAACTTTGCAATAGAAGCTATGTGTTCACTGTAGGCATCAATATCAAAATCTTTACATCTATTGCAAATAACAACATTTTCTACACAAGTTGTTGATTTACTAGCTATTTCTAACTTAGCATTCAAATCATCATTAATGCTCCTTAAGCTAGAAATTGTCTCATGGCAAGAAGATAATTCACAAGAAAGCATTTCATTTCTCTTAACTTCTAAGGCATGAGATTTTTGCGCTTCTACAAATTTGTCATGTTCTTCATACAACAAGTCCTCTTGTTTTTCTAAAAGCCTATTCTTATCATTCAAGGCATCGATCAATTCATTAATTTTATCTACCTTGGTTCTATCTAGGCCCTTAAATAAACATGAATAATCTATTTCATCCTCATCACTAGATTCGTCCTCACTTGAAGAAGCATAAGTAGAGTCTCGAGTACATACCTTCTTCTCCCTTGCCATAAGGCATGTGTGACGCTCGTTGGGGAAGAGGGATGACTTGTTGAAGGCGGTGGCGGCGAGTCCTTCATTGTCGGAGTCGGACGAGGAGCAATCCGAATCCCACTCCTTGCCAAGATGTGCCTCGCCCTTTGCCTTCTTATAGTTCTTCTTCTTCTCCCTCTTGTTCCCTTGATCCTGATCACTATCATTGTCGGGACAGTTAGCAATAAAATGACCAAGCTTACCACATTTGAAGCATGAGCGCTTCCCCTTTGTCTTGGTCTTGCTTGGCTGCCCCTTGCGACCCTTTAGCGCCGTCTTGAATCTCTTGATGATGAGGGCCATCTCTTCATTATTAAGTCTGGCCGCCTCAATTTGTGCCACCTTGCTCGGTAGCGCCTTCTTGCTTCTTGTTGCCTTGAGAGCAAGGGGTTGAGGCTCGTTGATTGGACCATTCAATGCGTCGTCCATGTATCTTGCCTCTTTGATCATCATTCGCCCGCTCACGAACTTTCCAAGTATCTCCTCGGGCGTCATCTTGGTGTACCTAGGATTCTCACGAATATTGTTCACGAGATGAGGATCAAGGACAGTGAAAGACCTTAGCATTAGGCGGACGACGTCGTGATCCGTCCATCGTGTGCTTCCATAGCTTCTTATCTTGTTGACAAGGGTCTTGAGTCGGTTGTACGTTTGAGTTGGCTCTTCTCCCCTTATCATCGCGAATCTCCCAAGTTTGCCCTCCACCAACTCCATCTTGGTGAGCATTGTGACGTCGTTCCCCTCATGAGAGATTTTGAGGGTGTCCCATATTTGCTTGGCGTTATCCAAGCCGCTTACTTTGTGGTATTCATCCCTGCGCAATGAAGCTAGAAGAACAGTAGTAGCTTGTGCATTCTTATGAATTTGCTCATTAATGAACATGGGACTATCCGTACTATCAAAGTGCATTCCACTCTCTACAATCTCCCATATACTAGGATGGAGAGAGAACAAGTGACTACGCATTTTGTGACTCCAAAATCCGTAGTCCTCTCCATCGAAATGAGGAGGTTTACCAAGTGGAATAGATAATAAATGAGCATTTGTGCTTTGAGGAATACGAGAGTAATCAAAAGAAAAGTTCGAATTGACCGTTTTCTTTTTCTCGTAGTCGTCGTCGTCCTTTTGGGAAGAGGAAGATTCGTCGCTGTCGTAGTAGACGATCTCCTTGATGTGCCTTGTCTTCTTCTTCTTCCCGTCTTTGCGCTTGTGGCCCGAGCCCGAGTCGGTAGGCTTGTCATCCTTCGGCTCGTTGAAGATAGACTCCTTCTCGTTGTTGTTGACCACCATCCCCTTTCCCTTAGGATCCATCTCTTCGGGCGATTAGTCCCTTCTTGAAGAGAACGGCTTTGATACCAATTGAGAACACCTAGAGGGGGGGTGAATAGGTGATCCTGTAACTCTTGAAAACTTAAGCCACAAAAACTTGGTTAAGCGTTAGCACAGTAAATGCCAAGTGGCTAGAGAGGAGTCTCAACAAAACACAATAACCACAAGAAATCAATCACAGAGATGGCACGATGGTTATCCCGTGGTTCGGCCAAGACCAACGCTTGCCTACTCCACGTTGTGGCGTCCCAACGGACGAGGGTTGCAATCAACCCCTCTCAAGCGGTCCAAAGACCCACTTGAATACCACGGTGTTTTGCTTGCTTTACTATATCCTGTTTGCGAGGAATCTCCACACTTTGGAGCCTCTCGCCCTTACACTTAAAGTTCACAAAGAAGCACGGAGTAAGGGAGGGATAAGCAACACACTCAAGACAAGAAATCACAGCAACACCACGCACACAAGTCGTAATGAGAGCTCACAACACAACTCAATGAGTTCACCACTCAACTAGAGCTCTTATTGCTATCACAAAGAATCAAAGGCGCGGAATCGATGTCTTGGTGCTTAGAAATGTTGTAGGAATGCTTGGTTTACTCCTCCATGCGCCTAGGGGTCCCTTTTATAGCCCCAAGGCAGCTAGGAGCTGTTGAGAGCAATCTAGGAAGGCTGATCTTGCCTTCTGTCGACTGGCGCACCGGATAGTCCGGTGCCCGATTTCTTTCCTTAAATGGCGAAGCCGACCGTTGGCAGCCTGAGAGCCGTTGGCGCACCGGACATGTCCGGTGCACACCGGACAGTCCGGTGCCCCCTTCTAGCCGTTGGCTCAGCCACGTGTCCCGCGTAGATCGCGCGGCCGACCGTTGGCTCACCGGACAGTCCGGTGCACACCGGACAGTCCGGTGAATTATAGTCGTACGTCGCCGGTGAATTCCCGAGAGCGGCCAGTTCGCTCGAGCCAGCCTGGCGCACCGGACACTGTCTGGTGCACCACCGGACAGTCCGGTGCTCCCAGACTGAGCAGACTTTGGCTGAACAAAGCCATCTCATTTCCAATTCGATTTTTCCTGTTTCCAGTACTTAGACACAATACATTAGTCCATAAAATAATGTACTAAGTCTAGAAACATACCTTTTGACATGATTTGCACTTTGTCCACCCCTTTGCATAGATTAACATAAAAACACTTGTGGTGGCACTCAATCACCAAAATACTTAGAAATGGCCCAAGGACACATTTCCCTTTCACCTAGGCACATGAGGTACAACATTACTTCTCCTAGGCCTACTTCTATCATGCACAAAAGTAGAGCTAGTGGCAAACACAACATGTGAATCATTATAAGCAACATAACTCCAATTATAATGAGCATTCCTAGAAAATTTCCTGTCATAAATGTAGGCATGACACTTTTGAGAACTACTAGCCATAGGAGCCTTCCCTTTCTCCCTGTTGAGAATGGGAGCCTTTTGGCTTGTTAAGTTCTTGGTTTCCTTTCGAAAACCAAGTCCATCCTTAATAGAGGGGTGTCTACCAATAGTGTAGGCATCCCTAGCAAATTTTAATTTATCAAAGTCAATTTTGCAAGTCTTAAGTTGAGCATTAAGACTTGCCACCTCATCATTTAATTTAGCAATAGACGCAAGATGTTCATCACAAGCATCAATATCAAAATCCTTGCATCTATTGCAAATTGCAATATGCTCTACACATGAACTAGATTTATTAGCTACCTCTAGCTTGGCATTTAAATCATCATTCACAATCTTTAAACTAGATATAGATTCATGGCAAGCAGATAACTCAGAAGATAGCATTTCATTTCTCTTAATTTCTAGAGCAAGAGATTTTTGAACACTAATAAACTTATCATGCTCTTCATACAAAATATCCTCTTGCTTTTCTAAAAGTCTATCCTTTTCATTTAAAGCATCAATTAGTTCATTAAGCTTTTCTACTTTAGCTCTATCTAATCCTTTAAATAGACTAGAGTAATCTACTTCATCATCGGAGGAATCCTCATCACTAGAAGTAGAGTACTTAGGGGAATCTCGAACACTCACCTTCTTTTCTTTGGCCATCAGGCAAGTGTGGCATTCGTTGGGGAAGAGCGAAGACTTGTTGAAGGCCGAGGCTACCAGTCCTTCATTGTCGGAGTCGGATGAAGAGCAGTCCAAATCCCATTCTTTGCCAAGGTGCGCCTTGCCCTTCGCCTTCTTGTAAACCTTCTTCTTCTCCCTCTTCCCATGCTTTTCTTGTTCCTGGTCATTGTCATTGTCGGGGCATTATACTATAAAATGACCAGTCTTACCGCATTTGAAACAGGAGCGCTTTCCCTTTGTCTTATTCTTGTTGGGGTACTCCTTGCGTCCTTTTAGTGCGGTCTTGAAGCACTTGATGATAAGTGCCATCTCATCTTCATTGAGGCTCGTGGCCTCCATTTGTGCCACCTTGCTTGGTAGCGTCTCCCTGTTGCTGGTTGCTTTGAGGGCAACAGTTTGAGGCTCGTGGACGGGTAGTGGACCGTTTAGAGCATTGTCCACATATCGAGCCTCCTTCACCATCATGCGCCCGCTCACAAACTTCCCAAGAATCTCCTCGGGCGTCATCTTGGTGTACCTGGGATTCTCACGAATAAGGTGGACAAGATGGGGGTCAATTACCGTAAATGACCTTAGCATTAGTCGGACGACGTCGTGGTCCGTCCATCTTGTGCTTCCATAGCTTCTAATCTTGTTGACCAGGGTCTTGAGCCTGTTGTATGTTTGTGTTGGCTCCTCTCCCCTGATCATCGCGAACCTTCCCAGCTCGCCTTCCACCAACTCCATTTTGGTGATCATGGTGGCGTCGTTTTCCTCATGTGATATCTTGAGGGTATCCCAAATTTGCTTGGCGTTGTCCAAGCCGCTCACCTTGTTGTATTCATCCCTGCACAAAGATGCTAGCAAAACAGTGGTAGCTTGTGCATTCTTATGAATTTGCTCATTTATGAAAACGGGATTGTCAGTATTATCAAAATGCATTCCATTTTCAACAATCTCCCAAATACTAGGATGGAGAGAAAATAGGTGACTACGCATTTTGTGACTCCAAAATGAGTAGTCTTCTCCATCAAAGTGTGGAGGTTTCCCAAGTGGAATTGATAGTAAATGAGCATTAGAATTGAATGGAATACGGGAATAATCAAATGAATAATTTTGATTAACCGTTTTCTTTTTCGATGAAGAGTCGTCGACATCGTCGTCTCTTGGTGAAGATGAAGAGGCATCGCTGTCGTAGTAGACGATTTTCTTGATGCGCCTCTTCTTCTTCCCATCCCTCTTCTTGTGACTTGAGCCTGAGTCGGTAGGCTTGTCGTCTCTAGGCTCATTGAGGAAGGACTCCTTCTCCTTGTCGTTGACCACCATCCCCTTTCTCTTAGGATCCATCTCTTCGGTCGATTAGTCCCTTACGTGAAGAGAACGGCTCCGATACCAATTGAGAGCACCTAGAGGAGGGGGTGAATAGGTGATCCTGTAAAATTCAACACTAAATTCCAACAACCTTGATTATAAAGATATTAGTGCGGGTTAATCAAGTCAATGAGACGAGCTCTTGCGAACATAGACAATCAAAGAGAGAGTAATCACAAGAGACACACGATTTTATCCCGTGGTTCGGCCAAGTAACACTTGCCTACTTCCACGTTGTGGCGTCCCAATGGACGAGGGTTGCACTCAACCCCTTTCAAGTGATCCAATGATCAACTTGAATACCACGACTTTTCTTCCTTATATCCTTTTCCCGTTTGCGAGGAATCTCCACAAGTTGGAGCCTCTCGCCCTTACAAGAATGATCACAAAGAACGCACAAGAGTAAGGTTGGGAAGAGCAACGCACACAAGACTCAAAAACGCAGCACACCAACGCACACAAGTGAAAACTTGAGCTCAAATGACACACAGGGAGTTCTCGACTCGAATGGAGCTCAAATCTCTAACACAACAAAGCGAATGCGCGGGAGCAGAGTCTGAATGCCTTAGAATGCTTAGTGAATGCTTGGGTATCTCCTCCATGCGCCTAGGGGTCCCTTTTATAGCCCCAAGGCAGCTAGGAGCCGTTGGAGACCAATCAAGGAAGGCCAAACTTGCCTTCTGTCGGGTGGTGCATCGGACAGTCCGGTGCACCACCGGATAGCTACTGTAGCCTGTCCGGTGCCGATCTCCTTCCTTTTCTGGCACAGACGACCGCTGTAGCTCCGGGTCAGTTGGCGCACCGGACAGTCCGGTGCCCACTGCCGACCGTTGGAGCTGCCACGCGTCGCCCGCGGATTGCGCGGCCGACCGTTGGCGCAGACGACCGTTGGCTCACCGGACAGTCCGGACAGTCCGGTGAATTATAGCCACGTCGCCTTTTTTTCTTTTCCCGAGGACGGTGAGTTCGCCGCGGACGACTCACCGGACAGTCCGATGCACCACCGGACAGTCCGGTGAATTATAGTCGTACGCCGCCGTCGAGTCCCGAGAGCAGCCTTTTCCACGCGAACCAGCTTGGCGCACCGGACACTGTCCGGTGTGCCAGGCCGAGCTGGACTTCGGCTGCACCAAGTCAAGTCTTTTGCGATCCTTCTCTTTTCTTCTTTTCTCTGTTTCTAACACTTAGACAAATATATTAGTATACAAAAACCAACTACTAAGTCTAGAAACATACCTTCTCTTTGATTTGCACTTCTCTCTTCATTTAGCACATAAGAATTTAATTTAAATGTGTTGGGCACTTAATCACCAAAACATAATAGAAATTGCCCAAGGGCACCTTTCCCTTTCAAGATGGCATAATAAGATGATCTTGTGGTTGACAGCAATGAGTTGCTATCACATCGCACAAAAAAATTTGAATAGTTTACTCCTAATGAGGAGAAAACATTCAAGGTTGTTGATAACCTGTTTCGAGGTGCCATGTTTATCGCTATTTGTTGATAAATATGTGGACTCTTACATCATGTGCACAGCTAGCAAAAGAATTATGGGACACACTTGATGAAAAGTTTAGTGTTCCTAATGTTGATAGCATGTTGTATATCATAGAGTAACTGTATGATTATATAATGGTTGATAATCATTCAATAGTGCAATAGACTCATGAGATACATGCACTAGCTAATGAACTTGAATAATTTCAGTGTGTTGCCTACTAAGTTTATGCTGGTGGCATTACCGCTAAGTTGTCACCTTCTTGGAGATATTTTGCTACCTCTCTAAAACACAAGAGACAAGAGTTTATTGTGGCTGAATTTATTGGTTCTCTTGACGTTGAAAGAAAGGGGAGAGAGAAAAAGACACTCATACAAAATAAGCTGAGTCTTCTAGTGTTAATATGGTTCAGAAGAAAAACTCTACTTCACCTAATAATAGTAGTAGTAGTAGTGATGATGATGATGATGATAATAATAATAATAATAATAATAATAATAATAATAATAATAATAATAATAATAATAATAATAATAATAATAATAATAATAAGAAGAAGCAAAAGAACAATTCCCTTGTATCGTGCTCCAACGAGGATAGGGGAAGCTTGCACACTTTTCAATACATCGGTAAAAACACTGACACATATATCAATGAGAGTTTGTATCTCTATTGCTTCTAAGATTTTGTATTTAGATCATGTTATCTTGGTTATATACTTTACCTTTTTAGCTCAGTTGTAGTCCAGTGGATATGTTTGAACCTAGGTTGTATAACACTTTGTAGTAGAGATAGTAACACCTAGTCAAAATCATAGTTGCACATAAAATAGCTTAAAGCTTTACATAAGTCTTGATTAGGATAAAAATAGAAGCCATATATATATTAGAAAAAAATTATATTACCTATTTCACCTCCTTAGACGTTATTGTTTCCTACATGGGGCTCATGGCCATTATGACGCCAATGACCCTCGAGGGCTCTCTGGACGTCATGAGGTCTTCGAACCTCTAGGGTACTTGAGGACCGTTCGCGACCATTAGGGGCCTCAGGCGATATTCCAAGGTGTCAAGACATATATAAGGCCAATGTGGTGTACTGTGGTGTGGTATTATCCATGACTCTGCCGCGTAGGTGGACTAGTTTTTGCCACTTGGACAGGTTAATGGAACAACCAATGACTAAATTAACAGAGGTGCAATAGACCTACAACTTATGAATCAATAGGTGTAAGTTACAATCATTACTCCATCTTTTAATCTGCTTGTAACTCCTTTCGCTTATATAGCTTCATAGCATCGAGCAGGATGGTAAAACATCACAAAGCTACCTCTCACTTCTTAATTGAGTTGTGTCTAAATATTCCTATTATTCCTATCCTTTGCGCGTACAAAGAGTTGGGAGAGAAGACACCCAGAAACAATTGATCGCTAAAGACACATGTTCAGATGTGCAGACGATCAGATTTTTGGAAGCGTTTTCACAACCGCTCGCTTAAAATCTCAATCGTGGTAGACGTTTAAGGCGCGACACTATGGGCATCTATATACATCGACTTTGGTCCATGACTTCAAGTAACACACGATGCCAACTCGTGTAAACTAAGTCATGAGTGCCTTGCGGTACACTCTCACCACTGAATTTATGAAATTTAGTTTAGTTTGTGCTACGACCATTGTGGTGTTCATGTTTTTATCTGCTATTGTTTAGAGTAGTAAATATTACATACATACGCACACGTCATAATTTTGCTATGTTATTTTTACATTAAATTAGATATGGAAATCTCCAAATCCCGCAACAATATACAATACACGTCATCTTTGTAATCGGATAGATGGCTGAAATTCCAGGATGTTATGTTTTGTACGTACAAAATGGCTGGTGCTTGAAATCCAAATTATATAGTATAATTGGAATACTGTTTCGAATTTTCCTGTCCGCCTACTGGACTGAGAGAGGGCTTGGACGGATGAGTAGAGTCTGGGTGAATTCTCATTTCTCAAGCAGAGCAGGCCATATTGGTGCCACTCCTTTTGTTTGGTGAGTTTGTATTTGCTGGACATGATGTTTATGACGTTGTTTGTTTTTGCCTATGCTAAGCTGAAGGGCCCACACGTTAGCCACCGCCACCCATGATATATATACCACCTTGTGCTCGGGAGAAACGAACCCTACTTTTGTTTCCCGTGGCGTGACTCCAGGTCCAGGGTGCTTTCCATTTCCTTACGGCATAAAGACCGTCTCCAACACGTCGATATTGTACCCTAAAATTTAAAGAAGATATCTATAGAATTTATCTCTCATCTACTCTATCTATTTTAATACTTTAAACAATAGATTTAACAAAAAACTAAAATATATACAATACATTTAAAAGTATGACAAATATGTATGCATAAAATTTTTTAAAAATATCTTTAATATAGGTATTTACGTATAGATGACACGATATATAGAACGTTATTTAAGAGGAATAAGATATATATATGAGAGAATTTTTAAAGTAGACGATAAAAGATAGATATAGATGATAAATATAGAAGATCTTATTAGAGAGTAGAGAGTGGAGACAGTCTAATAATCTCGGTGCCTCGGTCCGGGACTTGAAACACAGTACTGTATCTTTGCACGTACGTGTGGCCCTAGTGCGAGAAATAATTCCATAGCAGATGCACGCTTCAATATACCGCTAAGCTATCTATAGAGCCGGCCGTGCATGTACGTACCCATCTGTAGTACAACTAAAGGTGTGCAACGCAATGCATTTAAGCAACCATTTTCGCGATATTAATAATGGGAAGTAGTGTGTTAGGCTGTGCTTAACAGCTTACGTATCAAATCTCCTATCTCATATCTTCCTTTATTTTAAAATTAGTACAGTACCTCTACATTGCGACGACAAACAATCATATTTGGTACATATAATATAAAAAATAAATTTAATATTAAAATGAAGGTATGGTTCAAATATTAAATATTAAACTAATAAGAACAAAAAATACACCTTGTTTTAGCCAAAAGTCTGAGGAAGGTATGAGTTGAAAATGGGCCCGACTCCTTTTTTTATAGGTCACTAGGCCGCTTGTCACTCCTTCAGCTAGCACAGTGGTACTATGTGGAAGCGTTGTACTGTCTGTGACTTCCTGTCGTGTTAGGTTTGGATGGCTTCTCAAGGCTCATATGTGGTCTAACGAACCATTGTTTGTTAGGCGAGAAACAACGAAGAGGAACATACATACACGTTTCGTATGCGAAGCATGACACATGAAACTAGTGGTTTAAAAGAGTATAAATTCACTCTGTGAACACTACGGTCTAAAGTGCAAAACAGTGTTTTACACGACTATACACGATCTGTTGGAGACAACCTTAGTGGGTTGTATGAGTGGAACCGTATTTTAGACCTCGTTTGGTTCCTTTAGTCACCTCGTCACTAAGGTGCCCCGTTTAGTTCCAGTGACTAAACCTGACTAAAAATCATTAATTAGCGCGAATAATGGCTGCATTACTTCTATTAATCAGTGCATGCCTGCTACACTAAGAAAGAGGAGAGGGCAAATGAGATAAATCCTACTTTAGTCTCTTTTATTCACCTCTTAGTAACTAAAGAACTAAAGTTCAGTCACCTCACTTTAGTCACCATGTTTGCTTCTTTAGAGACTAAAAGTGACTAAACTTTAATCACTCTAAACTAAATGGGGCCTTAGACTTAGAAAACCGTGCTACAGACTTTATTTCATCAAGATATGTCTACTGTATTTTTACACTTAGCTCCTTAGATAATCTTTAAGAGACAAATTATTTATATAGGTTATACATGTTCTAACTAGATATCAAGAGTTCCGGCTGCTCTTCGTCTTGCCTAAACAATAAAATAAATATAATTATTCTTATGTCTTGAAAAATAAAGTGTAAAGAGAAAACGAAATAAAGAAAAAGGAATTATGAAACTATCCAGTGGAAGGAACCTAATCACGTTGGACGCCTGGAGTTTCTTGCTTCTATCCTTCTAATACCATATCCAACAGTCCATCTAGTGACCTAAAATACTATTTTACAATGTTTTAAATGGTAGACTATACTGTTTATAGCATGGAGTTTAAATATGGATATGATAATAGATAAGATGTCGGATATAGTCTAAAATTATCTTCAGCAGATTTTCTATCCTATCTTCTATTTTATCCTTTATTTCAAACTCTAATATACAAATAATATCAAATCGTATTATCTACGGTTTTCGCATCCCTATTTTATCCTATCTACTTAAGACAGTTTAAGCGACTTCAGCCTGCAGGGCGATCCGGAAGTTGTGAAAGTGGCCTCCTGCCTGCCGTATGGTATTCGTTTACTCTCTGTCTTGTGAAAGTGGTGCGCTCGGCCATTAGGAGCTTTGGTCATATGGGCCACCGCCCACAGATGCCTAGTTTTGCATGGGCTATATGATTTGAGGGGCCCAGATAATAGATACACGCAGACGATGGTACATATAGACAAGACATATAGCCCACTAGCACTGGATCCAATCTTAGACGGGTGCCAACGTACCCAAGTGGTTGTCTTTGTTAAGTAACCCTAGTTAGGGTTATGTGGTCAAATATTTGTTTTGTCTCTGGGAGTCTCACATCTCTATATAAGCAACATGTACACCCCCTCATAATAAAGAGATCAGAAAGAGGTCAGAGGCTCAATCCTATATCTTGTGTGTCGTGTGTTTTCTCTGTCGTGCTTATATGAACGGAGACGGGTCCTCTACAACTTCTTGCGTCTCTACTGCTGACGGGAGGGAAGGAAGTGGATCTGGTGATCCGTGGTAACGTAATTCTCAAAACGTTATCAGCACGCTCTACCTCGACGTTACTGTGAGATCAGATCTGCATCAACTCTTCGTCAAGTCGGCAGGTCTTTGGCCTAGCCGAACTCTCCTACGCGAGAGGTTTCGATTCCCCCTACCTAATCGAGCGGTATGTTTAATGTTCTTGATTTGGTGGCGGCGTACCAGCAATTGTTGATCTCGTCATCGGCCTCGGCGAACACAAACCCGACGGAGTCATATAGCCTCTTGCACTTCTCTAGCGTCGTGCGCGTCAGGCCGTCCACGACGGTGCCAGGCCTTCTGGCATGCAGGGCAGTTGTCAGCGTTGCTGACGCCCATAAGCGTAACCACCTTGGCGAGAGGCTTAGGCTGGCTCCAACAAGACCCTCTAAAGGGTCATGTACCCTAAATTTAGAGGACGAGGACGTCCTCTACTCCCTCCAACAACGTCCTCTAAACGGTCCTCTAAATTTAGAGAACGCTGCTGGATCCTCTATATGTAGAGTTTCTCTAAACGGTTCTCTATCTATTTGAATACTTTAAATAACTGGTTTAATAAAACTAAAATATGTACAATACATTTGAGAGTATGACAAATACGTATGTACAAAAATTAAAAAGTTAAAAATGTGTTTAATATAGGTATTTACATATAGAGGACGTGATTTAGAGGACGTTGTTGGAGAGAAAGTAGATATAGGAGATGGAATCTTTTAGAGAAGACTGTAAAGGACGGATATAGAGGATGTATATAGAGGACGTTGCTGGAGACAGTCTTAGTCAAAGCTGCAGCGGTAAAAGAGGATCTCCACAAGTCTGCAACGGTTCCATGTGTATGCGCCTGCATGTCGCTTGCATGTGATTAAAGCGGTTGTGTGCATGCAAACATTGCTTTCCGCATGCCGATGCCATCATGTACGAAAGTGTCATGTTGCTTTGATGTGCCCCATGCACACTTTTAACTATTAAAAAAAGGGTTAAGTGTCATGTTGCTTTGATGTGCCCCATGCACACTTTTAACTATTAAAAAAAGGGTTGGTCAAAGGTACCGTGCATGTCGGATGAAACAAATCAAGTTGTTTAATGCTCTTTACAGTTTTTTCATAAATTCACGTTGAATTAATTAACTTTTGTATAATTTTAATTGGTATGCATGCTTCTTGTTTTTATTCTATTTATTTCTTGTTGCAAATAACAAGTAGAATAAATAATGTTTTTTGTTACAATTTCTACTTTAATCAATTATTTCTCGGAGTAAATAATTAATAGAAAAATGTATGCTTAAATATGAAAAATTACCTTTTACACATGATGTGTTATATTTACACATTAATTATTTATTGTGTTTGTTTTCTACTTTTATTTCCTGTAGAAGATACTTAGCAGAAAATTAAAATACATATGAAGCCTTTATTGTGCATACTCAAATCGCTCTAAATATTTATATTATGTTGAGATTTTGGACTCACGTCGAGCGATTAAATTGTATAGTGGGTACTCGGACACGCCGATCAGGTTGCGTTGGTAATCGGCTGAGTTATGACATTAGCTGAATATTGACTGCGTCTTGGCAACACGACGCAGTATTTGTGCCGTTCGAACTTGGTTGCGTCGTGTGATTGCTATGCCGCGCTTTCCATTAATCGAATCGCTCCCGTTGAGTCGGACCGCCATCGCCGAGTCACACATTTTTCGCAGGCCCTGTAGGCACTATCCATGTGTCGCAATCATTGAGCCACAATTGCGCCTGTTGCGTACGTTGTGTGGATTTATCGTGTACACCGACTACCGAGACATAATTGCGCCTCTTGCGCTTGTTACGGAGGCTTGTTGTGTTGTCGTGGCCCTGATGGCCACACACGCGTTGACGCCAGATACACTAGAGCTTGTACTCGCGTGGATTGTGGTGGGTTGTTCAAACCCCTGAAGTCACATTATGCGCAACCTTCGTAAACAATTTCGTTTGGCTCTATATTTTATTTGATTGTGTTGTGTGGCATCATATTATTTATATTGCCAAGTGGCCATAACGACTATATCAAGCTCTATAGTTCTTGGAAATCTAGGAAATTAAATTGAGATACAATTAAACACAGATAAGTTAATTTTCTGCTCTCTCCTCATGCATAAAGTTTTACCCGAAGTAACCCGGAGATATATAATATAATGCATGAAAGCCTTTTTGGCATAGAAGACATCAGAAATTGGGATTCTATTAGTAAGCAAACGGCCTTACCAAATGATTTAAGATTATAAATCTCAGCCATACATTGCTTAACCAGATGTTAGCACATTGCTCTCTTTGTCGCTAAATGACATGAAGCAAACTATGAGATAAAAGGACATGTAATCGCTAGCAACACGAAGTTGTGAGTATAACGAGAGGTTATTCTGAGACAATTTTCACTATGTTGGTGTGAAAACCATAGTGTGTTCCCATCGAACCACTTTACCCGTTCTATCTAGGACCTCTATGCTTGTGCCGCATACATCTCTCGGAATTGTAAATACTTATAGTCACTGAATTGACTCGAGATAGTCCTTTGACAAGTTTGGTATACACTGTAAGCTAAATGGTAAAGGTCGGTCCTGAATGGACACATACATGGGGTTTATGTAGCCGAACTACACTGAATTCCACCCATTGGCATGCTTACCATTATCTACCTCTCTGATCTACCAGAAGTGAGAAGAATAGACAAATAACTATGAAATCCCACATCACCACAGAGCTTGAAGCTAAATTAGACGTTAACATGTCCTTGGTCCTCGGAGCCAGAAGAGCCATATGTCTTGACCACTAGACTACTAGTGATGATAATTTGTGATAGAAATATGAAGATCTTGTAGACTTGTTGTACCCTCTCTACTCCTGATGATTTCTTCGTATGAGAGTAGTACTATCTGTTGTTGAAGACGGATCCTAGGCGGATACCAGGCTTGTTTCGTTCTTGCCAAGCAATTATCATCATTTGTTTCATGAAAAGCTAGTTATATGGTGATTTTCCCAGATAAAAATGAATTCTTGGCCTTGTCTGTTCTATCCCAAAGCTTCTCTTTTTGCCGAACAACGAAGAGATCGAAATAATGCTTTATAGAACAAATTGGTATATAATATGAGGAGAGATATTTGCCCTGTTGGCAGCATCACAAATTATTAACTATTGTTATAAATTCTCTCTCAAAATTATAATACCTAAAAATGTTGCATAACTTGAAACCCAATTTCAGACCGGTATGAGTAATTAGGTAAACCATGGGCAATGGTAAAACGAGTTGGACTATACATCTCTACATACCAAAAATATTTGCTTGGCAGCATTGGCCTGATGCCGTGCACTTTACTACCATTATCTGCACACATTTTCCTATGTGCTTAAAAGCACAATGCAACAAGTGAATGTCTTTGTGAGCGCTTGACCCTGATGGTCATTTTACTTGTTGATCTGAAGTCAACTACTGGCTCCAAACGACGAATGGTATGTGAAAGTCACCTAGAGGGGGGGGGTGAATAGGCAAATCTGAAATTTATAAACTTTAAGCACAACTACAAGCCGGGGTTAGCGTTAGAATTAAATTCGAGTCTGAAAGAGAGGGAAAACAAATCAACAAAGAAATAAAGTGGATGAACACGGTGATTTGTTTTACCGAGGTTCGGTTCTTGCAAACCTATTCCCCGTTGAGGTGGTCACAAAGACCGGGTCTCTTTCAACCCTTTCCCTCTCTCAAACGGTCACCTAGACCGAGTGAGCCTTTCTCTTCAATCAAATGGGACACTTAGTCCACTACAAGGACCACCACAACTTGGTGTCTCTTGTTTTGATTACAAGTGAGTTGAACACAAGAATAGAGGAAGAAGAAAAGCAATCCAAGCGCAAGAGCTCAAAAGAACACAAAAGTCTCTCTCTCTCTAGTCACTAATTTGTTTGGAGTGATTCCGGACTTGGGAGAGGATTTGATCTCTTTGTTTGTGTCTTGGAATTAAGTCTAGAGCTCTTGTATGAGATTTGAAGGCTGAAAACTTGGATGCATTGAAGTGTGGTGGTTGGGGGGTATTTATAGCCCCAACCACCAAAATGACCGTTGGTGAAGGCTTCTGTCGTATAGCGCACCGGACAGTCCGGTGCGCCAGCCACATCACCAGGTCGTTGGGTTCCGACCGTTGGAGCTTCTGACAATGGGGCCACCGGACAGTCCGGTGGTGCACCGGACAGGTCATGTTTACTGTTCGGTGCGCCTTCTGCGCCTGCTCTGACTTCTGCGCGCGCAGTCACGCACTGTAGCGCTTTACTGTTCCTCTGCAGACGACCGTTAGTGCGGACGACCGTTGCTCCGCTTGGCACACCGGATAGTCCGGTGCTACACCGGACAGTCCGGTGAATTATAGTGGCGCGGCCTCCCCGAATTCCCGAAGGTGGCAAGTTTGGAGTGGAACTCCCTGGTGCACCGGACACTGTCCGGTGGCACACCAGACAGTCCGGTGCGCCAGACCAGGGCAGCCTTTGGGTTGTCTTTTACTCTTTTTATTTAAACCCTTTCTTGGACCTTTTTATTGGTTTGTGTTGAACCTTTGGCACCTGTAAAACTTATAATCTAGAGCAAACTAGTTAGTCCAATTATTTGTGTTGGGCAATTCAACCACCAAAATCATTTAGGAAAAAGGTGTAAGACTATTTCCCTTTCAATCTCCCCCATTTTGGTGATTGATGTCAACACAAACCAAAGCAAGTATATAAGTGCAGAATTGAACTAGTTTGCATAATGTAAGTGCAAAGGTTACTTGGAATTAAACCAATATGATTTTCATAAGATATGCATGGATGTTTTCTTCTAATTTTAACATTTTGGACCACGCTTGCACCACTTGTTTTGTTTTTGCAAATTCTTTTGGAAATTCTTTTCAAAATCTTTTTGCAAATAGTCAAGGGTAAATGAATAAGATTTTGAGAAGCTTTTTCACGTTTTGAAATTTTCTCCCCCTGTTTCAAATGTTTTTCCTTTGACTAAACAAAACTCCCCCTTAATGAAATTCTTCTCTTAATGTACAAGAGGGTTTTAGATATTAATTTTGAAAAGGGGTTATACCAATTTTGAAAATTCTATCAAAAATAAGATATCAATTGAAAAACCTTCTTTTAATACAAATTTGAAAGACTACATTTTTGAAATTGGTGGTGGTGCGGTCCTTTTACTTTGGGCTAATACTTTCTCCCCCTTTGGCATGAATCGCCAAAAACGGATACTTGTGAGTGAAATATAAGCCCTTTCACTTTCTCTCCCCCTTTGGCAAACAATATATGAGTGAAGATTATACCAAATTGGAGAGTGGTGCGGAGTGACGACGAAGGATGAATAATTCGATGGAGTGGAGTGGAAGCCTTGTCTTCGCCGAAGGCTCCATTTCCCTTTCAATCTATGACTTAGCATGAAATACACTTGAAAAACACATTAGTCATAGCACATGAAAGAGAGATGATCAAAGGTATATAAATGAGCTATGTGTGCAAAATATCAATCAAAATTCCTAGAATCAAGAATATTTAGCTCATGCCTAAGTTTGGTAAAAGTTATCTCATCTAGTGGCTTGGTAAAGATATCGGCTAATTGTTCTTTGGTGTTAATATAAGCAATCTCGATATCTCCCCGTTGTTGGTGTTCCCTTAAAAAGTGATACCGAATGGCTATGTGCTTAGTGCGGCTGTGCTCAACGGGATTATCCGCCATGCGGATTGCACTCTCATTATCACATAGAAGAGGAACTTTGGTTAATTTGTAACCATAGTCCCTAAGGGTTTGCCTCATCCAAAGTAATTGCGCGGAACAATGGCCTGCGGCAATATACTCGGCTTCGACGGTAGAAAGAGCTACAGAATTTTGCTTCTTGGAAGCCCAAGACACCAGGGATCTTCCCAAGAACTGGCAAGTCCCTGATGTGCTCTTTCTATCAAGCTTACACCCTGCCCAATCAGCATCTGAATATCCAATTAAATCAAAAGTGAATCCCTTGGGGTACCAAAGGCCAAACTTAGGAGTATAAACTAAATATCTCAAGATTCGTTTTACGGCCCTAAGGTGAACTTTCTTAGGATCGGCTTGGAATCTTGCACACATGCATACAGAAAGCATTATATCCGGTCGAGATGCACATAAATAGAGTAGAGATCCTATCATCGACCAGTATACCTTTTGATCTACAGATTTACCTCCCGTGTCGAGGTCGAGATGCCCATTAGTTCCCATGGGTGTCTTGATGGGCTTGGCATCCTTCATCCCAAACTTGGTGAGTATGTCTTGAATGTACTTCGATTGGCTGATGAAGGTGCCCTCTTGGAGTTGCTTGACTTGAAATCCTAAGAAATACTTCAACTCCCCCATCATAGACATCTCGAATTTTCGAATCATGATCCTACTAAACTCTTCACAAGTAGATCTATTAGTAGACCCAAATATGATATCATCAACATAAATTTGGCATACAAACAAATCATTTGCAATTGTTTTAGTGAAAAGAGTAGGATTGGCTTTTCCGACTTTGAAGCCATTAGCTAAAAGAAAATTGAAAGGGAATTAGGCTTACACCTAGTCCCTAATTAATTTTGGTGGTTGAATTAACCAACACAAATAAGTGGACTAACTAGTTTGCTCAAGTGTATAGATTATACAGGTGTAAAAGGTTCACACTCAGCCAATAAAAAGACCAAGTTTTGGATTCAACAAAGGAGCAAAGGGGCAACCGAAGGCACCCCTGGTCTGGCGCACCGGACTGTCCGGTGTGCCACCGGACATGTCCGGTGCACCAGGGGGACTCAGACTCAAACTCGCCACCTTCGGGAATTCCCAGAGCGACTCGGCTATAATTCACCGGACTGTCCGGTGTACACCGGACGTCCGGACAGTGTCCGGTGCGCCAAGGGAGGTCGGCCTCAGGAACTCGCCAGCTTCGGGAAACTCCAACGGCTAGTCCACTATAATTCACCGGACTGTTCGGTGTGCACCGGACTGTCCGGTGCGACTCCGGAGCAACGGCTAACTCCGCGCCAACGGCTACCTGCAGCGCAATAAATACGCGCGCAGCGCGCGCAGATGTCAGGCGCACCCATGCTGGCACACCGGACAGCAAACAGTACCTGTCCGGTGTGCACCGGACACCCAGGCAGGCCCACAAGTCAGAAGCTCCAACGGTCAGAATCCAACGGCAGTGATGACGTGGCAGGGGGCACCGGACTGTCCGGTGTGCACCGGACTGTCCGGTGCGCCATCGAACAGACAGCCTCCCAACGGCCACATTTGGTGGTTGGGGCTATAAATACCCCAACCACCCCACCATTCATTGCATCCAAGTTCTCTACTTCCCAACTACTACAAGAGCTCTAGCATTCAATTCTAGACACACCAAAGAGATCAAATCCTCTCCATATCCCACACAACGCCCTAGTGATTAGAGAGAGAGATTTGCTTGTGTTCTTTCGAGCTCTTGCGCTTGGATTGCTTCCTCCTTTCTTGATTCTTTCTTGTGATCAAACACTCACTTGTAATTGAGGCAAGAGGCACCAATTGTGTGGTGGCCCTTGCGGGAAGTTTGATTCCCAAGTGATTTGAGAAGAGAAGCTCACTCGGTCCGAGGGACCGATTGAGAGAGGGAAGGGTTGAAAGAGACCCGGCCTTTGTGGCCTCCTCAACGGGGAGTAGGTTTGGAAAAACCAAACCTCGGTAAAACAAATCCGCGTGTCACACTCTTCATTTGCTTGCGATTTGTTTTGCTCCCTCTCTCGCAGACTCGTTTATATTTCTAACGCTAACCCGACTTGTAGTTGTGTTTATATTTGTAAATTTCAGTTTCGCCCTATTCACCCCCCTTCTAGGCGACTATCAATTGGTATCAAAGCCCGGTGCTTCATTAGAGCCTAACCGCTCGAAGTGATGTCGGAAGATCACGCCAAGAAGGAGATGGAGACCGGCGAAAAGCCCACTACAAGCCACGGGAGCACTTCATCGGAAGAGTCCCGCACCAAGAGGAAGGAGAAGAAGAAGGACTCCTCCAAACGAAAGGAGAAAAAGTCTTCCTCTTCTCACCACAAAGAGAAGAAAGAAAAATCTTCTTCCCACAAGCCGCATCGGAAAGGCGACAAGCACAAGAGGATGAGGAAAGTGGTCTACTACGAGACTGACACTTCATCAACATCGACCTCCGACTCCGATGCGCCCTCCGTCACTTCTAAGCGCCAAGAGCGCAAGAAGTATAGTAAGATCCCCCTACGCTACCCTCGCATTTCCAAACATACACCTTTACTTTCCGTCCCATTAGGCAAACCACCAACTTTTGATGGTGAAGATTACGCTAGGTGGAGCGATTTAATGCGATTTCATCTAACCTCGCTCCACAAAGGTATATGGGATGTTGTTGAGTTTGGTGCACAGGTACCGTCGGTAGGGGATGAGAACTATGATGAGGATGAGGTGGCCCAAATCGAGCACTTCAACTCTCAAGCAACAACAATACTCCTCGCCTCTCTAAGTAGAGAGGAGTATAACAAAGTACAAGGGTTGAAGAGCGCCAAGGAGATTTGGGATGTGCTCAAAACCGCGCACGAGGGAGACGAGCTCACTAAGATCACCAAGCGGGAAACGATCGAGGGGGAGCTCGGTCGGTTCCGGCTTCGCAAAGGGGAGGAGCCACAACACATGTACAACCGGCTCAAGACCTTGGTGAATCAAGTGCGCAACCTCGGGAGCGTAAAGTGGGATGACCACGAGATGGTTAAGGTTATTCTAAGATCTCTTATTTTCCTTAACCCTACTCAAGTTCAATTGATTCGTGGTAATCCTAGATATACTAAAATGACCCCCGAGGAAGTTATCGGGAATTTTGTGAGTTTTGAGTGCATGATCGAAGGCTCAAGGAAGATCAACGAGCTTGATGATGCCACCACATCCGAAGCTCAACCCGTTGCATTCAAGGCAACGGAGGAAAAGAAGGAGGAGTCTACACCAAGTCGACAACCAATAGACGCCTCCAAGCTCGACAATGAGGAAATGGCGCTCGTCATCAAGAGCTTCCGCCAAATCCTCAAGCAAAGGAGGGGGAAGGATTACAAGTCCCGCTCCAAGAATGTTTGCTACAAGTGTGGTAAGCCCAGTCATTTTATTGCTAAATGTCCTATATCTAGTGACAGTGACCGAGGTGACGACAAGAAGGGGAGGCGAAAGGAGAAGAAGAAGTACTACAAGAAGAAGGGCGGCGATGCCCATGTTTGTTGGGAGTGGGATTCCGACGAAAGCTCAAGCGACTCCTCCGACGACGAGGACGCCGCCAACATCGCCGTCACCAAGGGACTTCTCTTCCCCAACGTCGGCCACAAGTGCCTCATGGCAAAGGACGGCAAAAAGAAGAAGGTTAAATCCAACTCCTCCACTAAATATGAGTCTTCTAGTGATGATAATGCTAGTGGTGAGGAAGATAATTTGCGTATTCTTTTTGCCAATCTTAACATGGAACAAAAAGAGAAATTAAATGAACTAATTAGTGCCATCCATGAGAAGGATGATCTCTTGGACTCCCAAGAGGACTTCCTAATCAAGGAAAATAAAAAACATGTTAAGGTTAAAAATGCTTACGCTCTACAAGTTGAAAAATGTGAAAAATTGTCTAGTGAGCTAAGCACTTGCCGTGAGATTATTGACAACCTTAGAAATGAAAATGCTAGTTTAAATGCTAAGGTTGATTCACATGTGTGTGATGTTTCAATTCCCAATCTTAGAGATGATAATGTTGATTTGCTTGCTAAGATTGATGAATTGAATGTATCTCTTGCTAGCCTTAGATTAGAGAATGAAAATTTAATTGCTAAGGCTAAAGATTTTGATGTTTGCAAAGTTACAATTTCCGATCTTAGAGATAAGAATGATATACTTCGTGCTAAGATTGTTGAACTTAATTCTTGCAAACCATCTACATCTACCATTGAGCATGTCACTATTTGCACTAGATGTAGAGATGTTGATATTAATGCTATTCATGATCACATGTCCTTAATTAAACAACAAAATGATCATATAGCAAAACTAGATGCTGAAATTGCCGAGCATAACTTGGAAAATGAAAAATTTAAATTTGCTAGAAGTATGCTCTATAATGGGAGACGCCCTGGCATTAAGGATGGCATTGGCTACCAAAGGGGAGACAATGTCAATGTCCCTCCTAAGAACTTGTCTAACTTTGTTAAGGGCAAGGCTCCCATGCCTCAGGATAACGAGGGTTACATTTTGTACCCTGCCGGTTATCCTGAGAGCAAAATTAGGAGAACTCATTCTAGGAAGTTTCACTCTGGCCCTAACCATGCTTTTATGTATAAGGGTGAGACATCTAGCTCTAGGCAACCAACCCATGCTAAGTTGCCTAGAAAGAAAACACTTAATGCATCAAATGAACATAGCATTTCATTTAAGACTTTTGATGCATCATATGTTTTGACTAACAAATCCGGCAAGGTCGTTGCCAAGTTTGTTGGGGGCAAACACAAGGGCTCCAAGACTTGTGTTTGGGTACCCAAAGTTCTTGTTTCTAATGCCAAAGGACCCAAAACAGTTTGGGTACCTAAAGTCAAGAACTAAATTTGTTTTGTAGGTTTATGCATCCAGAGGCTCAAGTTGGATACTCGATAGCGGGTGCACAAACCACATGACAGGGGAGAAAAAGATGTTCTCCTCATATGAGAAAAACCAAGATCCCCAACGAGCTATCACATTCGGGGATGGAAATCAAGGTTTGGTCAAAGGACTTGGTAAAATTGCTATATCTCCTGACCATTCTATTTCCAATGTTTTTCTTGTTGATTCTTTAGATTACAACTTGCTTTCTGTTTCCCAATTATGTCAAATGGGCTACAACTGTCTCTTTACTGATGTAGGTGTCACTGTCTTTAGAAGAAGTGATGATTCAATAGCATTTAAGGGTGTGTTAGAGGGTCAGCTATACTTAGTAGATTTTGATAGAGCTGAACTCGACACATGCTTAATTGCTAAGACTAACATGGGTTGGCTCTGGCACCGCCGACTAGCCCATGTTGGGATGAAGAATCTTCATAAGCTTCTAAAGGGAGAACACATTTTAGGATTAACAAATGTTCATTTTGAGAAAGACAGGATTTGTAGCGCATGTCAGGCGGGGAAGCAAGTTGGAGTCCATCATCCACACAAGAACATCATAACGACCGACAGGCTGCTTGAGCTACTCCACATGGATCTATTCGGCCCGATTGCTTACATAAGCATCGGCGGGAGTAAGTATTGTCTTGTAATAGTGGATGATTATTCTCGCTTCACTTGGGTATTCTTTTTACAGGAAAAATCTCAAACCCAAGAGACCTTAAAAGGATTCTTGAGACGGGCTCAAAATGAGTTTGGCTTAAGGATCAAGAAAATAAGAAGCGACAACGGGACGGAGTTCAAGAACTCTCAAATCGAAGGCTTCCTTGAGGAGGAGGGCATCAAGCATGAGTTCTCCTCACCCTACACGCCACAACAAAATGGTGTAGTGGAGAGGAAGAATCGAACTCTATTGGACATGGCAAGAACCATGCTTGATGAGTACAAGACACCGGACCGGTTTTGGGCCGAAGCGGTCAACACCGCCTGCTACGCCATCAACCGGTTATATCTTCACCGAATCCTCAAGAAGACATCATATGAACTCCTAACCGGTAAAAAGCCCAACATTTCATACTTTAGAGTTTTTGGTAGCAAATGCTTTATTCTTGTTAAAAGAGGTAGAAAATCTAAATTTGCTCCTAAAACTGTAGAAGGCTTTTTACTTGGTTATGACTCAAACACAAGGGCATATAGGGTCTTTAACAAGTCCACTGGACTAGTTGAAGTCTCATGTGACGTTGTGTTTGATGAAACTAACGGCTCTCAAGTAGAGCAAGTTGATCTTGATGAGATAGGTGATGAAGAGGCTCCGTGCATCGCGCTAAGGAACATGTCCATCGGGGATGTGTGTCCTAAGGAATCCGAAGAGCCTCCAAAAGCACAAGATCAACCATCCTCCTCCACGCAAGCATCTCCACCAACTCAAAATGAGGATGAGGCTCAAGTTGATAAAGTAGAAGATCAAGCAAATGAGACACCTCAAGACGATGGCAATGACCAAGGGGGAGATGCAAATAAGGAAGACAAGGAGGATGAGGAACAAAGGCCGCCTCACCCAAGAGTCCACCAAGCAATTCAACGAGATCACCCCGTCGACACCATCCTCGGCGACATTCATAAGGGGGTAACAACTAGATCTCGTGTTGCACATTTTTGTGAACATTACTCGTTTGTTTCCTCTATTGAACCACACAAGGTAGAGGAAGCACTTCAAGATTCGGATTGGGTGGTAGCAATGCAAGAGGAGCTCAACAACTTCACTAGGAATGAGGTATGGCATTTAGTTCCACGTCCTAACCAAAATGTTGTAGGAACCAAATGGGTCTTCCGCAACAAGCAAGATGAGCATGGTGTGGTGACAAGGAACAAAGCTCGACTTGTGGCCAAGGGATACTCCCAAGTCGAAGGTTTGGATTTCGGTGAAACCTATGCACCCGTAGCTAGGCTTGAGTCAATTCGCATATTATTGGCCTATGCTACTTACCATGGCTTTAAGCTTTATCAAATGGACGTGAAAAGTGCCTTCCTCAATGGACCAATCAAGGAAGAGGTCTATGTTGAGCAACCTCCCGGCTTTGAAGACAGTGAGTATCCTAATCATGTCTATAGGCTCTCTAAGGCGCTTTATGGGCTCAAGCAAGCCCCAAGAGCATGGTATGAATGCCTTAGAGACTTCCTTATCGCTAATGGCTTCAAAGTCGGCAAGGCCGATCCTACTCTATTCACTAAAACTCTTGACAATGATTTGTTTGTATGCCAAATTTATGTTGATGATATCATATTTGGGTCTACTAACGAATCTACATGTGAGGAATTTAGTAGGATCATGACACAGAAATTCGAGATGTCTATGATGGGGGAGTTGAAGTATTTTCTAGGATTTCAAGTCAAGCAACTCCAAGAGGGCACCTTCATTAGCCAAACCAAGTATACTCAAGACATTCTTTGCAAGTTTGGAATGAAGGATGCCAAGCCCATCAAGACACCCATGGGAACCAATGGGCATCTCGACCTCGACACGGGAGGTAAGTCCGTGGAACAAAAGGTATACCGGTCGATGATAGGTTCCTTACTCTATTTATGTGCATCTCGACCGGATATTATGCTTTCTGTTTGCATGTGTGCAAGATTCCAATCCGACCCTAAGGAATCCCACCTTACGGCCGTAAAACGAATCTTGAGATATTTGGCTTATACTCCTAAGTTTGGGCTTTGGTACCCTCGGGGATCCACATTTGATTTAATTGGTTATTCCGATGCCGATTGGGCGGGGTGTAAGATTAATAGGAAGAGCACATTGGGGACTTGCCAGTTCTTGGGAAGATCCTTGGTGTCTTGGGCTTCAAAGAAGCAAAATTCGGTTGCTCTTTCCACCGCCGAAGCCGAGTACATTGCCGCAGGTCATTGTTGCGCGCAATTGCTTTGGATGAGGCAAACCCTGCGGGACTACGGTTACAAATTAACCAAAGTCCCTTTGCTATGTGATAATGAGAGTGCAATCAAAATGGCTGACAATCCCGTCGAGCATAGCCGCACTAAGCACATAGCCATTCGGTATCATTTTCTTAGGGATCACCAACAAAAGGGAGATATCGAGATTGCTTACATTAATACTAAAGATCAATTAGCCGATATCTTTACCAAGCCTCTTGATGAACAAACTTTTACCAAACTTAGGCATGAGCTCAATATTCTTGATTCACGCAACTTCTTTTGCTAGATTGCACACATAGCTCATTTATATACTTTTGATCATATCTCTTTTATATGCTATGACTAATGTGTTTTCAAGTCTATTTCAAACCAAGTCATAGGTGTATTGAAAGGGAATTGGAGTCTTCGGCGAAGACAAAGGCTTCCACTCCGTAACTCATCCTTCGCCATCACTCCAAGAAAAGGACCTTGTCTTTGGGGGAGAGAGTAAAAGCCCAAAGCAAAAGGACCGGCCTTCGTATTTGGTATAATCTTAACTCATTTACTTATGACCAAAGGAGAAGATAGTACTTAAATGGGCTCTAATGATTCCGTTTTTGGCGATTCATGCCAAAGGGGGAGAAAGTATGAGCCCAAAGCAAAAGGACCGCACCATCACCAATTTCAAAAACTTAGTGCTTTCCAAAAGTATTTATCAATTAGTATCCTATTGTGTTCAAAAGGAGAAGAAAATTAGTTTTTCAAAAATGTATGTCAAAACCCTCTTGAACACTAAGAGGTGGATCTCCTTTAGGGGGAGTTTTGTTTAGTCAAAGGAAAAGCAATTGAAATAGGGGGAGAAAATTTCAAATCTTGAAAATGCTTTGCAAACTCTTATTCATTTACCTTTGACTATTTGCAAAAGATTCTTGAAATGGATTTACAAAAAGAATTTGCAAAAACAAAACATGTGGTGCAAACGTGGTCCAAAATGTTATATAAGAAAGAAACAGTCCATGCATATCTTGTAAGTATTTATATTAGCTCAATTCTAAGCAACCTTTACACTTACATTATGCAAACTAGTTCAATTATGCACTTCTATATTTGCTTTGGTTTGTGTTGGCATCAATCACCAAAAAGGGGGAGATTGAAAGGGAATTAGGCTTACACCTAGTCCCTAATTAATTTTGGTGGTTGAATTAACCAACACAAATAAGTGGACTAACTAGTTTGCTCAAGTGTATAGATTATACAGGTGTAAAAGGTTCACACTCAGCCAATAAAAAGACCAAGTTTTGGATTCAACAAAGGAGCAAAGGGGCAACCGAAGGCACCCCTGGTCTGGCGCACCGGACTGTCCGGTGTGCCACCGGACATGTCCGGTGCACCAGGGGGACTCAGACTCAAACTCGCCACCTTCAGGAATTCCTAGAGCGACTCGGCTATAATTCACCGGACTGTCCGGTGTACACCGGACAGTGTCCGGTGCGCCAAGGGAGGTCGGCCTCAGGAACTCGCCAGCTTCGGGAAACTCCAACGGCTAGTCCACTATAATTCACCGGACTGTCCGGTGTGCACCGGACTGTCCGGTGCGACTCCGGAGCAACGGCTAACTCCGCGCCAACGGCTACCTGCAGCGCAATAAATACGCGCGCAGCGCGCGCAGATGTCAGGCGCGCCCATGCTGGCACACCGGACAGCAAACAGTACCTGTCCGGTGTGCACCGGACACCCAGGCAGGCCCACAAGTCAGAAGCTCCAACGGTCAGAATCCAACGGCAGTGATGACGTGGCAGGGGGCACCGGACTGTCCGGTGTGCACCGGACTGTCCGGTGCGCCATCGAACAGACAGCCTCCCAACGGCCACATTTGGTGGTTGGGGCTATAAATACCCCAACCACCCCACCATTCATTGCATCCAAGTTCTCTACTTCCCAACTACTACAAGAGCTCTAGCATTCAATTCTAGACACACCAAAGAGATCAAATCCTCTCCATATCCCACACAACGCCCTAGTGATTAGAGAGAGAGATTTGCTTGTGTTCTTTCGAGCTCTTGCGCTTGGATTGCTTCCTCCTTTCTTGATTCTTTCTTGTGATCAAACACTCACCTGTAATTGAGGCAAGAGGCACCAATTGTGTGGTGGCCCTTGCGGGAAGTTTGATTCCCAAGTGATTTGAGAAGAGAAGCTCACTCGGTCCGAGGGACCGATTGAGAGAGGGAAGGGTTGAAAGAGACCCGGCCTTTGTGGCCTCCTCAACGGGGAGTAGGTTTGGAAAAACCGAACCTCGGTAAAACAAATCCGCGTGTCACACTCTTCATTTGCTTGCGATTTGTTTTGCTCCCTCTCTCGCGGACTCGTTTATATTTCTAACGCTAACCCGGCTTGTAGTTGTGTTTATATTTGTAAATTTCAGTTTCGCCCTATTCACCCCCCCTCTAGGCGACTATCAAAAATCTCCTAGGCATTCATACCATGCTCTTCGGGCTTGCTTGAGCCCATAAAGCGCCTTAGAGAGTTTGTAAACATGGTTTGGGTACTCACTATCTTCAAAGTTGGGAGGTTGCTCAACATAGACATCTTCCTTGATTGGTCCATTGAGGAAGGCACTTTTCACGTCCATTTGGTAAAGCTTAAAGCCATGGTAAGTAGCATAGGCAAGTAATATGCGAATTGACTCAAGCCTAGCTACGAGTGTATAGGTTTCACCGAAATCCAAACCTTCGACTTGTGAATATCCCTTGGCCACAAGTCGGGCTTTGTTCCTTGTCACCACTCCATGCTCATCTTGCTTATTGCGGAAGACCCATTTGGTTCCTACAACATTTTGGTTAGGACGTGGAACAAGATGCCATACCTCATTCCTCGTGAAGTTGTTGAGTTCCTCTTGCATTGCCAACACCCAGTCTGAATCCCTTAATGCATCTTCCACCCTGTATGGCTCAATGGAAGACACAAAGGAGTAATGTTCATAGAAATGAGCAACATGAGATCGAGTGGTTACCCCCTTATGAATATCGCCGAGGATGGAGTTCACGGGGTGATCTCGTTGTATTGCTTGGTGGACTCTTGGGTGTGGCGGTCTTGGACCGTCATCATCTTCCTTGTCTTAATCATTGCCATCTCCCCCTTGATCATTGTCCTCCTCTTGAGGTGGCTCATCTTCTTGATCTTCATTTTCATCCTCTTGAGCTTGATTCTCATCTTCGGTTGGTGGAGATGCTTGCATGGAGTAAGATGGTTGATCTTGTGCTTGTGGAGGCTCTTTGGATTCCTTAGGACACACATCCCCAATGGACATGTTCCTTAGCGCGACGCACGGAGCCTCTTCATCATCTAGCTCATCAAGATCAACTTGCTCTACTTGAGAGCCGTTAGTCTCATCAAACACAATGTCACAAGAAACTTCAACTAGTCCAGTGGACTTGTTAAAGACTCTATATGCCCTTGTGTTTGAATCATAACCAAGTAAAAAGCCTTCTACAGCCTTAGGAGCAAATTTGGATTTTCTACCTCTTTTAACAAGAATAAAGAATTTGCTACCAAAGACTCTAAAATATGAAACATTGGGCTTTTTACCCGTTAGGAGTTCATATGATGTCTTCTTGAGGATTCAGTGAAGGTAGAGGCGGTTGATAGCGTAGCAAGCGGTGTTGATTGCTTCCGCCCAAAACTGATCCGAAGTCTTGTATTCATCAAGCATGGTCCTCGCCATGTCAAGTAGAGTTCTATTCTTCCTCTCCACTACACCATTTTATTGAGGTGTGTAGGGAGAAGAGAACTCATGCTTGATGCCCTCATTCTCAAGAAAGCCTTCTATTTGTGAATTCTTGAACTTCGTCCTGTTGTCGCTTCTAATCTTTTTGATCCTTAAGCCGAACTCATTTTGAGCCCGTCTTAAGAATCCCTTTAAGGTCTCTTGGGTTTGTGATTTTTCCTGCAAAAAGAACACCCAAGTGAAGCGAGAATAATCATCTATAATAACTAGACAGTACTTACTCCCGCCGATGCTTAGGTAAGCTATCGAGCCGAATAAGTCCATGTGGAGTAGCTCCAGTGGCCTGTCAGTCGTCATGATGTTCTTGTGTGGATGATGAACACCAACTTGCTTTCCTGCTTGACATGCGCTACAAACCCTGTCTTTCTCAAAATGAACATTGGTTAGTCCCAAAATGTGCTCTCCCTTTAGAAGCTTGTGAAGATTCTTCATCCCAACGTGGGCTAGTCGGCGATGCCAGAGCCAACCCATGTTAGTCTTAGCGATTAAGCAAGTGTCGAGTTCAGCTATATTAAAATCAACCAAGTATAGATGACCCTCTAACACTCTCTTAAATGCTACAGAATTATCACTTCTTCTAAAGACAGTAACACCTATATCCATAAAAAGATAGTTGTAGCCCATTTTACATAATTGAGAAACAGAAAGCAAAATGTAATCTAAAGAGTATACAAGAAAAACATTGGAAATAGAATGGTCAGGTGATATAGCAACTTTACCAAGTCCTTTGACCAAACCTTGATTTCCATCCCCAAATGTGATAGCTCTTTGGGGATCATAGTTTTTCTCATAGGAGGAGAACATCCTTTTCTCCCCAGTCATGTGGTTTGTGCACCCGCTATCAATGATCCAACTTGAGCCCCCGGATGCATAAACCTACAAAACAATTTTAGGTCTTGTTCTTAGGTACCCAAACGGTCTTGGGTCCTTTCACATTAGAAACAAGCACCTTGGGTACCTAAACACAAGTCTTTGAGCCCTTGTGTTTGGCCCCAACATATTTGGCAACTACTTTGCCTAATTTATTAGTTAAAACATATGATGCATTAAAAGTTTTAAATGAAATGTTAGGTTCATTTGATGTAATAGGAGTTTTCTTCTTAGGCAATTTAGCATGGGTTGATTGCCTAGAGCTAGATGCCTCACTCTTATACATAAAAGCATGATGAGAGCTAGAGTGAGACTTCCTAGAGTGAATTCTTCTAATTTTGTGCTCGGGATAACCGACAGTGTATAAAATGTAACCCTCGTTATCCTGAGCCATGGGAGCTTTGCCCTTAACAAAGTTACAAAATCTTTTAGGGGCATTAAGCTTGACATTGTCTCCTTTTTGGAAGTCAATGCCATCCTTAATCCCAGGGCGTCTCCCACTATAGAGCATGCTTCTAGCAAATTTAAATTTCTCATTTTCTAAGTCATGCTCATTAATTTTAGCACTAAGTTGAGCTATGTGATCATTTTATTGTTTAATTAAGGCTAGGTGATCATGAATAGCATCAACATTAATGTCTCTACATCTAGTGCAAATAGTAACATGCTCAACGGTAGATGTAGAGGGTTTGCAAGTATTTAATTCAACAATCTTAGCATGTAAAATAGCATTTTCATCTCTAAGATTGGAAATGGAAACATTGCAAATATTTAAGTCCTTAGCCTTAGCTATTAATTTTTCATTCTCAATTTTAAGGCTAGCAAGAGATTCATTCAACATGTCAATCTTAGCAATTAAACTAGCATTATCATTTCTAAGATTAACAATTGAATCATCACAAACATTTGATTTCTCAACCTTAGCAATTAATTTGACATTTTCATTTTTAAGGCTAGAAATAGTGTCATGGTAAGTACTTAACTCACTAGTCAATTTTTCACATTTTTCAACCTCTAGAGAATAAGCATTTTTAACTTTAACATGCTTCTTATTTTCTTTAATTAGGAAGTCCTCTTGGCTATCCAAGAGTTCATCCTTCTCATGAATAGCATTAATCAATTCATTCAATTTTTCCTTTTGTTGCATGTTTAAGTTGGCAAAAAGGGTGAGCAAATCATCCTCATCATCACTAGAGCTAGCCTCATCACTAGAAGATGCATACTTAGTGGAAGCTCTAGATTTTACCTTCTTCTTTTTGTCGTCCTTTGCCATGAGGCACTTGTGGCCGACGTTGGGGAAGAGAAGGCCTTTGGTGACGGCGATGTTTGCGGTGTCCTCGTCGGAGGAGGAGTCAGTGGAGCTCTCGTCGGAGTCCCACTCCTGGCAAACGTGGGCATCGCCGCCCTTCTTCTTGTAGTACCTCTTCTTTTCTCTTCTCTTTCCATTCTTGTCGTCGCCCCTGTCACTATCACTTGATAATGGACATTTTGCAATAAAATGATCGAGCTTACCACACTTGTAGCACACTTTCTTGGAGTGGGGCTTGTAGTCCTTCCCCCTCCTTTGCTTGAGGATTTGGCGAAAGCTCTTGATGATGAGCGCCATCTCCTTGTTGTCGAGCTTGGAGGCATCGATGGGGAGCCTACTTGACGTTGACTCTTCTTTCTTCTCCTCTGTTGCTTTGAATGTAACGGGTTGCACATCGGGTGTGGAGGAGACGCCTTGCTCGATGATTTTCTTGGAGCCTTTGATCATCAATTCAAAGCTCACAAATTTTCCTATTACTTCCTGGAGAGACATTAGTTTATATCTAGGATCACCACGAATTAATTGAACTTGAGTAGGATTAAGAAATACAAGTGATCTTAGAATAACCTTGACCATTTCATGGTCATCCCATTTGGTGCTCCCGAGGTTGCGCACTTGGTTCAGCATGGTCTTGAGCCGGTTGTACATTGCTTGTGGCTCCTCCCCTTGATGAAACATGAAGCGACTGAGCTCCCCCTCAATCATTTCCCTCTTGGTGATCTTGGTCACCTCGTCTCCTTCGTGCGCGGTCTTGAGCACGTCCCAAATCTCCTTTGCACTCTTCAACCCTTGCACCTTATTATACTCCTCTCGACTTAGAGAGGCGAGGAGTATAGTAGTGGCTTGGGAGTTGAAGTGTTGGATTTGTTCGACCTCCTCCGAATCATAATCCTTGTCCCCCTTCTTTAGTACCTGCGCTCCATACTCAACAATATCCCATATGCTTTTGTGGAGTGAGGTTAGGTGATGCCTCATTTTATCACTCCACATAGAATAATCTTCACCTTCAAACATAGGTGGTTTGCCTAATGGGACAGAAAGTAATGGAGTGCGTTTTGAAATATGAGGATAACGAAGGGGCATCTTACTATACTTCTTGCGCTCAAAATGCTTAGAAGTGGCGGATGTCGATTCCGAGCCAGAGGTGGAGGGTGATGAAGAGTCGGTCTCGTAGTAGACCACCTTCTTCATCTTCTTCTTCTTGTCACCCTTCCATTGGGACTTGATGGAGGAAGAGGATTCCTCCGTGTGCTTGTGGGCGGACTCCCTTGAATGCGTTCTCCCCGAGCTTGCGGACTTATCGCCAGTCCCGATCTCCCTCATGGCGGATGCTCCCGACATCACTTCGAGCGGTTAGGCTCTAATGAAGTACCGGCTCCGATACCAATTGAAAGTCGCCTAGAGGGAGGTGAATAGGCAAATCTGAAATTTATAAACTTTAAGCACAACTACAAGCTGGGGTTAGCGTTAGAATTAAATTCGAGTCCGAAAGAGAGGGAAAACAAATCAACAAAGAAATAAAGCGGATGAACACGGTGATTTGTTTTACCGAGGTTCGGTTCTTGCAAACCTACTCCCCGTTGAGGTGGTCACAAATACCGGGTCTCTTTCAACCCTTTTTCTCTCTCAAACGGTCACCTAGACCGAGTGAGCCTTTCTCTTCAATCAAATGGGACACTTAGTCCACTACAAGGTCCACCACAACTTGGTGTCTCTTGTTTTGATTACAAGTGAGTTGAACACAAGAATAGAGGAAGAAGAAAAGCAATCCAAGCGCAAGAGCTCAAAAGAACACAAAAGTCTCTCTCTCTAGTCACTAATTTGTTTGGAGTGATTCCAGACTTGGGAGAGGATTTGATCTCTTTGTTTGTGTCTTGGAATGAAGTCTAGAGCTCTTGTATGAGATTTGAAGGCTGAAAACTTGGATGCATTGAAGTGTGGTGGTTGGGGGGTATTTATAGCCCCAACCACCAAAATGACCGTTGGTGAAGGCTTCTGTCGTATGGCGCACCGGACAATCCGGTGCGCCACCGGACACTGTCCGGTGCGCCAGCCATGTCACCAGGCCGTTGGGTTCCGACCGTTGGAGCTTCTGACAACGGGGCCACCGGACAGGTGTTGTTCACTGTCCGGTGCGCCTTCTGCGCCTGCTCTGACTTCTGCGAGTGCAGTCGCGCACTGTAGCGCTTTACTGTTCCTCTGCAGACGACCGTTGGCGCGGACGACCGTTGCTTCGCTTGGCACACCGGACAGTCCGGTGCTACACCGAACAGTTCGGTGAATTATAGCGGAGCGGCCTCCCCGAATTTCTGAAGGTGGCAAGTTTGGAGTGGAACTCCCTGGTGCACTGGACAGTCCGGTGCGCCAAACCAGGGCTGCCTTTGGGTTGTCTTTTGCTTTTTTTATTTGAACCCTTTCTTGGACCTTTTTATTGGTTTGTGTTGAACCTTTGGCACCTGTAAAACTTATAATCTAGAGCAAACTAGTTAGTCCAATTATTTGTGTTGGGCAATTCAACCACCATAATCATTTAGGAAAAGGTGTAAGTCTATTTCCCTTTCAGTATGCATGAGCCCCTGAAGGACCCATATGGATAAAATAGTTTTGCGCATATTAGTCTAAATCTTAATGATTGACTATGCACTTGGTAATATTAACAATAAGTTTGCGGAATTATAACCACGAAGCAACTTGTTGTTGCGTGTCTCGCGGGATGTTGAGACTAACCCTTCATGTTGAAGGACAAATATGTAGTATTCATGCCACTACATTAATCTAAGTCCAAAGCTCACTGCATAAAACCCCGATCTGTAATGTGCGTAAGATTTCCCTAATAAATCACCACAATAGCATACATTGGCCACAACTAGATAATTGTGGTTGGAGATATTATCTGTATGCTTTTAAGAACATCTTGGCATTAGGGGGAGGAATGCCCATATAGTGTAATGCCTCAATATTCTATTAAACGCACAAAAGCCAAACTGAACCTATCGTTCAGTGTGTACTCCTGTGTATATGGAGTTTGCCAGAAATCGTTGAGGATTAACCATATTGGTTTGAATGCTTCTACCTGATGTAGATGTGGATATACCCGGGATTAATATCATATCCACATTTGACTTATTGGCATTTGATCTATTCCACGGGGACGCCTGCGAATATGATCCATCAGCCTTAGTCAAAGCATATGTTCTGATTGCAGATTCACGTGGTCTGTGATAACTCTCCTCCAATTAATTCACCCTAATGGTGATTTGCCTCACAAAGAGGTTCATCTTGATGATGAAATTCCTAGCAATGCGCGCAATATCATTGTACTGGGAATACGGAACAATGAGTCTTTCGTTTTGGGAAATGACAAAAATCATTATTAAATGTGGGAGACAAATACGTTGACACCTATCTTGCCTCTCTAGATTGCAAATGGATCCAAAACAAAGTCCTAGGCATGAGTGCTTTAAGCTCTCTTATCGGATCATTGATAAATGCAATCGAGGCTGAACCAATAATCGCAAAATGAAAGTCGTGAGCTTGAAGTTCGGACATTTATGGGCACTATTGAAATAATGTTCACACACTGTTCACTTTTGCAGACGACCGTTGGCGCTGATAGTCGTTGCTCCGCATGTCACACCGGACAGTCTGGTGCTACACCGGACAGTCCGGTGCTACACCGGACAGTCCGGTGAATTATAGCGGAGTGGCATTTTCAGAAACCCGAAGCTGAGCAGTTCGAGTGGATTCACCCTGGTGCACCAGACACTGTCCGGTGCGCCAGACCAGGGCAGACTTCGGTTGGTTTTGCTCCTTTCTATTTGAACCCTTTCTTGGACTTTTTATTAGTTTGTGTTGAACCTTTGGCACCTGTAGAACTTATAATCTAGAGTAAACTAGTTAGTCCAATAATTTGTGTTGGGCAATTCAACCACCAAAACCATTTAGGAAAAGGTTTGACCCTATTTCCCTTTCAAATAGGATTCTGAAGATCCATCATGAGATCCTATGAGGATTCATATCTTTGATTTATAAATATGCAACATATAAATCGTGTACCGAATAATACATTCCTGACGAATGAACACTCTCCTATGTAGAGAGAATATCTCCTAGATGAGATTATAGTTCCTTAATGGAACCTTTCCAGAAGAAATAAAGTCTGTGTTAAACACCAAAGTTTGATAATCCCTATAAAGGGATAAAGACCCATACAGACCCGAAAAGGAATAAGATGATGTACCAAAGGACTTGAAGTTCACCGAATAAGCACATGTGCATTCCACGATCTTTACTCATGGTATTTTCCACTAGATGTGGAATTACGGTATCCTCTAAAGCCACGATGGAAGAAACCTATAAGGTTTAGGTGTTAGTGGCAAAATATCTCCATTATGCCAGAATGACAGACTATAACGATATATCTGATCGATGAAAAATCCCTGATGGATTATGATCTTTGATGGACTTTTGTTACACCATCATAGATGTTGCAAAGGATGAACGCCTGGAGCGATATGTCATATTTAGAATATGTACTATTGCAACTATATTATCCCCTAAGTCCTATTGAAGGACATGTTATTTGCTTTGCACAACTATGTATAAAATTATGGTGTAAGATAGAAAATGATAGCACCCCAACCTCATCCATTCTCGTTATTCCACATGAACAATGAGACATATATCTTGAAGAATATGCTTGAGTTATGAGGGATAACGACTTTGACAGATATCATCGTCAGGGGGAGCGAATGCTTATATTGATCACAATCGTGAGACAATAAATGTCATATTCTATGCCCTGAAGGCGTGAGCTTGATGTGAACCTTTATGGAACTTTCTATCAAATATATAGATCCAGTCTATCGAACACCATCAGTCAAAGTGGCTTATTTATATTGATATGTGCACTTACCTCGTATATCCTAGAAGTGAGTAGAGGTAAAGTTCCTAAAATAGTCCTTGCAAGGATATGCAATCCGTTTGCTAAATCTTTATGTGCATATACTTCCAGAACAAGATGTTTTGCCTTATTGATACGGTTTTGCAAGGATCAGGGGGAGCACATTTCTAAAGTTAGCCCTTGTAGAAGATTCGATAGAATCTAGATCCCAGATGATCGAAATCTGTCCTGATGACAACTGTTGTACTCTTTTCCCTTGGTGAGTTTTCTTGAAGTTTCTCACATGAGGTTTTTAACGAGGCAACAAAGTGCAAATGCAATTTATATCACCATGCACTCTTTCTCCACATTTTTCCCACTAGGTTTTTTGGAGTTTTAACGAGGCATGTGTTGGTCGCGGTATTGCCCAAGAGGGAGTGTTAAGTAACCCTAGTTAGGGTTATGTGGGCAAATACCTACTTTGCCCCTGAGGGGTCTCACATCTCTATATAAGGAACATGTACACCCCCTCATAATGAAGAGATCAGAAAGAGGCCAGAGGCCCAACCCTATATCTTGTGTCTCGTGTGTTTCCTCTGTCGTGCTTATGTGAAGAGAGACGAGTCCTCTATAACTTCTTGTGCCTCTACTGCTGACGGAAGGGAAGGGAGCGGATCTGGTGATCTGTGGTAATGTAGTTCTCAACAGTCTTGAACCGATTGGTATCAATCATCGACTATTGTAAAAAATCAAAAAAATATTTATAAATCATGTAACCTTTATTTTATATATTATATTTCTTAATTTTTTATGTATTATGTCAACTTCATTTATTATTTCTAAACTATATAATTTCTATTTGTTTTTATGAACTATATAATTTTTATTTGCTCAGTTATATACACCGAGAAGATTTTCTATTAGAGCATCTCCAAGAGAATCTTCATTTTTTACTCTCTATTTGACTCTTCATTTATCTTTTCATAAAGATTATACTTTATATGTAGCATCTTCATCCCAACAGATCATCTATCTAGTTTGACTAGTCAGGTGGCTAGCCAAATTTGGCTAGTGAGGGAGTCAATTTGGAGAGTCGGATAGCTTGACGAGTTAGATAACTAGTTTGTTGGAGAGTTATTTTGTTGTTGAATAGCTAAAATTTGGCTTGGTGAGCCATTTAGCTAGTCTCTTGGAGATGCTCTTAACAATTTGTTTCATTTTAAAAAGAGTCTATAAAAGAGCTGATATGGTGCTAAATTGGTTGTAGATTGACGGTAAAGGTTATGCGTAGAAATATTGCAATATATACAGGTTGATGGTTGTCGGGGACCATAATTAGGGGTACCCTCAAGGCTCCTAATTCTCAGCTGGTAACCCCCATCAGCATAAAGCTGCAAAGGCCTGATGGGTGCGATTAAGCCAGGGATCGGTCCATACGAGGGACTCGATCACGCCTCGCCTGATCCTAGCCTCGGACAAGGGCAGCCGACCCCGGAGGATCTCCGTCTCGCCCGAGGCCCCCTCCAGCGGCGAATGTGTTCCCGGCTCGCCCGAGGCCCTGTCTTCGCTAAGAAGCAACGCTGACCAAATCGCCGCACCGACCGACCAAGTCGCAGGAGCATTTAATGCAAAGGTGGCCTGACACCTTTATCCTGACGCGCGCCCCCCAGAGCCGAAGTGACCGCCGTCACTTCGCCGCTCCACTGACCGGCCTGACAGAAAGACAGCGCCGCCTGCGCCGCTCCGCCTGCGGTGCCACTCGACAGAGTGAGGCTGACAGGCAGTCAGGCCCGGTCGAAGGCACCATAGGAAACTCCGCTCTGCCCGACCCAAGGCTCGGACTCGGGCTAAGTCCCGGAAGACGGCGAACTCCGCTCGACACAGGGCTCGGACTCGGGCTAAGTCCCGGAAGACGGCGAACTCCGCCCGACCCAGGGCTCGGACTTGGGCTAAGTCCCGGAAGACGGCAAACTCCGCCCGACACAGGGCTCGGACTCGGGCTAAGTCCCGGAAGACGGCGAACTCCGCCCGACCCAGGGCTCGGACTCGGGCTAAGTCCCGGAAGACGGCGAACTTCGCTCCGCCTGACCCAGGGCTCGGACTCGGGCTAAGTCCCGGAAGACGACGAACTCCGCACCGCCCGACCCAGGGCTCGGACTTGGGCTCAGCCCCAGAAGACGACGAACTCTGCACCGCCCGACCCAGGGCTCGGACTCGGGCTAGGCCCCGGAAGACGGCGAACTCCGCTCCGCCCGACCTAGGGCTCGGACTCGGGCTAAGCCCCAGAAGACGATGAACTCCGCTTCGCCCGACCCCAGGGCTCGGACTCCGCCCCGGCATCAGCCGGCGATCTCCGCCTCGCCCGAACCTGGGGCTCGGACCCGACCTCGACCACGGAAGACAGACTCGACCTCGGCTTCGGAGGAGCCTCCACATCGCCCAACCTAGGGCACAGGCCAGCCACGTCAACAGGAGGCGCCATCATCACCCTACCCCGAGCTGACTCAGGCCGCAGGGAACAAGACCGGCGTCCCATCTGGCTCGCTCTGCCAGATAGGCAATGATGGCGCCCTGCATACTCTGTGACGACGGCGGCTCTCAGCCCCCTTACGGAAGCAAGAGGACGTCAACAAGGACTCAACCGCTCCGACAGCTGTCCCTCCGCCAGGCTCCATCGCTCCTCCGACGGCCACGACATCACACCAGCTAGGTGCCAAAATCTCTCCGGCTGCCACGATGGCATGTACTTAGGGCGCTAGCTCTCCTCCGCTAGACACGTAGCACTCTGCTACACCCCCCATTGTACACCTGGATCCTCTCCTTACGCCTATAAAAGGAAGGACCAGGGCCCTCTTAGAGAGGGTTGGCCGCGCGGGGACGAGGACGAGATACGCGCTCGCTTGAAGCCGCTCGCTCCCTCTCCCGCGTGGACGCTTGTAACCCCCTACTGCAAGCGCACCCGACCTGGGTGTCGGTGTTTTGGGTCTGACCGCACACCTGGGGTTGCCCCTCAAGGTGTTTTTAGGAGTAGGACGGTGTCGACAACTGTAGCAAAATGGTTCGTGTCGATTGCACGAGGAACAGTGGACAAGGTTTACAGGTTCGGGCCGCTTAGAGATGCGTAACACCCTACGTCCTGGTGAGTATTCTTTGTGAATGTGGTTACAAGAGAACTCTCTGCAGAGAGTTGATGTGAGTGGCTAAGTAATAGTGTCGATCGTTCTGAAGGGGTGCCCCCTAGGCCTTATATACTCGACCATGGGATAATACATGTGGATATGATAACAACGAGTAGCTAAAAGATAGTGAACTGCTTGAGTTTATCTCCACGTAACCCTGCCGACTTATCCCTGCACGGCTCCGTTGCATGGGGGCTCCGGCGCGGGAAAGTCGGATCTCTGTTGCGGTCACTCGCCCGACGTTGTGGGCCGTCCGGGTTTGCTCCAGTCCGGCCTCACGTCGCTCTGCTTTGCTGGTTGTCTCTCCCCAGGCCCACGAAAGAATGACCTTACGATTTATTGGGCCCTTGGGCCTTTCGTGAGGTCTTTTACTCTTTTAGTGGACCTGGGGGATATCTATCCCCCACAAGCCCCCGATCTTTGGGTTAATTAGAGGTAATCAGCCCAAAGATCCCAGGTACAGCTTGTAGGTGATTTGAAGAAAATGACTTCCTGTTGTCTTCTCCTGCTTTGATCACTAGTAGATCAGGGCCTAGTTTCGTGCTTGTGCCTTAGAGGTCAGCATTTCAATTCGTAGGATTCTGAACTTCATTGGGTGCACCGGAGGTGCACCCAATGGGTGTAGCCCTCGAGCTTCGAGTAGATTTTAGAAAATAATCTACTCGAAGGTCTTCCCCAGAAATTATTTCCATTTGTGCTCCTGCGTTTTGGTTGAGGGCTGGCCTTTTAATCTTGTCCCACGCCTTAGAAGTCGGCACTATTTTGGCTTGGAATGATAATCCATGGGGTGCACCGGAGGTGCACCCAATGGGTGTAGCCCCCGACCTTCAAATGGATTTTTGAGGATAATCCATTCGAAGGTCTTCCTTTTGTGTCTCTTTGCTGAAAATTATCCTTTCTGTTTGTAGAAATTGTCATGAAGCTATTCGCATTATGCTTTGGAGGTCAGCATTATGTCATCAATATTTTGCTTCAGAGGTCAGCATATATTTTGTCTTTAGCAGCCGAGTTCGCAATCTATCCATATCCTGCTAGGTAGTGCAATTTATTTGCTCTGCGATTGATTGGACGTTTGATGGACGTTCTCTGTCTAGTCTTCACATCGCTTCTGTCGGCCATGCTTTGTACTTTACTGGCTATATTTGGCTTTCCTCTGATCCTTACTGATATCTCATTTTTGTCTTGAGGTATTCACTGCGTGCCCTGCACAGATGTGACCGTTTTGAAAAATATACTGATAATTCCTGGGCGTCCCCCCCAATGGGTGTGGGCAAGGGACGGCTTGGTACGCTGAGTGTTTTAGCCGGCTGCTTCTGAGTAGTAATGTGATGTGACGGCGAGTGTAATCATATCTTCAGCGCTGTTGACTGGAGTCCCAATGGGTGTTGTGTAGCGTGAAACGGCGTCAGCCGTCTGACGTGTCTTCAGATGGGTTGAAGTGTTTATTGAATGCTTTGCGACTGTTCAGTGGCCGTAGTTGGAGGTGAGCGGTTGCCTTCTCCTTCTATAAATAACGCCGTTGTCTCTCTGGCTTTTTCACATCTCTTCGCTGTTTTCTGCTGCTTCCCTCTCTTCTCTCCCTTCTGCTTCCACCATGGGCAAGAACAACAAGCGCAAGCGTGAGCCAACTCCTCCATTGGAGGAGTTTGGTGACTCGGAGTACTCAGAGGAGGAGTTCTCCTCTGAGTCGGAGGGGTCTCCGGCTCCCGTCCCCCTGCGTGAGTCGTCTGATGACTCAGACGACTCCCAGGGGCTCGCGGCAGAAGTCTGGACGTACATCCGAGCCGTCGAGCGCTCCGGGCTCGAGGGCTCGGATGAGTCGGAGTACTCCTCGGATGAGGAGGACTCGGACAGCGGCGGCGAGGACGAGGACGACAAGGACGACGATGGCGATGACGACGACGATGGCGACGGTGACGGTGGCGGCAGCGTCAGGGGCAGCGGCGGCAGCAGCAAGGACGGTGATGGCGGCGACAGCAGGGGCAGCAACCGGGGCGGCAGCAGCAGGGGCAGCACCAGGGGTGGCAGCGGCGGCGGCAGCAACAGGGCCAGTGGCTAGATGCCACTGGTTTTTTAGACATTAGTATAGTATAGTTAGAATAATGCCGTAGTAATGTAGAATAGTATAGCGTAGTGTAGCAGTAGTAGTAGTAATGTAATGTAGTAGTAGTAGGGAAGTATCAGCTCGTAAAGAGTTGATTTGTAAGTGCGTTATCTTCCCTTTTAATGAAAGAATGATGTTGGCTTCTCCTTTATGACTTGTATTGCTCGTTTGTGAAGCTGATTCCTTTGAGACAGTAAATGAATAACTCGGGCATCAGACTGATGCTTTTAGGAATAGCCGTCGAGTAACTTTGTAGATGGTGCCGGCGCTTTTTAGAGTAACTGCTGAGTGATTGAACACAATATCGGAGTTTTAGAGATAACTGTCGAGCGACTGAATACGATATCAGTGTTTCAGAGGCAACGCCGAGTGACTTGAGGACGATGTCAGCATTTTAGAGGTAATGCCGAGCGGCTGAACACGATATCAGCGTTTTAGAGGCAACGCCGAGTGATTAGAGGGTGACGTTAGCATTTTAGAGGTAATGCCGAGTGACTTGACACGATGTCGGCGTTTTAGAGGTAACGCCGAGTGATAGCAGGCTGCATGGGCCACTTTGAGGATGATAGCCGAGTGATGAGGTGGCGCACCAATGTTCTGGAAATAACTGGCGGGTGATCACGTGGCACGCTGGTGTTTTTGGAAATAACCGCCGGGTGATGACTGGGCACTTTTTGAAACGGTATCTGGCTCGAGAATATCCCATAAGTGCTGTGCTTTTAGCCGCCTTTGCTTTCCGTGCCCTAGTTCTTGCTTTCCCGCTTCCAAATCCTCTCTGCCATTCGCCTCCCACTCTGCTCGCCGGTAGAATCGAGATGGCGCCCAAAAGGAAAGCCTCGAGTTCATCTGCTGTGGTGATTCCTCCAATCGACCCCAACAACCAACTGCCTTTCGCAGGTAACCACATGTCCGTCATCTCTGAGCCCGAGCTCCTCCATCTCGTGTCCATCGGGGTTCTTCCTCCGCAAGAACTCTGCTTTTGGCGGATTTGCCATGGGGTTACTGTCCCGACTGAGGATACCCATGAGTCCGTTGTTTATGCTCCTTTCCTTCTCCGCGGTCTTGGCCTTCCTATTTCTCCCTTTTTCCGTGGCCTCCTTGATTTCTACCACCTCAACTTGACCCATCTGAATCCCAATTCTATCCTGCAAATCTCCATTTTTGTTCATTTATGCGAGGCCTTTCTTGGCGTGCTGCCGCATTTCGGTCTGTGGAAATACTTGTATCATTGTCGCCCTGGGATGGCCGGGGGACAACATCAGTTGGTCGGAGGTGCCAGCTTGGAGATGCGCCGCGGTAGGAAAACTGAATATCTCGAGATCCCTCTCAAGGACAGTATTAAGGGATGGCGCCTGGAGTGGTTCATAGTTGAGAATTATGGGAATTCTCTCCCCTCCTGGTCAGGAAGACAGCCGGACGTTCGCACCCCAAACTGGACCGAGTCTCCCACAGATCAGGAGGTAGCTGAGGCAGGTGTGTTGCTAGCTGAAATTGGACTGCTGAAAGAGAGGGGTCTGACTGCTGAAGCTGTGGTTACTGATTTTGTTTTCAAGAATATTCAGCCATTGAAAGACAGGGCCTACCCAGCTTATCTGTATCGAGGGCTAGCCGACTCAACTCGGGTTACTAACAGAAGAATTCCTTCTGCAGACTTGGTGAGTCGACTAGAGATGATCCTTAGGGGTAAAGTGTCAAATGTTGGTGCTCCAGTGGCGTACTCGGCCTGGAACCTGCCTCGTCCCAAAGCCTTCACCTTTTTTGTGTCGAATCCACCTGTCACTGATGGCAGCTTGGGTCTTAGAGTGCGACCCTCTACTGAAGAAGTTAGTGTCTTGGTTGCCTCGCTCGGGGAGATTCCTGATGATGAACGACAAGTCCACTTTGAGGTGCCCCTGAACCCTAGTGATGCAGAGATAAGCGCTATGCTTGATTTGCTGGCCGAGGACTCTTCTGACGCTGCTCCTGCTAGGGCATTGGTAGTGGCGCCCCTCCTAGAGGCTGATACAACTTTGGATACTCAGAAGCCTACCAGTACTCGCCCGAGGCGCCCTTACCGAGCCAATCAACCTGATCCTTCTGCTGATGAGCAGAAAAAGAAAAAGAGACGCCTCCGGCGAGTATCCAGTTTGGATCGGGACGTTGGTACATCGGTTCCTGCTGCTGAAGAAGTGCCGGTGACTGAATTTACTGACGCTGACCCCAATGGGTGTACCCAATCTGCTGCTGATCCCAATGGGTGTGCCCCTTCTGTTGCTGATCCTAATGTGGGTGCTCCATCTGTTGTTGATCCCAATGGGTGTGCTGCATGTGTTGCTAACGTGGACGACGAGGAGGAGGAAGATGAAGTTCCTTTGACTCGAAAAAACAGTCGGCAGTTCGTTGCCAGTGGTGAAAGTAGTGGAGTTCCCTCTCCTGCTTTGTCTGCCCTCATTGGTCTGTAAGAACTATCACTGGCCAACTTTGATCAGACTCTTGAGGATATGGTCCCAGAGGATTTGTTATCGGAGCCAGTAGATGATGGTGCAGTGGAAGCCTGCGCTGACGTGCCTGATGCTGGGTTGAGGTCATCCCGTGCCTCGTCGACCTTAGAGCGCGATCTCGAGGGTCGGGAGACTGACTTGGATCGTCCTGGTCCTATGGAAGTAACTGAGGGCCCGTCAACCTTAGAGGTGGTTATTGCAGAGAGCTTGGACCTCAAGAATGGTGCTGACACATGCCCAGCCCCCGAGGATGTCACCGGGGATGACTTGGCTCAAGTGAAGAGTGTAAGCCATTTCCCAGCCCCCGAGGGTGCTGCCGGGGATGATCCGGCTCAAGTGGGCAGTGCAAACTATGACCCAGCCCCCGAGGGTGCCCGGGCAGGGTCTCCTTCCTATACTTCCATGGATGTTCATGCGGGATCTCCTCCACATTCTGGCTGTATGGTGGTAGCCCAAACCATGGACCAGGGAGTCGCTTTAGAGGGCAGCATCCCCGCTGATCGAGTGTTTGGCTCTGTTGAAGGCACCGAGCTGATTCCTACTGGTTCGTTGCAAGCTGCTTCGGGTGGTGGCCTCACGCCTGATTATCAACTGATCTCTCCTGATTTGGGGATCCCTTCGTTCTTTTCCAACCTCCAGGTACTGTGATGTATTTTAGCTTGATTTTCACATTGTATGAACTGTTGTCATTACACTCATCTGTTTTCCTCATCAGGCTTTGGTGGACGGGATGGCTAGCCAGCTGAGGCTACAGGGTGCTTCCGTCCCAGAAGTAGCTTCGTCTCTTGCATGTTGGAATCCAATGTCACTTCAACATCGCGTCTCTGAATTGGAGGCAACCAACGCTGGTTAGTGCCTTTTTGCTTCTCTTTGCTTTCACTGTGGACTGCTTTACCTTCTGACCCCGTTTTGTTTGATTATCTCTTGCTAGGAATGACTCGGCGGATTTCAACTCTTGAGGAAAAACATTCCCGAGATCAGGCTGAATTGGTCCAGCGGTGTGCTGACTTCGAGGAGAAGTACTCTCAGAGCCAAACTGAACTGGGTCAAGTCTCTGCTGCTTTGGATGACGCCAATGCACTGAGTTCTTCTCTTCATGCTCAGCTCGATTCTGAAAAGGTAATTTACAAAACTGTGCTTTGCCTTGTTGTGTTCCTATTATTTGCTTGGTTTTTGAAGGAGTTGATTTTTGCTCGCAGGAAGAAAAACGTATTCTCGCTGCCTCTCGTGACAGTCTTGACAGATTGTATCGTGATTCTAGCAACTCGCTGACCATCTTGGAGAGGAGTCACCGCTTTACAATGGAGGAATTGGACAATCAACGTTGTAAGCTGCAGGAATCTGCGGACGAAGTGACCCGCCTCAAGCAGTTGATATCAGCAAAGGATGCTACCATCAAAGAACTCCGAGCTTCCAAAAAATCCATTGTCCAGGAGTTAGAAACTGCTCGACTGGCTGCTAAAGTTGCTGAAGAAACTTCTGTTACTCTCAAAGCTCAGCGCGACAGAGCCATGGACAAGGCTATTCGGGCGGGACGAATCTTGATGAGGAGACCCGGCGTGGTTGTTCCTGAAGACATAAAGGCTGATGTGAATGCTGCCCCTGATTCCTCGAGTCGCCCTTCTTCGTCGGTCGCTCCTGAGAAAGACATTGCGAAATAGAGAAACATTTTGCGTGCTTTGAGCGCGCGGTTAGCATGATTGAGTATTTGTTAGAGGACATCAGTTCAGCATTCGAATGATATAATTACTCTCTTATTGTCTCAGAATTCATCAGTTCGTAGATTTGCAGTGGTGAAATGACGCGCGATGATTATGAAATTTGTTTGCGGGATATAGAAGTCATCCCTGTATGAGTAATCATAATTACGTCAGATCGCCTTAAGTCGTTGCTGACTTAAGTCGATTATTTTTGTTAATAGGGCGTAGTGGTCACCCTGAATTGCATAGGCATGAGCATGTTGCACCGGCCTAAGTCGCCACTGACTTTAGCCGATTGCTCCATTAGTAGGGCATAGTGGTCACCCCGAGTTAAGTAAGCGTGAGCATGTTGCACCGCCTTAAGTCGCTGCCGACTTAAGTCGATTGCTCCGTTAGTAGGGCATAGTGGTCACCCCGAGTTAAGTAAGAATGCAAGTCAATCGTAAACGAACTGAGTATCTTTGAAACCTCTTTTTTATTGACGACATATTTCCACTTTACAGAGTACATCGTCGTCCCAGCAGTTTTTGAAATACAGCTAGGGATAAAACTTTCTGAGGTGTTCTATGTTCCAGGAGTTTCCGACTTCTGTGCCATCCATCTGAGTGAGACGATACGATCCGGGCCGAGTGACTTCTGCTATCATGAAGGGTCCTTCCCATAAGGGTGATAACTTGTGTCGTCCCTCCCCCGTTAGAATTCGGCGGAGGACGAGATCTCCTATTGAGAAGGATCGTTGTCGCACAGCCTTGTCGTGATAGCGCCTTAGAGTCTGCTGATACCGTGCTGATTGGATTACCGCGTTTAGCCGTTCTTCTTCAAGTACATCAATGTCCTCCAGCCTGGTGGCTTCAGCTTCTGCTATGTTTTCGAAGATCAACCATGGCGCCCCAAACTTGAGATCGGCGGGTAGCACTGCCTCTGACCCATAGACCATGAAGAAAGGAGTGTTTCCATGCAAAGCTCGGCTGGGTTGGGTTCTTAGGCTCCAAACGACATAGGGCAATTCCTTTATCCACTTTCCTGCGAACTTTTCATTCTTGTCAAAGACCTTTTTCCTGAGCGCCTCCAGTACCATCCCGTTGGCTCGCTCAACCTGCCCGTTGGCCCTTGGATGTGCTACAGACGCATACTTGATCTGAATGCTCTTTTGCTCGCAGAAGTCAAAGAACTCTGAACTCGTGAAGTTGGATCCTAAGTCGGTTATGATGCTGTTTGGTATCCCGAATCTGAATATTATGTCTTGTATGAATTCCACGACCTTAGCAGAGGTTAAAGAAGCAATGGGCTTGAATTCTATCCATTTAGTGAATTTGTCGATTGCTACCAATACATGAGTGTATCCCCCTTGAGCTTTCTTGAAAGGTCCAATCATATCCAGTCCCCAGCATGCGAAAGGCCAAGTTACTGGTATGGTCTGCAGTTGCTGTGCTGGCAGATGTTGTTGTTTTGACAAGTATTGGCAAGCTTCGCACCTCTGAACTAACTCGGCTGCATCATTCTTTGTTGTTGGCCAATAGAATCCTGACCTGAAGACCTTCCCGACTAGTGTTCTGGAGGCTACATGTATTCCACATTGCCCAGCATGGACCTCCTCCAGAAGTTGCTTCCCAGTGGACGGGAGAATGCACTTCATGAGGACGCCTGATGCACCCCTTCTGTACAAGGTCTCCCCAATGAGTGTATAGTGAGCCGACTGTCTGGCAATGCGCTCTGCCGAGTTCTTGTCGTCTGGTTCTTCCTCATTCTTTATATACTTAATGATCGACCTTCTCCTGTCATCAGAGTCTGACTCGGGTTGATCTATAATGTTGCACTCCTCTGTTTGATCCATCGAGATACTCGACTGTAGTATTTCTTGCACAAAGACTCCGGGTGGGACCTGAGTTCGACTGGATCCTAACTTGGATAGTACATCGGCTACTGTGTTCCGATCTCTTTCTACATGATGAAATTCCAGACCCTCAAATTTGTCTTCCAACTTTCGGACGGCAGTACAGTATTTTCCCATTGAATCGCTTGAACAATCCCACTCTTTGTTTATCTGGCTAATGACCACCAGAGAGTCTCCGTATACTATCAATCTCTTGATGCCCAATGATATGGCGATGTTCAATCCATGGATCAAAGCTTCATACTCGGCTGCATTATTGGAGGCCGGAAATAGCAGCTGGAGGGCATATTTGAGGTGCTCGCCTCCAGGTGCGGTGAAGAGAATTCCTGCTCCTGCTCCCTGCAACCTCAGCGAGCCATCAAAATACATTCGCCACACTTCCGCAGTCTCTGGGTTATCTGGTACTTGCTGTTCAGTCCACTCTGATACGAAATCAACCAGTGCTTGAGTTTTGATGGCAGTGCGAGGTCGGAACTCGATGTCATGAGATCCCAATTCACAAGCCCATTTGGCTATCCGGCCAATGGCCTCCTTGTTGTGAAGAATGTCCCCTATTGGAAAACCTGTGACTACTATGACTTTGTGGTCATCAAAGTAGTGACGTAGCTTGCGGGCAGTTAGAAGTACTGCATATAATAGCTTCTGAACTTGAGGATACCTTTTCTTTGAGGGGCCTAGAACTTCACTGATGAAGTAAACAGGATGTTGCACTGGGTAGGCATGTCCTTCTTCTACTCGCTCGACTACCAACGCGGTGCTTACCACGTGAGTCGTGCAAGAGATATACAGTAGCAGATCTTCAGCTGGTTGAGTTGACGTAGCTCGCCGGGGTGGCTTCAGTACTGGTGGCGTTGTCAAGAATTTCTTCAGCGCATCTAGAGCTTCCTGTGCTTCTGAAGTCCACTGAAACTTATCCACCTTCTTGAGCAGCTTGTAAAATGGCAAACCTTTTTCCCCCAGTCTGGATATAAATCTGCTCAGAGCTGCCATGCATCCAGTAAGTCGCTGAACTTTCTTTTGTGATCGAGGCGCTTCCATCTTCATGATAGCTTCAATCTTATCCGGATTAGCCTCAATTCCTCGGTGGCTGACGATGAACCCGAGTAGCTTTCCTGCTGGTACCCCGAAAACACATTTTTCGGGATTAAGCTTCCATCTATACCGTCTCAGACTGTTGAAAACCAGCTGTAAGTCTTCGATGAAGTTTTCCGAATTCTCCGTTTTGATTACCACATCATCTACGTAGGCCTCCACACGCTTGCCCCAGTGATCGGCTAAGCACGTTTGGATGGCTCTCTGATAAGTCGCTCCAGCGTTTTTGAGGCCGAACGGCATGGAGGTATAACAGAAAGCACCAAACGGAGTGATGAACGCTGTTTTTTCCTCATCTTCCTTCGCCAAACTAATCTGGTGGTATCCGGAATAGCAATCCAAGAAAGACAGCACAGAACATCCAGCGGTGGAGTCCACCACCTGATCTATCCTCGGGAGCCCGAAAGGATCCTTCGGACAGTGTTTGTTGAGATCGGTATAGTCGACGCACATGCGCCAATCCACTTTATTCTTTTTGAGTACAAGAACAGGGTTGGCTAACCACTCAGGGTGTAACACTTCTCTAATAAATCCGGCCGCGACCAAGCGAGCTAACTCGGCGCAAATGGCCTCTCTCTTGTCGGGCGTGAAACGACGTAGCTTTTGCCGAATCGGCCTTGCTTGGGGATAGACCTTCAGTTTGTGCTCGGCCAGTTCTCCTGGGACTCCCGACATATCCGCAGGTTGCCATGCGAATACGTCTCGGTTATCTTGCAGAAACTGGACGAGCGCGCTTTCCTATTTGTCGTCCAAGCTGGAGCTGATGATGGCAGTCTTGCGTTCATCAGCGAACCCCAGGTTGATCCTCTTGGTTTCTTCGGTCGGCCGCATAGAGGTCGCGGCCTGAGCTTCGTTTGCCGGTACTGTAAGGTCCTCCTCAGGCTTAGAGTTCGCCTGTGTTGAAGAAACCGTCGACGGCTTGGTGGTGAGGGCTGCTTGGATGGCCACTCGGAAACACTCTGCGGCGCCTTGGAAGTCGGCGCGCACAGTTATGATTCCTTGCGGTCCTGGCATCTTCAGTATCATGTACGTGTAATGAGGGATAGCCATGAATTTGGCCAGCCCCGGCCTCCCGATGATGGCGTTGTACCCACAGTCGAAGTTCGCCACTTCAAACCTCAGGAACTCGGTTCTGTAGTTCTCCGGAGTTCCGAAGGTGTCTGGCAAGTAGATGTGGCCCAGCGGGTATTCCCCTTCCGTCGGCACGATGCCGAAGAAAGGGGTGTCCGACTCGTGGAGCTCTTTGAGGTGAACTCCCAAGCCTTGGAGTGTCCGAGGGAAGGTGACATTGATGCTGCTCCCCCCGTCCACTAGCACCTTCTTTACCCGGCTCTCTCGGATCACCGGATCGACGAGGAGCGGGTATTTGCCTGGGTGGTCGAAGTTGAGCCATTGATCCTCCCGAGTGAAAGTGATCGGGTGTTCCGACCACCGGTATGGGGAGGGAGGACCGGTGGTTGCCACCAGTATCTGGCGGTCGTTGAGCTTTTGTTGTCTTTTGTTCTCCTGCGACCCATGTCCGTCGAAGATGACGTTGACCTCCCTGTCGACACATGGGAAAGCTCCTCCTCCTCCTTCCTCCTCCTGCTGATGGGGTTGTCGTGGTTCATCTGGTCTTCCCCTCGGCGGAGGAGGAGGTAGAGGTTGGAAGGGTCGGCCGTGTCCGACGGAATGCTTGAAGTCCCGGCAGTTACGAAGAGTGTGGCGCATGTCCTTGTGGTACGGGCACTGGGCGTCGAGGATGTCGTCCAGCGTGCGTTCGCCTCCACGAGGTCCTCCTCGGGCGCGAGAGGCAGGTGGTCCGGCGGCGTGTACTTCTTCGCGAGGCCTCTTCTCCCATCATTTGTCGGGTTGCTAGTTCACGTCGCGTCGTGGTGCTGCCGGTGCGGGCTTTGCTCCTCCGATGAGGTCCTGGGCCCGCTCGTCGGCGGTGATGTAGAGGTCGGCTTCCCGGAACAGCTCCTCGGAGGTAGTCGGCGCCTTCTGTAGTATGGCTCGGACGAAAGCCGAGTCATTGGATCCTCTATAGAAGTCCTCGATCACGGCCGCCTCCGTGACCTCGGGGATACGATTTCTCATGGTCTGAAACCTTTTGAGGTAGGACCGGAGAGTCTCGTCCCCCCGGCGCTTGATGTATTTGAGGTCCCACGGTTGCGCCGGCTTGTCGGAGAGGGACTGGAAGTTGGCGGTGAAGCGTCGACTGAAGTCGCCCCAATCGTCGATGCAGTGTCGGGGTAGATGTCGCAGCCATTGCAGCGCGTCTTGCCCAAGGACAATGGGTAAGTATGCGGTCATCACATCTTCGGACGCCCCGACAGCTCGAGCAGCGGTGGTGTAGACGGCTAGCCAACCCCCTGGATCTTGCTTAGGTTCATATTTGTCGACATTGGATACCTTGAAGTTGGGAGGCCATTGGATGGCCCTAAGGCGCGGGGTAAGAGCAGACACTCCGCACGTGTCCTCCTGTCGTCGGGGATGATGTCTGTCCCGGGGAGGGGAGTAGTGGTTGTGGTTCCTCGACCTCCCCCAGGTGGTGCCGCCAGTTGAGGCCGTTGCCGACTCAGTTCTGGTGGCCTGGCTTTGAGCTGGGATGCCATGATCCCTGTCGTATTCCTCCCGGCGGCGGATCTCGTTCTCATGCCGACGTTCGCGTGAAGCGTTGATGGAGCTTCGCGCGTCTCGGCGACTGTTGATGGCGTGTCGTAGATCGTTCGGCGGGTGAGCGAGCGGTAGAAGATGGTTGGCCACCTGGGTGAACAGTCGTTGGTAGCCCTCAGCGTCGGGAGTCCGAGGGAGTCCATCAGCTATCCGAGCTAGTACCCCTCCGACTTCGCTCGGCGTGTTCATAGCTCGGGCGAAGTCGGGATTCAGGTTGCGCCCGAAGAATGGATTCTCCCGGTGTTGCCTTGCATCTTGCTCGGCTTGCTCCTGAGCCCGGCGGCGATCGCGTCGTCGGGAGTTCCTTCGTTCTCTGAAGACGCGTTCTTCCAGAGTCTCTCCTATCTCCGAGACCTCGTCTCGCGAGACAGGCTGCTCCGGATCCCGTTCTCCGGCCGCGTGATGTCGTCGGATGTTCCTGCGCCGGTTCCTCCGTCGGCGGGATTCTCGTTGAGGCGGTTCTTCTCCGGGTGCGGTCAGCTCATCGTCGGAGACGGTAGGCGACTCCACTCTCCCGATGAAGAGGACGTCGGGGTAGAATGGTACTGTCGTCGCGGCGACCTTCTTTCCGTTCTCCTTTGAGGGCGGAGGAACGGGAAGAACGACTTGCTTCCCCTTGGTCTCCTTCTTCCTCGCGATCTGTGTCCATTCTTTTGTCGGGGAAGTAGACAGTGGAGTTCTTCGGTTCAACGGGCCCTCAGTCCCCGACTTTCCGGAGACAATCTTTTTCCGGAAAGCCGGAGTTTGCACTTCTCCGGCATTTTCGGAGTTTGTTGGAGGAGACTTCTTTTCCGGCGGATCCGCAATGCGGTGTAGAGTTCCCTCTTCATCCGCTACGGATGAGATTGTTCCGAAGCAGAATACAGATCCGGGACGCAGGGTGATCTTGCTGTAGAAGGTGACGGCCATTGAGCTAGCTTGGATCGTCGACACACCCCCTACCTGGCGCGCCAGCTGTCAGTGTTTTGGGTCCGACCGCACACCTGGGGTTGCCCCTCAAGGTGTTTTTAGGAGTAGGACGGTGTCGACAACTGTAGCAAAATGGTTCGTGCCGATTGCACGAGGAACAGTGGACAAGGTTTACAGGTTCGGGCCGCTTAGAGATGCGTAACACCTTACGCCCTGGTGAGTATTCTTTGTGAATGTGGTTACAAGAGAACTCTCTGCAGAGAGTTGATGTGAGTGGCTAAGTAATAGTGTCGATCGTTCTGAAGGGGTGCCCCCTAGGCCTTATATACTCGACCATGGGGCAATACATGTGGATATGATAACGACGAGTAGCTAAAAGATAGTGAACTGCTTGAGTTTATCTCCACGTAACCCTGCCGACTTATCCCTGCACGGCTCCGTTGCATGGGGGCTCCGGCGCGGGAAAGTCGGATCTCTGTTGCGGTCACTCGCCCGACGTTGTAGGCCGTCTGGGTTTGCTCCAGTCCGGCCTCACGTCGCTCTGCTTTGCTGGTTGTCTCTCCCCAGGCCCACGAAAGAATGACCTTACGATTTATTGGGCCCTTGGGCCTTTCGTGAGGTCTTTTACTCTTTTAGTGGACCCGGGGGATATCTATCCCCCACACTGGGCGCGGGACGAACACGAAGGCCGCGGGATTCCCACGTCTCTCACACCGGTCTCCGGCCGCCTCGCTCTCCTCCCTTCGCGCTCGGCCCCGCGCTCGACCCATCTGGGCTGGGGCACGCGGCGACATTCACTCGTCGGCCTAGGGACCCCCCGGTCTCGAAACGCCGACAGTTGGCGCGCCAGGTAGGGGCCTGCTGCGTGTTGACGAACAACTTCCCGTCAAGCTCCAGATGGGCAGTCTCCAGCAACCTCTCCAACCCGGGACGGTGCTCCGTTTCGGGAGCCTTGAGTTCATGTCCCTCGATGGTAGCTACGACATGATACTCCTTCCACCGCCGTGCGACAACGACAATGGCGGCCGACAGCCCGCCCGCCGGCGGCAGAATCGACGACGTCTTCCCCGCGCGGTGGAAGAACGACGTTCGAGCTCACCCCGTCCTCTCCCCCGCCGACGGAGGAGGAGGCGGGGCAACCAAGGCCAAGCAGGAGGCAGCGCCTCGTCGGCTGTCGAGCGAGTCGACGGCCCCGGCGCCCCAACGGGGGGCGCGTCGGGCATCGACCTCGTGTTTGAGGCGAAGGCGAGCGCCGTCTCCCCGCGACACGCCAATCCCGAGCAAGCGGACGAGACGAGACCGGAACTGTGGCTCATGGACTACCGTCTGGCCTGTCAACTGGGTGGAACGGACGATGACAACCTCATCATCCGCAACCTCCCCCTGTTCCTCTCCGACACCGCTCGCGCCTGGTTAGAGCACCTGCCTCCGGGGCAGATCTCCAACTGGGACGACCTGGTCCAGGCTTTCGCCGGGAATTTCCAGGGCACATACGTGCGCCCTGGGAATTCCTGGGACCTTCGAAGCTGCCGACAGCAGCCGGGAGAGTCTCTCCGGGACTACATCCGGCGATTCTCGAAGCAGCGCACCGAGCTGCCCAACATCACCGACTCGGATGTCATCGGCGCGTTCCTCGCTGGCACCACCTGTCGCGACCTGGTGAGCAAGCTGGGTCGCAAAACCCCCACCAGGGCGAGCGAGCTGATGGACATCGCCACCAAGTTCGCCTCCGGCCAAGAGGCGGTCGAGGCTATCTTCCGGAAGGACAAGCAGCCCTAGGGCCGCCCTTCGGAAGATGCCCTCGAGGCGTCAACTCAGCGCGGCGCCAAGAAGAAGGGCAAGAAGAAGTCGCAAGCGAAACGCGACGCCGCCGACGCGGACCTTGTCGCCGCCGCCGAGTACAAGAACCCTCGGAAGCCCCCCGGAGGTCCCAACCTCTTCGACAAGATGCTCAAGGAGCCGTGCCCCTATCACCAGGGGCCCGTCAAGCACACCCTTGAGGAGTGCGTCATGCTTCGGCGCCACTTCCACAGGGCCAGGCCACCCGCGGAGGGTGGCAAGGCCCGCGACGACGACAAGAAGGAAGATCACCAGGCAGGAGAGTTCCCCGAGGTCCGCGACTACTTCATGATCTATGGTGGGCAAGCGGCGAACGCCTCGGCTCGGCACCGCAAGCAAGAGCGCTGGGAGGTCTGTTCGGTGAAGGTGGCGGCGCCAGTCTACCTAGACTGGTCCGACAAGCCCATCACCTTCGACCAAGCCGACCACCCCGACCATGTGCCGAGCACGGGGAAATACCCGCTCGTCGTCGACCCCATCATCGGCGACGTCAGGCTCACCAAGGTCCTCATGGACGGAGGCAGCAGCCTCAACATCATCTACGCCGAGACCCTCGGGCTCCTGCGTGTCGATCTGTCCTCTGTCCGGGCAGGCGCTGCGCCCTTCCATGGGATCATTCCTGGGAAGCGCGTCCAGCCCCTCGGACAGCTCGACCTCCCCGTCTGCTTCGAAACACCCTCCAACTTCCGAAGGGAGACCCTGACGTTCGAGGTGGTCGGGTTCCGAGGAACCTACCACGCGGTACTGGGGAGGCCATGTTACGCGAAGTTCATGGTCGTCCCCAACTACACCTACCTGAAGCTCAAGATGCCGGGCCCCAACGGGGTCATCACCGTCGGCCCCACGTACAAACACGCGTTCGAATGCGACGTGGAGTGCGTGGAATACGCCGAGGCCCTCGCCGAGTCCGAGGCCCTCATCGCCGACCTGGAGAGCCTCTCGAAGGAGGTGCCAGACGTGAAGCGTCATGCCGGCAACTTTGAGCCAGCGGAGACGGTTAAGTCCGTCCCCCTCGACCCCAGCAGTGACGCCTTCAAGCAAGTCCGGATCGGCTCCGAGCTTGGTCCCAAATAGGAAGCAGTGCTCGTCGACTTTCTCCGCGCGAACGCCGACGTCTTCGCGTGGAGTCCCTCGGACATGCCCGGCATACCGAGGGATGTCGCCGAGCACTCGCTGGACATCCGAGCCGGAGCCCGACCCGTCAAGCAGCCTCTGCGCCGATTCGACGAGGAGAAGCGCAGAGCCATAGGCGAGGAGATCCACAAGCTAATGGTGGCAGGGTTCATCAAGGAGGTATTCCATCCCGAATGGCTTGCCAACCCTGTGCTTGTGAGAAAGAAAGGGGGGAAATGGCGGATGTGTGTAGACTACACTGGTCTCAACAAAGCATGTCCGAAGGTTCCCTACCCTCTGCCTCGCATCGACCAAATCGTGGATTCCACTGCTGGGTGCGAAACCCTGTCTTTCCTCGATGCCTACTCGGGGTATCACCAAATCAGGATGAAAGAGTCCGACCAGCTCGCGACTTCTTTCATCACACCCTTCGGCATGTATTGCTATATCACCATGCCGTTCGGCTTGAGGAATGCGGGCGCGACGTACCAGCGGTGCATGAACCATGTGTTCGGCGAACACATCGGCCGCACGGTTGAGGCCTACGTCGATGACATTGTAGTCAAGACGAGGAAAGCCTCCGACCTCCTTTCCGACCTTGAAGTGACATTCCGATGTCTCAAGGCGAAGGGCGTCAAGCTCAATCCCGAAAAGTGTGTTTTCGGGGTGCCCTGAGGCATGCTCTTGGGGTTCATCGACTCCGAGCGGGGCATCGAAGCCAACCCGGAGAAGATCGCAGCCATCACCAACATGGGGCCCATGAAGGACTTGAAAGGCGTACAGAGGGTCATGGGATGCCTCGCGGCTCTGAGCCGCTTCATCTCACGCCTCGGCGAAAGAGGTCTACCTCTGTACCGCCTCTTAAGGAAGGCCGAGTGCTTCACTTGGACCCCTGAGGCTGAGGAAGCCCTCGGGAACCTGAAGGCGCTCCTCACGAAGGCGCCTATCTTGGTACCACCAGCTGCCGGAGAAGCCCTCTTGGTCTACGTCGCCGCGACCACTCAGGTGGTTAGCGCCGCGATTGTGGTCGAGAGGCATGAAGAGGGGCATGCATTGCCCGTTCAGAGGCCAGTTTACTTCGTCAGTGAGGTACTGTCCGAAACCAAGATCCGCTACCCACAAGTTCAGAAGCTGCTGTATGCGGTGATCCTGACATGGCGGAAGTTGCGACACTACTTCGAGTCTCATCCGGTAACTATGGTGACATCCTTCCCCCTAGGGGAGATCATCCAGTGTCGAGAGGCCTCGGGTAGGATTGCAAAGTAGGCAGTGGAAATCATGGGCGAGACAATCTCGTTCGCTCCTCGGAAGCCCATCAAGTCCCAGGTCTTGGCGGACTTCGTAGCTGAATGGGTCGACACTCAGCTCCCAACAGCTCCGATCCAGCCGGAGCTCTGGACCATGTTCTTCGACGGGTCGCTGATGAAGACAGGAGCCGGCGCAGGCCTACTCTTCATCTCGCCCCTCGGGAAGCACCTACGCTACGTGCTACGCCTCCATTTCCCGGCGTCCAACAATGTGGCTGAGTATGAGGCTCTGGTCAACGGGTTGCGGATCGCCATCGAGCTAGGGGTCCGACGCCTCGACGCTCGCGGTGACTCACAGCTCGTCATCGACCAAGTCATGAAGAACTCCCACTGCCGCGACCCAAAGATGGAGGCCAACTGTGATGAGGTTCGGCGCCTGGAAGACAAGTTCTACGGGCTCGAGCTCAACCACATCGCTCGGCGCTACAACGAGACTGCGGACGAGCTGGCTAAGATAGCCTCGGGGCGAACGACGGTTCCCCCGGACGTCTTCTCCCGGGATCTGCATCAACCCTCCGTCAAGATCGACGACACGCCCGAGCCCGAGGCACCCTCGGCCCAGCCTGAGGCACCCTCAGCCCAGCCTGAGGCACCCTCGGCCCCGCCCGAGGTACCCTCGGCTCAGTCCGAGGCAACCTCGGCTCGGTCCGAGGCATCCTCGGTTCAGCTCGAGGTACCCTCAGCCCCCGAGGGCGAGACGCTGCACGTTGGGGGGAGCGAAGTGGGGTCACGCCTGATCAAAGCTGGCAGACCCCGTACCTGCAATATCTCCACCGAGGAGAGCTACCCTCCGACCGAGCCGAAGCTCGGCGGCTGGCGCGGCGCGCCAAGTCGTTCGTCTTGCTGGGAGATGAGAAGGAGCTCTACCACCGCAGCCCCTCAGGCATCCTCCAGCGATGCATCTCCATCGCCGAAGGTCAGGAACTCCTGCAAGAGATACACTCGGGGGCTTGCGGCCATCACGCTGCACCTCGAGCCCTTGTCGGGAATGCCTTCCGACAAGACTTCTACTGGCCGACAGCGGTGGCCGACGCCACTAGAATTGTCCGCACCTGCGAAGGGTGTCAATTCTACGCAAGGCAAACCCACCTGCCTGCCCAGGCTCTGCAGACGATACCCATCACCTGGCCTTTTGCCGTGTGGGGTCTGGACCTCGTCGGCCCCTTGCAGAAGGCACCCGGGGGCTACACACACCTGCTGGTCGCCATCGACAAATTCTCCAAGTGGATCGAGGTCCGACCCCTGAACAGCATCAGGTCCGAGCAGGCGGTGGTGTTCTTCACCAACATCATCCATCGCTTTGGGGTCCCAAACTCCATCATCACCGACAACGGCACCCAGTTCACCGGCAGAAAGTTCCTGGACTTCTGCGAGGATCATCACATCCGGGTGGACTGGGCCGCCGTGGCTCATCCCATGTCAAATGGGCAAGTAGAGTGTGCCAACGACATGATTCTACGAGGGCTCAAGCCTCGCATCTACAACGACCTCAACAAGTTCGGCAAGCGATGGATGAAGGAACTCCCCTCGGTGGTCTGGAGTCTGAGGACAACGCCAAGCCGAGCCATGGGCTTCACGCCGTTCTTCCTAGTCTACGGGGCCGAGGCCGTCTTGCCCACAGACCTAGAATACGGCTCCCCGAGGGCGAGGGCCTACACCGACCAAAGCAACCAAGCTAGCCGAGAAGACTCGCTGGACCAGCTGGAGGAGGCTCGGGATAAGGCCTTACTACACTCGGCGCGATACCAGCAGTCCCTGCGACGCTACCACGCCCGAGGGGTCCGGTCCCGAGACCTCCAGGTGGGCGACCTGGTGCTTCGGCTGCGACAAGACGCCCGAGGGCGACACAAGCTCACGCCTCCCTGGGAGGGGCCGTTCGTCATCGCCAAAGTTCTGAAGCCCGGAACGTAAAAGCTGGCCAACAGTCAAGGCGAGGTCTACAGCAACGCTTGGAACATCCAACAACTACGTCGCTTCTACCCTTAAGATGTTTTCAAGTTGTTCATAAACCTCACTCCCACGCAAAGTTTAGTCATCAAGGAAGGGTCAGCCTTGCCTCGGCAAAGCCCGACCCTCCCTCGGGGGCTAAAAGGGAGGGAACCCCCTCTGCGTCAAAATTTTCCTCGAAAAAAGATCTTTTCTACCAGAATGTCTTTCGTGCTTTTTGACTACTTCGAAAGTGGATCCTGAAAACGACGGAGTACACGTAAGCAGCCAAGGCTGACCGAGCCGAGGGACTCCTACGCCTCTGGGATACGGATACCTCACTCATCACCTTCTGCGATAAGTAACTCACGTTCGGATAAGTGATTCCGCGGATCGAACAAGTCTTCACGTTCGGAAGCTCTTCTGCCGAAGCGATCTTTCGAGCCTTCTCGACTGCGTCGGTGACGGAGCCCCATGGACGGGTAAGAGTGCGCGTAAGCGGCAAGGCCGACCGAGCCGAGGGACTCCTACGCCTCCGGGATACGGATACCTCACTCATCACCTTCCGCGAGAAGCAACTCTCGCTCGCACAAACATTTCTGTTACCAACAAAAAAGTCCAGATACTCAAAACAAGAGGAAAAGAGACACAGCTTTACAACACGGCGAGGGTGTGTTTTGGCCTCGGCGGCCGCAGGAAACACACGCTACAAGACAATCCGATCCTGCAGGCTCGGGTCTTGACGCTGGAAGGGAGCAGCAGCACCCTCGTCATCGACAACACTTTCGGCGAGGTCTGACCTAGCCTTGGACGGCGACGCGGTCCAAAGATCTCCACTCCGAAGGACGACGTCATGGCTACGCCCGAGCCATCGCTGCCAGGGTCTTCTCCGGGAATCCGGCCCGAGCAGGCGGCTCGGCCGGTCACCCCGGGGCCTCGGCCAGTTGCCCTCCAAGGATGTCAGCCCGACCCGAGGCCTCGGCTGATCAATTCCGGCGTCGGCCCCGCTAACGGACGGCCCAGCCAGGCTCCGGCCAACCAGGTTTTCTTTTCGAGCCAACTCCGCCGCTGTTCATGCTGACACCGCTACCCCTGGCCTCAGCTCATCGAAGGGCGGCCGAGGGGTTCCTCTAACTAAGCAAGGGAAGCCTCGGACAACAAGGCTGACCGAGCCGAGGGACTCCTACGCCTCCGGGATACGGATACCTCACTCGTCACCTTTACACGGGGCGACTCACGCTTGGTGAAGCGGTTCAGACAACCAACAGGCGAGTCTTAGTGCTCGAAAATGGGGAAAGAACACGGCTCCGTGCCGAATTTACATACATGTTCAGGCCTCGACAGCCACAATGAACACTGGCATTCAAAGTGCCATTACAAACAGAACTCCGGTTCCGTCCCCGCGGGTATGGACAACCTCCACGCCGGGGAAGCCCGTGGAGCGACAAGCTCTGGGCGAATCACCAGCAAACGCGGGTCGCCCCAAAGCGCATCGGCAGGTCCTCACTCCTGTCCTCGCCATGCAAGCGAGGAAGAGGACGGAATGTTGCATCCTAGCTGGACAGCAACAGCCCGCCTCCCCCAGCATGGCTGGAGGACGTCTCCTCCGCAGAACTGGAGGATGGTCTCCACCACCAGAAGCTGGAAGAGGAGGCGGTCGGCCGACCCGCGCGGGAGGCAGAGCACCGGCTCAGCCCGGGCCCCGCCCCAGCGAGGATGATGAAGACCAGCTGGGGGCGGGGCCAAGATCACAGCCCAGCTTGCTCCTCCCCATCCAGGGGCTGGTGGTCACCGTCTTGGGTGACCCCCGGCGAGGGGGAGCAGCCGGGCTGGCTGATAAAAATCCTTAAAGCCGAACGATGGCTGAAAGGTACCAACTCCCGCAAAGTTGCGTTCCTCCAACGACGAGGCGGAAAGACGGCGGATATCCCCCATCCGGGGGCTTGGAAGGTGGAAAGACACGATGCATAAGGGAGCGCGAAGACATGGTCGCCTCCCAAGGGGGTCACCCTCCTTTTAAAGGCGGCTCTCCCTACTTGCGTCCCCAGCCGTCACGGGCTGGGTCTTCTCCAACACACTCCAAGGTCCTCCCCCACGGCGCGGGGGCTGGGTCCCACACGTCATGCAAGCCGGCTCAGAGCAGAAGAAGCCAAACCGCCGTGCGCGGTGCGTACAACCGCCCAGCGGTTACAAGCGACTCTCCACTTTTGCCCAGACCAACGGGCGAAAGGGCGGGCAGCCGTGCAGGCGGCATGCAACCGCGCCAAGTGGGCGCACTTCTCCGACTCCCAACACGCCCAGCATGGAGGCCCAGGCCCACGCGTCATGCAACCGGCGCGCCGAATGCTTCGTGCATGCAACTGCACCGCCACTTGCGCCACTACCGTGCCTCCTCGACTGCGGAACCAATACCGTGACTCGAGGCGACCCAGCGCGCGACCCAGCAGCGCCAGCCTGGCGCGACGGTCAATGCGACCAAAAATGGGCCGGCAGTAATGGCGGTGGCAGGCGGGCAGGAGCGGCGGCCACGTCGTCAGCCAAGCTCACGTCCCATCCAGGGACAGCGAGGGAGCCCTCTCTCACGGCATGAAGACAACGCGCCCGTGTTCCGTTCCTCGAACGGCTCGTGCACGCGCAACGGCTGCCCTGCGAACCACTCGCCCCGTCGCATTAACTCCGCGGCGGGACAAGCGGCGCCTCTGGCAGGAGAAGCGAGCGACGCTTCGCCTTCGCCATAATGACCGCGTCAAAAGAGGTACGCCGCGTCGTTCGATTTCGTATCCTTTTCCTTTTTTCCTCTTTCTCTCTCTTGCAACAGGGACCGAGAAAGGGGGATACCCCGAAAAGGATCCTTCCCCATGAAGGAACCAGGCTCCGAGCCTCCCTACTGATCAGAGGTTCGAAGGCTGGCCCCTCGGAAGGGTTCGACAGCCGCCTCAGATCATGTGGGCCCTACACCCACTACTGGTCAGAGGTTCAAAGGCCGGCCCCTCGGAAGGGTTCAACGACCGCCTCAGGCTACTCGGGCTCCGCGCCCACTACTGATCAGGGGTTCGAAGGCTGGCCCCCGAAGGGTTCACAGCCGCCTCAGACGCCGAGCGAGGGATGACCATGGGTACGTTCGATACATAACCAAGGCTCGGGCTGCGCTCCCGAGGTACCCTAGGACATTTCCGAGACCGGCGGGAACGATCTTGTAACGGAATCCCATCAGAGGGAGGCATCGAGCCCTCGGACCCCGTCGCCAGGGGACCGGGTCCGACAGATCACCCGCAGGTACTTTTGGGCGTGCCTCTGGGCCCCTAGCCGACCCCTAACGAACGGGGCACGGACGTCCACTCGGATTACCTGCTTGCAGCTCACCGAAGACACCATGTTCGGCGCCCATCGAGGGCAACATGGCGCTTCCCCCCTCCTCCTTGCGGAAAGGCGACGCAGGGGCGTATGTAAAAAAGCCGAGTATGTCCCTGATCGCCCTCTCGCCCTGTGCAGAGGCTCGGGGGCTGCTCTCGCAAACCCGGCCCCGGCCGAACCGTTGACAGCGTCAACATACCAGCCCGAGAACTTGGGACCCGACCGTACACCCGGGCTACGGCCAGCTCGCATGAGGGAACGACCAGACCAGCCGAAGCGTTACGCGAGGCATTAAGACCTCGAAGGAGTGAAACCACTCCTCCAAGGCCTCAGGGGCTACACCCGGCGGGTGCGCTCGCGCGCACCCACCGGAACAAAACGCAACCGAGAAAGGCTGGTCCCCTTGCAAAAAGTGCGACGAAAGCCTCCAAGCGAGTGCTAACAAGCTCGGGGGCTACTGTCGGGGACCATAATTAGGGGTACCCTCAAGGCTCCTAATTCTCAACTGGTAACCCCCATCAGCATAAAGCTGCAAAGGCCTGATGGGTGCGATTAAGCCAGGGATCGGTCCATACGAGGGACTCGATCACGCCTCGCCCGAGCCTAGCCTCGGACAAGGGCAGCCGACCCCAGAGGATCTCCGTCTCGCCCGAGGCCCCCTCCAGCGGCGAATGTGTTCCCGGCTCGCCCGAGGCCTTGTCTTCGCTAAGAAGCAACCCTGACCAAATCGCCGCACCGACCGACCAAGTCGCAGGAGCATTTAATGCAAAGGTGGCCTGACACCTTTATCCTGACGCGCGCCCCCCAGAGCCGAAGTGACCGCCGTCACTTCGCCGCTCCACTGACCGGCCTGACAGAAAGACAGCGCCGCCTGCGCCGCTCCGCCTGCGGTGCCACTCGACAGAGTGAGGCTGACAGACAGTCAGGCCCGGTCGAAGGCACCATAGGAAACTCCGCTCCGCCCGACCCAGGGCTCGGACTCGGGCTAAGTCCCGGAAGACGGCGAACTCCGCCCGACACAGGGCTCGGACTCGGGCTAAGTCCCGGAAGACGGCGAACTCCGCCCGACCCAGGGCTCGGACTCGGGCTAAGTCCCGGAAGACGGCGAACTCCGCCCGACCCAGGGCTCGGACTCGGGCTAAGTCCCGGAAGACGGCGAACTCCGCTCCGCCCGACCCAGGGCTCGGACTCGGGCTAAGTCCCGGAAGACGACGAAATCCGCACCGCCCGACCCAGGGCTCGGACTTGGGCTCAGCCCCAGAAGACGACGAACTCCGCACCGCCCGACCCAGGGCTCGGACTCGGGCTAGGCCCCGGAAGACGGCGAACTCCGCTCCGCCCGACCTAGGGCTCGGACTCGGGCTAAGCCCCAGAAGACGACGAACTCCGCTTCGCCCGACCCCAGGGCTCGGACTCCGCCCCAGCATCAGCCGGCGATCTCCGCCTCGCCCGAACCTGGGGCTCGGACCCGACCTCGACCACGGAAGACAGACTCGGCCTCGGCTTCGGAGGAGCCTCCACATCGCCCAACCTAGGGCGCAGGCTAGCCACGTCAACAGGAGGCGCCATCATCACCCTACCCCGAGCTGACTCGGGCCGCAGGGAACAAGACCGGCGTCCCATCTGGCTCGCTCCGCCAGATAGGCAATGATGGCGCCCTGCATACTCTGTGACGACGGCGGCTCTCAGCCCCCTTACGGAAGCAAGAGGACATCAGCAAGGACTCAACCGCTCCGACAGCTGTCCCTCCGCCAGGCTCCATCGCTCCTCCGACGGCCACGACATCACACCAGCTGGGTGCCAAAATCTCTCCGGCTGCCACGATGGCATGTACTTAGGGCGCTAGCTCTCCTCCGCTAGACACGTAGCACTCTGCTACACCCCCATTGTACACCTGGATCCTCTTCTTACGCCTATAAAAGGAAGGACCAGGGCCCTCTTAGAGAGGGTTGGCCGCACGGGGACGAGGACGAGATACGCGCTCGCTTGAAGCCGCTCGCTCCCTCTCCCGCGTGGACGCTTGTAACCCCCTACTGCAAGCGCACCCGACCTGGGCGCGGGACGAACACGAAGGCCGCGGGATTCCCACCTCTCTCACGCCGGTCTCCGGCCGCCTCGCTCTCCCCCCTTCGCGCTCGGCCCCGCGCTCGACCCATCTGGCTGGGGCACGCGGCGACATTCACTCATCGGCCTAGTGACCCCCGGTCTCGAAACGCCGACAATGGTAGATTAGACCAAGATATAATTGATGTGACGATATAGATATGCTATTAGCACTGGAACCAGACTTAAGCTATCTCCAGCGGATGCTATATGCACATGCGGAAAATGGAAGACTACAGAATGAATGCGAACGCGCAAACGAGAGGACGCTTCCATTGAACGTGTGTGCGAATGCGAATATAGACCCATAGGGAAGGGAGAACCATAAATTTAGCGTACTATAAACGCTTACTATCGACGTTCTCATCCGTATTCTACTAGTGTTATGAAAAATAAATATGTGCGCCAGTGGATGCTAGAGATAGCCTTGGCTCGTTAAGTCCACCTAAGCAACGTAGGTAGCCGTAATCGGTCGGGATAAACACTTTCTTGTTTTAATTTTTTACATTTTAAATCGAAAACAAATTTGGAATTAGAATTGTCGGAAACAAGATTGAGCAAGAGATACGTGAGATGAAGAAAACAAACTAATCCAAACGAAAATGCATAGTCTTACCAATAAATAACAAATATATGATAATAATATATTAACTAGGTGCGTGCCCGTGCGTTGCCACGGAAGTTAAAAATTAATATAGAAACATCACTCGTTTGGCAAAATGTTTTGTATCCAGTTATTCCAACTGTGCAAGCTGCAAAATCTAATCACCAGTAAGTTCAAAAGGCATGGTAAAAAAGTAGCAAAAATAGATGTAATGAAAGCTTTGCTTAAATGTTTTAACTCCAAAAAAAGGTTCACAACATGAAATGATCGGTTGGCAAAAAATGATCACTGTAACTTTATACCCATCTCAAAGACTATCTCCACAATGAACGAAGTACATAAAATGGCAAAAGTAAGCAACAAAATATGTCAATAAATTGTTGCAAGTGTATGAGGCAAAATGATGTCTGTCAAGATCGAATGACCTCCACCTGAGATGTTTCATTGGAAAGGGATGGCAAAACATATCCGACCAATCGTTTCCCAACATGCAAATCATACACTGCTTAACTCAATTGTGTTAAGAATATAAATACAACATCACATTTATGAGCAATAATATATGTATGTTCATTCATTGATTTATTCATATGCAAAACCTAAAAACAGCCAACAACATTAATTAATCTTGTAATCTTCTGCACTAACCACTTTGCCCCTTGCTGCACTACACGGGGACCTCCTCTAATGCACATGCTGACATCTGTTTGCTTCTAGACATCCTCCAAGATTCAGTTTCTCATTTTTCCTTTCCATAAATATACCCAAATCATTGATTCTGATCCTTTGTCATCTGCGACCGCAAGAAGTTATAGCAGAGCTACAGAGGAGGCTGTCAGGAGCACCAATGGGTCAATGGATGTGTCTGTCGGATCAAGAGCTCGACACTTGACTGATGTGGATGGTGACTTGTGGGATCTGGTCAGGAGAGATCTCCAACTAAAGGCCACCTTCCTGTACATTGACCTGAACCGTTTGATTGCCTCCAACGAGTGCGAGGAGCGTAGGGAGGAGATCACGCTTCTCGCCAACGATTTCTTCTACTCCAAGGATGAGGGTATGTGATTGGTGCCTTCTTTTCCCATTAATGGTAGGAGTAGCGATCGGTGCCTTCTTTTCCCATCAATGCTAGGAGCAGCTTTTATTAGAAGCATTCTATTTTTTTCAGTCAGCATGGTAATGTTTTTATATGTGTCAACAACGTGCATGATGAAAAAAAATCTTTTTTAATATATCTTTGAACAATTAACGTTTACCCCATAGCCAATTTATCGGGCAATTTTAGCTAATAAAGATGGTATGGTAGATTTTATTTAAAACATAACAGTAGTCGATCAAACAATTAGTACAAGAAGGGGAGAGTTGAGAACCTTCTCATCTTACTTTGTATCATAATCAGGTCAACAAAAAGACACACAGATCATCTAGATATAAACAAATTACAAACTGCATGTCAATGTTTGTGCACCATTAACCTATTAACCTGAAGCAGAATATTACAACTTCAGTATGTGAATGCCTAACTCCTAAGACCTAAAACTATGTTTATCAATTATTGGTTTAGGCTCTACCTTTATAAAAATGTACCAGTCTAATAAAACTTTAATAGTAGTAAATAAATAAATAAATAAACATACCCAGTTTCCTAGAAAGATCTCTAGGAAGACCCTAGATCCCATAAAATCAAAGTTGAAACTACAGTTGAGCAGTTTCTAACCGAGCCAAGCAGTCCAATGTGCATTGTTGCTCTTCCTCTAAGAGCAGTTCATTCTAAAAATTTAATATATCTTTTAGTTGAGTAAAACATGCAATCACTAATAAAGATAAACCCCACTGCTTATAATGAATCAATTAAGAAATACATGAAAAAAGATGTTATACATAGATTTAAAAAAATCTTTGGAAGCCTTTTACTAACAACTATTTCAAAAAATCATTATAAGTCCTTCAAATAAAGTTTTTTAACCTAGAGCCATGAGCAATGAAATTCGTGACATGGCAATCTGAAACAATTCATAAAATAATTATTCTTCAAATAAAGTTTTTTGTAAGTCCTTGACATGCAGCTAACCCACTTCAACATATTCTTTGTCAAAATTTTCAGTAACAATCATGCCTTTTATATTTTAAGTGAGGAAATTTGCTCTGCCCCTGGTTCTTAACTGCATCTGATTCTTTCTTGTTTGCAAACAAGAATCTTTCTGGTTTGAGATCCCTGTGCATCACTCTAGGCCTATGTCACTTCTGCATTGCACAAGTTAACTCATCATCCTGATTATGAATGGGTTAAATACTGGAGAGAGGCTAAAATGCAATGGAGTTTAATAAAAGAGATGGTTCAATTTTAGGAAATGAAAAGAGCATTTTTAAGGAAAATCTGTAAGCTTCAAATAAATGTTGCCTTCTTCACCTAGAACTCATACTTGTGGGAACAAATTGAGAATGCAACAAGTTATGATATCTAAAAGAAGCACAACTGCTACAATAGGCTATATAGTAGCAGCAACTGTAATTAGGATATTACAGACAGTTATTATAACTCCCCTTGAGACATTCATGTCTTAATAAATATTCCAAACCAGCTTGCAATAGGCTAGTAACATTGCCATGAAATTTGATTGCATGGAAGATGCTTGCGCCAAGTAGTAATACCTGGTCTTAATCAGAGGCAGTTGTCTATCTGTAGAATTATCTTAGCATCACAATGTTTTCACAATCTTGGTTCAGTACTGAACATGGAATATGGTGGCATGCTTTAATTTGTAATAAAGCCATTGAGCTAGCAAGTCTATCAGATACTGTGTCAACGCCATTGAGCTCCATAACAGTATATTTACTCCTTCCCTCATAAGAACAAATCAGTGAGAGCAACCATAGTGCAATAGTTTCTTCAGAAACCTTTCCAAGTTCAGGCACACTTAAAACATGTGGGATATGCCAATTGGAAGAATAATTTGAGTGAGTCAAAATTCAGTTAGAACTCTAGGATCATATCACCCCTCCCCCACCCCAAAAAATAAGGCAAGCATGGCAGTGTTTAGGCACTAAATAACATAACATGTTCTAATGCAGTGATATACCTCTGTCAAAATTCAGAAATCATTCACATCACGTTGTTGTCTTCTACGGCTATCGGGGCCAAGCCGTGCCCCGCTGCTGTGGCCGCGCTGGAGGAGGAGAGAGCACACACCAACACGAGCGCGACTGGGCCCAGGCGAGACTGGAGCAGGGGGCGGCTAGGGTTTGGGCCTCCACTAATGGTGGCCGACGAGCTCATCAACGCGGATGAGGCAATACCTCAGAGACGTTGTTGAGGTTGTTGACGATGGCAACATAGAAGCCCTGGTGTAGCAGCTCTCCATGTCTCCGCGGCAAGCAACACCCCAAATCCGCACGTAGTCCGCCACCGCACGGATCCTTCGCTAGCCGGCCTGATCAAAACCTCTTCGAACAGAGGCATGATGTGATTTGCCTCCCAATCCCAGCTTCCAAGCAGGACCAAAAGTGCAGGAACGCAGGAAATGGGCGGCAGCAGCACAGACCTGGAGGCGGTGGTCCCTGCCGATGAACTTGACGCAGAAAATGTGCAGGTCGTCGTCGAGCTGGTCGAGGCGCTCGGTGGTTTTCGACATGTGCAGGCCTTGGGTTCCTCTCCCTCGGCGACGCACGCTCGACCTCAGCGCCGCACGAGCGACCTCTGTCGGGGACCATAATTAGGGGTACCCCAAGACTCCTAAACTCGGCTGGTAATCACCATCAGCACAAAGCTGCAGAGGCCTAATGGGCGCAGTTCAGGTCAAGGCTCTGTCCACTCAAGGGCACGATCTCGCCTCGCCCGAGCCTAGCCTCGGGCAGGAACAGTAGACCCAGGCAGATTCACACCTCGCCCGAGGGCCTCCTCAAGCAACGGGCGTACCCTCGACTCGCCCGAGGCCCAGCTCGGGCGGGCTTCGCAGTGAAGCAACCTTGGCCAGATCGCCTCGCCAACCGACCGTATCGCAGGAGCATTCAATGCAAGGATCGCCTGACACCTTATCCTGACGCGCGCTCCTCAGTCGGCAGGACTGAAGTGACCGCAGTCACTTCACCCCTCCACTGACTGACCTGACAGGAAAACAGCGTCGCCTGCCCTGCTCCGACTGCTGTGCCACCCGCCAGGGTGAGGCTGACAGCAGCCGAGTCCAGCCTTATGCGCCATAGGAAGCTCCGCCTCGCCCGACCCCAGGGCTCGGCCCCCGCCTCGACCTCGGAAGACGGTCTCCGCCTCGCCCGACCCCAGGGCTCGGACTCAACCTCGACATCGGAAGACGGTCTCCGCCTCGCTCGACCCCAGGGCTCAGCCTCAACCTCGACCTCGGAGGAGTCACCGCCTCGCCCGACCTTGGGCTTGGACCGACCACGTTGCAGGGGGTACATCATTACCCTACCCCTAGCTAGCTCAGGCTACGGGAAACAAGACCGGCGTCCCATCTGGCTCGCCCCGGTAAACAAGTAATGATGGCACCCCGCATGCTCCCATGACGACGGCGGTTCTCAGCCCCCTACAGAAGCAAGGAGACGTCAGCAAGGTCCCGACAGCCCCGACAGCTGTGCTTCTACAGGGCTCAAGCGCTTCTCCGACGGCCACGACATCACATGAACAGGGCACTAACACCTCTCCGACAGCCACGTCGGCATGTACATAGGGCTCTGGCTCCTCTCTGCCGGACACGTTAGCATATTGCTACACCGCCTATTGTACACCTGGGCCCTCTCCTTACATCTATAAAAGGAAGGTCCAGGGCCCTCGTACGAGAGGGTGGCCGCGCGGGAGGACGGGCTGACGAGCAGGCTCTCCCCCTCTCTCGCGAACGCTTGTAACCCCCTACTGTAAGCGCATCCGCCCTGGGCACAGGATAACACGAGCCGCGGTTCCCTTTTTCCCCCTTGTGTTCCATCTCGCGCCGACCCATCTGGGTTGGGACACGCATCGACAATTTACTCGTCGGTCCAGGGACCCCCCGGGGTCGAAACGCCGATAGTTGGCGCGCCAGGTAGGGGCCTGCTGCATGTTGACGAACAGCTTCCCGTCAAGCTCCAGATGGGTAGTCTCCAGTAACCTCTCCAGCCCGGGACGCTGCTCCGTTTCGGGAGTCTCGAGTTCATGTCCCTCGACGGCAGCTACGACATGGTACTCCTTCCTCCACCGCGCGACAACGACAACGACGGCAGAATCGACGACGTCTTCCCCCATGGCGGAAGAGCAGCATCCGGGCCTGTCCCGTCACCTTCCTCGTCGTAGGAGAAGGAGGCGGGGCAACCATGGCCAGGCAGGAGGCGGCACCTTGTTGACTGTCGAGCGAGTCGACGACGCCGGCGCCCCAGCGGGGGACACGTCGGGCATTGACCTCGCGTCTGAGACGAAGACGAGCGTCATTTCCCCGCAACACGCCAACCCCAAGCGGACGGATGACGCCAGCACGCTCGCGAAGGACTTGCTGGGCGTTAGCCTCGTACCTGAGATAACGGTGCAGTCCGTCCCCGACGCGACTTTGTCACCATCCGTCGATCAAGAGGTACCGTTCGTTTTCCACCCTGTGCCTTTTAGATTCAGCTTCGACCCGCCAAGTGACCCCGCTTCGGTGGACGCTTTCATAAAGGCATATCCTAACCTTCCGGGGTACCATATGTGGTCAACCTGGGACCGACTGACGGCCGTCTCAACCTACGGGCCCCCGGGTTCTGAGGAAGATGACGAGCCCGGCTCTGGTTGGGATTTCTCCGGGCTCGGTAACCCCGGTGCCATGCGAGACTTCATGATCGCATGTGACTACTGCCTCTCCGATTACTCTGATGGTGGCCACAGCCTTGACGACGAGGACTGTGGCCCAAGTCGCGAATGTTTCCACATCGATCTAGGGGGTCTCGACGAAGGCAACCACCTTGGTATGCTGGAGGACGGCGATCCCCCTAGGCCTGCGCCTCGCGTTGACATCCTTCGGGAGCTAGCTGTGGTCCCAGTTCCTGCGGGGGGTCAGGACACACAGCTCGAGCAAATCCACGAGATGCAGGCCAAGATCAACGAGGAAGCAGGACAACTTGTGCAGCTCCGGCAAAACATCGGGCAGGAGTGGGCAGGCCGAGCGCTAGCCGGAGAAGCGCGTCATCAGGCCCAGGACGTCCAGCACCGCATCGCTGACGATGCCAGGGCAAGGCTGCCCCGGCTTCCAGTGGGGTCGGCCAGAACCTGGCTGCAGCAGCAATACTACTCCGAGCGATGCTGGAGCCATCCACCACCGAGGGGCGGCGTATCCAGGGAGAACTCAAGAATCTCCTGGAGGATGCCGCGGTCCGACGGGCTGAAAGCTCTGCCTCCCAAAGGCAAGGGTACCCCCCGGAGTATCGCGCCGTGACTTCCCGATTCATGCGGGAAGCCTCGGTCCACACCGGGCGCACGCGGGACGCAACGCCTGCAGCCCTAGGTCACCTCGGCAACGAGCACCACCACCGCGATCGTCGAGCCCACCTCGACGAGAAGGTGCGCCGAGGCTACCACCCCAGGCGTGGGGGACGCTATGACAGCGGGGAGGATCGGAGTCCCTCGCCCGAACCACCCGGTCCGCAAGCTTTCAGCCGGGCCATACGACGGGCGCCGTTCCCGACCCGGTTCCGAGCCCCGACTACCATCACCAAGTACTCGGGGGAAACAAGGCCGAAACTGTGGCTCGCGGATTACCGGCTGGCCTGCCAGCTGGGTGGAACGGACGACGACAACCTCATCATCCGCAACCTCCCCCTGTTCCTTTTCGACGCCGCCCGAGCCTGGCTGGAGCATCTGCCTCCTGCGTAGATCTCCAACTGGGACGACCTGGTCAAAGCCTTCACCGGAAACTTCCAGGGCACATACGTGCGCCCTGGGAACTCCCGGGATCTCCGAAGCTGCCGCCAGCAGCCAGGAGAATCCTTGCGGGACTACATCCGGCGATTTTTGAAGCAGCGCACCGAGCAGCCCAACATCACCGACTCAGATGTCATTGGCGCGTTCCTCGCCGGCACCACTTGTCGTGACCTAGTAAGCAAGCTGGGTCGCAAGACTCCCACCAGGGCGAGCGAGCTGATGGACATCACCACCAAGTTCACCTCTGGTCAAGAGGCGGTCGAGGCCATCTTCTGGAAGGACAAGCAGCCTCAGGGACGCCAACAGGAGGACGTCCCTGAGGCGTCCGCCCAGCGCGGCACAAAGAAGAAGGCCAAGAAGAAGTCGCAAGCGAAACGCGACGCCGCCGACGCAGATCTTGTCGCCGCCGCCGAGCACAGGAACCCCCGGAAGCCTCCCGGAGGGACCAACCTGTTCGACAAGATGCTCAAGGAGTCGTGCCCCTATCATCAGGGTCCCGTCAAGCACACCCTTGAGGAGTGTGTCATGCTTCGGTGCCACTTCCATAAGGCCGGGCCCCCAGCGGAAAGTGGCAAAGGCCATGACAACAACAAGAAGGAGGGCCACAAAGCAGAGGAGTTCCCCGAGGTCCACGACTGCTTCATGATCTACGGTGGGCAAGTGGCGAATACCTCAGCTCGGCACCGCAAGCAGGAGCGCCGGGAAGTCTGCTCGGTGAAGGTGGCGGCGCCAGTCTACCTAGACTGGTCCGACAAGCCCATCACCTTCGACCAAGGCGACCACCCCGACCGCGTGTCGAGCCCAGGGAAGTACCCGCTCGTTGTCGATCCCGTCATCGGCAACGTCAGGCTTACCAAGGTTCTCATGGACGGAGGTAGTAGCCTCAACATCATCTACGCCGAGACCCTCGGGCTCTTGCAGATCGATCTGTCCACGATCCGGGCTGGTGCGGCGCCCTTTCACGGGATCATCCCCGGGAAGCGCGTCCAACCCCTTGGGCAACTCGATCTGCCCGTCTGCTTCGGGACCCCCTCCAACTTCCGAAAGGAAACCCTCACGTTCGAGGTGGTCGGGTTCCGAGGAACCTACCACGCAGTGCTGGGGAGACCATGCTACGCCAAGTTCATGGTCGTCTCCAACTACACCTACCTCAAGCTCAAGATGTCGGGCCCCAACGGGTCATCACCGTCGGATCCATGTACCGACACGCGTACGAATGCGACGTGGAGTGCGTGGAGTACGCTGAGGCCCTCGCTGAGTCTGAGGCCCTCATCGCCGACCTGGAGAGCCTCTCCAAGGAGGTGCCAGATGCGAAGCGCCACGCCGGCAACTTCAAGCCAGCAGAGGCAGTTAAGTCTGTCCCTCTCGACCCCAGCAACGACGCCTCCAGGCAAGTCCGGATCGGCTCCGAGCTCGACCCCAAATAGGAAGCAGTGCTTGTTGACTTTCTCCGCGCGAACGCCGAGGTTTTTGCGTGGAGTCCCTCGGACATGCCTGACATACCGAGGGATGTCGCCGAGCACTCGCTGGATATCCGAGCTGGAGCCCGGCCCGTGAAGCAGCCTCTGCGCCGATTCGACGAAGAAAAGCGTAGAGCCATAGGCGAGGAGATCCACAAGCTGATGGCTGCAGGGTTCATCAAAGAGGTATTCCATCCCGAATGGCTAGCCAACCCTGTGCTTGTGAAAAAGAAAGGTGGGAAATGGAGGATGTGTGTAGACTACACTGGTCTAAACAAAGCATGTCCGAAGGTTCCCTACCCTCTGCCTCGCATCGATCAAATCGTGGATTCCACTGCTGGGTGCGAAACCCTGTCATTCCTCGATGCCTACTCAGGGTATCACCAAATCAGGATGAAAGAGTCCGACCAACTCGCGACTTCTTTCATCACACCTTTTGGCATGTACTGCTATATTACTATGCCATTCAGTTTAAGGAATGCAGGCGCGACATACCAAAGGTGCATGAACCACGTGTTCGGAGAGCACATTGGCCGAACGGTCGAGGCTTACGTCGATGACATCGTAGTCAAGACGAGGAAAGCCTCTGACCTCCTCTCTGACCTTGAAACGACATTCAAGTGTCTCAAGGCGAAAGGCGTGAAACTCAATCCCGAGAAGTGTGTCTTCGGAGTCCCCCGAGGCATGCTCCTGGGGTTCATCGTCTCCGAGCGGGGCATCGAGGCCAACCCGGAGAAAATCGCGGCCATCACCAACATGGGGCCTATCAAGGACTTGATAGGAGTACAGAGGGTCATGGGATGCCTTGCGGCTCTGAGCCGCTTCATCTCGCGCCTCGGCGAAAGAGGCCTACCCCTGTACCGCCTCTTAAGGAAGACAGAGCGTTTCACTTGGACCCCCGAGGCCGAGGAAGCCCTCGGGAACTTAAAGGCGTTCCTTACAAGCGCGCCCATCTTGGTGCCCCCCGCTGCCGGAGAAGCCCTCTTGATCTACATAGCCGCAACCACTCAGGTGGTCAGCACCGCGATCGTGGTCGAGAGACGAGAAGAAGGGCATGCATTGCTCGTCCAGAGGCCAGTCTACTTCATCAGTGAAGTACTGTCCAATACCAAAATCTGCTACCTGCAAATTCAGAAGCTACTGTACGCGGTAATTCTGACACGGCGAAAGTTGCGACACTACTTCGAGTCTCATCCGGTGACTGTGGTGTCATCCTTCCCCTGGGGGAGATCATCCAGTGCCGAGAGACCTCGAATAGGATTGCAAAATGGGAGGTGGAGATCATGGGCGAAACAATCTCGTTCGATCCTCGGAAGGCCATCAAGTCCCAAGTCTTGGCAGACTTTGTGGCTGAATGGGTCGACACCCAGCTTCCAGCAGCTCCGATCCAACCGGAACTCTGGACCATGTATTTTGACGGGTCGCTGATGAAAACAGGAGCGGGTGCGGGCCTGCTCTTCATCTCACCCCTCGGGAAGCACCTCCGCTACGTGCTGCGCCTCCATTTCCCGGCGTCAAACAATGTGGCCGAGTACGAGGCTCTGGTTAACGGGTTGCGCATCGCCATCGAGTTAAGGGTTCGGCGCCTCGACGCTCTTGGCGACTCGTAGCTTGTCATTGACCAAGTCATGAAGAACCCCCACTGCCATGACCCGAAGATGGAGGCCTACTGCGACGAGGTTCAGCGCCTGGAAGACAAGTTCTACGGGCTCGAGCTCAACCACGTCGCTCGACGGTACAACGAGACTGCGGACGAGCTGGCTAAGATAGCCTCGGGACGGACAACGGTTCCCCTAGACGTCTTCTCCCGAGACCTACATCAACCCTCCGTCAAGGCCAACGACACGCTCGAGCCTAAGGAGGCCTCGGCCCAGCCCAAGGTGGCCTCGGCCAAGCCCGAGGCACCCTCGGCCGCCGAGGGTGAGGCACTGCGCGTCGAGGAAGAGCGGAATGGGGTCACGCCTAATCGAAACTGGCAGACCCATACCTGCAATATCTCCACCGAGGAGAGCTACCCCTCAACAGAGCCGAAGCTCGGCGACTGGCGCGGCGCGCCAAGTCGTTCGTCTTGCTGGGTGATGAGAAGGAGCCCTACCACCGCAGCCCCTCAGGCATCCTCCAGCGATGCATATCCATCACCGAAGGTCAGTAGCTATTGCAAGAAATACACTCAGGGGCTTGCGGTCATCACGCAGCACCTCGAGCCCTCGTTGGAAACGCCTTCTGACAAGGTTTCTACTGGCCAACCACGGTGGCCGACGCCACTAGGATTGTACGCACCTGCCAAGGGTGTCAATTCTACGCAAGGCAGACACACCTGCCGGCTCAGGCCCTGCAAACAATACTCATCACCTGACCGTTTGCTGTGTGGGGTCTAGACCTCGTTGGTCCCTTGCAGAAGGCACCCGGGGGCTTCACGCACCTGCTTGTCGCCATCGACAAATTCTCCAAGTGGATTGAGGTCTGACCCCTAAACAACATCAGGTCTGAGCAGGCGATGGCGTTCTTCACCAACATCATCCATCGCTTTGGGGTCCCGAACTCCATCATCACCGACAAAGGCACCCAGTTCACTGGCAAGAAGTTCCTAGACTTCTGCGAGGACCATCACATCTGGGTGGACTGGGCCGCCGTAGCTCACCCCATGACGAATGGGCAGGTAGAGCGTGCCAACGGCATGATTCTGCAGGGACTTAAGCCGAGGATCTACAACGACCTCAACAAGTTCGACAGGCGATGGATGAAGGAACTCCCCTCAGTGGTCTGGAGTCTGAGGACGACGCCAAGCCGAGCCACGGGCTTCATGCCGTTTTTTCTAGTCTATGGGGCCGAGGCTATCTTGCCCACAGATTTAAAATATGATTCCCCGAGGACAAGGGCGTACGACGACCGAAGCAACCAGACCAGCCGAGAGGACTCACTGGACCAACTGGAAGAGGCTCGGGACATGGCCTTACTACACTCGGCACGGTATCAGCAGTCTCTGCGACGCTACCACGCCCGAGGGGTTCGGTCCCGAGACCTCCAGGTGGGGGATTTGGTGCTTCGGCTACGACAAGACGCCCGAGGGCGCCACAAGCTCACACCTCCCAGGGAAGGGCCCTTCATCATCGCCAAGATTTTGAAGCCCGGAACATACAAGCTGGCCAACAATCAAGGCGAGGTCTACAGCAACGCTTGGAACATCCGACAGCTACGTCGCTTTTACCCTTAAGATGTTTTCAAGTCGTTCATATACCTCGTTCTCTTTACATACACAAATAGAGTCTAACCGTCAAGGAAGGGTCAGCCTTGCCTCGGCAAAGCCCGACCCTCCATCGGGGGCTAGAAGGGGGGAACCCCCTCTGCGTCAAAATTTTCCCCGGAAAAAGTCTTCCTGCCAGAACATCTTTCGCGCTTTTCGACTACTTCGATAGTGGGATCCTGAAAACGACGGAGTACACGTAAGCGGCAAGGCCGACCGAGCCGAGGGACTCCTACGCCTCCGGGATACGGATACCTCACTCATCACCTTCTGCGATAAGTAACTCACGCTCGGATAAGCGATTCTGCTGACCGAACAAGTCTTAACGCTCGAAAACTTTTCTGCCAAAATGACTTTCGTGTTTCCCGACTATATCGATAACAGAATCCTGCGAACTAGTAAGATTACACGTAAGCGGCGAGGCCGACCGAGCCGAGGGACTCCTATGCCTCCGGGATACGGATACCTCACTCATCACCTTCCGCGATAAGTAACTCTCGCTCGGATAAGCGATTCTGCTACCGACGAACAAGTCCTGATACTCGAAACAAGAGGAAAAGAAACACAGCTTTATAACACGACAATGATATGTTTGGGCCTCGGCGGCCGCAAAAAACATACGCACACTACAGACAAATTGTTCCTGCAGGTTCAGACATCAACAGGGGGAGCAGCAGCACCCTCGGCGTCAACTCCACCTTCGGCGGAATCTAACCCGGCCTCGGACAGCGACACGGTCGGAGGATCTCCACCTCGAAGGAAGATGTCAGCACCGCACCTAGGCCATCGCCGCTAGGGTCTCCTCCAGGAACCTGGCCCGAGCAGACGGCTTGACCGGTCGCTCCGTAGCCTCAGCCAGCTGTCCCCCGAGGACATCAGCTTGGCTCATGGCCTCGACAGCCCGACTCCGGGGTTGGTCCCGCTAGTGGACAACCTGGCCAGGTTCCAACCACCACTGCCACGCCTCCTCGGCCTAGGAAGTCACCTGCTCCTGGGCCGACGAAGCCCCTTTTCGAGCCAACTCCGCCTCTATCCATGCTGACATCGCTGCCTCCGGCTCCGGCTCATCGCAGAGCAGCTGAGAGTTCCTTAACTGAGCAAGAGAAGCCTTGAGTGGCAAGGCCGACCGAGCCGAGGGACTCCTACGCCTTCGGGATACGGATACCTCACTCGTCACCTTCCGCACAGGGCAACTCACACTTGGTTAAGCGGTTCAGCTAGCCGACAGGCGAGACCTGGTGCTCGAAATGAGGAAGAAACACGGTATTGCGCTCAAATACCTAGATGTTCAGGCCCCGACAGCCACAATGAACAGACACCGGCACTCAAGGTGCCATTACAAACGGAACTCCGGTTCCACTCCCGCAGGTACGAACAACCCCCCACATCGGAGGGCCTGCGGGACGACAAATTCCAGGTGGCTTGCCGCCGCCCGCTTTATCAGCAGCGACAACGACCTCCGCTCTGGGCGGCTAAACAGCAGCAGCGATGACCTCAGGGCAGACGCTGCTGCGACAAGGCCCTCGCCCGCGTCCCCACTCGAGGGGCGAGGACAAGCTATCAAAGCTAAAGAGCCAGAGGTCAGTCCGCGGGGGGGGGGGGGGGGGGGGGGGGGGCGCCGACGGTCTCGTTGGTGGAGAAGCCTTCTCCGGCTGCCACCACCTCAGCACCGACGACGACAGCCACCTGCCCACCGGCAGATCCCCACTCAAGTCCTCCCGGACGGGCGAGCACCGACCTCCGCGTGGAGGCGTCGTGCTGGAGCGAGGGCAGGACAACCCAAGAACATGAACGCCGCCCTAGCAGCGTGCGACGTCTTGGGCGGTCCCCCGGTGCGCGCGGCGCAACAGCCGCTCGTACGGCGGGCAGATAGCCACACTCCGCCCAGCGGTGGGAGGTGGCACCGGAAGCTGCGCCAGAGCCAGCTGAGCCAGTGAACCGGGCATGCCGGAGCTGACGACGCTTACGGCCGATCGGCCCCGCGTTGTCGAAGTCAGCCCCCTCCGCTAGGCCGGTGAGCGCCCTCTCCCCTGAATGCTGAAGGAAGAGGTGGCCCACCGGCCCGTACGGGAGGTAGAGCTCTGGCTCAGCTCGCCCCCCGCCCCAGCAAGGATGATGAAGATCCTTGAAGCTGAGGGCGGGGCAGAGGCCGCAGACCGGCTTGCTTCTCCCCACCATCGAACCGGTGGTCACCCTCCTGCGTGACCATTGGTGAGGGGATGCAGCCGGGCTGCCTGATGAAAATCCTTGAAGCCAAGCGATGGCTGAAAGGTGCTAACCTCCGCGAAGTTGCGCTCCTCCAACAGCAGCAAGACGAAAGCAACGCGGGCGCTCCCCATCCGGGGGCTCGGAAGGTGGAAGGGCGCATTGCATGAGGGGAGTGCGAAGGCGTGGCTACCACCCAGGGGGTCGATCCCTTTTTAAAGGTGACTCCCCCCACTCGCGTCCTCAGGCGTCACAGACTAATTCTTCACCAACGCGCTCCAGGGTCCTCCCCCTACGACACGGGGGCTGGGTCCCACATGTCATGCAAGCTGGCCCGAGATAGAAGAAGCCAAACCGCCGCGCGCGGAGCGTGTAACCGCCCAGCGGTTACAAGCACTCCTCCATCTTCACCTAAACCAGCGGGTGAAATGGCGGACCGCCATGCAGGCGGCATGCAACTGCACCACGGGGATGCACCCTTTCGACTTCGACGCATCCAGCATGTAACCGGCGCGCCGGTTACTACGTGCGAAAAACTTCACCACCACTTACGCCAATACCGCGCCTTCTCGACTGCGGAACCGGTGCCGCGACTCGAGGCAACCCTGCGCATGGCCCAACAGTGCCAACCAAGCACATCGGTCACAGGCCAGTCAGCCGCGGGAGAAGGCGCGACGGTCGATATGGCCAAAAGTGGGCCAGCAGTAATGGCGGCAGCAGGCGGGCGGAAGCAACAGTCAAATAGTCTGTAGGCTCACGTCCCCTCCTGGAGCAGCAGGGGAGCCCTCTCCCACGGCGTGAAGACGACGCGCCCGTGTTTCGTCCCTCGAACGACTCGCGCACGCACAACGGCTGCCCCGCAAACCACCCGTCCCGTCGCATTAACTTCGCGGCAGGGCAGGCGACACCTTTGGCAGGAGAAGCGGGCAACGTTTCACCTCCGCCATCATGACCGCGTCAAAAAAGGTGTGCCACGCCGTTTAAATTCATATCCTTTTCCTTTTCCCCTTCCTCTCTCTTGCTACAGGGACCGGGAAAGGGGATACTCCGAAAGGGATCCTTCTCCGTGAAGGAAGCGGGCCCCGAGCCCTCCTACTGATTAGGGGTTCGAAGGCTGGTGAAAGGGAATTAGGCTTACACCTAGTCCCTAATTAATTTTGGTGGTTGAATTGCCCAACACAAATAAATGGACTAACTAGTTTGCTCTAGTGCATAAGTTATACAGGTGCCAAAGGTTCACACTTAGCCAATAAAAAGACCAAGTATTGGGTTCAACAAAAGAGCAAAGGGACAACCGAAGGCACCTCTGGTCTGGCGCACCGGACTGTCCGGTGTGCCACCGGACATGTCCGGTGCACCAGAGGACTCCAATTCCAAACTCGTCACCTTCGGGAATTACCAGAGGCGACTCCGCTATAATTCACCGGACTGTCCGGTGTACACCGGACATGTCCGGTGCTCCTAGGAAGAGCGGCCTCAGGAACTCGCCAGCCTCGGGAATTCACTTCAGTTGCTCCGCTAAAATTCACCGGACTGTCCGGTGTATCAGCGGGGCAACGGCTACTTCGGCGCCAACGGCTACCTGCGACGCATTAAATGCGCGCGCTGCGCGCGCAGAGGTCAGGCACGCCCATGCTGGCGCACCGGACAATCTACAGTGCATGTCCGGTGCGCCACCGGACATCCAGGCGGGCCCAGAAGACAGAGCTCCAACGGTCGAACCCAACGGCTTTTGGTGACATGGTTGTCGCACCGGACATGTCCGGTGTGCACCGGACTGTCCGGTGCGCCATCGAACAGACAGCCTCACCAAACGGCTAGTTTGGTGGTTGGGGCTATAAATACCCCCAACCACCCCACATTCAAATCATCCAAGTTTTCCACTTCCCAACTACTTACAAGAGCTCTAGCATTCAATTCTAGACACACCAAAGAGATCAAATCTTCTCCAAATTCCACACAACGCCCTAGTGATTAGAGAGAGAGATTTGCTTGTGTTCTTTCGAGCTCTTGCGCTTGGATTGCTTTCTTCTTTCTTGATTCTTTCATTGCGATCAAACTCACTTGTAATTGAGGCAAGAGACACCAAACTTGTGGTGGTCCTTGTGGGAACTTTGTGTTCCAAGTGATTGAGAAGAGAAAGCTCACTCGGTCCGAGGGACCGTTTGAGAGAGGGTAAGGGTTGAAAGAGACCCGGCCTTTGTGGCCTCCTCAACGGGGAGTAGGTTTAAAAGAACCGAACCTCGGTAAAACAAATCCGCGTGTCTCACTTCATTATTCGCTTGCGATTTGTTTTGCACCCTCTCTCACGGACTCTATTATATTTCTAACGCTAACCCAGCTTGTAGTTGTGATTATTTTTTGAGAATTTCAGTTTCGCCCTATTCACCCCCCCCTCTAGGCGACTTTCAGCTGGCCCCTTGGAAGGGTTCGACAGCCGCCCCAGAGCACTCGGGCTTCAGGCTCACTACTGATCAGAGGTTCGAAGGCTGGCCCCTCGGAAGGGTTCGACAGCCGCCTCAGAGCACTCGGGCTCCGCGCCCACTACTGATCAGGGGTTCGAAGGTTGGCCCCCCGAAGGGTTCGACAGCCGCCCCAGAACACGCAGAGCGAGGGATGACTCTGGGTACGTCCGATACATGGCCGAGGCTCGGGCTACGCCCCCGAGGTACCCTAGGACATTTCTGAGACCAGCAGGAGCGATTCTGTAACGGAATCCCATCAGAGGGAGGCATCGAGCCCTCGGACCCTATCAAACGGGACCGGGTCCGGCAAATCACCTGCAGGTACTTTTGGAGCGCGCCTCTGGGCCACCAGCCGACCCTTATCGAACGGGGCACGGGCGTCCACTCGGATCACCCGTTAATAACTCACTGGAGACACCATGTTCGGCGCCCTCCGAGGGCAACATGGCGCTTTCCCCCCTCCTCCATGCGGAAAGGAGACGAAGGGGCGTATGATAAAAGCCGAGTCAGTCCTTGACCGTCCTCCCGCTCTGTGTAGAGGCTCGGGGGCTGCTCTCGCCAACCCGGCTCCGGCCAAACCGTTGACAGCGTCAACATACCAGCCCGAGAACTTGGAACCTGACCATGCACCCGGGCTACGATCAGATCGCATGAGGGAACAACCAGACCGGCCGAGGCATCACGAAAGACGTTAAGACCTCGGAGGAGTCTAACCACTCCTCCGAGGCCTCGGGGGCTACACCCGGCGGGTGCGCTCGCGCGCACCCACCGGAACAAAATGTAACCGAGAAAGGCCGGTCCCCTTGCAAAAAAGTGCGACAAAGCCTCCAAGCGAGTACCAACACTCCCTTTGAGGCTCGGGGGCTACTGTCGGGGACCATAATTAGGGGTACCCCCAAGACTCTTAAACTCGGCTGGTAATCACCATCAACACAAAGCTGCAGAGGCCTGATGGGCGCAGTTCAGGTCAAGGCTCCGTCCACTCAAGGGACACGATCTCGCCTCGCCCGAGCCCAGCCTCGGGCAGGAACAGTAGACCCAGGCAGATTCACGCCTCGCCCGAGGGCCTCCTCAAGCTACGGGCGCACCCTCGACTCGCCCGAGGCCCAGCTCGGGCGGGCTTCGCAGTGAAGCAACCTTGGCCAGATCGCCTCGCCAACCGACCGTATCGCAGGAGCATTCAATGCAAGGATCGCCTGACACCTTATCCTGACGCGCGCTCCTCAGTCGGCAGGACCGAAGTGACCGCAGTCACTTCGCCCCTCCACTGACTGACCTGACAGGAAAACAGTGCCGCCTGCCCTGCTCCGACTGTTGTGCCACCCGCCAGGGTGAGGCTGACAGCAGTCGAGTCCAGCCTCAGGCGCCATAGGAAGCTCCGCCTCGCCCGACCCCGTGGCTCGGACTCAACCTCGACCTCGGAAGACGGTCTCCGCCTCGCCCGACCCCAGGGCTCGGCCCCCGCCTCGACCTCGGAAGATGGTCTCCGCCTCGCCCGACCCCAGGGCTCGGACTCAACCTCGACCTCGGAAGACGGTCTCCGCCTCGCCCGACCCCAGGGCTCGGCCTCAACCTCGACCTCGGAGGAGTCATCGCCTCGCCCGACCTTAGGCTCGGACCGACCACGTTGCAGGGGGGTACATCATTACCCTACCCCTAGCTAGCTCAGGCTACGGGGAACAAGACCGGCGTCCCATCTGGCTCGCCCCGGTAAACAAGTAATGATGGCACCCCACATGCTCCCATGACGACGGCGGTTCTCAGCCCCCTACGGAAGCAAGGAGACGTCAGCAAGGTCCCGACAGCCCCGACAGCTGTGCTTCTACAGGGCTCAAACGCTCCTCCGACGGCCATGACATCACAAGAACAGGGCACTAACACCTCTCCGACAGCCACATCGGCATGTACATAGGGCTCTGGCTCCTCTCTGCCGGACACGTTAGCATATTGCTACACCCCACATTGTACACCTGGGCCCTCTCATTACATCTATAAAAGGAAGGTCCAGGGCCCTCGTACGAGAGGGTGGCCGCGCGGGAGGACGGGCTGACGAGCAGGCTCCCCTCTCTCGCGAACGCTTGTAACCCCCTACTGCAAGCGCATCCGCCCTGGGCGCAGGATAACACGAGCCGCGGTTCCCTTTTTTCCCCCTTGTGTTCCATCTCGCGCCGACCCATCTGGGCTGGGACACGCAACGACAATTTACTCGTCGGTCCAGGGACCCCCCGGGGTCGAAACGCCGACAGCCTCGATGCCGCACGCCCACCATTTATCCTCCTCTCTATGCGCTGAATCAGGCGAGGTTGAAGTCATGGGGGAGGAGGTCGAGGTCGTGGGCAGCGCGCCGTCGCTGCAGTGGAGGCGGCAAGCGCCGTAGGCTGGGGTGAAGGCGGCAGGCGTCGTAGGATGGGCTGTAGAATGGGCCGCACCAACCGTTGGGCCGCATACACCGCTCGGACATAGGCACTGGTATGGTGTTATTTGATTAGTGCCATACCGGCCACCGAGAGCGTCGAAATGTGACTTATAAGCGTTGGTGTGTGTTGTTTGTTGCTCAGACGCGTTGGTGTGTGTTGTTTGTTGCTCAGACTAATGTCTCTGGTGCCGCAGCAAGATGATTTTTTGGCGCGGGGCTGTACGGCTGTACGACCGTCGGAGGCAGAACGGGTCAGATGCAGAACAGGTCAAAGGCATAACAAGTCAATGACAGACTACTATTGCTTACTTAATAAGTAGTACATATATAGATAATATTGCTTACTTAATAAGTAGTACAGATATAGATAATATAAGTACATAACATAGTTTTACTTAGTCCAACTCTAGTAACATCGTGCATGCAGATATATATAACACTGTTTTGGATTGTAGATATACTGTTTATAGAGATTAGTTTAAAATATAGAGTGAAATAAAAAGTGAGATAAGTAATCTCATGGAGATAGTCTTATTCACCACCTAATTTCCTCCGAAACGCTAGAAGCGGGGCCCACCCGAAACGCTAGACCTATCCTCTTCTTCCCGTGGCACGGCCAATTTTGCTTCCGGCTGCCGCTCTTCTCCGCCGCCGCCCCGATCCCCTTCCTCCCCAAGCCCTTCAACTATCCACTCCCGCGTCCCCGGAGAAGCGGCGAGATGTACGGCATCCTGACCTCCCCCTGCCCTCGAGCCCCGCTTCTCCGCGCTCTCCCGAGCCCATCCGCCCGCGCATTCCCCAGAACACTAGCCTTCCCCGCGAGGCCCCTCCCCCGCGGTCTCCGCCTGACCCCTCCGCACGCCGCCGCGGAGGCATCGGCGGCAGCCACGGCGTTGGGCGGGCTTCTGGCGTCGCCGCTCTCGACTCTGGAGGCCGCCCTGCGGGGCCTCAACCTCGCGCCCCTTCGCGCCCCCGTGGCGGCGGCGATGTCGGCGGCCGTGCGGTGGCTGGGAGTGTACCGGGAGGTGCTGCTCGTCGGCGTGCTGCTCTCCTGGTTCCCCAACATCCCCTGGGACCGCCAGCCCTTCTCGGCCCTGCGCGACCTCTGCGACCCCTTCCTCGCCCTGTGCCGTGAGGTCATGCCCCCCGTGTTCGGGCGCAAGCTCGACCTCAGCCCGCTTGTTGCATTCATGGCTATTGACATCATCATCATGATCCTGCGCCCGCAGCCACGCATGTGATGACTCCCTGCAGCAGTGGTACGGGTTCACTTGCTCTGATGATTTCACTTGAGTACGAGTGCACAAGTTATGCTGTCATGCTGTGAAAGCTTATTAGAGCAATTGACCATGTTATGATGACTCTGTTATTGTCATTATCTTCACATTTTGCATTAAGAGTGAGTTAGATTGGTCGTGCTATGTATGGACATTAACTTGCTGGTTGCTTGTGCAATGATATAACATGAATTCATCTTGTCATGCCAGGTTGCATTTCTTAATGCTACAACAGGGAACATGTCATTTAGACATTTAGTTCATGATAAAGTGATAGCCATACCAATTGATATTTCTTGTTCGGTAAATTCACATGCTTGTGCAATGTGTAAACTAGATTTCGTGTACAATGCTAAGTATTTGAGAATAGCAATGTAAACTGCATTGATATATGAGTGTTTATGTGTTAACTTGTGCGTATGCAATGAATTTGGTCAGGTCTTGTGGTAAAATTTGTTTCTTGATCCTGCATGTGGATAACCTCACTTTCATGCTGTACACAATAGCTTGTAGATTTAGGGAAATACAACCGAGTGGAATTTTACCCATGTGCTAACGGGTTGTATTAAAATGCTTGATATATTCTTTGTAATATTTTTTGCCATATGACTTTTGGAAATGAAGTAATTTGTATATTCTTATTCACTAGTTTAAGGAGTGAAAGTTGGCAGCGTATTATCCCATATGAATATGTTAGAAAATGTTTCAATAGTACTACTGGTGGAGTGGTAATGTTGTACATTCCTATTTTATCTTCCTACTTGATGTGATTTTTTACATTGACATGTACTCCCTCCGCTCCAAATTGTAAGCCATTGAGCCATTCTGTCTTTTTAAGTCTTTTAGATGTATTACAGTGTATATCTGGATGTATAGCAAAAATATGTACCTAGAAAGGCCAGAACCGACTTCCGATTTGGAATGGAGGGAGTAGTAAATAGGACCATGAATGTTTTTTATTTCACAATTTGCAACTTGCAACCATGTTGGTTTTTTTGGAAATCTTAAAGCAGATCCATGCATGCTTAATTTATAATCCACGACTGCAATCTACACTTTCGACAAATTCTGCACCCTTTTTTTCTATTCATTCATGATTAGATAATTAGATGTCTGCAAATTCTATTATATAATCAGTGTTTACATCTCAAACTAACTGTGGTAGAGGCTAATTAGATAGCATATCTTAATTTTTAATTTTGGTAGAAGCTAGTTTGATAGCAGATGCTAATGATTAGTTGAAGTATATCTAGACATAGTGTATATCTGGATGTATAGCAAAAATATGTACCTAGAAAGGCCAGAACCGACTTCCAATTTGGAACGGAGGGAGTAGTAAACAGGACCATGAATGCTTTTTTATTTCACAATTTGCAACCATGTTTTTTTGAAAATCTGAAATTGCATCGTTAATTTACAATGCACTACTGCAATCTACACTTTGGACTCGACAAATTCTGTACTGTTTTGCTATTCATTCATGATTAGATAATTAGATGTCTGCAAATTCTATTATATAATCAGTGTTTACATCTCAAGCTAACTGTGGTAGAGGCTAATTTGGTAGCAGCTCTTAATTCCGAATTTTGGTAGAGGCTAGTTTGTTTATATCTGGACCATCATGTCTATTAGCATAACACGTTGGTAATACCTCCTGTCATATCTGGTCCTGGTTTGTCAATGCTGGGATAGAGTATCTCATGTTCAAGTACGGGGCATAGAGAAATCCATGGATCCACTCTAGTTTAACTTAGTTTACTATTTTTTTTCATCTGTCTCGGACACACCAAAAAACTAGTTGTTTGGTACAGGCAGAGTGGATGGATCGATGGCCATCACTACTCATGTTCTTTCAAGAATGAAAGTATATTCACACGTGACCGAATTTATCATCACTTTTGTGAATAACTAAATATTTCATGCTCCCTTAGCCTATTTGTTACCCTTCGTGTACACTGCAATTTTATGTTTTTGCTGATCCTCTGAAATTGCAGCAAATATATACATAAGTTGAATGCAGATGTAATAGAAAATAGACGTTTCTGGTTTTTTTTCCTCGAACGCGCAGGAGGACTGCACGCCATTATATTAAGAGAGGAAAAGAGGTCCAAGAGGACCAAAGTACAATGCCCATAGGGCAAACCGAACACTTGACCACAATCTAGACCCTACTCATAATAGCAGGAAGACCAAAACTTGCTAGCTGCTTAGCCCCAGCCCTATCCCAGCAACTTAACTCATTCAGAAATAAACTTTTAACAAAGCAAATGGAAGGGTTTACACCATCAAAAACAACTTTGTTTCTAGTCAGCCATAGGCACCAAGACCCCAAAATAATGAGACTGTTGAAGCCTTTCTTTCTGATTTTGGGCACCTTCTTAAGCACCTTCCTCCACCAATCAGCAAAAGAGATTTCATCAACAGCAGGAATGAGATCCCCAAGACTCAAGGGAAAAAGGATAGCATGCCAAAATTGTCTGGCAAAACTGCAAGTACACAGAAGATGTTGCACTGTTTCCTGCTCTTGGTCACAAAGAACACAAACAACCGGGTGTTGCAGCCCTCTCCTTCTAAGTCTATCAGCAGTCCAACACTTATTCCTTATCGCCAACCAGAGGAAGAACTTGCATTTTGGGGGAGCCCAGGATTTCCACAAACGTTTCCATGGCTCAAACGAAATTGAACCCATGAAAAAAGCCTTATAGCAAGACTTCGAGGAGAACATCCCAGAAGAAGAGTGCATCCAAACATGTTTGTCAGCATCATGAGAAAGCAGTACTTCTCCCAAAGTATCCCATAACAACAGATATTGCTGCAACCCTCTCAAGGAAAGAGGACCACGAATGTCACTGACCCAATGCCAATTATCCAGAGCCTGTGCCACCGTTCTGGAAGAATACGCCTTGCGGCCAACCATACCCACCACCTCAGGGGCAATGTCCTGGATAGTATTCCCATGAATCCATCTATCCGACCAGAAGAGAGTAGTAGCCCCATTCCCTAAAATGGTAAAAACCGACAAGTCAAAAAACTGTCTAACCTGACGCTGCACTGGGAGGGACAGCCCACGCCAAGGTCTGCTCAGATCCGTCTTTTCCAACCATAACCATTTTGACTGCAATGCCCAACTTTTGAACTTAAGGTTAGGGATCCCAAGCCCACCAAACTTGAGGGTCCTCGTGACAACTTCCCATGGAACAAGACGGCTACCACCATTAACCTCCTTTCTTCCTCTCCAAAGAAATCCTCGCCGAATTTTATCAATTGATTTAATAACCCACTGAGGGACATTGATTGCAATAAGAAGATAAGTCGGAATGGCCGATAGAACAAACTTCACCAGCGCAGTCCGCCCAGCAAGGTTGAGCAGCCGAGCCTTCCAGTTAGGCAGACGGTCTGCAATCTTCTCAATCCATAACTTAAGGTCACACTTCCTCAATTTTTTATCAGAGATGGGCAGCCCCAGATACCTGCAAGGAAACGCAGCGGGACTGCAATGCAACACACTGCAACCAGCAAGCACCTGTTGATCATCACATCTAATTGGAATAGCACTGCTCTTGAGCATATTGGTTACCAGACCGGAAGCTGAACCAAAACAATTTAGTATCATCTTAGCACAATTCAGGTCTGCTTCAATTGGCTTTATGAAAAGGACCACATCATCCGCATAGATGGAGACTCTACTGCGGACATCAGCTCCCCCAAGGCTCTGCAACAAGCCTTTATTTTCAGCAACCCTGAACAAGCTGCTAAGAACATCCATAACCAACACAAATAACATGGGAGAAGGAGGATCTCCCTGGCGAAGACCTCTCCGATGAAAAATATGATTACCAGGCGAGCCATTAAGGAGCACCTGAGTAGAAGAAGTGAATAACAAGTTGGAGATCGGATTACGCCAAACAGGACCAAAGCCCAAATGTGTCAAAATTTCCATAAAAAACGCCCACGAGACTGAGTCGAAAGCCTTGGAAATATCCAGTTTCAGCAGTAAACTAGAGATCCTCCTCTTATGAAGGAACTTAATCGATTGTTGCACTAGCATGAAATTGTCGTGGATTGATCTTCCTCTAATAAAAGCACTCTGGTTAGCTGCCACTAGGTCTTGAAGATATGGCCCCAAACGATTAGCGAGGATCTTAGTGACCAACTTAGCAAAACTATGAATCAAGCTAATTGGTCGAAAATCACCAGCTGAAGAGGCATCTTCTCTCTTCGGAAGAAGAATGAGATACGCTGAGTTCAGCAAATCAAGCTTAATGGCATTTCCATGGTAAAGGGAATTAAGAGCAGCCATTATGTCGACTTTAATGATGTCCCAGCATGTCTTGTAAAATTTTCCTGTAAAACCATCAGGCCCAGGAGCCTTATCAGAAGGGAGACAAACAATGGTGTCCCTAACCTCCTCTGAAAAAGGCTGCTCCAAAACACTTAGATCCATCGCAGCTCTGTGACAATTATTCAGATAAATAGTAAAAGGCCTTTGCAAATCAGCCCCCAGCAGATTACAAAAATACTCTTCAAGAATTTGTTGCATGTCATCATGATTGGTAGCCAATCTTCCATCTTCCTCAAGTTTGGAAATGAAATTCTTTTTCTTTCGATAACATGCCTGCGAATGAAAGAACTTAGTGTTGGCATCACCCTCCTTTAGATAGTGGATCCGTGATCTCAACCGAGCAACAGTCCTTTCAAGAGACGCAAGGCTAAGGCACCGTTGCTTCAACAAGTTTAGCAACCAAACTTCCCCACTAGACAAAATTCTGATATCCTGCGCCATTTCCAGCCTATGCAACACTTCTCTGACAAGCCCCAGCTGCATCCTCACATTACCCACTTCTTTATGCCCCCAGGACTGCAATGCGCGAGCTAACCTTTTAAGCTTCAATGACACTTGCTCCAACGGGCAGGAGCTCCCAACTGGCATGCTCCAGGACGCACCCACCACCTCCAGAAAACCAGGAATTTTGGGCCAAAAACTCTCAAAGTGAAACCGTCTTTTCCCCATGCAGCCATCTCTGACCTTGAGGGTCAAAGGACAATGATCTGAAGATGTGGTAGCATTACTATGAAGAGAAGCGTCCGGAAATAGATCTTCCCAACAGCTAGTGCAAATGACATGGTCCAGCTTAACAAGAGTTGGAGCATCCCTCTGGTTGGACCAAGTATACCTCCTTCCCTTCAAATGAATCTCTTTCAGATCCAGGGATAGCCCTGTTAATATTGGAATTGTTCTTGTCTTCCTCCCTGAAAATCAGATTAAAATCTCCCCCCAATGATCCATGGTCCCATGGTCCCACACAGGTATCTCTGATTTCTCTTAATTCATGAAGAAAGGAGGATTTAAGATTGTTCTGGTGAGGACCATACACTCCAGTGAACCACCAGCACGAACCATTTTTCTCTTGCAATTTAACTGAAACCGAAAATTGCTTGATAACTGAAGCCAAAGATGAAAAAGCTCCATCACGCCAGGATACCAACACCCTCCTCTGGTACCAATCGCTGGCTGTAAACAAAATTACTGAAACCAGACCCCAAAATTGAGAGAATATCAAAATCTGAAATAGAACAAAGTTTGGTTTCCTGCAGGCAAATAATCGAAGGTCTAATATCAACCACCAAAGATTTAACAGAATCTCTCTTCACACGATCATTCAGCCCTCTCACATTCCAGATTAAAAAGCAGCTTGAATCCATCTAAACAACGATCAAACACCACCAGCAAACCAGCCCAACCGCACCTAAACAGGTCCGTTCAGCGGCACCGACCAGCCAAACAGCGCTGCCAAAGCAGCAATATGAACGCTAGAGAGCCCAGAAACAAATAGCTTCGCATATTTCCCGGCATCCTGGACAGAAATAACTTCATTGTCATCACAGAAACCCAGATGCCTGCAGACCTGGGCAGCAGCCTCAGAACCGAGTTCTGGAGGAAATTTGGCCACCCTCCTGCTCCGCCTTGGCCGGGTCTGGTGGTGGCCGTGGCTCCTGCTCCGCCTTTCCTTCCTTGTTCCCATCTCATAATGATTACTGCTGCATGGTAGGGTAACATCTAACATGAACTAACAGTAAATATATTAAGGATCGCATTCGCATGACATGGCAACTCAGCAGGGTAGTGGTGGGCTCGTGGCAGCGCTGGGCTATTGCAGCTGATTCTGACCAGTCATGTGGTGGCTGCACTCTTGTTCTTGCCCTGTAAAGTAGAGAGTGATGCACATCAACCAGCAAAAAATAACACAATCATACTCTTTATGAGTATCCTAATTGTGCTTCACTGCTTCTAAATCCTTGTGCACAGGCAATATTTTGATTGCTATGTAGTGTGGCAGCTAAAATGAATTCATTGATCTGTATGTTTTGCATTTGCAATGGTGGTGGAAAAATCAAATCTAGTATTGCCTTATTCCTGACGATACCTAATTGATGAACTCATAGGTTGATCAGAAATACTGAATGTATGTTGAACTTGAACCTTCACATGAGTGGTGTCTTTCTTTCTATTATGAACGACACAAGATGGGTTAAGATAGTTCTTAATGATACGGTGGCTGTTATTTTGGTTGTTGCAACTTTGCTACTCACCATGATTTGGAGAGGTGTTAAAAAACTATAGGATAAAGTGGAATGTCTTATAGTGATTCCTTTTTATGGAGATATATTAGCATTAAAATTTGCTACCAAATCCCTGGTAAGGTTGGACTGGTGATATTGTTATCTGCAGACATACAACAGTATATTTTGAGCAAACACAGTATGTCCCAAATACCTTTTTACCTAAAGGGCACGTTTTTTTTAAAAAAAATTCCTTGCGTCAACTATTTTCATAAGCCAATTCAATGGACTGGCATTACTCCTTTTAAAAAGCAGATTATTCTTATCCTTTGTATTTACAGTGCTGAACTATATTGCAGGGTTTGGACGATGTATGTTGGTATGTTAGGCTCTGACTGCAGGAACAAGGATCTAAGGCTGTTTTCGGTCATCAGATGGCAAAGAAAGGTGCTGTGCCGCTCACCTGTATCAGTACACAAGTGCGGTGGTTGGTTGGATTAGTTTTGCGATCTTAGCATAGCGGTTATGGAGGGTGTAATGCAATATAAATGATTTCGATGTGGCTTCATTGCCAAAACTTTCTTTTTCGCGTGTCCTGTGGTTGTTGTAGTAATATGTGTTGGCTACGTTTACGTATTGGTTATCCCAGTTTTGGTCTGTGCTCACACATTCAATCCTGAGTTATATGCATGATAGGTTCGTCAACTTTGGTCTGTAAGAAGGTGCATAATCCCAGGTCATCGACCGACACATCGAAAAAGAATTTGGAGTGAAGGAACTAGAGTTGGCAAAATACTTCATAGATATGCATAGAATGAAGAAAAAAGTTTCTGGGTTTCACCCTACAAGGGCTTGTTCGGTTATTTTCAATCCATATGGATCGAAGGGTGTCGGCGTTTCGAGACAGGGGGGTCCCAAAGCCGACGAGTGAGTGTGCTGCGTGCCCCAGCCCAGATGGGTCGAGCGCGTGGGCGAGCGCGAAGGGGGGAGAGGCGAGGTGGCCGGAGCCGAGCGTGAGAGAGGTGGAAGTCCCGCGGCCTTCGTGTTCGTCCCGCGCCCAGGTCGGGTGCGCTTGCAGTAGGGGGGTTACAAGCGTCCACGCGGGTGAGGGAAGCGAGCGGCCCTAAGAGAGCGCCTGTCCCGTCCTCGGTCCCGCGCGGCCAACCTTCTCTAAGAAGGCCCTGGTCCTCCCTTTTATAGTCGTAAGGAGAGGATCCAGGTGTACAATGGGGGGTGTAGCAGAGTGCTACGTGTCTAGCGGAGAGAGAGCTAGCGCCCTAGGTACATGCCAATGTGGCAGCCGGAGAGGTCTTGGCACCTTGCTGGCGTGATGTCGTGGCTGTCGGAGGTGCGACGGAGCCTGGCGGAGGGACAACTGTTGGAGCGGTCGAGTCCTTGCTGACGTCGCCCTGCTTCCGTAAGAGAGCTGGGGGCCGTCGTCGTCACAGAGCTTGTGGAGCGCCATCATTGCCCATCCGGCGGAGCTGGCCGGATGGGACGCCGGTCTTGTTCTCCGTGACCCGGGTCGATTCGGGGTAGGACGATGATGGCGCTTCCTGTTGACGTGGCGGGTCTGTGCCCTAGGCAGGGTGACGTGGGGGCTCCTCCGAAGCCGAGGTTGAGTCTGTCTTCTGTTGCCGAGGCCGAGTCCGAGCCATGGGGTTGGGCGAGGCGGAGGTCGTTCGGCCGAGGCCAGGGCGGAGTCCGAGCCCTGGGGTCGGGCGAGGCGGAGTTTCGTCGTCTTCCGGGTCTTAGCCCGAGTCCGAGCCCTGGGGTCGGGCGAGGCGGAGGGCGTTCGGTCGAGGCCAGGGCGGAGTCCGAGCCCTGGGGTCGGGCGAGGCGGAGTTTCGTCGTCTTCCGGGTCTTAGCCCGAGTCCGAGCCCTGGGGTCGGGCGGAGCGGAGTTCGCCGTCTTCTGGGTCTTAGCCCGAGTCCGAGCCCTGGGGTCGGGCGGAGCGGAGTTCGCCGTCTTCCGGGTCTTAGCCCGAGTCCGAGCCCTGGGGTCGGGCGGAGCGGAGTTCGCCGTCTTCCGGGTCTTAGCCCGAGTCCGAGCCCTGGGGTCGGGCGGAGCGGAGTTCGCCGTCTTCCGGGTCTTAGCCCGAGTCCGAGCCCTGGGGTCGGGCGGAGCGGAGTTCGCCGTGGCGCCTTTGGCAAGGCCTGACTGTCTGTCAGACTCACTCTGTCGAGTGGCACCGCAGTCGGAGTGGCGCAGGCGGCGCTGTCCTTCTGTCAGACTGGTCAGTGGAGCGGTGGAGTGACGGCGATCACGTCGGCTCTGCCGGGGGGGCGCGTGTCAGGATAAAGGTGTCAGGCCACCTTTGCGTTAAATGCTCCTGCAACTCGGTCAGTCGGTGTGGCGATTTAGTCAGGGTTGCTTCTGAGCGAAGCCAAGGCCTCGGGCGAGCCGGTGATGTGTCCGCCGTAAAAAGGGGGGCCTCGGGCGAGACGGAAGTCTCTCGAGGTCGGCTGCCCTTGGCCGAGGCTAGGCTCGGGTGAAGCGTGATCGAGTCACTCGTGCGAACTGATCCCTGACTTAATCGTACCCATCAGGCCTTTGCAGCTTTATGCTGATGGGGGTTACCAGCTGAGAATTAGGCGTCTTGAGGGTACCCCTAATTATGGTCCCCGACAGTAGCCCCCGAGCCTCGAAGGGAGTGTTAGCACTCGCTTGGAGGCTTTCGTCGCACTTTTTTGCAAGGGGACCAGCCTTTCTCGGTTGCATTTTGTTCCGGTGGGTGCGCGCGAGCGCACCCGCCGGGTGTAGCCCCCGAGGCCTCGGAGGAGTGGTTACACTCCTTCGAGGTCTTAATACCTTGCGTAATGCTTCGGCTGGTCTGGTCGTTCCCTCATGCGAACTGGCCGTAGCCCGGGTGCACGGTCGGGGCCCAAGCTCTCGGGCTGGTATGTTGACGCTGTCAACGGTTTGGCCGGAGCCGGTTTTTGCGAGAGCAGCCCCCGAGCCTCTGCACAGGGCGAGAGGACGATCAGGGACAGACTCGACTTTTTACATACGCCCCTACGTCGCCTTTCCGCAAGGAGGAGGGGGGGGAGTGCGCCATGTTACCCTCGATGGGCACCGAACATGGTGTCTCCGGTGAGCTGCAAGTGGGTAATCCGAGTGGACGTCCGTGCCCCGTTCGTTGGGGGTCGGCTAGGGGCCCAGAGGCACGCCCAAAAGTACCTGCGGGTGATTTGCCGGACCCGGTCCCCTGGCGACGGGGTCCGAGGGCTCGATGCCTCCCTCCGATGGGATTCCGTTACAAGATCGTTCCCGCTGGTCTCGGAAATGTCCTAGGGTACCTCGGGAGCGCAGCCCGAGCCTCGGTTATGTATCGAACGTACCCCTGGTCATCCCTCGCTCGGTGTCTGAGGCGACTGTGAACCCTTCGGGGGCCAGCCTTTGAACCCCTGATCAGTAATGGGCGCGGAGCCCGAGTAGCCTGAGGCGGCCATGGAACCCTTCGGGGGGCTGGCCTTCGAACCCCTGACCAGTAGTGGGTGTCGGGCCCACGCGATCTGAGGCGACTGTTGAACCCTTCGGAGGGCCAGTCTTCGAACCCCTAATCAGTAGGGGGGGGCTCGGAGCCCGGTTCCTTCGCGGAGAAGGATCCTTTTCGGGGTATCCCCCTTTCCCGGTCCCTGTTGCAAGAGATAGAGAAAGAGAAAAAAGGAAAGGGATACGAAACCGAACGACGTGGCGTACCTCTTTTTTGACGCGGTTATTACGGCGAAGGCCGCGGAGTTAATGCGACGAGGCGAGTGGTTGGCGGGGCGGCCGTTGCGCGTGCGCGATCCGTTCGAGGAACGGGTCACGGGTGCACCGTCTTCACGCCGTGGGAGGAGGCTCTCTTGCTGTCCCAGGATGAGACGTGAGCCTGGCTGACGACGTGTCTGCTGCGCCCGCCCGCCTACCACCGCCATTACTGCCGGCCCACTTTCGGTCGCTTTGACCAACGCGACAGGCTGGCGCTGCTGGGTCGCGCGCCGGGTCGCCTCGAGTCGCGGCATAGGCTCCGCAACCGAAGAGGCGCGACGGTAGCACAAGTGGCGGTGCGGTCGCTTGCATGCAGCAACTGGCGCGCCGGTTGCTTGACGCGTGGGCCTGGGCTTCCAAGCTGGCGTGTCAGAAGTCGGAGAAGCGCGTCCACCTGGCGCGGTTGCATGCCGCCTGCATGGCTGCCCGCCCCTTCCGCCCGTTGGTCTGGGCAAAAGTGGGGGGTCACTCGTATCCGCTGGGCGGTCGTGCGCACCACGCGCGGCGGTTTGGCTTCTTCTGCCCTGAGCTGGTTTGTATGACATGCGGGACCCAGCCCCCGAGTCGCAGGGGAGGGCCTTGGAGCGTGTTGGAGAAGACTCAGCCCGTGGCGTCTGGGGGCGCACGGAGGGAGAGTTGCCTTTAAAAGGAGGGAGACTCCTTTCAGAAGGCAACCATGTCTTCTTCCTCCCTTATGCGTCGTGTCTTTCCATCTTCGAAGCCCCCGGATGGGGGGTATCCGCCGCCTTTCTGCCTCCTCGTTGGAGGAACGCAACTCCATGGGAGTTGGTACCTCTCAGCCATCGTTCGGCTTCAAGGATTTTCATCATGCAGCCCGGCTGCTCCCCTCCATCGGCGGTCACCCGAGATGGTGACCTCCGGCTTGATGGTGGGGGAAAGCGAGCCGGGCTGCGGCCTCTGCCCCTCCCTCAGCCTCAAGGATTTTCATCACCAGGGCTGGGGAGGGGAGTGCGCCGAGTTGAGGTCGGCCCCCGCGTGGGCGGCGGCCCGCTCCTTCACTCAGTGATGGGGGGGAGGCGCGGTTGTTGTCCGTGGCGCTGGCAGCTGCAGCGTGCCCGGTCTTCAGACGCGAGTGGCTTCGGAGCCGCTCGCGGCGCCGGCGTCCGCCACGGCAGCTGGAAGAGGTTCTTCCGCCGGCGCGATAGCCGGGGCCGGCCACGGACTGACCTCCAACTCTACGGCCTTCTGTCCGTCCTTGCCTCATGAGTTTTGTCGTGGGCGGGGGCCTCCTGGCAGCAGCATCCGCCCTAGGGTCAGTGCTGCCGCTGTTCGACCCCCCGGAGCAGAAGTCGTCGTCGTCGCCGCTGCTGGAGCAGGTGACGGCGCGTCGTTCGTCGGCCTTCCGTTGCTCCGCAGGCCTTCCCCCTCGGAGTGGGGTTGTTCGTACCTGCGGAGGGGGAACCGGAGTTCCGTTTGTAATGGCATCTCGAATGCCGGTGTGTTTGTTCATTGCGGCTGTCGGGGCCTGAACATGTATGTAATTTCGGCACGGAGCCGTGTTTTTTCCTCATTTTCGAGCACTAAGTCTCGCCTGTTGATTATCTGAACCGCTTTACCAAGCATGAGTCGCCCCGTGTCAAGGTGACGAGTGAGGTATCCGTATCCCGGAGGCGTAGGAATCCCTCGGCCCGATCGGCCTTGTTGTCTGGGGCTCCTCTAGCTTAGTTAAAGAGACCCCTCGGCCGCCCTTCGATGAGCCGAGGCCAGGGGTAGCGATATCAGTATGAACAGAGGCGGAGTTGGCTCGAGAATGGGAACCTGGTTGGCCGGAGCCTAGCCGTGTTGTCCGTCAGCGGAGCCGACGCCAAAGTCGATCCGCCGAGGCCTCGGGTCGGGCTGGCGCCCTTGGAAGCCGGTTGGCCGAGGCCCCAGGGGTAACCGGCCGAGCCGCCAGCTCGGGCCGGATTCCCGGAGGGGTCCCTGGACCGCGTCGCCGTCCGAGGCTGGGTCGGACTTTGCTGAAGACGTCGTCGATGCCGAGGGTGCTACGGCTCCCTTCAGCGTGAAGACCCGAGCCTGCAGGATCAGATCGTCTTGTAGCGTGTGCCTTCTGCGGCCGCCGAGGCCAGAAAACACACCCTCGCCGTGCTTGCGAAGCTGCGTCTTTTTTCCTCTTGTTTCGAGCATCTGGACTCTGTCGGTAACAGGGATGTTTGTGTGAGCGAGAGTTGCTTCTCGCGGAAGGGACGAGTGAGGTATCCGTATCCCAGAGGCGTGGGAATCCCTCGGCTCGGTCGGCCTTGTCGCTTACGCGTACTTTCACCCGTCCATGAGGCCCTGTCCCCGACTTAGTCGAGAAAGCTTGAAGGACTGCTTCGGCAGGAGAGCTTCCGAACGTGAAGACTTGTTCGGTCCACGGAGTCGCTTTATCCGAGCGCGAGTTACTTATCGCAGAAGGTGATGAGTGAGGTATCCGTATCCCGGAGGCGTAGGAGTCCCTCGGCTCGGTCAGCCTTGGCTGCTTACGTGTACTCCGTCGTTTCCAGGATCCGCTTTCCGAAGTAGTCAAGAAGCACGAAAGTAATCCTGCTAAAAAGAGATCCTTTTTCGAGGAAAAATTCGACGCAGAGGGGGTCTCCCCCCTTTTAGCCCCCGAGGGAGGGTCGGGCTTTGCCGAGGCTAGGCCGACCCTTCCTTGACGACTAAACTTTGCGTAGGTGCGAGGTATATGAACAACTTGGAAACATCTTAAGGGTAGAAGCGACGTAGCTGTTTGATGTTCCAAGCGTTGCCGTAGATCTCGCCTTGACTGTTGGCCAGCTTGTATGTTCCGGGCTTCAGAACTTTGGCGATGACGAATGGCCCTTCCCAGGGGGGCGTGAGCTTGTGCCTCCCTCGGGCGTCTTGCCGCAGCCGAAGCACCAGATCGCCCACCTGGAGGTCTCGGGACCGGACCCCTCGGGCGTGGTAGCGTCGCAGGGACTGCTGGTACCGCGCCGAGTGTAGTAAGGCCCTGTCCCGAGCCTCCTCCAGCTGGTCCAGTGAAAGGGAATTAGACTTACACCTAGTTCCTAAATAATTTTGGTGGTTGAATTGCCCAACACAAATAATTGGACTAACTAGTTTGCCCAAGTGTGTAGATTATACAGGTGTAAAAGGTTCACCCTCAGCCAATAAAAAGACCAAGTTTTGGATTCAATAAAGGAGCAAAGGGGCAACCGAAGGCACCCCTGGTCTGGCGCACCGGACTGTCCGGTGTGCCACCGGACAGTGAACAGGACATGTCCGGTGCACCAGGGGACTCTGATTCAAACTTGCCACCTTCGGGAATTTCTAAGGGCGACTCCGCTATAATTCACCGGACTGTCCGGTGTACACCGGACAGTGTCCGGTGCGCCAAGGGAGGTCGGCCTCAGGAACTCGCCAGCTTCGGGAAACGCCAACGGCTAGCCCGCTAAAATTCACCGGACTGTCCGGTGTGCACCGGACTGTCCGGTGCGCCTCCGAAGCAACGGTCATCTCCGCGCCAACGGCTCTCTGCCGCGCATTTAATGCGCGCTCTGCGCGCGCAGAAGTCAGAATCGCCCATGCTGGCACACCGGACATCAAACAGTACCTGTCCGGTGTGCACCGGACACCCAGGCGGGCCCACAAGTCAGAAGCTCCAACGGTCAGAATCCAACGGCAGTGATGACGTGGCAGGGGGCACCGGACTGTCCGGTGTGCACCGGACTGTCCGGTGCGCCATCGAACAGACAGCCTTCCAACGACCACTTTTGGTGGTTGGGGCTACAAATACCCCAACCACCCCACCATTCATTGCATCCAAGTTTTCCACTTCTCAACTACTACAAGAGCTCTAGCATTCAATTCTAGACACACCAAAGAGATCAAATCCTCTTCAATTCCACACAAAGCCCTAGTGACTAGTGAGAGTGATTTGCCGTGTTCATTTGAGCTCTTGCGCTTGGATTGCTTCTTTTCTTTCTCACTTGTTCTTGAGATCACAACTCCATTGTAATCAAGGCAAGAGGCACCAATTGTGTGGTGGCCCTTGCGGGGAAGTTTTGTTCCCGGCTTTGATTTGAGAAAAGAAGCTCACTCGGTCCGAGGGACCGTTTGAGAGAGGGAAGGGTTGAAAGAGACCCGGCCTTTGTGGCCTCCTCAACGGGGAGTAGGTTTGCAAGAACCGAACCTCGGTAAAACAAATCTCCGTGTCTCACTTGCTTATTCGCTTGGGATTTGTTTTGCGCCCTCTCTCGCGGACTCATTTATATTTCTAACGCTAACCCGGCTTGTAGTTGTGTTTATATTTGTAAATTTCAGTTTCGCCCTATTCACCCCCCCTCTAGGCGACTATCAATTGGTATCAGAGCCCGGTGCTTCATTAGAGCCTAACCGCTCGAAGTGATGTCGGGAGATCACGCCAAGAAGGAGATGGAGACCGGCGAAAAGCCCACTACAAGCCACGGGAGCACTTCATCGGAAGAGTCCCGCACCAAGAGGAAGGAGAAGAAGAAGGACTCCTCCAAACGGAAGGAGAAAAAGTCTTCCTCTTCTCACCACAAAGAGAAGAAGGAAAAATCTTCTTCTCACAAACCGCATCGGAAAGGGGACAAGCACAAAAGGATGAGGAAGGTGGTCTACTACGAGACCGACACTTCATCAACATCGACCTCCGACTCCGATGCGCCCTCCGTCACTTCTAAGCGCCAAGAGCGCAAGAAGTATAGTAAGATCCCCCTACGCTACCCTCGCATTTCCAAACATACACCTTTACTTTCCGTCCCATTAGGCAAACCACCAACTTTTGATGGTGAAGATTACGCTAGGTGGAGCGATTTAATGCGATTTCATCTAACCTCGCTCCACAAAAGCATATGGGATGTTGTTGAGTTTGGCGCGCAGGTACCATCCGTAGGGGATGAGAACTATGATGAGGATGAGGTGGCCCAAATCGAGCACTTCAACTCTCAAGCAACAACAATACTCCTAGCATCTTTGAGTAGAGAGGAGTATAACAAAGTTCAAGGGTTGAAGAACGCAAAGGAGATTTGGGATTTACTCAAGACCGCGCATGAAGGTGATGAGCTCACCAAGATCACCAAGCGGGAAACGATTGAGGGGGAGCTCGGTCGGTTCCGGCTTCGCAAAGGGGAGGAGCCCCAACACATGTACAATCGGCTCAAGACCTTGGTGAACCAAGCGCGCAACCTCGGGAGCGTAAAGTGGGATGACCACGAGGTGGTTAAGGTTATTCTAAGATCACTTATTTTCCTTAACCCTACTCAAGTTCAATTAATCCGTGGTAATCCTAGATATACCAAAATGACCCCCGAGGAAGTTATCGGGAATTTTGTGAGTTTTGAGTGCATGATCGAAGGCTCGAGGAAGATCAACGAGCTTGATGATGCCACCACATCCGAAGCTCAACCCGTTGCATTCAAGGCAACGGAGGAGAAGAAGGAGGAGTCTACACCAAGTCGACAACCAATAGACGCCTCCAAGCTCGACAATGAGGAAATGGCGCTCGTCATCAAGAGCTTCCGCCAAATCCTCAAGCAAAGGAGGGGGAAGGATTACAAGTCCCGCTCCAAGAAGGTTTGCTACAAGTGTGGTAAGCCCGGTCATTTTATTGCTAAATGTCCTATATCTAGTGACAGTGACCGAGGCGACGACAAGAAGGGGAGAAGAAAGGAGAAGAAGAGGTACTACAGGAAGAAGGGCGGCGATGCCCATGTTTGTCGCGAGTGGGACTCCGACGAGAGCTCAAGCGACTCCTCCGACGACGAGGACGCCGCCAACATCGCCGTCACCAAGGGACTCCTCTTCCCCAACGTCGGCCACAAGTGCCTCATGGCAAAGGACGGCAAAAAGAAGGTTAAATCTAAATCCTCCACTAAATATGAATCCTCTAGTGATGACAATGCTAGTGATGAGGAAGATAATTTGCGTTCCCTTTTTGCCAACCTTAACATAGCTAAAAAGGAAAAATTGAATGAATTGGTTAGTGCTATTCATGAAAAGGATGACCTTTTGGATTCCCAAGAGGATTGTCTAATTAAAGAAAACAAAAAACATGTTAAGGTTAAAAAGGCTTATGCTCTTGAAATTGAGAAATGTGAAAAATTATCTAGTGAGCTAAGCACTTGTCGTGAGATGATTGACAACCTTAGAAATGAAAATGCTATTTTAAATGCTAAGGTTGATTCACATGTTTGTAATGTTTCAATTCCCAATCTTAGAGATGATAATGTTGACTTGCTTGCTAAGATTGATGAATTGAATGTATCTCTTGCTAGCCTTAGATTAGAGAATGAAAATTTAATTGCTAAGGCTAAAGATTTTGATGTTTGCAAAGTTACAATTTCCAATCTTAAAGATAAAAATGATATTCTTCATGCTAAGATTGTGGAACTTGATTCTTGCAAACCCTCTACATCTACCATTGAGCATGTCACTATTTGTGCTAGATGTAGAGATATTGATGTTAATGCTATTCATGATCACATGATCTTAATTAAGCAACAAAATGATCATATAGCTAAACTTGATGCTAAAATTGCCGAGCACAACTTAGAAAATGAGAAATTTAAATTTGCTCGTAGCATGCTTTATAATGGGAGACGCCCTGGCATTAAGGATGGCATTGGCTTCCAAAGGGGAGACAATGTCAAAATTAGTGCCCCTCCTAAAAGATTGTCAAATTTTGTTAAGGGCAAGGCTCCCATGCCTCAGGATAACGAGGGTTACATTTTATACCCTGCCGGTTATCCCGAGGACAAAATTAGGAAAATTCATTCTAGGAAGTCTCACTCTGGCCCTAATCATGCTTTTATGTATAAGGGTGAGACATCTAGCTCTAGGCAACCAACCCGTGCCAAGTTGCCTAGAAAGAAAACTCCTAATGCATCAAATGATCATGCCATTTCATTTAAAACTTTTGATGCTTCTTATGTGCTTACTAACAAATCCGGCAAGGTAGTTGCCAAGTTTGTTGGGGGCAAACACAAGGGTTCCAAGACTTGTGTTTGGGTACCCAAAGTTCTTGTGTCTAATGCCAAAGGACCCAAAACCGTTTGGGTACCTAAAGTCAAGAACTAAAATTGTTTTGTAGGTTTATGCATCCGGGGGCTCAAGTTGGATACTCGACAGCGGGTGCACAAACCACATGACCGGGGAGAAAAGGATGTTCTCCTCATATGAGAAAAACCAAGATCCCCAACGAGCTATCACATTCGGGGATGGAAATCAAGGTTTGGTCAAAGGACTTGGTAAAATTGCTATATCTCCTGACCATTCTATTTCCAATGTTTTTCTTGTTGATTCCTTAGATTACAACTTGCTTTCTGTTTCCCAATTATGTCAAATGGGCTACAACTGTCTTTTTACTGATGTAGGTGTCACTGTCTTTAGAAGAAGTGATGATTCAATAGCATTTAAAGGTGTGTTAGAGGGTCAGCTATACTTAGTAGATTTTGATAGAGCTGAACTCGACACATGCTTAATTGCTAAGACTAACATGGGTTGGCTCTGGCACCGCCGACTAGCCCATGTTGGGATGAAGAATCTTCATAAGCTTCTAAAGGGAGAACACATTTTAGGATTAACAAATGTTCATTTTGAGAAAGACAGGATTTGTAGCGCATGTCAGGCAGGGAAGCAAGTTGGAATCCATCATCCACACAAGAACATCATGACGACCGACAGGCCGCTTGAGCTACTCCACATGGATCTTTTCGGCCCGATTGCTTACATAAGCATCGGCGGGAGTAAGTATTGTCTTGTAATAGTGGATGATTATTCTCGCTTCACTTGGGTATTCTTTTTACAGGAAAAATCTCAAACCCAAGAGACCTTAAAGGGATTCTTGAGACGGGCTCAAAATGAGTTTGACTTAAGGATCAAGAAAATAAGAAGCGACAACGGGACGGAGTTCAAGAACTCACAAATTGAAGGCTTCCTTGAGGAGGAGGGCATCAAGCATGAGTTCTCCTCTCCCTACACGCCACAACAAAATGGTGTAGTGGAGAGAAAGAATCGAACTCTATTGGACATGGCAAGAACCATGCTTGATGAGTACAAGACACCGGACCGGTTTTGGGCCGAAGCGGTCAACACCGCCTGCTACGCCATCAACCGGTTATATCTTCACCGAATCCTCAAGAAGACATCATATGAACTCCTAACCGGTAAAAAGCCCAACATTTCATACTTTAGAGTTTTTGGTAGCAAATGCTTTATTCTTGTTAAAAGAGGTAGAAAATCTAAATTTGCTCCTAAAACTGTAGAAGGCTTTTTACTTGGTTATGACTCAAACACAAGGGCATATAGGGTCTTTAACAAGTCCACTGGACTAGTTGAAGTCTCATATGACGTTGTGTTTGATGAAACTAACGGCTCTCAAGTAGAGCAAGTTGATCTTGATGAGATAGGTAATGAAGAGGCTCCATGCATAGCACTAAGGAACATGTCCATTGGGGACGTGTGTCCTAAGGAATCCGAAGAGCCTTCAAGAGCACAAGATCAACCATCCTCCACCACGCAAGCATCTCCACCAACTCAAAATGATGATGAGGCTCAAGTTGATGAAGGACAAAATCAAGAAGATAAGCCACCTCAAGATGACGGCAATGATCAAGGGGGAGATGCAAATGATCAAGAAAAGGAGGATGAGGAAGAACCAAGGCCGCCACACCCAAGAGTCCACCAAGCAATCCAACGAGATCACCCCGTCGACACCATCCTCGGCGACATTCATAAGGGGGTAACCACTCGATCTCGTGTTCACATTTTTGTGAACATTACTCTTTTGTTTCCTCTATTGAGCCACACAGGATAGAGGAAGCACTTCAAGATTCGGATTGGGTGGTAGCAATGCAAGAGGAGCTCAACAATTTCACGAGGAACGAGGTATGGCATTTAGTTCCACGTCCTAACCAAAATGTTGTAGGAACCAAATGGGTCTTCCGCAACAAGCAAGATGAGCATGGTGTGGTGACAAGGAACAAAGCTCGACTCGTGGCCAAAGGGTATTCACAAGTCGAAGGTTTGGATTTCGGTGAAACCTATGCACCCGTAGCTAGGCTTGAGTCAATTCGCATATTATTGGCCTATGCTACTTACCATGGCTTTAAGCTCTATCAAATGGACGTGAAAAGTGCCTTCCTCAACGGACCAATCAAGGAAGAGGTCTATGTTGAGCAACCTCCCGGCTTTGAAGACAGTGAGTACCCTAACCATGTCTATAGGCTCTCTAAGGCGCTTTATGGGCTCAAGCAAGCCCCAAGAGCATGGTATGAATGCCTAAGAGATTTCCTTATTTCTAATGGCTTCAAAGTCGGCAAGGCCGATCCTACACACTTTACTAAAACTCTTGAAAATGACTTGTTTGTATGCCAAATTTATGTTGATGATATTATATTTGGGTCTACTAACGAGTCTACATGTGAAGAGTTTAGTAGGATCATGACACAGAAATTCGAGATGTCGATGATGGGGGAGTTGAAGTATTTTCTAGGATTCCAAGTCAAGCAACTCCAAGAGGGCACCTTCATTTGCCAAACGAAGTACACTCAAGACATTCTAACCAAGTTTGGAATGAAGGATGCCAAGCCCATCAAGACACCCATGGGAACCAATGGGCATCTCGACCTCGACACGGGAGGTAAATCCGTCGATCAAAAGGTATACCGGTCGATGATTGGTTCATTGCTTTATTTATGTGCATCTCGACCGGATATTATGCTTTCCGTTTGCATGTGTGCAAGATTTCAATCCGACCCTAAGGAATCCCACCTTACGGCCGTAAAACGAATCTTGAGATATTTGGCTTATACTCCTAAGTTTGGACTTTGGTACCCTCGGGGATCCACTTTTGACTTGATTGGTTATTCCGATGCCGATTGGGCAGGGTGTAAGATTAATAGGAAGAGCACATCGGGGACTTGCCAGTTCTTGGGAAGATCTTTGGTGTCTTGGGCTTCAAAGAAGCAAAATTCGGTCGCTCTTTCCACCGCCGAAGCCGAGTACATTGCCGCAGGCCATTGTTGCGCGCAATTGCTTTGGATGAGGCAAACCCTGCGGGACTACGGTTACAAATTAACCAAAGTTCCTTTACTATGTGATAATGAGAGTGCAATCAAAATGGCCGACAACCCCGTCGAGCATAGCCGCACTAAGCACATAGCCATTCGGTATCATTTTCTTAGGGATCACCAACAATAGGGAGATATCGAGATTTCTTACATTAACACTAAAGATCAATTAGCCGATATCTTTACCAAGCCTCTTGATGAACAATCTTTTACCAGACTTAGGCATGAGCTCAATATTCTTGATTCTAGAAATTTCTTTTGCTAGCTTGCACACATAGCTCATTTGAATACCTTTGATTATATCTCTTTTATATGCTATGACTAATGTGTCTTCAAGTCTATTTCAAACCAAGTCATAGGTATATTGAAAGGGAATTGGAGTCTTCGGTAAAGACAAAGGCTTCCACTCCGTAACTCATACTTCGCCATCACTCCAAGCATCTCTCTATTCTTTGGGGAGAAATGAGAATTCAAAGCAAAAAGACTTCGTCTTTGGTATAATCTTAACTCATTTACTTATGACAAAAGGGGAAGATAGTACCTAAGGGCTCTAATGATTCCGTTTCTGGCGATTCATGCCAAAAAGGGGGAGAAATGAGCCCAAAGCAAAAGGACCGCACCACCACCACCAAATTCAAAAACTTAGTGTTTTCCAAAAGTATTTATCAATTGATATCCTATTATGTTCAAAAGGGGGATTTCAAAAATCTTACATCAAAACCCTCTTGAACACTAAGAGGAGGATTTAATTTAGGGGGAGTTTTGTTTAGTCAAAGGAAAAGCATTTGAAACAGAGGGAGAAAATTTCAAATCTTGAAAATGCTTTGCAAACTCTTATTCATTTACCTTTGACTATTTGCAAAAGATCTTTGAAATGAATTTACAAAAAATTTTGCAAAAACAAAACATGTGGTGCAAACGTGGTCCAAAATACTAAATAAGAAAGAAACATTCCATGCATATCTTGTAAGTAGTTATATTGGCTCAATTCCAAGCAACCTTTACACTTACATTGTGCAAACTAGTTCAATTATGCACATCTCTGTTTGCTTTGGTTTGTGTTGGCATCAATCACCAAAAAGGGGGAGATTGAAAGGGAATTAGACTTACACCTAGTTCCTAAATAATTTTGGTGGTTGAATTGCCCAACACAAATAATTGGACTAACTAGTTTGCCCAAGTGTGTAGATTATACAGGTGTAAAAGGTTCACCCTCAGCCAATAAAAAGACCAAGTTTTGGATTCAATAAAGGAGCAAAGGGGCAACCGAAGGCACCCCTGGTCTGGCGCACCGGACTGTCCGGTGTGCCACCGGACAGTGAACAGGACATGTCCGGTGCACCAGGGGACTCTGATTCAAACTTGCCACCTTCGGGAATTTCTAAGGGCGACTCCGCTATAATTCACCGGACTGTCCGGTGTACACCGGACAGTGTCCGGTGCGCCAAGGGAGGTCGGCCTCAGGAACTCGCCAGCTTCGGGAAACGCCAACGGCTAGCCCGCTAAAATTCACCGGACTGTCCGGTGTGCACCGGACTGTCCGGTGCGCCTCCGAAGCAACGGTCATCTCCGCGCCAACGGCTCTCTGCCGCGCATTTAATGCGCGCTCTGCGCGCGCAGAAGTCAGAATCGCCCATGCTGGCACACCGGACATCAAACAGTACCTGTCCGGTGTGCACCGGACACCCAGGCGGGCCCACAAGTCAGAAGCTCCAACGGTCAGAATCCAACGGCAGTGATGACGTGGCAGGGGGCACCGGACTGTCCGGTGTGCACCGGACTGTCCGGTGCGCCATCGAACAGACAGCCTTCCAACGGCCACTTTTGGTGGTTGGGGCTACAAATACCCCAACCACCCCACCATTCATTGCATCCAAGTTTTCCACTTCTCAACTACTACAAGAGCTCTAGCATTCAATTCTAGACACACCAAAGAGATCAAATCCTCTTCAATTCCACACAAAGCCCTAGTGACTAGTGAGAGTGATTTGCCGTGTTCATTTGAGCTCTTGCGCTTGGATTGCTTCTTTTCTTTCTCACTTGTTCTTGAGATCACAACTCCATTGTAATCAAGGCAAGAGGCACCAATTGTGTGGTGGCCCTTGCGGGGAAGTTTTGTTCCCGGCTTTGATTTGAGAAAAGAAGCTCACTCGGTCCGAGGGACCGTTTGAGAGAGGGAAGGGTTGAAAGAGACCCGGCCTTTGTGGCCTCCTCAACGGGGAGTAGGTTTGCAAGAACCGAACCTCGGTAAAACAAATCTCCGTGTCTCACTTGCTTATTCGCTTGGGATTTGTTTTGCACCCTCTCTCGCGGACTCGTTTATATTTCTAACGCTAACCCGGCTTGTAGTTGTGTTTATATTTGTAAATTTCAGTTTCGCCCTATTCACCCCCCCCTCTAGGCGACTATCATCCAGCGATTCTTCTCGGCTAGCTTGGTTGCTTTGATCGGTGTAGGCCCTCGTCCTCAGGGAGCCGTATTCCAGGTCAGTGGGCAAGATAGCTTCAGCCCCGTAGACCAGGAAAAACGGCGTGAAACCCGTGGCGCGACTCGGCGTCGTCCTTAGGCTCCAGACCACCGAGGGGAGTTCCTTCATCCACCGCTTGCCGAACTTGTTGAGGTCGTTGTAGATCCGAGGCTTGAGCCCTTGTAGAATCATGCCGTTGGCACGCTCTACTTGCCCGTTCGACATGGGATGAGCCACGGCGGCCCAGTCCACCCGGATATGGTGATCCTCGCAAAAATCCAAGAATTTTTTGCTGGTGAACTGGGTGCCGTTGTCGGTGATGATGGAGTTCGGGACCCCGAAGCGATGGATGATGTTGGTGAAGAACGCCACCGCCTGCTCGGACCTGATGCTATTCAGAGATCGGACCTCGATCCACTTGGAGAATTTGTCGATGGCGACCAGCAGGTGCGTGTAGCCCCCGGGCGCCTTCTGCAAGGGACCGACGAGGTCCAGACCCCATACAGCGAAGGGCCAGGTGATGGGTATTGTCTGCAGAGCCTGAGCGGGCAGGTTGCCTTCCTTGTCTTGACTACGATGTCATCGACGTAGGCCTCGACTGTGCGACCGATGTGTTCGCCGAACACATGGTTCATGCACCGCTGGTACGTCGCGCCCGCATTCCTCAAACCGAACGGCATGGTGACATAGCAGTACATGCCGAACGGCGTGATGAAAGAAGTCGCGAGCTGGTCGGACTTTTTCATCCGGATCTGGTGATACCCTGAGTAGGCATCGAGGAAGGACAGGGTTTCGCACCCAGCGGTGGAATCCACGATTTGATCGATGCGAGGCAGAGGGTAGGGAACCTTCGGACATGCTTTGTTGAGACCAGTGTAGTCTACACACATCCGCCATTTCCCCCCTTTCTTCCTCACAAGCACAGGGTTGGCAAGCCATTCGGGATGGAATACCTCTTTGATGAACCCTGCTGCCATTAGCTTGTGGATCTCTTCGCCAATCACTCTGCGCTTCCCCTCGTCGAATCGACGCAGAGGCTGCCTGACGGGTCGAGCTTCGGCCCGAATATCCAGCGAGTGCTCGGCGACATCCCTCGGTATGCCGGGCATGTCCGAGGGACTCCACGCAAAAACGTCGGCGTTTGCGCGGAGAAAGTCGACGAGCACTGCTTCCTATTTGGGGTCGAGCCTGGAACCGATCCGGACCTGCTTGGTGGTGTCGCCACTGGGGTCAAGAGGGACGGCCTTAACCGTCTCTGCTGGCTCGAAGTTGCCGGCATGGCGCTTCACGTCTGGCACCTCCTTGGAGAGGTTCTCCAGGTCGGCGATGAGGGCCTCGGACTCGGCGAGGGCCTCGGCGTACTCCACGCACTCCACGTCGCATTCGAACGCGTGTTTGTACGTGGGGCCGACGGTGATGACCCCGTTGGGGCCCGGCATCTTGAGCTTCAGGTAGGTGTAGTTCGGGACGGCCATGAACTTCGCGTAGCATGGCCTCCCTAGTACGGCGTGGTAGGTTCCTCGGAACCCGACCACCTCGAACGTCAGGGTCTCCCTTCGGAAGTTGGAGGGCGTCCCGAAGCAGACGAGGAGGTCGAGTCGCCCGAGGGGCTGGACGCGCTTCCCAGGGATGATCCCGTGGAAGGGCGCAGCGCCTGCTCGGACGGAGGACAGATCGATGCGCAGGAGCTTGAGGGTCTCGGCGTAGATGATGTTGAGGCAGCTGCCCCCATCCATCAGGACCTTGGTGAGCCTGACATTGCCGACAACGGGGTCGACGACGAGCGGGTATTTCCTCGGGCTCGGCACATGGTCGGGGTGGTCGGCCTGGTCGAAGGTGATGGGCTTGTCGGACCAGTCTAGGTAGATGCCGAGCAGACCTCCCGGCGCTCTTGCTTGCGATGCCGAGCCGAGGCATTCGCCGCATGCCCTCCATAGATCATGAAGCAGTCGCGGACCTCGGGGAACTCTCCTGCTTGGTGATCTTCGTTCTTGTCGTCGTCGCGGGCCCTGCCACCCTCGGCGGGTGGCCTGGCCCTGTGGAAGTGACGCCGAAGCATAACGCACTCCTCGAGGGTGTGCTTGACGGGCCCCTGATGGTAGGGGCACGGCTCCTTGAGCATCTTGTCGAAGAGGTTTGCACCTCCGGGGGGCTTCCGAGGGTTCTTGTGCTCGGCGGCGGCGACAAGGTCCGCGTCAGCAGCGTCGCGTTTCGATTGCGACTTCTTCTTGCCTTTCTTCTTGGCGCCGCGCGGAGCAGACGCCTCGGGAGCCCCTTCCGATGGGCGGCCCTGGGGCTGCTTGTCCTTTCGGAAGATAGCCTCGACCGCCTCCTGGCCAGAGGCGAACTTGGTGGCGATGTCCATCAGCTCGCTCGCCCTGGTGGGGGTCTTGCGACCCAGCTTGCTCACCAGGTCGCAGCAAGTGGTGCCGGCGAGGAACGCGCCGATGACATCCGAGTCGGTGATGTTGGGCAGCTCGGTGCGCTGCTTCGAGAATCGCCGGATGTAGTCCCGGAGCGACTCCCCCGGCTGTTGCCGGCAGCTTCGAAGGTCCCAGGAATTCCCGGAGCGCACGTATGTGCCCTGGAAATTGCCAGCGAAGGCATGGACCAAGTCGTCCCAGTTGGAGATCTGCCCCGGAGGCAGGTGCTCCAACCAGGCGCGAGCAGTGTCGGAGAGGAACAGGGGGAGGTTACGGATGATGAGGTTGTCGTCGTCCGTCCCACCCAGTTGGCAGGCGAGGCGGTAGTCCGCGAGCCACAGTTCCGGTCTCGTTTCCCCCGAGTACTTCGTGATAGTAGTCGGGGGTCGGAACCGGGTCGGGAATGGCGCCCGTCGGATGGCCCGACTGAAGGCCTGCGGACCGGGTGGTTCGGGCGAGGGACTCCGATCCTCCCCGCTGTCGTAGCGCCCCCCACGCCTGGGGTGGTAGCCTCGGCGCACCCTTTCGTCGAGGTGGGCCCGACGGTCGCGTCGATGGTGCTCGTTGCCGAGGTGGCCCGGGGCCGCAGGCGCGGTGTTGCGCGTGCGCCCGGTGTAGACCGAGGCTTCCCGCATGAATCGGGAAGTCGCGGCATGAGGTTCCGAGGGATATCCTTGCCTTCGGGAGGCAGTGCTCTCGGCCCGTCGGGCCGCAGCGCCTTCCAGGAGATTCTTGAGCTCTCCCTGGATTCGCCGACCCTCGGTGGTTGATGGCTCCGGCATCGCGCGGAGGAGCATCGCTGCTGCTGCCAGGTTCTGACCAACCCCGCTGGATGCGGGCGGCGGCCTGACCCCGGCATCGTTGGCGACGCGGTGCTGGAGACCTTGGGGCAGGTGACGTATTTCTCCGGCCAAGGGTTGGCCCGCCCATACCTGCCCGACGTCTCGACGGATCGGCTCAAGCGCTCCTGTTCCCTCGTTGAGCCTGGCCTGCGCCTCGCGGACTTGCTCGAGTTGTGGGTCGTAACCCCCCGCCGGAGCGGGGACCACAGCTAGCTCCCGTGGGATGTCGGCGCGAGGCACCGGCCTAGGAAGATCACCGTCCTCCGGCATGCCGAGATGGTTGCCTTCGGAGGGATCCCCTAGCTCGATGTGGAAACATTCGCGGCATGGGCCGCAGCTCTCGTTGCCAAGGCTGCGGCTTCCGTCGGAACAGTCGGATAGGCAGTAGTCGCATGCGGTCATGAAGTCCCGCACGGCACTGGGGTTGCCAAGTCCGGAGAAATCCCAACAGATGCTGGGATCGTCATCTTCCTCGGACCCAGAGGGCCCGTAGGTCGAGACGTCCGTCAGCCGGTCCCAAGGCGACCGCATACGAAACCCCAGTGGGGTTGCACTTGCCTCAATGAGAGCGCCCGCCAAAACGAGGTCGTTTGGCGGGTTGAGGCCGAGTCGAAATGACGTAAGATGGGAGTTAGTCGGTACCTTTTGGTCGACGAGGAGCGGCGTACTCACATCGGGGACTGGTTGCACCGTCATCCCAGGTACGAGGGCGACGTCCTGCAGGCTTTCCACGAGCGCGCCGGCGTCGTCTTCTTGCTCGGGGTCAGCGTGTCGCGGGGGGACGGCGCTTGCCTTCGTCTTGAACGCGAGGTCGACGTCCGGCGTGCCTTCCGTCGGGGCGTCAGGGGCGTCGATTCGCTCGACGGCCAACGAAGCGCGGCCTCCCGCTTGACCTTGATGGCCCCGCCTCCTCCTCCGTTGGCGGGGGAGAGAACGGAGCGAGCTCGAATGTTGCTCTTCCACCACGCGGGGAAGATGTCGTCGATTCCGCCGCCGGCGGGCGGGTTGTCGGCCGCCATTGTCGTTGTCACGCGGCGGTGGAAGAAGTATCATGTCGTAGCTGCCGTCGAAGGACATGAACTCAAGAGTCCCGAAACGAAGCACCGTCCCGGGCCGGAGAGGTTGCTGGAGACTGCCCATCTGGAGCTTGACGGGGAGCTGTTCGTCAGCACGCAGCAGGCCCCTACCTGGCGCGCCAACTGTCGGCGTTTCGAGACAGGGGGGTCCCAAAGCCGACGAGTGAGTGTGCTGCGTGCCCCAGCCCAGATGGGTCGAGCGCGTGGGCGAGCGCGAAGGGGGGAGAGGCGAGGTGGCCGGAGCCGAGCGTGAGAGAGGTGGAAGTCCCGCGGCCTTCGTGTTCGTCCCGCGCCCAGGTCGGGTGCGCTTGCAGTAGGGGGGTTACAAGCGTCCACGCGGGTGAGGGAAGCGAGCGGCCCCAAGAGAGCGCCTGTCCCGTCCTCGGTCCCGCGCGGCCAACCTTCTCTAAGAAGGCCCTGGTCCTCCCTTTTATAGTCGTAAGGAGAGGATCCAGGTGTACAATGGGGGGTGTAGCAGAGTGCTACGTGTCTAGCGGAGAGAGAGCTAGCGCCCTAGGTACATGCCAATGTGGCAGCCAGAGAGGTCTTGGCACCTTGCTGGCGTGATGTCGTGGCTGTCGGAGGTGCGACGGAGCCTGGCGGAGGGACAGCTGTTGGAGCGGTCGAGTCCTTGCTGACGTCGCCCTGCTTCCGAAAGAGAGCTGGGGGCCGCCGTCGTCACAGAGCTTGTGGAGCGCCATCATTGCCCATCCGGCGGAGCTGGCCGGATGGGACGCCGGTCTTGTTCTCCGTCACCCGGGTCGATTCGGGGTAGGACGATGATGGCGCTTCCTGTTGACGTGGCGGGTCTGTGCCCTAGGCAGGGTGACGTGGGGGCTCCTCCGAAGCCGAGGTTGAGTCTGTCTTCTGTTGCCGAGGCCGAGTCCGAGCCATGGGGTCGGGCGAGGCGGAGGTCGTTCGGCCGAGGCCAGGGCGGAGTCCGAGCCCTGGGGTCGGGCGAGGCGGAGTTTCGTCGTCTTCCGGGTCTTAGCCCGAGTCCGAGCCCTGGGGTCGGGCGAGGCGGAGGGCGTTCGGCCGAGGCCAGGGCGGAGTCTGAGCCCTGGGGTCGGGCGAGGCGGAGTTTCGTCGTCTTCCGGGTCTTAGCCCGAGTCCGAGCCCTGGGGTCGGGCGGAGCGGAGTTCGCCGTCTTCCGGGTCTTAGCCCGAGTCCGAGCCCTGGGGTCGGGCGGAGCGGAGTTCGCCGTCTTCCGGGTCTTAGCCCGAGTCCGAGCCCTGGGGTCGGGCGGAGCGGAGTTCGCCGTCTTCCGGGTCTTAGCCCGAGTCCGAGCCCTGGGGTCGGGCGGAGCGGAGTTCGCCGTCTTCCGGGTCTTAGCCCGAGTCCGAGCCCTGGGGTCGGGCGGAGCGGAGTTCGCCGTGGCGCCTTTGGCAAGGCCTGACTGTCTGTCAGACTCACTCTGTCGAGTGGCACCGCAGTCGGAGTGGCGCAGGCGGCGCTGTCCTTCTGTCAGACTGGTCAGTGAAGCGGTGGAGTGACGGTGATCACGTCGGCTCTGCCGGGGGGGGCGCGTGTCAGGATAAAGGTGTCAGGCCACCTTTGCGTTAAATGCTCCTGCAACTCGGTCAGTCGGTGTGGCGATTTAGTCAGGGTTGCTTCTGAGCGAAGCCAAGGCCTCGGGCGAGCCGGTGATGTGTCCGCCGTAAAAAGGGGGGCCTCGGGCGAGACGGAAGTCTCTCGAGGTCGGCTGCCCTTGGCCGAGGCTAGGCTCGGGTGAAGCGTGATCGAGTCACTCGTGCGGACTGATCCCTGACTTAATCGTACCCATCAGGCCTTTGCAGCTTTATGCTGATGGGGGTTACCAGCTGAGAATTAGGCGTCTTGAGGGTACCCCTAATTATGGTCCCCGACAAAGGGGATTGATACGGATTGGAGGAGATTTGATTGAGGGTCAGTTCGGTTAGTTTGGAATGCACCTGAAACCGTTCCAGCTTATAAAAACTATATAAATTAGTGAATAGTTTTGACAGGGAATTATTCCGGCCCGTCGTTCTGAAAGAAGCGAACAAGCTCTTATGCCTTGTTCGTTTGTGTCGGATTGATGGGTCGGAATGATTTCTAACCGGATTGCTTCTCTAATTTATATAAACTTTGATGAACTGGAACGATTCCGGGTGCAATCCGACACAAACGAATAGACTCTTACTAGGATTGAAACCCCTCAATCCATATAAATTGGAGTAGAACCGAACAAGTCCTAAGGCATATCTCGAGAAGCAAGCCCTAAGGCATATCTCGAGAAGCGAAAATGCAGAAGTAGAAGAGCTAACGAAAGCAGCAACTTAGGGAACTCGTGTCCGCAAGACGTGTCCTTCCGAACACTGACTATCTAACTAAGGGGGTGTTTGGTTTCTAGGGACTAATTTTTAGTCCCTACATTTTATACAGTTTTAGTTCCAAAATTGCCAAATATTGTTTTAGTTTCTATATTTAGTATTTTATAGACTAAAATGGAATAAAATGAAAGGACTAAACATTAGTCCCTAGAAACCAAACACCCCTTAAGTAATCAAGCACGAAGAAGATATGTTCGGGACCTAGGGTAGATGCAGGGCAATTTGGTTAATAACTTAATATCCACAGGCGTCTCGACACCGGCTCCTGCTCTTCTCGTTTTTTACGAGAGCTGTACTAAACATTAGTACCCGAGGGTCTCACCGGCGGCGACCGTGGAAGCGTTGTGCAGCAGTCTGCCGGGCGCATGTCAGGCGTCAGTAAGGGTGGCAATAGATTAGGGTCCAAATATCTCTTCACAAAAAATTAAGACCCTTAAATAATTTTAGTTCTAAAATAAATAAGAATAGAGCCCAACCTTTATCTGATTCGATCCTTAAAATTTATATTGTAAAAGCCCTAAATATCCACTTACTGATGAATAGATTCGGCTTATTTCCACCCCTAAATATCCACTTACTGATAAATAGTGCCATCAGGGGTGTTGAATCGGGGAATGATAATATTGTGGCTCTCCATTATCATTCCGTTGTGCGGTTGTCTCTCCTTCGCAGTTTCTAACATTCCAGCAACCGAATGAATCAATGATGTTGGGTGACTTAGGTCAAGAACAACATAATTCTTAGTTGCTACTCTTTGAAATGAGTCTACCTTCGCCGTTACCTTGAAATGAGTTTATCTCAACCTAAACTATGCTAAATTTAATCTGACGTTGCTACATTTTTGCACACCAAACCAAACGTGCATACAATCTGTCTGATTGGTTCGATGTGTAAGCGTAGTCTGTCTGGCTCATGCGAGCCTGGTCCGCTGGAAATAGGACGCTTCTTGCGCGTCTGTGTATGCAACCAGGAGAGATGTTTTTGGCTTGAGCTGCAGCCGTAGATGCAGCCTTGGCGTCGTGTCGTGTAAGCAGGCAACCAAACTAGAGCCGCCCCATAGTCAACGCATAAAGAGAGGTCAGATGGACAGGTGCAGACATCCAATCACGCAGAATATGACTAATGCATGATCATTACTCACTAATTTGATCCTTAGCTAACCAAAACCAAGCCCAAAAGTTGGTACGGGGGAGGGAGTACCGAACAATGGCTAGAGCTGTGATTACTATGCAGGATTTTCTAAGTCCCGCAAAAGGGTAAAACCAATGGGACAAGGGAAAATCTTTGTTTTGTTTGTGCGTCGTCGTGGGCATTGGTTCTCTCTGTCTCGTCCCTTGGTAGTACGAAGGAGTCAGCTAGTAGCGTGCCATCCCAAGCAAGCCCTACACCACACCAGCCACCAGGTTCATTTCGCAAATCGCAACTCGTGATGCCAGTACAACGCTTGTTTTTGGACATGATTCGGGAGTCGGGACCCCGCTGTACAACGCTTTGTATTTGTCGGCAATATCAACCTCACGCTCACGCTCACTGGTTGCCGCCGTTGTTGACATTCACTGACGGTTCAGATCATACAGTGTTCGCGGCAAGAATCTGAGCTACTGGATTTTTTATGTCTATATTCAAATGAACGGTATAAAAACATATATATCAAGTATTGTACGAGTCTATCGATTTTCTAAAAACGAATTTTAATTTAAAACGGAAGGAGTATTATAATTTAGAAAAAAGGGATGGTAGACATATTGTGACTAAGCTATCAGCACTGTCTGATTACTGCTGCCGCTTTCTTTGGGCAATAATAGTGGCTTGGATACCCACCACCAGGAACGTCAATGCCAGGTTTGACAAAAACAGCGTGGTAGCCTCTTGCGTAAATGCGACATGGATATCGATCATTTTGGCCTTTTTCCGTTTCCACTACGCGTCCGTAGGCTATTGACAAGATGACCCCAAAGTTATCCGGATTAACTAATCAGATCAAATGAGCATGAAAAATATAATACGATGACCTAAGGTGGTGGCAGATCTCCAACTGGTACCGGGCAACTGGGACACCTTTAGTATCAATTGTATGCAGGACCGGACCTGGCATTTTTGCATGCTTGAAAATTCATGTACATCTAAAAATCTCTTACATTGGCCTTTTAACCACTTGGTGCCAAGGTAAGATAAGAGTTTGGGACAAAAAAATTGGCTTTTGGACCCTATACAGAATAATGTGAGTTTTAAAAAATATATACATATATACAATATGAGGACTAGTACACTATACACTATGAGTGTGTCGCGGTGTTGCATTATCAGTTTATGACGATTTGTTTCTGCTAATACTACGGCAGGCTCAACAATTCATTTATTAGATTTCCAACAAGCTGTAGTTAACGAAACTACTGAATGGTGGCTAAACTAAGACGAACTACTAAAAATACATAGTATACATTATATACTTGATATATACTTAGGGGGTCCATAACTTCGGGGGCCAAGGGCAGCCGCCCACCCTGCTCTCCCTCAGGGTTGGCCCTGATTGCATGACATGATACTAAAGAGAGGCATACTGGCTGGTGACTTTAATCGCTATTAAAGGAGATCAACGTGAGCTAAGCGGGCGCACCCTCCGGGTACCTTTTAATACCGGTTAAGGGCTTGTTTGGGAGGAAGTATAGTGGAGGGGATTGAGGGTGCTAAAACGCTCTAGTATTAAATTTTAAATAGTAAGGGATTGTAGACCCTCTCAGGCCTTGTTCGTTTCCATCGGATTGCACCCGGAATCGTTCCATCTAATCAAACTTTATATAAATTAGAGAAGTAATCCGGTTAGGAATCGTTCCGACCCATCAATCCGGTAGAAACGAACAAGGCCTCAATCTCCTCTGTTACACTTGATCCCAAACAAGCCACAAGGGTGGTGTCCATTTCTCCCGTGAGGCGTGCATCCTTGCTCCTTAGAATTTCTTTCACCTAATCACCTTTGCTTTCATAGGTTGTGTTAGCTGATTGGGCCAATAAGTTGATTGGGCAGTGGGCCAATTCTAGTGGTTGTGGGCTGATGCTGAGTCGACTGGTTACAACGTATAGCACAGCTGAGCCACTAGGAAGCTGATCCGAGCAAGTCATCGAATTTGAGTTTTTTTCTTTCTTTTTCACAGGCTTATATTACATCCATGGCAGTTCCTGGATCGGCGACCGCGTATTTTCACATAAGCGCCGCCGACCTAATCGTGAAGAAGGGGGTAAAAAGCAAAGCAACGAAAGGAATCGTGAGCGCGTTGTCGTTCACACGCCTTGCTTTGCTTTGGTTTCCTTCCTCGTGCAGCAGACAGCTGCCTGTAGCCGGAGCCTGCCGGAGACGACAGGGAACCGCCCGGGCAGAGGCATGCACGGTATTTTTAGGCTAATGTATGGTATATGGGCCAATCTGACACTATGTAAAGGGTCCTGTCCGCTAAATTTAGCGGTTTATCAGGTCCCCTACGGCTCCAGCAAGGGACTCTAAAGCGTCATCTAAATTTTAGAGGATGCGGCAGACACTCTAAATGTGGAGGCCTCCGAGAGTGCGCTATCCGCGCTACTCCTCCACCAGCCGCCGCGAGGAAACTTCCGCCTCCTCTTACCCCGCGCTGGCGACTGCATCTCCCGGGGCCGAGCCCTCGAGCCGGCGTGCTTCGCCGCCGGCATCGAGGCAGGTGGGCAAGAAGCGGACGTGCGGTGGCGTTTCTGGCGGCGTAGAGCTCACACCACTTCGAACCGAGGACGTGCGACCCACCGCAACCGAAGTTCCAAGCGAGGTTCCCCCAGCTCGTCGCCGGAGAGTCGCCATCGCCAAACGCCTTCGTCGTCCGCCGACTTCGTCCAAAGCTGCCGGCAAAAGGAAGAGAAGCTCGTCGCCGCCGTCGTCTTCCTCTTCGATTCGGTCCACCGAGCCAGATCCGCGAAGACCGAGGTACGATCTACACAAATCCATTGTGTATAGTACTGATTCATTACCGTATTGTATTCTGTGTCTTTGGGGCAACGAAGTTAGGGTTTGCTGGGGTGTTTTCTCTGGAGCATTCAAAATAAATGAGCTTGAATTTCATCCATGAATCCCTTATTGTTGTGTCCGGATTCACTAATTTATACAGGATTTGGGGCTAGCCATTTCGGGTTGGGTGGGGTTGTTCCTCCCATATTATGAGCCTATTTTATGCGAACATGGTCAGTAATCTGGAAATTGAAAACAGGTTGACATTTACGATAATTGTTTGCAGAAAATAACATAGATGGAATGTACATTCATGGTTTTAGGGTTCATTTGAACTGTGTACTCATAGTTTCGAATCCCTTATATGCACTAGTTTGTATAAGATAGCTAATTTGTAGGCGGTGTTAACTAATAGAACACTGTGTTTGATGTAGCCATGGAATCGGAGAACGAAAAGCTCCGTAAAGCACTGGCTACTCTGCTCAGAGTTGTTCAAAAGCGTAGTTGTGACATCTGAGAGCACCTAGAGGGGGGGGTGAATAGGTGATCCTGTGAAACTTAAACTTATAGCCACAAAAACTTGTTAAGTGTTAGCACAATAATTGCCAAGTGGCTAGAGAAGAGTCTCAACAAAACACAATACCACAAGAGATCAAACACAGAGATGACACAGTGGTTTATCCCGTGGTTCGGCCAAGACCAACGCTTGCCTACTCCACGTTGTGGCGTCCCAACGGACGAGGGTTGCAATCAACCCCTCTCAAGCGGTCCAAAGACCAACTTGAATACCACGGTGTTTTGCTTTGCCTTTCAATATCCCGTTTGCGAGGAATCTCCACAACTTGGAGCCTCTCGCCCTTACACTTAAGATTCACAAAGAAATACGGAGTAAGGGAGAACTAGCAACGCACACAAGACTCAAAATCAGAGCAACAGCACGCACACAAGTCGCAACAAGAGCTCGCAACACAACTCAATGAGTTCACAACTCAACAAGAGCTCTAGATGCTATCACAATGAACCAAATGCGTGGAATCGATGTCTTGGTGCTTAGGAATGTTGTAGGAATGCTTGATGTACTCCTCCATGCGCCTAGGGGTCCCTTTTATAGCCCCAAGGCAGCTAGGAGCCGTTGAGAGCAATCCAGGAAGGCTGATCTTGCCTTCTGTCGACTGGCGCACCGGACAGTCCGGTGTACACCGGACACTGTCCGGTGCCCGATTTCTTTCCTTAAACGGCGCAGCCGACCATTGCAGATCTGGGAGCCGTTGGCGCACCGGACATGTCCGGTGCACACCGGACAGTCCGGTGCCCCCTTCCGACCGTTGGCTCGGCCACGTGTCCTGCGCAGATCGCGCGGCCGACCGTTGGCCCGGCCGACCGTTGGCTCACCGGACAGTCCGGTGCACACCGGACAGTCCGGTGAATTTTAGTCGTACGTCGTCGGCGAATTCCCGAGAGCGGCCACTTCGCTCGAGCCAGCCTGGCGCACCGGACACTGTCCGGTGCACCACCGGACAGTCCGGTGCCCCAGACCGAAACAGCCTTTTGGCTGTACACAGCCAACTCTTCTCTTTTCTTCTTCTTTCTGTTTCTCATACTTAGACAAGTATATTAGTACACAAAACCAATGTACTAAGACTTAGAAACATACCTTTGCTCTTGATTTGCACTTTGTCCATTCATGGGCATAGATTCACATTTAAGTACTTGTGTTAGCACTCAATCACCAAAATACTTAGAAATGGCCCAAGGGCACATTTCCCTTTCAATCTCCCCCTTTTTGGTGATTTATGCCAACACAACATAAAGCAACTAGAACAAGTGCAATATCACTTCAAATAAAAACTCAAATTCATTTTGATTCAATTTGGCATATATGGATCATCCTTTGCCACCACTTGGTTTGTTTTTGCAAATCAAACTCAAAATCCTATCTCTAAGTCAAATCCACTTGTAGAGACATAAAGAGAGGTTTTCCATAGAAAATTGATTCAAGATTCCAAAAACTCCCCCTTTTTCCCATAATCAACACTTCTCCCCACAAGAGGCCAACTTTTGACAAAAGAGACAATGCAAGAGTTTTGACAAACCAAAAGCTCTATCCTACTGTTTTCAAAGTTTCTCAAGTGGTAGCTGATCCATTTATTGCTTTGGCCTTTATTTTCTCCCCCTTTGGCATCAAGCACCAAAACGGGATCAATCTTGGCCCTTTAACCCCATTGCCTCACCAAAATCTTCAATTAAGAGCAAATAGGCAATAAGAGTTTAAAGATGAACTGGGAATAAGTTACCCTCTCATCGGAGTGCAGTGGAAGTCTTTCATGGTCCAAGTCCACCTTTTTCCCTTTCAATTCTCCTTGGAGACTAAAACAACCAAACTCAAGTACATGGTTAGTCTCAAAGGGTCAAGTTGTAGCACAGCTCCCCCTAAATATGTGCATCACTTGCAAACAGGACTTGTGAGGTCCAGGGAGTGTTTGTACAACTTGAGCACCACAATAAGCAACAAAATGCAGAATGAACATGATCAAAAGCATAAACACGTGTATGCTACATTTCAATCCAAGTTCCGCGAATCTAAGATATTGAGCTCACTACGCAGCCTGCAAAAGGTCTTCTCATCTAGAGGCTTGGTAAAGATATCGGCTAGCTGGTTCTCGGTGCTAACATGAAACACTTCGATATCTCCCTTTTGCTGGTGGTCTCTCAAAAAGTGATGCCGGATGTCAATGTGCTTTGTGCGGCTGTGTTCAACAGGATTTTCCGCCATGCGGATAGCACTCTCATTGTCACATAGGAGTGGGACTTTGCTCAGATTGTAGCCAAAGTCCCTGAGGGTTTGCCTCATCCAAAGTAGCTGCGCGCAACACTGTCCTGCGGCAACGTACTCGGCCTCAGTGGTGGATAGGGCAACGGAGGTTTGTTTCTTAGAGTTCCACGACACCAGAGACCTTCCTAAGAATTGGCACGTCCCTGATGTACTCTTCCTATCGACCTTACATCCAGCATAGTCGGAATCTGAGTATCCAACTAAGTCAAAGGTAGACCCCTTTGGATACCAGAGCCCGAAGCAAGGCGTAGCAACCAAATATCTAAGAATTCGCTTCACCGCCACTAAGTGACACTCCTTAGGATCGGATTGAAATCTAGCACACATACATACGCTAAGCATAATATCCGGTCTACTAGCACATAAATAAAGTAAAGACCCTATCATTGACCGGTATGCTTTTTGATCAACGGACTTACCTCCTTTGTTGAGGTCGGTGTGTCCGTCGGTCCCCATCGGAGTCTTTGCGGGCTTTGCGTCCTTCATCCCAAACCGCTTCAGCAAGTCTTGCGTGTACTTTGTTTGGGAGATGAAGGTGCCGTCCTTGAGTTGCTTCACTTGGAACCCAAGGAAGTAGTTCAACTCGCCCATCATCGACATCTCGAATTTCTGAGTCATTACCCTGCTAAACTCTTCACAAGACTTTTGGTTAGTAGAACCAAATATTATGTCATCGACATAGATTTGGCACACAAACAAATCACCATCACATGTCTTAGTGAACAGAGTTGGATCGGCTTTCCCAACCTTGAAAGCATTAGCAAGTAAAAAGTCTCTAAGGCATTCATACCATGCTCTTGGGGCTTGCTTAAGTCCATAGAGCGCCTTAGAGAGCTTACACACGTGGTCGGGGTACCGTTCATCCTCGAAGCCAGGGGGTTGCTCCACGTACACCTCCTCCTTGATTGGCCCGTTGAGGAAGGCGCTCTTCACATCCATTTGGAACAACCTGAAAGAATGGTGAGCGGCATATGCTAGCAAGATACGAATTGATTCTAGCCTAGCCACAGGAGCAAATGTCTCCTCAAAGTCCAAACCTGCGACTTGGGCATAACCTTTTGCCACAAGTCGAGCCTTGTTTCTCGTCACCACCCCGTGCTCGTCCTGTTTGTTGCGGAACACCCACTTGGTTCCCACAACATTTTGCTCGGGACGAGGCACCAGTGTCCAAACTTCATTGCGCTTGAAGTTGTTGAGTTCCTCCTGCATGGCCAATACCCAATCCGGATCTAGCAAGGCCTCCTCTACCCTGAAAGGCTCAATAGAAGAGACAAAGGAGTAATGCTCACAAAAATTAACTAATCGAGATCGAGTAGTTACTCCCTTGCTAATGTCACCCAAAATTTGGTCGACGGGGTGATCCCTTTGAATCACCGCTCGAACTTGGGTTGGAGGTGCCGGTTGCGCTTCTTCCTCCATTACGTGATCATCTTGTGCTTCCCCTTGATCACACGCCTCCTTTTGATGAACCTGTTCATCGTCTTGAGTTGGGGGATGCACCGTTGTTGAGGAAGAAGGTTGATCTCGTTCATCTTGTTCCTGTGGCCGCACTTCTCCAATCGCCATGGTTCGTATAGCGGCCGTCGGAACATCTTCTTCATCTACATCATCACAATCAACAACTTGCTCTCTTGGAGAGCCATTAGTCTCATCAAATACAACGTCGCTAGAGACTTCAACCAAACCCGATGATTTGTTGAAGACTCTATACGCCTTTGTATTTGAGTCATAACCTAACAAAAACCCTTCTACAGCTTTGGGAGCAAATTTAGAATTTCTACCCTTCTTTACTAGAATGTAGCAGTTGCTCCCAAATACACGAAAGTAAGATACATTGGGTTTGTTACCGGTTAGTAGCTCATACGAAGTCTTCTTGAGGAGACGATGAAGGTAGACCCTGTTGATGGCATGGCAAGCCGTGTTCACGGCTTCCGACCAAAAACACTCGGGGGTCTTGAATTCTCCAAGCATAGTCCTCGCCATATCTATGAGCGTCCTGTTCTTCCTCTCTACCACACCATTTTGCTGAGGTGTGTAGGGAGCGGAGAACTCATGCTTGATTCCTTCCTCCTCAAGAAACTCCTCCACTTGAAGGTTCTTGAACTCGGACCCGTTGTCGCTCCTTATCTTCTTCACCTTGAGCTCAAACTCATTTTGAGCTCTCCTGAGGAAGCGCTTGAGGGTTCCTTGGGTTTCAGACTTATCCTGCAAAAAGAACACCCAAGTGAAGCGGGAAAAGTCATCGACAATAACTAGACCATACTTACTTCCCCCTATGCTCAGATAGGCGACGGGTCCGAAGAGGTCCATATGCAGCAGCTCCAGGGGTCTTGAAGTGGTCATCACATTCTTGCTGTGATGCGCTCCTCCCACCTGTTTACCTGCTTGACAAGCTGCACAAGGTCTATCTTTTTCGAATTGTACGTTAGTCAAACCTATCACGTGTTCTCCCTTTAGAAGCTTGTGAAGGTTCTTCATCCCCACATGTGCTAAGCGGCGATGCCACAGCCAGCCCATGCTAGTCTTAGCCATTAAGCATGCATCTAGACCGGCCTCTTCTTTTGCAAAATCAACTAAGTAAAGCTTGTCGTCTAGAATACCCTTAAAAGCTAGTGAACCATCACATCTTCTAAAGACAGACACATCTACATTTGTAAACAAACAGTTATATCCCATATTGCATAATTGACTAACAGATAACAAATTATATCCAAGAGACTCTACTAAAAACACATTAGAGATAGAGTGCTCATTAGAAATTGCAATTTTACCTAACCCTTTTACCTTGCCTTGATTCCCATCACCGAATATAATTGAATCTTGGGAATCCTTATTCTTGACGTAGGAGGTGAACATCTTCTTCTCCCCCATCATATGGTTTGTGCATCCGCTGTCGATAATCCAGCTTGAACCCCCGGATGCATAAACCTGCAAGGCAAATTTAGGCTTGGGACTTAGGTACCCAACTCTTGTTGGGTCCTACAAGGTTAGTTACAATTTGCTTAGGGATCCAAATGCAAGTTTTATCACCCTTGCATTTTGCCCCTAACTTCCTAGCAATCACCTTTTTATCCTTTCTACAAATTGCAAAGGAAGCATTCAAAGCATGATATATTGTAGAAGGTTCATTGACTTTCCTAGGAACATTAACAACATTTCTCCTAGGCATATTATGAACAACATTTCTCCTACCAACGTTCCTATCATGCTCATAGAAAGAACTAGAAGCAACCATGTGATGATAAACATATGAATCAAAGACATTATAACTTCTATTTGCATTTCTAGTATGTCTCCTATCATGATACATAAAAGCATGGTTCTTTTTGGCACTACCAGCCATAGGGGCCTTCCCTTTCTCCTTGGCGGAAATGGGAGCCTTATGGCTTGTTAAGTTCTTGGCTTCCCTCTTGAAGCCAAGTCCATCCTTAATTGAGGGATGTCTACCAATCGTATAGGCATCCCTTGCAAATTTTAATTTATCAAATTCGCTTTTGCTAGTCTTAAGTTGGGCATTAAGACTAGCCACTTCATCATTCAATTTAGAAATTGAAACTAGGTGTTCACTACAAGCATCAACATTAAAATCTTTACACCTAGTGCAAACCATAACATGTTCTACACAAGAGTTAGATTTACTAGCCACTTCTAGTTTAGCATTTAAATCATTATTAACACCTTTTAAAGTAGCAATGGTTTCATGACAAGAAGATAATTCACTAGAAAGCACTTCATTTCTCTTAATTTCTAGAGCAAGAGATTTCTGAGCTTCTACAAATTTATCATGTTCTTCATACAACAAATCCTCTTGCTTTTCTAAAAGTATATTCCTATCATTTAAGGCATCAATCAATTCATTAATTTTGTCTACCTTGGTTCTATCTAATCCCTTGAATAAGCATGAGTAATCTATCTCATCATCATCACTAGACTCATCCTCACTTGAAGAAGCATAAGTACTAGTATTATGAGTGCTTACTTTCTTCTCCCTTGCCATGAGGCAAGTGTGTCGCTCGTTGGGGAAGAGGGATGACTTGTTGAAAGCAGTGGCGGCGAGTCCTTCATTGTCGGAGTCGGACGAAGAGCAGTCCGAATCCCACTCCTTGCCAAGATGAGCCTCGCCCTTTGCCTTCTTATAGTTCTTCTTTTTCTCCCTCTTGTTCCCTTGGTCCTGATCACTATCATTGTCGGGACAGTTAGCAATAAAATGACCAAGCTTACCACATTTGAAGCATGAGCGCTTCCCCTTGGCTTTGGTCTTGCTTGGCTGTCCCTTGCGACCTTTAAGCACCGTCTTGAATCTTTTGATGATGAGAGCCATCTCTTCATCATTAAGTCCGGCCGCCTCAATCTGTGCCACCTTGCTAGGTAGCGCCTCCTTGCTTCGTGTTGCTTTGAGAGCAAGGGGTTGCGGCTCGTTGATCGGACCATTCAAGGCGTCGTCCACGTACCTTGCCTCCTTGATCATCATTCGCCCACTAACGAATTTCCCAAGAACTTCTTCGGGCGACATCTTGGTGTACCTGGGATTTTCACGAATATTGTTCACCAAATGAGGATCAAGAACAGTAAATGACCTTAGCATTAGGCGGACGACGTCGTGGTCCGTCCATTGCGTGCTCCCGTAGCTCCTTATTTTGTTGATAAGGGTCTTGAGCCGGTTGTATGTTTGCGTCGGCTCCTCCCCCCTTATCATCGCGAACCGTCCAAGTTCGCCTTCCACCAACTCCATTTTGGTGAGCAAGGTGACATCGTTTCCCTCATGAGAGATCTTGAGGGTGTCCCAGATCTGCTTGGCATTGTCCAAGCCGCTCACCTTGTGATACTCGTCCCTGCACAAAGAGGCTAGCAATACAGTAGTAGCTTGTGCATTTCTATGAATCTGTTCATTAATAAACATAGGGCTATCCGAGCTATCAAATTTCATTCCACTTTCCACAATCTCCCAAATGCTTGGATGGAGAGAAAACAGGTGAGTACGCATTTTGTGGCTCCAAAATCCGTAATCCTCTCCATCAAAGTGAGGGGGCTTGCCAAGTGGAATGGGAAGCAATTGAGCATTTGAACTATGCGGGATGCGCGAATAATCGAAAGAAAAGTTTGAGTTAACCGTCTTTCGTCTATCGTAGTCGTCGTCGTCCTTTTGGGAGGAGGAAGATTCGTCGCTGTCGTAGTAGACAATTTCCTTGATGCGCCTTGCCTTCTTCTTTCTCCCGTCTTTTCTTTTGTGGCCCGAGCCTGAGTCGGTGAGCTTGTCATCATTGGGCTCGTTGACGAAGGACTCCTTTTCCTTGTCGTTGATCACCATCCCCTTGCCTTTAGGATCCATCTCTTCGGGCGGTTAGTCCCTTTCTTGAAGAGAACGGCTCTGATACCAATTGAGAGCACCTAGAGGGGGGTGAATAGGTGATCCTGTGAAACTTAAACTTATAGCCACAAAAACTTGTTAAGTGTTAGCACAATAATTGCCAAGTGGCTAGAGAGGAGTCTCAACAAAACACAATACCACAAGAGATCAAACACAGAGATGACACAGTGGTTTATCCCGTGGTTCGGCCAAGACCAACGCTTGCCTACTCCACGTTGTGGCGTCCCAACGGACGAGGGTTGCAATCAACCCCTCTCAAGCGGTCCAAAGACCAACTTGAATACCACGGTGTTTTGCTTTGCCTTTCAATATCCCGTTTGCGAGGAATCTCCACAACTTGGAGCCTCTCGCCCTTACACTTAAGATTCACAAAGAAATACGGAGTAAGGGAGAACTAGCAACGCACACAAGACTCAAAATCAGAGCAACAGCACGCACACAAGTCGCAACAAGAGCTCGCAACACAACTCAATGAGTTCACAACTCAACAAGAGCTCTAGATGCTATCACAATGAACCAAATGCGTGGAATCGATGTCTTGGTGCTTAGGAATGTTGTAGGAATGCTTGATGTACTCCTCCATGCGCCTAGGGGTCCCTTTTATAGCCCCAAGGCAGCTAGGAGCCGTTGAGAGCAATCCAGGAAGGCTGATCTTGCCTTCTGTCGACTGGCGCACCGGACAGTCCGGTGTACACCGGACACTGTCCGGTGCCCGATTTCTTTCCTTAAACGGCGCAGCCGACCGTTGCAGATCTGGGAGCCATTGGCGCACCGGACATGTCCGGTGCACACCGGACAGTCCGGTGCCCCCTTCCGACCGTTGGCTCGGCCACGTGTCCTGCGCAGATCGCGCGGCCGACCGTTGGCCCGGCCGACCGTTGGCTCACCGGACAGTCCGGTGCACACCGGACAGTCCGGTGAATTTTAGCCGTACGTCGTCGGCGAATTCCCGAGAGCGGCCACTTCGCTCGAGCCAGCCTGGCGCACCGGACACGGTCCGGTGCACCACCGGACACTGTCCGGTGCACCACCGGACAGTCCGGTGCCCCAGACCGAAACAGCCTTTTGGCTGTACACAGCCAACTCTTCTCTTTTCTTCTTCTTTCTGTTTCTCATACTTAGACAAGTATATTAGTACACAAAACCAATGTACTAAGACTTAGAAACATACCTTTGCTCTTGATTTGCACTTTGTCCATTCATGGGCATAGATTCACATTTAAGTACTTGTGTTGGCACTCAATCACCAAAATACTTAGAAATGGCCCAAGGGCACATTTCCCTTTCAACATCGTTGATGTCGTCCATTCAGCCTTCCAGCCTTTCAACTCACCTTTGGTGGACGAATTGAACCGAGCACTAGTTGAGATTGACGACCTCGCCAAGGATCTTGAAGACGTAGCAGTGCAAACTCAGTGGGAGGTAGAAAATATGGCTAACTATCAAGTAAACGAACATCCACGACAAGAGGAAGCAGTAGAGGAGCTTCTAATAGAAGATGGTTCAGAAGACGAGCTACTGATAGACGAAGAGTCACCAATTAACTATGAAGACCTTGTGGGCTACGACGATGGTCGTGACTACTCAACCGACGGCACATATCCCTACTAGTGTCTAGGTTTAACTTAAGTAGAAGTATTGTAGCATGTACGGTAACGACGTCTGTATGATGAAAACTAGGAAAGGTGGGAGGGTTGGTATGATCATGCTTTTGGGGGATTTGAATGTTCTGGTCTATGTAAACTGAAACCATTCCAGCTAGTACAATTATTCTGTTATGTTGGAGTATGTTCGCGTTACTTTATATCATGTTCAGTTCTGTTCATTTATATCATGTTTCATCTGCCTCTGTTGCATAGAATGGGAAGTGATTGGAACCAGGTGATGTCTCAATATGGAAGCTTCCTTATCCAGATTGACGAGCAGCCTATGGGAACTCAACATTCTGAATTTCCAGTTGATGGGCAAGCCGAAGGCTCAAGAACACCAGCTATTCCTAAGAAGCCAACTCAAAGAACAAAGCTAGCAAACTTCACTGCTGATGAGGACACTAGGGATGCCATGCTTGGCTTGCTGTAAGTTGCGATCCCATTATTAACACAGGGCAGAAACGTCAAGGATTTTGGAGTAGAATTACTGAAGCATACAACTCAAGACGAGGAACATTGCCCGAAAGGTCCATAAAATCTTTGATGAGTAGATGGGATACTATCAAAACACAGTGTTCCACTTTTGCTGGTTACATGATGGTAGTGCTCCGACAGAATCCTAGTGGACTCACTAACGTAGACAAGGTACATCTTTAATGTAACATTTTGACATAAATATTGTAGGTATTTAGAAGCATGTTCCTGCTGTAACCAGTTGTTTTATGTCGCAGACATCACTGGCAGCCTCTAGGTTTGCAGCTATTGAAAAGAAGCCTTTCCACTTTTTACATTGTTGGGCCATACTTAAGGATCAACCAAAATGGATGCACAACCACATGGGCCAACAAAATCAGCATGGCAACGCTAATCCCACCCATTCTAACACTGTCGATGTGGATGCAGAAGAATATGTACCATCTAGCTTCACATCGAAGAGGCCACTGGGTCGAGATTCTTCTAAGGAAAAGGCGAAGAGGACTAAATCTGTGGACACGTCTTCATCAGATTCTGAGTTCATGACACGCATGGGAGATCTTTCTTTGGAGCGTCTGTCAGTGTACAAAACAGTTGTTACAACTGAGGAAAAGAAGTTGGATTCAATGAACAAAAATGAGAGGCATAAATTGCTCCTAGAAAAGAAGAAGTTGAACCTAGAGAAATTAGGGCTTGAAAGGCAGAAACTAAAGGAGGACAAGGAAGAGGAGATCATGATCTTAAGCATGGATTTGAGCAAATGTAACCCTCTTCTCCGCAAGTACTATGAAGCCAAGCAACAAGAGATATTGGCTAGGGTTACTGGGTCAACATCTTCTGGCCTATGATGGTTGGTTACTTAATTTGTTTGTTTATCATTTCTAAATGAGGCGTACTCAGACTTGTTTCTGTGAGCTTGCTGTCGTCAGACCCAAATCTGGTTTGTACCAGATTGTTTTAGTACTTATTTGAACTATTTGTTTGCAACTATTTGTCATGGTTTGTACCTGAATGTTTTACTATATGTTTCTGAACTATTTGGTTTGAATAACTGTGAGCATGCTGTAGTTTTTTGTTTACCATTTGTACACACATGTGGTTGCATGATAGTACTACTTCTTGTTATTGAATTGAAAGAGCAGCATGACACCCTACGACAGACAGTACAGACAATAGACACTTCGATACTAGGACAAGGTAAACTAAGAAACATGTCTAGACAATAACAGTTGGACACTAGATAAGAACAGACATGACACAACTCGTTTCATTGCTTCCTATGCAACTCCGGATCCATGTCGCGCCCAGCGATGGTGTATCAGATCAACCTGAAGCTGAGTATATTTGTTGCGGTCTTTGAGTTGGTTGTACCTTTGATTGACGAAGTTGTTGCGCTCTTCCATTGAACCTTGACTTGTGTCTGCCAGCACTCCGATGTTTTCAAAGGTTGTGTTCAAAGACAATGGACCTTCGTCTTCTACTATCATGTTGTGCAATATTATGCAAGTTTTCATGATGTCCCCAATGTGTTCAGGACTCCAACCGTAAGCAGGGCCCCGCACCACACCCCATCTCTTCTGGAGTACACCGAAAGCTCATTCAATATCTTTTCGAGCAGACTCTTGAATTGTTGCAAAGTGTTGCGTTCTAACGTCGTAGGGATTACAGATTGTCTTCACAAATGCGGGCCAGTCAGGGTAAATCCCGTCTACTAGGTAATATCCCATATTGTACGTGTGACCATTCACAGTGAATGAAATAGGAGGTGTGTCACCGCTCAGATGCCTTTCGAAAAGGTTTGAACGGTGGAGAACGTTTATGTCGTTGCAGCTACCTGGCAGACCAAAATATGCATGCCATATCCACAGGTCATACGGCACAACAGCTTCCAAGATCATGGTAGGATGTTTACCACGTCCTGTAAACATGCCCTTCCATGAACTTGGGCAGTTACGCCACTCCCAATGCATGCAATCAACACTACCAAGCATACCAGGAAACCCACGTGACTCGCCAACTTGGAGAAGGCGTGCGATATCTTCTGCATTTGGTGCACGGACATAGTACGGAGCAAACGCGGTTTGGACGGCCGTGCAAAAGTGTTTCAATGCCTCATGAGCCGTGGATTCACCAATGCGTACGTATTCGTCCACGACATCAGCCGGAATACCGTAAGCAAGGATTCGAACAGCAGCAACAACTTTCTGTAGAGCAGAAAGACCAATCTCACCCGCACAGTTTGGACGCTGAATGAAGTATGGATCCACTTGTTGCACAACATCAACGAGGCGCTCAAACACATGGCGACGCATGCGGAACCTACCATACATTTCATGTGTCATAATAGGGGTCATAAAGTTATGTACATGGCAAAATGAATGTGGGAATTTGAAATACCTCCTACGAAATTGAGCATCCGTGTACACCGGGTGCGCTCCAAAGTAGTCCGCTCGGATTCTTGCATCGCCGCTCATGTGATCACGATGAATCCTAACACGCCCTGGAATCGAACCACCATGACGACGCTCGTTGCGTGCACGCCGCCTCCTATTGAGCATGTGCCTCGCCAACTCGAACTCTTCTTCTTCCTCTTCCATTTCTTCCATCAACCGCACAAGGAAATTGTTTTCTAAGTAGGGGTTCATGGTTGTGGAGTTTGCAAAGGCAAGGTTGAGTGAAGTATGCAAGGCTCACTCGGTATTTATAAAGGAAGTACGCTTCCGAGACAAGCCATACGGTTGTTGTGCAGGGGAAGCAAGGCCATGGCTTCTCGAAGAAGAGTTCTGGCTTACGGTGGAAGCTTGTCAATTTGAAAACATATTTTCGTACCGATAATATACTATGCGGCGCTTTATCGACAACAATTACACAACAACAAAACAAGCAATGTAATTAATATTGATAATTCGAATTTATTAATTTAGAAATTAATAATTACATTTTTGACGCATCATTTGTGTAGCGTGGAATGGAAAGAAAACAAAGAAAAATGAAAAAAATTGGAAAAGGGAATCTGTTAACACTGTAGCTGTAGGGGACGGAATTTAGAGGACGCTGCTGGAGACTGAGAATATATAGATGACAGAATCTTTTAGAGTGTTCTGTAAAGGACAGAGAATATTCCTTTAGGGGACAGAATTTAGGGGATGCTGCTGGAGACAGTCTAAGAGTAAAGTCAGTAGCATAGCGCTTCTATCGGCTCCTCTATTTTTTCTTATACATCATTCGAAACACACATGATAGAAACTACTTTACCAAACAAATTGCAAAACGGTTCTGGTTCCTCCAGAAAAGCCAGAAAGTCAGAGGAGACAGAGCCGGAACTATTTCCAGAGGAGTCAGAGCCATGCTAAAGGGAGTCTTAGTCGTTTTTGTCACATGATTTCTCGATTCTTGTGTCTAAACCTGTCCTAAGTTTAGGACTCGCTCCTTTTACTCCCTATCTCACTGTTCAGCTTGCTTACTTGCTCTAGATAGGCTTTGGTAGGTTTTGACACGCCCTTGCAATAAATAAACTGAACAAATAAATTAGTGAACTGCCGAGTAGCTGACCATGGGGATCTACACCCAATAATCTCAGTAAAAACAAGTGCGTCGTCGAGCCAATCCAAGCCAGTACAGCAGATTCTTGTTGCTGGCTGCACCTGCACGAGGTCCCGCCGGGGCCGGCTCAGGGATTCCACGCCGTGAGCCGACCGCCTTATCGTCACCATCTTCTTCGGTCCGGTCCCAGCCAAACCTTCCTCTTCTTCGGTCTCCTCGTCGCCATCTCGTTTGTGGCCGCCACCGCGCCCCATCCCTACCCTACCCGGGACATACATTTGCTATTTAAAAGCCTAGCGACAGAGCCGAGTGTGCCTCTGCTTCCTCCTCCCTCCCCCCCTCGTCTGCCCTCGAGATCCCACACCGCGCGCGTGCCACGTTGTCTTCGTCCTCTGCGCGCCTTCGGTCACCCCGCCGCCTGTACTGTACATGCGGTAGTACGGCGCAGGAACAAGAAGGATTTGCCAGCATGAGCGGGGAGCTGCAGGTGCATGCATCTATCGTTGGGTTCTTGGCTTGGTTGGGGGGTGAACTGAGTCTGGATGCGCCGAACGGGATGTTGGGGGAGGCGAGAGTGAGAGCACGGTCGCTCGCTTGAGGTGCGGCGCCGTCTGCCGTGCGGTGTCGTGGCGGTCTAGTAGAGGAAGCTAGGAAGAGGATGATGGGAGCTCTGCAGCTGCAGAGCAATGGCGACGGCGCTGCTGAGGGACTCTTACCGGACCCGGGCTACGTCGAGGTTGATCCTACCGGGAGGTATGGCAGGGTAAGGTCGATCGTATTCGTATTCGTATTCCTATCTCCGCTCGCCTTCCTAGCTCTTCCTCCTTGCTCGTCTTCTTCTTCCTCTTGTCGACATGCTCCGTCGTGGACTCGTGGTCGATCGTGGTACTAATAAATCTTGCTTCTCTCCTCTGTTCCGAACCATCGACTGACTGGACTGCAGTACAACGAGATTCTCGGCAAGGGGTCCTCAAAGACTGTGTAAGAAGTTCGATCATCTCCATCGTCGATTCCCAAATCCTAACAAGCGTCGTCGTGGTGCGTGGCACTGATTGCTGTTCCTGCGTGTGTCCGTCCATGCCGTGGCGACCATGGCGCAACCAGGTACCGGGCCTTCGACGAGCACCGGGGCATGGAGGTGGCGTGGAACCAGGTGCAGCTGCACGACTTCCTGCGCGGCCCGGCGGAGCTGGAGCGCCTCTACGGCGAGATCCACCTGCTCAAGTCCCTCCGCCACCGCGCCGTCATGCGGCTCCACGCGTCCTGGGCCGACGCCGCCGCGCCCCGCCTCGCCGTCAACTTCGTCACCGAGCTCTTCACCTCCGGCACGCTGCGCCAGTACCGCCTCCGGCACCCGCGGGCCGGCGCCGCCGCGGTCCGGCGCTGGTGCCGGCAGATCCTCGACGGCCTCGCCTACCTCCACGCGCGCGGCGTCATCCACCGCGACCTCAAGTGCGACAACATCTTCGTCAACGGCAGCCAGGGCCAGGTCAAGATCGGCGACTTCGGCCTCGCCACCGTGGCCCGCCGCCGCGGCTCGCCGCACGCGGCGCGCTGCGTCGTGGGCACGCCGGAGTTCATGGCGCCCGAGGTGTACGCGGAGGGCTACGACGAGCGCGCCGACGTCTACTCGTTCGGCATGTGCGTCCTCGAGATGGTCACGCTCGAGTACCCCTACAGCGAGTGCGTGCACCCCGTGCACATCTACAAGAAAGTCACCTCCGTAAGAAATTGCCTTCGTTCCGTTCTACAGATTACTCTTTTTTTTCTTTCATCCATCGATTGATTGATCAACTGCTGTTTCTCTGGGCAGGGGATAAAGCCGGCGGCTCTGTACAAGGTGAAAGACCCCGCGGTGAGGCGGTTCATCGACAGGTGCCTGGCGCCGGCGTCGCGGCGGCCGAGCGCGGCCGAGCTGCTCAGCGACCCGTTCCTGCAGCTGGAAGACGGCTGCGGCCTCGGCTACGGAGACGACGCGGACTACAGCGCCATGTACAACTACCTGCACCAGCCCGCGTGCCTGGACCACCACCACCATGCCGGCAGCATTGGCTCCACGGCGAGCAACGGGGTGGTGTCCAATGGCGGCGGCGGCGGCGGCGGCAGATGGGACGACGAGTCCGAGGACGAGGACGACGATGGCAGCATGTTCCAAGGCATCGACCAGCTGTTCAACGAGCACGAAGACGACGAGCTGCACGTTGCTGGTGTCGACATCACCATCAAGGGCAAGAGGATGCAGGACGGACGCATCTTCCTCCGGCTGCGTATCGCCGACAAAGATGGCACAGGTGATGGCACTCTCGCTCTGACCATTGAACGTTGAAAAAAAGAAAGAAAGAAACATCTTGTTTTCAACGCAATGCGCGGAGAGACCTTAATTTTCTTGTTCATTATTATACTTATACAGGGAGGGTCCGGAACATCTACTTCCCCTTCGACGCGGACGCGGACACGGCGCTGAGCGTGGCCACCGAGATGGTTGCGGAGCTGGACATCACCGACCACGAGGTGACCCACATCGCCGAGATGATCGACGGCGAGGTGGGCGCGCTGCTGCCGCACTGGAGGCCGGGTCCTGGCATGGACGACGACGACGGCGGCGGCGCCGGTCCGGACACGTCGGGCGCTACCGACCGCTGCAAGAACTGCCGGTCCAGCGCGTCCTCCGCCGGGTCGCTGGACGACTACATGTCGGCGGCGGCGGCGGCGCGGCGCGGCTGCCGGTGCGCGGAGCTGCACGGCCGGTTCGAGGAGATCACGTTCCAGGCCGACGAAGAGCAGGTGCGGTTCCAGGGCTCTGGGTGCAGCTCCGACGACGGAGGCGGGCAGGCTGAGCAGTGCGCCGGGGACGGAGGCAGTACTGTAACTGAACGTTCAGACCAGCCATGACCTGGTTCCTCGCAGGAGCAACTCCTGTTTTAAAAATCTGAAAATGTCACCAGTGCAGCCGCACAGCTGCTTGTAAGTGAACTTTTTTGTGGCTCTGGTTGAGCATACGATCGTTAAGACGGATATAGTTTGAAGTTTCAACAGGCAGGTGCTTTCCCTGATCTTTGTTGTTGTTTTTTTTTCCACTCTAAAACTGTTTTGTAGAACTCACACAGAATGACAGAATAGTGTATTATAAATAGATAACCAAAGACAGTTGGATATTCGAGATCATCTATCTATCTATTTATCCATGACCCTATTCAGTGATCCGTCCCAAAAAGTAGCACCGAGAGGGACATGCATGCTTAGCTGACATGCAGAAAAAAAGCATCCCTGAGCTGCCATATGAAAGATGGCAAGTTGGATGCCTTTGTGTGTATATATATGCACTAGATTAGGCAGGAAGAAAAGCTAGAGAAAGAAAGGCCCTGTTCCAAAGCTGCATCCCAGGACCAAACAAACTGGGCGCTGAACCCTTCTTCCGTTCCCTGTACAGCTACAGCCCTAGTGGAAGCAAGCCTAGATACGATTGTGACATATATGCCTGATTGCCTGGGGGGAAAATAATATATACCAACCATGCAAACCTGCAAATTGCTAGCTACTGGGGGGGGGGGGGGGGGGGGGGTATCCACTGATGGTTTCTTTTTCTCACACAAAATCCCAATTTGGTCAGTTGGAAGCCCAGTGCTGCACAGAGGGATATGCTATTGTTTCATCAGTTGGACCAAAAGAACTAGGGAAAGATGGCCACCTTCTAAATAGGGTGTTCTTGCATGTTTTTTATTATTTTTTTTGGCTCAAGTATAGCGCTAGCAGATGAAAGGCGGTGCCAGGTTAGTTGCATAGGTTTTAACCAAGCTTGGGTTTCAAAATGGGCTAGATGTGTTGCGTGCAGTGCAGATAAGAAGGGGCCGCCTTGCCAGCAAAAACCGAACAGGATCGAAACTGGCAAGGTTTGGCATGTCACATGTGGCGCTACTCTTGCTCTTGGGCATCAAAACCGAACAGGACAAAGACAACAGCTTCTATAGATGCTCCTAGTTTCCTGGGAATATTTATTATAGCTAGCTGCTTACCGTAGTCTAAAGAAGAATATGACGGAATCCAGATCTGCAGCCTGTACTGTAGGCCTGGCCTGCCACAATCTAAGGGTAAAGGGGGGGCTTCTTCTGGAAGTAGGAGCAACGGGTCCCCATCCAGAGGATACTGTATGGAGACGGATCGGCGATCCTGGCTTTTTATGGGTGCAGATCTAAAGATGCAGAGAATTAAAATCCATGAAGGCACAACAAGGTGCACGCACGCATCAATCGGCACAAAATGTACGAAAGATGTGGTGGCACTCACTTTCCTTGCAATAATTCTCCTGCATCTTTTATTGTTCATTCATTTCCCCTCTTTCACATGTTGCGAATTAGACATGTGAACCATGAATGAGTAATTCTCTGCAGAGGAACCTGAAAGAAAAAATAAAAAATAAAAATAGGCTACACCACACATCCCAGTAATTCTCGAGTCCGTCAAAGATTTGTGCTTGAGTGCAGATCGTCTAGCTAATGGCTCGGTGGGTGATTGCAGTTTCTGAAGGTGCGGCTGCATGCATGTGCGTGAGGAATGAATGATTGGGCAGCTGAGAGCAACCTTGCTTTGAACAGGAAGGCAGGCAGCCATTGTTTTCAGATAAGCATCAAGGCGACATCAGGCGTGCATGCGTGTTAGGTTTCGGTGGTAGGGGACGAAACGAAAGGCATGCCTGCCGCACTGGGCTCAATAACTCGCCTCGTCCAATGGCCATGTGTGGGCTGAAGGTCACTGTTCTGGCTTTCTGCAGACCTGGTGGTCTAGGTTCTGCTGCCGGTGCCCAATCATTTGTGGCGATGAGCTACTACAGCAAGGAACTGCATGTTCTGGAGGTTTTCATTTGTCGCAAAAAAAGTTGCGAGGAATTAATTTATTCAGTTTGTTGCTGGATTGTTTCTCATGAAGAAAAACAAAAAATTTCTGTCGTCAGTATAGGTTGTGCAGCTCTTTGACCAGGTTGCCATAAATAATTGAGCACCGGCAGGAAGAAAAAAAAACTAGACAGACATAAGTGATATCTTATATATCTACTCCCTCCGTTTCGTTTTAGTTATCGCTGGATAGTGCAAAATTGAACTATCCAGCGACAACTATAAAGAAACGGAGGGAGTATAACACAGTTGGGTGCAAAAGATGCTAGGATGACGTACAGTTGGATGGTTCTTCTCCTTTGCAGATAATGCCATGACCCACTGTTTCTACTGCAACCACAAGAAAAGAATGGCCTCCCTGACAATTTAAAGCCTGTGAAGGTTGCTGGAGCGAAGATTCTTCAGCGCCACTGATAATCGGGCCCAATCTCTACAAAATCGTTCCAAGATTACACTACCTTTTCTACCAGCCTTCAGCCCAAAGTGTCTAAGGATTTTTGTGAAGACACACACACACACAAAAAAAAAACAAGTACAAGATATGATGGCGATTTGAATTTAAGAATTTCCATCAAGGCTGGCCAGCTATCTTAAGAGTCCTTCAAGGTGAGATAGCTCTCCACTTGATTTGTAAAGAGCTAATGCATCTTCAACCCTTCCATTCTTAAAGTAGCCATCAAGCCAATGGAGACCATATGATCAAGTTGCTTAATGGACTCATCCACCTTCACATGGAAGCAATATCCATTTATCAGTATATTATATGAAATAACATCTGGTTTCACACCAGGGCGTATAGCCAGATCAAAGAAATCCTGTGCTTCCACAACACTTCCTTGCATTGGTTGTCCGTTATTGTGTTCAAGAATATGCAATCAGCATTGGATGGATGCCCCTATTGATCATTTCAAAAGTCAGTCCCCAACCTTCTTCCATTCACCAATGGTACAGAGACCATGTATTAGTGAGGTAAAACATACGATGTCAGGAGACAACCCTTCACTGACCATGCATCTGATTGAAATGGTACACATCATCCTCCACCCTGCCTGTCTTGCAAAGAATGTCAATTACCGTGCTTTAGCTGACTAAATTTGGCCTCAAACCATTCTGTCGCATCTCTGCAAACACAGCCATTGCCTTATCTACTGTTTCATGTTTAGCGTATGCATAAATCAAGATGTTGAAGACACGATGTTCAATTGGAATACCGTCTCGAATCATCAAATCAAGAAGATCATGCATATCAACAAGAGCTCCTTTGGTGGCGTACCCATGAAGCAAGCTGCAGTAGGTGGTAGCATTGGGTTTTTGACCCCTCCGAACCATTGAATCAAAGATACTCCTAGCTTCTGCGCATCTTCCAATCTTGCAGTAATAGTCAATCAGCATATTGTAAGTGACAACATTCAGTTGAAGACCACCTCCAGACATCTTTTTGAGTAGTCTCACTGCCTCTACCAACTGTCCTAAAGAGCAATATCCATGGATCAAGCTGTTATATGGCCTAGTATTTGGCATAACACCTTTATAAAGCATCTGTTGTAGGGATGCTTCAGCCTTGTCCATTGCTTGAGCCTTGCACAGGCCATCAATGACTGAGCTGTATGTCACAAGATCAGGTGGAAACCCCTGGCCCGGCATTTCATGAAACAGGAAGTAAGCTTTGTCGACCTCACCTTCTTTAAAGAGGCCATCAATGACTATGTTATATGACACCACGTCGGGAGAACAGTTGTATCCGCCATTGGCCGTCATGTGAAGCAGCAGCTCAAGAGCCTCTTGACTCTTCTTCTCGGCGCAGAGCCCCTTGATAAGAGCATTGTAAGAGAAAACATCAGGCGTATAGCCAAGCTCCGGCATCCGTCGGAACACCATATCCATCGCGTCACCAGTCCTCTTGCCATCACAGAGACCCTTGATTAGCTGGTTGAGGACCACGTTCTGCACCCTCCATCCTGTCCTGAGGAACAGGCCAAAGGCAGCGAAGGCGAGGTCCAAACGCCCAACATTGCAGAAGCAGCGGATGAGGATATCAGCGAGGTCCAAACGCCCAACATTGCAAAAGCAGCGGATGCGGATATCAAAGGCGCAAGCGTTGGTGGCCATCATATTGACGCGGGACCGGGCCATGGTATTGAAAAGGGACACCGCGAACGCGGCGCTCTGGCCTATAGGACAGTAGTGAAGGCGTGCACCGAGGCCTGTCTGGCCTGAGGAAGCAATTCATCGAACAGGTTGAGCGCGTCCTCTCGGCTGAGGCTTCTGGAGCGGTGCCGCTCTAGGATGATCCGCTCCAGCTCCTAGCACGTGCGGCGGCCAGAGCTGCCCCCTCGCCACATGCCTTGTAGGCTTGTACTCCTGTGTGGTGGGAGCGGCGGTGGAGTGGATGGGCCGAACGGCGCGGCACAGCGCAGCCAGCGAGCAACTGGGCGGCACAATGGTTGCGTGATGCACCTCCGCACCAGCCGTGGTCCCGTGAATCAGCGGCGTGCACGATTTGAAACGGCAGGAAGCTGGGATGGCGAGCGAGGTGCACTCGCCATGTTTGCCGAGCGGGAGATCGGGGGTATGCGAAATTGGGAATCGAGGTGCATGCGTCATGCGTGTATGGTGCTGTTCGAGGCGTCCTCGGTACTAGGATTAATTTGTCCTCTATAGGCTGATTTGGTGATTAGGAATCCCTATGGACTAGTTTGGGAGCCACAAAACCGGAGGGGATTGGAGTGGCTAAAATTCCCTCCTTATATAATTTTGAATAAAGAGGGGATTTTAGCCACACCAATCCCCTCCGGTATTTGGACTCCCAAACTAGGCCTAGAGGATCCATGAGTCCTCTTTAATTCAATTTTAAATAGCAAGAGGATTTTTTTCCTTTCGGGATCCTCGATCACCAAATCAGCCTTATAGGTGTACATTTGTGTCGTGTCACGGTTCAGGCACGAAATAGTTTAGTGCCGGGCCGGGTTTGGACCGAGGTCACGGCCTATGGGCGGGCACGAGCACGACCTGTTTAAGGCAGACACGAAATGGCCCATATATCTATACTATATTTAAAACACCAGTTTCAACAGTCGTCACGCGTCATTTTTTACAAATAACACCTCACAGCTATTTCAAATTAATCTGCTGCATTTCAAATTAATCTGTTGTATGACTATACTATATTTAAAACATCAGTTTCAACGGTCGTCCTGTATAATTTTTTTACAAATAACCCCTCACATCTATTCCAAATTAATCCGCTGCACGCCTATAGATGGCCAAACGACGGCCCGACACGGGCCAGACGCCCGCAGGCCACAACTCTGGCCCAAGCATGTCATGCCGGCCTACTGACTATGTCGGGCTAACGTCGGCACATTTGATTTCGAACCCATGCCCTATAATGGAAGAATGGCAAGAGACATTGGATGAAGCTGTCTAACCAGTAGAACATCATGCTCAGATGTTTTTAATATTAAATATAAATTGTATATATGTATATACTTTTTTTGTAAAATAAAAATATATAATCGTGTCGGGCCAGACCAGCACTACGGACCGAGGTTACAACCCAAGCACGGACTACGTTCTTGACTCTTGCAAACTCTTGCAAGCATTAGGTCGTTTCTAAGATCACATTGGCGCAATGGACTCTATGGTGTTTGAGGTTACTGGATGGAGCAACAATGATTTGTCACACTAACAGTAAAATGAAAAATTATTTGTTGGTTTAAATGTTAGTAATTGCTACGAATTAGCATAATTTATATAGAGTGCATCCAGTTTTTATTGATGTCTGACTTTAGCAATCACTCCATATTTTGATCTATCTTTTTATAAGTTTGTGTTCATGCGACTTATTTTAGAAACTTGAGCTCACAAACTTTTCTTAGTTGGTCTCTGTATGGTGGAATTATATTATTTTATATTTTTTGTCCGTTCAGTCAGTCGTTGTGAACTCTCTTCTAATCGCTCACTTCATTTATCGTGTTGTACCAAGACATATTGCATGGAGTAAACAATAACATCAGTTAACCAAATCAAAAAAATTATACGGAGAGCGGAGACAATAAATAAAAAATCTTAATTTTTTTGGTGGATAGTTTACGTGGGTATTGTTGTAAGCCGTCGCAACGCACGGCAACCACTAGTATTTATTAAAATCACATTTCATTCCACACTTTCATGTACTTGATAAAGAACACAAAGCTAGAGATAATGTTAGTTAGATGTTTTTTGTAGCTTTGAATTAGAGCATGTGATGTAATTTTATTTTTGTTATGAACATTAGATAATGAACTGAACTTACGAACTTTATATAGAGCTGATTATACTCTTTTTTTTTCTAACAAAATGATTTGTAAACAAGGTAGTCATTACATAGCTCTAGTAACTTAATACAAATATTAAGTTTACTTTAGGTCAAATTTATTTGTCTTATCTTTTATTTGTTTTATTAAATTTGTTTTAAATTTCGGGCTCTGATGTGAATTTTGGGCCATGATGCGAATTTCGGGCCAAAAACTGAATTTCGGGCCGCCCGAAATGAGCCCGGCACGTTTAATCAATTATGGGCCGGGTCGTGGGCTGAGGGCTAGACCTGTGGGCCAGCCCGACACGACCCGAAATTCAAATAATACGGGCCTTTTCGGGCTTGAGCTGGGCCGGGCCGGGCGGCCAGAATGTACACCTATATTGCCGTCGCGAGAAAGACGAAAATGGTGTTGCCCGGACTCGAACCGAAAACTTTAAACCAGTTTGGGCCATAGGCCCACTTGGACTATTTAGCCGAAACTTTAATTTTTACTATTTGTTGTAACAAATTAATAGAATAAAGTTCTTTTATATCTTTGTATCTCTTGTGTTTGTGAGTTAAGAAGCATTAGACTATATTCAGTAGCAAATGATTCGTAACACGTTATCAACATGATAGCTCTTACAACGGAGTTCACAAAGCAGTGGAGGTAAGTTCACTTCACCGTAAGAAGTTTATGGCCATGTTTAGTTTGCTGTCTAAGTTGCCACACTTTGTCTAACTTTTATGTTTAAGGTTAGTTTTTCAATTCAGACGACTAACTTTAAGCAAAATATGCACAGTTAGCCACGAACCAAACATGCTCTATGTATTTTTTTTATCCCTCCTCTTTGTTCGGGCATAAACACAAATGCATGTATGAAAAAAACATCTCTTTAGCAGATTTAATCGCCGGCTTGAAGCCGAATGAGATGCAAAACAAACAGAATCAAGAAATAAAAAGCGACATCCATCCTATCAAAGGAATAGTTTTTAGATAGAAAGGAATAGGGACATGTTGTCATCCTTTTTCCTTACATGGCGGTAAGACCAGCCAAGCATGAGCTTGTGAGAACTTTGGTCACACAAGCCACCATGTGTTGCGCATGCTAGCAACCACCGCTCGACGGGACGTAGATCGTCGTTGCGAGCAGGTATGAGCGAATGCGTGGGCCCTGTCCCCGCTGTTGCCTCATTACAGGAGAGCACGGACCCTGCCGCCGCCTCGCAGGCGAGCACGCAGGTCGGCCGCTGCTGCCACCACTCCGTGGGCGCGCGAGCGTGCAGCACCAACCGCCGTCACGCGGCTGAGGGCGCGCGGACGTGCGCCGCCGCGACCACAACGCGCACGGGCAAGCACCACCGCAGCCCAGCACGCGACGGTGGGCGCCGCCGCCGAACAAGCGTGTGCGAGCACAGCCTTCAAGCCCTGCGCGGACGCTGCTTCGATCAGTAATAGAAGAGAGAGAAGGAGATGTAGCACGAGCAGGCACCGAGGCAGGGAGGCTGTGCATCCACTATACGGGAGCGGGCGCAGTCGCCGTCACGCCGGCACCACGGCCAGGCGGCCATGGCCAGGAGGGCGTGCGAGCGGACGCCACCGCGCCAGCACCAAGGGCGTGCGGGCGAGCGGGCGTCGTCGCGGGCGTGGCCAGGCAGGCGAGCGACCACCGTCGTAGCTGCCAGCGCGTGCACGATGGAGATGGAGTTGGTCCGATCTGGAAACTGAAAGAGAGAGAAGAATGAGGATGACGGCTGCTATGGGAATCCTAAATGGCGCCCCTCTCATATATAGGCCGAAATAGGTTGGGCCTCGTAGGCCTTGCAAAACTAAAATAAGGAGTTATGCCTTTTTGTAATATCTCTTAATTTATAGAAAAAGTTTAAAATAACCATGAAAATGTTGAAAATTGATGAGAAATTTTTTCATACAAATAAAGGAATTGGGATCAGAATTATTTGCTATTTATACATTTGAATATTGTACTATTTATTTAGCATGTTATTATAATTATGATTTATGAATTTGTATTTAAAGTGCCATAGGAAATTACAAGAAGTAATTTTCCTCATTTTATAGATGTATATTTTTTTAGTAATGTTTTAAAAAATGAACGAAGGCCTAGAATACTTAGTATTCTAAATTTACAAGAAGTAAATCTTGAAGCACATAATGAAATACCTAGAAAGGATATCACATGAAGCATTCCACATTGCATCCTGTGCATATGATATTAAGCACATTGTATGTAGTGCATATTAGCAAAAAGTGCATTACATACTATGTGTCGGGGACCATAATTAGGGGTACCCTCAAGACGCCTAATTCTCAGCTGGTAACCCCCATCAGCATAAAGCTGCAGAGGCCTGATGGGTGCGATTAAGTCAGGGATCAGTCCATACGAGTGACTCGATCACGCTTCACCCGAGTCTAGCCTCGGACTCGGGCAGCCGACCTCGAGGGACTTCCGTCTCGCCCGAGGCCCCCCCTTTTAACGGCGGACACATCTCCGGCTCGCCCGAGGCCTTGGCTTCGCTAAGAAGCAACCCTGACTAAATCGCCGCACCAACCGACCGAGTTGCAGGGGCATTTAACGCAAAGGTGGCCTGACACCTCTATCCTGACGCATGCCCCCCGGCAGAGCCGAAGTGACCGCCGTCACTCCGCTGCTCCACTGACCGGTCTGACAGAAGGACAGCGCCGCCTGCGCCACTCCGACTGCGGTGCCACTCGATAGAGTGAGTCTGACAGGCAGTCAGGCCTCGCCAGGGGCGCCATAGGGAAATCCGCTCCGCCCGACCCCAGGGCTCGGACTCGGGCTAAGACCCGGAAGACGGCGAACTCCGCTCCGCCCGACCCCAGGGCTCGGACTCGGGCTAAGACCCGGAAGACGGCGAACTCCGCTCCGCCCGACCCCAGGGCTCGGACTCGGGCTCAGACCCGGAAGACGGCGAACTCCGCTCCGCCCGACCCCAGGGCTCGGACTCGGGCTCGGCCCCGGAAGACGACGAACTCCGCCTCGCCCGACCCCAGGGCTCGGACTCCGCCCTGGCCTCTGCCGAACGACTTCCGCCTCGCCCAACCCAGGGGCTCGGACTCGACCTCGGCAACGGAAGACAGATTCGACCCCAGCTTCGGAGGAGCCCCCACGTCGCCCAGCCTCGGGCGCGGGCCCGCCACGTCAACAGGGAGCGCCATCACCACTCTACCCCAAGCCAACTCGGGCCGCAGAGAACAAGACCGGTGTCCCATCTGACCTGCTCCGCCAGATAGGCAATGATGGCGCCTCCCAAGCTCCATGACGGCGGCGGCTCTCAGCTCTCTTACGGAAGCAGGTGGACGTCAGCAAGGACTCGACCGCTCCGACAGCTGTCCTTCCGCCAAGCTCCGTTGCTCCTCCGACAGCCACGACATCACGCCAGCAGGGTGCCAAGATCTCTCCGGCTGCCACATTGGCATGTACTTAGGGCGCTAGCTCTCCCTCCGCTAGACACGTAGCACTCTGCTGCACCCCTCATTGTACACCTGGATCCTCTCCTTACGACTATAAAAGGAAGGACCAGGGCCTTCTTAGAGAAGGTTGGCCGCGCGGGACCGAGGACGGGACAGGCGCTCTCTTGGGGCCGCTCGCTTCCCTCACCCGCGTGGACGCTTGTAACCCCCCTACTGCAAGCGCACCCGACCTGGGCGCGGGACGAACACGAAGGCCGCGGGACTTCCACCTCTCTCACGCCCGTCTCCGGCCACCTCGCCTCTCCCCCCTTCGCGCTCGCCCACGCGCTCGACCCATCTGGGCTGGGGCACGCAGCACACTCACTCGTCGGCTTAGGGACCCCCCGGTCTCGAAACGCCGACAGTTGGCGCGCCAGGTAGGGGCCTGCTGCGTGTTGACGAACAGCTTCCCGTCAAGCTCCAGATGGGCAGTCTCCAGCAACCTCTCCGGCCCGGGACGGTGCTCCGTTTCGGGAGTCTTGAGTTCATGTCCTTCGACGGCAGCTACGACATGATACTCCTTCCACCGCCGTGCGACAACGACAATGGCGGCCGACAACCCGCCCGCCGGCGGAGGAATCGACGACATCTTCCCCGCGTGGTGGAAGAACAACATTCGAGCTCGCTCTGTCCTCTCCCCCGCCAACGGAGGAGGAGGCGGGGCAACCAAGGCCAAGCGGGAGGCCGCGCTTCGCCGGCCGTCGAGCGAATCGACGCCCCCGACGCCCAGACGGAAGGCACGCCGGGCGTCGACCTCGCGTTCGAGACGAAGGCAAGCGTCGTCCCCCCGCGACACGCTGATCCCGAGCAAGAAGACGACGCCAGCGCGCTCGCGGAAAGCTTGCAGGACGTCGCCCTTGTACCTGAGATGACGGCGCAACCAGTCCCCGATGTGACTACGTCGCTCCGCGTTGACCAAAAGGTACTGACTAATCCCCATCTTACGTCATTTCGACTCGGCCTCAACCCGCCTAGCAACCTTGCTTTGGCGGGCGCTCTCATTGAGGTGAGTGCAACCCCACTGGGGTTTCGTATGCGGTCGCCTTGGGACCGGTTGACGGACGTCTCAACCTACGGGCCCTCTGGGTCCGAGGAAGATGACGATCCCAGCATCTGTTGGGATTTCTCTGGACTTGGCAACCCCAGTGCCATGCGGGACTTCATGACCGCATGTAACTACTGCCTCTCCGACTGTTCCGACGGAAGCCGCAGCCTTGACAACGAGGGCTGCGGCCCAAGCCGCGAATGTTTCCACATCGAGCTAGGGGATCCCTCCGAAGGCAACCATCTCGGCATGCCAGAGGACGGTGATCTTCCTAGGCCGGTGCCTCGCGCCGACATCCCGCGAGAGCTAGCTGTGGTCCCCGTTCCGGCGGGGGGTTACGACCCACAACTCGAGCAAGTCCGCGGGGCGCAGGCCAGGCTCAACGAGGGAACAGGAGCGCTTGAGCCGATCCGTCGGGACGTCGGACAGGTATGGGCGGGCCAACCCCCGGCCGGAGAAATACGTCACCTGCCCCAAGGTCTCCAGCACTGCGTCGCCAACGATGTCAGGGTCAGGCCGCCACCCGCATCCAGCGGGGTCGATCAGAACCTGCAGCCGCAGCGATGCTCCTCCGCGCGATGCCGGAGCCATCAACTACCGAGGGTCGGCGGGTCCAGGGAGAGCTCAAGGATCTCCTGGAAGGCGCTGCGGCCCGACGGGCCGAGAGCACTGCCTCCCGAAGGCAGGGATACCCCTCGGAACCTCATGCCGCGACTTCCCGATTCATGCGGGAAGCCTCGGTCTACACCGGGCGCACGCGCAACACCGCGCCTGCGGCCCCGGGCCACCTCGGCAACGAGCACCATCGACGCGACCGTCGGGCCCACCTCGACGAAAGGGTGCGCCGAGGCTACCACCCCAGACGTGGGGGGCGCTACGACAGCGGGGAGGATCGGTGTCCCTCGCCCAAACCACCCGGTCCGCAGGCCTTCAGTCGGGCCATCCGACGGGCGCCGTTCCCGACCCGGTTCCGACCCCCGACTACTATCACGAAGTACTCGGGGGAAACGAGACCGGAACTGTGGCTTGCGGACTACCGCCTGGCCTGCCAACTGGGTGGAACGGACGACGACAACCTCATCATCCGAGACCTCCCCCTGTTCCTCTCCGACGCTGCTCGCGCCTGGTTGGAGCACCTGCCTCCGGGGCAGATCTCCAGCTGGGACGACTTGGTCCAAGCCTTCGCCGGCAATTTCCAGGGCACATACGTGCGCCCCGGGAATTCCTGGGACCTTCGAAGCTGCCGGCAGCAGCCGGGAGAGTCGCTCCGGGACTACATCCGGCGATTCTCGAAGCTGCGCACCGAGCTGCCCAACATCACCGACTCGGATGTCATCGGCGCGTTCCTCGCCGGCACCACCTGCCGCGACCTGGTGAGTAAGTTGGGTCGCAAGACCCCCACCAGGGCGAGCGAGCTGATGGACATCGCCACCAAGTTCGCCTCTGGCCAGGAGGCGGTCGAGGCTATCTTCCGAAAGGACAAGCAGCCCTAGGGCCGCCCATCGGAAGAGGCTCCCGAGGCGTCTACTCCGCGCGGCGCCAAGAAGAAGGGCAAGAAGAAGTCACAATCGAAACGTGACGCCGCCGACGCGGACCTTGTCGCCGCCGCCGAGTACAAGAACCCTCGGAAGCCCCCCGGAGGGTCGTGCCACCCGCGGAGGGTGGCAGGGCCCACGATGACGACAAGAAAGAAGATCACCAAGCAGGAGAATACCCCGAGGTCCGCGACTGCTTCATGATCTACGGTGGGCATGCGGCGAATGCCTCGGCTCGGCATCGCAAGCAAGAGCGCCGGGAGGTCTGCTCGGTGAAGGTGGCGGCGCCAGTCTACCTAGACTGGTCCGACAAGCCCATCACCTTCGACCAGGCTGACCACCCCGACCATGTGCCGAGCCCGGGGAAATACCCGCTCGTCGTCGACCCCGTCATCGGCAACGTCAGGCTCACCAAGGTCCTGATGGATGGGGGCAGCTGCCTCAACATCATCTACGCCGAGACCCTCAAGCTCTTGCGCATCGATCTGTCCTCCGTCCGAGCAGGCGCTGCGCCCTTCCACGGGATCATCCCTGGGAAGCGCGTCTAGCCCCTCGGACGACTCGACCTCCCCGTCTGCTTCGGAACACCCTCCAACTTTCGAAGGGAGACCTTGACGTTCGAGGTGGTCGGGTTCCGAGGAACCTACCACGCGGTACTGGGAAGGCCATGCTACGCGAAGTTCATGGCTGTCCCCAACTACACCTACCTGAAGCTGAAGATGCCGGGCCCCAACGTGGTCATCACCGTCGGCCCCACGTACAAACACGCGTTCGAATGCGACGTGGAGTGCGTGGAGTACGCCGAGGCCCTCGCCGAGTCCGAGGCCCTCGTCGCCGACCTGGAGAACCTCTCCAAAGAGGTGCCAGACGTGAAGCGTCATGCCGGCAACTTCGAGCCAGCGGAGACGGTTAAGGCTGTCCCACTCGACCCCAGTGGCGACGCCTCCAAGCAGATCCGGATCGGTTCCGGGCTCGACCCCAAATAGGAAGCAGTGCTCGTCGACTTTCTCCGCGCAAACGCCGACGTCTTTGCGTGGAGTCCCTCGGACATGCCCGGCATACCGAGGGATGTCGCCGAGCACTCGCTGGATATTCGGGCCGGAGCCCGACCCGTCAGGCAGCCTCTGCGCCGATTCGACGAGGAGAAGCGCAGAGTGATTGGCGAAGAGATCCACAAGCTGATGGCAGCGGGGTTCATCAAAGAGGTATTCCATCCCGAATGGCTTGCCAACCTTGTGCTTGTGAGGAAGAAAGGGGGGAAATGGCGGATGTGTGTAGACTACACTGGTCTCAACAAAGCATGTCCGAAGGTTCCCTACCCTCTACCTCGCATCGATCAAATCGTGGATTCCACTGCTGGGTGCGAAACCCTGTCGTTCCTCGATGCCTACTCAGGGTATCACCAAATCCGGATGAAAGAGTCCGACCGATGAAAGAGTCCGACCAGCTCGCGACTTCTTTCATCACGCCGTTCGGCATGTACTGCTATGTCACCATGCCGTTCGGTTTGAGGAATGCGGGCGCGACGTACCAGCGGTGCATGAACCATGTGTTCGGCGAACACATCGGTCGCACAGTCGAGGCCTACGTCGATGACATCGTAGTCAAGACAAGGAAGGCTTCTGACCTCCTCTCCGACCTTGAAGTGACATTCCGATGTCTCAAGGCAAAAGGAGTCAAGCTTAATCCTGAGAAGTGTGTCTTCGGGGTGCCCCGAGGCATGCTCCTGGGGTTCATCGTCTCCGAGCGTGGCATCGAAGCCAACCCGGAGAAGATCGCAGCCATCACCAGCATGGGACCCATCAAGGACTTAAAAGGCGTACAGAGGGTCACGGGATGTCTTGCGGCCCTGAGCCGCTTCATCTCACGCCTCGGCGAAAGAGGTCTGCCTCTGTACCGCCTCTTAAGGAAGGCCGAGTGTTTCGCTTGGACCCCTGAGGCCGAGGAAGCCCTCGGGAACCTGAAGGCGCTCCCAGCTGATGGAGAAGCCCTCTTGGTCTACGTCGCCGCAACCACTCAGGTGGTTAGCGCCGCGATTGTGGTCGAGAGGCAAGAGGAAGGGCATGCATTGCCTGTTCAGAGGCCAGTCTACTTCATCAGCGAAGTACTGTCCGAGACCAAGATCCGCTACCCACAAGTTCAGAAGCTGCGGTATGCGGTGATCCTAACGAGGCGGAAGTTACAACACTACTTCGAGTCTCATCCGGTAACTGTGGTGTCATCCTTCCCCCTGGGGGAGATCATCCAGTGCCGAGAGGCCTCGGGCAGGATCGCAAAGTGGGCGGTGGAAATCATGGGCGAAACAATCTCGTTCGCCCCTCGGAAGGCCATCAAGTCCTAGGTGTTGGCGAACTTCGTGGCCGAATGGGTCGACACCCAGCTGCCGACAGCTCCGATCCAACCGGAGCTCTGGACCATGTTTTTCGACGGGTCGCTGATGAAGACGGGAGCCGGCGCGGGCCTGCTCTTCATCTCGCCCCTCGGGAAGCACCTACGCTACGTGCTACGCCTCCATTTCCCGGCATCCAACAATGTGGCCGAGTACGAAGCTCTGGTCAACGGGTTGCGGATCGCCATCGAGCTAGGGGTCAGACGCCTCGACGCCAGCGGTGACTCGCAGCTCGTCATCGACCAAGTCATGAAGAACTCCCACTGCCGCGACCCGAAGATGGAGGCCTACTGCGATGAGGTTCGGCGCCTGGAAGACAAGTTCTTCGGGCTCGAGCTCAACCACATCGCTCGGCGCTACAACGAGACTGCAGACGAGCTGGCTAAAATAGCCTCGGGGCGAACGACGGCCCCCCGGACGTCTTCTCCCGGGATCTGCATCAACCCTCTGTCAAGATCGACGACGCTCCCGAGCCCGAGGCACCCTCGGCACAGCCCGAGGCACCCTCGGCCCCCGAGGGCGAGGCACTGGACGTCGAGGAAGGGCAGAGCGGGGCCACGCCTGATCAAGATTGGCAGGCCCCGTACCTGCAATATCTCCGCCGAGGAGAGCTACCCCTCGACCAAGCCGAGGCTCGGCGGGTAGCGCGACGCGCCAAGTCGTTCGTCTTACTGGGCGATGAGGAGGAGCTCTACCACCGTAGCCCCTCGGGCGTCCTCCAGCGATGCATCTCCATTGCCGAAGGTCAGGAACTCCTGCAAGAAATACACTCGGGGGCTTGCGGCCATCATGCAGCACCCCGAGCCCTTGTCGGGAATGCTTTCTGGCAAGGCTTCTACTGGCCAACGGCGGTGGCTGACGCCACTAGGATTGTCCGCACCTGCGAAGGGTGCCAATTCTATGCGAAGCAGACCCACCTGCCCGCTCAGGCTCTGCAGACGATACCCATCACCTGGCCCTTCGCTGTGTGGGGTCTGGACCTCGTCGGTCCCTTGCAGAAGGCGCCCGGGGGCTACACGCACCTGCTGGTCGCCATCGACAAATTCTCCAAGTGGATCGAGGTCCGACCCCTGAACAGCATCAGGTCCGAGCAGGCGGTGGCGTTTTTCACCAACATCATCCATCGCTTCGGGGTCCCAAACTCCATCATCACCGACAACGGTACCCAGTTCACCGGCAAAAAATTCTTGGATTTCTGCGAAGACCACCACATCCGGGTGGACTGGGCTGCCGTGGCTCATCCCATGACGAATGGGCAAGTAGAGCGTGCCAACGACATGATTCTACAAGGGCTCAAGCCCCGGATCTACAACGGCCTCAACAAGTTCGGCAAGCGATGGATGAAGGAACTCCCCTTGGTGGTCTGGAGCCTGAGGACAACGCCAAGCCGAGCCACGGGTTTCACGCCGTTCTTCCTGGTCTATGGGGCCGAGGCCATCTTGCCCACTGACCTGGAATACGGCTCCCCGAGGGCGAGGGCCTACAACGAACAAAGCAACCAAGCTAGCCGAGAAGACTCACTGGACCAGCTGGAGGAGGCTCGGGACAAGGCCTTACTACACTCGGCGCGGTACCAGCAGTCCCTGCGACGCTACCACGCCCGAGGGGTCCGGTCCCGAGACCTCCAGGTGGGCGATCTGGTGCTTCGGCTGCGGCAAGACGCCCGAGGGAGGCACAAGCTCACGCCCCCCTGGGAGGGGCCATTCGTCATCGCCCAAGTCCTGAAGCCCGGAACATACAAGCTGGCCAACAATCAAGGCGAGGTCTACGGCAACGCTTGGAACATCAAACAGCTACGTCGCTTCTACCCTTAAGATGTTTTCAAGTTGTTCATATACCTCGCACCCACGCAAAAGTTTAGTCATCAAGGAAGGGTCGGCCTCGCCTCGGCAAAGCCCGACCCTCCCTCGGGGGCTAAAAGGGGGGAGACCTCCTCTGCGTCGAATTTTTCCTCAAAAAAAAGATCTCTTTTTAGCAGAATTTCTTTCGTGCTTTTTGACTACTTCGAAAAGTGGATCCTGGAAACGACGGAGTACACGTAAGCAGCCAAGGCTGACCGAGCCGAGGGACTCCTACGCCTCCGGGATACGGATACCTCACTCATCACCTTCTGCGATAAGTAACTCGCGTTCGGATAAAGCGACTCCGTGGACCGAACAAGTCTTCACGTTCGGAAGCTCTTCTGCCAAAGTGGTCCTTCAAGCTTTCTCGACTAAGTCGGAGACAGGGCCTCATGGACGGACGAAGGTACGCGTAAGCGGCAAGGCCGACCGAGCCGAGGGACTCCTACGCCTCCGGGATACGGATACCTCACTCATCACCTTCCGCGAGAAGCAACTCTCGCCCGCACAAACATCCCTGTTACCGACGGAAAGTCCAGATGCTCGGAATAAGGGGAAAAGAGACGCAGCTTTGCAAGCGCAGCGAGGGTGTGTTTTCTGGCCTCAGCGGCCGCAGAAGGCACACGCTACAAGACGATCTGATCCTGCAGGCTCAGGTCTTCACGCTGAAGGGGGCCGTAGCACCCTCGGCGTCGACGACGTCTTCAGCAAGGTCCGACGCAGCCTCGGACGGCGGCGCAGGGACTTCTCCGGGAATCCGGCCCGAGCAGGCGGCTCGGCCGGCTACCCCCGGGGCCTCGGCCAACCATCTTCCAAGGGCGCTAGCCCGACCCGAGGCCTCGGCTGATCGACTCCGGCGTCGGATCCGCTGACGGACAACCCGGCTAGGCTCCGGCCAACCAGGTTCCCATTTTCGAGCCAACTCCGCCTCTGTTCGTACTGATATCGCTACCCCCGGCCTCGACTCATCGAAGAGCGGCCGAGGGGTCTCTTTAACTAAGCTGGAGGAGCCTCAGACAACAAGGCCGATCGAGCCGAGGGATTCCTACGCCTCCGGGATACGGATACCTCACTCGTCACCTTGACACGGGGCGACTCATGCTTGGTGAAGCGGTACAGATAATAAACAGGCGAGACTTAGTGCTCGAAAATGAGGAAAAAACACGGCTCCGTGCCGAAATTACATACATGTTTAGGCCTCGACAGCCACAATGAACAAAAACCCTGGCAATCGAAATGCCATTACAAACGGAACTCCGGTTCCCCCTCCGCAGGTACAAACAACCCCACTCCATGGGGGAAGGCCTGCGGGGCAACAGAAGACTGACGAGCGGCTCGCCGCCGCCCGTTCTAACTGCGACAACAACCACCCCCGCCCCGGGCGGCGAAGCGGCTTAGGCAGCAGCTTCGGGGCAGGTGTTGCGACAGGAGGGCTCTCACCCGCAGAGGACGAGAACCAGCCATTCAGGCCGGGAGACGGAGACCCAGGGCTACTGGCGCCCTACCTATCCCGACATGGCTGGAGGAAGTCCCCGTGGGACTGAGGGATGCCATTCTCCCCCAGGCGCGGGGGAAGAAAAAGGCAGCCGACCCATGCGGGGGCAGCCCCCCGACTCGCCTCATCCTTCATCTTGGCCTGGATGACGAAAATCCTTGAGGCCGAGGGAGGGGTAGAGGCCGCAGCCTGGCTCGCTTCCCCCACCATCGAACCAGAGGTCGCCATCCCGGGTGACCACCGGTGGAGGGGTGCGGCCAGGCTGTGTGATGAAAATCCTTGAAGCCGAACGATGGCTGAAAGGTACCAACTCCCACGGAGTTGTGTTCCTCCAACGAGGAGGCGGAAAGACGATGGGTACCCCCCATCCGGGGGCTTGGAAGATGGAAAGACACGACGCATGAGGGAGGAAGAAGACATGGTTGCCTTACGAAAGGGGTCGCCCTCCTTTTAAAGGCAACTCTCCCTACGTGCGCCCCCAAACGCCGCGGGCTGAGTCTTCTCCAACACGCTCCAAGGCCCACCCCTGCGACTCTGGGGCTGGGTCCCGCATGTCATGCAGACCGGCTCCGAGCAGAAGAAGCCAAACCGCCGCGTGTGGTGCGCACAACCGCCCAGCGGTTACAAGCGACCCCCCACTTTTGCCCAGACCAACGGGCGGAAGGGGCGGGCAGCCATGCAGGCGGCATGCAACCGCGCCAGGTGGACGCACTTCTCCGACTTCTGACACGCCAGCCTGGAGGCCCAGGCCCACGCGTCACGCAACCAGCGCGCCAGTTGCTGCATGCAAGCAGCCGCGCCGCCACTTGTGCCACCGTCGCACCTCTTCGGTTGCGGAGCCTATGCCGCGACTTGAGGCGACCCAGCGCACGACCCAGCGGCGCCAGCCTGGCGCGACGGTCAATGCGGCCGAAAGTGGGCCGGCAGTAATGACGGTGGCAGGCGGACGGGAGCAGCAGTCACGTCGTCAGCCAGGCTCACGTCCCATCCAGGGACAGCAAGAGAGCCTCCTCCCACGGCGTGAAGACGGTGCGCCCGTGATCCGTTCCTCGAACGGCTCGCGCACGCGCAACGGCCGCCCCTCCAACCACTCGCCCCGTCGCATTAACTCCGCGGCAGGACAGGCGGCGCTTCTGGCAGGGGAAGCAGACGACGCTTCGCCTTCGCCGTAATAACCGCGCCAAAAAAGGTACGCCACATCGTTCGATTTCATATCCTTTTCCCTTTTTCCTCTTTCTCTATCTCTTGCAACAGGGACCGGGAAAGGGGGATACCCCGAAAAGGATCCTTCCCTGTGAAGGAACCGGGCTCCGAGCCCCCCTACTGATCAGAGGTTCGAAGGCTGGCCCTCCGAAGGGTTCAACAGTCGCCTCAGATCGCGTGGGCCCGACACCCACTACTGGTCAGGGGTTCGAAGGCCGGCCCCCCGAAGGGCTCCATGGCCGCCTCAGGCTACTCGGGCTCCGCGCCCATTACTGATCAGAGGTTCGAAGGCTGGCCCCCGAAGGGTTCACAGTCGCCTCAGACGCCGAGCAAGGGATGACCAGGGGTACGTTCGATACATAACCGAGGCTCGGGCTGCGCTCCCGAGGTACCCTAGGACATTTCCGAGACCAGCGGGAGCGATCTTGTAACGGAATCCCATCGGAGGGAGGCATCGAGCCCTCGGACCCCGTCGCCAGGGGACCGGGTCCGGCAGATCACCCGCAGGTACTTTTGGGCGTGCCTCTGGGCCCCTAGCCGACCCCCAACGAACGGGGCACGGACGTCCACTCGGATTACCCGCTTGCAGCTCACCGGAGACACCATGTTCGGTGCCCATCGAGGGTAACATGGCGCACTCCCCCTCCTCCTTGCGGAAAGGCGACGTAGGGGCGTATGCAAAAAGTCGAGTCTGTCCCTGATCGTCCTCTCGCCCTGTGCGGAGGCTCGGGGGCTGCTCTCGCAAACCCGGCTCCGGCCGAACCGTTGACAGCGTCAACATACCAGCCCGAGAACTTGGGCCCCGACCGTGCACTCGGGCTACGGCCAGTTCGCATGAGGGAACGACCAGACCAGCCGAAGCGTTACGCAAGGCATTAAGACCTCGAAGGAGTGAAACCACTCCTCCGAGGCCTCGGGGGCTACACCCGGCGGGTGCGCTCGCGCGCACCCACCGGAATGAAATGCAACCGAGGAAGGCTGGTCCCCTTGCAAAAAAGTGCGACGAAAGCCTCCAAGCGAGTGCTAACACTCCCTTCGAGGCTCGGGGGCTACTGTCGGGGACTATAATTAGGGGTACCCTCAAGACGCCTAATTCTCAGCTGGTAACCCCCATCAGCATAAAGCTGCAGAGGCCTGATGGGTGCGATTAAGTCAGGGATCAGTCCATACGAGTGACTCGATCACGCTTCACCCGAGCCTAGCCTCGGACTCGGGCAGCCGACCTCGAGGGACTTCCGTCTCGCCCGAGGCCCCCCTTTTAACGGCGGACACATCTCCGGCTCGCCCGAGGCCTTGGCTTCACTAAGAAGCAACCCTGACTAAATCGCCGCACCAACCGACCGAGTTGCAGGGGCATTTAACGCAAAGGTGGCCTGACACCTCTATCCTGACGCATGCCCCCCGGCAGAGCCGAAGTGACCGCCGTCACTCCGCTGCTCCACTGACCGTTCTGACAGAAGGACAGCGCCACCTGCGCCACTCCGACTGCGGTGCCACTCGACAGAGTGAGTCTGACAGGCAGTCAGGCCTCGCCAGGGGCGCCATAGGGAACTCCGCTCCGCCCGACCCCAGGGCTCGGACTCGGGCTAAGACCCGGAAGACGGCGAACTCCGCTCCGCCCGACCCCAGGGCTCGGACTCGGGCTAAGACCCGGAAGACGGCGAACTCCACTCCGCCCGACCCTAGGGCTCGGACTCGGGCTAAGACCCGGAAGACGGTGAACTCCGCTCCGCCCGACCCCAGGGCTCGGACTCGGGCTCAGACCCGGAAGACGGCGAACTCCGCTCCGCCCGACCCCAGGGCTCGGACTCGGGCTCGGCCCCGGAAGACGACGAACTCCGCCTCGCCCGACCCCAGGGCTCGGACTCCGCCCTGGCCTCTGCCGAACGACTTCCGCCTCGCCCGACCCAGGGGCTCGGACTCGGCCTCGGCAACGGAAGACAGATTCGACCCCAGCTTCGGAGGAGCCCCCACGTCGCCCGGCCTCGGGCGCGGGCCCGCCACGTCAACAGGGAGCGCCATCACCACTCTACCCCAAGCCGACTCGGGCCGCAGAGAACAAGACCGGTGTCCCATCTGACCAGCTCCGCCTGATAGGCAATGATGGCGCCTCCCAAGCTCCATGACGGCGGCGGCTCTCAGCTCTCTTACGGAAGCAGGTGGACGTCAGCAAGGACTCGACCGCTCCGACAGCTGTCCTTCCGCCAAGCTCCGTTGCTCCTCCGACAGCCACAACATCACGCCAGCAGGGTGCCAAGATCTCTCCGGCTGCCACATTGGCATGTACTTAGGGCGCTAGCTCTCCCTCCGCTAGACACGTAGCACTCTGCTGCACCCCTCATTGTACACCTGGATCCTCTCCTTACGACTATAAAAGGAAGGACCAGGGCCTTCTTAGAGAAGGTTGGCCGCGCGGGACCGAGGACGGGACAGGCGCTCTCTTGGGGCCGCTCGCTTCCCTCACCCGCGTGGACGCTTGTAACCCCCCTACTGCAAGCGCACCCGACCTGGGCGCGGGACGAACACGAAGGCCGCGGGACTTCCACCTCTCTCACGCCCGTCTCCGGCCACCTCGCCTCTCCCCCCTTCGCGCTCGCCCACGCGCTCGACCCATCTGGGCTGGGGCACGCAGCACACTCACTCGTCGGCTTAGGGACCCCCCGGTCTCGAAACGCCGACACTATGGAAGTCCTACATGAAGTAATGGACTCAAATTTTATTTTCTCAAAAGTATATGGAGCATTTTCCCGAATGTATGGATAATTACATCCAAGATATCTGAAATAATAACAAGTGATTCAAATATTATGAAATTTACAAAGATACACATGTAAGCTTTGATTATGTCATAAAAGGATCAGGGAATTGAAGGTGATTTTATGGTATTGTTTATTACATTTATGCAATACATTTATAAAACAATGCAATTATATTTTTATGGCTATTAAATTTCACGTGAAGCATAGACCACTTATAGGATTGTAAGTGTTTTGTACATATATATATTTCAAATACAAAATCATGGGCAATTTTAAGTATTGTCTTCACATGACATATGAATGCACCATTGTTGCTGACTCGTAGTCGCCGACAAGAAGTCAATCGAGGTGTGGCATATAATTGTTGCTAATTTAAAATCACCGACTTTTACGTCGATCAATAAATATGCACAAGTTTCATGAAGTGAACATATGGTCGATAATTCTCTTGACCAAGTTGAAAATATTTGACAAGAAGTCTAACACTGGCATATAAACAATAGTAACCATTCATACGAACCCTAGAAGGCCATCTTGTTGCTTCTGATGTGCATAACCTCTTATCTAAGTTGCATCATTGCATGCATGTATCATATCCAATTTCGGTCGTCTAAATTGTCAAATGAAGTCACACCGACTTGGTTTGTACCAACATAAGTTTATTGTCAAACATGCAAGAAGTAAATTACATGAAGAGATACCTCCTTGCCCCTAGCCGTATTAGAACCACATGAAGTGGATTGGAGAAGAAAATACTCCAAACGATAGTATTTAAATTAAAATAAATATTTGTTTTGAATGATTTTTTATGAATGATCAACATCTCTTGCATCTTTTTTTAGAATTGTTGTTATAAATATTGCATGAATTAGAAACCCACAGAAAATAGACCCTTCTAGCAAAACGTTGCCAACTCTTGAAGAGAAGGTCACATTATTCTCTTCAATATATATGAATCTTTACTTAGTATGTATTTTGAAGTACAATCGATATTTGTTTCCCTTATATGAAACTCTGCAATTATGTGATTACTATGAAGCATGGGAGTATCATAAGAGCATATCGACACAAAAGGAATTCTAAGAGAGTACACCCAAACAGACCATGAATGTTGCCTGTTATTTCTCAAGCATCTATTTTACATATATGCATAGAAAGAAAAATATGATACTATATTAGTATTTGAAGAAGCATGATCATACGAAGCATCATACTTGCAATACTCTCTCAAGTTTGAGAGAAATCCATAAGAATTAGTTTCAAGAAGAAACAATGAACATAGTATCTTCCCTATGAATTGTTAAGGAATATGGATGATTTTCCATATGAAGTGTTAAGACAGGATTAATGTGAAAAATATTTATGAAATTTTCCCCTTTGAACCATGATTCCATTCTATTAGAATATGTACACTTGAATTGTCAATTTGTTGTTTGGATAAAGAGTTTAGAAGCTCAGATATTATCTCCCTTTGCGACATAGAAATCTCAATTACATCCGCAAAATAATGAGAATAAATCAACTTGTATAACCATCACATTAGTATCCCTTGAATTAAGAAGATTTATGTTAGCACTTTTTTAGCCATTAGGGAAACTAATGGTGCAATACTTTCTTATGAAAAGTGCAGTTTAAAGAATACTTCTTACCTGGAATGGAACTAGGAGATATCCATGGCCATATAGAAACCCTCATTAGGGATTTTAAGAAATTATATGTGTTAAGTATGCTTCATCGAAGTCGTCAAAAGTGAGTGCGCTTCTTAGAAAACATCATACCAATGAAGTTGATAGCATTGCTCATAAGAATTATGGATATATTGTGTAATCATCACTATGAAGTCTAGCAATGTGAAGAAAGATGCCAAATAAAATAAGGATGCACTTGGAAAATATGGTCTTACTAGAATAATTACCCCTTTTTCAAGAAAAGGACATGAAGTCCATAATTTCAAAAGAAAAGGGGCATATAGGCCTATTGCATATGATTACTGCAAATGGTCATAAGAACAACTCCCCAACTTCAAATTTATGGTATATGTACTTACCACAATAATGCCTAATGATCTATTCCACGACATTAGGGGGAGGAAAATAATACTTGAAATAAGAATGCCGAGAAATCGCTCGAAAAGCCAAAAAGATCCCCGTGCAAGACCCACACTAATAAGAAAACTAGGAAATAAAGAAGTCAGGAATCCACATAGTATATTCCCGTGCAATACCAATAAGTAAATTGGAATGTCAATAAGACATTGAAATAAAGTATTGAACTGCCATTTTGTTTTGTGATTTGTAGAGCGTGACCAAGTCGCACTATTGTTTAGTGCACTAGAGAGGACTTAAGTATCGTTAATGGTATTCCTCATCCTATTCCGAGGCCTCAAAGAAAAGTATAGAAAATTTAGTTACTCTAATCCCAAGTACGTGGGGACGCCTGGAGAAAAAATGGATAAGAGAGTGAAAGTCGCCTAGAGGGGGGGTGAATAGGGCGAAACTGAAATTTACAAAGTTAATCACAACTACAAGTCGGGTTAGCGTTAGAAATATAATCGAGTCCGCGAGAGAGGGTGCAAAACAAATCGCAAGCGAATAAAGAGTGTGACACGTGGATTTGTTTTACCGAGGTTCGGTTCTTGCAAACCTACTCCCCGTTGAGGAGGCCACAAAGGTCAGGTCTTTTTCAACCCTTTCCCTCTCTCAAACGGTCCCTCGGACCGAGTGAGCTTCTTCTTCTCAATCAAACGGGAACAAAACTTCCCTGCAAGGGCCACCACACATTTGGTGCCTCTTGCCTAGGTTACAATTGAGTTGATCGCAAGAAAGAATCAAAGAAGAAAGCAATCCAAGCGCAAGAGCTCAAAAGAACACAACAAATCACTCTCACTAGTCACTAAAGCTTTTGTGGAATTGGGAAAGGATTTGATCACTTGGGTGTGTCTTGTATTGAATGCCTAGCTCTTGTAAGTGGTTGGAAGTGTGAAAACTTGGATGTCTTGAATGTGAGGTGGTTGGGGGTATTTATAACCTCAACCACCAAACTAGCCGTTTGGTGGGGCTGTCTGTCGCATGGTGCACCGGACAGTCCGGTGCACACCGGACAGTGTCCGGTGCGCCAGCCACATCACCAGGCCGTTGGGTTCTGACCGTTGGAGCTCTGACTTCTGGGCCCGCAAGGATGTCCGGTGGCACACCGGACATGCACTGTAGAGTGTCCAATGCGCCACTTCGCGCGTGCCTGACTTCTGCGCGCTCTGGCGTGCATTTAATGCTGTAGCAGGTGACAGTTGGCGCCGAATAGTCGTTGCTCCGCTGGCTCACCGGACAGTCCAGTGTACACCGGACACGTCCGGTGAATTATAGTGGAGCAAATTCCCGAAGCTGGCGAGTTCCAGAGTCGCTCTTCCCTGGGGCACCGGACACTGTCTGGTGAATTATAGCGGAGCGTCTCTGGATTTTCCCGAAGGTGAGGAGTTCAGCGTGAAGTCCCCTGGTGCACCGGACACTGTCCGGTGGCACACCGGACAGTCTGGTGCGCCAGACCAGGGCACACTTCGGTTATCCCTTGCTCTCTTTGTTGAACCCAATTATTGGTCTTTTTATTGGCTAAGTGTGAACCTTTGGCACCTGTATAACTTATACACTAGAGCAAACTAGTTAGTCCAATTATTTGTGTTGGGCAATTCAACCACCAAAATCATTTAGGAAATAGGTGTAAGCCTAATTCCCTTTCAATCTCCCCCTTTTTGGTGATTGATGACAACACAAACCAAAGCAAATATAGAAGTGCATAATTGAACTAGCTTGCATAATGTAAGTGCAAAGGTTGCTTGGAATTGAGCCAATATAAATACTTATAAGATATGCATGGATTGTTTCTTCAATTTTTGACATTTTGGACCACGCTTGCACCACAAGTTTTGTTTTTGCAAATTCTTTTGTAAATCTTTTTCAAAGTTCTTTTGCAAATAGTCAAAGGTAAATGAATAAGATTTTGCGAAGCATTTTCAAGATTTGAAATTTTCTCCCCCTGTTTCAAATGCTTTTCCTTTGACTAAACAAAACTCCCCCTAGATGAAATCCTCCTCTTAGTGTTCAAGAGGGTTTTGAGATATCAATTTTGAAATACTATTTTCCCTTTTTGAACTCAAAAGATACCAATGTGAAATTTCCAATTGAAAATCATTTTTTTTAGAATTAGGTGATGGTGCGGTCCTTTTGCTTTGGGCTAATACTTTCTCCCCCTTTGGCATGAATCGCCAAAAACGGAGTCATTAGAGCCCTTAGAATTACTATCTCCCCCTTTGGTCATAAATAAATGAGTGAAGATTATACCAAAGATGGAGTCCTTTTCTCCCCCAAAGATGGAGAGTTACTCGGAGTGATGGCGAAGGATGAGTTACGGAGTGGAAGCCTTTGTCTTTGCCGAAGACTCCAATTCCCTTTCAATATACCTATGACTTGGTTTGAAATTCACTTGAAAACACATTAGTCATAGCACATGAAAGAGACATGATCAAAGGTATATGAATGAGCTATGTGTGTAAAATCAACAAAAGAAGTTCCTAGAATCAAGAATATTTAGTTCATGCCTAAGTTTGTTAAAAGTTTGTTCATCAAGAGGCTTGGTAAAGATATCGGCTAATTGATCTTTAGTATTAATGTATGAAATCTCGATATCTCCCTTTTGTTGGTGATCCCTTAGAAAATGATACCGAATGGCTATGTGTTTAGTGCGGCTATGCTCAACGGGATTATCCGCCATGCGGATTGCACTCTCATTATCACATAGAAGAGGAACTTTGGTTAGTTTGTAACCGTAGTCCCTAAGGGTTTGCCTCATCCAAAGCAATTGCGCGCAACAATGGCCTGCGGCAATGTACTCGGCCTCGGTGGTAGAAAGAGCTACGGAATTTTGCTTCTTTGAAGCCCAAGACACCAAGGATCTTCCCAAGAACTGGCAAGTCCCCGATGTGCTCTTTCTATTAATTTTACACCCCGCCCAATCGGCATCCGAATAACCAATTAAATCAAATGTGGATCCCCTAGGATACCAAAGCCCAAACTTAGGAGTATAAACTAAATATCTCAAGATTTGTTTTACGGCCGTAAGGTGAGCTTCCTTAGGGTCGGCTTGGAATCTTGCACACATGCATACGGAAAGCATAATATCCGGTCGAGATGCACATAAATATAGCAACGAACCTATCATCGACCGGTATACCTTTTGATCGACGGATTTACCTCCTTCGTCGAGGTCGAGATGCCAATTGGTTCCCATGGGTGTCTTGATGGGCTTGGCATCCTTCATCCCAAACTTGCTTAGAATATCTTGAGTATACTTTGTTTGGCTTAGGAAGGTGCCCTCTTGGAGTTGCTTCACTTGAAATCCTAAGAAATACTTCAACTCCCCCATCATAGACATCTCGAATTTTTGTGTCATGATCCTACTAAATTCTTCACATGTAGACTCGTTAGTAGACCCAAATATAATATCATCAACATAAAGTTGGCATACAAACAAGTCACTTTCAAGAGTTTTAGTGAAGAGTGTAGGATCGGCCTTTCCGACTTTGAATCCATTAGTGATAAGGAAATCTCTAAGGCATTCATACCATGCTCTTGGGGCTTGCTTGAGCCCATAAAGCGCCTTAGAGAGTTTATAGACATGGTTAGGGTACTCACTATCTTCAAAGCCGGGAGGTTGCTCAACATAGACCTCTTCCTTGATTGGTCCATTGAGGAAGGCACTCTTCACGTCCATTTGATAAAGCTTGAAGCCATGGTAAGTAGCATAGGCCAATAATATACGAATTGACTCAAGCCTAGCTACGGGTGCATAGGTTTCACCGAAATCCAAACCTTCGACTTGGGAGTATCCTTTGGCCACAAGTCGGGCTTTGTTCCTTGTCACCACACCATGCTCATCTTGCTTGTTGCGGAACACCCATTTGGTTCCTACAACATTTTGATTAGGACGTGGAACTAAATGCCATACCTCATTCCTAGTGAAGTTATTGAGCTCCTCTTGCATCGCCACCACCCAATCCGAATCTTGAAGTGCTTCTTCTACCCTGTGTGGCTCAATAGAGGAAACAAAGGAGTAATGCTCACAAAAATGTGCAACACGAGATCTAGTAGTTACCCCCTTATGAATGTCGCCGAGGATGGTGTCGACGGGGTGATCTCGTTGGATTGCTTGGTGGACTCTTGGGTGTGGCGGCCTAGGTTCATCATCCTCCTTGTCTTGATCATTTGCATCTCCCCCTTGATTATTGCCGTCATCTTGAGGTGGCTCATCTCTTTGATCTTCTCCTTCATCAACTTGAGCCTCATCCTCATTTTGAGTTGGTGGAGATGCTTGCGTGGAGGAGGATGGTTGATCTTGTGCATTTGGAGGCTCTTCGGATTCCTTTGGACACACATCCCCAATGGACATGTTCCTTAGCGTGATGCATGGAGCCTCTTCATCACCTATCTCATCAAGATCAACTTGCTCTACTTGAGAGCCGTTAGTCTCATCAAACACAACGTCACAAGAAACTTCAACTTGTCCAGAGGACTTGTTAAAGACTCTATATGCCCTTGTGTTTGAATCATATCCTAGTAAAAAGCCTTCTACAGTCTTAGGAGCAAATTTAGATTCTCTACCTCTTTTAACAAGAATAAAGCATTTGCTACCAAAGACTCTAAAATATGAAATATTGGGCTTTTTACCGGTTAGGAGTTCGTATGATGTCTTCTTGAGGATTCGGTGTAGATACAACCGGTTGATGGCGTAGCAAGCGGTGTTGACCGCCTCGGCCCAAAACCGATCCGAAGTCTTGTACTCATCAAGCATGGTTCTTGCCATGTCCAATAGAGTTCTATTCTTCCTCTCCACTACACCATTTTGTTGTGGGGTGTAGGGAGAAGAGAACTCATGCTTGATGCCCTCCTCCTCAAGAAAGCCTTCGATTTGAGAGTTCTTGAACTTTGTCCCGTTGTCGCTTCTAATTTTCTTGATCCTTAAGCCGAACTCATTTTGAGTCCGTCTCAAGAATCCCTTTAAAGTTTCTTGGGCATGAGATTTTTCCTACAAAAAGAATACCCAAGTGAAGCGAGAATAATCATCCACAATAACTAGACAGTACTTACTCCCGCCGATGCTTATGTAAGCTATCGGGCCGAATAGGTCCATGTGTAGGAGTTCCAGTGGCCTATCGGTCGTCATGATGTTCTTATGTGGATGGTGGGCACCAACTTGCTTCCCTGCTTGGCATGCGCTACAAATCCTGTCTTTCTCAAAATGAACATTTGTTAATCCTAAAATGTGCTCTCCCTTTAAAAGCTTGTGAAGATTCTTCATCCCAACATGGGCTAGTCGGCGGTGCCATAGCCAACCCATGTTAGTCTTAGCAATTAAGCAAGTGTCGAGTTCAGCTCTATCAAAATCTACCAAGTACAGCTGACCCTCTAACACTCCCTTAAATGCTATTGAATCATCACTTCTTCTAAAGGCAGTGACACCTACATCAGTAAAAAGACAGTTGTAGCCCATTTGACATAATTGAGAAACGGAAAGCAAATTGTAATCTAAAGAATCTACAAGAAAAACATTGGAAATGGAATGGTCAGGTGATATAGCAATTTTACCCAATCCTTTGACCAAACCTTGATTTCCATCCCCGAATGTGATCGCTCTTTGGGGATCTTGGTTTTTCTCGTAGAAGGAGAACATCTTCTTCTCCCCTGTCATGTGGTTTGTGCACCCGCTGTCGATGATCCAACTTGAGCCCCCGGATGCATAAACCTACAAAACATGTTTAGTTCTTGACTTTAGGTACCCAAATGGTTTTGGGTCCTTTGGCATTAGATACAAGAACTTTGGGTACCCAAACACAAGTTTTTGATCCCTTGTGTTTGCCCCCAACATATTTGGCAACTACCTTGTCGGATTTGTTAGTTAACACATAAGATGCATCAAAAGTTTTAAATGAAATGTCATGATCATTTGATGCACTAGGAGTTTTCCTTTTAGGCAACTTAGCACGGGTTGGTTGCCTAAAACTAGATGTCTCACCCTTATACATAAAAGCATGGTTAGGGCCAGAGTGAGACTTCCTAGAGTGAATTCTCCTAATTTTGCTCTCAGGATAACCGGCAGGGTATAAAATGTAACCCTCGTTATCCTTAGGCATGGGAGCCTTGCCCTTAACAAAGTTGGACAATTTCTTAGGTGAGGCATTAAGTTTGACATTGCCTCCCTGTTGGAAGCCAATGCCATCCTTAATGCCAGGGCGTCTCCCACTATAGAGCATGCTTCTAGCAAATTTAAATTTTTCATTTTCTAAGTCATGCTCATTGATTTTAGCATTAAGTTGAGCTATGTGATCATTTTGTTGATTAATTAAAGCCATGTGATCATGAATAGCATCAACATTAATGTCTCTACATCTAGTACAAATGGAAGTATGTTCAACAGTAGATGTAGTGGGTTTGCAAGATTTAAATTCTACAACCTTAGCATGCAATATGTCATTTTTACTTATAAGGTCGGAAATGGTAGCATTGCAAACATCAAAATCTTTAGCCTTAGCAAGCAATTTTTCATTTTCATTCCTAAGGCTAGCAAGAGTAATGTTCAATTCTTCAATTTTAGCAAGTAAATCTACACTATCATTGGGAATTGAAACATTACAAGTATTTGAATCAACCTTAGCGATAAGTTTAGCATTGTCATTTCTAAGGTTGTCTATAGTCTCATGGCAAGTGCTTAGTTCACTAGATAATTTTTCACATTTTTCAACTTCTAGACAATAAGCATTTTTAACTTTAACATGCTTTTTGTTTTCCTTGATTAGGAAGTCCTCTTGGGAGTCCAAGAGGTCATCCTTCTCATGGATGGCACTAATTAATTCATTTAATTTCTCTTTTTGTTGCATGTTTAAGTTGGCAAAAAGGGTACGCAAATTATCTTCCTCATCACTAGCATTATCATCACTAGAGGACTCATATCTAGTGGAGGATTTGGATTTAACCTTCTTCTTTTTGCCGTCCTTCGCCATGAGGCACTTGTGACCGACGTTGGGGAAGAGAAGTCCCTTGGTGATGGCGATGTTGGTGGCGTCCTCGTCGTCGGAGGAGTCGCTAGAGCTTTAGTCGGAGTCCCACTCGCGACAAACATGGGCATCGCCGCCCTTCTTCTTGTAGTACCTCTTCTTCTCCTTTCTTCTCCCCTTCTTGTCGTCGCCCCTGTCACTGTCACTAAAAATAGGGCATTTTGCTATAAAGTGACCGGGCTTACCACACTTGTAGCAAACCTTCTTGGAGCGGGGCTTGTAATCTTTCCCCCTCCTTTGCTTGAGGATTTGGCGGAAGCTTTTGATGACAAGCGCCATTTCCTCGTTGTCGAGCTTGGAGGCATCGATGGGTGTTCTACTTGGTGTAGACTCCTCCTTCTTCTCCTCCGTCGCTTTGAATGCGACCGGTTGTGCCTCGGACGTGGAGGGACCGTCAAGCTCGTTGATCTTCCGTGAGCCCTTGATCATAAACTCAAAGCTCACAAAATTTCCGATTACTTCCTCGGGAGTCATTAGTGTATATCTAGGGTTGCCACGAATTAATTGTACTTGAGTAGGGTTAAGGAAAATAAGATATCTTAGAATAACCTTAACCACCTCGTGGTCATCCCACTTTTTGCTCCCGAGGTTGCGCACTTGATTCACCAAGGTTTTGAGCCGGTTGTACATGTCTTGTGGCTCCTCCCCTTGGCGAAGACGGAAGCGACCGAGCTCCCCCTCGATCATTTCCCGCCTGGTGATCTTGGTTAGTTCATCACCCTCGTGCGCGGTCTTGAGCACGTCCCAAACTTCCTTGGCGCTCTTTAGTCCTTGCACCTTGTTGTACTCCTCCCTACTTAGAGAAGCGAGGAGTATGGTTGTGGCTTGGGAGTTGAAGTGCTCGATTTGGGCCACCTCGTCCTCATCATAATCCTCATCCCCTACGGATGGTACCTGTGCTCCAAACTCAACAACATTCCATATACTTTTGTGGAGTGAGGTTAGATGAAATTTCATTAAATCACTCCACCTAGCATAATCTTCACCGTCAAAGGTTGGCAGTTTGCCTAATGGAACGGAAAGTAATGGAGTAAGTCTAGAAGTACGAGGATAGTGTAAGGGGATCTTACTAAACTTCTTGCGCTCATGGCGCTTAGAAGTTATGGAGGGCGCGTCGGAGCCGGAGGTAGATGGCGATGAGGTGTTGGTCTCGTAGTAGACCACCTTCCTCATTTTCTTTTTCATGTCGCCACTCCGATGCAACTTGTGGGAGGAGGCCTTCTTCTCCTTCCCTTTCTTTTTGTTGCGGGACTCTTCCGATGAAGCCTTCCCGTGGCTTGTAGTGGGCTTGTCGCCGGTCTCCATCTCCTTCTTGGCGTGTTCTCCCGACATCACTTCGAGCGGTTAGGCTCTAATGAAGCATCGGGCTCTGATACCAATTGAAAGTCGCCTAGAGGGAGGGTGAATAGGGCGAAACTGAAATTTACAAAGTTAATCACAACTACAAGCCGGGTTAGCGTTAGAAATATAATCGAGTCCGCGAGAGAGGGTGCAAAACAAATCGCAAGCGAATAAAGAGTGTGACACGTGGATTTGTTTTACCGAGGTTCGGTTCTCGCAAACCTACTCCCCGTTGAGGAGGCCACAAAGGCCGGGTCTTTTTCAACCCTTTCCCTCTCTCAAACGGTCCCTCGGACCGAGTGAGCTTCTTCTTCTCAATCAAACGGGAACAAAACTTCCCTGCAAGGGCCACCACACAATTGGTGCCTCTTGCCTATGTTACAATTGAGTTAATCGCAAGAAAGAATCAAAGAAGAAAGCAATCCAAGCGCAAGAGCTCAAAAGAACACAACAAATCACTCTCACTAGTCACTAAAGCTTTTGTGGAATTGGGAAAGGATTTGATCACTTGGGTGTGTCTTGTATTGAATGCCTAGCTCTTGTAAGTGGTTGGAAGTGTGAAAACTTGGATGTCTTGAATGTGAGGTGGTTGGGGGTATTTATAACCTCAACCACCAAACTAGCCGTTTGGTGGGGCTGTATGTCGCATGGTGCACCGGACAGTCCGGTGCACACCGGACAGTGTCCGGTGCGCCAGCCACGTCACCAGGCCGTTGGGTTCCGACCGTTGGAGCTCTGACTTCTGGGCCCGCAAGGATGTCCGGTGGCACACCGGACATGCACTGTAGAGTGTCCGGTGCGCCACTTCGCGCGTGCCTGACTTCTGCGCGCTCTGGCGCGCATTTAATGCTGTAGCAGGTGGCCGTTGGCGCCGAATAGTCGTTGCTCTGCTGGCTCACCGGACAGTCCGGTGTACACCGGACACGTCCGGTGAATTATAGCGGAGCAAATTCCCGAAGCTGGCGAGTTCCAGAGTCGCTCTTCCCTGGGGCACCGGACACTGTCCGGTGTACATCGAACGGTCCGGTGAATTATAGCAGAGCGTCTCTGGATTTTCCCGAAGGTGAGGAGTTCAGCGTGAAGTCCCGCCAGCCCAGGGCACACTTGGTTATCCCTTGCTCTCTTTGTTGAACCCAATTCTTGGTCTTTTTATTGGCTAAGTGTGAACCTTTGGCACCTGTATAACTTATACACTAGAGCAAACTAGTTAGTCCAATTATTTGTGTTGGGCAATTCAACCACCAAAATCATTTAGGAAATAGGTGTAAGCCTAATTCCCTTTTAGAGAGCTTATCATAGTCCAAAACACCCCCAACGAGATAATGGGGAACTAGTTGAGAGCTAGTAACTGGAGAGTAGCCTGCTAGCGAGGTGCCTTCAGGATATGAATATACCGGTAAATGAAAAAGAAGATAAAGCCGAAACAAATATGAGTTGGTCGGCTATTGCTAAAGGAGCTTGCTACTGTATTGAGAAATATTAGAGTAAAGCAAGATAAAGTGTATAAAGCACCCCTGTGACAAACGACCGTGAATTCTAAAAAGGGATGGTAATACTTGAACAAGAGCAATAGTCATTATATACCTATCATATAATGTTGACTATCTTTAAAAGATGACAATCATTGTAGCAAGGATACAATGACCACTAGCAGCTCATGGTCTTAAAGATCTGTTTTTCCTAATCTTGGGCATTTCTCCTTTGTAAGTATGTTTATCTCAGTGGTAGAAATCAACTTGAAGTTGAATAAAGGGATGGTTAAATAAAGAAAATATCTAGATTTGGGCTTTATATATATTTATATGCACAGAGAACTGTCGTTGCCCATAACCTAGGAAAGGCAAATAGAATTAATCATAGTGTAACTTCAAAAAGTTACCACAAGTATTGAAAGAATGATGAAAAGAGGCAACCATACTTGAAGTATGGGCAAACCACAACTTAGGCATATAGCTTGAGGCATGCTTGAGTGAATATTTGAAACATATACCTTATCATGTTGAAAGGCTTTCAATATAAAAATGTGCATTATGAAAATGCTACTAATTTCTTGGTCATTTGTGAAGAACCTAGACCTATAAGAACCTAAGGATGAGGGGGGGAATACCATGTCGATACACCATGAAAATAACATGAAAGGTAGACACTATATGTGTCATTGTGTTGGATCAGTAATGGCACTAAGTATAAGCAAATACCTTGTGTATGGATCATGAATGTCCTCCAATACATCTGAAGGGTAGAGAAATTTTTGAATTGAAGATCAAGACATGAATCTAAATGTGAATATGAATTCCCTTTGTGGCAAATCAGAATTGAATTAAAGTCAAAAAGTAGACCTTTGTGTCAACAATGACAAACTCATATGGAACCAAAGTCTAGCATAAAGATTTTGTGAAGATGTATACTTTGAATAAGAAACACTCCACGATATAAGCAATGTGGATTAAGGAATCCCCACTACCAACTTATGAAATAAAGAAGCTTGTGTTGCATAAGTAATGTTGGGATATATGCTATGTATGAAAATCCCATTAACATATGATCAAGAAGGCATATGATGAACCACGTTAGAATCTTGCATAATAAGTCATAGGAGGATCTTGTAGATCTACATTTAAGCATTGCATCCATCATTGAAAGGATGGACTTGAAGCAATTATAGAAGACTTAAAGTGTGGTTCTCAAGGGGAGAAATTTGCATACTCCTAAATTGAATCTTGAGCATGAAGTTCAAGTACCTAATTATAGCCTTAAGATTAAATGAATAAAAGGGTGATTTACACTCTTTTCCCCTTAAGTGAGATTTCAATAGAAATTTCTCACGTAAGGTTTTTAATGAGGCAAATCATGCAACACAGCAAGCGTGGGCTATGTACTCTTTCTCCAAAAATTTTCCAATAGGTTTTGTAGAGTTTTGGGACATGTGCATCTTGCGGCAAGAGGGCCAAGGCAGAGTGTTAAGAAACCAGTTTGGTCCCCAAAGGCCCATGTGGCCCATCTAGTCGAAACTCTAACTTTGCACTATATAGAGAGGACACCACCATTTATTATAACCAGTGAACAGAATAGATGAATGAGAATATTTGGTCTTTCTATATTTTTGTGTCTCATGTGTTTGTGAGTTAAGGAGCCTTTGGACTACATTCGGTAGCAAATGGTTCTTAAGAATAACCAGTGACACCAGTTGTTGATTTCCAATTCTCTTGTGCTTCAAAACCAAAAGATGAAGATGTCGCGAAGGTCGCGACGCACGGCGTCGTCGTCCCTGAGCCTTGCCATGGTCATCTTCTCGATCTTCATGGTCCCACTCCTTGGAGACGACGCGGTACATGCCTCCGTTCTCCTCCAGCGACCTGCCGAGCGCCGAGCGTGGCCACCAAGATGGTCTTCAGTGGACCCAGTCTTCAGTGGGCTGGCTACCTTCACCAGCCAGCAACACAGGTCCTGCAACTTTCACTTTCAGGCTGTGGGCCAAATACCTTTCTTCTGTGGATCCTGGGCTGCCTACTATTAACTAGTGTATTGCGCGCGCCCATGCGCGCGTGACGAAGTGAACATATGTATGTATAGTGTGATACTGTGGTGGATAGTGTGTTATGATGGTTGTAGAGTAGATAAATGTTGACGTGGACGAACTTGTGTATGTATGTATAACAGGCAATTTTGGTTGTAAAGTAGATAAATGTTGTAGCACAATTAACACAAACTTAAGAGTACATAGACAGAACATGTATCATACATGAAGTTTGGTTTTAAATAAGCAAACAACATAATATTTATAAAAAAGGAGTTGCGGGTGGCATCGAATTAGTTCCCCAGGAGACGAAAGCTATGTGTTCTCTGATACGGGATGCAGCAACATACATAAAACAAGGCATGTTTTAGTAGGTTGGTCGTACGTACACGAAAGTAGATTGCTTCTGCCAGCATGGGTAACCTTTGTAGCCACACAAAATAGATTCCTGTGAGACTTAAAAAATGTTAATTGTAGCTAGGTTTTTCGTTTGGTACTAAAGAAGATGTTGGTGTATCATGCATACAATGTAGTAGATTTAAGAAAAAAATACGTGATGATAAAAGCAGTATTGAAGAGTGTCGAGTAAATCAATGCAGTAACTATATGTTGTGGTGATAACAGAAATACACATACTTTATGTCCCTAATAAAAAGATCTGTGACAATACTTGAGTTTTGTGACCGGCAATGGGAATATTATTAAAAGTCACCTACAATGCTTCAAAGTTAGCGTAGTTCATGGTGTGTATATAGAAAAGTCACTGAAGATCTTAATGTGCATATACGAACATAACTGTAGTACATATGACAAGGCACATGGAACAAAAGAAATTAACAAAGATATGGTATCCAAACATCTGATTGTATATTATTTGACTATAAAATAGGCTAAGGGATAAAGCAATTACCTCGCTCATGTTGTACTTGAGGAGCAGGGGTACTACTTAACGCCGGAATGAAGAAGTCAAAGCATCAACTGAATTGGTTGTCTATTGTTAATATGGTAAAGCTAGAAGGCATGTTTGAAAACAAAGTTCACAAAGTATAGGAATGGTTCGTGTAGTGCTCATCCTTTTTTACGAAATTAGGTGGGCCATTGATATTTTAGCAGACTGAATATTAGTTGCACCAATAATAAGGGGCTATTCATGAATCTGTAAAATCTAGAAAATTTGAACTGAAGAAAGCAAAACTGGAACAATGTCGCCTAAACTCGGAAGCCTGGTGTCCCTCAACGTGTTGAATGTCACATACAACCAGATCTCAGGTCTAATTTCGACGACGGTCCCAAATTGAGCAGTCTCTATGAGCTGAACCTGGCACAGAATTACCTATCTGGCCTGATCCCTTCGGATATCGGCAAGCTGCAGGAGTTGCAGAGCCTGCTAGACCTGAGCAGCAACAATCTCAGTAGGCACATCCCTGAAAGGTCAAACTAAAAAAATCTAGAACCACAAAGCAATTAGTCAAGAAAAGAATTGTCCCACTATAGAATCAGACCAGGATGCAGTCTTAAACTTTTAGTTTGACATGTATTAACACCATTCTTTCATCCTGGGCAACATGTAAGGTTGTGTTCTTAGTTCTTACAATAAAAAGCTAAAGTAAAGGAACTTCAAGTTGGTTGCTATATGTTAATCATCTAGTTGGAATAATAGTCCAAGTGGACATAGAGGAATGGTTGTTGGCAGTTGGCATAGACTAATGATTAAAAAATATTGACATCAGTATATCATGATTCCTCGTGATGCCCATCACAAAGATCAAAAGTAAAGAGCACTTAAGAAAAATGAAAGAGTGTTTGAACTGCACAACCCAACACTATATGTCATCCAAAAGAACCCAACCCAACCTGCAGTAGGATGCATCTTCTGAACATTAGTACAACCCAACCTATGGTAGAAAACAGGACTTCAGAAGCAAAGATATGCCTCTCGCCTCAAACACGTTTCAATATAGTATTTTTTTCTGCAACGAAACTACTCTATCAATATAGAAGTTTTCCATGCGTTTCTTCTTAGATATTTGACATCACAATCTCTATGAAAATTCATAAAGAGAATCATAACTTTAGCTATTTTTTTGCTAAAGTTATGCCACCTTATTCTCTGTTGTCCAGGTGATCTAGTTTGATGTCTACTTATTATCCACAAATATGTGGAAAAAGTGCTCTGGCAACTACTTACTCTCTTGAAGTAAAAAAGTGTAAATGGAAGCAGATCCTAGACCGTTAGTTAACTTTAGACGTAGAAGTCCAGAACATCTTCTATAATGGTTGGGGATTTAGGCTGAACTGTGTAGTCAACGAGGCATATTAATAACAAGCAGATTACAAAGCAAAAGGGAATAAGGCGCATCTTACTGCAGGTTTGTGCCACATAAAAGCCTACTATAGGATTTGTACAAGGAAAGGGGAAAAGCCACATAAAAGTCTCACACACTGATGTCTAACATGCAGGTAATATCTCAATATCTAATAAAGAATGACTCATAGTACATTAGATCTGACATAAGTTACTATACAGATATACAAACTTCTCATGCTAATATCTAATATGTAGAAATAAAAAGAACCAAAAAAATCAGGTATGCAACAAGAACAAAATAAAACATACCACATTCTCAAACTCACTGTATCCAAATGTAGACACCGACCATTTATATTCATTTCCAAAACAACACTATCCTGACCCTGCAAAGGTATTCACCAACAAAGCACACAATACAAGGTTGGACAAGCATTCTATCAACACCTAGTTATCTGATGACAACATAAGATAACTTGTTTTGTATGCGAAATGCTTTAAACATGATGACTGCTTTTTTTGAACTCCATTGCCAGGTTTTGCAGGTCTGTAGCAAGAGTCCACTGCACATAACAACCAAGAGTATGTTGTCCGTCAAACTGTCACTCTTCAACTTTTAACTGGCTAACTGTCTGATAAATAAGGTTATATCATAACCTGGCCAATACCCAAAGATGGCAGAATGATGTAGGAAACTAACATACTACATATGTAGCAACAATCAACCAAAAAATTCTAAACAAATTCCTCTAGTGTCTATGTCTTTTTTCCCCTTGCCTTATTTTCATGCCCTCACACTACCAAAAGTCAGAAGTATTGCACTACACAAGAAATAATACTACTGGTCCTAACCTAATCAGTAAATACTGGAGAGCGCTGAAATCAGGAGTTCATCCTTGCAACACAAGATTTTCAGTTTTGTTAATAAAACGCCGCCCATAAATCCTCCTAAACACTAAATTCTAACATGATGAAAAAATGTAAAAACAACACCAATGCGAAGACAGTCCAAATCCCCAATGTCATCCTTTGATAACCATCTAAGGTTAATATCATCAGGGTTCAATTTAGTTATGCTCATAGATGAACTAGCCACTCACACATGTATCATTTTTTCATGTGCGGATGTGCCTGTATTTCTCTCTCATGTGGCCATGATTCATGACACTGAAAAACAAGGTGGTACCGAATGCATCTAAAACTAATATAAATAGTCTTCATCTCTCTAATAAAATGTATAACTCCAAGATTTCTACTTTGTAGTGATAGATAGTATCGGTCACCTAAATAACAAAATCCAAAGCTACTAGGAAAAACACATCACAGGCACCTGGAAGAGGAAGCATAGACATGAGCCGGTGTTTTTCTGGTGGGACGCAATCATGAAACAAAGAAAACAAAATGATTGATCATATCATGAAAAATGGAATGCCAAGGTACTCAAGCATATAAAATTATTATCATAGATATATTATCTAGAGTAGAATATTCATCTCCATATATTATTGACAAAAGGAAAGCTTTTCCTGATTGCCTTGCTCCAAGCCCTACAAAACATTGCGCCAGAGGACTATTATTGACAACCCGGTTTAAAAGACCATGTGTTATTTTTTTAGACGCGCAGGAGAACTGCGCCCCATTATATATTAAGCAGAAGAAAAAAGAAAAAACATATACTTAAACAACCATGTCCATTGGTGTTGCATAGTATGGAAATGGGGCGGTTCTCCTATGAAGATACTTCCTTTTATTGCCAAACTGCTTATGAGACACAAGATATAATCCAAACTTGTGTGTTGTAGACAGTGGTAAACCTTAAAATGCCAATAAAACCTCATTATACAAAAAAGAGATTATCAAGCAGATGAATTATAGGATAATAGGAGCAAGAGGACACCAAAAAATAACAATAATGATCCAGGGTGCCGGTGGTGCACCTAGAAGATTTGTTGTTTTTTAGCAGAGAAACTATAAGTGTTGTGTCAATCGTAACACTAACATGGCAGTTGGTAGAATTAAATTGCTAATAAAATTGATTAAAGATATAAACATAAGAGCACGACGTAGATTTGAACCTTGTCACCTTCAGTATTGTATGGCCTGTTATAGAATCATGTACATGCCAATGTCTACGCATTCCATTTTTACCATTAGCACTAATCCATGTATCTACTTCAACAATATCACCCCTGCAGTAGATTAGAGGAGCGAGTTAGAGCGCATGGTAGGAGAATTAGAATGCATGGCTGATGTTACATACCTTGCTAGAATCTGGGAGTAAATCATAGCACGTATGCAAACTCAAATATTTAGAAATGCAGCACCTAAATTCAGAAACTCAGAATCTGGGAGAAAATCATAGCATCTAGGCATTTCGTCAGGCATCTATTAGGCACTAAAATATGAGCGCAACAATTAACAAATACTACCTGTTAATTGGTAATTTCTCCGGGCTGTTAGAGGTGTTTAAGGAAGGAGGTTGTAATACTAACCTTTTGAATCTAAAAAGGTGTTTTGGAGAGTAATGGTGGCTGTTTTATGTTACTGTAACGGTGGAGCATACTTTTTTTTGAAAGAGTTAGAAATGGGTTATATCTTTAAAAAAATATTTGATTGGTGTCTTGTTAATAAATTCATTCCTCAATGGAACAGCTAACTTTTTGTAGTACAAAAACATTGTTTCAAGAATTGTACAGATCATATGTACCGAGGAAAAAATAATATGAGAATCAGTTGTTGTGTAATCATGTCTGCAGGTGTTAAAACAGAAGAGTATTGAAACAGCTTGATGACTAATTTGATTGGTGTCTTGTTAATAAATTCATTCCTCAATGGAACAGCTAATTTTTTGCAGTAGAAAACATTGTTTCAAGAATTGTACAGATCATATGTACCGAGGAAAAAATAATATGAGAATCAGTTGTTGTGTAATCATGTCTGCAGGTGTTAAAACAGAAGAGTATTGAAATAGCTCGATGACTAAAATCTAAGCAATTATATGTCTAGGTATCTTTTTTTAAGCAAATCTGTGTTCCTTCTAATGTTTGTTCAAATATGATATACAAATTGTATATTTCATATAGAAGGAACACATGAAGCTAGACATCTCTCAAGTAAAAATATGGGCCGCAAATTTTAGTATGTATGCAAGCGGATTTCTGATTATGATGAATAAGATTTTTAGGTGCAAACTGTATATTGGTTATAGAAGGTATGTGTGCAAACGGATTAGTGTTTACGATGAATAATATTTTTAGCTTATTAATTTTTGCGTCTGCAGATAATGTTTTAGCTGCAAGCAATTGTTCTACTTCAAAAGTACAAATCTGTCTCCAAACAACACCTAAACGGTTTGTAATGACAACATGGTTTGTAATGACAGCAGCTAGAGTAGCAAAATTGACAGATGATGTATCATTAGCATGCAACCTTTTTTTGTGCAAAATTATAATTCCGATGCTAAAATTACTTCCAAAGCAGCACTTAAACGGCTTGCGGAAACGATAATTGGATTAGCAACATTGAAAGCTTATCAAACAATAGCACACATTCATGTTTTTTTGTGCAAAAGTAAAATATTGTCTATGAACTTACTTGTGAAAGATGCGGACAGTACACTTAGAAGTTTGGAAATGGATTGACGCAGGTCCTTGTAAATTCTTGACATGTGAAGAAAAGAAAAGTATATGAGTACTCGTAGAACTAACTATGGTGATCCAAAGATCAGTATAGAAGTACACAATTGATCATGCATCTTGATATAGATTGTACTGTGGAAGTTAATGTTTGAAGTTAATGCTTTGGATAATAGCTCACGACACAGAAGTCCAAAGATCCATTTGATGGCAAAGGAGATAGCCAAATTACATTGCGCAAATCCATTGAATCATCATGTGGTACATTAGATCCTGTAAATTAAGGAGGGAAAAACAAATTCAATGAAGTACTTGAAAGTACAGTACCCAAATTTCCAACAATGGAATCTCGTGAAGCCTGTACCTTAATGGCGCTCCCATTTCAGTCTAGGCCTGAAACTTCAACATCTCAACACTGGCATCTAGGGAAGAGAAGCATGAGATCATCATACATAACACAATTTGGTACCGCTGTTGTATTCATAGAATAAAAGTATTTTCATATACAAAGTACCAATTGTTCTACTGTGTACATGAGACATCCATCAAAGAACACCACAGTTCTTTTAATTGTTATTGGGATTGATAATGATCTATCTCCAAGGAAAAGCACAGGGCGTGACCAAATGCTTAATGGGCGGCGGTGCATAGATGTACTCCTATGTATCCTCGAGAACAATAATATGCAATTCCATGATTAATTGGGTGTCATCGATGATTGAATGCCAGTAACAGAACTCCCAAGGCGAATCGAAGAATCAGACATACCCGGAGCGGGACGTCAATCTGCGGGCGGAGAGGTTGACGCCTGGGTCCCTACCCTACGCATGACTTCGATCATACGCTCAATGACGCCCTGCACCTTTTCGGACAGCACGTCCCTGATGCCACCTCCCGCGTCCCCGACGTCACCGTCATCGCTGTGGATGAGCTGCCGCCCTTACCGCAGAGTCGCGATGCCACTTGAGCGAGGGAGGGGATGGGGCTTCTGGTGGCATATGCAACTCAACGGGATGAAGCGATGGAGGGGATTGGGCTTCTGCTGTCCATCTGGCGTCATCTAGAAGCTTCGATCCAACAGGACGGCACCGGGTCTCAGGGGCACTGCAGTGACCTGCTGAGCCACGTGCAGGGGGTGAAGCTATGCGGGTGGGGCCGGTGAGCTGCTGAGCCGGTGCCGGGGGTGAAGCTACGCGGGTGGGGCGTGCACACAACGGCTTGCCCAGTGGGAGGGGCGGTGATCTGCCGAGCCGGCGTCTGGGGTGAGGGTGGGGGATGGGCGGCGATATACCGAGCCGGCGCCGGAGGTTAAAGCTACCCGGCGTGGGGCGTGAGCGCGACGACGCACCCAGGCGGGAGGGGCGGCGCCCTAGGGCGAAGCTACGCGGGGGCGGGGGTGTCATCTATAGGCAGCTCCTAGAAGCTTCGCGTCGCTCACGAGAAGCCTGCCTGAGAACGATGCCTAGCCGTTGATCAAGAATCGTCCGCGTGAAAAACTTCTAGGTGACGTGGATACCGTGAGGGGAGCCGTTTCCATCCGGCTTTAATAATAAGGAAATATCCCAAGGGAATGGATGGATAGATGGATTTCTTCACTTTGATGCTTCTTAAGCTGGCCTCTTTAGAGTGGGCTTGGATAGTTTCTTAAGCAGACCTCTTCTTAAGATGCAGATTTTTCTCCTCCTAGCTATGATCTAGCTGGCCACTTATGCTTGTTCTCCGCACTGTGGCTTTAATCTGGCTACGCCTGCGGCTTTTACAGTATTTTATCTATATGGATTACAGTTACAGCCGTCTGAACAACTACAACAGTTGCGGCTCCTAGCCAGCCGAACAATACAAGCTTGGTTACTAAGCATCCGATGGACCTCATGACTAGAGGTGATAATGGATCATGATCTAAATGATTCTTCATAAAATGTTATGGCCTTAAATAAAATTTATTTTAAAATGAATAGAAATAAGGTTCGATCTTAACCTGATTCGATCATTAAATCTTATAGTGTAAAATTTAGAGCTCATTGTCATCTCTAGCCATGACCCCATCCTGGCTTCGGTCTCATGTCGTCAGCCTCTTCTGATCCAACGCCTGTTGACCTGCTTCACCTACCCTGAAGAAAGGCTCAAAGCATGGTAAGCCTCTCAATCAAAAGTTAGACGTAGCAGCCAACTCCATGAACTGAATAAGGGCTTTAATCCAACATCTTTGCAAAGACAGAAAATGTGTTGGTTATGTCACTAAGCCACCTTTGGTCTCTTACTTTGTAGTTTAGGAGCTTAGCATCACCTTCTGCAATCTTTACCCTCTGGGCCCTAATGGAGCAACAGAGCTTATGGCCAAGCCAGCCAAGAAAAGGGTGGTGGGCCATAACAAAGGATCAGGAAAATGCAGATGGCAAGGGCCTAGAAGAGAAGCCAGAGAATGGTCCAGAAGCCTGGCACCACACATCGGTTATGCTCTTTGTTGTCTAAAGAGATTCTGTCTTGCCATTAACTTTTGTCATGAACAATAGATATTATTGGAAAGTCTTTAGCTGGCACCAATTCAGACAAGAAATAGAATTCTAACAGAAATTTTATTATGTGTAGATTTTTATCATGTTTATTTGTTTGCAAGAGACCAAGCGTGATCGGTTTGATCTCGATTTTATTTGCAAATTTTGCTCGCCCCCCTCTTTTGATCGTTTTGAGTTTATTCTTCTGTGGACGACTCGGGTGGATCCATTGTTATTGGAAAAGTTGCTATTCTGAGGAAAAGCTCATTTTCAAAAAATATATATATGCTGCTTCTTTAGAGTTCTATTCTTTGCATAATGGTGTTGTTTTGGATCCTAACAAATGTGAATGCCCCCTGTTCTCCGGTCGGTAAAAGAAAATGTCTTCTCTGGTTCAAAAATATTCAGATGGGCATTCAAAAAAAATGATTCAGATGTCGGGTTGAATTGACTAGTTGATCACGGGAGATTTTAATCTTCATAAAATCCCAGAGGATCAAAACAAGCTGGAGTTGATTATACTGAAATGTCTCTGTTCAATGATGCTATCAGTTATCTGAGCTTGGTTGAGCTACCTCTAAAATGGAGGTGATTTACATGGACTGATAAATAGTAGATACCTCTTCTTGAGCATTTTGGATTTGGATTGGTTCTTCGCATTTGGCTAGTTGGACAGTTTCTTATCCGACCTCAGATGTTGCTACGCTAAGCATGGAGACATCAGATCATGTGTCATGTCTTGTTTCTATAGGCACCTCAATACTGAAGGGACAGGTTTTTCATTTCGAAAAATAATGGTTAGAGCATGAAAGACTTTATATCGTAGGTTTAGGTTTAGGATGATTGGTTGATGGATTCTCAGCACTTCGAATGCAGCAAAGAATCTCACTACTGAATTTTTTACTTAGAAACTCTGATGCAGTTGACAATGAAACCGAAATGAGTCTCCTGCTATTCATTGTCCAGGGTAATCAATCTAACAATTGAACAAACAGAATCACATGAAAAGCAGAAACCAGAAGTCCGAACTTAATGCAATGCCAGGATTCTTCTAAATCCAACAAAATCAACCGATCCAACAATTTAAAAAACAGAAATCCAAACCAGATGCAACCAAAAAAATATTGACAACAATAAGCCAACAACCCGGGGATCATAGGATAGCAAAATACTATTATAGCTTAGCTTGTTCATAGAGACTGGAGGAGCATGACGGCTGATCACACGCGATCAACTATCCCAAGTTTTTACAGGCACAGAACTACCACCGACACTCATGCTGGAGCTACCGACGAATCTAGAGCTACTGACAATATTACGATTGGATCAAAATCCATGAAAGAGGGGAATCTATAGGCGGAATTGAGGGGGGGATCTCGCCAGCGACAAGGCAGGCAGACTACTTCTTGGCCTTCCTGGCCACGCCCTTCCTGGCCGGGGCGGCAGCAGCAGCAGCCTTCTTCGGGGTTGCCACCTTCTTAGGAGCCGCCGCTGCCTTTCCCTTCTTGGCAGGAGCAGCCGCCTTCTTGGCTGCCTTGGCGGGGGAGGCCTTGGCGGAGGTCTTGGCGACCTTGGGAGGGCGCCCGCGGGGCTTGGGCGACGCGGCGGCAGGAGCGACAGGCTTGGCCTTGGCCTTGGCCTTGGGTTTGGGCGACGCCGCCTTGGGCTTCGCAGCGGTCTTGGCCTTCGCCTTCGGCGAGGGCTTGGGCTTGGGCGCGGCCTTGGGTGCCTTGGGCTTGGCGGCCTTGGGCTTGGCGTCGGTGGCCGGCAGCTTGAAGGAGTTCTTCACCCTCGTCAGCTTGCCGGCGGCAGCGAGCTTCTTCAGCTGCACAGTGAGCTGCTTGCGGAAGTTGGTGGGGAGCTTGCCGCCATGCTTCCCCTCGACGTACTTGCTGATGGCCACCGAGCTCGACCCCTTCCTCTCCTTGAGGGCAGCGATCGCCTCTACAATCATCTGCAGCCAGACAGACCCAACAGGTTGCGTCTCAGATTCAATATCGAATTCGCGGACATGAACAGAACAGAGCGACAGAATCAATCCAACAGATTCCATAAGAGGAGACGATCCTAACGAAGCAACGAATCGGCTAGATCGCAACGGACTAAACCTCACCTCAGCGTAGGGAGGGTGCGCCGCCGGCTTCTTCGCCGCGGAAAGCTTCTTCTCCTTAGGCGCCTTCTTCTCCTTGGGCGCCTTCTTCGCCTTGGGCGCCTCGGCCACCTGGGCCGCCGGGACCTCCGCTGGCACCTCGGTCACCGGGACCTCAGCCACAACAGCCTCCTCCGTCGACATTGCGGATCACTACTACTCTCCCCAACCCTCTCCGGAACTACACTACACTACGCTGTTGTCGGCGGCGGAGGCGGTGGGTGATGACTGATGAGACAGGGAAGTGACGAGGAGGGCGTTTAAATAGCGGAGGCGGGTGGAAAGGCTCAGGGACGTAGCGCCGCGCTGCGATTGGCCGAGCGGGTTCGCACGCGGATCGCTGCCGCGCCGCGCCCAGATCCAACGGGCGGGGGGGACGCTCGCCCAGGCCCGTGGCTCGGGGGGGGGGGCGCTGGCGCGCGGCCCTGCTCCTGGGTGGACGCCACTAGCCTGTTGCATCTGTGCTTCTCCCCCGGATCCCCGAGCTCCTCTCTCGCGACGTGATCCACCGTTCGCCTTGAAACTCTCTGCGTTTGTAGGTCACTAAACTAGCTTTCAAATGCGGGTGGTCTCGTCTGATTTGGTCGAGAATTCAGGGAGAAATCGGGAGTTCGGTGAGGGCAGGTCTGCTTCGGGGGAATCTCCGTGCAGGTGTGCTTCTCCTCCGACTTTGGGGCGCCAGTTCTCCCGGCACGGCCAGCCGTTTCGGGCGAAATTTGGTGCGGGCATGGACCCCGAAACTGTCTTTCGAACGGGAGTGGTCGCGTTCGATTTGGTTCGGAATCGAGCGAGAGATTGCCGATCGAGTGGTGGCTGGTCCGGTGCGGCTGTCACGGTACAGCGTCAGTGTGCAACGGGCTCGTTTTTGCCGTGTACCGCAGCACATAGAGTGTGGTGGGTTCAGTTATGCACAGCTAACCAAAAAAAAAGGGTAGATCGAGGCCTGTCACGTATAGCATCTAGACACCGTTGTCAGGATCAAAGAAGTGGGATACTAGTGGCTTGTGCATTCAGCACGAAGGCAGAATAGTGATTGGGTTCTGTGAAGCATTGGATTTCACCTAGCTAGATCCCCCCCTTTTTTCCCCAATCATAAATGGATAATGGCAGCGTGAATTTAAATCGAAAACTGGTGCAAATGCAGAATGAAGATTACAAGAACTTCGTTCAAAAAGAGTTTCTTACTTTGGTCATGCTTGGCGAAGAGAGCGGGTTTTCATGGCAAAGCTGGCATTCCCTGCTCCTCATTGGATGCTCTCGTGTAACCATCATCTTTGAATCCTGCTTATTACTCCTGCCAAAGACGAGAATTTTCACCTAATTAGCATTTAGCAACAACGAATGTGGCATCGGCACACAAGTATATACTTTGTTAATGCGAGATCAAAGTAATGTTCAGATGTAAAAAAGAAAAAGAAATAAAGAAAAGCATCCATATTCCTTTCTAGAATGCTCGAGTCGAGTGAGTGATTAACCGGGCACATGGATATAGAATGTCGAAAGACCTTTTTAAATTGCTATACAAGCATGTTAGGTTCTGATGAAGTATGTAGTGCTCGTCAAAATAGGAGTCAATACTATTTCAAAATGCCAATGCCGAAAGATAGTGAGCACTGACACCATATAAAAAAGTTTAGGCATTCATGTAGGTGTCCTAGGAAACACATTCAAAAAATTTGTTCCTTTTTTCATATTATATTCATATTAACAAAACTTTTTGCTGCTTTTTAAAGCAGGCTAGAGTGACATGGGGAGATGATCTGAGAAAGTTGTGTTGTTTCCATATAGATTATTGTGTGAGGGAGGAAAGATGTAGTTAGACCGACCACACATAGCTATAGAGAGGGGAAAAAAGAAAAAAAATTGCAATTCAATTCTTGTCATTCCCCACTGTTGATCTCATCCACTTTCAATAGGCTCACAACACCCCAGATGTTGAGCCACACCGCTCGCTCGTGCTATCATTGTTCTTCATGCCCCCTACTGAACGAGACAACCGCTCGCTCCCATCGTTGGTCTTCCCTGCCAAACATTCTCCACCTTAAGTCATAAGACGTCGCCGACACCTGGACTAGCTACCCACCCTAACTTAGCCATTCTCTTTAAGATTAATGTCCTATCAAAAACTAATCTCCAACCCCCAAACCCTCCAACACTAAATTTATGGTTCCTTCTTCAACTCTATTTAAAGAGACCCTAGGTCCAAAGCCGCTTCTTCAACCTTACATCGCAAGGTCCAACTTCTTCAACCCCAAACCACCATGCCTCGAGTTGTGAGTGAGAGGGAAATAAAAAGAGGGGGCGAGAAGAGTGACTTGCTTGGCGACCTTTCGTAGTCTGAAGCTGCTACCACCAAAGTTTGTGCTGCTTGACCTTGTAGTCACCAGATCTAAAAGGGGAAAAGAGTTTGGATCTGAGAGGAAGCGCGTTGGTGATCCTTTGAAAAGTTAATAGGTTAAGGAATCACCAGATCTGAGAGGTTGACTTGTTTGGATCCGTCGTAGTCCACGACTGCTGCCAAACTCTTGCTACTTGCCCTCAATGTCACTAGATCTGAAAAGGGTGAGAGAGTTTGGATCTGAGAGGATACGCATTAGTGGTCCTATGAATAATATGTCAGTGCACAATCAATCTATGTGGTTGATCCGCTCGGGGTGCGTTGTAGTCTAGAGCCACTGCCACTGAAGTCTATGTTACTTTCCCTCGCCGTCACCAGATCTGAAAAAGAGAGAGAATTTGGATCTGAGAAGAAGCATAACAATGACCCTATGAAGAGTTAATAGGTCAAGGCGTCATAGAATCTAAGAGGCCGACTTGCCTAGGGATCTGGCGCCGTCACTGCAACCAGAGTCCATACTACTTACCCTCTTTGTCACTGAATCTGAGAAAGAGAAGACTTTGGATCCAAGAGAGCGCACGACGTGACCCTATGAAGAGTTAACGGGTTGAGTGTCACCAAAGCTGAGAGGTTGACTTGCCTGGGGATCCATCGTAGTTTGGAGTCGCTTTCACATAAGTTTGTGCTACTTGCTCTCGCCGCCACCGGAGTTGAAAGGGAGAGAGAACCTGGATCTGAGAGAAAGCGCGTCGGTGATACCGTGAAGAGTTAATATGTTAAGGTGTGGGCCCTACCGCATAAGAGGAAGGCTAAACATGTGATCGGCCACAATTAAGTTTATACCAAATAAAGGGCATAAGATTCCTAGCACATATCTAATGGGCGCAATAATCTTATCTTGAATCATTTGTATGTTATGTAATTATAAATTTAGAACTCAATTAATGTTCTAACATTTTTAAAAATAATATTTGAGACCATAAAATACTTTGCATTAGGAACAAATTGAAAATTTTCGCTTGCCTATTCACCCCCTCTAGGAAACTTTCAACAGACTACATCCCTAAACGTACCTAGACACCCGAGCAACAAGGGATCAGAAAACAAACACGCTCCCAGCCTTCCAAGGCCATGCGGGACTTGAATCTCGATTCGCCTGAGGCACCGCGCGCTGGCCGCACAACTACGCTTCGCCCAAGGCCAGCCTTAGCGAACAGTACGCCTGCGTGGGTTCGCGACTTTCCCGAGGACACCCTCGGGCGGGAAAATGCATGGCCGCCTCGCCCGAGGGCATCTCGAGCCAGGTCCAGGCATGAGCCCAACCTCGACCGACTTCTTAGACCCTAGAATTCGTGCATTTAATACAGTATGTACGACCACCTACCCCGCTGTGGGCACCAAAGTCAACAAAGGGTGACACGACCTCGGTCTAATCTACTCTTTAGTCTTTACTACCCACAACAACGATTAGGGCGTGAATATCAGGCACTATTTCCCCACTCTGACCGATGTTCCAACCACTCTAATCATGACTGCATATCAATGATCCGACCCGGCCTCAGCCCAGCCTCGGACAACTGCACCAACAAAGAAACACGCAATGTCGCATGCTTTACCGCCAACTCCGCTGAAGATAGGATGGCTATAAGAACAACAAGACCGGTGTCCAATCTACTTGTTGCCATCTCGAATGACGCCAGGACCATATCACCACACTCTTCTGTCATGTCAAGCATTGTTTTAAACAATTACGACTCGACAAATGTCTCATCAAGGATTTGCTCGGACGCCTACTCGTGCTCTCGACCCAGCCTCAGCTCTCTATCTCACAAAAGACAACGCAAAGTACCAGGGGCATCCTGCCGGCCATGCCGCAATAGGGCTCGAGCGCACCTCCGGTGACCATGACAATAACGTAACAACACTTGTACGCCCGGGTTTCCTCCTTGCAACTATAAAAGGGGAGCCCATGGCATTCAGAGGGGGAGGCAAGAATACAACACTTCACCACTCACTCCACTCCTGGTATTGGCACCAACCTCAATCACACTTAGAGACTTGAGACCTGGTCCCTCTCTGGACTAGCTTGTTTCCCCTACTATGAGCACCTAGGTGCAAGATAATATAAGTCTCGTCCTCCCTCACTGGAATAGGTCCTTCTTGAAAGTCGCCTAAAGGGGGTGAATAGGCGAAACCTGATATTCACAAACTTTAAACACGCACTAAGGTCGGGGTTAACGTTAGAATTAAATCGTAGTATGGAAGATAGTTCTCCTTGCTTAGAGTTTCTCAATCAATGTGGATAACATTTGGGAGCAAACTCAAAACAATATGAGCAAGGGAACTTTTAGAGAGAGGAAAGAGGGGAAACACATCAAATGAAGATCAACAAGTGAACACGGTGATTTGTTTACTGAGGTTTGGTTCCAAAGAACCTAGTCCCCGTTGAGGAGGCCACAAAGGTCGGGTCTATTCCAACCCTTTCCCTCTCTCAGACGGTCACACAGACCGGTCGAGGCTTCTCCTTAATCACTTGGGTCACTAAGACCCCGCAAGGATCACCACACACTTAGGTATCTCTTGCAAGCTTTACAAAGCACTTAGAGAAATAAGAATGAGAAGGACACATTCTAGTGCCCTATCCACCAAATATTTGAACACAACCATCACACGCACATAGAATTCACAAATACATTCAGTGTCCCTCAGGATGTCACTGCATCAAAATGTCTCTATTTGGCAATGTCTTTCGCAGGAGCAATCGAGGAAGAAGGGCGACTCGAGGCATCAGGCGCAGCCTTGACATGGGCGATAATGTCATCAGGAACCACTACACCAGGCCTCCTCATCAAAATCCGCCCCGCGTGAATGGCTTTGTCCATAGCCTTGTCGTGCTGAGCTCTCAGAACGACGCAGATGTCCTCAGAAGCTTTGGCAGCCAATCGAGCAGTTTCTAGCTCCTGTGCAACGAGTTTCTTCGAAGCACGAAGATCTTTAATGGTCAAATCCTTGGCCGATAATTGTTGTCCCAGCCACTGAACTTCATCCTGAGATGCTTGCAGCTCGTGGCGATGGTGATCCAGATCTGACATAGTGAATCGGTGGCTCCTTTCCAGAATAGTCAAGGAATTGCTAGTGTCACGATATAACCTGTCCAAGTTATCACGAGAGGCCACAAGAGCTCGTCTTTCCTCCTGTAAACAAGAATCAACATTCAGTACCCAACCAACAATAAGCACGACAGAACCAACTAAGAGAGTCTACCTCATACGCCATTCTTTCTGAGTTAAGCTGGGCATTGAGAGAAGAATTCATAGAACGCGCATCGTCCAGCGAAGCAGAAACCCGAGCCAGGTCGGTTTGACCTTGAGAATACTTCTCCTCAAGATTAGATTATCGTCGGGTCAAGTCGGCCTGACTTCGAAGATGTTTTCCTCAAGCTCGGAGCACCGTCGAGCCATATCTGACAAGGTAGCTGAAAAGGGATACATGGTTAAGAACAAGATTGATCAATAGAAGTAACTAAGGAAGAAGCAAGGTCACTAACCAGTATTCAACGCTTTCAAATCAGCAATCTATTTCTGAAGCAACAATGAGTTCCACTATATCAAAGACAGAGCTCCTTCTAGGACAGAAGCACCATACGACCTCAGCTGGGCAGACATTCCATCAACCAAAGCCTGTGATCGAAGACAAATAAGTATGAGAAAGATAATCTACCAAGAAGAGCAATAAAAAGCAAACAATTGACTCACTTAAAGATTGGAGAAGAACAATGGTAAACCCAAGTCAGAGGGAGCGATGTCATGGCTCGACGAAGGAGTATCAGCAGGAACAATTTGAAGAACGTTGTCAGGAGTAAGCTCAGCCCCACCAGCAGATACTAGACCACTTGCATCTAGCTCCCCGACCTCCAAGGCGACTTATTTGTTCGAAGTCACAGAAACATGCATCCCTGTCGCCCCATCGGACCGTGGAGGAGACGACCCAACATGGACGTCCATGGAGGTGTGGGAAGGAGAGCTCACCTGAACACCCTCGGGGGCTAGGTTGCAGCTCGCGCCACCCACCAGAGCTGGATCATTACCGGCAACACCCCCGGGGGCTGGGTTGCAGCTTGCGCTACCCACCAGAGCTGGATCACTACCGACGACACCCTCGGGGGCTAGGTAACTACCAGCACCATTTTCGAAGACCGAGTTTTCTGCAACAGCCACCTCTAATCCTCAGTCACCTCCATGTGAGTCAGGCAATCCTAACAAACGTCTTGACATCGAAGACTGCCTTCCAAAGTCGATGATGCACGAGACACTGCTCGGGATACCTTTAATCCCATGTCTAGAATTTCAGAACAAACAACCATCATGTCATCAGCAGTTGGCTCCGATAGCGTATCCTTAGGGATGACCTCCTCAAGGGCTTGATCAAAATCTGATATTGGCAGTTCCTGAAGGCTAATAAGAGCGGACAGAGCTGGAGAAGGAATATCACTATCCCCCTACTACCTTTGTAATGCCGGTTATTCTTACGATTAAACGAGACTTCTTCTTCGTCTTCTTCGTCCTCATAAAAAATACGGACAACAGCCTGTGCACGGTTACACCCATTGGGATCAACTTCAGCACGGTTACACCCATTGGGTTCAACTTCAGCATGGTTACACCCATTGGGATCAACTTCAACACGGTCACACCCATTGGAATCAACTCAACACGGACGCCACCATTGGGATCAACCTCAGGAAGGACCTCTGCTGGCACTTCATCACAAACCGGAGCAGAAGAACCGACATCCCGGTCCAAGCAAGACAGTCGTCGAAGCCGCCTCTTCTTCTTTTCCTCAGCAGGCGCAGTCGGGCGGCTAACTAGGCGAGGACGTTTTGGGCGAGCACCCTCAGGTTTTCGGGTCTCCAATGCTTTGTCAAGCTCTTGTCCAGCCGTGATAGCCATCGGTTCAGCATGGGTCGAGTCAGAAGATTCTCTAGCTAACATATTAAGTACATCATCTATCTCTACATCATCTGGACTAGCCAACATCTCAAAGTGAATTTGCGTCTCATCATTGGGAAGATTCCAAAGAGGAGCAATCAAAGCTTCAGTGTCCTTGGGAGAGGACCGCACTCTAAGGCCCAGACCACCATCACTAGTAGGAGGGTTGGACACGAAATTGGAAAATGACCTATGAGGTGGCAGATTCCAAGCAGAATAGGCAACATGAGCACCAACATTTGATACTCTACCCCTCATAATCATGTCTAGTCGGCTCACCAGATCCTCAGTAGGAATTTTCTTGTTGATGACCCGGGTAGAGTCATTGATACCACTGTACAAGTAAGCTGGATACGCCCTGTCTTTCAAAGGCTGAATATTCTTGAAGACGAAGTTAGCAACCACAACTTCGGTAGTCAGACCTCTCTCCTTGAGCAGACATATCTCAGCAAGCAGAACTCTAGCCTCTGTTACCTCCAAGGAAGTCGGAGACTCAACCCAGCTCGGAGTACGTATATCTGGCTGCCTCCCCGACCGAGGGGGGAGGGACTTGCAGTGGTTTTCCACAATAAACCACTCAAGGCGCCACCCTTTAATGCTATCCTTGAGAGGAATGTCGAGGTATTCTGTCTTCCTCACGCGGCACATCTCCAAACTTGCACCACCAATGAGTTGGTGCTGCCCCCCCCAGCCATCCCAGGCCGACAATGATACAAATACTTCCAGAGTCCGAAATGAGGAAGAATTCTGAGGTAGGCCTCGCACAGATGCACAAAGATAGAAATTTGCAAGATAGAATTGGGATTCAGATGGGTCAAGTTTAGATTGTAAAAATCAAGGAGACCGCGGAAGAAGGGAGAAACGGGAAGAGCAAGGCCGCAGATGAGAAATGGAACATAGATGATGGACTCGTGGGTATCTTTTGTCGGAACAGTGACCCCACGACAAATCCGCCAAGAGCAGAGCTCTTTTGGAGGAAGAACTCCAACATCAACAAGGTGGAGGAGATCTAATTCTGAAACAACAGACATGTGGTTACCTGCGAACGACAACTGACTGTTGGGATCGATGGGAGGAATGACTGTCGCAACAGAACTCTGCTTCTTCCGCTTGGGCGCCATCGCAATCTCGCCGGCGGATCGAACAAGGGCAAAATCTTAGGGAAACAGAGGAGTGGTTCGAGGCGAAAATGTGAAGTTAGGGCTCAGAACTCAAAAGCGCATGTCGACATGAGTATAGATGGGGTTTTCCCAGGTTGGGCACCATTTCTAAAATGTGCTAAGTCATCACCCGGGAAAGCGAGACTTCCGACATAACTCGGTTGTTACTTCTAAACCGTCGACAACATCCAGCACCACTCAGTCGTTATCTCTAAAACACCGACAGTGTCTGTCATAACTCGGCTGTTACCTCTAAAAACGCCGACGAGGTCAAGCATAACTCGGTTGTTAACTTTAAAACGCCGGCAACATCAAGCACCACTCGACTGTTATCTCTAAAACGCCGACAGTTTCTGTCATAACTCGGCCGTTATCTCTAAAACGTCGGCAGAGCCAAGCATGACTCAGCAGTTACTAGTTATCGCTTGGTAATTTTTTCTAATAACATCGGCAGCGTTAGGCGCGAAGACAAACTATCAATCGACTATAAAGAAAGAACGACAGAAAAGCGAGAGGTTGCCCGGAATAACTGAAATTTCTTCAATACGTAAAGGAGGGAAGTTTTTCACAAACTTAAAGACCAACTCATTATGAGTGAGCCTTTTCTCCCTTTTTCACTACATTACATTACTACATTACTCACTACACTATACTACTAACTACTACTACATTATTCTGCTGCTACTACTACTACTGCTACTACTAATTATATATACTAATATTTAAGCCAGTGGCGCTTGCCACTAGCCTTGCTGCTGCCGCCGCTGCCCTTGCCATTGTCGTCGCCCTTGCCACCGTTGCCTCTGTCGCCTTCGTCGCCCTTGCCGTCGTCGCCTTCGTTGCCCTTGCCATCGTCGTTGCTGTCATCGCCACCACCGCCGCCATCGCCGCCGTCGCCCTCATCGTCGCTGTCGCTGCTACCTTCCTCGGATGAGTCGGAGGAGTTCTCCTCGTCCGAGGAGACCTCCGACTCATCCGAGCCCTTGAGCCCGGAGCGCTCGACGGACGGGATGTACGTCCACACCTCGGTGACTATCCCCTGGGTAGAGATGGCAATGGGTACCCGCTACCCGAAACCCGGTGGGTTTTTGCTCCTATTAGGGTATGGGTTTGGGTCAATTTCTCTACCCATGGGTTTCTTAATGGGTTCAAATGGAAACTCAACGGGTACGTGGGCATGGGTTTGTTCTTCCACTACCCATACCCGCAAACCCATGGGTTTTTAAAACCCGCTTTAAAATCAACATTCCTTATAAATATGTCTCATAATATTATTAATTGAATATGTTCTAATTGAAATAAACTTCATGTAACAAATTTTAGGCTAGAGTTAGTTATCACGTGTTCCTTTTATGCTAGCTTATTAATGTATTGATTGTCATTTATATGATGAATTATTTTTTATGTTGATGTTAGTGGGTATGGGAAACCCGTTGGGTACCCGAAACCCACATGGGTATGGGTTTGGGCAAAATTTTATACCCGTCATGAGTATGGGTTTTTTAGCGGGCGTATTTTTTCTCCGCGGATATGGGTTTGAGCAAGTAATACCCAGCGGGCTTTTACCCATTGCCATCTCTACCCCTAGGAATCGTCCGAGTCATCGGACGACACCGGGGGAGAGGCGTAGACCGACGACCCTCGGACTCGGAGGAAAACTCCTCCTCCGAGTACTCGGAGTCACCAAAGTCCTCCGAGGGAGGACTTGGCTCGCGCTTCCGCTTATCCCCGGAGCGGTGCGACGAACCTCGACCTTTCTTGTTCTTGCCCATGGTCGGTTGGCAGAGAAGAGAAAAGTGGGAAAAGAAGCAACAGACGATCGGAAGATGTGTGAAGACACCAACAAGGCAAGCAGTCTATTTATAGAGGTCGGAGGCAACTGCTCATCTCCTACCACGATCATCGAACAGTCGCAAGTATTCAATAAGCAATTCAAATCGTCTGGAAGCAAGTCAGACAGCAGACGCGGCTTCGCGTAACACGACACCATTTGGACTAAGGTCAACTGCTTGGACGATATGATTACACCCCGCGGTCACGTCAAGTTACTACTCTAGGACAGTTTGCTAAACACTCTGCATACCAAGACGTCCCTCGGTCACACTGTCACACCCGGGTTTCGGGGCACCAAGACCCGGGCGCGAACATAATCACCAGGTGTGCTGGGACCAAGTCTCACACATATGATGAATCATGGCACAGGATCGAATGTCACATCTTTACTATATAATAGGAGTTCTATACAAAATAAATAATTACATTATAAGGAGACAACGGTCCAGCAACCCAAAGTTGGCTAGGAGACGACGACCTAGACCTCTCATGAACTCATCACAGCATCCTCCAAGCGCCTCATCATGTGGTACCTGTTCTTGACCTGTGGGGGGTGTGAGACAACAAGAGTGAGCTTACATACGTTCTTAGCTCAACAAGTTGTGGGGAATAATGTGTATGAACTCGCCAAAGATGGGAGCTCATGTGTAGTGTAAGGCTTACCAAAGTGGATGGTTGAAGATGAGCATTGCTTTTAAAGTTGGTCAAAATTTTATTAGCAATTACTAAGTATAAGTAAATACCAACCCAATTAAGTAGTAGAACAAAAATAACAAGATCACCTGCGATGCAATGCATATGACAAATTGAATTTAGTTCCATAAATTAATCATGTGAGTGTCCGAGCTGCTCATGACCGTGAGCACGACTAGTATACCAGATTTACACTCTGCAGAGGTTGCACATCTTTACCCACAAGTCATGTTACCCATCTGCCAAGAGACGGCCAATCCCATACACCTCTACCGAGGAGGCGAGGCAGGGTAACACTACGATGCCTTTACAAAGTTCCACTAGCTTCAGAAAACCCGCTACAGTTTATAGGAAGCTCCAGTGCAGGAATTCCCTCGCCTGACCGCCATTGCAGCAAAATCAACTGAGGACCTCCCTACACTGACCACTCCCCTACTGCCCTTGCCCCTTTCGGGTAAGGTAGTCTTCCACTAGCTTTCCTAGTTAGTTAGCCAAGGGCGTCCCATTAAACCCTTATGGTAGCACTGTTTTCCCGGGTGGTTCTCCATGTTCCCATTAACATAATGATCTTATCATGAACCGTAAATAATAAACAGATAATAAACATATAATCATGAACAATGTGTATCTCCATACCCAAAACCACATAAAGCAATAGCATGTACTACACAAAAATTTAGTAGTAAAACCAGTGGTGAAACAAGGTATAAAGATAGTCAAATCTAGGGTAACCTATTGGGTCCCATCAAAATTAATCTATGCAGATCATTATGATTAATAAGAACATGACTGGTTAAAAAGGAAGTGATCAAGGGCACAACTTGCCTGAGACTTGAGATTCTAGGTACCAACTTGTTTTTCAGATGACTCATGGCCTCGCGCTAGTCGTAGCAATATAAACAAACAGTGTATAGGCAAAATTAACATTACACCAAACATATATGAAAAATACATATTAATAATATACATATTGAAATAAGATCACAGGAACATGAATTATTAATTTTGGTGCTATAGATTTTAAGTTATGGATTTCCAAAGATTCTATGTGCTTTGTACAAGATTAATTAAGATAACAATTTTAATGTGGCTTTTATGTCAAAACAGTGGCACTAAATGATAAAGAATAATATTACAAAATTATAGGAACTGGAATGGGCTAATTTGGACTTAATATGAATTTTCTATGGATTATACAAGTTTTACAATTATTTCTATACTCAAAATCAATTTCTAAATCTCTTTTTCCTATTTTCTTTAATTCCTGAACTGGGCGCACTAATACAGAGAAGGTCGGGGTTTAACTCCCAAAATAACCCAGACACAGGCGCGGGGACGGAGGGTTATTTTGAAGACAATGGAGGGGTTCTTTTGAAAAACAACCAGGGCCGAAGGGTATGCTAGGATCCGAGCCACGGGATTAGAAACCGAGGGCTAGGATTAGATCGGCCAAACACTGAACCAGTAAGTTTTCTGGGCCACCGGATTGAGGATCGACGGTCCAGATGTGAAAGTCACGCGATCAATTTTCATCCGCCCGATCGAGATCTAACAGCCGCGGGCGAATCGTTATCGCGCTTCTAATCTTGACCGCATGCGCTAGATCGTACAGTCACAATTATTCTGAGCGAAGGGATATCCCCCAAGCTGATCTGGACCATCCCATGCAGATCTGAAGGGATATCCCCCAAGCTGATCTGGACCATCCCATGCAGATCTGACGGTGCTGGTGTTTCTTCTATCCCATGTTGTTGCCCTCCATCCTCATCATAATTAGTGGGAGATGTAACTGTTCGGCCATGATGCAACATGTTAAAATTTCTGTAGCGCTTCTTCCTCTTGTGCTTTTGGATAGATAAGATATTCCTTCACGGAAGCATGTGTTGAAAGCAAACTAGTACTTTGCTAGGAACTCGATTGAAGTTGTCTCACAAAGAGGCTCGTGAGGTGCACAATCATTAGGGAGCTCCTTGCGAAGGAATACAGAGAAGTTATGCAGATGGGCAACGGAGGCGTACTTGGCAGGGTCCCATCTGAAAGGGCAGACACCGAGCTGTAGGGTGGCGAACCGCACCATGAATTCACAGAGTTTGAGGTAGAGCACATCGGCGCGGTCGAGCTCGAAGGTGTCTCACTCTCACCAGTGCGCGCCCGTGACGCCGCACATCTCCAGGTCCACCTCCATGTTCCCCCGCGGCGGACCTGCTGTCTTCCACCAGCGACGGCGGCGATCATCCTCCCCTGGTCTCTCTCTACCCTCACTCTCTCATACCCCATGGATGTTCTCGGTTAGTGCAGCTCCCAGGTCGAGCTCGCCCACATGGTTCATGGGGAAGGCGGTGCTAGAGACGCATATATAGGCATGGATTTAGCGAGTCCGATTTTGGTGTGGGAAACAGAACCCGCCGGTTCTAGCGTCGTCTGTTGCGGTGTATCTGTTGAAGGCGACGACAGGTAGGAGGTAACGCTGGCATCGCGGACGGTTGAGGAGGATGAAGATGGAGTGCCTGCTGCCGGGGCCCGGACGTCAGTGAGACAACACGTGACAGGGGCTTTTTACATTTGTACCACTAGTCTGTCCCTTCTACTCATTTTTGCCACTAGATGTATAACATGTTCATTTCGACCCTTCCATCACGAAGTTTTGCTCAATTTTACCACCGGCGTCCACTTCCGTCCAAATGCACCGTCTTTGACATCGTGGGCCCACGGTCTCACGCGAACCTCACTGGCACGTTTCCCAAATCAGCATTTGGTCGTTGCATCCCCAGATCGGCCCTACGATCCGGTCGTCGCCTACGGGCCTGTTTGGTTCAGCTTTTTTCTGACCAGCTTTTCTGAGAATCTGGCTGTAGGGAGAATCTGACTGTGTAAAGAATCTGAGTATCATTAGGATTACGTGCGGAGGAAGATAAATGTGTCCATAGGACTCAGGATCTAGAAAGTGACGGATTCCTACTATTGCAACGACTCAACCGATTATGTGTTTATATTGATTTTGAATAGTTTTAACCAAACGAATTTTATAGAAGCTGACTGAAAAGCTGAGTGTTTGGCAGTCCACAACAGCTTTTGGTAGCCAGAAGCTCCAAAAAGCTGAAACAAACAGGGTCTACATGCTCTCGGCCACCTCCCAGCATACGCTGGACCGTGCGCCGCCTCCGGCCGCTTGCTGCCCACGCTGCACCTCGTCCGTCCGCTTGTCGTCCACCTCGCTCGTCTCCCCGCATGTGCCTGGCTGCCGCACGGGCAGGGAAGCGCGACGACCTGGCAGAGCAGAGCGGCGATGATCTTGCCTACTGTGGCGTCTGACGAGAGCAATCAAGGCAGCGCCAGGCGAGAGCAGGCCGAGCGGCACCAGGCCGGAGCAGCGGCCAGCGGGGCGATGCCGGATGTAGCAACAACAGCGGGAGCAGTGGGGAATCGATCAAAATCGGTTCAATTTGGGGATAAATTGGTTCCTGCATGTGGGTTCCACATGGGTCCGCGGGTCCCATGATTCAGTGACGGCTCACATGGACGGAAAAGGATGACAATGGCAAAACTGAGCAAAACTTCACGAGCGAGGGGTCAAACTGAGCACGATGTAAATTTAGTGGCAAAAATGAGCAAAGTGACCAGACTAGTGGTCCAAATGTAAAAAGCCCTAAAAAGAAAAGGGAGGCGGGAGTGGGCCGTGCGAGAGAAAATTTGGCCCAGATGCGGTTTTGGTCCCATTTCTGTTTTCTTTTTATGATTTCTATTTCAAATTCAACCATGATTCATCTTTGAATTTCAAGCAAAATTCTAATGTGGACAGAAATCATATCTTCATATTTATTCTTATTACTGTTACTATTATTATTTTTATTATTTATCTTCCTCCTCACGCTTTAATTCAAAAAGGAATAAAGGATTATCATAATTACCTTTCTCAAATTCTTTACTATATATATATAAATTGAGGTCAAATTAAGTCTTGATTCCTTTGTTCAAACAAAAATGCTCATCACAAAATCATCGACATGAGATGCATATTTCTAAACTCATTTATTTGTTACCTGACCAATATAATTCCATTATTTGAATATGCACAAATAGAAGGAGTTCAAATGATCTCCAAGGTTCCATAAATTCTCAAACACTAATAATAATTATATTTATTTATTTTCTTGATACAAATTTTGGGCTTTACACACACCCATTGGGTGGGGGGACGACCAAGAATTTTCAATAGATTTTCCCAAGCAGTCACATCCGTACAGTATACGCAATGAATGTATCAAGACAAAAGAAATATATCGATGGAGATCAGAGGAAAGCCAAATATAGCTACTGAACTGCAAGTCTAGTCAGCATAAGCATTGAAGCACGAAGCGAAATGAAGATTAGCCAAGAGCCATCTAACAGACGTCTAATCTGTCGCCGATCAAATAAATTTCAAACCTAACAGGACATGGGCATACCACGCTACTGGTTTCTAAAGCATGAAGACAAAATGCTGGTATCTAAAGCATAAGCTGATGATATAATGCTGATTTCTAAGGCATGAGACGAAGATAAAATGATGATTTCTAAAGGCATGAGATGAAGATCTTTGAGTGTATTATTTTCAGTAATCCACTCAAAGCTCGGGGGCTACACCCATTGGGTGCACCAATCCTTAACCCCCAAAGGACATAATGCTGACCTCTAAAGCATGAACCGATGATAAAATGCTGATTTCTAAAGCATGAGACAAAGATAAAATGATGATTTCTAAAAAAAGCATGAGATGAAGATCTTTGAGTGGATTATTTTCAGTAATCCACTCAAAGCTCGGGGGATACACCCAATGAATCCTTAAACCCCAAAGGACAGAATGCTGATCTCCAAAGCATAAGCCAGTGACAGAGCACCGATTTCTGAAGTATAAGGCGAAGACCGTTGAATGTGCCAAAGGAGGATAACATAAGATTGTTCTTTACCGAATTGCTCAGAGTTCAGAAGCAACAATTCGACAGGCGTATTTTCAAAGCGTCCATTACCAAAATAAAAAAAACACAAGCTGGACCTAGAATCTTTGGGCTGATTATTTCAAAATCAACTCAAAGATTGGGGGCTTGTGGGGGACAGATATCCCTCGGGTCCACCCAAAGTAGAAAATTGTCTACCGCCTCTCGTGCACCTAGCACAAACCATCGAGCTACAGTCAGCAACACCGTCCTACCCAAAAGCACCTCGAGGGGTAACCCCGAGTGCGTGGTCGGGTCCTAAACACCGACAGACGGTCTGCTAGGGGACTGCGGACGGTCCGCGCCCTGTCAATTCGGACGGTCTGCTCTGCTGACTCGGACTGTCCAGATCCTGATACGGCGGACGGTCCGCGGTCTGATACTCAAATATTCCAACTTTGTAAACTTTCTGATTTTGAATTTCAAATTTGATTTGTCGCTCATATATGGACATTTTGACCAATCCAAGGGTTAGTATGCATGCATATACACATTATGTACTTGAGGAACACAAATTTTCATATAAAACTATTTAGATCAAACAAGAATAAAAAATTCATAAAAAATAACCAATAAATAGCCTAGAGAGCATATTTAGAATCGAAATGCAATACTACACATGTGTATTCAACCTCAAGCCACGTTTGAGAGATTTATCACATTCATTTCACTTCTTAATGTGCAAAACCTCGTTTCATCTAGAGGCTTTGTAAATATATCGGCCAATTGATCATCCGTGCCAATCGAATATATAGTGATATCTCCCTTTCCAACATGATCTCTCAACAAGTGATGTCGTATATCAATATGCTTCGTTCTTGAGTGTTGGACCGGATTTGTAGCCAATTTTACCGCACTCTCATTATCACACATGAGAGGCACATTCTTAAAAATGATCCCATAATCCAATATAGTTTGTTTCATCCATAATAATTGAGCACAACAATTACCGACCGATATATATTCCGCCTCGGCGGTAGAGAGAGCAACAAAATTTTGCTTTTTAGAAGACCATGAAACAAGAGACCTCCCAAGAAATTGACAACAACCGGAGGTGCTCTTCCTATCAAGATTACAACCCGCATAATCCGAATCCGAATATCCAATTAATTCAAATTGAGCACCTATGGGATACCATAGACCAATATTGGGGGTATACTTCAAATATCTTAGAATTCTTTTTGCGGCCTTCAAGTGAATCTCTCTAGGTGAAGCTTGAAATCGAGCACACATGCAAACACTAAACATAACATCGGGCCTAGATGCGGTAATGTAAAGCAAACTACCAATTATTGAGCGAAAAAGTTTTTGATCAACCATAGTACCTCCCTCATCTAAGTCTATATGACATTTGTTGCCATAGGAGTCTTGATAGGCTTTGCATTTTCTAAACCAAACTTCTTGAGCATATCCTTCAAATATTTTGATTGACTTATAAAGATTCCATCTTTCAATTGTTTGATTTGAAGACCGAGAAAGAAGCTCAATTCTCCTATCATAGACATTTCAAATTCTTTTGACATCATTTTTCCAAACTCCTCACAAAACAATTCATTAGTAGATCCAAAAATAATATCATAAACATAAATTTGACAAACAAATAAATCTTTGCCAACTCTTTTAGTGAATAGGGTAGTGTCAACCTTCCCAATTTTAAAGTCTTTGGAAAGCAAGAAATCCCTAAGCCTTTCGTACCAAGCGCGTGGGGCTTGCTTAAGCCCATAGAGAGCTTTAGAAAGCTTGTACACGTGGTTAGGTCTTTTGGGGTCCTCAAAACCGTGAGGTTGTTCAACATACACTAGTTCACTAATCTTACCATTTAGAAAGACACTCTTTACATTTGTGATTCATCATGAGCAATATTATCATTCATAAGAGAAATTTTGCATTTATCACAAATAGAGTTAGTAGGTTGTGGTTCACTTGTAGGACTATCAAGTAAGTCACAAGTGACCCCAACATCCTCGGTGACCACCACAACTTCATGCACAATAGATGAGTTTTGAGCTTCCACAAGCTTCTCACAATACTCTTTTAGATCGTTGTGAGAGGTCTTGAGCTCCTCAAAAGACACTTGGAGGTTTTTATACAATTCCTTCAAGGTCTTAAACTTTTCTTTTTCTTTGTGCATGTAGTCATCGGCCTCACCTAACATTCTAACAAGATCATCATATGAATAGCCATCATCCTCAACATCATCAACATCACCATCATCATCTATACCATTTAAATCGGTGATGATTTTTACCTTAGCATCTCCCTTTGCCATGAGACAATGAGGGGATGAGAAAAGTGAAGGGGCTTCCTTGATGGCAATTCCGGCATTAAGCTTGGATGAGGTGTCATCATCATCTGAGCTATCATCTGAATCCCATTCAACTAGGTAGGCTTTGCCATCTTTCTTCTTATTGTAGAATTTCTTCTTCTTATCATCTCCATCTTTGCCCTTCTTCTTCTTGTTAGGGCAATTCATGGCGATGTGACCGGGTTCCCCACACTCAAAACACTTTCTATCATTGAAGGCATTTCTTCTTGATGTTTGGCCTCTTCTAGGTTGACCCCTCTTCTTCTTCATGAATTTGTTGAATTTCTTTACAAATAGAGCCATATCTCCGTCACTCTCACTTTCATTTTCTTCATCATCACTATCTTATTTTTCAATTGCCTTCAAGCTTTAACTTTGAGAGCGGTTGATTCATTCTTCACTTTCTTTGCCAAACTTATAGCATCGACTTGAGATTTCTTGAATATATCTTGAGTAAGAATTTCTCCCAATACTTTGGTTGGAGAAGTTGTAGATAAATCACTTATTACTAGCAAGGTCACAATAGTGTCATACTTCTCCGGAAGAGATCTAAGGAACTTATGAGTGAAATCCACATCCGGTACATCAAAACCAAGTCCCTTGAGCTCATTCACTATCTCATTTAACCGGTTGAACATATCAGACACACTTTCTTCTTATTTCATAATGAATTGCTCAAATTTTCCTTTGCACACATATAGCTTTGCACTCTTCACAATTGTAGTTCCTTCATGAATTTCCATTAGCTTAATCCAAATCTCATGAGCCGTTGTGAGATTCTTGATACGGTTGAACTCATTTATGTCCAGAGCATCATAGAATACATTCATGGCTTGATCATTTGTAAGAATGTTTTCATTGTCACTAGCCGATGGTTCATCTTGTTTCAACACAACAAACCCATCCTTGACAATTGGCCAAATTTTTCCACCCATTGCTCTAAAATGCATTGACATTCTTATTTTCCAATAGTCATAGTTATTCCCATCGAAATGTGGTGGCTTCCCAATGTGCACATTATTGTTACTAGCCATTTTGTCCAACTCCGGGATGATTAGATCCACAAACAATGGAGTCCTCAGCTCCGATACCACTTGTAGGATCTAGGACACCGGCTAGAGGGGGGTGAATATACGGTTTTGACTAAAATAAAAAACAGTAGAGAAATTTAATCAATATGACAAGAGGTATAAATTCTCTAGTGACAACAAGTAAGCAATCTATGAGAAACAACTATGGTAATTGTATACAAGAAAGACAATATGCGAAATACTAATTACTTGCACGGTAATAAGTAATGCAAGAAGAGAAAGACACCGGATTTTATCCCGTGGTATCGGTGATTTGCCGATCACCCCTAATCCACGTTGAGGTGGACTTCAAGCTCTCACTTGCTCCTCTATCAAGACGCGGCTTGATCTTTGAGCCAAGTGGACAAGAAATCACACAATACCTCGTTTCCACTAGCGTCGCCTTTGCCGCTCCGGCGAGGTAGGCATGAACCCCTCACAATCGACACCGCGGCTCCTCCACAATATTCTTGGAGACCTCGACGGAGACAACACCCGAGCCATCTAGGAGGCGGCAACCTCCAAGAGTAACAAGCCGATGACGCTTGCCCGGTGTACCACCTAGTGCCTCAAGAATCACCAATGGATGCAAATGCACTAGGAACTCTCAATCTCTCACTAGAATGCAATCTCAAGCAAGGAGTGTGAGAGAAAGAGTGGGAGGATCACAAATGAGCTCAATGTGTGCAAGGAATGGCCAAGAAAGCCCTTACACACGAGCTCCCCTTCTATTTATAGTCCACCTCAAAATTCTAACTGTTATGTGCAACTAGCACAGTTTCTGCGCACACGCGGATGGTCCGCGCCCTTAGACCAGACGGTCCGCCGTACAAGTAACGGCTACTTTTCCCGTTTGAAATCTGTCAGAGCTGTTAGAAAAGCGAGGTCTGGACAGTCCACCAACCTTGGCCGGACCGTCCGACACCTAGCAACATGGAGCACCAGAGCCCTGACTACATTGAGATAACACACGCGGACTGTCCGCCATACAAGGCCGGACGGTCCGCGACCTGGGATTCAGTACTGTTCGGGCTCAGGCCCCGGATAGTCCGTAATACAAACACCCAAAAACACACAGTCCCTGCCCAAACCAATTTGGCACCTGCGGACGGTCCGCCGACCCTGGCAGGACAGTCCGCACAATAATACAGGGACTATGCAAAGAGCGACCCTCTCTGGTCAGGACTGCGAATGGTCCGGCCCCAAGGCCCGGATGGTCCGCAGTACAAACATGCAGGACCAGTCCAAAGTGAACATACTTCGGACCCCTCTGGATAGATCGCGGATGGTCCGGCCACTTGGCCCGGACGGTCCGCTGAACCCATGACTTAGCAACTTTTCATTCACGCTTTCGAAAAGATTTTTAACTCTCGAAACTGGAAGCGCTGTTAGACCTCATGCAAATGCAACCAGTAGATGCTCCATGAGGCACTAAGTTTTACACAGACCAAAGTCATTGACCCCTCTTAATAGTACGACCATCTAGCCTACTAATTCGGTCAAATATCTTCTCTAAACTTCTGGAGACCGGCAAAAACAAAAACCTATGTTATACCTTTGCCTTCACTTGATCCACAACCAATGCTTATAAGTCTCCAAGATTTTCTGTTTTATGTGGTCCAACCTGCATTCTTATTTCTCCAAGAACCGTTAGTCCATAAATAGTTGTCATTAATTATCAAAACATCACTAAGGGGCCTAGATGATTCACAACTTCGCTAGGTATCAGTAGTCGTTGCGGCGCTACCACACACGATGAATCTGACCCCAAGGCTTCCAGATTGGCAACATGGTACTTCGGCTACGATAAGACAACCGAGGCCACCATAGGCTCACCCCTCCCTAGGAAGGGCTGTTCATCATCGCCAAGGTGTTGAAACTAGGAACCCACAAGATGTGCAATAGCCGAGGCAAAATCTAAAAATATGCTTGGAAAATTAAGCAGCTACGTCGCTTTTACCCTTATAATTACAAGTTGTCATGTATTTCAATCTTCATAAATAAAGATCTAACCTTCAAGTGAGGATCGGCCCTGTTTCACCTGACCGAACCTTCCTTGGTGGCTAGAAGGGGGGAACACCCTCTGCGTCACTTTTTTCTCATAAAAGTTTTTTTAAAACAACTTTGGGTCGGCTATTTTGATGGCAGTCATATCTTATTTTTTGTTTCTGTTGGCTAATTCACCAAAAATCATTGGCTGTCGGTGTTTATGACCCGACCGCGCACCCGGGGTTACCCCTCGAGGTGCTTTTGGGTAGGACGGTGTTGTTGACTGTAGCTCGATGGTTCGTGCTAGGTGCACGAGAGGTGGTAGACAATTTTCTACAGGTTCGGGCCACTTGGAGAGGCGTAATACCCTACTTCCTGGTGTGGATCTTTTATGTGGGGGTTACAGGGGAATTCTCTAGTATGAAGGATGCTAGAGAATGGAGTAGATGGCTAATGAGTGACCTGCCTTTTGATGGGGTGCCCCCTAGGCTTTATATAATCGACCGTGGGGCACTACATGCGGATATGACGACGACATATCCCTTAGTAATAGTGAACCGACTGAACTTATCTTCCTATAATCCTGCCGACTTATCCTCATTTAGTTCCTACGTCTGAGGGTGCTCCGCGGGAGAATCGGATCAATGCTGCGGATAATGCTTAAATCCAACGAGTCGTCTGGGCCCGAGTCTATCCATTCCCGCGTCAATCCATTCCACCAGCAAATCCTCCCCTGGCCCACGAAGGGATGGCCTTGCAAAATAATGGGCCCAAAGCCTTTCGCGAGGCCTTCTAGGCTTCTAGTGGACCCGGGGGATATCTGTCCCCCACAAGCCCCCAATCTTTGAGTTGATTTTGAAATAATCAGCCCAAAGATTCTAGGTCCAGCTTTGAAAGGGAAATGTGCCCTTGGGCCATTTCTAGTATATTTTGGTGATTAAGTGCCCAACACATATTGAGTGAGTAATTATGTGCCAAATGATGAATGAAGTGCAAATCAACACGAAGGTATGATTCTAGACTTAGTACATTGGTTTTTGTGTACTAACATATTTGTCTAAGTGCTAGAATCAGAGAAAAGAGAAAGAGAAAAGGAATTGGCTGAAGCAGCCAAGACTCAGCTCGGTCTGGCACACCGGACTGTCCGGTAGTGCACCAGACAGTGTCCGGTGCGCCAGGCCAGCTCTGGCGAACTGGCCACTCTCGAGAATTCGACGGCGGCGTACGACTATAATTCACTAGACTGTCCGGTGGTGCACCGGACTGTCCGGTGAGCCAACGGCCGCCAGCACAACGGTCGGCCGCACAATCCACGCACGACACGTGGCCCACGCCAACAGTCGGTTGGGGGCACCGGACTGTCCGGTGTGCACTGGACAGTGTCCGGTGCGCCAACCAGCCCGAAGATTCAACGGTCGGCTGCGCCAGGAATGGAAGGAGATCCGCATCGGACATGCTACAGTGGCTGTCCGGTGGTGCACCGGACTGTCCGGTGCACCACCCGACAGAAGGCAAGAATTGCCTTCCTTGTTGGGTTCCAACGGCTCCCAGCTTCCTTGGGGCTATAAAAGGGACCCCTAGGCGCATGGAGGAGTCACCCAAGCATTCCTTGATCATTCCTAAGCACCAAGACTCCATTCTCGCGCATTCGATTACTTGAGATAGTGACTTGAGCTCCATTTGAGTAGAGAACTCCTTGAGTTGTGTTGTGAAGCTCAAGTTGTGGCTTGTGTGCGTGTTTGTGCTCGTGTTTTGAGTCTTGTGTGTGTTGCTCTTCCCACCCTTACTTTCGTGCTTCTTTGTGATCATCAATTGTAAGGGCGAGAGGCTCCAAGTTGTGGAGATCCCTCGCAATCGGGAGAGAGTATAAGAAATAAAAACACTGTTGTATTCAAGTCGATCATTGGATCACTTGTGAGGGGTTGAGTGCAACCCTCGTCCATTGGGACGCCACAACGTGGAGTAGGCAAGTGTTACTTGGCCGAACCACGGGATAAATCACCGTGTCTCTTGTGCTTGTTTTCTTTGTGACCATTGTGTTTCACAAGAGCTTGGTCCTTAGCCACTTGATTCCATTGTGCTAACACTTAACCAAGTTTTTTGTGGCTACAAGTTTTAGATTTTTACAGGATCACCTATTCACCCCCTATAGATGCTCTCAATTGGTATCAGAACCGTTCTCTTCACGCAAGGGACTAATCGCCCGAAGAGATGGATCCTAAGGGAAAGGGGATGGTGGTAAACGACAAGACAAAGGAGTCCATCGTCAACGAGCCAAGAGATGATAAGCCTTCGGACTCTGGCTCGAGTCATAAGAAAAGAGACGGGAAGAAGAAGAGGTGCATCAAGAAGATCATTTAGTACGACGGCGACGAATCCTCTTCTTCCCCAAGAGACGACGACGAGAAAAAGAAACCGGTTAATTCAAACTTTTCTTTTGATTATTCTCGTATTCCGGTTAACTCCAATGCTCATTTACTTTCAATTCCACTTGGGAAACCTCCGCACTTTGATGGAGAAGACTACTCATTTTGGAGTCACAAAATGCGTAGTCACCTATTCTCTCTCCATCCAAGTATTTGGGAGATTGTTGAAAACAAAATGCTTTTTGATAGTACTGACAACCCCGTTTTCATTAATGAGCAAATCCATAAAAATGCATAAGCTACCACTGTTTTGCTAGCATCCTTGTGCAGGGACGAGTACCACAAGGTGAGCGGCTTGGATAACGCCAAGCAAATTTGGGACACCCTCAAGATTTCTCATGAGGGGAACGACGCCACCATGATCACCAAGATGGAGTTGGTGGAAGGCGAACTGGGAAGGTTCGCAATGATCAGGGGGGAGGAGCCAACCCAAACGTACAACAGGATCAAGACCCTGGTCAACAAGATCAGGAGCTATGGCACGAGATGGACGGACCACAACGTCGTCCGACTTATGCTCAGGTCCTTCACTGTCCTTGATCCTCATCTTGTGAACTCGATTCGTGAAAATCCTAGGTACACAAAGATGACGCCCGAAGAAATACTCGAAAAGTTTGTAAGCGGGCGTATGATGATCAAAGAAGCAAGATACGTTGATGAGGCATTGAATGGTCCAATGCCCATCTACGAGCCTAAAACCGTTGCTCTCAAAGCAACAAGTAGCAGGGAGGCGCTACCTAGAAAGGTGGCACAAGTTGAGGCGGTCGGGCTAAACGAGGATGAAATGGCCCTCATTATCAAGCGCTTTAAGACTGCATTGAAGGGACGCAAGGAGTACTCAAACAAGAACAAGGCAAAAGGAAAGCGTTCCTGCTTCAAGTGCGGTAAGACAGGTCATTTTATTACTCAATGTCCCGATAATGAAAATGACCAGGGAGACGAAAGACATGGGAGGAGGGAGAAAAAGAAGGCCTACAAGAAGGCGAAGGGCGAGGCGCACCTTGGCTAAGAGTGGGACTCAGATTGTTCTTCGTCCGACTCCAACGACGAAGGACTCACCGCCTCAGCCTTCAACAAATCGTCGCTCTTCCCCAACGAGCGCCATACTTGCCTAATGGCAAAGGAGATGAAGGTAAACGCTCGAGAAACTCCTAAGTACTCTACTTCTAGTGATGAGGACTCTAGATTACACTAGCTTGTTCAACGGATTAGATAGAGCTAAAGTATAAAAGATTAATGAGTTGATTGATGAATTGAATGAAAAAGATAGACTGCTAGAGAGGCAAGAGGACATCTTGTATGAGGAACATGACAAATTTGTTAGTGTTCAAAAGTCTCTTGCCTTAGAGATTAAAAGGAATGAATTACTATTTTCTGAGTTATCTATTTGTAATGAATCTATTTCTAGCTTGAAGATTTTGAATGATGATTTAAATGCTAAGCTAGAAGTAGTTAATAAATCTAGTCCTTGTGTAGAGCACGTTGTGATTTGTAATAGGTGTAAGGATTTCAATATTGATGCATGTGTTGATCACCTTACTTCTATTGCAAAATTAAATGATGAAGTGGCAAGTCTTAATGCCCAACTTAAGACTTGCAAAGATGACTTTGACAAATTAAAATTTGCTAGGGATGCCTACACCATTGGTAGACATCCCTCAATTAAGGATGGGCTTGGCTTTCGAAGGGAAGCCAAGAACTTAACAAGTCAAAGGGCTCCCATTCTCAACAAGGAAAAAGGGAAAGCTCCTATGGCTAGTAGTAGTCAAAAGAACCATGCATTTATTTATGATAGAAAATTCTCTAGGAATGCTCATTATAATAGAAGTTATAGTGCTTATGATTCACATGCCATGATTGTTTTAAGCTCTTCCTTTGTGCATAGTAGAAATATGCCTAGAAACAATGTTGTTCATCATGTGCCTAGGAAAATGCAAAATGAATCTGCTACTGTTTTTCATGCCTGCAACACTAATTTTGTACTTTCATGTAAAAATAATAAAGTGGTTGCTAGGAAGCTAAGGGCCAAATGCAAGGGAGACAAGACTTGCATTTGGGTCCCAAAGGATATTGTAACTAACCTTGTAGGACCCAACAAGAGTTGGGTACCTAAGACCCAAGCCTAATTTGCCTTGCAGGTTTATGCATCCGGGGGCTCAAGCTGGATTATTGACAGCGGATGCACAAACCACATGACGGGGGAGAAGAAGATGTTCACTTCCTACGTCAAGAACAAAGATTCCCAAGATTTGATCATCTTTGGAGATGGGAACCAAGGCAAGGTTAAAGGTCTAGAAAGATAGCTATTTCTTCCGAGCATTCCATATCTAATGTGTTCTTAGTTGAATCGCTCGGGTATAACTTGTTGTCCATTAGTCAACTATGTAATATGGGTTACAATTGCTTATTTACCAATTTAGATGTGTCTGTCTTTAGAAGGATTGATGGTTCACTAGCTTTTAAGGGTGTACTAGACGACAAACTCTATTTAGTTGATTTTTCGAAGGAGGAGGCCGATCTAGATGCATGCTTAATTGCTAAGACTAGCATGGGCTGGCTATGGCATCGCCGTCTAGCTCATGTTGGGATGAAGAACCTTCATAAACTTCTAAAGGGAGAACATGTGTTAGGTCTAACCAATGTTTCTTTCGAAAAAGATAGACCTTGTGCATCTTGTCAAGCAGGTAAACAAGTGGGAAGTACTCATCACAGCAAGAACGTGATGACCACGACAAGACCTCTAGAGCTACTTCATATGGACCTCTTCAGACCCGTCGCCTACCTTAGCTTCGGGGGAAGTAAGTATGGTCTTGTTATTGTTGATGATTTTTCCCGCTTCACTTGGGTATTCTTTTTGCAGGACAAATCAAAAACCCAAGGAACCCTTAAGCGCTTCCTAAGGAGTACTCAAAATGAATTTGAGCTCAAGGTGAAAAAGATAAGAAGCGACAATGGGTCCGAGTTCAAGAACCTTCAAGTGGAGGAGTATCTTGAGGAGGAAGGAATCAAGCACGAATTCTCCGATCCCTACACACCACAACAAAATGGTGTGGTAGAGAGGAAGAACACAACGCTCATAGACATGGCGAGGACGATGCTTGGAGAATTCAAGACGCCCGAGCGGTTTTGGTCGAAAGCTGTGAACACGGCTTGCCACGCCATAAACCGGGTCTACCTTCATCGACTCCTCAAGAATACGTCGTACGAACCTCTAACCGGTAACAAACCCAACGTTTCATACTTTCGTGTATTTGGGACTAAATGTTATATTCTAGTGAAGAAAGGTAGAAACTCTAAATTTGCTCCCAAAGCTATAGAAGGGTTTTTGCTAGGTTATGACTCAAATACAAAGGCGTATAGAGTCTTCAGCAAATCATCGGGTTTGGTTGAAGTCTCTAGCGACGTTGTATTTGATGAGACTAATGGCTCTCCAAGAGAGCAAGTTGATCTTGATGATGTAGAAGAAGATGATGTTCCAATGGTCGCAATACACACCATGGCGATTGGAGATGTGCGACCACAGGAACAAAAAGAGCAAGATCAACCTTCTTCCTCAACAACGGTGCACCCCCAACTCAAGATGATGAACAAGTTCCTCAAGATGAGGCGTGTGATCAAGGGGGAGCACAAGAAGAACAAGTTGAGGAGGAAGAAGCACCACTGGCCCCTCCAACACAAGTCCGAGCGACGATTCAAAGGAATCATCCCGTCGACCAGATTTTGGGTGATATAAGCAAGGGAGTAACTACTCGCTCATGTCTAGCTAATTTTTGTGAGCATTACTCTTTTGTCTCTTCTATTGAGCCTTTCAGGGTAGAAGAGGCCTTGCTAGATTCGGACTGGGTGTTGGCCATGCAGGAAGAGCTCAACAACTTCAAACGAAATGAAGTTTGGACCTTGGTGCCACGTCCAAAGCAAAACGTTGTGGGAACCAAGTGGGTGTTCCGCAACAAGCAAGACGAGCATGGAGTGGTGACAAGAAACAAGGCCAGACTTGTGGCAAAAGGTTATGCCCAAGTCGTAGGTTTGGATTTTGAGGAGACCTTTGCTCCTGTGGCTAGGCTAGAGTCCATTCAAATTTTGTTAGCCTATGCCGCTCACCATTATTTTAGGTTGTTTCAAATGGACGTGAAGAGCGCTTTCCTTAACGGGCCAATCAAGGAGGAGGTGTACGTGGAACAACCCCCTGGCTTTGAGGATGAACGGTACCCCGACCATGTGTGTAAGCTCTCTAAGGCGCTCTATGGACTTAAGCAAGCCCCAAGAGCATGGTATGAATGCCTTAGAGATTTTCTAATTGCTAATGCTTTCAAGGTTGGGAAAGCCGATCCAACTCTATTCAGTAAGACTTGTAATGGTGACTTATTTGTGTGCCAAATTTATGTCGATGACATAATATTTGGTTCTACTAACCAAAAGTCTTGTGAAGAGTTTAGCAGGGTGATGACTTAGAAATTTGAAATGTCGATGATGGGCGAGTTGAACTACTTCCTTGGGTTCCAAGTGAAGCAACTCAAGGACGGCACCTTCATCTCTCAAATGAAGTACACTCAAGACTTGCTCAAGCGATTCGGGATGAAGGATGCCAAGCCCGCAAAGACACCCATGGGAACCGACAGACATGTTGACCTCAACAAAGGAGGTAAGTCCGTTGATCAAAAGGCATACCGGTCTATGATAGGTTCTTTGCTTTATTTATGTGCTAGTAGACCAGATATTATGCTAAGCGTATGCATGTGTGCTAGATTTCAATCCGACCCAAGGGAATGTCACCTTGTGGCCGTTAAGCGGATTCTTAGATATTTAGTTGCTACGCCTTGCTTCGGGATTTGGTATCCAAAGGGGTCTACCTTTGACTTGATTGGATATTCAGACTCCGATTATGCTGGATGCAAGGTTGATAGGAAGAGTACATCAGGAACATGCCAATTCCTAGGAAGGTCCCTGGTGTCTTGGAGTTCTAAGAAACAAACTTCCGTTGCCCTATCCACCGCTGAGGCCGAGTACGTTGCCGTAGGACAGTGTTGCGCGCAACTACTTTGGATGAGGCAAACCCTCCGGGACTTTGGCTACAATCTGAGCAAAGTCCCACTCCTATGTGACAATGAGAGTGCAATCCGTATGGCGGATAATCCTGTTGAACACAGTCGCACTAAGCACATAGACATCCGACATCACTTTTTGAGAGACCACCAGCAAAAGGGAGATATCGAAGTGTTTTATGTTAGTACCGAGAACCAGCTAGCCGATATCTTTACCAAGCCTTTAGATGAAAAGACCTTTTACAGGCTGCGTAGTGAACTAAATGTCTTAGATTCGCGTAACTTGGATTGATCTATAACATACATGTGTTTTATGTCCTTGATCATGTTTCTTTATGCATTTTGTTGTTTTATGGTGCTCAAGTTGTGCAAGCAATCCCCGGACCTCAAAAGTCCATGTGTGAGTGATGCACATATTTAGGGGGAGATATGCTACAACTTGACCCTTTGAAACTAACCATGTGCTTGAGTTTACTCAATCTAGTCTCAAAGGTGGATTGAAAGGAAAAGGTGAACTTGGACCATGCAAGACTTCCACTGCACTTCGATGAGAAGGTAATTTACTCCAAGTTCATCTCCATGCTCTTATTGCCTTTTTTACTCGTAATTGACGATTTTGGTGAGGCAATGGGGTTTAAGTGCCAAGATTGATCCCATTTTGGTGCTGTTGGGGGCCTTCGGCTTCCGAAGGTCCTCAAAAACATGATTTAACAATGTTTCTGGAGTATAATATATGAACAGGTATCTTCAGACTTGGATCAGAACTACAACATGAAGAAGCACAAAAACACAAAGGTTGGCGCAGAGCCGAAGCTATGTGCAGGAGAGCTTCGGCATGATAGCAGAAAAGGGAACCGACTTAAAAAGGAAAAGGCTATTCAGACCCCGATGGATTACTATAGGGTCATTAGCAAATGTAAAGGGCATGGGTGTAATTTTACATGGGCTGCGTCCCGTGCCTATAAATAGGTGAACAGTATCCCCGTACTGTTCACGCTGACTTGGCATTTGCTTTTGCGTCACGCTTGTACTTTCGCTTTCTTTCAAGCCGAAGGTACATTTGTAGCTTAATGTCATTTCTATTTTTCCATATTGATAAAATAGAAATGAGTTAGTAATGATATATAAATGTTCATGTTATCTTTCGCGTTTCGTGTGATTCTCATTTTCACTACCATATGTCGTAATAATGAAGGTATATCCTTCATGACCTTCGTCCGAAGATCGTTATATCCCAAGGGAAATAATGCTTCGAAGGACAAAGGACATTAATCATTTAACCTCCTCTTGTGTTGCCTTGTTCTTAATTCATAGCATTTGAGAACAAGTCCCCAACATTGGCGCCCACCTCCGGTGAACCCTTTTTGACCACATTCGGCAAGCATCGACCTTCGTCATGCCGCCAAAGAAAGCTTCAGCAACAGGGGCTGCTGCTCTGCAGCCACTGGACCCGAACCAGGAGACCCTTTCTCTTCGGGAAGCCCGAAGCCAGAAGAGGAAGGCCACCAGTCCAACGCCTCAGGAGGACAATTTGGACCAAGAAATCAGGAAGATGGAGATGCTGCATCAACAAGTGCAAAGGAAGAAAGAAAAGATGGCCCAGCTAGCTGACCTACAAAGGCAGATAGACGAAGCCTCTGAAGAAGTTCGTCATCTTACGCAAGATGAGCAGAACCGGAGGCCCCAGTACAGAGAGCTTCACCAAGAAGGTTTCGTCAACGAGGATGACTGGTATGAGGATTTCCATTATGGAAATTTTGCTTTTGATGATGCTTCTCCTCTGTCAGCAGAACTACAGGCTACACCTTGGCCCTCGTCTTATAAACCACCCCAGCTCCCAATGTATGACAGACACTCAGATCCGAAGCAATTTCTGATGAGCTACGAAGCAACCATATCTTCATATGGTGGCAATACTGTAGTCATGGCAAAATCCTTTGTCATGGCAATCAAAAATGTTGCACAGACCTGGTACTATTCTCTTCGGCCAGGAACAATCACATCGTGGCAAAAGCTGAAGGACATGCTCATCACCAGCTTTCAAGGGTTTCAAACGAAGCCGGTCACTGCTCAAGCTTTGTTCTAGTGTACTCAGGATCATGAAGAATACCTTCAGGCGTATGTCCGAAGGTTCTTACGACTGAGGGCACAGGCGCCAACGGTGCCTAATGAAATCGTTATTGAGGCCATAATTAAGGGGCTTCGGCCAGGACCTACAGCCCAATACTTTGCCAAGAAACCCCCTCAGACCTTGGAGAAACTGCTTCAGAAGATGGATGAATATATCCGAGCAGATAATGACTTTCGGCAAAGAAGGGAGGAAGCTTACAGGTTCTCCGAAATGACCAGGGGCTTCGGAGGGAGAATTGTCACACCCGGTTTTAGAAGGCAAACCGAATGCGAACCATGTACGTGCCAGGATCAGTTATTCACGTACACAGCAGTTACATAATATGGACATCATCACACAGTGCTCAAAATAGTATTAATAAGGGAAATAGTCGATTACATCATACGTCTGAGACGTCCATATAGTTCTTACAATAAATCAAAGTGCGGAAAAGAAACGTAGATAACGCGGCCTTCACAGGCAGCCGACTGGGGGTTGCCGCTAACCCACACCTAGAACTCGTCGTAATCTTGGAACTCCTGGAAGTCTCCTTCCACAGCTTCATCTTCGCCCGAGCAGTGGTTGCAATGCTGACAACCTGGGGGGGGGGGGTTTGGTGTGTAGAGCAAGGGTGAGTACACATCAACATACTCAGCAAGTATCCTGTTTGGCTGTAGTGGACTAGCTTTATGTGGGGATAAGTCAAGCAGTTGCTTTTAGTTGGTCAGATTATTATTTACTAGTAGAAAGCCAAGTTTTAGCATTAACCCAAGTTATTAACCCGATGTACCCTTTCCAAACGGAAAGAATACCACTTACCAGCACCATAGTCATAACCAAAACCATCAATCTCATAACCACCTGTACCACAATGTCTCTGATCAAGTACCACTAATCACTGGAGCTCCCTTGGCCGCTCATAACCGCGAGCACGGCTGATATATCAGTTTCATAACACTCTGCAGAGGTTGTGCACTTTACCCACAAGCCGTGATTCCCTCTTGCCTCGGGCCGATCAAACCCTTAAACACTACCAAGGTGAATAGGCAGGGTTTCACTACGTAGCCTTTACAAAGATTCCCCGGGGCTGTAGCCACCCGTTAGGTTTCCTAAATGCACCGCACTCCTCCCCAAGGGGCGAACCCAAACTTGGCAGAGCGAGCCGCATACACCGAGCCCCATTGACGGCACGACGGCTAAGTGAACTACATCCCGGATCCTCTAATTATTCAGCTAAGGGCACCCCATTCCACCCTCATGGTTGCACTGTTTTCCCGGGCGGTCATCCATAGAACAGGTCCTTACGGAGAGGCACTCGAGAAACCGCTCGAGCCCCCTTGAAGGTCACAAGTACAACATCATAATAAGAGAAGGGAAAACAGCGTATCATAGATAATCTCATCATGTTCATTGATTAGAGTTGAGCAATAGCATAAAGCTAAACAGTAATAATCCAACCCAAATAGGTAAACAAGGACAGGGATAACAAAAGCTAGTCAATCCTTAGGTATAAAGGTGTAATGCGGGGGGTGAATTAAATAGTGAATAGGACAGAGATAGGTCAAAGGACACTTGCCTCCACCAAACGACTGCTGCTCAGGGGCTTCTCCTGCGGGTTCCTCGGGCTCTTCGACCGAATCGTTCTCTATGCGATTGCAAACATACATACATCCACATATTTAATACAAAAGAACAGTACACCATACAAGGAAACAAATAAAGCGAATATGCATCAAGTATGACATTCGATATCGCATTTGTTATGGTTAGAAAGAAACGGGAAAGGGTCTCGCAGGGGGTTAAATCTTATGCGCTAACGATCAATTACAATTGGTTCTTAACAAAAGAATTCTGTTATATGCACTAGTGGGAACCTAATCGTTTTAAGTTGATCAACATCGCACGAGATAAACAATTAACTACATGAATCAATTAGCATAACGGAATTTTAAATTAAACTTCCTATTTCAATGGCATATGAACAACGATTAGCCTACTTAAAATAAAATAGCTATGATCACAGAAAGTAAATAAAATAAAATAAAACAAATAATAAAAAAAGGGGGGGGGGTTGAACCGGCCCTAGGGGCGGTTGAACCGGCCAGCTGGGCGGCGAGCTGGGCGGCGGGGCGGCTGAGCCGGCCCGGTTGAACCGGCGGCCAGGCGAGCGCGCGGGGGGGGGGGGGGGGGGTCGGGCTGGCCAGGCGGCCGAGCCGGCCAAACGGCCAGGCGAGCGCGCAGCCAAGGCGGCCAGGGGGCGCGCCGGCCAGGGCGGCCAGGCGGCCAAGGGGCCGGGCGGGCGGACGGCTGGGCGGCCAGGGGGCGCGCCGGCGGGGGGCACGGCCGAGGGCTGGCCGAGCCGGCCAGGGCGCGGCCGGGCGGGGCGGGCCGAGCCGGCCATGGCGGCGGCCAAGGCGCCGAGCGGCAAGGGGAAAGGGGAGGGGGGGAATGGGGAAGGGAGGAGAGGGGGAGGGGGCTCACCGGCGACGGGGACGGGGCGGGGCGGGGCGGCCGAGCGGGGCGGCCGATCGGCGACGGGGAGGGGCGGCGCTAGGGCAGGGGGTAGGGGCGGCGGCGGCTTAGGGTGAGGGAGAGAAAATGAGAGAAAATGAGAGGGAGGGAGAAAGAATTTGGGGAAAAAGGGGAGGTGGGGGGGGCGGTTGGGCCTTTTGGGCCCAAGGGGGGGCGCCAGGGGCGGCTGGGCCGGCCGGGGTCGGCCCACGGCGCGGGAGAGAGAGAAAAAGAGGAGAGAGAAAGAGAGAGAAAAAGAAAGAAAAGATCTTCTCCTCATTTTCGAAATCCGATCTTTCTACATGAATGCAATTGCGCTTTCAAAGCAATCAAAAGAAATGCAAGGTTCGGCATGGTGCATCAAACAACATAAAGTATTTAGGGTTTTTCTTACACGGGAAATCCAAACCGAATCCCGCTAGAACTTTGGAAAAGGTCAAGGTGTAGCGAGGGCAAAAAGAAAAAGAAAAGGTAACGCCCGAATTTTGGCGAGTAAAGAAAAGAAAAAATTCAACTGCAAAATTCGGGGCGTTACAAACCTATCCCCCTTAAAAGAATCTCGCCCTCGAGATTCAGGGCTGGCTAGCAAAGAGCTCTGGGTACTTAGCCATCAGATCATCTTCACGCTCCCAGGTTGCTTCTTCCTCAGAGTGGTGATTCCATCTGACTTTGCACATTCTGATGGTCTTCCTTCGGGTGACTCTATCTGCAATCTCAAGGATCTGAGCTGGCTTCTCAACATAGGTCAAGTCCTCCTGGACCTCAAGACCTTCCACTGGCAACTGCTCTTCTGGCACACGCAAGCACTTCTTCAACTGGGACACATGAAAGACATTATGCACGGCAGACAAATTCTCTGGCAAACTGAGCTGATAGGCCACTTCTCCTCGCTTTGCAAGAATCTGATACGGACCAATGTAGCGGGGTGCTAGCTTGCCTTTCACTCCGAATCTTCTGACTCCTCTGATCGGTGACACTTTCAGATAGACAAAGTCTCCGACTTCGAAACTCAGCTATCTCCTTCTTGTGTCTGCATAGCTTCGCTGCCTCGATTGCGCTATCTTCAGATTCTCTCGAACCATCTTGATGTTCTCTTCGACTTCGAGCAAAATGTCTGGCCCAAACACTTGCTTTTCTCCAGGCTGATCCCATTGCAACGGAGTTCTACAACTCCTTCCATAGAGCGCCTGAAATGGTGACATCTTCAAACTGGCCTGGTAACTGTTGTTATAGGAAAACTCTGCATAAGGCAATCGCTTGTCCCATTCGGACTGATCTTGCAACGCACAGGCTCTCAACATATCTTCAAGAATTTGATTGGTTCTTTCGGTCTGGCCATCTGTCTGCGGGTGATAAGCTGAACTGAAATTCAGATGTGTGCCCAAGGCTTCATGCAACTGCTGCCAGAAATGAGAGGTGAACTGCGTTCCTCTGTCTGACACTATCTTCTTTGGCACACCATGAAGACAAACGATCCGAGACATGTACAACTCTGCCAATACTGCACTGTTGTAATTGGTCTTGACAGGTATGAAGTGGGCTGACTTGGTCAAACGGTCCACTACTACCCAAATGGAATCGTAGCCGGCTCGAGTGCGAGGCAATCCGACTATGAAATCCATACCAATTTCATCCCATTTCCACTGAGGGATCTGCAACGGTTGCAACAATCCAGCAGGTCTCTGGTGTTCTGCCTTAATTCTTCGACAACTATCGCACTTAGCCACATGCTCTGCGATTTCCCTCTTCATTCCGTACCACCAGAATTTCTTCTTCAGATCCTGATACATCTTCTCACTGCCAGGGTGAATCGAATAAGCTGTCTCATGAGCTTCCTTGAGAATCAACTCCCGAATAGACTGGACATTGGGAACACACAAGCGGTCTTTGAACCATATCACGCCTTCTGCATCTTCTCGAAAATCTTTGCCTTTACCATCTAGAATCAGTCGCCGGATCTCACTGATTTTCTCATCATTCTTCTGCGCTTCTTTGATTTCGCGCTCCAAGGTAGGTTCCAACTCAACTGTGACTCCTCGCGAATTGTTCAGAAATCCGAGACTCAACCTGTCGAACTCCTTGGCCAACTCATAAGGCATCGGACGAGCAACCATCAGATTGACTTGACTCTTTCTGCTCAAAGCATCTGCCACTACGTTTGCTTTGCCTGGAGGGTAATGAATTTCCAACTCATAGTCTTTGATCAGCTCTAACCATCTTCGTTGCCTCATGTTCAACTCCGACTGAGTGAATATGTACTTCAGACTCTTGTGGTCTGTGTAAACATCACATTTCTGTCCATACAGATAGTGCCTCCATGTCTTCAGTGCGTGAACCACTGCTGCCAACTCTAGGTCATGGATTGGGTAATTCTTCTCATGAACCTTCAGCTGTCGGGACGAGTAAGCCACAACTCTTCCCTCTTGCATCAACACACATCCCAAACCTGTGTAACAAGCATCACAATACACCGAAAAGGGCTTGTGCACATCAGGCAAGACTAGGACAGGCGCTGTAGTCAACTTCTCTTTCAGCGCTTCAAAGGCCTCTTGGCATTTCTGGGTCCACTTGAACTCAACTTTGTTGCCTAGCAACGCTGTCATTGGTTTCGCAATCTTCGAAAACCCTTCAATGAATCGCCGATAATATCCGGCCATTCCAATGAAACTCTTGATTCCTCTAGCATCTGTTGGCGCTTTCCAGTTCAGAATGTCTGCCACTTTCTTCGGATCCACAGCCAATCCTTCCTTGTTGATTATGTGACCCAAGAACAGGACTTCACTGATCCAGAACTCACATTTGCTCAACTTTGCATACAACTGGTGCTCTCGCAATCTCTGCAACACCATCCTCAAATGATCTGCATGCTCTTCTTCGCTATGAGAGTAAACTAGAATATCATCAATGAATACCACCACAAACTTATCAAGGTAATCCATGAATACACTGTTCATCAAGTTCATGAAGAATGCTGGCGCATTGGTCAAACCAAAAGACATCACTGTGAACTCATACAAACCATACTTGGTAATGAATGCCGTCTTCGAAATGTCCGAAGGTCGGATCCTGAGCTGATGATAACCTGACCTCAGATCTATCTTGGAGAACACACTGGCTCCTCTCAACTGGTCGAACAGATCTTCTATTCTGGGCAAGGGATACTTGTTCTTGATCGTGACTTCATTCAAAGCTCGATAATCGATGCACATCCTTTTGGTGCCATCTTTCTTTTCTACGAACAAGACAGGAGCGGCCCAAGGCGAGGTGCTTGGCCGAATGTAACCTTTCTCTGATAGCTCATCAATCTGCTTCTTAAGCTCAACCAACTCTGGTCCAGATATTCTGTAAGCTCTCTTAAAGATAGGGGCGGTTCCGGGAAAAAGCTCTATAGCAAACTCAACTTTCCGCTCTGGTGGCATACCCGGTAAGTCCTTTGGAAACACATCTGGAAATTCAGACACAACCTTGATACTCTCAATTGGGTCTGCTTCACTGCTATTGACAGCCATCTGATAACAACTTCCTTTCTTTGGCTCAGGCGGGACTAACTCGGTCACCACTTCCTCTCCTAGTGGGGACACCAACTTGACTGTCCTTTTATCACAACTGATAACTGCCTGATACTTATCTAGCCAATTCATCCCTAGGATGACATCTATTCCCTGAGTACCCATTACTATAAGGTTGGCGGGAAACGCTATCCCCCTTATTTCCACACTTATATTCAAACAAATGCTATCGGCTCGAATTCTACCACCGGCTGAGTCAATTTGAATGGGGGTTGACATGGTAGTAATTGGAAGATTATGTGCTTCTACCCATGATGCAGTAATGAAAGAATGCGTTGCTCCAGTATCAAATAACACTTCTGCAATATGGGAGTCGACTGGGAACATACCTACTATCATGCCGGGGGTCTCCTGAACTGCTTCAGCTTCCAAATGGTTCAGCCTTCCATGATTATAGCGCTGTTGAGGGCGATTGCCTGCTCCAGGCTGAGGCACATTCTGCTTCGCTGGGGCATTGGGGCCTGACTGCTGCTGGGCTGCCTTCTTCGGACATTGCATCACCCAGTGGCCTTGCTCTCCACAGTGGAAACATGCCCTGTTTCCAACCTGAGCTGGTGCTGCCTGACTGTTCTGCTGATTTGCTGGGGCAGGAAGACGAGGTGCTTGCTGATTCTGCTTCTGAAACTGACCTCCTGACTGATTGCTCTGACGGTTCTGGTACTGATGCTGAGGATATTGCCTTTGAAACTGCTGATGCTGCTGAGGTGGACGCTGGTTCTGCCTGAACTGCTGGGGTTGATTGCCTGAGAAACGAGGGCGGCTGCTGCTTCCAGACTGCGGTCCACTGATCTTGCGCTTACGATCTTCCATCTCCTAGCGCTTTCTCTCCGTCATGATCGCTCTATCAATCAGGTGCTGGAATGTCGGGAAGGTGTGGTTCATCAGCTGATACTGCAGGGGGTCAACCAAGCCTCTCAGGAAACGGTATTGTCGCTTGGCGTCGGTGTTGACATCTTCAGGAGCATAGCGAGACAATTGCAGAAACTTGTCCCGGTACTCACTGACAGACAATGGCCCTTGCTTGAGGGCCAGGAACTCCTCCTTCTTCACTGTCATCAGACCTGCAGGAACATGGTACTGACGAAAGCTACCTCTGAATTCTTCCCAGGTGATGGTGTCGGGGTTGGCATGGGTGGCGAGGTAAGACTCCCACCATGACTGGGCTGCTCCTCTCAACAGACGGGGACCATACAAGACTTTCTCCCTGTCATCGCACTGAGCGGTATGCAACTCCCGCTCCACAGTGCGCAGCCAATCTTCAGCATCCATGGGGTCAGAAGAGTGAGCAAACGTTGGTGGATGACCTCTCATGAATTCAGCACGCTTGTCTCTGGGCATCTGAGGCATCTGAGGCTGAGGTGGTGCTTGCTGCTGCTGCTGCTGCTGCTGAATGGCGGCCAAAGTCTGACCGATGGCCTGAACTGCCTGAGTCTGCATCAGAAACATCTGCTCAATCGACATCGGGGGCGGGGGCGGCAGCTGCTGCTGCTGGGGCGCCTCATCTTGTTGACCGGCTTGCTCCTGCTGAGCACGCCTTCCTCCTCTACGCCTGTTCTCTGACATCTGCAGAATGCGACCACACATCAGAACTGATCTGGCAAATCTTGCAGCATAAGAAAAGAGAATAGAATTCTTCAACAGCACTGAACAGATGAGCATCTTCACTGATCTCCAACACAGACCACACAGCTTCTCAGATAAAGAGGAAAGTGGAATAAAAGGTTTCCCAACTATATAACTAACTTTATTAACATAGTATGTAAACCAAAATGCAGGGGGTACCCACACTCTGGTAACAGTCATTACAAAGATCCAAACCAAACATAGTTCATCATGACAAACATAAATGCACAGGATATAGCAAACTACCCTGTCTAACTAAGACTAACTAAGACCGAGACTAACGCTAAGACTGAAGCTTCTACGTATATTTTTCGTATTAATTACAAGATCCAACTCTAGCGATCTATGGTTCTAGATTTATCTTGGTCTTGCAGTCGGGATTGCCATAAGACTGGTGTCCATGCTGAGGTGAGCGGTACGGGTGCTGAGTCCCGACGGGAGCGGGGGAACCACCATCCAAATAACGACGTTCCGCGCGCTCAGCCCGCAGCAGGGCAACCTCAGCACGAGCCCTACTCAGCTCGTCTAATGCATGGTCCAGCTCCGTGTTTAGCACGGCGGCTAGGTTGACTGTGCTGCTCAACCTAGGATTGCCCTCACCGACAGGTGAGACAATCACGCCTCCTGTGCTGCCAGATGGACGGCGGGGGTAATACTTCAGGTCAAGACCGTCAGCTGCCCCACCGAAAACCGAGCAGTAGTGCGAAAGCGCACGCCGTGCAGCATCTTGCATGGCTGCCTCAGCTGAGTCCCGCTCAGAGATAGAATAGTGCTCTGAACAGGCCTCTGCACCCTGGAGACTGTCCTCCGGGCAGCGCACCAAGCAAGTTGCCTCCCAGCGGTCCGGGTAGACCCCGCGACTATGCTGGTAGACCACACAGCGATACTCGACGGACCAAGTATGCCGGTCAAATGCCCGACGTAGCAGGGTGTCGAGCGCATCGTGGAAGTGACACCCGCGAGCAGCGTCGCGAGTGATGGGTCGAGCAACCCATCCTTCCGGCTCAGGGTTAGCAGAGAAGTCGGTGTCGTGGCTCGAGCTGTCGTCGCCTCCTCCGTCGTCTGGGTCTCCTCCAGCAGCTACTCCAGAAGCTGGGGCGCCCAGTGGTGATGCAGGGGGCGGCTCCAGAGGAAGCACAGGGGAGCAGCTCCTCACAGACTCTAGCTCCTGGTGGAGCGAGAAGGAAGAGCTCTGCTGCTCCTGTCGTCGATGTTCCTGCTCCTCACGCAGGCGGTGGTGTAGTCTCTCCAAGTGGCTGGACTGTCCGGCCACGGGACGGCGAAGCGGACGCTCAGCAAGGCGGGAAGGTAAGAAGGGGATGACTGACTTTCGTGCAGTGTGTCTAAGTCGAGCCATCTACAAAAGACATCGCAAGCAAAAGGGTGAGAACAGAATTAATATGACCAGCAAGTAATGAATCATAAATAGATGAAGGATTAGAATAAAACATGGTTTTCAGCAAGGTATAATATATAGTAGAACATAGGTTTGGTCGGTAGGACCAACTTTTGAAGAGATATCAAAGTCAAGGTAGGGACAGAGGTCTATAGTCCTTAGAACGACCATTCTACTCTAGGTTAGCGGTCCTACAGTCAGCACGGCTTTGATACCACTTATGTCACACCCGGTTTTAGAAGGCAAACCGAATGCGAACCATGTACGTGCCAGGATCAGTTATTCACGTACACAGCAGTTACATAATATGGACATCATCACACAGTGCTCAAAATAGTATTAATAAGGGAAATAGTCAATTACATCATACGTCTGAGACGTCCATATAGTTCTTACAATAAATCAAAGTGCGGAAAAGAAACGTAGATAACGCGGCCTTCACAGGCAGCCGACTGGGGGTTGCCGCTAACCCACACCTAGAACTCGTCGTAATCTTGGAACTCCTGGAAGTCTCCTTCCACAGCTTCATCTTCGCCCGAGCAGTGGTTGCAATGCTGACAACCTGGGGGGGGGGGTTGGTGTGTAGAGCAAGGGTGAGTACACATCAACATACTCAGCAAGTATCCTGTTTGGCTGTAGTGGACTAGCTTTATGTGGGGATAAGTCAAGCAGTTGCTTTTAGTTGGTCAGATTATTATTTACTAGTAGAAAGCCAAGTTTTAGCATTAACCCAAGTTATTAACCCGATGTACCCTTTCCAAACGGAAAGAATACCACTTACCAGCACCATAGTCATAACCAAAACCATCAATCTCATAACCACCTGTACCACAATGTCTCTGATCAAGTACCACTAATCACTGGAGCTCCCTTGGCCGCTCATAACCGCGAGCACGGCTGATATATCAGTTTCATAACACTCTGCAGAGGTTGTGCACTTTACCCACAAGCCGTGATTCCCTCTTGCCTCGGGCCGATCAAACCCTTAAACACTACCAAGGTGAATAGGCAGGGTTTCACTACGTAGCCTTTACAAAGATTCCCCGGGGCTGTAGCCACCCGTTAGGTTTCCTAAATGCACCGCACTCCTCCCCAAGGGGCGAACCCAAACTTGGCAGAGCGAGCCGCATACACCGAGCCCCATTGACGGCACGACGGCTAAGTGAACTACATCCCGGATCCTCTAATTATTCAGCTAAGGGCACCCCATTCCACCCTCATGGTTGCACTGTTTTCCCGGGCGGTCATCCATAGAACAGGTCCTTACGGAGAGGCACTCGAGAAACCGCTCGAGCCCCCTTGAAGGTCACAAGTACAACATCATAATAAGAGAAGGGAAAACAGCGTATCATAGATAATCTCATCATGTTCATTGATTAGAGTTGAGCAATAGCATAAAGCTAAACAGTAATAATCCAACCCAAATAGGTAAACAAGGACAGGGATAACAAAAGCTAGTCAATCCTTAGGTATAAAGGTGTAATGCGGGGGGTGAATTAAATAGTGAATAGGACAGAGATAGGTCAAAGGACACTTGCCTCCACCAAACGACTGCTGCTCAGGGGCTTCTCCTGCGGGTTCCTCGGGCTCTTCGACCGAATCGTTCTCTATGCGATTGCAAACATACATACATCCACATATTTAATACAAAAGAACAGTACACCATACAAGGAAACAAATAAAGCGAATATGCATCAAGTATGACATTCGATATCGCATTTGTTATGGTTAGAAAGAAACGGGAAAGGGTCTCGCAGGGGGTTAAATCTTATGCGCTAACGATCAATTACAATTGGTTCTTAACAAAAGAATTCTGTTATATGCACTAGTGGGAACCTAATCGTTTTAAGTTGATCAACATCGCACGAGATAAACAATTAACTACATGAATCAATTAGCATAACGGAATTTTAAATTAAACTTCCTATTTCAATGGCATATGAACAACGATTAGCCTACTTAAAACAAAATAGCTATGATCACAGAAAGTAAATAAAATAAAATAAAACAAATAATAAAAAAAGGGGGGGGGGGCGGTTGAACCGGCCGGCTGGGCGGCGAGCTGGGCGGCGGGGCGGCTGAGCCGGCCCGGTTGAACCGGCGGCCAGGCGAGCGCGCGGGGGGGGGGGGGGGGGGGGCGGTCGGGCTGGCCAGGCGGCCGAGCCGGCCAAACGGCCAGGCGAGCGCGCAGCCAAGGCGGCCAGGGGGCGCGCCGGCCAGGGCGGCCAGGCGGCCAAGGGGCCGGGCGGGCGGACGGCTGGGCGGCCAGGGGGCGCGCCGGCGGGGGGCACGGCCGGGGGCTGGCCGAGCCGGCCAGGGCGCGGCCGGGCGGGGCGGGCCGAGCCGGCCATGGCGGCGGCCAAGGCGCCGAGCGGCAAGGGGAAAGGGGAGGGGGGGAATGGGGAAGGGAGGAGAGGGGGAGGGGGCTCACCGGCGACGGGGACGGGGCGGGGCGGGGCGGCCGAGCGGGGCGGCCGATCGGCGACGGGGAGGGGCGGCGCTAGGGCAGGGGGTAGGGGCGGCGGCGGCTTAGGGTGAGGGAGAGAAAATGAGAGAAAATGAGAGGGAGGGAGAAAGAATTTGGGGAAAAAGGGGAGGTGGGGGGGGGGGGGGGGCGGTTGGGCCTTTTGGGCCCAAGGGGGGGCGCCAGGGGCGGCTGGGCCGGCCGGGGTCGGCCCACGGCGCGGGAGAGAGAGAAAAAGAGGAGAGAGAAAGAGAGAGAAAAAGAAAGAAAAGATCTTCTCCTCATTTTCGAAATCCGATCTTTCTACATGAATGCAATTGCGCTTTCAAAGCAATCAAAAGAAATGCAAGGTTCGGCATGGTGCATCAAACAACATAAAGTATTTAGGGTTTTTCTTACACGGGAAATCCAAACCGAATCCCGCTAGAACTTTGGAAAAGGTCAAGGTGTAGCGAGGGCAAAAAGAAAAAGAAAAGGTAACGCCCGAATTTTGGCGAGTAAAGAAAAGAAAAAATTCAACTGCAAAATTCGGGGCGTTACAAGAATCCACCCTAGGCACGTTAGATCTATCCATTCTACTCAGAATGACGATAGGGGAAGTCAGCAACAAAGGCCGCAGTATTCCTCCCAGGCTTCGGGGCAGCAACAGAACTTTCCTCGGCCCCCAGCTCCAAGGGGCAGAGGCGCCAGGGGCTTCAGAGGAAGGTTTAGGGATCAGCCCAGGAAAATTTACTGCCTATTCTGCGGTGAGGACAAGGGCCATACTACCAGGATGTGCCATGTTACCATTCAAAAACAGAAAGAGATAGCAGAAGCTGCAGCCCAACAGAGCCAACCGAAGCAGGTTATGCATACTGCTTCGTATCACTCACCATACATTCTAGAGTATGTGGGTAACCATCCTGGAGTTTCTGTTGCTTCGGCAAGCCAACCTCAGGCATCTTGGCAACAGCCCCCACCTCCACCACAAATGCAACCCGCTTATCCCCAAGGCCAGCAGCCAGAAGGGAGCCAGCACAATCACCAGCAGCGAGACTTTAGGGAGCAGTCCGAAGCTCGCACAGTCAACAATATTGTGCCAGAATCGAAGCACATCTACTAAGATATATCCTACCTCTAAAACAACTTTTCCATTTGTTATCATTTACCTTTTCAATATAGAGCAATCATTGAAAACTTAGTTCTTTTGTTGTTTTCAATTTCTTGTAATTGGTTCGTCATTATCATAATGAATGTACCTTCTTCAAACATCGACGAAGTTCTAAAGGTCCTAACGAAGGAATGCATTGCAAATTTTTGTCGAAGCAACAAAAGTCGTTCTTAAGGGAACACAGTGTAAGTTTTCTGCTCAAAAGTCGTTCCAAAGGGAATGCAGAGCTTACAGCGAAAAATAAACGCTGATACCGCCGAAATAAAAGGCGAAGAAGCTCCTAAGTGAGGCTTACAGCGAAAAATAAACGCTGATACCGCCGAAATAAAAGGCGAAGAAGCTCCTAAGGGAGGCTTACAGTGAAAAGTCAACGCTGATACACCGAAAAATAAATGGTGAAGCCGAAAAATAAATGGCAAAGAGATTGTATTTTACTATGAGGATGTGTGTGTACCTTCGGAACAAATGTCATCATTGCATATCATAGCATCATCACATCATTCGCACAAACATGACATCATACATCATATTGCATCAATGGCATAAGAAGGAGAATACAATGATAGCCTTCGGAAATTGTTTTCGAAGAAATTATGCCAAGGCACAAAATAAAGTTTGAAGAAGTGCAGCTTCGCTAACTTTACTATCGGGGGAAATCTATTGTTTACGAAGCATAATATTTTCACGAATATGAATATTCCTTACGAAGCATGAAAAGAAGGGAAGGTGTTTTTTTCGCCGAAGGCTAAAAAACGGTATGTATGTAAAGTTTCATGCATCGTAAAGAATTGAATTATAAATAGCTTATATATTACATTTAAAATTATAAAATATTACACACATTGTCCAGCAAATATTACATTTCAAATATCTTTACAATAACAGCTAATCTTCTTTCAAAACTACTTCTGCAGCTTCGTTTAATAGTTGATCAACAACTTTATCCATAATAGCTTCGGCCATTTTTATAATCTCCTCCTCCTCCTTTGCTTTGGGGTCCACCAATGGTTCGACGGGCTCTGGGGGAGGAGATAGTGCGGCTATGATGCAAAGCGTAAATAAGTTCGAAGTCATAAAATTACAACATAAAGTCAAAAGTTATTAATCAATACCTATTCGCCTCTCGAGGTCCGCACTTTTCTCAGCGGCCTCTGCTACTTCTCTAGCATCGTGAATACCTTTTTCACTTTTCCTTATAATTTCTTGAGCCATCTCCCGACCGCCATTTTCCCAGATGTCGGTGAAAAATTTTCCACCAACCAAGCTTGCTTCGGCCGAGGGGTCTTCTATACCTTCAATAGATAAGGCAGCCTCGGTTTGCGCCAAGGATTTCACATGTTCGCAGCCTCTCCTCTCCAAGATAGCGGCAATCCCCTAGCATCCGAGAAGGCGCATATGTCCCCACGGACACTCAAAATTTCTTCAAAAGCTTCGGCCTCGCCGTTGATCCAGTCGATTGGACCTTCGGGATCTCCCAGTACAAAGTTGCCTTCATTCGAATATGCGCCGACGCTGGCGAAACTAGTCTTAATTGTCTCCACACATTTTATGGATTTTTCATAACATCTTTCTTTTGAAGACCGAAGTTCTGCAGTTGTTTTCTCCCAATGATTTTTCCAGTAATTGCTGGCATCTCGGTCAGCTTCGGCTGTTGCACACTTTAATTTCGCTTCAGCCAGTTGTTTCTGAAGATTTTCAATTTCGTACTTCTGGGCTTCAGCCTGGGCCTTGGAGGTAGCTTCGTCTTCTTTTATTTTATTAAGCAATGAGTTTAATATTTTATCTTTCTCAAGACCTTCGTTCCTTAGCTCAATCAGTTCGGAATGAAGGTTATTCAACGCCATGGTACATCCCTCGTCTTCAGCGCTTTTCTGCGCTCTGAGGGCATTGCTAAGAATAAGGCCCTGCAAAAGAAATGTGGTATTAAAAATAAGCACACAAAAAGTTTATTTTCTCACCTTTAAGCTGTTGTACGCTAAGCTGTCGGCCAATTCATCTTTCGACAAAACTGAGAGCCCGTCTTCTAGTGTTGGGAATTCGAAGCTTCTTGCCATCTCCCGGCAGACAGAGATCTCCTTGTTGTCTGGGAGACAATACAAGAAGTCTTCTTCTCCGCTGCCATTGAATATCAACGCCCCTTTTGGATATTTTAATTTCTGGGCATAATGATGAGCTTCTCGCTTTTCCTCTTCAGATAGCTTTTTGCCCGAAGCATGTCGTATAATATAATCAGGCAACTTGAAGGATGCTTCGGGAGTTGAAGAGAGAGTTTTTTCAGACAAAATTTGCTTTATGCTTTCCTTTGTAGTTTCTCCTTCGGTTTCCAAGGATTTCTCCTTGGCAGACTCTGAAGGTCCAGTTTCGATCTCAGCCTGGTGCTTTGTAGCTTCGGCTCGAGAGGCTGTTGTTTCAATCTGTGCTTTTTGAGCTTCGGCTCCAGAAGAGCTTGAAGACTTTATTGTCTCCAGTACATCCAGAACATTAACCATCATTTTTCTTTTGAGGGTCACCGCTGGACCTTTCTAAGTTTGCGGCAATCCAACTTCTGCCGAAGGGCTTAAAATTTCTGATATTTTTGTCCCTTCAGCTTTTGGCTCTTCAACTCTTTCAGCCTTCGGTGTTGCAGTCAGCTCTTCAGTTTTTTGCGCGGGTATAGGCTTTTTGGCTTCAGTAGCCGAAGAAGCCTCGCCGACAAACTCGGGCACTATGGTCGGTTCAATAAAGCGCGGTCGGTGAGTAAGGACTTTTACCCTTTTCCTCTTCGGCACAGGCTCGCTTGGAGCAACTGAAGCATCATCTTTCCCGGAAGTTGCATCTTTTCTATTTTGCCCCCGTAGAGGGTAGCGGTAGTCAGGGTACACAAACCCAATAGCATCAAAAACTCGGTTGAACCTTTTCTTCTTTCGGCCTCCGAAGGCCGCAGATAACGCAGTATCTTCTGCCTTTGAGTATGGCCCAAGCAGTTCATCGCTTGTGGCTTCAATACATTTCAGCCAATCATCATCTAGCTCAACAAATTTACCCTCGTATCTGAAGGTGAACTTCATCCTAATCATCCCACCTTCGTCAGGCTTGGTGATAGTTTCTTTTGGCATTTCCCACTTTTCTACAAGTGGCCATACTCTGAAAGCTATGTGCTCATGAACTAAATCCCTTGTCCCGATGAAAGAGCAAACTACGCCGAAGGCCCTCTGGCATTCTTCGACTGCCTCGTCAATATCCACCTTCGGTTTCCGAAGGCCGAAGCGCTGCCAGATAGGGCGCATAATGATATCTTTAATATCTTCTCGTGCCTTCAAATCATTTTTCACATAGAACCATTCCTTCATCCAGTCTCTGGGCCATCTCTTCCGAAAGGTTGGCACGGGGCAACTTGACCTAGAGCGAGCACCGAAGCTATAACAGCCAAAATTGTTATGATATTGTTCTTTACCCTAGGGTTTTGTCTCATATAATAGTTTGTGTATATTGCAGAAACTTTTTGCATTTGGTTCCAAGCCTTGGCTCCTCACGGCCCATACGAAGATCCCCATTCTTATGATAGCTTCGGGAGTAAGCTGGTGAAGGTAGACCTGATATATCTTCAGAACTTCAACCTCAAATCTGTTTAAGGGGAACCGAAGCCCAGCTTTAAAAAAGCTTCGAAAGATCACGACTTCATTCTCTTCGGGAGTAGGCACAATCCTCTCTCCATCATCTGCCCTCACAGTAGACAGGTCTCGAAAATATCTTCCCCTCATGTTATCAAGATGACTCTGTTTAATACTCGATTTTCCGAAGACTGCGTGACTTGGTCGCCACGGTCGATCTTCGGAGTCTTCACCCCCACTTTCTACATCATAACTGTCACTTTCACCGGTATCTTCAGATAAGCCTTCTAAAATTTCTCTAGTAATCTTCTCTGTATTTGTTCTCGCTATCGATTCAAGAAAGCCCAGATTCTTCTCCTCAGAAAGGCTTAGTTTCATGTCAGCAACAACTTTCTTTTCCTGGGACATCTCTTCGAAAATGCTGAAAATATGTTCTTAGGGCCGAAGCTAATTTTTTTTAAAAAACTGGACAAGCGTTTGTAGGCAAAGAGCTATTTGAGCAGGCAAAGCAGATGACAAGAAAGCGTACCAAATGAGCTCGCGGTCGGATCATATTTATACGCCCAGGGCGTTGCAAGTGGGACGGTCCCGCTTGTCATTGAATGTTGCTATTCTAGCAAAGGGAAGGTGTTTTTTCGAACCTTCGGCTTAGGGCCTTCGTCCATATCGCAATCTGAATTTATCATCCTAACAAATTAAAATTGCGAGGGGCTAACAAATTTATCATCCTAACAAATTTATCATCCGAAGGTCCTCAAAAACATGATTTAACAATGTTTCTGGAGTATAATATATGAACAGGTATCTTCGGACTTGGATCAGAACTACAACATGAAGAAGCACAAAAACACAAAGGTTGGCGCAGAGCCGAAGCTATGTGCAGGAGAGCTTCGACATGATAGCAGAAAAGGGAACCGACTTAAAAAGGAAAAGGCTATTCAGACCCCGATGGATTACTATAGGGTCATTAGCAAATGTAAAGGGCATGGGTGTAATTTTACATGGGCTGCGTCCCGTGCCTATAAATAGGTGAACAGTATCCCCGTACTGTTCACGCTGACTTGGCATTTGCTTTTGCGTCACGCTTGTACTTTCGCTGTCTTTCAAGCCGAAGGTACATTTGTAGCTTAATGTCATTTCTATTTTTCCATATTGATAAAATAGAAATGAGTTAGTAATGATATATAAATGTTCATGTTATCTTTCGCGTTTCGTGTGATTCTCATTTTCACTACCATATGCCGTAATAATGAAGGTATGTCCTTCATGACCTTCGTCCGAAGATCGTTATATCCCAAGGGAAATAATGCTTCGAAGGACGAATGACATTAATCATTTAACCTCCTCTTGTGTTGCCTTGTTCTTAATTCATAGCATTTGAGAACAAGTCCCCAACAGGTGCTTAATGCCAAAGGGGGAGAAAATAAGGCCAAAGCAAATGGATCAGCTATCACTTGTGAAATTTTTGAAAAAGAGCAGAGTAGAACTTTTGATTTATCAAAATAACTCTAACTATCAAATTTTGGTCTCTTGTGGGGAGAATGTTTGATTATGGGAAAAGGGGGAGTTTTTGGCTCTTAATCATTTTTACTCTTGGATTATCTCTCCTTATGTCTAAACATGTGTGTTTAACTTAGAAATAGGAAAATGAATTTGATTTGCAAAAACAAACCAAGTGGTGGCAAAGAACGATCCAAATATGTCAAATCTTGTCAAAGACTACTTTTGTTCTCAATTGCATTGATGTTGCACTTCTATTTGTTGCTTTTTGATGTGTTGGCATAAATCACCAAAAAGGGGAGATTGAAAGGGAAATGTGCCCTTGGGCCATTTCTAGTATATTTTGGTGATTAAGTGCCCAACACATATTGAGTGAGTAATTATGTGCCAAATGATGAATGAAGTGCAAATCAACATGAAGGTATGATTCTAGACTTAGTACATTGGTTTTTGTGTACTAACATATTTGTCTAAGTGCTAGAATCAGAGAAAAGAGAAAGAGAAAATGAATTGGCTGAAGCAGCCAAGACTCAGCTTGGTCTGGCACACCGGACTGTCCGGTGGTGCACCGGACAGTGTCTGGTGCGCCAGGCCAGCTCTGGCAAACTGGCCACTCTCGGGAATTCGTCGGCGGCGTACGACTATAATTCACCGGACTGTCCGGTGGTGCACCAGACTGTCCGGTGAGCCAACGACCGCCAGCGCAACGGTCGGCTGCGCAATCCGCGCGCGACGCGTGGCCCACGCCAACAGTCGGCTGGGGCACCGGACTGTCCGGTGTGCACCGGACAGTGTCCGGTGTGCCAATCAGCCCGAAGATCCAATGGTCGGCTGCGCCAAGAATGGAAGGAGATCCGCACCGGACATGCTACAGTGGCTGTCCAGTGGTGCACCGGACTGTCCGGTGCGCCACCCGACAGAAGGCAAGAATTGCCTTCCTTGTTGGGTTCCAACGGCTCCCAGCTGCCTTGGGGCTATAAAAGGGACCCCTAGGCGCATGGAGGAGTCACCCGAGCATTCCTTGATCATTCCTAAGCACCAAGACTCCATTCTCGCGCATTCGATTACTTGAGATAGTGACTTGAGCTCCATTTGAGTAGAGAACTCCTTGAGTTGTGTTGTGAAGCTCAAGTTGTGGCTTGTGTGCGTGTTTGTGCTCGTGTTTTGAGTCTTGTGTGTGTTGCTCTTCCCACCCTTACTTCTGTGCTTCTTTGTGATCATCAATTGTAAGGACGAGAGGCTCCAAGTTGTGGAGATTCCTCGCAATCGGGAGAGAGTATAAGAAAGAAAAACACCATGGTATTCAAGTCGATCATTGGATCACTTGAGAGGGGTTGAGTGCAACCCTTGTCCATTGGGACGCCACAACGTGGAGTAGGCAAGTGTTACTTGGCCGAACCACGGGATAAATCACCGTGTCTCTTGTGCTTGTTTTCTTTGTTACCATTGTGTTTCACAAGAGCTTGGTCCTTAGCCACTTGATTCCATTGTGCTAACACTTAACCAAGTTTTGTGGCTACAAGTTTTAGATTTTTACAGGATCACCTATTCACCCCCCCTCTAGGTGCTCTCAAGCTTGCGTTTTTTATTTTGGTAATGGACGTTTTGAAAATACGCCTGTCGAATTGTTGCTTCTGAACTCTGAGCAATTCAGTAAAGAACAATCTTCTGTTATCCTCCTTTGGCACATTCAATGGTCTTCGCCTTATACTTCAGAAATCGGTGCTCTGTCACTGGCTTATGCTTTGGAGATCAGCATTCTGTCCTTTGGGGTTTAAGGATTCATTGGGTGCACCGGAGGTGCACCCAATGGGTGTAGCCCCCGAGCTTTGAGTGGATTACTGAAAATAATCCACTCAAAGATCTTCATCTCATGCTTTTTTAAAAATCACCATTTTATCTTTGTCTCATGCTTTAGAAATCAGCATTTTATCATCGGTTCATGCTTTAGAGACCAACATTATGTCCTTTGGGGGTTAAGGATTCATTGGGTGCACCGGGTGTAGCCCCCGAGCTTTGAGTGGATTACTGAAAATAATCCACTCAAAGATCTTCATCTCATGCCTTTAGAAATCATCATTTTATCTTAGTCTCATGCCTTAAAAATCAACATTATATCATCAGCTTATGCTTTAGAGACCAGCATGTTGTCTTCATGCTTTAGAAACCAGCAGCGTGGTATGCCCATGTCCTATTAGGTTTGAAATTTATTTTATCAGCGACAGATTGGACGTCTGGTAGATGGCTCTTGGCTGGTCTTCATTTCGCTTTGTGCTTCAATGCTTCTGCTGACTAGACTTGCAGTTCAGTAGCTATATTTGGCTTTCCTCTAATCTCCATCGATATCTTCCTTCTGTCTTGATACATTCATTGAGTATACTGTACGGATGTGACTGCTTGGGAAAATCTATTGAAAATTCTTGGCCGTCCCCCCACCCAATGGGTGTGACCGTGGGACGTCTTGGTACGCAGAGCGTTTAGCAAACTATCCTGGAGTAGTAACTTGACGTGACCGCGGGGTGTAATCATATCGTCCAAGCAGTTGACCTTAGTCCAAATGGTGTCGTGTTACGCGAAGCCGCGTCTGCTATCTGACTTGCTTCCAGACGATTTGAATTGCTTATTGAATACTTGCGACTGTTCGGTGATCGTGGTAGGAGATGAGCAGTTGCCTCCGGCCTCTATAAATAGACTGCTTGCCTTGTTGGTGTCTTCACACATCTTCCGATCGTCTGTTACTTCTTTTCCCACTTTTCTCTTCTCTCCCAACTGACCATGGGCAAGAACAAGAAAGGTCGAGGTTCGTCGCACCGCTCCGGCGATAAGCGGAAGCGCGAGCCAAGTCCTCCCTCGGAGGACTTTGGTGACTCCGAGTACTCGGAGGAGGAGTTTTCCTCCGAGTCTGAGGGGTCACCGGTCTACGCCTCTCCCCCGGTGTCGTCCGATGACTCGGACGATTCCTAGGGGATAGCCGCCGAGGTGTGGACGTACATCCAGTCCATCGAGCGCTCCGGGATCGAGGGCTCGGATGAGTCAGAGGTCTCCTCGGACGAGGAGAACTCCTCCGACTCGTTCGAGGAAGGTGGCGGCGACAGCGACGGCGAGGGCGAGGGCGACGATGGCAACAGTGGTGGCGATGACAGCGACGACGACGGCAAGGGCGACGAAGGCGACGACGGCAAGGGAGACGGAGGCAACGGCGGCAAGGGCGACGGCAACGGCAAGTGCAGTAGCGGCAGCAGCAAGGCCAGTGGCAAAGCGCCACTGGCTTAAATATTAGTATAGATAATTAGTAGTAGCAGAATAATGTAGTAGTAGTTAGTAGTATAGTGTAGTGTGAGTAATGTAGTGAAAAAGGGAGAAAAAGGCTGACTCATAATGAGTTGGTCTTTAAGTTTGTGAAAAACTTCCCTCCTCTACGTATTGAAGAAATTTTAGCTATTCCGGGCAACCTCTCGCTTTTCCGCCGTTCTTTCTTTATAGTTGATTGATAGTTTATCTTCGCACCTAACGCTGCCGACGTTATTAGAAATAATTACCAAGCGATAACTGGTAACTGCTGAGTCATGCTTGGCTCTGCCGGCGTTTTAGAGATAATGACCGAGTTATGACAGACACTGTCGGCGTTTTAGAGATAACAGCCGAGTGGTGCTTGATATTGCCGGCGTTTTAGAGGTAACAACCGAGTTATGCTTGACCTCGTCGGCATTTTTAGAGGTAACAACCGAGTTATGACAGACACTGTCGGCGTTTTAGAGATAACAACCGAGTTATGGCTGACACTGTCGGTGTTTTAGAGGTAACGAACGAGTGGTGCTTGATGTTGTCGGCGTTTTAGAAGTAACAACCGAGTTATGTCGGAAGTCTCGCTTTCCTGGGTGATGACTTGGCACATTTTAGAAATGGTGCCCAACCTGGGAAAACCCCATCTATACTCATGTCAACGTGCGCTTTTGAGTTCTGAGCCCTAACTTCACATTTCCGCCTCGAACCACTCCTCTGTTTCCCTAAGATTTCGCCCTTGTTCGATCCGCCGGCGAGATTGCGATGGGGCCCAAGCAGAAGAAGCAGAGTTCTGCTGCAGCAGTCATTCCTCCCATCGATCCCAACAATCAGTTGTCGTTCGCAGGTAACCACATGTCTGTTGTTTTGGAATCAGATCTCCTCCACCTTGTTGATGTTGGAGTTCTTCCTACAAAAGAGTTATGCTCTTGGCGGATTTGCCGTGGGGTCACTGTTCCGATAGAAGATACCCACAAGTCTGTCATCTATGTTCCTTTTCTCATCCGCGGCCTTGCTCTTCCCGTTTCTCCCTTCTTCCGCGGTCTCCTTGATTTTTACAATCTAAACTTGACTCATCTGAATCCCAATTCTATCTTGCATATTTCTATCTTTGTGCATCTGTGCGAGGCCTACCTTGGAATTCTTCCTCATTTCAGACTCTGGAAGTATTTGTATCATTGTCGGCCTGGGATGGCTGGGGGGGGGGCAGCACCAACTTGTTGGTGGTGCAAGTTTGGAGATGCGCTGCGTGAGGAAGACAAAATACCTCGACATTCCTCTCAAGGATAGCATTAAAGGGTGGCGCCTTGAGTGGTTTATTGTGGAAAACCACTGCAAGTCCCTCCCCCCTCGGTCAGGGAGGCAGCTAGATGTACGTACTCCGAGCTGGGTTGAGTCTCCAACTTCCTTGGAGTAACGGAGGCTAGAGTTCTGCTTGCTGAGATCTGTCTGCTGAAGGAGAGAGGTCTGACTGCCGAAGCTATGGTTGCTGACTTCGTATTCAAGAATATTCAACCTTTGAAAGACAGGGCGTATCCAGCTTACTTGTACAGTGGTATCAATGACTCTACCTGGGTCATCAACAAGAAAATTCCTATTGAGGATCTGGTGAGCCGACTAGACATGATTCTGAGGGGCAGAGTATCAAATGTTGGTGCTCCTGTTGCCTATTCTTCTTGGAATCTGCCACCTCATAGGTCATTTTCCAATTTCATGTCCAACCCTCCTACTAGTGATGGTGGTCTGGGCCTTAGAGTGCGACCCTCTCCCAGGGACATTGAAGCTCTGATTGCTCCTCTTCAGAATCTTCCCAATGATGAGAAGCAAATTCACTTTGAGATGCCGGCTAGTCCAGATGATGCAGAGATAGATGATATACTTAATATGTTATCTAGAGAATCTTCTGACTCGACTCATGCTGAACCGATGGCTATCACGGCTAGACATGAGCTTGACAAAGCATTGGAGACCCGAAAACCTGAGGGTGCTTGCCCAAAACGTCCTCGCCCAGTTAGCCGCCCGACTGCGCCTGTTGAGGAAAAGAAGAAGAAGAAGAGGCGGCTTCGGTGACTGTCTTGCTTGGACCAGGATGCCGGTACTTCTGCTCCGATTTGTGATGAAGTGCCAGCAGAGGTCCTTCCTGAGGTTGATCCCAATGGTGGCGTCCATGTTGAAGTTGATCCCAATGGATGTGACCGTGTTGAAGTTGATCCCAATGGGTGTAACCGTGCTGAAGTTGAACCCAATGGGTGTAACCGTGCTGAAGTTGAACCCAATGGGTGTAACCTTGCTGAAGTTGATCCCAATGGATGTAACCGTGCTCCGGCTGTTATCCGTATTTTTGATGAGGACGAAGAAGAGGAAGAAGAAGTCCCGCTGATTCGTAAGAATAGCCAGCATTACAGAGGTAGTAGGGGGGATAGTGATATTCCTTCTCCAGCTCTGTCCACTCTTGTTAGCCTTCAGGAACTGTCAATATCAGATTTTGATCAAGCCCTTGAGGAGGTCGTCCCTGAGGATATGCTATCAGAGCCAACTGCTAATGACATGATGGCTGTTTGTTCTGAAATTCCAGACATGGGATTAAAGGTATCCCGAGCAGTGTCTCGTGCATCATCGACTTTGGAAGGCAGTCTTCGATGTCAAGATGTTGGTCAGGATTGCCTAACTCACATGGAGGTGACTGAGGATCCTTCAGCCTTAGAGGTGGCTGCTGCAGAAAACCCATTCTTCGAGGATGGTGCTGGCAGTTACCCAGCCCCTGAGGGTGTTACCGGTAGTGATTCGGCTCTGGTGGGTAGCACAAGCTGCAACCCAGCCCCCGGGGGTGTTGCCGGTAATGATCCGGCTCTGGTGGGTGGCTCGAGCTGCAACCCAGCCCCCGAGGGTGTTCATGTGAGCTCTCCTTCCCACTCCTCCATGGACGTCCATGTTGGGTCGTCTCCTCCATGGTCCGATGGGGCGACGGGGATGCATGTTTCTGTGACTTCGAACAAATAAGTCGCCTTGGAGGTCGACGAGCTAGATGCAAGAGGTCTAGTATCTGCTGGTGGGGCTGAGCTTACTCTTGACAACGTTCTTCAAATTGTTCCTGCTGATACTCCTCCGTCGAGCCATGACATCGCTCCCTCTGACTTGGGTTTACCATTGTTCTTCTCCAATCTTCAGGTGAGTCAATTGTTTGCTTTTTATTGCTCTTCTTGGTAGATTATCTTTCTCATACTTATTTGTCTTCGATCACATGCTTTGGTTGATGGAATGTCTGCCCAGCTGAGGTCGTATGGTGCTTCTGTCCTAGAAGGAGCTCTGTCTTTGATGCAGTGGAACCCATTGCTGCTTCAGAAACAGATTGCTGATTTGAAAGCGTTGAATACTGGTTAGTGACCTTGCTTCTTCCTTAGTTACTTCTATTGATCAATCTTGTTCTTAACCATGTATCCCTTTTCAGTTGCCTTGTCAGATATGGCCCGACGGTGCTCCGAGCTTGAGGAAAAACATCTTCGAAGTCAGGCCGACTTGACCCGACGGTACTCTAATCTTGAGGAGAAGTATTCTCAAGGTCAAACCGACCTGGCTCGGGTTTCTGCTTTGCTGGACGATGCACGTTCTATGAATTCTTCTCTCAATGCCCAGCTTAACTCAGAAAGAATGGCGTATGAGGTAGACTCTCTTAGTTGGTTCTGTCGTGCTTATTGTTGGCTGGGTACTGAATGTTGATTCTTGTTTGCAGGAGGAAAGACAAGCGCTTGTGGCTTCTCGTGATAATTTGGACAGGTTATATCGTGACACTAGCAATTCCTTGACTATTCTGGAAAGGAGCCACCGCTTCACTATGTTAGATCTGGATCACCATCGGCACGAGCTGCAAGCATCTCAGGATGAAGTTCAACGGCTGGGACAACAGTTATCGGCCAAGGATTTGACCATTAAAGATCTTCGTGCTTCGAAGAAACTCGTTGCAAAGGAGCTAGAAACTGCTCGATTGACTGCCAAAGCTTCTGAGGACATCTGCGCCGTTCTAAGAGCTCAGCGCGACAAGGCTATGGACAAAGCCATTCGTGCGGGGCGGATTTTGATGAGGAGGCCTGGTGTAGTGGTTCCTGATGACATTATCACCGACGTCAAGGCTGCACCTGATGCCTTGAGTCGCCCTTCTTCCTCGATTGCTTCTGCGAAAGACATTGCCAAATAGAGACGGTTCGATGCAGTGACATCATGAGAGACACTGAATGTATTTGTGAATTCTATGTGCGTGTGATGGTTGTGTTCGAATATTTGGTGGATAGGGCACTAGAATGTGTCCTTGGTGCTGACAACTATAACATTTTGTTTTCCTAGAGCACTGATTGTTTCTGTCGTTAGGATATAACAATCATCCTGAACAATTGCGGAAGTGAATGCGGCATGCTGGTTTTGGAGTTTTTCCTGACTTATGCCAATCGCTTGGCTAGTGAGGCATAGTGGTCGCCCTAAGATGAGCAGGTGTGAGCATGTCGCACCATCTTAAGTCATCGTCGACTTAACTCGATTGCTCTATCAGTAGGGTATAGTGGTCACCCTAAGTCGAGTAAGCATGAGCATGTCGCACCATTTTAAGTCGTGGCCAACTTAAGTCGATTGCTCCGTTAGTAGGGTATAGTGGTCACCCTAAGTCAAGTAAGTGCGAGCATGTTGCACTGTCTTAAGTCGTCGCCGACTTAAGCCGATTGCTCCATTAGTAGGGTATAGTGGTCACCCTAAGTCGAGTAAGTGCGAGCATGTTGCACCATCTTAAGTCATCGCTGACTTAAGCCGATTGCTCCATTAGTAGGGTATAGTGGTCACCCTAAGTCGAGTAAGTGCGAGCATGTTGTACCGTCTTAAGTTGTCGTCGACTTAAGCCGATCGCTTTGTTAGTAGGGTATAGTGGTCACCCTAAGTCGAGTAAGTGCAAGCATGTTGCACCGTCTTAAGTTGTCGCCTACTTAAGCCGATTGCTCTGTTAGTAGGGTATAGTGGTCACCCTAAGTCAAGTAAACGTGTTGATTCCAAGTCCAATCAAATCAAAGTCAATTGATAGTCAACAGTTTGAACGCCTTTGATAATGAAATCTTTTATTGATGACGTATTCTCCAATTACAGAGTACAACGTTGCTCCGATAGCTTTTGAGGCCTTGCTAAGGGTAAAACTTTCTAAGATGCTCTATATTCCATGAATTCCCCACTTCTGTTCCATCCATTTGAGTAAGTCGGTATGATCCTGGCCGGGTGACCTCTGATACAATGAATGGCCCTTCCCATAGTGGTGACAACTTGTGCCGTCCTTCCCCCGTTAGAATTCGGCGAAGGACCAGGTCTCCCACCACAAAGGATCGGTGTCGTATGGCTTTATCGTGATAGCGCCTCAAGGTCTGCTGGTATCTGGCCGACTGAATTACTGTATTCGATCGCTCTTCCTCTAGTACGTCAATATCTTCTAGCCTAGTAGCTTCGGCTTCAGCTATGCTTTCAAATACCAGCCTTGGTGCCCCAAACCTGAGATCGGCAGCTAGCACTGCCTCTGAACCCACGGCCTTCGTGTTGCCCTGTGCCCAGGTCAGGTGCGCTTGCAGTAGGGGGGTTACAAGCGTCCGCGAGGGAGAGAGAGAGAGACCGTCCGCCAGCCTGTTCTCCCGCGCGACCAACCTCCTCGTACGAGAGCCCTGGACCTTCCTTTTATAGGCGTAAGGAGAGGGCCCAGGTGTACAATGGGGGGTGTAGCAGTGTGCTAACGTGTCTAGCAGAGAGGAGCTAGAGCCCTAAGTACATGCCGTCGTGGCAGCTGGAGAGGTTTTGGCGCCCTGTTCATGTGATGTCGTGGCCGTCGGAGGAGTGCTTGAGCCTTGTGGAAGTACAGCTGTCGGGCCTGTCGGATCCTTGCTGACGTCTCCTTGCTTCCGTAAGGGGCTGAGAGCCACCGTCGTTATGGCTCACGCGGGGTGCCATCATTACTTGTTTACCGGGGCGAGCCAGATGGGATGCCGGTCTTGTTCCCCGTAGCCTGAGCTAGCTAGGGGTAGGGTAATGATGGCCTTCCCTGTGACATGGCAGGTCCGAGCCTGAGGTCGGGCGAGGCGAAGGCTCCTCCGAGGTCGAGTCTGAGCCCTAGGGTCGGGCGAGGCGAAGTTCGTCTTCCGATGTCGAGGCTGAGTCCGAGCCCAGGGGTCGGGCGAGGCAGAGACTGTCTTCCGAGGCCGAGGCTGAGTCCGAGCCCTAGGGTCGGGCGAGGCGGAGTCCGTCTTCCGAGGCCGAGGCTGAGTCCGAGCCCTGGGGTCGGGTGAGGCGGAGTCCGTCTTCCGGGGTCGAGGCTGAGTCCGAGCCCTAGGGTCGGGCGAGGCGGAGTCCGTCTTCCGGGGTCGAGGCTGAGTCCGAGCCCTGGGGTCGGGCGAGGCGGAGTCCGTCTTCCGGGGTCGAGGCTGAGTCCGAGCCCTGGGTCGGGCGAGGCGGAGCTTCCCATGGCACCCAAGGCTGGACTTAGCTGCTGTCAGCCTCACTCTGTCGAGTGGCACAGCAGTCGGAGCGGGGCAGGCGGCGCTGCTTTCCTGTCAGGTCGGTCAGTGGAGCGGCAAAGTGACCGCGGTCACTTCGGCTCTGTCGACTGAGGAGCGCGCATCAGGATAAGGTGTCAGTCAATCCTTGAATTAAATGCTCCTGCGATACGGTCGATTGGCGTGGCGATCTGGCCAAGGTTGCTTCTACGCGAAGACTGGGCCTCGGGCAAGCCGAAGGTGTGTCCGTCGCTTGAGGGGGCCCTCGGGCGAGACGTGAATCCTCCGGGGTCGGCTTCCTTTGCCCGAGGCTGGGCTCGGACGAGGCGAGATCGTGTCCCTTGAGTGGACTGTGCCTTGACCTTAATCGCGCCCATCAGGCCTTTGCAGCTTTGTGTTGATGGGGGTTACCAGCTGAGATTAAGAGTCTTGGGGGTACCCCTAATTATGGTCCCCGACACTTATCATTTGGTTCTTCCTCATTCTTTATATACCTGATGATAGGCTCTCTCTAGTCATTAGAGTCCGACTCTGGCTAGCTCAAGGTGTTGCACTAAAAGGTTGTAGTGGAATACTTGGGCGTGACACATCCTGGACGAAAACTCTGGGTGGGACCTGGGCTCGACTGGATCCTAGCTTCAACAACGTGTCTGCTGCTGCGTTGCGATCTCTTTCCACGTGACGGAATTCCAGCCCTTCAAACTTGTCTTCTAATTTTGTGATGGCTGTACAGTATTTGCCCATGGAATCTATCGAGCAATCCCAGTCTTTATTTATCTGGCTTATGACCACTAGTGAATCTCCGTATACCATCAACCTCTTAATGCCTAGTGATATGGCGATGTTCAACCCATGGATCAGAGCCTCATATTTTGCTGCATTATTTGATGCTGGGAATAATAGTTGAAGAGCGTACTTGAGTTGTTCACCTCCAAGGGCAATGAGGAGGATCCCTGCGCCTGCTCCCTATAGTTTCAGTGAGCCATCGAAATACATTCGCCATATTTCAGTAGCCTCCGGTTTGTCAGAAACTTGTTGCTCGGTCCACTCTGATACGAAGTCAACCAGTGCTTGAGTCTTTATTGCTGTGCGAGGCCGAAACTCTATGTCATGAGCTCCCAGCTCGCAGGCCCACTTGGATAATCTTCCAATGGCTTATTTGTTGTGAAGAATATCCCCTATTGGAAACCCGGTGACTACTATGACTTTGTGGTCGTCAAAGTAGTGATGGAGTTTGCGAGCGGTTAGAAGTACCACGTACAGTAGTTTTTGAACTTGGGGATACTTCTTTTTAGAGGGTCCCAGAACTTCACTAATGAAGTAGACCGTATGATGTACTAGATATGTGTGTCCTTCTTCTGCCCGCTCGAGTACCAACGCGGTGCTCACCACGTGAGTCGTGCAGGAGATGTATAACAACAGATCTTCTGCCGGCTGATCTGGCGTGGCTCGGCGTGGGGGCTTCAGTACTAGTGGCGTGGTCAAGAACTCCTTTAATGCTTCGAGAGCTTCCTGTGCTTCTGCGGTCCACTGGAACTTGTCCACCTTCTTGAGGAATTTGTAGAACGCTAAGCCTTTTTCGCCTAGCCTCGATATGAACCTGCTCAAGGTTGCCATGCATCCACTAAGCCTTTGCACTTTCTTCTGTGATCGTGGTGCTTCCATTCTCATGATGGCCTCGATTTTTTCTGGATTGGCTTCTACTCCTCGGTGGCTTACAATGAATCCGAGTAACTTCCCTGCTGGTACTCCGAAGACACATTTTCCTGGGTTGAGCTTCCACCGGTATCGCCTCAGGCTGTTGAAGACCAACTGCAAATCTTCAATGAAGTTTTCTAAGTTTTCTGTTTTGATCACCATATCATCAACATAAGCTTCTACCCGCTTGCCCCAGTGATCGGCTAAGCATGTTTGAATAGCTCTCTGGTAAGTCGCTCCAGCGTTCTTGAGGCCGAACGACATGGAGGTATAGCAGAAAGCTCCATACGGGGTAATGAATGCAGTTTTTTCCTCATCTTCTTTTGCTAGGCTGATCTGATGGTATCCAGAGTAGCAGTCTAGGAAGGACAACATAGAACATCCGGCGGTCGAATCTACCACCTGATCTATTCTAGGGAGTCCGAAGGGATCCTTCGGACAGTGTTTGTTGAGATCTGTATAGTCGACACACATGCGCCAATCCACTTTATTCTTTTTGAGTACAAGAACAGGATTTGCTAGCCACTCAGGATGCAGTACTTCTCTAATGAACCCTGATGCGACTAAGCGAGCTAGCTCGACGCGAATAGCCTCTCTCTTGTCAGGCGTGAAACGACACAGTTTTTGTCGGATCGGCCTTGCTTAGGGATAGACCTTCAGTTTGTGCTCGGCTAGTTCTCTTGGGACTCCCGGCATATCCGCAGGCTGCCATGCGAATACGTCTCGGTTATCTTGCAGGAACTGGACAAGCGCGCCTTCCTATTTGTCGTCCAGACAGGAGCTGATGATGGCAGTCTTGCGTTCATCGGTGAACCCAAGGTTGATTCTTTTTGTCTCCTCAATCGGCCACATAGAGGTCACGGCTTGAGCTTCATTCGCAGGTATCGCGATGTAACACCCCTGGTGTTACTGTAACTAAAACTTGAGCATGGCATCATAGCATTGGCATTGCATATGTTTGACACACCTAGAGTGCATTCACTAGGCAAAAATTTCAAACAAGTTGTATTGTTTTAGTGTTTTGCAAATAGAACCCTGGATAGGGAACTTAACCCTAAATAGGGATTAAAGGGGTAAGACATAACCCAAGTTGAGAAAACCTAAAAGCTTTAGGAGAATAGCCATAAATTATTCCCAAGAATAAAGTTGAATCACATTTATACCCCTGGGATACCAGAAACCCTATGTGGACCCTGGAAAACCCTAAAACCAAACCCTAGGGACCTATGTGCAAAATTAGTCCACTTTTGGATTAAAGTGCAAAAACCAAGTTAAATAAGTACCTTAAGTCATTTGGGTCACTCATATGTGAATTTTCAAGCCAAACCCTGAGTTTTGGACTTATTTGCAAAAGAGCCACCTTTGAACTCTTTTGATTAGGTCTGAATTTCAGTGTATTGTGCTCATCTTTGTGACCTTGTAACTTCTAAACAAAAGAGATTTTGCCCTAGGTTACCACATCAAAATTATAGCCTAATCATAGGAGAACAACTTTGCTTAAGGGTGTGAGCATAGTTGTTAAGAAAAAACTGGAGATAATTGAGCCTGAAGTTGGACTGTCAGACTGCTTGAAGTCTGAAATTCAGATTAACAGTGGGATGACATGAACTTAGGGCTTAATTTTAAGCATGATCCAGTGACTGTTTGTGAGAGCACCTTGTAGCAAAGTTATAGTTGGATGATAGCCCTACAACGTTGGTGCAGATAGATGACAAAGTTGTAATGCAAAAATTGGAGAAAAATGGCTCTGAAGTTGCTCTGTCAGGCATCATAAACTGAATTTCCGATGGTACAGTGCTATCGGGGGGGGGGGGATTCAGAGTACTCCACCACCGACGATCCCCCGCCGCGATTCGCGTCAACGGCGTGCAGATTCTTGTTCTGGTAGACAGATAACATCGCGGGGTAAGGAGAATCTTCACCGCCGATGAGCTGGGCTCCATTCCGGCAACCCCCCGTACTTTCCCCCTCTACCCTACGGCTGAGCAGATAAGCTCACCGATGACCGCCGCCTCCCGGCCGTGCGCCGCGTGGCTCAACCCTTCCACTGCGTCGCCATAAACCCCCACTGCTGTCTAATCAACACCGGTGAGCCTGCCACGGCGATGGACACGAATTCACCGCGCTAGGTTCTTCTCCATCTCCGACTGCCAGCGTTGCTCGACCAAATTGGCCACCACCGCTTAAGTATCCTATAAATTGAAGCCTCAGCCCGTTCCGCTAGGTAATCGTGCGTCCAAAGAACCCGCTCGTAGCTCCGATCATTCCCCACAACTCCCCAATTTCCAATTTCCCCCAAATCGACTCTCCGCCGCCGTGAACCACCCATCACCGCGGCCAGCCCTTTCCAGGTTAGTCCATCTCTCTCTCTCCCTTGTTTAAGCACCCTGGTTACTCTGTGATGCTTGTCGAGCCTTCAATTTAAACTAGGAGACCACCAGTCGCCGGGAACACGACGATCTAGCCGCCATGCTCTTGGTCACCGTGGCCAGAGCTCCTTAGTTGGTCTTGGATGCAATTAGGTTGGGGAAATGATTAAGGTAGCCCCAATTTCATGTCTGTTGCTCGGAGAACCTAGCCGTTGCCCCAATCGGCCGGTCTGCTAGCTCGCCAGAGTTCGTCCCTGTGCAGTTCGCCGCTGGGGACTTCGGACGGAGAAAGGATAGAAGTGCGGGGTTGTTTTTGTAGATGTCAGAGAGACATTGAACAGTGGCCAGGAATTCTTAGCAGATATCCAAAACGTTGAGGACCTCTGCGCAAATCTGCCCCGCGGGCGCGGGCGCGCACGTGTCTTCCTCTGGACTGGGCCGCTGGGCTGAAATCAGCCCAGTACTATTCACCAGTTTTTCCTTTTCTTTTTATTCCAGAGCCAAAACAATTATAGAAAATGATAGAAAAATCCTAAAATTGTGAAACCAATTTTCCTAGACTCCTTATTTTCCCTAGTATTTAATAAAAATAGTTTCATGATTTTTAGTTTAAACAGGGAATTTTAGGGCATTTAAAATAGCTTAAAGAAATAGTTCTGGAATTTTAGAGAATTAATAGTAATGCCAAAAATGTTCAAAATTTTTATATGAACTCCCCACATTATTTAGAAGCCTTGGGTAGAGTTTGAATTGATTTGGACCATGTTTGATAACTAGAACCCAAAACCCCCCTGCCCTTTGAACTCCTTTACTGACTCCGGAAACCCTAAGTTCTCGGAGTTCCGTGAAGGAAAGTTGTATTCAAGACTTAGATAATAAATTTGTATTATCTTTGCACTCTCATGAGCATTACATGGCATTCATTCTTATATATGTATATATATGGTTATGTTAGAACGTGAAGAAGTGGAAGTCACTGAAGAAAAGACACCACCACCCTCGGATTCTCAGGCAGGAAACTGCTTCTACTTTGATATTTGTGGATCTGAGCCAGACTCACCTACGAACGAAGGCAAGCCCCGGTGCATTTGCCACCTCCCTTGATGTTTTTAAAATCTTTCTCACTTGCTTGCTGCATTAGGTGATAGGAGTTGATTGATTAAACAATTCCTGCATTACCTTCCTTGAACTTGATTACCTTCCTTGAAACCCTGTTTTTACAAAAAGGTTTTACTATGCTTAGTATTGCTCTAGAAAAACAAAAGGATTTGTTTTACAAAAGATGTTTGGCAAAGTGGGAGGGTTGTTTTCAAAAATAAAACTTGATGGTGAATCCATCACGGCCGTGATGGATTCAACATCGGAAAAGATGTACCTCTGCCAGGTACCAAGTTTTTGGGTTGAAAAGATTAAGCTGAGACCGGGCAGGTGACTTGCACGAGAAGAGAGTCTCGGTGTAGTGTCTCCGTCTGAGTCGATTAAGGACCTTGTCGATGTAGGCCTGCTGACTGAGGACCCTTTAACTGGTCACATGCCTCGTCATGGGTAAGCTTTGCCTCGGGCGGACTAAGGCCAGAATAAGATAACACGAAATGGGCGTGGAGCGGTGGCGAGAGTAGCGTGTACCCTCCGTGGCAAGAGGCTGGACGGTGGTGTATCTGTGCTCTCGGTTTGCGTGAACCTGATCTGGTCTTAAGAAACCCGGTGGCGGGTTGACATATGCAAGGGTTAAGTGCTACATATGTCGTGTGATTGGAGATCCTCAGCTGAGTATAATCGATTCGGATCGCCGTACCTTCGCGGTTATGAAGACTTGGTCACTGACTTACACGTAGCAATCCACTAAAGATGATGGGTTTTTGTTAAGAAATTGGCTAGTGCAGGACCAGTGATTGAACTAGGGTAGAAAGAACTCTAGTTGCAGGTAATTGTACTTAACTTGACAAATAAAATTGGATTTTTAAGGATCCACTTTAGTAAGCATTTCTGCAAAATAGAGTCTTTGATTATTGAAAAGCCTTACCTTGACTCCCTTAAACCAGCATACCCTTGAGAGTCTTTTCCTTAGTCGGGTAAGACTTGCTGAGTAATCCCATACTCAGGGTTTATCCCTTCGTTGTTTTTAGGTGAGGAAGTAGCAGATTTATGTTGCTTCTGTACCAAGGTGGTTCTCCATGAGGAGAAACAAGAGTGAAGTGCGGGAGGACACGGTCCTCCATAAGAAAACTTTTATGAAAACTTATCGGGAGGAGTTTGTGCCTCCCTTGGTTATGTAATATTACTATTATGCACTCGTTTATATTTCTGGTCTGTAATAAGTAACTTGATCTACGGGTGAAACGTTCCTGGAAAGGTAAGAAAGAAGATACCGAACTTGTCAAGTAGTTCAGGGGCACCTACAGGATTGTCTGAGGTCCGTGGGACAAGGACAACTGTAGGTGGGCCTAATTACTTGGGAGGTTCCATCACACGCGAGGTCTTCCTCATGCTTTGAGTTTGCCTGCGTGGAGGAAGTCGTCGGTGGTTTGGTAGTGAGGGCTGCCTGAATGGCCATTCGGAAACATTCCGCGGCGCCTTGGAAGTCAGCGTGCACGGTGATGACCCCTTTTGGTCCCGGCATCTTCAATATCATGTACGAATAGTGCGAAATGGCCATGCATTTTGCCAATCCCGGCCTGCTGATGATGGCATTGTATCCACAGTCGAAGATCGCCACCTCGAACCTCAGGAACTCGGTTCTGTAGTTTTCTAGAGTTCCAAAGGTGACTGGCATGTAGATGTGTCCAAGCGGGTATTCTCCTTCGGTCGGCTCAATGCCGAAGAAAGGAGTGTCTGACTCGTGGAGCTCTTTGAGCGCAACTCCCAAGCCTAGGAGTGTCCGAGGGAAGGTGACGTTGATGCTGCTTCCCCCGTCCACTAATACTTTCTTTACCCTGCTCTCTCGGATCACCGGATCGACGAGGAGCGGGTATTTGCCCGGATGATCGAAGTTGAGCCATTGATTCGCCCGGGTAAAGGTGATCGGGTGTTCTGACCACCGATAGGGGGAGGGGGCACTGGTGGTCGCTACCAGTATCTGTCGATTGTTGAGCTTCTGCTGCATTTTGTTCTCTTGTGACCCGTGTCCTCCGAAGATGACGTTGACCTCTCCGTTGACGCGTGGGAATGCTCCGCCTCCTCCCCTTCCTGCTGCTGAGGTTGTCGAGGTTCTCCGGGTCCTCCTCATGGTGGGGGAGGTGGTAGAGGTTGGAAGGGTCGGCCATTCCCGATGGAGTGCTTGAAGTCTTTGCAGTTCCGGAGGGTGTGGCGCATATCTTTGTGGTATGGGCACTGGGTGTCGAGGATGTTGTCCAATGTTCGTTCGCCTCCGCGGGGTGCCCCTCGGGCATGAGAGACAGGTGGTCCAGCGGCATGGACCTCTTCACGAGGCCTCTTGTCCCAGCGCTTGTCGGTCTGCTGGTTCACGTCATGCCGTTGTGTAGATGGAGCAGGCTTCACTCCCCCGATGAGGTCCTCAGCCCGTTCATCGGTGGTGATGTAGAGATCTGCCTCCCTGAACAGCTGCTCGGAGGTGGTCGGCGCCTTCTGTAGTATGGCTCAGACAAAGGGCGAGTCATTGGATCCCCGGTAGAAGTCCTCGATCACTGCTGCTTCAGCGACCTCGAGGATGCAATTTCTCATGGTCTGAAACCTTTTGAGGTACGACCGAAGAGTCTCATCCCCTCGGCGTCTGATGGATTTGAGGTCCCACGGCTGCGCCGGTTTGTCGGAGAGGGATTGGAAGTTGGCGATAAAACGCCGACTGAAGTCGCTCCAATCGTCGATGCAGTGCCGGGGTAGGTGTCGTAACCATTGCAGTGCATCTTGCCCGAGGACGATGGGCAAGTATGCAGTCATCACATCTTTAGTTGCCCCAGCGGCCCAGGCAGCGGTTGTATAAACGACCAACCAGCCTCCCGGGTCCTGCTTAGGCTCGTATTTGTCGATGTTGAAGACCTTGAAGTTTGGGGGCCATTGAATGGCTTTGAGACGCGGAGTAAGCGCAGATACTCCGCACGTGTCTTCCTGTCGACGACCATGGTGTCGGTCCCGGGGAGGGGAGTTGCTGAAAGTCGCCTAGAGGGGGGGGGGGTGAATAGGCAAATGTGAAATTTATAAACTTTAAGCACAATCTACAAGCCGGGTTAGCGTTAGAAATAAAAGTGAGTCCGAAAGAGAGGGCGAAAACAAATCACAAGCAAATGAAGAGTGTGACACGGTGATTTGTTTTACCGAGATTCGGTTCTTGCAAACCTACTCCCCGTTGAGGTGGTCACAAAGACCGGGTCTCTTTTAACCCTTTCCCTCTCTCAAACGGTCACCTAGACCGAGTGAGCTTTTCTCCTCAATCAATTGGGACACTTAAGGCCTGTTTGGTTCGATGACTAACTTGCCACACTTTGCCTAACTTTTCTGCCTAAGGTTAGTTCTTCAATTCGAACGACTAACCTTAGGCAAAGTGTGGCACATTTAGACACGAACCAAACAGCCCCTTAGTCCCCACAAGGACCACCACACAATTGGTGTCTCTTGCTTTGATTACAAATGTCTTGGAAACAAGAATGGGGAAGAATAAAAGCGATCCAAGCGACAAGAACTCAAATGAACACAAATGTCTCTCTCTCACAAGCCACTAAATCTTTGGAATGTGTTTGGGACTTGGAGAGGATTTGATCTTTGCTTTTGTGTCTTGGAGTGAAGTCTAGAGCTCTTGTATTGAATGTGTTGGCTGAAAACTTGGATGCCTTGAAGTGTGGTGGTTGGGGGGGTATTTATAGCCCCAACCACAAAAATGGTCGTTGGGAGGGGCTGCTGTCGATGGGCGCACCAGACAGTCCGGTGCGCCACCAGACACTGTCCGGTGTGCCACCCACGTCACTCAACCATTAGGGTTCGACCGTTGGAGCTCTGACAGGTGGGGCCACCGGACATGTACTGTTCACTATCCGGTGCACCTTCTGGCGCCTGTTCTGACTCTGCGCGAACTGTCCGTGCACTGTAGCGTTGTCAGCCGACCCTTGAACTCGACCATTGCGCTGGCGACCATTGCTCCACTTGGCACACCGGACAGTCCGGTGAATTATAGCGGAGTGGCTCCCCAAAAACCCGAAGCTGAGCAGTTCTGAGTGGATCTCCCTGGTGCACCGGACACTGTCCGGTGGTGCACCGGACACTGTCTGGTGGCACACAGACAGTCCGGTGCGCCAGACCAGGACAACCTTCGGTTGGTTTTGCTCCTTTCTATTTGAACCATTTCTTGGACTTTTTATTGGTTTGTGTTGAACCTTTGGCACCTGTAGAACTTATAATCTAGAGCAAACTAGTTAGTCCAATTATTTGTGTTGGGCAATTCAACCACCTAAACATTTAGGAAAAGGTTTGACCCTATTTCCCTTTCAATCTCCCCCTTTTTGGTGGTTGATGCCAACACAAACCAAAGCAAATATATAAGTGCAGAATTGAACTAGTTTGCATAAGGTAAGTGCAAAGGTTGCTTGGAATTAAACCAATTTACAATTTCATAAGATATGCATGGATTGCTTTCTTCATTTTAACATTTTGGACCACGCTTGCACCACTTGTTTTGTTTTTGCAAATGTTTTGGAAATTCTTTTTCAAAGTCTTTTTGCAAATAGTCAAAGGTATATGAATAAGATTTCAAGAAGCATTTTCAAGATTTGAAATTTTCTCCCCCTGTTTCAAATGCTTTTCCTTTGACTAAACAAAACTTCCCCTCAATGAAATTCTCCTCTTAGTATTCAAGAGGGTTTTAGATATTAATTTTGAAAGAGGTCATACCAATTTGAAATTATATCAAAAATAAGATACCAATTGAAAAACTTCTTTAATACAAATTGAAAGACTTCATTTAAACATTTTTTGAAATTGGTGGTGGTGCGGTCCTTTTGCTTTGGGCTAATACTTTCTCCCACTTTGGCATGAATCGCCAAAAACGGAGACTTTGTGAGTGAAATATGAGCCCTTATTACTTTCTCCCCAATGGTGCAAATAAATATGAGTGAAGATTATACCAAAGTGGAGAGCGATGCGGAGTGACGGCGAAGGGTAAATAATACGATGGAGTGGAGTGGAAGCCTTGTCTTCGTCGAAGACTCCATTTCCCTTTCAATCTATAACTTAGCATGAAATATACTTGAAAAACACATTATTCATAGCAAATGAAAGAGATATGATCAAAGGTATATAATTGAGCTATGTGTGCAAGGGATCAATCAAAGTTCCTAGAATCAAGAATGTTTAGCTCATGCCTAAGTTTGGTAAAGGTTTTCTCATCTAGTGGCTTGGTAAAGATATCAGCTAATTGTTCTTTGGTGCTAACATAAGCAATCTCGATATCCCCCCTTTGTTGGTGATCCCTCAAAAAGTGATACCGAATGGCTATGTGCTTAGTGCGACTGTGCTCAACGGGATTATCCGCCATGCGGATTGCACTCTCATTATCACATAGGAGAGGGACTTTGGTTAATTTGTAGCCATAGTCCCTAAGGGTTTGCCTCATCCAAAGCAATTGCACGCAACAATGGCCTGTGACAATGTACTCGGCTTCGGCGGTAGAAAGAGCTACTGAATTTTGTTTCTTTGAAGCCCAAGACACCAAGGATCTTCCCAAGAACTGACAAGTCCCTGATGTGCTCTTTCGATCAATCTTACACCCTGCCCAATCAGCATCTGAATAACATATTAAATCAAAAGTGGATCTCCTGGGGTACCAAAGACCAAACTTAGGTGTGTGAACTAAATATCTCAAGATTCGTTTTACAACCCTAAGGTGAACTTCCTTAGGATTGGCTTGGAATCTTGCACACATGCATACGGAAAGCATAATATCCGGTCGAGATGCACATAAATAGAGTAAAGATCCTATCATCGACCGATATACCTTTTGATCTACGGATTTACCTCCCATGTCGAGGTTGAGATGCCCATTGGTTCCCATGGGTGTCTTGATGGGCTTGGCATCCTTCATTCCAAACTTGGTGAGTATGTCTTGAATGTACTTAGTTTGGCTGATGAAGGTGCCCTCTTGGAGTTGCTTCACTTGAAATCCTAAGAAATACTTCAACTCCCCCATCATAGACATATCGAATTTTTGAATCATAATCCTACTAAACTCTTCACAAGTAGATTTGTTAGTAGACCCAAATATGATATCATCAACGTAAATTTGGCATACAAACAAATCATTTGCAATTGTTTTAGTAAAGAGTGTAGGATCGACTTTACCGACTTTGAAGCCATTAGTGATAAGAAAATCTCTTAGGCATTCATACCATGCTCTTGGGGCTTGCTTGAGCCCATAAAGCGCCTTAGAGAGTTTGTAAACATGATTAGGGTACTCACTATCTTCAAAGTCGGGAGGTTGCTCAACATAGACTTCTTCCTTGATTGGTCCATTGAGGAATGCACTTTTCACGTCCATTTGGTAAAGCTTAAAGCCATGGTAAGTAGCATAGGCAAGTAATATACGAATTGACTCAAGCCTAGCTACGGGTGCATAGGTTTCACCGAAATCCAAACCTTCGAATTGTGAATATCCCTTGGCCACAAGTTGGGCTTTGTTCCTTGTCACCACACCATGCTCATCTTGTTTGTTGCGGAAGACCCACTTGGTTCCTACAACATTTTGATTAGGACGTGGAACAAGATGCCATACCTCATTCCTCATGAAGTTGTTGAGTTCCACTTGCATAGCCAACACCCAATCCGAATCTCTTAATGCGTCTTCCACCCTGTATGGCTCAATAGAAGACACAAAAGAGTAATGCTCACAAAAATGTGCGACACGAGATCGAGTGGTTACCCCCTTATGAATATCGCCGAGGATGGAGTTCATGGGATGATCTCGTTGTATCGCTTGGTGGACTCTTGGGTGAGGCGGTCTTGGACCCTCATCATCTTCCTTGTCTTGATCATTGGCATCTCCCCCTTGATCATTATCCTCCTCTTGAGGTGGCTCTTCTAGATCTTCATTTTCATCTTGAGCTTGATCCTCATCTTGAGTTGGTGGAGATGCTTGCATGGAAGATAAAGCTTGATCTTGTGCTTGTGGAGGCTCTTTGGATTCCTTAGGTCACACATCCCCAATGGACATGTTCCTTAGCGCGATGCATGGAGCCTCTTCATCATCTAACTCATCAAGATCAACTTGCTCTACTTGAGAGCCGTTAGTATCATCAAACACAATGTCACAAGAAACTTCAACTAGTCCAGTGGACTTGTTAAAGACTCTATATGCCCTTGTGTTTGAGTCATAACCAAGTAAAAAGCCTTCTACAGCCTTAGGAGCAAATTTAGATTTTCTACCTCTTTTAACAAGAATAAAACATTTGCTACCAAAGACTCTAAAATATGAAACATTGGGCTTTTTACCGGTGAGGAGTTCATAAGATGTCTTCTTGAGGATTCGGTGAAGGTAGAGACGGTTCATGGCGTAGCAAGCGGTGTTGATTGCTTCCGCCCAAAACCGGTCCGAAGTCTTGTACTCATCAAGCATGGTCCTCGCCATGTCAAGTAGAGTTCTATTCTTCCTCTCTACTACACCATTTTGTTGTGGTGTGTAGGGAGAAGATAACTCATGCTTGATGCCCTTGTCCTCAAGAAAGCCTTCAATTTGAGAGTTTTTGAACTCCATCCCATTGTCGCTTCTAATCTTTTTGATCCTTAAGCCAAACTCATTTTGAGCCCGTCTCAAGAATCCCTTTAAAGTCTCTTGGGTTTGAGATTTATCCTGCAAAAAGAACACCCAAGTAAAGCGATAATAATCATCCACAATTACAAGACAATACTTACTCCCGCAGATGCTTATGTAAGCGATCGGGCCGAATAGATCCATGTGGAGTAGCTCAAGCGGCCTATCGGTCGTCATGATGTTCTTGCGTGGATGATGAACACCAACTTGCTTCCCTGCTTAACATACGCTACAAACCCTGTCTTTCTCAAAATGAACATTTGTTAGTCCCAAAATGTGTTCTCTCTTTAGAAGCTTGTGAAGATTCTTCATCCCAACATGGGCTAGTCGGCGATGCCAGAGCCAACCCATATTAGTCTTAGCAATTAAGCAAGTATCGAGTTCAGCTCTTTTAAAATCAACTAAGTATAGCTGACCCTCTAATACTCCCTTAAATGCTACTGAATCATCACTTCTTCTAAAGACAGTAACACCTGTATCCGTAAAAAGACAGTTGTAACCCATTTTGCATAATTGAGAAACAGAAAGCAAATTGTAATATAAAGAGTCTACAAGAAAAACATTAGAAATAGAATGGTCAGGTGATATAGCAGTTTTACCAAGTCCTTTGACCAAACCTTGATTTCCATCCCCGAATGTGATAGCTCTTTGGGGATCATAGTTTTTCTTGTAGGAGGAGAACATCCTTTTCTCCCCAGTCATGTGGTTTGTGCACCCGCTATCAATGATCCAACTTGAGCCCCTGGATGCATAAACCTACAAAACAAGTTTAGGCCTTGTTCTTAGGTACCCAAACGGTCTTGGGTCCTTTGACATTAGAAACAAGCACCTTGGGTACCCAAACACTAGTCTTTGAACCCTTGTGTTTGCCCCCAACATATTTGGCAACTACTTTGCCTGATTTGTTAGTTAAAACATATGATTCATCAAAAGTCTTAAATGAAACATTGAGTTCATTTGATGCAATAGGAGATTTCTTTTTAGCCAATTTAACATGAGTGGATTTCTTAGAACTAGATGCCTCACTCTTATACATAAAAGCATGATGAGAGCTAGAGTGAGACTACCTAGAATGAATTCTCCTAATCTTGTGCTCGGGATAACCAGCAGGATATAAAATGTAACCCTCGTTATCCTGAGCCATGGGAGCCTTGCCCTTAACAAAGTTAGACAATCTTTTAGGGGCATTAAGCTTGACATTGTCTCCCTATTGGAAGCCAATGCCATCCTTAATGCCAGGGCGTCTCCCACTATAGAGCATGCTTCTAGCAAATTTAAAATTTCATTTTCTAAGTCATGCTCATTAATTTTAGCACTAAGTTGAGCTATGTGATCATTTTGTTGTTTAATTAAAGCTAGGTGATCATGAATAGCATCAACATTAATGTCTTTACATCTAGTACACATAGTAACATGCTCAATGGTAGATGTAGATGGTTTGCAAACATTTAATTCATCAATCTTAGCATGTAACATGACATTTTCATTTCTAAGATTGGAAACAATATCATTGCAAACATTTAAATTTTTAGCCTTAGTAATCAATTTATCATTTTCTATTTTAAGGCTAGCAATTGATTCATTCAGCTTGTCAATCTTAGCAATCAAATTAGCATTATCATTTTTAAGTTTGACAAGAGAATCATCACAAACATTTAATTTATCAACCTTAGCAATTAATTTAGCATTCTCATTTCTAAGGTTGGAAATAGTATCATGGAAAGTACTTAGCTCACTAGTTAATTTTTCGCATTTTTCTACTTCCTGAGCATAAGCATTTTTAACCTTAACATGCTTCTTATTTTCTTTAATAAGGAAGTCTTCTTGGCTATCCAAGAGTTCATCCTTCTCATGAATAGCACCTATCAATTCATTTAGTTTTCCCTTTTGTTTCATGTTTAGGTTGGCAAAGAGGGCAAGCAAATTATCTTCATCATCACTAGAGTTTTCCTCATCACTAGATGTCGCATATTTAGTGGAGGCTCTAGATTTTACCTTCTTTTTGCCGTCCTTTGCCATGAGGCACTTGTGGCCGATGTTGGGGAAGAGGAGACCCTTGTTGACGGCGATGTTTGCGGCGTCCTCGTCGGAGGAGGAGTCGGTGGAGCTCTCATCGGAGTCCCACTCACGGCATACATGGGCATCGCCGCCCTTCTTCTTGTAGTATCTCTTCTTTGCTCTTCTCTTTCCCTTCTTATCGTCGCCCCTGTCACTATCACTAGATAATGGACATTTAGCAATAAAATGACCGGGCTTACCACACTTGTAGCAAACTTTCTTGGAGCGGGGCTTGTAGTCCTTCCCCCTCCTTTGCTTGAGGATTTGGCGGAAACTTTTGATGATGAGCGTCATCTCCTCATTATCGAGCTTGGAGGCGTCGATGGGGAGCCTACTTGATGTAGACTCTTCTTTCTTCTCCTCTGTTGCTTTGAAGGCAATAGGTTGCACCTCAGGTGTGGAGGTGGCGCCTCGCTCGATGATTTGTTTGGAGCCTTTGATCATCAATTCAAAGCTTACAAACTTTCCTATAACTTCCTCAGGAGACATTAGCTTATACCTAGGATCACCACGAATTAATTGAACATGAGTAGGATTAAGAAAAACGAGTGATCTAATAATAACCTTGACCATTGCATGGTCATCCCATTTTCTGCTCCCGAGGTTGCGCAGTTGGTTGACCAAGATCTTGAGCCGGTTGTACATAGCTTGTGGCTCCTCTCCTTGGTTGAGCATGAACCGACCGAACTCCCCCTCAATCGTTTCCCTCTTGGTGATCTTGGTCACCTCGTCTCCTTCGTGCGCGGTCTTTAGTACGTCCCAAATCTCTTTGGCACTCTTCAACCCTTGCACCTTATTATACTCCTCTCGACTTAGAGAGGTGAGGAGTATAGTTGTTGCTTGGGAATTGAAGTGCCGGATTTGGGCGACTTCGTCCTCATCATAATCTTCATCCCCTACGGATGGTACCTGTGCTCCAAATTCAACAATGTCCCATATGCTTGTGTGGAGAGAGGTTAGGTGATATTTCATCATATCACTCCACCTACTATAATCTTCACCATAAAAAACTGGTGGTTTGCCTAATGGAACAGAAAGTAAAGGAGTATGCTTAGAAATGCGAGGGTAGTGTAGGGGGATCTTACTAAACTTCTTGCGCTCATGGCGCTTAGAAGTGATAGACGACGTGTCGGAGCCGGAGGTGGATGGCGACGAAGAGTCGGTCTCGTAGTAGACCACTTTCTTCATCTTCTTTTTCTTCTCACCGCTCCGATGCGACTTGTTGTGTGAAGGGGATCCCTTTCACTTTGTTACCAAACTCCCCCGATGGAGCCTCCCCGTGGCTTGTGGCGGGCTTCTCGCCGGTCACTACCTCCTTCTTGGCGTGATCTCCCGATATCACTTCGAGTGGTTAGGCTCTAATGAAGTACCGGGCTCTGATACCAATTGAAAGTCGCCTAGAGGGGGGGGGGGTGAATAGGCAAATCTGAAATTTATAAACTTTAAGCACAATCTACAAGCCGGGTTAGCGTTAGAAATAAAAGCGAGTCCGAAAGAGAGGGCGAAAACAAATCACAAGCAAATGAAGAGTGTGACATGGTGATTTGTTTTACCAAGGTTCGGTTCTTGCAAACCTACTCCCCGTTGAGGTGGTCACAAAGACCGGGTCTCTTTTAACCCTTTCCCTCTCTCAAACGGTCACCTAGACCGAGTGAGCTTTTCTCCTCAATCAATTGGGACACTTAGTCCCCATAAGGACCACCACACAATTGGTGTCTCTTGCTTTGATTACAAATGTCTTGGAAACAAGAATGGGGAAGAAGAAAAGCGATCCAAGCGTCAAGAACTCAAATGAACACAAATGTCTCTCTCTCACAAGCCACTAAATCTTTGGAATGTGTTTGGGACTTTGAGAGGATTTGATCTTTGCTTTTGTGTCTTGGAGTGAAGTCTAGAGATCTTGTATTGAATGTGTTGGCTGAAAACTTGGATGCCTTGAAGTGTGGTGGTTGGGGGGTATTTATAGCCCCAACCACCAAAATGGTCGTTGGGAGGGGCTGCTGTCGATGGGCACACCGGACAGTCCGGTGCGCCACCAGACACTGTCCGGTGCACCAGCCACGTCACCCAACCGTTAGTGTTCGACCGTTAGAGCTCTGACAGGTGGGGCCACGGACAGTCCGGTGGTGCACCGGACATGTAGTGTTCACTATCCGGTGCGCCTTCTGGAGCCTGCTCTGACTCTGCGCGAACTGTCCGTGCACTGTAGCGTTGTCAGCCGACCGTTGAACTCGTCCGTTGCGCTGGCGACCGCTGCTCCTCTTGGCACACCAGACAGTCCGGTGCTACATCGGACAGTCCGGTGAATTATAGCGGAGTGGCTCCCCATAAACCCGAAGCTGAGCAGTTCAGAGTGGATCTCCCTGGTGCACCGGACACTGTCCGGTGGCACACCGGACAGTCTGGTGCGCCAGACCAGGGCAGCCTTTGGTTGGTTTTGCTCCTTTCTATTTGAACTTTTTCTTGGACTTTTTATTGGTTTGTGTTGAACCTTTGGCACCTATAGAACTTATAATCTAGAGCAAACTAGTTAGTCCAATTATTTGTGTTGGGAATTCAACCACCAAAACATTTAGGAAAAGGTTTGACCCTATTTCCCTTTAAGTTGCCGTTGTGCTGTCTCGACCGTCCCCGGGTAGTGCCATCAGTTGAAGGCATGGCCGACTCAACTCTAGTAGCCTGACTTCGTGCTGGAATGCCATGATCCTGATCGTACTCCTCTCGGTGCCGTATCTCGTTCTCATGTCGCCATTCGCGTGAAGCGTTGATGGAGCTCCACGCGTCCCGCCAACTGTTGATGGCGTGCCGTAGATCGCTCGGAGGATGAGCGAGAGGTAGAAAATGATTAGCCGCCCGAGTGAGCAGCCGCTGATAGCCTTCAGCGTCTGGAGTCCGAGAGAGACCATCGACTATCAAAGCCAATACTCCCCCGACCTCACTTGGTGTGTTCATGGCGCGGACAAAGTTAGGGTTCAGGTTTCGCGCGAAGAGAAGGTTCTCTCGGCGTAGCCTCGCATCCTGTTCAGCTTGCTCTTGAGCCTGCCGACGATCACGTCAGCGGGAGTTCCTCCTTTCCCTGAAGACTCGTTCATGAGGAGTTTCTCCCACCTCCGAGATCTCATCTCGAGATACAGGCTGCGCCGGGTCTTGTTCTCCAGCTTCATGATGTCGCCGAACATTCCGGCGTCGGTTCCTCCGTCGGCGAGCTTCTTGCTAAGGAGGTTCTTCCCCAGGCACGGTTGGCTCGTCATCGGAGATGGGATACGATTCCACTCTTCCCTCGATGAAGAGGACGTCGGGGTAGAATGGAGTTGTCGTGGTGACAAACTTCTTTCTGTCCTTCTTTGAGGGCGAAGGTGCTAGAAGAGCAGCTTGGCGGGCCTCTATACCGCTTGCTTCTTTTTTCCTCGTAATCCATGTCCACTCTTCTGTGGATGAGGTGGACAACAGAGTTCTTCGGGTAAATGAATTCTCGGCTCCTAACTTGCAGGAGGTGGTTTTCGTCCGGGGCGCTAGAGGTTGTGCCATTTGCTGCCTCGTTCTAGCTTTCTCGGAGATTTTCGAGGAAGGCTTCTTCTTTGATGGATCCGCTATGTGATGTAGAAGTCCTTCTTCATCTGCCACGGACGAGATGGTCCCGAAGCAGAACATGGATCCAGGGCGGAGAGCGATCTTATGCTGGAAGGTGATAGCCATTGAGCTAGCTTGGATCAACGACACACCCCTACCTGGCGCGCCAGCTGTCGGTGTTTAGGACCCGACCACGCACCCAGGGTTACCCCTCGAGGTGCTTTTGGGTAGGACGGTGTTGCTGACTGTAGCTCGATGGTTCGTGCTAGGTGCACGAGAGGCGGCAGACAATTTTTTATAGGTTCGGGCCGCTTGGAGAGGCGTAATATCCTACTTCCTGGTGTGGATCTTTTATGTGGGGGGTTACAGGGGAATTCTCTAGTATGAAGGATGCTAGAGAATGGAGTAGATGGCTAATGAGTGACCTGCCTTTTGATGGGGTGCCCCTAGGCCTTATATAATCGACCGTGGGGCATTGCATGCGGATATGATGACAACGTATCCCTTAGTAATAGTGAACTGACTGAACTTATCTTCCTATAATCCTGTCGACTTATCCTCATTTAGTTCCGACGTTTGAGGGTGCTGCGCGGGAGAATCAGATCAATGCTACGGATAATGCTTAAATCCAACGAGCTGTCTGGGCCCAAGTCTATCCATTCCTGCGTCAATCCATTCCACCGGCAAATCCTCCCCTGGCCCACGAAGGGATGGCCTTGCGAAATAATGGGCCCAAAGCCTTTCGCGAGGCCTTCTAGCCTTCTAGTGGACCCGGGGGATATCTGTCCCCCGCATTGACCCTTTATTATTTTCATATACGACAACATCTGTTGTACCTATTTTGATGATGTCCTTTTTTTGTTGTTCTTTCGGTTGCTGTAGGTATATGCCCCCTGCCGGATTGATCGGCCTTTGCGACCGAGTGTCCGGCACTCTTGCTAGGCTTGTGCCTGGTGACCGGATTGAGCGGTGCTCAATCGATCTTGTACTGGAGGTGCAAACCTGTTGAATACAAATATTTGGGGTGCCCCCAAGTGGGGTACTATGGCATCCCAAATGGATATGGTGGCAATTCTCCACATTTGATTCAGGGCATATGGTGGTGGTATGTATGTATATGGATATGGCATAGGTAGACATGAGAGTGGAGGTGTCCATGCAACACGTTACGTCTTAACTGGACAGTATGACCTTCCGTTTTTTCCGATTGGTGAGGTAGTCCAATCGGTCTTACCTGTTGTTGCTCCTGAATGGGTGAGTGAGGTCGCTTCGCTGGTCGGTCACTTGGGCCGACCTTCTTTTTTACATATTTAGACAATAACTGGTTAAAGGTCGGACCGGATCTTACCAGTCGGCCAGCTGCCTTTACCGTGTTAGTTTTCCACGTACCTATTTCTGGTCGTTGTGGGTTGAAGGTACGTGGTCGTCGTGGTTCCTGGGCGCTGCCGAACCGTCCACTGGAATGGTATGGACTTTCCGACGGTGTCCCAGACCGTCCGTGTCTATGCGTCGAATCGTCCGCGATGCGCAAAATAGGTGTACGCGCCTGGTCCCTTGCTTGCACCTGCCCCCAACGTTGGAGGTGGTGATGGTAACTTTCAAAGTCTCCCCTCCGTTAGGAGTCTTTTCCGCCACCACTTTCTTGTAAGAGATTTTATTATTCTCATCGGCCTTCCGCGTGTCGCCGATGACGACTTCTTTGCCTTTGCCCTTACCGGTTGTGCTGGACCGAATTAGGACCTTTTTGCCCTCGAAGTCGATCACATTCATTGGGAAGGGTTCCGTATCCACCTGCATTTCCTGAAATTTCAATTATCCCTCAATAATGGCCGATCGAATTTGTCATCGGAACACATTACAATCATTAGTGGCATGAGAAAATAAGTTATGACACTTGCAGTATGCACGACGTTTTAGTTCGTCGGCGGATGCAACAATATGATTTATTTTAATGTTACCATTTATGAGTAATTCATCAAATATTTTCACATTTGCCAACATTAAATGTAAACTTAACCTCCTCTTGCCGTTTCTTTTGAACCGGCTGTAAGGAGGAGCAAGCTGAAGATTTGGCCTACTTTGGCCAAACCATCTCAGCCGCGTACACTTCTGTTGATTCATCATCCGAGCTGCTTTGGTCGCACTCTACTATATGCACATTGTGACAAACTGTTTTAGCAGTTTCCTTGCTTCGGTTTTCACAAGCCAAAGCTCTTTGATGTAATTGTGCTAGCGTATAAAACTGGATACCTTCTAATCTTTCCTTTAAATACTATCGTAGTCCATTAAAGGCTAATCCTGCTAGCTATTTTTCTGCTAAATGAATTTGAAAGCATCGGTTTCTTGTATCTCAGAACATCCAGATGTATTCATTAACCGATTCATCTTTCCCTTGCCATAGGGCTACTAGGTCTACCAAATCTAACTCATAATCACCCGAAAAGAAGTGATCGTGGATTTTTTGTTCTAAATCCCCCACGACAAAATAGAATTAGGGGGTAATGTGGCATACCATGCGAATGTCGTTCTTATTAAAGATAACGAAAATAAACACACACAGAACGCTTCTGTGTTGGCCAATTCTCTTAATTGTGCTAGAAACTGGCCTATGTGTTCACGTGTGCTTTTCCCTTGGTCAACCAAAAATTTTGCAAATTCGGGTATCCTGGTTCCCTGTGGGTATGGGTGGTGGTCAAATCGGCTGTCATAAGGCCTTCGATATGACTGCCCCCAGGGACCATGCTTACTCCGAGCTTATCTCGGAACGCCCTAGCTATTTCTTCCCCCACTATATCAATGGCAGCCGGTGCGAGACCACCAGCTCTCTAGTCAAACATAGGTGAGGTTGACTAGATATTAGCATGTTGTCTTCCCCCCATTGGTTTGAGTTATGTGGTGCATTACTATTTGCCCTATATGGTTCATAGGATTGACCATTCCTTTCTGGCCTTCTAGGCGGGGCCGGAAAGTACTCGCCCCCATGGGCTTGGGACTCTGTATTAATGGGCTGGTGCATTGTATAGTGTGATGGGAAGTGTTGCTGGGACGGGCGAGGATTTAGGTAACAATCTTCCTCCAACATCCCTATGCCGGACCGTCCGGTCGGATACGCGGACCGTCCGGTCGGCTGTGCGGACCGTCCGCGATCATATGCAGACAGTCTGTCTAGGTGGTTTAGGGATTGTGTAACATGTGGCGGCTCGGACGCATATCTGGGTAATGCATTGAAAATGGGCCCGGCCGTTTCTGGCCTGGACGGTCCGCGCTCGCGTGCGGACGGTCCAGACATGTGCAGATCGGCTAATTTACTACCGATTTGTGGTTGCTCAGGGTATGTGTTCATCGGCATCCCATAAAGGGGTTGTGACTGGTCGTGACAACCTGTAGCCGATGAATTACATGTATTTTCCCCCAATTCATCCTCGTGCGAAGGAAAATTTGCAACAGTGGATTTATGAAACGCACGTACTAGCCTTTTATAATCTTTTTGTATACCCCTACGATATGTTGTATTTGTTCTCGTTGTTCATCTATGTAAGTTTTAAGATATTGGAACTCGTTGGTGTTACTTACATTGCGGTATCCGTTACGGGTCGGAGCAAAGCCAGATCAGTTGTCCGTTGCCGAATGACCTTGTTGTTCCTGTTCACCTTGAAGTTGGCCAGGAACTTCGCTTTTGCTTCTTGGATCAGCTACTCCTTGTGCACCTCGAACTGGAGCTGTTCGTCAGCTGACAAGGTCTCCCAAGTTGGCTCTATGATATTGTTGGGGGAGACGTCCGAGCTATCCCTTGAACCGGCCATTGAGGGCCGATCTGATGGGTCTATATGTGTTATCCCCAGCGGAGTCGCCAAAAGTGTGTTGGTGCCTTTTTGGGCGCCAATCACTGTGTGAGAACCGGCGACAGCGCTCTCTGCACAGGCGCGAACGGTCCGTGGCCAGGGGTCGGACGGTCCGCGACCTAGGACAGGGCTAGGGTTTCCTGCCTGACGGGCCGGACGGTCCGCGCCTACAGGCCGGACGGTCCGCGCGTGCGCAAGGGCGGCGAAGGTCGCCGGCGGCGCCTGAATCTCGCTCCAGGGAGGGACCCCATCGGGGAGGAGAGATCAAAGGTGTTGTCTAGGCTCGGCAGACCGACCTAGACTCCTCTAATCGACGTAGAGTAGAAGAGAAGCGGAGAATTTGAGGATTGGAAGGCTAAATTAAAACTAGACTAGAACTAGTCCTAAATGTACAATAAATAAATGCGAGATAAATTGATTATTGATTCGAGTGATGCTGATTAATCGGCCGTATTCCTCTGTATTTATAGAGGAGGTGGCTGTACCTGTTACAAACAAATTCCCGAGCTAATTCCGCGAATCTAGCCAACAATTATAGCAAGAAACTCGGAACCCTAATTAGTTCTGCGCACGCGCGGACCGTCCGGACCATCCGGACCGCGGACCGTCCAGTCTCTCAATTTGGTGCTCAACAGGTGGTTCTAATATACCATTGTAAGTGAAATCAAAATGACTTACGGTCTGAGATTTCCTCATCAGAGGACTACAGACAGAGAGAATGTCCTTGTCATTTGTAAAAATATATATAATTCAGCATTAGACCAATAAGTAGTAGTGGACTTTCTTTTTTCATATGTACAATGTTTTTCTTGCACTCCCATGAAACCTTGTGCTGTGCCTAGGGGCGGTAATGGTCTCTAAATTTACACTATAAAATCTAAGGATCGAACCGAATTAGAATTCAGCTTTATTCTTATTCATTTTTAACTAAAATTTATTAAAGGTACTAACTTATTGTTAAGAAACATTTGGATTATAATCACTCGTCTTGTACTTATCAGTACCTGACTGCAAGTGTGGTTCTATTTGTGCCTCACGATGACCCCCTCATCTTGTACTTATCAATACAAACCGCAAGTGTGGTTCCATTCTACCTTGGTTGAACTTTAGAGTTCTATTCTGCCAAGGCAGTTCATACGATAAATTTGGAAGGGTTGCTGTGGGTTTAGAGAATATTCGTTATCCAGTTTTTGTTTGAATATCTAATATGCTAAGAGGATTAAAAAGATAGAGCCTAAAATATGATAAAATGATATGTCAGTTTAAACTGTTACGTAGGTTCAACTAGTACAATGTCCGTGTGTTGCGACGACCACACAAATATTATCAACATGTACTAATAGCAAGGCATGCCAATTTCCATACACCTTTGTAGTATCGGTTAGCAGCTTAGTACCAACAGGGTGGTAAAAGAGTATAAATAAAGGCAGCTAAAATGTCAACTGCATCGAACTTCCTTCAACAGCTAGTTTTACCATCTTTAGGGCCTGTTTGGTTTCATTAGTCCTAAGACTAAAGTTTAGTCAAGGGACTAATCTTTAGTCCCAACCCTGTTTGGTTCTAGAGACTAAACATGAGCTAAACACAGTTAAAGCAGTATACAAATACCAAAATGTCCTCACGCTTGGCCCTGCTACTTGCAAATACGACTGTGCTGCTGAACTGAAACTGTGCTGCTGAGCATATATTTCAAACTGAATATATTTCAAACTGAAATACAAACACCTGACTGAAATATATTTCAAATACGACTGCTTGCAAATGCGACTATGAAATATATTACAAATCAAATGCCACCAAAAGGAAATTGCGACTGCTTGCACAATAGAAGCAAAGAATTACAAGATCTCTCTCTCTCGTTTCATTGCATCCAATACGAACAAACCACAAATATATTTCAAATATTCCAAATGCCAAACTGAGAAGCAGCCACAAATGAGTTTCAAATAATAGAACAGTCCACAACGATACACAAATTTATTACACACAATGCATTTTACATTCTACTAAACAAACCATCACATATCCATTCTCGAAATTTATTCATATTGTAGTCGTCTTCACCTTGAACTGAAACAACGTCTTGACTAATTGCACCAGCAGTAGATGACTCACCAATTTCAGGAACATAATTCTCATCATGATCACACAAATCAAAGTCCTTGTCTCCCAGATAACTCTCTCTAATAAAATTATGAAGTGCCATGCATCCCATAATTATTTTGCTTTGTTTTGGCATTGGATAACTAGGGAGATTCAATAGAATCCTCCATTTCATTTTCAACACACCAAATGACCTCTCAATAACATTTCTAAGAGAAGAATGTGCATAATTGAAATTCTCCTTTTTACCGCCTGGCATCGGACCATTTCGGAATTCTGGTAGATGGTATTTTGTACCTTTGTAAGGAGCAAGGTAACCTTTACGGTTTGGGTAACCCGAGTCCACAAGGTAGAATTTCCCTTCAGGAGGATGTGGAAACTTATCTCCATATTTCTCAATTGCATCTTTAAACACTCTCATGTCGTGAATTGATCCCGACCATCCAGCACAACAAAAGTAAATCTTATATCGAAATCACAAATGGCCAAAACATTTTGTGTAGTGTACCCATGCCTGCCAGTGTGTTGCACTACTTTGCTAATTGGAACCACAACTGGGATATGTGTGCCATTAATGGCTCCAATGCAATTGTCAAAGAAAGGTGCAAATCTAGGTGATTGTAGCCTTGGATGAATAGTTTTAAACTCTAGGTCTACTGGTCTTATTATGTCAGCTGCCAATTTGTTCAAACTAGTAAGGACTTTATCAAATTTTCGACTACAGGTTTCTATAAACCTACAAAATCGATTTTCTGCCTGCCTAAGTGACCGAGGAGCTCCACAAATCCATAGAAACATCCCCAAAGCCTCTACTGATGACATTTTTCTAGTGCTTTTCAACCCATATGTGATATGTCTCAACAAGAACAGTATGCAAGTTTTCAAACACGGTTCTGCTCATCTTAAACATGTTGTAGCAACTTGTTCTATTTCCTAGTGTGCTCATAACCCATGCATAACCAGTTTCAGTTGGTTCCCTGTATGATGATTTGTTCATGTAAGTCTCAAAGTGGTACATACCAATCATAATGGTTGTAGCTGCTATGTATCTTCGCCTCTTGCTACGCAACCTTAGTAACATTGTTGATTGTAGCAGATCATCAGATGCCTCAACCTTCATAATTATCACAGGAAAAGAGATCAGCACATTAACAAAAAATATGCAGCACGTAGACACATGACACAGTTTTATAATCAGGGAATACAAAATTAAATGGAACTCAGTTGCAAACTGGATAAATGATAGGCACATAGACATATGACTCAAAACGATTGAAAATAGCTATGTTGCACTCATCCTTGAATAGTTTGGTTGCCACAAAGTACTCATCTGACTCCTTGTCAGCTCCAGATTCTACTGCCAAGTCTAGACAAGAATTGAACTGATCAATGGCTTGTAAACTTTTGTTTTCTTGGATAGTTTTTAGTTGGTTAAAAACATCAGTGTCTGCATTCCTTGATAGCTACATTTCATTGATTAGTCCTTTAAACATCTTTACCATAGGACTTTTGCTTTTTTAGGTGGACTACGTGTTGTGCTGGTAAAGCTCCTCTTTCCTCTACTAATAGGGGTACTAGAATTCAAAAGGTCTTCCCCATCTCCATCTTCTTCTTGTTCTTCATACACTTCTTATGATGGTCTGTGTACATCACCAGGGATACAAGAACTAGACCCATCAACAACAATTCCATGGAACATTTCTGCTAATTGTTCCATGTATGTAGGAATCGCATGTTGAAACTTCCTGCACTCTTTTCTTTTCTGCAATAAAAGGTAACACACATTTTAGCTATCAGTTGTAAGGGCTTCATGTACAGAGATATATGACACCAGTGCACTAACCTCTGTGTGAGTCTTCCAGAATGAATCCGAAGCTATAACTACACCATCAGCCCTTCTTCCTAACCCACTTTGATTGTTAAGAAACAACCAAAAAGAGTACAAGGCCTTACACTGAGTCCATCTATTCTTAAATTGTTTGGTGTCGTGTCTGAGTCCTGTCTTAGAAAAGAATTCTTCCTTTATCAGGTTGTATCCTCTGGTTGTCATTGTACCATTTAGACAGTTCCTAGCTCTAATTTGGTCAACACATAAATCACAGAATATTTGTGTGTTCTCTTCATTCCAATTGGCCTTGTCAAAACGAGGCTTTTGTATGTAACAACCATGAAATATGAACAAAAGTTAATAACAATCATTATAAATCACTATAGATTTCCTTTATTAGATATTAAAAGGATTCTGGAATTTGCAATGTCGTAAGTGCTCCAATCTGGTTCAGGAGGATTTGATGTTTTTGACAATTTTGGTTTAGCAGGTTTGACAACTCCAAAGTTATATTATAAATCAGATTGATCTTAATGAAACATATTTTAACAGATAACAGTGCACCCTTAAATTCATGTGTGATGAACTAACAGATGATGAAACTGAATTCATCAAATAAAAACAGAAATAGTACTTAAATAGAGTAACTCATGTGTGATGAACATACAGATCTTGTTTAATGACCACTTGAGGCACATACAATTCATTATAGCAAACACAGTAAAACATTGTAATCAAGACATGAAATTTTTTCTTACCACTGGAGCTCGAGAATCCATTTCATTGGTTGGTTCATCTCCAAATTCTTCAATGGGGATAGGGTCAATAGGTGCAGAAATAGCAGATCAACCTCCACCACGACTACTAGTGCCTCTCCCCCTAACTCCACGGCAACCTCGAATTGCACCTCGGGCATGAGAAATAGGAGCTGAAATGGATCTCGTGGATTGACATAGTGTGCGCGCTGATCTACCACGACCAAGAGGAGGCAAACCTAGGTCGGATCCACCATCACCTGACTGGAGAACATCTTGGTAGGATGAGAGATATGGAAAATCGGTACCCTGGGACTGGGAGTTCAGATCAAGAGCTTCAATGTGGCTGCGAGGTGCTGGGACATTGATGCGTGGTGGCAGAGCAAACGGCGACTGCGAGAAGGTGCCAAAGTCGTCGTCCTCGGGAGCTTCATGACCAGTGCGGCTCCTGGACGTCGATGAAGAGCAACCTTGGGATAAGAAGTCCCTGAAGTTGCGGTGGTTCTCCATCTTGCGACCAGCGGCGGAGAAGAAGGGGCGAGCGCTGCTGCTTTGCTTCTGGGACAGAAAAAAGAAAGAATTAAGGCACTAAAATAGGAACACAATAGCCAAAAGTTGTTATCCAAACAGTGCCCCTCCCCTCTCTTTTGGTAAACGAAATCAGATGCATTCTGAACCTTGTTCAAATTTAGCAGTATGCCTCCTATGGTAAACGTAGCAGGATGGATTCTGAACCAGTTTTTTTGTTAGGAAGTACTATTTCCAAATGTTCTGCATTTGTTCGCATCCATGCAAGTAGGAAGCGACTACCTGGTCTGGTAAGTAGGAAGCGACTATAAAAAAATTAAAAAAAAACTTGATGAATGAAACACTCACCGGTGTCTTCTGACTTCCTGGTCTGATGTGATGAGCGAAGGATGGAGAAGGAAAAAACACGGAAAGGAATCCAAGGCAAAGCAAGCATGAGGCTGTGACGTGCGGTGTGAAGCGCCTTCTCCACCGTGAAGAGGACCGCCTCGGGGACGAGCGCGAGCGGTGACGAGCTGTGGCGGCGTGAAGGGAGCGCGCGCGGGCTGCTGCGGCGGCTAGGCTTTTTTGCCGCGAGCGCGCGGGGGCTGCTGCGGCGGCTAGGGTTTTTTTTGCCGTGTTCTGCTGCGCGCGGGCTGCTGCGGCCACTCGAGGGCAGGAGGGCAGGAGAGGAAATTTTGCGTTTAGTGCTGTTTAGGAGCCCTTGGAGGGACTAGAGACTAAACTGGTTTAGTACCTCTATTAGTTCTTGTGTTTGGAGAATTAGGGACTAAAAGGTATGGACTAAACATTAGTCCTATGGAACCAAACGGGGCCATAGTTATTCCATTTTGCGAACCTTTCATGATTAAACAAACACATCAACAGTGATCGAGACGCTAGTTGTCGGCGTTTCGGACCTCGGGGGACCCTCAACCGGGCCGACCAGTGAATTTTGTCGCTGCGTGCCCCTGCCCAGATGGGTTGGCGCAAGATGGAACACAAGGGGAAAACGGCGGCTCGTGTTATCTCGCACCAGGGGGGTGCTCGTAGTAGGTGTTACAAGCGTTCGCGAGAGAGAGGGAGAGAGAGTGAGCCTGTTCGTTTGCTCGTCCCTTCGCCCGCGCGACCCTCCCGCATGAAGGCCCTGGACCTCCCTTTTATAGATGCAAGGAGAGGGTCCAGATGTACAATGGGGGGTGTAGCTAGGCACTAACGTGTCTGGCAGAGAAGTGCCTGAGCCCTCTGTACATGCCAACGTGGCTATCAGAGAAGTGCTTGAGCTCTGCGTACGCGATAACATGGCCATCGGAGAAGTGCATGAGCCCTATAGAAGCACAGCTGGCGGTGCTGCTGGGATCCTGCTGACGTTTGCTTGCTTCCGTAGGGGGCTGAGAACCACCGTCGTCATGGCCCACGCAGGGAGCCATCATTACCTATTTACCGGGACGAACCAGATGGGACACCGGTCTTGTTCCCTCGTAGCCTGAGCAGGCTACGGGTAGGGTAATGATGTATCCCCTATGGCGCGGTCGATTCGAGCCCAAGGTCGGGCGAGGCGGAGACTTCTCCTGAGGCCGAGACCGGGGTCGGGCGAGGACGCGATTCCTCCCGAGGCCGAGGCTGAGGCCGAGTCTTGGGGTCAGGCGAGGTGGAGACCTCCTCCTGAGGCCGAGGCCTAAGGTCGGGCGAGGCGGAGCTTTCTGTTGCGCCCGAGGCTGAACTTGCTGTTGTCAGCCTTGCCCAGGTGGCTGGCACAACAGTCGGAGCGGGGTGAGCGGCGCTGTTTTCCTGTCAGATCAGACATTAAAGGGGCGAAGTGACTGCGATCACTTCGACCCTGCCGACTGAGACGCGCGTGTCAGGATAAGGTGTCAGGCGATCCTCGCATTGAATGCGCCTGCGATACGGTCGGTTGGTGAGGCGATTTGGCCAAGGTTGCTTCTCGACGAAGCCTGCCCGAGCTGGGCCTCGGGCGAGCCGAGGGTGCGCCCACTGCCTGAGGAGGCCCTCAGGCGAGTCATGAATTCGTTCGGGACTACTGTTCCCGCCCGAGGCCGGGCTCGGGCGAGGCGAGATTGCGTCCCTTGGTAGACGAGGCCTTGACCTGAGCCGTGCCCATCAGTCTTTGCAGTTTGTGCTGAGGATGCTTACCAGCCGTGTTTAGGAGTGTTGGGGGTACCCCTAATTATGGTACCCGACAGTAGCCCCCGAGCCTCGAAGGGAGTGTTGGTACTCGCTTGGAGCCTTTCTCGGTTATACTTTGCTCCGGTGGGTGCGCGTGAGCGCACCCGCCGGGTGTAGCCCCCGAGGCCTCGGAGGAGTGGTTTGACTCCTCTGAGGTCTTAATGCTTTTTGTGACGCTTCGGCCGGCCTTGTTGTTCCCTCATGCGACCTGGTCGTAGCCCGGGTGCTTGGTCAGGTTCCGAGTTTTTAGGCTGGTTTGTTGACGCTGTCAACGGTTTGGCCGTAGCCGGGTTGCGAGAGCAGCCCCTGAGCCTCCGCACGGAGCGAGAGGGCGATCAAGGACTGTCTCGACTTTTATTATACGCCCCTTCGTCGCCTTTCCGCAAGGAGGAAGGGGGGAAAGCGCCATGTTGCCCTCGGATGGCGCCGAACATGGTGTTTCCAGCGAGTTGCTAACGGGTGATCCGAGTGGACGCCCGTGCCCCGTTCGATAAGGGTCGGTTAGTGGCCCAGAGGCGCGCTCCAAAAGTACCTGCAGGTGATTTGCCGGACCCGGACCCATTAGATAGGGTCCGAGGGCTTGATGCCTCCCTCTGGTGGGATTCCGTTACAAAATCACTCCTGCTGGTCTCGGAAATGTCCTAGGGTACCTCGGGAGCGTAGCCCGAGCCTCGTTCATGTAACGGACGTACCCAGAGTCATCCCTCACTCTGCGTGCTCTGGGGCGGCTATCGAACCCTTCTGAGGGGCCAGCCTTCAAACCCCTGATCAGTAGAGGGCGCGGAGCCCGAGTGCTTTGGGGCGGCTGTCGAACCCTTCTGAGGGGCCAGCCTTCGAACCCCTGATCAGTAATGGGCTCGGAGCCCGAGTGCTCTGGGGCGGCTGTCGAACCCTTCTGAGGGGCCAGCCTTCGAACCCCTGATTAGTAGGAGGGCTTGGGGGCCCGTTTCCTTCGCTGAGAAGGATCCTTTTCGAAATATCCCCTTTCCCGGTCCTTGTAGTAAGAGAGAGAAAGAGGAAGAGGAAAAGGATATGAATTTAAATGGCGTGGCGCACCTTTTTTGACGCGGTCATCATGGCGGAGGTAAAACGACGCCAGCTTCGCCTGCCAAAGGTGTCGCTTGCCCTGCCGAGGAGTTAATGCGACGGGACGGGCGATTCGCTGGGCGGCCGTTGCGCGTGCTCGAGTCGTTCGAGGAATGGGCGTTTCACCTTTGAGTTTGAATTTCGCGGCGAGTTCGGGCGAAGTTTTGAATAGATCTCGCCCGGGTCTTTATATACCCAAAAGAGGGGCCTGCGGTGGTTCTTTACCCTGCCATTTGCGCTCGCCTTCTGCTTTTGGTTTCTGCAACCTAAGAGAATAGCCAGGGAAAAGAAAACCGTGCACCTCATCCCCTCCGCCTCCACCACCTTCGTTCGGTGATGGCTGACAAGGTGACCGTCGTTTCGCCGCGCGACCCGTGGCCTTCCTCCACCGTCGTCGTGGGGGATCTAGAGGCCCTTGTTGCCGATGGTTTGCTTTGTCCCCTCTCCGGTGGGCCACAGCCGGAGTGGATGGGCCCGAGCGAGGCCGACCCGACTCTGCCACCGGGGTACGTGGTTAGCTTTATCCCCTTCCATGAGCGGGGGTTTGGAGTGCCAGCGAGCCGTTTCATGCGGGCGCTCCTGCATTACTACGGGGTGGAGCTGCACAACTTCAACCCCAACTCCATTGCGTAAGCGGCCATCTTCGTGGCAGTTTGCGAGGGTTTTCTGGGGATTGACCCTCACTGGGATCTGTGGAGCCATCTCTTCTCCGTGGAGCTCTTTGCCTCGACGACGGAGGCGAAGAAGGTTCGTATGGCGGTGCAGGCCGGTGGCTGCACCCTCCAGCTGAGGCCAGGGCGCATGCAACTGTACATCCCCGCCACCCTTGTGTCTTCGAACAAGGGGTGGCAGCGCCGGTGGTTTTATCTCTGGAACGACAACGGGAGGCTTCCGTCGTTTTCTCAACGAGTGGTGACCACCGCCGGCAATAACTGGCGCTGGGGGGCCACACGTGAAAAACAGGAGATGCTCCAGCCTCTTCTGGATGCCTTGCAGAAGTTAAGAGATGAGGGGCTCACCGCTGCGGGGGTTGTTGCCGCCATCCATCACCGGAGGGTGCTCCCTTTGGCAGAGCGGTGGTTGCAGCTCTCGGAGATGAGGCCGGGGGTTGATTTGGAGGGCTCGCAGATGGCCTCGGCTTCCCTCTCCGCCGATGACCTCCGCAGGCGGGTAGCGGGTACGGTAGGGATGCTGGATGCCGACGCCCTTACCCAGCCCGTGATGCACCCGAGCGTGGGTACGTGCCCCTGGTGAGTGTCTGTTCCTTCTCCTGCTTTGCGCCGAGTTGCCTTTGATTCTTACCGTTGGGATTTCCGTTCGTCCCCAGGGGTTGAGGGGTTTTAAACTCTCCCTGCCACCGGTCCTGGAGGACACGGTGGGCCGAGCCGCACGGAGGATCACCGCGGAGAAGAAAAAGGAGAAGAAGGACACGGAAAAGGCCCGGGCTCGCAAGCGGATGCGGGCTCGGGAAGCCTTGGAGAAGCGTCATCGGAGACAGGAGAGGGACGGGCTCCCGAGGGAGCCGTCGCCGGAGACGCCTGAAGACGACGATGACGACGATGATGACAACATGGTGGCCCGTCTTGACCTCAGCCCGGATCTGAGGCTGGGCCAGGGGTCGCCGAGCCAGCCTCCAAGTGGGCTGGCGCCATCAGTATCTGGGGCCGGGACATCAAGGTCCCGGTCTGAGGAGCGGAGGTAGGCCGAGGGGGTACTTGACCCCTTGGACAAGGTAATCGAGGTGACTCCGAGGAGGCAGGCCGATCTACCTGTCCCCCAAGAGCAGGCGCCCGTGCCAGCTGCACAGGAAGTTGGTCCTCCGGACGTCGTGACGACGCCTGGGCGGGCCGCCCCTTCGACGCCTCGGGCGCCCGAGGCGGAGGCGGCGCTAGAGTCAGCAGCGGGGCAACCCTCGGCAGCGCCTGCGAGGACCGAGGCACGAGGGGCCTCCCCGCAAGCACGATTGGCCCTGGTCCGGAGCGGGTAAGTATCCGAGGATACCTCTGTTTTGGTTTTTTCTCTGTGTGTCTTGATCTTGCTCTTTCTTTCAGCAAGCGGAGGCATGGCTCGACTGGTCTGGCCCCCAGGAAGGCCCTTAAGATGGGGCTAGCCTCTGCAGCCGATGCCGCGGCGTGCCATGCCGGTTGGTTGGCCTCCACACAAAGTGCCCTCGAGCGGGGGGCCTAGGCGGCACGAGTTGCCATGGGGCGAGTCCCCCAGGCCGACCCCTTTGTCGGGGTGGCCATCACGCTGAGGGAAGCTGCTGACGCGGCCGCGGCCTCGAGCCCGGCTAAGTTGTTGTTGGTGTCGGCATCAACTCCTGCCGGGGCCGTTACCGATTCATCCGAGGAGCCGCCTGTCGCCGCTGATGTCAGGATGGCCAAGGCGCCGCTGCCCGTGGTTCCTGTCGCCCTTCCAGTTCTTGGACATGAGGAGAGGGCGGCCATCGTTGCCGAGGTTGGCGATCGGGGGCTCGCCACCTTATCCGAGGAGAGGCCCAGCACGTCGACGGCGGCGGTACCCAATGCCTCGACTGCAGGGGGACCCGACGCCTTGGTGGAGGGGTGTGCAGAACCGTGGCCCGTCCCGGGGGACAGCGGCCTTATCCCCGCGCGGCTCAACCCTAATGAGTGGTGCGGGCAGTCGATCCGGTTCTGGAGCCGCGGCGCCTCGGAGCTCCTCCTCGTCCTCGACGACGAGCAGGAGGAGCAGTCTTGGGATGAGTTCCGTGAGTATACCGAGGCGGCGATGAGGTCGCTTCGGTCAACCATGGAGATCCTTTCCAGGGACGTTCCCAGGGTCTTCCAGGTAAGGATTTAGGCGTACACCTCGCGTGGCCAGGGCATTCTTTGTAATATCCTGTTTTCCTTCCTCAGGAGCTCGCAGAGGTGAGCACCACCAAGTCGCTGTTCATCCACCGTGAGAGCGGCGTCTGGGCCTCGCTGCGGTTACAGAAGGCCGCGCTTGCTGAGGCTAATGAACACCTTGCCCAATGGAGCACCGAGGTGGCGGACCTTCGGCTGCTCTGTGATGAGCTGAAGTCGGAGGTAGCAGTGGCGCGGGCAGAGGCGGTGGCGGCACGGACGGAGATGCAGCAGCGGCAGCTGGAGCTTGGCCAGGTCATCGGCGAGCGGGACCAATCTCGGAGCCAAGCTGCCGAGGCCGTGGGCCGGGCTGAGGCCCTTAGGGGTCAGCTGGCTGAGGCTACAGAGCAGCTAGCCGAGGCGTCCGCTCGGGCTGGGACCCTTGCTGAGGACCTGGCTGTGGCCGTCGGGTCTGTCCAGTCCGCCCAAGCTGTGGCCTCGCAGGAGCGAGCCCGGGCCGAAGGTATGTTTTGACCGCTTTGTGACCTCGATTCAGCTTCATTCTTCAACTTGTGTCTGAAGAATTTTGTTCGGCTGTCTGCGGAGTTTGAGACGGCTCTTAACGGGTCTGTCAAGGCGCTTGCCCAGGCGGCTGAGCAGAAAGAGGCCGACCGCGTGGCTATGTCCGAGGCCATCTCGGCCTTTTGCTGGGCCTTTGACCTCGACGACGTCCCCTCGGGTAGCTCCCCCCAGAGTCACCTACGGGCCTTGGGCGGCCATGTGCGCAGCAGGCTCTGCGGGGCGCTACACCACAGCGTTAGGCGGGCCTTTGCCGTGCTCACTTCCCACTATGACGTGGATCTAGAGCGGGCCAGCAAGGGGTACTGCCTACCCGACGAAGATGAGGCTGCCTTAGCCAAGGTCCAGAGGCTTGACGCGGCCGTTGCGGGCCCAAGCGCGGTGCTGGCGTCCTCCTTCGAGGTGGAGATCCTTCCGCTCGCGTCACCGTCTGAGGCTGGGCCAGACTTCGCCGAGGGTGGAAACGGCGTCGAGGGCGCCGTTCCTCCCCCTGCCGACGTCTGATCCCTGCAGGAATAGTTTGTCTACAGTATGCGTGTGTTTTTCGCGGCCGCCGAGGCCTAAACACTTTTATCGTCATGTTACAAAGCTGTGTTTCCTTTCCTCTTATTTCGAGTATCAGGACTTGTTCGTCGGTAGCAGAATCGCTTATCCGAGCGAGAGTTACTTTTCGCGGAAGGTGATGAGTGAGGTATCCATATCCCGGAGGCGTATGAGTCCCTCGGCTCGGTCGGCCTTGCCGCTTACGTGCACTCTTACTTGTTTGCAGGATTCTGTTATCGATATAGTCGAGAAGGCACGAAAGTCGTTTTGGTAGAAAATCTTTCTTGGTAGAAAAATTTTCCGAGGAAAGTTTTGACGCAAAGGCGGTTCCCCCCTTTGTCGGTGTTTTGAGTCCGACCGCACACCCGGGGTTGCCCCTCAAGGTGTTTTTAGGAGTAGGACGGTGTCAACGACTGTAGCAAAATGGTTCGTGCCGATCGCACGAGGGACAATGGACTAGATTTGCAGGTTCGGGCCGCTTAGAGATGCGTAACACCCTACGTCCTGGTGAGCATTCGAGTGTGGTTACAGGAGGGCTCTCTGGATTGAAGGCACCGAGAGTTTACGTGGGTGGCTAAGTAAAGTAGGGTCGATCGTTCTGAAGGGGTGCCCCCTAGGCCTTATATACTCGACCGTGGGGCAGTACACGTGGATATGATAGCTACAAGTAGCTGAAAGATAGTAAACCTCTTGAGTTTATCCCTACATAACCCTTGCCGACTTATCCTCGCATGGCTCTGTTGCATGGGGGCTTCAGCGCGGGAAAGTCGGGTCTTTGTTGCGATTTACTCGTTCGACGTTGTGGGCCGTCCGGGTTTGCTCCAATCCAGTCTTACGTCTTCTCCGCTTCGTTGATTGTCTTTCCCCAGGCCCACGAAAGAACGACCTTACGATTTATTGGGCCTTTGGGCCTTTCGTGAGGTCTTTTATCTCTTTAGTGGACCCAGGGGATATCTATCCCCCACAAGCCCCTGATCTTTGGGTTGATTTAGAGGTAATCAACTCAAAGATCCAAGGTCCGAAAAATGACTTCCTGCTGTCTTCTCTTGCTCCGATCACTCGTTCGACCAAAGTTTAGTTTTGTGCTTGTGCCTTAGAGGTCGGCATTTTGAATTGTAGGATTCTAGACTTCATTGGGTGCACCGGAGGTGCACCCAATGGGTGTAGCCCCCGACCTTTGAGTAGATTTTAGAAGATAATCTACTCGAAGGTCTTCCCCAAAGATTATCTCCATTCGCGCTCCTGCATCTCGGTTGAGAATTGGTCTTTTCAATCTTGTCCCACGCCTTAGAAGTCGGCGCTATATCGGTTTAGAATGATAATCCATGGGGTGCACCGGAGGTGCACCCAATGGGTGTAGCCCCCGACCTTCAAATGGATTTTTTAAGGATAATCCATTCGAAGGTCTTCCTTTTGCTTGTAAAAATTGGCATGAAGCTAATCGCATTATGCTTTGGAGGTCAGCATTATGTCATCAAAATTTTGCTGCAGAGGTCAGCATATATTTTGTCTTTTAGCAGCCGAGTTTGCAATCCATCCATATCTTGCTAGGTAATGCAATTTATTTGCTTCTGCGACTTGATTGAACGTTTGATGGACGTTCTCTGTCTAGTCCTCACATCGCTTCTGTCGGTCATATCTTGTACTTTGCTGGCTATATTTGGCTTTCCTCTGATCCTTACTGATGTCTCATTTTTGTCTTGAGGTATTTACTGCGTGCCCTGCACGGATGTGACCGTTTTGAAAAATATACTGATAATTCCTGGGCGTCCCCCCCAATGGGTGTGGGCAAGGGACGGCTTGGTACGCTAAGTGTTTTAGCCGGCTGCTTCTGAGTAGTAATGTGATGGGACGGCTAGTGTAATCATATCCTTTGCGCTGTTGACTGGAGTCCCAATGGGTGTAGTGCTGCATGAAACGGCGTCTGCCGTCTGATGTGTCTTCAGATGGGTGGGAGTGCTTATTGAATGCTTTGCGACTGTTCAGTGACCGCGGTTGGAAGTGAGCGGTTGCCTTTCCTTTCTATAAATAACGCCCTTGCTCCTCTGGTTTTTTCACATCTCTTCGCTGTTCTTTACTGCGTCCTTCTTCTCCCCTCTGTCTGCTTCCACCATGGGCAAGGGTACCAAGCGCAAGCGTGAGCCGACTCCTCCGTCGGATGATTTCGGTGACTCGGAATACTCGGAGGAGGAGTTCTCCTCCGAGTCCGAGGGATCTCCGGCTCCCGTCTCTCCCCCGGCGTCGTCTGATGATTCAGACGACTCCCAGGGGATTGCCGCGGAGGTCTGGACGTACATCCGGGCCGTCGAGCGCTCCGGGCTCGAGGGCTCGGATGAGTCTGAGTTCTCCTCGGACGAGGAGGACTCGGACGGCGGCGAGGACGAAGATGACGACAACGACGACGGCGACGACGACGACGGTGGCGACGGCGATGGTGACGGCAGCAACGGCGGCGGGGGCGGCGGCGGCAAGGGCAGCACCAGAGGCGGCAGCAGTACGGGCAGCACCAGAGGCGGCAGCAGCAAGGGCAGCACCAGGGGCGGCGGCGGCAAGGGCAGCAGCAGCAAGGCCAGTGGCTAAACGCCACTGGTCTTTAGATATTAGTATAGCGTAGTTAGAATAATGTAGTAGTAATGTAGAGTAGTATAGTGTAGTTTAGTAGTAGTAGTAATGTAGAGTAGAAGTAGGGAAGCACCAACTCGCGAAGAGTTGGTTTGTAAACTTATTAACTTCCCCTTAATGAAGAACTGTCGTTGGTCCCTTCTCGATGACTCGCTTTCTCTGATTGTCGAACTGATTCTTTTGATATAGTAGATGAATAACTTGCGCATCACATTGACGCTTCCAGAAGTTGCTGCCGAGTAATATTGCAGTCGGTGTCGGCGTTTTAGAAGCAACACCGAGCGATTGAAGGTTGACATCAGAGTTTTAGAAGTAACACCGAGCAATCGAACACGAGACCAGCGTTTTAGAGGCGACGCCAAGTTAGTGAAGGTCGACATCGGCATTTTAGAAGTAATGCCAAGCGATAGAATACGAGTTCAGCGTTTTGGAGGCAACGCCGAGTGATAGAAGGTCAGCGTCGGTATTTTAGAAGTAATGCCGAGCGATTGAATACGAGGTCGGCGTGTTAGAGGCCACGCCAAGTGATTGAAGGTCGGCGTCGGCATTTTAGAAGTAATGCCGAGCGATAGAATACGAGTTCAGCGTTTTAGAGGCAACGCCGAGTGATAGAAGGTCAGCGTCGGCATTTTAGAAGTAATGCCGAGCGATTGAATACGAGGTCAGCATTTTAGAGGCAACGCTGAGTGATTGAAGGTCGGCGTCGGCATTTTAGAAGTAATGCCGAGCGATAGAATACGAGTGATGCAGACCTTTTTGTGTCAAATCCGCCTGTGACTGATAGCAATTTGGGACTTAGAGTGCGACCTTCTGCTGAAGAAGTCAGTACTTTGGTTGCTTCGCTCGGGGCGATTCCTGATGATGAACGGCAGGTTTATTTTGAAGTGCCTCTGAACCCTAGTGATGCAGACATAAATGACATGCTTGATCTGTTAGCTGAGGATTCGTCCGATGCTGCTCCTGATGGCACGTTGGCAGTAGTGCCCCTTCCAGAGGTTGATACAACTTTGGATGTCCCGAAACCTGTCAGTACTCGCCCGAGACGCCCTAGCCGAACCAGTCAGCCCGAGCCTTCTGCTGATGAGCAAAAGAAGAAGAGAAGACGCCTCCGGCGAGTATCCAGTTTTGATGAGGACGACGGTACCTTAGCTCCTACTGCTGAAGAAGTGCCTGCAACTGGTCTTACTGACACTGATCCCAATGGGTGTGCCCAAACTGTTGCTGATCCCAATGGGAGTGCTGCTTGCGTTGCCGCTGTGGAGGATGAAAAGGAAGAAGATGAAGCTCCTTTAACTCGGAAAAACAGTCGGCAGTTCATCGCCAGCGGTGGAAGTAGTGGAGTTCCTTCTCCTGCTTTGTCTGCCCTTATTGGTCTGCAAGAACTGTCCATGGCCAACTTTGATCAAACTCTAGAGGATATGGTTCCAGAAGATTTGCTATCAGAGCCTGTGGATGTTGATGCAACAGAGACTTGTGCCGCCGTGCCCGATGCTGGGTTGAGGTCATCCCGTGCCTCGTCGACCTTAGAGCATGATCTCGAGGGTCGGGATGCTGAATTGGATTGTTCCGGTCCCATGGAAGTAGCTGAAGGCCCGTCAACCTTAGAGGTGGTTACGGCAGAGAGCTTGGACCCCTTGAATAGTGCTGACATGTGCCCAGCCCCCGAGGATGTCGCCGGGGAAGACTTAGCTCGGGTGAAGAGTATAAGCCGCTGCCCAGCCCCCGAGGGTGTTGCCGGGGATGACCCGGCTCAAGTGGGCAGTGCCAACTGTGACCCAGCCCCCGAGGGTGTCCGAGCAAGGTCTCCTTCCTGCACTTCCATGGATGTTCATGCGGGTTCACCTCCATACTCTGGCGGTATGGTGGTGGCCCAAACTCTGGATCAGGGAGTCGCTTTAGAGGGCAGCATCCCCGCTGGTCTGGCGTTAGGTTCTGTTGAATGTACTGAGCTCGTTCCTGCTGGTCTGTTGCAAGCTGCTTCGGGTGGTGGCCTGGCACCTGGTTATCAGCTGATTTCTCCTGATTTGGGGATCCCTTCGTTCTTTTCCAACCTCCAGGTACTGTGCTGTATTTTAGCTTGACCTTTTCGTTGCATGAATTTTTGTCATTATGTTCATCCGCTCTTCTCATCAGGCTTTGGTGGATGGGATGGCCAGCCAGCTGAGATCGCAGGGTGCTTCCATCCCAGAAGTGGCTTCATCTCTTGAGCGTTGGAATCCGATGTCGCTTCATCGTCGTGTATCCGAGTTGGAGGCAACTAATGCTGGTTAGTGCTCTTCTTCTTCTTCCTTGCCTTTATTTGTGGATTGTTTTACCTTCTGACCTCATTTCGTTTGATTACCTCTTGATAGGATTTACTCGGCAGATTGCAGTTCTTGAGGAAAAACATTCCCGAGATCAAGCTGAAATGGCTCAACGGTGTGCTGACTTCGAGGAGAAGTATTCTCAAAGCCAGACTGAACTGAATCAGGTCTCCGCTGCTTTGGATGACGCCAACGCTCTGAGTTCTTCTCTTCATGCTCGGCTTGACTCTGAAAAGGTAACTTACAATACTGTGCTTCGCCTTATTACATGCTTGGATTCTGAATGAGTTGATTTTTGTTTGTAGGAAGAAAAACGTATCCTTGCTGCTTCTCGCGACAATCTGGACAGATTGTATCGAGACTCTAGCAACTCACTAACCATCTTGGAGAGGAGCCACCGTTTTACGATGGAAGAACTGGACAATCAGCGTCGCAGGCTGCAAGAATCTGCAGACGAAGTGACCCGCCTCACGCAATTGATATCAGCAAAAGATGCCACCATCAAGGGACTCCGAGCTTCTAAGAAATCCATTGCTCAGGAGTTAGAAGCTGCTCAGCTGGCTGCTAGAGTTGCCGAAGAAACTGCTGTCACTCTCAAAGCTCAGCGTGATAAAGCCATGGACAAGGCTATTCGGGCGGGACGAATCTTGATGAGAAGACCCGGCGTGGTTGTCCCTGAAGACATAAAAGCCGATGTGAACGCTGCCCCCGATTCTTCGAATCGCCCTTCTTCGTCAGTCGCTCCTGAGAAAGACATTGGAAAATAGAGAAACATTTCGCGTGCTATGAGCGCGCGGTTAGCATGATCAAGTACTCGTTAGGGGCTATCAGCTTATCATTCGAATGATATGATCACTCTCTTATTGTATCAGAATTTATTAATTCGCAAGTTTGTGGTAACGCTGCATGATGATTATGAAGTTTGTTTTCGGGATATGGAAGTCATCCCCTGAATTGCATAAGCGCGAGTATGTTGCACTGGCTTAAGCCATCGCTGACTTTTAGCCGATAGCTCCGTTGGTAGGGCATAGTGGTCGCCCTGGGTTAAGTAGGCGTGAGCATGTTGCACCGGCTTAAGTCGTTGCCGACTTAAGTCGATTGCTCCGTTTGTAGGGCATAGTGGTCACCCCGAATTAAGTAAGCGTGAGCATGTTGCACCGCCTTAAGTCGTTGCCGACTTAAGTCGATTGCTCCGTTTGTAGGGCATAGTGATCACCCCGAATTAAGTAAGCGTGAGCATGTTGCACCGCCTTAAGTCGTTGCCGACTTAAGTCGATTGCTCCGTTTGTAGGGCATAGTGGTCACCCCGAATTAAGTAAGCGTGAGCATGTTGCACCGCCTTAAGTCGTTGCCGACTTAAGTCGATTGCTCCGTTTGTAGGGCATAGTGGTCACCCCGAATTAAGTAAGCGTGAGCATGTTGCACCGCCTTAAATCGTCGCCGACTTAAGTCGATTGCTCCGTTTGTGGGGCATAGTGGTCACCCCGAATTAAGTAAGCGTGAGCATGTTGCACCGCCTTAAGTCGTTGCCGACTTAAGTCGATTGCTCCGTTTGTAGGGCATAGTGGTCACCCCGAATTAAGTAAGCGTGAGCATGTTGCACCGCCTTAAGTCGTCGCCGACTTAAGTCGATTGCTCCGTTTGTGGGGCATAGTGGTCACCCCGAATTAAGTAAGCGTGAGCATGTTGCACCGCCTTAAGTCGTCGCCGACTTAAGTCGATTGCTCCGTTTATGGGGCATAGTGGTCACCCCGAATTAAGTAAGAATGCAAGTCAATCGTAAACGAGCCGAGTATCTTTGAAATCTCTCTTTATTGATGACGTATTTACATTTTACAGAATACATGGTCGCCCCAGCTGTTTTGAAATGCAGCTAGGGGTAAAACTTTCTGAGGTGCTCTATGTTCCAGGAGTTCCCAACTTCTGTGCCATCCATCTGGGTGAGGCGATACGATCCGGGCCGAGTGACCTCTGCTACTATGAAAGGCCCTTCCCATAAGGGTGATAACTTGTGCCGTCCCTCCCCCGTTAGAATTCGGCGGAGGACGAGGTCTCCTATCGAAAAGGAATGTTGCCGCACAGCCTTGTCGTGATAGCGCCTTAGAGTCTGCTGGTACCGTGCTGATTGGATTACTGCATTCAGTCGTTCTTCCTCAAGTACATCAATATCCTCCAGCCTGGTGGCCTCGGCTTCTGCTATGCTTTCGAAAATCAATCTTGGCGCCCCAAACTTGAGATCAACAGGTAGCACTGCCTCCGACCCATAGACCATGAAGAAAGGAGTGTTTCCATGCAGGGCTCGGCTAGGTTGGGTTCTCAGGCTCCAAACAACATAAGGCAGTTCTCTTATCCATTTTCCTGCGAATTTTTCATTCTTATCGAGGACCCTTTTCCTGAGTGCCTCCAATATCATTCCGTTGGCTCGCTCAACCTGCCCGTTGGCTCTTGGATGTGCTACAGATGCGTACTTGATCTGAATGCTCTTTTGCTCGCAGAAGTCAAAGAATTCTGAACTGGTGAAGTTGGATCCCAAGTCAGTGATGATACTGTTTGGTATCCCGAATCTGAATATTATGCTTTGTATGAATTCCACGGCTTTAGCAGAGGTTAAAGAAGCAATGGGCTGGAACTCTATCCATTTAGTGAATTTGTTAATTGCCACCAATACATGGGTATATCCTCCTTGAGCTTTCTTGAAAGGTCCAATCATATCCAGTCCCCAGCATGCGAAAGGCCAAGTTACTGGTATGGTCTGTAGCTGCTGTGCTGGCATGTGCTGTTGCTTTGACAGGTATTGGCAAGCTTCGCATCTCTGAACTAACTCGGCTGCATCGTTCTTCGCCGTCGGCCAATAGAATCCTGACCTGAAAACCTTCCCGACTAGTGTTCTGGATGCTGCATGTACTCCACACTGCCCTGCATGGACTTCCTCCAGAAGTTGCTTCCCGGTGGACGGGAGAACGCACTTCATGAAGACGCCTGACGCGCCCCTCCTGTACAATACCTCCCCAATGAGTGTATAGTGAGCTGATTGTCTGGCAATACGCTCTGCCGAGTTCTTGTCATCTGGTTCTTCTTCATTCTTTATATACTTAATAATCGGCCGTCTCCAGTCATCAGAGTCTGACTCGGGTTGATCTATGATGTTGCACTCTTCTGTTTGATCCATTGAGATACTCGGCTAGAGAATTTCTTGCACGAAGACTCCGGGCGGGACCTGAGTCCGACCGGATCCGAGCTTGGACAGTACATCGGCCGCCGTGTTCCGATCTCTTTCTATATGATGAAACTCCAGACCCTCGAATTTATCTTCCAGCTTTCGGACGGCAGCGCAGTATTTTCCCATTGAATCACTTGAACAATCCCATTCCTTGTTTATCTGGCTGATGACTACCAGAGAATCTCCAGATACCATCAATCTCTTGACGCCCAATGACATGGCGATGTTTAATCCGTGTATCAAAGCTTCATACTCGGCTGCATTGTTAGAGGCCGGGAATAGCAACTGGAGAGCATACTTGAGGTGTTCGCCTCCCGGTGCAGTGAAGAGAATCCCTGCTCCTGCTCCCTGCAGCTTCAGCGAGCCATCAAAATACATTCGCCATACTTCTGCCGTTTCTGGATTGTCTGGTACTTGCTGTTCTGTCCATTCTGATACGAAATCAACCAGTGCTTGAGTTTTGATGGTGGTGCGAGGTCGGAACTCGATATCGTGGGATCCCAGCTCGCAAGCCCACTTGGCTATTCGGCCAATGGCTTCCTTGTTGTGAAGAATGTCCCCTATCGGAAAACCAGTGACTACTATGACTTTGTGGTCATCAAAGTAGTGACGCAGCTTGCGGGCAGTTAGAAGTACTGCATATAATAGCTTCTGAACCTGAGGATACTTTTTCTTCGAGGGGCCTAGAACTTCACTGATGAAGTAAACAGGATGTTGCACTGGGTAGGCATGCCCTTCTTCTACTCGCTCGACTACCAACGCAGTGCTTACCACGTGAGTCGTGCAAGAGACATACAGCAACAAATCTTCAGCCGGTTGAGTCGGCGTAGCTCGCCAGGGTGGTTTCAGTACTGGTGGTGTTGTCAAGAATTTCTTCAGTGCGTCTAGAGCGTCTTGTGCTTCTGAAGTCCATTGAAACTTATCCACCTTCTTGAGTAGCTTGTAAAATGGCAAACCTTTTTCTCCCAGCCTGGATATAAATCTGCTCAGAGCTGCCATGCATCCGGTGAGTCGTTGAACCTTCTTTTGTGACCGAGGAGCTTCCATCTTCATGATAGCTTCAATTTTATCTGGATTAGCTTCAATTCCCCGGTGGCTGACGATAAACCCGAGCAACTTTCCTGCTAGTACCCCGAAAACACATTTTTCAGGATTGAGCTTCCATCTATATCTTCTCAGGCTGTTGAAAACCAGCTGTAAATCTTCGATGAAGTCTTCCGAATTCTCTGTTTTGATCACCACATCATCTACGTAAGCCTCCACACGCTTTCCCCAGTGATCGGCTAAGCATCTTTGAATGGCTCTCTGATAAGTCGCTCCAGCGTTTTTGAGGCCGAACGGCATGGAGGTATAACAGAAAGCACCAAACGGAGTGATGAACGCCGTTTTTTCCTCGTCTTCCTTTGCCAAACTAATCTGATGATACCCGGAGTAGCAATCTAAGAAAGACAGCACAGAACACCCAGCGGTGGAATCCACCACCTGATCTATCCTCGGGAGTCCGAAGGGATCCTTCGGACAGTGTTTGTTGAGATCAGTATAGTCGACGCACATGCGCCAATCCACTTTATTCTTTTTGAGTACAAGAACAGAGTTGGCTAACCACTCGGGGTGTAATACCTCTCTAATAAATCCAGCCGCGACCAAGCGAGCTAACTCGGCACGAATGGCCTCTCTCTTGTCGGGCGTGAAACGACGTAGCTTTTGCCGGATCGGCCTCGCCTGGGGATAGACCTTCAATTTGTGCTCGGCCAGTTCTCTTGGGACTCCCGGCATATCCGCAGGTTGCCATGCGAATACGTCTCGGTTATCTTGCAGGAACTGGACGAGCGCGCTTTCCTATTTGTCGTTCAAGCTAGAGCTGATGATGGTCGTCTTGCGCTCATCAGCGAACCCCAGGTTGATTCGCTTGGTTTCTTCAGTCGGCCGCATAGAGGCCACGGCCTGGGCTTCGTTCGCCGGCACTGCGAGGTTCTCCTCAGGCTTAGAGTTCGCCAGCGTAGGAGGAACCGTTGACGGCTTGGTGGTGAGGGCTGCTTGGATGGCCACTCGGAAACATTCTGCGGCGCCTTGGAAGTCGGCGCGCACAGTTATGATTCCTTGCGGTCCTGGCATCTTCAGTACCATGTATGTATAGTGCGGAATGGCCATGAATTTGGCCAGTCCCGGCCTCCCGATGATGGCGTTGTACCCGCAGTCGAAGTTCGCCACCTCGAACCTCAGGAACTCGGTTCTGTAATTCTCCGGAGTTCCGAAGGTGACCGGCATGTAGATGTGGCCCAGCGGGTATTCCCCTTCCGTCGGCACGATGCCAAAGAAAGGAGTGTCCGACTCATGGAGCTCTTTGAGGTGAACTCCCAAGCCTTGAAGTGTCCGGGGGAAAGTGACGTTGATGCTGCTCCCCCCGTCCACTAGCACCTTCTTTACCCGGCTTTCTCGGATCACCGGATCGACGAGAAGCGGGTATTTGCCTGGATGGTCGAAGTTGAGCCATTGATCCTCCCGAGTGAAAGTGATCGGGTGCTCCGACCACCGGTATGGGGCGGGAGGATCGGTGGTCGCCACCAGTATCTGGCGGTCGTTGAGCTTTTGTTGTCTTTTGTTCTCCTGCGACCCATGTCCGCCGAAGATGACGTTGACCTCCCTGTCAACGCGTGGGAAAGCTCCTCCTCCCCCCTCCTCCCGCTGATGGGGCTGGCGTGGTTCATCTGGTCCTCCCCTCGGCGGAGGAGGCGGTAGAGGTTGGAAGGGTCGGCCGTGCCCGACGGAGTGCTTGAAGTCCCGGCAGTTACGAAGAGTGTGGCGCATGTCCTTGTGGTACGGGCACTGGGCGTCGAGGATGTCGTCCAGCGTGCGCTCGCCTCCACGAGGTCCTCCTCGGGCGCGAGAGGCGGGTGGTCCGGCGGCGTGTACTTCTTCACGAGGCCTCTTCTCCCAGCGTTTGTCGGGTGGTTGGTTCGCGTCACGTCGCGGTGCTGCCGGTGCAGGCTTTGCTCCTCCAATGAGATCCTGGGCCCACTCGTCGGCGGTGATGTAGAGGTCGGCTTCCCGGAACAGCTCCTCGGAGGTAGTCGGTGCCTTTTGTAGTATGGCTCGGACGAAAGCCGAGTCATTGGATCCTCTGTAGAAGTCCTCGATCACGGCCGCCTCCGTGACCTCGGGGATACGGTTTCTCATGGTCTGGAACCTTTTGAGGTACGACCGGAGAGTCTCGTCCCCCCGGCGCTTGATGGATTTGAGGTCCCATGGTTGCGCTGGTTTGTCGGAGAGGGACTGGAAGTTGGCGGTGAAACATCGACTGAAGTCTCCCCAGACGTCGATGTAGTGTCGGGGTAGATGTCGTAGCCACTGCAGCGCATCTTGCCCAAGGACGATGGGCAGATACGCGGTCATGACGTCCTCAGATGCCCCGGCAGCCCGAGCGGCGGTGGTGTAGACGGCTAGCCAACCCCCTGGATCCTGCTTAGGCTCATATTTGTCGACATTGGATACCTTGAAGTTGGGAGGCCATTGGATGGCCCTAAGGCGCGGAGTAAGAGCGGATACCCCGCACGTGTCCTCCTGTCGTCGGGGACGACGTCTGTCCCAGGGAGGGGAGTGGTGGTTGTGGTTCCTCGACCGTCCCCGGGTGGTACCGCCAGTTGAAGCTGTTGCCGACTCAGTCCTGGTGGCCTGGCTTTGAGTCGGGAAACCATGATCTCGGTCATACTCCTCCCGACGGCGAATTTCGTTTTCATGCCGCCGTTCGCGCGAAGCGTTGATAGAGCTTCGCGCGTCTCGGCGACTGTTGATGGCGTGTCGTAGGTCGTTCGGCGGGTGAGCGAGCGGTAGAAGATGGTTGGCTGCCTGAGTGAACAGGCGTCGGTATCCCTCGGCGTCGGGAGTCCGAGGAAGTCCGTCAGCTATCCGAGCTAGTACGCCTCCGACTTCGCTCGGCGTGTTCATAGCTCGGGCAAAGTCGGGGTTCAGGTTGCGCCCGAAGAGCGGATTCTCCCGGCGTTGCCTTGCATCTTGCTCGGCTTGCTCCTGAGTCCGTCGGCGATCGCGTCGTCGGGAGTTCCTTCGTTCCCTGAAGACGCGTTCTTCCGGAGTTTCTCCTATCTTCGAGACCTCGTCTCGCGAGACAGGCTGCTCCGGATCCCGTTCTCCTGCCGCGTGATGTCGTCGAACGTTCCTGCGTCGGTTCCTCCGTCGGCGGGATTCTCGTTGAGGTGGTTCTTCTCCAGGCGCGGTCGGTTCGTCGTCAGAGACGGCGGGCGACTCCACTCTCCCGATGAAGAGGACGTCGGGGTAGAATGGTGCTGCTTTCGTGGTGACTTTCTTTCCGTTCTCCTTTGAGGCCGGAGGAACGGAAAGAACGACTTGCCTTTCCCTGGTCTCCTTCTTCCTCGCGATCCGTGTCCATTCTTTCGTCGGGGAAGTAGACAGCGGAGTCTTCCGGGTCAGCGAACTTCCAGCTCCAGCCTTTCTGGAGATAATCTTTTTCCGAAGAGCCGGAGGTAGCGTCTTTCCAGCATTTTCGGAGTTCGTTGGAGGAGACTTCTTTTCTGGCAGATCTGCGATGCGGTGTAGAATTCCCTCTTCATCCGCTACAGATGAGATTGTCCCGAAGCAGAATACAGATACGGGACGCACGGTGATCTTGCTGTGGAAGGTGACGGCCATTGAGCTAGCTTGGATCGTCGACACACCCCCTACCTAGCGCGCCAGCTGTCGGTGTTTTGAGTCCGACCGCACACCCGGGGTTGCCCCTCAAGGTGTTTTTAGGAGTAGGACGGTGTCAACGACTGTAGCAAAATGGTTCGTGCCGATCGCACGAGGGACAATGGACAAGATTTGCAGGTTCGGGCCGCTTAGAGATGCGTAACACCCTACGTTCTGGTGAGCATTCGAGTGTGGTTACAGGAGGGCTCTCTGGATTGAAGGCACCGAGAGTTTACGTGGGTGGCTAAGTAAAGTAGGGTCGATCGTTCTGAAGGGGTGCCCCCTAGGCCTTATATACTCGACCGTGGGGCAGTACACGTGGATATGATAGCTACAAGTAGCTGAAAGATAGTAAACCTCTTGAGTTTATCCCTACGTAACCCTTGCCGACTTATCCTCGCATGGCTCTGTTGCATGGGGGCTTCAGCGCGGGAAAGTCGGGTCTTTGTTGCGATTTACTCGTTCGACGTTGTGGGCCGTCCGGGTTTGCTCCAATCCAGTCTTACGTCTTCTCCGCTTCGTTGATTGTCTTTCCCCAGGCCCACGAAAGAACGACCTTACGATTTATTGGGCCTTTGGGCCTTTCGTGAGGTCTTTTATCTCTTTAGTGGACCCAGGGGATATCTATCCCCCACACCCTTCTAGTCCCCGAGGGAGGGTCGGGCTTTGCCGAGGCAAGGCTGATCCTTCCTTGACGGTTAGACTTTATCTATGTATGTAAAGAAAATGAGGTATATGAACGACTTGAAACATCTTAAGGGTAGAAGCGACATAGCTGTTGGATGTTCCAAGCGTTGCTGTAGACCTCGCCTTGATCGTTGGCCAGCTTGTATGTTCCGGACTTCAAAATCTTAGTGATGATGAACGGCCCTTCCCAGGGAGGGGTAAGCTTGTGGCGCCCTCAGGCGTCTTGTCGTAGCCGAAGTACCAGGTCTCCCACCTGGAAGTCTCGGGGCCGAACCCTTCGGGCGTGGTAGCGTCGCAAAGACTGCTGATACCGCGCTGAGTGTAGTAAGGCCACGTCCCGAGCCTCTTCCAGTTGGTCCAGTGAGTCTTCTCGGCTGGTCTGGTTGCTTCGGTCGTCGTACGCCTTTGTCCTCGGGGAACCGTATTCTAAGTCTGTGGGTAAGATAGCCTCGGCCCCATAGACTAGAAAGAACGGCGAGAAACCCGTGGCTCGGCTCGGCGTCGTCCTTAGACTCCAGACCACCGAGGGTAGCTCTTTCATCCATCGCTTGCCAAACTTGTTGAGGTCGTTGTAGATCGTCGGCTTAAGTCCTTGCAGAATCATACCGTTGGCACGCTCCACATGCCCATTCGTCATGGGGTGAGCTACGGCGGCCCAGTCCACATGGATGTGGTGGTCCTCGCAGAAGTCCAGGAACTTCTTCCCAGTGAACTGCGTGCCATTATCGGTGATGATGGAGTTCGGGACCCCAAAGCGATGGATGATGTTGGTGAAGAACGCCACCTCCTGCTCGTACCTGATGCTGGTTAGGGGTCGGACCTCGATCCACTTGGAGAATTTGTCGATGGCGACCAGCAGGTGCGAGAAGCCCCCGGGTGCCTTCTGCAAGGAACCGACGAGGTCCAGACCCCATACGGCAAACGACCAGGTGATGGGTATTGTCTGCAGGGCCTGAGCGGGCAGGTGCGCCTGTCTTGCGTAGAATTGACACCCTCGGCAAGAGCGTACAATCCTAGTGGCGTCGGCCACCGCGGTTGGCCAGTAGAAACCTTGTCGGAAAGCGTTTCCGACGAGGGCCCGAGGTGCTGCATGGCAAGCCCCCGAGTGTATCTCTTGCAACAGCCCTTGTCCTTCGGTGACGGATATGCATTGTTGGAGAATACCCGAGGGGCTGCGGTGGTAGAGCTCCTTTTCATCACCCAGTAAGACGAACGACTTGGCGCGCCACGCCAGTCGCCGAGCTTCGGCCTTGTCGAGGGGTAGCTCTCCTTGGAGGAGATATTCCTGGTACGGGGTCTGCCAGTTCGGGTTTGGTGTGACCCCATTTCGCTCTCCCTCGACGCGCAGGGCCTCACCCTCGGCGGCCGAGGGTACCTCGGGCTGGGCCGAGGCCTCCTCGGGCTCGGGCGTGTCGTCGATCTTGATGGAGGGTTGATGTATGTCTCTGGAGAAGACGTCCGGGGGAACCGTTGTCCGCCCTGAGGCTATTTTCGCTAGCTCATCCGCAGTCTCGTTGTACCGTCGAGCGATGTGGTTGAGCTCCAGCCCGTAGAACTTGTCTTCCATGCGCCGAACTTCATCGCAGTAGGCCTCCATCTTCCGGTCGCGGCAGTGAGAGTTCTTCATGACTTGGTCAATGACAAGCTACGAGTCGCCACGAGCGTCGAGGCACCGAACCCCTAGCTCGACGGCGATGCGCTGCCTGTTAACCAAAGCCTCGTACTCGGCCACATTGTTTGACGCCGGGAAATGGAGGCAAATCACGTAGCGAAGATGCTTTTCGAGGGGTGAAACGAAGAGCAGGCCCGCACCTGCTCCTGTTTTCATCAGCGACCCATCGAAGTATATGGTCCAAAGTTCGGGTTGGATTGGGGCTGTCGGCAATTGGGTGTCGACCCATTCAGCCACGAAATCCGCCAAGACTTGGGATTTTATGGCCTTCCGAGGGGCGAATGAGAGTGTTTCGCCCATGAGCTCCACTGCCCACTTTGCTATCCTACCTGAGGCCTCTCGGCACTGGATGATCTCCCCTAGGGGGAAGGATGACACCATAGTCACCGGATGAGACTTGAAGTAGTGTCGCAATTTTTGCCGCGTCAGAATTACTGCGTGTCGAGGAATGACAGGGTTTCGCACCCAGCAGTGGAGTCCACAATTTGATCGATGCGAGGCAGAGGGTAGGGAACCTTCAGACATGCTTTGTTTAGACCAGTGTAGTCTACGCACTTCCTCCACTTCCCACCTTTCTTTTTCACAAGCACAGGGTTAGCTAACCATTCAGGATGGAATACCTCTTTGATGAACCCTGCAGCCATGAGCTTGTGGATCTCCTCGCCTATGGTTCTGCGCTTTTCTTCGTCGAAACGGCGCAGAGGCTGCTTCACGGGTCGGGCACCGGCTCGGATATCCAGTGAGTGCTCGGCGACATCCCTCGATATGCCGGGCATGTCCGAGGGACTCCACGCAAAAACTTCGGCGTTCGCACGGAGAAAGTCGACGAGCACTGCTTCCTATTTGGGGTCGAGCTTGAAGCCGATCCGGACTTGCTTGCAGGCGTCGTTGCTGGGGTCGAGGGTGACGGACTTAACTGCCTCAATCGGCTTGAAGTTGCCGGCGTGGTGCTTTGCATCAGGCACCTCCTGGGAGAGGCACTCTAGGTCGGCGATGAGGGCCTCGGACTCGGTGAGGGCCTCAGCGTACTCCATGCACTCCACGTCGCATTCGTATGCGTGTCGGTATGTGGACCCGATGGTGATGACCCCGTTGGGGCCTGGCATCTTGAGCTTGAGGTACGTGTAGTTGGGGACGACCATGAACTTGGCGTAGCACGGTCTCCCCAGCACCGCGTGGTAGGTCCCTCGGAACCTGACCACCTCGAACGTGAGGGTTTCCCTGCGGAAGTTGGAGGGAGTCCCAAAAGAGACGAGCAAATCGAGTTGCCCAAGGGGCAGGACGCGCTTTCCGGGGACGATCCCGTGAAAGGGCGCCGCACCGGCCCGGATCATGGACAGATCGATCTCCAAGAGCCCGAGGGTCTCAGCGTAGATGATGTTGAGGCTACTGCCTCCGTCCATGAGGACCTTGGTGAGCCTGGCGTTGCCGATGACGGGGTCGACAACGAGCGGGTACCTTCCTGGGCTCGGCACGCAGTCGGGGTGGTCGCCTTGGTCGAAGGTGATGGGCTTGTCGGACCAGTCTAGGTAGACTGGCACCGCCACCTTCACCGAGCAGACCTCCCGACCCTCCTGCTTGCGGTGCCGAGCCGAGGCATTCGCCACTTGCCCACCGTAGATCATGAAGCAGCCGTGGACCTCGGGGAACTCCTCTTCCTTGTCGCCCTCTTTCTTGTTGTTGTCTTGGCCTTTGCCATCTTCCGCCGGGGGCCCGGCCTTATGGAAGTAGCGCCGAAGCATGACACATTCCTCAAGGGTGTGCTTGACGGGACCCTGGTGGTAGGGGCACGACTCCTTGAGCATCTTGTCGAACAAGTTGCCCCCCCGGAGGCTTCCGAGGGTTCCTGTGCTCGGCAGCAGCGACAAGATCTACGTCAGCGGCGTCGTGCTTTGCTTGCGCCTTCTTCTTGGCCTTCTTCTTCATGCCATGCTGGGCGGACGCCTTAGGGACGTCTTCTTGCTGCCGTCCCTGAGGCTGCTTGTCCTTCCGGAAGATGGCTTCGACCGCCTCCTGACCAGAGGCGAACTTGGTGGCGATGTCCATCAACTCGCTCGCCTTGGTGGGAGTCTTGCGCCCCATTTTGCTCACCAGGTCGCGGCACATGGTGTCGACGAGGAACGCCCCGATGACATCCGAGTCGGTGATGTTGGGCAGCTCGGTGCGCTGCTTCAAAAATCATCGGATGTACACTCATAGGGATTCCCCTGGCTGCTGGCGGCAGCTTCGAAGATCCCAGGAGTTCCCAGGGCACACGTACGTACCTTGGAAGTTTCCAGCGAAGGCTTTGACCAGGTCGTCCCAGTTGGAGATCTGCGCGGGAGGCAGATGCTCCAGCCAGGCCCGGGCAGCGTCAGAGAGGAACAGGGGGAGGTTGCGGATGATGAGGTTGTCGTCGTCCGTTCCTCCTAGCTGGCATGCCAGCCGGTAGTCCGCAAGCCACAACTCCGGCCTTGTCTCCCCCGAGTACTTGGTGATGGTAGTCGGGGCCCGGAACCGAGCCGGGAACGGCGCCCGTCGTATGGCCCGACTAAAGGCTCACGGACCTGGTGGTTCGGGCGAGGGACTCCGATCCTCCTCACTGTCGTAGTGTCCTCCGCGCCTAGGGTGGTAGCCTCGGCTCACCCTCTCGTCGAGGTGGGCTCGACGGTCGCGATGGTGTTGCTCGTTGCCGAGGCGATCCGGGGCTGCAGGCATCTTGTCCCGCGTGCGCCCGGTGTGGACCGAATCCTCCCGCATGAGTCGAGAAGTCGTTGCGCGATGCTCCGGGGGGCACCCTTGCCTTCGGGAGGCAGAGCTTTCGGCCCGTCGGACCGCGGCATCCTCCAGGAGATTCTTGAGTTCGCCCTAGATATGCCGCCCCTCGGTGGTGGACGGCTCCGGCATTGCTCAGAGTAGCACTGCTGCTACTGCCAGATTCTGGCCGACCCCGCTGGAGGTCAGGGGCAGCCTTGCCCTGGCATCGTCAACGATACGACGTTGGACGTCCCAGGCCCGATGACGCGCTTCTCCGGCGAGTGCTCGGCCTGCCCACTCCTGCTCGACGTTTTACCGGAGCTGCACAAGTTGCCCTGCTTCCTCGTCGAGCTTGGCCTGCATCTCGCGGATTTGCTCGAGCTGTGTGTCCTGACCCCCCGCAGGGACTGGGACCACAGCTAGCTCTCGCGGGATGTCAACGCGAGAAGCAGGCACAGGGGGATCGTCATCCTCCGGCATACCGAGGTGGTTGCCTTCGTCGCGATCCCCCAGATCGACGTGGAAACATTCGCGACTTGGGCCACAACCCTCGTCGTCAAGGAGGTGGCCATCATCAGAGCAACCGGAGAGGCAGTAGTCACATGCGGTCATGAAGTCTCGCATGGCACTGGAATCGCGGAGCCCGGAGAAATCCCAACCGGAGTCGGGGTCGTCTTTTTCCTCGGAACCCGGGGGCCCGTAGGTCGAGACGGCCATCAGTCGGTCCCAAGATGACCACATATGGTACCCCGGAAGGTTAGGATATGCCTTTACGATAGCGCTCACCGAAGCGGGGTCGCTTGGTGGATCGAAGCTGAATCTAAAAGGCAAATGGTGGAAAACAGACGGTACCTCTTGGTCGATGGACGGTGGGGAAGTCGCGTCGGGGACGGACTGCACCGTTATCTCAGGTATGAGGCTAACGCCCAGCAAGTCCTTCATGAATCACGAGAGTGCTGGCGTCATCAGTCCGCTTGGGGTTGGCACGTTGCGGGGAAACGACATCCGTCGTTGTCTCATGTGCGAGGACAACGCCCGACATGTCCCCCACTAGGGTGCCGGCGTTGTCGACTCGCTCTGGACCGACAGCGGACGAGGTGCCGCCTCCTGCTTGGCCACGGTTGCCCCGTCTCCTCCTCCTGTGGCGAGGAGGGTGGCAGGGCAAACCCGGATGCTGCTCTTCTGCCACGGGGGGAAGACGTCGTCGAATTCGCCGCTGTCGGGCGAGCTGACGTCCGTCGTTGTTGCTGTCGTGCCGCGGGGGGAGGAGTATCATGTTGTAGCTGCCGTCGAGGGACATGAACTCGAGACTCCCGAAGCAGAGCACCATCCCGGGCTGAAGAGGTTGCTGAAGACTACCCATCTGGAACTCAACGGGAAGTTGTTCGTTAACACGCAGCAGGCCCCTACCTGGCGCGCCAACCGTCGGCGTTTCAGACCCTGGGGGACCCTCAACCGGGCCGACCAGTGAATTTTGTCGTTGCGTGCCCCTGCCCAGATGGGTTGGCGCAAGATGGAACACAAGGGGAAAACGGCGGCTCGTGTTATCTCGCACCAGGGGGTGCTCGTAGTAGGGGTTACAAGCGTTCGCGAGAGAGAGGGAGAGAGTGAGCATGTTCGTTTGCTCGTCCCTCCGCCCGCGCGACCCTCCCGCATGAAGGCCCTGGACCTCCCTTTTATAGATGCAAGGAGAGGGTCCAGATGTACAATGAGGGGTGTAGCTAGGCGCTAACTTGGCTGGCAGAGAAGTGCCTGAGCCCTGTGTACATGCCAACGTGGCTATCGGAGAATTGCTTGAGCTCTGCGTACGTGATAACGTGGCCGTCGGAGAAGTGCCTGAGCCCTGTAGAAGCGCAGCTGGCAGTGCTGCTTGGATCCTGCTGACGTCTCCTTGCTTCCGTAGGGGGCTGAGAACCACCGTCGTCATGGACGCACGCGGGGAGCCATCATTACCTGTTTACCGGGACGAACCAGATGGGACACCGGTCTTGTTCCCTCGTAGCCTGAGCTAGCTAGGGGTAGGGTAATGATGTATCCCCTGTGGCGCGGTCGGTCCGAGCCCAAGGTCGGGCGAGGCAGAGACTTCTCCTAAGGCCGAGACCGGGGCCGGGCGAGGACGCGATTCCTCCCGAGGCCGAGGCTGAGGCCGAGTCTTGGGGTCGGGCGAGGCGGAGACCTCCTCTCGAGGTCGAGGCCTAAGGTCGGGCGAGGCGGAGCTTCCTGTTGCGCCCGAGCCTGAACTTGTTGTTGTCAGCCTTGCCCGGGTGGCTGGCACAACAGTCGGAGCGGGGTGAGCGGCGCTGTTTTCTTGTCAGATCAGACATTAAAGGGGCGAAGTGACTGCGGTCACTTCGACCCTGCCGACTGAGACGCGCGTGTCAGGATAAGGTGTCAGGCGATCCTCGCATTGAATGCGCCTGCGATACGGTCGGTTGGTGAGGCGATTTGGCCAAGGTTGCTTCTCGACGAAGCCTGCCTGAGCTGGGCCTCGGGCGAGCCGAGGGTGCGCCCACTGCTTGAGGAGGCCCTCGGGCGAGTCGTGAATTCGTCCGGGACTATTGTTCCCGCCTGAGGCCGGGCTCGGGTGAGGCGAGATTGCGTCCCTTGGTAGACGAGGCCTTGACCTGAGCCGTGCCCATCAGTCTTTGCAGTTTGTGCTGAGGGTGCTTACCAGCTGTGTTTAGGAGTGTTGGGGGTACCCCTAATTACGGTACCCGACACTAGTATTGCGAGTAAATTAGTGGGGGGATCGGAATAAACACCTGAAAAAGAAAAGCTTCTGTGAGGCAGGTACAGGCGGTAGAAGCAAAAGAGGGAGAGGAAGTAAGCTTTTTCGTGTGAATGTTGAGCAATCGAGAAACAAAGTTCTCCTCCAACAAAAAAAACATGATAATAACGATTGTAGACCAATCACTATTGCCATCTTCTCATCTTTCTTTGCAAATCCATTTCTAGAGCAGCAGATGCACCACGGTGAAATGGAAGATGCCATGGAACAAAGTATTCCTGCTGGCTTTTCTCATTTTCACCAGTCATCCTGAAGAGTGTAATCTGGTCAATCTTGAGAGTATAGCGAAGTAGCGAGCTCGACCTCAGCGACGGCCGCATGGTCGAATGTGTGTTTGGATAATCTAGTATTTACCTATATATAGTTTATATATTAAGAGCCCTGGGCTTCCAATAACTAGAGGAAGCCCAGGTCGGACGGTGCAATCCGGTCGAGCCGGACCAGGTCCGGACGTCTATAAAACAGGACCCGTAGTGCTATGGTTCAGTTTTTTACGCTCCACCCCGATTCATTAGCGACACCGCGTGCGACGACGGCAGTTGCCCCAGAGCATGCGCGGTGGTGGATCCCCAGCCGGTGGCCGCAGCTCCATGACCTCGACACGCGGTGGCGGAGGTTCCTCGATCCGGAGTAGTGGCGGTGGCTCCCCGATCCATAGGGCGAGCGACGACGGGGCCCTTGTGCGGGCAAGCGGCGGCGTCCCCGAGGCCCCGAGGAGGCGACGCTTCCAAGCCCGGCGAGCAGGCGGCACCCGTCGACGTGCGAGTAGCGACGGCGACGCATGAGGCGCGAGGTTCGAGCGAGCGACGTCACGGAAGGCGCAAGATGCGAGCAGCGATGATCGCGCGTGACATCTTCCGATCCGGCGCAGTTTGGGCAGCCCGAGTGACGACCTACATTTGTGCTTGTGTCATCGACGATGTCCTCCGGCCACTACCTCCTTCGATTCGTGTTTTATTTTTGATTATTGTGTTTTATGCCTACCACATGTATTATTTAGGCTAAAAATTGTACGATTTTATGCTTGAACACGGAGTTCGTATATCAATTTACTGCATGCACATTGGAAAGGCAATTCCTTGGTTTATGCTGTTCGTAATTTGTGTGCATGCAATGGAAACTCCTACGATTTTGCCATAATTTTTGGATATGTATAAAAATAGAAACCACATGCATACAACTGCAATGTTTTTCGGATCTGTCATAAAAGTAGGATCGTAATAACAACCTACTAGTGCTATCAACCTCTCACATTGGCTCGGTATTTACGCTTATAATTAAGAGATTTTATGCTCAAAACCTAAGGTTTTTACGCTCCACCCGGAGATACGTCCACCAGTGAACAACATGCCAGATTTTTTACGCAGTGTAACGAATTGCATAAATACCTACCGTGTAGTATAATTTGTATCAGTATATATCATAAACTAGTTCTAATGCGTTTAGCTGCATGGCTGTTGGAGGGATCCTATATTTAAGAAGGAAATAAAACATTAAATACGATTTTTTGTTTCTATGCATGCAATTCATTTCCTTTCATTGCATATTCTTTTCCATCATAAATTCGTGCGCATGCAACTGGTAACAGATTTTTACGCAGTATACCGAATTGCATAATTATCTACACAGTGTAGCATATTTAGTATCAATATATATTATAAAATGGTCATTACGAGTCTAGCTACATGGCTGTTGCAGCGATCCTAAATTTATGGAGGAAATAAAACATTTAAAAATAAAAACCGCCACACATATCTTTCCTAAATTTACGCGCATGCAAAGGAACGTGTTTGACCAATGCATGCATTTTGCCATAATTTTGGATCTGTATAACCGCATGCATGCGGCTGCCATATTTTTCGGATCTGCCATAAAAATAGGATCGTAATAACAACCTACTAGAGCTATCAACCTCTAACATTGGCTCGATATTTATGCTTATAATTGAGGAATTTTATGCTCAAAACTTAAGGTTATTACGCTCCAACCCGGAGATGCGTCCACCAGTGAATAACATGCCAGATTTTTTACACAATGTAACGAATTGCATAAATACCTACATCATGTAGTATAATTTGTATCAATATATATCATAAACTAGATCTAATGTGTTTAGCTGCATGGCTGTTGGAGGGATCTTATATGAAGGAAATAAAACATTAAATACGATTTTTTGTTTCTATGCGTGCAATTCATTTTCTTTCATTGCACATTATTTTCATCATAAATTCGTGCGCATGCAGCTGGTAACAGATTTTTACGCAGTATACCGAATTGCATAATTATCTACACATGATAGCATATTTAGTAGCAGTATATATCATAAAATGGTCCTTACGAGTCTAGTTGCATGGCTGTTGCAACGATCCTAAATTTATGGAGGAAATAAAGCATTTAAAAATAGAAACCGCCACATATATCTTTCCTAAATTTGCGCGCATGTAAGGGAACGTGTTTGACTCATGCATGCATTCCTTTTTTGCGCGCACAGACGTGAGGTGGGTGGCGAAACCGACAGCCCGGTTCAGTCGGTGCGCTGGGTTGAACCAGGTTGCAGGAGTGATCGGCCTGGGCTTCCTTTAACTATTGGAAGCCCAGGGCTCCCGTTATATATATACACTAGGTGAGTACCCGTGCGTTGCAACGGGAACATATAATAACATAATAACTTATATACAAAATGTGTCTTATATTGTTGTAAAAAATATTTCATAATCCATTTGTAATCCTAGCCATACATAAATTTTGTTATTTTAATTTAGTTGTTTCACTACCCCATTGCAACCATCAATATCATACAGACTTCGATATATGCCACGATTTGCATGGTCTCATCATTGAAGAGCACGTGTCACACCTGCCAGTAGAAGTTCCCTCGTACATTGTCAGTCATCAGGTACGCACCACCATACACGCTTGCTTAAACAAAAAAGCAAGTGTATGTGTTTGCGAAGAGAATTAAAGGCAGACCGGCACAAAAGCTACCCCGATGATGTCGAGTGGTCATTGTTGTCGGTCCTCCTCTGCGTCACCTCTGATGCCAAGATGATGCCATAGTCCTTGATATAGTAGTCGTCGAACGCACACGACATGGCGAGTACCAATGACTCTTCGCTGGGCTGCCAAACGAAGTGCACCCCGGGCTCATCAGCGAGGTAGTACACCTAGCCGTTGCACCACCAGATGTGCTACTCCTCTACATAAATTTTGTTCGAGGACACTCACACAACGTCAGCAACGACCGTCGTCCCAGCGCACAAGAATTCATGGCCAATCAGTAGTGACTTACGTGGGAGGTTGGGCTTCAGGTGGATGATGAGCTGGACGGTGTGACGGCGCCGTTGTCGGATGCAGTGCCCAGAACAACCCGAGAGTCGCCGGCATTGGCGACGACCATGAGGTCCCCCTATTTGAAGATGGACAGCGCATTGCAGCCGCTCTGGACCGCGTCCAAGCGACGGCTGCGCCGGAGCTTGCCGAACACCGCGACGCATGTGGTCACGTAGTACTACTTCCAGAGGTCGAACTGGTATTACGGAGAATAAATGTCACACATATAAAAATAATTTAAGTTGAAAACATTATTCAAACAAAAGAAATTGCATGCAAGGCTCTTTTTTAAATACTACTCCCTCCATCCAAAAATATAATTTAGGAATCTCGTTGATAATTATCTACTACTACACATTGTGCAAAGGTAGCAGGTGGGCTTTGGGAGAGATGTAGTATATATTTTTACTGTAACAAATATTGACATAAACACACATGTGGTGTAGTGGTAGCTACGAGCACATTTGCTTGAGAGGTCGCAGGTTCGAATCCCATTGGAGCCACATTTGTGTGTTTTTAATTTAATTTTAGCTAGGCGTGGGATGCACGTGGGAATGGGAATGAGATTTGCGGGGAGGGGAGAATGAGAAAGACAGTGCGGGGAGGGGGGTAATGGAATGGCTGACAGAACACGGAATGGCAGCCGGGAATGAGAATGGGCTTTGTGGGGAGGGGAGAATGAGAAAGATAGTGCGGGAATGGGAATGGCAGAACACGGAATGGCAGCCTACCCCTTACCGCCTTAATAAGTAGTATATATATATATATATAGATTGTATATTAAGAGTCTGGGGCTTCCAATAACTAAAGGAAGCCCAGGCCAGACAGTGCAATCCGGTCGAGCCGGACCAGGTCCAGATGTCTATAAAAGATAGGGATCAGTTTTTCACGCCCCATCTCGATTCATTAGCGACGGCGGTTGCCCGATAGCGCGTGCGGCGGTGGACCCTCGGCCGGTGGCTGCGGTGGCCGCGGCTCCCCGACCTCGACATGTGGTGGCGGCGGTTCCCAGGCCGGCGGCGGCGGCCCCCGATTCAGAGGGCGAGCGACGGCAGTGCCCTTGTGCGGTGGCGGCGGTTCCCAGGCCGGTGGCCGCAACTCCATTACCTCGACGCGCGGTGGCGGAGGTTCCTCGATCCAGAGTAGTGGCAGCGGTTCCCCGATCCAGAGGGCGAGCGACAGCGGTGCCCTTGTGCGGGCAAGCGGCGGCGTCCCCGAAGCCCCGAGGAGGCGGCACTTCCAAGGCCGGCGAGCAAGCGACGCCCGTCGACGTGCGAGCGACGACGACGCATGAGGCGCGATGTTCGAGCGAGCGACGTCACGGAAGGCACGAGATGCGCGCAGCGATGATCGCGTGTGACATCCTCCGATCCAGCGCAGTTTTCTTTTCGATTATTGTGTTTTATGCCTACCACATGTATTATTTACGCTAAAAACTGTACGATTTTATGCTTGAACACAGAGTTCGTATATCAGTTTACTACATGCACATTGGAAAGACAATTCCTTGATTTATGCTGTTCGTAATTTGCGCGCATGCATTGGAAACTCCCACGATTTTGCCATAATTTTTGGATCTGTATAAAAATAGAAACCGCATGCATGCGGCTGCCATATTTTTCGGATCTGTCATAAAAATAGGATCGTAATAACAACCTACTAAAGCTATCAACCTTTAATTGACTCGGTATTTACGCTTATAATTGAGAGATTTTATGCTCAAAACTTAAGGTTTTTACGCTCCACCCGGAGATGCGTGCACCAGTGAACAACATGCCAGATTTTTTACGCAGTGTAAGGAATTGCATAAATACCTACATCGTGTAGTATAATTTGTTTCAGTATACATCATAAACTAGTTCTAATGCGTTTAGCTGCATGGTTGTTGGAGGGATCCTATATTTATGAAGGAAATAAAACATTAAATGCGATTTTTTGTTTCTATGCATGCAATTCATTTCCTTTCATTGCATATTCTTTCTATCATAAATTCGTGTGCATGCAGCTGGTAGCAGATTTTACGCAGTATACCGAATTGCATAATTATCTACATAGTGTAGCATATTTAGTATCAGTATATATCATAAAATAGTCATTACGAGTTTTAGTTGCATGTCTGTTGCAGCGATCCTAAATTTATGGAGGAAATAAAGCCTTTAAAATAGAAACCGCCACACATATTTTTCCTAAATTTACGCGCATGCCAAGGAACGTGTTTGAGTCATGCATGCATTTTGCCATAATTTTTGGATCTGTATAAAAATAGAAACTGCATGCATGCGACTGCCATATTTTTTGAATATGCCATAAAAATAGGATCGTAATAACAACCTACCAGAGCTATCAACCTCTCACGTGGGCCAGGTATTTACGCTTATAATTAAGAGATTTTATGCTTAAAACTTAAGGTTTTTACGCTCCAACCTGGAGATGCGTCCACCAGTAAACAACATGCTAGATTTTTTTACGCAGTGTACAGAATTGCATAAATACCTACACCGTGTAGTATAATTAGTATAAGTATAAATCATAAACTAGTTCTAATGTGTTTAGCTGCATGGTTGTTGGAGAGATACTATATTTATGAAGCAAATTAAACATTAAATACGAACTTTTTTTTCTATGCATGCAATTCATTTCCTTTCATTGCACATTATTTTCATCATAAATTCGTGCGCATGCAGCTGGTAACAGATTTTTACGTAGTATACCGAATTGCATAATTATCTACACAGTGTAGCATATTTAGTCTCAATATATATCATAAAATGGTCCTTACGTGTCTAGCTGCATGGCTGTTGCAGCGATCCTAAATTTATGAAGCAAATAAAGCATTTAAAAATAGAAACCGTCACACATTTTTTCCTAAATTTACGCGCATACATTGGATCGTGTTTGACTCATGCATGCATTTCTTTTTTTGCGCTAACAGGCGTGGGGCAGGCGGCGCATCCGACAGGCTCGTTGGGCGCGCTGGGTTGAACCAGTTTGTAGGGGTGGTCGGCCTGGGCTTCCTTAACTATTGGAAGCCTAGGGCTCCCGTTATACCTACCATATATATATATATATATATATATATATATATATATATATATATACTAGGTAAATGTCCGTGCGTTGCAACGTGCAACGGAAACATGTCCTGAACGCTGCAGGGGCTCCGCATGATGAACTGATAATAGTCTTGTGGCGAGGTTGGTACCAGAAGTCATATCCAAACAAGGGACTGTGACCTGGCTTTTCCCAACTGCATGTAGCAAAGGCTTAATAATTAATAGGTATATGCCCGTGCGTTGAACGGAAGTAAAAAAGTTGGTATAAAACATAGATACGGAACAACAAACATCACTATAATATGAAAAATAAAAAATAAACAACAATAAATATGTCGTGAATTGTAATCAACATCTCATGCTGGTACACACAGTCATCAAAGTGGAGTTGAATATCCCGAATTGCTTGGTTTACTCGGTCCATCACAGAAGGGATCATCAGCTACTGCCAATATAATGAACTTCAAAATCATTAGAAAATTTTGCCTCGCCACTTGGTCCGTCAACATGCCCTCCTCTGCCTGATTTCCCCCCAATCAATAGTTGTAACCCCTAAGAATCAAAACCCAATATGTCAGGCACAAAGGAACTTGTTCTTTACAAGAGATTAGACAAGAGAGAAGTATGCATAATGATTGCAGAAACGTCTAAATACATGGATAAGGGAGAAGTATGCAGTCATTTAGGAATAAAATGGTTAACTAAAAATGCAGTCATTTGCTCCTCATATTTTCTCTGTTCAGCAGATGGACAGGGGCTCACCATTCCACTCCTTGAGGCACTTGCGCAGCGATGTCTTCCTCAAATGAGCGCTTGAAGTACTCGTGATAATCATCCTACATACCAACTCCACATGAAGTAGCATCTCCAGTACGATTAACAAGGTACAAAAATTTAGGCAACAACTACATCAAGAAACTGAAGGCAAAAAACACAGGAGCATCTAAAACAATTGCTTGTCACTTACTCCCTGTGCATAAATCTTCCTGGACCCTTCCAACTGCGACATCTACAGATCATGGGTGTTCACCAACTCCTACACCTCCGATGTGCTCGAAATATTCAAAAAATTGATCGGTTATTTATCAAATGGAGAAGCAGTAGATAATGCAGAGCAAAATAAAAAAAACCTGAGCTCTGTTTGTGTTCCTCTTGGTGAGGAAGAGCTCGAGCCGCTACGATCGCATTCCTAGTGAATCCCAACACCATACAACCACGACAAAAGTGTTAAGTAGACCTCCTAGTGAATCCCAACACCATACAACCACGACAAAAGTGTTAAGTAGACCTCCTAGTGAATCCCAACACCATACAACCACGACAAAAGTGTTAAGTAGACCTCAGAACAACACCACAAGGAAACCACACGTGAGAATAGCAAACCACCAATACACACAAGCATCCATGGCATTAACACCATAGTTTGTTAGGAAAATTCAACTGAAACATGGACGAAAAATGAAATCAAAGTGGTATGGGCAGGCTAAGAATAATATAAATGGTATGGGCATGAACTCTGTACCTAACAATACATGATAAAAAATAACAATTCAGCTGATTCATGGTCGGAAATCAACAAGGATTACAGAGTTCACGCACCTTAAGGACAGGGTACTTTTTTATTTCATTAACAGATCAAGCAAAATAAAAAAGTAATGAGCAAATGAGCCTAACTAAAAATGCATAGCATTCAACAAAGCTAACTAAGATAGGTTATTTACATCATTATTCAAATGTTGTACTGAAAATGCATGCTATTAACGAATTTAGGAAACCAGAGTGCCAACTTTACCTCTTCTAGAGTCCAGTTGCCCTTGGATGAGCGGCGTGCTGGACCAGTTGTCCTCCTGAAGCCAGAGATAAACAAACATGTATAAGAATTAAGAAGGAATATGCATATCATAAAACCTGATGATTGGTTCCAATAAGCGGATAGAAATTCACCCATTGGGTAATCTCCCCCCTTTTTAGGTTCCTTGCTGACTCCTCCATCAGGAGGAACAGAAGGAGCTGAAGACTCTGTGCCCTTCAAAGTCTTTCGCTCTTCAGTTGTCATATTAAGTGAAAACAGAAAACTGAATCTCCACTTAAAGCAAGGTAAGGGCCCAAATATCCATCCCAATGTTAAAGCCCTCTAAGGTCTTCTAGCAGATTTTTTTCGCTTGGGGAGAAGTGGCCATTGTCTGCCAAGAGGGGGGAAAGGAACAAAATTGAATCATGTAAACAAAATAACAAATAGTCGAAATTATAATACAGAAATACACAACTATGAAGGTACAGTGATGCATCGTGATTTTGCCATGATAGACATGCCCTCAAATTTAATCACAAGATATCAATTTTTTTACAGTGAGAAATTAACAAATCCGAATAAAATTTGGCTAGATTTGAGAATTCTAGAACGCAGACTGCAGCGAGCCAAGGGTAAATACAGCATACTAAGATGGCAGAACAGGGACTAACCCAAACTTTTATAATAAAGAAACATTAATACAGTAAGAATTTACCAAGAAGAAGAGTTTGTTGAAGTGGATGAAAATCCATGCTCATCGGTGTTGATCCTTGGCTCAAGGTCCGTGCAACAGTTTTATGGAAATCATCTTGTTGGTAATTTTGGCTCTGCGAATAAGTCACAGACCGCATATTCACCAGAAGATTCACCTGCTATGTTAGATCATCATAAGTGCATGATTAGGTGTAACGAACAGCACCAAGTACTAAGAGCAAGAATCTAGTAATGGCAATGCATTTATTTGATTACTTATGGAGCTTATGGGGTACCAAATATGTTTCAAGTCATCTGAATACATGTCTAGGCAATGGACACTGAGAACGAGATCCAAGTTCTGCGTGATCAACTGGCTGAAAAATCTTCAGATTCTCTTTGCCTTTTGAAAGAGGTATGCGTCTCAGTACCATTTGAACTAAATTGTTCATGTTATTTTTGTGTTCCTTGTTAAACTTATGAAGTTCCACAATTTTCCTTTCAATTTTCAGATATTACCTAGTGGTATTAAGTGTTAACTGATTTTAGCTAGGGATTTTAGGGTGTACCGGGTGCAGGGACTGTGGAGAGAGGCTGTTGCGAGTTGCGACTGATGGTGACGGCGACCTCCCCGGCGCCATCCAAGAACAGCACCTCGCCATCGTGCTTCATATTCTTGTTCGAGACGTTGCTCGGCGTGGGTTGACCATCGGACGGCTGCACGGAGACAAAAGCAGCGGGCTGGGGCATCCTAAGCGCCTCCAGATTTTGAAGTTCCTTACAACGAATCTGTCTTTGGTGCTGAATTGGGGGGGGAACAGGTTGGAGTTGCAACGGGCGCACCTTGAACTTGACAACATCCTTGCTCCTCTTGATCTTCACGGAACCACCGCCGTGACAACAACAGGGACACTAACCACCACCGTGCTCTTCTCCATGGTCAGCCCTTGATGGGAACACATCCGAGAACCTGATGGGAGTAGCGACAGCCTGCATTTTCTGATCTGAACTTCTTGTGTGTGATCAATTGTTCTACTGAAGTGAAGTAGCAGCTTGGTATAGTATGATCTAAAAGGGTTATCGATCTTGTGTGGTGAGCTTTTGTTATATACTATAGAGCCAGAGTGGGGTCCTTGACCATTGTTTCTAAAAATAACTTCATTAGTCAATAGTGAAGAACTCCTCAGGCTCGATGAGGGGGACAAACTTGGTGAAAGTGATAACCACCCTCACTGTTGGCACAACGGGGATTGCAATCTGCATGAATGGCAAACATGAATAATGAGCTGAATGCAAAGCTACCTTGCATTTAGGAGTACCAAAATGAGCTATGTGCAACAAGATAATTACAAGAACAGCCTTTAGAAAATTATATAATATATTGTGGCAATAAGCAGCTGAAGGTACACAAAGGCAAAACAATTGATGGCGTCCACACTTCGGTGAACACCACTTTGCGGAACATATAGCAAAACTTGGACGAGTGCTCCAAGCTGTATGTCTAACCAATTTCTACTTTCTACAACACCATAGGTTTAGTTTTTCCCATCAGGTTTCATTTGTCATATAAATAAACTATGAGTCATCAAAACAAGATACTATCAATGCAGGTGAGGTGAGTGACAGTTAAGTAAATTCCCTTAAATCTGTGTCCTAAGTAAATTCCCTTAAATCTGTGTCCTAATTGCACCTTCTTCTGTCTGCAATCATAGAATCAAATAAAATAGATTTGTCAAAGAAAAAGCGGAGACTGCAAGTTCCAACTTTGCAAGTTTCTCCACCTTTGATTCCTAAAAATAAATACACCAGCCCCCCATGCTAAGTATTGGTTCCTAAAAATAAGTCATTTTCTGGATAAATTGAGAAAAGTTGTTGCCTTTTACTCATGTACAAATTTGTGAATATGTATCAACTGGATTATGAAGATGACTAACTTTTTTTCTAAAAGTAGGTGATAAACATTGAATTCGGGTATCAAAGCCTAATTAGACTACCTTTTGTAGAGAACTAACAATTTTAGCCTAGATAAAGTAACTGGTTTCAGCCTAGATCCAATCCAGGGTATGGTTATTCCCATATAGGCTCTATACAAACAAGTAACTTAAAGAAGGTGGGCAGGTATCACGCAAAGGATAAAAATTGAATACAGAACACGGTAGTTTATAAAATAAATTATTCTCGTTAATTTGAATAGTTTTAGCAAATTAAGTCCAATTCCAAAGAACAAAATTGTCAGTCTCCTTGAGGTCAGACAACTCGTCCCTCACATGCAGGTCGATCCGCTCCTCGTCGATATTTAACCTCACCCTCCACTGACGCTGCCGACAGACTCCAGCTCGTACATGGACTGCAGGCTCCGGAGCACTTTAGCAGTGACTAACCCTGCTATGACAAAGTTATGGAATAATCACTGGTTGCTCGCAACACTTAAGCAATTTCAACAGTAAGCTGTAAAAAAAAACTTGACCTGCGGGGGGTAAGACAGCCCCCGGGCATTTTAATAAGAAGAAGACCTTCTCACGCAGGTCAAGAAAACCCCCGAACCCCTGCCCCACCCATACACAGCGGCATCGAAGCCCATGTGAGAACGACCGCGACCGGGGCTGAGCCTTAGACCTGTGCTTTGGCGTGGGACAGCCGAGGGGATTTTTTTAACCACAGCCTGAAATTCGCTCCCACGGGGAGTCGAACCCAGGACCTGAGGAGTGCTACTCAGACCACCTAACCAACTCAGCTAGAGGCATTAATACTGTTTGTCAACAGTAAGCTGTAGTGTTCATAAAAAATACATTATGCATTATTTTGCAACACTTTATTGATCATGGAAAGGAACACAAAAAATAAAGTGTCTGAAACAGGAAACAGTTAGATCCATCCCATTGTATGGGGAGAACAGTATCATATCTTCCTCTAAATGTTACTGATGCTAGTTTTGTATCAGTAGGTGTATAAGCATGGAATCACTTGCGAACTTGAAAGATATCATAGCATATGATAGCAGGGGTGATTAGATAGCCAGATATTAAACAGGGCATTGCATACGAACAATTCAGGACATTCTGCTATGCACTTACAACATAAAGAACTTGGCCATCATCCATGGTCTTAAAGGACATGGAGCTTTCTCGATGGTGTGAAGGAAAAAGTGAGTTGAACTGTTAATTCCAGCCTAACAAAATGGAAATATATAGAGAGAGTAATTATCAACTGTTGTTTATCACAACATATGCTATCATAGGAAAAAGCCCAGAACATAATTGCGGGCATTGTTGGTCTCCTAGATGGCAAAAGCCTCATACAAAAAGAGAAGGTACTACAAAAGGATAACAAACATAATAAAAATTGTTTTATTCATGACTAACCATTTCATCAAATTGATCAGACTGTATAGAATTCCCAACTTGAAGTTCACGGTACTTGGGACCAGGCCTAAGCCCAAGGGCAGCAGCCTTAGATGGGTCAAACTTTCCCTTAATTTCTGGCAGCCTTAGATTATCCTGGGTGGGCTCTCTATTCCCTTTGAAAACCAACTTGGAGATTGGTAATTGGCATGCAACAAATATGTATAGAGTTATTACTATACTTGCATGGGCGAAGAATTGCTGAAAAGAGTGAAGTATAAACCCAACCTTGAAAGTCATCATGTTGAACAAAGAGATTTTTCCTCCAGAAGCAGACATGACATATGAATCATTCTTTGACAAAGCAAAGTAGTGAACAACTTCTTAAAGATTATTGTCAGTCGTGTCATTAGTCATCAAAATGCCACTTGTTGGTTGCCATAGAGTGGGAGATACACTTGTGGTTGCCTATAAGATTGATGAATAGCAAAATTGAACAATTTAGTAACAATCTACACAAAATTTTCACCTTTGACATGTAAAGAAGATGAGCTATATGAACACTATTTATGCACATCTATATGTACATAAGAAACAAGTCTCACCTTTCCAGAATTCCGATCATTGAGTGGCCATTTCTAGAGTAGACGAACAATGCTTGAAGTTAAAGCCAAGATCGCAAGACCAGAGTTTGTGTAAATCAATCTTGAAATCTGTAATTATAGAGAAAATTCTTCAAACTACCTTATGTTAAAATCAGCACAGTCATTGCCAAGGAAAATGGAGAAATCAAGATTACAAGTCATATATGATGCTATCCATTCCATTCGGTTGGACAAGCATCACATATATTGAACTAAAAAATCTAAGGTAAAACGCGCAGGCAGGACACACCAAATGACAAAAAGAGCTAACACACCAAATGAACCTTTCTGAAAAATGAAACCAAAGGTTTTTTAGTACACTTTGGCACTGCAATCACACAAACTTTTCTCCATAACGAGAATACAAAGCCTAATTATCTCACGAATGGTTCATCGTTGATTATCTCAGGTTAACATTTCAATGAGAACATAGAGCACAAACATATGTGACAAAGGCTCCATCGTTGTGATGCAATTCTCAAATTACCTCTGACGAAGTCCATGGCAGACGCCTCAGGAACGTCACGCCCACGCCAGGAGATGACTACGACGAGCTCGGCCTTGTGGTGTAGAGACTTGAGTGGCTCTGGGATCTCGACGGCGACGGTGGCCACGCCAGCGTGGAGGAACGACGAGGTCGGCTTCAGGAACAGGATGGGCTCCTGTAACACACCTAAACACACGCAAGGTCAAATCCAGACTCCAGAGGTAGCATGGGAAGGAGTGGGGAGGGAAGTTGGAAGCGTGGCAGCGTTTTGGGATCGAAGATGGGAGGTGCGCGACTGCATCTTGGGGACCGAGTTGCCGAGCTCCTGGTCGTTCCTCTGTGGTCCGATGACCGGGACCGGGATTGCATAGATATAGAGGAAATTTAGGGTTAGGGATTTCGGAAAACTTGAGAAAGAGATGGAGCGAACAATAGGAGGGGAACAAGCTGCAGCTCACCACTGTGTCATTGGCTGCCTTCCTCCGTGGTCCGGCCGCCGGGCGCAGACTGGGGCGCCCTCCACCGTGTCCGTTGTGCTCCCCCGTGGCAAGGAAGTTGGCGCCTCTCCACTGCGTGTAGGGAGCATCGTGGAGGCCCAAGGCGGACCTCCGTGTGGCAATGGTTGGGGTCGACGGTGCGGCGGCTGCGTGTGAGAGAAGGTGTAGCGTGTGAGGCGAGGAGATCCAAACACGTGCGAGGACCGAGGAAGGGCAGGGGCGTTGCTGGAGAGGGAGCGGTTGCTGTGTGACGCTCGTGCGGAGGAGAGGATGAGGAGGAGCGAAGCACGAACAGGTCTCGCGGCGGCAAAGGCTTTTGGTTGGGGATACGAAACATCTCAGAATTGCGACGACGGCTGTGCACGATGAGCTCGACGACGACTCCGTCTTGCCCGCCTCGTGCTCGCGATGGATGTGAAGGCGGAGGTCGAAGCGCCTGTAGCAGGGCGTGGTGGAGACGAACCTCCCGCATCGCTTCGTCAGGTTGGGCACGTCGAGGCCCCTGGAAAGCGACGACCAACGGTCCCCGGGGGAGCGGGAGGGCGGACAAGGAGGCCGACGCGGCGTGGGATAGGTAAGCATAGTGGAGGAACGACTGCTTGACAGGGGGAGCGGGACTTGGGATCGAGGCTGCGGGCGCCGCGCCGCCGCCGCTTAGGGTTTTGGATCCGAATAGGGGAGGCAAAACAGGGATCGCGAGCAGGTGTGCGGTGGGGAAGAGGGCGCACACATCGGACGACAGAGGGACTTTATGGCGTATTGGACGGTCCAGATCGCTGGAAGGCAGAACATGTCAGGGGCAGCCTACCCCTTAGAGTCTTAATAGGTAGTATAGATATATATATATATATATATATATATATATATATATATATATATATATATATTCAGGTGTGTTGGGGACTTGTTCTCAAATGCTATGAATTAAGAACAAGACAACACAAAATGTTAATGGTTAAAGTCCTTCGTCCTTCGAAGAATTATCTCCCTTAGGATATAATGATCTTCGGACGAATGTCATGAAGGACGTATCTTTATCATCGCAGTATATATTAATGAAAGAAGAAGCATATAAAACATGAGAAATAACATGTATAATCATATGACATCATTAATATATCTTTATTATGTCATCATAAATGAACATGAACAATATCGAGTTATATTTGTACCTTCGGCTTGATAGAAGGCAAAAGTCCAAGTGTGACACACAAGTGAATACAAGTCAGCGTGAACAGTACGGGGGTTACTGTTCATCTATTTATAGGCACGGGACGCAGCCCGGTCGAAATTACATTCATGCCCTCAACAAATAACTATAAACATGTCACAAACTATCATGGACTGATCGGTCTTTTACTCTTTAGGTCGGTTCCGTTTTCTGCTGCTGAGCCGAAGCTTCCCTGCACGTAGCTTCGGAACTGATTCAACATTCGTCCTGACCATGCTATTCATATTACAACTTCATTCCGAGTCCAAAGGTTCCTGTACATATATTATACTTGGGAAACATTGTTAATCGTGTTTTTGAGGACCTTCGGAAGACGAAGGCCCCCAACAGTATCCCCTCACAATATTAATTTGTTATAACAACGAATTCAGACTGCGACGTGAACGAAGGCCTTAAGCCGAAGGTCCGAAAAAACACCTTCCCTTTGCTAGAATAGCAACAGTCAATGACAGACGGGGCCCGCTAAGTTGCGAAGCGCGAGGCATATAAATAGGAACCCACACCGGCAGCATTTGATACACCATTTCTACCGTTTGTGTTATTTTCTCAAACTTTTAGCTCTTGCTCATTAGTTCTTGCCTGATTTTCGAGTTTTTAGAGCTTCGGTTTAAAGAAACGTTTGCTCCAAATTTGAAGAGAAGAAGATGAGTGGAGAGAAGAAGATGACTGAAGAGAAGAAAACAACCGAGGAGACGAAGCTGTATGAAGAGAAAAAAGTTGCAGATCCTTTGATTGCTGGATTTTATGAGTCGCAAAAACAAATACAGAGAAAATTACTAAGGAGATCATGGAGGGTTTATCCGAAGATTCTGATGACAGTGATAGTTATGATGTGGAAAGTGAGGATGAAGACTCTGAGGATCGGCCGTGGCACCCAAGCCATACTATCTTCGAAAAATCGACTATCAAGCAAAGTCATATTGATGCCATGAGGGGGAGATATTTTCGCGACATGTCTGTTGTCAGAGTTGGAGGAGACAGTACTGCCCCTGCTCCGGAGGAAAACATAGTTGTTATATACTGAAGCTTCTTAAAGGCAGGTCTTCGGTTCCCGCTGAGTAAATTTGTGGTCGAGGTATTAAAGATATTCCAAGTCTTTCTCCATCAGATTTGAAAGGGAAATGTGCCCTTGGGCAATTTCTATAATGTTTTGGTGATTAAGTACCCAACACGTTTAATTAAGTTCTTATGTGCCAAATAAAGTGAGAAGTGCAAATCAAGGAAAAAGGTATGTTTCCAGACTTGATAAATTGTTTTATGTACTAACATGGTTATCCAAGTGCTAGAAACAGTGACTAAAGAAGAAGAGAGGAAAAGAGAAGGACTTGACTTTGTGCAGCCAAGCTTCAGCTCGGTCTGGCACACCGGACTGTCTGGTGGTGCACCGGACAGTGTCCGGTGCGCCAGGCTGGTTCGCGGTGAACTCGCCGCTCTCGGGATTCGACGACGGCGTACGACTATAATTCATCAGACTGTCCGGTGGTGCACCGGACTGTCCGGTGGTGCACCGGACTGTCCGGTGAGCCAACGGTCGGCCGTAAAATCTGCGGGCGACGAGTGGCAGCTCCAACGGTCGGTGGGGGGGCACCGGACAGTGTCCGGTGCTCCAACGGGCCCGGAGCTGCAACGGTCGTCTGTGCCCGATTTGGAAGGAAATCACGCACCGGACAGGCTACAGTAGTTGTCCGGTGGCCCACCGGACTGTCTGGTGCGCCACTCGATAGAAGGCAAAGATGGCCTTCCAAGTTTGTCTCCAATGGCTCCTAGCTGCCTTGGGGCTATAAAAGGGACCCCTAGGAGCATGGAGGAGATACCCAAGCATTCTAAGACTCCCACACTCCGTCTCCGCGCATTTGATCGACTGTGTTAGTGATTTGAGCTCTGTTCTAGTTGTGAACTCTGTGTGCTACATTTCGAGCTCAAGTCTTGGCTTGTGTGCGTGTGTGTGATGCAGATTTGTGTGTGTTGCTCTCCAACCTTACTCTTGTGCATTCTTTGTGATCAATATTGTAAGGGCGAGAGGCTCCAACTTGTGGAGATTCCTTGCAAACGAGGAGAAAAACTATAAGGAAGAAAGTCGTGGTATTCAAGTTGATCATTGGATCACTTGAAAGGGGTTGAGTGCAACCCTCGTCTATTGGGACACCACAACGTGGAAGTAGGCAAGTATTGAAAGGGAAATAGTCTCAACATTTCCTATAATAGATTTTGGTGTTTGACGACCATCACAAACCTCGTGGACTAACCCATTTGCCTAGTTGATCATTTCACAGGTGCATAAGTTCATCTACAACTATTCTAAGTCGACTGTCCGAAATACCGTAGATCATTCCGGACAGGATAAGCTTTTTGGAAAAACAGACTAAGCGCGGACCGTCCGGGCCTTTGCGGCGGACCATCCGCAACACCAGGATGACCCTCGGATAGAACCACTGCAAAAACACAACTCTACACTGCGGACCATCCGAAGGAAAATCAAGCACTGTCCGAGACCATGCGCGGACCGTCCGGCTTCAGGCGCAGACCGCCCGGTCGGTGAAAAACCGAAAAACCCGAAGGTGACGGGTTCGGTAAAATGAATTATAGCGTCCTCGCGGATCGTCCGGGGTGCACGGCCGGACCATCCGCGACTGCCTTTATCTGACATCTGACGACGCATTAAATGCATTATAGCCGTTGATACAGCCGTTACTGCTGACCGTTGGGATTTCAACCGTTGATGTGCAGGGGCGGACCGTACGGACCAGGGGCGCGGACCGTCCACGGTTGGCAGAATTGGATCAACGGCTAGGAAGCGGTTGCTTTCTTCTTCTTCCCATTCTTATTCTCAAGCAACTTGTAATCAACGCAAGAGACACCAAGTTGTGGTGGTCCTTGTGATGGGTCTAAGTGACCCGTTGATTAAGGAGAAAAGCTCACTCGGTGTAAGTGACCGTTTGAGAGAGGGAAAGGGTTGAAAGAGACCCGGTCTTTGTGACCACCTCAACGGGGAGTAGATCACTGTGTCATCCGCTTTATTTGTTTGTGATTTGTTTTCGCCCTCTCTTTCGGACTCGAATTTATTTCTAACGCTAACCCTGGCTTGTAGTTGTGCCTAAAGTTTATAAATTTCAGATTTTCCTATTCACCCCCCTCTAGGCGACTTTCAATTGGTATCAAAGCCTGGTACTTCATTAGAGTCTAACCACTCGAAGTGATGTCGGGAGCATCCGCCAAGAGGAAGATCGGGATCGGCGGCGACAAGTCCGCAAGCTCGAGGAGAACCCACTCATGGGAGTCCGGCCACAATCACAATGAGGAATCCTCTTCCTCCATCAAGTCACAACGGAGAGGTGACAAGAAGAAGATGAAGAAGGTGGTCTACTACGAGACCGACTCTTCGTCACCCTCCACCTCCGGCTCCGAATCGGCATCCGCCACTTCTAAGCGCTATGAGCGCAAGAAGTATAGTAACATGCCCCTTCGCTATCCTCGTATTTCCAAACGTACTCCATTACTTTCCGTTTCATTAGGCAAACCACCGGTTTTTGACGGTGAAGATTATTCTATGTGGAGTGATAAAATGAGGCATCACCTAACCTCACTCCACAAAAGCATATGGGATATTGTTGAGTATGGAGCGCAGGTACCAAAGGAAGGGGACAAAGACTATGATTCAGAGGAGGTCGACCAAATCCGGCACTTCAACTCCCAAGCCACTACTATACTCCTCGCCTCTCTAAGTCGAGAGGAGTATAATAAAGTGCAAGGGTTGAAGAGTGCCAAAGAGATTTGGGATGTGCTCAAGACCGCACACGAAGGAGATGAGGTGACCAAGATCACCAAGCGGGAAACGATCGAGGGGGAGCTCGGTCGATTCATGCTCAACCAAGGAGAGGAGCCACAAGCCATGTACAACTGGCTCAAGACCTTGGTAAACCAAGTGCGCAACCTCGGGAGTACAAAATGGGATGACCATGAAATGGTCAAGGTTATTCTAAGATCACTTGTTTTTCTTAACCCTACACAAGTTCAATTAATTCGTGGTGATCCTAGATATAAGCTAATGTCTCCCGAGGAGGTGATAGGAAAGTTTGTGAGCTTTGAATTGATGATCAAAGGCTCCAAATAAATCATCGAGCGAGGCGCCACCTCCACACCCAAGGTGCAACCCGTCGCATTCAAAGCGACGGAGGAGAAGAAAGAAGAGTCTACATCAAGTAGGCTCCCCATCGACGCCTCCAAGCTCGACAATGAGGAGATGTCACTAATCATCAAAAGCTTTCGCCAAATCCTCAAGCAAAGGAAGGGGAGAGACTACAAACCCCATTCCAAGAAGGTTTGCTACAAGTGTGGTAAGCCTGGTCACTTTATTGCTAAATGTCCATTATCAAGTGATAGTGACAGGGGCGACGACAAGAGGGGAAAGAAGAATGAGAAGAAGAGATACTACAAGAAGAAGGACGGCGATGCCCATGTATGTCGGGAGTGGGACTCTGATGAAAGCTCCACCGACTCCTCCTCAAACAAGGACGCCGCAAACATCGTCGTCAACAAGGGTCTCCTCTTCCCCAACGTCGGCCACAAGTGCCTCATGGCAAAGGACGACAAAAAGAAGAAGGTAAAATCTAGAGCTTCCACTAAATATGCAACATCTAGTGATGAGGCTAGATCTAGTGATGATGAGGATGATTTGTTCACACTTTTTGCCAACCTAAACATGCAACAAAAGGAAAAATTGAATGAATTAATTAGTGCTATTCATGAGAAGGAGGAACTCTTGGATAGCCAAGAGGACTTCCTTATTAAGGAAACCAAGAAGCATGTTAAGGTTAAAAATGCTTATGCTCAGGAATTAGAAAAATGTGAAAAATTGATTGGTGAGCTTAGCATTTGCCATGATACTATCTCCAACCTTAGAAACGAGAATGCTAAATTAATTGCTAAGGTTGAGAAATTAAATGTTTGTGATGATTCGCTTGTCAAACTTAAAAATGATAATGCTAGTTTGATTTCTAAAATTGACAAGTTGAATGAATCACTTTCTAGCCTTAAGATTGAGAATGATAATTTAATTGCTAAGGCTAAGGATTTAAATGTTTGCAATGATTCTATTTCCAATCTTAGGAATGAGAATGCCATGTTACATGCTAAGGTTGATGAATTAAATGCATGCAAACCCTCTACATCTACTGTTAGCCATCTTTCCATTTGTACTAGATGTAGAGACATTAATGTTGATGCTATCCATGATCACCTAGCTTTAATTAAACAACAAAATGATCACATAGCTCAACTTAGTGCTAATATTAATGAGCATGACTTAGAAAATGAAAAATTTAAATTTGCTAGAAGTATGCTCTATAGTGGGAGACGCCCTAGCATTAAGGATGGCATTGGCTTCCAACAGGGAGACAATGTCAAGCTTAATGCCCCTAAGAAATTGTCTAACTTTGTTAAGGGCAAAGCTCCCATGGTTCAGGATAACGAGGGCTATATTTTATATCCTACTGGTTATCCCGAACATAAGATTAGGATAATTTATTCTAGGGAGTCTCACTCTGGCTCTCATCATGCTTGTATGTATAAGAGTGAGACATCTAGTTCTAGGCAATCGACTCATGTTAAATTACCTAAAAAGAAATCTCCTATTGCATCAAATGAACCTACTGTTTCATTTAGGACTTTTGATGCTTCATATGTTTTAACTAACAAATCAGGCAAAGTAGTTGCCAAATATGTTGGGGGCAAACACAAGGGCTCCAAGACTTGTGTTTGGGTACCCAAGGTGCTTGTTTCTAATGTCAAAGGACCCAAGACCGTTTGGGTACCTAAGAACAAGGCCTAAACTTGTTTTGTAGGTTTATGCATCCGGGGGCTCAAGTTGGATCATTGATAGTGGGTGCACAAACTACATGACACGGGAGAAAAAGGATGTTCTCCTCATATGAGAAAAACCAAGATCCCTAAAGAGCTATCACATTCGGGGATGGAAATCAAGGTTTGGTCAAAGGACTTGGTAAAATTGCTATATCTTCTGACCATTCTATTTCCAATGTTTTTCTTGTAGATTCTTTAGATTACAATTTGCTTTCTGTTTCTCAATTATGCAATATGGGCTACAACTGTCTTTTTACGGATATAGGTGTTACTGTCTTTAGAAGAAGTGATGATTCAATAGCATTTAAGGGAGTGTTAGAGGGTCAGCTATACTTAGTTGATTTCAATAGAGCTGAACTCGACACTTGCTTAATTGCTAAGACTAATATGGGTTGGCTCTAGCCTCGCCGACTAGCCCATGTTGGAATGAAGAATCTTCAGAAGCTTCTAAAGGGAGAACACATTTTGGGACTAACAAATGTTCATTTTGAGAAAGACAGGGTTTGTAGCGCATGTCAAGCATGGAAGCAAGTTGGTGCCCACCATCCACACAAGAACATCATGACGACCGACAAGCCGCTTGAGCTACTCCACATGGATTTATTCGGCCCGATCGCTTACATAAGCATCAGAGGGAGTAAGTATTGTCTTGTAATTGTGGATGATTATTCTCGCTTCACTTGGGTGTTCTTTTTGCAGGAAAAATCACAAACCCAAGAGACCTTAAAAGGATTCTTGAGACGGGCTCAAAATGAGTTCGGCTTAAGGATCAAAAAGATTAGAAGCGACATTGGGACGGAGTTCAAGAACTCACAAATTGAAGGCTTTCTTGAGGACGAGGGCATCAAGCATGAGTTCTCTTCTCCCTACACACCTCAACAAAATGGTGTAGTGGAGAGGAAGAATAGAACTCTACTTGACATGGTGAGGACCATGCTTGATGAGTACAAGACTTCGGACCGGTTTTGGGCGGAAGCAATCAACACCGCTTGCTACGCCATCAACCGCCTCTACCTTCACTGAATCCTCAAGAAGACATCCTATGAACTCCTCACTGGTAAAAAGCCCAATGTTTCGTATTTTAGAGTCTTTGGTAGCAAATGTTTTATTCTTGTTAAAAGAGGTAGAAAATCTAAATTTGCTCCTAAGGATGTAGAAGGCTTTTTACTTGATTATGATTCAAACACAAGGGCATATAGAGTCTTTAACAAGTCCACTGGACTAGTTGAAGTTTCTTGTGACATTGTGTTTGATGAGACTAATGGCTCTCAAGTAGAGCAAGTTGATCTTGATGAATTAGATGATGAAGAGGCTCCATGCGTCACGCTAAGAAACATGTCCATTAGGGATGTGTGTCCTAAGGAATCCGAAGAGCCTCCACAAGCACAAGATCAACCGTCATCTTCCATGCAAGCCTCTCCACCAACTCAAGATGAGGATCAAGCTCAAGTTAATGAAAATGAAGATCAAGAAGAGACACCTCAAGAGGAGGACAATGATCAAGGGGGAGATGCTAATGATCAAAACAAAGAAGATGATCAGGGACCAAGACCGCTTCACCCAAGAGTCCACCAAGCGATACAATGAGATCACCCCGTGAACTCCATCCTCGGCGATATTCATAAGGGGGAAACCACTTGATCTCGTGTCGCTCATTTTTGTGAACATTACTCCTTTGTGTCTTCTATTGAGCCATATAGGGTGGAAGACGCATTAAGGGATTCAGATTGGGTGTTGGCAATGCAATAGGAACTCAACAACTTCACGAGGAATGAGGTATGACATCTTGTTCCACGTCCTAATCAAAATGTTGTAGGAACCAAGTGGGTCTTCCACAACAAGCAAGATGAGCATGGTGTGGTGACAAGGAACAAAGCCCGACTTGTAGCCAAGGGATATTCACAAGTCGAAGGTTTAGATTTCGGTGAAACCTATGCACCCGTAGCTAGGCTTGAGTCAATTCATATATTACTTGCCTATGCTACTTACCATGGCTTTAAGCTTTACCAAATGGACGTGAAAAGTGCCTTCCTCAATGGACCAATCAAGGAAGAGGTCTATGTTGAGCAACCTCCCGGCTTTGAAGATAGTGAGTACCCTAACCATGTGTATCAACTCTCTAAGGCCCCAAGAGCATGGTATGAATGCCTAAGAGATTTTCTTATCACTAATGGCTTCAAAGTCGGAAAATCCGATCCTACACTATTTACTAAAACCATTGCAAATGATTTGTTTGTATGCCAAATTTATGTTGATGATATCATATTTGGGTCTACTAACAAATCTACATGTGAAGAGTTTAGTAGGATTATGATTCAAAAATTCGAGATGTCAATGATGGGGGAGTTGAAGTATTTCTTAGGATTTCAAGTGAAGCAACTCCAGGAGGGCACCTTCATCAGCCAAACCAAGTATATTCAAGACATACTCACCAAGTTTGGAATGAAGGATGCCAAGCCCATCAAGACACCCATGGGCATGGGCATCTCGACCTCGACATGGGAGGTAAATTCGTAGATCAAAAGGTATACTGGTCGATGATAGGATCTTTACTCTATTTATGTGCATCTCGACCGGATATTATGCTTTCCGTATGCATGTGTGCAAGATTCCAAGCCGATCCTAAGGAAGTTCACCTTAGGGCCGTGAAAAGAATCTTGAGATATTTAGTTCATACACCTAAGTTTGGTCTTTGGTACCCCAAGGGATCCACTTTTGATTTAATAGGTTACTCAGATGCTGATTGGGCAGGGTGTAAAATTGAAAGAAAGAGCACATCAGGGACTTGTCAGTTCTTGGGAAGATCCCTGGTGTCTTGGGCTTCAAAGAAACAAAATTCAGTAGCTCTTTCTACCGCCGAAGCCGAGTACATTGCCGCAGGCCATTGTTGCGCGCAATTGCTTTGGATGAGGCAAACCCTTAGGGACTATGGCTACAAATTAACCAAAGTCCCTCTCCTATGTGATAATGAGAGTGCAATCCGCATGGCGGATAATCCCGTTGAGCACAGCCGCACTAAGCACATAGCCATTCGGTATCACTTTTTGAGGGATCACCAACAAAGGGGGGATATCGAGATTGCTTATGTTAGCACCAAAGAACAATTAGCCGATATCTTTACCAAACCATTAGATGAGAAAACCTTTACCAAACTTAGGAATGAGCTAAACATTCTTGATTCTAGGAACTTTGATTGATTCTTTGCACACATAGCTCATTTGTGTACCTTTGATCATATCTCTTTCACTTGCTATGACTAATGTGTTTTTCAAGTGTATTTCATACTAAGTCATAAATTGAAAGGGAAATGGAGTCTTCGGTGAAGACAAGGCTTCCACTCCACTCTACCGGTATTATTTTCCCTTTGCCGTCACTCCGCATCGCTCTCCACTTTGGTATAATCCTTCACTCATATATTATTTGCCAAAGGGGGAGAGAGTTTAATAAGGGCTCTAAAGACTCTGTTTTTGGCGATTAATGCCAAAGGGGGAGAGAGTATTAGCCCAAAGCAAAAGGACCGCACAACCATGCCAATTTCAAAAAATTTCGAAACAAGTTTAAATTGTTAAAAGTTTTTCAATTGGTATCTTTGAAATTAGTATTCCTCTAAGAAATTCTATCTCAATTGGTATCTATATTTTAAGGAAGAGTTTTTTCAAAAAATTGGTATCTAAAATATTTGAACTTCTTTCAATTGATAAAACCCTCTTGAACACTAAGAGGAGAATTTCATTCAGGGGGAGTTTTGTTTAAGTCAAAGGAAAAGCATTTGAAACAGGGGGAGAAAATTTCAAATCTCGAAAATGCTTCTCGCAATCTTATTCCTATGCCTTTGACTATTTGCAAAAAGATTATGAAAAGATTTTTCAAAAGAATTTGCAAAAACAAAACAAGTGGTGCAAATGTGGTCCAAAATGTTAAAATTATCATATTAAACTTATCTGCTTAGAAATGCTTTCATTTCAAAATAACTTATGCACATCTGTCAAAATGCAAACTAGTGACATTTCTACACTTTGTATTTGCTTTGGTTTATGTTGGCATCAATCACAAAAAAGGGGGAGATTGAAAGGGGAATAGTCTCAACATTTCCTATAATAGATTTTGGTGTTTGACGACCATCACAACCCTCGTGGACTAACCAGTTTGTCTAGTTGATCATTTCACAGGTGCATAAGTTCATCTACAACTATTCTAAGTCGACTGTCCGGAATACCGTAGATTATTCCGGACAGGAGAAGCTTTTTGGAAAAACAGACTAAGCGCGGACCGTCCGGGCCTTTGCGACGGACCGTTCGCAACACCAGGATGACCCTCGGACAGAACCACTGCAAAAACACAACTCTACACTGCGAACCGTCCGAAGGAAAAGCAAGCACCATTCGAGACCGTGCGCGGACCGTCCAGCTTCAGGCGCGGGCCGTCCGGTCGGTGGAAAACCAAAAAACACGAAGGTGACGGGTTCGGTAAAATGAATTATAGCGTCCTCGTGGACCGTCCGGGGTGCACGACCGGACCGTCCGCGACTGCCTTTATCTGACATCTAACGATGCATTAAATGCATTATAGTCGTTGATATAGCCGTTACTGCTGACCGTTGGGATTTCAGTCGTTGACGTGCAGGGGCGGACCGTCCGGACCAGGTGCGCGGACCGTCCGCGGTTGGCAGAATTGGAGCAACGGCTAGGAAGTGGTTGGTGGCTATAAATACAACCCCAACCACCTCCATTCAATTCACCCAAGCATTCCAATCCTCTACATTCAATACAAGAGCTAGCAATTCATTCCAAGACACAATCAAAGCTTCCAATCTCTCCAAGTTTCACAATTGAGACAAGTGATCATTAGTGATTAGTGACTTGAGAGAGAGGGAGAGTGATTTGTGTGTTATTTGTCGCTCTTGTCGCTTTGCTTTTGCAATCGTGCTTTCTTCTTCCCATTCTTATTCTCAAGCAACTTGTAATCAACGCAAGAGACACCAAGTTGTGGTGGTCCTTGTGAGGGGTCTAAGTGACCCGTTGATTAAGGAGAAAAGCTCACTCGGTCTAAGTGACCATTTGAGAGAGGGAAAGGGTTGAAAGAGACCCGGTCTTTGTGACCACCTCAACGGGGAGTAGGTTTGCAAGAACCGAACCTCAGTAAAACAAATCACCGTGTCATCCACTTTATTTGTTTGTGATTTGTTTTCGCCCTCTCTTTCGGACTCGACTTTATTTCTAACGTTAACCCCGGCTTGTAGTTGTGCCTAAAGTTTATAAATTTCAGATTTGCCTATTCACCCCCCTCTAGGCGACTCTCAAGTATCACTTGGCCGAACCATGGGATAAAAATCGCGTGTCACTTGTGTTGCTTTCTCTGTGGTTATTGTGTTCACAAGAACTCGCTACTTAGCCGTACTAACACCTTAAACTAAGTTTTTGTGGCTATTAGTGTTTGATTTTACAGGATCACCTATTCACCCTCCCTCTAGGTGCTCTCAATTGGTATCGGAGTCGTACTCTTCATCCAAGGGACTAACCGCCCGAAGAGATGGATCCAAAGGGAAAGGGGATGGTGGTCAATGACAAGGAGGAGTCCCTCTTCAACGAGCCAAGGGACGACAAGCCCACTGACTCAGTATCGAGTCACAAGAAGAGGGACGGGAAGAAGAAAAGGCGCATCAAGAAGATCATTTACTACGACAGCGATGCCTCCTCTTCTTCACCAAGAGACGACGATGACTCTTCATCAAAAAAGAGAACGGTTAATCAAAACTACTCTTTTGACTATTCTCGCATGCCGTACAATTCAAATGCACATCTACTTTCAATTCCCCTTAGAAAACCTCCACACTCTGATGGAGAGGACTATTCATTTTGGAGTCATAAAATGCGTAGTCATTTATTCTCTCTCCATCATAGCAATTGGGAAATTGTAGAGAATGGGATGCACTTCGATAGTACGGATAACCCTGTGATAATTAATGAATAGATTCATAAAAATGCCCAAGCTACTACTATCTTGCTAGCTTCACTTTGCAGGGATGAATATAATAAGGTGAGCGGCTTGGACAACGCCAAGCAAATCTGGGACACCCTCGAGATATCTCATGAGGGAAACGACGCCACCATGAACACCAAAATGGAGCTAGTGGAAGGCGAGCTGGGGAGATTCGCGATGATCAAGGGAGAGGAGCCAACTCAGACTTACAACAGGCTCAAGACCCTGGTCAACAAGATCCGAAGCTATGGAAGCACAAGATGGACAGATCATGATGTCGTTCGACTCATGCTAAGGTCATTTACTATAATTGACCCCCATCTTATCAATCTTATTCGTGAGAATCCCAGGTACACCAAGATGACGCCCGAGGAGATTCTTGGAATATTTGTGAGCGGCGCATGATGGTGAAGGAAGCTTGATACGTGGACGATGCTCTAAATGGTCTACTACCCGTCTACGAGCCTCAACCTGTTTCTCTTAAGGCAACCAGTAGCAGGGAGGCGCTTCCAAGCAAGGTGGCACAAGTGGAGGCTGCTGGCCTCAACGAGGATGAGATGGCGCTTATCATCAAGCGTTTCAAGACCGCGCTTAAAGGACGCAAGGAGTACCCCAACAAGAACAAAACAAGGGGAAAGCGCTCCTGCTTTAAATGCAGTAAGACTGGTCACTTTATTGCAAATTGTCCCGATAATGATAGTGACCAGGGACAAGAAAAGAGCGGGAAGGAGAAAAAGAAGAACTACAGGAAGACAAAGGGCGAGGCACACCTTGGAAAGGAATGGGACTCGGACTGCTCCCCTTCCGACTCTGACGACGAAGGATGTGCTGCCTCAGCCTTCAACAAATCCTCACTCTTCCCCAACGAACGCCATACATGTCTTATGGCCAAGGAGAAAAAGGTACGTGTACGGGACACACCCAAGTACACTTCATCTAGTGAAGAAGAATCCTCCGATGATGAAGTAGATTACTCTAGTTTATTTAAAGGTTTAAATAGAGCCAAAGTAGAGAAAATTAATGAATTAATTGATGCTCTTAATGAAAAGGATAGATTGCTAGAGAAGCAAGAAGATATTTTGTATGAAGAGCATGACAAATTTATTAGTGTGCAAAAATCTCTTGCTCTAGAAATTAAAAGAAATGAAATGCTATCCTCTGAGTTGTCTGCTTGCCATGAATCTTTTTCTAGTTTAAGGAGTTTAAATGATGAATTAAATGCTAATCTAGAGGAAGTTAATAAATCTAGTTCATGTGTAGAGCATGTTGTTATTTGTAATAGATGTAAGGATTTTGATGTTAATGCTTGTGATGAACACCTTATTTCTATTGCTAAATTAAATGATGAGGTGGCAAGTCTTAATGCTCAACTTAAGACTTGCAAAATTGATTTTGATAAATTAAAATTTGCTAGGGATGCCTACACTGTTGGTAGACACCCCTCAATTAAGGATGGACTTGGTTTTCGAAAGGAAATCAAGAACTTAACAAGCCAAAAGGTTGTGGCGGAACTGCCCAAATTATTCCAACTTAAGTGCCTAAGCTCCGCCTTAGAGGCTAGACCACACTTAAATGGGAATAACCCGTCAATCCCTCGGATCTAGTCCGACACGGCCACTGACAGGATCAAGTACCACAGTCTCACTCAATGGTGAGTCACAGAGCAAATACAATAAGGCATAAAACCATGCATTAAAGAGTATTAAATTATTACATCATCATCGGAGTTTTGCCAAAGTAGTCATCATTGTTCGAAGTGCAGCGGAATATAACTAACGGTAATTAAACAGAGAGATGGGGAAGCCTGCCCCATCACTCCTCATGCTCCTCCTCAGCCGAGGTAGGGTCCCACTCGATAGTCCAACCCGGTGGTAAGGTGGACGGCCAAGTCACTCCAGCAACCATGTCCTCCAGAGAACCTGTAAAATTATGCCACAAGCAAGGCTGAGTATACTAATACTCAGCTAGACTTACCCGGTGTGAGGAGTCTACTCCTCTACCTCTAGACATGCAGCTATTTGGCTGTGGGGTTTGGTTGCCAAAAGCACTAGCTGAGTTTCTAAATCGATCAAGTTTTACTTTGTCATGTTTAAGTGTGACTCTCTTAAGGCTAAAAGTGTACTATCTACTCATACATAGTAGCAAACATTATTAGCAATCAACATCTTATCTCAACTCATCATATTTCCACTTGTTACTCAATGTAGCAGCATGGATCAAGCAGTCTCATTAGCTGCGAGAAGCAGACGATTCGAATCGAGTTTTTAAACCTTGCAAGGTAAACCTAAACACACGACATGTAGGGGCACTCCGTCCCCACACACATCAACCGTCCCCATCGATTCCCTGGCAACAGATCAGGGCTCACCGCCTTGGCGTACAATGCCTCACTGACCCCGACTGCCGTCGTGCAGTGACCGCACTTGTACCCACCATAACCGGAATGGGAGACCTTGTCTCAGGTCGCGTGAGGGGATATGTCTGCGGGCAGGTTCACTCAGGTACTAGGCTTACCGATTTACCATATTTCTCGGTATGTGTTTAGTACGTTCAAACGCTTGACTCACGGTACCACACCTTAATCCTTATTCCAATTTTTATCCCGTGGACAACCAATCCCCATGCATTGTTGTCCACAACCAGCATCAATGTGATAAGAAAGTGGATACAATCAATTTCCTGACCTCGCGCGAGTGCTAGAAAAATCACTCGACTTCTACCGAGATCCTAATTAATAAAGCAGCTACTCGTCTTAGCATACTAGTATTCATCTCAACAGGATTCTTGAGATCATGCAACTAGGGTTTCAAACAATTCCTACACCTAAGTGCACAATCAGTCCTACAACCATTAAGTGAAGTAAAATAGCATAAATAACAGGTTATGCATAAACTGGGGCTTGCCTTCCAAAGCAGTGGCAGGCAGATCGTCTGATGCAGACTCTGGGGCTGGATCTGGGGCTACCTCCTGAGCAGCTCCTTGCTCCGGCACGAGGACATACTCTCCGTCAGCAAGATTACAGTCTATAGAATGCAATGAACATGTATGTTATGATTATGCAGGATTTAATAACATTATGCCAAAAGAAAACTAAGTCAAGGAGTAACTTAGGGTTTCTCGGTCATGCGGGGTTTTTTTAGTGGGTTATGCTTATCACTTTTAGGCTTAGATTTTTGTTGAGGGTAAACATAGGGAATTGGTATTGCATTTATATACTTCAGTGGACAAGTTATAAAGAGTTTTTAGGATGACACTAATTTCCTGTTATTCACTTTTCCCTTTCTTTATTTTCTACTTATGGTTTCTAGTGTAGGTTTGAACTACGACAGTGGTTTAATATTTTCTAAAAATTCTGCAAAAATTACAGTGGGTTGCCATTTGCTATTCTAGCCTGTTTTAAGAATTTAGGGCTTAAAATATAAAGGCTATGCTTTAGACAAAAATAACAAGAGTGGTGTAAAATGGGCCACTTTACACTACAACTCTTACTTAGAGGTGGGTTCTGTCCTAAAGGTTATTTTTGTTGGCATCTAACAGTAATAATAGGCTTCTGTGCCAAAAATCACAGAAAGCTAAGGGGTGGTTATTTAGTTATGATTTTCTAAAGTTTAATGTCAAAAAGGCACTTTCTACTACATTGTTATTTGAAAAATGTCAAACAGCAGATTTCATATTTTTCCTAAGTTCTTAATAACAAAACATTAACTATCCCAGGGGTGGGGGTGTTTTCACCTTGGGGTTATTTTTGTAGGGTTTTTCTAAGTTATCCTTGTTTTATTCAATTAAAAGGTATCCTACTTATTTTATACTAAACCAGGGTATGATAGATTTTTCCAGTGAACTATATTGAATAAGTACCCTAACAAAAATAGGGGTGCCCTCTAGTTCATTATTTAAATCACATTTTCTATTTTTCTTAACCTTGAGCATATTGTAAAATAAGGGGTAAAAACTAACTTAATGGGTTGGTCAGAGAGGTTTATCATTTTTAATTAGGTCAGTAGGTGGACATGAACTTCTCCAAATTTTTCTAACCCTAGTCAAATAGTACAACTATTTTTCTTTCTATTATTGAGCTTTTGGCCAAAACTTTAATTAAATCAGAAACCTAAAGTTTTCTATAGTACATAGGGGGTTTTATATTTTTCTTAAGTAGGTTACATAATTTAGAGTCTGACAAAATTGGTTTGACCAAATTTGGATGAACTAAACAGAAGTTATGAGTTTTTAAAGTTTCTATTCAAATTAATAACAGATTTAATAAGAGTTTCCTGGAAAAACAGTTTACACCGAGGTCCCTGGGTTTAAACTAAATCAACCCGCACAAATCTACCCATGCACCACTATTCCCCTGAGTCGCTGACAGTTCAAAAAGCCCCCTGAACTTCTCTTCCTCTCACCCACGGTCCTTCCCCCAATGTAAACAGTACCCGCGGGAAAGAAAATGGCGGCGCGGCTTACCGGCGGCGAGATAGGTCCGGCGAAGGGCAGGGTTGGCTCGGGGAGGCTCTGGCGGTCACAGCGAGGTGCGGCTTGACGGCGGGGATGGCCGGAATCGCTCGGTCCACGCGCGCAGGCGGGTGTTCTCGCCGGCGGCGAGTGTACCGGCCAAACCACGGCGATCTGGTTCAATCCAAGGGCACGGTGAGCTTCATGGGGTAACGTAGTGACCGTCTGCACAAGGAATCGGAAAATGGTTGAGTGGATTACCCGGTCCACGTACTCCGGCGGGGTTGAGAACTCCGGCGACCGTGGACTGGCCTCTCCGACGAAGCAGGCTTCGATTCCTCGCTCGGGGAGCTTCACTGATGTGTGCACACTCGCCTCAGAGGGTTGGACAGGGTTGGGAAAGGCTGGGCTGGCCGGTCTACGGCGGCAGTGGCTCGAGTGGCCACGGACACGCCGCACACGGGCAAACGGCGGTGAACTGAGCTCCGGTGAGGCTTAAGGGTGCGCGGAAGAGTGCAGTCGACGCCTGAGCGGGCTTTATAGGCGCGGACGCGGGCCATGGCGTCGGCTGGCCGTTGGCGCGACGCGGGGCGCGCGCGGGCGTGCTTTGGCGCACACAGAGCGCGTCGAACACGTGGAGCTTTTCTTCTGCCCGTGTTCCACAGCTCACCCAAGTCGCAAACGTGCGAATCTTGGCAAAAATCCGGCGCGAGTCTTTTCCTGGCATCTAGGGCTGTCTCTCATCCGTGAGCTGCCATGGCAGATATGGCCTAGGTAGGGAGATCTTTGGTCGCCAAATCGGGTGTGTCACACTGCTCACCTCGCGACAAAAATCATGCCAAGGCATGTCAAACGTCAGAGTCTCGGGCTCAGCTTTTTCCAGTGGGTGCCTTGGGTGGTATGCCACATTTTTGGTATAGAACATAGGTAGATTTGGTGCCAGCTTCGAGATGAACACGACTGATCTTTAGTGTAGGTGTAGTTTTTAAATTAGAGAGAAATAGAGAGCTCTAGCTCTCTCTCCACTTGGAGATTTGAATTGGGGTTTCTCCAGGGGTCTTTTTGCAATATTTCCTTCCCCTAATTGCTGGTTATAAGGTTACTTAAGGTTTGGTTAAAGATTACTCATGTTTTGCACATTTGCTCACTCTCTTTCCCCTCTTATCCATGGTTTTGGGAGATAGGGTTTAAGAGAGGTCTAGGGTTCTTTCCCCCTCTTATCCAAGGTAGTAAGTGTACAAAGATTTGAGTAATACTTCTTAGGTCATTAACAAACCTTGATTAACACATGATCTCCAAAGTTCTTATGTGTTTCCTTAAGTCTCTACCACATGTGATCACAGTCCTTAGTGCCAAGGTGTGCTCTAGCCATGGTAACACCTGGGGTGTTACAGCCCTCCCCCTTAAAGGAATCTCGTCCCAAGATTTTAGGTAGAGTCCTTTGGAGGGGTGCTTGAAGGTGTGTTGGTGCTACTCTTTCTTTATATTCAAGTTTCTCTTATTAACTGCTCTTCGAATGTCATTCTCTTTGCAACTTCAGAAGGAAGCCCCTTTTAAGTTAAATCCACAACTTAGACTATCCTTGTTATCTAAGTTTTTCTTATAGTTGAATTCAAAGGACAGGTGGGGGTGGTGTTCTGGGGTTACGTACCGACTCCTTTGGGCAGAAAGTCGAGGAAGCGAGAGCGTAGAAAATTCTCAGTCTCCCATGTAGCTTCCTCCGCTGAATGGTGACTCCACTGAACCTTATACATTCTGACTGATCTTGCCCGAGTTGATCTCTCCTTTTGATCTAATACCTTGACGGGGTACTCCTGGTAAGATAAGTCTGGTTCTATCTCAAGATCTGGTTTTGGCAGAACTTCAGTGGGTAGGCGAACACATCTTCGCAGCTGAGATACATGGAACACATTGTGAACTGCTGACATGTGAGGTGGCAATCCCAATTGGTAGGCTACGGGTCCACAAGCTTCCTTGATCTCGTAGGGTCCAATGTAGCGAGGAGCTAACTTGCCCTTGATCCCAAATCTCTAGACACCCTTGGTGGGTGATACCTTAAGATAAACATGATCTCCCACCTCAAACTGTAGAGGCTTCCGCCTCTTATCATGATAGCTCTTTTGCCTGGCCTGAGCAGCTTCTAGGTTCTTCTTGATGACCCTGACCTTTGCCTCTGCTTCAAGTACCAAATCTGGCCCAAAAATTTCCCTCTCTCCTGCTTGAGACCAATTTAGTGGGGTCCTACACCTTCTCCCATATAATGCCTCAAAAGGTGCCATCTTCAGACTGGACTGATAGCTGTTATTGTAAGAAAACTCTGCCAAAGAAAGGCACTTGTCCCAATCCTTCCCATAGTGTAGTGCACATGCTCGCAACATGTCTTCCAAAATCTGATTCACCCTTTCTGTCTGACCATCTGTTTGGGGATGATAGGTTGAGTTTCGTATTACTTGGGTCCCAAGTGATTCATGCAATTGCTCCCAAAATCGTGCCACAAATGGTGCTCCTCTGTCCGAGACTATAGTCCTTGGTATCCCATGCAGACGAACTATTTGGTCAATGTAGATCTCTGCATACTTCTCTGTCCTGTGGGTGGTGTGCACTGGTAAGAAATGAGCAGTCTTAGTCAACCTGTCCACAATAACCCAAATAGAATCATGGTGCCTGGATGTATTGGGCAATCCCACTACAAAGTCCATGCAAATGTCCTCCCATTTCCAAGATGGGATGGGAAGGGGTTGCAAAGGGCCTGCTGCCTTCAAATGACTGGCTTTGATTCTCTGGCAGGTATCGCACTCGGATATGTACTTGGCAATTTCCCTCTTCATTCTGGTCCACCAATATAAAGATCTGAGATCATGGTACATCTTGTTGCTACCAGGGTGCATGGAGAATTTGGAAAGGTGAGCTTCATCCAGTATCTTCCTTCTGAGCTCAGGGTCCTTGGGAACAACCAATCGATCTCCGAACCATAAAATTCCCTTGCTGTCCTGTTGGAAACACTTGTATTTTTCTGCCTTTTGCTTGATCATGTCTTTGATAACTTGAACACCCTTATCCTCAATCTGTGCCCTGACTATTTGCTCTTGCAATGTGGGCTCTACCGAGATATAATTTAATTCACCGGAAGGAACAACTTCCAGGTTTAGCTTGCACAATTCATCACACAGGGTGGTAACTCTCGCATCCATGCTCATACAATTGCACTGGGCCTTTCTGCTCAAGGCATCTGCCACAACATTTGCTTTGCCCGGATGGTAGTGCACCTCCAAATCATAGTCCTTGATTAACTCCAACCATCTCCTCTGCCTCATGTTCAGATCTGCCTGAGTGAAGATGTATTTGAGGCTCTTATGATCAGTGTAGATGTTACAGTGAGCTCCCATCAAGTAGTGTCTCTATATCTTAAGAGCATGAACCACAGCTGCCAATTCCAGATCATGTGTAGGGTAGTTCTGCTCATGGGGCCTGAGTGCTCGGGAAGCATAAGCAATAACTCTGTTCTCTTGCATCAAGACACATCCCAATCCCGTACCAGAAGCATCACAATAAACTTCAAATGGCTTGGTGTTGTCAGGTTGAGCCAGCACTGGGGCTGTTGTCAAATGCTGCCTCAAGGTATGAAAGGCATCCTCACACTTTTGGCTCCAATCATACTTGACTCCCTTCTTTAACAGTTCAGTCATTGGTTTGGCAATCCTGGAGAAATCCGGAATAAATCGTCGATAATACCCTGCCAATCCCAGAAAACTCCGAATTTGCTTCACTGTAGTCGGGGGTTTCCAATCCATCACCTCCTGCACCTTCTCAGGATCAACTGATATCCCATCCTGAGAAATTGTGTGACCCAAGAATTTAATCTCCTTCAGCCAGAATTCACATTTAGTCAACTTGGCATACAACTGATGGTCACGCAGTCTCTGAAGTACAGTATGCAAATGTTTGGTGTGCTCGGCTTCATTTTTGGAATAGACCAGAATATCATCAATGAAAATGACCACGAACTTGTCTAACTCCGGCATAAATACTGAGTTCATCAGGTACATGAAATAAGCCGGGGCATTGGTCAGCCCAAAAGACATCACCAAAAACTCATACAACCCATATCTGGTAGAGAAAGCCGTCTTGGGAATATCGCTGGCACGGATCTTGATCTGATGGTAACCTGAGCGAAGATCTATCTTGGAGAACACTTTGGCTCCTACTAACTGATCAAACAGAACATCAATACGGGGCAGTGGGTATTTGTTCTTGATAGTCACCGCATTGAGAGGGCGATAGTCAACACACATCCTCAAACTCTCATCCTTTTTCTTCACGAATAAGGCAGGACATCCCCATGGTGAAGTACTTGGGCGAATGAACCCCTTATCCAACAACTCTTGCAATTGCTTCTTCAGTTCTGCCAACTCTGCGGGAGGCATCCTATAGGGTCTCTTGGAGATAGGAGCAGTCCCGGGTTGTAACTCGATTGCGAACTCAATGTCTCGGTCAGGTGGCATCCCTGGCAACTCATCCGGAAACACATCCGGGTAGTCACGGACCACTGGGATCTTTTCCACTGGGGATTTTATCATAACAAAGGCACAAGAACGGGTGCATCCCTGGTCAGGCAGATATAGTGTAGTTTCACCACAAGTTGGTGAGTGCACCTCAATGGCCCTAGCTGCAATATCAATCACAGCCTGATGTTTGGTCAACCAGTCGGTTCCCAATATGATATCCACACTCTCCAAACCCAAAATGAGGAGGTTGGTTTTAATTATCAGACTACCAAACCTTATAGGCACATTCTTGTTAATTTGGTAAGTGGCAACCCTGCCTCCTGGTGTTGAAATTGTGATACCCCCATTGGTGTGGTGAAAAGGTAACTGGCACTTGGCACTAAATTTGGCACTGATAAAGCTATGCGACGCACCAGAATCAAAAAGAATAATGGTAGGATAATTTAAAACTGTAAAGATACCGGTCATGACGGGTGCTCCCTCGGGAATGTCAGCCATGGTGGTGAAGTTCAGCCTGCCTTGCCTCACTTGCACCTTCTGCCTCTTGCCTTGATTCTGATTAACATTCTGCCCCTGCCTCTGCTGGTTCCTGGGGCAATTCTTGGCATAGTGCCTGATGTTGCCACATGTGAAACACCTGTTGTCATTTGCCTGGCGGTACTGCTGCTGCTGCTGGGGTCCCCTGCTCTGAGTGTCGAACACAATCCTGAAGCGCTGTGGCTGAACTGAGGATTCTGCCACAGGGGTCTTCCTCTTCTTTTCTGCCTGTCGAGCGGTAATGCAGTCCTCCTAGGAGATAACCATGTTGACTAACTCATTGTAGCTGTTGGCCCTGACGGTGTTGAGACGATCACGGAGCTTAGTGCTGAGCCCCCTCCTGAACCTGTCTCTCTTCTTCTCATCTGTATCTGCATGATATCCAGCATACTGGCACAAGTCATTAAAAGCCTGGGCATACTGCAACACTGTCCTGTTGCCCTGAGTGAGTGCCAGAAACTCGTTGGGCTTTCGGTCCATAATTCCGGCTGGTATGTGGTGTCCCCTGAAAGCTGCCTTGAACTCCCTCCATTCCACCTCTCGATCCTCTGGCTGCATGGCAAGAAAATGGTCCCACCAAGTCTGTAACGCCCCGAATTTTTGCAGTTGAATTTTTTTCTTTCTTTACTCGCCAAAATTCGGGCGTTACCTTTTCTTTTTCTTTTTCCCCTCGCTAAACCTTGACCTTTTTCAAAGTTTAGCGGGATTCGGTTTGGAATTCCCGTATGTATAAAAACCCTAAATACTTTATGTTGTTTGATGCACCATGCCGCCCTTGCATTTTTGGTTGTTTGAAAGTGCAATCGCATTCATCTAAAAGATCGGATTTCGAGAACAAGCGGAAAATCTTTTATCTTTCTTTCTCTCTCTTTCTCTCTCCCCTTTCTCTCTCTCTCCCGCGCCCTGGGCCGACCCCGGCCGGCCCAGCCGCCCCCTGGCGCCCCCCCCTTGGGCCCAATTGGCCCAAGCCGCCCCCCCCCCACCTCCCCTTTTTCCCCAAACCCTCTCCCTCTCCCTCTCATTTTCTCTCATTCTCTCCCTAGCGCCGCCCCTACCCCTGCCCTAAGCCGCCGCCGCCCCTGCCCCCTACCCTAGGCCGCCGCGCCGCCCCCTGCCGCCGGCCGCCCCTCGCCGTCGATCCCCGCCGGTGAGCCCCCTCCCCCTCCTCCCTCTCCTCCCTCCCCTCTTCTCTCCCCACCCCCCGCGCGCCCCCTGGCCGCGCCGGCAGCCGCCCCTAGCCCGCACCCCGGCCGCCTGGCCCCCTGGCCGCGCCCCCCTGTCCCGGGCCGGTTCAGCCGGCCTCGGCCCCGGCTCAGCCGCCCCCGGCCCCAGCTCGGCCGCCCCCCGCGCTCGGCCGCCCCAGCTCGGCCGCCTGCCCCCGGGCCGGTTCAACCGCCCCTAGGGCCGGTTCAACCGCCCCCCCCCCCTCTGTTTTTTTATTTATTTTTTATTTTATTTTATTTACTTTCTGTGATTATAATTACTGTATTTTAAGTAGGCTAATCACTGTTCATGCTATGGGAAAATAGGAAGTTTAATTTAAAATTCCGTTATGCTATTGATTCACGTAGTTAATTGTTTACCCTGTGCAATGTTGATCAACTAAAAGTGATTAGGTTTCCATTAGTATATATAAATATATATAACAGAATTATTTTGTTAAAAACCAATTGTGTCATTAGTGCATAAGATTTAACCCCCTGCGAGACCCTTTCCTGTTTCTTTCTAACCATAACAAATGCGATATCGAATGTCATACTTGATGCATATTCGCTTTATTTGTTATCTTGTATGGTGTACTGTTCTTTTGTATTAAATATGTGGATGGATGTATGTATGTTTGCGCTCGCATAGAGAACGATTCGGTCGAAGAGCCCGAGGAATTCGCAGGAGAAGCCCCTGAGCAGCAGTCGGTTGGTGGAGGCAAGTGTCCTTTGACCTATCTCTGTCCTATTCATTATTTAATTCACCTCCCGCTTACACATTTATGCCTAAGGATTGACTAGCTTTTGTTATCCATGTCCTTGTTTACCTATCTGGGTTGGATTATTACTGTTTAGCTTTATGCTATTGCTCAACTCTAATCAATGAACATGATGTGGTTATCTATGATACGCTGTTTTCCCGTTCTTCTTTATGATCATACTTGTGGTTTTCAAGGGGACTCGAGCGGTTTCTCGAGTGCCTCTCCGTAAGGACCTGTTCTATGGATGACCGCCCGGGAAAACAGTGCAACCATGAGGGTGGAATGGGGTGCCCTTAGCTGAATAATTAGAGGATCCGGGATGTAGTTCACTTAGCCGTCGTGCCGTCAATGGGGCTCGGTGTATGCGGCTCGCTCTGCCAAGTTTGGGTTCGCCCCTTGGGGAGGAGTGCGGTGCATTTAGGAAACCTAACGGGTGGCTACAGTCCCGGGGAATCTTTGTAAAGGCTACGTAGTGAAACCCTGCCTATTCACCTTGGTAGTGTTTAAGGGTTTGATCGGCCCGAGGCAAGAGGGAATCACGGCTTGTGGGTAAAGTGCACAACCTCTGCAGAGTGTTATGAAACTGATATATCAGCCGTGCTCACGGTTATGAGCGGCCAAGGGAGCTCCAGTGATTAGTGGTACTTGATCAGAGACATTGTGGTACAGGTGGTTATGAGATTGATGGTTCTGGTTATGATTATGGTATTGGTAAGTGGTATTCTTTCCGTTTGGAAAGGGTACATCGGGTTAATAACTTGGGTTAATGCTAAAACTTGGCTTTCTACTAGTAAATAATAATCTGACCAACTAAAAGCAACTGCTTGACTTATCCCCACATAAAGCTAGTCCACTACAGCCAAACAGGATACTTGCTGAGTATGTTGATGTGTACTCACCCTTGCTCTACACACCAAACCCCCCCCCCAGGTTGTCAGCATTGCAACCACTGCTCAGGCGAAGATGAAGCTGTGGAAGGAGACTTCCAGGAGTTCCAAGACTACGACGAGTTCTAGGTGTGGGTTAGCGGCAACCCCCAGTCGGCTGCCTGTGAAGGCCGCGTTATCTACGTTTCTTTTCCGCACTTTGATTTATTGTAAGAACTATATGGACGTCTCAGACGTATGATGTAATCGACTATTTCCCTTATTAATACTATTTTGAGCACTGTGTGATGATGTCCATGTTATGTAACTGCTGTGTACGTGAATAACTGATCCTGGCACGTACATGGTTCGCATTCGGTTTGCCTTCTAAAACCGGGTGTGACATAAGTGGTATCAAAGCCGTGCTGACTGTAGGACCGCTAACCTAGAGTAGAATGGTCGTTCTAAGGACTATAGACCTCTGTCTCTTCCTTGACTTTGATATCCCTTCAAAAGTTGGTCCTACTGACCAAACCTATGTTCTACTACATATTATACCTTGCTGAAAATTATGTTTTATTCTGATCCTTCATTTATTTATGATTCATTACTTGCTGGTCATATTAATTCTATTCTCACCCCTTTTGCTTGCGATGTCTTTTGTAGATGGCTCGACTTAGACACACTGCACGAAAGTCAGTCATCCCCTTCTTACCCTCCCGCCTTGCTGAGCGTCCGCTTCGCCGTCCCGTGGCCGGACAGTCCAGCCACTTGGAGAGACTACACCACCGCCTGCGTGAGGAGCAGGAGCGTCGACGACAGGAGCAGCAGAGCTCTTCCTTCTCGCTCCACCAGGAGATAGAGTCTGTGAGGAGCTGCTCCCCTGTGCTTCCCCTGGAGGCGCCCCCTGCACCACCACTGGGCGCCCCAACTTCTGGAGTAGCTGCTGGAGGAGACCCAGACGACGGAGATGGCGACGACAGCTCGAGCCACGACACCGACTTCTCTGCTAACCTTGAGCCGGAAGGATGGGTTGCTCGACCCATCACTCGCGACGCTGCTCGCGGGTGTCACTTCCACGATGCGCTCGACACCCTGCTACGTCGGGCATTTGACCGGCATACTTGGTCCGTCGAGTATCGCTGTGTGGTCTACCAGCATAGTCGCGGGGTCTACCCGGATCGCTGGGAGGCAACTTGCTTGGTGCGCTGCCCGGAGAACAGTCTCCAGGGAGCGGAGGCCTGTTCAGAGCACTATTCTATCTCTGAGCGGGACTCAGCTGAGGCAGCCATGCAAGATGCTGCACGGCGTGCGCTTTCGCACTACTGCTCGGTTTTCGGTGGGGCAGCTGACGGTCTTGACCTGAAGTATTACCCCCGCCGTTCATCTGGCAGCACAGGAGGCGTGATTGTCTCACCTGTCGGTGAGGGCAATCCTAGGTTGAGCAGCACAGTCAACCTAGCCGCCGTGCTAAACACGGAGCTGGACCATGCATTAGATGAGCTGAGTAGGGCTCGTGCTGAGATCGCCCAGCTGCGGGCTGAGCGCGCGGAACGTCGTTATCTGGATGGTGGTTCCCCCGCTCCCGTCGGGACTCAGCACCCGTACCGCTCACCTCAGCGTGGACACCAGTCTTATGGCAATCCCGCCTGCAAGACCAAGATAACTCTAGAGCCATAGATCGTTAGAGTTGGATCTTGTAATTAATACGAAATATATACGTAGAAGCTTCAGTCTTAGCGTTAGTCTCGGTCTTAGTTAGTCTTAGTTAGACAGGGTAGTTTGCTATATCCTGTGCATTTATGTTTGTCATGATGAACTATGATTGGTTTGGATCTTTGTAATGATTGTCACCAGAGTGTGGGTATCCCCTGCATTTTGGTTTACCTATTATGTTAATAAAGTTAGTTATATAGTTGGGAAAACCTTTATTCTACTTTCCTCTTTTTCTGAGAAGCTGTGTGGCCTGTGTTGGAGATCAGTGAAGATGCTCATCTGTTCAGTGCTGTTGAGGAATTCTATTCTCTTTTCTTATGCTGCAAGATTTGCCAGATCAGTTCTGATGTGTGGTTGCGTTCTGCAGATGTCAGAGAACCGGCGCAGAGGAGGAAGGCGTGCTCAGCAGGAGCGAGCCGGTCAGCAAGATGAGGCGCCCCAGCAGCAGCAGCTGCCGCCCCCGCCCCCGATGTCGATTGAGCAGATGTTTCTGATGCAGACTCAGGCAGTTCAAGCCATCGGTCAGACTCTGGCCGCCATTCAGCAGCAGCAGCAGCAGCAGGCTCCACCTCAGCCTCAGATGCCTCAGATGCCCAGAGACAAGCGTGCTGAATTCATGAGAGGTCATCCCCCAACGTTTGCTCATTCTTCTGACCCTATGGATGCTGAAGATTGGCTGCGCACTGTGGAGCGAGAGTTGCATACCGCTCAGTGCGATGACAGGGAGAAAGTTCTGTATGGTCCCCGTCTGTTGAGAGGAGCAGCCCAATCATGGTGGGAGTCTTACCTCGCCACCCATGCCAACCCCGACACCATCACCTGGGAAGAATTCAGAGGTAGCTTTCGTCAGTACCATGTGCCTGCAGGTCTGATGACAGTGAAGAAGGAGGAGTTCCTGGCCCTTAAGCAAGGGTCATCGTCTGTCAGTGAGTACCGGGACAAGTTTCTGCAATTGTCTCGCTACGCTCCCGAAGATGTCAACACCGACGCCAAGCGACAATACCGTTTTCTGAGAGGCTTGGTTGACCCTCTGCAGTATCAGCTGATGAATCACACCTTCCCAACATTCCAGCACCTGATTGACAGAGCAATCATGACAGAGAGAAAGCGCAAGGAGATGGAAGATCGTAAGCGCAAGATCAGTGGACCCCAGCCTGGAAGCAGCAGCCGTCCCCGTTTCTCAGGCAATCAACCTCAGCAGTTCAGGCAGAACCAGCGTCCACCTCAGCAGCATCAGCAGCGTCAGCAGTATCAGCAGTTCCAAAGGCAGTATCCTCAGCATCAGTACCAGAATCGTCAGAGCAATCAGTCAGGAGGAGGTCAGTTTCAGAGGCAGAATCAACAGACACCTCGTCTTCCTGCCCCAGCAAATCAGCAGAACAGTCAGGCAGCACCAGCTCAGGTTGGAAACAGGGCATGTTTCCACTGTGGAGAGCAAGGCCATTGGGTGATGCAATGTCCGAAGAAGGCAGCCCAGCAGCAGTCAGGCCCCAATGCCCCAGCAAAGCAGAATGTGTCTCAGCCTGGAGCAGGCAACCGCTCTCAGCAGCGCTATAATCATGGAAGACTGAACCACTTGGAGGCTGAAGCAGTTCAGGAGACCCCCGACATGACAGTAGGTATGTTCCCAGTCGATTCCCATATTGCAGAAGTGTTATTTGATACTGGAGCAACACATTCTTTCATTACTGCATCATGGGTAGAAGCACATAATCTTCCAATTACTACCATGTCAACCCCTATTCAAATTGACTCAGCTGGTGGTAGAATTCGAGCTGATAGCATTTGTTTAAATGTAAGTGTGGAAATAAGGGGGATAGCGTTTCCCGCCAACCTTATAGTAATGGGTACTCAGGGAATAGATGTCATCCTAGGGATGAACTGGTTAGATAAGTATCAGGCAGTTATCAGTTGTGATAAAAGGACAATCAAGTTGGTGTCCCCACTAGGAGAGGAAGTGGTGACCGAGTTAGTCCCGCCTGAGCCAAAGAAAGGAAGTTGTTATCAGATGGCTGTTGATAGCAGTGAAGCAGACCCAATTGAGAGTATCAAGGTTGTGTCTGAATTCCCAGATGTGTTTCCAAAGGATTTACCGGGTATGCCACCAGAGCGGAAAGTTGAATTTGCTATAGAGCTTCTTCCTGGAACCGCCCCTATCTCTAAGAGAGCTTACAGAATATCTGGACCAGAGTTGGTTGAGCTTAAGAAGCAGATTGATGAGCTGTCAGAGAAAGGTTACATCCGGCCAAGCACCTCGCCTTGGGCCGCCCCTGTCTTGTTTGTGGAGAAGAAGGATGGCACCAAGAGGATGTGTATCGATTATCGAGCTTTGAATGAAGTCACGATCAAGAACAAGTATCCTTTGCCCAGAATAGAAGATCTGTTCGACCAGTTGAGAGGAGCCAGTGTGTTCTCCAAGATCGATCTGAGGTCAGGTTATCATCAGCTCAGGATCCGACCTTCGGACATTCCGAAGACGGCATTCATTACCAAGTATGGTTTATATGAGTTCACAGTGATGTCTTTTGGTTTGACCAATGCACCAGCGTTCTTTATGAACTTGATGAACAGTGTATTCATGGATTATCTTGATAAGTTCGTGGTGGTATTCATTGATGACATTCTGGTTTATTCTCAAAGTGAAGAAGAGCATGCAGATCATTTGAGGATGGTATTGCAGAGATTGCGAGAGCACCAGTTGTATGCAAAGTTGAGCAAGTGTGAGTTCTGGATCAGTGAAGTCCTGTTCTTGGGTCACATAATCAACAAAGAAGGATTGGCTGTGGATCCGAAGAAAGTGGCAGACATTCTAAACTGGAAAGCGCCAACAGATGCTAGAGGAATCAAGAGCTTCATTGGAATGGCCGGATATTATCGGCGATTCATTGAAGGGTTTTCGAAGATTGCGAAACCAATGACAGCGTTGCTAGGCAACAAGGTTGAGTTCAAGTGGACCCAGAAATGCCAAGAGGCCTTTGAAGCGCTGAAAGAGAAGTTGACAACAGCGCCTGTCCTAGTCTTGCCTGATGTGCACAAGCCCTTCTCTGTGTATTGTGATGCTTGTTACACAGGTTTGGGATGCGTGTTGATGCAAGAGGGAAGAGTTGTGGCTTACTCGTCCCGACAGCTGAAGGTTCATGAGAAGAACTACCCAATCCATGATCTAGAGTTGGCAGCAGTGGTTCACGCACTGAAGACATGGAGGCACTATCTGTATGGACAGAAATGCGATGTTTACACAGACCACAAGAGTCTGAAGTACATATTCACTCAGTCGGAGTTGAACATGAGGCAACGAAGATGGTTAGAGTTGATCAAAGATTATGAGTTGGAGATCCATTACCATCCAGGAAAAGCGAACGTAGTGGCAGATGCTTTGAGCAGAAAGAGTCAAGTCAATCTGATGGTCGCTCGTCCGATGCCTTATGAGTTGGCCAAGGAGTTTGACAGGTTGAGTCTCGGATTTCTGAACAATTCGCGAGGAGTCACAGTTGAATTGGAACCTACCTTGGAGCGCGAAATCAAAGAAGCGCAGAAAAATGATGAGAAGATCAGTGAGATTCGGCGATTGATTCTAGATGGCAGAGGCAAAGACTTTCGAGAAGATGCAGAAGGTGTGGTATGGTTCAAAGACCGCTTGTGTGTTCCCAATGTCCAGTCTATTCGGGAGTTGATTCTCAAGGAAGCTCATGAGACAGCTTATTCGATTCACCCTGGCAGTGAGAAGATGTATCAGGATCTGAAGAAGAAATTCTGGTGGTACGGAATGAAAAGAGAAATCGCAGAGCATGTGGCTATGTGCGATAGTTGTCGAAGAATTAAGGCAGAACACCAGAGACCAGCTGGATTGTTGCAACCGTTGCAGATCCCTCAGTGGAAATGGGATGAAATTGGCATGGATTTCATAGTCGGATTGCCTCGCACTCGAGCCGGCTACGATTCCATTTGGGTAGTAGTGGACCGTTTGACCAAGTCAGCCCACTTCATACCTGTCAAGACCAACTACAACAGTGCAGTATTGGCAGAATTGTATATGTCTCGGATCGTTTGTCTTCATGGTGTGCCAAAGAAGATAGTGTCAGATAGAGGAACGCAGTTCACCTCTCATTTCTGGCAGCAGTTGCATGAAGCCTTGGGCACGCATCTGAATTTCAGTTCAGCTTATCACCCGCAGACAGATGGTCAGACTGAAAGAACCAATCAAATTCTTGAAGATATGTTGAGAGCCTGTGCGTTGCAAGATCAGTCCGGATGGGACAAGCGATTGCCTTATGCAGAGTTTTCCTATAACAACAGTTACCAGGCCAGTTTGAAGATGTCACCGTTTCAAGCGCTGTATGGAAGGAGTTGCAGAACTCCGTTGCAATGGGATCAGCCTGGAGAGAAGCAGGTGTTTGGGCCAGATATTTTGCTTGAAGCCGAAGAGAACATCAAGATGGTTCGAGAGAATCTGAAGATAGCGCAATCGAGGCAGCGAAGCTATGCAGACACAAGAAGAAGAGAGCTGAGTTTTGAAGTCGGAGACTTTGTCTATCTGAAAGTGTCACCGATCAGAGGAGTCAGAAGATTCGGAGTCAAAGGCAAGCTAGCACCCCGCTACATTGGTCCGTATCAAATTCTCTCAAAGCGTGGAGAAGTGGCTTATCAGCTCAGCCTGCCAGAGAATTTGTCTGTTGTGCATGATGTCTTTCATGTGTCTCAGTTGAAGAAGTGTTTGCGTGTGCCAGAAGAGCAGTTGCCAGTGGAAGGTCTTGAAGTCCAGGAGGACTTGACCTATATTGAGAAGCCAGCTCAGATCCTTGAGGTTGCAGATAGAGTCACCCGAAGGAAGACCATTAGAATGTGCAAAGTCAGATGGAATCACCACTCTGAGGAAGAAGCAACCTGGGAGCGTGAAGATGATCTAGTGGCTAAGTACCCAGAGCTCTTTGCTAGCCAGCCCTGAATCTCGAGGGCGAGATTCTTTTAAGGGGGATAGGTTTGTAACGCCCCGAATTTTTGCAGTTGAATTTTTTTCTTTCTTTACTCGCCAAAATTCGGGCGTTACCTTTTCTTTTTCTTTTTCCCCTCGCTAAACCTTGACCTTTTTCAAAGTTTAGCGGGATTCGGTTTGGAATTCCCGTATGTATAAAAACCCTAAATACTTTATGTTGTTTGATGCACCATGCCGCCCTTGCATTTTTGGTTGTTTGAAAGTGCAATCGCATTCATCTAAAAGATCGGATTTCGAGAACAAGCGGAAAATCTTTTATCTTTCTTTCTCTCTCTTTCTCTCTCCCCTTTCTCTCTCTCTCCCGCGCCCTGGGCCGACCCCGGCCGGCCCAGCCGCCCCCTGGCGCCCCCCCTTGGGCCCAATTGGCCCAAGCCGCCCCCCCCACCTCCCCTTTTTCCCCAAACCCTCTCCCTCTCCCTCTCATTTTCTCTCATTCTCTCCCTAGCGCCGCCCCTACCCCTGCCCTAAGCCGCCGCCGCCCCTGCCCCCTACCCTAGGCCGCCGCGCCGCCCCCTGCCGCCGGCCGCCCCTCGCCGTCGATCCCCGCCGGTGAGCCCCCTCCCCCTCCTCCCTCTCCTCCCTCCCCTCTTCTCTCCCCACCCCCGCGCGCCCCCTGGCCGCGCCGGCAGCCGCCCCTAGCCCGCGCCCCGGCCGCCTGGCCCCCTGGCCGCGCCCCCCTGTCCCGGGCCGGTTCAGCCGGCCTCGGCCCCGGCTCAGCCGCCCCCGGCCCCAGCTCGGCCGCCCCCCGCGCTCGGCCGCCCCAGCTCGGCCGCCTGCCCCCGGGCCGGTTCAACCGCCCCTAGGGCCGGTTCAACCGCCCCCCCCCTCTGTTTTTTTATTTATTTTTTATTTTATTTTATTTACTTTCTGTGATTATAATTACTGTATTTTAAGTAGGCTAATCACTGTTCATGCTATGGGAAAATAGGAAGTTTAATTTAAAATTCCGTTATGCTATTGATTCACGTAGTTAATTGTTTACCCTGTGCAATGTTGATCAACTAAAAGTGATTAGGTTTCCATTAGTATATATAAATATATATAACAGAATTATTTTGTTAAAAACCAATTGTGTCATTAGTGCATAAGATTTAACCCCCTGCGAGACCCTTTCCTGTTTCTTTCTAACCATAACAAATGCGATATCGAATGTCATACTTGATGCATATTCGCTTTATTTGTTATCTTGTATGGTGTACTGTTCTTTTGTATTAAATATGTGGATGGATGTATGTATGTTTGCGCTCGCATAGAGAACGATTCGGTCGAAGAGCCCGAGGAATTCGCAGGAGAAGCCCCTGAGCAGCAGTCGGTTGGTGGAGGCAAGTGTCCTTTGACCTATCTCTGTCCTATTCATTATTTAATTCACCTCCCGCTTACACATTTATGCCTAAGGATTGACTAGCTTTTGTTATCCATGTCCTTGTTTACCTATCTGGGTTGGATTATTACTGTTTAGCTTTATGCTATTGCTCAACTCTAATCAATGAACATGATGTGGTTATCTATGATACGCTGTTTTCCCGTTCTTCTTTATGATCATACTTGTGGTTTTCAAGGGGACTCGAGCGGTTTCTCGAGTGCCTCTCCGTAAGGACCTGTTCTATGGATGACCGCCCGGGAAAACAGTGCAACCATGAGGGTGGAATGGGGTGCCCTTAGCTGAATAATTAGAGGATCCGGGATGTAGTTCACTTAGCCGTCGTGCCGTCAATGGGGCTCGGTGTATGCGGCTCGCTCTGCCAAGTTTGGGTTCGCCCCTTGGGGAGGAGTGCGGTGCATTTAGGAAACCTAACGGGTGGCTACAGTCCCGGGGAATCTTTGTAAAGGCTACGTAGTGAAACCCTGCCTATTCACCTTGGTAGTGTTTAAGGGTTTGATCGGCCCGAGGCAAGAGGGAATCACGGCTTGTGGGTAAAGTGCACAACCTCTGCAGAGTGTTATGAAACTGATATATCAGCCGTGCTCACGGTTATGAGCGGCCAAGGGAGCTCCAGTGATTAGTGGTACTTGATCAGAGACATTGTGGTACAGGTGGTTATGAGATTGATGGTTCTGGTTATGATTATGGTATTGGTAAGTGGTATTCTTTCCGTTTGGAAAGGGTACATCGGGTTAATAACTTGGGTTAATGCTAAAACTTGGCTTTCTACTAGTAAATAATAATCTGACCAACTAAAAGCAACTGCTTGACTTATCCCCACATAAAGCTAGTCCACTACAGCCAAACAGGATACTTGCTGAGTATGTTGATGTGTACTCACCCTTGCTCTACACACCAAACCCCCCCCCCAGGTTGTCAGCATTGCAACCACTGCTCAGGCGAAGATGAAGCTGTGGAAGGAGACTTCCAGGAGTTCCAAGACTACGACGAGTTCTAGGTGTGGGTTAGCGGCAACCCCCAGTCGGCTGCCTGTGAAGGCCGCGTTATCTACGTTTCTTTTCCGCACTTTGATTTATTGTAAGAACTATATGGACGTCTCAGACGTATGATGTAATCGACTATTTCCCTTATTAATACTATTTTGAGCACTGTGTGATGATGTCCATGTTATGTAACTGCTGTGTACGTGAATAACTGATCCTGGCACGTACATGGTTCGCATTCGGTTTGCCTTCTAAAACCGGGTGTGACAAAGTCCTTGCGGGTCCGCGAAGCTGCTGAGTGGCGAACCTGACTTTAGTGACCTCTGAGCAAGCTCCATGGAGTAGCGGGAATTTGGATTCCACTACTCGCAACCACACATCTGCATCAAGTGGATCCTCTGCCCTTGTGAACAATGGTGGCTGGGTGCTGAGGAACTCCTGGTAGGTAGCTGCCGCGGGGTGACGCTGATGGTCTCCACCACCATAATGCTGAGGTGGTGGCTGACGCTGAGCTAGCTGCCTCAAGATCTCATTCTGCTGAGCCATTAGCTCCTGCAGAGTGGGAGGCGGTGGCGGCGGTGGAGGAACGCGCTCATTCTGGCCACGACGCTGCCTCCCGGCCATCTGAAAAACCACATACATACTTAACACCATATCTCCAAGTTCAAGATTTAATCGCGGCGAAAAGAGTCAAAAACAAAAGGATAGACTCCAACTTCAACAAAAAGATTTAAAAAGACATAAATTTTTCCTTCCAAATTTAAACTGATAACAGCATCCATCAAATATGCTTCCAAGAGAGTTTATCACGATTACATCAATTGTCCCAAAAAGACTCAACTCTATCTAGCCTAGTACCCCAAGGGTGCAAAAGCTAAGCTAGCTGCGAGGAGTCCTACCATCCGACTTCTAACTCTGTCCTGAACACCTAGCGAGCGAACGAGGCAACACTCGACTCGGGGGAAGGTGGTCTCCCTGAGCCAGCAGTGTCCACACTAGAGGCAGGCTCCTCTCCTCCCTCGATGTCGACGTCCTCGTTGGCCTCCATGTCCTGGATCTCCTGGTGATGCATATCTAGGTGCTCGTTAGCCTCAGCAAGCTGCTGCCGAGTGTTAATGAGTTGATCCTCGAGAACCTCGATGGTGTTCTCCCTGGTGCCCACTAGTTCCTCCAACTCTTGTATATCAGTGGATAGCTGCTCTACCTGCAAGTCCTTTTCCACCATTTCAGTGGACAAATCAACCACGAGCTCCTCCCTGTTGTCCAAAGTAATCTTTGTTGCCTCCAATAGTGCCATCAGATGGGACATCGCCTCACCGCGCATCACTTGCAGACGGTACAGAGCATTCATGCACCGTACGGTCAAGTGTGCAGTCTGTCCTGGGTAGATGGTCCAGATATCCTTGGCATGCTCCACCCTATCCTTCCACATTGGGTCGTCCTCCCTTTCGGTGGGGAACAAGCCAATGGGGTGGGTAGCCAGCTCCAAAGGATGGAATCCGCAGAAAGTGGTCAACCCGTGCAGATCGATCGCCTCGATCGTGTCCTCAGCTCGGTATCCAAAAGACTCGGAGTCCAAAGAGCGCCAGCCTGGCTGTAGGGGATGAGGCTCCAAGGTCATCCTCACCCTACAACGGGGCACTCGGTGCTTCTCGAACTGCTGCACCGCGTACTGAGGGGTGTCGCGTATCCGGCCCCCTGAAGTACCTCCCATAGAATGCGGGGAAAGCCCTCTCGTGCAAGCCCGTCAGTGTGGGATAGTGCATTTCCGTCCTCTGAGGATCCGTGGGAAGTCATCTGTGTACGGTTAAGCGTAAGTAAAAGAAAAAGAATTATAAAAAGAACAAGAAAAATAAAACTCAGCCTTTCTCTAGTTAATTAAAATGGTACCGGTGACTTAGTTGGTTATCATCTTGTTTTTAAGTCTTTATTCAAATATCCATGTGTTAATTTTAGAAATGCATGCATGCTCGTCCTGAACGACCTCACCAATATAAGGGGATAGGGAAGAACTCCCATCCCTTAAGGTGGCCTATAGGGCCTAATTACGTAGCCACCTAGCTACCCTCCTGTCACCCTAAGGCTTCACGTCCTAGGTCTATCCTGCTCGTCCTACTATCTATCCAACATTGTTTCTATCAAATTTTATTTTGGAAAATGATGGTATTTACATTTTATTGATTCCTCTGTGGTGGTACAAGCTCCGATACCAGCTGTGGCGGAACTGCCCGAATTATTCCAACTTAAGTGCCTAAGCCCCGCCTTAGAGGCTAGACCACACTTAAATGGGAATAACCCGTCAATCCCTCGGATCTAGTCCGACACGGCCACTGACAGGATCAAGTACCACAGTCTCACTCGATGGTGAGTCACAGAGCAAATACAATAAGGCATAAAACCATGCATTAAAGAGTATTAAATTATTACATCATCATCGGAGTTTTGCCAAAGTAGTCATCATTGTTCGAAGTGCAGCGGAATATAACTAACGGTAATTAAACAGAGAGATGGGGAAGCCTGCCCCATCACTCCTCATGCTCCTCCTCAGCCGAGGTAGGGTCCCACTCGATAGTCCAACCCGGTGGTAAGGTGGACGGCCAAGTCACTCCAGCAACCATGTCCTCCAGAGAACCTGTAAAATTATGCCACAAGCAAGGCTGAGTATACTAATACTCAGCTAGACTTACCCGGTGTGAGGAGTCTACTCCTCTACCTCTAGACATGCAGCTGTTTGGCTGTGGGGTTTGGTTGCCAAAAGCACTAGCTGAGTTTCTAAATCGATCAAGTTTTACTTTGTCATGTTTAAGTGTGACTCTCTTAAGGCTAAAAGTGTACTATCTACTCATACATAGTAGCAAACATTATTAGCAATCAACATCTTATCTCAACTCATCATATTTCCACTTGTTACTCAATGTAGCAGCATGGATCAAGCAGTCTCATTAGCTGCGAGAAGCAGACGATTCGAATCGAGTTTTTAAACCTTGCAAGGTAAACCTAAACACACGACATGTAGGGGCACTCCGTCCCCACACACATCAATCGTCCCCATCGATTCCCTGGCAACAGATCAGGGCTCACCGCCTTGGCGTACAATGCCTCACTGACCCCGACTGTCGTCGTGCAGTGACCGCACTTGTACCCACCATAACCAGAATGGGAGACCTCGTCTCAGGTCGCGTGAGGGGATATGTCTGCGGGCAGGTTCACTCAGGTACTAGGCTTACCGATTTACCATATTTCTCGGTATGTGTTTAGTACGTTCAAACGCTTGACTCACAGTACCACACCTTAATCCTTATTCCAATTTTTATCCCGTGGACAACCAATCCCCATGGATTGTTGTCCACAACCAGCATCAATGTGATAAGAAAGTGGATACAATCAATTTCCTGACCTCGCGCGAGTGCTAGAAAAATCACTCGACTTCTACCGAGATCCTAATTAATAAAGCAGCTACTCGTCTTAGCATACTAGTATTCATCTCAACAGGATTCCTGAGATCATGCAACTAGGGTTTCAAACAATTCCTACACCTAAGTGCACAATCAGTCCTACAACCATTAAGTGAAGTAAAATAGCATAAATAACAGGTTATGCATAAACCGGGGCTTGCCTTCCAAAGCAGCGGCAGGCAGATCCTCTGATGCAGACTCTGGGGCTGGATCTGGGGCTACCTCCTGAGCAGCTCCTTGCTCCGGCACGAGGACGTACTCTCCGTCAGCAAGATTACAGTCTATCGAATGCAATGAACATATATGTTATGATTATGCAGGATTTAATAACATTATGCCAAAAGAAAACTAAGTCAAGGAGTAACTTAGGGTTTCTCGGTCATGCGGGGTTTTTTTAGTGGGTTATGCTTATCACTTTTAGGCTTAGATTTTTGTTGAGGGTAAACATAGGGAATTGGTATTGCATTTATATACTTCAGTGGACAAGTTATAAAGAGTTTTTAGGATGACACTAATTTCCTGTTATTCACTTTTCCCTTTCTTTATTTTCTACTTATGGTTTCTAGTGTAGGTTTGAACTACGACAGTGGTTTAATATTTTCTAAAAATTCTGCAAAAATTACAGTGGGTTGCCATTTGCTATTCTAGCCTGTTTTAAGAATTTGGGGCTTAAAATATAAAGGCTATGCTTTAGACAAAAATAACAAGAGTGGTGTACAATGGGCCACTTTACACTACAACTCTTACTTAGAGGTGGGTTCTGTCCTAAAGGTTATTTTTGTTGGCATCTAACAGTAATAATAGGCTTCTGTGCCAAAAATCACAGAAAGCTAAGGGGTGGTTATTTAGTTATGATTTTCTAAAGTTTAATGTCAAAAAGGCACTTTCTACTACATTGTTATTTGAAAAATGTCAAACAGCAGATTTCATATTTTTCCTAAGTTCTTAATAACAAAACATTAACTATCCCAAGGGTGGGGGTTTTTTCACCTTGGGGTTATTTTTGTAGGGTTTTTCTAAGTTATCCTTGTTTTATTCAATTAAAAGGTATCCTACTTATTTTATACTAAACCAGGGTATGATAGATTTTTCCAGTGAACTATATTGAATAAGTATCCTAACAAAAATAGGGGTGCCCTCTGGTTCATTATTTAAATCTTAACCTTGAGCATATTGTAAAATAAGGGGTAAAAACTAACTTAATGGGTTGGTCAGAGAGGTTTATCATTTTTAATTAGGTCAGTAGGTGGACATGAACTTCTCCAAATTTTTCTAGCCCTAGTCAAATAGTACAACTATTTTTCTTTCTATTATTGAGCTTTTGGCCAAAACTTTAATTAAATCAGAACCCTAAAGTTTTCTATAGTACATAGGGGGTTTTATATTTTTCTTAAGTAGGTTACAATATTTAGAGTCTGACAAAATTGGTTTGACCAAATTTGGATGCACTAAACAGAAGTTATGAGTTTTTAAAGTTTCTGTTCAAATTAAAAACAGATTTAATAAGAGTTTCCTAGAAAAACAGTTTACACTGAGGTCCCTGGGTTTAAACTAAATCAACCCGCACAAATCTACCCCTGCGCCACTATTCCCCTGAGTCGCTGACAGTTCAAAAAGCCCCCTGAACTTCTCTTCCTCTCACCCGCGGTCCTTCCCCCAATGTAAACAGTACCCGCGGGAAAGAAAAGGGCGGCGCGGCTTATCGGCGGCGAGATAGGTCCGGCGAAGGGCAGGGTTGGCTCGGGGAGGCTCTGGCGGTCACAGCTAGTTGCGGCTTGACGGCGGGGATGGCCGGAATCGCTCGGTCCACGCGCGCATGCGGGTGTTCTCGCCGGCGGCGAGTGTACCGGCCAAACCACGGCGATCTGGTTCAATCCAAGGGCATGGTGAGCTTCACGGGGTAACGTAGTGACCGTGTGCACAAGGAATCGGAAAATGGTTGAGTGGATTACCCGGTCCACGTACTCCGGCGCGGTTGAGAACTCCGGCGACCGTGGACTGGCCTCTCCGGCGAAGCAGGCTTCGATTCCTCGCTCGGGGAGCTTCACTAATGTGTGCACACTCGCCTCAGAAGGTTGGACAGGGTTGGGAAAGGCTGGGCTGGCCGGTCTACGACGGCAGTGGCTCGAGTGGCCGCGGACACGCCGCGCACGGGCAAACGGCGGTGAACTGAGCTCCGGTGAGGCTTGAGGGTGCGCGGAAGAGTGCAGTCGACGCCTGAGCGGGCTTTATAGGCGCGGACGCGGGCCATGGCGTCGGCTGGCCCTTGGCGCGACGCGGGGCGCGCACGGGCGTGCTCTGGCGCACACAGAGCGCGCCGAACACGTGGAGCTTTTCTTCTGCCCGTGTTCCACAGCTCACCCAAGTCGCAAACGTGCGAATCTTGGCAAAAATCCGGCGCGAGTCTTTTCCTGGCACCTAGGGCTGTCTCTCATCCGTGAGCTGCCATGGCAGATATGGCCTAGGTAGGGAGATCTCTGGTCGCCAAATCGGGTGTGTCACACTGCTCACCTCGCGACAAAAATCATGCCAAGGCATGTCAAACGTCAGAGTCTCGGGCTCAGCTTTTTCCAGTGGGTGCCTTGGGTGGTATGCCACATTTTTGGTATAGAACATAGGTAGATTTGGTGCCAGCTTCGAGGTGAACACGACTGATCTTTAGTGTAGGTGTAGTTTTTAACTTAGAGAGAAATAGAGAGCTCTAGCTCTCTCTCCACTTGGAGATTTGAATTGGGGTTTCTCCCGGGGTCTTTTTGCAATATTTCCTTGCCCTAATTGCTGGTTATAAGGTTACTTAAGGTTTGGTTAAAGATTACTCATGTTTTGCACATTTGCTCACTCTCTTTCCCCTCTTATCCATGGTTTTGGGAGATAGGGTTTAAGAGAGGTCTAGGGTTCTTTCCCCCTCTTATCCAAGGTAGTAAGTGTACAAAGATTTGAGTAATACTTCTTAGGTCATTAACAAACCTTGATTAACACATTATCTCCAAAGTTCTTATGTGTTTCCTTAAGTCTCTACCACATGTGATCACAGTCCTTAGTGCCAAGGTGTGCTCTAGCCATGGTAACACCTGGGGTGTTACAAAGGCTCCTGTTCTCAATAAGGAGAAGGGAAGGCCCCTATGGCTAGTAGTTCTCAAAAGTGTCATGCTTTTATTTATGATAGGAAAATTGCTAGTCATAGTAAGAGTTATGTCCATACTGCCTACAATGATTCACATGCGATGTTTGCCTCTAGCTCTACTTTTGTGCATGGAAGAAGTAGGCCTAGGAAAAATCATGTTGTGTCTCATGTGCCAAGGAAAATGTGCAATGAACCCACTACTGTTTTTCATGCTTGCAACACTTCTTTTATTCTTTCATGTAAGAATGCAAAAGTAGTGGCTAGGAAGTTGGGATCCAAATGCAAGGGAGACAAAACTTGCATATGGGTTCCAAAAACTATTTTGACTAACCTTGTAGGACCCAACAAGAGTTGGGTACCTAAAACCCAAGCTTAAAATTCCTTGCAGGTTTATGCATCCGGGGGCTCAAGCTGGATTATCGACAACGGATGCACAAGCCACATGACGGGGGAGAAGAAGATGTTCACCTCCTACGTCAACAAGGATTCCCAGGATACGATCATCTTTGGAGATGGGAACCAAGGCAAGGTCAAAGGTTGGGGCAAGATAGCCATCACCAACGAGCGCTTCATATCGAATGTATTTCTAGTAGAGTCGCTTGGTTACAACCTTCTGTCTGTAAGTCAATTGTGTCACATGGGTTACAATTGTCTTTTTACAAACGTTGATGTATCTGTCTTTAGAAGGACTGATGGTTCATTAGCTTTTAAGGGTGTATTAGACGACAAACACTACTTAGTTGATTTTTCGAAAGAGGAGGCCGATCTAAATGCATGCTTAATAGCTAAGACTAGTATGGGCTGGCTGTGGCATCGCCGTCTAGCACATGTTGGGATGAAGAACCTTCATAAACTTCTAAAGGGAGAACATGTGTTAGGTCTAACCAATGTTTGTTTCGAGAAAGATAGGTCTTGTGCGGCATGTCAGGCAGGGAAACAGGTGGGAAGCACTCATCATAGCAAGAATGTGATGACAACATCAAGACCACTGGAGCTTCTTCACATGGACCTCTTCGGACCCGTTGCCTACCTTAGCATCGGGGGAAGTAAGTATGGTCTTGTAATTGTTGATGATTTTCCCCGCTTCACTTGGGTGTTCTTTTTGCGGGATAAATCAGAAACCCAAGGGACCCTAAAGCGCTTTCTAAGGAGGGCTCAAAACAAATTTGAGCTAAAGGTGAAAAAGATAAGGAGCGACAACGGGTCCGAGTTCAAGAATCTGCAAGTTGAGGAGTATCTTGAGGAGGAAGGCGTCAAGCACGAGTTCTCCGCTCCTTACACACCACAACAAAATGGTGTGGTAGAGAGGAAGAATAGGACGCTTATCGACATGGCGAGAACGATGCTTGGAGAGTTCAAGACACCCGAGCGGTTTTGGTTGGAAGCTGTGAACACAGCTTGCCACGCCATAAACCGGCTCTATCTGCATCGCGTTCTCAAGAAAACCTCCTACGAACTCCTTACCAGTAACAAACCCAACATCTCCTACTTTCGTGTATTTGGGAGCAAATGTTACATTCTGGTGAAGAAAGGTAGACATTCTAAATTTGCTCCCAAGGCAGTAGAAGGGTTTTTACTAGGGTATGAATCAAATACAAAGGCGTATAGAGTCTTCAACAAATCATCGGGTTTACTTGAAGTCTCTAGCGACATTGTATTTGATGAGACTAATGGCTCCCCAAGAGAGCAAGTTGATCTTGATGACATAGATGAAGATGATGTTCCAACGGCCGCAATGCGCACGATGGCGATTGGAGATGTGCGACCACAGGAACAACAGGATCAAGATCAGCTATCTTCCTCCACAATGGTGCATTCTCCAACTCAAGACGGTGAACAGGTAACTCAAGAAGAGGGTCAGGATCAAGGGGGAGCACAGGAAGAACAAGTGATGGAGGAAGAAGCACCATGTGCGCCTCCAACTCAAGTCCGAGCAACGATCCATCGACATCACCCCGTTGACCAGATTCTGGGTGACATAAGCAAGGGAGTAACTACTCGCTCAAGATTAGCTAACTTTTGTGAGCACTACTCGTTTGTCTCTTCTATTGAGCCTTTCAGGGTAGAGAGGCCTTGCAGGATCCAGATTGGGTGTTGGCCATGCAGAAAGAGCTCAACAACTTCAAGAGAAATGAAGTTTGGAGCCTGGTGCCACGTCCAAAGCAAAATGTTGTGGAACCAAGTGGGTGTTCCGCAACAAGCAAGACGAGCACGGGGTGATGACAAGAAACAAGGCTCGACTTGTGGCAAAAGGTTATGCCCAAGTCGCAGGTTTGGATTTTGAGGAGACTTTTGCTCCTGTGGCTAGGCTAGAGTCTATTCGAATTTTATTAGCCTATGTCGCTCATCACTCTTTTAGATTATTTCAAATGGATGTGAAGAGCGCTTTCCTCAATGGGCCAATAAAGGAGGAGGTATACGTGGAACAACCCCCTGGCTTTCAGGATGACAGGTACCTCGACCATGTGTTCAAGCTCTCTAAGGCGCTCTATGGACTTAAGCAAGCCCCAAGAGCATGGTATGAATGCCTTAGAGATTTTTTAATTGCTAATGCCTTCAAGGTTGGGAAAGGTGATCCCACTCTTTTTACAAAGACTTGTGATGGTGATCTTTTTGTGTGCCAAATTTATGTCGATGACATAATATTTGGTTCTACTAATCAAAAGTCTCGTGAGGAGTTTAGCAGGGTGATGACACAAAAGTTCGAGATGTCGATGATGGGCGAGTTGACCTACTTCCTTGGGTTCCAAGTGAAGCAACTCAAGGACGACACCTTCCTCTCCTAAACAAAATACACACAAGATCTTCTCAAGAGGTTTGGGATGAAGGACGCCAAGCCCGCAAAGACACCGATGGGAACAGACGGGCATGTCGACCTCAACAAAGGAGGTAAGTCCGTTGATCAAAAGGCATACCGGTCTATGATAGGTTCCTTGCTTTATTTATGTGCTAGTAGACCGGACATTATGTTAAGTGTATGCATGTGTGCTAGATATCAATCTGACCCCAAGGAATGTCGCCTTGTGGCCGTTAAGCGAATTCTTCGATATTTAGTTTCTACGCCTTGCTTCGGAATCTGGTATCCAAAGGGGTCTACCTTTGACTTGATTGGATACTCAGACTCCGAATATGCCGGGTGCAAAGTTGATAGGAAGAGCACATCAGGGACGTGCCAATTTCTAGGAAGGTCCCTGGTGTCCTAGAGTTCAAAGAAACAAACATCTGTTGTCCTATCCACCGCTGAGGCCGAGTATGTTGCCGCAGGATAGTGTTGCGCGCAACTACTTTGGATGAGGCAAACCCTCTGGGACTTTGGCTACAATCTGAGCAAAGTCCCACTCCTATGTGATAATGAGAGTGCTATCCGCATGGAGGATAATCCTGTTGAACACAGCCGCACTAAGCACATAGACATCCGGCATCACTTCCTGAGAGACCACCGGCAAAAGGGAGATATCGAGGTGTACCATATTAGCACCGAGAACCAGCTAGCTGATATCTTTACCAAGCTGTTGGATGAGAAAACTTTTTGCAGGTTGCGTAGTGAGCTAAATGTCTTAGATTCACGTAACTTGGATTGATCTATAGCATACATGTGTTCTATGCCTTTGATCATGTTACTTTATGCATTTAAATCCATTCTTGTGGTGCTCAAGTTGTACACGTGATCCCCGGACCTCACAAGTCCATTAGCAAGTGATGCACATATTAAGGGGGAGATGTGCTACAACTTGACCTTTTGAGACTAACCTAGTTGTTTGAGTATACTTGATATAGTCTAAAAGGTGCATTGAAAGGGAAATGTGGACTTGAACGATGCAAAGACTTCCACTGCACTCCGGTATTAGTGTATTTAATTCCAAGTTCATTCTTATGCTCTCTTTGCCTTTTTGCTCTTAATTGACATTTTTGGTGAGGCAATGGGGTTAAAGGGCCAAAAATGATCTCGTTTTGGTGCTTCATGCCAAAGGGGGAGAAATTAAGGCCAAAGCAAATGGATCAGCTACAACTTGTGAATTTCAAAAGTAATAGAGTTAGATTTTTTGATTTGTCCAAAATGCTCTTATTGCAAAATTTAGTCTCTTGTGGGGGATAATTTTGATTATGAGAAAAGGGGGAGTTTTTGACACTTGATCAATTTCACTCTTGGATTATCTCTCTTTGTGCCCAAACAAGTGTGGTTGACTTAGAGATAGGAAAATGAATTTGATTTGCAAAAACAAACCAAGTGGTGGCAAAGAATGATCCAAATATGTCAAATCTTGTGCAAAAATGATTTGGTTCTCATTTGCATTGATGTTGAACTTATTTTGGTTGCTTTTTGAGGTGTTGGCATAAATCACCAAAAAGGGAGAGATTGAAAGGGAAATGTGCCCTTGGGCAATTTCTATAATGTTTTGGTGATTAAGTGCCCAACACGTTTAATTAAGTTCTTATGTGCCAAATAAAGTGAGAAGTGCAAATCAAGGCAAAAGGTATGTTTCTAGACTTGGTAAATTGTTTTATGTACTAACATGGTTATCCAAGTGCTAGAAACAGTGACTAAAGAAGAAGAGAGGAAAAGGGAAGGACTTGGCTCTGTGCAGCCAAGCTTCAGCTCGGTCTAGCACACTGGACTGTCCGGTGCGCCAGGCTGGTTCGCGGTGAACTCGCCGCTCTCGGGATTCAACGGCGACATACGACTATAATTCACCAGACTGTCCGGTGGTGCACCGGAATGTCCGGTGAGCCAACGGTCGCCAGTGCCAACGGTCGGTCGCGAAATCTGCGGGCGACGCGTGGCAGCTCCAACGGTCGGTGGGGGGCACCAGACTGTCCGGTGTGCATCGGACAGTGTCCGGTGCGCCAATGGGCCTAGAGCTGCAACGGTCGTCTGAGCCCAATTTGGAAGGAAATCGCACACCGGACAGGCTACAGTAGCTGTCCGGTGGCGCACAGGACTATCCGGTGCGCCACTCGACAGAAGACAAGGATGGCCTTCCAAGTTTGTCTCCAACGGCTCCTAGCTGCCTTGGGGCTCTAAAAGGGACCCCTAGGCGCATGGAGGAGATACCCAAGCATTCACTAAGCATTCTAAGACTCCCACACTCCGTCTCCGCGCATTTGATCGACTGTGTTAGTGATTTGAGCTCCGTTTCTAGTTGTGAACTCTTTGTGCTACATTTCGAGCTCAAGTCTTGGCTTGTGTGCGTGTGTGTGCTGCGGATTTGTGTGTGTTGCTCTCCAACCTTACTCTTGTGCATTCTTTGTGATCAATATTGTAAGGGTGAGAGGCTCCAACTTGTGGAGAATCCTCGCAAACGGGGAGAAAACTATAATGAAGAAAGCCGTGGTATTCAAGTTGATCATTGGATCACTTGAAAGGGGTTGAGTGCAACCCTCGTCCATTGGGACGCCACAACGTGGAAGTAGGCAAGTATCACTTGGCCGAACCACGGGATAAAAATCGTGTGTCACTTGTGTTGCTTTCTCTGTGATTATTGTGTTCACAAGAACTCGCTACTTAGCCGTACTAACACCTTAAACTAAGTTTTTGTGGCTATTAGTGTTTGATTTTACAGGATCACCTATTCACTTCCCCTCTAGGTGCTCTCAAGATTACCCCCGAAGCAATTATCAGGATGGGGATATTTGTCTGGGCTGTAAGGAGCCAGGGGCTGGAGCCAAGCGCGAAGTGCTTCTGCAGCATGCACGAGCTTTTATATGAAACGAAGGCTATTGGCAAGGAACAATATCACAACAACTTCGGTTGTTACGGGTTCATTGCCCGTTCTAATGCAAGCCACCCAGTGCCAACATTTCGGAAAAGATGGCCCGGGGCCTGGATGGAGTGGTTTTACGTAAAAAAATGATTTGATTAAAAGAGAAGACATCAAGGGAATTATCTAGCGCCCCATCTGGTCTCGCTTCGGCCTCCAAAGGCCGAAGGTGGATATTGATGACAATGTTGAAGCATGTCAGAAGGCCTTTAGTACTGTGTGCGCCTTTATTGGTATAAGGGATTTAATTCAAGAGCACATAGCCTTCAGGGTATGGCCACTTGTGGAGAATTGGGAAATGCCAAAGGAAACTGTTGCTGAATTGAGTGAAGGTGGCCTGGTCCGATTGAAGTATACCTTCAGGTTTAGGGAGAAGTTTGATGAGCCAGACGATAACTGGCTGAAGTGTATTGAAGCTACCAGTGATGAGCTACTCGGGGCAAACTCCAAGGCCAAAGATAATGCTTTGTCCGCAGCATTCGGGGGTCGGGGCAAGAAAAGATTGAATAGGGTATTTGATGCGATTGGCTTCGTATACCCTGATTACGACTACCCGCTACGAGGGCAAGGGAAAAAGAGAAAGAATGCCGCTTCGGCCACCCCACCTGAGCCGAAGAGCAAAAAGGTGAAGGTTCTGACCCACCGGCCGCGTTATATTGAACCAGCCGTAATACCTGAATTTGGCGAAGGGACCTCTTCAGCTGCTGAAACAAGACAAACTGCTCCGATTGTGCAGAGCGTTGAAGAGCCGACTGTAGCGCCGAAGGTGCCTACAGTTAGGCCAACCGAAGCTAAAGATGATAAGGCCGAAGAGTCACAGGTGGAAAAAGTGATAAAAGTGCCAGAAATCCTGAGCCCACCGGTAGAGGCAAATTTGCCGAAGATGCAAAAAGCTCCTGCTGCAACTCCCAAGAGGAGGAGGATGGCCAGCGTGCTAGACGCTGTTATAGAGACCACGAAGGCCTTAACTCCTGCTCCTACCAAGAAAACTGCCGAAGCTGCCAAAATCCAAGTCGAAGCCAAAGCTGGGCCTTCAGCGCCTACTGAGACGAAGGCCGCCGAGCCTGAAGATAAGGTGGGTCAGCAAATTTCAGATACCAGCAAGACAGCAGAGCAAGATATGGCAGAAAAAGCAAAGTCTCCTGTCCCCGAAGCTTTAGCTGAAGATATTGATTACATTGTTCGACATGCTTCAGGGAAAACTTTATCTGAAGAAGAAATCTTTGAGGCCAAACACTATGCCCAAAGACTGAAATATCCGAAGGTGCCTTAGTGTTCAATGGTACCAACGAAGATGATTTCCTGTACTGTCTCCCGGATAACAAAGAAATATCTGTGTGCCAAGAGATAGCTAAGAATATGGGATTTCCTAAGCTTGAAGAAGGCCTTTCGGTCTTGTCGAAGGATGATCTTGCTGATAGCCTCGCGTACAACAGTATAAAGGTATAGAGGTTAATTTTGAAGCTAGAAAATGAAGTATTTTATTGCCATGCTCAAATCTTCCTTCTTTGCAGGGATTAATTCTTAGTAATGCCTTGAGGGCTCAGAAGAGCGCCGAAGACGAAGGCTGTACAATGGCTCTTAACAACCTTCGGTCTGAGGTGATTGAACTAAGAAACGAAGGTCTAGAGAAAGACAAAATTTTGATTTCATTGGTGAACAAAGTAAAGGAAGACGAGACTAATTACAAAGCTCAGGCCGAAGCCCAGAAAACCGAAATTGAAGACCTTCGGAGACAACTGGCCGAAGCTAAGGAGAACTGCGCGCTCGCACATGCAAATCAAGAAATCAGTGAATATTGGAAAAATAAGCTAGAGAAAAATGTTGAAGAACTTCGCGAATCCAAGGAGAGGTGCTTTAAAAAATCCTTGAATTGCGTGAAGAAATTAAAAACTAGCTTCGCCAAAGTGGGCGCCTTCTCTGCTGAAGAAAACTTCATACGAGGCGACCCCGAGGGCGTTGTTGAATGGATAAGTGGAGAAGCCGAAGCCTTCGAGGAAATTTTGAGTGATCGCGGGAATATTTGCGCGTTTTCCGGTGCGCGGGGAATCTCAGCTATTCTGGAGAAGGCCGGATGTGATCATATTAAGGCTATAGCCCAGGCCGAAGCTGCCTTCTCCATAGACGATACGAAGGATCCTTCAGTTGAAGCAACTTTAATGGGCTGGAAATTTTATAATGATGTCTGGGTGAATGGTGGCCGAGAGCTGGCCCATGAGATTATAAAAAAGAGTGAAAAAGACGCCCACAATGTCCGGACAGAAGCAAAGCGAGCTAAAGAAGCTGCAGAACGCGAAAGGCGTATTGATATTATTCTTTGATTATTTAGCTTCAGTACTTGCTTTGTGGCTTCGAACTAATCTGTTTACCTACTTCAACTGAACTATCCCCGCCTCCGGAGCCGTACGATCCCCTAGCTGATCCAGAGATGAAGGAATTTTATTTCGAATGTATTTATAAAAGGCACTTCGTTGCAATCCTAATGACTGATATTTTGTAGATTCTTATGCCATGGAAATTGAACGGATGCTACGCACTTTTCGTAATCGATCATGGTAAGAAGCACGTAACTTTTATAGACTTTACACCACTCAAGATTGGTGCAAACTCATGTCATACAAGAGGTTTGCGGAAGCAATTATTATGGCCTCAAAGAAATATAAGATTGCCTACAACAAGAAACGTTCTGGATGGGCAGATGATATTTTTAAGTGGGAACATACAATTCGGTCTGGTGTTCCAATTGACTTGAAAGGATATTTTCTCAATACCACGTTTTCAACAGTTTAATTTTTTTCTATGATAACTATTGTATATAATATAGTTGATCAAACATTATTCTATAGGGTTAATACCAACTACTTCGTTCTACAAGCTATGGTCATGTGGAGGAATGATAAACAAATGGAATTTGATAGGGTGAGTGGAGTACGTTTGTTTCATGTTCAAACATACATTTCAGTTACATAACCCCCGAGCGGGGACGGGGATGGGGAAATTTCTCCCCCGTCGAAGCTAACGGGGACGGGTATTTTCTTACCCCAGATAGGTATGAGAAGATACCCCGACGGGGAAATCCCCATTGCCATCTCTAATTTCAGCATACTCTCGTTGCAACGCACGGACATACTACGAATCCAATTACTTGAGGTACTAATTTTAAGAAGCCCATGGGAATACTCTCGTTTCAAAAAGAACTCCTTCCACGCCCAGCCATCTCTAAACCCTACCCACAGCCACCGCCGCCGCCGCCGCTCCCTGACCCCTAGTGTCCGGATTTAACTTCAAACATGGTGAGATCACCGTCAAAACTGCATAGATCTCTCCAAGATCCAGCTCGTCCATAAGATTCGCGTAAGGACTAATTCGTGTTGCGCAGGCGGACGTCGATGTCGAGCCGGAGGTCGCCGCCGGTGCTCCCAAGAAGAGGACGTTCCGCAAGTACAGCTACCGCGGCGTCGACCTCGATGCGCTGCTTGACATGTCCACCGACGACCTCGTTCAGCTCTTCCCAGCGCGCGCCAGGAGAAGGTACATTTCGTGCTGCGATTTGCTTGTTTCCGAGGGATTTTGGTTTGCAGAGATCATGTGATGTGTCTGTTTCGGTAGGTTCCAGAGGGGTTTGAAGAGGAAGCCCATGGCGCTCATCAAGAAGCTGCGCAAGGCGGTCAGTTTTCAACCGCTAAATCTTCATTACCTCTTTTTGTTTGTGTTTTAATGTGGTCCGATCTAAATAATTGCGTGGATCTGTTATGCTCTAATGATTTTATGATGCTTATTAGATTATTCAAGTACTTTTTCCCCATGCCTATATCTTTCGTATTTATCTAGAAATTTAATTGAAATTAGAAATGTGTCTGTTCGAATGAGTTAAGTGTGTGTTTTCTGAATTTTTGATATGTATAATTCTGGCGCAGCATGCTTGTGTTGTCAACTTGATTTCACACGTTGTACTCGAGCAAATTCTATTGGCTATGTTATAGATTTTCTATTTGCTCGTAGTGTTACGTTTACTGTAAATTTGCACTTGGAAGGGTATGCAGTTGATTGAACCCGAAAGTTGGTTTTCTTGGTGGTGGAGCTTGGGCATTTTGGGAGTGGGGGGGGGGGTCATATTATAAAGGAAATTCATTAGCAATTGCGAATATGATAAACTCATGCGCCCCTAGGTTTTCTGATAACTTATCCTGTAGCTTGAATGTGTAGCGAATAAGGTTGCTAGCACTGTGTGATTATGTATCGTGAACCTTATTAGTCTAGCACTGAGTGTTTACTGTAATTTTATAGAGCTCTTATGTCATTTATTCTGTTGGTTTTTAACTGGGATTATAGACAAACAAGCTTTTTTAATTAAAAAGTTGCAAGTAACTAACTTTTGAATTGTTTACTGTATGGTGCATAGTTTCATTTGTTCGTTATGCAACCTGCCGTCTTACAACCTGCCTTGCCCCAATTAACAGTATTGTTGTGTATGTTGAAGACTTGGGTGATGGTAAACCAAAATTTCTATCCTGAATGTACAGTATCTTTTTTTTTGCTGCAGTTCTGTTCTGTGCCAGTAAGGCATGGACGATGCAAGATTCTGTGTTGATTTATCTTATGGCATGTGTGGAAGTTTATATTTACTTGTACCTGATGCACTATTTCCTCACTAGTTATCTCCCTGCTGTGAACAGAAAAAGGATGCTCCTGTCGGCGAGAAGCCAGAGCCAGTGAAGACCCATCTCCGCAACATGATCATTGTCCCCGAGATGATTGGGAGCATTGTTGGTGTCTACAATGGCAAGACCTTCAACCAGGTTGAGATCAAGCCTGAGATGATTGGCCACTATCTTGCAGAGTTCTCCATTTCCTACAAGCCGGTCAAGCACGGGAGGCCCGGTATTGGTGCCACTCACTCCTCGCGGTTTATCCCTCTGAAATGAGTTGTTACCCAGATCTGTAGCGTCCCAAGGGTGTCCAGTGGCATTGCCCTTTCAGCTTTGCTGCTTGTTTCGAACAAGTTACATACCCAAGACATTTTGTTCTGTTTCCAGCACTAGATTTCAAAGCTAAGCATTGCATAACTATGCTGTTTTGTTGGAAGTATGTGAGTATAATCTTATCTAATATGTGATGTTACGTTCTTTGTTGTTTCCTTGATTTTGGGTTGCTTATTTCTGAAATTCTGAAGATGAGGCTTACAACTCTGGTGTTTGCTGTTAGTGGTTTCATTGGATTTAAATTTGAAGATGTCAATTTATTGGGCGCTCGTTTTTTTTTCATTTACGAGGAATTGTAATTTACTCAATAAAGTAGACTATTTGGCTTGAAATTTGATATTCCATCACTTTCCAAAGCTCAGATATAAAGCTCAGATATAAGACTAGGTCAGATTCATGGAGTTGAGCATGAGAATTAATTTTTAGAGTGTTTGGTTTGGATAATAGGTTAGCTATCATCTTCTCACTCTTTTTTTTTTGTGTAATAGAATGAGTTGATTTGTCATCACCTCATTCTTAGTTAGTTAGTACTAACACGAGTAATGAGGTCATTCTAAGAAATTTGAGGAATTAACTTATGATAGACCATCTGTGGAGTGATTCCTCAAACAAACACCCCTTCACGAGTAATGAGGTCATTCTAACAAATTTGAGGAATGAACTTAGATAAGCTATCTCATCTTAGGTGGAGTGATTTCTTAAACCAAACACCCCTTCACGAGTAATGAGGTCATTTCAACAAATTTGAGGAATAAACTTATGATAAGCTAACTATTTCATCTTAGGTGGAGTGATTTCTCAAACCAAACACCCGTTGATGTATCAGTGGATTATGTTTTTATATATTGGCCGAGTATATTTCTACTCTACAACTTAAAAGACATTCTTTGGCTTATTCCTCTACCGTAAAAATAGAGCACATAAATATCTCGAACATATTGTTAAGCTAATATATTTCACAAAACAATATTAGCATAATTGATCTTTGCCTAAATTGGTATTATTAGAAAGGAAATCAATTCTAAGAATCCAAGTGGACGAAAGTTTTTAAGGACGACTAGAAAATATATGCCAATCTCTTAAATAGCTGTAGAACGTTTATTTATCTATATTCATTTGGAAAATCACAAGACTAAAAATAGAGTTCGAAAATTATAGTTGACGTTTTATAGTTTTGGTTGCTTATCTTTAGAGGAAGCCGATAGCGTAAGTTTTTCACGGCTTAGTTTTCGTTCCATTTGCTTTTAGAATCATTCTTGCGATAAATGTGGTCTAATCTTCCGGTAAATATAGTCCAATCGATAAATATGGTCCAAACTTTTTATATTGATAAATAAGCTAACTTTGATTTCTTAACAATTCGACGTTTACGACTGTCTTCAAATCAGGACTGATTCACACGGCCACACTCACAATTATCCCTACAACCATTATGCCGTTGTTCCAATGGTTATCAGCCACACCATCACAATTGGCCTTAATTTTCCTGCAAACGAATTAAGAATGGGATAAATATAATCTAAAATTACTTGCATTTCCTGCAAACGAATTAAGAACGGTATAAACACAATCTAAAATTACAAGTATATATGAAGTACATAATTTCAATAAGAAAATTAAGTCCTTATCAGAGGATTAGTCCACACTGATGGACAAGATTAACAATAGGGACTATATGGTTCACAGTAGATTTTAGCGATAAAAGTGCGCCAAATAATGTCTTTTACACTAGAAAAAACAAGAGCACAACAAAAATCTAAACCCTAAAAAAGTGATTACAACTATTTATAGCGAGCATTAAGCATCATCTTCTAATGGACATATGCCTATACATGGTCCAACAGATCAAAAGATAGTGTTTCGACGATTTTCATTGAGTAAGGACAAATTTTAACGTCAAATCAAAGGTATTGATTAGATGAATCATCTTTCCATGTATATGTGGATCGTAAAAAAATGGAGTCTATGCGTTCTAGGCGTCGATTTTAGCCGGGGTTGCTCATAGAATTTGAGATAGACTCCAACTTAAATTAGATGGTGCCTTCACCATAGTGTAGATGAGTTTGACGCTCATGCTTGTCCTCATCATCTCCTTGGTTTATATTTGAAGAAGTTATATCCTCACCGTCCTCTTTTTCTTGAATTAAAGTCGCATGACTCAAGTACATTTTTTTCGCTAATGGATTACATCAACTGTAGCTCCAGAAGTAGATCTTTTGCTTGACGTTCAATCCCTTGCAAAGATAGCAACTACGGTAGTCTTCCGGTTGTAAGTAAATCCTCGTGGTCTGCAAACGGTTAGGGCCGTTTGGGAGTGCTCTCAAACCGGCTCCGGCTCTTCGAGGAGCCCTCCTAAACGGTCTCAAACAACGAATAACACCGAGCAACTGGAGACAATTTTATAAAGAGGAGTTGGAGCTAAAAAAAATTGGCTCCTAGCGGCTCCTCCTCTCACTTTCCTTCTCTCGTGTCAAAGAGAGCCGTTTTGGCAAACGATTTGTTAAAACAACACTGACTCTTACAGATGAGCTATTCTTGAAGAGAAGCCAGAGCTGAAGTCATTTTTAGAAGAGCCGGAGCCGTATCAAACGGGGCCTTAATACCAACAAGAGGCATAAAAATAGAAGTAGGATTAGGGACAATAGGTTGTAACTTTAGTACACCGTAAAACTTAAAGGATTGGATTGTATTAGGGTCAAGCTCTATTTCTATTCATTTTTGAACTAAAACTAATTTAGAATCCTAATAAATTGTGAAGAAACATTTGCATCGCGATCCATTACCACCCCTAAGTAGGAGAATATATAGTCTGTTTCCAAGTTAAAGCATAAAATGGTTCAACATGAGTATTAATTTTTAGTAAAAATAGATTTAGTAGCAAGTAAAATATATCCCTTTAATTTAATGTCAGATGATTGTTCATTTCGTGCCATGCTATAATCTAAAACATATTCATTTTTTCTGAGCAAGTTCTTTCTTACGTTGTTCAATTTGAGCGGGAGTTAATGGAAGCAAAACATTTTTCTTTCCATGTATGAACATGGTGTATAGCATCAGAATCATATTGCCATGGACATCCTAAAAAAATTAAACAAGCTTGCATAAGCAAAACATCAAAATCAACGCAATCATTGTACGAACCAATAGAAAAACGCGCACGTGCAAAATATGTTGTCTTTGCCTCACTACTATTATTAAACCATTGGAGGTGGTATGGATATTGATGATCACTGTTGGACGGGTGCCTTAGCTGAAGGTCCTCAAACTAACAAGTTTCAATATTGCTTCATAATTCACTTTTAGAGCAACCTTCGTCACAACAACTATAGCCGAAGATTGGGGAAGCTTCAGATCCAGTGCTCAGCTGAAGTTCTCTGGCACGGTTGGAGCAACAAAGAAGTAAAGAAGTCGAAACAACGTCTTCAGAAGGAAAAGACGGTGTTACCCTCAGCAAGCCCAACAGTTCATGTATATAGGATTTAAGGTCATGATTGTAGTTTTATATGAAATTGTACGTCGTGCTGTCTCTATAAATAGAGGCACAATGCCCATGCATTTTCACCCCTTTGGAGCTGGACGGACACACTTGTGCTTGCGGGATGGCTCATCCTCCAAAAATATATACAAGACTTTTTTTTTATCTTCAGACCGATACGTAAATTCTCAAAGGTATCTATGCAATCAGTTGAAATGAAAGGAAGATAAATGAAAAGAACAAGCTTACGGTGATATATCCAAGTATCTTTTTCTGTTAATTCATAATTATTAACTCACTCTAGATCCTCTACCTTTAATTATCTCCTTTTTCTAGGAGTAATTAGAAGGAATAAGATCTTATTATACTAATTGTGTTGCCCTGTTATGGTCCGAAGGAACCTTAAGAGGTCACCAGAAATCATAGGTTGTTAATCCAAGTTTCTTGACTAGATTTGAACTTATCAAATTATTGCTATTTCCACAATCAGTTCTAGCATGTGCACGATAATCCTTGACGATAAAAAAACATCAAGAATAAATTATGTCGATGTAGTTTATCTTCTTGATGAACTTGTGGACTCAACACACACCGTACGAGAATAGATTTGTAGGTCACAGTGCATGCAATACTATCGGTTACTTCATCTTTGCTATCCTTAGTTTTATCATATATATCATGGTTAGCGGTAAGGACATATTCATTCTCTTCACAACTAGCACTAACATACCTACCATCATGAGTAGTAATATAACCATGCTTGTGGGATCAATCTCTCATGATGTGACCAATGTCCTTAAATGAATGGCAAAAAATTTATGCAGATTCACTCAAGGATAGTGTAGAAAGTGAGTTCTTCCTACACATTAGACAATTTGCTAATCTTGGTTTGTCTTGATGGTATGAATGTTGTTATCTCAGGGAGCTGTTGTCGTCCCTATACTTTCCTTTCAGCTTTAAGAGCAAGATGATATAGTAGAGAAATTTTGGTCCAATCTCATGGATATTTTGTATATAATGATGTGAACCACCAAAAAATCTAGAATATTTATTCATATTAACTTTTACAATGTGCTAAAATAATAATGAGCACATGATAACATTCCTTAAATTTTTAATACCCTAAATTAAACATTATAGTTTTAATGGCAGGTTCCATTAATAATATGGAGGAACAAATCTAGAAGTCATTCAATATTTAATCATGGACCAAATTTTTGGTATATTATTGATATTAACATCTTTGTAAATATAATTCTAACAAAAAGTACATGATGCATTTGAACTTGGGGACAAATTTGAAGTCTAAAATATTAGATTTTTTTGGTCATAGATGGCAATAGATAAAGCCTTGTTTTTTCACATCAACCTAAAAATTATATTTTCATCGACTCCTAGATCATCTGATTATAGCTTTGTATGCAAAAGTTACGTCTCTTTTAGACTTTTAGTGAACAATTGGCAATCTAGATTTTTCATGTCTAATTTCAATTTTGCGGTCACAACCAAGCAAAGCTTCTTAACAAAGAAAAGGAACCTAGGATAGTGCTTCATAGGTATGGAACTGCACAAATTAGGATTTACAAGGCGATAAAGTAGGGTTTTTGGTATAAACGAAGATGTCTTAACGACTTGCAACCTATCTAGGGATTGTATGGCAAGATTAATATAAAGACGACAAGCAAAGGCAAGTTAAACGACATGGAAGCTATACTTGTTGTTTGGGAAGATGGATATGACAACAACATAAGCAAAAAATAGCTCGAGTGATTAAATTACGACGAAGAACACACTAAACCAGCAACAAGACATGACAAGTTGACAATAGACACAAAACAAAGAAAACTGGAAAGAAAATTTCACAAAAGGAAAAGGGGTTATAGGAAAAGAGATATATGGCAGTGTATTTGTTTTTTACTCTAGGTAAAGCAAAACAATCGATCCAATCTAAATAGAAGAATAATGATATATCTAATGGTAACTCGGTCTTTGATACCATTTGATGTAGATGTGATCCGATCTTATGATAGGTATGATAACTTCGATTAGTGACGAATTTGGCGTTCACGATCTAGGTTTTGAATAAATACTAATTCAAACTTATATAATCATTACATCATTGTTCTGTTGGTTATTAACCACTCACAACACTATTGATCTCGCTAAAAAAACTTTCCTGCAAGCGAATTGACAACACAAAAAGAATGTGATAAACACGATCTAAAATTGCAAGAATATAGGAAGTATGTGTTTAATAAGAGGTTCAAGTATTTATTTGAAAAGACTAGTCGACATAGACGAACGAGATCAAGAACAGGGGCACTGGTTCACAATAGTCAATTTTAACTATACAAGTTGTAACAACCAAAATCTTATTTTGAGAATCAATAAAATACTCCAAATATTTTGAATTAAAATACCTTTCAATAAGAATTTTCTTACCTTTGAAGTTAAATCTCCTAAAAAAGATATGATTTCTAATAAAGATCTAGTAAATGGATTCCTATATGAACTAAGTTATCCCTTCCTTAACTATATAATTATAAAGGATTTAAGTTAAATCATCTCTTAATAAAGATTAAAGAATATTAACTAGGAATTATTTTCTTAAATAGCTATTTTGAGATATAATTATTTTTAAGAGCATTTGCATGAATGAAAAGATAAATAAATAGATAATATAAAATTTTATTTTTATACCGGAGTTTATTTTTCTTGTGCATATAACTCTAAGATAAGATTTAAACTTAGGTTTAAATTTGAGTTTGAAAATGGAAAGTGGAAACAAAATGAAACTGAAAAAAGAAAACTGTCACACCCGGATTTAAGGGACAAAACCGGGTGCATCTCATACATGCGCCAAAAAAGACAACATATATAATAACAGAATGTATAGAGATAAATGTCACAATAATCAGAGTATTTATTACATTGCGGAAGTCTTACAAAATAAAAGATAAATATAAAAGGATCTAAATTCCATCCTTGGCGCCAGAAAGTCAACTAGGAGACGCCACCTAGATCGAATCGAACTCCTCGTTGTGTGGCTCCTCTTGAACCACCTGTACTTCTCCTGTGGGGGTGTGAGACAGCAAGGGTGAGCTCACACAAGTTCACCGCTCAACAAGTTGTGGGTAATAATGTGCATGAACTCGCCAAAGGTGGGAGCTCATGAAGTGTAAGGCTTACCAACAATAGGGGTTAAAGATGAGCATTACTTTTAAAGTTGGTCAAAATTTTATTAGCAATTACTAGATGTAAGTAAATACCAAACCATAGTAATAATAGAACAAAATTAATAATAAATCCCATGCAATGTATATGACAAATTGAATTTAAGTTCCATAAATTAATCATGCGACAGTCCTAAGCTGCTCTTGACCGTGAGCTCGCCTAGTATACCAGTTTTACACTCTGCAGAGGTTGTACCTGTACCCAAAAGTCGTGTATCCATGTCGCTAGGGTTTGCAAGGCCCTTAGACACTACCGAGGTGAATGGCTAGGGATCCACTACGAGGCCTTTACACAGTTCCACTAGCTTCCGAAAACCCGCTACAGTTTATGGGAAGAGCACTTGCAAGAATCCCTCGTCTGACCGCCATCGCAACAAAATCAACCCGAGAATCTCTTTGCATGCAACTCCCCTACTGCCCTTGCCCCTTTCGGGTAAGGTAGTCTTGCACTAGCTTTCCTAATTAGTTAGCCAAGGCCGTCCCATTCCACCCTTGTGGTGGCACGTGTTTCTCAAGTTAAGCTCCATGTTCCAATTAAAATATAATGATCTTGACATGAACATAAATAACATAACAAAATAATTGGAACATGGATATAATGAAATGTTAACCCAACACCATATAATGCAATAGCAAAACTACCCATGTGATTCAGGGGTAACAAGGTAAAAAGGATAAACAGACTAGGGTGACCTATTGGGTCCCATCAAAATTAAACCTATGCATTGAATAATTATAATAAAGAATATTATTGGGTAACAAAAGTGGATCAAGGGCACAACTTGCCTGGCACTTGAGATTCCAGTTACCAGGGTAATTCTTCAGATCCTTGTGACCGCACTGCTAGCCGTAGCAATACAAACAGACATGGTATAGACAAAATTAACATCACACCAAACATAATAACATACTTCATGATAACAATCTACGCTAAGCTACGAGATCGTGGGAACGAGAACCACTAAAATCGGAGTTACAGTTAAGGAGTTATGATTTTATAAAGGATTTATGTGATTAAAATGTTAAACTACATCATAAATTGGTTAATACAAATCATATAAGAGGTTATTCTATAAATAGTTATCTCAACTTTAATCTAAGTTATAAATTGATCATAGATCATATTCTAGTAGATAATGATGAGCACATTAACAAGACTAACCAACATAAATTAAATAAATATCTAATTATGAGAGAATGAGACATGGTATAATCAATGTTGTTATTGCGTAGTAAATACTTATACAAAACTAACGCAACTGGAACGAGTCAAGTTGGAATTAAAACAAAGAAGTTATGAATTTTCCAAGGGTTTTATGTGTTTAGTACAAGATTAAATAGGATATTAATTTTAATGTGACTTTCATGTCAAAATAGTGGTATTAAATGATAAACAATAATATTACAAAGTTATAGGAATTGGAATGGATAAATTTGGACTTCAAATGAATTTTCTACGAATTAAATAAATTCTAGCAATTGTTTTTATATTAATAATTCATTTTATAATTCAATTTATCTATTTTTCTTATTCACTGGATTGCGCAACAATTTGCAGAGAAGACAAGGGCTAATCTACAAAAATTCCAGAGTTTTAGAGCACCATTGCACTGGACGACAGGTTGATTAGTAAAGACGGTAGGGGTTCTTTTGTGAAATGAGCGACCGAAGGGGTATCTACGGATCTGGGCCGTCGGATCAACACCGAACGTCACAGATTAGATCCGACGTCCATCAACCTCGCGAGCAACCCTGGCCGTCGGATCCGGGATTCACGGTTCTGATTTAATGACTCGAAGGGGTACGCCAAGATTCGATCTAGGCCATTCCCTGCACGATCAACGGCTGAGGGCCAACTTCCCCTAGATATAATCCTAGCCCTACAGCGTTTGATCAACGGTTGCTGGACTTTTTCTACCCCATGGTGTCCAGACCCAGCCGACCGTGCTCTATGGCGGGAGTTCCAGCGCTTGCCACCGATCCCCACCAAAGTGCCGGTGACCCCCAGGCTCCGCCCGCGCCTGACCCCGCCACTACCGATTTGCAGAGTAACAAGATTATCCCTAGAATGCTTCACAGGGAAAGGGAAACTGAGCTCACCGGAGGTTAGTGCGCTAGGGAGAGGGGATGCTCGCCACCGATGACAAGTGACCCGGCGCCGGGACGAACGCCGCCGGTGTAGATATCTTCTCTCACCTCCCGTTCTGATTGCGTCGAGTGAAAAAGCGAGAGTGGTGACGCCCCAGCCCAGCCCCAAGGTCCTTCCAGCGCCCGAAGTCCAATTACGCCCAGGCCACCCAAAGCTTCCCCACACCGGCGAAGCACCCGCGTATCATTTGGCTAGGAATGGTGGCCAACACGCCGGCGGCCGCAGGTGGGGCATCGTGATCCCGGCGATTTCGCGAGGCAAGCAGGCAGTGAGGCCGCGACCTTGCTGCCTGGACGACGCATCAGGCTAGGGACAGTGGCGGCCGGTGGAGCTGTGGGTCCTGCGTTGTTCTGGCACCTCGGTAGTGACGACAAGTTGGTGAGGCATGTGCGGCTGTAGGATCTAGGACACCAGATAGAGGGGGGTGAATAGACGGTTTTGACTAAAATCAAAAACACTAGTGAAATTTAATCAATAAGACAAGAGGTATAAATTCTCTAGTGACAACAAGTAAACAATCTATGAGAATCAACTATGGTGATTGTATACACGAAGAACAATATGCGAAATACTAATCACTTGCACGGTAATAAGTAATGCAAGAAAAGAAAGACACCGGATTTTATCTCGTGGTATCGGTGATTTGCCGATCACCCCTAATCCACGTTGAGGTGGACTTCAAGCTCTCACTTGCTCCTCTATCAAGATGCGGCTTGATCTTTGAGCCAAGTAGACAAGAAATCACTCAATACCTCGTTTCCACTAATGTCACCTTTGCCGCTCCGGTGAGGTAGCCGCGAACCCCTCACAATCGACACCGTGGCTCCTACACAATCTTCTTGGAGAGCTCGACAGAGACAACACCCGAGCCATCTAGGAGGCGGCAACCTCCAAGAGTAACAAGCCAATGACGCTTGCTCGGTGTACCACCTAGTGCCTCAAGAATCACTAATGGATGCAAATGCACTAGTAACTCTCATTCTCTCACTAGAATGCAATCTCAAGCAAGGAGTGTGAGAGAATGAGTGGGAGGATCACAAATGAGCTCAATGTGTGCAAGGAATGGCCAAGAGAGCCCTCACACATGAGCTCCCCTTCTATTTATAGCCCACCTCAAAAATCCAACAGTTATGTGCAACTAGCACATTTTCTGCGCACACGCGGACGTTCCGCGCCCTGAGGCCGGACGGTCCGCCGTATAAATAACGACTATTTTTCCTATTTGAAATCTGTCAGAGCTGTCAGAAAAGCGAGGTCCGGACAGTCCGCCAACCTTGGTCGGACTGTCCGAGACCTGGCAACTTGGAGCACCAGTGCTCTGACCATGAAGAGTTAACACACGCGGACTGTCCGCCCTACAAGGCCGGACGGTTCGCGACCTGGGAGTCAGTACTGTCTAGGCTTATCCTCTGAACAGTCTGTAGTACAAATGTCCAAAAACACACAGTCCCTGCCCAAACCAATTTGGCACCTACGGACGGTCCGCCGACCCTGGCCGGACGGTCCGCATAAAAATACAGGGACTGTGCAGAGAGCAACCTTCTCTGGTCAGGACTGCGGACGGTCCGGCCCCAAGGCCCGGACGGTCCGCAGTACAAATTTACAGTACAAGACCAAAGTGAACATACTTCGGACCCCACTGGATGGATCGCGGACGGTCCGCCCACATGGCCCAGACGGTCCGCCAATCCCTTGACTTAGCAACTTTTCAAACATGCTTTTGAAAAGTTTTTTAACTCTCGAAATTGGAAGCGATGTTAGTCCTCATGCAAATGCAACCACTAGATGCTCTATGAGGCACTAAGTTTTACACAGACAAACGTCATTGACCCCTCTTAATAGTACATCCATCTAGCCTACTAATCCGGTCAAATATCTTCTCTAAACTCTTGGAGACCGGCAAAAACAAAAACCTATGTTATACCTTTGCCTTCACTTGATCTACAACCAATGCTTATAAATCTCCAAGATTTTCTGTTCTATGTGGTCCAACCCTACATTCTTATTTCTCCAAAAACCGTTAGTCCACAAACAATTGTCATTAATTACCAAAACATCACTAAGGGGCCTAGATGATTCACAATCTCCCCCTTTTTGGTAATTGATGACAACACTACACATTGTATCCAAGAGAAGTTTTGTTTTTCAAATCTCCCTCATACCTTAGGTATAAGAACGATTTTAGAGGTGAGTTTCATAAGACTTATCTTGATTTGAAGTTCTGTCCGAGAGATAGATAAATGTCAATAAAACTCATAGTGTAGGAATAGCTCCCCCTATGTGTGTGCGTGATATTTCTAGTTGAAGATATAACACACATAATCGATCGGAGTTTTGATGGAGATCTTCCTATAGTCATGGTTATCGAGGCATACAAGAAGTAATATGTAAAATAAGCGCATCAAATTTAATCACTCCTCGATCAACCATTCACAGATTAATTCGAACTAATTGAAACATAAGATTTAACACACATAGTTCAACACACAGAATATTACAAATATTTGTCCACAAACATAAGACATAGTTGACCAAATGCATAAGACATAATGTGCAAATAGTAACCAAGTGCATAAGACATAAGTTCAAATAGTGAGTTCAAATAGTAAACATGCACATGCAAAGTCTCAATGTCCACATGAGCGAGCTCCCCTTGAATATGACATTCCCAACTCCTCTTCTCTTCTCTCCCCCTTTGGCATCAATTGCCACAAAGGAGGGGTCTCACTGACCACTAGGTGGAGGATACATGCTGTAATAATGGGTGCTGAAGGTGTCGAAGAGAGAGGAGAACTGCCCAAAGTCTTGCTAGAGCTGGTGCTGCCTCTGACTTATATCTTGAATGCTTTCATTTGTAGACAGATTGTCAAACTGACTAGACAAAGCCCCCATATTATCCTGAAAACTTTGTTGCATTTTGTTCAGTCTGGTCATAATTGGATCAGTAACAGTGTCTTGGATGTGACTGCGAAACTCAGAAAGCTCAGAATTCAGCGGATCCAAGTTATCATCAATGCGAGCCTGCATCCTATCTGAAAGTCACCTAGAGGGGGGGGGTGAATAGGGCGAAATTGAAATTTACAAATTTAATCACAACTACAAGCCGGGTTAGCGTTAGAAATATAATCGAGTCCGCGAGAGAGGATGCAAAACAAATCGCAAGCGAATAAAGAGTGTGACACGCGGATTTGTTTTACCGAGGTTCGGTTCTCGCAAACCTACTCCCCGTTGAGGAGGCCACAAAGGCCGGGTCTTTTTCAACCCCTTCCCTCTCTCAAACGGTCCCTCGGACCGAGTGAGCTTTCTCTTCTCAAATCAACCGGGAACAAAACTTCCCGCAAGGACCACCACACAATTGGTGTCTCTTGCCTTGGTTACAAGTGAGTATTGATCTCAAGAAAGAATGAGAAAGAAGAAAGCGATCCAAGCGCAAGAGCTCAAAAGAACACAATAAATCACTCTCACTTAACACTAAGGCTTTTGTGGAATTTGGAGAGGATTTGATCACTTGGGTGTGTCTTGTATTGAATGCCTAGCTCTTGTAAGTAGTTGGAAGGTGGAAAACTTGGATGACTTGAATGTGGGGTGGTTGGGGGTATTTATAATCCCAACCACCAAACTAGCCGTTTGGTGGAGGCTGCTGTCGCATGGCGCACCGGACAGTCCGGTGCGCCACCGGACAGTGTCCGGTGCGCCAGCCACGTCACCAGGCCGTTGGGTTCCGACCGTTGGAGCTCTGACTGCTGGGCCTGCCTGGATGTCCGGTGGCACACCGGACATGTACTGTAGAGTGTCTGGTGCGCCACTTCGTGCGTGCCTGACTTCTGCGCACTCTGGCGCGCATTAATTGCTTCTGCAGGTGACCGTTGGCGCGAATTAGCTGTTGCTCCGCTGGCTCACCGGACAGTCTGGTGTACACCAGACATGTCCGGTGAATTATAGCGGAGCGAATTCCCGAAGCTGGCGAGTTCAGAGCCGCTCTCCTCTGGAGCACCGGACACTGTCCGGTGTACACCGGACAGTACGGTGAATTATAGCGAAGCGCCTCTGGATTTTTCCGAAGGTGAAGAGTTCAGCGTGAAGTCCCCTGGTGCACCGGACACTGTCCGGTGGTGCACCGGACACTACGGTGCGCCAGACCAGGGCTACCTTCGGTTATCCCTTGCTCTCTTTGTTGAACCCAATTCTTGGTCTTTTTATTGGCTAAGTGTGACCTTTTGGCACCTGTATAACTTATACACTAGAGCAAACTAGTTAGTCCAATTATTTGTGTTGGGCAATTCAACCACCAAAATCAATTAGGAACTAGGTGTAAGCCTAATTCCCTTTCAATCTCCCCCTTTTTGGTGATTGATGCCAACACAAACCAAAGCAAGTATAGAAGTGCATAATTGAACTAGCTTGCATAATGTAAGTGCAAAGGTTGCTTGGAATTGAGCCAATATAAATACTTATAAGATATGCATGGATTGTTTCTTTTATTTTTAACATTTTGGACCACGCTTGCTCCACTTGTTTTGTTTTTGCAAATTCTTTTGTAAATCCTTTTCAAAGTTCTTTTGCAAATAGTCAAAGGTAAATGAATAAGATTTTGCGAAGCATTTTCAAGATTTGAAATTTTCTCCCCCTGTTTCAAATGCTTTTCCTTTGACTAAACAGAACTCCCCCTAAATGAAATCCTCCTCTTAGTGTTCAAGAGGGTTTTAAGATATTGATTTTGAAAATATTACTTTCTCCCCCTTTTGAACAAAAGAAGATACCATTTGAAATTTACCAATTGAAAAACTCCTTTTTAAAAAAATTAGTTTGGTGGTGTGGTCCTTTTGCTTTGGGCTAATACTTTCTCCCCCTTTGGCATGAATCGCCAAAAACGGATACTTTGAGTGAAATATAAGCCCTTTCCTAACTACTTTCTCCCCTTTGGCAAATAAAACATGAGTGAATATTATACCAAAGCCGGAGTCCTTTTGCTTTGGACTCATGCTCTCTCCCCCAAAGATGGAGAGTGGCTCGGAGCGACGGCGAAGGATGAGTTATGGAGTGGAAGCCTTTGTCTTCGCCGAAGACTCCAATTCCCTTTCAATATACCTATGACTTGGTTTGAAATTCACTTGAAAACACATTAGTCATAGCACATGAAAGAGACATGATCAAAGGTATATGAATGAGCTATGTGTGCAATTTAACAAAAGAAGTTCCTAGAATCAAGAATATTTAGCTCATGCCTAAGTTTGTTAAAAGTTTGTTCATCTAGTGGCTTGGTAAAGATATCGGCTAATTGATCTTTAGTATTGATGTACGAAATCTCGATATCTCCCTTTTGTTGGTGATCCCTTAAAAAGTGATACCGAATGGCTATGTGCTTAGTGCGGCTATGCTCAACGGGATTATCCGCCATGCGGATTGCACTCTCATTATCACATAGAAGAGGAACTTTGGTTAATTTGTAACCGTAGTCCCTAAGGGTTTGCCTCATCCAAAGTAGTTGCGCGCAACAATGGCCTGCGGCAATATACTCGGCTTCGGCGGTAGAAAGAGCTACGGAATTTTGCTTCTTTGAAGCCCAAGACACCAAGGATCTTCCCAAGAACTGGCAAGTCCCCGATGTGCTCTTTCTATTAATCTTACACCCCGCCCAATCGGCATCCGAATAACCAATCAAATCAAATGTGGATCCCCTAGGATACCAAAGCTCAAACTTAGGAGTATAAACTAAATATCTCAAGATTCGTTTTACGGCCGTAAGGTGAGCTTCCTTAGGGTCGGCTTGGAATCTTGCACACATGCATACGGAAAGCATAATATCCGGTCGAGATGCACATAAATAGAGTAGAGAGCCTATCATCGACCGGTATACCTTTTGATCTACGAATTTACCTTCCGTGTCGAGGTCGAGATGCCCATTGGTTCCCATGGGTGTCTTGATGGGCTTGGCATTCTTCATTCCAAACTTGCTTAGAATATCTTGAGTATACTTTGTTTGGCTTAGGAAGGTGCCCTCTTGGAGTTGCTTCACTTGAAATCCCAAGAAGTACTTCAACTCCCCCATCATTGACATCTCGAATTTTTGTGTCATGATCCTACTAAACTCTTCACATGTAGATTCGTTAGTAGACCCAAATATAATATCATCAACATAAATTTGGCATACAAACAAATCATTTTCAAGTGTTTTGGTAAAGAGTGTAGGATCGGCCTTTCCGACTTTGAATCCATTAGTGATAAGGAAATCTCTAAGGCATTCATACCATGCTCTTGGGGCTTGCTTGAGCCCATAAAGCGCCTTAGAGAGTTTATACACATGATTAGGGTACTCACTATCTTCAAAGCCGGGAGGTTGCTCAACATAGACCTCTTCCTTGATTGGTCCATTGAGGAAGGCACTCTTCACGTCCATTTGGTAAAGCTTGAAGCCATGGTAAGTAGCATAGGCCAATAATATACGAATTGACTCAAGCCTAGCTACGGGTGCATAGGTTTCACCGAAATCCAAACCTTCGACTTGGGAGTATCCCTTGGCCACAAGTCGGGCTTTGTTCCTTGTCACCACACCATGCTCATCTTGCTTGTTGCGGAACACCCATTTGGTTCCTACAAAATTTTGGTTAGGACGTGGAACTAAATGCCATACCTCATTCCTAGTGAAGTTGTTGAGCTCCTCTTGCATCGCCACCACCCAATCCGAATCTTGAAGTGCTTCCTCTATCCTGTGTGGCTCAATAGAGGAAACAAAAGAGTAATGCTCACAAAAATGTGCAACACGAGATCTAGTAGTTACCCCCTTATGAATATCGCCAAGGATGGTGTCGATGGGGTGATCTCGTTGGATTGCTTGGTGGACTCTTGGGTGTGGTGGCCTTTGTTCTTCATCCTCCTTGTCATGATCATGTGCATCTCCCCCTTGATCATTGCCGTCATCTTGAGGTGGCTCATTTGCTTGATCTTCTCCTTTATCAACTTGAGCCTCATCCTCATTTTGAGTTGGTGGAGATGCTTGCGTGGAGGAGGATGGTTGATCTTGTGCATTTGGAGGCTCTTCGGATTCCTTAGGACACACATCCCCAATGGACATGTTCCTTAGCGCGATGCACGGAGCCTCTTCATCACCTATCTCATCAAGATCAACTTGCTCTACTTGAGAGCCGTTAGTCTCATCAAACACAACGTCACAAGAAACTTCAACTTGTCCAGAGGACTTGTTAAAGACTCTATATGCCCTTGTGTTTGAATCATATCCTAGTAAAAAGCCTTCTACAGTCTTAGGAGCAAATTTAGATTTTCTACCTCTTTTAACAAGAATAAAGCATTTGCTACCAAAGACTATAAAATATGAAATATTGGGCTTTTTACCGGTTAGGAGTTCGTATGTTGTCTTCTTGAGGATTCGGTGTAGATATAACCGGTTGATGGCGTAGCTGGCGGTGTTGACCGCCTCGGCCCAAAACCAATCCGAAGTCTTGTACTCATCAAGCATGGTTCTTGCCATGTCCAATAGAGTTCTATTCTTCCTCTCCACTACACCATTTTGTTGTGGCGTGTAGGGAGAAGAGAACTCATGCTTGATGCCCTCCTCCTCAAGGAAGCCTTCAATTTGAGAGTTCTTGAACTCTGTCCAGTTATCGCTTCTAATTTTCTTAATCCTTAAGCCGAACTCGTTTTGAGCCCGTCTCAAGAATCCCTTTAAGGTCTCTTGGGTATGAGATTTTTCCTGCAAAAAGAATACCCAAGTGAAGCGAGAATAATCATCCACAATAACTAGACAGTACTTACTCCCGCCGATGCTTATGTAAGCGATCGGGCCGAATAGATCCATGTGTAGGAGCTCCAGTGGCCTGTCGGTCGTCATGATGTTCTTGTGTGGATGGTGAGCACTAACTTGCTTCCCTGCTTGGCATGCGCTACAAATCCTGTCTTTCTCAAAATGAACATTTGTTAATCCTAAAATGTGCTCTCCCTTTAGAAGCTTGTGAAGATTCTTCATCCCAACATGTGCTAGTCGGCGGTGTCAGAGCCAGCCCATGTTAGTCTTAGCAATTAAGCAAGTGTCGAGTTCAGCTCTATCAAAATCTACCAAGTATAGCTGACCTTCTAACACTCCCTGAAATGCTACTGAATCATCACTTCTTCTAAAGACAGTGACACCTACATCAGTGAATAGACAGTTGTAGCCCATTTGACATAATTGAGAGACGGAAAGCAAATTGTAATCTAAAGAGTCTACAAGAAAAACATTGGAAATGGAATGGTCAGGTGAAATAGCAATTTTACCCAATCCTTTGACCAAACCTTGATTTCCATCCTCGAATGTGATAGCTCGTTGGGGATCTTGGTTTTTCTCATAGGAGGAGAACATTTTCTTCTCCCCTGTCATGTGGTTTGTGCACCCGCTATCGATGATCCAACTTGAGCCCCCGGATGCATAAACCTACAAAACAAGTTTAGTTCTTCACTTTAGGTACCCAAATGGTTTTGGGTCCTTTGGCATTAGATACAAGAACTTTGGGTACCCAAACACAAGTCTTTGACCCCTTGTGCTTGCCCCCAACATATTTGGCAACTACCTTGCCGGATTTGTTAGTTAACACATAAGATGCATCAAAAGTTTTAAATGAAATGTCATGATCATTTGATGCACTAGGAGTTTTCTTCTTAGGCAACTTAGCACGGATTGGTTGCCTAGAACTAGATGTCTCACCCTTATACATAAATGCATGGTTAGAGCCAGAGTGAGATTTCCTAGAATGAATTCTCATAATTTTGCTCTCAGGATAACCGGCAGGGTACAAAATGTAACCCTTGTTATCCTGAGGCATGGGAGCCTTGCCCTTAACAAAATTAGACAATTTCTTAGGAGGGGCATTAAGTTCGACACAGCCTCCCTGTTGGAAGCCAATGCCATCCTTAATGCCAGGGCGTCTCCCACTATAAAGCATACTACGAGCAAATTTAAATTTTTCATTTTCAAGTTCATGCTTGGCAATTTTAGCATCTAATTTTGCTATATGATCATTTTGTTGTTTCATTAGAGCCATGTGATCATGTATAGCATTAATATCAACATCTCTACATCTAGTGCAAATAGAAGTATGTTCAATGGTAGATGTAGAGGGTTTGCAAGATTTTAATTCTACAACCTTAGCATGTAATATATTATTTTTACTTCTAAGGTCGGAAATGGTAGCATTGCAAACATCAAAATCTTTAGCCTTAGCAAGCAATTTTTCATTTTCATCTCTAAGGCTAGCAAGAGAAATGTTTAATTCTTCAATCTTAGCAAGCAAATCATCATTATCATTTCTAAGATTGGGAATTGAAACATTACAAGCAATAGAATCAACCATAGCTAACAAATTAGCATTCTCATTTCTAAGGTTGTCTATAGTCTCATGGCAAGTGCTTAGCTCACTAGATAATTTTTCACATTTTTCAACTTCTAGAGCATAAGCATTTTTAACTTTAACATGCTTTTTGTTTTCCTTGATTAGAAAGTCCTCTTGGGAGTCCAAGAGATCATCCTTCTCATGGATGGCACTAATTAATTCATTTAATTTCTCTTTTTGTTGCATGTTTAAGTTGGCAAAAAGAGTACGCAAATTATCTTCCTCATCACTAGCATTATCATCGCTAGAGGATTCATATCTAGTGGAGGATTTAGATTTAACCTTTTTCTTTTTGCCGTCCTTTGCCATGAGGCACTTGTGGCCGACGTTGGGGAAGAGAAGTCCCTTGGTGATGGCGATGTTGGCGGCGTCCTCGTCTTCGGAGGAGTCGCTAGAGCTTTCGTCGGAGTCCCACTCGCGACAAACATGGGCATCGCCGCCCTTCTTCTTGTAGTACCTCTTCTTCTCCTTTCTTCTCCCCTTCTTGTCGTCGCCCCTGTCACTATCACTAGAAATAGGACATTTTGCTATAAAGTGACCGGGCTTACCACACTTGTAGCAAACCTTCTTGGAGCGGGGCTTGTAATCTTTCCCCCTCCTTTGCTTGAGGATTTGGCGAAAGCTTTTGATGACAAGCGCCATTTCCTCGTTGTCGAGCTTGGAGGCGTCAATGGGTGTTCTACTCGGTGTAGACTCCTCCTTCTTCTCCTCTGTCGCCTTAAATGCCACCGGTTGTGCTTCGGACGTGGAGGGATCTTCTAGCTCGTTGATCTTCTTTGAGCCCTTGATCATATACTCAAAGCTCACAAAATTCCCGATTACTTCCTCGGGAGTCATTAGTGTATATCTAGGATTACCACAAATTAATTGAACTTGAGTAGGGTTAAGGAAAATAAGTGATCTAAGAATAACCTTAACCATCTCGTGGTCATCCCACTTTTTGCTCCCGAGGTTGCGCACTTGGTTCACCAAGGTTTTGAGCCGGTTGTACATGTCTTGTGGCTCTTCTCCTTTGCGAAGCCGGAAGCGACCGAGCTCCCCTCGATCGTCTCCCGCTTGGTGATCTTGGTTAGCTCATCTCCCTCGTGCGTGGTCTTGAGGACGTCCCAAACTTCCTTGGCGCTCTTAAGTCCTTGCACCTTGTTATACTCCTCTCGACTTAGAGAGGCAAGGAGTATAGTTGTCGCTTGTGAGTTGAAGTGCTCGATTTGAGCCACCTTGTCCTCATCATAATCTTCATCCCCTACGGATGGTACCTGTACACCAAACTCAACGACATCCCATATACTTTTGTGGAGTGAGGTTAGATGAAATCGCATTAAATCACTCCACCTAGCATAATCTTCACCACCAAATGTTGGTGGTTTGCCTAATGGGACGGAAAGTAAAGGTGTATGTCTAGGAATGCGAGGATAGCGTAAGGGGATCTTACTAAACTTCTTGCGCTCATGGCGCTTAGAAGTTACGGAGGGCGCGTCGGAGCCGGAGGTGGAAGGTGATGAAGTGTCGGTCTCGTAGTAGACCACCTTCCTCATCTTCTTTATCTTGTCGCCACTCCGATGCGACTTATGGGAAGAAGCTTTCTTCTCCTTCCCCTTTCCCTTTTTGCGGGACTCTTCCGATGAAGCCTTCCCGTGGCTTGTAGTGGGCTTTTCGCCGGTCTCCATCTCCTTCTTGGCGTGATCTCCCGACATCACTTCGAGCGGTTAGGCTCTAATGAAGCACCGAGCTCTGATACCAATTGAAAGTCGCCTAGAGGGGGGGGGGTGAATAGGGCGAAACTGAAATTTACAAAGTTAATCACAACTACAAGACGAGTTAGCGTTAGAAATATAATCGAGTCCGCGAGAGAGGATGCAAAACAAATCGCAAGCGAATAAAGAGTGTGACACGTGGATTTGTTTTACCGAGGTTCGGTTCTCGCAAACCTACTCCCCATTGAGGAGGCCACAAAGGCCGGGTCTTTTTCAACCCCTTCCCTCTCTCAAACGGTCCCTCGGACCAAGTGAGCTTTCTCTTCTCAAATCAACCGGGAACAAAACTTCCCCGCAAGGACCACCACACAATTGGTGTCTCTTGCCTTGGTTACAAGTGAGTATTGATCTCAAGAAAGAATGAGAAAGAAGAAAGCGATCCAAGCGCAAGAGCTCAAAAGAACATAACAAATCACTCTCACTTAACACTAAGGCTTTTTGTGGAATTTGGAGAGGATTTGATCACTTGGGTGTGTCTTGTATTGAATGCCTAGCTCTTGTAAGTAGTTGGAAGGTGGAAAACTTGGATGACTTGAATGTGGGGTGGTTGGGGGTATTTATAACCCCAACCACCAAACTAGCCGTTTGGTGGAGGCTGCTGTCGCATGGCGCACCGGACAGTCCGGTGCGCCAGCCACGTCACCAGGCCGTTGGGTTCCGACCGTTGGAGCTCTGACTGCTGGGCCCACCTGGATGTCCGGTGGCACACCGGACATGTACTGTAGAGTGTCCGGTGCGCCACTTCGCGCGTGCCTGACTTCTGCGCGCTCTGGCGCGCATTAATTGCTTCTGCAGGTGACCATTGGCGCGAAGTAGCCGTTGCTCCGCTGGCTCACCGGACAGTCTGGTGTACACCAGACATGTCTGGTGAATTATAGCGGAGCGAATTCCCGAAGCTGGTGAGTTCAGAGCCGCTCTCCTCTGGAGCACCGAACACTATCCAGTGTACACCGGACAGTCCGGTGAATTATAGCGAAGCGCCTCTGGATTTTCCCGAAGGTGAAGAGTTCAGCGTGAAGTCCCCTGGTGCACCGGATACTGTCCGGTGGCACACCGGACAGTCCGGTGCGCCAGACCAGGGCTGCCTTCGGTTATCCCTTGCTCTCTTTGTTGAACCCAATTCTTGGTCTTTTTATTGGCTAAGTGTGAACTTTTGGCACCTGTATAACTTATACACTAGAGCAAACTAGTTAGTCCAATTATTTGTGTTGGGCAATTCAACCACCAAAATCAATTAGAAACTAGGTGTAAGCCTAATTCCCTTTCACTATCCATGCGTTGGTCCATATGAGTCATCATGCCCTGGAAGCGGCCATCCATGTGGGTCTGGAGCCCTTGCTGCATGTTCTAAAAGTAAGGATCAAAATAGCTTGGACCAGGCTGCCAGAACTGCTGAGGCTGAGGAGGAGGTGGAGTAGGAGGCATCTGCTCTGCATTAACTTCAGGAGCAACTCCTGCATCATCACCAGCTTCTTCCTCATCATCTGGGAAAGGAGTAAGAGGCCTGGTGAGGAATCCATCTCATTCTTGAAGGGCCTAAAAGGAGTGTGAGCTATCTCACAGTGCCCCTCAAATCTGGTCTTAGCTTTGGTGAGAGCCATAATGTATGGAGCATATGCTAAGTTCTGGTTCTTGTCTATCTTGAGGTCATTTAATTGTCTCATCATAAATAGCACAACATTCATTACCTCACCATTCATGATATGGTGGATAATGTTCCAGAACTTGTCTCTGATTTTGCTCTTAGCTCCACTCTTGGGAAGAATTGTTACTCTAGCAATTTTGTTAAACACAGCAGGATGATGCCTCAGTCTTGTAGTCTCACCAAATCGCCTAGGAATGCCTAGCCTCGCTGGCTCATAAAACTGCACAAATTCTTCAAAATTGTTCTCAGTATACAGATGGATCCCAACTGAAATTGTTTCATAGTTCAAACTGTTTGCAGTAGCAAACTCAGCAAAGGTTGCAGAATATCTCTTGAAGCCAGTCATCCAAGTGATTGACTGTTCATCAATATCAATCTCAGCAGTTGCCAGAAACTATTTTACAGCCATCTCACTGAAGTCTGTCCTCTGGCCCATAAAGTGATAAAGACCACATGCCTCGAATTTTGGAATCAAGTCCTCCATGACTGATTGACCCAGCATAAAAGTCCAATATATAACTTGATGCTTGTGAAAGTTTGTATCCATTAGTGTTCCCTAGAAGACATCAAACTGAAGCCGAGTGTGAAAGACATCAAACTGAAGCTGAGTGTGAAAGAACTGAATGTGGTGTCTGAGGGCAGATCATACTGATTCACTGTCCTCCTGGAGCAGTACTCAGCCATAGAGAATCGCCTCTTTGGATAAGTCCATCCGATGATGTCAATTGGATAGTCGGGATGAGCGTGTGGAACATCTTCTGTGTCCATAGAAACGTTACCCCCAGTTGAAGATTGGGCCTCTGAGTCTGTAGTTGGATTATAATCTGCATCATCTGCATGAGGGCACTTCGACTTGAAACGACCAGCAAGCTTCTTCCTAAGACCACCCAGACCACTGCAATATATGAGAAATAGCCACTGGTGAATAGTTGACAACACCACAATATAGAGAAAGAAAGTGGAATTTTCTGTCAGGGGCCAGACTATCCGCGCTAGGGGGTCGGACTGTTCACGCCAGGGGTCCGATGTGACACCCGGTTTGCAAAGAAGAGAAGTTGGAGGGTATTCTTTTTGTTTTTTTCTCTCTTTCGGTGGTTGCGTTTTGGGAATTTGGAATTTGAGGAAAAACATTCACCAGTAGGGCAGTAGAATTTCTTTGGTTAGGCGCTTGCATCGGGGTCGGGAGCCGTCGCGTGGGCGTGTTGGGCCGCAAATCTTGTTTCGGCCCACTAACCCCCATAACCCTAGCCGCCCTTCCCCTAACCCCCCCTATTCTTTGTGCAGCCGCCCCCCATTCCCCTACCCTCTTGGCCGCCCCCCTCCCATCTCCTCCTTTCTCAAGCACTTGCAGCCACACATCAAACCCTAGCCGCCCCCCATCTCCTCCTCCCATGGTGCCATCCGTTGCTGCTCGGATCTCCGTCGCGTGGTGCAAATCTTCAACGGTTTTCGGTGGAGGGAGGAAGGGAGGAAGAAAAGGGGGAGAACCCAAGGTGATTTTTGTGTTTATCTCTTGTTCATTTTATGCGGCAATCCAATTGTTTAGATGTTGCGTGTGCGATTTGGTAGAAGGGCTGTCCAGAATTTTAAGGGGGTGGACGAACAGCAGCAGAATTAGTGATTTCTGGGCATTTTTCGTGGAGAATTAAGGGGAATCAGTTTGGAAATCATGTAGAACTTTGGCATACCTTTCCAACGAGTATTTATGCGCTCAATTTGGAGTTATAAATTAAAAGTTATCACCGTTTGAAACCGCGTAGGTGGCTGTCCAAAAAAACAGATTTTCAGGGGGATGAACAACAGCAGTATTAGCAGTTTCTGTGGATTTTTCGGGAGTAATTAGTGTTAATCAGTATGAGAATCATGTAGGGCTTTATGTTATCTTTCCAACAAGTACTTATGCGCTCGATTCGGAGTTATAATTTAGGAGATATCGTTGTTTGAATCCGGTTATGTTGCTGTCCAAAAAAACAGATTTTTCAGGTGGGTGAACAGCAGTGGTATTAGCAGTTTCTGGGAATTTTTCGTGGGTAATTAGTGTTAACCAGTATGATAATCATGTAGGGATTTGTCTTATCTTTCCAATGAGTACTTATGCGCTTGATTTGGAATTATATTTTAAAAGATATCGCTGTTTGAATCCGGGTATGTCGCTGTCCAAAAGACAAAGAAAAACAGATTATAGGGTTCATCTTGTGGACTGTTTTGGGCTAATTAGATATTGAAATTTAATTATAAATTGTATACAAAACTTGTGGGAAATTTTATGTAGATGCCTCTGGAGTTTTTGTTTGTTACCACTGCTGTCATAATTTTAAAGTTATGAAATTATTAAGCAGCGCCGCTGCAGTTTGGTGGGTGTAGGGAGAGATGTAACCCGCGGCAGGGTTTGAGTTTGTGCGTAGTTGCGGCGTCGCTTATGAGCCTGATTATGTGAAATTGGTGCACTAAGTTGGGTGTCAAAAACAGGTGGTGGACTTCCGGATCGTACTTAGGGATTTGCTCGAACTTCCGGTAAAGGCAAGTAAATACAGTGGTGGTTGCTACCGTTTGGTTTGCATCCTATTCCCTGTCATTGAGTATGCATAAGTTTTAATTATGTTAATCATTGAATTCTATGATGAAGTTTATCTGTTTGGAAGTATTAATTCTCAATTGTCTAATATTGTGGATGATCATAATTTGGTAATGATATATGTGGTTGATTCCCATCTTGGATGAAGTTGAAGTATCTTTTTGAATTATGTTATATGAAGTGTTGTAGGCATGACATGCACATCGCATCATCCATCTTGCATTTTGAAGTTATGTCGTGATCTTATGGTCCGACCGTACCGGTACATTTTTAGCATCGTACGTTGCCCGAGGAGGGGTACGATGCGGCTTCATATCCTTAGTGGTATGAAGGCAGAAGTCATCCTTGCATTTGCAGACATTTGCACTCATGAGGAATATATGAAGTGTGACATTACTATGTTACTATTGTGGTTTATACCTGTGAGGTGTGGTAACTAGGTGTGTTGTACGTTGTATACGTGCTGCACCTTCGTAATAAGAAGGTTGTGGAATCAAGTGGTGGTAAAACAATGCAGGTACTCGATACATGTTGGGAATGAGGGGAGTAGCAGCACGTCCACTTTTACTCTCACGATAACGCTGCCAGGCGCAGCCATGATTTAATTAGAAACTTATTGTCAAAGGAAGTTTGTTTTCTTTATATGGTCGTGCGCACTGGTTAATTCAGTTCAGGTCGTATGTTTATCTTCCCTTGCTAGCCGATTAATAATACTTAGTATGTTTTAGTCATGATATATGTTTATACTCTGTTGCCCCCTCTTTTATGCAATCTTGCAAAGGGGATGCTGCCGAAATTTTATATATGGACGTCGGAAGTGTAGTTCAGTAGCATTCCGGGTTGTTTGTGGAACCCGGAGTGTTACATCTGAACTATCCGCGCCAACCTGGCGGACGGTCTGTGACTGGCCAGGGGCGATTTTTTAGAACCCTAGCCGCCCCATCCATCCAATCAACGATTCAACAGAAAATAACCATCCAAACTTGTTCAAATTTTTGCACAACATTCACAACGAGTAACACTAGCAATTCCACCAATCATATTTGTAAATCCACTGCTCAATTTTAGATCAGAGAGAAAATCCAAAGAATCCCCAAATTTGACTAAATCAGATAAAATCCATGAGATTTTGAAATACCGGGATGAAGACATGGTTGAGGAACTCCTAGCAATCTCCTGGACAGTCTGTGCGCAAGTTCGCTTCACCGTCCGCGCACAATCGACAAGAGTCACCTTTTGGCATGTGGTGTGCGAGAGAGAGAGAGAGAGAGACAACCGTTGAAAGTGACACTTTGACTGCCTCTGTCCGATTTATCTGCCTGTCACGGACGGTCCGCGTCCTGTCAATTCAGACGGTCTGCTTTGCTGACTCGGACTGTCGAGATCATGATACGGCGGACGGTCCGTGGTCCTTACCCGGACGGTCCGCGGCCTGATACTCAAATCTCCAAACTTCGTCCAGTTTCTGATTTTGAATTTCAAATTTGATTTGTCGCTCATATATGGACATTTTGACCAATCTAAGGGTTAGTATGCATGCATATACACATTATGTATTTGAGGAATACACATTTTCATATAAAACTATTTAGATCAAACGAGAATGAAAAATTCATTAAAAATACCCAATAAATAGCCTAGAGAGCATATTTAGAAGCGAAATGTAATACTACACATGTGTATTCAACCTCAAGCCACGTTTGAGAGATCGATCACATTCATTTCACTTCTTAATGTGCAAAATCTCGTTTCATCTAATGGCTTTGTAAATATATCGGCCAATTGATCATCCGTGCCAATTGAATATATAGTGATATCTCCCTTTCCAACATGATCTCTCAAGAAGTGATGTCGTATATCAATATGCTTAGTTCTTGAGTGTTGGATCGGATTTGTAGCCAATTTTACCGCACTCTTATTATCACACATGAGAGGCACATTCTTAAAAATGATCCCATAATCCAATAGAGTTTGTTTCATCCATAATAATTGAGCACAACAATTACCGACCGATATATATTCCTCCTCAGCGGTAGAGAGAGCAACGGAATTTTGCTTTTTAGAAGACCATGAAACAAGAGATCTCCCAAGAAATTGACAACAACCGGAGGTGCTCTTCCTATCAACTTTGCAACCCGCATAATCTGAGTCCGAATATCCAATTAATTCAAATTGAGCACCTTTGGGATACCATAGACCAATATTGGGGGTATACTTCAAATATCTTAGAATCTTTTTTGTGGCCTTCAAGTGAATCTCTCTAGATGAATCTTGAAATCGAGCACACATGCAAACACTAAACATAACATCGGGCCTAGATGCGGTAATGTAAAGCAAACTACCAATTATTGAGCGAAAGAGTTTTTGATCAACCATAGTACCTCCCTCAGCTAAGTCTAGATGACCATTTGTTGCCATAGGAGTCTTGATAGGCTTTGCATTCTCTAAGCCAAATTTCTTGAGCGTATCCTTCAAATATTTTGATTGACTTATAAAGATTCCATCTTTCAATTGTTTGATTTGAAGACCAAGAAAGAAGCTCAATTCTCCTATCATAGACATTTTAAATTCTTTTAACATCATTTTTCCAAATTTCGCGAAAGGGCCTCTAGCTGAGTTGGTTAGGTGGTCTGAGTAGCACTCCTTAGGTCCTGGGTTCGACTCCCGTGGGAGCGAATTTCAGGCTGTGGTTAAAAAAATCCCCTCGTCTGTCCCACGCCAAAGCACAGGTCTAAGGCTCAGCCCCGGTCGTGGTCGTTCTCACATGGGCTTCGATGCCGCTGTGTATGGGTGGGGCAGGGGTTCGGGGGTTTTCTTGACCTATGTGAGAAGGTCTTCTTCTTAATACAATGCCCGGGGGCTGTCTTACCCCCCCCGCAGGTCAAGTTTTTTTTATTTTTCCAAATTCCTCACAAAACAATTCATTAGTAGATCCAAAAATAATATCATCAACATAAATTTGACAAACAAACAAATCTTTGTCAATTCTTTTAGTGAATAGGGTAGTGTCAACCATCCTAATTTTAAAGTCTTTAGAAAGTAAGAAATCCCTAAGCCTTTCGTACCAAGCGTGTGGGGCTTGCTTAAGCCCATAGAGAGCTTTCTCAATTGAGTTCCACCAACATCATCAAGATTATCGCTTTCATCTTGAGACCCATTAGTTTCATCAAACTCAACATCATATGCTTCTTCAATAATACCATGAGTCTTGTTGAAAACTCGATAAGCCTTACTATTTGATGAATATCCAAGTAGAAAACCCTCATCACATTTCTTATCAAATTTAGAGAGCCGACTTCCCTTTCTCAAAATATAGCATTTGCAACCGAATACTCTAAAATATGAGATATTTGGCTTTCTACCAATGAGCAATTCATAGGGAGTTTTCTTCAAGAGCTTGTGACAATATAGCCTATTTGATGAATGACATGCGGTATTTATTGCTTCGACCAATAAGAAACTGACACATTATATTCCGCTAACATAGACCTACCCATATCAATGAGAGTCCTATTCTTTCTATCAACAATACTGTCGGAGAGGAAATTCTTCGGCCGGATGGCGGAACACACCCGCCCTAAATCCTAAGATGAGGAGGGGCCTAAGCGTTTTGTCTACTTGATGGAATCGGAAAGAACACAAGAACACACAAGGATTTAGAGTGGTTCGGGCCGCCAGAGCGTAATACCCTACTCCACTGTGTGCTGTATTGAGCTTGAGAGCTTGCATGAACTTGTGAGTTTGAGTGAGTGTGTCAGCCTAAGTTGGGTCTGCCTTGTAACGTCATGTGCCCTCCCGTTTATAGCTCAAGGGGGGCACGTACAAGGGTGCTGAGCCCCGACATGTGGGCCCAGGGGCAAAACGGAGGGAATACATATAGAAGTATCCAATGCTAGTGTCGCCCAGAAGATCTCCGAGCGCCATAATGTCCGTAGTCCATATAGTATTAATATCTCGCGGCTGCCTCCTCGATAATGCGCGAGTCATGATGAGCATAGTGTATGCCGCAGCACGGGCGTACTGCCTGCCAACGGAATGGATAGGCACGCCGCCTGCAGGATGGCCTGGTCACCGCCCGTCAGTGGAGTGGACAGGGCACATTAAATGCTGAGTCGGCACATCGCCTGCTAGTGGAATAGATAGGGCTCATTAAATGCTGAGGCGGCACATCACCTGCCAGTGGAATAGACAGGCGACGCGCCTTATCCGCAATAAATGCAGCGGCCACGCGGCTCAGAGGCCTTACGTCAGGCTCCACCCGCTGGCTTACGTCACGGGCAGTAGGCCACGTGGCAGCATCGGGTCTCCGCCTGAGTGGGGAGCAGAAGCATACACGGTATGGTCTAGACGCGTGTCGGCTCCGGACCCCCGCCTGGCCTTGATTAAGGCCTGGGTATTCTTTGTCCCAGTATCCCGGGACCTTGCTCTGAGTGGCCCGGGCCCCACACAGAGGGGTCCGGGTTCGCCCGTGGAGGTTCTGGACCGTACTCAGAGGTCCGGTCCGTGTACAGGGGTCCGACACTTTCCCATGGGGGTCCGGACCCACTATTGATATCCTAGAGTATATTGTCTTCTCTGGCCACGTGGCGACCCCAGAGCCGCCCACGTGGTGGGGTGGGGTGCTGTTTACCACGCGACTAGAGATAGCCACGTGGGCATAGTGCCTTCACACTGTAGTAAGGGGTACCCCTATTTCAGGGTACCAACAGTGGCCCCCGGGCCCACCTCAGGGGAGGATACGAGCCTGCAGGTGGGGCCAAAGCTTGATTGGCGATTGGCGTGCCGCTTCCGTGTGCCTCAGGGGAGGATACGAGCCTGTAGGTGGGGCCAAAGCTTGATTGACGATTGGAGCGCCGCTTCCGTGCGCTTGCTGACATAATCACTGCCAGTCCGCCTTCGGTCACGCCAACTGTCACGTCTGTCCCCGTGGCTGACTGACCCGCGGCCCCCACGCATGATGGTTTCGCTGGACCACGCGTGAGGCGCCTCGATACCGCTGCATTGGTTTGAAAAAATTACCTTCTCTGTCTTCTGCGGTGGCCCCGAGGAGGCGTAGTACTGGCGCGAGCGGTGGTTCACCTTCTCCGCACCCGGGAACCGGCACCCAAGGAGTATGACTCGTGGGCCCGGGCCCCCGTGTCAGAGACTGGGCCGTTGTTTCCGATGGGGATGGAGAGGCGCACTACTGTGGGCGGCGGTTCGCTCCTCGCGTGGTGGTTCGCCTTCTCAGCACTTAGAGACCCGCACACCAGCTATATGACTTGTGGGCCCGGACCCCCGTGTCAGAGGCTGGGTTGCATTGGTGCGCGTCGGGCGAGATGGGCGCGAGCGGGAGAGTCTTCCTTGAAAAGGGATTCACCCCGCATGCAGCAGTTACGCTTTCGCATTCTCTCCACTCGCTGCGCCCTTTCGCCTTCGAGCTCTCCGCGCCCTTTTGCATTCGAGCTCTCCTGGTCCACACCTGCGCCGCCGCTGACGCCATGACTTCGCTTGGCCAACCCGACCGCTTCTAGACTGAGGCGACGCTCGATGTGGTGTGCCACCTGCTTGGATGGAGCGCGCCGGCACTCGTCGGGAGGATCCGCGCTGGTGCCGTCATCCTCGGTGACCTCGCCGCCGGGGGAGTTCGTTTTGTTCACCTCCTACATCTCCTGCGGGTTGGTACTGCCGATCTCGCCTTTCTTCCTGCTGTTGTTGGAGGAGTTCGACCTCCAGCTTTAGCACCTCACCCCCCACTCCATCCTCCAGGCGGTCATCTTCGCCCACCTATGCGAGATGTTCGTGGGGGTGGCGCCCTGCACCTCCCACTTCCGCCATTTCTTTGTGCTGGTGAAGTCGGGCAAGGCGAAGGACCACCTTGGCGCCTACTACTTCCAGACAAGGCTGGATTCACCCGGCGCCTACATCCCCTCCCTTGGCGGCGCAAGGTGGGAGAACTGGCGCGACGACTGGGTGATCGCTAGCGCGGAGGCCAACGACCGCCTCGCCCTGCCGAGCGATGGGCCAAGACTCGACTGGAAGCAGTGGAGGGCCAAGCCATCCCTGGCGCCGGAGTTCCAGTTCGTACTGGACAGGATCAAGAGCTTGGCAGCGGGCGGCCTGACGTCGATGCACGTGGTCGGATACTTCCTGAAGCACTGGATTGTGCCGCTGCAGCAGAGGGCACGTCTATGTTGCTGGTTCACCGGCCCAAACGACATCAGTCGGATCCAGTGCGGGCCGGGGACCGACCTATCCTAGGAGGAGCTGGAGGTTCTGGTGAAGGGGATTACTGGTGAGTCCTTCGTCCATGAGTCTCTAATCCTCCCCGAGGGCGTCCCTGCGCTCTGCGACGACGCAGGGTTGAGGGCGGTGATTTTGGCCACACTGCCGACCCTCGACGAGCGCGGCATCGCGGTTCGCCAGACCGGCGGCTGGGACCCCTATCGCGGGATCCGGATCTCTGATGCACCGGTTGGAGGCCCCCAACGCCCCCACCAGAGTTTCCCACGCCCCCGCCGCGGCCCCCCGCCCCTTGGACAAGGGCAAAGGGGTTGCAAGCAGCTCCTCTGCCCCAGGCGGCGCTGGGATGTCGGAGGAGGAGAGGAGACGTCGGCTGCATCGTGCCGACGGATCGTTTGTTTCGGACCCCCCCCCCCCCCGTTGGGGCCGAGGAGGTTGGCTCCCAGAAGCGTCATAGGACTGCTGGCAGGGCCAAGGAGACCGGCTCCCAGGCAAAGGGCGCGTAGAGGCACGCCAATCCTCCGCCACCACAGCCATCGGGTCCGCCGCCACCACAACCACCACCACCGTTGGGCTCGCCGTCGCCAACAGCACCTGGGGATGATCTCCCCCAGGGGCACCAGCAGCAGTAGCAACAACAGCAGCAGCAGAAGCAGCGGTCGCCCCGCTTCCAGGGTCGCTAGAAGGTCCAGGGCCCCAAGTGAGTGTAGCCCCTTACTTTTTGATTAGTCTATTTAAAATGCTGACAGGTCTTAGCCCATCCTTTGCTTGTCAGGGCTTCCTCCCCCTCTGCTTCTAAGGTCGTGCCTCCACCGCCCCCGGCTGCTGCTGCCGAGACAGCGCCACCAGGCCCCCAGGCTCCAGCTGTGGGTCCGGCTGCAGCGGCGCCAACACCAAGTGGTGCCGCAGCGGCGGAGGGGGTCCCCACTGTTCCGACGGCTGCCACAGCCTCAACGACGATGATGCCATCAAGTACACCGTCGGCAGCGACAGGGGAGGCCCCAGCTACGCCCGCCGCTGCTATCGAGGTCGACGCGGGGTGTGCGTCTAGCTCCAACCCGCCGCCCACTCCGGAGGTGAAAGTCGCCTAGAGGGGGGTGAATAGGGCGAAACTGAAATTTACAAAGTTAATCACAACTACAAGCCGGGTTAGCATTAGAAATATAGTCGAGTCCGCGAGAGAGGGTGGAAAACAAATCGCAAGCAAATAAGGAGTGTGACACGCGGATTTGTTTTACCGAGGTTCGGTTCTCGCAAACCTACTCCCCGTTGAGGTGGTCACAAAGACCGGGTCTCTTTCAACCCTTTCCCTCTCTCAAACGGTCCCTCGGACCGAATGAGCTTCTTCTTCTCAATCAACCGGGAACAAAACTTCCCCGCAAGGACCACCACACAATTGGTGTCTCTTGCCTTGGTTACAATTGAGTTGATCACAAGAAAGATCGAAAGAAGGCACGATTGCAAAAGCCAAGTGACAAGAGCGGCTAATAACACACGGATCTTTCTCTCTCTCAAGTTACTAATCACTAATGATCACTTGTCTCAACTTTGGAACTTGGAGAGATTGGAGGCTTTAAATGTGTCTTGGAATGGATTGCTAGCTCTTGTATTGAATGTTGAAGGTTGGAATGCTTGGATGAAGTGAATGGAGGTGGTTGGGGTTGTATTTATAGCCACCAACCACTTCCTAGCCGTTGCTCCATTCTGCCGACCGCGGACGGTCCGCCCGCCTAGTCCAGACGGTCCGCCCCTATAGATCAACGGCTGAAAACGCAACGGTCAGCAGTAACGGCTATATTGCATTTAATGCGTCGTCAGATGTCAGATAAAGCCAGTCGCGGACGGTCCGGTCGTGCACCCCGGACGGTCCGCGAGGACGCTATAATTCATTTTTCCAAACCCATCACCTTCGGGTTTTTCGGTTCCTCACCTACCGGACGGTCCGCGCCTGAGGCTGGACGGTCTGCGCAAGGTCTCGGACGGTCCTTGCTTTTCCTCCGGACGGTCCGTAGTGTAGACTTGTATTTTTGCATTGGTTCTGTCCGAGGGTCATCCTGGTGTTGCGGACGGTCCGCCGCAAGGGCCCAGACGGTCCGCGCTTGGCCTGTTTTTCCAAAAAGCTTCTCCGGTCCGGAATAATCTACGGTATTCCGGACAGTCGATTTAGTATAGTTGTAGATGAACCTTTGGCACCTGTAGAATATATAATCTAGAGCAAACTAGTTAGTCCAATTATTTGTGTTGGGCAATTCAACCACCAAAATCAATTAGGAACTAGGTGTAAGCCTAATTCCCTTTGAATCTCCCACTTTTTGGTGATTGATGCCAACACAAACCAAAGAAAATATGGAAGTGCATAATTGAACTTGTTTGCATAATGTAAGTGCAAAGGTTGCTTGGAATTGAGCCAATATAAACACTCATAAGATATGCATGGATTGTTTCTTTATTTTTTAACATTTTAGACCATGCTTGCACCACATGTTTTGTTTTTGCAAATTCTTTTGTAAATTCTTTTCAAAGTCCTTTTGCAAATAGTCAAAGGTAAATGAATAAGATTTTGCGAAGCATTTTCAAGATTTGAAATTTTCTCCCCCTGTTTCAAATGCTTTTCCTTTGACTAAACAAAACTCCCCCTAAATAAAATCTTCCTCTTAGTGTTCAAGAGGGTTGTAAGATATCAGTTTTGAAAGTACTACTACCTCCCCTTTTGAACACAATAAGGTACCAATTTGAAATTTACCAATTGAAAATCCTTAGTTTTAAAATTAGGTGTTGGTGCGGTCCTTTTGCTTTGGGCTCATGCTCTCTCCCCCTTTGGCATAAATCGCCAAAAACGGAATCATTAGAGCCCTTTGAACTACTTTTCTCCCCTTTGGCAAATAAAACATGAGTGAAGATTATACCAAAGCTGGAGAGTTGCTCGGAGCGACGACGAAGGATGAGTTATGGAGTGGTGTGGAAGCCTTTGTCTTCACCGAAGACTCTAATTCCCTTTCAATACACCTATGACTTGGTTTGAAATTCACTTGAAAACACATTAGTCATAGCATATATAAAAAAGAGAGATGATCAAAGGTATATGAATGAGCTATGTGTGCAAATCAACAAAAGAAGTTCCTAGAATCAAGAATATTTAGCTCATGCCTAAGTTTGTTAAAAGTTTGTTCATCTAGTGGCTTGGTAAAGATATCAGCTAATTGATCTTTAGTGTTAATATTTGAAATCTCGATATCTCCCTTTTGTTGGTGATCCCTTAGAAAATGATACCGAATGGCTATGTGCTTAGTGCGGCTATGCTCAACGGGATTATCCGCCATGCGAATTGCACTCTCATTATCACATAGAAGAGGAACTTTGGTTAGTTTGTAACCATAGTCCCTAAGGGTTTGCCTCATCCAAAGTAGTTGCGCGCAACAATGGCCTGCGACAATGTACTCGGCTTCGGCGGTAGAAAGAGCTACGGAATTTTGCTTCTTTGAAGCCCAAGACACCAAGGATCTTCCCAAGAACTGGCAAGTCCCCGATGTGCTCTTTCTATTAATCTTACAGCCCGCCCAATCGGCATCGGAATAACCAATTAAATCAAATGTGGATCCCCTAGGATACCAAAGCCCAAACTTAGGAGTATAAACTAAATATCTCAAGATTCGTTTTACGGCCGTACGGTGAGCTTCCTTAGGGTCGGCTTGGAATCTTGCACACATGCATACAGAAAGCATTATATCCGGCCGAGATGCACATAAATATAGCAAAGAGCCTATCATCGACTGGTATACCTTTTGATCGACGGACTTACCTTCCGTGTCGAGGTCGAGATGCCCATTGGTTCCCATGGGTGTCTTGATGGGTTTGGCATCCTTCATCCCAAACTTGCTTAGAATATCTTGAGTATACTTTGTTTGGCTTAGGAAGGTGCCTTCTTGGAGTTGCTTCACTTGAAATCCTAAGAAGTACTTCAACTCCCCCATCATAGACATCTCGAATTTTTGTGTCATGATCCTACTAAACTCTTCACAAGTAGATTCGTTAGTAGACCCAAATATAATATCATCAACATAAATTTGGCATACAAACAAATCATTTTCAAGTGTTTTGGTAAAGAGTGTAGGATCGGCCTTTCCCACTTTGAAGCCATTAGTGATAAGAAAATCTCTTAGGCATTCATACCATGCTCTTGGGGCTTGCTTGAGCCCATAAAGCGCCTTAGAGAGTTTATAAACATGGTTAGGGTACTCACTATCTTCAAAGCCGGGAGGTTGCTCAACATAGCCCTCTTCCTTGATTGGTCCATTGAGGAAGGCACTCTTCACGTCCATTTGATAAAGCTTGAAGCCATGGTAAGTAGTATAGGCCAATAATATACGAATTGACTCAAGCCTAGCTACGGGTGCATAGGTTTCACCGAAATCCAAACCTTCGACTTGGGAGTATCCCTTGGCCACAAGTCGGGCTTTGTTCCTTGTCACCACACCATGCTCGTCTTGCTTGTTGCGGAACACCCATTTGGTTCCTACAACATTTTGATTAGGACGTGGAACTAAATGCCATACCTCATTTCTCGTGAAGTTGTTGAGCTCCTCTTGCATCGCCACCACCCAATCCGGATCTTGAAGAGCTTCCTCTATCCTATGTGGCTCAATAGAGGAAACAAAAGAGTAATGTTCACAAAAATGAGCAACACGAGATCTAGTGGTTACCCCCTTATGGATGTCGCCGAGGATGGTGTCGACTGGGTGATCTCGTTGGATTGATTGGTGGACTCTTGGGTGTGGCGGCCTTGGATCTTCATCCTCCTTGTCTTGATCATTTGCATCTCCCCCTTGATCATTGCCATCATCTTGAGGTGGCTCATCTTCTTGATCTTGTTCTTCATCAACTTGAGCCTCATCCTCATTTTGAGTTGGTGGAGATGCTTGCGTGGAGGAGGATGGTTGATCTTGTGCATTTGGAGGCTCTACGGATTCCTTAGGACACACATCCCTAATGGACATGTTCCTTAGTGCGATGCACGGAGCCTCTTCATCACCTATCTCATCAAGATCAACTTGCTCTACTTGAGAGCCGTTAATCTCATCAAACACAACGTCACAAGAAACTTCGACTTGTCCAGAGGAATTGTTAAAGACTCTATATGCCCTTGTGTTTGAATCATATCCTAGTAAAAAGCCTTCTACAGTCTTAGGAGCAAATTTAGATTTTCTACCTCTCTTAACAAGTATAAAGCATTTGCTACCAAAAACTCTAAAATATGAAATGTTGGGCTTTTTACCGGTTAGGAGTTTGTATGATGTCTTCTTGAGGATTCGGTGTAGATATAACCGGTTGATGGCGTAGCAGGCGGTGTTGACCGCCTCGGCCCAAAACCGATCCGAAGTCTTGTACTCATCAAGCATGGTTCTTGCCATGTCCAATAGAGTTCTATTCTTCCTCTCCACTACACCATTTTGTTGAGGGGTGTAGGGAGAAGAGAACTCATGCTTGATGCCCTCCTCCTCAAGGAAGCCTTCGATTTGAGAGTTCATGAACTCCGTCCCGTTGTCGCTTCTAATTTTCTTGATCCTTAAGCCAAACTCGTTTTGAGCTCGTCTCAAGAATCCCTTTAAGGTCTCTTGGGTATGGGATTTTTCCTGCAAAAAGAATACCCAAGTGAAGCGAGAATAATCATCCACAATAACTAGACAGTACTTACTCCCGCCGATGCTTATGTAAGCAATCGGACCGAATAGATCCATGTGTAGGAGCTCCAGTGGCCTGTCAGTCGTCATGATGTTCTTGTGTGAATGATGAGTACCAACTTGTTTCCCTGCTTGGCATGCGCTACAAATCCTGTCTTTCTCAAAATGAACATTTGTTAATCCTAAAATGTGTTCTCCCTTTAGAAGCTTATGAAGATTCTTCATCCCAACATGGGCTAGTCGACGGTGCCAGAGCCAACCCATGTTAGTCTTAGCAATTAAGCAAGTGTTGAGTTCAGCTCTATCAGAATCTACTAAGTATAGCTGACCCTCTAACACTCCCTTAAATCCTACTGAATCATCACTTCTTCTAAAGACAGTGACACCTACATCAGTAAATAGACAGTTGTAGCCCATTTGACATAATTGAGAAACGGAAAGCAAATTGTAATCTAAAGAATCTACAAGAAAAACATTGGAAATGGAATGGTCAGGTGATATAGCAATTTTACCCAATCCTTTGACCAAACCTTGGTTTCCATCCCCGAATGTGATAGCTCTTTGGGGATCCTGGTTTTTCTCATAGGAGGAGAACATCTTCTTCTCCCCTGTTATGTGGTTTGTGCACCCGCTGTCGATGATCCAACTTGAGCCCCCGGATGCATAAACCTACAAAACAATTTTAGTTCTTGACTTTAGGTACCCAAATGGTTTTGGGTCCTTTGGCATTAGTCACAAGAACTTTGGGTACCCAAACACAAGTCTTTGATCCCTTGTGCTTGCCCCCAACATATTTGGCAACTACCTTGCCGGATTTGTTAGTTAGCACATATGATGCATCAAAAGTTTTAAATGAAATGTCATGATCATTTGATGCACTAGGAGTTTTCTTCTTAGGCAACTTAGCACGGGTTGGTTGCCTAGAACTAGATGTCTCACCCTTATACATAAATGCATGGTTATGGCCAGAGTGAGACTTCCTAGAATGAATTCTCCTAATTTTGCTCTCAGGATAACCGGCAGGGTACAAAATGTAACCCTCGTTATCTTGAGGCATGGGAGCCTTGCCCTTAACAAAGTTGGACAATTTCTTAGGCGGGGCATTAAGTTTGACATTATCCCCTTTTTGGAAGCCAATGCCATCCTTAATGCCAGGGCGTCTCCCACTATAAAGCATACTACGAGCAAATTTAAATTTTTTATTTTCAAGTTCATGCTCGGCAATTTTAGCATCTAATTTTGCTATATGATCATTTTGTTGTTTAATTAGAGCCATGTGATCATGTATAGCATTAATATCAACATCTCTACATCTTGTGCAAATAGAAGTATGTTCAACGGCAGATGTAGAGGGTTTGAAAGATTTTAATTCTACAACCTTAGCATGTAATATATCATTTTTACTTCTAAGGTCGAAAATGAAAGCATTGCAAACATCTAATTATTTAGCCTTAGCAAGCAATTTTTTGTTTTCATCTCTAAGGCTAGCAAGAGAAATGTTCAATTCTTCAATCTTAGCAAGCAAATCATCATTATCATTTCTAGGATTGGGAATTGAAGCATCACAAACATTTAAATTAACCTTAGCTAACAAATTAGCATTTTCACTTCTAAGGTTGTCTATTGTCTCATGGCAAGTGCTTAGCTCACTAGATAGTTTTTCACATTTTTCTACTTCTAGAGCGTAAGCATTTTTAACTTTAACATGCTTCTTGTTTTCTTTAATAAGGAAGTCCTCTTGGGAGTCCAAGAGATCATCCTTCTCATGGATAGCACTAATCAATTCATTTAATTTTTCTTTTTGTTGCATGTTTAGGTTGGCAAAAAGGGTTCGCAAATTATCTTCCTCATCACTAGCATTATCATCGCTTGAGGACTCATATCTAGTGGAGGATTTGGATTTAACCTTCTTCTTTTTGCCGTCCTTTGCCATGAGGCACTTGTGGCCGACGTTGGGGAAGAGAAGGCCCTTGTTGATGGCGATGTTGGCGGCGTCCTCGTCGGAGGAGCTCTCGTCTGAGTCCCACTCGCGGCATATATGGGCGTCGCCACCTTTCTTCTTGTAGTATTTCTTCTTTTCCTTTCTTCTCCCCTTCTTGTCGTCGCCCCTATCACTATCACTAGATAATGGACATTTTGCGATAAAATGACCGGGCTTACCACATTTGTAGCACACTTTCTTGGAGCGGGGTTTGTAGTCCTTCCCCCTCCTTTGTTTGAGGATTTGGCGGAAGCTCTTGATGACGAGCGCCATTTCCTCGTTGTCGAGCTTTGAGGCATCGATTGGTTGTTTACTTGGTGTAGACTCCTCCTTCTCCTCCGTCGCCTTAAATGCGACCGGTTGTGCTTCGGATGTGGAGGGATCATCTAGCTCGTTGATTTTCTTCGAGCCCTTGATCATATACTCAAAGCTCACAAAATTCCCGATTACTTCCTCGGGAGTCATTAGTGTATATCTAGGATTACCACGAATTAATTGAACTTGAGTAGGGTTAAGAAAATAAGTGATCTTAGAATAACCTTAACCATCTCGTGGTCATCCCACTTTTTGCTCCTGAGGTTGCGCACTTGGTTCACCAAGGTTTTGAGCCGGTTGTACATGTCTTGTGTCTCTTCCCCTTTGCGAAGCCGGAAGCGACCGAGCTCCCCCTCGATCGTTTCCCGCTTGGTGATCTTGGTTAGCTCGTCTCCCTCGTGCGCGGTCTTGAGGACGTCCCAAACTTCCTTGGCGCTCTTTAATCCTTGCACCTTGTTGTACTCGTCTCTACTTAGAGAAGTGAGGAGTATGGTTGTGGCTTGGGAGTTGAAGTGCTCGATTTGGGCCACCTCGTCCTCATCATAATCCTCATCCCCTACGGATGGTACCTGTGCTCCAAACTCAACAACATTCCATATACTTTTGTGTAGTGAGGTTAGATGAAATTTCACTAAATCACTCCACCTAGCATAATCTTCACCGTCAAAGGTTGGCGGTTTCCCTAATGGAACGGAAAGTAATGGAGTATGTCTAGAAATGCGAGGGTAGTGTAAGGGGATCTTACTAAACTTCTTTCGCTCATGGCGCTTAGAAGTTATGGAGGGCGCGTCGGAGACGGAGGTGGAAGGTGATGAAGTATCGGTCTCGTAGTAGACCACCTTCCTCATCTTCTTTTTCTTGTCGCCACTCCGATGCGACTTGTGGGAAGAGGATTTCTTTTCCTTCCCTTTCTTTTTGTTGCGGGACTCTTCCGATGAAGCCTTCCTGTGACTTGTAGTGGGCTTGTCGACGATGGGCTTGTCGCCGGTCTCCATCTCCCTCTTGGCGTGATCTCCCGACATCACTTCGAGCGGTTAGGCTCTAATGAAGCACCGGCCTCTGATACCAATTGAAAGTCGCCTAGAGGGGGGTGAATAGGGCGAAACTGAAATTTACAAAGTTAATCACAACTACAAGTCGGGTTAGCGTTAGAAATATAATCGAGTCCGCGAGAGAGGGTGGAAAACAAATCGCAAGCGAATAAGGAGTGTGACACGCGGATTTGTTTTACCGAGGTTCGGTTCTCGCAAACCTACTCCCCGTTGAGGTGGTCACAAAGACCGGGTCTCTTTCAACCCTTTCCCTCTCAAACGGTCCCTCGGACCGAATGAGCTTCTTCTTCTCAATCAACCGGGAACAAAACTTCCCGCAAGGACCACCACACAATTGGTGTCTCTTGCCTTGGTTACAATTGAGTTGATCGCAAGAAAGATCGAAAGAAGGCACGATTGCAAAAGCCAAGTGACAAGAGCGGCTAATAACACACGGATCTTTCTCTCTCTCAAGTTACTAATCACTAATGATCACTTGTCTCAACTTTGGAACTTGGAGAGATTGGAGGCTTTAAATGTGTCTTGGAATGGATTGCTAGCTCTTGTATTGAATGTTGAAGGTTGGAATGCTTGGATGAAGTGAATGGAGGTGGTTGGGGTTGTATTTATAGCCACCAACCACTTCCTAGCCGTTGCTCCATTCTGCCGACCGCGGACGGTCAGCCCGCCTGGTCCGGACGGTCCGCCCCTGTAGATCAATGGCTGAAAATGCAACGGTCATCAGTAACGGCTATATCAACGGCTATATTGCATTTAATGCGTCGTCAGATGTCAGATAAAGCCAGTCGCGGACGGTCCAGTTGTGCACCCCGGACGGTCCGCGAGGACGCTATAATTCATTTCTCCGAACCCGCCACCTTCAGGTTTTTTGGTACCTCACCTACCGGACGGTCCACGCCTGAGGCCGGACGGTCCGCGCAAGGTCTCGAACGGTCCTTGCTTTTCCTCCGGACGGTCCGTAGTGTAGACTTGTATTTTTGCATTGGTTCTGTCCGAGGGTCATCCTGGTGTTGCGGACGGTCCGCCGCAAGGGCCCGGACGGTCCGCGCTTGGCCTGTTTTTCCAAAAAGCTTCTCCGGTCCGGAATAATCTACGGTATTCTGGACAGTCGATTTAGTATAGTTGTAGATGAACCTTTGGCACCTGTAGAATATATAATCTAGAGCAAACTAGTTAGTCCAATTATTTGTGTTGGGCAATTCAACCACCAAAATCAATTAGGAACTAGGTGTAAGCCTAATTCCCTTTTAGGAGGAGACAGAGGTGATTTTTGGGCGGCGGCTCCGGTCCGGCGCCGAGCCAGAAGCGGCGTCGATTCCCCTCCCCCGGGTGCTATCTCGCGCCCATCAGGCCCTCCAAGAGACTAAGGCGGCGATCCTGCAGGAGTGGGAGGCGCTCGAGGCCGAACACCAGCGCCTCAGCGACTAGCGTACCCAGCTAGAGGAGCGCACCAAGGCAGCATCCCATCAATTCGCCTTCGAGCAGTCCGAGCTTGAGCGGGACTGCAAGGACTACAAGAAGGACCTCCAGAAGGTGTTCGCTCGGGAGCTGGAGGTGGCCCGGAAGGAGAAGAAGCTGGCCAAGAGGGAGGAGCATTTGGACCAGAGGGAGGAAGTCATCATGGAGCTCCAGGGCAAGCTGAATGCCCTTAACAAAATCCTGGAGGAGCAGCGGGCTGATCAGACCGCGACTGTGGAGAGCCTGCAAAGGCTGCAGCGCAAGCTTGATGGCAAGGCCCAAGACGCCGCCCTTGCCGAGGAGAAGCTCAAGGCGAAAGGTGAATCCTTGGACAGGCGGGAGGCGGACCTCGCTGGGCGGGCAGCGAACCTCACCAGGCGGGAGAAGGATCACGCCTTCAAGAAGGAAATGCTTGAAAGGAGGGAGAAGTTGCTGGCCAAGCATGAGCTTGAGGCGGAAGAGAAGGAGTGGACGCTGGAGGAGCGGGTCCGCCAGTTCGAGTGGCGCAGGCGGCACAGGCAGCACCAGGCCCCCAGGCGGTGGAGGCGATGAGGAAGACACTCGAAGATCTCTAGGTGGAGCAGCGCGCTGGGGTCCAGCGCATCGCCGCATGGGCCGATGAGGCGAGCACGACACTGGTGCCGCTAAGGGTGAGTCCCATCCTGGTGTCAGAGCTGCCAACGTCCATCTCCGACGCGCTCCCGGTGCTGGACTCCGCCGCCGACCGCCTCCGACGCCTAGACCAGATCCTTGGCGCCCGCCTGGAGGCCGAGGGCGACAGGCTCTGCCGGGCGGTGATTGAGTACATCCTGACATGCTTCCGGAGCCATGACCTGGCCATCTCCTTGGAGCCGGGGATCTCTGGTCCGGTGGCCGACACCGAAGACGCCGCCCGGGAGGGCATACAAGATACTGTGGAGGTGGTGGCCGAGCGCTTCCAGCGGGATCCTGTCGATGATTAGTGGCTAGATCTATAGAAATAGGGCAAGGGTTCCGCTGGGGTGCGGCTTGTAACATTTTTTGGTTTTGTAAAATACTTTTGGGAAGTATTAACCTAACAGTGACAGAACTTATCTGTATGCTATTTGTCTTTGCTGTGTGCGTCGTTATCACCTTCTCCCTGGTACTTGGCCCCCTTGGGATGTAGGCTCGACGTGTCGAGGCTGGATGCCAGTATACTTAAGAAAGAATTGGTGACCGGGCCCCAGGAGGCAGTCTCGACTGGGACCCGGATCTGCACACAGCCTTGGCTAGGAAGCTTTAGTAGTGCACCCATAGGACCCACTAACTGGTAACTTTTATCCTTTGATTCACGCAACAGGACCTGCAGGGCTTAGACCGGGAAGCCAATCCGCGTGCCCAGACCCCCTAGATCACAGTTCCAAATACTAGGGCACCCGTCGCAGAGTGGTGGAGCGTGTAGGCTTAGGGTACGGGACCAGGCTAAGCGGCTACACAACTTCAGACCACCCCAGGGGACGTGTGTCCGTTCTCTAGAACTGGACCCCAGGTTGCTGGACCCACAGGATTATAGTTCTAAATACTAGGGTACCCGTCACAGAGTGGTGGAGCATGTGGGCTTAGGGTACTGAACCAAGCTAAACGGCTACACAGCTCCGAACCACCCTAGGAGACAAGTACTCGTTCTCTAGAACTGGCCCCCAGGCTGTCGGACCCCCCTACCGAGGGATCCCATACTGCAAACCTGGCTACTCAATTTAGATGTTATTATACCAGCAAGGGTGGGAACTGTATGGGTGGGTTAGATAAAAATGATGCTCGTCAATTGAAAAAATAAGATCATCACAAAAACAAATCTGGGGCAAATCTTTTCTTTATAACTTGATATTCATGAGTGTAGGCCAACAGACCAGGTTTATGAGGGCGGACCTCACCGGGCTGGCGTACATATATGTGCAGCTTAGTTACAAAAGAAAAACACTGAATCCCTAGGCTTGTTTCTATGGGAAAAACTTACGGAGATGCTCTATGTTCCAGGGATTGGGAAGAGGCTCTCCTTCAGTTGTAGCAAGGCGGACACACCCGGGTCGGCATATTTTTGTCACCTTGAAGGGTCCTTCCCAGCTGGGGGAGAGTTTGTGGAGCCCTTCTCGGTTTAGTACTCGCCTTAGGACCAGGTCCCCGACCCGGAGCTCCCTACTATGCACGAACCGTTGGTGGTAGCGCCTGAGCGCTTGGTTGTACCATGCATTTCGGATCGCCGCTTGCCATCTGCGCTCGTCGATGAAGTCCACGTCCTCACGTCGTAGCTATTCCTGCATAGACTCATCGAAAGCTTGGACCCGTGGGGAGCCCATAATGATTTCCGGGGGAAGGCAGGCTTTGGCCCCGTAGACCAGGAAGAACGGGGTCTCCCCAGTAGCTCGGCTGGGTGTGGTCCGGTTTCCCCATAGCACTGACGGAAGCTCGTTGACCCAATTTGCACCATGCTTTTTCAAGTAGTCGTAGGTGCGTGTCTTGAGTCCCCTGAGGATTTATGCATTTGCCCTCTCCACTTGGCCATTGCTCCTTGGATGAGCTATGGACGCAAAGTAGAGCTGGGTACCGATGTCCTCGCAATACTCCTGGAAGATCTGACTTGTAAATGGGTCCCGTTGTCCATAATGATATGGCTTGGGACCCCAAATCTACAGACGATCGACTTGAGGAAAGCAACAACAGCACCCTGGGTGATATTGACCACAGGGGTGGCCTCTGGCCACTTTGTGAACTTATCGATGGAGACGAAGAGGAACCGACACCCGCTGACGGCCCTGGGGAGTGGTCCCAGGATATCCACCCCCCATACGGCGAATGGCCAGGAGGGTGGAATCATATGCAGAGCCTAAGCTGGTGTGTGTATCTGCTTTGCATGGAACTGGCATGCCTTGCAGGACTTTACCATCTCAGCTGCATCCTGGAGAGCGGTTGGCCAGTAAAAGCCATGCCGGAAGGCCTTACCAACCAGTGTGCGGGATGATGAATTACTTCCGCACTCTCCTTCATGGATCTCCGTGAGCAACTCATGACCCTCCTCCTGGGTAATGCATCGCATGAGAATGCCGTTGGCGCCACGGCGGTAGAGATCCCCTTCCACCACCGCGTGCGTTTAGCCAACCGCACTATGCACTCGGCGAACACATGGTCTTCAGGAAGGATATTTTCCTTCAGGTAGTCCTGGATCTCGGAGATCCATGCATCGGGACCACTCTGAGATATTGACTGTGTCGCTACGGGACTGGCAGGATTTCCTATAGCACACACAGCCTTCAGTGTTTTCTATATATGGAACGCCACCGGGACTGCTAGCTTCGAGGTGCTAGTCTCGCCCCCTTCGCCCAGTTCGGCCGACTGGGCGGTGGGTCTCAGCAGCCGTCTTTCGAAGACGCCCTCGGGCATGGGTGCCCAAGTTGATGCCCTCACGGAGAGGTCATCTGCCGCCGAGTTGTCAGCCCGAGGAACGTGTTGCAGTTCCAGGGCAGTGAAGTCCTTTTCCAGCTTCCTCACGTGAAGTTGTGAGATTCTTGATACAGTTGAACTCATTTATGTCAAGAGCATCATAGAATACATTCATGGTTTGATCATTTGTAAGAATGTTTTCATTGTCACTAGCCGATGGTTCATCTTCTTTCAACACAACAAACCCATCCTTGACAATTGGCCAAATTTTTCCACCCATTGCTCTAAGATGCATTGACATTCTTATTTTCCAATAGTCGTAGCTATTCCCATCAAAATGCGGTGGCTTCCCAATGTGCACATTGTTGTCACTAGCCATTTGGTCCCACTCCAGGATGATTAGATCCACAAACAATGGAGTCCTCGGCTCTGATACCACTTGTAGGATCTAGGACACCGGCTAGAGGGGGATGAATAGACGGTTTTGACTAAAACAAAAAACACTAGAGAAATTTAATCAATATGACAAGAGGTATAAATTCTCTAGTGACAACAAGTAAACAATCTATGAGAATCAACTATGGTGATTGTATACACAAAGAATTGAGAGCACCTAGAGGGGGGTGAATAGGTGATCCTGTAAAAACTTGAAACTTATAGCCACAAAACTTGATTAAGTGTTAGCACAATAGAATCAAGTGGCTAAGAACCGAGCTCTTGTGAAACACAATAGTAACAAAGAAAACAAGCACAAGAGACACGATGATTTATCCCGTGGTTCGGCCAAGTATAACACTTGCCTACTCCACGTTGTGGCGTCCCAATGGACGAGGGTTGCACTCAACCCCTTTCAAGTGATCCAATGATCCACTTGAATACCACGGTTGTTTTCTTTCTTATACTCTTTCCCGTTTGCGAGGAATCTCCACAACTTGGAGTCTCTCGCCCTTACAACAAAGATCAAAGTGAAAGCACTTAGAGTAAGGGAGGGAAGCAATACACACAAATCCGCAGCAATACGCACACACACAGCCAAGACTTGAGCTCAAATGAATCGCAACAAGTTCACCACTAGAACAGAGCTCAAATCACTGAGAAAGTCAATCAAGTGCGCGGAGATGGAGTGTGGAAGACTTAGAATGCTCAAAGTATGCTTAGGTGTCTCCTCCATGTGCCTAGGGGTCCCTTTTATAGCCCCAAGGCAGCTAGGAGCCGTTGGAGGCATTCTTGGCGGGCAATTCTTGCCTTCTGTCGGGTGGCGCACTGGACAGTCCGGTGCACCACCGGACGTCCACTGTTCATTGTCCGGTGCGGATCTCCTTCCTAAAATGGCACAACCGACCGTTGCAGAATTGTAGCCGTTGGCGCACCGGACACTGTCCGGTGCACACCGGATAGTCCGGTGCCCCCAGCCGACCGTTGGCTGGGGCCACGCGTCGCGCGCGGATTGTGCGGCCGACCGTTGTGCTGGCGGCCGTTGGCTCACCGGACAGTCCGGTGAATTATAGCCGTACGCCGCCACAGTTTCCCGAGAGTGGCCAGTTCGCCGGAGTCCAGCCTGGCACACCGGACACTGTCCGGTGCACCATCGGACACTGTCCGGTGCACCTAGACTGAGCAGCAGTTGGCTGTACACAGCCAACTCTTTTCCAATCCTTTTCTTTCCCTGATTCTAGCACTTAGACAAATATATTAGTACGTAAAAACCAATGTACTAAGTCTAGAACCATACCTTCTTGTCGATTCGCACTTCATCCATCATTTGACATATAATTACTCACTCAATATGTGTTGGGCACTTAATCACCAAAATATACTAGAAATGGCCCAAGGGCACATTTCCCTTTCAATCTCCCTCTTTTTGGTGATTTATGCCAACACATCAAAAAGCAACAAATGGAAGTGCAACATCAATGCAATTGAGAACAAAAATAGTCTTTGACAAGATTTGACATATTTGGATCGTTCTTCGCCACCACTTGGTTTGTTTTTGCAATTCAAATTCATTTTCCTATCTCTAAGTTAAACACACATGTTTAGACACAAGGAGAGATAATCCAAGAGTAAAAATGATTAAGAGCCAAAAACTCCCTCTTTTTCCCATAATCAAACATTCTCCCCACAAGAGACCAAATTTTGATAGTAAGAGTTATTTTGACAAATCAAAAGTTCTACTCTACTCTTTTTCAAAAATTTCACAAGTGGTAGCTGATCCATTTGCTTTGGCCTTATTTTCTCCCCCTTTGGCATTAAGCACCAAAACGGGATCAATCTTGGCCCTTTAACCCCATTGCCTCACCAAAATTGTCATTTAAGAGCAAAAGGCAATAAGTGTATAGAGATGAACTTGGAGTTAAGTACCCTCTCATCGGAGTGCAGTGGAAGTCTTTCATGGTCCAAGTCCACCTTTCCCATTCAATCCACTTTTGAGACTAAAACAAATAAACTCAAACACAAGGTTAGTCTCAAAGTGTCAAGTTGTAGCATGCCTCCCCCTAAATAAGTGCATCACTTGCAAATGGACTTGTGAGGTCCGGGGGTCATGGGTACAACTTGAGCACTACCAATGAACAAAATCGATTGAAATGCATAAATTACATGATCAAAGGCATAAAACACATGTATGCAATAGATCAATCCAAGTTCCGTGAATCTAAGACATTTAGCTCACTACGCAGCCTGCAAAAGGTCTTCTCATCTAAAGGCTTGGTAAAGATATCGGCTAGCTGGTTCTCGGTGCTAACATAAAACACTTCGATATCTCCCTTTTGTTGGTGGTCTCTCAAAAAGTGATGTCGGATGTCTATGTGCTTAGTGCGGCTGTGTTCAATAGGATTATCCGCCATGCGAATTGCACTCTCATTATCACATAGGAGTGAGACTTTGCTCAGATTGTATCCAAAGTCCCAGAGGGTTTGCCTCATCCAAAGTAGTTGCGCGCAACACTGTTCTGCGGCAACGTACTCGGCCTCAGCGGTGGATAGGGCAACAGAGGTTTGTTTCTTTGAACTCCAAGACACCAGGGACCTTCCTAGGAATTGGCACGTCCCTGATGTACTCTTCCTATCAACCTTGCATCCAGCATAATCGGAGTCTGAGTATCCAATCAAGTCAAAGGTAGACCCTTTTGGATACCAGATCCCGAAGCAAGGCGTAGCAACTAAATATCTAAGTATTCGCTTAACGGCCACTAGGTGGCATTCCCTTGGATCGGATTGAAATCTAGCACACATGCATACACTTAGCATAATATCCGGTCTACTAGCACATAAATAAAGCAAGGATCCTATCATAGACTGGTATGCCTTTTGATCAACGAACATACCTCCTTTGTTGAGGTCGACATGTCTGTCAGTTCCCATTGGAGTCTTTGCGGGCTTGGCGTCCTTCATCCCGAACCGCTTGAGCAAGTCTTGCGTGTACTTTGTTTGCGAGATGAAGGTGCCGTCCTTGAGTTGCTTCACTTGGAACCCAAGGAAGTAGTTTAGCTCGCCCATCATCGACATCTCAAATTTCTGTGTCATCACCCTGCTAAACTCCTCACAAGACTTTTGGTTAGTAGAACCAAATATTATGTCATCGACATAAATTTGGCACACAAATAGGTCACCATCACAAGTCTTAGTGAAAAGAGTTGGATCGGCTTTCCCAACCTTGAAAGCATTAGCAATTAAAAAATCTCTAAGGCATTCATACCATGCTCTTGGTGCTTGCTTAAGTCCATAGAGCGCCTTAGAGAGCTTACACACGTGGTCGGGGTACCGTTCATCCTCAAAGCCAGGGGGTTGCTCCACGTACACCTCCTCCTTGATTGGCCCGTTGAGGAAAGCGCTCTTCACATCCATTTGGAACAACCTGAAAGAATGGTGAGAGGCATAGGCTAACAAAATGCGAATAGACTCTAGCCTAGCCACACGAGCAAAAGTCTCCTCAAAGTCCAAACCTGCGACTTGGGCATAACCTTTTGCCACAAGTCGAGCCTTGTTCCTTGTCACCACCCCGTGCTCGTCTTGCTTGTTGCGGAACACCCACTTGGTTCCCACAACGTTTTGCTTTCGACGTGGCACCAGGGTCCAAACTTCATTTCGCTTGAAGTTATTGAGCTCTTCCTGCATGGCTAACACCCAGTCCGGATCTAGCAAGGCCTCATCTACCCTGAAAGGCTCAATAGAAGAGATAAACGAGTAATGCTCACAAAAATTAACTAATCTAGAGCGAGTAGTTACTCCCTTGCTTAAATCACCCAAAATCTGGTCGACGAGATGATTCCTTTGAATCGTCGCTCGGACTAGAGTGGGAGGGGCTTGTGGTGCTTCTTCCTCCATAACTTGATCATCTTGTGCTCCCCCTTGATCACACGCCTCTTCTTGATGAACCAGTTCATTGTCTTGAGTTGGGGGATGCACCATTGTTGAGGAAGAAGGTTTATCTTGCTCTTTTTGTTCCTGTGGTTGCACATCTCCAATTGCCTTGGTGCGTATTGCGGCCGTTGGAACGTCATCTTCATCTACATTATCAAGATCAACTTGCTCTCTTGGAGAGCCAATAGTCTCATCAAATACAACGTCGCTAGAGACTTCAACCAAACCCGATGATTTGTTGAAGACCCTATACACCTTTGTATTTGAGTCATATCCTAACAAAAACCCTTCTACAGCCTTGGGAGCAAATTTGGAATTCCTACCTTTCTTCACTAGAATATAACATTTACTCCCAAATACACGAAAGTATGATACGTTGAGTTTGTTACCGGTTAGAAGTTCCTACGACGTCTTCTTGAGGAGGTGATGAAGGTAGACCCGGTTTATGGCGTGGCAGGCTGTGTTCACATCTTCCGACCAAAACCGCTTGGGAGTCTTGAATTCACCAAGCATCGTCCTCGCCATGTCTATAAGCGTCCTGTTCTTCCTCTCTACCACACCGTTTTGCTGTGGTGTGTAGGGAGCGAAGAACTCGTGCTTGATTCCTTCCTCCTCAAGGTACTCCTCCACTTGCAGATTCTTGAACTCGGACCCGTTGTCGCTCCTTATCTTTTTCACCTTGAGCTCAAATTCGTTTTGAGCTCTCCTTAGGAAGCGCTTTAGGGTCCCTTGGGTTTCTGTTTTATCCTGCAAAAAGAATACCCAAGTGAAGCGGGAAAAATCATCAACAATAACAAGACCATACTTACTTCCCCCGATGCTGAGGTAGGCGACGGGTCCGAAGAGGTCCATGTGAAGTAGCTCCAAAGGTCTTGATGTGGTCATCACATTTTTGCTATGATGAGAACTTCCCACCTATTTACCTGCTTGACAAGCTGCACAAGGTCTATCTTTTTCGAAAGTTACATTGGTTAGACCTAACACATGTTCTCCCTTTAGAAGTTTATGAAGGTTCTTCATCCCAACATGTGCTAGACCGCGATGCCACAGCCAGCCCATGCTAGTCTTAGCAATTAAGCATGCATCTAGACCGGCCTCCTCCTTCGAAAAATCAACTAAATAGAGTTTGTCGTCTAGTACACCCTTAAAAGCTAATGAACCATCACTCCTTCTAAAGACAGACACATCTACATTGGTAAATAAGCAATTGTAACCCATATTACATAGTTGACTAACGGACAACAAGTTATACCCGAGCGATTCAACTAAGAACACATTAGATATGGAATGCTCAGATGAAATAGCTATTTTTCCTAGTCCTTTAACCTTGCCTTGATTCCCGTCTCCAAAGATGATCGAATCTTAGGAATCTTTGTTCTTGACGTAGGAGGTGAACATCTTCTTCTCCCCCGTCATGTGGTTTGTGCATCCGCTGTCGATAATCCAGCTTGAGCCCTCGGATGCATAAACCTGCAAGGCAAATTAGGCTTGGGTTTTAGGTACCCAACTCTTGTTGGGTCCTACAAGGTTAGTAACAATAGTCTTAGGGACCCAAATGCAAGTTTTATCTCCCTTTCATTTTGCCCCCAATTTCCTAGCAACCACTTTCTTATTTTTACATGAAAGTACAAAATCAGTGTTGCAGGCATGAAAAACAGTAGCAGATTTATTTTGCATTTTCTTAGGCACATGATGAACAACATTGTTTCTAGGCATATTTCTACTATGCACAAAGGAAGAACTTGAAACAATCATGGCATGTGAATCATAAGCATTATAACTCCTATTATGATGAGCATTTCTAGAAAATTTTCTATCATAAATAAATGCATGATTCTTTTGACTACTACTAGCCATATGAGCCTTCCCTTTTTCCTTGTTGAAAATGGGAGCCCTTTGGCTTGTTAAGTTCTTGGCTTCCCTCTTAAAGCCAAGCCCATCCTTAATTGAGGGGTGTCTACCAACAGTGTAGGCATCCCTAGCAAATTTTAATTTATCAAAATCACTTTTGCAAGTCTTAAGTTGAGCATTAAGACTTGCTACTTCATCATTTAATTAATAGAAATTAAATGTTCATCACAAACATCAACATTAAAATCCTTGCATCTATTGCAAATTACAACATGCTCTACACAAGGACTAGATTTATTAACTACCTCTAGCTTAGCATTTAAATCATCATTCAAAATCTTCAAGCTAGAAATAGATTCATTGCAAATAGATAATTCAGAAGATAGTAATTCATTTCTTTTAATTTCTAAGGCAAGAGACTTTTGAACACTAACAAATTTGTCATGTTCCTCATACAAGATGTCCTCTTGCCTCTCTAGCAGTCTATCTTTTTCATTCAATGCATCAATCAACTCATTAATCTTTTCTACTTTAGCCCTATCTAATCCTTTGAACAAGCTAGTGTAATCTACTTCATCATCACTAGAGTCCTCATCACTATAAGTAGAGTACTTAGGAGTTTCTTGAGCGTTTACCTTCTTCTCCTTTGCCATTAGGTAAGTATGGCGCTCGTTGGGGAAGAGCGACGATTTGTTGAAGGCCGAGGCGGCGAGTCCTTTGTCGTCGGAATCGGACGAAGAACAATCTGAGTCCCACTCTTTGCCAAGTTGTGCCTCGCCCTTCGCCTTCTTGTAAACCTTCTTGTTCTCTCTCTTCCCATGTCTTTCGTCTCCCTGGTCATTTTCATTATCGGGACATTGAGCAATAAAATGACCTATCTTACCGCACTTGAAGCAGGAACACTTTCCCTTTGCCTTGTTCTTGTTTGAGTACTCCTTGCGTCCCTTCAATGCGGTCTTGAAGCGCTTGATAATGAGGGCCATTTCATCCTCATTTAGCCCGGCCGCCTCAACTTGCACCACCTTGCTAGGTAGTGCCTCCCTGCTACTTGTTGCTTTGAGAGCAACCGTTTGAGGCTCGTAGATGGGCATTGGACCATTCAATGCCTCATCAACGTATCTTGCTTCCTTGATCATCATACGCCCGCTTACGAACTTTCTGAGTATTTCCTCGGGCGTCATCTTGGTGTACCTAGTATTTTCACGGATAGAATTCACAAGATGAGGATCAAGTACAGTGAAGGACCTGAGCATAAGTCGGACGATGTCGTGGTCCGTCCATCTCGTGCTTCCATAGCTCCTGATCTTGTTGACCAGGGTCTTGAGCCTGTTGTACGTTTGGGTTGGCTCCTCCCCCCTGATCATTGCGAACCTTCCTAGTTCGCGTTCCACCAACTCCATTTTGGTGATCATGGTGGCGTCATTCCCCTCATGAGAGATCTTGAGGGTGTCCCAAATTTGCTTGGCATTATCCAAGCCGCTCACCTTGTGGTACTCATCCCCGCACAAGGATGCTAGCAAAACAGTGGTAGCTTGTGCATTTTTATGGATTTGCTCATTAATGAAAACGGGATTGTCAGTACTATCAAAAAGCATTCCGTTTTCAACGATCTCCCAAATACTTGGATGGAGAGAGAATAGGTGACTACGCATTTTGTGACTCCAAAATGAGTAGTCTTCTCCATCAAATTGCGGAGGTTTCCCAAGTGGAATCGAAAGTAAATGAGCATTGGAGTTAGACGGAATACGAGAATAGTCAAAGAAAAGTTTGAGTTAACCGTTTTCTTTTTCTCGTCGTCGTCTCTTTGGGAAGAGGAAGACTCGTCGCTGTCATAGTAGACTATCTTCTTGATGCGCCTCTTCTTCTTCCCGTCCTTCTTCTTGTGACTTGAGCCAGAGTCAGTGGGCTTATCGTCTCTTGGCTCATTGAAGACGGATTCCTTCTCCTTATCGTTGACCACCATCCCCTTTCCCTTAGGATCCATCTCTTTGGGCGATTAGTCCCTTTCGTGAAGAGAACGGCTCTGATACCAATTGAGAGCACCTAGAGGGGGGTGAATAGGTGATCCTGTAAAAACTTGAAACTTATAGCCATAAAACTTGATTAAGTGTTAGCACAATAGAATCAAGTGGCTAAGAACCGAGCTCTTGTGAAACACAATAGTCACAAAGAAAACAAGCACAAGAGACACGATGATTTATCCCGTGGTTCGGCCAAGTATAACACTTGCCTACTCCACGTTGTGGCGTCCCAATGGACGAGGGTTGCACTCAACCCCTTTCAAGTGATCCAATGATCCACTTGAATACCACGGTTGTTTTCTTTCTTATACTCTTTCCCGTTTGCGAGGAATCTCCACAACTTGGAGTCTCTCGCCCTTACAACAAAGATCAAAGTGAAAGCACTTAGAGTAAGGGAGGGAAGCAATACACACAAATCCGCAGCAATACACACACACACAGCCAAGACTTGAGCTCAAATGAATCGCAACAAGTTCACCACTAGATCAGAGCTCAAATCACTGAGAAAGTCAATCAAGTGCGCGGAGATGGAGTGTGGAAGACTTAGAATGCTCAAAGTATGCTTAGGTGTCTCCTCTAGGGCTGGAAACGAGCCGAGCCGAGCTCGGCTCGGCTCGGCTCGACGTGGCTCGGTGCAGCTGCGAGCCGAGCCAGGCTCGACTCGGTCATTTTGCGAGCCCGACCTAGAGGCTCGGCTCGGCTCGGTAACGGCTCGCGAGCCGGCTCGAGCCAGCTCGCGAGCCTTACACTAAATCACGTTTAGAGTATAAATTATATATTTTTTATTATATATAAGATAAAAAAATATGTATAATATATTTTTAGACTACAATATAAGTGTATCACGTATCAAGTTCAAGAAATTCAATAAAATAGTTCAAAACATAACAATAATATGGTATAATAGTATACTTGACGTTGTTAGCTCGGCTCGCGAGCCGGCTCGCGAGCTGGACCGAGCCGGCTCGGCTCGGCTCGCAGTTCTGGCGAGCTACAAAATCAGGCTCGGCTCGGGCTCGTTTTGGCTCGCGAGCCGGCTCGAGCCGAGCCGAGCCTCACCGAGCTCGAGCCGGCTCGTCGAGCCCAAGCCAAATTTCCACCCCTAGTCTCCTCCATGCGCCTAGGGTCCCTTTTATAGCCCCAAGGCAGCTAGGAGCCGTTGGAGGCATTCTTGGAAGGCAATCTTGCCTTCTGTCGGGTGGCGCACCGGACATCCACTGTTCATTGTCCAGTGCGGATCTCCTTCCTAAAATGGCACAACCGACCGTTGCAGAATTGTAGCCGTTGGCGCACCGGACACTGTCCGGTGCACACCGGATAGTCCGATGCCCCAGCCGACCGTTGGCTGGGGCCACGCGTCGCGCGCGGATTGCGCGGCCGACCGTTGCGCTGGCGGCCGTTGGCTCACCGGACAGTCCGGTGCACCACCGGACGGTCCGGTGAATTATAGCCGTACGCCGCCACAATTTCCCGAGAGTGGCCAATTCGCTGGAGTCCAGCCTGGCGCACCGGACAATGTCCGGTGCAGCACCGGACACTGTCCGATGCACCTAGACTGAGCAGCAGTTGGCTGTACACAGCCAACTCTTTTCCAATCCTTTTTCCCTGATTCTAGCACTTAGACAAATATATTAGTACATAAAAACCAATGTACTAAGTCTAGAACCATACCTTCTTGTCGATTCGCACTTCATCCATCATTTGACATATAATTACTCACTCAATATGTGTTGGGCACTTAATTACCAAAATATACTAGAAATGGCCCAAGGGCACATTTCCCTTTCAAGAACAATATGCGAAATACTAATCACTTGCACGGCAATAAGTAATGCAAGAAAAGAAAGACACCAGATTTTATCCCGTGGTATCGGTGATTTGCCGATCACCCCAAATCCACGTTGAGGTGGACTTCAAGCTCTCAATTGCTCCTCTATCAATACGCAGCTTGATCTTTGAGCCAAGTGGACAAGAAATCACTCAATACCTCATTTCCACTAATGTCACCTTTGCCGCTCCGGCGAGGTAGCCGCGAACCCCTCACAATCGACACCGCGGCTCCTCCATAATCTTCTTGGAGAGCTCGACGGAGACAACACCCGAGCCGTCTAGGAGGCGGCAACCTCCAAGAGTAACAAGCCGATGACGCTTGCTCGGTGTACCACCTAGTGCCTCAAGAATCACCAATGGATGCAAATGCACTAGGAACTTTTAATCTCTCACTAGAATGCAATCTCAAGTAAGGAGTGTGAGAGAATAAGTGGGAGGATCACAAATAAGCTCAATGTGTGCAAGGAATGGCCAAGAGAGCCCTCACACACGAGCTCCCCTTCTATTTATAGCCCACCTCAAAAATCCAACCGTTATGTGCAACTAGCACATTTTCTGCGCACACGCGGACGGTCCGCGCCCTGAGGCAGGACGGTCCGTCGTACAAATAACGACTATTTTTCCTGTTTGAAATCTGTCAGAGCTGTCAAAAAAGCAAGGTCCGGACAGTCCGCCAACCTTGGCCGGACCGTCCGAGACCTGGAAACTTGGAGCACCAATGCTATGACCATGAAGAGTTAACACACGCGGACTGTCCGCCCTATAAGGCCGAACGGTCCGCGACCTGGGAGTCAGTACTGTCCGGGCTTATCCTCCTGACAGTCTGTAGTACAAATGCCCAAAAATACACAGTCCCTGCCCAAACCAATTTGGCACCTACGGACGGTCCGCCGACCCTGGCTGGACGGTCCGCACAAAAATACAGGGACTGTGCAGAGAGCAACCTTCTCTGGTCAGGACTGCGGACGGTCCAGCCCCAAGACCCGGACAGTCCGCATTACAAATGTACAGTACAATACCAAAGTGAACATACTTCGGACCCCACTGGATGGATCACGGACGGTCCGCCCACATGGCCCGGACGATCCGCCAATCCCATGACTTAGCAACTTTTCAAACACGCTTTTGAAAAGATTTTTAACTCTCGAAATTGGAAGCGTTGTTAGTCCTCATGCAAATGCAACCACTAGATGCTATATGAGGCACTAAGTTTTACACAGACAAACGTCATTGACCCCTCTTAATAGTACGGCCATCTAGCCTACTAATCCGGTCAAATATCTTCTCTAAACTCCTGGAGACCGGCAAAAACAAAAACCTATGTTATACCTTTGCCTTCACTTGATCCACAACCAATGCTTATAAATCTCCAAGATTTTATGTTCTATGTGGTCCAACCCTGCATTCTTATTTCTCCAAGAACCGTTAGTCCACAAACAGTTGTCATTAATTACCAAAACATCACTAAGGGGCCTAGATGATTCACAACGGTGTGGGTGGCGGAAGAGGAGAAGGAGGGCGCAGAGCATATTTATTCCAGCGCGAGCAACGACCGACGAGATTACCGGGCGAGAATCACGACGGCATCCCGGACTTCCTTGGAACGACCTGGCGGTAGTGCGGAATGGTTCACCAGAGAGGAGGATAAGCTGATGTGTGGACCCGGCCATTCAGTGGGACGTGGCACGAGGGATGGCTGAGCCCCCTCCCGACTGGGCTAGCGCAGGGAGAATTTAATGGGCCGAGCTAAGAAGAATCCGACCCACACACAACTTCTCTTTTCTTTTATTTTGGTTATTCCTTTTCTTTTCTACTTTTCTTTCAAATTTTCTTATTTTCAAAATATGATATTTGAATTCAAATTTGTCACAGAAATCATGTGCATAAATAAAGTGCTAGCATGATGAATTATAATTATTTATATCTATTTTTTGTAATGCATATTCTTTTCCAATTCCCCTTTTTCTATTTTTATTTTCAAATTTTAATTTCTGAATTTAAACTTGTCTCACAAAATTGAATACGAAGTGCAACAATACAATAACTTCAGAATGCTATGCATAATTCCATATTTATTTATTTGCTATTTGACTACTTTAATTTCCATAATTGAGTATGCACAGAGAAAAGAACACCAATAATCTCCGAGGGTTCCATAATCCCAAAACAGTACATAATTATTTTTTATATCATCATCATCATTATTATTATTTTCCTGACACGCATTTTGGGCATTACAAATCCTACCCCCTTAACAAGAATCTCGTCCTCGAGATTTGTAAGAGAAGGGACACAACAAGTTTAGCTTGTAGTCTAGATTTCAGTTCCTAATTAGTTCTAGTACCAAAAGATTTTTTCAGTCTATATCAAATTATCAGGTGATTAGGATGGCATAAATATGGCCACCACATTATGTAGGACAAAAGATGTCCTAAAAGTATGAATAGGTTTGGATAAGAAAGAGTAGGGTAAAGAAAGACTCCATCGTGGATCTTGATTTCTTTGGAGGTATGGCTTGGCTCTTATCAATCTCAACGAGTTTGATATCCTTCTTCTCAAGTCTAGGTGTCTTCATCCGGATTAGGGACAAGATGTTAAGATAGGTCTATAGGTAACACATTAGTAGGTTGAGTAGCTATAACTTAAACGAGATTAGTCAGAATATAGTTTGGTTGTTTCCTTCTAGATTGGTTGCATAAGTTATGATAGTTGAAATTCTTGGGTGCTTATAATTTTTTTATGTCGGTCTATACAGATTTTGCAACCCAACGCATAAGTCAAATACTTGTATATGGCTGAGCTAGTATAGGGAACCAGTTTAGGTTAATCATGTTTATAGGAGTAGGGTCTAATTTATGCCACCTGATAGTCGCATAGAGGGGGGGTGAATAGGGCGAAACTGAAATTCTCAAAAATAATCACAACTACAAGCCGGGTTAGCGTTAGAAATGTAATTAAGTTCGCGAGAGAGAGAGTGCAAAACAAATCGCAAGCAAATAAGAGGTGTGACACGCGGATTTGTTTTACCGAGGTTCGGTTCTTGCAAACCTACTCCCCGTTGAGGTGGTCACAACGACCGGGTCTCTTTCAACCCTTTCCCTCTCTCAAACGGTCCCTCGGACCGAGTGAGCTTTCTCTTCTCAATCACTTGGAACACAAAGTTCCTACAAGGACCACCACAAGATTGGTGTCTCTTGCCTCAATTACAAGTGAGTTTGATCGCAATAAAGAATCAAGAAAGAGGAAAGCAATCCAAGCGCAAGAGCTCGAAAGAACACAAGCAAATCTCTCTCACTAGTCACTAAAGCTTTGTGTGGAATTTGGGAGAGGATTTGATCTCTTGAGTGTGTCTAGAATTGAATGCCTAGCTCTTGTAAGTGGTTGGAAGTGTGAAAACTTGGATGTCTTGAATGTGGGGTGGTTGGGGGTATTTATAGCCCCAACCACCAAACTAGTCGTTTGGTGGGGCTGACTGTCGTATGGTGCACCGAACAGTCCGGTGCACACCGGACATGTCCGGTGCGCCAGCCACGTCACCAAAGCCGTTGGGATTCGACCGTTGGAGCACTGTCTTCTGGGCCCGCCTGGATGTCCGGTGGCGCACCGGACATGTACTGTAGAGTGTCCGGTGCGCCAGTATGGGCGTGCCTGACTTCTGCGCGCGCTGGCGCGCATTCAATGCGCTGCAGGTAGCCGTTGGCGCCGAAGTATCTGTTGCTTCGATGTCACACCGGACAGTCCGGTGTACACCGGACATGTCCGGTGAATTATAGCGGACTAGCCGTTGCGAATTCCCGAAGCTGGCGAGTTCCAGAGCTGCTCTTCCTTGGAGCACCGGACACTGTCCGGTGTACACCAGACAGTCCGGTGAATTATAGCGGAGCGCCTCTGGATTTTCCCGAAGGTGACGAGTTCGACTTGGAGTCCTCTGGTGCACCGGACACTGTCCGGTGGCACACCGGACAGTCCGGTGCGCCAGACCAGAGGTGCCTTCGGTTGTCCCTTTGCTCTTTTGTTGAACCCAATACTTGGTCTTTTATTGGCTAAGTGTGAACCTTTGACACCTGTATAACTTATACACTCGAGCAAACTAGTTAGTTCAATTATTTGTGTTGGGCAATTCAACCACCAAAATCATTTAGGAAATAGATGCAAGCCTAATTCCCTTTCAATCTCCCCCTTTTTGGTGATTGATGCCAACACAAACCAAAGCAAATATAGAAGTGCATAATTGAACTAGTTTGCATAATGTAAGTGCAAAGGTTGCTTGGAATTGAGCCAATATAAATACTTATAAGATATGCATGGATTGTTTCTTCATTTTTAACATTTTGGACCACGCTTGCACCACATGTTTTGTTTTTTTGCAAATTCTTTTGTAAATCCTTTTCAAAGTTCTTTTGCAAATAGTCAAAGGTAAATGAATAAGATTTTGCAAAGCATCTTCAAGATTTGAAATTTTCTCCCCCTGTTTCAAATGCTTTTTCTTTGACTAAACAAAACTCCCCCTTAATGAAATCCTCCTCTTAGTGTTCAAGAGGGTTTTGATATTAATTTTGAAGAGGTTATACCAATTTGAAATTATATCACAAGTAAGATACCAATTTGAAAATACTCTTTGAAAAACTAAAATTTTAGAAATTGGTGGTGGTGCGGTCCTTTTGCTTTGGGCTCATACTCTCTCCCCCTTTGGCATGAATCGCCAAAAACGGAATCATTAGAGCCCTAGAACTACTTTTCTTCCCCTTTGGTCATAAATAAATGAGTGAGGATTGTACCAAAGACGAAGTCCTTTTGCTTTGAACTCTCCCCCAAAGGATGGAGAGATGCGCGGAGCAACGGCGAGAGATGAGTTACGGAGTGGAAGCCTTTTGTCTTCGCCGAAGACTCCAATTCCCTTTCAATGTACCTATGACTTGGTTTGAAATAGACTTAAAAACACATTAGTCATAGCATATGAAAGAGACATGATCAAAGGTATATAGAAGAGCTATGTGTGCAAATCAACAAAAGAAGTTCCTAGAATCAAGAATATTTAGCTCATGCCTAAGTTTGTTAAAAGTTTGTTCATCAAGAGGCTTGGTAAAGATATCGGCTAATTGATCTTTAGTATTAATGTAAGAAATCTCGATATCTCCCTTTTGTTGGTGATCCCTTAAAAAGTGATACCGAATGGCTATGTGTTTAGTGCGGCTATGCTCAACGGGATTATCCGCCATGCGGATTGCACTCTCATTATCACATAGAAGAGGAACTTTGGTTAATTTGTAACCATAGTCCCTAAGGGTTTGCCTCATCCAAAGTAGTTGCGCGCAACAGTGGCCTGCGGCAATGTACTCGGCTTCGGCGGTAGAAAGAGCGACGGAATTTTGCTTCTTTGAAGCCCAAGACACCAAGGATCTTCCCAAGAACTGGCAAGTCCCCGATGTGCTCTTTTTATTAATTTTACAACCCGCCCAATCGGCATCCGAATAACCAATTAAATCAAATGTGGATCCCCTAGGATACCAAAGCCCAAACTTAGGAGTATAAACTAAATATCTCAAGATTCGTTTTACGGCCGTAAGGTGAGCTTCCTTAGGGTCGGCTTGGAATCTTGCACACATGCATACGGAAAGCATAATATCCGGTCGTGATGCACATAAATAGAGTAAAGACCCAATCATCGACCGGTATACCTTTTGATCAATGGATTTACCTCCCTTGTCGAGGTCGAGATGCCCATTGGTTCCCATGGGTGTCTTGATGGGTTTGGCATCCTTCATTCCAAACTTGCTTAGAATATCTTGAGTATACTTAGTTTGGCTTAGGAAGGTGCCTTCTTGGAGTTGCTTCACTTGAAATCCTAAGAAATACTTCAACTCCCCCATCATAGTCATCTCGAATTTTTGTGTCATGATCCTACTAAATTCTTCACATGTAGACTCGTTAGTAGACCCAAATATAATATCATCAACATAAATTTGGCATACAAACAAGTCATTCTCAAGTGTTTTGGTAAAGAGAGTAGGATCGGCCTTTCCAACTTTGAAGCCATTAGTGATAAGGAAATCTCTAAGGCATTCATACCATGCTCTTAGGCTTGCTTGAGCCCATAAAGCGCCTTAGAGAGTTTATAAACATGGTTAGGGTACTCATTATCTTCAAAGCCGGGAGGTTGCTCAACATAGACCTCTTCCTTGATTGGTCCATTGAGGAATGCACTCTTCACGTCCATTTGATAAAGCTTGAAGCCATGGTAAGTAGCATAGGCCAATAATATGCAAATTGACTCAAGCCTAGCTACGGGTGCATAGGTTTCACCGAAATCCAAACCTTCGACTTGGGAGTATCCCTTGGCCACAAGTCGAGCTTTGTTCCTTGTCACCACACCATGCTCATCTTGCTTGTTGCAGAAAACCCACTTGGTTCCTACAACATTTTGGTTAGGACGTGGAACTAAATGTCATACCGCATTCCTCGTGAAGTTGTTGAGCTCCTCTTGCATTGCCACCACCCAATCCGAATCTTGAAGTGCTTCCTCTACGCTGTGTGGCTCAATGGAGGAAACAAAAGAGTAATGCTCACAAAAGTGTGCAACACGAGATCTAGTGGTTACCCCTTATGAATGTCGCCTAGGATGGTGTCGACGGGGTGATCTCGTTGGATTGCTTGGTGGACTCTTGGGTGTGGCGGCCTTTGTTCTTCATCCTCCTTGTCTTGATCATTTGCATCTCCCCATTGATCATTGCCGTCATCTTGAGGTGGCTCATTTGCTTGATCTTCTACTTCATGAACTTGAGCTTCATCCTCATTTTGAGTCGGCGGAGATGCTTGCGTGGAGGAGGATGGTTGGTCTTTTGCATTTGGAGGCTCTTCGGATTCCTTAGGACACACATCCCCAATGGACATGTTCCTTAGCGCGGTGCATGGAGCCTCTTCATCACCTATCTCATCAAGATCAACTTGCTCTACTTGAGAGCCGTTAGTCTCATCAAACACAACGTCACAAGAAACTTCAACTTGTCCGGAGGACTTGTTAAAGACTCTATATGCCCTTGTGTTTGAATCATATCCTAGTAAAAAGCCTTCTACAGTCTTAGGGGCAAATTTAGATTTTCTACCTCTTTTAACAAGAATAAAGCATTTGCTACCAAAGACTCTAAAATATGAAATGTTGGGCTTTTTACCGGTTAGGAGTTCATAGGATGTTTTCTTGAGGATTCGGTGTAGATATAACCGGTTGATGGCGTAGCAGGCGGTGTTGACCGCCTCGGCCCAAAACCGATCCGAAGTCTTGTACTCATCAAGCATGGTTCTTGCCATGTCCAATAGAGTTATATTCTTCCTCTCCACTACAACATTTTGTTGCGGGGTGTAGGGAGAAGAGAACTCATGCTTGATGCCCTCCTCCTCAAGGAAGCCTTCAATTTGTGAGTTCTTGAACTCCGTCCCGTTGTCGCTTCTAATTTTCTTGATCCTTAAGCCGAACTCATTTTGAGCCCGTCTCAAGAATCCCTTTAAGGTCTCTTGGGTTTGAGATTTTTCCTGCAGAAAGAATACCCAAGTGAAGCGAGAATAATCATCCACTATTACAAGACAATACTTACTCCCGCCGATACTTATGTAAGCAATCGGGCCGAATAGATCCATGTGGAGTAGCTCAAGCGGCCTGTCGGTCGTCATGATGTTCTTGTGTGGATGATGGACACCAACTTGCTTTCCTGCTTGGCATGCGCTACAAACCCTGTCTTTCTCAAAATGAACATTGGTTAGTCCTAAAATGTGCTCTCCCTTTAGAAGCTTATGAAGATTCTTCATCCCAACATGGGGTAGTCGGCGGTGCCAGAGCCAACCCATGTTAGTCTTAGCAATTAAGCAAGTGTCGAGTTCAGCTCTATCAAAATCTACCAAGTATAGCTGACCCTCCAACACTCCCTTAAATGCTATTGAATCATCACTTCTTCTAAAGACAGTGACACCTACATCAGTGAAAAGACAGTTGTTACCCATTTTGCATAATTGAGATACAGAAAGCAAATTGTAATCTAATGAATCTACAAGAAAAACATTGGAAATAGAATGGTCAGGAGATATAGCAATTTTACCAAATCCTTTGACCAAACCTTGGTTTCCATCCCTGAATGTGATCGCTCGTTGGGGATCTTGATTTTTCTCGTAGGAGGAGAACATTTTCTTCTCCCCAGTCATGTGGTTTGTGCACCCGCTATCGATGATCCAACTTGAGCCCCCGGATGCATAAACCTACAAAACAAGTTTAGTTCTTGACTTTAGGTACCCAAACGGTTTTGGGTCCTTTGGCATTAGAAACAAGAACTTTGGGTACCCAAACACAAGTCTTGGAGCCCTTGTGTTTGCCCCCAACAAACTTGGCAACTACCTTGCCGGATTTGTTAGTTAAAACATATGATGCATCAAAAGTTTTGAATGAAATGTCATGATCATTTGATGCATTAGGAGTTCTCTTCTTAGGCAACTTAGCACGGGTTGGTTGCCTTGAACTAGATGTCTCACCCTTATACATAAAAGCATGATTTGGGCCAGAGTGAGACTTCCTAGAGTGAATTCTCCTAATCTTGCTCTCGGGATAACCGGCAGGGTACAAAATGTAACCCTCGTTATCCTGAGGCATGGGAGCCTTGCCCTTAACAAAATTAGACAATCTTTTAGGAGGGGCACTAATTTTGACATTGTCTCCCCTTTGGAAGCCAATGCCATCCTTGATGCCAGGGCGTCTCCCATTATAAAGCATACTACGAGCAAATTTAAATTTTTCATTCTCTAAGTTATGCTCGGCAATTTTTGCATCTAATTTTGCTATATGATCATTTTGTTGTTTAATTAAAGACATGTGATCATAAATAGCATTGATATCAACATCTCTACATCTAGTACAAATAGATACATGCTCAACGATAGATGTAGAGGGTTTGCAAGATTTTAATTCTACAACCTTAGCATGTAATATATCGTTTTCACTTCTAAGGTTAGAAATAGTAACATTGCAAACATCAAAATCTTTAGTCTTAGCAAGCAATTTTTCATTTTCAACTTTAAGGCTAGCAAGGGAAATGTTCAATTCTTCAATTTTAGCAAGCAAATCATCATTGTCATTTCTATGATTGGGAATTGAAACATCACAAGCATTTTAATCAACCTTAGCAATTAATTTAGCATTTTCATTTCTAAGGTTGTTAATAGTTTCATGGCAAGTGCTTAGCTCACTAGATAGTTTTTCACATTTTTCTACTTCAAGAGCATAAGCATTTTTAACCTTAACATGCTTCTTATTTTCTTTAATTAGGAAGTCCTCTTGGGAATCCAAAAGGTCATCCTTCTCATGAATGGCACTAATTAATTCATTTAACTTTTCCTTTTGTTCCATGTTAAGGTTGGCAAAAAGGGTACACAAATTATCTTCCTCGTCACTAGCATTATCATCACTAGAAGATTCATATTTAGTGGAGGATTTTGATTTAACCTTCTTCTTTTTGCCGTCCTTTGCCATGAGGCACTTGTGGCCGACGTTGGGGAAGAGAAGGCCTTTGGTGACGGCGATGTTGGCGGCGTCCTCGTCGGAGGAGGAGTCGGTGGAGCTCTCGTCAGAGTCCCACTCCCGGCAAACATGGGCATCGCCGCCCTTCTTCTTGTAGTGCCTCTTCTTTTCTCTCCTCTTGCCCTTCTTGTCGTCGCCCCTATCACTGTCACTAGATATTGGATATTTTGCAACAAAATGACCGGGCTTACCACATTTTAGCACACTTTCTTGGAGCGGGGCTTGTAATCTTTCCCCCTCCTTTGCTTGAGGATTTGATGGAAGCTCTTGATGATGAGCGCCATCTCCTCGTTGTCGAGCTTGGAGGCGTCGATGGGTTGTCTACTTGATGTAGACTCTTCCTTCTTCTCCTCCGTCGCCTTGAACGCGACCGGTTGTGCTTCGGGTGTGGAGGAGGTGCCTTGCTCGATGATTTTCTTTGAGCCTTTAATCATTAGCTCAAAGCTCACAAATTTTCCTATAACTTCCTCGGGAGACATTAGCTTATATCTAGGATCACCTCGAATTAATTGAACTTGTGTAGGGTTAAGAAATACGAGGGATCTAAGAATAACCTTGACCATCTCATGGTCATCCCATTTTTCGCTCCCGAGGTTGCGCACTTGATTCACCAAGGTCTTCAAGCGGTTGTACATGGCTTGTGGATCCTCCCCTTGGTGAAGCATGAAGCGACCGAGCTCCCCCTCGATCGTTTCCCGCTTGGTGATCTTTGTCACCTCGTCTCCTTCGTGCGCGGTCTTGAGTATGTCCCAAATTTCCTTCGCACTTTTTAACCCTTGCACCTTATTATACTCCTCTCGACTTAGAGAGGCGAGGAGTATAGTAGTGGCTTGGGAGTTAAAGTGGTGGATTTGGGCCGCCTCGTCCGAGTCGTAGTCTTCATCCCCTACGGATGGTACATGTACACCAAACTCAACAACATTCCATATGCTTGTGTGGAGTGAGGTTAGATGATGCTTCATTTTGTCACTCCACATATTATAATCTTCACCGTCAAAAACCGGTGGTTTGCCTAATGGAACGGAGAGCAAAGGAGTACGTTTTGAAACATGGGGATAGCGTAGAGGAATCTTACTATACTTCTTGCGCTCTTGGCGCTTAGAAGTAACGGACGGTGCATCGGAGTCGGAGGTCGATGGTGATGAAGAGTCGGTCTCGTAGTAGACCACTTTCCTCATCCTCTTGTGTTTGTCGCCTCTCCGATCCGACTTGTGGGAAGAGGATTTCTTCTCCTTTCCCTTCCCTTTGTTGAAGGAGTTTTTCTTCTCCTTCCTCTTGTTGCGGGACTCTTCCGATGAAGTCGACCCGTGGCTTGTAGCGGGCTTGTCGCCGGTCTCCATCTCCCTCTTGGCGAGTTCTCCCGACATCACTTCGAGCGGTTAGGCTCTAATGAAGCACCGGGCTCCGATACCAATTGATAGTCGCCTAGAGGGGGGTGAATAGGGCGAAACTGAAATTCTCAAAAATAATCACAACTACAAGCCGGGTTAGCGTTAGAAATGTAATTAAGTCCGCGAGAGAGGGTGCAAAACAAATCGCAAGCAAATAAGAGGTGTGACACGTGGATTTGTTTTACCGAGGTTCGGTTCTTGCAAACCTACTCCCCGTTGAGGTGGTCACAACGACCGGGTCTCTTTCAACCCTTTCCCTCTCTCAAACGGTACCTCGGACCGAGTGAGCTTTCTCTTCTCAATCACTTGGAACACAAAGTTCCTACAAGGACCACCACAAGATTGGTGTCCCTTGCCTCAATTACAAGTGAGTTTGATCGCAATAAAGAATCAAGAAAGAGGAAAGCAATCCAAGCGCAAGAGCTCGAAAGAACACAAGCAAATCTCTCTCACTAGTCACTAAAGCTTTGTCTGGAATTTGGGAGAGGATTTGATCTCTTGAGTGTGTCTAGAATTGAATGCCTAGCTCTTGTAGTGGTTGGAAGTGTGAAAACTTGGATGTCTTGAATGTGGGGTGGTTGGGGGTATTTATAGCCCCAACCACCAAACTAGCCGTTTGGTGGTGCTGACTGTCGTATGGTGCACCGGACAGTCCGGTGCACACCGGACATGTCCGGTGCGCCAGCCACGTCACCAAAGCCGTTGGGATTCGACCATTGGAGCACTGTCTTCTGGGCCCGCCTGGATGTCCGGTGGCGCACCGGACATGTACTGTAGAGTGTCCGGTGCGCCAGTATGGGCGTGCCTGACTTCTGCGCGCGCTGGCGCGCATTCAATGCGCTGCAGGTAGCCGTTGGCGCCGAAGTATCCGTTGCTTCGATGTCACACCGGACAGTGCGATGTACACCGGACATGTCCGGTGAATTATAGCGGACTAGCCGTTGCGAATTCCCGAAGCTGGCGAGTTCCAGAGCTGCTCTTCCTTGGAGCACCGGACACTGTCCGGTGTACACCGGACAGTCCGGTGAATTATAGCGGAGCGCCTCTGGATTTTCCCGAAGGTGACGAGTTCGACTTGGAGTCCTCTAGTGCACCGGACACTATCCGGTGGCACACCGGACAGTCCGGTGCGCCAGACCAGAGGTGCCTTCGGTTGTCCCTTTGCTCTTTTGTTGAACCCAATACTTGGTCTTTTTATTGACTAATTGTGAACCTTTGACACATGTATAACTTATACACTCGAGCAAACTAGTTAGTCCAATTATTTGTGTTGGGCAATTCAACCACCAAAATCATTTAGGAAATAGATGTAAGCCTAATTCCCTTTCAATCTCCCCCTTTTTGGTGATTGATGCCAACACAAACCAAAGCAAATATAGAAGTGCATAATTGAACTAGTTTGCATAATGTAAGTGCAAAGGTTGCTTGGAATTGAGCCAATATAAATACTTATAAGATATGCATGGATTGTTTCTTCATTTTTAACATTTTGGACCACGCTTGCACCACATGTTTTGTTTTTTGCAAATTCTTTTGTAAATCCTTTTCAAAGTTCTTTTGCAAATAGTCAAAGGTAAATGAATAAGATTTTGCAAAGCATCTTCAAGATTTGAAATTTTTCTCCCCCTGTTTCAAATGCTTTTCCTTTGACTAAACAAAACTCCCCCTTAATGAAATCCTCCTCTTAGTGTTCAAGAGGGTTTTGATATTAATTTTGAAGAGGTTATACCAATTTGAAATTATATCACAAGTAAGATACCAATTTGAAAATACTCTTTGAAAAACTAAAATTTTAGAAATTGGTGGTGGTGCGGTCCTTTTGCTTTGGGCTCATACTCTCTCCCCCTTTGGCATGAATCGCCAAAAACGGAATCATTAGAGCCCTAGAACTACTTTTCTTCCCCTTTGGTCATAAATAAATGAGTGAGGATTGTACCAAAGACAAAGTCCTTTTGCTTTGAACTCTCCCCCAAAGGATGGAGAGATGCGCGGAGCAACGGCGAGAGATGAGTTACGGAGTGGAAGCCTTTTGTCTTCGCCGAAGACTCCAATTCCCTTTCAATGTACCTATGACTTGGTTTGAAATAGACTTAAAAACACATTAGTCATAGCATATGAAAGAGACATGATCAAAGGTATATAGAAGAGCTATGTGTGCAAATCAACAAAAGAAGTTCCTAGAATCAAGAATATTTAGCTCATGCCTAAGTTTGTTAAAAGTTTGTTCATCAAGAGGCTTGGTAAAGATATCGACTAATTGATCTTTAGTATTAATGTAAGAAATCTCGATATCTCCCTTTTGTTGGTGATCCCTTAAAAAGTGATACCGAATGGCTATGTGTTTAATGCGGCTATGCTCAACGGGATTATCCGCCATGCGGATTGCACTCTCATTATCACATAGAAGAGGAACTTTGGTTAATTTGTAACCATAGTCCCTAAGGGTTAAAACAGAGGGGTTATGCAACCATCGAATGGTTAAGGTAGTTGCATATGGTCAGGCTGGACTAAGACTCCAATTTAGGTTAAATCATATTTACAAGAGTAGGATCCAATCTTATTTTACCAGTATTATCTAACATGTTTGTCCATTAGATTATATCCGACCAGATTAGATGAGATCAGAATTAAATTGGTGTAATCAGATTAAACTAGATAAGATCTACTTTATTTATTTTAGAATAGATCATGTTGGTTACACTATTACGAGATAAGCAAAATAGTTGGGATAAGTATGCTCATTAGAGCAGGATGAGTCTTCTAAGAATAAGATAGAATCTTTTGAGATTAGTTATATCTATTAGGATAAGATGAGAATCCTTTCGAGAAGAGATGAGTTTATTAAGGTAAGAGAGTATCTTTTAAGATAAGATGGATCATTTTAAGATAAGAGAGAGTCTTTTAATATAAGAGGGATCTCTATGAAATTGTAGCATCCCAAAAATTCAAATCCTGAAATTTTCTCAAACTCGCTCTAAATTCAAAATGAATTTCAAATTTCATTTCAAAATGTTTGTTTGTGCGTTGATATCAACAAATGAAGTATAATGGTCTATATTCTCTCTAAAATCCTCCTCAAAATATCCTACAAATATTTCCCCAGTGATCCCCCTCAAATTGTTTACAGAAATACTGCCCAGATATTTCCCTAGTGATCCTCTTCAAGTTTTTTCCAGAAATACTGCCCAAATAGTCCACCGATATATCTCCAGGTATTTTCCTCTTGAGAATACCTTCAGAATCATTTTTCAAGTCCCTACAAATATTTTCTTCATAACTTTCCTCATGCTCATACGTATACGTATGCCTCCAGTGTCATACGGTAAGCTCTACAAGCTAATTACACTTATACAAGACAAATACATGCTAACCTCCCACTAATCCTCTAATCCTCCCACTAATCCTCTCATCCCTCCCCCTAATCCCCCCACCATGGCTATAAATAGAGGGGCAAGGGCCTCCTCTCATCCCACCCCAAGCCATTTCATGGCAACTCTCTTCCCCCCCCCCCACACACACCCACTCCATGTTCCACACAAGCACACACTAGCACAAGGATCGTTCGATCGTTCTTCGATCGTTCGTCCCCTGTTCTTAGTTTGTTCGTTCGTTCGTCCGATCGTTCATGGTTCGTTCGTCCGTTCGTCCGATCGTTCGATCGTTCGTCCGTTCGTTCGTCCAAGTAATCTTTTTCCTACCATTATGCTGCCGAAATTCCGATCGTTCGTTCGTTCGATCATTCGATCGTTCATCGTTCGTTCATAGTTCCTATTCATCGTTCATCGTTCGTTCATAGTCCCTATTCATCGTTCTTCCAGATAATCTTTGTCCTGCCGTTATGCTGCCGAAATTCCGATCGTTCGTTCGTCCGATCACTCGATCGTTCGTCCGTTCGTTCATCCAAATAATCTTTGTCCTGCCGTTATGCTGCCGAAATTCCGATCGTTCGTTCGTTCGATCATTCGATCGTTCATCGTTCGTTCATAGTTCCTATTCATCGTTCATCGTTCGTTCATGGTCCCTATTCATCGTTCTTCCAGATAATCTTTGTCCTGCCGTTATGCTGCCGAAATTCCGATCGTTCGTTCGTCCGATCATTCGATCATTCGTCCGTTCGTTCATAGTTCCTATTCATCGTTCGTTCATAGTTCCTATTCATCGTTCATCATTCATTCGTACGACTATTCACCATCACTATTCACCGTTACTATTCATCGTTACTATTCACCGACGCTATTCACCATCGTTACTATTCAGTATTACTATTCATCATCGTTACTATTCGTTATCGTTACTACTCATCGATGGTATCTAGTACCTTTTTCGTCGTTACTATTCATCGATTAGCCGATCACCCCAAATTTCAACTACTCATACATCATGCTGTCCAGTCCACCTAAAACCAGCCAGACCCATATTCCAGTCATACGAACTCCGGTGACTGTGATTTTCCTTCCAGTGGGAACTTCCCATCTGGTCACCCATCCTAGGTTTCTCCAAGTTGAGCACGCTTAACTTTGAGATTCCTTCGAACCAGGCTCCCAAACTCAGATTCCAATAATTCTCGTTTCTAAATTCTTATCAAACTATTCCCTATCCAACCATGTCATCCCTTAATCCTGGTCCATATTCCAGAAAAACCCCCAAAATACTCTTGTCCTATATTCTGCCTATAACTCTCCTGTTCATACTAAGTCAGACGATTCATTCGTCACTATTCTCACCAACAGTGAACTTCACTGTGCTACACCACATACACCCAGCTATCCTCTCCCTCTCCACACACACTCAACACCCTCAACCAAGGCAAACACCCCACCCACTCAGTTACTCTGCTCTACCGGCTACACACATAGTGTCGCTTCGCCTCCAGTCCACCCTCCTGGTAAGCACCTCCGCTCAACCACCAGTAATATCACAACACCACATGACACAGATTCTACTCAAGATTCTACCCATCCATATATCGCTATTCTGACCACTATACTAAATATTTGTTGGTATACTTGCTTGTTTGTATGTTTGCTTATTTATGTTGCATAGTTATCGAAGCGTTCGTGCCGTCTCGTGGAGGCCAGATCTGCAAGTCTACGCCAGGCAGTGGAGCTAGAAGCCAGTTCCGTGAGCTCCCCTTCCCCCTTCGCCGAATAAGCATGGTAAGCTCACTGGATCCCTTTGATGCATAAATTACCTATGTTTTACAACCACAACCCTCAGCCTGTTATTTTATGCATGATATGATTTTAAGACAAGTTATTATGGCCACCCAGCCGCTTGCCGCAATCAATCCCTGATATATTTGTTACAAATGATTTGAGAAAGGGTGTGAGTTTTCAAAAGAAAATGCTTTTCAAAATGTGTATGATGAAGGGTTTTCACCCTTATCACCTTGTGAGTGGGATAATCAGGGACTCCCTGGTTTAGGGGAGGGCCTAAGGTGATGGCTCAGCTGGTTTAGGCGTGAGCAGAAGGATTGTCCCCTCGTATAAGGACCGGTTTGTCATCTTCTCTACCTGTACTCTTTAATAGTACAACCACTCGAGACTGTGTGGGCAGTCACTCAATCTGAACTCGTACGGTCCAACCCTAGGGTTATGAAAGCTGGGGAGCACCGGGAGGATAAGGAGGGGGAAAGTTTTGTCCGGTTTGGACATGGTGGTGGCCTGACTCCTTCCGGATAACCGTTAAGGTTAGGACGTGCGGGGAAAGAAAGAGATTCGGATTCGGATCTCATTGATCATGAGATCGCAGAGCCGGACTAGTGGGTAAAGTGTACACCTCTACGCAGAGTTTGAAAACCTATTCGAATAGTCTGTGTCCACAGGAATGGACGAGTCTGGTATGGTATGGCAATTAATGTTTTGTTTTCCAAAAAAAAGAGATGCTTTTGAGAAAAGTGGTTTCTAAAAAGGTTCGGCGGTTGAGCCGTGAGCTATGGTGGACGGGAAGTCCAGTAGCTGTTTTTGAAAAGGAAAACAAGTGGGAAACTGCTGAGATACCTGGATGGTTTAGTCCAGGGGATTTTGTTCTAATATTGAAAAACTTCCTGCTCCTTTTGGAGAGGATGCACTTTGCAAAATACAAAATGTTTTTCAAAACAACCCTGCATAAAATATTGTTGTTTCTGCAAATATCCTGAGCTCTACATATTCCATGCATTATATCTGATTTCCCCATTCCGCGGGTGAAGGTGGGCTGCTGAGTACGTTTGTACTCACCCTTGCTTATTTGTTGTTTTTTCAGAAAAAAGGAGATCGGGTAAGAGTTACGACTGTTCCCAACCTTGCCTGTGGCTGTTGGACCGCTGAATTGCTTCGCTGCGTATATCGGGCTGCTTCAGCCCCACTCTGATGATATGTCCCGAGTTGTGGACCAACTCTTAAAGTTGTTCGCCACCTTTGTAGGTTTGTCTCGTTTAAGCAGATTTGGTATCATCTGATGTATAAATGTGTTTACTAGCCTCCTGGGACTAGTAATTGTATCACATTTGAGTCCCAGAGGATTGGGGACGCTTCAGGTGGTATCAGAGCTGTTAGGTTGGCCGCAGGACGTAACCTTTAGCCCGATCAAAAGTTTTTGAGTCAAAACTATTTTCTTAAAAAAATTCTTGCTCTCATCCCTTCATTTCAAAAATGTTTTCCCCCTTTCCTTCTCTCAGAAGTCAGATGGAGGTCCATTGCCAAACCAGCTTTTGCCAGAATGAAGATGGTTTCCCCAAGTTGCTGAGAGCATGCACAGTTCGCCTCGGAATCAGGAGTCAACCAGAGTATGATGGTCGTGAATTCGTCGAGCATGGCACAGAGAAGTGTGTCGTGACTGTATACATTGGATCCAGTCCACACCATGTGGAATGGAGTGTCACTGCTGCTGGGCACAGATTCAAAGACACCTGCCAAGTCGTCGCTCGCAAGGCATTGAGGGCCCTGTGTCAGATCTACGAAGAAGAAGTGGCCGACACTCCGCTCAGATTCTTTCCGCCCTTTCAGAGAGACCGTCCCGCTTGGATGGCCAGGATGCGTGCATTGGAAGAGCAGCAGCTGCTTGAGGACGACCCCACAGTCGTGTACCTCACTGCATACCTGCTCACCCTTGATGCATAGTATGATTTCTTGGCTCGGCACCACCGATGCAGAGAAGCGCAACCATCAGCTGCATGTGGATCTCACCACAGCTCAAGCCCGTGCAACTGCCTTGGAGAGTCGTGAAGTCATTGCTGTTGAAGCCCTGAAGCAAGCCAAGGATGAGCACGTCCAGAAGTTGATGGAGGCCAAGTTGGTCACCCATAACCAACGTAGAGCCCTGTGGATCCAAGAGCCCACTTCATCCAACCCAGTTCAACCCAGGAAAGCTGAAGACCCCCAGATTCTTGAAGGTCACCTGGTCTCTATCAGAGGAGAGAAGAAGGCTTGGGAACTCCCGAAAGGAGCCATAGTCTTGGAAGGAATTCCAGTCTTCCCTCAGGCTATGGATAAGCAAGAGCACCCCGAGTCCTCCCAAGATCCCCCGCTAGAGATGTTTGAGCCCCTCGCCATGAAGAAGATTCTAGCACCATCCCTTGAGGTCAAGGAAGAAGCTGCAAGCACCCCGCCAACACCACCGCACTCTGAGGAGCTACAAGAGCCAGTCCCGCTTGAAGAAGAGTTCGACCCCGTGCTGCCATCTCAGTCGCTGCCAGAAGAAGTCATCAACATCAGCTCCCTGTTGACCCATCCAGGAGATATCTCAGATTGAAGTTGTGCGTCAGCCTTGCCAGAAGAGAAGTTGCCTGGTCTGAAGTTAGTATGCCCAGTCCTCTGCATGCATTGGGTAGTGAAGTTTTTCTTCACTTTGGCTAGAGCCCTGCATGTATGAGAGGTAATCGTGTAGTCCCGTGCCTTGAAAAACTCTATTTGTGTGGCCACCTAGGGCATTTCAAAATGAATTTCGCTTGATGTTTTCTCCCCTTTTGAGTGCATATGTGATGCTTTAACGTTAGTGCTCATAAGTTGCATTTAGCATAGTTCTCAATTCAGGAGCCAAGCAATAGTAGTTATGCTTAGCCCCCGAATCTGAGTAGCCTGTGCTTTGGAAAAACTCTATTCTACCCTTATTCAAAACATTTGATTTGTTTGTGCTTATCATTGCTGAGCTTGTGTGTTTTCTTTTCGTTTTTCTTAAAAAGGTTTTCTCTAAAAACATAGATCACAAATTAGAGCTAATCCAAACTCCATGCTTGTACAACTCCCCCTCTATCATGATATATGGACGAGCTCTTGCCTCTATCCTCCTGTTATAAGTTTCGTCATCTGAAAGGAATTTACCCTGAAGGTAAGAGATAATCTCGGTTCTCCAATCTTCGCTATAAACAGGAGATATATTGAGGACTGCTCTTTCAAGAAGTTCCACCAAAGGTGCTTTTATTGTTTCGAAGAACACATCCGAAGGTAAGGGCAGCCCCTGTGCTGCTGACTTAGCTAGCAAATCAGCATGCTCATTTTGTCCTCGAGGGATATTTTTGACAGAAAATCCTTCGAATGAAGCTTCGACTCTTCGAACCAGTTCCAGATATTTTTCAAGCTTCGGATCTTTAGCCTTGCAACTCTTGTCAATATGACCCGAAACAACCTGGGAATCAGTTTTAAGAATGGCCCTTCTGATTCCCATTGCTCTTAGCTTCCGAAGACCCAAAAGCAAGGCTTCGTACTCGGTAATATTATTTGTACAACTAAAATCAAGTCTTGCCGCATAACAAGTTTTAACTTTGGATGGCGATACCAACACAGCAGCTGCTCCTGCCCCGAAGGTTCCCCAAGATCCATCGCAAAACACTGTCCATACTTCGGCATCTTTATTTGTTTCTTCATCCTGAGCCCCTGACGTCCAGTCAGCAATGAAGTCTGCTAACGCCTGGGACTGGATCGAAGATCTATGCACATAATCAATGCAAAATTCATTGAGCTCTGCAGCCCATTTTCCAATCCGCCCAGTGGCTTCTCTATTTCTCATAATATCCTTCAACGGCTGCGAAGAAGGAACAACAATATTGTATGCTTGAAAGTAATGCCGAAGCTTCCTGGATGCCATCAAAACAGCATATAACACCTTCTCTAATTCTGTATAGTTTTTCTTTGATATACTAAGAACTTCAGATACAAAATATACTGGGACCTGCTTCTTGACTTGACCATCAAGCTTCTCCTGGACAAGTGCTGCACTTACCACTGAGTGCGAAGCTGCCACATATAATAACAAAGGAGCCCCTGGCGTCGGTGGAGTTAATGTTGTTAAATCTATCAGATATTGCTTCAACTCCTCGAAGGCTTTTTGTTGGCTTGGTCCCCATTGAAAGACTTCAGCTGATTTCAGCACTTCGAAGAATGGTAGATTCCTTTCTGCTGATCTGGATATAAATCTATTAAGAGATGCCAACCTTCCTGTTAATCTTTGGGCCCCCTTTTTTGTGGTTGGTGGCTCCATTCGAAGTATGGCTTCAATTTTACTTGGATTAGCTTCAATTCCCTTTGTTGAAACCAAGCATCCAAGAAATTTCCCCTTCTTTACACCGAAGACACATTTTTCTAGATTCAACTTTAAGCCAGCTTGTCTGAAACTGGCGAAGGTCTCCTGCAAATCAGCAACATGATTTTCCTGTTTCGTGCTTTTTACAATGATGTCATCAACATAAGTTAGCACATTTCTGCCTATCTGAGACTGGAGAACCTTCGCAGTCATTCTGCTGAAACTTCCTCCAGCGTTTTTGAGCCCCTCAGGCATCCGAAGATAGCAATATGTGCCACTTGGGGTTATGAAGCTAGTTTTCGGCTCATCTTCCTTCTTCATCCAGATTTGGTGGTAGCTTGAGTAACAGTCTAGCAGACTCATGAGCTCTGAAGAAGCTGTTGCATCAACTAAAGAGTCTATCCTTGGCAATGGGAACTCGTCCTTCGGACAAGCCTTGTTGAGATCTGTAAAATCGATACACATTCGCCACTTGCCATTGGCCTTTTTTACCATAACAGTGTTAGCTAGCCATTCTGGGTACTTTACTTCTCTGATAACTCCTGCACTGAGGAGTCTTTTGACTTCATTACGAGCACCTTCGGCCTTATCATCAGACATTTTCCGAAGCCTCTGCTTTCTGGGTCTGAAGGATGGATCAACATTGAGCGAATGTTCAATAACATCCCTATTAACTCCGCAGAGATCATTGGCTGACCATGCAAAAACATCTTTGTTGTTGAACAAAAACCTTATCAAGGTTTTCTCCTGTTATTCAGATAATTGAGAGCCCAACAGCACCTTCTGCTCTGCTATGTCCTCACATAAGAGCATGGGCTTCGGCTGATCTGCTAAAGCTGCTTTTTCCCTTCTGAATTTGTACTGTTCACAAACTTCAGCTCCATCTATGTTATGGATTGCTTTTGAGTCAGTCCAGTTTCCTTCGGCCCTTCTGGCAGCTTCCTGACTTCCATGAATAGCGATGGGTCCTTGATCCGAAGGTATCTTCATGCAAAGATAAGCAGGATGAAGAATTGCTTCGAAGGCATTGAGGGTGCCACGACCAATAATTGCATTGTAAGGGTATTCCATGTCAACAATGTCAAACACAACTTGTTCAGTTCTAGTGTTGTTGATGAACCCGAAGGTCACTGACATGGTGATCTTGCCCAGTGCTACAATCTGCCTTCCTCCGAAGCCACAGAGAGGATGTGTAGCATCGTGAATCTTATCTTCTGGCTCTTGCATTTGTCTGAAGGCCTTAGCAAATATGATATCAGCTGCACTGCCTGTGTCAACCAAGACATTGTGGACCAGAAATCCTTTGATAACACAAGAGATAACCATGGCATCATTGTGTGGGTAATCCTTGAGTTGAAGATCCTCTTGGGAGAAGGTAATAGGGATGTGAGACCATCTCGACTTGATGAAGGGTCCTTGCACCCCAACATGTTGTACCCTTCTCTGTGCTTCCTTCTTCTGTTTCTTGTTGGCTGGCTCTGAGGACGAACCACCTGTAATCGGGAGCACCAGCTTCGGGTCCGAAGCAGCTCCAGCTTGATCGTTGAACGAAGCCATCAGCTCAAAAAGTGGAAGTGAGTTCACCGGAGGTGGGCGCCAATGTTGGGGACTTGTTCTCAAATGCTATGAATTAAGAACAAGGCAACATAAAATGTTAAATGTTAACGTCCTTCGTCCATGAAACATTATTGCCTTGAGGATAATGAGTCTTGGACGAAGGTTGATGAGAATATAATTACGAAGCTTGAGTCTTCGTAATAAAATTTCAATAGATTGTATAAGATAACATAAAATAAAGAGATAAATAAATTATAGACGAATTATATTATATTTACTTAATATATTGAATCACTGAATACAATAATACCTCTGCCTTGGCAAAGGTTGATTTCCGAAAGATGTGACTGCAATTATCAGAATGCATGAACAGTAACGGAATACTGTTCACTATTTATAGGCACAGGACACAGCCTGTGAGGAATTACAATTATGCCCCTCATAAAAGTTTACAACATTGACTCAGACCTTTATGGACTAAAAGGTCATTCTATCTTTAAGTCGGTTTGTAATATCGAAGCTTCATGAAAAGGAACCTTCGGCCATCTCATACAAACAGCTTCAGCCGAAAGCCGCTTCTCCCTCGAAGACCTTCGGCGACGAAGCATAGACCCAACAACTACTTTAATTTCCATAATTGAGTATGCACAGAGAAAAGAACACCAATAATCTCCGAGGGTTCCATAATCCCAAAACGCTACATAATTATTTTTTATATCATTATTATTATTAATATTTTCCTGATACAAATTTTGGGCATTACAAAAACCGAAAATAAAAAGAAAAAATAAGGAAGCCTTACCGGTATCGTGTCCTCTTGACCCGATAGAGATTCACCCTCATCGGCCTATTATCTCCCCTCCCCTCTTTCTTGTTTTTGAGTCAATATTGTGTGGTCCCGCCCGGTTAGACTCAGCCTCTCGCAACGCGCGTGCGCCACCCACACTGATCGGTGGTCACGGGTTGTTAGGTCCATCCTCTCCGATCAGGGCTACACCATGGAGATTGGAACCGACTCTGCACTTGGACGCAGACGCCATCCCGAGCTTATCCACCGTTGTCGATTCCTTCCGCAAGGCTCGGTGTTAGTGTATATATATAGCCTCGTGACCCCCCCCTTTGTCACACCCGGCTTTAAGGAACAAAGCCAGGTGCATCTCATACATGCGCCAAGAAGACAACATATACAATTACAGAGTGTATAGAGATAAATGTCACAATAATCAGAGTATTTATTACATATCGGAAGACTTATTACAAAATAAAAGAATAAACATAAAACGAACTAAGGATCGTTGGCGCCAATGTCAACTGAGAAACGCCACCTAGATCAGATCAAACTCCTCGCCTTGTGGCTCCTCCTGAACCACCTGTTCTTCTCCTGTGGGGGGGTGTGAGACAGCAAGGGTGAGCTCACATACGTTCATCGCTCAACAAGTCGTGGGGAATAATGTGACATGAACTCACCAAAGGTGGGAGCTCATGGAGTGTAAGGCTTATCAAAGAGAATGGTTAAAGCTGAGCATTGCTTTTAAGTAGTTGATCAAAATTTTATTAGCAATTACTAAGTGTAAGTAAATACCAAACCTTAAATAAAGTAATAGAACAAATTAATAATAAACCCATGCATATGCAAATGACAAAATTGAATTTAAGTTCCATAATTTAATCATCAGAGAGTCCTGAGCTGCTCATGACCGTGAGCTCGGCTAGTATACCAGTTTTACACTCTGCAGAGGTGGTACCCTTTACCCACAAGTCATGTTACCCATCTGCCAAGGGATCGCGACTTCCCATACACCTCTACCGAGGAGGCGAGGCAGGGTAACACTACGAGGCCTTTACAAAGTTCCACTAGCTTCAGAAAACCCGCTACAGTTTATAGGAAGCTCCAATGCAGGGTTCTTGCCTGACCGCCATCGCAACAAAATCAAGCAAGGACCTCCCTACACTGACCACTCCCCTACTGCCCTTGCCCCTTTCGGGTAAGGTAGTCCTCCACTAGCTTTCCTAATTAATCAGCCAAGGGCGTCCATAAACCCTTGTGGTGGCACGTGTTTCTCAAGTTAAGCTCTATGTTCCAATTAACATTTAATGATCTTGTCATGAACATAAATAAAATAACAACATAATTGTAACATAGATATAATGAAATATTAACCCAAAACCATATAAAGCAGTAGCAGAACTACCCAAGTGATTCAGGGGTAAACAAGGTATTCATGATAAACAAACTAGGGTGACCTATTGGGTCCCATCAAAATTAAACCTATGCATGGTAAATGATTATAAAGAACATTATTGGGTACAAAGTGGACAAGGGCACAACTTGCCTGGCACTTGAGATTCCAATTACCAGGGTGATTCTTCAGATCCTCGTGACCTCACTGCTAGTCGTAGCAATACAAACAAACATGGTATATATAAAATTAACATCACACCAAACATAAGTACAAACTGAATAATAATGATGTTCGCGAAGCTACGAGATCGTGGGCTCGAGAACTACTACGATCGGAGTTATGATTAAGGAGTTATGATTTTATAAAAGATCTGCGTGATTAAAATATTAAATTATATTATAAATTGGTTATTATAAATCATATGAGAGAATCTTATAAATAATTAACTCACTTTGATCTAATTTATAAATGGACCATCGATCATATTATGAATTTCCGAAGTTCGTGTGTGCTTGCTACAAAATTAATTGAGTAATCAATTCTAGTATAGATTCCATGTTAAAACAGTGTCACCAAGTAGTAGGCAATATTAATATAAAATTATGGGAACTGGAATGGAGCAAAAAGGATTTACTATGAATTTTCCATGAATTAAATGAGTTTTGGGACTTATTCATGTACTAAAAAGTATTCCTTATACTGTTTTTGCTAAATTCTTGGTTCCCTGGTCTGAGCACGAATTACGGAGAAACTCGGGGTTAAACCATAAAACTTCTCCTAGACTCAGTAAGCCTCAGTGTGGACTGCGGGTTGAATACTGGAAACCAGGGGGTTTCTTTAACAAAAGTGCCCGCGAAGGGGTATCCATCGCCGAGAGCTGCATGATCTCAAATGAACGGCCCGGATTAGACCGCCAACTACTGAACCGGTATGCAGCTGTAGCCCTCGGATCTAAATCCGACGGTCGTGGTTTTATGAGATGAGATCCAACAGGATCCGTCCGTTAACAGATCAGTGGCTCAAATCGTTCACGCGAAAGGGTACGCCAAGCTCTAATCCCCACCGTTCATCGGGAATCGACAGTCACCAGGTTCTCTCCCTCCACGACAGCCGACCATGGCGGCGCCGCCGAGCCACGACAGAAGGGGAGTCGGATCCACGCCAATCGAGGGTGCAAGACACTAATCCCTATTCTAAAGGTGGCTACTTGTAGGTAAGACGGATGCAAACTCAATGGGGAGGTCTTACCGAGGAATCGGAGAGCGTAGCGACCCGATGTTGACGAAGGGCGGTACGGTGGTGGTGATGGAGCTTCGGTGAGGAATTTCGGGCTCCCGGTTCGCCAGTCCTAACCGAAACGAGGCGCACAACCACCCCCACAACGTCGCGGAGCCACCCCGGTCCCGATCGAAGGACCAAATCGCCGGTTGGACGGAATCCCCGCACGGCGGCGCTCTGCTCTCTTTCTTGTCCGCGGCGAGGCGCCCACGGTGCTATTCAAGGGTCAGACGGCTAGCGTATTCGGGGAAAGGGAGAGGGAAGAACCGCGACCTCAATTCCTTATAGGCACAGGGGAAGAATCGTCACCGCACACGCGGATTTTGCGCCGGTCGACTCGCCATCACCCGCGCGAAGCTCGGGCGAGTGGTTGACGACGACCCTCCCTGACGTGCGGGTCCTAGAACTCAGTGGCATAGGCGAGTAAGTCGGGTGTGCGCGCGGGAGTGGTGTGAAACTGTCGAGCGGGCCCCGCATTCCAGTGAGATAGTGAGCGTGAGCGCGAGAGAAGAGGTTGACCAGTGGGCGCGCGCGCAGGGGGGTGAAGTTGGGCCGCAGTGGAGGTAATCCGGTGTTGGGCCGAATAGGGTGTTCTTGGCCCAAGTAAGGTTTTATTCTTTTCTCCTTTTATTTTCTGTTTTCTTCTTTCTCTTTTTTCTTTTTTTTCTTATTTTTGAATCTAAATTTGAATTTCAAATCTGTGATGAACTTGTACTCAAATTTCTGAGTATATGATTTGGGTAAATCATTGTGGAATAAATTTATCTATTTATAAATTTTATTTTTTTGTATTGCATAGTATTTTCTTTCTTTCTTTCCAATTTCTAGAATTTCTTTTAGATTTTAAATTTCCATTTGGGTCCTAAGTATATTTCTTTTCACACTATTCTATGTTGTCACAAAATGCACACAAAATAAAAAATTACCAGCATGATGCATAATTTGGTAGTATATATTTTTATTAATTGTATATATTTTTATTAATTGTTTTTGGACATGGTGTTCACATATGATGATGCATAAAGATCAAACTCACATAAAGAGAAATTGTTTCTCTATTGGTATTATTTCTAGCAATTTACAAAGTGGGCTTAAAAATAATCTCGCCCTCGAGATTTAGGTAGTACGAGGGAAAAGATGGGGAAAATCTATACGAAGCTCTTCTTCTCTTTCCCAAGTTGCTTCATCTTCACCGTGGTGACTCCATTGCACTTTGCACATCTTTATCACCTTATTTCTCGTAACTCGAGTCAAGGTATCCAAAATCTTGATCGGGTATTCCGTGTAAGTCAAATCACCTTGAACACTGAGCTCTTCCATTGGTAACTGTTCCTCGGGGACACGGAGACACTTCTTAAGTTGAGACACGTGGAACACATTATGCACATCTGATAGAGTAGCAGGTAGCTCGAGTTGATAGGCCATCTCTCCAACTCGCCTAAAAACTCAGAATGGTCCAATATAGCGAGGGGACAATTTGCCCTTGACATTAAATCTCCTCATCCCACGAAGTGGTGACATCTTGAGGTACACATGATCACCTTCCTCAAATTCCAGTGGTCTTCTTCTATTATCTGCGTAGCTCTTTTGTCTGGTCTGAGCTACCCTCAAGTTCTCCTTGATTATACAGACTTGTTCTTCTGCCTCTTGAATAAGTTTAGATCCAAAGAACTGTCTTCCTCCAGTCTGATCCAATGTAGAGGAATCCTGCATTTCCTGCCGTATAGAGTCTCGAACAGTGACATCTTCAGACTGGCCTGGTAACTATTATTATATGAGACTCAGCATAAGGTAGACTCTTGTCCCACTACTACCATGCTGAAGGGCACAAGCTCTCAACATGTCTTCCAATACTTGATTAGTCCTTTCAGTCTGTCCATCAGTCTAAGGTAGTCCGAACTAAAATCCAACTTCGCATCCATATTCTCATGGAAACTTTTCCAAAATCTAGGGGTAAACTGTGGTCCTCTATCCAAAATGATCTTCTTCGGTACACCGTGTAGAGACACAATCCGAGCCATATATTACTCTACCAATTGAGGTATCTTATAAGTAGTCTTGACCGGAATGAAATGAGCCACTTTGGTTAGTCTATCCATAATAACCCATATAGCATCATATCCTTTCTGGGTGCAAGACAATCTGGTAATGAAGTCCTTACCAATCTCTTCCCACTTCCATTCAGGTATCTTTAATGGGTATAATAGTCCAGCTGGTCTCTGGTGTTTAGCCTTGACTCTTTGACACACATCGCACATCGCCACATGTGCAGCCACATCTCTCTTCAATCCATACCACCAATATTTCCGCTTCAAATCCTAATACATCTTGGTACTACCAGGATGAATAGAATAATCCGAGTCATGGGCCTCCTTTAATATAGTCTCACGAAGGCTTTCAATATCAGGAACACACATCCTGTCCTTGAACCATATGGTGCCTTGCTCATCCTCCGTGAATTCCGGACCTCGACCTTCAGTAATCAGATCCTTAATCTCTTGTATTTTGGCATCACCAATTTGACCTTTGCGGATTTCTTGCTCCAAGGTAGGTTCCAATTCGATGGTAACTCCTTCCCTATGAGTAACAATTCCCAGGTTGAGTCTCTCAAAATATTTTGCTAATTCATCAGGTAGCTGAACAACAATAGCGGAATGAATGTGCTCCTTTCGACTGAAGGCATATGCAACCAAATTCGCCTTGCCTAGGTGGTAGTGAATCTCCAAGTCATAATCCTTAATAAGCTCCAACCAACGGCGTTGCCTAAGGTTGAGATCCTTCTGAGTGAATATATACTTCAAACTCTTATGATCCGTGTATACTTGACACTCGGTTCCCATATATAATGTATCCAAATCTTAAGTGCATGCACAACGGCTGCCAATTCCATGTCATGAGTAGGGTAGTTCAACTCATGTTTTCCGTAACCGACGAGACGTGTAGGCGATCACATGTCCTTCTTGCATGAGTATACATCCCTAGCTTTAACCACATGCATCACAATAAATATCAAATCCCTTCTGTAGATCTGGCATAACCAACACTGGTGGTGACATCAATCTCAACTTCAGTTGGTTAAAACTACCTTAGTACTTCTCGCCCCACTTAAACTCTCTTTCCTTCTCCAGAAGTGAGGTCATAGGCTTAGCAATCTTAGAAAATCCTTCAATAAATCTCCAATAATATCCTACAAGTCCCAAGAGACTCCGAACCTCTGTAACTATAGTGGGTACTGATAGTCGCCTAGAGGGGGGGTGAATAGGGCGAAACTGAAATTTACAAATATAAACACAACTACAAGCCGGGTTAGCGTTAGAAATATAAACGAGTCCGAGAGAGAGGGCGCAAAACAAATCCCAAGCGAATAAGCAAGTGAGACACGGAGATTTGTTTTACCGAGGTTCGGTTCTTGCAAACCTACTCCCCGTTGAGGAGGCCACAAAGGCCGGGTCTCTTTCAACCCTTCCCTCTCTCAAACGGTCCCTTGGACCGAGTGAGCTTCTCTTCTCAAATCAAAGCCGGGAACAAAACTTCCCCGCAAGGGCCACCACACAATTGGTGCCTCTTGCCTTGATTACAATGGAGTTGTGATCTCAAGAGCAAGTGAGAAAGAAAAGAAGCAATCCAAGCGCAAGAGCTCAAATGAACACGGCAAATCACTCTCACTAGTCACTAGGGCTTTGTGTGGAATTGGAGAGGATTTGATCTCTTTTGTGTGTCTAGAATTGAATGCTAGAGCTCTTGTAGTAGTTGAGAAGTGGAAAACTTGGATGCAATGAATGGTGGGGTGGTTGGGGTATTTATAGCCCCAACCACCAAACTTGACCGTTGGCTGGAGGCGTCTGCTCGATGGCGCACCGGACAGTCCGGTGCACACCGGACAGTCCGGTGCCCCTGCCACGTCATCACTGCCGTTGGATTCTGACCGTTGGAGCTTCTGACTTGTGGGCCCGCCTGGATGTCCGGTGCACACCGGACAGGTACTGTTTGATGTCCGGTGTGCCAGCATGGGCGATTCTGACTTCTGCGCGCGCAGAGCGCGCATTAAATGCGCGGCAGAGAGCCGTTGGCGCGGAGATGACCGTTGCTTCGGAGGCGCACCGGACAGTCCGGTGCACACCGGACAGTCCGGTGAATTATAGTGGACTAGCCGTTGGCGTTTCCCGAAGCTGGCGAGTTCCTGAGGCCGACCTCCCTTGGCGCACCGGACACTGTCCGGTGTACACCGGACAGTCCGGTGAATTATAGCCGAGTCGCCCCTGGAAATTCCCGAAGGTGGCGAGTTTGAGTCTGAGTCCCCTGGTGCACCGGACAGGTACTGTTCACTGTCCGGTGGCACACCGGACAGTCCGGTGCGCCAGACCAGGGGTGCCTTCGGTTGCCCCTTTGCTCCTTTATTGAATCCAAAACTTGGTCTTTTTATTGGCTGAGTGTGAACCTTTTACACCTGTATAATCTACACACTTGGGCAAACTAGTTAGTCCAATTATTTGTGTTGGGCAATTCAACCACCAAAATTATTTAGGAACTAGGTGTAAGCCTAATTCCCTTTCAATCTCCCCCTTTTTGGTGATTGATGCCAACACAAACCAAAGCAAACAGAGATGTGCATAATTTGAACTAGTTTGCATAATGTAAGTGTAAAGGTTGCTTGGAATTGAGCCAATATAGCTGCTTACAAGATATGCATGGAATGTTTCTTTCTTATTTAGTATTTTGGACCACGTTTGCACCACATGTTTTGTTTTTGCAAAAAAATTTTTGTAAATTCATTTCAAAGATCTTTTGCAAATAGTCAAAGGTAAATGAATAAGAGTTTGCAAAGCATTTTCAAGATTTGAAATTTTCTCCCTCTGTTTCAAATGCTTTTCCTTTGACTAAACAAAACTCCCCCTAAATTAAATCCTCCTCTTAGTGTTCAAGAGGGTTTTGATATACCATTTTGAAATACTACTTTCTCCCCCTTTTGAACACAACAGGATCCCAATTGATAAATACTTCTTGGAAAACACTAAGTTTTGAAATTGGTGGTGGTGCGGTCCTTTTGCTTTGGGCTCATTTCTCCCCCTTTTTGGCATGAATCGCCAAAAACGGAACCATTAGAGCCCTTAGGTACTATCGTCCCCTTTGGTCATAAGTAAATGAGTTAAGATTATACCAAAGACGAAGTCCTTTTGCTTTGAATTCTCATTCCTCCCCAAGGAATAGAGAGATGCTTGGAGTGATGGCGAAGTATGAGTTACGGAGTGGAAGCCTTTGTCTTTGCCGAAGACTCCAATTCCCTTTCAATATACCTATGACTTGGTTTGAAATAGACTTGAAAACACATTGGTCATAGCATATAAAAGAGATATAATTGAAGGTATTCAAATGAGCTATGAGTGCAAGCTAGCAAAAGAAATTTCTAGAATCAAGAATATTGAGCTCATGCCTAAGTCTGGTAAAAGATTGTTCATCAAGAGGCTTGGTAAAGATATCGGCTAATTGATCTTTAGTGTTAATGTAAGAAATCTCGATATCTCCCTTTTGTTGGTGATCCCTAAGAAAATGATACCGAATGGCTATGTGCTTAGTGCGGCTATGCTCGACGGGATTGTCGGCCATTTTGATTGCACTCTCATTATCACATAGCAAAGGGACTTTGGTTAAATTGTAACCATAGTCCCGCAGGGTTTGCCTCATCCAAAGCAATTGCGCGCAACAATGACCTGCGGCAATGTACTCGGCTTCGGCGGTGGAAAGAGCGACCGAATTTTGCTTCTTTGAAGCCCAAGACACCAAGGATCTTCCCAAGAACTGGCAAGTCCCCGATGTGCTCTTCCTATTGATTTTGCACCCCGCCCAATCGGCATCCGAATAACCAATCAAATCAAATGTGGATCCCCGAGGGTACCAAAGCCCAAACTTAGGAGTAAAAGCCAAATATCTCAAGATTCGTTTTACGGCCGTAAGGTGGGATTCCTTAGGGTCGGATTGAAATCTTGCACACATGCAAACGGAAAGCATAATATCCGGTCGAGATGCACATAAATAAAGCAATGAACCAATCATCGACCGGTATACCTTTTGATCGACGGATTTACCTCCCGTGTCGAGGTCGAGATGCCCATTGGTTCCCATGGGTGTCTTGATGGGCTTGGCATCCTTCATTCCAAACTTGGTTAGAATGTCTTGAGTGTACTTCGTTTGGCAAATGAAGGTGCCCTCTTGGAGTTGCTTGACTTGGAATCCTAGAAAATACTTCAACTCCCCCATCATCGACATCTCGAATTTCTGTGTCATGATCCTACTAAACTCTTCACATGTAGACTCGTTAGTAGACCCAAATATAATATCATCAACATAAATTTGGCATACAAACAAGTCATTTTCAAGAGTTTTAGTAAAGAGTGTAGGATCGGCCTTGCCGACTTTGAAGCCATTAGAAATAAGGAAATCTCTTAGGCATTCATACCATGCTCTTGGGGCTTGCTTGAGCCCATAAAGCGCCTTAGAGAGCCTATAGACATGGTTAGGGTACTCACTGTCTTCAAAGCCGGGAGGTTGCTCAACATAGACCTCTTCCTTGATTGGTCCGTTGAGGAAGGCACTTTTCACGTCCATTTGATAGAGCTTAAAGCCATGGTAAGTAGCATAGGCCAATAATATGCGAATTGACTCAAGCCTAGCTACAGGTGCATAGGTTTCACCGAAATCCAAACCTTCGACTTGTGAATACCCTTTGGCCACGAGTCGAGCTTTGTTCCTTGTCACCACACCATGCTCATCTTGCTTGTTGCGGAAGACCCATTTGGTTCCTACAACATTTTGGTTAGGACGTGGAACTAAATGCCATACCTCGTTCCTTGTGAAATTGTTGAGCTCCTCTTGCATTGCCACCACCCAATCCGAATCTTGAAGTGCTTCCTCTATCCTGTGTGGCTCAATAGAGGAAACAAAAGAGTAATGTTCACAAAAATGTGCAACACGAGATCGAGTGGTTACCCCCTTATGAATGTCGTCGAGGATGGTGTCGACGGGGTGATCTCGTTGGATTGCTTGGTGGACTCTTGGGTGTGGCGGCCTTGGTTCTTCCTCATCCTCCTTTTCTTGATCATTTGCATCTCCCCCTTGATCATTGCCATCATCTTGAGGTGGCTTATCTTCTTGATTTTGTCCTTCATCAACTTGAGCCTCATCATCATTTTGAGTTGGTGGAGATGCTTGCGTGGTGGAGGATGGTTGATCTTGTGCTCTTGAAGGCTCTTCGGATTCCTTAGGACACACGTCCCCAATGGACATGTTCCTTAGCGCTATGCATGGAGCCTCTTCATTACCTATCTCATCAAGATCAGCTTGCTCTACTTGAGAGCCGTTAGTTTCATCAAACACAACGTCACATGAGACTTCAACTAGTCCAGTGGACTTGTTAAAGACCCTATATGCCTTTGTGTTTGAGTCATAACCAAGTAAAAAGCCTTCTACAGTTTTAGGAGCAAATTTAGATTTTCTACCTCTTTTAACAAGAATAAAGCATTTGCTACCAAAAACTCTAAAGTATGAAATGTTGGGCTTTTTACCGGTTAGGAGTTCATATGATGTCTTCTTGAGGATTCGGTGAAGATATAACCGGTTGATGGCGTAGCAGGCGGTGTTGACCGCTTCAGCCCAAAACCGGTCCGGTGTCTTGTACTCATCAAGCATGGTTCTTGCCATGTCCAATAGAGTTCGATTCTTTCTCTCCACTACACCATTTTGTTGTGGCGTGTAGGGAGAGGAGAACTCATGCTTGATGCCCTCCTCCTCAAGGAAGCCTTCAATTTGTGAGTTCTTGAACTCCGTTCTGTTGTCGCTTCTTATTTTCTTGATCCTTAAGCCGAACTCATTTTGAGCCCGTCTCAAGAATCCCTTTAAGGTTTCTTGGGTTTGAGATTTTTCCTGTAAAAAGAATACCCAAGTGAAGCGAGAATAATCATCCACTATTACAAGACAATACTTACTCCCGCCGATGCTTATGTAAGCAATCGGGCCGAAAAGATCCATGTGGAGTAGCTCAAGCGGCCTGTCGGTCGTCATGATGTTCTTGTGTGGATGATGGACTCCAACTTGCTTCCCCGCCTGGCATGCGCTACAAATCCTGTCTTTCTCAAAATGAACATTTGTTAATCCTAAAATGTGCTCTCCCTTTAGAAGCTTATGAAGATTCTTCATCCCAACATGGGCTAGTCGGCGGTGCCAGAGCCAACCCATGTTAGTCTTAGCAATTAAGCATGTGTCAAGTTCAGCTTTATCAAAATCTACTAAGTATAGCTGACCCTCTAACACACCCTTGAATGCTATTGAATCATCACTTCTTCTAAAGACAGTGACACCTGTATCAGTAAAAAGACAGTTGTAGCCCATTTGACATAATTGGGAAACAGAAAGCAAGTTGTAATCTAAAGAATCAACAAGAAAAACATTGGAAATAGAATGGTCAGGAGATATAGCAATTTTACCAAGTCCTTTGACCAAACCTTGATTTCCATCCCCGAATGTGATAGCTCGTTGGGGATCTTGGTTTTTCTCATATGAGGAGAACATCCTTTTCTCCCCGGTCATGTGGTTTGTGCACCCGCTGTCGAGTATCCAACTTGAGCCCCCGGATGCATAAACCTACAAAACAATTTTAGTTCTTGACTTTAGGTACCCAAACGGTTTTGGGTCCTTTGGCATTAGACACAAGAACTTTGGGTACCCAAACACAAGTCTTGAAGCCCTTGTGCTTGCCCCCAACATATTTGGCAACTACCTTGCCGGATTTGTTAGTCAAAACATAAGATGCATCAAAAGTTTTAAATGAAATGTTATGATCGTTTGATGCACTAGGAGTTTTCTTTCTAGGCAACTTGGCACGGGTTGGTTGCCTAGAGCTAGATGTCTCACCCTTATACATAAGAGCATGATTAGGGGCAGAGTGAGACTTCCTAGAATGAATTTTCCTAATTTTGTCCTCGGGATAACCGGCAGGGTATAAAATGTAACCCTCGTTATCCTGAGGCATGGGAGCCTTGCCCTTAACAAAATTTGACAATCTTTTAGGAGGGGCACTAATTTTGACATTGTCTCCCCTCTGGAAGCCAATGCCATCCTTAATGCCAGGGCGTCTCCCATTATAAAGCATGCTACGAGCAAATTTAAATTTCTCATTTTCTAAGTTGTGCTCGGCAATTTTAGCATCAAGTTTAGCTATATGATCATTTTGTTGCTTATTTAAGATCATGTGATCATGAATAGCATTAACATCAATATCTCTACATCTAGCACAAATAGTGACATGCTCAATGGTAGATGTAGAGGGTTTGCAAGAATCAAGTTCCACAATCTTAGCATGAAGAATATCATTTTTATCTTTAAGATTGGAAATTGTAACTTTGCAAACATCAAAATCTTTAGCCTTAGCAATTAAATTTTCATTCTCTAATCTAAGGCTAGCAAGAGATACATTCAATTCATCAATCTTAGCAAGCAAGTCAACATTATCATCTCTAAGATTGGGAATTGAAACATTACAAACATGTGAATCAACCTTAGCATTTAAAATAGCATTTTCATTTCTAAGGTTGTCAATCATCTCACGACAAGTGCTTAGCTCACTAGATAATTTTTCACATTTCTCAATTTCAAGAGCATAAGCCTTTTTAACCTTAACATGTTTTTTGTTTTCTTTAATTAGACAATCCTCTTGGGAATCCAAAAGGTCATCCTTTTCATGAATAGCACTAACCAATTCATTCAATTTTTCCTTTTGAGCTATGTTAAGGTTGGCAAAAAGGGAACACAAATTATCTTCTTCATCACTAGCATTGTCATCACTAGAGGATTCATATTTAGTGGAGGATTTGGATTTAACCTTCTTTTTGCCGTCCTTTGCCATGAGGCACTTGTGGCCGACGTTGGGGAAGAGGAGTCCCTTGGTGACAGCGATGTTGGCGGCGTCCTCGTCGTCGGAGGAGTCGCTTGAGCTTTCGTCGGAGTCCCACTCGCGACAAACATGGGCATCGCCACCCTTCTTCTTGTAGTACCTCTTCTTCTCCTTTCTTCTCCCCTTCTTGTCGTCGCCTCGGTCACTGTCACTAGATATAGGACATTTAGCAATAAAATGACCGGGCTTACCACACTTGTAGCAAACCTTCTTGGAGCGGGACTTGTAATCCTTTCCCCTCCTTTGCTTGAGGATTTGGCGGAAGCTCTTGATGACGAGCGCCATTTCCTCATTGTCGAGCTTGGAGGCGTCTATGGGTTGTCGACTTGGTGTAGACTCCTCCTTCTTCTCCTCCGTTGCCTTGAATGCAACGGGTTGAGCTTCGGATGTGGTGGCATCATCAAGCTCGTTGATCTTCCTCGAGCCTTCGATCATGCACTCAAAACTTACAAAATTCCCGATAACTTCCTCGGGGGTCATTTTAGTATATCTAGGATTACCACGAATTAATTGAACTTGAGTAGGGTTAAGGAAAATAAGTGATCTTAGAATAACCTTAACCACCTCGTGGTCATCCCATTTTACGCTCCCGAGGTTGCGCGCTTGGTTCACCAAGGTCTTGAGCCGATTGTACATGTGTTGTGGCTCCTCCCCTTTGCGAAGCCGGAACCGACCGAGCTCCCCCTCAATCGTTTCCCGCTTGGTGATCTTGGTGAGCTCATCACCTTCATGCGCGGTCTTGAGTAAATCCCAAATCTCCTTTGCGTTCTTCAACCCTTGAACTTTGTTATACTCTTCTCTACTTAAAGAGGCTAAGAGTATTGTTGTTGCTTGAGAGTTGAAGTGCTCGATTTGGGCCACCTCATCCTCATCATAGTTTTCATCCCCTACTGACGGTACCTGTGCACCAAACTCAACAACATCCCATATACTTTTGTGGAGCGAGGTTAGATGAAATCGCATTAAATCGCTCCACCTAGCGTAATCTTCACCATCAAAAGTTGGTGGTTTGCCTAATGGGACGGAAAGTAAAGGTGTATGTTTGGAAATGCGAGGGTAGCGTAGGGGGATCTTACTATACTTCTTGCGCTCTTGGCGCTTAGAAGTGATGGAGGGCGCGTCGGAGTCGGAGGTTGATGTTGATGAAGTGTCGGTCTCGTAGTAGACCACCTTCCTCATCCTTTTGTGCTTGTCCCCTCTCCGATGCGGCTTGTGAGAAGAAGATTTTTCCTTCTTCTCTTTGTGATGAGAAGAGGAAGACTTTTTCTCCTTCCGTTTGGAGGAGTCCTTCTTCTTCTCCTTCCTCTTGGTGCGGGACTCTTCCGATGAAGTGCTCCCGTGGCTTGTAGTGGGCTTTTCGCCGGTCTCCATCTCCTTCTTGGCGTGATCTCCCGACATCACTTCGAGCGGTTAGGCTCTAATGAAGCACCGGGCTCTGATACCAATTGATAGTCGCCTAGAGGGGGGGTGAATAGGGCGAAACTGAAATTTACAAATATAAACACAACTACAAGCCGGGTTAGCGTTAGAAATATAAACGAGTCCGAGAGAGAGGGCGCAAAACAAATCCCAAGCGAATAAGCAAGTGAGACACGGAGATTTGTTTTACCGAGGTTCGGTTCTTGCAAACCTACTCCCCGTTGAGGAGGCCACAAAGGCCGGGTCTCTTTCAACCCTTCCCTCTCTCAAACGGTCCCTTGGACCGAGTGAGCTTCTCTTCTCAAATCAAAGCCGGGAACAAAACTTCCCCGCAAGGGCCACCACACAATTGGTGCCTCTTGCCTTGATTACAATGGAGTTGTGATCTCAAGAGCAAGTGAGAAAGAAAAGAAGCAATCCAAGCGCAAGAGCTCAAATGAACACGGCAAATCACTCTCACTAGTCACTAGGGCTTTGTGTGGAATTGGAGAGGATTTGATCTCTTTTGTGTGTCTAGAATTGAATGCTAGAGCTCTTGTAGTAGTTGAGAAGTGGAAAACTTGGATGCAATGAATGGTGGGGTGGTTGGGGTATTTATAGCCCCAACCACCAAACTTGACCGTTGGCTGGAGGCGTCTGCTCGATGGCGCACCGGACAGTCCGGTGCACACCGGACAGTCCGGTGCCCCTGCCACGTCATCACTGCCGTTGGATTCTGACCGTTGGAGCTTCTGACTTGTGGGCCCGCCTAGATGTCCGGTGCACACCGGACAGGTACTGTTTGATGTCCGGTGTGCCAGCATGGGCGATTCTGACTTCTGCGCGCGCAGAGCGCGCATTAAATGCGCGGCAGAGAGCTGTTGGCGCGGAGATGACCGTTGCTTCGGAGGCGCACCGGACAGTCCGGTGCACACCGGACAGTCCGGTGAATTATAGTGGACTAGCCGTTGGCGTTTCCCGAAGCTGGCGAGTTCCTGAGGCCGACCTCCCTTGGCGCACCGGACACTGTCCGGTGTACACCGGACAGTCCGGTGAATTATAGCCGAGTCGCCCCTGGAAATTCCCGAAGGTGGCGAGTTTGAGTCTGAGTCCCCTGGTGCACCGGACAGGTACTGTTCACTGTCCGGTGGCACACCGGACAGTCCGGTGCGCCAGACCAGGGGTGCCTTCGGTTGCCCCTTTGCTCCTTTATTGAATCCAAAACTTGGTCTTTTTATTGGCTGAGTGTGAACCTTTTACACCTGTATAATCTACACACTTGGGCAAACTAGTTAGTCCAATTATTTGTGTTGGGCAATTCAACCACCAAAATTATTTAGGAACTAGGTGTAAGCCTAATTCCCTTTCAGGTACTCTCCACTCCATTATCTCCTTAACCTTAGTAGGATCCACTGATATTCCTCCATTAGAAATGATATGTCCAAGAAATGGCACCTTGTCAATCCAAAACTCGCACTTACTAAACTTGGCGTAGAGCTGATTATCTCGTAGTTTCTGTAACACCAACCTTAGATGTTCTTCATGATCACTTTCACTCTTAGAATAGATAAGAATATCGTCGATGAACACCACGACGAATCTGTCCAAATACTCCATAAACACCTTATTCATCAAATTCATAAAATAAGTTGGTGCATTGGTTAATCCAAATGACATAACAGTGAACTCATATAATCCATATCGAGTCGAGCAATCCGTCTTGGGAATATCCGATGGCCTAATCTTCATTTGATGGTATCTTGATCGGAGATCGATCTTCGAGAATACTCTTGCACCTCTTATCCGATTAAATAAATCTTCAATGCGGGGTAATGGATACTTGTTCTTCACAGTAACATCATTAAGGGTCCTATAATCCACGCACATCCCTTGTGATCCTTCTTTCTTCTGTACAATTAGAACCGGTGCTCCACAAGGTGAAGAATTCAGATGAATATATCCAGCCTCTTGTAATTCCATTAATTGCTTCTTAAGTTCCTTTAGTTCTCCTACGGACATCCTATATAGCCGTTTAGAAATAGGAGCAGTCCCAGGTAAGAGATCAATGACCAACTCAACTTCAAATCTTTGTCCTTTGGAACTGGTGAGTTCTACGGTTCCCTTAGCACAATGTATAAAGTGCCTTTGCCTTTCTTAACCATGACATACCAGGGATCACATCTATAGTGCTCTCTTCTAACACTATAGGGGTAGCCCATCTGGGTTAGAACACAGGGTAAGAAAGGAAGAATTGTAGACAAGGCGAGTAATTACGAGAAATGTTACTATGGGGGATTTATTAGTTAAGCGGATTAATATTTTACCTACCATAGCTAATTTATTACCTTATGGTGGTACATACTAAGATGTCCATCTATAATAATTCAATCAATCAAAGAAGCAAATCAGGCATTTAGCATCAGCACAATCAAACAACATTTTTAAAGAAAATAGTTTTAAATTTTGTCTTGGGTTCCCTATCTCTTAAAAAGATCATAGTGGTAGGATTCCAAGGTGTGAAATCCATCTTGTCTTAGAGTAGAAAAGATAAGATTAACCAGAGTAGAGTAGCAGAAGGTGAGACAAGATCAAGATGAGATAAGTATAGAATGAGTCAGAGTAAGGTAAGTAGGAGAGGGTTTGTCCATTTCTATCTAGGTTTTGTCCTACAGTCAACATTTCCTCTGATACCACTTCTGTCACACCCGGCTTTAAGGAACAAAGCCAGGTGCATCTCATACATGCGCCAAGAAGACAACATATACAATAACAGAGTGTATAGAGATAAATGTCACAATAATCAGAGTATTTATTACATATCGGAAGACTTATTACAAAATAAAAGAATAAACATAAAACGAACTAAGGATCGTTGGCGCCAATGTCAACTGAGAAACGCCACCTAGATCAGATCAAACTCCTCGCCTTGTGGCTCCTCCTGAACCACCTGTTCTTCTCTTGTGGGGGGTGTGAGACAGCAAGGGTGAGCCCACATACGTTCATTGCTCAACAAGTCGTGGGGAATAATGTGACATGAACTCACCAAAGGTGGGAGCTCATGGAGTGTAAGGCTTATCAAAGAGAATGGTTAAAGCTGAGCATTGCTTTTAAGTAGTTGATCAAAATTTTATTAGCAATTACTAAGTGTAAGTAAATACCAAACCTTAAATAAAGTAATAGAACAAATTAATAATAAACCCATGCATATGCAAATGACAAAATTGAATTTAAGTTCCATAATTTAATCATCAGAGAGTCCTGAGCTGCTCATGACCGTGAGCTCGGCTAGTATACCAGTTTTACACTCTGCAGAGGTGGTACCCTTTACCCACAAGTCATGTTACCCATCTGCCAAGGGATCGCGACTTCCCATACACCTCTACCGAGGAGGCGAGGCAGGGTAACACTACGAGGCCTTTACAAAGTTCCACTAGCTTCAGAAAACCCGCTACAGTTTATAGGAAGCTCCAATGCAGGGTTCTTGCCTGACCGCTATCGCAGCAAAATCAAGCAAGGACCTCCCTACACTGACCACTCCCCTACTGCCCTTGCCCCTTTCGGGTAAGGTAGTCCTCCACTAGCTTTCCTAATTAATCAGCCAAGGGCGTCCATAAACCCTTGTGGTGGCACGTGTTTCTCAAGTTAAGCTCTATGTTCCAATTAACATTTAATGATCTTGTCATGAACATAAATAAAATAACAACATAATTGTAACATAGATATAATGAAATATTAACCTAAAACCATATAAAGCAGTAGCAGAACTACCCAAGTGATTCAGGGGTAAACAAGGTATTCAGGATAAACAAACTAGGGTGACCTATTGGGTCCCATCAAAATTAAACCTATGCATGGTAAATGATTATAAAGAACATTATTGGGTACAAAGTGGACAAGGGCACAACTTGCCTGGCACTTGAGATTCCAATTACCAGGGTGATTCTTCAGATCCTCGTGACCTCACTGCTAGTCGTAGCAATACAAACAAACATGGTATATATAAAATTAACATCACACCAAACATAAGTACAAACTGAATAATAATGATCTTCGCGAAGCTACGAGATCGTGGGCTCGAGAACTACTACGATCAGAGTTATGATTAAGGAGTTATGATTTTATAAAAGATCTGCGTGATTAAAATATTAAATTATATTATAAATTGGTTATTATAAATCATATGAGAGAATCTTATAAATAATTAACTCACTTTGATCTAATTTATAAATGGACCATCGATCATATTATGAATTTCCGAAGTTCGTGTGTGCTTGCTACAAAATTATTTGAGTAATCAATTCTAGTATAGATTCCATGTTAAAACAGTGTCACCAAGTAGTAGGCAATATTAATATAAAATTATGGGAACTGGAATGGAGCAAAAAGGATTTACTATGAATTTTCCATGAATTAAATGAGTTTTGGGACTTATTCATGTACTAAAAAGTATTTCTTATACTGTTTTTGCTAAATTCTTGGTTCCCTGGTCTGAGCACGAATTACGGAGAAACTCGGGGTTAAACCATAAAACTTCTCCCAGACTCAGTAACCCTCAGTGTGGACTGCGGGTTGAATACTGGAAACCAGGGGGTTTCTTTAACAAAAGTGCCCGCGAAGGGGTATCCATCGCCGAGAGCTGCACGATCTCAAATGAACGGCCCGGATTAGACCGCCAACTACTGAACCGGTATGCAGCTGTAGCCCTCGGATCTAAATCCGACGGTCGTGGTTTTATGAGATGAGATCCAACAGGATCCGTCCGTTAACAGATCAGTGGCTCAAATCGTTCACGCGAAAGGGTACGCCAAGCTCTAATCCCCACCGTTCATCGAGAATCGACGGTCACCAGGTTCTCTCCCTCCACGACAGCCGACCATGGCGCCGCCGCCGAGCCACGGCAGAGGGGGAGTCGGATCCACACCAATCGAGGGTGCAAGACACTAATCCCTATTCTGAAGGTGGCTACTTGTAGGTAAGACGGATGCAAACTCAATGGGGAGGTCTTACCGAGGAATCGGAGAGCGTAGCGACCCGATGTTGACGAAGGGCGGTACGGTGGTGGTGACGGAGCTTCGGTGAGGAATTACGGGCTCCCGGTTCGCCAGTCCTAACCGAAACGAGGCGCACAACCACCCCCACAACGTCGCGGAGCCACCCCGGTCCCGATCGAAGGACCAAATCGCCGGTTGGACGGAATCCCCGCACGGCGGCGCTCTGCTCTCTTTCTTGTCCACGGCGAGGCGCCCGCGGTGCTATTCAAGGGTCAGACGGCTAGCGTATTCGGGGAAAGGGAGAGGGAAGAACCGCGACCTCAATTCCTTATAGGCACAGGGGAAGAATCGTCACCGCACACGCGGATTTTGCGCCGGTCGACTCGCCATCACCCGCGCGAAGCTCGGGCGAGTGGTTGACGACGACCCTCCCTGACGTGCGGGTCCCAGAACTCAGTGGCATAGGCGAGTAAGTCGGGTGTGCGCGCGGGAGTGGTGTGAAACTGTCGAGCGAGCCCCGCATTCCAGTGAGATAGTGAGCGTGAGCGCGAGAGAAGAGGTTGACCAGTGGGCGCGCGCGCAGGGGGGTGAAGTTGGGCCGCAGTGGAGGTAATCCGGTGTTGGGCCGAATAGGGTGTTCTTGGCCCAAGTAAGGTTTTATTCTTTTCTCCTTTTATTTTCTGTTTTCTTCTTTCTCTTTTTTCTTTTTTTTCTTATTTTTGAATCTAAATTTGAATTTCAAATATGTGATGAACTTGTACTCAAATTTCTGAGTATATGATTTGGGTAAATCATTGTGGAATAAATTTATCTATTTATAAGTTTTATTTTTTTGTATTGCATAGTATTTTCTTTCTTTCTTTCCAATTTCTAGAATTTCTTTTAGATTTTAAATTTCCATTTGGGTCCTAAGTATATTTCTTTTCACACTATTCTATGTTGTCACAAAATGCACACAAAATAAAAAAATACCAGCATGATGCATAATTTGGTAGTATATATTTTTATTAATTGTTTTTGGACATGGTGTTCACATATGATGATGCATAAAGATCAAACTCACATAAAGAGAAATTGTTTCTCTATTGGTATTATTTCTAGCAATTTACAAAGTGGGTGTTACACCCTTCTTATTCATCGTGTGACGAGCGCCACTGTCGTAAGGGATAGAGAAGCCGAGCGAGAAGAAAGATTGTCGTCGCCGTGAGACTTCATCTAAGGTGTCGTTTGGGGTCCGAGATCGGGTCAAGGATCTTCACCGGAGCACACCGCACGCGCTTGTTGCTTTCTCTAACAAATGGGGTGGACGGGTGCGACAGAATCACTCGCCGGAAGCCCGCCGCCGCTGTGGAGCTGCGGTACAGCAGGACCAGCTTCATCTGAGCACCGTTTGTAGGTAAGACACTTCTCATTTTGTTCGGCATATCATCATCTACGTGTAGCACCTCTTACGTCACAGTTTTAGCTATCAAAGCGCATAGATGGGATGGCTCCGGCGGTGCGCCGCCGCGGGGATTGGGCGACACCACCTCAGGTAGTCGGGAGGTGGGTGAAGAGCTGCTGGCCGTTGTATCGATCGCCGACGAAATAGATTATATCAGGATCACTAAAAATGCGGGTCGTTGATCCAATACCAACGATTCAGATTAGCTTGAGGAGATACCCCTTCACGATATAATCTGGATCGAAGACTCTTGATCCAACGGCGACAATTGCATACCAGTTCGATTTAAAGCTGATCTAATCTGGACCCTCGATCTTAGATCGAGCGACTAAGATAAGCCTGTGCCCCTTCGTCCCTGGCAAAATTGTTTAAGACTCCTTGGAATTCTTCAAAACAAACCCACAATCTGAGCACGTATAGAGTATTACATTTAGGTTCAAATCTTTTTAAATTGAACCCTGTGTTTTAGCATATTTATACCCACAATCTAGGTTGAAAATGATATTTAATATAAAAATAATTCTAGAAACTTAGAAAATTCATAACTTTCACATTTTAATTTCGATTTTAGTGGTTCTCAGACCTAGAGTTTCGTTACAACGCGTACAATATTAATATATAGTTTGATTCCATATTTGATATAATGTTATTGTATTTATTATTTGCTTATTTGTACGTACTGCTACGATTACAACCAAAGTTATGAGAAACCTAAAGTCCAACATCTGAGCAGTTGGATTTGCATATAAAAGATAAGTTGTGTACTTGATTACATTCTTTGACCTAATAATATTTATGATCCTGTTAATCACTGTGGCATTGTTAGGTTAAACTGATGGGACCTAATAGGTTACCTAATCTTATTTACCTTACACGTTGCATACTAATGAATTATTACTTTTGATGTTGATCTACCTAGTTTTATGATTAATCCTACATATAAATTATAATCATGTTTTATTGTTAATGATTTATTTATTGTTCATGATAATATCACATTATTTAATTGAAACATGGAAAACCACCCAAAAACAGTGCTACCACAAGCATGTAATGGGATACCCTTAATCAATTAATTAGAATTGCTAGTATGACATGATATAAAGGTGGCACATAGAGAAAAAGTTAGAAAAAACCGCTACGGATAGTCTTAGCCCCAATCGACACTTGAACTAATCCATTTAATCTTGTTGTTCATCCTTTAAAAAACAAATTCCATAATTAGGGGCAAAAAAATTGAGCGACTAAATAGTCACTATTAGTGGCCTAATTTAAATGCCTCTACAAAATTTAATTTAATCTCATGTTGTCATTAATCACCAAAACTAGTTGAAAGTTTAGAGCCAACAAAATGGAACACATGACAACTAGAGTACACTAGATTTTCTCAAGTTTTTAGATATAACCGCTACCCTGAATCAGGGTAACAATCAGCAATCGACACTTCTCTAACATATACATTCAGGAGTGCATTAAGACTGATAAAACCAAAATTAACTGGTCCTCAAGGACGACCTCAGCGCTTAGCTTCATGGGTCATGGTTTGATGGAAGGAAAACTTCTCATGGTGCAGGCACGCCTGCGCTGGCTTCCTGACGCTTGTCAACGGCTTCCTTCAGCTTCCTCCCAAGTGCATAGGCAAGAGGCGGGGGCACGGCATTGCCAATCTGCCGGTGCTTGTTCTGGATGTTGCCCGCAAATTCATAGCTGTCAGGAAAGCCCTGCACGGCAAAGATTGGATCATATTAGACAGGAGTGTCATTGTCATTTTGCAGATGGAAATGGATGTAGACCAGCTTACCTGTGACCGAGCACATTCCCGGACTGTGATGATCCTGTCTTGATCAGGGTGGAAGCACATGCCGACCTTGCCCATTGGCTGGGGATCAGTGACGGATGTGGGGAAGTTGCCTTCCCAGTCCAGCCTCCCGTACAGTCCTTTCCACTGATTGTGCCTCTTGGCTGTGTTGGGCAGGCACCAAGGTATCAGGTCAGCCATCTGCCCATTTGACAGCTTAACCTGTAAGAATAGCAAGGGCCAAGGGTCAGTGCTCCATGGACAGAAGGAATATAACAACAGATTTCAGAAAATTACCTTCTCGTCCGGTAGGTCATGCCAATCACAACCCGGCCGTTTCGGAATGTGTTGGCACCTTATTAGGTTCAGCTCATTCATCTCCTTAGATATGTGATCATTCAGTACCATCATATTCCCTCTTATCTTCTTCTGGAACCAAGACACGGGCTCACCTCCATACTGCACAAGATAATCAGTAGCTCATTTAGCATATAGCTCAAAGAAAAGAAAAAAATAGATGATCAAGAAGCACCAGTTACCTCAAGCGTGAGTTTGCTGGCACCATTTCCCACTTTAGGCAGATCCCCAATTGTATCTCTAACAGTAATCGCTCGGAAAGGCGCTCCACCAGCAGTGCTTCTTGCAGCTGCATAGTATTGGCCATCAGGCAGTGTTATCTTCAGCTCAGGGCTAGCAAACACATGCATCGGCTCTGGCCAATCAGGAAGCATCTCTCCAGGTGCAGCAGCCCAAATAAACGCCCTTTTCCTGGACTGGGCAACACCAAAAGCCCCTGCTTCTAGAATTCCAAACCGGACCTAACCAAATGGCAAACAATTTCTGAGTATACAGATTTAAACCACCATAAAAAGTGTAAGCTATAGGTCTTAGCAGATAATGAATTAACAGAAATACCTGGTATCCCATCTCCAGAAGAGATGCAACTGCCAAACGGAAGGTCTGCCCTTTGTTGAAGGAAACAAAGTTCCGAACATTTTCTAACAGAAAGAATCTGGGACGGAAATACTCAGCGAATGAGAGGAATGCTAGAATCATCTCACACTGAACTTTACTCCATGGGCTTTGGTTGAATCTATTCATCCCAGAGAATCCCTGACAACAAAAGAATAAACAATTCAAGCATTTGAATGACAAAACTGAACAGGTGACTGATGATTTTCTGGCCTATACATAGAACTGTAGATAATAACAAACCTGACACGGAGGACCACCATTTATGAATTCAACTTCGCCAGGGACTGGAAGATTATTAATGTTCACTTCTGGAAGTTTTGCTGCTTGTTCAGCAGCTTCAGAAGTTGAAACACAATCATCAGTATCCCCACATTTATCCATAATTGCCCTGCATTACCAAAAATATTGGTTCTGTTCAACAACAAAAAATATAATAATGGCATCAAACAATTTGCACTTACTTTAGAATCACATTGCAGTTATCTACAAAGACCACAGCCTCTGGATGATTTTTATTAAATGCTTCACCAGCAGGCTCTTCGTATTCAATCGCCCATTTTGTAAAAGATACACCTACAGCATTGAACAATGAGGAAATTTTTTATTTGTTGGTCATGTTCATGGTATACAGCATCAGTGTTAACAATACATACCAGCTTGCTGCAGCCCTTCTGATAAACCTCCACAGCCAGCAAAAATGTCAAGAGTAGCTAGACGGTTCTCTTTAGGCACATCCAACCATTTACCTGAATCTATTTGATCAGGCTCACAGATCTGCTTTCCTTTGTTCTTTTTCAACGCACTTGTCCTTTGCACCATAGACATAAACCTAACATTTGGAGGCAACTGCTCCAGACATGGAACACATATTCAGGAAACTATCAAAACTGCCACTCAATGAATCAGAATAGCAACTTCAGTACAGTACAGCTAACCTGCTTGAGAGCTCCACTGGCACGGTCATATATAAGTTCACAGAAAAATACATGTTCAAACATCACTGGAAGGTCTGAACTTGCAAGATCGTTCTTCTTTCTAACCTCACATTTTCCCTCTATCATATCCACAGGCACATCAATTACATCCTCACTATAGTAGACCTGAATCGAACAAACTAAAGTTAAGAAGAAAGAAACAAGAATGACCATTCTCAGGACTCTAGGATTTGCTCACATGTTTGAGAAAAAGTAACAATGAAGTTATGGAGTAGATAAATCAAGCATACAAGATAGAAAAAAAGATGACCTCTCTGATGTCAGATGCATAGGCTTTGGCTGATGAAATGTCATCTGGTCTGTAAAATCTTCTAGCACTGATATTTGCTGATGCTGGATTGAGTTTTTTAGATCCAGCCCCTTCAGGGATGGACAATATTTGACAAACTGCATAGGGCTTTAGACCCACATTTCGGCCAGCCTTGAAGGTTGCACGATCCTCATCTTCAGCAAAAAAATCAGGTCTTATGTATAAAAACTCATTGACATTATATGTAACCTTTCTGTAGACAAAGCTGGTCTTCGAGAATATTTTCAATTCATCAGAATCTGGCTCTATATTATCACAAGAACTACATAAACCACTACCAAGACCCATTTTATCTCGGGAGAGGGCAAAGAAGGCACCCTTCTCAGGCCAGTACAAGCTTTTGCAGAAATATACCATGGGCTGGCCCTTTTTCTTTCTCTCTTCTGCTTTGACCTGCTCAACTTTATCAGCTTCAGAATTCTCTTTTCTGTACTTGTGACCCCAAGGCCTTGATTGGATATCAACCATTACCAATTCCTTGATGTCATCTAATTTGAATTCTAAGCAGTCATTAGTTAAGAAAACCTCCCTCTCATTTGCCGCATTGCCAAGAATTGTCTGTGAACCTTTTTGCAGAATCCTCCCATGAACCATTTTTGAACCATCAACTTTCTGGAACATGTACTCAACAAAACAAATGACTGTGTCTCCTGAATCATCTTCTAGAGCCACTGTTCCACCAACAGGTATTCTGAGTTCCCTAACATAAGCACATTTATATAGAGTTTCTCCAGACAATGTTTTCCCAGATGTTTCACCTTCCCATCTGATTTCCTTACAAGTTTGTGATAGCAACTTCCGGGACCGTGTTGATGGAGGAGTCTTTGAGATGTTCTCTTCAATCTGCCCTTCATCTTCAGCATCCTCATCTTCATTTTCTTCTTGTTCATCATCAATTTCTTTTGTTTCATTTCCATCTCCCTCCTTGGAATCTTCAGGGAAATGATGTGCATAGTAATCACTCCAGATTCTGTTGATGAGCCTGGTTGTTGTTGCACGCATTGCTTTTTTCCTCGATGCTGGACCCATTGCTGCACTTGGATTCAGATTCTCTCCCCTCATCACTTGAGTTTTTTTCTTCATAACTAACTTTGTATGCCTCCTCTGTTCCATCTTCAATAAAAGACCACTGACAAATGCACTCCGACGGATAGTCTCATCTGGAAAATCTGCAAACTGCTGGAGTATTATCTGTCCATGCACCACAATATATCTCTCAACAAGTGTGATGTTTGAAGATATAAATGCAGGGTTTCCTTTGTCAAATTCAGCTACTTTTCTTATGACATCAGCAAAAGAAAGCTTTGAGGCACGACTCTGCTCTTTCAACAGGGTAATGATGCTAACAGCAAGCCTTGCTGTTTTCAGTACAGGCTCACACCATGGAGCATATTGTTTTGTTGGTTGGCGTAGCTTGTACCTGAAATAAAACTCTAAATGTAAGTTGTAATGGAGCAAAGATTAAAAGAGCTAAAAGTGATGTTCAAATGGTACAAGGTTATTAAAACGATAAAACGTTGGAACGCTCATGGGTGAAATTTTGACTTTTAAAAGTTTGAACTTTGTTTAAATGTAGTTTTAAACAACATAGGAAAAATACCAATACATTATAATTTCAGACAATAATATGAAGTTAAATACCAAAATAGAGAGGCTAGTGGCTTACCAAAACTTCACCCATGAGCTGGATTAAACCTCGAAAGTAACTAATAGACTGGGCCCAAAAGTAGCTAATGGTCTAAAATGCATAAAACACTACGTTTTACAGTTTAGAACGCCAAAACGCTAAAACGTGGTTTCAACATCTAATTAGAGTTTTGACGTTTAAACGTAGTTTAAACATCGTTTAAACGTAGTTTTAATAACACTGAAATGGTATAAGAGGATACAGTGACACAACTGTTAAGAACACAATTAATGACCACATAATGAAGCAGTGTACTGAAAGAAAGTAGCTGAGGGTACTTACCAGGCCACATCAGTCCGAATGGTTATACAAATCATTGAGCCACCAAACTCTATAATCCATTCTTTGATTGGGCTCAAATAAATAGGGATTCCTGCATCCAGTTGGTCAGCTTTGCTGGAGGAAGACGAAGATTTCACAGACTCAGCTGTAGAACAGCAACTGCCATCATCATCTCTCATGAAACCAGATCCAAAGATAACCACATCATTTTCTGCCCCTGATTTCATAGGGATCAATTCCAAAGATATAAGCCTGGAATCTGCATTGTACAGTGTCCAGTTATTGAGTATCCTAACTGGCACATCATCAGAAAATATGCTGTCATCACTATCAAATATGTATTCATCCATTTCCTGGCTAAATGGCTTATAGTATGCAGGAAGGGGATAGTCATTGGCAATCTCAGCTTCACTGATTTTTATGTAGACATTTTTCTGGGATGGTGTTCCACGCCTACCCCTCTGTTTCTTCATCATTTTCCATTCTTCTTCTTGTTGAAGTAATCTAGCTAATTTTGCATCATCATCGTCTTCTGCTGTCTCATCACACTCTGAGTCCTTAATTTTCAGACTTGTGTTCGAGAAGTTAGAGGGCAACTTGGTCAGTTCCACCCTAGATCTGCACTGGTCTCTTAGAGAAAGAAGAACTGGCAGGGTAGCAAACTTTTCATCATCATTGTTTGATGTCTCATCCAAACCAACAAGTTGATTGTATACAAATTCTCCAATGGATATCACCAAATCTTTGCTCATGGTTCCACTATATCCTTTCATGGCATTGGTTGACCGAACAACACTAGCAAGCAATTCATCCAGGCCCTGGTTAGGATTCCCACCAACTGATTTTGCAAGCTTTTTGAAAACTTCAACACACACCTGAGCCTTCTCATAGAAGTGGTCAAAATAAGATTTGTAATTGGTTGATGGTTTCACACATTCATAGTCAGCAACATCAGTTGACACCCAGATTACAGGAGTACCTTCATCATAACCAGAAATATTCCAGTCCTCAATTCGCCCAAATCCTTCACAGCGTACTCCTCTTTCACGCTCTTTTTCTAGATCATCATCCATGGGCATGATAAGAGCTGTTATAAAGAAGTCATCAATTTCTGACATTTCAAAGGGTTGTGGGTTCCCTTCTGCATCATGCAAGATAAAATCGATCAACTTCCGGCAAGGTGGTGGATCTTCTGGTCCAAGTTTTGTCAGATTGACAGCATCTACTTCTTCCTCCTCCATCCGATTCTTCTTGACCATGACAACAGATTTTTTTTCGGATAAGCGTATGGATTTCTCTTTGAAATCAGAACAGGCCGCTGATCTCCTTGGTCTCTTGCGGGTAACATGTCCATCACCTTTTTCGACTCCATGATGCACCTCTTCTGTTGCATCCAGAGATCCATTCTCCAGCTTGTTGTTTTCTGTGGATTCCTCTTCCTTCTTTTGTGGCTTTGCTCTGCATCTTCTTGTTCCTGAAAAATCATTGGTCAGCATATCAATCAGATATATGCCTATATAGGGGAACAAAAGTTAAAATAACAGTACTGAAAAGTGAACAGAAAGAAAAGAAAAACACACCGGCCAGAGATGCAGACAAAACACAAAATCAACAAAAAAGGAAGGTTAGGGTGACTGACTAGATTTAAGGAACAGAATAAATACTGACCAAATGACAAAAGATTGTTAATGCTTGCTATCAGTAACTAGAAAAATATAGACCTGTGAAGTGCAGCAACAAAGACAATATTTAAGACAATAGATCATTTAGAAATACCTTCATTTTTTTTCTAAAATATCATTAGTGGTAAAAAATGGAGTTGTAGCCTGTAAATAGTGTTCCCTTTCCTAAATTTAAAACTACATGAGCCACAATATTGCATCAGGAGACCACATTCTAAAAGGTAGGCAGTTTAATATCCGACCATTCCAAGAATAGAAAGAAAAAATAATAATATAAGCCACTGGAATGCCAGAGCCTATGTAATTAATCTACCAGTGTACCCTTGGAGAAACAAAATAGATCCTCAAAAATGGCTTGAATTTACTGAACACTCAGCATACCTCTGTTATCATAGTTGCAATACCAATCCCAATGGTTCATGTGAAATGTGTATAGGAAAACGGTAACCAATTCACATGATTTGCTTATAACGTAAGATTCTGCAACAACTGACATTACCATTATGGGAGGGTAAATGGGAACACAAAATGCCAAATACTTTACCAGTGTCACATGGGACACATGCTAGTGCGGGTATTTGTGTCCGGTACGGGTGCAGGTGTCCAGTTTGACAAAAAAAAATTGGGGGGGGGGGGGGGTACACCACTTGGAAACCGACAAGTTTTCTGGCTCCGCAAAAAAAAGGAACGCAGATGTCTGGGTAACACTGGTTGTCACAACTCAGGAAAGATATTTGTGTCAGATGTAAGAGACTGGATTACTGGAATGACTCAATTTCCAACTAAGGTCTTGTTCGGTTATTCCAATTCCATGTGGATTGGAGTGTATTGGAATGGATTGTGATGAATTTTGACTTGCTATGGATTTAAACGACTCAATACCACATAATCCACATGGGTTAACGGGGAAATTTGATCAAGGAGAGATGTACATTTGACTGTATTAAGATAGGGACCCACCAAACCACGGAAAGCAGGCAAGAACCTCATGTGCACTCGCTTCATTGGTGGTCACAGAACCATCTGCACCGCCACCAGCCATGAGGTGGGTGCACCACCGGTGCAATGCCAAGGCTCAAACCCAGGAAGGAGCGCCACACCAGGGCCCTCTAACTTAACTACATTACGGGAAGAAGCGACAACTCCACATAGTTATCTTTTAACTAGTACGGGATTGGAATTGATACAATTGGGGGTTTTATATGAATTTTGATGAGTATATGACAAATGGCAGGTGTGCAGCATGGTTGGAGAACAGAACAAGGGAGACATGATTCGATAAGGTGAGGTGGTGTCATGCATCACCGTCTTTTTTTTGACAGTCAATAGGGAGGAAGATGCTCATAGAGCTTGTTCTCGAATCCGCGTGTGGGCTAAAAATGCACATATACACGTTTTTGTTTAAAGAAATTTGGTTGGGTTTAGGGAAGATTTGAGAAAGCAACAAAGAACAGAAAGGAAGCAAAATGGGATGAAGAAATGTCCTGGTTCAAGGTGGAGATCAGTAAGTGCCAGACTCAAAAGTTTAATGCCATCAATGATGCCAAAGATCCATAAACACAGCAGCGGGTTGAACAAGTTCAAAATGAAAGTTTATGTGCTGCCAGGCTGCTTCGTTAAAGGTAGGAGCAGTGGAGGGAGCTCATAATTCTATTAATAGAAAATAAGGATAAGAAAACAGTTCTAACAGACATGTTGTAAATTAGATAAAGAACAACTTTGATGGTATTAAAAAGTAGTGCATTGTTCTATTGGTATATAACTCAATTGTTTTTCAGTAACAGGAAACCAAATTTTCCACGCTAAAACTATTTGACCAAAAAACACTTGATTCTAGTGAAAAGATTTTTTTAGAATTTGTTAAATTGGAACTAAATTCTCTTTTCAGAGTTGAATTATGAGCTTGAATAATCTAATTTCCACCAATGTATAAAATTCCTGAAATAAGATTGTATTTGATCAATCTAAATGATTTGTTTCTCATTATAGGTGAGTAGTATGATACTTGAATATGGATGGATACAAATTGAGTATTTATTAATAAGTAAAATAAAATACTATGTATGGTTTAACGACTGTCATTTCCTCTACCCACTTGGTGTTTTGAAATATGATTATTTCCACATTAGAGGCTGTAGGTGCAATGGCAGGATTTGGCATAAAAGCTAACACTTGGATCTAAAAAATCTATGTGATCCATAATTTATACCACTGCAACAGTTTTCCCCTTTCGTAATAGACACCAGAGTATTCGCTATATCTTGTTGTCAATTCTTTCTTGTCGTATAAGATATTGCATAAAAGATTAGTTTTGAGAAAGATTTCTTAGAAAAGTTCCTTGTACCTAAAAAAAGTGATTTACCTTGTGGTTGTTGCAAGAAACATACATGTATTTGCATCACAATACTCTGCATGTGTGATAATAAACTTCCATTTAAATGTTACACTGGTTCATTCGTCAGTGTATTGTCTAGTTAATGATTAAGTCAAATGACCATGCTAGTGACCACATGTTTGCTACAAAGTGGCTAGTGCTTGTTGCTCCACCACCACCAATGATGGCCCAGCCTCACCATTGTCAATATCACAACCACACTTTGAAGCTTTGTCATTGCCTCCTGCTGCACCTAGAATGGCCATAAGTGCTAGATCTAATCAAGATAAGGCAAGCAATGTAGGGAAATTCCATGTGAGACGGCCACATCACCAACCTGTGTCATTTCACTGCCACAATTATGCACAAACACAAGCAAAAGAGAAAGAAAATCAACAGAGCACTTTCTATAACGAGCAAATAACACATACAGAAAACCACTAGCAGCTCCAACAAGGGAGAAGATTGTAATGATTTACAAACTTTGGCACAAAAGATATAATGTATACTTGTTTTTGCAATGAAGGGTACATTTTGAACTTTTGTGGAAGTAGGTGTAATCAACTGGGAACAAAATAGTATACATTACATTGCATTCCTTAATATTGAGAGAACTAAAGCTACCAAAACATGAAGTAATACAAAAACAAATAAATTAGGTAAGTAAGAACAATACCTGTGGTAACAGGAGATCTCGGAGTTTTCACCATGTCACCCTGTAAATTTAATGTTAGTCGTAAAGAACTATAAAATAAATGCAGGAAACTAGGGATGGCAATGGGTCGGGTATAGTAATTACCCGCCCACGACCATACCCGCAGGATTACCAATACCCGCCCGCGAACATACCCACGGGTAAAATCTTGTACTCGTACCCATCGGGTATCGGGCGGATATCAAGTACCCGCAGGTACAATTATGTGTTTATAAGATATGCATGTATAGTTATAATTTTAGCTCATTGTTCACATAATTCAAATCACAATAATTAGAAGTAATGATCATTGTTCACATCACAATACAAATAGTTCAAACAAAATAGGTAAAATTTAGTTTAGTTCCCTGTTCACATAATTCAAAGTTTCAAACGCTTGGACATAAACTGATGGACAACACAGTTGTAACATTACAAGGCTTACAGCAGAAGCACCAGCACGGTTGTTTTGCATGGTCAGCTCAAGGCAGCAGCACCAGGCACCAGCATGGTTGTAGGGATACGGGCAGCACACACGACCAACAACTGAACAAAGGGACACCCTAGGAACAAAACAGTAAGGCACAAAACTTGGACTGTTGGTCGGCGAGCCCGAGGTCGCAGGGCAACGTGCTTGCAACTTACTGGATCTGTAGGCCTGGAGGGCGGCTTCACGGCACCAGCTCGTCGCAGCAGGGATGACCGGCACCAGCTGGTCGCTAATGGCTGGGGACGGAGAGGGCTCGTCCGCTGCCTGGATCTCTGGTCTCGCACGCGCAGGGAGCCAGGGACTCGCCGGTGGGCGGGGGCTGGCCGCCGGACTCCGGTGGCGCGGTGGCGGCGTGGTATGGGATCTGGGTGTTGGCGGCTGCTGCGACCTGCGAATAGGGGTCTAGGGGCTAGGGCATGGGCGCCGTGCTTGAACGCCTGGGGGAGTGGCCGAGTGGGGGTGGGTGGCGGCCTGGCGGAGTGGCGGGTGGGGGCCTGGGTGTGGCCGGATGGCCTAGGGTTACGGTTAGAGGAGTAGTGTGGGCTGGGCTATTTGCCTACCAAGTGGGCCGCAATTAGCTATTTGGCTATTTTCTGATATCCGCCAGGGACCAACGGGTAAAGTATAATATCCGAACCTGACCCGACTTTACCACGGGTTGGGTACGGATAAGACCCACGGGTGAATTATTATACCCGAATCCGAATCCAACTGGTCAGATATCCAGCGGATATCCAAACCCGCGAGTAAAATTGTCATCCCTACAGGAAACCCACCTGCCACTCAGATAATAAGAACTATGTGAAATGACAAAATAATAAGGGGGCATATTTCTATGCTACTCACTCAAAAATAAAGTAGTCAAATGGTTCAGCCAGGCATAGTCTAAGTTAGGGTTTTATTGACAGCACATCAACAAAGTGTCCTTTTGTGTTTAGATGGCATGCAACAGATATCTGATGCAATGCAAGCTGCAGACAAGCAGTATATTGTATGAATAAAATCCACAAAAAGTTTGAACTACAAGGTCACAGCAATAAATAGCAGAATATTTCTTTTTGTAAAAGCATGCATAGAAATCAAACATAACATATATTCTGAATAGAACTAACTACACCTACTACTTCAGGCAGAACTATAACAGGTCATACAGCAGATTGCTGGCAAATCATTATCAAGACATAAAGCAGAGGTAGGCACTCAATATTAACAGAAAAACTTGCACAAGAAACAGATACATGAGTCATCCTCAACTGCTCTGCACTCTAAATCATGTAGAAGCACAAGAATAATTACTCACAGGCATTAGCTATAAAAACAGAAGAATAGAGAGCAACATTATAGCATTAACCACATAAATGATAAGTTTAGTGAGAAGATAGAAATCATACAATCACGAGGAAAAACTGGAAGGGAAGTGATAAGTGCTGCTATTGTAACTGTGCTGAAACTGTTTATCACTTGTTCTTTAATTGTGGGTTTGCAAATTTTATTTGGAGAATTATAGAAATAGCAACTGGACTGCAAGCCCCATTTGGTTCAGTACAGTTCTTTGGGCAGTGGCTCAATGCTTTCAAACCAGATTTAAAAAGAATGATTTGTGTGGATGCTGCTGCTGTGACTTGGTCTCTGTGGCTGTGTAGAAATGATCTGGTTTTTAATAATGTTACAATCCAATCTCCTCTACAGGTAATTTTCAGGAGTACCTTCTAGATCAGGAACTGGGCTGCCCTTCAGACAGAGGAGAACCAAAGGCAGCTAAAGGCTGTGTGCTCATGACTGGAAATTATTGCAATGGAGATGTTTGCCAAAAATGGCTGGAAGTTTAGCAATAGGCTAGAACTATGGGTCTATTCTGTTATCTAGCTTTGGTGTTTATCTGAATGGTTGTCTGTTATGGGTCGAATACTTTGTAGAGACCGGGTCGTTTCATAAGCTTAATGAAATAAATCCATTAACCATAAAAATGAAAGTAGCATATAACTAATTTGGCCCCATTTGGTATATTTCACGCCCAAGGCAAATGATTTAGAGAAAGCAGAATAAAAATCAACCTAATGACAAGAACTGGGAAATTACAACAAAATGTAATACAATGGCACTATAGTTTCTGTCTTATATAGCAATACTGGCCTGCTACAGTGCTCTGGTTACCTACAACTCCCTCTGTTCCGAATTATAAGTCATTTTGGCTTTAGATACATAGCTATTTTATGTGTCTAGACATAGCCTATATGGAGATACATAGGAAAAACAATGTATCTAGAAAAAATAGAGCTGACATAATTTGGAACAGAGGAAGTAGGAGATAAGAGCTCAAATAAATCACTACACTTGAGCTTCAGAAAAGAAGAGATCATTTAAATTGGACACCATTTGGGGGGAAAGACCCAGCTAACCCAGCTCGGGTCGGCCTCCACCTAAATACATTCATTTTGTTTTTTATTTTTCAAGTATCAAACACCCCACGCCACAACCCCAATTCCCAGTATAGAGCGGCACTCATGTCATGTTACAGCCTCTAAAATGGCATGTAAAAGCCAGAGCATTCCACTGTAAACAAAGCACACTCAGACAGTTCATGGGTTATTGGTGGCAAGCCCACATTCACCACATCTAAACAGCACAACAAAAATCACTGAAACAGCTCAGCAGCTTGAGAAAACAGGGCAAAGTGCAAATACCGACTAGAATAAAGAAGAAAATCACCAGCTGAAGGCAATTAGTGCTGGGATACTGGCGCAGCAAGCAATTGATGGGGAAGAACAGGAATCCCCCACGCAAAAATCTGCTGCTCCTGCAGTGCAGTAACATTACAATATCAAAAGTAGTGCACTGTACACTAGGATAAATATCTACTTAACCGTACACTAGGAGATAACAAATAAGGCAAAAGCAGCCTACGCTATTAGTGAGGAAGACATAATGGGCGAAAGGTTAATCAATGCAGTGCAAACCTCCACTCAACAGCTCCAAAATATCTATTCCTAGACTTCTAGGAAGAATATACCAGACAAGTGAAAAGGACTTTAAGGTTTATAAAAGAATTACAGATAGCAGCCACTGCCAGAAGGAGCGTTAGACTCACACAGATTTAAGACCTGTACGAACATGAGGCAATGGCAACCCCAAACATGAAGAATTACAGGCACTCTAGCCCCTTTGGCAGCAAGGGTGTTGAAAGGGCTAAATCTGCTTGCCGCTCAAAATGGAATAACAGGATCTTATCCACCCCATTCCCAATGCTCCCAAGTATGTCCTAAAACAAAGCATTCCCTGCCCCTGGACTTCCACCCAACCATCCCAAAAATTGTTTCCAAACAATCTCGTATTTCCTACTTATTACCAGTAGTGGCAGTTGTGAACTTCACAAACTTAAGCATATGGAAACCCAGGGCCCTACACCCAAGAACCACGAATACTCTTTACAAATCTCCAGAGCTCACGCCAGAAACAACAGTGTGAGATGCGGAGGGGGGACTGGAGCAAAGATTATCAAAAAAGAGAACACGCACGAGTGCACGACTCCCGAGGCAACAGGCGCACCAACCCTCTTCAGTGCTCTCATCCTGAATCCACGGAATCATAACTCCTCAGTCCTCACTATGGTAGTAACGGAAAGGGGAAAGCGCAGCAAACGATGTGCTTCCGCTTGCTAATCCAGCCCCAAAATCCTGCATAAATCCTCACAAATTGAACTGCCAAGGGGCGAAATCTTGCACTACCGCGACACAAAAGTCGTCCAAAATCGCAACAGCGACACCTAAAATAACAATACTATACGAAACTCACTAAGATGAAGCTGAAGAACACTCCGACGGAAATCTCGAAGGTGAGACCGCTCGAATCCCCGCTCAAATCGCCACATAAGCACAAGCAGCAGCAAAGCGGATCCGGAAGCTAATCCTCCGAAATGGCTAAGCCCCCACCCGGACGGAGAACTCGAACGACGGAAGCGGCGGCGGCCGCCGCCGCACGGCTCACCACCGGGACCACGCGGATCCACTACTCGAGACCCCCAAAACTCAGCCGACAGCCCCGACCAACAACGAAGGAAAGTAGCTGTGGAGGCGGGCGGACTTACGGACGCGGCGGCGCCGGGGCGGCACGGGAGGCGCGTGCGCGGGGGCCGGGGTGGAGCAACTCGACAAGCAGGCGGGCGGAAAGGGGGTCGAACCGAGGGGGTTTTGGACGAGAGGCGTTTTATAGCGCGCTCCGGTCAGGCTGTCATCCCGCGTTTGGGGTTTTGGTCTCGGCCTCTCGGCTGTGGCCGCGGCGGCGAGGCGAGGAGCACGTGGAGAGGCGGGGCTGGGCGGAGGCTTTTGGCGGGAAACGAGCGCGGGGGCCCCGAAAACCCAAAAAATTCCCGGTTCCCACGGGCGCGCTGGCCGCCACCCAAGCAGGGCCCCTTGCCGCTCCTGCTTCCCGGTTCTCTTTTTTGATAATCTTTGCTCCACCCCCACTCGGCCCCTCCCCCAGGCGTTCAAGCACGGCGCCCATGCCCTAGGCCCCAGACCCCTATTCGCAGGTCGCAGCAGCCGCCAACACCCAGATCCTAGACCACGCCGCCACCGCGCCACCGGAGTCCGGCGGCCAGCCACCGCCCCCGCCCACCCGCGTGCCAGCGAGCGCGAGCCGGCGAGTCCCTGGTTCCCTGCGCGTGCGAGACCAGAGATCCAGGCAGCGGACGAGCCCTGTCCGTCCCCAGCCATCAGCGACCAGCTGGTGCCGGTCATCCCTGCTGCGACGAGCTGGTGCCGTGAAGCTGCCCTCCAGGCCTACAGATCCAGTAAGTTGCAAGCACGTCGCCCTGCGACCTCGGGCTCGCCGACCAACGGTCCAAGTTTTGTGCCTTGCTGTTTTGTTCCTACGGTGTCCCTTTGTTCAGTTGTTGGTCGTGTGTGCTGCCCGTATCCCTACAACCATGCTGCTGCCTGGTGCTGCTGCCTTGAGCCGACCATGCAACACAACCGTGCTGGTGCTGGTGCTGCTGCTGTAAGCCTTGTAATGTTACAACTGTGTTGTCCATCAGTTTATGTCCAAGCGTTTGAAACTTTGAATTATGTGAACAGGGAACTAAACTAAATTTTACCTATTTTGTTTGAACTATTTGTATTGTGATGTGAACAATGATCATTACTTTTAATTGTTGTGATTTGAATTATGTGAACAATGAGCTAAAACTATAACTATACATGCATATCTTATAAACACATAATTGTACCTGTGGGTACTTGATATCCGCCTGATACCCGATGGGTACGAGTACAAGATTTTACCCGCGGGTATGTTCGCGGGCGGGTATTTGTAATCCCGCGGGTATGGTCATGGGCGGGTAATTACTATACCCGACTCATTGCCATCCCTAGTTTCCTGCATTTATTTTATAGTTCTTTACGACTAACATTAAATTTACAGGGTGACATGGTGAAAACTCCGAGATCTCCTGTTACCACAGGTATTGTTCTTACTTACCTAATTTATTTGTTTTTGGATTACTTCAAGTTTTGGTAGCTTTAGTTCTCTCAATATTAAGGAATGCAATGTAATATATACTATTTTATTCCCAGTTGATTACACCTACTTCCACAAAAGTTCAAAATGTGCCCTTCATTGCAAAAACAAGTATACATTATATCTTTTGTGCCAAAGTTTGTAAATCATTACAATCTTCTCCCTTGTTGGAGCTGCTAGTGGTTTTGTGTATGTGTTATTTGCTCGTTATAGAAAGTGCTCTGTTGATTTTGTTTCTCTTTTGCTTGTGTTTGTGCATAGTTGTGGCAGTGAAATGACACAGGTTGGTGATGTGGTCGTCTCACATGGAATTTCCTTACATTGCTTGCCTTATCTTACTTGATTAGATCTAGCACTTATGGCCATTCTAGGTGCAGCAGGAGGCAATGACAAAGCTTCAAAGTGTGGTTGTGATATTGACAATGGTGAGGCTGGGCCATCATTGGTGGTGGTGGAGCAACAAGCACTAGCCACTTTGTAGCAAACATGTGGTCACTAGCATGGTCATTTGACTTAAACATTAACTAGACAATACACTGACGAATGAACCAGTGTAACATTTAAATGGAAGTTTATTATCACACATGCAGAGTATTGTGATGCAAATACATGTATGTTTCTTGCAACAACCACAAGGTAAATCACTTTTTTTAGGTACAAGGAACTTTTCTAAGGAATCTTTCTCAAAACTAATCTTTTATGCAATATCTTATACGACAAGAAAGAATTGACAACAAGATATAGCGAATACTCTGGTGTCTATTACGAAAGGGGAAAACTGTTGCAGTGGTATAAATTATGGATCACATAGATTTTTTAGATCCAAGCGTTAGCTTTTATGCCAAATCCTGCCATTGCACCTACAGCCTCTAATGTGGAAATAATCATATTTCAAAACACCAAGTGGGTAGAGGAAATGACAGTCGTTAAACCATACATAGTATTTTATTTTACTTATTAATAAATACTCAATTTGTATCCATCCATGTTCAAGTATCATACTACTCACCTATAATGAGAAACAAATCATTTAGATTGATCAAATACAATCTTATTTCAGGAATTTTATACATTGGTGGAAATTAGATTATTCAAGCTCATAATTCAACTCTGAAAAGAGAATTTAGTTCCAATTTAACAAATTCTAAATTTTTTTCACTAGAATCAAGTGTTTTTTGGTCAAATAGTTTTAGCGTGGAAAATTTGGTTTCCAGTTACTGAAAAACAATTGAGTTATATACCAATAGAACAATGCACTACTTTTTAATACCATCAAAGTTGTTCTTTGTCTAGTTTACAACATATGTCTGTTAGAACTGTTTTATTATCCTTATTTTCTATTTATAGAATTATGAGCTCCCTCCACTGCTCCTACCTTTAACGAAGCAGCCTGGCAGCACATAAACTTTCATTTTGAACTTGTTCAACCCGCCGCTGTGTTTATGGATCTTTGGCATCATTGCTGGTATTAAACTTTTGAGTCTGGCACTTACTGATCTCCACCTTGAACCAGGACATTTCTTCATCCCATTTTGCTTCCTTTCTGTTCTTTGTTGCTTTCTCAAATCTTCCCTAAACCCAACCAAATTTCTTTAAACAAAAACGTGTATATGTGCATTTTTAGCCCACATACGGATTCGAAAACAAGCGCTATGAGCATCTTCCTCCCTATTGACTGTAAAAAAAGACTGGGTGATGCATGACACCACCTCACCTTATCGAACCATGTCTCCCTTGTTCTGTTCTCCAACCATGCTGCACACCTGCCATTTGTCATATACTCATCAAAATTCATATAAAACCCCCAATCGTATCAATTCCAATCACGTACTAGTTAAAAGATAACTATGTGGATTTGTCGCTTCTTCCTGTAATGTAGTTAAGTTAGAGGGCCCTGGTGTGGCGCTCCTGTCCTGGGTTTGAGCCTTGGCATTGCACCGGTGGTGCACCCACCTCATGGCTGGTGGCGGTGCAGATGGTTCTGTGACCACCAATTAAGCAAGTGTACATGAGGTTCTTGCCTGCTTTCCGTGGTTTGGTGGGTCCCTATCTTAATACAGTCAAATGTACGTCTCTCCTTGATCAAATTAGGGCTTGTCAGTTCCCCGTTAACCCATGTGGGTATTGAGTCGGTTTAAATCCACAGCAAGTCAAAATTCATCCCAATCCATTCCAATACACTCCAATCCACATGGAATTGGAATAACCGAACAAGGCCTTAGTTGGATATGGAGTCATCCCAGTCTCTTACATCTGACGCAAATATCTTTCCTGAGTTGTGACACCAGTGTTACCCAGACATCTGTGTTCCCTTTTTTTTTGCGGAGCCAGAAACCTTGTCGGTTTCCAGGTGGTCCCCCCCCATTTTTTTGTCAAACTGGACACCTGCACCCATACCGGACACCAATACCCGCACTAGCACGTGTCCCATGTGACACTGGTAAAGTATTTGGCATTTTTGTGTTCCCATTTACCCGCCCATAATGGTAATGTCAGTTGTTGCAGAATCTTACGTTATAAGCAAATTATGTGAATTGGTTACCGTTTTCCTCTACACATTTCACATGAACCATTGGGATTGGTATTGCAACTATGATAACAGAGGTATGCTGAGTGTTCAGTAAATTCAAGCCATTTTTGAGGATCTATTTTGTTTCTCCAAGGGTACACTGGTAGATTAATTACATAGGCTCTGGCATTCCAGTGGCTTATATTATTTTTTTCTTTCTATTCTTGGAATGGTCGGATATTAAAGTGCCTACCTTTTTAGAATGTGGTCCCCTGATGCAATATTGTGGCTCATGTAGTTTTAAATTTAGGAAAGGGGACACTATTTACAGGCTACAACTCCATTTTTTACCACTAATGATATTTTAGAAAAAAAATGAAGGTATTTCTAAATGATCTTTTGTCTTAAATATTGTCTTTGTTGCTGCACTTCACAGGTCTATATTTTTCTAGTTACTGATAGCAAGCATTAACAATCTTTTGTCATTTGGTCAGTATTTATTCTGTTCCTTAAATCTAGTCAGTCACCCTAACCTTCCTTTTTTGTTGAATTTGTGTTTTGTCTGCATCTCTGGCCGGTGTGTTTTTCTTTTCTTTCTGTTCACTTTTCAGTACTGTTATTTTAACTTTTGTTCCCCTATATAGGCATATATCTGATTGATATGCTGACCAATGATTTTTCAGGAACAAGAAGATGCAGAGCAAAGCCACAAAAGAAGGAAGAGGAATCCACAGAAAACAACAAGCTGGAGAATGGACCTCTGGATGCAACAGAAGAGGTGCATCATGGAGTCGAAAAAGGTGATGGACATGTTACCCGCAAGAGACCAAGGAGAGCAGCGGCCTGTTCTGATTTCAAAGAGAAATCCATACGCTTATCCGAAAAAAAATCTGTTGTTATGGTCAAGAAGAATCGGATGGAGGAGGAAGAAGTAGATGCTGTCAATCTTACAAAACTTGGACCAGAAGATCCACCACCTTGCCGGAAGTTGATCGATTTTATCTTGCATGATGCAGAAGGGAACCCACAACCCTTTGAAATGTCAGAAATTGATGACTTCTTTATAACAGCTCTTATCATGCCCATGGATGATGATCTAGAAAAAGAGCGTGAAAGAGGAGTACGCTGTGAAGGATTTGGGCGAATTGAGGACTGGAATATTTCTGGTTATGATGAAGGTACTCCTGTAATCTGGGTGTCAACTGATGTTGCTGACTATGAATGTGTGAAACCATCAACCAATTACAAATCTTATTTTGACCACTTCTATGAGAAGGCTCAGGTGTGTGTTGAAGTTTTCAAAAAGCTTGCAAAATCAGTTGGTGGGAATCCTAACCAGGGCCTGGATGAATTGCTTGCTAGTGTTGTTCGGTCAACCAATGCCATGAAAGGATATAGTGGAACCATGAGCAAAGATTTGGTGATATCCATTGGAGAATTTGTATACAATCAACTTGTTGGTTTGGATGAGACATCAAACAATGATGATGAAAAGTTTGCTACCCTGCCAGTTCTTCTTTCTCTAAGAGACCAGTGCAGATCTAGGGTGGAACTGACCAAGTTGCCCTCTAACTTCTCGAACACAAGTCTGAAAATTAAGGACTCAGAGTGTGATGAGACAGCAGAAGACGATGATGATGCAAAATTAGCTAGATTACTTCAACAAGAAGAAGAATGGAAAATGATGAAGAAACAGAGGGGTAGGCGTGGAACACCATCCCAGAAAAATGTCTACATAAAAATCAGTGAAGCTGAGATTGCCAATGACTATCCCCTTCCTGCATACTATAAGCCATTTAGCCAGGAAATGGATGAATACATATTTGATAGTGATGACAGCATATTTTCTGATGATGTGCCAGTTAGGATACTCAATAACTGGACACTGTACAATGCAGATTCCAGGCTTATATCTTTGGAATTGATCCCTATGAAATCAGGGGCAGAAAATGATGTGGTTGTCTTTGGATCTGGTTTCATGAGAGATGATGATGGCAGTTGCTGTTCTACAGCTGAGTCTGTGAAATCTTCGTCTTCCTCCAGCAAAGCTGACCAACTGGATGCGGGAATCCCTATTTATCTGAGCCCAATCAAAGAATGGATTATAGAGTTTGGTGGCTCAATGATTTGTATAACCATTCGGACTGATGTGGCCTGGTAAGTACCCTCAGCTACTTTCTTTCAGTACACTGCTTCATTATGTGGTCATTAACTGTGTTCTTAACAGTTGTGTCACTGTATCCTCTTATACCATTTGAACATCACTTTTAGCTCTTTTAATCTTTGCTCCATTACAACTTACATTTAGAGTTTTATTTCAGGTACAAGCTACGCCAACCAACAAAACAATATGCTCCATGGTGTGAGCCTGTACTGAAAACAGCAAGGCTTGCTGTTAGCATCATTACCCTGTTGAAAGAGCAGAGTCGTGCCTCAAAGCTTTCTTTTGCAGATGTCATAAGAAAAGTAGCTGAATTTGACAAAGGAAACCCTGCATTTATATCTTCAAACATCACACTTGTTGAGAGATATATTGTGGTGCATGGACAGATAATACTCCAGCAGTTTGCAGATTTTCCAGATGAGACTATCCGTCGGAGTGCATTTGTCAGTGGTCTTTTATTGAAGATGGAACAGAGGAGGCATACAAAGTTAGTTATGAAGAAAAAAACTCAAGTGATGAGGGGAGAGAATCTGAATCCAAGTGCAGCAATGGGTCCAGCATCGAGGAAAAAAGCAATGCGTGCAACAACAACCAGGCTCATCAACAGAATCTGGAGTGATTACTATGCACATCATTTCCCTGAAGATTCCAAGGAGGGAGATGGAAATGAAATAAAAGAAATTGATGATGAACAAGAAGAAAATGAAGATGAGGATGCTGAAGATGAAGGACAGATTGAAGAGAACATCTCAAAGACTCCTCCATCAACACGGTCCCGGAAGTTGCTATCACAAACTTGTAAGGAAATCAGATGGGAAGGTGAAACATCTGGGAAAACATTGTCTGGAGAAACTCTATATAAATGTGCTTATGTTAGGGAACTCAGAATACCTGTTGGTGGAACAGTAGCTCTAGAAGATGATTCAGGAGACACAGTCATGTGTTTTGTTGAGTACATGTTCCAGAAAGTTGATGGTTCAAAAATGGTTCATGGGAGGATTCTGCAAAAAGGTTCACAGACAATTCTTGACAATGCGGCAAATGAGAGGGAGGTTTTCTTAACTAATGACTGCTTAGAATTCAAATTAGATGACATCAAAGAATTGGTAATGGTTGATATCCAATCAAGGCCTTGGGGTCACAAGTACAGAAAAGAGAATTCTGAAGCTGATAAAGTTGAGCAGGTCAAAGCAGAAGAGAGAAAGAAAAAGGGCCAGCCCATGGTATATTTCTGCAAAAGCTTGTACTGGCCTGAGAAGGGTGCCTTCTTTGCCCTCTCCCGAGATAAAATGGGTCTTGGTAGTGGTTTATGTAGTTCTTGTGATAATATAGAGCCAGATTCTGATGAATTAAAAATATTCTCGAAGACCAGCTTTGTCTACAGAAAGGTTACATATAATGTCAATGAGTTTTTATACATAAGCCCTGATTTTTTTGCTGAAGATGAGGATCGTGCAACCTTCAAGGCTGGCCGAAATGTGGGTCTAAAGCCCTATGCAGTTTGTCAAATATTATCCATCCCTGAAGGGGCTGGATCTAAAAAACTCAATCCAGCATCAGCAAATATCAGTGCTAGAAGATTTTACAGACCAGATGACATTTCATCAGCCAAAGCCTATGCTTCTGACATCAGAGAGGTCATCTTTTTTTCTATCTTGTATGCTTGATTTATCTACTCCATAACTTCATTGTTACTTTTTCTCAAACATGTGAGCAAATCCTAGAGTCCTGAGAATGGTCATTCTTGTTTCTTTCTTGTTAACTTTAGTTTGTTCGATTCAGGTCTACTATAGTGAGGATGTAATTGATGTGCCTGTGGATATGATAGAGGGAAAATGTGAGGTTAGAAAGAAGAACGATCTTGCAAGTTCAGACCTTCCAGTGATGTTTGAACATGTATTTTTCTGTGAACTTATATATGACCGTGCCAGTGGAGCTCTCAAGCAGGTTAGCTGTACTGTACTGAAGTTGCTATTCTGATTCATTGAGTGGCAGTTTTGATAGTTTCCTGAATGTGTGTTCCATGTCTGGAGCAGTTGCCTCCAAATGTTAGGTTTATGTCTATGGTGCAAAGGACAAGTGCGTTGAAAAAGAACAAAGGAAAGCAGATCTGTGAGCCTGATCAAATAGATTCAGGTAAATGGTTGGATGTGCCTAAAGAGAACCGTCTAGCTACTCTTGACATTTTTGCTGGCTGTGGAGGTTTATCAGAAGGGCTGCAGCAAGCTGGTATGTATTGTTAACACTGATGCTGTATACCATGAACATGACCAACAAATAAAAAATTTCCTCATTGTTCAATGCTGTAGGTGTATCTTTTACAAAATGGGCGATTGAATACGAAGAGCCTGCTGGTGAAGCATTTAATAAAAATCATCCAGAGGCTGTGGTCTTTGTAGATAACTGCAATGTGATTCTAAAGTAAGTGCAAATTGTTTGATGCCATTATTATATTTTTTGTTGTTGAACAGAACCAATATTTTTGGTAATGCAGGGCGATTATGGATAAATGTGGGGATACTGATGATTGTGTTTCAACTTCTGAAGCTGCTGAACAAGCAGCAAAACTTCCAGAAGTGAACATTAATAATCTTCCAGTCCCTGGCGAAGTTGAATTCATAAATGGTGGTCCTCCGTGTCAGGTTTGTTATTATCTACAGTTCTATGTATAGGCCAGAAAATCATCAGTCACCTGTTCAGTTTTGTCATTCAAATGCTTGAATTGTTTATTCTTTTGTTGTCAGGGATTCTCTGGGATGAATAGATTCAACCAAAGCCCATGGAGTAAAGTTCAGTGTGAGATGATTCTAGCATTCCTCTCATTCGCTGAGTATTTCCGTCCCAGATTCTTTCTGTTAGAAAATGTTCGGAACTTTGTTTCCTTCAACAAAGGGCAGACCTTCCGTTTGGCAGTTGCATCTCTTCTGGAGATGGGATACCAGGTATTTCTGTTAATTCATTATCTGCTAAGACCTATAGCTTACACTTTTTATGGTGGTTTAAATCTGTATACTCAGAAATTGTTTGCCATTTGGTTAGGTCCGGTTTGGAATTCTAGAAGCAGGGGCTTTTGGTGTTGCCCAGTCCAGGAAAAGGGCGTTTATTTGGGCTGCTGCACCTGGAGAGATGCTTCCTGATTGGCCAGAGCCGATGCATGTGTTTGCTAGCCCTGAGCTGAAGATAACACTGCCTGATGGCCAATACTATGCAGCTGCAAGAAGCACTGCTGGTGGAGCGCCTTTCCGAGCGATTACTGTTAGAGATACAGTTGGGGATCTGCCTAAAGTGGGAAATGGTGCCAGCAAACTCACGCTTGAGGTAACTGGTGCTTCTTGATCATCTATTTTTTCTTTTCTTTGAGCTATATGCTAAATGAGCTACTGATTATCTTGTGCAGTATGGAGGTGAGCCTGTGTCTTGGTTCCAGAAGAAGATAAGAGGGAATATGATGGTACTGAATGATCACATATCTAAGGAGATGAATGAGCTGAACCTAATAAGGTGTCAACACATTCCGAAACGGCCGGGTTGTGATTGGCATGACCTACCGGACGAGAAGGTAATTTTCTGAAATCTGTTGTTATATTCCTTCTGTCCATGGAGCACTGACCCTTGGCCCTTGCTATTCTTACAGGTTAAGCTGTCAAATGGGCAGATGGCTGACCTGATACCTTGGTGCCTGCCCAACACAGCCAAGAGGCACAATCAGTGGAAAGGACTGTACGGGAGGCTGGACTGGGAAGGCAACTTCCCCACATCCGTCACTGATCCCCAGCCAATGGGCAAGGTCGGCATGTGCTTCCACCCTGATCAAGACAGGATCATCACAGTCCGGGAATGTGCTCGGTCACAGGTAAGCTGGTCTACATCCATTTCCATCTGCAAAATGACAATGACACTCCTGTCTAATATGATCCAATCTTTGCCGTGCAGGGCTTTCCTGACAGCTATGAATTTGCGGGCAACATCCAGAACAAGCACCGGCAGATTGGCAATGCCGTGCCCCCGCCTCTTGCCTATGCACTTGGGAGGAAGCTGAAGGAAGCCGTTGACAAGCGTCAGGAAGCCAGCGCAGGCGTGCCTGCACCATGAGAAGTTTTCCTTCCATCAAACCATGACCCATGAAGCTAAGCGCTGAGGTCGTCCTTGAGGACCAGTTAATTTTGGTTTTATCAGTCTTAATGGACTCCTGAATGTATATGTTAGAGAAGTGTCGATTGCTGATTGTTACCCTGATTCAGGGTAGCGGTTATATCTAAAAACTTGAGAAAATCTAGTGTACTCTAGTTGCCATGTGTTCCATTTTGTTGGCTCTAAACTTTCAACTAGTGTTGGTGATTAATGACAACATGAGATTAACTTAAATTTTGTAGAGGCATTTAAATTATGCCACTAATAGTGACTATTTAGTCGCTCAATTTTTTTGCCCCTAATTATGGAATTTATTTTTTAAAGGATGAACAACAAGATTAAATGGATTAGTTCAAGTGTCGATTGGGGCTAAGACTATTCGTAGCGGTTTTTTCTAACTTTTTCTCTATGTGCCACCTTTATATCATGTCATACTAGCAATCCTAATTAATTGGTTAAGGGCATCCTATTACATACTTGTGGTAGCACTGTTTTTGGGTAGTTAAGAATTGCGAACACAAGGTTGACTTATCCCTTGTGTTTCGGATTGGAGCACAGGAACGGTGGTCGATGGACGATGGCTGTGGTGAAGGTCATGCGGGCTCGTCCTGATGGACCGGGAGCGGTGAAGGGCGAGTGTTGGGTCTTGACTGACGGATCAGAGCAGCCAGGTGACCAACCGCGGTGACTGACACCTGGGACACGCACTTTGTGCGAGGACGTGGTGGAGTGGACCATGTTGCCGGCGTGGTCGAGGACTGGCGGGATACGCGTCTGATCGTGGAGGACGTGCACGAGGTGCGGTGTTCACGGCAGGTTTGGTGGTCTGGGCCTCAAAACCACCCAGCGCTACAGATGCCTGGTTTTGTTGAGTATGGGCCTCAAAACTCGGCGGTGGCGGTTCTAGAGGGAACCGGTGGCGGCAGGCGACGTGATCGTGGAGGGTGCGTCAAGGCGAAGTGTCGGTGGGGAAATCCACCGGCCGGGTGGCGGAATGCACCCGCCCTAATCCTAAGATGAGGAGGGGCCTAAGCGGTTGCATGTTTGGTGAATTCGAGATGAACACAAGAGGACACGAGGAATTATAGTGGTTCAGATCGTCGGAGCGTAATACCCTACCTCCACTGTGTGTAAGTTGTATTGGCGGTGTGCTTGAGCGTGTAAATTGAGTTTGTCCCTTGTAACGTTGTGTGCCTTACCTTTTATAGTTTAAGGGAGGCACATACAAGGATGCTAAGCCCCGACATGCGGGCCCATGAGCATAATGGAAGAAATACATTATGTGAATAACTAATGCTGACAGAGTAACACATGAGTAATCAGCGGGAGTCATGATGACTGCAGTCCATGCAGCATTGATAGGTAGTAACCCTTGGTAACACGTGAGTAATGGTGAGTAACTGCACGACCCACGTATCGTGGACTGAACACGCCGCCTGTCAGTGGAATGGACAGGTGCAAGTCTTATTCGTACTGAATGCGAAGGCGCGCGTAGCCCAGAGGCGTCATGTCAGGTTCCGCTCGTTGGCTTATGCCGCGCGCAGTATGCCACGTGGCAGCATCGGGTCTCCGCTTGAGCAGGGAGCAAGAGTGTATGCGGATAGGTCCGGATCACACCAGACCAGGTCTGGACACGTGTCAGCTCCGGACCCCTGCCTGGGCCCTGATTCACTACCGGACACAGCTCCTTTGCCGAGTGTCGCAGACACTCGGCAAAGGCTTTGCCGAGTGTAACACTTGGCAAAGAACGCTCGGCGAACTGTACATCAGCAACAGCCTCTTTGCCGAGTACTTTTTGTCGGGCACTCGGCAAAGAATTTGCCGAGTGCCATTTGACACTCGGCAAAGAAAAGTCACCGTCACGGCGCCAAGTGACGGTGACGGATCCTTTGCCGAGTGTCTTCTTTGGCACTCGGCAAAGAGGCTAATTTTGCCGAGTGTCTGCTCTAGCAGCCCTCGGCAAAGACGGGTCTAGTGGGCCCCACCGCCAGTCCCTGTGCCGAGAGCTCTCGTAGGCACTCGACAAAGGAGGCTTCTTTGCCGAGTGTCTAGTGGACTGGCACTCGGCAAAGAGTCCTCCAGTGGGCCCCTTTGCCAGTCACTTTGCCGAGTGCCTTAGCAACAGCACTCGTTAAAGATGACTTTACCGGTTCCCAGGTTTCCTTCTTTGCCGAGTGCCATGGTCAGCACTCGGCAAAGATGGCTTTATCGGTTCCCAGGTTTCCTTCTTTGCCGAGTGCCAAGGTCATAGCACTCGGCAAAGCTACCCTTTGCCGAGTGTTACACTCGGCAAAGTGACCAGGATGTCCCTTTTTTATTTGTTTTTGCTGTTCCATCCAAACAAACAAAAGATATATATCATTCACATCACATTATATATCAATCGCATCACAGAATGAACACATTTATCATGAACACCATATATATCACAAAGTCTCACTAATATAAGTCTCACAAATATAAGTCAGGATCATCACAAAACAGATATAAGTCTGGATCATCACTAACATCACCAAGTATCTCACAAGACCAAGTCTAACTAACATCACCAACACTCACAAATATAAGTCTGGATCATCACAAAACAGATCATCAACGAGGTGGGCATCTGGACTGGTTCGGTGAAGGGCTGGACGAAGCGTGAGGGTTGTTCGACGCCGCCGATTGACCCTGCACAGAGAAGAGATTGTATGTGTGAGAACATATGAATATATATCATGCAGTACTAAAATTTTGATACTCACAGGAGTAGTGAACTCAGCAGGGTCAGCTGCAGGGAACAACGGAGGTGGTGGAGCATGACCCTGTGCGGCGCCAAGGCTCTGCATGTACGCGAACATCTCCGCTATCCTCTTCTCCAGCTCCTCACGTTGCCTCCTCTCATCATCTAGCTGAGTCTGTAATATTTCGCCCTAATGTTACGATAATGCAAAGAGAAGATATATAATAATCAATGAACGATGAATAGATAAGGAATAACCTGGAGTTGCTGGATACGATGCTGTGAGCTGTCCTGCCGAGGTCGTATGGCTGGGCTCGCGCTCGTGCTCCTTGCTCGCACCTGAGAGAGAGTGGGAGTGGAGGACGAGTCGATTGCCCCGTCGGCAATCCAGTACCGCCCATGCCTCTTGCCTCCTCCGACCCTCATGAGGACATCTCCGTCGATGTCCTCGGTCCTCGAATCGTAATCTGGCCCATGGACCTCCTTGGCCATGGCGATGTACTCACTGAGGCGGTTGTGGATGGCGGGGTTGGTGTACGCCTCGGGCCCGTCATCCAGGTTGTAGGTGACGTCGGACGTCGCCTTCCCCTTGTGGGCCATAGCATATGCCGAGAACGTGGAGCAAGGCGCGCCACCATGTGCCGCCGACTGCGAGAAAACCAACGAGATGGTTAGAAATCATGTCTAATCGAAAGTTATATACCTAAATAAAAAAGAGCGTGTACCCATGCTTCCGCGTATTTGCCCAGGCTGCGGTTGCCTTGATATTGGGAGGGACCTTGCATCATCAAACGCCGTTCCCGGCTAGCGTTGTGCGCCTTGTCCCACTCAGCCGAGCACCACCTCTGCACCATCTGCTCCCAGCACTCAGGATGCGCGGCGCACCAATGAGGAACCATCTAAAAAAATACAAGTACACAACATATCAGAAGATAAAATTAAGCATATTTAGTACCAATAATAAAGTTTTGTATTTACCTGCAAGTACTGGTCCGGAGTCAACGACATGGTTCGGGCGTCCTTCTTGGTCACCTTCTCCCCAAGGACGGAGCCGTGGTAAGTGACGATGGCCTGGATGCGCGCCTCGTAGTGCATGTCCACGATGAGCTTCTTACAGCTCGTCGTAGCCACCACATCCGCCCTGGCCTCGTATCCAGCCTCGCATCTGAAGAAATCCTACATACAAAGACGATGTATCCATACATTATTTCAAGAATATGCAACAAATGCGACTTATTAAACAATATAGTGCGAGGAAGACTTACCCACAGCTCTTGCTTCACCCGCTCCGCCTTGTTGTTGAATTGTCTGCCGTCCCGATCTACTGCATCGGGGGCGACGGCGTAGTGGTCGAAGGTGTATGCTGGGCTCGTCACTCCGGCGTACTCGACAAGTCCAGGGAAGTGTTCCCTGCATAGAAGGCCGAGGATGCCATTGGGGTTGCGGCCGTGACCCCCTGCAGTCTCCAAAATCATCCAAGACCTGTCCAAGTGATTAAGATAAAGTATTAGTTTCTATTATTAATTTGAACATATAATATGAAAAAGCAGCAACAACATCTAAAGTTACCTACCTCTCTCCATCAGGTCGTATCAGCGGACGTCTGTCACGAAGTATGGGTCGTGGAGGGAGACTCGCGGGACCTCGCAAGTAGATACTCCTCGAACCTGAGGAGCCAGAACCTGAGACTTCCTGCTGAGCGGCGTCGTCGTCGTCCTGCTGTGCCGCATCGTCGTCGTCCTGCTGCGCCGCATCGACAGCGGCTTGCTGCTCCACCTGCTACTGTACGGCGTCGTCCTGCTGCGCCTCCTCCTCCGTCCTACGGGTGCTCCTCCTCCCCCTCCCCCTCCCCCTCCTCGTCCTCGTCCCACCGCCCACCATCTTTGTTCAACAACCTGCAATTAAGAGTAAGTAATTAAACACAGATAAAAAAATATGTATTTAGAAACATATGCAAAATAAATAAAATATAGCATTACATCGATTAAAAATAATCTTCATATGTGTCCGGGTTAGCCGGATCATAAGTGTCATCATCACTATCAACCATTTCATAGTCAACACCATCTGAAGGCGCAATTTCGTCATTGGCATTGCCTTCAAGCATTTCTAAGTCATTCTCATTTTGCACCTCATCCTCCTCATCAACAACCATTTCATCATCCGGCGTTTCAATATCTACTTCCATTCCGATCGCTTCGGTTAAGTCTATCTCAAATCGCCCTTCGAGTCCATCTTCTTGGAAGAACTCTCCGTCATATGTGTCCGGGTCTAAGTTATAATCTTCATCGTTTGGAACAGGTAATTTAGCGTGCGGTGATACCTTATACACAACATCCCAACCCTTAAGATGTTGTTTCGTTTGGCACGCATATGGAAGATAATACACTTGTGTGGCCTGTTGGGCCACAATATAGACATCGTCTCCTAGTAAGATGGAATCCTGTCGAATTTCGACTAGCCCAAGATTAGAATGTGTCCGTCTCGTAACTTCAGGGTCAAACCAATGACATTTGAATATCACTGGAGTAAGAGGTTTGGAACCATAAAAATTGAGTTCATATATTTCTTCAATTCTTCCATAATACTCGACCTCGTCAAGCCCGGGCGTAAAGACTCCAGAACACGTGGTTTTTTGATTGGGCCGACTTTGGTCGTAGCTTGTTGTGCGAAAACGGTATCCATTGACGTCATACCCAGAAAATTTCCTGACCCTATAGGCAAAGCCATTGGCTACTTGTCTCAACTCGGCACTCATAGACGGCTCTCTTTGGCCCTGCAAGTTCAAACACGCTAGATTGTTATATTATTCGCATGTAAGAGCAACTTCAAATGACAAACTAAGCACGTACCTTATGTTTAAACCAGGAAATGAAATCGGGCAATCCATTTCCCGCACCCTTTCCAAGAAGGGTATCATATTCCTGTGGAGTTGGGTCCCTTGATCGATGCCAGAATTCATGAAGAAATTGCTCCATGTATGGCGTCACCTCTTCAAGGTTGGTCAATACATATAGCATGATATGGCGCCACTCTTCATGTCTCAGGGTCTTGGTGGTCGAACCACTCGCGCTTCCGAGTTGCCCTCGAAAAATGCTGAGGTTCGATTCATTGTCGCCATCATTGTAACGAGGGGGTGGATTATGCACGCTCGGCAGTTTGTCACCATAGTAAGTTGTTGTGAAGTTTGACACCTCCTCCAGTATGTATGCCTCTGCAATGGACGCCTCGATTATACGCTTAGGCCGCCAATAACTGTCAACAAACCATCGAAGGCGTCTCGACTCATGCTATACTGCGACTTGAACGCCATTATACGCCCAATGTCATCCAGTTGAGAAACCTTTGTCTTGCCGTGAAGGGGTTTCTGTGCCGTGTCAAACATGTCGTAGAATGCCTTTGCGGACGCCTCTGGCTCGTCCTCCGTACGTCCTTCGGCGAACTGTGCCTCGTGATAGTCGTTCAACAAGTCCGCTACCCCGGCATCAGCATCGTAATCCTCGACGCGTTGTCTCACCACCTCCTCTCTCGTGCGATGCGCTTCACCATGGAAGATCCACCGAGTATAGTCCAGCGTAAATCCATTCTTCCAAATATGTTCTACCATGGCCTTCTTTGGTTTTCTTTTCCGGTTGTCACATTTGCTGCACGGACAAGGGACTAGGCTAGCTCCTTTAGCAGCTTCGCCATATGCCCGTTCCACGAAAGCATCGGTCTTCCTAATCCATTCAGGGGTGACATCATTACGTCGAAGGCGTCCCGTGTACATCAACTCACTGTCCTCCATCCTCTAACATATATAACCGAGTATAGTTTAATATAGACATGTAATGCATGTACACTACGTTCGTACCTTCTAATAGGTGAGGATAGGTCCTAATCCCACCCGCGGTTGCGTAGATGGAGTTAGTTTCCATGCTCTACTCTGATCCGAGATAGAATTTCGGCAGCACCTCTCCGCTGTTCTCCGGATACATGTCCTGACAGGGAGAGTGTACTGTCCGAAGAACAATAGGGAGGTGACGCCGAAACTCTGTCTCGGACTGGAGTAGAGCATGGAAACTAACACCATCTAGGCAACCGCGGGCTGTCCAAAAAACGTGGACAATTCGAAACTGATACATTTGTAGATATGCAAAGATCTGCATATCTACACCGTATCTCTTTCGAACGGGAGACGCCTAACTGGGTTACGTGATCTACGATCATGATGCGGAAATTGAGGTTATACCTAGGGTGACGGTGGAATCAGGCTAGCGGGGCTGTGGCGGGTTGTTGCAGTGGCGACGCGACGCGGTGCAGGCAGACCCGCAGTGGCTAGAAAGACAAGTATCTTCTCTGTAAAAAATAAACAAGTATGTCAAAAAAATCGGCAGCACTTCCCCTGTACGGAGAGGTTTCCAAAACCTGCAAATACATCTAACAGCACGATGGCTGACACACACATATACAAACGACACGATGAATGCAAGTCACATCTAAGTGGCATCCATATCCACCATCACAAATATTTCAACGGCATCCATATCCACTATCACATTATGCCAAATTAACTAAAATAGTATAAACTCTCTAAACACACATACTAAACTAATTAAACTCACTAAAGTCACTATATTCACTAAAAACATATAGTATAAACTCACTAAACACACATACAAAACTAATTAAACTCACGAAAATCACTAAATCCACTAAACACATATACTATAAACTCAATAAATACATACTAAACTAATTAAACTTATTATACTCACTAAATTCGTCGGAGAGGGACCGAGGTAGAAGACGGGATGGTGTTGGGTCGGTGATGGCGGTGGCGCGACGGCGGTGGGCGCGGCCGGCGGTGGGCGTGACGGCGGTGCTCGCCGCGGGTGCGGGAGGCAGGCGGCGTGACGACGGTGGCGGGGCGCGGCGCTGGGGGCGCCGTAACGGCGCGTGGGGAGGCCGGGCGACTTGACGGGCGGCACCGGCGGCGAGCCGGGAGCGTGGGGCGGGCGGCGGTCGCGGGCGGCGGTGTGGGAGCGGCGGCGTGCCGGGCGGGTGGAAGAGAAGGAAGTGAAAGGAGAGAAAGAGAGAAGAGAGCCCGTCGGGCGGTTAAGTTACCTTCTTTGCCGATTGCCCGCGATCTGGCACTCGGCAAAGATTTTTTTAAAATTTAAAAATAAACTTTGCCGAGTGCCGGATCTCGGGCACTCGGCAAAGACGCCTTTGCCGAGTGCTAGCTGTAGAGCACTCGGCAAAGATGTGTTCTACAGACTTTGCCGAGTGCCAATGGACAGGCACTCGGCAAAGCCGTCTTTGCCGAGTGCTAACTGGACAGCACTCGACAAAGTATATTTTATTTTTTTTATTTTTGGCAACCAAACTTTTTGTGGTGTGTTCCTACACTATGTAGACCTACAAGTACCATTTTGGTACAATTATAAAAGTGTTTTTTATAACTATTAGATTTAGTTCATTTATTTGAATTTCTTCGGAAAATTCATATTTGAACTGCAGGTCACTCGAAACTTGGGAAATCGTGCATGCAAAAATGATACCCGTCCTATTTAGCACAAGTTACGACCGATTTCAGGAGCGGACCGGAAACTTCGAGCAACATGCTCACTAAACATGGTCATGAACTTGCCATCCACATGTTTAAAAATTGTATAAAACACAAACAAAGTCAGAAAATCATGAAACTTGTCCACGTATCATGATATCATATGTACAGGTTGTGATAAAAAATTGAGAATGTTTGGACAAAGTTGTGAGACACTATATGTAGAAACCTAAGAGAACTACACATGAAATCATAGAGTTTCAATGTGGATCTCTTAGGTTTGTACACATAGCGCGTCATAGTTTTCTCGAAATTTTTTCAATTTTTTATCACAGCCTGTACATATGATATTATGACACGTGGACAAGTTTCATGATTTTCTGACTTTGTTTGTGTTTTATACAATTTTTAAAGATGTAGATGGCAAGTTCACGGCCATGTTTAGTGAGCATGTTGCTCGAAGTTTCCGGTCCGCTCCTGTAATCGGTCATAACTTATGCTAAGTAACATGAATATCATTTTTGCATGCACGGTTTTCCAAGTTTCGAGTGACCTGCAGTTCAAATCTGAATTTTTCGAAGAAATTCAAATAAACGAACTAAATCTACTAACGATTGAAACTCTGTTATAATTGTCCACAAATGATAAATATAGGTCTACATAGTGTAGGAACATACCACAAAAAGTTTAGGAGACAAAATAAAAAAAATAAAAATATACTTTGCCGAGTGTCTAGAGAAGACACTCGGCAAAGCGTCCTTTGCCGAGTGCCCAATATGTGGCACTCGGCAAAGACTGACGACCGTCAGCTGTAGACGGCCGCTAACGGCCCTTTGCCGAGAGCCGTCTTTGCCGAGTGTTTGACTCTCGGCAAAGCAGTCTTTGCCGAGTGCTGGGCTGTGCCGAGTGTCCCGCACTCGGTAAATAAGACCTTTACCGAGCGTAGGTCTTTGCCGAGTGCGGCCCTTGGCAAAGTCGGCTTTGCCGAGTGCCCGATAAAAAGCACTCGGCAAAGCCGCCGGCACTCGGCAAAGAGCCGAATTCCAGTAGTGATTAAGGCCCGGGTGTGCTCTGTCCTGGAACCTTGGGACCCTACTGTGGGCGGTCCGGACCCCATACGGGGGGGGGGGTCCGGATCCCATTCTAGGGGTCCGGTCCGTACATGTGGGCGTCCTGGACCAACTTGGAGGTCCGAACTGTATATCCAGGAGTCCGACACTTTCCCGTGGGGGTCCGGACTCACTGTTGATGCCTTGGAGTATATCACTTTCTCTGGACATGTGGCGGCCTCGGAGCCACCCACGTGGTGGGGTTAGGTGCTGTTGCTGGCCCAGAGTAGTCGCCCGAGGCTGGGGCGAGTCATGGCCTGGTCCCACGTACAGCTCCTTTACCACGTGACTAAAGATAGCCGTGCGGGTACTGCGTCTTCATACAGTAGTAAAGGGTACCCTAGTTTCAAGGTACCGACAGTGGCCCCCGGGTCCACCTCAGGGGAGGATGCGAGCCTGCAGGTGGGGCCAAAGCCTGTACTTCGCCTCAACATGACCTGATCGGTGATTGGCGCGCCGTTTTAGTGCGTGTGCTGACGCTCCCGCTGTCACACCACCTTCAGTCAAGTCAACTACCATATCTGTCCCCGCGGCTGACTGACCCGCGGCCCCCACGCCTGGTGGTTTTGTCGAGCCACGCGCGAGGCGCCTCGTTGCTGCTGCATGGGTTTAAAATATTACTTTTTGTCTTCCGCAGCGGCCCCAAGGTGGCGCACTACAGACGCGTGCGGCGGTTCGCACTTTCCGCACTTGAAATCCGGCACACCAACTGTATGACTTGTGGACCCGGGCCCCCGTGTCATAGATTGGGCTGCCTGGGTCCTAGGTACCCGTCAAGCGAGATTTCCTGCGGCGATTCAGGGGCGCGCGGAAGGTTTCCCTGAACAAGGACTTTGGTTTCCTTGAAAAATGATTCACCCCGCGTGCAGCAGGTACCATTTCACATTCTCTCCCAATCGCTTGTGCCCCCTTTGCCTTCGTGATCCTCTGCTCCACACCCGCGCCACCGCACACGCCATGGCTTCGCTTGGTCACCCTGACCGTTTTCAGTCTGAGGAAGCGCTTAACCTGGTGCGTGGCCTGCTTGGGTGGAGTGCTCCGGGACTGGCCGGAAGAATCCATGCCGGCACTGCCCCCCTCGGCGATCTCGCCGCCGGGGAGTTCGTGTTGTTCACCTCCTACATCTCCTGCGGGTTGGCGCTGCCGATCTCGCCCTTCGCCCTTCTTTCTACTGCTGCTGGAGGAGTTCGGGCTTCAGCACTACAGGAAACTGGTTAAATAACGTGGGTGAAAAACCGTCGAACTTAATGTAATAAGTCGTCGAACTTACCGTAAGAACGTGGGTTTACCGACGAATATAGCCGACGGCGATTTTTGGACGAACTTAGAGAAGTAAGTTCGACGGCCCCGTCGAACTTAACCTTAAGAACGTGGGTACCGTCGAACTTAACATTAAGAACGTGGGTACCGTCGAACTTAACATTAAGAACGTGCGTTTTTAAGTTCGACGGGGGCCGTCGAATTTTTTCCCATAAGTTCGACGGCACCCACGTTCTTAAGGTTAAGTTCGACGGGGTCACATGGCCATCGAACTTATGTGTCCTACGGAGGTCTGCGCGGACTGAACAATAAGTTCGACGGTACCTGTTGGGGACCTTCGGCATCCGAAGGTCCTCAAAAACAGGATTTAACAGTATTTCTGGAGCATAATGTGTGAACAGGTATCTTCGGACTCAGGTCGGCATCACAGCAGACCAGAATAATACGAAGGTCGATACAGCGCCGAAGGTGTGAGCAGGAAAGCTTCGGCGTGACAGCAGAAAGTGGAACCGACTTAAAGATGAAAAGGCTATTTAGACCTCAACAGATTACTATAGAATTATTATCAACTGTAAAGGGCATGAATGTAATTTTGTATGGGTTGTGTCCCGCGCCTATAAATAGGTGAACAGTACTCCCGTACTGTTCACGCTGACTTGGCATTCGCTTTTTGCGTCACGCTTGTACTATCATCTCCTTCCAGTTGAAGGTACACTTGTAATTCAATGATACTCCTGTTTATGCTTAATAATAATGCATAATTGTGCATGTTGTCATTTGTATTTCTTACATTTCATCCTTCGTCATTATATAATGAATTTATGAAGGTGTCCCCTTCATAACCTTCGTCCGAAAACCATTATACCCTAAGGGAAATAATGTTTCGAAGGACGAAGGACTTTAACAATTAACATCTTCTGTGTTGCCTTGTTCTTAACCCATAGCATTTGAGAACAAGTCCCCAACATTGGCGCCCACCTCCGGTGAACTCACTTCCACTCTAAGTTTTTTGAACACCTTCGGCGATCATAAACCTTCGTTATGGCGCCGAAAAAGGCTTCAGCAACTGGAGCTGCAGCTCTGCAACCACTGGACCACAATCAGGAGACAGTCTCCCTGCGGGAGGCCCGAAGCCAGAAAAGGAAGGCTGTTAGCCCGACACCACCAGAGGACGAGATAGATCAAGAAATCAGAGATATGGAGATGCTTCATCAACAAGTACAGAGGAAGAAAGAAAAGATGGCCAGGCTAGCTGAGCTGCAGAGGCAGATAGACGAAGCCTCTGAAGAAGTTCGTCACCTTGCCCAGGATGAGCAGCACCGAAGGCCTCAACACCAAGATTTCCATCAGGAGGGTTTCCCCAACGAGGATGACTGGTATGACAATTTCCATCATGGGAATTTTGTTTTTGATGATGCTTCTCCTCTGTCCGCTGAGCTGCAGGCTACACCTTGGCCTCCGTCCTACAAGCCGCCCCAGCTTCCCGTATTCGATGGCCACTCAGACCCGAAGCAGTTTTTGATGAGCTACGAAGCAACAGTATCTTCGTATGGTGGCAATGCTTCAGTCATGGCCAAATCTTTCGTTATGGCTGTCAGGAGTGTGGCTCAAACCTGGTATTCCTCCCTTCGACCAGGAACGATCACTTCATGGCAGAAGCTGAAGGATTTGTTGTTAACTAGCTTTCAAGGATTTCAGACGAAGCCGGTCACTGCTCAGGCTCTGTTCCAGTGCACCCAAGATCACGAAGAATACCTTCAGGCGTATGTCCGAAGGTTCTTGCGTTTGAGGGCACAGGCACCAACGGTGCCCAATGAAATTGTCATTGAGGCCATGATCAAGGGGCTTCGGCCAGGACCGTCAGCTCAATACTTCGCTCGGAAGCCTCCTCAAACTTTGGAGAAGCTGCTCCAGAAGATGGACGAGTACATTCGAGCCGATAATGATTTTCGCCAAAGAAGGGAGGAAGCTTTCAGGTTTTCTGAAATGACCAGGGGCTTCGGAGGGAGGTTCTACCCGAGGCACGTGAGATCAATTCATAACTCTACACAAAATGATGATAGAGGCAGCCAACAACAAAGGCCACAATGTTCCTCACAGGCTTCGGGGCAACACCAAAGCTCCTTCAGACCACCAGCTCCAAGAGGCAGAGGCGCCAGGGGCTTTGGAGGAAGATTTGGCGATCAACCGAGAAGAATCTTTTGCTTATTCTGCGGTGAGAACAAAGGCCATACTACCAGGATGTGCCATGTTACTATTCAGAAGCAAAAGGAAATAGCTGAAGCAGCAGCACAACAAGCTCAGCCAAAGCAGGTCATGCATACAGCTTCGTATCATTCGCCCTACATTCCAGAATATGTGGGCAATCATCCTGCAGTTTCTGTTGCTTCGGCGAGTCAGCCTCAAGCTTCTTGGCAACAGCCTCCGCCTCCACCTCCGTTGCAACAAGGCCAGCAGCCAGAAGGGAGCCAGTATGCTCCACACCAGAGGGACTTCAGAGAGCAGTCCGAAGCTCGTACAGTCAATAGCATTGTGCCAGAGTCAAAGCACATCTATTGACAAATATCCTACCTTAATAGCAATCTTTTTAATTCAGTTTTATTTTCTGTAATAAAGGACATTGTTTAGGCTTCATGTAATTAGTTTCGTTGATTCATACAAGGAAAATACATTTTCTTTACAGGCTTATATTGATAACAAAGAGGACCTTCGAACTATCGAAAATTCTTCGAAGCAACAAAAAGTCGTTCTAAGGAACGCAGAGTAAGTTTGCCGAAGTCACAAAAAGTCGTTCCAAAAGGAGCGCAGTGTAAGTTTCCTGCTCCAAAGTCGTTCCAAAGGGAATGCAGAGCATACAGCGAAAAGTCAACGCTGATACCGCCTAAGTAAAAGGTGAAGCGCGAAAAGTCAACGCGAATACCGCTGAAAGTAAAAGGCGAAGAAGCTCCTAAGGGAGGCTTACAGCGAAAAATAAACGCTGATTCCGCTGAAGTAAAAGGCGAAGAAGCTCCTAAGGGAGGCTTATAAAAGATTGTGTTTCATTGCAGGGATGCGTATGTATCTTCAGAATAAACATCATCTCACATAACATAACATCATCGCATCATTTCGCATAGCATAAGCATCATACATCATTTTGCACATGGCACAAGAGGTGGACACATTATCAATCTACAGAAGAACGCTTTGAAAAAAGGGAGAAATTGAGAGCACCTAGAGGGGGGGTGAATAGGTGATCCTGTCAATTTTCAAAACTTAAGCCACAAAAACTTGTTAAGTGTTAGCACAAGTATGGCCAAGTGGCTAGAGAGGAGTCAAAACACAATAACCACAAGAGATCAATCACAGAGATGACACGGTGGTTATCCCGTGGTTCGGCCAAGTACAAAAACTTGCCTACTCCACGTTGTGGCATCCCAATGGACGAGAGTTGCACTCAACTCCTCTCAAGTGATCCAATGATCAACTTGAATACCACGGTGTTCTTGCTTTTCTTTTCTCAATCCCGATTGCGAGGAATCTCCACAACTTGGAGTCTCTCGCCCTTACAATTGGATTTCACAAAGAAGCACGGAGTAAGGGAGGGAAGCAACACACACAAATCCACAGCAAAATGCGCACACACACGGCCAAGAAACGAGCTCAAGAGACTATCTCAAAGTTCACACTAGAACGAGCTCGAATCACTGAGAATGACAAACGAATGCGCAAAGACTGAGTGTGGATGATCAAGAATGCTCTAAGGTTGCTTGGTGTTCTCCTCCATGCGCCTAGGGGTCCCTTTTATAGCCCCAAGGCAGCTAGGAGCCGTTGAGAGCAAATCTGGAAGGCCATCCTTGCCTTCTGCCGTCGGGTGCACCGGACAGTCCGGTGCACACCGGACACTGTCCGGTGCCCGATTTCTTTCCTTAAACAGCGCAGTCGACCGTTGCCGACTGCTGCAGATCTGGCGCACCGGACAGTCCGGTGCCTCCTTTTGATCGTTGGCCAGACCACGTGTCGCGCGCAGATTCCGCGGCCGACCGTTGGCCCTAGCCGACCGTTGGCTCACCGGACAGTCCGGTGAATTTTAGCCGTACGCCGTCGGCGAATTCCCGAGAGCGGCTACTTTAGGTCGAGGCAGCCTGGCGCACCGGACACTGTCCGGTGCACCACCGGACAGTCCGGTGCCCCAGACCGAAACAGCCTGTTGGCTGTACACAGCCAACAATCTCCTTTTCTTCTTCTCTCTGTTTCTAACACTTAGACAAATATATTAGTACACAAAACCAATGTACTAAGGCTTAGAAACATACCTTTACTTGTGATTTGCACTTTGTTCATCCATGAGCATTGATTCACATTTAAGCACTTGTGTTGACACTCAATCACCAAAATACTTAGAAATGGCCCAAGGGCACATTTCCCTTTCAATCTCCCCCTTTTTGGTGATTTATGCCAACACAACATAAAGCAACTAGAACAAGTGCAAAATCACTTCAAATAACACTTAAATTTATTTTGATTCAGTTTTGGCATATATGGATCATCCTTTGCCACCACTTGGTTTGTTTTTGCAAATCAAACTCAAATCTCTATCTCTAAGTCAAACACACATGTTGAAGCATAAAGAGAGTTATTCCAAAAGAGATTGATCAAAGATTTCAAAAACTCCCTCTAATTCCCATAATCACCACTTCTCCCCACAAGAAGCCAACTTTTGACAAGAGACACAATGAAAGAGTTTTGACAAAACAAAAGCTCTATTCTTCTATTTTCAAAATCTCTCAAGTGGTAGCTGATCCATTTATTGCTTTGGCCTTTATTTTCTCCCCCTTTGGCATCAAGCACCAAAACGGGATCAATCTTGGCCCTGTAACCCCATTGCCTCACCAAAATCTTCAAGTAAGAGTACAAAGGCAATAAGATCATAGAGATGAACTTGGAATAAGTTACCCTCTCATCGGAGTGCAGTGGAAGTATTTCATGGTCCAAGTCCACCTTTTCCCTTTCAATTCTCCTTCGAGACTAAATCAAGCAAACTCAAGCATATGGTTAGTCTCAAAGGGTCAAGTTGTAACACATCTCCCCCTAAACATGTGCATCACTTTGCAACGGACTTGTGAGGTCCAGGGAGTGTTTGTACAACTTGAGCACCACAGTAAGCAACAAAATGCAGAATGAACCTGATCAAATGCATAAACACATGTATGCTACAATTCAATCCAGGTTCCGCGAATCTAAGACATTTAGCTCACTACGCAACCTGCAAAAGGTCTTCTCATCTAGAGGCTTAGTGAAGATATCGGCTAGCTGGTTCTCGGTGCTAACATGAAACACTTCGATATCTCCCTTTTGCTGGTGGTCTCTCAAAAAGTGATGCCGGATGTCTATGTGCTTTGTGCGGCTGTGTTCAACAGGATTTTCCGCCATGCGGATAGCACTCTCATTATCACATAGGAGTGGGACTTTGCTCAGATTGTAGCCAAAGTCCCGGAGGGTTTGCCTCATCCAAAGTAGTTGCGCGCAACACTGTCCTGCGGCAACATACTCGGCCTCAGCGGTGGATAGGGCAACGGAGGTTTGTTTCTTAGAATTCCATGACACCAGGGACCTTCCTAAGAATTGGCACGTCCCCGATGTACTCTTCCTATCGACCTTACATCCAGCATAGTCGGAGTCTGAGTATCCAACCAAGTCAAAGGTAGACCCCTTTGGATACCAGAGCCCGAAGCAAGGCGTAGCAACTAAATATCTAAGGATTCGCTTCACCGCCACTAAGTGACATTCCTTAGGATCGGATTGAAATCTAGCACACATGCATACGCTAAGCATAATGTCCGGTCTACTAGCACATAAATAAATTAAAGAACCTATCATTGACCGGTATGCTTTTTGATCAACGGACTTACCTCCTTTGTTGAGGTCTGTGTGTCCGTCGGTTCCCATCGGCGTCTTTGCGGGCTTGGCGTCCTTCATCCCAAACCTCTTTATCAAGTCTTGCGTGTACTTCGTTTGGGAGATGAAAGTGCCATCCCTGAGTTGCTTCACTTGGAACCCAAGGAAGTAGTTCAACTCGCCCATCATCGACATCTCGAATTTCTGCGTCATCACCCTGCTAAACTCTTCACAAGACTTTTGGTTAGTAGAACCAAATATTATGTCATCGACATAAATTTGGCACACAAACAAATCACCATTATAAGTCTTAGTAAAAAGAGTTGGATCGGCTTTCCCAACCTTGAAAGCATTAGCAATTAAGAAATCTCTAAGGCATTCATACCATGCTCTTGGGGCTTGCTTAAGTCCATAGAGCACCTTAGAGAGCTTACACACGTGGTCGGGGTATCGTTCATCCTCGAAGCCAGGGGGTTGCTCCACGTACACCTCCTCCTTGATTGGCCCGTTGAGGAAAGCGCTCTTCACATCCATTTGGAACAACCTGAAAGAATGGTGAGCGGCATATGCTAGCAAGATACGAATGGACTCTAGCCTAGCCACAGGAGCAAAAGTCTCCTCGAAATCCAAACCTGCGACTTGGGCATAACCTTTTGCCACAAGTCGAGCCTTGTTTCTCGTCACCACCCCGTGCTCGTCCTGTTTGTTGCGGAACACCCACTTGGTTCCCACAACATTTTGCTTCGGACGAGGCACCAGCGTCCAGACTTCATTTCTCTTGAAGTTGTTGAGCTCTTCCTGCATGGCCAACACCCAGTCCGGATCTAGCAAGGCCTCCTCTACCCTGAAAGGCTCAATAGAAGAGACAAAGGAGTAGTGCTCACAAAAATTAACTAATCGAGATCGAGTAGTTACTCCCTTGCTAATGTCACCCAGAATTTGGTCGACGGGATGATCTCTTTGAATCATCGCTCGAACTTGGGTTGGAGGTGCTGGTTGCGCATCTTCCTCCATCACATGATCATCTTGTGCTCCCCCTTGATCACATGCCTCCTGTTGATGAACCTGTTCATCGTCTTGAGTTGGGGGTATCACCATAGTTGAGGGAGATGGTTGATCTTGTTCATCTTGTTCCTGTGGCCGCACTTCTCCAATCGCCATGGTTCGTATAGCGGCCGTCGGAACATCTTCTTCATCTACATCATCACAATCAACAACTTGCTCTCTTGGAGAGCCATTAGTCTCATCAAATACAACGTCGCTAGAAACTTCAACCAAACCCGATGATTTGTTGAAGACTCTATACGCCTTTGTATTTGAGTCATAACCTAATAAAAACCCTTCTACAGCTTTGGGAGCAAACTTGGAATTTCTACCCTTCTTCACTAGAATGTAGCACTTGCTCCCAAATACACGAAAGTAAGATACATTGGGTTTGTTACCGGTTAGAAGTTCATACGAAGTCTTCTTGAGGAGGCGATGAAGATAGACCCTGTTGATGGCGTGGCAAGCCGTGTTCACGGCTTCCGACCAAAAACACTCGGGGGTCTTGAATTCTCCAAGCATTGTCCTCGCCATATCGATTAGCGTCCTGTTCTTCCTCTCTACCACACCATTTTGCTGTGGTGTGTAGGGAGCGGAGAACTCGTGCTTGATCCCTTCCTCCTCAAGGAACTCCTCCACTTGAAGGTTCTTGAACTCGGACCCGTTGTCGCTCCTTATCTTCTTCACCTTAAGCTCAAACTCATTTTGAGCTCTCCTGAGGAAGCGCTTGAGGGTCCCTTGGGTTTCAGACTTATCCTGCAAAAAGAACACCCAAGTGAAGCGGGAAAAGTCATCAACAATAACTAGACCATACTTACTTCCTCCTATACTCAAATAGGCGACGGGTCCGAAGAGGTCCATATGCAGCAGCTCCAGGGGTCTTGAAGTGGTCATCACATTCTTGCTGTGATGTGCTCCTCCCACTTGTTTACCTGCTTGACAAGCTGCACAAGGTCTATCTTTTTCGAATTGCACGTTAGTCAAACCTATCACGTGTTCTCCCTTTAGAAGCTTGTGAAGGTTCTTCATCCCCACATGTGCTAAGCGGCGATGCCACAGCCAGCCCATGCTAGTCTTAGCTATTAAGCATGCATCTAGACCGGCCTCTTCTTTTGCAAAATCTACTAAATAAAGTTTGCCGTCTAATACACCCTTAAAAGCTAGTGAACCATCACTTCTTCTAAAGACAGACACATCTACATTTGTAAATAGACAGTTGTACCCCATGTTGCATAACTGACTAACAGATAGCAAATTATAACCTAGAGACTCTACTAAAAACACATTAGAGATAGAGTGCTCATTAGAAATTGCAATTTTACCTAACCCTTTTACCTTGCCTTGATTCCCATCACCGAATATGATTGAATCTTGGGAATCCTTATTCTTGACGTAGGAGGTGAACATCTTCTTCTCCCCCGTCATATGGTTTGTGCATCCGCTATCAATAATCCAGCTTGAACCCCCGGATGCATAAACCTGCAAGGCAAATTTAGGCTTGGGACTTAGGTACCCAACTCATGTTGGGTCCTACAAGGTTAGCACAAATATTCTTAGGGACCCAAATGCAAGTTTTATCTCCCTTGCATCTTGCCCCTAACTTCCTAGCAACAATTTTCTTATCCTTTCTACAAATAGCAAAGGAAGCATTTAGAGTACAATAAATTTCGGAAGGTTCATTCACTACTTTCCTAGGAGCATTATGAACTACATTTCTCCTAGGCATTTGGTGAACAACATTTCTTCTAAACACATTTCTACCATGCATAACATGAGAACTAGAAGCAGTCATAGCATAAGAGTCATAAGCATGTGAAAAAACATCATTACTCCTAAAAGCATTTCTAGAGTATCTTCTATCATAGTACATGAAAGCATGATTCTTCTTAACACTATTAGCCATAGGAGCCTTCCCTTTCTCCTTGGTGGAGATATGAGTCTTATGGCTTGTTAAGTTCTTGGCTTCCCTCTTGAAGCCAAGCCCATCCTTAATTGAGGGGTGTCTACCAATAGTGTAGGCATCCCTTGCAAATTTTAGTTTTTCAAATTCACTCTTGCTAGTCTTAAGTTGGGCATTAAGACTAGCTAATTCATCATTCAATTTTGAAATGGAAACTAAGTGTTCACTACAAGCATTAATATCAACATCCTTACACCTAGTGCAAATTTCAACATGTTCAACACAAGAGTTGGATTTTTGTGCTTCTACTAGTTTAGCATTTAAGTCATCATTAATGCTCTTTAATTTAGAAATTGAATCATGGCATGTAGACAATTCACAAGCAAGCATTTCATTTCTCTTAATTTCTAATGCAAGGGATTTTTGAGCCTCTACAAACTTATCATGTTCTTCGTACAAGAGATCCTCTTGCTTTTCTAGTAGCCTATTCTTATCATTTAAAGCATCAATCAATTCATTAATTTTGTCAATCTTAGATCTATCTAAGCCTTTAAATAAGCATGAATAGTCTATTTCATCATCACTAGACTCATCCTCACTAGAAGAAGCATAAGTAGAGTTTCGAGTACTTACTTTCTTCTCCTTAGCCATGAGGCACGTGTGATGCTCGTTGGGGAAGAGGGATGACTTGTTGAAGGCGGTGGCGGCGAGTCCTTCGTTGTCGGAGTCGGACGAGGAGCAATCCGAATCCCACTCCTTTCCAATATGAGCCTCGCCCTTTGCCTTCTTGTAATTCTTCTTCTTTTCCCATTTTCCACTCTTCTTTTCCTGGTCACTATCATTATCGGGACAATTAGCGATAAAGTGACCAATCTTACCACACTTGAAGCATGAGCGCTTCCCCTTCGTCTTGGTCTTGTTGGGATGCTCCTTGCGACCCCTTAACACCGTCTTGAAGCGCTTAATGATGAGAGCCATTTCTTCATCATTAAGCTCGGCCGCCTCAATTTGCGCCACCTTGCTTGGTAGTGCCTCCTTGCTTCTGATGCCTTGAGAGCAATGGGTTGAGGCTCGTGGATTGGACCGTTCAACGCGTCATCGACGTATCTCGCCTCCTTGATCATCATCCGCCCGCTTACAAATTTTCCAAGAATTTCTTCGGGCGACATTTTGGTGTACCTGGGATTCTCACGAATATTATTCACCAAATGAGGATCAAGAACGGTAAAGGACCTTAGCATTAGGCGGACGACGTCGTGGTCTGTCCATCGCGTGCTTCCATAGCTCCTTATCTTGTTGACAAGGGTTTTGAGCCGGTTGTATGTTTGGGTTGGCTCTTCCCCCCTTATCATAGCAAATCTTCCAAGTTCGCCCTCCACCAACTCCATCTTGGTGAGCATGGTGACGTCGTTGCCCTCGTGAGAGATCTTGAGGGTGTCCCATATCTGCTTGGCATTGTCCAAGCCGCTCACCTTATTGTATTCTTCCCTGCACAAAGATGCTAAAAGAACAGTAGTAGCTTGTGCATTTCTATGGATTTGTTCATTTATAAGCATAGGACTATCCGAGCTATCAAATTTCATTCCATTCTCTACAATCTCCCATATGCTTGGATGAAGAGAGAATAAGTGACTACGCATTTTGTGACTCCAAAATCCGTAGTCCTCCCCATCAAAGTGTGGAGGTTTGCCGAGAGGAATGGAAAGCAAATGCGAATTCGAACTATGTGGAATACGAGAATAATCAAATGAAAAGTTCGAATTGACCGTCTTCCTGTAGTCGTTGTCGTCGTCCTTTTGGGAAGAAGAGGATTCGTCGCTGTCGTAGTAGACGATCTCCTTGATGCGCCTTGTCTTCTTCTTCTTCCCATCTTTACGTCTGTGGCCCGAGCCAGAGTCGTTGGATTTATCATCTTTTGGCTCGTTGACGAAGGACTCCTTTTCCTTGTCGTTGATCACGATTCCCTTCCCCTTCGGATCCATCTCTTCGGGCGGTTAGTCCCTTTCTTGAAGAGAACGGCTCCGATACCAATTGAGAGCACCTAGAGGGGGGGTGAATAGGTGATCCTGTCAATTTTCAAAACTTAAGCCACAAAAACTTGTTAAGTGTTAGCACAAGTATGGCCAAGTGGCTAGAGAGGAGTCAAAACACAATAACCACAAGAGATCAATCACAGAGATGACACGGTGGTTATCCCGTGGTTCGGCCAAGTACAAAAACTTGCCTACTCCACGTTGTGGCGTCCCAATGGACGAGAGTTGCACTCAACTCCTCTCAAGTGATCCAATGATCAACTTGAATACCACGGTGTTCTTGCTTTTCTTTTCTCAATCCCGATTGCGAGGAATCTCCACAACTTGGAGTCTCTCGCCCTTACAATTGGATTTCACAAAGAAGCACGGAGTAAGGGAGGGAAGCAACACACACAAATCCACAGCAAAATGCGCACACACACGGCCAAGAAACGAGCTCAAGAGACTATCTCAAAGTTCACACTAGAACGAGCTCGAATCACTGAGAATGACAAACGAATGCGCAAAGACTGAGTGTGGATGATCAAGAATGCTCTAAGGTTGCTTGGTGTTCTCCTCCATGCGCCTAAGGGTCCCTTTTATAGCCCCAAGGCAGCTAGGAGCCGTTGAGAGCAAATCTGGAAGGCCATCCTTGCCTTCTGCCGTCGGGTGCACCGGACAGTCCGGTGCACACCGGACACTGTCCGGTGCCCGATTTCTTTCCTTAAACAGCGCAGTCGACCGTTGCCGACTGCTGCAGATCTGGCGCACCGGACAGTCCGGTGCACACCGTACAGTCCGGTGCCTCCTTTTGACCGTTGGCCAGACCACGTGTCGCGCGCAGATTCCGCGGCCGACCGTTGGCCCTAGCCGACCGTTGGCTCACCGGACAGTCCGGTGCACACCGGACAGTCCGATGAATTTTAGCCGTACGCCGTCGGCGAATTCCCGAGAGCGGCTACTTTAGGTCGAGGCAGCCTGGCGCACCGGACACTGTCCGGTGCACCACCGGACAGTCCGGTGCCCCAGACCGAAACAGCCTGTTGGCTGTACACAGCCAACAATCTCCTTTTCTTCTTCTCTCTGTTTCTAACACTTAGACAAATATATTAGTACACAAAACCAATGTACTAAGGCTTAGAAACATATCTTTACTTGTGATTTGCACTTTGTTCATCCATGAGCATTGATTCACATTTAAGCACTTGTGTTGACACTCAATCACCAAAATACTTAGAAATGGCCCAAGGGCACATTTCCCTTTCAGAAATCAGTCACAAAAAAAAGATACATCATTGATTTTCGGAAGTGTAGCTTCGGAAAATATTTTCACGAAGCCTGGATATTATTCATCAGAACATTGGATATTGTTGTGACAAAGATAAATTTTTTCTTCACGAAGCATGAAAAGAAGGGAAGGTGTTTTTTCGTCAAAGACTCAAAAGCGGTACGTGTAAAGTTTCATGCATCGTAAAGAATTGACTAACAAAAATAGGTATATTACATTTGAGGTTACAAAATGTTACAGTATATTACATTTCCGAAGTTTTTTACAAAAATACTTAATCTTCTCTCAAAACAACTTCGGCAGCCTCGTTCAGGAGCCGATTGACGACTTCGTCCATAATATCTTCAGCCATCTTTTTAATTTCGTCGTCTCCTTTCGGCTGAGGGCCCGAAGACGCTTTAGCAGGATCTGAAGTAAGATAGGATACGGATACAGTGCTATTACAAATCGCAAACAAATCTTAAAGCCTAAGATTACAACACAATAAAACTATCAGTTAAATACCTAATTGACCTTCGGCCTCTGCGCTCCTTTCAGCAGCCTCATCTACTTCTCTAGCATCGTGAATTCCCTTTTCACTTCTTCTAATAATTTCCCCGGCCATTTCTCGGCCACCATTATCCCAAATATCGGTAAAAAATTTTCCACCAATTATACTAGCTTCGGCCGAAGGATCTCTTGCATCTTCAAAAGACAAAGCAGCTTCGGATTGTGCTAAAATTTTTACATGGTCGCAGCCTTTCTTCTCCAAGATGGTGGCAATTCCTCTGGCGCCAGAAAAGGCACATATATCTCCACGGCTATTTAAGACTTCTTCGAAGGCTTCAGCTTCGTGGTCGATCCACTCGATGGGACCTTCGGGATTGCCTCTCGTAAAGTTTTCCTCACTTGAAAATGCGCCGACCTTGGCGAAGCTAGCCTTCAGCTTTTTAACACATTCTATAGATTTGTTATAACATCTCTTTTTGGACGACCGAAGCTCTTTAACAGTTTCTTCTAGGTGATCTGCCCATTGGTCGCTGAGTTCTCGCTTTGTCTCTTCAAGCATGCGTTCTTCCTTGGCTCTGGCCAGTTGTTTCCGAAGATCTTCAATTTCGCGTTTCTGAGCTTCAGCTTGACCTTTAAAAGCAGATTCGTCTGCCTTTATTTTATTTATCAATGAGTGTAATATTTTATCTTTCTCAAGACCTTCGTTCCTCAGTTCAATAACTTCGGAACGAAGGTTGCTCAGGGCTATAGAACACCCTTCGTCTTCAGCATCTTTCTGTGCCCTGAGGGCATTGCTAAGTATCAGGCCCTGCAAAGAGAAATATGTGTGTGTCAATAGATTTAAATAAGCGAAAGATTTTGGACTCAACAAAAATACAAGGATTTCATTTGTCGCACCTTTAAGCTATTGTAAGCCAGGCTGTCGGCCAGATCGTTCTTCGACAGCACCGAGAGCCCGTCTTCTAAAGTTGGGAATCCGAAGCTCTTGCTCATCTCCCGACAGACAGAAATCTCCTTGCTGTCGGGGAGACAATACAAGAAGTCTTCTTCTCCACTGCCATTGAATATTAACGCCCCTTTTGGATATTTCAGTTTTTGGGCGTAGTGCTGGGCCTCTTGCTCTTCTTTTTCTGACAGTTTTTTCCCCGAAGCATGACGAACAATATAATCACGAATTTTGGGGGATGCTTCGGGGGCAATGACACCGGTTTCTTCAACAAAAGTTGGCTTTGTTATTTTTTCTGCCTCACTTTCCAAGGATTTTATCTTTGAAGGCTCTGGGGGCCCAGCTTCGGCTTCAGTCTCTTGCCCTGGAGCTTTAGAATCAGAAATTTCAATTGTTATTTCAGGAATGACAGCAGCCCTCTGCGGAGGTGTGCTTGAAGATTTAATCGTTTCCAGTACATCCAGCACATTAGCCATTCTCTTTCTTTTTGGAGTCACTGCTGGCACTTTTTGATTTTTTGCCGTCTCAATGTTTGCTGCAGGACTCAAAACTTCTGATGTTTTGGATCCCTCAGTTGCTTCTTTTACCTCTTCCATTTTTTCTGTAGACGGCGTTTCGGCCTTCTCTTTTGTTTCTGATAACAAAGTCTTTGATTTTTCCAATTCTATCTTTATTGGCACTTCGGCCGTTTCTGCGACTTCTGGCAGCAAGGTTGGCTCGGCTGGTTTTTTAGCTTCGGTGGCCGAAGAAGTTTCTCCGGTAAACTCAGGCACCGAAGCTGGTTCAATATAGCGCGGCCGATGTGTAAGGACCTTTATCTTCTTTCTTTTCGGTTCTGGCTCGCTAGGAGCAGTTGCAGCTTCTTCTTTTGCAGAGGTTGTGTTTTTTCTTTTCTGCCTTCGAATGGGATAGCAATAGTCAGGGTAGACAAATCCGATTGCATCAAATACCCGATTCAGCCTCTTCTTTTTTCGGCCTCCGAAGGCTGCTGACATTGCAGTGTCTTCGGCCTTCGAGTAAGCCCCAAGCAGCTCATCACTTAAATTTTCAATACTTTTTAACCAGTCATCATCTGGCTCAACGAATTTATCTCCAAATTTAAAAGTGTACTTCAACCTAATAAGTCCACCTTCGTCGGCCTCTTTTACGGTTTCTTGTGGCATTTCCCATTTCTCCGCGAGCGGCCATACCCTGAAGGCGATATGCTCTTGTACTAAGTCTCTCGTTCCAATGAAAGAGCAGACTGCGCCGAAGGCCCTCTGGCATTCTTCGGCAGCTTCATTCATTTCAACCTTCGGCCTCCGAAGGCCGAAGCTTTGCCAAATAGGGCGCATGATTATACCTTTGATATCTTCTCGTACTGTCAGATCATTCTTCACATAAAACCATTCTGTCATCCAATCTCCGGGCCATCTCTTCCGAAAGGTTGGCACGGGGCAGCTTGACCCGGACCGGGAAACGAAACTGTAGCAGCCAAAATTATTGTGATACTGTTCTTTACCCCAAGGTTTTGTTTCGTATGATAATTCGTGTATATTGCAGAAGCTTTTTGCATCAGGCTGCAGACCTTGGCTTCTCACGGCCCACACGAAGATATTCAGCTTTATGATTGCTTCGGGGGTAAGTTGGTGAAGATAGACTTCGAAGATTTTCAGCACCTCCACGACGAAGCTGCTCAAGGGAAATCGCAGTCCAGCTTTCAAAAAGCTTCGGTACACTACGACTTCATTTTCTTCAGGGTGTGGGCACGTTTTTTCCCCTTCGTCGGCCCTCACAATGGATAAATCCCGGAAATACCTTCCTCTCATGTTGACAAGATGATTCTCTTTGATAGTTGATTTACCATAAACTGAATGGCTTGGTCGCCAGGGACGATCTTCGGAGTCCTCACCACCACTGTCAACATCATAGCTGTCACTGTCACCAGTATCTTCAGACAAACCTTCCAGAATCTCCTTGGTGATTTTTTCTGTATTCGTCTTTGACATCGCTATAAGAAACCCTAAGTTTTTCTCTTCGTCCAGGCTCAGCTTCATCTCAGCAGCAGTCTTCTTATCCTCAGACATCTTCGGAGACACTAAAAACTATTTTCAAAGCCGAAGCTTCAAAACTAAAGGCTTAACAAATCTTAGTGCGCAAGAGCTAAAAATTGAGTGAGCAGGAGCAATTGGCCAGAGAGCGTGTCAAATGAGTTTGCGGTATGACTGTATTTATACGCCAAGAGCGTTGAAAATTGAAAGACCCCGCTTGTCAGTGAATGTTGCTATTCTAGCAAAGGGAAGGTGTTTTTTCGGACCTTCGGCGTAAAGCCTTCGTCCATATCGCAATCTAAATTTATTATTTCGAACAAATTAATATTGCGAGGGGCTACTGTTGGGGACCTTCGGCATCCGAAGGTCCTCAAAAACAGGATTTAACAGTATTTCTGGAGCATAATGTGTGAACAGGTATCTTCGGACTCAGGTCGGCATCACAGCAGACCAGAATAATACGAAGGTCGATACAGCGCCGAAGGTGTGAGCAGGAAAGCTTCGGCGTGACAGCAGAAAGTGGAACCGACTTAAAGATGAAAAGGCTATTTAGACCTCAACAGATTACTATAGAATTATTATCAACTGTAAAGGGCATGAATGTAATTTTGTATGGGTTGTGTCCCGCGCCTATAAATAGGTGAACAGTACTCCCGTACTGTTCACGCTGACTTGGCATTCGCTTTTTGCGTCACGCTTGTACTATCATCTCCTTCCAGTTGAAGGTACACTTGTAATTCAATGATACTCCTGTTTATGCTTAATAATAATGCATAATTGTGCATGTTGTCATTTGTATTTCTTACATTTCATCCTTCGTCATTATATAATGAATTTATGAAGGTGTCCCCTTCATAACCTTCGTCCGAAAACCATTATACCCTAAGGGAAATAATGTTTCGAAGGACGAAGGACTTTAACAATTAACATCTTCTGTGTTGCCTTGTTCTTAACCCATAGCATTTGAGAACAAGTCCCCAACAGTACCCACGTTCTTAACCTTAAGAACGTGGGCACCCACGTTCTTAACCCTGCGTGGGTCTGCGAGGACTGCACAATAAGTTCGACGGTACCCACGTTCTTAACCTTAAGAACGTGGGTACCCACGTTCTTAACCCTTTCCCAGAAAAAAATAAAAAATACAAAAATGAAAAATTAGACACACATAATATCACATGCAACACAATATATCACATACAATACAGATTTCAAACACATTGATATATGTTCATATCACAAATTCACACAAGTCCAAATATATAAGTCCACAAATTCACATAAGTCCAAATACATAAGTTCACAAATTCACACAAGTTCACATCCATAGTTCACATTTTTAGTTCATAAGTTCAAACATACAAGTTCAAACATTAACTCCATCGCTCTCAATCAGGACATCGGATTGTTGTTCGTAGCTCCACCACTAGAATTGAGACATCTGTCCGCAAAGTCAACGTGAGGGGGAGGAGTCACTTGATGAGAGCCGGAATCCTACAAAATAAACCAAAATTCTCATAAATACACAACTAGCATTAAATCACATGTACATAAAGATATAGGAAAGCATGATAAACACAAAATGTGGCTTCCATATTTGTGCATGAACATGAACATGAGAGTGAAAACAGACTTCATTTCAAGACGCAGCATCGTGTTATTTAAAATGATGCATCGTGCAAAGGATCTGCGATGTTAACTGTCCAAGAAACTACTTTGGAAATTCAGACTTAGACGCTATTCCAAATCTGAAAATTCAGAATTCAGCCACCTAATAGTCCAAAGCATGTCACAACAAAACAACTCTCACAACACTAAACTGCGTATGTAAAGTCTTAACATAAATATAGTAGTTCAATGTCTCAAATATATGGCATCAAATCCTCCAAGGTACAGCGATTTAACAATGACTTACCAGTTGCTTACAAAGTTTTTGGAAGCCACACAACTTGACCAGACCCTCTTAACAACTGAGCATCATATTGAGAACACCATGGTAAACGGCTCGCTCAACCTTCAGAAGTAATTTGTGTTGAATGATACATCCAAACCCACCTAACAGTCCAAAGCATCCAGTTGAGCTCTATACTCTCTCATCATTTTGTCTTTGTCAGCCTCCAGCTCGCCCCTTTTTAGTTCCTCTTCCTGACAGTGAACATGAATACCATCAATAACTACAGAACTGCTTATAAAAAAAGCGTTGGCAATTAGAATAGATCTTGGAGTAACAATAAATGTTGCTAACATTAAAAGGCACAATATGCTTATCCAAATAGTGGTACTGAGTGCTGGAAACCTGGAATCTGTTACAAAATAAAACCGAGAACCTGAAAATGCTAAATAGGCCCTGTTTGGACAGGAAATGCTACATGTAACAATTTCTAGAGAGGGGCAAATGATAAAGAAAACACCCAATTGTCCTTCCAGCCAAAAAGGTTATAACATCGTATATAAACTTGGCAAAGGAGCAAACAGTTGTGGCAATATGATAAGACATCAGCAACCCCGGCTGTTCGTCTCTGTTGACCCCAGCGGCGAGGGAGCGTCGACGCGGTCCGGCCATCCAATCAAATAACAAAAAGAATTCAAAAGACAGTTGGTTGTGCAGGAAAACTTGTGCAGGAGTAACATAAAAATGGAAGTGTTTGCATCATCAGAACACAAATCACAAAAACAGAAACCAGAGAATATAATGTAAAACCAAATGCTCAAGATTGTTTGAGCTTTATGACTGCAACTGCAGTTCAGGCACATTAAACATCAACTAGACTATGCAAGTACCTTACGAAGGAAAGCTGTGAGCTCAGAAACAACATGATCTAGGACACACGAGAGATCAATAAGTAGAGGTGAATTCGCAATAACTGAAAATGCTTGTCAAGTGAAATAGTTTAGGTACCACAGAAGAAAATAAGAAATAAACAAAAATTAGACAACATATTCTCATGCATAAGCAGACAGAAATTGGTATGACTAAATTATGCAATATTAGATATCCTTAATCAAGTGTTTCCGCATTTGTTCTTTAATATTAAATATGCCATAAACAAGCATTGCACGAGACAAAACAAACAGGTCATTACTACCAAGCAAGCAGCTGACAATGCAGAGAAGACAGGGGCAGGATGCGCGTCCTTACCTGGATGGAGACAGTGGTCTGCTGGTCCTGGTAGGTGGTGAACACCTGCGACTTCTTGGTCGGGATGACAGTGTTCCTCGGGATCAACTTGGTCATGACTCCACCAACGGTCTCAATACCCAGGGTGAGAGGAGCCACATCAAGGAGGAGGATATCTGCATCAAGGCAAAATCACACTTATGTAAGCAGGATGGCCACATACAAGAAAAAAACCCCCAGCTATAGCACTAGTGAAAGAGCACCGAACCTTTTGTCTCGTCACCACCCTCACCGCTCAAGATGCTTCCCTGCACCGCGGCACCAAAGGCAACAGCCTCATCAGGGTTCACACCCTTGTTGGGCTCCTTGCCATTAAAGTAGTCCTTTAGGAGCTGCTGGACCTTGGGAATCCTGGTGCTTCCACCAACTAGGACGATCTCGTGGATCTGGCTCTTCTCAAGGCCAGCGTCCTCCATGGCCTTCTTGACAGGGCCCATAGTCTTGCGGAACAGATCGTTGTTCAGCTCCTCAAACCTAGCACGGGTCAGCGGCTCCGAGAAGTCGGTCCCGTCAAAGAGGGACTCGATCTCAACTCGGACCTGGTGCTGGTTGCTCAGGGCTCTCTTGGCACGCTTAGCTTCCCTCCTCAGCTTCCCAAGAGCTCGGTTGTCCTTGCTGTACTTCTTCTTGATCAACTTGATGAAGTATTCCATGATCCTCTGGTCAAAATCCTCACCTGAATGAAGAGGTGATACAGTTCAGGTCAGAAATAGATATGCAAGCTCACAGGAAATGTGCTCAACAGTAAAAGCAAGTGTGTCCATGTAACTTCTAAATACACAGTGCAGATTCAAGGTATGCATGCATCATAAACTTTGAATGCAGATAGCCTTTATAATTATATCAATATATCTGGCAACATTAACCATTCAGATTCAGATCAACAAATCCTATGAATACATGGCGTCATCATGAGTTTTAATATATCAAACACAAGCATCTGAAAATAATATAACAGTACAGTGATCAGAAGTATTTTATTGCCGTAGTGCATAGGATAGCTATTAATCGAAAAATTCTCTTACCTCCAAGATGGGTGTCACCATTGGTGGCCAGCACCTCAAACACACCGTTATCAATGGTCAAGATACTGACATCAAAAGTACCACCACCAAGGTCAAAGACAAGGATGTTCTTCTCGCCACCCTTCTTGTCCAAACCATAGGCAATAGCAGTAGCAGTTGGCTCATTGATGATCCTAGCAACATTGAGGCCGGCAATGACACCAGCATCCTTGGTTGCCTACCTCTGCGCATCATTGAAGTATGCTGCAAAAAACAAAACATAAGGAAGTAAGCCACCACATTTTTACTTAACAACTACTAGAGGTAACCAGCAGAATGGTTCAGTTACTAACCAGGGACAGTGACGACAGCATCGTTGATCTTCTTGCCAAGGTACGCTTCAGCAGTATCCTTTAAAACCTCCAATTAAGCATTGTTATCAAATGCAAGCAGTCAAAAACTTACCTTGACAGCTGTAAGTCTTGTAATTTCATTACCCATCCTGTCAACGAGTATGGGAAGGCATGCTGGTAATTCTCTTTCAAGACCATCACCAAAAGTAGAGACCACCAAACTCATGCAAGATATGGCGCATTCTTTTACCTCCTGGGAGAACACAAATTTGCATGATAAATGAGAGTGCACTGCAAGCACACAAGAGAGGGAGTGAGAAAAGAGAATTTTGCCAAACCTGATCCTGATCTTGATTGACCAAACGTCCCAGTATCGCATTATAGATTGGACCAACGTATGGCTTAAAATCAACTGTGGTTGTCTGCACCACAAAATAAAAAAAATAAAAAAAATAAAAAAGATAACAGGGTACTTCATGTCCGCAAGGCATGGAATACAGTCTTTTCACATCTTATTTCAGCATTATGAACATTAACAATAACAAGTAAATTTTACAAAAGAAAGGGACAGCTCAGACATCAGATTGAAACTCGAATGACTAGATATTGCCTTCAATCATTAGACACAGGTGAAGCAAACATAAGCATCAAAAAAAAATGCTATGAGTTATGAATGAAAATTAAAAGCCCGGTGCCCTCACAAAACACAGTATTAATGACTAAAGCGCAGTTCAAACAGAGCAAATGCACACAACAAACCCTGGCATAGGTTTAAGCTAAAGTGCGCACATAACTCTGTAAATTTATCTTCAACTACGAGAACTAGACATGTATAACTAAAAACCAGTGTGGACTTCAAGAGGGTTTCTATTGCAACACTAGAATAAGATTACATCCTCCAGTAACCCATGGCACACTAATATAATATGTGCAGTGCCTCTTCTATAAACGGAGATGTTTTTTTTTAAAAAAGTTTTGTACTCCATCTGATCTTTTATGTAAGATATGAATTAGTTCAGTTTAGAATGGAAGGTGTAGCAAACATCATAAAAAGTGTGTGGTGTGCATAAACCATACCTTAAATCTCAGTTAGTGAATGCAGGAAGTTCAGACATGGTTCCTATGAGGTACAGAACAATATCTGACTTATTAGACTCAACACAAGAAGTTCATGATTTTGAGTACAGTGCTTTTTGTTTACTAGCTGCAGATGAGCCAAAACATGTTGAAAGTGCCTTGACAGATCAGTGCTGGAGACAGGCCATGAATTCAGAACTTGACTCTATTGAACAAAATCACACTTGGGTGTGGACAGATCTGCCAAAAGAACAAAAGGCAATTGGTTTGAAGTGGGTTTTCAAAGTCAAAAGAGATGCTGCTGGAAATATAGTGAAACACAAAGCAAGACTTGTTGCTAAGGGGTATGCTCAAAAGGAGGATGTTGATTTTGATGAAGTATTTGCTCATGTGGCAAGGTTTGAAACAATAAGAGTGTTGATAGCTCTTGAGCACAGGGGAATTGGGAAATTCACCACATGGATGTAAAATCAGCATTCCTAAATGGAGACCTTCAAGAAGAAGTATATGCCACTCAACCTCCAGGTTTCCAAGATACAAAGAAGCCAGGCAAGGTACTCAGACTGAACAAAGCACTATATGGGCTGAAACAGGCACCTAGGCTTGGAACATCAGGCTTGATTCAGAACTGGTGTCCCTGGGATTCAGAAAATGTGAAGTAGAACATGCAGTTTACAAGAGAGGAACTGGCAAAACCGTGCTGGTTGTGGGAGTATATGTGGATGATCTAATCATCTGTGGGCCTTCTGTAAGTAGCATTGCAGAGTTCAAGCAACAAATGATGAAGACATTCAGTATGAGTGATTTGGGACTGCTCAGCTACTACTTGGGAATGGAGGTGAAGCAAGGAGAAAATAGTATCACAATCTGTCAAAAATCCTATTCAACCAAGATACTAGAGCAGTGCAACATGACTTCCTGTAATCACACTGACACTCCTATGGAGCAGCGAGTAAAGCTCAGTACTGCTCAGAAAGGGACTGAATATGATGAGACCAGATATAGAAGTGTCGTTGGGAGTCTGAGGTACCTGGTGAATACTAGACCTGATCTAGCTTTTGCAGTTGGTCTGGTAAGCAGATTCATGGAGGCCCTAGGTAAAGAACACTGGACTGCAGTGAAGAAAATTCTCAGATATGTGGCAGGTACACTTAACCTGGGAGTGAATTTCAAGAAGGGGGCAGCAGCAGATTATACATTGCTTGGCTACACAGACAGTGATTGCTCAGGTGACTTAGTGCACAGAAAAAGTACCTCAGGTATTCTATTCTTCTTGGGAGATAACTTGGTGACTTGGTCCTCTCAGAAGCAAAGGGTTGTAGCCCTGTCATCATGTGAAGCTGAATAATAGTTACAAGGTGAGGTGGTGCAATGTTAATGCAAAATTAGAAGTCTTTAAGAGCAATGGATAATTAGAGACACAGTAGCAGTGTTTTCCTAAATGCTAAACGGTAAATAGTCATTTACCTACCATTTAGCATTCAGGCTACAAGGTCCATTAAATGAGCTAAACATCCAATCAAATGGGATAAACAGACGAGTGAATGGAATCAGCATACCCCCTGTGTAACATTTACAGTATTAAATGGGCTAAACGACTGTTTAGGAGAACATCACACAGTATTAACAATTAATCCTAACTGACAGGATCAAGAAAAAATATAACATATACATATTATGTTTTCCATAAGAGGCGTATAATACTTACATTATGTATCTCCAAATGAGCAGGCCATGACGATAGCTTTTTCTTGCCAGGCCTCACAGTTTTCATAACTCGATCACACCTTATCACAAGGTTCTTGGTCGGCAAAGTGTTAACAATGTCTTCCACCTCTAAATCTTTATCTGGCCCCAAAATTTTAACAATGTGCGTGAACATGTACAGGTTTCCAAACACATGAGCCAACACTGCCGTAATTTTCAAACAAGGGTCGATGCAAACAAAAAGCCTGAAACAACACATGTGCTTCTTTTGAGTTGACCCAGATTTGGTTTTTGTGTTTTGATTGGAGAACTGTTGGAGCAAACAGCGTCATACACCCCTAACAAGTTTGAGTCTAACCCCAACAATCAGATTTTGGGAAAAAGTTTTTAGCATTCTTTTGGAGTTGCTCTAACCACCATTCCATCCACAGGACCCCATTACACATACCACGAGCTTCTACAGATCTACAAAATTCTTGAATGGATGAGCAAACAAAAAAAGCAACATCTAACTAACCATGCGAAAACCCTAATAAAATCCCACGAAATCGCATCGCACAGACCCCCAAAGAAATTGATGAGACGAATCTAACGACCGCGCTCCCGGATGCATAGTGAAATGCTGGTCCATGAATGACCAGGCAAGCAACGTGTGGAGCGGACCAGAGCACAGCGGAGGGATCAAGCTCACCTGGGGTGCGGCGCGGGAAGAGCGCGAGACGGGGCCGTCGGTCTTCTTCCCCTTGTCCTTGTCCGCCGACTTGGCGGCTGTGGCCTTGGCTCCCTTCCCCGCCATCTTGTCAGAGGAAGCGGTGAGCTTGGGCTGAGGGGGCGGCGAGCCAAGGACGAGAATGAATGGGCTGGCGGCGGTGCGATGACCTTTGGCTGCTGGGCAGCGAGCCGAGGAGCTCTAGCGGCGCCGCGGTGACCTTTGGCTACTAGGCAGCGAGGCGAGGACCACTGGCAGCGGCGGGCAGGAAACGAGTGAGCTGAGAGAGAGAGACTCGCGTCACCGCGGTGTAGGGATTTAGGTGTTACTGGTTAAGTTCGACGGTGTCCATTTCGCCCACGAACTTAATATAAGAACGTGAGTACCCACGTTCCTAATTCATTAAGTTCGACGGTTTTGTCCATGGCCCACGAACTTAATGTAAGAACGTGGGTACCCACGTTCTTAAAAAAACTCATGAACTTAACTAATGTAAGAACGTCGGTACCCACGTTTTTAACAAAACCCACGAACCTTTATCAGTTTCTTGTAGTGCAGCTTCAATACCTCACGCCCCACTCCGTCCTCCAGGCAGCCATCTTTGCCCACCTCTGCGAGATGTTCGTAGGTGTGGCCCCCTGTACTTCCCTCTTCCGCTACTTCTTCGTGCTGGTCAAGTCCAGGAAGACTAGGGACCACATCGGTGCCTACTACTTCTAGACGAGGCCAGATCCTACCATCGTCTACATCCCCACCTTTGGCGGTGCGAGGTGGGAGAACTGGCGCAACGACTGGGTGATTGCCAGCGCCGAGGCCAACGACCGCCTCGTCCTGCCGAGCGATGGGCTAGCGCTCGACCGCAAGCAGTGGAGGACCAAGCCGTCCCTTTCGCTAGAGTTCCTGCCCGTATTAGACAGGATGAAGGGTTTGGCTATGGGCGGCTTGACATCGATGCACGTGGTCGGTGATCTCCTGAAGCGCCGGATCGCACCGCTGCAGAGGAGACCGCGCCTGTGCTGCTGGTTCACCGGCCCAAACGACATCGGCAGGATCCAGCGCGAGCCGGGCACCGATCTGTCCTGGGACGAGCTGGCTGTTCTGGTGGGAGGGATTACTGGGGAAACTTTCGTCCCTGAGTCCCTGATACTCCCTTAGAACATCCCTGCGCTCTGCGACGACCCAGGCCTGAGGACGGCGATCTTGGCCACGCTGCCGACCCTCGACGAGAGCGGTGTGGCGGTTCGCCAGACCGGCGGCCGGGACCCCCTTCGCGGGATCTAGATTTCCGATGCGCCGGCTGGAGGTCCCCAGCCCGCCGGAGTGGCTCGCAGCGCCACTCCCACCGTGGCCCCCAGCCCCTTGGACAAGGGCAAAGGGGCTGCAAGTGGTACCTCTGCCAGTGCCCCCGCCCCAGGTAGCTCCGGGGGGTCGGAGGAGAGGCAACGCAGGCTGCGTCGTGCTGATGGGTCGCTCATCTCGGAGCCCCCTAGAAGCACCAGAGGACTACTGGTGGGGTCAAGGAGGCCAACTCCCAAGCGCACGGCGCGTAGAGGCGCGTCAGTCCTCCGGTCCCGCCGCCACCACCACCATCTAGGGGTGAGCACCCTCAGGGACACCAGCAGCAGCAACAGCAACAGCTGCAACAGTAGCAGCAGCAGGAGCGGCGATCGTCTCGCTTCCAGGGTCACTGGAAGGTCCAGGGCCCCAAATAAGTGTAATCCCTTTTTCTTTGAGCCTAATCATCATTGCCGACAAGTCTTAACCCATTATTTGTTTACCAGGGCTTCCTCCCGCCAGATACCAGGCCCACCGATGGGTCTGGCTCTCAGCAGCAAGAATCTGCTAGGAGTGGTGCCGGCGGTCCGCCCCCGGCTGCTGCCCAGACAGCGCCAGCGGCTTCCCATGTCCCGGCCGGGGATCCGGCGGCAGCGGCACCAGCGTCGGGTGGCATCGCAGCGGCGGAGGAGGTCCCAGCTGGGGGATTTGCGCCCACTCCCGACACTGGGGGTGATGCAGGAGGCGCGTCCAGCTCCAACCCCTCGCCTGCTCCGGAGGAGATGGAGGTGGTGTTCGGGCGACGACTCCGGTCTGGTGCTGAGCAAGAAGCGACGCCAGTTCCCCTCCCTCACATGTTGTCCCGTGCCCACCAGGTCCTTAGTGACACTGGGGTAGCAATCTTGCAGGAGTGGGAGGCACTTGAGGCTGAGCACCAGCGCCTCAGTGACTGGCGCACCCAACTGGAGGAGCGCACCAAGACGGCGTCCCGCCAGTTCATCTCCGAGCGGTCCCAACTCAAGCGAGACCGCAAGGAGTACAAGAGGGACCTCCAGAAGGTGTGCGCCAGGGAGCTGGAGGCATCCCGGAGGGAAAAGAAGGTGGCCAGGAGGGAGGAGGCCGTGTCTCAGCGGGAGGCCCTCACAACAGAGTACCAGGCTAAGCTGAGTGCCCTGGACCAGACTCTGGAAACCCAGTGGGCCCAGCAGGTCAAGGCTGTGGAGAGGATGCGGAAATGGGAGCAAGAGCTCGAGGGCAAGGCCAGCAACGCCGCCCTCACCGAGGAGAACCTTAAAGTGAAGGAGTAGTCCTTGGACAAGCGGGAGACGGACCTCGCCAGGCGAGAGACGGATCTCGCCTTCAGGAAAGAAATGCTCCACCGGCGAGGTGATTTGCTGGCCGAGCATGAGCTCGAAGCTGAGGAGGAGAGGAAGCTAGAGGAGCGGATAAGCGAGTTCAAAGCAGCGGAGGCAGCGCCGGGTCCCCAGGCGATGGAGGTCACCAAGAAGGCCCTTGAAGATCTCCAAGCGGAGCACCGCGCCGGGGTCCAGCGCATTGCCGCGTGGGCCGGCGAGGCAAGCACAGCACTGGTGCCGCTAGGGATGAGCCCCATCCCAGTGTCGGAGCTTCCAGCGTCGATCTCCGATGCGCTCCCGGTGCTGGATTTCGCTGCCGATCGCCTCCGTCGCCTGGATCAGATCCTCGGGGCCCGCCTGGAGGCAGAAGGCGGTAAGCTCTGCCGGGCGGTGGTTGAGTATGTCCTGACGTGCTTTCGGAGCCACGACCCCGCCATATCCTTGGCGCCAGTGATCGCTGGTCCGGTAGCCGCCACAGAAGACACCGCCCGGGAGGGTGTACAAGACGCTGTGGAGCTGGTGGCCGAGCGCTTCCAGCGCGATCCTGTCGACGACCTGTAGAGTCAAAACAAGGGTTCCGCTGGGAAGCGGCTGTAATAACTTTTGATTTTGTAAGATATTCTAAGAACCGCTAATGAGGTAGCATTGGAAATTAAACTTATCTGTATGTTATTTGTCCTTGCTGTGTGTAGCGTCATCAACTTCCCCTTGGTACTTGGCCCCCCTGGGAGGTAGGCTCGACATGTCGAGGCTGGATACCAGTATAACAAAGAGAAAATTGGTGGTCCGGCCCCTAGGAGGTAGTCTCTACAGTTTGAGACTAAATATTACTGGACTGGGACCTGAACCTGCACACAGCTTTGGCTTCAAAGTGTTAGGAGCACACCCATAGGACCCATCGTCTGGTATCTGCCATCCTTTGATTCATGCAACAGGACCTGCAGGTTTTAGCCTGTGAAGCCAAGCCATATGCCCAGACCCACAGGATCACAGTTCCAAATACTAGGGTGCCCGTTGCAGAGTGGTGGAGCGTGCAGGCTTAGGGTACGGAACCATGCTAAGCGGCTACACAACTCTGGACCCCTCCAGGAGACGAGCGCCCATTTTCTAGAACTGGTCCACAGGTTGCTGGACCCCCTGTAGCAGTAGAGGGGTCCCGGACTGCAAGCCTGGCTACTCAATTCAGATATCATCATACCAGCGAGGGTGGGAAACCGCATGGGTGGGTTAGATAAAAAATAATTCCTGTAAACTGAAACAAAATATAATCATCACAAAAGCACATCTGGGGGGTGAATCTTTTCTTTATAACTTGATATACATTGGTGTAGACCAACAGACCGAGTTTACGAGGGCGGGCCTCACCGGATTGACGTACACATATGCATAACCTAGTTACAAAAGAAGAAAAATCAACCCCCCAGTTTTGCTTCTATGGGTAAAACTTACGGAGATGCTCTATATTCCAGGGATTAGGAAGAGTTACTCCTTCTGTTGTGGCAAGGCGAACACACCCGGGTCGGTATATTTCCGTTACCTTGAAGGGTCCTTCCCATCCGGGGGAGAGTTTGTGGAGCCCTTCTCGGTTCAGTACTTGCCTTAGGACTAGGTCCCCGACCCTGAGCTCTCTACTATGCACAAACCGTTGGTGGTAGCGCTTGAGCGCTTGGTTGTACCGTGCATTTCGGATTGCCGCTTGCCATCTACGTTCGACGATGAAGTCCACGTCCTCACGCCGTAGTTGTTCCTGCATAGACTCATCGAAAGACTGGACTCGTGGGGAGCCCATAATGATTTCTGGGGGAAGGCAGGCTTCGCCCCCGTAGACCAGGAAGAACGGGGTCTCCCCGGTAGCTCGGATGGGTGTGGTCCGGTTTCCCCATAGCACGGACGGAAGCTCGTTGACCCAATTTGCACCATGCTTTTTTAAGCAGTCATAGGTGCGTGTCTTGAGTCCCCTGAGGATTTCTGCATTTGCCCTTTCAGCCTGGCCGTTGCTCCTGGGATGAGCCACAGACACAAAGCAGAGCTGGGTGCTGATGCCTTCGCAATACTCTTGGAACAGCCGACTTTTGAACTGGGTCCCGTTGTCCGTAATGATACGGCTTGGGACCCCAAATCTGCAGACAATCGACTTGAGGAAAGCAACAGCAGCACCTTGATACTGCTCACAGGGGTAGCTGATAGTCGCCTAGAGGGGGGGGGTGAATAGGGCGAAACTGAAATTTACAAATATAAACGCAACTACAAGCCGGGTTAGCGTTAGAAATATAAACGAGTCCGCGAGAGAGGGCGCAAAACAAATCGCAAGCGAATAATGAAGTGAGACACGCGGATTTGTTTTACCGAGGTTCGGTTCTCTCAAACCTACTCCCCGTTGAGGAGGCCACAAAGGCCGGGTCTCTTTCAACCCTTCCCTCTCTCAAACGGTCCCTCGGACCGAGTGAGCTTCTCTTCTCAAATTACTTGGGAATCAAACTTCCCGCAAGGGCCACCACACAATTGGTGCCTCTTGCCTCAATTACAAGTGAGTGTTTGATCACAAGAAAGAATCAAGAAAGAAGAAAGCAATCCAAGCGCAAGAGCTCAAAAGAACACGGCAAATCTCTCTCGCTAGTCACTAGGGCGTTGTGTGGAATATGGAGAGGATTTGATCTCTTTGGTGTGTCTAGAATTGAATGCTAGAGCTCTTGTAAGTGGTTGAGAAGTGGAAAACTTGGATGCAATGAATGGTGGGGTGGTTGGGGTATTTATAGCCCCAACCACCAAACTTGACCGTTGGCTGGGCAGTCTGTTCGATGGCGCACCGGACAGTCCGGTGCACACCGGACAGTCCGGTGCCCCCGCCACATCACCAGTGCCGTTGGAAAACGACCGTTGGAGTTCTGACTTCGGGGCCCGCCTTGATGTCCGGTGGCGCACCGGACATGTACTGTAGAGTGTCCGGTGCGCCAGCATGGGCGAGCCTGCCCTCTGCGCGCGCTGGCGCGCAATAAATGCGCTGCAGGTAGCCGTTGGCGCCTGAAGTAGCTGTTGCTCCGCAGATGCACCGGACAGTCCGGTGCACACCGGACATTCCGGTGAATTATAGCGGAGCGGCTGGAATGAAAACCCGAGGCTGGCGAGTTCCGGGGGCCGTCCTTCCTTGGAGCACCGGACATGTCCGGTGCACACCGGACAGTCCGGTGAATTATAGCGGAGTGGCCTCTGGAAATTCCCGAAGGTGGCGAGTTCGAGTTGGAGTCCTCTGGTGCACCGGACATGTCCGGTGGTGCACCGGACACTGTCCGGTGGTGCACCGGACACTGTCCGGTGTGCCAGACCAGAGGTGCCTTCGGTTGCCCCTTTGCTCTTTTGTTGAACCCAACTCTTGGTCTTTTTAATGGCTAAGTGTGAACCTTTAGCACCTGTATAACTTATACACTAGAGCAAACTAGTTAGTCCAAAGATTTGTGTTGGGCAATTCAACCACCAAAATCATTTAGGAACTAGGTGTAAGCCTAATTCCCTTTCAATCTCCCCCTTTTTGGTGATTGATGCCAACACAAACCAAAGCAAATATAGAAGTGCATAATTGAACTAGTTTGCATAATGTAAGTGTAAAGGTTGCTTGGAATTGAGCCAATATAACTACTTACAAGATATGCATGGATTGTTTCTTTCTTATTTAACATTTTGGACCACGCTTGCACCACATGTTTTGTTTTTGCAAACTCTTTTGTAAATCCTTTTCAAAGTTCTTTTGCAAATGGTCAAAGGTAAATGAATAGGATTTTGTAAAGCATTTTCAAGATTTGAAATTTTCTCCCCCTGTTTCAAATGCTTTTCCTTTGACTAAACAAAACTCCCCTAAATGAGATCCTCCTCTTAGTGTTCAAGAGGGTTTTGATATATCATTTTTGAAATACTACTTTCTCCCCCTTTTGAACACAATGGGATACCAATTGAAAATTTATTCTTTGAAAAACTAAGTTTTTGAATTGGTGGTGGTGCGGTCCTTTTGCTTTGGGCTCATACTCTCTCCCCCTTTGGCATGAATCGCCAAAAACGGAATCATTAGAGCCCTCGAAGTAATTTCTTCCCCTTTGGTCATAAACAAATGAGTTAAGATTATACCAAAGATGAAGTCCTTTTGCTCTCTCCCCCAAAGATGGAGAGTGGCTTAGAGCGACGGCGAAGGATGAGTTACGGAGTGGAAGCCTTTGTCTTCGCCGAAGACTCCAATTCCCTTTCAATATACCTATGACTTGGTTTGAAATAGACTTGAAAACATATTAGTCATAGCATATAAAAGAGATATGATCAAAAGTATATAAATGAGCTATGTGTGTAATCTAGCGAAAGAAGTTGCGTGAATCAAGAATATTGAGCTCATGCCTAAGTTTGGTAAAGGTTTGTTCATCAAGAGGCTTGGTAAAGGTATCGGCTAATTGATCTTTAGTGTTAATGTAAGAAATCTCGATATCCCCCTTTTGTTGGTGATCCCTAAGAAAATGATACCGGATGGCTATGTGTTTAGTGCGGCTATGCTCGACAGGATTGTCGGCCATCTTGATTGCACTCTCATTATCACATAGCAAAGGGACTTTGGTTAATTTGTAACCGTAGTCCCGCAGGGTTTGCCTCATCCAAAGTAGTTGCGCGCAACAATGACCTGCGGCAATGTACTCGGCTTCGGCGGTGGAAAGAGCGACCGAATTTTGCTTCTTTGAAGCCCAAGACACCAAGGATCTCCCCAAGAACTGGCAAGTCCCCGATGTGCTCTTTCTATTAATTTTACACCCTGCCCAATCGGCATCCGAATAACCAATCAAATCAAATGTGGATCCCCGAGGGTACCAAAGCCCAAACTTAGGAGTATAAGCTAAATATCTCAAGATTCGTTTTACGGCCGTAAGGTGGGATTCCTTAGGGTCGGATTGGAATCTTGCACACATGCAAACGGAAAGCATAATGTCCGGTCGAGATGCACACAAATAAAGCAATGAACCAATCATCGACCGGTATACCTTTTGATCCACGGACTTACCTCCCGTGTCGAGGTCGAGATGCCCATTAGTTCCCATGGGTGTTTTGATGGGCTTGGCATCCTTCATCCCAAACTTGCTTAGAATATCTTGAGTGTACTTTGTTTGGCTAATGAAGGTGCCTTCTTGGAGTTGCTTGACTTGAAATCCTAGAAAATACTTTAACTCCCCCATCATCGACATCTCGAATTTCTGTGTCATGATCCTACTAAATTCCTCACAAGTAGATTCGTTAGTAGACCCAAATATGATATCATCAACATAAATTTGGCATACAAACAAATCATTGTCAAGAGTTTTAGTGAATAGAGTAGGATTGGCTTTTCCGACTTTGAAGCCATTAGTGATAAGGAAATCTCTAAGGCATTCATACCATGCTCTTGGGGCTTGCTTGAGCCTATAAAGCGCCTTAGAGAGCTTATAGACATGGTTAGGGTACTCACTGTCTTCAAAGCCGGGAGGTTGCTCAACATAGACCTCCTCCTTGATTGGTCCATTGAGGAAGGCACTCTTCACGTCCATTTGATAAAGCTTGAAGCCATGGTAAGTAGCATAGGCTAATAATATGCGAATTGATTCAAGCCTAGCTACGGGTGCATAGGTTTCACCAAAATCCAAACCTTCGACTTGTGAATACCCCTTGGCCACGAGTCGAGCTTTGTTCCTTGTCACCACACCATGCTCGTCTTGTTTGTTGCGGAAGACCCACTTGGTTCCTACAACATTTTGGTTAGGACGTGGAACTAAGTGCCATACCTCGTTCCTTGTGAAATTGTTGAGCTCCTCTTGCATCGCCATCACCCAATCCGCATCTTGGAGTGCTTCCTCTACCCTGTGTGGCTCAATAGAGGAAACAAAAGAGTAATGCTCACAAAAATGTGCAACACGAGATCGAGTGGTTACCCCCTTATGAATGTCGCCGAGGATGGTGTCGACGGGGTGATCTCGTTGTATTGCTTGGTGGACTCTTGGGTGTGGCGGCATTGGTTCTTGCTCATCCTCCTTTTCTTGATCATTTGCATCTCCCCCTTGATCGTTGCCGTCATTTTGAGGTGGCTCATCTTCTTGATCTTCTTGTTCAACATCTTGAGCCTCATCCTCAAATTGAGTTGGTGGAGATGCTTGCATGGAGGAGGATGGTTGATCTTGTGCATGTGGAGGCTCTTCGGATTCCTTAGGACACACATCCCCAATGGACATGTTCCTTAGCGCTATGCACGGAGCCTGTTCTTCACCTATCTCATCAAGATCAACTTGCTCTACTTGAGAGCCGTTAGTCTCATCAAACACAACGTCACAAGAAACTTCAACAAGTCCTGAGGACTTGTTAAAGACTCTATATGCCCTTGTGTTTGAGTCATATCCTAGTAAAAAGCCTTCTACAGTTTTAGGAGCAAATTTAGATTTTCTACCTCTCTTAACAAGAATAAAGCATTTGCTACCAAAAACTCTAAAATATGAAATATTGGGCTTTTTACCGGTTAGGAGTTCATAGGATGTCTTCTTGAGGATTCGGTGTAGATATAACCGGTTGATGGCGTAGCAGGCGGTGTTGACCGCCTCGGCCCAAAATCGATCAGGTGTCTTGTACTCATCAAGCATGGTTCTTGCCATGTCCAATAGAGTTCGATTCTTTCTCTCCACTACACCATTTTGTTGTGGCGTGTAGGGAGATGAGAACTCATGCTTGATGCCCTCCTCCTCAAGGAAGCCTTCAATTTGAGAGTTCTTGAACTCCGTCCCGTTGTCGCTTCTTATTTTCTTGATCCTTAAGCTGAACTCATTTTGAGCCCGTCTCAAGAATCCCTTTAAGGTCTCTTGGGTTTGAGATTTTTCCTGTAAAAAGAATACCCAAGTGAAGCGAGAATAATCATCCACAATAACTAGACAGTACTTACTCCCGCCGATGCTTATGTAAGCAATCGGGCTGAATAGATCCATGTGGAGTAGCTCAAGCGGCCTGTCGGTCGTCATGATGTTCTTGTGTGGATGATGGGCTCCAACTTGCTTTCCTGCTTGACATGCGCTACAAATCCTGTCTTTCTCAAAATGAACATTTGTTAGTCCTAAAATGTGTTCTCCCTTTAGAAGCTTATGAAGATTCTTCATCCCAACATGGGCTAGTCGGCGGTGCTAGAGCCAACCCATGTTAGTCTTAGCAATTAAGCAAGTGTCGAGTTCAGCTCTATCAAAATCTACTAAGTATAGCTGACCCTCTAACACTCCCTTAAATGCTATTGAATCATCACTTCTTCTAAAGACAGTGACACCTACATCAGTGAATAGACAGTTGTAGCCTATTTGACATAATTGAGAAACAGAAAGCAAGTTGTAATCTAATGAATCAACAAGAAAAACATTGGAAATGGAGTGGTCAGGGGAAATAGCAATTTTACCCAAACCTTTGACCAATCCTTGATTTCCATCCCCGAATGTGATAGCTCGTTGGGAATCTTGGTTTTTCTCATATGAGGAGAACATCTTTTTCTCCCCTGTCATGTGGTTTGTGCACCCGCTGTCGAGTATCCAACTTGAGCCCCCGGATGCATAAACCTACAAAACAATTTTAGTTCTTGACTTTAGGTACCCAAACGGTTTTGGGTCCTTTGGCATTAGACACAAGAACTTTGGGTACCCAAACACAAGTCTTTGACCCCTTGTGTTTGCCCCCAACAAATTTGGCAACTACCTTGCCGGATTTGCTAGTAAGCACATATGATGCATCAAAAGTTTTAAATGAAATAGCATGATCATTTGATGCATTAGGAATTTTCCTTTTAGGCAACTTAGCACGGGTTGGTTGCCTAGAACTAGATGTCTCACTCTTATACATAAAAGCATGATTAGGACCAGAGTGAGACTTCCTAGAATGAATTTTCCTAATTTTGTCCTCGGGATAACCGGCAGGGTATAAAATGTAACCCTCGTTATCCTGAGGCATGGGAGCCTTGCCCTTAACAAAATTTGACAATCTTTTAGGAGGGGCACTAATTTTGACATTGTCTCCCCTTTGGAAGCCAATGCCATCCTTAATGCCAGGGCATCTCCCATTATAAAGCATGTTACGAGCAAATTTAAATTTCTCATTTTCTAAGTTGTGCTCGGCAATTTTAGCATCTAGTTTTGCTATATGATCATTTTGTTGTTTAATTAAAGACATGTGATCATGAATAGCATTAACATCAATATCTCTACATCTAGTACAAATAGTGACATGCTCAATGGTAGATGTAGAGGGTTTGCAAGAATTAAGTTCAACAATCTTAGCATGTAGTATATCATTCTTATCTCTAAGATCGGAAATTGTAATTTTGCAAACATCAAAATCTTTAGCCTTAGCAATCAAATTATCATTTTCTACTCTAAGACTAGCAAGAGAATCATTCAATTCCTTAATCTTAGCAAGCAAATCATCATTATCATTTCTAAGATCGGGAATTGAATCAATACAACCATGAGAATCAACCTTAGTAATTAATCTAGCATTTTCATTTCTAAGGTTGTTAATGGTCTCATGGCAAGTGCTTAGCTCACTAGACAATTTTTCACATTTTTCTACCTCTAGAGCATAAGCATTTTTAACCTTAACATGTTTCTTATTTTCCTTGATTAGGAAGTCCTCTTGGGACTCCAAGAGATCATCCTTTTCATGGATGGCACTAATTAGCTCATTTAATTTTTCTTTTTGTTCCATGTTAAGGTTGGCAAAAAGGATGCGCAAATTGTCTTCCTCACCACTATCATTATCATCACTAGACGATTCATATTTAGTGGAGGAGTTGGATTTAACCTTCTTTCTTTTGCCGTCCTTTGCCATGAGGCACTTGTGGCCGACGTTGGGGAAGAGGAGTCCCTTGGTGACGGCGATGTTGGCGGCGTCCTCGTCGTCGGAGGAGTCGCTAGAGCTTTCGTCGGAGTCCCACTCCCGACAAACATGGGCATCGCCGCCCTTCTTCTTGTAGTACCTCTTCTTCTCCTTTCTTCTCCCCTTCTTGTCGTCGCCCCTGTCACTATCACTTGATAATGGACATTTAGCAATAAAGTGACCGGGCTTACCACACTTGTAGCAAACCTTCTTGGAGCGGGACTTGTAGTCTTTCCCTCTCCTTTGCTTGAGGATTTGGCGGAAGCTCTTGATGACGAGCGCCATTTCCTCATTGTCGAGCTTGGAGGCGTCTATAGGTTGTCGACTTGGTGTAGCCTCCTCCTTCTTTTCTTCCGTCGCCTTGAATGCGACGGGTTGAGCTTCGGATGTGGATGGATCATCAAGCTCGTTGATCTTCCTCGAGCCTTCGATCATGCACTCAAAACTTACAAAATTCCCGATAACTTCCTCGGGGGTCATTTTAGTATATCTAGGATTACCACGAATTAATTGAACTTGAGTGGGGTTAAGGAAAATGAGAGATCTTAAAATGACCTTAACCATTTCGTGGTCGTCCCACTTCGTGCTCCCGAGGTTGCGCACTTGGTTCACCAAAGTCTTGAGCCGGTTGTACATGTGTTGTGGCTCCTCCCCTTTGCGAAGCCGGAACCGACCGAGCTCCCCCTCGATCGTTTCCCACTTGGTGATCTTGGTGAGCTCATCTCCCTCGTGCGCGATTTTGAGCACATCCCAAACCTCCTTGGCGCTCTTCAACCCTTGTACTTTGTTATACTCCTCTCTACTTAGAGAAGCGAGGAGTATTGTTGTCGCTTGAGAGTTAAAGTGCTCGATTTGGGCCACCTCATCTTCATCATAGTCTTTATCCCCTACGGACGGTACCTGTGCACCAAACTCAACAACATCCCATATACTTTTGTGGAGCGAGGCTAGATGAAATCGCATAAGATCACTCCACCTAGCATAATCTTCACCATCAAAAGTTGGTGGTTTGCCTAATGGGACGGATAGTAAAGGTGTATGTTTAGAAATGCGAGGGTAGCGTAGGGGGATCTTACTATACTTCTTGCGCTCTTGGCGCTTAGAAGTGACGGATGCCGCGTCGGAGCCGGAGGTAGATGTTGATGAAGTGTCGGTCTCGTAGTAGACCACTTTCCTCATCCTCTTGTGCTTGTCCCCACTCCGATGCGGCTTGTGAGAGGAAGATCTCTCCTTCTTCTCTTTGTGGTGAGAAGAAGATTTCTTCTCCTTCCCTTTGTTGGAGGAGCTCTTCTTCTTCTCCTTCCTCTTGGTGCGGGACTCTTCCGATGAAGTGCTCCCGTGGCTTGTAGTGGGCTTTTCGCCGGTCTCCATCTCCTTCTTGGCGTGATCTCCCGACATCACTTCGAGCGGTTAGGCTCTAATGAAGCACCGTGCTCTGATACCAATTGATAGTCGCCTAGAGGGGGGGGGGGTGAATAGGGCGAAACTGAAATTTACAAATATAAACGCAACTACAAGCCGGGTTAGCGTTAGAAATATAAACGAGTCCGCGAGAGAGGGCGCAAAACAAATCGCAAGCGAATAATGAAGTGAGACACGCGGATTTGTTTTACCGAGGTTCGGTTCTCTCAAACCTACTCCCCGTTGAGGAGGCCACAAAGGCCGGGTCTCTTTCAACCCTTCCCTCTCTCAAACGGTCCCTCGGACCGAGTGAGCTTCTCTTCTCAAATTACTTGGGAATCAAACTTCCCGCAAGGGCCACCACACAATTGGTGCCTCTTGCCTCAATTACAAGTGAGTGTTTGATCACAAGAAAGAATCAAGAAAGAAGAAAGCAATCCAAGCGCAAGAGCTCAAAAGAACACGGCAAATCTCTCTCGCTAGTCACTAGGGCGTTGTGTGGAATATGGAGAGGATTTGATCTCTTTGGTGTGTCTAGAATTGAATGCTAGAGCTCTTGTAAGTGGTTGAGAAGTGGAAAACTTGGATGCAATGAATGGTGGGGTGGTTGGGGTATTTATAGCCCCAACCACCAAACTTGACCGTTGGCTGGGCAGTCTGTTCGATGGCGCACCGGACAGTCCGGTGCACACCGGACAGTCCGGTGCCCCCGCCACGTCACCAGTGCCGTTGGAAAACGACCGTTGGAGTTCTGACTTCGGGGCCCGCCTTGATGTCCGGTGGCGCACCGGACATGTACTGTAGAGTGTCCGGTGCGCCAGCATAGGCGAGCCTGCCCTCTGCGCGCGCTGGCGCGCAATAAATGCGCTGCAGGTAGCCGTTGGCGCCTGAAGTAGCCGTTGCTCCGCAGATGCACCGGACAGTCCGGTGCACACCGGACAGTCCGGTGAATTATAGCGGAGCGGCTGGAATGAAAACCCGAGGCTGGCGAGTTCCGGGGGCCGCCCTTCCTTGGAGCACCGGACATGTCCGGTGCACACCGGACAGTCCGGTGAATTATAGCGGAGTGGCCTCTGGAAATTCCCGAAGGTGGCGAGTTCGAGTTGGAGTCCTCTGGTGCACCGGACATGTCCGGTGGTGCACCGGACACTGTCCGGTGGCACACCGGACAGTCCGGTGTGCCAGACCAGTGGTGCCTTCGGTTGCCCCTTTGCTCTTTTGTTGAACCCAACTCTTGGTCTTTTTAATGGCTAAGTGTGAACCTTTAGCACCTGTATAACTTATACACTAGAGCAAACTAGTTAGTCCAAAGATTTGTGTTGGGCAATTCAACCACCAAAATCATTTAGGAACTAGGTGTAAGCCTAATTCCCTTTCAGTAGCCTCTGGCCACTTTGTGAACTTGTCGATGGCGACGAAGAGGAAACGGTACTCGCTGACAGCCCTGGGGAATGGTCCCAGGATATCCACCCCCATACGGTGAATTGCCAGGAGGGTGGAATCATTTGCAGAGCCTGAGCCGGTGTGTGTATCTGCTTTGCATGGAACTGACATGCTTCGCATGACTTTACCAACTCGGTTGCATCCTGGAGAGCACTTGGCCAGTAGAAATCGTGCCGGAAGGCCTTACCAACCAGTGTGCGGGATGATGAATGACTTCCACACTCTCCTCCATGGATCTCCGCGAGCAGCTCACGGCCCTCCTCCTGGGTGATGCACCGCATGAGAATGCCGTTAGCGCCACGGCGGTATAGATCCCCTTCTACCACCGTGTATCGTTTAGCCAACCGCACTATGCGCTCTACGGACACATGATCTTCAGGAAGGATATTTTCTTTCAGGTAGTCCCGGATCTCGGAGATCCAAGCATCGGGACCACTCTGAGATAATGGTTGTGGCACTAAGAGGTTGGCAGGACCCTCTGTAGCACACACAATCCTTGGTGGGTTCTGCAGATGTAACGCCACCGGGACCGCTAGCTTCGAGGTGCTAGTCTCACCCCCTTCGCCCGGTTCGGCAGGCTGCGCGGTAGGTCTCAGTAGCCGTCTTTCGAAGATGCCCTCAGGCATGGGTTCCCAAGTTGATGCCCTCGTGGAGAGTTCATCTGCCGCTGAGTTGTTAGCCCGAGGAACATGTTGCAGTTCCAGGGCAATGAAGTCCTTTTCCAGCTTCCTTACGTGGAGGAGGTAAGCTGCGAGCCTGGGCTCGTTGCAGCTACATTCTCCGCGGACCTACTTGATGATCAGCTGGGAGTCCCCCTTCACGAGTAGCTGGCGGGTCCCTAGGGATAGGGCCGCAGACAAGCCAAAGATCAGTGCTTCATACTCTGCCATGTTGTTGGTGGCCTTGAACTCGAGGTGCACCATGTACTTCACTTGATCTTCGCTTGGGTCGATGAGGACCACGCCAGCACCGCCACCCTGCTGGCGGGCGGATCCGTCAAAGAAGAGAGTCCAGTGGGGCTCGGTGAAGACCGGAGCACTAGGCTCCGCAGGTGTGGGGTCCAAATCGGGATCCGGACCCCCAGGAACGCTCGGAGGAGGGGTCCATTCCATGATGAAGTCAGCCAGAACCTGGCTCTTGACATCGTGGCGAGGCTGGAAGTCCAGTTGGAATTCAGCAAGCTCTGCAGCCCACTTGGTGATGTTGCCTGTGGCGTTAGAGTTGTGGAGGATGGCCCTTAACGGGAAGGAGGTCACCACCATGACCCTGTGTGCCTAAAAATAGTGGCGCAGCTTCCTGGACGCAACAAGTACAACATAGATAAGCTTGTGCGTCTCAAGGTACCTGGCCTTTGCCTCATGGAGGACCTCGCAGTATACCGGCTTCTAGATGGTCCAGACCCCTGCGGTTGGTCCCGAGTCCTCAAGCTCCTGGTCTTCCGTCAACATCGTGGTGGTCGAACCACCATCTTCTCCTGAAGGAACTTTTTACCCCCTGGGAATGTTGTGCCGTCCTTTCAGCGACCAACACCATGCTCACCACCTCTGTAGCCGCTGCAATGTATAAGTACAATGGCTCCCCTGGCTCTGGAGCTACCAGTATTGGTAGGGACACAAGGTGCTGCTTCAACTCTTGAAAGGCACGTTCTGCCTTCTCGGTCCAAGAGAATGGACTATGTCGTTACCCTAAAACAGGGGTACCCCTACTGCTGTACAAAAGCACAGTGCCCAGGCGACTATCTGTAGTTGCATGGTAAAAGGGCTATACATGGGACCAGGCCATGACTCGCCCAAGCGTCGGGCGACTACTCTGGGCCAGCAACAGCACCGATCCCACCACCTGGGCAGGTCCGGTACCGCCGCGTGTCCAGAGAACTGCACACTCTAGGGCATCACCATCGGGTCCAGACCCCATGCGAAGGTGTCGGACCCCTGTATATATAGTCTGGGCCTCCGGGTATGGTCCAGGACCTCTACGTGTGCAAACCGGACCCCTAGGATGGGATCCGGACCCCTCTGTGTGGGGTCCGGGCCGCTCACAGCAGGGTCCCGAGATTCTAGGATAGAGCATACCCAAGCCTTAGTAAAGGCCCAGGCGGGGGTCCGGTGCCGACACGTGTCCGGACCGTATCGTATACACTTCTGCTCCCTGCCCAGGCGGAGACCCGATGCTGCCGCGTGGCCTACTGCACGTGACGTAAGCCAACGGGCGGAGCCTGACTTAAGGCCTCTGGGCTACGCCGCCTCTGCATTTATTGCGGATAAGACGTACGCTTGTCCATTCCACTAGCAGACGGCGCGCCTAGTCCATGTTGCGTGCACTATGCTATTACTCATCATTACTCGCACGTTACCAAGAAAACAACCGCCTCTTATCAATACTGCGTGGACTGCGGTCATCATGGCGCCCGGTGATTACTCAGGTGTTATTAGCATTAATTATCCACATAATGTGTTCCTTTCATTATGCTCTCGAGCCCACATGTCGGGGCTCAGCACCCTTGTATGTTCCCCCCTTAAACTATAAAAGGGAGAGGACACATCGCACAAGGGACAAGTTCAACTCATACGCTTGATACACTCAATACAATACACTGACAGTGGAGGTAGGGTATTACGCTCCGGCAGCCTGAACCACTCTAAATCCTCTTGTCTTCTTGTGTTCATCCCACAATCTACCTCGCAGGCAAAAACGCTTAGGCTCCTCCTCATCTTAGGATTAGGGCGGGTGCATTCCGCCACCCAGCCGGTGGATTTCACCACCGACATTTGGCGCGCCAGGTAGGGGTCTAGGCTTTAGGTTTTTCGCCTGTGTTCTTGCTCGACACCAAGGTTCAGATCGTCGAGCACCGTGACATGGCTCCTGAGGACTTCCTGATGGAGGAAGGGGCAGCGTCCTCTATGCCACGGGGCTCTTACTACCCTGCGCCTGGTGCTACTGTTGTGCACGCTGCGCAGCGGCGCACGACCATGCAGTCATCCAGGGCTCCATCGAGGGTTGCTCCTGCTGGGGCGTTGTCCGCAGCCAGGGAGTTGCTGCGCAACCCTCCGAGTTCTACGGCCTCGCCGGGGGCCATGAGGCAGTGGCGCGAGGACGTCGACCGTCTCCTCGGCATGGCCCACCCTGGCTTTGCCAAGTCCAGGCCTCGGTCATTCCGGCATCAACGCGAGGCGTCGGCGTCTGTGCGCTTGTAACATCCCAAAAATCCCAACCCAAGGTTTGAAACCCTAACCTCCTAACCCCCCCCCCCCCTTATTTTATTTTCTCCGTTAACTCTACCCTTAGATCACCTCATCATGTGCATACACTTGAAATGATAGGAGCACCGCACATAGACTATATTTATCACTCAAGATCATTTAGAAAATTTTTGATTCAAAAGAAAAAGAAATAAAAAGAAACAAAAATAGAAAAGCAAAAGAAAAGAGATAGAAATCAGAAAAAGAAAAAAAGAAACTTCCCCCCCCCCTCGGCTGGGCCGAATCCGGCCCAACCCGTGCCGTGCGCCCGCACTCCTCTCCCCCCTCTCCCCGGCCCAGGCGGCCCAGCTCCACGCGCCCGCGCGCCCGCGCCTCCGCTGACAGCTCGGCCCCACCAGTCAGCGACTCGCCTCCCTCCCTCTCGCGCCGCTCCCTCTCCCTGGCAGCTCGGGCCCGCCTGTCAGCTCCGTCGTTCTCGCCCATGCCTCACCGGCGCGTTCGCCGCCGAGCGCCTCTCGCCCCGTCGCCTCGCCATTAAGGCTTGCACCGGCCTCAGCAACCACCCCGCCACTGTGCCCGAGCCGTCCCCTCTCCCCTCGCTTGCCCGAGCCGTCCCAATCATCGTTAGCTCCATTCCAGCCATCATGGCGAGCTCGTCGGCGCTCGCTGTCCCCTCCATCCCTCTCCCTCCCCCGGGCGCCTATAAAAGGAACCGCCCGAGCCCTGTCCTCACCACACCAGCTCCGGCCAACTCCTCCGCCTCCCCACGAGCGAATCAAGCTAGCGCCGCCGTGCTTCCCCCGTCGCTCCGGTGAGCCCTATTTCCCCCTTCCTAGTGATCATCAGTCCAATTAACCAGTGCCCGAAGCTCCGCCACACTCTCACGGTCACAAGGCACCCCTTTCCCCCTTCTATTGCACCCGGCAACCGCACCGGCGACCTCACCGCCGTGGACACCCACCACCGCGCCGCGGACCGGCCGCCATAGGCCCCCGCCGGTCAAATTGGCCCCACCCCTGTGATCGCCTGCTCCCGCCCGTGCAGCAACACCACCTCCCCGCCGCGGAACCGAACCCACGGCGGAGAACCGCCGCGGATTCCCACCGCCTGTCGGACTCCGGTCGACTCGCCCCCTCCCTCTGTTGTCGTCCGTGCCGTTAAACCCTCCCCCTCACTGGCATGTGGGCCCCGCGCCACAGCGCCGTCTCCCCCTCGCTGCTGGGCCAGCTGGGCCGCCAGTGCGCCGCGCTCGCGCGCTCGCGCCCGAGTGGGCTGAAATCCCCCCCGGCCCAGCAAGGCAGGAAACTCCTTTTCTTTTTATTTTCTCTTTTATTTTCCCATTTTTCTCATATAGAATTATATGCTAATATTTTATGTACCAAAAATAGTTCAAATAAATTATAGGGCACCAAAATAATGAGATATAAGAAATGGCACACCCCCACTAAAGTCACCATGATTGATGTATTGTTATTATATGTGTTTGATTAGCGGAAGAGGGATCCGATCCTCTGGAATTTATAGCTCCGGAAGAAGGGCAAGAACCCGACCCCTCCGAGATAAACCTCTTGTGCCAGGAAAGCTTCGACGAAGGCAAGTCCATCCTTCCCTTGATGCATTATTTACCTATTTCTCTCTACCACTGCCTAAGCCTGGAATATGGGATGGAATCGAATTGCATGGTGAGCATGAGAGAGCTCGCATTAACTAATACCTTTGATTACAAGATATGGGATAAGTAAAAGGGTGCAAGTAACATGTTTTCCAAACGGTGTGCGATGAAGGGTATTCACCCTCATCACCTGGTGAGTAGGATGATCAGGGACTCCCTGGTTTAGGGGAGGGCCTAAGGTGATGGCTCAGCTGGTTTAGGTGTGAGTAGAAGAATTGTCCTCTCGTATAAGGACCGTTTTGTCATCTTTCATTACCTGTACTCATAAAAAGTACAACCACTCGAGGCTGTGTGGGCAGCCACTCGATCTGAACTCGTACGATCCAACCCCAGGGTTATGAAGGCTGGGGAGCACCGGGAGGATAAGGAGGGGGAATGATTTGTCTGGTTTGGACATGGCGGTGGCCTGACTCCTTCTGGTATAACCGTTAAGGGTAGGACGTGCAAGGAAGGAAAGAGTTTCAGATTCGGATCTCATTGGCCATGGGATCGCAGAGCCGGACTAGTGGGTAAAGTGTATGTAATATCCCAAAAAAATTGTTGACCAAAAGTTAATCTTTGGTGTGTGGATGAGGTAAAGGGTTGTGGGCCATTGGATGCAAAGATAGAAGTCATCTGAGGCGTCGTTTCTTTCTCCCACAAAAACCCTAGGTGGCCACCCCTTTTTTTCCCTTCACCCCCCTCTTGGCCGCCACCCCCTTTCTCCCCCTTGGCTGGCCGCCCCCTCCCCCTATGGCAGCCATCCTCCATTGCTTCCTCCCCCAAGATCTCCCCCTACGCAGCAAGGATCGAGAAGAGGAGGAGCACGTTGAATTGAAGAGGAAGAGAGGATCAAGGAGGTGTTCTTCCCCATCTCTTCTTGCATATTTTCTTGGGGAAACCCTAGGTATGGATGGGATCCTTGTTCCTCCCTGTAATTATGTGCTTTTGGAGGTGGTGGATCATGGGGATTAAAGGATTAGAGGTTGGATTAGATGTGGGGTTAGGTTTTGATCTCGAATTTAGTTTTCTGCAGAATGGCAGATTTGACAATTTCTGTTCATGCCAGTTTTCCGTGGTCTTAGTGGCCTCAAAAAAATAAAAAGTCTATATATGAGTCGTAGATAATTTGTAGATCTTTCAGTGGCCGCGAAGAACACCTCAATCGGACATCAGAACAGAAAGTTATTGCAGTTTGATTATAGCAGTTTTTCAGTCTCATAATTCTGTACAGAATCTGTTCTCTTAAGAGTTAGGCAATTTTCTCAACAGAATTAAACTGTGGGTTCATAAAAGAAGTTGTAGATAATTTCATAAGCTTTCTAGATTGTTAAAGAGTGCATTCATATGATTTGTGAAACTCCAGTTATGTTGGTTTTACTGTGGCTGTACCTGTTTGCCTGACAAAAATGAGCGGGTCTGTTCACTGGTGGGTTTTATCTAGTAAATGGCCGAATTGGCTCTTCCAACTATGGAGACTTTTGTAGAGGGATAAAAGATCTTACTGTCAGAAGAATTTCATAATTTTGGGTTTAGTAATTTGGGAAATATCGAATTTTGAAGTTTACTATGCTGCTGTCTAAAACAGATTCAGTCAGTTATCTTGTCAGATGTTTTAGAACTTATAGATGGCAGAATTTAATTATCCCTTGAATACCGAAGTTGTAGAGTATTTTGTGTAGATACTCCTAGAGTATTTGTTTGATATCACTACTATTCTAATTTTAAAGATACAAAATTAACAAACAGCGCTGCTGCTGTATGGCATCTGGTTCAGGGTGGGAGTCTTTCCACTGGGTCTTGGTTTCAAGTTTAGGAAGTGTTTTGTTGATTGTTGGCAAATGTTTGTAAAATATTTGTACTAAGTTTTATGCCCGCTAGCAGGTGGCTACACTCCAGGTCATGCCTAGTACATTTTTCTTCTTCGATGAAGGCAAGTGAATGTAGCGGTGGTTGCTACCATTTTGACATGTTATTTCTATCACCTACACTCTAATATTAAGAATTATTGGATTCTTTCATAATTGAACTCTATGATGATGTTTTACTTGATGGTATTATATTGATGCTCTATCATATATTGATGATGATTATGGTTCAAGTATGACCCATGAGATTAATTCACACCCCTGAAGGCAGATGAAGTCTTATTTGAGGTTTGCATTGTATCTGAAGGCAGATAAAGTATTATTTGAGGTTTGTATTGTATCTAAAGGAAGTGAAATGTATTGATAAATGCAGCATGCCATATACATTGCATGACTCATTTGCATCTGAAGTTTTGTCGTGACCTATGGTCCGACCGTACCGGTACAACTTAGCATCGTACGTTGCCCGAGGAGCGGTACGATGCGGCTTCATACCCTTAGAGGTATGAAGGCAGAGGACATATGCATTGCATTCATATGCATACATTGAAGTGATATTTGTAGATGATGTGGTTTTATACCCTCAGAGGTATGAAGATAGAGGACCTACACATTGCATTCCTATGCATACATTGAAGTGATATTTGCAGGTATTGTTGATGCAGGGAAGTGTTATACAACCTATTGTGGTTGTTCAAGGAAATGAGATGATATTGGTTATATTGGGACTACTGAGTTCTATATCTACAAGTATTTCTGATCTTGATTGTGGTTCTTTTAAAATGTTGATTAATTCAATTTGTGGTTTAAATATCTCGTCAGAACAATTAGCTTGCTGAGATGTTTCATCTCACTCTTGCATTACTCAATGCAGGTGCTTGTTGCTCATCAAGGGGAGTGGGAAGTAGCAGCACATCCACCTTCACTCTCATAATAATGCTGCCCAGACACAGTCATGATTTAATTAGAAACTTCTTGTCAAAGGATGTTTGTTTTTAACTAGTCGTGCACACTGATTAATTCAGTTCATGTTGTTATGGTTGTCTTTCCATTGCTAGTAGATTATTAATGTCTTTTATGTTTTCTTATCATGATATCTATTTATAATTTGTTGCTTCCCCGTTTATGCAATTTTCAAAGGAGATGTTGTCGAAATTTTATATATGAATGTTAGATGTGTAGTTTAGTAGCATTCTGGGGTGTTTGTGGATCCCGGGGTGTTACAGTGTACCCCTCTGCACAGAGTCTAAACCTATTCGAATAGTCCGTGTCCACTGGTATGGACGAGTCTGGTATGGTATGACAATTAGTGTTTCTACTACAACCGGGAACAGGGAAATATGTGTGTGTTTCTAGAAAGAAAGTAGTGCCACGGGAGCGGGAAGCTCTGTGGTGGACAAGCAAGTGTCATTTCTATTGTCTTGGGAAAACCTTAAACAACGAGTACTGCCTTTCTCTGAAAAAGTATGAGTGACTTCAACTCCACCATATGAAGCATGTACAATATAGGTCACTTTCTCTTTACGAGAGCCGGGTGGGCTTGCGGAATACCTAGTGTATTCATCCAGATTTATTTATATTTTTCAGCAGCTGAAGACTTCTTTTCTGCTATGCTTGATTGAAGGGGCTGTGTCTTCACCCAGTTCTACCTGTGGCCTGGGCTATTTTATCTTCCACTGCGTTTTATGATTTTCGGCTCACTCTCGAGCTTGTACCCCCGGTATTGTAATAACATTACTCAGACTCTGTAACTATTTGAAGTAATGAATGTGGTTACTAGCCTCCTAGGACTAGTAATTGTATCACATTTGAGTCCCAAAGGATCAGGACGCTTCAGCGCTCACCCTCAGTGAGGTGTGCATAGACCGACGACCTGGAGGTAGAGCTCAACCGCAGGCGTGCGGGCGAGGATGCTCGAATCTCTCTGGAGAGGGCGCGGGAGCACCGACAAAACTTCGAGGGTCGCAAAGATGCTCAAGTCTCTCTGGAGAGGACGCGTAATCACCAGCAAAACATCGAGGGTCACAGCCTCGACCAAGACTTCACTGCGGTCGCACCGCAAATTCCAACGGGTGCCCAAATCCAAGCGGGTGTCCCATTGGCCGACGTGGGCTGTGCCGCACTGGCGGATCATCTCCGCGCGGTGACTTGGCCATCCAAGTTCCGGCCACACCTACCGGAAAAGTACGACGGTACGTCAAACCCGTCGGAATTCTTGCAGGTATACATCACTGTTATTATGACAGTAGGTGGAGACACTGTTGTAATGGCAACATACTTCCATGTAGCCTTGTCTGGGCCGGCCCAGACCTAGCTCATGAACCTCACCCTGGGATCGATCTACTCTTGGGAAGAGCTCTATGTGTGGTTCACAGCGAACTTCGCCAGTGCTTATCAGCAGCATGGCGTGGAGGCTCACCTCCATGCAGTGAGGCAGGAACCTGGGGAAACTCTCCGGGCTTTCATCTCCCGCTTCACCAAGGTACGAGGGACTATACCTCGTATCTCCGATGCTTCCATCATCACCGCTTTCCGCTAGGGGTACGTGATGAGAAAATGCTGGAGAAGTTGGCCACGCATGACGTGGAAACTGTCACCACGCTCTTCGCTCTGGCTGACAAATGTGCCAGAGCTGCTGAGGGTCGTGCATGGCACTCGGCACCATAGATCGGAGCTACCCAGGCGGGCGGCTCAGGTGTCGCCACCCAAGGCGGTGGCAAGAACAAGAACCGCGGCCATGACAGGCCGTAATCCGGTGCTCCGGTCGTCGCAACCGTGGCTGGGGGCCGGGACCAGCGTGGCAAACGTCCGCGGCAACAGGGAAATGATAGTGGGTCATGCCCTGTCCACCCCAACAGGTGCCACAGCGCCTCGGAGTGCTGAGAAATCATCAAGCTCGTGAAGCACGTCAGCGAGCGGCGTGAGCAGGCCTCCAAGGATGGCTCACCGCCTCGTCGCCAGCCTGACAAGGAGAGGGTCGACGACAGTGATGTGACCGCGGGAGAACGGGACCTCAGGTATCAGTCCCCCGAGCAGGTTCTCAAGGACATCCTCACTAGAGACTCCGACTCCGGTGATGATAACGACCGCCGCAAGAAGCTGTACGTGATTTACGGCGGAAGCTGGGAACTCACCTCCCATAGGAACGCGAAGTCCCTGCGCCGCGAGGTCCTATCGGCGACCCCAGGGGTCCCAGAGGCAGCCCCACACCAGCGGTGGCGGAGCACCACTATCTCCTTCGGGGCATCCGACTGCCCCGAGAACATGGCAGGGGCCGGTATTACTGTCGCTCATCACCGCCCCTGTCATTGCCAACATCAAGTTGCATCATGTTCTGATCGATGGTGGAGCTGGGCTCAACGTCATCAGCCACACTGCGTTCAAGCAGCTGCAGATCCCAGGGTCCCGACTGGGACCCTCTCGTCCATTCTTCAGGGTGGGCGCTCAACCGGTGTATCCTCTTAAGAGCATCACACTCTCGGTTACATTTGGGACCGAGGAAAACTTTTGCACCGAGAACGTCCAGTTTGACGTTGCGGAGGTTAACGTCCCTTTCAATGCCATCATTGGTAGGCCGGCCCTGTACCGGTTCATGGTCATTGCCCATTATGGGTATTTGGTCCTCAAGATGCCGTCTCCTGCTGGGGTCCTCACCGTGCAGGGCGACTGCACCACCGCGTGAAGCGCCCCAATCCTCTGGACTCAAATGTGATACAATTACTAGTCCCAGGAGGCTAGTAAACACATTTATACAACAGATGATTCCAGATCTGCTTAAACGAGACAAACCTATAAAGGTGGCGATCAACTTTAAGAGTTGGTCCGCAACTCGGGACATATCATCAGAGTGGGGCTGAAGCAGCCCGATATACGCAGCGAAGCAAATCAGCGGTCTAACAGCCACAGGCAAGGTTGGGAACAGGCGTAACTCTTACCCGATCAGCGATCACCTTCTCTGAAAAACAACAAATAAGCAAGGGTGAGTACAAACGTACCCAGCAGCCCACCTTCACTCGCAGAATGGGGAATCAGATATAATGCATGGAATATGTGGAGCTCAGGATATTTTGCAGAAACAGCAATATTTGATGCAGGGTTGTTTTGTAAAACATTTTGCATTTTTCAAAGCGCATCCTCTCCCAAAGGAGCAGGAAGTTTCTCAATATTAGAACAAAATCCCCTGGACTAAACCATCCAGGTATCTCAGCAGTTTCCCACTGGTTTTCATTTTAAAAAACAGCTACTGGACTTCCCGTCCACCATAGCTCACGGCTCAACCGCCGGACCTTTTAAAAATCACTTTTCTCAAAAGCACCCTTTTTTGGAAAACAAAACACTAATTGTCATACCACACCAGACTCGTCCATTCCTATGGACACAAACTATTCAAATAGGTTTAAACTCTGCGCAGAGGGGTACACTATGCCCACTAGTTTGGCTCTGCGATCTCATGGCCAATGAGACCTGAATCCAAATCTCTTTCTTTCCTCGCATGTCCTTACCTTAACGGTTATACCAGAAGGAGTCAGGCCACTGTCATGTCCAAACCAGACAAAACATTTCCCCTCCTTATCGTCCCAGTGCTCCCCAGCCATCATAACCCTGGGGTTTGGACCGTACAAGTTCAGATTGAGTGACTGCCCATATAGTCTTGAGTGGTTGTACTTGTCATGAGTACAGGTAGTGAAGGATGACAAATCGGTCCTTATATGAGAGGACAATCCTTCTGCTCACACCTAACCTGGCTGAGCCATCACCTTAGGCCCTCCCCTAAACCAGGGAGTCCCTGATCATCCCTACTCAAAGGTGATAAGGGTGAAAACCCTTCATCATGCTCATTTTGAAAAGCATTTTCTTTTGAAAACTCACACCTTTTCTCAAATCATTTGTAACAAATATATCAATGATTGATTACGGCAAGCGGCTGGGTGGCCATAATAACTTGTCTCAAAATCATATCATGCATAAAATAACAGGCTGAGGGTTGTGGTTGAAAAACATAGGTAATTTATGCATCAAAGGGATCCAGTGAGCTTGCCGTGCTTATCTGGCGAAGAGGGAAAGAGCTCGCGGAACTGGCTTCTAGCTCCACTGCCTGGCGTAGACTTGCAGATCTGGCCTCCACGAGACGACACGAACGCTCCGATAACTATGCAATATGAACAAGCAAACATACAAACCAGCAAGTATACCAACAAATATTTAGTATAGTGGTTAGAATAGCGATATATGGATGGGTAGAGTCTTGAGCAGAATTTGTGTCATGTGGTGTTGTGGTATTACTGGTGGCGGAGCGGAGGTGGTTACCAAGAGAGTGGATTGGAGGCGAAGCAACACTATGCACGTAGCCGGCAGAGCGGAGTAACTGAGTGGGTGGGGTGTTTGCCTTGGCTGAGGGTGTTGAGTGTGTGTGGAGAGGGAGAGTGTAGCTAGGTGTATTTATAGCTGGGTGTATGTGGTGTAGCACAGTGAAGTTCACTGTTGGTGAGAATAGTGACGAATGAATCGTCTGACTTAGTATGAATAGGAGAGTTATAGGCAGAATATGGGAAAAGAGTATTTTGGGAGTTTTCTGGAACATGAACCATACTTAAGGGATGACATGGTTGGATAGGGAATAGTTTGATAAGAAATTAGAAACAAGAATTATTGGGATCTGAGTTTGGAAGCCTGGTTCGAAGGAATCTCAAAGTTAAGCATGCTCAACTTGGAGAAACCTGGGATGGGTGACCAGATGGGAAGTTCCCTACTGGAAGGAAAATCATAGTCACCGGAGTTCGTATGACTATAATATGGGTCTGGCTGGTCTTAGGTGGATTGGACAACATGACTGATGAGTAGTTGAAATTTGGGGTGATCGGATGAACGATGAATAGTAACGATGAATAGTAACGATAAATAGTGACGCCAAAAAAATAATTATAGATATCATTGATGAATAGTAACGATGATGAACAGTGTCGATAAATAGCAACGATGAATAGTAACGATGAATAGTAATGATGAATAGTGATGGCGAATAGTTCGTATGAACGAACGATGAATGATGAATAGTGACGATGAACGAACGATGAACGGTGAATAGGAACTATGAACAAACGGACGAACGAACGATTGGAATTTCGGCCGCATAACGGCATGACAAAGATTATCTGGACGAACGATGAATAGGGACTATGAACGAACGATGAATGATGAATAGGAACTATGAACGAACGATGAACGATCGAACGATCGAACGAACGATCGGAATTTTGGCAGCATGACGGCTGAACAAAGATTATTTGGACGAACGACCGGATGAACGGGCGAACGAACCATGAACGATCAGACGAACGATCGGACGAACGAACAAACAAACTAAGGACAGGTGGACGAACGATCGAAGAACGACCGAACGATCCTTGTGCTAGTGTGTTCTTGTGTCGAACATGGAGTGGGCGTGTGTGTGGGGGGGGGGGAAGAGTTGCCATGAAATGGCTTGGGGTGGCTTGAGAGGAGGCCCTTGCCCTTCTATTTATAGCCATGGTGGGGGATTAGGGGGAGGGATGAGAGGATTAGTGGGAGGATGAGAGGATTAGTGGGAGATTAGCATGGATTTGTCTTGTATAAGTGAGATTAGCTTGTTGAGAGCACCTAGAGGGGGAGGGGTTAATAGGTGATCCTGTAAAACTTGAAACTTAAACCACAAAAACTTGGTTAAGTGTTAGCACAATAATTGCCAAGTGGCTAGAGAGGAGTCAAAACACAATAACCACAAGAAATCAATCACAGAGATGGCACGGTGGTTATCCCGTGGTTCGGCCAAGACCAACGCTTGCCTACTCCACGTTGTGGCGTCCCAACGGACGAGGGTTGCAATCAACCCCTCTCAAGCGGTCCAAAGACCAACTTGAATACCACGGTGTTTTGCTTGCTTTTCTCAATCCCGTTTGCGAGGAATCTCCACAACTTGGAGCCTCTCGCCCTTACACTTGAAATTCACAAAGAAGCACAGAGCAAGGGAGGATTAGCAACGCACACAAGACACAAGAATCAGAGTGTCAACACGCACACAAGTCGCAACAAGAGCTCGCAACACAACTCAATGAGTTCACAACTCCACTAGAGCTCTATATGCTATCACACTGAAACAAATGCGCGGAATCGATGTCTTGGTGCTTAGGAATGTTGTAGGAATGCTTGGTGTTCTCCTCCATGCGCCTAGAGGTCCCTTTTATAGCCCCAAGGCGGCTAGGAGCCATTGAGAGCAATCTAGGAAGGCTGATCTTGCCTTCTGTCGACTGGCGCACTGGACAGTCCGGTGCCCGATTTCCTTCAAAAAATGGCACAGTCGACCGTTGACAGCCTGAGAGCCGTTGGCGCACCGGACATGTCCGGTGCACACCGGACAGTCCGGTGCCCCCTTCTAGCCGTTGGCTCGGCCACGTTTCCCGCGCAGATTGCGCGGCCGACCGTTGGCCCGGCCGACCGTTGGCTCACCGGACAGTCCGGTGAATTATAGTCGTACGTCGCCGGTGAACTCCCGAGAGCGACGAGTTCGCCTGTGAACGGCCCACCGGACAGTCCGGGGCACCACCGGACAGTCCGATGAATTATAGCCGTACACCGTCGTCGAAGTCCCGAGAGCAGCCACTTCGCTCGAGCCAGCCTGGAGCACCGGACACTGTCCGGTGCACCACCGGACAGTCCGGTGAACCCAGACTGAGCAGACTTTGGCTGAACTTAGCCATCTCTTCTCCAACTCGATTTTTTCTGTTTCCAGCACTTAGACACAATACATTAGTCCATAAAACAATGTACTAAGTTTGAGAAACATACCTTTATCCTTGATTTGTACTTTGTCCACCTTTTTACACTTAGGCACTTGTGTTGGACACTAAATCACCAAAATACTTAGAAATGGCCCAAGGGCACATTTCCCTTTCAATCTCCCCCTTTTTGGTGATTTATGCCAACACAATATAAAGCAAGTAGAACAAATACAAAATCAATTCAAATAAGAACTCAAATTGTTTTGATTCAAATTTGACATATATGGATCACTCTTTGCCACCACTTGGTTTGTTTTTGCAAATCAAACTCAAATTTCTATCTCTAAGTCAAACACACATGTTAGGACATAAAGAGAGTCATTCCAAGAGAAATTGATTCAAGATTTCAAAAACTCCCCTTTTTCCCATAATCAACACTTCTCCCCACAAGAAGCCAACTTTTGACAAGAGAGACAACAAAAGAGTTTTGACAAACCAAAAGCTCTATTCTACTATTTTCAAAATATCTCAAGTGGTAGCTGATCCATTTATCGCTTTGGCCTTTATTTTCTCCCCCTTTGGCATTAAGCACCAAAACGGGATTAATCTTGGCCCTTTAACCCCATTGCCTCACCAAAATCTTCAAATGAGAATACAAAGGCAATAAGAGTACATGAGATGAACTTGGAATAAGTTACCCTCTCATCGGAGTGCAGTGGAAGTCTTTCATGGTCCAAGTCCACCTTTTCCCTTTCAAAACTCCTTTGAGACTAAATCAAGCAAACTCAAGCAAATAGTTAGTCTCAAAGGGTCAAGTTGTAGCACAACTCCCCCTAAATATGTGCATCACTTGCACAAGGACTTGTGAGGTCCGAGGAGTGATTGTACAACTTGAGCACCATAGTAAGCAACAAAATGCAGAGGAACATGATCAAAGGCATAAACACATGTATGCTACAATTCAATCCAAGTTCCGCGAATCTAGGATATTTAGCTCACTACGCAGCCTGCAAAAGGTCTTTTCATCTAAAGGCTTAGTGAAGATATCGGCTAGCTGGTTCTCGGTGCTAACATGAAACACTTCAATATCTCCCTTTTGCTGGTGGTCTCTCAAAAAGTGATGCCGGATGTCAATGTGCTTTGTGCGGCTGTGCTCAACAGGATTTTCCGCTATTCGGATAGCACTCTCATTGTCACATAGGAGTGGGACTTTGCTCAGATTGTAGCCAAAGTCCCGGAGGGTTTGCCTCATCCAAAGTAGTTGCGCACAACACTGTCCTGCGGCAACGTACTCAGCCTCAGCGGTGGATAGGGCAACGGAAGTTTGTTTCTTAGAGTTCCACGACACCAGGGACCTTCCTAAGAATTGGCACGTCCCCGATGTACTCTTCCTATCGACCTTACATCCAGCATAGTCGGAATCTGAGTACCCAATCAAGTCAAAGTTAGACCCCTTTGGATACCAGATCCCGAAGCAAGGCGTAGCGACTAAATATCGAAGAATTCGCTTCACAACCACTAAGTGACACTCCTTAGGATCGGATTGAAATCTAGCACACATGCATACGCTAAGCATAATATCCGGTCTACTAGCACACAAATAAAGTAAAGACCCTATCATAGACCGGTATGCTTTTTGATCAACGGACTTACCTCCTTTGTTGAGGTCGGTGTGTCCGTCGGTTCCCATCGGCGTCTTTGCGGGCTTGGCGTCCTTCATCCCAAACCGCTTTAGCAAGTCTTGCGTGTACTTCGTTTGGGAGATGAAGGTGCCGTCCTTGAGTTGCTTCACTTGGAACCCAAGGAAGTAGTTCAACTCGCCCATCATCGACATCTCGAATTTCTGCGTCATCACCCTGCTAAACTCTTCACAAGACTTTTGATTAGTAGAACCAAATATTATGTCATCGACATAAATTTGGCACACAAAAAGATCACCATCACAAGTCTTAGTAAAAAGAGTTGGATCGGCTTTCCCAACCTTGAAAGCATTAGCAATTTAAAAAGTCTCTAAGGCATTCATACCATGCTCTTGGGGCTTGCTTAAGTCCATAGAGCGCCTTAGAGAGCTTACACACGTGGTCGGGGAACCGTTCATCCTCGAAGCCAGGGGGTTGCTCCACGTACACCTCCTCTTTGATCGGCCCGTTGAGGAAAGCGCTCTTCACATCCATTTGATACAACCTGAAAGAATGGTGAGCGGCATATGCTAGCAAAATACGAATTGATTCTAGCCTAGCCACAGGAGCGAAAGTCTCCTCAAAGTCCAAACCTGCGACTTGGGCATAACCTTTTGCCACAAGTCGAGCCTTGTTCCTCGTCACCACCCCGTGCTCATCCTGTTTGTTGCGGAACACCCACTTGGTTCCCACAACATTTTGCTTGGGACGAGGCACCAGTGTCCAAACTTCATTGTGCTTGAAGTTGTTGAGTTCCTCCTGCATGGCCAACACCCAGTCCGGATCTAGCAAGGCATCTTCTACCCTGAAAGGCTCAATAGAAGAGACAAAGGAGTAATGCTCACAAAAATTAACTAATCTCGAGCGAGTAGTTACTCCCTTGCTAATAGCACCCAATATTTGGTCGACGGGATGATCCCTTTGGATCGTCGCTCGAACTTGGGCTGGAGGTGCCTGAGGTGCTTCTTCCTCCTCAACATGAACATCCTGTGCTCCCCCTTGATCATGCGCCTCCACTTGAGGTACCTGTTCGTCATCTTGGGTTGGGGGATGCACCATAGTTGAGGAAGACGGTTGATCTTGCTCCAATTGTTCCTGAGGCCGTACATCTCCAATCGCCATGGTGCGTATCGCGGCCGTTGGAACGTCTTCTTCATCTACATCATCAAGATCAACAACATGCTCTCTTGGAGAGCCATTAGTCTCATCAAATACAACGTCGCTAGAGACTTCAACCAAACCCGATGATTTGTTGAAGACCCTATACGCCTTTGTATTTGAATCATAACCTAATAAAAACCCTTCTACAGCTTTGGGAGCAAATTTAGAAGATCTACCTTTCTTCACAAGAATATAACACTTGCTCCCAAATACACGAAAATAAGACACATTGGGTTTGTTACCAGTTAGCAGCTCATATGAAGTCTTTTTTAGGAGGCGGTGAAGGTAGACCCTGTTGATGGCGTGGCAAGCCGTGTTCACGGCCTCCGACCAAAAACGCTCGAGGGTCTTGAACTCTCCAAGCATAGTCCTCGCCATATCAATGAGCGTCCTGTTCTTCCTCTCTACCACACCATTTTGCTGAGGTGTGTAGGGAGCGGAGAACTCGTGCTTGATCCCCTCCTCCTCAAGGAACTCCTCCACTTGAAGATTCTTGAATTCGGACCCGTTGTCGCTTCTTATCTTCTTCACCTTGAGCTCAAACTCATTTTGAGCTCTTCTTAGGAAGCGCTTGAGGGTCCCTTGGGTTTCAGACTTATCCTGCAAAAAGAACACCCAAGTGAAGCGGGAAAAGTCATCAACAATAACTAGACCATACTTACTTCCTCCTATGCTCAGATAGGCGACGGGTCCGAAGAGGTCCATATGCAGCAGCTCCAGAGGTCTTGAAGTGGTCATCACATTCTTGCTGTGATGTGCTCCTCCCACTTGTTTACCTGCTTGACAAGCTGCACAAGGTCTATGTTTTTCGAATTGCACGTTAGTCAAACCTATCACGTGTTCTCCCTTTAGAAGCTTGTGAAGGTTCTTCATCCCCACATGTGCTAAGCGGCGATGCCACAGCCAGCCCATGCTAGTCTTAGCAATTAAGCATGCATCTAGACCGTCCTCCTCTTTTGCAAAATCAACTAAATAAAGTTTGCCGTCTAGTACACCCTTAAAAGCTAGTGAACCATCACATCTTCTAAAGACAGACACATCTACATTTGTAAATAGACAATTATATCTCATATTACATAATTGACTGACAGATAGTAAGTTATATCCAAGAGACTCAACTAAAAACACATTAGAGATAGAGTGCTCATTTGATATTGCAATCTTGCCTAAACCTTTCACCTTGCCTTGGTTCCCATCACTGAATATGATTGAATCTTGGGAATCCTTATTCTTGACGTAGGAGGTGAACATCTTCTTTTCCCCCGTCATATGGTTCGTGCATCCGCTGTCGATAATCCAGCTTGAACCCCCGGATGCATAAACCTGCAAGGCAAATTTAGGCTTGGGTCTTAGGTACCCAACTCTTGTTGGGTCCTACAAGGTTAGTTACAATTGTCTTAGGAACCCAAATGCAAGTTTTATCACCCTTGCATTTTGCCCCTAATTTCCTAGCAACTATCTTCCTATCCTTTCTACAAATAGCAAAGGAAGCATTTAAAGCATGATAAATTGTAGAGGGTCCATTCATAACTTTCCTAGGAACATGATGAATATTTTTCCTAGGCATATCTCTACCATGCACATAGGAAGAACTGGGAGCAAACATAGCATAAGAATCATAGGCATGTGAATCAAAAGCATTACAACTCCTATGAGACTGTCTTCTATCATTGTACATAAAAGCATGGTTCTTTTTAGTACTACTTGCCATAGGGGCCTTCCCTTTCTCCTTGGCGGAGATGGGAGCCTTATGGCTTGTTAAGTTCTTGGCTTCCCTCTTGAAGCCAAGCCCATCCTTAATTGAGGGGTGTCTACCAATCGTGTAGGCATCCCTAGCAAATTTTAGTTTATCAAAATCACTTTTGCTAGCCTTAAGTTGGGCATTAAGACTAGCCATTTCATCATTTAACTTTGCAATAGAAGCTATGTGTTCACTACAAGCATCAATATCAATATCTTTACATCTATTGCAAATAACGACATTTTCTACACAAGTTGTTGATTTACTAGCTATTTCTAACCTAACATTCAAATCATCATTAATGCTCCTTAAGCTAGAAATTGTCTCATGGCAAGAAGATAATTCACAAGAAAGCATTTCATTTCTCTTAACTTCTAAGGCATGAGATTTTTGTGCTTCTACAAATTTGTCATGTTCTTCATACAACAAGTCCTCTTGTTTTTCTAAAAGCCTATCCTTATCATTCAAGGCATCAATCAATTCATTAATTATATCTACCTTGGTCCTATCTAGGCCCTTAAATAAACATGAATAATCAATTTCATCCTCATCACTAGATTCGTCCTCACTTGAAGAAGCATAAGTAGAGTTTCGACTACATACCTTCTTCTCCCTTGCCATAAGGCATGTGTGACGCTCGTTGGGGAAGAGGGATGACTTGTTGAAGGCGGTGGCGGCGAGTCCTTCATTGTCGGAGTCGGAGGAGGAGCAATCTGAATCCCACTCCTTTCCTAGATGTGCCTCGCCCTTGGCCTTCTTGTAATTTTTCTTCTTTTCCCTCTTGCTCCCGTGTTCCTGGTCACTTTCATTATTGGGACAGTTAGCAATAAAATGACCAATCTTACCGCATTTGAAGCATGAGCGCTTCCCCTTGGCTTTGGTCTTGCTTGGCTGTCCCTTGCGACCCTTAAGCGCCGTCTTGAATCTCTTGATGATGAGGGCCATCTCTTCATCATTAAGTCCGGCCGCCTCAATTTGTGCTACCTTGCTGGGTAATGCCTCCTTGCTCCTTGTTGCCTTGAGAGCAACGGGTTGAGGCTCATTGATTGGACCGTTTAGAGCGTCGTCCACGTACCTCGCCTCCTTGATCATCATTCGCCCGCTTACGAATTTTCCAAGGACTTCTTCAGGCGACATTTTGGTGTACCTGGGATTCTCACGAATATTATTCACCAAATGAGGATCAAGAACGGTAAAGGACCTTAGCATCAGTCGGACGACGTCGTGGTCCGTCCATCGCGTGCTTCCGTAGCTCCTTATTTTGTTGATAAGGGTCTTGAGCCGGTTGTATGTTTGTGTCGGCTCCTCGCCCCTTATCATCGCGAATCGTCCAAGCTCGCCCTCCACCAACTCCATCTTGGTGAGCAAGGTGACATCGTTCCCCTCATGTGAAATCTTGAGGGTGTCCCAGATCTGCTTGGCGTTATCCAAGCCGCTCACTTTGTGGTATTCATCCCTGCACAATGAAGCTAGAAGAACAGTAGTAGCTTGTGCATTTTTATGAATTTGCTCATTAATGAACGTGGGACTATCCGTACTATCAAAGTGCATTCCACTCTCTACAATCTCCCATATACTAGGATGGAGAGAGAACAAGTGACTACGCATTTTGTGACTCCAAAATCTGTAGTCCTCTCCATCAAAATGAGGAGGTTTACCAAGTGGAATAGATAATAAATGAGCATTTGTACTTTAAGGAATACGAGAGTAATCAAAAGAAAAGTTCGAATTGACCGTTTTCTTTTTCTCATAGTCATCGTCGTCCTTTTGGGAAGAGGAAGATTCGTCGCTGTCGTAGTAGACTATCTCCTTGATGTGCCTTGTCTTCTTCTTCTTCCCGTCTCTTCTTTTGTGGCTCGAGCCCGAGTCCGTAGGCTTGTCATCTTTCGGCTCATTGAAGATAGACTCCTTCTCGTTGTTGTTGACCACCATCCCCTTTCCCTTAGGATCCATCTCTTCGGGCGATTAGTCCCTTCTTGAAGAGAATGGCTCTGATACCAATTGAGAGCACCTAGAGGGGGGGTGAATAGGTGATCCTGTAAAACTTGAAACTTAAGCCACAAAAACTTGGTTAAGTGTTAGCACAATAATTGCCAAGTGGCTAGAGAGGAGTCAAAACACAATAACCACAAGAAATCAATCACAGAGATGGCACAGTGGTTATCCCGTGGTTCGGCCAAGACCAACGCTTGCCTACTCCACGTTGTGGCGTCCCAACGGACGAGGGTTGCAATCAACCCCTCTCAAGCGGTCCAAAGACCAACTTGAATACCACGGTGTTTTGCTTGCTTTTCTCAATCCCGTTTGCGAGGAATCTCCACAACTTGGAGCCTCTCGCCCTTACACTTGAAATTCACAAAGAAGCACAGAGCAAGGGAGGATTAGCAACGCACACAAGACACAAGAATCAGAGTGTCAACACGCACACAAGTCGCAACAAGAGCTCGCAACACAACTCAATGAGTTCACAACTCCACTAGAGCTCTATATGCTATCACAATGAAACAAATGCGCGGAATCGATGTCTTGGTGCTTAGGAATGTTGTAGGAATGCTTGGTGTTCTCCTCCATGCGCCTAGGGGTCCCTTTTATAGCCCCAAGGCGGCTAGGAGCCGTTGAGAGCAATCTAGGAAGGCTGATCTTGCCTTCTGTCGACTGGCGCACCGGACAGTCCGGTGCCCGATTTCCTTCCAAAAATGGCACAGTCGACCGTTGGCAGCCTGAGAGCCGTTGGCGCACCGGACAGTCCGGTGCCCCCTTCTAGCCGTTGGCTCGGCCACGTTTCCCGCGCAGATTGCGCGGCCGACCGTTGGCCCGGTCGACCGTTGGCTCACCGGACAGTCCGGTGCACACCGGACAGTCCGGTGAATTATAGCCGTACGTCGCCGGTGAATTCCCAAGAGCGACGAGTTCGCCTGTGAACGGCCCACCGGACAGTCCGGTGCACCACCGGACAGTCCGGTGAATTATAGTCGTACACCGCCGTCGAAGTCCCGAGAGCAGCCACTTCGCCTGAGCCAGCCTGGCGCACCGGACACTGTCCGGTGAACCACCGGACAGTCCGGTGAACCCAGACTGAGTAGACTTTGGCTGAACTTAGCCATCTCTTCTCCAACTCGATTTTTTCTGTTTCCAGCACTTAGACACAATACATTAGTCCATAAAACAATGTACTAAGTCTGAGAAACATACCTTTATCCTTGATTTGTACTTTGTCCACCTTTTTACACTTAGGCACTTGTGTTGGACACTAAATCACCAAAATACTTAGAAATGGCCCAAGGGCACATTTCCCTTTCACTTGTAGAGTTCACCGTATGACACCGGAGGCACACATATACGTATGAGCATGAGGAAAGTTATGAAAAAAATATTTGGAGGGACTTGAAAAATGATTCGGAAGGTATTTCTCAGGAGGAAAGTACTTGGAGAAATATCGGTCGAATATTTGGGTAGTGTTTCTGGAAAGAATCAGAGGGGGGTCACTGGGGAAATATCTGGGTAGTATTTCTGGAAAGAATTTGAGGGGGATCACTCGGGAAATATTTGTAGGATATTTTGAGGAGGATTTTGGAGAGAATATAGACCACTATATTTTATTTGTTGATATCAACTCGCAAACAAATGTTTTGAAACGAAATTTGAAATTCATTTTGAATTTAGAGCGAGTTTGAGAAATTTTGAAGATTTGAATTTTTGGGATGCTACACCGCGCTGGCAACCGTCGAGAAGCTGCACGCTCTGGCGGCAGAGACAGCTCGCCCAAAAGACGGGGGGAGGGACCCCTCGACTTCCTATACCAAGGTGGCTACCAAGGTGCCCAAGGTGCAGCTGTCAGGAGCAGACGGCAGACCCATCAAGACCATCCAGGTCGGCGCGGACTCCTCCCAGACCACTCGCATCGCGGGTAACCTAGGAGAGAAATAGGAAAGCGCGCTCGTCGCCTTCCTCCAGACAAATGCCGACGTTTTCGCATGGGAACCGTCGCAGATGCCTGGGATCCCCAGGGAGGTGATTGAGCACCATCTGAAGATCAACCCTGATGCCAAACCGGTGAGTCAGAAGCCTCGGAGACAGTCCGTTGAGCGGCAGGATTTCATCCGTGAGGAGGTCTGGAAGCTGCTGAATGCGAGCTTCATCGAAGAGGTCCATCACCCTGTATGGCTGGCCAATCCAGTCATCATCCCCAAGGCCAATGGGAAGCTTCGGATGTGCATCGACTACACCAGCCTGAATAAGGCTTGTTCTAAGGACCCGTATCCACTTCCACAAATAGATCAAATCATGGATTCTACCTCCGGGTGCGACCTCTTGTCCTTCCTAGATGCTTACTCTTGTTTTCATTAGATCCAGATATCTAGGGAAGATAGGAAGCATACCGCTTTTGTAACTGTGAATGGGCTTTACTGCTATGTTGTAATGCCTTACGGTCTGAAGAACGCCTTGCCAACATTTGTACGGGCGATGAGTAAGACTTTTGGGGACCTAATTAGGGACAGGATAGACATATACGTCGATGACATCATAGTCAAGACTAAGAGAAGGTCAACCGTAGTGGAAGACTTAACCCTGGTCTTTGACAAGCTGCGGGCAACGCGCACAAAGCTGAACCCGGACAAGTGCGTCTTTGGTGTCTCTGCAGGAAAGTTGCTGGGGTTCCTGGTTTCGCACCGGGGCATTGAAGCAAACCCAGAGAAGAACAAAGTGATTGAGGCGATGAGGCCTCCGGCCCGTATCAAGGACGTCTAGAAGCTTACGGGGTCATTAGCCACCCTTAGTCGCTTCATTTCAAGGCTGGCTGAGAGGGCGCTACCCTTCTTCAAGCTGTTGCGGAAGTCCAGCCCATTCTCTTGGACCGAAGAGGCGGAACAAGCCTTCCAAGAGTTGAAGCAGCACCTGGTGTCCCTACCAATACTGGTAGCTCTAGAACCTAGGGAGCCGTTGTATTTATACATCGTGGCGGCTGCAGAAGCGGTGAGCATGGTGTTGGTCGTCAAAAGGATGGCACAAGAAGGCCAAGAGCTTGAGGGCTCGGGACCAGCTACAGGGGTCTAGACCGTTCAGAGGCCGGTCTAATACGTTAGCGAGGTCCTCCATGAAGCGAAGGCCAGGTACCTTGAGACGCACAAGCTTATCTATGTTGTACTTGTTGCGTCCAGGAAGCTGTGCCACTATTTCCAAGCACACAGGGTCATGGTGGCGACCTCCTTTCCGTTAAGGGCCATCCTCCACAACTCTAACACCACAGGCAACATCGCCAAGTGGGCCGCGGAGCTCGCTGAGTTCCAGCTGGACTTCCAGCCTTGCCACGCCGTCAAGAGCCAGGTCCTGGCTGACTTCATCGTGGAGTGGACGCCCCTCCCGAGCGCTCCTAGGGGTCCGGATCTCGATTCGGACCCCGCACCTGTGGAGCCTAGGGGTTCGGTCTTCACCGAGCCCCACTGGACGCTTTTCTTCGACGGGTCCGCCCGCCAGCAAGGTGGCGGTGATGGGGTGGTCCTCGTCGACCCAAGCGAAGATCAAGTGAAGTACATGGTGCACCTCGAGTTCAAGGCCACCAACAACATGGCAGAGTACGAGGCGCTGATCTTTGGCTTGTCTACGGCCTATCCCTAGGGATCCGCCAGCTCCTCGTGAAGGGGGACTCCCAGCTGATCATCAAGCAGGTCTACGGGGAATGTAGCTGCAACGAGCCCAGGCTCGCAGCTTACCTCCTCCACGTAAGGAAGCTAGAAAAATTCTTCAGTGCCCTGGAACTGCAACATGTTCCTCGGGCTGACAACTCGGCGGCAGATGAACTCTCCATGAGGGCATCAACTTGGGCACCCGTGCCCGAGGGCGTCTTCGAGAGACGGCTGCTGAGACCCACCGCCCAGCCTACCGAACTGGGTGAAGGGGGCGAGACTAGCACCTCAAAGCTAGTGGTCCCGGTGGCGTCCCATCTATAGAACCCACCGAAGACTGTGTGTGCTATAGGAGGTCCTACCAACCTCTTAGCGCCACAGCTAATAGCTCAGAGTGGTCTCGATGCATGGATCTCCGAGATCCAGGACTACCTGAAGGAAAATATCCTTCCTGAAGACCATGTGTCCGTAGAGCACATAGTGCGGTTGGCTAAATGCTACACGGTGGTAGAGGTGGATCTTTACCGCCGTGGCGCCAACGGCATTCTCATGCGGTGCATCACCCAGGAGGAAGGTCATGCGCTACTCACGGAGATCCATGGAGGGCAGTGTGGAAGTCATTCCTCATCCCGCACACTGGTCGGTAAGGCCTTCCGGCATGGCTTCTACTGGCCAACCGCCCTCCAGGATGCAGCTGAGCTAGTAAAGTCCTGCAAAGCATGCCAGTTCCATGCAAAGCATATACACACACCGGCTCAGGCTCTGCAAATGATCTCACCCTCCTGGCCATTCGTCGTATGGGGGTGGATAACCTAGGGCCATTCCCCAGGGCTGTCGGCGGGTACCGTTTCCTCTTCGTCGCCATCGACAAATTCACAAAGTGGCCTGAGGCCACCCCTGTGGTCAGCATCACTGAGGGTGCTGCTGTTGCCTTCCTCAAGTCGATCGTCTACAGATTCGGGGTCCCAAGCCATATCATTACGGACAACGGGACCCAGTTCAGAAGTCGGCTCTTCCAGAGTATTGTGAGGGCATTGGCACCCAGCTCTGCTTTGCGTCTGTGGCTCATCCCAAGAGCAACGGCCAGGCTGAGAGGGCAAACGCAGAAACCCTTAGGGGACTCAAGACACGTATCTATGACTGCTTAAAAAAGCATGGAGCAAATTGGGTCAACGAGCTCCCGTGCGTGCTATGGGGGAACCGGACCACACCCAGCAGAGCTACCAAGGAGACCCCGTTCTTCCTGGTCTACGGGGCTGAAGCCTATCTTCCCCCGGAAATCATTATGGGCTCCCCACGGGTCCAGTCATTTGATGAGTCTATGATGGAACAGCTACAGCGTGAGGACGTGGACTTCATCGACGAACGTAGATGGCGAGCGGCGATCCGAAATGCACGGTACAACCAAGCGCTCAGGCGCTACCATCAATGGTTTGTGCATAGTAGGGAGCTCAGGGTCGGGGACCTTGTCCTAAGGCGAGTACTGAACCGAGAAGGGCTCCACAAACTCTCCCCCTGTTGGGAAGGACCCTTCAAGGTGACAGAAATATGCCGACCCGGGTGTGTCCACCTTGCCACACCAGAAGGAGTATCTCTGCCCAATCCCTGGAACATAGAGCATCTCCATAAGTTCTACCCATAAAAGAAAAACTAGGGGGTCGAGTGTTCTTCCTTTGTAACTAGGTTGCGTATATGTGTACGTCAATCCGGTGAGCTCCGCCCTCGTAAGCCCGGCCTATTGATCTACACCCATGTATATCAAGTTATAAGGAAAAGATTTACCCCCCCAGATGACTTTTGTGATGATTTTATTCTACTCCAGTTTACAGGCATTATTTTTTATCTAACCCACCCATACAGTTTCCCACCCTTGCTAGTATGATGACATCCGAATTGAGTAGCCCGGCTTGCAGTTTAGGACCCCTATGCTACTATAGGGGGTCCGGCAGCCTGGGGGTCGGTTCTAGAGACTGGGCGCTCATCCCCTAGGGTGGCCCGGAGATGTGTAGCTGCTTAGCATGGTTCCATACCCTAAGCCTACACGCTCCGCCACTCTGCAACAGACACCCTAGTATTTGGAACTATAATCCCGTGGGTCCGGCAACCTAGGGTCCGGTTCTAGAGAATGGACACACGTCTCCTAGGGTGGTCCGGAGCTGTGTAGCCGCTTAGCATGGTTCCATACCCTAAGCCTGCACGCTCCAGCACTCTGTGACGGGTGTCCTAGTATTTGGAACTGTGATCTAGGGGGTCCGGGCATATGGCTTGGCTTCCTAGGCTAAGTCCTGCAGGTCATCTGACACGAATCAAAGGATGAAAGATACCAGATGATGGGTCCTATGGGTGTGCTACTAAAACTTCCTAGCCGAAGCTGTGTACAGGTCTAGGTCCCAGTCCAGACTACCTCCTGGGGGCCGAGTCACCAATTCTTTCTTTGGTGTGCTCGTATCCAGCCTCGACACGTCGAGCCTGCATCCCAGGGGGGGGCGAGTACCAAGTGTAAGTTGGTGACATCACACATAGCAAGACCAAATAACATACAGATAAGTTCTGATGCTATTAAAGTAACGGTTCTCAAAAGTATGTTATGTGTCCAAAGATTATTACATCCGCCTTCAAGCGGAACCCTAGCCTTATCTCTGCAGCTACGAGCTACTCGGCATCGGCAGGGTCACACTAGAAGCGTGCGGCCACCGTCTCCATGGCGTCTTGGACGCTCTCCCGGGCGGCGTATTCTGTGGCGGCCACCAGACCATCGAGCACCGACACCAAGGTCATGGCCGGGTCGTGGCTCCGGAAGCACGTCAGCACGTAGTCCACCACCGCTCGACAGAGCCTGCTGCCCTCTGCCTCCAGGCGGGCGCCGAGGATCTGGTCCAAGCGACAAAGGCGATCGGCAGTGGAGTCCGACACCGGGAGGGCGTCGGAGATCGACGCTGGCAGCTCCGACACTGGGATGGGACTCATCCCCAGTGGCACCAGTGTCGTGCTCGCCTCACCGGCCCACTCAGCTATCCGCTGGACCCCAGTGCAGTGCTCTGCCTGGAGATCTTCTAGGGCCTTCTTGGTGGCCTCCGTCACCTGGGGACCCAGCGCCGCCTGCGCCGCTTCGAACTAGTGGACCCGCTCCTCCAGCTTCTTCTCCTTCTCCTCCGCCTCGAGCTCATGCTCGGCCAGCAACATGCCCCGCCTTTCAAGCATTTCCTCCTGGAAGGCGAGGTCTGTCTCTCGCTTGGCGAGATTCGCCTCCCGCCTACCCAAGGACTCCTCCATCTCCTTGAGGTTCACCTCGGCGAGGGCGATGTCGCTGGCCTTGTCGTCTAGCTCCTGCTGCCATTTCTTCATCCTTTCTATGGCCTCCACTTGCTGGACCCGCTGGGCCTCCAGGGTCTTGTCCAGAGCACTCAACTTGCTCTGGTACTCTGCCGCTAGGGCCTCCCTATGGCTCGCGGCCTCCTCCCTCCTAGCCACCTTCTTCTCCCACTGGGATGCCTCTAGCTCCCTGGCGAACACCTTCTGGAGGTCTCTTTTGTACTCGTTGCGGTCCCGCGCGAGTTCAGACCACTCAGAGGCGAACTGGCGGGACGCTGCCTTGGTGCGCTCCTCCAGCTGGGTGCGCCAGTCGCTGAGGCGCTGGTGCTCAGATTCAAGCGCCTCCCATTCCCGTAGGAAGGCTGCCTCGGTTTCATTGAGGACTTGGTGGGCGCGAGACAGCACCCGGGGAAGGGGGACTGGCGTCGCGTCTGGCTCGGCACCTGACCGGAGCCGCCGCCCAAAAATCACCTCCATCTCCTCCGGAGCAAGCGGAGGGACGGAGCTGGACACGCCTCCTAGGTCACCCCGGTGTCGGGAGTGGGCACAGGTCCCCTAGTTGGGACCTCCGCCGCCACCGTGGCGCCGCCGCAGCTGGACCCCCAGTTGGGATGTTGGAGGCCGGTGGCGCTGTCCTGGCGGTAGCTGGGTGCGCTCCGCCAACACCACTTTCAGCAGATTCCTGCTGCTGAGAGCCAGACCCGCCGGCAGACCTGGTATCTAGCGGAGGAGACGCGACCTTGGGGGCAAAGGGGGAAGAAGCTCTGACAAACAAATGATGGGTTAAGACCCATCGGTATGATAACTAGACTAGTGGAAAAAAGGGGTTGCACTTACTTTGGGGCCTGGACTTTCCAGCGACCCTAGAAGTGGGACGACCGCCGCTCCTGCTGCTGTTGCTGCGTTGGCGGTGGTGGTTGCTGTTGCTGCTGGTGCTCCCGGGGTGATCACCCCCGGATGGTGGTGGTGGTGGCGGGACCGCGAGACTGGCGCGCCCCTGCACGCTGGGGGCCTGGGAGCTGGCCCCCTCGGTCTCGCCTGCGGTCCTCTGGCGCTTCTGGGCCGACTCTGAAATGAGTGACCCATCAGCGCGACGCAGCCTGTGTCGCCTCTCCTCCTCTGACCCCCTGGAGTCACCTGGGGCGGAGGCGCTGCTTGCAGGCCCTTGCCCTTGTCCATGGGGCTGGGGGCCATGGCGGGATCGGCACTAGGAGCCCCACTGGCAGGCTGGGGACCCCCAGCCGGTACACCAGGGATCTGGATCCCACGGAGGGGGTTCCGGTCGCCGATCTGACGAACCGCCACGCCGCTGTCATCGAGGGTCGGCAGCGTGGCCAGGATCACCGTCCTCAGCCCTGATCGTCGCAGAGCACCGGGGTGTCCTGGGGGAGGATCAGGGATTCGGGGACAAAGGCCTCTCTAGTAATCCCCTTCACCAGGAGTTCCAGCTCCTCCCAGGACAGGTCGGTCCCCGGCCCACGCTGGATCCTGCCAATGTCATTTGGGCCGGTGAACCAGCAGCACGGGTGTGACCTCCTCTACAGCGGCATGATCCGGCGGTTCAGGAAATCGCCGACCACGTGCATCAAGGTCAGACCACCGGTTGCCAAGACCTTGATCCTGTCCAACACAGGCAAGAACTCTGGCGCAAGGGATGGCTTGGCCCTCCATTGCTTCCGGTCGAGTGTTGGCCCGTCGCTCGGTAGGGCGAGGCGGTCGTTTGCCTCGGCACTGGCGATCACCCACTCGCTACGCCAGTTTTCCCACCTCGTGCCGCCGAGGGTGGGGATGTAGGCCACGGCTGAATCTGGCCTCGTCTGGAGGTAATAGGCACTGAGGTGGTCCTTAGCCTTCCCAGACTTCACCAACACGAAGAAATGGCGAAAGAGGGAAGTGCAGGGGGCCACCCCCATGAACATCTCGCAGAGGTGGACGAAGATGGCCGCCTGGTGGATGGAGTGGGGCGTGAGGTACTGAAGCTGGAGCCCGAACTCCTCCAACAGCAGCAGGAAGAAAGGCAAGATCGGTAGAGCCAACCCGCAGGAGACGTAGGAGACGAACAGAACAAACTCCCCGACGGCGAGACCACCGAGGGGAGCGGCGCCGACGCGGATCTTTCCGACGAGCGCTGGCGCGCTCCACCCAAGCAGGCCGCGCACCAGGTTGAGCTCTCCCTCGCCCTGAAAGCGATCAGGGTGACCGAGCGAGGCCATGGCATGTGTGGCGGCGCAGGCGTGGGACCGAGGAGCTTGAAGACAAAGGGGTAGTACCCGGCGGCGTGAGCGTGGAAGCACGAAGGCAAAGGAGCACAAGCGATTGGGAGAGAATGCGAAAGCGTAACTGCTGCACGTGAGGTGAATCCCTTTTCTAGGAAAACTCTCCCGCTCGCGCCTCGAGACACTACAGGAAATCCCGTCCGACGCGCACCTAGCGCCCAGGCGGCCTAGTCTCTGACACGGGGGACCGGGTCCACAAGTCATACAGCTGGTGTGTCAGTCTCCGAGTGCGGAAAAAGCGAACCGCCACGCGGGGAGTGAACCACCACGCACGATCGCGCACCGTTTCGGGGCCGCTGCAGAAGGATATTTTTTAACCAAGGCGGCGGCAACGAGGCGCCCCGCGCGTGGCCCGATGGAACCGCCAGACGTGGGGGCATGGGTCAGTCAGCCACGGGGACAGATATGGCAGTTGACGTGACCGAAGGCAGATTGATAGCAGGTGTGTCGATAGATGCGCTAAAGTAGCGCAGCGCGTTAGCAGGCGTGCTAAGATGGCGCCCTAATCACAGGCCATATAGAGGCAAGGTACAAGCTTTGGCTCCACCTGCAGGCTCGCATCCTCCCCTGAGGTGGCCCGGGGGCCACTATCGGTACCCTAAAATAGGGGTACCCCCTACTGCTGTACAAAAGCACAGTGCCCACTCGGCTATCTGTAGTCGCGTGGTAAAAGGGCTATACATGGGACCAGGCCATGACTCGCCCAAGCGTCGGGTGACTACTCTGGGCCAGCAACAGCACCGATCCCACCACCTAGGCAGGTCCGGTACCGCCGTGTGTCCAGAGAGCTGCACACTCTGGGGCATCACCAGTGGGTCCAGACAACCATGTGAAGGTGCCAGACCCCTGTATATACAGTCCGGGCCTCCGAGTATGGTCCAGGACCTCTACGTGTGCAAACCGGACCCCTAGGATGGGATCCGGACCCCTCTGTGTGGGGTCCGGACCGCTCACAACAGGGTCCCAAGATTCCAGGACAGAGCATACCCAAGCCTTAGTCAAGGCCCAGACGGGGGTCCGGTGCCGACACGTGTCCGGACCTTATCGTATACACTTCTGCTCCCCGCCCAAGCGTAGACCCGATGCTGCCGCGTGGCCTACTGCACATGACGTAAGCCAACGGGCGGAGCCTGGCGTAAGGCCTCTGGGCTACGCCGCCTCTGCATTTATTGCGGATAAGACGTACGCCTGTCCATTCCACTAGCAGACGGCGCGCCTAGTCCATGTTGCGTGCACTATGCTATTACTCATCATTACTCGCACGTTACCAAGAAAACAGCCGCCTCTTATCAATACTGCGTGGACTGCGGTCATCATGGCGCCCGGTGATTACTCAGGTGTTATTAGCATTAATTATCCACATAATGTGTTCCTTTCATTATGCTCTCGAGCCCACATGTTGGGGCTCAGCACCCTTGTATGTTCCCCCTTAAACTATAAAAGGGAGAGGACACAACACACAAGGGACAAGTTCAACTCATACGCTTGACACGCTCAATACAATACACTGACAGTGGAGGTAGGGTATTACTGAGGGCACCTAGAGGGGGGGTGAATAGGTGATCCTGTAGAACTTCAAAAACTTAAGCCACAAAAACTTGTTAAGTGTTAGCACAATAAATGCCAAGTGGCTAGAAAGGAGTCTCAACAAAACACAATACCACAAGAGATCAATCACAGAGACGACACAGTGGTTTATCCCGTGGTTCGGCCAAGACCAACGCTTGCCTACTCCACGTTGTGGCGTCCCAACGGACGAGGGTTGCAATCAACCCCTCTCAAGCGGTCCAAAGACCCACTTGAATACCACGGTGTTTTGCTTGCTTTTTCTCAATCCCGTTTGCGAGGAATCTCCACAACTTGGAGCCTCTCGCCCTTACAATTGAAGTTCACAAAGAACACAGAGCAAAGGGGGAATGAGCAACGCACACAAGACTTCAAAAGATCAGAGCAACAACACGCACACAAGTCGCAACAAGAGCTCGCAACACAACTCAAGGAGTTCGCAACTCAACAAGAGCTCTAGATGCTATCACAATGAAACGAATGCGTGAGATCGATGTCTTGGTGCTTAGGAATGTTGTAGGAATGCTTGGTGTCCTCCTCCATGCGCCTAGGGGTCGCTTTTATAGCCCCAAGGCAGCTAGGAGCCGTTGAGAACAAATCTGGAAGGCCATCCTTGCCTTCTGTCATCGGGCGCACCGGACAGTCCGGTGCACACCGGACAGTGTCCGGTGCCCGATTCCTTTCCTTAAATAGCGAAGCCGACCGTTGCAGATCTGGGAGCCGTTGGCACACCGGACATGTCCGGTGCACACCGGACAGTCCGGTGCCCCCTTCCGACTGTTGGCTTGGCCACGTGTCGCGCGCAGAATCCGCGGCGGACCGTTGGCCCGGCCGACCGTTGGCTCACCGGACAGTCCGGTGCACACCGGACAGTCCGGTGAATTTTAGCCGTACGCCGTCAGCAAATTCCCGAGAGCGGCCTCTTCGGCCGAGGCAGCCTGGCGCACCGGACACTGTCCGGTGCACCACCGGACACTGTCTGGTGCACCACCGGACAGTCCGGTGCTCCAGACCGAACAGCCTCTTGGCTGAACATAGCCAACTCTCCTCTTTTCTTCTTCTTCCTGTTTCTGATACTTAGACAAGTATATTAGTACATAAAACCAATGTACTAAGACTTAGAAACATACCTTAGCTCTTGATTTGCACTTTGTTCATCCATGGGCATAGATTCACATTTAAGTACTTGTGTTGGCACTCAATCACCAAAATACTTAGAAATGGCCCAAAAGCACATTTCCCTTTCAATCTCCCCCTTTTTGGTGATTTATGCCAACACAACATAAAGCAACTAGAACAAGTGCAATATCACTTCAAATAAAAACTCAAATTTATTTTGATTCAGTTTTGGCATATATGGATCATCCTTTGCCACCACTTGGTTTGTTTTTGCAAATCAAACTCAAAATCCTATCTCTAAGTCAAATCCACTTGTAGAGACATAAAGAGAGGTTTTCCAAAGAAAATTGATTCAATATTCCAAAAACTCCCCCTATTTCCCATAATCAATACTTCTCCCCACAAGAGGCCAACTTTTGACAAAAGAGACAACAAAAGAGATTTGACAAACCAAAAGCTCTATTCTACTGTTTTCAAAATCTCTCAAGTGGTAGCTGATCCATTTATCACTTTGGCCTTTATTTTCTCCCCCTTTGGCATCAAGCACCAAAACGGGATCAATCTTGGCCCCAGAACCCCATTGCCTCACCAAAATCTTCAATAAGAATACAAAGGCAATAAGAGTTAAAAGATGAACTTGGAGAAATTACTCTTTTCATCGGAGTGCAGTGGAAGTCTTTCATGGTCCAAGTCCACCTTTTCCCTTTTAATTCTCCTTTGAGACTAAAACAAGCAAACTCAAGTGTATGGTTAGTCTCAAAGGGTCAAGTTGTAACACATCTCCCCCTAAAACTGTGCATCACTTTGCAACGGACTTGTGAGGTCCAGGGAGTGTTTGTACAACTTGAGCACCACACTAAGCAACAAAATGCAGAATGAACATGATCAAAGGCATAAACACATGTATGCTATAAATCAATCCAGGTTCCGCGAATCTAAGACATTTAGCTCACTACGCAACCTGCAAAAGGTCTTCTCATCTAGAGGCTTGGTAAAGATATCGGCTAGCTGGTTCTCGGTGCTAACATGAAACACTTCGATATCTCCCTTTTGCTGGTGGTCTCTCAAAAAGTGATGCCGGATGTCTATGTGCTTTGTGCGGCTGTGTTCAACAGGATTTTCCGCCATGCGGATAGCACTCTCATTATCACATAGGAGTGGAACTTTGCTCAGATTGTAGCCAAAGTCCCGGAGGGTTTGCCTCATCCAAAGTAGTTGCGCGCAACACTGTCCTGCGGCAACATACTCGGCCTCAGCGGTGGATAGGGCAACGGAGATTTGTTTCTTAGAGTTCCACGACACCAGGGACCTTCCTAAGAATTGGCACGTCCCTGATGTACTCTTCCTATCGACCTTACATCCAGCATAGTCGGAATCTGAGTATCCAACCAAGTCAAAGGTAGACCCCTTTGGATACCAGAGCCCGAAGCAAGGCGTAGCAACCAAATATCTTAGAATTCGCTTCACCGCCACTAAGTGACACTCCTTAGGATCGGATTGAAATCTAGCACACATGCATACGCTAAGCATAATATCCGGTCTACTAGCACATAAATAAAGTAAAGACCCTATCATTGACCGGTATGCTTTTTGATCAACGGACTTACCTCCTTTGTTGAGGTCGGTGTGTCCGTCGGTTCCCATCGGAGTCTTTGCGGGCTTGGCGTCCTGCATCCCAAACCGCTTTAGCAGATCTTGCGTGTACTTCGTTTGGGAGATGAAGGTGCCGTCCTTGAGTTGCTTCACTTGGAACCCAAGAAAGTAGTTCAACTCGCCCATCATCGACATCTCGAATTTCTGCGTCATCACCCTGCTAAACTCTTCACAAGACTTTTGGTTAGTAGAACCAAATATTATGTCATCGACATAAATTTGGCACACAAACAAATCACCATCACATGTCTTAGTAAAAAGAGTTGGATCGGCTTTCCCAACCTTGAAAGTGTTAGCAATTAAAAAGTCTCTAAGGCATTCATACCATGCTCTTGGGGCTTGCTTAAGTCCATAGAGCGCCTTAGAGAGCTTACACACGTGGTCGGGGTACCGTTCATCCTCGAAGCCAGGGGGTTGCTCTACGTACACCTCCTCCTTGATCGGCCCGTTGAGGAACGCGCTCTTCACATCCATTTGGTACAACCTGAAAGAATGGTGAGCGGCATATGCTAGCAAGATACGAATTGATTCTAGCCTAGCCACAGGAGCAAATGTCTCCTCAAAGTCCAAACCTGCGACTTGGGCATAACCTTTTGCCACAAGTCGAGCCTTGTTCCTTGTCACCACCCCGTGCTCGTCCTGTTTGTTGCGGAACACCCACTTGGTTCCCACAACATTTTGCTTGGGACGAGGCACCAGTGTCCAAACTTCATTGCGCTTGAAGTTGTTGAGTTCCTCCTGCATGGCCAATACCTAATCCGGATCTAGCAAGGCCTCCTCTACCCTGAAAGGCTCAGTAGAAGAGACAAAGGAGTAATGCTCACAAAAATTAACTAATCGAGATCGAGTTGTTACTCCCTTGCTAATATCACCCAGAATTTGATCGACAGGATGATTCCTTTGAATCATCGCTCGAACTTGGGTTGGAGGTGCCGGTTGCGCTTCTTCCTCCATCACATGATCATCTTGTGCTCCCCCTTGATCACACGCCTCCTGTTGATGAACCTGTTCATCGTCTTGAGTTGGGGGATGCACCGTTGTTGAGGAAGACGGTTGATCTCGTTCATCTTGTTCCTGTGGCCGCATTTCTCCAATCGCCATGGTTCGTATAGCGGCCGTCGGAACATCTTCTTCACCTACATCATCACAATCAACAACTTGCTCTCTTGGAGAGCCATTAGTCTCATCAAATACAACGTCGCTAGAGACTTCAACCAAACCCGATGATTTGTTGAAGACTCTATACGCCTTTGTATTTGAGTCATAACCTAACAAAAACCCTTCTACAACTTTGGGAGCAAACTTAGAATTTCTACCCTTCTTCACTAGAATGTAGCATTTGCTCCCAAATACACGAAAGTAAGATACATTGGGTTTGTTACCGGTTAGAAGCTCATACGGCGTCTTCTTGAGGAGGCGGTGAAGGTAGACCCTGTTGATGGCGTGACAAGCCGTGTTCACGGCTTCCGACCAAAAGCACTCGGGGGTCTTGAACTCTCCAAGCATTGTCCTCGCCATATCGATTAGCGTTCTGTTCTTCCTCTCTACCACACCATTTTGCTGTGGTGTGTAGGGAGCGGAGAACTCGTGCTTGATCCCTTCCTCCTCAAGGAACTCCTCCACTTGAAGGTTCTTGAACTCGGACCCGTTGTCGCTCCTTATCTTCTTCACCTTGAGCTCAAACTCATTTTGAGCTCTCCTGAGGAAGCGCTTGAGGGTCCCTTGGGTTTCAGACTTATCCTGCAAAAAGAACACCCAAGTGAAGCGGGAAAAGTCATCAACAATAACTAGACCATACTTACTTCTTCCTATGCTCAGATAGGCGACGGGTCCGAAGAGGTCCATATGCAGCAGCTCCAGGGGTCTTGAAGTGGTCATCACATTCTTGCTGTGATGCGCTCCTCCCACTTGTTTACCTGCTTGACAAGCTGCACAAGGTCTATCTTTTTCAAATTGCACGTTAGTTAAACCTATCACGTGTTCTCCCTTTAGAAGCTTGTGAAGGTTCTTCATTCCCACATGTGCTAAGCGGCGATGCCACAGCCAGCCCATGCTAGTCTTAGCTATTAAGCATGCATCTAGACCGGCCTCTTCTTTTGCAAAATCAACTAAATAAAGTTTGCCGTCTAATACACCCTTAAAAGCTAGTGAACCATCACTTCTTCTAAAGACAGACACATCTACATTTGTAAATAGACAGTTATATCCCATATGACATAATTGACTAACAGATAGCAAATTATATCCAAGACTCTCCACTAAAAACACATTAGAGATAGAATGCTCATTGGAGATTGCAATTTTACCTAGCCCTTTTACCTTGCCTTGATTCCCATCACCGAATATAATTGAATCTTGGGAATTCTTATTCTTGACGTAGGAGGTGAACATCTTCTTCTCCCCCGTCATATGGTTTGTGCATCCGCTATCAATAATCCAGCTTGAACCCCCGGATGCATAAACCTGCAAGGCAAATTTAGGCTTGGGACTTAGGTACCCAACTCTTGTTGGGTCCTACAAGGTTAGTCACAATTTCCTTAGGGATCCAAATGCAAGTTTTATCACCCTTGCATTTTGCCCCTAACTTCCTAGCAATCACCTTTCTATCCTTTCTACAAATTGCAAAAGAAGCATTCAAAGCATGATATATTGTAGAAGGTTCATTGACTTTCCTAGGAACATTAACAACATCTCTCCTAGGCATATTATGAACAACATTCCTTCTACCACCATTTCTATCATGCACATATGAAGAACTAGAAGCAAACATAGCATGAGAAAAATCATTGTAAGCATTATAACTCCTATAGGCATTTCTAGTTTGTCTCCTATCATGATACAAAAAGGCATGGTTCTTTTTAGCTCTAGTAGCCATAGGGGCCTTCCCTTTCTCCTTAGCGGGAATGGGAGCCTTATGGCTTGTTAAGTTCTTGGCTTCCCTCTTGAAGCCAAGTCCATCCTTAATTGAGGGGTGTCTACCGATCGTGTAGGCATCCCTTGCAAATTTTAGCTTATCAAATTCGCTTTTGCTAGCCTTAAGTTGAGCATTAAGACTAGCCACTTCATCATTCAATTTAGAAATTGAAACTAGATGTTTACTACAAGCATCAACATTAAGATCTTTACACCTAGTGCACGTTTCAACAATTTCTACACAAGATGTTGATTTACTAGCTACTTCTAGTTTAGCATTTAAGTCATCATTAACACTCTTTAAAGTAGCAATGTTTTCATGACAAGAAGATAATTCACTAGAAAGCACTTCATTTCTTTTAACTTCTAAAGCATAGGATTTTTGTGCCTCTATAAACTTATCATGTTCATCATACAACAAATCCTCTTGCTTTTCTAAAAGCCTATCCTTTTCATTCAAGGCATCAATCAATTCATTGATTTTATCAATTTTATTTCTATCCAATCCCTTGAACAAACTAGAGTAATCTATTTCATCATCACTAGACTCATCGTCACTAGAAGAATCATAAGTGATATCATTACGAGTGATTACCTTCTTTTCTCTTGCCATGAGGCAAGTGTGACGCTCGTTGGGGAAGAGGGATGACTTGTTGAATGCAGTGGCGGCGAGTCCCTCATTGTCGGAGTCAGACGAGGAGCAGTCCGAATCCCACTCCTTGCCAAGATGAGCCTCGCCCTTTGCCTTCTTATAATTCTTCTTCTTCTCCCTCTTGTTCCCTTGGTCCTGATCACTATCATTGTCGGGACAGTTAGCAATAAAATGACCAAGCTTACCGCATTTGAAGCATGATCGCTTTCCCTTGGTCTTAGTCTTGCTTGGCTGTCCCTTGCGACCCTTTAGCGCCGTCTTGAATCTTTTGATGACGAGGGCCATCTCTTCATCATTAAGTCCGGCCGCCTCAATTTGTGCCACCCTGCTAGGTAGCGCCTCCTTGCTTCTTGTTGCCTTGAGAGCAAGGGGTTGAGGCTCATTGATCGGTCCATTCAAGGCGTCGTCCACGTATCTTGCCTCCTTGATCATCATCCGCCCGCTTACGAATTTTCCGAGTACCTCCTCGGGCGTCATCTTCGTGTACCTGGGATTCTCACGAATATTGTTCACGAGATGAGGATCAAGAACAGTAAATGACCTTAGCATTAGGCGGACGACGTCGTGATCCGTCCATCGCGTGCTTCCGTAGCTCCTTATTTTGTTGATAAGGATCTTGAGCCGGTTGTATGTTTGTGTCGGCTCCTCGCCCCTTATCATCGCGAATCGTCCGAGCTCGCCCTCCACCAACTCCATCTTGGTGAGTAAGGTGACATCATTCCCCTCATGAGAGATCTTGAGGGTGTCCCAAATTTGCTTGGCATTGTCCAAGCCGCTCACCTTGTGATACTCGTCCCTGCACAAAGAGGCTAGCAACACAGTAGTAGCTTGTGCATTTTTATGGATCTGTTCATTAATAAGCGAAGGACTATCCGAGCTATCAAATTTCATTCCACTTTCCACAATCTCCCAAATGCTTGGATGGAGAGAAAATAGGTGTGTACGCATTTTGTGACTCCAAAATCCGTAGTCCTCTCCATCAAAGTGAGGAGGCTTGCCAAGTGGAATGGGGAGCAAATGAGCATTTGAGCTGTGCGGAATGCGCGAATAATCAAAAGAAAAGTTTGAGTTAACCGTCTTTTGTTTGTCGTAGTCGTCGTCCTTGTGGGAAGAAGCAGACTCGTCGCTGTCGTAGTAGACGATCTCCTTGATACGTCTTGTCTTCTTCTTCTTCCCATCTTTACGTCTGTGGCCCGAGCCAGAGTCGTTGGATTTGTCATCTTTTGGCTCGTTGACGAAGGACTCCTTTTCCTTGTCGTTGATCACGATTCCCTTCCCCTTAGGATCCATCTCTTCGGGCGGTTAGTCCCTTTCTTGAAGAGAACGGCTCTGATACCAATTGAGGGCACCTAGAGGGGGGGTGAATAGGTGATCCTGTAGAACTTCAAAAACTTAAGCCACAAAAACTTGTTAAGTGTTAGCACAATAAATGCCAAGTGGCTAGAAAGGAGTCTCAACAAAACACAATACCACAAGAGATCAATCACAGAGACGACACAGTGGTTTATCCTGTGGTTCGGCCAAGACCAACGCTTGCCTACTCCACGTTGTGGCGTCCCAACGGACGAGGGTTGCAATCAACCCCTCTCAAGCGGTCCAAAGACCCACTTGAATACCACGGTGTTTTGCTTGCTTTTTCTCAATCCCGTTTGCGAGGAATCTCCACAACTTGGAGCCTCTCGCCCTTACAATTGAAGTTCACAAAGAACACAGAGCAAAGGGGGAATGAGCAACGCACACAAGACTTCAAAAGATCAGAGCAACAACACGCACACAAGTCGCAACAAGAGCTCGCAACACAACTCAAGGAGTTCGCAACTCAACAAGAGCTCTAGATGCTATCACAATGAAACGAATGCGTGAGATCGATGTCTTGGTGCTTAGGAATGTTGTAGGAATGCTTGGTGTCCTCCTCCATGCGCCTAGAGGTCCCTTTTATAGCCCCAAGGCAGCTAGGAGCCGTTGAGAACAAATCTGGAAGGCCATCCTTGCCTTCTGTCATCGGGCGCACCGGACAGTCCGGTGCACACCGGACAGTGTCCGGTGCCCGATTCCTTTCCTTAAATAGCGAAGCCGACCGTTGCAGATCTGGGAGCCGTTGGCGCACCGGACATGTCCGGTGCACACCGGACAGTCCGGTGCCCCCTTCCGACCGTTGGCTTGGCCACGTGTCGCGCGCAGAATCCGCGGCGGACCGTTGGCCCGGCCGACCGTTGGCTCACCGGACAGTCCGGTGCACACCGGACAGTCCGGTGAATTTTAGCCGTACGCCGTCAGCAAATTCCCGAGAGCGGCCTCTTCGGCCGAGGCAGCCTGGCGCACCGGACACTGTCCGGTGCACCACCGGACAGTCCGGTGCTCCAGACCGAACAGCCTCTTGGCTGAACACAGCCAACTCTCCTCTTTTCTTCTTCTTCCTGTTTCTGATACTTAGACAAGTATATTAGTACATAAAACCAATGTACTAAGACTTAGAAACATACCTTAGCTCTTGATTTGCACTTTGTTCATCCGTGGGCATAGATTCACATTTAAGTACTTGTGTTGGCACTCAATCACCAAAATACTTAGAAATGGCCCAAAGGCACATTTCCCTTTCAATTACGCTACGGCGGCCTGAACCACTCTAAATCCTCGTGTCTTCTTGTGTTCATCCCACAATCTATCTCGCAGACAAAACGCTTAGGCCCCTCCTCATCTTAGGATTAGGGCGGGTGCATTCTGCCACCCGGCCGGGGGATTTCACCACCGATAGACCGGACCTCCGTAATAGCTTGAAGAAGGGTAGCGCCCTCTCAGCCAGTCTTGAGATGAAGCGGCTAAGGGCGGCCAGTGACCCCGTAAGCTTCTGGACGTCTTTGATTCGTGCCGGAAGCCTCATTGCCTCAATTGCCTTTATCTTCTTTGGGTTTGCTTCAATGCCTCGGTGCGAAACTAGGAATCCCAGCAACTTCCATGCGGAGACACCAAAGACGCACTTGTCCGGGTTCAGCTTCGTGCGTGTTGCCCGCAGCTTGTCAAAGACCAGGGTTAAGTCTTCCACTAGGGTCGACCCTCTCTTAGTCTTGACCATGATGTCATCAACATATACCTCCACCTTGTCCCTAATCAGATCACCAAAGGTCTTACTCATCGCTCGTACAAATGTTGGCAGGGCGTTTTTCAAACCGTAAGGCATTACAATATAACAGTAAAGCCCATCCACAGTTACAAAAGCGGTATGCTTCCTATCGTGCCTAGACATCTGGATCTGATGGAAACCAGAGTAAGCATCTAAGAAGGACAGGAGGTCGCACCCAGAAGTAGAGTCCACGATTTGATCTATTCGTGAAGTAGATATGGGTCCTTGGGACAGGCCTTATTGAGGCTGGTGTAGTCGATGCACATATGAAGCTTCCCGTTTGCCTTGGGGATGATGACTGGATTGGCCAGCCATACTGGGTGATGGACCTCTTCGATGAAGCCAGCGTCCAGCAGCTTCCGGACCTCCTTACGGATGAAGTCCTGCCGCTCAACGGACTGTCTCTGAGGCTTCTGGCTCACCGGTTTGGCATCAGGGTGGATCTTCAGATGGTGCTCAATCACCTCCCTAGGGATCCCAGGCATCTGCGATGATTCCCATGTGAATATGTCGGCATTTGCCTGGAGGAAGGTGATGAACGTGATTTCCTATTTCTCCCCCAGATCGCCCATGATGCGAGTGGTCTGGGAGGAATCCGCGCTAAGCCGGATGGTCTTGACGGGGACGTTGTCTGCCCCAGATGGTTGCACCTTAGTAGGCGTCTTGGTACAGAAAGTTGAGGGGTCCCTCCCCCCGTCATCCAGGCGAGCGACTTCTGCCGCCAGGGCGTGCAACTTCTCGACAGCTACAAGCGAAGCGGGGCGGTCGCCCCACACGGTGAGGACCCCAGCAGGGGACGACATCTTGAGAACCAAGTACATGTAATGGGCAATGGCCATGAACCGGTACATGGCTAGCCTACCAATGATGGCATTGAAAGGGAGGTTAACCTCCGCGATGTCGAACTGGACGTTCTCTGTGCGGAAGTTCTCCTCGGTCCCGAATGTAACCAGGAGTGTGATGCTCCTAAGAGGATACATTGGTTGAGGGCCCACTCCGAAGAATGGGCGAGAGGGTCCCAGTCGGGATCCTGGGATCTGCAGCTGCTTGAACACAGCGTGGCTGATGACGTTGAGCCCAGCCCCACCGTCAATCAGGACATGATGCAGCTTCAAGTTGGCGATGATAGGGGCGGTGATGAGTGGTAGTATACCAGCCCCTGCCATGTTTTTGGGGCAGTCGGATTCCCCGAAGGAGATAGTGGTGTTCCGCCACCGCTGATGTGGGGCTGCCTTTGGGACCCCTGGAGTCGTCGAAAGGACCTCGCGGCGTAGGGACTTCACGTTCCTACAGTAGGTGAGCTCCCAGCTTCCGCCATACATAACGTATAGCTTTTTGCAGCAGTCGTTGTCATCACCAGAGTCGGAGTCTCTAGTGAGGATTTCCTTGAGAACTTGCTCGGGGGCCTGATACCCGAGGTCCCGTTCTCCTGCGGCCAGGTCGCCTTCGTCAACCTTCTCCTTGCCAGGCCGGCGACGAGGCGGCGAGCCATCCTTGGAGGCCTGCTCGCGCCGCTCGCTGATGCGCTTCGCGAGCTTTAGGATCTCCCGGCATTCCGAGGCGCTATGGTGACTGTTAGGGTGGATAGGGCATGACCCATTGTCACTTTCCTGTTGCCGTGGACGCTTGTTGCGCTCGTCCTGGCCACCACCCACAGCTACAGCGACTGGAGTACCAGACTGCGGCCTATCGTGACCGCGATTCTTCTTCTTCTTGCCACCTATTGGAGACTTGTTCTCAACTGCTATGGGTTAAGAACAAGGCAACACAAAATGTTAAATGTTAATGCCCTTCGTCCATCGAAGCATTATTTCCCTTAGGATGTAATGATCTTTAGACGAAGGTCATGAAGGACATACCTTCATCATTGCAGTATATGTTACAATAGAAGAAGAAACATATGGCATATAAGAAACAACATAAATGATCATATGACATTGTTGATTCATTCTTATTATATAATCATGAAAAAACAGGAACAATATGGAATTACAAAAGTACCTTCGGCTTGTCAGAAGGTAAAAGGGTACAAGCGTGACGCAAAAGCAGGTCCAACTCAGCGTGAACAGTACGAGGGTACTGTTCATCTATTTATAGGCACAGGACGCAGCCTGTGAGAAATTACAGTCATGCCCTTTACATTTATTATTGACTTGTAGATAAATCTATGAGGACTAAACAGCCCTTTCCCCTTTAAGTCGGTTCCTTTTTCTGCGATTGAGTCGAAGCTCCCTTGAGCGTAGCTTCGGAGCAGCGGTAACCTTCGTCATGACCATGCTCCTCCTATCTTGTATGCTTTTATCCTGAGTCCGAAGGTACCTGTCCATAAGCCATACTTGGAAGACATTGTTAAATTACGTTTTTGAGGACCTTCGGAGGACGAAGGCCCCCAACAGTAGCCCCTTGCAGTATTAATTTGTTTAAGATAACGAATTCAGACTGCGACATGGACGAAGGCCTTAAGCCGAAGGTCCGAAAAAACACCTTCCCTTTGCTAGAATAGCAACAGTTAATGACAGACGAGACCCTCCAACTCGGGGCGCGCCGAGCGTATAAATAAGAACTCACCCTGACCACATTTGGTACGATGTTTGTGCCACTTGCTTTATTTGCTCAATTTTATAGCTCTTGCACACCAATGCTTGCTTAGTTTCTCAAGCTTTCTAAGCTTCGGCTTGGAGGACACGTTTTCGTCATTTCCGAAGAAAGATGTCTCAAGACAAGAAAGTTGTTGCTGAGATGAAGCTAACCGAAGAGGAGAAGCTTTTTGAGCAGAAGAAGGTTGTGAATCCTTATATAGCTGGGTTTTTAGAATCAATGGCAAAATCAAATACTGAAAAAAATTACAAAGGAGATACTAGAGGGCCTTTCTGAAGATACTGGTGACAGTGACAATTATGATGCTGAAAGTGGGGGTGAGGATTCCGAAGATCGAACGTGGAGGCCAAGCCATGTAATTTTCGGTAAGTCGAGTATCAAGCAAAGTCACCTTGAGAGTATGAGGGGGAGGTACTTTTGAGATATTTTTATTGTGAGAGATGGTGAAGACAATAACACTCCTGCGCCTGAGGAGAATGAAGTTGTGATTTTCCGAAGCTTCTTTAAAGTTGGGCTTTGGTTCCCACTGAGCAGGTTTGTAGTGGAGGTGCTGAAAACCTTCCAAATTTTCCTTCATCAACTGACCCCCGAAGCCATATTGAGGATGGGAGTCTTCGTCTGGGCAACAAGGAGCCAAGGGATAGAGCCCAGCGCAAAATGCTTCTGCAGCATGCACGAACTCATGTATGAGACGAAGGCCACGGGGAAGGAATAGTATCACAATAACTTCGGTTGTTACGGGTTTATCGCCCGTCCCAATGCAAGTTACCCAGTGCCAACATTTTGGAAGAGGTGGCCAGGGAATTGGATGGAAGAATGGTTTTATGTGAAGAACGACTTAGTGGCGAGGGAGGATGTTAAGGAGGTTATTATGCGCCCCATTTGGTCCCGCTTCAGCCTTCGAAGGCCAAAGGTTGAAATCGATGAAGCCGCCGAAGCATGCCAGAAAGCCTTAGGTACTGTCTGTTTTTTCATTGGTACAAGAGATTTAATCCAAGAGCATATAGCTTTCAGAGTATGGCTGCTTGTAGAGGATTGGGAGATGGCGACGGAGACTATCACCGAATCTAGCGAAGGTGACTTGGTTCGACTAAAATACACCTTCAGATATGGAGATAAATTTGATGAACCAAATGACGACTGGCTGAAATGTATCGAATCTATAAGTGATGAATTGCTTGGGCCATATTCCAAAGCAGAAGATAATGCATTATCCACATCCTTCGGGGGCCGAGGAAAAAAGAGATTGAATAGAGTTTTTGATGCTATTGGTTTTGTTTACCCCGACTACAGCTACACGCTGTGGGGACGGGGAAAGAAGAGGAAAGTTGCTGCTTCGGCCACTCCAGATGAGCCTGCGCCGAAGAGCAAAAAGTTGAAAGTCCTTACCCACCGGCCACGTTATATTGAGCCGGTCGTGGTGCATGAGTTTGGTGGGGAGACTTCTTCAGCTGCTGAACCAAAGGAGCCCATTCCTCCTACGCAGAAGGCTGAAGAACCGGCTACCATGTCGAAGGCGCCCTCAGCCGAGCAAGCTGAGTCAAAGACTGGTAGAGATAAGGCCGAAGAGCCAAAAACTGAAGGAACAAAAATATTAGAAATTTTAAGCCCTTCGGCGGAAGTAACAGTGCCGAAGGCACAAAAAAGTCTTGCGGCAACTCCGAAAAGAAGAAGGATGGCAAATGTACTAGACGTGCTAGAAACAATAAAGGCTTTAAGCTCTACTCCTTTAAGGAAAATTGTCGAGGCTTCAAAAATGCAAACCGAAGCTGAAACAAAGTCGGCCGAAATTGAAGCTGTAGTAAGCTAAACTAGTGCCGAAGCTGGGCCTTCAGAGCTTGCCGAGAAAAAACCTTCAGAAATTGAAGAGAAAGCAACAAAAGAAAAGACCTCAGAGCAAACTTCGCCTGAAAAGGTTGCTACTCCTGCTCCCAAAGCTTTGGAAGAGAGCATTGATTATATCATCTGCCATGCATCGGGAAAGATGCTTTCTTCGGAAGAAAAACGAGAAGCTCACCATTATGCCCAAAAACTGAAATACCCGAAGGGGGCACTGGTGTTTAATGGCAGCGGAGAAGAAGATTTTTATACTGTCTCTCGGATAACAAAGAGATATCCGTCAGCCGGGAGATAGGAAGAAGCTTCGGATTCCCGAAGTTAGAAGATGGCCTCTCAGTATTGTCAAAGGATGAATTAGCTGACAGTTTAGCATATAATAGCATAAAGGTATGAAAATCAATTTTTGTATTTGAAAATGAATTATTTGTTTATGCTTAATACTATACTCCTCTTGCAGGGCTTGATCCTTAGCAATGCCCTCGGGGCACAGAAAAATATCGAAGATGAAGGGTGTACAATAGCTCTGAACAACCTTCGCTCAGAGGTAATTGAACTAAGGAACGAAGGCCTTGAAAAGGATAAAATATTAATTTCATTGGTAAACAAAATAAAAGAAGACAAAGCCAGTTCCAAAGCTCAAGTTGAGGCCCAGAAGAGTGAAATTGAAGATCTTCGGAGACAATTAGCTGAGGCCAAAGTAAAATGCGCTGTTGCTGAAGCTGATCGAGATGTCAGCGAATACTGGAAAAATTATTTTCAAAAGACAGTTGCAGAGCTTCGCGCATCGAAGGAAAGGTGTTTTGAAAAATCTGTGGGGTGCGTGAAAAAGATGAAGACTAGCTTCGCCAACGTGGGCGCCTACTCAAACGAAGACAACTTTATACTAGGCGACCCTGAGGGCGTTATCGAGTGGATCAGTGGTGAAGCCGAAGCTTTTGAGGAGATCTTAAGTGATCGTGGGGACGTCTGCGCCTTCTCTGGCGCGAGAGGAGTTGCAGCCGTCCTAGAGAAGGCGGGTTGCGAACATGTTAAAACCTTGGCCCAGGCCGAAGCTGCCTTCTCTGTTGACGACACGAAGGACCCCTCGGCCGAAGCAAGTTTATTGGGCGACAAAATTTTCACTGATATTTTGGACAATGGCGGCCGAGAAATGGCTCATCAAATAATGAAGAAGAGCGAAAAACATATCCATGACTCTCGAGAAGCAGGGAAGAAAGCTGAGAAAGCTGCAGAACTTGAGAGACGGATATGTATTGTTTAATGGCTTGTAGCTTCGGTGTTTGTTTTCAAGGCTTCGAACTGATTGATTTTTTCTATCGCAGCTGAGCTACCTCCTCCACCGGATCCGTTCGACCCCCTAACCGACCCAGAGACAAAGAAAGCGATAGAAATCATTAATATGGTTGAAGCTATTGTCGACGAAGTTGTTACCAAACTACTTAACGAAGCTGCAGAAAAAGTTCTGAAAAAAGAAGAGTAGCTATTGTAAAAACATTTCTAAGATATTAATGTAACATTTGCTGAACTATGTTTGTAATATTTGGTGTTTATAAATTTGCATGTAATATGTGGATTGTTTGTAATTCGGTTCTTTGCGATGCATGAAACTTTATGTACATATCGTTTTTGAGCCTTCGGCGAAAAAACACCTTCCCTTCTTTTCATGCTTCGTAAAGAAGAGTTTTTATGCCTCGTAAGAATCATCCACACTTTGTAAAAACATCAATGCTTCGTGAACAATAGATCCCTTCTTCCACATCAGAACTGATGAGGCTGTAATTCTCAGCTTATTTTGTTCCTTGGCATCTTTTTATTTTTTGTAAAGCATTCTTCGAAGATCGGCTTCATTTCCAATTTATGTCATTGATGTGATATGATGTATGATGTGATGCTATGCGATGTGATGCGATGATATGATGCAAAGAATGATGCTAATGCCGAAGACATATACCCACGATGAAACACAATCTCTGTGTCCCCTTAGGAACCATCAAAATCTCTTTGTCGTTTATTTTCGGCTTCACCGTTTATTTTTCGGTGTAAGTTCTGCATCCCCTTAGGAATGTCTTTTGAACTTCTTCGCCTTCTATTTCGGCGGTATTCGCGTTGACTTTTCGCACTTCGCCTTATATTTCGGTGGTATTCGCGTTGACTTTTCGCACTTCGCCTTATATTTCGGTGGTATTTGGCTCTGCATTCCCTTTGGAACGACTTTTGAGCAGAAAACTTAAACTGCGCTCCCTTGGGAACGACTTTTTGTAGCTTCGGCAAACTTACGCTGCGCTCCTTAGGAACGTCTTTTTGTAGCTTCGGTAAAACTTGTAATTCGACTTTTAGCTCTGCATTCCCTTAGGAACGACTTTTGAGCTTCAGCAGTTTTTGAGCTTCGTGAGTCTGTGGGAGAGATATATTTCACTGTGACAAGAACAAAGTTATTACAAGAAATTAAAAATGACAAGAAGACTAGATTTACATTGATTGTTCCTTATTAAAAAGAAAATGACAATGAATGTAAAGATGCTTCAGAGGTAGGATATCTCTCAATAGATGTGTTTTGATTCTGGCACAGTACTGTTGACTGTGCGAGCTTCAGATTCCTCCCTGAGATCTCGCTGCTGATGAGTCTGATGGCTCCCTTCTGGCTGCTGACCTCGTGAATAGGCAGGTTGTAGTGGCGGTAGAGGTGGAAGTTGTGGCCAAGAAGCCTGTGGCTGACTAGCCGAAGCAACAGAAGCTGCAGGATGGTTACCCACATATTGTAGTATGTAGGGTGAGTGACACGAAGCAGTGTGCAGGACCTGCTTCGGTTGACTTTGCCGGGCTTCGGCTTCTGCGATCTCCTTCTGGTTTTGGATGGTGATTTGGCACATTCTTGTAGTATGGCCCTTGTCTTCACCACAAAATAGGCAGTAGAACTTTCTGGGTTGGTCCCCATATCTTCCTCCGAAGCCTCTGGCGCCTCTGCCTCTTGGAGCTGGCGGCGTGTAACATCCCAAAATCCCACCCAAGGTTTGAAACCCTAACCTCCTAATTCCCCCCCTTATTTTACCTTTTCCCATTAACCCTACCCTTAGAACCCCATCTCATGTGCATACACTTGAAATAATTAGAGCACCTCACATAGACTATGTTTCCCACTCAAGATCACTTAGAAAATATTTTTGGTCTCCAAAGAAAAAGAATCAAAAAGAAACAAAAATAGAAAAAGGAGAAGAAAGGAATTAGAATTAGAAAAAGAAAAAGAAAAAGAAAAACTCCTCCCCTCCCTCGGCTGGGCCAAATTTCGGCCCAACCCGCGCGCGCCCGCACTTCCCCTCCTCTCTCCCCGGCCCAGGCGGCCCAACCCGCGCGCCGCTCCCTCCCGCTGACACCCGGACCCCGCCCGTCAGCGCCTCACCCCCTCCCTCTCGCGCCGCTTCCTCTCGCTGGCAGCCAGGGCCCACTTATCAGTTCCATCCCCCTCGCCCATCCCTCACCGGTGCATCCGCCGCCGAGCGCCCCTCGCCTCGCCATTAATGCTCGCCAGCCTCCGCGACAACCCCACCACTGTGCTTGAGCCGACCCCTCACCCCCCCCCCCCCGCCTGCCCGAGCCATCGCATCGGCGTTAGCGCCATTCCAGCCATCATGGCGAGCTCGCCGGTGCTCGCCGTCTCCTCCATCCCCCTCCCTCCCCCGAGCGCCTATAAAAGGACCCGCCCGAGCCCCGTCTTCGCCACACAGCTCCGGCCACCCCCACTGCCCTCCTCCCCGAGCCGTTCAAGCTAGCGCCGCCGTGCTCCCTTCACCGCTCCGGTGAGCTCCCCTCTCCCTCTCTAGCGATCTTCCGTTCAATTAAGTTATGCCAAGAGCTCCGCCACACACTCACGGTCACGACACGCCACTTCCTTCGTGCTATTGTGGCCGGCAACCTCACCGGCGGCATCACCACCGCGGGCACCCGCCACCGTGCCGCGGACCGGCCGCCATAGGCCCCCGCAGGCGAAATTCGCCCCACCCCCGTGACCCCCATCAACCGCCCATGCTCCGCCACCGCTTCCCCACCGCAAAACCGGACCGACGGCGGAGAACCGCCGCGGAGCTCGCCGCCGACCGGCCCCGGTCGAGCCCTCGCCCCTCCCTCCGTGCCGTTAACGTCGTTCCCTTCCCCCTCTCTCTGGCGTGCGGGCCCGCACCGCAGCACCGTTCCCCCGCCGTCGCCCCACGCGGCTGGGCCAAATGGGCCGAAAGCGCGCCCGCCCGCTCGCGCTTGCGCCTGCTGGGCCAAAATCCCCCCCCGGCCCAGTTGGCTGGAAAATCCTCTCTTTTTCTTTTCCCTTTTCTTTTTCCCATTTTCACATATATATTTAGATGCTAATATTTTATGCACCAAAAATTGTCTAAATAAATTATTAGGGCACAAGAATAATAAATTATAAAAATTTGCACACCCCACAAAGGTCACTATGTTTGATGTATTGTTATTATCTGTGTTTAATTAGCGGAAGAGGGATCCGATCCTCCGGAACTCTTAGCTCCGGAAGAAGGGCAAGAACCCGACCCCTCCGAGATTAACCTCTTGTGCTAGGAAAGCTTCAACGAAGGCAAGTCCATCCTTCCCTTGATGCATTATTTACCTATTTCTCTCTACCACTGCCTAAGCCTGGATTATGGGAGGGGAATCGAATTGCATGGTGAGCATGAGAGAGCCCGCATTAACTATTACTTTGATTAAAAGATACGGGGCAAGTGAAAAGGGTACAAGTGGAATGTTTTCCAAAAATGTGCGATGAAGGGTACTCACCCTCATCACCTGGTGAGTAGGATGATCAGGGACTCCCTGGTTTAGGGGAGGGCCTAAGGTGTTGGCTCAGCTGGTTTAGGCGTGAGCAGAAGGATCGTCCTCTCGTATAAGGATCGGTTTGTCATCTTTCATTACATGTACTCTCAAAAAGTACAACCACTCGAGGCTGTGTGGGCAGCCACTCGATCTAAACTCGTACGGTCCAACCCCAGGGTTATGAAGGCTGGGGTAGCACCGGGAGGATAAGGAGGGGGAATGTTTTGTCCGGTTTGGACATGGCGATGGCCTGACTCCTTCCGGTATAACCGTTAAGGTTCGGACGTACAAGGAAGGAAAGAGTTTCGGATTCGGGTCTCATTGGCCATGAGATCGCAGAGCCGGACTAGTGGGTAAAGTGTACCCCTCTGCGCAGAGTTTAAACCTATTCGAATAGTCCGTGTCCACTGGTATGGACGAGTCTGGTATGGTATGACAATTAGTGTTTCTACTACAACCAGGAACAGGGAAAGGTGTGTGTATGTTCTGAAAAGAAAGTGGTACCACGGGAGCGGGAAGCTCAGTGGTGGTCAAGCAAGTGTTACTTCTATTGTCTTGGGAAAACCATAAACAACGAATACTGCCTTTCTCTAAAAAAGTATGAGTGACCTCAACTCCACCATATAAAGCATGTACCTTATAGGTCACTTTCTCTTTACGGGAGCCGGGTGGGCTTGCGGAATACCTAGTGTATTCACCCAGATTTATTTATGTTTTTCAGCAGCTGAAGACTTCTTTTCTGCTATGCTTAATTGATGGGGCTGTGTCTTCACCCAGTTCTGCCTGTGGCCTGGGCTATTTTATCTTCCACTGCGCTTTATGTTTTTCGGCTCACTTTCGAGCTTGTATCCCCCGGTATTGTAATAACATTATTTCAGACTCTGTAACTATTTGAAGTAATGAATGTGGTTACTAGCATCCTGGGACTAGTAATTGTATCACATTTGAGTCCCAAAGAATCGGGACGCTTCAGGTGGTATCAGAGCCTATAGGACTGGCCGTAGACCACAGCCCTGACCTTAAAAGTTGCCTTAACAAGAAAACACCTCTTACCCCCCAAGAAACACTCTTTCCCCTTTCCCCGATATTAATAGACCTTTCTTTTCGTCTACCAGATGGAAAACCCCTGGGTGATTAGGACATCCTATTGCTCAGAGGAGGAAGGCTTTCCTCACCTTCTTCGGAGTTGCGCGCTACGCATGGGGATTCACAAGAAGCCCGAATATGTCTGGAAGGAGTACCGTGAAAATGGAATAGAAAAGTGCTCTATGGCGGTCTACTTGGGAGAAAGCCGGAACTACCCAAACCACCCTCCCTTCCAAATTACCTTCATCGGGCACCGCTTCCAAGACACTTGCCAGGGCGTTGCTCGAAAAGCCCTTAAACAACTGTGCCAAAACTATAGCCGAGAGATCTCTGAGACCCCCCTCCGATATTTCCCACCCAGCAAAAAAAACACCCCCACCTGGAGGAAAAGACTCCAGGCTCTGTCAGGAGGAGATCCCACAGAAGATGACCCCACTATCGTCTACATGGCCGGATACCTCCACACCCTCGACAACCACTACGATGAGCTCTCCTCCCACTGCACCCACCTAAACTCCCGAGTGGAAAGCCTAGAGCAGCAAGTCAAAGAGCTTAAGCAAGAGAAGGCATCCCTCCAGGAGAGTCTCAACATAGCAGAAGGCGAGGAAGCCAACACCCATGAGGCCTATCGAACCTTGAAGATGGACTATGACAAGAAGCTAAAGAAGCTCGCCCCCAAAAAGAAAATCCAGAAGAAGACCACCGACCAAGGATGCCAAACAGAGAAGAAGAAGAAGAAGGCCCCTCTATCCCTACCTCCCCCCAGAATAGATGATTGGTCCGACGACGAGGATATATCCCTAGCAAGCCTTGATGATCTTCTCAAGGCATTTGGGGACACCTTAGAGAAGGAGTTCGTTAGTACCTCGGGGAATGCTCTCGTGTAGTTCCACCTGTTGTAGTCTTATGCTTGTAATGTGATGGTGTAATGAATAAAATAACTTGGTTGAAAACAATTTGCATGTGCATAATAGTAACACTCTTCCCTGGAAGATGGCTTCGGATAAAACCACGCCTACCGCCTCCGGGATTGGAGCAGGGTTTCCCCTGAGAGTGGAAGGGGAAGCCGTTAGAGAAGAAAGTGAAACCCACCTCCCTGCACCTCCACCACTACCCTTAGACCTAGCCCAAGTTCTAGCCAATCAAACCCGACTCATCGAGGTCCTCACTTGAAATCTGGAAAATCAACGGCCGAATGGTGGAAGACCACAAGACAGAATGGGGGATTTCCTGAGACTCAAACCTCCCACGTTCGCCGGATCAAGCAGCCCCCTCGATGCAGACGATTGGATGCGCACGATCAAAAGGAAACTGGAAGCCTAGAAAATCAGCGTGTTCAACTGGCTGCCCACCAACTTTCTGGGATGGCCTTAGCCTGGTGGGACACCTTCAACGTCACCATCAGAGATGCTACCTGGGCAGAATTTGAAGCGGCTTTCCGGGAGCACCATGTGCCCCAAGGACTTGTACAGCTTAAGGAGGACGAGTTCCAAGAATTGACTCAAGACGGAAGGTCTGTCAGCGAATATGTGCACAAGTTCACAGAGTTAGCCCGCTACGCGCCAGATGATGTCAGTACCGAGGGCAAGAAGATGGCCCATTTCCTGAAGGGACTCAGGCCAGAACTCAAGACAATTCTGGCTAGCCAAGACTTCCTCAATTTCTCTCACCTTTCCAACAAGGCCATGCAAGTTGAAAGGGCAAAGGCGGAAGAAAAAGGGCATCTCAAAAAGAAGTTCCAGGTTCTCCGGGCACAGCAGCAGGACCGGCACCAGAAGACTCGATCATTTGGGTTTCCACCCAAGGGGCCAAACTTTAGTAGACCAGCTGGACCCACTCCATCACGATTCAGCCAGCAGAGTCAGAGCTCTTTCCATTCCCCCTCAGTGGCAAGCAACCAACCCCCGGCAAAAGCATGTTGGCACTGCGGTGATCCCAGTCACTTCAAGAACAACTGTCCGCAGCTGAAGCCACTAGGACCCGCCTACTCCAACTCGGTGAATGGCCCCAAGAATACCTCGGCATCTGCCCCAAGGCGCCCTCCGCCGTCAGCCAGCAGAACAAGGCTCCGTACCAAGGAAGGCCACGAGTAAATCACGTCGATGCCCAGGAAGCTCAGCAGGCTCCGGGAGTAGTACTCAGTGAGTTCCTTGTTGAATTTACTACCGCTACCGTACTTTTCGATTCTAGAGCATCCCACTCCTTCATAGCCACTAGCTTTGTGAAAAAGTATGGCATTCCCTCTACTCCTCTAGAGATTCCCTTGGTCACCCGAACCCCAGGGTCCGACCTTCTATGCCAGCTAAAATGCTCCCAAGTCAGAATCCTTTTAAGTGGGGTAGTATTCCTGGCAGACTTAACCGTCTTGCCATCCAAAGGAATTGATGTGATCCTAGGGATGGATTGGCTAACTAAACACAAAGGCATCATCAGTTGCGCGGACAAGACAGTTCTCCTCACCGACCAGCAGGGAAAGTCAGTCTCTTGTCAGGCACGGCCACCCGCCAGTGACCCAATGATGTTCAATCTAGCAACGGAAAGTATATCAGTAGTAGAAGAATTCATGGACGTGTTTCCAGAAGAATTGCCAGGAATGCCACCAGAAAGAGAAGTGGAGTTCTACATAGATCTGATCCCTGGAACAACACCCATCGCAAAGAGACCATACCGCATGGCTCCGACCGAGTTAGCAGAACTGAAGCTTCAAATCGCAGATCTTCAGCAAAAGGGATACATTCGTCCCAGCTCATCACCTTGGGGAGCACCAGTCCTATTCGTCTCTAAGAAAGATGGAAGCATGAGGATGTGTATTGATTACCGATCGTTAAATGAAGTTACCATCAAGAACAAGTATCCACTTCCTCGGATTGACGACCTCTTCGATCAGCTTCAAGGAGCCAAGTACTTCTCCAAGATAGACCTAAGGTCTGGTTACCACCAATTGAGGATTAAGGAAGCAGACATCCAAAAGACTACATTTGTCACCCGATACGGGCAATATGAATTCACAGTGATGTCGTTCGGACTCACAAACGCACCCGCCTTTTTAATGAACCTCATGAATAAAGTGTTTATGGAAGAGCTAGATAAGTTTGTCGTAGTCTTCATTGATGACATCCTTATCTACTCCAAGAACCGCGAAGACCATAAGCGTCACCTTCGGATCGTCCTCAGAAAACTCAGAGCACACCAACTTTATGCTAAACTCAGTCAATGTGAATTCTGGTTGGAAAAGATAGCCTTCCTTGGGCATATCTTAACCGCAGAAGGGATACAAGTGGACCCTTCCAAGGTGGAAGCAGTATCAAAATGGAGGCAGCCAACCAACGTCAGTGAAGTTCGAAGCTTCCTAGGAATGGCACGGTATTACCGCCGCTTCATCAAAGGATTCTCCAGCATAGCAAGACCGATGATAGAACTTCTCAAGAAAGACCATAAATTTGTGTGGACCCCAAAATGTGAAGGGAGTTTCCAGGTCATAAAGGAGAAACTCACAACAGCACCCGTTCTATCACTGCCAGATATTCATCAAGATTTTGTCGTCTTCTGTGATGCCTCGAGGCAAGGCTTAGGGTGTGTGCTAATGCAAAACGAGAAAGTCATTGCTTATGCATCACGCCTACTCAAGCCGCACGAACAGAATTACCCCACCCATGATTTGGAATTGGCAGCCATAGTGCATGCCTTGAAGATATGGAGGCATTACCTAATCGGAAACAAATGCCACATTTTCACCGATCACAAAAGTCTGAAGTATATATTCACTCAACCAGATCTCAACCTCCGTCAGCGAAGATGGTTAGAGCTGATCAAGGATTACGACCTAAAAATTCACTATCACCCCGGGAAGGCCAACGTGGTAGCCGACGCCCTCAGTCGAAAACCATTCGGAATAAAAGGAACCAACTTTTTAGAGGATTGGAAGAAAGAATCAGCGCAACTAAATGCATGTCTGGGAAACAACGACAGTCTCGAAGTCAAACCAATGCTGGAAGACCTCATATGCAAAGCTCAACGTCTAGACTCAGAGACAGCAAGACTTGTGGAGAAAGCCCGCAAGGAACAACTCCCGGACCTCAGGACAGATGACCAAGGAGTCCTTTCGTTCAAATACCGTCTGTGTGTACCAAAAGGGGAGGCCCGAGAAGTCCTACTCAAGGAAGCTCACGACTCGGCCTACTCCATCCACCCAGGAACTACCAAGATGTACCTGGACCTCAAAACCAGACATCTGCCAACGGACGAAGGCCGAACACCAAAAACCTGCAGGCCTATTACAACCCCTTCCGATACCTGAATGGAAGTGGGAAGAAATAGGCATGGACTTCGTAATCGGACTGCCCTAGACGCAAAAAGGGAATGATTCCATCTGGGTAATAATAGATCGCCTCACCAAGGTAGCCCATTTCATCCCAGTGAAAACTACCTTTGGAGGAGCCACCCTTGCCCGGATTTATCTCAAGGAGATAGTCAGACTCCATGGCATCCCAAGGAAGATAGTGTCAGACAGGGGAACCCAGTTCACATCCAAGTTCTGGACAAGCCTTCAGAAAGCTATGAGGACCAAGCTAGATTTCAGTACCGCTTATCACCCTCAGACAGATGGGCAGACAGAAAGAGTCAACAAAGTCCTTGAAGATCTGTTAAGAGCATGTGTGTTAGCTTTTGATAGAAGTTGGGAATCCAGTCTACCCTACGCAGAGTTCTCATACAACAATAGCTATCAGGCCAGCATCAAGATGTCGCCATTCGAAGCACTGTATGGACGGAAATGCCAGACCCCTCTCATGTGGTCCAACGTGGGGGAAAAAGCACTAGAAGGACCTGCTTTTGTCAAAGAGGCGGAAGAGAAAGTTGCACTGATCCGCAGAAGGTTACTTGAAGCTCAGAGTCGGCAGAAGAGTTATGCAGACAACAGGCGGAGGGAACTCCGATTTAAGGAAGGAGACTTCGTCTACCTCAAGGTTTCTCCAATGCGTGGTGTCAGGAGGTTCCAAGTAAAAGGGAAGCTAGCCCCGCGTTTCGTAGGTTATCCCATCATTGGCAGGGTAGGACCCGCAGCATACCATCTGGAATTACCGGAATCCATGTCCGACATCCACAATGTGTTTCACGTATCCCAGCTCCGCAAATGCCTGTAAGCACCAGAAAGTCACCTCGAAGAAGAGACAGTACAGATTCAGAAAGACCTTCAGTACCATGAAAAACCAGTGAAGATTTTTGATTCAGCAGTCAGAAAGACCCGCACCTCAGAAGTGAAGCTCTGTAAAGTTCAGTGGAGCAGAAGGAGAAGAGGAAGCTACCTGGGAGAGTGAGGACTCCTTGAGGAGGGAATACCCTTATCTTTTCTCAAATCCAGTCTAAATCTCGAGGGCGAGATTCCTTTAAGTGGGGTAGGTTTGTAACATCCCAAAATCCCACCCAAGGTTTGAAACCCTAACCTCCTAATTTCCCCCCCCCCCTTATTTTACCTTTTCCCCTTAACCCTACCCTTAGAACCCTATCTCATGTGCATACACTTGAAATAATTAGAGCACCTCACATAGACTATGTTTCCCACTCAAGATCACTTAGAAAATATTTTTGGTCTCCAAAGAAAAAGAATCAAAAAGAAACAAAAATAGAAAAAGGATAAGAAAGGAATTAGAATTAGAAAAAGAAAAAGAAAAAGAAAAACTCCCCCCCCCCTCCCTCGGCTGGGCCAAATTCCGGCCCAACCCGCGCGCGCCCGCACTTCCCCTCTTCTCTCCCCGGCCCAGGCGGCCCAACCCGCGCGCCGCTCCCTCCCACTGACACCCGGGCCCCGCCCGTCAGCGCCTCACCCCCTCCCTCTCGCGCCGCTTCCTCTCGCTGGCAGCCAGGGCCCACTTGTTAGTTCCAACCCCCTCGCCCATCCCTCACTGGCGCGTCCGCCACCGAGCGCCCCTCGCCTCGTCGCCTCGCCATTAATGCTCGCCAGCCTCCGCGACAACCCCGCCACTGTGCTTGAGCCGACCCCTCACCCCCCCCCCCCCCCCCCCGCCTGCCCGAGCCATCGCATCGGCGTTAGCGCCATTCCCGCCATCATGGCGAGCTCGCCGGTGCTCGCCGTCTCCTCCATCCCCCTCCCTCCCCCGAGCGCCTATAAAAGGACCCGCCCGAGCCCCGTCTTCGCCACACAGCTCCGGCCACCCCCACTGCCCTCCTCCCCGAGCCGTTCAAGCTAGCGCCGCCGTGCTCCCTTCACCACTCCGGTGAGCTCCCCTCTCCCTCTCTAGCGATCTTCCGTTCAATTAAGTTATGCCAAGAGCTCTGCCACACTCTCACGGTCACGACACGCCACTTCCCCCGTGCTATTGTGGCCGGCAACCTCACCAGCGGCATCACCGCCGCGGTCACCCGCCACCGTGCCGCGGATCGGCCGCCATAGGCCCCCGCAGGCGAAATTCGCCCCACCCCCGTGACCCCCATCAACCGCCCATGCTCCGCCACCGCTTCCCCACCGCAAAACCGGACCGACGGCGGAGAACCGCCGCGGGGCTCGCCGCCGACCGGCCCCGGTCGAGCCCTCGCCCCTCCCTCTATGCCGTTAACGTCGTTCCCTTCCCCCCTTCTCTCTGGCGTGCGGGCCCGCGCCGCATTGTCGTTCCCCCGCCGTCGCCCCGCGCGGCTGGGCCAAATGGGCCGAAAGCGCGCCCGCCCGCTCTCGCTTGCGCCTGCTGAGCCAAAATCCCCCCGGTCCAGTTGGCTGGAAAATCCTTTCTCTTTTTCTTTTCCCTTTTCTTTTTCCCATTTTCACATATATATTTAGATGCTAATATTTTATGCACAAAAATTGTCTAAATAAATTATTAGGGCACAAAAATAATAAAGTATAAAAATTTGCACACCCCACAAAGGTCACTATGTTTGATGTATTGTTATTATCTGTGTTTAATTAGCGGAAGAGGGATCCGATCCTCTGGAACTCTTAGCTCCGGAAGAAGGGCAAGAACCCGACCCCTCTGAGATTAACCTCTTGTGCCAGGAAAGCTTCGACGAAGGCAAGTCCATCCTTCCCTTGATGCATTATTTACCTATTTCTCTCTACCACTGCCTAAGCCTGGATTATGGGATGGGAATCGAATTGCATAGTGAGCATGAGAGAGCCCGCATTAACTATTACTTTGATTAAAAGATACGAGGCAAGTGAAAAGGGTACAAGTGGAATGTTTTCCAAAAATGTGCGATGAAGGGTACTCACCCTCATCACCTAGTGAGTAGGATGATCAGGGACTCCCTGGTTTAGGGGAGGGCCTAAGGTATTGGCTCTGGTTTAGGCGTGAGCAGAAGGATCGTCCTCTCGTATAAGGACAGGTTTGTCATCTTGCATTACATGTACTCTCAAAAAGTACAACCACTCGAGGCTGTGTGGGCAGCCACTCGATCTAAACTCGTACGGTCCAACCCCAGGGTTATGAAGGCTGGGGTAGCACCGGGAGGATAAGGAGGGGGAATGTTTTGTCCGGTTTGGACATGGCGGTGGCCTGACTTCTTCCGGTATAACCGTTAAGGTTCGGACGTACAAGGAAGGAAAGAGTTTCGGATTCGGGTCTCATTGGCCATGAGATCGCAGAGCCGGACTAGTGGGTAAAGTGTACCCCTCTGCGCAGAGTTTAAACCTATGCGAATAGTCCGTGTCCACTGGTATGGACGAGTCTGGTATGGTATGACAATTAGTGTTTCTACTACAACCAGGAACAGGGAAAGGTGTGTGTATGTTCTGAAAAGAAAGTGGTACCACGGGAGCGGGAAGCTCAGTGGTGGTCAAGCAAGTGTTACTTCTAATGTCTTGGGAAAACCATAAACAACGAATACTGCCTTTCTCTAAAAAAGTATGAGTGACCTCAACTCCACCATATAAAGCATGTACCTTATAGGTCACTTTCTCTTTACGGGAGCCGGGTGGGCTTGCGGAATACCTAGTGTATTCACCCAGATTTATTTATGTTTTTCAGCAGCTGAAGACTTCTTTTCTGCTATGCTTGATTGATGGGGCTGTGTCTTCACCCAGTTCTGCCTGTGGCCTGGGCTATTTTATCTTCCACTGCGCTTTATGTTTTTCGGCTCACTTTCGAGCTTGTATCCCCCAGTATTGTAATAACATTATTCAGACTCTGTAACTATTTGAAGTAATGAATGTGGTTACTAGCCTCCTGGGACTAGTAATTGTATCACATTTGAGTCCCAAAGGATCGGGACGCTTCACGGCGGAAAAGAGCTTTGTTGCTGCCCCGAAGATTGTGAAGTATACTGTGGCCTCTGTAGCTGACTTCCTCTGTCATCACTCTAAGTGGAGTTGAGAATTGACCAGACATGCCTCGGGTGGATTATTCCTCCGAAGCCCCTGGTCATCTCAGACAACCTATAAGCTTCCTCCCTTCTTTGGCGGAAGTCATTGTCAGCCCTGATGTACTTATCCATCTTTTGAAGTAGCTTTTCCAGAGTCTGTGGAGGCTTTCTAGCGAAGTACTAGGCAGTAGGTCCTGGACGAAGCCTCTTAATCATGGCCTGTTGGGGACATGTTCTCAAATGCTATGAATTAACAACAAGGCAACATAAAATGTTAAATGTTAAAGCCCTTCGTCCGCTGAAGCATTATTTCCCTGAGGATTTAATGAGCTTCGGACGAAGGTTATGGATGGTAAATTACTGTAACACCCTGAATTTGGGGTAGAATTTTTTCTTCTTTTCTCTCACCAAATTCGGGCGTTACTCTCTTTTCTCTTTCCCCTTTTGCTCCTTCTTCCCAATTTCAAATCAGTATAGCGGCAGGTGTCCGCGTCATGTATAAACCAAAACCTAAGTGTCATGGGTGTTGCATCATGCCGAAGCACATTTCTTTGTCTGATGTTGAGTGTTCGTCTCGTTCCGTTCCGGATTTTGATTCGCGTTTTAAGTTCGTTTAGTGGTCCGCGCTCGTCGTGGGTTTTCGATCCGCGAAGTGGCTCGGCCCAGCCCAACTTAGCCCAACCCAGCTCAGCCGGCCCGGCCCGCCCCGGCCTGCGCGCCCCTGGCGCCCAACCCCCCCCTGCGCCCCCCATCCTCTCTCTCTCCCTCATTTGGATCTCCCGCGCAACAACTTCCCTCTCCCTCTCCCACCTCTCTCTCCCCGTGGTGCCCTAGGGTTTGGAGACGGCGATCACTGGATTTTGGACCCCGAGGTGAGCTCCCCTCCCCTCCCCTTCTCCTCTCTCTCTCCCTCTCCCTCCTCTTCTTCCCCCCGCCCCCCCCCCCCCCCCCCCCCCCCCCCCCCCCCCCCCCGCGCGCGCCCTCCCTCTCCCCCTGCCCGCGCGCGACCCCGGCCTCCCCTCGCGCGGCGGCGTGCGGCCCCCGCTCGGCCCTCCCGGGCGGCGCTCGGCCGCCTGCCCCTGCCCGTCCCGTGGCGGCTCCCCGCTCGGCCCTCCCCGGCGGCGCTCGGCCCCGCTCGGCCCCTCCCCCTCCCTCCCCGGCGGCGCTCGGCCCCGTCCCGGCGGCGCTCGGCCCCCGCCCGGGCTCCCCGCTCCGCCCCTCCCCGGCGGCGCCCGGCTCGCCCGCTCGGCGCCCGTCCCCGGCTCCCCCGCCCGGCCTCCCTCCCGCGGCCTCGCCCGCCCCTTCCCCGACCCCGGCGGCCTCGCCCGCCCCTCCCCGGCCCCCGGCGGCCTCCCCCTCCCCTCCCCCCGACCCCGGCGACCTCGCCCGCCCCCCGCCCGTCCCCCGACCCCGCGGCGGCGATCCCGCCCGCCCCTGCTCGCCGGTTCGCGTCCCCGGCGCGGCCCCCGGCGCGGCTCCTGGCCGGTTCAACCGCTCCTGGCCGGTTCAACCGCTCCTGGCCGGTTCAACCGCCCTTGGGCCGGTTCAACCGCCCTCCCCCCCCCCCCGTTCGGCCGCCCGTTCCCGTCCCGGCCTCGCCCGACCGTATCTTCGCTCGCCCGCGCTCGGGGTGATTATTCGTTAATTAGCGTGTTGCGTCGCGCGCTTCGCCGCGTGACGGATTTGTCTAAATTCAGATTCTATCTTGTGTTGCGTCGTGCGCTTCGTCGCGCGACGATCCATTTTTGTTTCAGGTTGTTTAAGGTGTAACGCCGCGTGTGTATTCACGCGACGTTCCACTTTGGACTCAGTTTAGTCGACGTATGCCGTCGTGCGCTTCATCGCGTGATGTTTAACGTCTCCTCGTATCTAAGGCGAAGTGTCTCGTTGCGTGCTCGGTCGCGCGACGAGTCGTTAACTTTTTAATTTGTTTTAGAGAGCTTTGTCGCGCGTCTCGCCGCGCGACCATCCTTTTGTTTACCTCCACCTGCTTATAATAATTGGACATGAAACATGACTTTACTTTACGCTAAACATAGTGTCTACATTAAATTTCCTTCCATTAAGCGAGTGGTTAATTTATAATCATGTAACGTGATCGTTTCTCGACTGTCTTGTTCTCCTTCTCTCTTAACTATAACTGCAAGCCCGCGTAGAACGTCTGTTTACTTATTGCATTCTATTGTATGGTGTACTGTTCTTTTGTATTAAATATGTGGATGTATGTATGTTTGCAATCGCATAGAGAACGATCCGGTTGAAGAGCCCGAGGAACTCGCAGGAGAAGCCCCTGAGCAGCAGTCGGTTGGTGGAGGCAAGTGTCCTTTGACCTATCTCTGTCCTATTCATTATTTAATTCACCCCCCGCTTTACATATTTATACCTAAGGTTTGACTAGCTTTTGTTATCCCTATCCTTGCTTACTTATTTGGGTTGGATTATTACTGTTTAGCTTTATGCTATTGCTCAACTCTAATCAATGAACATGATGAGAAATATCTATGATACGCTGTTTTCCCTTCTCTTATTATGATGTTGTACTTGTGGCTTTAAGGGGGCTCGAGCGGTTTCTCGAGTGCCTCTCCGTAAGGACCTGTTCTATGGATGACCGCCCGAGAAAACAGTGCAACCATGAGGGTAGAATGGGGTGCCCTTAGCTGAATAATTAGAGGATCCGGGGTGTAGTTCACTTAGCCGTCGTGCCGTCAATGGGGCTCGGTGTATGCGGCTCGCTCTGCCAAGGTTGATTTGTCCCTTGGGGAGGAGTGTGGTACATTTAGGAAACCTAACGGGTGGCTACAGCCCCGGGGAATCTTTGTAAAGGCTACGTAGTGATGCCCTGCTGGGTCACCTTGGTAGTGATCAATGGAGAGTCATGATCTCCAGGCAGAATGGGAATCACGGCTTGTGGGTAAAGTGCACAACCTCTGCAGAGTGTTTGAAAACTGATATATCAGCCGTGCTCGCGGTTATGAGCGGCCAAGGGAGCTCCAGTGATTAGTGGTACTTGATCAGAGACATTGTGGTACAGGTGGTTATGAGATCGATGGTTCTGGTTATGACTATGGTGCTGGTAAGTGGTATTCTTTCCGTTTGGAAAGGGTACATCGGGCTAATAACTTGGGTTAATGTTAAAACTTGGCTTTCTACTAGTAAGTAATAATCTGACCAACTAAAAGCAACTGCTTGACTCATCCCCACATACAGCTAGTCCACTACAGCCAAACAGGATACTTGCTGAGTATGTTGATGTGTACTCACCCTTGCTCTACACACCAAACCCCCCCAGGTTGTCAGCATTGCAACCACTGCTCAGGCGAAGATGAAGCTGTGGAAGGAGACTTCCAGGAGTTCCAAGACTACGACGAGTTCTAGGTGTGGGTTAGCGGCAACCCCCAGTCGGCTGCCTGTGAAGGCCGCATTTATCTATGTTTCTTTTCCGCACTTTGATTTATTGTAAGAACTATATGGACGTCTCAGACGTATGATGTAATCAACTATTTCCCTTAATACTATTTTGAGCACTGTGTGATGATGTCCATGTTATGTAACTGCTGTGTACGTGAATAACTGATCCTGGCACGTACATGGTTCGCATTCGGTTTGCCTTCTAAAACCGGGTGTGACATAAGTGGTATCAAAGCCGTGCTGACTGTAGGACCGCTAACCTAGAGTAGAATGGTCGTTCTAAGGACTATAGACCTCTATCTCTGCCTTGACTTTGATATCCCTTCAAAAGTTGGTCATACCGACCAAACCTATATATGTTCTACTATATATTATACCTTGCTGAAAATCATGTTTTATTCTAATCCTTCATTTACTTATGATTCATTATTTGCTGGTCATATTAATTCTGTTCTCACCCTTTTGCTTGCGATGTCTTTTATAGATGGCTCGACTTAGACACACTGCACGAAAGTCAGTCATCCCCTTCTTACCCTCCCGCCTTGCTGAGCGTCCGCTTCGCCGTCCCGTGGCCGGACAGTCCAGCCACTTGGAGAGACTACACCACCGTCTGCATGAGGAGCAGGAACGTCGACGACAGGAGCAGGAGCAGCAGGGCTCTTCTTTCTCGCTCCACCAGGAGATAGAGTCTGTGAGGAGCTGCTCTCCTGTGCTTCCTCTGGAGGCGCCCCCTGCACCACCATTGGGCGTCCCAGCTTCTGGAGTAGCTGTTGGAGGAGACCCAGACGACGGAGGTGGCGACGACAGCTCGAGCCACGACACCGACTTCTCTGCTAACCTTGACCCGGAAGGATGGGTTGCTCGACCCATCACTCGCGACGCTGCTCGCGGGTGTCACTTCCACGATGCGCTCGACACCCTGCTACGTTGGGCATTTGACCGGCATACTTGGTCCGTCGAGTATCGCTGTGTGGTCTACCAGCACAGTCGCGGGGTCTACCCGGACCGCTGGGAGGCAACCTGCTTGGTGCGCTGCACGGAGAACAGTCTCCAGGGTGCTGAGGTCTGCTCAGAGCACTATTCTATCTCTGAGCGGGACTCAGCTGAGGCAGCCATGCAAGATGCTGCACGGCGTGCGCTTTCGCACTACTGCTCGGTTTTCGGTGGGGCAGCTGACGGTCTTGACCTGAAGTATTACCCCCGCCGTCCATCTAGCAGCACAGGAGGCGTGATTGTCTCACCTGTCGGTGAGGGCAATCCTAGGTTGAGCAGCACAGTCAACCTAGCCGCCGTGCTAAACACGGAGCTGGACCATGCACTAGACGAGCTGAGTAGGGCTCGTGCTGAGATCGCCCTGCTGCGGGCTGAGCGCGCGGAACGTCGTCACCTGGACGGTGGTTCCCCCGCTCCCGTCGGGACTCAGCACCCGTACCGCTCACCTCAGCGTGGACACCAGTCTTATGGCAATCCCGACTGCAAGACCAAGATAACTCTAGAACCATAGATCGTTAGAGTTGGATCTTGTAATTAATACGAAATATATATACATAGAAGCTTCAGTCTTAGCGTTAGTCCCAGTTTTAGTTAGTCTTAGTTAGACAGGGTAGTTTGCTATATCCTGTGCATTTATGTTTGTCATGATGAACTTTGTTTGGTTTGGATCTTTGTAATGATTGTCACCAGAGTGTGGGTATCCCCTGCATTTTGGTTCACCTATTATGTTAATAAAGTTAGTTATATAGTTGGGAAACCTTTTATTCCACTTTCCTCTTTATCTGAGAAGTTGTGTGGTCTGTGTTGGAGATCAGTGAAGACGCTCATCTGTTCAGTGCTGTTGAAGAATTCTATTCTCTTTCCTTATGCTGCAAGATTTGCCAGATCAGTTCTGATGTGTGGTTGCATTCTGCAGATGTCAGAGAACAGGCGCAGAGGAGGAAGGCGTGCTCAGCAGGAGCGAGCCGCTCCACGGGATGAGGTGCCCCAGCAGCAGCACCTGCCGCCCCCGCCCCCGATGTCCATCGAGCAGATGTTTCTGATGCAGACTCAGGCAGTTCAAGCCATCGGTCAGACTTTGGCCGCCATTCAGCAGCAGCAGCAGCAACAGCAGCAGGCCCCACCTCAGCCTCAGATGCCTCAGATGCCCAGAGACAAGCGTGCTGAATTCATGAGAGGTCATCCACCAACGTTCGCTCATTCTTCTGACCCTATGGATGCTGAAGATTGGCTGCGCACTGTGGAGCGGGAGTTGCATACCGCTCAGTGCGATGACAGGGAGAAAGTTCTGTATGGTCCCCGTCTGTTGAGAGGAGCAGCCCAGTCATGGTGGGAGTCTTATCTCGCCACCCATGCCCACCCTGACGCTATCACCTCGGAAGAGTTCAGAGGTAGCTTTCGTCAGTACCATGTTCCTGCAGGTCTGATGACAGTGAAGAAGGAGGAGTTCCTAGCTCTCAAGCAAGGGCCATCGTCTGTCAGTGAGTACCGAGACAGGTTTCTGCAGTTGTCTCGTTATGCTCCTGAAGATGTCAACACTGACGCCAAGCGACAGTACCGTTTCCTGAGAGGCTTGGTTGACCCTCTACAGTACCAACTGATGAATCACACTTTCCCGACATTCCAGCACCTGATTGACAGAGCAATCATGACAGAAAGGAAGCGTAAGGAGATGGAAGATCGTAAACGCAAGATCAGTGGACCCCAGCCTGGAAGCAGCAGTCGTCCTCGTTTCTCAGGCAATCAACCTCAGCAGTTCAGGCAGAACCAGCGTCCACCTCAGCAGCATCAGCAGTTTCAAAGGCAGTATCCTCAGCACCAGTACCAGAACCGTCAGAGCAATCAGTCAGGAGGTCAGTTTCAGAAGCAGAATCAGCAGGCACCTCGTCTTCCTGCCCCAGCAAACCAGCAGAACAGTCAGGCAGCACCAGCTTAGGTTGGAAACAGGGCATGTTTCCACTGTGGAGAGCAAGGCCACTGGGTGATGCAATGTCCGAAGAAGGCAGCCCAGCAGCAGTCAGGCCCCAATGCCCCAGCGAAGCAGAATGTGCCTCAGTCTGGAGCAGGCAATCGCCCTCAGCCGCGTTATAATCATGGAAGACTGAATCACTTGGAGGCTGAAGCAGTTCAGGAGACCCCCGGCATGATAGTAGGTATGTTCCCAGTCGACTCCCATATTGCAGAAGTGTTATTTGATACTGGAGCAACGCATTCTTTCATTACTGCATCATGGGTAGAAGCACATAATCTTCCAATTACTACCATGTCAACCCCCATTCAAATTGACTCAGCCGGTGGTAGAATTCGAGCCGATAGCATTTGTTTGAATATAAGTGTGGAAATAAGGGGGATAGCATTTCCCGCCAACCTTATAGTAATGGGTACTCAGGGAATAGATGTCATCCTAGGGATGAATTGGCTAGATAAGTATCAGGCAGTTATCAGTTGTGATAAGAGGACAATCAAGTTGGTGTCCCCACTAGGAGAGGAAGTGGTGACCGAGTTAGTCCCGCCTGAGCCAAAGAAAGGAAGTTGTTATCAGATAGCTGTTGATAGCAGTGAAGCAGACCCAATCGAGAGGATCAAGGTTGTGTCCGAGTTCCCGGATGTGTTTCCAAAGGACTTACCGGGTATGCCACCAGAGCGCAAAGTTGAGTTTGCCATAGAGCTTCTTCCTGGAACCGCCCCTATCTTCAAGAGAGCTTACAGAATATCTGGACCAGAGTTGGTTGAGCTTAAGAAGCAGATTGATGAGCTGTCAGAGAAAGGTTACATCCGGCCAAGCACCTCGCCTTGGGCCGCCCCTGTCTTGTTCGTGGAAAAGAAAGATGGCACCAAGAGGATGTGCATCGATTACCGAGCTTTGAATGAAGTCACGATCAAGAACAAGTATCCCTTGCCCAGAATAGAAGATCTGTTCGACCAGTTGAGAGGAGCCAGTGTGTTCTCCAAGATTGATCTGAGGTCAGGTTATCATCAGCTCAGGATCCGACCTTCGGACATTCCGAAGACGGCATTTATTACCAAGTATGGTTTGTATGAGTTCACAGTGATGTCTTTTGGTTTGACCAATGCGCCAGCGTTCTTTATGAACTTGATGAATAGTGTATTCATGGATTACCTTGATAAGTTTGTGGTGGTATTCATTGATGACATTCTGATTTACTCTCAAAGCGAAGAAGAGCATGCAGATCATTTGAGGATGGTGTTGCAGAGATTGCGAGAGCACCAGTTGTATGCAAAATTGAGCAAGTGTGAGTTCTGGATCAGTGAAGTCCTGCTCTTGGGTCATATAATCAACAAAGAAGGATTGGCTGTTGATCCGAAGAAAGTGGCAGACATTTTGAACTGGAAAGCGCCAACAGATGCTCGAGGAATCAAGAGTTTCATTGGAATGGCCGGATATTATCGGCGATTCATTGAAGGGTTTTCGAAGATTGCGAAACCAATGACAGCATTGCTAGGCAACAAGGTTGAGTTCAAGTGGACCCAGAAATGTCAAGAGGCCTTTGAAGCGCTGAAAGGGAAGTTGACTACAGCGCATGTCTTAGTCTTGCCTGACGTGCACAAGCCCTTCTCGGTGTATTGTGATGCTTGCTACACAGGTTTGGGATGTGTGTTGATGCAAGAGGGAAGAGTTGTGGCTTACTCGTCCCGACAGTTGAAGGTTCATGAGAAGAATTACCCAATCCATGATCTAGAGTTGGCAGCAGTGGTTCACGCACTGAAGTCATGGAGGCACTATCTGTATGGACAGAAATGCGATGTTTACACAGATCACAAGAGTCTGAAGTACATATTCACTCAGTCAGAGTTGAACATGAGGCAACGAAGATGGTTAGAGTTGATCAAAGACTATGAGTTGGAGATTCATTACCATCCAGGCAAAGCAAACGTAGTGGCAGATGCTTTGAGCAGAAAGAGTCAAGTCAATCTGATGGTCGCTCGTCCGATGCCTTATGAGTTGGCCAAGGAGTTTGACAGGTTGAGTCTCGGATTTCTGAACAATTCGCGAGGAGTCACAGTCGAGTTGGAACCTACCTTAGAGCGCGAAATCAAAGAAGCGCAGAAGAATGATGAAAAGATCAGTGAGATTCGGCGACTGATTCGAGATGGCAGAGGCAAAGATTTTCGAGAAGATGCAGAAGGCGTGACATGGTTTAAAGACCGCTTGTGTGTTCCCAATGTCCAGTCCATTCGGGAGTTGATTCTTAAAGAAGCTCATGAGACAGCCTATTCGATCCACCCTGGCAGTGAGAAGATGTATCAGGATCTGAAGAAGAAATTCTGGTGGTACGGAATGAAGAGGGAAATCGTAGAGCATGTGGCTATGTGCGATAGTTGCCGAAGAATTAAGGCAGAACACCAGAGACCTGCTGGATTGTTGCAACCGTTGCAGATCCCTCAGTGGAAATGGGATGAAATCGGTATGGATTTCATAGTCGGATTGCCTCGCACTCGAGCCGGCTACGATTCCATCTGGGTAGTAGTGGACCGCTTGACCAAGTCAGCCCACTTCATACCTGTCAAGACCAACTATAGCAGTGCCGTATTGGCAGAATTGTATATGTCTCGGATCGTTTGTCTTCATGGTGTGCCAAAGAAGATAGTGTCAGACAGAGGAACGCAGTTCACCTCTCATTTCTGGCAGCAGTTGCATGAAGCTTTGGGCACGCATCTGAATTTCAGTTCAGCTTATCACCCGCAGACAAATGGCCAGACTGAAAGGACCAATCAAATTCTTGAAGACATGTTGAGAGCCTGTGCGTTGCAAGATCAGTTCGGATGGGACAAGAGATTGCCTTATGCAGAGTTTTCCTATAACAATAGTTACCAGGCCAGTTTGAAGATGTCACCATTTCAGGCGCTCTATGGAAGGAGTTGTAGAACTCCGTTGCAATGGGATCAGCCTGGAGAGAAGCAAGTGTTTGGGCCAGACATTCTGCTTGAAGCCGAAGAGAACATCAAGATGGTCCGAGAGAATCTGAAGATAGCGCAATCGAGGCAGCAAAGCTATGCAGACACAAGAAGAAGAGAGCTGAGTTTCGAAGTCGGAGACTTTGTCTATCTGAAAGTGTCACCGATCAGAGGAGTCAGAAGATTCGGAGTGAAAGGCAAGCTAGCACCCCGCTACATTGGTCCGTATCAGATTCTTGCAAGACGTGGAGAAGTGGCCTATCAGCTCAGTCTACTAGAGAATTTGTCTGCTGTGCATGATGTCTTTCATGTGTCTCAGTTGAAAAAGTGCTTGCGTGTGCCAGAAGAGCAGTTGCCAGTGGAAGGTCTTGAAGTCCAGGAGGACTTGACCTACGTTGAGAAGCCAGTGCAAATCCTTGAGGTTGCAGACAGAGTCACCCGAAGGAAGACCATCAGAATGAGCAAAGTCAAATGGAATCATCACTCTGAGGAAGAAGCAACCTGGGAGCGTGAAGATGATCTGTTGGCTAAATACCCTGAGCTCTTTGCTAGCCAACCCTGAATCTTGAGGGCGAGATTCTTTTAAGGGGGATAGGTTTGTAACGCCCTGAATTTGGGGTAGAATTTTTTCTTCTTTTCTCTCACCAAATTCGGGCGTTACTCTCTTTTCTCTTTCCCCTTTTGCTCCTTCTTCCCAATTTCAAATCAGTATAGCGGCAGGTGTCCGCGTCATGTATAAACCAAAACCTAAGTGTCATGGGTGTTGCATCATGCCGAAGCACATTTCTTTGTCTGATGTTGAGTGTTCGTCTCGTTCCGTTCCGGATTTTGATTCGCGTTTTAAGTTCGTTTAGTGGTCCGCGCTCGTCGTGGGTTTTCGATCCGCGAAGTGGCTCGGCCCAGCCCAACTTAGCCCAGCCCAGCTCAGCCGGCCCGGCCCGCCCCGGCCTGCGCGCCCCTGGCGCCCAACCCCCCCTGCGCCCCCCATCCTCTCTCTCCCTCATTTGGATCTCCCGCGCAACAACTTCCCTCTCCCTCTCCCACATCTCTCTCCCCGTGGTGCCCTAGGGTTTGGAGACGGCGATCACCAGATTTTGGACCCCGAGGTGAGCTCCCCTCCCCTCCCCTTCTCCTCTCTCTCTCCCTCTCCCTCCTCTTCTTCCCCCCCGCGCGCGCCCTCCCTCTCCCCCTGCCCGCGCGCGACCCCGGCCTCCCCTCGCGCGGCGGCGTGCGGCCCCCGCTCGGCCCTCCCCGGCGGCGCTCGGCCGCCTGCCCCTGCCCGTCCCGCGGCGGCTCCCCGCTCGTCCCTCCCCGGCGGCGCTCGGCCCCGCTCGGCCCCTCCCCCTCCCTCCCCGGCGGCGCTCGGCCCCGTCCCGGCGGCGCTCGGCCCCCGCCCGGGCTCCCCGCTCGGCCCCTCCCCGGCGGCGCCCAGCTCGCCCGCTCGGCGCCCGTCCCCGGCTCCCCCGCCCGACCTCCCTCCCGCGGCCTCGCCCGCCCCTTCCCCGACCCCGGCGGCCTCGCCCGCCCCTCCCCGGCCCCCGGCGGCCTCCCCCTCCCCTCCCCCCGACCCCGGCGACCTCGCCCGCCCCCCGCCCGTCCCCCGACCCCGCGGCGGCGATCCCGCCCGCCCCTGCTCGCCAGTTCGCGTCCCCGGCGCAGCCCCCGGCGCGGCTCCTGGCCGGTTCAACCGCTCCTGGCCGGTTCAACCGCCCTTGGGCCGGTTCAACCGCCCTCCCCCCCGTTCGGCCGCCCGTTCCCGTCCCGGCCTCGCCCGACCGTATCTTCGCTCGCCCGCGCTCGGGGTGATTATTCGTTAATTAGCGTGTTGCGTCGCGCGCTTCGCCGCGTGACGGATTTGTCTAAATTCAGATTCTATCTTGTGTTGCGTCGTGCGCTTCGTCGCGCGACGATCCATTTTTGTTTCAGGTTGTTTAAGGTGTAACGCCGCGTGTGTATTCACGCGACGTTCCACTTTGGACTCAGTTTAGTCGACGTATGCCGTCGTGCGCTTCATCGCGTGATGTTTAACGTCTCCTCGTATCTAAGGCGAAGTGTCTCGTTGCGTGCTCGGTCGCGCGACGAGTCGTTAACTTTTTAATTTGTTTTAGAGAGCTTTGTCGCGCGTCTCGCCGCGCGACCATCCTTTTGTTTACCTCCACCTGCTTATAATAATTGGACATGAAACATGACTTTACTTTACGCTAAACATAGTGTCTACATTAAATTTCCTTCCATTAAGCGAGTGGTTAATTTATAATCATGTAACGTGATCGTTTCTCGACTGTCTTGTTCTCCTTCTCTCTTAACTATAACTGCAAGCCCGCGTAGAACGTCTGTTTACTTATTGCATTCTATTGTATGGTGTACTGTTCTTTTGTATTAAATATGTGGATGTATGTATGTTTGCAATCGCATAGAGAACGATCCGGTTGAAGAGCCCGAGGAACTCGCAGGAGAAGCCCCTGAGCAGCAGTCGGTTGGTGGAGGCAAGTGTCCTTTGACCTATCTCTGTCCTATTCATTATTTAATTCACCCCCCGCTTTACATATTTATACCTAAGGTTTGACTAGCTTTTGTTATCCCTATCCTTGCTTACCTATTTGGGTTGGATTATTACTGTTTAGCTTTATGCTATTGCTCAACTCTAATCAATGAACATGATGAGAATATCTATGATACGCTGTTTTCCCTTCTCTTATTATGATGTTGTACTTGTGGCTTTAAGGGGGCTCGAGCGGTTTCTCGAGTGCCTCTCCGTAAGGACCTGTTCTATGGATGACCGCCCGGGAAAACAGTGCAACCATGAGGGTAGAATGGGGTGCCCTTAGCTGAATAATTAGAGGATCCGGGGTGTAGTTCACTTAGCCGTCGTGCCGTCAATGGGGCTCGGTGTATGCGGCTCGCTCTGCCAAGGTTGATTTGTCCCTTGGGGAGGAGTGCGGTACATTTAGGAAACCTAACGGGTGGCTACAGCCCCGGGGAATCTTTGTAAAGGCTACGTAGTGATGCCCTGCTGGGTCACCTTGGTAGTGATCAATGGAGAGTCATGATCTCCGGGCAGAATGGGAATCACGGCTTGTGGGTAAAGTGCACAACCTCTGCAGAGTGTTTGAAAACTGATATATCAGCCGTGCTCGCGGTTATGAGCGGCCAAGGGAGCTCCAGTGATTAGTGGTACTTGATCAGAGACATTGTGGTACAGGTGGTTATGAGATCGATGGTTCTGGTTATGACTATGGTGCTGGTAAGTGGTATTCTTTCCGTTTGGAAAGGGTACATCGGGCTAATAACTTGGGTTAATGTTAAAACTTGGCTTTCTACTAGTAAGTAATAATCTGACCAACTAAAAGCAACTGCTTGACTCATCCCCACATACAGCTAGTCCACTACAGCCAAACAGGATACTTGCTGAGTATGTTGATGTGTACTCACCCTTGCTCTACACACCAAACCCCCCCCCCAGGTTGTCAGCATTGCAACCACTGCTCAGGCGAAGATGAAGCTGTGGAAGGAGACTTCCAGGAGTTCCAAGACTACGACGAGTTCTAGGTGTGGGTTAGCGGCAACCCCCAGTCGGCTGCCTGTGAAGGCCGCGTTTATCTACGTTTCTTTTCCGCACTTTGATTTATTGTAAGAACTATATGGACGTCTCAGACGTATGATGTAATCAACTATTTCCCTTAATACTATTTTGAGCACTGTGTGATGATGTCCATGTTATGTAACTGCTGTGTACGTGAATAACTGATCCTGGCACGTACATGGTTCGCATTCGGTTTGCCTTCTAAAACCGGGTGTGACAATTACGAAGGTCCTACCTTCATAATTAGAAATAAAATAATGCGAAATGAAATATAAAATATAAAACGTTAAAGAATACCAAGAATAAATAACATCATTTACTCATTTTATCATATAAATAGAAATATTAAAACATGATATTTAGTTACATTTATACCTTCGCCTTGACAGAAAACAATAATTCCAGAGTGATGCGTTAGCAATTACAGGATTCCGTGAACAGTAAAGGAGTACTGTTCACTATTTATAGGCACAAGACACAGCCTGTAAGAAATTACAATCATACCCCTTACAAAAGATTACAATTATGACTCAGACCCTTATGGCCTAAAAAGTCATTCCATCTTTAAGTCGGTTCGACCCTTCATCTTCGGATACGCTATAATATCGAAGCTTCATGAGCGGTAGCTTCGGTATCACGTATAAACAGGTTTTGCCGAAGGTGTTTCTTCCTGTAGGACCTTCGGCGACGAAGCATGGTCCCAACAGTAGCCCCTTCGCGGTGCTAGATCATTTTTCGTAACGAGCTTGATCCGTGAAAAAAGTCTCTTAGGCTTCAGGAAGCCGAAGGTCCGAAAAACACCTTCCCTGAGCTCGTTGCCGGGAAACGATACAATTTCCGAGCGCGAAGCGGTCCCACCATGCAGGTTCACCTTCTCGGGTTTTGTGGCCCACCGTTCAGTGGGTGCGAGCGACTGTTTGTCCGGTGTAAAAGACTTGACGATTCATCTTCTTACCTGCAACACTATATAAACAGACGGGTAGGTGTGAAGTTACCACAGCATTCATTGCTATTGCACTGTTTTGCTGCCAAAAATTTAACCATAGCCGAAGCTTGACTTTTGCATTCAAACGAAGCACCACTTTGGATTCTGCTTTGTCACAAGAAGAGCTTCAGAAAAAAGGTTATTAATTTCCAAAAAACTTGCAAAAAATTTATAATCAAATGGCCAGAGTACGCTCCACTGCTAGGGTTGAGCGTGATGGAGATGAGACCGAAGCCACTGAAACTGTTCCGATTTCCGAAGCAATGAGGCGTTCTGGGCTGGTTTTCATCAGAGGACACACCTGCTGCCGAAGCAACACAAGCTGATGTTGAAGAAGTTGGTTCCGAAGATGAGTATAGCTGCGGGGTGCCAAGTAAACCTAGTCATCTGGACTTTGGAAAGTCCACCATCTCTGAAGCTGGGTTATTTTAGTGAGGCCAAGAAGGAATTAATTCGTTTTGGTGGAGAAGAAACTATCCCAAAGCCAGGAAAGGATGAGGTAGTAGTCTTCAAAAGTTTTCTTAAAGCTGGTTTAAGATTCCCCCTAAACAAGATGATTGCTATTGTACTGAAGAAGTTTGGGGTTTACCTTCATCAGATGACCCCTAATGCTATCGTTAGATTAAGTGTTTATATTTGGGCCCTTCGTAGCCAGGGAGTGGAACCGTTCGGTGAGGGTTTCTGCCGAGTTCATGAATTACACTACCAGACTAAAGCCAGAGGAGATGGTCTGCACAAGAATTTTGGCTGCTACAACTTTGCTTATCGCAAGACTACAAAGTTTCCAGTGATAAGCTACTGAAGCAAATGGCCAGCCGGATGGAAGTCTGAATGGTTTTATGTTAAAGTTGATGAAGATGAAGATAAATTGGTCTAGAGTCCGCTAGAACTAACCTTCGGAGAGACGAGGCCCCGATGCAACATGATAATGGGGAGCCCGAGTCAGATTGCTTGGGCTGAATTTCGAGTGATTTCAGATCATATTGGCACTAGAGACTTAGTGCAGGAATTTTTGGCTTTTAAAGTGTTCCCAACACTAAGGGAGTGGGAGATGCCGAAGCTAGAGGGAGAAAAGAAGAAGGGAGAACTTGTTCGATTGCCTTATCACTACAAGTTTAAGAAACACTTTAAAGCACCCTGCCAGGAGTGGTTGGACACAATCGAGGTTATGTGCAACGATATCCTCGGTAATTACTCTAAGAAAGAAGATCAGCTAATGACTGCGGCCTTCGGCACTCGTTCGAAACGAAGATTGAATCGGGTGCTAGATGCCTTGAATTTTGACTACCCTGATTATGAGCAACTGGGCGGAAATGCCGAAGGCTAGAAAAGAAAAAGGATTGCCAGCGTCCTTGACAAAGAAGGCACCAAATTGGCTAAAAAGGACAAAGAAATTTCTGAGAAAGGAAAACTGAGTCCTGAGCCGAAGATGGCTGCTCCAAGGAAAAGAAAAGTTGCATCCCCAAAACCAACGACGTCGGCCCAAGAGGAGGAAGCTCCTGCAACACCTTCTGCTGCCGAAGTGGAAGAGATTCTAAAGGTAATGATTGAACCTTTGCCTATCAAGCTAAGTCCGCTGGCGCCAGAACTGACGAAGTTTTTTCAGAAGGAAAAAGAACCTTCGGCAACAGAAAGTCCCGCTAAGCCGAAAAAACGGAGAATTATCCAAGTGGCCGATGTTATTCATCAGACACCGCCACCGACATCGGCGTCAAAAATATCATTTATTGAAAGCGCTGTCACTGCCGAAACCACAGCCACCGGAGCCGCCACCGAAGCCGAAGCTACCGGAGCCAAAACCGAGACCGCCGAAGATCCTAATTTAGAAACCACACTTGGTGATATTGATAACATGCTTCTGAAAATGGCTGAAGAAGAAGCTGCTGCGGCCGCGGTGGACATGACAATTGAGAAAGGAAAAAAGCAAATTGAAGACACTTTGGAAGAGGAAAACTTTAATTTTCAAGATATACTTGGACAAGAATTATCAGAAACTAAAAAAGAAGAGCTAAAGAAATATGCTATATCCTGTGGATACAAACCAGGGTCTCTGCTGTTTGGCGGAGTCAACGAGGGGAAACTAAGATGCCTTCGGAATCGAACCGAGGCCAAGGTTGTTAGGACTTTCTCAAAGAGCGTTGGTCTGCCGAAGATTGAAGCGGACCTCTGCAGGTACCAGCGACAGCATATCGCCGGTAGCTTGCTCTATGCTAATTTCAAGGTACAAACTCAACTTTTTATTGTTTTTTTAATTAAGATGTTTTCTGACGAAGGTTGTTTTGGCAGAGTATTTTACTAAGTAAGGTGTTGAGGATGCAACACGATCTTGAAGACGAGAAAAACGGAGCTACCATCAAAGATCTAGAAAACAAAGTCGAAAGTTACGAAGCTGCTTTGAAGAAAAAGGACTTCGTCATTCAAGACCTTGAAAACAAAGCTAAAAATCACGAAGCTGCCTTGGAGAAGAAAGACTTCGTCATCCACTCTATGGAAGGTTCACTGGCTGAAGCTCAAGCCAAAATTGAGAAATTAAACAACGAATTACTCATAAATTCAGAAAAATCTGAGCAAGAAAAGAAGAATCTCGAAACAAGTCTCAAGGCCGAAATTGAGAAGAATTCAAATTTACAGAAATCATTGAAGGAGCTTCAGGAAAAATGCTTAGATTTCGGCAACTGATGTGTGCAGCGGCTGAAGGATGTGTTTTACTCAATTGGAGCCAGCTCTAATAAGTTTACACCTTCAGCTGAAAACCTGCCAAGCACCTTTGAATACATTGAGGGCGAAGTTGATGCACTTGACGAAGTTATCGTTGGGCATGCCGATTTCTGCGCCTTGTTAGCTTCTCGAGGCACGACTACTGCTTTCCTGAAGGCTGGCTGTACACACGGGAAAATTATTAATAGGCCAAACTTCAGCTTGTCGCCAGCAGATTTGGTTGACATCCCCAGCCTAGCTCGAAGCATAGGGAACAGGTTTATGACCTAGATTTGGATAAACGGCGGGCGAAAAATGGCTGGTGACGATGCTCGGAGCCACCTTAAGCCAGTGAGAAACTTATACTTGTTACTTTTACCTTCTCCTTGAACTTTGCGCCTTTCTCATTCCGTTTTAATATGTACAGGATGATGATGCTGAAGAATGACGAGCTGAAGCCTTAACAAATGCTCCGAAAGACTTTTCTGCATAGGATTCTAGAGAAAATTTTGTAATATGATTGTAAACAAACTTATGTAAATTTGTGTGTACCTTGTAATATATCTTTTCCCCTTTGTCCGTGTACAACCTGCTTTGCTGTGGACGAAATTTTCTTTTTGAGCCGAAGGCGAAAAACACCTTCCCTTCTTTTCGTACACAACGAAGCATGAAAATTTCTTCTTTCTCCGAAGCTTTATCCTCATAGCCGAAGCATCTGCCTTTTCTGTATAATATGATGATAATGATCCTATGTATGTCTAAATGAATGTTTATGAATGCAAATGTCATGATGTAATGTATCGTGCAAATGAATATCCGAATATATATATTCGAAGCCATAATCATTGCCTTCATTCCCTTGGGAATGACTCAAAATCTTTTCGCCGCTTATTTTTCGGCTTCACCGTTTATTTTTCGGTGTATCAGCGCTGACTTTCCGCTGTAAGCCTCCCTTAGGAGCTTCTTTGCCTTTTACTTCGACGGAATCAGCGTTTATTTTTCGCTGCAAGCCTCCCTTAGGAGCTTCTTCGCCTTTTACTTCGGCGGAATCAGCGTTTATTTTTCGCTGTAAGCTCTGCATTCCCTTAGGAATGACTTTTGAGCTTCTCCCTGTTTTCTTTTCTTTTTCCTTTGCACTCGATGGTGCGTTCTCAGCTTTTACATTTACATCTTTGGGGGATATCGCTTTATAGAATTGAAATAAGAAAAAGAAAAATTACATGTTGTGGCCCCATTAAAAACCTTTCTCCCCTTTGGAAAGGAAAAGGGTGCCACAAGAAAGAATAGAAAAAAATTACATCAAGCTAAACATAATATCGTCGAAGCTCATCCGCATTCCATGATCTAGGAATGTCGTTGTCGTCCATATCCTTCAATCTGTAGGAACCGGGTCTTGACGAAGATACTACCAGAAAAGGTCCTTCTCACTTCAGCTGTAACTTGCCTACTGTCTCTGGGTTGGCTACTCTTCGAAGCACCAAATGTCCTAGTTCAATGTTCTTTAGTCGAACCTTTCTATCACGCCATTTTATTGTTTCAGCTTGGTATTTATTGATGTTTTCCACAGCTTGAAGCCTGATCCTTTCTATAGCATCTTTTTCCACAGAGTAATCAGCTTCAGCTTCGTCTTCTGCCAAAGCTACTATTCTTATTGATCCTGCTTTGGCTTCTTCCGGAGTTATTGCTTTGTCACCAAACAATAATTTGAATGGTGTAAAACCTGTTGATCTTGATATTGTTGTGTTGTGGCTCCACACCACTTTGATTAATTCATCTGGCCACTTTCCCCTGGGCTGATTGAAGATTAACTTTATTATTCCTGTCATTATGATGCCATTAGCCCTTTCAACAAGTCCATTTGACTCCGGATGCCGAACTGATGCAAAATGGATCTTCGTGCCAATTTGTTCACAAAATTCTCTGAAAGCTTCGGAATCAAACTGTGTTCCATTATCCACAGTAATAGCCTTCGGCACTCCGAAGCGACAGACAATATTTTGCCAGAAAAACTTTTGAATAGTAACCGAAGTTATTGTAGCTAAAGGCTTTGCCTCAATCCACTTAGAAAAATATTCCACTGCCACTACAACATATCTTAAGTTCCCTTGTGCTGGTGGTAACGGACCTAACAAATCAAGACCCCACCTTTGCAATGGCTAAGTGGGTTGTATTAACTGGGTTAGAGACAAAGGCTGTTTTTGATCTCTTGCACATTTCTGACAGCCTTCGCACTTTTGGACTAATTCCGCTGCATCCGAAGCTGCCTCTGGTCAATAAAATCCTTGACGAAAAACTTTTCCAAGCAAAGGCCTAGATCCAATGTGAGATCCACACAGGCCTGCGTGTATTTCCTTCATCAATTCTATACCTTCGGCTCTGGATAAACACTTGAGTAATGGAGAACAGACCCCATGCTTGTACATGTCCCCTTCTATTATAACATATGGTCGAGCTCTTGCCTCTATCCTCCTGTTATAAGCTTCGTCATCTGAAAGAAAGTTACCCTGAAGGAAAGAGATGATCTCAGTTCTCCAGTCTTCACTATAAACAAGGGATATATTGAGGACTGCTCTTTCAAGAAGTTCAACCGAAGGTGCTTTTATTGTTTCGAAAAATACTTCCGAAGGTAAGGGCAGCCCCTGTGCTGCTGATTTGGCTAGCAAATCAGCATGTTCATTTTCTCCTCGAGGAATATTTTTGACAGAAAACCCTTCAAAGGAAGCCTCAATCCTTCGGACTGTGTCTAAATATTTCTCAAGCTTCGGGACTCTTGCTTTACAACTCTTGTCAATATGACCAGAAATAACCTGGGAATCAGTTTTAAGAACTGCCCTTTTAATTCCCATTGCCTTTAACTTCCGAAGACCCAAGAGCAAAGCTTCGTACTCAGCAATGTTATTTGTGCAACTGAAATCAAGTCTTGCTGCGTAGCAAGTTTTAACTCTGGAGGGTGCGACCAACACAGCGGCTGCTCCTGCCCTGAAGGTTCCCCAAGAACCATCGCAGAATACTGTCCAAACTTCAGTGTCTTTACTCGCTTCTTCTTTCTGAGCCCCTGGCGTCCAGTCAGCAATGAAGTCTGCTAACGATTGGGACTGAATCGAAGATCTATGCACATAATCAATGCAGAACTCATTGAGTTCCGCAACCCATTTTCCAACCCTTCTAGTAGCTTCTCTATTTCTCATAATATTCTTCAATGGTTGTGAAGAAGGGACAATTATATTGTATGCTTGAAAATAGTGCCGAAGCTTCCTGGAGGCCATCAAAACAGCATACAGCACCTTCTCCAATTCTGTATAATTTTTCTTTGATAAACTAAGAACTTCGGATACAAAGTATATTGGGGCTTGCTTTTTGACTTGCCCTTCAAGCTTCTCTTGGACAAGTGCTGCACTTACCGCTGAGTGCGAAGCTGCCACATATAACAATAGAGGAGCCCCTGGCGTTGGTGGATTTAGCGTCGTTAGGTCTATCAAATATTGCTTCAGCTCTTCGAAGGCTCTCTGCTGAACTGGTCCCCATTGAAAAACTTCGGCTGACTTCAGCACTTCGAAGAATGGTAAATTTCTCTCTGCTGATCTAGATATGAATCTGTTGAGAGATGACAGTCTTCCTGTCAATCTTTGGGCCCCCTTCTTTGTGCTTGGTGGTTCCATTCGAAGGATAGCTTCGATTTTATTTGGATTAGCCTTAATCCCTTTTGTTGAAACTAGGCAGCCAAGGAATTTCCCCTTCTTCACTCCGAAAACACATTTTTCTGGATTTAGTTTTAGACCAGCCTGTCTAAAATTAGCGAAAGTCTCCTGCAGATCAGTAATGTGATTTTCTTGCTTCGTGCTTTTTACAATGATATAATTAACATAAGTTAGCACATTTTTGCCTATCTGAGAATGAAGAACCTTTGATGTCATTCTGATGAAGCTTCCTCCAGCATTCTTGAGCCCCTCAGGCATCCAAAGGTAACAATATGTTCCGCTAGGGGTTATGAAGCTGGTTTTTTGCTCATCCTCCTTCTTCATCCAAATTTGATGATAGCCTGAATAACAATCCAATAGACTCATAAGTTCTGATGAAGCTGCTGCATCAACTAGGGAATCGATCCTTGGCAATGGAAACTCATCCTTCGGACAAGCCTTGTTGAGATCAGTAAAATCAATACACATCCTCCATTTGCCATTGGCCTTTTTTACCATAACAGTGTTAGCCAGCCATTCTGGATACTTCACTTCTCTAATAACTCCGACACTGCGGAGTCTTTTTACTTCATTTCGAGCACCTTCGGCCTTGTCATCAGACATCTTCCGAAGCCTCTGCTTTCTGGGTCTGAAAGATGGATCAACATTGAGCGAGTGTTCAATAACATCCCTGTTGACGCCACAGAGATCGTTAGCCGACCATGCAAAGACATCTTTGTTGTTGAAGAGAAACCTTATCAGGGTTTTCTCTTGTTGCTCAAACAATTGAGATCCCAGCAGCACCTTCTGCTCTGCGATATCTTCGCATAAAAGCATGGGTTTCGGCTGATCGGCCGAAGCAGCCTTCTCCCTTCTGTACTTGTACTGTTCACAAGCTTCGGCTTCATCTATATTGTGGATTGCTTTTGAATCAGTCCAATTCCCTCGGCCTTTCTAGCAGCTTCCTGACTCCCATGAATAGCAATAGGTCCCTGATCCGAAGGTATCTTCATGCAAAGATATGCTGGATGAAGAATTGCTTCGAAAGCATTGAGTGTTCCACGACCAATGATAGCATTGTAAGGATACTCCATGTCGACAATGTCAAACACAACTTGCTCAGTCCTTGTATTGTTGACAAATCCGAAGGTCACTGGCATGATAATCTTACCAAGTGCTACAATCTGCCTTCCTCCGAAGCCACAAAGAGGGTGCGTAGCATCATGAATCTTGTCTTCGGACTCTTGCATTTGTCTGAAGGCCTTAGCAAATAAAATATCCGCTGCACTGCCTGTATCAACCAAAACATTGTGGACCAGAAATCCTTTGATCACACAAGAGATAACCATAGCATCATTGTGTGGGTAATCCTTGAGCTGAAGATCCTTTTGAGAGAAGGTAATCGGAATGTGAGACCATCTTGATTTGATGAAGGGTCCTTGTACCCCTACATGTTGTACTCTTCTTTCTGCCTCCTTCTTCTGTTTCTTGTTAGCCAGCTCTGAACATGAACCGCCTGTTATCGGGAGGATCAACTTCGGAGCCGAAGCAGTTCCAGCTTGATTCTTGAACGAAGCCATCGTCTCAAAAAAGTGGAAGTGAGTTCACCGGAGGTGGGCGCCAATGTTGGGGACTTGTTCTCAAATGCTATGAATTAAGAACAAGGCAACATAAAATGTTAAATGTTAAAGCCCTTCGTTCGCTGAAGCATTATTTCCCTGAGGATTTAATGAGCTTCGGACGAAGGTTATGGATGGTAAATTACGAAGGTCCTACCTTCGTAATTAGAAATAAAATAATGCGAAATGAAATATAAAATATAAAACGTTAAAGAATACCAAGAATAAATAACATCATTTACTCATTTTATCATATAAATAGAAATATTAAAACATGATATTTAGTTACATTTATACCTTCGCCTTGACAGAAAACAATAATTCCAGAGTGATGCGTTAGCAATTATAGGATTCCGTGAACAGTAAAGGAGTACTGTTCACTATTTATAGGCATAGGACACAGCCTGTAAGAAATTACAATCATACCCCTTACAAAAGATTACAATTATGACTCAGACCCTTATGGACTAAAAAGTCATTCCATCTTTAAGTCGGTTCGACCCTTCATCTTTGGATACACTATAATATCGAAGCTTCATGAGCGGTAGCTTCGGTATCACGTATAAACAGGTTTTGCCGAAGGTGTTTCTTCCTGTAGGACCTTCGGCGACGAAGCATGGTCCCAACATGGCCTCAATGACAATTTCATTGGGCACTGTAGGCGCTTGTGATCTCAGATGCAAGAACCTTCGGACATATGCCTAGAGATACTCCTCATGATCTTGCGTGCACTAAAACAAGGTCTGAGCTGTGACTGGCTTCATCTGAAAGCCTTGGAAACTTGTCACTAGCATATCTTTGAGTTTCTGCCACGAAGTAATAGTCCCTGGCTGAAGAGAAGAATACCATGTTTAAGCCACATTCCGAACTGCCATGACGAAGGACTTGGCCATGACGGCTGCATTGCCTCCATACATCATACATGGGGAGCTGAGGTGGCTTGTATGATGGGGGCCATGGGATAGCCTGCAGTTCTGCTGCCAAGGGAGAAGCATCATCAAAGGTAAAGGTATCATGATTGAAATCATCATACCATCCATCATCGTTGAACAAGCCTTCTTGATGAAGCTCCTTGTGTTGGGGCCTTCGATCTTGTTTGTCTTGAGCAAGATGGCGCACTTCTTCAGTGGCCTCGTCGATCTGCCTTTGAAGATCAGCCAGTCGGGCCATTTTCTCCTTCTTCCTTTGTACTTGCTGATGGATTATCTCCATGTTTCTGATTTCTTGGTCCAACTCCTCCTCCTGGAGTGTTGGACTAGTGGCCTTCCTCTTCTGGCTTTGGGCCTCTCGGAGAGAAAGGGTCTCCTGATTTGGGTCTAGTGGCTATAGTGTGGCAGCCCCTGGCGCTGAAGCTTTCTTTGGCGGCATGACGAAGATCAGTGCTTGCCGAATGTGGTCGAAAAAGGGTTCGAGCCCCATGGTGGGCGCCAATGTTGGAGACTTGTTCTCAACTGCTATGGGTTAAGAACAAGATAACACAAAATGTTAAATGTTAATGCCCTTCGTCCATCGAAGCATTATTTCCCTTAGGATATAATGATCTTTATACGAAGGTCATGAAGGACATACCTTCATCATTGCAGTATATGTTAAAATAGAAGAAGAAACATATGGCATATAAGAAACAACATAAATGATCATATGACATTGTTGATTCATTCTTATTATATAATCATGAAAAAGCAGGAACAATATTGAATTACAAAAGTACCTTCGACTTGTCAGAAGGTAAAAGGGTATAAGCGTGACGCAAAAAGTAGGTCCAACTCAGCGTGAACAGTACGGGGGTACTGTTCATCTATTTAAAGGCACCGGACGCAGCCTGTGAGAAATTATAGTCATGCCCTTTACATTTATTATTGACTTGTAGATAAATCTATGAGGACTAAACAACCCTTTCCCGTTTAAGTCGGTTCCTTTTTCTACGATTGAGCCGAAGCTCCCTTGAACGTAGCTTCGGAGCAGCGACAACCTTCGTCATGACCATGCTCCTCCCGTTGTGTATGCTTTTATCCTGAGTCCGAAGGTACCTGTCCATAAGCCATACTTGGAAGACGTTGTTAAATTACGTTTTTGAGGACCTTTGGAGGACGAAGGCCCCCAACAGTCCACCCTAGGCGGTGGCACCTGAGCCGCCCGTCTGGGTAACTCCGGTTTGCGATGCCGAGTGCCATGCATGGCCCTCAGCAACTCTGGCACATTTGTCGTCTAGAGTGAAGAGCGTCGTGACGGTTTTCACGTCATGCGTCGCCAATTTCTCCAGCATCTTCTTATCATGCACCCCCTGTCGAAAAGCAGTGATAATGGAGGCATCAGAGATGCGAGGTATAGTCTCTCGTACCTTGGTGAAACGGGAGATGAAAGCCTGGAGAGTCTCCTCGGTTCCTGCCTCACTGCATGGAGATGAGCCTCCATGCCATGCTGCTGATAAGCACTAGCGAAGTTCACAGTGAACCGCGCACAGAGCTCTTCCCAGGAGTAGATCGACCCCGGGGTAAGGTTCATGAGCCAGGTCCGGGCCGGCCTGGTCAAGGCTACATGGAAGTAGCTTGCCATCACAGCAGTGTTTCCACCAGCTGCCGTAATGGCGGTGACGTAGACCTGCAAGAATTCTGACGGGTTTGATGTACTGTCGTACTTCTCCGGCAGGTGTGGCCAGAACTTGGGTGGCCAAGTCGCCACGCGGAGATGATCCGCCAGTGTGGCGCAGCCTACGCCGACCAATGGGACACCCGTCTGGATTCAGGAATCCCTTGCAGTGAAGTCTCGGTCGAGGTTGCGACCCTCGAAGTTTTGTCGGCGCTCACGTGCCCTCTCCAGAGAGACTCGAGCATCCTCGCCCGCACGCCTATGGTTGAGCTCTACCCGCAGGTCGTCAACCCTCTCAAGAGAGATTTGAGCATCCTCACCCGCACGCCGGCGGTTGAGCTCTGCTCGCAGGTCGTCAGTCCGTGCACCCCTCACTGAGGGTGAGCGCACAGATGTCGACGCCTCGCGTTGACGCCGGAATGACCGAGGCCTGAGCCTGGCTGAACCAGAATGTGCCATGCTGAGGAGACGGTCAACATCTTCGCGCCACTGTCTCATGGCCCCCGACGAGGTCGTGGAACTTGGTGGGTTGCACAGCAACTCCCTGTCTATAGAAAACGCCCCACCATGAGCAGCCCCTGACGGAGCCCTGGATGTCTGCACGGGCGTGTGCTGCTGCGCAGTGTGCATAGCAGCAGCACCAGGCGCAGGGCGGTAAGAGCCCCGTGGCACAGAAGATGCAGCCTCGTCCTCCATCAGGAAGTCCTCGGGAGACAAGCCACGGTGCTCGACGATCTGAACCATTGCCTCGAGCAAGAAAACAGGCGAAAAACCTAAAGCCAAGCCCCCTACCTGGCATGCTAAATGTCGATGGGGAAATCCACCGGCCGGGTGGCGGAATGCACCCGCCCTAATCCTAAGATGAGGAGGGGCCTAAGTGGTTGCCTATTTGGTGAATTCGAGATGAACACAGGAGAACACGAGGGATTATAGTGGTTCAGGCCGCCGGAGCGGAATACCCTAACTCCACTGTGTGTAAGTTGTATTGACAGTGTGCTTGAGCGTGTAAATTGAGTCTGTCCCTTGTAACGTTGTGTGCCTTCCCTTTTATAGTTTAAGGGAGGCACATACAAGGATGCTGAGCCCCGACATGCGGGCCCAGGAGCATAATGGAAGAAATACATTATGTGAATAACTAATGCTGACAGAGTAACGCATGAGTAATCAGCGGGAGTCATGATGACTGCAGTCCAAGCAGCATTGATAGGTAGTAACCCTTGGTAACGCGGGAGTAATGGTGAGTAACTGCATGACCCACGTATCATGGACTGAGCACGCCACCTGTCAGTGGAATGGACAGGCGCACGTCTTATTCGTACTGAATGCGAAGGCGCGTGTAGCCTAGAGGCGTCATTGAAAGGGAAATGTGCCCTTGGGCCATTTCTAAGTATTTTGGTGATTAAGTGCCCAACACAAATGGCTTAAGTATAAATTGTGCAAAATGGTGCATGAAGTGCAAATCATCAATAAGGTATGATTCTAGACTTAGTACATTGTTTTTTGTGTACTAACTTATTTGTCTAAGTGCTAGAATCAGAGAAAAAGCAAAAGGAAAAAGACTTGGCTGGAACAGCCAAGACTCTGCGCAGTCTGGGTGCACCGGACAGTGTCCGGTGCGCCAGGCTAGAGTCTGGTCAACTGGCCGCTCTCGGGAATTCGTCGGCGGCGTACGGCTATAAATCACCGGACTGTCCGGTGGTGCACCGTACTGTCCGGTGAGCCAACGGTCGGCCGCGCCAACGGTCGGCCGCACAATCCGCGCGTGACGCGTGGCCGAGCCAACGGTCTGATGGGGGCACCAAACTGTCCGGTGCACACCGGACAGTGTCCGGTGTGCCAACGGCTCCAAATCTTCAACAGTCGGCTGTGCCAAATTAGGAAAGCAATCTACACCGGACAGTGAACAGTGCCTGTCCGGTGGCACACCGGACTGTCCGGTGCGCCACCCGACAGAAGGCAAGAATTGCCTTCCTGGATTGCTCTCAACGGCTCCTAGCTGCCTTGGGGCTATAAAAGGGACCCCTAGGCGCATGGAGGAGAAAATCAAGCATCTCTGAACATTCTAAGACTCTCGCACTCCATTCTCGCACACTCGATTGACATTCTTAGTGATTTGAGCTCTGTTCTAGTGGTGAACTTGTTGTGTTTCATTTGAGCTCAAGTCTTGGCTTGTGTGAGTGCGTATTTCTAGGATTTGTGTGTGCTGCTTCCCTCCCTTACTCTAGTGCTTTCACTTTGATATTTGTTGTAAGGGCGAGAGGCTCCAACTTGTGGAGATTCCTCGCAAACGGGAAAGGTGATAAGAAAAAGGAACACCGTGGTATTCAAGTTGATCATTGGATCACTTGAGAGGGGTTGAGTGCAACCCTCATCCATTGGGACGCCACAACGTGGAGTAGGCAAGTTTTGTACTTGGCCGAACCACGAGATAAACCACTGTGTCTACTATGATATTTCTCTTTGCGGTTTCTGTGTTTCACAAGTACTCCTCCGCAGCCACTTGATCCTATTGCACTAACACTTAACCAAGTTTTTGTGGCAATAAGTCTTAAGTTTTATAGGATCACCTATTCACCCCCCCCTCTAGGTGCTCTCAATTGGTATCAGAGCCGTTCTCTTCACAAAAGGGACTAATCGCCCGAAGGGATGGATCCTAAGGGAAAGGAGATGGTGATGAACGACAAGGAAAAGGAGTCCTTCATCAATGAGCCAAAAGACGACAAGCCCACTGACTCGGGCTCAAGTCACAAGAAGAAGGATGGGAAGAAGAAGAGGCGTATCAAGAAGATAGTCTACTACGACAGCGACGAATCCTCTTCTTCCCAAAGAGACGACGACGACGAGAAAAAGAAAACGGTCAACTCGAACTTTTCTTTCGATTATTCTCGTATTCCGCATAATTCCAATGCTCATTTGCTTTCCATTCCACTTGGTAAACCTCCACACTTTGATGGATAGGACTACGGATTTTGGAGTCACAAAATGCGTAGCCATTTGTTCTCTCTTCATCCAAGTATATGGGAGATAGTTGAAAATGGAATGCAATTTGATAGTTCGGATAATTCTATGTTTATCAATGAACAAATCCATAAAAATGCACAAGCTACTACTGTTCTTTTAGCATCCTTGTGTAGGGAAGAATACAATAAGGTGAGCGGCTTGGATAACGCCAAGCAGATCTGGGACACCCTCAAGATCTCGCATGAGGGGAACGACGCCACCATGCTCACCAAGATGGAGTTGGTGGAAGGCGAACTAGGAAGGTTCGCGATGATCAGGGGAGAGGAGCCAACTCAAACGTACAATAGGCTCAAGACCCTGGTCAACAAGATAAGGAGCTATGGGAGCACGAGATGGACGGACCACGACGTCGTCCGACTTATGCTAAGGTCCTTCACTGTCCTTGATCCTCATCTTGTAACCTCTATTCGTGAGAATCCTAGTTACATCAAGATGACGCCCGAGGAAATACTCGGAAAGTCCGTAAATGGGCGAATGATGATCAAGGAGGCAAGATATGTTGATGAGGCGTTGAATGGCCCAATGCCGATCCACGAACCTCAAACCGTTGCTCTCAAAGCAACAAGCAGGGAGGGGCTACCTAGCAAGGTGGCGCAAGTTGAGGCGGCCAGGCTAAATGAGGATGAAATGGCCCTCATCATCAAGCGCTTCAAGACGGCGCTCAAAGGTCGCAAGGAGCATCCCAACAAGAGCAAGACGAAGGGAAAGCGCTCCTGCTTCAAGTGTGGTACGATTGGTCACTTTATTGCTAACTGTCCCGATAATGATAGTGATCAGGAACAAGGAAAGAATGGGAAGAGAGAGAACAAGAAGGTTTACAAGAAGGCTAAGGGTGAGGCACACCTTGGAAAAGAATGGGACTCGGATTGTTCTTCGTTTGACTCCGACGATGAAGGACTCGCCGCCACGGCTTTCAACAAATCGTCTCTCTTCCCCAACGAGCATCACACCTGCCTCATGGCAAAGGAGAAGAAGGTAAGTACTTGAAGTACTATTACGTATGCTTCTTCAAGTGATGATGAGTCTAGTGATGATGAAGTAGACTACGCAAGCTTATTCAAAGGTTTAGATAGAACTAAAAGTGATAAGATCAATGAATTAATTGATGCTTTGAATGAGAAGAATAGATTGTTAGAGAAGCAAGAGGATCTTTTATATGAAGAGCATGATAAATTTGTAAGTGCACAAAATTCCCTTGCTTTAGAAGTTAAAAGAAACGAAATGCTTTCATGTGAATTATCTACATGCCATGAATTTATTTCTAGCTTAAAGAGTATTAATGATGACTTGAATACTAAGTTAGAAATAGCTAATAAATCAAGCTCTTGTGTAGAACATGTTGTGATATGCAATAGGTGTAAGGATTTCAATGTTGATGCTTGTAGTGAACACTTAATTTCCATTTCCAAATTAAATGATGAAGTGGCTAGTCTTAATGTCCAACTTAAGACTAGCAAGAATGACCTTGATAAAATAAAATTTGCAAGGGATGCCTACACTATTGGTAGACACCCCTCAATTAAGGATGGGCTTGGCTTTAAGAAGGAAGCCAAGAACTTAACAAGTCAAGGGGATCCCATCTTCAACAAGGAAAAAGGGAAGGCTCCTATGACTAGTAATAATCAAAAGAATCATGCATTTATTTATGATAGGAAATTTTCTAGAAATGCTTATAAGAGTTGTAATGCTTATGATTCAAATGCCATGATTGCTTTGAGTTCTTCTTTTGTGCATGGTAGAGATTTGTCAAGGAAAAATATTATTCATCATGTGCCTAGGAAAATGCATAATGAAAATGCTACTGTTATACATGCCTGCAACACTGATTTTGTACTCACATGTAACAATAAGAAAGTGGTTGCTAGGAAATTAGGGGCAAAATGCAAGGGAGACAAAACTTGCATTTGGGTCCCTAAGGCTATTGTTACTAACCTTGTAGGACCCAACAAGAGTTGGGTACCTAAAACCAAGCCTAATTGCCTTGCAGGTTTATGCATCCGGGGGCTCAAGCTGGATTATCGACAGCGGATGCACAAACCACATGACAGGGGAGAAGAAGATGTTCACCTCCTACGTCAAGAACAAAGATTCCCAAGATTCAATCATATTCGGTGACGGGAATCAAGGCAAGGTTAAAGGACTAGGAAAGATAGCTATTTCATCCGAGCATTCCATATCTAATGTGTTTTTGGTTGAATCGCTCGGGTATAACTTATTGTCCGTTAGTCAATTAAGTAATATGGGGTATAATTGCTTATTTACAAATGTAGATGTGTCCGTCTTCAGAAGGAGTGATGGTTCACTAGCTTTTAAGGGTGTACTAGACGGCAAACTCTATTTAGTTGATTTTTCAAAGGAGAAGGTCGGTCTAGATGCATGCTTAATTGCTAAGACTAGCATGGGTTGGCTGTGGCATCGCCGTCTAGCACATGTTGGGATGAAGAACCTTCATAAGCTTCTAAAGGGGGAACATGTGTTAGGTCTAACAAATGTATCTTTCGAAAAAGATAGACCTTGTGTAGCTTGTCAAGCAGGTAAACAGGTGGGAAGTACTCATCATAGCAAAAATGTGATGACCACATCAAGACCTTTGGAGCTACTTCATATGGACCTCTTCGGACCCGTCGCCTATCTCAGCATAGGGGGAAGTAAGTATGGTCTTGCTATTGTTGATGATTTTTCCCGCTTCACTTGGATATTCTTTTTGCAGGATAAATCTGAGACCCAAGGGACCCTCAAGCGCTTCCTAAGGAGAGCTCAAAATGAATTTGAGCTCAAGCTGAAGAAGATAAGGAGCGACAATGGGTCCGAGTTCAAGAACCTTCAAGTAGAGGAGTACCTTGAGGAGGAAGGAATCAAGCACGAGTTCTCCGCTCCTTACACACCACAGCAAAACGGTGTGGTAGAGAGGAAGAACAGGATGCTCATAGACATGGCGAGGACGATGCTTGGAGAGTTCAAGATGCCCGAGCGGTTTTGGTCGGAAGCCGTGAACACGGCTTGCCATCGCCTCCTCAAGAAGACGTCGTACAAACTTCTAACCGAGTTTAGCAGGGTGATGACTCAAAAGTTTGAGATGTCGATGATGGGCGAGTTGAACTACTTCCTTGGGTTCCAAGTGAAGCAACTCAAGGACGGCACGTTCATCTCCCAAACGAAGTACACACAAGACTTGATCAAGCGGTTTGGGATGAAAGACGCCAAGCCCGCAAAGACTCCAATGGGAACCGACAGACATGTCGACCTCAACAAAGGAGGTAAGTCCGTTGATCAAAAGGCATACCGGTCTATGATAGGTTCTTTGCTTTACTTATGTGCTAGTAGACCGGATATTATGCTAAGCGTATGCATGTGTGCTAGATTTCAATCCGATCCAAGGGAGTGCCACCTTGTGGCCGTTAAGCGAATTCTTAGATATTTAGTTGCTATGCCTTGCTTCAGGATCTAGTATCCAAAGGGGTTTGCCTTTGACTTGATTGGATATTCAGACTCCGATTATGCTGGATGCAAGGTTGATAGGAAGAGTACATCAGGGATGTGCTAATTCTTAGGAAGGTCCCTGGTGTCTTGGAGTTCTAAGAAACAAACTTCTGTTGCCCTATCCACCGTTGAGGCCGAGTATGTTGCTGCAGGACAGTGTTGCGCGCAACTACTTTGGATGAGGCAAACCCTCAGGGACTTTGGCTACAATCTGAGCAAAGTCCCACTCCTATGTGATACTGAGAGTGCAATCCGCATGGCGGATAATCCTGTTGAACACGGCCGCACGAAGCACATAGACATCCGGCATCACTTTTTGAGAGACCACCAACAAAAGGGAGATATCGAAGTGTTTTATGTTAGCACCGAGAACCAGCTAGCTGATATCTTTACCAAGCCTTTAGATGAGAAGACCTTTTGCAGGCTGCGTAGTGAGCTAAATGTCTTAGATTCGCGTAACTTGGATTGATCTATAGCATACATGTGTTTATGCCTTTGATCATGTTTTTTTATGCATATTGTTGCTTATTTATGGTGCTCAAGTTGTACACATAATCCCCGGACCTCACAAGTCCATTTGCAAGTGATGCACTTATTTAGGGGGAGGCATGCTACAACTTGACACTTTTGAGACTAACCTTGTGCTTGAGTTTACTTGTTTTAGTCTCAAAAGTGGATTGAAAGTGTTGGAGACTTGTTCTCAAATGCTATGAATCAAGAACAAGGCAACACACGATGTTAAATATTAAGGTCCTTCGTCCTTCGAAACATTATTTCCCCTTGGGTATAATGAATTTCGGACGAAGGTTATGAAGGTCATACCTTCATAATCATAATAAAAGATAAGAAAAGATTTATGTATAAAATGCGGAAAATAACATAACTACTTTAAACATTATTATTAATTTATTTCTATTCGTCTTCCTTATATAAATGATGATAAATTACAAATGTACCTTCGGCTTTGAAGGAAAGTAAGGGTACAAGCGTGATGCCAATGCCAAGCCAGCGTGAATAGTACAGAAGTACTGTTCATCTATTTATAGGCACGGGACGCAGCCCGTATAAAATTACATTAATGCCCTTTATTTTTATCAATAACTCTATAGTAATTCTTCGAGGGTTGATTTGGCTTTTCATCTTTAAGTCGGTTTCCCCTTTCTGCTGTCATGCCGAAGCTCCTCGGCACATAGCTTCGTGATCGTTTCATCCTTCGTCATGATCGTCTTCCATTTCAGTCAAACTTCGTCTTGACCGTGCTTCTGTATACCCGCAACCTGATTCCGAAGATACCTGCTCGCATACTTAGAAAACATTGTCAAATCACGTTTTTGAGGACCTTCGGAAGCCGAAGGCCCCCAACAGTAGCCCCTCGCGATATTAATTTGTTGTAATGACAAATTCATATTGCAATATGGACGAAGGCCTTAAGCCGAAGGTCCGAAAAAACACCTTCCCTTTGCTAGAATAGCAACAGTCTATGACAAGCGGGACCCTCCAGTTTTCAACGCTCTGGGCGTATAAATAAGAGCTCATCCCGAGTTTATTTGGCACACTCTCTTGCCAACTGCTTTTAGTCACCCAACTTTTAGCCTGCGCGCAACAACACTTGCTTGGTCTTTTAGAGTTTAAAGCTTCGGTTTCGAGAGCACTTTCTCAGCGTTTGCAAGGATGTCTGAAGATAAACAAGCTGTTGGTGATTCGAAGCTAAGTCTTTCTGAGGAGATGCATCTAGGTTTTCTTCAATCAATGTCGAAGACTAATACAGAGAAGATTACTAAAGAAATTTTGGAGGGTTTATCTGAAGATACTGGTGACAGTGATAGCTATGATGTAGATAGTGTTGGTGAAGACTCCGAAGATCGACCTTGGTGTCGGGGACCATTATTAGGGGTACCCTCAAGACGCCTAATTCTCAGCTGGTAACCCCCATCAGCATAAAGCTGCAGAGGCCTGATGGGTGCGATTAAGTCAGGGATCAGTCCATACGAGCGACTCGATCACGCCTCGCCCAAGCCTAGCCTCGGGCAAGGGCAGCCGACCCCGAGGGGTTTCCGTCTCGCCCGAGGCCCCCCCTTTTTACGGCGGACACATCTCCGGCTCGCCCGAGGCCTTGCCTTTGCTAAGAAGCAGCCCTGACTAAATCGCCGCGCCGACCGACCGAGTCGCAGGAGCATTTAACGCAAAGGTGGCCTGACACCTTTATCCTGACACGCGCCCTCCGGCAGAGCCGAAGTGACCGCCGTCACTTCGCCGCTCCACTGACTGGTCTGACAGAAGGACAGCGCCGTCTGCGCCACTCCGACTGCAGTGCCACTTGACAGAGTGAGACTGACAGGCAGTCAGGCCTTGCCAAAGGTGCCATACGAAGCTCCGCCCGACCCAGGGCTCGGACTCGGGCTCAGCCCCGGAAGACGGCGAACTCCGCTCCGCCCGACCCAGGGCTCGGACTCGGGCTAAAGCCCCGGAAGACGGCGAACTCCGCTCCGCCCGACCCAGGGCTCGGACTCGGGCTAAAGCCCCGGAAGACGGCGAACTCCGCTCCGCCCGACCCAGGGCTCGGACTCGGGCTCAGCCCCAGAAGACGACGAACTCCGCTTCGCCCGACCCCAGGGCTCGGACTCCGCCCTGGCCTCTGCCGAACAACCTCCGCCTCGCCCGACCCAGGAGCTCGGGCTCGGCCTCGGCCATGGAAGACAGACTCGACCTCGGCTTCGGAGGAGCCTCCACGTCGCCCGACCTAGGGCACAGGCCCGCCACGTCCACAGGAAGCGCCATCATCACTCTACCCCGAGCCGACTCGGGCCACAGAGAACAAGACCGGTGTCCCATCTGGCTAGCTCCGCCAGATAGGCAATGATGGCGCCCCGCTAGCCCTGTGAGGACGGCAGCTCTCAGCTCCCTTACGGAAGCAGGGGGACGTCAGCAAGGACTCAACCGCTCCGACAGCTGTCCCTCCGCCAGGCTCCATTGCTCCTCCGACAGCCACGACATCACACCAGCAGGGTGCCAAGATCTCTCCGGCTGCCACATTGGCATGTACTTAGGGCGCTAGCTCTCCCCCGCTAGACACGTAGCACTCTGCTACACCCCCATTGTACACCTGGATCCTCTCCTTACGCCTATAAAAGGAAGGACCAGGGCCTTCTTAGAGAAGGTTGGTCGTGCGGAGACGAGAACGGGGCAGGCGCTCTCTTGGGGCCGCTCGCTTCCCTCACCCGCGTGGACGCTTGTAACCCCCTACTGCAAGCGCACCCGACCTGGGCGCGGGACGAACACGAAGGCCGTGGGATTTCCACCTCTCTCACGCCCGTCTCCGGCCACCTCGCTTCCCCCCTTCGCGCTCGCCCACGCGCTCGACCCATCTGGGCTGGGGCACGCGGCACACTCACTCGTCGGCCTTAGGGACCCCCCGGTCTCGAGACGCCGACAGTTGGCGCGCCAGGTAGGGGCACGCTGCGTGTTGACGAGCAGTTTCCCGTCAAGCTCCAGATGGGCAGTCTCCAACAACCTCTCCAACCCGAGATGGTGCTCCGTTTCGGGAGTCTTGAGTTCATGTCCCTCGACGGCAGCTACGACATGATACTCCTTCCACCGCCACGCGACAACGACAATGGCGGCCGACAACCCGCCCGCCGGCGGCGGAATCGACAACATCTTCCCCGCATGGTGGAAGAACGACATTCGAGCTCGCCCTGTCCTCTCCCCCGCCAATGGAGGAGGCGGGGCAACCAAGGCCAAGCGGGAGGCCGCGCTTCGTCGGCTGTCGAGCGAATCGACGTCCCCAGCGCCCCAACGGGGGGCGCGTCGGGCGTCGGCTTCGCGTTTGAGACGAAGGCGAGAGTCGTCCCCCCGCGACACGCCAATCCCGAGCAAGTGGACGACGCCAGCGCGCTCGCGGAGGGCCTGCAGGACGTCGCCCTTGTACCTAAGACGACGGCACAATCAGTCCCCGACGTGACTATGTCGCTCCTCGTCGATCAAAAGGTACTGACTGATTCCCATCCTATGTCATTTCGACTCGGCCTCAACCCGCCTAGCGACCTCGCTTTGGCGGGCGCTCTCATTGAGGCGAGTGCAACCCCTCTGGGGTTTCGTATGCGGTCGCCTTGGGACCGATTGACGGACGTCTCGACCTACGGACCCTCTGGGTCCGAGGAAGATGACGATCCCATCATCTGTCGGGATTTCTCTGGGTTTGGCAACCCTAGTGCCATGCGGGACTTTATGACTGCATGTGACTACTGCCTCTCCGACTGTTCCGGCGGTAGCCGCAGCCTTGACGACGAGGACTGCGGCCCGAGCCGCGAATGTTTCCACGTCGAGCTAGGGGATCCCTCCAAAGGCAACCACCTCGGCATGTCGGAGGACGGTGATCTCCCTAGGCCGGTGCCTCGCGCCGACATCCCGCGGGAGCTAGCTGTGGTCCCCGTTCCGGCGGGGGGTCACGACCCACAGCTCGAGCAAGTCCGCGGGGCGCAGGCCAGGCTCGACGAGGGAGCAGGAGCGCTCGAGTCGATCCGCCGGGACGTCGGGCAGGTATGGGCGGGCCAGCCCCCGGCCGGAGAAATATGTCACCTGCCCCAGGGTTTCCAGCACCGCGTCGCCAACGACGTCAGGGTCAGGCCGCCACCCGCATCCAGCGAGGTCGGTCAGAACCTGGCAGCCGCGGCGATGCTCCTCCGCGCGATGTCGGAGCCATCAACCACTGAGGGTCGGCGAATCCAGGGAGAGCTCAAGAATCTTCTGGAAGGCGCTGCGGCCCGACGGGCCGAGAGCTCTGCCTCCCGAAGGCAGGGATACCCCTCGGAACCTCATGCCGCGACTTCCCGATTCATGCGGGAAGCCTCGGTCTACACCGGGCGCACACGCAACACCGCGCCTGCGGCCCCGGGCCACCTCGGCAACGAGCACCATCGTCGCGACCGTCGGGCTCACCTCGACGAAAGGATGCGCCGAGGCTACCACCCCAGGCGTGGGGGACGCTACGACAGCGGGGAGGATCGGAGTCCCTCGCCCGAACCACCCGGTCCGCAGGCCTTCAGTCGGGCCATCCGACGGGCGCCGTTCCCGGCCCGGTTCCGACCCCCGACTACTATCACGAATTACTCAGGGGAAACGAGACCGGAACTGTGGCTCGCAGACTACCGCCTGGCCTGCCAACTGGGTGGAACGGACGACGACAACCTCATCATCCGCAACCTCCCCCTGTTCCTCTCCGACACTGCTCGCGCCTGGTTGGAGCACCTGCCTCCGGGGCAGATCTCCAACTGGGATGATTTGGTCCAAGCCTTCGCCGGCAATTTCCAGGGCACGTACGTGCGCCCCGGGAATTCCTGGGACCTCCGGAGCTGCCGGCAACAGCCGGGAGAGTCTCTTCGGGACTACATCCGGCGATTCTCGAAGCAGCGCACCGAGCTGCCCAACATCACCGACTCAGATGTCATCGGCGCGTTCCTTGCCGGCACCACCTGCCGCGACCTGGTGAGCAAGTTGGGTCGCAAGACCCCCACCAGGGCGAGCGAGCTGATGGACATCGCCACCAAGTTCGCCTCTGGCCAGGAGGCGGTCGAGGCCATCTTCCGAAAGGACAAGCAGCCCCAGGGCCGCCCGTCGGAAGAGGCCCCCGAGGCGTCTACTCTGCGCGGCGCCAAAAAGAAAGGCAAGAAGAAGTCGCAAGCGAAACGCGACGCCGCCGACGCGGACCTTGTCGCCGCCGCCGAGTACAAGAACCCTCGGAAGCCCCCCGGAGGTGCTAACCTCTTCGACAAGATGCTCAAGGAGCCGTGCCCCTACCATCAGGGGCCCGTCAAGCACACCCTCGAGGAGTGCGTCATGCTTCGGCGCCACTTCCACAAGGCCGGGCCACCCGCAGAGGGTGGCAGGGCCCGCGACGACGACAAAAGGGAAGACCACCAAGCAGGAGAGTTCCCTGAGGTCCACGACTGCTTCATGATCTACGGAGGGCATGCGGCGAATGCCTCGGCTCGGCATCGCAAGCAAGAGCGCCGGGAGGTCTGCTCGGTGAAGGTGGCGGCGCCAGTCTACCTGGACTGGTCCGACAAGCCCATCACCTTCGACCAAGCTGACCACCCCGACCACGTGCCGAGCCCGGGGAAATACCCGCTCGTCGTCGACCCCATCGTCGGCGACGTCAGGCTCACCAAGGTCCTGATGGATGGGGGCACCTGCCTCAACATCATCTACGCCGAGACCCTCAGGCTCCTGCGCGTCGATCTGTCCTCCGTCCGAGCAGGCGCTGCGCCCTTCCACGGGATCATTCCTGGGAAGCGCGTCCAGCCCCTCGGACGGCTCGACCTTCCCGTCTGCTTCGGAACGCCCTCCAACTTCCGAAGGGAGATTTTGACGTTCGAGGTGGTCGGGTTCCGAGGAACCTACCACGCGGTGCTGGGGAGGCCATGCTACGCGAAGTTCATGGCCGTCCCCAACTACACCTACCTGAAGCTCAAGATGTCGGGCCCCAACGGGGTCATCACCGTCGGCCCCACGTACAAACACGCGTTCGAATGCGACGTGGAGTGCGTGGAGTACGCCGAGGCCCTCGCCGAGTCCGAGGCCCTCATCGCCGACATGGAGAACCTCTCCAAAGAGGTGCCGGACGTGAAGCGACATGCCGGCAACTTCGAGCCAGCGGAGACGGTTAAGGCCGTCCCCCTCGACCCCGGTGGCGACGCCTCTAAGCAGATCCGGATCGGTTCCGAGCTCGACCCCAAGTAAGAAGCAGTGCTCGGCAACTTTCTCCGCGCGAACGCCGACGTTTTCGCGAGGAGTCCCTCGGGCATGCCCGGCTTACGAAGGGATGTTGCCGAGCACTCACCGGATATTCGGGCAGGAGCCCGACCCTTCAAATGGCCTCTGCGCGGATGACACCCGGGGGCTGCGCACACCCCCGGGAAAGGCCGCTTGTCATCGTCGACGTTCTGGAGCCCGGAACGCACAAGTTGGCCGGTGGTCAAGGCGAGGTCTACAACAACGCTCGGAACGTCCGACAGCTACGTCGCTTCTACCCTTAAGACGTTTTCAAGCTGTTCATACACCTCGCTCCCGCGCAAGTCTCAGTCATCAAGGAAGGGCCGGCCTCGCCTCGGCAGAGCCCGACCCTCCCTCGGGGGCTAAAAAGGGGGAACCTCCCTGTGTCAAGACTGGGTGTACCTCTCCGCGTCCAAAATTTTCGATCAAAAAAGGCTTTTTGCGTTCTCCCGGCTATATCAGAAGCAGGGCCCCAAGGAGCAAACGTGGGTGCATGTAAGTGGCAAGGCCGACTAGGCCGAGGGATTCCTATACCTCCGGGTTAAGGACACCCTCACTCGTCACCCGCCACGAAGAATGACCCCTTCTCGGGAAGCCACCCTGTTATTCACGAACAAAGTCGGACACGCAAAATAAAAGGAAGAGTACGACTTCATGCAATAGAAGCAAAGTGTTTAGGCCTCGGCGGCCACAGGAGGACGCGCGCACATCCAACAGAAACTGGTCCAACAAGAGTTAGGCGTCGCCTTGGGAAGGAGCCGCGCCTTCAGCTCCGTCTCCGCCTTCGGCGAGGTCCATCTCGGCTTCCGGCGACGGCGCAGGGGGGAGGATTTCCGCCTCAAAGGTGGTCGCCAGCACTGCGCTCGGACCCGCGGCGACCGCGTCGAGTCACTGGATTTTCGCCAGGGCAGCTTCGTCTTTGTCAGGAAGACAATACCCCTCGCTAACCCGCTCCAGGTCCACAACGTAGTGGGAAGCGAGCACGGCGAAGGCCCGCCTGACGCCGTGGTGTAGCGCCTCGCGGAGCCTGCCGCGCGCGTGATCGCCCAAGGCTTGAAGGCGGCTTTGAGGGGAGCTTCCTGAGGGGACGTCGCCGGAGCCAAGGACCCGATAAACGTCCGAGATGGCTTCGTACATGGCCGTGAAGTCGGCTTCCCTCTGCTCGGCCGCCCCGGCAAGCGCCTCGGCAAGCGCCTTGGCGGACTCCTCGAGGGCGGACTCGAGCTCTGCGAACAACCAGAAGAAAAACCTCAAACACAAGCAGAGGAAACAAACAAGAGCAAGAACCAAGGATGGTCAAGGCTTACCCCCGGCCCGGGCGCGCTGCTCCGAGGTCGCGGCCTGGGCCGCGGCTAAGTCGGCCGCGAGGGCGTCGGCCCGGCTTTTGGCCTCGGCAGCCCGGCCCCGAGATCGGTCCCACTCCTCGACGACCTGGACGAGCTCCGACCGCTGCCGTTGCACCTCTGCGCGCGCCGCGGTCGCCTTCGTGCGCGCCGCGGTCGCCTTCGTGCGCGCCGCTGCCGCCTCGGCTCTCAGGTCAGCACAGAGCAACTGGAGGTCCGCTACCTCGGCACCCTGCTGGGAAAGGCGCGCAGTGGCCCTGGCAAGCGAGGTCCTCAGGGACCGCATCGAGCCCCAGACATCGACTTCGCGGCGGATGAACGACGACTTGGCGGCGCTCCGACCCGACAGATCCTGAGGGAAGGAAGTGGGGCGTCACGAAAAACGCCTCGGTCACAGAAGAAAAACAAAGGTATGCCCGAAACCGTTACCTGGAGGAGTTTGGGGACGTCCCCGCAGAAAACCTCCAGCAACGACCGGAGCGACCCCGCCGTTGCTTCGGCACGCTCGCGGAGCTCGTCCCAGGACTGGTCCTCCCGTTCATCATCGAGAACGAAGACGGGGTCCGAGGCCTCACGGGTCCGGAACCGGAGCAACTGGCGCCGGACCTCGGGGCTTCGCCGCACGGCGACGAGGCCGTCGCCCGGCAGGACGAATCGAGCCTCCCCACCCGCCTCTTCCGAGGCACCAGGCGCCGACACATCAACCGATTCGGCGTCGACAGCCACCGGACGCTCCTCAACCGGGACGGCGGCGACTTCGGTAGCGACAGGCGCCGGCATGGCCGGCACCACCGGTGGGCTCAGGACCACGTCGGCGTCAGCCGCCTCTCCTATCGCAATGGCCACCTCGGCAGAGGAGCCGGCCTCGGGAACCTGCTCCACGGCGACCGGCGCCGTCTGAGCCCCCTGAGGTGGAACGCCGTGCGAGAGGGTCGGTTGAATGGCAAGGCCCGAAGCGGCGCTGGCCGCACAAGCCGGCGTCTTCTTAAGTGCCTTCCGGGGTGCCAGGTCGGTCAGCCCATGGCTTCGCTTGCTGAGGAGAAAAGAAAAATCACGGCCGAGACCTATGAATGGGAAGCCAAGACGAAGACATTCCGAGGTACTTACCCACTTCGGGCCATGATCCACCGCGCCTGGGGGGAGGTTTCTTGGATCCCAGCTCCCGAAACAGCCGCCGAGGTCCGCTTCGCCGGCAACTTCGGCGCCACCTTTGCTTTGGACGCCCGGGGAGCAGATGGCCCTGGCACGGTCGCGATGACTCGAGGGTCACCCCCATGCGCTGCCGGTACGAGCGACGGCCCCTGGGGAGCAGACGCCCTGACCTGGCCCTCCGCAGCCACCTCAGCTCCTCCAGCCGAGGGGTCAGGTGACCTCTCGGGTCGTCCCCGTGCCTCGGGCCGGGACCCCGACGCCCCAACTCCGAGGACTGACGGTGTCGGCCCGCTCGGGGGCTGGCTCGACGGCTCCTGGCCACACCCCAAGCCGGGGTTGAGGCCGAGACGGGCGGCCATGTCGTCCTCCTCCTCATCATCATCGTCATCATCGTCGTCGGGTGTCTCCGGCGACGGCTCCCTTGGGAGTCCTTCCCTCTCCTACTGGCGACGGCGCTTCTCCAAGGCGTCCCGAGTCCGCCTCCGCTCGCGGGCCTGGGCCTTCTCCGCGTCCTTCTTCTTCTTCTTCTCCTCCGCGGCGACCCGCCGCGCTGCTCGGTCCACCGCGTCCTCCGGGACCCGTGGCAGGGAGGGCTTGTGCCACCCCACCTCCTAAAGAAGGGGGGAAAGAAACCCAATCGTAAGAGCCAGGAGCAACCCGATGTATGAAGAAGGAAGGAGCGAACACTCACCAGAGTTACGCACCCCTGGTCGGGGCGCATCCGAAGTTGGGAGAAGGCGTGGGAGTCCGGCTTCCCCATCGCAGCCGACACCCGCCATTGGAGGGCGTCGAAGGGAAGAGGATCAGGGGACATCCGCGAGCCCTCCCAGTCTGCCTCCGGGGTCATCTCCCAAAGCGACAGCCGCCGCTCCGCCAAGGGAAGCACCCTCCGACGGTGGATGGCGGCAATCACTTCCGCAGCGGTGAGTCCCCCTTCCCGCAACGCCTCCAGGGCCTAGAGGAGTGGCTCGAGGTTCTTCTGCCTCTCGTGCGGGGTCCCGTGGCGCCAGGCGTCGGTGGCAGCGGAGATTACTCGCTGGGAGAACGGCGGGAGCAACTCGCCGTCGTTCCGGAGGTAGAACCACCGGCGCTGCCACCCCTTGTTCGAGGACGCAAGGATGGCAGGAATATACAGCGACGCCCGCGACTGCCTCAGCAGAAGGGTACAGCCGCCGGCCCGCACCGCTGCACGGACTTTCCTCTCCCCCGTCGGCGAGGCGAAAAGCTCCACGCAAAAGAAATGGGTCCACAAATCCCAATGGGGGGCGATCCCCAAGTACCCCTCACACACCGCAACGAAGATGGCGGCCTGCGAGATGGAGTTGGGGGTGAGGTTATGCAACTCCACCCCATAGTGGTACAGGATCGCCCGCATGAAGCGGCCCGCCGGCACGCCGAATCCCCGCTCGTGGAAGGAGACAAAGCTCACGATGTACCCCGGCGGTGGGGACGGAGCGGCTTCACCTGCGGGAGGAATCCATTCTGGTCGCTGCTTATCGGTGAGGGGACGGAGCAAACCCTCGTCGACCAGATCTTCCAGGTCGCTCGCCGTCACCGTGGAAAGGGGCCATGGATCACGCGGCGGAATGATGGTCACCCGCTCAGCCATCACCAAGCTAAAGGGGATGGCGGCGCGAAGGGCAGGAAGGGCGGTTCTCTCTTCTCTGGCTAGATCTCTCGGGTTGCGAAAACCTAAGGGGCAGGCAGGAAGCGGAGCAAAGAACCGTCGCCGGACCCTCTCCGGGGTATATAAAGACCAAGGCGAAGACGGTTCCAACGTTCCGCCCGGACCGGACGCGGGATTCAAAAACGCGAAGCGAAACGGCCGCTCCTCGAACGGCTCGCGCACGCGCAACGGCAGCCCCGCCAACTACTCGCCCCGTTGCATTAACTCCGCGACTGGACAGGCGGCACTTCTGGCAGGAACAACGGGCGACGCTTCGCCTTCGCCAAAACAACCGCGCCAAAAAAGGTACGCCGCGTCGTTCGGTTTCGTATCCTTTTCCCTTTTTTCCTCTTTTCTCTATCTCTTGCGACAGGGACCGGGAAAGGGGGATACCCCGAAAGGGATCCTTCCCCGTGAAGGAACCAGGCTCCGAGCCTCCTTACTGATCAGAGGTTCGAAGGCTGGCCCCCCGAAGGGTTCAACAGCCGCCTCAGATCGCGTGGGCCCGACACCCACTACTGGTCAGAGGTTCGAAGGCCGGCCCCCCGAAGGGTTCCACGGCCACCTCAGGCTACTCGGGCTCCGCGCCCATTACTGATCAGGGGTTCAAAGGCTGGCCCCCGAAGGGTTCACAGTTGCCTCAGACGCCGAGCGAGGGATGACCAGGGGTACGTTCGATACATAACCAAGGCTCGGGCTGCGCTCCCGAGGTACCCTAGGACATTTCCGAGACCAGCGGGAACGATCTTGTAACGGAATCCCATCGGAGGGAGGCATCGAGCCCTCGGACCCCGTCGCCAGGGGACCGGGTCCGGCAGATCACCCGCAGGTACTTTTGGGCGTGCCTCTGGGCCCCTAGCCGACCCCCAACGAACGGGGCACGGACGTCCACTCGGATTACCCGCTTGCAGCTCACCGGAGACACCATGTTCGGTGCCCATCGAGGGTAACAAGGCGCTCTCCCCCCTCCTCCTTGCGGAAAGGCGACGTAGGGGCGTATGTAAAAAAGTCGAGTCTGTCCCTGATCGCCCTCTCGCTCTGTGCAGAGGCTCGAGGGCTGCTCTCGCAAACCTGGCTCCGGCCAAACCGTTGACAGCGTCAACATACCAGCCCGAGAACTTGGGCCCCGACCGTGCACCCGGGCTACGGCCGGCTCGCATGAGGGAACAACCAGACCAGCCGAAGCATTACGCAAGGCATTAAGACCTCGAAGGAGTGAAACCACTCCTCCGAGGCCTCGGGGGCTACACCCGGCGGGTGCGCTCGCGCGCACCCACCGGAACAAAATGCAACCGAGAAAGGCTGGTCCCCTTGCAAAAAAGTGCGACGAAAGCCTCCAAGCGAGTGCTAACACTCCCTTCGAGGCTCGGGGGCTACTGTCGGGGACCATAATTAGGGGTACCCTCAAGACGCCTAATTCTCAGCTGGTAACCCCCATCAGCATAAAGCTGCAGAGGCCTGATGGGTGCGATTAAGTCAGGGATCAGTCCATACGAGCGACTCGATCACGCCTCGCCCGAGCCTAGCCTCGGGCAAGGGCATCCGACCCCGAGGGGTTTCCGTCTCGCCCGAGGCCCCCCTTTTTACGGCGGACACATCTCCGGCTCGCCCGAGGCCTTGCCTTCGCTAAGAAGCAGCCCTGACTAAATCGCCGCGCCGACCGATCGAGTCGCAGGAGCATTTAACGCAAAGGTGGCCTGACACCTTTATCCTGACACGCGCCCTCCGGCAGAGCCGAAGTGACCGCCGTCACTTCGCCGCTCCACTGACTGGTCTGACAGAAGGACAGCGCCGCCTGCGCCACTCCGACTGCAGTGCCACTTGACAGAGTGAGACTGACAGGCAGTCAGGCCTTGCCAAAGGCGCCATAGGAAGCTCCGCCCGACCTAGGGCTCGGACTCGGGCTCAGCCCCGGAAGACGGCGAACTCCGCTCCGCCCGACCCAGGGCTCGGACTCGGGCTAAAGCCCCGGAAGACGGCGAACTCCGCTCCGCCCGACCCAGGGCTCGGACTCGGGCTAAAGCCCCGGAAGACGACGAACTCCGCTCCGCCCGACCCAGGGCTCGGACTCGGGCTAAGGCCCCGGAAGACGGCGAACTCCGCTCCGCCCGACCCAGGGCTCGGACACGGGCTAAGGCCCCGGAAGACGGCGAACTCCGCTCCGCCCGACCCAGGGCTCGGACTCGGGCTCAGCCCCAGAAGACGACGAACTCCGCTTCGCCCGACCCAGGGCTCGGACTCCGCCCTGGCCTCTGCCGAACAACCTCCGCCTCGCCCGACCCAGCAGCTCGGGCTCGGCCTCGGCCATGGAAGACAGACTCGACCTCGGCTTCGGAGGAGCCTCCACGTCGCCCGACCTAGGGCACAGGCCCGCCACGTCCACAGGAAGCGCCATCATCACTCTACCCCGAGCCGACTCGGGCCACAGAGAACAAGACCGGTGTCCCATCTGGCTAGCTCCGCCAGATAGGCAATGATGGCGCCCCGCTAGCCCTGTGACGATGGCGGCTCTCAGCTCCCTTACGGAAGCAGGGGGACGTCAGCAAGGACTCAACCGCTCCGACAGCTGTCCCTCCGCCAGGCTCCATTGCTCCTCCGACAGCCACGACATCACACCAGCAGGGTGCCAAGATCTCTCCGGCTGCCACATTGGCATGTACTTAGGGCGCTAGCTCTCCCCCGCTAGACACGTAGCACTCTGCTACACCCCCATTGTACACCTGGATCCTCTCCTTACGCCTATAAAAGGAAGGACCAGGGCCTTCTTAGAGAAGGTTGGCCGCGCGGGGACGAGGACGGGGCAGGCGCTCTCTTGGGGCCGCTCGCTTCCCTCACCCGCATGGACGCTTGTAACCCCCTACTTCAAGCGCACCCGACCTGGGCGCGGGACGAACACGAAGGCCGCGGGATTTCCACCTCTCTCACGCCCGTCTCCGGCCACCTCGCTTCCCCCCTTCGCGCTCGCCCACGCGCTCGACCCATCTGGGCTGGGGCACGCGGCACACTCACTCGTCGGCCTTAGGGACCCCCCGGTCTCGAGACGCCGACACTTGGCGACCAAGCCATGCGGTTTTTGGTAAATCAAGTATTAAAGAAAATCATCTTGTCATCATGAGGGGTAGATATTTCCGGAACTTGTCCGTTGTGAGGGCTGATGAAGGAGAGAAGACTTGTCCGACTCCTGAAGAAAATGAAGTCGTGGTATTCCGAAGCTTCTTGAAAGCTGGACTACGATTTCCCTTAAGCAGCTTTGTTGTAGAGGTGCTGAAGATATTTGAAATCTACCTTCACCAACTTACCCCCGAAGCAATCATAAGAATGAATATCTTCGTGTGGGCCGTGAGAAGCCAAGGCTTGGAACCTAATGCGAAAAGTTTCTGCAACATACATGAATTGTTGTACAAGACAAAACCCTAGGGTAAGGAACAGTATCACAACAATTTTGGCTGCTACAGCTTCGGCTCCCGGTCTGGGTCAAGCTGCCCCGTGCCGACCTTTCGAAAGAGGTGGCCTGGCGACTGGATGACGGAATGGTTTTACGTGAAGAATGACTTGAAAACACGAGAAGATATAAAAAGGATCATTATGCGTCCCATCTGGCAACGCTTCGGCCTGCGGAGGCCGAAGGTGGAAATGAATGAAGCAGCCGAAGAATGCCAGAGAGCCTTCGGTGTTGTTTGCTCTTTTATTGGGACGAGGGATTTGGTCCAAGAACACATTGCCTTCAGAGTATGGCCACTTGTGGAAAAATGGGAAATGCCGCAGGAGACCATTAAAGAGACTGACGAAAGTGGACTAGTCAGGCTGAAATACACATTCAAGTACGGAGATAAATTCGTTGAGCCAGATGATGACTGGCTAAAAAGCATTGAAACTGTAAGTGATAAACTGCTTGGGATATATTCAAAGGCCGAAGATACTGCGTTGTCAGCAGCCTTCGGAGGCTGAAAGAAGAAGAGGCTGAACCGAGTATTTGACGCAATTGGGTTCGTCTACCCCGACTATCATTATCCAGTGCGGGGTCAAAAAAGAAAAAATACTTCCTCTGCGAAGGAGACTACTTCAATCGCTCCTAGTGAGCCGGCGTCAAAGAGGAAAAGGGTAAAGGTTCTCACACACCGGTCACGTTATATTGAACTGGCCACAGTGCCTGAGTTCGCCGGTGAGACCTCTTCGGCCATCGAAGCTAAAGAATCAACTCTGCTGCCAGAAATCGAAGAGTTGGCCGAAGTGCCAGCAACAGAAAAGATGAAAGAACCAAGGACTGAAGAAGCAAAAACATCAGAAGTTCTAAGTCCTTCAGCAAGTATTGAGACAGGAAAAGCCAGAAGGGTCCAACAGTGACCCCGAAAAGAAGAAGGATGGTTAATGTGTTAGATGTTTTGGAGACAATTAAATCTTCAAGCATAACTCCAAAGAAAACTGTTGAAACTTCTGAAGTGTTTTCTGAAGCCTTTGCTGCTGAAGTTTCGAAGCAACAATTTGAAACTAAAGCTGGGCCTTCAGAGCCCACCAAGGTAAAACCTTTGGAAACCGAAGAAACACAAATTGCAAAGGCAGCCGAAAAAATAAAAATGTCAGAGCCAGTCTTGGTTGAAGAAATTGACACTGCTGCCCCCGAAGCACCTTCCAAAATATACGATTATATTGTGCGACACGCTTCGGGGAAGAAATTATCCGAAGAAGAGATTTTTTAGGCTAATCACTATGCCAGAGAATTGAAATATCCGAAGGGGGCACTAGTGTTCAATGGGACAGTCGAAGATGACTTCCTATACTGCCTCCCAGACAATAAAGAATTATCCATTTGCCGGGAGATGGCTAGAAGCATGGGGTTTCCGAAGCTTGAAGCTGGACTCTGCGCTATGACGAAGGACGATCTTGCGGATAGCCTTGCATATAATAGTCTGAAGGTGTGAGAATTGTATATTTGGAAATTTACAATTTTTGAATCATTCTTTTATTCTTATAGTAATCCTTTTTTCATATAGGGTTTAATACTAAGCAAAGCTTTGAGAGCGCAAAAGAATGCTGAAGACGAAAGTTATAATATTGCTTTCAACAACCTACGAGCAGAGGTTATCAAGCTGAGGAACGAAGCTTTGGAAAAAGATAAAATTCTGCTTACATTAGTAGATAAGATAAAGGAAGACGAAGCTACCTCTAAGGCTCAAGCTGAAGCCCAAAAATGCGAAATTCAGGATCTTCATAAACAACTGGCCAGGGCTAAAGAAGAACGCATACTAGAAGAAACAAAACGAGAACTAAGTGATCAATGGGCAAATCATTTGGAAATAAATGTTGAAGAGCTTCGTGCTTCCAAGAAAAGATTCTATGATAAATCCATAGAGTGTGTTAAGAAGATAAAATCCAGCTTCGCCAGGGTTGGCGCATTCTCTAGCGAAGAGAATTTCACAAGGGGGAATCCAGAAGGCCCAATTGAATGGATCAGTCACGAAGCTGAGGCCTTCGAAGAAATCTTGAATAGCCGCGGAGACATATGTGCTTTTTCAGGCGCCAGGGGGATTGCTACTGTGTTGGAAAGAAAAGGTTGTAATCATGTGAAATCTTTAGCACAAACCGAAACCGCCCTGTCCTCCGAAGACATAAAGGACCCCTCGGCCGAATCAAGCTTGGTTGGTGGAAAATTTTTCACCGACATTTGGGACAATGGCGACCGAGAAATGGCTCAAGAGATCATTCAAAGAAGCGAAAAAGGCATCCATGATGCTAGGAAGATAGCAGAGGCTGCTGAGAAAGGCGCAGAGCCCGAAGGGCAAATAGGTATTAACTAGTGGTTTTTATTTTTGTTGTAATTTTTTATTCCAGACTTTGTTCGCAGTTTGTAATAGTAATATAGCCGTATCTTCTCCTCCCTCAGAACCTGCTGAGGCATCTCCAGGCCCCCACCCGAAGGGGGACGATGAAATTAGAAAAATGGCCGAAGCCATCATGGACAAGGTTGTCGATCAGCTACTGAACGAAGCTGCAGAAATAGTTCTTAAAGAGGATTAAATGCTATTGTAAAAATATTTGGAGTGTAACATGTGTAATACATTGTAACTTTGAATGTAATATATAATCTATTTATAGTTCAATTCTTTACGATGCATGAAATTTTTGCATACATACCATTTTTTGAGCCTTCGGCGAAAAAACACCTTCCCTTCTTTTCATGCTTCGTGAAGAAAATCTTTTATATATCACAAGAATTTCCATGCTTCTCTGATGAAGAATATCCAAGCTTCGTAAAGTATTCTCCGAAGCTATAAAAAAGTTTTATGTTGCCTCTCTAATGAAACTACACTTCTTTTCAATTTATCTTGTGCCTTAGCACGATTTTCTCTTTTTCAAAACATTCTCCGAAGATCAATACTGTATCCCCTTCTTGTTCCACATGCAATATGTTGTATGATGCTTATGTTATGCAAAATGATGTGATGATGTTATGTTATGCAAAATGATATCTGTGCCGAAAATACACACATCCCTGCAATAAAGCACACAATCTTTTTATATCAGCGCTGACTTTTCGCTGTAAGCCTCCCTTAGGAGCTTCTTCGCCTTTTACTTTCAGCGGAATCAGCGTTTATTTTTCGCTGTAAGCCTCCCTTAGGAGCTTCTTCGCCTTTTACTTTCGGCGGAATCAGCGCTGACTTTTCGCTGTAAGCTCAGAAAACTTGCACTGCGCTCCCTTAGGAACGACTTTTATTGCTTCGAATATATTGCACTGTGTCCCTTAAAACAAATTTTTGATAATACAAAGGTCCTTCATGTCACCATAAATTTGTATGCTTCGGCAACTCAAGCCTATGGAGAAGACATATTTTTATTATGGTGAAAGACGAAACTGTTACAAGAAATTGAAGAACGATAAAAGACACTTAGACTTCCCATAATTGTTCCTTATTAACAAAAAAGTGATACTGAATGTAAAAATGCGAAAAAACTGCTGTCGAGGTAGGATATTTGTCAGTAAATGTGCTTCAACTCTGGCACAGTGCTATTGACTGTGCGAGCTTCGGACTCCTCTCTGAAGTCCCTCTGAAGGTGAGTGTGCTGACTCCCTTCTGGCTGCTGTCCTCGCTGCGTTGGTGGTGGCGGTGGAGGCTGTTGCCAAGATGCTTGGAGTTGACTTGCCGAAGCAACAGAAGCTGCAGAGTGATTGCCTACATATTCTGGGATGTAAGGCGAATGGTATGAAGCAGTGTGCATGACCTGCTTCGGCTGACTCTGTTGTGTTGCAGCTTCTGCTATCTCCTTTTGCTTCTGGATGGTGACGTGGCACATCCTGGTGGTATGGCCCTTGTCTTCACCACAGAATAGACAGTAAATTCTTCTTGGCTAATCCCCAAATCTTCCCCCGAAGCCCCTCGCGCCTCTGCCCCTTGACGCTGGCGGTCGAACAGAGCTTTGTTGTTGCCCCGAAGCTTGCGAAGAGTATTGAGGCCTTTGCTGTTGGCTCCCTCTATCATCACTTTGAGTGGAGTTATGAATTGACCTGACATGCCTCGTATGAAATCTTCCTCCGAAGCCCCTGGTCATTTCAGAGAACCTAAATGCCTCCTCTCTTCTTTGGCGGAAGTCATTGTCGGCCCGGATGTACTCGTCCATCTTCTGGAGCAGCTTCTCCAAAGTTTGTGGTGGCTTCCTGGCAAAGTATTGCGCTGAAGGTCCCGGCCGAAGCTCCTTAATCATGCCCTCAATGACAATTTCAATGGGCACTGTTGGCGCTTGTGCCCTCAGACGCAGAAACCTTCGGACATACGCCTGAAGGTATTCTTCGTGGTCCTGGGTACACTGGAATAAAGCTTGAGCGGTAACTGGCTTCGTCTGAAATCCTTGGAAGCTGGTTATCAGCATATCCTTCAGCTTCTGCCAAGAGGTGATTGTCCCTGGCTGGAGAGAGGAGTACCAGGTCTGAGCGACACTCTTGACGGCCATGACAAAAGACTTTGCCATGACCGCAGTATTGCCACCATACGAAGATATGGTTGCTTCATAGCTAATCAAAAATTGCTTCGGGTCTGTATGACCGTCGTACATGGGGAGCTGGGGTGGCTTGTAAGACTGGGGCCATGGTGTAGCCTGCAATTCTGTTGATAGAGGAGAAGCATCATCGAAAGCAAAATTTCCATGATGGAAATCTTCATACCAGTCGTTCTCATTGTAGAAGCCTTCCTGATGAAGCTCTCTGCGCGGAGGCCTTCGGTTCTGGTCATCTTGAACAAGATGACGAACCTCTTCGGAAGCTTCATCTATCTGTCTCTGAAGATCAGCTAAACGAGCCATCTTCTCCTTATTTCGTTGCACCTGTTGCTGAAGGATCTCCAGGTTTTGGATCTCCTGATCCAAGTTATCTTCCAGAGGCGTTGGACTAACAGCCTTCCTCTTCTGGCTTCGGGCCTCCCTAAGAGAAAGGGCGTCCTGATTGGGGTCCAACGGCTGCAGAGTAGCAGCCCCAGTCGCTGAAGCTTTTTTCGGCGGCATGACGAAGGTGGTGCTTGCCGAAGGTGCTCAGAGCTCAAGAAATGGAAGTGAGTTCACCGGAGGTGGGCGCCAATGTTGGAGACTTGTTCTCAAATACTATGAATCAAGAACAAGGCAACACACGATGTTAAATATTAAGGCCCTTCGTCCTTCGAAACATTATTTTCCCTTGGGTATAATGAATTTCGGACGAAGGTTATGAAGGTCATACCTTCATAATCATAATAAAAGATAAGCAAAGATTTATGTATAAAATGCGGAAAATAACATAACTACTTTAAACATTATTATTAATTTATTTATATTCGTCTTCCTTATATAAATGATGATAAATTACAAATGTACCTTCGGCTTTGAAGGAAAGTAAGGGTACAAGCGTGATGCCAATGCCAAGTCAGTGTGAATAGTACAGGAGTACTGTTCATCTATTTATAGGCACGGGACGCAGCCCGTATAAAATTACATTAATGCTCTTTATTTTTATCAATAACTCTATAGTAATTCTTCGAGGGTTGATTTGGCTTTTCATCTTTAAGTCGGTTTCCCCTTTCTGCTGTCATGCTGAAGCTCCTCGGCACATAGCTTCGTGATTGTTTCATCCTTCGTCATGATCGTCTTCCATTTCAGTCAAACTTCGTCTTGACCGTGCTTCTGTATACCCGCAACCTGATTCCGAAGATACCTGCTCGCATACTTAGAAAACATTGTCAAATCACGTTTTTGAGGACCTTCGGAAGCCGAAGGCCCCTAACAGAAAGGGAAAGGTGGACTTGGACCATGAAAGACTTCCACTGCACTCTGATGAGAGGGTAACTTACTCCAAGTTCATCTCCATGCTCTAATTGCCTTTTTACTCCTAATTGAAGATTTTGGTGAGGCAATGAGGTTAAAGGGCCAAAAATGATCCCGTTTTGGTGCTTCATGCCAAAGGGGGAGAAATTAAGGCCAAAGCAAGCAAATGGATCAGCTACCACTTGAGAATTTTGAAAATAGTAGAGTTAGAAGTTTTGATTTGTCAAATTACGCTAAGTGTCTCTTTTTGTCAAAAGTTGGTCTCTTATGGGAAGAATGTTTGATTATGGGAAAAAGGGGGAGTTTTTCAATATTTGATCAATTTCTTTTGGAATACCTCTCTTTATGTCTCAACAAGTGTGTTTGACTTAGAGATAGGAATTTGAGTCTTATTTACAAAAACAAACCAAGTGGTGGCAAAGAATGATCCAAATATGCCAAATTTGAATCAAAAACAAATCTTGATCTTATTTGCATTGATGTTGCACTTCTATGTGTTGCTTTTTGTTGTGTTGGCATAAATCACCAAAAAGGGGGGAGATTGAAAGGGAAATGTGCCCTTGGGCCATTTCTAAGTATTTTGGTGATTAAGTGCCCAACACAAATGGCTTAAGTATAAATTATGCAAAATGGTGGATGAAGTGCAAATCATCAATAAGGTATGATTCTAGACTTAGTACATTGTTTTTTGTGTACTAACATATTTGTCTAAGTGCTAGAATCAGAGAAAAAGCAAAAGGAAAAAGACTTGGCTGGAACAGCCAAGACTCTGCGCAGTCTGGGTGCACCGGACAGTGTCTGGTGGTGCACCGGACAGTGTCCGGTGCGCCAGGCTGGAGTCTGGTCAACTGGCCACTCTCGGGAATTCATCGGCGATGTACGGCTATAAATCACCGGACTGTTCGGTGAGCCAACGGTCGACCGCGCCAACGGTCAGTCGCGCAATCCGCGCGTGATGCGTGGCCGAGCCAACGGTCTGATGGGGGCACCGGACTGTCCGATGCACACCGGACTGTGTCCGGTGTGCCAACGGCTCCAAATCTTCAAAGGTCGGCTGCGCCAAATTAGGAAAGCAATCTACACCGGACAGTGAACAGTGCCTGTCCGGTGGCACACCGGACTGTCCGGTGCGCCACCCGACAAAAGGCAAGAATTGCCTTCCGGGATTGCTCTCAACGGCTCCTAGCTGCCTTGGGGCTATAAAAGGGACCCCTAGGCACATGGAGGAGAAAACCAAGCATACTCTGAACATTCTAAGACTCCCGCACTCCATTCTCGCACACTCGATTGACATTCTTAGTGATTTGAGCTCTGTTCTACTGGTGAACTTGTTGTGTTTCATTTGAGCTCAAGTCTTGGCTTGTGTAAGTGCGTATTGCTGGGATTTGTGTGTGCTGCTTCCTTCCCTTACTCTAGTGCTTTCACTTTGATATTTGTTATAAGGGCGAGAGACTCCAACTTGTGGAGATTCCTCGCAAACGGGAAAGGTGATAAGAAAAAGGAACACCGTGGTATTCAAGTTGATCATTGGATCACTTGACAGGGGTTGAGTGCAACCCTCGTCCATTGGGACGCCACAACGTGGAGTAGGCAAGTTTTGTACTTGGCCGAACCATGAGATAAACCACTGTGTCTACTGTGATATTTCTATCTGCGGTTTCTGTGTTTCACAAGTACTCCTCCGCAGCCACTTGATCCTATTGCACTAACACTTAACCAAGTTTTTGTGGCAATAAGTCTTAAGTTTTACAGGATCACCTATTCACCCCCCCCCCCTTTAGGTGCTCTCAGTCATGTCAGGTTCCGCCCGTTGGCTTATGCCGCGCGCAGTATGCCACGTGGCAGCATCGGGTCTCCGCCTGAGCGGGGAGCAAGAGTGTATGCGGATAGGTTCGGATCACACCAGACCAGGTCTGGACACGTGTCAGCTCTAGACCCCCGCCTGGGCCCTGATTAAGGCCCGGGTGTGTTCTGTCCTGGAACCTTGGGACCCTACTGTGGGCGGTCTGGACCCCATACGGGGTGGGGTCCGGATCCCATTCTAGGGGTTCGGTCCGTACACGTGGGGGTCATGGACCAACTTGGAGGTCTGGACTGTTTATCCAGGGGTCCGGCACTTTCCCATGGGGGTCCGGACTCACTGTTGATGCCTTGGAGTATATCACTTTCTCTGGACACGTGGCGGCCCCGGAGCCGCCCACATGGTGGGGTCAGGTGCTGTTCCTGGCCTAGAGTAGTCGCCCGAGGCTGGGGCGAGTCATGGCCTGGTCCCACGTACAGCTCCTTTACCACACGACTAAAGATAGTCGCGCAGGTACTGCGTCTTCATACAGTAGTAAGGGGTACCCTAGTTTTAGGGTACCGACACGAAGCAACTCCGTGTGAAGGACGTGGTCGTGGGATCAAAAACCTAGGAGTTGATCCATTTCGCCCCGGTGGAGTGGATGGGCTCTATGTAAATAGGGGTAGTTTAGAAAGTGAGAATAACCATCTATAAATAGAGGGGAGGGCTGGTTGGTTCAGCATCCCTTGGCTGCCATTTGTTTTTCCTAGTTTTCTCTCTAGGTAGACACCAGTTGAGCCGAGGGTTCCTTGGTGATTTTGTACTTCAACTGTGTTCTTGATTTTCAAGTTTAATCAGAGGAAGGGTCGCCGGTCCGGTCCACAGGGCTCTTTGGCTTGAAATCTCAGTTTGTACCCTTACTGAAATTTCTGAAGTTTTATAGTCTTGGTTTCTCCTTTTCCCGATCTTGTGTTGTTGGTGAAAAACTTTGATTCCTTTGAGAGGATTTGGTTTGGGGATTGATCGGTGATGAGTTGCACTCTTCGGACCACTGCATACACTTATTTGTTGCAGATTTTGGTCGCGATTTGAGAAAAACTCAGTTTGAACTCGTTTCTAGAAAACCCCAACAAAACCCCAATTTCTGCTGTATTTTTGAATCTGCGGGTGATTCACAATTCGGATTGAGCTCAAAATTTGGGGAGATCTTGCAAAGGTATTTGCTCAGGTGTGTGTAAAATTTCATATCAAACGGAGTTCGTTTAGTTCAGTTTTGAACCCAAGAATAGAATTTCGTACTGCTGAAAACATCACTTGTTAACGATACTGTACTGGACTGTTTTGGACTGTTTTGGACTTTTTGGTGTCCGATTTGCGATCCGTTTGTTTTGCTGGTCTCATGTGAGTATTAGGAACGTTTTGTAATCATGAGATTACTCGTTCGCTGATGTGTTTATGATTTGAGCACTTACTTCATCTCAATTAAAGTAAAGTGTTAATTTTCAGTGTTTGGAGACAAAAATCCGATTGGCTCCCATTCACCCCCTCTGGTCACCTTACCAGTCCTACAAGAATAAAAAATAATTATCTTATTAAGATAACACTTATTCTACAAATGTGTTTATTTTACATGTACATAATGTTTTCTTACACCTAACGATGTGTAAGTGATAATGTTTTCATTAATAATAAATGGTGTATGTCCTAATTATAATTTAAACAGTGACGGTGATTTTCATGGGAGATTTATCCCCGTAAGGACAGGGAAAGGATGGAAAAAATGTTCTCCATAAGCGTTGTGAATTCCTCGGTTTTCACCATGATGACGGAGTTGAGAAGCTATTCCTCGATGAAAAATTCTCCGTAGTCATACCTAGTCTGTAGTCATACCTAGTCTGGAGATATGATTGATTCATTAAGGCATTGTTTCTAATCTATCCAAGATTTGTTCCAACTAATAAAAATTTGTATATATTAGACAAATCTAGTTAGAAATCATTCGTGACTATGGTTCGAACCGAACGAGGCCTGATTGTTCCAGCTTTGTTTAGAAATTCAAGTCTACAAGGTAGATTTCATTTTTCGTTTTTCTTTTTCCTGAGAAAATGCAACCATGCGTTTCTGGCGGATCATCCATCATAATGATTGCCTGCATCTATAAAAAAGTACTTTTGGCAGTAAAATAATGCAGCTATAAGATTTATGCAAATTAAACTGGTTTTATTTATCTATATTTATAGAAAACAATGTTAGTATTCATGTCTCTAACTAGAGTTGTCATAAAAAAATATAACAAATTTATTGATACTTGTTTTGTATGATGAATGGAAATACTTTGTAGGTGATTTTGGTCGAACAATTTCGTTTTACTCGTCGAAAAAACTAGAATTGCATTTTTTTTAAATGAAGAAAGTATAATTCTATATCTACTCTAAGTAAAACTATCTATTTGATTAAGTTTATAAACTTGCATTAACATCTATGATCATAGATAAATATATATGTATTTTATGGTGAATCTAATGTATTTATACAATATAATGTATATTAGAACAAATCAAAGAAACTAATCATATAGTTTTGTAAAGGTAATTTTGACTATTGTCAGAACAAAAACGGCTCCAATAAACTATGTAAATTACTCTTCAAATTTAATTTCTCTCTACTCCTCTGGTCCCCCACCTTTGCTCTCTATTTTTAAATAGTCTGCTTCACCCGCTAAGAGCATCTCTAGGACACTAGTTAAATGGTCTATCAAGCCATTTTTTTACTTATCCATCAGCAAAATAGCTCTCTGTCAGACTAGTAATATAACTCATCAAGATATCCGGTTCTTCAAACTGACTCTCTCGTTAGCTAAACTTGGCTAGCCACTCTGACTAGCAAAACTAGTTAAATTGTTTGTATAATGTATTTTTTTTATAAAAATGTAAATAGAGAGTCAAAAATGAAAAGTACCGTAAATATGCTCTAAACAGTCAAGTTTGTTTGACTAGCCTACTCTTGTTTTGTGAAATGTATTTTATAGAGTAGCTAGATTAGTAAATTTGGCTAATTTTTTGGTAGTCTCTTGGAGTTACTCTTAGTATTCTTTTGTATCATTTTTATGAGACTTGAGACGTTTTGACATGGCGTTGTATTAAAATTGTATGGAATGGAGTACACGTTAGTTGGTGGAGCTAGTTTATATGCGTATGAGATGTGATCCCTGTTTTTATCTCTCTATAAGGCTATTCCGATCCACTGTGTGGTGTTATAATTAAAAAAACCAAGAATGATACATAATATACACAATATTAAACTCTCCATATAAAACACTCATCGTAGTGTATAGTATCATAATCCAGTCTGTAAGGCATTATGTGTATAATAAGTTGATGCATGTGCTATGGTCAAATGTACCGTACAAAAGAAAAAAAAAACATGGAGAAGTTATCGTAGCATATCTCATGACTCAACAGTATCATCCGAAACCAAGATGTTGCATATAGAGCCAAAGGTGGTACCTCCATAATGATATTGTTTTGTTCCTCACTTCTTTAACTCGCATGCCACATCCATAACTTGTCCAATGTGACACATATTAAATGAGTATGACACTATATATTTAAAATAAAATATGCTAAGGATATATACAACCCCATTAGTTAGTCTCTTAAGAGGTAAAAAGGGGTAGCTCTTTGCGAAGAGTCCTTCTCTTCCATGGTTTTTCAAGCATGGAAGACTTTAATGTACATACAATTCCAATTAATACATATCTTTTTGAGTTGTCTTTAAAGTTAATATATTCATGATCTAGATACACTCTATTGTATGAATAAAGTCTTTTATTTGTCTATCATGCTTGAAAAACCGATACAAAGGCTCAGGGTTGTACATGCCCTAAGGCCATCTCCAGCAGGCCGTGTATAGGGGCGTGTAAATTATTGTTTTGCACTGTAGATTACAGTGTTTGTAGAGTGAAGTTTGAAATAGGTAATGAGAAAGAAAGTGGTATAAGTAGTCTGCTAGAGACAGTTTAAGACTGCTCGTGTAACTTTGATTAGAAAGCAATTAATATTTGTCAAAGTGGCCATTTAGGGATTTCTTGATTGGGTTATACATTATATTTAATTCACCAAACGATGATGCGGAGATGCTTGCGGAAGCCTTATGGCATGTTTGGTTCATATGTAAATTCCTTAAAATCTGCCGAAAATAAGCCTATTTTCGGCGGCCGAAGCCTATTTTCGGCGGCCGGGGGTGGGCCGCCGAAAATGTTCCACAGTGCTGTTGTGGACCATCTGATTCACTTGCAGCGGTTGTTGTCCCTATTGGCTCAGGATAAGTGGTTTGTTAAGTCTTCCAAATGCAAATTTGCTCAGAGGACTATTTCTTATTTAGGTCATGTCATTAGTGAAGCTGAAGATGCTACTGACATGTCTAAGGTGGAGGCAGTCAATAGTTAGCCAAGACCTGAAAATGTGAAGCATTTGCGTAGCTTTTTGGGGTTAGCTGGTTACTATAGAAAGTTTGTCCACCATTTTGCCATCGTTCCTAAACCCCTTACCACATTGCTTAAGAAAGGTGTGTTGTTTGTGTGGACTCAGGAGCATGAAGAGGCCTTTGCTGCTCTTAAGCAAGCACTCACATCTGCTCCTGTGCTGTCCATCCCTGATTTTGTTAAGCGGTTTTGTATTGAGACAGATGCTTCCAAATATGGGGTTGGGGCTGTGTTGCTGCAGGAAGGCCACCCTCTAGCTTTCATTAGCAAACCCTCTAGCTTTATGAGAACGAGTACTTAGCTATACTACTAGCTGTCGAGCAGTGGCGACCATACTTGCTCCATGGGGAATTCTTGATTTACACTGATCAGAAAAGCCTGATTCATTTGAATGAACAACGCTTGAATACACCATGGCAGTAGAAAGTATTTACTAAGCTGTTAGGTATGCAGTATAAGGTGGTCCATAAACAAGGAACTGAAAATCGGGTTGCTGATGCTCTTTCCAAACGGGTTAATGAGTTTGTCCAGTGTTTTGCTGTCTCCCTGTCTGCTAGCTCCACAGTGGTGTCAAGCTGTTTTGGATGGATATCTCTCAGACGAGGCAGCCCTGATCGCAAGAGAGTGCCCTGATCGCAAGTTCACATAGGACAAGAAATCAGCTAATGTTGTAACCACTGAAACTGGAGAAGGAACATCTGGGTATGGTAATTCTTTACCATTTGTTCTCTCAGTTTGTAATTCACCTGAGTGGTGGATGGACAGTGGTGCAAATATTCATGTGTGTGCTGATGCCTCTATGTTCTCCTCCTATCAGGTCGGGAGGTCTGGCGCCTTGTTAATGGGAAATGGGTCGCGTGCTCATGTTCTTGGTGTTGGTACGGTCATTCTGAAGTTTACTTCGGGAAAGACGGTGCCATTGAAGAGCGTGCAGCATGTGCCCTCTATCAAGAAGAATCTCGTTAGCGCGTCTATGCTATGTCGAGATGGATACAAAGTTGTTCTTGAGTCTAATAAATGTGTTGTGTCGAAACATGGTACTTTTGTTGGTAAAGGATATGACTGCGGAGGCTTGTTCCGCTTATCACTGCATGATGTGTGTAATAAACTGGTAAATTCTGTCAATTTTTCTGATGAGTCAGATTTATGGCATTCACGTTTTTGTCATGCAAGCTTTGGCTGTCTTATGCGGTTAGTAAATATAAATTTAATTCCTAAATTTAACTTGGTCAAAAAGTCTAAGTGCCATGTGTGTGTTGAATCAAAACAACCCCGCAAGCCTCACAAGGCTACTGAGGCGAGGAGTTTGGCACCTCTAGAACTTGTTCATTCTGATCTATGCGAGATGAATGGAATTTTGACCAAAGGTGGTAAAAGATACTTTCTCGCTTTTATAGATGACTCCACGAGATTTTGTTATGTGTATCTCTTAAAAACAAAAGATGAAGCGTTCAATTATTTTAAGGCCTATAAAGCTGAAGTTGAAAACCAACTTGAGAGGAAAATAAAACGGTTAAGGTCTGATCGAGGTGGAGAATATTTCTCTAATGTGTTCGATGAGTTCTGCGTGGAACATGGTATTATTCATGAGAGGACACCGCCATTCTCACCACAATCCAATGGGATTGCTGAAAGGAAAAACCGCACTCTAACAGATTTGGTGAATGCCATGTTGAGTACAGCGGGATTATCCAAGGCATGGTGGGGTGAGGCGATTTTGACAGCATGTCATGTCCTGAATAGAGTTCCAACAAAGAACAAAGAGATCACTCCATTTGAGGAATGGGAAAAGAGAAGATTAAATCTCTCATATTTGCGCACTTGGGGTTGCTTGGCTAAAGTGAATGTGCCAATCAACAAAAAGCGTAAACTTGGGCCTAAAACTGTTGACTGCATATTCCTTGGGTACTCTTTTCACAGCACTGGGTATAGGTTCTTAATTATAAAATTTGATGTGCCTGATATGTATGTTGATACTATCATGGAATCAAGAGACGCAACATTTTTTGAGAATGAGTTTCCCATGAAGAATACACCTAGTGATACAAGTCATGAGACTTTAATTCCCCATGAGCACGAACTGTCGATCCCTATAGATCATGCTGAGGATTCTCACGTGCACATCCCTGAGGAGGATGACACTATAGTCACTCGAAAGAGCAAGAGACAGAGGGTTGCAAAATCCTTTGGTAATGACTTTATAGTGTACCTTGTGGAAGACACACCAACTACCATTAGTGAGGCATATTCCTCTCATGATGCTGACTTATGGAAGGAAGCAGTAAGGAGTGAGATGGAATCTATTATGTCTAATGGAACTTGGGAGGTCGTCGACCGTCCTTATGGTTGTCAACCTATAGGTTGCAAATGGATCTTCAAGAAAAAGCTTAGGCCTGATGGTACAATTGAGAGGTACAAGGCAAGGCTTGTGGCCAAAGGATATACCCAAAAAGAGGGTGAAGATTTCTTTGACACCTACTCACCAGTGGCTCGATTGACTACAATTCGCACATTAATAGCCGTGGCAGCCTCTTATGGTCTTATCATTCATCAGATGGATGTTAAGACAGCTTTCCTAAATGGAGAGTTGGATGAGGAGATCTATATGGATCAGCCAGAAGGGTTTATTGCGGATGGTCAAGAGAACAAGGTGTGCAGGTTGATAAAATCATTGTATGGCCTAAAACAAGCACCTAAGCAATGGCATGAAAAGTTTGATAATACTCTTACAGCAGCTGGCTTTGTTGTAAATGAATCTGACACGTGTGTATACTATCGGTATGGTGGGGGTGAGTCTGTTATGCTGTGCCTTTATGTTGATGACATCTTGATCTTTGGATCAAATCTCAATGTGATCGAGGAAGTTAAAAATCTTCTATCGAGCAATTTTGAGATGAAAGATTTGGGAGAGGCTGATGTCATTCTAAACATCAAGCTTGTTAGAGAAGCTGATGGTGGGGTAACTTTGTTACAATCCCATTATGTGGAAAAGGTATTGAGTCGCTTTGGTTTTAGTGACTGTGATCCTGCTCCAACACCTTATGACCCCAGTGTGCTATTAAGAAAGAATCGGAGAATAGCAAGGGATCAATTGACATACTCCCAGATCATTGGCTCGCTCATGTACCTTGCAAGTGCAACAAGGCCAGACATCTCTTATGCTGTGAGTAAGCTAAGTCGGTTTGTGTCGAAACCAGGAGATGATCACTGGCGTGCTCTTGAGAGAGCGTTGCGGTATTTGAAAGGTACTATGACATACGGTATTCATTATACCGGAAACCCAAAAGTGCTGGAAGGCTATTGTGATGCCAACTGGATTTCTGATGCTGATGAGCTTTATGCCACAAGCGGATATGTGTTTCTGTTTGGAGGTGGCGCTGTTTCCTGGAAGTCTTGCAAGCAGACTATCTTAACGAAGTCTACAATGGAAGCAGAACTCGCAGCATTAGACACTGCTGGGGCTGAGGCCGAGTGGCTTCGTGACTTCCTATTGGACTTACCGGTAGTTGAAAAACCGATACCGGCTATTTCCATGAACTGTGACAACCAAACGGTGATTACAAAGGTTAACAGTTATAGGAATAACATGAAGTCTACAAGGCATGTTAAGAGGAGATTGAAATCTGTTAGGAAATTGAAAAACTCCGGAGTTATAACTGTGGATTATGTCCACACATCAAATAATCTGGCAGATCAATTCACTAAGGGTCTATCACGCAATGTGATAGAAAGTGCATCGAGGGAAATGGGTATGAGACCCATGTGAGATCTACTCTAGTGGTAACCTGCTCTATGTGATCGGAGATCCCGTAAAGTAGAGTGGAGAAACAAGCTAGGAGTAGATTGTGAGGAAAGATCCCTTCTTTAACTCATTTCTGATGCACATCTTTCCTATCTGTAAGGCAGGATGGTTTTTACCTTAATGTATTCCAAGAGTCTTATAAAGGTGAGATGTTGTCCTACAGAACATCTTCTGAGGAATACACCTATATGAGTCAGACTGCTAGTTACAGTCTATGGGACTTGGGTAATCCCTAAATACTCATGAAAGGCACTGAAGTGTGACTTATATGCTTCTAATCAGCGGGAATACCCTTTGCAGCCTAGTATCAGCAAAGGATTTGAGTGAATCTTATTTCGCACAAAACTGTCAATTCAAGGCATAGTCCATTGTTCAGTTGCGAACGAGTGAAACTCTTATTCTAGATGGATGTTCAACTTAACAGTCTCCATCGAAACACTGGTATATCAAAGGATTGTGATTCTGATACTTCATCATTACAAACCCTAGAGTTTGGTGGGGATTGTTGGATCTTTTATGGGCTTGGCCCATTTATTGAATAAACTCTATGGTGTGTAATGGTGGAGAATACCAATAGTACCACATTGGAAGTCCAAGGGTCTTTTGCCTTGACTTATATGGTGGGATTTATTCCACTTAACTTGAGAAGTCAAGAAACGGACAAGGGCGTGCCACACGCGCGCGCGCCGCCGCCGCCGCCGGCCGGGCTGAGCCGGGCGTGGCGAGGCAGGCAGGCAGGCAGGAAGGAAGGAAGGCGAGCGGGCATGGTGTGGTTGTGTTAATTTTTAGCACTCACTAACCGCGTACGTCAGCCGAGTGACCCTGTCTCTTCGTCAGCCAGCCGAGTGACCCTTCTCCTTCAGCTGCCGACTCATGGCGTGACTCGGCGAGAGCTGGCCGACTCATGGCATAATTCGGCTAGAGCTGGCTGACTCTTGGAGTGACTCGGCGACCTTTCTCCTTCAGCTTCCCTCTGCGAGAGATTAAATAGAGGAGCACCCCTGTCACTCGGTACACGCGAGAACACTTTCAGAATCACAGTCCAGCCGCCGAGTGAGGGTATTTCCATCTCGTGACTCTGCGCGCACAGAGAAGCGAGAGGGCAGGTGCCTCCGAAGTCGGTGTCGTTCGAGACCTTGCACGGGGGATCGGCAATTAGGTTTTTGGGGAGCGTCTACGCGACTGCCCAAAACATTTTCAACATGACAAAGGAAGCTGGTCAAGGATCTGGATCATCAGAGCGCATAGGAGGGTATGATCAGTTTATTTACTTACTGTTTTGTGTTCTAGAGATTATATATGTTTCATATATTCATCTATGTTGTTTCATATTTACGAATGATTTTATCTTATCTGTTATGTCTTATTATAATATAATAGATTTGTCTGTTTTAATTTTACAGTCATGCTATTTATGTTTCTATCTGTTTATTTTCATTTATTCAGTCAGTATACATGTTTATCGTATTTATATGATTTATATAATTCACATGCTCTATGTTCTCTTGATTCATATTGGTATGGATCAATTTAAAATCACGAATTCTATGGTTAATTATTTATTATATGTCATCGTCATAGTGTTAATTTATGGAATTAAAATAATACGGAAAATGCCTATAATTCTAACAATCCAAAAACCTAATGTTAGGCATTTTTCTGTCAGAGGTTTTGCTGCTGTGCTAAAGCCTGATCCTTTCGATGGTAAAAACTTCTTGATATGGAAGGCTAAGATGGAATTGTGGCTAACTGCAATGTCTTGTTTTCATGCCGCTGAGGGCAAGCCTGCCAACTTACCTCCTGAGGATGAGGCTAAGTTTAAGGCTGAAGACAACCTCTTTCGAGGTGCAGTGATTAGCGCACTTGACACAAAATTCCAGAAAAGCTATATCATCCTTCCCACGGGGAAAGAGCTGTGGGATGCTCTTGTTGGAAAGTTTGGAGTTACTGACGCTGGTAGCGAGCTGTATCTCATGGAGCAGCTGTATGACTACAAGATGGTTGAGAACCGATCTGTAGTGGAACAGGCTCATGAGTTTCAGGCACTAGCTAAGGAACTCGAACTTTTTCCTTGTCCTTTGCCTAACAAGTTTGTGGCTGGCGGTATAATCACCAAGTTGCCACCTTCTTGGAAGGACTTTGCTACCTCTCTCAAACATAAGAGACAAGAGTTCAATGTGGAAGAGCTCATTGGTACTCTTGATGTTGAGGAAAGGGCTAGAACAAAGGACAGTGGAAAAGGTGTTGAGACCTCTACTGCTAATGTGGTGCAGAAGAGAAACTTCCGCAAGTTTATCAAGAAGAAAAACCAGAACAAACAAGAGAATGTGAATAAACCTGTTCAAACAGCACAGTTTAAAAAAGAAGAACAACAATAACAAGGGAAAGGGAGGATGCTTTGTCTGTGGCAGTGATCAACATTGGGCAAGAGAGTGCCCTGATCGCAAGTTCACACAGGACAAGAAATCAGCTAATGTTGTAACCACTGAAACTGGAGAAGGAACATCTGGGTATGGTAATTCTTTACCATTTGTTCTCTCAGTTTGTAATTCACCTGAGTGGTGGATGGACAGTGGTGCAAATATTCATGTGTGTGTTGATGCCTCTATGTTCTCCTCCTATCAGGTCGGGAGGTCTGGCGCCTTGTTAATGGGAAATGGGTCGCGTGCTCATGTTCTTGGTGTTGGTACGGTCATTCTGAAGTTTACTTCGGGAAAGACGATGCCATTGAAGAGCGTGCAGCATGTGCCCTCTATCAAGAAGAATCTCGTTAGCGCGTCTATGCTATGTCGAGATGGATACAAAGTTGTTCTTGAGTCTAATAAATGTGTTGTGTCGAAACATGGTACTTTTGTTGGTAAAGGATATGACTGCGGAGGCTTGTTCCGCTTATCACTGCATGATGTGTGTAATAAACTGGTAAATTCTGTCAATTTTTCTGATGAGTCAGATTTATGGCATTCACGTTTTTGTCTTGCAAGCTTTGGCTGTCTTATGCGGTTAGCAAATATAAATTTAATTCCTAAATTTAACTTGGTCAAAAAGTCTAAGTGCCATGTGTGTGTTGAATCAAAACAACCCCGCAAGCCTCACAAGGCTACTGAGGCGAGGAGTTTGGCACCTCTAGAACTTGTTCATTCTGATCTGTGCGAGATGAATGGAATTTTGACCAAAGGTGGTAAAAGATACTTTCTCACTTTTATAGATGACTCCACTAGATTTTGTTATGTGTATCTCTTAAAAACAAAAGATGAAGCGTTCAATTATTTTAAGGCCTATAAAGCTGAAGTTGAAAACCAACTTGAGAGGAAAATAAAACGGTTAAGGTCTGATCGAGGTGGAGAATATTTCTCTAATGTGTTCGATGAGTTCTGCGTGGAACATGGTATTATTCATGAGAGGACACCGCCATTCTCACCACAATCCAATGAGATTGCTGAAAGGAAAAACCGCACTCTAACAGATTTGGTGAATGCCATGTTGAGTACAGCGGGATTATCCAAGGCATGGTGGGGTGAGGCGATTTTGACAGCATGTCATGTCCTGAATAGAGTTACAACAAAGAACAAAGAGATCACTCCATTTGAGGAATGGGAAAAGAGAAGATTAAATCTCTCATATTTGCGCACTTGGGGTTGTTTGGCTAAAGTGAATGTGCCAATCAACAAAAAGCGTAAACTTGGGCCTAAAACTGTTGACTGTATATTCCTTGGGTACTCTTTTCACAGCACTGGGTATAGGTTCTTAATTATAAAATCTGATGTGCCTGATATGTATGTTGATACTATCATGGAATCAAGAGACGCAACATTTTTTGAGAATGAGTTTCCCATGAAGAATACACCTAGTGATACAAGTCATGAGACTTTAATTCCCCATGAGCACGAACTGTCGATTCCTATAGATCATGCTGAGGATTCTCACGTGAACATCCCTGAGGAGGATGACACTATAGTCACTCGAAAGAGCAAGAGACAGAGGGTTGCAAAATCCTTTGGTAGTGACTTTATAGTGTACCTTGTGGAAGACACACCAACTACCATTAGTGAGGCATATTCCTCTCCTGATGCTGACTTATGGAAGGAAGCAGTAAGGAGTGAGATGGAATCTATTATGTCTAATGGAACTTGGGAGGTCGTCGACCGTCCTTATGGTTGTCAACCTATAGGTTGCAAATGGATCTTCAAGAAAAAGCTTAGGCCTGATGGTACAATTGAGAGGTACAAGGCAAGGCGTGTGGCCAAAGGATATACCCAAAAAGAGGGTGAAGATTTCTTTGACACCTACTCACCAGTGGCTCGATTGACTACAATTCGCACATTAATAGTCGTGGCAGCCTCTTATGGTCTTATCATTCATCAGATGGATGTTAAGACAGCTTTCCTAAATGGAGAGTTGGATGAGGAGATCTATATGGATCAGCCAGAAGGGTTTATTGCGGATGGTCAAGAGAACAAGGTGTGCAGGTTGATAAAATCATTGTATGGCCTAAAACAAGCACCTAAGCAATGGCATGAAAAGTTTGATAATACTCTTACAGCAGCTGGCTTTGTTGTAAATGAATCTGACACGTGTGTATACTATCGGTATGGTGGGGGTGAGTCTGTTATGCTGTGCCTTTATGTTGATGACATCTTGATCTTTGGATCAAATCTCAATGTGATTGAGGAAGTTAAAAATCTTCTATCGAGCAATTTCGAGATGAAAGATTTGGGAGAGGCTGATGTCATTCTAAACATCAAGCTTGTTAGAGAAGCTGATGGTGGGGTAACTTTGTTACAATCCCATTATGTGGAAAAGGTATTGAGTCGCTTTGGTTTTAGTGACTGTGATCCTGCTCCAACACCTTATGACCCCAGTGTGCTATTAAGAAAGAATCGGAGAATAGCAAGGGATCAATTGACATACTCCCAGATCATTGGCTCGCTCATGTACCTTGCAAGTGCAACAAGGCCAGACATCTCTTATGCTGTGAGTAAGCTAAGTCGGTTTGTGTCGAAACCAGGAGATGATCACTGGTGTGCTCTTGAGAGAGTGTTGCGGTATTTGAAAGGTACTATGACATACGGTATTCATTATACCGGAAACCCAAAAGTGCTGGAAGGCTATTGTGATGCCAACTGGATTTCTGATGCTGATGAGCTTTATGCCACAAGCGGATATGTGTTTCTGTTTGAAGGTGGCGCTGTTTCCTAGAAGTCTTGCAAGCAGACTATCTTAACGAAGTCTACAATGGAAGCAGAACACGCAGCATTAGACACTGCTGGGGCTGAGGCCGAGTGGCTTCGTGACTTCCTATTGGACTTACCGGTAGTTGAAAAACCGATACCGGCTATTTCCATGAACTGTGACAACCAAATGGTGATTACAAAGGTTAACAGTTCTAGGAATAACATGAAGTCTACAAGGCATGTTAAGAGGAGATTGAAATCTGTCAGGAAATTGAAAAATTCCGGAGTTATAACTATGGATTATGTCCACACATCAAATAATCTGGCAGATCAATTCACTAAGGGTCTATCACGCAATGTGATAGAAAGTGCATCGAGGGAAATGGGTATGAGACCCATGTGAGATCTACTCTAGTGGTAACCTGCTCTATGTGATCGGATATCCCGTAAAGTAGAGTGGAGAAACAAGCTAGGAGTAGATTGTGAGGAAAGATCCCTTCTTTAACTCATTTTTGATGCACATCTTTCCTATCTGTAAGGCAGGATGGTTTTTACCTTAATGTATTCTAAGAGTCTTATAAAGGTGAGATATTGTCCTACAGAACATCTTCTGATGAATACACCTATATGAGTTAGACTGCTAGTCACAGTCTATGGGACTTGGGTAATCCCTAAATACTCATGAAAGGCACTAAAGTGTGACTTATATGCTTCTAATCAGCGGGAATACCCTTTGCAGCCTAGTATCAGCAAAGGATTTGAGTGAATCTTATTTCGCACAAAACTGTCAATTCAAGGCATAGTCCATTGTTCAGTTGCGAATGAGTGAAACTCTTATTCTAGATGGATGTTCAACTTAACTGTCTCCATCGAAACACTGGTATATCAAAGGATTGTGATTCTGATACTTCATCATTACAAACCCTAGAGTTTGGTGGGGATTGTTGGATCTTTTATGGGCTTGGCCCATTTATTGAATAAACTCTATGGTGTGTAATGGTGGAGAATACCAATAGTGCCACATTGGAAGTCCAAGGGTCTTTTGCCTTAACTTATATGGTGGGATTTATTCCACTTAACTTGAGAAGTCAAGAAATGGACAAGGGCGTGCCACACGCGCGCGCGCGCTGCCGCCGCCGCCGGCCAGGCCGGGCGTGGCGTGGCGAGGCAGGAAGGCAGGCGAGCGGGCGTGGTGTGGTTGTGTTAATTTTTAGCACTCACTAACCGCGTACGTCAGCCGAGTGACCCTGTCTCTTCGTCAGCCAGCCGAGTGACCCTTCTCCTTCAGCTGCCGACTCATGGCGTGACTCGTCGAGAGCTGGCCGACTCATGGCATAATTCGGCTAGAGCTGGCTGACTCTTGGCGTGACTCGGCGACCTTTCTCCTTCAGCTTCCCTCTGCGAGAGGTTAAATAGAGGAGCACCCATGTCACTCGGTACACGCGAGAACACTTTCAGAATCACAGTCCAGCCGTCGAGTGAGGGTATTTCCATCTCGTGACTCTGCGCGCACAGAGAAGCGAGAGGGCAGGTGCCTCCGAAACCAGTGCCGTTCGAGACCTTGCACGGGGGATCGGCAATTAGGTTTTTGGGGAGCGTCTACGCGACTGCCCAAAACATCTTCAACATGACAAAGGAAGCTGGTCAAGGATCTGGATCATCAGAGCGCATAGGAGGGTATGATCAGTTTATTTACTTACTGTTTTGTGTTCTGGAGATTATATATGTTTCATATATTCATCTATGTTGTTTCATATTTACGAATGATTTTATCTTATCTGTTATGTCTTATTATAATATGATAGATTTGTCTGTTTTAATTTTACAGTCATGCTATTTATGTTTCTATCTGTTTATTTTCATTTATTCAGTCAGTATACATGTTTATCGTATTTATATGATTTATATAATTCACATGCTCTATGTTCTCTTGATTCATATTAGTATTGATCAATTTAAGATCACGAATTATATGGTTAATTATTTATTATATGTCATCATCATAGTGTTAATTTATGGAATTAAAATAATACAGAAAATGCCTATAATTCTAACAACAACTGCATCTTAGTAGTAGCTGACAAGTTTTCCAAGTTTAGTCACTTCCTACCGTTGAAACACCCTTTCACAACTGCTACTGTTGCTAAAGTGTTCATGCAGAATGTCTATAAGTTACATGGTTTGCCCGTGGCCATTATATCCGACATAGATCGAGTGTTCACTAGTACTTTATGGAAGACTTTGTTTTCTCTAGCTGGTGTTGCTTTGCACATGATTTCGGCTTACCACCCTCAATCCGATGGCCATACGGAGCGAGTTAATCAATGTTTGGAGACATTCTTGCGCGGTGCTTTGTTCATGCTTGTCCTCACAAGTGGAATGACTGAGTTCATCTAGCCGAGTTTTGGTACAACACGAGTTGGCACTCACCATTGAATCATTCTCCATTTGAGATTCTTTATGGGTATTCTCCGCGGCATTTTTGGACTTGATGCAGTATCAGCTTGTCCTGTGCCGTCGTTGTCGGGTTGGCTTCAAGAGAAGGATGTCATGTGTGAAGCAGCATTTTGGACATCTCAAGAGAGCTCAGCATCGTGTGAAGCAGCAAGCTGATAAAAATCGCTCTGAGCGCCAGTTTGTGGTTGGTGATCTGGTATTCCTGAAGTTGCAACCGTATGTACAAGCTTCTGTGGCTCGTCGGTCTTGTCAGAAACTGGCATTCCGTTATCTCGGTCCCTGCAAAGTCCTGGCTAAGATTGGCTCGGTTGCATATAAACTGGAGCTGTCGGCGTCCTCTGCTATCCATCCCATTTTCCATGTGTCCCAGTTAAAGCGTGCTGTGGGACCGGAGGTTGCAGTGGCTTACTTACCTGTGCAGTTGGAAGGGCATCAGGTTCCATTCCGTGTGTTGAACTTGCAGCAGCGTGTGAGTGCCGATGGTCATGCTCAGGTTTTGATCCATTGGTCCGGGTTACCTGCATCTCTTGCTACATGAGAAGACTTTGTTGTTTTACGTCAACACTTTCCTTTTGCTCCTGCTTGGGGGCAAGCAGGTTTTCTTCCAAAGGGGAATGTCAGCACTGCTTCTTCAGTTACTGGATCAGGTGAAAGGAAAGCAAGACAGGAGCACGGTGATGTGCAGGTTGATGGGCTACGCAGGAGTGGAAGGGCGCGCAAGGCAAACCCGGTTGTGTCCGGCCCACAATGGGTCACTAATTAAGCCCACTTGTAACAGGAAGATGTGTATTAAGGGCCTGTTTGTTTACCCGCATGGATTATATAATCTGGATTATTTTTGGAGGATTATATAATCTGAATTATATAATCTGAGTAGTCCTGTTTGTTTACCCAGATTATTTGAGTTGTTAATATGATTCTTTTGTATGAGGAAGACAAGAATGCCCTCTATATTTGTACTAGGTTGAAACTCATATATGAGATGAACAATGTAACAAACGTTTCTGAGTATTCATAATTTATTACATAAATAATTTGAAAAAAATAATTCAATTGACATTGGCAAATATTGCATTAGCAATATTATCACGGAAGGCATTCATGTCACTTTCTTCATCCCCAAATTGACTAGTACTAGGCTGAGATGATGGCATTGGCATATAATCTTCATCTTCATCACAACGGTCAAATTCTTTATCTGCCAAAGAACTGTCACGAATAAAATTATGAAGAGCCATACATGCATGTATTATTTTGGATTGTTTGGCCATAGGATAACTGGGTAGGTGTAACAGAATTCTCCACTTCATCTTCAAAACACCAAATGAGTGTTCAATCACATTACGCATAGATGAATGCAAATAGTTAAATGTCTCCTTTTTTCCGCTAGGTCGGGGACCCGCTCGATACTCAGGTAAATGATATTTTGTTCCTTTGTATGGTGTTAGATATCCAGATCGATTAGGGTATTTTGAGTCAACAAGATAATATTTACCTAAAAATACACCGACATATGAGAGTAGACCATAATAATTTATAAATTGAAATTATATAATAAACAATATGATACCTGGTGGAGGATGTGGAAAAATAGTGGCATATTTTGTTAGAGCATTATTGAACACCCTCATATCATGTGCAGAACCCGGCCATCCCGCAACAATAAAAGTGAACCTCATGTCGAAATCACATATGGCCAGTACATTTTGGGTGGGATATCCATATCGACCAACATGTTGAACCAATTTAGAGGATGGCACAACTACCCTTATATGAGTTCCATCAATTGCACCAATACAATCATTGAAATGAGGGTGAAATCGGTCGCCTAGTAATCTTTCATGGACATCAGTAAATTGAGGATCTCTTGGCTTCACAATATCTTTTGATAGGAGAAATATGCAATTCAACACTTCTCAGAACTTTCTACTAATAGTTTCTTTTGACCTCTGAAATCTATTTTTTACTTGAACGACAGATTGAGGGGCACCAATAGTCCATAAAAACATACAAAGTGCTTCCAAAGAACACATATTTTCAGTTGTCTTCAGTCCATATGATGAAATCAACAAGTCATGCAACTTTTCAATAAGAGGTCTACTCATCCGAAACATATCATAGCAATCGTTTGGATTACTGATTGTTGTCATCACCCAATCATAGCCAGTTGAACTAGGTTTTCTTCTCACTGACTTGTTAAGAAAAGTTTCACCATAATACGTACCAAATGCATTGAGCATAGATCCAACTCTTTTCAACATTTGGCCTCGATCTCGCGCAGCTACAAAAGCCTCGTCCTCCTCCTCATCCTCATTCACATCTACATCAAGCTACAAATAATATTCATGCAAATTAAGTAATAGAAAGTACCAGAAGCCACACATAAAAATAAATAGATGTTCCACACATGAAAATAAATAGATGGTCCTAACACACGAAAAAAATAGATGTTCCATAACTAGTGCCACGACCGACGCGTCCTTGCGCTGCGTTGTCCAGTTCCTGACTTGCGCGTCCTTGATCTCGTGATGCTGACCCGCGCGGCGCATGGGAGCCCTCACCGTGCATGGCGCCCCTGATCTGACCACCGGGCGGCGCATGGGAGCCCTCACCCTGCATGGCGCCCTAGCTGATCTGCGGCGGGATTCGGCTGCCCCCGTCGTACGTCGACCGCGCGGGACGCGTCGGAGCGGCGGGCGGGATCCTGTGTCGCGGGCAGTGCCAGGCGTGAGTCTCGTCGGCAGTGCCAGGCGTCCGTCCCATCGGCAGTGCCAGGCGGCGAGATCCTGTGCCGCGGGCGGGGATCGCGCGGAGGGTGGGGGCTGGGCGGCGTGTTTTTGTTGGGCGGCGGGCTTCTCCGATCCAATAAGCGCAAAAACGATTCGGTGGATTATAATGACAATGGTGGGTAATTTCTAGAAAACTTGAAAGGGTAGTGGGGAAGTGGGAAAAAAATAATCTGAAATAAGCACCTTCTCACTTGCTTATGGATTATCATAATCCAAGGGGTTAGATTATACAATCTCGGCATATAAGCTGGACTGTTTGTTTGCCTCTTAGGATTATTTAATCCAGATTATATAATCTGTGGGGCCCTAAGTAGGTGGAGAGAATGAGAAGGGAATCAAACTTGTAACAGAACTCTGAACTCTACCAGAAATAAGCATCTCATGTTCGCGTCCTCTCTCTCGTTCAGTTCTTCTTCCTCCCTTCCCAAGTCCTCCTCCGATCCCTGACGCTAACATGACTTGACTTGAGGCGTGTCAGCGCGTGCTTTGTGGGCATGAGAAAAGCAGAGCCATTGATCTCAATTTCGAACCCATGCAGTATAAAAGACGTGATTGCTGGTCACCTCTCACCTGTGAAGATTCCTGCGACGGACCAGAACAGGGCAATATGATTAAAACGATAACGCCTTCTTTCCTCCAACTCACCTTCTTGGGGGGAAAGGCAAATCAGAGCAAGAAGATCCAAAATAATCGTGAAAGCAATGCAGATGTGAAAGGCAAAGGTGCTCGAGGCATATTGTTGCTCATCGTGTTCCTTCATTTATTCTTCTCTTATTACGAAGGCTTACCAAAAATACATTCGAAGACAAAAACACGAAACAACTTCGGAGTTTGAGCGATTCTCGAAGCGCGAGAGTGGTTGCTCAGTCGAAAGGTGAAAGATGGATGGACATTGTGCGTCTATTCATAGGTAAAACTTTCTATAAAATTATAATATTATTAGGGACTTTATTTGGAAGCAAGCAGATTAGACATGATTGAAAAAGCTAAAATTCACTTGTTATTTAAAATTGAATAGCAAAAGAATTTTGAATAGCGACAAAATTTTAGCTCTTCAATCCTTTCTAATTCCCTGCTCTCAAAGAAGCCTTATTAACAATTTTCTACTATATTAAATCACCAGTTTCAACGATCGTCCCGCGTCATTATTTTTCAAAAAAAATCCTACATTTCTTTAGAATCAAACCGCACTCCTATAATCTCTTCTTTACTACTATAAGTCTATAATAGGAGAATTTCGTGTGTCCTAGTTTTCATGCGCCGTCCCCCTCTAGTGAACATCGTACGTCATTGTGCTTCCCACATCTCTGAAACAAACTCCCGCACGCCACACACAGAAACCGCCTCCGCACGCCACACGCCTTCCTCTGCCCACTGTCGCAGCCTCGGAGCACGTCGTGAGGATAAGTCCCTGCAAACTCCGTGCCGAGCGATGCGAGGATAGGCTCCATGAGCTCCACGTCGATAGTGTGCCACAACCTCCGATAGCATGCCTGCCATGACCGTCGTCGCTATAAATTTCTAGCCTCTGGCTCTCCGCATCTGCGCAGCGAAAATGGTTACCACCAGCAACAGCAGGGCTCGAACCTCCCGAGGTGGCGGGCACTTCAGAGACTCATGTCGTTAGTCTGGTGCTGGTGTCCGACTGCTTGACATCACACGTCGAGGTCGGACGAGGACGCGGAGACATGCTGGTCGGTGGTTGCGGCCACGGGCCCCCTCGCTCGTTGTGGCGCCGACGACGAGGAGGTTGTAGTCGAGCGACGTGGCGCGGGTGCCATACCGCATAGGGAGGCGCTATCCGCTCTACATACTGCCCCATCGCCCCATCGTTCCATGGTAGTTAAGGTACCCGTACCACCAACCCTCTGACTCTGACAATCAATCGATCTGCTTAGGCCAAGGAGGCCTCGACTGGTAGCTGCAGGTGGAGCACTGGCGGTAATGATGCGAATAGAGCTTAGGAGTTAGATTGGTGTGTATGGGGTGAGCGATTGGCTGCTTGCTTGCTCGTTTCTAAATTGATGGAGCGGGAAATTGAACTGTCCATGTTTATGGCGGCGACGACGACCATGAGGATGCACACCATGTATTATGTGTAATTGCGGCAGCCTTCGTTGAGCCTTAGAGAGCTACTACTGCGGTCGGTCGTGATCTAAAGAAGGTTATCACAGCATGGACATCTCTTAGCTTTGTCGGATGATTCTAATGTACACATGTTTTCATTTCAATATTAATCTTCATCTGTTAACAACATAATTTTTTAAGTAACATCATGTTTAGCTTCACAAATATGCTTATTATATATATATATATATAGTATTAGGAGCCCTGGGCTTCCATTACTGCAGGGAGCCCCGGCCACCTACCGACTGGGCCGACCAACCAGGTGTGCAGACCGCACCAGACCATTTTTGGTTTACTGTCCCCGACTGCTTACGCCAAATTAACATATGAGTTACGATGATGTGTGTTGCCATTTATGCAAATATAGTTTGTGCACGATTTAGCTTTCTGGGCCCACGAGAACTTTTATTTGATGGCCCATTTTACCCACGCATTTCTTTACCCTAACTGCTCCCATCTTTATCTCCCGAAGGCACGTAGCCGCCGCCAGTTTCTTCTTCCCCCATCTTCATCTTCCTCGCAGCGCCGGTGCTACATCTCCAGACTGCCCCTGCTCCGTGCGGACCCACTCTCCAGCGCGACTGCACGGCTGTTGTTCCCGCGGGTGGAGATGGCGGCGGTCAACCTCCTCGCTGAGTCTGTCGCGGTGCGCTTGAGGGCGCCGGCGCCGCCGAGCGCGGGGGAGGAGCTTGCGGCCAGGCTCACGGAGTGCGGGTTCCCCGCCACGGCGCGCCGAGGGGGAGCGGTCGCGGGGGTTGGGGAGAGCGCGCGCAAGTGGAGGGAGATGGCGGCCAGGAAGGAGGAACTCCTGCTGCTGAGCCAGGGCCGAGTCGCGTGGACGATCGTCGCGCTTTGGTGCGGCTCGCATGCGTCCCACATCCTGCACTCGCTCGGTATCCATGTTCGCCACGGTGAGTTACCACGAGACATTCATAGCGTGATCTGATTTTCTGGAATAACAGAGTGATGTTTAATATTGGCGTGAAGGGCCCCTCTGATCAGTCTACCTATGGTTCAGGAACGTTTTTTGGATCTGTTGGATAATCCTTATGTGAAATGTGGCATTGCTACAACCGCTTTGTTTGGGCTTGGAAGAGGTATAATTGGCTCCCAATGTTTCCTTATATTGTGCATTAGTGTAACGTTTGCAGTTTACATGTTGTTTTGTTCAGTGGTGTGCCGATGGATAGCCACTGCTGTATATTTTTTTAATGTTCAATCAATTTCTAAGAATTGGAGTTGGCGACTTTGAGCAGTGACATCTATTGGGAAAAACATTAGATTTTATTTTAAAGGATGGGATAAAGATAAATATGTGAAACATACTAACTCTAATGTCAACTTCTTTACTTTTGATCCATGGATAAACGATGCTTGGAACCAAATCAGGATTTTGTGCAGGTATCATCAGCTCAATACCATCATCATTCTTGATTTTTTTTGTCTAGGGATTAACAGACTTGTCCTGAAGGGCATCGAGCAAACTGGCTCATCAGTTATGTAATGAAGTGATGCAAGTAAGGGTGTGCAAGTGTGCCTTCAACTAATAACAGAAAAAGAAGAAAAGAAAATAGAGAATTGAACAACTTCAGGAGTACTTCAGAACAATGTACAATAAAGTATGGTTGCTTCTATATTAATTGTAGCCTAATGTTGTCTATTAATTTACAATGATATTTTTTAGGGAAATACAGTACCGAGAACTCTGTTGTGGCATAAAACTACCTCTGTTGCTCTGTCTCTAAAAGAATACCCTTTTGGCTTGTTCAGATGTATAGCCAGAGTGACATTATTTTGGGGACAGGTTGTATATTTTTATATATAATGGTACTTAATTTAATCTTTATTCCCAGGTCACGGAGGCTGACATTGAAGAATTTGAAGCTAAATATAGAGGGTCAGATTCTGAGAAAACGGACTTGAAGGAACTCTACACAAAATATAAGGGCAACATGAACAGGAATAATTATCTCTTATATCATATTGTAAAATCTGAAACAGTTCTCATGTAGATGGTTAGCTTGCATTTTACGCTACAATTACCTCAGATCACTTCTTGTTGTATCTTACACCAATTTACGAAATTTCTTGATGTGTTTTATGACAACCTCATGCGCTGAGAGATACATTCGGTCTACATTCGTTATTATGAAACAGATGGACGATTTATGCTAAAATTCATACTCATTTACGTTGTTTTGCTTCACGATTTACGCTTAAATCCGTTCGAGCCAGAACCCGCGCATGACCGGTGGCGCGTGATTTTCGCGCCGTAAATTTGGTATACGAAACAGGCATATGATTTACGCTAAATTTCGTACTCATTTACGATGTTTTAGCTCACGTTTTACGCTGGAATCCGCCCGAGCAGAACCCACGAACTGCGGCTGTAAATTAAAATTTATTTCCTTCTACTAATGCTCCTCGAACCGTAACTGTCCCTTTATTTACGTGATTATGCAGCACGTCTTTCCTTATATCAAACTGGTCAAGATTTATATAATGCATGGTTTATGCTATCATGTTACACATCGTTATGCAGTCGTAAACGGTGTGCACATGGTAATATTCGTTTCCGTGAGTCAAGGTACAAAATATCCCTTCTATGCATGATTTATGCACATTACTACATATATTTATGTGTGCGTATTTGTTTTATCCCGTAACTGCGCCTTTATTTACGCGCACGAAGAGCACATCTTTCCTTATCTCAAAACCGGTGGGAGATTTTAAATGTTTGCATGGTTTACACTATCATGTATCACAACGTTATGCAGTCATAAACGTCTAGCACATGCAAATATTCGTGCGCGTGATTCCTGGCATGCAAAGATTCCATTTATGCATGAGTTATGCACATTTGTACACATATTTATGGTTGCGTAATTGCATGTCGCGTGTAAGACGGGATACGTGGTTATCCTTTGCATAAATGGTGCAGGCTGGCGTCCAGTGGGCCGAACGCGACCCGATCGGTCTCCCTGGCTGGGGCTTCGCCCACTAACGGAAGCTCAGGGCTTACATTACCTCTTCCCTATATATAGATATATATATATTGATTTAGTAGTTATGCCAAATTTTGTATAAAATTACAATCATGATCCTTACTGAGGACTTATTTGCGAGCAAAGAGATTAGAGATGATTGAAGAGACTAAAATCTTCTTATTGTCTAAAATAAAAGGGAAATTTGGATCCATACCATTAAAAGATCACCACTTTGGATCCATACCATTACTATCTCACTTACATGTGGGTCCACATGAGTCAATGACATGTGGGGTCCATGGTATATATCTAAAGTTTGGATCTTTTAATGGTATAGATCCAATTGTTCCAAAATAAAATAGTAAAAGGATTTGAATAGCTATAGAAATGTAGCCCTTCAAACCTTTCTAATCTCCTGCTTCAAAACAAGCCTTAACAGTTTTCGCGGCGAGCAGCATGGGCTGAAGACGGGTTTGGAGCCGGAAGGCTGTCATCTCCCGCGGCCTTGTTTTTTCTCTCCGGTTCCCATGGCCGGGCAGGGGCACTGCCGCACTGGACCCTGCTGCAGGTCGAAATTTTTTGCGTGATTGAAGTTTGAGAGGCTAGGCGGCACCCACAGCAACGAATCAGGATTTTCTGTGGTGGCTAGAGTAGAGTCAGGCAAATATCAGGAAAATGCATCACTGTCCTCTACACAAGGCACGCACAACCTATGTCATTGAACAGCGAACACATCATCACAGGAGGCCGGCAAAGCACCGAAATGGTGACGTCTGACGATGTACTACTAGTAGTTACCTGTTACCAGCACAGCTCTCCGCCCGTTACCGTTATGCAGCGCAACTGTTGAACCGCATGTTAATGTTTATGCTATGCTGGGATGAGTCAGTCTAGCTCGATGTATCTATCTTCACCTCTGCTATAACCAGACCAGCTCTTCGTTGCACTGGCAGGCACGCACGGTGACGGTGAGCAGGCCGGCCGGCATCCAGCGTCGGCCAGCCGCCTTTCCTCCGGCTCCGCGGTAAGTGGACATGGGCCCCCCTAACAATGATCTGGGTAAACGGGCCACAAAGCCTGGCCCATGTGCGCGGTGGAGTACCAGCTACAAGGAAACCAAAAGGTACATAATGCAATGCAATTCGCATAAGGCCGTCTCCCGTGGCTCCACTGTTTCATCCATTATTTCACCCCTTATTTCAAACTTAACTCTGGAAACAGTATCAAACGATGTTATCTACAGTGTCACGTTTTCTATTTTGCACGATCCACCAAAGACATCCTAAATAATCTCAAACTAGTAAAATATGGCGTCAGTCAAACACGAATCAAATAAAGAAAAAAAAGGTATCTGAGGCTCTCTCTCTCCAACCATCCCTCCTCTCAAATTCTTATTTTGTATTCATACTTTTTATTAAAAAAAAGAACGGAGGTAGTTGGCAGTACAAAATTTTCCACAGTGTCCGTCGCCGTCCAGGCCGGGGTCGTTGTGGTTGCCTCGTTGACCAGTCTGCATCCGTCGGTTCGCGATCGCTCTATGGGCCGGGTAGTTCCTGGCCACACGGAGAGGAGAGGACGCCCTGGTCAGTTCCTGGCCAGCTCTGGGAACGAGTTGCGCGTGGAATGGAAGTCTGGGAAGCCGCGGACAGCAGAGCAGATAGGCGGGCCGGGATGGTGTGGCGCAAATGGCGTTCGATGCGGTGGCCACGGCCGGCATGATGATGGTGGCAGCACGTAGTAGTAGTACGTCTTTTTTTTTTCTTTAGGAAAAGAGGGTCTTCTGGGGCCGTCGACCGCGACGCGGCTGGCTAAAGCGCCGACGGTCATCGCCGCTATGTGCTGTGGTGTGTACTATGGACGCGTCCCTCTGGCTCTCCCCCTCCGCTAGCTGATGACAGCTAATAGCCCCGCGTCGCCAGTTAGCCTAGCCACTGGCCGCGCACGTCCGTCCGTCCGTCCGGGCAGCGCACGCAGGGAGCGTGCTCTGGTCCCGTGTTCGTGCAGCTAGGCCTGGGCCACCGCCTGCTTGCTCGCGTTCCATTCCCGCCCCGTGCGCTCGCTCGCAGTCTCACAGGCGCGGCGTGCAAGGAGGGGACGCGGTCACGCGGCATGGGGACGGGACACATTGGTTGGTTGCATTGGCTTTGTGCCTTTGCCTTCGGACGCCGCTAACCTGCCTGTAGTGTCCCTTTCCTTGGGTGGGTCCGCGACAGATTGGGAGCAGCCGAACCGATCGCCGCCCCTCACGCACGCTCGCCGCGGCTCGCGTGCTTCGAACCGTACCGCACGTACTGCCTTGCCTGCCGGGGCACATTCCTTCCCCTGTCATTCTCCAAACGAGTGGACGCCGAGGCAAGCAGGCAGACAGACAGGTGACCCGTGACCAGTGGAGGCCGACGGCCGGGCCGGGGCGGGGCGCGCGGCAACCCACGCTCGCTTTCACTTGCCGCCCGAACAGTCGTGCCGTGTGCACGACGACACACACGCGGAGGGTCGGGCACCGATGGTAGTATCACTGATCACCCGGCTCCATGTCGGCGATATTTTCTCACAAAGCCGCTCGATCATTCACATTCACTCCACACTTTTCCGGCAGAAATGCATACTCTCCTCTCGGTTACGATATGTTACTCTTGATATGATGATGAACCGGGACTGCTTCCCAGTTACCTCCTCTCTGTAAGGGTCTATTTGTTGTATGATCATTCAGCAGTCAGCACACACTTTTCCTACTAGCTTGGGATAGCTAGACACTTCCAAGGTAAATAGCTACAGATCCATTACGAGGACTTTACAAAGACTTCCACTAGCATGAAAAAAACTCGCTACGTGTCGGTGTATCGAACCTCGCTTCTACAAGTAGATTTATTGTGCGTGTTTTGGTCTCCGGACGGTGTGCGCAATGGGCGCAAGATTTATACTGGTTTGGGCTGAATGTCCCTATGTCCAGTCATCAACGACTTGCGCTACCGACACCATTAATGATCAAAGCTCGTAGTAGGGTTACAAGCAGCCGAGAGAGGGAAGGAGAGGCTCCCAAGTATCTTATTCGTGGTGCGGGTAGTTATAAGGTAAAGTCATAGCTAAGTCTTGGCTTGGCGGTCCTCATGTTCGTCGGTCTTCTAGACGTCGCTCGGCTTGGCTCACCTCGACTCGTTTCAATTTCGTCAAGAACTAAGCTAGCATCTCAGCTCGTTTTATTAACGAGCCAGCTCAACCCGAGCTCGTTACCTCGAACGAGCAACCATTTATCAAAAAAACAAAGGCCACACTTATGTTGGATGAAATAACAAGTGACGACTTTGTTATTTTTGTGTTGGATTGATATGATATGTCAATTTGTGAGTATTATTACTCTTTTCTAGTATTAAATTGGTTTAGAATTAACTGGTGATTGATTACATTGTTATATATATGTATATTGTTTTTTGTTATGGTTTAGAATTAACGAGTCGCTCTGCCGTGCACCATCCACTGTCCAGCCACAAGATCAAACTGTTAAGAACTACGTCACCACGGATCATCAGATCTGAAAGGGAATTAGGCTTTCACCTAGTCCCTAATTAATTTTGGTGGTTGAATTGTCCAACACAAACAATTGGACTAACTAGTTTGCTCTAGTGTATAAGTTATACAGGTGTCAAAGGTTCACAACAAGCCAATTAAAAAGACCAAAGTTGGGTTCAAATTAGAGAGCTAAAGGCAACCCGAAAGGCTCCCTGGTCTGGCGCACCGGACTGTCCGGTGGTGCACCGGACAGTGTCCGGTGCACCAGGGGACCTCGCGCAGAACTCCTCAGCCTCGGGAATTTTCAGATGCCGGCGCGCTATAAATCACCGGACTGTCCGGTGTACACCGGACAGTGTCCGGTGCTCCAAGAGGACGCGGCTCTGGAACTTGGCAGCCTCGGGAATCCGTAGCGGCTGCTCCGCTATAATTCACCGGACATGTCCGGTGTACACCGGACTGTCCGGTGAACCAGCAGAGCAACGGCTCCTTCGCGCCAACGGTCACCTGTAGGCGCATTCAATGCACGCCAGAAGCGCGCAGAGGTCAGGCACGCCCATACTGGCACACCGGACATTGAACAGTACATGTCCGGTGTGCACCGGACATCCAGGCGGGCCCAGAAGACAGAAGCTCCAACGGTCGGAATCCAACGACATTGGTGACGTGGCTGGCGCACCGGACATGTCCGGTGTGCACCGGACTGTCCGGTGCACCATACGACAGACAGCCTCCACCAACGGTCATGTTTAGTGGTTGGTGCTATAAATACCCCAACCACCCCACCATTCATTGCATCCAAGTTTTCCAGTTTCCAACTACTATACAAGAGCTAGCATTCATTGCAAAGCACACCAAAAGAGATCAAATCCTCTCCCAACTCCACACAAAGCCTTAGTGACTAGAGAGAGTGATTTGTAGTGTTCATTTGAGCTCTTGCGCTTGAATCGCTTCTTTTCTTTCGCATTCTTTCTTGTGATCAAACACTCACTTGTAATTGAGGCAAGAGACACCAATTGTGTGGTGGTCCTTGCGGGAAGTTTGATTCCCAAGTGATTTGAAAAGAGAAGCTCACTCGGTCCGAGGGACCGTTTGAGAGAGGGAAGGGTTGAAAGAGACCCGGCCTTTGTGGCCTCCTCAACGGGGAGTAGGTTTGCGAGAACCGAACCTCGGTAAAACAAATCCGCGTGTCACACTCTTCATTTGCTTGCGATTTGTTTTGCACCCTCTCTTGCGGACTCGTTTTTGTTTCTAACACTAACCCGGCTTGTAGTTGTGTTTATATTTGTAAATTTCAGTTTCGCCCTATTCACCCCCCCTCTAGGCGACTATCAATTGGTATCAGAGCACGGTGCTTCATTAGAGCCTAACCGCTCGAAGTGATGTCGGGAGATCACGCCAAGAAGGAGATGGAGACCGGCGAAAAGCCCACTACAAGCCACGGGAGCACTTCATCGAAGAGTCCCGCACCAAGAGGAAGGAGAAGAAAGACTCCTCCAAAGGGAAGGAGAAGAAGAAGGACTCCTCCAAAGGGAAGGAGAAGAAATCTTCTTCACACAAGGAGAAGTCTTCCTCCCACAAGCCGCAAAGGAGTGGGGACAAGAAAAAGAGGATGAGGAAAGTGGTCTACTACGAGACCGATTCTTCATCAACCTCCACCTCCGGCTCCGACGCGGCATCCGTCACTTCTAAGCGCCAAGAGCGCAAGAAGTATAGTAAGATCCCCCTACACTACCCTCGCATTTCTAAACATACACCTTTACTTTTCGTCCCATTAGGCAAACCACCAACATTTGATGGTGAAGATTACGCTAGGTGGAGTGATTTAATGCGATTTCATCTAACCTCACTCCATAAAAGCATATGGGATGTTGTTGAGTTTGGTGCACAGGTACCATCCGTAGGGGATGAAGACTATGATGAGGATGAGGTAGCCCAAATCGAGCACTTCAACTCCCAAGCCACAACCATACTTCTCGCCTCTCTAAGTAGAGAGGAATACAACAAGGTGCAAGGGTTGAAGAATGCGAAAGAGATTTGGGATCTACTCAAGACCGCACACGAGGGTGATGAACTCACCAAGATTACCAAGCGGGAGACGATCAAGGGGGAGCTCGGTCGCTTCCGTCTTCGCCAAGGGGAGGAGCCACAAGATATGTACAACCGGCTCAAAACCTTGGTGAACCAAGTGCGCAACCTCGGGAGCAAGAAATGGGATGACCACGAGGTGGTTAAGGTTATTCTTAGATCACTCATCTTCCTTAACCCCACTCAAGTTCAATTATATCGTGGTAACCCTAGATATACATCAATGACCCCCAAGGAAGTTATTGGGAATTTTGTAAGCTTTGAATGTATGATCAAGGGCTCAAAGAAGATCAACGAGCTTGATGATCCCTCCACGTCCAAAGCACAACCGGTGGCTTTCAAGGCGACGGAGGAGAAGAAGGAGGAGTCTACACCAAGTAGACAACCAATTGACGCTTCAAAGCTTGACAACGAGGAGATGGCTTTAATCATCAAAAGCTTTCGCCAAATCCTAAAGCAACGGAAGGGGAAGGATTACAAATCCCGTTCCAAGAAGGTTTGCTACAAGTGTGGTAAGCCCGGTCACTTTATCGCTAAATGTCCATTATCAAGTGACAGTGACAGGGACAACGACAAGAAGGGCAAGAGGAGAGAAAAGAAGAGGTACCACAAGAAGAGGGGCGGCGATGCCCACGTGTGCCGCAAGTGGGACTCCGACGAGAGCTCCACCGACTCCTCCGACGACGAGGACGCCGCCAACATCGCCGTCACCAAGGGACTCCTCTTCCCCAACGTCGGCCACAAGTGCCTCATGGCAAAGGACGGCAAAAAGAAGAAGGTTAAATCTAAATCCTCCACTAGATATGAGTCCTCTAGTGATGATAATGCTAGTGATGAGGAAGATAATTTGCGTACCCTTTTTGCAACAAGGAACAAAAGGAAAAATTAAATGAATTAATTAGTGCTATTCATGAAAAGGATGACCTTTTGGATACTCAAGAGGACTTCCTAATTAAGGAAAATAAGAAACATGTTAAGGTTAAAAATGCTTATGCTCTAGAAATTGAGAAATGTGAAAAATTATCTAGTGAGCTAAGCACTTGCCATGAGACAATAGACAACCTTAGAAATGAAAATGCTAATTTGTTAGCTAAGGTTGATTCTCATGTTTGTAATGTTTCAATTACCAATTCTAGAAATAATGATGATGATGTACTTGCTAGAATTGAAGAATTGAACATTTCTCTTGCTAGCCTTAGGATTGAAAATGAAAAATTGCTTGCTAAGGCTAAAGATTTTGATGCTTGCAATGCTACTATTTCCGACCTTAGAACAAAGAATGACATGTTACATGCTAAGGTTGTAGAATTAAAATCATGCAAACCATCTACATCTATTGTTGAGCATGTATCTATTTGTACTAGATGTAGAGATATTGATGTTAATGCTATTCATGATCACATGACTTTAATTAAACAACAAAATGATCATATAGCAAAATTAGATGCTAAAATTGTCGAGCATAACTTAGAAAATGAAAAATTCAAGTTTGCTAGAAGTATGCTCTATAATGGGAGACGCCCTGGCATCAAGGATGGCATTGGCTTCCAAAGGGGAGACAATGTCAAACTTAGTGCCCCCCTAAAAGATTGTCAAATTTTGTTAAGAGTAAGGCTCCCATGCCTCAAGATAACGAGGGTTATATTTTGTACCCTGCCGGTTATCCCGAGAGCAAGATTAGGAGAATTCACTCTAGGAAGTATCACTCTGGACCTAACCATGCTTTTATGTATAAGGGTGAGACATCTAGCTCTAGGCAACCAACCCGTGCGAAGTTGCCTAAGAAGAGAACTCCTAATGCATCAAATTATCATGACATTTCATTTAAGACTTTTGATGCATCTTATGTTTTGACTAACAAATCCGGCAAGGTAGTTGCCAAGTTTATTGGGGGCAAACACAAGGGCTCCAAGACTTGTGTTTGGGTACCCAAAGTTCTTGTTTCTAATGCCAAAGGACCCAAAACTGTTTGGGTACCTAAAGTCAAGAACTAAAATTGTTTTGTAGGTTTATGCATCCGGGGGCTCAAGTTGGATACTCGACAGCGGGTGCACAAACCACATGACAGGGGAGAAGAAGATGTTCTCCTCATATGAGAAAAACCAAGATCCCCAACGAGCTATCACATTCGGGGATGGAAATCAAGGTTTGGTCAAAGGTTTGGGTAAAATTGCTATATCACCTGACCATACTATTTCCAATGTTTTTCTTGTAGATTATTTATATTACAATTTGCTTTCTGTATCTCAATTATGCAAAATGGGCTACAACTGTCTCTTCACTGATATAGGTGTCACTGTCTTTAGAAGAAGTGATGATTCAACAACATTTAAAGGAGTGTTAGAGGGTCAGCTATACTTGGTAGATTTTGATAGAGCTGAACTCGACACTTGCTTAATTGCTAAGACTAACATGGGCTGGCTCTGGCATCGTCGTCTAGCACATGTTGGAATGAAGAATCTTCACAAGCTTCTAAAAGGGGAACACATTTTAGGACTAACCAATGTTCATTTTGAGAAAGACAGGGTTTGTAGTGCATGCCAAGCAGGAAAGCAAGTTGGTGCCCATCATCCACACAAGAACATCATGACGACCGACAGGCCGCTTGAACTACTCCACATGGATCTATTCGGCCCGATTGCTTACATAAGCATCGGCAAGAGTAAGTATTGTCTTGTAATAGTGGATGATTATTCTCGCTTCACTTGGGTGTTCTTTTTGCAGGAAAAATCTCAAACCCAAGAAACCTTAAAGGGATTCTTGAGACGGGCTCAAAATAAGTTCGGCTTAAGGATCAAGAAAATAAGAAGCGACAATGGGACGGAGTTCAAGAACTCACAAATTGAAGGCTTTCTTGAGGAGGAGGGTATCAAGCATGAGTTCTCTTCTCCCTACACGCCACAACAAAATGGTGTAGTGGAGAGGAAGAATCGAACTCTATTGGACATGGCAAGGACCATGCTTGATGAGTACAAGACTTCGGATCGGTTTTGGACCGAGGCGGTCAACACCGCTTGCTACGCCATCAACCGGTTGTATCTACACCGAATCCTCAAGAAGACATCTTATGAACTCCTTACCGGTAAAAAGCCCAACATTTCATATTTTAGAGTCTTTGGTAGCAAATGCTTTATTCTTGTTAAAAGAGGTAGAAAATCTAAATTTGCTCCTAAGACTGTAGAAGGCTTTTTACTAGGATATGATTCAAACACAAGGGCATATAGAGTCTTTAACAAGTCCACTGGACAAGTTGAAGTTTCTTGTGACGTTGTGTTTGATGAGACTAATGGCTCTCAAGTAGAGCAAGTTGATCTTGATGAGATAGGTATTGAAGAGGCTCCGTGCATCGCGCTAAGGAACATGTCCATTGGGGATGTGTGTCCTAAGGAATCCAAAGAGCCTCCAAATGCACAAGATCAAACATCCTCCTCCATGCAAGCATCTCCACCAACTCAAAATGAGGAAGAAGCTCAAGTTGATGAAGTAGAAGATCAAACAAATGAGCCACCTCAAGATGACGGCAATGATCAAGGGGGAGATACAAATGATCAAGACAAGGGGGATAAAGAGCAAAGGCCGCCACACCCAAGAGTCCACCAAGCAATCCAACGAGATCACCCCGTCGACATTCATAAGGGGGTAACAACCAGATCTCGTGTTGCACATTTTTGTGAACATTACTCTTTTGTTTCCTCTATTGAGCCACACAGGGTAGAGGAAGCACTCCAAGATTCGGATTGGGTGGTGGCAATGCAAGAGGAGCTCAACAACTTCACTAGGAATGAGGTATGGCATTTAGTTCCACGTCCTAATCAAAATGTTGTAGGAACCAAATGGGTCTTCCGCAACAAGCAAGATGAGCATGGTGTGGTGACAAGGAACAAAGCTCGACTTGTGGCCAAGGGATACTCTCAAGTCGAAGGTTTGGATTTCGGTGAAACCTATGCACCCGTAGCTAGGCTTGAGTCAATTCGTATATTATTGGCCTATGCTACTTACCATGGCTTTAAGCTTTATCAAATGGACGTGAAAAGTGCTTTCCTCAATGGACCAATCAAGGAAGAGGTCTATGTTGAGCAACCTCCCGGCTTTGAAGATAGTGAGTACCCTAACCATGTTTATAAGCTTTCTAAGGCGCTTTATGGGCTCAAGCAAGTCCCAAGAGCATGGTATGAATGCCTTAGAGATTTCCTTATCGCTAATGGCTTCAAAGTCGGAAAGGCCGATCCTACTTTGTTCACTAAAACTCTTGAAAATGACTTGTTTGTATGCCAAATTTATGTTGATGATATTATATTTGGGTCTACTAACGAGTCTACATGTGAAGAATTTAGTAGGATCATGACACAAAAATTCGAGATGTCTATGATGGGGGAGTTGAAGTACTTCTTGGGATTTCAAGTGAAGCAACTCCAAGAGGGCACCTTCATTAGCCAAACGAAGTATACTTAAGACATTCTCAACAAGTTTGGGATGAAGGATGCCAAGCCCATCAAGACACCCATGGGAACTAATGGGCATCTCGACCTCAACACGGGAGGTAAGTCCGTGGATCAAAAGGTATACCGGTCGATGATAGGTTCTTTGCTATATTTATGTGCATCTCGACCGGATATTATGCTTTCCGTATGCATGTGTGCAAGATTCCAAGCCGACCCTAAGGAAGCTCACCTTACGGCCGTAAAACGAATCTTGAGATATTTGGCTTACACTCCTAAGTTTGGGCTTTGGTATCCTAGGGGATCCACATTTGATTTGATTGGTTATTCGGATGCCGATTGGGCGGGGTGTAAAATTAATAGAAAGAGCACATCGGGGACTTGCCAATTCTTGGGAAGATCCTTGGTGTCTTGGGCTTCAAAGAAGCAAAATTCGGTCGCTCTTTCCACCGCCGAAGCCGAGTACATTGCTGCAGGCCATTGTTGCGCGCAATTGCTTTGGATGAGGCAAACCCTGCGAGACTACGGTTACAAATTGACCAAAGTCCCTTTGCTATGTGATAATGAGAGTGCAATCAAAATGGCGGATAATCCCGTGGAGCATAGCCGCACTAAACACATAGCCATTCGGTATCACTTTTTAAGGGATCACCAACAAAAGGGAGATATCGAGATTTCTTACATTAACACTAAAGATCAATTAGCCGATATCTTTACCAAGCCACTTGATGAACAAACTTTTAACAAACTTAGGCATGAGCTAAATATTCTTGATTCTAGGAACTTCTTCTGTTAATTTGCACACATAGCTCATTTATATACTTTTGATCTTGTCTCTTTCATATGCTATGACTAATATGTTTTTCAAGTCTATTTCAAACCTAGTCATAGGAATATTGAAAGGGAATTGGAGTCTTCGGCGAAGACAAAGGCTTCCACTCCGTAACTCATCCTTCGCCATCACTCCACTCTCCATTCTTGGGGGAGAAAGCATGAGCACAAAGCAAAAGGACTCCGTCTTTGGTATAATCTTAACTCATTTATTTATGACCAAAGGAGGAGAGAGTAGTTTTAGGGCTCTAATGATTCCGTTTTTGGCGATTCATGCCAAAGGGGGAGAGAGTATGAGCCCAAAGCAAAAGGACCGCACCACCACCAATTTCAAAAACTTAGTTTTTTTTTCAAAAGAGTATTTTCAATTGGTATCTTATTGTGTTCAAAAGGGAGAGAAAGTAGTATTTCAAAAATGATATATCAAAACCCTCTTGAACACTAAGAGGAGGATCTCATTTAGGGGGAGTTTTGTTTAGTCAAAGGAAAAGCATTTGAAACAGGGAGAGAAAATTTCAAATCTTGAAAATGCTTTGCAAAATCTTATCCATTTATCTTTGACTATTTGCAAAAAGAACCTTGAAAAGGATTTACAAAAGAATTTGCAAAAACAAAACATGTGGTGCAAGCGTGGTCCAAAATGTTAAGATGAAGAAACAATCCATGCATTTCTTGTAAGTATTTACATTGGCTCAATTCCAAGCAACCTTTGCACTTACATTATGCAAACTAGTTCAATTATACACTTATATATTTGCTTTGGTTTGTGTTGGCATCAATCACCAAAAGGGGGAGATTGAAAGGGAATTAGGCTTTCACCTAGTCCCTAATTAATTTTGGTGGTTGAATTGTTCAACACAAACAATTGGACTAACTAGTTTGCTCTAGTGTATAAGTTATACAGGTGTCAAAGGTTCACAACAAGCCAATTAAAAAGACCAAAGTTGGGTTCAAATTAGAGAGCTAAAGGCAACCCGAAAGGCTCCCTGGTCTGGCGCACCGGACTGTCCGGTGGCGCACCGGACTGTCCGGTGGCGCACCGGACAGTGTCCGGTGCACCAGGGGACCTCGCGCAGAACTCCTCAGCCTCGGGAATTTTCAGATGCCGGCGCGCTATAAATCACCGGACTGTCCGGTGTACACCGGACAGTGTCCGGTGCTCCAAGAGGACGCGACTCTGGAACTTGGCAGCCTCGGGAATCCGTAGCGGCTGCTCCGCTATAATTCACCGGACATGTCCGGTGTACACTGGACTGTCCGGTGAACCAGCAGAGCAACGGCTCCTTCGCGCCAACGGTCACCTGTAGGCGCATTCAATGCGCGCCAGAAGCGCGCATAGGTCAGGCACGCCCATACTGGCACACCGGACATTGAACAGTACATGTCCGGTGTGCACCGGACATCCAGGCGGGCCCAGAAGACAGAAGCTCCAACGGTCGGAATCCAACGGCATTGGTGACGTGGCTGGCGCACCGGACATGTCCGGTGTGCACCGGACTGTCCGATGCACCATACGACAGACAACCTCCACCAACGGTCATGTTTGGTGGTTGGGGCTATAAATACCCCAACCACCCCACCATTCATTGCATCCAAGTTTTCCAGTTTCCAACTATTATACAAGAGCTAGCATTCATTGCAAAGCACACCAAAAGAGATCAAATCCTCTCCCAACTCCACACAAAGCCTTAGTGACTAGAGAGAGTGATTTGTAGTGTTCATTTGAGCTCTTGCGCTTGGATCACTTCTTTTCTTTCGCATTCTTTCTTGTGATCAAACACTCACTTGTAATTGAGGCAAGAGACACCAATTGTGTGGTGGTCCTTGCGGGAAGTTTGATTCCCAAGTGATTTGAAAAGAGAAGCTCACTCGGTCCGAGAGACCGTTTGAGAGAGGGAAGGGTTGAAAGAGACCCGGCCTTTGTGGCCTCCTCAACGGGGAGTAGGTTTGCGAGAACCGAACCTCGGTAAAACAAATCCGCGTGTCACACTTTTCATTTGCTTGCGATTTGTTTTGCACCCTCTCTTGCGGACTCGTTTTTGTTTCTAACACTAACCCGACTTGTAGTTGTGTTTATATTTGTAAATTTCAGTTTCGCCCTATTCACCCCCCCCCCCTCTAGGCGACTATCAAGATCCACTCCCTTTCCTCCCGTCAGCAGTAGAGGCGCAAGAAGCTGTAGAGTACCCGTCTCCCTTCCCATTAGCACGACAGAGGAAACACAATAGACACGATGTAGGGTTGGGCCTCTGACCTCTTTCTCTTCTCTATTCCATATGAGGGGTACAGGTTCTATGTATAGAGACGTGATAGCCCTCAGGGCTATATTCGGTATTTGCCCACATAACCCTTCATTAGGGTTTCTCAACACTCCCCCTTGGGCGAATACCGCGATCAACACATGCCTCGTTAAAACTCCAAAAAAACCAGTGGGAAAAATATGAAGAAAGAGTGCATGGTGATACAAATTGCATTTGCACTTTGTTGCCTCGTTAAAAACCTCATGTGAGAAACTTCAAGAAAACTCACCAAGGGAAAAAGAGTACAACAGCTGTCATCGGGACAGATTTCGATCCTCTGGGATCTAGATTCTACCGAATCCTCTACAAAGGCTAAGTTTAGAAATGTGCTCCCCCTGATCCTTGCAAAACTGTATCAATATGACAAAATATTTTCTTCTGGAAGTATATGCACATATAGATTTAGCAAATAGATTGCATATCCTTGCAAAGATTATTTCAGGAACTTCACCTCAACTCACTTCTAGGATACACGAGGTAAGTGCACGTATCAACATAAATAAGTCACTTCGACTAGTGGTGTTCGATCGACTAGATCTACATATTTGATAGAAACTTCCATAAAGGTTCACATATTGATCATCAAGCTGACGCCTTCAGGGCATTGAATATGACATTTATTGTCACACGATTGTGATCAATATAAGCATTTGCTCCCCCTGACGATGACATATGTCAAAGTCGTTATCCCTCATAACTCAAGCATATTCTTTAAGATATATATCTCATTGTTCATCTGGAATAACGAGAATGGACGAGGTTGGGGTGCTATCATTTTCTATCTTACACCACAATTTATACATAGTTGTGCAAAGCAAGTAACATGTCCTTATATAGGACTTAGGGGATAATATAGTTGCAATAGTACATATTCTAAATATGACACATCGCTCCAGGCGTTCATCCATTGCAACATCTATGATGGTGTAACGAAAGTCCATCAAAGATCGTAATCCATCAGGGATTTTTTCATCGATCAGATACATCGTTATAGCCTGTCATTCTGGCATGATAGGGATATTTTTGCCAGTAACACCTAAACCTTATAGGTTTCTGCCATCGGGGCTTTAGAGGATACCGTAATTCCACATCAAGTGGAAAATACCATGAGTAAAACTCGTGGAATGCACATGTGCTTATTCGGTGAACTTCAAGTCCTTAGGTACCTCATCTTATTCCTTTTCGGGTCTGTATGGGTCTTTATCCCTTTATAGGGATTATCAAACTTTGGTGTTCAACACAGACTTTATTTCTTCTGGAAAAGTTCCATCAAGGAACTATAATCTCATCTAGGAGATATTCTCTCTACATAGAAGAGTGTTAATTCGTCAGGAATGTATTATTCGGTATGAGATTTATATGTTGCATATTTATAATTCAAAGATATGGATCCTCCTAGGATCTTATGACGGATCTTCAGAATCCTATTAACTGCATAATTTAATTCATGTCATTTGCCAGATATATTACATGGCGGAACAGTGTTTATTCAGCACATACGTGGAATGGGTCTCTCACAAGACCACTTGAACCATCGCATTCACCACACATTATTTCAATAGTGCCCATAAATGTCCGAACTTCAAGCTCGTGACTTTCATTTTGCGATTATTGGTTCAGCCTCGATTTCATTTATCAATGACCCGATAAGAGAGCTTAAAGCACTCATGCCTAGGACTTTGTTTTGGATCCATTTGCAATCTAGAGGGGCAAGATAGGTGTCGACATATTTGTCTCCCACATTTAATAATGATCTTCGTCATTTCCCAAAACAAAAGATTCATTGTTCCGTATTCCCAGCACAATGATATTGTGCGCATTGCTAGGAACTTCATCATCAAGATGAACCTCTTCGTGAGGCAAATCACCATCAGGGTGAATTAATCGAAGGAGAGTTATCACAGACCACGTGAATCTGCAATCAGAACATATGCTTTGACTAAGGCTGATGGATCATATTCGCAGGCGTCCCCAAGAATAGATCAAATACCAATAAGTCAAATGTGGATACGACATTAATCCCGGGTATATCCACATCTACATCAGGTAGAAGCATTCAAACCAATATGGTTACTCCTCAACGATTTCTGGCAGACTCCTTATACACAGGAGTACACACCGAAACGACATGTTCAGTTTAGCTTTTGTGCGTTTAATAGAATATTGAGGCATTACACTAGATGGACATTTATCTCCCCTAATGCCGAGATGTTCTAAAAGCATACAGATAATATCCCCAACCACAATCATCCAGTTGTGGCCATTGTATGCTATTATGGTGATTTATTTGGGAAATCTTACGCACATTACAGATAGGGGTTTTATGCAGTGAGCTTTGGACTTAGATTTGTGTAGTGGCATGAATACTACATATTTGTCCTTCAACATGAAGGGTTAGTCTCAACATCCAGCGAGACACGCAACAACAAGTTGCTTCATGGTTACAATTCTGCAAACTTATTGTTATTACTACCAAATGCATAGTCAATCATTAAGATTTAGACTGATATACACAACACTATTTTATCCATGAGGGTCCTTCAGGGGCTCATGCATACCATTCGTCGTTTGGAGCTATTAGTTGACTTCAGATCAACAAGTAAAATGACCATCAGGGTCTAGCGCTCACAAGGACATTCACTGGTTGTATTGTGCTTTGAGGCACATAGGAAAAATGTGTGTGCTTATATTGGTAGTAAAGTGCATGGCATCAGGCCAATGCTGCCAAGCAAAGATTTTTATACACAGAGATGTATAGTCCAGCTCGTTTTTATCACTGCCCATGGTTTACCCAATTACTCATACCGCTCTGAAATTGGGTATCGATTTATGCAACATTTTTAGGTATTATACTTTTGAGAGAGAACTAATAACAATAGTTAATTATTTGTGATGCTGCCAGCAGGGCAAACATTTCTCCTCATATTATATACCAATTTGTTCTATAAAGCATTATTTCGATCTCTTCGTTGTTCGGCAAAAAGAGAAGCTTTGGAATAGAACAGACAAGGCCAATAATTCATTTTATCTGGGAAAATGACCATATAACTAGCTTTTGATGAAACAAATGATGATAACTGCTTGGCAAGAACGAAACAATACTGGTATCCGCCTAGGATCCATCTTCAACAACAGATATTACTGCTCTCATACGAAGAAATCATCAGGAGTAGAGAGGATACAACCGGTCTCTATAAGATCTGCATATTTCTATCACAAATTACCATCACCAATAGCTTATAGGTCAAGAATTATGGATCTTCCGGTGCCAAGGACCAATGACATATAAATGCCCAATTTCACTTCAAGCTATGTGGTAATATGGGATTTCATGGCTATTTTCTACTCTTCTTACTCCTGGTAGATCAGAGATATATTACGGTAAGCATTTCAAAGGGTGGAATTCAATGTAGTTTTGCTACATAAACTCCAGTATATGTCCATTTAGGACTAACCTTTACCATTTAGCTTAAAGCTATACCATACCAATCAAAGAACTATACCAAGTCAATTCAGTGACTATAAGTATTTACAATTCTGAGAGATGTATGCAACATAAGCATAGAGGTCCTAGATAGGACGAGTAAAGTGGTTTGACGGGAACACATAATGGTTTTTCACACAAACATTGTGAAAAAATTCTCAGAATTACCTTTCGATGTACTCGCAACTTCGTGTTGCTAAGGTACTAGTCATTTATCTCAAAGTTCGCTTCATGCCGTTCAGCGACAAATAGCAATGTGCCAACATCTGGTTGAGCAATGTATGACTGAGATTCTAGCATTTATTCATCTGATAAGGTCTTATTGCTTACTAATAAAATCCCAATTTGTGATGTTTTCTGCGCCAAAAAGGCTTTCATGCATTATATTATATACCTTCGAGTTACTTCGGGTAAAACTTTATGCACGAGGAGAGAGCAGAGATTTAACTTATCTGTGTTTCATTGTATTTCGAATTAATTTCCTAGATTTAATATAGTTGTTATGGCCACTTGACGATATATATAAATATACGATGCCACACAACACAATCAAACAAAATATAGAGCCAAACAAAATTGTTTACGAAGGTTGCAAAATAATGTGACTTAAGGGGCTCGAATAACCCACCATAATCCACGCGAGTACAAGCTCTAGCGTATCTGACGTCAATGCGTGTGCGGCCATCAGGGCTACGACAACACAACCAGCCTTCGTAACAAGCACAATAGACGCAATTGTGGCTCAGTAATTGGGGTACACGATAAATCCACGCAACGTGCGCAACAGGCGCAATTGTGGCTCCGATGATCACGGCTGACAGACAGTGCCTACAGGGCATACGAAAAATACGCGACTCAACGATGGCGGTCTGACTCAACAGGAGCGATCCGATTAATAGAGAGCGCGACATAGCAATCACATGACGCAGCCAAGTTCGTACGACACAAATACCGTGTCGTGTTGCCAGGGCGCAGCCAATGCATAGCTGATGCCATAACTCAGCCGATTAATAACGCAGCCTGATCGGCGTGTCCGAGTACCCACTATACAATTTAATCGCTCATCGTGAGTTTAAAAGCTCAACACAATATAAATATTTAGAGCGATTTGAGTATACACAATATATACTCCACATGCATTTTAATAATTTTCTACTATTTACTTCAGAAAATAAAGTAGAAAAAATAAATACCAATATTGATGCTTAATCATAAGTGTAAAATTTTTTTCCAATATTTAAGCATGCAATTTTCTACTAAGTATTTAAGACATCAAATATTTAACCAAAAGGTAGATCAATCATGAGTCTGCATGCATCTGCCTGTGTGCGTGGTTGTTTGTGTATGCCGCACAGTGTGCATGCAGAGCACATCCGAGAGTGACTCAGTCTTGGATCCGGTTTCCTGGGAGCAGCCACACCGCGCGCGACGTGCCTGTGCATTGCTCTGCTGCATGGCCACATGCGGTTTACCCGCTCCTCTGCTCAACTGTGTGCATGGCAGTCAAAGATTGCTTTTTTTTCTTTCGGACACAAGTGTGTGCATGCAGTCAAAGATCCGATTTCCTCTATGATCGCCGCATAGACCGCAAGCCAGGCCGTTCGCTTCGGCCTGCCGATGCCAACCTTGCGCCCTTGCCCATCTGCTGACGCCATGGCAGAAGCTTGCACACGCGGCTTGCGGCGGACCTCGGTCTCGCTCGTGTGGCACACGTCGGCTGGGACGAAGCTCGCCCATGGGTAGCCTACAGCGTGACATTGAGTTGACCTGCGCGTGTCGTCGTTACACGCAGTCACGGTGCTGCTATGTTCGGCCGTGTGGTTCCCGACGGTCGCGACACGCTCTCGCACACCAATATCAAATTCAACGTTTGCGGCAGGCACATGCGGCGGCGGCCGGCATGCACGCAGTGCACTACGTGCCGACGCGGGGGTGAGGGACGGCGCTGCTGGCGCGGTCTCTAGTGGTGGCGCTAGCCACACCGAGCGGGGGCGGGTAGATCCATTCTACTAACAAACAAAATCATACCACTCAATTTGGTTGCGTAGATGAATCTGAGCCGGTCGCGTAGGACAGTTCGGCTAAACCGGAGGACCTGCCGGCGTGATGGAGGGTCGGTGCCGATCGAATCCGTAGCAACATTAAGGTAGAGCGTGCTGATAACGTGTTAAGAACTACGTCAACACGGATCATCAGATCCACTCCCTTTCCTCCCGTCAGCAGTAGAGGCGCAAGAAGCTGTAGAGTACCAGTCTCCCTTCCCATTAGCACGACAGAGGAAACACAATAGATATGATGTAGGGTTGGGCCTCTGACCTCTTTCTCTTCTCTATTCCATATGAGGGGTACAAGTTCTATATATAGAGACGCGATAGCCCTCAGAGCTATATTCAGTATTTGCCCATGTAACCCTTCATTAGTGTTTCTCAACACAAACCAGCCTCATCATGTCGGCGTGTGGGGAAACCTCCCAGCATCTCCCTCTCAAGTCTCACCTCCAGTCCGTCTCCGTCCACAGCAATTTGAAAAAACCGCGTCTATTTTTTTCTTCCCACGAACACGAACACGTTGCGCACACGGGCGGAGCCCTGCCCGCGCGTCCAACCGCCGACACGTGTGCACTGCCGGTTGCCCACCCAACCCAATCACACGGCGCCTTGCCCCGCAGGCAGGTGGGCCCCGCGCGACCGCGCACCACGTGGGCTGCCGCCTCCCGGCCCCAACCGTCCCAGGCCCGACAAGGAATCTCCACCCCACGACCCCGCGTCCAAGCCTCCCAGGCCCCACCTGTCGGCCCGGGCCCAGGCAGCGGCATCGGGCCATGCCGCCGGCCCACCTGCCCCCCTGGCCCCGCTGCCACCCCCGCCGCGGGACACGCGCCTCCGCGCCACCATTTAAAACGCGCCAGCGCCGCGGCGGTGGCGAAAGCCTCGTCGCAACCAGTCAACCACCCTATAAAGCGCGGGGTCTCAGTCTCACCGGCACCTCTTCAATCCCAGTCCCACACAAAGTTTCTCCTCGATCCTCATCTCCTCCCTCTCTCGAGTCAAGAGCAGAGCAGCTACCAAACAAGCTCTCCTTTCGCTTCCGATCCATGGAGCTCGACGCCGACAACCTGAGCGCCACCGAGCTCCGCCTCGGCCTGCCTGGGACCAGCAGCAGCAGCAGCGACGACTGGCAGAAGAAGCCGTCGCCCTCCGTCGGGGCCAAGCGCGCTCTGGACGACGGCACCAAGAGCGAGGCCTCGGGGACCAGCCCGGCCGCCAGAGACCTCGACTTCGACCACGACCACGACACCGCCGCGCCTCCCAAGTAAGAACTAGACCCCCCATGTACACGCTCCCAGCTCCCTTCGTAGGCACCGCCTGCATCAAGATTCAATTCAAGAGACAGGGGTGCATGGGCTAACCTGCCTTTTTCGCTTCGTCAGGGCGCAAGTGGTCGGGTGGCCGCCGGTGAGGGCGTACAGGAAGAACACCTTCCAGGCGGCGGCGGCGGCCAAGAAGGTCGAGCAGAAGCAGAAGCAGCAGCAGCAGGGAGGCCTGTACGTGAAGGTGAGCATGGACGGCGCGCCGTACCTCAGGAAGGTGGACCTCCGGATGTACAAGGGGTACAGGGAGCTCAGGGAGGCTCTGGACGCGCTCTTCACCAACTCCTTCTCCGCGGCGGCAGAGGGCGGCGGCGACCACCACCAGCACGCCATCGCCTACGAAGACAAGGACGGCGACCTCATGCTCGCCGGAGACGTGCCCTGGGAGTAAGTACACCGTCGGGTTCGGATCAGCAAGCATGCTGCTCCGTTCTGTGGATCTGAGGATACGTTTGGTGAACAGAAGCCTGATTAATTGTGATTCTTAATTTCACCCCCTTTGCAGTATGTTCATCTCTTCGTGCAAGAAGCTCAGGATAATGAAGGGCTCTGCCTCTGAGGCCAGGTGATCGCTGATCCATACATAAACAGAGGCTACAGACACGCCACCTGGGAACGCGGATCCAAGAGCACACACGGATCGTACTTGACGAGGAAGGAGGGAGGAGCAGTGTGGCTTGAGCTCTCCAGTGTTGTACAAAGACATGTTTCTTTCTGAACCCAAAAGGGAGAAAGATGTATGAAGCGTGTATATAAGATCTTAGCTAGCAGTTTGTTTTCATTTGTATGAGCGATCGAAGGCTGTAAAAAATGAAAAAGAAAAAAGAAAAGGGAATGAGAAATTGACTAAAGCTGGTCATTTTTCCTCTCCACAGGCTCAACTCTGTATGAGAAAAAAAAGACATTTTTCCGGTCACTGTGATTTTGCATGATCCCTTCATGTATACTACGCTTGTAAACCAAATGAGCATTTCCCCCATGCGGCAAATCAAGCATCTGCCTTATCCAACAACCCCATCTAGTTTTGGAGTCCAAGAGCTTCATCCTACCCTATACTCTGGCCTGGTAATTCAGAACTCAGATCTGGAGAACTGGACGGCACAACACATGAACATGACGGAAACAGATCTGGAATGGGCTTAAAAACATGATTATTTTTCCCCAAGTACATTTCTCGGAGACAGGCCATGATAAGAAATTAAGGCACAAGGTTGTTTATATTAGTAAAAAAACACACACACACAAAATAGCAAAAGAAAATAACTAAGCAGCAGTAAGACATATAATCACAAGTTTAAGCAATCTATTCAAAAGTTACTGATATTTTTTGTAATGCTAAATAAACATCATTAAGTTAACTATAACAAACCTAACTAGGGATATAAATGTTAATATTTGTTTCCTATAAAAGTTACCAAACCTAACAAAATTCGACTTGCCCAAGCCCTACTACGGTTACGTTCTCTTTTTTTTCTTTCTTTATTTGAGGGAGTAATAGACAACAGCCACCGGCCATTGTTGAAGCTGTAAAGAAGATAAGGCAGCGTCCATGCCTGCCACTCTGCCAGTGCCGGCTGCCGGACAAAGCGGGCATGGACCAAGAGGTGAAAGGGAACCCCGGGGGGAAGAATCCAAACGCACGGAAAGCCACGCACGCTGTCTGCGAGGAGCCGAGCATTTCATGGCAGGATATGCAGGGCGGCATTTCAGAGGACATGATGATACGGTTGGCGCACAGCTTCTGGGAACCCCCCCAGCCCCCAGAAGGTGTGCAGGCAGGGAGGAAGAAGTATCCAGCGAAATGCTGCGGTCAGGAACATGTGGCGGTGGCTAACTGCATCGCCACCTGAAACGAGGAACATATCATATGGAATTGTGTGGAGCAGTGGAGGTGATCATGTTCCTATGGAACTGAATAGAGTGCAGTGGCGACAAGATCAGAGCTGAGAATGTTGCCAGCGTAACAGAAGTGATTCCAGACTCCAGAGGGTAAGCAGAATGCATGCAATGCTTGTGGCAGCAACAGCTCAAGCTCAGTGAGAAATGAAAAGGCTAATAAAAGCAGTATGTGTGTGCAGTGTTAATCTGAAACCAAGAAATGTGCATAAACCAAGAAAAATAGAGAACAGCAGACTTGGACTCTTGGAGAATATGGAGAGTCGTCATTGTCAATTTGATTACTTGATCCGGCCGGTTTCTTCAATTCAAACCCCAAAAAGAAAACATACCAACAATTCATTTTTTTTTCTTCTAAGAAAAGACGTCTTGATAAAAGCTGAACAGAGTGGAGCGATACAACAAGCTGAGGAACCGAGAAGGCTTGCTACTACCATATCGCACGACGACACTGAACGCACACCAACCGACGCTGACAGATAAAGATCACGCCGATACTTTAAACATGAATTACTAAGTGCATGCCCTAATGCGTCCTGCAGAATAATTGTACAACCCAAAAGTTAAACCGATAAGAAGCGGGTAGGTCATTCACTTATACTATACTACATCCGTTCTCGAATATTTGTCGTCCGCTAGTTCGTTTTTTTTACTAAAACACGATAAATAAAAAAGAATAGATGAAGATTTTTCTAAAAGCTTAAGCTTCTCTACATTATATTCCAACACTTCCCAACACATCGTCCTCTTAAAATCCCACCTTTAATATGAATAGAACCAACCTGGTAAGATGTTTTTATTGTTACTCTAGATAGCATGGCAGGGATTTAGAGCCTACTTTAAGCTCCATTATTAAATTTACTCTTAGGAAGTAAAAAGAGGACTCTTCCATAGAGCCTTTACGTTTACGGCCCTAGAGGCTAGAACCTGTCCGGCGCGGGGCACGGCTCCCGGCGTGGCACAAGCCGAGCCCACTATATATCTATCTTCTGCTGGTAAGTTTCTGGAGGATGTTTTGTCAAAATCCGAGATATAATTGCTCCCAATGCTAACGCCGATTGTTCCAAGTTTTCTCGACAAACTCTCTCTCTTTCTTGTTTGAATCAATCGGGACACGCTGCTGTTAGCGAGAAGTCCAGCTTCTATTTCTATGTTCTAATGAACAGAAAGAATACGGTCCATATTACTTTCCCACACATTTAAGGTCTTGTTCGTTTGTGTCGGATTGCACCCGGAATCGTTCTAACTAATCAAAGTTTATATAAATTAGAGAAGCAATCCGGTTAGAAATCGTTCCGACCCACCAATCCGGACAAACGAACAAGACCTAAAAGTTGTTTGGTTCCTTTAGTTACCCTCTTAAATTTTAGGAACTAAACTTTAGTCCCTAGAATTTTATTTGGAGAGCTCCTTTAGTCATACTGTTTAACAGTTTAGGAACTAAAAGTAGCTAGTTTAGGAGGTGAGAATCATACTTACAGTCTTAAATAGAGGAGTACGAATTTGTAACTATATGAACTAAGAAGACCTAATGTCATAACTACACAACCGCATCATTATGATAGCGTAAAGCGTCAGATATGCTGACCTAGTACGTACACAATTTAGTCCCGTTGCGTACTATTAGCACTGACAGATCAATCGAGCGACACATTGCCACTACTGATGAACAGTCTGACTTCCACTTCTAATGAACAGAAAGAACGATAGGACATGCTACTTCCCTCACACTTAGTATCAAAGAGAGCAAGAGATAAAATAGGGCCGTGCGTAGATATATATGAAATGCTCGCCTACATGTTCAACAACAGGAAACAACATCGCCAACACTGGGCCCTACGTAGGCTCGGTCCATGAGGCTCTCTCAGAAGACAGACAGCTCTCTCAGATGCCCATGAAGCAAACATTCTTTCACTCCCGCCCTGCCCCCGCGTCAGTAGGACGCGCCGGCGCCCGGCGGCAGTCACCGCCGTGAATAACAACAGAGAGTTGGTTGTGGAGTCGTTTCCCGCGCTCGCTACGGCTGCCGCCCCTGCCCGTTTGGGTGGGGTGGGAGACGGGGAGGAGGCCTACGAGCGACTTTGCCCTCGGCCTGAAACAGAAAGCGTTTGTTTGGGCCGATTGCTACGACAGCCGGCTGGCCCAAGCTTGGCTGTTGGTTGGGCCAAACGACGGAGGTCAACTCGGTTGGGACAGACTCGGCCGACAAAACTTTACTCGATTTCCAAAAAACAAATAGTGGCATAACTTGGGAAAAATATCTTATGCAATCACTTGTATTGGTGCAAGCGTGCAATCAAGCGGTTTGGTGCATCTAATCTAGATCTAATGATGACTGTTATTTTATATTTAACCCCTTCCACCTAAAATATAGTACCTATTTTACTTTTAACCCCTTCCATATGAAACCGTTTGATCTAGATTGGATGCTCTGGATAGTTTGATTGCACGCTTGCACCAAAATGAGTGATTGCACATGATATGTCCTCCATAACTTGTTCCTAAAAAAGTGACATAACTTTGCAACTATATAAAAAAACAAAACGAGCATTCTTTTTTAAGGTCCAAGCACGAATATTTTAACTAGACAAACAACAAATTATTGGAAATTAAATTGGCGCTAATTCTTAAATATCTTGATCCTAGTTACTCCGATTATCTATCATGTTCATTTGACTTTAATTCGTACTGGGTTCTACTATTTTTATAGTGTTTTTATCTCTATGGATTGCAGCTGCAAGCATACAATAGTCCAAACAATTGGTTTTAGTGCGAATCGAACAACCCGTATATAAATCTTTAAATACCAAGTCAATCTTATTATTCATCAATAGTGCTCTTTATAGATTTTTAATGTTAATAGTGACCTTTAACCATTTTCTCGTTTAAATCTAATTATCAAGATGAGCTTGTTAGAGACATGTATTCTCGTTTAAATCTAATTATCAATGAGCTCAATTCTATTGGCATTAATAAGCTAGGTGATGCGGACATTGTGAGGAAGATTATCTCCCTGCTACCACAACAAAAATATGGGAGCATCATCACCATCCTTCACAACATGGAGGACTTGAGCAACATGACCCCAACCATTGTGATTTAGAAAATCGCGGCTTTTGAGATGTCACGAAAAATGTGTCGGGGAGAGGAGCCAACTTCCTAAAGACCATATGTTTTTGCATGTGATGAAAGGAAGGGCAAAAAGAAGGCTCCCACTCCAAGTTCCTCAAGTGAAGAAGAGGAGGAAGAAGAAAGTGATGATGATGAAGATAATCAACCGTGCACATCATCGTCCGAGGACGAAGAAACAATCCGACACGTCAGAAAGGTAATGAGGATGATCCACAAGATTAATCTAATGGATGTGCCCCTGCAGGTCGAAGATCTTCTCTTTAACATTGACAGGAAAAAGCAAAGGAAGAGAGGATGCTTCACATGTGGGGAGAAGGGCCACTTCAGGGACAACCGTCCAAATATGGCCAAACCCAAAAAGGAGAGGAGCAAAGGCAAGGCGCTAACAAGTGTTAGAACTTGGGATGATTCTTCAAGTGAAGATGAACCTCCAAGGACCCGCAGCCACTAGTCCTCATCACGCTCATCACGGTCATCACACAAATGCCTTATGGCAAGAGGTAACGAAAGCATTCCATCCTCTAGTGATGATAGCAGTAGTGATGATGAAGGTGAGGGAAAGCCCTCCATAGATGAGCTTGCGGAAGCCGTTGAATTTTTTCAGGATGTTTGCACTAAACAAAAAGCTCAACTCAAAACCTTGAAAAATAAGTTGGTTAGCTCTCAAAATGATTACAAAGGTTTGCTAGAAAATTTTGAAACTTTTGCAAACTTAAATAGTGAGCTATCAACTAAAATTGAGCTATTAGAATCTAGTGCTCCATCCACTGCTACCGATGATAGCCTTATTAAAAAGAATGAAAAACTTAAGGCTAAGTTAGCTAGCTCCCAAGAAGCTATTGAAAATTTGCTAGAGAAAATGGAAATTCTTAGCATACACAATAATGAGCTAACTACTAAGCTAGAAAACATTGGTAGCACCCCAGCAGCATCTTTAGTTGAAATACCTGAAATTATTAAGAAAGATGCTTCTACTTCCTGCTTTGATTTAATTGATGATTCTAACCCCTGCAACCAAGTTGTTGTTGGGAATATTGTTGTAGAGACATGTTCGGATGAGGTTGCAAAGGAAAATGAACAATTAAAGCAAAAGTGGCTCGTCTTAGCAAGGCTTTGTATGACAAGAAAGGCAAAGCCAAACAAATCCGACCTCCACAGGATAACACCACTGCGGGAGTGAACAAGCCTGTAGAAGGAGAAACTGTGATTTGTAGGCTATGCCACATGGAAGGCCACAAGTCTTTCCAATGCAAGGCAATGACCAGGGATAAACAAAGGCAAAAGCTCAAGCAAAAGCCATCAAGCAAAATCTCCAGCACCTACATCAAAAAGGTGAACAAAAAATATGCTACACCATATTTGATCAAGAAGAAAAAGAATGGAAAGGTGATAGCAATCAAGGCCAACAAGCAAGCCCACAAAGGAAAGGGGGCCAAACGCATCTGGGTGCCAAAGGAAAGTGAGTGGACCGAAGGTCTTCGGGAAAGGGAAGTGAGTGGACCGAAGGTTTGGATCCCGAAAGGGAAGTGAGTGGACCGAAGGTCTTCGGGAAATTTGGAGACTTGGCAAAGTTAGGATGTATATCATGGGATACATCATATTGGACAAGTTTAATTGCCAAGTGGGTTAGTGAAAATTTTGGACCCAAATTTCCCACCCATGACTAAGGTAACTAGATTTATTGTATTTCTTGTTTTTAGATATGCGTATCTATTTACCTTGTATCTAGTTTACCTTTCTTGCCTAGTATTACATTTGTTATTTACCTTTGTTTTAAATTATGCATACTAGGTGAATCATATGGTAGGATTGCTTGTTTTCAATTCATATACTTAAGCAAACCTACATGGCTTAAAATATTTATTTAAGCATGGCACATAGCTTCTATATCTCTCCATAGTAAATGGTACATCAATTGAAAATTTTGAATTCTACAAGTTGTATCATTTAACTTATATGTGCCAAAGTTCGGATTGTAGATAATTTGCCCCTCTTGATATCAAATCAAAGTGCAAGTCTCCTACAAGTATTCAAAACTTGTATGCACATCTTCAGGGGTAGGTTACTCTATAATCTAATACTTTGAGACTAACACCTTTTCAAGTATATTTCATGTGATAGTCTCATTGTAAGGAAAATGAGGTCCCCAGAGAAAGACAACAATCTTCCACTGCAAAATCTCCAAGAACTCTCATGTCTCTCAAGCTCGCCATTGAATTTCAATCGGTATCTTTTGAGACTACATCTAGTATCATTTACATGTCTTCTCCAATATTTGATTAGACTATATTTCATATCATATACTTCCATGTTGCTAAAAATGCATAAGTAGTTAACTCATATTCTGTTACCTATGCATAAGGGAAGTTAGTCTTTTCAAATCATGTCTTGCACCTTTAATTTTCACATGCTTTTTCCTAAAATCTCTGTCAGGGGGAGCTTTTCTTCATCTCTAAAGGGGGAGAAAACTCTTTCTAAAGGAGAACACTCACTTAGGGGGAGTAATCTTTTGAGGACAAGCCTTTATTTACTTCCTACATGCTTTTAATGTCTTCCTTTTCGGTGGTTGATGCCAAAGGGGGAGAAGTTTAGGGACCAAAGCAATGAAAACTATATCAAACACCAAACACCATAAATTTTAAAATTTTATATCTACAAATGGTTTCTCAAGTGGTTTTGGTTATTTGGTCCGAAAATAGGAAGTAAGTGAATTATGGAGTTAGGGGGAGGCTTAAGTCCATAATTTCACATTATGGGGACAATCATGCATCCTAGCAAGTAGATTGCATATTTTCATTCAAATACTTATATTATTTGCTTGCTTTGGTTGTGTTGTCATCAATCACCAAAAAGGGGGAGATTGTAAGGAAAATGGATCCCGGGCCATTTGGCTAATTGAGTTTTGGTGTTTGATGAACAACACAATCCGTGAACTAATAAGTTTTCTAGTGTTTGTGTTTGTAGTTCACAGGATGCAAGACTTACTTGGACAAAGGAATTGAGGAAGCAACACCTCAAAAGAAGACATTAAGAAGATCCAAGAAAAGTCCAAGTGTGCTGCTACGGACTGTCTGTGCGAAGGCGCACCAGACTGTCCGGTGGCACACCGGACTGTCCGGTGCACCATGGAACTCCAGCCCAACGGCTAGTTCCAGGTGGCACTCGGAGAGAAGACCACCAGACTGTCCGGTGTGAGCACCAGACTGTCCGGTGTGGAAAAGCCTGCAGGGCCAACGGTCACCTGCTCTGACAGAGCAACGGCTAGGCGCATCGGACAGGCTACAGTGCGCTGTCCGGTGCACCAACGGACTGTTCGGTGTACCACCGGACTGTCCGGTGTGCCGCAGAGAACTGTAGCTTTTCTCCAACGGCTAGAATTGAGTTGGGGCCTATATATACTTCACCCAACTGGCCATTTGAAGGTGTGGGAGCCCAAGCAACATACCAAGGCATATTGTAGACATTTCCCAAGTGCTCAAACACCCAAGTGCTTAATAGAATCACTTGGTGATTAGCGTAGGTGCTTTGCGAAGTGATTGAGAGCACCTAGAGGGGGGGGGGTGAATAGGTGATCCTGTAAAACTTGAAACTTAAGCCACAAAAACTTGGTTAAGCGTTAGCACAATAATCGCCAAGTGGCTAGAGAGGAGTCTCAACAAAACACAATAACCACAAGAGATCAATCACAGAGATGGCACGGTGGTTATCCCGTGGTTCGGCCAAGACCAACGCTTGCCTACTCCACGTTGTGGCGTCCCAACGGACGAGGGTTGCAATCAACCCCTCTCAAGCGGTCCAAAGACCCACTTGAATACCACGGTGTTTTTGCTTTGCTTTTCTTTATCCTGTTCGCGAGGAATCTCCACAACTTGGAGCCTCTCGCCCTTACACTTGAAGTTCACAAAGAAGCACGGAGTAAGGGAGGGATAAGCAATGCACACACGACACAAAATCAGAATGTCAACACGCACACAAGTCGCAACAAGAGCTCGCAACACAACCCGACGAGTTCACAACTCAACTAGAGCTCTAGATGCTATCACGAAGAAACAAATGCGTGGAATCGAAGTCTCGGTGCTTAGGAATGCTTTGAGTATGCTTGATGTACTCCTCCATGCGCCTAGGGGTCCCTTTTATAGCCCCAAGGCAGCTAGGAGCCGTTGAGAGCAATCCAGGAAGGCTGATCTTTCCTTCTGTCGCCTGGCGCACCGGACAGTCCGGTGCACCACCGGACACTGTCCGGTGCAGATATCCTTCCTTATTTGGCGAAGCCGACCGTTTGAGTGTGAGAGCCGTTGGCGCACCGGACAGTCTGGTGCCTCCTTCTAGCCGTTGGCTCGGCCACGTGTCCCGCGCAGATCGCGCGGCCGACCGTTGGCCCGGTCGACCGTTGGCTCACCGGACAGTCCGGTGCACCACCGGACAGTCCGGTGAATTTTAGCCGTACGCCGTTAATCATCTCCCGAGAGCGACGAGTTCGCCTGTGAACGGCTCACCGGACAGTCCGGTGCACCACCGGACAGTCCGGTGATTTATAGCCATACACCACCGTCGAACTCCCGAGAGCAGCAAGTTCGCCAGAGCCAGTCTGGCACACCGGACACTGTCCGGTGCACCACCGGACAGTCCGGTGCACCCAGACTGAGCTGACTTTGGCTGAACAGAGCCATCTCATTTTTAATTCAATTTTTCCTGTTTCCAGCACTTAGACACAATACATTAGTCCATAAAACAATGTACTAAGTCTAGAAACATACCTTTTGACATGATTTGCACTTTGTTCACCACTTTGCATAGATTAACACAAAAGCACTTGTGTTGGCACTCAATCACCAAAATACTTAGAAATGGCCCAAGGGCACATTTCCCTTTCAATCTCCCCATTTTTGGTGATTTATGCCAACACAACATAAAGCAACTAGAATAAGTGCAATATCAATGCAAATGAAAACTCAATATTGGTTTGATTCAAATTTGGCATATATGGATCACTCTTTGCCACCACTTGGTTTTGTTTTTGCAAATCAACCTCAAATTTCTATCTCTAAGTCAAACACACTTGTTAAGACATAAAGAGAGTCGTTCCAAGAAAAATTATTCAAGATTTCAAAAACTCCCCCTTTTTCCCATAATCAACACTTCTCCCCGCAAGAAGCCAACTTTTGACAAGAGAGACAATAAAAGAGTTTTGACAAACCAAAAGCTCTATTCTACTATTTTCAAAATCTCAAGTGGTAGCTGATCCATTTATTGCTTTGGCCTTTATTTTCTCCCCCTTTGGCATCAAGCACCAAAACGGGATCAATCTTGGCCCCTTGAACCCCATTGCATTACCAAAATCTTCAAATAAGAATACAAAGGCAATAAGAGTACATGAGATGAACTTGGAATAAGTTACCCTCTCATCGGAGTGCAGTGGAAGTCTTTCATGGTCCAAGTCCACCTTTTCCCTTTCAAACCTCCTTTGAGACTAAAACAAGCAAACTCAAGCACACGGTTAGTCTCAAAGGGTCAAGTTGTAGCACATCTCCCCCTAAATATGTGCATCACTTGCAAGAGGACTTGTGAGGTCCGGGGAGTGTTTGTACAACTTGAGCACCACAAGTAAGCAACAAAATGCATAAGGAACATGATCAAGGTATAAACACATGTATGCTATAAATCAATCCAAGTTCCGCGAATCTAAGACATTTAGCTCACTACACAGCCTGCAAAAGGTCTTCTCATCTAAAGGCTTGGTAAAGATATCGACTAGCTGGTTCTCGGTGCTAACATGAAACACTTCGATATCTCCCTTTTGCTGGTGGTCTGTCAAAAAGTGATACCGGATGTCAATGTGCTTTGTGCGGCTGTGCTCAACAGGATTTTCCGCTATTCGGATAGCACTCTCATTATCACATAGGAGTGAGACTTTGCTCAGATTGTAGCCAAAGTCCCGGAGGGTTTGCCTCATCCAAAGTAGTTGCGCGCAACACTGTCCTGCGGCAACGTACTCGGCCTCAGCGGTGGATAGGGCAACGAAAGTTTGTTTCTTAGAATTCCATGACACCAGGGACCTTCCTAAGAATTGGCACGTCCCCGATATACTCTTCCTATCGACCTTACATCCAGCATAGTCGGAATCTGAGTATCCAATCAAGTCAAAGTTAGACCCCTTAGGATACCAGATCCCGAAGCAAGGCGTAGCGACTAAATATCTAAGAATTCGCTTCACGGCCACCAAGTGACACTCCCTTGGATCGGATTGAAATCTAGCACACATGCATACGCTAAGCATAATGTCCGGTCTACTAGCACATAAATAAAGCAAATAACCTATCATTGACCGGTATGCCTTTTGATCAACGGACTTACCTCCTTTGTTGAGGTCGGTGTGTCCGTCAGTTCCCATCGGCGTCTTTGCGGGCTTGGCGTCCTTCATCCCAAACCGCTTTAGCAAGTCTTGCGTGTACTTCGTTTGGGAGATGAAGGTGCCATCCTTGAGTTGCTTCACTTGGAACCCAAGGAAGTAGTTCAACTCGCCCATCATCGACATCTCGAATTTCTGCGTCATCACCCTGCTAAACTCTTCACAAGACTTTTGGTTAGTAGAACCAAATATTATATCATCGACATAAATTTGGCACACAAAAAGATCGCCATCGCAAGTCTTAGTGAAAAGAGTTGGATCGGCTTTCCCAACCTTGAAAGCATTAGCAATTAGAAAGTCTCTAAGGCATTCATACCATGCTCTTGGGGCTTGCTTAAGTCCATAGAGCGCCTTAGAGAGCTTACACACGTGGTCGGGGTACCGTTCATCCTCGAAGCCAGGGGGTTGCTCCACGTACACCTCCTCCTTGATCGGCCCGTTGAGGAAAGCGCTCTTCACATCCATTTGGAACAACCTGAAAGAATGGTGAGCGGCATATGCTAGCAATATACGAATAGATTCTAGCCTAGCCACAGGAGCAAAAGTCTCCTCAAAGTCCAAACCTGCGACTTGGGCATAACCTTTTGCCACAAGTCGAGCCTTGTTCCTTGTCACCACCCCGTGCTCGTCCTGTTTGTTGCGGAACACCCACTTGGTGAAAGGGAAATGTGCCCTTGGGCCATTTCTAAGTATTTTGGTGATTTAGTGTCCAACACAAGTGCCCTAGTGTAAAAAGGTGGACAAAGTACAAATCAAGGATAAAAGTATGTTTCTCAGACTTAGTACATTGTTTTATGGACTAATGTATTATGTCTAAGTGCTGGAAACAGAAAAAATCGAGTTGGAGAAGAGATGGCTCGAGCAGCCAAAGTCTGCTCAATCTGGGTGCACCGGACTGTCCGGTGGTGCACCGGACAGTGTCCGGTGTGCCAGGCTGGCTCTGGCGAAAAGGCTGCTCTCGGGACTTCGACGACGGTGTACGACTATAAATCACCGGACTGTCCGGTGGTTCATCGGACTGTCCGGTGTGCCGTTCACAGGCGAACTCGTCGCTCTCGGGAAACCATCAACGACGTACGGCTATAATTCACCGGACTGTCCGGTGTGCACCGGACTGTCCGGTGAGCCAACGGTCGGCAGGGCCAACGGTCGGTCGCGCGATCTGCGCGGGACACGTGGCCGAGCCAACGGCTAGAAGGGGGCACCGGTCTGTCCGGTGTGCACCGGACATGTCCGGTGCGCCAATGGCTCTCAGGCTGCCAACGGTCGACTGCGCCATTTATGGAAGGAAAGCGGGCACCGGACAGTGTCCGGTGTGCACCGGACTATCCGGTGCGCCAGTCGACAGAAGGCAAGATCAGCCTTCCTAGATTGCTCTCAACGGCTCCTAGCTGCCTTGGGGCTATAAAAGGGACCCCTAGGCGCATGGAGGAGAACACCAAGAATTCCTACAACATTCCTAAGCACCAAGACATCAATTCCGCACCTTTGATTCTTTGCGATAGCAATTAGAGCTCTAGTTGAGTAGTGAACTCATTGAGTTGTGTTGTGAGCTCTCATTGCGACTTGTGTGCGTGGTGTTGCTGTGATTTCTTGTCTTGAGTGTGTTACTAATCCCTCCCTTGCTCCGTGTTTCTTTGTGAATTTCAAGTGTAAGGGCGAGAGGCTCCAAGTTGTGGAGATTCCTCGCAAACGGGATTGAGAAAAAGCAAGCAAAACACCGTGGTATTCAAGTGGGTCTTTGGACCGCTTGAGAGGGGTTGATTGCAACCCTCGTCCGTTGGGACGCCACAACGTGGAGTAGGCAAGCGTTGGTCTTGGCCGAACCACGGGATAACCACCGTGCCATCTCTGTGATTGATCTTGTTGGTTATTGTGTTTTGTTGAAGATTCCTCTCTAGCCACTTGGCAGTTATTGTGCTAACACTTAACCAAGTTTTTTGTGGCCTAAGTTTTAAGTGTTACAGGATCACCTATTCACCCCCCCTCTAGGTGCTCTCAATTGGTATCAGAGCCGTTCTCTTCACAAAGGGACTAACCGCCCGAAGAGATGGATCCTAAGGGGAAGGGAATCGTGATTAACGACAAAGAGAAGGAATCCTTCGTCAACGAGCCGAAGGATGACAAGCCCACAGACTCCGGCTCGGGCCATAGACGGAAAGACGGGAAGAAGAAGAAGACAAGGCGCATCAAGGAAATTGTCTACTACGACGACAGCGATGAGTCTACTTCTTCCCAAAAGGACGACGACCACAACGACTACAAGAGAAGGAAACCGGTCAATTCGAACTTTTCTTTTGATTACTCTCGTATTCCTCAAAGTACAAATGCTCATTTATTATCCATTCCTCTCGGCAAGCCTCCACACTTTGATGGGGAGGACTACGGATTTTGGAGCCACAAAATGCGTAGTCACCTTTTCTCTCTCCATCCTAGTATATGGGAAATTGTAGAGAGTGGAATGCACTTCGATAGTACGGATAGTCCCATGTTCATTAATGAGCAAATTCATAAGAATGCACAAGCTACTACTGTTCTTCTAGCTTCATTGTGCAGGGATGAATACCACAAAGTGAGCGGCTTGGATAACGCCAAGCAAATATGGGACACCCTCAAGATTTCTCATGAGGGGAACGACGTCACCTTGCTCACCAAGATGGAATTGGTGGAGGGCGAGCTTGGTCGATTCGTGATGATAAGGGGCGAGGAGCCAACCCAAACATACAACCGGCTCAAGACCCTTATCAACAAAATAAGGAGCTACAGAAGCACGCGATGGACGGACCACGACGTCGTCCGACTGATGCTAAGGTCCTTTACCGTTCTTGATCCTCATTTGGTGAATAATATTCGTGAGAATCCCAGGTACACCAAAATGTCGCCCGAAGAAGTCCTTGGGAAATTTGTAAGCGGGCGAATGATGATCAAGGAGGCGAGGTACGTGGACGACGCATTGAATGGTCCAATCAACGAGCCTCAACCCCTTGCTCTCAAGGCAACAAGAAGCAAGGAGGCACTACCTAGCAAGGTGGCACAAATTGAGGCGGGCAGACTTAATGATGAAGAGATGGCCCTCATCATCAAGAGATTCAAGACGGCGCTAAAGGGTCGCAAGGGGCAGCCAAGCAAGACCAAGACAAAGGGGAAGCGCTCATGCTTCAAATGTGGTAAGCTTGGTCATTTTATTGCTAACTGTCCCGACAATGATAGTGACCAGGATCAAGGGAACAAGAGGGAGAAGAAGAAGAACTATAAGAAGGCAAAGGGCGAGGCACATCTTGGCAAGGAGTGGGATTCGGATTGCTCCTCGTCCGACTCCGACAATGAAGGACTCGCCGCCACCGCCTTCAACAAGTCGTCCCTCTTCCCCAACGAGCGTCACACATGCCTTATGGCAAGGGAGAAGAAGGTATGTACTCGAGACTCTACCTATGCTTCTTCAAGTGAGGACGAATCTAGTGATGAGGATGAAATAGATTATTCATGTTTATTTAAGGGCCTAGATAGAACCAAGGTAGATAAAATCAATGAATTGATTGATGCATTAAATGATAAGAATAGGCTTTTAGAAAAACAAGAAGATTTGTTGTATGAAGAACATGACAAATTTATAGAAGCACAAAAATCTCATGCTTTAGAAGTTAAAAGAAATGAAATGCTTTCTTGTGAATTATCTTCTTGCCATGAGACGATTACTAGTTTAAGGAGCATTAATGACGATTTGAATGCTAAATTAGAAATAGCTAGTAAATCAACAACTTGTGTAGAAAATGCCGTTATTTGCAATAGATGTAAAGATTTTGATATTGATGCTTGTAGTGAACACATAGCTTCTATTGCAAAGTTAAATGATGAAATGGCTAGTCTTAATGCCCATCTTAAGGCTAGCAAAAGTGATTTTGATAGACTAAAATTTGCTAGGGATGCCTACACGATTGGTAGACACCCCTCAATTAAGGATGGGCTTGGCTTCAAGAGGGAAGCCAAGAACTTAACAAGCCATAAGGCTCCCATCTCCGCCAAGGAGAAAGGGAAGGCCCCTATGGCAAATAGTACTAAAAGGAACCATGCTTTTATGTACAATGATAAAAGACAGTCTCATAGGAGTTGCAATGCTTTTGATTCACATGCCTATGACTCTTATGCTATGTTTGCTCCTAGTTCTTCCTATATGCATGGTAGAGATATGCCTAGGAAAAATGTTCGTCATATGCCTAGGAAGAGTATTGTTCATGTTCCTAGAAAAGTTATGAATGGTCCCTCTACAATTTATCATGCTTTAAATACTTCCTTTGCTATTGGTAGAAAGGATAGGAAGATAGTTGCTAGGAAATTAGGGGCAAAATGCAAGGGTGATAAAACTTGCATTTGGGTCCCTAAGGAAACTGTGACTAACCTTGTAGGACCCAACAAGAGTTGGGTACCTAAGACCCAAGCCTAAATTTGCCTTGCAGGTTTATGCATCTGGGGGTTCAAGCTAGATTATCGACAGCGGATGCACAAACCATATGACGGGGGAGAAGAAGATGTTCACCTCCTACGTCAAGAATAAGGATTCCCAAGATTCAATCATATTCGGTGATGGGAACCAAGGCAAGGTGAAAGGTTTAGGTAAGATTGCATTATCTAATGAGCACTCTATCTCTAATGTGTTTTTAGTTGAGTCTCTTGGATATAATTTACTATCTGTCAGTCAATTATGTAATATGGGATATAATTGTCTATTTACAAATGTAGATGTGTCTGTCTTTAGAAGATGTGATGGTTCACTAGCTTTTAAGGGCGTACTAGACGACAAACTTTATTTAGTTGATTTTGCAAAAGAAGAGGTCGGTCTAGATGCATGCTTAATGGCTAAGACTTGCATGGGCTGGTTGTGGCATCGCCACTTAGCACATGTGGGGATGAAGAACCTCCACAAGCTTCTAAAGGGAGAACACGTGATAGGTCTAACCAATGTACATTTCGAAAAAGATAGACCTTGTGCAGCTTGTCAAGCAGGTAAACAAGTGGGAGGAGCACATCACAGCAAGAATGTGATGACCACTTCAAGACCTCTGGAGCTGCTGCATATGGACCTCTTCGGACCCGTCGCCTATCTGAGCATAGGAGGAAGTAAGTATGGTCTAGTTATTGTTGATGACTTTTCCCGCTTCACTTGGGTGTTCTTTTTGCAGGATAAGTCTGAAACCCAAGGGACCCTCAAGCGCTTCCTCAGGAGAGCTCAAAATGAGTTTGAGCTCAAGGTGAAGAAGATAAGAAGCGACAACGGGTCCGAATTCAAGAATCTTCAAGTGGAGGAGTTCCTTGAGGAGGAGGGGATCAAGCACGAGTTCTCTGCTCCCTACACACCTCAGCAAAATGGTGTGGTAGAGAGGAAGAACATGACGCTCATAGATATGGCGAGGACTATGCTTGGAGAGTTCAAGACCCCCGAGCGCTTTTGGTCGGAAGCCGTGAACACGGCTTGCCACGCCATCAACAGGGTCTACCTTCACCGCCTCCTCAAGAAGACTTCATACGAGCTGCTGACTGGTAACAAACCCAATGTATCTTATTTTCGTGTATTTGGGAGCAAGTGTTATATTCTTGTGAAGAAAGGTAGAACCTCTAAATTTGCTCCCAAAGCTGTAGAAGGGTTTTTATTAGGTTATGATTCAAATACAAAGGCGTATAGGGTCTTCAACAAATCATCGGGTTTGGTTGAAGTCTCTAGCGACGTTGTATTTGATGAGACTAATGGCTCTCCAAGGGAGCAAGTTGTTGATCTTGATGATATAGATGAAGAAGACGTTCCAACGGCCGCGATACGCACCATGACGATTGGAGATGTACGGCCTCAGGAACATTTGGGGCAAGATCAACCGTCTTCCTCAACTATGGTGCATCCCCCATCCCAAGATGACGAACAGGTACCTCAAGTGGAGGCGCATGATCAAGGGGGAGCACAGGATGTTCAAGTTGAAGAGGAAGAAGCATCTCAGGCACCTCCAACCCAAGTTCGAGCGACGATTCAAAGGGATCATCCCGTCGACCAGATATTGGGTGATATTAGCAAGGGAGTAACTACTCGCTCGAGATTAGTTAATTTTTGTGAGCATTACTCCTTTGTCTCTTCTATTGAGCCTTTCAGGGTAGAAGAGGCCTTGCTAGATCCGAACTGGGTGTTGGCCATGCAAGAGGAACTCAACAATTTCAAGCGCAATGAAGTTTGGACACTGGTGCCTCGTCCCAAGCAAAATGTTGTGGGAACCAAGTGGGTGTTCCGCAACAAACAGGACGAGCACTGGGTAGTGATGAGGAACAAGGCTCGACTTGTGGCAAAAGGTTATGCCCAAGTCGCAGGTTTGGACTTTGAGGAGACTTTTGCTCCTGTGGCTAAGCTAGAATCAATTCGTATCTTGCTAGCATATGCCGCTCACCATTCTTTCAGGTTGTACCAAATGGATGTGAAGAGCGCTTTCCTCAACGGGCCGATCAAGGAGGAGGTGTACGTAGAGCAACCCCCTGGCTTCGAGGATGAACGGTACCCCGACCACGTGTGTAAGCTCTCTAAGGCGCTCTATGGACTTAAGCAAGCCCCAAGAGCATGGTATGAATGCCTTAGAGACTTTTTAATTGCTAATGCTTTCAAGGTTGGGAAAGCCGATCCAACTCTTTTTACTAAGACTTGCGATGGTGATCTTTTTGTGTGCCAAATTTATGTCGATGACATAATATTTGGTTCTACTAATCAAAAGTCTTGTGAAGAGTTTAGCAGGGTTATGACACAGAAATTCAAGATGTCGATGATGGGCGAGTTGAACTACTTCCTTGGGTTCCAAGTGAAGCAACTCAAGGACGGCACTTTCATCTCCCAAACGAAGTACACACAAGATTTGCTAAAGAGGTTTGGGATGAAGGATGCCAAGCCCGCGAAGACGCCAATGGGAACTGACGGACACACTGACCTCAACAAAGGAGGTAAGTCCGTTGATCAAAAAGCATACCGGTCTATGATAGGGTCCTTACTTTATTTGTGTGCTAGTAGACCAGATATTATGCTTAGCGTATGCATGTGTGCTAGATTTCAATCCGATCCAAAGGAGTGTCACTTAGTGGCTGTGAAGCGAATTTTGAGATATTTAGTCGCTACGCCTTGCTTCGGGATCTGGTATCCAAAGGGGTCTAACTTTGACTTGATTGGATATTCAGACTCCGACTATGCTGGATGTAAGGTCGATAGGAAGAGTACATCGGGGACGTGCCAATTCTTAGGAAGGTCCCTGGTGTCATGGAACTCTAAGAAACAAACTTCCGTTGCCCTATCCACCGCTGAGGCCGAGTATGTTGCCGAAGGACAGTGTTGTGCGCAACTGCTTTGGATGAGGCAAACCCTCCGGGACTTTGGCTACAATCTGAGCAAAGTCCCACTCCTATGTGATAATGAGAGTGCTATCCGAATAGCGGAAAATCCTGTTGAGCACAGCCGCACAAAGCACATTGACATCCGGCATCACTTTTTGAGAGACCACCAGCAAAAGGGAGATATCGAAGTGTTTCATGTTAGCACCGAGAACCAGCTAGCCGATATCTTTACCAAGCCTCTAGATGAGAAGACCTTTTGCAGGCTGCGTAGTGAGCTCAATATCTTAGATTCGTGGAACTTGGATTGAAATGTAGCATACATGTGTTTATGCCTTTGATCATGTTCATTCTACATTTTGTTGCTTATTGTGGTGCTCAGGTTGTACAAACACTCCCTGGACCTCACAAGTCCTTTTTGCAAGTGATGCACATATTTAGGGGGAGCTGTGCTACAACTTGACCCTTTGAGACTAACCATGTTCTTGAGTTTGGTTGTTTTAGTCTCAAAGGAGGATTGAAAGGGAAAAGGTGGACTTGGACCATGCAAGACTTCCACTGCACTCTGATGAAAAGAGTAACTTTTCCAAGTTCATCTTTATACTCTTATTGCCTTTGTACTCTTATTTGAAGATTTTGGTGAGGCAATGGGGTTAAAGGGCCAAGATTTATCCCGTTTTAGTGCTTGATGCCAAAGGGGGAGAAAATAAAGGCCAAAGCGATAAATGGATCAGCTACCACTTGAGAGTTTTTGAAAATAGTAGAATAGAGCTTTTGGTTTGTCAAAACTCTTTTATTGTCTCCCTTGTCAAAAGTTGGTTTCTAGTGGGGAGAAGTGTTGATTATGGGAAAAAGGGGAGTTTTTGAAATCTTGAATCAATTTCTCTTGGAATGACTCTCTTTATGTCTTAACACGTGTGTTTGACTTAGAGATAGAAATTTGAGTTTGATTTGCAAAAACAAACCAAGTGGTGGCAAAGAGTGATCCATATATGTCAAATTTGAATCAAAACAATTTGAGTTCTTATTTGAATTGATTTTGTATTTGTTCTACTTGCTTTAAGTTGTGTTGGCATAAATCACCAAAAAGGGGGAGATTGAAAGGGAAATGTGCCCTTGGGCCATTTCTAAGTATTTTGGTGATTTAGTGTCCAACACAAGTGCCCTAGTGTAAAAAGGTGGACAAAGTACAAATCAAGGATAAAGGTATGTTTCTCAGACTTAGTACATTGTTTTATGGACTAATGTATTGTGTCTAAGTGCTAGAAACAGAAAAAATCGAGTTGGAGAAGAGATGGCTCGAGCAGCCAAAGTCTGCTCAGTCTGGGTGCACCGGACTGTCCGGTGGTGCACCGGACAGTGTCCGGTGTGCCAGGCTGGCTCTGGCGAAAAGGCTGCTCTCGGGACTTCGACGGCGGTGTACGACTATAAATCACCGGACTGTCCGGTGGTTCACCGGACTGTCCGGTGTGCTGTTCACAGGCGAACTCGTCGCTCTCGGGAAACCATCAACGACGTACGGTTATAATTCACCGGACTGTCCGGTGTGCACCGGACTGTCCGGTGAGCCAACGGTCGGCAGGGCCAACGGTCGGCCGCGCGATCTGCGCGGGACACGTGGCCGAGCCAACGGCTAGAAGGGGGCACCGGTCTGTCCGGTGTGCACCGGACATGTCCGGTGCGCCAACGGCTCTCAGGCTGCCTGTTGGGGACTTGTTCTCAAGTGCTAAGAGTTTAAGAACAAGGCAACATAGAAAGTGTTAATCGTTAATGCCCTTCGTCCTCCGAAGCACTATTTCCCTTAGGACATAATGATTTGCGGACGAAGGTTATGAAGGACATACCTTCATAAATTAATCAAATAATGACGAAGGATGAAATGTGAAGAATGTAAAGGAAAACATGAACAATCATTTATTATCATTGAGTATAAACAAAAATATTATCGAACAACAGGTGTACCTTCAATCGAAAGGAAATGATTGTACAAGCGTGACGCAAAAAGCGAATGCCAAGTCAGCGTGAACAGTACGGGGATACTGTTCACCTATTTATAGACACGGGACACAGCCCTTACAAAATTACATTCATGCCCTTTACATCTGACAATAACTCTATAGTAATCTATTGAGGTCTGAATAGCCTTTTCATCTTTAAGTCGGTTTCACTCTCTGCCGTTACGCCGAAGCTTTCCTGCTCAACACCTTCGGCTCTGTATCAAGCTTCGTATTATTCCGGTCTGCTGCAATGCCGATTTTAGTCTGAGGGTACCTGTTCACATATTGTACTACAGAAATACTGTTAAATTCTGTTTTTGAGGACCTTCGGACGCCGAAGGTCCCCAACAGTAGCCCCTCGCAATATTAATTTGTTTGAAATAATAAATTCAGATTGCGATATGAACGAAGGCTTTATGCCGAAGGTCCGAAAAAACACCTTCCCTTTGCTAGAATAGCAACATTCAATGACAAGTGGGGTCTTTCAACTTTCAACGCATCAAGCGTATAAATACGGCCATACCGCAAACTTATTTTGCACGCTTTCTGGCCAACCACTCCTGCTCACTCATTTTTTAGCTCTTGTGCACTGTGATCTGCTGAGCTTTTAGCTTTGAAGCTTCGGCTTTTAAAACAGTTTTTTAGTGTTTCCGAAGATGTCTGAAGCTGCTAAGAAGGCTGCTGCTGAGATGAAGCTGAGTCTTGATGAAGAGAAGAACTTAGGGTTTCTTATAGCAATGTCGAAGACCAACACAGAAAAGATCACCAGGGAAATTCTGGAAGGGCTGTCTGAAGATACTGGTGACAGTGAAAGTTATGATGTGGACAGCGGTGGCGAAGACTCCGAAGATCGCCCCTGGCGACCAAGCCATTCAGTTTATGGTAAATCAACTATCAAAGAGAATCATCTTGTTAATATGAGAGGAAGGTATTTCCGGGATCTGTCCATTGTGAGGGCGGACGAAGGGGAAAAGACTTGTCCACACCCTGAAGAAAATGAAGTTGTGGTGTACCGAAGCTTTTTGAAAGCCGGATTACGATTCCCCTTGAGCAGCTTCGTCGTGGAGGTGTTAAAAATCTTCGAAGTCTATCTTCATCAACTTACTCCAGAGGCTATTATAAGGCTAAATATCTTCGTGTGGGCCACGAGAAGCCAAGGTCTGAAGCCTGACGCAAGAAGCTTCTGTAATATACATGAATTATTATATGAAACAAAGCCTTGGGGCAAAGAACAGTACCACAATAACTTTGGCTGCTACAGTTTCGTCTCTCGGTCCGGGGCAAGCTGTCCCGTACCAACCTTTCGGAAGAGATGGCCCGGGGATTGGATGACAGAATGGTTTTATGTGAAGAATGACCTATCAGTACAAGAAGACATCAAAGGTATAATTATGCGTCCTATTTGGCAAAGTTTCGGCCTTCGGAGGCCGAAGGTGGAAATGAATGAAGCTGCCGAAGAATGCCAGAGGGCCTTCGGCGTCATCTGCTCTTTTATTGGAACAAGAGATTTAGTACAAGAACATATTGCCTTCCGGGTGTGGCCGCTTGCGGAGAAATGGGAAATGCCACAAGAAACCATTAAAGAGGCCGACGAAGGTGGACTTGTCAGGTTTAAGTACACTTTTAAATTTGGAGATAAATTTATTGAGCCAGATGATGAGTGGTTGAAAAGCATTGACAATTTAAGTGATGAGCTGCTTGGGACCTACTCGAAGGCCGAAGATGCTGCAATGTCAGCAGCCTTCGGAGGCCGAAAAAAGAAAAGGCTGAATCGGGTATTTGATGCCATCGGGTTTGTCTACCCTGACTATCGCTACCCCATTCGAAGGCAGAAGAGAAAAAATACAACCTCTGCAAAAGAAGAAACTGCAGCTGCTCCTAGCGAGCCAGAACCAAAAAGGAAGAAGATAAAGGTTCTTACGCATCGGCCGCGTTATATTGAACCAGCTTCGGTGCCTGAGTTTACCGGAGAGACTTCTTCGGCCACCGAAGCTGAAAAACCAGCCGAGCCAACCTTGCTGCCAGAAGTCGCAGAAACAGCCGAAGTACCAACGAAGACAAAATTGGAGCAATCAAAAATTTTGTTACCAGAAACGAAAGAGAAGGCCGAAGCGCCATTCACAGAAAAAATGGAAGAGGTAAAGGAAGCAACCGAGGACTCCAAAACATCAGAAATCTTGAGTCCTTCAGCAATTATTGGGACATCGAAAAATGAGAAAGTGCCAGCTGCAACTCCGAAGAGAAAAAGAATGGCTAATGTGCTAGATGTACTGGAAACGATCATATCTTCGAGCACACCTCCGAAGAAGGCTGCTGTTACTTTTGAAACAACAGCTGAAATTTCTGGTTCTGCAGCTCTAGAGCAAGAAATTGAAGCCGAAGCTGGGCCCTCAGAGCCCACAAAGGCAAAAACCTTGGAAAGTGAGGCAGAAAAAATAACAAAGCCAACTTTTGCTGAAGGAACTGGTGTTGTTACCCCCGAAGCATCCCCCAAAATTCGTGATTATATTTTTCGTCATGCTTCGGGGAAAAAATTATCAGAAAAAGAAGAACAAGAGGCCCAACACTATGCCCAAAAATTGAAATATCCAAAGGGGGCGTTGATATTTAATGGCAGTGGAGAAGAAGATTTCTTGTATTGCCTCCCCGACAGCAAGGAAATTTCTGTCTGTCGGGAGATGAGCAGAAGCTTCGGATTCCCAACTTTAGAAGACGGACTTTCGGTGCTGTCAAAGAATGATCTGGCTGACAGCCTAGCTTACAACAGTTTAAAGGTGCGACAAATGGAATTCTTATATTTTTGTTGAGTTCAAAATTTTTCGTTTGTTTAAAACTATTGACACAGACATATTCCTGTCTGCAGGGCCTGATACTCAGCAATGCCCTCAGAGCACAGAAAGGTGCTGAGGACGAAGGATGTACTATAGCCCTGAGCAACCTTCGTTCCGAAGTAATTGAACTGAGGAACGAAGGTCTCGAAAAAGACAAAATATTGCATTCCTTAATAAATAAAATAAAAGAAGACGAAGCTCTTTTCAAAGGTCAGGCCGAAGCTCAGAAGCGTGAAATTGAAAACCTTCGTAAACAATTAGCCAGAGCTAAAGAGGAATGCATACTTGAAGAAACAAGGCGAGAACTCAGCGACCAATGGGCAAATCATTTAGAAGAAACTGTTAAAGAGCTTCGGTCAGCCAAGAAGAAATGCTTCGACAAATCTATAGAGTGTGTCAAGAAAATAAAAACTAGCTTCGCCAGCGTTGGCGCATTTTCGCAAGAAGAAAACTTTATAAGAGGTAACCCCGAAGGTCCCCTGGAATGGATCAATCATGAGGCGGAGGCCTTTGAAGAAATTTTAAATAGTCGCGGGGACATCTGCGCTTTTTCTGGTGCTAGAGGGATTGCCACCATTTTGGAGGGGAAAGGATGTGAACATGTAAAGATTTTATCGCAGTCCGAAGCCACCTTGTCCACTAAAGATATAAAAGATCCTTCAGCCGAAGCTAGCGCAGTTGGGGGAAAATTTTTCACCGACATCTGGGACAACGGTGGTAGAGAAATGGCCCAAGAAATCATTCAGAAAAGCGAGAAAGGGATTCATGAGGCTAGAAAAGTAGCCGAGGCTGCTGAGAAAAACGCAGAGCCCGAAGGGCAAATAGGTACTAACGAATAGTTTTCATCGCGTTATAACTTTTAATTTTATAGTTCGTTCGCGATCTGTAATAGTGATGTAATAGTATCCCGTCCTCACTCAGATCCTACTAAAGCATCTTCGGGCCCTCAGCCTAAAGATGACGACGAAATTAAAAAGATGGCCGAAGCTATCATGGATCAGGTTGTCGATCGACTGCTGAACGAAGCTGCAGAGATAGTACTTAGGGAAGACTAAGTGCTATTGCAAAAAACATTTGATATATGATTTGTGTAATATTCTGTAATCCTGTATGTAATATACTTGTTTTATGATTCAATTCTTTACGATGCATGAAACTTTAAACACGTACCATTTTTGAGTCTTCGACGAAAAAACACCTTCCCTTCTTTTCATGCTTCGTGAAGAAAAATTTTTATGTATCACAACAATGTCCATAGTGCTTAGACGAAGAATATCCAAGCTTCGTGAAAAAATTCTCCGAAGCTATACTCTGAAGATGAAGATTGTGTCTCCTTGTGACCACGATTTTCACTCTTTCAAATCATACTTCCGAAGATCAATATTGTGTCCCCTTCTTGTGCCATATGCAACATGATGTATGATGCTTATGCTATGCAAAATGATGTGATGATGTTATGTTACGTAGATGACATTTGTTCCGAAAGATACACACATATCCCCACACAACATTTTTGTATTAGCACTGATTCTTCGCTGTAAGCTCTGCATTCCCTTAGGAACGTCTTTGGAGCTTCTTCGCCTTTTACTTAGGCGGTATAAGCTCTGCATTCCCTTAGGAACGTCTTTGGAGCTTCTTCGCCTTTTACTTAGGCGGTATAAGCTCTGCATTCCCTTAGGAACGTCTTTGGAGCTTCTTCGCCTTTTACTTAGGCGGTATCAGCGTTGACTTTTCGCTGTATGCTCTGCATTCCTTTTGGAACGACTTTGGAGCAGAAAACTTACACTGCGCTCCCTTCGGAACGACTTTTTATGACTTCGTCAGACTTACTCTGCGTTCCTTAGAACGACTTTTTGTTGCTTCGAAGGATTTTCGATAGTCCGAAGGTCCTTTTTATTATCACAAACCTGTGAAGAAAACATATTTTTCTTGTAGGAATCAACGAAACTAATTACATGAAACCTAAACAATGTCCTTTATTACAGAAAATAAAACTGAATGAAAAAGATTGCTATTAAGGTAGGATATTTGTCAATAGATGTGCTTTGACTCTGGCACGGTGCTGTTGACTGTGCGAGCTTCGGACTGTTCTCTGAAGTCCCTTTGATGTGGAGCATATTGGCTCCCTTCTGGCTGCTGGCCTTGTTGCAACGGAGGTGGAGGCGGAGGCTGCTGCCAGGAAGCTGAAGGCTGACTTGCCGAAGCAGCAGAGACTGCAGGATGATTGCCCACATATTCTGGGATGTAGGGCGAATGATACAAAGCTGTATGCATGACCTGCTTCGGCTGGGCTTGTTGTGCTGCTGCTTCAGCTATTTCCTTTTGCTTCTGTATAGTAACATGGCACATCCTGGTAGTATGGCCTTTGTTCTCACCGCAGAATAAGCAAAAGATTTTTCTCGGTTGATCGCCAAATCTTCCTCCGAAGCCCCTGGCGCCTCTGCCTCTTGGAGCTGGTGGCCGGAAGGAGCTTTGCTGTTGTCCAGAAGCCTGTGAGGAGCATTGTGGCCTTTGCTGTTGGCTTCCTCTGTCATCATTTTGTGTAGAATTGTGAATTGATCTCACATGCCTTGGATAAAACCTTCCTCCGAAGCCCCTGGTCATTTCAGAAAACCTGAAAGCCTCCTCCCTTCTTTGGCGAAAATCATTGTCAGCCCAAATGTATTCATCCATTTTCTGGAGAAGCTTCTCCAAAGTTTGAGGAGGCTTCCTGGCGAAGTACTGAGCTGACGGACCTGGCCGAAGCCCCTTGATCATGGCCTCGATGACAATTTCATTGGGCACCGTTGGTGCCTGTGCCCTCAGACGCAAGAACCTTCGGACATATGCCTGAAGGTATTCTTCGTGGTCCTGAGTGCACTGGAACAAAGCCTGAGCAGTGACCGGCTTCGTCTGAAATCCTTGAAAGCTGGTTAACAACAAATCCTTCAGTTTCTGCCATGAAGTGATCGTTCCTGGCCGAAGGGAGGAATACCAGGTTTGAGCAACACTTCTGACAGCCATAACGAAAGATTTGGCCATGACTGAAGCATTGCCACCATACGAAGACACTGTTGCTTCGTAGCTCATCAAAAACTGCTTCGGGTCTGAGTGGCCATCAAATACAGGGAGCTGAGGCGGCTTGTAGGACGGGGGCCAAGGTGTAGCCTGCAGCTCAGCGGACAGAGGAGAAGCATCATCAAAAACAAAATTCCCATGATGAAAATTATCATACCAATCATCTTCGTTGGGAAAACCGTCCTGATGAAGGTCTTGATGCTGAGGCCTTCGATGTTGCTCGTCCTGAGCAAGATGACGAACTTCTTCAGAGGCTTCGTCTATCTGCCTCTGCAATTCAGCTACCCTGGCCATTTTTTCCCTCTTGCGTTGAACCTGCTGCTGAAGGATTTCCAGATTTTGAATCTCCTGATCTAGATCATCCTCTGGAGGTGTTGGACTGGCAGCCTTCCTCTTCTGGCTTCGTGCCTCTCTAAGAGAAAGGACGTCTTGATTGGGGTCCAACGGCTGCAGCGTGCTAGCCCCTGGTGCTGGAGCCTTCTTCGGCGGCATGACGAAGGTGATGCTTGCCGAAGATGTTGAAAAGCTCAAGAAATGGAAGTGAGTTCACCGGAGGTGGGCGCCAATGTTGGGGACTTGTTCTCAAGTGCTAAGAGTTTAAGAACAAGGCAACATAGAAAGTGTTAATCGTTAATGCCCTTCGTCCTCCGAAGCACTATTTCCCTTAGGACATAATGATTTGCGGACGAAGGTTATGAAGGACATACCTTCATAAATTAATCAAATAATGACGAAGGATGAAATGTGAAGAATGTAAAGGAAAACATGAACAATCATTTATTATCATTGAGTATAAACAAAAATATTATCGAACAACAGGTGTACCTTCAATCGGAAGGAAATGATTGTACAAGCGTGACGCAAAAAGCGAATGCCAAGTCAGCGTGAACAGTACGGGGATACTGTTCACCTATTTATAGACACGGGACACAGCCCTTACAAAATTACATTCATGCCCTTTACATCTGACAATAACTCTATAGTAATCTATTGAGGTCTGAATAGCCTTTTCATCTTTAAGTCGGTTTCACTCTCTGCCGTTACGCCGAAGCTTTCCTGCTCAACACCTTCGGCTCTGTATCAAGCTTCGTATTATTCCGGTCTGCTGCAATGCCGATTTTAGTCTGAGGGTACCTGTTCACATATTGTACTACAGAAATACTGTTAAATTCTGTTTTTGAGGACCTTCGGACGCCGAAGGTCCCCAACACTGCCAACGGTCGACTGCGCCATTTATGGAAGGAAATCGGGCACCGGACAGTGTCCGGTGCGCCAGTCGACAGAAGGCAAGATCAGCCTTCCTAGATTGCTCTCAACGGCTCCTAGCTGACTTGGGGCTATAAAAGGGACCCCTAGGCGCATGGAGGAGAACACCAAGCATTCCTACAACATTCCTAAGCACCAAGACATCAATTCCGCACCTTTGATTCTTTGCGATAGCAATTAGAGCTCTAGTTGAGTAGTGAACTCATTGAGTTGTGTTGTGAGCTCTCATTGCGACTTGTGTGTGTGGTGTTGCTGTGATTTCTTGTCTTGAGTGTGTTACTAATCCCTCCCTTGCTCCGTGTTTCTTTGTGAATTTCAAGTGTAAGGGCGAGAGGCTCCAAGTTGTGGAGATTCCTCGCAAACGGGATTGAGAAAAAGCAAGCAAAACACCGTGGTATTCAAGTGGGTCTTTGGACCGCTTGAGAGGGGTTGATTGCAACCCTCGTTCGTTGGGACGCCACAACGTGGAGTAGGCAAGCGTTGGTCTTGGCCGAACCACGGGATAACCACTGTGCCATCTCTGTGATTGATCTTGTTGGTTATTGTGTTTTGTTGAAGATTCCTCTCTAGCCACTTGGCAGTTATTGTGCTAACACTTAACCAAGTTTTTTGTGGCCTAAGTTTTAAGTGTTACAGGATCACCTATTCACCCCCCCTCTAGGTGCTCTCACTTGGTTCCCACAACATTTTGCTTGGGACGAGGCACCAGTGTCCAAACTTCATTACACTTGAAGTTGTTGAGTTCCTCCTGCATGGCCAACACCCAGTCTGGATCTAGCAAGGCCTCTTCTACCCTGAAAGGCTCAATAGAAGAGACAGAGGAGTAATGCTCACAAAAATTAACTAATCTTGAACGAGTAGTTACTCCCTTGCTAATATCACCCAAAATTTGGTCGACGGGATGATTCCTTTGAATCGTCGCTCGAACTTGGGTTGGAGGTGCCTGAGGAGCTTCTTCCTCTCCAACTTGAACATCCTGTGCTCCCCCTTGATCATGCGCCTCCACGTGAGGTACCTGTTCGTCATCTTAGGTTGGGGGATGCACCATTGTTGAGGAAGACGATTGATCTTGCTCCAATTGTTCCTGAGGCCGCACATCTCCAATCGCCATGGTGCGTATCGTGGCCGTTGGAACGTCTTCTTCATCTACATCATCAAGATCAACAACTTGCTCTCTTGGAGAGCCATTAGTCTCATCAAATACAACGTCGCTAGAGACTTCAACCAAACCCGATGATTTGTTGAAGACCCTATACACCTTTGTATTTGAGTCATAACCTAATAAAAACCCTTCTACAGCTTTGGGAGCAAATTTAGAAGTTCTACCTTTCTTCACAAGAATATAACACTTGCTCCCAAATACACGAAAATAAGACACATTGGGTTTGTTACCAGTTAGCAGCTCATACGAAGTGTTCTTGAGGAGGCGGTGAAGGTAGACCCGGTTGATGGTGTGGCAAGCCGTGTTCATGGCTTCCGACCAAAAGCGCTCGGGGGTCTTGAACTCTCCAAGCATAGTCCTCGCCATATCGATGAGCGTCCTGTTCTTCCTCTCTACCACATCATTTTGCTGTGGTGTGTAGGGAGCGGAGAACTCGTGCTTGATCCCCTCCTCCTCAAGGAACTCCTCCACTTGAAGGTTCTTGAACTCGAACCCATTGTCGCTCCTTATCTTCTTCACCTTGAGCTCAAACTCATTTTGAGCTCTCCTGAGGAAGCGCTTGAGGGTCCCTTGGGTTTCAGATTTATCCTGCAAAAAGAATACCCAAGTGAAGCGGGAAAAATCATCAACTATAACAAGACCATACTTACTTCCTCCTATACTCAGATAGGCGACGGGTCCGAAGAGGTCCATATGAAGCATCTCCAAGGGTCTTGATGTGGTCATCACATTTTTGGTGTGATGAGAGCTTTCCACCTGTTTCCCTGCTTGACAAGCTGCACAAGGTCTATCTTTTTCGAAATGCACGTTAGTTAGACCTATCACGTGTTCTCCCTTTAGAAGCTTGTGGAGGTTCTTCATCCCCACATGTGCTAAGCGGCGATGCCACAGCCAGCCCATGCAAGTCTTAGCAATTAGGCATGCATCTAGACCGGCCTCTTCTTTTGCAAAATCAACTAAATAAAGTTTGCCTTCTAGTACACCCTTAAAAGCTAGTGAACCATCACACCTTCTAAAGACAGACACATCTACATTTGTGAATAGACAATTATATCCCATATTGCATAATTGACTAACAGATAACAAATTATATCCGAGAGACTCAACTAAAAACACATTGGATATAGAGTGCTCAGATGAAATAGCAATTTTACCTAACCCTTTTACCTTGCCTTGGTTCCCATCACCGAATATTATTGAATCTTGGGAATCCTTGTTCTTGACGTAGGAAGAGAACATCCTCTTTTCCCCCGTCATGTGGTTTGTGCATCTGCTGTCGATAATCCAGCTTGTACCCCCGGATGCATAAACCTGCAAGGCAAATTTAGGCTTGGGTCTTAGGTACCCAACTCTTGTTGGGTCCTACAAGGTTAGTCACAATGGTCTTAGGGACCCAAATGCAAGTTTTATCTCCCTTGCATCTTGCCCCTAACTTTCTAGCAATCACCTTCTTATTCTTTCTACAAAGGCAAATGAAGTATTGCAAGCATGATATATTGTATAAGGTTAATTAATTTTCCTAGGAACATTAACAACATTTCTCCTAGGCATATGATGAACAACATTTCTCCTAGCAACATTTCTATCATGCACAACATGGGAACTAGAAGCAGTCATAGCATGAGAATCAAAAGCATCATAACTTCTAAAGGCATTCCTAGAATGTCTCCTATCATGATACATGAAAGCATGGTTCTTTTGCACACTACTAGCCATAGGGGCCTTCCCTTTCTCCTTGGTGGAGATGGAAGCCTTATGGCTTGTTAAGTTCTTGACTTCCCTCTTGAAGCCAAGACCATCCTTAATTGAGGGGTGTCTACCAATCGTGTAGGCATCCCTTGCAAATTTTAGCTTGTCAAATTCACTCTTGCTAGTCTTAAGTTGGGCATTAAGACTAGCCACTTCATCATTTAATTTAGAAATGCAAACTAGGTGTTCACTACAAGCATCAATGTCAAAATCTTTACACCTAGTGCAAATCATAACATGTTCTACACAAGAGTTAGATTTATTTGCTACTTCTAGTTTAGCATTTAAATCATTGTTAATTCTCTTTAAGCTAGAGATAGAGTCATGACATGTAGACACTTCACTAGAAAGCATTTCATTCCTTTTAACTTCTAGAGCAAGTGAATTTTGTGCACTAACAAATTTATCATGCTCTTCATATAAAAGGTCCTCTTGTTTCTCTAAAAGTCTATCCTTTTCATTCAAGGCATCAATCAATTCATTAATCTTATCTATTTTAGTTCTATCCAATCCCTTGAACAAACTAGAGTAATCTATTTCTTCATCACTAGACTCATCATCACTAGAAGAATCATAAGTAGTACTGTCTCGAGTACATACCTTCTTCTCCTTCGCCATGAGGCATGTGTGATGCTCGTTGGGGAAGAGGGATGACTTGTTGAAGGCAGTGGCGGCGAGTCCTTCATTTTTGGAGTCGGATGACGAACAATCCGAGTCCCACTCCTTGCCAAGGTGTGCCTCGCCCTTAGCCTTCTTGTATGCCTTCTTCTTCTCCCTCTTGCTCCCTTGTTCCTGGTCACTATCATTATCGGGACAGTTAGCAATAAAATGACCAATCTTACCACATTTGAAGCATGAGCGCTTCCCCTTTGTCTTGGTCTTGCTTGTCTGTCCCTTGCGACCCTTTAGCGCCGTCTTGAAGCGCTTGATGATGAGGGCCATCTCTTCATCATTGAGCCCGGCCGCCTCAACTTGCGCCACCTTGCTAGGTAGCGCCTCCTTGCTCCTTGTTGCCTTAAGAGCAATGGGTTGAGGCTCATGGATTGGACCGTTCAACGCGTCGTCCACGTACCTCGCCTCCTTGATCATCATTCGCCCGCTTACGAACTTTCCAAGGACTTCTTCGGGCGACATCTTGATGTACCTAGGATTTTCACGAATATTGTTCACCAAATGTGGATCAAGTACAGTAAAGGACCTTAGCATTAGGCGGACGACGTCGTGGTCCGTCCATCGCGTGCTTCCATAGCTCCTTATTTTGTTGATAAGGGTCTTGAGCCGGTTGTATGTTTGGGTTGGCTACTCGCCCCTTATCATCGCGAATCTTCCAAGCTCGCCCTCCACCAACTCCATCTTGGTGAGTAAGGTGACGTCGTTTCCCTCATGAGAGATCTTGAGGGTGTCCCAGGTCTGCTTGGCATTGTCCAAGCCGCTCACCTTATGGTACTCGTCCCTGCACAAAGAGGCTAACAACACAGTAGTAGCTTGTGCATTTTTATGAATCTGTTCATTAATAAATATAGGACTATCCGAGCTATCAAATTTCATTCCATTCTCAACAATCTCCCATATGCTTGGATGGAGAGAGAACAAGTGACTACGCATTTTGTGACTCCAAAATCCGTAGTCCTCCCCATCAAAGTGTGGAGGTTTGCCAAGAGGGATGGAAAGCAAATGTGCATTTGAACTCTGCGGAATACGAGAGTAATCGAAAGAAAAGTTCGAATTAACCGTCTTTCGTTTCTCATAGTCGTAGTCATCCTTTTGGGAAGAAGTGGACTCATCACTGTCGTCGTAGTAGACGATCTCCTTGATGCGTCTCGTCTTCTTCTTCTTCCCATCTTTGCGTTTGTGGCCCGAGCCCGAATCGGTAGGCTTGTCATCCTTCGGCTTGTTGACGAAGGACTCCTTCTCCTTATCGTTGATCACGATTCCCTTCCCCTTAGGATCCATCTCTTCGGGCAATTAGTCCCTTTGTGAAGAGAACGACTCTGATACCAATTGAGAGCACCTAGAGGGGGGGGTGAATAGGTGATCCTGTAAAACTTGAAACTTAAGCCATAAAAACTTGGTTAAGCGTTAACACAATAATCGCCAAGTGGCTAGAGAGGAGTCTCAATAAAACACAATAACCACAAGAGATCAATCACAGAGATGGCACGGTGGTTATCCCGTGGTTCGACCAAGACCAACGCCTGCCTACTCCACGTTGTGGCGTCCCAACGGACGAGGGTTGCAATCAACCCCTCTCAAGCGGTCCAAAGACCCACTTGAATACCACGGTGTTTTTGCTTTGCTTTTCTTTATCCCGTTCGCGAGGAATCTCCACAACTTGGAGCCTCTCGCCCTTACACTTGAAGTTCACAAAGAAGCACAGAGTAAGGGAGGGATAAGCAACGCACACACGACACAAAATCAGAATGTCAACACGCACACAAGTCGCAACAAGAGCTCGCAACACAACCCGACGAGTTCACAACTCAACTAGAGCTCTAGATGCTATCACGAAGAAACAAATGCGTGGAATCGAAGTCTCGGTGCTTAGGAATGCTTTGAGTATGCTTGATGTACTCCTCCATGTGCCTAGGGGTCCCTTTTATAGCCCTAAGGCAGCTAGGAGCCGTTGAGAGCAATCCAGGAAGGCTGATCTTTCCTTCTGTCGCCTGGCGCACCGGACAGTCCGGTGCACCACCGGACACTGTCCGGTGCAGATATCCTTCCTTATTTGGCGAAGCCGACCGTTGGAGTCTGAGAGCCGTTGGCGCACCGGACACTGTCCGGTGCACACCGGACAGTCCGGTGCCTCCTTCTAGCCGTTGGCTCGGCCACGTGTCCCGCGCAGATCGCGCCGCCGACCGTTGGCCCGGTCGACCGTTGGCTCACCGGACAGTCCGGTGAATTTTAGCCGTACGCCGTTAATCATCTCCCGAGAGCGACGAGTTCGCCTGTGAACGGCTCACCGGACAGTCCGGTGATTTATAGCCGTACACCGCCGTCGAACTCCCGAGAGCAGCAAGTTCGCTAGAGCCAGTCTGGCACACCGGACACTGTCCGGTGCACCACCGGACAGTCCGGTGCACCCAGACCAAGCTGACTTTGGCTGAACAGAGCCATCTCATTTTCAATTCAATTTTTCCTGTTTCCAGCACTTAGACACAAATACATTAGTCCATAAAACAATGTACTAAGTCTAGAAACATACCTTTTGACATGATTTGCACTTTGTTCACCACTTTGCATAGATTAACACAAAAGCACTTGTGTTGGCACTCAATCACCAAAATACTTAGAAATGGCCCAAGGGCACATTTCCCTTTCAGTGCTTAGGTAAGTTAGACCGCATTAGCGCTTGCTCTAGGTGAATCCTAGTTAGTTGAGTGAGTTTAGACAAACCACACAACCCCTTGGCTCTTGCGTGGGCCGTTGTAATTGTACCGAGTGGGGCGAGAGTCTTGCGAGACCGTGACAACCGCGTTTGTGTCACGGCCGCCACCGTGTACCGGAGGGAACGAGGCCCGCGGCGTTTCGGCCGGAAGCTCGATAGTGGAGATGGTGGGGAGCGTCCGAGAGGAGCCGGAAGCGGAGCACCACTTGCGCGTGGAGAAGGCCCGCGGCTCTCTACGGAGTTACTCGACCGTGGTGCTTGGCCCTCGCGTGGGCTTCCCTTTGCGTATGGGGCACCAACGAGGATTAGTCGGGACCTTGCGTGGTTCCGGATACCTCGGTAAAAATACCGGAGTCATCCACGAGAGTTTGCTTCTCTACTTTGCTCTTTAAGTGAAAGCTCTCTTGTGGGTTTTAGTGTTTGGATGACAACCCAATTAAAGGACTAACAAATGTGTTAAGTGTTGAACAGGTGCTGAATGCAAAGCTAACAGGGTTCAACACAAGTAAACAGGTGTGATGGTCTAAAGACCGAATTATCTATAGATAATGGACATCATAGGAAAGGTGGACAATGCTTAAGTGAGACTTGATGTGCATAACTTGGAGACAACTAATCGAACCAAGGATGGAAGCAAGAAGAGCTTCAAGGTACCGAGTGCACGGGAGAAAGTCAAGGAGACCAGGAACCCAAAGCCAGGGGTGAAGAAGGAGACTTGCGGAATCAGGGTTGATCGAGTTAAGAAGAGTTATGCTGCATCAAGGAACACTACATAACGACATGACTTACAACCAATGAGGTACATCTACAATTATGTGGTGTAAGTCATAAGGCTCAAGACCAAGCTCAAAAGGGAACAAGGTCACTGGAAGGAGAACAAATGTCAAAATCAGAACCGAAAGCAGCCCAAAAGAGCTAAGTGCACCTTGACCTTTAGTTTCGGTTGTTCCTATGTTTGGAAATATTCTATGTGACCTTTTCAGGATGTTGGAGCTCAGAAACAACAATCTAGGTCAAGTCAAGCTGACTTGATGACTTATGAGTCCAACATCAATCTCAGTTATGCCAAATGCTAAAGAAGTGAAAATCAAAGAGAAGGTATGTTTCTAGACTTAGTACATTGGTTTTTGTGTACTAACATATTTGTCTAAGTGTTAGAAACAGAAAGAAGAAGAAAAGAAGAGAAAATACAAAAGGAAAAAGACTTGGCTGGAGCAGCCAAGACTCTGCGCAGTCTGGGTACACCGGACTGTCCGATGGTGCACCGGACAGTGTCCGGTGCGCCAGGCTGGCGTCTGTCAATTGGCCACTCTCGAGAATTCGTCGGCGGCGTACGGCTAAAATTCACCGGACTGTCCGGTGGTGCACCGGACTGTCTGGTGAGCCAACGGTCGACCGCGTCAATGGTCGGCCGCGCAATCCGCGCGTGACGCGTGGCCGAGCCAACGGTCTGATGGGGGCACCGGACTATCCGGTGTGCACTGGATAGTGTCCGGCGCGCCAATGGCTCCAAGTCTGCAACGATCGACTGCGCCAATTTAGGAAGGAGATCCACACCGGAAAGTGAACAGTGGATGTCCGGTGGTGCACCGAACTGTCCGGTGCGCCACCCGACAGAAGGCAAAAATTACCTTCCTGGATTTCTTCCAACGGCCCCTAGGCCCCTTGGGCCTATAAAAGGGACCCCTAGGCGCCTCAAACAAGAACACAAGTGCAGCCAACAATAGCATACATCACTCGGATCAATTCTCACTCTCCCTCTTGTGTGAATCTCTCTAGTTTGTGTAGAAGGCAAAGCTATAAGCCTTTAGAGAGTGGAGAAGTGCTGCTAAGAGCTAGAGCAAGGTCTTGAGCATATTGTTACTCTGTCGGAGTGCTGTCAAGAAGATTGTAAGCAGTCGCGGCTTTGTTGTAACCCAACTCGACATAGTGAAAGGCTCTATATGTCATACTGAAAAATCTGAGCAAACGGAGGAAGGAGTTGAAATAGACTCCAAGCCCAGGTGTGGCTAACTCCAACGAGGACTAGGCAAGCATTTCAGGCTTGGCCAAACCTCGAGATAAATTCCTGTGTCTATGTGCTTCGCTCTGTATTGTGTGCTGTCTCTCTGTCGTATCTACTCTTTATATCTGCACTTCAATACTTATTTGTTGTACAAGTTATATTTGAAGTGCAGGGCACTTTGAGACAGGATCTATTCCGCTGCAACCTACTCGAAGGGTCTTTCATTCCACTGCGATCTGGTCTTCGAGTAGAGTAAGATCTAAAGTTTTAAAAAGTGATAATTTTTATTCGCCTATTCACCCCCCTCTAGGCGACATCCAGATCCTGTTCCCGGGCAAAGGGAACTTTCAATTGGTATCAGAGCTAGGCCTCTCCGGTGTGGGCTTAGCCGTCCAGAGATGACGATGTCGTCACAATAGGTAACTCTAGAACTTCTCCTAGGCGATGGTTCTTATTATAAATCTTGGTTTGTCTCTATTTATAATGCTTTCATGCATATTGATCCTGATTTGAGACAGATCTTTAGTAGAAGTATGTTTCCCTCTAATATTAGTCAAAATCCTTCTAATGATGAACTAAGATGTCTATCTCTTAATCACCATGCTTGCAACATCTTAGTTGAGTCTCTTTCTAGAGGTGCCTATTTTGCCATCATGAGTAGTGATAATGATTTATTTGTTAATGCTCATGATCTATGGACTAAAATTAAGTTGAAATTTTTTAAGTCCATATGCACTGCTTCTGCACCCTCTATTGCCTATGATACTAACTTGTCCAAGGGAGAAGTACAAAAACGATGGCAACCAAACGATGAATCTACCTCATCAAAAGGTTCGTCTTCCACTAGTTATAAATGTCTTATTACTAACAATGATAGTGGAGACGAAAGCAATGATGAGGAGTATGAGGATGATAGCGAGGATGAATCTTCATCACCACAAGGTACATTTTCCTGTATTACTTCCACTGATATTAATGACAGGGAAAATGAGACCGACGATGTGGAAGAAGAGGAGATTCGCCGTTTCTACACTCATCTCAACAAAGAAGACAAAGCGCTCTTGGTTAAGCTGTTGAGAAGGAACAAGGAACAAGGCGAAACGCTTCTCAGGCTAGAGGAGACTCTCATTAAAACCAACGACAGCCTAGAGAAGATGACCAAAGAACATGAGGAGCTAAAGTACTCTCATGGGAATTTGGTCCAACGGTATGAATCTGTTCTAATTGAGCAAAGAAATAATCATGATGTATTATCTAATGTTGCTTAACTTAAAACTGAAAATTCTATGCTTAGGAGTCAAGTAGAAATGATAAATTTAGAAAAACTTGCTCTAGGTGAAAAGTGTGATATGTTGTCATATTCTCATAGTAAACTAGTTGATGACCATATCATGCTTGATGTTGCTCATGAGGTTGTAATTACAAACTTAAATTCATGTGAACCTCATTCTTGCACAAGTGCACATTTGGATAATATATCACCATGTGCTAACCCCTGTTGCTCAAAAGGAAGCGAATGTTTGAATGAGCAACAAGTTGTAGGGTCAAAAAGGAAATTGCTTGGAAACAAGAAACAAAGACAATTAAGGAGAAGACGCCTTGCTCGACTTCCTCAAGATATCTACGAACACGTGGTGAAGAAGCTTGAGGAAGGAGAAACCGCAGTAAGGGTCAAACTCCTTGAGAAAGATGTTCCTAAAGCAATAAGTGAAGAAATCAACATGAGCTTGGAAAAAGGGATAAGGAGATGCTTCGGATGCAATGACAAGAACCATACGATCACTTCTTGTCCACTAATGATAAATCAAGCACGTGCACTCTCCGGGATGATCCCCACCAAGAAAGAAGACAAATAGCAAGCATCATGTCAGGTTAAGCGATGTTTTTGCTACAAGTGTGGTGAGCAGGGTCATCTATCCAAGGTATGTAATAAAGGTAAGGTTCCTAAGCAAGTAAATTTGTCTCAATCTTATTTGCTTAGGAGACCCAAACCATACACTTGTGCTAGATCAGTAATAAGATCACCTAGAACTAGCACAATTGCTATTTGGGTACCAAAGGACATTTTGGATGATCGTTATGGACCCATCCCGAGATGGGTACCAAACTGTACCAACTAGACCACAGGTGCCTCGAAATGGACTGGAGACCATGGGAGAGCTTAAGATGGTTGATTCAAACTCTATGCTTAAGTTGTCAATTCTACTGTCTATTTATTGACCCAAGGTTGAATTATTGTGTAATACTAATCCCATGTTCATCTTGAATAAAATTAGTTGTAGAGGTCTTTGATCATTATTGGTGAATCAAGCAAAGGACCTTGATGAGAATATGCAACGTACTCTCCAAAGGACGGTACCCGTGTATTTTAAGTACATTATTGCAAATCAGTATTGCTCTGAAGTTTGATTGTTGTATCTGTCCTCGGAGTAGTTATGCTTTTGGATTTGCTCTTGTTGAATACTTTTTGATCATTGATTCATGACTTCAAAGATCACATTGATGCCTGCTTAATCATGATTGTGTGTTATATCTCTTGAATCATTCAATGAGTAGCTTATCATTTGATATATTTACCATGATTAACTCTTTATGTGTTCATGGATAAACCTGCATCTTTTTGTAAGTCATGCTATATGGTGTTTAATGAGTAACCTATGTGTGCAAGCATGACATCTTGTTTAGTCCATGTTCAAATAATTACCCTATTATGGTCCTGTGTGTATACCAAATCCATGTTGTGCCACTAATGCACCTTCTTGAGTTGTGAGGTACATAAGCAAAAGGAGCACCTAATTGGTGACAACTGGTGCTCTCATGGTATTCAGGTAAAAAGGCAAAGGTATGGAGAAAGGAACTATGCAATCTCATATCTTGAAGTTCCATTGAGTGTAATCACAGCTATGTTCTTGCCTCTGAATTGGTAGTATCTTGGCTTATGTGCTCCTTACTTTAAAATGTTGTTTCTTTTGGTGTACCTAAGGAATCTTCTTAATCATGGTGTACTTAGACATTGCGCTTTATCTTGACGTTTTTAATTGGTATATGTTGTGCAATGATTATCATGTATGAAGCATGCCTAAGTTGCTTGCAAAATGTTATACTCCTTGAGGCATGCATTGTTGTTTTAAGTCAACTATTCAATTGGTATCTCTTTGTGATGAAGTTGATAAGAGTATGCCTTGACCAAGATATGTTGTGATCCCCTGTAGTTCTGAGGAAGCTAGAATGTGCAAAGGGCAAGTCATTAAAATACTTGATGCACAACTGTAGGAGGAGTACACATAACTTGTGTCTTTTGAGACTAATTGTTTCTTGAGTGATCTTGTATAGTCTCAAGGTGGAAAAGGGAAGATGAGGAAGAAATGGAGCAATTAGGACTTGGGTACCTCCGTAAGTCAAGTATTTGGTATCTTAAGTTGTGAGTAATTGCATATTTTTAGATTTCTCATAATATTTGGTGACACTAGATGCTTATCTTTAAATATCATGGAACTATGACAATAATGATTTTTCAATTGGTAGTCGTGGTAGTTTGCTTCAATTGATATCTTCTGGTAATCACTAGAATAGAAGCTTCATCTTGTGCCACAATACTATAATTTGCTCTAAGCTTGGTGTCTTAGCAACAAGAAAAGGTTAGGATAAAGGATCAGGCACAAGTGTGGAGAAGCTCCCGAGAGATTAAACCTACAAGATGGAAAGTACACCACAACAGGGTAAAGGTACAAAAGGAAGTGTTGATATTTTGCGTATTTGTACCTAAATTTTCCTCCAATACTTGGGTTGCATATGTCTACTGAGTAAGGGGGAGCAATGTTTGTGTGTTGTATTTTACCTGCTTAATAACCTGCTGTCCCTTGACATCATCCTATGCTCTTGCTTGAATGTGGTTTTGGTGCTTGATGTCAAAGGGGGAGAATTTTATGCATTAAAGCTTAGGTTTCCTTGAGTTCCTTTGGTCTTAATGAAGGAATATGTTTCCTTGAGTTCCTTTGATCTTAATGAAGGAATATGTTGTGCTTAGGTTTCTTTGAGTTCCTTTGATCTTAAGGAAGGATGTGTTAGTTTGAGTTCCTTTGATCTTAAGGAAGGATGTGTTAGTTTGTGTTGTTGATAATTCTTATCATATGATTCGGTGTGTTGTATTATATAGTTTGAGTTCCTTTGATCTTAAGGAAGGATGTGTTAGTTTGTGTTGTTGATAATTCTTATCATATGATTCTGTGTGTTGTATTATATGGTGATGATGCAAAACTAGTGCTTCCGTTGACATGAATCAATTGGCATCTATTCTGTAATTGATATTCATGTGGTTCTGGTGCTTTAAAATTGTTTTAATTTGGTATCTTAATGGTGAAAAGTGGTAGGTTGATATTTCTGTGGTATAAATATTCAATTGGTGTTTAACTCTGATTCTGTGCATCTATGTGTCATACGCATCACAGTTTAATTAGTGACACAATGCATCCCACATGTGCTAAGGTGTAGTAATGCTTCGAATTAGCCTAAGTATGTGCAATTTGGCATATAAGGCCAAATTTAAGATTTTGATGTAAGCACATATTTAGGGGGAGCATTCTATAAACTTAGAATTCGAAATTTGTGCTTTAAATCTTATTCCTATGTAAGCTTTAATTGTGTTGCCATCAATCACCAAAAAGGGGGAGATTGAAAGCTCTCTTGCAGGTTTTGGTGTTTGGATGACAACCCAATTAAAGGACTAACAAATGTGTTAAGTGTTGAACAGGTGCTGAATGCAAAGCTAACAGGGTTCAACAAAAGTAAACAGGTGTGATGGTCTAAAGACGGAATTATCTATAGATAATGGACATCATAGGAAAGGTGGACAATGCTTAAGTGAGACTTGATGTGCATAACTTGGAGACAACTGATCGAACCAAGGATGGAAGCAAGAAGAACTTCGAGGTACCGAGTGCACTGGAGAAAGTCAAGGAGACCAGGAACCCAAAGCTAGGGGTGAAGAAGGAGACTTGCGGAATCAGGGTTGATCGAGTTAAGAAGAGTTATGGTGCATCAAGGAACACTACATAACGACATGACTTACAACCAATGAGGTAACATCTACAATTATGTGGTGTAAGTCATAAGGCTCAAGACCAAGCTCAAAAGGGAACAAGGTCACTGGAAGGAGAACAAATGTAAAAATCAGAACCGGAAGTAGCCCAAAAGAGCTAAGTGCACCTTGACCTTTAGTTTGGGTTGTTCCTATGTTTGGAAATATTCTATGTGACCTTTTCAGGATGTTGGAGCTCAGAAACGACAATCTAGATCAAGTCAAGCTGACTTGATGACTTATGAGTCCAACATCAATCTCAGTTATGCCAAATGCTAAAGAAGTGAAAATCAAAGAGAAGGTATGTTTCTAGACTCAGTACATTGGTTTTTGTGTACTAACATATTTGTCTAAGTGTTGGAAACAGAAAGAAGAAGAAAAGAAGAGAAAATACAAAAGGAAAAAGACTTGGCTGGAGCAGCCAAGACTCTGCGCAGTCTGGGTACACCGGACTGTCCGGTGGTGCACCGGACAGTGTCCGATGGTGCACCGGACAGTGTCTAGTGCGCCAGGCTGGCGTCTGTCAACTGACCGCTCTCGGGAATTCGTCGGCGGCGTACGACTAAAATTCACCGGACTGTCCGGTGGTGCACCGGACTGTCCGGTGAGCCAACAGTCGGCCACGCAATCCGCGCGTGACGCGTGGCCGAGCCAATGGTCTGATGGGGGCACCGGACTGTCCGGTGTGCACCGGACAGTGTCCGGTGCGCCAACGGCTCCAAGTATGCAACGGTCGACTGCGCCAATTTAGGAAGGATATCCGCACCGGACAGTGAACAGTGGATGTCCGGTGGTGCACCGGACTGTCCGGTGCGCCACCCGACAGAAGGCAAAAATTGCCTTCCTGGATTGCTTCCAATGGCCCCTAGGCCCCTTAGGCCTATAAAAGGGACCCCTAGGCGCCTCAAACAAGAACACAAGTGCAGCCAACAATAGCATACATCACTCGGATCAATTCTCACTCTCCCTCTTGTGTGAATTTCTCTAGTTTGTGTAGAAGGCAAAGCTATAAGCCTTTAGAGAGTGGAGAAGTGCTGCTAAGAGCTAGAGCAAGGTCTTGAGCATATTGTTACTCTGCCGGAGTGCTATCAAGAAGATTGTAAGCAGTCGCGGCTTTGTTGTAACCCAACTCGACATAGTGGAAGGCTCTATCTGTCATACTGACAGATCTGAGCAAACGGAGGAAGGAGTTGAAATAGACTCCAAGCTCAAGTGTGGCTAACTCCAATGAGGACTAGGCAAGCATTTCAGGCTTGGCCGAACCTCGGGATAAATTCCTATGTCTATGTGCTTCGCTCTGTATTGTGTGCTGTCTCTCTGTCGTATCTACTCTTTATATCTGCACTTCAATACTTATTTGTTGTACAAGTTATATTTGAAGTGCAGGGCACTTTGAGACAGGATCTTCTATTCCACTGCAACCTACTCGATGGGTCTTTCATTCCACTGCGATCTGGTCTTCGAGTAGAGTAAGATCTAAAGTTTTTAAAAGTGATAATTTTTATTCGCCTATTCACCTCCCCCCTCTAGGCGACATCCAGATCCTGTTCCCGGGCAAAGGGAACTTTCATTATGTTTTCGCATTTATATTAAGCATTTAAGTTTCAATCTTGTATTCATACTTATTTAGTCTAGATTGAAACTTAGCCATTGCGGTAGATATAGCAACACTTAGACAAAACCTAGTTTGCACATTCTAGTTTGATTATTTGCATAGGTTTTGCTCTAGGGATTTATTTGTGGCCTAGTTTAGTAAAAGTTTTAGAAGTCCTAATTCACCCTCCTCTTAGGTGTCACCCGTTTCCTACAGACACCGTCCGATAACCATCGCGCGGTCTGGATTGAACGCGGGATAACCTTTCGGATATTGATTGTGGATCGTTGGATGGGATCGGACGGTCTAGATCCGATCCCGCTTCATAGAATAGCCACCGTTGGATTGGAATCCATGGGTCCAAAATTAATACCGGTTCGTTCTAATCGGACTTCTAATCCCAGCCATTGCGTGATGATCTAACGGTCTACATTTCCATGTACCCCTTCAGTCTAGGATAGTTGCAAAAGAGCCCTCGGGTAATGGGGAAATAAACCCGCCATCCTGCGCGGGGGCCCTCTGTATCTAGGGATTTTTATTGATTGGCCCCTGCGCTTACCAGAAAATGACGCCCAGTCCAGATAATTAATAAAACCAGGAAAATCATTTAGAAAATAGTTTTTAGTACATATTTAAATGCATAAACTTGTTTAAATTGTAGAAAATTCATATGAACTCCAAATTGGTCCATTCCAGTTTCTAAATTTTTGTAATATTATTGTCTAACCATTTGTGCCTCTGTTTTGGCATGAAAAACACATTAAAATTTATCTATCACTTAATCTTGTATTAAATACGTAAAACCTTGGAAAATTCATAACTTAAAATCTATAACTCCAAAATTAATAGTTCTAGTTCCTATGATCCTATTTTAATGTCTAGATTATTATTGTATATTTTGTTTACATGCTTGGTGTGATGTTAATTTTTGCTATACTATGTATGTATTGTGTTGATGCGAGTAGACGAGCAAGCTACAAAGGATTCTGAGGTTCAGCTGGTAGAGACTGCTGAGCAGGAGCTCGTTGAAGGCAATTTGTGCCCTTGATCACTTCCTTTTACCCATTCATGTTCTTATTATTCATAATGATCTGCATAGGTTAATTTTGATGGGACCCAATAGGTTACCCTAGATTTTGACTATCTTTATACCTTGTTTCACCACTGGTTTTACTACTAATTTTTTGGGTAGTACATGCTATTGCTCTATGTGGTTTTGGGTATAGAGATATTTATTACTCATGATTACACTTTTTATTATCTATTTATTATTTACTGTTCATGATAAGATCATTATGTTAATGGGAACATGGAGAACCACCCGGGAAAACAGTGCTACCACAAGGGTTTAATGCGACGCCCTTGGCTGATTAACTAGGGAAGCTAGTGGATGACTACCTTACCCGAAAGGGGCAAGGGCAGTAGGGGAGTGGTCAGTGTAGGGAGGTCCTTGGGTTGATTTTGCTGCGATGGCGGTCAGGCAAGGGATTCCTGCACTGGAGCTTCCTATAAACTGTAGCGGGTTTTCTGAAGCTAGTGGAACTTTGTAAAGGCCTCGTAGTGATACCCTGCCTCGCTTCCTAGGTATAGGTGTATGGGGTCTGATCAACTCCATGGCAAATGGGTAACACGACTTGTGGGTAAAGATGCACAACCTCTGCAGAGTATAAAACTGGTATACTAGTCGTGCTCACGGTCATGAGCGGCTCGGACACTCACATGATTAATTTATGGAACTTAAACTTAATTTGTCATTTCATTGCATTTGGGATTATTTTATTATTACTTTTATTTATTATTATTAAGGTTTGGTATTTACTTGCACTTAGTAACTGTTAATAAAATTTTGACCAACTTATAAAAGCAATGCTCAGCTTCAACCTTTATTTCATTGATCAGCCTTACACTTCATGAACTCCCACATTTGGTGAGTTCATGCCACATTATTCCCCACAACTTGTTGAGCGATGAACATGTGTGAGCTCACTCTTGCTGTCTCACCCTCCCCCACAGGAGAAGAACAGGTGGTCGAAGAGGAGCCGCCTAACACTGAGGCTTTCGACTTGATCTAGGTGGCATCTCCCAGTCAGCTTTCTGGCGCCAAGGATAAATTTTAGTTCCCGCGATATTCATATTTTATTTTTGTAAGACTTCCGCTATGTAATAAGTACTCTGATTTTACTGTGACATTTATCTCTATACACTCTGTTATTATATATGTTGTCTGCTTTGGCGCATGTATGAGATGCACCCGACTTTGTTCCTTAAAGCCCGGGTGTGACAGAAGTGGTATCAGAGGAAATGTTGACTATAGGATGAAACCTAGATAGAAATGGACAAAACCCTTACCTAATTATCTCACTCTGATTCTTTCTATTCTTATCTTGATCCTGTCTCACCTTCTATTGTTCTACTCTGATCATTCTTACATTTTCTACTCTAAGACAAGATGGATTTCATACCTTGGAATCCTACCCCTATGACATTTTTAAGAGATAGGAGGCCTAAAAAAACTATTTTCTCTATTTTAAATGTCTGATTTGCTTCTTTGATTGATTGAAATATTATATATGGACATCTTAGTATGTACCACTATAAGGTAATGAATTAGCTATGGTAGATAAAACGTTAAACTGCTTAGCTAATAAATCCCCTAAAGTAACATGATTCGTAATTACTGCCTTGTCTACTATTCTCTTACCATATGTATCTAACTCAGATGGTCAATACCAGGCGGGGTGGTGGAATTGATTTGCCTCCTAATCGACACACTCGGTGGATATATAGACAACCCCAGCCACAACCAGCAGAGATGAATCCTCCTAATCCTCCACCAGGCAGAGTTGACCCACTGATTGCAGCACATATGAGGATGATGCAACAAATGGAGGACACTATGGCAGATATGCGTGCTCAGATGCAGCAAGAACGCTAGGAGATGCGCTAGGAATAAGAAGAGATACGCCAGGAGTTGCGCCAGGAGCGAGAAGAGATACGCCAGGAGAGAAGGGCGCAACAGTAGTTGCAACAACAATTCCAGCAACAGCAGCAACATCAACAAGTACCATTGCCTCCACCACCACCACCAGTTCCACCTCGTGATAAGCACCGGGAATTTATGAGCCATAAGCTGTCGACCTTCGCCAGTTCGCCAGATCCACTAGATGCTGATGATTGGCTAAAATCAATTGAGAAGATGCTCAACATTGCCCAATGCTCAGACCGGGAGAAGGTTCTTTACGCTTTTGGTTGTCTGACAGGTCCTGCTGCTGACTGGTGGGATTCTTATACTGCTGCCCATGATGCTGCGGACACTATTACTTGGGTAGAATTCAGTACACAGTTCAGAAACTACCACATTCCAGCTGGTTTGATGAAGATCAAGAAGGAGTTTCTGTCATTGAAACAAGGCAACATGTCTATCATCGAGTACAGAGATAAATTCATTTAGCTATCGAGATATGCTCCGGATGAGGTTGCTGAGGATGAGAGAAAGCAGGAGCACTTTATTGAAGGACTTAATGGACCCCTACAGTATGCACTGGTGGCACACACATTTCTGTCATTTCAGAGGCTACTGGATAAGGCTCTTGCTATTGAACACAAGCGTGTTCAACTGTGAGACTTGAAGAGGAAGGCTATCTCACAGGGACAGGGTAGCAGCAGTGTTCGTCCCCGCTACGTTTCGCCATAGGGTACACCTACTCGTCCAGGAGAAGGACCACGCCCAGCTCAGTATGCTCCACAGGGGTCTCCATGAACACCTCCTACTCGTCAGGCTACTCCCACTGGTACCCCAACGAGGTCTGCAGGACAGAAGACTGGCCCTACATGCTTCAAGTGCAGTCAGATTGGGCACTATGCTAATGCTTGTCCGATGGGGAATTCTGGTACACCAGCTAAGAGCAAGCAACAGACTCCTGGCAAGGGATATTCTATAGCCAGAGTTAATCAAGTCAGCGTTGATGCTACTCCTGATGGTGCTGACATCGTACTTGGTATGTTTTACATTAATGCCATTCCTGCCACCATATTATTTGATTCTGGTGCTACACATTCATTCATGTCTGCTCGATATGCCAACACAAAGTGCTATTTGTGCAGAAGAAGGATGGTTCGCAACGGATGTGTGTGGACTACAGATCACTTAATGATGTTACTGTAAAGAACAAGTATCCGTTACCCCGCATTGAGGATTTATTTGATCAGATGAGAGGTGCTAGGGTATTCTCGAAGATCGATCTCCGATCAGGATACCATCAAATGAAGATTAGACCATCGGATATTCCTAAGACGGCTTTCTCAACCCGATATGGATTATATGAGTTCACTGTTATGTCGTTTGGACTGACTAATGCAATAGCTTATTTTATGAATTTGATGAATAAGGTATTCATGGAGTATTTGGACAGATTCGTCGTGGTGTTCATCGACGATATTCTTATCTATTCTAAGAGTGAAAGTGATCATGAAGAACATCTGAGGTTGGTGCTACAGAAGCTACGAGATAACCAACTCTACGCCAAGTTCAGTAAGTGCGAGTTTTGGATTGACAAGGTGCCATTCCTTGGACATATTATTTCTAATGGAGGAATAGCAGTGGATCCTGCTAAAGTGAAAGAGATAATGGAATGGATCGTGCCCACTATCGTCACTGAGATTCGGAGTTTCTTGGGGCTTGCAGGATATTATCGGAGATTTATTGAAGGATTCTCTAAGATTGCCAAGCCTATGACCTCGCTTCTAGAGAAAGGAAGAGAATTTAAGTGGGACGAGAAATGTCAAGACAGCTTTGATCAATTGAAGAAGAGATTGATGGCACCACCCGTGTTGATTATGCCAGATCTACAGAAGGGATTTGACATTTATTGTGATGCATGTGGACAAGGATTGGGATGTGTGCTCATGCAAGAAGGACATGTGATCGCCTATGCGTCTCGTCAGTTGCGGAAATACGAGTTGAACTACCCCACTCATGACTTGGAACTGGCAGCCGTTGTGCATGCGCTTAAGATTTGGAGACATTACATTATGGGAACCAAGTGTCAAGTATACACGGATCATAAGAGTTTGAAGTACATATTCACTCAGAAGGATCTCAACCTTAGGCAACACCGTTGGTTGGAGCTTATTAAGGATTATGATTTGGAGATTCACTATCACCCGGGCAAGGCAAATTTGGTTGCAGATGCCTTGAGTCGAAAGGAGCACGTTCACTCCGCTTTTGCTGTCTAGCTACCCGATGAATTAGCAAAAGATTTTGAGAGACTCAACTTGGGAATTGTTACACACGCTGAAGGAGTTACCATCGAATTGGAACCTACCTTGGAGCAAGAAATTCGTAAGGGTCAAGTTGGTGATGCTAAAATTCAAGAGATTAAGGATTTGATTACAGAAGGTAGAGTTCCAGAATTCACAGAGGATGAGCAGGGTACTATATGGTTCAAGGATCAGATATGTGTTTCGGAGATTGATAGCCTCTGTGAGACTATATTAAAGGAAGCCCATGATTCTGATTACTCTATCCACCCTGGTAGCACTAAGATGTATCAGGATTTGAAGCAAAAGTATTGGTGGTATGGACTGAAAAGAGATGTTGCTGCTCATGTGGCCAAGTGTGATGAGTGTCAAAGAGTTAAGGCCGAACATCAAAGACCAGCTGGACTATTGCACCCATTGAAAATGCCCGAGTGGAAATGAGAAGAAATTGGTATGGATTTCATTGTTGGACTACCCCGCACTCCAACAGGATATGACTCTATTTTGGTAATTGTGGACAGATTGATAAAAGTGGCTCATTTCATACCAGTGAGGACTAATTACATGGGAGCCAAGCTAGCAGAATTGTATATGACTCGGATAGTTTGTCTACATGGAGTGCCTAAGAAGATTGTGTCAGATCGAGGATCACAGTTTACTTCTCGGTTTTGGAAGAAGTTGCATGAAAGCTTGGATACAAAGTTGAATTTTAGTTCAGCCTACCATCCTCAGACTGATGGGCAGACAGAAAGGACTAACCAAGTGCTAGAGGATATGTTAAGAGCTTGTGCTCTTAAACATGGTGGAAGTTGGATAAGAGCTTACCATATGCGGAGTTCTCATATAATAATAGCTACCAGGCCAGTTTGAAGATGTCACCGTTTGAGGCTCTATATGGCAGAAAATGCAGGACTCCACTATATTGGGACCAGACTGGAGAAAGACAGTTCTTTGGGCCTGAACTTATTCAAGAGGCAGAAGAACAAGTTCTAATGATAAGAGAAAATTTGAGAATTGCACAATCTAGGCAAAAGAGCTATGCTGATAATAGGAGAAGACTACTGGAATTTAAGGAGGGTGATCATGTGTATCTGAAGGTGTCACCGATCCGGGGTATGAGGAGATTTAAAGTTAAAGGAAAGTTGTCCCCTCGTTTCATTGGACCTTTCTTGATCTTAAAGCGAGTGGGAGAAGTTGCATATCAACTAGAACTACCCGATCACCTGTCAGATGTACATGATGTTTTTCACGTGTCCCAACTTAAGAAGTGCCTCAGGGTTCCTGAGGAGCAACTGCCAAAGGAGGACCTTAGTGTTCAAGATGACCTGACTTATGCTAAGTACCCTATCAAGGTTCTAGACACTTCGACTCAAGTTACAAGAAATAAGGTAATAAAGATGTGCAAGGTACAATGGAGTCACCATGGTGAAGATGAAGCTAGTTGGGAGAGAGAAGAAGAGCTTCGCATAGACTTTCCTCACCTTTTCCCTAGTCCTTCCTAAATCTCGAGGACGAGATTATTTTTAAGGGGGGTAGGATTTGTAATACCCACTTTGTAAGAAAAATCTAAAAGAGAAATTATATCGCTCTATCTCTATATGTACTACTAATGTGTATCATTTCATGTGGACACATTACTTACACAAATAAATAAGTAACAAAGACACTCAATTAAATCATGCATCATGCTGGATTTTGTTTTGTGAGCATTTTGTGATAACATAAAATAATTTGAAGAAGAGATATATTAAATTCCCAAAAATAGAATTTAGAAGATAAAAGGAGGTTTTAGAATTTAGAAAGGAGAAGAAAGAAATGAGAGAAATACTATAGAAAATGAAATAAAAATAGGAATAAATACCTTTCAAACTGGTGATTTCAAAATCTCCATTTAACTGAGTACAAAAGTCACTACAAGAATTTGATTTCAGATTTGAGTTTCAAAAGAATAAAAAAAAGAAGAGAAGAAAAGAAATTAGAAAGAAGAAAGAAAATGGAGAAAAGGAACTGTGCGCGGTTGGGCCCGAGCTGACCATTTGGCCCATCTACTGATTCCTTAGCCGCACAGCCCACCTAACAAATCCCTCCTCGCGCTGGTCGCTTACCTGCGGGTCCCACGGGTCAGAAGTACCACGATCGAGCATGCGCCATCCGTCACTCCCATGCAGGGCCGCTCTGTCAGGTGCTCACCTTCTTCACCGGATCCCCGCATCCGCCGCAGTCAAACCAGTGGCCGCCGAATCCACGGAGTCCGGTGATGGCAGGCAGGACAACAGCTGCGCCGCGGTTATAAGACCTCGCGCTTCTACACCCTGAACCCGTGACCCCCCTTGGTCGCAGCTACCCACACCAGCAGAGCAAAATCGAGGAGAGTGAGAGAGAAGAGGATTCCCGCGCCATGGTTTCGCGACTACGACGCTGGAACGGTCGGAATTGTTGGCCTCGGGGATTCTACGCGACCTCCGGTGTGCGCGCTCGGCCCCGGTTGGCGTGATTGAGGAGCTGTGCGCCGTCAATTCCTCATCGGACATCGACCGTGATCGCACCGCGTGGCCAGGGTCATCCGCGGAGTAATCGACGGTGAGTCCTTGGCCATCTTGTTCGCTTTGTTTCTCTTATTGGGTAGCACTGCTCGTATTCAAGTTTTGGGGTCGGAACACCTAGATTGAGGGCGTCGGCCATGGCGCCGCCATAGGCAAAGCGCGCGGGTCGCCGGTGTTGGCCGTGAGAGAGGGCTAGGAGGGAGATCACAACCGAGCTGTGATCGGCACCGTCCGATAACCATCGCGCGGTCTAGATTGAACGTGGGATAACCTTTCGGATATTGATTGTGGATCGTTGGATGGGATCGGACGGTCTAGATCCGATCCCGCTTCATAGAATAGCCGCCGTTGGATTGGAATCCGTGGGTCCAAAATGAATACCGGTTCGTTCTAATCGGACTTCTAATCCCAACCATTGCGTGATGATCTAACGGTCTACATTCCCACGTACCCCTTCAGTCTAGGATAGTTGCAAAAGAGCCCTCGGGTAATGGGGAAATAAACCCGTCATCCTGCGCGGGGGCCCTCTGTGTCTAGGGATTTTTATTGATTGGCCCCTGCGCTTACCAAAAAATGACGCCCAGTCCAGATAATTAATAAAACCAGGAAAATCATTTAGAAAATAGTTTTTAGTACATATTTAAATGCAGAAACTTGTTTAAATTGTAGAAAATTCATATGAACTCCAAATTGGTCCATTCCAGTTCCTAATTTTTTGTAATATTATTGTCTAACCATTTGTGCCTCTGTTTTAGCATGAAAGACACATTAAAATTTATCTATCACTTAATCTTGTATTAAATACGTAAAACCTTGGAAAATTCATAACTTAAAATCTATAACTCCAAAATTAATAATTCCAGTTCCTATGATCCTATTTTAATGTCTAGATTATTATTGTATATTTTGTTTACATGTTTGGTGTGATGTTAATTTTTGCTATACTATGTATGTATTGTGTTGATGCGAGTAGACGAGCAAGCTACACAGGATTCTGAGGTTCAGTTGGTAGAGACTGTTGAGCAGGAGCTCGTTGAAGGCAAGTTGTGCCCTTGATCATTTTCTTTTACCCATTCATGTTCTTATTATTCATAATGATCTGTATAGGTTAATTTTGATGTGACCCAATAGGTTACCCTAGATTTTGACTATCTTTATACCTTGTTTCACCACTGGTTTTACTACTAAATTTTTGGGTAGTACATGCTATTGCTCTATGTGGTTTTGGGTATAGAGATATTTATTACTCTTGATTACACTTTTTATTATTTGTTTATTATTTACTGTTCATGATAAGATCATTATGTTAATGGGAACATGGAGAACCACCCGGGAAAACAGTGCTACCACAAGGGTTTAATGGGACGCCCTTGGCTGATTAACTAGGGAAGCTAGTGGATGACTACCTTACCCGAAAGGGGCAAGGGCAGTAGGGGAGTGGTCAGTGTAGGGAGGTCCTTGGGTTGATTTTGCTGTGATGGCGTTCAGGCGAGGGATTCCTGCACTGGAGCTTCCTATAAACTGTAGCGGGTTTTCTGAAGCTAGTGGAACTTTGTAAAGGCCTCGTAATGGTACCCTACCTCGCTTCCTAGGTAGAGGTATATGGGGTCTGATCAACTCCGTGGAAAATGGGTAACACGACTTGTGGGTAAAGATGCGCAACCTCTGCAGAGTGTAAAACTGGTATACTAGTCGTGCTCACGGTCATGAGCGGCTCAGACACTCACATGATTAATTTATGGAACTTAAAATTAATTTGTCATTTCATTGCATTTGAGATTATTTTATTATTACTTCTATTTATTATTATCAAGGTTTGGTATTTACTTGCACTTAGTAACTGCTAATAAAATTTTGAGCAACTTATAAAAGTAATGCTCAGCTTCAACCTTTATTTCATTGATCAGCCTTACACTTCATGAACTCCCACCTTTGGTGAGTTCATGCCACATTATTCCCCACAACTTGTTGAGCGATGAACATGTGTGAGCTCACTCTTGTTGTCTCACACCCCCTCCACAGGAGAAGAACAGGTGGTCGAAGAGGAGCCGCCTAACACTGAGGTTTTCGACTTGATCTAGGTGGCATCTCCCAGTCAGCTTTCTAGCGCCAAGGATAAATTTTAGTTCCTGTGATATTCATATTTTATTTTTGTAAGACTTCCGCTATGTAATAAGTACTCTGATTTTACTGTGACATTTATCTCTATACACTCTGTTATTATATATGTTGTCTTCTTTGGCGCATGTATGAGGTGCACCCGAATTTGTTCCTTAAAGCCCGGGTGTGACACCCACCATCACCAGTAGCAATGTATGCCCGTTTGTTGGGGCAATCTCGCTGAATATGGCTAAGTCCCTAGCAGCGGTGGCACTTGATGTCGGAGGAGCGGCCTGTGGAAGAGGTGGTCGTAGCAGGTTTTGCTGCAACACCCGAAGGCACCAAGGACTTGCTATTGTCGTGTCCCTGTGAAGCCGAAGGTGCGGTGCTGCATGTGCCGCTGGTGGAGGAAGATGTGGACGTCCGTACGCCCGAAGAGGATGACGCCTTGGCTGGCGCCGGTGGCTGGTGTGGCGTGAAAGTGCTGCTCCTCCGATGTTGATGACCCTATAATTCTTTTTTTGCCGACATAGAAAGATGGAACAAGCGTTGTATAGAATGATATTCTTTATAATCAACATTATCCTGAATCCCCCACCTCAATCCCCCATAAAACCTAACCATTTGATCCTCCGGATCCTCAACTACCCCACATCGTAGCATACCTTTCTGAAGCTCTTGGTAGTATTCCTGTACCGACATGTCTCCCTGATCTAAGCGTTGCAATTTTTTTCGAAGATCACGTCTATAAGAAGGGGGAACAAAGCGAGCTCGCATCTCCTCTTTTAACGCATTTCATTTTTGTGGTGCAGCACGTGTGTTAACAAGTTCATTCCATCAAATGATAGCAAAATCTCTAAATTCACTAGTGGCTTGTCTAACCCTATGCTACTCAGGAACAAGATGGGAATTAAATTTTTATTCTACCGTCATCTCCCAGTCTAAGTAAGCTTCAGCATCATAAGAACCCATGACGGTGGAATAGAGAACTTAATCTTAGCAAATGGATCATAGTCTGGTTCAGGATTATGATGACGACGTCTACCATTACCTCTCATACCTTGTCGATTACGTGCGAGGCGTTGTGGCAGCGGTGCATACACATTGTTGTCATCGTCGTCGTCGTCCATAGGAGAGTGAGCTGGGGCTGGAGTTGGTGGTGGGGGACGAGCCTCCAGTACGTCCATGCGTGTAATAAGTTCATCAACTCGTCGATCAAACTGCTCATAGGATGTCGCCGCAGAGTCCTGGTATTTTTTAAAAGCTTCAGTCTTCGCGCGCATCATCTCCTTCAATTCCATCTGAGAGACACACTCATCGTCGTTAAGTTTAGGCCCCTTATCCTTGTCCATTTGATTCTTTGGTCCTGTCATTGTTAGCACAAAACAGAGACAAAAAGGCAACAAACAATGTGAACCCTACAACTATCTCTTAGGGTGGTGGTGGTGGTGGAGGTGGTGGAATACAAATTATGAAGCGTCTTACCGCGCTCTTACAACGTTCTTACCAGCACTATAGGTGGCAAACGGTGACCAGTGTGACTGTCCAACGAGCGTGGGTGTGATTGCAAAGGAGTACCTGTTCTACTTGAGAGAAAGCTGGAGCTATGGGAAGGCTGACTAAATATATATATGTGGCACACAAGTCAGTAACAGATAGCAATGCTGAATAAGTGTTCCAAGTACTCATCCTAGTTGTTGGCCTAGAAAATGTAATAGAACAGTTGGACCAAGGCACAAGAAAGGAGGTACAGGTATCTAGGTGCAGCAAGAAAACAGGCTTGGGGCAAAATAATCACAGAGGTGCACAGAACACTGGCGTTTCTGTTTATGTGCTTTTCTTTTTTTTTGCGATTTTTTTTCAAATATTTTTTTATATTTTTCTCTTTTGCAGCAGCACATAAGAAGAAAACACACCAAGTTTCAGATTTTTTTGTGCAATGACGCGTCCTTCGGAATTTCTACAAGTTTGCCCTAAAATCGGAATAAATGTTTGGAAAATGAGAAGTCCTATTTCCAAGCCGAATTTGGAAATTTTAATAACAGCGAATCCGGCAAAGCTGGAGAGAATCGGATGCGAAATTTAATTCTGTGTGATTTGAAAAAAATGGGCTCGATTCAAGTTCCGAGGTGAAAGTTACGACAGTTTTAAGTTTGGACTCTAAATCAGGGTTTCTGGCGAGGTGTTGGAAGGGTGAGGGGTTCGGTTTTGTGGATAGGGTCGGTTTTAGAAATAGGATCTATTTTCTGGATATGGTCGGTTGTAGAGATAGGATCTATTTTGTGGATAGGGTCGGTTTTAGAGATATGATTTATTTTGTGGATATGATCGGTTTAGATACATGATATGTTTTGTGGATAGGGTCGTTTTAGAGATAGGATCTGTTTTGTGGATAGGGTCGGTTTTAGAGATAAGATCTGTTTTGTGGATAGGGTCGGTTTTGTAGGATGGAAGCGGATGGACAGAATCAAACTGAACCAAAACAAATCTAAACCATCAACCAAACTCAACCTAGAACACGAACTCAGAACTGCGGACTCTAAAAATGAATTGTGCAAAGGCTAAGGCGATGGTTTTAGGTCGGAATAAACTGATCATGATTATTTTTTTGGCTTTTTGTGGACTATGGGACAAAACAAAACTAATCTAAAGGTAGGATTATACCTCACGAGCAACTTGGAAATCTAATATCAATTGATAGTAGACGCGGCCCGATCTTCCGTGAGATACGATAACTTGATTGAGTGGAGATCTCGACGTTGATGATCCAAGGCTCTGAGCAAACGGTTCCTCGCAATCACTACACCACGGCTCCGTTGGTTATCACCCATGACACACGAATGACCTCGCCATGAAGGCTTATCCCTGCAAGCGCAATCAAGAACACAAGCAAGAACAGGAAAGAAACACAACCAAAATTGTATTGATCACGGGATGGGGTCTCACAAACCGATGACGGCGACACTGTTCGATGACAGAATTGATCTAAGCAAAACCCAAAACCTAATGTGGCGGTGGCTGTTGAATAAATAGAGTATTAGGGTGTGCGTGACCCCTGGACTCGCCCCTAATGGCTTCGACGCGATACACGACCCAACGGCCCAACAGACGGTGTCGCAGCACCAAAACAAAATCTGAACGCTAAATTGTTTCGACGATTTCCGTTGACTCTGGATGAATTTTAGGGTGAAACTAGTTGGGTTGGTTAGATAATCTCGTTATCTTTCCAACCATATCCAGTCCATCACAATCGGAGTCCGGATGCATCTTGGGCGTCTATTTTAGTGCAGACTGGTCCTGGAACCCGAAATGGAGTCGCAGCCGACTCGGACTTGATCTCCTTCCTGTTGTGGATGCCCTTGCTGCTTCTCCTCAACACCTTGGCCTTTCCCAAGTCCTTGCTGGTCCTCTCCAAGGTACCTAATCATCAAAACATCCATGGCCCCAAGCGTAAGCTCTGAAACACAATTGACTAGGGTAGAACGTACCTGGAGATTTAGCTGCCGTGCACGAGATCGTGTTATCGGTCCATTCATTGTATGTATAGAAGTGATGTCCTCATCGTCTAAGGAAGAAGGTTGGATATTTTCTTTTTAATTGAACTGTTGTTTTACCTTTTTCCTTGCTTGCTTTTGCTTTTGCAGAGTTGATGAACTGCAAACAGTGCTTATGGAGATGGTAAAGCAAGACAGTAGGCGCTAATTAAGTGCAAAGGTATAGAGTACTTTCCTATTATTTATAGAGAAAATATTCAATTAAGGCCTGTGTATAAGTGGTTGGTACACCGCCTAGTAGGGCGCTTCCTTCTTCTAGTCTCTATTTATTTGTCAAAAAAACATGCAAAAACATGTCAAATACTTCTTCGATAATGTTTATTGAGTACTCTAATTCTTTTGCAAGGGTGAATTGAAGGAACTTTAGATGTGCTTGTGCCCATCCTCAACACGAAACACAGTGGTAGCGAAAGATTTAAGGATGCATGAATATGTACTTCGAACTTTCTTTGTAATAAACCTGGCGCTCCCCTGTTGCGGCACTTGCTGTGGGGGGTGGAGCTTTGCTATGCCCCTAGCTACCCCCTCCATTCAAAGGATTGTCATCGCCAACGCTAGGGATAGTTGCCTCTGGTCAGATTTCTAGAAAAAATGTCCACAGTTGAACAACCTTTTTCTTCTCGTCTGCACCCTCTAATTAGCAGCTTAGTCTCAGTCTCCATGTTTTGTGCAATTATATATGAAACTATGGATCAACTTTTTGTAATGCAACTATTGATTTTTAATATATATTTATTTTTTGCTTATTGCCATGTGTGTGTGGATGATTCCAGAAATATCAAATGTGCATTGTTCAGCATGTTGTAATCTTAACCTCAAAATAAAATATTCAAATATTTTTTATTGGTTTATTGCTTGCAATGGATAAAAATGTTGCCACAACTCGAATCTAAACGTTGTAGCATCCTATGATAACGAGCTGGTTATGGGCAGCACCAACACATGTAAGCGTTGTTGTATCTTATAAAAATCTGTTGCAGTTTACCAACGCTTATTTATATGACTTACCAACGTAGGTATAAGCGTTGTAGTAGCCCCTAGCAACGGCAGTATAGGCAACACATAATTATGCATTGGTATAGACCCTAGCAACACTTATATAGGCTTATACCAACACATATATGCATTGCTAAAGGGGGGGGTCATTTTGTATTGAGACTTGTTTGCCAATGTTTGGGACAAAGAGTAATACAAAGGGAGACACCAAAAATAGCATCACTCGTACTATTTTCTCTCTCGCATATGTCATATGTCATGATGCAGAGTGATGTCTGATAGGAGGATCATCATAAATGAGATCCTATGGATAGGTTAATACTGTGTAAAAGATTATAAAAGATGTTTTAAGTTGTTTTAAAGTGAGTCTTCATGAGAAACACAGTGAATGAGATAAAAGATGGATCGATCAATGGATGTATGATGATTAACTGGGGACAACCTCCGTATGAGATGCATGTGAGATGATGAGTAGCTCTTAAAATGTGAAAATATGGTTTGATGAAAGCTAGTTGATGCTAAGTCACTAAGGGTTTGATTATTGCCTATAGTAAGTTTAGCATATATCAGACTTTGTACAACATAACATATGTGCATATTGTATATGTGTTTAGTTGTTCTACATAGGAAAGTTACATATGATAAAATTGTATTTCATGAGCTCTTATGTTTCCTGCTACTATTGAAGTGTCATTTAAAAGATCGTGGCAATTGAGTTTTATACGACCAACTTTACCAGTTTACCTTCTACATCCATAAAAACCATTTGTCCATCTATGGCCACAGTTCATTTATCTATGGCCACAGTTCATTTATCCTCCTACTTTCAGCGGCGATTCACATCCATCAACCCTTCGAGTGACAGTTGGCTTGCACGCTATCAGGCGGAGCTTCGTGGCCAAACACCGATGTCTGTTTGAGACATGGGGAAGCGGAAGGATACCCGATCGAGGTCGTCGATGGGTGTATTGTCGGCTAGCATCCAGAGCGAGACGTGGAAGAATGTTGGGAGCATGCAGGCAGCGTCCTCCACCTCAGATCATGGAAGAATGTTGGGAGCACGCGGGTAGCGTCCTCCACCTCAGATCGTCGGTCGGACATGAGCTTGAGTCCCTAAACGACGACAGTCTTGGTCTCAGAGGCAGAGCGAGACAGCATGCCTAGGCTCGGAGGCGGTGAACGAGCTAGTGGAGGTAGAGGTAGAGGCGGAAGAGACACGATCATTGAGCACTAGCGTGGAGTCAAGGTCAGGGAAGCCCTCGAAGTTGGTGGTGGCAACCCTGGTGCAGTCGCGAGCGACAGGACAAGGCCCCCCTCCCCCCGAGCGTAGACTCGGGGCTCCAGTTGTGGCGTTCCGATGGCAGCAAGAGTTGAGTAGGTGAGGGGAGGAGAGAGATTGGTTGGGCTAGATGTTAGAATTATAGGCATTTTCCGTACCATTTTAATTCCATAAATTAACATTATGATGATGACATATAATAGATAATCAAACATAGATAACATGATCTCAAAAATATCCATAACAATATGGATCATGAGAACACAAAGCATATGAAGCATGTAAATCATATAAATAAAATAAGTATATAAACATGGTTCATGGATTATTGCGGAACAACTGGAAATAAACAGATAATAATATAAACAGGATGACTGTAAAATTAAGACAGACAGATATAACATATTATAATACGATAGAACAAAACTACATACGACATATATAATATGCAGAATATAAAACTGTAATGAACTGAATTGATCATACCCTCCCATGCGCTCCGAGGATCCTGATCCTTGTCCAACTTCTCTTGTCATCCGATCGAGATGAATACACCAAGAACCAACGATGAAGACAACGACAGACGTTGGGCAGTCGCGTAGACGCTCCCCAAAAACCTAATTGCCGATCCCCCGTGCAAGGTCTCAAACGACACCGGCTTCGGAGGCACCTGCCCTCTCGCTTCTCTGTGCGCGCAGAGTCACGAGATAGAAATACCCTCACTCGGCGGCTGGACTGTGATTCTGAAAGTGTTCTCGCGTGTACCGAGTGACAGGGGCGCTCCTCTATTTAACCTCTCGCAGAGGGAAGCTGAAGGAGAAAGGTCGCCGAGTCACGCCAAGAGTCGGCCAGCTCTAGCCGAGTTATGCCATGAGTCGGCCAGCTCTCGCCGAGTCACGCCATGAGTCGGCAGCTGAAGGAGAAGGGTCACTCGGCTGGCTGACGAAGAGACAGGGTCACTCGGCAGACGAAGAGACAGGGTCACTCGGCTGACGTACGCGGTTAGTGAGTGCTAAAAATTAACACAACCACACCACGCCCGCTCGCCTGCCTGCCTGCCTGCCTCGCCACGCCACGCCACGCCCGGCCCGGCCCGGCCGGCGGCGGCGCGCGCGCGCGTGTGGCACGCCCTTGTCCATTTCTTGACTTCTCAAGTTAAGTGGAATAAATCCCACCATATAAGTCAAGGCAAAAGACCCTTGGACTTCCAATGTGGTACTATTGGTATTCTCCACCATTACACACCATAGAGTTTATTCAATAAATGGGCCAAGCCCATAAAAGATTCAACAATCCCCACCAAACTCTAGGGTTTGTAATGATGAAGTATCAGAATCACAATCCTTTGATATACCAGTGTTTCGATGGAGACTGTTAAGTTGAACATCCATCTAGAATAAGAGTTTCACTCATTCACAACTGAACAATGGACTATGCCTTGAATTGACAGTTTTGTGCGAAATAAGATTCACTCAAATCCTTTGCTGATACTAGGCTGCAAAAGGGTATTCCCGCTGTTTAGAAGCATATAAGTCACACTTCAGTGCCTTTCATGAGTATTTAGGGATTACCCAAGTCCCATAGACTGTGACTAGCAGTCTGACTCATATACATGTATTCCTCAAAAGATGTTCTGTAGGACAACATCTCACCTTTATAAGACTCTTGGAATACATTAAGGTAAAATACCATCCTGCCTTACAGATAGGAAAGATGTGCATCAGAAATGAGTTAAGGAAGGGATCTTTCCTCACAATCTACTCCTAGCTTGTTTCTCCACTCTACTTCACGGGATCTCCGATCACATAGAGCAGGTTACCACTAGAGTAGATCTCACATGGGTCTCATACCCATTTCCCTCGATGCACTTTCTATCACATTGCGTGATAGACACTTAGTGAATTGATCTGCCAGATTATTTGATGTGTGGACATAATCCACAGTTATAACTCCGGAGTTTTTCAACTTTCTGACAGATTTCAATCTCCTCTTAACATGCCTTGTAGACTTCATGTTATTCCTAGAACTGTTAACCTTTGTAATCACCGTTTGGTTGTCACAGTTCATGGAAATAGCCGGTATCGGTTTTTCAACTACCGGTAAGTCCAATAGGAAATCACGAAGCCACTCGGCCTCAGCCCCAGCAGTGTCTAATGCTGCGAGTTCTGCTTCCATTGTAGACTTCGTTAAGATAGTCTGCTTGCAAGACTTCGAGGAAACAGCGCCACCTCCAAACAGAAACACATATCCGCTTGTGGCATAAAGCTCATCAGCATCAGAAATCCAGTTGGCATCACAATAGCCTTCCAGCACTTTTGGGTTTCCGGTATAATGAATACCGTATGTCATAGTACCTTTCAAATACCGCAACACTCTCTCAAGAGCACGCCAGTGATCATCTCCTGGTTTCGACACAAACCGACTTAGCTTACTCACAGCATAAGAGATGTCTGGCCTTGTTGCACTTGCAAGGTACATGAGCGAGCCAATGATCTGGGAGTATGTCAATTGATCCCTTGCTATTCTTCGATTCTTTCTTAATAGCACACTGGGGTCATAAGGTGTTGGAGCAGGATCACAGTCACTAAAACCAAAGCGACTCAATACCTTTTCCACATAATGGGATTGTAACAAAGTTACCCCACCATCAGCTTCTCTAACAAGCTTGATGTTTAGAATGACATCAGCCTCTCCCAAATCTTTCATCTCGAAATTGCTCGATAGAAGATTTTTAACTTCCTCAATCACATTGAGATTTGATCCAAAGATCAAAATGTCATCAACATAAAGGCACAGCATAACAGACTCACCCCCACCATACCGATAATACACACACGTGTCAGATTCATTTACAACAAAGCCAGCTACTGTAAGAGTATTATCAAACTTTTCATGCCATTGCTTAGGTGCTTGTTTTAGGCCATACAATGATTTTATCAACCTGCACACCTTGTTCTCTTGACCATCCACAATAAACCCTTCTGGCTGATCCATATAGATCTCCTCATCCAACTCTCCATTTAGGAAAGCTGTCTTAACATCCATCTGATGAATGATAAGACCATAAGAGGCTGCCACGGCTATTAATGTGCGAATTGTAGTCAATCGAGCCACTGGTGAGTAGGTGTCAAAGAAATCTTCACCCTCTTTTTGGGTATATCCTTTGGCCACAAGCCTTGCCTTGTACCTCTCAATTGTACCATCAGGCCTAAGCTTTTTCTTGAAGATCCATTTGCAACCTATAGGTTGACAACCATAAGGACGGTCAACGACCTCCCAAGTTCCATTAGACATAATAGATTCCATCTCACTCCTTACTGCTTCCTTCCATAAGTCAGCATCAGGAGAGGAATATGCCTCACTAATGGTAGTTGGTGTGTCTTCCACAAGGTACACTATAAAGTCATTACCAAAGGATTTTGCAACCCTCTGTCTCTTGCTCTTTCGAGTGACTATAGTGTCATCCTCCTCAGGGATGTGCTCGTGAGAATCCTCAGCATGATCTATAGGAATCGACAGTTCGTGCTCATGGGGAATTATAGTCTCATGACTTGTATCACTAGGTGTGTTCTTCATGGGAAACTCATTCTCAAAAAATGTTGCGTCTCTTGATTCCATGATAGTATCAACATACATATCAGGCACATCAGATTTTATAATTAAGAACCTATACCCAGTGCTGTGAAAAGAGTACCCAAGGAATATACAGTCAACAATTTTAGGCCCAAGTTTACGCTTTTTGTTGATTGGCACATTCACTTTAGCCAAACAACCCCAAGTGCGCAAATACGAGAGATTTACTCTTCTCTTTTCCCATTCCTCAAATGGAGTGATCTCTTTGTTCTTTGTTGGAACTCTATTCAGGACATGACATGCTGTCAAAATCGCCTCACCCCACCATGCCTTGGATAATCCCGCTGTACTCAACATGGCATTCACCAAATCTGTTAGAGTGCGGTTTTTCCTTTCAGCAATCCCATTGGATTGTGGTGAGAATGGCGGTGTCCTCTCATGAATAATACCATGTTCCACGCAGAACTCATCGAACACATTAGAGAAATATTCTCCACCTCGGTCGGACCTTAAACGTTTTATTTTCCTCTCAAGTTGGTTCTCAACTTCAGCTTTATAGGCCTTAAAATAATTGAACGCTTCATCTTTTGTTTTTAAGAGATACACATAACAAAATCTAGTGGAGTCATCTATAAAAGTGAGAAAGTATCTTTTACCACCTTTGGTCAAAATTCCATTCATCTCGCACAGATCAGAATGAACAAGTTCTAGAGGTGCCAAACTCCTCGCCTCAGCAGCCTTATGAGGCTTGCGGGGTTGTTTTGATTCAACACACACATGGCACTTAGACTTTTTGACCAAGTTAAATTTAGGAATTAAATTTATATTTGCTAACCGCATAAGACAACCAAAGCTTGCATGACAAAAACGTGAATGCCATAAATCTGACTCATCAGAAAAATTAACAGAATTCACCAGTTTATTACACACATCATGCAGTGATAAGCGGAACAAGCCTCCGCAGTCATATCCTTTACCAACAAAAATACCATGTTTAGACACAACACATTTATTAGACTCAAGAACAACTTTGTATCCATCTCGACATAGCATAGACGCGCTAACGAGATTCTTCTTGATAGAGGGCACATGCTGCACGCTCTTCAATGGCACCGTCTTTCCCGAAGTAAACTTCAGAATGACCGTACCAACACCAAGAACATGAGCACGCGACCCATTTCCCATTAACAAGCCGCCAGACCTCCCGACCTGATAGGAAGTGAACATAGAGGCATCAGCACACACATGAATGTTTGCACCACTGTCCATCCACCACTCAGGTGAATTACAGACTGAGAGAACAAATGGTAAAGAATTACCATACCCAGATGTTCCTTCTTCAGTTTCAGTGGTTACAACATTAGCTGATTTCTTGTCTTGAGTGAACTTGCGATCAGGGCACTCTCTTGCCCAATGTTGATCACTGCCACAGACAAAGCATCCTCCCTTTCCCTTGTTATTGTTGTTCTTCTTTTTAAACTGTGCTGTATGAACAGGTTTATTTGCGTTCTCTGGTTTGTTTTGGTTTTTCATCTTGTTAAACTTGCGGAAGTTTCTCTTCTGCACCACATTAGCAGTAGAGGTCTCGACACCTTTTCCATTGTCCTTTGATCTAGCTCTTTCCTCAACATCAAGAGTACCAATGAGCTCCTCCACATTGAACTCTTGTCTCTTGTGTTTGAGAGAGGTAGCAAAGTCCTTCCAAGAAGGTGGCAACTTGGCGATTATACCGCCAGCCACAAACTTGTCAGGCAAAGGACAAGGAAAAAGTTCGAGTTCCTTAGCTAGTGCCTGAAACTCATGAGCCTGTTCCACTACAGATCGGTTCTCAACCATCTTGTAGTCATACAGCTGCTCCATGAGGTACAGCTCGCTACCAGCGTCAGTTACTCCAAACTTTCCAACAAGAGCATCCCACAGCTCTTTCCCCGTGGGAAGGATGATATAGCTTTTCTGGAATTTTGTATCCAGTGCGCTAATTACTGCTCCTCGAAAGAGGTTGTCTTCAGCCTTAAACTTAGCCTCATCCTCAGGAGGTAAGTTGGCAGGCTTGCCCTCAGCGGCATGAAAACAAGACATTGCAGTTAGCCACAATTCCATCTTAGCTTTCCATATCAAGAAGTTTTTACCATCAAACGGATCAGGCTTTAGCACAGCAGCAAAACCTCTGACAGAAAAATGCCTAACATTAGGTTTTTGGATTGTTAGAATTATAGGCATTTTCCGTACCATTTTAATTCCATAAATTAACATTATGATGATGACATATAATAGATAATCAAACATAGATAACATGATCTCAAAAATATCCATAACAATATGGATCATGAGAACACAAAGCATATGAAGCATGTAAATCATATAAATAAAATAAGTATATAAACATGGTTCATGGATTATTGCGGAACAACTGGAAATAAACAGATAATAATATAAACAGGATGACTGTAAAATTAAGACAGACAGATATAACATATTATAATACGATAGAACAAAACTACATACGACATATATAATATGCAGAATATAAAACTGTAATGAACTGAATTGATCATACCCTCCCATGCGCTCCGAGGATCCTGATCCTTGTCCAACTTCTCTTGTCATCCGATCGAGATGAATACACCAAGAACCAGCGATGAAGACAACGACAGACGTTGGGCAGTCGCGTAGACGCTCCCCAAAAACCTAATTGCCGATCCCCCGTGCAAGGTCTCAAACGGCACCGGCTTCGGAGGCACCTGCCTCTCGCTTCTCTGTGCGCACAGAGTCATGAGATGGAAATACCCTCACTCGGCGGCTGGACTGTGATTCTGAAAGTGTTCTCGCGTGTACCGAGTGACAGGGGCGCTCCTCTATTTAACCTCTCGCAGAGGGAAGCTGAAGGAGAAAGGTCGCCGAGTCACGCCAAGAGTCGGCCAACTCTAGCCGAGTTATGCCATGAGTCGACAGCTGAAGGAGAAGGGTCACTCGGCTGGCTGACGAAGAGACAGGGTCACTCGGCAGACGAAGAGACAGGGTCACTCGGCTGACGTACGCGGTTAGTGAGTGCTAAAAATTAACACAACCACACCACGCACGCCCGCCTGCCACGCCACGCCCGGCCCGGCCGGCGGCGGCGGCGCGCGCGCGCGTGGCACGCCCTTGTCCATTTCTTGACTTCTCAAGTTAAGTGGAATAAATCCCACCATATAAGTCAAGGCAAAAGACCCTTGGACTTCCAATGTGGTACTATTGGTATTCTCCACTATTACACACCATAGAGTTTATTTAATAAATGGGCCAAGCCCATAAAAGATTCAACAGGCTAGGTGGGATCAGATCCAAGCATATATGAGAGGAGATCAAGATGTCATGGGCGGTCATCGAAACATGGGGAAGAGAGAGAGACTACTAAGATATGTAATTGAAGAAGACACTCACTTTGCATAGTCTGATGTAGACTCTATTGGAGAATCAGATCAGATACAGACATATATTACTCATATCATATTTGTTTTAATATTTTCTCTTTAAATTTAGATCGAATATAGATATTATCAAGATGTATCGAATAAGATTTAAATGGATATTGAAATTTTAAATATTTAACTTTAAATATACATATACAGATATATTGAACCGGCGCTTCGAAGGGGCGTCTAGCCTCCTAGGCCAGCAAACCCCCTCTGTACCCTCCGGGCAATCGGGCATGAATCCACCCATCCGCGATGCTACATGGAGCTCAGCAAGCCTCGGCGTCGTCGACCGCAGGCCCGCGCCCCAAGAGCACTGCTATCCTGCAGTCTGATCAGCCACCTCGCGCCGCCGCCGCGCGGGAGGGGGGCCGCGGCGGCACGGGTCCGGAGTCGCTTGTGCGCGGCTCGGTCGTCGCGCCGTGCGTCAGCTGCGGCATCTGCGGCGGACTCCTCCGTGACGCCACCGCCTTCACCGAGTGCCTACACGCCTGTAAGCTCCAATGCGACTCCTTTTTGAGAGGCGCTTCCCCCAGTCTGTCGATGTGGGCGTCCTGGCCGCCGGGGATGGGAATGGCATCCCTTTCCCTGTTGCAGTTTGCCTGTTCCGATTGGGTTCCGTTCGATTTTGATATTGCAATCGGTGTTGCATTGGCTGTTGAACCACTGAGTGCGATTACTCTCCTTGCGCGCATGTTTTGTCGCTTCTCAATGGCACCGCTTAGTGCTTTCAAGAAAGAAAGAAAGAAACAAAATCGCATTGTTGTTCTCCATGCGCACATATTTTGTCGCCTGGACCTGGATAAAGCTGCTCAATGGCAGTGCCTAGCGCCGTTAAAAAAAATCGCACTGTTGCTAGCAATTCGTAAACATCCTGAACTTACATTGCTTCAGCCATAGGTGAGTTATGACGACGTGGTTTGATCAGTTTGCAGGAAATGCATATATGACAAGGTTGCGAAAGACAACATAAAGTGTTGCCCGAAGTGTGGCATTTTTATGGGAAATCCGTTGGAGAAGCTCAGGTCTTGTCTGCTTCTCTCCCCATTCTGCGTAGTTGTGCTTAACTAGCTGGTTGATAGGTGGTGGTAGCTACTTAGCGTTTAATGGGTTTCTGTAGCAGTCAAACTAACTTGGCTTAATTACATTTTCTCTACCTATTAACTTTATCTGAAGTGCTGTGTGTAAAATAGATAACTAATCATGATATACTGATGACAATATTTTGTTTTCATGAGCCCGTGGCAATAGCCAACGATCTACTTGTCCACTTGAACTATTTTTCCAACTAGATGATTAACATATAGCACTCAGCTTGAAATTCCTTTCAACTTTTCATGGTAAGAGCACAACCTTACATGTTGCTCTTAATATTTGATAGACCTGATCATAGCCTGGAACACATCAGGCCACTGATATTTCCTGCTAAGAGGCGCAAGGTTGTCACCATGAAGAAGAGGAAGGAAAGGGTGTCCTCTGAATCAACCCTTCCTTCAGTGGTGGGTACCACTGCAGAAGAAAGCACTGCACTGATACCTGCTGCTTCAGAAAGTAAGGCACAAAAGGTAGTGGCTGAGGTGATCGATGAAGCTGATGAGGGTTTGAGAGATTTGGAATTAGTTTACTATCTTTTACCTTTTGTCCATAATTGTCCTAGGTAGGGTAGTTTTTCTTTTCTTTTGTAGTCCTTGAAAAACTGTGACTTCTCTTTTCAGGATCTTACTCCTGTCGGAAGAGATGCTTTGTCACGAATTAGGGGTCGAGACTTTGACTCAGCATGTGGTCTTACTGAGGATACTGGAGCCTTGATTGTATGGCAAGCACCACCTATTCTAGAGGAGACGGCTGCCCACAATCAGTTAGACTCCAAGCAGGACCCAGATAGTTTCAGGCCTCCGGCGACCTCTGATATTGAGTACCAGCGACAAGGACCAACTGCACAAATGACCAATATTTCGTTTATGGTTGGGAACTCATCCCATGCAAGGCCGACTGACCAGGATGATGAAAACATGAGAGGAGATATTCTCACATTGATCAATGAGGTACACACATTTCTTACAAGTTGTAATTGAAGCAGTAATTATGGCTTTCTTATTTTCTAACATGAATGCCAGAGCAATGCAAGAATCATGGAAATGTATGATGCCCACATCAGCAAACTGAAGGCAGGGAACATAAAACTAATAGAGTGGGCTTCCTTAAGATTTTCTTCAACAAATTCCCCCCTTCCGAACTATATGTGTGATTGTCTATGCTTGTTACTTGACCACATCTTAGGCAACTGGAAAATGAAAGAGCAGCTGCACTTGAGAGGACAAGAATCCTTGAAGAGAGGCTCCAGCAAGAGTTGGAAAACGAAAGGACAGTTGCTGCTGAGAGGACAAGACTTCTTGAAAAGAAGCTCCAAAGAGAACTGGAACATGAACGAGAAGCTGCTATTGAGAGAACAAGAGTTCTTGACGAGAGACTCCAAAGAGAATCTGAAATCGCACGTACTGCTGCAAGCCGGAATGAAGCTTTAAAAGAGGAGATTTTCAAACTTCAGGAGTTCGTTCTCTAAAAACTATCAGCTAGCCCCCCCCCCCCCCCCCCCCCCCCCCCGGGAACAATAATTTACCTATTACTCGATCTTGATTTCAGGGAATTGGAACATGGAAGAGCATACAACCAGGCTCTGATGTCAGATATTTTGGAGAAAAGCGAGGAACTCGCTACGCTCACATATTATTCTAACCTGCTTGAGTCAGAGAAGACATGTAAAAGTTCCAGCTCTTTAAACCCTTCATATCTCTGTCACGAGTTAAATCTTAACCACCTTTCATTTTTTCTAGATCTAGAAAACCAAGTCGACCATCTTAACGAGGAGTTGAAGTGTACTAGGAAAGAGCATGCAGCATATGTCCGTAAGGTCTTGGACGCAGCAAGAGCCATCCCTAACGACTTGGAGCCGATCAACTCGGCAACTCCGATGCTCTGCCGAGATCGCGGTGCACGTCGGGGATCTGTTAGCCAGCCACAGGCTGGCCATGGCTAACGGCCAGCCCCCACAGGCAGCTGATCCTTAAGAGTTTGGACCTAATCTTATTTCTGATAGCCCTTTAGGACTTCTTTGACTGAACCTGTGGGCGGTGTTGAGCGACTTCCCAGCTCGCTGTCCAGGTGGTGATAATTGGCGTTTTATTTTGTCTAGCTTCAGGTGATGTTTTGGACTGTTTCTTCCTCAGGTTGCAGCAGTACAGTATAGTGTCGCTTCCTTCTGTTCAGTTGTAGCTTGCTTCTTAGAAGGTGGTCGGTTCGTCCGTTCTGTTGTGTACTCTGCTCCGTTGGGCGTATCAAGATAAATGTAAATTCCATTCTGCTTGAACCTGATGCAACACAAGGTCCGATGTGGAATCAGGATTCTCCTTTATGAGACCTGTGAAGATAAAAATATCTTAGTTTTGGAAGCTCAAAAGAAAGACTGGCAGCTTTGTTTCATAAGATGGTTACATGAATAGCTGAGAAGTGGAATGAGGTTTGTGATAAAGCAAGAAAATTCAAGTTGGATTTTGATACATCTGATCAGATAATCTGGAAATGGGGAACACATAAGAAATTTTCTGTGGAATCTATGTATGCTCATGCGGATCCTTGTAACTATGGGTCTATGGCCCATATATGAAACATACATGGAAGGGGAAAATTCCTCCTAAGATTAAAATTTTCATGTGGTCCCTTGAAAATAGTTTTTTTACCAAGGACAATATGTGTAAGAAAAGTGGGTGGGTGATTATAACTGTTACTTTTGTAATCAGATTGAAACCATTGACCACTCTTCTTTAGGTGTTCTATTGCCAAAGTTATTTGGGGAATGGTTGCGAAGATCATTAACAAGAAGGACATCCTTGGTGATATTGATCAATGTTGGCTTTGGTTAAAAAAACATTTACCAGGGTTAGACATCATTCACATTATAGGTGTCTCTGCTATATGCTAGGCCATCTGGAAAGCCAGAAACAAAATGTGTTTTGAAAATGTTTTAATTAAATCTCCTGATGAAATTTGTGTCACGCTCGCGCTCTTATGACGCATTGGGCAGGTCTTAGTAAAAAGGAGCTTCAAGATCTCGTGCAGGAGGGCGCAAAGTTGTTGATGAAAGCTGCTTGTGCTAAGCTGGGAAATGGAGATGAAGACCGCGATGAAGATGATGACGAGGAAAGGGATCGTCAGCATGAATAAGGAAAACATGTCTTGCCTGGGTGTCCCTCTGTCCTGTATCTCAAGTGGATTTGCATTTTGTCAAAACTAGTGTGTTAGCTCGTTTGTGATTTGTGATTTTAGGTCATTGCTGATCTTGGTTCTTGTTTGTTCCTGGGTCCTGAATCAGGCCTGCATGCCTAGCTGGAAAACTGTTGTTAGTCCAGTAGGTCTCGTTTTGCGGTGATCATGTTCATCTGCATGTTTCTCTGATTCCTGGGTTGCAATCCTACTCTGTTATCTTAGTTTCTGCTGTATTTCTAATAATAGAAATAAGGAATCTCTTATAAAAAAAATATGGGACAAGAGAACGGCAACCAGCTTAACAATAAGTTACATGCATTCATGTTCCCTTGTAGAGAAGGGGAGATGAGGTGGAGGAGGTTGAAGAGGCTGGAGGAGGATATGGTCACTTTCCCGCTGCATTCGCAAATGGCTTTAATCTGTACCGGCTTTTACTATTTTTAAAATATTTTTGTCTCTATATATTTTAGTTGCACCAGTCTAAACAGCCGACTTTAATCCAAAATGAACAGGATGATGAGCTCATTGTTCCCTTACGTTGACGAGTCGTGGTGCATGGTAACGTGAATATACTTCTACTTCAAGCATGGTGTATTTTTTCTAACGTGAAAGAAAACTTGGGGTATAGTATGTCCGCTTTGGAGGTAAAAAAACAGTCGATTCAGCCTTATGGTGAAAATTGCAATAAAAAAATCTACGGTACAATGCATTATTGGTTCTTTTCTTTTAACTTTTCCCTTTTCTTATTCAAACAAATGATTGAGACGTGTCTTTATAGTTCGCGCCTACGTTATTCCTCCTACCTTCCATCCAACACATGCAAGGTGTTGGACACCAAAATGAGCGGACGGTCTGGCTCATGGGCCCGGACGGTCCGCGTGTCCCGAGATTAGATTAACTCAGATGTTTATCCTTATCTCGTGCGTGGTTATCCATCTAATCACGTGGGAGTTTGTTGGCTATCTCTTAGGAAAAGGTCCAGACCTCCTCCCCTATAAATATAAAGGGGTACGGCCGATTGAGAACCCCCCGAACACATTCCAATCGAACCAATTACCTTACTTACTTTTCCTGCCCTAGGAGTAGATGTAGCATAGTTCTAGTTGTAGCCTTCCGCATATCCACCTCCACCCCTAGTCGACTCTACGTCGTCTAGATCCGTCTTGGGTGGCCTGCCGATCCCAACACGACCCTAGGATCTCACCCCTCCCGGGGGGCAAGATCTAGTTGTCCATCCAAGACCTCTTCCTCGATTTGATCTCTTAATTCCTAGGCGACTCCACGTCGTCTGGGGACGCCCCGGGTGACCTGTCGACCCGGAGCACCTTAAGATCTTTTCCCCCAGGGGACGAGATCTAGATTCCAGCAAGGAGGAGGAAGACGACCCTGTCACCAGGTCGCGGACCGTCCGGCCCAGAGCTGCGGACCGTCCGGTGTGACGCAGGGAAGACACCGCTCCTGCGCCCAGGTCGCGGACCGTCCGGCCCAAGGCCGCGGACCGTCCGCGCCGTCGCAGAGGGCACTACCAGGCGATCCGGCGACCTGTCGCAGGCCGCCACTACTGTTCACCTTGCGGAGCCGAACCCAAGGTGCCAAGCACCGCTAAGCGGTTCATTATAGTGTTTGGTGACCAAAAAGGCACCAACATACTTTTGGCGACTCCGCTGGGGAAGAAGTTGCAGATCTACAAAATCAGGCTTATATGGCCGATTCTAAAGATCTCAAAAGTGCTTCTCCAAACAGTGACACAAGGTGTTGGGGACTTGTTCTCAAATGCTATGAATCAAGAACAAGGCAACATAAAGTGTTTAAATGTTAATGTCCTTCGTCCAACGAGACATTATTCCTTCGGGGATTAATGGACCTTGGACGAAGGTTGATGACAATACGATTACGAAGACTAAATCTTCGTAATTGTATTTTAATAGATTGTATAAAATAACATAAAATATAGAGTATCAAAGTAAACGAATCATAAACGAACCACATTATATTTACTCAGTATGTTTAATCATTAAATACAGTTATACCTCTGCCTTGGCAAAGGTTAGTTCCCGAATGATGCGATTGCCAATACCGGAATGCCTGAACAGTAACGGAATACTGTTCACTATTTATAGGCACAGGACGCAGCCTGTGAGGAATTACAAATATGCCCCTTATAAAAGCTTACAACATTAACTCAGACCTTTATGGACTAAAAGGTCATTCTACCTTTAAGTCGGTTTGTAATACCGAAGCTTCACGAAGAGGAACCTTCGGCTATCTTATGCAAACAGCTTCAGCCAAGGACCACTTCTTTATATAAGACCTTCGGCGACGAAGCATAGACCCAACAGTAGCCCCTTTCGCGGTGCTAGATCGTTTTTCGTAACGAGCTTGATCCGTGAAAAAAGTCTCTTAAGCTTCGGAGCGCCGAAGGTCTAAAAAACACCTTCCCTGAGCTCGTTGTCGAGAAACGATTCAATCTCCCAGCGTGTAGCGGCCCCACCTTGCAGAGTTACTGTTCGGTCTCTGCGGTCCACCACGCAGCGAGTGCGAGCGGGTGTCCGCCTGGTGTAAAAATTCTGGCGCTTCGCCTTCTTATCTGCAGCACTATATAAACAGACGAGTAGGTGTGAAGTTACCACAGCATTCATTGCTATTTGCACTGTTTTGCTGCCAAAATTTTTAACCATCGCCGAAGCTTGTCCGTCGGAATCGAACGAAGCTCCTGTTTGAAACCTGCTTCGGAGGAAGAAAGTATTAAAGTTCCACAAGTTCATAATTAAATGGCCAGAGTGCGCTCTACCGCCAGGGTTGAGCGTGAGGGGGACGAAACTGAAGCTTCGGAGACTGTCCCTATCTCCGAAGCCATGCAACGATCCGGGCTAGTGACTTCGGAAAAGATTCCTAGTGATGATGCAGAACAAGCAATCGCTGAAGCAGAGGAAGAAGATATTGAGGAAACTGATCCCGAAGATGATTATCGCATTGCCATGCCAAGCAAACCCAGCCATTTGGACTTCGGGAAATCTACTGTTTCGAAGGCTGACCTGTCCAAGATGGTAAAATCGGGCTTTTTTACTGAAAATCAGAAGAAGCTATTGCGCTTCGGGGGAGAAGAGACTACCCCAAAGCCGAAGAAAGATGAAATTGTTATTTTCAAAAGCTTTCTAAAGGCTGGATTAAGGTTCCCCCTACATGGGATTATTGCAGAGGTACTGAATAAGTTCGGTATCTATTTTCACCAGCTGACCCCTAACGCTATCGTTAGACTTATTGTTTATATCTGGGCACTCCGAAGCCAAGCAGCGGAACCATTTGCGGACAACTTTTGCCGGGTTCACGAGTTGCATTATCAAACGAAGGCTAGAAAGGATGGATTGCACGACAATTTTGGTTGTTATAACTTCGCCTATCGGAAAACTACAAAGTTTCCTGTAATTAGTTACCGAAGCAAATGGGCAGCAGGCTGGAAATCTGAGTGGTTCTATGTCAAGGTTGATGACGACAAAGAAAAACTTGTGCAAAGCCCGCTGGAACTAATCTTCGGAGAAACCCGACCTCGCTGCAACATGACACCCGAAGGTCCAACACAACAAGCAATGAGTGAATTCAGAATCATTGCAGAGCATATCAGCACAAGGGACCTGGTTCAAGAGTTTTTAGCTTTCAAAGTTTTTCCCAGTTTGAAAGAATGGGAAATGCCGAAGCTACAGGGGGAAAAGAAAGAAGGTGAACTTGTACGTTTACCTTACTATTTCAAGTTTAAAAAGTACTTTAAAACACCTTGCCAAGAGTGGCTAGATACAATTGAAGTAATGTGCAATGAAATACTTGGCAATTATTCAAAAAAAGAAGATCAATTGATGACCGCTGCCTTCGGCACCCGTCCGAAGCGAAGGCTAAATCGAGTGTTGGACGCCTTGGGCTTCGATTACCCTGATTATGAAAATCTGAACAAAAGTGCTGGGGGCCAAAAAAGAAAAAGGATAACTGAGGCCATGAATGAAGAAAAAGAACCATTAAAGAAGAAAATTCCGAAGAAGAGGAAAGCTTCTTCTCCGAAGCGACAAATATCCGCAGCAGAAGAAACCCCCGCATCACCTTCTGCTGCTGTCGTTGAGGAAATTTTGAAGGTAATGACTGAATCCTTACCTGCGAAGCTAAGTCCACTGGGCCCTCAACTGACAAAGTTTTTTCAGAAGGACAAGGAGCCCGAAAAATCGACGAAAACAATCAAGGCAAAGAAACAAAGAATTATTACTGTGACAGAAGTAATTAACAAGACGCCGCCAAGAGCTTCAGCCCAGAAAACACCAGCGGCTGCAGAGGGGACAGATATTGAAATTGCACCTTCGGAGGCCGCAGCTGCCGAAGCTGCCTCAGCTGAAGGTTTGAACCTGGAGAGCACAATTGAACACATTGACCAAATACTGCTAGACATGGCTGCAGAAGAAGCTACCACCGCCGCCGAAGAGGCCGTGACCGCAGCGTCGGGGAAAGGAAAAGAAATTGCTGACGAAGTTTCAGAAAATGAAACCTTCATGTTCCAGAATTTAGTTGGAGAACAACTATCAAAAGCTGAAATAGAAGAGCTTAGAGAGTATGCCAAATCCTGTGGATACAAACCTGGGGCACTCCTCTTCGGAGGCGTTGATGATGAGAAATTAGATTGTATTCGAGGTCAAACAGGAGCCAAAGTTATCAGTACTTTGTCCAAGAGTATCGGCTTCCCGAAGCTAGAAACAGACATCAGCCGCTACCGATGACAACATGTCGTTGGTAGTTTATTTTATTCCAACTTCAAGGTGAACTACTTGTCCATTAACTTTATTGTTTCTAATAATAAAAACATGTCTGACGAAGATTGTTTCCGTGCAGAGTATGCTGTTGAGCAAAGCCTTGCAAATGCAGCAAGATTTTGAAGATAAGAAGCACGAAGTTATAATTAAAAATTTGGAAAGCAGAATAAAGGAGCAATCAGATGCTTTCGAGAAAAAGAACTTTGAGCTCCAGGCAACCGAAGGTTTATTGGCTGAAGCAGAAGCAAAAATAACAGAACTGAACACGAAGCTTCTCCGTCAGTCTGAGCAGTCCGAACGAGAAAAACAAGATCTTAATGCAAAACTTGAAACCGAAGCTCAACAAAATTCAGATTTGAGAAAACTACTGACAAGTCTTCAAGAAAAATGCTTGGAATTTAGCAACAAATGCATTCAACGATTAAGAAAGATTTTTTACTCAGTTGGAGCCAGCAGTGAAAAATTCACCCCCTCAGCTGAAGATCTACCGAAGACCTTCGAACATATTGAGGGGGAGATTGACGAGCTCGATGAAGTCATAGCTGGGCATGGTGACTTCTGTGCCTGGGTGGCTTCTCGAGGCACTGCTGCGGCTTTCCTGAAGGCTGGCTGCGATCATGCAAAGATTGTCAATAGGCCAAATTTCACTTTATCACCATCAATCCTGGATGACATTCCTGATCTCGCCCGAAGTATCTCGAATAGATTTGTAAAAATGATATGGACAAAAGGTGGGCGAGAAAAGGCTGGAGACGAAGCTCGTAGCCACCTTGAACCAGTAAGAAACCATACCTTGTGCTTACCTTTTCCTGTAAGCTTGATTTTGACTTACAACGACCTTAATCATGTAGGATGACGAAGCCGAAGCCGATGATCAAAAATGACGCCGAAGCCGAAGCTCCTTGGAGATTAGATAGTAGACTGTAAACAGTACTTGAGAAACTTTTGAGATAACTTTTGTAAATGTAACTAAAACTTGTCTTTAATGAATTCTGTTCATACCTTGTTATATATCCTTATCCTTCCATTGATGTATGAGAAATGCTTTGATATGGACGAAATTTTCTTTTGAGCCGAAGGCGAAAAAACACCTTCCCTTCTTTTCGTACGCAGCAAAGCATAGGAAACAACATTTTTCCTTTTTTCCGAAGCTCTCCTTTTTGTACACGAAGCTCTTCCTTCCCCTTCTTTTTCCTCTTTTTGCCGAAGCAACCATTTATGCCATGAAGATGATTATCCTACATATGCCTAGATGAATGTTTATGAATGCAAATGCTATGATGTAATGTGATGTGCAAAATGAATGGTCAAACACGTATCCGAAGCCATATTCATAGCCATTATTTTCTTAAAAACAATCGCACCTCAGCTCTGCATTCCCTTAGGAACGACTTTGGAGCTTCTTCGCCTTTACTTTTGGCGGAATCAGCGTTGACTTTTCGCTGTAAGCTCTGCATTCCCTTAGGAACGACTTTGGAGCTTCTTCGCCTTTACTTTTGGCGGAATCAGCGTTGACTTTTCGCTATAAGCTCTGCATTCCCTTAGGAACGACTTTGGAGCTTCTTCACCTTTACTTTTTGGCACTCGATGGTGCGTTCTCAGCTTTTACATTTACATTCCTTGGGGGATTTTGCTCTTATAGAACTAAAAAAGGAAATTACATGTGCTGGCCCCATTAAAAACCTTTCTCCCCCTTCGGAAAGGAAAAGGGTGCCATGAAAGAAAAATATGAAAAATTACATCGAGTTATACATAATATCGCCGAAGCTCATCCGCATTCCAAGACCTAGGAATGTCGTTGCCGTCCATATCCTTCAGTCTGTATGAACCGGGTCTTGACGAAGATGCTACTAAGAAAGGTCCATCCCATTTCAACTGCAACTTGCCCACTGTTTCCGGGTTGGCCACTCTCCGAAGCACCAAGTGTCCTGGCTCAATATTCTTTAACCGAACCTTTCTATCTCGCCATTTAATTGTTTCGGCTTGATATTTGTTGATGTTTTCCACGGCTTGCAACCTGATCCCTTCTAAAGCATCTTTTTCCACAGAATAATCAGCTTCGGAACCTGATGCTGCCGAAGCTACTACCCTTATTGATCCAGTTTTAGCTTCTTCTGGAGTTATTGCTTCGTCACCGAATAATAACTTGAATGGGGTAAAGCCTGTAGACCTTGATGTTGTTGTATTATGGCTCCACACCACTTTGGTTAACTGATCTGGCCACTTTCCCCTTGGTTGATTGAAAATTGACTTCATTATTCCTGTCATTATAATACCATTGGCTCTTTCAACGAGTCCATTTGACTCCGGATGTCTGACTGATGCAAAATGGATCTTCGTACCAATTTGATTGCAGAAATCCCGAAAAGCTTTGGAGTCAAACTGTGTTCCATTATCCACCGTGATAGTCTTTGGTACCCCGAAACGACAAACAATATTCTGCCAGAAAAACTTTTGGACGGTGGCCAAAGTTATTGTAGCTAAAGGCTTTGCCTCAATCCATTTAGAAAAATATTCCACCGCCACTACAACATATCTTAGGTTCCCTTGGGCCGGTGGTAATGGACCTAACAAATCAAGGCCCCACCTTTGTAATGGCCAAATGGGTTGTATGAGCTGTGTTAAAGACAAAGGTTGTTTTTGATCTCGTGCACATTTCTGACAACCTTCGCACTTTTGGACTAATTCCGCTGCATCCGAAGCTGCCTTCGGCCAATAAAATCCTTGGCGGAAAATTTTTCCAAGTAATGGCCTAGATCCAATGTGAGATCCACACAGGCCTGCATGTATTTCTTTCATCAACTCTATACCTTCGGTTCTGGATAAACACTTGAGTAGCGGAGCACAAACTCCATGCTTGTACAATTCTCCTTCTATCATGACATATGGACGAGCTCTTGCCTCTATCCTTCTGTTATAGGCTTCGTCATCTGAAAGGAATTTACCCTGAAGATAAGAGATGATCTCAGTCCTCCAATCTTCGCTATAAACAGGAGATATACTGAGGACTGCTCTTTCAAGAAGTTCCACCGAAGGTGCTTTTATTGTTTCGAAGAAGACATCCGAAGGTAAGGGCAGCCCCTGTGCTGCTGACTTAGCTAGCAAATCAGCATGCTCATTTTGTCCCCGAGGGATATTTTTGACAGAAAATCCCTCAAAGGAAGCTTCAACTCTCCGAACCATGTCCATATACTTTTCAAGCTTCGGATCTTTAGCCTTGCAACTCTTGTCGATATGACCCGAAACAACTTGGGAATCAGTTTTAAGAACAGCCCTTCTGATTCCCATTGCTTTTAGCTTCCGAAGCCCCAGAAGCAGGGCTTCGTACTCGGCAATGTTGTTGGTGCAACTAAAATCAAGCTTTGCCGCATAACAAGTTTTAACTTTGGAAGGTGAAACCAACACAGCAGCCGCTCCCGCTCCGAAGGTTCCCCAGGACCCATCGCAAAACACTGTCCATGCTTCGGTGTCTTTATTTGCTTCTTCCTCCTGAGCCCCTGGCGTCCAGTCAGCAATGAAGTCTGCTAACGCCTGAGACTGAATCGAAGATCTATGAACATATTCAATACAAAATTCATTGAGCTCTGCAGCCCATTTTCCAATTCTTCCAGTAGCTTCTCGGTTCCTCATAATATCCTTCAGAGGTTGTGAAGAAGGGACAATTATGTTGTAAGCTTGAAATAGTGCCGAAGCTTCCTGGATGCCATCAAAACAGCATATAACACCTTTTCTAATTCTGTGTAGTTTTTCTTTGATATACTAAGAACTTCAGATACAAAATATGCTGGGACCTGTTTCCTGGTTTGGCCATCAAGCTTCTCCTGAACAAGTGCTGCACTTACCGCTGAGTGCGAAGCTGCCACATATAATAATAAAGGAGCCCCTGGCATAGGTGGAGTTAGTGCTGTTAGATCTATTAAATACTGCTTCAGCTCTTCGAAGGCCTTCTGCTGGATTGGTCCCCATTGAAAGACTTCGGCTGACTTCAGCACTTCGAAGAATGGTAAGTTTCTCTCTGCTGATCTGGATATGAATCTATTGAGAGATGCCAACCTTCCTGTCAATCTTTGAGCCCCCTTTTTTGTAGTTGGTGGCTCCATCCGAAGTACAGCTTCAATCTTACTTGGATTAGCTTCAATTCCCTTTGTTGAAACCAAGCATCCTAGAAATTTCCCCTTCTTTACTCCGAAGACGCATTTTTCTGGATTCAACTTTAAACCAGCTTGTCTGAAACTGGCGAAGGTCTCCTGCAAGTCAGCAATATGATTCTCCTGCTTCGTGCTTTTTACAATGATGTCATCAACATAAGTTAGCACATTTCTGCCTATCTGAGACTGGAGAACCTTCGCAGTCATTCTGCTGAAACTTCCTCCAGCGTTTTTGAGCCCCTCAGGCATCCGAAGATAACAATATGTGCCACTTGGAGTTATGAAGCTAGTCTTTGGCTCATCTTCCCTCTTCATCCAGATTTGATGATAGCCTGAATAACAGTCTAACAGACTCATGAGCTCTGAAGAAGCTGCTGCATCAACTAAAGAGTCTATCCTTGGCAATGGGAATTCATCCTTCGGACAAGCCTTGTTAAGGTCTGTAAAATCGATACACATTCGCCACTTGCCATTGGCCTTTTTTACCATAACAGTATTAGCTAACCATTCTGGGTACTTTACTTCTCTGATAACTCCTGCACTGAGGAGTCTTTTGACTTCGTTGCGAGCACCTTCGGCCTTATCATCTGACATTTTCCGAAGCCTTTGCTTTCTGGGTCTGAAGGATGGATCGACATTGAGCGAATGCTCAATAACATCCCTATTAACTCCGCAGAGATCATTGGCTGACCATGCAAAAACATCTTTGTTGTTGAACAAAAACCTTATCAAGGTTTTCTCTTGTTCTTCGGATAACTGAGAGCCCAACAGCACCTTCTGCTCTGCTATATCCTCACATAAGAGCATGAGCTTCGGCTGATCTGCTGAAGCTGCTTTCTCCCTTCTGAATTTGTACTGTTCACAAGCTTCAGCTCCATCTATGTTATGGATTGCTTTTGAATCAGTCCAGTTTCCTTCGGCCCTTCTGGCAGCTTCCTGGCTTCCATGAATAGCGATGGGTCCTTGATCCGAAGGTATCTTCATGCAAAGATAGGCAGGGTGAAGAATTGCCTCAAAAGCATTGAGGGTGCCACGACCAATAATTGCATTGTAAGGGTATTCCATGTCAACAATGTCAAACACAACTTGCTCAGTTCTAGTATTGTTGATGAACCCGAAGGTCACTGACATGGTAATCTTGCCCAGTGCTACAATTTGTCTTCCTCCGAAGCCACAGAGAGGATGGGTAGCATCATGAATCTTATCTTCTGGCTCTTGCATTTGTCTGAAGGCCTTAGCAAATATGATGTCAGCTGCACTGCCTGTGTCAACCAAGACATTGTGGACCAGAAATCCTTTGATAACACAAGAGATAACCATGGCATCGTTGTGTGGGTAATCCTTGAGCTGAAGGTCTTCTTGGGAGAAGGTAATAGGAATGTGAGACCATCTTGACTTGATGAAGGGTCCTTGCACCCCAACATGCTGTACCCTTCTCTGTGCTTCTTTCTTCTGTTTTTTGTTGGCTGGCTCTGAGGACGATCCACCTGTAATCGGGAGTACCAGCTTCGGGTCCGAAGCAGCTCCAGCTCGATCATTGAACGAAGCCATCAGCTCAAAAAGTGGAGGTGAGTTCACCGGAGGTGGGCGCCAATGTTGGGGACTTGTTCTCAAATGCTATGAATCAAGAACAAGGCAACATAAAGTGTTTAAATGTTAATGTCCTTCGTCCAACGAGGCATTCTTCCTTCGGGGATTAATGGACCTTGGACGAAGGTTGATGACAATACGATTACGAAGACTAAATCTTCGTAATTGTATTTTAATAGATTGTATAAAATAACATAAAATATAGAGTATCAAAGGTAAACGAATCATAAACGAACCACATTATATTTACTCAGTATGTTTAATCATTAAATACAGTTATACCTCTGCCTTGGCAAAGGTTGGTTCCCGAATGATGCGATTGCCAATACCGGAATGCCTGAACAGTAACGGAATACTGTTCACTATTTATAGGCACAGGACGCAGCCTGTGAGGAATTACAAATATGCCCCTTATAAAAGCTTACAACATTAACTCAGACCTTTATGGACTAAAAGGTCATTCTACCTTTAAGTCGGTTTGTAATACCGAAGCTTCACGAAGAGGAACCTTCGGCTATCTTATGCAAACAGCTTCAGCCGAGGACCACTTCTTTATATAAGACCTTCGGCGACGAAGCATAGACCCAACACAAGGCTGACTAATTTATCGGCCGCAGAGCATGAAAACTTAGAAGATGACATGAAGAAGATGGATGAGGAGATCCAACGACAACAAGATCAGATGCTCAAGGTGGCAAAAAAGTGGTACCTCTCGCACTTCAAGGTAGATCGCCACCAGAAGGTCGTAAAGGAGAGGGAAATAGACGCTGATTACATGTCATCCGTGCTGCAACAGCTCCCCACGATAGGTGATGCCAGGTCAGTCGATGATATTCCATCTATTAAAATTTCTTTTGATAATCGGATTAAAAGTATCACAGAGGATATAGAAAGGATGGCGCATGCATTAGGAAAAACTCACATGCCTAGTTTTTTATCACATAAATTAGGCGCCAAAACAATTGCGCCAAACACATCGGCAACAAATGGGTTTACCCAGCCATATTCTGGTATGCCGATGGACTCATATCCAGGACGACAATCACCACCATCTTCGCTAAATGGTGAGTCAACTCTGAGCACGGCCGGACCGTCCGTACACAATCGCGGACCGTCCGGCCCTCCGTCAGACCGTCCGACACCCTACGCCGGACAGTCCGGAGTTACACAGAGCCCACCACAAGGGTCACAGGTGTTGCCTGACGTGGCCGGACAGTCCGAGGATAGTATCGGACCGTCCGATCCACCCGCGGACCGTCCGACTATGCAGGTCGGACCGTCCGGGGCACCAGAAGTCACCTGTGATCCGCCTAGTGCGGAAGGCCGACATAAATATAATCGGCCACCCAAGCCCCAAGAACTAAAAAAGTCACATGTCCCTGAGCTTGTTTGGCCCACTAAGGCCAAACCTTCTGTTCGCTCTTACCCGCACTCGAAACAAAAGGAAAAGGTTAAGTTCACATTTAATATTACTAAATGTGATAAAATATTTGATGAGTTGCTTAAACATGGTAATATTAAATTGTCACATGTAATTCCTCCGGTTGAACAATTAAAAGGGCGTGTTTATTGCAAATGGCATGGCTCCTTTCTCCATAACACCAATGATTGTGCCGTCTTCCGTCGGCAAATACAATCGGCTATAAACGAAGGCCGGTTGAGGTTTCAAAAAGAGGTGAAAATTGACAGGCCACCTGTTCCTGTCACCACATTAGAGCCAATGAGCAAAAAGGCCATAATTCGGCCTTGTGCGGCCGATAAAAGTAAAAATAAAAATATCGTCATTGGTGATCCTCGCACACCAAATATGTCACGCAGAATGGTTACTCTGAAGGCTCCGGACAAAAGAAAGACCGGAGGCACCGGGGGGCAAGCACGATCGGACACCCGATCACGGTCGCCTGTCATGCGTACGCCGGACGATCCGGGTACTAAGGCCGAACAGTCCGAGACAGGCGCGGACAGTCCGGCTATGATGGCCGGACGGTCCGCAGATGGTCAGAAGCAGCAACCTCAGACCATCGGACCACAACGTTCCAACACAAGTGTTAGGAAACAAAACACTACTAAGACGTCTGGACGACTCAGTAGAGTCGGCCCTACTTTTGGTCAGTTGCTTGCCAAATATATGAAGAAGGTCGTTCCACACAACCGGCCAATAAAACAAACGAAGTCAATAGGGCGATCTGTGCGAAAGCAAAAGCCGACTAAATGGACCCAAAGGGTAGCACAACCAATATCGCCTTATCATCCTCCTCCAGGGATAGCATGGTGCGTCCCATTCTATCCATCGCCGATGTGTTGTCCTACTCATGTGTGGGGTGGTACGGCGATGAATTTGTATTACTGGCCCAATCCGTTTGCTTATTTGGGCTGGGGGGCACCACAAGTTTTTGCCTATTGACAGGTTGATCAGATAGACATGGCTGAAGAGGATGCGATCCGAAACGACCTCTGTGCATTAAAGTCCCATCAAGTATTTATATTATCTGATCGCAAGAGCCGATGACTTGCATCGAGCTGAGTCCTTACTTCGGAAAAAAACCTCATGAGGTCAATTGTTTCCGAAGTTTTCGCTAATGCTTTTGGTTCGCCATGCTCCACCAAAAGGCAGGGGGGCATATGTTGGACACCAAAATGAGCGGACGGTCCGGCCCATGGGCCCGAACGGTCCGCGTGTCCCGAGATTAGATTAACTCGGATGTTTATCCTTATCTCGTGCGTGGTTATCCATCTAATCACGTGGGAGTTTGTTGGCTATCTCTTAGGAAAAGGTCCAGACCTCATCCCCTATAAATATAAAGGGGTACGGCCGATTGAGAACCCCCCGAACACATTCCAATCGAACCAATTACCTTACTTACTTTTCCTGCCCTAGGAGTAGATGTAGCATAGTTCTAGTTGTAGCCTTCCGCATATCCACCTCCACCCCTAGTCGACTCTACGTCGTCTAGATCCGTCTTGGGTGGCCTGCCGATCCCAACACGACCCTAGGATCTCACCCCTCCCGGGGGGCAAGATCTAGTTGTCCATCCAAGACCTCTTCCTCGATTTGATCTCTTAATTCCTAGGCGACTCCACGTCGTCTGGGGACGCCCCGGGTGACCTGTCGACCCGGAGCACCTTAAGATCTTTTCCCCCAGGGGATGAGATCTAGATTCCAGCAAGGAGGAGGAAGACGACCCTGTCACCAGGTCGCGGACCGTCCGGCCCAGAGCTGCGGACCGTCCGGTGTGACGCAGGGAAGACACCGCTCCTGCGCCCAGGTCGCGGACCGTCCGGCCCAAGGCCGCGGACCGTCCGCGCCGTCGCAGAGGGCACTACCAGGCGATCCGGCGACCTGTCGCAGGCCGCCACTACTGTTCACCTTGCGGAGCCGAACCCAAGGTGCCAAGCACCGCTAAGCGGTTCATTATAGTGTTTGGTGACCAAAAAGGCACCAACACAAGGCTACAAAGAGTATTCAACTATTTAAGTTGGGTTTCCTCCAACTCAAATAGCAAGATGAAACTAAATGTTTTCACACATCTCTCTCGTTATTGTCGTCTTCATGGATGGGCATTTAAGATTTTTACAAATGATTCTGAAATTAAAATGGAATAGACCCTGTAGGAAACGGGTGACGCCTAAGAGGGAAGGTGAATTAGGACTTCTAAAACTTTCACTAAACTAGGCCACAAATAATTTCGAGATCAAAACCTATGCAAATAATCAAACTAGAATGTGCAAACTAGGTTTTGTCTAAGTATTGCTATCTCTACCGCAATAGCTAAGTTTCAATCTACACTATATAAGTATGAATACAAGACTGAAACGTAAATGCTTAATATAAATGTGGAAACTTAAAGAGCAATGTAAAGATGCAAACTCTCGTGGATGACGCCGGTATTTTTACTGAGGTATCTGGAACCACACAAGGTTCCGACTAATCCTCATTGGTGCCCCTATGCAAAGGGAAGCCCATGCGAGGGCCAAGCACCTCGGTCGAGTAACTCCGTAGAGAGCCGCGGGCCTTCTCCACGCGCAAGTGGTGCTCCACTTCTGGCTCCTCTCGGACGCTCCCCGCTGTCTCCACTATCGAGCTTCCGGCTGAAAACACCGCGGGCCTCGTTCCCTCCGGTACACGGTGGCGGCCGTGACACAAACGCGGTTGTCACGGTCTCACAAGACTCGCCTCACTCGGTACAATTATAATGGCTCGCGCAAGAGCCGAGGGGTTGGTGGTCTATCTAAACTCACTCAACTAACTAGGATTCACCTAGAGCAAGCGCTAAAGCGGTCTAACTAACCTAAGCACTTCGCAAAGCACCTATACTAATCACCGAGTGATTCTATTAAGCACTAGGGTGTAAGAGCACTTGGGAATGTCTACTATATGCCTTGGTATGTCTATTGGGCTCCCATACTTGAGAATGGCCGGTTGGGGTGGTATTTATAGCCCTCAACCCTAATTCTAGCCGTTGGGCAAAAAGCAGCAGCTTTCTGTCGTCGGGCGCACCAGACAGTCCGGTGCACCACCGGACAGGTACTGTGCAGTGTCCGGTGCACGCCACGTCAGCCGACCGTTGGCGTCTGTAGCAGTCGACCATTGGATCCGACCGTTACTGACTGTCTGGTGCTACAGCCTGAGGGTGCCTGTCTGCGACCCCTCTGCACAGACTGTCCGGTTGTCCCACCGGACAGTCCGGTGTGCACCAGACATATACTGTTCAATGTCCGGTGCGCCACCAGACGCTGGCTGACAGCCCTTTTCTAGGGTCTCTTTGCTGATTCCTTCGGGCTTCATTTGTTCTTGAGTCTTGGACTTCTGTGCTTCTTTTTATGTCTTCTTTTGAGGTGTTGCATCCTCATTGCCTAAGTCCAATCCTCTTCGCATCCTGTGAACTACAATTATAAACACTAGCAAACACATTAGTCCACGGATTGTGTTAATCATCAAACACCAAAACTCATTAAGCCAAATGGCCTGGGTCCATTTTCCTTACAGTCTCCCTCTTTTTGGTGATTGATGACAACACAACCAAAGCAAGCAAATAATACAGATATTTAAATAAAAATATGCAATCTACTTGCTAGGATGCATGTTTGTCCCCACAATGTGATATTATGGACTTAAGCCTCCCCCTAACTCCATAATTCGCTTACTTCCTATTTTGGACCAAATAACCAAAACCACATGAAAAGCCACTTGCAAATTTTAAAATTTTAAATTGGTGGTGTTTGGTGTTTGATACATTTTTCATTGCTTTGGTCCCTAAACTTCTCCCCCTTTAGCATCAACCACCGAAAAGGAAGATATTGAAAGCATGTAGGAAGCAAATAAGACTTGCCCTCATAAAAGATTAACACCAATTTAAGAACTTGACATTATAACTCCCCCTAAATGAGTGATCTTTTTTAGAAAGAATTTTCTCCTCCTTTCGAGACGAAGAAAAAAACTCCCCTTGACAAAGATCTTCTACTTAGGAAAAAATGTGAAAAACAGAGGTGCAAGACATGATTTGAATAGACTAACTTCCCTTGTGCATAGGTAACAAAATATGAGTCAACAGTATATGCATTTTAGCAACATGGGAAGTATAAGATATGAAATATAGTATAATCAAATATTTGAGAAGACATGTAAATGATATTAAATGTAGTCTCATAGATACCAATTGAAAGTCAATGGCGGACCAATTGAAGACCAATGGCAGACTTGTGAGACATGAAAGTTTTTGGAGATTTTGCAGTGGAAGATTGTTGTCTTCCTCTGGGGACTTTATTTTCCTTACAATGATACTATCACATGAAATAGACTCGAAAAAGGTATTAGTCTCAAAGTATTAGATTATAGAGTAACCTCCCCCTGAAAATGTGCATACAAGTTTTGAATACTTGTAGGAGACATGCACTTTGATTTGATATCAAAAGGGGCAAATTATCTATAATCCGAGCTTTAGCACATATAAGTTAAATGATACAAATTGTAGAGTATGAGCGTTTTACCACTTGTAGCATTTAAAAATATCAATTGATGTATCATTTACTATGGAGTGATATAGAAGCTATGTGTCGTGCTTAAATAAACATTTTAAACCATGTAGGTTTGCTTAAGTGTATGAATTTAAGGCAAGCAATCCTACCGTGTGATTTACCTAGTATGCATGCATTTAAAAATGTAAATACCAATTGTAATACTAGGCATGAAAGGTAAACTAGATGTAAGATAGATACGTATATCTAAAAAAGAAATACAATAAATCTAGTTACCTTAGTCATGGGTGGGACATTTTGGGTCCAAAATTTTCACTAACCCACTTGGCAATAAACTTGATCCAATATGATGTATCCCATGATATACATCCTAACTTTGCTAAGTCTCCAAATTTCCCGCTGTCCTTTGGACTACTTACTTCCCTTTCGGGATCCAAACCTTCTTGGTGTTTTTTATGGTTGAAATTATTTCCTTTGGCACCCAGATGCGTTTAGCCCCCTTTGCTTTGTTGGCTTGCTTGTTGGCCTTGATTGCTATCACCTTTCCATTCTTTTTCTTCTTAATCAAATATGGTGTAGCAGCCTTTTTGTCCACCTTTTTTATGTAGGTGTTGGAGATAATGCTTGATGGCTTTTGCTTAGCTTTTGCTTATCCCCGGTCATCGCCTTGCATTGGAAAGACTTATGGCCTTCCTTGTGGCATAACCTACAAATCGCAGTTTCACCTTCCATAGCCTTATTCACTCCCTCAGTGGTGTTATCCTGTGGAGGTCGGATTTGTTTGGCTTTGCCTTTTTTGTCATACAAAGCCTTCCCAAGGCGAGCCACTTCTTGCTTTAACTGCTCATTTTCCATTGCAATCTCATCCGAACAAGTTTCTATAATAACATTCTTAACAAGAACTTGATTGCAGGGATTAGAATCATCAATTAATTCAAAGCATGAAGTAGAAGCATCTTTCTTAATAATTTTAGGTATTTCAACCAAGGATACTTATGGGGTGCTACCAATGTTTTCTAGCTTAGTAGTTAGCTCATTATTATGTATGCTAAGAATTTCCATTTTCTCTAGCAATTTTTCAATAGCTTCTTGGGAGCTAGCTAACTTAGCCTTAAGTTTTTCATTCTTTTTACTAAGGCCATCATCGGTAGCAGTGGATGGAGTGAAAGTCGCTTAGAGGGGGGGTGAATAGGTAGAATCTGAAAATTACAAACTTAAGCACAACTACAAGTCGGGGTTAGTGTTAGAAATGTAATCGAGTCCTAAAGAGAGGGCAAAAACAAATCACAAGCAAATAAGAAGTGAGACACGGTGATTTGTTTTATCGAGGTTCGATTTTTGCAAACCTACTCCCCGTTGAGGTGGTCACAAAGACCAGGTCTCTTTCAACCCTTTCCCTCTCTCAAACGGTCACCTAGACCGAGTGAGCTTCTCTTCTCAATCAATCGGGACACTAAGTCCCCACAAGGACCACCACACAATTGGTGTCTCTTGCCTTGATTACAATTGAGTTGGGAACAAGAAAGAAAGAAGAAGAAAAGCGATCCAAGCGCAAGAACTCAAAAGAACACAAATGTCACTCTCTCTAGTCACTATTTGATTGGAATGAACTTTGGACTTGGGAGAGGATTTGATCTCTTATTTGTGTCTTGGAATGAAGTCTAGAGCTCTTGTATTGAATGAAAATGGCTAAAACTTGGATGCCTTGAATGTGGGGTGGTTGGGGGGTATTTATAGCCCCAACCACCAAAGTGGCCGTTGGGGAAGGCTGTTGTCGTATGGCGTACCAGACAGTCCGATGCGCCACCGGACACTGTCCGGTGCGCCAGCCACGTCACCCAACCGTTAGGGTTCGACCGTTGCAGCACTGGTGAATTGGGCCACCGAACAGTCCGGTGGTGCACCGGACAGGTCCTGTAGACTGTCCGGTGCGCCTTCTGGCGCCTGCTCTGACTTCTGCGCGCGCAGGCGCGCACTGTAGCGCATTTAATGTTCTCTGCAGACGACTGTTGGCGCAAAGTAACCGTTGCTCCGCTGGCACACCGGACAGTCCGGTGTTACACCAGACAGTCCGGTGAATTATAGCGGAGCGGCCTCCCAAATTCCCGAAGCTGGCAAGTTCAGAGTCGATCTCCCTGGTGCACCGGACACTGTCCGGTGCGCTAGACCAGGGCTGCCTTCGGTATACTTTGCTCCTTTGTTTTGAACCCTTTCTTTTATCTTTGTATTGGTTTGTTGTGAACCTTTGGCACCTGTAGAACATATTTTCTAGAGCAAACTAGTTAGTCCAATAATTTGTGTTGGGCAATTCAACCACCAAAATTCATATTGGAAAAGGTTTGACCCTATTTCCCATTCAATCTCCCCCTTTTTGGTTATTGAAGCCAACACAAACCAAAGCAAATATAAAAGTGCTGAATTGAACTAGTTTGCATAAGGTAAGTGCAAAGGTTGCTTGGAATTGAAACCAATATACTTATTTTAATAGATGTGCATGGATGGTTTTCTTCTTATTTAAAAATTTTGGACCACATTTGCACCACGGGTTTTGTTTTTGCAAATCCTTTGTAATATTCCTTTCAAAACATTTTGCAAATAGTCAAAGGTACATGAATAAGAATGAAAGAAGCATTTTCAAGATTTTGAAATTTTCTCCCCCTGTTTCAAATGCTTTTCCTTTGACTTAAACAAAACTCCCCCTAAATAAAATTCTCCTCTTAGTGTTCAAGTGGGTTTTGCAAGTTTTGAAGATACTACTTTCTCCCCCTTTTGAACACAATAAGATATCAATTTGAAAAACTTCATTGTTAAAATGCGGTGGTGGTGCGGTCCTTTTGCTTTGGGCTCATACTTTCTCCCCCTTTGGCATGAATCGCCAAAAACGGATACTTGTGAGTGAAATATAAGCCCTTTTACTTTCTCCCCAATGACAAACAAATAGATATGAGTGAAGATTATACCAAAGTGGAGAACGATGCGGAATATCGGCAAATATTGATGGAGTTGAGTGGAAGCGCCTTCTTTGCCGAATACTCCATTTCCCTTTCAATTCTATGACTAAGCATAATATTCCACTTGAAAACACATTAGTCAAAGACATAAAAGAGATTTGATCAAAGGTATATAAATGAGCTATGTGTGCAAAGAATCAATCAAAATTCCTAGAATCAAGAATATTTAGCTCATTCCTAAGTTTGGTAAAGGTTTTCTCATCTAAAGGCTTGGTAAAGATATTGGCCAATTGATCTTTGGTGTTTATATAGGCTATCTCGATATCCCCCTTTTGTTGGTGATCTCTCAAAAAGTGAAACCTAATGGCTATGTGCTTAGTGCGGCTGTGTTCAACGGGATTATCCGCCATGCGGATTGCACTCTCATTATCACATAGGAGAGGGACTTTGATAAATTTGTAGCCATAGTCCCTAAGGGTTTGCCTCATCCAAAGCAATTGCGCACAACAATGGCCTGCGGCAATGTACTCGGTTTTGGCGGTAGAAAGAGATACTAAGTTCTGTTTCTTTAAAGCCCAAGACACCAGGGATCTCCCCAGAAACTGACAAGTCCCTGATGTGCTCTTCCTATCAATTTTACACCCTACCTAATCAGCATCGGAATATCCTAGTAAATCAAACGAGGATCCCTTGGGGTACCAAAGACCAAACTTAGGTGTTTGAACTAAATATCTCAAGATTCGCTTCACGGCCCTAAGGTGAACTTCCTTAGGATCGGCTTGAAATCTTGCACACATGCATACGGAAAGCATAATGTCCGGTCGAGATGCACATAAATAGAGTAATGATCCTATCTGAAGCGTCCCGATCCTTTGGGACTCAAATGTGAAACAATTACTAGTCCCAGGAGGCTAGTAACCACATTCCTTACTTCAAATAGTACAGAGTTTAGGTAAAAATTATTACAATACCGGGGTACAAGCTCTAGAGAGCCAAAATAGGAAGCGCAATAGGAAAAGAAATACTAGTCCAAGCCACAGGCAGAACTGGGTGCAGACACAACCCTCTCAATCAAGCATAGCAGAAAAGAAGTCTTCGGCTGCTGAAAAACATAAATAAATCTGGGTGAATACACTAGGTATTCCGCAAGCCCACCCCGCTCCTGTAGAGAGAAAGAGACCTATAATATACATGCTTTATTTGGTGTAGTTGAAGTCACTCATCATTTTCTTAGAGAAAGGCAGTTACTGAAAGGTTTTTCCCATAGTCTTAAAAGTAACCAAACCTCAATCACCACTGAGCTTCCCGCTCCCGTGGCCTTGGTTTCTTTCTCCACACCCATTTAACCACATAGTTCCCTTTTTATGAAACTCATAGGAGAAGCTCTAATTGCCATACCATACCAGACTCGTCCATACCAGTGGACATGGACTATTCGAATAGGTTTCAACTCTGCGCAGAGGGGTACACTTTACCCACTAGCCCGGTTTCTGCGATCTCACCGTCGCGAGACCCGAATGCCGGATCTCTTTCCTTACTCGTACGTCCTAACCTTAACGGTTATCCGGAAGGAGTCAGGCCACCACCATGTCCAAACCGGACAAAACTTTCCCCCTCCTTATCCTCCCGGTGCTCCCCAGCCTTCTTAACCCTGGGGTTGGACCGCACGAGTTCGGATTGAGTGACTGCCCACATAGTCTCGAGTGGTTGTACGATAAGAGGAGTATAGGTAGTGAAAATGACAAGCCGGTCCTTATATGAGGGGACAATCCTTCTGCTCGCGCCTAAACCAGCCGAGCCAACACCTTAGGCCCTCCCCTAAACCAGGGAGTCCTTGATCATCCCACTCCCAAGGTGATGAGGGTGAGTACCCTTCATCGCATAACTTTTCAAAAAGAGATTTTATTTGGAGAAACACATTGCCCTTCTTTCCAATCCACATTTCGTATCCAGAATGTATATGTTAATGCGGGCCGTCTCTCACTCACAATGCAATATTCCCCCATGATTCCCGGCCTAGGCAGTGGTAGAGAGAATAGGTAATTTATGCATCAAGGGAAGGATGGACTTGCCTTCGTCGAAGCTTTCCTGGCACCGAAGATCTACTTCCGGAAGTTCGGGCTCTGGCCCTTCTTCCGGGGCTACGGGTTCCGGATCAAAGGTCCCTGCTTCCCCTAGTAAAACAGTTAATACAACAATACATCAATCAATGGTTTACTAATTGTAGTGTGCCATTTTCGAATACTATTATTCCATGTGACTTAAGCAGTCATTTTAATAATTTTTTGTGCATAAAATATTGAGAATACTAATTAAAGGAGAAAAAGGCTGAAAAAGGAAAAATAAAAAGGGTTTCAGCTCTGGTGGGCCAGGGGGGAAATCCGGCCCAGCCAGACGCAGCGCGCGCGCGTGGGCGCTGGCCCAGCTGCGGCCCAACGCGGGTGACGGCGCGGGCGCGCGAGGATATGACGCCGTTGCCGCGGGCCCACACGCCAGTGAAAGCGGAGGGGGGGGGGGAATGGCGCCACGGTTGACGGCGGGGCGAACCGGCCGTCCGCGGGGAGGGAACCCGGCCGCCGGTGGGCTCGGCGGCGATTTGCCGCCGGTGACCCGGTCCTTTGGCAATGGGTAGGTGCCTTAGCATGGGCAGGGGTTGGCGAACCTAGGGGCGGGCTCGATTTGGTCAGAGGAGGTCGGGGAGGGGGTTGTCCGCGGGGAGGCGGCGAAGCTTCGCGGCGGGGTTGCCGTCAGTGAGCTTTGGGTGAGTAATCAGGGTGGGGAAGTGGTGTACTGTGTTCGTGGCGGTGTGGCGAAGCTAGGAGGCTTAAGCAATCGCTTGATGGACCAACAGAGGGGCAGGGAGAAGGGAGGGACGGCTCACCGGGGAGGAAGACGATGGCGGCGGCTCTTCCACGAATTGAGCTCGGACGAGGGAGGAGAGGGATGGCCGAGGCCGGTGCGGGGGAAGGAGGAGCTCGGGGCGGCCCTTTTATAGGAGCGCGAGGGAAGGGGAGCGGCGGAGCTTCACGGCGCCGGTGAGCTGCACAGCGCTGGCCATAAATGCCGCACAGCGCCGCCGATGAGACACCACGGCGGGGTGGTACCGGCGAGGACGTTGGTCAAGGGGGGGGACGGGGTGGTGCCAAACTTCCCTGTGCGGCGAGAAGACGGAGGAGGGGACGGAGGTGATGGCCGGAGGTGACCGTGATGAGCCGTACGCGGGGAGGACGACGAAGCGGCTGACAAGCGGGGCCACACTGCCAGTGGGAGTGATCGCGAGCGCGGGCGAAGGGTGGGGCGAGGCTGACGGGTGGGGACGATTCGTCAGTGAGAGGGAGGCGGAGCGCGGAGCGGGCTTGCGTGCGCGCGGAGGCAGGCCGGAGATGGGCCGAGAGAGGAGGATGAGTGCGGGCGCGCGGGGAGACGAGGCCGCGGGTTTGGGCCGGGAATCGGCCCAGTAGGGGGAGGGCTTTTCTCCTTTTCTTTTTATTTTCTTATTCCTATTTCCCTTTTTGCATCTTTTTCTTTTGAACAAATTATTTTGTGGATATTCTAGGTGCTGGAAAATAGAATCTAAGTGAGGTGCTTGTGATCAAACAAGGTGTATGCATATGATGAAAGAAAATCTAAGGGAGTTCTTGGAATTAGAGGATGAAAAGGAGGGAAAGGGTAGATTAGGGTTTCAACCCTAGGTTAGGATTTTGGGATGTTACAAACCTACCCCACTTAAAGGAATCTCGCCCTCGAGATTCAGACGGGGCTCGAGAAAAGATAAGGGTACTCCTTCCTCAGAGAGTCCTCACTTTCCCAGGTGGCTTCCTCTTCTCCATCTCTGCTCCACTCAACCTTAGAGAGTTTCACTTCTGAGTTGCGGGTCCTTCTGACTGCTGAGTCGAGAATCTTCACTGGCTTTTCCCGGTACTGGAGATCCTTTTGAATCTGAATTGCCTCTGCCTCGATGTGGTTTTCTAGTACTTGCAGGCATTTGCGGAGCTGGGACACATGGAACACATTGTGAATATCTGACATGGATTCTGGTAGCTCAAGACGGTATGCTGCGGGCCCCACTCGGCTAATGACGGGGTAGGGACCAACGAAACGGGGCGCTAGCTTTCCTTTCATTTGGAACCTTTTTACAGCACGCATCGGGGAGACTTTGAGATAAACGAAATCTCCTTCCTCAAATCTGAGTTCCCTTCGTCTGTTGTCTGCGTAACTCTTCTGTCGACTCTGAGCCTCCAGTAACCTTGTGCGGATCAAGGCAACTTTCTCTTCGGCTTCTTTAACAAAGTCGGGTCCTTCTAGTGTCCTTTCCCCTACATTGGACCACATTAGGGGAGTCTGGCATTTCCTCCCATAAAGCGCTTCGAACGGTGACATTTTGATGCTGGCCTGATGGCTGTTGTTGTATGAGAATTCGACGTACGGTAAACTGGACTCCCAATCCCTGTCGAATGTTAGCACATAGGCTCTTAGCAAATCTTCGAGGATCTTGTTGACTCTTTCCGTTTGACCATCTGACTGGGGGTGGTAAGCGGTGCTGAAATCTAGCTTGGTGCCCATTGCTTGCTGGAGGCCCTTCCAAAATTTTGAAGTGAACTGCGTTCCTCTATCTGATACTATCTTCCGTGGAATGCCATGGAGCCTGACTATCTCTTTAAGGTATATCCGGGCAAGGGCGGCTCCTCCAAAAGTGGTCTTTACTGGAACAAAGTGGGCCACCTTGGTGAGACGATCGATTATTACCCATATGGAATCATTTCCTTTCTGTGTTCGGGGCAGTCCGGTTATGAAATCCATGCCTATTTCTTCCCACTTCCATTCAGGCACTGGGAGGGGTTGCAGTAGGCCTGCAGGTTTCTGGTGTTTGGCCTTTGTTCGCTGACAAGTGTCACATCGGGCCACATACTGTGCTATTTCCTTCTTCATCCCTTTCCACCAGTATCTGGCTTTGAGGTCCAGGTACATCTTGGTGGTCCCTGGGTGGATGGAGTAAGCTGAGTTGTGAGCTTCATTGAGTAGGGCTTCCCGTGCCTCTCCCACTGGTACACACAGGCGGTTCTCGAACCAGAGGACTCCTTGCTCATCTGTCCTAAGGTCCGGAAGTTGCTCCTTGCGAGCTCTTTCCATAAGTCGGGCTGTCTCTGCGTCCAGGTGTTGAGCCTTGCGTATGAGATCTTCTAGATTGGGCTTGACTTCCAGGCTACCGTTGTCTCCCAGACATGCATTTAGCTGAGCCGATTCCTTCTTCCAATCTTCTAAAAAGTTGGTCCCTTTAATCCCAAAAGGTTTTCGGCTGAGGGCGTCTGCTACCACGTTGGCCTTCCCGGGGTGGTAGTGGATTCCGAGGTCATAATCCTTGATCAATTCAAGCCATCTTCTTTGACGGAGGTTGAGGTCCGGTTGCGTGAAGATGTACTTCAGACTCTTGTGATCAGTGAAGATGTGGCATTTGTTCCCGATTAGATAATGCCTCCATATCTTTAGGGCGTGCACGATGGCTGCCAATTCCAAGTCGTGGGTAGGGTAGTTCTGCTCGTGTGGCTTGAGTAGGCGGGATGCATATGCAATAACTTTCTCATTTTGCATCAAGACACACCCTAAGCCTTGCCTTGAAGCATCACAGAAGATGACGAAGTCCTGGTGTATATCTGGCAGTGTCAAAACTAGCGCAGTTGTAAGCTTCTCCTTGATGATCTGGAAACTCTCCTCACATTTTGGGGTCCACACAAACTTATTATCCTTTTTGAGGAGTTTGGTCATAGGTTTTGCTATGCTGGAGAATCCTTTGATAAAGCGGCGGTAATACCCTGCCATTCCCAGAAAGCTTCGTACTTCACTGACGTTGGATAGCTGCTTCCATTTTGAAACGGCTTCTACCTTGGATGGGTCTACTTCTATCCCTTCTGCAGTCAAGATATGCCCCAGGAAAGCTATCTTTTCTAACCAGAACTCACACTTGCTGAGCTTAGCATAAAGTTGATGTGCCCTGAGTTTTCCGAGAACGATTCGGAGGTGACGCTCATGGTCCTTACGATTCTTGAAATAAATGAGGATGTCGTCTATGAAGACTACGACAAACTTATCCAATTCTTCCATAAATACCTTATTCATGAGGTTCATGAAAAAGGCGGGTGCGTTTGTTAGCCCAAATGGCATCACGGTGAATTCATATTGTCCGTACCGGGTGACGAATGCAGTCTTCTGAATGTCTGCTTCCTTGATTCTTAGTTGGTGATATCCTGACCTGAGGTCTATCTTGGAGAAATATTTGGCCCCTTGCAGCTGGTCAAAGAGGTCGTCGATCCGAGGGAGTGGGTACTTATTCTTGATTGTCACTTCATTCAAGGACCGATAATCAATACACATTCTCATACTCCCATCCTTTTTAGTAACAAAGAGGACGGGTGCTCACGGAAAGCTGTCTCGAATTCTGCCCAGGTAGCATCTCTGACGGCTTCACTGAAAGTGTCCCACCATGCTAAAGCCATTCCTGAAAGCTGATGAGCTGCCAGTTGGATACGCTGATTTTCGGGGCATCCGATGGCTTCCAGCTTCCTCTTGATCGTGCGAAGCCAGTCATCTGCATCGAGGGGATTGCTGGACCCCGCGAACGTGGGAGGCTTGAGTCTCAAAAATTCTCCCATCCTGTCCTGTGGCCTCCCACCACCTGGGCGCTGGTTTTCCAGACTTCTAGTGAGGACTTCAATGAGTCGGGTTTGATTGGCTAGAACTTGGGCCAGATCTAGTGGTAGTTCCGGAGGTGCGGGGAGGTGGGTCCCATCCCCTTCTCCGCCAGCTTCTCCTGTTGCTCCTAGGGGAAAAGCTGCTCCAATCCCGGAGGCGGTAGGCGTGGTTTTATCCGAAGCCATCTGCCAGGGGAAAAGAGTTACTACCATGCACATGCCATTTTTTTACTAGTTATTTTATTCATTACATCAAGCGATTACATAATACAGCACACGGCTACCATACGTTCATTACACGCGAGTACTAGCTATGGTACTCCCGAACTCCTTCTCTAAAGTGTCCCCAAATTCCTTGAGAAGGTCATCAAGGCAGGCTAGGGACATCTCTTCGGTGTCGGACGAGTTCCTTAACCCGGCAGGGGGTAGGGTTGGAGGGGCTTCTTCCTTCTGCTCAGTCTGACATCCTTGGCTTTTGGTCTTCTTGCGGATTTTTCTTGCAGGGGCGAGCTTCTTCAGTTTCTTGTCATAGTCCATCTTTAGGGTGCGGTAGGCCTCTCGGGTATTGGCTTCCTCGCCTTCTGCTATTGCGAGGCTCTCTTGAAGGGACGCCTTTTCCCCCCGAAAGTTCCCTGACTTTTTGCTCCAGACTTTCCACCCGGGAGGTTAGGTAGGTGCAGTGGAGGGTGAGGTCATCATATTGGTTATCAAGGGTGTGAAGGTATCCAGCCATGTAGACGATGGTGGGATCATTCTCAATAGGATCTCCTCCTGACAGGACCTGAAGTCTTTTCCTCCAGGTGGGGGTATTCTTGTTGCTGGGTGGAAAGTAGCGAAGGGGGGTTTCAAAGATCACCTTGTTGTAGTTCTGGCATAGTTGTCGGAGGGCTGATCGGGCAACATTCTGGCAAGTATCCGGAAAGCGGTATCCGGTAAAAGTGACTTGGAAGGAAGGATGGTTCGAATAGTTTCGGCTTTCTCCCAGGTAGACTGCCATAGAACATTTCTCCATTCCACCCTCGAAATACTCTTTCCAGACATATTCTGGCTTCTTGCGGATTCCCATGCGAAGCGCACAACTTCGCAAAAGATGTGGGAACCCTTCCACCTCCGAGCAGTAGGATGTCCTAATGGCCAGAGAGTCTTCCATCTGGAATAGGAAAAGAAGGGTCTGTTAAATCGAGGAGGAGTAGAGGAGACTTTTCTTGGGGAAAGAGGTATTTTCTTTTTAGGGCAAGTTTTAGGGTCAGGGCTGGGACCTACGGCCAGTCCTATGGTTCTGATACCACCTGAAGCATCCCGATCCTTTGGGACTCAAATGTGAAACAATTACTAGTCCCAGGAGGCTAGTAACCACATTCCTTACTTCAAATAGTACAGAGTTTAGGTAAAAATTATTACAATACCGGGGTACAAGCTCTAGAGAGCCAAAATAGGAAGCGCAGTAGGAAAAGAAATACTAGTCCAAGCCACAGGCAGAACTGGGTGCAGACACAGCTGAAAGAGAATTAGGCTTACACCTACTTCCTAATTGATTTTGGTGGTTGAATTGCCCAACACAAATAATTGAACTAACTAGTTTGCTCTAGAATATACGTTCTACAGGTGCCAAAGGTTCATCTACAAACATACTAAATCGACTGTCCGGAATACCGTAGATTATTCCGGACAGGAGAAGCTTTTTGGAAAAACAGGCCAAGCGCGGACCGTCCGGGCCATTGCGGCGGACCGTCCGCACCACCAGGATGACCCTCGGACAGAACCAATGCAAAAATCTGAGTCTGCACTATGGACCGTCCGGAGGAGAAGAGCGGACCGTCTGTGACCTCGCGCGGACCGTCCGGCCTCAGGCGCGGACCGTCCGGTAGGTGAGGAACCGAAAAACCCAAAGGTGACGGGTTCGGTAAAATGAATTTTAGCGTCCGCGCGGACCGTCCGGGGTATACGACCGGACCGTCCGCGCCAGGCTTTATCTGACATCTGACGACGCATTAAATGCAATATAGCCATTGATATAGCCGTTACTGCTGACCGTTGCTTTTTCAGCCGTTGATCTACAGGCGCGGACCGTCCGGACCAGGCGGGCGGACCGTCCGCGCTCAGCAGAATGGAGTAACGGCTAGGAAGTGGTTGGTGGCTATAAATACAACCCCAACCACCTCCATTCACATCATCCAAGCATTCCAACCTTCAACATTCAATACAAGAGCTAGCAATCCATTCCAAGACACATTCAAAGCCTCCATCTCTCCAAGTTTCACAATTGAGAAAAGAGATCATTAGTGATTAGTGACTTGAGAGAGAAAGTGATCCGTGTGTTATTTGTCGCTCTTGTCGCTTGGCCTTTTTGCAATCGTGCTTTCTTTCAATCTTTCATTGCAATCAAACTCACTTGTAATTGAGGCAAGAGACACCAATCTTGTGGTGATCCTTGTGGGAACTTTGTGTTCCAAGTGATTGAGAAGAGAAAGCTCACTTGGTCTGAGGGACCGTTTGAGAGAGGGAAAGGGTTGAAAGAGACCCGGCCTTTGTGGCCTCCTCAACGGGGAGTAGGTTTGCGAGAACCGAACCTCGGTAAAACAAATCCGCGTGTCACACTTCTTATTTGCTTGCGATTTGTTTTCCACCCTCTCTCGCGGACTCGATCATATTTCTAACGCTAACCCGGCTTGTAGTTGTGATTAACTTTGTAAATTTCAGTTTCGCCCTATTCACCCCCCTCTAGGCGACTATCAATTGGTATCAAAGCCCGGTGCTTCATTAGAGCCTAACCGCTCGAAGTGATGTCGGGAGATCACGCCAAGAAGGAGATGGAGACCGGCGAAAAGCCCACTACAAGCCACGGGAGCACTTCATCGGAAGAGTCCCGCACCAAGAGGAAGGAGAAGAAGAAGATCTCCTCCAACAAAGGGAAGGAGAAGAAATCTTCTTCTCACCACAAAGAGAAGAAGGAAAAATCTTCTTCCCACAAGCCGCGTCGGAGTGGGGACAAGCAAAAGAGGATGAGGAAGGTGGTCTACTACGAGACCGACACTTCATCAACATCAACCTCCGACTCCGATGCACCCTCCGTAACTTCTAAACGCCAAGAGCGTAAGAAGTTTAGTAAGATCCCCTTACACTACCCTCGTACATCTAGACATACTCCATTACTTTCCGTTCCATTAGGCAAACCGCCAACTTTTGACGGTGAAGATTATGCTAGGTGGAGTGATTTAATGAAATTTCATCTAACCTCACTCCACAAAAGTATATGGGATGTTGTTGAGTTTGGTGCACAGGTACCATCCGTAGGGGACAAGGATTATGATGAGGATGAGGTGGCCCAAATCGAGCACTTCAACTCTCAAGCAACAACAATACTCCTTGCATCTTTAAGTAGAGAGGAGTATAACAAAGTTCAAGGGTTGAAGAGCGCCAAGGAGGTTTGGGATGTGCTCAAAACCGCGCACGAGGGAGATGAGCTCACAAAGATCACCAAGCGGGAAACGATCGAGGGGGAGCTCGGTCGGTTCCGGCTTCGCAAAGGGGAGGAGCCACAACACATGTACAACCGACTCAAGACTTTGGTGAACCAAGTGCGCAACCTCGGGAGCACGAAGTGGGACGACCACGAAATGGTTAAGGTTATTCTAAGATCTCTCATTTTCCTTAACCCCACTCAAGTTCAATTAATTCGTGGTAATCCTAGATATACTAAAATGACCCCCGAGGAAGTTATCGGGAATTTTGTAAGTTTTGAGTGCATGATCGAAGGCTCAAGGAAGATCAACGAGCTTGATGATCCATCCACATCCGAAGCTCAACCCGTCGCATTCAAGGCGACGGAGGAGAAGAAGGAGGAGGCTACACCAAGTCGACAACCTATAGACGCCTCCAAGCTCGACAATGAGGAAATGGCGCTCGTCATCAAGAGCTTCCGCCAAATCCTCAAGCAAAGGAGAGGGAAAGACTACAAGTCCCACTCCAAGAAGGTTTGCTACAAGTGTGGTAAGCCCGGTCACTTTATTGCTAAATGTCCATTATCAAGTGATAGTGACAGGGGCGACGACAAGAAGGGGAGAAGAAAGGAGAAGAAGAGGTACTACAAGAAGAAGGGCGGCGATGCCCATGTTTGTCGGGAGTGGGACTCCGACGAAAGCTCTAGCGACTCCTCCTCCGACGAGGACGCCGCCAACATCGCCGTCACCAAGGGACTCCTCTTCCCCAACGTCGGCCACAAGTGCCTCATGGCAAAGGACGGCAAAAGGAAGAAGGTTAAATCCAACTCCTCCACTAAATATGAATCGTCTAGTGATGATAATGCTAGTGGTGAGGAAGACAATTTGCGTATCCTTTTTGCCAACCTTAACATGGAACAAAAAGAAAAATTAAATGAGCTAATTAGTGCCATCCATGAAAAGGATGATCTCTTGGACTCCCAAGAGGACTTCCTAATCAAGGAAAATAAGAAACATGTTAAGGTTAAAAATGCTTATGCTCTAGAAATTGAGAAATGTGAAAAATTATCTAGTGAGCTAAGCACTTGTCGTGAAATGATTGACAACCTTAGGAATGAAAATGCTAGTTTAAATGCTAAGGTTGATTCACATGTTTGTAATATTTCAATTCCCAATCCTAGAGATAATAATGATGATTTGCTTGCTAGGATTGAAGAATTAAACAATTCTCTTGCTAGCCTTAGAGTAGAAAATGATAAATTGATTGCTAAGGCTAAAGATTTTGATGTTTGCAATGTCACTATATCCGATCTTAGAGATAAAAATGATATATTACGTGCTAAGATTGTTGAACTTAATTCTTGCAAACCCTCTACATCTACTACTGAGCATGTGTCTATTTGTGATAGATGTAGAGATATTAATGTTAATGCTATTCATGATCACATGTCTTTAATTAAACAACAAAATGATCATATAGCAAAACTAGATGCTAAAATTGCCGAGCACAACTTAGAAAATGAGAAGTTTAAATTTGCTCGTAGCATGCTTTATAATGGGAGACGCCCTGGCATTAAGGATGGCATTGGCTTCCAAAGGGGAGACAATGTCAAAATTAGTGCCCCGCCTAAGAACTTGTCTAACTTTGTTAAGGGCAAGGCTCCCATGCCTCAGGATAACGAGGGCTACATTTTGTACCCTGCCGGCTATCCTGAGAGCAAAATTAGGAAAATTCATTCTAGGAAGTCTCACTCTGGCCCTAATCATGCTTTTATGTATAAGGGTGAGACATCTAGCTCTAGGCAACCAATCCGTGCCAAGTTGCCTAGAAAGAAAACTCCTAATGCATCAAATGATCATACCATTTCATTTAAAACTTTTGATGCTTCTTATGTGCTTACTAACAAATCCGGCAAGGTAGTTGCCAAGTTTGTTGGGGGCAAACACAAGGGTTCCAAGACTTGTGTTTGGGTACCCAAAGTTCTTGTGTCTAATGCCAAAGGACCCAAAACCGTTTGGGTACCTAAAGTCAAGAACTAAAATTGTTTTGTAGGTTTATGCATCCGGGGGCTCAAGTTGGATACTCGACAGCGGGTGCACAAACCACATGACAGGGGAGAAAAAGATGTTCTCCTCATATGAGAAAAACCAAGATCCCCAACGAGCTATCACATTCGGGGATGGAAATCAAGGTTTGGTCAAAGGATTGGGTAAAATTGCTATATCACCTGACCATACTATTTCCAATGTTTTTCTTGTTGATTCATTAGATTACAATTTGCTTTCCGTATCTCAATTATGTCAAATGGGCTACAACTGTCTATTCACTGATGTAGGTGTCACTGTCTTTAGAAGAAGTGATGATTCAATAGCATTTAAGGGAGTGTTAGAGGGTCAGCTATACTTAGTAGATTTTGATAGAGCTGAACTCGACGCTTGCTTAATTGCTAAGACTAACATGGGTTGGCTCTGGCACCGCCGACTAGCCCATGTTGGAATGAAGAATCTTCATAAGCTTCTAAAGGGAGAACACATTTTAGGATTAACAAATGTTCATTTTGAGAAAGACAGGATTTGTAGCGCATGCCAGGCAGGGAAGCAAGTTGGAGCTCATCATCCACACAAGAACATCATGACGACCGACAGGCCACTGGAGCTCCTACACATGGATCTATTCGGCCCAATTGCTTACATAAGCATCGGCGTGAGTAAGTAGTGTCTAGTTATTGTGGATGATTATTCTCGCTTCACTTGGGTATTCTTTTTACAGGAAAAATCTCAAACCCAAGAGACCTTAAAGGGATTCTTGAGACGGGCTCAAAATGAGCTCGGCTTAAGGATCAAGAAAATAAGAAGCGACAACGGGACGGAGTTCAAGAACTCTCAAATTGAAGGCTTTCTTGAGGAGGAGGGCATCAAGCATGAGTTCTCCTCTCTCTACACCCCTCAACAAAATGGTGTAGTGGAGAGGAAGAATCGAACTCTATTGGACATGGCAAGGACCATGCTTGATGAGTACAAGACTTCGGATCGGTTTTGGGCCGAGGCGGTCAACACCGCTTGCTACGCCATCAACCGGTTATATCTTCACCGAATCCTCAAGAAGACATCATATGAACTCCTAACCGGTAAAAATCCCAATATTTCTTATTTTAGAGTCTTTGGTAGCAAATGTTTTATTCTTGTTAAAAGGGGTAGAAAATCTAAATTTGCTCCTAAGATTGTAGAAGGCTTTTTACTTGGTTATGACTCAAACACAAGGGCATATAGAGTCTTTAACAAGTCCACTGGACTAGTTGAAGTCTCTTGTGACGTTGTGTTTGATGAGACTAACGACTCTCAAGTAGAGCAAGTTGATCTTGATGAGATAGGTGAAGAATAGGCTCCATGCATAGCGCTAAGGAACATGTCCATTGGGGATGTGTGTCCTAAGGAATCCGAAGAGCCTCCACATGCACAAGATCAACCATCCTCCTCCACGCAAGCATCTCCACCAACACAAGTTGAGGATGAGACTCAAGATGTTGAACAAGAAGACCAAGAAGATGAGCCACCTCAAAATGACGGCAACGATCAAGGGGGAGATGCAAATGATGAAGACAAGGAGGATGAAGAACCAAGGCCGCCACACCCAAGAGTCCACCAAGCAATACAACGAGATCACCCCGTCGACACTATCCTCGGCGACATTCATAAGGGGGTAACTACTAGATCTCGTGTTGCACATTTTTGTGAGCATTACTCGTTTGTTTCCTCTATTGAGCCACATAGGGTAGAGGAAGCACTACAAGATTCGGATTGGGTGGTGGCGATGCAAGAGGAGCTCAACAATTTCACAAGGAACGAGGTATGGCACTTAGTTCCACGTCCTAACCAAAATGTTGTAGGAACCAAATGGGTCTTCCGCAACAAGCAAGATGAGCATGGTGTGGTGACAAGGAACAAAGCTCGACTTGTGGCCAAAGGATACTCCCAAGTCGAAGGTTTGGATTTCGGTGAAACCTATGCACCCGTATCTAGGCTTGAGTCAATTCGCATATTATTAGCCTATGCTACTTACCATGGCTTTAAGCTTTATCAAATGGACGTGAAAAGTGCTTTCCTCAATGGACCAATCAAGGAAGAGGTCTATGTTGAGCAACCTCCCGGCTTTGAAGATAGTAAGTACCCTAACCATGTCTATAAGCTCTCTAAGGCGCTTTATGGGCTCAAGCAAGCCCCAAGAGCATGGTATGAATGCCTTAGAGATTTCCTTATCGCTAATGGCTTCAAAGTCGGCAAGGCCGATCCTACTCTATTCACTAAAACTCTTGAAAATGACTTGTTTGTATGCCAAATTTATGTTGATGATATTATATTTGGGTCTACTAACGAGTCTACATGTGAAGAGTTTAGTAGGATTATGACACAGAAATTCGAGATGTCTATGATGGGGGAGTTGAAGTATTTCTTAGGATTCCAAGTAAAGCAACTCCAAGAGGGCACCTTCATTAGCCAAACGAAGTACACTCAAGACATTCTAAACAAGTTTGGGATGAAGGATGCCAAGCCCATCAAGACACCCATGGGAACCAATGGGCATCTCGACCTCGACACGGGAGGTAAGTCCGTGGATCAAAAGGTATACCGGTCGATGATTGGTTCATTGCTTTATTTATGTGCATCTCGACCGGACATTATGCTTCCCGTTTGCATGTGTGCAAGATTCCAGTCCGACCCTAAGGAATCCCACCTTACGGCCGTAAAACGAATCTTGAGATATTTGGCTTATACTCCTAAGTTTGGGCTTTGGTACCCTCGGGGATCCACATTTGATTTAATTGGTTATTCGGATGCCGATTGGGCGGGGTGTAAGATTAACCGGAAGAGCACATCAGGGACTTGCCAGTTCTTGGGGAGATCCTTGGTGTCTTGGGCTTCAAAGAAGCAAAATTCGGTCGCTCTTTCAACCACCGAAGCCGAGTACATTGCCGCAGGTCATTGTTGCGCGCAATTACTTTGGATGAGGCAAACCCTGCGGGACTACGGTTACAAATTAACCAAAGTTCCTTTGCTATGTGATAATGAGAGTGCAATCAAAATGGCCGACAATCCCGTCGAGCATAGCCGCACTAAGCACATAGCCATTCGGTATCATTTTCTTAGGGATCACCAACAAAAGGGGGATATCGAGATTTCTTACATCAACACTAAAGATCAATTAGCCGATATCTTTACCAAGCCTCTTGATGAACAAACTTTTACCAAACTTAGGCATGAGCTCAATATTCTTGATTCACGCAACTTCTTTTGCTAGATTGCACACATAGCTCATTTATATACTTTTGATCATATCTCTTTTATATGCTATGACTAATGTGTTTTCAAGTCTATTTCAAACCAAGTCATAGGTATATTGAAAGGGAATTGGAGTCTTCGGCAAAGACAAAGGCTTCCACTCCGTAACTCATCCTTCGCCGTCGCTCCAAGCCACTCTTCACCTTTGGGGGAGAAAGCAAAAGACTTCATCTTTGGTATAATCTTCACTTATATGTTTTCCTTGCCAAAGGGAAGAAAGTAGCTTGAAAGGGCCTATATTTCATTTCAAAGTATCCGTTTTTGGCGATTCATGCCAAAGGGGGAGAAAGTATTGGCAAAAGCAAAAGGACCGCACCACCACCCTAATTTTAAAATTAATGATTTTCAATTGGTAAATTTCAAATTGGTATCTCTTTGTGTTCTAAAGGGGGAGAAAGTAGTATTTTCAAAATTGATATCTTCAGACCCTCTTGAACACTAAGAGGAGAATTTATTTGAGGGGGAGTTTTGTTTTTCAAAGGAAAAAGCATTTGAAACAAAGGGAGAAAACTTCAAATCTTGAAAATGCTTTTCAAAAATCTTATTCATTTATCTTTGACTATCTTGCAAAATGACTTTGAAAAGAATTTACAAAAGAATTTGCAAAAACAAAACTTGTGGTGCAAGCGTGGTCCAAAATGTTAAAAATAAAGAAACAATCCATGCAAGAATTCTTATTGGCTCAATTCCAAGCAACCTTTGCACTTACATTATGCAAACTAGTTCGATTATGCACTTTTATATTTGCTTTGGTTTGTGTTGGCATCAATCACCAAAAAGGGGGAGACTGAAAGAGAATTAGGCTTACACCTACTTCCTAATTGATTTTGGTGGTTGAATTGCCCAACACAAATAATTGAACTAACTAGTTTGCTCTAGAATATACGTTCTACAGGTGCCAAAGGTTCATCTACAAACATACTAAATCGACTGTCCGGAATACCGTAGATTATTCCGGACAGGAGAAGCTTTTTGGAAAAACAGGCCAAGCGCGGACCGTCCGGGCCATTGCGGCGGACCGTCCGCACCACCAGGATGACCCTCGGACAGAACCAATGCAAAAATCTGAGTCTGCACTATGGACCGTCCGGCCTCAGGCGCGGACCGTCCGGTAGGTGAGGAACCGAAAAACCCGAAGGTGACGGGTTCGGTAAAATGAATTTTAGCGTCCGCGCGGACCGTCCGGGGTACACGACCGGACCGTCCGCACCAGGCTTTATCTGACATCTGACGACGCATTAAATGCAATATAGCCGTTGATATAGCCGTTACTGCTGACCGTTGCTTTTTCAGCCGTTGATCTACAGGCGCGGACCGTCCGGACCAGGCGGGCGGACCGTCCGCGCTCAGCAGAATGGAGTAACGGCTAGGAAGTGGTTGGTGGCTATAAATACAACCCCAACCACCTCCATTCACATCATCCAAGCATTCCAACCTTCAACATTCAATACAAGAGCTAGCAATCCATTCCAAGACACATTCAAAGCCTCCATCTCTCCAAGTTTCACAATTGAGAAAAGAGATCATTAGTGATTAGTGACTTGAGAGAGAAAGTGATCCGTGTGTTATTTGTCGCTCTTGTCGCTTGGCCTTTTTGCAATCGTGCTTTCTTTCAATCTTTCATTGCAATCAAACTCACTTGTAATTGAGGCAAGAGACACCAATCTTGTGGTGATCCTTGTGGGAACTTTGTGTTCCAAGTGATTGAGAAGAGAAAGCTCACTCGGTCCGAGGGACCGTTTGAGAGAGGGAAAGGGTTGAAAGAGACCCGGCCTTTGTGGCCTCCTCAACGGGGAGTAGGTTTGCGAGAACCGAACCTCGGTAAAACAAATCCGCGTGTCACACTTCTTATTTGCTTGCGATTTGTTTTCCACCCTCTCTCGCGGACTCGATCATATTTCTAACGCTAACCCGGCTTGTAGTTGTGATTAACTTTGTAAATTTCAGTTTCGCCCTATTCACCCCCCCCCCTCTAGGCGACTATCAACAGCCCTCTCAATCAAGCATAGCAGAAAAGAAGTCTTCGGCTGCTGAAAAACATAAATAAATCTGGGTGAATACACTAGGTATTCCGCAAGCCCACCCCGCTCCCGTAGAGAGAAAGAGACCTATAATATACATGCTTTATTTGGTGTAGTTGAAGTCACTCATCATTTTCTTAGAGAAAGGCAGTTACTGAAAGGTTTTTCCCATAGTCTTAAAAGTAACCAAACCTCAACCACCACTGAGCTTCCCGCTCCCGTGGCCTTGGTTTCTTTCTCCACACCCATTTAACCACATAGTTCCCTTTTTATGAAACTCATAGGAGAAGCTCTAATTGCCATACCATACCAGACTCGTCCATACCAGTGGACATGGACTATTCGAATAGGTTTCAACTCTGCGCAGAGGGGTACACTTTACCCACTAGCCCGGTTTCTGCGATCTCACCGTCGCGAGACCCGAATGCCGGATCTCTTTCCTTACTCGTACGTCCTAACCTTAACGGTTATCCGGAAGGAGTCAGGCCACCACCATGTCCAAACCGGACAAAACTTTCCCCCTCCATATCCTCCCGGTGCTCCCCAGCCTTCTTAACCCTGGGGTTGGACCGCACGAGTTCGGATTGAGTGACTGCCCACATAGTCTCGAGTGGTTGTACGATAAGAGGAGTACAAGTAGTGAAAATGACAAGCCGGTCCTTATATGAGGGGACAATCCTTCTGCTCGCGCCTAAACCAGCCGAGCCAACACCTTAGGCCCTCCCCTAAACCAGGGAGTCCTTGATCATCCCACTCCCAAGGTGATGAGGGTGAGTACCCTTCATCGCATAACTTTTCAAAAAGAGATTTTATTTGGAGAAACACATTGCCCTTCTTTCCAATCCACATTTCGTATCCAGAATGTATATGTTAATGCGGGCCGTCTCTCACTCACAATGCAATATCCCCCCATGATTCCCAGCCTAGGCAGTGGTAGAGAGAATAGGTAATTTATGCATCAAGGGAAGGATGGACTTGCCTTCGTCGAAGCTTTCCTGGCACCGAAGATCTACTTCCGGAAGTTCGGGCTCCGACCCTTCTTCCGGGGCTACGGGTTCCGGATCAAAGGTCCCTGCTTCCCCTAGTAAAACAGTTAATACAACAATACATCAATCAATGGTTTACTAATTGTAGTGTGCCATTTTCGAATACTATTATTCCATGTGACTTAAGCAGTCATTTTAATATTTTTTTTGTGCATAAAATATTGAGAATACTAATTAAAGGAGAAAAAGGATGAAAAAGGAAAAAGAAAAAGGGTTTCAGCTCTGGTGGGCCGGGGGGGGGAAATCCGGCCCAGCCAGACGCAGCGCGCGCGCGCGAGGGCGCCGGCCCAGCTGCGGCCCAACGAGGGTGAGGGCGCGGGCGCGCGAGGAGACGACGCCGTTGCCGCGGGCCGACACGCCAGTGAGAGCGGAGGGGGGGGGGAAACGGCGCCACGGTTGACGGCGGGGCGAACCGGCCGTCCGCGGGGAGGGAACCCGGCCACCGGTGGGCTCGGCGGCGATTCGCCGCCGGTGACCCGGTCCTTTGGCAACGGGTAGGTGCCTTAGCACGGGCAGGGGTTGGCAACCTAGGGGCGGGCTCGATTTGGTCAGAGGAGGTCGGGGAGGGGGTTGTCCGTGGGGAGGCGGCGAAGCTTCGCGGCGGGGTTGCCGTCGGTGAGCTTTGGGTGAGTAATCAGGGTGGGGAAGTGGTGTACTGTGTTCATGGCGGTGTAGCGAAGCTAGGAGGCTTAAGCAATCGCTTGATGGACCAACAGAGGGGCAGGGAGAAGGGAGGGACGGCTCACCGGTGAGGAAGACGATGGCGGCGGCTCTTCCACGAATTGAGCTCGGACGAGGGAGGAGAGGGATGGCCGAGGCCGGTGCGGGGGAAGGAGGAGCTCGGGGCGGCCCTTTTATAGGCGCGCGAGGGAAGGGGAGCGGCGGAGCTTCGCGGCGCCGGTGAGCTGCACAGCGCCAGCCATAAATGCCGCACAGCGCCGCCGATGAGACACCACGGCGGGGCGGTACCGGCGAGGACGTTGGTCAAGGGGGGGGGGGGGACGGGGCGGTGCCAAACTTCCCTGTGCGGCGAGAAGACGGAGGAGGAGACAGAGGTGATGGCCGGAGGTGAACGTGATGAGCCGTACGCGGGGAGGACGATGAAGCGGCTGACAAGCGGGGCCACACTGCCAGTGGGAGTGATCGCGAGCGTGGGCGAAGGGTGGGGCGAGGCTGACCGGTGGGGACGGTTCGTTAGTGAGAGGGAGGCGGAGCGCGGAGCGGGCTTGCGTGCGTGCGGAGGCAGGCCGGAGATGGGTCGAGAGAGGAGGATGAGTGCGGGCGCGCAGGGAGACGAGGCCGCGGGTTTGGGCCGGGAATCGGCCCAGCAGGGGGGAGGGCTTTTCTCTTTTTCTTTTTATTTTCTTATTCCTATTTCCCTTTTTGAATCTTTTTCTTTTGAACAAATTATTTTGTGGATATTCTAGGTGCTGGAAAATAGAATCTAAGTGAGGTGCTTGTGATCAAACAAGGTGTATGCATATGATGAAAGAAAATCTAAGGGAGTTCTTGGAATTAGAGGATGAAAAGGAGGGAAAGGGTAGATTAGGGTTTCAACCCTAGGTTAGGATTTTGGGATGTTACACTATCATCGACCGATATACCTTTTGATCTATGGATTTACCTCCCGTGTCGAGGTCGATATGCCCATTGGTTCCCATGGGTGTCTTGATGGGCTTGACATCCTTCATTCCAAACTTGGTGAGTATATCTTGAATGTACTTCGTTTGGCTGATAAAGGTGCCCTCTTGGAGTTGCTTCACTTGAAAGCCTAGAAAATACTTCAACTCCCCCATCATATACATCTCGAATTTTTGAATCATGATCCTACTAAACTCTTCACAAATAGATTTGCTAGTAGACCCAAATATGATATCATCAACATAAATTTGGCATACAAACAAATCATTTTCAATAGTTTTAGTGAATAGAGTAGGATCGGCTTTGCCGACTTTGAATCCATTAGTGATAAGAAAATCTCTTAGGCATTCATACCATGCTCTTGGGGTTTGCTTGAGCCCATAAAGCGCCTTAGAGAGTTTGTAGACATAGTTAGGATACTCACTATCTTCAAAGCTGGGAGGTTGCTCAACATAGACCTCTTCCTTGATTGGTCCATTGAGGAAGGCACTCTTCACGTCCATTTGGTAAAGCTTAAAGCCATGGTAAGTAGAGTAGGCAAGTAATATACGAATTGACTCAAGCCTAGCTATGGGTGCATAGGTTTCTCCAAAATCCAAACCTTCGACTTGTGAATACCCTTTGGCCACAAGTCAGGCTTTATTTCTTGTCACCACACCATGCACATCTTGCTTGTTGCGGAAGACCCACTTGGTTCCTATAACATTTTGATTAGGACGTGGAACTAAATGCCATACCTCATTCCTTGTAAAATTGTTGAGCTCCTCTTGCATCGCCAACACCCAATCTGAATCTTGAAGTGCTTCCTCTACCCTGTGTGGCTCAATAGAGGAAACAAAAGAGTAATGTTCATAAAAATGAGCAACACGAGATCGAGTAGTTACCCCCTTATGAATGTCTCCTAGGATGGTGTTCACGGGGTGATATCATTGGATTGCTTGGTGGACTCTTGGGTGTGGCGGTCTTTGTTCTTGTTCATCTTCCTTGTCTTGATCATGGGCATATCCCCCTTGATCAATGTCCTCCTCTTGAGGTGGCTCATCTTCTTGATCTTCACCTTCATCATCTTGAGCCTCATCCTCATCTTCAGTTGGTGGAGATGCTTGCATGGAGGAAGATGGTTGATCTTGTGCTTGTGGAGGCTCTTCAAATTCCTTAGGACACACATCCACAATGGACATGTTCCTTAGCGCGACGCACGGAGCCTCTTCATCATCTAGCTCATCAAGATCAACTTGATCCACTTGGGAGCCGTTAGTATCATCAAACACAATGTCACAAGAAACTTCAACTAGTCCAGTGGACTTGTTAAAGAATATATATATGCCCTTGTGTTTGAATCATATCCTAGTAAAAAGCCTTCTACAGCCTTAGGAGCAAATTTAGATTTTCTACCTCTTTTAACAAGAATAAAGCATTTGCTACCAAAGGCTCTAAAATATAAAACATTGGGCTTTTTACCAGTGAGGAGTTCATATGATGTCTTCTTGAGGATTCAGTGTAGATATAACCGGTTGATGGCGTAGCAAGTAGTGTTGACCGCCTCGGCCCAAAACCGATCTGAAGTCTTGTATTCATCAAGCATGGTCCTTGCCATGTCCAATAGAGTTCTATTCTTCCTCTCCACTACACCATTTTGTTGTGGCGTGTAGGGAGAAGAGAACTCATGCTTGATGCCCTCCTCCTCAAGAAAGCCTTCAATTTGAGAGTTCTTGAACTCCGTCCCGTTGTCGCTTCTTATTTTCTTGATCCTCAAGCCGAACTCGTTTTGAGCCCGTCTCAAGAATCCTTTCAAAGTCTCTTGGGTTTGAGATTTATCCTATAAAAAGAATACTCAAGTGAAGCGAGAATAATCATCCACAATAACTAGACAGTACTTACTCCCGCCGATGCTTATGTAAGCTATCGGGCCGAATAGGTCCACGTGGAGGAGCTCGAGTGGCCTGTCAGTCATCATGATGTTCTTATGTGGATGATGAACACCAACTTGCTTCCCTGCTTGGCATGTGCTACAAATCCTGTCTTTCTCAAAATGAACATTTGTTAGTCCCAAAATGTGCTCTCCCTTTAGAAGCTTGTGAGGATTCTTCATCCCAACATGGGCTAGTCGGCGATGCCAGAGCCAACCCATGTTAGTCTTAGCAATTAAGCAAGTATCGAGTTCAGCTCTATTGAAATCAACTAAGTATAGATGACCCTCTAACACTCCCTTAAAAGCTACTGAATCATCACTTCTTCTAAAGACAGTAACACTTGTATCCGTAAAAAGACAGTTGTAACCCATTTTGCATAATTGAGAAACAGAGAGCAAGTTGTAGTCTAAAGAATCTACAAGAAAAACATTGGAAATTGAATGGTCAGGAGATATAGCAATTTTACCCAATCCTTTGACCAAACCTTGATTTCCATCCCCGAATGTGATAGCTCGTTGGGGATCTTGGTTTTTCTCATAGGAGGAGAACATTCTTTTCTCCCCAGTCATGTGGTTTGTGCACCCGCTGTTGATGATCCAACTTGAGCCCCTGGATGCATAAACCTACAAAACAAATTTAGTTCTTGGTTTTAGGTACCCAAACAGTTTTGGGTCCTTTGACATTAGATACAAGAACTTTAGGTACCTAAACACAAGTCTTGGAGCCCTTGTGTTCGCCCCCAACATATTTGGCAACTACCTTGCCTGATTTGTTAGTTAGCACATAAGATGCATCAAAAGTTTTGAATGAAACATTATGATCATTTGATGCAGTGGGAGATTTCTTCTTAGGCATTTTAACATGTGTAGAATGCCTAGAGCTAGAAGCCTCATTCTTATAAATAAAAGCATGGTGAGAATGAGTCTTCTTGGCATGAATTCTCCTAATCTTATCCTCAGGATAACCAGCAGGATACAAAATATAACCCTCGTTATCCTGAGGCATGGGAGCCTTGCCCTTAACAAAATTTGACAATCTTTTAGGAGGGGCATTAAGCTTGACATTGTCCCCCTGTTGGAAGCTAATGCCAGGGCGTCTACCACTATAAAGCATGCTACAAGCATATTTAAATTTCTCATTTTCTAGTTCATGCTCGGCAATTTTAGCATCTAATTTAGTTATATGATCATTTTGTTATTTAATCATAGCAAGGTGATCATGGATAGCATCTACATTAACATCTCTACATCTAGTGCAAATAGAAATATGCTCAACGGTAGATGTAGAGGGTTTGCAATCATTTAATTCAACAATCTTAGCATGTAAAATGTCATTCTCATCTCTAAGATTGGAAATACAAATATTGCAAACATCTAGTTCCTTAGCCTTAGCAATCAATTTTTCATTCTCATTCCTAAGGCTAGCAAGAGAGGCATTCAATTTTTCAATCTTAGCAATCAAATTAGCATTATCATTTCTATGATTGGTAATTGAATCATCACAAATATTTGACTTCTCAACCTTAGCAATCAAATTGGCATTCTCAATTCTAAGGTTGGAAATAGTGTCATGGCAACTACTTAGCTCACTAGTTAATTTTGCATTTTTCTCTACCTCCTGAGCATAAGCATTTTTAGTCTTAACATGCTTTTTGTTTTCCTTAATAAGGAAGTCCTCTTGGCTATCCAAGAGTTCATCCTTCTCATGAATAGCACTAATTAATTCATTTAATTTCTCTTTTTGTTGCATGTTAAGATTAGCAAAAAGAGTAAGCAAGTTGTCCTCATCATTACTAGAATTTTCCTCATCACTAGAAGTGGCATACTTAGTGGAGGATCTTGATTTTACCTTCTTCTTCTTGTCGTCCTTCGCCATAAGACACTTGTGGCCGACGTTGGGGAAGAGAAGTCCCTTGTTGACGGTGATGTTGGCGGTGTCCTCGTCGTCGGAGGAGTCGGTGGAGCTCTCGTCGGAGTCCCACTCCCGGCAAACATGCGCATCGCCGACCTATTTCTTGTAATATCTCTTCTTCTCCTTCTTCTTCCCCCTCTTGTCATTATCCCTGTCATTATCACTAGACAAAGGGCATTTAGCGATAAAATGACCGGGCTTACCACATTTGTAGCACACCTTATTGGAATGGGGCTTGTAATCTTTCCCCTTCCTTTGCTTGAGGATTTGGCAGAAGCTCTTGATGATGAGCGCCATCTCCTCATTGTCGAGCTTGGAGGCGTCGATGGGGACCCTACTCGGTCTATAGTCTTCTTTCTTCTCCTCTATTGCCTTGAATGCAACTGGTTGTGCTTCTGGTACGGAGGAGGAGGCGCCTTGCTCGATGATCCTCTTGGAGCCTTTGATCATCAATTCAAAGCTCACAAATTTGCCTATCACTTCCTCGGGAGACATTAGTTTATATCTTGGATCATCATGAATTAATTGAACTTGAGTGGGGTTAAGAAATACGAGTGATCTAAGAATAACCTTGACCATTTCATGGTCATCCCACTTGGTGCTCCCGAGGTTGCGCACTTGGTTCACCAAGGTTTTTAGCCGGTTGTACATGGCTTGCGGGTCTTCTCCTTGGTTGAGCATGAAGTGACCGAGCTCCCCCTCGATCGTTTCCCTCTTGGTGATCTTCGTCACCTCGTCTCCTTCGTGTGCCGTTTTGAGCACGTCCCAAATCTCCTTGGCACTCTTTAATCCTTGCACCTTGTTATACTCCTCTCGACTTGTGAGTTGAAGTGCCGGATTTGGGCAACTTCGTCCGAATCATAGTCCTCATCCCCTACGGATGGTACCTATATACCAAACTCAACAACGTCCCAAATACTAGTGTGGAGTGAGGTTAGGTGATGCCTCATTTTATCACTCCACATATTATAATCTTCACCGTCAAAAACCGGTGGTTTGCCTAATGGAACGGAAAGTAATGGAGTACGTTTAGAAATGCGAGGGTAGCGTAGGGGGATCTTACTAAACTTCTTGCGCTCATGGCGCTTAGAAGTTACGGATGGCGCGTTGGAGCCGGAGGTGGATGGCGATGAAGAGTCGGTCTCGTAGTAGACCACCTTCTTCATCTTCTTTTTGTTGCCACTCCGATGTGACTTGTGGGAGTGTGATTCTCCCTTTCCCTTGGAACCGGACTCCCTTGATAGAACCTTCCCAAGGCTTGTAGCGGGCTTCTCGCCGGTCACCATCTCCTTCTTGGCGTGATCTCCCGACATCACTTCGAGCAGTTAAGCTCTAATGAAGCACCGGGCACTGATACCAATTGAAAGTCGCCTAGAGGGGGGTGAATAAGCAGAATCTGAAAATTACAAACTTAAGCACAACTACAAGCCGGGGTTAGAGTTAGAAATGTAATCGAGTCCTAAAGAGAGGGCGAAAATAAATCACAAGCAAATAAGAAGTGAGATGCGGTGATTTGTTTTACCGAGGTTCGGTTTTTGCAAACCTACTCCCCGTTGAGGTGGTCACAAAGACCGGGTCTCTTTCAACCCTTTCCCTCTCTCAAACGGTCACCTAGACCGAGTGAGCTTCTCTTCTCAATCAATTAGGACACTAAGTCCCCACAAGGACCACAACACAATTGGTGTCTCTTGCCTTGATTACAATTGAGTTGGGAACAAGAAAGAAAGAAGAAGAAAAGTGATCCAAGCGCAAGAACTCAAAAGAACACAAATGTCACTCTCTCTAGTCACTATTTGATTAGGATGAACTTTGGACTTGGGAGAGGATTTGATCTCTTGTTTGTGTCTTGGAATGAAGTCTAGAGCTCTTGTATTGAATGCAAATGGCTGAAACTTGGATGCCTTGAATGTGGGGTGGTTGGGGGTATTTATAGCACCAACCACCAAAGTGGCCGTTGGGGAAGGCTGCTGTCGTATGGCGCACCGGACAGTCCGGTGCGCCACCGGACACTGTCCGGTGCGCCAGCCATGTCACCCAACCGTTAGGGTTCGACCGTTGGAGCACTGGCGAATTGGGTCACTGGACAGTCTGGTGGTGCACCGGACAGGTCCTGTAGACTGTCCGGTGCGCCTTCTAGCGCCTGCTCTGACTTCTGCGCGCGCAGGCGCGCACTGTAGTGCATTTATTGTTCTCTGCAGACGACCGTTGGGGCGAAGTAGCCGTTGCTCCGCTGGCACACTGGACAGTCCGGTGTTACACCGGACAGTCTGGTGAATTATAGCGGAGCGGCCTCCCAAATTCCCGAAGCTGGCAAGTTCAGAGTCGATCTCCCTGGTGTACCGGACACTGTCCGGTGGTAAACCAGACACTGTCCGGTGGCACACCGGACAGTCCGGTGCGCCAGACCATGGCTGCCTTCGGTATACTTTGCTCCTTTGTTTTGAACCCTTTCTTTTATCTTTGTATTGGTTTGTTGTGAACCTTTGGCACCTGTAGAACATATTTTCTAGAGCAAACTAGTTAGTCCAATAATTTGTGTTGGGCAATTCAACCACCAAACATCATATTGGAAAAGGTTTGACCCTATTTCCCTTTCATGGAGCACTAGACTCTAATAGCTCAATTTAGTTGTCAGCTCACTATTTAAGTTCGCAAAAGTTTCAGATTTTTCTAGCAAACCTTTATAATCATTTTGAGAGCTAATCAACTTATTTTTTAAAGTTTTAAGTTGAGCTTTTTCCTTAGTGCAAACATCCTGAAAACATTTAACGACTTCCGCAAGCTCATCTATAGAAGGCTTTCCCTCACCTTCATCATCACTAGAGGATGGAATGCTCATTTTACCTCTTGCCATAAGGCATTTGTGTGATGACCGTGATGAGCGTGATGAGGACCGGTGGCTGCGCGTCCTTGGAGGTTCATCTTCACTTGAAGAATCATCCCAAGTTCTGACACTTGTTAGCGCCTTGCCTTTGCTCCTCTCCTTTTTGGGTTCGGCCATAGTTGGACAGTTGTCCCTGAAGTGGCCCTTCTCCCCGCATGCGAAGCATCCTCTCTTTCTTTGCTTTATCCTGTCAATGTTAAAGAGAAGATCTTCGACCTACAGGGGCACACCCATTAGATTAATCTTGCGGATCATCCCCATTACCTTTCCGACACGTCGGATTGTTTCTTCGTCCTTAGAGGATGATGTGCATGGTTGATTATCTTCATTATCATCACTTTCTTCTTCTTCCTCTTCTTCACTTGAGGAACTTGGAGTGGGAGCCTTCTTTTGCCCTTCCTTTCATCACATGCAAAAGCATATGGCCTTGAGGAAGTTGGCTCCTCTCCCCGACATATTTTTTGCGACATCTCAAAAGCCACGATTTTCCCAATCACAATGGTCAGGGTCATGTTACTCAAGTCCTCCATATTGTGAAGGATGGTGATGATGCTCCCATACCTTTTTTTTGTGGTAGCAGGGAGATAATCTTCCTTACAATGTCCGCATCACCTAGCTTATTAATGCCAATAGAATTGAGCTCATTGATAATTAGATTCAAACGAGAATACATGTCACTAACAAGCTCATCATCTTTCATAGCAAAAGAATTATACTCATTTAAGACTAGGCAATGTTTTTGCTCACGGACATTGGATGTGCCGTCATGGAGCTCATACAATTTTAGCCAAATTTCATTAGCAGTTTTCAAGGTAAATACTTGATTAAAAATATCCATGCTAAGAGATTCGTACAAGCAATTTTTGGCTTTAACATTTAAATGAATTTCTTTTTCCTCACTCGTGGTGGGTTTCTCGGGATTCTTAGGGGGTATCATCCCGTCACGAGTGACTCTCCAAACACCTAGATCAACTGCCTCTAGGTAACAAGCCATTCTAGCACTATAATATGGGAAGTTAGTGCAGTCAAAGTGTGGTGACCTATGGGTATCCATCCCTTCCTTTAAAAAGCGTCGGCTCTTTTAGCGGTGAAGCTAAAGCGTTTCAAATGAGCCAAACCAGGCTCTGATACCACTTGTAGGAAACGGGTGACGCCTAAGAGGGGGTGAATTAGGACTTCTAAAACTTTCACTAAACTAGGACACAAATAATTCTTGAGGTCAAAACCTATGCAAATAATCAAACTAGAATGTGCAAACTAGGTTTTGTCTAAGTGTCGCTATCTCTACCGCAATAGCTAAGTTTCAATCTACACTATGTAAGTATGAATACAAGACTGAAACTGAAATGCTTAATATAAATACAGAAACTTAAAGAGCAAGGTAGAGATGCAAACTCTCGTGGATGACGCTGGTATTTTTGCCGAGGTATCCGAAACAACTCAAGGTTCCGACTAATCCTCGTTGGTGCCCCTACGCAAAGGGAAGCCCACGCGAGGGCCAAGCACCTCGGTCGAGTAACTCCATAGAGAGCCGCGAGCCTTCTCCACGCGCAAGTGGTGCTCCGCTTTTGGCTCCTCTCGGATGCTCCCCGCCATCTCCACTATCGAGCTTCTGGCTGAAAATGCCACGGGTCTCGTTCCCTCCGGTACACGGTGGCGGCCATGACACAAACGCGGTTGCCACGGTCTTGCAAGACTCTCGCCCCACTCGGTACAATTATAATGGCTCGTGCAAGAGCCGAGGGGTTGGTGGTTTGTCTAAACTCACTCAACTAACTATGATTCACCTAGAGCAAGCGCTAAAGCGGTCTAACTAACCTAAGCACTTCGCAAAGCACCTATGCTAATCACCGAGTGGTTCTATTAAGCACTTGGGTGTAAGAGCACTTGGGAATGTCTACTATATGGTTTGGTATGTCTCTTGGGCTCCCACACTTGAGAATGGCCGGTTAGAGTGGTATTTATAGCCCCAAAACCCAATTCTAGTCATTGACAGAAAGCAACAGCTTTCTATCGTCGGGCGCACTGGACAGTTCGGTGCACCACCGGACAAGTACTATGCAGTGTCCGGTGCACGCCACGATAGCCGACCGTTGGATCCGACCGTTACCCGATTGTCCGGTGCACACCGGACAGTCCGGTGCTACAGCCCGAGGGCGCCTGTATGCGACCCCTCTGCGAAGACTGTCCGGTTGTCCCACCGGACAGTCTGGTGCGCACCGGACAGGTACTGTTCACTGTCCGGTGCGCCACCAGGCGCTGGTAACAGCCCTTTTCTAGAGTTTCTTCGCTGATTCCTTCGGGCTTCATTTGTTCTTGAGTCTTGGACTTCTGTGCTTCTTTTTATGTCTTCTTTTGAGGTGTTGCATCCTCATTGCCTAAGTCCAATCCTCTTCGTATCATATGAACTATAATTATAAACACTAGCAAACACATCAGTCCACAGATTGTGTTAATCATCAAATACACAAACACAAAACTCATTAAGCCAAATGGCCCGGGGTCCATTTTCCTTACAGACCCAATAATTCCAACAAATCACACAATGAGGTGGATAAAAAGCAGGAGCCAATGCTCTATAGTGAAGATTATATGGGTGCAAGCAATGTTACAAGAATTGAAAATACGAAGTCCTCGTGCTGCAAGTTATGGTGTTACAGCTTAGGTGTCATGTATCTTTTAGCTAATCTAGTATCCATGCTAGGACTAAGCTCATAGTAATTAATTATTATTTTATTCAAAACGATGTCTACTAGAAATTAATTTTGGGCTGATTGGTGTACAAGTTGTCGATGGCTTTATAAAGGCTCTTAGGCTATCTCCAGCAGCTTATCTTTTTCATACCATATTCAAACTCCACTCTACGAACAATGCAGTCTATTATTGTCGGCGTTTCGGACCCGAGGGGTCCCTGGACCGATAAGTGAGATTGTCGCTGCGTGCCCCTGCCCAGATGGGTTGGCGCGGGATGGAACACAAGAGGTGGGGGAAGCCTTGTATTATCCTGCACCAGGGGTGCCGCTCGTAGTAGGGGTTACAAGCACGTCGCGAGAGGGAGAGAGAGATAGAGAGGGAGCTTGTTCGTCCGCTCCTTCCCCCGCGCGAACCCCCTTCCAGGATGGCCCTGGACCTCCCTTTTATAGACGCAAGGAGAGGGCCCAGTCGTACAATGGGGGGTGTAGCTATGCGCTAACGTGTCCGGCAGAGAAATGCCTAAGCCCTGTGTACATGCCAACGTGGCTGTCGGGGGAGAGCGTGAGCCCTGTACACGTGATAGTGTGGCCGTCGGAGAAGCACCTGAGCCCTGTAGGAGCACAGCTAGCAGTGCGGCAAGGATCCTGCTGACGTCTCCTTGCTGCCGTAAGGGGCTGAGAGCCACCGGCGTCATGGTTGCACGCGCGACACCATCATTACTCGTCGCCGGGGTAAGCCAGATGGGACGCCGGTCTTGTTCCTTGTAGCTTGAGCTGGCTAGGGATAGGGTAATGATGTATCCCCTGTTGGCGCGGTCGGTCCAAGCCCAAGGTCGGGCGAGGCGGAGACTTCTCTTGAGGCCGAGGCCGGGGTCGGGTGAGGACGCGATTCCTCCCGAGATCGAGGTCGAGGCCGAGTCCGGGGGTCGGGCAAGGCGGAGACCTCCTCCCGAGGCCGAAGCTTGAGGTCGGGCGAGGCGGAGCTTCCTGTTGCGCCCGAGACCGAACTTGGTGGTTGACTGTGACTTGTTGTCAGCTTTGCCTGGGTGGTTGGCACGGCAGTCGGAGCGGGGCGGGCGGCGCTGTTTTCCCGTCATATTGGACAGTAAAAGAGAGGGGCGAAGTGACTGCGGTCACTTTGGCCTATCCGACTGAGGCGCGTGTGTCAGGATACGGCGTCAGCCGTCCCCTGCATCGAATGCGCCTGCGAAGCGGTCGGTTGGTGAGGCGGTCCAGCCAAGGTTGCTTCACAACAAAGCCTGCCCGAGCCGGGCTTCGGGAGAGACGAGGAGGTGCCCGCTGCCTGAGGCGGCCCTCGGGCGAGGCGTGAACTCGTCTGGGACTACTGCTCCAGCCCAAGGCTGGGCTCGGGCGAGGTCGCGTCCCTTGTGTAGACGAAGCCTTGACTTGAACCGCGCCCGTCAGTTGGTCGGAGGGTGTTTACCAGCCGTGATTAGGAGTGTTGGGGGTACCCTAATTATGGTACCCGACAGTAGCCCCCGAGCCTCGAAGGGAGTGTTGGTACTCGCTTGGAGGCTTTTGCCGCATTTTTTGTGAGGGGACCGGCCTTTCTCGGTTTTGCTTTGTTCTGGTGGGTGCGCGCGAGCGCACCTGCTGGGTGTAGCCCATGAGGCCTCGGAGGAGTGGTTTGACTCCTCTGAGGTCTTAATGCTTTTCGTGGTGCCTCGGCCGGTCTGATCGTTCCCTCATGCGGCCTGGCCGTAGCTCGGGTGCATGGTCAGGTTCCGAGTTATCACGCTGGTTTGTTGACACTGTCAACAGTTTGGCCGTAGCCGGGTGCGAGAGCAGCCCCCGAGCCTCTGCACGGAGCGAGAGGACGATCAAGGACTTTCCCGACTTTTATCATACGCCCCTGCGTTGCCTTTCCGCAAGGAGGAGGGGGGAAAGCGCCATGTTGCCCTCGGAGGGCGCTGAACATGGTGTTTCTATAGAGCTGCTAACGGGTGATCCGAGTGGACGCCCGTGCCCCATTTGTTAGGGGTCGGCTGGTGGCCCAGAGGCGCGCTCCAAAAGTACCTGCGGGTGATTCGTCGGACCCAGACCCCTTCCACAGGATCCGAGGGCTCGATGCCTCCCTCCGATGGGATTCCGTTACAAATCGTTCCCGCCGGTCTCAGAAATGTCCTAGGGTACCTCGGGAGTGTAACCCGAGCCTCAGCCATGTATCGGACGTACCCAGAGTCATCCCTCACTCTACATGCTCTAGGGCGACTGTCGAACCCTTCCAAGGGGCCAGCCTTCGAACCCCTGATCAGTAATGGGCGCGGAGCCCGAGCGCTCTGGGGCGGCTATCGAACCCTTCCGAGGGGCCAGCCTTCGAACCCCTGATCAGTAATGGGCTTTGAAGCCCGAGTGCTCTAGGGCGGCTGTCGAAACCCTTCCGAGGGGCCAGCCTTCGAACCCCTGATCAGTAGGAGGGTTCGGGACCCGCTTCCTTCGCCGAGAAGGATCCTTTCCGAAACATCCTGAAAGTCGCCTAGAGAGGGGGGTGGATAGGCGGAACCTGAAAATTAAAACTTTATCCCCCAACTAGATCCCTTGATTAGTGGTTAGAACAAGATATATAATTATCGGAGTATAAAAACTAAGTCCTTGCTTGAAAAGAGTATTGCTTTCAAATAATACGGAATTGATAAGACAATACAACTAATAAGTCTATGAGAATAAAGCAAGAAGGCTTAAATGAGAAGAGCAATAAGTCAAGTTGTTTCTTGCGAAGTGTTGCTTCACTAAATGAGAATTTAACTTGAAGCAACACCAAATGATATTAACAAATAATAGCACAAGAAAACTTAGAGTAAGGGAAAGCAAACAAATCACAGGCAATAAACACAAATGACACGGGTAATTTGTTTTACCGAGGTTCGGCCCTCGAAGGCCTAGTCCCCGTTGAGGAGTCCACTAAGGATGGGTCTTTTTCAACCCTTTCCCTCTCTCCACCGATCACACAAGGATCGACGAGCTCTTCTTCTTCTCAAGGATCACTCTCGATCCCGCAAGGACCACCACACTCTTTGGTGTCTCTTGCTAGCTTTTACAAGCCTCCAAAACTTTGGAGGAAGTTCAATGGGAGTCAAAACTCCACGCGCAAATGAACACAAAGATGTAGTACACACTATCTCTCAATGAATCTCACAAGGCACTAGAGCTAAATCACACGAGAGGCTTTCTTTTGCTTGCTCTCGCTTTTGTGGCACTTGTGTGGGTTGTAGTGGTCTAAATCTTGTGTATAGGATGGATCAATGAATATATGTGGTTGGGAGGGCTTGAGTATGTCAACTAGATGACTTGGAATGTTACTTGGACTCCCACACCTTGAAGTGGCCGGTTGGGGTGGTATTTATAGCCACCATCCAAAAACTAGCCGTTGGAGAAGCTTGATGGCGATGGGCGCACCGGACAGTCCGGTGCGCCACCGGACAGTGTCCGGTGTGCCGCCATGTCATCCTCCTGTTAGGGCTCGGAGCCGGTCGACCGTTGGAGGCTTTGTCCTCATGCGGCACCGGACAGTCCGGTGCGACACCGGAATGTCCGGTGCCCCTCTGACCGTCTGCTCTGACATCTGAATTTTACTGTTCACTTTGCAGAGTCGACCGTTGCGCGCAGATAGCCGTTGCTCCGCTGGTGCACCGGGCAGTCCGGTGTGCACCAGACACTGTCCGGTGAATTATAGCGGAGCTGCGCCTGGGAAACCCAAAGGTGAAGAGTTCGAGCTGAAGCACCCTGGTGCACCGGACAGTCCGGTGCGCCAGACCAGGGCAGCCTTCGGTTATCCCTTGCTCTCTTTGTTGAACCCTTTTCTTGGTCTTTTTATTGGCCTTTTGTGAACCGTTGGCACCTGTATAACTTATAGACTAGAGAAAACTAGTTAGTCCAAATATTTGTGTTGGGCAATTCAACCACAAAAATCAATTAGAAAATAGGTGTAAGCCTCCCTTTCACATCCCCTTTCCCGGTCCCTATAGCGAGAGAGAGAGAAGAGGAGGGGAAGGGTATGTATTTAAATAAGGTGGCACACCTTTTCTGACGCGGTCATCATGGCGGAGGTGAAACGACGCCCGCCTCGCCTGCCAGAGGTGTCGCTTGCTCCGCTGGGGAGTTAATGCGACGGGATGGGCGACTCGCGTGGCGCCCGTTGTGCGTGCGAGCCGTTCGAGGAACAGGACACGGGTGTGTCGTCTTCACGCCGTGGGAGAGAGCTCTCCCGTTGCTTCAAGAGGGGACACGAGCCTGCGGGCGATTTGACCGCTACTTTCATTCATCTGCTGCTGCCATTACTGCCGGCCCACTTTTGGGGCCATGCCAACCGCCGCACCTATCCCTGCAGCTGACTGACCCGTGATTGTTGCCCTGAATTGGCACTGTTGGGTCATGCGCGGGGCTACCTCGAGTCGCGGCACCGGTTCCGCAGTCGAGGAGGCACAGCATTCGGTGCGGGTGGCGGTGCAGTTTCTTGCACGTCGTAACCGGCGCGCCGGTTACATGACATGTGGGCTCGCTTCCTTTGCGCTGGTCCACCGGATGTGGTCGAAGCCGAAAGGGTGCACAGTCACGGTGCGGTTGGATGCCTGTCGTGTGGCAGTCCACCCTTTCGGGCACTGGTTTCTGCGAAGATGGGAGAGCGCTTGTAACCGCGGGACGGTTACATGCCTCGTGTGCGGCGGTTTGCCTTCTTCGCGCTTCAAATCAGCTCATATGTCGTGGGGGTCCCAGCCCCCGTGTCGTAGGGGGAGAACCCTGGAGTATGTCAGTGGAGACTTTGCCCATGACGCTAAGGGGTGCAAGTGAGGAGGTCTGCCTATAAAAGGGGATCAATTCCCCAGGCAGTGGTCATGCCTTCGTTCTCCCCTCATGCATTGCGCCCTTCCACCTTTCGAGCCCCCGGATGGGGTGCACCAGCGTCGCCTTGCTCTTGCTATCGTTGGAGGAGCGCAGCCCCGTGGAGATCGGCGCCCTTCAGCCATCGCTCAGCTTCAAGGATTTTCGTCGTGCAGCCCAGCTGCATTCCCTCACCAATGGTCAGTTTGGTGGGGAGAAGCAAGCCGGGCTGCGGCCTCCGCCCTGCCCTCAGCTTCAAGGATCTTCGTCATCTGGGCTGAGGCAAAGGAGCGCACCGAGTGGGGGTTGCCTCCGCGTGGGTCGGTGACCCTTTTCTTCCCCTAGCATTTGGGGGAGAAAGGCATCCTCCTGCCCTGCAGAGGTGTCCTCCAGCCATGCGGGGGAAGGCGAACAACTGCTCCCTGGACAGGGTGCAGCTTTCCGTCCTTTATCCGGGCGGCGGTCGTGCCGCGTGCGGGCCGGCCACGTCTAGGTCCTCCTCGCACCGTCAGCCGCGTCGGGGGGTCACTCAACACGTCGTTCACCGCGAGGGCGGTACTCGTGTTCTGGGACTGCCTCGGTGAGGACGGGAGTGAGGACCTTCCGGTGCGCTTTGGGGCGGCCGCTGTTCGCCGGCGCGGTGTCGGTGGGTTCGACCCCACGAATGGCACCCTCCGACTCTTCGGCCTTAACGACTTGTCCTCGCCCCTCGTGTGGGGACGTGGGCGAGGGCCCTTTCATAGCAGCGTTTGTCCTGAGGTCATCGCTGCTACTGTTTAGCCGCCCGAGGTGGAGGTCGTTGTCTCTGCTGCTGCAGAGGTCGCCGGCGAGCCGCTTGGAATTTGTTGTCCCGCTGGCCCTCTGGTGTGGAGGTTGTTCATACCCGCAGGAACGAAACCGGAGTCCCGTTTGTAAGGGGATATACTAGGTTTTTGCCGGAGCAAAATGTAACCGCTTCAAGTACTTAGACATTTGTCGTAGGTCGGGAGAACCACCGAGGGTTCTGCCGATGTCTAAGTCTGTGTAGCATAGTTACCCCAAGTATACGTGTTTGTTCTTTGCGGCTGTCGAGGCCTGAACATTTGGGTATTCGAGTATAAAGCTGTGTTTCTTCCTCATTTCGAGCGCTGGGACTTGCCTGTTGGTTAGCCAAACCACTTAACCGAGCGTGAGTTGCCTTTCGCGGAAGGTGACGAGTGAGGTATCCGTATCCCGGAGGCGTAGGAGTCCCTCGGCTCGGTCGGCCTTGCCACTCTAGGCCTCTCTTGCTCAGTTTTTTAGAACCCTCGGCTGCTCTGCGATGAGCCGGAGCCGGAGGCAGCGCGGTCGGCGCGGACAGAGGCGGAGTCCGCTCGAAAAGAAACTTCATCGGCCCGGGAGCTGGCGGCTTCCCAGGCCGAGGAAGATGTGGCAGCAGCAGCTGGAGCTTGGCCAAGACATCCGCTGGCGCGGTGCTGGCGTCCTCCCTTGGGTGGAGATCCCTTCGCCCGGGTCACCGTCCGAGGCCGGGCCAGGTTCCGCCGAGGGTGGAAACAACGCCGAGGGTGCTGCTGCTCCCCCTGCCGATGCCTGAACCTGCAGGAACAGTTTGTCTGTAGCATGCGCATGTTTTTCGCAGCCACTGTGGCCTAAACACTTTATCATCGTGTTAAAAAGCTGCGTTTTCTTTCCTCCCGTTTTGAGCATCATGACATGTCTGTCAGTAGCAGAATCGTTTATCCAAGCGAGAGTTACTTTTCACGGAAGGTGATAAGTGAGGTATCCGTATCCCGGAGGTGTAGGAGTTCCTCGGCTCGGTCGGCCTCACCGCTTACGTGCACTCTCATTTGGTCGTAGGATTCCGCTATTGATACAGTCGAGAAGGCACAAAAGTCATTTTCTACCAGAGTGTTTGGACTTGTTCGGTAGCAGGATTGCTTACCCGAGCATGAGTTACTTCTCGCGGAAGGTGATGAGTGAGGTATCCGTATCCCGGAGGCGTAGGAGTTCCTCGGCTCCGTCAGCCTTGCCGCTTACGTGTACTCTCGTCGTTTTTAGGATCCCGCTATCGATACGGAAGTCGAAAGCACGAAGGTCGTTTTGGTAGAAAATTTTTCCCGAGGAAAATTTTGACGCATAGGGGGTTCCCCCCTTCTAGCCCCCGAGGGAGGGTCGGGCTTTGCTGAGGCAAGGCCGACCCTTCCTTGACGGTTAGACTTCATGTATGTAAAGAAAACGAGGTACATGAACGACTTAAAACATCTTAAGGGTAGAAGCGACGTAGCTGTTGGATGTTCCAAGCATTGCTGTAGACCTCGCCTTGGTCGTTGGCCAGCTTGTATGTTCCGGGCTTCAAAATCTTAGCGATGATGAAGGGCCCTTCCCAGGGAGGAGTGAGCTTGTGGCGCCCTCGGGCGTCCTGTCGCAGACGAAGCACCAAGTCTCCCACTTGGAAGCCTCGGGGCCAAATGCTTCGGGCGTGGTAGCGTCGCAGAGACTGCTGGTACCGTGCCGAATGTAGTAAGGCAACGTCTCGAGCCTCTTCGAGCTGGTCCAGCGAGTCCTCTCGGCTGGTCTAGTTGCTTCGGTCGTCGTACGCCCTAGTCCTCGGGGAGCCGTATTCTAAGTCCGTGGGGAGGACAGCCTCGGCCCCATAGACTAGAAAAAATGGCGAGAAACCCGTGGCACGACTCAGCGTCGTCCTCAGACTCTAGACCACCGAGGGTAGCTCTTTCATCCACCACTTGCCAAACTTGTTGAGGTTGTTGTAGATCCTCGGTTTGAGTCCCTGCAAAATCATACCGTTGGCACGCTCCACCTACCCATTCATCATGGGGTGAGCTACGGCGGCCCAGTCCACACGGATGTGGTGGTCGTCGCAGAAGTCCAGGAACTTTTTTCCGGTGAACTGCATGCCATTGTCGGTGATGATGGAGTTTGGGACCCCAAATTGATGGATGATGTTGGTGAAGAACGCCATCGCCTGCTCGGACCTGATGCTGGTCAAGGGTCGGACCTCGATCCACTTGGAGAATTTGTCGATGGCGACCAGCAGGTGCGAGAAGCCCCCGGGTGCCTTCTGCAAGGGACCGACGAGGTCTAGACCCCACACAGCAAACGACCAGGTGATGGGTATCGTCTACAGAGCCTGAGCGGGCAGGCGTGTCTGCTTTGCGTAGAATTGACACCCCCGGCAGGAGCGAACAATCCTAGTGGCGTCGGCCACCGCGGTTGGCCAGTAGAAATCTTGTCGGAAGGCATTCCCCACGAGGGCTCGAGGTGCTGCATGGTGGCCGCAAGCCCCCGAGTGTATTTCTTGCAACAGCTCTTGTCCTTGGGCGATGGATATGCATCGTTGGAGGATTCCCGAGGGGCTGCGGTGATAGAGCTCCTTTTCATCACCCAGCAAGATGAACGACTTGGCGCACCGAGCCAGTCGCCGAGCTTTGGCCTTGTCGAGGGGAAGCTCTCCTCGGAGGAGATATTCTAGGTACGGGGTCTGCCAGTTTGGATCTGGTGTGACCCCATTCTGTTCCCCCTCGACGGGCAAGGCCTCCTCCTCGATGGCTGAGGGTACCTCGGGCTCGGCCGAGGCCTCCTCGGGCTCGGGCGAGGGTACCTCGGGCTGGGCCGAGGCTTCCTCGGGCTCGGGCGTGTCGTCGATCTTGACGGATGGTTGATGTAGGTCTCTGGAGAAGACGTTCGGGGGAACCATTGTGACGGAACCTCCCAAGTAATTAGGCGCACCTATAGTTGTCCTTGTCCTTCGGACCTCAGATAATCCTGTAGGTGCCCCTAAACTACTTGATAAGTTTAGTATCTTTTTCCTTACCTTTCTAGGAACGTTTCACCCGTCTGACAGACAATATGTTCATCAGAGATGCGGAAATGCGGAAGTGGTTACATAAACTTACATTTATTGAAAAGTAAGAGTAAGTCGTTTAATACAGACCAGAGAGTGCTGAAAAGTATTATTACAATACCTGGGAGGTAAAAAATCCTCCCATTAAGTTCTTTACACAAAAGTTTTTAAGGAGGACCTGGTTCTCCGGTAGCTTCATTCTTGATTATCTTCACTTTTCACCACCTTGGTACAGAAACAACCAAAGTTTGTTGTCTCCTCACCTAAAAACAACGGGGGAATAAACCCTGAGTATGGAATTACCCAGCAAGTCTTACCCGACTAAAGAAAAGACTCTCAAGGGTATGCTGGTCATATGGGAGTCAAGGTAAGGCTTTTCAATAATCAAAGACTCTGTTTTGCAGAAAAGCTTACTATGAGTGGATCCTTAAAATTCCAATTTTACTTGTCAGGTTAAGTAAAGTTACCTGCATCTAGAGTTCTGTCTACCCTAGTTCAAGCACTTGACCTGCACTAGCCAATTTCTTATCAACCCTTCATCTTCACTGGAGTTCTACGTGTAGCACTTAACCCTTGCATATGTCAACCCGCCACCGAGTTTCTTAAGACCAGATCAGGTTCACGCAAACCGAGAGCACAGATACACCACCGTCCAGCCTCTTGCCACGGAGGGTACACGCTACTCTCGCCACCGCTCCACGCCAATTTCGTGTTATCTTATTCTGGCCTTAGTCCACCCGAGGCAAAGCTTACCCATGACGAGGCATGTGACCAGTTAAAGGGTCCTCGGTCAGCAGGCTTACATCGAGACAACCCTTAATCAACTCAGACGGAGACACTACACCGAGACTCTCTTTCTCGTGCAAGTCACCCGCCCGGTCTCAGCTTACTCATTTAACCCCAAAGGTTGGTACCTGACAGAGGTACATCTTTTCCGATGTTGAATCCATCACGGCCGTGATGGAATCACCATCAAGTTTTATTTTGAAAACAACCCTCCCACTTTGCCAAACATCTTTTGTAAAACAAATCCTTTTGCTTTTCTAGAGCAATACTAAGCATAGTAAAACCTTTTATAAAAACAGGGGGTTCAAGGAAGGTAATCAAATCCAAGGAAGTAATGCAGGAATTGTTTAAGCAATCAACACCTATCACCTAGTGCATCAAGCAAGTGAGAAAGATTTTAAAACACAAGGGGGTGGCAAATGCACCGGGGCTTGCCTTTGTTTATGGGTGAGTCAGGCTCAGATCCACAAATATCGAAGTAGAAACAGTTCTCAGCCTGTGTCTCCAAAGGTGGTGGTACTTGCTCTTCAGTGGCTTCTACTTCTTCCTCGTGTTCTAATCATAACCATATATATGTATAAGAATGAATGCCATGTAATGCTCATGAGGGTGCAAAGATAATACAAATTGATTATCTAAATCTTGAGTACAACTTTCCTTCACGGGACTCCGAGAACTTAGGGTTTCCAGAGTCAGTAAAGGAGTTCACAGGGCAGGGGGGTGTTTTGGGGTTTGGTGACCAAACAAAGTCCAAATCAACCCAATTCCTACCCAAGGCTTCTAAATAATATGAGGAGCTCATATAAAAACTTTGAGCATTTTTGGGATTACCATTTATCTTTTAAAAATCCAGAACTACTATCTTAAACTATTTTAAATACCTTAAAATTCCTGATTTAACATAAAAATCATGAAACTATTATTATTAAATTCTAGGGAAAATAAGAAGGCTAGGAAAATTGGTTTCACAATTTTAGGATTTTTCTACAATTTATAACAAATTTCCCAAGTTCTTCTGAAAAAGAAAAAGAAAAAGATTCAACAGGTCTGGGCCGGTTTCAGCCCGGACAGCCCAAATCCAGAGGGAAAGGCGCCCGCGCCCCCGCGTGCGCTGGCGACTTTGCACAAGGGTCCCCGGGGTTTTGGCTAACTGAAAATGAGTTCCTATTACTGTTTCTTGTGTCACTGACAGATTGCAGATAAGCCCTCCACCTTCTATCTCTTCGCAAACCAAAGTCCACGACGGCGTTCACGCGTGGAGAGACTCCGGCGAGGTCCTGGACCGGCCAATTGGGGCTATGACCGGCGCCTAGGCTAAGACTAAACCAAATCCATGACTAGGGGAGTATTCCCCCCAACATAATTGCACTAGAGATCAAGAGGTGTGCTCTGGCCACGGTGGTCGTGGACATCACGACAATACCATCGTGTTCCTAGCGATTGGCGGGCTCCTAGCTCAATTCAGTGGCTCGGCAAGCATCGTAGACTTAAGGGAACGCTTGAACAAGGAAGAGGAGGAGATGAACTGACCGGGAGGGGCTGGCCGCGGTGAGGTGGGTTCACGGTGGCGGAAACCAGTTTTGGGGAGAACAAGAAATTCGCGCGTGCTGGTGGCTGATCGAGGGTGGGAGCGGGTGCTATAGCTTCGGGATGACTTAGCGCAGTAGCCCGAGCCATCAATTTATAAGAGGCTTCGTCGGTGGCGCTTAATTTGGCCGGGCCGTGCGGGTGACCGGAGATAAGGAGGAACGCGGGTGCGGTGAATCCGTGTCCACCGTCATGGCAACCTCCCCGTCGACGATGGGACGGCTATAGGGAGTTACGGCGACGCGGTGGAAAGGCTTGGACACGCGGCACAGGCCGTGCGACGGTGATCACCGGCGTTCTTATCCACTTCCGCCGCGGTAACGATGATACGGTGGCCGAAGTTATTTAACGGCTGAAGTTTATCCCCGGCGGTGACCTCCAAGCGTTATCCACACGGTCCGCACGAATTGCAGCAAAGGATCGACCACCGGCGATGACTCACCGGCGACGAGCCAACCAGCTGGCGGTCTGATCCCCAATGGTCTACTGTACCATCGTGAACTGCTTATCAGTGCGCCTGACAGTCAATGTTTGGATCGATTTTGCTCTCAATTCTTAGTGATAATCCATGTCAAGCTTTGCAGCAAAAGTGTAGAGCAATACTCCATCTACAACTTTGTAATATGATGATGCCACAAAAACCCATTGGATCATGCTTGAATTTAAGCTTGAAGTTGATGGCATCAATCTGTTAGTCTGGTTTTCAGACTGAACCAGCTTGACAGTCCAACTTTGGGCTGAATTATCTCCAAATTTCTCATAAGAACATGGCTTGCACTCTTAAGCCAAGTTGTTCTCCTATAATTGGGCTACAATTTTGATGTGGTGACCTAGGGCAAAAACCCTAGAATTTGAAAGATACAAGGTTCCAAAGTTGAGCCCTCAACACTGAATTTCAGACTTAAAATAGAACCTAATTGAGGTCCATTTTGCATTTGAGTCCAAAACTCAATATTTGGCTTTCAAGTCCACACATTTGTGGACCAAAGGACTTAAGAAACTTATTTGACTTGGTTTTTGCACTTTAGTCCCAAAAGTGGACTAATTTTGCACATAGGTCCCTAGGGTTGGGATTTAGGGTTTTCCAGGGTTCTAATTGAGATTTTTGGTATCCCAGGGGTATAAATGTGATTCAACTTTGTTTTTGGGGACATTTTATGACTCTTTCCCTAAAGCCTTTAGGTTTTCTCATCTTGGGTTAAGTTTTACCCCTTTTGAGTCTTATTTAGGGTCAGGTTCCCTATCCAGGGTCCTATTTGCAAAACACCAAATATAATACACTTGTTTAAAATTTTTACCTAGTGAATGCACTCTAAGTGTATCAAACATATGCAATGCCAATGTTTATGATGTCATGCTCAAGTTTTAGTTACAGTAACACCAGGGGTGTTACATCCTTCCCCCCATAAAAGAATCTCGTCCTGAGATTTAAAGTTCTAGGGTGAGTAATGGAAAAGGAAATGTGTCACATTTTTATTCCCTTATTTCTGGTACAAGGCAGGGGTGGTGTGGGGGTCGCTTCTGTATTACAATAACTATATACTTTACAAATTACATGAGGCTAGAAAGCCTGGGAAATTCTTATTCAAAAAGTCTTGAGTTTCCCATGTAGCCTCTTCTTCTGAATGTTGGTTCCACTGTATCTTATAGAACTTGAGAGTTTTTCTCCGGGTAACCCTGTCCTTTTGATCCAGAACTCGAATAGGATGTTCCGAGTATGTTAAATCTGGTTCCAAGACAACATCTGTCACTTCAACGGTTCGATTGGGAACCCGAAGACACTTCTTCAATTGTGACACATGGAACACATTATGTACAACAGACAATGTTTCGGGAAGTTGAAGTCGATACGCCACTGGCCCATACCTTTGAAGTATAGGAAATGGACCAATGTACCTGGGTGCAAGCTTTCCTTTTATCCCGAAACGCGATACTCCCTTCATTGGTGAAACCTTCAAGTAGACATAGTCCCCTTCACGAAAATACAAGGGCATTCGCCGTTTGTCTGCATAGCTCTTCTGCTGAGCTTGGGCTTTCTTCAGATTATGAATAATTTTCTGAACCTTTTACTCGGCCTCCTTCACTATATCAGGCCTAAAGAAATATCTTTCTCCAGGTTCAGACCAATTTAGCGGAGTTCGACACCATCGCCCATATAAAGCTTCAAAAGGTGCCATCTTAATACTGTCTTGATAACTATTATTGTATGAAAACTCCGCCAAAGGCAAACATTCATCCCATTTTGATGAGAAATCCAGGACACAAGCTCGTAGCATGTCTTCGAGCACTTGATTAATCCTCTCAGTCTGCCCACTGGTTTGTGGATGATATGCCGAACTATGGAGCAACTTAGTACCCAAGGATTTGTGAAGTGCTTCCCAAAACTTGGCTACAAATTGAGGTCCACGATCCGACACAATGGTCTTCGGAACACCATGCAGACTAAGAATACGAGCAATGTACAATTGGGCATAGATAGTAACCGGGGAATCTGTCTTGACCGGCAGAAAGTGAGCAATCTTCGTAAGCCGATCAATTATAACCCAGATAGAATCATACCCTCTTGCAGTCCTGGGCAATCCCACGATAAAGTCCATACTTATGTCTTCCCATTTCCATGTTGGGATTGGCAAAGATTGTAATGGACCAGCAGTTTTCATGTGTATGGCTTTGACACGTCTGCAAGTGTCACACTTAGCCACATAGCGTGCAATTTCAATTTTCATCTTCGTCCACCAGTAGTGCTGCCTTAGATCATGATACATCTTAGTGCTTCCCGGATGAATAGAATAGCGACTAAGATGCGCTTCATCTAAGATTTGCTGGCGGAGTTCTTCATTCTTTGGCACTACTATGCGGTTATTGAACCATAGCACACCTTGATCGTCTTCCTTGAAACATTTGGTTGTTCCAGCCCTTATTTTCTCCCGTAGGTGCTTCATACCCGGATTATTCTTTTGAGCATCAACTATTCTTTGCAAGATGATACACTCAAGTTGTAGCTGATTCAGGGTTCCTTGTTGGACCATCCCTAGGTTTAGCTTTTCCATCTCTTGACATAAAGTATTGTCAGAGGTTTTCACCATAAGACAGTGGCAGGAAACCTTACGGCTCAATGCATCTGCCACAACATTGGCTTTGCCTGGGTGATAATGAATTTCCAGTTCATAGTCCTTAATAAGCTCAAGCCATCGTCTTTGTCTCATATTTAACTTTGACTGGGTGAAGATATACTTCAAGCTTTTATGATCTGTATATATGTGACAGATATTTCCCAGCAGATAGTGACGCCAAATTTTCAGGGCATGAACCACAGCAGCTAGCTCCAGATCATGAGTTGGGTAATGTTCCTCATGTCGGCGCAACTACCTTGAAGCATATGCAATTACTCGGCCCTCTTGCATTAATACACAGCCGAGTCCACTGCCTGATGCATCACAATACACATCAAAAGGCTTAGTGATGTCCGGTTGAGCCAATACCGGAGCAGTGGTTAATAATGTCTTCAATTGCTCAAAAGCTTCATTACACTTAGAAGACCAATTGAATTTAATGTCATTCTTCAATAAACTTGTGATTGGCTTCACAAGCTTAGAAAAATCTGGTATGAATCTGCGATAATATCCAGCTAGTCCAAGAAAACTCCGGACTTGGTGAACAGTGGTTGGGGGTTTCCACTCCAGAATATCCTTGACTTTGCTAGGATCTACCGCAATTCCCTTGGCAGATAACACGTGCCCCAAAAATTGAATTTCCTCCAGCCAGAACGCGCACTTGCTGAACTTGGCATACAACTGATGTTCCCTTAAGCGCGTCAATACAATCCGCAAATGTTGAGCATGCTCCTCTTCATTTTTAGAATATATCAAGATATCGTCGATGAAGACCGCCACGAACTTGTCCAACTCGGGCATGAACACCGAGTTCATCAAATAAGTGAAATGGGCAGGAGCATTTGTTAGCCCGAAGGACATTACCAAATATTCAAATAGACCATACCGCGTAGTAAACACGGTCTTCGGTATATCCTCGGGACGAATGCGGATTTGGTGATAGCCCGACCTGAGATCAATTTTGGAAAATACCCTCACCCCAGTCAGTTGATCAAATAAGATGTCGATTCTTGGAAGAGGGTACTTGTTCTTGATGGTGACCTCATTCAGGGGTCGATAATCCACGCACATTCGTAAGGTTTGATCCTTCTTCTTAACAAAAATGGCGGGGCAACCCCAAGGAGACGAGCTTGGCCGTTTGAATCCTTTATTCAAGAGATCTTGTAATTGAATCTTCAATTCCGCCAACTCATTAGGAGGCATACGGTACGATCTTCGGGAAATGGGAGTCGTACCGGGCTTTAGCTCAATTACAAATTCTACATCTCTCTCAGAGGGCAATCCAGGCAAATCTTCCGGAAATACATCTGGAAACTCACATACTACCGGAATATCCTTGATCTCCGGTACAATGGCTTCATATATTCTACCTGAAGCTTTGGATGGATTGGTTACGGGAAGGGACAAAAGAATCTCTTCTTGATTATAGCTCAACCTGACGGTTTTGAGTTCAGTGTTGAGAATTGCCTTGTGTTGGGTTAACCAATTCATACCCAGAATTACATCTATATCCTGGCCTTTCAGAACAATCATGTTAGCAGGAAAGTTCCGTCCGGCCATTGTTACTGGCACTTCATAGGCCACTTCTCTAGTAAAAATGTGTCCCCCAGGTGAATGAATTTTAAATCCTTCTTTTGATTCATGGCATGAAATGTGATGTTGCTCCACAAATGTCTTGCTAATAAATGTATGCGAAGCACCAGAATCAAAAAGAATAATTGCAGGGTGACTGGCCACGAGAAACGTACCCATCATCACCGGTGCACCTTCCGGTGTAGTGGCCACTTGAGTATAGTACACCTGCCCCGTCTTCTTTGCATTCTTCCCCACATTATTTCCCTTGGGCTAAGCTGATTTCCCAGATCCTTGCTGAGCATTTGATTGATTCTGCTTGGGATATGGGCAGTCTTTGATGAAATGTCCAGACTTGCCACAATTAAAACACCCGGTTGAGGAGCTGGGCAAAGCAGGGAATCGAGTGCCCGGGGCACCCGGCTGATTTGGGGTAGTGGGGGCATTGTTGGGGCGAATAATGATTGGCTGTTTGAAAGGGAATGAGGGCGGTCGAGAAAAAGAACGATTTTGGCTAGAAGGCCGGATCACAAACTGTTGCCTCTTTGCCTGGCCCTGATTAGGCTTCTCACCACCAAATCCCTTGTTCTTCCCGGAACCTGCATATTTTGCTTCAACAGATAAGACTGTACTGACAGCCTTTCCATACGTGAGATCTATGCAGGTGGCCATTTTTCTCTGCAATCGATCATTGAGCCCTCTCATAAAGCAGTTCTTCTTCTTTAAATCAGTATTCACCTGATCGATGGCATACTGCGACAGGTGATTAAACTTGTTGAGATACTGATTGACGGTATCTCCTCCTTGTTTCAACTTCACGAACTCTTCTTGCTTCATATGCAGAACACCTTCGGGTATGTAGTGCTCGCGGAAGGCCACTTTAAATTCTTCCCATGTGACTTGATGGTTGGCCGGTTGAATAGCCACAAAATTCCCCCACCAGGTACTGGCAGGGCCGCGCAGTTGTTGCGCTGCAAACAACGGCTTCTGTGTCTCTGAACAGCGGAGAAGACCAAATTTTTGCTCAATAAAACGTATCCACTCATCAGCTTCCAACGGGTCCTCAGCCTTGACAAATAGTGGTGGACGGGTTTCAGAGAAATCCAGATATGTGGTTTCACGGGGGCCTTGCTGATAACCCCTTCTATCCTGCTGCTGGAATTGTTGGCCCGCCATTTCTCTAAGAAAGCGGGTATTGTCTGCTGTTGCGTTTACCAAGGCGGCAATCGCCTCGGCCAATGTGGGCGGAACCGGAGGTGGATTTGTGGTAACATCCCTTCCCCCAGAAGTTCCTGCTGCATCCTGTCCTCGAGTCCTGGTAGGCATCTGAGGCAAAGAACATTTGAAGTAAACATAATATGCCAGAGAAACCTTCCATTTTACATTACTATAAAAAGTAATGATACAGACTCGATGTTATACAACAGGATACATTACCCATTATACAATAGTTCAACCTATTATACAACACACTACCTCTATTTCTACAAGCTATACTACTACTCCTGCTTCTGGTTGCTCTTGGCAGCTTCATTGTCAGGTGTGGGAGACCATACGTCGACCAGCCTCAAAGAAGGAGGGGGCCTAAAAAGGTCTAACTCCCCACCAAGCGCTTCTCCCGCAGTATGCGAGGGTCCGGCTTCTGACCTGACAGGATCCGCAGGGACATGTGGGTGTAATTGCGAATACAGTACATGAACTTCCTCATGTAAAGTATTGCAATATACCTGCAAGTTGTCAATAGCAGTGCTAAGTTCTTCGACTCGTGCTCGAGCCTTCGCTTCCTTAGCCCAAGCTACTGAACGAGACTGTACTGCCCAATCAAGTGCCAGATCTCGATCAACAAGTTGATCTTGCAGGGTACGGATGTAACTTCTTAATTCATTTATTCGGTCTCCATCCGCAACCCATAAATTGGTCCTGCGTTGTAACTCTGTTTGAAGTTGATTCACGTGAGCTTCGAGATCACCAATTGGATCGTTGCTCCCGCTACTGCTATCTTGCTCCCGTGGGGCAAGTTGGTGTCGAGGTACACCGATAGGTCCAGTATGCTTTCGCGCCGTCTTCCTTGTACGCGGCGGCATTTGCTAAGGGGGAAATTTATTAGTACAATTCTTAGCATGATGCATGAATAATTACAGAATCAACCTTAGTTGATTCAACCTTCTATACATTGCACTCTTCCTATCTGGTCTTTGAAATAAACTCTTCAGAGATGCTTAGGTAAGAAGAGAAGAAATTTTCTAGATAAGTTTTAGAAAATCCTTTTGAAGATGCTACATAATATCTGTCAAGAAGGGCTACGCTCCGATACCAGCTGTGACGGAACCTCCCAAGTAATTAGGCCCACCTATAGTTGTCCTTGTCCTTCGGACCTCAGACAATCCTGTAGGTGCCCCTAAACTACTTGATAAGTTCGGTATCTTTTTCCTTACCTTTCCAGGAACGTTTCACCCGTCTGACAGACAATATGTTCATCAGAGATGCGGAAATGCGGAAGTGGTTACATAAACTTACATTTATTGAAAAGTAAGAGTAAGTCGTTTAATACAGACCAGAGAGTGCTGAAAAGTATTATTACAATACCTGGGAGGTAAAAACTCCTCCCATTAAGTTCTTTACACAAAAGTTTTTAAGGAGGACCTGGTCCTCCGGTAGCTTCATTCTTGATTATCTTCACTTTTCACCACCTTGGTACAGAAACAACAAAAGTTTGTTGTCTCCTCACCTAAAAACAACGGGGGAATAAACCCTAAGTATGGAATTACCCAGCAAGTCTTACCCGACTAAAGAAAAGACTCTCAAGGGTATGCTGGTCATATGGGAGTCAAGGTAAGGCTTTTCAATAATCAAAGACTCTGTTTTGCAGAAAAGCTTACTATGAGTGGATCCTTAAAATTCCAATTTTACTTGTCAGGTTAAGTAAAGTTACCTGCATCTAGAGTTCTATCTACCCTAGTTTAAGCACTTGACCTGCACTAGCCAATTTCTTATCAACCCTTCATCTTCACTGGAGTTCTATGTGTAAGTCAGTGGCCAAGTCTCCATAACCGCGGAGGTACGGCGATCCGAATCGACTATACTCAGCTGAGGATCTCCGATCACATGACATATGTAGCACTTAACCCTTGCATATGTCAACCCGCCATCGAGTTTCTTAAGACCAGATCAGGTTCACGCAAACCGAGAGCACAGATACACCACCGTCCAGCCTCTTGCCACGGAGGGTACACGCTACTCTCGCCACCGCTCCACGCCCATTTCGTGTTATCTTATTCTAGCCTTAGTCCATCCGAGGCAAAGCTTACCCATGACGAGGCATGTGACCAGTTAAAGGGTCCTCGGTTAGCAGGCTTACATCGAGACAGCCCTTAATCGACTCAGACGGAGACACTACACCAAGACTCTCTTTCTCGTGCAAGTCACCCGCCCGGTCTCAGCTTACTCATTTAACCCCAAAGGTTGGTACCTGGCAGAGGTACATCTTTTCCGATGTTGAATCCATCACGGCCGTGATGGAATCACCATCAAGTTTTATTTTGAAAACAACCCTCCCACTTTGCCAAACATCTTTTGTAAAACAAATCCTTTTGCTTTTCTAGAGCAATACTAAGCATAGTAAAACCTTTTATAAAAACAGGGGGTTCAAGGAAGGTAATCAAATCCAAGGAAGTAATGCAGGAATTGTTTAAGCAATCAACACCTATCACCTAGTGCATCAAGCAAGTGAGAAAGATTTTAAAACACAAGGGGGTGGCAAATGCACCGGGGCTTGCCTTTGTTTATGGGTGAGTCAGGCTCAGATCCACAAATATCGAAGTAGAAACAGTTCTCAGCTTGTGTCTCCAAAGGTGGTGGTACTTGCTCTTCAGTGGCTTCTACTTCTTCCTCGTGTTCTAATCATAACCATATATATATATATAAGAATGAATGCCATGTAATGCTCATGAGGGTGCAAAGATAATACAAATTGATTATCTAAATCTTGAGTACAACTTTCCTTCACGGGACTCCGAGAACTTAGGGTTTCCAGAGTCAGTAAAGGAGTTCACAGGGCAGGGGGGTGTTTTGGGGTTTGGTGATCAAACAAAGTCCAAAACCCAATTCCTACCCAAGGCTTCTAAATAATATGAGGAGCTCATATAAAAATTTTGAGCATTTTTGGGATTACCATTTATCTTTTAAAAATCCAGAACTACTATCTTAAACTATTTTAAATTCCTTAAAATTCATGATTTAACCTAAAAATCATGAAACTATTTTTTATTAAATTCTAGGGAAAATAAGAAGGCTAGGAAAACTGGTTTCACAATTTTAGGATTTTTCTACAATTTATAACAACTTTCCCAAGTTCTTCTGAAAAAGAAAAGAAAAAGATTCCACAGGTCTAGGCCGGTTTCAGCCCAGACGGCCCAAATCCAGAGGGAAAGGCGCCCGCGCCCGTGCGCGCTGGCAACTTTGCACAAGGGTCCCCGGGGTTTTGGCTAACTGAAAATGAGTTCCTATTACTGTTTCTTGTGTCACTGACAGATTGCAGATAAGCCCTCCACCTTCTATCTCTTCGCAAACCAAAGTCCACGACGGCGTTCACGCGCGGAGAGACTCCGGCGAGGTCCTGGACTGGCCGATTGGGGCTATGACCGGCGCCTAGGCTAAGACTAAACCAAATCCATGACCAGGGGAGTATTTCCCCCAACATAATTGCACTAGAGATCAAGAGGTGTGCTCTAGCCACGGTGGTCGTGGACATCAGGGCAATACCGTCGTATTCCTAGCGATTGGCGGGCTCCTAGCTCAATTCAGTGGCTCGGCAAGCATCGTAGACTTAAGGAAAAGCTTGAACGAGGAAGAGGAGGAGATGAACTGACCGGGAGGGGGCTGGCCGCGGTGAGGTGGGTTCACGGTGGCGGAAACTAGTTTTGGGGAGAACTGGAAATTCGCGCGTGCTGGTGGCTGATCGAGGGTGGGAGCGGGTGCTATAGCTTCGGGATGACTTAGCGCAGTAGCCGGAGCCATCAATTTATAAGAGGCTTCGTCGGTGGCGCTTAATTTGGCTGGGCCGTGCGGGTGACCGGAGATAAGGAGGAACGCGGGTGCGGTGAATCCGTGTCCACCATCGTGGCAACCTCCCCGTCGACGATGGGACGGCTATAGGGAGTTACGGCGACGCGGTGGAAAGGCTTGGACACGCGGCACAGGCCGTGCGACGGTGATCACCGGCGTTCTTATCCACTTCCGCCGCGGTAACGATGGTACGGTGGCCGGAGTTATTTAACGGCTGAAGTTTATCCCCGGCGGTGACCTCCAAGCGTTATCCACACGGTCCGCACGAATCGCAGCAAAGGATCGACCACCAGCGACGACTCACCGGCGACGAGCCAACCAGATGGCGGTCTAATCCCCAATGGTCTACTGTACCATCGTGAACTGCTTATCAGTGCGCCTGACAATCAATGTTTGGATCGATTTTGCTCTCAATTCTTAGTGATAATCCATGTCAAGCTTTGCAGCAAAAGTGTAGAGCAATACTCCATCTACAACTTTGTAATATGATGATGCCACAAAAACCCATTGGATCATGCTTGAATTTAAGCTTGAAGTTGATGGCATCAATCTGTTAGTCTGGTTTTCAGACTGAACCAGCCTGACAGTCCAACTTTGGGCTGAATTATCTCCAAATTTCTCATAAGAACATGGCTTGCACTCTTAAGCCAAGTTGTTCTCCTATAATTGGGCTACAATTTTGATGTGGTGACCTAGGGCAAAAACCCTAGAATTTGAAAGATACAAGGTTCCAAAGTTGAGCCCTCAACACTGAATTTCAGACTTAAAATAGAACCTAATTGAGGTCCATTTTGCATTTAAGTCCAAAACTCAATATTTGGCTTTCAAGTCCACACATTTGTGGACCAAAGGACTTAAGAAACTTATTTGACTTGGTTTTTGCACTTTAGTCCCAAAAGTGGACTAATTTTGCACATAGGTCCCTAGGGTTGGGATTTAGGGTTTTCCAGGGTTCTAATTGAGATTTTTGGTATCCCAGGGGTATAAATGTGATTCAACTTTGTTTTTGGGGACATTTTATGACTCTTTCCCTAAAGCCTTTAGGTTTTCTCATCTTGGGTTAAGTTTTACCCCTTTTGAGTCTTATTTAGGGTCAGGTTCCCTATCCAGGGTCCTATTTGCAAAACACCAAATATAATACACTTGTTTGAAATTTTTACCTAGTGAATGCACTCTAAGTGTATCAAACATATGCAATGCCAATGTTTATGATGTCATGCTCAAGTTTTAGTTACAGTAACACCAGGGGTGTTACAACCGTCGTCTGTCCCGAGGCTATCTTCGCCAGCTCATCCGTAGTCTCGTTGTACCGTCCGACGATGTGGTTGAGCTCCAGCCCGTAGAACTTGTCTTCTAGGCGCCGGACTTCGTCGCAGTAGGCTTCCATCCTCCGACCGCGACAGTGGGAGTTCTTCATGACTTGGTCGATGACAAGCTGCGAGTCGCCACGAGCGTCGAGGTGTCGAACCCCTAGCTCGATGGCGATGCGCAGCCCGTTAACCAGAGCCTCATACTCGGCCACGTTGTTTGATGCTGGAAAATGGAGGCGTATGACGTAGCGAAGATGCATTCCGAGGGGTGAAACGAAGAGCAAGCCAGCGCCTGCTCCTGTCTTCATGAGTGACCCATCGAAATACATGGTCCAAAGCTCGGGTTGGATTGGAGTTGTTGGTAACTGGGTGTCAGTCCACTCAGCTAGGAAGTCTGCCAAGGCCTGGGATTTTATGGCCTTCCGAGGGGCGAATGATAATGTTTCGCCCATGAGCTCCACTGCCCAGTTTGCTATCCTACCCAAGACCTCACGGCACTGGATGATCTCCCCAGGGGGAAGGATGACACCGTAGTCACCGGATGAGACTCGAAGTAGTGTCGCAACTTTCGCCGTTCAGAATCACTGCGTAGAGCAGCTTCTGGATCTGCGGGTAGCGGACTTTGGTCTCGGAAAGCATTTCACTGATGAAGTAGACTGGCCTCTGGACGAGCAGTGCATGCCCTTCTTCCCGTCTCTCGACTACGATCGCGACGCTGACCACCTGAGTGGTTGCGCCTACATAGATCAAGAGGGCTTCTCCTACAGCGAGGGGCACCAGGATGGGTGCATTTGTATGGAGCGCCTTAAGGTTTCCGAGGGCTTCCTCGGCCTCGAGGGTCCAAGTGAAGCGCTCGGTCTTCCTTAAGAGGCGGTACAGAGGCAAGCCTTTCTCGCCAAGGCATGAGATGAAGCGGCTCTGAGCCTCTTTACTCCTTTCAAATCTTTGATCGGTCCCATGTTGGTGATGGCCGCGATTTTCTTCGGGTTGGCCTCGATGCCCCGCTTGGAGACGATGAATCCCAGGAGCATGCCTTGGGGGACTCTGAAGACACACTTCTCGGGATTTAGTTTCACGCCTTTCGCTCTCAGACACTTGAATGTCGTTTCAAGGTCAGAGAGGAGGTCGGAGGCTTTCTTCGTCTTGACAACGATGTCATCGACGTAAGCCTCGACCGTTCTGCTGATGTGTTCTCCGAACACGTGGTTCATGCACCTCTGGTTGGTGGCGCCTGCATTCCTCAAACCAAATGGCATTGTGGTGTAATAGTACATGCCAAAAGGTGTGATGAAAGAAATCACGAGCTGGTCGGACTCTTTCATCTTGATTTGGAGATAGCCTGAGTAGGCATCGAGGAATGACAGGGTTTCGCACCCAGCAGTGGAGTCCACAATTTGATCGATGCGAGGAAGAGGGTAGGGAACTTTCGGACATGCTTTGTTTATACCAGTGTAGTCTACACACATCCTCCATTTCCCATCCTTCTTCCTTACAAGAACAGGGTTAGCTAACCATTCGGGATGGAATACCTCTTTGATGAACCCTGCCGCGAGTAGCTTATGGATCTCCTCGCCTATGGCCCTGCGCTTTTCTTCGTCAAAACGGCGCAGGGTTTGCTTCACGGGTCGGGCTCCAGCTCTGATGTCCAATGAGTGCTCGGCGACATCCCTCGGTATGCCGGGCATGTCTGAGGGACTCCACGCAAAGACTTCGACGTTTGTGCGGAGAAAGTCGACGAGCACTGCTTCCTGTTTTGGGTCGAGCTCGGAGCCGATCCAGACTTTTTTGCTGGTGTCGTTGCTGGGGTCGAGAGAGAAGGACTTGACCGCCTCAACTGGTTCGAAGTCGCTGGCGTGCCGCTTCGCGTCGGGCGCCTCCTTGGAGAGGCGTTCTAGGTCGGTAATGAGGGCCTCGGACTCGGCGAGGGCCTCAGCGTACTCCACGCACTCCACGTCACAATCGTACGCGTGGCGGTACATGGATCCGACGGTAATGATCCCGTTTGGGCCCGGCATCTTGAGCTTGAGGTAGGTGTAGTTGGGGACGGCCATGAACTTAGCGTAGCATGGCCTTCCCAACACCGCGCGGTAGGTCCCTCGGAACCCGACGACCTCGAAGGTGAGGGTTTCCCTTCAGAAGTTGGAGGGAGTCCCAAAGCAGACGGGTAAGTCGATCCGTCTGAGGGACAGGATTCACTTTCCGGGCGTGATCCCGTGGAAGGGTGCCGCACCGGCCCGGACCTCAGACCTATCAACCTCCAAGAGTTCCAGGGTCTCGGCGTAGATGATGTTAAGGCTGGTGCCTCCGTTCATGAGGACTTTGGAGAGCCTAACATTACCGATGATCAGATCGACGACGAGTGGGTACCTCCCTGGGCTTGGCACGAAGTCGGGGTGGTCGCCTCGATCGAAGGTGATAGGCTTGTTGTACCAGTCTAGGTAGACTGGCGCTGCCACCTTCACCAAGCAGACCTCCCGGCGCTCCTGCTTGTGGTGCCGAGCTGAGGCGTTCGCCGCCTGCCCGTCGTAGATCATGAAGCAGTTGTGGACCTCCGGAAACTCCTCTTCCTTGTCGCCCTCCTTCTTGTTGTTGTCATGGCCTTTGCTATCTTCCGCCGGGGGCCCGGCCTTGTGGAAGTAGCGCCGGAGCATGACACATTCTTCGTGGGTGTGCTTGACGGGACCCTGGTGATAGGGGCACGGCTCTTTGAGCATCTTGTCGAACGCGCCGGCCCCTCCAGGAGGTTTCTGAGGGTTCCTGTGCTTGGCCGCAGCGACAAGTTTCACGTCAGCGGCGTCGCGCTTCGCTTGCGACTTGTTCTTGGCCTTTTTCTTCGTGCCCCGCTGGGCGGACGCCTCGGGGGCATCTTTCTTCGGCTCTCTCTGAGGCTGCTTGTCTTTTCGGAAGATGCCTTCGACCGCCTCTTGACCCGAGGCGAACTTGGTGGCGACGTCCATCAGTTTGCTCGCACGGGTGGGAGTCTTGCGCCCCAGTTTGCTCACCAGGTCTCGGCAAGTGGTGCCGGCAAGGAAAGCCCCAATGACATCCGAGTCGGTAACATTGGGCAGCTCGGTGCGCTGCTTCGAAAACCGCCGGATGTACTCTCGGAGGGACTCCCCTGGATGCTGGCGGCAGCTTCGAAGATCCCACGAGTTCCCAGGGCGCACGTACGTGCCTTGGAAGTTTCCCGCGAAAGCCTTAACCAGATCGTCCCAGTCGGAGATCTGCGCAGGAGGCAAATGCTCCAGCTAGGCTCAGGCGGCGTCGGAGAGGAAAAGGGGTAGATTACGGATGATGAGGTTGTCATCATCCACCCCTCCCAACTGGCATGCCAGTCGGTAGTCCGCGAGCCACAGCTCCGGCCTCGTCTCCCCCGAGTACTTGGTGATGGTAGTCGGGGCTCGGAAACGGGCAGGGAATGGCGCTCGTCGTATGGCCCGGCTAAAGACTCGCGAACCGGGTGGTTCGGGCGAAGGACTATGATCCTCCTCCCTGTCGCAGCGTCCCCCACGCCTGGGATGGTAGCCTCGGCGCACCTTCTCGTCGAGGCGGGTTCGACGGTCAAGATGGTGGTGCTCGTTGCCGAGGCGATCCCGGGCGGCAGGCGCCTCGTCCCACGTGCACTCAGGATGGACCGAGGCTTCCCGCATGCGTCGGGAGGACACCGCGTGATGCTCCGAGGGGTCGGCTCGCCTCCAGGAGGCAGAGCTCTCGGCTCGTCGAACCGCGGCGCCTTCCAGGAGATCCTTGAGTTCGCCCTGGATACGCCATCCCTCGGAGGTGGATGGCTCCGGCATGGCTCGAAGTAGCATCGCCGCTGCAGCTAGGTCCTGGCCGGACCCGCTGACGGGCGGGGGCAGCGCTGCCCTGGCATTGTTGATGATGCGGCGCTGGACGTCTTGGGCCCAATGACAGGCTCCTCCGGCGAGTGTTCGGCCTGCCCACTCCTGTTCGATGTTCTGTCGAAGCTGCACAAGCCGACCTGCTTCCCCGTCGACCCTGGCCTGCATCTCACGGATTTGCTCGAGCTGTATGTCCCGACCCCCCGCAGGGACTGGGACCACAGCTAGCTCCCGCAGGATGTCAACGCGAGATGCGGGCCTAGGGGGATCGTCAACCTCCGGCATACCGAGGTGGTTACCTTCGTTGTGATCTCCCTGATCGACGTGGAAACATTCGCGACTTGGGTCGTAACCCTCGTTGTTAAGGCCGTGGCCATCGTCAGAACAACCGGAGAGACAGTGGTCACATGCGGACATGAAGCCCCACATGGCACCGGGGTCACCGAGGCCGGAGAAATCCCAACCGGAGTCAGGGCCGTCCTCTTCCTTGGAACCCGCTGGTCCAAAGGTTGAGACGGCTGTCAGTCAGTCCCAGGTCGACCACATATGGTACCCCGGAAGGTTTGGATACGCCTTTACGAAGGCGCTCACCGTAGCGGGGTCGCTAGGTGGATCGAAGCTGAATCGAAAGGGTACGGGATGGAAAACGGACAGTACCTCTTGGTCGATGGATGGTGGTGAAGTCGTGTCGGGGGCGGAGCACACCGTCATCTCAGGTACGAGGGTAACGCCCAGCAGATCCTTTGCGAGGGTGCTGGCGTCATCAGTCCGCTTGGGGTTGACACGTTGCGGGGAAGTGACACCCGCCGTCGTCTCAAGTGCGAGGACAATGCCCGACATGTCCCCCGGGGGAGTGCTGGCGTTGTCGACTCACTCTGGTGTGACAGCCGACAAGGTGCCGCCTCCTGCGTGGCCATGGTTGCCCTGTCTCCGCCTCCTCCGGCGAGGAGGGTGGCAGGGACGACCGGAGTGCTCCTCTTCTGCCGCGGGGAGATGCTATCGCTGAGCTCACCGCCGCCGGGCGAGTCGAAGACCGTCGTTGTCATCGCGTCGCAAGGGGAGGAGTACCATGTCGTAGCTGCTGTTGAGGGACATGAACTCGAGACTCCCAAAGCGGAGCACTGTCCTGGGCTGAAGAGGTTGCTGAAGACTCCCCATCTGGAACTCAACAGGAAGGTGTTCGTTAACACGCAGCAGGCCCCTACCTGGCGCACCAACTGTCGACGTTTCGGACCCGGGGGGTCCCTGGACCGACGAGTGAGATTGTCGCTGCGTGCCCCTGCCCAGATGGGTTGGCGCGGGATGGAACACAAGAGGTGGGTCAAGCCTTGTATTATCCTGCACCAGGGGTGCGGCTCGTAGTAGGGGTTACAAGCACGTCGCGAGAGGGAGAGAGAGAGAGAGAGGGAGCCTGTTCGTCCGCTCCTTCCCCCGCGCGAACCCCCCTCCAGGATGGCCCTGGACCTCCCTTTTATAGACGCAAGGAGAGGGTCCAGTCGTACAATGGTGGGTGTAGCTATGCGCTAACGTGTCCGGTAGAGAAATGCCTAAGCCCTGTGTACATGCCAACGTGGCTGTCAGGGGAGAGCGTGAGCCCTGTACACATGATAGCGTGGCCGTCGGAGAATCGCCTGAGCCCTGTAGGAGCATAGCTGGCAGTGCGGCAAGGATCCTACTGACGTCTCCTTACTGCCGTAAGGGGCTGAGAGCCACCGGCGTCATGGTTGCACGCGCGGCACCATCATTACCCGTCGCCGGGGTAAGCCAGATGGGACGTCGGTCTTGTTCCTTATAGCTTGAGCTGGCTAGGGATAGGGTAATGATGTATCCCCTGTTGGCGCGGTCGGTCTGAGCCCAAGGTCGGGCTAGGCGGAGACTTCTCTTGAGGCCGAGGCCGGGGTCGGGTGAGGACGCGATTCCTCCCGAGACCGATGTCGAGGCCGAGTCCGGGGGTCGGGCGAGGCGGAGACCTCCTCCCGAGGCCGGAGCTTGAGGTCGGGCGAGGCGGAGCTTCCTGTTGCGCCCGAGACCGAACTCAGTGGTTGACTGTGACTTGTTGTCAGCTTTGCCTGGGTGGTTGGCACGGCAGTCGGAGCAGGGCGGGCGGCGATGTTTTCTCGTCATATCAGACAGTAAAAGAGAGGGGCGAAGTGACTGCGGTCACTTCGGCCTGGCCGACTGAGGCGCGTGTGTCAGGATACGACGTCAGGCGTCCCCTGCATTGAATGCGCCTGCGAAGCGGTCGGTTGGTGAGGCGGTCCAGCCAAGGTTGCTTCACAACGAAGCCTGCCCGAGCCGGGCTTCGGGAGAGCCGAGGAGGTGCCTGCTGCCTGAGGCGGCCCTCGGGCGAGGCGTGAACTCGTCTGGGACTACTGCTCTAGCCCGAGGCTGGGTTCGGGCGAGGTCGCGTCCCTTGGGTAGACGAAGCCTTGACTTGAACCGGGCCCGTCAGTTGGTCAGAGGGTGTTTACCAGCCGTGATTAGGAGTGTTGGGGGTACCCCTAATTATGGTACCCGACAATTATACAAAATAATATTTTAGGTGACCATATGGATGAACTACTGGACACGATCTTATAGAAAGGAGGTTATAGAGAACTTCAAGTATAATTGAGGGAGACTTTTAGATAAACTTGTGAAAAGCAAATCATAATCTTCTAGGTGTTGGTTGTATTTTTCGATAGGAGATTATTATCATAGACCATATCTCTAATTTATACTATAATAAAGCACCAATTTGGACGAACGTCCTGCGTCACACGCGACACACATATGTCTATTCCCTTTCCCCTACAATTGTGTCGTCACCTTATAGATAGACCGTAAAAACTACTCGAACCTCCATTAGTGGGTTGCTACCCTACAAGTGGGCCATGAGTCCAACGTGACATGAAGTCGCCATGCAGTGCAACGCTGCCACATAGTATCACCCTGCTAGCTAAAGAACGACGAGTGACCAAGTGTAAAAATGGCGAACAAACTCCTTTTCAAGTCATACCTTTCTAAACTTTTTGGCTAAGATAAAGTGTAATATTTGTTCTTGTATACCATCAAAACATATGGGCATTATATAAATAAAGGCATTACCTCCGTATAAATACGCAGGGTGTTGATCCCATGGACTCACGACATTTTTCACCTAGGTTGTACCCTCCAATTTTCTTTTAAAGATGATTAAACACATTCTAAGTTTGGAAAAGAGCTAAAAGGAAGCAATAACATTTATATGTACACATAGTTTTTCTTCTTAAAAGAGAATTCCTTTTTGAGGATGTATGGTTTGAGAACATATTCGTTGCACATAATTGGAGCTGTTGGGCGACGCGACATGGGAGAAGCGGCAGCTCCCATGGCTGGCTGGTGGGGGCGCCTGACGTCCGGAGATGAGGTCGTAGAGGGCTGTCATGTCTGTCCGGGAAGAAGTAGTAGGCGCGCTCGGCACGGAGCTCGGGCGTCGCTGGAACTTGGGGCGCGCTCGGCGCAGAGATAGGGGGAGCACTGGCGCAAGGGAGAGGGTCGGCGTCGTGGAGAAGCCGACCGACAACGCAGGAGAGAGTTGGACGCGACACCGTGGTGAAGGGAGTTGACGATGGGGAGGGCCAGGACAACATCGACGAGGGTGGGGGTGACGCGGATGGCCTCGACCACGTCGAGTTGGAGGGAGGCGATGACTTTCTGGGCCCTAACGAGGACAGGGGCGACGGCGGCTTCCTATAGGAGGGGGAGGGAGGCCTGGTGGAGGCTGGCCATGGAGGTGGCGGCGACGACAAGGAAGCATAGGAGGTTGGCAGCTGGGGAGAGGAGAGAGAAGAAACCTAAACCTAAGCTCTGATTATCATATTGAAAACCCTAACTCTAAACCAGGGTTGGATGATGTACTAAAAATAGTGGTACATAGACCTAGGCCTAATATAGGGGCAAATACACAATACATAAACTAAAAGTCGTAGTTGATCCAAACAATTTAGCTTATTATTTAGTTAATAAAAAGCCAACAACCCAACTAACAGTAATTTATTTGCTGCATCCAACTATAGATGGCTAATAAGCACGAGGCCCGCGAGCCCGGCACGAATCCCACGGTTTGGGCCCGATCCGAGCCCGGCACAGCCCGGTTCTATGCGTACCTGGGCCGGCCCGGCACGAATAAGCGGGCTGGGCTCGAACAGGAAACTAGGCACGGTGGGCTAGCTCGGTACAGCCCGTTTACCTCTAAGCCCGTTAAGCCCGCTTTTTTGCACTAAAACATGCTTACCGGCCCGCTTAGCTCGCTTTTCGGCCCGCTTTTTCCGTGATAGCACGTTTGAAAGGGAAATGTGCCCTTGGGCCATTTCTAAGTATTTTGGTGATTGAGTGCCAACACAAGTGCTTCAGTGTAAATCTATGCCAATTGATGGACAAAGTGCAAATCAAGTCTAAAGGTATGTTTCTAGACTTAGTACATTGTTTTGAGAACTAATGTATTGTGTCTAAGAGCTGGAAACAGGAGAAATCAAAGTGGAAAAGAGATGGCTTTGTTCAGCCAAAGTCTGCTCAGTCTGGGTGCACCGGACTGTCCGGTGGTGCACCGGACAGTGTCCGGTGCGCCAGGCTGGCTCTGGCGAACTTGCTGCTCTCGGGACTTCGACGGCGGTGTACGGCTATAAATCATCGGACTGTCCGGTGGCGCACCGGACTGTCCGGTGAGCCATTCACAGGCGAACTCGTCGCTCTCGGGAGATGATTAACGGCGTACGGCTATAAATCACCGGACTGTCCGGTGGTGCACCGGACTGTCCGGTGAGCCAACAGTCGGCCGGGCCAATGGTCGGCCGAAGATTCCGCGCGTGACGCGTGGCCGAGCCAACGGTCACAAGGGGGCACCGGACTGTCCGGTGCGCCAATGGCTCTGAATCTTCAACGGTCGGCTTCGCCAAATAAGGAAAGAGATCCACACCGGACAGTGTCCGGTGGTGCACCGGACTGTCCGGTGCGCCAGGCGACTGAAGGCAAGAATTGCCTTCCTGGAATGCTCTCAACGGCTCCTAGCTGCCTTGGGGCTATAAAAGGGACCCCTAGGCGCATGGAGGAGCACACCAAGCATTCTCTAAGCATTCCTAAGCACCAAGACTTCGATTCCGTGCATTTGATTCTTTGTGAGAGCAACTAGAGCTCTATTTGAGTTGTGAACTCGTCGGGTTGTGTTGTGAGCTCTTGTTGCGACTTGTGTGCGTGTTGTTGCTCTGATTTTGTGTCTTGTGTGCGTTGCTCATCCCTCCCTTACTCCGTGCTTCTTTGTGAACATCAAAGTGTAAGGGTGAGAGACTCCAAGTTGTGGAGATTCCTCGCGAATGGGATATAGTAAACAAAGCAAAACACCGTGGTATTCAAGTGGGTCTTTGGACCGCTTGAGAGGGGTTGATTGCGACCCTCATCCGTTGGGACGCCACAACGTGGAGTAGGCAAGTTTTGTACTTGGCCAAACCACGGGATAAACCACTGTGTCTATCTGTGTTGATCCTCTTGTGGTTGTTGTGTTTTGCAAGAACTCCTCTCTAGCCACTTGGCCTTATTGTGCTAACGCTTAATCAAGTTTTTGTGGCTGTAAGTTTTCAAGTTTTACAGGATCACCTATTCACCCCCCCCTCTAGGTGCTCTTAATTGGTATCAGAGTCGTTCTCTTCAAGAAAGGGACTAACCGCCCGAAGAGATGGATCCTAAGGGCAAGGGGATTGTGATCAATGATAAGGAGAAGGAGTCCTTCGTCAATGAGCCGAAGGATGACAAGCCTACCGACTCGGGCTCGGGCCACAAACGAAAAGATGGGAAGAAGAAGAAGACAAGGCGCATCAAGGAGATCGTCTACTACGACGACAGCGACGAATCTTCCTCTTCCCAAAAGGACGACGACAACGACTACGAGAAAAGGAAGACGGTTAATTCAAACTTCTCTTTCGATTATTCTCGTATTCCGCATAGTTCAAATACACATTTGCTTTCCATTCCTCTTGGCAAACCTCCACACTTTGATGGGGAGGACTATGGATTTTGGAGTCACAAAATGCGTAGTCACTTGTTCTCTCTCCATCCAAGCATATGGGAGATTGTAGAGAGTGGAATGAAATTTGATAGCTTGGATAGTCCCATGTTTATAAATGAACAAATTCATAAAAATGCACAAGCTACTACTGTCCTTTTAGCATCTTTGTGCAGGGAAGAGTACAATAAGGTGAGCGGCTTGGACAATGCCAAGCAGATCTGGGACACCCTCAGGATCTCACATGAGGGGAATGACGTAACCATGCTCACCAAGATGGAGTTGGTGGAGGGCGAGCTTGGGAGATTTGCAATGATAAGGGGAGAGGAGACAACCCAAACATATAACCGGCTCAAGACCCTCATCAACAAAATAAGGAGCTACGGAAACACGCGATGGACGGACCACAACGTCGTTCGCCTAATGCTAAGGTCTTTTACTGTCCTTGATCCACATCTTGTGAACAATATTCGTGAAAATCCTAGGTACACCAAGATGTCACCCGAAGAAGTACTTGGGAAGTTTGTAAGCGGGAGAATGATGATCAAGGAGGCGAGATACGTGGACGACGCGTTGAATGGTCCAATCCATGAGCCTCAACCCGTTGCTCTCAAAGCAACGAGAAGCAAGGAGACGCTACCTAGCAAGGTGGCGCAAGTTGAGGCGGCGGGACTAAATGAGGAAGAGATGGCCCTCATCATCAAGCGCTTCAAGACGACGCTAAAGGGCCGCAAGGAGCATCCCAAGAATAACAAGACGAAGGGAAAGCGCTCCTGCTTCAAGTGTGGTAAGGTTGGTCATTTTATCGCTAATTTTCCAGATAATAATAGTGACCAGGAACAAGAGAAGAAAAGGGAAAAGAAGAAGAAGTACAAGAAGGCTAAGGGCGAGGCACATCTTGGCAAGGAGTGGGACTCGGATTGCTCTTCATCCGACGACGAAGGACTTGCCGCCTCAGCCTTCGACAAATCATCCCTCTTCCCCAACGAGCGTCACACATGCCTCATGGCGAAGGAGAAGAAGGTATGTACTCGAAACAATACCACTTATGCTTCTTCGAGTGATGATAGTGATGATGATGATGAAATAGATTACTCTAGTTTGTTCAAGGGATTGGATAGAACTAAAATAGATAAGAATAATGAATTGATTGATGCCTTGAATGAAAAGGATAGACTTTTAGAAAAACAAGAGGATCTTTTGTATGAAGAACATGACAAATTTGTAGAGGCACAAAAATCTCATGCTTTAGAAGTTAAAAGGAATGAAATGCTTTCTTGTGAACTATCTACTTGCCATGAGACAATTTCTAGTTTAAAAGATGTTAACAATGATTTAAATGCTAAACTAGAAGTAGCAAATAGATCTAACTCTTGTGTAGAACATGTTGTGATTTGCACTAGGTGTAAAGATTTTAATGTTGACGCTTGTAGTGAACACCTAGTGTCTATTGCAAAGTTAAATGATGAAGTGGCTAGTCTTAATGCCCAACTTAAGACTAGCAAAAATGAATTTGATAAACTAAAATTTGCGAGGGATGCCTACACGATTGGTAGACACCCCTCAATTAAGGATGGGCTTGGCTTCAAGAGGGAAGCCAAGAACTTAACTAGTCATAAGGCTTCCATTTTCACCAAGGAGAAAGGGAAGACCTCTATGACTAATAGTGTTCAAAAGAACCATGCTTTCATTTATGGTGATAGAAAATTTTCTAGAAATGCGTATAGGACCTGTGCTTATGATTCATATGCTATGACTGCCTCTAGTTCCCATGTTGTGCATGATAGAAATATTGCTAGGAAAAATGCTATGCCTAGAAAAAATGTTGTTCATGTTCCTAGGAAAGTAATGAATGAACCTTCTACAATTTATTATGCTTGCAATACTTCCTTTGCTATTTGTAGAAAGGGTAAGAAGGTAATTGCTAGGAAGTTAGGGGCCAAATGTAAGGGAGACAAAACTTGCATTTGGGTCCCTAAGACTATTGTAACTAACCTTGTAGGACCCAACATGAGTTGGGTACCTAAGACCCAAGCCTAAATTTGCCTTGCAGGTTTATGCATCCGGGGGCTCAAGCTGGATTATCGACAGCGGATGCACAAACCACATGACGGGGGAAAAGAGGATGTTCTCTTCCTACGTCAAGAACAAGGATCCCCAAGATTCAATAATATTCGGTGATGGGAACCAAGGCAAGGTAAAAGGGTTAGGAAAGATTGCTATTTCATTAGAGCACTCTATTTCTAATGTGTTTTTAGTTGAGTCGCTTGGATATAACTTGTTGTCTGTGAGTCAACTCTGCAATATGGGATATAATTGTTTATTCACAAATGTAGATGTGTCTATCTTTAGAAGGTGTGATGGTTCACTAGCTTTTAAGGGTGTACTAGACGACAAACTTTATTTAGTTGATTTTGCAAAAGAGGAGGCCGGTCTAGATGCATGCTTAATTGCTAAGACTTTCATGGGCTGGCTGTGGCATCACCGTCTAGCACATGTGGGGATGAAGAACCTTCACAAACTCCTAAAGGGAGAACATGTGTTAGGTCTAACTAATGTGCATTTCGAAAAAGATAGACCTTGTGCAGCTTGTCAAGCAGGTAAACAGGTGGGAAGCTCTCATCATCCCAAAAATGTGATGACCACATCAAGACCTCTGGAGATGCTTCATATGGACCTCTTCGGACCCGTCACCTATCTAAGCATAGGAGGAAGTAAGTATGGTCTTGTTATAGTTGATGATTTTTCCCGCTTCACTTGGGTATTCTTTTTGCAGGATAAATCTGAAACCCAAGGGACCCTCAAGCGCTTCCTAAGGAGAGCTCAAAATGAGTTTGAGCTCAAGGTGAAGAAGATAAGGAGCGACAACGGGTCCGAGTTCAAGAACCTTCAAGTGGAGGAGTACCTTGAGGAGGAAGAGATCAAGCACGAGTTCTCCGCTCCCTAGACACCACAGCAAAATGGTGTGGTAGAGAGGAAGAACAGGACGCTCATAGACATGGCAAGGACGATGCTTGGAGAGTTCAAGACCCCCGAGAGGTTTTGGTCGGAAGCCGTGAACACGGCTTGCCACGCCATCAATTGGGTCTACCTCCACCGCCTCCTCAAGAAGACTTCGTATGAGCTTCTAACAGGTAACAAACCCAATGTGTCTTACTTTCGTGTATTTGGGAGCAAATGTTACATTCTAGTGAAGAAAGGTAGAAATTCTAAGTTTGCTCCCAAAACTGTAGAAGGGTTTTTGTTAGGTTATGACTCAAATACAAAGGCGTATAGAGTCTTCAACAAATCATCGAGTTTGGTTGAAGTCTCTAGCGACGTTGTATTTGATGAGACTAATGGCTCTCCAAGAGAGCAAGTTGTTGATCTTGATGATGTAGATGAAGAAGACGTTCCAACGGCCGCAATACGCACCATGGCAATTGGCGATGTGCGACCACATGAACTCGAGGAGCAAGATCAACCTTCTTCATCAACAATGGTGCATCCCCCAACTCAAGACGATGAATAGATTCATCAAGAGGAGGCGTGTGATCAAGGGGAGCACAAGATGATCATGTGATGGAGGAAGAAGCACAACCGGTACCTCCAACCCAAGTTCGAGCGACGATTCAAAGGAATCATCCCGTCGACCAAATTTTGGGTGACATTAGCAAGGGAGTAACTACTCGTTCTAGATTAGTTAATTTTTGTGAGCATTACTCCTTTGTCTCTTCTATTGAGCCTTTCAGGGTAGAAGAGGCCTTGCTAGATCCGGACTGGGTGTTGGCCATGCAGGAGGAGCTCAATAATTTCAAGAGAAATGAAGTTTGGACACTGGTGCCTCGTCTCAAGCAAAATGTTGTGGGAACCAAGTGGGTGTTCCGCAACAAACAAGACGAGCACGGGGTGGTGACAAGGAACAAGGCTCGATTTGTGGCAAAAGGTTATGCCCAAGTCGCAGGTTTGGACTTTGAGGAGACTTTTGCTCCTGTGGCTAGGCTAGAGTCCATTCGTATTTTGCTAGCATATGCCGCTCATCATTCTTTCAGGTTGTTTCAAATGGATGTGAAGAGCTCTTTCCTCAATGGGCCAATCAAGGAGGAGGTGTATGTGGAGCAACCCCCTAGCTTCGAGGATGAACGGTACCCCAACCACGTATGTAAGCTCTCTATGGCGCTCTATGGACTTAAGCAAGCCCCAAGAGCATGCTATGAATGCCTTAGAGACTTTTTAATTGCTAATGCTTTCAAGGTTGGGAAAGCCGATCCGACTTTATTCACTAAGACTTCTGATGGTGATTTGTTTGTGTGCCAAATTTATGTCGACGACATAATATTTGGTTCTACTAACCAAAAGTCTTGTGAAGAGTTTAGCAGGGTGATGACGTAGAAATTCGAGATGTCGATGATGGGCGAGTTAAACTACTTCCTTGGGTTCCAAGTGAAGCAACTCAAGGACGGTACCTTCATCTCCCAAACGAAGTACACGCAAGACTTGCTAAAGCAGTTTGGGATGAAGGACGCCAAGCCCGCAAAGACTCCGATGGGAACCGACGGACACACCGACCTCAACAAAGGAGGTAAGTCCGTTGATCAAAAGGCATACCGGTCAATGATAGGGTCTTTACTTTATTTATGTGCTAGTAGACCGGATATTATGCTTAGCGTATGCATGTGTGCTAGATTTCAATCTAATCCAAGGGAGTGTCACCTTGTGGCCGTGAAGCGAATCCTTAGATATTTAGTCGCTACGCCTTGCTTCGGGATCTGGTATCCAAAGGGGTCTACCTTTGATTTGATTGGATACTAAGATTCCGACTATGCTGGATGTAAGGTCGATAGGAAGAGTACATCGGGGACGTGCCAATTCTTAGGAAGGTCCCTGGTGTCATGGAACTCTAAGAAACAAACTTCTGTTGCCCTATCCACCGCTGAGGCCGAGTATGTTGCCGCAGGACAGTGTTGCGCGCAACTACTTTGGATGAGGCAAACCCTCCGGGACTTTGGCTACAATCTGAGCAAAGTCCCACTCCTATGTGACAATGAGAGTGCTATTCGCATAGCGGAAAATCCTATTGAGCACAGCCGCACAAAGCACATTGACATTCGGCATCACTTCTTGAGAGACCACCAGCAAAAAGGGAGATATCGAAGTGTTTTATGTTAGCACCGAGAACCAGCTAGCCGATATCTTTACCAAGCCTTTAGATGAGAAGACATTTTGCAGGCTGCGTAGTGAGCTAAATGTCTTAGATTCGCGGAACTTGGATTGATTTATAGCATACATATGTTTATGCCTTTGATCATGTTCCTTATGCATTTTGTTGTTTACTTGTGGTGCTCAAGTTGTACAAACACTCCCCGGACCTCACAAGTCCTTTTGCAAGTGATGCACATATTTGAGACTAACTGTGTGCTTGAGTTTGCTTGATTTAGTCTCAAAGGAAGTTTGAAAGGGAAAATGTGGACTTGGACCATGAAAGACTTCCACTGCACTCCTGTCACACCCGGCTTTAAGGAACAAAGCCAGATGCATCTCATACATGCGCCAAGAAGACAACATATATAATAACAGAGTGTATAGAGACAAATGTCATAAAACATCAGAGTATTTATTACATAGCGGAAGACTTATTACAAAATAAAAGAATAAACATAAAACGAGCTAAGGATCGTTGGCGCCAATGTCAACTGAGAAACGCCACCTAGATCAGATCATACTCCTCGCCTTGTAGCTCCTCCTGAACCACCTGCTCTTCTCTTGTGGGGGGGTGTGAGATAGCAAGGGTGAGCTCACACATGATCATAGCTCAACAAGTTGTGGGGAACCAGTGGACATAAACTCACAAAGGTGTGAGTTCATGTGATGTGTAAGGCTAATCAATGATAGGGGTTAAAGCTGAGCATTGCTTTTAAGTAGTTGGTCAAAATTTTATTAGCAGTTACTAAGTGTAAGTAAATACCAAACCATAAATAAAGTAATAGAACACAATTTATAATAAACCCATGCAATGCAAATGACCAAATTGAATTTAAGTTCCATAATTTAAACATCAGAGAGTCCTGAGCAGCTCATGACCGCGAGCACGGCTAGTATACTAGTTTTATACTCTGCAGAGGTTGTACCCTTTACCCACAAGTCATGTTACCCATCTGCCAAGGGATCGCGACTTCCCATACACCTCTACCTAGGAAGCGCGGCAGGGCAACACTACGAGGCCTTTACAAAGTTCCACTAGCTTCCGACAACCCGCTACAGTTTATAGGAAGTTCCAATGCAGGGTTCTTGTCTGACCGCCATCGCAGCAAAATCAACCAAGGACCTCCCTACACTGACCACTCCCCTACTACCCTTGCCCCTTTCGGGTAAGGTAGTCTTCCACTAGCTTTCCTAATTAGTCAGCCAAGGGCGTCCCATTAAACCCTTGTGGTGGCACGTGTTACTCAAGTTAAGCTCTATGTTCCAATTAACATTAATGATCTCAATATGAACATAAATAGAATAACAAAAAGAATTGAAACATAGAGGTAATAAATGATTATCCCAAAACCATATAAAGCAATAGCAAACTACCCAAGTGATTCAGGGGTAAACAAGGTAATGAGATAAACAATCTAGGGTGACCTATTGGGTCCCATCAAAATTAACCTATGCATGGATAAATGATATTAAAGAACATTATTGGGTAAAATGTGGTCAAGGGCACAACTTGCCTTCAATGAGCTCCTGCTCAGCTACTTCAACCTGCTGCTCACCAGGATCCTCGGTCACGGGCTCTTCTACTCGCCACAATACAAACAAGCACAGTGCATATAGAGAAATTAACATTACACCAAACATATAAATAAAATACTCAGTAATAATCTACACATTAAAATAAAATTCTAGGAACAGGAATCATAATTTTTGGAGTTATAGAATTTAAGTTATGGATTTTCAAAGGTTTTATGTGTTTAAAATAGGATTAAGTGTGGGATTAATTTTCTTACTGTTGTCATGATAAAACAGAGACACTAAGTGGTAGAGAATAAAATTACAAAATTTTAGGAACTGGAATGGAGTAATTCGGAGTTCATATGCATTTTCTATGAATTATTAAAGTTCTAGCAATTATTTTGTGTTAAAAAGTAATTTCTAAAATTAAATAACTGAATTTAAAGAGCTATGGACTGGGCCTCAATTTCTGTGAAGCACAGGGGGCTCTGGGTAAAATCTGCTAAGACACATAATGCTGTGCACGGACTGCGGGTTGATACTAAAATAACTGAGGGTTTCTTTTGCATATTACGCTAGCCGAAGGGGTACGGTTCTCTCTGAGCCGTTGGATTAGAAACCAAGGGCCCAGATCAAAACCGATGGCAACTCGATCCGCTTCCACCGAACACCGTTGATCCCCCGATCTACGGTCACTATTTCAAATAAGCCAGATCTAATCCGATGCACACGCTACGGAATCAATGGCTCGGATCTAAAAACCTAAACTGGTATTCTCCCTTTTTAATCCCGACCGTCTATCCACATCAACGGTCCAGACATCATCCAGACGAGATCTCGCCCGATCCGTTCACTTAACGATCGACGGCCATGGATGCATCTTCAACCCTCAGCGCTGGCCACGGCGGCGCGCCACCCCGCACGGCGGAATATCGCCGTCGCGCCCCAAATCCGACCCCCAGTGCTTCGGTGTCCGATTCCTAGCGAATACAAGTGCTAATTATCGCGGTAATCCATGGAGAAGTGCCAGCGAGGCCTCACCGAGAATTGGAGCGCAAGTAGGGCTGTCCACAAAAGATGCTGCGCGACGGTGAGCCTTGTTCTTCGACGGCGAGATACCGGCGCGCTGTCTTGTTGACGTTACGGCCGACGACAGCGCGGTACACGAAGAACACCGTGGTCCGCCCTCGCTTCCACGATGAAGACCCCAATCCTGCGCTCGGTTCCTCGTGTTCTCCCTCTCACTCACTTCTTCTCGGTCAACGGCAATGGCGAACTGCCGATCTCACGGAAAACGCTGTTGGATTCAAGCGCGCAAGGGAAGGGCGAGGTCAAGAAGGTTCATATAGGCGTGAGAACAGGCGGTGGGTTAGCTGATCCCCGAATCCCGCGCGTGAGGTCCGCCGATCGCGTAGCGCGTGGTTGTTGCGAGATACCCGTGGTGAGGATGGCGATGACGGCAGGGGCCCCCGAGTCAGCGACAGAGCGAAGGAATCAGGCGCGAGGGAAAACGGCTGACAAGCGGGGCCTACATGTCGGCGCCGCGGACAGTCAGTGGGCTGCGCAGATCAAAGGGAAATTGGGCCGAATTGGTTGGTTTAGGCCCAATCGAGCACAGCACCCTTTTTCTTTTATATTTTCATTTTCCTTTCTCTTTTCTCTTATTTTTGAATCTAAGTTTGAATTTCAAATTTGTGATGAACTTGTACTCAAATTTTCTGAGTATATGATTTGGATAAATCATTGTGGAATAAATTTATCTATTTATAAGTTTTATTTTTGTATTGCATAGTATTTTTCTTTCTTTCTTTCCAAATTTTAGAATTTCTTTTAGGATTTAATTTCCCATTTGGATATTTAACATTTTTCACATTATTATATGTTGTCACAAAATGCACACAGAATAAAATCGAGCATGATGCATAATTTGGTAGTATATGTTTTTATTAATTGTTTTTGGGCATGATGTTCACATAAGATGATGCATAAAGATCAAACTCACATAAAGAGAAATTGTTCCTCTACTGGTATTATTCCTAGCAATTACAAAGTGGGTGTTACAAATCCTACCCCCCTTAAAAATAATCTCGTCCTCGAGATTAAGAAGATCTAGGGAAAAGGTGGGGAAAATCTATACGAAGCTCTTCTTCTCTTTCCCAAGTCGCTTCATCTTCACCGTGGTGACTCCATTGGACTTTGCACATCTTTATCACCTTATTTCTTGTAACTCGAGTCAAAGTATCCAAAATCTTAATCGGGTACTCCATGTAAGTCAAATCACCTTGAACACTGAGCTCTTCCATTGGTAACTGTTCCTCGGGAACACGGAGACACTTCTTCAGTTGAGATACGTGGAACACATTATGCACATCCGATAGACTATCCGGTAACTCAAGTTGGTATGCCATCTCCCCTACTCTCCTAAAGATCAAGAATGGTCCAATATAGCGTGCGGACAATTTGCCCTTAACTTTGAATCTCCTCATTCCACGAAGTGGTGACACCTTGAGGTACACATAATCTCCTTCTTCAAATTCCAGTGGCCTCCTTCTATTATCAGCATAACTCTTTTGCCTGGTTTGAGCCACTCTCAAATTCTCTCGAATTATACGGACTTGTTCTTCTGCTTATTGAATCAATTCCGGCCCAAAGAACTGTCTCTCTCCAGTCTGATCCCAATATAGAGGAGTCCTGCACTTCCTCCCATACAAAGCTTCAAAAGGTGACATCTTCAGACTGGCCTGATAACTATTATTATATGAGAATTCAGCATAAGGTAAACTTTTATCCCAACTTCCTCCATGTTGAAGGGCACATGCTCTCAACATATCTTCCAATACTTGATTAGTCCTTTCAGTCTATCCATCAGTCTGAGGGTGATAAGCCGTACTAAAATTCAATTTTGTACTCATATTCTCATGAAACCTTCTCCAAAATCTTGAGGTAAACTGCGAACCTCGATCAGACACGATCTTCTTTGGTACTCCATGTAAACACACAATCCGAGCCATATATAACTCTGCTAGCTGAGAACCTTTATAAGTAGTCTTGACAGGAATAAAGTGAGCCACTTTAGTCAATCTATCCACAATCACCCATACAACATCATATCCTTTCTGGGTGCGAGGCAATCCAGTAATAAAATCCATACCAATCTCTTCCCACTTCCACTCGGGTATCTTCAGTGGGTGCAATAGTCCAGCTGGCCTCTGGTGTTCAGCCTTAACTCTTTGACATACGTCGCACATATCCACATGTGTAGCCACATCTCTTTTCAATCCATACCACCAATATTTCCGCTTCAAATCCTGATACATCTTAGTACTACCAGGATGAATAGAATAGTCCGAATCATGGGCCTCTTTTAAAATAGTCTCTCGAAGGCTTTCAATATCAGGAACACACATCCTGTCCTTGAACCATACGGTGCCTTGCTCATCTTCCGTAAATTCCGGACCTCGACCTTCAGTAATTAGATCCTTAATCTCTTGTATTTTAGCATCACCAATTTGTCCTTTGCGGATTTCTTGCTCCAAAGTAGGTTCCACATCAATAGTAACTCCTTCAGTATGAGCAACTATCCCCAGGTTAAGTCTCCTGAAATCCTCAACAATCTCATCGGGTAGCTGGGCAACAATAGCTGAATGAACATGCTCCTTGCGACTCAAGGCATCTGCAACTAAATTTGCCTTGCCCGGGTGATAGTGAATCTCCAAATCATAATCCTTAATAAGCTCCAACCAACGGCGTTGCCTAAGGTTGAGATCCTTCTGAGTGAATATATACTTCAGACTCTTATGATCCGTATATACTTGGCACTTGGTCCCCATGATATAATGTCTCCAAATCTTTAGCGCATGCACAACGGCTGCCAATTCCAAGTCATGAGTGGGGTAGTTCAATTCATGTTTCCGCAAGTGACGAGAAGCGTAGGCAATCACATGTCCTTCCTGCATGAGCACACATCCTAAGCCTTGGCCACATGCATCACAATAGATATCAAATCCTTTCTGTAGGTCCGGCATAACCAATACTGGTGGCGACATCAACCTCTTCTTCAATAGATCAAAGCTGTCTTGGCACTTCTCGTCCCACTTAAATTCTCTTCCTTTCTCCAAAAGCGAAGCCATAGGCTTAGCAATCTTAGAAAATCCTTCAATAAATCTCCGATAATAGCCAGCAAGTCCCAAGAAACTCCGAATCTCAGTGACTGTAGTGGGTACTCTCCACTCCATTATCTCCTTAACCTTAGCAGGATCCACTGAAATTCCTCCATTAGAAATGATATGACCAAGAAATGGCACCTCGCCCATCCAAAACTCGCACTTGCTGAACTTGGCATATAGCTGGTTATCTCGTAGCTTCTGTAGCACCAACCTTAGATGTTCCTCGTGATCACTATCACTCTGGGAATAGATAAGAATGTCGTCGATGAACACCACGATGAATCTGTCCAAGTACTCCATAAACACCTTATTCATCAAGTTCATAAAATAAGCTGGTGCATTGGTTAATCCAAACGACATAACGGTAAACTCGTATAATCCATATCGAGTCGAGAAAGCTGTCTTAGGAATATCCGATGGTCTAATCCTCATCTGATGGTGACCGGATCGGAGATCAATTTTCGAGAATACTCTAGCACCTCTCATCTGATCAAATAAATCCTCAATACGGGGCAACGGATACTTGTTCTTCACCGTAACATCATTAAGGGATCTATAATCCACACACATTCTTTGTGATCCATCCTTTTTCTGTACAAACAGAACCGGTGCTCCCCAAGGTGAGGAACTCGGTCGAATGTACCCAGCCTCTTGTAACTCAGTTAACTGCTTCTTAAGTTCCTTCAACTCCTCTACAGACATTCTATATGGCCGTTTAGAAATAGGGGCGGTTCCAGGTAAGAGATCAATAACAAACTCAACTTCTCTATCAGATGGCATCCCTGGTAACTCCTCTGAAAAGACATCCGGAAAATCTCTAACCACCCGGATGTTGTCACCAACAAACTCCTCAGGTATAAAGAACATTGCACGCATGGGTGAGGAGGTTACTGCAGTATTAACTTGAAATATTTCTCCTTTAGCCGTAGTGAGTTCTACGGTACCTCTACCACATGCTATAACGGCCTTTGCCTTTCTTAGCCATGACATACCAAGGATCAGATCTATACTGCTTGACTCTAAGATTATAGCAGTAACTCCAAATTCTCTACCCATAATGGTCAATGTCAATCTACGTGTCATTTGATTCGCCTCAACAGGCCCTTTAGGTGTAATTACTATCATGGGTTTTCTCATATTTAGCAGTGGTATTTCATTTGTGTTGGCATATCTAGCAGACATGAATGAATGTGTAGCACCAGAATCAAATAATATGATTGCAGGAATTGCATTAACATAAAACATACCAAGTACGAGGTCCCCACCATCCGGAGTAGCATCAACGCTGACTTGATTAACTTTGGCAATAGAATATCCCTTGCCAGAACTTGGAGTTTGCTGCCTGTTCTGAACTGGAGTAGTAGCAATCCTCTGTAGGCAGACATTTGCATAGTGTCCAGTCTTCCCACACTTGAAACAAGTAGTGCATGGACTCTGTCCTGAGAACTTCGTCGGGGTGCCAGTAGGGTTAGCCTGTCGAGGAGGTGGAGTCCTCAGTGGTGATTGCTGAACTAGGCGCGGTCCTCCCGGTCGAGTCAGTGTACCCTGTGGTGAACTGTAGCGAGGACGAACACTGCTGCTTCCTTGTCCTTGAGATATAGCCTTTCTCTTCAAATCTCCCAGCTGAACACGCTTGTGTTCAATAGCTAGGGCCTTATCAAGCAGCCTCTGAAATGATGGAAGTGTGTGTGCCACTAGAGCATACTGCAGGGGTCCATTAAGTCCTTCAATGAAATGCTCCTGCTTCCTCTCATCTTCAGCAACTTCATCAGGGGCATATCTGGATAACTGGATAAACTTATCGCGGTACTCACTGACTGACATACTTCCTTGCTTCAGCGACAGAAATTCCTTCTTCTTAATCTTCATCAATCCAGCTGGTATATGATAATTCCGGAACTGGGTACTGAACTCTGCCCATGTAATAGTATCCGCAGCATCATGGGCAGCAGTATATGAATCCCACCAGTCAGCAGCAGGCCAGTCAGACGTCCAGAAGCATATAAAACCTTCTCTCGATCAGTGCACTGTGCAATATTCAACATCTTCTCAACAGACTTCAGCCAATCATCCGCGTCCAGTGGATCAGGTGAGCTAGCGAATGTAGGTGGCTTATGACTCATGAACTCCCTATGCTTATCTCGGGGTGGAACTAGTGGTGGTGGTGGAGGCAGTGGTACTTGTTGCTGCTGTTGTTGCATTTGCTGTTGCACCTGCTGTTGTTGCGCCCTCCTTTCCTGGCGTATCTCCTCTCGCTCCTGGCGCAACTCCTGTCGTATATATTCTCTTTCCTGACGCATCTCCTGGCGTTCTTGCTGCATCTAGGCACGCATATCAGCCATAGTGTCCGCCATTTGCTGCATCACCGCCATCTGAGCAGCAACCAGTGGGTCAACTCCGCCTGGTGGAGGATTAGGAGGATTCATCTCTGCTGGTTGTGGCTGGGGTTGTCTATATATCCACCGAGTGTGTCGATTAGGAGGCAAATCAATTCCACCACCCCGCCTGGTATTGACCATCTGAGTTAGATACATATGGTAAGAAAATAGTAGACAAGGCAGGTATTTACAAATCAGGTTACTTTTGGGAAATTTATTAGCTAAGCGGATTAATATTTTACCTACCATAGCTAATTTATTACCTTATGGTGGTACATACTAAGATGTCCATCTTTAATAATTCAATCAATCAAAGAAGCAAATCAGGCATTTAGCATCAGCACAATCAAACAACATTTTTTTAAAGAAAATAGTTTTAAATTTTGTCTTGGGTTCCCTATCTCTTAAAAAGATCATAGTGGTAGGATTCCAAGGTGTGAAATCCATCTTGTCTTAGAGTAGAAAAGATAAGATTAATCAGAGTAGAATAGCAAAAGGTGAGACAAGATCAAGGTGAGATAAGTATAGAATGAGTCAGAGTAAGGTAAGTAGGTAAGGGTTTTGTCCATTTCTATCTAGGTTTCGTCCTACAGTCAACATTCCTCTGATACCACTTCTGTCACACCCGGCTTTAAGGAACAAAGCCAGATGCATCTCATACATGCGCCAAGAAGACAACATATATAATAACAGAGTGTATAGAGACAAATGTCATAAAACATCAGAGTATTTATTACATAGCGGAAGACTTATTACAAAATAAAAGAATAAACATAAAACGAGCTAAGGATCGTTGGCGCCAATGTCAACTGAGAAACACCACCTAGATCAGATCATACTCCTCGCCTTGTGGCTCCTCCTGAACCACCTGCTCTTCTCCTGTGGGGGGTGTGAGATAGCAAGGGTGAGCTCACACATGATCATAGCTCAACAAGTTGTGGGGAACCAGTGGACATAAACTCACAAAGGTGTGAGTTCATGTGATGTGTAAGGCTAATCAATGATAGGGGTTAAAGCTGAGCATTGCTTTTAAGTAGTTGGTCAAAATTTTATTAGCAGTTACTAAGTGTAAGTAAATACCAAACCATAAATAAAGTAATAGAACACAATTTATAATAAACCCATGCAATGTAAATGACCAAATTGAATTTAAGTTCCATAATTTAAACATCAGAGAGTCCTAAGCTGCTCATGACCGCGAGCACGGCTAGTATACAAGTTTTACACTCTGCAGAGGTTGTACCCTTTACCCACAAGTCATGTTACCCATCTGCCAAGGGATCGTGACTTCCCATACACCTCTACCTAGGAAGCGCGGCAGGGCAACACTTCGAGGCCTTTACAAAGTTCCACTAGCTTCTGACAACCCGCTATAGTTTATAGGAAGTTCCAATGCAGGGTTCTTGTCTGACCGCCATCGCAGCAAAATCAACCAAGGATCTTCCTACACTGACCACTCCCCTACTGCCCTTGCCCCTTTCGGGTAAGGTAGTCTTCCACTAGCTTTCCTAATTAGTCAGCCAAGGGCGTCCCATTAAACCCTTGTGGTGGCACGTGTTACTCAAGTTAAGCTCTATGTTCCAATTAACATTAATGATCTCAATATGAACATAAATAGAATAACAAAAAGAATTGGAACATAGAGGTAATAAATGATTATCCCAAAACCATATAAAGCAATAGCAAACTACCCAAGTGATTCAGGGGTAAACAAGGTAATGAGATAAACAATCTAGGGTGACCTATTGGGTCCCATCAAAATTAACCTATGCATGGATAAATGATATTAAAGAACATTATTGGGTAAAATGTGGTCAAGGGCACAACTTGCCTTCAATGAGCTCCTGCTCAGCTACTTCAACCTGCTGCTCACCAGGATCCTCGGTCACGGGCTCTTCTACTCGCCACAATACAAACAAGCACAGTGCATATAGAGAAATTAACATTACACCAAACATATAAATAAAATACTCAGTAATAATCTACACATTAAAATAAAATTCTAGGAACAGGAATCATAATTTTTGGAGTTATAGAATTTAAGTTATGGATTTTCAAAGGTTTTATGTGTTTAAAATAGGATTAAGTGTGGGATTAATTTTCTTACTGTTGTCATGATAAAACAGAGACACTAAGTGGTAGAGAATAAAATTACAAAAATTTAGGAACTGGAATGGAGTAATTCGGAGTTCATATGCATTTTCTATGAATTATCAAAGTTCTAGCAATTATTTTGTGTTAAAAAGTAATTTCTAAAATTAAATAACTGAATTTAAAGAGCTATGGACTGGGCCTCAATTTCTGTGAAGCACAGGGGGCTCTGGGTAAAATCTGCTAAGACACATAACGCTGTGCACGGACTGCGGGTTGATACTAAAATAACTGAGGGTTTCTTTTGCATATTACGCTAACCGAAGGGGTACGGTTCTCTCTAAGCCGTTGGATTAGAAACCAAGGGCCCAGATCAAAACCGATGGCAACTCGATCCGCTTCCACCGAACACCGTTGATCCCCCGATCTACGGTCACTATTTCAAATAAGCCAGATCTAATCTGATGCACACGCTACGGAATCAACGGCTCGGATCTAAAAACCTAAACTGGTATTCTCCCTTTTTAATCTCGACCGTCTATCCAGATCAATGGTCCAGACATCATCCGGACGAGATCTCGTCCGATCCGTTCACTTAACGATCGACGGCCACGGATGCATCTTCAACCCTCAGCGCTGGCCACGGCGGCGCGCCACCCCGCACGGCGGAATATCGCCGTCGCGCCCCAAATCCGACCCCCCAGTGCTTCGGTGTCCGATTCCTAGCGAATACAAGTGCTAATTATCGCGGTAATCCATGGAGAAGTGCCAGCGAGGCCTCACCGAGACTTGGAGCGCAAGAAGCGCTGTCCACAGAAGATGTTGCGCGACGGTGAGCCTTGTTCTTCGACGGCGAGATACCGGCGCGCTGTCTTGTTGACGTTACGGCCGACGACAGCGCGGTACATGAAGAACACTGTGGTCCGCCCTCACTTCCACGATGAAGACCCCAATCCTGCGCTCGGTTCCTCGTGTTCTCCCTCTCACTCACTTCTTCTCGGTCAACGGCAATGGCGAACTGCCGATCTCACGGAAAACGCTGTTGGATTCAAGCGCGCAAGGGAAGGGCGAGGTCAAGAAGGTTCATATAGGCGTGAGAACAGGCGGTGGGTTAGCTGATCCCCGAATCCCGCGCGTGAGGTCCGCCGATCGCGCAGCGCGTGGTTGTTGCGACATACCCGCGGTGAGGATGGCGATGACGGCAGGGGCCCCCGAGTCAGCGACAGAGCGAAGGAATCAGGCGCGAGGGAAAGTGGCTGACAAGCGGGGCCTACATGTCGGCGCCGCGGACAGTCAGTGGGCTGCGCAGATCAAAGGGAAATTGGGCCGAATTGGTTGGTTTAGGCCCAATCGAGCACAACACCCTTTTTCTTTTATATTTTCATTTTCCTTTCTCTTTTCTCTTATTTTTGAATCTAAGTTTGAATTTCAAATTTGTGATGAACTTGTACTCAAATTTTCTGAGTATATGATTTGGATAAATCATTGTGGAATAAATTTATCTATTTATAAGTTTTATTTTTGTATTGCATAGTATTTTTCTTTCTTTCTTTCCAAATTTTAGAATTTCTTTTAGGATTTAATTTCCCATTTGGATATTTAACATTTTTCACATTATTATATGTTGTCACAAAATGCACACAGAATAAAATCGAGCATGATGCATAATTTGGTAGTATATGTTTTTATTAATTGTTTTTGGGCATGATGTTCACATAAGATGATGCATAAAGATCAAACTCACATAAAGAGAAACTGTTCCTCTACTGGTATTATTCCTAGCAATTACAAAGTGGGTGTTACAACTCTGATGAGAGGGTAACTTATTCTAAGTTCATCTCATGTACTCTTATTGCCTTTGTATTCTTATTTGAAGATTTTGGTGAGGCAATGGGGTTCGAGGGCCAAATTTGATCCCGTTTTGGTGCTTGATGCCAAAGGGAGAGAAAATAAGGCCAAAGCAATGAATGGATCAGCTACCACTCGAGAAATTTTGAAAATAGTAGAATAGAGCTTTTGGTTTGTCAAAACTCTCTTATTATCTCTCTTGTCTAAAGTTGGCCTCTTATGGGGAGAATGGTTGATTATGGGAAAAAGGAGGAGTTTTTGAAATCTTTGATCAATTTCTCTTGGAACAACTCTCTTTATGTCTCTACAATTGTGTTTGAATTAGAGATAGGAGATTGAGGTTGATTTGCAAAAACAAAACCAAGTGGTGGCAAGGAATGATCCATATATGCCAATTTTGAATCAAAACAATTTTGAGTTCTCATTTGTATTGATGTTGCACTTCTTTTAGTTGCTTTTTGTTGTGTTGGCTTAAATCACCAAAAAGGGGGAGATTGAAAGGGAAATGTGCCCTTGGGCCATTTCTAAGTATTTTGGTGATTGAGTGCCAACACAAGTGCAAATCAAGTCTAAAGGTATGTTTCTAGACTTAGTACATTGTTTTGAGAACTAATGTATTGTGTCTAAGGGCTGGAAACAGGAGAAATCAAAGTGGAAAAGAGATGGCTTTGTTCAGCCAAAGTCTGCTCAGTCTGGGTGCACTGGACTGTCCGGTGGTGCACCGGACAGTGTCCGGTGCGCCAAGCTGGCTCTGGCGAACTTGCTGCTCTCGGGACTTCGACGGCGGTGTACGGCTATAAATCACCGGACTGTCCGGTGGCGCACCGGACTGTCCGGTGAGTCATTCACAGGCGAACTCATCGCTCTCGGGAGATGATTAACGGCGTACGGCTATAAATCACCGGACTGTCCGGTGGTGCATCGGACTGTCCGGTGAGCCAACAGTCGGCCGGGCCAACGGTCGGCCGAAGATTCCGCGCGTGACGCGTGGCCGAGCCAACGGTCACAAGGGGGCACCGGACTGTCCAGTGCGCCAACGGCTCTGAATCTTCAACGGTCGGCTTCGCCAAATAAGGAAAGAGATCCGCACCGGACAGTGTCCGGTGGTGCACCGGACTGTCCGGTGCGCCAGGCGACTGAAGGCAAGAATTGCCTTCCTGGAATGCTCTCAACGGCTCCTAGCTGCCTTGGGGCTATAAAAGGGACCCCTAGACGCATGGAGGAGCACACCAAGCATTCTCTAAGCATTCCTAAGCACCAAGACTTCGATTCCGCACATTTGATTCTTTGTGAGAGCAACTAGAGCTCTATTTGAGTTGTGAACTCGTCGGGTTGTGTTGTGAGCTCTTGTTGCGACTTGTGTGCGTGTTGTTGCTCTGATTTTGTGTCTTGTGTGCGTTGCTCATCCCTCCCTTACTCCGTGCTTCTTTGTGAACATCAAAGTGTAAGGGTGAGAGACTCCAAATTGTGGAGATTCCTCGCGAGCGGGATATAGTAAATAAAGCAAAACACCGTGGTATTCAAGTGGGTCTTTGGACCGCTTGAGAGGGGTTGATTGCGACCCTCGTCCGTTGGGACGCCACAACATGGAGTAGGCAAGTTTTGTACTTGGCCGAACCACGGGATAAACCACTGTGTCTATCTGTGTTGATCCTCTTGTGGTTGTTGTGTTTTGCAAGAACTCCTCTCTAGCCACTTGGCCTTATTGTGCTAACACTTAATTAAGTTTTTGTGGCTGTAAGTTTTCAAGTTTTACAGGATCACCTATTCACCCCCCCTAGGTGCTCTCACCGTTTAGGCCCGCTGTGGACCGGGCTCGGACAGGAAAATGAGCCGGCGGGCTTAGACGCCCCCGATATTCTAACCGTGTCTGGCGGGCCGGGGCCAAAACGAGCCGGGCTTCACTGGGCCGGTCCAGACGGCCCATTTGGCCATCTCTACCTCCAACCAGTTAATAACAACTAATGAGGCATTTACACTAGCAGTAACCAACAATCCACTTACTAATAAAAGGTATGTTTGCAAACACCCAGTTTTTAAGAAATTGATTTGTAGAAACTAGAGTGATTCTAAATATACCCGTTTATGTCCCAATTTATAGAAATTGGATTATCAGTTTCTTAAAAACCAAAAAACTAATCTTCTCTAGCTAAAACCAACTTTCGTTTGTTTAATTACATCATTGCCCCTGTTGGTTTCATGAAATTTACATCTATTGTCACCGCTTTTTAAATTATAGAGGGTGTATCCTAGTAATTGCCTATAAAAAACTAGAAACTGGTTTTTTTAAAAAAAATGAGCTCCAAACACCTTTGTCTATCTTCTTCTTCATAAACTAGTTTTTAGAAACTGGAGATAAAAATGGGCTTTAAAAAACTGGTGTGCTTTCAAATAGGCCCGTGATCCAAATAATAACCCTAGCTTTTTACTTGATATGATTTTTTTAAAATATAATTTGATGAAAATAATACGAAGGTCTCGCACGTACACTACCGGAATCCGAGCCTTTGCCGAGTGCCGAAAATGGCACTCGGCAAAGAAGGAAACCTGGGTACCGGCAAAGATGTCTTTGCCGAGTGCCACTGCCAAGGCACTCGGCAAAGGGACTGGCAAAGGGGCCCACTGGAGGGTTCTTTGCCGAGTGCAACCTGGGAACCGGTAAAGCCGTCTTTGCCGAGTGCTGAAAATGGCACTCGGCAAAGAAGGAAACCTGGGAACCGGCAAAGATGTCTTTGTCGAGTGCCACTGCCAAGGCACTCGGCAAAGGAACTGGCAAAGGGGTCCACTGGAGGGTTCTTTGCCGAGTGCCAGTCCACCTGACACTCGGCAAATAAACCTCCTTTGCCGAGTGTCGCCGTGGGCACTCGGCGAAGGATCCGTCACCGTCACTTAGCGCCGTGACGGTGACTTTTCTTTGCCGAGTGCCAAATGGCACTCGGCAAAGTCTTTGCCGAGTGCCCGACAAAAAGTACTCGGCAAAGATGCTGTTGCCGATGTACAGTTCGCCGAGCGTTCTTTGCCGAGTGTTACACTCGGCAAAGCATTTGCCGAGTGTAAAATAGCCTTTGCCGTGTGTCTCAGACACACGGCAAAGAAGCTGATTCCGGTAGTGGTAGATGGAGTGAAGTACAGAACAACACTATTATGATTAACAATACCTTCGAAACTGGGACCAAACGGAACACTCATGGTTAATTGTGAGTTATTTGGATTTCATGTCAAGGGAGATCGAGACAACCAGCCTTATTCAGCGACGCCTGCAAATAAAATGTTCCCAGCGATCACGAAACCCGCAGTGCCTAATACATGTCCATGTGTATGGCCCCATTTGGACCCAGCAGCTCATAATCCTGCGGCGGCGGTGTAGATCCGGAGGCGGAGGTCGGCGGCATGGATCCCATCGCCGTCTGGATGAGCTCCATGGCCCCCGCGCAATGCGTGGCTGCTGCTACTCGGTTCATCTCTGTGGCGCTCAGAGTTCCACCGACGACCATGGATGCAGGCTCTTGATGAGCTTGCAGTCGCAAGAAACCGTTGCCGACCGAAGCATCGTCGTCTGCGGCTGTGGCGGAGAAGTAGCCGACGATGCTGTCTCGGATAGGCGGCGGCGGCACTGGAGCGTCGGAGCTGGGGGTCGGCGCCGAGATGGGCATGGACGACGGCACTGATGAGCTCATCTCTATCACCCGCTTCAGGGAGTCCTCTCCCATCTTCACCTGCAAGAGTGCATGCAACCAGACATATATACCTCCCCATTACCGCGCGCAAGCTCGCTCGTCGACGCGTTCAAGCATAAAATAAGGAGAACGCCGCGGTTACGTACCTTAGCTCTTAGGGTCTCCATGTCCGCTCTCAGCACCCTGTTGTCGACGTTAGCGTCGTTGTACTTCTGGTTCAGAGCGGCAATGCGCCTCAGCAGGCAAGAATTCTCGGCTTTTAGCTGTGCTACCTGTAATATAATGGTCAAGCACGGCAAAACTGAACGAAAAAACACGACTACACCAGCAAAACGGAAAGCACCAGCTTAAAAAACCCTTTTTTTTTAGGGTTTCAGTAGGCAAATGGAACGACGATCGATGGTTTAGTTTGTGATGCTACGCATCAGTACCTGGTCCTCCAGTTCTTTCAGGTGAGCGGCTTTCCTGTATCTCGAGCGTCTGGCTGATTCTCTATTGGATTCCTTTCTAATTAAAATCAAGTGACAGATCGATAAGCCCAGGAGTAAAAAAAAACCGTACAATTAATAAGCTGCAAATCAACCGGAATTACCTTTTCCTCACTCTTTCCTCGGTAGGCATCTTGAACCCCAGAATCTCTACTTCTCCGTCCATGTCTTCGTCTGATGGTGAAGGATCTCTCGAGGAAGAGCTAGTAGCAAGCCTCACGCCAAGGCCTGCGGTTTGAGCGTGGTTATTGTTGATTGGATCTTCGCCGTTCATCAGCTTGTTCTGCACTGGATTATTCCTGATGCTGCTACCTAAGTGAGCCAGATCGAGAGTCAGGATATATATCTATATACAAAAGCACGTCTGTAAACAATGTAATAATGGCACATATATATAGTAGATATAGTACCTCCAGTGTGATTGTTTGAGCCTTGAGAACGTTGATCTGAGGTCACAACACTGGAGGCCGCCTGTGGATGGGTATATATGCCAAAATTTCAAGTTTTAAAATTCAACAAATAAAAGTTTGTAAAGATCGAGTGGCTATCGTAGTTTTTTTTGAAAAAAAACTAGTAAGCTAAGAATGGATTGCTAGTTTGTATTTAGCTTACTAGGTTTTGTGATGTTGGATTTAGTTTACTAGGTTTTACATGACTCGTGGTGTAAAACCTAGTAAGCTAAATCCAACATCACAAATCTCGTGACACTAGCTAGCGCTATATACATATATACAGAACAAGCTAAGCACAGTGACTTGTGATGTGGCATCCTTGTTTGGCAGTTTGTATAGCCAAACATGGCATATAGCTCAACGAGAACACCACATCTCTATAGCTAGATCATGGATTACCTACCCTCATCACTTTTAGAAGGTGTGTTTGGATGCACTAGATGTAGGTGATACAAACTTAGTACGTCAGAAAAGGCACCGGCCGATTTCAGTTATTGCACCCCCAGTTAATAAGACACACGTACTACTACAAACCCTGTAGCCCATAGAGAGTACAGTACAGGCCGTGTAAAACATTGTTTTGTACTATTTATACAACAATGAAGTGTAAAATAAGAGATAAAAGACGAGTAAACCGCCGAAGATATAGCGAGGGAATAATAAAGATAGGGAAGAAGAGCGAGCAGTGTATATACCCTCCACATTTTGAAGGCCTCGAGGTCCTCCTCCAGCTTCCTCCTCAGTATGGCATTGTACTCCATGGGGTCCCCTACTACGGCACTACTCACCGCCGCAGGCGCCATCATTACCGCCTCTTCCATCACCGGCGGCCGGTCAACATTTAGGGCGCCTGAGCAACAAGAGTTCGGCACCACCACCACCGGCGGCGGTGTGCTTGTCGTCAGAGCCTCCTCTTCCAGTAACCTCTCAAAGGTCCACTCTGTGGCGTGCTGCTGATCCATCATGTCGCCGCCACCATGACCGTGACCAGCAGCAGCAACGTCTATGACACTGCCGACGACGATGCCGGTTACCGGAGGCTGCTCTCGCTCTGGCTCTGGCTCTGGCGCTGGCGGTGGTAGCAGCTCCCAGAAGGGCCCGAGGATCTCCTCCATTGAGATGACGTGCTCCATGCCCAATAATAAGTAACTATCAATCAATGGTTCCAAGCAAAGGTCAAGAAAGGGAGAAGCAAACACTAGGAATTGAAGGAGATGCAGTGCAAGGGGAGGGACCCATAGATATGATGGGTCGTCGGCGGCATATCTCTATGCACCCATGAGTTAATTATGTTAGCTGCTTGAAGGAGATCGAGGAGTACGCTTGGATGCTCTTCTTTCCCCCCCTACTTATCTAGTGCTGGGCTCTCTCTCTTGCTGTGCCTCCCTGCAGAAACTTCTGGAGAGGCAAAAAAAAAGAAGAAAAAAATGCATCGGCCTTGCACTCAATGTGAACCTGCAGGGCAGCAAATAGGACAAGTGATTTTGTTTGGAAAGGCTAACAGAAAGCAAAGTTAGCTAGATGGTGCGCTACCAAGTTACGTACCATGGGTTTTATCGTGACGCTACATGCATGTGTGTTTTTGTTTTAACCACACGTGTTAGCAATAAGCCAAGCGTGTACCCATGCATGCCCGTGTGTGTTCTACTACCTTTAAACCACTGGATTGGATAACGAGTTTTGCACTGGCTTTGTGTGCTAGACACCATGCCTTACCAACGTCAACATGTATTGTATTGCACTTTCTGTTCTACCTACACAACTTTGAGGTTCATGTGGACGACGAACTACGTGCAAGAAACACAAAAAGGGTACACGATCTTTACTTTTTTATCGTGATAATGACAATATATGCGTACAAGTAATCTGCTGTCCAAATTAAACGAAAGGAAAGCATAAACAGAAATCTCAGCTTACATGCTATATATATATATATGTACGTAGTTTTAGGTTTTTGTTTTTTTCACTGTGACTTGCTATATTTTGGAGCAATTAATCTAGACTAGTTATCCAATAAACGATGCTTACTATCAATTTATAACCTTTCTTATCACTTATTAATTAGCCAACAGGCTGCACACTTCTCCGCTCTAGCTTCCTTATATAACAAATGTGCACATATATCTCTACTAATCCTTAAGGGTGGTGCGAGGGCGTCCACAGCATCACCATGCCCCCGCCCGACCCCGCGCATCCCGCAGCGCTCAGCTTCCCGAAAACCTATCGCGTCGTAGCCGCCATCAGGCCTCCGCACAATCCCCTGCCTGCTCGCCACGCAGCCTTGGCGCCGTGACCGCCGCCTCTGCTCCCTAACTCCGCCCCGTGACGCCCCCAGCCCCCAAACCACGCCCGCTCCCCACGCGATGGCCGCTCATCCCGTCGACGCGCCCACCGCAGTTCACACCCGCGCCCCGGCTCCCCCGCCTCACCGCGCGGCTCTGCCAGTGATCGTCGATTCGCCTCGCCGCGCTGTCTGAGAGAAGGAAAGAGGAGCTCAGGACAGCAGCGGCTGGCGCGAGGTGCCCGGAGGCAGACGTGACGACGACGAGGCCTTTGTAGATCTCAGCAGGCACGGCTCGCCTCCGCGTGGGCAAGCTCTGAGGCGGCGTCCCTTCCCTTCTCGTCGGCTTCCATTCTCCACCGCGCTCACTCCATTTTTCGTCGTGATCCCTTCCTCTCCATGGGCTTCCATGAACCCTAGAGCTCGCCCGTCCATGGAGTACGTGCTCACCATCAGCGGATCCCCAGGTCGTACCTACTAAACACTAGCTCGTATGGTCCTGATCCCCCAGGTTCTACCCTAATCCGCAGCAGCCTTCGCCTCGGGCTCACCTCCCGCTCCATCTCCTCTGTTTCCTCCTCGCGCTCTGCAGCGGCGTCTCGATCCCCGAGGTCGTCGCCTTCTTCAACCACATTGCCCCTTCCGTTGCCAATTAGCTCCCCGATTTCTACTACTCTTGACCGGCATTAATTTGGCGCTACTATCTACCTTGATTTACTAGCAAGACATTAACCTTTGTAATAGTTTTGGAACTGGGTAACGTGAATTTGGGTGTCAAAATTCAGATTCTGAAGTTGCTCATTTCCTGGAAACAATATTTGTTCGTTTTTATTTTTTTAATTATCACAACCACTATGATCTGCTCCCTCTGTTACAGAGTTTAAGATGTTTTTTCCTTAAGTCAAACTATGTATTACCAGAAAACTAAGCAAATTGGCAATCAAACTAACTAATTAGTGAGGGGTAAGTTAGTCTAATTGTCAGACTCCTTATTTGGTTCTAAAATTGCTTAGATGTCTTGTATTTCAGGATGGATGGAGTGTTTTTTTGTTGTAGTTATCTATTCTATCTGATGAGCGTTTCTTTCTATAATAGAGACCATGTTTCTTTCTATAATAGAGAATATGATGAGCGTTTTGACTATTGGAACTTCATATGCTACCTTTTTTAGTGTCATTTCTATCTTTGCATATTTTCAAATTACATGTCATCCTACAGTAGTGGATGCTTCATCATAACTGATCAGTTAAATTATCTAAAACAAGTAGCTAAATATAATTAATAGTAAAAATTACAGATTTAAGGGTTATAAGTAACATGTATTTGGTGTTAGTTTTTTACACATGTGAAAGCTATTTGCTTCAGTACATAGATCTCTGCAGATGATAAAGTAATACTAGGCTTGATAGTATTGTCCATCATTTGCTTCAGTATATAGATCTTTGCTTCAGTACATATCTCTCACTTCCTATCCAAGTGTTTGCTCCCAGTTCTATAGCACTCTGCAGATGATTTGCTTCAATACTTAGTGGCTATTTTTTCTACTACACTGGTTAAAGAAAAACAGAGAAAAGAAAATCTGCATGTGTATTATAGTTAACCTATCATATATATATGAAAGTGTAAGTTGTTGCCTTGAAAAACTTGAGATGCACTCAAATAACGCAAGCAGAGAGTATTTACTCAATCTAAATAATGAAATAAATTTACTTAGTTTGATGGTTCACATAACACAACAACCAAATAAACAATTTAAATTAGTCAGTTTTTTGTCATTCTAAATAATGAAATAGTTATTATTAATACCATGGGATATTCTTATTTTGTGAAGGCATCTACCAGAATAGGAAAAGGTTATTATTAATACCAAGGTTGCTAGCTTCGAAATACCTGAAGTGCTACTGCTATCAGTTCTTAGACTTTGGTTTAAATCATCTAAATTTTTTCTGTTGTTCTGTCAGGTCTAGACACTCTATGAGTTCGATGATCTCGAGAGCATCATTGATAGGACACTAAAGCGCGATTTTGACACCGAGGAAGCACTCTGGTTGCTTAAGATAGGTCTTGTGTGCATCCCGGATAGCCCTAAGATCAAGCCCTCCATGTCAATGGTTGCCAAGATGCTACAAGGTGAGTGTGCTGTGAGTGACAGGATCATGAGGCCTGGCCTGATCACAGACGTCATGGACCTGAAAGTCAGGATGGTAGAGCCGATTCAGTTCAACTTGACATCATGCTCGAGCACTGCCGCACCGGACCTTGTCAGGTCCATTTGGAGGCCCAGGATGTCAAAATCAAGAACATGAGAAGCACTTTGAGCATTTTACACCTAATATGAGCAAAGCACGAAATGAATCTGCATTTCCTCAGGATGAAATTGACTCACATAGAGAGCATTTTTATGTAAGTTAGATACCACCAGTTTCTTATAGATGCCAGTTCTTTGTGCTAAGGCCTAAGGGGCTTTCTGTTGTAGAATGAACTAACCTCAGATTCAATTGCTTCAAAGAAGCCAAAAATAAGGAAGAGAGAAAATAACAATTCTGTTTCAAGTTCTGCTCCCAACATTCCTAATACTCAAGGTTTGTTTCTATTGGTTTGTATATCCTACCCATGTAGCTTCCCTTTTGTTTCGAGTTCTACTGACTCTGGTTATAATTATGCTTTTTAGATTTTATCACTACCTTCTGTGAGGTGGTGGAGGATTTCTGTGGAAAACCGAAATTCCTGAAGATGGAAATTGCGGTGACTGGTTGTCAATCCCACTTGGTGATGTTAAGGTTCTCGTGAATGAAATTACATCTGTTCGATCCAAAAGGATATTGCATGAGGTTCCTATGGATACAGTTACAAGGTTATTGGATGTGATTGATCGTCAGATTCGATATTCTCAAGGTTTGTCGATAGATGTGAAAGAAAATGTGAGTTACTTACCATGTCATAGTAGTTTACATGATTATTCGTGTTTTGTAGCCAGGATTAACCTCACTACAATGCTCTAGCAGTCTACTACTCTACTTGCCTTTCTTCGATTAATTTTCCTAAAGTGAAATCGTGTGATAGTTGTTCGTTCGGTTAGCAGAAAATTATAGGAGTTACAGCTCAGTTGGTTGTAGAAGTCCGGTAGCCTTGCACAATGTTTAGAAGAAGCCATAATATTGAGCAGATGACGGTCAAAAATAGCACTGGATTAAGAAGCTGTTTTTTGGCTCACACTAATAACTTTGTTTGTGATTTTGGTCATCATTTTCCTGCCTGGTTGGGTTGCATCTGCTTGTCATTCTTGCAGTCAGCATGAACAAGGTCGAGGCATTGTACAGGTTGTTCAAGAAGATTGGCAACACCTTCATTGATGATGGGCTGATTAACAAGGTCAGCAATGTGTGTCTGAATCACTACTTGGTTCTTATGTAGTGTCTTATTAATCTTTGTGCTATGTGCAAGTTTGTATTCATGCGAACTTATATAAACCAATGCCCGTTTAAACCATCTTTTCCTATGTACATAGTCATGTACTACATGAAGCTCTAAAACAACACTTAAACTAGCTTATGAGTTTCTTAGAACTCTGGTTTTAATACATGCAAATTTTGCTGATGGCGTCCCGCTTCTTAATACAGCGAAAAGAGGGGCTGCAAGCAGTTACGGCCTAAAGTATAGATTTCTTAGTGACCTCACCTTAGAGGGTTCTTCCCCTTGAACAAAAACCTAGGGTCTGTGCATCTCTAAATGTTACAGTCCTACTGCAAAACAAACAAATGCAACTGATAAAAAATGTGTTGATATTAAATTAAGTGCATTGTACACAACAAGGCTTCATTTGTTTGCTTCTCGTCGTCTGAACTATGTCATATTTCCTTCTAAAATGAACAATCTTAATCTCGCTATTTTCTTAATACATGATTAATCTAGCCCCTGTCATCATTCTATTCACTATATTGAATTAGTTTTGACCAAAAACCCTGGTAAGCTGGAATCACATTGTTTTGTAGCTGTTTTTCTTCACTATAAATGATTAAACTTAACCTGATAAATTCATCTACAGGCTCTTTCAAATGGCAAGCCCACTGTTGTTGAGTTTTATGCAAACTGGTATGAAGTCTGCAGGGAACTAGCTCTAGATATCTACAAAGCTGAACAACAATACAAGTCTGCAGGGAACTAGACTCTGAGAACCATGTTGCTGATGCGGAGAGCATTGTAGCCAAGGGCATAAGAGATGGTGCAATTGATGCCACCATAGATCAAGCAAATGGCTGGATGGTATGGAAGGAAACTGGTGATGTCTACTCTACAAATGAGCCATAGATCATACAAATGAGCCCTTGATGCCACCCAGGATTGGGTCCGCCCCCTATCTTTCAGTATTCATTGGTTTCTATGATTCTGCTCCCTTGTGTTGCTACTGTTTGTATAGTAAGTTTCGCTCGGTTTCCTTTGTTCCCGTTTGAAATAATCTGTAACTCAATGCAGGATATGTGAAAAAAAATTGAGGTCTAATTGATTCATGTTCTCAAAATAAATTGCAAGGGTTAATGTTTGTTGGTTTAAACAGGTGTAATGTGTGCTGGCGTTGACCAGTATGTGGGTCGAATGACTTGTCCTATTGGAATGATCTGTACAGTGTAGTCTCCCGCTAGAGTATACATAACTTGCAGAAAATAATTATCAAACAATGTATATTATAGCAGTATACCATACCACTTACTACCAGTTTCGGTTAGTAAACATTTATAGAAATCAGTACTGAAATGATCATTAGCAGCATTATATTATTTTTGCATGCACTTCGGTTATATCATTAGCAGCATTTCGGTTATGTATACTGCTATATTTTATATTTGAAAGAGGATTATATTGCATACTTTGCCGCAATCTATATTTTTCTTTTTTGTTTGCCTTTATCTGTAGTGAGACATATGGCCTTCTGCTACCATGTTGTTTAGGGTTTTGCAGAGCCTGCGATTTATGTGAGTTAACATATCGATCTTGAATTCACATCACGGGAAGACACGTGGTATGGGAGTTGGGCGCAAGCTCAAGAGCCACCGCAGGAACCAGAGGTGGGCTGACAAAGCATACAAAAAGCCACTTGGGCAATGAGTGGAAAAAACCTTTTGCTGGATCATCTCACGCTAAGGGCATCATTCTGGAGAAAATGTATGCCAAATATGGGAATGATCTGTGCTTTTGTTATGTTGTACTTCTTGTTCTTGGGCTAAGGTGTGTTTGTTTCCATTGTGTAGTGGTATTGAGGCCAAGCAGCCAAATTCGGCCATCCGTAAGTGTGCCCGTGTTCAGCTGGTGAAGGATGGAAAGAAGATTGCTGCCTTTGTGCCGAATGATGGTTGCCTAAACTACATCGAGGAGAATGTATGTCTGTTGACCAATTCACCTTGTAATGATTGTCAAGATCTATGTAATGAAAAATCTAACCATCTCTCTTGTTGTAGGATGAGGTGTTGATTGTTGGATTTGGTCGTAACTCGTAAGGGTCATGCTGTGGGAGACATTCCTGGTGTCAGGTTCAAGGTTGTTAAGGTTTCTGGTGTGTCGCTACTTGCACTCTTCAAGGAGAAGAAGCCAAGGTCTTAGATCACTTTCGGTAGTCAAGAATGGTGTAAACTGCCCAAGGCTCTGTTGTCAAAGTTAAAGTTTTGCTAGCAACAGAGCTGTTAATTCTAAGTTGTACCTTTTTGTTAACATTGACAGTTATGTTACAGTGTAAACTGCCCAAGGCTCTGTTGTCAAAGTTAAAGTTCTGCTAGCAACAGAGCTGTTAATTCTGAGCTGTACCTTTTTGTTAACATTGATAGCTCTGTTACACGACATTATTATTTCCTTATGAAGGTCAGTTTGGAAGAAACATTCTCCTTTATTCACAAACTATGTTGATTTTCTGACCAAGTGTCCTTCCATACAGATCCATAGAAAATATAGTACAGGTGGCAGCACGGAGAAGGTAAGGCCTTCAAAATATTCTGACTTTCTGATGAGGTTAGATTATCTTGTGAAATTTCCATATCGTCATCCAGATGTAGTTTTTGTTAATAGGAATTACTGATGCATCTGGTTTGTTTTTTCTTGATACGATGGCATAATTATGTTTGTGTATTGTTGCCAAACTTAATCTTTTTGGTGCTTCACAAATTCTCATGCCTTGATTAATTGTTAACAGAATATCATTTTTCTTGTTAGACGTTTGAAAGATAAACATCCGAGACGATGCTTGAACGTGTGTTGGAATTTATTGGATCTCTTTCAATAAAAATGACAGAATTCAATATTTATTATGATTATTGAGTTGATTCTTAATAGCACCACTAAACAATCCCACCATTGTACTCACGTCGCCCGTCGCGCTATTGGAGGCTCGTCAATTTGTGTTCCGTGGAATCGCACGGGCACGTATCTAGTAGAAACATAATCTTTTTTTTGAACGAATGGCACAAGGTAGTCCACATTACTATTAAAATAGAAGAGTTCGAACAAGGTTTCCTAGGGCGCTCCCCAAAAAATGAGGGCAAGCAAAACTCATAGCTAAACGGTTTACAAGTTTTTAGGAACTCCTGAGGTTGTGCTTACATAGTCGGCATGATCACCTAGAGCTGTATGGCGCCGGTGCCCTAAAGAATGGCCTCCACCAAGAATAATCTTCACCATCAATTGTGGAGATTTGCCTAATTGGACAAAAAATAATTGACTGTGTTTAGAAATGCAAGGATAACGAAAGGAGGTTTGGTTAACCGGTTTACGTTCTTGGCGCTTGGAGGATATCGATTCATCGTCGGATGTCGAAAGCGGTGAAGAGTCGGTCTCATATTATACCACCTTCTTCATCCGCTTCTTCTTCTTGTCGTCCTTCTTGTGCGACTTGGAGGAGCCATATGATTCTTCCTTCTTTCCCTTGTGCTTCTCCCATAAGGGCACTCTTTCTCCAGACGACATCTTCTCGTTCTTGTTGGAGGGTTCTTCCGACATCACTTTGAGGTGTTAGACTCTTAATGAAGTGTCAAGCTCCAATACCAATTGAAAATCACAGAGTGGGTGAATAGGCGAAACCTAAAATTTAACGTTTTAAACACAAACTTTAACCCCAGTTAGGCGTTAGAACAAGAATAAGAATAATTAGAGCAAGCGAGAGAGAGAGAGAGAGTTCTTGCACAAGTTGCTCCAATTATTGTGGAATTACTTTGAGAGTAACTTAGTTGATATGGAATCAAGTGCAAGCAAGAGAACTAGAGAGAGGGGAGAGGAAGAAACAAATCACAATCGAGGATCAAACACAAAGAACACGGGTGATTTATTTGCTGAGTTCGGTTCCTAAGAACCTACACCCTATTGAGGAGTACACTAAGGATGGTTCTCTTTCAACCCTTTCCCTCTCCCAAACGGTCACTTAGACTGGTTGAGTGTTCTTCTCAATCTTGACAAACATTTAGTCCCCGCAAAGATCACCACACACTTAAGTATCTCTTGCTAGCATTACAAATGAAGAATGGGGGTGAGAGTGAGAAAGAAACTCAAGAACAAGAGCACAAGAACTTGTAACAACTCAAGAACACAAGACACTAAATCTCTCTAACTAAAATCGATCGAATGTGTCGCTTTTGTGGCTTTGAATGCTTAGGAGGTGTTGCAATCAATGTATGGATGTTTTGGTGTAGCTCTTGTGTCTTCAATGTGCTGGTTAAGGTATATTTTTCAAGAAGTAATGTTGGGAAAACCCCATATAGTTTTATTTTTGTATTGATATATGAGAATGTATAGATTACATGAGTAAGAAAATGGAAAATTACAGTTGTTGGACCCACGCCCGGACTTGTTCTGTCTGTGCGGCCTTCATCCTATAGGAAATTAGTAGCATCTCTTTCTTAAACATTTGTAGGCAACAAAGTGGAGTGGGTGGTGTTCCTTCGAAGATCCACCCATTCCTGGTTTTCCAAATGCACCACAACATGGTTATAATGGTCTCCATTCTCCATTGTATTGTCATTTGATCCCTAACACGCTGAATCACAATGTATTGACGGGAGGCACGTCATGGAGTGATTCCTATTGTCTGCCAACATCTCTTCGCATAGTTGCATTTGAAGAAGAGGTGGATAATTGATTCTTCTTTCTGCAGAATACATTTCTCACAGATGTAAGAGTCAAGCACCATGCCTTTTCTTTTGAGGAGGGACTTTGTGTTTAATCTATCTTTTAGCAAGAGCCAACAGAACACTTTTTGTTTGGGTTCACATTTTGAGTCCCAAAGCCACATATTACGGGGTGACCTAACACCTAACCCATCATGTGTTTGCATGCCTTGGTTGGGGTGTATTTATATCCCCCAATTACCCAAATAATTGTTGGGGTGGTTGGGCAAAAATTGCACTATCAGGTAGTATACTAGACCTCAAACAGTATCGGTCTGGTGCACTACTAGACCCCTATCAGACTACCGTAGTAGGTAGCCATTCTGACGGGTGGTTAGCACAGTGAATGGTCTGGTGGGCCACTAGACCTTGCCATGTTGGATCTGGCCATTGAGATCTGGAACTAACCGTTCAACCCATACGGTCCGGTGCGCCATCGGACCGGTCTAGATAGCCAGCCGACCGAAGTCCAAGTTACATCCTCTCTGCGTTAGAGGTCCGGTCTTCTAGCCACTAGTTGAACAAGTTTAGCCTTCTCTATGTAAGTGGTCCAGTGCTCCAAGCAGCAGACAAATTTTTGCTAACTTGTCCATTTCTTCTTCATTTTGATTTGGCTACACTTGAGGATGCTCATATGACTTAGACTAACACATCTAGTGGCAATCCAACTAGTCTAAGTCACAAAACTTAGACATTTTAATTTCTCTAACTCATATTGCTGATTTAGCTCAAACTAGCTCCAAAAGAGTGAATTGTTGAAATTAAGCAATATAAACACTTTAGATGTATCAAATAGGTTCCTAGGGGTATTTAGAATTTATCCAAAGTATAGAACTATTGCTAGTTCATCTATTCCAAGTTTTACCCCTACATGGCTGGGGTTTGAGCTATCTCTGATCTAGAAACTCTGAGGTTGATCTTATGAACTTGTAAATCAAAGACTTGTCAAACTAGTTAGTCCATATGGTTGTGATGGTCATCAAGCATGCCATCAGATTTTATACCCATTCCTTGTGTGCCACTGAGTGGCATATATGTATTTTTTGTGTGTATGACATGTGGGGCCAGTGGCATATAAGGAATGAGTATATTTTTCAATGGCATACAAGGAATTTACCCACATTAATATAGGAAGGCCATTTCCCTTTCAGTCGCAGATGCATGTGGCTAACGCTTGTAGACCATGGGAGTCGAACGCAATATCCCACCCCTCGTTGCAGAACACCCAATCTAGTCTAGCAGGGTTGGTTGCCTTCTCTCGTTGCTCTAGGTGAATTTTTTGTTTTGGACGTGTATTTCCCTTAACTCGTAGAAATTTAGCGTCCTGCGAAATAGTCTCATGCACCGCAGGTTAAGGTTTCGATTGTTTTTGTCTTGTGATTGGTAGATCAAATTAAAATTGCCAAGGACAAGCCACTTGTGACCATCCTTAGGTTAGAGATGTCTCAATTCATGAAAGAACGCTGGTTTTCGGTTGTCACGAGTTATGATAGTGATGAGGAAGGATGTGTTGGAGCTCTTCAGTTCAATGTCTATTGAGACCGAGGAGCGCTTGATGTTAACATTTATGACCTCAACGCGATCTTGATCCCACATTAGCAGAATACCCCCCCTTAGTCCCAGCAGCTAGTTTGTAGAAGAAGTTTTTAAGCTTATATCCTCCGAGGAAGGCAGCGAGCACATTATTGATAGTTGCCAGCTCGGTCTCCTGGAGGCACGCTAAATGATATGCGTAGAGAAAAATTCATGCACCAAAACACATCTCGTCGGTGAGTTCAGTCTCCGCATGTTCTAACAGATTGCTCTAAAGTCTTGATTCAGGAAGACGACATACTCTTAGTTTGCCTCTTTGCATAGACCGAAGATAGACATTGTTCATCTATAAACGGCTTAAAGGGTGCAACATGGCACCAAACATTTGGGCCAAAATCGTTAAGGTAGCGAAGTGGAGTAGTTCTGAAGACAAAAGTAGAACAAAACAAAAGTAGACGCTAGCTCTGTAGCATGACAGAAGGTACATAACACGACATATTTTTTGACGACGCCACGCACACTTGACTTGATGCATAGAAGGTTGGAGTTCTCTAGTGCAGTAGTAGTAACCAATAGAATTCGGTGTCGGTCGCTACACCCTTAGCAACATTGAGGTCGTCCACCTCCTGTCCCATCATTTCTATCAGGGTGTCATCCATCAGCTCCGCGAACTCAATCCCAATGCCAAACAAGTCAGTCAAAGCGTTGATGGTGCTTTTCGGGAGTGTCCCCTTGTACATTGCAGCATAGGCCTTGAGCGCCTGATCAATCGACATGTGATCCTCCATGGAGATGCCATGTTTGTGGCATAAGTTGATTTGTGCATGGCACGTTATTGGTATCACATGTTTTTTGTCCAGCCGCACGCTTCGACGAGTGTTGGTCATGTCATACGCCCTATGGCGCCTTTGCTAACGCAATTGTGATGCCTTCTATAAAACTGGTAATGTCGACGTCATGAAGAAGTGCCTAAGGGCAAGAAGAAGGCCCCAATCCCAGCAATCGGTTCTAGGCTTGGGGGCGTTGGAGTGGCCTGTGCTGGGGTCAAGAGCGCCTGAGGACGATGGCCAGAGTCGGGATGGCTCGCAGCGCCTGAAGCCAAGACATAGAAACATAATCTTGCACATGTTGCAATAATAGGCTACCTTAAGGCATACTCTCAGATAGCGATAATACACCTTCTGATACCCCCGTACCCCGGGAGCCCATGTCTCGGTGGGACCATGCTCTGTTTGGTTAAGTCTATGGTTTTGTAGGCCTTCAGGATCCTTTAGACCAGGGACCAAGTCCTCAGCTTAGTTAAGTTTGGGGCTCCTATAGGCTAGGACCCAAAACCAAAGACCATAGGATATTCCTCAATAAGTTCTCAAGGTGAGACGTCCGTGAGCAGCAATCTTGGGGCACAACGATCCTAGGCGGTATAGCTCCGATGGTATGTGCACATCCGAACATTTTTTGGATGGTGGCATGGTGCCACATAGACATGGTAACTAAGGTTTACATCCATTGTATTAAAAGTGATGAACAATATGTTGGTCAAGAAAGTCTATTGTTTTCACGCCTAAGGGTGCAAGTGTATCTGTGGCCATTGTATTATTGTGTGTAAGCATACTTGTAGGTATTATAAAGTATAGGCATATACACTATTATCAATAGTGTTATACTCCACGAACTCCTCTGCCTATCGCTATGGCAGGACAACATCTATCACTGCAGCAAGACATACTCGATATTGTGGTATGATCGAGGTGTGCACTACGTATGACTCCATGTCTACAATAAGATATATACGAGTAGTTGAACCTCTGCTGAGCAAAGCCCACCGTCCAACAGACATGTAACTCTTCCACCCCTTGTGCTATAAAAGAGAGGAGTAGAATAGCATAAAAGATAGGTACAAATATCAATGGTCTAGAATTCAGAGTCCATGGTGAACGAAGCCAAGTTCATGTAAAACCATTACTCCAAGGGAGATTTAGACTAGAACCCTCACTATAACCAAAGTAGATATGGAGCTAGTTAGTTCTCTTGCTTATATAGTATCTTAGTGTGTAATCTTCACCTCTACTTTTACCAGTTCATCCATCATAAAGAGAATATAGGGTATCACACGTTTGTGGCTAGAATCTCTATAAACCATTTGTGTTCTTGTAGCTTTGGCAGTGCCCTGATCCAGCGAGCCTCCAACCTATGTCCCTAGGTATCTTTCTATTGACAAATTTCTCGAGTACCTATGATACCCTAGTGTAGTAGTTGCAAATAAGCCAAACAAATGTTGCTCATGCTACAATATTACGAGTAAACCTAGTTGCAACTCAGTTCCAACTCACACTACCACTCGGGGGCAATTCCCTGTATGCCATCGAAAATTATTTTCATCCCTTGTGTGCCGCTGACCCCACATTTCATACACACAAAAAATCCCTATATGCCACTCCATGGTACACAAGGGATGAAAATAAATTTTTATGGCATACAGGGAATTAGTCTCAACAATCGGTGTGTCCCACTTAAACACATACGATAAAAAGTCATGTAGTTGCCCGAACTAACGATACAGTTGTAACTTCATATATGAACGATTTATAAACAAGTCATGTTTTTAGTGTATTGTCACTTCTGCTATTGAATAAACTACACATGTGTCGACACCCACGTGGATCTCATGCGACATTGCATGTATCGGTAGAAAAAGATCCTACTGAACGTGCGCAGTAACGACACGGTCCGCACACGCGCATGTGCGCATTTTGTGTCTGTGTGCAATATAATCACTATATATATTCACTAATTTTTACTCATAATAAAGTGTGGTCTTTATGGTGACATTATTATAGATTATTTTTTGTACATACACTTTCACGCGCTTAATAATCTAAACTCATATATAGAAAACCAATCATATTGTTATGTTTCAAGGATACATTTTCCAAAATAAAACATTTTGGCTTTTGTAAAATACAAGTTTTGCTATACATTTAGATATATAATGTGTCTAGATACATAGCAACAATAATGTATTTGAAAAACTAAATATCATGTAACTAAAAATAGAAAGAGTACATCATAAAATACACATGACCGGCTATTACTTTCTGCTAGTTTTGTTTATATCTTCAACGTTTCTTGTTGAAGCGTACAAGAAATGGAAAATATGACAAGACTTGTTTTAGAAATAGAAGTTAGTTGGAACGATGACGTTCCATTCAAATCCAAAAAGAAAAAGGTTAACAAGAATTGTATGTATGTGCTACTTGAGATACAAATAGTTATACTGGTATTGTAAGTTTCTGCCTTTTTTTATGACCACTAATATATGTTAGTCTATATTAATATAAATTCAAGTAAAGGGTAAAAATAAAAATAACTGTTGCAACTTTGTACTAGGCACAACATTGTACTAACACATAATTAAGTTTCAAATTCATTACATAAATGTGTTGTGCTAATCTCTTATCCTAAAATATAATATACGGTTGCCCTTCTCAACAAAGTAGCTAACCTATTAGAATTCCGTACTGTTTATCTGATTTGCATGCATGTGTTGATATTTCTCTCATGCATGTTGAGTCGTTCAAATGTTGTGTAATTTGGGGTCAAAGAAAGAATATCCATTTAGAACGACGATCGTGCCGCCTCATCCAGGGGCACATCTTGTTCAAATGACCCCAATCATGTTTCCTAACAGTGATTATGCTCCTCCGTGCAAAACATATGAACACTGCCTTCTGCTCTGCTAATATAATATATGGGATCTTGATTTATTCATTTGAGCATTCAACATAGGGACACAATTATTTTCACTACACAACAACCAACAACCCTGAAAGCCAAGATTGAAAGGAAAAAAAAAATCTTAATTTCTTTGCTAACGAAAATGGTTGGTTCACGGCAATGCGGCCTTCAGGTTCTTGGCGAACTCTTCTAGCTTCTTCAATCCTTCTTCTGGAGAAGCAGCTTCCTCCAACGTCTTCATCACTGCGCTACCGATAATCACACCATCTGCGCCCCATCCTGCAATCTGAATAGCAAATAAACAAAGCGGCAAGGGTGTCACGGATCTGCGTTGAGTAAGAAACAACCCCAGATCATGGAAAGATGGCAATTACGGTTTACCTGCCGGACATGCTCTGGAGTCGACACACCAAAGCCAACAGCCACGGGTTTTTCTGTCACCTATAAAAGCAACATATTTTGTATTAGCATTGTGTCCTTCGGACAGTACAGAGGCATTAACACTACCTCACTAAATAGCATTAGATAAGGATAATGCAATTGCAAACCTTCTTGATATCCTGAAGAAGAGATTGCACCTTGCCGCTTACATTTGCACGTGTACCAGTAACTCCAACAGTGCTTACCTGAATAGCACACACATATGTTAGCAGCTGACTCATCATTTGACCATCAAAAACCCGATCCCAAGGGGGACAACTTTATCCGATTCCCCAGGATATTGCTTTAAGAAGAAGGCCATCAAATTTATTAAAATATACGCAATAGTAGTAAAGTCGCTTTATTACTACTCCATTATATTTTTCAGACAGTCCAAGCATTTCAGCACAGCTATCACCATAATATCAATCTCGGTGGCTGAGAGTAAAGTTTCAGGGAAGTATGCCAGAGCAGATACATGTGTTCTCGAGGTTTAAGCTGCCAACTTGAAATGGCATGGGTTATTCAAAATTTTAGTAGACTAAATATGTAATAGGTACTGCAATTGTTCTTGAATCTTAGGTACTGCAACTGTTCTTGAATCTTATGTATGTATAGTAGTTGGAGTTGGACTATTCTAAACGGCCAAGTTACGTATTAGGAACAAAACAAACTTTCTAGAAGTAGCTACAGAATCATAAAAACTTACAAGATAAATAAATCCTTCTGAAGCCTGTGCAATTTTCTCCATTCTTTCATTTGGTGTAGTCGGTGTTGTCAATAGCACCTGCATATATCCATGCAAAATGAATCCTATTAAACAGCTAGTGTAAAAACAATGTTACATCAAACCGCACACCTATTAAACAGCTAGTGTAAAAACAATGTTACATCAAACCGCACAGATGAATGAGGAATAGTTGTTATTCGCCCACAATCAGCACCGAGAACAGAGCCATGGATACTATGGCATTACGGACATGATCATGAGTTATGAGCTCACGATAGAGCCTGCACTTTTGAACTTCTGTACATTATGCTTATTATACATAAATATATATATTCAGGATTTCAGGTGTCCCCCCCCCCCCCTACAGTTTTCATCAGTGAAAAAAGGAAATGAAATTAATAGTTAAATATTGTAGCTTAAAAGAAAATTAGAGGGGGAAATGTAACCACACAGCTTAGGAACTATTGAAATATAAATGTAGTCTCCATATTCTTACATCAGAATGTGCACAATTAAATAAGCACAAAACAGGATAGAGAGGGTTAAAAGGTATCTTGAAGTTAGAACTGTATCTGGTGAAATTAGAGGGGCCAAATGCACTTATGTTTGGTGAAGTTAGAGAGAAGCTAGATGGACCTATATTTAGTGAAGTTAGAGAGTGGTTACATGGACTTATATTTGGGATCAGAGGCATTACAAATTTGTATCAGCATTTAAATAATAAGTAACTAATGTGGACCTCTCTTTAAACAAATAGAGAGTTCAGTGGTGCGCAGAAAAATGGCAAGACAAAACAGACACTAACATCTACAGGGTTAAGGTGTACATCACAGTATTAAGAGGGGACCTACCAGCTCTAGGTTGTTTTTGGCAGCCTCACTCCTCAAGACATCTGTCTCTTCCAAAGGAACATCTGGTACCACAAGACCTGAATGACAGTAATACATCGATTATCACAGTGAACATGAATTTCTGAGAAGCTAACCCAACTCTTGTACAGGTTTTCTGTTAGGAAGATTTGTTAGTATTGTTATCTGAACAGTGCTGTGTTAGCATACAATGGAGGAACTAATATTTCAGTAAATTAATGTGATAAGTATTTGCCTATAATGATATTTTAACGGAAATGAACATCACAAGAATAAGAAATATATTACCGTGTACCCCAGCTTCTTTAACAATACTCATGAAGTTGGGGACACCACGCTTCAGGATCGGGTTGTAATATGTGAAAAGCGCTACAGGGCAGGACAGATCAGGTATCACCCCCTTTACCATGGAGATGACATCCTCAAATGTGGTGCCCTTTGCCAGAGCGCGCGTCGCGGAGGCCTAAAACAGCATAAACCAAAACAGAGGAGTAAGTAGGAGCATACATAGACAACAGTACAACACAGTACACGAACAAATCAGTAGAGGCATACCAACCGACCTGAATAACAGGGCCGTCAGCCAATGGATCGGAGTAAGGCACACCCAGTTCGATCACGTCTGAACCACACGCATCAAGGATCCTGAGTGCTTTTGCTGTGGTGGCCAAGTCAGGGTCTCCAGCAGTGATGAAGGGAATCAAGGCAGTCTGGAGAGTTTTCAGATAGCAGCGAGCTCAAACCAAACAATATAAAACGGGAGAAAAAGTAGGGGTGAACAAAAAAAAAATCAACGCCGATACAGAATGATAAATGTCATATAACCTCAGTACCTTTAGTACTGCTCCTATTGCACTACAAAAATCTAAGGGCTGATTTGGTGACCAGGGATCACGAGTGGATCCATGGTGAATGATCCCCTCGTGATCTTTGGTCACCAAACCAGCCCTAAGGTCTAGTTTTGGAACCCAAATCACCCCTCTTTTCCCAGAGTGAGAAATCCCTCCAGATGACATTTAAATAAGATATTTAGTTTATATGAAAAATTTGTTAGTTATATATGGGGGTTTTCGTTTGCCTCCCCTTTCTTCCAAACTAGCCCTAAGTGTAATGTCACACACATATGGATTGCTCTTACTTCTTAGCACCATATATACAGTGCAGAGGAAAGAAACGTGGCGATTGATGAAATCCATCGAGCACTGGTTCACTTTTTTTTGAACAGAGGATAACCACATTTGTATTATTATCATAATAGAAATACAGCAGGTCCAGATACATCAAACCAGAAAAACCACGCATAGCATTGGGAATGGGGCGCCGGGATGTAACGCTAACATGACCGAGGCAGGGATGGAGTTGGACACAGTCCTGGTTCTTCCGATCTCAACACGACAAAACAGCGTGAGACAACCCGGTAACCAGAGGCAGTCAGTCTGCGACGCCTCCCATACCCATAGCCGTGCCTTCTCTGTAGGGTCCGACTACGGGCCGCGATTTTATTTTATTTTTTTTTTTTTGGTTCCCTATCTTTCTGAAAAGAGAAGGAAATGAAGGATTCGTCGAGGAGTGTACCTTCCCCTGCTGCCTGAGCTCGGCGAAGGTGCCGGAGATGCTGCGCTTGTCCTCCGCCACAGCGGCGGCCGCCGCCGCCGCGGCCCTGACGGCGACCACGGGCGCGGCGCTCCGGAACGAGACCCTACCAGTCGCCGCGGCGCGCCGCCTCGGCCCCGCGGCGGAGAACGACGCCGACCCCGCGGCGGCGGCCTTGAGCGCGAAGGCCATGGCGGATTTTTGTCGTGTGGGTGGGTGGTGGAGGCGGGCGCTGACTGGGTGCGCGGGGTGGCGCCTCACGTGAGCGACCGCGGGGTGTTCGACGCCGTGCGTGGATAAAACGGGTGGGTGGTGGTGGCCGGGTGATGCTGCTGCCGGTATTTGTAAGGACTAAGGAGGGCCCTGGGGCCCCTCCCGTGGTTGGTGGGCCGAGACGGATGAATCGCACGGGCGTCTGTGGGCCACCTGCGCCGGTGGACAGGCACACGGTCGTTGCCTTCTGTGGCCGTCTGATTCTATGGATGGATAGATGATGGATCTGTTACGTTGCATTTGCAGCCACGTGCGCGTTTAATGACGTTTTCCGTGTCAACCATGCAAGTTCCTTTTTTTCAGAGAGAGAGAAGCATGTGAATTATCTCTCTATCTTTTGGAGAGCCGTGTGGATTCTTTGTTCAGTGTGTCTTGCGAGCAGGGGCGGAAGGCCCAATATGGTCCAATATTAACTGGGCAAAACCTTGAACCGGTCCAAATAGAGATTAGGTCATCGGTCTCACTATCTTAGCCGCCACCGTGAGTCCGCTGTCCGCGGACTGTAAGCGCTACGCCGTCCGCCCATCCCCGCGTCCCGCAGGCCACAGTCCTGCACTCCCGCTCGGCCGCTCCTGTCCTGCCGGCGCGCAGCGGCACGCTGCAGGCTCTGCAGCAGCTCCAGCTTGGGCGCTCGGCTGTGGGCTGCTCCGCTGCTGCCTGCTTGCTGGCTGGCTGCTCCCGCCTGGCCGCCTCCCTGCTCGCCTGCTGCTCCAGTGCTCCGCCGCTCGGTGCTGGCTCGTGCTTGTGCTCCAGCCTACAGCTCACGGCTCAGCCGTGAGTATTTAAATTATTGAACACAGTTCAGTTCAGTAGTTCACTGCGTGCAGTCCAATTCTAAATCTAATTTATTTGATTATGCTCGTGAATAAAAACAAATCAACATATCTAATCCATTAGATTTTTCAATGTGCAGATTTTCCAATTTCTAAATAGCAGTTTTGGATAGAAACAAAACAATGCAAAGAATATAAAAAAGTATGTCTCTATCTTTGTTTTCAAGTCATCTGACTAATCGCGGTCGGGCTAGTCGGTTAGCAGAGCTCGATTAGCACAACCGACTCGATTAGAGTACCTAATCGCCCTGGCCGTCCGACTAGTCGACGATTAGGGTCGATTAGTCGCTCGATTAGCCGGTTCTGCGCGACTAGGTTTAGGACCTAGATTTTTTGATTTCCTGCCTTCGTGGGCTTTTTTGGCAGGCGGCCCGACTACAGGGAGTTGAAACGCCAGCCGCCTCTACTGAAGATGGAACGTCGAACGCCAGCCGCCTCTTCTCTTTATTTCCCTAATTCCCTACCTGCTCGGCGGCTCCTAGACTTCTTGAGTTCTTGTTCTGGAATCCAGGCTTCCAAAGTCCACTCCAGACTTCCAAGTTCCAGCACGCATGAATCCAATCCCGAGTTCCAGCACGCGCGAATCCAGTTCTTCCAACTTCCAAGTTCCGGACTTCACCGACGGACTCCAGACTTCACCGACGGACTCCAGAAATCTAGATTTTTTTGTCGGCATGAGTTCATCTTCTGGAGGTATTCTTTTTGTGTAGTTCTGTTCTTCAATCTTCATCCTTCAATCCTTCATCCTTGTATGTGTTGTGTCATTATGTAATCTGGACTGGACTTCTGAATTTTTATTCTTGTACTCCATCAGTCCATCAGTCCATCCTTATTACTTATTAATTTCATACATTACAGAGTTTGGTCGTCGTCGTCAGGATAATGTTGAGGTGATCTTCCTAGAATCACAAGTTGTGGGCAGCAGCAATCCATCTTCTGTTGCGGATAACACTGTTCTTGCTTCGGCGTCATCAGCCTCAGCCGCTGCAGATTCTGCAGCTCTCGTTGATAAGGCTATTGCAAAGTTGTCTGCTGATGTTCGTGCACACGCAACTGATTCAAAGAGAAAGGCCAAATCACAAGATCCTGGTTGGAAGTTTGGATGGTGGCCAAATCCTACCAAGAAAGATTTCATCCGATGTATTTTCTGTTTGAAAGTTGTTCCTTCTGGGATTAAAAGGTTCAAACAGCACCTTGCCGGTGGATTTTCTGATACGACAAAAATGTTCAATGGTTCCAGAAGTAGTTTCGAAGGACATGTATGCTTATTTGAAAAGGAACACAAGGCTTGGGATTTTGTTGAAAGTGAGGAAGGAGGACAGGAAGATGGTGATGCTACTGAACCTGAACAAAAGGTACATGAACCAAGTTCAGGGACAAAGCACAAGCAAGCGAAGAAGAAAGCAACTCAAGCCGCCATCAGCTCTTTTGTTGTTTCAGCTCATCCCACCCAAAACCAAAAGTCTGGCAACTCAGTGGCTGCCATGTTTTGCAAGACGCCAGAAGAAGTTGTTGCTGACAGGCATAAAAATAAAACCACTTAGTCAACTCTTGAAGCTTGCACAAATAAAGAAAGGAAAGGAAGCCAAGCAAATTGTTAACGACCATGTCACAGATTTTCTATATGAGAACAAAATACCATTGCACGTCGTCAATTCAAGGATGTCACACCCGGGTTTCGGGGCACCAAGACCCGGGCGCGAACATAATCACCAGGTGTGCTGGGACCAAGTCTCACACATATGATGAATCATGGCACAGGATCGAATGTCACAACTTTACTATATAATAGGAGTTCTATACAAAATAAATAATTACATTATAAGGAGACAACGGTCCAGCAACCCAAAGTTGACTGGGAGACGACGGCCTAGATCTCTCTCACGAACTCATCGCAGCATCCTTCATGCGCCTCATCTTGCGGTACCTGTTCTTGACCTGTGGGGGGTTGTGAGACAGCAAGAGTGAGCTCACATACGTTCATCGCTCAACAAGTTGTGGGGAATAATGTGCATGAACTCGCCAAAGGTGGGAGCTCACGTGAAGTGTAAGGCTTACCAAAGAGGATGGTTTGAGCTGAGCATTTGCTTTTAAAGTTGGTCAAATTTTTATTAGCAATTACTAAGTATAAGTAAATACCAACCCAATTTAAGCAGTAGAACAAAAGTAACAACATCACCTGCGATGCCATGCATATGACAAATTGAATTTAGTTCCATATATTAATCATGTGAGGGTCTGAGTTGCTCATGACCGTGAGCACGGCTAGTATACCAGTTTTACACTCTGCAGAGGTTGCGCATCTTTACCCACAAGTCATGTTACCCATCTGCCAAGGGATCGCGACTTCCCATACACCTCTACCGAGGAGACGAGGCAGGGTAACACTACGAGGCCTTTACAAAGTTCCACTAGCTTCAGAAAACCCGCTACAGTTTATAGGAAGCTCCAATGCAGGAATCCCTTGCAGGACCGCCATCGCAGCAAAATCCTCCCGAGGGCCTCCCTACACTGACCACTCCCCTACTGCCCTTGCCCCTTTCGGGTAAGGTAGTCCTCCACTAGCTTTCCTAATTAATCAGCCAAGGGCGTCCCATTATACCCTTGTGGTAGCACTGTTTTCCCGGGTGGTCGCTCCATGTTCCAATTAACATAATGATCTTATCATGAATGATAAATAACAACGGATAACAAAAGTATAATCATGAGTAATGTATCTTCATACCCAAAACCACATAAAGCACTAGCAAGTACTACCCAAAAAGTTCAGTGGTAACAAGGTATAAAGATAATCAAACTAGGGTAACCTATTGGGTCCCATCAAAATTAACCTATGCAGATCATTATGATTAATCAGAACATGGCTGGGTAAAAAGAAGTGATCAAGGGCACAACTTGCCTGACACTTGAGAAGGTACCAACTTGCTCTTCAGATGACACGTGACCTCACTGCTAGTCGTAACAATACAAACAAACATGTATAGGCAAAATTAACATCACACCAAACATAAACACAAACTGCATAATAATATTCTATGCGTTGCTACGAGATCGTAGGTTCAATAATTACTAAAATCAGAGTTACAGTTAAGGATTTATGAATTTCTGAAGTTATTAACCACCTAGAATAGATTAATTCAAATGAACAATTTTAATTCAAGTTTCATGGTTAAACAGTGTTACTAGTTGATAGACAATATTAATACAAAATTATTGCAATTGGAATGGGTCAATTCGGAGCAAAAATGGATTTTCTAGGAATTATACAAGTTCTAGAATTATTTTTGTGCTTTAGAAAAGTATTTTCTATATTTATTTATTCAGGTCCCTCAAGTTCTGGCATGCTCGCACTATTTCTGAGAAGTGCAGGGTCTGTTCTAATAAAATCAGGACCTTTCTGTAATTACTTTATAACTAGGTTGGATGGCGGGTTCATTTTGCAGTTTTCCAGGGACTCTTTAGAAAGAAAGCTAGGGCCGAAGGGGTATGGGGAATCCACAGCCGTCCGATTAGGAACGGATGCGCCAGATCAGATCGATCATTTGAATCCAACCGGTATGCAATACTGATCGTAGGATTAGAGATCAACGGCTTGATTTAATCTATGAAGGGGTACGCGATCTGGACCACCGGATCAGCGATCAAGGGCTTGGATTTTAAATGACCGCGATCCAATCTGAGGCGTCCACGGTTAGATCAACGGCCACCACAAGCCTACCCCGAAGTGGTACATAGGTTTAATCTAGACCAGTCAGCTCGAGATCAACGGTCTGAAGACCCCGCCGTTCACCCGCCCAGACCGCGGCGACCCCAGCTGCCGAGCGGCGGTGGCCATTACCGGCGAACAGGCGCACGCGCCCAGGCAAGCCAAACCGGAGATTAATCCAATCCACACCATGAGACGAACTAAGCGAGCTAGATGAGGGAATGCTTACCGACGTTGAACATCGCTATGCCCTAATCATGGCGTACGCCCGATTCACGGCGGTGTTTACTGCACCGGCGAGGAAATAGAGCCGCATCAGACGTTTTCCCCGACGTGGCCGTGGCGCCCGCGGGTGCAGTGGTCGTGATGGTGTTTCCCTCGGCGAGCAACGAACCGAGCCCATCCAATTCAACACCCCGCGCTCGATGAAGATCCGTGGCGGGCATTCTTTATCTCTCTCTCTCCTCCGGATTCGACGAAGCTTCTCGGCTCATCCTCCGTCGCGCCGATGGTCGAGGGAAATGGGGAGCGGGGCCTCAGTTTTTATACCCTGAGCGGTGCGCAATAGTCGGGAGGGCCGTTACAACGGCGGCGCGACGACCACGGAGTCTGTTGTCCGGTTGCGAGCGTAGACGCGAGGTAGGTGCCAAACCTGACCAGTGGGGCCCGCAAGGCAGTGGTAAGGAAGCGCATGCTCGCGGGGATGAGGGGCCGGACTGTGGGGTCCAGGCATCGGTCAATGCACAAGACCATGCGCTCGCGCTTTTGAGGGTCAGGCTGCGGCATGGGCCCACCTGGCGGTGGTAGTGTGTGCAGTTGGGCTGGCGCGGGTGAGACTAAGATGGGCCGGGACAAGGGGTTTCGGCCCACCAGCATACAATGCTTTACTTTTTCTTTTCTTTTTTTATTCCTATGTTCCAACTTGATTCAAATATGTTTTTTTCACTTGTTCAAACTTGGATTGTATGCACAAACAAAAACCCAGCATGACATGTAGTAAAACTATTCTTTTATCATACATCTTATTTATTTATATAACACTTTTGCATAAAGAAATAAGTGTCCTTTTAAGAAAGGTAAATTTCTAAGGCATGAAATACTTTAGAGAGCACTTATAAATATATATACTTCACAAAGGAATAATTAAAATCATATGGGGATGATTATAAATCTTTAAAATTATATATATATATATATATATATATATTTGTTTTGGAGATGTAACTTTGTGAACAAGAAAATCATTATTAATAGGTATTTTTATTCGAAACCTTTGGAGAATCTTTCTAGCTCCAAGAATAAAATCTTGGGTGTTACAAATTGTACCCCCCTTAAAAATAATCTCGTCCACGAGATTTGTAAGAGAAAGGATATATAAGAAATCGTTTGTAGTCTATGGGTTAGTTTCTAATTGATTTTAATATCAATTTTTTTCCATATCACAAATTATCAGGTGATTAGAAAAGCATGGGTACACATGGGTATAGCCACATTATTATGTAGGATAAAAGATAGGAAGGTTAGGGCAAGGATAGCCTAGGGTAAGACAGTTTATGGTGAGAAGAACTCCGTGTTGGATGCATCTAAAGATCAAGTTTGACTTCTCTTTTTACTTGACGAGATTGTTCTTGTCCTTTTCTGGTCTTGGTCTCATTGATTTTGGGGTTAGTGTATATTATCGGGATTGGGGAATATGGTTAAGATAGATATGGATGAGATAGTCTACATGATGTAGGTCAAAATCTCGTTTGATGTTAGGTGGGGATAGACAGATTATGCAATTCTTCATGACTCTATTGGTTGGATCAGATCTCATGCATGTGGCTGAGTTGGTTTAAGGCACTAGTAGTTTTTTAGTGCATGAGGGGTATGGCCTTATCTTTTGTACCAGCATTAAGTAATTTACTCTAGATTAGATCATAATAGATTAGATAAAATCTAGATTAGGTTCGATATGACTAGATTAGATTAGTTAAGATCTAAATAAATTTTGGACTAGATCATGGTGGTTACTCCATGGGGGAAATTATAATTATCAGGACAAGAAGAATCTATTAGGATAGGATAGAATCTTTTGAGATGAGATGGATCTGTTAGGCTAAATATATGTGTTAATAGAGAATAATCTAGTTTTTTTAGTTATCTTATAGCAATATTTGTATACCTAAGTATATGCAGATGAATTTGCGGACATTACTCCACCACTCATCACACACAATTGAAGATCCAAATCAGACATGTATCATAAGAACAAACATTCAAGCATACAAATATCTACAAAAATAGTTTTGTTTTTGTTCCTAAGAATAGGTCTCCTATTCCTAAAGGTCACTTTAGGCACAGGATTTCAAAGTGTGAAATCCACATTTGTCTTTAGAAGGAAAAAGGTACGAGTAATCAGAGTAAAGCGGAAATAGATGAGAAAAGATTAAGAAAAATTTAGAAAAGAATCAGAGTAGCAAAGGTAAGTAAGTATTGGTTGTCCAGTTCTATCTAGGTTTCGTCCTACAGTCAACATTCCTCTGATACCACTTCTGTCACACCCGGGTTTCGGGGCACCAAGACCCGGGCGCGAACATAATCACCAGGTGTGCTGGGACCAAGTCTCACACATATGATGAATCATGGCACAGGATCGAATGTCACAACTTTACTATATAATAGGAGTTCTATACAAAATAAATAATTATATTATAAGGAGACAACGGTCCAGCAACCCAAAGTTGACTGGGAGACGACGGCCTAGATCTCTCTCACGAACTCATCGCAGCATCCTTCATGCGCCTCATCTTGCGGTACCTGTTCTTGACCTGTGGGGGGGTTGTGAGACAGCAAGAGTGAGCTCACATACGTTCATCGCTCAACAAGTTGTGGGGAATAATGTGCATGAACTCGCCAAAGGTGGGAGCTCAAATGAAGTGTAAGGCTTACCAAAGAGGATGGTTTGAGCTGAGCATTTGCTTTTAAAGTTGGTCAAATTTTTATTAGCAATTACTAAGTATAAGTAAATACCAACCCAATTTAAGCAGTAGAACAAAAGTAACAACATCACTTGTGATGCCATGCATATGACAAATTGAATTTAGTTCCATATATTAATCATGTGAGGGTCCGAGTTGCTCATGACCGTGAGCACGACTAGTATACCAGTTTTACACTCTGCAGAGGTTGCGCATCTTTACCCACAAGTCATGTTACCCATCTGCCAAGGGATCGCGACTTCCCATACACCTCTACCGAGGAGGCGAGGCAGGGTAACACTACGAGGCCTTTACAAAGTTCCACTAGCTTCAGAAAACCCGCTACAGTTTATAGGAAGCTCCAATGCAGGAATCCCTTGCAGGACCGCCATCGCAGCAAAATCCTCCCGAGGGCCTCCCTACACTGACCACTCCCCTACTGCCCTTGCCCCTTTCGGGTAAGGTAGTCCTCCACTAGCTTTCCTAATTAATCAGCCAAGGGCGTCCCATTATACCCTTGTGGTAGCACTGTTTTCCCGGGTGGTCGCTCCATGTTCCAATTAACATAATGATCTTATCATGAATGATAAATAACAACGGATAACAAAAGTATAATCATGAGTAATGTATCTTCATACCCAAAACCACATAAAGCACTAGCAAGTACTACCCAAAAAGTTCAGTGGTAACAAGGTATAAAGATAATCAAACTAGGGTAACCTATTGGGTCCCATCAAAATTAACCTATGCAGATCATTATGATTAATCAGAACATGGCTGGGTAAAAAGAAGTGATCAAGGGCACAACTTGCCTGACACTTGAGAAGGTACCAACTTGCTCTTCAGATGACACGTGACCTCACTGCTAGTCGTAACAATACAAACAAACATGTATAGGCAAAATTAACATCACACCAAACATAAACACAAACTGCATAATAATATTCTATGCGTTGCTACGAGATCGTAGGTTCAATAATTACTAAAATCAGAGTTACGGTTAAGGATTTATGAATTTCTGAAGTTATTAACCACCTAGAATAGATTAATTCAAATGAACAATTTTAATTCAAGTTTCATGGTTAAACAGTGTTACTAGTTGATAGACAAAATTAATACAAAATTATTGCAATTGGAATGGGTCAATTCGGAGCAAAAATGGATTTTCTAGGAATTATACAAGTTCTAGAATTATTTTTGTGCTTTAGAAAAGTATTTTCTATATTTATTTATTCAGGTCCCTCAAGTTCTGGCATGCTCGCACTATTTCTGAGAAGTGCAGGGTCTGTTCTAATAAAATCAGGACCTTTCTGTAATTACTTTATAACTAGGTTGGATGGCGGGTTCATTTTGCAGTTTTCCAGGGACTCTTTAGAAAGAAAGCCAGGGCCGAAGGGGTATGGGGAATCCACAGCCGTCCGATTAGGAACGGATGCGCCAGATCAGATCGATCATTTGAATCCAACCGGTATGCAATACTGATCGTAGGATTAGAGATCAACGACTTGATTTAATCTATGAAGGGGTACGCGATCTGGACCACCGGATCAGCGATCAAGGGCTTGGATTTTAAATGACCGCGATCCAATCTGAGGCGTCCACGGTTAGATCAACGGCCACCACAACCCTACCCCGAAGCGGTACATAGGTTTAATCTAGACCAGTCAGCTCGAGATCAACGGTCCGAAGACCCCGCCGTTCACCCGCCCAGACCGCGGCGACCCCAGCTGCCGAGCGGCGGTGGCCATTACCGGCGAACAGGCGCACGCGCCCAGGCAAGCCAAACCGGAGATTAATCCAATCCACACCATGAGACGAACTAAGCGAGCTAGATGAGGGAATGCTTACCGACGTTGAACATCGCTATGCCCTAATCATGGCGTACACCCGATTCACGGCGGTGTTTACTGCACCGGCGAGGAAATAGAGCCGCATCAGACGTTTTCCCCGACGTGGCCGTGGCGCCCGCGGGTGCAGTGGTCGTGATGGTGTTTCCCTCGGCGAGCAACGAACCGAGCCCATCCAATTCAACACCCCGCGCTCGATGAAGATCCGTGGCGGGCATTCTTTATCTCTCTCTCTCCTCCGGATTCGACGAAGCTTCTCGGCTCATCCTCCGTCGCGCCGATGGTCGAGGGAAATGGGGAGCGGGGCCTCGGTTTTTATACCCCGAGCGGTGCGCAATAGTCGGGAGGGCCGTTACAACGGCGGCGCGACGACCGCGGAGTCTGTTGTCCGGTTGCGAGCGTAGACGCGAGGTAGGTGCCAAACCTGACCAGTGGGGCCCGCAAGGCAGTGGTAAGGAAGCGCATGCTCGCGGAGATGAGGGGCCGGACTGTGGGGTCCAGGCGTCGGTCAATGCACAAGACCATGCGCTCGCGCTTTTGAGGGTCAGGCTGCGGCATGGGCCCACCTGGCGGTGGTAGTGTGTGTAGTTGGGCTGGCGCGGGTGAGACTGAGATGGGCCGGGACAAGGGGTTTCGGCCCACCAGCATACAATGCTTTACTTTTTCTTTTCTTTTTTTATTCCTATGTTCCAACTTGATTCAAATATGTTTTTCACTTGTTCAAACTTGGATTGTATGCACAAACAAAAACCCAGCATGACATGTAGTAAAACTATTCTTTTATCATACATCTTATTTATTTATATAACACTTTTGCATAAAGAAATAAGTGTCCTTTTAAGAAAGGTAAATTTCTAAGGCATGAAATACTTTAGAGAGCACTTATAAATATATATACTTCACAAAGGAATAATTAAAATCATATGGGGATGATTATAAATCTTTAAAATTATATATATATTTGTTTTGGAGATGTAACTTTGTGAACAAGAAAATCATTATTAATAGGTATTTTTATTCGAAACCTTTGGAGAATCTTTCTAGCTCCAAGAATAAAATCTTGGGTGTTACAAAGGAGCTAGGAGGTTATGTTGGAGTCAATTGGGCAATTTGGTCCTGGATACCGTGGTCCATCGTACCATGATGTTAGGGTGCCTTGGCTTGATAGGGCTGTCGATAGGACAACAACATTGAGGTCGAAGCATGAACAAGCTTGGAAGGAATATGGCTGCTCAGTTATGTCAGATGCATGGACCGATACAAGACAACGACATTTGATCAACTTTCTTGCTAATAGTCCTGCATGGACATTCTTTTTAGCTTCTGTTGATGCATCGACTGAGGTAGCTAGTGCTGAAATGTTGGCAGATCTACTAGAGAAGCAAATTGACAGTGTTGGTAGAGAACATGTCGTCCAGATAGTAACTGATAATGGATCTAACTTTAAAGTAGCAGGGAGGGCTCTTGTGAAAAGAATTCCACACCTATTTTGGACGCCTTGTGCTGCTCACTGTTTGGATTTATTGTTAGAGGACATCGGAAAAATCAAGGAATTCAATGACTGTATTACTATGGCAAAGAGGGTGTCGAGGTTCCTCTACAAGCATGGACGACTTCATAGCCTAATGAGGGAGAAGCTAGGTGGGGACCTTGTTAGGCCAGGTATTACTCGATTTGCAACATCATTCCTCACTTTGGCAAGCATACAAAAACATAAGAATGGTCTGCGCAGTTTGTTTATTTGTTTTGAGTGGCAGCATTCTAAATTCTCTACCAGTCAAGAAGGTACGCAAGCTGAGAACATTGTCCTCTCTGTAGGGTTTTGGCAAAACTTGGAGAATTGCCTAAGGGCTTCACAACCCCTTCTCATTGCTTTACGGATTGCTGATGGTGATGAGACACCAGCAGCTCCAGAGATCATGGTAGCAATGGGTAAAGCACGAGACACCATCCAGGAAGCACTGAAAGGGAAGCCTAGACTACTTAAAGAAGTATTGCACATTTCGATAAAAGATGGGATCAACAAATGAAGCAACCATTATATGGAGCAACACTATTTTTTGAATCCAGGGAAATTCTTCTCCATTAGGGAGAAAGACAAGAAGCAAGCTGGAATTCTGAGATCTATGTTCAATGATGTGATGTGGAAAATGATCAGTGATGAGGAAGAACAAACTAAATTAAGTAATCAAGCAGATGACTACGAGGGGTCCGAAGGGGAAGCATTCTCAAAACCTAGAGCGATAAGAGACAGAGAGAGAGAAAAATCCTAGTAAGTGATCTAAGTATTTAGTTTCTGTCTGTTAATGTACTTTATAGTTTCTACTGATCTAAGTATCTAACAATCTCAAATTTATATGACAGTCTTATGGTGGGGTGCCTATGGAGGATTGGCATATGAACTCCAAAGCCTTGCAAAAAGAATTATAAGCCTATGTTGCTCAGCATCTGGTTGTGAAAGAAACTGAAGTGATTTTGCAGCAGTAAGTACTTTTTTTGTTTTCATACTTCAGAGTTCAGAATTTCAGATTGAGTAATAAACTATGTCCATGTGCAGATCCATACAAAAAGAGAAACAGACTGGAGCACAAGAGACTAAATAAATTGGCCTATGTAAGCTACAACAGGAAGATGGATAATAGGTTCACAAATATAAGAGAGCTAGGTTCCAAGGGAAAGAGAAGCAATCCACTGTTGCTTGAAGAGTTTACATGGCAAAATGAATGGGTTGAAGAAGAATCTGATGGTGATAACATTTGGGACGCCGTGGATGAAGCTCTAGGTGCAAGTTAGGGTCTCCGAGGCCGAAATTTGCCTAGGACTGCTGCTGCTGCTGGTTCCTCCTCTCAAACCCAGACACAAACCTATGTTAGAACCAGAAAACGACCCAGAAATGCAGCAGCTACAGCTCAAGACATACGTGAAGAAGATGACAATTCTCCTGCTGAAGATGAACAAGAACAAGAGACAGCAAGACAAATGAATGATGATGAAGATGAAGGCGAACAAGAATTAGGTGGAAGGGGAGCTGCAGGTGATGAATTTCAGTTAGATGAAGATCTTCTTTAGGTAACTTGGTGATAATGTGTGTTGTGTGGTACTGGTATATGGGACTTGTAGTATTAATAACTAGTAAGTGTTTCTCTGCTGTTTTCACTTTTCAGTATTGCTGAATTCATGTCATGTTTACCCTATCTTTCATAATATAGTATATGAAGTTCATATATATATATATATTATATAGTTATATAATTATTTACTATATAGTATAATAGTATATACATAGGTCCTGGTCTCCTGGATGAACAGGACGACCAGTAAACGACCAGGTCGACCAGAGCTCGATTAGTCGTTGGTCGGTCCCCCGATTCGACTAGTTGGTCGAGCGACCAGAAAACAGAGGTCTCTATATTATGTTTATGTGAACATTCCGTTGTTGTAATGTCTTCTAATTATCTAATACATGCTATATGCTTCGTAAAATGACAGATTTAAAGAGCTGTTTCAGTCAAGCTTCTAGTTTTAAAGAGCTACAAGTTATTTTAAACTGTGTCATAAATTTTTATTCTTTGTTGCTTTAGCAACACCTAATTTTTTTGGCGTCCTCCGCCCCTACTTGCGAGGGGTAAAATTTATGGATTAATTATATACATGTCATCTAACTTTTATTTTTACAAAAATATCTCGATGGCATAACCCTGTTTGGCATAGCTACAGTTTATTAGAAAAGCAGCTTATCTGAGAAGCTGATGAAAAACGATTTCTACTAACTGACTGTTTTTAGTTTATTATGAAAAGCATCTGAACTGATAAGCTGTTGCGAAACTCATAAAAAACAATAATTACCCTTATTGGTAGGGAGGATGAGTTGGATTTGAAGCAAGGCTCTCTCGCGGTGGACGCCGCCGGTCCTTGCCCTCCGCTGATACTACCGGAGTACCGGGAGATCCGAGAGGAAGAAGCAGCGCAGAAAGCAGGAGGCGCCGTGCGCTTGCTGACAATGGTCAAAAGTAGCTATAGCAGCGACGGCCTGAACCTGCCGTTCTGTAGACGGAAGACGGTAGTTGCCGGTGGCCGGTGCTGCTGCCGAAGTGGGAATTGGCGACACCGTTCAACAATGGCCCCGATCCTCTTTTCCGTCCCAAAGCAAGTGTATTTGTAAGATTTTGACGAAGAGGTCAATACTAATAGAAGGTTACATGTATGACTTTATAGAGATTTATCGTTGCATTCTGTGAAGAGAGAAGATAGAAAATGACAGCTACAGTTAGGTGGTCTCGTACCTAGAGGTATATTTATTTTAGGATAAATTTTAAACAATAAAAAGGTTTAGGCTAATAATGTTTTTTAGTGACTAAGAGTATCTCCAATTGGTATATGTAAAAAGATTCATAAATATTAGTTTAAGGAATTATAAGAAGAAGAAAAATCATGTCTCCAATAGTACCCTAAACAATGTTGCTAAATTTAAAAAGTTGTTATTTTATCCCCACATTTGGCAATCCGAGAGGGACTCCTCAAAGTACTTTTTCGTGCGGAATTAGTATTATATGTCTTCTGTTTTTATTCTCTTTTATTTTTTATAAAAAAAACTCCCGGCTACTACGTGGAAAGGAATTTTGCTTCATGTTAGACTTTTTTGTTTCTGCGGTTTGCAATTTTTGTCATACTTAGAATCGACTAATCATAGTGATTTGTGTCTGTTTTGTACGTAGATTTTAGAACCATTGCAAAAACAATATCATGTTTCATGGGAAGAACGTAAATATTTCTAGAATGTGAGAGGGAGGAGAGTTTCTAGCTCATATAATTTGGAATATTTGACAGCTAAAATAAAGAACTACTGGAGAACACATATTTTTTTACTCCCTACTATCATTTAGTAACTTCTCACATCTATCTTTAGGGAGATTTTTTTTTACAAAACTACTCGAGATGCTATAAGGACATGTTTAGAAGCACCCACTTTTTAAGAAACTGTTTATAAAAATTAGGTGTTTCCAAACATACCAGTTTATGCCTATGTTTATAGGAATTAGATTCCCGACTTTTTAAAAACCAAGAAGTTAACCTCTCTTAGCTAAAAGATAAAAATCAGTTTGTAAAAGCTGGCTTGCTCTCAAACAGGACATAAATGAGAGGAAATAATATGGAAAACTACTTCTAACCAGAGGAAGAGGTAACTTTGATATTTTTTAGAGTTGGTTTATGAAAATTAGGGTGGTTTCCCCGCTTCGGCATTACCCATGGTCCGGTGGGAGCACCGCCCGCGAGCGGCGTGCCTCCTTTCGAAATGTCGCCTCTCCTCCCCACCCTCCGTGGGATGTTCTGGCCCTGTGTGTCCGACGTCGGTTGCTTTGGGCCCGGCAAGGCAGAGCTTGTCGGTGGCGGTGGCGAGGAAGTCGAAAGAGCCAAACTTGATGCTGCTCGCGGGGGTGAAGGTTTCGACCCTGGCAGATGCTAACGGACTGGCCATCGGAGTGAAAAAAGTCACTTTGGCACGCTTGTGATCCCCTACCTGGCGCGCCAACTGTCGTGGTTTAAGAAATAGGTGGACAATAGATTTGTGTTAGGTGGGGATGCAAGCGCGGACTCGCTCGGAATAGGTGGCGCATAGTATGGCTCTTTCTGCAGGTCGTGTGCTTCTGTATTCCTCGCATGGCGTTTTATCCCATCCATCTATCGTGTGTGACCCTGTAGCTTGCTCTATGTCCATACCGCGCGTACCAGATGGGTCCACAGAACGTGCTCTCGGTAATGCTGAGGTTCTAGTTCAGCATGGCTTCATCTTCTGTCAGCTCCCTTGCGTCACCCTCCAGCATGCGCGAGCACGCACTAGGTGTGTCATCTTGTCCTTTCCGGTACGTGGGGGAGACTTTGATGCAGTGACTCCCCTTAGCACTATACACATGACCGGACATGGTTTGGTGTCAACGTGTAGGGATGGCAACGGGTTTAAAACCCGCGGGTACAGAGATTACAAACTCGTACCCGCGAGATTAATGTTAAACCCGTACCCACACCCGCTACCCGGACGGGTAGCGTATGTTACCCAAACCCGCTACCCGCGGGTTTATGGCACCCGCGGGTACACCCGCGGGCACAGTCATATAATAAATATTTATTAAACTGATAGCACATAATAATAAATATTCTATGAGTTCCCTAGCGCATGTAGTCTTCTTTTATATCATTTGATTGGCTCCGCTCGCTCAAAGCTTTCGGGGTGGCACTAAATTGAGATTCATGTGCTCTACAGTCTACACGGACACACAATGCACACCAGTACACCACACATACGCAGGCATGGGCACGAGTATGCGGGTATGCGGGTTTGCGGGCACGGATACAACATTTTCATACCCACGAGAAAAAAAAACCCGTCGGGTTGAGAATCAAACCCGTACCCGTACCCATGGGTACAAACTCACACCAAACTCGTGCCCTATAGGGTTTTTACTCGCGGGCACGCGGGTAAAATGTGCCCGTTGCCATCCCTATCAATGTGTCCTATTACGATCGCTGTGGACCCATAACGTCAATCTAGGCTCCCTTCTTGTTGATCTGTTTGGTCGTTTGCTCCGCCTCTCAGACTTGCTCGGCAGGGACTTGGTCGGTCGCCCCGCCTCGAAGACTTACCCGGCGGGGCTTGTTCGGCTGCTCTGCCTCGCAGACTTGCTCGATGGGGATTTGGTCGGTCGCCCCACCTCACAGGGTTGCTCCACATAGACTTGGTCGATAAATGGGCCATAGAGTGGTTTACGGGCCTTGCCTCGAGTACCCCTTTCCTAGCTACCTGATAGAAGGGTTATATGGGTGTCGGGGACCATAATTAGGGGTACCCCCAAGACTCCTAATCTCAGCTGGTAACCCCCATCAGCACAAAGCTGCAAAGGCCTGATGGGTGCGATTAAGTCAAGGCTCGGTCCACTCAAGGACACGATCTCGCCTCTCCCGAGCCTAGCCTCGGGCAAGGGCAGCCGACCCCGGAGGATTTACATCTCGCCCGAGGGCCCCCTCAAGCAACGAACACACCTTCGGCTCGCCCGAGGCCCAGTCTTCGCCAAGAAGCAACCTTGGCCAAATCGCCACGCCGACCGACCGTATCGCAGGAGCATTTAATGCAAGGATGGCCTGACACCTTATCCTGACGCGCGCCCTTCAGTCGATAGAGCCGAAGTGACCGCAGTCACTTCGCCGCTCCACTGACCGGTCTGACAAGAGGACAGCGTCGCCTGCGCCGCTCCGACTGCTGTGCCACTCGACAGAGTGAGGCTGACAGCAGCCAAGTCTGGCCTCGGGCGCCATAGGAGGCTCCACCTCGCCCCGACCCCAGGGCTTGAACTAGGCCTCGGCCCCGGAAGACGACGAACTCAGCCTCGCCCGACCCCAGGGCTCGGCCTCGGCCCCAGAAGACGACTGAAAGGGAATTAGGCTTACACCTAGTTCCTAATTGATTTTGGTGGTTGAATTGCCCAACACAAATAATTGGACTAACTAGTTTGCTCTAGTGTATAAGTCATACAGGTGACAAAGGTTCACACTTAGCCAATAAAAAGAACGAGTATAGGGCTCAACAAAAGAGCAAAGGGACAACTGAAGGCACCTCTGGTCTGGCGCACCGGACTGTCCGGTGCACCAGAGGACTCCCAGTCAAACTCGTCACCTTTGGAAAAACCCAGAGGCGCTCCGCTATAATTCACCGGACTGTCCGGTGCTCCAAGGAAGAGCGGCTCTGGAACTCGCCAGCTTCGGGAATTCGCAACGGCTAGTCCGCTATAATTCACCGGACATGTCCGGTGTACATCGGACTGTCCGGTGTAACATCAAAGCAACGAGTACTTCGGCGCCAACGGCTACCTGCAGCACATTGAATGCGCGCCAGCGCGCGCAGAAGTCAGGCGCCCCCATACTGGCACACCGGACACTCTACAGTACATGTCCGGTGCACCACCGGACATCCAGGCGGGCCCAGAAGACAGAGCTCCAACGGTCGGAACCCAACGGCTTTGGTGACGTGGCTGGCGCACCGGACATGTCCGGTGTGCACCGGACTGTCCGGTGCACCATACGACAGTCATCCCCACCAAACGGCTAGTTTGGTGGTTGGGGCTATAAATACCCCCAACCACCCACCATTCATTGCATCCACGTTTTCACACTTCCAACCACTTACAAGAGCTAGGCATTCAATTCTAGACACACTCAAGAGATCAAATCCTCTCCCAAATTCCACACAAAGTTTTAGTGACTAGTGAGAGAGATTTGCTTGTGTTCTTTCGAGCTCTTGCGCTTGGATTGCTTTCTTCCTTCTTGATTCTTTATTGCAATCAAACTCACTTGTAATTGAGGCAAGAGACACCAATCTTGTGGTGATCCTTGTAGGAACTTTGTGTTCCGAGTGATTGAGAAGAGAAAGCTCATCCGGTCCGAGGGACCGTTTGAGAGAGGGAAACGGTTGAAAGAGACCCGGCCTTTGTGGCCTCCTCAACGGGGAGTAGGTTTGCGAAAACCGAACCTCGGTAAAACAAATCCTTGTGTCTCACCACTTTACTCGCTTGCGATTTGTTTTTACGCCCCCTCGCGGACTCGTTCATATTTCTAACGCTAACCCGGCTTGTAGTTGTGATTATTTTTGAGAATTTCAGTTTCGCCCTATTCACCCCCCCTAGGTGACTATCAATTGGTATCAGAGCCCGGTACTTCATTAGAGCCTAACCGCTCGAAGTGATGTCGGGAGAACACGCCAAGAAGGAGATGGAGACCGGCGACAAGCCCGCTACAAGCCACGGGTCGACTTCATCGGAAGAGTCCCACAACAAGAGGAAGGAGAAGAAAAACTCCTTCAACAAAGGGAAAGGGAAGGAGAAGAAATCCTCTTCCCACAAGTCGGATCGGAGAGGCGACAAACACAAGAGGATGAGGAAAGTGGTCTACTACGAGACCGACTCTTCATCACCATCGACCTCCGACTCCGATGCACCGTCCGTTACTTCTAAGCGCCAAGAGCGCAAGAAGTATAGTAAGATTCCTCTACGCTATCCCCATGTTTCAAAACGTACTCCTTTGCTCTCCGTTCCATTAGGCAAACCACCGGTTTTTGACGGTGAAGATTATAATATGTGGAGTGACAAAATGAGGCATCATCTAACCTCACTCCACACAAGCATATGGAATGTTGTTGAGTTTGGTGTACAGGTACCATCCGTAGGGGATGAAGACTACGACTCGGACGAGGTGGCCCAAATTCACCACTTTAACTCCCAAGCCACCACTATACTTCTCGCCTCTCTAAGTCGAGAGGAGTATAATAAGGTGCAAGGGTTAAAAAGTGCGAAGGAAATTTGGGACGTACTCAAGACCGCGCACGAGGGAGACGAGGTAACAAAGATCACCAAGCGGGAGACGATCGAGGGGGAGCTCGGTCACTTCATGCTTCACCAAGGGGAGGATCCACAAGATATGTACAACTGCTTGAAGACCTTGGTGAACCAAGTGCGCAACCTAGGGAGCGAAAAATGGGATGACCATGAGATGGTCAAGGTTATTCTTAGATCCCTCGTATTTCTTAATCCTACACAAGTTCAATTAATTCGAGGTGATCCTAGATATAAGCTAATGTCTCCCGAGGAAGTAATAGAAAAATTTATGAGCTTTGAGCTAATGATTAAAGGCTCAAAGAAAATCATCGAGCAAGGCACCTCCTCCACACCCGAAGCACAACCGGTCGCATTCAAGGTGATGGAGGAGAAGAAGGAGGAGTCTACATCAAGTAGACAACCCATCGATGCTTCCAAGCTCGACAACGAGGAGATGGCGCTCATCATCAAGAGCTTCCGTCAAATCCTCAAGCAAAGGAGGGGGAAAGACTACAAGTCCCGCTCCAAGAAAGTTTGCTACAAATGTGGTAAGCCCGGTCATTTTATTGCTAAATGTCCACTATCTAGTGACAGTGACAGGGGCGACGATAAGAAGGGCAAGAGAAGAGAAAAGAAGAGGTACCTCAAAAAGAAGGGCGGTGATGCCCATGTTTGCCGGGAGTGGGACTCGGACGAGAGCTCCACCGACTCCTCCTCCGACGAGGACGCCGCCAACATCGTCGTCACCAAGGGACTTCTCTTCCCCAACGTCGGCCACAAGTGCCTCATGGCAAAGGACGGCAAAAGGAAGAAGGTTAAATCAAAATCCTCCACTAAATATGAATCTTCTAGTGATGATAATGCTAGTGATGAGGAAGATAATTTGCGTACCCTTTTTGCCAATCTTAACATGGAACAAAAGGAAAAGTTAAATGAATTAATTAGTGCCATTCATGAGAAGGATGACCTTTTGGATTCCCAAGAGGACTTCCTAATTAAAGAAAATAAGAAGCATGTTAAGGTTAAAAATGCTTATGCTCTTGAAGTAGAAAAATGTGAAAAACTATCTAGTGAGCTAAGCACTTGCCATGAAACTATTAACAATCTTAGAAATGAAAATGCTAAATTAATTGCTAAGGTTGATTCAAATGCTTGTAATGTTTCAATTCCCAATCATAGAAATGACAATGATGATTTGCTTGCTAAAATTGAAGAATTGAGCATTACCCTTGCCAGCCTTAAAGTTGAAAATGAGAAATTGCTTGCTAAGGCTAAAGATTTTGATGTTTGCAATGCTACTATTTCTAACCTTAGAAGTGAAAACGATATATTACATGCTAAGGTTGTAGAATTAAAATCTTGCAAACCCTCTACATCTATCGTTGAGCATGTATCTATTTGTACTAGATGTAGAGATGTTGATATTAATGCTATTCATGATCACATGTCTTTAATTAAACAACAAAATGATCATATAGCAAAATTAGATGCTAAAATTGCCGAGCATAACTTAGAGAATGAAAAATTTAAATTTGCTCGTAGTATGCTTTATAATGGGAGACGTCCTGGCATCAAGGATGGCATTGGCTTCCAAAGGGGAGACAATGTCAAACTTAATGCCCCTCCTAAAAGATTGTCTAATTTTGTAAAGGGCAAGGCTCCCGTGCCTCAGGATAACGAGGGTTACATTTTGTACCCTGTCGGTTATCCCGAGAGCAAAATTAGGAGAATTCACTCTAGGAAGTCTCACTCTGGCCCAAATCATGCTTTTATGTATAAGGGTGAGACATCTAGTTCTAGGCAACCAACCCGTGCTAAGTTGCCTAAAAGGAAAACTCCTAGTGCATCAAATGATCATAACATTTTATTCAAAACTTTTGATGTATCATATGTTTTAACTAACAAATCCGGCAAGGTAGTTGCCAAGTTTGTTGGGGGCAAACACAAGGGCTCCAAGACTTGTGTTTGGGTACCCAAAGTTCTTGTTTCTAATGCCAAAGGACCCAAAACCGTTTGGGTACCTAAAGTCAAGAACTAAACTTGTTTTGTAGGTTTATGCATCCGGGGGCTCAAGTTGGATCATCGATAGCGGGTGCACAAACCACATGACTGGGGAGAAGAAAATGTTCTCCTCCTACGAGAAAAACCAAGATCCCCAACGAGCGATCACATTCGGGGATGGAAACCAAGGTTTGGTCAAAGGATTGGGTAAAATTGCTATATCTCCTGACCATTCTATTTCCAATGTTTTTCTTGTAGATTCATTAGATTACAATTTGCTTTCTGTATCTCAATTATGCAAAATGGGTTACAACTGTCTATTCACTGATATAGGTGTCACTGTCTTTAGAAGAAGTGATGATTCAATAGCATTTAAGGGAGTGTTGGAAGGTCAGCTATACTTGGTAGATTTTGATAGAGCTGAACTTGACACTTGCTTAATTGCTAAGACTAACATGGGTTGGCTCTGGCACCGCCGACTAGCCCATGTTGGGATGAAAAATCTTCATAAGCTTCTAAAGGGAGAGCACATTTTAGGACTAACCAATGTTCATTTTGAGAAAGACAGAGTTTGTAGCACATGCCAAGCAGGAAAGCAAGTTGGTGCCCATCATCCACACAAGAACATCATGACGACTGACAGGCCACTGGAGCTCCTACACATGGATCTATTCGGCCCGATCGCTTACATAAGCATCGGAGGGAGTAAGTACTGTCTAGTTATTATGGATGATTATTCTCGCTTCACTTGGGTGTTCTTTTTGCAGGAAAAATCTCATACCCAAGAGACTTTAAAAGTGAGACATGCTCAAAATGAGTTCGGCTTGAGGATCAAAAAGATTAGAAGCGACAACGGAACGGAGTTCAAGAACTCTCAAATTGAAGGCTTCCTTGAGGAGGAGGGAATCAAGCATGAGTTCTCCTCTCCCTACACACCACAACAAAATGGTGTAGTGGAGAGGAAGAATAGAACTCTATTGGACATGGCAAGAACCATGCTTGATGAGTACAAGACTTCAGATCGGTTTTGGGCCGAGGCGGTCAACACCGCCTGCTACGCCATCAACCGGTTATATCTACACCGAATCCTCAAGAAGACATCGTATGAACTCCTAACCGGTAAAAAGCCCAATATTTCATATTTTAGAGTCTTTGGTAGCAAATGCTTTATTCTTGTTAAAAGAGGTAGAAAATCTAAATTTGCTCCTAAGACTGTAGAAGGCTTTTTACTAGGATATGATTCAAACACAAGGGCATATAGGGTCTTTAACAAGTCCTCTGGACAAGTTGAAGTTTCTTGTGACGTTGTGTTTGATGAGACTAACGGCTCTCAAGTAGAGCAAGTTGATCTTGATGAGATAGGTATTGAAGAGGCTTCGTGCATCGCGCTAAGGAACATGTCCATTGGGGATGTATGTCCTAAGGAATCCGAAGAGCCTCCAAATGCACAAGATCAACCATCCTCCTCCACGCAAGCATCCCCACCAACGCAAAGTGAGGATGAAGCTCAAGTAGATGAAATAGAAGATCAAGCAAATGAGCCACCTCAAGATGACGACAATGATCAAGGGGGAGATGCAAATGATCAAGACAAGGAGGATGAAGAACAAAGGCCGCCACACCCAAGGGTCCACCAAGCAATCCAACGAGATCACCCCGTCGACACCATCCTCGGCGACATCCATAAGGGGGTAACCACTAGATCTCGTGTTGCTCATTTCTGTGAACATTACTCTTTTGTTTCCTCTATTGAGCCACATAGGGTAGAGGAAGCACTTCAAGATTCGGATTGGGTGGTGGCAATGCAAGAGGAGCTCAACAATTTCACTAGGAACGAGGTATGGTATTTGGTTCCACGTCCTGATCAAAATGTTGTAGGAACCAAATGGGTGTTCCGCAACAAGCAAGATGAGCATGGTGTGGTGATAAGGAACAAAGCCCGACTTGTGGCCAAGGGATACTCCCAAGTCGAAGGTTTGGATTTCGGTGAAACTTATGCACCCGTAGCTAGGCTAGAGTCCATTCGTATATTATTAGCCTATGCTACTTACCATGGCTTCAAGCTCTACCAAATGGACGTGAAGAGTGCCTTCCTCAATGGACCAATCAAGGAAGAAGTCTATGTTGAGCAACCTCCCGGCTTTGAAGACAATGAGTACCCTAACCATGTCTATAGGCTCTCTAAGGCGCTTTATGGGCTCAAGCAAGCCCCAAGAGCATGGTATGAATGCCTTAGAGATTTCCTCATTGCTAAAGGCTTCAAAGTTGGAAAGGCCGATCCTACCTTATTTACTAAAACTCTTGACAATGATTTGTTCGTATGCCAAATTTATGTTGATGATATCATATTTGGGTCTACTAACGAATCTACATGTGAAGAATTTAGTAGGATCATGACACAAAAATTCGAGATGTCGATGATGGGGGAGTTGAAGTATTTTCTAGGATTCCAAGTCAAGCAACTCCAAGAAGGCACCTTCATTAGCCAAACAAAGTATACTCAAGACATTCTAACCAAGTTTGGAATGAAGGATGCTAAACCCATCAAGACACCCATGGGAACCAATGGGCTTCTCGACCTCGACACGGGAGGTAAATCCGTCAATCAAAAGGTATATCGGTCAATGATAGGTTCATTACTCTATTTATGTGCATCTCGATCGGACATTATGCTTTCCGTTTGCATGTGTGCAAGATTCCAATCCGACCCTAAGGAATCCCACCTTACGGCCGTAAAACGAATCTTGAGATATTTGGCTTATACTCCTAAGTTTGGGCTTTGGTACCCTCGGGGATCCACATTTGATTTGATTGGTTATTCGGATGCCGATTGGGCGGGGTGTAAGATTAATAGAAAGAGCACATCGGGGACTTGCCAGTTCTTGGGAAGATCCTTGGTGTCTTGGGCTTCAAAGAAGCAAAATTCCGTAGCTCTTTCTACCGCCGAAGCCGAGTATATTGCCGCAGGACATTGTTGCGCGCAACTACTTTGGATGAGGCAAACCCTCAGGGACTATGGTTACAAATTAACCAAAATTCCTCTTCTATGTGATAATGAGAGTGCAATCAAAATGGCAGATGATCCCGTCGAGCATAGCCGCACTAAACACATAGCCATTCGGTATCACTTTTTAAGGGATCACCAACAAAAGGGAGATATCGAGATTTCTTACATTAATACTAAAGATCAATTAGCCGATATCTTTACCAAGCCACTTGATGAACAAACTTTTAACAAACTTAGGCATGAGCTAAATATTCTTGATTCCAGGAACTTCTTTTGTTAATCTGCACACATAGCTAATTGATATATACCTTTGATCATGACTCTTTCATGTGCTATGACTAATGTGTTTTCAAGTGAATTTCAAACCAAGTCATAGGTATATTGAAAGGGAATTGGAGTCTTCGGCGAAGACAAAAGGCTTCCACTCCGCAACTCATCCTTCGCCGTCGCTCCACGCATCTCTCCATCTTTTGGGGGAAAGTCCAAAAGCAAGCGGACTCCAACTTTGGTATAATCTTCACTCATTTATTTATGACCAAAGGAGGAGAGAGTAATTCGAAGGGCTCTAATGATTCCGTTTTTGGCGATTCAAGCCAAAGGGGGAGAAAGTATGAGCCTAAAGCAAAAGGACCGCACCACCACTTATTTTTCACAAACTAAGGATTTTCAATTGGTAAATTTCAAATTAGTATCTCATTGTGTTCACCAGGGGGAGAGAGTAATTTTTCAAAATTAATATGACAAAACCCTCTTGAACACTAAGAGGAGAATTTCATTTAGGGGGAGTTTTGTTTAGTCAAAGAAAAAGCATTTGAAACAAGGGGAGAAAATTTCAAATCTTGAAAATGCTTCGCAAAATCTTATTCATTTACCTTTGAAAAGGATTTACAAAAGAATTTGGAAAAACTAAACATATGGTGCAAGCGTGGTCCAAAATGTCAAAAATTGAAGAAACAATCCATGCATATCTTATAAGTATTGGCTCAATTCCAAGCAACCATTGCACTTACATTATGCAAGCTAGTTCCATTATGAACTTCTATATTTGCTTTGGTTTGTGTTGGCATCAATCACCAAAAAGGGGGAGATTGAAAGGGAATTAGGCTTACACCTAGTTCCTAATTGATTTTGGTGGTTGAATTGCCCAATACAAATAATTGGACTAACTAGTTTGCTCTAGTGTATAAGTCATACAGGTGACAAAGGTTCACACTTAGCCAATAAAAAGACCGAGTATAGGGCTCAACAAAAGAGCAAAGGGACAACCGAAGGCACCTCTGGTCTGGCGCACTGGACTGTCCGGTGTGCCACCGGACAGTGTTCGGTGCACCACCGGACAGTGTCCGGTGCACCAGAGGACTCCCAGTCAAACTCGTCACCTTTGGGAAAATCCAGAGGCGCTCCGCTATAATTCACCGGACTGTCCGGTGTACACCGGACTGTCCGGTGTACACCGGACAGTGTCCGGTGCTCCAAGGAAGAGCGGCTCTGGAACTCGCCAGCTTCGGGAATTCGCAACGGCTAGTCCGCTATAATTCACCGGACATGTCCGGTGTACACCGGACTGTCCGGTGTAACATCGAAGCAACGGGTACTTCGGCGCCAACGGCTACCTGCAGCGCATTGAATGCGCGCCAGCGCGCGCAGAAGTCAGGCGCGCCCATACTGGCGCACCGGACACTCTACAGTACATGTCCGGTGCACCACCGGACATCCAGGCGAGCCCAGAAGACAGAGCTCCAACGGTCAGAACCCAACGGCTTTGGTGACGTGGCTGGCGCACCGGACATGTCCGGTGTGCACCGGACTGTCTGGTGCACCATACGACAGTCAGCCCCACCAAACGGCTAGTTTGGTGGTTGGGGCTATAAATACCCCCAACCACCCACCATTCATTGCATCCAAGTTTTCACACTTCCAACCACTTACAAGAGCTAGGCATTCAATTCTAGACACACTCAAGAGATCAAATCCTCTCCCAAATTCCACACAAAGTTTTAGTGACTAGTGAGAGAGATTTGCTTGTGTTCTTTCGAGCTCTTGCGCTTGGATTGCTTTCTTCCTTCTTGATTCTTTATTGCAATCAAACTCACTTGTAATTGAGGCAAGAGAAACCAATCTTGTGGTGATCCTTGTAGGAACTTTGTGTTCCGAGTGATTGAGAAGAGAAAGCTCATCCGGTCTGAGGGACCGTTTGAGAGAGGGAAAGGGTTGAAAGAGACCCGGCCTTTGTGGCCTCCTCAACGGGGAGAAGGTTTACGAAAACCGAACCTCGGTAAAACAAATCCTTATGTCTCACCACTTTACTCGCTTGCGATTTGTTTTTACGCCCCCTCGCGGACTCGTTCATATTTCTAACGCTAACCCGGCTTGTAGTTGTGATTATTTTTGAGAATTTCAGTTTCGCCCTATTCGCCCCCCCTCTAGGTGACTATCAACGACGAACTCTGCCTCGCCCGACCCAGGGGCTCGGACTCGACCTCGGAAGACAGACTCGACCTCGACCTCGCAGGAGCCTCTGCCTCGCCCAACCCAGGGCTCGGACCGACCACGCCACAGGAGGGGTCATCATTACCCTACCCCTAGCTAGCTCTGGCTATGGGGGACAAGACCAGCGTCCTATCGGGCTCGCCCCGGTAAAACAAGTAATGATGGCGCCCCGCGTGCTCCATGACGACGGCGGCTCTCTGCCCCCTTACGGAAGCAAGGAGACGTCAGCAAGGACTCGACAGCCCCGACAGCTGTCCTTCCGCAAGGCTCCAGCGCTCCTCCGACGGCCACGACATTACACGAACAGGGTGCCAAAACCTCTCCGGCTGCCACGACGACATGTACTTAGGGCACTAGCTCCTCTCTGCTAGACACGTTAGCACACTGCTACATCTCCCATTGTACACTTGGACCCTCTCCTTACGCATATAAAAGGAAGGTCCAGGGCCCTCTTACAGAGGGTTGGCCGCGCGGGGAGGACGGGACGGCGCGCGTAAGCCTCTCGCTCCCTCCCACACGGACGCTTGTAACCCCCTACTGTAAGCGCACCCGACCTAGGCATGGGACAAACACGAAGGCCGCAGGTTTTGAAAGGGAAATGTGCCCTTGGGCCATTTCTAAGTATTTTGGTAATTTAGTGTCCAACACAAGTGCCTAATTGTAAAAAGGTGGACAAAGTACAAATCAAGAATAAAGGTATGTTTCTCAGACTTAGTACATTGTTTTATGGACTAATGTATTGTGTCTAAGTGCTGGAAACAGAAAAAAAATCGAGTTGGAGAAGAGATAGCTCGAGCAGCCAAAGTCTGCTCAGTCTGGGTGCACCGGACTGTCCGGTGGTGCACCGGACAGTGTCCGGTGCGCCAGGCTGGCTCGAGGGAAAAGGCTGCTCTCGGGACTTCGACGGCGGTGTGCGGCTATAATTCATCGGACTGTCCGGTGGTTCACCGGACTGTCCGGTGGGCCGTTCACAGGCGAACTCGTCGCTCTCGAGAATTCATCGTCGACGTACGGCTATAATTCACCGGACTGTCCGGTGAGCACCAGACTGTCCGGTGAGCCAACGGTCGGCAGGGCCAACGGTCGACCGCGTGATCTGCGTGGGACACGTGGCCGAGCCAACGGCTAGAAGCGGGCACCGGTCTGTCCGGTGTGCACCGGACATGTCCGGTGCGCCAACGGCTCTCAGGCTGTCAACGGTCGACTGTGCCATTTATGGAAGGAAATCGGGCACCGGACAGTGTCCGGTGTGCACCGGACTGTCCGGTGCGCCAGTCGACAGAAGGCAAGATCAGCCTTCTAAGATTGCTCTCAACGGCTCCTAGCTGCCTTGGGGCTATAAAAGGGACCCCTAGGCGCATGGAGGAGAACAGCAAGCATCTCCTAAGCATTCCTAAGCACCAAGACATCGATTCCGCACCTTTGATTCTTTGCGATAGCAATTAGAGCTCTAGTTGAGTGGTGAACTCATTGAGTTGTGTTGTGAGCTCTCGTTGCGACTTGTGTGCATGGTGTCACTGTGATTTCTTGTCTTGAGTGCGTTGCTAATCCCTCCCTTGCTCCGTGTTCTTTGTGAATTTCAAGTGTAAGGGCGAGAGGCTCCAAATTTGTGGAGATTCCTCGCAAACGGGATTGAGTAAAGCAAACAAAACACCATGGTATTCAAGTGGGTCTTTGGACCGCTTGAGAGGGGTTGATTGCAACCCTCGTCCGTTGGGACGCCACAACGTGGAGTAGGCAAGCGTTGGTCTTGGCCGAACCACGGGATAACCACCGTGCCATCTCTGTGATTGATCTTTGTTGGTTATTGTGTTTTGTTGAGGATTACTCTTTAGCCACTTGGCAATTATTGTGCTAACAATTAACCAAGTTTTGTGGCTTAAGTTTTGAAGTGTTACATGATCACCTATTCACCCCCCCTCTAGGTGCTCTCAATTGGTATCAGAGCTGTTCTCTTCACAAAGGGACTAACCGCCCGAAGAGATGGATCCTAAGGGGAAGGGTATCGTGATCAACGACAAAGAGAAGGAATCCTTCGTCAATGAGCCGAAGGACGACAAGCCTACCGACTCCGGCTCGGGTCATAGACGGAAGGAAGGGAAGAAGAAGAAGACAAGGCACATCAAGGAGATCGTCTACTACGACGACAGCGATGAATCTACTTCTTCCCAAAAGAATGATGACCACAACGACTACGAGAGAAGGAAACCGGTTAATTCGAACTTTTCTTTTGACTACTCTCGTATTCCGCAAAGTTCAAATTCACATTTACTCTCCATTCCACTCGGCAAGCCCCCACACTTTGATGGGGAGGACTACGGATTTTGGAGCCACAAAATGCGTAGTCACCTATTCTCTCTCCATCCTAGTATATGGGAGATTGTAGAGAGTGGAATGCACTTTGATAGTTCGGGTAGTCCCATGTTCATTAATGAGCAAATCCATAAGAATGCACAAGCTACTACTGTTCTTCTAGCTTCATTGTGCAGGGATGAATATCACAAAGTGAGTGGCTTGGATAACGCCAAGCAGATCTGGGACACCCTCAAGATTTCTCATGAGGGGAACGACGTCACCTTGCTCACCAAAATGGAGTTGGTGGAGGGCGAGCTTGGACGGTTCGCGATGATAAGGGGCGAGGAGCCAACTCAAACATACAACCGGCTCAAGACCCTTATCAACAAAATAAGGAGCTACGGAAGCACGCGATGGACGGACCACGACGTCGTCCGACTGATGCTAAGGTCCTTTACCATTCTTGATCCTCATTTGGTGAATAATATTCGTGAGAATCCCAGGTACACCAAAATGTCGCCCGAAGAAGTCCTTGGAAAATTTGTTAGCGGGCGAATGATGATCAAGGAGGCGAGGTACGTGGACGACGCCTTGAATGGTCCTATCAACGAGCCGCAACCCCTTGCTCTCAAGGCAACAAGAAGCAAGGAGCCGCTACCTAGCAAGGTGGCACAAATTGAGACAGCCGGACTTAATGATGAAGAGATGGCCCTCATCATCAAAAGATTCAAGACGGCGCTTAAGGGTCGCAAGGGACAGCCAAGCAAGACCAAAGCCAAGGGGAAGCGCTCATGCTTCAAATGCGGTAAGCTTGGTCATTTTATTGCTAACTGTCCCGACAATGATAGTGATCAGGATCAAGGGAACAAGAGGGAGAAAAAGAAGAACTATAAGAAGGCAAAGGGCGAGGCACATCTTGGCAAGGAGTGGGATTCGGATTGCTCCTCGTCCGACTCCGACAATGAAGGACTCGCCGCCACCGCCTTCAACAAGTCATCCCTCTTCCCCAACGAGCGTCACACATGCCTTATGGCAAGGGAGAAGAAGGTATGTACTCGAGACTCTACTTATGCTTCTTCAAGTGAGGACGAATCTAGTGATGAGGATGAAATAGATTATTCATGTCTATTTAAGGGCCTAGATAGAACCAAGGTAGATAAAATTAATGAATTAATTGATGCCTTGAATGATAAGAATAGGCTTCTAGAAAAACAAGAAGATTTGTTGTATGAAGAACATGACAAATTTGTAGAAGCACAAAAATCTCATGCTTTAGAAGTTAAAAGAAATGAAATGCTTTCTTGTGAATTATCTTCTTGCCATGAGACAATTTCTAGCTTAAGGAGCATTAATGATGATTTGAATGCTAAGTTAGAAATAGCTAGGAAATCAACAACTTGTGTAGAAAATGTTGGTATTTGCAATAGATGTAAAGATTTTGATATTGATGCTTGTAGTGAACACATAGCCTCTATTGCAAAGTTAAATGATGAAATGGCTAGTCTTAATGCCCAACTTAAGGCTAGCAAAAGTGATTTTGATAAACTAAAATTTGCTAGGGATGCCTACACGATTGGTAGACACCCCTCAATTAAGGATGGGCTTGGCTTCAAGAGGGAAGCCAAGAACTTAACAAGCCATAAAGCTCCCATCTTCGCCAAGGAGAAAGGGAAGGCCCCTATGGCAAGTAGTACTAAAAAGAACCATGCTTTTATGTACAATGATAGAAGACAGTCTCATAGGAATTGTAATGCTTTTAACTCGCATGCCAATGACTCTTATGCTATGTTTGCCCCCAGCTCTTCCTATATGCATGGTAGAAATATGCCTAGGAAAAATATTCATCATGTGCCTAGAAAGAATTTTGTTCATGCTCCTAGGAAAGTTATGAATGGTCCCTCTACAATTTATCATGCTTTGAATGCTTCCTTTGCTATTTGTAGAAAGGATAGGAAGATAGTTGCTAGGAAATTAGGGGCAAAATGCAAGGGTGATAAAACTTGCATTTGGGTCCCTAAGGAAATTGTGACTAACCTTGTAGGACCCAACAAGAGTTGGGTACCTAAGACCCAAGCCTAAATTTGCCTTGCAGGTTTATGCATCCGGGGGTTCAAGCTGGATTATCGACAGCGGATGCACAAACCATATGACGGGGGAGAAGAAGATGTTCACCTCCTACGTCAAGAATAAGGATTCCCAAGATTCAATCATATTCGGTGATGGGAACCAAGGCAAGGTGAAAGGTTTAGGCAAGATTGCAATATCTAATGAGCACTCTATCTCTAATGTATTTTTAGTTGAGAGTCTTGGATATAATTTACTATCTGTTAGTCAATTATGTAATATGGGATATAATTGTTTATTTACAAATGTAGATGTGTTTGTCTTTAGAAGATGTGATGGTTCACTAGCTTTTAAGGGTGTACTAGACGGCAAACTTTACTTAGTTGATTTTGCAAAAGAAGAGGCCGGTCTAGATGCATGCTTAATAGCTAAGACTTGCATGGGTTGGTTGTGGCATCGCCGCTTAGCACATGTGGGGATGAAGAACCTCCACAAGCTTCTAAAGGGAGAACACGTGATAGGACTAACCAATGTTCATTTCGAAAAAGATAGACCTTGTGCAGCTTGTCAAGCAGGTAAACAAGTGGGAGGAGCACATCACAGCAAGAATGTGATGACCACGTCAAGACCTCTGGAGATGCTACATATGGACCTCTTCGGACCCGTCGCCTACCTAAGCATAGGAGGAAGTAAGTATGGTCTAGTTATTGTTGATGACTTTTCCCGCTTCACTTGGGTGTTCTTTTTGCAGGATAAGTCTGAAACCCAAGGGACCCTCAAGCGCTTCCTAAGGAGAGCTCAAAATGAGTTTGAGCTCAAGGTGAAGAAGATAAGGAGCGACAACGGGTCCGAATTCAAGAATCTTCAAGTGGAGGAGTTCCTTGAGGAGGAGGGGATCAAGCACGAGTTCTCCGCTCCCTACACACCTCAGCAAAATGGTGTGGTAGAGAGGAAGAACAGGACGCTCATAGATATGGCGAGGACTATGCTTGGAGAGTTCAAGACCCCCGAGTGCTTTTGGTCGGAAGCCGTGAACACGGCTTGCCACGCCATCAACAGGGTCTACCTTCACCGCCTCCTCAAGAAGACTTCATATGAGCTGCTAACTGGTAACAAACCCAATGTATCGTACTTTCGTGTATTTGGGAGTAAATGCTACATTCTAGTGAAGAAGGGTAGGAATTCCAAATTTGCTCCCAAGGCTGTAGAAGGGTTTTTATTAGGTTATGATTCAAATACAAAGGCGTATAGGGTCTTCAACAAATCATTGGGTTTGGTTGAAGTCTCTAGCGACGTTGTATTTGATGAGACTAATGGCTCTCCAAGAGAGCAAGTTGTTGATCTTGATGATGTAGATGAAGAAGACGTTCCAACGGCCGCGATACGCACCATGGCGATTGGAGATGTACGGCCTCAGGAACATTTGGAGCAAGATCAATCGTCTTCCTCAACTATGGTGCATCCCCCAACCCAAGATGACGAACAGGTACCTCAAGTGGAGGCGCATGATCAAGGGGGAGCACAGGATGTTCAAGTTGAAGAGGAAGAAGCACCTCAGGCACCTCCAACCCAAGTTTGAGCGACGATTCAAAGGGATCATCCTGTCGACCAGATATTGGGTGATATTAGCAAGGGAGTAACTACTCGTTCAAGATTAGTTAATTTTTGTGAGCATTACTCTTTTGTCTCTTCTATTGAGCCTTTCAGGGTAGAAGAGGCCTTGCTAGATCCGGACTGGGTGTTGGCCATGCAGGAGGAACTCAACAACTTCAAGCGCAATGAAGTTTGGATGCGGGTGCCTCGTCCCAAGCAAAATGTTGTGGGAACCAAGTGGGTGTTCCGCAACAAACAGGACGAGCACGGGGTGGTGACAAGGAACAAGGCTCGACTTGTGACAAAAGGTTATGCCCAAGTCGCAGGTTTGGACTTTGAGGAGACTTTTGCTCCTGTGGCTAGGCTAGAATCAATTCGTATCTTGCTAGCATATGCCGCTCACCATTCTTTCAAGTTGTACAAAATGGATGTGAAGAGCGCTTTCCTCAACGGGCCAATCAAGGAGGAGGTGTACGTGGAGCAACCCCCTGGCTTCGAGGATGAACGGTACCCCGACCACGTGTGTAAGCTCTCTAAGGCGCTCTATGGACTTAAGCAAGCCCCAAGAGCATGGTATGAATGCCTTAGAGACTTTTTAATTGCTAATGCTTTCAAGGTCGGGAAAGCCAATCTAACTCTTTTTACTAAGACTTGCGATGGTGATCTTTTCGTATGCCAAATTTATGTCGATGACATAATATTTGGTTCTACTAATCAAAAGTCTTGTGAAGAATTTAGCAGGGTGATGACGCAGAAATTCGAGATGTCGATGATGGGCGAGTTGAACTACTTCCTTGGGTTCCAAGTGAAGCAACTCAAGGACGGCACTTTCATCTCCCAAACGAAGTACACGCAAGACTTGCTAAAGCGGTTTGGGATGAAGGACGCCAAGCCCGCAAAGACGCCGATGGGAACTGACGGACACACCGACCTCAACAAAGGAGGTAAGTCCGTTGATCAAAAAGCATACCGGTCCATGATAGGTTCTCTGCTTTATTTATGTGCTAGTAGACCGGATATTATGCTTAGCGTATGCATGTGTGCTAGATTTCAATCTGATCCTAAGGAGTGTCACTTAGTGGCTGTGAAGCGAATTCTTCGATATTTAGTCGCTACGCCTTGCTTCGGGATCTGGTATCCAAAGGGGTCTAACTTTGACTTGATTGGGTACTCAGATTCCGACTATGCTGGATGTAAGGTCGATAGGAAGAGTACATCGGGGACGTGCCAATTCTTAGGAAGGTCCCTGGTGTCATGGAACTCTAAGAAACAAACCTCCGTTGCCCTATCCACCGCTGAGGCCGAGTACGTTGCCGCAGGACAGTGTTGCGCGCAACTACTTTGGATGAGGCAAACCCTCCGGGACTTTGGCTACAATCTGAGCAAAGTCCCACTCCTATGTGACAATGAGCGTGCTATCCGAATAGCGGAAAATCCTGTTGAGCACAGCCGCACAAAGCACATTGACATCCGGCATCACTTTTTGAGAGACCACCAGCAAAAGGGAGATATCAAAGTGTTTCATGTTAGCACCGAGAACCAGCTAGCCGATATCTTTACCAAGCCTCTAGATGAGAAGACCTTTTGCAGGCTGCGTAGTGAGCTCAATATCTTAGATTCGCGGAACTTGGATTGAAATGTAGCTTACATGTGTTTATGCCTTTGATCATGTTCATTCTGCATTTTGTTGCTTATTGTGGTGCTCAAGTTGTACAAACACTCCCTGGACCTCACAAGTCCTGTTTGCAAGTGATGCACATAATTAGGGGGAGCTGTGCTACAACTTGACCCTTTGAGACTAACCATGTACTTGAGTTTGGTTGTTTTAGTCTCAAAAGAGGATTGAAAGGGAAAAGGTGGACTTGGACCATGCAAGACTTCCACTGCACTCCGATGAAAAGAGTAACTTTTCCAAGTTCATCTTTATACTCTTATTGCCTTTGTGTTCTTATTTGAAGATTTTGGTGAGGCAATGGGGTTAAAGGGCCAAGATTGATCCCGTTTTGGTGCTTGATGCCAAAGGGGGAGAAAATAAAGGCCAAAGCAATAGATGGATCAGCTACCACTTGAGAAATTTTGAGGATAGTAGATTAGAGCTTTTGGTTTGTCAAAACTCTTTTGTTGTCTCTCTTGTCAAAAGTTGGCTTCTTGTGGGGAGAAGTGTTAATTATGGGAAAAAGGGGGAGTTTTTGAAATCCTTGATAAAATTTCTTTGGAAAACCTCTCTTTATGTCTCTACAAGTGGATTTGACCTAGAGATAGGAATTTGAGTTTGATTTGCAAAAACAAACCAAGTGGTGGCATAGAGTGATCCATATATGTCAATTTGAATCAAAACAATTTGAGTTCTTATTTGAAGTGATTTTGTACTTGTTCTACTTACTTTATGTTGTGTTGGCATAAATCACCAAAAAGGGGGAGATTGAAAGGGAAATGTGCCCTTGGGCCATTTCTAAGTATTTTGGTAATTTAGTGTCCAACACAAGTGCCTAATTGTAAAAAGGTGGACAAAGTACAAATCAAGAATAAAGGTATGTTTCTCAGACTTAGTACATTGTTTTATGGACTAATGTATTGTGTCTAAGTGCTGGAAACAGAAAAAAAATCGAGTTGGAGAAGAGATAGCTCGAGCAGCCAAAGTCTGCTCAGTCTGGGTGCACCGGACTGTCCGGTGGTGCACCAGACAGTGTCCGGTGCGCCAGGCTGGCTCGAGGGAAAAGGCTGCTCTTGGGACTTCGACGGCGGTGTACGGCTATAATTCACCGGACTGTCCGGTGGTTCACCGGACTGTCCGGTGGGCCGTTCACAGGCGAACTCGTCGCTCTCGGGAATTCATCGTCGACGTACGGCTATAATTCACCGGACTGTCCGGTGTGCACCTGTCACACCCGTTTCCCAAGGGGCAGAACCAGGTGCATAGCATATGTGTGCCAGGATCTATTTCCACACATATGTTGACGTCACAAGTGTAATATATCAAAAGAACAATGCATAAAAGCGTAAATAACGATTATATTAACATATTACACTTCGAACAGACATAATGTCTTAACCTTTATTCATCAAAGTACAGCGAACATGGACATCCATCCACAGGAAGATGACCGGGGGTATCACTAGACTAGCATCCATGGAGTTCAGCATCATATCTTCATCTGCAACTTCTGATCAAAATTAAGCAAGGGTGAGCTCACTTATGGTCGGGGCTCAGCAAGTGGGGGAAAAACTAATGCAAGTCTAACAAGGTGAGGCTGAGGTTGAGCAGTAAGCATTTTAGTTGGTCAACATTTTATTAACAACACCTGTCTTACTAATAAGTGTGAATCCCAAGTATTCCCATTAAACAAAAGTATATGAGTATATCAAAAACACTTAAGTGAAACCACTTAAGCAAACCATCGGCAGATCATCGGATCGCGATTTATTTCCATCTTCAAGTTCAATTATCATGTGAGGAGTCCAGGCTGCTCATAACCGTGAGCACGGCTGATATATCAGTTTTACACTCTGCAGAGGTGGCACATCTTTACCCATGAGTCGCGATTCCCTTCTAGCCCGGGTTAGCTAGACCCGTATTCACTTCCGAGGTGAATGGCCAGGGTCTCACTACGAGGCTTCTCCCTAGAGTCCTCATTACGCAAATGCTGGAAATGGTCAAACTGCATAAGGCACACCTACCGTAACCAACTTATAGTCCAGACTACAGGGTAAAGCTTTGGGAACTATGCCCGTATCCAATCTGCCTGAGCCGGAACTATAAGAGCTTGCCAGATGCCCCCGTTCCTGTCGACCACGACCAGCACCCAACATAAGACTTCCCTAGTTATTTAGCCAAGACCAGAGCCATGATAGTTCTCATGGTAGCACTGTTTTCCCGGGTGGTCACTCCATGTTCCAATTAATATGCAATAATCTTGTTTAACCATCGGGTTAACAACAATAAAGTAAACTTACCATTTTGGAACATTAGTATCATAAACAGGAGTGACTGCATAAATTTAAAGTTGTAGCAATAGCATAGCTACGAAGGTAAAGTATAATTCCCAGGTTTGATCAAGGAATAAGGTTGGAAAGGTTATCTAAATAGGTAACCCGTCAAATTATGCATATATATCCAAAAGAATAAACTTTATTAAATGTATTGTTTGGGATCAAACAGAGTATGCAGAGGGAGAAGTCCACTTGCCTTGCTTATTGAAAACTTGAGGTTCTTCCACGGATCGGAATAGATCTTGATTCTTAACTACTAGATCAACCACTGAATATCACACAAACAAACAAGAAGAACAAGCACCACTCAATAACATACTATATTCATCATACGTAAAGCTAAAAGAAAGCCTAACGAAAAGAACGTCCGCTTTTCAAATACGTCGCAAGTCATGGTCATAATAAGAGGGTATTCTTTTAAAAATGTGTGATCTATACTTTATAAAACAAGACATGAGCTTAAAATGTCTTAATTAAACTATACAAATATTAGGTTCACCAAATTAATCTTTTATAAAATGTCATATATGATACGTCTAAGATAAAGGATTTATAAAACGATAAAACACGTTATAACGATATTAAACATTTTTTAACCTTTTAGAATAGATATAAGTTATATATCTAGGGTTAATGGGCTACTAATCACGTTATTAATTTTAGAAGCATTATGGAGCATATTATAACTATTGTTAACCAATCACTTATGACAAATTAAGATATTAGTCTAAATAGGTTTTATATGAAAAGATTATTATTATTAAATACCTATTTTATGAAAAGTTATGATATATATGTTTTAATGAACTTTTATGTAAAAGACAATGAACAAACAATTATATTTTATTTTTATTAGAAAGTACATGTCCTTTATTTTATTAAGAAAGCTATATACGAAACAGTATACAAACTAACATTATTATTAAAGAACATGAACACTAATTTCCTTAGTTTATTCTTTAGGAAAAACTAAGTGACACATATATGAATAATATGAACTAATTTTGATTAAATGATTAATTAAGCCTATATATCCAGTTGTAAACAAATATAAATCTAATTAACTAGGTTATGAGAGGACATAATTACTCTATTATTTATCTTTACATTTAGTTTAGAAACATATGACCTAGATATTTAAAATGAATAGTATTCATTGGTATGTTATTAACTATTGTTTTAGTTATAACGACGTGAGCACTTAATTAAGCCATTATATCATTATTAGAAAAGTTATATGACATATTACTTTTAAGTTTCTATTTAATACGGCTATACTTAAACATCTATAATGAATCTTGTTAAATATGATAACTATTAAAAAGGTCATTTTAAAGTTCGAAACAATTTATCTAATTCTTTAGTAAGAAACCTATGTTTATCAACATAACTATTAATTTCTTCATTAGAAAAGTATGAGCGCCTAATTAAAATATTATAAATTCTATCCTTTCGGTTTTCTTCCTATCTTTTCTAAATAGAGTTTATACGTATAACTAAAAATTATTTATTTATAATTCTTCTAACATTTATATTCTAAGAATTAATGTAACTTACTAAATGAGACTTTTAATAACATAATCATGGTTATTATGACATAAACAAGTATTTTACTAATTCTAAGTAATTAAGTGTTATGCTTATATTTATCATGACTAGAAAAATCTATATTTTTATTTGACTAGGAATACGTGACATACTTCCTATTATACTTATATCAATACTATCTGGTTATCGCTCCACATACTAAAGCGAAATCAATTATAAACAATTCGAGTATGAAAATCACTAAAGTAGTGAATAGTGTCCGTACTTATTAAAATTATAAAATCATACACATATTAAAGCGTTGTCGCGGGGTTCGATTTGGTTACACGTGTATATCGAAATATCTAAAATCATACACGAATCGCCAAGTCGCATCATCTCAATATTAAAACAATAGTTCATAAATTAATTCAACACATACTGTACAAAAATAAAATTCATGTTTTGAGTTGTCTTCCACCTTGTGATTTCGTTCATGCGCAGGGATGAACGGACGACGGTGAACGACGAATGGGCGTCAAGGCGAAGGCTCGGTACGACGGGTGCGGGCACGTCTCCGGCGAGGCACGACGGCGAGCGGTGGTGCTGCAGCGCGTGTGGGCAGGGGTTCTTGACGTTGGACGGGGCTCCGATGAGGTGTTGCGCGGACAGTCCGGCGACGAACTTCACGACGACGAACGGTGAGGGAGAGAGAACCGAGAGGAGGAAGCGAGCTTGGGGTAGGGAGAAAGAAGAGCTCGGCTGTGGTTTTATAGAGGGGAAGGGAGGGAGAGCAGAGGTCGCCGTGGTGCTTCATGGCGGCCATGAATGGTCGTCGGTTTCTTCTATGGAGAGTAATAGGGGAATTAACGGACGCAGTAAATCTCCATTACACGTGAAACGAACGGACGGGGCTGCTCTGTCGTGGAGTCTTCAGTGTCGGGGTCGCGTCGGTCTTCGGTTTGCAACGCGTCGGGCTCGGGCGTGCGGCGTGCGTCTCGGCTCCTGACGGCTGCGCGGTCCTGCTCGGCGAGTGGCGTTGGTCGCGCAGGCAGGGGCGGTGTGCGCGTCGGGCTGGGTAGCGAGGTCGCGGCGAGAAGCTGGGCGCGGTCGGGTCTGCGAGGCTTGCGCGGCTGGGGCTTCGTGGAGCGGCGCGGCATCGGGGTCACGACTCGGTGCTTTGGGTGCGGTCCTGCAGCTTTGGGGCGCGCAGGGGCAGTCGGCCTAGCGGCGTCGATCGGCGCCTGGGTGCAGGGCTGGTCGAGGCGGGCGGCCTACACGGGGCGCGGGCGGCCGACTGGAGTCACGTCGGAGAGAAGCGAGGGGAGGAGAGAGAAAGGTGGGGGAGGGAGAAGGAAGAAGCCTGGCGGCGGCCACAGGGAGCAGGGGGTGACGGCTACCAGGGGGCGCGGCTGGCTAGGGTTAGGGGCGACAGCTCCTTCTAGTTGGGCCCCTAGTGGGCCGATTATAATTAGGTTTTTTTTGTTTTTTTTCTTTTCTAATTCCGAAATACCTATTCAAATAATTATAAAATTCATAATAATCAAACCAAAATTATTTATAAATAAAATATTTATTTTTAGACTAATTATTATATTAGTTATGTGAATTTTCATTTAAGAGAAAATGCTATTCAATATTCAAAAACCAATCGTGCGCAATCAAAATTATTCCAAATGCAAATAAATGACACACAATTAAATGAAAAACTTATTACCATTATAAACTAAAATTATTAAAAACCTTATTTTAGCAATTAATTATTGTTTTGTAAAATGAGATTTTCTTCACAAGATCGAATTCATAAATTGGATTTTCAAATCAATTCAAACAAAATATATGCTTTGGCATGAGTGTAACAAACACTTGATAATTTTATCTATTCAAGAAATTCTTCAAATCATATATATCAAGGTTCTCCTTATTTGAAAACATAAATATTTTTTTCTTTGTACTAAAATTTAATAATCCAAATAGGGTTGTTTGTTTTTGCTAGATTTAGGGTGTTACAAACCTACCCCCCTTAAAAAGAATCTCGTCCTCGAGATTAGGGAAGGCTAGCAAGAAAACAATGGTGGTACATGGTTATTTGTAGTTTCTTAGTTCACAATGAACTCTTCCAAACATAAGAAATTATTGCTTCTTCGTTCTGTAGTGTATGCTAATCAGACGACCTTCATCACCGAATATAAACTGGTTGGTCTTCTGAATTATTTCTTGAGTCTTGCTTCGCATATTTCTTCTCTAGTCGGTCTATATGCTTCTTGTGGCATTGGCGAATGATATGCCCTTCATCTTTGTAGTAGTAGCAAGCACCTCTTGCTTTGATATTTTCGCGAGTCAACTTCTTTTGACTATCAGCAGGTGATGGTTGATTTGGTGTCTATATGTTAAATAGTTGCGCCTGATTTGATTCTCTTGTTTGGGTATAGGTAGAAAGGAGGGAATTGAAAGATTGAGCAAAGTTAGAGTACATAGAGTAGAGAAAACCCACCTATATAAGGTTTTACCTAGTAAACTGATGTCATTGTGGACATAAGTCACACAATACACCAACAATCATTACAAAGAAGCAAATCAATCATAAGCACAACGACAACTAACATGAACTCAAGCACACCAGCACAATACAACTCGATGCTACTCATTCAATCAAAGGGAATCTTTCCTAAGAACAACAGTTTATCACAGTTTTTTTTAAAAGGCGAAACAAGGTTAGGAATAAGAAAGAGATCAAGGAATTATAATAGAAATAGCAAGAAGTTAGACAGGTACAAGATATTATTGTTGATGGTTAAGAGTGAAACAAAATAACCATGAACTGGTGAAGCGAGGATAAAGGATACAACCAAGGTTATAAAGTGAGTTAGGGAGAAAGCGTTATCAAGGAGAAAAATAGAGAGGCAAAAGTTTAATATATATCAAGGTAGATATTGCGCAAGGATGGCAATACAATAGCAAGAAAACAAAAGTATAAGAAGTCAAGGGTTATATAGCAATATTAGGGATTAGAAAACCACTTATAATATAATATCGCCATTACCGATCTAGTCGAAAATCTTAATACTAAAGAACTATCCTATCAACCTAGCAAAGAAGTCAAACAATAGATCTAGGGGATCCATAGCAAAACTTCTTGCAGAGTGGGGGTAAGACAGAGAATAGGGCATCATCGATAGCTTCGAAAGGGTTTCTTCTAGCAAACTTCACTTCAAGTTCCGAAATCCTAGCTTGATCATCTTGCAATGCTTCTTATTAGAATCTTCTGATAGACGAAGAATCAGATAAGAAGAGTTGAAAATAAAAGAGACGAGTTTGATATAAAGTAAATTTTTATGGAGGAAAATATATCAAGCTTTGAAAGACTAACTGGGCTTTCCATTTCTAACTAAACTAGCGACCTACGGTCACATTGCTCTGATACCACTTCTGTCACACCCGTTTCCAAGGGTAGAACCGGGTGCATAGCATATGTGTGCCAGGATCTATTTCCACACATATGTTGACGTCACAAGTGTAATATATCAAAAGAACAATGCATAAAAGCGTAAATAACGATTATATTAACATATTACACTTCGAACAGACATAATGTCTTAACCTTTATTCATCAAAGTACAGCGAACATGGACATCCATCCACAGGAAGATGACCGGGGGTATCACTAGACTAGCATCCATGGAGTTCAGCATCATATCTTCATCTGCAACTTCTGATCAAAATTAAGCAAGGGTGAGCTCACTTATGGTCGGGGCTCAGCAAGTGGGGGAAAAACTAATGCAAGTCTAACAAGGTGAGGCTGAGGTTGAGCAGTAAGCATTTTAGTTGGTCAACATTTTATTAACAACACCTGTCTTACTAATAAGTGTGAATCCCAAGTATTCCCATTAAACAAAAGTATATGAGTATATCAAAAACACTTAAGTGAAACCACTTAAGCAAACCATCGGCAGATCATCGGATCGCGATTTATTTCCATCTTCAAGTTCAATTATCATGTGAGGAGTCCAGGCTGCTCATAACCGTGAGCACGGCTGATATATCAGTTTTACACTCTGCAGAGGTGGCACATCTTTACCCATGAGTCGCGATTCCCTTCTAGCCCGGGTTAGCTAGACCCGTATTCACTTCCGAGGTGAATGGCCAGGGTCTCACTACGAGGCTTCTCCCTAGAGTCCTCATTACGCAAATGCTGGAAATGGTCAAACTTCATAAGGCACACCTACCGTAACCAACTTATAGTCCAGACTACAGGGTAAAGCTTTGGGAACTATGCCCGTATCCAATCTGCCTGAGCCGGAACTATAAGAGCTTGCCAGATGCCCCCGTTCCTGTCGACCACGACCAGCACCCAACATAAGACTTCCCTAGTTATTTAGCCAAGACCAGAGCCATGATAGTTCTCATGGTAGCACTGTTTTCCCGGGTGGTCACTCCATGTTCCAATTAATATGCAATAATCTTGTTTAACCATCGGGTTAACAACAATAAAGTAAACTTACCATTTTGGAACATTAGTATCATAAACAGGAGTGACTGCATAAATTTAAAGTTGTAGCAATAGCATAGCTACGAAGGTAAAGTATAATTCCCAGGTTTGATCAAGGAATAAGGTTGGAAAGGTTATCTAAATAGGTAACCCGTCAAATTATGCATATATATCCAAAAGAATAAACTTTATTAAATGTATTGTTTGGGATCAAACAGAGTATGCAGAGGGAGAAGTCCACTTGCCTTGCTTATTGAAAACTTGAGGTTCTTCCACGGATCGGAATAGATCTTGATTCTTAACTACTAGATCAACCACTGAATATCACACAAACAAACAAGAAGAACAAGCACCACTCAATAACATACTATATTCATCATACGTAAAGCTAAAAGAAAGCCTAACGAAAAGAACGTCCGCTTTTCAAATACGTCGCAAGTCATGGTCATAATAAGAGGGTATTCTTTTAAAAATGTGTGATCTATACTTTATAAAACAAGACATGAGCTTAAAATGTCTTAATTAAACTATACAAATATTAGGTTCACCAAATTAATCTTTTATAAAATGTCATATATGATACGTCTAAGATAAAGGATTTATAAAACGATAAAACACGTTATAACGATATTAAACATTTTTTAACCTTTTAGAATAGATATAAGTTATATATCTAGGGTTAATGGGCTACTAATCACGTTATTAATTTTAGAAGCATTATGGAGCATATTATAACTATTGTTAACCAATCACTTATGACAAATTAAGATATTAGTCTAAATAGGTTTTATATGAAAAGATTATTATTATTAAATACCTATTTTATGAAAAGTTATGATATATATGTTTTAATGAACTTTTATGTAAAAGACAATGAACAAACAATTATATTTTATTTTTATTAGAAAGTACATGTCCTTTATTTTATTAAGAAAGCTATATACGAAACAGTATACAAACTAACATTATTATTAAAGAACATGAACACTAATTTCCTTAGTTTATTCTTTAGGAAAAACTAAGTGACACATATATGAATAATATGAACTAATTTTGATTAAATGATTAATTAAGCCTATATATCCAGTTGTAAACAAATATAAATCTAATTAACTAGGTTATGAGAGGACATAATTACTCTATTATTTATCTTTACATTTAGTTTAGAAACATATGACCTAGATATTTAAAATGAATAGTATTCATTGGTATGTTATTAACTATTGTTTTAGTTATAACGACGTGAGCACTTAATTAAGCCATTATATCATTATTAGAAAAGTTATATGACATATTACTTTTAAGTTTCTATTTAATACGGCTATACTTAAACATCTATAATGAATCTTGTTAAATATGATAACTATTAAAAAGGTCATTTTAAAGTTCGAAACAATTTATCTAATTCTTTAGTAAGAAACCTATGTTTATCAACATAACTATTAATTTCTTCATTAGAAAAGTATGAGCGCCTAATTAAAATATTATAAATTCTATCCTTTCGGTTTTCTTCCTATCTTTTCTAAATAGAGTTTATACGTATAACTAAAAATTATTTATTTATAATTCTTCTAACATTTATATTCTAAGAATTAATGTAACTTACTAAATGAGACTTTTAATAACATAATCATGGTTATTATGACATAAACAAGTATTTTACTAATTCTAAGTAATTAAGTGTTATGCTTATATTTATCATGACTAGAAAAATCTATATTTTTATTTGACTAGGAATACGTGACATACTTCCTATTATACTTATATCAATACTATCTGGTTATCGCTCCACATACTAAAGCGAAATCAATTATAAACAATTCGAGTATGAAAATCACTAAAGTAGTGAATAGTGTCCGTACTTATTAAAATTATAAAATCATACACATATTAAAGCGTTGTCGCGGGGTTCGATTTGGTTACACGTGTATATCGAAATATCTAAAATCATACACGAATCGCCAAGTCGCATCATCTCAATATTAAAACAATAGTTCATAAATTAATTCAACACATACTGTACAAAAATAAAATTCATGTTTTGAGTTGTCTTCCACCTTGTGATTTCGTTCATGCGCAGGGATGAACGGACGACGGTGAACGACGAATGGGCGTCAAGGCGAAGGCTCGGTACGACGGGTGCGGGCACGTCTCCGGCGAGGCACGACGGCGAGCGGTGGTGCTGCAGCGCGTGTGGGCAGGGGTTCTTGACGTTGGACGGGGCTCCGATGAGGTGTTGCGCGGACAGTCCGGCGACGAACTTCACGACGACGAACGGTGAGGGAGAGAGAACCGAGAGGAGGAAGCGAGCTTGGGGTAGGGAGAAAGAAGAGCTCGGCTGTGGTTTTATAGAGGGGAAGGGAGGGAGAGCAGAGGTCGCCGTGGTGCTTCATGGCGGCCATGAATGGTCGTCGGTTTCTTCTATGGAGAGTAATAGGGGAATTAACGGACGCAGTAAATCTCCATTACACGTGAAACGAACGGACGGGGCTGCTCTGTCGTGGAGTCTTCAGTGTCGGGGTCGCGTCGGTCTTCGGTTTGCAACGCGTCGGGCTCGGGCGTGCGGCGTGCGTCTCGGCTCCTGACGGCTGCGCGGTCCTGCTCGGCGAGTGGCGTTGGTCGCGCAGGCAGGGGCGGTGTGCGCGTCGGGCTGGGTAGCGAGGTCGCGGCGAGAAGCTGGGCGCGGTCGGGTCTGCGAGGCTTGCGCGGCTGGGGCTTCGTGGAGCGGCGCGGCATCGGGGTCACGACTCGGTGCTTTGGGTGCGGTCCTGCAGCTTCGGGGCGCGCAGGGGCAGTCGGCCTAGCGGCGTCGATCGGCGCCTGGGTGCAGGGCTGGTCGAGGCGGGCGGCCTACACGGGGCGCGGGCGGCCGACTGGAGTCACGTCGGAGAGAAGCGAGGGGAGGAGAGAGAAAGGTGGGGAGGGAGAAGGAAGAAGCCTGGCGGCGGCCACAGGGAGCAGGGGGTGACGGCTACCAGGGGGCGCGGCTGGCTAGGGTTAGGGGCGACAGCTCCTTCTAGTTGGGCCCCTAGTGGGCCGATTAGAATTAGGTTTTTTTTTGTTTTTTTTTCTTTTCTAATTCCGAAATACCTATTCAAATAATTATAAAATTCATAATAATCAAACCAAAATTATTTATAAATAAAATATTTATTTTTAGACTAATTATTATATTAGTTATGTGAATTTTCATTTAAGAGAAAATGCTATTCAATATTCAAAAACCAATCGTGCGCAATCAAAATTATTCCAAATGCAAATAAATGACACACAATTAAATGAAAAACTTATTACCATTATAAACTAAAATTATTAAAAACCTTATTTTAGCAATTAATTATTGTTTTGTAAAATGAGATTTTCTTCACAAGATCGAATTCATAAATTGGATTTTCAAATCAATTCAAACAAAATATATGCTTTGGCATGAGTGTAACAAACACTTGATAATTTTATCTATTCAAGAAATTCTTCAAATCATATATATCAAGGTTCTCCTTATTTGAAAACATAAATATTTTTTTTCTTTGTACTAAAATTTAATAATCCAAATAGGGTTGTTTGTTTTTGCTAGATTTAGGGTGTTACAGCACCGGACTGTCCGGTGAGCCAACGGTCGGCAGGGCCAACGGTCGACCGCGTGATCTGCGCGGGACACGTGGCCGAGCCAACGGCTAGAAGCGGGCACCGGTCTGTCCGGTGTGCACCGGACATGTCCGGTGCGCCAACGACTCTCAGGCTATCAACGGTCGACTGCGCCATTTATGGAAGGAAATCGGGCACCGGACAGTGTCCGGTGTGCACCGGACTGTCCGGTGCGCCAGTCGACGAAAGGCAAGATCAGCCTTCTAAGATTGCTCTCAACGGCTCCTAGCTGCCTTGGGGCTATAAAAGGGACCCCTAGGCGCATGGAGGAGAACAGCAAGCATCTCCTAAGCATTCCTAAGCACCAAGACATCGATTCCGCGCCTTTGATTCTTTGCGATAGCAATTAGAGCTCTAGTTGAGTGGTGAACTCATTGAGTTGTGTTGTGAGCTCTCGTTGCGACTTGTGTGCGTGGTGTCACTGTGATTTCTTGTCTTGAGTGCGTTGCTAATCCCTCCCTTGCTCCGTGTTCTTTGTGAATTTCAAGTGTAAGGGCGAGAGGCTCCAAATTTGTGGAGATTCCTCGCAAACGGGATTGAGTAAAGCAAACAAAACACCGTGGTATTCAAGTGGGTCTTTGGACCGCTTGAGAGGGGTTGATTGCAACCCTCGTCCGTTGGGACGCCACAACGTGGAGTAGGCAAGCGTTGGTCTTGGCCGAACCACGGGATAACCACCGTGCCATCTCTGTGATTGATCTTTGTTGGTTATTGTGTTTTGTTGAGGATTACTCTTTAGCCACTTGGCAATTATTGTGCTAACAATTAACCAAGTTTTGTGGCTTAAGTTTTGAAGTGTTACAGGATCACCTATTCACCCCCCCCTCTAGGTGCTCTCAATTGGTATCAGAGCCGTTCTCTTCACAAAGGGACTAACCGCCCGAAGAGATGGATCCTAAGGGGAAGGGTATCATGATCAACGACAAAGAGAAGGAATCCTTCGTCAACGAGCCGAAGGACGACAAGCCTACCGACTCCGGCTCGGGTCATAGACGGAAGGAAGGGAAGAAGAAGAAGACAAGGCGCATCAAGGAGATCATCTACTACGACGACAGCGATGAATCTACTTCTTCCCAAAAGGACGATGACCACAACGACTACGAGAGAAGGAAACCGGTTAATTCGAACTTTTCTTTTGACTACTCTCGTATTCCGCAAAGTTCAAATTCACATTTACTCTCCATTCCACTCGGCAAGCCCCCACACTTTGATGGGGAGGACTACGGATTTTGGAGCCACAAAATGCGTAGTCACCTATTCTCTCTCCATCCTAGTATATGGGAGATTGTAGAGAGTGGAATGCACTTTGATAGTTCGGATAGTCCCATGTTCATTAATGAGCAAATCCATAAGAATGCACAAGCTACTACTGTTCTTCTAGCTTCATTGTGCAGGGATGAATATCACAAAGTGAGCGGCTTGGATAACGCCAAGCAGATCTGGGACACCCTCAAGATTTCTCATGAGGGGAACGACGTCACCTTGCTCACCAAAATGGAGTTGGTGGAGGGCGAGCTTGGACGGTTCGCGATGATAAGGGGCGAGGAGCCAACTCAAACATACAACCGGCTCAAGACCCTTATCAACAAAATAAGGAGCTACGGAAGCACGCGATGGACGGACCACGACGTCGTCCGACTGATGCTAAGGTCCTTTACCATTCTTGATCCTCATTTGGTGAATAATATTCGTGAGAATCCCAGGTACACCAAAATGTCGCCCAAAGAAGTCCTTGGAAAATTTGTTAGCGGGTGAATGATGATCAAGGAGGCGAGGTACGTGGATGACGCCTTGAATGGTCCTATCAACGAGCCGCAACCCCTTGCTCTCAAGGCAACAAGAAGCAAGGAGGCGCTACCTAGCAAGGTGGCACAAATTGAGGCGGCCGGACTTAATGATGAAGAGATGGCCCTCATCATCAAAAGATTCAAGACGGCGCTTAAGGGTCGCAAGGGACAGCCAAGCAAGACCAAAGCCAAGGGGAAGCGCTCATGCTTCAAATGCGGTAAGCTTGGTCATTTTATTGCTAACTGTCCCGACAATGATAGTGATCAGGATCAAGGGAACAAGAGGGAGAAAAAGAAGAACTATAAGAAGGCAAAGGGCGAGGCACATCTTGGCAAGGAGTGGGATTCGGATTGCTCCTCGTCCGACTCCAACAATGAAGGACTCGCCGCCACCGCCTTCAACAAGTCATCCCTCTTCCCCAACGAGCGTCACACATGCCTTATGGCAAGGGAGAAGAAGGTATGTACTCGATACTCTACTTATGCTTCTTCAAGTGAGGACGAATCTAGTGATGCAGATGAAATAGATTATTCATGTCTATTTAAGGGCCTAGATAGAACCAAGGTAGATAAAATTAATGAATTAATTGATGCCTTGAATGATAAGAATAGGCTTCTAGAAAAACAAGAAGATTTGTTGTATGAAGAACATGACAAATTTGTAGAAGCACAAAAATCTCATGCTTTAGAAGTTAAAAGAAATGAAATGCTTTCTTGTGAATTATCTTCTTGCCATGAGACAATTTCTAGCTTAAGGAGCATTAATGATGATTTGAATGCTAAGTTAGAAATAGCTAGGAAATCAACAACTTGTGTAGAAAATGTTGGTATTTGCAATAGATGTAAAGATTTTGATATTGATGCTTGTAGTGAACACATAGCCTCTATTGCAAAGTTAAATGATGAAATGGCTAGTCTTAATGCCCAACTTAAGGCTAGCAAAAGTGATTTTGATAAACTAAAATTTGCTAGGGATGCCTACACGATTGGTAGACACCCCTCAATTAAGGATGGGCTTGGCTTCAAGAGGGAAGCCAAGAACTTAACAAGCCATAAAGCTCCCATCTCCGCCAAGGAGAAAGGGAAGGCCCCTATGGCAAGTAGTACTAAAAAGAACCATGCTTTTATATACAATGATAGAAGACAGTCTCATAGGAATTGTAATGCTTTTAACTCGCATGCCAATGACTCTTATGCTATGTTTGCCCCCAGCTCTTCCTATATGCATGGTAGAAATATGCCTAGGAAAAATATTCATCATGTGCCTAGAAAGAATTTTGTTCATGCTCCTAGGAAAGTTATGAATGGTCCCTCTATAATTTATCATGCTTTGAATGCTTCCTTTGCTATTTGTAGAAAGGATAGGAAGATAGTTGCTAGGAAATTAGGGGCAAAATGCAAGGGTGATAAAACTTGCATTTGGGTCCCTAAGGAAATTGTGACTAACCTTGTAGGACCCAACAAGAGTTGGGTACCTAAGACCCAAGCCTAAATTTGCCTTGCAGGTTTATGCATCCGGGGGTTCAAGCTGGATTATCGACAGCGGATGCACAAACCATATGACGGGAGAGAATAAGATGTTCACCTCCTACGTCAAGAATAAGGATTCCCAAGATTCAATCATATTCGGTGATGGGAACCAAGGCAAGGTGAAAGGTTTAGGCAAGATTGCAATATCTAATGAGCACTCTATCTCTAATGTATTTTTAGTTGAGAGTCTTGGATATAATTTACTATCTGTTAGTCAATTATGTAATATGGGATATAATTGTTTATTTAGAAATGTAGATGTGTCTGTCTTTAGAAGATGTGATGGTTCACTAGCTTTTAAGGGTGTACTAGACGACAAACTTTACTTAGTTGATTTTGCAAAAGAAGAGGCCGGTCTAGATGCATGCTTAATAGCTAAGACTTGCATGGGCTGGTTGTGGCATCGCCGCTTAGCACATGTGGGGATGAAGAACCTCCACAAGCTTCTAAAGGGAGAACACGTGATAGGACTAACCAGTGTTCATTTCGAAAAAGATAGACCTTGTGCAGCTTGTCAAGCAGGTAAACAAGTGGGAGGAGCACATCACAGCAAGAATGTGATGACCACATCAAGACCTCTGGAGATGCTACATATGGACCTCTTCGGACCCGTCGCCTACCTAAGCATAGGAGGAAGTAAGTATGGTCTAGTTATTGTTGATGACTTTTCCCGCTTCACTTGGGTGTTCTTTTTGCAGGATAAGTCTGAAACCCAAGGGACCCTCAAGCGCTTCCTAAGGAGAGCTCAAAATGAGTTTGAGCTCAAGGTGAAGAAGATAAGGAGCGACAACGGGTCCGAATTCAAGAATCTTCAAGTGGAGGAGTTCCTTGAGGAGGAGGGGATCAAGCACGAGTTCTCCGCTCCCTACACACCTCAGCAAAATGGTGTGGTACAGAGGAAGAACAGGACACTCATAGATATGGCGAGGACTATGCTTGGAGAGTTCAAGACCCCCGAGTGCTTTTGGTCGGAAGCCGTGAACACGGCTTGCCACGCCATCAACAGGGTCTACCTTCACCGCCTCCTCAAGAAGACTTCATATGAGCTGCTAACTGGTAACAAACCCAATGTATCGTACTTTCGTGTATTTGGGAGTAAATGCTACATTCTAGTGAAGAAGGGTAGGAATTCCAAATTTGCTCCCAAGGCTGTAGAAGGGTTTTTATTAGGTTATGATTCAAATACAAAGGCGTATAGGGTCTTCAACAAATCATCAGGTTTGGTTGAAGTCTCTAGCGACGTTGTATTTGATGAGACTAATGGCTCTCCAAGAGAGCAAGTTGTTGATCTTGATGATGTAGATGAAGAAGACGTTCCAACGGCCGCGATACGCACCATGGCGATTGGAGATGTACGGCCTCAGGAACATTTGGAGCAAGATCAACCGTCTTCCTCAACTATGGTGCATCCCCCAACCCAAGATGACGAACAGGTACCTCAAGTGGAGGCGCATGATCAAGGGGGAGCACAGGATGTTCAAGTTGAAGAGGAAGAAGCACCTCAGGCACCTCCAACCCAAGTTCGAGCGACGATTCAAAGGGATCATCCCGTCGACCAGATATTGGGTGATATTAGCAAGGGAGTAACTACTCGTTCAAGATTAGTTAATTTTTGTGAGCATTACTCTTTTGTCTCTTCTATTGAGCCTTTCAGGTTAGAAGAGGCCTTGCTAGATCCGGACTGGGTGTTGTCCATGCAGGAGGAACTCAACAACTTCAAGCGCAATGAAGTTTGGATGCTGGTGCCTCGTCCCAAGCAAAATGTTGTGGGAACCAAGTGGGTGTTCCGCAACAAACAGGACGAGCACGGGGTGGTGACAAGGAACAAGGCTCGACTTGTGGCAAAAGGTTATGCCCAAGTCGCAGGTTTGGACTTTAAGGAGACTTTTGCTCCTGTGGCTAGGCTAGAATCAATTCGTATCTTGCTAGCATATGCCGCTCACCATTCTTTCAAGTTGTACCAAATGGATGTGAAGAGCGCTTTCCTCAACGGGCCAATCAAGGAGGAGGTGTACGTGGAGCAACCCCTGGCTTCGAGGATGAACGGTACCCCGACCACGTGTGTAAGCTCTCTAAGGCGCTCTATGGACTTAAGCAAGCCCCAAGAGCATGGTATGAATGCCTTAGAGACTTTTTAATTGCTAATGCTTTCAAGGTCAGGAAAGTCGATCCAACTCTTTTTACTAAGACTTGCGATGGTGATCTTTTCATATGCCAAATTTATGTCGATGACATAATATTTAGTTCTACTAATCAAAAGTCTTGTGAAGAATTTAGCAGGGTGATGACGCAGAAATTCGAGATGTCGATGATGGGCGAGTTGAACTACTTCCTTGGGTTCCAAGTGAAGCAACTCAAGGACGGCACTTTCATCTCCCAAACGAAGTACACGCAAGACTTGCTAAAGCGGTTTGGGATGAAGGACGCCAAGCCCGCAAAGACGCCGATGGGAACTGACGGACACACCGACCTCAACAAAGGAGGTAAGTCCGTTGATCAAAAAGCATACCGGTCCATGATAGGTTCTCTGCTTTATTTATGTGCTAGTAGACCGGATATTATGCTTAGCGTATGCATGTGTGCTAGATTTCAATCTGATCCTAAGGAGTGTCACTTAGTGGCTGTGAAGCGAATTCTTCGATATTTAGTCGCTACGCCTTGCTTCGGGATCTGGTATCCAAAGGGGTCTAACTTTGACTTGATTGGGTACTCAGATTCCGACTATGCTGGATGTAAGGTCGATAGGAAGAGTACATCGGGGACGTGCCAATTCTTAGGAAGGTCCCTGGTGTCATGGAACTCTAAGAAACAAACCTCCGTTGCCCTATCCACCGCTGAGGCCGAGTACGTTGCCGCAGGACAGTGTTGCGCGCAACTACTTTGGATGAGGCAAACCCTCCGGGACTTTGGCTACAATCTAAGAAAAGTCCCACTCCTATGTGACAATGAGAGTGCTATCCGAATAGCGGAAAATCCTGTTGAGCACAGCCGCACAAAGCACATTGACATCCGGCATCACTTTTTGAGAGACCACCAGCAAAAGGGAGATATCAAAGTGTTTCATGTTAGCACCGAGAACCAGCTAGCCGATATCTTTACCAAGCCTCTAGATGAGAAGACCTTTTGCAGGCTGCGTAGTGAGCTCAATATCTTAGATTCGCGGAACTTGGATTGAAATGTAGCTTACATGTGTTTATGCCTTTGATCATGTTCATTCTGCATTTTGTTGCTTATTGTGGTGCTCAAGTTGTACAAACACTCCCTGGACCTCACAAGTCCTGTTTGCAAGTGATGCACATAACTAGGGGGAGCTGTGCTACAACTTGACCCTTTGAGACTAACCATGTACTTGAGTTTGGTTGTTTTAGTCTCAAAAGAGGATTGAAAGGGAAAAGGTGGACTTGGACCATGCAAGACTTCCACTGCACTCCGATGAAAAGAGTAACTTTTCCAAGTTCATCTTTATACTCTTATTGCCTTTGTGTTCTTATTTGAAGATTTTGGTGAGGCAATGGGGTTAAAGGGCCAAGATTGATCCCGTTTTGGTGCTTGATGCCAAAGGGGGAGAAAATAAAGGCCAAAGCAATAGATGGATCAGCTACCACTTGAGAAATTTTGAGGATAGTAGATTAGAGCTTTTGGTTTGTCAAAACTCTTTTGTTGTCTCTCTTGTCAAAAGTTGGCTTCTTGTGGGGAGAAGTGTTAATTATGGGAAAAAGGGGGAGTTTTTGAAATCCTTGATAAAATTTCTTTGGAAAACCTCTCTTTATGTCTCTACAAGTGGATTTGACCTAGAGATAGGAATTTGAGTTTGATTTGCAAAAACAAACCAAGTGGTGGCATAGAGTGATCCATATATGTCAATTTGAATCAAAACAATTTGAGTTCTTATTTGAAGTGATTTTGTACTTGTTCTACTTACTTTATGTTGTGTTGGCATAAATCACCAAAAAGGGGGAGATTGAAAGGGAAATGTGCCCTTGGGCCATTTCTAAGTATTTTGGTAATTTAGTGTCCAACACAAGTGCCTAATTGTAAAAACGTGGACAAAGTACAAATCAAGAATAAAGGTATGTTTCTCAGACTTAGTACATTGTTTTATGGACTAATGTATTGTGTCTAAGCTGGAAACAGAAAAAAAATCGAGTTGGAGAAGAGATAGCTCGAGCAGCCAAAGTCTGCTCAGTCTGGGTGCACCGGACTGTCCGGTGGTGCACCAGACAGTGTCCGGTGCGCCAGGCTGGCTCGAGGGAAAAGGCTGCTCTCGGGACTTCGACGGCGGTGTACGGCTATAATTCACCGGACTGTCCGGTGGTTCACCGGACTGTCCGGTGGGCCGTTCACAGGCGAACTCGTCGCTCTCGGGAATTCATCGTCGACGTATGGCTATAATTCACCGGACTGTCCGGTGTGCACCGGACTGTCCGGTGAGCCAACGGTCGGCAGGGCCAACGGTCGACCGCGTGATCTGCGCGGGACACGTGGCCGAGCCAACGGCTAGAAGCGGGCACCGGTCTGTCCGGTGTGCACTGGACATGTCCGGTGCGCCAACGGCTCTCAGGCTATCAACGGTCGACTGCGCCATTTATGGAAGGAAATCAGGCACCGGACAGTGTCCGGTGTGCACCGGACTGTCCGGTGCGCCAGTCGACGAAAGGCAAGATCAGCCTTCTAAGATTGCTCTCAACGGCTCCTAGCTGCCTTGGGGCTATAAAAGGGACCCCTAGGCGCATGGAGGAGAACAGCAAGCATCTCCTAAGCATTCCTAAGCACCAAGACATCGATTCCGCGCCTTTGATTCTTTGCGATAGCAATTAGAGCTCTAGTTGAGTGGTGAACTCATTGAGTTGTGTTGTGAGCTCTCGTTGCGACTTGTGTGCGTGGTGTCACTGTGATTTCTTGTCTTGAGTGCGTTGCTAATCCCTCCCTTGCTCCGTGTTCTTTGTGAATTTCAAGTGTAAGGGCGAGAGGCTCCAAATTTGTGGAGATTCCTCGCAAACGGGATTGAGTAAAGCAAACAAAACACCGTGGTATTCAAGTGGGTCTTTGGACCGCTTGAGAGGGGTTGATTGCAACCCTCGTCCGTTGGGACGCCACAACGTGGAGTAGGCAAGCGTTGGTCTTGGCCGAACCACGGGATAACCACCGTGCCATCTCTGTGATTGATCTTTGTTGGTTATTGTGTTTTGTTGAGGATTACTCTTTAGCCACTTGGCAATTATTGTGCTAACAATTAACCAAGTTTTGTGGCTTAAGTTTTGAAGTGTTACAGGATCACCTATTCACCCCCCCCTCTAGGTGCTCTCAGGTTTCCCCTTTTTACGCCTGTCTCCCTCTGGCTTTCCCCCCTTCGCGCTCCGTCTCGCGCCGACCCATCTAGGCTGGGGCACGCGGCGACAATTTACTCGTCGGTCCAGGGACCCCCCCCCGGGTCGAAACGCCGACAGTTGGCATGCCAGGTAGGGGTCTGCTGCGTGTTGACGAACAGCTTCCCGTCAAGCTCCAGATGGGTAGTCTCTAGCAACCTTTCCAGCCCGGGACGGTGCTCCGTTTTGGGAGTCTTGAGTTCATGTCCCTCGACGGCAGCTATGACATGATACTCCTTCCCCCGCCGCGCGACAGCGACAATGGCGGCCGACAACCCGCCCGCCGGCGGCGGAATCAACGACGTCTTCCCCACGTGGCGGAAGAACAACATTCGGGTTTGTCCCGTCGCCTCCCCCACCGACGGAGGAGGAGGCGGGGCAACCAAGGCCAAGCAGGAGGCGGCACCTCGTCGGCTGTCGAGCGAGTCGACGGCGCCGGCGCCCCAACGGGGGACACGTCGGGCATCGACTTCGCGTCTGAGACGAAGACGAGCGTCGTTTCCCCGCAACACGCCAACTCCAAGCGGACGGACGACGCCAGCACGCTCGCAAAGGACTTGCTGGGCGTCACCCTCGTACCTGAGACGACGGTGCAGTCTGCCCCTGACGTGACTTCGTCACCGCCCGTCGACCAAGAGGTACCGACCGATTCCCATCTCGTGCCTTTTGGATTCAGCCTCGACCCACCAAGCGACTTTGCTTCGGTGGATGCTTTCATAGAGGCGAGTCCAAACCCTCCGGGGTACGGTATGCGGTCACCCTAGGATCGGCTGATAGCCGTCTCGACTTACGGGCCCTCGGGTTCTAAGGAAGATGACAAGCCCGACTTTTGTTGGGATTTCTCCGGACTTGGTAACCCCAGTGCCATGCGGGACTTCATGACCGCATGCGACTACTGCCTCTCCGATTGTTCCGACGGTAGCCGCAGCTTCAGCGACGAGGACTGCGACCCAAGTCGTGAATGTTTCCACGTCGATCTAGGGGGTCCCGGCGAAGGCAACCATCTTGGTATACCGGAGAACGGTGATCCCCTAGGCCTGCGCCTCGCGTTGACATCCTTCGGGAGCTAGCTGTGGTCCCAGTCCCTGCGGGGGGGTCAGGACTCATAGCTCGAGCAAATCCGCGAGATGCAGGCCAGGCTCGACGAGGGAGCAGAAACACTTGAGCCGTTTCGCCGGGACATCGGGCAGGAATGGGCAGGCCAACCTCCGGCCGGAGAAGCGCGTCATCTACCCCAGGGCATCCAGCACCGCATCGCCGACGATGTCAGGGCAAGGCCGCCACCGGCTTCCAGTGGGGTCGGCCAGAACCTGGCTGCAGCGGCAATACTTCTCCGCACGATGCCGGAGCCATCAACCACCGAGGGGCGGCGTATCCAGGGAGAGCTCAAGAATCTCCTGGAGGATGCCGCGGTCCGACGGGCCGAAAGCTCTGCCTCCCGAAGGCAGGGGTACCCCTCGGAACATCGCGCCACGACTTCCCGATTCATGCGGGAAGCCTCGGTCCACACCGGGCGCACGCGCAACACAGCGCCTGCGGCCCCGGGTCGCCTCGGCAACGAGCACCATCACCGCAACCATCGAGCCCACCTCGACGAGAAGGTGCGCCGAGGCTACCACCCTAGGCGTGGAGGACGCTACGATAGCGGGGAAGATCGGAGTCCCTCGCCCGAACCACCCGGTCCGCAGGCTTTCAGCCGGGCTATACGACGGGCGCCGTTCCCGACCCGGTTCCGAACCCTGACTACTATCACAAAGTACTCGGGGGAGACGAGGCCGAAACTGTGGCTCGCGGACTACCGGCTGGCCTGCCACCTGGGTGGAACGGACGATGACAACCTCATCATCCGCAACCTCCCCCTGTTCCTCTCCGACACCGCTCGAGCCTGGCTGGAGCACCTGCCTCCGGGGCAGATCTCCAACCGGGACGACCTGGTCCAAGCCTTCGCCGGCAACTTCCAGGGCACGTATGTGCGCCCTAGGAACTCCTGGGATCTCCGAAGCTGCCGCCAGCAGCCGGGAGAGTCTCTCCGGGACTACATCCGGCGATTCTCGAAGCAGCGCACCGAGCTGCCCAACGTCACCGACTCGGATGTCATCGGCGCGTTCCTCGCCGGCACCACCTGCTGCGACTTGGTGAGCAAGCTGGGTCGCAAGACCCCCACCAGGGCGAGCGAGCTGATGGACATCGCCACCAAGTTTGCCTCTGGCCAGGAGGCGGTCGAGGCCATCTTACGGAAGGATAAGCAGCCGCAGGGCCGCCAGCCGGAAGGTGTCCCCGAGGCGTCCACTCAGCGCGGCACCAAGAAGAAAGGCAAGAAGAAGTCGCACGCGAAACACGACGCCGCCGACGCGGACCTTGTCGCTGCCGCTGAGTACAAGAGCCCTCGGAAACCTCCCAGAGGCGCCAATCTCTTTGACAAAATGCTCAAGGAGCCATGCCCCTATCATCAGGGGCCCGTCAAGCACACCCTTGAGGAGTGCGCCATGCTTCGGCGCCACTTTCACAAGGCCGGGCCACCTGCGGAGGGTGGCAGGGCCCGCGATGACGATAAGAAGGAAGATCACAAGGCATGGGAGTTCCCGAGGTCCACAACTGCTTCATGATCTATGGTGGGCAAGTGGTGAACGCCTCGGCTCGGCACCGCAAGCAAGAGCGTCGGGAGGTCTGCTCGGTAAAGGTGGCGGCGCCAGTCTACCTAGACTGGTCCGACAAGCCCATCACCTTCGACCAGGGCGACCATCCCGACCGCATGCCGAGCCCGGGGAAATACCCGCTCGTTGTCGACCCCGTCATCGGCAACGTCATGCTCACCAAGGTCCTCATGGACGGAGACAGCAGCCTCAACATCATCTACGCCGAGACCTTCGGGCTCCTGCGGATCGATCTGTCCTCGGTCCGGGCAGGCGCGGCGCCTTTCCACGGGATCATCCCCGGGAAACGCGTCCAGCCCCTCGGACAACTCGATCTACCCATCTGCTTCGGGACTCCCTCCAACTTCCGAAGGGAAACCCTCACGTTCGAGGTGGTCGGGTTCCGAGGAACCTACCACGCGGTGTTGGGGAGGCCATGCTATGCCAAGTTCGTGGCCGTCCCCAACTACACCTACCTCAAGCTCAAGATGCCGGGCCCCAACGGGGTCATCACCGTCGGCCCCACGTACCGACACGCGTACGAATGCGACGTGGAGTGCGTGGAGTACGCCGAGGCCCTCGCCGAATCCGAGGCCCTCATCGCCGACCTAGAGAGCCTCTCCAAGGAGGCGCCAGACGTGAAGCGCCATGCCGGCAACTTCAAGCCAGTGGAGACGGTTAAGTCCGTCCCTCTCGACCCCAGCAACGACACCTCCAAGCAGATCCAGATCGGCTCCGAGCTCGAGCCCAAATAGGAAGCAGTGCTCGTCGACTTCCTCCGCGCAAACGCCGACATTTTCGCGTGGAGTCCCTCGGACATGCCCGGCATACCGAGGGATGTCGCCAAGCACTCGCTGGATATCCGAGCTGGAGCCCGACCCGTGAAGCAGCCTCTGCGCCGATTCGACGAAGAAAAGCGCAGAGCCATAGGCGAGGAGATCCACAAGCTAATGGCGGCAGGGTTCATCAAAGAGGTATTCCATCCCGAATGGCTTGCCAACCCTATGCTTGTGAGAAAGAAAGGAGGGAAATGGTGGATGTGTGTAGACTACACTGGTCTAAACAAAGCATGTCCAAAAGTTCCCTACCCTCTGCCTCGCATCGATCAAATCATGGATTCCACTGTTGGGTGCGAAACCCTATCTTTCCTCGATGCCTACTCAGGGTATCACCAAATCAGGATGAAAGAGTCCGACCAGCTCGCGACTTCTTTCATCACACCTTTTGGCATGTACTGCTACGTTACCATGCCGTTTGGTTTGAGGAATGCGGGTGCGACATACCAAAGGTGCATGAACCACGTGTTCAGCGAACACATTGGTCGAACGGTCAAGGCTTACGTCGATGACATCGTAGTCAAGACGAGGAAAGCCTCCGACCTCCTTTCCGACCTTGAAGTGACATTCCGGTGTCTCAAGGCGAAAGGCGTAAAACTCAATCCTGAGAAGTGCGTCTTCGGAGTCCCCCGAGGCATGCTCTTGGGGTTCATCGTCTCCGAGCGGGGCATCGAGGCCAACCCGGAGAAAATTGCGGCCATCACCAACATGGGGCCCATCAAGGACTTGAAAGGCGTACAGAGGGTCACGGGATGCCTTGCGGCTCTGAGCCGTTTCATCTCGTGCCTCGGCGAAAGAGGCCTGCCTCTGTACCGCCTCTTAAGAAAGGCCGAGTGCTTCACTTGGACCCCTGAGGCCGAGGAAGCCCTCGGGAACCTGAAGGCGCTCCTCACGAATGCGCCCATCTTGGTGCCCCCCGCGGCCGGAGAAGCCCTCTTGATCTACGTCGCCGCTACCACTCAAGTGGTCAGCGCCACGATCGTGGTTGAGAGACGAGAAGAGGGGCATGCATTGCCCGTCCAGAGGCCAGTCTACTTCATCAGTGAGGTACTGTCCGAGACCAAGATCCGCTACGCACAAATTCAGAAGCTGCTGTACGCGGTGATCGTGACACGGCGGAAGTTGCGACACTACTTCGAGTTTCATCCGGTGACTGTGGTGTCATCCTTCCCCCTGGGGGAGATCATCCAGTGCCGAGAGGCCTCGGGTAGGATTGCAAAGTGGGCGGTGGAAATCATGGGCGAGACAATCTCGTTCGCCCCTCGGAAGGCCATCAAGTCCCAAGTCTTGGCGGACTTTGTGGCTGAATGGGTCGATACCCAGCTCCCAACAGCTCCGATCCAACCGGAACTCTGGACCATGTTTTTCGACGGGTCGCTGATGAAGACAGGGGCAGGCGCGGGCCTGCTCTTCATCTCGCCCCTTGGGAAGCACCTACGCTACGTGCTACGCCTCCACTTCCCGGCGTCCAACAATGTGGCTGAGTACGAGGCTCTGGTCAACGGGTTGCGCATCGCCATCGAGCTAGGGGTCCGACGCCTCGACGCTCACGGTGACTCGTAGCTCGTCATTGACCAAGTCATGAAGAACTCCCACTGCCGCGACCCGAAGATGGAAGCCTACTGCGATGAGGTTCGGTGCCTGGAGGACAAGTTCTACGGGCTCGAGCTCAACCACATCGCCCGACGGTACAACGAGACTGCGGACGAGCTGGCTAAGATAGCCTCGGGGCGAACAACGGTTCCCCCGGACGTCTTCTCCCGAGACCTGCATCAACCCTCCATCAAGACCGATGACGCGCCCGAGCCCGAGGAGTCCTCGGCCCAGCCCGAGGCACCCTCAGCCCCGCCCGAGGCACCCTCGGCTCAGCCTGAGGCACCCTCGGCCCCCAAGGGTGAGGCACTGCGCGTCGAGGAGGAGCGGAGCGGGGTCACGCCTAATCGAAACTGGCAGACCCCGTACCTGCAATATCTCCATCGAGAAGAGCTACCCCTCGACCGAGCCGAGGCTCGGCGGTTGGCGCGGCGCGCCAAGTTGTTCGTCTTGCTGGGGGACGGGAAGGAGCTCTACCATCGCAGCCCCTCGGGCATCCTCCAGCGATGCATATCCATCACCGAAGGCCAGGAGCTCTTACAAGAAATACACTCGGGGGCTTGCGGTCATCACGCAACGCCTCGAGCCCTTGTTGGAAACGCCTTCCGACAAGGTTTCTACTGGCCGACCGCGGTGGCCGACGCCACTAGAATTGTCCGCACCTGCCAAGGGTGTCAGTTCTATGCGAGGCAGACACACTTGCCCGCTCAGGCCCTGCAGACGATACCCATCACCTGGCCGTTTGCTGTGTGGGGTCTGGACCTCGTCGGTCCCTTGCAGAAGGCACCCGGGGGCTACACGCACCTGCTGGTCGCCATCGACAAATTCTCCAAGTGGATTGAGGTCCGACCCCTAAACAACATCAGGTCCGAATAGGCGGTGGCGTTCTTCACCAACATCATCCATCGCTTTGGGGTCCCGAACTCCATCATCACCGACAACGGCACCCAGTTCACCGGCAGAGAGTTCCTGGACTTCTGCGAGGATCACCACATCCGGGTGGACTGGGCCGCCGTGGCTCACCCCATGACGAATGGGCAAGTAGAGCGTGCCAACGGCATGATTCTGCAAGGACTCAAGCCACGGATCTACAACGACCTCAACAAGTTCGGCAAGCGATGGATGAGGGAGCTCCCCTCGGTGGTCTGGAGTCTGAGGACGACGCCGAGCCGAGCCACGGGCTTCACACCGTTCTTTCTAGTCTATGGGGCCGAGGCCATCTTGCCCACAGACTTAGAATACGGTTCCCCGAGGACAAGGGCCTACGACGACCAAAGTAATCGAGCTAACCGAGAAGACTCACTGGACCAGCTGGAAGAGGCTCAGGACATGGCCTTACTACACTCGGCGCGGTACCAGCAGTCCCTGCGACGCTACCACGCCCGAGGGGTTCGGTCCCGAGACGTCCAGGTGGGCGACCTGGTGCTTCGGCTGCGACAAGATGCCCGAGGGCGGCACAAGCTCACGCCTCCCTGGGAAGGGCCGTTCGTCATCGCCAAGGTTCTGAAGCCCGGGACGTACAAGCTGGCCAACAGTCAAGGCGAGGTCTACAGCAACGCTTGGAACATCTGACAGCTACGTCGCTTCTACCCTTAAGATGCTTTCAAGTCGTTTGTACACCTCATTCACACACAAAGTCTAACCATCAAGGAAGGGTCAGCCTTGCCTCGGCAAAGCCCAACCCTCCCTCGAGGGCTAGAAGGGGGGAACCCCCTCCGCGTCAAAATTTTCCTCGGAAAAGATCTTTTCTGCCAGAATGTCTTTCGTGCTTTTCGACTACTTCGAAAGTGGGATCCTGAAAACGACGGAGTACACGTAAGCAGCCAAGGCTGACCGAGCCGAGGGACTCCTACGCCTCCGGGATACGGATACCTCACTCATCACCTTCTGCGATAAGTAATTCACGCTCGGATAAGTGATTCCGCGGACCGAACAAGTCTTCACGCTCGAAAACTCTTCTGTCGAAACGATTTTTTGGGCCTTCTCGACTATATCGATAGCATAATCCTACGGACTAGTAAGAGTACACGTAAGCGGCAAGGCCGACCGAGCCGAGGGACTCCTACGCCTCTGGGATACTGATACCTCACTCATCACCTTCCGTGAAAAGTAACTCTCGCTCGGACAAACAATTCTGTTACCGACAAATAAGTCCAGACACTCGAAACAAGAGGAAAAGAAACGCGACTTTACAACACGACGACAGTATGTTTGGGCCTCGGCGGCCGCAGAAAACATATGCACACTACAAGATAAACCGATCCTATAGGCTCGGACCTTGACAGTTGAAGGGAACAACAGCACCCTCGGCGTCAACTACACCTTCGGCGAAGTCCGACCTAGCCTCGGGCGGCAACGCGGTCGGAGGATCTCTACTCCGAAGGACGACATCAGCACCGCGCCCGGGCCATCGCCGCCAGGGTCTTCTCCAGGAATTCGGCCCGAGCAGACAGCTCGGCCGGCCACCCCGAAGCCTCAGCCAGCTGTCCTCCAAGGACATCAGCCCGGCTCGTGGCCTCGGCAACTCGACTCCGGCGTCGGTCCCGCCAGTGGACGACCCGGCCAGGCTCCGGCCGATGAAGTCTTCTTTTCGAGCCAACTCTGCCTCTGTCCACACTGACACCGCTGCCTTCGGCTTCGGCTCATCAAAGAGCGGCCGAGGGATCATTTAACCAAGCAAGAGAAGCCTCGGGCGGCAAGGCCGACCGAGCCGAGGGACTCCTACACCTCCGGGATACGGATACCTCACTCGTCACCTTCGCACGAGGCAACTCACACTTGGTTAAGCGGTTCAGTTAGCCGACAGGCGAGTCCTAGTGCTCGAAATGAGGAAAAAACACGGCTCCGTGCCGAAGATACATACATGTTCAGGCCCCGACAGCCACAATGAACAAGACACCGGCACTCAAGGTGCCATTACAAATGGAACTCCGGTTCCGTCCCCGCGGGTATGAACAACCCCCCACATTGGAGGGCCCGCGGGGCGATAAGGCTCTGGGTGGCTCACCGCCGCCCGCTCCAGCAACAGCGACAACGACCTCCGCTCCAGGTGGCCAAACTACAGCGGCGATGGCCTCAGGACGGACGCCGCTGCGACAATGCCCTCACCCGCGTCTCCGCTCGAGGGGCGAGGACAAGCTATCAAAGCCAAAGAGCCGGAGGCCCGGAGCGCAGATGGTGAAGGTGATCCCGTCGGCGACGAGGACTTCTTCAGCCGCCACCACCTCAGCGCCGACGACGGAAGCCATCTGCCCACCGGCAGATCCCCACTCGGATCCTCCCGGACGAGCGGAGCACCGACCTCCGCGCAGAGGCGCCGTACCGGGGCAAAGGCAGGACAGCCCCAGAACACGAACGCCGCCCTGGCAGCGCGCGACGTCTTGGGCGGTCCTCCGGTGCGCGCGGCGCGACAACCGCTCTTGCGGCGGGAGGGGGCACCGGGAGCCGAGCCAGAGCCAGCCGAGCCAGCGAGCCTAACGCGCTGAAGCTGACGACGCTCGCCACCGACCAGCCCCGCGTTGTCGGAGTCTGACCCTCCCACTAGGCCGGTGAGCGCCCTCTCCCTTGAATGCTGAGGGAGAAGGTGACCCACGAACCCGCGCGGGAGGTAGAGCTCCGGCTCAGCCCAGCCTCCGCCCCAGCCAGGATGATGAAGATCCTTGAAGCTGAGGGCGGGATCAAGATTGCAGCCCGGCTCGCTTCTCCCCACCATCGAACTGGTGGTCACCGTCTTGGCTGACCACCGGCGAGGGGATGCGACCGGGCTGCCTGATGAAAATCTTTGAAGCCGAACGATGGCTGAAAGGTACCAACTTCCGCGAAGTTGCGTTCCTCCAACGACAAGGCGGAAGAACTGCGAGTGTCCCCCATCCGGAGGCTCGGAAGGTGGAAAGACGCGATGCATAAGGGGAGCGCGAAGACATGGTTGCCTTTCAAGGGGTCACCCTCCTTTTAAAGGCAACTCTCCCCACTTGCGTCCTCAGCCATCGCGGGCTGAGTCTTCTCCAACACGCTCCAAGGTCCTCCCCCTACGACACGGGGGCTGGGTCCCACGCGTCATGCAAGCTGGCCCAGGGCAGAAGAAGCCAAACCGCCGCGCGCGGTGCGCGCAACTGCCCAGCGGTTACGAGCACTCCTCCGCTTTCGCCTAGACCAGCGGGTGAAAGGGCGGACCGCCATGCAGGCGGCATGCAACCGCACCAAGTGGGCGCAACCTTTCGACTCCAACGAGTCCAACAAGGGGGCCCAGGCCCACACGTCATGTAACCGGCGCACTGGTTGCTACGTGCAAGAAACTGCACCACTCGCGCCACTACCGTGCCTCCTCGACTGCGGAACCAGTACCGCGACTCGAGGCAACCCTGCGTATGACCCAACAGTGCCAACCAGGCACGTCGGTCATGGGTTAGTCAGCCGCGGGAGAAGGCGCGACGGTCGATACGGCCAGAAATGGGCCGGCAGTAATGGCGGTGGCAGGCGGGCGGAAGCAGCGGTCAAGTCGTCAGCCAAGCTCACGTCCCCTCCAGGGACAGCGAGAGAACCCTCCCCCACGGCGTGAAGACGGCGCGCCCGTGTTCCGTTCCTCGAACGGCTCGCGCATGCGCAACGGCTGCCCCGTGAACCACTCGTCTCGTCGCATTAACTCTGCGGCAGGACGGGCGACACCTTTGGCGGGCGAAGCAGGCGACGCTTCGCTTCCACCATAATGACCGCGTCAAAAAAGGTGCGCCACGTCATTCGATTTCGTATCCTTTTCATCTTCCTCTTTCTCTCTCTTACAACAGGGACCTGGAAAGGGGATACCCCAAAAGGGATCCTTCTCCGTGAAGAAAACGAGCCCCGAGCCCCCCTACTGATCAGAGGTTCGAAGGCTGGCCCCTCGGAGGGGTTCAACAGCCGCCTCAGAGCGCTCGGGCTCCGCGCCCACTACTGGTCAGAGGTTCGAAGGCCGGCCCCTCGGAAGGGTTCAACGGCCGCCTCAGGCCACTCGGGCTCCGCGCCCACTACTGATCAGGGGTTCGTAGGCTGGCCCTCGAAAGGGTTCGACAGCCGCCTTAGACGCAGAGCGAGGGATGACCCTGGGTACGTTCGATACATAACCAAGGCTCGGGCTACGCTCCCGAGGTACCCTAGGACATTTCCGAGACCAACGAGAACAATTTTTGTAACGGAATCCCATCAGAGGGAGGCATCGAGCCTTCGGACCCCGTCAAAAGGGGACCGAGTCCGGCAAATCACCCGCAGGTACTTTTGGAGCGCGCCTCCGGGCCACTAGCCGACCCCTAACAAATGGGGCACGGGCGTCCACTCGGATTACCCGTTAGCAGCTCACTGGAGACACCATGTTCGGCGCCCTCCAAGGGCAACATGGCGCTTTTCCCCCCTCCTCCTTGCGGAAAGGCGACACAGGGGCATATGTAAAAGAGTCGAGTCTGTCCTTGACCGCCCTCTCGCTCTATGCGGAGGCTCGGGGGCTGCTCTCGCAAACCCGGCTCCGGCCAAACGTTGACAGCGTCAACATACCGGCCCGAGAACTTGGAACCCGACCGTGCACCCGGGCTACGGCCAGCTCGCATGAGGGAACAACCAGACCGGACGAAGCATCACGAAACGCATTAAGACCTCGAAGGAGTCAAACCACTCCTCCGAGGCCTCGGGGGCTACACCCGGCGGGTGCGCTCACGCGCACCCACTGGAACAAAATGCAACCGAGAAAGGCCGGTCCCCTTGCAAAAAAGTGCGACAAAAGCCTCCAAGCGAGTATTAACACTCCCTTTGAGGCTCGGGGGCTACTGTCGGGGACCATAATTAGGGGTACCCCCAAGACTACTAATCTCAGCTGGTAACCCCCATCAGCACAAAGCTGCAAAGGCCTGATGGGTGCGATTAAGTCAAGGCTCGGTCCACTCAAGGACACGATCTCGCCTCGCCCGAGCCTAGCCTCGGGCAAGGGCAGCCGACCCCAGAGGATTTACGTCTCGCCCGAGGGCCCCCTCAAGCAACGGACACACCTTCGGCTCGCCCGAGGCCCAGTCTTCGCCTAGAAGCAACCTTGGCCAAATCGCCACGCCGACCGACCGTATCCTGACACCTTATCCTGACGCGCGCCCTTCAGTCGACAGAGCCGAAGTGACCGCAGTCACTTCGCCGCTCCACTGACCGGCCTGACAAGAGGATAGCACCGCCTGCGCCGCTCCGACTGCTGTGCCACTCGACAGAGTGAGGCTGACAGCAGCCAAGTCTGGCCTCGGGCGCCATAGGAGGCTCCGCCTCGCCCGACCCTAGGGCTCGAACTAGGCCTCGACCCCGGAAGACGACGAACTCCGCCTCGCCTGACCCTAGGGCTCGGACTCGGCCTCGGCCCCGGAAGACGACGAACTCCGCCTCGCCCGACCCAGGGGCTCGGACTCGACCTCGGAAGACAGACTCGACCTCGACCTCGCAGGAGCCTCCTGAAAGGGAATTAGGCTTACACCTAGTTCCTATATAATTTTGGTGGTTGAATTGCCCAACACAAATCTTTGGACTAACTAGTTTGTTCTAGTGTATAAGTTTTACAGGTGCAAAAGGTTCACACTTAGCCAATAAAAAAGACCAAATGTTGGGTTCGACAAAAGAGCAAAGGAGCTACCGAAGGCTCCTCTGGTCTGGCGCACCGGACTGTCCGGTGTGCCACCGGACAGTGTCCGGTGCACCACCAGACAGTGTCCGGTGCACCAGAGGAATCCAACTCCAACTCGTCACCTTCGGGAAAATCCAGAGTCGGCGCGCTATAATTCACCGGACTGTCCGGTGTACACCGGACAGTGTCCGGTGCTCCAACGGGACGCGGCTCTGGAACTCGCCAGCCTCGGGATTTTACGAAGGCTGCTCCGCTATAATTCACCGGACATGTCTGGTGTGCACCGGACTGTTCGGTGCATCCTTGGAGCAACGGCTACTTCGCGCCAACGGCTACCTGCAACGCATTAAATGCGCGCGCAGCGCGCGCAGAAGGCAGGCGCGCCCATACCGGCGCACCGGACACTGAACAGTTCATGTCCGGTGCGCCATCGGACATCGAGGCGGGCCTAGAAGTCAGAACTCCAACGGTCAGATTCCAACGTCACTGGTGACGTGGCTGGGGCACCGGACATGTCCGGTGTGCACCGGACTGTCCGGTGCGCCATCGAACAGACAGCCTCCACCAACGGTCATTTTTGGTGGTTGGGGCTATAAATACCCCAACCACCCCACCATTCATTGCATCCAAGTTCTCCACTTCCCAACTACTTACAAGAGCTCTAGCATTCAATTCTAGACACACCAAAGAGATCAAATCCTCTCCAAATTCCACACAACGCTCTAGTGACTAGAGAGAGATTTGCTTGTGTTCTTTCGAGCTCTTGCGCTTGGATTGCTTTCTTCTTTCTTGATTCTTTCATTGCGATCAAACTCACTTGTAATTGAGGCAAGAGACACCAAACTTGTGGTGATCCTTGTGGGAACTTTGTGTTCCAAGTGATTAAGAAGAGAAAGCTCACTCGATCCGTGGGATCGTTTGAGAGAGGGAAGGGTTGAAAGAGACCCGGCCTTTGTGGCCTCCTCAACGGGGAGTAGGTTTGCGAGAACCGAACCTCGGTAAAACAAATCCCGTGTCACACTCTCCATTTGGTTGCGATTTGTTTTTCACCCTCTCTCGTGGACTCGTTTATATTTCTAACGCTAACCCGGCTTGTAGTTGTGTTTATATTTGTAAATTTCAGTTTCGCCCTATTCACCCCCCCTCTAGGCGACTATCAATTGGTATCGGAGCCCGGTGCTTCATTAGAGCCTAACCGCTCGAAGTGATGTCGGAAGATCACGCCAAGAAGGAGATGGAGACCGGCGAAAAGCCCACTACAAGCCACGGGAGCACTTCATCGGAAGAGTCCCGCACCAAGAGGAAGGAGAAGAAGAAGAGCTCCTCCAACAAAGGGAAGGAGAAGAAATCTTCTTCTCACCACAAAGAGAAGAAGGAGAGATCTTCCTCTCACAAGCCACATCGGAGTGGGGACAAGCACAAGAGGATGAGGAAAGTGGTCTACTACGAGACCGACACTTCATCAACATCGACCTCCGGCTCCGATGCGCCCTCCGTAACTTCTAAACGCCAAGAGCGTAAGAAGTTTAGTAAGATCCCCTTACACTATCCTCGTACATCTAGACATACTCCATTACTTTCCGTTCCATTAGGCAAACCGCCAACCTTTGACGGTGAAGATTATGCTAGGTGGAGTGATTTAATGAAATTTCATCTAACCTCACTCCACAAAAGTATATGGAATGTTGTTGAGTTTGGAGCACAGGTACCCTCCGTAAGGGATGAGGATTATGATGAGGACGAGGTGGCCCAAATCGAGCACTTCAACTCCCAAGCCACAACCATACTCTTGGCCTCTCTAAATAGAGAGGAATACAACAAGGTGCAAGGGTTGAAGAATGCAAAGGAAATTTGGGACCTCCTCAAGACCGCGCACGAGGGTGATGAACTAACAAAGATCACCAAGCGGGAAACGATCGAGGGGGAGCTCGGTCGCTTTCGACTTCGCCAAGGGGAAGAGCCACAAGACATGTACAACCGGCTCAAGACTTTGGTGAACCAAGTGCGCAACCTCGGGAGCAAGAAGTGGGATGACCACGAGGTGGTTAAGGTTATTCTTAGATCACTCATTTTCCTTAACCCCACTCAAGTTCAATTAATTCGTGGTAATCCTAGATATACTCAAATGACCCCCGAGGAAGTTATCAGGAATTTTGTGAGCTTTGAATGTATGATCAAGGGCTCCAAGAAGATCAACGAGCTTGATGAACCCTCCACGTCCGAAGCACAACCGGTGGCATTTAAGGCGACGGAGGAGAAGAAGGAGGAGTCTACACCGAGTAGACAACCAATTGACGCCTCCAAGCTCGACAATGAGGAGATGGCTTTAATCATCAAAAGCTTTCGCCAAATCCTCAAGCAACGGAAGGGGAAGGATTACAAATCCCGTTCCAAGAAGGTTTGCTACAAGTGTGGTAAGCCCGGTCACTTTATCGCTAAATGTCCATTATCAAGTGACAGTGACAGGGATAACGACAAGAAGGGAAAGAGGAAAGAAAAGAAGAGGTACCACAAGAAGAGGGGTGGCGATGCCCACGTGTGCCGCGAGTGGGACTCCGACGAGAGCTCCACCGACTCCTCCTCCGACGAGGACGCCGCCAACATCACCGTCACCAAGGGACTCCTCTTCCCAAACGTCGGCCACAAGTGCCTCATGGCAAAGGACGGCAAAAGGAAGAAGGTAAAATCAAGATCCTCCACTAAATATGAAACCTCTAGTGATGAGGATGATGCTAGCAATGAGGAGGATAACTTGCGCATTCTTTTTGCCAACCTTAACATGGAACAAAAGGAAAACTAAATGAGCTAATTAGTGCCATCCATGAAAAGGATGACCTCTTGGACTCCCAAGAGGACTTCCTAATCAAGGAAAATAAAAAGCATGTTAAGGTTAAAAATGCTTATGCTCTAGAGGTAGAAAAATGTGAGAAATTATCTAGTGAGCTAAGTACTTGCCATGATACTATTACCAACCTTAGAAATGAAAATGCTAGTTTAAATGCTAAGGTTGACTCACATGTTTGTAATGTTTCAATTCCCAATCTTAGAAATGATAATGATGATTTGCTTGCTAAGATTGAAGAATTAAACATTTCTCTTGCTAGCCTTAGAGTAGAAAATGAAAATTTAATTGCTAAGGCTAAAGAACTAGATGTTTGCAATGTTACAATTTCCGATCTTAGAGATAGTAATGATATCTTGCGTGCTAAGATCGTTGAACTTAATTCATGCAAACCCTCTACATCTAGTGTTGAGCATGTTTCCATTTGTACTAGATGTAGAGATGTTGATATTAATGCTATTCATGATCACATGACCTTGATTAAACAACAAAATGATCATATAGCAATATTAGATGCAAAAATTGCCGAGCATAACTTAGAAAATGAAAAGTTCAAATTTGCTAGAAGTATGCTCTATAATGGGAGACACCCTGGCATTAAGGATGGCATTGGCTACCAAAGGGGAGACAATGTCAAACTTAATTCCCCTCCTAAAAAATTGTCAAATTTTGTTAAGGGCAAGGCTCCCATGCCTCAGGATAACGAGGGTTACATTTTATACCCTGCCGGTTATCCTGAGAGCAAAATTAGGAAAATTCACTCTAGGAAGTCTCACTCTGGCCCTAACCATGCTTTTATGTATAAGGGTGAGACATCTAGCTCTAGGCAACCAATCCGTGCTAAGTTGCCTAAGAAGAAAACTCCTAGTGCATCAAATGAGCATGACATTTCTCTAAAACGTTTGATGCATCATATGTTTTAACTAACAAATCCGGCAAGGTAGTTGCCAAGTTTGTTGGGGGCAAACACAAGGGCTCCAAGACTTGTGTTTGGGTACCCAAAGTTCTTGTTTCTAATGCCAAAGGACCCAAAACCGTTTGGGTACCTAAAATCAAGAACTAAATTTTTTTTGTAGGTTTATGCATCCGGGGGCTCAAGTTGGATACTCGACAGCGGGTGCACAAACCACATGACAGGGGAGAAGAAGATGTTCTCCTCATATGAGAAAAACCAAGATCCCCAACAAGCTATCACATTCGGGGATGGAAATCAAGGTTTGGTCAAAGGATTGGGTAAAATTGCTATATCACCTGACCATACTATTTCCAATGTTTTTCTTGTAGATTCTTTAGATTACAATTTGCTTTCCGTTTCACAACTATGTCAAATGGGCTACAACTGTCTATTTACTGATGTAGGTGTCACTGTCTTTAGAAGAAGTGATGATTCAATAGCATTTAAGGGAGTGTTAGAGGGTCAGCTATACTTGGTAGATTTTGATAGAGCTGAACTCGACACTTGCTTAATTGCTAAGACTAACTTGGGTTGGCTCTGGCACCGCCGACTAGCCCATGTTGGAATGAAGAATCTTCATAAGCTTCTAAAGGGAGAGCACATTTTAGGACTAACAAATGTTCATTTTGAGAAAGACAGGATTTGTAGCGCATGCCAAGCCGGGAAGCAAGTTGGCACTCATCATCCACACAAGAACATCATGACTAGTGACAGGCCACTAGAGCTCCTACACATGGATTTATTCGGCCCGATCGCTTACATAAGCATCGGCGGGAGTAAGTATTGTCTAGTTATTGTGGATGATTATTCTCGCTTCACTTGGGTGTTCTTTTTGCAGGAAAAATCTCATACCCAAGAGACCTTAAAGGGATTCTTGAGACGGGCTCAAAATGAGTTCGGCTTAAGGATCAAGAAAATTAGAAGCGACAACGGGACAGAGTTCAAGAACTCTCAAATTGAAGGCTTCCTTGAGGAGGAGGGCATCAAGCATGAGTTCTCTTCTCCCTACACTCCACAACAAAATGGTGTAGTGGAGAGGAAGAATCGAACTCTATTGGACATGGCAAGAACCATGCTTGATGAGTACAAGACACCGGATCGGTTTTGGGCCGAGGCGGTCAACACCGCCTGCTACGCCATCAACCGGTTATATCTTCACCGAATCCTCAAGAAGACATCATATGAACTCCTAACCGGTAAAAAGCCCAATATTTCATATTTTAGAGTCTTTGGTAGCAAATGCTTTATTCTTGTTAAAAGAGGTAGAAAATCTAAATTTGCTCCTAAGACTGTAGAAGGCTTTTTACTAGGATATGACTCAAACACAAGGGCATATAGAGTCTTTAACAAGTCCTCAGGACTTGTTGAAGTTTCTTGTGACGTTGTGTTTGATGAGACTAACGGCTCTCAAGTAGAGCAAGTTGATCTTGATGAGATAGGTATTGAAGAGGCTCCGTGCATCGCGCTAAGGAACATGTCCATTGGGGATGTGTGTCCTAAAGAATCCAAAGAGCCTCCAAATGCACAAGATCAACCATCCTCCTCCACGCAAGCTTCTCCACCAACTCAAAATGAGGATGAAGCTCAAGTTGATGAAGTAGAAGATCAAGCAAATGATCCACCTCAAGATGACGGCAATGATCAAGGGGGAGATGCAAATGATCAAGACAAGGAGGATGAAGAACCAAGGCCGCCACACCCAAGAGTCCACCAAGCAATCCAACGAGATCACCCCGTCGACACCATCCTCGGCGACATTCATAAGGGGGTAACCACTAGATCTCGTGTTGCACATTTTTGTGAACATTACTCTTTTGTTTCCTCTATTGAGCCACACAGGGTAGAGGAAGCACTCCAAGATTCGGATTGGGTGATGGCGATGCAAGAGGAGCTCAACAACTTCACGAGGAATGAGGTATGGCATTTAGTTCCACGTCCTAACCAAAATGTTGTAGGAACCAAGTGGGTCTTCCGCAACAAGCAAGACGAGCATGGTGTGGTGACAAGGAACAAAGCTCGACTCGTGGCCAAGGGGTATTCACAAGTCGAAGGTTTGGATTTTGGTGAAACCTATGCACCCGTAGCTAGGCTTGAGTCAATTCGCATATTATTAGCCTATGCTACTTACCATGGCTTCAAGCTTTATCAAATGGACGTGAAAAGTGCCTTCCTTAATGGACCAATCAAGGAGGAGGTCTATGTTGAGCAACCTCCCGGCTTTGAAGATAGTAAGTACCCTAACCATGTTTATAGGCTCTCTAAGGCGCTTTATGGGCTCAAGCAAGCCCCAAGAGCATGGTATGAATGCCTTAGAGATTTCCTTATTACTAATGGCTTCAAAGTCGGCAAGGCCGATCCTACTTTATTCACTAAAACTCTTGACAATGATTTGTTTGTAGGCCAAATTTATGTTGATGATATCATATTTGGGTCTACTAACGAATCTACATGTGAAGAATTTAGTAGGATCATGACACAGAAATTCGAGATGTCTATGATGGGGGAGTTGAAATATTTTCTAGGATTCCAAGTCAAGCAACTCCAAGAGGGTACCTTCATTTGCCAAACGAAGTATACTCAAGATATACTAAGCAAGTTTGGAATGAAGGATGCCAAGCCCATCAAGACACCCATGGGAACAAATGGGCATCTCGACCTCGACACGGGAGGTAAGTCCGTGGATCAAAAGGTATACCGGTCGATGATTGGTTCATTGCTCTATTTATGTGCATCTCGACCGGACATTATGCTTTCCGTATGCATGTGTGCAAGATTCCAATCCGACCCTAAGGAATCCCACCTTACGGCCGTAAAACGAATCTTGAGATATTTGGTTTACACACCTAAGTTTGGGCTTTGGTACCCTCGGGGATCCACATTTGATTTGACTGGTTATTCGGATGCCGATTGGGCGGGGTGTAAGATTAATAGAAAGAGCACATCGGGGACTTGCCAGTTCTTGGGAAGATCCTTGGTGTCTTGGGCTTCAAAGAAGCAAAATTCGGTCGCCCTTTCAACCGCCGAAGCCGAGTACATTGCCGCAGGTCATTGTTGCGCGCAATTGCTCTGGATGAGGCAAATCCTGCGGGACTACGGTTACAAATTAACCAAAGTCCCTTTGCTATGTGATAATGAGAGTGCAATCAAAATGGCCGACAATCCCGTCGAGCATAGCCGCACTAAGCACATAGCCATTCGGTATCATTTTCTTAGGGATCACCAACAAAAGGGAGATATCGAGATTGCATACATTAATACTAAAGATCAATTAGCCGATATCTTTACCAAGCCACTTGATGAACAATCTTTTACCAAACTTAGGCATGAGCTCAATATTCTTGATTCTAGGAATTTCTTTTGCTAATTTACACACATAGCTCATAAATATACCTTTGATCATGTCTCTTTGATATATGTTATGACTAATGTGTTCTCAAGTATATTTCCAACCAAGTCATAGGTATATTGAAAGGGAATTGGAGTCTTCGGCGAAAACAAAGGCTTCCACTCCACTCTACTACTCATTCTTCGCCGTCGCTCCGCTTCACTCTCCGTCTTTGGTATAATCTTCACTCATTTATTTATGACCAAAGGGGAAGAAAGTACTTCTAAGGGCTCTAATGATTCCGTTTTTGGCGATTCATGCCAAAGGGGGAGAAAGTATGAGCTCAAAGCAAATGGACCGCACCACCACCAACGTGTTTCCAAAAATATTATCAATTGGTATTCTATTGTGTTCAAAAGGGGGAGAAAGTAGTATTTCAAAAATGATATATCAAAACCCTCTTGAACACTAAAAGGAGGATTTTATTTAGGGGGAGTTTTGTTTAGTCAAAGGAAAAGCATTTGAAACAGGGGGAGAAAATTTCAAATCTTGAAAATGCTTTGCAAACTCTTATTCATTTACCTTTGACTATTTGCAAAAGAACTTTGAAAAGATTTACAAAAGATTTTGCAAAAACAAAACATGTGGTGCAAGCGTGGTCCAAAATGTTAAAAATGAAGAAACAATCCATGCATATCTTGTAAGTAGTTATATTGGCTCAATTCCAAGCAACCTTTGCACTTATATTATGCAAACTAGTTCAATTATGCACTTCTATATTTGCTTTGGTTTGTGTTGGCATCAATCACCAAAAAGGGGGAGATTGAAAGGGAATTAGGCTTACACCTAGTTCCTATATAATTTTGGTGGTTGAATTGCCCAACACAAATCTTTGGACTAACTAGTTTGTTCTAGTGTATAAGTTTTACAGGTGCAAAAGGTTCACACTTAGCCAATAAAAAAGACAAAATGTTGGGTTCGACAAAAGAGCAAAGGAGCTACCGAAGGCTCCTCTGGTCTGGCGCACCGGACTGTCCGGTGTGCCACCGGACAGTGTCCGGTGCACCACCAGACAGTGTCCGGTGCACCAGAGGAATCCAACTCCAACTCGTCACCTTCGGGAAAATCCAGAGTCGGCGCGCTATAATTCACCGGACTGTCCGGTGTACACCGGACAGTGTCCGGTGCTCCAACGGGACGCGGCTCTGGAACTCGCCAGCCTCGGGATTTTACGAAGGCTGCTCCGCTATAATTCACCGGACATGTCCGGTGTGCACTGGACTGTCCGGTGCATCCTTGGAGCAACGGCTACTTCGCGCCAACGGCTACCTGCAACACATTAAATGCGCGCGCAGCGCGCGCAGAAGGCAGGCGCGCCCATACCGGCGCACCGGACACTGAACAGTTCATGTCCGGTGCGCCACCGGACATCGAGGCGGGCCCAGAAGTCAGAACTCCAACAGTTAGATTCCAACGGCACTGGTGACGTGGCTGGGGCACCAGACATGTCCGGTGTGCACCGGACTGTCCGGTGCGCCATCGAACAGACAGCCTCCACCAACGGTCATTTTTGGTGGTTGGGGCTATAAATACCCCAACCACCCCACCATTCATTGCATCCAAGTTCTCCACTTCCCAACTACTTACAAGAGCTCTAGCATTCAATTCTAGACACACCAAAGAGATCAAATCCTCTCCAAATTCCACACAACGCTCTAGTGACTAGAGAGAGATTTGCTTGTGTTCTTTCGAGCTCTTGCGCTTGGATTGCTTTCTTCTTTCTTGATTCTTTCATTGCGATCAAACTCACTTGTAATTGAGGCAAGAGACACCAAACTTGTGGTGATCCTTGTGGGAACTTTGTGTTCCAAGTGATTAAGAAGAGAAAGCTCACTCGATCCGTGGGATCGTTTGAGAGAGGGAAGGGTTGAAAGAGACCCGGCCTTTGTGGCCTCCTCAACGGGGAGTAGGTTTGCGAGAACCGAACCTCGGTAAAACAAATCCCGTGTCACACTCTCCATTTGGTTGCGATTTGTTTTTCACTCTCTCTCGTGGACTCGTTTATATTTCTAACGCTAACCCGGCTTGTAGTTGTGTTTATATTTGTAAATTTCAGTTTCGCCCTATTCACCCCCCCCTCTAGGCGACTATCACCTCCGCCTCGCCCAACCCAGGGCTCGGACCGACCACGCCACAGGAGGGGCCATCATTACCCTACCCCTAGCTAGCTCTGGCTACGGGGGACAAGACCAGCGTCCTATCTGGCTTGCCCCGGTAAAACAAGTAATGATGGCGCCCCGCGTGCTCCATGACGACGGTGGCTCTCAGCCCCCTTACGGAAGCAAGGAGACGTCAGCAAGGACTCGACAGCCCCGACAGCTGTCCTTCCGCAAGGCTCCAGCGCTCCTCCGACGGCCACGACATTACACGAACAGGGTGCCAAAACCTCTCCGGCTGCCACGACGGCATGTACTTAGGGCACTAGCTCCTCTCTGCTAGACACGTTAGCACACTGCTACATCTCCCATTGTACACCTGGACCCTCTCCTTACGCCTATAAAAGGAAGGTCCAGGGCCCTCTTACAGAGGGTTGGCCGCGCGGGGAGGACGAGACGGCGCGCGCGTAAGCCTCTCGCTCCCTCCCATGCGGACGCTTGTAACCCCCTACTGCAAGCGCACCCGACCTGGGCGCGGGACAAACACGAAGGCCGCAGGTTTCCCCTTTTTACGCCTGTCTCCCTCTGGCTTTCCCCCCTTCGCGCTACGTCTCGCGCCGACCCATCTGGGCTGGGGCACGCAGCGACAATTTACTCGTCGGTCCAGGGACCCCCCGGGGTCGAAACGCCGACAATGGGCAAATACCGGTTTTACCCCTGATACATAGTTTGGGTACTCTAGTATTGAGCTCAATCCACATGTATTGAGGTGGATTGGGTGAAACTAATTTACACCCTCACCTCAATACACGTGAATTGGGGTTAATATTAGAGTATCCAAACAAAGTCTGTATATAAAGAACCTCTACACCCCTTATAATAAAATGCAGACAGAAAGAGGTTAGATACTCAATCCTACATGTGTCTTGTGTATTTCTCTGTGTATGTGGTTTGTTGGGAAGAGAACGACTTTGTACGACTTCTGGTGGCTCTACCGCGTACGGGAGAAAAAGGACAGGGAAACGAAAAAAAGTAATGATTTTTTACTGGTTCTGCAAAACTTGTCTTGTGCCTCTTGTTCGTGTGCTCTGGGCTCGTCCTGATAAATTTCTTTTAGCAAATCTTGTCGGATCGCCGGTCACCGGGCCGTCCCACTGCCCCAGCCCAGACAGACGTTACGGCAGCCGAACGCGGTCCGCGAGGCCCAGTTCCGTACTGTTTGTATCTCAGGAGTGTATGGCCCACATAACTCACGGCCCATAGCTCTTCGCCTCTTTCCCCTTCCCCTGCCTCTACTAAAGAAACGCCCGACGGCAGCCTCCGCTTCCTCCTACAGCTTCACACTTCCCCAGCAGAGCAGGCAAACCGCTCCCAGTCCCAGTCTCTCACCTGAGGTGACTGGCGTCTCTTGTCGCAAGCCGCCAGAAGCTTCGGCCCCTGACGCGTGGGGGCCCCGTCCGCCCCCGCCCCCGTCCCCACGTTGCCGGCCATGGCGGGGCAGCCACCGCCGTCCGGGGCCTCCGAGGACGACTTCCTCGAGCACTTCTTCGCCTTCCCCTCCGCGGCCTCCGCCGGCGCTGCCGGGGGCCACGCGGGCGCCGGTGTTGGCGGGGACCACCCCTTCCCCCTCGCCCTCAGCCTCGACGCCGCCGCCGAGGCCAAGCCGGTGAGCTCCCAAGTCCCAAGCCCCGCGGGACTGGCCCCTTCACCTTCACCTGCCTTGCTCCTGCTGTGTTACTAGTCGTCCAAGCGGGAGCGGGCGTGCTCGCGAGTGAATCAACAAGTGCCTGGCTGAGTGTGTCTGGGTGCCTTTCGCAGGACCGTGATCCCGTGCAGCTCGCCGGCCTCTTCCCGCCGGTGTTCGCTGGCGCCGGCGGCGTGCACCAGCCGCACCTCCGCGGCCCACCGCCTCCGCAGGTAGCAGCCGCAGGACCAATTTGGCGTCGCAGCTGAATGCTATGCTCCCCTCCTTTTTTTTCTCCTCCCCTCGGGAATTTTCGATGCTGCTGCTGATTCTTTGCCGTTTCCACGCAGATGTTCCAGGCGCAGCCGAAGCCGGGCGAGGGAGGCATGGCGCCGCAGCCGCCAGCCCCGCGGCCCAAGGTGCGCGCGCGGCGGGGGCAGGCCACCGATCCCCACAGTATTGCGGAGAGGGTAAATTTACCTAATGAACCTCACCCTTTGGATGTACAATAATTGCAATTTAGGTCGCGCTTTCGTAATCTCATTGCAGACGCTTGCGCAATCTGCGGTTGATGTAGCCAGTAGTGCCTGTAGTGGCCCACGAGATTTCAGGTGCCGTTTTCTGTTATCAGGAACTTGCTTTCCCCCGTGCTTCTCTCGGGTGTGAACTAGATTAGCGGATGTAAATGGGCGTGTTTAAGGGCATGTTTGGTTTCACTCAGATAAGCATTATCAGCTAAACTTTAGTTATCTTGAAACCAAACAGTCTCGACAATGATAGATAAACTTTAGCTAGAGCTCATATTTTATTATCTCATCATCTTCTGAACTCCAGCTAATGGCCGCTAATACTGGGTGATTGACTCGTATACCATGATTTTCACCTGTCCTGGACATAGTCCCGCGATATTAAAAAAGGTATCTATATCCTTTTGTCTGTATTAGCTAGTTCATTATCTAGGAAACCAAACACCTCACTGCTAACTAAACTTTAGCTAGCTAATAATACTTTCAATTAAACTTTAGCTAGCTAAAGTTTAGCTAAGGTGGAACCAAACAGGGCCTAAGGGAAATGTTGTTTTCATATCTTGCTGTCGGGTGGACGATGTGGTGGAGGCATATGGCGTGCTGTTTAAGCATCATGAGCTACTTGCAGCATAACCATGATGTTGCATTGTATTCCAAGTCACCACCTTTTGGACAGTTCATACATCAAACTGGAAACTTGTTTTCTACTGAGTGTGCTATGATTACTGGAGAAGTATCTAATGATTGTGTTTCAACGTGTAAACCACTTATTAATTCGGTAATGCATTACTTTGGCCTTAAAAAATGGAAAGACTGCCTTGTTGCTTGTCTTTTACTTGTGTTAACTTCCATGTCTTTTTTTTCCAGCTGAACGTTTTATATTACAATGAAGTCTTTGTGAATTCCCATAGGGTGTTCTTATCAGTTTTTTCTTTAAAACCTCAATGTGTTCCGATGCAGCTAAGGAGAGAGAGAATTGCAGAAAGGATGAGGGCATTGCAGGAATTAGTCCCCAACACAAACAAGGTAATAATTCATGCCACAATTCCAGATGCCATACTTGCGCGTTTGACATGCCTGCCAATCTGCCATGGAATTTTCAGCAAGTGGTCCAGGCTTATGATGCCCTGACAGTAGGGCTTACCAAAGTGCGCCTAGTTCTTTTTGTCTTAGGAACATGATTATTTGCGTAGATGGTAATTCTTGTTCCTTGATAAGTACATAACCGTGTTTCACCAACCGTGTTTTGCATATCGCTTGAAATGATATGAATCCCACTTTTGGTTCAGTCGAATAATTATGCGGTTATTGTGAACGATAAATGATATCCTATTAACTGGATAGTGAGCTATGATCTGTTATTTCGAAAAAAAAAAGTTGAGATAGCAAACTTGATGCATTGCTTCAAACTGTGCAGACAGATAGGGCAGCCATGCTAGATGAGATCCTTGATTATGTGAAGTTTCTTAGGCTTCAAGTAAAGGTATGCTTTTTTTTAAGCGCAATGTTGCCTTTAATACTGTAAGCAGCAGTGAACGCCCAATGTCTTATATCAATTTAAATACGGATCTCTATACTTAAATTTCAGGTTCTGAGTATGAGCAGACTGGGCGGTGCTGGCGCGGTTGCGCAGCTGGTTGCTGATATTCCACTCTCAGTTAAGGTAACATAGACAAGAATACATAATTTTAGAGCAACAGCTCATCGTGAAATTAGTTTGATTGAAACCATGGTTCGTTTCCACAAATTATTCGACCCCTTTCGCTTATGTAGAACAGAACAAAGATTTATGTTTTCCTGCCAACTTTGTTTTATTGGTATAAACATGTGACCTATCTCCTGCACAACCGATCTTGGCAACAGATACGTTGTCAATTTCGCACCCCCATAGCACGGACACGCCGATAGTGGTGAATGATATACATGAGAGCGCTTTCTTGACTAACAATACTGTTCAGATTCACGGTATTTCTGCATTCATGAGCCGCACCGCACCGTACCTCCTCCTACGCTCACTCTAAACTGAACCTTTGCTCGAACGACCAGGGCGAGGCAGGCGACGGCGGGGGGGCGCCGCAGCAGCAGCAGCAGCAGCACGTGTGGGAGAAGTGGTCGACGGACGGCACGGAGAAGCAGGTGGCGAAGCTGATGGAGGAGGACATCGGGGCGGCAATGCAGTTCCTCCAGTCCAAGGCGCTGTGCATGATGCCGGTCTCGCTCGCGATGGCGATCTACGACACCCAGCACCCCCTGGACGGCCACGGCCACTCGCTGAAGCCCGAGCCCAACGCGTCATCCTAGTACAGTAACGTCGTCCTTAGCGTGCCTTCCAATTCCAACACCCACCCCCCTTCTCCCTAAAAAGTACTGTTAGGCGCCGATATTATCCGGAAGAAAAAAAGAAGTGTATGATATACCGAGCGTGCGTTTCCAGTGTGCTGACCCGTGGGATAGGAAAGGACCGAAAATTGTTGGTATATGATGATTATGTAGCCTCCTGTTTGCCTGTTCTGTTTCAAATCAAAGCAATGCTCATGCATCCAGGTTTCAATGTGCCTATGAGTGCAAGTGATGGGCAGCAGAGAGTCTGGCACTGCTCTCATGCTGCCTGTTTCCCTTTGGGCGGTGTAGTGCACTGGCCATAGACTTGGGTGGGTGGTGGTAGGGCCGCCCGCCGGTCGCCCCTTTTGGTAGTGGGTGTTTGGACCAATGGAAAGAGGCTGCTGATGTATGTGCTGGTAATTCTGAGCGAGCAAACGGTTGACGAAATCTGAAAGAATGTGGTGGTGGTGGTGGTGGGTGGTGATAGCTTGTCTTTTTATTTTATTTTAAAAAAAATAGAGTGGGAGCGGAGGTCTGGGTCAATGGAGGCCCGAGCGTGCGATGATCGGCTGGGCGCTAGTGGGGAGCGTGCTCCTCCGGGTCTTGGCTTTTCTGCCTACAAGTCGCCGTCTTGATAAGAACTGCCTGTTAAAGCACGGGCGGGAGCTACGTATATTCCTTCTGCTAGGCTGACTTAACATGTGATCCAGAGGATTCATGCGTGCTGCCACCTTTTTTTTTTCCTTTTCTCGGAGGAGAGAGTGTGTCTGTGTGTGTGATGTGGGTAACAGCTGTTGTCATCACGCTGTTCATCGCCGTCGACGGCACGGCAGGGTTTGGCTTTCCTTTATCCACCGTACGTGCTGTCATTGCTAATCCGATCATTTTGTCATCAGTCAGGGATGTTTGACACTGGGCTGTGTCAGGTTTACTTCACCTGTTGTTGACTACTTGTTGACAGCAAGGTCGTCGTAATTAAGACTTGGAGTCGTGGGTTCTAGGATCCTTAGGATCTTAATCCGCCTTATTGGTATCCTGCACACGTCCATCCAGACTAAACCTGTGCGTTGACCAGTGTTTACAAGTCGTCCGACTAATCGCGATTAGTCGGGCTGGTCGCCTGGAAGAGGGCGATTAGGAGGACGACACGATTATGGTTTCTAGTCGTCCTAGTCGTCCGACTAGTCGTCGACCTGGACGATTAGTCGTCTAGTCGAACGCTTCCAGGTCGTTTTTTGTCGTTGCAATTTTGATACTGGGCTTCACTCTGGTTTTTGGCCCATCTACAGTAGCCCGCCCCTCCAAAAACCCTCCCAGCCGCCAGAAAACCGCCAGAACCCTTCCCAGCCGCCAGAAACCCTACTCCTCTCCTTTGTCCTCTCTGGTTTCTGCCGACATCTCTGCTCTAGCCTCCAAGTGCTCCAGCCGTCCAGCAGCGTCCAATACTCCAGTGCTCCGGCGTCTGTGCTGCTGCTGATGCATTTTGTTTGGATGTTGATCCGCTCTAGGTAGCAGCCAGTAGCAGCCAGCAGGTAATGCAGTACTTTTTACTGAATTACTGCAAGTAATTATGCCAATATTACTTTCAGTTTGAAATTTGGACTTTGGATGGATTCAGTTTTACACTTTTACTGAATTACTACTAGTCTGCTACTAATTATGCCTATATTATTGCAGAAATGCAGTGTTTATATAGTTAATATATAGTTATATACATATACATATGTCCTTAAATCTATAGGACGACTAACGGACGACCAGAGGTCGACCAGGACCGATTAGGTCGACTAATCGTCGCCCTAATCGTGATTAGTCGCCTGGTCGCCCCTCTCGCTCGACCAGCTGGTCGCCCGACTTGTAAATATTAGCGTTGACCAAGCGACATCCCTTGTTTGGTTAACTTTGTTTGGTTAACTACGTAAAGCGAGACTGAATCTGCATCCACAGATGCAGCCTAGGACAAAAACATCTCTCCTAGCTACATGCGTGGATACACCAGAAAATACTGTTTCTCGTCGGCCACGCTCGCGCGAGCCAGGCACCGCTCGCTCGCCTAACCAACCAGTCGAAATGAGTTTTACTTTGACCTTCCAATTACTTAGTAATATATGTACTATTAAATCTATTGACTTAGAGAGGCCAAAGGGTCTCTAGCGTAATGGTTAAGGCTTCCTTAGCACCTCTACGACTCAGGTTTGACCCCCTTCGGTGGGCACTTGATCAGCCCGTTACTGGACCGTTGTAGAGTGGACAGTTAATCAGCCCGTTAATGATAGGGGACCAGAATTCAGGGGGTTTTCTTGGCCAGGGCCGTATTTCGGTTTCATCTTAATATAATATCGAGAGGGCGGTTTTTCCCTACCTGACCAAGGTCGGCGCAGCTACGTCCTAGGATCCTCCTCTCCTATAGTTTAGGAACCTAAGGTGGTAGCTTGAAGGCCGGTGCATAGGAAGCATTAGGGTCTATCGACGTCATAGAAGGGCGGTTTTGGTCACTAAGGCGCTAGGAGGTGATCAAGACCATAGAACCTGTGGAGGCTAGAGTTTGCAGCAGAGGCAGAAAACATTGGCTCTCGTGTTGACGCCCTGTCTCGTTTATGTAGCGCCTATTATCGAAAACCACAACCAGAGGATAGGGTTGCGCCCACGATCAAGACACAGGCGACTAAGATAGGGATCAGTCTCGGTCCTCTTGAACGAGATCAGAGAACACATCCAAGGGGAGTACCTTAACCTTGCCTACATGGAGTCCATTGCTAGAAGTATCATTGGCAATTGCTCCGCTTTGTAACAGATTCAGTCATCATCAAAGACTTCAACATCATACTGGAGGATATAGCGGACCCGCCTAAATTGTCTCCCAAACTCATCAGAGCAAGGCCATCAGAACAGTAACACCGTAAACTTCCCTCTGACCTACAAACTTACTTGCCGTGGGAATGACGAATGAAACCACGACAAGTTACACCCGCGACCAGATCACGTATGTTAGGATAGGGATTAGAGATTGGGCTCGGTCTTCTTGACCGAGCTACAGAACACACTCGACAAGAGTAGCTTAGCCTTACATGGGATCAGTGTATCAGATGCAGGAAATTTATCTTCATCTGCCGTCGCCGACTTGTCTTGAATTGGACCTGTTGGAGAAACTAAAGTAGCTAGCACCGCTCCTTCAGATCCGGACATAGCTAGCTAGTGCGTTTGGTTGTTGGGGTGGAGATGATCCGAATGTTCGGTTGATGCATGCATGGAGCGAGACGATGATTCTGTATGGGTACCGATAACGATTCATGATTCAGAGCTGCATGCGCCTCAATACAATACAATGCACCAACAGGATCTGAGATTGCTGCGGGCTTTTTGATACAAAGGTGGCTTTGCAGCAGTACCCAGTTCGTTTCCCATAATAGTTCACCGCGCAAAAGCACGCCATGGATTCGTGTCCATCACAGGCGACGTCCGACTCCGAGTGTAGACTTGTTGAAAGTGGATGGGCTGTTCTTGCCCTTTTTTTTTGTTGAAGAGACTTAGAACTCACACAAATGTTGAATGGTGCAACGAAACACATCTACTCGAGTGGCGTGAAGCTCTTAAGATAGGGTTTGGTTCCAGAGTGTCATCGTTGTTGTTTGTTGGATTGATTTCATGTAGGACGGAATGAATCTAAAAATAGAAAAAAAAATTATGCTTAAATGTTGAATTATTTGACTCATCAAAATTTTCTGGACGGGAGCCGTTCTATCTATCTGGCTCCAGAGCCAAACACTGTCTAAGAGAAACATCTGCCTGGGGATCAACCGCTCAAACTTCCCTTGTTGTTAGACAGATGCTCCAATAACTACCATTCTACACGGTTGTTCCACAACGACAGCATGTTGGAAAACCATGTCTTATAGTATTAGGAGCTCGATAGTTTATTCAGTCAGAACGGTGCATCGATGACGACGACACACTACGCGCGCGGTTTCCGTAAACCTTATCTTAAGGTACATGTGTAGAAGCACATTAAGGTACTGAAACTTGCCGCAAACATGCGCATACTTGGCATGCATGGCGGAGGCGGACTGCGGACAGTGGGTTGGTTGCCTATAGAGCAAGCGAAAGAATTCTTCAATGGTTGCTGGTACAAAAGTTGTGTGTTGTAGCATATGTAAAGAAAGGTATTTCAAGGCAACACTGCAAGGGTTTGATTGAATGTCTGAGCGGCATAATCGTCGTCGTTCCCAGGTAAGGCTCTTTGTCTGCTAATAAAGACACAAGCAATGTGCCAGGCATCCGATCCAATTACGGCCTTGTTCGGTTACATGGGATATAATCCCATCATGGATTTAATCCGGGTATGGATTGTGTGAATCCATATCTCACACCCAATCCCATGGTGGGATTAAATCCATCAACAAATCCATGTGACTTTCAAAGCTAGTTATTCTTTTGATCCATGGATTCTAATGTAAACTTGTGCAATATCTCATGGATTTGTTCCATACCTAATGGGCTATGGATAGAATCCATGTCTTCCATAGTTTAAAAAATTCCCAAACCTTTGGGTTATATTCCATGATGGGTTTAACCGAATAAAAAAAATTAAATAGTCATGGATTATTTTGGGGCATGGATTGAGGCATGGATTTAATTCCAATCCATGCTAATCCAGAGCGGGATTGGTGTAAACGAACAAAGCCTACAGGAGTCCAGAATTCCTGAGGATGCAAGCACTCCACCTCTAAATGCATGCTCATACCTCCGCTCCGCTCCAAAAAGATCACCTGCCAAGGAAAAGGAATCATCTGGTGCTGTTCATGAGGAGACCATGGGTGGGGGTGGGTATGCCTTTTGTCCCTAATGTTATCTTTGTCTTGTCTATGCAATGAGCTACGTTCCTGTCGCAGGACATTCGCCAGAGGTCATACAAACCATCAAAACATGGAAGATATCGTCTGCAAAACCGAGCACTTCGCTATTCATAGAATGCCACGATAGGAAGGGCAACAAAAAATAGAGTCTGCAACGGCATAATAATTTTGTCAACATGATTGTGAGCGATGGTGTAGCAACAGGGTATGGTAATTACCTATACTGTTTTTTTCAGAATGCCGATGTAATGAATGATAGGTTGATATATAAGGGGCCAACATTCATGTTTGTGCTGATATATCTCTACTTTAATTCTTTTTACCAGACCACAATCAATGCCTATGTGTTGATGGGAACAACGACTACTCGTATATATGCTTCTGTTCATGGTGGTGTGTTGGTATTGTCGATCCGAAGTTTACCAGAAAACAAGAATCTCGTTAGTCGTTAGCGGTTCCTTGCTTTGTCTAAATGGTTTTTTAAGTTGGTTTTTGACTCTAATAAAGTAGTTACATCTCACTTTAAACTTAACTGCTATGGTAGAGGAGGCCCGTTCCATTTTCTCTTTTAGATTTTAATAATAATGTAGTTGTGAACCATATTAATCATTTGGGTAATGATGATGAGCTCGATGTACACGTTTATGTAGTGTTAATTTTTAAAACATCTTCCGGATATATATATATATATATATATATATATATATATATATATATATATATATATATATATATATATATATATATATATATATATATATATATATATATATATATATATATATATATATATAGGGTATATAGGGACGAGGTAATGGAAGCCCAGGGCTTCCATTACTAGAGAGAGCCCCGGCCCCCGGCCTGGCTAGGTGTGCGGGGCGCGGGTCGACGTGGCAGGTGGTGGGACTACCGCGCGCAGTTACCGATTCAAGGTGGGGCATTTATGCATACGGAATTTGAATGAAAAAGATGCATAAATGGTAACGTGGGGCCGGGGCTCGGGTGGGGAGACGTGGGTCGCGCGTTATGCTTGCGTATTTTGCCGTTATTGGCTGCGTAAATTCGGCGCGGGTCGACGTGGCAGGTGGTGGGACTACCCGCGCATGCACCGATTCAAGGTGGGGTGTTTATGCATACGGAATTTGAATGAAAAAGATGCATAAATGGTAACGTGGGGCCGGGGGTCGGGTGTGGAGACATGGGACGCGCGTTATGCTTGCGTATTTTGCCGTTATTGGTTGCGTAAATTCGCATCTGACACGACGTGAATGGTCAGATCGGGTAGTGGGGTGACGCGCGCGTCGTTCGGGAACGTGGGGCGGTCGCACGATGGGGTGATACATGTTTATGGTAATGTAACACAATGGTCATGTAATCGTAACGGATAGTTCACGTAAATCTCATGGAAACGGTCCATTTCTTCCGTCAATAACACTTCATGGTTAGATATGCCCCAGCTGGAAGTTGGGAACAACAATCTATTGAACAATATCAAAAAGAAGCATCTGATAGAGAGGTCATCATCATTTCCTTTTCTCAATCGGTCCTGAAGAGATGCAACAACAAACTCATCCTTGGACAATCCAAGTTCAGCCCTCAAGTTATTGCCCGCCACTGCTTCATCGATTCCTAGTGGCTTACCACCGCCAGCATTCGGAAGGCCTAGTATAAGGTGGACAGTTTCTTTCGTAATCTTTAGTTCCTTGCCAACTCCAGGGCGAATAGTCATATCCTTGTGGTCCAACTTATCCATCAACCAACAAAGATGAGAACGGCTACCCAGTGCATCAAGTGTCATGTCAAGAATATTGGAAAATCCTTTTCTAGCAACGGCTTGTCGTTGCCTCTCATTCAATATCTTAATAGTTATAATCACATCCTGAGGGTTGCATCTAACATTGAGTTTCTGAAATAATGTATGTTAAATGTTATGAAAACAATGAAATAAATGTGGCATGAGCTATAAAATTAGCACTCATAATGTAAGGGATGCAACTAAAATAACATAATACCTAGTTAAATAAACTAAACTGCATTATCTGTAGACAATAAAAAAGTGTCTAAGTGTTGTAAAATAAATATGATATTGTAAATGCAATTCAGAACTTGGAACCTAACGTGAAAATTCGACTAGATTCATCCTTACTGTATACTACTAAATAATATCTAATATGTTGTATCAGGTCATAATTATTGAATACTAATTAGTATTTAATATATATGAAATCATAAGTATAACATATAACCTGCCGTGGAGTTTCTACTACTTTCGGCCTCTTTGTACATGTCTTCCGTAAGATATTCATATGACTTCCAGCAGCATTACGCTTCTTTGTAGGTGTCATGAAGTCATCGTCGTCATTGCCAGATCCAGTTTGTTCATTGGCTTCATAAATAACAGATGGTTTCTCGACAGGTGCAGGACACTGATCAGAATGCTTTGTGTTTGGAGGAACTCCAATAGAGGCCGGCCGTGGTATCTCAACACTAAAGAACTCTTGGCTTGACTCAATGGTTATGCGTTTGGGATTAGCGGGAGGACGATCAACTGACTTCATTTTTTGGGGTAGAACAAACTAAGTAAATGAAAAAGAACATCAGGAAATAATACTATACCATACATAATAATTGAATAAATATAACATTATGAAACTGTTGGGGTATGTATAGTGTGTGTATTGTGCATAACAACAGATGTAGACAACGTAAATGAGAAGAAGGAATGCATAACAACAGATATGTGAAAACTCACATTTAAATAAAACAGTACATAGTGTGCATAAATAAATTATGCAATATAATTCATAACAGTATATGTAGTATAACTATCAGAAACAACAATAATAACACAGTACAATAACAGCACTAATCTATTGATTGCTATTGTAAAAAAATATATTGTGTTTATAAACAACACTCAGTACCTATATAAAAATGAACAGAATGTAACAAATATGCAATTGAAAAAATTGGAAGGCATTATCGGATACTACATATAATGAGGCGATTCAATTAATTTCGAATCAATTGAAGGGATGTAGAAGGGGCGGGGCGAACCTGATGGACATTAGCGGCTGAATTATGTAAAAGAATGGGGGGAACTCGAAAGACTGAGAGGGGAAACGAACCAGGGAAGGAGAACGACGGCGGTGAATCGATGAACAGCGGAGATTACGGCGGTGGAAGAGGTGGGGGCGGTCGTCGATGGCGATCGCAGGAGCGAATGACGGCGACGGGGAGGAACTGATTTTTTTAGGGTTTGGGTGGACCCGAGCTGAATTAATTGAAAGGTGTCTGTTGTGTGTGGCTCGTTGACCATATTAGCTCGGTCGGCTCGCGGGGGAGCGGCGAGGGACTGTGGGTCCACTAGTCAGCGCACAGTCAGGGTGAAGGTTTGGTAACTGCGTGATCATAATAAGCATAAATAGCTGTGCAAAAGTATCGTAAACAGTTTATAAAAAATAATTAATCAAGACCCACGCCAAGGTACGTAATATAATAAATCCCAAAATGATATGTAGTTGTTAACATCGAAGTATACAATCATAAATCCCAAATACTACACCACACCGACCAAGCCGCATCGACGTGTCAATTTATGAAACGGTTGGAGTCATAATATGCAAGTATAAACGCGGCCAACTCCAACGCGGGTCGTGACCACGACGCCGGAAAACCCGCGCGGAGCATACGCACTCACCGTGTCAGTTACGTGTTTATGCATACGTAATTTGAATGAAACGGATGCATAAATGGTAATAGAGGGTGCGCACGTACGACCCACCTTCAATCGGTGCATGTGCGCGGTACTCGGACCACCTGCCACGTCGACCCGCGCCCGGCACAACTAGACTGGCAGGGGCTCCCTGCATTGATGGAAGCCCAGGGCTCCTAATACTATAACTATAACTATATATATATATATATATATATATATATATATATATATATATATATATATATATATAATGGAAGCCCTGGGCTTCCATTAGTACCAGGAAGCTCCAGCCAGATATAACCACGTCCCGTACCAGCGTGTGTCTCATCAGGCATGGGTTCTTACTCGGACAGATATTAGCGTAAAACATGAACCAAAACAGCGTAAATGATTACGAATTTTTGCGTAAATCGTAGATCTGTTTCGAAACGGCGAATCCGACCCGAAAATTACGGCGTAAAAATCTCGCGCGTCCCATCGTGATCGGGTTCTGACTCGGACAGAATTTACCGTAAAAACATGAACCAAAACAGCATAAATGATTACGAATTTTAGCGTAAATCGTAGATCTGTATCGAAACAGCGAATGCGGCTCGAAAATTACGGTGTAAAAATCCCGCGCGTCCCTTCGTGATCGGGTTCTGACTCGGACATATTTTAGCTTAAAACATGAACCAAAGCAGCGTAAATGATTACGAATTTTAGCGTAAATCATATATCTATTTCGTAACGGCGAATGGGGCCCAGAAATTACGGCGTGAAAATCTCGCGCGTCATACACGGGTTCTGACTTGGGTAGATTTCAGCGTAAAACATGAACCAAAATAGCATACATCATCGATTTGTTTCGTAACGACGAATGTGGCCTAAATTACTACGTGAAAATCGCACGCGTACGATCATGCGCAAGTTCTGACTCGGGTGGATTTAAGCATAAAACATGAACCGAAATAGCGTAAATGAATACGAAATTTACATAAATTATCGATCTGCTTTGTAACGGCGCATGTGGCACTTGCTTTTTAGTGGAAACGTAAAACACAACAAGAAGTATTGTAAAATTTTGTTTAAAATGTATAAATCACTATGGTCATAGAAGGCATTTGTTTTTTTGCATACCAAAAAATGAAGTACATCATACACAACCACATCAAATTCTGGATATTAATTAATCCTTCCAGTTGAGAAACGTTTAGGAGTTCTTGAAGAGCTAAGCTAAACAGATTGACTCCATTCGAGTTAAAACTTCAAGCTCCTCACCAACAACCTGTCACAAGGAAAACACATATACAATAAAAACACATACTTGAATTTTTTATGAATTATTCCTTTCGAGAATGACATTTTAGCCTTTTTAAATACACAAACAAGAAATAAAAGCTCAATATTGGTGGCACTTACTGAATTAATCTCTGCAACCTAAAAAAAATCGAGCAACCTTGAAGAATCCTTGAAGAACCTCTGTGAGAACTGATCTCACGGCGGGACATAATAGGCTACCTGAAAAAATCAAGGACATAAGCAACTTGATCTGCATATTTTATAAACCTGAAAAATCGAGGCCATGCTAACAATTTTTAGCAAAAATTAGGAAGGTGCCCTGCCACTCAATATAGACTTGAAATGATAATGCATATATCTATAAATGAATATGAATGCTATTACTCCTACCTCTAGGATATCACTTGGATGCGTAATCTCAGGTACCAGATGTTTTAAAATATATCTTTAACTTCCTAAAATTATCAACTCCCACCGCAATGTTCAGTAATAGCTGGAACACCTGCAACTCCGAAGCAGATCAACCATAACATACCTGAATAATCAACTCTCAAAGATTATCTCAAACCTTATCTAATGGAGAGCAGAAGCAATTGAAGTCTAGTCTTAGCCAAGTTTCCATAGAAATTCAGAGAGGAGAGAGAACATTTTAGGATATGGTGCACTCCGTAATTGTAACAAGTCTACAATGAAACCACTGCAGGGCAACTGATAAGCTTATTAGAAGTTCTTTTATTCACAATTCATTGTTCTATCTTATTGTTCATTAAGTAAACCAAATGAAATATAAAGTAGACAAAAAAATCATAAAAAGAAAACAATTATGTGACATGTCAACTGATAATCATCAACTATCGGTAGCAAAAATCATTTGGTCATCTTACATATATTGCATGAGGAAGTAGAATATGCAGCAGCAGAGGTGAATAACTAATTTTATGTATGAGGTACCAGGGATAAGTGAATAGCCTTAAAGAAACTTATTTGTTGCGGAATCCACAGATCCAACTATTTGATCAGTAGCCAGTGGAAGTAGCTTCTAATCCCCCGCCAAAGCAACAAAATCCCAGCAGCAAAACCACGGAAGCCTCCTTGGCTATAAATCCCCATCCTCGTGCGAGGAACCGAAGATATCGAGCTTACTCACTGGGGTCACAGAACTTGACCTGTGGGGCATGGGTGGTGGGGGATCCGGAACTAGGCTACTCGGGGGCGCTGCCGCGTCGAGCCAATGCCGGAGAGCCCCCGAGGTGGCGAGCAGCAGAGCAGGAGATCCGGACGCCGGTGGCCGGTGCTTAGGCAGCTGGCCGAGTCTATGAATCACCGAGTTTGGAGAGGGTGAGGGGCGAACAGATCTAGGCTAGGAGGCGGTGCGCCGGAGGGATCACGTGCAACAGGTGGGGACGCTTGTCCGCCGCGGGCGAGGGTTTGTGCGGGGAAAGGAGGTAAGGTGAGGGGAGGGAATAAAATGAGGGAAATGAAGGGAAGGCACCTCTGGAACGATGATAGGGAGGCGATCGCCATGGATCTCGTCTATGGGACGCTTGTCCGCCGCGCTCGCTCGTGTCGTGCAACCACCGCCACTGAAACCCTAGTCTCAGCCATCACGAGGAAGGCCAGGTAGAGCGTTTGGTTTTATACAATGGTACATGAGTGTAAACTTGTGTATAACTAAGCGTAAACATTATAGTGGGTGGACTGGATGGTGCGCCTGGTCATCCGGGCGGGTGGTCGGGGCTTCCTGTAGTTAAAAAGAGCCCAGGACTCTATATATATATATATATATATATATAGGCTGACCAGGGTATGTAAATGAGCCGAGCCGTACGCACCGAATGGGTCGAGCCAGACGGTACGAATGGTGGAATGCATTTATGCAAGAATAAATGTTGGGCAAAAAATGCGTAACAGAACGTGGGCCGATGACGTGGCACCTGAGTATTATGGAGGCGGATCTAAATAGTGATTTACGACAGCATAAGACCTACGTCGAACTTGCATAAATTGCTGTTACGCCCACGATCCTATAATGTAGCATATACGCACGCGAACTCGCCGTGATTATCGCGTCCACGATAATGGATATGTGCATGGGCAAAAAGGAAAGGATCCCACACTTCCAGAAAAGTTAGATAACAAGAATCATTTGTTAGGGTGCGCCTGGCTGAAGGAAGTAACCGGAGCTGGAAGATGGCGGCGCCATGGGGTAAAGAGCCAATCAGAGAGTACACGACGCCGAAATCAGTTCATCGATCAAATCCATGCTTGGATATCGTACCAATGGTGCAGGAAGATCAACTAGGAGGGAACCAGTTTGCCTCAGATGCAAGTGCACATATGCAAACAGCTACTGCCGTAAGGGCAATTACTCCACCAGTAGCATTGAGGGCGCCGGGGGTTGATGATCAGAACACATCCGATGCGTCGAGGATGACCATAAATCAAGGAGGACAACAACTTACTACTATGTGAACTATTGGTGAGCATGAACAGGACACATCAGTGATTCTGCAGAGACTTGTAAGTACTATATAACTGATTTGGATTTTCAGTAGTGTAGATTAAATTGTATACGATGGAAAAATTAAATCGAGGGTAATATTATGCAGCTAGATGGTATGAAATGTTATATTGTGCATACGATGGAAAATTAGGTAGGACACCATACAGCGTAAATGTTATGGATATATGTATTGTCGGGTACCATAATTAGGGGTACCCCCAACACTCCTAATCACGGCTGGTAAACATCCTCAGACCAACTGACGAGCGCGGTTCAAGTCAAGGCTTCGTCTACCCAAGGGACGCCACCTCACCCGAGCCCAGCCTCGGGCTGGAGCAGTAGTCCCAGACGAGTTCACGCCTCGCCCGAGGGCCGTCTCAGGCAGCGGGCACCCCCTCGGCTCTTCCGAAGACCGGCTCGGGCAGGCTTCATTGTGAAGCAACCTTGGCCAGACCGCCTCACCAACCGACCGCTTCGCAGGCGCATTCAATGCAGGGGACGCCTGACGCCGTATCCTGACACACGCGCCTCAGTCGGCCAGGCTGAAGTGACCGCAGTCACTTCGCCCCTCTTCTTTACTGTCCGATATGACGGGAAAACAGCACCGCTCGCCCCGCTCCGACTGCCGTGCCAACCACCCAGGCGAAGACTGACAACAAGTCATGATCAACCACCGAGTTTGGCCTCGGGCGCAACAGGAAGCTCCGCCTCGCCCGACCTCAGGCTCCGGCCTCTAGAGGAGGTCTCCGCCTCGCCCGACCTCAGGCTCCAGCCTCGGGAGGAGGTCTCCGCCTCGCCCGACCCCCGGACTCGGCCTCGACCTCGGTCTCGGGAGGAATCACGTCCTCGCTCGACCCCGGCCTCGGCCTCAAGAGAAGTCTCCGCCTCGCCCGACCTTGGGCTCGGACCGACCGCACCAACAGGGGATACATCATTACCCTATCCCTAGCCTGCTCAGGCTACAAGGAACAAGACCGGCGTCCCATCTGGCTTACCCCGGCGACGGGTAATGATGGTGCCCCGCGTGCACCATGACGCCGGTGGCTCTCAGCCCCTTACGACAGCAAGGAGACGTCAGCAGGATCCTTGCCGCACTGCCAGCTGTGCTCCTACAGGACTCAGGCGCTCCTCCGACGGCCACGCTATCACGTGTACAGGGCTCAAGCTCTCCCCCGACAGCCACTTTGGCATGTACACAAGGCTTAGGCATCTCTCTGCTAGACACGTTAGCGCGTAGCTACACCCCCCATTGTACGACTGGACCCTCTCCTTGCGTCTATAAAAGGGAGGTCCAGGGCCATCCTGGAGGGGGGTTCGCGCGGGGAAGGAGCGAACGAACAGACTCCCTCTCTCTCTCCCTCTCGCGACGTGCTTGTAACCCCTACTACGAGCGGCACCCCTGGTGCAGGATAATACAAGGCTTGCTCCACATCTTGTGTTCCATCCCGCGCCAACCCATCTGGGCAGGGACACGCAGCGACAATCTCACTCGTCGGTCCAGGGACCCCCCGGGTCCGAAACGCCGACAGTTGGCGCGCCAGGTAGGGGCCTGCTGCGTGTTAACGAACACCTTCCCGTTGAGTTCCAGATGGGGAGTCTTCAACAACCTCTTCAGCCCGGGATGGTGCTCCGCTTCAGGAGTCTCGAGTTCATGTCCCTCGATGGCAGCTACGACATGGTACTCCTCCCCCCGCGGCACGACGACAACGACGATCTTCGACCCGCCCGGCGGCGGTGAGCTCGGCGACAGCATCTCCCCACGGCATAAGAGGAGCGTTCCGGTCGTCCCCGCCACCCTCCTCGCCGAAGGAGGCGGAGACGGGGCAACCATGGCCACACAGGAGGCGGCACCTTGTCGGCTGTCGCACTAGAGCGAGTCGACGACGCCGGCACTCCCCCGGAGGACATGTCGGGCATTGTCCTCGCACCTGAGACGACGACAGGTGTCACTACCCCACGAAGTGTTAGCCCCAAGCGGACTGATGACGCTAGCACCCTCACAAAGGATCTGCTGGGCATTACCCTCGTACCTGAGATGACGGTGTGCTCCGCCCCCGACGCGACTTCACCACCGTCCATCGACCAAGAGGTACCATCCGTTTTCCATCCCGTATCCTTTTGATTCAGCTTCGATCCACCTAGCGACCCCGCTACGGTGAGCACCTTCGTAAAGGCGTATCCAAACCTTCTGGGGTACCATATGTGGTCGACCTGGGACCGACTGACAGCTGTCTCAACCTTCGGACCTGCGGGTTCCGAGGAAGAGGACGACCCCGACTCCGGTTGGGATTTCTCTGGCCTCAATGACCCCGGTGCCATGCGGGACTTCATGTTCGCATGTGACCACTGCCTCTCTGGTTGTTCTGACGATGGCCATGACCTTGACGACGAGGGTTACGGCCCAAGTCGCGAATGTTTCCACGTCGATCAGGGAGATCACAACGAAGGCAACCACCTCAGTATTCCGGAGGTTGACGATCCCCCTGGGCCCGCATCTCGCGTTGACATCCCGCGGGAGCTAGCTGTGGTCCCAGTCCCTGCAGGGGGTCGGGACATACAGCTCGAGCAAATCTGTGAGATGCAGGCCTGGGTCGATGGGGAAATAGGCCGGCTTGTGCGGCTCCGACAGAACATCGAATAGGAGTGGGCAGGCCAAACACTCGCCGGAGGAGCCTGTCATCGGGCCTAAGACATCCGGCGCCGCATCGTCGACAATGCCAGGGTAGCGCTGCCCCCGGCCGTCAGCGGGTCCGGCCAGGACCTAGCTGCAGCGGCGGTGCTACTTCGAGCCATGCCGGAGCCATCCACCACCGAGGGATGGCGTATCCAGGGCGAACTCAAGGATCTCCTGGAAGGCGCCGCAGTTCGACGAGCTGAGAGCTCCGCCTCCCGGAGGCAAGCTGACCCCTCGGAGCATCATGCGGTGTCCTCCCGACGCATGCGGGAGGCCTCGGTCCATCCCGAGCGCACGTGGGACGAGGCGCCTGCCGCCCGGGATCGCCCTGGCAAAGAGAACCACCATCTCGACCGTCGAGCCCGCCTCGATGAGAAGGTGCGCCGAGGCTACCATCCCAGGCGTGGGGGACGCTGCAACAGCGAGGAGGATCGCAATCCTTCGCCCGAACCACCCGGTCCGCGAGTCTTCAGCCGGGCCATACGACGAGCGTCGTTCCCTGCCTGTTTCCGAGCCTCGACTACCATCACCAAGTACTCGGGGGAGATGAGGCCGGAGCTGTGGCTCGTGGACTACCAACTGGCATGCCAGTTGGGAGGGGCGGATGATGACAACCTCATCATCCGTAATCTACCCCTTTTCCTCTCCGACACCGCCCGAGCCTGGCTGGAGCATCTGCCTCCTGCGCAGATCTCCGACTGGGACGATCTGGTCAAGGCTTTCACGGGAAACTTCCAAGGCACGTACGTGCGCCCTGGGAACTCGTGGGATCTCCGAAGCTGCGGCCAGCAGCCAGGGGAGTCCCTCCGAGAGTACATTCGGCGGTTTTCGAAGCAGCGCACCGAGCTGCCCAACGTTACCGACTCGGATGTCGTTGGGGCTTTCCTTGCCGGCACCACTTGCCGAGACCTGGTGAGCAAACTGGGGCGCAAGACTCCCACCCGTGCAAGCGAACTGATGGACGTCACCACCAAGTTCGCCTCGGGTCAGGAGGCGGTCGAAGCCATCTTCCGAAAGGACAAGCAGCCTCAGGGAGAGCCAAAGAAAGATGCCCCCGAGGCGTCCGCCCAGCAGGGCACGAAGAAGAAGGCCAAGAACAAGTCGCAAGCGAAGCGCAACGCCACTGACGCGAATCTCGTCGCTGCGGCCGAGCACAGGAACCCTCGGAAACCTCCTGGAGGGGCCGACGTGTTCGACAAGATGCTCAAAGAGCCGTGCCCCTATCACCAGGGGCCCATCAAGCACACCCTCGAAGAATGTGTCATGCTCCGGTGCTACTTCCATAAGACCGGGCCCCCAGCGGAAGATGGCAAGAGCCATGACAACAACAAGAAGGAGGGCAGCAAGAAAGAGGAGTTCCCAGAGGTCCACAACTACTTCATGATCTACGGCGGGCAGGCGGTGAACGCCTCGGCTCGGCACCGCAAGCAGGAGCGCCAGGAGGTCTGCTTGGTGAAGGTGGCAGCGCCACTCTACCTAGACTGGTCCGACAAGCCTATCACCTTCGACCGAGGCGACCACCTCGACTTCGTGCCAAGCCCAAGGAGGTACCCGCTCGTCGTCGATCCGATCATCGACAACGTTAGGCTCTCCAAAGTCCTCATGGACGGAGGCAGCATCCTTAACATCATCTACGCCGAGACCATGGAACTCTTGGGGGTTGATAGGTCCGAGGTTTGGCCCGGTGCGGCACCCTTCCACGGGATCGTGCCCGGAAAGCGAATCCTGCCCCTCGGACGGATCGACTTACCCGTCTGCTTCGGGACTCCCTCCAACTTCCGAAAGGAAGCTCTCACCTTCGAGGTCATCGGGTTCCGAGGAACCTACCATGCGGTGTTGGGAAGACCATGCTACGCCAAGTTCATGGCCATCCCCAACTACACCTACCTCAAGCTCAAGATGTCGGGCCCGAACGGGATCATCACCGTCGGATCCACGTACCGCCACGGGTACGAATGCGACGTGGATTGCGTGGAGTACGCTGAGGCCCTCGCCGAGTCCGAGGCCCTCATTGCCGACCTGGAACGCCTCTCCAAGGAGGTGCCCGATGCGAAGCGGCACGCCAGCAACTTCGAACCAGTTGAGGCGGTCAAGTCCGTCACTCTCGACCCCAGCAACGACGCCAGCAAGAAAGTCCGGATTGGCTCTGAGCTCGACCCCAAATAGGAAGCAGTGCTCGTCGACTTTCTCCGTGCAAACGCCGAAGTCTTTGCGTGGAGTCCCTCGGACATGCCCGACATACCGAGGGATGTCGCCGAGCACTCACTGGACATCAGAGCTGGAGCCCGACCCGTGAAGCAAACCTTGCGCCGTTTTGATGAAGAAAAGCACAGGGCCATAGGCGAGGAGATTCACAAGCTACTCGCGGCAGGGTTCATCAAAGAGGTATTCCATCCCGAATGGTTAGCTAACCCTGTTCTTGTAAGGAAGAAGGATGGGAAATGGAGGATGTGTGTAGACTACACTGGTCTAAACAAAGCATGTTCGAAAGTTCCCTACCCTCTACCTCGCATCGATCAAATTGTGGACTCCACTGCTGGGTGCGAAACCCTGTCATTCCTCGATGCCTACTCAGGCTATCACCAAATCAAGATGAAAGAGTCCGACCAGCTCACGACTTCTTTCATCACACCTTTTGGCATGTACTGTTACACTACAATGCCATTTGGTTTGAGGAATGCAGGCGCCACCTACCAGAGGTGCATGAACCACGTGTTCGGAGAACACATCGGCGGAATGGTCGAGGCTTACGTCGATGACATCGTTGTCAAGACGAAGAAAGCCTCCGACCTCCTCTCTGACCTTGAAACGACATTCAAGTGTCTGAGAGCGAAAGGCTTGAAACTCAATCCCGAGAAGTGTGTCTTCGGAGTCCCCCGAGGCATGCTCCTGGGATTCATCGTCTCCGAGCGGGGCATCGAGGCCAATCCGGAGAAAATCGCGGCCATCACCAACATGGGACCGATCAAAGATTTGAAAGGAGTACAGAGGGTCATGGGATGCCTTGTGGCTCTGAGCCGCTTCATCTCACGCCTTGGCGAGAGAGGCTTGCCTCTGTACTGCCTCTTAAGGAAGGTCGAGCGCTTCACTTGGACCCCCGAGGCCAAGGAAGCCCTCGGGAACCTTAAGGCGCTCCTTACAAATACACCCATCCTGGTGCCCCCCCCCGCAGCAGGAGAAGCCCTCTTGATCTACGTAGCCGCGACCACTCAGGTGGTCAGCGCCGCGATCGTAGTTGAGAGATGGGAAGAAGGGCATGCATTGCTCATCCAGAGGCCAGTCTACTTCATCAGCAAAGTGCTTTTCGAGACCAAAGTCCGCTACCCGCAGATTCAGAAGCTGCTCTACGCAGTGATTCTGACACGGCGAAAGTTGCGACACTACTTCGAGTCTCATCCGGTGACTGTGGTGTCATCCTTCCCCCTGGGGGAGATCATCCAGTGACGCGAGGCCTCGGGTAGGATAGCAAAGTGTGCGGTGGAACTCATGGGCGAAACGCTATCATTCGCTCCTCGGAAGGCCATAAAATCCCAGGTCTTGGCAGACTTCCTGGCTGAGTGGACTGACACCCAGTTACCGACAACTCCAATCCAACCCGAGCTCTAGACCATGTACTTTGATGGGTCACTCATGAAAACAGGAACATGCGCTGGCTTGCTCTACGTTTCACCCCTCGGAAAGCATCTTCGCTACGTCATTTGCCTCCATTTTCTGGCGTCAAACAACATGGCCGAGTACGAGGCTCTGGTTAACGGGCGCATCGCCATCGAGCTAGGGGTCTGGCGCCTCGATGCTCGTGGCGACTCACAGCTTGTCATCGACCAAGTCATGAAGAACTCCCACTGCCGCGACCGGAGGATGGAAGCCTACTGCGACGAAGTCTGGCGCCTGGAAGACAACTTCTACGGGCTGGAGCTCAACAACATCGCCCGACGGTACAACGAGACTGCGGACGAGCTGGCGAAGATAACCTTGGGGCGGACGACGGTTCCCCCGGACGTCTTCTCCAGAGACCTACATCAACCATCCGTCAAGATCGACGACGCGCCCGAGCCCGAGGAAGCCTCGGCCCAGCCCGAGGTACCCTCGCTCAAGCCCGAGAAAGCCTCAGCCCAGCCCGAGGAGGCCCCGGCCAAACCCGAGGTACCCTCGGCCATCAAGGAAGAGGCCTTGCCCGTCGAGGAGGAACAGAATGGGGTCGCGCCAGATCCATACTGGTAGACCCTGTACCTGGAATATCTCCTCCGAGGAGAGCTTCCCCTCGACAAGGCCAAAGCTCGGCGGCTGGCTCAGCGCGCCAAGTCATTCGTCTTGCTAGGTGATGAAAAGGAGCTCTATCACCACAGCCCCTCGGGCATCCTCCAACGATGCATATCCATTGCCCAAGGACAAGAGCTGTTGCGAGAAATACACTCGGGGGCTTGCGACCACCATGCAACACCTCGAGCCCTCATGGGAAATGCCTTCCGACACGGTTTCTACTGGCCAACCGCGGTGGCCGACGCCACTAGGATTGTTCGCTCCTGCTGGGGGTGCCAATTCTACGCAAAGCAGACACGCCTGCCTGCTCAGGCCCTGCAGACGACACCCATCACCTGGCCGTTTGCTGTGTGGGGTCTAGACCTCGTCGGTCCCTTGCAGAAGGCACCCGGGGGTTTCTCGCACCTGCTGGTCGCCATCGACAAATTCTCCAAGTGGATCGAGGTCCGACCCTTGACTAGCATCAGGTCCGAGCAGGCGGTGGTGTTCTTCACCAACATCATCCATCGATTCGAGGTCCCAAACTCCATCATCACCGACAATGGCACGCAGTTCACCGGAAAAAAGTTCCTGGACTTCTGCGACGACCATCACATCCGTGTGGACTGGGCCGCCGTAGCTCACCCCATGACGAATGGGCAGGTGGAGCGTGCCAACGGTATGATTTTGCAGGGACTCAAACCGAGGATCAACAATGACCTCAACAAGTTTGGCAAGCGGTGGATGAAAGAGCTACCCTCGGTAGTCTGGAGTCTGAGGACGACGCCGAGCCAGGCCATGGGTTTCTCGCCGTTTTTTCTAGTCTATGGGGCCGAGGCCGTCCTCCCCACGGACTTAGAATACGGCTCCTCGAGGACCAGGGCGTACGACGACTGAAGCAACCAGATTAGCCGAGAGGACTCGCTGGACCAGCTCGAGGAGGCTCGGGACGTTGCCTTACTACATTCGGCATGGTACCAGCAGTCGCTGCGACGCTACCATGCCCGAAGCGTTTGGCCCCGAGGCTTCCAAGTGGGAGACTTGGTGCTTCGTCTGTGATAGGACGCCCGAGGGCACCACAAGCTCACTCCTCCCTAGGAAGGGCCCTTCATCATCGCCAAGATTTTGAAGCCCGGAACATACAAGCTGGTCAACGACCAAGGCGAGGTCTACAGCAACGCTTGGAACATCCAACAGCTACGTCGCTTCTACCCTTAAGATGTTTTAATTCGTTCATGTACCCCGCTTTCTTTACATACACAAAGTATAACCGTCAAGGAAGGGTCGGCCCTGCCTCAGCAAAGCCCGACCCTCCCTCGGGGGTTAGAAGGGGGGAACCCCCTCTGCGTCAAAATTTTCCTCGGAAAAAATTTTTCTACCAAAACGACCTTTCGTGCTTTCGACTTCTGTATCGATATCGGGATCCTAAAAACGATGAGAGTACACGTAAGCGGCAAGGCCGACCGAGGCGAGGGACTCCTACGCCTCCGGGATACGGATACCCCACTCGTCACCTTCCGCGAAAAGTAACTCTCGCTCGGACAAGTGGTTCTGCTACCAACGAACAAGTCATGGCGCACGAAACAAGAGGAAAGAAAACACAGCTTTATGATACGATGATGAAAGTGTTTAGGCCTCGGCGACCGCAAAGAACACACGCATGCTACAAATAAACTGCTCCAGCAGGATCAGGCATCGGCAGGGGAAGCAGCTGCGCCCTTGGCGCCGTTTCCGCCTTCGGCGAAGTCTGGCCCAGCCTCAGACGACGACGCGGGCGGAAGGATCTCCACCTCGAAGGAGGAGGCCAGCACCATGCTCGGGCCCTCGGCGACCGCGTCAAGCCTCTAGACCTCGGCTAAGGCAGCCTCGTCTTCGTCTGATAGACAGTAACCCTCGCTGACCCGCTCCAAGTCCACGTTGTAGTGGGAAGCGAGCACGACGAAGGCCCGCCTAACGCCGTGGTGCAGCGCCCCGCGGAGTCTGCTGCGCACATGGCCGCCCAAGGCCCGCAGATGACTCTGAGGGGAGCTACCCGAGGGGACGTCGTCAAGGTCAAAGGCTCGACAAAAGCCCGAGATAGCCTCGGATATAGCCACACGGTCGGCCTCATTCTGCTCAGCCGCCCGGGCGTGCGCCTTGACGGACTCATTAAGGGTCGTCTCGAGCTCTGCAGATAGCCGATCAAAATTCTTCAGACACGAGTTGAAGAATGAAGATGAATGGAAGTCGCAAAGCAGGCGAAGCATACCTTCAGCCCGGGCACGCTCCTGCGAGGCCACGACTTGGGCAGACTGGGCAGATCCGACGGCCATAGCCAGGTCCACCGCAAGGGTCCCGGCCCGAGCAGACACCTCGGCCAGCTGACCCTCAAGGGCCTCAGCCCGACCCGTGGCCTGGGCAGCCTAGATCCAAGATTGGTCCTACTCGTCGATGGCCTGGCCAAGCTCCAGCTGCCGCTGTTATGCCTCCGTTCGTGCCAACGCCGCCTCTGCCCGCGCCGCCGCTGCCTCCGCCTTCAGATCATCATAGAGCAGCCGAAGGTCAGCCAGCTCGGTGCTCTGTCAGGCAAGGTGCTCATTAGCCTTGGCAAGCGCGGCCCTCTGGGACCGCAGCGAACCCCAGATGCCGCTCTCGCGGCGGACGAACAGCGACTTGGCGGTGCTTACATCCGCCAGTTCCTGAGCAATAAAGACAAGGTATTACAAAGAATGCCTTGGCCACGCAAGGTATGCGCCTGAAATCCTTACCTGGAGGACCCTGGGAACGTCCCTGGAAAGGATCTCCATGGTCGACCGAAGCGATCCCATCGCCGCCTCGGCATACTCGCGAAGCTCATCCCGAGACTGCTCCTCCTGCTCATCGTTGAGGACGAAGAGGGGTTTCGAGGCGCCGCGGCTCCAGAACCGGAATGCCTACCCACACCACTCATTGGGGTTGCGCCGCGCGGGGATGAGGACACCGCCCCCTGAGACGGGCCGCGGTGTTATGTGCTCCTCCGCCAAGGTGTCGGGTTCCCCTGCAGTCAACACGTCGGGCACCATCGCCGTCGACGCGCTGGGCTCCCCCTCGGCTAAGGTGGCGGGTTTCCGATCGCCGACCTTGGCAACAACGTCCGCCCCCTCCTCAGGGCCAGGAACGGGGGGGGGGGGGTCGGGGACGACCGTGAGCGGCGACGCCCCAACCATCCCGACGTTGGGAGCGATGGATGGCTCCGTGGGCAAATCAGCAACGACCGCGGCAGGAGTCGACGCTGACACCGACGACGCGTCAGGCGGGCTCGGGGCCGCGGTCGCGTCAGTGGCCTCCCCCGACATGACGACCGCTCCGACGGAGGGGTCGGCCTAGGAGGCTTGCTCCATGGCAGCTCGTGCCACCTGGGCCCCCCGCTCGTGAGCATCCTGTGCGGAGGCCAGCCAACCGGCATGGTGCGCCGCGGCACCGGCTGTAGAGGCCGGTACCATCTTAAGGGCCTTTGTGGGGGTCAGGCCGGTCAGGCCCTGCCTCCGCTTGCTGAAAGGAAGAGAGAAATAAAGTTCAAGACACGCGATGAAAGAAGCCAAAACAGAGGCATTCTCAGACACTTACCCGCTCCGGACCAAGGCCAACCGTGCCTACGGGGAGGCCCCTCGGGCCTCGGTCCCTGCAGGCACTGCCAAGGGTTACCCCGCTACCGACTTTGGCGCCGCTCCCACCTCGGGCGCCCGAGGCGCCGAAGGAGCGGCCTGCCCAGGCGTCGCCGTAGCGGCCGGAGGATCGACCTCCTGCACAGCCAGCACGGGCGCTTGCCCCTGGGGGACAGAGGGGTCGGCCTGACTCCCCGGTGTCAACGTAGCTACCTCGGCCAAGGGGTCAGGTGCCCCCTCGGCCTGCCTTCGCTCCTCTGACTAGGACCCTGATGTCCCGGCCTCGGGCACTGATGGTACCAGCCCACTTGGAGGTTGGCACGGCAACCCCTGGCCCGGCCCCGGGTCTGGGCTGATGCCAAGATGGGCCATCATGTCGTCATCCTCGTCATCATCATCGTCATCATCGTCGTCAGGCGTCTCTGGCGACGGCTCCCTCGGGAGCCCGTCACTCTCTTGTCTCCGACGACGCTTCTCCAAGGCATCCCGAGCTCGCATCCGCTCGCGAGCCCGAGCCTTCTCCGCGTCCTTCTTCTTCTTTGTCTTCTCCGCGGCGACCCTCCACGCGGCTCGGTCCACCGCGTCCTCCGGGACCCGCGGCAGGGCAAGTTTATAAAAACTTAACCCCTGGAAGAGCAAAGATCCCAACAGTGGGAATCGAAGGCAACTCGACGCAGTACAGGAGAAGGATCGGATACTTACCAGGGAAACATACCCATGGTCGGGACGCATCGCAGGCTGGGTAAGGGCGCTGACATCCAGCCTCCCTACCGTACCCGCCACCTGCTTGCGGAGGTCGTCGTCGGGGAGGGAGGCCGAGGACATCTACGAGCCCTCCAGATCGACCCCTGGTCTCATCTCCGAGAGCTGCAACCGCCGCTCTGCCAAAGGGAGCACCCTCCAGCGATGGGTAGCGGCAACAACCCCCGCAGCGGTAAGGCCCCCATCTCGTAACTTCTTCAAAGCCTGCAGAATAGGCTGGAGCTTCTCCTGTCTCTCGCGCGTGGCACCCAGCGCCAGTTGCTGCCAGCGGTGGTCACCACTCGCTGAGAAAACGACGGAAGCCTCCCGTCGTTGTTCCGGAGATAAAACCATCGGCGCTGCCACCCCTTGTTCGAAGACACAAGGATGGCAGGGATGTACTGCTGCGCGCGCCCCTGCCTCAGCTGGAGGGTGCAGCCACCGGCCCACACCGCCATACGGACCTTCTTCGCATCCGTCGTAAAAGCGAAGAGCTCCGCGGAGAAGAGGTGGGTCCATAGATCCCAGTGAACCTCGATCCCCAGAAAACCCTCACAAACCACCGCGAAGATGGCCGCTTGCGCAATGGAGTTGGGGTTGAGGTTGTGCAGCTCCACCCCGTAGTGGTGCAGGAGCGCCCGCATAAAGCGGCTCGCTGGCACTCCAAACCCCCGCTCATGGAAGGCGATGAAGCTAACCACGTACCCCGGCGGTGGGGAAGGGACGGCCTCGGTCGGGGCCATCTAGTCCGGCTGCGCCCCACCAGAGAGGGGACGGAGCAGACCATCGGCGACGAGGGCCTCCAGATCCTTCGCGACGATGGTGGAGGAGGGCCACGGGTCGTGCGGCGGGACAACGGTCACCCTGTCAGCCATCACCGAACAGAGGTGGTGGAGGCGGAGGGGATGAGGTGCGCGGTTTCCTTTTCCCTGGCTATTCTCTTAGGTTGTGAAAACCAGAGCAAAAGGCAGGCGCAAATGGCAGAGTGACGAACCACTGCCGGCCCCCCTTCCGAGTATATAAAGGCCCGGGCGAGAACCGTTCAAAACTTTGCCCAAACTCACCGCGAAATTCAAAACTCGAAGGTAAAGCGATCTTTCCGTTCCTTGAACGGCTCGCACGAGCAACGGGCGCCGCGCGAATCGCCCATCCCGTCGCATTAACTCCCCGGCGGAGCAGGCGACACCTCTGGCAGGCGAGGCAGGCGTCGCTTCGCCTCCGCCATGATGACCGCGTCAAAAAAGGTGCGCCACCTTATTTAAATTCATATCCTTCCCCTCCTCCTCTCTCTCTCTCTTGCTACAGGGACCGGGAAAGGGGATGTTGTGGAAAGGATCCTTCTCGGCGAAGGAAGCGGGCCCCGAGCCCTCCTACTGATCAGGGGTTCGAAGGCTGGCCCCTCGCAAGGGTTTCGACAGTCGCCCCAGAGCACTCGGGCTTTAAGCCCATTATTGATCAGGGGTTTGAAGGCTGGCCCCTCGAAAGGGTTCGACAGCCGCCCTAGAGCGCTCGGGCTCCGTGCCCATTACTGATCAAGGGTTCGTAGGCTGGCCCCTCGGAAGGGTTCGACAGTCGCCCCAGAACACGCAGAGTGAGGGATGACTCTGGGTACGTCCGATACATGGCCGAGGCTCGGGCTACACTCCCGAGGTACCCTAGGACATTTCCGAGACCGACAGGAACGATTTGTAATGGAATCCCACCGGAGGGAGGCATCGAGCCCTTGGACCCTGTCGAAGGGGTCTGGGTCCGGTGAATCACCCGTAGGTACTTTTGGAGCGCGCCTCTGGGTCACCAGCCGACCCCTAACGAACAGGGCACGGGCGTCCACTCGGATCACCCGTTAGCAGCTCACTGGAAACACCATGTTCGGCGCCCTCCGAGGGCAACATGGCGCTTTCCCCCCTCCTCCTTGCGGAAAGGCGACGCAGGGGCATATGATAAAAGTCGGGAAAGTCCTTGATTGTCCTCTCACTCCGTGCAGAGGCTCGGGGGCTGCTCTCGCACCCGGCTACTGAAAGGGAAATGTGCCCTTGGGCCATTTCTAAGTATTTTGGTGAGTGAGTGCCAACTCAAGTGCTTAAGTGTGAATTTATGCCATGGATGAATAAAGTGCAAATCAAGAGCAAAGGTATGTTTCTAAGTCTTAGTACATTGGTTTTGTGTACTAATATACTTGTCTAAGTATTGGAAACAGAAAGAAAAGAGTTGGCTGTGTACAGCCAGAAGGCTGCTTCGGTCTGGAGCACCGGACTGTCCGGTGGTGCACCGGACTGTGTCCGGTGCGCCAGGCTGCCTCGGCCGAAGAGGCCGCTCTCGGGAATTTGCTGACGGAGTACGGCTAAAATTCACCGGACTGTCCGGTGTGCACCGGACTGTCCGGTGAGCCAACGGTCGGCCGGGCCAACGGTCGGCCGCGGATTCTGCGCGCGACACGTGGCCAAGCCAACGGTCGGAAGGGGGCACCGGACTGTCCGGTGTGCACCGGACATGTCCGGTGCGCCAACGGCTCCCAGATCTGCAACGGTCGGCTTCGCCATTTAAGGAAAGGAATCGGGCACCGGACACTGTCCGGTGTGCACCGGACTGTCCGGTGCGCCCGATGACAGAAGGCAAGGATGGCCTTCCAGATTTGTTCTCAACGGCTCCTAGCTGCCTTGGGGCTATAAAAGGGACCCCTAGGCGCATGGAGGAGAACATCAAGCATTCCTACAACATTCCTAAGCACCAAGACATCGATCTCACGCATTCGTTTCATTGTGATAGCATCTAGAGCTCTTGTTGAGTTGCGAACTCTTTGAGTTGTGTTGCGAGCTCTTGTTGCGACTTGTGTGCGTGTTGTTGCTCTGATCTTTTGAAGTCTTGTGTGCGTTGCTCATTCTCCCTTTGCTCTGTGTTCTTTGTGAACTTCAATTGTAAGGGCGAGAGGCTCCAAGTTGTGGAGATTCCTCGCAAACGGGATTGAGAAAAAGCAAGCAAAACACCGTGGTATTCAAGTGGGTCTTTGGACCGCTTGAGAGGGGTTGATTGCAACCCTCGTCCGTTGGGACGCCACAACGTGGAGTAGGCAAGCGTTGGTCTTGGCCGAACCACGGGATAAACCACTGTGTCATCTCTGTGATTGATCTCTTGTGGTATTGTGTTTTGTTGAGACTCCTTTCTAGCCACTTGGCATTTATTGTGCTAACACTTAACAAGTTTTTGTGGCTATAAGCTTAAGTTTTACAGGATCACCTATTCACCCCCCCCCTCTAGGTGCTCTCAATGACCAAACTGTTGACAGCGTCAACAAACCAGCTTGATAACTTGGAACCTGACCATGCACCCGGGCTACGGCCAGGCCGCATGAGGGAACGATCAGACCGGCCGAGGCACCATGAAAAGCATTCAGACCTCAGAGGAGTCAAACCACTCCTCCGAGGCCTCGGGGGCTACACCCGGCGGGTGCGCTCGCGCGCACCCACCAGAACAAAGCAAAACCAAGAAAGGCCGGTCCCCTCACCGAAAATGCGGCAAAAGCCTCCAAGCAAGTACCAACACTCCCTTCGAGGCTCGGGGGCTACTGTCGGGTACCATAATTAGGGGTACCCCCAACACTCCTAATCACGGCTGGTAAACACCCTCAGACAAACTGACGGGCGCGGTTCAAGTTAAGGCTTCGTCTACCCAAGGGACGCCACCTCACCCGAGCCCAGCCTCGGGCTAGAGAAGTAGTCCCAGACGAGTTCACGCCTCGCCCGAGGGCCGTCTCAGGCAGCGGGCACCCCCTCGGCTCTTCCGAAGACCGGCTCGGGCAGGCTTCATTGTGAAGCAACCTTGGCCAGACTGCCTCACCAACCGACCGCTTCGCAGGCGCATTCAATGCAGGGGACGCCTGACGCCGTATCCTGACACACGCGCCTCAGTCGGCCAGGCTGAAGTGATCGCAGTCACTTCGCCCCTCTTCTTTACTGTCCGATATGACGAGAAAACAACACCGCTCGCCCCGCTCCGACTGCCGTGCCAACCACCCAGGCGAAGACTGACAACAAGTCACGATCAACCACCGAGTTCGGCCTCAGGCGCAACAGGAAGCTCCGCCTCGCCCGACCTCAGGCTCCGGCCTCTGGAGGAGGTCTCCGCCTCGCCCGACCTCAGGCTCCAGCCTCGGGAGGAGGTCTCCGCCTCGCCCGACCCCCGGACTCGGCCTCGACCTCGGTCTCGGGAGGAATCACGTCCTTGCCCGACCCCGGCCTCGGCCTCAAGAGAAGTCTCCGCCTCGCCCGACCTTGGGCTCGGACCGACCGCGCCAACAGGGGATACATCATTACCCTATCCCTAGCCTGCTTAGGCTACAAGGAACAAGACTGGTGTCCCATCTGGCTTACCCCGGCGACGGGTAATGATGGTGCCCCGCATGCACCATGACGCCGGTGGCTCTCAGCCCCTTACGACGGCAAGGAGACGTCAGCAGGATCCTTGCCGCACTGCCAGCTGTGCTCCTACAGGACTCAGGCGCTCCTCCGACAGCCACGCTATCACGTGTACAGGGCTCAAGCTCTCCCCCGACAGCCACGTTGGCATGTACACAAGGCTTAGGCATCTCTCTGTCGGACACGTTAGCGCGTAGCTACACCCCCCATTGTACGACTGGACCCTCTCCTTGCGTCTATAAAAGGGAGGTCCAGGGCCATCCTAGAGGGGGGTTCGCGCGGGGGGAAGGAGCGAACGAACAGGCTCCCTCTCTCTCTCTCCCTCTCGCGACGTGCTTGTAACCCCTACTATGAGCGGCACCCCTGGTGCAGGATAATACAAGGCTTGCTCCACATCTTGTGTTCCATCCCGCGCCAACCCATCTGGACAGGGACACGCAGTGACAATCTCACTCGTCGGTCCAGGGACCCCCCCGGGTCTGAAACGCCGACATGTATATACATATAGATTTTATTTATTTGTACAGGAAGTTACAATTGATCCGAGGTTGGTACCTAAAGTTGGTATGACATTCAGTGGTGTGGATGAAGCATATCAATTTTATAGTAGGTATGCATATGAAGTTGGCTTCCCATTGAAAAGTATAGGGAACGGAAAAATTGTAAGTGGTTGAATTGCTCGATGGAAGGAAAGAGTGCAGTAAGGGGAATATCAAAACCAAAGGTACGTAATACCAGCTCGACGTGGACACAATGCAAGGCCGGTATGAAACTTAAAAATAATTTATGATGATGCCAAAGAGACAGTTATATCGGTGCATATTGATCTGTTGCACTTGGATCATAATCATGAATTTTTTTTAAGAAGGATACAGAAAAGAATCAATTACAATGCAACAAGACACATGATCCTGAATACATGGAGTTCATAAGTTCAATGCAGGAGAGTCGAATCCCGCAGCATTGTATTATGGATTATGTTTCAGAAATGCACGGTGGTCCTGAGAGTGTGCCTGTAATAGCACAGGACATGTATAACCTGTAAGTTTATAATATTTTTAGATTCTAATTCAGAATTGAAATTTGCATAAATGTTGGTGCCCAATGCTAATATTGATAATAATTTCAGGAAAAAGGCAAAGCAACGAGAGAGAAATACAAATGATGTGGCTAAGCTACTATCTTTTTTTTGCATCATGCAAAAAGGATAATCCACAAATTTTCTCTGACTTCCAATTGGATAAAGAAGGAAATATTTTGAGCATATTTTGGTCACATGCAAGCCAGCAAGGGGACTACATGGATTTTGGTGATGCAGTTACATTTGACACAACACATAAGACTAATCTGTATGAAAAACCACTAGGTATGTTTGTTGGTTCAAATCACCACCTCCAGTGCACCATATTTGCTTTCACATTATTGGGCGATGAAACTGTTGATACATTTGAATGGGTATTCAACGCCTTCAAAACATGCATGGGAACCGAAGGGCCACGAGTGATGCTGACAGGTACGACTGATAATAATGCAGGAAATGTATATACATAAAATATGTCTTAAATTTGATTTTATTTTATTTCTGACATGGAATAAGATTCATACAATTTTGACATCTATGAATGCAGATCAAGATCCAGCAATGCCAGTAGCACTCGAGAGGGTTTTCCCACACATAATACATCAGTTGTGTCTATGGCATGTGCAAAATAGGTATATGCCTTTTCTAAATGAGTTGTATGCAAGGTTTGAGGAAATGGACTTTAAGACAAGGTTCCAATCTATAATACATCATCCTTTGACTGAGTTGGAGTTTGAGACTGCATGGTCAATGCTACTTGAAGATTTCCATCTGCACGATAACATTACCCTCAACAAGATGTATGGAATACATAAGGATTGGGTGCCTGCCTTTTTCAAGAATCATTATTGTGGGCTAATGTTGCCTACACAGCGTAGCGAAAGCATGAACAAGCTTGTGCAAAGTGCACATGTCGATGCAAACACTCCGCTACATCAATTCGCCAAGCAAATGATTAAGCTTCTACACAGTAGAAAGATGAAAGAGTCAAAAGAAGCAGTGGGAAGCATGGTGAGGACAAATTGTTATGAAGTATATTTATACCTTAATATAAGTGTCATCTAATTTGAATTATATACGACACAGGGTCAAAAGGAAACAAACACGCTATATATGTTTGAGATAAGGGTTGCAAGAACATACACAAGGGCTGTGATGAATAAATTCTAGGAGTCTTTGAAATATGCAACTGCATTCAAGATAATGCATGATCAAGAAGGGGGTGCAAATGATTGGGTAGTGCAACATACAACAAGATCGAATAAAATTGTGTGGGGACAACACCAATTCAAAGTGACAGCTGATGAAGAATCAGGAAAGTATACGTGTGAATGCAAACATTGGGAACATACAGGTATGGAGTACGAAATAGTAATTATATACCTTTATATGAAAAACATATAAAAAAATTCTTATGATCGTTATTGTTTTTATAGGGCTATTCTGTGTACATGTACTACGCGCGTTTATGCATCTTCAAATTGAACGGATACCTAAGGAATACATTTTACAAAGATACACGTACTCAGCAAGGCAAGATGTTCCATTTTGAAGAGATGATAGGAATTTGAAGGGAAAGGATGGAGAAACAAAATCATATAGACAAAAGATGTTGCTAAAAAAGCAATGAAAGTAGTGCATCATGCTAGTTTATCAAAGGCAGGTAATGATAGAGCCCTAGAAGTAATGGATGAGCTTCTTGAGGTACTTTCACGTTTGGAGACAGATATAGAAGTTGAGGAGACTTGTGGAACTAGTGGGGGAGATGGTATACATATATGTGATGTTTTAATGTAGATATTGTTAACATATTATTCATCCTAATTCATTGATGAGGTATAAAACAATAAAATTTTAGGACGATGATGAAGATAATAGAGACGTTGAAAGAGATGGTGAATTGGGTGAAAGGAATAACAAGGTTTTGATTATATTGTTGTGTATGTTGATTTGTAACTGATGTATACTGAGCTTTGAACCAATTTTTCAGGAAATTCAACACGTATCTAATATACTTGAAGGGGGTGTGGACAATGTTCAAATACCTATACCGATACGTTCATTTGAAGAGGTAATAACTTTAACAATTATATTGATTTGCGGTTGTACATACAAATGATTTATTGGTTTGTGTTATTGGCTTACGATTGACCTTAAAAATGTGTTGGTGGGTACAAGTTAATTTGTAGGATCACACGGATATGAATGAGAGTGCTGACCATGAACAAAATGATCATGCCAGAAAGGTAATAATGGTATTAGACTAAATGTGGGACTACATAATATTATGTGCTGAAAAATATATACTGTTGAATTGCAGAAACTGGATTTTGTAGTCGATGGGATAAGCTTGGCAAGACCAAATAACTCAAAACCTAAAGGAAGAACAATAAAGGGGAGTGAACAAAAGGTTATTAGATTGGGAGCAAAAGGTACAAAGAAAATGAACAGGAAATGCCAGAAGTGTGGAATTGCTGATGGTCACAACAGTAGGACATGTTTGTCATTGGAGGAGAATAGATTACAGTTGGCTAGCCTTGCTGGACGTAAGAGAGGACGACCTCCTTGATCTAAGAACAAGGTTGGACGTAACGCTCCTCATTGGAATGAGACAACAACATCAAAAAAACACGCAATTGATTACGATAACAGTGAGTCAGGCAGTGATTAGTATGTTGTATGTGATACGAACAATTCTTTTTTGCAATAAACATTGCATGTGTCACAAATGATTTATATACAGTTGGTTGTTGAAGTCTAGTAAATGTAGCATATATTCCTTACTAATGTTGCATTATTGGTAATGATAAAACATCGTATACAACCTGATATGATAATTGTATAATAAATAAACTATATGACCAGAAATGTAATGAATGAGCAATATGCATCGTGAATAACAAAATAACAAAGAGTATAAAAATGATCGACATACCAATAAGTATATAGAAAAATTAACCAAAAGTATAACCTTAAATGAATTGGTCATAATATTAAGAAATGTGGTATGCATAAATAATGTAAGCAATTAACAAAAGAAGAACTTCATAACATCTAAAAGATCATATTTAAGCCCACTAACGTAAATGCATCTGATGTTCATAAGATATAAAAGCATCGTCACAGCCTAACCAAAAGTATCCGACCAACTGATATTCACAAAAGTACCTGCGTAACAACCTAAGACAAGGTAGCATAACAACTGTTCTAAACATCACATGTAAGGAAGCTTCCTAACATTGTTAACTAACAAGCTTGACCAAAATACCACAGTATGATACATGGCACAAACATAAATCTCTGGATCTCTATTGGAAGTGACATCGCCTTGTTCATGCGATGGAATGTGAGATAATATAGGGCATGAGCACGTAGGTCTTGAGAATTGTCCTGCAATACAAGCATATCATTAATTATACACGTGTATAGCTAACATGTACAACGATGGCAACCTGAAGATAAATATTTAGCATAATCACTTACTGGTTGAGTGTAAGAAGTGAGGCCACCTGAATTGTGATCATAATACTTCATGTAACTCATTACATAAAAGCCACAGTCGTTTGACCTTGTTCTCATTGTTGGGCAATTTGATGGCATATCCATTGGAAAGTTACCAAATTTGGGGAAGGATGCATTGGGGCAAACATGTTGTAACGCTTTGCTCAACCTACTCATTATAACCCTAGCCCATGGGAATTTCCTTCCACCTAAATAGATTGGGTCATAATTGTAGTCCTTCCATGTAGTGCCACCGAGTTCTATACCATACGGATTCGAATCTAAAATGTGTATACACCGATGCTGTAGGTTGATTACATACAGTGTCCAATGTCCCCTACTAAGCATAGGTACCAATATCTGTTGATGAAAAAAATGTAAATAAGTTACATGTTGCTGTTACACTGCCATGATGAGTAAAAAGTACAGTTAATAAGAATATGTGTTTGCAAAGGAAATATACTAATGAACCTGTGAAAAAAGAATACTGAGGCTTACCGACTTGCATTTATCCAGATTTACCAACGAAGGCAGTGTGTTATGTAAGCAATTCTGTAATACATTTTGGTCAAACGGCTGAGGATTCTTACTATGACGTTCCTGCTCTTCAAAATTTAGCAGAGCCTAGAAACAACATAGAGAGTATGTAAGTATATTCAGTGAATAATTACAATAACTGTGAAGAAGAACATACCCCAACATTGACATCAAGTAATAATCTGTTAGAAGTCATAGTTCGACGATGATTTTTGGAATCATCACGAACACACTCAATGAAGCACTGCATGAACACGTTCTCAAGACACTTCCCCTCTGCGAAAGATTCATAAATATCGAGACAGTTTCCACTGTATTCACCGTAATCTATGACAACCCTGTATGAAGAATATAGTTATATATTCATATTACATGCATGAAACAAACTAATAAATACGGTCTTCGTAATTTGTGTAACGTGTACCTGCTTTGGTCAATGTCCTTGGAACAGAGTAAATTCCACAGAGAACGAACGCAATCGAGCTCTGTAAGGAGAGGAGCAGTTCCAGAAAGTGATGTCCCTTTTAGTGTATCAACCTGAGATGCAACCTGGTTATAAGTGTTTGAACATTAGAATAATTAGTTTAATGGCATAAAGTGCATTATAGAAGATGTATGTTATTATACTGACATGAGGAGTTGGGGTCTGATCAAAGACTGGTCCACTGTCATTGTGTTCCATTTCATCCGTTGCCATTTCACCTCTCTACACAAAGGTATATGATTAGTAAAATTATGTAATATGTATTGTACTAATGTAATCGTAAAATGGAATTATAACATGAGACAAGGACTGCTAAACAAACACGGTGTCGCAAAAATTTCGGCAAATGGGTCGACATATTTGATCTCGTAAAGGTGCAAGCTGGTGTGGGTTGAGGTGTGATATTTGTGTTCCTCAACATGTTGTTTCAAACATCAAAGCAGAAATCCTATTGACAAATAGTGTGGTCCGTATCCAGCTAAAAAGTAATATGCAAACAATGTACGAATGATGCATAAAAAAGCTCATGGGGTTGGATATATTACCTGATGTCATGTATCAACGTCCGCTTCGTCAGGACAAGTCTCCAATACTCTATGAATATGCTGTTGTCTTTCATGAATTTCTTCAAAATGAGTACCACCCAGCTGGGTCTCAAGCTGTGATGCTTGGGATGACAGATCCGGTGTGGGTTGGGTGGCATGGACAGTGTGTCCTTATGCAAAATTATATTGTAAATAATGTAAGTCAAAACTTGCATTATAGATCAAATGTTGCTGCATATACTAAAAATAACAAAATGTTGTTTACTGTACATATAAAAAACCCTATGCACATGTAGTCTGTGAAAGGTTCTGAATGTATAAAAAGTGATAATTATATGACTGACCTGCTGAATCAACCGAATTCCTCGATTGTTGTGGCTCATCTGTCTCGTTTTCTAAATTATCAGACTCGACACGTAGTACCTCGTCGATTAGCTCTATAAAGTTGTCTGCTATGTCATATTGCTTCTCAATAATTTTGTTAATGCTGTCTTTTATGGCTAAGCATGCCTTGTCAACCTCCAAGTCATATACAACAAGTTTCTCTGTGAATTTAGATCGATGATGAGGTGGGAGCTGGTTGATCTTACTTGACATCATCTCCTTAATCGATGAAAGTTGGATGTTAAAGGTGGGCCGAGGAGTAGGGGCAGGGCGCGATGCATCAAAAATGTTGGTCCTGCACTTCAGCTGGTTGTTCAGCAAAAATAATAAGAATCCATCACAACACTCCTATTCCATTTGTTCCATAAATCTTAAAAATAGATGTATATAATACAACAAAAACTTGCCTCGGATTAGCGATCGAGCTTAGGTACAACTGAATAGCATGTCTCGGTCGAGCTTTGAAACTAAAATATAAAATGTAAGTGAAAGTTGAACTGGACCATGAGTTTGTAATGCAAACAATGGTACTCAAAACAAAGCACATATATTTGACATAAAATTTGTCATAAAATACACTTGTTTAAATATGAATAACTTACTTCACAATATCTGAAAGGTTCGGACCCATGGCGTGCCTTCCTCTTGTCGGCTTTAGTCAAAGCTTTTATGATATTCTTATCGAAGAATTTTATGCGAGGTGTACCAAGCTTATTTTGGGGGGCAACGGCTGCATGCAGGTGATCCAGGTAGTACAGCTACATAAAATTTTTTAATATGCAATGGCCGTGTAAGTAAACATAACAAACATCATAAAATATGTTATATCATGCCCCACAATGAGCAAAAAAAATTGCAATATATGTACATAAGAGAAACTCTATACTTACAAGGACACAATTGAGCATCCGTATATAGTCGTGGTGACATTTGTGGTGCTTCGGTTATGCCACTTTTTTGCAGCTTCACAAAGGTCATTAAAAATAAGCTGACACCAATCAGTCTCGTGGAAACGGTGCATTTCTTCTGTCAGAAGCACTTCATGGTTTGTTATGCCCCAGCTAGCAGTTGGAAACAACAAATGATTGAATAAGATAAGGAAGAAACATCTGATGGAAAGATCATCATCCTCGCCTTTCCTTAAACGATCCTGTAGCAATGTCACATTGAACTCGTCTTTAGCCAAACCAAGCTCTACCCTCAAGTTACTTGCTGCAACTGCTTCATCAATCCCCAATGGTTTTCCACCGCCATGATTTGGTACACCAAGGATAAGATGCACAATGTCCTTTGTGATTTTTAGTTCCTTTCTGGACCAGGACAAATTGTCATGTCCTTGTGGTCAAGCTTATCCATCAACCATTGAAGGTGCGATCTACTACACAACGCATCTACTGTCATATCAAGAATATTAGAGAAACCTTTACGTCTTATGGCCTGACGTTGTCTTTCATTCAATATGTGAATGCTTGCAATGACATCTTGTGGGTTGCACCTGACATTGAGCCTCTGTTATAAAATATAGAACCAGAAACAATTTTGTTATTATAAAAAAATAATATTTAGAAGCTTACGAATAGAAAATTGTTTGTTGAGTATGCATAAAACTAACCTGTCGGGGAAGATCCTCAGCTTTTATCCTCTTTGTCATAACTTTTCTTAGAACTCTTGTATGGCTTTTAGAAACATTACGCTTCTTAACAGCTGGCATGAAGTCATCTTCATCAGAATCCAGCTGTATTGTTTTATTGATCAAAGTTTGACTGTTAACATTTGGAGGATTTCCCACTTCTGGACATGGATTAGACTGTTCTGTGCACGAAATGTCAACACTGAAACACTCCTGGCTTGACTGAATTGTTATACGTTTGGGATTTTTCGGAGGACGGTCCACGTGCTTCATTTTTTTAAGTCAAAACTGCATGCATAATACACAAAACTGTAAACATTAATCTGTTGGATATGTGGATGTATTGATTGTGTGGTATGATTGAATAAATTAACCTAATTGTTTTAAATATCAAGCATAAAGCAATCTGTAAAATTTTGCATGGTACTTATAATAATAATGGTAATAAACATCATTAAACATTTCATCTAGTTACACTTGCATACATATACTGTCCTATTCTATCATCATAAACATCTGAATATGTTTCAATAAAACAGACCTTGCTGTAACCAATAATGTATTAACTATAGACATCTGGAATAAATAAATGTATGCACTAAACATATATGAAATTTTGAATAAATCATATACTCTATCAACGACAACTAATTGACTGCTCCTTTACTAAAAACAGTTGCATACATGTTCTGTCCTGTTCTACAATCATAAAAATCTGAATATATTTCAATAAAACAAAAACTTGTTGTAAACAGTAATGTATTAACTATAAACTAATGAATACATAAATTAATGCTTATCACTAACCATATAAGAAAATCTGCATAAATAATATACTCTACCAAAAACAACTAATTGACTGCTCCTTTACAAAAATCACTTGCATACATGTTCTGTCCTGTTTTATAATCATAATAAACTGAATATGTTTGAACAAAACAAAACTTGCTGAAAACAAGTAATGTATTAACTGTGAACTAATGGAATAAATAATGTCGTGTTTTATAATCATAAAAAACTGTATATGATTCAATAAAACAATACATGCTGTAAACAGTAATGTATTAACTATAAACTAATAGAATAAATAAATGTATGCAGTCACTAAAAATATATGAACTTTTGAATGAATCATATACTATACAAAAAACAACTAGTTGACCACTCCATTACCACTCGAACATCATCTATGTAAAAAATTAACTTGAACTGAGATGCATAAACATGTATTCTAATGTGCGTAACCACCTGTGTAAATGTGCGTAAATGTATTAATGCAACTGCATAAATATTTGTCACCAGTCGTAATCCTTAGAATGCACTATGAACAGAAAAACAACACATTTGTATAGGAGATCGATTTACCTTTTTAGTGTTTGCTATCTTTGTTGACGGTCGACGACGATCCCAGGTAATGCGACTAGCTAGGGTTCGGAAGAACCCACCGTAGATGGTTGGGGAAGGGCTACCCGTTGGAGCGGCACTCGTTGACGGCGGAGAATGTCGAACGACGGCGGAGAATGTGGAAGCACTCGCGTCGGCGGAGAAACTGGGTTTTCTCCGATTTGGACTCTCGTCTCTAGTTGCAGCAGCGAGGATAGAGGAGCTCGACTTGGGGTCGATAAGGAGGCGCCACTCTATCCCCGATTGCGCCTGGATCAACTACGAGCGGCGGATGGAGCGGAGTCGTTGGAGAGGGCGGAGTCAGCGGAGAGACCTGGTGTCGCGCGGAGAGGGTTGGGGTTTTGTGGTGGTGTAGGCGATTATGGAAACTGAGACTGGGAGAAGAAAGAGGAGCTAATGGCGGCAGCACGTCATTATATATGGAATGTGAAAAGTCCGGTCGGCTGTCAGTGCACGTGCGTTCATATTTGGCTGGGGCTTCTTGTAGCTAAATAGAGCCCAAGGCTTTAAATACATATACTATATATATACATATATAATATTTTTTTGAATATGACAAGATTGGTGCATGATAAATAATTACTCTGCTCAAATTTTATATTATGTTCACCTCAAATAATAAAAGTTAAAACTAGAAAATTACAGTTCTCATGGAAAAAAATACATGTTTTCCATGAGTGTTACCTCAAATAATGAAACTTAAAACTAGAAAATTATGTTCACCTCAAATAATTAATCTGCCCAAGAGTGTTACCGTTTTTTATATGGGGATCGTCTTTACTCGAGATCGTATGGAAAAGACATGTTTTTTAAAGATTAAGCCTTGCCACTGATACATGTATATCCCATACGCCAACACGCCAAGTCAGCTAACAAGTAGCCGGGGGCGGATCTGCGTCCGGGGCTGCCTGGGCTGCAGCCCCGGTCGTGGCCCAACTACAGCGAATAGGCGAGCGGTCACAGCCCATTAGGCCACGCAATCGTCGTCCAGCCGCCAGCTCGCCAGTACACATCTATGTCTTCCTCTATCTCTAGCCGGCAGCCGCCACTACGCAGCTACGTCTCCCAACAAGCTCCAGCCGCCACTTGCCTACTTGACTCGTGCCGTCTCGCGCACGGAGGCCGGAGGCCGAAGGCCGGAGCACCGCCGTGGGCTCGCGGCGCCACGGGCGCTCCCTCCTGGTCCTGGGCTCTTGGCCGGCTGGCCTCCTTCCGTGAAGCAAAGCAAGCAAGCAGTGAAGCCTCCTGGCAAGCAGTGAAGTCGTGAAGCAAAGCAAGCAAGCAAGTCGTAGCAAGCAAGTAAGCCCGGAGAGCAAGTCCACGGCCGGGCGGGCACGGACTGCAGACAAGCAAGCAAGCAAGCCGAGCAGACTGCAGACAATCAAAGCAAGCAGTGAAGTCGTGACTAGTACGCATTGATTATTGTATTTCTAGAATCCATATCGATTTACTTTGGGCTACAAATTTCTTGAATGTTTAAATTATATCTTGCTTCTTGTGTCATATTAAACATCAATTATATGTTTTTGTTTGATTTAAAAAAATTGTAGCCTTAGTTTAATAGCCCCCTCTTGGATCAATCCTGGATCCGCCACTGCATGTAGCTAGGATTTTTTTTGAATAGGGAATATATTGAAATATTCCAGCTTCTGCACCAATAGATGCATGTGGCTGTTCAATTATTACATCTCAAACTAAAACACACAATGTTTAATATTTTAAGAACAACCATATTTCGAAATCTACTAAAAACCAATTCAATTACTAAAACTCCATCCGTTGTATGAGAAAACTTGCATCATTGTAGTCTCAAGCGCGCGACATTCCCACTTGATTTGTGTCATGTTTTCCTCTTTTTGCAACACGGACCATTGTTTTATCCAGTGGGTTCCTCTGAACACTACCTACATAGGAGTAGAAACTAGTATATTGTTAAAAATAACATCATTTCGACATAGCCATTGTCGGTGTTTCGGACCCGGGGGGCCCTCAACCGGACCGACTAGTGAATTTTAGTGCCGCGTGCCCCTGTCCAGATGAGTTGATGCAAGATGGAACACAAGCGAAGGGATGAGGCTTATATTATCTTGCACCGGGGGGTGCTTGCAGTAGGAGTTACAAGCGTTGCGAGAGAGCGAGAGCGAGAGAGATAGAGATAGAGAGAGGGTTCGGCCTGGAGGTGAGCTGTCTGAGTCTGCCTCTACCGCGTCTCTCTTACTCTGCCTGCCTCTGCTCGCCTGCCTTCGCCCGTTCGTACGTCGCACGTTCGTACGTTTCTTCTCTCCTTTCTCTTTTCCCCCGGAAGGACCTGGACATCCCCTTTTATAGATATAAGGAGATGCCGAGCTGTACAATGGGGGTGTAGCTATGAGCTAACGTGGCTGGCGGAGAATTGCCTTGAGCCCTGTACATGTACCAACGTGGCCGTCGGAGAAGTGCCTTGAGCCCTGTAGAAGCACAGCTGGCTGTGCGGCATGGATCCTGCTGACGTTTCCTTGCTTCCGTAGGGGGTTGAGAGCAAACGACGTCATGGGCGCACGCGGGGAACCATCATTACCTGTTACCGGAGTAATTTAGATGGGACACCGGTCTTGTTCCCTCGTAGCCTGAGGCGGCTAGCTAGGGATAGGGTCATGATGTATCCCCTGTAGCGTAGTTGATTCCGAGGCCTGAGATCGGGCGAGGCGGCGACTCCTTCCGAGGCCGAGGCTGAGGTCGGGCGCGGATGTGACTCCTCTCGAGGCCGAGGCTTGAGGTCGGGCGAGGCGGAGACCTCCTCCCGAGACCGAGGCTGAGGTCGAGGCCCGGGGTCGAGCGAAGCGGAGACCTCCTCCCGAGGCCGAGGCTGAGGTCGAGACCTGGGGTCGGGTGAGGCGGAGCTCCTTGTTGCGCCCGAGGCTGAACTCGGGAGTGGCCGCGACTGTTGTTAGTCTTTCCCTGGTGGTTGGCACAGTAGTCAAAACAGGATGAACAGTGATGTTTTTCTGTCAGAATCGGTCAGTAAAGGGGCGAAGTGACTGTGGTCACTACGACCTTGCCGACTGAGGCGCGCGTGTCAGGATAAGGTGTCAGGCGATCCCCGCATTAAATGCGCATGCGATACGGTCAGTTGGGAAGGCGATTCGGCTGAGGTCGCTGCACGACAAAGTTCGCTCGAGCTTAGCCTTGGGTGAGACGGGGGTGTGTCTGCTGACTGAGGGGACCCTCGGGCGAGGCGTGAATTCGTCCGGGACTACTGTCCTCTCCCGAGGCTGGGCTCGGATGAGGTCGCGTCCCTTGGTAGACGAGGCCTGCGCTTTATCAGTCGTTTATGGTTTGTTCTGAAGATATTTTCCAGCTGGATTAAGGAGCATTGGGGGTACCCTTAATTACGGTCCCCGACAGCCATATTGCCCAACACAAGGTGCATGCTCCTTCCCAGATTTTGTACTTAAGTGTATCATCCACCCCATTCAACCAGTTTCCAAACATATGTTGTATGCTTAAAGGTGGTGATATGTTAAAGGAGATTTGTACCCCTCTCCAAATGCATTTAGCAATAGAACAATCCAAGAAGAGATGTTGAACGAATTCATTTAAACTGCATCCAACACTTTAAACTCCCTTTCCAATGTTTTCTCGCTAGATTATCTTTAGTTAGAGCAATGTTCTTGATCAAATACCACATAAATATCTTAATTTTCAAAGGTAATTTTAGCTTCTATATGGGGTGATTTTGTTGTACAATATGTGGAGCGATAAAGGCTTTATACATAGATCGTACTGTGAATCTCCCATGTTTCTGTAAGGACCAAAAGAACGTATCTCTTTGAGTGGTAAGTTGGACGTTGATGACTCTTGCTACCACTTGGTGCCATGCTATCAAATTTTGTCCCACCACTTGGTGCCATGTAGCTAGGATAAACTCTCTTTTACACGGTTACACCTGCATGAGAGTCAAACTAACTTTTCTGAGATCAAAATATAGATTTTGAGCGAGACTTCTAACCATATAAGTGACTTAGGCCCTGTTTATTTCGGATTATAATCTCTCTAGATTATATAATTCAGCACAAATAATCCAATAGGTAAACAAACACCTAGATTATGTGTTCAAATTATATAATCTAAATCCTAGATTATGATAATCTCATAATCTCCTCAAGAGTAGCTTATTTGAGATTATTTTGGCAAAAGTCCCACTACCCATTGTTATGTAAATAGAAATTACAATATATACCATCCTTCTTTTCTCACCTCACATAAACAAACAAGGGTACTGCTGTCTTTATGAATAATCTACATTTGTATAATCTAGACTAGCAAACAACTACATATAGATTATAATATATCTAGATTATAATCTAAATTATATAATTTAAATTATAATCCAGATTATATAATCTATAAGCTGAAACAAACACACCCTTAATGCTGAATTTCACTCAACAACCCGGTGTATTTTACTCTTGTTTATTCGCCAATTTATTCCTTCTTAGTTTCTTACAATAAAATGCAAACACACTACACAGTACTTCGGCTTATATAGGTCGGTGAGCTAGATCGAAGCGGCTGACGCAGCTAGCATGCATGTCTGCTCTGAACTGAGTCGAGAAATCCAATCAAGCGTAGTCCTTGACCATGCTGGTGTAGTTGGAGAGTTTGTCGTAGTAGCGGTCCCAGATCATGAAGCCGCCGTAGTTGTCCGCCTTCTGCGCGGACGGCGCGACGTCGTAGTAGACGTTCTTGGGGTGCACCCAGCCGTGCGTCATCTCCGACGCCGTGAGGCCGACGTAGAACCTGGTGGCCGGGTACGCCGCCGTCCACTCGTCCCACGCGAGGTGCCACCTGGCCTCGCAGTCGGCGTCGTCGTAGATCCGGACGTGGACGCGCTCGAAGATGCCCGTGTCGAGCGCGCGGCGCAGGTAGCCGGCGGGCGGGAACCCGCAGCGCGGCGTGGCCGTCAGGTGCAGCGGCTTGCCGGGCCCGCCGCGGATGTTGTGCTTGGCGAGCTCGAGCGCCAGCACGTCGTAGCGGTCGGCGGGCGAGCCGCGCTCCAGGAACAGGTCGACGCCGTCGAGCCACGCGTCGCCGAAGGGGCGGCGCACGCCCGGCTTCGACCCGCCGAGGAAGGCGTTCCAGAGGTAGTCGAACAGGTCCAGCGCCGCCTGCGTCGACGGGAGCGAGTAGCCGGAGCCGAAGCCGCCGACGGAGAGCGTCACCGGCACGCCCACGAACTGGCAGTGCTTGATGTCGTCCCCGATGCCGGCCGTCGGGTGGCCCGACAGGTCCAGGTGGTACTGGTAGCCGCCGCGCTGCGGGCCGTAGACGTCGAGGAAGGACATGATCACCATGGTGTAGAGGCCCGAGTCGCAGGCCTCGCGCAGCGTGCCCTCGGCCTTGTTCCGGCCCCAGAACACGGTCACCTGCCCGGTCTTGTTCCCCGCGGCCGTGGCTGGGCCGGCCAGGGAGACCAGGGCCACCGCAAACAAGGCTAGCTGGAGGGCCGCTGACGACGCCCTCCTCCGCCGTCCTCCGAGCGCCGCCATTGGTGGATACATGGATCGATGATGGTTTCTTGTTACTGCTGCTTGCTTCTTGCTCGATCGTCCTATTGCTTGATCAGTGGTGTGGAGAATTAGGTAGAATCGAGTCAGCTATTTATAGGATCGGAGGAGCAGAGTACATTCGAGGGAGAGAGAGACGCGTGGAATTCAGCTGCTGAGAGTTGACCGGGGCACGTTTTTCAGCCAGCTAGCTAGGTTCTGATTGTTCCTTCTCCGGCCGGACCGGACCCGTGTGGAATTGAAGTACACATGGAGGACAGCTCACCAGCAACCTGCTGATCGATATATGCCGAAGCGAAAATGACTTCCATCCACGAAAGAAGAAAAAACAGACACCGTACCGTTCGCGCATTGCGGCGGATTATATTATTATTTTTTTCTATCTTAATATTTTCTCAACTATATTAAAGCACTGGTTTCAATGATCATCTCGCATTAATATTTTTTAAAAAGCCCTACATTTTAGAATCAACCTGCATTCATATAATCTCTTCTATACTACTATAATAAGAAAATTTATGTAAAAAAATAAGGTGAAATTATGTATAAGTGAGTGTTTAAATCTTTGTTGTTGGCTACATATTCACATCCACCTAATAATAGAAACATATATTTTGTTTTATTAAAATAATATATATATATATATATATATATATATATACTGTATTTATATATTACACCTGGGTGCATTCAATATAGAGAATGCACCCAGGCCAAACCTATGTGCCAGGTCCGAGCCAACCGTCCCACCCAGGCCGGTTTCGTCCCTCCCGCACGCTCCGGACAGAATATTTTCACTTTCCCGCCCCCGCCCCTCTTTCTCCGTGAACGGCTCCTCCGTGAACGGCTCCTCCGCGAACGGCTCAACCTCTTCACATAAGTTGCAATCACACCAGACTTGCAGTTGCAATTACACCAGACAGCAGTTGCAATTACACCAGGCAGCAGTTGCAATCATTGTTTTTGTTTAACAGATTTTTGGACATAGTTATATAGGAGTTGCAATCACACCAGACCAGCCGTTGCAATTACACCAGACAGCAGTTGCAATCATTGTTTGTTTAACAGATTTTTGGACATAGTTATATAAAAGTTGCAATCACACCAGACCAGAAGTTGCAATTACACCAGACCAGCAGTTGCAATCTTGTTTGTTTAATAGATTTTTGGACATAGTTATATAGAAGTTGCAATCACACCAGACCCACAGTTGCAATTACACCAGACCAGCAGTTGCAATCTTGTTTGTTTAATAGATTTTTGGACATAGTTATATAGAAGTTGCAATCACACCAGACCCACAGTTGCAATTACATCAGAGCAGCAGTTGCAATCTTGTTTATTTAATAGATTTTTGGACATAGTTATATAAAAGTTGCAATCACACCAGACCAGCAGTTGCAATTACATCAGACCAGCAGTTGCAATCATATTTTTTAACAAAATTTCTCAGAGTTATTCAAATGCAGGGGACAGAGACACGCTGACAGAGAGGCGCGCGGCGGCGCGGGGACAGGGAGACGCGCGGCGGCGCGAGAACAGGGAGGCGCTCGGCGGCGCGAGGACAGGGAGGCGCTCGGCGGCGGTGGGATTTAGGGGAGGAGCATCGAGGAGGCGGCGGCGGCGCGGGGAAAGGGATGCGCGCGGCGGCGGCGGGGGGCTAGGAGGCGCGCGAAAACGCCTGGGTGCTCGGCGGCGGTGGGATTTAGGGGAGGAGCATCGAGGAGGCGGCGGCGGCGCGGGGAAAGGGATGCGCGCGGCGGCGGCGGGGGGCTAGGAGGCGCGCGAAAACGCCTGGGTGCATTCAATATAGAGAATGCACCCAGGTGCATTTTAGCAGCGCCGTATACTGTATATATATATATATATATATATATATATATATATATATATATATATATATATATATATATATATATATATGGTAGGTATAACGGGAGCCCTGGGCTTCCAATAGTTAAAGGAAGCCCAGGCCGACCACCCCTGCAAACTGGTTCAACCAGCGCGCCCAAACAGGCTGTCGGGTGCGCCACCTGCCCCACGTCTGTTAGCGCAAAAAAGGAATGCATGCATGAGTCAAACATGATCCAATGCATGCGCATAAATTTAGGAAAGATATGTGCGGCAGTTTCTGTTTTTAAAATCCTTTATTTCCTCCATAAATTTAGGATCGCTGCAACAGCCATGCAGCTAGACGCGTAAGGACCATTTTATGATATATACTAAGACTAAATATGCTACACTGTGTTAATAATTATGCAATTCGATATACTGCGTAAAAATCTGTTACCAGCTGCATGCACACGAATTTATGATAAAAAAATGTGCAATAAAAGGAAATGAATTACACGCATAGAAACAAAAAATCGCATTTAATGTTTTATTTCCTTCATAAATATAAGGTCCCTCCAACAGCCATGCAGCTAAAACACATTAAATCTAGTTTATGACATATACTGATACAAATTATACTACATGGTGTAGGTATTTATGTAATTCGTTACACTGCGTAAAAAATCTGGCATGTTGTTCACTGGTGGATGCACCTCCGGGTTGGAGCGTAATAACCTTAAGTTTTGAGCATAAAATCCCTCAATTATAAGCGTATATACCGAGCCAATGTGAGAGGTTGATAGCTCTAGTAGGTTGTTATTACGATCCTATTTTTATGGCAGATCCGAAAAATATGGCAGTCGCATGCATGCGGTTATACAGATCCTAAAATTATGGCAAAATGCATGCATGAGTTAAACACGTTCCCTTGCATGCACGTAAATTTAGGAAAGATATGTGTGGCGGTTTCTATTTTAAATGCTTTATTTCCTCCATAAATTTAGGATCGCTGCAACAGACATGCAACTAAAACTCGTAATAACCATTTTATGCTATATACAGATACTAAATATGCTACACTGTGTAGATAATTATGCAATTCGGTATACTGCGTAAAAATCTGCTACAGGCTGCATGCACACGAATTTATGATGGAAAGAATATGCAATGAAAGGAAATGAATTGCATGCATAAAAACAAAAAAATCACATTTAATGTTTTATTTGCTTCATAAATATAGGATCCCTCCAACAGCCATGCAACTAAACGCATTAGAACTAGTTTATGATGTATACTGAAACAAATTATACTACACGGTGTAGGTATTTATGCAATTCCTTACACTGCGTAAAAAATCTGGCATGTTGTTCACTGGTGGACGCATCTCCGGCTGGAGCGTAAAAACCTTAAGTTTTGAGCATAAAAATCCCTCAATTATAAGCGTAAATACCGAGTCAATTAGAGGTTGATAGCTTTAGTAGGTTGTTATTGCGATCCTATTTTTATGACAGATCCGAAAAACATGGCAGCCGCATGCATGCGGTTTCTATTTTTATACAGATCCAAAAATTATGACAAAATCGTGGGAGTTTCCATTGCATGCGCGCAAATTAAGAACAACATAAATCAAGGAATTGTCTTTCCAATGTGCATGCAGTAAACTGATATACGAACCCTGTGTTAAAGCATAAAATCATACAGTTTTTAGCGTAAATAATACATGTGGTAGGCATAAAACACAATAAACGAAAAGAAAAATGCGCCGGATCGGAGGATGTCACGCGCGATCATCGCTACGCGCATCTCGCCCCTTCCGTGACGTCGCTCGCTCGAACATCGCGCCTCATGCGTCGCCGTCGCTACTCGCACGTCGACGGGCGTCGCTTGCTCGTCGGCCTTGGAAGTGCCGCCTCCTCGGGGCTTCAGGGACGCCGCCGCTTGCCCGCACAAGGGCCTCGCTGCGGATCGAGGAACCTCCGCCACCGCGCGTCGAGGTAATGGAGTTGCGGCCACCGGCCTGGGATTCGTCGTCGCCCCACAAGGGGGCTGCCGCCGCTCGCCCTCTGGATCGGGGGCCGCCACCGCCGGCCTGGGAACCGCCACCACCGCATGTCGAGGTCGGGGAGCCACGGCCACCGCAGCCACTGCCCGGGGTCCGCCGCGCGCGCGCTATCGGGCAACCGCCGTCGCTAATGAATCGAGATGGGGCATGAAAAATTGAACCCTAGCACTCCGGGTCCTATTTTATAGACGTCCGGATGTGGTTCGGCTCGACCGGATTGCACTGTCTGGCCCGGGCCTCCTTTAGTTATTGGAAGCCCAGGGCTCCTAATATACAATCTATATATATATATATATATATATATATATATATATATATATATATATATATATATATATATATATATATATATATATATATATATATATATATATATATATATATATATATATATATATATATATATATATATATATATATATACTAGGTATGTGTCCGTGCGTTGATATGAGATGAGAGAGCGTGGATAGCGACGTCTAAACTATAAATATAATTATTATTTATTTTTAAATACTAAGATAACTGTGGTCTAGTGGTTAGCTCTAACTCTAAATTTATGGTGCAAAAGAATGTGAGACGTAGGAAGGGTGAAAGGGTGGTAGCCCAGGTGCCCACTAGTACATAATCATGTGTCGGTGGCTCTTGCGTGCATGCCTGTGTCTCTGGTGCCGTCTCCCTCGGCGCACACCGTTTATCATATCCACAGATTGAGGCACATGGTTTTTTTTATATATATTCTTCGTTAATTTGTTTACCTTATCCGCCGGCAGGTTGACCACCAGGAGAGAGCAGCAGCCACGTCGTTGCTTCCTTTGTGAGTTAACAGCCACTGATATATATACAGTGTCGATTCAGATACTCTCGTTTCAACCATCAAACAGTTAGTCATAGCACCTGCCCAGCGTCAGTCCTATGATTTTGAGGGGCCCCATGTAAACTGATCGTGGCGGGCTCTATAGACTATAAAAAAATTCTATATTATGCAGCGAAGCATATTAATACTTCGTAAATAAATGATGATGTGTATTGAAAATAGTTTTTTTTAAAATCTAAGAAGCTAGATAAAATACATCGATACAAATTAGCACTTTACATGTTGAAAAATAAGAACGACGATCGCCGAATAACTTAAATTCTGATTGCTCGACCATGCGTATCTAGAGGCTAGCGCAGTGGTGCCCAGCTCCCTGGAATCCTGGAGGATTGGATCGGCGAGATGGCGAACGACAATCACGTGGAGGGTGTGGTCTCATAGACGCTCTGGGACGTGAGCGTGATGACTAGGCAGTGGGCAACGCGTGCCACGTTGTCCGTGTGCGCCGTGCGTCCGTGTGCCCAGCCCTCCCGCCCTGTTGGCTACCTATACTATTTTACTACTAGCATATAACCCGTGCTAACGCTACGTTCCTGTGAAGAGGAGGAGAGGGGTGGACGATGACGGTGGTGACGCGAGGGGAGGGATTGATGGCGGTGGGGACCCGAGGTGGGGAGGGTTAAAGGATGATCAAATAATATTGTTTGTTAGATTTGAGTGAGCAAAATAGAGGATGTTATTCAACGATATGAACCGTTAATTTTGATGTTATGTTAAATATGAGTGCAATTTGTTTGATGGATTTCGTAAATGTTATAGATGTATGGGTTATTTGGTTGGATGAGTTTTATAAAGTGTAAACTGATGTATTATATAGTTTTATAGATACTAAATATTGGGCCCCTAATAGTTTTGAACCCCCGGCCGTCGCCTCCCTCGCATAGGCTCAAGGCCGGCCCTGCACCTGCCGCCATAATTAATTCTTATGGTAATCCTGAATGACAAAACAAGAATAAAGGCCTGAATTTGTACTCGCTCTGTTTTATCCTGACTCAAACATTCAAGGCTTTGACCATATATTTTAATAAAAAACATATGGGTTAACATCATGGTTTAAATGCATGCTTTTATAATATATAGTTGGTTTGCTATAAAAGTACATAGTTCGTGGGCGTACCGATGATAAGTGACAGAGACTTTGCCGAGTGTACTCAATAACACTTGGCAAAGAGGGAGCCTTTACCGAGTTACCGCTCGCCTGACACTCGACAAAGAAAGCTCCAGCGGGCCCCCACGATAGCTTCTGTGCGGAGAGCCATAACATGACACTCTTGTTTCCTCTTCATAATAATCAATTAAAAGTACATAGAAAAAATAAAAAAATACAAAAATATTTATGATAGTGTTTCTAGAATTTTTTTAGAAACCTTGGGAGTTTATTAGGACCTTTCCTCTTCATAATCAATTGAGAGTACTAAATTAGTTAAGTGACCAATAAATAGATAAAGCAAGGTTGACATCTTGTTGATTTTGTGGTGAGGCACTTTATGGAAAGCATAAACTTGCCCTCCAATTTTAAATAAAAACATGAAATAGAAAATAAGAAAGGAAATGTTTATGAAACCATTCATTCCTCGCATAAATAAATAACAAGGAAAAGAATAAATAATAATATTATAAACAATAGAAGTTATATTCACATTAGTAGTAATTTGGACACTTGGAAATTTGAAGTTCAAACATGAATTTGAAATTGAGTTGGAATTTGAAATAGAAAAAAAGAAACAAAATTGTGCCTGCGCTAAGCCAACATCTCCTTCTCCCGGCCTAGCCTTCCCTCGGCCAAGTGGGCCGAACACACCCCATCCCACCTCGCTTCCGCTCAGGTCACGACGCAGAACTAATAGCACCTAGAGGGGAGCTGAATAGGTGATCCTGTAAAAATCAAATACTAATAGCCACAAAACTTAGTTATAAGTGTTAGTACGGCTAAGTAGCTTGAAGCGAGCTCTTGCGAACACAAATAATAACAGAGAGGAGAAACACAAGAGACACGCAATTTTATCCCGTGGTTCGGCCAAGTAACACTTGCCTACTTCCACGTTGTGGCGTCCCAATGGACGAGGGTTGCACTCAACCCATTTCAAGTGATCCAATGATCAACTTGAATACCACGGCTTTCTTGCTTATAGTCTTCTTCCTGTTTGCGAGGAAGCTCCATAAGTTGGAGCCTCTCGCCCTTACAAGATTGATCACAAAGAACGCACAAGAGTAAGGTTAGGAAGAGCAACACACAAAATACTCAATTACGTAGCACAATCACGCACACAAGTCACGACTTGAGCTCGAAATGCAACACATAGAGTTCACAACTCAAATGGAGCTCAAAATGCTAACACAAAGAATCAAATGCGTGAAGTTGGAGTCTTGGAGTCTTAGGATGCTTAGTGAATGCTTGGGTGACTCCTCCATGCGCCTAGGGGTCCCTTTTATAGCCCCAAGGCAGCTAGGAGCCGTTGGAGGCTAACTTGGAAGGCCAAACTTGCCTTCTGTTGGGTGGTGCACCGGACAGTCCGGTGCACCACTGGACAGTCCCTGTAGCTGTCCGGTGCGTGATCTCCTTCATTTTCTGGCGCATCCGACAGTTGGTCCTCGGGATCGGTTGGCGCACCGGACACTGTCCGGTGCACACGGACAGTCCGGTGTGCCCAACCGACCGTTGCTGTGGGCCACGCGTCGCCCGCGGATTGCGCGGCCGACCGTTGGCTCACCGGACAGTCCGGTGCATCACCGGATAGTCTGGTGAATTATAGCCACGTCGCCTTTTCCGTTTCCCGAGAGTGACGAGTTTGCCGCGAACGACTCACCGGACCGTCCGGTGCACCACCGGACAGTCCGGTGAATTATAGCCGTACGCCGCCGTCGAGTCCCGAGAGCGGCCTTTTCACGCGGACCAGCCTGGCACACCGGACACTGTCCGGTGCACCACCGGACAGTCCGGTGTGCCAAGCCGAGCTGGAGTTGGTTGCATAGAGCCAAGTCTTTTTCCAATTCTTTCTTCCCTATTTCTAGCACTTAGACAAAATATGTTAGTACTTAAAACAATGTACTATGTCTAGAAACATACCTTTTGCCTTGATTTGCACTTCTCACTTTGTTTAGCACATGGGCACTTAGTTAAACGTGTTGGGCACTTAATGACCAAAACATTATAGAAATTGCCCAAGGGCACATTTCCCTTTCAATCTCCCCCTTTTTGGTGATTTATGCCAACATATTAAAAAGCAACCAAAAGAAGTGCAACATCAATGCAATTGAAGACCACATTGTTTTTGACTGTAATTTGGCATATTTGGATCGCTCTTTGCCACCACTTGGTTTGTTTTTGCAAATCAAATTTATTTTCCTATCTTTAAGTCAAACACACCTGTTTAGGCACAAAGAGAGATATTTCAATGGAAAAATTGATCAAGTACCAAAAACTCCCCCTTTTCCCATAATCAAAAATTCTCCCCACAAGAGACTAAATTTTGCAATAAGAGTATTTTGGACAAATCAAAATTCTAACTCTATTGTTTTCAAAATTCACAAGTGGTAGCTGATCCATTTGCTTTTGGCCTTAATTTCTCCCCCTTTGGCATTAAGCACCAAAACGAGATTGTTCTTGGCCCTTTAACCCCATTGCCTCACCAAAAATGTCAATTAAGAGCAAAAAAGGCAAATAAAGCATAGGAATGAACTCAGAATTAAGTACACCAATACCAGAGTGCAGTGGAAGTCTTTGCACCGTCCAAGTCCATTTTCCCTTTCAATGCACCTTTGAGACTACATAAAAAATACTCAAACACAAAGGTTAGTCTCAAAGGGTCAAGTTGTAGCACATCTCCCCCTTAATATGTGCATCACTCGCAAATGGACTTGTGAGGTCCGGGGATTATGTGTACAACTTGAGCACCACAAATAAACAATAATGGATTTAAATACATAAAGTAACATGATCAAAGGCATAGAACACATGTATGCTATAGATCAATCTAAGTTACGCGAATCTAAGACATTTAGCTCACTACGCAACCTGCAAAAGGTTTTCTCATCCAACGGCTTGGTAAAGATATCGGCTAGCTGGTTTTCGGTGCTAATGTGGTACACCTCGATATCTCCCTTTTGCTGGTGGTCTCTCAGAAAGTGATGCCGGATGTCTATGTGCTTAGTGCGGCTATGTTCAATAGGATTATCTGCCATGCGGATTGCACTCTCATTGTCACATAGGAGTGGGACTTTGCTCAGATTGTAGCCAAAGTCCTGAAGGGTTTGCCTCATCCAAAGTAGTTGCGCGCAACATTGTCCTGCGGCAACATACTCGGTCTCAGCGGTGGATAGGGCAACGGATGTTTGTTTCTTTGACCTCCAGGACACCAGGGACCTTCCTAGGAATTGACACGTCCCTGATGTACTCTTCCTATCTACCTTGCACCCGGCATAATCAAAGTCTACGTATCCAATTAAGTCAAAGGTAGACCCCTTTGGATACCAGATCCCGAAGCAAGGCGTAGCAACTAAATATCTAAGAATTCGCTTAACGGCCACAAGGTGACATTCCCTAGGGTTGGATTGATATCTAGCACACATGCATACACTTAACATAATGTCCGTTCTACTAGCACATAAATAAAGTAATGACCCTATCATAGACCGGCATGCCTTTTGATCAACGGACTTACCTCCTTTGTTGAGGTCGACATGCCCGTCGGTTCCCATCGGTGTCTTTGTGGGCTTAGCGTCCTTCATCCCAAACCGCTTGAGAAGATCTTGTGTGTACTTCGTTTGGGAGAGGAAAGTGTTGTCCTTGAGTTGCTTCACTTGGAACCAAGGAAGTAGGTCAACTCGCCCATCATTGACATCTCGAACTTTTGAGTCATCACCCTGCTAAACTCCTCACAAGACTTTTGATTAGTAGAACCAAATATTATGTCATCAACATAAATTTGGCACACAAAAAGATCACCATCACAAGTCTTAGTGAAAAGAGTGGGATCGGCTTTCCCAACCTTGAAAGCATTAGCAATTAAGAAATCTCTAAGGCATTCATACCATGCTCTTGGGGCTTGCTTAAGTCCACAGAGCGCCTTAGAGAGCTTAAATATATGGTCGGGGTACCTGTCATCCTTAAAGCCAAGGGGTTGTTCCACGTATACCTCCTCCTTGATTGGTCCGTTGAGGAAAGCGCTCTTCACATCCATTTGAAACAACCTGAAAGAGTGGTGAGCGGCATAGGCTAATAATATTCGAATAGACTCTAGCCTAGCCACAGGAGCAAAAGTCTCCTCGAAATCCAAACCTGTGACTTGGGCATAACCTTTTGCCACAAGTCAAGCCTTGTTTCTTGTCACCACCCCATGCTCGTCTTGCTTGTTGCGGAACACCCACTTGGTTCCCACAACATTTTGCTTTGGACGTGGCACCAGGCTCCAAACTTCATTCCTCTTGAAGTTGTTGAGTTCTTCCTGCATGGCCAACACCCAGTCCGGATCCTGCAAGGCCTCTTCTACCTTGAAAGGCTCAATAGAAGAGACAAACGAGTAATGCTCACAAAAATTAGCTAAACGTGAACGAGTCATTACTCCCTTGCTGATATCACCCAGAATCTGGTCAACGGGGTGATGTCGTTGGATCGTCACTTGGGCTTGAGTTGGAGGGGCCCGTGGTGCTTCTTCCTCCATCACTTGTTCTTCATGTGCTCCCCCTTGATCCTGTCCCTCTTCTTGAGGTACCTGTTCATCATCTTGAGTTGGGGGATGCACATTGTGGAGGAAGATGACTGATCTTGCTCTTGTTGTTCCTGTGGTCGCACTTCACCTATCACCATTGTGCGTATTGCGGCCGTCGAAACATCATCTTCATCTATGTCATCAAGATCAACTTGCTCTCTTGGAGAGCCATTAGTCTCATCAAATACAACGTCGCTAGAGACTTCAACCAAACCCGATGATTTGTTGAAGACTCTATACACCTTTGTATTTGAGTCATACCCTAGTAAAAACCCTTCTACTGCCTTGGGAGCAAATTTAGAGTGTCTACCTTTCTTCACTAGAATGTAACATTTGCTCCCAAATACACGAAAGTAAGAAACGTTGGGTTTGTTACCGGTAAGGAGTTCATAGGAGGTCTTCTTGAGAAGGCGATGTAGGCAGAGCTGGTTTATGGCGTGGCAAGCTGTGTTCATAGCTTCCGACCAAAACCGCTCGGGCGTCTTGAATTCTCCAAGCATCGTTCTCGCCATGTCGATAAGCGTCCTATTCTTCCTCTCTACCACACCGTTTTGCTGTGGTGTGTAAGGAGCGGAGAACTCGTGCTTGACGCCTTCTTCCTCAAGATACTCCTCCACTTGAAGATTCTTGAACTCGGACCCGTTGTTGCTTCTTATCTTTTTCACCTTGAGCTCAAATTCGTTTTGAGCCCTCCTTATAAAGTGCTTTAGGGTCCCTTGGGTTTCAGAATTATCCTGCAAAAAGAACACCCAAGTGAAGCGAGAAAAATCATCAACGATTACAAGACCATACTTACTTCCCCCGATGCTAAGGTAGGCAACGGGTCTGAAGAGGTCCATGTGAAGAAGCTTCAGTGGTCTTGATGCTGTCATCACGTTCTTGCTGTGATGAGTGCTTCCCACCTGTTTCCCTGTCTGGCAAGCTGCACAAGGTCTGTCTTTCTCAAAACAGACATCTGTTAGTCCTAACACATGATCTCCCTTTAGAAGCTTATAAAGGTTCTTCATCCTAACATGTGCTAGACGACGATGCCAGAGCTAGCCCATACTAGTCTTAGCCATTAAGCATGCATCTAGATCGACATTCTCTTTCGAAAAATCAACTAAATAGAGCTTGCCGTCTAATACACTGTAATACTCGATTTTGTAAACAAAGAATATGGAGAGGTCTCCTCATGTCATGTGCCATATTTGCATCATAAAAAGAGAACACATATAATTGAGATTGATTTATTTAAAACCAATGATATTAAAATAAAGAGAAAACGCATCATATTGGATTTTTGTTTGTGCATTTAAAACAATAATAATATGAATAAAAATAAGATAGTAATGAGTTGAGAATTTGGATTTAACCCCCAAAAGTGCAAATTGGGGAACTTGGAAATAGTATAGAAAGAGGGAAATACTATACAAAACAAAATAAAAATTATACATAAATAAATAGTTACCATACTATGTGTAATTGAACAAAAAAATGTGAAGATGAATTCACCACACACTTTGAACTTAAAATTGGAATTCAAATTGAATTTGAAAAGGGAAAGGAAAGAAAATAAAAAGAAAAATATTAAAACCTTGATTGGGCTGGCTTCATCCGTTTCGGCCCACCTACCTTTCCTCTCCCCCCGCGCGACCAACCCAACTCCACTTCCCGCGCGTTGCTCTGTCACATGGGGCCCACATGTCATACCACGGATCATGCCTATCACTGTCCCCGTGACCCCACCTGTCATCCCAGACGTGCGCCAACCACCCGCGCGGATCGCACGGCGGACCTCCCCGTTGATATCCGCTCGGCCCCAACCGACTCACCTAGGCCGTTAAAGGGAGCTCGGTCGCTGTCCACCTCTCCCCTTTTCCGCGCTTGCACCCATCAACAGCCTCACCACCGAGCTCGCAGTCGATTGAAGATTGTCGCGGCGTCGGGAGTTTGAGGTCGTCGATCTCGGCTGTACCTTCGGTGTCCGGTGGTGGCTGTGGAGCTTCACGCGACCGCGTGGAACGTGTACGACTCGTCCTCGGGATTGATTAGCCGCTGGCGTTGGGGGAATTGCTCACCGTCGAATTCGGACAGCCGTGGAATCGTCAGACGCCGTGGGCGGAGCTCGGCGCACCACCAACGTCGGTAAGATTTCCCCCAACGGACTCGCGATTATTCCTTCTGCGTTTTAGAGTCATTGGATAGGTCGGGAAAGGTTGGGGCGCCGCTGCATCCGGTCGCCGGCGAGAGGCCATCGCGGCTGCTTTTGCGCCGGCGCTCGTTCACCAGGGAGGGAGAAGACGACTCCCTGGCCGTCCATCTAGGTTTGGACGCTAAGGATTCGGTTGTGGGAAAACGATTGAGGTAATGCACCAGAGCCGTCCGATCCAATCATGCGGCTAGGATTAGATTCGCAAACACCCTTACAACGGAATAGAATTGGTGCGTAGATCTAGCGATGGACGGCTCGGATCGTGTCTGTGGTCGCGATTGTTGGGAACCGTTGATCCGCGATCTGATGACTCTCGAGGCATACCGCTTCGTCGCACTTACAAATAGATCTGAGCCACCCATGTGTGATCGGACGATCGAAACGCCCACAGAATCATAACACTCACTGATCTAATCTGGACCGACCATGTTCGATCTGACGGCCGGTATTGGCCCGTACCCCTTCGCGGGTACGTTTTACAAAAGAAACCCCGCCAAACTTTGAAACCAACCCGCCGTCCAGTGGAACTATTTCCCTGGGTCTGGGTTATTTTGCGCAGAGACCCTTGAATTTATCAAGAATCGAGCCCCAGTCCAGAGATGTTTAAAAACAGAGAAATAGTTACAGAATTTCGTTTTTAATACAAAAACAATTCTAGAAACTTGTAAAATGCATAGAAAATTCATTTTAGCTCCAAATTGATCCATTCAAGTTTCTAAATTTTTGTAATATTATTATTTATCACTTAGTGCCTCTGTTTTGACATGAAAGACAATTTAAAATATATCTATCACTTAATCCTATATTAAATACATAAAATCTTGGAAAATTCATATCTTAAAATATATAACTCCAAATCTAGTGATTCCAGTTCCTATGATCTCATTTTAATGTGTAGATTTTTACTGTATATTTTATTTGCATGTTTGATGTGATGTTGATTTATGCTATACTATGTATGTATTGGGTTGATGCGAGTAGACGAGCAAGCCACTGTGGATTCTGAGGTCCAGCAAGTAGAAGTAGCTGAGCAGGAGCTCATGAAGGCAAGTTGTGCCCTTGATCACTTACTTTCCTAGCCATGTTCTTATTAATTTTAATGATCTGCATAGGTTAATTTTGATGAGATCCTTTAGGTTACCCCAGTTTTGGTTATCTTTATACCTTGTTCACCACTGAAATATTTTTTGGGTAGTACTTGCTATTGCTTTATGTGGATTGGGTATGGAGATACACTACTCATGATTATTCTGTTATTATCTTGTTATTATTACTGTTCATGTTAATATCATTAAATTAATGGGAACATGGAGCGACCACCCGGGAAAACAGTGCTACCACAAGGGTTTAATGGGAAGCCCTTGGCTGATTAACTAGGAAAGCTAGTGGAGGTCTTCCTTACCCGAAAGGGGCAAGGGCAGTAGGGGAGTGGTCAGTGTAGGGAGGTCCTTGGGTTGATTTTGCTGCGATGGCGGTCAGGCGAGGGATTCCTGCACTGGAGCTTCCTATAAACTGTAGCGGGATTTCTAAAGCTAGTGGAACTTTGTAAAGGCCTCATAGTGTTACCCTGCCTCGCCTCCTCGGTAGAGGTGTATGGGATTGGCCGTCTCTTGGCAGATGGGTAACATGACTTGTGGGTAAAGATGTGCAACCTCTGCAGAGTGTAAAACTAGTATACTAGCCGTGCTCACGGTCATGAGCGGCTCGGACCCTCACATGATTAATTATGGAACTTAAATTTAATTTGACATTTGCATCGCATTTGGGATTATTTTACTATTACTTTTGTTTATTATTATTAAGGTTTGGTATTTACTTACACTTAGTAATTGCTAATAAAATTTTGACCAACTTACAAAAGCAATGCTCAGCCTCAGCCTTTACTTCATTGATTAGCCTTACACTTCATGAACTCCCACCTTTGGTGAGTTCATGCCACATTATTCCCCACGACTTGTTGAGCTATGAACGTATGTGAGCTCACTCTTGCTGTCTCACACCCCCCCCACAGGAGAAGAACAGGTGGTCGAAGAGGAGCCGCCTAACACTGAGGCGTTCGATCTGATCTAGGTGGCGTTTCTCAGTTGACATTGGCGCCGACGATCCTTAGTTCGTTTTATATTTATTATTTTACTTTGTAATAAGTCTTCTGCTATGTAATAAGTACTCTGATGTTTTGTGACATTTATCTCTATACACTCTATTATTATATATGTTGTCTTCTTTGGCGCATGTATGAGATGCACCCGGATTTGTCCCTTAAACCTGGGTGTTACAGAAGTGGTATCAGAGGAAATGTTGACTACAGGACGAAACCTAGATAGAAATGGACAAAACCCTTACCTACTTATCTTATTCTGATTCATTATATACTTACCTTACTCTGATTCTTTCTACACTTATCTTGATCCTGTCTCACCTTCTACTGTTCTACTCTGATTATTCTTACCTTTACTACTCTAAGACAAGATGGATTTCACACCCTGGAATCCTGCCACTATGATCTTCTTAAGAGATAGGGAACCTAAGACGAAGTTAAAACTATTTTCTCTATTTAAAACTATTGATTGATTGTTCTGATGATAGATGCTTGATTTGCTTCTTTGGTTGATTGAAATAGTATAGACGGGCATCTTAGCATGTACCACCATAAGGTAATGAATTAACTTTAGTAGGTGACACACTAATCTACTTAGTTAATAAATCCCCCGTGGTAACATATCTCGTAATTACTCGCCTTGTCTACAATTCTTCCTTTCTTACCCTGTATTTCTAACCCCGATGGGCTACCCCTATGGTGTTAGAAGAGAGCACTATAGATGTGTCCTTGGTATGTCATGGTTAAGAAAGGCAAAGGCAGTATATACACTGTGCTAAGGGAACCGTAGAACTCACCAGTTCCAAAGGACAAAGATTTGAAGTTGAAGTTGCAGTAACTACCGCCACCAGACTAGAGGCATTCTTAGTAGATGGGAAGTTTGTTGGTGTCAACATCCGTGTGGTTAGAGATTTTTCGGATGTCTTTCCAGAGGAGTTACCAGGGATGCCACTAGATAGGGAAGTTGAGTTTGTCATGTATCTCTTACCTGGGACTGCTCCTATTTCTAAATGGCCATACAAGATGTCCGTAGAAGAACTAAAGGAATTTAAGAAGCAATTAATAGAGTTACAAGAGGTTGGGTACATTCGTCCGAATTCTTCACCTTGTGGAGCGTCAGTTCTGTTTGTATAGAAGAAAGATGGATCGCAAAGGATGTGCGTGGATTATAGGATCCCTTAATGATGCTACTGCGAAGAACAAGTATTCGTTACCACGCGTTGAGGATTTATTTGATCAGATGAGAGGTGCCAGGGTATTTTCAAAGATTGATCTCCGATCGGGATACCATCAGATGAAGATTAGACCCTCAGATATTCCTAAGACGGCTTTCTCAACCCGATATGGATTATACGAGTTTACTGTTATGTCATTTGGATTAACCAATGCACGAGCTTATTTCATGAATTTGATGAATAATGTGTTTATGGAGTATTTGGACAGATTCGTCGTGGTGTTCATCGACGATATTCTTATCTATTCTAAGAATGAAAGTGATCATGAACAACATCTAAGGTTGGTGCTACAGAAGTTGCGAGATAATCAACTCTATGCTAAGTTCAGCAAGTGCGAGTTTTGGATTGACAAGGTGTCATTCCTTGGACATATTATTTCTAATGGAGGAATAGCAGTGGATCCTGCTAAAGTGAAGGAGATAATGGAGTGGAGAGTGCCCACTACAGTTACTGAGATTCGGAGTTTCTTGGGACTCGCAGGATATTAATTGGAGATTCATTGAAGGGTTCTCAAAAAAATTGCCAAGCCTATGAAATCGCTTTTGGAGAAAGGAAGAGAATTCAAGTGGGATGAGAAGTGCCACGATAGTTTTGATCAATTAAAGGAGAGATTGATGTCGCCATCAGTATTGGTTATGCTAGACCTACAGAAAGGATTTGATATCTATTGTGATGCATGTGGCCAAGGCATGGATGTGTGCTCATGCAAGAAGGACATGTGATCGCCTATGCGTCTCATCAGTTGCGGAAACATGAATTGAACCACCCCACTCATGATTTAGAACTGGCAGCAGTTGTGCATGCACTTAAGATTTGGAGATTCACTATCACCCAGGCAAGGCAAATTTGGTTGCAGATGCCTTGAGTCGGAAGGAGCATGTTCACTCCGCTTTCGTTGTCCAGCTACCTGATGAATTAGCAAAAAGATTTTGAGAGGCTCAACCTGGGAATTGTTACACATACGGAAGGAGTTACCATTGAATTGGAACCTACCTTGGAGCAAGAAATTCGTAAAGGTCAGGTTGGTGATGCTAAGATTCAAGAGATCAAGGATCTGATAACAGAGGGTCGAGGTCCAGAGTTCACGGAAGATGAGCAAGACACCATATGGTTCAAGGATAGGATATGTGTTCCGGAGATTGAAAGCCTTCGTGAGACTATACTGAAGGAAGCCCATGACTCGGATTATTCTATTCATCTTGGTAGTACCCAGATGTAGCAGGATTTGAAGCAGAAAGTATTGGTGGTATGGATTGAAGAGAGATGTGGCTGCACATGTGGTTATGTGCGAGGTGTGTCAAAGAGTTAAGGTAGAACACCAAAGACTAACTGTACTACTGCATCCACTGAAGATACTCGAATGGAAGTGAGAAGAGATTGGTATGGATTTTATTACTGGATTGCCCCGCACGTCTGCTGGGTATGATTCTATATGGGTGATTGTGGACAGTCTAACTAAAGTAGCCCACTTTATTCCAGTGAAGACCACATATTCAGGAGCTAAGTTGGCAGAGTTGTACATGGCCTAGATTGTCTGTCTGCATGGTGTGCCAAAGAAAATCGTGTCTGATCGAGGATCACAGTTTACCTCTCGGTATTGGAAGAAGTTACACGAGTCCTTGGATACAAGATTGAATTTTAGTTCGGCTTACCATCCCCAGACTGATGGGCAAACTAAAAGATATGTTAAGAGCTTGTGCCCTTAAGCATGGTGGTAGTTGGGATAAGAGTTTGCCTTATGCGGAGTTCTCTTACAATAATAGCTATCAGGCCAGTTTGAAGATGTCACCGTTTGAGGCTTTATATGGCAGAAAGTGCAGGACTCCACTGTATTGGGATCAAACTAGTGAAAGGCAGTTGTTTGGGCCTGAGATTATACAAGAAGCAGAAGAACAAGTCCATCAAATAAGAGAGAATTTGAGAACTGCACAGTCAAGGCAGAAGAGCTATGCGGACACCAGGAGAAGACAACTAGAGTTTAAGGAGGGAGATTATGTCTATTTGAAGGTGTCACCACTCAGGGGTATGAGAAGATTTAAAGTCAAGGGAAAGTTGTCCCCTCGCTTTATTGGACCCTTCTTAATCTTAAAGCGAGTGGGAGAAGTTGCATATCAATTGGAGTTACCGGATCATCTCGCAGATGTTCATGATGTATTCCATGTATCTCAGCTGAAGAAATGTCTCAGGGTACCTGAGGAGCAACTACCAATGGAAGACCTTAGTGTTCAAGAGGATCTGACTTATGCTGAGTACCCCATCAGGATTCTTGATACATTGACTCGAGTTACAAGGAATAAGGTTATAAAGATGTGCAAAGTGCAATGGAGCCACCACGGTGAAGATGAAGCAACTTGGGAAAGAGAAGAAGAGCTTCACATAGATTTTCCTCACCTTTTCCCTAGATCTTCTTAAAATCTCGAGGACGAGATTATTTTTAAGGGGGTAGGATTTGTAATACTCGATTTTGTAAACAAAGAATATGGAGAGGTCTCCTCATGTCATGTGCCATATTTGCATCATAAAAAGAGAACACATATAATTGAGATTGATTTATTTAAAACCAATGATATTAAAATAAAGAGAAAATGCATCATATTGGATTTTTGATTGTGCATTTAAAACAATAATAATATGAATAAAAATAAGATAGTAATGAGTTGAGAATTTGGATTTAACCCCCAAAAGTGCAAATTGGGGAACTTGGAAATAGTATAGAAAGAGGGAAATACTATACAAAACAAAATAAAAATTATACATAAATAAATAGTTACCATACTATGTGTAATTGAACAAAAAAATGTGAAGATGAATTCACCACACACTTTGAACTTAAAATTGGAATTCAAATTGAATTTGAAAAGGGAAAGGAAAGAAAATAAAAAGAAAAAGATTCAAACCTTGATTGGGCTGGCTTCATCCATTTCGGCCCACCTACCTTTCCTCTCCCCCCGCGCGACTAGCCCAACTCCACTTCCCGCGCGTTGCTCTGTCACATGGGGCCCACATGTCATACCACGGATCGTGCCTATCACTGTCCCCGTGACCCCACCTGTCATCCCGGACGTGCGCCAACCACCCGCGCGGATCGCACGGCGGACCTCCCCGTTGATATCCGCTCGGCCCCAACCGACTCACCTAGGCCGTTAAAGGGAGCTCGGTCGCAGTCCTCCTCTCCCCTTTTCCGCGCTCGCACCCATCAACAGCCTCACCACCGAGCTCGCAGCCGATTGAAGATTGTCGCGGCGTCGGGAGTTTGAGGTCGTCGATCTCGGCTGTACCTTCGGAGTCCGGTGGTGGCTGTGGAGCTTCGCGCGACCGCGTGGAACGTGTACGACTCGTCCTCGGGATTGATTAGCCGCTGGCGTTGGGGGAATTGCTCACCGTCGACTTCGGACAGCCGTGGAATCGTCAGACGCCGTGGGCGGAGCTCGGCGCACCACCAACGTCGGTAAGATTTCCCCCAACGGACTCACGATTATTCCTTCTGCGTTTTAGAGTCATTGGATAGGTCGGGAAAGGTCGGGGCGCCGTTGCATCCGGTCGCCGGCGAGAGGCCATCGCGGCTGCTTTTGCGCCGGCGCTCGTTCACCAGGGAGGGAGAAGACGACTCCCTGGCCGTCCATCTGGGTTTGGACGCTAAGGATTCGGTTGTGGGAAAACGATTGAGTTAATGCACCAGAGCCGTCCGATCCAATCATGCGGCTAGGATTAGATTCACAAACACCCTTACAGCGGAATAGAATTGGTGCGTAGATCTAGCGATGGACGGCTCGGATCGTGTCTGTGGTCGCGATTGTTGGGAACCGTTGATCCGCGATCTGATGACTCTCGAGGCATACCGCTTCGTCGCACTTACAAATAGATCTGAGCCACCCATGTGTGATCGGACGATCGAAACGCCCACGGAATCATAACACTCACTGATCTAATCTGGACCGACCATGTTCGATCTGACGGCCGGTATTGGCCCGTACCCCTTCGCGGGTACGTTTTACAAAAGAAACCCCGCCAAACTTTGAAACCAACCCGCCGTCCAGTGGAACTATTTCCCTGGGTCTGGGTTATTTTGCGCAGAGACCCTTGAATTTATCAAGAATCGAGCCCCAGTCCAGAGATGTTTAAAAACAGAGAAATAGTTACAGAATTTCGTTTTTAATACAAAAACAATTCTAGAAACTTGTAAAATGCATAGAAAATTCATTTTAGCTCCAAATTGATCCATTCAAGTTTCTAAATTTTTGTAATATTATTATTTATCACTTAGTGCCTCTGTTTTGACATGAAAGACAATTTAAAATATATCTATCACTTAATCCTATATTAAATACACAAAATCTTGGAAAATTCATATCTTAAAATATATAACTCCAAATCTAGTGATTCCAGTTCCTATGATCTCATTTTAATGTGTAGATTTTTACTGTATATTTTATTTGCATGTTTGATGTGATGTTGATTTATGCTATACTATGTATGTATTGGGTTGATGCGAGTAGACGAGCAAGCCACTGTGGATTCTGAGATCCAGCAAGTAGAAGTAGCTGAGCAGGAGCTCATTGAAGGCAAGTTGTGCCCTTGATCACTTACTTTCCCAGCCATGTTCTTATTAATTTTAATGATCTGCATAGGTTAATTTTGATGGGATCCTTTATGTTACCCCAGTTTTGGTTATCTTTATACCTTGTTCACCACTGAAATATTTTTGGGTAGTACTTGCTATTGCTTTATGTGGATTGGGTATGGAGATACACTACTCATGATTATTCTGTTATTATCTTGTTATTATTACTGTTCATGTTAAGATCATTAAATTAATGGGAACATGGAGCGACCACCCGGGAAAACAGTGCTACCACAAGGGTTTAATGGGACGCCCTTGGCTGATTAACTAGGAAAGCTAGTGGAGGTCTTCCTTACCCGAAAGGGGCAAGGGCAGTAGGGGAGTGGTCAGTGTAGGGAGGTCCTTGGGTTGATTTTGCTGCGATGGCGGTCAGGCGAGGGATTCCTGCACTGGAGCTTCCTATAAACTGTAGCGGGATTTCTGAAGCTAGTGGAACTTTGTAAAGGCCTCGTAGTGTTACCCTGCCTCGCCTCCTCGGTAGAGGTGTATGGGATTGGCCGTCTCTTGGCAGATGGGTAACATGACTTGTGGGTAAAGATGCGCAACCTCTGCAGAGTGTAAAACTAGTATACTAGCCGTGCTCACGGTCATGAGCGGCTCGGACCCTCACATGATTAATTATGGAACTTAAATTTAATTTGACATTTGCATCGCATTTGGGATTATTTTACTATTACTTTTCTTTATTATTATTAAGGTTTGGTATTTACTTACACTTAGTAATTGCTAATAAAATTTTGACCAACTTATAAAAGCAATGCTCAGCCTCAGCCTTTACTTCATTGATTAGCCTTACACTTCATGAACTCCCACCTTTGGTGAGTTCGTGCCACATTATTCCCCATGACTTGTTGAGCTACGAACGTATGTGAGCTCACTCTTGCTGTCTCACACCCCCCCCACAGGAGAAGAACAGGTGGTCGAAGAGGAGCCGCCTAACACTGAGGCGTTCGATCTGATCTAGGTGGCGTTTCTCAGTTGACATTGGCGCCGACGATCCTTAGTTCGTTTTATATTTATTCTTTTACTTTGTAATAAGTCTTCCGCTATGTAATAAGTACTCTAATGTTTTGTGACTTTTATCTCTATACACTCTGTTATTATATATGTTGTCTTTTTTGGCGCATGTATGAGATGCACCCAGATTTGTCCCTTAAACCCGGGTGTTACATACACCCTTAAATGCTAATGAACCATCACTCCTTCTAAAGACAGATACATCAACATTTGTAAACAAGCAATTGTAGCCCATGTGGCACAATTGACTTATAGACAGGAGGTTGTACCCTAATGACTCTACTAAAAATACATTTGAAATAGAGTGCTCGTTTGTGATGGCTATTTTCCCAAACCTTTGACCTTGCCTTGGTTCCCATCTCCAAAAATAATCGTATCCTGGGAATCCTTATTCTTGACGTAGGAGGTGAACATCTTATTCTCTCCCGTCATGTGGTTTGTGCATCCGCTGTCGATTATCTAGCTAGATCCCCCGGATGCATAAACCCGCAAGGCAATTTAAGCTTGGGTTTTAGGTACCTAACTCTTGTTGGGTCCTACAAGGTTAGTCACAATAGCCTTTGGAACCGAAATACAAGTCTTGTCTCCCTTGCATTTGGTTCCCAACTTTCTAGCAACTACTTTTTCATTCTTACATAAAAGCGCAAAAGAAGTGTTGCTAGCATGGAAAACAGTAGTAGGTATGTTACACATTTTTCTAGGCACATGATGCATAATGTGATTTCTCCTAGGCCTACTTCTACCATGAACAAAAGTAGAACTAGAGGCAAACATAGCATGTGAATCAAAAGCATCATGATCATAACTCCTATTATAATTGGAATGACTAGCAGTTTTCCTATTATAAATGAAAGCATGATTCCTTTGAGTACTACTAGCCATAGGGGCCTTCCCTTTCTCCTTGTTGGGAATGGGAGCCCTTTGGCTTGTTAAGCTCTTGGCTTCCTTTCGAAAACCAAGCCCATCCTTAATTGAGGGGTGTCTATCAACGGTGTAGGCATCCCTAGCAAATTTTAATTTATCAAAATCACTTTTGCAAGTCTTAAGTTGAGCATTAAGACTTGCCACCTCATCATTTAGTTTAGCAATAGAAATAAGATGTTTATCACAAGAATTAACATCAAAGTCCTTGCATCTATTGCAAATGACAACATGATCTACACATGAACTAGATTTATTAACTTCCTCTAGCTTAGCATTTAATTCCTCATTTAAACTTCTTAAGCTAGAAACAGATTCATGGCAAGCAGACAACTCAGAAGACAACATTTCATTTCTTTTAAGTTTTAAGGCAAGAGACTTTTGAACACTAACAAATTTGTCATGTTCCTTATACAAAATGTCCTCTTGCCTTTCTAGCAATCTATCTTTTTCATTTAGAGCATCAATTAACTCATTGATTTTATCTATTTTAGCTCTATCTAGACCCTTAAATAAATCAGTATAGTCTACTTCATCATCAGATGACTCTTCATCACTAGAAGACGTATACTTGGGAGTGTCCCGAACACGTACCTTTTTCTCCTTGGCCATGAGGCAGGTGTGGCGTTCGTTGGGGAAGAGAGAAGACTTGTCGAAGGCTGAGGCCGCCAGTCCCTCATCGTCGGAGTCGGATAAGGAGCAGTTGGAATTCCATTCTTTTCCAAGATGAGCCTCGCCCTTCGCCTTCCTATAGCTTTTCTTCTTCTCCTTCTTCCCATGTCTTTCTTGTCCCTGGTCATTTTCATTATCGGGACATTGAGCAATAAAATGACCAGTCTTACCGCATTTAAAGCAGGAGCGCTTTCCCTTTGTTTTGTTCTTGGAGGGGTATTCCTTGCGTCCTTTCAGTGCGGTCTTGAAGCGCTTGATGATAAGTGCCATCTCATCTTCGTTGAGGCCGACAGCCTCCACTTGAGCTACCTTGCTTGGTAGTCCTTCCTTGCTGCTTGTTGCCTTGAGTGCAACGGGCTGCGGCTCGCAGAAGGGTAGTGGACCGTTCAAGGCGTCATCCACATATCGTGCCTCTTTTACCATTATGCACCCGCTCACAAATTTTCCGAGTATCTCCTCGGGCGTCATCTTTGTGACCTGGGATTTTCACGAATAAGATTCACAAGATGGGGGTCAATAACAGTAAAGGACCTGAGCATGAGTCGGACGACATCGTGGTCTGTCCATCTTGTGCTTCCATAGCTTCTAATCTTGTTGACCAGGGTCTTGAGCCTGTTGTAGGTTTGTGTTGGCTCTTCTCCCCTGATCATGGCAAATCTTCCTAGCTCGCCTTCCACCAACTCCATTTTGGTGATCATTGTAGCATCGTTTCCCTCATGTGAGATTTTGAGGGTGTCCCAAATTTGCTTGGCATTGTCCAAGCCACTTACTTTATTGTATTCATCCCTGCAAAGCGAAGCTAACAAGACAGTAGTAGCTTGGGCATTCTTATGAATTTGTTCATTAATGAATACAGGGTTATCAGTGCTATCAAAATGCATCCCATTTTCCACTATTTCACAAATGCTAGGATGGAGAGAAAATAGATGACTATGCATTTTATGACTCCAAAATGAGTAGTCCTCTCCATCAAAGTGTGGAGGTTTTCCTAGTGGAATAGAAAGTAAATGTGCATTCGAATTGTACAGCATGCGAGAATAGTCAAAAGAGTAATTTTGATTAACCGTCTTTTTCTTGGATGACGAATCGTCATCATTGTCATCTCTTGGTGAAGAAGAAGATGCATCGCTGTCGTAGTAGACGATCTTCTTGATGCGCCTCTTCTTCTTCCCGTCCTTCTTCTTGTGACTCGAGCTAGAGTCGGTTGGCTTGTCGTCTCTAGGCTCATTAAGGAAGGACTCCTTTTCCTTGTTGTTGACCACCATCCCCTTTCCCTTAGGATCCATCTCTTTGGGCGATTAGTCCCTTACGTGAAGAGTACAACTTTGATACCAATTGAGAGCACCTAGAGGGGGGGGGGGTTGAATAGGTGATCCTGTAAAAATCAAATACTAATAGCCACAAAACTTAGTTATAAGTGTTAGTACGGCTAAGTAGCTTGAAGCGAGCTCTTGCAAACACAAATAATCACATAGAGGAGCAACACAAGAGACACGCGATTTTATCCCATGGTTCGGCCAAGTAACACTTGCCTACTTCCATGTCGTGGCGTCCTAATGGACGAGGGTTGCACTCAACCCCTTTCAAGTGATCCAATGATCAACTTGAATACCACGACTTTCTTGCTTATAGTCTTCTTCCTGTTTGCGAGGAATCTCCACAAGTTGGAGCCTCTCACCCTTACAAGATTGATCACAAAGAACGCACAAGAGTAAGGTTGGGAAGAGCAACACACAAAATACTCAATTACACAGCACAATCACGCACACAAGTCACGACTTGAGCTCGAAATGCAACACATGGAGTTCACAACTCAAATGGAGCTCAAAACGCTAACACAAAGAATCAAATGCGTGAAGTTGGAGTCTTGGAGTCTTAGGATGCTTAGTGAATGCTTGGGTGACTCCTCCATGCACCTAGGGGTCCCTTTTATAGCCCTAAGGCAGCTAGGAGCGTTAGAGGCCAACTTGGAAGGCCAAACTTGCCTTCTGTTGGGTGGTGCACCGGACAGTCCGGTGCACCACCGGACAGTCCCTGTAGCTGTCCGATGCGCGATCTCCTTCCTTTTCTAGCGCATCCGACCGTTGGTCCTCGGGATCGGTTGGCGCACCGGACACTGTTCGGTGCACACTGGACAGTCCGGTGTGCCCAATCGACTGTTGCTGCGGGCCATGTGTCGCCCACGAATTGCGCGGCCGACCATTGCGCTGGCGACCGTTGGCTCACCGGACAGTCCGGGGCATCACCAGACAGTCCGGTGAATTATAGCCACGTCGCCTTTTCCGTTTCCCAAGAGTGACGAGTTCGCCGCGGACGACTCACTGGACCGTCCGGTGAATTATAGCCGTACGCCGCCATCGAGTCCCGAGAGTGGCCTTTTCACGCGAACCAGCCTGGCGCACCGGACATTGTCCGGTGCACCACCGGACAGTCCGGTGTGCCAAGCCGAGCTGGAGTTGGCTGCACAGAGCCATGTCTTTTTCCAATTCTTTCTTCCCTGTTTCTAGCACTTAGACAAAATATGTTAGTACTCAAAACAATGTACTAAGTCTAGAAACATACCTTTTGCCTTGATTTGCACTTCTCACTTTGTTTAGCACATGGGCACTTAGTTAAATGTGTTGGGCACTTAATCACCAAAACATTATAGAAATTGCCCAAGGGCACATTTCCCTTTCAAGAACCGCACAAAGCGTCGACCCCTCACTGACGTGTGGGTCCCGCCCACCAGTACACCTCATGGCCAACTTGTTCTTCCGACTTGTGGGGCCGCACGGTCAGTCATCGTCGTTCTCTACCACGGTGAGCGCTGAAAAAAGCTCCGCAAAATCTGGGTGGAAATCGCAACAAACTTGGCGCTCGCTGGGGGTTTGTTGGGGTCGGTACCAGGGTATAAAATCTAGCTCGTCCTTGCCTAGCTCGTCTCCATTACTACCCTCGGCGTCGAATCAGTAGCTATAGCGTGGTGAAGAAAACTCTTACTGCCGCCCCGGCTTTCGTCACCCTATGCTCCCTAGTGGCCATACTGGTGTGATCGACATTCGCCAACCGGTGGTGATATCGGGCGCTTGGGGTATCGAACCTGGGAGGCGCCTAAGTCCGGTGAATTCGTCACCGGAGTTCATTGGAGCAGCGAAGCCTTCCTTGGGCGTTGGGCTCGTCAGTAGGCCCCTTGTATTGAGATTCGCATTAGCCCTTGCATTGTTTTGCGCTGGGCTCGTCGGCGAAGCTCCGCCATGACGGCCGCTGCGGTGGCGCACCCCGCCGCATGTGGTCGTCGAGTTGAGGGAGATGGGCCCAGGACTGCTAATCTAGAAATGGACGGATAAGAATAGAAGTGGCGTGCCGTCTCAATCATAGGCCATCTCATTCATCGATCTTGCAGGGACGATGTGGATTAGAGGCAGGTTATCGGTTCAGGGGGAGGTGAGGGGAAAGTGTTAGCCGTGGATCAGCGATCTTGCTGCTGAGATTAGAATCAACTTACCCCTTCGTTTTATAAAATAAGAACCATCAACTTTTAATTCAACGGCTTGGGATCGGATACCCCTTCGGCCGTGAAAAACTTCTAAAAAGCCCATGTGCTTTATTGGTATTAACCCACAGTCACCCCGTGTTTAAAGATCATTGCATAATGGTCCAAACATTTGTAAAAGGAACCCTGTGCTCTTATAAAATTCGGGCCACAGTCCACGAGGTATTAAATCCCATGAAATACATTAGAGATAATGAACTTTTAGTATAAAATAAATCCAGAAACTTATTTAATTCATATTTAATTCGTTTTAACTCCAAATTGATCTATTCCAGTTGCATTAAATCCATACTAATATTGTTTATTTCCTGGTAACTTTATTTTTGTTATGAAACCTAAATAAAAATTATGTACCTAATTTCTTTTGTACCCAACTCCTAAACCTTTAGAAAATCATATCTTTTAAACCGTAGCTCCAAAATTAGTGATTCTCGAGCCCACCATCTCGTAGCAACGCATAGAACATTATTATGCAGTTTGTTCTTATGTTTGGGTGATGTTAATTTTGCCTATACCATGTTTATTTTTATTGCTACGGTTAGTAGCGAGGTTACGAGTCACCTGAAGAGTGTAATACCCACTTTGTAAGAAAAGTTTAAAAAGAGAAATTATGTCACTTTATAGCCATATGTGTTATCCATGTCTATCGTTTCATGTGAACACCACATATAACAGACAAATAAATGACAAAAGACACCAAAAAATAATACATGCATCATGCTGGGAATTTATTTTGTGTGCATTTTGTGACAATATGAAAATAATATGACAAGAAATATATTAAAATTCCAAAAGGGAAATTTATAATATAAAAGAAAAAGCTAGAATTTAGAAGTGGAGAAAGAAGAGAAAAAAGTATATATACAAAATAAATATTATAAATGGATAAATAAAATAGTGTGTGCAAAATTATACTCTTAATTTGAGGAAGGTTTACCACATAGTAAAATTCGAATTTTGAATTCAAATGGAAATGAAAAACAAATCATGAAAAGAGAAAAAGAAATAAAAAAAGGAAAACAACACTATGCATTTTGGGCCGACCGACTTCCCTTTTCGGCCCAGGCAGCATTCCCTCCTGCGTGGCCCACCAAGTTTCCACCTTGCACAGACACTCCTCAGCGCCGACCGTAGGGCCCCACGGGCCAGTCTCTCGTGCACCCCGCGCGCGCTCGGTTCCCAGCGCGGCCCCACCTATCATCAGGCTGGTCGCCGGCTCCAACGAACCGCGCGATCCGTGCGGCGGATCCTCCGGCGGTGCTCGCCCACGTCGGGTACTCCCACCGCATATATGTGGTCGCGTGCCTAGCGCAGGCATTGCGCTTCTAAACCCTGGACTCGAGACCCCCTTGGCCGCAGCTACTCGTACCAGCAGAGCGAAACCGAGAGAGAGAGAGGGAAGCGGCCGTGCCATTGCCACCGTGGTCGGGATCTCGACTGGGGCTTCGTCTGATGACCGAATCCAGGCCGTGGTGGTGTGCGCCACCGGGGGGAAATTGTCCGGTCAACAAGCTGGCGCGGGCAGCGGTGAATTGAAGGCAATTCCTCGCCGGAGTCAAAGCGCCGCCGCGATTCCGCCTAACGCTGTGGCCAGCACCGTCCAGACAACCATCCACTGTATGAACTTCCCCCTCCGTTTTGTGGACCCTCCAATTTGGTTTTTACCGGGTAGCTATGGTGGATTGCGCTCGGGAACGAGCTCGGGCGTAGTGCGGCGATGGCGCCGCCGCGGGGAGGCAAACCTCGGTGACCAGAGTTGGGTGGCGCGACCATCCTTCGATCTACGACTGCGATTAGAAGATCATACCCCTTCGTTTGAGTGACTCGCACGACCGTAGATCTTTGATCCGTCGAAACAGATCACGTCCTGCTTCATTAAATCGCGACCGTCGATCGTTGATCGAGTGGACGCGCTCATGTACCCGTTTACCGCGGCCGGGATCTAATCCTCACCGTTCGTTTTGGATCGGGCGGCCAGTAAACCCCGATACCCCTTCGGCCATGCCATTATGCAAAAGAAACCCCATAGATCCCTATATTCAACCCGCTGTCCGCGCCTAGATCTGTCTGTGTCATGTGGAATTTACCCCGAGGCCCCTGCCTTCCTCTGTAATAGTGCACTCAGTCCAGAGTTCATGAGAAATGGTTAAATAAAATCTGGAAATGATTTTAATGAGAAAAAGAATTGCTAGAACTTATAAAATTCATAAAAAATTCATCTCTAGTCCAAATTAATCCATCCCACTTTCTAAAATTTTGTAATTTTATTCTCTATCACTTAGAGTCTTTGTTTTGTCATGACAACATTAAAAAAATAATTTCTCACTTAATCCTATTTCAACCACTTAAAACCTTTGGAAATTCATATCTCAAAATCTATAACTCCAAAAATTATGATTCATGTTCCTAGGATTTTATTTTAATATGTAGATTATTACTGAGTATTTTGTTTACATGTTTGGTGTGATGTTAATTATCTCTATACAATATGCTTGTTTGTATTGTGGCGAGTAGAAGAACCTGTTACTGAGGATCCTGGTGAGCAGCAGATAGAAGTAGCTGAGCAGGAGCTCATTGAAGGCAAGTTGTGCCCTTGACCGCTTTTTACCCAATAATGTTCTTTAATATCATTTATTCATGCATAGGTTAATTTTGATGGGACCCGATAGGTCACCCTAGATTGTTTATCTCATTACCTTGTTTACCCCTGAATCACTTGGGTAGTTTGCTATTGCTTTACATGGTTTTGGGATAATCATTTATTATATCTATGTTCCAATTCTTTTATTATTCTATTTCTGTTCATGTCAAGATCATTAATGTTAATTGGAACATAGAGCTTAACTTGAGAAACACGTGCCACCACAAGGGTTTAATGGGACGCCCTTGGCTGACTAATTAGGAAAGCTAGTGGAAGACTACCTTACCCGAAAGGGGCAAGGGCAGTAGGGGAGTTGCATGCAAGGAGGTTCTCGGGTTGATTTAGCTGCGATGGCGGTCAGACGGGGGATTCTTGCAAGTGCTCTTCCCATAAACTGTAGCGGGTTTTCGGAAGCTAGTGGAACTTTGTAAAGGCCTCGTAGTGTTGCCCTGCCTCGCCTCCTAGGTAGAGGTGTATGGGAGTCGCGATCCCTTGGCAGATGGGTAACATGACTTGTGGGTAAAGGGTACCACCTCTGTAGAGTGTAAAACTGGTATACTAGCCAAGCTCACGGTCATGAACAGCTCAGGACTCTTTGATGATTAATTTATGGAACTTAAATTCAATTTGTCATTTGCATATGCATGGGTTTATTATTAATTTGTTCTATTACTTTACTTAAGGTTTAGTATTTACTTACATTTAGTAACTGCTAATAAAACTTTGACCAACTAATTAAAAGCAATGCTCAGCTTTAACCCCTGTCATTGATTAGCCTTACACATCACATGAACTCCCACCTTTGTGAGTTCATGCCACTGGTTCCCCATAACTTGTTGAGTTATGATCATGTGTGAGCTCACCCTTGCTGTCTCACACCCCCCATAGGAGAAGAACAGGTGGTTCAGGAGGAGCCACAAGGCGAGGAGTTTGATATGATCTAGGTGGCGTTTCTCAGTTGACATTGGCGCCAACGACGATCCATAGTTTGTTTTATATTTATCTTTTATTTTGTAATAAGACTTCCGCTATGTAATAAATACTCTGATTTTTGTGACATTTATCTCTATACACTCTGTTATTATATATGTTGTCTTCTTGGCGCATGTATGAGATGCACCTGGCTTTGTTCCTTAAAGTCAGGTGTGACAGAAGTGGTATCAAAGCAAATGTTGACTGTAGGACGAAACCTAGATAGAAATGGACAAAACCCTTTCCTACTTACCTTATTCTGATTCATTCTATACTTATCTCATCTTGGTCTTATCTCACATTTTGCTTTTCTACTCTGATTAATCTTATCTTTTCTACTCTAAGACAAGTTGGATTTCACACCTTGGAATCCTACCACTATGATCTTTTTTTAAGAGATAGGGAACCTAAGACAAAATTTAAAACTATTTTCTTTATTTAAAAATGATTGGTTGATTGTGCTGATGATAAATGCGTGATTTGCTTCTTTGATTGATTGAATTATTGTAGATGGACATCTTAGCATGTACCACCATAAGGTATTGAGTTAGCTTTAGTAGGTAAAACATTAATCTGCTTAGCTAATAAATTCCCCAAAGTAACATGATTCGTAACTACCTGCCTTGTCTACTATTCTCTTACCATATGTATCTGACTTAGATGGTCAATAACAGGCGGGGTGGTGGAATTGATTTGCCTCCTAATCGACACACTCAGTGGATATATAGACGACCCCAGCCACAGCCAGCAGAGATGAATCCTCCTAACCCTCCACCAGGTGGAGTTGACCCACTGATTGCAGCTCAAATGAGGATGATGCAACAAATGGCGGACACTATGGCAGATATGCGTGCTCAGATGCAACAAGAACGCCAGGAGATGCGTCAGGAACGAGAAGAGATACGCCAGGAGTTACGCCAGGAACGAGAGGAGATACGCCAGGAAAGAAGGGCGCAACAGCAGCTGCAACAACAATTTCAACAACAACAACAATAGCAGCAACAGCAACAAGTACCACTGCCTCCACCACCACCACCAGTTCCACCCCGTGATAAGCATAGGGAGTTCATGAGTCATAAGCCACCGACGGTTGCAAGCTCTCCTGATCCACTGGACGCAGATGATTGGCTGAATTCCATAGAGAAGATGTTGAACATTGCTCAATGCATTGACAGGGAGAAGGTTTTATATGCTTCTGGACATCTGACAGGTCCTGCTGCTGACTGGTGGGATTCATATAGTGCTGCCCACGATGCTGTTGATACTATTACTTGGGCAGAGTTCAGTACACATTTCAGGAACTATCATATACCAGCTAGATTAATGAAGATTAAGAAGAAGGAATTTCTATCGCTGAAGCAAGGAAGCATGTCAGTTAGTGGGTATTGCGACAAGTTTATTCAGTTATCCAGATATGCTCTAGATGAAGTTGCTGAGGATGAGAGGAAGCAGGAACATTTTATTGAAGGACTTAATGGACCTCTACAGTATGCTCTGGTGGCACATACATTCCCATCATTCCAGAGGCTGCTTGATAAGGCTCTAGCTATTGAACACAAGCGTGTTTAGCTGGGAGATTTGAAGAGGAAGGCTATATCTCAAGGACAAGGAAGCAGCAATGTTCGTCCTCGCTATAGTTCACCCCAGGGTACACTCGTTCACACTGGCGGAGGCTAGCGCCCAGTTCAGCAATCACCTCAGAGGACTCCACCTCCTCGTCAGGCTACCCCCACTGGCACCCCGACGAAATTCTCAGGGCAGAGTGCAGGCACCACTTGCTTCAAGTGTGGGAAGACTGGACATTATGCAAATGTCTGCCCACAGAGGATTGCTACTACCCCAGTTCAGAATAAGCTACAGACTCCAAGATCTAGCAAGGGATACTCTATTGCGAGGGTTAATCAAGTCTACGTTGATGCTACTCCTGATGGTGCTGACATCGTACTCGGTATGTTTTACGTTAATGCTATTCCTGCAACTATATTATTTGATTCTGGTGCTACACATTCATTTATGTCTGCTCGATATGCCAACACAAATGAGATACCACTGCTAAAAATGAGAAAACCAATGATAGTAATTACACCTAAAGGGCCTATTGAGGCAGATCAAATGACACGTAGATTGACATTAACAATTATGGGAAGAGAATTTGGAGCTACTGCTATAATATTAGAGGCAAGCAGTATAGATTTGATCCTTGGTATGTCATGGTTAAGAAAGGCAAAGGCCATTATAGCATGTGGTAGAGGTACCGTAGAACTCACCAGCCCTAAAGGAGAAAGATTTCAAGTTAATATTGCAGTAACCACCTCATCCAAACGTGCAATGTTCTTTATACCTGAGGAGTTTGTTGGTGACAACATCCGTGTGGTTAGAGACTTTCCGGATGTCTTTCCAGAGGAGTTGCCAGGGATGCCACCTGATAGAGAAGTTGAGTTTGTTATAGATGTCTTACCTGGAACTGCCCCTATATCTAAACGGCCATACAGGATGTCTGTAGAAGAGTTAAAGGAGCTGAAGAAGCAGTTAACTAAATTACAAGAGGCTGGGTACATTCGTCCGAGTTCCTCACCTTGGGGAGCGCCGGTTCTGTTTGTACAGAAGAAGGATGGATCACAGCGAATGTGTGTGGACTATAGATCGCTTAATGATGTTACTGTGAAGAACAAGTATCCGTTACCCCGCATTGAGGATTTATTTGATCAAATGAAAGGTGCAAGGGTATTCTCGAAGATTGATCTCCGATCGGGTTACCATCAGATGAGGATTAGACCATCAGATATTCCTAAGACGGCTTTCTCGACTCGATATGGATTATATGAGTTCACTGTTATGTCGTTTGGATTACCCAATGCACCAGCTTATTTTATGAATTTGATGAATAAGGTGTTTATGGAGTATTTGGACAGATTTGTCGTGGTCTTCATTGACGATATTCTTATTTATTCCAAGAGTGATAGTGATCATGAGGAACATCTGAGGTTGGTGCTACAAAAGCTACGAGATAACCAACTCTACGCCAAGTTTAGCAAGTGTGAGTTTTGGATTGGCGAGGTGCCATTTCTTGGTCATATTATTTCTAATGGAGGAATATCAGTCACTACTACAAATCGTGTTATATGAGACGGTTAATTTTTAGTTATTAAGATGCTTAAGATGTGTCCAAATTTGATGGAGTCGCAAAAGATGTTCTGTTTTTAAGATGGTTATAAACCGTCTTAAAAGATATTAAATAAGACATTTTTAACTTATAACCGTCTAAAAAAGGAATTTGTTACATCATTTTGTCCAATAAACCGTCTTACATTAGGTTTTGTTTAAGACACTTCTTCGAAAGAACTGTCGAAAATACGAACATTATAAGTCACAAAGTATTTATCAAACTGACTAGAATAGCCTATAATAATAGACACTCGCAACAGAAAAACCATCTTATTTAGGAGACTGATATTGGACGTTTTAAAAACCGTCTTGTTTAGGAGACTGATATTAGACATTTTGAGAAATGTCTTATTAAGATTTGAAACGACTTACTTGGCAGTATATTCTTAAATTACCACATTATAATAATTTAAAAAAGAAAAATACATACACATATATTTAATAACACTATAATTAATATAATATAATTAAATAACATTCAATATCTCATAAATAAGCATCGTCAAATAACTCATACATAAGTGTACTCTAAATTTAAACTTGCTCATGTGGATCCTGCTAAGGTTAAGGAGATAATGGAGTGGAGAGTACCCACTACAGTTACTGAGATTCGGAGTTTCTTGGGATTAGCAGGATATTATCGAAGATTTATCGAAGGATTTTCTAAGATTGCTAAGCCTATGACCTCGCTTTTGGAGAAAGGAAGAGAATTTAAGTGGGACGAGAAGTGCCAAGATAGCTTTGATTAATTGAAGAAGAGATTGATGTCGCCACCAGTGTTGGTTATGCCAGACTTACATAAAGGATTTGATATCTATTGCGATGCATGTGGCTAAGGCTTGGGGTGTGTGCTCATGCAAGAAGGACATGTGATTGCTTACGCGTCTCGTCAGTTAAAGAAACATGAATTGAACTACCCCACTCATGACTTAGAATTGGCAGCCGTTGTGCATGCACTTAAGATTTGGAGACATTATATTATGGGAACCAAGTGTCAAGTATACACAGATCATAAGAGTTTCAAGTATATATTCACTCAGAAGGATCTCAACCTTAGGCAACGCCGTTGGTTGGAGCTTATTAAGGACTATGATTTGGAGATTCACTATCACCCGGGCAAGGCAAATTTGGTTGCAGATGCCTTGAGTTGAAAGGAGCATGTTCATTCAGCTATTGTTGCCCAGCTACCTGATGAGATTGTTGAGGATTTTAGGAGACTTAACCTGGAGATAGTTGCTCATACTGAAGGAGTTACCATTGATGTGGAACCTACTTTGGAGCAAGAAATCCGCAAAGGACAAATTGGTGATGCTAAAATACAAGAGATTAAGGATCTGATTACTGAAGGTCGAGGTCCAGAATTCACAGAGGATGAGCAAGGCACCATATGGTTCAAGGATAGGATATGTGTTCCTGATATTGAAAGCCTTCGTGAGACTATATTGAAGGAGGCCCATGACTCAGATTGTTCTATTCATCCTGGTAGTACCAAGATGTATCAGAATTTGAAGTAGAAATATTGGTGGTATGGATTGAAGAGAGATGTGGCTGCACATGTGGCTATGTGTGATGTGTGTCAAAGAGTTAAGGCTGAACACCAAAGGCTAGCTAGACTACTGCATCCACTGAAGATACCCGAGTGGAAGTGGGAAGAGATTGGTATGGATTTTATTACTGGATTGCCTCGCACCCAGAAAGGATATGATGCTATATGGGTGATTGTGGATAGATTAACTAAAGTGGCTCACTTTATTCCTGTCAAGACTACTTATAAAGGTTCTCAGCTAGCAGAGTTATATATGGCTCGGATTGTGTCGGCGTTTCGGACCCGGGGGGTCCCTGGACCGACGAGTAAATTTGTCGCTGCGTGCCCCTGCCCAGATGGGTTGGTGCGAGATGGAGCACAAGTGGAGGAATGAGCCTTGTATTATCCTGCACCAGGGTGCTTGTAGTAGGGGGTTACAAGCCTTGCGAGAGAGCGAGGGCGAGAGAGAGAGAGAGTAGGAGAGAGAGAGAGAGGGTCCGGCCCCTGCTCGTCTTCTCCAGTCCCTTTGTCGTGCGTCTACTCGTCTCTCCTGCTGTGTGTACGTATGCTCGTATGTTCGTATGCTCGTCCCTCTGTCCCCCCTTTCTTCTGTGGGGCCCTGGACAACCCCTTTTTTAGACGTAAGGAGATGCCCAGCTGTACAATGGGGTGTAGCTGGGAGCTAACGTGGCTGGCAGGGGAGTGCCCTGAGCCCTATACAGATAACAACGTGGCCGTCGGGGGGATGTCTCGTGCCCTGTAGAGGTAGTATCGTGGCCGTCGGAGAAGTGCCTTGAGCCCTGTAGCAGTATAGTTGTTGGTGCTGTATGGATCCTGCTGACGTCTCCTTGCTTCCGTAGGGGGCTTGAGAACCACCGATGTCATGGTTGCATGCGGGAAAACACCATCGCCTGTTACCGGGGTAAGCTGGATGGGACGCCGATCTTGTTCCTTCGTAGCCTGAGCTAGCTATGAGTAGGGTAGTGATGCATCCCTTGTGGCGCGGTTGATCCGAGCCTGAGGTCGGGCGAGGCGGCAACTCCTCCGAGGCCGAGGCTGGGGCCGAGACCCAGGGTCAGGCGAGGACGTGACTCTTCCCGAGGACGAGGCCGAGGCCGAGACCTGGGGTCGGGCGAGGCGGAGATTTCCTCCCGAGGCCGAGCCCTAGGGTCGGGCGAGGCGGAGCTTCCTGTTGCGCCCGAGGCTAAACTCGACCGTGTCGGTTTCGCCCGGGTGGTTGGCACAGCAGCCGGAGCGGGGCGGGCGGCGCTGTTTTCCTGTCAGATCGGTCAGTGAAAGGGTGAAGTGACTGCGGTCACTTTGACCTTGCCGACTGAGGCGCGCGTGTCAGGATAAGGTGTCAGGCGACCCCAGCATTAAATGCGCACGCAACATGGTCGGTTGGTAACGCGATTTGGCCAAAGTCGCTTGCACGACAAGGCTTGCCTTTGGCTGAGCCGAGGGTGCGCTCACTGTCTGAGGAGACCCTCGGGTGAGATGTGGATTCGTCTGGGACCACTGTTCCATCCGAGGCCGGGCTCGGGTGAGGTGAGACCGCGTCCCCTGGTAGACGAAGCCTTGACTTTGACCCGAGCTATCAGTCTTCACGGTTTGCTCTGAAGGTGTTTACCAGCCGTGATTAGGAGTGGTGGGGGTACCCCTAATTACGGTACCCGACAGTAGCCCCCGAGCCTCGAGGGGAGTGGTGATGCTCGCTTCGAGGCTCTGTCGCATTCTTGGCGAGGGGACCAGCCTTTCTCGGTTATACTTTGTTCCAACGGGTGCGCGCGAGCGCACCCGCCGGGTGTAGCCCCCGAGGCCTCGGAGGAGTGGTTTGACTCCTCTGAGGTCTTAACGCTTTTCGTGATGCCTCGACAGGTCATGTCGTTCCCTCATGCGGCCTGGCCGTAGCCTGGGTGCATGATCAAGTTCCGAGTTTTTAAAGCTGGTTTGTTGACGCTGTCAACAGTTTGGCCATAGCCAGGTGTGAGAGCAGCCCCCGAGCCTCTGCACGGAGCGAGAGGACGATCAAGGACTTTCTCGACTTTTATTATACGCCCCTTCGTCGCCTTTCCGCAAGGAGGAAGGGGGGAAGCGCCATGTTACCCTCGGAGGGCACCGATCATGGTGTTTCCGGTGAGTTGCTAACGAGTGATCCGAGTGGACGCTCGTGCCCTGTTCGTTAAGGGTCGGCTAGTGGCCCAGAAGCGCGCTCCAAAAGTACCTGCAGGTGATTCGCTGGACCCGGACCCTTTTCGACAGGGTCCGAGGGCTCGATGCCTCCCTCCGGTGGGATTCCATTACGAGTCGTTCCCGCTGGTCTCGGAAATGTCCTAGGGTACCTCAGGAGCGTAGCCCGAGCCTCGGCCATGTATCGGGCATACCCAGGGTCATCCCTCACTCTGCGTGTTCTGGGGCGGCTGTCGAACCCTTTCGAGGGGCCAGCCTGTGAACCCCTGATCAGTAGTGGGCGCGGAGCCCGAGTGCTCTGGGGCAGCTGTCGAACCCTTCCGAGGGGCCAGCCTTCGAACCCCTGATCAGTAGGAGGGCTCGGAGCCCGAGTGCTCTGGGGCGGCTGTCGAACCCTTCCGAGGGGCCAGCCTTCGAACCCCTAATCAGTAGGAGGGCTCGGGGGCCCGTTTCCTTCGCGGGGAAGGATCCCTTTCAAAATATCCCCTTTCTCGGTCCCTGTGGCAAGAGAGAGAGAGAACGGAAAAGGATATGAATTTAAAAATTGTGGCGCACCTTTTTTGACGCGACCATTATGGTGGAGGTGAAACGTCGCTCGCTTCGCCTGCCAACGGTGTCGCTGGCTCTGCCAAGGAGTTAATGCGACAGAACGGGCGATTCGCGGGGCGTCTGTTGCGCGTGCGCGGGCCATTCGAGGAACGGGGCACGGGCGCGTCGTTCTTATGCCGTGGGAGAGGGCTCCTCCGCTGCTTCAGGAAAAGACGCGAGCCTGGGGGTGATCTGGCCGCTGCTTCCACCCGTCTGTTGCAACAGTTATTGCCAGTCCGCTTTTGGCCACATCAACTGCCGTGCCTACCCCCTCGGCTGACTAACCCGTGACTGCTGCACCCAATTGGCACTGTTGGGTCACGCGCGGGGCCGCCTCGAGTCGCGGCACTGGTTCTGCAGTCGAGAAGACGCGACATTGGCGTAGGTGGCGGTGCAGTTTCCTCGCACGTAGTGACCGTTGCGCCGGTTACATGGTAGGTGGGACCGGGCCTTCATGCTGGTCCACCGGAAGTGACGAAGCCGAAAGGGTGCATAATCGTGGTGCGGTTGCATGCTCCCCGTGTGGCAGCTCGCCCTTTCGTCCGCTGGTTCCAGCGAGGATGAGGGAACGCTTATAACCGCAGGGCGGTTTCATGCCTTTTGTGTGGCGGTTTGCCTCCTTCGCGTTTCGGGTTAGCTCGCACGACGTGTGGGGCCCAACCCCCGTGTCGTACGGGGAGAACCCTGGAGCACGTCGGTGGAGACTTTGCCCGTGACGCTAAGGGGTGCAAGTGAGGAGATCGGCCTATAAAAGGGGATTGATCCCCCGGGCAGGGGCCATGCCTTCGTTCTCCCCTCATGTGTTGCACCCTTCTATCTTTTGAGCCCCTAGATGAGGCGCACCAGTGTCACCTTGCTCTTGCTGTCGTTGGAGGAGCGCGACCTCGTGGAGATTGGCGCTCTTCAGCCATCGCTTGGCTTCAAGGATTTTCGTCATGCTGCCCGGCTGCATTCCCTCACCAATGGTCATCCGTAGGGATGATCACCAGCCTGGTGGTGGGGAGAAGCAAGCCGGGCTGCGATCTCCGCCCCGCCCTCAGCTTCAAGGATCTTCGTCATCCAGGATGAGGCGGAGGAGCGCACCGAGTGGGGGGTCGCCTCCGCTTGGGTCGGTGACCCTTTTCTTCCTCTAGCGTTCGGGGGAGAAGGGCATCCTCCAGCCCTGCGGAGGCGTCCTCCAGCCATGCGGGGGAAGGCGAACTGCTGCTCCCTGGCTAGAGTGCAGCTTTCTGTCCTCCACCCGGGTGGCGGTCGTGCCGCGCACGGGCCGGCCACGTCCAGGTCCTCCTCGCACCGTCAGCTGCACCGGGGTCGCTCAGCACGTCGTACGCCGCGAGGGCGGTGCTCGTGTTCTGGGACGGCCTCGGAGAGGACGAGAGTGAGGACCTGCCGGTGCGCTTTGGGGCGGCTGCTGTTTGCCGGCGCGGTGTCGGTGGGTTTGATCCCCACGGACGGCGCCCTCCAACTCTTCGGCCTTAATGGCTTGTCCTCGCCCCTCGTGTGGGGACGTTGGCGAGGGCCTTTTCACAACAGCATCTGTCCTGAGGTCATCGCTGCTGCTGTTTAGCCGCCCGAGGTGGAGGTCGTTGTCTCTGCTGCTGCAGAGGTCGTCGACGAGCCGCTTGGAGTTTGTTATCCTGCGGGCCCCCTGGTGTGGAGGTTGTTCATACCCACGGGATTGGAACCGGAGTCCCGTTTGTAGGGGGAATATACTGGGTTTTTGCCTGAGCAAAATGTAACTGCTTCAAGGACTTAGACATTTGCTGTAGGCCGGGAGAACCGCCGAGGGTCCTGCCGACGTCTAAGTCTATGTAGCATAGTTACCCCAAGCATATGTATTTGTTCTTTGTGGCTGTCGAGGCCTGAACATCTAGGTATTCGAGTATAAAGCTATGTTTCTTCCTCATTTCAAGCACTTAGGACTTGCCTGTCGGTGGCCGAACTACTTAACCGAGTGTGAGTTGCCTTGCGCGGAAAGCGACGAGTGAGGTATCCGTATCCCGAAGGCGTAGGAGTCCCTCGGCTCGGTCAGCCTTGCCGCTTAAAGCCTCTCTGGCTCGGTTTTAGAACCTTCGGCCGCTCTGCGATGAGCCGAAGCCGAAGGCAGCGGTGGCGTGGACAGAGGCGATGTCGGCTCGAACAGAGGCTTTCTCGATGCGGGAGCAGGTGGATTCCCAGGCCGAGGAGGTGCAGCAGCGGTAGCTGGGGTTTGGCCAGATCACCCGCGAGCAGGACCAATCCCGGAGCCAAGCCACCGAAACCGTGAGCCGGGCTGAGATCCTCGGGGGATGACTGGCTGGGGCTTCGGAGCGGCTGGCTGAGGCGCCTGCTCGCTTCGCTGTCTGAGGCTGGGCCAGATTCCGCCGAGGGTGGAAACGACGCCGAGGGTGCCGCTCCTCCCCCTGCTGATGTTTGAGCCTGCATGAACAGTTCGTCTGAAGTGTGCGTATGTTTTTTGCGGCCACCGAGGCCTAAACATATTTAGCATTCAGATTATAAAGCTGCGTTTTCTTTCCTCTTGTTTCGAGCATTTAGGACTTGTTCGTCGGCAGCAGAATCGCATTATCCGAGCGAGAGTTACTTTTCGCGGAAGGTGATGAGTGAGGTATCCATATCCCGGAGGTGTAGGAGTCCCTCGGCTCGGTCGGCCTTGCCGCTTACGTGCTCTCTCACCCGTTCGCAGGACCCTGCTATCGATATAGTCGAAAAATGCACGAAAGTCGTTTTCTACCCGAGCATTAGGACTTGTTCGGTAGCAGGATCGCTTATCCGGGCGAGAGTTACTTTTCGCGGAAGGTGATGAGTGAGGTATCCGTATCCCGGAGGCGTAGGAGTCCCTCGGCTCGGTCGGCCTTGCCGCTTACGTGCTCTCTCACCCGTTCGCAGGACCGTGCTATCGATATAGTCGAAAGCATGAAAGTTGTTTTCTGTAGAAAACTTTTCCGAAGAAAATTTCGACGCAAAGGGGGGGTCCCCCCTTCTAGCCCCCGAGGGAGGGTCGGCCTTGGCCGAGGCAAGGTTGACCCTTCCTTGACGGTTAGACTTTATTTAAGCGCCTAAAAACGAGGAACATGAACGACTTGAAACATTTTAAGGGTAGAAGCGACGTAGCTGTTCGATGTTCCAAGCGTTGCTGTAGACCTTGCCTTGATCATTGGCCAGCTTGTATGTTCCAGGCTTCAAGATCTTGGAGATGATGAATGGCCCTTCCCAGGGAGGCGTAAGCTTGTGACGCCCTCAGGCGTCGTGTCGCAGCCGAAGCACCAAGTCTCCCACTTGGAAACCTCGGGGCCGAACCCTTTGGGCGTGGTAGCGTCGCAGAGACTGCTGATACCGCGCCGAATGTAGTAAGGCAATGTCCCGAGCTTCTTCGAGCTAGTCCAGCGAGTCCTCTCGGCTGATCTAGTTGCTTCGGTTGTCGTATGCCTTCGTCCTCGGGGAACCGTATTCTAAGTCCGTGGGGAGGACGGCCTCGGCCCCATAGACTAGAAAGAACGGTGTGAAGCCCGTGGCCCGGCTCGGCGTCGTCCTCAGACTCCAGACCACCGAGGGTAGCTCCTTCATCCATCGCTTGCCAAACTTGTTGAGGTCGTTGTAGATCCTGGGTTTAAGTCCCTGCAAAATCATACCGTTGGCACGCTCCACCTGCCCATTCGTCATGGGGTGAGCTACGGCGGCCCAGTCCACACGGATGTGGTGGTCCTCGCAGAAGTCCAGGAACTTTTACCCGGTGAACTGCGTGCCATTGTCGGTGATGATAGCATTCGGGACTCCAAGGCGATGGATGATATTGGTGAAGAATGCCACCGCCTGCTTGGACTTGATACTGGTTAAGGGTCGGACCTCGATCCACTTGGAGAATTTGTCAATGGCGACCAGCAGGTGCGTGAAGCCCCCGGGTGCCTTCTGCAAGGGGCCGACGAGGTCCAGACCCCACACAGCAAACGGCCAAGTGATAGGTATCGTCTGCAGGGCCTGAGCGGGCAGGTGTGTCTGCTTTGCGTAGAATTGACACCCCCAGCAGGAGCGTACAATCCTAGTGGCGTCGGCCACCGTGGTTGGCCAGTAGAAGCCTTGTCGGAAGGCATTTCCCACGAGGGCTCGAGGTGCTGCATGGTGGCCACAAGCCCCCGAGTGTATTTCTTGTAACAGCTCTTGTCCTTGGGCGATGGGGATGCATCGCTGGAGGATGCCCGAGGGACTGCGGTGATAGAGCTCCCTTTCATCACCTAGTAAAACGAACGACTTGGCATGCCGAGCCAGTCGCCGAGCTTCGGCCTTGTCGAGGGGCAGCTCTCCTCGGAGGAGATATTCTAGGTACGGGGTCTGCCAGTTCGGGACCGGTGTGACCCCATTCCGCTCTCCCTCGATGCGCAGGGCCTCACCTTCGGCGGCCGAGGCTTCCTCGGGCTTGGCCGAGGGTATCTTGGGCGTGTTGTCGATCTTGACGGAGGGTTGATGTATATCCCTAGAGAAGACGTCCGGGGGAACCGGTGTCCGCCCCGAGGCTATTTTAGCCAGCTCATCCGCAGTCTCATTGAATCGTCGGGCGACGTGGTTGAGTTCTAGCCCGTAGAACTTGTCCTCCAGGCGTCGAACTTCGTCGCAGTAGGCCTCCATCTTCCGATTGTAGCAGTGGGAGTTCTTCATGACTTGGTCAATGACAAGCTGCGAGTCGCCACGAGCGTTGAGGCACCAAACCCTTAGCTCGACGGTGATGCGCAGCCCATTAACCAATGCTTCGTACTCGGCCACGTTGTTTGACGCCGGAAAATGAAGGCGGATCACGTAGCGAAGATGTTTTCCGAGGGGTGAGATGAAGAGCAAGCCCGCGCCTGCTCCGGTTTTCATCAGCGACCCGTCGAAGTACATGGTCCAAAGCTCGGGTTGGATTGGAGTCGTCGGTAACTGGGTGTCAGTCCACTCAGCCAGGAAGTCGGCCAAGACTTGGGATTTTATGGCCTTCCGAGGGGCGAATGAAAGTGTTTCGCCCATGAGTTCCACTGCCCATTTCGCTATCCTACCCGAGGCCTCTCGGGACTAGATGATCTCTCCCAGAGGAAAGGATGACACCACAGTCACCAGGTGAGACTTGAAGTAGTGTCTCAGCTTCCGCCGTGTCAGAATCACTGCGTAGAGCAGCTTCTGGATCTGCGGGTAGCGGATTTTGGTCTCGGATAGCACTTCGCTGATGAAGTAGACTGGCCTCTAGACGAGCAGTGTATGCCCTTCTTTCTGTCTCTCAACTACGACCGCGGCGCTGACCACCTGAGTGGTTGCGGCTACATAGATCAAGAGGGCTTCTCCGCAGCGGGGGGTACCAAGATGGGTGCATTTGTAAGGAGTGCCTTTAAGTTCCCGAGGGCTTCCTCGGCCTCGGGGGTCCAAGTGAAGCGTTCGGTCTTCCTTAAGAGGCGGTACAGGGGCAATCCTTTTTTGCCAAGGCGTGAGATGAAACGGCTCAGAGCTGCAAGGCATCCCATGACCCTCTGTACTCCTTTCAAATCTTTTATCGGTCCCATGTTGGTGATGGCCGCGATTTTCTCCGGGTTGGCCTCTATGCCCCGCTTGGAGACGATGAACCCTAGGAGCATGCCTCGGGGGACTCTGAAGACACACTTCTCAGGGTTGAGTTTCACGCCTTTAGCTCTCACACACTTGAATGTCGTTTCAAGGTCAGAGAGGAGGTCAGAGACTTTCTTCGTCTTGACAACGATGTCATCGACGTAAGCCTCGACCGTTCTGCCGATGTGTTGTCCAAACACATGGTTCATGCACCTCTGGTAGGTGGCGCCTGCATTCCTCAAACCAAATGGCATTGTAGTGTAACAATACATGCTAAAAGGTGTGATAAAAGAAGTCGCGAGCTGGTCGGACTCTTTCATCTTGATTTGGTGATAGCCTGAGTAGGCGTCGAGGAATGACAGGGTTTCGCACCCAGCAGTGGAGTCCACAATTTGATCGAGGCGAGGCAGAGGGTAGGGAACCTTCAAACATGCTTTGTTTAGACCAGTGTAGTCTACGCACATCCTCCATTTCCCATCCTTTTTTACTTACAAGAACAGAGTTAGCTAACCATTTGGGATGGAATACTCTTTGATGAACCCTGCCGCGAGTAGCTTGTGGATCTCCTCGCCTATGGCCCTGCGCTTTCCTTCGTCAAAACGACGCAGGGTCTGCTTCACGGGTCGGGCTTCAGCTCTGATGTCCAGTGAGTGCTCGGCGACATCCCTTGGTATGCCTGGCATGTCCGAGGGACTCCACGCAAAAACTTCGGTGTTTGCGCGGAGAAAGTCGACGAGCACTGCTTCCTATTTGGAGTCGAGCTTGGAGCCGATCCAGACTTTCTTGCTGGCGTCGTTGCTAGGGTTGAGAGAGACAGACTTAACCGCCTCGACTGGTTCGAAGTTGCTAGTGTGCCGCTTCATGTAGGGCGCCTCCTTGGAGAGGCGTTCCAGGTCGGCGATGAGGGCCTCGGACTCGGCGAGGGCCTCAGCGTACTCCACGCATTCCACGTCGCATTCGTACGCGTGGCGGTACGTGGATCCGACGGTGATGATCCCGTTGGGGCCTGGCATCTTGAGCTTGAGGTAGGTGTAGTTGGGGATGGCCATGAACTTGGCGTAGCACGACCTTCCCAACACCGCGTGGTAGGTCCCTCAGAACTCGACCACCTCGAAGGCGAGGGTTTCCTTTCGGAAGTTGGAGGGAGTCCCAAAGCAGACGAGCAAGTCAATCCGTCCGAGGGGCAGGATACGCTTTCCGGGTGCGATCCCGTGGAAGGGTGCCGCACCGGCCCGGACCTCGGACCGATCAACCCCCAAGAGTTCCAGGGTCTCGGCGTAGATGATGTTGAGGCTGTTGCCTCCGTCCATGAGGACCTTGGAGAGCCTAACGTTGCCGATGATCGGATCGACGACGAGCGGGTACCTCCCTAGGCTTGGCACGAAGTCGGGGTGGTCGCCTCGGTCGAAGGTGATAGGCTTGTCGGACCAGTCTAGGTAGGCTGGCGCTACCACCTTTACCGAGCAGACCTTTCGGCGCTCCTGCTTGCGGTGCCGAGCCGAGGCGTTCGCCACCTGCCCGCTGTAAATCATGAAGCAGTTGTGGATCTCGGGGAACTCCTCTTCCTTGCCACCCGCCTTCTTGTTGTTGTCTTGGCCCTTGCCATCTTCCGCCGGGGGCCCGGCCTTATGGATGTAGCGCCGGAGCATGACACATTCTTCAAGGGTGTGCTTGACGAGATCCTGGTGATAGGGGCACGACTCCTTGAGAATCTTGTCGAACGCGTCGGCCCCTCCAGGGGGCTTCCGAGGGTTCCTGTGCTCGGTAGCAGCGACAAGATTCGCGTCAGCGGCGTTGCGGTTTGTTTGCGCCTTCTTCTTGGCCTTATTCTTCGCGCCACGCTGGGCAGACGCCTCGGGGGCGTCTTCCTTCGGCTCCCCTGAGGTTGCTTGTCTTTCCAGAAGATGGCCTCGATCGCCTCCTGACCCGAGGCAAACTTGGTGGCAACGTCCATCAATTCACTCGCCTTGGTGGGAGTCTTGCGCCCCAGTTTGCTCACCAGGTCTCGGCAAGTGGTGCCGGCGAGGAAAGCTCTGATGACATCCGAGTCGGTGATGTTAGGCAGCTCGGTGCGCTGCTTCGAAAACCGCAGGATGTACTCTCGGAGGGATTCCCCAGGCTGCTGGCGGCAGCTTCGGAGATTCCATGAGTTCCCAGGTCGCACGTACGTGCCCTGGAAATTTCCTGTGAAAGCCTTGACCAGGTCGTCCCAATCGGAGATCTGCGCAGGTGGTAGATGCTCCAGCCAGGCCCGGGCGTCGTTGGAGAGGAAAAGGGGTAGATTACGGATGATGAGGTTGTCATCGTCCGCCCCTCCCAACTGGCATGTCAGTCGGTAGTCCGCGAGCCACAACTCCGGCCTCGTCTCCCTCGAGTACTTGGTGATGGTAGTCGGGGCTCGGAAACGGGCGGGGAACGACGCTCGTCGTATGGCCTGGCTGAAGACTCGTGGACTGGGTGGCTTGGGCGAGGGACTCTGATCCTCCTCGCTGTCACAGCGTCCCCCACGCCTGGGATAGTAGCCTCGGCGCACCTTCTCATTGAGGCAGGCTCGATGATCGCGATGGTGATGCTCGTTGTCGAGGCGATCCCGGGCGACAGGTGCTTCGTCCCGTGTGCACTCGGGATGGACCGAGGCCTCCCGCATTCGTCGGGAGGACGCCGTGTGATGCTCCGAGGGGTTAGCTCGCCTTTGGGAGGTAGAGCTCTCGGCTCGTCGAACTGTGACACCTTCCAGGAGATCCTTGAGTTCGCTCTGGATACACCGTCCCTCGGTGGTGGATGGCTCTGGCATGGTTCAAAGTAGCATCGCCGCTGCAGCTAGGTCCCGGCCGGACCCGCTGACGGTCGGGGGCAGCGCTGCCCTGGCATTGTCGACGATGCGGCGCTCGACGTCCCTGGCCCGATGACAGGTTCCTCCGGCGAGTGTTCGGCCTGCCCACTCCTGTTCGATGTTCTGTCGGAGCTGCACAAGCCGCCCTGCTTCCTCGCCGACCTTGGCCTGCATCTCGCAGATTTGCTCGAGCTGTGTGTCCAGACCCCCCGCAGGGACTGGGACCACAGCTAGCTCTCGCGGGATGTCAGCGCGAGATGCGGGCCCAGGGGATCGTCAACCTCCGGCATACCGAGGTGGTTGCCTTCGTTGTGATCTCCCTGATCGACGTGGAAACATTCGCGACTGGGGCCGTAACCCTCGTCGTCAAGGCCATGGCCATCGTCAGAGCAACCGGAGAGGCAGTGGTCACATGCGGACATGAAGTCCTGCATGGCACCGGGGTCATCGAGGCCAGAGAAATTCCAACTGAAGTCGGGGTCGTCCTCTTTCTTGGCCAGAGAAATTCCGGTCCGAAGGTTGAGACGGCTATCAGTCGGTCCCAGGTTGACCACATATGGTACCCCAGAAGGTTTGGATACGCCCTTACAAAAGCGCTCACCGTAGCAGGGTCGCTAGGTGGATCGAAGCTGAATCGAAAGGGAATAGGGTGGAATACGGACGGTACCTTTTGGTCGATGGATGGTGGTGAAGTCGCATCGGGGACGGAACGCACCGTCATCTCAGGTACGAGGGTGACGCCCAGCAGGTCCTTTGCGAGGGTGCTAGCGTCGTCAGTCCGCTTGGGGCTAGCACGTTGCGGGAAAACGGCGCTCGTCGTTGTCCTAGGCGCGAGGACAACACCCGACATGTCCCCCGGAGGAGTGCTGGTGTTGTCGGCTCGCTCTGGTTCGACAGTCAATAAGGTGCTGCCTCCTGCGTGGCCACGGTTGCCCCGTCTCCGTCTCCTCCAGCGAGGAGGGTGGCGAGGACGACCGGAGTGTTCCTCTTCCGCCACAGGGAGATGCCGTCGTGGAGGTCGCCTCCGCTGGGCGAGCCGTTGACTGTCGTTGTCGTCGTGCTGCTGAGGGAGGAGTACCATGTCGTAGCTGCCGTCGAGGGACATGAACTCGAGACTCCCAAAGCGGAGCACCATCCCGGGCTGAAGAGGTTGCTGAAGTCTACCCATCTGGAACTCAACGGGAAAGTGTTCATTAACACGCAGCAGGCCCCTACCTGGCGCGCCAACTGTCGGCGTTTTGGACCCGGGGGGTCCCTGGACCGACGAGTAAATTTGTCGCTGCGTGCCCCTGCCCAGATGGGTTGGTGCGAGATGGAACACAAGTGGAGGAATGAGCCTTGTATTATCCTGCACCAGGGTGCTTGTAGTAGGGGTTACAAGCCTTGCGAGAGAGCGAGGGCGAGAGAGAGAGAGAGAGAGAGTAGGAGAGAGTGAGAGAGAGAGAGGGTCCGGTCCTTGCTCGTCTTCTCCCGTCCCTTTGTCGTGCGTCTACTCGTCTCTCCTGCCGTGCGTACGTATGCTCATATGTTCGTATGCTCGTCCCTCTGTCCCCCCTTTCTTCTGTGGGGCCCTGGACACCCCCTTTTTTAGACGTAAGGAGATGCCCAGCTGTACAATGGGGTGTAGCTGGGAGCTAACGTGGCTGACAGGGGAGTGCCCTGAGCCCTGTACAGATAACAACATGGCCGTCGGGGGGACATCTCGAGCCCTGTAGAGGTAGTATCGTGGCCGTTGGAGAAGTGCCTTGAGCCCTGTAACAGTACAGCTGTTGGTGCCGTATGAATCCTGCTGACATCTCCTTGCTTTCGTAGGGGGCTTGAGAACCACCGACGTCATGGTTGCATGCGGGAAACCACCATTCGCCTGTTACCGGGGTAAGCTGGATGGAACACCGGTCTTGTTCCTTCGTAGCCTGAGCTAGCTAGGAGTAGGGTAATGATGCATCCCTTGTGGCGTGGTTGATCCGAGCCTGAGGTCGGGCGAGGCGGCGACTCCTCCGAGGCCGAGGCTGGGGCCGAGACCCAGGGTCGGGCGAGGACGTGACTCTTCCCGAGGCTGAGGCCTGGGGTCGGGCGAGGCGGAGATTTCCTCCCGAGGCCGAGGCCGAGGCTGAGCCCTGGGGTCGGGCGAGGCGGAGCTTCCTGTTGCGCCCGAGGCTGAACTCGACCGTTGTCGGTTTCGCCCGGGTGGTTGGCACAGCAGCCGGAGTGGGGCGGGCGACGCTGTTTTCCTGTCAGATTGGTCAGTGAAAGGGCAAAGTGATTGCGGTCACTTCGACCTTGCCGACTGAGGCGCGCGTGTCAGGATAAGGTGTCAGGCGACCCCAGCATTAAATGCGCATGCAACACGGTCGGCTGGTAAGGCGATTTGGCCAAAGTCGCTTGCACGACAAGGCTTGCCTTTGGCTGAGCCGAGGGTGCGCTCACTGTCTGAGGAGACCCTCGGGCGAGACGTGGATTTGTCCGGGACCACTATTCCGTCCGAGGCCGGGCTCGGGCGAGGTGAGACCGCGTCCCCTGGTAGACGAAGCCTTGACTTTGACCCGAGCCGTCAGTCTTCACGGTTTGCTCTGAAGGTGTTTACCAGCCGTGATTAGGAGTGGTGGGGGTACCCCTAATTACGGTACCCGACAGATTGTGTGTTTACATGGAGTGCCAAAGAAGATCATGTCTGATCGAGGTTCACAGTTTACCTCAAGATTTTGGAGAAGCCTTCATGAGAACATGAGCACGAAGTTTAATTTTAGTACGGCTTATCACCCTCAGACTGATGGACAGACTGAAAGGACTAATCAAGTTTTGGAAGATCTGTTGAGAGCTCGTGCCCTTCAGCATGGAGGAAGTTGGGATAACAGTTTACCTTATGCTGAGTTTTCATATAATAATAGCTATCAGGCCAGTCTGAAGATGTCACCTTTTGAAGCTTTATATGGGAGGAAGTGCAGGACTCCTCTATATTGGGATCAGACTGGAGAAAGACAGTTCTTTGGGCCTGAACTGATTCAAGAAGCAAAAGAACAAGTCCGTATAATTCGAGAGAATTTGAGGATAGCTCAAACCAGACAAAAGAGCTATGCTGATAATAGAAGGAGACCATTGGAATTTGAGGAAGGAGATTATGTGTACCTCAAGGTGTCACCACTTCGTGGAATGAGGAGATTCAAAGTCAAGGGCAAATTGTCCCCTCGCTATATTGGACCATTCTTGATCTTTAGGTGAGTTGGGGAGATGGCATACCAACTCGAGCTACCTGCTACGCTATCGGATATGCATAATGTATTTCATGTGTCTCAACTTAAGAAGTGTCTCCGTGTCCCTGAGGAGCAGTTACCAATGGAAGAGCTCAGTGTACAGGGTGATTTGACTTACACGGAGTATCCGATCAAGATTCTTGACACATTGACTCGAGTTACAAGAAATAAGGTGATAAAGAATTAAAGATGTGCAAAGTGCAATGGAGTCACCATGACGAAGATGAAGTAACTTGGGAAAGAGAAGAGGAGCTTCGCATAGATTTTCCCCATCTTTTCCCTAGATCTTCCTAAATCTCGAGGACGAGATTATTTTTAAGGGGGGTAGGATTTGTAATACCCACTTTGTAAGAAAAGTCTAAAAAGAGAAATTATGTCACTTTATAGCCATATGTGTTATCCATGTCTATTGTTTCATGTGAACACCACATATAACAGACAAATAAATGACAAAAGACACCTAAAAATAATACATGCATCATGCTGGGAATTTATTTTGTGTGCATTTTGTGACAATATGAAAATAATATGACAAGAAATATATTAAAATTCCAAAAGGGAAATTTAGAATATAAAAGAAAAAGCTAGAATTTAGAAGTGGAGAAAGAAGAGAAAAAGTATATATACAAAATAAATATTATAAATGGATAAATAAAATAGTGTGTGCAAAATTATACTCTTAATTTGAGGAAGGTTTACCACATAGTAAAATTCGAATTTTGAATTCAAATGGAAAGGAAAAACAAATCATGAAAAGGGAAAAAGAAATAAAAAAGGAAAACAACACTATGCATTTTGGGTCGATCGACTTCCCTTTTCGACCCAGGCAGCATTCCCTCCTGCGCGGCCCACCAAGTTTCCACCGCGCGTAGACGCTCCGCAGCGCCGACAGTAGGGCCCCACGGTCCAGTCTCTCGTGCACTCCACGCGCGCTCGGTTCCCGCGGACACTGATAGCGCGGCCCCGCCTGTCATCAGGCTGGTCGCCGGCTCCAACGAAACGCGCGATCCGCGCGGCGGATCCTCCGGCGGTGCTCGCCCACGTCGGGTACTCCCACCACATATATGTGGTCGCGTGCCTAGCGCAGGCATTGCGCTTCTAAACCCTGGACCCGAGACCCCCTTGGCCGCAGCTACTCGTACCAGCAGAGCGAAACCGAAAGAGAGAGAGGGAAGCGGCCGCGCGCCGCCGTGGTTGGGATCTCGACTGGGGCGTTGTCTGGTGACCGAATCCAGGCCGTGGTGGTGTGCGCCACCGGGGGAAATTGTCCGGTCAACAAGCTGGCGCGGGCAGCGGTGAATTGAAGGCAATTCCTCGCCGGAGTCAAAGCGCCGTCGCGATTCCGCCTAACACCGCGGCCAGCACCGTCCAGACAACCATCCGCGGTATGAACTTCCCCCTCCGTTTTGTGGACCCTCCGATTTGGTTTTTACCGGGTAGCTATGGTGGATTGCGCTCGGGAACAAGCTCAGGCGTAGTGCGGCGATGGCGCCGCTGCGGGGAGGCAAACCACGGTGACCGGAGTTGGGTGGCGCGGCCATAACCACGCGGGCCGTTCATCCTTCGGTCTATGGCTGCGATTAGAAGATCATACCCCTTTGTTTGAGTGACTCGCGCGACCGTAGATCTTTGATCCGTCGGCACAGATCGCGTCCTGCTTCATTAAATCGCGACCGTCGATCGTTGATCGAGTGGACGCGCTCGTGTACCTGTTTACTGCGGCCGGGATCTAATCCTCACCGTCCATTTTGGATCAGGCGGCCAGTAAACCCCGATACCCCTTCGGCCATGCCATTATGCAAAAGAAACCCCGTAGATCCCTATATTCAACCCGCCGTCCGCGCCTAGATCTGTCTGTGTCATGTGGACATTTACCCCGAGGCCCCTGCCTTCCTATGTAATAGTGTGCCCAGTCCAGAGTTCATGAGAAATGGTTAAATAAAATCTGAAAATGATTTTAATGAGAAAAAGAATTGCTAGAACTTATAAAATTCATAGAAAATTCATCTCTAGTCCAAATTAATCCATCCCACTTTCTAAAATTTTGTAATTTTATTCTCTATCACTTAGAGTCTCTGTTTTGTCATGACAACAGTAAGAAAAATAATTTCTCACTTAATCCTATTTCAACCACTTAAAACCTTTGGAAATTCATATCTCAAAATCTATAACTCCAAAAATTATGATTCATGTTCCTAGGATTTTATTTTAATATGTAGATTATTACTAAGTATTTTGTTTACATGTTTGGTGTGATGTTAATTTTCTCTATACACTGTGCTTGTTTGTATTGTGGCGAGTAGAAGAACCCGTTACTGAGGATCCTAGTGAGAAGCAGATAGAAGTAGCTGAGCAGGAGCTCATTGAAGGCAAGTTGTGCCCTTGACCACTTTTTACCCAATAATGTTCTTTAATATCATTTATTCATGCATAGGTTAATTTTGATGGGACCCGATAGGTCACCCTAGATTGTTTATCTCATTACCTTGTTTACCCATGAATCACTTGGGTAGTTTGCTATTGCTTTACATGGTTTTGGGATAATCATTTATTATATCTATGTTCCAATTCTTTTGTTATTCTATTTCTGTTCATGTCAAGATCATTAATGTTAATCGGAACATAGAGCTTAACTTGAGAAACACGTGCCACCACAAGGGTTTAATGGGACGCCCTTGGCTGACTAATTAGGAAAGCTAGTGGAAGACTACCTTACCCGAAAGGGGCAAGGGCAGTAGGGGAGTTGCATGCAAGGAGGTTCTCGGGTTGATTTAGCTGCGATGTCGGTCAGATGGGGGATTCTTGCAAGTGCTCTTCCCATAAACTGTAGCGGGTTTTCGGAAGCTAGTGGAACTTTGTAAAGGCCTCGTAGTGTTGCCCTGCCTCGCCTCCTAGGTAGAGGTGTATGGGAGTCGCAATCCCTTGGCAGATGGGTAACATGACTTGTGGGTAAAGGGTACCACCTCTGCAGAGTGTAAAACTGGTATACTAGCCGAGCTCACGGTCATTAGCAACTCAGGACTCTCTGATGATTAATTTATGGAACTTAAATTCAATTTGTCATTTGCATATGCATGGGTTTATTATTAATTTGTTCTATTACTTTACTTAAGGTTTGGTGTTTACTTACATTTAGTAACTGCTAATAAAACTTTGACCAACTAATTAAAAGCAATGCTCAGCTTTAACCCCTGTCATTGATTAGCCTTACACATCACATGAACTCCCACCTTTGTGAGTTCATGCCACTGGTTCCCCACAAGTTGTTGAGTTATGATCATGTGTGAGCTCACCCTTGCTATCTCACACCCTCCCACAGGAGAAGAACAGGTGGTTCAGGAGGAGCCACAAGGCGAGGAGTTTCATATGATCTAGGTGGCTTTTCTCAGTTGACATTGGCGCCAACGGCGATCCTTAGTTTGTTTTATATTTATCTTTTATTTTGTAGTAAGACTTCCGCTATGTAATAAATACTCTGATTTTTGTGACATTTATCTCTATACACTCTGTTATTATATATGTTGTCTTCTTGGTGCATGTATGAGATGCACCTAGCTTTGTTACTTAAAGCCGGGTGTGACAAAGAGCAAGTTGGTACCTGGAATCTTGAGTCCCAAGCAAGTTGTACCCTTGATCACTCCTTTTTACCTAATAATGTTCACTATTAATCTCTGTGACATGCTCAGGTTAATTTGATGGGACCTAATAGGTTTCCCTAGTATTGTGTATTCCCCACCTTGCAAACAGATGAATTATTGGGTAGATTTGCTATTGCTCTACTTGGTTTTGGGAAACCAATGTTTCATTATGATCATGTTCCAATTATGTTGTTGTTTAATTATTATTCATGATAAGATCATATTATTAATTGAAACATGGAGAACTACCCGGGAAAATAGTGCTACCACAAGAGTGGTATGAGACGCCCTTGACTGACTAATTAGGAAAGCTAGTGGAGGACTAACTTACCCGAAAGGGGTAAGGGCAGTAGGGGAGTGGTTAGTGTAAGGAGGTCCTTGGGTTAATTTTGCTGCGATGGCAGTCAGGTGAGGGATCCCTGCATTGGAGCTTCCTAGAACTGTAGCGGGTTTTCTGAAGCTAGTGGAACTTTGTAAATGCCTCGTAGTGTTACCCTGCCTCGCTTCCTTGGTAGAGGTGTATGGGATTCATGACCCCTTGGAAGATGGGTAACATGACTTGTGGGTAAAGATGCGTAACCTCTGCAGATTGTAAAACTGGTATATCAACCGTGCTCACGGTCATGAGCGGCTCGGACACTCACATGATTAATTTATTGAACTAAACTTAATTTGTCATATGCATTGCATTGTGGGTGTTGTTATCAATTTTGATCTACTACTTATTTGGGTTGGTATCTACTTATACTTAGTAATTGCTAATAAAATTTTGACCAACTTTAAAAGCAATGCTCAGCTTCAACCATCCTCTTTGGTAAGCCTTACACTTCACATGAGCTCCCACCTTTGGCGAGTTCATGCACATTATTCCCCACAACTTGTTGAGCGATAAACGTATGTGAGCTCACTCTTGCTGTCTCACACCCCCACAGGTCAAGAACAGGTACTGCGGGATGAGACACATGGAGGATGTTGTGATGAGCTTGTGAGTGGTCTAGGCCGTCTGAAAGTCGCCTAGAGGGGGATGAATAGGGCGAGACTGAAATTTACAAAGTTAATCACAACTACAAGCCAGGTTAGCGTTAGAAATATAATGCGAGTCTGAGAGAGGGCGTAAAAACAAATCGCAAGCGAATAAAGAAGTGAGACACAAGGATTTGTTTTACCGAGGTTCGGTTCTCTCAAACCTACTCCCCGTTGAGGTGGTCACTAAAACTGGGTCTCTTTCAACCCTTTCCCTCTCTCAAACGGTCCCTCGGACCGAGTGAGCTTCTCTTCTTAATCAACCGGGAACCAAACTTCCCCGCAAGGACCACCACACAATTGGTGTCCCTTGCCTTGATTACAATTGAGATGATCACAAGAAAGAATGAGAAAAAGAAGCAATCCAAGCGCAAGAGCTCAAATGAACACAACAATCACTCTCTCTAATCACTAAAGCTTTGAGTGGAATTGGGAGAGGATTTGATCTCTTTGGTGTGTCTAGAATTGAATGCTAGAGCTCTTGTAAGTAGTTGGAAGGTGGAAAACTTGGATGACTTGAATGTGGGGTGGTTGGGGGGTATTTATAACCCCAACCACCAAAAATGGCCGTTGGAAGACTGCTGTCGCATGGCGCACCGGACAGTCCGGTGCACCACCGGACACTGTCCGGTGCGCCAGCCACGTCAGCCTGCCGTTGGGGTTCGACCGTTGGAGCTCTGTCTTGTGGGCCCTCCTGGCTGTCCGGTGGCGCACCGGACAGGCCCTGTAGGCTGTCCGGTGTACCACCCGCGCGTGCTCTGCTCCTCTGCGCGCGCTGGCGCGCATTTAATGTGTTGCAGTCGACCGTTGCGCGCGAAGTAGCCGTTACTCCGCTGGCTCACCGGACAGTCCGGTGAATTTTAGCGGAGCGGATTCCCGAAGCGGGCGAGTTCAGAGTCGCTCTCCCCTGGAGCACCGGACACTATCCGGTGGTGCACCGGACAGTCCGGTGAATTATAGCGAAGCGCCTCTGAGATTTCCCGAAGGTGAAGAGTTCAGCTTGGAGTCCCCTGGTGCACCGGACACTGTCCGGTGTGTGCCACCGGACAGTCCGGTGCACCAGACCAGGGCAGCCTTCGGTTGTCCCTTGCTCTCTTTGTTTGAACCCATTCTTGGTCTTTTTATTGACTTTTTGTGAACCTTTGGCACTTGTAGAACTTATAGACTAGAGAAAAACTAGTTAGTCCAATTATTTGTGTTGGGCAATTCAACCACCAAAATCAATTAGGAAATAGGTGTAAGCCTAATTCCCTTTCAATCTCCCCCTTTTTGGTGATTGATGCCAACACAAACCAAAGCAAGTATAGAAGTGCATAATTGAACTAGTTTGCAAAATGTAAGTGCAAAGGTTACTAAGAATTGAACCAATAAATATTTTCATAAGATATGCATGGATTGTTTCTTTATATTCTCAATATTTTGGACCACGCTTGCACCACATGTTTTGTTTTTGCAAATACTTTTGTAAATTCTTTTCAAAGTCCTTTTGCAAATAATCAAAGGTAAATGAGTAAGATTTTGAGAAGCATTTTCAAGATTTGAAAATTTTCTCCCCTGGATCAAATGCTTTTCCTTTGACTAAACAAAACTCCTCCTCAATAAAAAACTTCCTCTTAGTGTTCAAGAGGGTTTTAAGATATCAATTTTGAAAATACTACTTTCTCCCCCTTTTGAACACAATGAGATACCAATTTGAAAATCATAAGTTTTAAAATTTGGGTGGTGGTGCGGTCCTTTTGCTTTGGGCAATACTCTCTCCCCCTTTGGCATGAATTGCCAAAAACGGATGTTTGAGTGAAATATACGCCCTTGTTAAACTACTTTCTCCCCCTTTGGACAAAAATAAAGGAGTGAAGATTATACCAAAGTTGGAGAGTTGTGCGGAGCGACGGCGAAGGATGAATGATTTGATGGAGCGGAGTGGAAGCCTTGTCTTCGCCGAAGACTCCTTTTCCCTTTCAATCTATGACTTAGCATGAAATGGACTTGAAAGAACACATTAGTCATAGCACATGAAAGAGATGATCAAAGGTATATAAATGATCTATGTATGCAAGACATCAATAAAAATTCCTAGAATCAAGAATATTTAGCTCATGCCTACGTCTGGTAAATGTTTGTTCATCCAATGGCTTGGTAAAGTTATCGACTAATTGTTCTTTGGTGTTAATATATGCAATCTCGATATCCCCCTTTTGTTGGTGATCCCTTAAGAAATGATACCGAATGACTATGTGTTTAGTGCGGCTATGCTCAACGGGATTATCCGCCATGCGGATTGCACTCTCATTATCACATAGAAGAGGAACTTTGGTTAATTTGTAACCATAGTCCATAAGGGTTTGCCTCATCCAAAGTAGTTGCGCGCAACAATGGCCTGCGGCAATGTACTCGGCTTCGGCGGTAGAAAGAGCTACGGAATTTTGCTTCTTTGAAGCCTAAGACACCAAGGATCTTCCCAAGAACTGGCAAGTCCCCGATGTGCTCTTTCTATTAATTTTACACCCTGCCCAATCGGCATCCGAATAACCAATTAAATCAAATGTGGATCCCCGAGGGTACCAAAGCCCAAACTTAGGAGTATAAGCCAAATATCTCAAGATTCGTTTTACGGCCATAAGGTGAGCTTCCTTAGGGTCGGCTTGGAATCTTGCACACATGCATACGGAAAGCATAATGTCCGGTCGAGATGCACACAAATAGAGTAATGAACCTATCATCGACCGGTATACCTTTTGATCTACGGATTTACCTTCCGTGTCGAGGTCGAGATGCCCATTGGTTCCCATGGGTGTCCTGATGGGCTTGGCATCCTTCATCCCAAACTTGTTTAGAATGTCTTGAGTATACTTCGTTTGGCTAATGAAGGTGCCCTCTTGGAGTTGCTTCACTTGAAATCCTAAGAAATACTTCAACTCCCCCATCATTGACATCTCGAATTTCTGTGTCATGATCCTACTAAATTCTTCACATGTAGATTCGTTAGTAGACCCAAATATAATATCATCAACATAAATTTGGCATACAAACAAATCATTGTCAAGAGTTTTAGTGAATAGAGTAGGATCGGCCTTTCCGACTTTGAAGCCATTAGCAATAAGGAAATCTCTTAGGCATTCATACCATGCTCTTGGGGCTTGCTTGAGCCCATAAAGCGCCTTAGAGAGCCTATAGACATGGTTAGGGTACTCACTGTCTTCAAAGCCGGGAGGTTGCTCAACGTAGACCTCTTCCTTGATTGGTCCATTGAGGAAGGCACTCTTCACGTCCATTTGGTAAAGCTTGAAGCCATGGTAAGTAGCATAGGCTAATAATATACGAATTGACTCAAGCCTAGCTACGGGTGCATAGGTTTCACCAAAATCCAAACCTTCGACTTGGGAGTATCCCTTGGCCACAAGTCGAGCTTTGTTCCTTGTCACCACACCATGCTCATCTTGCTTGTTGCAGAAGACCCACTTGGTTCCTACAACATTTTGGTTAGGACGTGGAACTACATGCCATACCTCATTCCTCGTGAAGTTGTTGAGCTCCTCTTGCATTGCCACCACCCAATCCGAATCTTGAAGTGCTTCCTCTACCCTGTGTGGCTCAATGGAGGAAACAAAAGAGTAATGCTCACAAAAATGTGCAACACGAGATCTAGTAGTTACCCCCTTATGAATGTCGCCGAGGATGGTGTCGACGGGGTGATCTCGTTGGATTGCTTGGTGGACTCTTGGGTGTGGCGGCCTTGCAACTTGCTCTTCCTCCTTGTCTTGATCATTTGCACCTCCCCCTTGATCATTGTCGTCTTCTTGAGGCGGCTCATCTTCTTGATCTTCTTCTTCATCATCTTGAGCCTCATTCTCATCTTGAGTTGGTGGAGATGCTTGCATGGAGGAGGATGGTTGATCTTGTTCATTTGGAGGCTCTTCGGATTTCTTAGGACACACATCCCCAACGGACATGTTCCTTAGCGCGATGCACGGAGCCTCTTCTTCACCTAACTCATCAAGATCAACTTGCTCTACTTGAGAGCCGTTAGTCTCACCAAACACAACGTCACAAGAAACTTCAACTAGTCCTGAGGACTTGTTAAAGACTCTATATGCCCTTGTGTTTGAATCATATCCTAGTAAAAAGTCTTCTACAGTCTTAGGAGCAAATTTAGATTTTCTACCTCTTTTAACAAGAATAAAGCATTTGCTACCAAAGACTCTAAAATAGGAAATATTGGGCTTTTTACCGGTTAGGAGTTCGTATGATGTCTTCTTGAGGATTCGGTGTAGATACAACCGGTTGATGGCGTAGCAGGCGGTGTTGACCGCCTCGGCCCAAAACCGATCCAAAGTCTTGTACTCATCAAGCATGGTCCTTGCCATGTCCAATAGAGTTCGATTCTTCCTCTCCACTACACCATTTTGTTGTGGCGTGTAGGGAGAAGAGAACTCATGCTTGATGCCCTCCTCCTCAAGAAAGCCTTCGATTTGTGAGTTCTTGAACTCCGTCCCATTGTCGCTTCTAATTTTCTTGATCCTTAAGCCGAACTCATTTTGAGCCCGTCTCAAGAATCCCTTTAAAGTCTCTTGGGTTTGTGATTTTTCCTGCAAAAAGAACACCCAAGTGAAGCGAGAATAATCATCCACAATAACTAGACAGTACTTACTCCCGTCGATGCTTATGTAAGCAATCGGGCCGAATAGGTCCATGTGTAGGAGCTCCAGTGGCCTGTCAGTCGTCATGATGTTCTTATGCGATGATGAACACCAACTTGCTTCCCTGCTTGGCATGCGCTACAGATCTTGTCTTTCTCAAAATGAACATTTGTTAATCCTAAAATGTGCTCTCCCTTTAGAAGCTTATGAAGATTCTTCATTCCAACATGGGCTAGTCGGCGGTGCCAGAGCCAACCCATGTTAGTCTTAGCAATTAAGCAAGTGTCGAGTTCATCTCTATCAAAATCTACCAAGTATAGCTGACCCTCTAACACTCCCTTAAATGCTATTGAATCATCACTTCTTCTAAAGACAGTGACACCTACATCAGTAAATAGACAGTTGTAGCCCATTTTGCATAATTGAGATACAGAAAGCAAATTGTAATCTAATGAATCAACAAGAAAAACATTGGAAATGGAATGGTCAGGTGAAATAGCAATTTTACCCAAACCTTTGACCAAACCTTGATTTCCATCCCCGAATGTGATAGCTCATTGGGGATCTTGGTTTTTCTCGTAGGAGGAGAACATCTTCTTCTCCCCTGTCATGTGGTTTGTGCACCCACTATCGATGATCCAACTTGAGCCCCCGGATGCATAAACCTACAAAACAAATTTAGTTCTTGACTTTAGGTACCCAAACGGTTTTGGGTCCTTTGGCATTAGACACAAGAACTTTGGGTACCCGAACACAAGTCTTTGATCCCTTGTGTTTGTCCCCAACAAACTTGGCAACTACCTTGCCGGATTTGTTAGTCAAAACATAAGATGCATCAAAAGTTTTAAATGAAATGTCATGATTATTTGATGCACTAGGAGTTTTCTTCTTAGGCAATTTAGCACGGGTTGATTGCCTAGAACTAGATGTCTCACCCTTATACATAAAAGCATGATTAGGGCCAGAGTGAGACTTCCTAGAATGAATTCTCCTAATCTAGCTCTCGGGATAACCAGCAGGGTACAAAATGTAACCCTCGTTATCATGAGGCATGGGAGCCTTGCCCTTAACAAAGTTAGACAATTTCTTAGGAGGGGCATTAAGTTTGACATTGTCTCCCTTTTGGAAGCCAATGCCATCCTTGATGTCAGGGCGTCTCCCACAATAAAGCATACTACGAGCAAATTTAAATTTTTCATTTTCAAGTTCATGCTCCGCAATTTTAGCATCTAATTTTGCTATATGATCATTTTGTTGTTTAATTAAAGCCATATGATCATGAATAGCATCAATATCAACATCTCTACATCTAGTGCAAATAGAAACATGCTCAACGGTAGATGTAGAGGGTTTGCAAGATTTTAATTCTACAACCTTAGCATGTAATATATCATTTTCACTTCTAAGGTTAGAAATAGTAACATTGCAAACATCAAAATCTTTAGCCTTAGCAATTAATTTTTCATTTTCATTTCTAAGGCTAGCAAGAGAATCATTCAATTTTTCAATCTTAGCAAGCAAATTAGCATTATCATCTCTAAGATTGGAAATTGAATCATCACAAACATTAGAATCAACCTTAGCAATTAATCTAGCATTTTCATTTCTAATGTTGGCAATCAAATCATGGCATGTGCTTAGCTCACTAGTTAATTTTTCACATTTTTCAACTTCTAGAGATTAAGCATTTTTAACCTTGACATGCTTTTTGTTTTCCTTGATTAGGAAGTCCTCTTGGGTGTCCAAGAGTTCATCCTTTTCATGGATGGCACTAATTAATTCATTTAATTTTTCTTTTTGTTGCATGTTTAGGTTGGCAAAAAGGGTACACAAATTATCCTCCTCACCACTAGCATTATCATCACTAGAGGACTCATATTTAGTGGAGGATTTGGATTTAACCTTCTTCCTTTTGCCGTCCTTTGCCATGAGGCACTTGTGGCCGACGTTGGGGAAGAGTAGTCCCTTGGTGACGGCGATGTTGGTGGCGTCCTTGTCGGAGGAGGAGTCGGTGGAGCTCTCGTCGGAGTCCCACTCCCGGCAAACATGGGCATCACCGCCCTTCTTCTTGTAGTACCTCTTCTTCTCCTTTCTTCTCCCCTTCTTGTCGTCGCCCCTGTCACTGTCACTTGATAATGGACATTTAGCTACAAAGTGACCGGGCTTACCACACTTATAGCAAACCTTCTTGGAGCGGGATTTGTAATCCTTCCTCCTCCTTTGCTTGAGGATTTGGTGGAAGCTCTTGATGATGAACGCCATCTTCTCATTGTCGAGCTTAGAGGCGTCGATTGGTTGTCTACTTGATGAAGACTCTTCCTTCTTCTCCTCCGTCGCCTTGAATGCAACTGGTTGTGCTTCGGGCGCGGAGGGGTCATCTAGCTCGATGATATTCTTTGAGCCTTTGATCATCAACTCAAAACTCACAAAATTACCTATCACTTCCTCGGGGGTCATTTGAGTATATCTAGGATTGCCTCGAATTAATTGAACTTGCATAGGATTAAAAAATACGAGGGGTCTTAGAATAACCTTGACCATCTCATGGTCATCCCATTTTGTGCTCTCGAGGTTGCGCACTTGGTTCACCAAGGTCTTCAAGCGGTTGTACATGGCTTGAGGGTCCTCGTCTTGGTTGAGTCAGAACCGACCGAGCTCCCCCTCGATCGTTTCCCGCTTGGTGATTTTGGTCACCTCGTCTCCTTCGTGCGCGGTCTTGAGTACGTCCCAAATTTCCTTCGCACTCTTTAACCCTTGCACCTTATTATACTCCTCTCGACTTAGAGAGGCGAGGAGTATAGTGGTGGCTTGGGAGTTAAAGTGGTGGATTTGGGCGACTTTGTCGGAGTCGTAGTCTTCATCCCCTACGGATGATACTTGTACACCAAACTCAACAACATTCCAAATGCTTGTGTGGAGTGAGGTTAGATGATGCCTCATTTTGTCACTCCACATATTATAATCTTCATCGTCAAAAACCGGTGGTTTGCCTAATGGAACGGAGAGTAAAGGAGTACGCTTTGAAATACGGGGGTAGCGTAGGGGAATCTTACTATACTTCTTGCGCTCATGGCGCTTAGAAGTAACAGACGACGCGTCGGAGCCGGAGGTCGATGGTGATGAAGTGTCGGTCTCGTAGTAGACCACCTTCCTCATCTTCTTCTTTTTGTCACCACTCCGATGCGACTTATGGGAAGAGGATTTCTTTTCCTTCCCCTTCCCCTTTTTGCGGGACTCTTCCGATGAAGTTTTCCCGTGGCTTGTAGTGGGCTTGTCGCCGGTCTCCATCTCCTTCTTGGCGTGATCTCCCGACATCACTTCGAGCGGTTAGGCTCTAATGAAGCACCGGGCTCTGATACCAATTGAAAGTCGCCTAGAGGGGGGTGAATAGGGTGAAACTGAAATTTACAAAGTTAATCACAACTACAAGCCGGGTTAGCGTTAGAAATATAATGCGAGTCTGAGAGAGGGCGTAAAAACAAATCGCAAGCGAATAAAGAAGTGAGACACAAGGATTTGTTTTACCGAGGTTCGGTTCTCTCAAACCTACTCCCTGTTGAGGTGGTCACTAAGACCGGGTCTCTTTCAACCCTTTCCCTCTCTCAAACGGTCCCTCGGACCGAGTGAGCTTCTCTTCTCAATCAACCGGGAACCAAACTTCCCCGCAAGGACCACCACACAATTGTAATCTCTTGCCTTGATTACAATTGAGATGATCACAAGAAAGAATGAGAAAAAGAAGCAATCCAGGCGCAAGAGCTCAAATGAACACAACAATCACTCTCTCTAATCACTAAAGCTTTGAGTGGAATTGGGAGAGGATTTGATCTCTTTGGTGTGTCTAGAATTGAATGCTAGAGCTCTTGTAAGTAGTTGGAAGGTGGAAAACTTGGATGACTTGAATGTGGGGTGGTTGGGGGTATTTATAACCCCAACCACCAAAAATGGCCGTTGGAAGACTGCTGTCTCATGGCGCACCGGACAGTCCGGTGCGCCACCGGACAGTCCGGTGCGCCACCGGACACTGTCCGGTGCGCCAGCCACGTCAGCCTGCCGTTGGGGTTCGACCGTTGGAGCTCTGTCTTGTGGGCCCACCTGGCTGTCCGGTGGCGCACCGGACAGGCCCTGTAGGCTGTCCGGTGTACCACCCTCGCGTGCTCTGCTCCTCTACGCGGGCTGGCGCGCATTTAATGCGTTGCAGTCGACCATTGCGCGCGAAGTAGCCGTTGCTCCGCTGGCTCACTGGACAGTCCGGTGTTACACCGGACAGTCCGGTGAATTTTAGCGGAGTGGATTCCCGAAGCGGGCGAGTTCAGAGTCGCTCTCCCCTGGAGCACCGGACACTGTCCGGTGGTGCACCAGACAGTCCGGTGAATTATAGCGAAGCGCCTCTGAGATTTCCCGAAGGTGAAGAGTTCAGCTTGGAGTCCCCTGGTGCACCGGACACTGTTCGGTGGCACACCGGACAGTCCGGTGCGCCAGACCAGGGCAGCCTTCGGTTGTCCCTTGCTCTCTTTGTTTGAACCCATTCTTGGTCTTTTTATTGACTTTTTGTGAACCTTTGGCACCTGTAGAACTTATAGACTAGAGCAAACTAGTTAGTCCAATTATTTGTGTTGGGCAATTCAACCACCAAAATCAATTAGGAAATAGGTGTAAGCCTAATTCCCTATCACCGTCATCTCCCAGTCAACTTTGGGTTGCTAGATCGTTGTCTCCTTATGATGTAATTATTTATTTATTTTGTGCAGAACTCATATTATATAGTAAAGATGTGACATTCATTTCTGTACCATGATTCATCATATGTATGAGACTTGGTCCCAGCACACCTAGTGATTATGTTCGCGCCCCGGTGTTGGTGCCCCGAAACCCGGGTGTGACAGAAGTGGTATCAGAGGGATGTTGACTGTAGGACGAAACCTAGATAGAACTAAACAACCCTTACTTACTTACCTTTGCTACTCTGATTCTTTCTAAACCTTTCTTAATTTCTTCTCAACTACTGCTGGTTTACTCTGATTACTCTTACCTTTTCACTCTAAAGACAAAAGTGGATTTCACACTTTGAAATCATGTACCTAAAGTGACTTTTAGGAATAGGAGACCTAATCTTAGGAATAAAAACAAAACTAGTTTTATAGGTATCTATGTGCTTCAATGTTTGTTCTTATGATACTTGTCTGATTTGGATATTTGATTGAGTGTGATGGGTTGTGGAGTAATGTCCACAATTGCATCTGCATATACATCTAGGCATAAAGGAGAATATTTATAAAATAACTAGACAACCTAGATTACCCCCATTAAAATGTATCTAGTATCTCATATCTATCTGATCTTGACATATTCTATCTTACCTTTGGACATTCACCTTATACGACTAGTTATCCCAATATTGACATGAAACAATAGATCAAAGCCCTGCCAAATAACCTTCAGTTTATAACTAGCTACTAGCCTATCTGTTTACCTACTAAATAATTTCCCTTGCAAAACTATCTTACCATATATTTCTAACCCAGATGGTCAATACTAGGAAGGGAGGCGGTATCGATCTACCTGCTAACCACCATAGCAAGAGGGTTGTTGGACAACCACAACCAGAAATGAATCCTCCAAATCCTCCACCGACCGGAACAGATCTAGTGGTTGCCGCTCAGATGCAGATGCTGCAGCAAATGGCAAACATGATGAATGAAATGCAAGCTCAAATGAGGCAAGAACGCCAGGAAATGCGTCAGGAACAGTTGGAAATGCGTCAAGAGATGAGGTAAGAACGCCTGGAAAGACAGCAACAACCACCACTACCTCCACCACCACCACCAGCTCCACCCAGGAATAAGCACCGGGAGTTTATGAGTCACAAACTACCAACATTCTCCAACTCCGCGGACCCACTACAAGCTAATGACTGGTTAAAATCTGTGGACAAGATGCTCAACATAGCTCAGTGCTCTGATAGGGATAATGTGCTATATGCATCGGGCCGTCTTACCGGTCCCGTTGCAGATTGGTGGGATGCATACTGCGTTGCTCACGCTGCTGTCAACACCATTACCTAAGCAGAATTCTCCACTCAATTCAGGAATTACCATATTCCTGCTGGGCTTATGAAGATTAAAAGAAAGGAGTTTCTATCCCTTAAGCAGGGAGGTATGTCCGTAAGTGAATATAGAGACAAATTTATCCAACTATCTCGATATGCTCCTAGGGAAGTTGAGGATGATGAGAAGAAGCATGAGCTCTTTCTGGAAGGTTTGATTGGACCGCTACAATATCAACTGATATCGCATATATTCTCGTCCTTACAAAGACTACTGGACAAAACTATTGCTATGGAAAACAAGAGGCTTGAGTTTGGAGAAAATAGACAGGTTGCTAACCAGGGATAGGCTGGAAGTAGTTCCCATCCCTGATATAATACTACTCTAAGTACACTTGCTCGTGGTAGTTCCGGGCAGCAAACTCAACAGACACAAACTGCTCCTCCTCAAGCAAGCACCCTAGCAGGACCTGTTGCTCCTAATACATCCACCAACAGAGCATGCTTCAAGTGTGGACAGTATGGACACTACGCCAACTACTGTCCCAACAGGGCTGCTTATACTACTCTGGCTCCAATGAAGCAGGGTCAGGTCTCAAGAGGCAAGAGCTAGCCTTTATCTGTCAACCGGGGTAGGTCATTCCGCATGTGTACGGGGTCGTTCCACATCAAATCGGATGATGAGGCCTTAACTAGGATATATGTAGAGATGGCAATGGGTACCCGAAACCCGAATACCCGATGGGTTTTACCCGATATGAAGATGGGTACATGATGATTTCTCTACCCGCGGGTATGTTAATGGGTAAAAACCTCTACCCGTTGGGTAGACGGGTACGGGTTGGAATATACCCGCATCAATACCACTATAACCATCTAATAGAGCCCATCTTAGTTAAATAAAACCCTTCTCTAGCTATCATTTGTCTAGATACCAAGTTATGTAATCATATGATTTGTTATATGTGAAGTTGAAGTTATTTTGTATGTTTATTTAATATTTTGAGTGATTGGTATATTAGAATTTAAGAATTTTCTAACGGGTACGGCTTAGTCGCGCGGGTACGAGTATGGGTAAGATTTTATACCCGCGAGCATATATGGGTAACCGACGGATATAATTTTTTTATGGGTAGGTATGGAATTGTTGACACCTTTTTGGAGGCGCCAATCACTCAAAAGAACCAGCGGCGGTGCTCTCTGGTCAGGCGCGGACGGTCCGCGGCACAGAGCCAGATGGTCCGCGACCTGGCGCGAGGCGGCGGTGCTCTCTGGTCAGGCGCGGACAGTCTGCGGCCAGGGGCCAGACGGTCCGCGACCTGGTGCAGAGGCTAGGGTTTCCTGCCTGATGGCCGGACGGTCTGCGCCCTAGGGCCGGACGGTCCGCGCGTGCGCAGGGGCGGCGGAAGATCGCAGGCGGCGCCTGGATCTCGCTCCCGGGAGGGACCCCGTCGGGGAGGAGAGATTCTAGGAGATGTCTACGCTCGGGTAGACCGACCTAGACTCCTCTAATCGACGTAGAGTCAAAGAGAAGCGGAAGATTTGGGGATTGGAAACCTAAACTAGACTAGAACTACTCCTAGGATAAAATGTAAATTGTATTGATTGAAGGTTCGATTTCTTGTTCAAATCGGTCGTATACCTCTCTATTTATAGAGGAGGGGGACTGGACCCTTTACAAACTAATTTCCGAGCGAATCCCGCGAATCTAGCTAACAATTGTAGCACAAAACTCGGAACCCTAAACTGCTCTGCGCACGCGCGGACCGTCCGGCCCACAGGCGCGGACCGTCCGGCCTCAGGGCCGGACTGTCCGCACCTCAATTTGGTGCTGAACATATGCCCCCTTCCTTTTGGTGGAGCTGAGCAAACCAAAAGCAATTAACTCGATGTGATTACATCGGTTCTCTTAGGCATCTTGCCACATACTAGGATGATACTATTTGAGGAAACACCCATTCAAAGCCTTAGGTAAATCCTTGCTTTGTAATGTTTGTAGTAAATAAGCGTTACCAGACATCACCTGTTTTACTTTATAAGGACCCTCCTAGCTTGGCGACCATTTCCCGAACTTCCGGTCTTTATTCCTTAGAGGCAGGATGGTCTTCCACACCAGGTCCCCTACTTGAAATGATTTTGCTTTGACCTTCTTGTTGTAGGCCATGGCTACCATAATCTTGTCCTTTTCTATTGCTCCCAAAGCTATCACCCTCTTGTCGGTCACCTCATCAATATTATCCATCATTGAATTATAATAATCAGTGACAGTTAGATCATTTTGTCTGGCGAACCTGACAGCATTCAAACTTATTTCCATAGGCAATATTGCTTCCTGCCCATAGACAAGCTTAAAAAGAGATACTTTAGTAGCACTATGTTTAGATATTCTATGAGCCCATAAAGCTTCAGATAAAATCTTATGCCAATGTTTAGGATTATCAGATATCTTCTTTTTTATCAAATTAATCAATGTCCTATTACTAGACTCGGCCTGTCCATTGGCCTGAGCATAATATGGAGATGAATTAAGCAGCTTAATTCTATATAATTCAGCAAATTCACGTACCTCCTTTGACATAAAAGAAGTCCCTTGATCTGTAGTCAAGGTCTGGGGAATGCCGAATCTATGAATGATATGTTCAGTTATGAACTCAATTACCTCCTTGTGTGTCATGTTCTTCAGAGCAACAGCTTCAGTCCATTTGGTAAAGTAGTCAGTGGCAACTAACACGAACTGATGCCCCTTTGATGATGAAGGATGAATTTCTCCAATAAAGTCTAATCCCCATCCTCTGAAAGGCCAAGGCTTGATGAAAGGATGTAATTCGGCTGCATGGACCAACTGTAGGTCGCCGAATTTTTGACACACTTGGCAACCCTTGTAGTACTTGAAACAATCAGCTATCATGTTAGGCCAATAAAAACCAGACCTTCGCAACAGCCATTTCATCTTTGGAGCCGATTGATGGGTACCACAAATTCCTTCATGCACTTCGGCCATGGATAATATAGCATCATCTGGGCCCAAGCACTTAAGCAGGACGTCGTTGACTGTTCGGCGGTAGAGTTCATCACTCATCAAAACATACTTGAAAGTTGTACGCCGAATGTTCTTATCTGTCCTAACATTGGGATTTCGTAAATAATTTGTTATGGGCGTCCTCCAATCACTTGCATCGACCTCATTATCGGCCGAATCGATTAGGAGAACCTTCCTGGTAACCCCGGACGGTCCGGCGCCTTCACGCGGACGGTCCACGGCCTAGTGATTTGGCCCTGCACTGGTTATCAGATTTTCAGTTTTGTGAAATCTCCCTCGCTTTATCCGATAACCTGATGCATCTTGTGCCAAATTGTTAGCTCTATTATTCTCAACTCTAGAGATATGCCGAATACTGAATTCGTCAAAAGAATGGATTATGCTCCAACATTTTTTAAGGTAACTATTTAAAGTACCATCAAAACATTGATATTCTTCTAACACATGTTGGACGACCAGCTAAGAATCACCAAATGCCTTCACATGTTTTACTCCCATATAATTTAAGGGTTCCAAACCGAATAAGAGGGCCTCATATTCGGCTTGATTATTAGTGCAATAAGTTTTCAATCGGCTAGAGAAGTCGAAGGAGACATCACTTGGTGAAACAAGTACGATGCCAATGCCTTGCCCTTCATTGCAAACCGATCCATCAAAATATAAAGTCCAAGGAGTAATAGTGAGGTATATCATGTCTAGTTTATGAATATCATTAATCCGATGTTCTACAATGAAATCCGCTACGACCTGGCCTTTCATAGATTTCAACGGTTCATAGGACAAGTCATATTCTATAAGTGCATAAGCCCACTTACCAATTCTACCACTCATAATTGGGTTATGCAACATGTATTTGATTACATCGGCTTGACCATAAACAGTGCAATGACTAGACAGTAAATAACATCTACACTTGGTGCATGCATAAAACAAGCAAAAGCATAACCTTTCAATAAAAGTGTACCTTGTTTCAGCATCCACCAACCTCCGACTTAGATATGTCACCACATGCTCCTTTCCTTTAGTTTCTTGTGTCAGAACAACCCCAATAACCTTACCTTCAGCTGCAATGTATAATCTGAATGGTGCTCCTACTTGTGGTGCTTTTAACACGGGAGCCGAAGACAAGTATTTTTTAATGAGATCAAATGCTTCCTGCTGCTCTGCTCCCCCAAGTGAATTCGGCATCATTCTTAAGCCGAAGGATAGGGGTGAAGGCATCAATCTTCCCGGCTAGGTTAGAAATAAACCTTCGTAAATAATTCACCTTGCCGAGAAACTTCTGCACTTCGACCTTACAAGTCGAAGGTCCCACATTCTGAATAGACTTGATTCGGTTAGGGTCTATTTCTATACCATGTTCATGGATGACAAATCCTAAAAACTTACCAGCCGACACTCCAAAAGCACATTTATGTGGGTTCATTTTCAAACCATACCGACGCATTTTATCAAAGGCTTTGCGCAAATCAGCCATATGAGAACTAAACTCAGCCGATTTGACTACAATATCATCAATGTAGACTTCCACAATGTTTCCTAACAACTCATGGAAGATCAGATTCATAGCCCTGTGATAAGTAGCACCAGCATTTTTAAGACCGAATGTCATGACAACCCATTCAAATAAACCAATAAAGCCTGGACATATAAAGGCCGTTTTAGACGCATCCTCTTCGGCCATGAAAATCTGGTTATATCTGGCATTACCATCAAGAAAGCTATTAATTCTATTTCCTGATGCATTATTGATTAATGTGTCGGCTATGGGCATGGGATATTCATCTTTAGGAGTTTCTCTATTTAAATTGCGAAAATCAATGCATACCCGAAGTTTACCTGACTCCTTCTTCTCCACCGGCACAATATTGGAGACCCACACTGCGTATCTGCAAGGTCTAATAAAATTAGCTTCTAGCAGCCGGTGGATTTCGTCCTTGATTCGTGGGAGAAGATCTGGACGAAATGTTCTAGCTTTCTGCTTGAAAGGTCTAAAACCGGACTTAATAGGCAGTCGATGTTCGACGATCTCATGGCTTAGTCCAGGCATCTCAGTGTAATTCCAAGCAAAACAATCTGAATATTCCTTCAATAGATCGATCATTTCATTTCTAGGATCGGTCTCCAGGGTCTTGTTTACAAAAGTCGGCCTTGGAGTTTTACCATCTCCTATGTCAATCTCCTCCAAAGGATCGGTCGATGTAAACCCCTGTCCTAGTTTATCAAGATCTCTGAATTCCTCTATCATGTCCCCCACAGAGGAATCAGATGATCTTTGTGTGATGGTGGATTTTCCAGTCTCGGGTACCGGATCATCCATAATACTGTCCTTATGCTGCGGTAGATGCTCGGTCTTAAAGTCCGAACTGTTTTGTGAAAAACCAGACCATCCGGCTTTAGAAGCCGAATTGTCCGTGACCAAAGACTCATGAACTTTGTGTGTACTCATCATTTAAACTTTATTTAGGATTTAGCCGATTCTCCATCGGCTCTAGCATCATAGGAATGAAACCTCTCTTATCTATACTTATGAACTGATAATCAGAAAAATATACTCATGTGAGACATGTAGCAGTCTCATAAGTCCAGAGTACAGGGGCATCGGCCACAACGATACAGGCCGATACATCAGCATGCACCTGTTCTACATCATCGCCTACCCATTGTATTAACATTTGATGTAATATAGAAGGTATACATTGGTTGGCATGAATCCAATCTCTACCTAGTATTAGGCTGTAATTTCCTTCTACATCAGCGACGAAGAATGCAGCAGCAAGGGTCTTAGTCCCGATGGTTAATTCAACGAACGTGACTCCCCTGGCTTTAATCGAACTATCCCCAACACCACTGAGGGTCATGTTGGTCTTGACAAGTTCGTTGTCTTGTTTACCTAATTTTCTGTATAATGAATAAGGCATTAGATTTACAGCCGCCCCTCCATCTACTAACATTTTAGCAATCGGTATCCCATCGATGTGACCGCGCACGAAGAGCGGCTTCAAATGGTTTACCGATTCCTTTGGTTTAGTAAAGGCGGCTTCTTTAGGACCAAAATCAAACTGGGCAACGACAGGTTCATCATCGCCAACAATAGTACAATCGGCAGAAAATGTAATAACATTTACATCCATACCTGGGCGCTCTGGAGAAGCCTCGTAGTCTACCAGGTCTTCTCCCAGTAGGTCATCCTCTTCCATTGATGTTGGCGTGTCGTTGGAGGCTTCCTGGTGTGGTGCGGACGGTCCGGACTCCGGGGGCGGACGGTCCGCGCCTGGTGCAGATTGTCCAGCCTTGTTGGCCAGGCTATCTGTCATGTCTGCAGGGTGTTGTACAAGTGTTGTTTCATTTTCTATCTTTGTGGCCGTTTGTTTTTCTTCAACGGCCTTTGGTCTCCATTTCTTTTGTGGTGGCGGGAACTGTGGATGTGTGTCATTGAATATCTTTTCCGCCTCCTTTTCTTGGTTTTCTTTTGCTCTTAGGCGTTGTAATTTTCGCTTTTGGGACCGTGTCAATCCCGCTGGGCACCATCGAGGCATGGAGTATTTTGGATCGGTTGTTTTGATGGTAGCCGTATCTTCTTTTTTGGTTGTGCTGGCCGATTCACCAAAAATTATCGACCCTTTATTATCTTCCTGTATGACAACATCTGCAGTACCTATTTTGATGACGTCCTTCTTTGTTGTCCTTTCGGTTGCTGCAAGTACATGCCCCCCTGCCAGATTGGTCGGCCTTGGAGGCCGAATACTCCGGCACTCTTGTTGGGCCTGTGCCTGGTGACCGGATTGAGCGGCGCTCAATCGGTCTTGTGTTGGAGGTGCCAACCTGTCGAATACAGATGTTTGGGGTGCCCCCCAAGCAGGGTACTGTGGCATCCCAAGTGGACATGGTGGCATGCCCCACATTTGGTTTGGGACATATGGTGGAGGAAATATGTGTATGGATATGGCATAGGCGAATAAGGTGGTGGGGGTGTCCATGTCGGTACGTTAGGTCTCAATTGTACAATATGACCTTTCATTTCTTCCGATTGGCGGGGTGGTCCAATCGGCCTGACCTGACGTTGCTCATGAATGGGTGAGCGGGATCGCTTTGCTGGCCGATCACTGTGGCCGGCCTTCTTTTTCACGTATTTAGACAACAATTGATCGAAAGTTGTGCCGGTTTTGACCAACTGACCAGCTGCCTTGAATGTATTTGTTTTCCACGTACCTATCTCTGGTCATCGTGGTTTGAAAGTACGTGGCCGTTACGAGTCTTGAGCATGGCCGGACCGTCCGCTGGAGTTCCCTGGACAGTCCGGCGGGGTCCCGGACCGTCCGTGCCTGTGTGCCGGACCGTCCGGGGTGCGCAGCACGGGTTCCTGCTCCTTAGTCCGTGCTTGCCCACCAGCGCCGTAGGCCATGATGGTCACCTTAAGAGTTTCCCCTCCGTCAGGAGTCGTTTCTGCCACCACTTTCCTGCAAGAAATTTTATGATTTTTATCGGCATCTCTTGCATTGCCAATGACTATCTCTTTGCCTTTGCCTTTATCGGCTGCGTTTGGCCGAACCAGGACTTTCTTGCCCTCGAAGTCGATCATGTTCATCGGAAAGGGCTCTATATCCACCTGCATTTCCTGAAATTTCAATCGTCCCTCGTTAATGGCCGATTTTATCTGTCGACGGAATACATTACAATCATTTGTGGCATGAGAGAATGAGTTATGCCACTTGCAGTATGCACGACGTTTTAGCTCGTCGGCGGATGGAACAGTGTGATTTATTTTAATGTTGCCATTTTGAGTAATTCATCAAATATTTTATCACACTTACCAACATTAAACGTAAACTTAACCTCCTCTTGCTGTTTCTTTTGAACCGGCTGTAAGGAGGAACAAGCTAAAGATTTGGCCTGCTTTGGCCAAACCATTTCAGCAGCATACACTTCTGTTGATTCGTCATCTGAGCTACTTTGGTCGCATTCTACTATATGTACGTTGTGACGAATTGTTTTAGCAGTTTCTTTGCTTCGGCTTTCACAAGCCAAAGCTCTCTGGTGTAACTGTGCTAGTGTAAAAAATTGGATGTCTTCTAATCTTTCTTTTAAATAATATCATAGACCATTAAAGGCTAATCCTGCTAGCTATTTTTCAGTTAAATGAATTTGGAAGCATCAGTTTCTTGTATCTCGGAATCTCCGGATGTAATTATTAACCGATTCATCTTTTGCTTGTCGCAATGACACTAAATCTACCAAATCCAACTCATAGCCACCGGAGAAAAAATGATCATGCAATTTTTGTTCTAGATCCCCCCATGATGAAATGGAATTAGGAGGTAAAGTGGCGTATCATGCAAACACGGTTCCTGTTAGAGATAATGAAAATAAACGTACGCGAAATGCCTCTGTGTAGGCCAACTCTCCTAATTGTGCTAAAAACTGGCCTATGTGTTCGCGTGTGTTCTTTCCTTGATCACCCGAAAATTTTGCGAATTCGGGTATCCTGGTTCCCTGTGCGTATGGGTGGTGGTCAAATCAGCTGTCATAAGGTTTCCGATATGATTGCCCCCCAGGGACCATGCTTACTCCGAGCTTATCTCGGAACGCCCCGGCTATTTCTTCCCTCACTATATCAATGGCAGCCGGTGCGAGACCACCGGCTCTCTGGTCAAACATAGGTGGGGTTGGCTAGATATTAGCATGTTGTCTTCCCCCCCATTGGTTTGAGCTACGTGGTCCATTACCACTTGCCCTATATGGTTCATATGGTTGATCGTTCCTTTCCGGCCTTCTAGGTGGGGCCGGAATGCTTTCCTGGGCTCTATACCTCGAATTAATAGGCTGATGCATTGCATAGTGCGATGGGAAGTGTTGCTGGGACGGGTGAGGATTCAAGTAACAATCCTCCTCAAAAAGATCATGCGCGGACTGTCCGGACATTGGCCCGGACCGTCCGTGATTATATGCGGACCGTCCGTCGTTGTATGCGGACGGTCCAACTGGGTAGTTTAGATTCTATGCCGTATGTGGTGGCTCGGGCGCATATCTAGGTAACTCATTAAAAGTAGGCCCGACTGTTGCTGGCCCGGACGGTCCATGCATGGGCAGATCGGCTGATTTGCTGCCGATTTGCGGTTGCTCAGGGTATGTGTCCATCGGCATCCCATAAAGGGGTTGTGACTGGTCGTGACAACCTATAGCCGATGTATTACGTGTGTTACCCCCTAATTCAACCTCGTGCGAAGTAAAATTTGCGATATTAGATTTATCAAATGCACGTACTAGTCTCCTATAATCGTTTTGCATACCCCCTATGATATTTTGCATTTGTTCACGCTGTTCATCTACATAATTTCTAAGAGATTGTAGCTTGTTTGTATTACTTACATTGGGGATTTCTAGTGTGGGTCGGAGCGAAGCCGGATCCGTCGCCCGATGTCGGACGACCTTGTTGTTCCTGTCCACTTTGAAGTTGGCCAAGAACTTTGCTTTTGCCTCCTGGATCATCTGCTCCTTGTGCTCCTCGAATTAGAGCTGTTCGTCAGCCGGCAAGGTCTCCCAAGTCGGCTCTATGATGTTGCTTGGGGAAATATCAGAGCTATCTCTTGAACCGGCCATTGAGGGCCGATTTGATGCGTCTATATCTGTTTGTCCCCAACGGAGTCGCCAAAAAGTATGTTGACACCTTTTTGGAGGCGCCAATCACTCAAAAGAACCAGCGGCGGTGCTCTCTGGTCAGGCGCGGACGGTCCGCGGCACAGAGCCGGACGGTCCGCGGCCTGGCGCGAGGCGGCGGTGCTCTCTGGTCAGGCGCGGACAGTCCGCGGCCAGAGGCCGGACGGTCCGTGACCTGGTGCAGAGGCTAGGGTTTCCTGCTTGACGGCCGGACGGTCTGCGCCCTAGGGCCGGACGGTCCGCACGTGCGCAGGGGTGGCGGAAGATCGCCGGCGGCGCCTGGATCTCGCTCCCGGGAGGGACCCCGTCGGGGAGGAGAAATCCTAGGAGATGTCTAGGCTCGGGTAGACCGACCTAGACTCCTCTAATCGACGTAGAGTCGAAGAGAAGCGGAAGATTTGGGGATTGGAAGACTAAACCTAAACTAGACTAGAACTACTCCTAGGATAAAATGTAAATTGTATTGATTGAAGGTTCGATTTCTTGTTCAAATCGACCGTATACCTCTTTATTTATAGAGGAGGGGGACTGGACCCTTTACAAACTAATTTCCGAGCGAATCCCGCGAATCTAGCTAACAATCGTAGCACAAAACTCGGAACCCTAAACTACTCTGCGCACGCGCGGACTGTCTGGCCCACAGGTGCGGACCGTGCGGACCGCGGACCGTTCGGCCTCAGGGCCGGACTGTTCGCACCTTAATTTGGTGCCGAACAGGAATGATACTACGCGATAGGTATGTACCCGTTGCCATGCTTAATATATGGACGAGAAGGTTCCTATCACGTTCTATTATTTTAAAGGTTGATGTAGAAAGACGACAAATTCAAATCGGCCAGGCAACAATTATTTTAAAGGCAGCAGTGGGTAATAATGCAAGGGGCGGACACGAGACACTGCGTCGTGCGTCGGTCAAACACAACAGCATGCATAGTCGATTCGCCGCCATGCTATGTACCACGTCCACGTCCTTCTAGCTCGGTGAGCTGTCCTCCTCTTTCCCGATTCGATCCAAAACAAGACAAGTCTAAGACGAACACCAAATGAAAGGCATATAATGGGTGATGGGTGACTGCTGCTACACGCACACGCAAGAGTAGTGACGAGTAGTGGTAGCAGCAATTAACCAACGAGACACCAATGGCGGTCGCAAGTAATAGACCAGCAACCACTCTACTGCCCCTGGCGGCCCTTGTGGCCGTCGCTGGCTCCCTCTTCCTCGCCGGCCCGGCCGCGGCCGCGGGGAAGACCGGGCAGGTGACTGTCTTCTGGGGCCGGAACAAGGCCGAGGGCACGCTCCGAGAGGCCTGCGACACGGGCACGTACACCATCGTCGTCATCTCCTTCCTCAACGTCTCGGCCGGCCCCGGCAACAGCCCGCCGAGCCTGGACCTCTCGGGCCACCCCGTCGCCGGCATCGGCGCCGACATCAAGCACTGCCAGTCGAAGAGCATCATGGTGTTCCTCTCCCTCGGCGGCCGGCAGCACTCCCTGCCGAGCGCCGAGGCCGCCGCGGACCTCGCCGACTACCTCTGGTACGCCTACTTCCCGGCGCCGGCGCCGCGCGCCGGCGTGCGCCGCCCGTTCGGCGACGCGTACGTCGACGGCCTCGACTTCTTCCTCGACCGCGGCGGCCGCCCGCCGCCGGACCACCTCGACGCGCTGGCCGCGCGCCTGTGGAGCTACAACCGGCAGTTCCGCGCCCGCACGCCCGTGCAGCTGTCGGCGACGCCGCGGTGCGCGTTCCCGCCGGACGGGCCGGCGCTGCGGCTGCTCGCCACGGGGCTCGTTACCCGCGTCAACGTCAGGCTCTACGGCGACGCGCGCTGCGCCGCGTACTGGCAGCAGGAGTGGGACAAGTGGGCCGCGGCGTACCCGGGCTCCGGGCTCTACGTCGGCCTGCCGGCGTCGGAGCGGACGGTCGGGTACGTGCACCCCAAGAACCTGTACTACGGCGTCCTCCCGGTGGTGCAGAAGGCGCCCAGCTACGCCGGGATCATGATCTGGGACCGCTACGCCGACAAGCAGACCAACTACAGCAGCTACGCCATTCAATGGGCTTGACACTACGGAGACAAACCCCAGAGGATCAGAGCTTAATAAATAAACAAACAAATAAATCCAAGAAGTTTAGCAAGCAGCCATATATTTATACAATTGACAAACCTTCTGGGTTTCATATTTACAGCAACACCCGAGTTTTGACTCATAATCGAAGAATGCAGTGTTGGAATAAGCATGATACAACTATATGTGCACGCTAATGGTGTGATTGTGCGCATGGTTCGAGGGATCAGTCTGTTCTTGTGCGACTGGAGCTTCTGTAATAAGCCCCGTTGTACAGAGGTAGCAGTGACCGGGCAATTCCCCTCCTTCCACCGAGGCAACGCCAATAAAACGCCAAAAACAACAGGACAGCGCAGATCGGGAACGCCCATCTGTGCATATAAGGGTAGTAACATCACAGTAGTATAGCAGCAGACAGTAGATAGAGAGATGCCATGCATGGGCAGCGTAGAGTTGGGAAGGGAGGGAGAACTCCTGACCTGTCAAGATCAAGAACGGGGCTGTAGACGACGGTTTCCCAAGAAGAGACGATCGCGTGCCAGGCGGGGTTGTAGTACAGGGACTCCGACGACCAGAACAGCCTCGTGTATGTCTCTAGGAAGGCAAACATCACCCACGCAGCAACTTCGAGCAGGAAGAACTTGACCAAGAAGCGCCCAACGACAACCATGGCCAGGGAGAATATGGCGAGCCAGTTGAAGAGCTTGTTGTTGTACTCCTTGATGAAAAGAGCACGGGACCTTGCCAGCATCTGGGAAGCGTGCATGCATAAACTAGGTTCAGTTTAACCTTGTCAGGACTCAGGAAAGGGAGCACATCCAAAAGGGTGATTCTATATTTTGTTACTGGGTGGACCACAAAATCTGCACTATCCATGAAATACATCATATAGTCATATAATCCTCATGGAAAAAAAGCAATCTCAACTCGTAAGTGGAAGAGAGAAACCTTTGACATCCGGTGTCGATAGCTTTCCTTGGCTGGCCCCACACAGTCCGTTTCAAAACTTCGATTGCAGAGAAGGAATCCGGCATCAAATTTCGCCATGGACGGAAGCTTCAAGACTTGGAGTCGTTCCATTTTATCTTCGCACTCTGAGAACCGTGCTTCGCACAGCTTTGATGACTGATACTCGTTAGCTTGGCCCAAGTTTCTGTACACCTAAAACGAATACCCAGGTTAGGTATGCTGGAGATATATTATCCATGTCGCGCGCATAGGCTGCAAGGCATATTATATTAAAATATATATAAAAAATAGCCAAATATAGTGGCAAACACCGGCACACGAAACGTTAACACAACACTTCCATACTTAATCAGCTCAGGGAAAAAAAATAAACATAATTTTTTTGAACTCTGTAGCAGGCAATGCAATGCAAACCTTCACGGCCAAATCAAAATGCAAAAGATAAGGTTCTATTCTGGACCGAATAAAAAGATGGATAAAATATGTGGAAAAACCTTTTTAATCTCTTCATCAAGCTTGAGGATGGACCGAGCAGCATGATGTTTACCGAAATGCTGCTTGTTGAAAAGCCTTCTAGCTTCATCTTTTGCCAGGTCGTGGAACTCCCGAAGTTCATCCACTGACACTGGTAGACCTGCTCTGCCCATTATTTCACTGTACACCTTCAAGCAACGTTCAAGAATGGCCTTATTGAAAATTTCAACCAGCGACCCGGCTGATGGAATTTCACCTTTATTCAAAGCATCAACTATCTAAACAAAGAGAGATAATTTTAGATAATGTTTTGCGATGGCATATCAATATACTCGTCGGTACCAGTAATGAACTCTCTCCGAGAAGTATTACCTGCCCTAGGAAGGATACAAACTCTGTTCCATTCAGAGTTCTACCCTGCACAATTTTTGGTTTTATCATGGATGCAACGACTTCTTTCAACTGATCCCTCTTCTTTACATACAACGGATCAAGTTCCTGGTCCTCCATATCACATAACTTTGTCCTTTGCAGATGAGGCTGGAAAAACAACAAGTTCAATCTCACCTACTGATGATGCAAAAGTAAACCAGTGTACAATCACTAACTGAGTTTACATTGGAGTATAGAACAGATTGAAGAATTGTATTTATTGTTCTCATATATGTATCTTGATGAATGAACAAAGACAAGCATGTGTTTCCTCAAAAAAAAATCTGTTTTGCAGTTTCGCTAAGACTACATAAATTTTATGTGTGAAAGGGCCTCTAAACCTAGCGGTTAAGGCTTTCCAGTAGCACCTCCAAGACCCAGTTTCGATTCCCCTCGAGGGCGAATTTTCTGGCTTGGCTAAAAAAATCCCCTCGTTGTGTCTTATCCGCCCTTGGGGTACAATGTCCCATGCGCCACCCTCCGATTGAGCCGTTGCAGAGTGAACGGTTGACGTCACCCCGTCAGTGATAGGGGCCAAGGTTCGAAGATTTTCTCGGCTAGAACCATTGTATCGGTCTCTTCTTAGCATTATACCGGGAGGGCGGTCATTCCCTCCCCAGCCGTTTTTTTAACATAAATTTTATGCTCATAGCATAATGTGTGCTGAACTGGCATATTTGAGATCCAACGATTCACAACCATCAATGCTTCTAATGGCATTGCAGAGCATGAAAATTCAAAGATTGTCTCACCTGTGGTAAGCTAAAAGCTGTACTGTTATCTCCCATAACCGCCAAAGAGTCTCTGATTTGGTTGAGCTGATGTAACACTAACGTTATTTTCTTCAATAAGAACTGCATATCATAACTTCAAGTTGATAATATATGGGCTGAAAAAACATTACCTCGTCAATATTTGTGTCTCCTGCAGCAATATAAAAAAGGAGGTAAGTTGAATTTGATTGCTTCTAAGTGCAAAGGAAAATGCTTCCATAGAAAAACTAAACAGCACACTAAAAATAGTTTGTAAGATATCTTGAAGACTTGAACTAACCATTGTTGTTAGGTACCCGTTGGAGAGCTTCATCAACCATCTGCTGAACCGATTTTCCTTCTGGATCATGGAAGTTACTGACATCAGAGGATGTTTGATAAATTATGGCATTTGGGTGTATACTACTGCTACTGCTGCTACAAGTCTACAGCACAATTTGATTACTAAGTAATTAAGTACCTTTCAAAAATGTAGGTACCTAGAAAGAGCATCAACCAGTTACTGTAACAAAATGACCTTTGTGAACTCCATGACAATAATATGATAAAAAGGATGAGGTAACAAAGTGTTAAAACTATTAAGACTGACTCCTTGAAGAGATAAATTTAAACAGATACTTTTGTAGAATAGAAAAGAAACAGCAACAAAGCTGATTATTTGAAGAATCGACACTATTTCTGCATCCAAAATAACTGTTAAGGTCAAGCATAACCCTACAGTTTTTTTAGCAGATCCAACATTTTCAATACTAGGAGATCAAGGGTATATGCCGCATAATGATGATGATTATGATCTGATCTGTGACTGGTTATCAAATTATATGCATTCCCAGGACAGAATAAATACTGTATGATCCAAACAAAAAAATGCATATGCGTTACAAGAAGCAACTTACGGAGAAAATCCCTCTGGATCAACCACAGAAGTTTGGCTGGCTCAAAAGCAACATCTTGCCCCTGCAGAGCCCCACGGCATGATTTTGATATACTTCTATATTTCATAAATCTGGGAAGTAGGTTAGTGAAGTTTTACCTTGACTCTAGTTTACCACAAGCCAAAGGGCAAAATGGAAATATGTTAGCAAAGGACAAACTGGGTACAATGAGAAGCTCGAATCAGAAATAGCAGGAAGCAAACCTTCCATAGAATTCTTCAGCAATTTCGACGGCAAATGAAAGTCTCGATATATCGGCTTCACGAATCTGTCGCCAAAAGTAAGTAAATTTTAACTCCTATCAAATAAACAAGAGGTGGTGAAGCCCTGAGGCATCATAAGATAGGAACTCACTGTTTCAGGAAGATTGTAGATCAGAACAGAACTTAAAACAGTTGCCAGAGCAAATATCCTGTCACAAGCAGAAAATCCAATATGTCCGTAGCCACGTCCAAACCAAAAGGCTATAATTCAGAATTATGTGCATCTTATATGTCGGCAACAAACCTATCATCATATACATTTGATTTTCCAACACTCTCAAATCCTTCGGTGTCCAGGTATAGAACAGACACCTTGGAGCCACCGATATCCACCTCAACGGGGGAACCCCATACCCATATACCTGTATAGTGTGGATCAGTTTGTCGATATCCGTCGATAAAGATATTACAATAGTAAACTACATCGGCATAGTTGTGAGCCAACCTTACCTTTTGTTTTTGTATCCCGCATGTGTCCAACTCCAAAACCTGTGCAGAAAATTTATTTATCACCTACCATTCAAAATCCAAGTGTTTGGTTTTTCTGAAGCATGGTGTTTATAACATAAGCTCGACGTACCATTGTCACATGATAGGGAGAGAAGTTGGTTGAGAAGAAAAGATTTGCCCGACCGATAGGGGCCAATAACCTGGTTTTACAATAAAAGAGACAGAGCTTGGTATGCAAAAGGCAGCAGGTTTGTGTTTGTTATGAAAAAACTAACTACCCCGTATTCATGTAAAGCAATAAGCCATTGGGACAATGGACTGATAAAGTTCGAACATACAGAAACAGCAGCTATTGGAGTTCTGATCCTCTGAATTGCTTCCAGACCTTCTTTTGCGAGTTGGAGTTTCGTGTGCCCGTAGTCTGGCTTCACTATTGGAAACCTGTGTAGCTATCTCTGATCAAAAGTCTGGAACTGAAATGAGCTTTTTACAGACTATATCTTGTTGAAATGACCTATGTTTCTCTCACTCTCTCTCTCTCTCTCTCTCTCTCTTTGTCATCTGACATAAATGTAGAAATAAACGGAAGAAGACTAATGCAGACATGTTTCACTCCCATTCTCTCAGGTTATTTAGTTCACTCTTAAGTCTTAAGATAGGCTCACCATCCATCCAAACAGCAAAAATGACTCATTTGATTAGATCACTGTCTGTGGACAGGATAACAAAAATAAGAGGAACAATTGGATCTATAACATTAAAAGATCCAAACTTTAGATATATACCATGGACCCCACATGTCATTGACTCATGTGGACCCACATGTAAGTGAGATAGTAATGGTATGGATCCAAAGTGGTGATCTTTTAATGGTATGGATCCAAATTTCCCTAAATAAGATGATCAAGTGCTCAGTTTCTTAAAACTGACATCCATTCACGTACAAAGCATATGCAGATATATGCTTGATTAGTCCCGATTACCTCAAGGTGCTAGTACCTACTCCGCGTTTCAGCCCACTTGACTATACCCACTTGGTTTCATAGCCATGATCGTGACTTGTGAGGGATTCAAGGTCAAAAAAAAATTTGCAGACCAGCCAAAGACGCATATATGTCTTCTAAGTTCTAACATTCGGACCACTCCAGCTGAAATTCACGCATTTTAAAACAAGATACATAAATGCCGATCGCATGCCTGGGGCGCGGAAATGGTTGGTCTGGCATTGAGATTATGCCTTGCCCCTATCGGAAACATCGAATAACTATGGTCCGGCATTGCAACAATGTCATCCCAGCCCGAAGCTACAATTAACCGCAACGACGAACAACTGAACGCACACGCAATCTGACACGTGAATGTAAGAAGCGGGTAGAAGGGCCCAAGCATTTCTGCACTTACGCGCGCTCGAGGCCGCCGGGATCGGCGAACCCTGCCACCGCGGCAGCAAGCAACCACACCGCGGCCCACACCACCGGGGCACAGCCCATCTCTGCGACGCCGCAGCCGGAGGCTCACAGGAGAGCGCTAAAAATCAAGCGCGATCGCCCCCTTACGCCTGCAACGGCAACGGGTTCTGCTGTGGACTGTGGACGGGGAGGAGGATTGGAGGTGGAGTGGAAAGGGAGGGAGGGAGAGGTCCCGCCCAGCAGCGGGCGCGGCCTGATAAAGGGCTCCGCCGGACGCGCGGTGGCGGTGGCCTTTGCTTGGCGCGAGGTAGGAAGGAGACGTGGAGGCGAGGCGAGGTCGAGGTCGGCGGCGAGCGGAAGACGCGACGAGAGGGAAGCCGGATTCTTCGTTAATTAATCCGGTTCAAATGCTGATTAGCCGTGGGTTTAGTAGATAAGTGATGTAGACAGGCTGAGGAAGAGATGAAGCAAATATTGTATAGTTTATATTACGAGAAGATTATTATATAAGTATAGGCTTTTAATTAAGTATATGTGACATGGCAAAATTATGGTGTTGACGCCTTTTTGGAGCGCCAAACACTCAACAAGAACCGTGGCGGTGCCCTCTGCACAGGGGCGGACGGTCCGCGCGCAGGGGCCGGACGGTCCGCGGCCTGGTGCGAGGCGTGGTGGTGCTCTCTGCGCAAGGGCGGACTGTCCGCGGCCTGGGGCCGGACGGTCCGCGGCCTGGTGCGCTGCTGAGACTTCTGCCTGACGGCCGGACGGTCCGCGCCCTAGGGCCGGACGGTCCGCACGTACGCAGGGACGACGGAAGATCGCCGACGGCGCCTGAATCTCGCTCCCGGGAGGGACCCCGTCGGGGAGTAGAGATCCTAGGTGGTGTCTAGGCTCGGGCAGGCCGACCTAGACTCCTCTAATCGACGTAGAGTCGAGGAGAGGCGGAGAATTTGGGGATCGAGTGGCTAAACCTAAACTAGACTAGAACTACTCCTAGGATAAAATGCGAGTAAAAGTTGTATTGATTCGATTGTTGATGATTACAAATCGGCCGTATACCTCTCTATTTATAGAGGAGGGGGGCTGGACCCTTTACAAACTAATTTCCGAGCTTATCCCATGATTTTAGCTAACAACCGTAGCACAAAACTCGGAACCCTAATCTGTTCTGCGCCCGCGCGGACCGTCCGGCCCACAGGCGCGGACCGTCCGGACCGCGGACCGTCCGGCCTCAGGGCCGGACCGTCCGCGCTCAATTTGGTGCTCAACATATGCCCCCCTGCCTTTTGGTGGAGCTGAGCGAACCAAAAGCAACTAACTCGATGTTATCACATCGGTTTTCTTAGGCATCTTGCCACTTACTAGGATGGTACGCAGTGGCCTTGGTCTCGATGATTGACTCAACGGACGTGATCCCTTTAGATTTGATCGAACTGTCAGTCCCAACATCGCCGAGCGTCATACTGGTCCTGACCAATTCGTCACCTTGCCTTCCTAATTCTCTAAGTGTTCTGGCGTAGCTCCGTAGTCGACCAGGTCTTCTCCTTGCAGGTCGTCTTCCTCCATGGGCGTCGGTACGTCGTCGGAGGTGTCTTGGTGTAGTGCGGATGGTTCGGCCTCAGGGGTCGGATGGTCCGCGTCCTGTGCAGATGATCCGGCTTTTATAGCCGGACAGTCTACCATACCTGCAGAGAGATGCACAGTTGTCGTTTTATTTTCTATCTTTGTGGCCGTTTGACTTTTCTCAACAGCCTTTGGTCTCCATCTCTTTTGCGGTGGCAGATACTGCGGATGCGTGTCATTGAATATTCTTTCTGCATCTTTTTCCTGATTCTCCTTTGCTCTGAGGCGCTGTAATTTTCGCTTCTGCGATCGTGTCAGTCCCGATGGGCACCATCGAGGCATGGAGTATTTTGGATCAGCTATTTTATTGACAGTCGTACTTTCTTTTTTGTTTGTGTTGGCCGATTCACCAAAAATCATCGGCCCTTCGTTATTTTGTTGTACGACGACATCTGTCGTTCCTATTTTAATGACATCTCCCTTTTTCGTACTGTTGGAGGTTGTAGCTGTATGCCCCCCTGCCGGATTAGTCAGCCTTTGGGGCCGAGTTGTTCGGCAATCTTGCTGGGCCTGTGCTCGTGGACCAGATTGAGGGGTTCTCAATCGGTCTTGTACTGGAGGTGTCAACCTATTGAATACAGATGTTTGGGGTGCCCCCCAAGCGGGGTACTGTGGCATCCCAAATGGGTATGGTGGCATGCCCCACATCTGATTTGGGGCATATGGTGGAGGTATGTATGTATATGGATATGGCATAGTTGAATATGGTGGTGGAGGTGTCCATGCAGATACGTTAGGTCTTAATTGAACATTATGACCTTCCATCCTTTCCGATTGGTGTGGTGGTCCAATCGGCCTAACCTGCCGTCGCACCTGGGTGGGTAAGCGAGGTCCCTTTGGTGGCCGGTCGCTTGGGCCAGCCTTCCTTTTCACATATTTAGACAATAATTGATCAAAGGTCGGGCTAGATTTTACCAACCGACCAGTTGCTTTGAACGTGTTAGTTTTCCACGTACCTATTTCTGGTCGTCGTGGTTTGAAGGTACGTGGTCGTCGTGGCTCTTCGGCGTTGCCGGACCGTCCGCTGGAATGCTCCGGACCGTCCGGTAATGTTACGGACCGTCCGCGCCTGGGCACCGGACCGTCCGCGATGCGTAGTATGGGTTCTCGCTCATGTCCCTTTATCTGCGCTTGCCCCCCAGCGCTGGAGTTTGTGATGGTTATCTTCAGTGTCTCCCCTCCATCAGGAGTCTTCTCGGCCATCACTTTCCTGCAAGAAATTTTGTTGTTTCCATCGACCTCCCGTGCGTTGTCGATGATGACTTCTTTGTCTTTGCCCTTATCGGCTGTGTTGGGCCGAATTAGGACCCTTTTGCCATTAAAGTCGATCACATTCATTGGGAAGGGCTCCGTGTCCTCCTGAAATTTCAATCGTCCCTCATTAATGGCCGATTGAATTTGTCGTCGGAACACATTACAATCATTAGTGGCATGGGAAAATGAGTTGTGCCACTTGCGGTATGCGCGACGCTTTAGTTCGTCGGCAGGTGGAACGATATAATCAATTTTAATGTTACCATTTTTTAGTAATTCATCGAATATCTTATCACATTTGCCGACATTAAATGTAAACTTAATCTCCTCCTGTCGTTCCTTTTGAACTGACTGCAAGGAGTAGCAAGCCGAAGATTTGGCCTGCTCGGGCCAAACTATTTCGGCAGTGTAAACTTTCTTTGGTTCATCGTCCGAACTACTTTGATTGTGTTCTACTATAGGGACATTATGATGAACCGTTCTGACTAGTTCTTTGCTTCGGCTTTCACAAGCCGAAGCTCTCTGATGTAATTGTGCTAGAGTAAAGAACTGGATGCCTTCTAATCTCTCTTTTAAATAATAGCGCAATCCATCAAAGGCTATTCCCGCCAGTTGTTTATCTGTTAAATGAATTTGAAAGCATCGGTTTCTCGTATCCTGGAATCTCCGGATATAATCACTAACCGATTCATCCTTTTCTTGTCGTAGGGTCACTAAGTCTACTAAATCTAGCTCATAATCACCAGAGAAGAAATGTTCATGAAATTTTTGCTCTAAGTCTCCCCATGACAAAATGGAATTAGGAGGGAGCGCGGCATACCATGTGAATGCAGTCCCTGTTAAGGATACTGAAAATAAACGCACACGGAATGCTTCGGTGTCGGCCAATTCTCCTAATTGTGCTAGGAACTGGCCTATGTGCTCACGCGTGCTCTTTCCTTGGTCACCCGAAAACTTTGCAAACTCGGGTATCCTGGTTCCCTGTGGGTATGGGTGGTGATCAAATCGGCTGTCATAAGGCTTCCGATATGATTGCCCCCCAGGGATCATGCTTACTCCGAGCTTATCTCGGAACGCCCCGGCTATTTCTTCCCTCACTATACCAATGGCAGCCGGTGCAAGACCACCGACTCTCCGGTAAAACATAGGTGGGGTTGGTTGCATGTTAGTATGTTGTCGTTCCCCCCATCGGTTTGAGCTACGTGGTGCATTTCCATTTGCCCTATATGGCTCATATGTTTGATCGTTTCTTTCTGGCCTTCTAGGTGGGGCCGGAAAGCTTTCCTGGGCTCTGGATCCTGAATTAATGGGCTGGTGTATTGCATAATGTGATGGAAAGTGTTGTTGGGACGGGCGAGGATTCAGGTAATAATCCCCCTCAAAAGACTCATGCGCGGACTGTCCGGATACGTACCCGGACCGTCCGTGATTATATGCGGACCGTCCGTCGTTGTATGCGGACCGTCCGACTGGATAGTTTAAATTCGTGGCCCTATGTGGTGGCTCGGGTGCGTGTCTAGGTAACTCATTAAAAATGGGCCCGGCTGTGGCTGACCCGGACGGTTCGCGCTCGCGAGCGGACGGTCCGGACATGTGTAGATCGGCTGGTTTACTGCCGATTTGCGTTTGCTCAGGGTACGTGTCCATCGGCATCCCATAAGGGGGTTGTGACTGGTCGTGACAACCTTTAACCGATGTATTACGCGTATTATCTCCTAATTCAACCTCGTGTGAAGAAAAATTTGCTATACTAGATTTATCAAATGCACGTACCAGTTTCCTACAATCGTTTTGCATAACCCCTATGATATTTTGCATCTGTTCTCGTTGTTCGTCTATGTAAGCTTTAAGAGATTGGAGTTCGTTGGTGCTACTTACATTTGGGGTAATCGTAGTAGGTCGGAGCGAAGCCAGATCTGTCGCCCGTTGCCGAACGACTTTGTTGTTCCTGTCCACTTTGAAGTCAGCCAGGAACTTCGCCTTTGCTTCTTGGATCAGCTGCTCCTGGCGCTCCTCGAACAGGAGCTGTTCTTCAGCCGGCAAGGCTTCCCATGTCGGTGTGATGATATTGTTGGTGGAAACCTCAGAGCTATCTTTTGAACCGGCCATTGAGGGCCGATTTGATAGGTCTATATGTGTTATCCCCAGCGGAGTCGCCAAAAGTATGTTGACGCCTTTTCGGAGCGCCAAACACTCAACAAGAACCGTGGCGGTGCCCTCTGCACAGGGGCGGACGGTCCGCGCGCAGGGGCCGGACGGTCCGCGGCCTGGTGCGAGGCGCGGTGGTGCTCTCTGCGCAAGGGCGGACTGTCCGCGGCCTGGGGCCGGACGGTCCGCGGCCTGGTGCGCTGCTGGGACTTCTGCCTGATGGCCGGACGGTCCGCGCCCTAGGGCCGGACGGTCCGCACGTACGCAGGGACGGCGGAAGATCGCCGACGGCGCCTGAATCTCGCTCCCGGGAGGGACCCCGTCGGGGAGTAGAGATCCTAGGTGGTGTCTAGGCTCGGGCAGGCCGACCTAGACTCCTCTAATCGACGTAGAGTCGAGGAGAGGCGGAGAATTTGGGGATCGAGTGGCTAAACCTAAACTAGACTAGAACTACTCCTAGGATAAAATGCGAGTAAAAGTTGTATTGATTCGATTGTTGATGATTACAAATCGGCCGTATACCTCTCTATTTATAGAGGAGGGGGGCTGGACCCTTTACAAACTAATTTCCGAGCTTATCCCATGATTTTAGCTAACAACCGTAGCACAAAACTCGGAACCCTAATCTGTTCTGCGCCCGCGCGGACCGTCCGGCCCACAGGCGCGGACCGTCCGGACCGCGGACCGTCCGGCCTCAGGGCCGGACCGTCCGCGCTCAATTTGGTGCTCAACATATGGGTTCAATATAAAGTATATTACTAAACTTGATCTTAGAAACCAGATACATGGTGGGTCTGTTTGGGAACATTGTTTTTAATAACCACAGTTTATAATACCACGGTTTAATATATGCTATAACATAACAAATTAACAATAATATATTTTACATAAATCTAATCTAATACTTATTTGAAAATATAGTATTTTAGTTGTAATATATGAAAAGAGAAGACTATAGTTGTGTGCAAATAAAAAACTTTAGTCTAGAACAAAGTTTTTTTACCAAAAATATCATCGTATTAGCAAACCCATGATTTAAAATACAGAGTTATTGGGGAATGGAGCAGATTTCCCAAACTATTGTGTGCGTACCTGTTTTCTTGTGCAGATTCAAACACGCTGGAGAGCGTATTTAGTCTGTTATTTATTCCGTTGCATTGCTGTGACTTGATCCTCTAGAACGTTGTTGTCATGTTTCCATTTTCCTTGGGAAGTATTGTTGTGAATGGGACCTCCATTTTCATTATGAAAGGGTCATGTTTATGTTAGGATTTATGGGCTTGGCCCAATTAAGAATTTCTAATAATTCCAGGAAAATCTCAAAAGCCCATATAAGTGGATGGCAAAGGGATAGGTGGAACCAATAGCACCATATTGCTAGCTCTTGTGGAGTAGAGCTAGCTTAAATATGGAAGCCACACTCACTCACCAAGTCATGGATGAGAGGAGAGAGTGTGGAGAGCCACACGCGCGCGCGCGCTCGCTCGCCTCGCCTGGCCTGGCCGGGGCGAAGGGCGCGGGCGCACGACATGCGCGTGAATGGTCCGCCGAAATCCGGCCCCTCGCCTTGCGGGGGCGCGGCTACCTTTTGCCGTTTGATTTTTTTGGTTTCTTGGCTGTTACGCTTATCCTAACCGATCCCTATAAAATCTCAACTGATTGCGAGATTTTCGTGGGCGGATAAGCACGGGGGTCGCGGACTCGGCCCTATAAAAGGAGCCCGGCAGCCAGCCTCCATATTATCCCAGATCCCAGTTCGCTTTCGCCTCTCTTCATAGCTGAGTCGCCTTTTAGTTCCCTTCGTCCCGACCGCAGAGGTGCATCTGCGATCAGGAGAGCAGGTCTCCGGAACCCTTCGTCTTCTAGATCCTGCACCGGGAGAGGGCGAATAAGGTTTTTGGGAAGCGTCTTCACGCAACTGCTCGTGATCTGCTGACCTCGTCGACCCTGCTGATTTCGCTACTTCGACATCGTCGACCCTGCTGATTCCGGCGCGTGCCATCGATCAGTAAGTCTAATCAGTACGCATCATCTGATTTGGCTTGTTATTTCAGTTCTTCTGATTTGGTCATGATTTATATTCGGAATTTAGATTGGAATTTGTCTAATTATTCAACAGTTTAGTAGTCGTTGCAACTTGTGCATTTGGTGGAGGTGACGACCTTCATAAGCTGGCCTGTTTTTTTTTGTCTTTGCCATCTAGTATTGCTGAACAACCCATCGATAACGCATGGTATAGAACAATAGATCAGTTTTGCTCTCATATGCAAGTGACTGATCTAGCAGTACTGATAATTGTTCAATGTAGCCAACAAATGTAGTGGTCTGCTTAATGTGGACTAGTTGTCGGATCAAATGTTCATGTTGGACGCACCCAAAATGCTCCAGAATCAAAATGACTGAATTCAAACCAATTACAGAACTTAATGCGAGAAGCCATAAACTGCAACAAAAATCCACATGTGAGGATCTACATTTGAATAATTAAGGTGGTGTTTTGGTACGATGTTTGTAACGCGACCTGAATACAGATAGGCAAGGCTACACCTGTTTGTTTGCGTAGAGCTGTTACACGCAATCGAATGCAATGCCTGTACAAACTGATACCGCCCCTTTTGATCGTTTTACTCTCCCACGGCTCCTCTCCCCACGTTACCAGCCTCGTCCAAACAAATGGTGCTTTCTATTTGATTACTTTAGCGGAGATTGTGGGAGCATCAAACTCAGAGCATTCCATTGGTCAGGGGTGGGATTGGGCGAAGAGGAGGCATGCGGTTGAGTATTTCATTCTTTGTTCTACTCTCAAAGTAGATTCAAGCAGTGTATGTATCTGGTTATTACGGGTCTATTTGGGAGGGCTCCCTCCACATCAATGAGTCGTTTTGCCAAACAATATGTTAAGATAACACTAGCTCAAGAGGACAAGAGCCGAAGTCATTTTTACAGCCATGCCGAGGCCTACATGGGTCGTAGATCAATATTTCACCCACTCTGCGACTGCCAAGTGGACATCGGGCTTCAGCTTCATTGAGCCTAGCAGCAGCATCCTGCTGCACTTCCGCGTCATCACCGGCAAGGGCGATCCATAGGACTTGTACCCACAAGCAGTGTAAGTAATCATAATCTGCAGGTATCCAATTCCATCTCAAATTCTGCAGCACATTACATCCTACAAATGTAAAATAAAACTAGTAGTTAATTCACTTTTAACGTTGGCAGTTTTTACGGGTACCGTTCAGTGGTTTGTTCAAAAAATAGCAATACCATGAAAATACTAGGCTACAATATTTTGAAACGCCTAAGAACCAAGAAGTCTTTCTGGTCTGATTTGCTGTTACCATTTTCCTGAAAAAAAAAATATGGCCAATGCGGTATCAGACTCAAAAGTGGTTATACTCTGTTTGGCCTCAGAATTCTTTGCAGTGTGACAGCATGGCTCGCGCCAATCAGCCCCGAAAGATGGTGTTTTTGATTGCTGAGTTTCGTCACAGGCCACTGTCAAAGTATTTCAGATCAATTTTTTTACGATGCAGCATACAGACGCATGAATAAAAGCGTGGAAATGCAAAAGAAAATCTGCGGGCTGGAATGGGGACGTCAGAATTGCAGAGTTGGCAGCATGGCTCGTATCGAGCCAATCAGTCCCGAAAGATGGTGTGTTTTGATTGTGTTTTTCATCACAGTCCTCATCAGAGCTCGCAACAGAAGAGAGAAATAAATTCTTAAGGACGACAAAAAAGAGGAAAACATCGTCTCTCTGAACAAAACTGCACAAAGAGGAGCAAAGGGGAGAAAAGGAAGAGACACTCAAGAAACAAACCAACCAAGATGCTTCATGAAACTACAAGAAAGAACGCTGAAACAGCAAAGGGCACGGGACGTCTGCAGAAGCGGCGGCGGCCGTAAAGACCAAACCCTAGCTAGCGGCCAGGTGACATGATATCGTCGAAAGGATGGGGAGGTGGCCTGTTTATAAAGGAGCTGGGGTGTAGTCCCAGCCGTTGGATTACTTCCTGAGAACGATGTGCCCGATGAGGGTTTCCATGTTGTGTGTGGCCAAATTTCAGCCCAGTGCGATACGATACGATACGGCCTATGACGTTTTTTTTTCAAATGGAAACAGGAGAGTATGCCGGCCCATACCAAAAGAACAGCCCAAGCAGTTAGTCTGGTGCTATGCATCCACTCGCCTGAACTGAACGTGGTCCCTCTCCTCTGTCCTCCGCGATGGTGGTCCCCAGCTCGGCAAATGTTGTCCCCGGGGCGGCAGCGCCGGCGGCCTGAAGCGCGACGACTAGGACGGCAGCGGCAATCTTTAGCGCTGTCGGCGGCGGGATACTCGCTGCGCGCCACGCGCTGACATGGACGAGCCCCCGTGCCCGCCCCCGCGGCCCGCGCTCAACTCCGCCGCCGCGACGTCATGGCCGGAGCTGCTCGCGCCGTTCGACCTCTCCCGCCTCCGCGCCACGCTGTCCTCGCACCCGCTCACCCCGCGCCGCCTGGCCCGCCTCCTCGCGCTCCCGCTCGCGCCGGCCACCTCCCTGCTCCTCCTCGACTGGTACGCGTCGTCCCACCCGGCGCTCTCGCTCTCGTCCCTCCCGCTCCGCCCCATCCTCGCGGCAGCCGACCCCGACCGCGCGCTCGCGCTCCTCGACTCCCTGCCGGCCTCCCGCCTGCCCCCGCTCCGCGAGTCCCTCCTGCTCCCGCTGCTCCGCTCCCTGCCACCCGGCCGCGCGCTCCACCTGCTCGACCAGATGCCCCGCCGCTTCGCCGTCTCCCCCTCCTTCCGCTCCTACAACGTCGTCCTCTCCACGCTCGCCAGGGCCGACTGCCACGCCGACGCCCTGCTCCTGTACCGCCGGATGCTCAGGGACCGCGTGCCGCCCACCACCTTCACCTTCGGTGTCGCCGCGCGCGCGCTCTGCCGCCTCGGCCGCGCCGGCGACGCGCTCGCGCTGCTCCGCGGGATGGCGCGCCACGGATGCGTGCCTGATGCGGTTCTCTACCAGACTGTCATCCACGCCCTGGTCGCGCAGGGCGGGGTCGCCGAGGCCGCGATGCTCCTCGACGAGATGTTACTCATGGGGTGTGCGGCGGACGTGAACACCTTCAACGACCTGGTGCTCGGGCTGTGCGGGCTCGGGCGCGTGCGAGAGGCAGCCAGGCTGGTGGACAGGATGATGACGCAGGGATGCATGCCAAGTGTGGTGACATATGGGTTCCTCCTGCAAGGGCTGTGCCGAACAAGGCAGGCGGACGAGGCGTGCGCCATGCTCGGGAGGTTGCCGGAGGTGAACGTGGTGATGCTTAACACGGTGATCCGTGGATGTCTGACGGAGGGGAAGCTGGCCAGGGCAACAGAGTTGTATGAGATGATGGGTTCAAAAGGATGCCCGCCTGATGTGCACACATACAGTATTTTGATGCATGGCCTTTGCAAGCTTGGGAGATTTGGTTCAGCAGTGCGGATGCTTGATGAGATGGAGGAGAAGGGTTGTGCACCAAATATCGTGACCTACTCTACCTTGCTGCATTCATTTTGCAGGAATGGCATGTGGGATGACGCAAGAGCAATGCTGGATCAGATGTTAGCCAAGGGCTTTAGTATGAACTCCCAAGGATACAATGGTATCATATATGCCTTATGCAAGGATGGCAAGCTTGATCAAGCGACAAGGCTTGTCCAAGAGATGAAGAGTCAGGGGTGCAAGCCTGATATTTGCACGTACAATACAATGATTTATCATCTGTGCAACAATGACCTGATGGAGGAGGCAGAACATATTTTCAGAAACTTAATTGAAGAGGGTGTTGTTGCCAATGGAATAACTTATAATACTCTCATTCATGCACTTCTGCGCAACGGAAGGTGGCAGGAGGGCCTAAGGCTTGCAAGTGAAATGCTACTTCATGGTTGCCAGCTAGATGTTATTAGCTACAATGGCCTGATTAAAGCCCTCTGCAAAGAGGGGAATGTTGATCGGAGTATGGCGTTGCTTGAGGAAATGGTGACAAAGGGAATTAAGCCAAATAATTTCTCGTATAACATGCTGATCAATGAACTCTGCAAGGCGGGAAAGGTACGTGATGCACTGGAGCTCTCAAAGGAGATGCTGAATCAAGGACTGACACCTGACATTGTGACTTACAATACACTCATAAATGGGTTATGCAAAGTGGGATGGACACATGCTGCTTTAAATCTTTTAGAGAAGCTACCCAACGAAAATGTGCATCCTGACATTGTGACATACAACATTCTCATTAGTTGGCACTGCAAAGTCAGATTGCTTGATGATGCCGCTATGCTTCTAGACAAAGCAATAAGTGGAGGAATAGTTCCTAATGAGCGAACGTGGGGAATGATGGTGCAAAATTTTGTCAGACAGACAGTCAATCTCGAGGGTTACTAAAAGGATTTATTGTATATGTTGTATGTCATATCAGAAGGGAGCCTGGTGCAGTGGTGAGAGTTGTCTCACCGAGTCACCTGATCGCAGGTTCGAAGCAGTCTCTTTGCATTCGCAGGAGGAAAGCTTACTTTGGTTTATCCCTTCCTCAAACATCACTCATTTGGGAGCCTCCGGCACTTGGTCTGTCTCTTTGTGTGCCATACTGGTTTTGGGACTCCGCAGCTCGATATGCTTTTAGATCAATATGGGCACATCTTAACTTCCAGCATACTGCCTGCCGTGCATGTCGTCATGTCGATCTGGTGCGTATTTCTTCTCTGTTACAACTTGTACCATCAAAATTATATGTATTGATCAAGTAATAATACTTAATATTTTCCTGGGCAGAGCAAAAATTGATACATTAGTACACCATTTTGAGTTGTACTCAAAAGTAAATTTAAAAAGCTAACAACTTTTTTTGAAATGTGCTTGTTGCAAAGTTACTGATGTTTGTAGCATAAGCATACTTTCTTTATGTAGTAGAATTATTCTTTCGAAAATCTTGAGCCAACCATGTTCTGTGAACTCTAGAATTTAGAGAACCTGTTATAGGCATCATAAACTGTATGTGTGTACCTGTTTGGTTGTCGTTATGGCAAATAAGTGCGCTTACACATCATAAACTGTATGTGTGTACCTGATGTTTTGCAGGACTGTTGGAGCCCTTTTTCTCTTAGGTTACTGATTAACCACCAAAGCAAATAGCCATTGACAGAATTCAACCAGAGTCTTGGCTGAAAATTCTTGAATGGGAATGGAAGATCTCTGGTAGCACAGTGGTCATGTTGTGAGTGATATATAATGGACCTTTCTACTGTTCCAGCTGCACATCCTACCTGCAGTAGTGAACCACCCTAAGGTACAGAAATCCTAGTTGGCATGAAAAAACTGTTAGCGGACATACACTACTTGCTTACAGTTCTTTTTTTCTATTTGAAAAGGCAGCATATAGTATGAAACAGGTGCACCCCAAATACAATTCATTGTGTGTTGTCTTGAAGTATGACCCAACTTGCTTATAATCATACAATGTTATTCGGAATATGACCACTTCAATTGAGGTGGGAAGGGGTAGTTCCAGTGTCCACTTTAAAATAAGAAGGCAGCTTGAGGGAACATACTAGTCTGATGGTTCTGGAGTAGCTAATGTGTTTGATGTTTAATCTGAACTTTTTGGCATAACCATAACCAGCCCATTATTGTGCACTCTCATTGGATTCTCTGAGTTAGCCTTATCAGAAGGGATTGTGAAATTGCTGTTGAGATTGTGATGGGATCCGGTAATATAGTTGGAGTAGAATTGGTAAATATCGTAAACTAGAGATAGATTTTCCAAAGACATGGCTGTATTGGTTCACCCCATTATCAGCACTGTGATAACTGTGTGGGGTTTCTAATTACAAGAATCCCGTTTTGTATAGGATGAAGACTTTGATCCTTCATTTAGATGAAAATTTTGTGTCGTGTTACTTTTTTATCTATGGGATCTGTATTCTCTAAAACTGATGTTTTTGTGTGTATCTGTGTCATGGGCATAATAGGGAGCGAGAGGCAACAGCCAGGCTGGGATAAGGCTAGAGAATAAGATTGAGATGAGCTGGGATAAGGTTAGAGAATAAGATTGAAATGAGAGAATTGTGGAGAGTTGGTTAGCATTAGATAAGTCCAAGAAAGTAGGAGTTAGTTGAGAGTTTGTAGGAGAAGTTGGTTAGCCATAGGGCTATTTATAAGCCGCATGGCAGCAGGGAATAAATCAAGCAAGATCATTATCAAACCAATCTCTCTCCCTTGCAATGACCCTCTCAAGCGCATAGGGCTGCTACCCTAGAACCAAGACTGCGGCAGAGGGGTATAACCTCGCCGGAGAAGATAGCTATCCCCATGAGCTCCAGGTTATCCTCACCACCACCAGCCGCCGCGCCATCTGCCGCCGCAACGCCCTCCCACCCGCCCTCTCCAACTCCAGATGCATTCACTCGGCTCGAAGAGAAGTGGGATCAATTCGTTGTGATGTTCCACCGCTACAAGGAGAAGACAGAGAAGGAACTCCAAGCAGCGGTGCGGCTTCAGGCGGCAGCGCGAGGGTTTCTGGCACGCCGCCAGGTACAGTCCCTTCGTGGGGAGAAGCACCTTGCTGTGGCCTCCAGGGCCACCCCATGGCTGTCATCACATGAGCAGGTCGTGGTGCGCCTGCAAGCCGCAGTGCGCGGCTTCCTTGTTAGGCGGGCGGTGCGGAAGCTGCACTTGCTGATCAGCTCATCGCTGCACCAACTCGCAGCCTGCGCGCCCAACCACCAGGTCTCGTCTATACTTTTTGAACCCCCTGCAGAAGTCGAGATCTGGGTATGCAGCCCCCCTGCACGGCCAAAGAGGGTCGTCTCCTTCATTCGGGCAACTACCTTGGTGCTGGACAGACCCAACATAAGAACGGGCTGGTTCCTCCTTCACCTTTCATCCAACGTGAAGTCCGCAGTTCAGCTCTTTCCTTGGGATCCAGGAGGACATACTGCAGTTCAAATTTATATTTTAGTTCCACAATTATTTTGTATTTTTGTCTTAAATAATAAAGGTAAGCCGAGATGTACAAGGCTTAACCTTAAGTCGTGTCAGGTAAGTCTATGACAGCTCGAGGACGAGCTGGTCCTCAAGGGAGGGGGAGATGTCATGGGCATAATAGGGAGCGAGAGGCAACAGCCAGGCTGGGATAAGGCTAGAGAATAAGATTGAGATGAGCTGGGATAAGGTTAGAGAATAAGATTGAAATGAGAGAATTGTGGAGAGTTGGTTAGCATCAGATAAGTCCAAGAAAGTAGGAGTTAGTTGAGAGTTTGTAGGAGAAGTTGGTTAGCCATAGGGCTATTTATAAGCCGCATGACAGCAGAGAATAAATCAAGCAAGATCATTATCAAACCAATCTCTCTCCCTTGCAATGACCCTCTCAAGCGCCTAGGGTTGCTACCCTAGAACCAAGCCTGCGGCAGAGGGGTATAACCTCGCCGGAGAAGATAGCTATCCCCATGGACCGAAGGTCCATGACAATCTGTTTGTGAATTGAAGTCATAGTAGCACCATTGAGAAGGAGGCAATATATTGGAATGCCAACACTGCCATTTTAAACATGAAATACTATGGTTTAACGGAAACCAAATTATTAAACTTAAGCTTATTGTATTGCATAGGTATTTAGCTAACTAGTGTATTGTACAGTACGGCCTCCATGAGGCTCTGCCCCTGTAGGTGGCTGCATTATTCTTGTGCTACTGATCTGGAGCTTGGATGGATTCACGATTTTCGAGAAAACAAGTATGGCTGCATTGTGTGTTATGTTACTTCGGTTTATCCGTGGGGGGCAGTAAAAGTGATGTTTCTTTTTGGTGTGTGAATTTAAGTCGTAGCAGCAACATTGAGAAGGGGACAATACATGATGAAATGTCAACACTGTGACTTGAACACATGAAACACTAGGGCTTAACGAAAACTAAATTATTAGACCTCAGCTTATTGTATGTATTGCAGAGGTATTGGGTAACTAATGTATTGTACGATATGGCGTCTATGAGGCTCTGCCCCTGTGGGTGGCTGCATTAATCTCGTACTACTGATCTGGAGCTTGGATGGATTCACGATTTTAGCGAAAACTGGCATGTTTATGAAGCTTTTTCATACCAGAAAACTTGAAGTCGTGAAGTTTGATCTACTGTATCTTTTTCCTTCAGATACGCAATCTGTTTCATTTAGTGACTGTAAGTTAACTTTTTAATAGTTTCCTTTGTTTCTCCTGGCTTGTGCAGTGGCAGTGAACTATCAAGTAAGTAGTTGAATATACCTATGAAGCATGGACCAGAGTCTCCCTGGGGTGGTTGGCACTAGTCGTGAACTTGCGATGCTGCTGTCTGTGGTCAGCGTTTCCACGGCACTTAAGGGTCAACATTTAAGGAACACTCCGTCGTGCTGAACCCAAGCACTTTGATTGATGGAATGCTGAAAAAAAAAGCATGCGTGTGGCCCATGAAAGCATGGCAAGGCCTCCCAGGTACCAAACGTTATCTTGTATTGTATTATTGTGCCTATCTTTCGGTTTGTTGAAGTACCATGTTATTCTAACAAAGCATTAACTAATTCGGTGCAGCACAATATATTGGGTGTAGCCGTGTAGGGGTGCTCTTAATCTAGATAAACCTTATAGTGTCAACTACATGATTGGAGGATGGGTGGCCAACTAAGATAAAAAAATATAAAGTCGTTGGCTCTTCTAGAGCAACAACATTGTGTTGGAGCATCTGGCTTAAGGGAAATGATATTGTGTTTGAAAACCAAACTCTGTTTTTTTTGGTATGTGCATGTTATATTCACTATCATTCATTGATGCTATAGAAGCAAGACTTGTAGCATATAATTATGGCGGCTTTGCAACAATCGGCGCGGTTGGCTAAGGATTGTTTTACCCAGACTCGTAGATTTGCGTTCTAGTGTTAGAATCGATTGTAATTAGAGCCGTGATGATTGCTGATTTATTTTTATGCTCTTGCAGAGGTTGAGAACGTGTCTCCAGAAACTCTGTATCATCTTGGTACACTGATCGATCTTGGTTGAATCTAATCTTCTGTTACCGAAAAATTCTGCGGCTGTCGGGCTCGAATCTGTAGACGGCTCTGGCAAGGAGGAGTCCCGTTGCTGGTTTGGATAATTTTCTGTTGGGCGATCGATGAATGCTGTCTGCTGCCGCCTGTTGAGTGCTTGTGGAGTAGCACCGTGGTGTGGGAAAGGCCGAGGCAAGTACCTGGGTGGTAGTAGCACGGCCATGGTGTGCGTGCCTGCGTGCGCTACACCCACGCCGCTGGCCCCACGGCTGGCTGATGGCACGGACCGTATACCTTGTTGTCTCGGTCAAAATGGATGTACTACCACCACCGCTCGTGCGCACTGCTACTGTGCTACCTGTTCCCCGTCCCCCGATGCTTCTCCAGTGGTCCATCTGCTGCTCCGCTTACCAGGTGGAAAAAATCACTGGTGGTAAAACAATAAGGGCACAACAAACGATGGACTCAAGAATATAAGAAATACATAGGGTATGATGATAATGTGTAAACCATTCATTTTTACACAAACAGTTACGATGATTTTTTTTTTAAAAAAAACAACATTTCTATTATACATTAACTTTTCAAATGACCCTTTAAACTCGTCTAATATATTTTTAAATATAGTCTCCGTGTTGGTTTACACAAGAGATTAGTTTGCACCTGATTAGAGATAGTAATGGATATCCGCGACCGATATATGATAGGTATCTAGTCCATTTGGGTACTATCTAGTCCATTTAGGTACGTGTATAGGCTAAATATTTTATGCATGGGTCTTTTATTTGACAAAAATCTTTACCCAATGGGTAAACGGGTATTAGAACGTTCTACCCTAACTCATACTCGTTAACCCATGGTATAAAATACCCAGTATAAACTTAGCTCACAAGCATAAACTTGGGCTTTAATCATCCATCTCTTTTGACTATTTAACAACCTTTTAAACGATAACATCGTAGAAGGCTTAACAACTAATTAATGATCATGTAATAGAACATATAATGTGTTATATGGTATTATCCGAGTGTTGCTACTTCAATTACCTATGGTGTATTTGGATCGATGATTGAATGATGATAAAATTTTTTGCAATGGTGTTTAGATGAATATATTTGATGTTTATATAATGTATTATTTTGATAGATGTTTAATCATTGTGGGTACGTGTGACCCGATGGTTGACCTATACGCACATGAGTATGGTATGGACGTATGATGGTAAATTCATACCCATCGGTGGATATGGGTGACCCGAAGGGGTTATTTTTTATCGTAGATATGAGTATAGGATAGTAATACCCGGTGGGTATTTACCCATTATATTGTAATATCTACACCTGATATATTTCCGTTTATATAACCATATATAACTCAAATATTACTATATGTATATAGTTAGTAAATAAATTTGGCACTTCTATATACAGGACCTACTGCGATAACCAGTGGATAAACCGGGCGTGTCCCCAGCAGTGGCAGGCTCTGCTTGGGTTGGAGGTTTTGTATTTTTTTTATTTACTTTTTACCGCGTCGTGGAAAAAGAGGTAAAGACAGGCGAGCCGGAGCGAGGCAAGTGGTGGTGGGGTGGAGAGAACCCACGCCGTCGGCCCGTCGCCATGGGCCTGCGCGCGCTGCCCCTGCCCTGCCGCACGCGTCGGCCCTCGTGGGGCCTCGTCACGTCGCCGGCCACGGCCGCGCCTCTCGAGACGCCACGAGCGCAGCGCAGACCTCTCCGCGGGTCGACTCCGCACGACGACTGGCAGCATTTCAGTACTTGGCTGTTCTATCTCTGGGTCAATGACGTCGGGTCCCACCCTCGAGGTCACGCCTCCAGCCAGTGGCCACTGGCCAGTGCTCCGAAGCTCGCCCCACTGTCAGTCTATCACTAGTCACTAGTACTTTCCGGTGTCCGTCCGTCGCTTCTTGACTTCTTCCAGTTCCAGCCAGACCAGCACGGTAAAAACTAGCAGTACACGATGACCCCGTCAACGCAAAAGCTGTCCACAGCAGAGCTGACGTGCGATGAAACGTCCTACTGCTGCTCCTGCTCCATGTCGTTCTCTTGCAACAATGGCAGCAGGATGGAGGATCGCAGGAAACAAAACAGAAACAGTATCTTTACTACTACTGTAGTAGTACCTCTTTCAATTGAAGTCACAAGCCTGACATGACCTGACGAACACGGTACAGCACTGCAAGCCAGGCCGAGGCTTCAGTTCCTCCCAAGAACAGAGGGCAAGGGGACCCAACCAAAACTGCCCCGGATTCCTTCCGTTCCCCCGGGGCCGCGGACAACTGAAACTCTTGTTTTTTTTTTCTCGCATGAACAGAAAGAACAAGAAGAAGAAAAAAACGACGGGAAAAGGGAGGCGTTTCTTTCTCTCTCACTGTTCCGAGGAGCCGGAAAAAAACCGCTAAAACACCTGGAGCCGGCCCTCGGACGGATCGACGAACGCGAGCGAGGGAAGGGAGGCAACAAAAAAAAAAGGTGGAAATTTGTTTTGGAGCCGGAGCCGGAGCCGGGGAGAGCGTATCTCCTTGGGTTGATCAGCTGGCGAGCAGCAGCAGGGACGCCAGCCCGGTCACCACCTTCCTCCTTGCCTGCGGCGGCTGCGGGCTCAGCTTGCTAGCCGCCTCGGGCCGCCACGGCGACGGCGGCACCACGACCGTGGCCTTCTTGTCATCTCCGCCGTCGGGAATGCCGTCGTCGCCGGGCGCCTTCGGCTTCTCGCCGAACCGCGGCTCGAACACGCCGGAGAAAGCGGGAACCGGCGTCGCGAGCGCCGGCGTCTCGTCCGGGCCGCCGCCGCCGCCGCTGCGGGCGTGCGGGGACAGCCACTTGGCGCGCATGTACTCGTGCTTGCGCCACGGCGGGAGGTGGAGCCCGCGCTTGCGGAGGCTCTGCCGCGCCGCGTCCGCCACCACGGCCACCACCCGGCCCAGCCGCTCCGGGGTGCCCACGAACAGCGGCGGCAGCGCCTGCAGCGCCGCGCGGTACGCCTTGGTGGGCCGCGCCACCTCGAACTCCGCCCGGAAGTCCACCTCCACCACGAGGCGGACGCGGACGCCGTCCGTCGCCCCGGGCTCCGCCTCCGCCACCACCGCGTCGATGTACTCGTGCTCGCCGGCCGGGTGCGAGGGGGCCTTGTCCCACCGCGACGTGCACACCGCCGCGTCGTACCCGAGCGCGCGGAGCCCGTCCGCCACGGCGCGCCGGGCGTCCGCCTTCTTCCGCCCGCAGCGCTCCGCGATCCGCGACGCGTCCGCCAGGAGGTTCCGCTCCGCCGTGCTCGCGCACTGCACCAGGCCCTGCGTGCGAGAAGGAACGGGGACGGAAGGCGGAAAAGAAGGGGAGGAAGAAGAAATAACTGGAAATCAGTTCTTGACCACTGGACGGACGGTGAGCGACTTGGGAGGCGACAGCAGCTGAATCGGGGACAAAAGACGGTACCTTCAGCAGCTCCAAGGCGTCGCCGCCCGCGGCCGGCGCCGCGGCGGGCGCGGAGGCGGAGGGCAGGAAGTCGAAGTCCTCGTCGTCGCTGCCGTCCTGATGGTTGCCGTTAAAGCAGTTGCCGCACCGCCCGCGCGACGGCCGCTCCACGGCCGCGGAGGACTCCTCCATGAAGCTGAGCACCATCTTGTCCAGCCCCACCGACCCAGCCTCCGCCTCCCCTCCCCTCTCGTCCTTCTCTCTCTCCTTGCCGTCCCCAGCTGCCAGCCGCTCGGCCGGGGTCACCCGCACCATCAGCCTCCGGAACATCGACACCCTCGCCGTCGCCGGCGCAAACGGACTGCCGTCGATCGTGCCCTGCTGGTTCTTCACCGGGAACCGAAACGTCATCGATGACCGCCACTTACAGCACCGCCGCCGCACCCTCCCTCCCCCTTCGTTCCCCTCTCCAACCAACCACAACCACCGTCCTCACTCGGCAACCAAAACATGAATGGCGCGTGCGGCGTGCCCTGCCTATTACGACCAAACAAGCGCTACAGTATACGCCGTCTTACTTGTGCCCCAAAGGAGGCTCGCCGGCGGTGTTCATCTCCGGCGGTTCGTGTTCCCTTCTTGTCTTCGGAGACGAGAACGGAGACGGAGGAGTGGGACAGTGAGGTGCCCCGCAAGGTCTTATAAAGAGTGAGTGGCCCTGGCCTGTATGCTGTATGGCGGATGGGGGTGGGTGACGTGGACGGTGTGTGGGCCCGTAGAGTACGTGGTAGGCGGTGTGGGGGCAGGGGAAGGACGACGTTGACAGGTGGGCCCGAGCGGTGGGTCACTGTGTCGTTGCCCTTGTTGGGAGGGGGACGGAGGACTCCGTGGGCGAGGAGTGAAGTGACGGGTTTACCCCTGACTGTTGGTTGGGATAAGCCATCTGTACAAGTTACAACTTACAACTGCTGCATAGGGAGGGGTGGATCCGTAGTTTTCGTATGAAAGGTCGATTTCAGCATGAAATGGCAAGTTTGCCCCTTTGGAGTTTACCCTTGTTTCTGCTGCCCGTGGTTTTGTGCGACAAAAGTTAGAGGTGTGTACTTTACTTTTGATGTAAATAAATTAGCTTTGGTATTCCAGCTTTCAACCATAAATCGGTTTATACAGGACATAGACCCCATATTTATTAAACAGGGAAATTTACAAGATACACTGTATTAGACATTGATGGAAAACAACATGGCCAACAACAACTACAATCATAACAATTTTAGAATTTACAGGTTAACATGAATAGATGGTTTGATATTCGTGCATTGGCAAACCGCAACAAGTCCAATGTTAATTGACCTTCTATTTAATGTAGTACTACATCGACTACGTCGTATTTGGTTCTTTCTTGTACATATCATATTAACGGTTAATATTAGGTTGCTTCACTCATAATGTTAGCACAACATAAGATCTCTTGACACATACAAAGAACAGTCTCAACGCGTTAATGTAGTAGTACTAGATTGATTACGCTATGCTCAGTTCCTTGCTCGATAAGAAATGTCGTAATTATTATTTGACTAATAATGTTAGCACAATAGAAGATTTCCCTATATATAGTGGACAATGTAAGAGTAGTGTCAATGCGTTGAGTGGAATATATTCATGGTATTAACTATCCTTCCATATACTATATAGGGATGTCCGGATGTGGTGAGTGTTATTCAAGACAGAGAGAGAGAGAGATTGCTTCTCCGTAAAGGAATCGTCTCAACATATCCTCTAATGAATGAAGAAATCAACGAGATACGCGTTGGGTGGAAAGCGTGGTTTCTTCACGTGTTTTGTGAGGACAACCATCAAACCATCGCCCCAAATTCGTCGTTGCTAGTAGCGCATCGGGTCTATCACGAAAGAGGTCGAGAAGAGGAGATACGCTCACCTTTGAGCTTAGCCCGTTGTCGTCGGATGTGTCGCGTGAGGTGTGTAGAGAGGAGGAAAAAGAGAGGATTGTGGCACTCTACGTCATCGACGCGAATCTAGGCCTCACCGTGTCGGTCAAAGCCTCACGCTCTAGCGTCCAAGCCACCGAAACGGATTTAGGGATAGAGAAAGAGATTTATTATTAAACCTATCAGATGTTACACGCATATATACCTTGTATATTAAGTGATGTGGTTTCTAAAAAAGTGTAACCCTATTGATATGATAAGTATGAGGCGAAGAGAAATTGCAACAAGCTGTGTGCTAGGGCAAGGATGAGCTTGCATTGTATTGCTGTGAAATGCCATGGTTTTGCGAGTGTGTGGTTGTGGCGCCCCTTTGTGTAGAATTTGCTTTTCGACATTTGGCCTCACGAGATCTTCATCATTTTGTGGAGTTATTTTTTCTAGTTACTTGTGTCTCGCCTTTAGTTTCACGAATGGGATCTTCATCGCTTGGTTACGAATAGTTAATACATAACCGGGGATGGAGCTAGAAAAAAAATTTAGGAGAGGCTAAAGTAAACCATTACATTATATAAAGCCTCTTCTATATTATATGTGTATGTTTTGAACTTTGGGAGATGCTTCAGTGAGGCTTCATGGATTCGGGAGCGGTAGGGAGGGCTTGAACCCACCCGCCCCACCTTTGGCTCAGTCACTGCATATAACAAAACGTCGATGTCTTTAATCTAATTTGTAAGGATGGCAAGTTTAGATTTGGTAAGATGCATATGTAACTTTTTCTTACTCCTAAGGGATAGTTTGGTAACCCTATTTTTTAAAAAAAGTTTTTTTTAATTTTTCTAAAAAAAATCAGCTTATTTGTCCTTAAGAAAATGAAAATCCTTTAGAAAAAAATGAAGTTGTCAAACTAGTACTAACAGAAAAAAATGTAACTTAGGGTCCGTTTGTTTTCATACTAGATTATATAAGTTGGATTATGATGTAAGAGTAAAATATCACTTTGGAAGTACAAATAAACTGAAAATAAGCTATCTCATATTTGTGATTCCAAAATGTATTTTACCATTCTTCTCTTCCATCATAATCTAACATATATAATTTATTGGAAACAAACATGCGGTCGTGTAAACAAAATAGCGTTGGAATGGAACTTACCGAATACGCTTCTCCTGTACCTAAAGCGGGGAGGGGGAAACTCTCGTTGCCCATACAGACACACACCCATGCACTTTTTTTGTTTGTTCATGGACCTTGTAAAATGGAATCCGTAAAATGGGCCGCACAGTCAGGGGCAAAACGGAAAATGGTGGGAGCCTAGGCCCCGGAGGAATAACTAGGACGAGCGTTGGGTTTATTATGGTAATTCGGTTTGTCTTATTCGGGTTTTATAAAATTTAGAGTTCTGAAAAATAAAAACCAAAATTTTTAAAATAATTTTAGGAATCGAATCCGAATAGACTTATAATTTCGGTTCGGTTTATTCGGTCCATGAATAATAGAAAGACTATTATCTTTTGTTAAAATATATAATGAATAATTAATTGAAAGTACTATTATTAAAACAAATGACTATAAAAATTAGCATACAGATAGATATATATATATACTATCGTTAAGATAATATCATTATTTTTAGCTAATAAGTTCATAAACCATATAATAATATCATCACATATTAAGAATTTTTTATATTTCGGGTTATTTAGTCTATTCGGGTTTTAAAGATTAGGAACCAAATCCAAACCTAAACTCCGAAATATAGCATATATAGAAACTGAACCCGAAAAACTGAATAGACCAACAATTCAGTGTATTTAGGTTCGGTTCGGGTTTGTTTTTCGGTTTTAAATTGACTACCGCTAGAGATAACGAAGGCCACAAGCACGTCACGCAGGGGAGGATGCCTTCCGTGCACTGTGCGCGCGGAAACCTGGAGCCCGACACGGAGCCCCGCGGGATCCCGTGTGGCTGCGCCGCCTGTGCTCCAGTTTTCTTCTCATCCGGCTTTTCTTCTCTGGCGCCTATGGCATATTGGCACGAGGCTAGCTAGCTATGATTTGCTCCGGCTGGGCAGCGGCTCCTGTTGCAGACTCGCGGCTAGCCTTCCCTTGCTGCAGGTTGGTGGATGAAAAGGATGCCCATACAGGCTATGATTTGGTGAGCATCGTTTTTTTTTGGTGGAATCAGGGACAGTTTAGTACGTATGTTGTGTTTCATCTACTGCCTTGTTAATATTTCAATCTACAAGTCTATAACAAAAGAAGTTGTCTGCATATATAGTGCAAAGAAATTTGGCTGTTCCGTGTATAACTTATGTTACATTCTTTTATTCTTGTTTTGGGAGCTAGCATTGTTACTTTTTCTTGTGTGTTCTCTAGTTTTTTTTTTTACTTTAGTTACTATTTTGAGATAAAGCTTCCTTCATATAAAAAGCTAAGGATTTGTTCGGTTATTTCCATTATACATAGATTAGATGAGATTGAAATTTTTTTAAGAACTTTGACTTTCTTGGAATTTAAACCCAGTCAATTTCACTCAATCCACATGGATTGAGAGCTAACCGAACAACCCTTAACGGGGCCAGTCGATCCGGCTTGGAAACAAAATTTGGACTAACCAACACGACGCAACACAGATGTTGTTTGTAAATTGTAATTGTAACACATATGGAACCGTAAAGGTGGACATTCTCTAGGGAAAAAGTACGGGTCAATCCATTTCCAAATATCATTTTAGGGCTAGTTTTGGAACCTCATTTTCTCATAGGATTTCTATTTTCCCAAGTGAATTTAGTTCATTTTTCTTGGGAAAACATAAATCCCTTAAAAAATGGAGTTCCCAAACTAACCTTTAGAGATATTTACATAAAAGGTTTATCATCCGTGTTGCACACCCAAACATGTAATTTTCTCAATGCTATAAAAATCTTTAGTTATTCTAAATTATAAGCAGTTCAGTATTTTTTTTGCATATAGTCCAAATGGCACTCCCCTCGAATAAGTTTAGTTCATGGCTAGGGGATTAGTAAAGCTTTAAAAAAATTAGCGCTATTAGAGAAAAACGGCAGTTTGTTGGGCCACTTGATGAGGTAGAAATGACATTGTGTTTGAACGTAAATATGTGACAAGTTCTCTGCATGTTCTTCATTTGGCTATCCGCTGGCTCCGTTTCTGGGTTGTGCTATAGAAGCCTATCTTTCAGGAGTTAGTTTTGACTATTTGTCAACGTTTGATGGCAAGTGGCTTGGGAGTTTTTTTTTACCTAAGCTCATGGGTGACAATCTAATCTTAGGATTGATTACTACTGGAGTGTTCGGGTTAGTCCAGTTTGGACCGTGTGCATCTCGTGCGATACAAAAGTCGGAGTTTTTGTTGTCAAGAGAGTTATGAGTTATAACTATCTTGATACAATAAATTTTCCTTTATTGAAAAAAATAGATTTTGTTATATGTGTGTCTAAACACAATGTATATAATGTATATCTAGATACGTAGCGAAAGGTATGCATATAAAAAAATGTAAAGGGACCTATAATTTTAAACGGGGACTCCCATAAACTATCACGATTATCGATATGTTGCACATCCTGTAGATAGGGACTGAACTAATAATTCCCGGGTGTCCAAATGCAGGTTTAACAAGTGAGAACAGCAAGCAGATCACGATCCTTTAATTTTATGTCAGTGAGTGAGTGGTTGTTTGTTCCTATCCATTGTCATTGGTGTAACGACTTCTATTCTTCCTTTGACACTGTCCCCTAACCACTATTCCCTGCCCCATTAACAACTGACGGCTACACCCTACGCAGCTGACGCCTGATGGATGGCTATGCAGTGCAGGATGATGCATACTCTGAACTGAACCAACCAACCAACCCACCTAGTAGTCTGATGGTTTGCACTATCTTTTTTTGAGAAACTCTTAAGATCACATACAATGTGTATATAGTTTTGCCTTGTTTTGATGGCCTGCACTTTGGGGCCTTTCTATCTTGGCTTTCGGCTCTGAAAGGTAGGGAACATGGCTTCCGTACTGTGTTGAAACTGAATGGGAGAGAGAGTGAGGCGTCGTTTTTCTTCAGAAAAAATAGGTGTGTCTATTCTTTCTTTCTTTTTTGGGTCTGCAACAAACGAGGTGGGGCAACTCTTTCTCTCTCTGTATAGATATTTAATTTGGAGCTCTACGAGATCAAATATTTTGCAGCAACTTCTCGTGTATTTATGATGTGTTTGGTTGGAGAGTCATATGGTTTTAGAGGGAAGGGAGAGGAGAGCACTCGCGTCTAGAAGAGCGCGGAGCGCCCGTGTCCGATCGTTTTGATGGAGCGAGAGCATTACAACTATTTATGGAAAATTTTCATATGTAGACTCTAGAAGCTGCTCCGCTCCTATTATGTTGAAAACCAAACATCTAGGAAGTATGAATAGAACTGCTCTATTCTGCTACGCTCCTCAACCAAACTCACCCCCCCCTATCTACATACCCACTCTATGAATATCTCTCCATCTAAATTAGTTTACTCTTGATCTAAATTAGTCTATTGATAAATTAAAATCATATACTAAAAACTCAATATGTATCTTATTATCAAATAGTAAATTAAACTTTAGAGTACATGTCTCTAGTCATTTTAAATCTTGTTTGTTTAATTTATATTGAATTGATATAATAATTTTGAATTTGCCTCTAAATACGGCCGTAAAAAATATTGTTTGCACTATAGACTACACAATTTAGTTTGAAAATAAGGAGAAAGAAGCGAGGTGGAATAGGGGAGATAGCCTAATAGAATAAGGGAAAACACTACCTTCGGTTCAAACAAAAAAAAAGGGTGCAAACTCACGTCGTTGGAAAATGAGCGTAAACCACAGTTGAGCTTGAAAATAAGAGTTAGAACACGGAGCTTGGTATCTTTTCGCTAACTGATGGTAAAAGCTACTTAAAATGTTCGAGTTGGTCTAGTAAATCTAAAACTACTTATATGTATAATGACCAGAGGGGGGCATGTGCCTCCTTTTTTTTTGGGAGAACACAATAGTAGGCTCTGGATACCTTAAATTTTCACTAGATGTTAATGAGGACATTGATTAATATGGAAACCATTTAATCGAACACTGCAACGCGGTGCAACAACTTTCAAGAAATGATGTAATTCCAATTCTTCTTTTTTTTTTGGAAATCACGGAATTGAAATTTAGAATCGTGTGGTCTAATTCCACGCAATTCAAAGGGGTGCTGTTTTTATTAGGTGAGTGGGTTTCTAGTTATAAACCAATTATTCCCTGTAATTAGATCTCTAATTCCAAATCTCAATTCACAATTCACAATTCCAACATAACAACAGAATATAGAAAAACTAATTCCAATTCACAATTCCATGCATCAGTATCTACATCCAAACGGGCTATAAAATTTAGCCTCTCAGAACTGTAACATGGAAATAGTAGAATCTGATCATTTGTCGCCCCAGCATACGTACGAAGGCAACCAACACAGATGTCGCTACACCTTTACACGATCACACGCATGGAGCCATGGACGCAGCTGTTCAAGTGTTCTAAGCACTGCTAGCGACCTTATAGGACCTAGTAGAGAGGCACATCGAAAACCAAACCATAATGTTGCGTTGCGAGACAGAACCTTGCCATGCTCTCTACTATGTGCATTAGCAATCAAAAGAACCATACATAGTAGTATAGCTCTATAGCAATAGTATAGTCCCTAGCTACCAAAACAACGAGCACCTTGAAAAATCTCACATCAGCTACAACTGTTCAATCACTTCATGGACCGTGGTTCAGAAAACTCGAGAACTCTTGCTTTGATGTCGTGCTATAGTGAACACATTAAACGGATCAACCTAAAAGAGCCAAGAGCAGGAGACAAGAGAGTAAACATAGAAAATAAAGGAGGGGGCGACGCAAATACAGTTCTCTACCAAGATTCAATACGCACTAGGCCATATCGGAGGAGACGAGGCTGAGCAGTGCTGAACTGCTGTTCTCACTTCTCAGCAAAGATTTGGCACGGGTTATAAGTCAGTTTAAGCTAGTTTGGAAACCCTATTTTTCCAAAGGATTTTCATTTTCTTAAAGGAAATTAGTTTATTTTTCCATAGAAAAATAGAAATCCCTTGGAAAAATGAGGTTCCCAAACTAGTCCTAAGTGATCCGTGGGGAAACAAACAAGGGGATTTCGTTTCTTTGTTCGGTTTAGTGCCTGTAGTTTGAGGTGACCTAACTTTGGAAGGAAACGGAACGCTAGCCTCCAGAGTTCAGAACCAGAGTCGATGGTAAGCTCAGTCGCTGCGAGTCCTAGCTGTTCCAACTGGTTATTTATCGTACCGTAATAATAATAATAGTAATATATAAACGTTAGCTCTGTCTCAGTCAGTGAGTGGTTGAAGAGTGCCTTTCCTACGGTCAAGCCCTACGAGAGGGGCCCACATGCATCGACCAACCAAGTGGACAGGGCGACGATTGGTTGGGAAATCGTTAGTATTACACTAACAGCGTTTACTACACACAGAGGCAAAAAAAAAAAGGAAAAAGGAACAGGTCAGGTGTAGGACGATTTGGTAGGGGAAATCATGGAGGACTGAAAAAAAAACATGGAAGATGAGACTGAAAAAAACATGGAAGAGCTTGCCTTTTCAACTGAAGCATCATTTGGAGTGAGCTGAGCAGCTCCAGTGGGCAGATGAGACTGAAAAAAAAAAACAAACATGGAAGAGCTTGCCTTGGCTCTAAGGGCATGTACAGTGGTGTTTAATGTGGAGGCTCTTAAGGTGTTTAAGGGGGTTAATTGTAAAAAAATCTTAGAGCCGTCTCTCCGTGAAGAGACGCCTCTGGCTCGTAAACCAAGTAGCAACAGACGTCTAACTTCCCACTGTACGAATTTGTCGTCTATTCTATCGATCTGATGCTATACAAATACATTTAATTCTGTATTTATTAATAGACTACGTTTATAGACACTCCATTGTACAATAGAGTCTCTTAGTTGTCTCCTGTGCTTGAAGAACCGTTTTGGTGTCTCTCCACTGTAATTGCCCTAAAGGATGCTCCATCCCTGCTTTCTTCTCTAGTTCAGGGGTGGATAGATAGGTACGTAGGCTTTATCAACTGCACTTTTGTAGTTAGTCCTTTCTTTGTTGTTGTTGATGCTGCTGCTGCGCTAATTGTGATGTTCAGCAGGTACTAATTCCCCGTACGAAATTACGCACCTCATTAATTATGCATGGATGTGGAGATCGCCGGTTCAAAATTCTTCCCTTCGGTTCGAAACAGGAAAAAAGAAGAAGAAGGGTTCAGTTCAGAAAAAAAAAGAACCAACGGTCTGGCTACAGGCTACAGCAGCAGCACGTACAGCTCTATCTCAATCATTTGAAGTCTAACGGGGTGTTTCGTTCCATCGAACTAAATTCTAGACCATGTCGTATCAAATACTTAGATGATAGTTATGAATATATATTAAATATTGTCCAATTATTATAAAAAAATCTAATTACGCAGACGAAGGCTAATAGACGAGACCGGTCTATTAAAGCTAATCAAACCTATATTTAACGCGGACTAAACTTTAGTCAAAGAAACGGACTAAACCCTATATTTAATACTCATGATTTCAATCTTGGTTTTTTTGGTGACATTGAAATTCTCGCAACCGGTAAGGAAACGCGAGGACGTCCATGGACTGACGCACGAGACACGCGGACTGTCCGGGTCTAAGGATCAGACCGTCCGCCACTTTTGGTGTTCAACACGTCTACTCATGGGAGAGCGGCGGAGCCTTCTGGGCCCTTCTTCGTTCGTTCACCACAGAGCAAGCAGGTATCACGTCTACTCATGGGAGGTTTGCTAAAACGCTAAGCGTCGTCGGTCTGATAGGGATATAGAGGCGATGACGATGTCCGGTAGAGGATAACGGGAGGTTTTCTTTGATTTGGTCTGGTTTGGTTTCCTAGGCCAGTTGCTTGGCTGCGAACTGGGGGAGCAGGCAGAGCAGTTTTTTGCCTGGCTGGGTTTTGTGCCAAGTGGCTGGCTGGCTGATGTGTTGTGTCACCAGCGTCCTCCGCAGAATTCCGTATCCTTCCAAACATGTCTCTGTATGTCACCTACAGGCCTCGTGTATCTATTCTATCTACGTATAAACTAGTACTGTGTTGATCAAAATGCGCGTTAATCCTTTGTTGTTTGTGAAAGCATCTAGGCCCCTCGTTGGTTTTAGTGATTAATGACAACGTAATATTATATGTGACTAACGTGTGTTTTGCAGAGACAAATGGTAAGTTAGGTCGCATGACAGGTAGAAGTACTACAACGGTGAAAACAATCCCGGAGATAAGAACTCAAAGCGACGGCTAAAACGACGAAACAAAAGGAAAAGGTCTACGGAGTCCGAGTGTCAAGGAGATGTGGACACTCGCGATTTAGTTAGGTCTTTTATTCTCTTTTAGCCGTACTATAAAGAGGGGTTGTCGATGAGTAGTTTGACCAAGAGAGTTCTAGTGTAGTGTTGGTGCACAATCACACTCATATACAGTGCTAGGTGTCACTCTAGAACTCACACACAAGTTAGAGCGAAAACCGATTTGAAAATCAGCTGAAAAACAAGAGTTAGTGTTTCTGGCTTTGGGGCACCGGACTGTCCGGTGTGCACCGGACTGTCCGGTGCACCCTCTGCCAGGTGGGGCCAGGCTGGTCCACGGCAGAGGCTTTCCCCTTCGCAGAAACCCGAGAGCGCAGCTTTCGGAGTTGAATTTTAGTGGCACACCGGACACCGCACCGGACTGTCCGGTGCGCCATGAGTCCAACGGCTAGCTGTCAGAACTAGCCGTTGGAAACGACCGTTGGCGCACCGTTGGCGCACCGGTGGCGCACCGGACTGTCCGGTGCGCCATTGCGCAGTGAAATGCCTGTAACGGCTAGTTGGTGGGTGAGGGCTATTTATACCCCCTCCACCCACCATATTCAATGTCTTGCACTCCACATTTATTCCAGCACATTGCTAGAGCATTGCAAGCACCAAAAGCCTAGTGAGGAGATTAGAGAATCATAATCCGCGTTTGTTCCTCATTAGCGCTAGTGAGAGCCACCTAGAGCACACACCACTTGCATTAGGCTTCTCTTGGTCAAGCGAAAGTCTACGGCTTGTTACTCTTGGTGATCGGCATCACCTAGACGGCTTGGTGGCGTTGGGAGCTCGGTGATCACCGTGAAGATCTTGTTGGTGACCCGACTCAAGTTTGTAAGCGGTCTCGAGGGATCCACCACGCCGGAGTGGCAAAGGATCATCTCGTAGTGAGCACTTGGTTCTTGCGAGGACCAAGGGGAGCGATACCCTTGCGCGGGTGCTCCAACGAGGACTAGTGGGGAGTGCCGACTCTTCGATACCTCGGGAAAAATTGGAGGAGTCTTCTAAACTTTGCTTTACATTCCGCACTTAATTCAAGCACTTTACATTGTGTATTTGTTTAGCAAGTATTTGAAGTATTGTCTTAGCTTTGTTGCATTTCTAGTATTATATTCTTAGTGCTAGTTGTTGGGGTGAAGTTGGGCTCTTGCTTAGCTCTTGCTTAGGTTTTAATTAGTGTTGATTTTTAGAAAAGCCCAATTCACCCCCCCCCTCTTGGGCATCGTGATCCTTTCAATTGGTATCAGAGCCTTGTTGCTCTTAGATTAGCTTAACCGCTAGAGTTACGATGTCCGGTGGGGATGGACCTCCTCCCGTTTTTGATGGTGATGATTTTCCTTATTGGAAAATTCGTATGGAAGCATACTTAGAGGCTATAGACATTGGTGTCTATAAAGCCACCACACAAGGATTCCCCGAACCTAGAGATCCCACAAATCTTGTAGGTGATGAGTTCAATTATGAGAAATGGAATGCTAAGGCCAAAAACACCCTTTTTAGAGGCCTTTGCAAAGATGTGTTCAATAGAGTAAGAAATCATAAAAATGCTCATGATTTGTGGATGGACATTTGTGCTCTACACGAAGGAACTAGAAGTGAACGTGAGGAAAGATATCACATAGCCATGCGAAAGTTAAATTCTTTTGAAATGCTTACTAATGAAAATGCAAATGCTATGTACTCACGACTTAATATTCTTGTAGAGGAAGTTAATGGATTGGGGCTTACTCAAATCTCACAACCGGATGTTGTGAGGAAGATTCTCAGTGTCCTCCCAATAGACAAATATGGACACATTGTCACTATGCTACATCAAATGGATCTTTCAGTTACCACACCTACACAAATTTTGGGAAAGATCAATGCCCATGAAATGTACATGCACATCAACGACAAAGAAGAATCATCTTCCAAAAGAAAGGATTTGGCTCTCAAAGCAAATAATGAAAGAAAAGGAAAAGCAAAAATACAAGTTGAGGAAGAATTCTCAAGTGATGATGACCTTGATGCAAACATTGCCTTGATGGTAAGGAAGACCACCAAGATGTTGAAGAAGTTAAATAGAGAAGGCATCAAATTTGATTCAAGAAAGAAGAAGTTCTTTTCCAACAAAAGAAAGCCCATTTCTGAGATGGACTGCTACAACTGTGGTGAGCTTGGTCATCTTGCTCATCAATGCAACAAGCCCAAGAAGAACAAGTTCAAGGGCAAGAAAGAAGATGACAGCGATGATGAAAAGAAGGAAAAGAAATTCTTCAAGAGGAAGGATGGAAAGCAAAAGAGATTTCACAAGAAGAAGAATGGAAAGGCATATATTGTTGGCGACTGGCTCACCGACATCGAATCATCAAGTGGGTCTTCTTCAAGTGAAGAAGAGAATGATGAAAAAGTTGCCGCCATCGCCGGGGATTTCTCTTCACCACCACCATCGCCATCATCCACTTCTCACCTATGCCTCATGGCTAGGGGTGAACGGAAGGTACAAAATGATATTAATATTGCTAATGATAGTGATAGTGATAGTGATGAGGAATTTGCTTCACCTTCATATGATGAGCTAGCTGACTTGCTTAAAGAATATACTCAAATCATTAGAAAGTCAAAAGCTAAATGTGATAGGTTGAAAAATGAAAATGAATCTTTAAATGCCAAATATGACATAGTTATAAAGGCTAGTGATGAAATAAAAGAAGAGAATAAAACTATGTCATCAACTATAAATGAGCTCACAAACTCCCTAAAAGATGCTAAGGAAAAATATGACAAATTAAATGAAGCTAATAGGGAGTTGCAAAATAGACTAGTAAAGATCAAGGAAGACTATACTCAAATTAAATTTGATCATGACAATCTTCTTGTTGAAAATGAACTTATATCTTGCAAAACACATGAGGCTATTAACCCTGTTGTTAAGTTTGATGTAGCAACCTCATGTGATGATTTGATTCAAGAAGAGCAAACTAGTCTACATGCTGAATTGACTGAAAAAGTTGAAGTCCTGACTTTAGACAACCAAAAATTGAAGAATTACTTGACTGATGCAACTACTAGAGGAAAGGTTGCTATTGAGAACAATGATTTCAACAATGAGTTGGCAGTGGATAATCAAAGGCTTAAGAATGAGGTCAAGAAACTAAAAAGTGAAAATGAACATCTTGCAACAAGTGTGCAAAAGTTCAACAAGGGTCAATAGCTCCAAAATGAGCTGCTTATGAACACTGTTATGAAAAATAACAAGAGTGGTATTGGATACAATGCTTTTGTGCAAAAGAAAGCTACCACTCAATACAAGCCAAAGCAGACTCACAAGCCTATCGAATGCTTTGAGTGTGGAAATGAAGGTCATTTTGCCCACAACTGCAAAACTAAACCACCAACTCCCTTGCCTAAGCACTCAAGACCATTTGCTTTCAATGCTCACTATGTTCTAAGAAAGGTTGCAAATGGAAAGGTTAAGGTTACATTCCTAGGTCCACCAAATAAGAGTAGACCTAGACAAATCTGGGTGGCAAAGTCCTTAATTGAGAGAGTCACTGGTCCTATGCAATATAGGGCCCTCAAAACTCAAGCTTGAATTGTCTGTGAATGTAGGTGAACTACAAGACCGGTGGGAGTCATTGGGTTATTGACAGTGGATGCACACAACATATGACAGGCAACCCACGGATGTTCACCTCACTAGATGATAATGTTGATGGTCAAGATAAAATCACATTTGGAGACAATTCAAAAGGAAAAGTGCAAGGACTTGGCAAGGTGGCAATCTCAAATGATTTATCAATATCAAATGTTCTCTTAGTTGCACCTTTGAGCTTCAATTTATTATCAGTGGGTCAACTCTGTGATCTTGGACTTCAATGCTTATTCACTCCATCAGAGGTTATTCTAACAAAAATGGATGATGAATCAATGGTATTCAAGGGATTTAGATACAACAACCTCTACTTAGTGGATTTCACTTCAGAAGATGCAGACTTAAGAACTTGCCTCTTCACTAAAGCTTCTCTTGGATGGCTTTGGCATAGGAGGCTTGCACATGTTGGGATGAGCACACTCAAGAAGGTATTAAAGAAAGATATGGTTAGAGGTTTAAAGGATGTGGTGTTTGAAAAAGACAAGCCATGCAGTGCATGTCAAGCTGGAAAGCAAGTTGCTAATACACATCCCACTAAAGCTTTCATGTCAACATCAAGGCCACTGGAACTACTTCATATGGATCTATTTGGACCTACAAATTATGTCAGTGCCGGTGGCAACCTCTACTGTCTAGTGATTGTTGATGACTTCTCAAGATACACTTGGGTGTTCTTTCTCCATGACAAATCTGAAGTTGCATCTATATTCAAGAAGTTTGCCAAGAAAGCACAAAATGAATTTGATTGCAAGATTAAGAAGATTAGAAGTGACAATGGCAAAGAATTTGACAACACCAACATTCATGAGTACTGTGATGAAATTGGGATCAAGCATGAAGTATCTGCAACATATACACCTCAACAAAATGGAGTTGTTGAAAGGAAAAATAGGACCTTGATCACTCTTTCAAGAACAATGATTGATGAGTATAACACATCGGAGAGGTTTTGGGCCGAAGCTGTCAACACTGCTTGTTATGCATCAAACAGGCTATTTCCTCACCAGCTACTTGCGAAGACTCCTTATGAACTGCTAAATGGGAAAAAGCCAGACGTCTCTTTCTTCCGGGTGTTTGGGTGCAAATGCTACATCTACAAGAAACGCCATCACCTAGGGAAGTTTCAAAGACGTTGTGATATTGGTTTTCTTTTGGGTTATTCATTAAAGTCCAAAGCATATCGAGTATTCAACCATGCCACTGGCGTGGTAGAAGAAACATATGATGTGGAATTTGATGAGACTAATGGCTCCCAAGGAGCACTTGAAAATCTTAATGATGTAGGTGATGAGCCACTTAGGGAAGCAATGAAGAACATGCCTATTGGAGCTATCAAACCAAAAGAAGATGAAGAAGAGGTGCAAATCATTGACATGCCTTCTTCATCAAATATACCACAAGATGATGAAAAAGATGAGAGACATGCAAATGAAGATACATTTGTCTCTCATGAACAAGCAAGGGTACAAGCCGAAGATGTTGATGCTCCAGGATCTTCTTCCCAAGTGGTTGACAGGAGAAACTCATCACTACTTCAAGCTCATCCTCAAAACCAAATCATCGGGAGTCCTTCACAAGGGGTTATTACTCGATCACATAGACATGCTACTTTTATTGAACATCACTCTTTTGTTTCTTGTGTTGAGCCTACTTGTATAGATGAGGCGCTACAGGATCCGGACTGGGTGAATGCCATGCATGAAGAACTTAACAACTTCACCCGTAACGAAGTTTGGACCCTGGAGAAGCCCCCACAAGATGCAAGAATCATTGGAACAAAGTGGGTGTTCAGAAACAAACAAGATGATCAAGGTGTGATTGTAAGAAATAAGGCAAGACTTGTCGCAAAGGGATTCTCTCAAGTTGAAGGCTTAGATTTTGGAGAGACCTTTGCACCGGTTGCTCGACTGGAAGCCATCCGTATCCTACTTGCATATACATCATGCTATGATATAAAACTTTATCAAATGGATGTAAAAAGTGTATTTTTAAATGGCTTCATAAATGAACTTGTATATGTTGAGCAACCGCCTGGATTTGAAGACCCTAGATATCCTAACCATGCTTACAGGTTGTCCAAGGCGCTTTATGGGCTAAAGCAAGCTCCAAGGGCTTGGTATGAGCGTCTTCGCGACTTCCTCATCGAAAAGGGCTTCAAGATCGGGACCGTCGACACAACTCTCTTCACAAAGAAACATAACGGTGATATTTTCATTTGTCAAGTATATGTTGATGATATAATCTTTGGCTCGACAAATGACTATCATTGCAAGGAATTTGGTGAGTTGATGTCTAAGGAGTTCGAGATGTCAATGATTGGTGAGCTAACATACTTCCTCGGCTTTCAAGTCAAGCAAATGAAAGATGGTAACTTTCTCTCACAAGAGAAGTATACCAAAGACTTGTTGAAAAGGTTCAACATGGAGAAGTGCAAACCAATCAAGACCCCCATGCCTACAAATGGACATCTCGACTTAGATGAGGGAGGTAACCCGGTTAATCAAACTCTCTACCGTTCTATGATTGGTAGTTTATTATACCTTACCGCATCTAGGCCCGATATTATGTTTAGTGTCTGCATGTGTGCTAGATTTCAATCTAATCCTAAGAAAGCTCATCTTCGCGCTGTTAAGAGAATTCTTAGGTATCTCAGGCACACCACAAGCATTGGTCTGTGGTATCCCAAAGGAGCTACTTTTGATTTAATTGGCTATTCCGATTCGGATTATGCTGGTTGCAAAAATGATAGGAAAAGTACTTCTGGGGGATGCCATCTGCTTGGTAGATCACTAGTTTCATGGACATCCAAAAAGCAAAATAGTGTTGCCTTGTCAACTGCCGAAGCGGAATACATTGCCGCAGGTGCTTGTTGCACACAGATTTTATATATGAAACAAACTCTTCTAGACTATGGCGTAGTTCTAGAAAAGGTACCTTTGTTGTGTGATAATGAGAGTGCTGTTAAAATTGCTAATAATCCTGTACAACACTCTCGCACCAAGCACATTGATATCCGTCATCACTTCCTTAGAGATCATGTTGCTAAAGGAGATATCATTTTAGAAGGAGTGAGGTCGGAAGATCAATTAGCGGATATTTTCACTAAGCCACTTGATAAGACCCGCTTTTGCATGTTGAGGAATGAACTAAATATTCTTGATCTCAGAAATTTTATGTAAAATGTCAAATGGTGTTGTCAAGCTTGCATTGCATGTTTAAATTCCTTGTATTGCATCTAGGACTTGTCTAACCTAGTTGAGATAACCGCCAACAAAGCGAGTGAAAAAGCTTAACTCGGATCAAACCTGACAAGTCTTAGTTTTAAGCTTTTAGCACTTAAATTCTTACTTTTTATGCAATTATTGGTTCTTGAAATATGCATGAGGTCCTGCACTTAGGGGGAGTATTCAAAACTCAAATCACTCATGAAAACCCCTAGTGCAAGCCAAAATGCAAATTTCACCATTTGCCTATTTTCTCTAAAAATTATCTTGCCTATGGCGAAATATTTTGAAAAGTATATGAGGGTGCCAATACCTGTCCCAACAAGTGTTATTTTGTGTGATTATAAGTTGGGATTTGGTTTGGTTGGGAGTTAGATAGAAAAATTCAAATTTTTCCAAACTCTCCTCTGTCTGGGCTCACCGGACAGTCCGGTGTGCACCGGACACTGCACTGTGCAATGTCCGGTGCACCGGCAGCCGCGCGCTAAAAATCTGTTTTCCTGTGCGCTGTCCGGTGTGCACCGGACAGGCACTGTAGACTGTCCGGTGCGCCCATATCACGTTTTAAAAAAAGGCCTCCAGCCCGACCGAGCCAGAGGCTCTCAGTTCCCCAGCGCTCTCTGTCTCTGTCTGGCGTCTCTCTCTCCCCCACCGGCGACCCTCCGGTGGCTCTCCGGCGACCTGGTGCCCTCGTGCTCCTCTCCTTCCCTCTCCGGTGAGCAGACCTTCCCCCCTCTCCTTCCCTCTATCATTTTCTCCCATGCTCTCGGGTTGAGAGGCAGTGTGGCACTCAAGTTTCCACCCTTTGTGCATCACTTCAAATCCTGTGAAATCTTGTGAATCCAGTTGGTGGAATGTGTTCAATTGTCCCTATTATGTATCCCTGCAGGTTCTTAGCTCCTTCGGGAGGGTTTTCACTCCTCAAATGGCCATTTCTCTAAAACCCTAATATCTCGCCCACCACGTGTTCGGTAAAATGCCCAAACCAGCCAAAAATGCTCCAATTGAACCCAAATTTTTCAGGCACCTTCACAACACTTCCAATAACCTACTTGCCAAATTTCACGCCAATCCGAGATTCTAGGCTTAAATTTCACCAAATTTCCCGTTTTGAGCGATCGTTTCCGAGCCGAGTGCCCAAATTCCTTTTTCTTCGCCTAAATTCAAACCAAGCACACACTTCACTCATATTTACCTATATAAACCTATTCGTGAAGTTTCGGCTCAATTCCATGTCGTTTTGTGCCTCAATTCGAATTTCAAACCTCCTATGGCACTATTTATCGTTCAAACGCCATTTTCACGTCGTTTGACCTCTCGATTGTCTCATCTTGTGTTTCCTGTGCCATATTTCTCTTGTGTATGTATCTATTCACATTTCATATACTTATGACTATGTGACTAATACGTGCTCACCTCTTCTGTCATTTCAGTGACCTTGATTGCCCGTGTGCCGTCTCCCGTCCTGCCTGGATCGTAACCTCTCGTGTGAGCTTTCCAGGTAGTCATCTCATCCTTTGCTAAAATCTCTCGGTCATTTTTACTCTGTGCTTAGTCACTCTCTCTCATTTGCAGACATCAGTTCAGGATGCCGCGCACGAAGAATGCGTCGGCGCCAGGGGGAGGCGATGATGAGGATCCTCGTCGCCCCTTCAGGCAGGTCAAGGGCAAGACTGTTTACTTGGAGCAGCAGGAAGGCCGCAAGAAGCGGCGTACGGACAGAGAAGCTCGTGCAGCGGCAGCAGCTGCAGCAGCCGCTGCGCAGGCCGCGCTTGGAGATCAGCCGCAGACTCCATCCGATCAGATTGCATTCCGTGTTCGTCGTCTCACCTCCCGGCCTCGCTCCTCCTCTCACACCTCCGCTTCCACTCCGCCTCCCACTCTGCCTGCTCCCGTCACTCCTATTGCTCCATCCACCTCCACAGCCATACCCGCTACCTCCACTACGCCAGCTTCCACTGCTCCTCCTGCTCCCACTCCCGCTTCAGCTCCTCCTGTCCCTCCACCTCGTTTCCGGGAGCGTGATGAGACTGAGGTTCGTCCTCTGGTTTCGGATCCTCGACTGTTTGACCTTCAGCGTGCTACAGCGGCACGGGTACGTAGGTTCAGATACGTACCCGTGGAGTCTTGGCTACCAGCTCAGAGAGACCCTGCAGCAGGTGACCTTTTCAGCACACGTATTCAGGAGTCATTTTTCAGAGCTCAGATGTCTGCTCAGATAGCTCTGCGAGTGCACCGGCTTTTGGATCTTCCAGCCTTTCTGCTTGCAGCCGATGCTGACTCTGAGGCGCACCTCACCTATCTGCCTGGCCTTCAGACCCTTCTAACTATCAGCGGCAGGTATGTTGAGGAGTGGGTCCGTGTCTTTTACGCCTTTGTTTGGATAGACCCGGATCATCACTGGATGAGGTTCCGCTTTGAGCGTGAGGATGTCACAATTACTGCCAGTCAGATCCGCCAGCTATTTGGATTCCCTGAGTCGACGACTCGCCTTCACAGTCTCTGCTACGGCACTTCTGACCCTCCTCGTCGCCCTCACTGCGGTGTGGCTCCGGGTACAGCTCACGCCGCGGCTCTGTTCCGCCCGCCCTTCACAGATGGGTCGCGACGTTCACCGGCAGATTTTACTACAGCAGCAAAGTACTTATATGAGCTCATCAAACGGACTCTTCTGCCGAGGATGGGATACAGGGAGGCTACCACTCATATTCAGCTTTGGCTCCTTGGTGCCCTGGTCTCCCACTCTGAGTTTGACGTTGTGGACTTCCTGATTTGTGAGATCGAGGACACCGTTCTGGATGAGATTCGTGCTCGTCGGCAGTTGCCTTATGCTCACTACTTGTGCCACATCTTTGCGCAGCTGATTCAGCCCCCTCGATTTCAGAGCACCCTTGAGGCCTCACGCCTTGTTTTTGGATCCTACCGTCCTGCGCCTGAGATTCCTGTGCCAGCTTCTGCTTCTGTGTTTGACTCTCAGGCCGAGGATGCAGCTCTTCGACAGTTTGACACTCAGGGTACAACAACTGATGATGATGATGATGATGATGATTTTGGGGTTCCTCCTCCGCCTCCGCCTCCTATGCCTCCACGCTCACATGATCATGAGGCTGGGAGTTCTAGTGCTGCCCCTGCTCCTCCTCAGGCTATGGACCCTGCTCTTGCTACGATGCTGGCCAACCTGGCGGCCGAGCAGGCCCGGTTATCCGAGAGGATGCTCTCGATGTTTCAGAACATGCAGGACAGGCAGGATGCCCTTCAGCAGCAGCTACTTCAGGATCGGGCTGAGACTAGGGCATTCATGGCTCTTATGCTTCAGCATTCTGGTATCTCAGTACCTCCGGTTCAGTCTGCTCCACCTCCTCCGCTTCACGCTCCGGTGGTGCCATCGATTTTGTCAGGACCCCCTGTTGGTACCTCTCCGCTCCGGCCGGTCACTTTGGCGTTCACCTCTCCGGTTCTCAGCTCTGTCTGCCCGCAACCGCCAGTGCCACCAGCATCTGCTGTTACCACTACCGCTATGGCAGTATATGTGACCGCTTCTGTTCCGGTAGCTCCTACAGCGCAGCCTCAGTCCGAGTCAGTACCAGCTCCAGCTTCTACCATAGATCCTGGATCCGAGACTGACTCTGACCCTCCGCCGGCGTTCGCTCTGCTGCCTCGACCTCGACCGGATGCGCCCCCATCGCCTCCTCCTGCTTCAGATGTTTAGGTTCAGGTCCCTTTTGGTGTTTGACGCCAAAGGGGGAGAGATATGAGTTGTGAGAGCTAGGGGGAGTTAGAGAGTTAGAGAGAGACTCATTTTGATGTAATATATGTGCTTGCTACTCTCTGTACTAGCTTGATGTTTTTGGCTCACAAACTCGTCATATACTCTCTCGTTGCTTATGATTGACTTTGTGTATTATGTTTTCACCTTATACTTTATCACCAGTCCTCTAGTTCTTGTTTCATTAATTTAACTTCACTTTTATATGAACAAGAATCTGATGATGTGAAAGGGAAATGTGCCCTTGGGCCATTTCTAAGTATTTTGGTGATTGAGTGCCAACACAAGTGCTTAAGTGTGAATTTATGCTCATGGATGAACAAAGTGCAAATCAAGAGTAAAGGTATGTTTCTAAGCCTTAGTACATTGGTTTTGTGTACTAATACACTTGTCTAAGTGTTAGAAACAGAAAGAAGAAGAAAAGAAAAGAGGTGAAAAAGGCTTGGCTGTGTACAGCCAAGACTCAGCTCAGTCTGGCACACCGGACTGTCCGGTGGTGCACCGGACAGTGTCCGGTGCGCCAGGCTAACTCGGCGTGAAGTGGCCGCTCTCGGGAATGTACCGGCGATGTACGGCTATAATTCACCGGACTGTCCGGTGTGCACCGGACTGTCCGGTGAGCCAACGGTCGGTCGGGCCAACGGTCGGCCGCGCGATCTGCGCGGGACACGTGGCCGAGCCAACGGTCGGAAGGGGGCACCGGACATGTCCTGTGCGCCAGCGGCTCCCAGATCTGCAACGGTCAGCTGCGCCATTTAAGGAAAGAAATCGGGCACCGGACAGTGTCCGGTGTGCACCGGACTGTCCGGTGCACCCGACGACAGAAGGCAAGATTGGCCTTCCAGATTTGCTCTCAACGGCTCCTAGCTGCCTTGGGGCTATAAAAGGGACCCCTAGGCGCATGGAGGAAAAAACCAAGCAACCTTAGAGCATTCTTGATCATCCACACTCAGTCTTTGCGCATTCGTTTGTCATTCTCAGTGATTCGAGCTCCGTTCTAGTGAGAACTTTGAGATAGTCTTTTAAGCTCGATTCTTGGCCGTGTGTGTGCGCAATTTGCTGTGGATTTGTGTGTGTTGCTTCCCTCCCTTACTCCGTACTTCTTTGTGAAATTCAATTGTAAGGGCGAGAGACTCCAAGTTGTGGAGATTCCTCGCAAACGGGAAAAGATCAAAGTAAAGAAGAACACCGTGGTATTCAAGTTGATCATTGGATCACTTGAGAGGAGTTGAGTGCAACTCTCGTCCGTTGGGACGCCACAACGTGGAGTAGGCAAGTTTTGTACTTGGCCGAACCACGGGATAACCACCGTGCCATCTCTGTGTTTGATTTCTTGTGGTTATTGTGTTCTGACTCCTCTCTAGCCACTCGACAATTATTGTGCTAACACTTAACAAGTTTTTGTGGCTATAAGTTTAAGTTTGACAGGATCACCTATTCACCCCCCCTCTAGGTGCTCTCAATTGGTATCAGAGCCGTTCTCTTCAAGAAGGGACTAATCGCCCGAAGAGATGGATCCTAAGGGGAAGGGAATCGTGATCAACGACAAGGAGAAGGAGTCCTTCGTCAACGAGCCGAAGGATGACAAGCCTACTGACTCGGGCTCGGGCCACAAGCGCAAAGATGGGAAGAAGAAGAAGACAAGGCGCATCAAGGAGATCGTCTACTACGACGATAGCGATGAGTCTACTTCTTCCCAAAAAGACGACGACAACGACTACAGGAAGACGGTCAATTCGAACTTTTCATTTGATTATTCTCGTATTCCACATAGTTCGAATTTGCATTTGCTTTCCATTCCTCTTGGCAAACCTCCACACTTCGATGGGGAAGACTACGGATTTTGGAGTCACAAAATGCGTAGTCACTTATTCTCTCTCCATCCAAGCATATGGAAGATTGTAGAGAATGGAATGAAATTTGATAGCTCGGATAGCCCTATGCTTATAAATGAACAAATCCATAGAAATGCACAAGCTACTACTGTTCTATTAGCATCTTTGTGCAGGGAAGAGTACAATAAGGTGAGCGGCTTGGACAACGCCAAGCAGATATGGGACACCCTCAAGATCTCTCACGAGGGGAACGACATCACCATGCTCACTAAAATGGAGTTGGTGGAGGGCGAGCTTGGACGATTCGCAATGATAAGGGGAGAGGAGCCAACCCAAACGTACAACCGGCTCAAGACCCTTATCAACAAAATAAGGAGCTACGGAAGCACGCGATGGACGGACCACGACGTCGTCCGCCTAATGCTAAGGTCCTTTACCGTCCTTGATCCTCATCTCGTAAACAATATTCGTGAGAATCCCAGGTACACGATGATGACGCCCGAGGAGGTACTCGGAAAATTCGTAAGCGGGCGGATGATGATCAAGGAGGCGAGATACGTCGATGACGCTCTAAACGGTCCAATCAATGAGCCTCAACCTCTTGCTCTCAAGGCAACAAGAAGCAAGGAGATGCTACCTAGCAAGGTGGCACAAATTGAGGCGGCCGGACTTAATGATGAAGAGATGGCTCTCATCATCAAGAGATTCAAGACGGCACTAAAAGGCCGCAAGGGGCAGCCAAGCAAGACCAAGACAAAGGGGAAGCGCTCATGCTTCAAATGTGGTAAGCTTGGTCATTTTATTGCTAACTGTCCCGACAATGATAGTGATCAGGATCAAGGGAACAAGAGGGAGAAGAAGAAGAACTATAAGAAGGCAAAGGGCGAGGCGCATCTAGGCAAGGAGTGGGACTCGGACTGCTCCTCTTCCGACTCCGACAATGAAGGACTCGCCGCCACCGCCTTCAACAAATCAACCCTCTTCCCCAACGAGCGTCACACATGCCTTATGGCAAGGGAGAAGAAGGTATGTACTCGAAACTCTACCTATGCTTCTTCAAGTGAGGACGAATCTAGCGATGAGGATGAAGTAGATTACTCATATTTGTTTAAGGGCCTAGATAGAACCAAGGTAGACAAAATTAATGAATTGATTGATGCCTTGTATGATAAGAATATGCTTTTAGAAAAGCAAGAGGATTTGTTGTATGAAGAACATGATAAATTTGTAGAAGCACAAAGATCTCATGCTCTAGAAGTTAAAAGAAATGAAATGCTTTCTTGTGAATTATCTTCTTGCCATGAGACAATTTCTAAATTAAGGAGCATTAATGATGATTTGAATGCTAAGTTAGAGATTGCTGGTAAATCTACCTCTTGTGTAGAAAATGTTGTAACGTGCACTAGGTGTAAAGATATTAACATTGATGCTTATAGTGAACACCTAGCTTGCATTTCTAAACTAAATGAAGAGGTAGCTAGTCTTAATGCCCAACTTGAGACTAGCAAAAGTGATTTTGAGAAACTAAAATTTGCTAGGGATGCTTACACGGTTGGTAGACACCCCTCAATTAAGGATGGACTTGGCTTCAAAAGGGAAGCCAAGAACTTAACAAGCCATAAGGCTCCCATCTCCGCCAAGGAGAAAGGGAAGGCCCCTATGGCAAGTAGTGCTAAGAAGAACCATGCTTTTATGTACCATGATAAGAGACAAAATAGAAGCGCTTATAGGAGTTACAATGCTTATGATGATTTTGATTCTCATGACATGTTTGCTTCTAGTTCTTTCTATGTGCATGATAGAAATGTTGGTAGGAGAAAGGTTGTTCACAATATGCCTAGGAGAAATGTTGTTAATGTTCCTAGGAAAGTTAATGAACATTCTACAATATATCATGCTTTGAGTGCCTCCTTTGCAATTTGTAGAAAGGATAGAAAGGTGATTGCTAGGAAATTAGGGGCAAAATGCAAGGGAGATAAAACTTGCATTTGGGTCCCTAAGACAATTATGACTAACCTTGTAGGACCCAACAAAAGTTGGGTACCTAAGTCCCAAGCCTAAATTTGCCTTGCAGGTTTATGCATCCGGGGGTTCAAGCTGGATTATCGACAGCGGATGCACAAACCATATGACGGGGGAGAAGAAGATGTTCACCTCCTACGTCAAGAATAAGGATTCGCAAGATTCAATTATATTCGGTGATGGGAATCAAGGGAAGGTAAAAGGGTTAGGTAAAATTGCAATTTCTAATGAGCACTCTATCTCTAATGTGTTTTTAGTAGAGTCTCTTGGATATAATTTGCTATCGGTTAGTCAATTATGCAATATGGGATATAACTGTCTATTTACAAATGTAGATGTGTCTGTCTTTAGAAGAAGTGATGGTTCACTAGCTTTTAAGGGTGTATTAGACGGCAAACTTTATTTAGTTGATTTTGCAAAAGAAGAGGCCGGTCTAGATGCATGCTTAATAGCTAAGACTAGCATGGGCTGGCTGTGGCATCGCCGCTTAGCACATGTGGGGATGAAGAACCTTCACAAGCTTCTAAAGGGAGAACACGTGATAGGTTTGACTAACGTGCAATTCGAAAAAGATAGACCTTGTGCAGCTTGTCAAGCAGGTAAACAAGTGGGAGGAGCACATCACAGCAAGAATGTGATGACCACCTCAAGACCCCTGGAGCTGCTACATATGGACCTCTTCGGACCCGTCGCCTATCTAAGCATAGGAGGAAGTAAGTATGGTCTAGTTATTGTTGATGACTTTTCCCGCTTCACTTGGGTGTTCTTTTTGCAGGATAAGTCTGAAACCCAAGGGACCCTCAAGCGCTTCCTCAGGAGAGCTCAAAATGAGTTTGAGCTCAAGGTGAAGAAGATAAGGAGCGACAACGGGTCCGAGTTCAAGAACCTTCAAGTGGAGGAGTTCCTTGAGGAGGAAGGGATCAAGCACGAGTTCTCCGCTCCCTACACACCACAGCAAAATGGTGTGGTAGAGAGGAAGAACAGGACGCTAATCGATATGGCGAGGACGATGCTTGGAGAATTCAAGACCCCCGAGCGTTTTTGGTCGGAAGCCGTGAACACGGCTTGCCACGCCATCAACAGGGTCTACCTTCATCGCCTCCTCAAGAAGACTTCGTATGAGCTACTAACCGGTAACAAACCCAATGTATCTTACTTTCGTGTATTTGGGAGCAAGTGCTACATTCTAGTGAAGAAGGGTAGAAATTCTAAGTTTGCTCCCAAAGCTGTAGAAGGGTTTTTGTTAGGTTATGACTCAAATACAAAGGCGTATAGAGTCTTCAACAAATCATCGGGTTTGGTTGAAGTCTCTAGCGACGTTGTATTTGATGAGACTAATGGCTCTCCAAGAGAGCAAGTTGTTGATTGTGATGATGTAGATGAAGAAGATGTTCCGACGGCCGCTATACGAACCATGGCGATTGGAGAAGTTCGGCCACAGGAACAAGATGAACGAGATCAACCTTCTTCCTCAACAACGGTGCATCCCCCAACTCAAGACGATGAACAGGTTCATCAACAGGAGGCGTGTGATCAAGGGGGAGCACAAGATGATCATGTGATGGAGGAAGAAGAGCAACCGGCACCTCCAACCCAAGTTCGAGCGGTGATTCAAAGGGATCATCCCGTCGACCAAATTCTGGGTGACATTAGCAAGGGAGTAACTACTCGGTCTCGATTAGTTAATTTTTGTGAACATTACTCCTTTGTCTCTTCTATTGAGCCTTTCAGGGTAGAAGAGGCCTTGCTAGATCCGGACTGGGTGTTGGCCATGCAAGAGGAGCTCAACAACTTCAAGAGGAATGAAGTTTGGACGCTGGTGCCTCGTCCTAAGCAAAATGTTGTGGGAACCAAGTGGGTGTTCCGCAACAAACAAGACGAGCACGGAGTGGTGACGAGAAACAAGGCTCGACTTGTGGCAAAAGGTTATGCCCAAGTCGCAGGTTTGGACTTTGAGGAGACTTTTGCTCCTGTGGCTAGGCTAGAGTCCATTCGTATCTTGCTAGCATATGCCGCTCACCATTCTTTCAGGTTGTTCCAAATGGATGTGAAGAGCGCTTTCCTCAACGGGCCAATAAAGGAGGAGGTGTACGTGGAGCAACCCCCTGGCTTCGAGGATGAACGGTACCCCGACCACGTGTGTAAGCTCTCTAAGGCGCTCTATGGACTTAAGCAAGCCCCAAGAGCATGGTATGAATGCCTTAGAGATTTCTTAATTGCTAATGCTTTCGAGGTTGGGAAAGCCGATCCAACTCTTTTCACTAAGACATGTGATGGTGATTTGTTTGTGTGCCAAATTTATGTCGATGACATAATATTTGGTTCTACTAATAAAAAGTCTTGTGAAGAGTTTAGCAGGGTGATGACGCAGAAATTCGAGATGTCAATGATGGGCGAGTTGAACTACTTCCTTGGGTTCCAAGTGAAGCAACTCAAGGATGGCACCTTCATCTCTCAAACGAAGTACACGCAAGACCTGCTGAAGCGGTTTGGGATGAAGGACGCCAAGCCCGCAAAGACTCCGATGGGAACCGACGGACACACCGACCTCAACAAAGGAGGTAAGTTCGTTGATAAAAAAGCATACCGGTCAATGATAGGGTCTTTACTTTATTTATGTGCTAGTAGACCAGACATTATGCTTAGCGTATGCATGTGTGCTAGATTTCAATCCGATCCTAAGGAGTGTCACTTAGTGGCAGTGAAGCGAATCCTTAGATATTTAGTTGCTACGCCTTGCTTCGGGCTCTGGTATCCAAAGGGGTCTACCTTTGACTTGATTGGATATTCAGATTCCGACTATGCTGGATGTAAGGTCGATAGGAAGAGTACATCGGGGACGTGCCAATTCTTAGGAAGGTCCCTGGTGTCATGGAATTCTAAGAAACAAACCTCTGTTGCCCTATCCACCGCTGAGGCCGAGTATGTTGCCGCAGGACAGTGTTGCGCGCAACTACTTTGGATGAGGCAAACCCTCAGGGACTTTGGCTACAATCTGAGCAAAGTCCCACTCCTATGTGATAATGAGAGTGCTATCCGCATGGCGAAAAATCCTGTTGAACACAGCCACGCAAAGCACATTGACATCCGGCATCACTTTTTGAGAGACCACCAGCAAAAGGGAGATATCGAGGTGTTTCATGTTAGCACCGAGAACCAGCTAGCCGATATCTTTACCAAGCCTCTAGATGAGAAGACCTTTTGCAGGTTGCGTAGTGAGCTAAATGTCTTAGATTCGCGGAACTTGGATTGAATTGTAGCATACAAGTGGTTATGCCTTTGATCATGTTCATTCTGCATTTTGTTGCTTATTGTGGTGCTCAAGTTGTACAAAAATTCCCTGGACCTCACAAGTCCTTGTGTAAGTGATGCACATATTTAGGGGGAGTTGTATTACAACTTGACCCTTTGAGACTAACCATATGCTTGAGTTTGCTTGATTTAGTCTCGAAGGAGAATTAAAAGGGAAAAGGTGGACTTGGACCATGAAAGACTTCCACTGCACTCCGATGAGAGGGTAACTTATTCCAAGTTCATCTCATGAACTCTTATTGCCATTTGCTCTTAATTGAAGATTTTGGTGAGGCAATGGGATTAAAGGGCCAAGATTGATCCAGTTTTGGTGCTTGATGCCAAAGGGGGAGAAAATAAAGGCCAAAGCAATAGATGGATCAGCTACCACTTGAGAAAGTAGAATAGAGCTTTTGGTTTGTCAAAACTCTTAGTTGGCCTCTTGTGGGGAGAAGTGTTGATTATGGGAAATAGGGGGAGTTTTTGAAATCTTTTGATCAATCTCTTTTGGAATGACTCTCTTTATGCTTCAACATGTGTGTTTGACTTAGAGATAGAGATTTGAGTTTGATTTGCAAAAACAAACCAAGTGGTGGCAAAGGATGATCCATATATGCCAAAATTGAATCAAAATAAATTTGAGTTTTATTTGAAGTGATATTGCACTTGTTCTAGTTGCTTTATGTTGTGTTGGCATAAATCACCAAAAAGGGGGAGATTGAAAGGGAAATGTGCCCTTGGGCCATTTCTAAGTATTTTGGTGATTGAGTGCCAACACAAGTGCTTAAGTGTGAATTTATGCTCATGGATGAACAAAGTGCAAATCAAGAGTAAAGGTATGTTTCTAAGCCTTAGTACATTGGTTTTGTGTACTAATACACTTGTCTAAGTGTTAGAAACAGAAAGAAGAAGAAAAGAAAAGAGGTGAAAAAGGCTTGGCTGTGTACAGCCAAGACTCAGCTCAGTCTGGCACACCGGACTGTCCGGTGGTGCACCGGACAGTGTCCGGTGCGCCAGGCTGACTCGGCGTGAAGTGGCCGCTCTCGGGAATGTACCGGCGACGTACGGCTATAATTCACCAGACTGTCCGGTGTGCACCGGACTGTCCGGTGAGCCAACGGTCGGCCGGGCCAACGGTCGGCCGCGCGATCTGCGCGGGACACGTGGCCGAGCCAACGGTCGGAAGGGGGCACCGAACTGTCCGGTGTGCACCGGACATGTCCGGTGCGCCAGCGGCTCCCAGATCTGCAACGGTCAGCTGCGCCATTTAAGGAAAGAAATCGGGCACCGGACTGTCCGGTGCACCCGACGACAGAAGGCAAGATTGGCCTTCCAGATTTGCTCTCAACGGCTCCTAGCTGCCTTGGGGCTATAAAAGGGACCCCTAGGCGCATGGAGGAAAAAACCAAGCAACCTTAGAGCATTCTTGATCATCCACACTCAGTCTTTGCGCATTCGTTTGTCATTCTCAGTGATTCGAGCTCCGTTCTAGTGAGAACTTTGAGATAGTCTTTTAAGCTCGATTCTTGGCCGTGTGTGTGCGCATTTTGCTATGGATTTGTGTGTGTTTCTTCCCTCCCTTACTCCGTACTTCTTTGTGAAATTCAATTGTAAGGGCGAGAGACTCCAAGTTGTGGAGATTCCTCGCAAACGGGAAAAGATCAAAGTAAAGAAGAACACCGTGGTATTCAAGTTGATCATTGGATCACTTGAGAGGAGTTGAGTGCAACTCTCGTCCGTTGGGACGCCACAACGTGGAGTAGGCAAGTTTTGTACTTGGCCGAACCACGGGATAACCACCATGCCATCTCTGTGTTTGATTTCTTGTGGTTATTGTGTTCTGACTCCTCTCTAGCCACTTGACAATTATTGTGCTAACACTTAACAAGTTTTTGTGGCTATAAGTTTAAGTTTGACAGGATCACCTATTCACCCCCCCTCTAGGTGCTCTCATGATGTGTATGCGCTCACTCTTATTATTATGGTACACGTTATTTCTGTCAAAGATTACTGAGTATAAGTAACCATTCTTTCTATTGACAGAAACTTCAAAACAAACTACTCTCACAAAACTTGTAGGGTTGTCATCAATCACCAAAAAGGGGAGATTGAAAGCATCTAGGCCCCTGGTTGGTTTTAGTGATTAATGACAACGTAATATTATATGTGACTAACGTGTGTTTTGCAGAGACAAATGGTAAGTTAGGTCGCATGACAGATAGAAGTACTACAACGGTGAAAACAATCCCGGAGATAAGAACTCAAAGCGACGGCTAAAACGACGAAACAAAAGGTGAAGGTTTACGGAGTCCGAGTGTCAAGGAGATGTGGACACTCGCGATTTAGTTAGGTCTTTTATTCTCTTTTAGCCGTACTATAAAGAGGGGTTGTCGATGAGTAGTTTGACCAAGAGAGTTCTAGTGTAGTGTTGGTGCACAATCACACTCATATACAGTGCTAGGTGTCACTCTAGAACTCACACACAAGTTAGAGCGAAAACCGATTTGAAAATCAGCTGAAAAACAAGAGTTGGTGTTTCTGGCTTTGGGGCACCGGACTGTCCGGTGTGCACCGGACTGTCCGGTGCACCCTCTGCCAGGTGGGGCCAGGCTGGTCCACGGCAGAGGCTTTCCCCTTCGCAGAAACCCGAGAGCGCAGCTTTCAGAGTTGAATTTTAGTGGCACACCGGACAACGCACCGGACTGTCCGGTGTGCACCGGACAGTGAACTGTTCACTGTCCGGTGCGCCATGAGTCCAACGACTAGCTGTCAGAACTAGCCGTTGGAAACGACCGTTGGCGCACCGGTGGCGCACCGGACTGTCAGGTGCGCCATTGCGCAGTGAAATGCCTGTAACGGCTAGTTGGTGGGTGAGGGCTATTTATACCCCCTCCACCCACCATATTCAATGTCTTGCACTCCACATTTATTCCAGCACATTGCTAGAGCATTGCAAGCACCAAAAGCCTAGTGAGGATATTAGAGAATCATAATCCGCGTTTGTTCCTCATTAGCGCTAGTGAGAGCCACCTAGAGCACACACCACTTGCATTAGGCTTCTCTTGGTCAAGCGAAAGTCTACGGCTTGTTACTCTTGGTGATCGGCATCACCTAGACGGCTTGGTGGCGTTGGGAGCTCGGTGATCACCGTGAAGATCTTGTTGGTGACCCGACTCAAGTTTGTAAGCGGTCTCGAGGGATCCACCGCGCCGGAGTGGCAAAGGATCATCTCGTAGTGAGCACTTGGTTCTTGCGAGGACCAAGGGGAGCGATACCCTTGCGCGGGTGCTCCAACGAGGACTAGTGGAGAGTGCCGACTCTTCGATACCTCGGGAAAAATTGGAGGAGTCTTCTAAACTTTGCTTTACATTCCGCACTTAATTCAAGCACTTTACATTGTGTATTTGTTTAGCAAGTATTTGAAGTATTGTCTTAGCTTTGTTGCATTTCTAGTATTATATTCTTAGTGCTAGTTGTTGGGGTGAAGTTGGGCTCTTGCTTAGCTCTTGCTTAGGTTTTAATTAGTGTTGATTTTTAGAAAAGCCCAATTCACCCCCCCTCTTGGGCATCATGATCCTTTCAGTTTGTTTGCTTTTTGGTAGATCTAGGAGGAGTGTGTGTTTGCCGACTAATTAAGGGCGTTCCTAGTGGCTAGCTATTTCACTAGCTAGATTCACTCTCTTTTCTACATAGATAGAAAATATGGGGAAAACGAGAATAGCTAGCGACGAGTAAATAGATAGGAGATTTCACATATATTACATATAGTACTAAGTACCAGTGATGAGTTAAATTACTATTTTTTTATTATTCTCCCACCTCCACATCAGCTAGCTATTTGAGACAACCATTGCGGACACCCTAATGGCTTAGCGGGATAAATTCCAAGCTTTTATCTCTGTCGCGCCCACTCACGCAACAGTATCGTGATCAGTTATGCTGGCAACCTGACAGCACCGACATGTGGGTCCTTGGCTTTAATCCGTACCATATTCTACTGTTTCTATAGTGTTTTGTCTCTGCGGATTAGATTGCAGCTGCAACAGTTCAAACAACTGACTTTAATATGAAGCGAACAGACAATCTGACAGCACCGACAGGTGGGTCTGAGTCGCTTGGCTTTAACCCATACTGGCTTCTACTGTTTTTACAGTGTTTTGTCTCTATGAATAATGAATTGCAGCAGCAACAGTTCGAATATGCGACTTTAATCCGAAGCGAACTACATCGATAGAGCTGAATGCAAAAGGATTTAATTGCGCCGTAATTCTTTATTTTGGAGGCCGAGCACCTCTGTTTAGGAACAGATGTGGTTTTGCATCTTGTGTCTGTGTCTCCCCCTCACTTGTTCAACGAAGGGTTGGGACTCCTGGTCTTGGAGACCCAAAGGGCAAAGGCTATGCTCGTGTCGGCCAAAGCCCAGAGCTAGGAAAAAGGCTCAGTGGCTCACGTTGTACAAGTCGACGTGTCTGTTCGTCTCAACATGTAAATTGACATGTACTACGTTTTGTTTCCCTCAACAAGCCACGCCCGTACGCTCCTTGAAGCAGGCCGAAGCCAGGTTCGGCCCATGGGGAACAAAAATGGACCGGGCCTCCAAGTAAGTATATAAAGATCTACAGACCATCGATCCCCAGGTGCTACAAACAAATCATGGCCGGGGAGAATATAATCAGATTGTGGCCATCAAAATCCGACTCTGTCAGACAGCGCTTCTAAGTTCGCTTCTGTGTAAATCTCTGATAAAAAAAATCAACATGAACGTAGAATCCGTAGTGTATCGAAGCAATCCATCCATCGCTCTTCTAGATTCTAAATCCTATATACCCCTTCATATTTCTCTGTAAGTAAGCCCCCCGTAATATTGAGATTCTCGTGAGAGCTAGGTTATCAACGAATCCAGATTCTCTAAAAAAACTCTTCAGAAAAAAAAGGTATACCAAAGAGGCCTAGGCCCATAGCTTGAGTCGCTTTTATACCACACAAAAACATCAAACCAACTACTTGCACGATAAAAATCACCTAAGCCTACAAGTAGTACAAGAGTTCTAACACCAGCCTGAAAGCCACAGATTATTGCCACAGTTCCCTGGGCCAGACTAGAGCCTAGCATAGCATAGCAGCATCTGATACAGCGAAAACAAAGGGCAGCGATTTAGGCGCAGGGAAGGAAGAAACCGTCCTTCCAAGGTGCCGATAACACGCGTGTTCCTTCCGATACGGGACCGTGCGGCATGGAGGTAAAGGTAAGGCTCTTCTACCTCAGGGTACGTTCATCACCTGGATGGACTGCAGCATGTCCGAGAGGGCGATCACGAGGTCCCCAGACTGGATCATGCCCCTGGCCTTGAGCAGGGAGAAGGTGCGGTTCAGGTTGCTCTCCATGTCGTCCGAGAAGGCGAGGCGGAAGGGGATCAGGCCCCACTGCAGGTTCAGCCGCCTCCTGACGGACGTCGACGTCGTGAAGGCGAAGACCGGGCAGTCGGGGCGGCACCGCGAGAGCAGGGAGGCCATGTGCCCGGTCTTGGTGAACACAAAGACGGCGTCCACTCCCAGGCCATTAGCTGCAGATTAAAAAAAAATATCGTTCTGTCAGTAAACAAAGTAATAGGAACATGCGACAACAGGAATATGTCATGGCAGCAGGGTACCCATTTTAGCTGCTGAGTTGCAGATCTCCTCCGATATCTTGTCGGAGAAGGAGGACGAGACGCTCCGGAGCTCCAGCGCCTCGTGCCGCTTCTCCTCCCTCCACCACTTCTCGATCCTCAGGCTGACGCTCCTCAGAACGCTGAGAGCCTTGTCCGGGTACCTCCCCATTGCCGACTCGCCGGAAAGCATCAGGGCGTCGGCGCGCTGGCGGACGGCTTCGGAGACGTCCGCGACCTCGGCCCTGGTGGGCGTGGGGTACTCTATCATCGACTCGAGGAGCTGGGAGGCGACGATGACCGGCTTGTTCAGCTGCCTGCAGAGCTGAACGATCTTTTGCTGTATCGAGGGGACCTGCTCCAGGGGAACCTGCGCCCCCATGTCCCCTCTGGCTACCATGGCGCCGTCTGACGCTCGGATGATCTCCTCCAGGTTCTTTAGAGAGTCGATGCTCTCGATTTTCGCAATGACTGCCATGTCACTGATCGTATACAACAAAGCTTTGATGAAACGAACGAGACATGCCAGAAATACAACGTTATGGCATTTCTAGTAAGAAAAAAAAACATATGCAATGCTTTTTTTATCTGGATGTTTCCAAGGCCTACTTAATTAAAGCATAAAGCAAATACAGTAAGTTTGATATTTCAGGGAGTTGGGGCCTTTAAAGGTTTTAAGCTAGGTAACTCTGTGGAATATCACTAACTAATCACAGAACATGAGATGGGTCATGGAAATTTTTAATGTGTGCAGAGCAATTATAGGGGCTGAGAAGTTATGGATGAGTTTGGTCATGCGATTTTAAACAGTTCTAATTCTTCTCTGAATCACATTGTTGAACAAATTTATTTGAGTACGTCCCATGAAACGCTACCAATATGAATAATCATCCAGGGTTGACCAGTGACCAGGAAGCAACCAGCAACAATGGCTAAGCATCCAGAACAGTTCTAGGAACACCCATCATCAGTTTGACAGTGCCGAATAAGCATAAACTTAAATTAGTATAAAATTATACGGTTAGTACCTTCCACGGCTCCTTGCAGCTATGTAGCTTTTCAAGTGCCTAATTACTTCTGCAGACTTGACAAATGAAACAGCGATGAAATCTACACCTTCGGCAATCCCAAAGTCTATGTCAAGCCAATCCTGCACAAGTTGTCACAAGAAAAGGAGCACCATTGTTATTATATATTAATGTCCACTACTATAAGATTCCATTTCACAACTATACAACTCTAGTTGGCAGTAGCGGAGGACAAATAAAAAATGAGGTATGGCTAAGGAAAAGGTAAAAATACAAGCAATGTGACTTGAACCCAAGACCTACTGCTTAAAAAGGAGCCACCTATCCACCACGTCAAATCTTCTCTTGTGAATATAATGGAAGATATGAATCTTTTAAAATGTATGGTATGGCTAAAGCTACACTAAGCCATAATGGCTCCTCCGCCACTGCTAGTTGGTAGCAGCCTTCTTTAGAAATGGCTGATAAATTATCCAGAGATGAGTTTCAGTGCACAATGTTTTGAACTGATCATGTTATTGATAAAGAAGAAGAAGCTGTAAATCCATTGTAACGCGAGGTAAGCTATAGACTTGTAGGGTTTTGCTTACAGTATTTTTTGGTCATTACAGTAGGACATTTACGCTAGTGCATTTACCTTTGATGAAATTGTAGGAAGCATAGCATTCCTCTCACGGACGATACTGCCGTCACGCCAGAATGTAAGATTGGCACGTGGCAACAATAAACCAGGATCTGTGCAACGGCACTTAACATCTGGTCCTATCTTCTCAATCACCTCAAACCGAGCCATTCCACCATCCACAAGGAGCTCATCACCAACTCTCACATCTGTGTAGGATTTAGATGCAACGTTACGCTAAAGAACAGTAACTACAAACAATATTAACAAATAGGCCAATACCTTCAGCAAATCCATCATAGTTCACATTAATAGTTCGTTCTGGGAGAGGCAATTCAAATGATCTAACACTGAACGTCCATACTTCTCCATCCTGTGGGATCCAATAATGTGACAGGATTTGATAGTTACTTCATGAACATTTCGATACAAAGAAAATGGTAACCATTAGGCAAATAATGTAGCTGAAGAAAACAAGGAATTTTGCACAAGCACAAAGTCAAACTTTTAACTCTATGGGCAGTGACCCAATCACTTATATCAGCTGACAACTATAGAAGCAGTTTAGTTTCTTTGAATATTGATAGAATGTATTATGTAAAACATAACTATCACCAGATGCAACCATCCAGTAACATTTCTATGCGGAGTTGCGGACATCAACATTAGCTACGTACAAGAACCTACATGAGGGTCGAGGCTTAGGCGTTAGCCTATGATATAGAAAACTGATATTTTCGAGAACCTCACTGTCTGTCACTTTTAACAAAATCTTGGCGCCCAGCTGAAAATTGAAATGCAAAGAAAGATAATACATGGTGCCTTTTACTATGGCGTTTTGTTTCAGTTACTTTTGGAAGCCCTGAAATATTCTGCCGGTTTCAGTATTGAATGTTTCATAAAAGATGTGCATTCTTTTCCCTTCTATAATGGTTGAATTTGGGATTGCTAGGTTTGGTGCAAGTATTATGAATTACTACAGCGAAGAAATTGACTAACGGGCGAACACCCTTGACCCTCTCTCCTTTCTCCCTCATCCACATTGCACAGTTTCCTTCGAAACTGTTCCACGGAATACGTTGAAGACTTCTACGGTGAGGCGCGTTCACTCTGGTCTGGAAAAATAAAAACTGCATCGGCAAGCCCAACACAGACCGATGATGAAGAATTGAAGAGAGCAGCTCACCTCCGCCTTGACCGAGGATGCGCCGCCGAGGTCCCCCATGTGGATCTCGCTGCCCTCGGTGTCCATCATGACGGCGACGGCGAAGCCCTTCTCCTCGTTGAGGCTCCTGACGGCGCGGATGGCGGCCCTATGCCACTCCCTGTCGCCGTGGCACATGTTGAGCCGGGCCACGTTCATCCCGCCGACGGCGAGCGCCTCGAGCTGGTCCGGGCGCGAGGTGGCGGGGCCCACGGTGCAGACGAGCTTGGTGCGGCGCGTGCTCCGGAACCCGTTCTCCCGCAGCTCGGCCTCCGTGGCGGCGTCCACGTCGATGGGCCGGTCGGACGCAAAGATCCCGTTCGGGTTCGGGGGGAAGGCGGTGAGGTCGGAGGCGGTCGGGGAGGTGGAGCGGAGGCGGAGGGGGAGGCGGTGAGGGCGGAGATGGAGGAAGGGAGTGGGCGCGGGAGGAGAGAAGGGCGAGCGGGTGGCGGCCCTGTGGGCCTCCGGTGTGTGCAGAAGGGAGTGGGCGGCGCTGGCCATGGCGACGGCGGCTGGGGAATGGGAGCGGTGGTGGACTGGAGTGGAATGGGAGGGAGATGCGGTGCGGTGGCGTCAGCGTGTGAGAACTTTTTGGTTTTGTTGTGCCGTGTGCGTTGGCGGAGATTGCGAGGCGGGCTCACAGTTTGCTGTGGGAGGGGTGACGTGGCGGGATACTTTTGGCGGTTCTGTCCTACGTTGGCAGCACAGTGTCTAGATATGTTAACGGGACCCGATCTCTGATTCCGCGCGGGGAATTCCCGAATATAGAACTAATTTAGTTCCACGGGGTCTAAATGGGGAAATTTTAGTCCCCGTCGGATTCGCGGGGATGGGATGGAGGACTATCCCCGTTCCCCGTTCCCCGTGTACCCGCCCCACGAAACTTTTTTATTCCATATTAGTCAATTTATTTGTTAAAATTATAGTAAAAACTCAGTGCATCACATGTTATAAAATAGCAAACTAAACTCTAAAGTAGATGTCTCTTGTAATTTTCAATCTTGTTTGTTAAATTCGTATTAATTTGATACAATCAATTTAAATTTATCTTTAAATATTGTATTTCTAGCGGGGACAGATTCCCCGCGGGGTTTCCCACGGGGATAAATTCCCCGACGGGGACGGAGATGGGAGAAAAAACTCCCCCGTGAACGTTCGCGGGGACGGGGACGGGGAATTTTTCTCCCGGTGGGGATGGGAAGCAATTCCCCGACGGGGAAATCCCCGTTGCCATCTCTAACCGTGTCCTGGACTCGTCACTTGTCGGTTGTCCTCCAAAACGCAATGGCTAGATAAGAGATAGCAATGGTTAAAAAACTACCGGTTATTATTATCCCATATTTATACCCACGATAAGAGAACAATTATGTCCGATCACCTATACTCACATATCCATACTCATGTAGATATATGTCACCCATATTCATAAAGATTATTAAAATAATGCATTATATAAACGTCAAGTACATCCATCTAAATATCATTACAAAATTTATAATAACATTCAATCATTCATTCAACAACACTCTGTAGAATTGGATAAAGTAACAACTCTATGATTGTACCACATAACACATTATATATTCTATTATATGGTCATCAAATAGTAGTTAAGCCTTCTATGATTGTATCATCCAAAAGTTTGTTAAATAGTCAAAATAGATGGATAATCGAATCCCACGTTCACGCTTTTATACTGTGTATTCTATACCCATGGGTTAATGGATATAGGTGAGGGCGAAATGTTCTAATACCTGTTAACCATTGGGTGAAGTTTTTTACCCAATAAAAGCACAATGAGTAGAATATTTAGCTCATATACATACCCTTAGAGTAAATACTCATCGGGTATCGAATCACGGACACCCATTGCCATATCTAGGCTAGATACCAGGAGCCTGTTTAGTTGCCTGCATGATTGAGCATGGCTTGTATGTGAGTCTAGCTCTGACTGGCTTAGCTAAGCACATGCAACATCTTGTGTTTGGTTATCTACATGTGTTCAGTTTGATTTATTAATGATGTTGTTTAATTGCTGGTATAAATATTTGTTGCATGAGCTAAAAACTTATTAAATAAATTTAAAATATAGTAATAGATACTAATTATATGTAAAAATTATTTAATAGACATCAATTACAAGTTAATAGACACTAATTATACGTTAATAGTCTTAATTTTAAATATCTAATTTTTTGTTTCAAATATATATAGAATGAGTGGTGTAGTTTTGTTTGCAAAAAATATCAAGAACATGGATATAAAATCAGTTTGGTAATGTCGGCGTTTCGGACCCGCGAGGACCGTTAACCGACCAGTGAATTTGTCGCTGCGTGTCCCTTCCCAGATAGGTTGATGCAAGATGGAACACAAGAGGGAAATGAGACTTATGTTATCTTGCACCGGGGTACTCGTAGTAGGGGTTACAAGCGTTGCGAGAGAGCGAGAGCGAGAGAGAGAGAAAGAGAGGGTTTGGCCATGAGGTGAGCTGTCTGAGTCTACCTCTACCGCGTCTCTCCTACTCTGCCTACCTCTGCTCGCCTGCCTTCGCACGTTCGTACGTTCCGTCCCCCTCCTGGGAAGGCCCTGGACATCCCCTTTTATAGATGCAAGGAGATAGTCCAGCTGTACAATAGGGGTGTAGCTACGTGCTAACGTGGCTGGCGGAGAAGTGACTTGAGCCCTGTACATGTACCAACGTGGCCGTCGGGGAAGTGCCTTGAGCCCTGTAGAAGCATAGCTGGCGGTGCGGCATGGATCCTGCTGACTTTTCCTTGCTTCCGTAGGGGGTTGAGAGTAACCGACGTCATGGGTTACACGGGGAACCATCATTACCTGTTACCGGAGTAACTTAGATGGGACACTGGTCTTGTTCCTTCGTAGCCTGAAGCGGCTAGCTAGGGGTAGGGTAATGATGGATCCCCAGTAGCGTAGCTGATCCGAGGCCGAGGTCGGGCGAGGTGGAGACTTCTCCTGAGACCGAGGCTGAGGTCGGGCGAGGTTGTGACTCCTCCCGAGACCGAGGCTGAGGCCGAGGCCCAGGGTCGGGCGAGGCGGAGACCTTCTCCCGAGGCCTGGGGTCGGGCGAGGCGGAGCTCCTTGTCACGCCCGAGGCTGAACTCGGGAGAGGTCACGACTTACTGTTGCTAGTCTTACCCTGGTGGTTGGTAAAGTAGCCGGAGCGGGGCGAATAGTGCTGTTTTCCTATCAGAACGGTCAGTAAAGGGGCGAAGTGACTGCGGTCACTTCGACCTTGCCGACTGAGGCACGCGTGTCAGGATAAGGTGTCAGGCGATCCTGCAATAAATGCACATGCGATATGGTTGGTTGGTAAGGCGATTCGGTCGAGGTCGCTGCACGACAAAGTTCGCCCGAGCTTAGCCTTGGGTGAGATGGGGGTGCGTCTGTTGACTGAGGGGACCCTCGAGCGAGGCGTGAATTTGTCCGGGACTATTGTCTTCGCCCGAGGCTGGGCTCGGACGAGGCGAGGTCGTGTCCCTTGGGAAACGAGGCCCTAACTTGAACCGTGTTTATCAGTCGTTGATGGTTTGTTCTGAAGATGTTTTCCAGCCGGGTTAAGGAGCATTGGAGGTACCCCTAATTACGGTCCCCGATAGTAGCCCCCGAGCCTCGAAGGGAGTGTAGGTACTCGCTTGGAGGTTCTGCCGGATTTTTTGCAAGGGGACCGGCCCTTCTCGGTTGTATTTTGTTCCGATGGGTGCGCGCGAGCGCACCCGTCGGGTGTAGCCCCCGAGGCCTCGGAGGAGTGGTTTTGACTCCTCTGAGGTCTTAATCCTTTTTGTGATGCCTCGGTCAGCCTTGTTGTTCCCTCATGCGGCCTGGCCGCAGCCCGGGTGCACGATCAGGCTCCGAGTTTTTAAGCTGGTTTGTTGACGTGGTCAACAGTTTGGCCGTAGCCTGGTGCGAGAGCAGCCCCTGAGCCTCTACACGGAGCGAGAGGACGATCAAGGACCGTCTCGACTTTTATTGTACACCCCTTCGTCGCCTTTCCGCAAGGAGGAAGGGAGGGAAGCGCCGTGTTACCCTTGGAGGGCACCGAACACGGTGTTTCCAGTGAGTTGCTAACGGGTGATCCGAGTGGACGCCCGAGCCCCGTTCGATAAGGGTCGGCTAGTGGCCTAGAGGCGCGCTCCAAAAGTACCTGTCGGCGTTTCGAAACCCTGGGGGGGTCCCTGGACCGACGAGTGAATTGTCGCCGCGTGCCCCAGCCCAGATGGGTCGGCGCGAGGCGGAACGCGAAGGGGGGAAAAGCAGCCGGAGGGAGACAGGCGTGGGAGGTGGAACCCGCGGCCTTCGTGTTAGCCCCGCGCCCAGGTCGGGTGCGCTTGCAGTAGGGGGTTACAAGCGTCCACGCGAGAGGGAGCGAGCGGCCTTGCGCGAGCGCCGTCCCGTCCTTCCCCGCGCGGCCAACCCTCTGTAAGAGGGCCCTGGACCTCCCTTTTATAGGCGTAAGGAGAGGATCCAGGTGTACAATGGGGTGTAGCAGTGTGCTAACGTGTCTAGCGGAGGAGAGTTAGCGCCCTAAGTACATGCCATCGTGGCAGCCGGAGAGGTTTTGGCACCCAGTTCGTGTGGTGTCGTGGCCGTCGGAGGAGCGCTGGAGCCTGGCGGAGGGACAGCTGTCAGGGCTGTCGAGTCCTTGCTGACGTCCTCTTGCTTCCGTAAGGGGGCTGAGAGCCGCCGTCGTCATGGAGCGTGCGGGGCGCCATCATTACTCGTATAGTGGAGCGAGCCAGATGGGACGCCGGTCTTGTTCCCCGTAGCCTGAGTCAGCTCGGGGTAGGGTAATGATGGCGCCTCCTGTTGACGTGGTCGATTCGTGCCCTAGGTTGGGCGAGGTGGAGGCTCCTCCGAGGTCGAGGTCGAGTCTGTCTTCCAAGGTCGAGGTCGAGTCCGAGCCCCCGGGTCGGACAAGGCGGAGTCCATCGGCTGAGGCCAGGGCTGAGTCCGAGCCCTGGGGTCGGGCGAAGGGGAGTTCGTCGTTCTTCGAGGCTGAGCCCGAGTCCGAGCCCTGGGGTCGGGCGAAGCAGGGTTCGTCGTCTTCCGGGGCTGAGCCCGAGTCCAAGCCCTGGGGTCGGGCGGAGCGGAGTTTGTCGTCTTCCGGGGCTGATGTAACGCCCGAATTTTGAGTTGGATTTTTCTTCTTCTTTCTATATCACTCTTCAAATTCAGGTGTTACCTCTCTTTCCCCTTTTCTTTTCGCTAAAACCTCAACCGTCTTCAAAACCTTAAGTTACGTGATAATAGTAAACCCTAGGGTTAATTTCTTTGATTTGCTGCATCATGTCGAACCATGCATTTTTTTGGGTTGTTTGAAAGTGTGAAAGCATTCATATAGAAAATAGATATAAAAAAGGGAAAAAATCTTTTCTTTTCTCTCTCCTCCCTCCCCTCCCCTTTTGGCCCAGCCGCCTCCCCCCTTGGCGCGAGCGGCCCAGCTGGCCGGTCGGCCCAGCCGGCTCGCCCCCCCCTCTCGCGTCGTGGGCCGACTTGGCCGCGGCCCACCCCCCCCCCCCCGCGCGCCCCCGCTTTGGGCCCATGGCCGGCCCAGCCGCCCCTCCCTCCCCCTCCCCCCCAAATCTCTCTCCTCTCCCCCGCGGGCCCCGCCTGTCATACCCCTCCCCTTCCCCAACTCCCTCTCCCCTGCCCTAGCGCCGCCGCCGCCCTCCCCCTGCCCTAGCGCCGCCGCCGCCGCTCCCCTGCCCTAGCGCCGCCGCGCCGCCCCCCTGCCACGGTGAGGCCCCCCCTCCTCCCCTCTCCTTCCCCCTTCTCCCTCCTCCTCCCTCGCCCGCCCGGCCACCCGGTTCGGCTGGCCCCGCCCCGGCGTCCCGCGTCCGGTCGCCCCCGCCCGCCCCGTCCGGCTCCGGCGAGCCGCCTCGGCCCCCCCGGCGAGCCTCCGCCCCGACCCCGCCTCGGCGAGCCACCCCCGCCCCGACCCCCGCGTCCGGCCGCCCCCGCCCCGACCCCGCCCGGCCCCGGCTCGGCCGCCCGCCCCGCCCCTCCCCCGCGTTTGGCCTCGGCCACCCGGCCCCGGCTCAGCCGCCCCCCCACCCCGGCCCGGCCGTCCCGGCCCCTGCTCGGCCGCCCCCGCCTGGCTCGGCCGCCTCCCGCGCCCGCCCCCGGCGTTCCCCACCCCGGTTCGGCCGCCCCCCGCCCCGGCTCGGCCGCCCATGCCCCGGCCCCGGCCCAACCGCCCTGCGCCCGGCCTCGGCCGCCCCCGCCCCGCCGTGCCCCGGCTCGGCCGCCCCCCCCGGCTCAACCGACCGCCCCGTGCCCCGGCTCGGCCGACCCCGGCCCGATCGCCCCCACTCTCGGCCTCGGCCGTGCCCCCGCCCTGCCCGTGCTTCGCCCCGCCGTGCCTTGCTCGCGTCGCGTCGGCCCTCGGCGTGGCCTCGAGCTCGGCCAAGCGTGCCTTCGGCGCGCGGCCTCGAGCTCGGCCAGCGCACGGCCCCGACGCGTGCGCGACTCGTTCGCGGCACATTAAGTGTGGTTTTGCGCGTGCGCGTGCTCGCGTAGCGTTCTGGCGTAGCTCGTCGTGCTCGCGACGCGACGCATAGCGCCCTGTTGCGCTCGCGACACGATCGTCTACCCCTTAGCCCCGTCTACCCCCCCGTATCCTATATGCGCTAATCACGTTGTTTATATTAATAAGATAGGAGTCTCAATTTGGAAATTGGTTACGTTAGTTAATTTGTATAACCAATCGTCTATCTTATTCAATGTTAATCTACTAAAAGTGGTCACGTTTACATTAGTGCATGTAGCTAATTCTTTTGTTAGAACCAATTGGAACTAGAACACGTGACGTCTAGTTATTCACCAACCCGTAGTGCGTCTCGGGCATGAGCTTTAACTCTCGCGAGACCTTTTCTCATTTCTTTCTAACCATGGTAAACTCATTATTGTATGTGGTATTCTATGCATGTTTAATCTACTTGTTCTCTTGTATGGTGTATTGTTGGTTTCCTAATTTCAATGGATGGATGTATGTATGCTTGCAATCGCTTAGAGAACGATCCGGTTGGAGAGCCCGAAGAACTCGCAGGAGAAGCCCCTGAGCAGCAGTCGGTTGGTGGAGGCAAGTGTCCTTTGACCTATCTCTGTCCTATTCATTCTTTAATTCACCTCCCGCATTACACATTTATACTTAAGGACTGACTAGCTTTTGTTATCCATGTCCTTGTTTACCTATTTGGGTCGGATTATTATTATTTAGCTCTATGCTATTGCTCAAACTCTAATCAATGAACATGATGAGATTATATATGATACGCTGTTTTCCCTTCTCTTATTATGATGTTGTACTTGTGGTCTTCAAGGGGGCTCGAGCGGTTTCTCGAGTGCCTCTCCGTAAGGACCTGTTCTATGGATGACCGCCCGGGAAAACAGTGCAACCATGAGGGTGGAGTGGGACGCCCTTAGCTGAATAATTAGAGGAACCGGGGGGTAGTTCGCTTAGCCGTTGTGCCGTCAATGGGGCTCGGTGTATGCGGCTCGCTCTGCCAAGGTTGATTTGTCCCTTGGGGAGGAGTGCGGTACATTTAGGAAACCTAACGGGTGGCTACAGCCCCGGGGAATCTTTGTAAAGGCTACGTAGTGATGCCCTGCTGGGTCACCTTGGTAGTGATCAATGGAGAGTCATGATCTCCGGGCAGAAAGGGAATCATGGCTTGTGGGTAAAGTGCACAACCTCTGCAGAGTGTTTGAAAACTGATATATCAGCCGTGCTCGCGGTTATGAGCGGCCAAGGGAGCTCCAATGATTAGCGGTACTTGATCAGAGGCATTTTGGTTTACAGGTGGCAATGAGACTGATGGTTTTGGTTATGTCTATGGTGCTGGTAAGTGGTATTCTTTCCGTTTGGAAAGGGTACATCGGGCTAATAACTTGGGTTAATGTTAAAACTTGGCTTTCTACTAGTAAATAATAATCTGACCAATTAAAAGCAACTGCTTGACTTACCCCCCCACATAAAGCTAGTCCACTACAGCCAAACAGGATGCTTGCTGAGTATGTTGATGTGTACTCACTCTTGCTCTACACACCAAACCCCCCCCAGGTTGTCAGCATTGCAACCACTGCTCAGGAGAAGATGAAGCTGTGGAACGAGACTTCCAGGAGTTCCAAGACTACGACGAGCTCTAGGCGTGGGTTAGCGGCAACCCCCAGTTGGCTGCCTGTGAAGGCTGCGTTTATCTACGTTTCGTGTTCGCACTTTGATTTATTGTAAGGACTATATGGACGTCTCAGACGCATGATGTAATCGACTATTATTTCCCTTTTAAATATTATTTGAGCACTGTGTGATGATGTCCATGTTATGTAACTACTGTGTACGTGAATTGCTGATCCTGGCACGTACATGGTTCGCATTTGGTTTGCCTTCTGAAACCGGGTGTGACAGCTGAGCCCGAGTCCGAGCCCTGGGGTCGGGCGAAGCGGAGTTCGTCGTCTTCTGGGGCTGAGCCCGAGTCCGAGCCATGGGGTCGGGCGAAGCGGAGTTCGTCGTCTTCCGGGGCTGAGCCCGAGTCTGAGCACCGGGGTCGGGCGAAGCAGAGTTCATCGTCTTCCGGGGCTGAGCCCGAGTCCGAGCCCTGGGGTCGAGCGAAGCGGAGTTCATCGTCTTCCGAGGCTGAGCCTGAGTCCGAGCCCTGGGGTCGGGCGAAGCGGAGTTTCCTATGACGCCTGAGGCCGGACTTGGCCGCTGTCAGCCTCACTCTGTCGAGTGGCTCAGTAGTCGGAGCGGCACAGGCGGCGCTGTCCTCTTGTCAGACCGGTCAGTGGAGCGGCGAAGTGACTGCGGTCACTTCGGCTCTGTCGACTAGAGGGCGTGCGTCAGGATAAAGGTGCCAGGCCACCTTTGCATTAAATGCCCCTGCGATTTGGTCGGTTGGCGTGGCGATTTGGCCAAGGTTGCTTCTTGGTGAAGACTGGGCCTCGGGCGAGCCGAGGGTGTGTCCGTTGCTAGAGGGGGTCCTCGGGCGAGACGTAGATCCTCTGGGGTCGGCTGCCCTTGCCCGAGGCTGGGCTCGGGCGAGGCATGATCGCGTCCCTCGAATGGACTGATCCTTGGCTTAATCGCACCCATCAAGCCTTTGCAGCTTTGTGCTGATGGGGGTTACCAGCTGAGATTTAGGAGTCTTGAGGGTACCCCTAATTATGGTCCCCGACAGTAGCCCCCGAGCCTCGAAGGGAGTGTTAATACTCGCTTGGAGGCTTTTGCCGCACTTTTTTGCAAGGGGACCAGCCTTTTTTGGTTGCATTTTGTTCTGGTGGGTGCGCGCGAGCGCACCCGCCGGGTGTAGCCCCCGAGGCCTCGGAGGAGTAGTTTGACTCCTTCGAGGTCTTAGTGCGTTTCGCAACACTTCGGCTAGTCTGGTTGTTCCCTCATGCGAGCTGGCCGTAGCCCGGGTGCACGGTCGGGTCCCATGTTCTCGGGCTGGTATGTTGACGCTGTCAACGGTTTGGCCGGAGCCGGGTTTGCGAGAGCAGCCCCCGAGCCTCTGCACAGGGCGAGAGGACGGTCAAGGACAGACTCGACTTTTTTACATACGCCTTTGCGTCGCCTTTCCACAAGGAGGAGGGGGGAAAGCGCCATGTTGCCCTCAGAGGGCACCGAACATGGTGTCTCCGGTGAGCTGCTAGCGGGTAATCCGAGTGGACGCCCGTGCCCCATTTGTTAGGGATCGGCTAGAGGCCCGGAGGCGCGCTCCAAAAGTACCTGCGGGTGATCTGCCGGACCCGGTCCCCTTTTGACGGGGTCCAAGGGCTCGATGCCTCCCTCTGATGGGATTCCGTTACAAGATCGTTCCCGCTGGTCTCGGAAATGTCCTAGGGTACCTCGGGAGCGTAGCCCGAGCCTTGGTTATGTATCGAACGTACCCAGGGTCATCCCTCGCTCTGTGTCTGAGGCGACTGTGAACCCTTCGAGGGCCAGCCTACGAACCCCTGATCAGTAGTGGGCGCGGAGCCCGAGTGGCCTGAGGCGGCCGTTGAACCCTTCCGAGGGGCCGGCCATCGAACCTCTGACCAGTAGTGGGCGCAGAACCCAATCGCTCTGAGGCGGCCGTTGAACCCCTCCGAGGGGCCAACCTTTGAACCTCTGATCAGTAGGGAGGCTCAGGCCCTGTTTCCTTCACGGAGAAGGATCCTTCTCAGGGTATCCCCCTTTCCTGGTCCCTGTTGTAAGAGAGAGAAAGAGGAAAAGGAAAAGGATACGAAATCGAATGACGTGGCGTACCTTTTTTGACGCGGTCATTATGGCGAAGGCGAAGCGTCGCTTGCTTCTCCTGCCTGAGGCGTCGCCTGTCCCGCTGCAGAGTTAATGCGACGGGGCGAGTGGTTCGCGAGGCGGCCATTGCGCGTGCGCGGGCCGTTCGAGGAACGGAACACGGGCGCGCCGTCTTCACGCCGTGAGAGAGGGTTCTCTCGCTGCCCCTGGATGGGACGTAAGCTTGGCTGACGACGTGACCGCTGCTCCTGCCCGCCTGCCACCGCCATTACTACCGGCCCATCTTTGACCGTATTGACCGTCGTGCCCGGCTGGCACTGCTGGGTCATACGCAGGGTTGCCTCGAGTCGCGGTACTGGTTCCGCAGTCGAGGAGGCGCGGTAGTGGTGCGAGTGGCGGTGCAGTTGCTCGCACGTAGCAACCGGCGCTCCAGTTGCATGACGTGTGGGCCTGGGCCTCCATGCTGGGCGCGTTGGAGTCGAAGGGGCGCGCCCACTTGGCGCGGTTGCATGCCGACTTGCATGGCTGTCCACCCTTTCACCTGCTGGTCTGGGTGAAAGTGGAGGAATGCTTGTAACTGCTGGGCAGTCGCATGCCCTGCGCGCGGCAGTTTGGCTCCTTCTGCCCTGGACCAGCTTGCATGACGCGTGGGGCCCAGCCCCCGTGTCGTAGGGGGAGGACCTTGGAGTGTGTTGCAGAAGACTCAGCCCGCGACGGCTGGGGACGCAAGTAGGGAGAGTCGCCTTTAAAAGGAGGATGACCCCCTTGAAAGGCGGCCATGTCTTCACGCTCCCTTATGCACCGTGTCTTTCCACCTTCCGAGCCCCCCGGATGGGGGACGCCCGCAATCCTTCCGTCTTGTCGTCGGAGGGACGCAACTTCGAGGAAGTTGGTACCTTTCAGCCATCGTTCGGCTTCAAGGATTTTCATCATGCTGCCCGGCCGCATCCCCTCACCGGTGGTCACCCAAGACAGTGACCTCCAGCTTGATGGCGGGGAGAAGCGAACCGGGCTGCGGCCTCTGCCCCTCCCTCAGCTTCAAGGATGTTCATCATCAGTGCTGGGGAGGGGAGTGTGCCGAGTTGGGGTCGGTCCCTGCGCGGGCGGTGGCCCGCTCCTTCCCTCAGTGATCGGGGGGAAGGGCGTTCGCCGTTCGGGGCGTTGGCAGCTGCCGCGTGCCTGGCTCTCTGAGCTGAGTGGCCTCGGAGCCGCTCCCGGCGCCGCCTTCCGCCACGACAGCCGGAAGAGGTTTCTCCGCTGACGAGCTAGCCGGTGCCGCCCACGGACTGACCTCCAGCTCTACGGCCTTCTGCCCGTCCTTGCCTCTCGAGTGAGGGCATGGGCGAGGGCCTCATGGCAGCAGCATCCACCCTGAGGTCATCGCTGCTGCTGTTCGGCCCCCCGGAGCAGAAGTCGTCGTCGTCGCCGCTGCTGGGGCGGGCGACGGCGAGCCGTTCGTCGGTCTTCTGTTGCTCCGTAGGCCCCCCTATCGTGTGGGGTTGTTCGTACCTGCGGAGGTGGAACCGGAGTTCCGTTTGTAATGGCACTTTGAGTGTCGGTGTCTTGTTCATTGCGGCTGTCGGGGCCTGAACATGTATGTATCTTCGGCACGGAGCCGTGTTTTTTCCTCATTTTCGAGCACTAAGACTCGCCTGTTGGTTATCTAAACCGCTTCACCAAGCGTGAGTCGCCTCGTGCGAAGGTGACGAGTGAGGTATCCTTATCCCGGAGGCGTAGGAGTCCCTCGGCTCGGTCGGCCTTGCTGTCCGAGGCTTCTCTTGCTTAGTTAAAGGAACCCCTCGGCCGCTCTTCGATGAGCCGAAGCCGGAGGTAGCGGTGTCAGTACAGATAGAGGCAGAGTTGGCTCGAAAAGAAGATTTGGTCGGCCGGAGCCTGGCCGGGTCGTCCACTGGCGGGACCGACGCTGGAGTTGAGCTGCCGAGGCCACAAGCCGGGCTGATGTCTTCGGGGGACAGCTGGCCGAGGCCTTAGGGTGGCCGGCCGAGCCGTCTGCTCGAGCCGGATTCCTGGAGAAGACCCTGGCGGCGATGGCCCGGGTGTGGTGCTGATGTCGTCCTTCAGAGTGGAGATCCTCCGACCGCGTCGCCGTCCGAGGCTAGGTCGGACCTCGCCGAAGGTGTAGTTGACGCCGAGGGTGCTGCTGCCCCCTTCAACTGTCGACGTCCGAGCCTGCAGGATCAGGTTGTCTTGTAGCGTGTGTATGTTTTCTGCGGCCGCCGAGGCCCAAACACACTGTCGTCGTGTTGTAAAGCTGCGTTTCTTTTCCTCTTGTTTGAGTATCCGGACTTATTTGTCGGTAACAGAATTGTTTGTGCGGGCGAGAGTTGCTTTTCACGGAAGGTGATGAGTGAGGTATCTGTATCCCGGAGGCGTAGGAATCCCTCGGCTCGGTCGGCCTTGCCGCTTACGCGCACTCTTACTCGTCCATAGGGTTCTGTCACCGACGCAGTCGAGAAGGCCCAAAAAATCGTTCCGGCAGAGGAGCTTTCGAGCGTGAAGACTTGTTTGGTCCACGGAATTGAAAGGGAAATGTGCCCTTGGGCCATTTCTAAGTATTTTGGTGATTTAGTGTCCAACACAAGTGCCTAATTGTAAAAAGGTGGACAAAGTACAAATCAAGGATAAAGGTATGTTTCTCAGACTTAGTACATTGTTTTATGAACTAATGTATTGTGTCTAAGTGCTGGAAACAGAAAAAATCGAGTTGGAGAAGAGATGGCTCGAGCAGCCAAAGTCTGCTCAGTTTGGGTGCACCGGACTGTCCGGTGGTGCACCGGACAATGTCCGGTGCGCCAGGCTGGCTCGAGGGAAAAGGCTGCTCTCGGGACTTCGACGGCGGTGTACGGCTATAATTCACCGGACTGTCCGGTGGTGCACCGGACTGTCCGGTGGGCCGTTCACAGGCGAACTCGTCGCTCTCGGGAATTCATCGTCGACGTACGGCTATAATTCACCGGACTGTCCGGTGTGCACCGGACTGTCCGGTGAGCCAACGGTCGGCAGGGCCAACGGTCGGCCGCGCGATCTGTGCGGGACACGTGGCCGGGCCAACGGCTAGAAGGGGGCACCGGTCTGTCCGGTGTGCACCGGACATGTCCGGTGCGCCAACGGCTCTCAGTCTGCCAACGGTCGACTGTGCCATTTATGGAAGGAAATCGGGCACCGGACAGTGTCCGGTGTGCACCGGACAGTCCGGTGCGCCAGTCGACAGAAGGCAAGATCAGCCTTCCTAGATTGCTCTCAACGGCTCCTAGCTGCCTTGGGGCTATAAAAGGGACCCCTAGGCGTATGGAGGAGAACACCAAGCATCTCCTAAGCATTCCTAAGCACCAAGACATCGATTCCGTGCCTTTGATTCTTTGCGATAGCAATTAGAGCTCTAGTTGAGTGGTGAACTCATTGAGTTGTGTTGTGAGCTCTCGTTGCGACTTGTGTGCGTGGTGTTGCTGTGATTTCTTGTCTTGAGTGCGTTGCTAATCCCTCCCTTGCTCCGTGTTCTTGTGAATTTCAAGTGTAAGGGCGAGAGGCTCCAAGTTGTGGAGATTCCTCGCAAACGGGATTGAGAAAAAGTAAGCAAAACACCGTGGTATTCAAGTGGGTCTTTGGACCGCTTGAGAGGGGTTGATTGCAACCCTCGTCCGTTGGGACGCCACAACGTGGAGTAGGCAAGCGTTGGTCTTGGCCGAACCACGGGATAACCACCGTGCCATCTCTGTGATTGATTTCTTGTGGTTATTGTGTTTTGTTGAGATTCCTCTCTAGCCACTTGGCAATTATTGTGCTAACGATTAACCAAGTTTTGTGGCTTAAGTTTTAAGTTTCACATGATCACCTATTCACCCCACTCTAGGTGCTCTCAATTGGTATCAGAGCCGTTCTCTTCACAAAGGGACTAACCGCCCGAAGAGATGGATCCTAAGGGGAAGGGTATCGTGATCAACGACAAAGAGAAGGAATCCTTCGTCAACGAGCCGAAGGACGACAAGCCTACCGACTCCGACTCGGGCCATAGACAGAAAGAAGGGAAGAAGAAGAAGACGAGGCGCATCAAGGAGATCGTCTACTACGACGACAACGATGAGTCTACTTCTTCCCAAAAGGACGACGACCACAACGACTACGAGAGAAGGAAACCGGTTAATTCGAACTTTTCGTTTGACTACTCTCGTATTCCGCAAAGTTCAAATTCACATTTACTCTCCATTCCTCTCGGCAAGCCTCTACACTTTGATGGGGAGGACTACAGATTTTGGAGCCACAAAATGCGTAGTCACCTATTCTCTCTCCATCCTAGTATATGGGAGATTGTAGAGAGTGGAATGCACTTTGATAGTTCGGATAGTCCCATGTTCATTAATGAACAAATTCATAAGAATGCACAAGCTACTACTATTCTTCTAGCTTCATTGTGCAGGGATGAATACCACAAAGTGAGCGGCTTGGATAACGCCAAGCAGATCTGGGACACCCTCAAGATTTCTCATGAGGGGAACGACATCACCTTGCTCACCAAGATGGAGTTGGTGGAGGGCGAGCTTGGACGGTTCGCGATGATAAGGGGCGAGGAGCCGACACAAACATACAACCGGCTCAAGACCCTTATCAACAAAATAAGGAGCTACGGAAGCACGCGATGGACGGACCACGACGTCGTCCGACTAATGCTAAGGTCCTTTACCGTTCTTGATCCTCATTTGGTGAATAATATTCGTGAGAATCCCAGGTACACCAAAATGTCGCCCGAAGAAGTCCTTGAAAAATTCGTAAGCGGGCGAATGATGATCAAGGAGGCAAGGTACGTGGACGACGCTCTAAACGGTCCAATCAATGAGCCTCAACCCGTTGCTCTCAAGGCAACAAGGAGCAAGGAGGCGTTACCCAGCAAGGTAGCACAAATTGAGGCGGCCGGACTTAATGATGAAGAAATGGCCCTCATCATCAAGAGATTCAAGACGGCGCTTAAGAGTCGCAAGGGATAGCCAAGCAAGACCAAAGCCAAGGGGAAGCGCTCATGCTTCAAATGCGGTAAGATTGGTCATTTTATTGCTAACTGTCCCGACAATGATAGTGATCAGGATCAAGGGAACAAGAGGGAGAAGAAGAAAAACTATAAGAAGGCAAAGGGCGAGGCACATCTAGGAAAGGAGTGGGATTCAGATTGCTCCTCCTCCGACTCCGACAAAGAAGGACTCGCCGCCACCGCCTTCAACAAGTCATCCCTCTTCCCCAACGAGCGTCACACATGCCTTATGGCAAGGGAGAAGAAGGTATGTACTCGAGACTCTACTTATGCTTCTTCAAGCGAGGACGAATCTAGTGATGAGGATGAAATAGATTATTCATGTCTATTTAAGGGCCTAGATAGAACCAAGGTAGATAAAATTAATGAATTAATTGATGCCTTGAATGATAAGAATAGGCTTCTAGAAAAACAAGAAGATTTGTTGTATGAAGAACATGACAAATTTGTAGAAGCACAAAAATCTCATGCTTTAGAAGTTAAAAGAAATGAAATGCTTTCTTGTGAATTATCTTCTTGCCATGAGACAATTTCTAGCTTAAGGAGCATTAATGATGATTTGAATGCTAAGTTAGAAATAGCTAGGAAATCAACAACTTGTGTAGAAAATGTTGTTATTTGCAATAGATGTAAAGATTTTGATATTGATGCTTGTAGTGAACACATAGCTTCTATTGCAAAGTTAAATGATGAAATGGCTAGTCTTAATGCCCAACTTAAGGCTAGCAAAAGCGATTTTGATAAACTAAAATTTGCTAGGGATGCCTACACGATTGGTAGACACCCCTCAATTAAGGATGGGCTTGGCTTCAAGAGGGAAGCCAAGAACTTAACAAGCCATAAGGCTCCCATCTCCACCAAGGAGAAAGGGAAGGCCCCTATGGCAAGTAGTACTAAAAAGAACCATGCTTTTATGTACAATGATAGAAGACAGTCTCATAGGAGTTGTAATGCTTTTGATTCACATGCCTATGATTCTTATGCTATGTATGCTTCCAGTTCTTCCTATATGCATTGTAGAGATATGCCTAGGAAAAATATTCATCATGTGCCTAGAAAGAATTTTGTTCATGCTCCTAGGAAAGTTATGAACGATCCCTCTACAATTTATCATGCTTTGAATGCTTCCTTTGCTATTTGTAGAAAGGATAGGAAGATAGTTGCTAGGAAATTAGGGGCAAAATGCAAGGGTGATAAAACTTGCATTTGGGTCCCTAAGGAAATTGTGACTAACCTTGTAGGACCCAACAAGAGTTGGGTACCTAAGACCTAAGCCTAAATTTGCCTTGCAGGTTTATGCATCCGGGGGTTCAAGCTGGATTATCGACAGCGGATGCACAAACCATATGACGGGGGAGAAGAAGATGTTCACCTCCTACGTCAAGAATAAGGATTCCCAAGATTCAATCATATTCGGTGATGGGAACCAAGGCAAGGTGAAAGGTTTAGGCAAGATTGCAATATCTAATGAGCACTCTATCTCTAATGTATTTTTAGTTGAGAGTCTTGGATATAATTTACTATCTGTTAGTCAATTATGTAATATGGGATATAATTGTTTATTTACAAATGTAGATGTGTCTGTCTTTAGAAGATGTGATGGTTCACTAGCTTTTAAGGGTGTACTAGACGGAAAACTTTACTTAGTTGATTTTGCAAAAGAAGAGGCCGGTCTAGATGCATGCTTAATGGCTAAGACTTGCATGGGCTGGTTGTGGCATCGCCGCTTAGCACATGTGGGGATGAAGAACCTCCACAAGCTTCTAAAGGGAGAACACGTGATAGGTCTAACCAATGTTCATTTCGAAAAAGATAGACCTTGTGCAGCTTGTCAAGCAGGTAAACAAGTGGGAGGAGCACATCACAGCAAGAATGTGATGACCACCTCAAGACCTCTGGAGCTGCTGCATATGGACCTCTTCGGACCCGTCGCCTATCTGAGCATACGAGGAAGTAAGTATGGTCTAGTTATTGTTGATGACTTTTCCCGCTTCACTTGGGTGTTCTTTTTGCAGGATAAGTCTGAAACCCAAGGGACCCTCAAGCGCTTCCTAAGGAGAGCTCAAAATGAGTTTGAGCTCAAGGTGAAGAAGATAAGGAGCGACAACGGGTCCGAATTCAAGAATCTTCAAGTGGAGGAGTTCCTTGAGGAGGAGGGGATCAAGCACGAGTTCTCCGCTCCCTACACACCTCAGCAAAATGGTGTGGTAGAGAGGAAGAACAGGACGCTCATCGATATGGCGAGGACTATGCTTGGAGAGTTCAAGACCCCCGAGCGCTTTTGGTCGGAAGCCGTGAACACGGCTTGCCACGCCATCAACCGGGTCTACCTTCACCGCCTCCTCAAGAAGACTTCATATGAGCTGCTAACTGGTAACAAACCCAATGTATCGTACTTTCGTGTATTTGGGAGTAAATGCTACATTCTAGTGAAGAAGGGTAGGAATTCCAAATTTGCTCCCAAGGCTGTAGAAGGGTTTTTATTAGGTTATGATTCAAATACAAAGGCGTATAGGGTCTTCAACAAATCATCGGGTTTGGTTGAAGTCTCTAGCGACGTTGTATTTGATGAGACTAATGGCTCTCCAAGAGAGCAAGTTGTTGATCTTGATGATGTAGATGAAGAAGACGTTCCAACGGCCGCGATATGCACCATGGCGATTGGAGATGTACAGCCTCAGGAACATTTGGAGCAAGATCAACCGTCTTCCTCAACTATGGTGCATCCCCCAACCCAAGATGACGAATAGGTACCTCAAGTGGAGGCGCATGATCAAGGGGGAGCACAGGATGTTCAAGTTGAAGAGGAAGAAGCACCTCAGGAACCTCCAACCCAAGTTCGAGCGACGATTCAAAGGGATCATCCCGTCGACCAGATATTGGGTGATATTAGCAAGGGAGTAACTACTCGTTCAAGATTAGTTAATTTTTGTGAGCATTACTCTTTTGTCTCTTCTATTGAGCCTTTCAGGGTAGAAGAGGCCTTGCTAGATCCGGACTGGGTGTTGGCCATGCAGGAGGAACTCAACAATTTCAAGCGCAATGAAGTTTAGACACTGGTGCCTCGCCCCAAGCAAAATGTTGTGGGAACCAAGTGGGTGTTCCGCAACAAACAGGATGAGCACGGGGTGGTGACAAGGAACAAGGCTCGGCTTGTGGCAAAAGGTTATGCCCAAGTCGCAGGTTTGGACTTTGAGGAGACATTCGCTCCTGTGGCTAGGCTAGAATCAATTCGTATCTTGCTAGCATATGCCGCTCACCATTCTTTCAGGTTGTACCAAATGGATGTGAAGAGCGCTTTCCTCAACGGGCCGATCAAAGAGGAGGTGTACGTGGAGCAACCCCCTGGCTTCGAGGATGAACGGTACCCCAACCACGTGTGTAAGCTCTCTAAGGCGCTCTATGGACTTAAGCAAGCCCCAAGAGCATGGTATGAATGCCTTAGAGACTTTTTAATTGCTAATGCTTTCAAGGTTGGGAAAGCCGATCCAACTCTTTTTACTAAGACTTGCGATGGTGATCTTTTTGTGTGCCAAATTTATGTCGATGACATAATATTTGGTTCTACTAATCAAAAGTCTTGTGAAGAGTTTAGCAGGGTGATGACGCAGAAATTCGAGATGTCGATGATGGGCGAGTTGAACTACTTCCTTGGGTTCCAAGTGAAGCAACTCAAGGACGGCACTTTCATCTCCCAAACGAAGTACACGCAAGACTTGCTAAAGCGGTTTGGGATGAAGGACGCCAAGCCCGCAAAGACGCCGATGGGAACTGACGGACACACCGACCTCAACAAAGGAGGTAAGTCCGTTGATCAAAAAGCATACCGGTCCATGATAGGTTCTTTGCTTTATTTATGTGCTAGTAGACCGGATATTATGCTTAGCGTATGCATGTGTGCTAGATTTCAATCTGATCCTAAGGAGTGTCACTTAGTGGCTGTGAAGCGAATTCTTCGATATTTAGTCGCTACGCCTTGCTTCGGGATCTGGTATCCAAAGGGGTCTAACTTTGACTTGATTGGGTACTCAGATTCCGACTATGCTGGATGTAAGGTCGATAGGAAGAGTACATCGGGGACGTGCCAATTCTTAGGAAGGTCCCTGGTGTCATGGAACTCTAAGAAACAAACCTCCGTTGCCCTATCCACCGCTGAGGCCGAGTACGTTGCCGCAGGACAGTGTTGCGCGCAACTGCTTTGGATGAGGCAAACCCTCCGGGACTTTGGCTACAATCTGAGCAAAGTCCTACTCCTATGTGACAATGAGAGTGCTATCCGAATAGCGGAAAATCCTGTTGAGCACAGCCGCACAAAGCATATTGACATCCGGCATCACTTTTTGAGAGACCACCAGCAAAAGGGGGATATCGAAGTATTTCATGTTAGCACCGAGAACCAGCTAGCCGATATCTTTACCAAGCCTCTAGATGAGAAGACCTTTTGCAGGCTGCGTAGTGAGCTCAATATCTTAGATTCGCGAAACTTGGATTGAATTATAGCATACATGTGTTTATGCCTTTGATCATGTTCATTCTGCATTTTGTTGCTTATTGTGGTGCTCAAGTTGTACAAACACTCCCTGGACCTCACAAGTCCTTTTTGCAAGTGATGCACATATTTAGGGGGAGCTGTGCTACAACTTGACCCTTTGAGACTAACCATGTACTTGAGTTTGGTTGTTTTAGTCTAAAAAGAGGATTGAAAGGGAAAAGGTGGACTTGGACCATGCAAGACTTCCACTGCACTCCGATGAAAAGAGTAACTTTTCCAAGTTCATCTTTATACTCTTATTGCCTTTGTGTTCTTATTTGAAGATTTTGGTGAGGCAATGGGGTTAAGGGGCCAAGATTGATCCCGTTTTGGTGCTTGATGCCAAAGAGGGAGAAAATAAAGGCCAAAGCAATAGATGGATCAACTACCACTTGAGAAATTTTGAAAATAGTAGATTAGAGCTTTTGGTTTGTCAAAACTCTTTTATTGTCTCTTATGTCAAAAGTTGGCCTCTTGTGGGGAGAAGTGTTGATTATGGGAAAAAGGGGGAGTTTTTGAAATCCTTGATCAAATTTCTTTGGAAAACCTCTCTTTATGTCTCTACAAGTGGTTTTGACTTAGAGATAGGAATTTGAGTTTGATTTGCAAAAACAAACCAAGTGGTGGCATAGAGTGATCCATATATGTCAAATTTGAATCAAAATAATTTGAGTTCTTATTTGAAGTGATTTTGTACTTGTTCTACTTGCTTTATGTTGTGTTGGCATAAATCACCAAAAAGGGGGAGATTGAAAGGGAAATGTGCCCTTGGGCCATTTCTAAGTATTTTGGTGATTTAGTGTCCAACACAAGTGCCTAATTGTAAAAAGGTGGACAAAGTACAAATCAAGGATAAAGGTATGTTTCTCAGACTTAGTACATTGTTTTATGAACTAATGTATTGTGTCTAAGTGCTGGAAACAGAAAAAATCGAGTTGGAGAAGAGATGGCTCGAGCAGCCAAAGTCTGCTCAGTCTGGGTGCACCGGACTGTCCGGTGGTGCACCGGACAATGTCCGGTGCTCCAGGCTGGCTCAAGGGAAAAGGCTGCTCTCGGGACTTCGACGGCGGTGTACGGCTATAATTCACCGGACTGTCCGGTGGTGCACCGGACTGTCCGGTGGGCCGTTCACAGGCGAACTCGTCGCTCTCGGGAATTCATCGTCGACGTATGGCTATAATTCACCGGACTGTCCGGTGTGCACCGGACTGTCCGGTGAGCCAACGGTCGGCCGCGCGATCTGCGCGGGACACGTGGCCGGGCCAACGGCTAGAAGGGGGCACCGGTCTGTCCGGTGTGCACCGGACATGTCCGGTGCGCCAACGGCTCTCAGTCTGCCAACGGTCGACTATGCCATTTATGGAAGGAAATCGGGCACCGGACAGTGTCCGGTGTGCACCGGACTGTCCGGTGCGCCAGTCGACAGAAGGCAAGATCAGCCTTCCTAGATTGCTCTCAACGGCTCCTAGCTGCCTTGGGGCTATAAAAGGGACCCCTAGGCGCATGGAGGAGAACACCAAGCATCTCCTAAGCATTCCTAAGCACCAAGACATCGATTCTGTGCCTTTGATTCTTTGCGATAGCAATTAGAGCTCTAGTTGAGTGGTGAACTCATTGAGTTGTGTTGTGAGCTCTCGTTGCGACTTGTGTGCGTGGTGTTGCTGTGATTTCTTGTCTTGAGTGCGTTGCTAATCCCTCCCTTGCTCCGTGTTCTTGTGAATTTCAAGTGTAAGGGCGAGAGGCTCCAAGTTGTGGAGATTCCTCGCAAACGGGATTGAGAAAAAGTAAGCAAAACACCGTGGTATTCAAGTGGGTCTTTGGACCGCTTGAGAGGGGTTGATGGCAACCCTCGTCCGTTGGGACGCCACAACGTGGAGTAGGCAAGCGTTGGTCTTGGCCGAACCACGGGATAACCACCGTGCCATCTCTGTGATTGATTTCTTGTGGTTATTGTGTTTTGTTGAGATTCCTCTCTAGCCACTTGGCAATTATTGTGCTAACGATTAACCAAGTTTTGTGGCTTAAGTTTTAAGTTTCACAGGATCACCTATTCACCCCCCCTCTAGGTGCTCTCAGGAATCACTCATCCGAGCGCGAGTTACTTATCACAGAAGGTGATGAGTGAGGTATCCGTATCCCAGAGGCGTAGGAGTCCCTCGGCTCGGTCAGCCTTGGCTGCTTACGTGTACTCCGTCGTTTTCAGGATCCACTTTCGAAGTAGTCGAAAAGCACGAAAGGCATTCTGGCAGAAAAGATTTTTTTTCCTTTTTTCGAGGAAAATTTCGACGCAGAGGGGGTTCCCCCCTTCTAGCCCCCGAGGGAGGGTCGGGCTTTGCCGAGGCAAGGCTGACCCTTCCTTAACGACCAGACTTTGTGTGTGAACGGGGTGTACGAATAACTTGGAAGCATCTTAAGGGTAGAAGCGACGTAGCTGTTGGATGTTCCAAGCATTGCTGTAGACCTCGCCTTGACTGTTGGCCAGCTTGTATGTTCCGGGCTTCAGAACCTTGGCGACAACGAATGGCCCTTCCCAGGGAGGCATGAGTTTGTGCCGCCCTCGGGCATCTTGCTTTAGCCGAAGCACCAGGTCGCCCGCCTGGAGGTCTCGGGACCGAACCCCTCGGGCGTGGTAGCGTCGCAGGGACTGCTGGTACCGCGCCGAGTGTAGTAAGGCCATGTCTCGAGCCTCTTCTAGCTGGTCTAGTGAGTCTTCTTGATTGGCTCGATTGCTTTGGTCGGCATAGGCCCTCGTCCTCGGGGAACCGTATTCTAAGTCTATGGGCAAGATGGCCTCGGCCCCATAGACCAGAAAGAACGGTGTGAAGCCCGTGGCTCGGCTCGGCGTTGTCCTCAGACTCCAGACCATCGAGGGGAGTTCCTTCATCCACCGCTTGCCGAACTTGTTGTGGTCGTTGTAGATCCGAGGCTTGAGTCCTTGCAGGATCATGCCGTTAGCCCGCTCCACTTGCCCATTCGTCATGGGGTGAGCCACGGCGGCCCAGTCCACCCAGATGTGGTGATCCTCGCAGAAGTCCAGGAACTTTCTACCGGTGAACTGGGTGCCGTTGTCGGTGATGATGGAGTTCGGGACCCCAAAGCGATGGATGATGTTGGTGAAGAACGCCACCGCCTGTTCAGACCTGATGCTGTTTAGGGGTCGGACCTCGATCCACTTGGAGAATTTGTCGATGGCGACTAACAGGTGCGTGTAGCCCCCGGGTGCCTTCTGCAAGGGGCCGACGAGGTCCAGACCCCACACAGCAAACGACCAGGTGATGGGTATGGTCTGCAGAGCCTAAGCGGGCAGGTGGATCTGCCTCGCGTAGAACTGACACCCTTCGTAGGTGCGGACAATTCTAGTGGCGTCGGCCACCGCCGTCGGCCAGTAGAAACCTTGTCGGAAGGCGTTTCCAACAAGGGCCCGAGGTGCTGCGTGATGGCCGCAAGCCCCCGAGTGTATCTCTTGTAAGAGCTCCTGGCCTTCGGCGATGGAAATGCATCGCTGGAGGATGCCCGAGGGGCTGCGGTGGTAGAGCTCCTTCCCATCCCCCAGCAAGAGGAACGACTTGGCGCGCCGCGCCAACCGCCGAGCTTTGGCTTGGTCAAGGGGTAGCTCTTCTCGGTGGAGATATTGCAGGTACGGGGTCTGCCAGTTTTGATTAGGTGTGACCCCGCTCTGCTCCTCCTCGATGCGCAGTGCCTCACCCTCGGGGGCCGAGGGTACCTCGGGCCGAGCCGAGGGTGCCTCGGGTTGGGCCAAGGGTACCTCGGGTCGAGCCGAGGGTACCTCGGACTGTGCCAAGGGTACCTCGGACTGAGCCGAGGGTGCCTCGGGCTGGGCCGAGGCCTTCTCGGGCTCGGGCGTGTCGTCGGTCTTGATGGAGGGTTGATGCAGGTCTCGGGAGAATACGTCCGGGGGAACCGTTGTTCGCCTCGAGGCTATTTTAGCCAGCTCGTCCGCAGTCTCGTTGTAGCGTCGGGCGATGTGGTTGAGCTCGAGCCCGTAGAACTTGTCTTCCAGGCGCCGAACCTCATCGCAGTAGGCTTCCATCTTCAGGTCGCGGCAGTGGGAGTTCTTCATGACTTGGTCGATGACGAGCTGCGAGTCACCGCGAGCATCGAGGCGTCGGAGCCCTAGCTCGATGGCGATTCGCAACCCGTTGACCAGAGCCTCGTACTCAGCCACGTTGTTGGACGCCGGGAAGTGGAGGCGTAGCACGTAGCGTAGGTGCTTCCCGAGGGGCGAGATGAAGAGCAGGCCCGCGCCTGCCCCCGTCTTCATCAGTGACCCATCGAAAAACATGGTCCAGAGCTCCGGTTGGATCGGAGCTGTTGGGAGCTGGGTGTCGACCCATTCAACCATGAAGTCCGCCAAGACCTGGGACTTGATGGCCTTCCGAGGGGCGAACGAGATCGTCTCGCCCATGATCTCCACCGCCCACTTTGCAATTCTACCCGAGGCCTCTCGGAACTGGATGATCTCCCCCAGGGGGAAGGATGACACCACAGTTACCGGATGAGACTCGAAGTAGTGTCGCAACTTCCGCCGCGTCAGGATCACCGCATACAGCAGCTTCTGAATTTGTGGGTAGCGGATTTTGGTCTCGGACAGTACCTCACTGATGAAGTAGACTGGCCTCTGGACAGGCAATGCATGCCCCTCTTCTCGTCTCTCAACCACAATCGCGGCGCTAACCACCTGAGTGGTCGCGGCGATGTAGATAAAGAGGTCTTCTCCAGCAGCGGGAGGCACCAAGATGGGCGCGTTCGTGAGGAGCGCCTTCAGGTTCCCGAGGGCTTCCTCGGCCTCAGGGGTCCAAGCGAAGCACTCGGCCTTCCTTAAGAGGCGGTACAGAGGCAGGCCTCTTTCGCCGAGGCGCGAGATGAAACGGCTCAGAGCCGCGAGGCATCCCATGACCCTCTGTACGCCTTTCAAGTCCTTGATGGGCCCCATGCTGGTGATGGCCGCGATCTTCTCCGGGTTGGCCTCGATACCCCGCTCAGAGACGATGAACCCCAAGAGCATGCCTCGGGGGACCCCGAAGACACACTTTTCGGGATTGAGCTTCACGCCTCTCGCCTTGAGACATCGGAATGTCACTTCAAGGTCGGAAAGGAGGTCGGAGGCTTTCCTCGTCTTGACTACGATGTCATCGACGTAGGCCTCGACCGTTCGGCCGATGTGTTCGCCGAACACATGGTTCATGCATCGCTGGTACGTTGCACCCGCATTCCTCAAATCAAACGGCATGGTAACATAGCAGTACATGCCAAAGGGTGTGATGAAAGAAGTCGCGAGCTGGTCGGACTCTTTCATCCTGATCTGGTGATACCCTGAGTAGGCATCGAGGAAAGACAGGGTTTCGCACCCAGCAGTGGAATCCACGATTTGATCGATGCGAGGCAGAGGGTAGGGAACTTTCGGACATGCTTTGTTTAGACCAGTGTAGTCTACACACATCCGCCATTTCCCCCTTTCTTTCTCACAAGCACAGGGTTGGCAAGCCATTCGGGATGGAATACCTCTTTGATGAACCCTACCGCCATTAGCTTGTGGATCTCCTCGCTTATGGCTCTGCGCTTTTCTTCGTCGAATCGGCGCAGAGGCTGCTTCACGGGTCGGGCTCCAGCTCGGATATCCAGCGAGTGCTCGGCGACTTCCCTCGGTATGCCGGGCATGTCCGAGGGACCCCACGTGAAAACGTCGACGTTTGCGCGGAGAAAGTCGACGAGCACTGCTTCCTATTTGGGGTCGAGCTCGGAGCCGATCCGGATCTGCTTGGAGGCGTCGTTGCAGGGGTCGAGAGGGACGGACTTAACCGTCTTCGTTGGCTCGAAGTTGCCGGCGTGGCGCTTCACGTCTGGCGCCTCCCTAGAGAGGTTCTCCAGGTCGGCGATGAGGGCCTCGGACTCGGCGAGGGCCTCAGCGTACTCCACGCACTCCACGTCGCATTCATACGCGTGTCGGTACGTGGGCCCGATGGTGATGACCCCGTTGGGGCCCGACATCTTGAGCTTGAGGTAGGTGTAGTTGGGGATGGCCATGAACTTGGCGTAGCATGGCCTCCCCAACACTGCGTGGTAGGTTCCTCGAAACCCGACCACTTCGAACGTGAGGGTCTCCCTTCGAAAGTTGGAGGGCGTCCCAAAGCAGACGGGTAGATCAAGTTGTCCGAGGGGTTGGACGCGCTTCCCGGGGATGATCCCGTGGAAAGGCGCAGCGCCCGTCCGGACCGAGGACAGATCGATCCACAGGAGCCCGAGGGTCTCGACGTAGATGTTGTTGAGGCCGCTGCCTCCGTCCATGAGGACCTTGGTGAGCCTGACGTTGCCGATGATGGGGTCGACAACGAGCGGGTATTTCCCTGGGCTCGGCACATGGTCAGGATGGTCGGCCTGGTCGAAGGTGATGGGCTTGTCGGACCAGTCTAGGTAGACTAGCGCTGCCACCTTTACCGAGTAGACCTCCCGACACTCTTGCTTGCGGTGCCGAGCCGAGGCGTTTGCCACTTGCCCACCGTAGATCATGAAGCAGTCGCGGACCTCGGGGAACTCTCCTGCCTTGTGATCTTCCTTCTTAGCGTCGTCGAGAGCCTTGCCACCCTCCGCGGGTGGCCTAGCCTTGTGAAAGTGGCGTCGAAGCATGGCACACTCCTCAAGGGTGTGCTTGACGGGCCCCTGATGATAGGGGCACGACTCCTTGAGCATCTTGTCGAAGAGGTTGGCACCTCCGGGAGGTTTCCGAGGGTTCTTGTACTCGGCGGCGGCGACAAGGTCCGCGTTGGCGGCGTCGCGTTTCGCTTGCGACTTCTTCTTGCCCTTCTTCTTGGTGTCGTGCTGAGTTGACGCCTTGGGAACATCCTCCGGTGGGCAGCCCTGGGGCTGCTTGTCCTTCCGGAAGATGGCCTCAACCGCCTCCTGGCCAGAGGCGAACTTGGTGGCGATGTCCATCAGCTCGCTCGCCCTGGTGGGGGTCTTGCGACCCAGCTTGCTCACCAGGTCGCGGCAGGTGGTGCCAGCGAGGAACGCGCCGATGACATCCGAATCGGTGACGTTGGGCAGCTCGGTGCGCTGCTTCGAGAATCGCCGGATGTAGTCCCGGAGAGACTCTCCCGGCTGCTGGCGGCAGCTTCGGAGATCCCAGGAGTTTCCAGGGCGCACGTATGTGCCTTGGAAATTGCCAGCGAAGGCTTGGACCAGGTCGTCCCAGTTGGAGATCTGCCCCAGAGGCAGGTGCTCCAGCCAGGCTCGAGCGGTGTCGGAGAGGAACAGGGGGAGGTTAAGGATGATGAGATTATCATCGTCCGTTCCACCCAGTTGGCAGGCCAGCCGATAGTCCGCGAGCCACAGTTCCGGTCTTGTCTCCCCCGAGTACTTTGTGATAGTAGTCGGGGTTCGAAACCGGGTCGGGAACGGCGCCCGTCGTATGGCGCGGCTGAAAGCCTGCGGACCGGGTGGTTCGGGCGAAGGATTCCGATCCTCCCCGCTGTCGTAGCGTCCCCCACGCCTGGGGTGGTAGCCTCGACGCACCCTCTCGTCGAGGTGGGCCCGACGGCTGTGATGATGGTGCTCGTTGCCGAGGCGACCCGGGGCCGCAGGCGCTGTGTTGCGCGTGCGCCCAGTGTGGACCGAGGCTTCCCGCATGAATCGGGAAGTCGCAGCGCGATGTTCCATGGGGTACCCCTGCCTTCGGGAGGCGGAGCTTTCGGCCCGTCGGACCGCGGCGTCCTCCAGGAGATTCTTGAGCTCTCCCTGGATACGCCACCCCTCAGTGGTTGATGGCTCCGGCATCGCGCGGAGAAGTATTGCTGCTACAGCCAGGTTCTAGCCGACTCCACTAGAAACCGGTGGCGGCCTTACCCTGACGTCGTCGGCAATGCGATGCTGGATGCCCTGGGGGAGATGATGTGCTTCTCCGGCCAGAGGTTGGCCCGCCCATTCCTGCCCGATGTCTCGGCGGATCGGCTCAAGCGTTCCTGCTCCCTCGTCGAGCCTGGCCTGCATCTCGCGGATTTGCTCGAGCTGTGGGTCATGACCCCCCGCTGGGACGGGGACCACAGCTAGCTCCCGAAGGATGTCAACGCGAGGCACGAGCCTAGGGGGATCACCGTTCTCTGGTATACCAAGATGGTTGCGTTCGCCGGGACCCCCTAGATCGACGTGGAAACATTCGTGACTTGGACCACAGTCCTCGTCGCCGAGGCTGCAGCTACCGTCGGAACAGTCGGAAAGGCAGTAGTCGCATGCGGTCATGAAGTCCCGCACGGCACTGGGGTTACCAAGTCCGGAGAAATCCCAACATAGGCCGGGCTCGCCATCTTCCTCGGACCCCGAGGGCCCGTAGGTCGAGACGGCCGTCAGCTGGTCCCAGGGTGACCGCACACGATACCCCAGAGGGTTTGGACTTGCCTCTATGAGAATGTCCATCGAAGCGGAGTTGCTTGGCGAGTCGAGGCCGAATCCAAAAGGCGCGAGATGGGAATCGGTCGGTACCTTTTGGTCGACGGGCGATGACGAAGTCACGTCAGGGACTGACTGCACCGTCGTCTCAGGTACGAGGGTGACGCCCAGCAAGTCCTTCGTGAGCTTGCTGGCATCGTCCGTTTGCTTGAGGTTGGTGTGTTGCGGGGAGACGGCGCTTGTCTTCGTCTCAGACGCGAGGCCGATGCCCGACGCGCTCTCCGTTGGGGCACCGGCGCCGTCGACTCGCTCGACAGCCAACGAGGTGTCGCCTCCTGCTTGGCCTTGGTTGCCCCGCCTCCTCCTCCATCGATGGGGGAGGGGACGGGACAAGCCCGAATGTCATCCTTCCACCACGTGGGGAAGGCGTCGTCGATTTCCCCGCCGGCGGGCGGGTTGTCAACCGCCATTGTCGCTGTCGCGCGGCGGGGGAAGGAGTATCATGTCGTAGCTGCCGTCGAGGGACATGAACTCAAGACTCTCGAAATGGAGCACCGTCCCGGGCCGGAGAGGTTGCTGGAGACTGCCCATCTGGAGCTTGACGGGAAGCTGTTCGTCAACACGCAGCAGGCCCCTACCTGGCGTGCCAACTGTCGGCGTTTCGAAACCCTGGGGGGTCCCTGGACCGACGAGTGAATTGTCGCCGCGTGCCCCAGCCCAGATGGGTCGGCGCGAGGCAGAACGCGAAGGGGGGAAAAGCAGTTGGAGGGAGACAGGCGTGGGAGGTGGAACCCGCGGCCTTCGTGTTAGCCCCGCGCCTAGGTCGGGTGCGCTTGCAGTAGGGGGTTACAAGCGTCCACGCGGGAGGGAGCGAGCGGCCTTGCGTGAGCGCCGTCCCGTCCTTCCCCGCGCGACCAACCCTCTGTAAGAGGGCCCTGGACCTCCCTTTTATAGGCGTAAGGAGAGGATCCAGGTGTACAATGGGGGTGTAGCAGTGTGCTAACGTGTCTAGTGGAGGAGAGCTAGCGCCCTAAGTACATGCCATCGTGGCAGCCGGAGAGGTTTTGGCACCCAGTTCGTGTGGTGTCGTGGCCGTCGGAGGAGCGCTGGAGCCTAGCGGAGGGACAGCTGCCGGGGCTGTCGAGTCCTTGCTGACGTCCTCTTGCTTTCGTAAGGGGGCTGAGAGCCGCCGTCGTCATGGAGCGTGCGGGGCGCCATCATTACTCGTATAGTGGAGCGAGCCAGATGGGACGCCGGTCTTGTTCCCCGTAGCCTGAGTCAGCTCGGGGTAGGGTAATGATGGCGCCTCCTGTTGACGTGGTCGGTTCGTGCCCTAGGTTGGGCGAGGTGGAGGCTCCTCCGAGGTAGAGGTCGAGTCTGTCTTCCAAGGTCGAGGTCGAGTCCGAGCCCCCGGGTCGGACAAGGCGGAGTCCGTCGGCTGAGGCCAGGGCTGAGTCCGAGCCCTAGGGTCGGGCGAAGGGGAGTTCGTCGTTCTTCGAGGCTGAGCCCGAGTCCGAGCCCTGGGGTCGGGCGAAGCGGAGTTCGTCGTCTTCCGGGGCTGAGCCCGAGTCCGAGCCCTGGGGTCGGCGGAGCGGAGTTCGTCGTCTTCCGGGGCTGAGCCCGAGTCCGAGCCCTGGGGTCGGGCGAAGCGGAGTTCGTCGTCTTCCGGGGCTGAGCCCGAGTCCGAGCTCTGGGGTCGGGCGAAGCGGAGTTTCCTATGACGCCTGAGGCCGGACTTGGCCGCTGTCAGCCTCACTCTGTCGAGTGGTTCAGTAGTCGGAGCGGCGCAGGCGGCGCTGTCCTCTTATCAGACCAGTCAGTGGAGCGGCGAAGTGACTGCGGTCACTGCGGCTCTGTCGACTGGAGGGCGTGCGTTAGGATAAAGGTGCCAGGCCACCTTTGCATTAAATGCCCCTGCGATTTGGTCGGTTGGCGTGGCGATTTGGCCAAGGTTGCTTCTTGGTGAAGACTGGGCCTCGTGCGAGCCGAGGGTGTGTCCGTTGCTGGAGGGGGTCCTCGGGCGAGACGTAGATCCTCTGGGGTCGGCTGCCCAAGGCTGGGCCCGGGCGAGGCGTGATCGCGTCCCTCGAATGGACTGATCCTTGGCTTAATCGCACCCATCAGGCCTTTGCAGCTTTGTGCTGATGGGGGTTACCAGCTGAGATTTAGGAGTCTTGAGGGTACCCCTAATTATTGTAACACCCCAGGTGTTTATATTCCGCTCGACAGCGAGTACGGGTGTAAGCACGTAATCAGTGGATAAAACGGATGCTAAATTTTAATCATCCTCGTCTATCGCGATTTTAATATCGCATCTGTGCCGTCTGTCGCGAGTGCGACATCGTTTTTATTTTCGTCTATTCGGGCTCTTCCTAAATTTTCGTGATGTTCGGAACATCGTTGTTCCGAAATCGGTGCGTCCGGTGATTATTTAAAATACATCGCTCGCGCGAATACGAAATCAGAAGCTCGATCTATTCGGATGATTTTATCGCGGACAAATTAATTAGAACGGATATTGAGTATTCATAACTAATCTGTTTCCCTGTTCAGACAACAGATAAAATTATTGAGTTTTGAATTAAATCAAATTAAGAAGTCTTAATATATCGACTCTGATGTCGTTTGGTTTGGTCCATCGACATCTGGTTTAAAACACTATCTCATATATCGCATGCATTTCTATCCATTTGGACTATTCTAAATATTTTACGAAGTTTGAAATTTTTTAAAAAATCCTTCAAGATGTCGAGTCTACGCTGTTCAAATAGCATGTGATCTTCGTCAGTTTAAAGTATCGGTCCTGACCTCGTTTGGTTTGGTCCATGTGTTCCTCGCCCAGATCCAAATTTTTGGATATATATAACGGGTAGGAATTCATCTGACCCCCAGAATATTCACTAAACAAAATCCTATCCGAATATTGTGGTCAACCTTATTTTGGTTCGACCCTTTTGTACATCTTTTAGAACTTAATTTCAGTCTCGATCTCGTTTGATTCATTATGTTTGCGTTTTATCCGATCCCGATATTATCCGAGACAAAGATATTAACATTTGATTTTATAGCAGATAATACTGATCCGAAAGTATAATCCGGATCGCTTGCGTTACCAAGAAACCGTGCGCAAGATTAATAATTGGGATTATTCTTTAATGTGTTATTCTAGGTAGAGAAATCAAATAGGTTCGAAAAACAGATAAATTTTTATCCTAGTTTAACTAAATTAATGACGTCTTGAGTATCGTATCTTGATTGTGTTTTGATTTGTTCCATTTATATCTCACCCAACCTCTAATTCTAATACTAGTATTTTTGAGAAAGAAGAAAAGATCAAATAGAAAATATCTGAAATCCTTCCCCCGTTTAGTATTTTTGGCCACCGCACGGAACTTTTCCACGCGTTTCTCAGCTCCTGAAAAATCTCGTCGTTCTTATCTCTTCCCGGATTTTTTCACTACTCGGCAGCCTGTGGTTTTATCCCCCGCGAGATCATCTTTAACCTCTGCCGTTGAGCTCTCGTGGCCATCGATCTCTTTCCCCTGCGCGCTGCCAGCTCCCTGCTGCTCTCTCCTCCCTCCATCTCTCTCCAGCTTCTGCGCCCAAGCTGCCGTGCGTCCGACCGAACGGCTCTTCCATGCGCACTCCTTCTCTGCCCCTTGTTTCTCTGTGGCCGCGCCGGCGCTTCTGCTCGTGCTCGGCTTCTCAGGCGCCGGTCTGCGCTCCTGCAAGCCGAAGCTGCTTCCCTTCCGCACCCCCGTGGTCTCCAGTTCGCCGGCCGCGAGTCCCTGCCCATGGCCGCCGAGTCTCTCTGCGCGCAGCTCGCGCCCAAGCTCGTCCCAGCTGCGCCCCTGTTCCCTCACGGAAAGCCGGCGACTTTCTCTCTGCTCCATTTCCCTCGCGGCGTCAAGCAGGCCGACGCTCAGCTTCCAGCTCCTGCGCGTGTCTCTCTGCTCGGATTTAGCCCAGCCGCGTCGCTCCCTCAGCTTGCCGCGCCGTCGCGTTGCTGCTCGCCCTGCGCGCTCTGCTCGTTCATGGAGTTGCCCAGCTTCTCTGCTCGCCGATCGAATTCTTTGCGTTGCGCGAGCGTTTCGTTATTCCTGCGCGTACGCCGTGAAGTCTCTGCGCGCCGTGGCTCGATTCGTTCATCCCGCGCGCGTCAGATCGTTGGGTCGCGTCCTACTCGGCTCTCTGACACTTGGCCGTCATTGCTCCTATGTACGCGCGTGTCCAGGTTCCAGCTCGCGTTCAATTCACAGTGAGTAGTGCACGGTTTTCATCCTCGTCACGTCGATTCGTCGCCCTGCTGTGTCGTGTTCCAGGCCGTTAGATCACCGTTAATCTTGTCGTGCACAACACCGCCTCGAACCCGCCACATCCGTTGTCGGTTGTTGTTTTCATCGTCGTCTGGCCGGGAGTGTCGTCACTAGTTCACTTTCATCGCGGATGCTTAAGTCTCTGGTCGCGCGTCTTTCTATCTCGCGCGCGTGAGTTTGAAGCTCTGCACGTTCGTCGTCGAACCCGTCATCCCCTGCTCGACCCCTACCCCACCAGCTTGCCCCAAATACGATCCCGTCATCGTTCCGTGCGTCGGGTGAAGACGAAGCTAGCCGAGTAATATTCGCCGAGTGCGCGACAAAAAGCTCGAACCAGTCGTCAATCGCCTCGACAACAACAACATCCATGACCTCGCCGTTCCAATAATTTTGCCGCATCACCCTTCAAATCTGAGTCCTCGTCCATAGGATCGTCGTTGACCTCGCAACTTCAGCTCGAGTTAATTATGGTAAGTTGATTTATTATTCCCGTCGACGAAATAAATGATAGGATTAAATAGAAGAATTGATTGCGATGATTCTCTTGTTTATTACTCGATGTAGAGAATAAGTTGAATTTTATGGTTATACGATAAGTATATTGGTAAACATATATAATACACGGGTTAACCGGTAAATTAGTTTAGAAAGTTAATAAAAGTTCTTCTATCAAATTTTATAAATATTAGATGTCTAAAAATTGTGAAGTTAAAAGTTATAAATCGTTTAGGTGCTCTCTGAACTAGATATCATATTCTTTGTGTGTTAGTCGCTTTTATAATTGGAATGGATGGTGATTGCGACCTCGACTGTTTAGCTAAGTTGTAAGAACATGATTGTCGTAAGTAACAATATATCGATAATTAGTGTCCGCAGTGTCTCGTCATTAAATAGGTTATTTCTCTTTTGCGTAGTATCATAATGTCTGGTGTTATTATTCTTTATATGCATTCATGTGCATCATGCATTTCAATTAGGTACGATAAATAATCGCGTGTGCGGAAGATGTCCCAAGTCGACCCCAAGCGCGGGCTACTCCGCATGGTGAAGCTGATGGACAAACCTGAAGATGGTCGTCAAGTGGACGTCATCTAACAAACACTAACGTAGTGTTTATTCCAGGCAAGCCCCGGTGCATGCAACCCCTTCCTTGTGATTTTAAATAATTTTTGCACACTTTAAGTCTAGTGAAATGTGCATTAGGTTTATAGGAGTTGCTTGGAAACCCTTTGATGCATTGCCTTCCTTGATATCCATACCTTTATAGATACTTCTGGTGAAGTATCAAAAATATGATTTACAAAAATGCTTAGCCCTGCTTAAATCTTGTGGATAGAGGTTGTCTTTTGCAATACTGCCTAGCTCAGGGGTTATCCTGAGGAAGGATGGCTTCTACCTGCAAGAATATATTTTCATTGGGAGCATGGTGGGATCTTACTGCAAAGTTCCCTGTGATGCTCTTTTCATCCTAAGGAACACAAACAATCCTAAGGATGGAAGTACTTAAATCGGAACTTGGGTTAGGAACAGGTGATGTTCTACCCAGGTTGATTAAGGATTGGATGCGTATGTAGGCCTGCTGATCGAGGACCCTTTAACTGGTCACATGCCTCGTCATGGGTAAGCCTTGCCTCGGGCAGACTAAGGCCAGAATAAGATAACACGAAATGGGCGTGGAGCGGTGGCGAGAGTAGCGTGTACCCTCCGTAGCAAGAGGCTGGAAGGTGGTGTATCTGTGCTCTCGGTTTGCGTGAACCTGATCTGGTCTTAAGAACCTCGATGGCGGGTTGACATATGCAAGTGTTAAGTGCTACATATGTCGTGTGATCGAAGATCCTCAGCTGAGTATAATCGATTCGGATCGCCGTACCTTCGCGGTTATGAAGACTTGGTCACTGACCTACAACCTAAGTCTAGATGTGAACATTATGAATAAAAATGATGTTGTATTGATGAGATGGTGAAATTAGACCAGCTGCAAACATAGTCTATTAATACTTAATTTGGCGTTAAAATATTGAAAGTAAGGACTCACTTTAGTAAGCTATTTGTGCAAAAGTATCTAAGTTGATTCTTGCTAAAGCCTCTCCTTGATTCCCAATTCCAGCATACCCTTGAGAGTCTTTTCTTTAGTCGGGTAAGTCTTGCTGAGTAATTCCATACTCAGGGTTTTATTCCCTGTTGTTTTTCAGGTTCTAACCTTGTGCTGCTCTGATGGTGTTAAGTGCCGGTGGGCTCGGCCTTCTTATAAGTCTAAGTAATTCTTCTATACTTCTTATTGAGGATGGTCATTTGAGCTAGCATATATTTCAAACTTATACTTTTGTAACCACTCCGATAAAATAATATAAAATTTTTGTAACTTGTAAAATTTGGTAATAAGATTTCCGCCGCAAAAATATTGGTGTGTGTGATTTGTGTTACTTAATCCCACGGTTCTGGTTGTAAGTGGTTTATCCGATGTCCTTGGGGCAATCGGACAGATCCTGTTAAGTTATCTGGTGCACATGCATAGTCGTATGATGTCTTTGGGACAAGGATAGGTTCATGTGGGCCCAATAACTTGGAGGTTCTGCCACAATTATGGTCCCCGACAGTACCTGCGGGTGATTTGCTGGACCCGGACCCATTCGATAGGGTCCGAGGGCTCGGTGCCTCCCTCCGGTGGGATTCCATTATAAATCGTTCCCGCTGGTCTCGGAAATGTCCTAGGGTACCTCGGGAGCGTAGCCCGAGCCTTGGCCATGTAATGGACGTACCCAAGGTCATCCCTGACTCTGCGTGCTCTAGGGCGGCTGTCGAACTCTTCCGAGGGGCCAGCCTTTGAACCCCTGATCAGTAATGGGCTCGGAGCCCGAGTGCTCTGGGGCGGTTACCGAACCCCGGAGGACGCAACCTTCGAACCCCTGATCAGTAGGAGGGCTCGAGGCCCGTTTCCTTCGCCGAGAAGGATCCCTTTTCGAAATATCCCCTTTCCCGATCCCTGTGGCAAGAGAGAGAGGAAAAGGAAAAGGATATGAATTTAAATAATGTCGCGCACCTTTTTTGACGTGGTCATCATGACAGAGACAAAACGGCGCCCGCTTCGCCTGCCAGAGGTGTCGCTTGTCCTGCCAAGGAGTTAATGTGACGGGACGGGCGATTCGCGAGGCATCTGTTGCGCGTGCGCGGGTCGTTCGAGGAATGAAACATTGGTGCGTCGAGGGCTCCCCTGCCGCTTCGAGAGAGGACGCGAACCTGTAGGTGATTGGACCGCTGCTTCTGCACGCCTGTTGCTGCAATTACTGTCGGCCCGCCTCTGATCATATCGACCGTCGTGCCTATCTCCGCGGCTGAGTGACCTATGATTGTCGCACTTAATGGGCACTGTTGGGTCACGCGCAGGGCTGCCTTGAGTCACTGCGCTGGTTCTGCAGTCGAGAAGACGCAACATTGGCGCAAGTGGCGGTGCAGTTTCCTTGCACGTAGTGACCGGCGCGCCGGTTACATGACATGTGGGACCGGGCCTCCATGCTGGGCCGCCGGATGCGACGAAGCTGAAAGGGTGCACAACCGTAGTGTGGTTGCATGCATCTTGCGCGGCGGCCTGCCCTTTCGACCGCTGGTTTCGGCGAGGATGAGGGAATGCTTATAACCGTAGGGCAGTTACGTGCTTCGCGTGCAGCGGTTTGCCTTCTTCGCGTTTCGGGTCAGCTCGCATGACGTGTGGGACCCAGCCCCCGTGTCGTGGGGTGGGAACCCTGGAGCACGTATAACACCCTTAATACATCAATTGAAAATTACTTAAGTTATAGTATTAATTGTCAGTAAAAAAAATATTTATTTTCAAATAATTAAAATGGAGATATAAATAAATTGAACAATTTTGCATAGATAAAAATTTATGAAGTGTTTGTTATTTACGTGCATTTGGAATGATTTTTGATTACTCATTATTGATTTTAGATATTGAATAACATTTTCTCTTAAATGAAAATTCACATAACTAATATAATAATTATTAGTCTAAAAATAAATATTTTATTTATAAATAATTTTGGTTTAATTATTATAGATTTTAGGGTTATTTAAATATGTATTTCGAAATTAGAAAAGGAAAAAAAGAAAAAAAACCTTAACGAATCCAGCCCATTTTGGCCCATGAAGCCGGCCACTCCCTAACCCTAAGCCGCCGCTCACTTCTCCTGGCAGCCACCGTCGCCCTGCCCTGGTCCCAGCAGCGCGCCCACCCTGCTCCCTGTGGCCGCCGCCATCCAATCTCTCTCCCTCTCCCATTTCTCTCTCCTCCTCCCTGCCTCTCCTCTATGCTCCACGCGCGCACCCAGAACCGCGCGCAGATGGACGTCGCTAGCCGTGCCAGGAACCAGCGCCACCAGGACCAGTGCCCCTGCACGCGCCCGAGCGCCCCCGCGCACCGCGCGTAGCCCGACGTCCGCGCCCTACACGCCGCCTGCCCAGATGCCGACCGCGCGCCAAGACAGAAGCCGGCCGAGCCGCGCGCTGCCAGGCCCCGGCCCCGTGCAGGACCACGCCATGCGCGCCCAGGAAGCAACGTCAACGCGCACACTGCCCAGACGACCCGAGCCTCGACGCGCGCCAGGGACCGACCGAGCACACCCACGTCCCATGTCCGTTTCACCTGGTTATTGTTGTTCAATGCCGCAATGCCGTCATTTCTTCAAATACCTCCCTCCATTAATGGTACGCATGCTGCCGCTTGATCTTCCTCATCGTCTGTTACTCCCTCCGTAGCCCTATAAATTGTAGAACCATAGCTCTCGCCCAGTTCGCCCCCACACCCCTCCTCTCCCCCTGCTCGCCATTCCTTCTTTTTGTTGCTGCTGTCAAGCATAGCCACGCCATTGTTGCTCGCCCACTGCGCAGAGCCGCGTTATTGCTCACCTCGCGACAGCATATTGTTGTGCCGTTGCTGCTCGTAGCCTACGCGCCCTACTGGTGTCTATTCTACGCATTGGCCTCGTCGGAGTTCGTCCTCGCCGTTCACCGTCCGTTCGCGTCCCGCCATCCGAACACATCGCCGGAGTTACGCTGTCCGTCGTCGACGCGATCGCGCAGCACACCAACCGGACCATCCACGCCTCGCCTCACCGTGACCGAATCCCTCCATGCACCACAAGGTTGAAAACAACCCCAAATGTTGATTTATGTTCTAAAACACGTTTTGAATCAAGTTATGAATTATTGTTTTTGAGATTATGCGATTTGGCGATTCATGTGTATGATTCGATATATACGTGTAACCAAAATCGAACCCCGCGACAACACTTTTAATATGCGTAGGATTTTATAATTCTAAAAATGAACACGGTCACTATTCACTAACTTAGTGATTTTCATACTAGAAATGTTCATAATTAATTTCACTTTTGTGTGTGGAACGATAATTGTTAGTAGTAGTTTAAGTATAAAACTTATTTGCATGAAGAAATTGAAACAGACATCATGATTTTGATTTAATAGGATTTGTTATAGATGTTAAGTGTAGCCGTACTAAATAGTAATATGTCTAATAATGATATATGGCTTAATTAAGTACTCACATAACTAAAATGATAGTTAATACCAATAAATATAGCATTCATTCTAATTATCTAGATCATTTATTCCTACAATAGAATTAAAGGTAATTAATAGACTAATTATCCTTTATCATAATCAAACCGGTAGTCAATTTGTTCTTAACTAGATTTATGGCAGGATTAATGATTTTATAGAATTTAATCCACATTATATACGAATCACTTAGTTTTCTTAAAGGATAAAATAAGGTAATAAGAGTTTAAGTTCTTTTATAACTTAAAAATGTTACTTTATATATATGGACTTCAAATATAATATTATAGGCCATATGCTTTTTAATAACATTAAATGATGGTTATGCGTTCATTATCTTTTGCATAAAAATCCACTTAAGGCTCATAACCTAACTCGTCTTAAATAGATGATTAATAATATAATTATGATCTTTTCACATAAAACCTATTTAGACTTATATCTTAAATTATCATAAGTGAATGATTAACAATATGCTCCATAATGCTTCTACAATTAATAACGTGATTAGTAGCCCATTAACATTAAATATAACATATATCTTTTCTAAAATGTTAAAAAGGTTTGAATATTGTTATAACATGTTTTATCATCTTATAAACCCTTAATCTAGACGTATCGCGTATGACGTTTTATAAAAGATTAAAATTGATGAACCAAATATTTGTATATTTTAATTAATATATTTTAAGCTCATGCCTTATTTTATAAAGTATAGATCACACACTTTTGAAAAGAATACCTTTTTATTATAGCTCTTGCGTGTAATGTTTTTGAAAAGCGAACGCTCTTTTTGTTATGTTTTCTTTTAGCTTTTCGTATGGTGAATGTGGTATGTTATTGAGTGGTGTTTGCTCTTCTTGTTTGTTTGTGTGATATTCAGTGGTCGATCTAGTAGTTAAGAATCAAGATCTATTCCGATCCGTGGAAGAACCTTAAGTTTTCAATAAGCAAGGCAAGTGGACTTCTCCCTCTGCATACTCTATTTGATCCCAAACAATACATTTAATAAAGTTTACTCTTTTGGATGTATATGCATAATTTGACGGGTTACCTATTTAGATAACCTTTCCAACCTTATTCCTTGATCAGACCTGGGAATTATATTTTACCTTCGTAGCTATGGTATTGCTACAACTTAACTTTATGCAGTCACTCCCGCTTATGATATTAATGTTTCAAATGGTAAGTGTACATTGTTGTTGTTAACCCGATGGTTAAACAAGATTATTGCATATTAATTGGAACATGGTGTGACCACCCGGGAAAACAGTGCTACCATGAGAACTATCATGGCTCTGGTCTTGGCTAAATAACTAGGGAAGTCTTATGTTGGGTGTTGGTCGTGGTCGACCGGAACGAGGGCATCTGGCAAGCTCTTATAGTTCCGGCTCAGGCAGATTGGATACGAGCATAGTTCCCAAATCTTTACCCTGTGGTCTGGACTATAAGTTGGTTACGGTAGGTGTGCCTTATGCAGTTTGACCATTTCCAGCATTTGCGTAATGAGGACTCTAGGGAGAAGCCTCGTAGTGAGACCCTGGCCATTCACCTCGGAAGTGAATACGGGTCTAGCTAACCCGGGCAAGAAGGGAATCGCGACTCATGGGTAAAGATGCGCCACCTCTGCAGAGTGTAAAACTGATATATCAGCCGTGCTCACGGTTATGAGCAGCCTGGACTCCTCACATGATAATTGAACTTGAAGATGGAAATAAATCGAGATCCGATGATCTGCCAATGGTTTGCTTAAGTGGTTTCACTTAAGTGTTTTTGATATACTCTTATATATTATTTTTAATGGGAATACTTGGGATTCACACTTATTAGTAAGACAGGTGTTGTTAATAAAATGTTGACCAACTAAAATGCTTACTGCTCAACCTCAGCCTCACCTTGTTAGACTTGCATTAGTTTTTCCCCCACTTGCTGAGCCTCGACCATAAGTGAGCTCACCCTTGCTTAATTTTGATCAGAAGTTGCAGATGAAGATATGATGCTGAACTCCATGGATGCTAGTCTAGTGATACCCCCGGTCATCTTCCTGTGGATGGATGTCCATGCTCGCTGTACTTTGATGAATAAAGGTTAAGACATTATGTCTGTTTGAAGTGTAATATGTTAATATAATCGTTATTTATGCTCTTATGCATTGTTCTTTTGATATATTACACTTGTGACGTCAACATATGTGTGGAAATAGATCCTGGCACACATATGGTATGCGCTCGGTTCTACCCCCTGGAACCGGGTGTGACAGAAGTGGTATCAAAGCAATGTGACCGTAGGTCGCTAGATTAGTTAGAAATGGAAAGCCCAGTCAGTCGTTCAAAACTTGACTTAATTGTCTTTATAAAAATTTACTTTATATCAAACTCGTCTCTTTTATTTTCAACTCTTCTTATCTGATTCTTCATCTATCAGAAGGTTCTAATGAGAAGCATTGCAAGATGATCAAGCTAGAATTTCAGAACTTGAAGCGAAGTTTGCTAGAAGAAACCCTTTTGAAGCTATCGACGATGCCCTATTCTCTGTCTTATCCCCACTCCGCAAGAAGTTTTGTTATGGATCCCCTGGATCTATTATTTGACTTCTTGGCTAAGGTGATAGGATTGTTCTTTAGTATTAAGATTTTCGACTAGATCGGTAATGGCGATATTATATTATATTATAAGTGGTTTTCTAATCCCTAATATTGCTATATAACCCTTGACTTCTTATACTTTTGTTGTCTTGCCATTGTATTGCCACCCTTGTGCAATATCTACCTTGATATATTAAACTTTTGCCTCTCCTCGATAATGCTTTCTCCCTATTGAATTCTTATACTTTTGCTTTCATGCCATTGTATTGCCACCCTTGCGCAATACCTACCTTGATGTATGAAACCTTTGGCTCTCTACTCCTTGATAATGCTTTCTCCCTAACTCACTTCAAATCCTTGGTTGTATCATTTATCCTCACTTTAATAGTTCATGGTTATCTTATCTCACTCTTGGCCACCAACAAATATGTCTTGTCTAACTCCTTGATAATTCTTACCCAACTCCTTGACTTTATAATATCTTTCTTATTCCAAATCTTGTCTCACCTTTTGTTTTGGTTGAATGAGTAGAACTGGATTATGTTGTGCTGGTATGCTTGAGTTCATTGTCCTTTGTGTTCATGTTTGATTTGTTTCTTTGAAATGATTGTTGGTGTATCGTGTGATTTTTGTCCACAATGGCATCAGTTAGCTAGGTAAAACCATAGATAGATGGGTTTTCTCTGCTCTCTATAATCTATCTTTGCTCAATCCTTTCGTCCCTTCCATTCTTCCATACCCATACAGATGTCAGACCTTGGAATGTCAACTACAAGTGATGTCACTAAATGCAAATAATGTGGTGTGTTGGCAAGTCAAAACAACACTATAAATAAAACAGTTGATGAACAGACATTCAAGACACAAAAGGATGCACAACCAAACCAACAGACAAGTGAACTTGGAACATGTTGTTGTTGTGAGTACTATGGAATTCCTTGTCGCCAGATCAGTACAAACGAAAGTGAAACTACAAAACAAAAGAATGGGATTTTGTTTTCTGTCATAAAAAGTCAATGGTCTCCCCAAGAATAACTAATAGCAGATGCACTGTCAGACGATGAATTGCCAGGTTTTCCAAAAAGGAAACATCACAAGGATGCCCAGCCCCAAGAAGAAACACAGGAGTGTTACATTGATGGATGGACTATTACTTGCACACAGTTTCAGCCTCATCGCCGCATCAGGTCCAAGAAACAAAAAGAGAAACATGGAAAAAGTCAAGAATAACTTCAAGAAAAGCTTGCTATCAATGTGGACATGAAGGTCATTACTTCCATAACTGTCCTGAGAAAAGTTCACTACAGATCACCTCCGAGATGAAGCTATCTCAGTCATCAGACATGGAATATGAACAAAAAATGCACAGAAACTGCTACCAACAACATAAAGACAACTCCACCATATAAACCATCAGGTCGTGCTTGCTTTGGATGTGGTGATACCAGCCATCTTGTTAATGGTTGTCCAAAGAGAGATGTGGAGATCAATAAGGTCCAAAAGAAAAGACAACACCCTCAAACTCATGCATCAACAAAGAATAAACAACGGAAAGAGACCACAGGAAGGATAAGTTATGCAGTGACAGAAACTATTCCATTGCGGTGATTTTTGGAACACTAGTCATTCACAAAACCATCGCCATCGTGTTGTATGATCCTCGTATAACACATTCTCTTATTAGTGCCCAGTTTGCAACAAAGTATGGTATCTTTAAGTGTCCCTTAAGATCAAGAAAGACCATCAGTACACCCGAAGGAAAAATGTTAGTAAACTACATATGTCCGAAAGTAAGTATTAAAATCAACGGGATAGATTTTTCAGCTGATCTCCTAGTGATAGAATCAATGGGAAAGGATGTGATTCTTGGAAAGAATTGGTTACAAAGAACTAAAGCAGTAATCCAACATACTGAGAAAACCATGTGCTTGGAAACTCCATCTGGAGAAACAATAGTAGTTGAAGACAACCGACCTCCAGCTCAGATTGGTACATCTATCAAGGAAGAATAATATATCGTTTAGCTAGGAGGAGTATGTCTCACGGGAAAAAAATGTCAAGTTGTTGCCCCTTTGAGAAATTGTAATTGTGCTAAGTGATATATGAATAAATTTGGAGAATCTTTCGCACCTATTGTGTTTTGTCTCTTTATAAAGAAAATAAAGTATGGTGTCATCTATTATATGCAAACAATGTGATGCTCTACTCTAGTTGCCCTAAAGTCCCGCTCAAGATTTTCTCTCACATTGTGCTCAAAGAAATACTCTTGGATCAGAAAGATTATTTGGATATCAAGCTCTGAAATCTATAAGGTTCAAAAGGATCTATGTTAAGGATTATGACACTTGTACGCTCTTGTAGTATGATGAAGCTAGTAGAAATCTAAAACCACCCTTGTTCCTTAACTAATCTTATATTGGAAATTAAAACGTTGTGTTAGCTCTTTATCTTAATGTCATACAAGCCTCTTATGCAGTCTGTCTCACTAACTCTTTTACCCTCTGACTAGATGATGAACCCCAATGGAAATGAATTAAATGATGCCAACGACAATATTCCTACCTTAACAACTATGAACGAGAAAAATGAGTCACAGAGATATTCAATGAATGGAATGATGAACAACAAAAGGAATAGGAAAATGTTTGGATACATGATTAGTCCCCCTCAACCACAAGCAAAAACCACGAAACACATGGATACCCAAACAGAAGAATCAAGTCAGGCTCAGCTATATGAGATACAGACACCCAATCAAATCTCACCCCCTGTTGGTCAAGCAAAGTTGACTCGCAAAGAACTCAAAGCAAGAGGTGCTTGCTACTACTGCAAAAACGAAGGACATCTTATTCGCGAATGCCCCAAGAAGCGTCTAGACCGAATAAAGAAGAAAGCTACCAAGCATGACCTAAGCAATAGTTCAGAAGACCCACCATTTTATAAGTATAATGATGAAGGACGCTTGGTTAGTATACATTTCGGAGCAAAGAAGTAAGGAAGTTCCTTAAGTTTGGAAGAGTTCAATGTGAACCATGAACCTACGAGTAACCATATATCACCATTGTTTTCTTGCTAGCCTTCCCTAATCTCGAGGACGAGATTCTTTTTAAGAGGGGTAGATTTTGTAACACCCTTAATACATCAATTGAAAATTACTTAAGTTATAGTATTAATTGTTAGTAAAAAAATATTTATTTTCAAATAATTAAAATGGATATATAAATAAATTGAACAATTTTGCATAGATAAAATTTTATGAAGTGTTTGTTATTTACGTGCATTTGGAATGATTTTTGATTACTCATTATTGATTTTAGATATTGAATAGCATTTTCTCTTAAATGAAAATTCACATAACTAATATAATAACTATTAGTCTAAAAATAAATATTTTATTTATAAATAATTTTGGTTTAATTATTATAGATTTTAGGGTTATTTAAATATGTATTTCGAAATTAGAAAAGGAAAAAAAACCTTAACGAATCCAGCCCATTTTGGCCCATGAAGCCGGCCACTCCCTAACCCTAAGCCGCCGCTCACTTCTCCTGGCAGCCCCCGCTGCCCTGCCCTGGTCCCAGCAGCGCGCCCACCCTGCTCCCTGTGGCCGCCGCCATCCAATCTCTCTCCTTCTCCCGTTTCTCTCTCCTCCTCCCTGCCTCTCCTCTCTGCTCCACGCGCGCACCCAGAACCGCACGCCCATGGACGCCGCTAGCCGTGCCAGGAACCAGCGCCACCGGGACCAGTGCCCCTGCACGCGCCCGAGCGCCCCCGCGCACCGCGCGTAGCCCGACGTCCGCGCCCTACACGACGCCTGCCCAGATGCCGACCGCGCGCCAAGACAGAAGCCGGCCGAGCCACGCGCTGCCAGACCCCGGCCCCGTGCAGGACCACGCCGTGCGCGCCCAGGAAGCAACGTCAACGCGCACACTACCCAGACGACCCGAGCCTCGACGCGCGCCAGGGACCGACCGAGCACGCCCACGTCCCACGTCCGTTTCACCTGCGTTATTGTTGTTCAATGCCGCAATGCCGTCATTTCTTCAAATACCTCCCTCCATTAATGGTACGCTGGCTGCCGCTTGATCTTCCTCACCGTCTGTTACTCCCTCCGTAGCCCTATAAATTGTAGAACCATAACTCTCGCCCAGTTCGCCCCACACCCCTCCTCTCCCCCTGCTCGCCATTCCTTCTTTTTGTTGCTGCTGTCGAGCATAGCCACGCCATTGTTGCTCGCCCACTGCGCAGAGCCGCGTTATTGCTCACCTCGCGACAGCATATTGTTGTGTCGTTGCTGCTCGTAGCCTACGCGCCCTGCTGGTGTCTATTCTACGCATTGGCCTCGTCGGAGTTCGTCCTCGCCGTTCATCGTCCGTTCGCGTCCCGCCATCCAAACGCATCGCCGGAGTTACGCTGTCCGTCGTCGACGCGATCGCGCAGCACACCAACCGGACCATCCACGCCTCGCCTCACCGCGACCGAATCCCTCCATGCACCACAAGGTTGAAAACAACCCCAAATGTTGATTTATGTTCTAAAACACGTTTTGAATCAAGTTATGAATTATTGTTTTTGAGATTATGCGATTTAGCGATTCATGTGTATGATTCGATATATATGTGTAACCAAAATCGAACCCCGCGACAACGCTTTTAATATGCGTAGGATTTTATAATTCTAAAAATGAACACAGTCACTATTCACTAACTTAGTGATTTTCATACTAGAAATGTTCATAATTAATTTCACTTTTGTGTGTGGAACGATAATTGTTAGTAGTAGTTTAAGTATAAACTTATTTGCATGAAGAAATTGAAATAGACATCATGATTTTGATTTAATAGGATTTGTTCTAGATGTTAAGTGTAGCCGTACTAAATAGTAATATGTCTAATAATGATATAATGGCTTAATTAAGTACTCACATAACTAAAATGATAGTTAATACCAATAAATATAGCATTCATTCTAATTATCTAGATCATTTATTCCTACAATAGAATTAAAGGTAATTAATAGACTAATTATCCTTTATCACAATCAAACCGGTAGTCAATTTGTTCTTAACTAGATTTATGGCAGGGTTAATGATTTCATAGAATTTAGTCCACATTATATACGAATCACTTAGTTTTCTTAAAGGATAAAATAAGGTAATAAGAGTTTAAGTTCTTTTATAACTTAAAAATGTTACTTTATATATATGGACTTCAAATATAATATTATAGGCCATATGCTTTTTAATAACATTAAATGATGGTTATGCGTTCATTATCTTTTGCATGAAAATCCACTTAAGGCTCATAACCTAACTCGTCTTAAATAGATGATTAATAATATAATTATGATTTTTTTACATAAAACCTATTTAGACTTATATCTTAAATTATCATAAGTGAATGATTAACAATATGCTCCATAATGCTTCTACAATTAATAACGTGATTAGTAGCCCATTAACATTAGATATAACATATATCTTTTCTAAAATGTTAAAAAGGTTTGAATATTGTTATAACGTGTTTTATCATCTTATAATCCCTTAATCTAGACGTATCGCGTATGACGTTTTATAAAAGATTAAAATTGATGAACCAAATATTTGTATATTTTAATTAATATATTTTAAGCTCATGCCTTATTTTATAAAGTATAGATCACACACTTTTGAAAAGAATACCTTTTTATTATAGCTCTTGCGTGTAATGTTTTTGAAAAACGAACGCTCTTTTTGTTATGTTTTCTTTTAGCTTTTCGTATGGTGAATGTGGTATGTTATTGAGTGGTGTTTGCTCTTCTTGTTTGTTTGTGTGATATTCAGTGGTCGATCTAGTAGTTAAGAATCAAGATCTATTCCGATCCGTGGAAGAACCTTAAGTTTTCAATAAGCAAGGCAAGTGGACTTCTCCCTCTGCATACTCTATTTGATCCCAAACAATACATTTAATAAAGTTTACTCTTTTGGATGTATATGCATAATTTGACGGGTTACCTATTTAGATAACCTTTCCAACCTTATTCCTTGATCAGACCTGGGAATTATATTTTACCTTCGTAGCTATGGTATTGCTACAACTTAACTTTATGCAGTCACTCCCGCTTATGATATTAATGTTTCAAATGGTAAGTGTACATTGTTGTTGTTAACCCGATGGTTAAACAAGATTATTGCATATTAATTGGAACATGGTGTGACCACCCGGGAAAATAGTGCTACCATGAGAACTATCATGGCTCTGGTCTTGGCTAAATAACTAGGGAAGTCTTATGTTGGGTGTTGGTCGTGGTCGACCGGAACGAGGGCATCTGGCAAGCTCTTATAGTTCCGGCTCAGGCAGATTGGATACGGGCATAGTTCCCAAAGCTTTACCCTGTGGTCTGGACTATAAGTTGGTTACGGTAGGTGTGCCTTATGCAGTTTGACCATTTCCAGCATTTGCGTAATGAGGACTCTAGGGAGAAGCCTCGTAGTGAGACCCTGGCCATTCACCTCGGAAGTGAATACGGGTCTAGCTAACTCGGGCAAGAAGGGAATCACGACTCATGGGTAAAGATGCGCCACCTCTGCAGAGTGTAAAACTGATATATCAGCCGTGCTCATGGTTATGAGCAGCCTGGACTCCTCACATGATAATTGAACTTGAAGATGGAAATAAATCGAGATCCGATGATCTGCCAATGGTTTGCTTAAGTGGTTTCACTTAAGTGTTTTTGATATACTCTTATATATTATTTTTAATGGGAATACTTGGGATTCACACTTATTAGTAAGACAGGTGTTGTTAATAAAATGTTGACCAACTAAAATGCTTACTGCTCAACCTCAGCCTCACCTTGTTAGACTTGCATTAGTTTTTCCCCCACTTGCTGAGCCCCGACCATAAGTGAGCTCACCCTTGCTTAATTTTGATCAGAAGTTGCAGATGAAGATATGATGCTGAACTCCATGGATGCTAGTCTAGTGATACCCCCGGTCATCTTCCTGTGGATGGATGTCCATGCTCGCTGTACTTTGATGAATAAAGGTTAAGAGATTATGTCTGTTTGAAGTGTAATATGTTAATATAATCGTTATTTACGCTCTTATGCATTGTTCTTTTGATATATTACACTTGTGACGTCAACATATGTGTGGAAATAGATCCTGGCACACATATGGTATGCGCTCGGTTCTACCCCCTGGAACCGGGTGTGACAGCACGTCGGTGGAGACTTTGCCCGTGGCGCTTGGGGGTGCGAGTGAGGAGATCTACCTTTAAAAAGGGATCGACCCCCCGGGCGGTAGCCATGCCTTCACACTCCTCGCATTCATCGTGTCTTTCCACCTTTCGAGCCCCCAGATGGGGTGCACCTGTGTTGCCTTCTTCTTGCTGCTGTTGGAGGAGCGCAACCCCGTGGGGGTTGGCGCTCTCCAGTCGTTGCTTGGCTTCAAGGATTTTCATCACGTAGCCCGGCTGCATTCCCCCACCAATAGTCATCCAGGAGGATGACCACCTGCTTCGTGGCGGGGAAGGGCGAGCTAGGCTTGTGGCCGCTCCCTTGCCCTCAGCTTCAAGGATGTTCATCATCCGCGCTGAGGAGGAGGGTGCGCTGAGTCGGGGCCCACCTCCGCGTGGGCAGCGGCCCGCTCCTTCCCTCAGTGATCGAGGGAGAAGGGCGTTCGCCGTCCGTGGCGCTGGCAGCTGCCGCGTGTCTGGCTCCCCGGCCTGAGTGGCTCTGGCGCTGCTTCCGGTGCCACCTCCTATCGCTGGGGCGGAGCGTGGCTGCCTGTCCGCCGCACGGGTGTCGGTCGCGCCGTGCGCGGGCCGGCCACGTCCAGGTCCTCCTTGCGCCGTCGGCTGCACCGGGGGGTCGCACAACACGTCGTACGCCGCGAGGGCGGTACTCGTGTTCTGGGACAGCCTCGGCGAGGTCGGGAGTGAGGACCTGCCGGTGCGCATTGGGGCGGCCGCCGTTCGCTGGTGCGGTGTTGGTGGGCAGGTGGCCGCTGTCGTCAGTGCTGAGGTGGTGGTCGCCATAGGTGAGGCTTCCTCTACCGAAGCGGTTGCCTCCGCCGATGAGACCGTCAGTGCCACTTGCGCTTCGGACCTCCGACTCTTTGGCTTTAATGGCCGGTTCTCGTCCCCCGTGAGGGGATGTGAACGAGGGCCTTTTCACAGTAGCGTTTGCCCTGAGGCCATCGCTGCTGCTGTCTAGCCACCCGAGGCGGAGGTCGTTGTCGCGCTGCTAGTGCAGTGGTCGCCGGTGAGCCACCTGGGGTTTGTTATCCCGCAGGCCTTCTAGTGTGGAGGTTGTTCATTCCCACGGGAATGGAGCCAGAGTCCCGTTTGTAATGGTACCTTCTTGAGAGCAAGATGTAATAGCTTTAAGTACTAAGACATCTGCCGTCGGTCGGGAAAACCGCCGAGGGCGCTGCCGACGTCTAAGTCTAGGTACCATTGTTACCCCAAGTACGTGTGTTTGTTCTTTGTGGCTGCTGAGGCCTGAACATTTGGGTATAAAGCCATGTTTCTTTCCTCTTGTTTCGAGCATTAGGACTTGTTCGTCGGTAGCAGAATCACTTATCCGAGCGTGAGCTACCTTTCGCGGAAGGTGATGAGTGAGGTATCCATATCCCGGAGGCATAGGAGTCCCTCGGCTCGGTCGGCCTTGCCGCTCAAGGTCTTGCTTGCTCGTCTTTAGGATTCCGTTATCGACGCAGTCGAAATGCACGAAAGTCGTTTTGGTAGAAAAACTTTTCCGATGAAAGTTTTGGCGCAGAGGGTGCTCCCCCTTTCTGGACCCCGAGGCGACCGCTCGGGCCGGGACCCTTGCGGAGGGCCTGGCTGTGGCCGTCGGGTCTGCTTGGTCCGCCCAAGCTTGGGTCTTGCGGCAGCGTGTCCGGGCCGAAGGTATGTTCTGCTTGCTTCGTGACTTTGTTTCTGTCTCCATTCTTCTCCTTGCGTCTGAAGAATGTTGTCCTACTGTCTGCAGGGTTCGAGACGGCTCTTAACGAGTCCGTCAAGAACTGCAAGGTGCTCGCCCAGGCGGCTGAGCAAAAGGAGGCTGACCGTGTGGCCATGTCTCAGGCCATCTCGGCTTTCTGCCAGGCCTTTGGCCTCGACGACGTCCCCTCGGGTATGTAACACCCCAGGTGTTTGTCGTCTACTCGACCACGAGTGCGGACGTTAACACGTGATAGCGGTGAATGTAAATGTCACTAAATTTTTAATCATCTTTGTCTATCACGATTTTGATATCGTGTTTGTCTTCATCTGTTTAAATTGTCCTAATTTAGTTTGCAAAAATTCAGACTTTAGTAATCTTCCAAAACATCAGATCCAATATCGTTTGGGTTGAGCCATTTGAAAGCTCTCTTGTGAGTTTTGGTGTTTGGATGACAACTCAATTAAAGGACTAACAAGTGTACTAAGTGTTGAACAGGTGCTTAAGATAAAGTCTACAGGGTTCAACACAAGTGAACAAATGTGATGGTCCAAGAACTGGATTATGGATACATAATGGACATCACAAGTAAGATGGACATTGCAAAAGTGATACTCGGGTGCGTAGCTCGGAGACAACTGATCAAGCCAAGGACGGAGGCAAGAAGAGCTTCGAGGTACCAAGTGCATGGGAGAAGGTCAAGGAGGCTGAGGAACCCAAAGCCAAGGGTGAAGAAGAAGGCTTGCAAAGTCAAGGGTGATCGAGTTGAGAACAGCTACGACACATCAAGGATCACTACATAAGGACGTGACTTACAGCCAATGAGGTAACAGCTACAGTTATGTGGTGTAAGTCATAAGGCTCAAGATCAAGCTCTAAGAAGGAGATCAAGGTCACTAGAAGGAGAACAAGTGTCAAAACCAGAACTGGAAGCAACCCAAAAGAGCTAAGTTCACCTTAATCTTTAGTTTGGGTTGTTCCTATGTTTGGAGATGTTCTATGTGACCTTTGCAGGATGTTGGAGCCAAGAAATGTCAATCAAGATCAAGTCAAGCCGACTTGATGATTTATGAGTCCAACATCAGAGCTCAAGCATGTGAAATGCTATAGATGTAATAATTAAGAGAAGGTATGTTTCTAGACTTAGTACATTGGTTTTGTGGACTAATATACTTGTCTAAGTGTTAGAAACAGAAAGAAGAAGAAAAGGAAAGAGGTGCGAAAGGCTTGGCTGTGTTCAGCCAAGACTTAGCTCAGTCTGGCACACCGGACTGTCCGGTGGTGCACCAGACAGTGTCCGGTGCGCCAGGCTGAACTCCGGTGAACAGGCCGCTCTCGGGAGGAGTCTGGCGACGTACGGTTATAATTCACCGGACTGTCCGGTGTGCACCGGACTGTCCGGTGAGCCAACGGTCGGTCGCGCAATCCGCGCGTGACGCGTGGCCGAGCCAACGGTCATATGGGGGCACCGGACTGTCCGGTGCGCCAACGGCTCCAATACAGCAACGGTCGACTGCGCCATTTTGGGAAGGAAATCAGGCACTGGAAGGTGTCCGGTGGTGCACCGGACTGTCCGGTGCACCACCCGACAGAAAGCTGATATTGCCTTCCAAATGAAGTCCAACGGCTCCTAGGCCCCTTGGGTCTATAAAAGGGACTCCTAGGCGCCTCCAAGAGATTAACAAGCGCAGCCAACAAGTGTAGACTCCACTGGAATCAATTCTCACTCTCCCTCTTGTGTGTAACTCTATAGTTTGTGTAGAAGGCACAACTATAAGCCTTTAGAGAGAGGACAAGTGCTGCTAAGAGCTAGAGCAAGGTCTTGAGCGTATCGTTACTCTACCGAGGTGCTGCCGAGAAGTTTGTAAGCAGCCACGGTGTTGTTGTAACTCATCTCAATAGTGAAAGGCTCTATCTGTCATACTGACAGATCTGAGCAAACGGAGGAAGGAGTTGAAATAGACTCCAAGCCCAGGTGTGGCTCACTCCAACGAGGACTAGGCAAGCATTTCAGGCTTGGCCGAACCTCGGGATAAATCCTTGCGTCTGTGTGCTCTGTTCTGTACTGTATCCTGACTCTCTGCCTTACTCGTCTTTATATCTGCACTTTAATACTTATCTGTGGTATAAGCTTTATTTGAAGTGCAGGACATTTTGAGACAGGATCTTCTGTTCCGCTGCAACCTACTCGAAGAGTCTTCTCACTCCACTGCGTACTAAGTCTTCGAGTAGAGTAAGAATTTCCAGTTATAAAGTGATAATTTTTATTCGCCTATTCACCCCCCCTCTAGGCGACATCCAGATCATGTTCCCGGGTCAAAGGGAACTTTCAATTGGTATCAGAGCTAGGCCTCTCCAGTGTGGGCTTAGCCGTCCGGAGATAACGATGTCGTCACAAGAGGTAACTGTAGAACTTCTTTTAGGCGATGGCTCTAATTACAAATCTTGGTCTGTCTCTATTTATAATGCTTTCATAAGTGTTGATCCTGATTTGAGACAGATCTTTAGTAGAAGTATTTTTCCATCTGATATTAGTAAAAATCCCTCTAATGATGAACTAAGATGTTTATCTCTCAATCACCGTGCTTGCAACATCTTAGTTGATTCTCTTTCTAGAGGTGCTTATTTTGCCATCATGAGTAGTGATAATGACTTATTTGTTGATGCTCATGATTTATGGAATAGAATTAAAGTAAAATATTGTGTGGCAAATTGTACTGCTTCTACTCCCTATATTGCTTGTGATGCTAACCTTTCAAAGGGAGAAGATCAAGAACGATGGGCACCCAACGATGAATCCACCTCGTCAACAGGTTTGGTCTCCACTAATAATAAATGTTTTATTGCTAACAATGACGGTGGAGACAAAAGCCATGAGGAGGAGGAATATGAGGATGATAGCGAGGATGAATCTTCATCACCTCAAGGTACATTTTCCTATTTGGCTTCCACTGACATTAATGACAGGGAAAATGAGACCTATGATGTGGAAGAAGAGGAGATTCGCCGTTTCTACATCCATCTCAACAAAGAGGACAAGGCACTCTTGGTTAAGTTGTTGAGAAGGAACAAGGAACAAGGCGAGACGCTTCTCAGGCTAGAGGAGTCCCTCATCAAAACCAACAACAGCCTGGAGAAGATGACCAAAGAACATGAGGAGCTAAAGTGCTCTCATGATGATTTGGTCCAAAGGTATGAATATGTTTTAATTGAGCAAAGAAATAGTCATGATGCATTATCTAATATTGCTCAACTTAAAACGGAAAATTCTATGCTTAAGAGTCAAGCAGAAACAATGGACTTAGAAAAACGTGCTCTAGGTAAAAAGTATGATATGTTGTCATATTCTCATAATAAATTAGTTGATGACCATATCATGCTTAATGTTGCTCATGAGGTTATAATTGCAAACTTAAATTCATGTGAACCTCATTCTCGCACGTGTGCGCATTTGAATTGTATATCACCATGTGCTAACCCCTGTTGCTCAAAAGAAAGCCAATCATTGATTGAGCAACAAGTTTTAGGGTCACAAAAGAAATTCTGTGGGAACAAGAAGCAAAAACAACTGAGGAGAAGACACATTGCTCAACTCTCTCAAGATATCCACGGGCGCGTGGTGAAGAAGCTTGAGAAAGGAAAAACTGCAGCAAGTGTCAAGCTCAATAAGAAAAATGTTCCTAAAAATGAAGAAATCAACATGAGCTTGGAAAAAGGTAAAGATTCAATTAATCATGTTGTTTGCACTGACCTTCTCTCCATGTCATTCAAGTACAAAAAGGGAAAAGGAAAAAGGAGGTGTTTCAAGTGCAAGAAGTTAGGCCACCTCATCGCGTCTTGTCCGTACAAAGACAAGAATGAAGGGACAAGGAGTTGTTTTGGATGCAACAATAAGGACAACACGATCACTTCATGTCCGGTCATGAAGAATCAAGGATGTGCATCCTCCAAGGTGATCCTCACCAAGGAAAATGACACACAGCAAGCGTCATGTCAGGTTGAGCGACGCTTCTGCTACAAGTGTGGTGAGCAGGGTCATCTATCCAAGGTATGTTATAAAGGTAAGATTCCTAAGCAAGTGAATTTGTGTCAATCTTATTCGCGTAGGAGACCCAAATCATACACTTGTGCTAGATCTATAACGAGATCACTAGAACTAGCACAAAGGCAATTTGGGTACCAAAGGCACATTTAGATGATCATTATGGACCCATTCCGAGATGGGTACCAAACTGTGCTAACTAGACCATGCAGGTGCCTTGAGATGGACTGGAGACCATGGGAGAGCTTAAGACGGTTATCTAAAACTCTATGCTTAAGCTGTTAATCGTTTTGGTGTTTATTGACCCAAGGTTGAATTATTGTGAAACACTAATCCCATGTTCATCTCAAGTGAAATAAGGTGTATAGGTCCTTAATCATTATTGGTGAATCAAGTAAAGGACTTTGATGAGAATCTACAACTTGCTCTCCAAAGGACGGTACCCCGTGTATTTTAAGTACATAATTGCAATTTAGTATTGCTCTTAAGTTGGCTTGTTGTGCTACCTGTCTTTGGAGTAGTTATGCTTTATGATTGCCTGTGTTAAATGAATCATAATGATGTTTGCTTAATCATGACTGGTGCTATATAGGATATATCTTTTGTATCATTCATGGGTAGCTCTTTTATTTGTTATATCCACAACGATTAACTCTCTTGGTGTATATGGATAAACCTGTAACTTTTTGTAAGTCATGCTATGTGCAAATATGACATTTTGGTTAGTCCATGTTCACATGATTACCCTAGTTTGGTACTGTGTGAATTTCAAATCCATGTCGTGCCCTTTTTGAGCTATGAGGTGCATGAGCAAAAGGAGCCCTGATTTGGTGATAACAAGTGCTCTCATAAAGGCAAAGGTATGAAAAATGGAACTGTGCAATTTTATTGAATATCTTGAAGTTCCATTGATAGTGATCATAGTTGTGTTCTTGCATTTCATTAGTAGTATCGTGGCTTAAGAGATTTATGCCTTAAAATGTTGTTTCTTTTGGTGTACCTAAAGAACCTTCTTAACTATGATGTGCTTAGACATGATCATGTTGTTTTTCAATTAGTATATGTGATGCAATGATAGTTAAGTATGAAGCATGTCTAAGTTGCGTGTAAATGTTATACTTCCTGTGAGTATTCAATTGGCTTAGGTGCCACTGAGGCATGCATTGTTGTATTTAGTCAACCTTTCATTCAGCCTTCAATTGGTGTTAAGTGGCTTTTCATTTGATATTCAAATTGGCATCTCTGTGTGATGAAAGTGATAGAGTATGCCTTGACCAAGGTATGTTGTGATCCCCTCTAGTTCTAAGGAAGCTAGAATGTGCAAAGTGCAAGTCATTCAAATACTTGATGCACAACTTGAGGGGGAGCACACATAACTTGTGTCTTTTGAGACTAACTGTTTCTTGAGCAATCTTGTATAGTCTCTAGGTGGAAAAGAGAAGATGAGCAAGAAATGGAGCAATCAGGACTGGGGTACCTCTGTAAGTCAAGAAATTGGTATCTTAAGTCATGAGTACTTGCATATTTTTAGATTGCTCATGCTCTATAATATCTGGTGATAATAGATGCTTATTCTTAAATATCATGGAGCTATGATAATAAATGAACTTTGCAATTGGTATCTTTCAATTGGTAGCCGTGATAGTTTGCTTCAATTGACATCTTTTAATAATCATTAGAATAGAAGTTTCTTCTTGTGCCAAATACTATAACTTGTTCTAAGTTTGGTGTCTTAGCAACAAGAAAAGGTTAGGATAAAGAATCAGGCACAAGGGTGGAGAAGCTCTCGAGAGATTAAATACTTTCAAGATGGGAAGTACACTACAACATGGTAAAGGTACCAAAGGAAGTATTAATCTTTTTGCATATATGTATCTTACCTAAATGTTGATAGTGCATATGTTCAATAAGTAAGGGGGAGTTTTGATAGTCGTTTTTCCTCCTTAACACCCTGCTGTCCCTTGACATCATCCTATGTTTTTGCTTGAGTATGGTTTTTGGTGTTTGATGTCAAAGGGGGAGAAGTTGTGCATTAAAGCTTATCTCAACCTGAGAGGAAAGCTTATCCTAAGGGGTGATGTGTTAGTTTGAGCTTTGCCAAGTGTGTATGCTTCTTGCAGTATTATATGTGTGGCATCATATGGACTAGTGTTTCCGCTGCGATGAATTATTTGGCTTCTATAGTGTAATAGATAGTCATGTGGTTAATGGTGCTTTAAGATTATTAATTGGCTTCTATAGTGTAATAGATAGTCATGTGGTTAATGGTGCTTTAAGATTGCTTTAAATTAGTGTCTTAGTTTAAATTGGTATTAGTTTGAATTGGTATCTTAATGATGAATAGTGGTAGGTTGATCCACTAAATTGAATGGTGTTCAATTCTGATTATGTGCATTTGTGTGTTATAGCATCATGGTTTGATTCTTGACACAATGCATTCCAAAATTGCTAAGGTATAGAAATGTTTCGAATTGCCTAAGTATGTGCAAATTGGCGTCTGAGACCAAAATTATGTTTTTGAAGTAAGCACATATTTAGGGGGAGCATTCTATAAACTTAGAATTCAAAATTTGTGCTTCAAGTCTTATTCTTATGTAAGCTTTAATTGTGTTGCCATCAATCACCAAAAAGGGGGAGATTGAAAGCTCTCTTGTGAGTTTTGGTGTTTGGATGACAACTCAATTAAAGGACTAACAAGTGTACTAAGTGTTGAACAGGTGCTTAAGATAAAGTCTACAGGGTTCAACACAAGTGAACAAATGTGATGGTCCAAGAACTGGATTATGGATACATAATGGACATCACAAGTAAGATGGACATTGCAAAAGTGATACTCGGGTGCGTAGCTCGGAGACAACTGATCAAGCCAAGGACGGAGGCAAGAAGAGCTTCGAGGTACCAAGTGCATGGGAGAAGGTCAAGGAGGCTGAGGAACCCAAAGCCAAGGGTGAAGAAGAAGGCTTGCAAAGTCAAGGGTGATCGAGTTGAGAACAGCTACGGCACATCAAGGATCACTACATAAGGACGTGACTTACAGCCAATGAGGTAACAGCTACAGTTATGTGGTGTAAGTCATAAGGCTCAAGATCAAGCTCTAAGAAGGAGATCAAGGTCACTAGAAGGAGAACAAGTGTCAAAACCAGAACTGGAAGCAGCCCAAAAGAGCTAAGTTCACCTTAATCTTTAGTTTGGGTTGTTCCTATGTTTGGAGATGTTCTATGTGACCTTTGCAGGATGTTGGAGCCAAGAAATGTCAATCTAGATCAAGTCAAGCCGACTTGATGATTTATGAGTCCAACATCAGAGCTCAAGCATGTGAAATGCTATAGATGTAATAATTAAGAGAAGGTATGTTTCTAGACTTAGTACATTGGTTTTGTGGACTAATATACTTGTCTAAGTGTTAGAAACAGAAAGAAGAAGAAAAGGAAAGAGGTGCGAAAGGCTTGGCTGTGTTCAGCCAAGACTCAGCTCAGTCTGGCACACCGGACTGTCCGGTGGTGCACCAGACAGTGTCCGGTGCGCCAGGCTAAACTCCGGTGAACAGGCCGCTCTCGGGAGGAGTCTCGCGACGTACGGTTATAATTCACCGGACTGTCCGGTGTGCACCGGACTGTCCGGTGAGCCAACGGTCGGCTGGGCCAACGGTCGGCCGCGCAATCCGCGCGTGACGCGTGGCCGAGCCAACGGTCATATGGGGGCACCGGACTGTCCGGTGTGCACCGGACAGTGTCCGGTGCGCCAACGGCTCCAATACAACAACGGTCGACTACGCCATTTTGGGAAGGAAATCAGGCACTGGAAGGTGTCCGGTGGTGCACCAGACTGTCCGGTGCACCACCCGACAGAAAGCTGATATTGCCTTCCAAATGAAGTCCAACGGCTCCTAGGCCCCTTGAGTCTATAAAAGGGACTCCTAGGCGCCTCCAAGAGATTAACAAGCGCAGCCAACAAGTGTAGACTCCACTGGAATCAATTCTCACTCTCCCTCTTGTGTATAACTCTATAGTTTGTGTAGAAGGCACAGCTATAAGCCTTTAGAGAGAGGAGAAGTGCTGCTAAGAGCTAGAGCAAGGTCTTGAGCGTATCGTTACTCTACCGAGGTGCTGCCGAAAAGTTTGTAAGCAGCCACGGTGTTGTTGTAACTCATCTCAATAGTGAAAGGCTCTATCTGTCATACTGACAGATCTGAGCAAACAGAGGAAGGAGTTGAAATAGACTCCAAGCCCAGGTGTGGCTCACTCCAACGAGGACTAGGCAAGCATTTCAGGCTTGGCCGAACCTCGGGATAAATCCTTGCGTCTGTGTGCTCTGTTCTATATTGTATCCTGACTCTCTGCCTTACTCGTCTTTATATCTGCACTTCAATACTTATCTGTGGTATAAGCTTTATTTGAAGTGCAGGACATTTTGAGACAGGATCTTCTGTTCCGCTGCAACCTACTCGAAGAGTCTTCTCACTCCACTGCGTACTATGTCTTCGAGTAGAGTAAGAATTTCCAGTTATAAAGTGATAATTTTTATTCGCCTATTCACCCCCCTCTAGGCGACATCCAGATCCTGTTCTCGTGTCAAAGGGAACTTTCACCATTGATGTCTTGCCCAAACTCTAACCTTTGAAATCGGATCTGGTTCTGTAGAATCCATTTTTTTAATTCCCTCACGCCTGCGTCGTGCGCGTCCCTCTGCGGCCTGGCATTGTGACGTGTGGCGAGCGTTAACCGGTGTCTGGACAGCGCACAACCTCTCGCCCACGTAAACGATGCATGTCATCACTTTTGAAAGGATCACAATTTCGATGTTGTATCGATCTCGCGTATTTATTTCGCGAAATGTCGAGCCTTGTGTCTGTTTAAAATTTTATGGATTAAGAGAACATAAATTTGGAACCTCGACCCACTCTTGTGATTTTTGACCCGAGTAAAGTTTATTAGAAGCTCGGCGACAAGAGTGTTGATGTGAGATTAAATTTGACCGAGATAATTAGAGCCGATATTGAGTATTCATAATTAATTTGTTTTCCTGTTCAGACTACGGATAAAATTATCGGGTTTCGAGTCGAATTAAATTAAGCACAGTCTTAATATCTCGACTCTGATCTCGTTTAGTTTGGTCTGTGTGTTCCTCGTCCATATCTAAATTTTCGAATATAGATAACGGGTAGTAGTTATCAGACATTGAGAATATTCACCAAGTCGAACACTATCCAAAGACTGTCATCGATCTTGTCTTGGTTCAAATAGTTTCTGCATCTTTTAAACTCTAAATCCTGGAGCTATGTTCACCTGAAACTATGTTTATCTGTACATATTTGTTAAAAGAGAAGAAGGAAAATCCTATTTTTATTCTCCAACGATTATCCCTGCCGCCGCTCATGTGTTGGCCTTATCTCACTGCCGCCCAACCATTTTCCTCCCTCAAGCAAGCACGCAGCCTCAACTCCTCTCCCACCTCACGCACGTCTTCTCCCAGCCACCGCACAACAGCTTCCTTGCTCCACTCGGCACCTCTGCTCCTCCCATCCATGGCGTCGGCCCTGCTCCCTTCTCCTCAAGCAGCGCCCGAGCTCCATTCCTTGGTCTTCCTGCTCGGCGCTAGGTCCTAAGACAAGCTCCTGTTCTCCATCCATGGCGCCCAGGCGAGCAGCTCCCCTTCTCCAGATCCATGGACGCCATCCCCTCCTGCAGTAAGTCAGCAACCGCTTCGTCCTCCTCCTCAAGCCGAGCTCGACATCCCTCGCTGCTGTGCTGCTCACCATGATTCGATTTGGGGGCTGCAGATTTGGAGAAGGCGGAGTCTCTGTGCGTTGCTCACCAAGTGCTCGATGGACAACCTGAACCTGAGACCATCGTCGTTTTTGTGGTCTTCGAATCAGATTCAGTTTTGGTGAGTCCTCTCTGTCCCGCACCCCTCGGTTCGTTAAATATCAAAAAATGTGCATTTAAATATGTGTGTAAATCACAGCCCTCCGTCGATGTCTCGTCTCTCCTTCGCTGCACCATCCTCGTCCTTATCTATTGGTAAGTCCGAGTGAGAGAGCGTCGGTTATATATTGAGTTATAGCGAGATGAATTTTAAAGTAGTGATTTTTGTCGCATCTAGCAATTGATTATTAATATGGTGATATGTTATTTATGCCCGTGCTCGTAGCGTATGATCGAAGCCATGCATGTGTGATGGTTGAAGATTCTTTTTGGAAAACAAAGGAAGCTTTAACGCATCACACATCTAGTGCTCGACTGGATGATTGAATCACAACAGCAATCCAGGCTATTCCCGTCGGCCGGGTACCGACGGGATTTACTCTAAAACCGACGGGATTTAGCTATTCCCGTCGGTTTTAGAGTAAATCCCGTCGGTACCCGGCCGACAAGAGCTACCCGACGGGGATTGCATTAACTCCCGTCGGCCCCGACGGGAGATAATTAACTCCCGTCGGCCCTAGGTAGCCAACGGGAGTTATCGCGCCCCGGCCCAGGGCTGACGTGGCGGGCGCTTAACTCCCGTCGGCCAGGGCATGGGCCGACGGGAGTTATGGGTCCGCCACGTCAGCCCTGGGTGCCGGGACGGGGGAGCGACAACTGCTATCGGCTTGGCTAAGCCGACGGGAGTTATCCTGGACAGTACCAGTTTAACTCCCGTCGGCTTTGCAAAGCCGACGGGAGTTAAACTGTCCCCCCCCCCAAAAGCCCATATTTATGATCAATGGCACAGAAAATATACACAATATCATCATGCACATTCACACATCAATCACATTCATCCAGGGCCTCAATCACATCCATCGACACACACATATATAAGAATATTCATCCACATTCATCCACATAAGAAGTGTTCATCCACATAAGAAGTGTTCATTACTGAAAAGGTAGAGATCAAAGTGTTCATTACTGAAAAGGTAGAGATCGAAGCACATTCACGAACCGCCGCGGCTAGGGTTGTTGGAGCTTTGGCCGCTGCCTCCGTCCGGAGTTGGGTACGCGAATAGGGAGTTGACGAAGCCATCCATCGTTCCACTTCCTTCCTGATTGTCCTATGGAGCGAGAATGCAATTTGTCAGAAATCGTACATATTAACTGCTGAACTATCGGCGATAGCTATAGAGTTAGAATACAAACCTGTGCTCCAGGGGCAGGTAGCTGTGCCGGCGGTGTGCTAAACTGAGGTTGCTGCGGCACAAGTCCCTGTTGAATACAAGAATAATACATATTCATGTGAGTGCAGTGCGGCACAAGTCGTCGTTTTTACTATGTAACTAGAGAATGGACATAGAATTTCTTACCGGAGGTGGAGGAGGGCCCATAGGGATGAACGTCCATTGCGGCGGAGGCAGAGGGGCCACGTACGGAATGCCCTGCTGCTGAGCTAGTAACTATTGACCAAGCATATTAGTAGTACGCATTGGATGTGTAAAGCAATGAATAAACAGTAATAATGCAATGGGCTTACTTGAAGCATCTGCTGTTGCTGCACGTGGACTGAGGCATAGTACTCACTTTGAGCCCTCAACTGCTCAGTTTGAGCCCTCAACTGCTCATCGCGCTGACGGTTCTCCTCACGTAGCCTCACGATCTCAAGCTCTTGCTCAGTGAGCCGACGAGAGCTACGACCGGAGCTCCCGGACCCGGATGCCGACCGCCGAGACGCTCTAAAATCCGTCGTGTTGATCATTCCATCAAAGAGAGAGAATCTACAATTGTTGTCAAAGAAAGATTAATTAAGGCATATGCTCATGTCACTATATAAATGGCATGTAATGTAACATCTCACCGTCCATGTGCCTTTCCTCCACCGGATTTATGCACGGCTTGAGCATCGATCGGCATGGTCCTCCAATCGCAGTCTTCTCCGTGACGGTCCTTCATCTCTTCCGCATATGCCGCCTGTATCGATTATATAACCTTAGTTAGTACGTTGCGAGCATTAACCGAATATTGAGGACAACAGCTCACCAGACGCTCCCTTTGTGTCTGGCTGCACAAAGGGCTGGAAGGGTCGCTTCCCCTATGGCCAGCTTCCCACACCTCGATGGGAGTCGGCTCGCGACCTAATTGAGCTTCCTACAACACAGAGTTAGTACAATAAATGAATATATGACATCTCAACATATTTGTTAGTTTTCTTACCAGGCGTTTCGCCTTTCACGTGAAGTTGTCGCCACCGAAGGTGTGGTTCGGCATGGTGCCTCGATTGTCCCTGTGACTTTTTGACTTCTGTTGGAAGGCTTCAGAAGCCCATACCCCACACCAAGCTACGTAGGCCTCTGGCCGGTTAGACATCCACGGAACCACCACCTTCATAAAAACAAACATATATCAGTACCTATTCAAATGAAACAAACACAAAGGAAAGGATTGAAATATAACCTTACGATACTCTTCCTCGCGAAGGTATATACTCGAGGCTTGTGGGGGATAGATATCCCCTGGGTCCACTAAAGAAGTAAAAGGCCTCACGAAAGACCCAAGGGCCCAATAATTCGTAAGGTCATTCTTTCGTGGGCCTAGGGAAAGACAACCGACAAAGAAGAGAAGACGTGAGACTGGATTGGAGCAAACCCGGACGGCCCACAACGTCGAACGAATAAATCGCAACAGAGACCCGACTTTCCCGCGCTGAAGCCCCCATGCAGCGGAGCCATGCGAGGATAAGTCGGCGAGGGTTACGTAGGGATAAGCTCAAGAGGTTCACTATCTTTTAGCTACTTGACGTTATCATATCACATGTACTGCCCCACGGTCGAGTATATAAGGCCTAGGGGGCACCCCTTCAGATCGATCGACCCTACTTTACTTAGCCACCCACGTAAACTCTCTGTGCTTTCAACTCAGAGAGTCCTCCTGTAACCATACTCGAACACTCATCAGGACGTAGGGTGTTACACATCTCTAAGCGGCCCGAACCTGCAAATCTTGTCCATTGTCCCTCGTGCGATCGGCACGAACCATTTTGCTACAGTCGTCGACACCGTCCTACTCCTAAAAACACCTTGAGGGGCAACCCCGGGTGTGCGGTCGGACCCAAAACACCGACAGCTGGCGCGCCAGGTAGGGGGTGTGTCGACGATCCAAGCTAGCTTAATGGCCGTCACCTTCCACAGCAAGATCACCATGCGTCCCGGATCTGTATTCTGCTTCGGGACGATTTCATCTATAGCGGATGAAGAGGGAATTCTACACCGCATTGCGGATCTGCCGGAAAAGAAGTTTCCTCCAACAAACTCCGAGAATGCTGGAAAAATGCTACCTCCGGCTCTTCGGAAAAAGATCGTCTCCGGGGAGGCTGGAGCTAGAAGCTCGCTGACCCGGAAGACTCCGCTGTCTACTTCCCCGACGAAAGAGTGGACACGGGTCGCGAGAAAGAAGGAGACCAGGGAGAGGCAAGTCGTTCTTCCCGTTCCTCCGGCCTCAAAGGAGAACGGAAAGAAAGTCGCCACGATAGCAGTACCGTTCTACCCCGACGTCCTCTTCATCGGGAGAGTGGAGTCGCCCGCCGTCTCTGACGACGAACCGACCGCGCCTGGAGAAGAACCACCTCAACGAGAATCCCGCCGACGGAGGAACCGACGCAGGAACGTTCGACGACATCACGCGGCCGGAGAACGGGATCCGGAGCAGCCTGTCTCGCGAGACGAGGTCTCAGAGATAGGGGAAACTCCGGAAGAACGCGTCTTCAGGGAACGAAGGAACTCCCGACGACGTGATCGCCGACGGATTCAGGAGCAAGCCGAGCAAGATGCAAGGCAACGCCGGGAGAATCCGCTCTTCGGGCGCAACCTGAACCCCGACTTCGCCCGAGCTATGAACACGCCGAGCGAGGTCGGAGGCGTTCTAGCTCGGATAGCTGACGGACTTCCTCGGACTCCTGACGCCGAGGGATACCGACGCCTGTTCACTCAGGCAGCCAACCATCTTCTACCGCTCGCTCACCCGCCGAACGATTTGCGACACGCCATCAACAGTCGCCGAGACGCGCGAAGCTCTATCAATGCTTCGCGCGAACGGCGGCATGAGAACGAAATTCGCCGTCGAGAGGAGTATGACCGAGATCATGGCTTCCCGACTCAAAGCCAGGCCACCAGGACTGAGTCGGCGACAGCTTCAACTGGCGGTACCACCCGGGGACGGTCGAGGAACCACCACCACCACCACTCCCCTCCCCGGGACAGACGTCATCCCCGACGACAGGAGGACACGTGCGGAGTATCCGCTCTCACTCCGCGCCTTAGGGCCATCCAATGGCCTCCCAACTTCAAGGTATCCAATGTCGACAAATATGAACCTAAGCAGGATCCAGGGGGTTGGTTAGCCGTCTACACCACCGCTGCTCGGGCTGCCGGAGCATCCGAAGACGTCATGACTGTCGGTGTTTTGGGTCCGACCGCACACCCGGGGTTGCCCCTTAAGGTGTTTTTAGGAGTAGGACGGTGTCAACGACTGTAGCAAAATGGTTCGTGCTGGTCGCACGAGGGACAGTAGACAAGATTTGCAGGTTCGGGCCGCTTAGAAGTGCGTAACACCCTACGTCCTGGTGAGTATATGAGCGTGGTTACAAGAGGGTCCCCCGGATAGAGGACGTAGAGAGTTTATGTGTGTGGCTAAGTAGAACAGGGGCGATCGTTCTGAAGGGGTGCCCCCTAGGTCTTATATATTCGACCGTGGGGCAGTACGCGTGAGTATGATAACAACAAGTAGCTAAAAGATAGTGAACCTCTTGAGTTTATCCCTACGTAACCCTCGCCGACTTATCCTTGCATGGCTCTGTTGCATGGGGGCTTCAGCGCGGGAAAGTCGGGTCTGTTGCGATTCATTCGTTCGACGTTTGTGGGCCGTCTGGGTTTGCACTAATCAGTCTCACGTCTTCTTTTCTTTGTTGGCTGTCCTTCCCTAGGCCCACGAAAGAATGACCTTACGAATTATTGGGCCCCTGGGCCTTTCATGAGGCCTTTTACTTCTTTAGTGGACCCAGGGGATATCTATCCCCCACAATGACCGCGTATCTACCCATCGTCCTTGGGCAAGATGCGCTGCAGTGGCTACGACATCTACCCCGACACTGCATCGACGACTGGGGAGACTTCAGTCGACGTTTCACCGCCAACTTCCAGTCTCTCTCCGACAAGCCAGCGCAACCATGGGACCTCAAATCCATCAAGCGCCGGGGGGATGAGACTCTCCGGTCGTACCTCAAAAGGTTCCAGACCATGAGAAACCGCATCCCCGAGGTCACGGAAGCGGCCATGATCGAGGACTTCTATAGAGGATCCAATGACTCGGCTTTCGTCCGAGCCATACTACAAAAGGCGCCGACTACCTCCGAGGAGCAGTTCCGGGAAGCCGACCTCTACATCACCGCCGACGAGCGGGCCCAGGATCTCATTGGAGGAGCAAAGCCTGCACCGATAGCACCACGACGCGACGCGAACCAGCCACCCGACAAACGCTGGGAGAAGAGGCCTCGTGAAGAAGTACACGCCGCCGGACCACCCGCCTCTCGCGCCCGAGGAGGGCCTCGTGGAGGCGAGCGCACGCTGGACGACATCCTCGACGCCCAGTGCCCGTACCACAAGGACATGCGCCATACTCTCCGTAACTGCCGGGACTTCAAGCACTCCGTCGGGCACGGCCGACCCTTCCAACCTCTACCGCCTCCTCCGCCGAGGGGAGGACCAGATGAACCACGACAGCCCCATCAGCAGGAGGAGGGGGGAGGAGGAGCTTTCCCACGCGTTGACAGGGAGGTCAACGTCATCTTCGGTGGACATGGGTCGCAGGAGAACAAAAGACAACAAAAGCTCAACGACCGCCAGATACTGGTGGCGACCACCGGACCGCTCGCCCCATACCGGTGGTCGGAGCACCCGATCACTTTCACTCGGGAGGATCAATGGCTCAACTTCGACCATCCAGGCAAGTACCCACTCCTCGTCGATCCGGTGATCCGAGAGAGCCGGGTAAAGAAGGTGTTAGTGGACGGGGGGAGCAGCATCAACGTCACCTTCCCCCGTACGCTCCAAGGCTTGGGAGTTCATCTCAAAGAGCTCCACAAGTCAGACACTCCTTTCTTCGGCATCGTGCCGACGGAAGGGGAATACCCGCTGGGCCACATCTACATGCCGGTCACCTTCGGGACTCCGGAGAACTACAGAACCGAGTTCCTGAGGTTCGAGGTGGCGAACTTCGACTGCGGGTACAACGCCATCATCGGGAGGCCGGGGCTGGCCAAATTCATGGCCATTCCGCACTATACATACATGATACTGAAGATGCCAGGACCGCAAGGAATCATAACTGTGCGCGCCGACTTCCAAGGCGCCGCAGAATGTTTCCGAGTGGCCATCCAAGCAGCCCTCACCACCAAGCCGTCAACGGTTCCTTCTACGCCGGCGAACTCTAAGCCTGAGGAAGACCTCGCCGTACCGGCAAACGAAGCTCAGGCCGTGACCTCTATGCGGCCGACTGAAGAAACCAAGCGGATCAACCTGGGGTTTGCTGATGAGCGCAAGACAGCCATCATCAGCTCCAGTTTGAATGACAAATAGGAAAGCGCGCTCGTTCAGTTCCTGCAAGATAACCGAGACGTATTCGCATGGCAACCTGCGGATATGCCGGGAGTCCCAAGAGAACTGGCCGAGCACAAATTGAAGGTCTATCCTCAGGCGAGGCCGATTCGGCAAAAGCTGCGTCGTTTCACGCCCGACAAGAGAGAGGCCATTCGTGCCGAGTTAGCTCGCTTGGTCGCGGCTGGATTTATTAGAGAAGTATTACACCCCGAGTGGTTAGCCAACCCTGTTCTTGTACTCAAAAAGAATAAAGTGGATTGGCGCATGTGCGTCGACTACACTGATCTCAACAAACACTGTCCGAAGGATCCCTTCGGGCTCCCGAGGATAGATCAAGTGGTGGATTCCACCGCTGGATGTTCTGTGCTGTCTTTCTTAGATTGCTGTTCCGGGTATCATCAGATCAGTTTGGCAAAAGAAGACGAGGAAAAAACGGCGTTCATCACCCCGTTTGGTGCTTTCTGTTATACCTCCATGCCGGTCGGCCTCAAAAACGCTGGAGCGACTTATCAGAGAGCCATTCAAACATGCCTAGCCGATCACTGGGGCAAGCGTGTGGAGGCTTACGTTGATGACGTGGTGATCAAAACAGAGAATTCGGAAAACTTCATCGAAGATTTACAGCTGGTTTTCAACAGCTTGAGAAGATATAGATGGAAGCTCAATCCTGAAAAATGCGTTTTCGGGGTACCAGCAGGAAAGTTGCTCGGATTTATCGTCAGCCACCGGGGAATTGAGGCTAATCCAGAAAAGATTGAAGCTATCATGAAGATGGAAGCTCCTCGGTCACAAAAGAAGGTTCAGCGACTCACTGGATGTATGGCAGCTCTGAGCAGATTTATATCCAAACTGGGAGAGAAAGGTTTGCCATTTTACAAGCTACTCAAGAAGGTGGACAAGTTTCAGTGGACTTCAGAAGCACAAGAAGCTTTAGATGCACTGAAAAAATTCTTGACGACACCACCAGTATTGAAACCGCCCCGGCGAGCTACGCCGACTCAACCGGCTGAAGATTTGCTGCTGTATATCTCTGGCACAACTCACGTGGTAAGCACTGCGTTGGTAGTCGAGCGAGTGGAAGAAGGGCATGCCTATCCGGTACAACATACTGTTTACTTCATCAGTGAAGTTCTAGGTCCCTCGAAGAAAAAATATCCTCAGGTTCAGAAGCTATTATATGCAGTACTTCTAACTGCCCGCAAGCTGCGTCACTACTTTGACGACCACAAAGTCATAGTAGTTACTGGTTTTCCAATATGGGACATTCTTCACAACAAGGAAGCCATTGGCCGAATAGCCAAGTGGGCTTGCGAGTTGGGATCCCATGATATCGAGTTCCGACCTCGCACTGCCATCAAAACTCAAGCACTGGTCGATTTCATATCAGAGTGGACAGAACAGCAAGTTCCAGACAATCCAGAAACGACAGAAGTATGGCGAATGTATTTTGATGGCTCGCTGAAGCTGCAGGGAGCAGGAGCAGGGATTCTCTTCACCGCACCTGGAGGCGAACACCTCAAGTATGCTCTCCAGTTGCTATTCCCGGCCTCTAACAACGCAGCCGAGTATGAAGCTTTGATACATGGATTAAACATCGCCATATCACTGGGCGTCAAGAGACTGATGGTATATGGAGATTCTCTGGTAGTCATCAGCCAGATAAACAAGGAATGGGATTGTTCAAGTGCTTCAATGGGAAAATACAGCGCCGCCGTCCGAAAACTGGAAGATAAATTCGAGGGTCTGGAGTTTCATCATATAGAAAGAGATCGGAACACGGCGGCCGATGTACTGTCCAAGCTCGGATCCGGTCGAACTCAGGTCCCGCCCGGGGTCTTCGTGCAAGAAATTCTCCAGCCGAGTATCTCGACGGATCAAATAGAAGAGTGCAACATCATAGATCAACCCGAGTCAGACTCTGACGATTGGAGACAGCCGATTATTAAGTATATAAAGAATGAAGAAGAACCAGATGACAAGAACTCGGCAGAACGCATTGCCAGACAATCAGCTCACTATACACTCATTGGGGAGGTATTATACAGGAGGGGCGCGTCAGGCGTCCTCATGAAGTGCGTTCTCCCGTCCACCGGGAAGCAACTTCTGGAGGAAGTCCATGCAGGGCAGTGTGGAGTACATGCAGCATCCAGAACACTAGTCGGGAAGGTTTTCAGGTCAGGATTCTATTGGCCGACGGCGAAGAACGATGCAGTCGAGTTAGTTCAGAGATGCGAAGCTTGCCAATACCTGTCAAAGCAACAGCACATGCCAGCACAGCAGCTACAGACCATACCAGTAACTTGGCCCTTCGCATGCTGGGGATTGGATATGATTGGACCTTTCAAGAAAGCTCAAGGAGGATATACCCATGTATTGGTGGCAATTGACAAATTCACTAAATGGATAGAGTTCCAGCCCATTGCTTCTTTAACCTCTGCTAAAGCCGTGGAATTCATACAAAGCATAATATTCAGATTCGGGATACCAAACAGTATCATTACTGACTTGGGATCCAACTTCACCAGCTCAGAATTCTTTGACTTCTGCGAGCAAAAGAGCATTCAGATCAAGTACGCATCCGTAGCACATCCAAGAGCCAACGGGCAGGTTGAGCGAGCCAACGGAATGATATTGGAGGCACTCAGGAAAAGGGTCTTCGATAAGAATGAAAAATTCGCGGGAAAATGGATAAGAGAACTGCCTTATGTTGTTTGGAGCCTGAGAACCCAACCTAGCCGGGCCCTGCATGGAAACACTCCTTTCTTCATGGTCTATGGGTCGGAGGCAGTGCTACCTGCTGATCTCAAGTTTGGGGCGCCAAGATTGATCTTCGAAAGCATAGCAGAAGCCGAAGCCACCAGGCTGGAGGATATTGATGTACTTGAGGAAGAACGACTGAATGCAGTAATCCAATCGGCACGATACCAGCAGACTCTAAGGCGCTACCATGACAAAGCTGTGCGGCAACGTTTCTTTTCGATAGGAGACCTCGTCCTCCGCCGAATTCTAACGGGGGAGGGACGGCACAAGTTATCACCCTTATGGGAAGGGCCATTCATAGTAGCAGAGGTCACTCGGCCCGGATCATATCGCCTCACCCAGATGGATGGCACAGAAGTTGGGAACTCCTGGAACATAGAGCACCTCAGAAAGTTTTACCCCTAGCTGTATTTCAAAACAGCTGGAGCGACCATGTATTCTGTAAAATGGAAATACGTCATCAATAAAGAGAGATTTCAAAGAAATTCGGCTCGTTTACGGTTGACTTGCATTCTTACTTAATTCGGGGTGACCACTATGCCCTACAAACGGAGCAATCGACTTAAGTCGGCAACGACTTGAGGCGGTGCAACATGCTCACGCTTACTTAATTCGGGGTGACCACTATGCCCTACAAACGGAGCAATCGACTTAAGTCGGCAACGACTTGAGGCGGTGCAACATGCTCACGCTTACTTAATTCGGGGTGACCACTATGCCCTACAAACGGAGCAATCGACTTAAGTCGGCAACGACTTGAGGCGGTGCAACATGCTCACGCTTACTTAATTCGGGGTGACCACTATGCCCTACAAACGGAGCAATCGACTTAAGTCGGCAACGACTTGAGGCGGTGCAACATGCTCACGCTTACTTAATTCGGGGTGACCACTATGCCCTACAAACGGAGCAATCGACTTAAGTCGGCAACGACTTGAGGCGGTGCAACATGCTCACGCTTACTTAATTCGGGGTGACCACTATGCCCTATAAACGGAGCAATCGACTTAAGTCGGCAACGACTTAAGCCGGTGCAACATGCTCACGCTTACTTAATTCGGGGTGACCACTATGCCCTACAAACGGAGCAATCGACTTAAGTCGGCAACGACTTGAGGCGGTGCAACATGCTCACGCTTACTTAATTCGGGGTGACCACTATGCCCTATAAACGGAGCAATCGACTTAAGTCGGCAACGACTTAAGCCGGTGCAACATGCTCACGCCTACTCAAACCCAGGGCGACCACTATGCCCTACTAACGGAGTTATCGGCTTAAGTCATTGATGGCTTAAGCCGGTATAGCATACTCGCGCTTATGCAATTCAGGGGATGACTTCCATATCCCACAAACAAACTTCATAATTATCGTGCAGCATTACCACAAACTTGCGAACTAATAAATTCTGATACGATAAGAAAGTAATCATGACATTCGAACGATAAGCTGATATCCTCTAAATGAGTACTTGATCATACTAATCGCGCGCTCATGGCACGCAAAATGTTTCTCTATTTTCCAATATCTTTCTCAGGAACGACCGACGAAGAAGGGTGATTCGAAGAATCGGGGGCGGCATGCACGTCGGCCTTTATATCTTCAGGAACTACCACTCCGGGTCTCCTCATCAAGATTCGTCCTGCTCGAATAGCCTTGTCCATGGCTTTATCGCGCTGGGCTTTGAGAGTAGCATCAATCTCTTCGGCAACTTTAGCGGCCAGCTGAGCAGTTTCTAACTCTTGAGCAATGGATTTCTTAGAAGCTCGAAGTCCCTTGATGGTGGCATCCTTCGCTGATACCAATTGCTTGAGGCGGGTCACTTCGTCCGCAGATTCTTGCAGTCGGCGACGCTGATTGTCCAGTTCTTCCATCGTAAAACGGTGGCTCCTCTCCAAGATGGTCAGCGAATTGCTAGAATCTCGATACAATCTATCCAGATTGTCGCGAGAAGTAGCGAGGATACGTTTTTCTTCCTGCAAACAAAAATCCACTCCTTCAGAATCCAAGCAAGTAAAAAGAGCATGATAAGGCGAAGCACGGTTTTGTAAGTTACCTTTTCAGAGTCAAGCTGAGCATGAAGAGAAGAACTCAGAGCGTTGGCGTCATCCAAAGCCGCGGAGACCTGACTCAGTTCAGTCTGGCTCTGAGAATACCTCTCCTCGAAGTCAGCGCACCGTCGAGCCATTTCAGCTTGATCTTGGGAATGTTTTTCCTCAAGAACTGCAATCTGCCGAGTCATTCCTATCAAGAGGTAATCAAACGAAGTGAGGTCAGAAGGTAAAACAATCCACGAGCAAGGGCAAGGAAGAAGAAGAAAGGGCACTAACCAGCATTAGTTGCCTCCAACTCGGATACACGACGATGAAGCAACACCGGATTCCAACGCTCAAGAGATGAAGCCACTTCTGGGATGGAAGCACCCTGCGATTTCAGCTGGCTGGCCAATCCATCCACCAAAGCCTGATAAGAAGAGCGGATGAACATAATGACAACAATTCATGCAACATAAAGATCAAACTAAAGCACAACACAGCACCTGGAGGTTGGAAAAGAGCGAAGGGATCCCCAAGTCAGGAGAAATCAGCTGATAACCAGGTGCCAGACCACCACCCGAAGCAGCTTGCAGCAGACCAGCAGGAACGAGCTCAGTACATTCAACAGAGCCTAACGCCAGACCAGTGGGGATGCTGCCCTCTAAAGCGACCCCCTGATCCGGAGTTTGGGCCACCACCATACCGCCAGAGTGCGGAGGTGAACCCGCATGAACGTCCATGGAAGTGCAGGAAGGAGACCTCGCTCGGACACCCTCGGGGGCTGGGTCAAAATTGGCACTGCCCACTTGAGCCGGATCATCCCCGGCAACACCCTCGGGGGCTGGGCAGTGGCTTACACTCTTCACCCGAGCTAAGCCTTCCCCGGCGACATCCTCGGGGGCTGGGCGCGTGTCAGTACCATTCAAGGGGTCCAAGCTCTCTGCCGTAACCACCTCTAAGGTTGACGGGCCTTCAGCTACTTCCATGGGACCAGGACAATCCAAATCAGCATCCCGACCCTCGAGATCATGCTCTAAGGTCGACGAGGCACGGGATGACCTCAACCCAGGGCACGGCAGCACAAGTCTCTGTTGCATCAACATCCACAGGCTCTGACAACAAATTCTCCGGGACCATATCCTCTAGAGTTTGATCAAAGTTGGCCATGGACAGTTCTTGCAGACCAATAAGGGCAGACAAAGCAGGAGAAGGAACTCCACTACTTCCACCGCTGGCGACGAACTGCCGACCGTTTTTCCGAGTTAAAGGAGCTTCATCTTCTTCCTCTTCATCCTCCACATCGGCAACACAAGCAGCACTCCCACTGGGATCAGCAACAGTTTGGGCACACCCATTGGGATCAGCAACAGTTTGGGCACACCCATTGGGTTCAATGTCAGCAAGGCCAGTTGCAGTCATTTCTTCAGCAGCAGGAGCTAAAGTGCCGGCGTCCTCATCAAAACTGGATACTCGCCGGAGGCGTCTTCTCTTTTTCTTTTGCTCATCAGCAGAAGGCTCGGGCTGACTGGTTCGGCTAGGGCGCCTCGGACGAGTGCTGACAGGTTTCGGGACATCCAAAGTTGTATCAACCTCTGGAAGGGGCACCACTGCCAAGGTACCATCAGGAGCAGCATCGGACGAATCCTCAGCTAATAGATCAAGCATGTCATTTATGTCAGCATCACTGGGGTTCAGAGGCACTTCAAAATAAACCTGCCGTTCATCATCAGGAATCGCCCCGAGCGAAGCAACTAAAGTACTGACTTCCTCAGCAGAGGGTCGCACTCTAAGGCCCAAATTGCTATCAGTCACAGGCGGATTTGACACAAAAAGGGTGAAAGCTTTGGGAGGAGGAAGGTTCCAAGCCGAGTAGGCCACTGGAGCACCAACATTCGAAACTTTACCCCTGAGGATCATTTCAAGTCGGCTTACCAAGTCAACAGAAGGAATTCTCTTATTGGTAACCCGAGTTGAGTCGGCCAGCCCTCGATACAGATATGCTGGATAGGCCATGTCTTTCAGTGGCTGAATGTTCTTGAAAACAAAATCAGTGACCACAGCTTCGGCAGTCAGACCTCTTTCTTTCAGTAATCCGACTTCAGTAAGCAACACGCCTGCTTCGGCAACTTCTTGATCTGTAGGAGACTCAGTCCAACTCGGAGTACGAACGTCTGGCTGTCTTCCCGACCGGGAGGGGAGAGAATTTCCATAATTGTCAACTATAAACCACTCCAGACGCCACCCTTTAATGCTATCTTTGAGGGGAATCTCAAGATACTCGGTCTTCCGCCCACGGCGCATCTCCAAACTAGCACCTCCGACCAGCTGATGTTGCCCCCCGGCCATCCCAGGGCGACAATGATACAGATACTTCCATAAACCAAAATGCGGCAGCACACCGAGGTAGGCTTCGCATAGGTGGACGAAGATGGAGATTTGGAGAATGGAATTAGGGTTCAAATGGGTCAAGTTGATATGATAAAAGTCAAGAAGGCCACGAAAAAAAAGAGAGATTGGAAGGCCGAGGCCGCGGAGAAGAAAGGGAGCATAAACTACTGACTCGTGGGTATCTTCGGTTGGGACAGTAGTCCCATGGCAAATCCGCCAAGAACAGAGTTCCCGCGGAGGAAGAACCCCGATGGAGACAAGACGGAGAAGCTCAGCTTCGGAAATAACGGACATGTGGTTACCTGCGAAGGGTAACTGACTGTTGGGGTCGATTGCGGGGATCACCGCAGCAGACGAGTTCGCAGTTTTCCTCTTGGGCGCCATCTTGCTTCTCACTGGCGAACAGAGTAGGAGGCGAGTGGCAGAGAAGATTCAGATGCGGGAATGCAAGAACTAGGGCACGGAAAGCAAAGGCGGCTAAAAGCGCAACTCTTATGGGATATTCTTGAGCCAGATACCCTTTCAAAAAGTGCCCAGTCATCACCCGACAGTTACTTCCGAAATCCCAGCATGCCACGTGGGCATCTAAACAGTTATTTCCAAGAAAGCCGACGTGCCACTTCATCGCTCGGTTATTATCCTCAAAATAACTCGTGCGGCCGGCTATCACTCGGCGTTGCTTCTAAAACGCCGACCTCGTATTCTATCGCTCGGCATTACTTCTAAAATGCCGACGCCGACCTTCAATCACTCGGCGTTGCTTCTAAAACGCCGACCTCGTGTCCAAATCGCTTGGCATTACTTCTAAAATGCCGACGCCGACCTTCTATCACTCGGCGCTGCCTCTAAAACGCCGACCTCGTGTCCAAATCGCTTGGCATTACTTCTAAAATGCCGACGCCGACCTTCTATCACTCGGCGCTGCCTCTAAAACGCCGACCTCGTGTTCAAATCGCTTGGCATTACTTCTAAAATGCCGATGTCGACCATTAAACACTCGGCGTTGCCTCTAAAACGCCGAACTCGTACTCTATCGCTCGGCATTACTTCTAAAATGCCGACGCCGACCTTCAATCACCCGGCGTTGCTTCTAAAACGCCGACCTCGTGTCCAAATCGCTTGGCATTACTTCTAAAATGCCGACGTCGACCTTTAAACACTCGGCGTTGCCTCTAAAACGCCGAACTCGTATTCTATCGCTCGGCATTACTTCTAAAATGCCGACGCCGACCTTCTATCACTCGGCGTTGCCTCCAAAACGCTGAACTCGTATTCTATCGCTCGGCATTACTTCTAAAATGCCGATGTTGATCTTCGCTGACTCGGCGTCGCCTCTAAAACATCGGTTTCGTGTTCGATTGCTCGGTGTTACTTCTAAAACGCTGATGTCAACCTTCACATCGCTCAGCGTTGTTTCTACTGTATCAAAAGAATCAGTTCAGCATTCAGAAAAAGCAACGCCGAGTCATCGAAAAGGGGGGTCAACGACGGTTCTTCATTAAGGGGAAGTTAGTAAGTTTACAAACCAACTCTTCGCGAGTTGGTGCTTCCCTACTTCTACTCTACATTACTACTACTACTAAACTACACTATACTACTCTACATTACTACTACATTATTTTAACTACACTATACTAATATCTAAAGACCAGTGGCGTTTAGCCACTGGCCTTGCCGCCGCTGCCCTTGCCGCCGCCGCCCTTGGTGCTGCCCTTGGTGCTGCCGCCTCTGGTGCTGCCCTTGCCGCCGCTGCCTCCGCCGCCGTTGCCGCCATCACCGTCTCCGTCGCCACCGTTGTCGTCGTCGCCGTCGTCGTCGTCATCATCTTCGTCCTCGCCGCCGTCCGAGTCCTCCTCATCCGAGGAGAACTCAGACTCATCCGAGCCCTCGAGCCCGGAGCGCTCGACGGCCCGGATGTACGTCCAGACCTCCGCCGCAAGCCCCTGGGAGTCGTCTGAGTCATCAGACGACTCTCGCAGGGGGATGGGAGCCGGAGATCCCTCGGACTCAGAGGAGAACTCCTCCTCTGAGTATTCCGAGTCACCAAACTCCTCCGATGGAGGAGTCGGCTCACGCTTGCGCTTGTTGTTCTTGCCCATGGTGGAAGCTTTGGGAGAGAAGAAAGGGAAGAAGCAGAGAACAGCAAAGGATGCGAAAAAACCAGAGGAGCAAGGGCGTTATTTATAGAAAGGAAAGGCAACTGCTCACTTCCAACCGCGGTCACTGAACAGTCGCAAAGCATTCAATAAGCACTCCCACCCATCTGAAGACACGTCAGACGGCGGACGCCGTTTCATGCAACACTACACCCATTGGGACTCCAGTCAACAGCGCAAAGGATATGATTACACTAGCCGTCCCATCACATTACTACTCAGAAGTAGCCGGCTAAAACACTCAGCGTACCAAGCCGTCCCTTGCCCACACCCATTGGGGGGGGACGCCCAGGAATTATCAGTATATTTTTCAAAACGGTCACATCCGTGCAAGGCATGCAGTAAATACCTCAAGACAAAAATGAGATATCAGTAAGGATCAGAGGAAAGCCAAATATAGCCAGCAAAGTACAAGATATGACCGACAGAAGCGATGTGAGGACTAGACACAGAACGTCCATCAAACGTCCAATCAAGTTGCAGAAGCAAATAAATTGCATTACCTAGCAAGATATGGACGGATTGCAAACTCGGCTGCTAAAGACAAAATATATGCTGACCTCTGCAGCAAAATTTTGATGACATAATGCTGACCTCCAAAGCATAATGCGAATAGCTTCATGCCAATTTTTTTAAAAGGAAGACCTTCGAATGGATTATCCTTAAAAAATCCATTTGAAGGTCGGGGGCTACACCCATTGGGTGCACCTCCGGTGCACCCCATGGAGTATCATTCTAAACCGATATAGCGCCGACTTCTAAGGCGCGGGACAAGATTGAAAAGATCAATCCTCAACCGAGATGCAGGAGCGCGAATGGAGATAATCTTTGGAGAAGACCTTCGAGTAGATTATCTTCTAAAATCTACTCAAAGGTCGGGGGCTACGGTGCACCCAATGAAGTCCAGAATCTTACAATCCAAAATGCCGACCTCTAAGGCACAGGCACAAAACTAAACTTTGGTCGAACGAGTGATCAGAGCAAGAGAAGACAGCAGGGAGTCATTTTTGGACCTTGGATCTTTGAGTTGATTACCTCTAAATCAACCCAAAGATCGGGGGCTTGTGGGGGATAGATATCCCCTGGGTCCACTAAAGAAGTAAAAGGCCTCACGAAAGGCCCAAGGGCCCAATAATTCGTAAGGTCATTCTTTCGTGGGCCTAGGGAAAGACAACCGACAAAGAAGAGAAGATGTGAGACTGGATTGGAGCAAACCCGGACGGCCCACAACGTCGAACGAATAAATCGCAACAGAGACCCGACTTTCCCGCGCTGAAGCCCCCATGCAGCGGAGCCATGCGAGGATAAGTCGGCGAGGGTTACGTAGGGATAAGCTCAAGAGGTTCACTATCTTTTAGCTACTTGACGTTATCATATCACATGTACTGCCCCACGGTCGAGTATATAAGGCCTAGGGGGCACCCCTTCAGATCGATCGACCCTACTTTACTTAGCCACCCACGTAAACTCTCTGTGCTTTCAACTCAGAGAGTCCTCCTGTAACCATACTCGAACACTCATCAGGACGTAGGGTGTTACGCATCTCTAAGCGGCCCGAACCTACAAATCTTGTCCATTGTCCCTCGTGCGATCGGCACGAACCATTTTGCTACAGTCGTCGACACCGTCCTACTCCTAAAAACACCTTGAGGGGCAACCCCGGGTGTGCGGTCGGACCCAAAACACCGACAAGGCCCCTGTCTTCTTGTTCATCTTTTGCCCTAAAATTTGTTGATAATACATGCACGTGGCCTGAATCCTTGCCTCGTACAGGGCCTCCTTCACCAACCGATAGGCATTTACTTGAAACACCTTCTCGGCGTGGTTCGTGTCATCCCCGTCGGCCAACCGAAAACGTGCCTACAAAAAGAATGCAATGTTATCTAACTTTTTAATGATTGCTTCCATATAACACACACAAGATTACATACCCAGAAGTCAGCGCGAACAAGCCCCTGGGCATCGCCATAAGTGACATCGACCTTCAGCTTGTAATCGTCCCAACATGAGACGAGGACCGGCGCAGCATCTGCATCGTCGGACGTCTTCACCAGTCCAGGGTAGTGAAACTTCAGGAGCGAACTCAACACAGAGTTCACCTGCTTTTGACGACCCTGCCCGGTGAAAGAGTAGTCCAACCACTCCCTGCAAAAAGACGGGCAAGCATCAAACATGCTTACATTTGATGAATACAGCTGATTCAAATCAAAAGATACAACACCTACCTATCTCCGACGGGGGAGATCACCGTCTTCCCCGTCTCGGAGCTCGGAACAGGTGGAGGTTGTACGGCATGGGGCCTTCTAAACTTACGTGGACGCCTTGCTGGAGCTGCCTCAGCCTCATCTCCACCCTCAGCCGCACCTCCTGCCTCAGCCTCAGTCTCATCTCCACCTCCACCCTCTCCCTGCTCACCTCCTGCCTCAGCCTCCTCACCTCCACCCTCAACCTCATCCTCATCCTCATCCTCATCCTGATCCTCATCCTCATCCTGCAAATAAGTAACTCAAGTGTCACATTCACGCGTTAAAGTCTTACACAAATTAAAAGCAACAATACAATGATTCTTACATCGCCTCTCTGAAACCCCAAGGGCTGGCCCTGTAACTCTGGGTGTAGGCTTCTGTAGAGCTGCTCCTTACTAGCGCTCAAGGAACTCCCTCGGAAAAGGGAGTCCCTGAACCCCTTCACCACCGGCTTAAACTTTTTAGGCATCCTGCAGCAATTGAAAGTTTTTATTAGTACTGAGTAATGTAAATAAATAAACAAACGGTGCAAAATAAACCAACATTAAACAAATAAACATTCATATGGAAATAAACTTAACTTGTTACTTATCGTTTCGTTTCCTTTTCTGTGGCAATGATATATCATTGAGGTCTCCAACTAAGCAATCCAATGTAGGAGCAGGGTCTATATCAAATGAGGATGGCAACTCAGCTTCTTGGAATACCCCGTCAGCTTGTTGAGCCTCACGATTGTAATCATCGGGAACAGGAGTGGACAACCGATCACGGGGGTAGGTTTTGTATACGACCCACCAAGCGCTCAACTTAGGGCATGGATATGACGAGTAATATACCTGCTCCACCTGATGAGCAAGGACATATCTATCGGCCCCTTGAAGTATTTGCTTGTGTTTAACCTGCGCCATTCCAAATTCGGTTCTATAATGCTTCGGGTCAAACCATGTACAGTCAAAAAACACCACCCTCAGATCCTTGTTCCCTACAAATTGGCACTCGAGTATATTGTTTATGATTCCGTAATACTCGGATTCGTGCCTTTCCATATCTTCAGCCCGGATTACGACTCCGTTATTTTTCATAGCTGCTAAAGGACGGGAAGCTTCAAATTTGGTTGTACGGAAGCGAAACCCGTTTACGTCGTAACGGCCATAACTCTTCACTATCACACTACCAATAGAAAGCTGACGCAGGTCTGAATGGACACTACGCCGACGTGCGGGAGAATCAATGCCCTCATGTGAAGGAGATCCCACAGGACACATTTGTGAGTCATCCGGTACATTCCCGAACTGACAGTCAATAAATGAAAAAGTGTTACAATTGTCATACCTATACACGATGTATGAGGACAAAGTATACAAGGCTTACATGGTCTCGGATCCAGGAGATAAAATTAGGTCCCCCGTGCAATCCATTTAGACGCAAGTTGTCTAGCTGTTTCGCCGTTGGTTGACGGTTACGAGAAGACCTCTAGTTTTCTTTATCGAACTCGCTAAAAAAGAACGAGAGTAAGAAAACATTGTGTTTCCTAAACATTGAATATACAATTCCTTTAAGCCTAGTAAACTATTACCTGAAGAATTTCTCAGCCTCTTCTATATTTGACCACATGTAGAGCAAAGCAGATTTCCGTTCGTTCTCACTGAATTCATATGCCACTGGTGGACCAACAGCCTTGCCGTTCCATTGAAATATGCTAATGTGACTGCACGGATGCACCGTTTCATCTTCATGGTACCTCTTCGTATGGGCAAATACATTGTGGTCTTCAGTCAAGTAACCACTTGTGAGGAAAGCTATCTCCTTAAATTTGAACTCCTCTGCTATACAACCTTCAACCTTTGCCTTGTTACCCACCATTGATTTCAGTTTTTTCAACATTCTTTCTATGGGATACATCCACCTATAACACACTAGCCCACCTACCTTTGCTTCATATGGGAGATGGATAAGAAGATGCTGCATAGGATTGAAGAACGCAGGCGGGAATATTTTCTCCAGCTTGCAAAGAAGCACCGGTGCCGATTCCTCTAGTTTCTGCATCATCTCCTTTAAAATTTCTTTAGCACAAAGCTGCCTGTAGAAATAGCTAAGTTCAGCTATCGCTTTCCACACTTCCTCGTTAATGTAACCACGCAACATTACTGGGATCAGCCTTTCCATCATTATATGGTAATCATGACTCTTCAACCCATTGATCTTCATTGTTTTCAAGTTCACAGATCTTCTGAACCCCGCACCATAACCATCGGGAAATTTTAAATCTTTCATCCACTTCATCACTTCTTTTCGTTCATTGGGTCTCAAGGCAAATTCAGCACGAGGCTTGCCTCCATTTTCTCTGAGCATGAGAGTTGGGCGGTTACATATGTTACCTAAGTCCACTCGGGCCTTGAAATTGTCTTTTGTTTTATCTGGGAAATCCATGACGGTGTTAAATAGTGCTTCACACATGTTACGCTCTTGGTGCATTACATCGATGTTGTGCGGGAGCTGCAATGCCCTCATGTAAGGGAGCTCCCAAAGGCCACATTTGTGAGTCCAGTTATGGGTCTTCCCGAAACCTGCAAACCCATCCCCATCCTCATTTCTCACTAGATTACTCAGCTCCTCAGCGATTTCCCACCCGGTGCGACGCTTCGGGGGTTCCTTCGTGACAATGGTGTCCTTCCTGAACTCGTGTGCCTGGAGCCTGAAGGGGTGGTTCAAAGGAAGAAAAGACCTATGACAATCGAAGTAACAGAACTTCCCACCCTTATCGAGCCAGAAACAATCTGTTTCTTTTCCACAAATAGGACAGCCTAGCCTTCCACTGACTCTCCACCCAGCAAAGATCCCATACGCTAGATAATCATGTATGGACCACAAATATGCTGCCCGAAGTTTGAATTTTTGCTTCATGAAGCTGTCATACGCCTCCACTCCTTCCCAAAGCTCTTTCAACTCCTCAATCAATGGCTCAAGCATAACATTGAGGTTTACGCCGGGATGATCCTTCCCAGGTATGATGAGAGTTAAGAACATAAACTCATCTTTCATGCAATCTTCAGGTGGAAGGTTGTACGGTATGGCAAAGACAGGCCAACATGAGTAAGACGCTGCGGTCATACTGAAAGGCGTGAATCCATCTGTCGCCAGCCCAATACGAACATTCCTCTCTTCACTAGCAAATTCTATATCGAAGCTGTCCAGGGCCTTCCATGCGTCGCTATCACACGGATGCTGCATTACCCCATCCTTCGGGGGCTTACGATTCTTGCGCCACCTCATGCGGCTCGCAATTCTACTAGCCAAGAACAGACGTTTCAGTCTTGGAGTGAGACGCATCCAGCGAAGCTGCTTATGTGCCCTCTTTGTTGTCACCTTCTCCCCTTCTTCGTTTACCACCTCTATGTACCTCGACAGGCCACATTTCAAGCATTTCTCTAGTTTCGCACGATCGCGCCAATATATCATGCAGTTAGGGCTGGGCATTTTAAACCCGTTAACCGAACCCGAACCGAACCCGAACCCGAATAGACCGAATTGGTCGGTTTTTCGGGTTTTGGTTTTCGGGTTCGGTCCACAGATCGCATCTATTCGGTTGTCGGGTTCGGATTCGGTTTTTATAGCGTGTAACCCGAATAGACAAAAAAAACCGAAATACAGCCGACCCTCCTCTGTCCATCCACAGCAGTCAGCCCAACCACCCCGCGAGGCCATGCAGGCCGTTAGGCGATAGCCAGCCACGGCCCAGCCCAATGTCTGGCGATTCCTCCATGTCAGCGTAGCGAGCAAAGTGCCGAGGCCACTTGCCAATCCTAGAGCTACTCGCAAGTGCCGCCGCCCATGCTCGCCACGCCCGCAGGAACGTCGCCCACGGCCCCACGCCGCTACCCGCCGCCAGCAGGAAGGCCAATCCACCCGCAGGCTCCTGGTGTCCGGCGTTCCACTCCACTGCCCCCGACGTCCGATGTTCCGCTCCTGCGCGAGCGCGGCTCCGCTGCAGCTCCAACTCCGGCGTCCGCTTCGCTGCTCCAGCTCCCAACTCCCCTTCCCCTGTGCGTGAGTGTGTGACCGTGTGTTTGCAGTTTGCTTATTGGATTGGATGCAGGGCTGCTGGCAGCATGTAGACGTGTAGGAACGCCGGGGTTTGCTTGTTGGATTAGATGCAGGTTTGCAGTTTGCTTGTTGGATTGAACGAAGGTGCAGTGGCAGTGCCTAGACCCCAGTGCAGTTTGCTCCAAGAGTCAAGTTATTCGGGTTCTGGAGGAACCGAATAGACCGAACCGAATTTTTCGGTCTATTTGGGTTCGGTTCCTGTAAATTTAGGTTCGGGTTCGGTTCCTATAATTCAGAACCCGAATTTTATAGAACCCGAATAGACCGAACCGAATAGACCGTATTACCCGAATGCCCAGCCCTACATGCAGTTGGACGGGCATATATCGATCTTCTCATATGGCATTCCCAAAGCCTTTAGCAGCTTCTTTGACCGGTAAATGTCTTTAGGCACCTTATGATCGGCAGGAAGGACATCACTAAACAAGTCCAAAATCGCCTTATAACATTTGGCTGAGCAACCAAACTTTGACTTTATGCTCATTAGACGGGTCACGAACTGGAGGATGGTAACCGTTGTGTGTCCATGCAGAGGCATTTCTAAGTCTTGGAGGAGTTTGAACAACTCTTCAACCTCTTTTGTAGGCGGATCTTCAGGATTGTTGACAAACTCTGCCTGCATATCTTCTAACATATGATCCAATCGATCAACGTTTTCACCGTCATCCACCTCCATCTGTGCTGATACTATACTCCGTGACTCGCCGTGGTTATCCCAAACCTTATAACCTTGAACATACCCATGACTGCAAAGGTGTAGTGCCACAGTTCTCTTGTCATGTGACTGGATGTTCCCACATTTGGTGCATGGGCACCTAATCACAGCGTGGGTTGACTCTCCACGAGCGTTCTCTAAAAACTTTTCTGTCTTCTGAAACCATTCCTTTGTGTGACATCCGCCCTTCTTCCAACCAGCATACATCCACTCACGGTCATCTTCCATGTTTGTGGACTAGGATGGCTCAGTTTTGCTGTTGTGTAAACCACCAACCAAAAATTCAGCATATAAGAGCGATGCACGTGGCTTAGGTGATAACCCTACTATAGGAAAGGACATAAACCCACCCGAGAATGGAGGTGGCCGCATGCGACTCGTGACGTGCCCGATGGTCCGAACGAAATTTCGGCAGTATAACCCCGCTGTTCTCCGAACACACGCCTATCATGGTGCGACGGAGAACAACTGGGTTATGCTGCTGAAATCTCGTTCGGACCAACGGACACGTGAACGAATCACATGCGGCCACACCCATTCTCCGGCTGTCCAAATACGTGGACAATCCCGGAACCACGCACATCACAAGTAATCTTGTGTTTGGACCGAATGAAACTATACAATCTATGAATCCATAGATTGTCTAGGTGCATTAGGCCCAAACATATGAATAAATGTGATGCATGTGCATGCTTCCGGAACGGGTGACGCCTAGGGTTAACTACTGGTCTGCGCACTTAACCCTAAAACTCTAGGAAAATAAACAGTGTATCATACTAATCAAACTACCACAACGTAGTTAACTCAATACAATCAACCAACCGACGGGAATAAGCATATTTTCGATATAAATATAAATATATGTCGCAATGATATAATTTTAAATGATTTCAATCTTACTGTCTCAGATTTTGGAGGTTGCAGCGGCGTCGGGGGAGGGGACGGGCGGGGGCAGCGGCGTCGGCAAGCCGCGGCGGAGGACGGGACGGGCGCGGCGGGGTCGGCGGCGGGGCGTAGGCGCGGGCGGCGCTCGGGCGCGGGGCGGGGTCGGCGGTCGGCGGCGGCAGGCGCTGCGCGGGAACGCGATGGAGAAAGGCCTGGGCGAGTGGCCGGCGCGCGCGTTTAGCCTGGCCCGCCCTAAACCCCGTCGGCCATAACGAAGCCGACGGGAGATAATGTAGCTCCCGTCGGCCTCCGGACTAACCGACGGGAGTTGTAGCTCCCGTCGGCCTCCGGACTAACCGACGGGAGTTAACTCCCGTCGGTTAGTCCGGAGGCCGACGGGAGCTACATTATCTCCCTTTTAACTCCCGTCGGTTAGTCCGGAGGCCGACGGGAGCTACATTATCTCCCGTCGGCTTCGTTATGGCCGACGGTAGTTAATTAACTCCCGTCGGCAACCCTAAAAACCGACGGGAATTATTATGGCCGACGGGAGTATTCAGTTTTGCTGTTGTGAGTCGGAATCATCGTTATTTCTGTAGTTTGGTTTAGTATGGTGAGCTCTTTCGCCATTCTTATTAGTAGCGTGTAAGGTGGATGTATATGCATAATGCGATTACATTAATTCTTTGATTGTAAGATGTGTGATCGACTTTGAATTTGTTGCTATTACTTGTGTGAAGTTTAGGTCTGAAATTATGAGTTTATGCGAAATGATTTTGTGCACGATTGTGAGGTGGACTAGTCCATATATGTGATTCAGTGAGTGGTTTTAGCTCTACTTTAATATAAGGTATTAGCATATTTGAAGTATCAAGCACATGAAAATGGTAGAAGTTAAATAGGAACTAAATTAGGATTCTTGCTGTTTAGGGCTGCAGGTACAGTTTTAATTGCGCAACTAGTTTAGTACAATAAACCATATTTTCTGTAGAAATGTTATATAGGAAAGTTGTAGATCACTTCCTTATCTTGCTTGTGTAAAAATTTCATGACCATAAGCTTAACAGTTTAGAAGTTATATTTCTCTGAAGTTCAGTATCAGAATCTGTCCAGATTCTGTACTGATTTCGAAAATTGCGTTGTTTGACTAAGTTAAGCTTAGAATCAGTTCTTATAATTTATAAAGAAGTTGTAGTACTTTTCTTAAGATTTTCAACAAATTTTGGATCACCCTTTTGGGTGATCTATAAATTAAGTTACAGCTGTTTGATTTAGTATCTCTGAATCTGTTCAAATCTGGACAGCAATGTGTGTTTGAATTAACTGACTTTGATACACATTGAATCACCTTGAGATGATTATAAATGAATTGTAGACAATTCTATTAGCTTTCTAAAAAGTCTAGGATCACCTGATTTGGATGCCTGAAGCTCCAGTTATGAATTTTTGAAGTAAGTAGTCGAATTCTGTCCAAATCTGGACATAATTTACGTTTAGTATTGTTTGACAATTCTAAGTGTCAAGTCTCACTATGATGATAATACAAAAGTAGTAGAGGACTTTATAAGCTTTCCAAAAATTCTTAGTTTACTATTTTTGGATGAATATTGTGTAAGTTATGAATAAAACAAATGGTTGCTGTTCTGCTGTCCAAATTCAGCTAGTATTAAAATGACTATATGGAGTTTCTTTTGTGTGAATACCTAGATTTGGTTAGTTCTTGTCTTAATTAATGTAGTCTTATAACTGCATATGGATGTTTCTTAATGTTCGGATTAGGTTCGAGTAAGTTGGAGAACATGATCGTTGTGTTGGGGGTATATAAACCTATCTAGTGCTTAATTAAAACTGTTTGAGACATCTTGCCATTAAGTATTAGTGTTATTTGTGTGAATTTCTATTGTTTGGTTGCCTGCATACCTTGTCTTAAAAAGTTTCATCTTCTATGTTAATTGCTTAAGTTAATAAATCACGGAGGATGGAGATTTATTTATGGTTCATTACTGGTTTGTCATATTGATTCTATCAGGTCATGTCGTTTAAGTGTTCTCCATTACTAATAGAAAGTTAGTAAGGGATAGTATTTTGGATTTGTATATCTCTAGGCCTTTTCATGCTGTTACTTGAGTTTTTGTTTGGGGAGTAAAGTATCCAGGTAGTAATGATCATCCAGCTTAATTAACTGGTAATTCATTGATTACAATACGGGTGACTTGGAATTAGCTTTATCTAAGTCCTTATGCTTACGTAGTTGCAAATAAATGCTTGATCAAATGCCTTGTTGTCTAAATATGATGTATTGCTTTCTTGATATTTGGTTAGGTCCATTTGACTAGAAAGTCATGACTGATATAGAATTGAGTGTATCTAGTAGTTACCCCCAAGGATTGTAATGTTTGTTTTAAGTGTTATCCTCTTTAGTATAGCTTATCTATATTGTGCTTTTTATGCCCATGCTCATGTGCATTATGCATATCATTTAGGTACGTTAAGTGATCATGTGATGCGGAGGATTGGAACTGAGTCGACCACAAGATGGTGTTAAGCGTGGGTTTCTTTGCAAGGTGATGCTGATGAACGAACTTAAGGATGGACAGACTGAACCCGTGCCAACACACAAGGCTGGTTGCCAAGCGGACATCATCTAACAACACTGACTTAGTGTTATCCCAGGCAAGCCCCGATGCATTTGCCACCTCCTTGTTGTTATAAAACTTTTATCACTTATATGCTGCATTAGGTGATAGGAGTTGAGTGATGAAACAATTGATGCATTGCCATTCCTTGGAATTTGATTATCTTCCTTGATTCCTGTTTTATAAAGAGAACTAATGAGGCTTAGCCCTGCTTAGAAAAACTAAAAGTTGTTTCTTTTAAAAAGAATGTTGTGCAACACTGGATATGGGTTTTATGAAAAAGGAACTTGCAATAATGAAGGCATCACTCGCGATGATGAATTCATTATTCGAGTATTGTACCTCTGTCAGGTACATGGGTTGGGTGTTAAATAATAAGATGAGACCAGACGTTGAGCAGGAAAGGTCGCCCGTCTGTGTCGATTAAGGACCGTTCCGATTGTTGGCCTGCTGATCTAGGACCCTTTAACTGGCCACATGCCTCATCATGGGTAAGCTTAGCCTCGGTCGGACCAATACCAGAACAGCTCGCACGCACTAGGAGTGGAGAGATGGCGAGAGTAGCTTGTACCCTCCGTGGCAAGAGACTGGAAGGTGGGGTGCTGTACTCTCGAAAACATGGCAGGCACCATGGCGAGAGTAACGTGTACCAACCAGGCCAACGGCTGGACGGTGGAGTGCTATGCTCTCGGGTCGCGTGAACCCGTTCTGGTCTTGAGAAACCCGATGGCGAGTTGACATATGCAAGGGTTAAGTGCTACATATGTCGTGTGGATGGAGATCCTCAGCTGGGTATTAATCGATTCGGATCACCGAACTTCTCGGATATGAAGACTGGATCTTCGACCTTCAGCGTAGATAACAAGTGAAACTAAAGCTGCTAAAATAAAGCTAGTGTAGGACAAGTGAATGCTCTAGATTAGGCAAATCTAGATTAAGGAAAAGTACTTAACTTGTAAAGTAAAATTTTGGCATAAGGATCCACTACTAGTAAGCTTTTCTGCAAAAACAAGTCTTTGAAATTTGATGAGCTTTACCTTGATTCCCAACAAACCAGCATACCCTTGAGAGTCTTTTCTTTAGTCGGGTAAGTCTTGCTGAGTAATTGCGTACTCAGGGTTTTATTCCTTGTTGTTTTTCAAGTTATAATTTTGTTCTGTGTTGGATGGTGCTAAGTGCCGGTGGGCTCGGCCTTCTTGTATAAGTATATCCCTTCTATAGTTTCCTTATTGAGGATTGTCACTTAAGCTAGCTTGTATTTTAAAACCTATAAATATTTTATACATTTTAAATTGTAATTCTTTTGAATCACTTTCTTTTGTAATCACTCCGATAATTGTATAATGTAAACTTATTGTAACATGTAATCATTTTGCAATAAAGAATTTATTTCCGCTGCAAATGTTGGTGTGTGATTTGTGTTTACTTAATCCTGCGATCTTGGCGGTAAGTCGTTTATCCGGGGTCCTTGGGGCACTCGGACAGATCCTGTTAAGTTATTTGGTGCACATGCATAGTCGTCTGAGGTCCTTGGAACGAGGACAGGTGCATGTGGGCCCGATAACTTGGGAGGTTCTGCGACAGGGTAGCTCCCCCCAGAGTCATCTGCGGGCCTTGGGCGACCATGTGCATAGCAGACTCCACGGGGCGCTGCACCACGGCGTTAGGCGGGCCTTCGCCGTGCCCGCTTCCCACTACGATGTGGATCTGGTGCGGGTCAGCGAGGGGTACTGCTTACCCGATGAAGAGGAGGCTGCCTTAGCCGAGGTCCAGAGGCTTGACACGGCCGTCGAGGGCCCAAGCGCGGCGCTGGCTTCCTCCTTCGAGGTGGAGGTCCTTCTGCCCGTGTCGCCGTCTGAGGCCGGGCCAGATTCTGCCGAGGGTGGAAACGACGCCGAGGGTGCTGCTCCTCCCCCTGCCGATGTCTGAGCCTGCAGGAACAGTTTGTTTTAAGTATGCGTATGTTTCTTGCGGCCGCTGAGGCCTAAACATTTTTATTGTCGGATTATAAAGCTGCGTTTTCTTTCCTCTTGTTTCGTGCGTTAGGACTTGTTCGGTAGCAGAATCGCTTATCCGAGCGTGAGTTACTTTTCGTGGAAGGTGATGAGTGAGGTATCTGTATCCTAGAGGCGTAGGAGTCCCTCGGCTCGGTCGGCCTTGCCGCTTACGTGTTCTCTCGTCGTTTTTAGGATTCCGTTATCGATATAGTCAAAAAGCACGAAATGTCGTTTTGGTAGAAAAGTTTTCGAGCGTTAGGACTTGTTCGGTAGCAGAATCGCTTAATCCGAGCGTGAGCTACCTTTCGCGGAAGGTGATGAGTGAGGTATCTGTATCCCGGAGGCGTAGGAGTCCCTTGGCTTGGTCGGCCTTGCCGCTCAAGGTCTCTCTTGCTCGTCTTTAGGATTCTGTTATCGACGCAGTCGAAAAGCGCGAAAGTCATTCTGGTAAAAGACTTTTCCGAGGAAAATTTTGATGCAGAGGGGTTCCCCCCTTCTAGCCCCCGAGGGAGGGTCGGGCTTTGCCGAGGCAAGGCTGATCCTTCCTTGATGGTTAGACTTTATTTATGCATGTAAAGAAAGCGAGATACATGAATGACTTGAAACATTTTAAGGATAAAAGTGACGTAGTTGTTCGATGTTCCAAGCGTTGCTGTAGACCTCGCCTTGATCGTTGGCCAGCTTGTATGTCCCAGGCTTCAAAATCTTGGCGATGATGAACGACCCTTCCCAGGGAGGAGTAAGCTTGTGGCACCCTCGGGCGTCTTGTCGCAGCCGAAGTACCAAGTCTCCCACTTGGAAGTCTCGGGGCCGAACCCTTCGGGCGTGGTAGCGTCGCAGAGACTGCTGATACCGCGCCGAGTGTAGTAAGGCCACGTCCCGAGCCTCTTCCAACTGGTCCAATGTATCCTCTCGGCTGGTCTGGTTGCTTTGGTCGTCGTAAGCCTTTGTCCTCGGGGAACCGTATTCCAAGTCCGTGGGTAAGATGGCCTCAGCCCCATAGACTAGGAAAAACAACGAGAAACTCGTGGCCCGGCTCGACGTCGTCCTCAGACTCCAAACCACCAAGGGTAGTTCTTTTATCCATCGCTTGCCAAACTTGTTGAGGTCGTTGTAGATCCTCGATTTTAGTCCCTGCAAAATCATACCGTTGGCGCGTTCCACCTGCCCATTTGTCATTGGGTGCGCAACGGCGGCCCAGTCCACACGGATGTGGTGGTCTTCGCAGAAGTCCATGAACTTTTTCCCAGTGAACTGTGTGCCATTGTCGGTGATGATGGAGTTTGGGACCCTAAAGTGATGGATGATATTTGTGAAGAATGCCACCGCCTGCTCTGACCCGATGCTGGTTATGGGTCGGACTTTGATCCACTTGGAGAATTTGTCGATGGCGACCAGCAGGTGCGTGAAGCCCCCGGGTGCCTTCTGCAAGGGACCGACGAGGTCCAGACCCCACACGGCAAACGACCAAGTGATGGGTATTGTCTGCAGGGCCTGAGCGGGCAGGTGCGTCTGTCTCGCGTAGAATTGACACCCTCGGCAGGAGCGTACAATCCTAGTGGCGTCTACCACCGCGGTCGGCCAGTAGAACCCTTGTCGGAAAGCGTTTCCCACGAGGGCCCGAGGTGCTGCATGGTGACCGCAAGCCCCCGAGTGTATTTCTTGTAAGAGCTCTTGTCCTTGGGCAATGGATATGCATCGTTGGAGAATGCCTGAGGGGCTGCGATGGTACAACTCTTTTTCATTACCTAGTAAAAAGAACGACTTAGCGCGCCGAGCCAGTCGCCGAGCTTCGGCCTTGTCGAGGGGCAGCTCTCCTCGGAGGAGATATTCCAGGTACGGGGTATGCTAGTTTTGGTTTGGCGCAACCCCGTTCTGTTCTCCCTCAACACACAGAGCCTCACCCTCAGCGGCCGAGGGTACCTCGAGCTGGGCCGAGGTCTCCTCAGGTTCGGGCGCGTCGTCGAGTTTGACAGATGGTTGATATATGTCCCTGGAGAAGACGTCCGGGGGAACCGTTGTTCGCCCCGAGGCTATTTTCGCCAGCTCATCCGTGGTCTCGTTGTACCGTCGAGCAACATGGTTGAGTTCCAGCCCATAGGACTTGTCTTCAGTGGTGGCCCTTAGGGTGGGGCAGAGGGGCGGTCGCCCCGGGCCCCCGAATTCATAGGGCCCATTCTAGTCATGTGATCCAATAGCCTATCAACAAAATAATGAATATCTAAACATGTTAGAAGAAAATTTCAAGGCGATACTATAATATATATCCTTCTATTTATTTATTATTTGATATAAATATTTTTAGATGTATTTTAAGTGTTTAACTAGTAACATTTATATATTAAAAATAATTTGAAGGACCTCTATTTGAAACATTGTCCCGGGCCCCTAAAATGTTAGGGCCGCCACTGCTTGTCTTCCAAGCGCCGAACTTCGTCGCAGTAGGCCTCCATTTTTCGATCGCGGCAGTGGGAGTTCTTCATGACCTGGTCAATAACGAGCTGCGAGTCGCCACGAACGTCGAGGCGCCGAACCCCTAGCTCGACGGTGATGCGTAGTCCATTAACCAAGGCCTCGTACTCGGCCATGTTGTTTGACGCCAGAAAATGGAGGCGCAGTACGTAGCGTACATGTTTCCCGAGGGTGAAATGAAGAGCAAGCCAGTACCTGCTCCTGTTTTCATAAGCGACCCATCAAAGTACATGGTCCAAAGTTCAGGCTGTATTGGAGCTGTCGGTAATTGGGTGTCAACCCATTCAGCCAGGAAGTCTGCCAAGACTTGAGATTTTATGGCCTTCCGAGGAGCGAATGAAAGTGTTTCGCCCATGAGTTCCACTGCCCATTTTGCTATCCTACCCGAGGCCTCTTGGCACTGGATGATCTCTCCCAGGAGGAAGGATGACACCATAGTCACTGGATGAGACTCGAAGTAGTGTCGCAACTTTCATCGTGTCAGAATTACTGCGTACAGTAGCTTCTGGATTTGTGGGTAGCGGATCTTGGTCTCGGATAGCACCTCGCTGATGAAGTAGACCGGCCTCTGGATGAGCAGTGCATGCCCCTCGTCTCTCGACTACGATCGCGGCGCTGACCACCTGAGTGGTTGCGGCTACGTAGATCAAGAGGGCTTCTCCCGCAGCGGGGGGCACCAAGATGGGCGCATTAGTAAGGAGTGCCTTTAAGTTTCCGAGGGCTTCTTCGGCGTGGGGGGTCCAAGTGAAGCGCTCGGCCTTCCTTAAGAGGCGGTATAAGGGCAATCCTTTCTCGCCGAGGCACGAGATGAAGCGGCTCAGAGCCGCAAGGCATCCCATGACCCTTTGTACTCCTTTCAAATCTTTGATGGGTCCCATGTTGGTGATGACCGCGATTTTCTCCGGGTTGGCCTCGTTCGGAGACGATGAACCCTAAGAGCATGCCTCGGGGGACTCCAAAGACACACTTCTCGGGGTTGAGTTTTACGCCTTTTGCACGCAGGCACTCGAAAGTTGCTTCGAGGTCGGAGAGGAGGTCGGAGGCTTTCCTTGTCTTGACAACGATGTCATCGACGTAAGCCTCGACCGTTCTGCCGATGTGTTCTCCGAACACATGGTTCATGCACCTTTGGTAGGTTGCACCTGCATACCTCAAGCCAAATGGCATAGTAGTATAACAATACATGCCAAAGGGTGTGATGAAAGAAGTCGCGAGCTGGTCGGATTCTTTCATCTTGATTTGGTGATAGCCTGAATAGGCATCGAGGAAAGACAGGGTTTCACACCCAGCAGTGGAGTCCACAATTTGATCGATGTGAGGCAGAGGGTAGGGAACCTTTGGACATGCTTTGTTTAAACCGGTGTAGTCCACGCACATCCTCCATTTCCCACCTTTTTTCTTTACAAGCATAGGGTTAGCTAACCATTCTGGATGGAATACCTCTTTGATGAACCCTGCAGCCATCAGCATGTTGACCTCCTCGCCTATGGCCCTGCGCTTTTCTTCATCAAAACGGCGCAGGGACTGCTTCACGGGTCGGGCACCGGCTCGAATGTCCAGTGAGTGCTCGGCGACGTCCCTCGGTATGCCGGGCATGTCTGAGGGACTCCATGCAAAACTTTCGACGTTTGCGCGGAGAAAGTCGACGAGCATTGCTTCCTATTTGGGGTCGAGCTCGGAGCCGATCCTGACTTTCTTGTCGGCGTCGTTGCTAGGGTCGAGGTAGACGGACTTAACCGCCTCGGCTGGTTCGAAGTTGCCGGCGCGCCGCTTTGCGTCGGGTGCCTCCTTGGAGAGGCAATCCATATCGGCGATGAGAGCTTCGGACTCGGCGAGGGCCTTGGCGTACCCCACGCATTCCACATCTCACTCGTAAGCGTGGCGGTATGAGGATCCAACGGTGATGGTTCCGTTGGGGCCCAACATCTTGAGCTTGAGGTACGTGTAGTTGGGGACGGCCATGAACTTGGCGTAGCACGGTCTTCCCAACACGGCGTGGTAGGTCCCTCGGAACCCAACCACCTCGAAAGTGAGGGTTTCCTTTCGGAAATTGGAGGGAGTTCCGAAGCAGACGGGCAAGTCGAGTTGCCCAATGGGCAGGACATGCTTACCGGGGACGATCCCTTGAAAAGGTGCTGCACCGGCCCGGATCATGGACAGATCGACCCCCAAGAGCCCTAGGGTCTTGGCGTAGATGATGTTGAGGCTGCTGCCTTCGTCCATGAGGACCTTGGTGAGCCTAGCGTTGCCGATGACAGGGTCGACGACAAGCGGGTACCTTCCTGGGCTCGGTACGCAGTCGAGGTGGTCGCCTTGGTCGAAGGTGATGGGCTTGTCGGAGCAGTCTAGGTAGACTGGCGCCGCTACCTTCACCGAGCAGACCTCCCGACGCTCCTGCTTGCGGTGCCGAGCCGAGGCATTCGCCACCTGCCCGCCGTAGATCATAAAGCAGTTGTGGACCTCCGGGAACTCCTCTTCCTTGTCGCCCTCCTTCTTGTTGTTGCCTTGGTCTTTGCCACCTTCTGCTAAGGGTCCAGCCTTGTTGAAGTAACGCCGGAGCATGTCGCACTCCTCAAGGGTGTGCTTGACGGGACCCCTGTGATAGGGGCACGACTCCTTGAGCATCTTGTCGAACGCGTTGGCCCCTCTGGGAGGCTTCCGAGGGTTCCTGTGCTCGGCAGCAGCGACGAGATTCGCGTCAACGACGTCATGTTTTGCTTGCGCCTTCTTCTTGGCCTTCTTCTTTGTGCTACACTGGACGGGCGCCTCGGGGGCGTCTTTCTTCTGCCCTCTCTGAGACTGCTTATCCTTCCGGAAGATGGCTTTGACCGCCTCCTGACCAGAGGCGAACTTGGTGGCGATGTCCATCAATTCGCTCGCCTTGGTGGGAGTCTTGCGTCCTAGTTTGCTCACCAGGTCTCGGCAAGTGGTGCCGGCGAGGAATGCCCCGATGACGTCCGAGTCGGTGATGTTGGGCAGCTCGGTGCGCTGCTTTGAAAACCGCCGGATGTACTCTCGTAGGGATTCCCCTGGCTGCTGGCGGCAGCTTTGGAGATCCCATGAGTTCTCAGGGCGTACGTACGTACCCTAGAAATTTCCAGCGAAAGCCTTGACCAGGTCGTCCCAGTCGGAGATCTGCGCAGGAGGCAGATGCTCCAGCCAAGCCCGGGCAGCGTCGAAGAGGAAAAGGGGAAGGTTGCGGATGATGAGGTTGTCGTCGTCCGTCCCTCCCAACTGGCATGCCAGCCGGTAATCCGCAAGCCACAACTCCAGCCTTGTCTCCCCTGAGTACTTGGTGATGGTGGTCGGGGCTCGGTACCAGGCCGGGAACGGCGCTCGTCGTATGGCCCAGCTGAAGACTCGCGGACCTGGTGGCACGGGCGAGGGACTCCGATCCTCCTCACTGTCATAGCTGTCGAGGGCCATAATTAGGGGTACCCTCAAGGCTCCTAATTCACAGCTGGTAACCCCCATCAGCACAAAGCTGCAAAGGCCTGATGGGTGCGATTAAGTCAGGGATCGGTCCATACGAGGGACTCGATCACGCCTCGCCCGAGCCTAGCCTCGGACAAGGGCAGCCGACCCCGGAGGATCTCCGTCTCGCCCGAGGCCCCCCTTCAGCAGCGAACATATTCCCGGCTCGCCCGAGGCCCTGCCTTCGCTAAGAAGCAACCCTGACCAAATCGCCGCACCGACCGACCAAGTCGTAGGAGCATTTAATGCAAAGGTGGCCTGACACCTTTATCCTAACGCGCGCCCCCCAGCCGGCAGAGCCGAAGTGACCGCCGTCACTTCGCCGCTCCACTGACCGGCCTGACAGAAGGACAGCGCCGCCTGCGCCACTCCGACTGCGGTGCCACTTGACAGAGTGAGACTGACAGGCAGTCAGGCCCTGCCGAAGGCACCATAGGAAGCTCCGCTTTGCCCGACCCCAGGGCTCGGACTCGGGCTAAGTCCCGGAAGACGGCGAACTCCGCCTGACCCAGGGCTCGGACTCGGGCTAAGTCCCAGAAGACAACGAACTCCGCTTCGCCCGACCCTAGGGCCTGGACTCGGGCTAAGTCCCGGAAGACGACGAACTCCGCCCGACCCAGGGCTCGGACTCGGGCTAAGTCCCGGAAGACGGCGAACTCCGCCCGACCCAGGGCTCGGACACGGGCTAAGTCCCAGAAGATGGCGAACTCCGCTCCGCCCGACCCAGGGCTCGGACACGGGCTAAGTCCCAGAAGACGACGATCTCCACCTCGCCCGACCCAGGGCTCGGACTTGGGCTCGGCCCCAGAAGACGACGAACTCCGCTTCGCCCGGCCCCAGGGCTCGGACTCCGCCCCGGCACCAGCCGGTAATCTCCGCCTCGCCCGAACCTAGGGCTCGGACCCGACCTCGGCTACGAAAGACAGACTCGACCTCGGCTTCGGAGGAGCTTCCACGTCGCCCAACCTAGGGCGCAGGCCAGCCACGTCAACAGGAGGTGCCATCATCACCCTACCCCGAGCTGACTCGGGCCGCAGGGAACAAGACCGGCGTCCCATCTGGCTCGCTCCGCCAGATAGGCAATGATGGCGCCCTGCATACTCTGTGACTACGGCGGCTCTCAGCCCCCTTACGGAAGCAAGAGGACGTCAGCAAGGATTCAACCGCTCTGACAGTTGTCCCTCCGCCAGGCTCCATCGCTCCTCCGACGGCCACGACATCACACCAGCTGGGTGCCAAGATCTCTCCGGCTGCCATGATGGCATGTACTTAGGGCACTAGCTCTCCTCCGCTAGACACGTAGCACTCTGCTATACCCCCCCCCCATTGTACACCTGGATCCTCTCCTTACGCCTATAAAAGGAAGGACCAGGGCCCTCTTAGAGAGGGTGAGAGCACCTAGAGGGGGGGTGAATAGGTGATCCTGTGAAACTTGAAAACTTAAGCCACAAAACTTGGTTAATCGTTAGCACAATAATTGCCAAGTGGCTAAAGAGGAATCCTCAACAAAACACAATAACCAACAAGGATCAATCACAGAGATGGCACGGTGGTTATCCCGTGGTTCGGCCAATACCAACGCTTGCCTACTCCACATTGTGGCGTCCCAATGGACGAGGGTTGCAATCAACCCCTCTCAAGCGGTCCAAAGACCCACTTGAATACCACGGTGTTTTGTTTGCTTTACTCAATCCCGTTTGCAAGGAATCTCCACAAATTTGGAGCCTCTCGCCCTTACACTTGAAATTCACAAAGAACACGGAGCAAGGGAGGGATTAGCAACGCACTCAAGACAAGAAATCACAGCGACACCACGCACACAAGTCGCAACGAGAGCTCACAACACAACTCAATGAGTTCACCACTCAACTAGAGCTCTAATTGCTATCGCAAAGAATCAAAGGCGTGGAATCGATGTCTTGGTGCTTAGGAATGCTTAGGAGATGCTTGTTGTACTCCTCCATGCGCCTAGGGGTCCCTTTTATAGCCCCAAGGCAGCTAGGAGCCGTTGAGAGCAATCTAGGAAGGCTGATCTTGCCTTCTGTCGACTGGCGCACCGGACAGTCCGGTGCACACCGGACACTGTCCGGTGCCCGATTTCCTTCCATAAATGGCACAGTCGACCGTTGGCAGCCAGAGAGCCGTTGGCGCACCGGACATGTCCGGTGCACACCGGACAGACCGGTGCCCCCTTCTAGCCGTTGGCTCGGCCACGTGTCCCGCGCAGATCGCGCAGCCGACCGTTGGCCCTGCCGACCGTTGGCTCACCGGACAGTCCGGTGAATTTTAGCCGTACACCGCCGTCGAAGTCCCGAGAGCAGCCACTTTGCCCAAGCCAGCCTGGCACACCGGACACTGTCCGGTGCACCATCGGACAGTCCGGTGCACCCAGACTGAGCAGATTCTTGGCTGCTCGAGCCAAGACATTTCTAATTAGATTTTTCCTGTTTCCAGCACTTAGACACAATACATTAGTCTCTAAAACAATGTACTAAGTCTGAGAAACATACCTTTATCCTTGATTTGCACTTTGTCCACCATTTTACAATTAGGCACTTGTGTTGGACACTAAATCACCAAAATACTTAGAAATGGCCCAAGGGCACATTTCCCTTTCAATCTCCCCCTTTTTGGTGATTTATGCCAACACAACATAAAGCAAGTAGAACAAGTACAAAATCACTTCAAATAAGAACTCAAATTGTTTTGATTCAAATTTGACATATATGGATCACTCTTTGCCACCACTTGGTTTGTTTTTTTTTGCAAATCAAACTCAAATTTCTATCTCTAAGTCAAACACACATGTTAAGACATAAAGAGAGTCATTCCAAGAGAAATTGATTCAAGATTTCAAAAACTCCCCTTTTTCCCATAATCAACACTTCTCCCCACAAGAAGCCAACTTTTGACAAGAGAGGCAACAAAAGAGTTTTGTCAAACCAAAAAGCTCTATTATACTATTTTCAAAATCTCTCAAGTGGTAGCTGATCCATTTATCGCTTTGGCCTTTATTTTCTCCCCCTTTGGCATCAAGCACCAAAACGAGATCAATCTTGGCCCTTAAACCCCATTGCCTCACCAAAATCTTCAAATGAGAACACAAAGGCAATAAGAGTAAAAAGATGAACTTGGAAAAGTTACTCTTTTCATCGGAGTGCAGTGGAAGTCTTGCATGGTCCAAGTCCACCTTTTCCCTTTCAATCCTCCTTGGAGACTAAAACAACCAAACTCAAGTACATGGTTAGTCTCAAAGGGTCAAGTTGTAGCACAGCTCCCCCTAAATATGTGCATCACTTGCAAACATGACTTGTGAGGTCCAGGGAGTGTTTGTACAACTTGAGCACCACAATAAGCAACAACATGCAGAATGAACCTGATCAAAGGCATAAACACATGTATGCTACATTTCAATCCAAGTTCCGTGAATCTAAGATATTGAGCTCACTATGCAGCCTGCAAAAGGTCTTCTCATCTAGAGGCTTGGTAAAGATATCGGCTAGCTGGTTCTCGGTGCTAACATGAAACACTTCGATATCTCCCTTTTGTTGGTGATCTCTCAAAAAGTGATGCCGGATGTCAATGTGCTTTGTGCGGCTGTGCTCAACAGGATTTTCCGCTATTCGGATAACACTCTCATTATCACATAGGAGTGGGACTTTGCTCAGATTGTAGCCAAAGTCCCTGAGGGTTTGCCTCATCCAAAGTAGTTGCGCACAACACTGTCCTGCGGCAACGTACTCGGCCTCAGCGGTGGATAGGGCAACGGAGGTTTGTTTCTTAGAGTTCCATGACACCAGGGACCTTCCTAAGAATTGGCACGTCCCCGATGTACTCTTCCTATCGACCTTACATCCAGCATAGTCGGAATCCGAGTACCCAATTAAGTCAAAGTTAGACCCCTTTGGATACCAGATCCCGAAGCAAGGCGTAGCGACTAAATATCTAAGAATTCGCTTCACAGCCACTAAGTGACACTCATTAGGATCGGATTGAAATCTAGCACACATGCATATGCTAAGCATAATATCCGGTCTACTAGAACATAAATAAAGCAAAGAACCTATCATGGACCGGTATGCTTTTTGATCAACGGACTTACCACCTTTGTTGAGGTCGGTGTGTCCGTCGGTTCCCATCGGCATCTTTGTGGGCTTGGCGTCCTTCATCCCAAACCTCTTTAGCAAATCTTGCGTGTACTTCGTTTGGGAGATAAAGGTAACGTCCTTGAGTTGCTTCACTTGGAACCCAAGGAAGTAGTTCAACTCGCCCATCATCGACATCTCGAATTTCTGCGTCATCACCCTGCTAAACTCTTCACACGACTTTTGATTAGTAGAACCAAATATTATGTCATCGACATAAATTTGGCACACAAAAAGATCACCATCGCAAGTCTTAGTAAAAAGAGTTGGATCGGCTTTCCCAACCTTGAAAGCATTAGCAATTAAAAAGTCTCTAAGGCATTCATACCATGCTCTTGGGGCTTGCTTAAGTCCATAGAGCGCCTTAGAGAGCTTACACACGTGGTCGGGGTACCGTTCATCCTCGAAGCCAGGGGGTTGCTCTACGTATACCTCCTCCTTGATCGGCCCGTTGAGGAAAGCGCTCTTCACATCCATTTGGTACAACCTGAAAGAATGGTGAGCGGCATATGCTAGCAAGATACGAATTGATTCTAGCCTAGCCACAGGAGCAAAAGTCTCCTCAAAGTCCAAACCTGCGACTTGGGCAGAACCTTTTGCCACAAGCCGAGCCTTGTTCCTTGTCACCACCCCGTGCTCGTCCTGTTTGTTGTGGAACACCCACTTGGTTCCCACAACATTTTGCTTGGGGCGAGGCACCAGTGTCCAAACTTCATTGCGCTTGAAATTGTTGAGTTCCTCCTGCATGGCCAACACCCAGTCCGGATCTAGCAAGGCCTCTTCTACCCTGAAAGGCTCAATAGAAGAGACAAAAGAGTAATGCTCACAAAAATTAACTAATCTTGAACGAGTAGTTACTCCCTTGCTAATATCGCCCAATATTTGGTCGACGGGATGATCCCTTTGGATCGTCGCTCGAACTTGGGTAGGAGGTGCCTGAGGTGCTTCTCCCTCTTCAACTTGAACATCTTGTGCTCCCCCTTGATCATGCGCCTCCACTTGAGGTACTTGTTCGTCATCTTGGGTTGGGGGATGCACCATAGTTGAGGAAGACGGTTGATCTTGCTCCAAATGTTCCTGAGGCCGTACATCTCCAATCGCCATGGTGCGTATCACGGCCGTTGGAACGTCTTCTTCATCTACATCATCAAGATCAACAACTTGCTCTCTTGGAGAGCCATTAGTCTCATCAAATACAACGTCGCTAGGGACTTCAACCAAACCTGATGATTTGTTGAAGACCCTATACGCCTTTGTATTTGAATCATAACCTAATAGAAACCCTTCTACAGCTTTGGGAGCAAATTTGGAATTCCTACCCTTCTTCACTAGAATGTAGCATTTACTCCCAAATACACGAAAGTACGATACATTGGGTTTGTTACCAGTCAGCGGCTCATATGAAGTCTTCTTGAGGAGGCGGTGAAGGTAGACCCTGTTGATGGCGTGGCAAGCCGTGTTCACGGCTTCCGACCAAAAGCACTCGGGGGTCTTGAACTCTCCAAGCATAGTCCTTGCCATATCTATGAGCGTCCTGTTCTTCCTCTCTACCACACCATTTTGCTGAGGTGTGTAGGGAGCGGAGAACTCGTGCTTGATCCCCTCCTCCTCAAGGAACTCCTCCACTTGAAGATTCTTGAATTCGGACTCGTTGTCGCTCCTTATCTTCTTTACCTTGAGCTCAAACTCATTTTGAGCTCTCCTGAGGAAGCGCTTGAGGGTCCCTTGGGTTTCAGACTTATCCTGCAAAAAGAACACCCAAGTGAAGCGGGAAAAGTCATCAACAATAACTAGACCATACTTACTTCCTCCTATGCTCAGATAGGCGACGGGTCCGAAGAGGTCCATATGCAGCAGCTCCAGAGGTCTTGACGTGGTCATCACATTCTTGCTATGATGTGCTCCTCCCACTTGTTTACCTGCTTGACAAGCTGCACAAGGTCTATCTTTTTCGAAATGAACATTGGTTAGACCTATCACGTGTTCTCCCTTTAGAAGCTTGTGGAGGTTCTTCATCCCCACATGTGCTAAGCGGCGATGCCACAACCAGCCCATGCAAGTCTTAGCCATTAAGCATGCATCTAGACCGGCCTCTTCTTTTGCAAAATCAACTAAGTAAAGTTTGCCGTCTAGTACACCCTTAAAAGCTAGTGAACCATCACATCTTCTAAAGACAGACACATCTACATTTGTAAATAAACAGTTATATCCCATATTACATAATTGACTAACAGATAGTAAATTATATCCAAGACTCTCCACTAAAAACACATTAGAGATAGAATGCTCATTTGATATTGCAATCTTGCCTAAACCTTTCACCTTGCCTTGGTTCCCATCACCAATTATGATTGAATCTTGGGAATCCTTATTCTTGACGTAGGAGGTGAACATCTTCTTCTCCCCTGTCATATGGTTTGTGCATCCGCTGTCGATAATCCAGCTTGAACCCCCGGATGCATAAACCTGCAAGGCAAATTTAGGCTTGGGTCTTAGGTACCCAACTTTTGTTGGGTCCTACAAGGTTAGTCACAATTTCCTTAGGGACCCAAATGCAAGTTTTATCACCCTTGCATTTTGCCCCTAATTTCCTAGCAACTATCTTCCTATCCTTTCTACAAATAGCAAAGGAAGCATTTAAAGCATGATAAATTGTAGAGGGACCATTCATAACTTTTCTAGGAACATGATGAATATTTTTCCTCGGCACATGATGAATATTTTTCCTAGGCATATTTCTACCATGCATATAGGAAGAGTTGGGGGCAAACATAGCATAAGAGTCATAGGCATGCGAGTCAAAAGCATTACAATTCCTATGAGACTGTCTTCTATCATTGTACATAAAAGCATGGTTCTTTTTAGTACTACTTGCCGTAGGGGCCTTCCCTTTCTCCTTGGCGGAGATGGGAGCCTTATGGCTTGTTAAGTCCTTGGCTTCCCTCTTGAAGCCAAGTCCATCCTTAATTGAGGGGTGTCTACCAATCGTGTAGGCATCCCTTGCAAATTTTAGCTTATCGAAATCACTTTTGCTAGTCTTAAGTTGGGCATTAAGACTAGCTACTTCATCATTTAATCTCGAAATTGAAACTAGGTGTCCATTACAGGCATCAATATCAAAATCCTTACACCTAGTGCAAATCATAACATGTTCTATACAAGAATTAGATTTATTTGCTACTTCTAATTTAGCATTTAAATCATTGTTAACACTTTGTAAAGTAGAAATGGTTTCATGACACGTAGATAGTTCATAAGAGAGCATTTCATTTCTTTTAACTTCTAAAGCATAGGATTTTTGTGCCTCTACAAATTTGTCATGTTCATCATACAACAAATCCTCTTGCTTTTCTAAAAGCCTATACTTTTCATTCAAGGCATCAATCAATTCATTGATTTTATCAATTTTATTTCTATCCAATCCCTTGAACAAGCTAGAGTAATCTATTTCCTCATCACTAGATTCGTCTTCACTTGAAGAAGCATAAGTAGAGTCTCGAGTACATACCTTCTTCTCCCTTGCCATGAGGCATGTGTGACGCTCGTTGGGGAAGAGGGATGACTTGTTGAAGGCGGTGGCGGCGAGTCCTTCATTGTCGGAGTCGGACGAGGAGCAGTCCGAATCCCACTCCTTGCCAAGATGAGCCTCGCCCTTTGCCTTCTTATAATTCTTCTTCTTCTCCCTCTTGTTCCCTTGGTCCTGATCACTATCATTGTCGGGACAGTTAGCAATAAAATGACCAAGCTTACCGCATTTGAAGCATGAGCGCTTCCCCTTGGCTTTGGTCTTGCTTGGCTGTCCCTTGTGACCTTTAAGTGTCGTCTTGAATCTTTTGATGATGAGGGCCATCTCTTCATCATTAAGTCTGGCTACCTCAATTTGTGCCACCTTACTAGGTAGCGCCTCCTTGCTTCTTGTTGCCTTGAGAGCAAGGGGTTGCGGCTCGTTGATCGGACCATTCAAGGCGTCGTCCACGTACCTCGCCTCCTTGATCATCATTCGCCCGCTGACGAATTTTCCTAGGACTTCTTCGGGCGACATTTTGGTGTACCTGGGATTCTCACGAATATTATTCACCAAATGAGGATCAAGAACAGTAAAGGACCTTAGCATCAGTCGGACGACGTCGTGGTCCGTCCATCGCGTGCTTCCGTAGCTCCTTATTTTGTTGATAAGAGTCTTGAGCCGGTTGTATGTTTGAGTTGGCTCCTCGTCCCTTATCATCGCGAGCCGTCCAAGCTCGCCCTCCACCAACTCCATTTTGGTGAGCAAGGTGACGTCGTTCCCCTCATGAGAAATCTTGAGGGTGTCCCAGATCTGCTTGGCGTTATCCAAGCCGCTCACTTTGTGATATTCATCCCTGCACAGTGAAGCTAGAAGAACAGTAGTAGCTTGTGCATTCTTATGGATTTGCTCATTAATGAACATGGGACTATCCGAACTATCAAAGTGCATTCCACTCTCTACAATCTCCCATATACTAGGATGGAGAGAGAATAGGTGACTACGCATTTTGTGGCTCCAAAATCCGTAGTCCTCCCCATCAAAGTGTGGGGGCTTGCCGAGTGGAATGGAGAGCAAATGTGAATTTGAACTTTGCGGAATACGAGAGTAGTCAAAAGAAAAGTTCGAATTAACCGGTTTCCTTCTCTCGTAGTCGTTGTGGTCGTCGTCCTTTTGGGAAGAAGTAGACTCATCGCTGTCGTCGTAATAGACGATCTCCTTGATGCGCCTCGTCTTCTTCTTCTTCCCTTCCTTCCGTCTATGGCCCGAGCCGGAGTCGGTAGGCTTGTCATCCTTCGGCTCGTTGACGAAGGATTCCTTCTCTTTATCGTTGATCACGATTCCCTTCCCCTTAGGATCCATCTCTTCGGGCGGTTAGTCCCTTTGTGAAGAGAACGGCTCCGATACCAATTGAGAGCACCTAGAGGGGGGGTGAATAGGTGATCCTGTGAAACTTGAAAACTTAAGCCACAAAACTTGGTTAATCGTTAGCACAATAATTGCCAAGTGGCTAAAGAGGAATCCTCAACAAAACACAATAACCAACAAGGATCAATCACAGAGATGGCACGTTGGTTATCCCGTGGTTCGGCCAAGACCAACGCTTGCCTACTCCATGTTGTGGCGTCCCAACGGACGAGGGTTGCAATCAACCCCTCTCAAGCGGTCCAAAGACCCACTTGAATACCACGGTGTTTTGTTTGCTTTACTCAATCCCGTTTGCGAGGAATCTCCACAAATTTGGAGCCTCTCGCCCTTACAGTTGAAATTCACAAAGAACACGGAGCAAGGGAGGGATTAGCAACGCACTCAAGACAAGAAATCACAGCGACACCACGCACACAAGTCGCAACGAGAGCTCACAACACAACTCAATGAGTTCACCACTCAACTAGAGCTCTAATTGCTATCGCAAAGAATCAAAGGCGCAGAATCGATGTCTTGGTGCTTAGGAATGCTTAGGAGATGCTTGTTGTACTCCTCCATGCGCCTAGGGGTCCCTTTTATAGCCCCAAGGCAGCTAGGAGCCGTTGAGAGCAATCTAGGAAGGCTGATCTTGCCTTCTGTCGACTGGCGCACCGGACAGTCCGGTACACACCGGACACTGTCCGGTGCCCGATTTCCTTCCATAAATGGCACAGTCGACCGTTGGCAGCCAGAGAGCCGTTGGCGCACCGGACATGTCCGGTGCACACCGGACAGACCGATGCCCCCTTCTAGCCGTTGGCTCGGCCACGTGTCCCGCGCAGATCGCGCAGCCGACCGTTGGCCCTGCCGACCGTTGGCTCACCAGACAGTCCGGTGAATTTTAGCCGTACACCGCCGTCGAAGTCCCGAGAGCAGCCACTTTGCCCAAGCCAGCCTGGCGCACCGGACACTGTCCGGTGCACCACCGGACAGTCCGGTGCACCCAGACTGAGCAGATTCTTGGCTGCTCGAGCCAAGACATTTCCAATTGGATTTTTCCTGTTTCCAGCACTTAGACACAATACATTAGTCTCTAAAACAATGTACTAAGTCTGAGAAACATACCTTTATCCTTGATTTGCACTTTGTCTACCATTTTACAATTAGGCACTTGTGTTGGACACTAAATCACCAAAATACTTAGAAATGGCCCAAGGGCACATTTCCCTTTCGGAGGGTCGGCCGCGCGGGGACGAGGACGAGACACGCGCTCGCTCGAAGCCGCTCGCTCCCTCTCCCGCGTGGACGCTTGTAACCCCCTACTGCAAGCGCACCCGACCTGGGCGCAGGACGAACACGAAGGCCGCGGGATTCCCACCTCTCTCACGCCGGTCTCCGGCCGCCTCGCTCTCCCCCCTTCGCGCTCGCCCTCGCGCTCGACCCATCTGGGCTGGGGCACGCGGCGACATTCACTCGTCGGCTCAGGGACCCCTCGGTCTCGGAACGTCGACAGTTGGCGCGCCAGGTAGGGGCCTGCTGCGTGTTGACGAATAGCTTCCCGTCAAGCTCCAGATGGGCAGTCTCCAGCAACCTCTCCAACCCGGGACGGTGCTCCGTTTCGGGAGTCTTGAGTTCATGTCCCTCGACGGCAGCTACGACATGATACTCCTTCCACCGCCGCGCGACAATGACAGTGGCGGCCGACAGCCCGCCCGCCGGCGACGGAATCGGCGACGTCTTCCCCGCATGGTGGAAGAACAACCTTCGAGCTCACCCCGTCCTCTCCCCCGCCGACGGAGGAGGAGGCGGGGCAACCAAGGCCAAGCAGGAGACAGCGCCTCGTCGGCTGTCGAGCGAGTCGACGACCCCAGCGCCCCAACGGGGGGCGCACCGGGCGTCGACCTCGCGTTTGAGACGAAGGCGAGCGCCGTCTCCCCGCGACACACCAAACCCGAGCAAGCGGATGACGCCAGCACGCTCGCGAAAAGCTTGCTGGACGTCACCCTCGTACCTAAGACGACGGTCCAGTCAGCCCCCGACATGACATTATCGCCGCTCGTCGACCAAAAGGTACCGACCGATTCCCATCCCACGTCTTTCGGATTCAGCCTCGACCTGCCTAGCGGCTTCGCTTTGGCGGGTGCTCTTGTAGAGGCAAGTCCAAACCCTCTAAGGTTTCGTATGCGGTCACCTTGGGACCGGCTGACGGACGTCTCGACCTACGGGCCCTCTGGGTCCGAGGAAGACGACGAGCCCAGCATCTGTTGGGATTTCTCTGGACTTGGCAACCCTAGAGCCACGCGGGACTTTATGACCGCATGCGACTACTGCCTTTCCAACTGTTCCGACGGTAGCCATAGCCTCGGCGACGAGGACTGCGGCCCAAGTCGCGAATGCTTCCACGTCGATCTAGGGGGTCCCTCCGAAGGCAACCATCTCAGCATGCCGGAGGACGGTGACCTCCCTAGGCCGGTGCCTCGCGTTGACATCCCACGGGAGCTAGCTGTGGTCCCCGTTTAGGCGGGGGGCCATGACCCACAGCTCGAGCAAATCCGCGGGGTGCAGGCCAGGCTCGATGAGGGAGCAGGAGCGCTTGAGCCGATCCGCCGGGACGTCGGGCAGGCATGGGCGGGCCAACCCCCGGCCGGAGCAATACGTCATCTACCCTAGGGCTTCCAGCACCGCGTCGCCGACGACGTCAGGGTTAGGCCACCACCCGCATCTAGTGGGGTCGGCCAGAACCTGGCTGCAGCAGCGATGCTTCTCCGCGCGATGCCGGAGCCATCAACCACCGAGGGGCGGCGAATCCAGGGAGAGCTCAAGAATCTCCTGGAGGGCGCCGCGGTCCGACGGGCCGAGAGCTCTGCCTCCCGAAGGCAGGGGTACCCCTCGGAACCTCATGCTGCGGCTTCCCGATTCATGCGGGAAGCCTCGGTCTACACCGGGCGCACGCGCAACACAGCGCCTGCGGCCCCGGGTCGCCTCGGCAACGAGCACCATCACCGCGACCGTCGGGCCCACCTCGACGAGAGGGTGCGCCGAGGCTACCACCCCAGGCGTGGGGGACGCTACGACAGCGGGGAGGATCGGAGTCCCACGCCCGAACCACCCGGTCCGCAGGCCTTCAGCCGGGCCATACGACGGGCACCGTTCCCGACCCGGTTCCGACCCCCAACTACTATCACAAAGTACTCGGGGGAGACGAGACCGGAACTGTGGCTCGCGGACTACCGTCTGGCCTGCCAACTGGGTGGAACGGACGATGACAACCTCATCATCCGCAACCTCCCCCTGTTCCTCTCCGACACTGCTCGCGCCTAGTTGGAGCACCTGCCTCCGAGGCAGATCTCCAATTGGGACGACCTAGTCCAAGCTTTCGCCGGCAATTTCCAGGGCACTTACGTGCGCCCCGGGAATTCCTGGGACCTCCGAAGCTGCCGGCAGCAGCCGGGAGAGTCTTTCCGGGACTACATCCGGTGATTCTCGAAGCAGCGCACCGAGCTGCCCAACATCACCGACTCGGATGTCATCGGCGCGTTCCTCGCTGGCACCACCTGCTGTGACCTGGTGAGCAAGCTGGGTCGCAAGACCCCCACCAGGGCGAGCGAGCTGATGGACATTGCCGCCAAGTTCGCCTCCGGCTAGGAGGCGGTTGAGGCTATCTTCCGAAAGGACAAGCAGCCCCAGGGCCGCCCATCGGAAGATACTCCCGAGGCGTCAACTCAGCGCGGCGCCAAGAGGAAGGGCAAGAAGAAGTCGCAAGCGAAACGCGATGTCGCCGACGCGGACCTTGTCGCCGTGGCCGAGTACAAGAACCCTCGGAAGCCCCCCGGAGGTGCCAACCTCTTCGACAAGATGATCAAGGAGTCGTGCCCCTATCACCAGGGGCCCGTCAAGCACACCCTTGAGGAGTGCGTCATGCTTCGGCGCCACTTCCACAGGGCCGGGCCACCCGCGGAGGGTGGCAAGGCCCGCGACGACGACAAGAAGGAAGATCACCAGGCAGGAGAGTTCCCCGAGGTCCGCGACTGCTTCATGATCTATGGTGGGCAAGCGGCGAACGCCTCGGCTCGGCACTGCAAGCAAGAGCGCCGGGAGGTCTGCTCGGTGAAGGTGGCGGCGCCAGTCTATCTAGACTGGTCCGACAAGCCCATCACCTTCGACCGAGACGATCACCCCGACCATGTGCCGAGCCCGGGGAAATACCCGCTCGTCGTCGACCCCATCATCGGCGACGTCAGGCTCACCAAGGTCCTCATGGACGAAGGAAGCAGCCTCAACATCATCTACGCCGACACCCTCGGGCTCCTGCGTGTCGATCTGTCCTCCATCCGGGCAGGCGCTGCGCCCTTCCATGGGATCATTCTCGGGAAGCGCGTCCAGCCCCTCGGACGGCTCAACCTTCCCGTCTGCTTCGGAACACCCTCCAACTTCCGAAGGGAGACCCTGACGTTCGAGGTGGTTGGGTTCCGAGGAACCTACCACGCGGTACTGGGGAGGCCATGCTACGCGAAGTTCATGGTCGTCCCCAACTACACCTACCTGAAGCTCAAGATGCCGGGCCCCAACGGGGTCATCACCATCGGCCCCACGTACAAACACGCGTTTGAATGCGACGTGGAGTGCGTGGAGTACGCCGAGGCCCTCGCCGAGTCCGAGGCCCTCATCGCCGACCTGGAAAGCCTCTCTAAGGAGGTGCCAGACGTGAAGCGTCACGCCGGCAACTTTGAGCCAGCGGAGACGGTTAAGTCCGTCCCCCTCGACCCCAGCAGTGACGCCTCCAAGCAAGTCCGGATCGGCTCCGAGCTCAGTCCCAAATAGGAAGCAGTGCTTGTCGACTTTCTCCGCGCGAACGCCGACGTGTTCGCGTGGAGTCCCTCGGACATGTCCGGCATACCGAGGGATGTCGCCGAGCACTCGCTGGACATCCGAGCCGGAGCCCGACCCGTCAAGCAGCCTCTGCGCCGATTCGACGAGGAGAAGCGCAGAGCCATAGGCGAGGAGATCCACAAGCTAATGGCGGCAGGGTTCATCAAAGAGGTATTCCATCCCGAATGGCTTGCCAACCCTGTGCTTGTGAGAAAGAAAGGGGGGAAATGGCGGATGTGTGTAGACTACACTGGTCTCAACAAAGCATGTCCGAAGGTTCCCTACCCTCTGCCTCGCATCGACCAAATCGTGGATTCCACTGCTGGGTGCGAAACCCTGTCTTTCCTCGATGCCTACTCAGGGTATCATCAAATCAGGATGAAAGAGTCCGACCAGCTCGCGACTTCTTTCATCACACCCTTCGGCATGTACTGCTATGTCACCATGCCGTTCGGCTTGAGGAATGCGGGCGCGACATACCAGCGGTGCATGAACCATGTGTTCGGCGAACACATTGGCCGCACGGTCGAGGCCTACGTCGATGACATCGTAGTCAAGATGGGGAAAGCCTCCGACCTCCTTTCCGACCTTGAAGCGACATTCCGATGTCTCAAGGCGAAAGGCGTCAAGCTAAATCCCGAGAAGTGTGTCTTCGGGGTGCCCCAAGGCATGCTCTTGGGGTTCATCATCTCCGAGCGGGGCATCGAAGCCAACCCGGAGAAGATCGCAGCCATCACCAGCATGGGGCCCATCAAGGACTTAAAAGGCGTACAGAGAGTCATGGGATGTCTCGCGGCTCTGAGCCGCTTCATCTCACGCCTTGGCGAAAGAGGTCTACCTCTGTACCGCCTCTTGAGGAAGGCCGAGTGCTTCACTTGGACCCCTGAGGCCGAGGAAGCCCTTGGGAACCTGAAGGCGCTCCTCATGAAGGCGCCTATCTTGGTGCCCCCAGCTGCCGGAGAAGCCCTCTTGGTCTATGTCGCCGCGACCACTCAGGTGGTTAGCGCCGCGATTGTGGTCGAGAGGCAAGAAGAGGGGCATGCATTGCCCGTTCAGAGGCCAGTCTACTTCATCAGCGAGGTACTGTCCGAAACCAAGATCCGCTACCCACAAGTTCAGAAGCTGCTGTACGCGGTGATCCTAACGTGGCAGAAGCTACGACACTACTTCGAGTCTCATCCGGTAACTGTGGTGTCATCCTTCTCCCTGGGGGAGATCATCCAGTGCCGAGAGGCCTCGGGTAGGATTGCAAAGTGGGCGGTGGAAATCATGGGCGAAACAATCTCGTTCACTCCTCGGAAGGCCATCAAGTCCCAGGTCTTGGTGGACTTCGTAGCTGAATGGGTCGACACCCAGCTACCGACGGCTCCGATCCAACCGGAGCTCTGGACCATGTTCTTCGACGGGTCGCTGATGAAGACAGGAGCCGGCGTAGGCCTACTCTTCATCTCGCCCCTCGGGAAGCACCTACGCTACGTGCTACGCCTCCATTTCCCGGCATCCAACAATGTGGCTGAGTACGAAGCTCTGGTCAACGGGTTGCGGATCGCCATCGAGCTAGGGGTCCGACGCCTCGACGCTCGCGGTGACTCGCAGCTCGTCATCGACCAAGTCATGAAGAACTCCCACTGCCGCGACCCGAAGATGGAGGCCTACTGCGATGAGGTTCGGCGCCTGGAAGACAAGTTCTACAGGCTCGAGCTCAACCACATCGCCCGGCGCTACAACGAGACTGCGGACGAGCTGGCTAAAATAGCCTCGGGGCGAACAACGGTTCCCCCGGACGTCTTCTCCCGAGACCTGCATCAACCCTCCGTCAAGATCGACGACACGTCCGAGCCCGAGGTACCCTCGGCTCAGTCCGAGGTACCCTCGGCTCAGTCTGAGGCACCCTCGGCTCAACCCGAGGCACCCTCGGCTCAGTCCGAGGCACCCTTGGCTCAACCCGAGGTGCCCTCGGCTCATCCCGAGGCACCCTCAGCTTGGCCCGAGGCGCCCTCGGTTCAGTCCGAGGTACCCTCGGCCCCCGAGGGTGAGGCACTGCGCGTCGAGGAGGAGCGAAGCGGGGTCACGCCTAATCGAAGCTGGCAGACCCCGTACCTACAATATCTCCACCGAGGAGAGCTACCCTTCGACCGAGCCGAGGCTCGGCGGGTGGCGCGGCACGCCAAGTCGTTCGTCTTGCTGGGTGATGAGAAGGAGCTCTACCACCGCAGCCCCTCCGGCATCCTCCAGCAATGCATCTCCATCGTCGAAGGTCAGGAACTCCTACGAGAGATACACTCGGGGGCTTGCGGCCATCACGCAGCGCCTCGAGCCCTTGTCGGGAATGCTTTCCGGCAAGGCTTCTACTGGCCGACGGCGGTGGCCGACGCCACTAGAATTGTCCGCACCTGCAAAGGGTGTCAGTTCTACGCGAGGCAGACCCACCTGCCCGCTCAGGCTCTGCAGACGATACCCATCACCTGGCCTTTTGCTGTGTGGGGTCTGGATCTCGTCGGGCCCTTGCAGAAGGCACCCGGGGGCTACACGCACCTACTGGTCGCCATCGACAAATTCTCCAAGTGGATCGAGGTCCGACCCCTGAACAGCATCAGGTCCGAGCAGGCGGTGGTGTTCTTCACCAACATCATCCATCGCTTCGGGGTCCCGAACTCCATCATCACCGACAATGACACCCAGTTCACCAGCAGAAAGTTCCTGGACTTCTGCGAGGATCACCACATCCGGGTGGACTGGGCCGCCGTGGCTCATCCCATGACGAATGGGCAGGTGGAGCGTGCCAACGGCATGATTCTACAAGGGCTCAAGCCTCGGATCTACAACGACCTCAACAAGTTCGGCAAGCGGTGGATGAAGGAACGCCCCTCGGTGGTCTGGAGTCTGAGGACAACGCCGAGCCGAGCCACGGGCTTCACGCCGTTCTTTCTAGTCTATGGGGCCGAAGCCATCTTGCCCACAGACTTAGAATACGGTTCCCCGAGGACGAGGGCCTACACCGACCAAAGCAACCAAGTTAGCCGAGAAGACTCGCTGGACCAGCTGGAGGAGGCTCGGGACAAGGCCTTGCTACACTCGGCGCGGTACCAGCAGTCCCTACGACGCTACCACGCCCGAGGGGTCCAGTCCCGAGACCTCTAGGTGGGCGACCTGGTGCTTCGGCTGCGACAAGACGCCCGTGGGCGGCACAAGCTCACACCCCCCTGGGAGGGGCCATTCGTTATCGCCAAGGTTCTGAAGCCCGGAACGTACAAGCTGGCCAACAGTCAAGGCGAGGTCTACGGCAACGCCTGGAACATCCAACAGCTACGTCGCTTCTACCCTTAAGATGTTTTCAAGTTGATCATATACCTCGCACCCACGCAAAGTTTAGTCATCAAGGAAGGGTCGGCCTCGCCTCGGCAAAGCCCGACCCTCCCTCGGGGGCTAAAAGGGGGGGAACCCCCTCTGCGTCGAAATTTTCCTCGAAAAAAGATCTTTTCTGCCAGAATGTCTTTCGCGCTTTTTGGCTACTTCGAAAGTGGATCCTGAAAACGACAGAGTACGCGTAAGCGGCAAGGCCGACCGAGCCGAGGGACTCCTACGCCTCCAGGATACGGATACCTCACTCATCACCTTCCGCGAGAAGCAACTCTCGCTCGCACAAACATTTCTGTTACCAACAAAAAAGTCCAGATACTCGAAACAAGAGGAAAAGAGACGCAGCTTTACAACACGGCGAGGGTGTGTTTTCGGCCTCGGCGGCCGCAGGAAACACACGCTACAAGACAATCTGATCCTGCAGGCTCGGATCTTGACGGCTGAAGGGAGCAGCAGCACCCTCGACATCGACGACACCTTCGGCGAGGTCCGACCTAGCCTCGGACGGCGATGCGGTCCGAAGATCTCCACTTTGAAGGACGACGTCATCGCCACGCCCGGGCCATCGCTACCAGGGTCTTCTCGGGAATCCGGCCCGAGCAGGCGGCTCGGCCGGTCACCCCGGGGCCTCAGCCAGCTGCCCTCCAAGGACGTCAGCCCGACCCGAGGCCTCGGCTGGTCAGTTCCGGCGTCGATCCCGCTAACGATCGACCCGGCCAGGCTCAGGCCAACCAGGTTTTCTTTTCGAGCCAACTCTGCCTCTGTTCATGTTGACGCCGCTACCCCTGGCCTCGGCTCATCGGAGAGCGGCCGAGGGGTTCCTTTAACTAAGCTAGAAAAGCCTCGGACAACAAGGCCGACCGAGCCGAGGGACTCCTACGCCTCTGGGATACGGATACCTCACTCGTCACCTTTACACGGGGCGACTCATGCTTGGTGAAGCGGTCCGGACAACCAACAGGCGAGTCTTAGCGCTCGAAAATGAGGAAAAAACACGGCTCCGTGCCGAAAATACATACATGTTCAGGCCTCGACAGCCACAATGAACACTGGCATTCGAAGTGCCATTACAAACGGAACTCCGGTTCCGTCTCCGCGGGTACGAACAACCCCACAAGATTGGGGAACCTGCGGAGCAATCGAGGGCCGACGGGTGGCTCGCCACCGCCCGATCCGGCAACAGCGACAACAACCCCCGTCCCGGGCGACGAAGCAGCTTCAGCGGCGGCTTCGGGGCGTGTGCTACGGCAGAAGGAGCGGGCCACCGCCCACGCGGGGGCCGACCCCAACTTGGCACACTCCCCTCCCTAGCCTTGGTGATGAAAATCCTTGAGGCTGAGGGAGGGGCAGAGGCCGCGGCCTGGTTCGCTCTCCCCCGCCATCGAACTGGAGGTCACCGACTTGGGTGACCGCCGGCGGAGGGGTGCAACCGGGCTGCGTGATGAAAATCCTTGAAGCCGAACGATGGCTGAAAGGTACCAACTCCCGCATAGTTGCGTTCCTCCAACGACGAGGCGGAAAGACGGCGGATATCCCCCATCCGGGGGCTTGGAAGGCGGAAAGACGCGATGCATAAGGGAGCGCGAAGACATGGTCGCCTTCCAAGGGGGTCACCCTCCTTTTAAAGGCGGCTCTCCCTACTTGCGTCCCCAGCCGTCATGGGCTGAGTCTTCTCCAACACACTCCAAGGTCCTCCCCTATGGCGCGGGGGCTGGGTCCCACTCGTCATGCAAGCCGACTCAGAGCAGAAGAAGCCAAACCGCCGCGCGTGGTGCGTACAACCGCCCGGCGGTTACAAGCGACCCTCCACTTTTGCCCAGACCAGCGGGCGAAAGGGTGGGCAGCCATGCAGGCGGCATGCAACCGCGCCAAGTAGGCGCACTTCTCCGACTCCCAACACGCCCAGCATGGGGGCCCAGGCCCACGCGTCATGCAACCGGCGCGCCGGATGCTTCGTGCATGCAACTGCACCACCACTTGCACCACTACCGCGCCTCCTCGACTGCGGAACCAATACCGCGACTCGAGGCGGCCCAGTGCACGACCCAGCGGCGCCAGCCTGACGCGACGGTCAATGCGGCCAAAAATGGACCGGCAGTAATGGCGGTGGCAGGCGGGCAGGAGCAGCGGCCACATCATCAACCAAGCTCACGTCCCGTCCGGGGGCAGCGAGAGAACCCTCTCTCACGGCGTGAAGACAATGCGCCTGTGATCCGTTCCTCAAACGGCTCGCGCACGCGCAACGGCTGCCCCACGAACCACTCGCCCCGTCGCATTAACTCCGCAGCGGGACAAGCGGCGCCTCTGGCAGGAGAAGCGGGCGACGCTTCGCCTTCGCCATAATGACCGCGTCAAAAAAGGTACGCCGCGTCGTTCGATTTCGTATCCTTTCCCTTTTTTCCTCTTTCTCTCTCTTGCAACAGGGACCGGGAAAGGGGGATACCCCGAAAAGGATCCTTCCCCGTGAAGGAACCAGGCCCCGAGCCTCCCTACTGATCAGAGGTTCGAAGGCTGGCCCCTCGGAAGGGTTCGACAGCCGCCTCAGATCACGTGGGCCCTACACCCACTACTGGTCAGAGGTTTGAAGGCCGGCCCCTCGGAAGGGTTCAACGACCGCCTCAGGCTACTCGGGCTCCGCGCCCACTACTGATCAGGGGTTTGAAGGCTGGCCCCCGAAGGGTTCACAGCCGCCTCAGACGCCGAGCGAGGGATGACCATGGGTACGTTCGATACATAACCAAGGCTCGGGCTGCGCTCCCGAGGTACCCTAGGACATTTCCGAGACCGGCGGGAACGATCTTGTAACGGAATCCCATCAGAGGGAGGCATCGAGCCCTCGGACCCCATCGCCAGGGGACCGGGTCCGGCAGATCACCCGCAGGTACTTTTGGGCGTGCCTCTGGGCCCCTAGTCGACCCCTAACGAACGGGGCACGGACGTCCACTCGGATCACCCGCTTGCAGCTCACCGGAGACACCATGTTCGGCGCCCATCGAGGGCAACATGGCGCTTTCCCCCCTCCTCCTTGCGGAAAGGCGACGCAGGGGCGTATGTAAAAAAGCCGAGTCTGTCCCTGATCGCCCTCTCGCCCTGTGCAGAGGCTCGGGGGCTGCTCTCGCAAACCCGGCTCCGGCCGAACCGTTGACAGCGTCAACATAACAGCCCGAGAACTTGGGACCCGACCGTACACCTGGGCTACGGCCAGCTCGCATGAGGGAACAACCAGACCAGCCGAAGCATTACGCGAGGCATTAAGACCTCGAAGGAGTGAAACCACTCCTCCGAGGCCTCGGGGGCTACACCCGGCGGGTGCGCTCGCGCTCACCCATCGGAACAAAACGCAACCGAGAAAGGCTAGTCCCCTTGCAAAAAAGTGCGACGAAAGCCTCCAAGCGAGTGCAAACACTCCCTTCGAGGCTCGGGGGCTACTGTTGGGGACCATAATTAGGGGTACCCTCAAGGCTCCTAATTCTCAGCTGGTAACCCCCATCAGCACAAAGCTGCAAAGGCCTGATGGGTGCGATTAAGTCAGGGATCGGTCCATACGAGGGACTCGATCATGCCTCACCCGAGCCTAGCCTCGGACAAGGGCAGCCGACCCCGAAGGATCTCCATCTCGCCCGAGGCCCCCCTTCAGCGGCGAACATATTCCCGGCTCGCCCGAGGCCCTGCCTTTGCTAAGAAGCAACCCTGACCAAATCGCTGCACCGACTGACCAAGTCGCAGGAGCATTTAATGCAAAGGTGGCCTGACACCTTTATCCTGACGCACGCCCCCCAGCCGGCAGAGCCGAAGTGACCGCCGTCACTTCGCCGCTCCACTGACCGGCCTGACAGAAGGACAGCGCCGCCTGCGCCACTCCGACTGCGGTGCCACTTGACAGAGTGAGACTGACAGGCAGTCAGGCCCTGCCGAAGGCACCATAGGAAGCTCCGCTTCGCCCGACCCCAGGGCTCGGACTCGGGCTAAGTCCCGGAAGACGGCGAACTCCGCCTGACCCAGGGCTCGGACTCGAGCTAAGTCCCGGAAGACGACGAACTCCGCTTCGCCCGACCCCAGGGCCCGGACTCGGGCTAAGTCCCGGAAGACGACGAACTCCACCCGACCCAGGGCTCGGACTCGGGCTAAGTCCCGGAAGACGGCGAACTCCGCCCGACCCAGGGCTCGGACACGGGCTAAGTCCCAGAAGACGGCGAACTCCGCTCCGCCCGACCCAGGGCTCGGACACGGGCTAAGTCCCAGAAGACGACGATCTCCACCTCGCCCGACCCAGGGCTCGGACTTGGGCTCGGCCCCAAAAGACGACGAACTCCGCTTCGCCCGACCCTAGGGCTCGGACTCCGCCCCGGCACCAGCCGGCAATCTCCGCCTCGCCCGAACCTGGGGCTCGGACCCGACCTCGGCTACGGAAGACAAACTCGACCTCGGCTTCGGAGGAGCTTCCACGTCGCCCAACCTAGGGCACAGGCCAGCCACGTCAACAGGAGGCGCCATCATCACCCTACCCCGAGCTGACTCGGGTCGCAGGGAACAAGACCGGCGTCCCATCTGGCTCGCTCCGCCAGATAGGCAATGATGGCGCCCTGCATACTCTGTGACGACGGCGGCTCTCAGCCCCCTTACGGAAGCAAGAGGACGTCAGCAAGGATTCAACCGCTCCGACAGCTGTCCCTCCGCCAGGCTCCATCGCTCCTCCGACGGCCACGACATCACACCAGCTGGGTGCCAAGATCTCTCCGGCTGCCACGACGGCATGTACTTAGGGCACTAGCTCTCCTCCGCTAGACACGTAGCACTCTGCTATACCCCCCATTGTACACCTGGATCCTCTCCTTACGCCTATAAAAGGAAGGACCAGGGCCCTCTTAGAGAGGGTCGGCCGCGCGGGGACGAGGACGAGACACGCGCTCGCTCGAAGCCGCTCGCTCCCTCTCCCGCGTGGACGCTTGTAACCCCCTACTGCAAGCGCACCCGACCTGGTGAAAGGGAAATGTGCCCTTGGGCCATTTCTATGTATTTTGGTGATTGAGTGCCAACACATGTGCTTAATTGGGAATTTATGTACATGGATGAACAAGGTGAAAATCATGAAGTAAAGGTATGTTTCTAAGCCTTAGTACATTGGTTTTAAGTACTAATATATCTGTCTAAGTGTTAGAAACAGAAAGAAGAAGAATAGAGAAAAGGAGAAGGGACTTGGCTGTGTGCTGCCAAGACCCAGCTCGGTCTGGAGCACCGGACTGTCCGGTGTGCACCGGACAGTGTCCGGTGTGCCAGGCTGGCGCGACTTGAACTGGCCGCTCTCGGGAAATTGGCCGGCGGCGTACGGCTAAAATTCACCGGACTGTCCGGTGTGCACCGGACTGTCCGGTGAGCCAATGGTCGGCCAGGGCCAACGGTCGGCCGCGCAATCCGCGCGGGACACGTGGCCGAGCCAACGGTCGGAAGACGGCACCGGACTGTCCGGTGTGCACCGGACATGTCCGGTGCGCCAACAGCGCCAGATCTGCCAACGGTCTGCAACGGTCGTCTTCGCCGTTTAAGGAAACAAATCGGGCACCGGACAGTGTCCGGTGTGCACCGGACTGTCCGGTGCCCCCGACGACAGAAGGCAAGGATGGCCTTCCGGATTTGCTCTCAACGGCTCCTAGCTGCCTTGGGGCTATAAAAGGAGCCCCTAGGCGCATGGAGGAGACACACAAGCAACCTTTGAGCATTCTTGATCATCCACACTAAGTCTCTGCGCATTCGTTTGTGTTTCTAAGTGATTCGAGCTCTGTTCTAAGTGAGAACTCTGAGATAGTCTTGTGAGCTCGATTCTTGGCCGTGTGTGTGCGCTTTTGCTGTGGATTTGTGTGTGTTGTTTCCCTCCCTTACTCTGTGTTTCATTTGTGATCATATACTTGTAAGGGCAAGAGACTCCAATTTGTGGAGATTCCTTGCAAACGGGATAGTGAAAGGAAAACAAAACACCGTGGTATTCAAGTGGGTCTTTGGACCGCTTGAGAGGGGTTGATTGCAACCCTCGTCCGTTGGGACGCCACAACGTGGAGTAGGCAAGCGTTGGTCTTGGCCGAACCACGGGATAAAACCACTGTGTCACTCTGTGCTTGATTCTCTTGTGGTACTGTGTTTTGTTGAGACTGTTGAGACTTCACCTTAGCCACTTGGCAATAATCGTGCTAACACTTAACAAGTTTTTGTGGCTTAAGTTTGAAGTTTTTACAGGATCACCTATTCACCCCCCCCCTCTAGGTGCTCTCAATTGGTATCAGAACCGTTCTCTTCACAAAGGGACTAACCGCCCGAAGAGATGGATCCTAAGGGGAAGGGTATAGTGATCAACGACAAAGAGAAGGAATCCTTCGTCAACGAGCCGAAGGACGATAAGCCTACCGACTCCGGCTCGGGCCAAAGACGGAAGGAAGGGAAGAAGAAGAAGACCAGGCGCATCAAGAAGATCGTCTACTACGACAGCGACGAGTCTACTTCTTCCCAAAAGGACGAGGACCACAACGACTACGAGAGAAGAAAACCGGTTAATTCGAACTTTTCTTTTGATTACTCTCGTATTCCGCAAAGTTCACATTCTCATTTGCTCTCCATTCCACTCGGCAAGCCCCCACACTTTGATGGAGAGGACTACGGATTTTGGAGCCACAAAATGCGTAGTCACCTATTCTCTCTCCATCCTAGTATATGGGAGATTGTAGAGAGTGGAATGCATTTTGATAGTTCGGATAGTCCCATGTTCATTAATGAACAAATTCATAAGAATGCACAAGCTACTACTGTTCTTCTAGCTTCCTTGTGCAGGAATGAATACCATAAGGTGAGCGGCTTGGATAACGCCAAGCAAATCTGGGACACCCTCAAAATTTCTCATGAGGGGAACAACGTCACCTTACTCACCAAGATGGAGTTGGTGGAGGGCGAGCTTGGACGGTTCGCAATGATAAGGGGCGAGGAGCCAACGCAAACATACAATCGGCTCAAGACTCTTATCAACAAGATAAGAAGCTACGGGAGCACGCGATGGACGGACCACGACGTCGTCCGCCTAATGCTAAGGTCATTTACCGTTCTTGATCCTCACTTGGTGAACAATATACGTGAAAATCCCAGGTACACCAAGATGTCGCCCGAAGAAGTTCTTGGGAAATTTGTTAGCGGGCGAATGATGATCAAGGAGGCGAGATATGTGGACGACGCCTTGAATGGTCCGATCAACGAGCCGCAACCTCTCGCTCTCAAGGCAACACGAAGCAAGGAGGCGCTACCTAGCAAGGTGGCACAAATTGAGGCGGCCGGACTCAACGATGAAGAGATGGCTCTCATCATCAAGAGATTCAAGACGGCGCTAAATGGTCGCAAGGGGCAGCCAAGCAAGACCAAGACCAAGGGGAAGCGCTCATGCTTCAAATGCGGTAAGCTTGGTCATTTTATTGCTAACTGTCCCGATAATGATAGTGACCAGGAAAAGGGAAACAAGAGGGAAAAGAAGAAGCATTACAAGAAGGCAAAGGGCGAGGCGCATCTAGGCAAGGAGTGGGACTCGGATTGCTCCTCGTCCGACTCCGACAATGAAGGACTCGCCGCCACCGCCTTCAACAAATCAACCCTCTTCCCCAACGAGCGTCACACATGCCTTATGGCAAGGGAGAAGAAGGTATGTACTCGCAACTCTACCTATGTTTCTTCAAGTGAGGACGAATCTAGTGATGAGGATGAAGTAGATTATTCATGTTTGTTCAAGGGCTTAGATAGATCTAAGATAGACAAAATTAATGAATTAATTGATGCCTTGAATGAAAAGAATATACTTTTAGAAAAGCAAGAGGATTTGTTGTATGAAGAGCATGATAAATTTGTTGAGGCACAAAAATCCTATGCTTTAGAAGTTAAGAGAAATGAAATGCTTTCTTTTGAACTATCTACTTGTCATGAAACCATTTCTACTTTGAAAGGTGTCAACAATGATTTAAATGCTAAATTAGAAGTAGCAAACAAATCCAATTTTTGTGTAGAACATGTTGAAATTTGTACTAGGTGTAAAGACTTTGACATTAATGCTTGTAGTGAACACCTAGTTTCAATTTCCAAGCTTAATGATGAACTGGCTAGTCTTAATGCTCAACTTAAGACTAGCAAGAATGATTTCGATAAGCTAAAATTTGCAAGGGATGCCTACACAATTGGTAGACACCCCTCAATTAAGGATGGACTTGGCTTCAAGAGAGAAGCTAAGAACTTAACAAGCCATAAGGCCCCCATTCCCGCCAAGGAGAAAGGGAAGGCCCCTATGGCTACTAGTGCTAAAAGGAACCATGCATTTTTGTATCATGATAGAAGACAAACTAGAAATGTAAGTCATGATGCTTATGATTCATATGTTTATGATTCTCATACCATGTTTGCTCCTAGTTCCTCTTATGTGTATGATAGAAATGTTACTAGGAGAAATGTTGTTCCTAAAAGAAATGCTATTCATCATGTGCCTAGAAGGAATGTTATTCATGCTCCTAGGAAAATAGCAAATGAACCTTCCACAATTTATTATGCTTTAAATGCTTCCTTTGCTATTTGTAGAAAGGATAAGAAAATTGTTGCTAGGAAGTTAGGGGCAAAATGCAAGGGAGACAAAACTTGCATTTGGGTCCCTAAGGATATTTGCACTAACCTTGTAGGACCCAACATGAGTTGGGTACCTAAGACCCAAGCCTAAATTTGCCTTGCAGGTTTATGCATCCGGGGGTTCAAGCTGGATTATTGATAGCGGATGCACAAACCATATGACGGGGGAGAAGAAGATGTTCACCTCCTACGTCAAGAATAAGGATTCCCAAGATTCAATCATATTCGGTGATGGGAATCAAGGCAAGGTAAAAGGGTTAGGTAAAATTGCAATTTCTAATGAGCACTCTATCTCTAATGTGTTTTTAGTAGAGTCACTAGGATATAATTTACTATCTGTTAGTCAATTGTGCAATATGGGATATAACTGTCTGTTTACAAATATAGATGTGTCTGTCTTTAGAAGGAGTGATGGTTCACTAGCTTTTAAGGGTGTATTAGACGGCAAACTTTATTTAGTTGATTTTGCAAAAGAAGAGGCCGGTCTAGATGCATGCTTAATGGCTAAGACTTGCATGGGCTGGCTGTGGCATCGCCGCTTAGCACATGTGGGGATGAAGAACCTTCACAAGCTTCTAAAGGGAGAACACGTGATAGGTCTAACCAATGTTCAATTCGAAAAAGATAGACCTTGTGCAGCTTGTCAAGCAGGGAAACAGGTGGGAGGAGCGCATCACAGCAAGAATGTGATGACCACTTCAAGACCCCTGGAGCTACTGCATATGGACCTCTTCGGACCCGTCGCCTATCTAAGCATAGGGGGAAGTAAGTATGGTTTAGTTATTGTTGATGATTTTTCCCGCTTCACTTGGGTGTTCTTTTTGCAGGATAAGTCTGAAACCCAAGGGACCCTCAAACGCTTCCTCAGGAGAGCTCAAAATGAGTTTGAGCTCAAAGTGAAAAAGATAAGAAGCGACAACGGGTCCGAGTTCAAGAACCTTCAAGTGGAGGAGTTCCTTGAAGAGGAAGGGATCAAGCATGAGTTCTCCGCTCCCTACACACCACAGCAAAATGGTGTGGTAGAGAGGAAGAACAGGACGCTCATCGACATGGCGAGGACGATGCTAGGAGAGTTCAAGACCCCCGAGTGCTTTTGGACGGAAGCCGTGAACACGGCGTGCCACGCCATCAACAGGGTCTACCTTCATCGCCTCCTCAAGAAGACGTCGTATGAGCTACTAACCGGTAACAAACCCAATGTATCGTACTTTCGTGTATTTGGGAGTAAATGCTACATTCTAGTGAAGAAGGGTAGAAATTCTAAGTTTGCTCCCAAAGCTGTAGAAGGGTTTTTGTTAGGTTATGACTCAAATACAAAGGCGTATAGAGTCTTCAACAAATCATCGGGTTTGGTTGAAGTCTCTAGCGACGTTGTATTTGATGAGACTAATGGCTCTCCAAGAGAGCAAGTTGTTGATTGTGATGATGTAGATGAAGAAGATGTTCCGACGGCCGCTATACGGACCATGGCGATTGGAGAAGTACGGCCACAGGAACAAGATGAACGAGATCAACCTTCTTCCTCAACTATGGTGCAACCCCCAACCAAAGATGACGAACAGGTACCTCAAGTGGAGGCGCTTGATCAAGGGGGAGCACAAGATGATCTAGTGATAGAGGAAGAAGCGCAACCGGCACCTCCAACTCAAGTTCGAGCGATGATTCAAAGGGATCATCCCGTCGACCAAATTCTGGGTGACATTAGCAAGGGAGTAACTACTCGATCTCGATTAGTTAATTTTTGTGAGCATTACTCCTTTGTCTCTTCTATTGAGCCTTTCAGGGTAGAAGAGGCCTTGCTAGATCCGGACTGGGTGTTGGCCATGCAAGAGGAGTTAAACAACTTCAAGCGCAATGAAGTTTGGTCACTGGTGCCTCGTCCGAAGCAAAATGTTGTGGGAACCAAGTGGGTGTTCCGCAACAAACAGGACGAGCACGGGGTGGTGACGAGGAACAAGGCTCGACTTGTGGCAAAAGGTTATGCCCAAGTCGCAGGTTTGGACTTTGAGGAGACCTTTGCTCCTGTGGCTAGGCTAGAGTCCATTCGTATCTTGCTAGCATATGCCGCTCACCATTCTTTCAGGTTGTTTCAAATGGATGTGAAGAGCGCCTTCCTCAACGGGCCAATCAAGGAGGAGGTGTACGTGGAGCAACCCCCTGGCTTCGAGGATGAACGGTACCCCGACCATGTGTGTAAGCTCTCTAAGGCGCTCTATGGACTTAAGCAAGCCCCAAGAGCATGGTATGAATGCCTTAGAGATTTCTTAATTGCTAATGCTTTCAAGGTTGGGAAAGCCGATCCAACTCTTTTTACTAAGACTTGTAATGGTGATTTGTTTGTGTGCCAAATTTATGTCGATGACATAATATTTGGTTCTACTAACCAAAAGTCTTGTGAAGAGTTTAGCAGGGTGATGACGCAGAAATTCGAGATGTCGATGATGGGCGAGTTGAACTACTTCCTTGGGTTCCAAGTGAAGCAACTCAAGGACGGCACCTTCATCTCCCAAACGAAGTACACGCAAGATCTGCTAAAGCGGTTTGGGATGAAGGACGCCAAGCCCGCAAAGACTCCGATGGGGACCGACGGACACACCGACCTCAACAAAGGAGGTAAGTCCGTTGATCAAAAAGCATACCGGTCAATGATAGGTTCTTTGCTTTACTTATGTGCTAGTAGACCGGATATTATGCTTAGCGTATGCATGTGTGCTAGATTTCAATCCGATCCTAAGGAGTGTCACTTAGTGGCGGTGAAGCGAATTCTTAGATATTTGGTTGCTACGCCTTGCTTCGGGCTCTGGTATCCAAAGGGGTCTACCTTTGACTTAGTTGGATACTCAGACTCTGACTATGCTGGATGTAAGGTCGATAGGAAGAGTACATCGGGGACGTGCCAATTCTTAGGAAGGTCCCTGGTGTCATGGAATTCTAAGAAACAAACATCCGTTGCCCTATCCACCGCTGAGGCCGAGTACGTTGCCGCAGGTCAGTGTTGCGCGCAACTACTTTGGATGAGGCAAACCCTCCGGGACTTTGGCTACAATCTGAGCAAAGTCCCACTCCTATGTGACAATGAGAGTGCTATCCGCATGGCGGAGAATCCTGTTGCACACAGCCGCACAAAGCACATAGACATCCGGCATCACTTTTTGAGAGACCACCAGCAAAAGGGAGATATCGAAGTGTTTCATGTTAGCACCGAGAACCAGCTAGCCGATATCTTTACCAAGCCTCTAGATGAGAAGACCTTTTGCAGGCTGCGTAGTGAGCTAAATGTCTTAGATTCGCGGAACTTGGATTGAATTGTAGCATACATGTGTTTATGCATTTGATCAGGTTCATTCTGCATTTTGTTGCTTATTGTGGTGCTCAAGTTGTACAAACCCTCCCTGGACCTCACAAGTCCGTTGCAAAGTGATGCACATGTTTAGGGGGAGATGTGTTACAACTTGACCCTTTGAGACTAACCTTGTGCTTGAGTTTGATAATTTAGTCTCGAAGGAGGATTGAAAAGGAAAAGGTGGACTTGGACCATGAAAGACTTCCACTGCACTCCGATGAGAGGGTAACTAATTCCAAGTTCATCTCATGAAATCTTATTGCCATTTGCTCTTAATTGAAGACTTTGGTGAGGCAATGGGGTTAACGGGCCAAGATTGATCCCGTTTTGGTGCTTGATGCCAAAGGGGGAGAAAATAAAGGCCAAAGTGATAAATGGATCAGCTACCACTTGAGAGATTTTGAAAATAGTAGAATAGAGTTTTTGTTTTGTCAAAAGCTTTTATTGTCTCTTATTGTCTCTATTTTCAAAAGTTGGCTTCTTGTGGGGAGAAGTGTTGATTATGGGAAAAAGGGGGAGTTTTTGAAATCTTTGATCAATCTCTTTTGGAATGACTCTCTTTATACTTCAACATGTGTGTTTGACTTAGAGATAGAGATTTGAGTTTGATTTGCAAAAACAAACCAAGTGGTGGCAAAGGATGATCCATATATGCCAAAATTGAATAAAACTTAAATTTATTTTATTTGAAGTGAGTTTGCACTTGTTCTAGTTGCTTTATGTTGTGTTGGCATAAATCACCAAAAAGGGGGAGATTGAAAGGGAAATGTGCCCTTGGGCCATTTCTATGTATTTTGGTGATTGAGTGCCAACACATGTGCTTAATTGGGAATTTATGTACATGGATGAACAAGGTGAAAATCATGAAGTAAAGGTATGTTTCTAAGCCTTAGTACATTGGTTTTAAGTACTAATATATCTGTCTAAGTGTTAGAAACAGAAAGAAGAAGAATAGAGAAAAGGAGAAGGGACTTGGCTGTGTGCTGCCAAGACCCAGCTCGGTCTGGAGCACCGGACTGTCCGGTGTGCACCGGACAGTGTCCGGTGTGCCAGGCTGGCGCGACTCGAACTGGCCGCTCTCGGGAAATTGGCCGGCGGCGTACGGCTAAAATTCACCGGACTGTCCGGTGTGCACCGGACTGTCCGGTGAGCCAACGGTCGGCCAGGGCCAACGGTCGGCCGCGCAATCCGCGCGGGACACGTGGCCGAGCCAACGGTCGGAAGACGGCACCGGACTGTCCGGTGTGCACCGGACATGTCCGGTGCGCCAACAGCGCCAGATCTGCCAACGGTCTGCAACGGTCGTCTTCGCCGTTTAAGGAAACAAATCGGGCACCGGACAGTGTCCGGTGTGCACCGGACTGTCCGGTGCCCCCGACGACAGAAGGCAAGGATGGCCTTCCGGATTTGCTCTCAACGGCTCCTAGCTGCCTTGGGGCTATAAAAGGAGCCCCTAGGCGCATGGAGGAGACACACAAGCAACCTTTGAGCATTCTTGATCATCCACACTAAGTCTCTGCGCATTCGTTTGTGTTTCTAAGTGATTCGAGCTCTGTTCTAAGTGAGAACTCTGAGATAGTCTTGTGAGCTCGATTCTTGGCCGTGTGTGTGCGCTTTTGCTGTGGATTTGTGTGTGTTGTTTCCCTCCCTTACTCTGTGTTTCATTTGTGATCATATACTTGTAAGGGCAAGAGACTCCAATTTGTGGAGATTCCTTGCAAACGGGATAGTGAAAGGAAAACAAAACACCGTGGTATTCAAGTGGGTCTTTGGACCGCTTGAGAGGGGTTGATTGCAACCCTCGTCCGTTGGGACGCCACAACGTGGAGTAGGCAAGCGTTGGTCTTGGCCGAACCACGGGATAAAACCACTGTGTCACTCTGTGCTTGATTCTCTTGTGGTACTGTGTTTTGTTGAGACTGTTGAGACTTCACCTTAGCCACTTGGCAATAATCGTGCTAACACTTAACAAGTTTTTGTGGCTTAAGTTTGAAGTTTTTACAGGATCACCTATTCACCCCCCCCCCTCTAGGTGCTCTCACCTGGGCGCGGGACGAACACGAAGGCCGCGGGATTCCCACCTCTCTCACGCCGGTCTTCGGCCGCCTCGCTCTCCCCCCTTCGCGCTCGCCCTCACGCTCGACCCATCTGGGCTGGGGCACGCGGCGACATTCACTCGTCAGCTCAGGGACCCCCCGGTCTCAGAACGCCGACAATAGTGTTCCCCGTGCCTGGGGTGGTAGCCTCGGCGCACCCTTTCCTCGAGTCGGGCTCGACGGTCGCGGCGGTGTTGCTCGGTGCCGAGGCGATCCAGGGCTGCAGGCGTCCCGTCCTGTGTGCGCTCGGTGTGGACCGAGGCCTCCCGCATGCGTCTAGAGGGCGTTGCGCGATGCTCCGAGGGGTCTCCTCGCCTCCGGGAGGCAGAGCTCTCGGCTTGTCGGACAGCGGCGTCTTCTAGGAGGCCCTTGAGCTCGCCCTGGATACGTCGCGCCCTCGGTGGTGGATGGCTCCGGCATTGTTCGAAGTAGCATCGCCACTGCAGCTAGGTTCTGGCCGGCCCCGTTGAAGGCCGGAGGCAGTAATGCCCTGGCATCATCAACGATACGACGCTGGACGTCCCGGGCCCGATGACGCGCTCCTTCGGCGAGCGCCCGGCCTGCCCACTCCTGCTCGATGTTTTGTCGGAGCTGCACAAGTCGCCCCGCTTCTTCGTCGAGCTTGGCCTGCATCTCGCAGAGTTGCTCAAGTTGTGTGTCCTGACCCCCCGCAGGGACTTGGACCACAGCTAGCTCCCGCGGGATCTCAACGCGAGACGCAGGTGCAAGGGCGCCGTCACTTCCTGGCATACCAAGGTGGTTTTCTCCGCCGTGATCCTCCTGATCGATGTGGAAGCACTCGCGAGTTGGGTCGCAACCCTCGTCGTCAAGGCTATGACCATCATCAGAGCAGTCGGAGAGGCAGTGGTCACATGCAGACATGAAGTCACGCATGGCACCGGGATCACGGAGTCTGGAGAAATCCCAACTGACGTTGAGGTCGTCCTCTTCCTTAGAACCCGCGGGTCCAGAGGTTGAGACGGCTGTCAGTCAGTCCCAAGTTGACCACATATAGTACCCCGGAAGGTCAGGATATGCCCTCATGAACGCGCTCACCGAAGCGAGGTCGCTCGGTGGGTCGAAGCTGAATCTAAAGGGAACAGGGTGGAAAACGGATGGTACCTCTTGGTTGATGGACGGTGGCGAAGTCGCATCGGGGACGGACTGCACCATTATCTCAGGTACGAGGCTAACGTCCAACAAGTCCTTCGTGAGGGTGCTGGCGTCATCAGTTCGCTTGGGGTTGGCACGTTGCGGGGAAGAGACATCCGTCGTTGTCTCAGGTGTGAGGACGACTCCCGACATGTCCCCCGCAGGGGTGCCGGCGTCATCGACTCGCTCTGATCCGACAGCCGACGAGGTGCCGCCTCCTGCCTGGCCACAGTTGCCCCGTCTCCTCCTCCTTCGGCGAGGAGGGTGGCGGGGCAAACCCGGGCGTTCCTCTTCTGCCGCGGAGAGATGCCATCGTCGAGTTCGCCTCCGCCAGGCAAGCCGACGACCGTCGTGGTTGTCGTACTGCGAGGGGAGGAGTACCATGTCGTAGCCACCGTCGAGGGACATGAACTCGAGACTTCCGAAGCGGAGCACCGTCTCAGGCTGAAGAGGCTGCTGAAGATTGTCCATCTGGAACTCAACGGGAAAGTATTGTCAACACGCAGAAGGCCCCTACCTGGCGCGCCAACTGTCGGTGTTTCGGACCCGCGAGGACCGTCAACCGACCAGTGAATTTGTCGTTGCGTATCCCTGCCCAGATGGGTTGATGCAAGATGGAACACAAGAGGGAAATGAGGCTTATGTTATCTTGCACCGGGGTGCTCGTAGTAGGGGTTACAAGCGTTGCAAGAGAGCGAGAGCGAGAGAGAGAGAAAGAGAGGGTTCGGCCTTGAGGTGAGCTATCTGAGTCTGCCTCTACCGCGTCTCTCCTACTCTACCTGCCTCTGCTCGCCTGCCTTCGCACGTTCTGTAGCATCCCAAAAATTCAAATCTTGAAATTTTCTCAAACTTGCTCTAAATTCAAAATGAATTTCAAATTTCATTTCAAAATGTTTGTTTGTGAGTTGATATCAACAAATAAAATTATAGTGGTCTATTTTCTCTCTAAAATCTCCTGAAAATATCCTACAAATATTTCCCCAGTGATCACCCTCAAACTCTTTCAGAAATACTGCCCAAATATTCCACCGATATATCTCCAAGTATTTTCTTCCTAAGAAATACCTTCAGAATCATTTTTCAAGTCCCTACAAACATTTTCTTCAAAACTTTTCTCATGCTCATACGTATACGTATGCCTCCGGTGTCATACGGTGAGCTCTACAAGCTAATTACACTCATATAAGACAAATCCATGCTAATCTCCCACCAATCCTCTCATCCTCCCACTAATCCCCTCATCCCTCCCCCTAATCCCCCCACCATGGCTATAAATAGAGGGGCAAGGGCCTCCCCTCATCCCACCCCAAGCCATTTCATGGCAACTCCCTCCCCCCCCCACACCCACATGCCCACTCCCACTCCTACTCCACCTCCCACACAAGCACACACTAGCACAAGGATCGTTTGATCGTTCTTCGATCGTTCGTCCCCTTGTTCTTAGTTTGTTCGTTCGTTCGTCCGATCGTTCGATCGTTTGTCCGATCATTCATGGTTCGTTCGTCCGATCGTTCGATCGTTCGTCCGTTCGTTTGTCCAAATAATCTTTTTCCTGTCGTTAGGCTGCCGAAATTCCGATCGTTCGTTCGTCCGATCGTTTGATCGTTCGTCCGATCGTTCATGGTTCGTTCGTCCGTTCGTCCGATCGTTCGATCGTTCGTCCGTTCGTTTGTCCAAATAATCCTTTTCCTGCCGTTATGCTGCCAAAATTCTGATCGTTCGTTCGTTCGATCATTCGATCGTTCATCGTTCGTTCATAGTTCCTATTCATCGTTCATCGTTCGTTCATCGTCACTATTTACCATCACTATTTACCGTCACTATTTACCGTTACTTTTTACCGTTTACCATTACTTTTTACCGTTACTTTTTACCGTTTACCGTTACTTTTTACCGTTACTATTTACCGTTACTTTTTACCGTTATTTTTTACCGTTACTATTTACCGTTACTTTTTACCGTTACTTTTTACCGTTACTATTTACCGTTACTTTTTACCGTTACTTTTTACCATTACTATTTACTGTTACTTTTTACCGTTACTTTTTACCGTTACTATTCACCGTTACTATTCATCGATCATCCGATTACCCCAAATTTCAACTACTCATCCATCATGCTGTCCAGTCCACCTAAGACCAGCCCGACCCATATTCCAGTTATACAAACTCCGGTGACTGTGATTTTCATTCCAGTAGGGAACTTCCAATCTGGTCACCCATCCTAGGTTTCTCCAAGTTGAGCACGCTTAACTTGACATTCCTTCGAACCAGGCTTCCAAACTCAGATTCCAATAATTCTCATTTCTAAATTCTTATTAAACTATTCCCTATCCAACCATGTCATCCCTTAAGCATGGTTCATGTTCCAGAAAAATCCCAAAATACTCTCGTCCCATATTCTGCCTATAACTCTCCTGTTCATATTAAGTCAGACGATTCATTCGTCGCTATTCTCACCAACAGTGAACTTCGTTGTGCTACACCACATACACCCAGCTATAAATACACCTAGCTACCCTCTCCCTCTCCACACACACGCAACACCCTCAGCCAAGGCAAACACCCCACTCACTCAGTTACTCCGCTCTGCCAACTACACGCATAGTGTCGCTTCGTCTCCAGTCCACCCTCCTGGTAAGCACCTTCGCTCCACCACCAGCAGTATCTCAACACCACATGACACATATTCTACTCAAGACTCTACCCATCCATATATCACTATTCTGACCACTATACTAAATATTTGTTGGTATACTTGCTTGTTTGTATGTTTGCTTGTTCATGTTGCATAGTTATCGGAGCGTTCGTGCCGTTTCGTGGAGGCCAAATCTACAAGTCTACGCCAGGAGCCAGAAGCCAGTTCCACGAGCTCTCTTTCCCCTTCGCCGGATAAGCACGGCAAGCTCACTGGATCCCTTTGATGCATAATTACCTATGATTTTTCAACCACAACCCTCAGCCTATTATTTTATGCATGATATGATTTTGAGACAAGTTATTATGGCCACCCAGCCGCTTGCCGCAATCAATCCCTGATATATTTGTTACAAATGATTTGAGGAAAGGTGTGAGTTTTCAAAAGAAAATGCTTTTCAAAATGTGTATGATGAAGGGTTTTCACTCTTATCACCTTGTGAGTGGGATAATCAGGGACTCCCTGGTTTAGGGGAGGGCCTAAGGTGATGGCTCAGCTGGTTTAGGCGTGAGCAGAAGGATTGTCCCCTCGTATAAGGACCGGTTTGTCATCTTTCACTACCTGTACTCATGACAAGTACAACCACTCGAGACTGTGTGGGCAGTCACTCAATCTGAACTCGTACGGTCCAACCCCAGGGTTATGAAGGCTGGGGAGCACCGGGAGGATAAGGAGGGGGAAAGTTTTGTCCGGTTTGGACATGGTGGTGGCCTGACTCCTTCCGGATAACCGTTAAGGTTAGGACGTGCGGGGAAAGAAAGAGATTCGGATTTGGATCTCACTGATCATGAGATCGCAGAGCCGGACTAGTGGGTAAAGTGTACACCTCTGCGCAGAGTTTGAAAACCTATTCGAATAGTCTGTGTCCACAGGAATGGACGAGTCTGGTATGGTATGGCAATTAATGTTTTGTTTTCAAAAAAAGGGGTGCGATTGAGAAAATTGGTTTTTAAAAGGTTCGGCGGTTGAGCCGTGAGCTATGGTGGACGGGAAGTCCAGTAGCTGTTTTTGGAAATGAAAACCAGTGGGAAACTGCTGAGATACCTAGATGGTTTAGTCCAGGGGATTTTGTTCTAATATTGAAAAACTTCCTGCTCCTTTGGGAGAGGATGCGCTTTGAAAAAAAATACAAAATGTTTTACAAAACAACCCAGCATAAAATATTGTTGTTTCTGCAAATATCCTGAGCTCCACATATTCCATGCATTATATCTGATTTCCCCATTCCGCGGGTGAAGGTGGGCTGCTGAGTACGTTTGTACTCACCCTTGCTTATTTATTTTTTTTCTGAAAAAGGAGATCGGGTAAGAGTTACGACTGTTCCCAACCTTGCCTGTGGCTGTTGGACCGCTGATTTGCTTCGCTGCGTATATCGGGCTGCTTCAGCCCCACTCTGATGATATGTCCCGAGTTGTGGACCAACTCTTAAAGTTGTTCGCCACCTTTATAGGTTTGTCGTTTAAGCAGATCTGTAATCATCTGATGTATAAATGTGTTTACTAGCCTCCTGGGACTAGTAATTGTATCACATTTGAGTCCTAGAGGATTGGGGCGCTTCACGTTTGTACGTTCCGTCCCCCCCCTCCTGGGAAGGCCCTGGACATCCCCTTTTATAGATGCAAGGAGATAGTCCAGCTGTACAATGGGGGTGTAGCTACGTGCTAATGTGGCTGGCGGAGAAGTGACTTGAGCCCTGTACATGTACCAACATGGCCGTCGAGGAAGTGCCTTGAGTCCTGTAGAAGCATAGCTGGCGGTGCGGCATGGATCCTGCTGACGTTTCCTTGCTTCCGTAGGGGGTTGAGCAACAGACGTCATGGGCGCACGCGGGGAACCATCATTACCTGTTACCGGAGAAACTTATATGGGACACCGGTCTTGTTCCTTCGTAGCCTAAAGCGGCTAGCTAGGGGTAGGGTAATGATGGATCCCCAGTAGCGTAGCTGATCCGAGGCCGAGGTCGAGCGAGGCGGAGACTTCTCCTGAGGTCAAGGCTGAGGTCGGGCGAGGTTGTGACTCCTCCCGAGGCCGAGGTTGAGGCCGAGGCCCAGGGTCGGGTGAGGCGGAGACCTTCTCCCGAGGCCGAGGCTGAGGCCGAGGCCTGGGGTCAGGCGAGGCGGAGCTCCTTGTCGCGCCCGAGGCTGAACTCGGGAGAGGTCATGACTTACTGTTGCTAGTCTTACCCTGGTGGTTGGCACAGTAGCCGGAGCGGGGCAAACAGTGTTGTTTTCCTCTCAGAATGGTCAGTAAAGGGGCGAAGTGACTGCGGTCACTTCGACCTTGCCGAGTGACGACTGAGGCGCGCGTGTCAGGATAAGGTGTCAGGCGATCCCCGCAATAAATGCGCATGCGATATGGTCGGTTGGTAAGGCGATTCTGTCGAGGTCGCTGCACGACCAAGTTCGCTCGAGCTTAGCCTTGGGTGAGACGGGGGTGCGTCTGTTGACTGAGGGGACCCTCGGGCGAGGCGTGAATTCGTTCGGGACTATTGTCTTCGCTCGAGGCTGGGCTCGGACGAGGCAAGGTCATGTCCCTTGGGAAACGAGGCCCTGACTTGAACCGTGCTTATCAGTCGTTGATGGTTTGTTCTGAAGATGTTTTCCAGCCGGGTTAAGGAGCATTGGGGGTACCCCTAATTACGGTCCCCGACAGGTGATTAAATATTTTAATTAGAAGTTATAACAAAAAAAAGAACGTCAAAATACTGCACATGCATGTCCATGTATATGCAGGCAACCAAACAACTGGTGCTTTTTGTATCTGTGGGTGCAATTGCATGAGCCGAGAAGCCAACCAAACAGCTCCTAGGTGTCAATGGAGACTCGATATCTGATAACCCATGGGAAATTCCTCTATTAGAACTAATTTAGGAACTCCATTTTTCAAGGGGTTTCTATTTTTCCAAGGAAAAAGAACTAATTTCTCTTGAAAAAAGTGGAGATCCTTTGGGAAAATGGGATTTCCAAATTAATCCTTAGGGTTATGGTCTCGGAAGATTTTAACTTCTATGGGTATAGATTAGGAGAAATTCTTCCTCCATTGAATATGTGGGTATGGGTATGGGAAAGCAGAACCAGAACCCCATTATCCATGGGTAATATTCACCTAGTAAAATTATGTGTGCACCATAATAGGCAATAAGTCTAACAACTAACCTTAACTCCCATGACCCTTTTAAGCACCCCATCCACCCAACCCAGGAGGATAGCCACCGGCTTCGCCGCCCACCCGTCCACATGTGATTTTATTTTTGTTGTTTTGTATGGTTAAACAATGTTTTCTTGTTAGATGTCAGATTTATTTGTAATGTATTGTTGTTGGGTGTCGTGTAGATGTTAATGTCATATAAAATATAATATGATCATGCTTTTTATCAACGATGGAGACCCATTGGGGACCCAATACCCGAATGGGGATGGGAATGTGATGAATCCTATACCCATGATGGGTATGGGATGAGGATGGAGATACGTATAGCTTTACGGCTTGTTCAGTTATTTGTATCCCATGTGGATTGGATGAGATTGAAAAAATTATAAAATATTTTGACTTGTTTGCGATTGAAATCTACTAAATCTCACCCAATACACATGGATTGAGAGCAAAACGAAAAGGCCCTCATAGGGATGGGTATGGGATGTATAAACCTGGTGGAGAATTTTCCATTGACATCCCTACTACTAAAGAGTGGTACTTGTTCCCCATGAACCAAATTTTATTGGTACCACTTCTCCAAAAGAAATGTTGGTACCAAAAGAACCTCCAAATTCAAGACACATCGAATTTGGAACCGCCCATGATCATTCGTTCATTTAGGGTGTGTTTGGTTGGGGAGCCAATCGGAATGGAGCGGCTCTATTTCAGTTTCTGAGAATAAAGTCAATTTATTCTGTGTTTGGCAATTAGAACGAAACCATTTCATTTTTTGTTTGGTTAAAGAGTATAATAGAGCGAAGTCGTTCCGTTCATTGATTGGTTGGATAGCCATATAAGTGTGGATGGGAGAAGATGAAGGAAAGTGCTCGCGTCCGGTGGTTTTGGTGCAGCGGGAGCATTGCAAATATTTGCCATATATAGACTCCAAAGCCGCTCCACTCCTCTTTTGTTGGAAACCAAACATCTATAAAATAACAATGGTGTTGTTCCATTCTCTCCCGCTCCTCAACCAAACACACCCTTATATAATGAAAGAGAACCTTTTTGGCTTCAGCCTCCAGGGGACGTTGGTACTAGTCCATTCTCATCATTAAGTTGCACAATAGTACACACAAAATAGTAGATGAAACAAGAAAAAAAAGCTCCATATCAATTTGTAAGGAAAATGGACCCTAGGCCATTTGGCTAAATAGGTTTTGGTGTCTGATGATCAATATAACCTGTGGATTAATGAATTTACTAGTGTTTGTGTTTGTAGTTCACAGGATGCTAAAGTTACTTGGACCAAGGCATTGAGGAAAGCAACACCTCAAAAGAAGATATTATGAAGATCAAGCGAAGTCCAAGAAACAAAGGAAGTGTTGCCTGCGAACTGTCTAGTCTGGAGCACCGGATTGTTCGGTGCCACACGCGGACTGTCCGGTGCCACACGCGGACTGTCCGGTGCACCAGGGAACAGTAGCTCAACAACTAGTTTCAGGTGGCACTGTGGAGAGAAACCACCAGACTGTTCAGTAGTTAGTTAAGTGAGTTTTGTAAAACCACACAACTCCTCGGCTCTTATGCGAGCCGTCGGAGGGAACGAGGCCCGCGGCGTTTTCGGCCGAAAGCTCGATAGTGGAGACGGTGGGGAGCGTCCGAGAGGAGCCGGAAGCAGAGCATCACTTGCGCGTGGAGAAGGCCTGTGGCTCTCTACGGAGTTACTCGACCGAGGTGCTTGGCCCTCGCGTGGGCTTCCCTTTGCGTAGGGGCACCAACGAGGATTAGTCGGGACCTTGCGTGGTTCCGGATACCTCGATAAAAATACCGACATCATCCACGAAAGTTTGCATCTCTACCTTGCTCTTTAGCTTCCACATTTATATTTAGCCATTGCGGTAGAGATAGCAACACTTAGACAAAACCTAGTTTGTACATTCTAGTTTGATTATTTGCATATGTTTTACTCTAGTGATTTATTTGTGGCCTAGTTTAGAGAAAGTTTTAGAAGTCCTAATTCACCCACCCCTCTTAGGCGTCACCCGTTTCCTTCACAATCCAAATGTACAGATTTTGCTAATGAAGTTTTATCTACTCTTTCATTTATAGATTGTTAGGTACTACTCATATTCATTAGTGAAGTCGTTTTTCTTCTTATGCTTCATATAAAGCACTTTACTGTTGAAGCTTAAGTTGTTTTAAAGAAAATATTTGGCAGAACAGCTTCTTATAAAGATAACAAAGAAAGAAAAAACTAGAATAAGCTAATATTTCCAGTTTTATCTTGGTTCCTATTCTACGAGAGGAATAAAAAAACAACTAGAGATAAGCTATTTTTAAAGGGTACTATTTGGTGTGGGATTCTTTCTCTTTTTTTCGAGTACAAAACAAACTCTTAACTAAATATTTCCAATTCATGCAACTAAATGGCATTATAGTATTCTACTAATCTGCTACCCCATAATTGACATAATACTTATAGATTATCATAATTTAGATATCTAGATTATATAATTCACTTAATAATCTATATTGTTTATTCATCTTTTAACATATTTAAGCTAGATTATATAATCTAGAAGATAAACAAACAGCACCTTAGTAGCCTTAGTAGACATGTATGTAAAACATTAGCAACCGCATGTTATATAAAGACGGATGTTAGTATTTTACTAGGTGAGTGCCCGTGCGTTGCAACGGAGACATATAATACCACGGTAACTTATATACAAAACGTGTGTTATATTGTTATGAGAAAATATTTCAAAATCTATTTGTGATTCTGGTCATACATAAATTTTGTTATTTTAATCTAGTTGTTTCACCACTACATTGCAACCATCAGTATCATACAGACTTCGATATATGCCACGATTTCCATGGTCTCATCATTGGAGAGCACGCCCCATGCGTGCCGGAAAAAGTTCCCTCGTACATCGTCAGTCATCAGGCACACACCACCATACACGCTTGCTCAAACAAAAAAAACAATTATTTATGTTTGCGAAGAGAATTCAAGGCAGACCAGCACAAAAAGCTACCCCGACGGTGGGAAGGATGACGAACTGATCATTGTTGTCGGTCCTCCTCTGCGTCACCTCCGACGCCGAGATGATGCCACAGTCCATGATATAGTAGACGCTAAACGCCCGTGACATGGCGAGTACCGATGACTCTTGGCTGGGCTGCCAGACGAAGTGCACCTCGGGCTCATTAGCAATGTAGTACACCTGGCTGTTGCACCACCGGATGCGTTACTCCTCTACATACATCATGTTCGAGGACACTCACACAACGTTAGCAACGACCGTCGTTCGAGCGCACAAGAATTCATGGCCATTCAGTAGCGACTTACATGGCAGGTTGGACTTTAGATGGACGATGAGCTGGACGGCATTATAACATCGTCGTTGGATGTGGTGCCCAGAACAACCCGAGAGTCGCCGACATTGGCAACGACCATGAGGACCCCCTGCTTGACGATGGACAACATGGTGCAGCCGCGCTGGACCGCGTCCAAGCGGCGGCTGCGTCGGAGCTTGTCATACACAGCGGCTCATGCGGCTACGTAGGACTGCTTCCAGAGGTCGAACTGGCAGTCGTCAAGCTTCTTCTCGTCGTCGATGAGCGACGCCAAAGTGAGCGCCTCCTGCTAGTGGTGTTTGTTCGGGGTTTCCAAGCAAGAAACATAGATTCATCCTTGGCGTTGGTTTATGAAAATGACTCACAAGTCAGATCCATGGAAAAAATATTATGGCGAATAAATGACACGCATGCAAAAAAGGAATTTAAGTTGAAAACATTACTCAAACAAAAGAAATTGCATGCAAGACTCTTCTTTAAATACTACTCCTTCTATCCAAAAATATAATTCAAGAATCTCAGGGATACTTATCTACTACTATGCATTATGCAAGGGTAGTAGGGTAGGCTTGGGGAGAGATGTAGTAGATGTTTTACCTGTCATAGATGTAGACATAAACAAACATGTGGTGTAGCAGTAGCAACATTTCGCATTTGCCTGAGAGGTCACAGGTTCGAATCTCCTTGGGGTCATTTGTGTTTTTTAATTTTAGCTAGACGTGGGCTGTACGTGGGAATGAGCTTTGCTATGCCGTGCGGGGAGGAGGGAATGAGAAAGACACAACATAGAATGGGAATGGCAGAACCGGAAATGATGGCAGAACACGGAATGACAAACTACTCTTGCAGCCTTAATAAGTAGTAGAGATACACAACATATGAGAGGATTAAGTCACACAATTCAAAAAATATTACACACCAACATTCAAACTATATAGCCAATGAACAAATCTCAAATCTGGGTTGCTACTAATTTCTATTACATCCATACGTATTGCAACACATATAAGAGGGCAAACTTACTAATTTTCCCATAAATTATACAATCAACCATAAATATCAAGAAATCTAAAGAAAAAGAACTATTCAACTCTATTATATAAGAGGATGAGCTTGCTAGCCTTTTTGTACTTAAATGAGTAAAATCTTCAACATTTTTTCGAAAAAATGAAGTGCACCTCTTGTCTTTTTAGCTTATGGCAAAACGAACAGAGAGCTCATTTGTGTTTTTGGCACCAGCTCGAGGAAGGAGGGGGTTTATACAGTAGGAGTATTAGTACCAGTTAGTAATTCTAATCGATACTAATGTAAGGCTTACCGATGAGTGGTTTCATCTGGTACTAATAGTATTAGTACCGATTTGCGTCTTCAGTGAAGCCTTGACATTAGTACCGATTACAATATTGAAGCTCTGAGCAGTTAAAACCGGTACCAAAAACAGTTGACCGGGCTTTCTTTCCTTAAGTTTAGTACCGGTTCTTAGGAAACTGATCATGAAATTAGGGGACGGAAGCCTTGCTCCCTAGTAGTCAATGAAAATCAGTCATATTACATACTGAACCACTTCACTGTAACCGGAGGACCAAACATTTCTCTGCAACTGGAGAAGCACCAAACATGACGGCCACCATTAATGTAAACACAGCTGTGGTTCATTCATCCAGTCAACTCCCGATCACCAGGCTGCATGTAGGACAAAAAAATTATGTGTACCGATTCTAAGACAACAACACCTTCTATTATGTGTACCACACATAGTTAGTTGTTGGTAGGTCCTGATTGCATATATAATGATGGATAGCCTAATGTTAAATCCTGATTGCGTATCTATTGGGTTTGGTTCCATGACAAGATATTGGGTTGGGTTTGCTTTCTCTTGGAGATTCAGAGTGAGCATGTCTTTGGCCATATTCTTCACTTCAAGTGCTTGTATCCTTTCTTCCATACTCTTATTATGAGCATTTTTATTCTTGCTATCCTACTTGGCTCTCCCAACCTAACAGAACCATTAGATAGTTATGTTTTAGTAAACTTCAAAATTTGCATTATATTTGCACATACATATATCGGCATAATGCTATAATATACCATGAGCTTGTATCTTGACAATTCTCCAACATCGACTTGTTTTTTAGCCTGTCCAAGCTCTATGCTCCGTACTCTGCTAACATCAAAGTTTTGGAATCTCCACCTGTATTGTTTAAACATTGAATTATAAAAGTAATGTATAAGATTATAGCATTCTATAAACAAAAGACTACATACTTAGTGAGTCTTTTAGCAATTGTGTTAGCTTTGAATTCCTATAATTTAAAATAGCAACGACCTACAAGTGGTCAAAATTGAGTTACAAGACTAACAAAACTTAAATAAAGGACTCAAATTTAAATACCTAAAGAGTGCATATGACATCACCAAGTGTAGAAAGTGAACTGTTTACGTTCTGTGCTTGTTTCAACCTTTCTCCCTGTGCATATGTCTTTGTTGCCCATTCACTTCCAGCAAGGTCATTTAGCCATACTTTGATCTTTGTACATTCTCCATTCATCAAGTTTTCTCCTTTGACCATTACACAGTGTATACTGAAATTAAAATTCAATTAGTACATAACAGGTGCCTAGAGAATCATATATGCCATCCATCCTCCATCGGTGGTGGATGAGGAGGGCTCGTGTGTTTTATATTAAGCAAGTTCATCACTGTAGGCAGGTCTTGTTTCTGTAGGTAGAGTTGGTTAGTACAAAATTGTAGTCGATAAAAATCTGGATAGAACAGTGCAGTGAAAACGGTCTCTTGTGTAATAGCCCAAAACAAAAATTATGGATGTAACATGTTTCTTTAGAAGTAATATTCAGTATGCAAACAACATGGATGAATCTTAAAACAACATGGATGAATCTAGTTTGTTAAAACAAATAAAGAATCTTCTTGGGGAAAAAATTCTCAGTTTTGAGTGCACTCCACTGATCTGCACCTCAAAAGATGCAAAATGGTAAGTACATATGATTGCATAAAACAAGATCACGACTACACAATAAACAAGAAAAAATAGCTATTTACACCATAGATCAAACCTCTGCCCATCAGCTAGTGAGAACTGAACTAATATCAGTAAAAAAGTTGAATGATTGCTTGCTACAACATGCCTTATTTTGGACTTCAGAGTTATCGACTTACAGTGACTGTTTGGTGAATACCTATATGGTGTTTAGTTATCTTAGTGGTAATTAATCTACTTGAGGATAAATAACAACTTGTGTTTCATCTAGTTTCTAAGTAAATTGAACTTTCAGGTTTTCAAGGAAAAAAAGAGAAGTGACCAACATGCAGTTGCATCTCCTAATTCTTTGGCAAAGGTAATATTTTGTTGACCAATGGCCACTACTTTACAGAAAAAGACAAGTACTCTAAATAATGTCCTCACCTATTATAAGGATAAGCGCAAAAACAAACATGATCAAGTAGTCAATGCGAACGACTCTAGATACTCCACCAGCAAGTTGGTGGCTTCTGCATGGCATCTGTAGTTTATGTATTGTCTGAATAAGGCAGCAGGATATGCCTCTTTCCAAGACATGTACCATGAAATCTTATTCTCTGCCTTGTTAGCCTGAATGCAAAGTGTAGCAGCCAAACCAGAGGTCAATCAACACTATTATATAAAAAAGTTAGGTGCCCATGCGTCGCTACCAATTCTATTATATAGGCTCTCCTCTCCCGCTCTCCTCCCCTAGCCACAGTAAACTTGTATCCTCCTCTCCCCCACTGTTGTCAGTGAGAGCTTCGAGCACCTCGACCACTCCCTCCCATCACTGCGCAGAGCTCAGCCCTCCCCTCTGACCCACTGCCGCAGGGATCTCCCGCGCATCTGGGATGGAGAACGACATCGTCGCCATCGTCGTGGTCGGCTAAAGATGAAGTTGTGCTTCTTTATTTGCAGACTTTCAGGTGGCTGCAGACTTTCAGCCAATGTTCAGGTGACTGTAGACTTTCAGAATTATAGAAGTTTAGACTAAACACGAATTTCACAATTTCACAATTTTAGACTTAATAGAAATTTTAGAATAATCTGTAGGTTTCAGAAGTTCATAAGTTCAGACTTTGTGCTTTCTTTTTTTATTTTTATTTTTCTTTGTTGTTCCATGCTCTTTCAGAACAACATTTCATATCTGTTAAACACATACCTTCTATAGCGAGGAGGGTGGGCTTCTTCAGCGAGCGATCTGCTTAGAGTTGGCAAACAACAATAGAAAATAGGGCTTCTTCATAGGCTCCGTTGCTGCACTAAAATAAACAAACAATAGTAGAAAGCAATGGCAAGGAGTTGGCAAACTGAAGAAAATCATCCGTCTAGCGCTAGGAGGCAGAAAATTCACATAACTTCCAACACAGAGCAGGACGACTAATCCGTTCTAGGCCCTGCCATCGCCTCCACCACATCGTCGCGCCAGAAAAGTAGCAAAAATATGAACTCCAGACCACATACTATATTTGGCTGATTACCTGGAAACCAAACAAAAGTCACAGATTGTTTACATCACAAGTGTAATGCCCCAACATTCTCATATGAATTAGGCACGCATAAACCTAGGGATGAAAACAGGACGGATACAGCCGGATACAGGGTCATCCCGTATCCTACCCTAATAGATTTCTCTCGGATACGGGACCGGATACGGGTAGTTAAGATTCGGGACGGATACAGGATGGGACCGGGTAATAATCCGGACGGGTAAGAAACGGATAACGGATGCTACTCGGGTAGGTACCGAATAATTGTCGGGTAGTTCATCCGATGATATTAATTGTCCAACCATCCATAAGTTAAGCAATACATAATCATGTATATGATAGATCAGATGTAAGAAAGGAAACCGGTAAAATTGACATCATGCAGTTCAAAGTTGCTTATCACAAGAAAATTGTAGAACCAACACCGCAATATTTAAAATTCATAAAATATTCTAGTTTCACTAAAAAATTGCAAATAAGTTACAAAAACTAATAAATATTTTATATGAAGATAATTGTAGTCCTCGTATGAAAATGATAAAGTGAAGCATTGATTATGTTGAAACTTGGATACTTACACTAATTTCACATGTAACTCATACAAATAAGTGAAAGTGAAAGGAAAGAAACGTGAGCATCTTATAGATCTTATGATCCAAACATTTTTTATGGTTACATATGGACATATGTTGTATCTCCGTAAAATTTCACGATTTTTTGAGGCTATTTATGTATTATTAATTTCTTGTCATAGAAAATCATCCAAATACAATTAAATCATTAAAATATTGTTTAAACAAAAAATTGATGTATTACAAAGTCATAGATCTCTTCAAGCTCTACAATTTTCATATAAACTTTATCTTCATCCGATTTCATATGTAAAAGTTATGATTTTATAACTATATTATGCAGAAAAAGAAAAAACGGGTACCCGAATTCCGGGTACCCGTATCCGACCCGAGATTTTCGGGTACTGCCCGGGTATTAGTGATTCCGTATCCTACCCGTATCCGAGGTTCAATATCCGGGTAATACACGTATCCGTCCCGACAAACAAAATACTCGTATCCGTATCTGAAATTACGTCCCGTTTTGGTACCCGTATCCGATACTCGTTCCGGGTACCCGTCCCGTTTTCATCCCTACATAAACCTGAAAGGGCGTCCATAAAAACACAGACATTTTTTCTCTGGTCCGAGCGATTGGGTGACATCGACGCGGATTGGTCGACGGGAGACGGAGGCGGGGGCATGGAACCAAGGACGACGCGGTTGGGTGACATCGACGAGCTGCGCCCCCGCGGAGGTGTGGAGGTGGGGTCGGGCAGAAATGTGGTGGATGGAGCGGTGGGCGCAGCGGCGGGATGGAGCGAGCGTGGTTTAGGGGTTGGGGTGTCGTGGGGGCGGAGGCAGGCGGGGGCACGGTGAAGCATTTTTGACACCCACAATAGGTCCTTATAGAGTAGTAGAGATTACTTACCACGTAGAACTTATCATTTTGGATCTACATCTGGCAAGGGGTCTCCCCTCATGCAGCGGGTTTTTGGATCATAGTATGTAGAGTTGACATCGGGATTCAAAAGATATTTTGTGTCTTCTCTGATACACAAATTCATGCGGAAACATAAAAATTTACCATCAAAGTTTAAATTGGTCACTAATACATCCTTGACATTCTAGAAGGAATGCAATCTATTTTCTGAGCAGTAGTGCAGTAGTTACCTAACAGTACCAGGCTTCCACCACCGGTAGTGCGCACATGCTTCTCTACCTTACCAGAGTCTATATGGGCATTGTGGTCCTTATTTAATTCAGTAGGAACTAATAGAATGATGCAGGATATTATTAAAACCATGTGTAACCGATGACACCTTATGAGGAGGAACCCAGCTGGCCGTCTCAGATCAGCAACAAAAGATCACTGGAGAGATCAGTTCAGCAGGATACATGGGGACTGAATAGTATATAATTCATGATCGTTTCTTCAGGTGATTTTTTCTGGTGTTAGCTCGTAGCCTCCTCGTATACTCTAGGCAGGGTAAGGTGGTTACTTTGTACGAGATTATTTTTTTAAAATAAGGTTGGGTTCCCCAAAAAGATGACTAAAAATTATAAAGGCATCCATCTCCTAAGAGCTTCAATGCTTTACCATTTTAAAGTGTTGTGACAAAAAACTCAGAATTATTAACAATGTTACAGTCTTCTTATCATTAATTTTAGGGAACATGTAATATATTTGTCTTACGTTTAGAGCAAGGTAGTGCCCATGATGACTGAACTTTTCATAGGTAGATTTGTAAATACATTTAACACTAAGGACACCCAAAACTTACCTTTCTTATTATGTAGTTGAAGATAATTTGGAACAGATCGCAGAAACTTGCATGTACCATTGATTGGACACTCATGGCCTCTCTGTTTTCATGCTTGCAACACATTTAGATATGCGACTGGTGACTCAATGTCATGCAAACGCCTCAGCCATTAAGTGTGCTAAGTGAACTAACATCAGAGAAACAGACAGCACCCTGCGCCCAGCGATCATCTGAAACTTCAGTTATGTGTTTCTAAAAAGACAGAGAGACAAACCGTTATTCATCAGGTAGCCAAAAATGCAAAGGAGCAGGGCCTCACGCATAAGTGGTTGCAAGGAGAAAATTTGGATTTACCAAGAAAACACATACCAATTTGGATTGACCGGAGTCTATGGCCCTCGGAAGATGAATCCACAATTACTTGTATGGTGCATAGAACAAAACAAGTTTGTGTAACCTCCAACCATGATCGGCAGAACCATCTCTTTATCACTCTGCATTACCAAAGCAGAGCCAAAATAATTATCAAGACAAAAATAATTATCAAGACAAGAATTCAAGTGTTTAGCACACGCATGATGTAAACTTCTTCATGGCAGTACCTTAGCTGAAATGACCTGCATCGCAATCAAATCAAATCAAAGGGCGGTGGAGCAGAGCAGGCAACTGGTGGAAGCACGAGGAGACAGAGAGCGTGGGCCCATCGAAGAACTCTGCGTCGACGACGACGGCGAGGTCGAGCGCGCCGGCTGATGGCAGGACCAGGCCACATCGGGGACGCCTGCGCCGGTGGCCACCAGCATGCTTTTGGCCTGGGCCAAACACCCAACGCGTCGACAATAGGTGAGAGGCGAGAGGTGGCCTTACATGGAGCAGAGAAGGCCGCACAAGGTCGTCGGGCTCCACCGTCGCGTCGGACGTAGGTGCGAGGGAGAGGAGAGTAGGGTTTGCATGAGGAGGAGCGAGGAGGGAGGAAGCAGTTGCGTGGCGGTTCAAATCGCGTGGGGCAACGATGGGGCAGGCGGTGGTTGTCTCGACGGCGTTGGGGGAGGCCAAATCAGTGGCAGTTTCACGTGAGCGGGGCGGGGAAGACGACGGATGTTTCTTCGACAATGGATCTCGGGGTCGGGGTTGGTGGGGGCGCGTCCGCCATCACAGAGGCCAGCGCCGTCGAGGGCGAGGGGCGCGCATGGGAGGGAGCAGTTCGCGGTGCGCGGGCCAGAGCAGTTCGCGGCGCGGGGCTGGCGTGCAGCGGGGGAATCGGCTGGGTCACGCGCGGGATGCGGGAGGCAGCGGGCGGGCGGGCGGCGGGATACTCGGCGGCGGTGGTTTGCCGCGCGCGGGATGCGGGAGGCAGGGGAGAGCGGGGGCAGTCTACAGATGATGCTTAATAGTTGTAGAGATTGTAGAGATTAAGTGGTTCTGGTTCCTAGTCCAGCTATCTTTTCGAACCTTATTTTGGTGTCATTGTTTTAATTGGTATGATTTTCAGAGCCGTTCCTTGATAGTTGGTGAACTCTATGGTAGACAGCTATCCAAGTCGTCAGAGGTGACCGAAATCCACGGCCTCGAGCCTGACTGGCTGCCCAACCAAATATACCCCCCTAGGTCTGTTGTCTGCTTGCTATTGAAATGTCTCCTAGTTCCTTTTGTGCTTAACTTAAAATTTTGATTTTTAATATACTTACTTTTCGCTCAGTCTTGCCAAACTGGTGCTTCATGTTTTGTTTTCGTTTTAATGGTGTATGAAATGTGTGAACCGAAGTTTTGCTCGACCAAACCGGGACCAGCATGACTGGGAGGCAGACAGACATATAGCACTATAGCAGGTCAGCTGCGCGCCTGCACTTTCTGTAGTTTAGCCTAGCAAGACATAAATAAATACTTGCATCATAGAGTAAATAACAGAATTCAGGCATAAGTACATAACAGCTTAGTCTCACAGAGTCAAATGACATCATCACAATTGATAGAAGTCTAGACTTAATTGAAGAACACAGCAAACATAAGTTCAGACTTCACTAAGCAGTACCCACTATCCAGTAGCAGGACCAGCCCAACAGCAGGGGCAGAACCACACAAGACTGATAGAAGCTAGTAATAGTCGGGGACTCCATTGAAGAAACCAGCAGCAAGCAAACTAGCAAATAGAAACAACAGTCAACAGATATGGCTTAGCACTTTGAAACAAAACATGACTAAAGCTGCTCCTCACAAAGCCACAGGTAAAAAAAGGCCTTCCCAGATGTAAACAGCTTCATAGGCTATCTCCAACAGATCTCCTATTATATCCTCTATCTTATCACCTATTTCAAACTTCTCTCCGTAAACAGTATTAAACATTGTCATCTATAATACCGTGTCCCCTAATTTACAAGCTCTACTGGAGACAGTCTAAGAAGCTTTAACTGCTAGAGTAGTTATGCAGTCATGCTAAAGGTTAAGAAAAGGGCATACAATTGTTATATTATCGTTGTTCGGCTTCTATAATCTTGAGAGAAGATTGAGAAGTGCTGCACCGGTCGTCCAGTCACATATATGTCACAACAAAATATACAAACAAATAATACCATATTCTCAGGTTTCTCTTGTATAACATAAAACAAGCATGCCCCATTTTTACAAAGTTGGAACCATATATGAATACTCTGCAAACCAGAGTAAAGAGAACTCAGTAATAGTACATGCAATTTCAGTTCAAGAAAACAGCCTATTATATAAATAAACAGCAAAGCACAACTAACTTGGAGCAGCATTATTCTTCAACTTCCTTCTTTATTTCTTCCATGAGTTCATCCTTGTAATCCTCAAATGTGCCATCATATCTGTTCACAGTCCCATCCTCCACAACCCATATCTCGCTCCTTTGCTCATCCTCACAAACACGAGATATCAATCGTGAGTCATGGCTAACCAAGACGACACCTCCAGTGAATTCATCCAGCGCGTCTGCCAATGCATCGATACTTTGCATGTCCAAGTGATTCGTTGGCTCGTCAAGCAGGAGTATGTGAGGTTGAGACATTGATATAGAAGTGAACACAACTCGGGCCTTCTGCCCGCCAGATAATTTGACAATTGGAGTGAGATGGTTGTGTCCAGGTAACCCAAACTTCCCGAGCTTAGCACGGACAGCCTCTGCTTTGCTCATTCCCTCCTGATCTGGGTGGAGCCTCAACAAATATTGAACTGCATTTTCCTCCATTGTCAGCAAGTCAACAAAATGCTGCGAGTATCGTCCAATCCTCAGCTTCTGGCTCCTCCTTGCCTCCCCTTCTGTTGGGATAAGATCACCCGCAAGTAAATTAAGCAGCGTAGACTTCCCAGCTCCATTGGGCCCAACAATAGCTACACGTGTTCCCATATCAATGCCAACATCAACACCTGAGAGTTTGAAGTCTGGCCTACCAGGGTAGCTAAACCCTACCTCAATGAGCTGAAGGAGAGGTGGTGTGAGCTCTGTAGGCTCTGGGAAATGGAACTCAACACTGTAGTCACGCCACTTCCGCGGCACAGCTACCTGTTTCTGGTCATCATCGTCATCTGCAGCACTCTTCCCTTTCCCCTTGTTCTTGGCGGCCTCTTTAGCAGCCTTTGATAGCGCCTGGCCCTTAACCTTATCCTGTGCGGCCTTGCTCCCAGACTTCCTGGCCGCTTTCATCTGCTTCTCATACACCTCGAACTTTCGGTTCATCTCCTTCCTTTTCTGCTCATACCCACTCTCAAAATCATTAAAATTTCCACGGTACACATGAAGACTTTTATCATGCAAGTGTATGATCTCATTGCACACTGTATTCAGGAAGTCACGGTCATGGGAAACAACAATCAATGTCTTCTTCCACTGGGAGCACAAGTATTCCTCCAGCCATAGCACAGCGCGCAGATCCAGGTGATTAGTCGGCTCATCGAGCAGCAGCAGAGTTGGCTGCATGAAGAGCGCACGGGCAAGCGAAATACGCATCCTCCAGCCACCACTGAAGGACTTTGTGGATCTGGCCTGCATCGCCTGATCAAACCCCAGCCCCGCAAGAATCTTGGACGCTCGGGCACGGGCGACGTCAGAGCCCACGAGATTCAGCTTCTCATACACCTCCACAAGCCGCTCGTTGTCATCAGCATCATTAGAGGCCTCAAGCCTCGCCTGCTCGGCCTGGAGGGCGGTGAGCTCCTCGTCGGCGGCGACCACGGCCTCGAGGGCCGAGCGGTCATCGCCGATGATCTCCTGCTCGACGAGCAGGACATCGATGTTCCGCGGCACGGGGACCTGGCGCCAGGCCAGGAGCTTGAGCAGGGTGGACTTGCCCATGCCGTTGGGGCCGACGAGGCCGTACCTGCGGCCGTGCGAGATCCGGAGGGAGGCGCTCTTGAGCAGCTCCTTCCCGCGCGCGGAGACGGAGAAGTTCTCGAGCACGACGTCCCTGACGTTGTCGTCGACGGTGCCGTCGGCGGCGGAGGAGCCCGGGACGCGCGCGCCGATGACGACGGAGAAGGCGTCGCGGTCGTCGCGCAGCGCCTCCTGCCTGGCGGCCTCGGCGGCTGCGGCCGCCACGGCCTCGCGCTTGTCCTTCTTCTTGGCGTCCTTGTGCGACGGCGCAGCGCCGGCGCTGAGGTCGACGGCGGCGCGGGCCGGCTTGGGCTTGGCGGCGGCGAGCTGGGCCTCCTCTTGGTCCTCGTCGTCGGAGGGGGGCAGGTCGATGTCGCCCATGTACGAGGACGCCGGCGCCTTGGAGGGCTTCGCCTTGGCCTTGGACGGCGCCGCCGACTTGGAGGACTTGGGCTTCGCCGCGGGGGCGTCCATGGAGGCGAGCATGGCTGACACCGACATAGGTTTCTCCTTTTTCCCGCCGCCGGCGGCCGCGGAGGAGGACGAGGTGTCCTTTCTTCCCATGGTGGTGGTGGTGGCAGCGGCGGCGTCGTGGGATGGGGGAATTTGGGTTTGGCTTAGGGCCAGGGGAGTAAAGTAGATCGGGGATTTTTGTGGACCGGAGGATTTTGGATATACGAGGGGTCGAGGGGAGGAAAAAGGAGATCGGACGGTTGGTCCGGCCCGTCTCGGACTCCGATTTACGGATGGCAGGTATGGATATATACAAATAATCGTAGATATAGTTATTTATCTATTGAATATAGTTATAGTTAGATTTGTTATCCATGAGTATGGCTATAGATATAATAAAGTATTTATGGATAATTTTTTTTATGCATGTGTATCCAGTATCTAAACAAAGCTAGCTAGAGGGGATAACTCAACTAAAATTTGTTTGATCAATTCACTAATTTACACCAAATTACTAGATCAGTCATAGACGATGATATGAAAAAGATCCATAGATTGGCCATAACAAAATTGGCCAGACAATTAAAATTTGATAAGGAAGAAAATGCAGAGGGGTAGAAGAGGATGACAATGACAAGCAATAAAAGTATCATTTTTTTACATACTATATAGTTTTATTTTTTGCATTTATTTATTTTGTTTGAACTATATTTTTTCTTGATTATATGACCAGATGATTTTTCCAGTAAAATATCATATTTTATTTTAAATAAAAATTCTTAAAAGAACTGATATGGTGTCGGGATGAACATGAGGTGAAGGTAAAGTAGAACGTTGCCATATATAAGGGCTAATGACGATCGATATCACGGTACTAACATAATCGGTACCGGAACCAGCCTTGTCGTCGTGGGTGCACGCACACACCTTCGCCCCTATTTGAATAAAAGCATGAAAATAAGATAGCAAGCTAGGTTTGCACAATATAAACCCCAGAGGAAGAAATCAGAGAATCAATTGTATGGTTTAGTTAAATCCTAAAGTTATATTTTGATAATAACTGACACATCATTCTATCTATACTGTTTCATGTGCATTGCTGCGCAGTTTTTTTTTTAAAAAAGTTATATTTGTTATAGATATGGCATTACTATATAGTATCCTAGCTACTATGTACATATATTAGCTTGGTTGCATGTTATTTCGTTGCACATATCTTGTAAAAATCGGTAAGCTAATAAAATATTAGGTTATATTTTGGAAGGATAGGATGATAAAACAAATAAAACATGCAGATAACTTATATGTATTGCATATAGGTTCTGTTTGGTACAGCTTATTTTTAGCTTCTTCACAAATTTAAGCCGAAGTTCTGTCAAACAGACAGCTTCTGCAGCAGCTTATCAGTTAACATATTTCTCAAAATAAACTAAAAGCAGCCAATAAGCATAAGCTGCTTTTTACTAACTTATCAGATAAACTGCTTTTTCAACAAACAGCAGTTGTGCCAAACAGGGCCATAGTAAGATGACACGGAGTTTTTTGTAATCAATAAAAGGATGGCATGCATACTTTTTATTAAAGAATGAATGAGCATATAGATTTATCTATATCTATTTCTATATCACTATTAATCCACTAGTTTGGTCATCCAAACCAAACGAGCCTCATCTATAACCTCCACTAAATCTTCCAAATAAATTACATTTAGATTTAACACACCACCAAAACCAACAATTCAAATTATTGGATAATATTATCTCTCTTACTCACTCAAAATCAATAAACAATATTATTTAAATCATATCACATCTCTCTCATCTTCCTCATCTACGACTCCACCACCTCTAGATTCTTCTTCCCACTCCCCTGCGTCCCTGCTGCCTCCTCCTCCCCATAACTCGCGCCGCCGTCATCAACCTCTTCCCCGACGCCGCCACTTTCCTCTTCGTCGTGGTAGTAGCGTTAGGCTATCCGCAACCGTTACCTCTAAATTTTTCCCCCTATATCACTTTTTCCCTCTAATCACCCCCACCCCCTATTTTTTCATCTCCCGCAGCGGTTCCCCTAAATACTCCCCCTATACCCCACTACCATTATAAAATATCATTTTCTATATCAACTATCAATTTTTTATCTACTAACAATTACTCGTGGACCCACAGCACAGTGTTTAGGGTGATGAACAGTGACACGCTAGATCAAGTTTCTTATTCCGCGCTCCGTCCGTCAGTCCTTTTTCATAGACTCCCTCCCGTCACATTTTCCTGTATCCGCGTTGCTTTTGTTATATTTCTCCCACTTTAGATTCTGCCCATTCCTCTGTTTTGGTATCTGTGGTGTTGACGTCTGGATTTTTCTTTTTTTTACCGGTTCAATTTCCAAGCTTCCATTTATATTGACGCTTCTGATTTTTTTTTAAATGTTCGTTCCAGTTTCCATGCTTTTTCTGATTGTGCATGTTCCTCCGCTCTGAAGGATTTTTCTTTTTTAAAAAAGTAAGACAACAAGCTAGGTTTGCGCAATAAGAACACCACATCAACATAGGAAGAATGAAAGAGTCAGAGACTGATTTATTTATTTTTTCTTGTATTTTAGAATGTCAAAGAGCGAAAATTTCTTATTCCGAAGTCTGTCCGTCTCTTTTCTGAGATTTCCCCTTACAAATTTACGTCCATCCTTTTTTCTGTATCCATGTCGCCTTTACCATATTTTCCCCACTTTAGCTTTTGTCCGTCCTCTATTTGTGTGCGTGGCATCTTCAGCTGTACTATTCTTTTATCCGTTTCAATTTTTGTGCTCCCGGTTTTATTGCCGCTTCCTTTTTTTTATTGTTCGGTTCAGTTTCCGTGATTTTTGGGTGCGCATGTTCCTTGGCTCTGATGTTTTTTTTTTGGTCTCGCTATCTATACATATTTCTTCTCTACCTTTTATCATGTGTGGGCTCGATGACAGCGAGCTAATTCCGGGCACCACCGCTGTGTCTTACGTGGCATGGGTAGACAGACAAAAAGTATCCATGCTGGTTGGCCGTTGGCCAAGTCAAGTGTATATATGAATGCGAATTTATATCCAACAACTATAATAATTGGAATCCCTATTTATCCACATCACAGACGGTCTACTCGTGGTTGCAGGTTTCGCAGCCAAGATCCTCCATTGTTGTGCGGGACAGCTAAGCAAAAAAGAAAAAAAAAATATATATGGTGTTTGGCATATATAGTCAACTAAAGCCTTCTCATATAATAAGTCTCTCGTAGTAAATATTGAAGTATACTCGGTGCTCAGTGGTAAAGAGAGTAGAGAAAGACAAATGTAAGAGACAGAATGACAGTTGTAAGTTTTTATTGCAATGGAACATTGATTATATACAGACTGCAGGGGTACTTCCCCAAGGGGTGCGACCCTTGGGCAGTAACCCATCGGATGAGTTTGATCACATGTTCATGTTTCGTAACACTCCCCTTGATCAACCCGAATCCATTTGATCATCTGCAAGTCGTCTTCCAATGTACCATCTCCTCAAAAACCCTATGGGAAAATAAGGAGTACACAATATCTTTTGGATAATGAGAATAATCCCACTTGAATTCCAAAAGAAAATATGCTTGTAATCATCATGCATAAAAACCCCTTGTGGGGAAAACTCAATGATGAAGCATATAGCTTAGTTGATATTACCTCGTTAAAAACTTTGGATGAGAAAACCTTAACAAGGCAAAACTCATACAAAGAAAATAGTGTAATATGATGGGACAAAACAGATCAAATATCAAGGAGAATTACTCCCCCTGATCCTTGCAAGCACTTAAGTGTTCTCGTACCAATCCCCTCAACACATTACTGAAACGTTGAGTATGGTAGAGATTTATGAATAAATCAGTAAGATTATCACAAGACTTTGTTTGCAAGATGTTTATATCTCCATTTTCCTGAAGTTCATGGGGATAAAACAATTTAGGAGCAATATGTTTATTAATGTTGCTCCTGATATAACATGTTTCCATCTGAACAACACAAGCTCAATTATCCTTATGGATAATGGTTGGTGGTTCAATTGAACCATGGTATGGCATTGTTCTCCCATGGACCTCTAGCCCAAAGAACAATAATATGTTTATAGTCATCATCTCAAAAACTTCAGTGGGAAAAATAAATGATGAGACATATAACTCAGGCTAATATTTCTCCAAGATAATCTTGCCAGAAAATCTGAGAAATCAACATGTGAGCCGAGTCTCCTTAAAAACCCAGTGGAAAAAATAAGGAGAGTAGTCATACTCTATTGTTGATCCATTTGAACTTTTAGGGAGATAAACCCATAACCTAGTTCAAATACAACAATAGTTATGTCATAATGTATCATCCTTGAAGACCTCCATGAAAAATAGATGATACGACATAGGCCTTGTGTTGATGTTGTCTCGTTAAAAACTTTGAATGAGAAACCCAAATAGGGAAAAAAACTCATGCAAAGAAAAGAGTACAACATGATGTATAAACAAGTTCTTCTGATCAAGAGGAAACTCCCCCTGATCTTTGCAAATCACTAAGTCATCTCATACCTGTTCTCAAACACATTTAAAAGGTGTAGTAAGATAGAGACTTAGTTCGTAACTTGTTTTTCATCTAAACAACACAAAGTAATATTATCTCCATAGATAATAAGGTCAATGATATAAAATCATGACCACCACATACCCTCAGTATGTAGTATATTATTCTGTATGTAAGTGACCATTAATCTCTATTGATTGACATTTATCAAACAGTAGGTCCAACTTACCAGAAGTATGTCATTGATCTTGTACCTGTGGATCTTTTATAGATATCCAAGATCAATATATCCAAACATAAGGAGAGCATGAGTACACCTGGAGATCATAACTCGATATCATGTGCTGTTAGCTAGCAAATCATTGCAAAGCAATATCTGGCCGGATGCTCTTGCAAGATACAATAGCACATCTCATGATCCGAAAGAATCAAATAACAATGATTCTCTCATATTGAATTTCTTCAATATATGTTGGATATAGACAATTTTGTATCCAAGATACTCAAGATAGTTTACTTTGAATTGAAAATCTCTTACAATTCATATCATCTATCTCGAACTCCGTCGATAAGTAAAGTATGTTTAAAATATGTTGCACATATTTATATTGAACATACTATTTTTCGTGTATCCCTTCATAAGGAAGGATTCACTAAGTCGAATGTATATTTGACCAGGATGCTCTAAGTCACGAAGACTTTCCAAGCATTGCAAATTTGTGATTGGTGATTATGTATTTGGAATCCTTCAAGACTCCATAAATACCATAATCCAATGACCACATATGCACATGTTGTCACTACATCTATCAACTGCACAGATAGATGATTTACTGCCCATATTATTGTATCGAAATTTAACTACTCACAGTAGAGGAGAATTTATAGCATTAAAATAATGCTTGGGTTTGCGTATAAACCCAGTTGCTACTAGCCATGCTTTCTCACCACCTCATTGTTTCCAAGTCCATGAAAACAAACTTGTATCCACAGTAAGATACCATGAAGTGAAAATAAGTTAACACTTCTTTCCGGTGAGCAAGGCTATTGTAAGTGCAATCAACCCTAATTGAGGGTTTTGGTGATTAAATGACAAAACAAACAGAGATTCTAACAAGTTTGCTCCTAGCATGTACACAGTAATTCTACAGACAGGAGAAGCACAGATCTTACGAGCATAAAAATAGAAAGCACAGCAGATTTAAAATTCCACATCAAATAGCGTGCTCCAAATGCTTTGAAACAATGGCAGTACTCATTTTATAATTCTTGAGTTATAGTAATCGACGTACAATTAAGAGGGATCCGCAATGGTTAAGTAAGTTATACAATGAGCTAAGTTCAAAACCTTTTGAAAACATCTTTGAGAACATTTTTTCAGATCATGAATGCCCTTGAGAAAGACCAATTTTACTTCCCACAAAAACACCACTTTTGTCCTCCTCAAAACACTCAAAATTTGGTTTCAGCCCCGGAAACCGGTTCAACCGGTCCTGAAATCGGTTCAACCGGTTTTGGGACTGTTCCTCTGCCACCCCTGCTCTGACCTGTCTGACAGTCAGAGCTGTCAGAAAAAGTCACTGCAGATCTTTTGGGAAAACTGGTTCAACCAGATTTCCCCCTACTCAACCGGTTTTGAAACCGATCGAGTCTCCGACTGAGTAGGTTTGTGAACCGGGATCCCCCTGGTAGAAACCGATTCAACCAGTCTGAAAACCGATTCAACCGGTTTTTACTCTTTTTCCCCCAACGGCTGCCAGCTTTTGGGGGATCCTTTATATACCCCCTCACTCTCTCTCTCTCTCATTTACTTCTGCTCCTCCCACAAAATCTTAGCTGACCAAACTCTCAATAAGTGCATTCATTTCACCTTTCACACCCGCAATCACATCTCCTTCAATTGATTGAAGGATCCTTGGTGTGAGGTGAACTCGATCTAACACGCTGTCATTTTCATCTCGATTCTCCTATTCTCTTTGTTCTTGAGCTCGTTGCAAACTTAACCTTGTGCGGATTTGTTACTCTTGGAACCTCGTGTTCCTTGACGGTTAGAGGTTGCTTGGGAGTCTCCAAATTTGTGGACGACCCCAAGAAGTTTGTATCACCCGCTCTTTGAGCATATTTGAGAAGAGATTGCCTTGACCTTTGTGGTCGGTTTGTGGAGGATTAGGGTTGGCAAAGACCTGGCCCTTTGTGGGCTCCTCAACGAGGAGTAGGACACCTTTGTGGTGGTTGCCGAACCTCGGGTTATATCGCGTGTTTTTTGTGTGTTCTTGTTAAGCTCCTTAAATTTGTTGGTTGGCTCATATTATCTATTCGAGTAGATCTTGCGTAGGGCAAGTCATTAGCAAAATCTTTCACTACTTCGCAATATTTGTTTATCTAAGTTGAGCAGGTTCAAACTTGTTCAGTTGTAAACAAAATCAACTGAACCGGTTTGCACCAGTGCAACTTTAATTTAACCTTTCTCAAAGTTTTTAGTGAAAAATTTCAGGTGTAGCCTATTCACCGCCCCCTCTAGGCTACTTTCAATTGGTATCAGAGCTTCGTACCTCATTTTTACGCTTAACCGCGTGAGGAAACGGTCATGTCTACTCAACGGGACCATGTGGATCCTATCCTCGAGGATATTCCCGTCACATCCTCCGGTGAGGAAGTAGACCCCAAGGTCCTCGACCTCGCCATGAAGATTGCCGAGAGGATGTTCCTCAAGATGAAAGAGGAAGATGCTAAGAAAAAGGCCGAATAAGAAGAATCAAGAAGAAAGGTCGAAGAAGACAAAGGTAAAGGAAAATTTGATTACAATGACGACCTAGTGGATCTTTTGGTGTCGAAGGTGTTGAGCAAGGTAAGTCTCAACACTGAAGGATCATCTACCAAAAGCAAAGGTAACGAGTTTAGTAAAGTTCAATTCGATTACTCTAGAAATTTTATTCCCAACTTCTCTTCCGCCCCACAAAGTTACCAACTCTTAGTGAGTTGAACTATGACGAGTGGGCCGATAAGATGAAGTCGCATTTAATCGGTGTACATCCTAGTCTTTGGGAGATTGTTAATGTAGGTATGTATAAGCCCGCCCAAGGAGAAGAGATGACTCCAGAAATGATGCAAGAGGTTCATCGCAATGCTCAAGCAGTGAGCATAATTAAAGGAAGTCTTTGTCCGGAAGAATACCGGAAAGTTCAAGGAAGAGAAGATGCCCGTGACATTTGGAACATTCTTAAAATGTCACATGAAGGAGATCCCAAAGCTAAGAGACATAGAGTTGAAGCTTTGGAGAGTGAGCTTGCTAGATATGATTGGATCAAGGGTGAGTCGCTTCAATCACTCTTTGATCGATTGATGGTGTTAGTAAACAAGATAAGAGTACTTGGAAGTGAAGATTGGAGTGACTCCAAGGTCACAAGACTATTCATGAGAGCATACAAAGAAAAGGATAAGAGTCTAGCAAGGATGATAAGGGATCGTGATGACTATGAGGATATGACGCCTCATCAATTATTTGCAAAGATTCAACAACACGAGTCCGAAGAAGCCCCTATCAAGACAAGAGACTCTCATGCCTTGATCACAAATGAACAAGACACCCCCAAGAAGAACAAAGACCACAAGGCAAAGAAAGTGGTCGAGATGTCAAGTAATGAAGATAGCTCAAGTGATGAAGACACAGCTATGTTCATCAAAACATTCAAGAAATTTGTAAGGAAAAATGACAAGTTTCAAAGGAAAGGAAAGAAGAGGGCATGCTATGAATGTGGCCAAACCGGTCATTTTATAGCGGATTGTCCTAACAAAAAGGAACAAGAAGCCAAGAAGGAATACAAGAAGGACAAGTTCAAAAAGGGAGGCAAGACCAAGGGACATTTCAAGAAGAAGAAATATGGTCAAGCCCATATTGGTGAAGAATGGAACTTCGATGAAGAGAGTTCTAGCTCCGAAGAAGAGGAAGTGGTGGCAAACGTTGCCATCCAATCTACTTCAAGCTCGCAACTCTTCACCAACCTACAAGATGACTCCTACACTCCAACTTGCCTCATGGCAAAAGGAGATAAGGTAACTTTATTTAGTAATGATTTTCAAAATGATGATGATGATGAACAAATTGCTATGAAAAATAAAATGATTAAGGAATTTGGCTTGAATGGATATAATGTTATCATCAAAATAATGGAGAAGCTAGATAAAAGAAAAGCAACTCTTGATGCTCAAGAAGACTTGCTTATCCTTGAAAAGGAAAGAAACCTAGAGCTTCAAGGATTGCTACTCAATAAAGATGAAATGCTAGATGCCTTGACTAAGGAAGTATCTTTAGTCAAGATAACTATAGAGGATAAAGAAAAGGAAGTAATCAATATGAAAACCTCTATAGCTAATCTTGCAAATGAAAAGGATGCACTTGAATCAAGCATATTAAGCTTGAATGTCCAAAATCAAGAACTTCAAGTGCAACTTGAAAATTTCAAGAACATCAATGCTTCATCTTTATTGATTGAATCTAAGTCTAGCTCCTCAAATAATACCTTTTACAAACATTGTGCCAAATATCATGCTTCTTGTTGTCTAACTAACCATGCAAGGAAAAAGAGCCCACAGGTGAAGGTCAAAGAAATATTGAAAAGATGCTCTAGCAATGATGGGTTAAAGAAAATTGAACCCAAGTACAAGTCTCTAAAGCCCAACAATGGAAGAAGGGGGCTTGGGTTCAACTCATCCAAGGAAAACCCTAGCACAGTGCATAAGGGGTGGAGATCCCCCAAGTTCATAGAGGGAACCACCCTGTATGATGCCTTGGGGAGGATTCACTCCTCAAATGACAAGTCAACTCAAGTAAAGGTAAACTTGAGTTCCACAAAGAGTAAGACGAAGGAAGCGGCATCAACAAGTGGAGAAAAATTTAATGCTCCCATTTCTCGCTCTTATCTTTGTAATTACATGTTGACTTGGGATTTAGGGAAATTGGTTGTTAAATATGTGGGTGCCTACACTAAAAGAAAAGTCATGAAAAGAAGTGTGTGGGTACCCAAGGCTATAACTAACACTGCAGGACCCAATTCAATTTGGGTACCTAAAAGCATAGCCTAAATTTGTTTTGCAGGTCTACTCCTCTGGTGGGTCAAGTTGGGTGCTTGACAGTGGATGCACAAATCACATGACCAGGGAGGAAGACATGTCCCATTCCTTGCAACTAACTCAAGAAGCACAAGAAATTGTGTTTGGAGATAGTGGCAAGAGTAAGGTGATTGGTATTGGTAAAATTCCTATCTCTGACCAACAATCACTTTCAAATGTTTTATTGGTAGATTCTTTAAGCTACAATTTGATGTCCGTTTCACAACTTTGTGGAATGGGTTATAATTGCTTATTTTCTGATGTGGATGTGAAGATCCTTAGAAGGGAGGATTCCTCTGTTGCCTTTACAGGTCGCTTGAAGGGCAAACTCTATCTTGTTGATTTCACAACAAGTAGAGTGACGCCTGAGACTTGTTTAGTGGCAAAATCTGACAGGGGTTGGCTTTGGCATCGCCGGCTAGCTCATGTTGGCATGAGGAACTTGACCAAACTTCAAAAGGATGGTCACATTATTGGACTAACAAATGTTGTGTTTGAGAAAGATAGGGTTTGTGGCGCATGCCAAGAAGGAAAGCAACATGGAGTCCCACATCAATCAAAGAATGTGGTTACAACTAAAAGGCCATTGGAGCTTCTTCACATGGACCTCTTCGGACCTGTGGCTTACATCAGCATTAGTGGTAGTAAGTATGGTTTAGTCATTGTTGATGATTTTTCTCGCTTCACCTGGGTTTTCTTTTTGAGTGATAAAGGTGAAACTCAAGAAACATTGAAGAAATTCATGAGAAGAGCTCAAAATGAGTTTGAGCTCAAAATCAAGAAAGTGAGGAGTGATAATGGGACGGAATTCAAGAACACATGTGTTGAAGAATTCTTAGGTGAAGAAGGAATCAAACATGAGTTCTCGGTTCCTTACACTCCACAACAAAATGGTGTTGTGGAAAGAAAGAATCGAACTCTAATTGAAGCAGCTAGAACTATGTTAGATGAGTACAAGACACCTGACAACTTTTGGGCAGAGGCGGTCAACACCGCCTGTCATGCAATCAACCGTCTCTATCTTCACAAGATCTACAAGAAGACTGCTTATGAGCTTCTCACTGGTAACAAACCTAAAGTTGATTATTTTAGAGTATTTGGTTGTAAGTGTTTTATTTTTAACAAGAAAGTCAAGAGCTCAAAGTTTGCTCCTAGAGTGGACGAGGTTTCTTGCTTGGTTATGCATCAAATGCGCATGGATATCGTGTTTTCAACAATACCACCGGTCTTGTTGAAATAGCGATAGACGTGACATTTGATGAGTCTAATGGCTCGCAAGGGCACGTTTCTAATGGCACTGCAGGAAATGAAGAACCACCTTGTGAGGCCATAAAGAGACTTGCAATAGGTGAGGTGAGACCTCAAGAGAAGGATGATGATGAAGGAACTTTATGGATGACCAATGAGGTTTTTAATGTGGGTGCAAAGGTGGTGGGTGACAAATCCTCCACCCAAGCAAACCCATCAACCTCAAGTCATCCAAATCTTGAAGAAAATCATCAACCCCAAAGGATGCCAACGGTGGTAGAAGATGAACATGAAAGTATTGATGGTGAAGTGGCTCTTGATCAAGAAGATGATGAGGAGAAACAAATTCAAAGACAACCATCAGTGCCTCATCCTCGAGTTCATCACACTATTCAAAGAGATCATCCGGTGGACAACATCCTGGGTAGCATCAGGAGAGGGGTAACAACTCGATCTCGTTTAGCAAATTTTTGTGAATTTTACTCGTTTGTTTCCTCTCTTGAGCCTCTTGAGCCACTTAAGGTTGAAGAAGCGTTGGGTGATCCGGATTGGATAATTGCCATGCAAGAGGAATTGAACTTCACACGGAATGAAGTCTGGTCCTTGGTTCCAAGACCCAAGCAAAATGTGATTGGGACAAAATGGGTCTTTAGGAACAAACAAGATGAGCATGGCGTGGTTACAAGAAATAAAGCATGGTTGGTTGCCCAAGGCTACACTCAAGTGGAAGGACTTGATTTTGGTGAAACATATGCGCCGGTAGCAAGGTTAGAGTCAATTAGAATATTAATTGCCTATGCTACTAACCATGATTTCAAGTTATATCAAATGGACGTCAAGAGCGCGTTTCTAAATGGTCCACTACAAGAGAGGGTCTATGTGGAGCAACCGCCGGGCTTTGAAGATCCAAGGAAGCCAAGTCATGTCTATCTACTTCACAAGGCACTCTACGGGCTTAAACAAGCCCCTAGAGCTTGGTATGATTGCCTTAAAGATTTTTTAATTAAGAATAGGTTTACAATAGGAAAAGCTGACTCTACATTATTTACTCGTAAAGTTGACAATGAATTATTTGTGTGCCAAATATATGTCGATGACATTATATTTGGTAGTACTAATGAAAAATTTTGTGAAGAGTTTAGCAAAGTAATGACGAACAGGTTTGAGATGTCTATGATGGGCGAGCTTAAATACTTCCTAGGATTTCAAGTCAAACAACTCAAGGAAGGTACTTTTCTATGCCAAACTAAATATACGCAAGATATGCTCAAGAAGTTTGGTATGGAAAAGGAAAAGCACGCCAAGACTCCAATGTCATCAAATGGACACCTCGACCTAAATGAAGAAGATAAACCTGTAGATCAAAAGTTATATAGATCAATGATAGGGTCGCTACTTTATTTGTGTGCATCTAGACCTGATATAATGTTGAGTGTTTGCATGTGTGCTCGCTTTCAAGCTAATCCTAAAGATTGTCATCTTGTTGCCGTTAAGGGAATCCTAAGATACTTAGTGCACACCCAAAATCTAGGCTTATGGTACCCTAAAGGCTCCCTTTTCGATTTGCTTGGCTACTCTGACTCAGATTATGCCGGTTGCAAAGTAGATCGAAAAAGCACTACTGGGACTTGCCAATTCCTTGGGCGGTCCTTAGTGTCATGGAGTTCCAAGAAACAAAATTGTGTTGCACTTTCCACTGCAGAAGCTGAGTACATAGCAGCTGGGGCATGTTGTGCACAATTGTTATGGATGAAGCAAACTCTGAGAGATTTTGGTTGTGAGTTTAACAAGATTCCACTATTGTGTGACAATGAGGGTGCCATAAAACTTGCAAACAATCCAGTGCAACACTCTAGAACCAAACATATTGACATTAGACATCATTTCTTGAGAGACCACGAAGCCAAAGGAGATATCGAATTGTTTCATGTGAGCACCGAAAATCAACTAGCTGATATCTTCACAAAACCCCTTGATGAGACTAGGTTTTGCTTTCTTAGGAGTGAACTAAATATCTTGGGTTCTCGAAACGTGTCCTAAAACTAAAATTTTGATCAAATTTGATGAATACTAGTGCATTACGCGCGCGCCTGCGCGCGTGTTGTCCTTTTTTTTCTTTGACAAGCATATTTTGTTTAAAATAGCAAGTATATAAACACATTTGCTGAAATTTGAACAATATTTTTTGGTACTAATAGCAGTAGTAATATAAACTTAGATTACAATACATAGCAAGTTACATTAAAGTAGCATACTTGAGTATCTAGCAATAGTGTGTCCGTAAAGTTTACATAGACATACATAGTTCTAGGAAGGCTTCAACAGTAGAGTCATATGTACACAAATGTCTATTGACCAAAAATGATGAAGCCTTTTTGCATAGACACACAGTTCTAGGAAGGCTCTAACATCAGGTTCATATGTATATAAAAGTCTCATAACCAAAAGTGATGGAGCCTCTCATATGCTTGCAAAAAAACTAATACCTATATACAAATGAGAGGATTATGTTAATCTAGACAGCATCAAATAGCTCAATGCAATATTAGGATCATAAAAGAAATGATATTCTTTCAAAGGATAGAAACAATTACACATAACATGTTTATTTTATATTTCCCTCTGATCACAGCAAGCAGGTACTAAGTATATTAACACAACAAGCCATGTTCTCTCCACGACTTCAAGTTACAAAAACTTAATTGAAAATTAGTGCTTCTCGAATAAGGTACATCAAGAGACTAACAGTCTAACACACTGTTATGACAATATTTAAGGAAAGAGCAGTACACAAGCAGGTTTATTAAGAACACTGGCAACTGCATCTAGGTAATGTTTGAAGAAAAGGTTCAAAGCATTCAAACAAAAATCATGGATGACAGGATAACTTTAAAGAAATAAGTTGTTGGAGTGAGTATGTTTGGTAAGCAAAAGAATTTTAGCATTCCATAGATCAAATTGTGAAGCCAAATTAAAAGTAAGTTTGGTCCAAAGCATTCAAATAGAAATCATGTATTTTGTTTATGTATTTATTATATATTTTTCTTTTTTCTGTCAAAGTGTAAAGTATTTTTTTAATAAAACATGAGTATGGAACTGTTTCTTTTTTTGTGGGTGTATTTGTGCTGCATTTATTTATTTTTTCCTAAGCTATTTTTTGATAAGGAGATTAGAACACACAATGCAGACTATGGGTTCGGCCAGGCAAATTCGCAAAATATGCATATAGGTTTCTAGATAAAGCTAGAAGTAGCAGCTCTAAATATTAGTAATTCATTTTTTTGAGTTATGGTTGCTGATTTGTGGAAACAAATTATCAGGATACTTAAATATGGATTTTTTTTATCAGACACAATGTAGTTTTGTTTGTTGTAATGGAAAAAAAGGGAAAATGAGGGTACGAGGTTTGTGTACAAACGATCCTGAATGGTACCATACCTTGATATATTTCAGGGTGATCTAATTGTCGTCATTCTTGGAACATGTGGAATCTGGCATGACTTTGCTAACATGGGTGTGCTTCATCTTGCATGTAGTGTATTTTATTAATATGGAATAGAAGTTGTAGTTGTAAACTTAAAAGGTATACTTTGTTTTCATTTTATAACTAATGTATTTCCATACATACTTTTTTGGTGGCGATGACAATTCATTGTTGGTAAGTTGATCTATATATCTGTCAACATTCTGTGATTAAACGAAAAGGTGTTAGTTAACTTAGATGGTCCAAAGTGAGAGCATTTTTTATACTAACAAATGTACTGTTTAAGCATTGTTCTTGTTACCATCTATTTTTTATAACTTAACGGTAGAGAAAATACCTATTTGTGTCTATGTACATAATTCAATATTATAAGTACATGAAAAATTACCTCTAAAACTCTTGGATGCATCGTAGTACTCTAAGACGCGTCGAACCTGTCAAATATGTTTTATTATGTTACGTATCTACAAGATGGTTCACATAAACTTGAAGACATTATTATGTAAGAAGTTTTGTACCGTGTTTTCCTGTTCAGCTGAAGTGGATAGCTTAGCAAATGATGTTGCTGGAGAATCCTATGTGGTTGTAGGTTCGAATACGTCGTCTTGTGTCAGTAGTTGTTGTTGGGGGTAGTTCAGCATGGTAGATGGTATTGAGGTTGTTTGTCTTCCATGATTTGTTACCACATATAGGATAGAGAAGACTCTATTTGTCACTGAGAATGACGACATGTTAAGGGTGATTGCAAAGGTAAATTTCAAAGATACAATGGCGGCTAGATCTGGTGGAAAACCCTGAGAAGTTCTAGCTGTTGTAACAAGAGTGTCACGTGGTTTTCCTACTATTCGTTTGGCTATGGTGTCGAAACGGAAGAATTCAGCTTTGCATGTTCCATCAGTGGCAATGAAGCTGAGTTTATAGCTGCCAATTGAATACGTTAGTGGTATGTAAAAGAATTATATCAAATGAAATGTATATGTTCAGGGCTACCTGAATTTTATGTCTGTACAGCCACACGATGTACAATGATATCCAGTGGAAGTTTGAGGTGAAGACTTCTTGCATTTGGTGCAAGCTGGAAACCACTATTTGATATCCTGTATGAGTCGTGAGATAGTGACTGTGCATTTATAACCTTGTGGGTACATCATATAAGGGAAAAAGTATGTTAAAAATAGAATAACTTCATCTCTTGGTGTATTTATAATATTAAGGTTAGAAGTTGCATGCTTCAGTGCAAACTGTAGACTGTGGTAATAAGGAAAACAAAGAATGAACAGCATTGTAACAGTAAGTATTCAGTTGTTATTGAAATTTTAAAGAGTAAACAATGTTTGTTGCGAGGCTACTTTAAAAAGGCACACATAGCTACAATCAATATCTGTAGTGAACCTATACACATGCAACATACATATAACAACACAATCAATAGTAAAACAGGCATTGTATTTGAATTTTGATAAGCAAAAGTAATGGCACATGATTACAGTAGTAGGAGGAGGCAAATTCGGAACATATGTATATGTTAACTCTAATTAAAGTTGGTATTAGAATTTTTTTCATGCATGCATTAATTGTATGAGTAAACATCAATTTGTGACTAAACTTGTAATGAATAAACAAAGTTCCTTGTGAGCCCAATTTAAAAGGGACACATAGCTGCAACTAACATCTGAAACAAAGCTATACATACACAACATAAACAGTAACCTAGAACTGCATCTATTAGTCATAAAAGATTTGTGATTGAACAATTGAAGCAATACTTATATTGTTTCTGAATTTTAATAAGCAAATACAGTGCCATATTAATCTAGTGGTATTATTGATAGTTGGTATACTAGAATTTACTACCATGCACCAATTGTAGGCAACATAGTAAGCACTGAATTGTGACTGAACTTTTAAATTGTAAACAAAGCTCTGTACGAGGCTACATAAAAAAGGGATACATAGCTGCAATTAATATATGTAATGAACCATACATACACAACATGAACGGTAACCTAAAACTGCATCCAGTAGTCATGAAAAATTTGTGATGGAACAACGTAAGCAATATTAGACATTGTATTGTGTCTGAATTTTTAGTAAGCAAATACAATGCCACATGAATCCAGTGGGAAAACAAATTTGGAACATATGTGTATAGTAAAGTTTTTGTCAGAGTTAGTTTTAGAATTCAATGGTATGTACTAATTGTAGTTATATATTTGGATAGGAGAAGATAACACCATTAAATTCCACCTGAAAATAGGCTACGAAATCGAAACCATTCTGCTCTGTATAGGCACAGATGGGTAACATAACTATTAAGACGTCAGAACCAGAAGTGGAAAACAGTTTGCTTAGAACTTACTGGTAATCTGGTATACAGTAATTGTAGGTAGGGAGTGGAGAGAGGAAAGAAAGGAATAAGAAAAAGAAATTGATTTCTAACGTTAAATATTTTCATCGTGAAAAAACATGGTAAAAGGATATCTGTACCTGCTTTGCAAGGACCAAATATATTACCACTTTTTATATCCTGTAATAACTCTTCTAATTTCATATGAAATACTCTTACAACGATATCAGGTGCATCCGAAGATTTCTGGCTAGAGTGCTGAAGACCACCTATAATTTTAGGCCACTTTGCATTGCATGTAAATGTTATAAAAAAGTCAGGTGGAGCGCAACATCAACTGATTTGTTCTGCCATGACAAATTTATAATGAGCATAATAATCTATGGGTGATAAGATTTTTTCCCCTCTTAGGCCCAAGTGATGTGTGTATAGAGTACGAAGACGCTTACTTCTCTTTTTTGTGCTGTTTGGAGTACGGATCAGGCGCTATAAATTTACCTATCATAAATTTAGCAATTTCAAATGTTTCAAGTTTTGAACTTGCATTTTCCAAGAATATGTGAGTACATTGCATAGTTCGAAGTACCTGGCTGATGTAGACAGAGTCCCAGAGGTATTGCTCCAAGTGCTTCGACCAAAAAACAGAAATGAGGATAACCTGAAACATGTGAAGTACATAAATGTAGTGAAGTAAATGTAATTGAAAAATGATGACGCATTACGTAAGGATAGTCTAGAATTATAACCTATATACAGTTTACCCATTTTTTTACAAAATAATAAGGAAAATTAGGCCATTCAAATAAAACCTCAAATATACAATTGTGTATATATTAATTGGTAGACCAAACAACAACGATAGATGACTAACTAAAGTGTGTATAGAATTATAACCTATAAACAGTATATCTATTTACAAAATAATTAAAAGGGAAATTAGGCTAACGTAATGATAGTGTAGAACTGTAACTTTAGTTAAGAAAATAGTTTTAGTATGACACAACAAATGGCTGCAAGGGCCTCATAGGTTTAGGGTGAGGAGGAGAAGGGAAAGAGCAGCCACCACCATCGTGTGTACCTAAAAAACCCCAATCCAAGCCAGAAACTAAAAGCTTAAAAGTCACACTGTGTGTTATTCCATATTTACACTACGTAAGGATATTCTAGAATTATAACCTATATACAGTTTACCTATTTTTTTTACAAAATAATAAGGAAAATTAGGCCATTGAAATAAAACCTCAAATATACAATTGTGTATTAATTGGTAGACCAAACAACAACGATAGATGACTGATTAAAGTGTGTATAGAATTATAACCTATAAACAATATATCTATTTACAAAATAATTAAAAGGGAAATTAGGCTAACGTAATGAAAGTGTAGAATTGTAACTTTAGTTAAGAAAATAGTTTTAGTATGTCACAACAAATGGCTGCAAGGGCCTCATAGGTTTAGGGTGAGGAGGAGAAGGGAAAGAGCAGTCGCCGTCATCATGTGTACCTAAAAAACCCAAACCAAGCCAGAAATTAAAAGCTTAAAAGTCACACTGCGTGTTTTTCCATATTTACGCAGTACAGGGATCCGTCGTGTGTACTAAAAAAATCCTAAACCAAGCTGGAAATTTAAAGCTAAAAAAGTCACATTGCGTGTTATTTCATATTTACATAGTATAGGGATGAGCACAGACAAGACAACACAGCAGAGGATCTTCCCAGTCGATCTCGAGCTGAAGCGAAGCCCAGATCCAGAAACTGCGTGGGACAAATACCAAAGCAAACAGCATCGATTCAAGCAGCATCGATTCAAGGAAGGGAACTTTTTTCTGGCCTATTTTTCCATATGAGAAAATGTTTAGCCAACATGAGAAAATAGGGGACCAAATGGATTGCTCTTGAAGTAAAATACCACGACAGACACATTAAGTCAGCAAATAACCCTCGCTCTTTTGATCTGTCCCAACGCCACAACACACACACCAGCAGTGCCCAAAAAAATCCCAAACCAAATTCTTGTATTTTATGCACCTCGCTTTCCCCTTCCCTTTTCTCTAGGAAAAAACTCTTCCCCCAACTCAACCTGATTCGAACACTCAACCAAACCCTCGCGTCGCTAGGACTGGGAGCAGCACAGCGGAGCAGATTAACTGCTTACCTGGACCGTTGCAGCAATGGCGGCCAGATCCAGAGTCCAAAGCGACGGTGGTTGTCGCTGGAGCCACGGGGTGGGCAGGGATGCTTGGGAGAGGGAGGGAGGGATCGTGAGTTGCAGGAAACACAGGATGGACGGGATGGAGAGAGAGGATGCAAGGAGAAAAGAACCTGGAAGCCTCCAGATAAGACACACGGGCGCACGAGCCATGGGAACCAACGATTGACGATCGAACGGCTAAGATAATTCAACCGACGTGGATAGGCTATCAGGCCACACTTCCTTGCTGCTTTAATAATTTGACGAATATAAATTGATTGTTTACGCAATATGTCATGAGAAATACTATTTGTTTCATTAAAATCACTCATGTCATATTTGCTAAGTGCTATTATAGCCTTTTCGGGCAATATCTGAAAACTGGTTGAGTGAATCGGTCAATCGGCTGAGTAGGTCACTCAATCGGTTTTCCCCTGGTGGAAACCGGTTGAACCGGTTTTGACCACCTCCGCGTCCGTGCTGTCAGTCAGCGCCGCAGTCTGCGCCGTCAGTCTCGCAGATTGCACTGTCAGTCTGCCATAAAATCCGCGCAGTCAATACCTTTTTCTGCGCGCTTTTACTGTGCAGTCTGACCAGAAACCGGTTGAACCGGTTGAACCGGTTTTCTGTCTGTTGACTGGCCGGCGCCTCCCCTATTTCTCTCCCCTTCCTCTCTTATCTTCTTCTCAGTTCCTTATCCCAGCCGACGCCGCCTACTCTTTTCTCTCTCTCTCTCCTCCACACTTTCACCACTCCAAAACCCACTTGTGCCATTCAATCTTCGGAAGTTTTGTTGGAAATCCGTTCGTCTCGGCGTTCTCCATCATCTCCCTCGATCTTGTTGGGATTTCTTGATTCAAACTCCGGATCGAGGTATTGTCCTAGTTCATCTCTTTTTACTCAATCCCACCCATTCTTGATTATCTAGTGTATCATTCGTTGGGTACATTTTAGTTTAAGTGCTTGCAACACTTAGATTATCTTCGTTTGTCACGAACATTGTTTGAGTTTAGCGGTTTGATATTGTTCGTTGTAGTTGAACCGCTCGCATGAACGGTTGAAGTGCATGCTCAATATCATACACGTCTCTACTCAAGCGTGGTTGTTAAGATCCTTGCTCATCATAGGTTCTATCTTCTCTTTTTAAGGATGGTGCGTCGGAGGAATCCTTCTGTGGTTGAATCCGACTCCTCTGACGACCAAGAGATTCATGGAGATACTCCCCCACGCTCCAGATCCAAGCGTGGGCGAGGAAGTGGCAACGTCATGCAGGGTGGTGAGGCCTCCGGGTCTCATGGTGGTCGTGGTCGGATGGCCCAGAATCCATCCAGTCGATCCTGACCCACGACAAACCCTCATGCATGGGAAGCAACAAGTGATGATGAGGGTGGGAAAGATGATGAGGTTGATCTTCCCCCTGCCCACGCCCCTGTTATTCGAGGTTTGGTCCTCCACCGGGCGGAGGCCCGTCACGCTGGCAATGAGCCAGTGACTGATTTCACTGCCAGTGGAGGTTCTGCTCTTCTGCAGGACATCTGTTTCCAGAATCCTGCATTACGCATTCGTGATGCCAGGATTGATGGGAACCGTTTTTGGACGCTTCATCATGTGGATTTTTACAACACTGTGATCCTCCCCAAGAAACATCAACCCATACTACATCAACGCTATATCAACTGGGAAGGATGTGAGGCAATTGGGGACCCAGAGATGACACAGACATTGAGGGCCTATGAAAGAAATAAAATGAAGGATATAATGACATTCCAATATGATTGGAATGATGAAGTCATTGCCCAGTTTTACTCAACTCTGTGGGTCAAGCTGGTGGATGAGGACAGTCCATACAACTATCCTTATCTTAACTTCTACATTGAGGGAAGCTGGTACAAGGTGAGCTAACGTCGGTTTGCTCACATTCTTGGATTCACTGACAATGATATTTCCGGGGATAAGATCAAGATTCATGATTTCCGCCAACCTACTAGTGATGAAGCCAGAGACCTTCATCTCTCTGAGTCTAGGAAATTTTGGGAGTCCACCAACAAACACAAGTATTACAGATACATCAACTCCCTCAGCAGGATGACCCTCATTCCAAAAGGGGGTAATCAGATGAATATCCTTGGAGAGAGAAAGGTTTTGCTCTCATTCATGCAGCTCAGAGAATATCAACGTCTTTGATATGATCTGGCAGGAAATCATTCATGCAGCCTGCTTTCCACTGAAGGGATGTCTTCATGCACCTTTTATCATGAAGATGATTGAAGTTGTGACGCAGTTTCGATATGATAAAAGTACAAGACATCAATCATATACCCTTTCTGGATTGATCCCAACAATCCAGCAGGGCGCTTAAGGAAAGCCCCTTCCAGCTCCCGTGCACATACCTCTGCTGGTCCGTTTGCTGGTCCTGCTGCTGCTGCCGGTGCCTCGTGGTCGTGGTCGTGGTTGAGGTCGTGGCCGAGGGATGGGTGCTCGCTTGGCCCATGGGATTGCGGCATTTTTCTCTATGTGCCGGAACATTTCTGCTGATGTACATGAGCTGGCAAGGCGTCAGCGGGAGACTGACGACAATCTTCGTCATCAAGCTTCCACCATGGGTATGCCCTTTGCCCCTCGCTCGCCTGACGTGCCTCTCCATCCTCCTCCCCTAGAGATCAATGAGTGGCACCAGCAGGCCTACGGGGTGCCCTTTATGTCAGCAGACGACGAAGAAGAAGAAGAAACCTACTTCGATGATCGCGAGCAGTTTGCCCCGCCTCCCTACCATGGGGATCTGGGTCAATCATCCTCTTACCCTCCGCCCCAGGATCCTTCTGGAAGTGCTCCTCCCTCGGATCAGTCTGGGGAAGAACACTTCGCCTCTCACCTGGCGCACCACTTCTTTGCTCCTCATCAGCCTCCTCCTAACTGGTGATCTTTGTGTTGGTGGCTCTCTCCTCTTTTGGTTCTTGGTGCCAAAAAGGGGGAGAAGGTTTCTTATCTTGGCAGTACCTTCTATTTATGTAACGAACATCGGTTTGTAATAATTATTAGTCTATCTTGTGATGCATGCATGGCTCTGAAGCCATAAACTTTTTATGATGTGATGCGATGTGATATCATTATTGTAATAGCAGTAGTAACTTTTCATATCATATGCTATGCAATAATGAGATTGTATGTGTAATTTTACTCTTTCTATCATCACAATCTATAATTATGTTTCATCCCTCATTGTTTTGTGTATGGTGTTGATGGTTCACTCTCTCTAAATATGTTGCAAATTGACATATCAAGTCAATGTTAATATCATAAAACTCATACACATATTTAGGGGGAGCTACACATACACAAATGCTTTTATCTCACAAGTACTCGTAATTTTTAATTTTTATCTCTACTCTAGTTTGTTTTGGCATCAATCACCAAAAAGGGGGAGAATGTAAGTGCAATCAACCCTAATTGAGGGTTTTGGTGATTAAATGACAAAACAAACAGAGATTCTAACAAGTTTGCTCCTAGCATGTACACAGTAATTCTACAGACAGGAGAAGCACAGATCTTACGAGCATACAAATAGAAAGCACAGCAGATTTAAAATTCCACATCAAATGGCGTGCTCCAAATGCTTTGAAACAACAGCAGTACTCATTTTATAATTCTTGAGTTATAGGAATCGTCGTACAATTAAGAGGGATCCGCAATGGTTAAGTAAGTTATGCAATGAACTAAGTTCAAAACCTTTTGAAAACATCTTTGAGAACATTTTTTCAGATCATGAATGCCCTTGAGAAAGACCAATTTTACTTCCCACAAAAACACCACTTTTGTCCTCCTCAAAACACTCAAAATTTGGTTTCAGCCCTGGAAACCGGTTCAACCGGTCCTGAAACCGGTTCAATCGGTTTTGGGACTGTTCCTCTGCCACCCCTGCTCTGACCTGTCTGACAGTCAGAGCTGTTAGAAAAAGTCACTGTAGATCTTTTGGGAAAACCGGTTCAACCGGATTTTTCCCCTACTCAACCGGTTTTGAAACCGGCCGAGTCTCTGGCTGAGTAGGTTTGTGAACCGGGATCCCCCTGGTAGAAACCGGTTCAACCGGTCTGAAAACCGGTTCAACCGGTTTTTACTCTTTTTCCCCCAACGGCTGCCAGCTTTTGGGGGATCCTTTATATACCCCCTCACTCTCTCTCTGTCTCATTTACTTCTGCTCCTCCCACGAAATCTTAGCTCACCAAACTCTCAACAAGTGCATTCATTTCACCTTTCACACCCGCAATCACATCTCCTTCAATTGATTGAAGGATCCTTGGTGTGAGGTGAACTCGATCTAACACGCTGTCATTTTCATCTCGATTCTCCTATTCTCTTTGTTCTTGAGCTCGTTGCAAACTTAACCTTGTGCGGATTTGTTACTCTTGGAACCTCGTGTTCCTTGACGGTTAGAGGTTGCTTGGGAGTCTCCAAATTTGTGGATGACCCCAAGAAGTTTGTATCACCCGCTCTTTGAGCATATTTGAGAAGAGATTGCCTTGACCTTTGTGGTCGGTTTGTGGAGGATTAGGGTTGGCAAAGACCCGGCCCTTTGTGGGCTCCTCAACGAGGAGTAGGACACCTTTGTGGTGGTTGCCGAACCTCGGGTTATATCGCGTGTTTTTGTGTGTTCTTGTTAAGCTCCTTAAATTTGTTGGTTGGCTCATATTATCTATTCGAGTAGATCTTGCGTAGGGCAAGTCATTAGCAAAATCTTTCACTACTTCGCAATATTTGTTTATCTAAGTTGAGCAGGTTCAAACTTGTTCAGTTGTAAACAAAATCAACTGAACCGGTTTGCACCAGTGCAACTTTAATTTAACCTTTCTCGAAGTTTTTAGTGAAAAATTTCAGGTGTAGCCTATTCACCCCCCTCTAGGCTACTTTCAGCTATCTCTGCAACATTGTATCACTCAACAAGATCCAGTTTGAGCATACTCGTGCTCTGCTATGGCCATAGTCTTTTGGATCACTTTGAGCGCATATACAATTGCTGAGATGTATGTGTCGACACTTGTAGCTTTCAAATAACACAATTCTCCATTTGACATAAAGTCATTTTTTATGTACCCTTATGATTCCTCGTGAAATCCCAAAACGAGAATCAAGGGCTTCCGATAACCTAGCCTCATCAGTGCACACTGAGCTAGGTTGTGAATGTCTTCCATGAATAGGATAATTCATATCCTTTAGGTGTCCACCAACACTTGGTTGGTTACCACCGAATAGATGGTTTGCATTTACTATCTCAGAAGGTCTAGCCTTCAACTGCTTGCAAGCATCTTAATCCCAATTTGTGACCATACTTCTCCCCCTCTTATTTACAACAATGTTGCAATGGGAGTTAAGTGGTTTTCCATGTAACCACTCTTTCTGGCACTTCCTTATAGGATTAATTTGAATGACACCTCATAGTAAATGCACATGGCAGTCAATTTGCAACTTCTTGCAAATCATTCGAACCCAAAGGTTCAGTTTTAGTACGTGATCCTGAGCCTGAATGCTTACTGCATTCATCATTTCCTGGCATTCTTTTTGGTACTTGATATCTCCCCCTAATGCCTTGAAAAGCTCATGATTCAAGCTAGCGTACGGGCCGTAGATAGATTCTCATGAAGAGATTCTAAAACCATAATGATCGACGGAGAATGAATTCTCACATATATCCCTAGCTTTCTGTGTGCCCATACATGTACAATGCGGTGATGAGATTGGGAATATACCCAATGTATGCATGGGAAATCTTTCATGGATTCCCTCATACTAAAAACCATAGGGGAACTTGTACATGCAGTACATGCAGTTAATCACAAGTCAGGAGCATGCAAAAACTTCCTGACTCCAACCATAACCAGTTGGAAATGACAATTCATTACTGATGATCATTAATGATCCGAAATTTTCGAATCTATCACAGATTCATCATATCCTTTATGGATATCATTCTGAATACCAAGACAAACAATCATCATTGTAAGCACATTTGGTAAATTCAGTAGTGTGGAGGCTAATGTGCTCAAGCTTGAGACATTATTACTTAATGGTCATGTGTTGTCCGAAGGACACACTTCAGGTCATCATATAGATGCACCAAATAACCATATAAAGCCTTCAATGTCCATACCATCTATGTAATGGACCACACTCGTTCCTTTGAAACAATTCAAAGAACTTAACCAATTCAGATCAGATTTTAAGATAAGAGGGACTTAAAATCTCATTCCCAATGATACTCATCAAGTATCCATCTTATGGGGAAAACACGACCAACAGAATTGTCCATAACTTTTCATTTCATCCCAATAATGGAATTACCAATTCAGTCTTACCCAGCATGGTAAGTATCAACACATGAAAAGTTATAACATATGCAACACTTTGTATGGGAGGATGTATGTAGAATACAGTCCATAAGAAATGTTTTTGAGAAACATATGCAATATCCATCACTATCACCTTGTGTTTCCACATGATAGTAAATTTATGGATATCTCTATAATTTGGTAAGATAAATTAGGATATATCAACACATCCTTGATACTTCCATTACCAAAAGGGGACTAGATATTAACATATCATGATATCGCGCGAAGCGATTGTCAAAATATTCTTTCCTCTTTCCAAAGGAAGATGAGAATATTTTGTTTCCCCACTTATAGAGTTTGTGGCTCAATTCTCCACATTGCATGTTTCTTCCTCAATTGGAAGAATCCATGTATAAGTTTGCACAACTCAAATCAATGAGTCTTCAACTCCCTTAATGAGTTGGTTCAACTCTAATCGATGAGTTTGTTCAACTCAAATCACATGAGTGATCAACTCCAATCGATGAGTTTGTTTAACTCAAATTCATATGAGTTTTTACACTCAAATCACATGAGTGTGTTCAACTCACACCACATGAGTTGAACCTATCACAACATCAGTTATGAGATTATACCAAATCTCATGCATCATTTAAATATTACTCAAAAGCAAATCATCTAACAAAGTGGTCTTCTCTTAGAAAAAGAAGTGTTGTTACATGATTAGTCCAAATTATGAATTACACAACTAACCACTGTTATCATGTCAGATGGAAGATTGAAGTACACTTCATATCTTAGCTTTCATGAGTAGTATGCATCTATTGGGATTTTATATACAAGATTAGATGTCTGGGCATATGAAAGTGCATTCATCCCTTTTGTGAGTTTTGGTGATTTGGATAACAACACATTTAAAGGTCTAACAAGTTTGCTAAGTGTTGAACAGGAAATTTAGTATGATGAACATACTTGAATAGTGTATAATGATCAGTGAACAAGGTTCAACACAAGGTCAAATAACCAGTGAGACAATGCAAATGGATATAATATGGTCTCTATATTGGTTTGAATATATGGACAAGTCCTGAGAAATCACTATGCATAAATATGATCATAATAGAGGTTGAAGTGATTAAGAGGATTGGTCAAGCCAAAGTGAATAAGATATGAGGAATCGTGAATTGGCTTGACCATATTACTATTAGTCCATATATGAATATATGAGAATCAAACTAGAGCTTGATTGATCTTAGCAGTTATATCTAGATGACATTCAAGCAAGGTTCACAATATTGAAGAAATGATTCTTTCAATGGATGCTCAATAGGATGTGACTCAAGAATGGCTTGATAGGGTGAAGATAGCAAGGAAAGGGCTTCGAGGAACTAAGCGAAGGTGAAGGCCAAGCGACGGCTTGTAGACCGAGGTACCATGGCTAAGGTGAAGAAGAGAGTACTTGCACTAAGTCGATGAACTAATCAGTTATAAAGAGTTACAACATGTTGATGCATCAGTAAGGTGACTTGAAGCCATGATTTGAACTCATATATGGTGAAATGGCACAAGTCACAGGCTCGATTTGTGTTTGCTTCAAAAGGTGAGACAAAGATGTTTGTGATCCTTATGAAGCAACACCATGGAGAAATCACACTTGAGACACCAATGACTCAAGGAGTTTACTTAATTATATTTTATTTAACTTGAGTATAGGAATTGTTGTACTATCAAGGGGGATCCATAAAGAAGGTTGGTGTTGGTACTAAAGCTCAAAATCCTTCATCTAAAACTTCCATTTTACCCTGGTTTCACTTCGGTTTTCTCAAAATCTGTGTGTTGGGCCTATGCTTCGTCGCCGAAGGTCTTCTAGGAAGAAGCGGCTTTCGGCTGAAGCTGTTTATATAAGATGGCCGAAGGTCCCTTTTCATGAAGCTTCGGTATTACAAACCGACTTAAAGATAGAATGACCTTTTAGTCCACAAAGGTCTGAGTCAATGTTGTAAACTTTTATAAGGGGCATACTTGTAATTCCTCACAGGCTGCGCCCTGTGCCTATAAATAGTGAACAATATTCCTTTACTATGGACGCATTCTAATAACTGCAATCGCATATTCTGGAACTCAACCTTTTGCCAAGGCAGAGGTATTACTGTATTCAATGATTAAATATATTAAATAAATATAATATAATTCGTCTATTACTTATTTACCTCTTTTGTATCTTTTATTTTGTGCTGTCTTGCAATATCTATTAAAATTTTATTACGAAGATTAAAGCTTCGTAATTTCACTCTCACAACCTTCGTCCAAGGCCCATTATCCTCAAGGGAATAATGTTTCATGGACGAAGGACGTTAACATTTAACACTTTATGTTGCCTTGTTCTTAATTCATAGCACTTGAGAACAAGTTCCCAACATTGGCGCCCACCTCCGGTGAACTCACTTCCACTTTTTGAGCTGATGGCTTCGTTCAACGATCAAGCTGGAGTTGCTTCGGACCCGAAGCTGGTGCTCCCAATCACAAGTGGTTCGTCCTCAGAGCCAGCTAACAAGAAACAAAAGAAGGAAGCACAGAGAAGGGTACAGCATGTTGGGGTGCAAGGACCCTTCATCAAGTCAAGATGGTCTCACATTCCTATTACCTTCTCCCAAGAGGACCTTCAGCTCAAGGATTACCCACACAACGATGCCATGGTTATCTCTTGTGTTATCAAAGGATTTCTGGTCCACAATGTCTTGGTTGACACAGGCAGTGCAGCTGACATCATATTTGCTAAGGCCTTCAGACAAATGCAAGAGCCAGAAGATAAGATTCATGATGCAACACATCCTCTCTGTGGCTTCGGAGGAAGACAAATTGTAGCACTGGGCAAGATTACCATGTCAGTGACCTTCGGGTTCATCAACAACACTAGAACTGAGCAAGTTGTGTTTGACATTGTTGACATGGAATACCCTTACAATGCAATTATTGGTCGTGGCACTCTCAATGCTTTTGAAGCAATTCTTCACCCTGCCTATCTTTGCATGAAGATACCTTCGGATCAAGGACCCATCGCTATTCATGGAAGCCAGGAAGCTGCCAGAAGGGCCGAAGGAAACTGGACTGATTCAAAAGCAATCCATAACATAGATGGAGCTAAAGCTTGTGAACAATACAAATTCAGAAGGGAGAAAGCAGCTTCAGCAGATCAGCCGAAACTCATGCTCTTATGTGAGGATATAGCAGAGCAGAAGGTGTTGTTGGGCTCTCAGTTATCCGAAGAACAAGAGAAAACCTTGATAAGGTTTTTGTTCGACAACAAAGATGTTTTTGCATGGTCAGCCAATGATCTCTGCGGAGTTAATAGGGATGTTATTGAGCACTCGCTCAATGTCGATCCATCCTTCAGACCCAGAAAGCAAAGGCTTCGGAAAATGTCAGATGATAAGGCCGAAGGTGCTCGCAACGAAGTCAAAAGACTCCTCAGTGCAGGAGTTATCAGAGAAGTAAAGTACCCAGAATGGCTAGCTAACACTGTTATGGTAAAAAAGGCCAATGGCAAGTGGCGAATGTGTATCGATTTTACAGATCTTAACAAGGCTTGTCCGAAGGATGAATTCCCATTGCCAAGGATAGACTCTTTAGTTGATGCAGCAGCTTCTTCAGAGCTCATGAGTCTGTTAGACTGTTATTCAGGCTATCATCAAATCTGGATGAAGAAGGAAGATGAGCCAAAGACTAGCTTCATAACTCCAAGTGGCACATATTGTTATCTTCGGATGCCTGAGGGGCTCAAAAACGCTGGAGGAAGTTTCAGCAGAATGACTGCGAAGGTTCTCCAGTCTCAGATAGGCAGAAATGTGCTAACTTATGTTGATGACATCATTATAAAAAGCACGAAGCAGGAGAATCATATTGCTGACCTGCAGGAGACCTTCGCCAGTTTCAGACAAGCTGGCTTAAAGTTGAATCCAGAAAAATGCGTCTTCGGAGTAAAGAAGGGGAAATTTCTAGGATGCTTGGTTTCAACAAAGGGAATTGAAGCTAATCCAAGTAAGATTGAAGTTATACTTCGGATGGAGCCACCAACTACAAAAAAGGGGCTCAAAGATTGACAGGAAGGTTGGCATCTCTCAATAGATTCATATCCAGATCAGCAGAGAGAAACTTACCATTCTTCGAAGTGCTGAAGTCAGCCGAAGTCTTTCAATGGGGACCAATCCAGCAGAAGGCCTTCGAAGAGCTGAAGCAGTATTTGATAGATCTAACAGCACTAATTCCACCTACGCCAGGGGCTCCTTTATTATTATATGTGGCAGCTTCGCACTCAGCGGTAAGTGCAGCACTTGTTCAGGAGAAGCTTGATGGCCAAGCCAGGAAGCAGGTTCCAGTATATTTTGTATCTGAAGTTCTTAGTATATCAAAGAAAAACTACACAGAATTAGAGAAGGTGTTATATGCTGTTTTGATGGCATCCAGGAAGCTTCGGCACTATTTTCAAGCTTACAACATAATTGTTCCTTCTTCACAACCTCTGAAGGATATTATGAGGAACCGAGAAGCTACTGGAAGGATTGGAAAATGGGCTGCAGAGCTCAATGAATTTTGTATTGAATATGTTCATAGATCTTCGATTCAGTCCCAGGCGTTAGCAGACTTCATTGCTGACTGGACGCCAGGGGCTCAGGAGGAAGAAACAAATAAAGACACCGAAGCATGGACAGTGTTTTGCGATGGGTCCTGGGGAACCTTCGGAGCGGGAGCGGCTGCTGTGTTGGTTTCACCTTCCAAAGTTAAAGCTTGTTATGCGGCAAAGCTTGATTTTAGTTGCACAAACAACATTGCCGAGTATGAAGCCCTGCTTCTGGGTCTTCGGAAGCTAAAAGCAATGGGAATCAGAAGGGCTGTTCTTAAAACTGATTCCCAAGTTGTTTCGGGTCATATCGACAAGAGTTGCAAGGCTAAAGATCCGAAGCTTGAAAAGTATTTGGATATGGTTCGAAGAGTTGAAGCTTCCTTCGAGGGATTTTCTGTCAAAAATATCCCTCGAGGACAAAATGAGCATGCTGATTTGCTAGCTAAGTCAGCAGCACAAGGGCTGCCCTTACCTTCGGATGTGTTCTTCGAAACAATAAAAGCATCTTCGGTGGAACTTCTTGAAAGAGCAGTCCTCAATATATCTCCTGTTTATAGCGAAGATTGGAGAACTGAGATCATCTCTTATCTTCAGGGTAAATTCCTTTCAGATGACGAAGCTTATAATAGGAGGATAGAGGCAAGAGCTCGTCCATATGTCATGATAGAAGGAGAGTTGTACAAGCATGGAGTTTGCGCTCCGCTACTCAAGTGTTTATCCAGAACCGAAGGTATAGAGTTGATGAAAGAAATACATGCAGGCCTGTGTGGATCTCACATTGGATCTAGGCCGTTACTTGGAAAAATTTTCCGCCAAGGATTTTATTGGCCGAAGGCAGCTTCGGATGCAGCGGAATTACTCCAAAAGTGCGAAGGTTGTCAGAAATGTGCACGAGATCAAAAACAACCTTCGTCCTTAACACAGCTCATACAACCCATTTGGCCATTGCAAAGGTGGGGCCTTGACTTGTTAGGTCCGTTACCACCGGCTCAAGGGAACCTAAGATATGTTGTAGTGGCGGTGGAATATTTTTCTAAATGGATTGAGGCAAAGCCTTTAGCTACAATAACTTCGGCCACCGTCCAAAAGTTTTTCTGGCAGAATATTGTTTGTCGTTTCGGGGTACCAAAGGCTATCACCGTGGTGAAAGGATCACGATGCCCAAGAGGGGGGGTGAATTGGGCTTTTCTAAAAATCAACACTAATTAAAACCTAAGCAAGAGCTAAACAAGAGCCCAACTTCACCCCAACAACTAGCACTAAGAAAATAATACTAGAAATGTAACAAGGCTAAAACAATGCTTCAAATACTTGCTAAACAAATACACAAAGTAAATAGCTTGAATTAAGTGCGGAATGTAAAGCAAAGTTTAGAAGACTCCTCCAATTTTTCCCGAGGTATCGAAGAGTCGGCACTCTCCACTAGTCCTCGTTGGAGCACCCGCGCAAGGGTATCGCTCCCCCTTGGTCCTCGCAAGAACCAAGTGCTCACTACGAGATGATCCTTTGCCACTCCGGCGCGGTGGATCCCTCGAGACCGCTTACAAACTTGAGTCGGGTCACCAACAAGATCTTCACGGTGATCACCGAGCTCCCAACGCCACCAAGCCGTCTAGGTGATGCCGATCACCAAGAGTAACAAGCCATAGACTTTCGCTTGACCAAGAGAAGCCTAATGCAAGTGGTGTGTGCTCTAGGTGGCTCTCACTAGCGCTAATGAGGAACAAACGCGGATTATGATTCTCTAATCTCCTCACTAGGCTTTTGGTGCTTGCAATGCTCTACCAAAGTGCTGGAATAAATGTGGAGTGCAAGACATTGAATATGGTGGGTGGAAGGGGTATAAATAGCCCTCACCCACCAACTAGCCGTTACAGGAAAAGCGATGGCGCACCGGACAGTCCGGTGGCGTATTGAAAAATTTTGAATTTTTCTATCTAACTCCTAACCAAACCAAATCCCAACTTATAATCACACAAAAGAACACTTGTTGGGACAGGTATTGGCACCCTCATATACTTTTCAAAATATTTTGCCATAGGCTAGATAATTTTTTAGAGAAAATAGGCAAATGGTGAAATTTGCATTTTGGTTTGCACTAGGGGTTTTTCATGAGTGATTTGAGTTTTGAATACTCCCCCTAAGTGCAGTACCTCATGCATATTTCAAGAATCAATAATTGCTTGAAAGTAAGAATTTAAGTGTTAAAAGCTTAAAACTAAGACTTGTCAAGTTTGACCCGAGTTAAGCTTTTTCACTCGCTTTATTGGCGGTTATCTCAACTAGGTTAGACAAGCCCTAGATGCAATACAAGGAATTTAAATATGCAATGCAAGTGACAACACCATTTGACATTTCACATAAAATTTCTGAGATCAAGGATATTTAGTTCATTCCTCAACATGCAAAAGCGGGTCTTATCAAGTGGCTTAGTGAAAATATCCGCTAATTGATCTTCCGACCTCACTCCTTCTAAAATAATATCTCCTTTAGCAACATGATCTCTAAGGAAGTGATGACGGATATCAATGTGCTTGGTGCGAGAGTGTTGTACAGGATTATTAGCAATTTTAACAGCACTCTCATTATCACACAACAAAGGTACTTTTTCTAGAACTACACCATAGTCTAGAAGAGTTTGTTTCATATATAAAATCTGTGTGCAACAAGCACCTGCGGCAATGTATTCCGCTTCGGCAGTTGACAAGGCAACACTATTTTGCTTTTTGGATGTCCATGAAACTAGTGATCTACCAAGCAAATGGCATCCCCCAGAAGTACTTTTCCTATCAATTTTGCAACCGGCATAATCCGAATCGGAATAGCCAATTAAATCAAAAGTAGCTCCTTTGGGATACCACAGACCAACGCTTGTGGTGTGCTTGAGATACCTAAGAATTCTCTTAACAGCGCGAAGATGAGCTTTCTTAGGATTAGATTGAAATCTAGCACACATGCAGACACTAAACATGATATCGGGCCTAGATGCGGTAAGGTATAATAAACTACCAATCATAGAACGGTAGAGAGTTTGATTAACCGGGTTACCTCCCTCATCTAAGTCGAGATGTCCATTTGTAGGCATGGGGGTCTTGATTGGTTTGCACTTCTCCATGTTGAATCTTTTCAACAAGTCTTTGGTATACTTCTCTTGAGAGAGAAAGTTACCATCTTTCATTTGCTTGACTTGAAAGCCGAGGAAGTATGTTAGCTCACCAATCATTGACATCTCGAACTCCTTCGACATCAACTCACCAAATTCCTTGCAATGACAGTCATTTGTCGAGCCAAAGATTATATCATCAACATATACTTGACAAATGAAAATATCACCGTTATGTTTCTTGGTGAAGAGAGTTGTGTCGACGGTCCCGATTTTGAAGCCCTTTTCGATGAGGAAGTCGCGAAGACGCTCATACCAAGCCCTTGGAGCTTGCTTTAGTCCATATAGCGCCTTGGACAACCTGTAAGCATGGTTAGGATATCTAGGGTCTTCAAATCCAGGCGGTTGCTCAACATATACAAGTTCATTTATGAAGCCATTTAAAAATGCACTTTTTACATCCATTTGATAAAGTTTTATATCATAACATGATGCATATGCAAGTAGGATACGGATGGCTTCCAGTCGAGCAACCGGTGCAAAGGTCTCTCCAAAGTCTAAGCCTTCAACTTGAGAGAATCCTTTTGCAACAAGTCTTGCCTTGTTTCTTACAATCACACCTTGATCATCCTGTTTGTTTCTGAACACCCACTTTGTTCCAATGATTCTTGCATCTTGTGGGGGCTTCTCCAGGGTCCAAACTTCGTTACGGGTGAAGTTGTTAAGTTCTTCATGCATGGCATTCACCCAGTCCGGATCCTGTAGCGCCTCATCTATACAAGTAGGCTCAACACAAGAAACAAAAGAGTGATGTTCAATAAAATTAGCATGTCTATGTGATCGAGTAATAACCCCTTGTGAAGGACTCCCGATGATTTGGTTTTGAGGATGAGCTTGAAGTAGTGATGAGTTTCTCCTGTTAACCACTTGGGAAGAAGATCCTGGAGCATCAACATCTTCGGCTTGTACCCTTGCTTGTTCATGAGAGACAAATGTATCTTCATTTGCATGCCTCTCATCTTTTTCATCATCTTGTGGTACATTTGATGAAGAAGGCCTGTCAATGATTCGCACCTCTTCTTCATCTTCTTTTGGTTTGATAGCTCCAATAGGCATGTTCTTCATTGCTTCCCTAAGTGGCTCATCACCTACATCATCAAGATTTTCAAGTGCTCCTTGGGAGCCATTAGTCTCATCAAATTCCACATCATATGTTTCTTCTACCACGCCAGTGGCATGGTTGAATACTCGATATGCTTTGGACTTTAATGAATAACCCAAAAGAAAACCAATATCACAACGTCTTTGAAACTTCCCTATATGATGGCGTTTTTTGTAGATGTAGCATTTGCACCCAAACACCCGGAAGAAAGAGACGTCTGGCTTTTTCCCATTTAGCAGTTCATAAGGAGTCTTCGCAAGTAGCCGGTGAGGAAATAGCCTGTTTGATGCATAGCAAGCAGTGTTGACAGCTTCGGCCCAAAACCTCTCCGGTGTGTTATACTCATCAATCATTGTTCTTGCAAGAGTGATCAAGGTCCTATTTTTCCTTTCAACAACTCCATTTTGTTGAGGTGTATATGTGGCAGATACTTCATGCTTGATCCCAATTTCATCACAGTACTCATGAATGTTGGTGTTGTCAAATTCTTTGCCATTGTCACTTCTAATCTTCTTAATCTTGCAATCAAATTCATTTTGAGCTTTCTTGGCAAACTTCTTGAATATAGATGCAACTTCAGATTTGTCATGGAGAAAGAACACCCAAGTGTATCTTGAGAAGTCATCAACAATCACTAGACAGTAGAGGTTGCCACCGGCACTGACATAATTTGTAGGTCCAAATAAATCCATATGAAGTAGTTCCAGTGGCCTTGATGTTGACATGAAAGCTTTAGTGGGATGTGTATTAGCAACCTGCTTTCCAGCTTGACATGCACTGCATGGCTTGTCCTTTTCAAATACCACATCCTTTAATCCTCTAACCATATCTTTCTTTAATACCTTCTTGAGTGTGCTCATCCCAACATGTGCAAGCCTCCTATGCCAAAGCCATCCAAGAGAAGCTTTGGTGAAGAGGCAAGTTCTTAAGTCTGCATCTTCTGAAGTGAAATCCACTAAGTAGAGGTTGTTGTATCTAAAACCCTTGAATACCATTGATTCATCATCCATTTTTGTTACAATAACCTCTGATGGAGTGAATAAGCATTGAAGTCCAAGATCACAGAGTTGTCCCACTGATAATAAATTGAAGCTCAAAGGTGCAACTAAGAGAACATTTGATATTGATAAGTCATTTGAGATTGCCACCTTGCCAAGTCCTTGTACTTTTCCTTTTGAGTTGTCTCCAAATGTGATTTTATCTTGACCATCAACATTCTCATCTAATGAGGTGAACATCCGTGGGTTGCCTGTCATATGTTGTGTGCATCCACTGTCAATAACCCAATGGCTCCCACCGGTCTTGTAGTTCACCTACATTCACAGACAATTCAAGCTTGAGTTTTGAGAGCCCTATATTGCATAGGACCAGTGACTCTCTCAATTAAGGACTTTGCCACCCAGATTTGTCTAGGTCTACTCTTATTTGGTGGACCTAGGAATGTAACCTTAATCTTTCCATTTGCAACCTTTCTTAGAACATAGTGAGCATTGAAAGCAAATGGTCTTGAGTGCTTAGGCAAGGGAGTTGGTGGTTTAGCTTTGCAGTTGTGGGCAAAATGACCTTCATTTCCACACTCAAAGCATTTGATAGGCTTGTGAGTCTGCTTTGGCTTGTATTGAGTGATAGATTTCTTTTGCACAAAAGCATTGTATCCAATACCACTCTTGTTATTTTTCATAACAGTGTTCATAAGCAGCTCATTTTGGAGGTATTGACCCTTGTTGAACTTTTGCACACTTGTTGCAAGATGTTCATTTTCACTTTTTAGTTTCTTGACCTCATTCTTAAGCCTTTGATTATCCACTGCCAACTCATTGTTGAAATCATTGTTCTCAATAGCAACTTTTCCTCTAGTAGTTGCATCAGTCAAATAATTCTTCAATTTTTGGTTGTCTAAAGTCAGGACTTCAACTTTTTCAGTCAATTCAGCATGTAGACTAGTTTGCTCTTCTTGAATCAAATCATCACATGAGGTTGCTACATCAAGCTTAACAACAGGGTTAATAGCCTCATGTGTTTTGCAAGATAAAAGTTCATTTTCAACAAGAAGATTGTCATGATCAAATTTAATTTGAGTATAGTCTTCCTTGATCTTAACTAGTCTATTTTGCAACTCCCTATTAGCTTCATTTAATTTGTCATATTTTTCCTTAGCATCTTTTAGGGAGATTGTGAGCTCATTTACAGTTGATGACATAGTTTTATTTTCTTCTTTTATTTCATCACTAGCCTTTATAACTATGTCATACTTGGCATTTAAAGATTCATTTTCATTTTTCAACCTATCACATTTAGCTTTTGACTTTCTAATGATTTGAGTATATTCTTTAAGTAAGTCAGCTAACTCATCATATGAAGGTGAAGCAAATTCTTCATCACTATCACTATCACTATCATCATCAATATCATTTTGTACCTTTCGTTCACCCTTAGCCATAAGGCACAGGTGAGAAGTGGATGATGGCGATGGTGGTGGTGAAGAGAAGTCCCCGGCGATGGCCGCAACTTTTTCATCATCCTCTTCTTCACTTGAAGAAGATCCACTTGATGATTCGACGTCGGTGAGCCAGTCACCAACAATATAGGCCTTTCCATTCTTCTTCTTGTGGAACCTCTTTTGCTTCCCATCCTTCCTCTTGAAGAATTTCTTTTCCTTCTTTTCATCATCACTGTCATCTTCTTTCTTGCCCTTGAACTTGTTCTTCTTGGGCTTGTTGCATTGATGAGCAAGATGACCAAGCTCACCACAGTTGTAGCAGTCCATCTCAGAGATGGGCTTTCTTCTGTTGGAAAAGAACTTCTTCTTCCTTGAATCAAATTTGATGCCTTCTCTATTTAGCTTCTTCAACATCTTGGTGGTCTTCCTTACCATCAAGGCAATGTTTGCATCAAGGTCATCATCACTTGAGGATTCTTCCTCAACTTGTATTTTTGCTTTTCCTTTTCTTTCATGATTTGCTTTGAGGGCCAAATCCTTTCTTTTGGAAGATGATTCTTCTTTGTCGTTGATGTGCATGTACATTTCATGGGCATTGATCTTTCCCAAAATTTGTGTAGGTGTGGTAACCGAAAGATCCATTTGATGTAGCACAGTGACAATGTGTCCATATTTGTCTATTGGGAGGACACTGAGAATCTTCCTCACAACATCCGGTTGTGAGATTTGAGTAAGCCCCAATCCATTGACTTCCTCTACAAGAATATTAAGTCGTGAGTACATAGCGTTTGCATTTTCATTAGCAAGCATTTCAAAAGAATTTAACTTTCGCATAGCTATGTGATATCTTTCCTCACGTTCACTTCTAGTTCCTTCGTGTAGAGCACAAATGTCCATCCACAAATCATGAGCATTTTTATGATTCCGAACTCTATTGAACACATCTTTGCAAAGGCCTCTAAAAAGGGTGTTTTTGGCCTTCGCATTCCATTTCTCATAATTGAACTCATCGCCTACAAGATTTGTGGGATCTCTAGGTTGGGGAAACCCTTGTGTGGCGGCTTTATAGACACCAATGTCTATAGCCTCTAAGTATGCTTCCATACGAATTTTCCAATAAGGAAAATCGTCACCATCAAAAACGGGAGGAGGTCCATCCCCACCGGACATCGTAACTCTAGCGGTTAAGCTAATCTATGAGCAACAAGCCTCTGATACCAATTGAAAGGATCACGATGCCCAAGAGGGGGGGTGAATTGGGCTTTTCTAAAAATCAACACTAATTAAAACCTAAGCAAGAGCTAAACAAGAGCCCAACTTCACCCCAACAACTAGCACTAAGAAAATAATACTAGAAATGTAACAAGGCTAAAACAATGCTTCAAATACTTGCTAAACAAATACACAAAGTAAATAGCTTGAATTAAGTGCGGAATGTAAAGCAAAGTTTAGAAGACTCCTCCAATTTTTCCCGAGGTATCGAAGAGTCGGCACTCTCCACTAGTCCTCGTTGGAGCACCCGCGCAAGGGTATCGCTCCCCCTTGGTCCTCGCAAGAACCAAGTGCTCACTACGAGATGATCCTTTGCCACTCCGGCGCGGTGGATCCCTCGAGACCGCTTACAAACTTGAGTCGGGTCACCAACAAGATCTTCACGGTGATCACCGAGCTCCCAACGCCACCAAGCCGTCTAGGTGATGCCGATCACCAAGAGTAACAAGCCATAGACTTTCGCTTGACCAAGAGAAGCCTAATGCAAGTGGTGTGTGCTCTAGGTGGCTCTCACTAGCGCTAATGAGGAACAAACGCGGATTATGATTCTCTAATCTCCTCACTAGGCTTTTGGTGCTTGCAATGCTCTACCAAAGTGCTGGAATAAATGTGGAGTGCAAGACATTGAATATGGTGGGTGGAAGGGGTATAAATAGCCCTCACCCACCAACTAGCCGTTACAGGAAAAGCGATGGCGCACCGGACAGTCCGGTGCGCCACCGGTGCGCCAACGGTGCGCCACCGGTGCGCCAACGGTCACTTCCAACGGCTAGTTCTGACACAGAGCCGTTGGACTCATGGCGCACCGGACAGTGAACAGTCCACTGTCCGGTGCACACCGGACAGTCCGGTGCGATGTCCGGTGTGCCACTAAAATTCATCTCCGAAGGCAGCGCTCTCGGGTTTCTGCGACTGGGAAGGCTCTGCTGTGAACCAGCCTGGTCCCACCTGGCAGAGGGTGCACCGGACAGTCCGGTGCACACCGGACAGTCCGGTGCCCCAAAGCCAGAAACCCTAAGTCTTGTTTTTCAGCTGATTTTCAAATCGGTTTTCGCTCTAACTTGTGTGTGAGTTCTAGAGTGACACCTAGCACTGTGTATGAGTGTGATTGTGCACCAACACTACACTAGAACTCTCTTGGTCAAACTACTCATCGACAACCCCTCTTTATAGTACGGCTAAAAGAGAATAAAAAGCCTAATTAAAATGCGAGTGTCCACATCTCCTTGACACTCGGACTCCGTAGGCCTTCACCTTTTGTTTCGTCGTTTTAGCCGTCGCTTCGAGTTCTTATCTCCGGGATTGTTTTCTCCGTTGTAGTACTTCTACCTGTCATGCGACCTAACTTACCATTTGTCTCTGCAAAACACACGTTAGTCACATATAATAATACGTTGTCATTAATCACTAAAACCAACCAGGGGCCTAGATGCTTTCACGTGGATAATGGAACACAGTTTGACTCCGAAGCTTTTAGGGATTTCTGTGATCAAATTGGTACGAAGATCCATTTTGCATCAGTCAGACATCCGGAGTCAAATGGACTCGTTGAAAGAGCCAATGGCATTATAATGACAGGAATAATGAAGTTAATCTTCAATCAACCCAGGGGAAAGTGGCCAGATCAGTTAACCAAAGTGGTGTGGAGCCATAATACAACAACATCAAGGTCTACAGGCTTTACTCCATTCAAGTTATTATTCGGTGACGAAGCAATAACTCCAGAAGAAGCTAAAACCGGATCAATAAGGGTAGTAGCTTCGGCAGCATCAGGTTCCAAAGCTGCTTATTCTGTGGAAAAAGACGCTTTAGAAGGGATCAGGCTGCAAGCCGTGGAAAACATCAATAAATATCAAGCCGAAACAATTAAATGACGAGATAGAAAGGTTCGGCTAAAGAATATTGAGCCAGGACACTTGGTGCTTCGGAGAGTGGCCAACCCAGAAACAGTGGGCAAGTTGCAGTTGAAATGGGATGGACCTTTCTTAGTAGCATCTTCGTCAAGACCCGGTTCATACAGATTGAAGGATATGGACGGCAACGACATTCCTAGATCTTGGAATGCGGATCAGCTTCGGCGATATTATGTATAACTCAATGTAATTTTCCATATTTTTTATTTTTCTTTCATGGCACCCTTTTCCTTTCCGAAGGGGGAGAAAGGTTTTTAATGGGGCCATCACATGTAATTTCCTTTTTAGTTCTATAAGAGCAAAATCCCCCAAGGAATGTAAATGTAAAATCTGAGAACGCACCATCGAGTGCCGAAAAGTAAAGGCGAAGAAGCTCCAAAGTCGTTCCTAAGGGAATGCAGAGCTTACAGCGAAAAGTTAACGCTGATTCCGCCAAAAGTAAAGGCGAAGAAGCTCCAAAGTCATTCCTAAGGGAATGCAGAGCTTACAGCGAAAAGTCAACGCTGATTCCGCCAAAAGTAAAGGCGAAGAAGCTCCAAAGTCGTTCCTAAGGGAATGCAGAGCTGACGTGTGATTGTTTTAAGGAAATAATGGCTATGAGTATGGCTTGAGGTGTGATTGTTTGGCCATTCATTTGCACATCACATTACATCATAACATTTGCATTCATAAACATTCATCCAGGCATATGTAGGATAATCATCTTCATGGCATAAGCGGTTGCTTCGGCAAAAAGAAAAAAAAAGAAGGGGAAGAAAGAGCTTCGTGTACAAAAAGGAGAGCTTCGGAAAGAAGGAAAATGTTGTTTTCTATGCATTGTTGCGTACGAAAAGAAGGGAAGGTGTTTTTTTCGCCTTCGGCTCAAAAAAGAAAATTTCGTCCACACCAAATCACTTCTCATACATCAATGGAAGGATAAGGATATATTACAAGGAGCTTCAGCTTCGGCGTCATTCTTTAATCATCGGCTTCGGCTTCGTCATCCTACATGAATAAGGTCGTTGTAAGTCAAAATTGAGCTTGCAAGAAAAGGTAAGCACAAGGTATGGTTTCTTACTGGTTCAAGGTGGCTACGAGCTTCGTCTCCAGCCTTTTCTCGCCCACCTTTTGTCCATATCATTTTTACAAATCTATTAGAGATACTTCGGGCGAGATCAGGAATGTCATCCAGGATTGATGGTGATAAAGTGAAATTTGGCCTATTGACAATCTTTCCATGATCGCAGCCAGCTTTAAGGAAAGCTGCAGCAGTGCCTCGAGAAGCCACCCAGGCACAGAAGTCACCGTGCCCAGCTATGACTTCGTCGAGCTCGTCAATCTCACCCTCAATATGTTCGAAGTCTTCGGTAGATCTTCAGCTGAGGGGACAAAATTTTCACTGCTGGCTCCAACTGAGTGAAATTTTTTTTCTTAATCGCTGAATGCATTTGTTGCTAAATTCCAGACATTTTTCTTGAAGGCTTGTCAATAGATTTCTCAAATCCGAATTTTGTTGAGCTTCGGCTTCAAGTTTTGCATTAAGATCTTGCTTTTCTCGTTCGAACTGTTCAGACTGGCGGAGAAGCTTCGTGTTCAGTTCTGCTATTTTTGCTTCAGCTTCCGCCAATGAACCTTCGGTTGCCTGGAGCTCAAAGTTCTTTTTCTCGATAGCATCTGATTGCTCCTTTATTCTGCTTTCCAAATTTTCAATTATAACTTCGTGCTTCTTGTCTTCAAAATCTTGCTGCATTTTCAAGGCTTTGCTCAATAGCATACTCTGCACGGAAACAACCTTCGTCAGGCATGTTCTCATTATTAGAAACAATAAAAGTTAAGGGAAAAATAGTCCACCTTGAAATTGGAATAAAATAAACTACCAACGATATGTTGTCATCGGTAGCGGCTGATGTCTGTTTCTAGCTTCGGAAAACCGATACTCTTTGACAGAGTACCGATAACTTTAGCCCCAGTTTGATCTCGAATACAATCTAATTTTTCGTCATCAATGCCTCCGAAGAGGAGTGCTCCAGGTTTGTATCCGCAGGATTTTGCATATTCTCTAAGCTCTTTTCTTTCAGCTTTTGACAGTTTTTCTCCAACTAAATTCTGGAACATGAAGGCTTCGTTTTCTGAAGCTTCATCAGCAATTTCTTTCCTTTTCTCCGACGCTGCGGTCGCGGCCTCTTCGGCGGCGGTGGTAGCTTCTTCTGCAGCCATGTCTAGCAGTATTTTGTCAATGTGTTCGATTGTGCTCTCCAGGTTCAAATCTTCAGCTGAGGCAGCTTCGGCAGCTGCGACCTCCGAAGGTGCAATTTCAATATCTGTCCCTTCCGCAGCCGCTGGTGTTTTCTAAGCTGAAGCTCTTGGCGGTGTCTTGTCAATTACTTCTGTCACAGTGATAATTCTTTGTCTCTTTGCTTTGATTATTTTCTTCGGTTTTTCGGGCTCCTTGTCCTTCTGAAAAAACTTTGTCAGTTGGGGCCCCAGTGGACTTAGCTTCGCAGGTAAGGATTCAGTCATTACCTTCAGAATTTCCTCAACGTCAGCGACAGAGGGTGATGCGGGGGTTTCTTCTTCGTCGGATATTTTACGCTTCGGAGAAGATGCTTTCTTCCTCTTCGGAATTTTCTTCTTTGATAGTTCTTTTTCATCTTCATTTAAGGCTTCAGTTATCCTTTTCCTTTTTTGGCCTCCGGTACCTTTGTTCAGATTTTCGTAATCAGGGTATTCGAAACCCAGGGCGTCCAGCACTCGGTTTAGTCTTCGCTTCGGACGGGTGCCGAAGGCTGCGGTCATCAACTGATCTTCTTTTTTAGAATAATTGCCAAGTATTTCATTGCACATCACTTCAATCGTATCCAGCCACTCTTGGCAAGGTGTTTTAAAGTATTTCTTAAACTTGAAGTAGTAAGGTAAACGTACAAGTTCACCTTCTTTCTTTTCCCCTGTAGCTTCGGCATTTCCCATTCTTTTAAACTGGGAAAAACTTTGAAAGCCAAAAACTCCTGAACCAGGTCCCTTGTGCCGATATGCTCTGCAATAATTCTGAATTCATTCATTTCTTGTTGTGTTGGACCTTCGGGTGTCATATTGCAGCGAGGATGGGTTTCTCCGAAGACTAATTCGAGTGGACTTTGCACAAGCTTTTCCTTGTCGTCATCAACCTTGACATAGAACCACTCTGATTTCCAGCCTGCTGCCCATTTGCTTCGGTAGCTAATTACAGGAAACTTTGTAGTTTTCCGATAGGCGAAGTTATAGCAACCAAAATTGTCGTGCAATCCATCCTTTCTAGCCTTCGTTTGATAATGCAACTCGTGAACCCGGCAAAAGCTGTCCGCAAATGGTTCCACTGCTTGGCTTCGGAGTGCCCAGATATAAACAATAAGTCTGACGATAGCGTTAGGGGTCAGCTGGTGAAAATAGATACCGAACCTCTTCAGTACCTCTGCAATAATCCCATGTAGGGGGAACCTTAATCCAGCTTTTAGAAAGCTTTTGAAAATAACAATTTCATCCTTCTCCGGCTTTGGGGTAGTCTCTTCCCCCCCGAAGCGCAATAGCTTCTTCTGATTTTCAGTAAAAAAGCCCGATTTTATCATCTTGGACAGATCAGCCTTCGAAACAGTAGATTTCCCGAAGTCCAAATGGCTGGGTTTGCTGGGCATAGCAATGTGATAATCATCTTCGGGATCAGTTTCCTCAATATCTTCTTCATCTGCTTCAGCGATTGCTTGTTCTGCATCATCACTAGGAATCCTTTCCGAAGTCACTAGCCCAGATCGTTGCATGGCTTCGGAGATGGGGACAGTCTCCGAAGCTTCAGTTTCGTCCCCCTCACGTTCAACCCTGGCGGTAGAACGCACTCTGGCCATTTAATTATGAACTTGTGGAACTTTAATACTTTCTTCTTCCGAAGCAGGTTTCAAACTGGAGCTTCGTTCGATTCCGACAGACAAGCTTCGTCGACAGTTAAAAATTTTGGCAGCAAAACAGTGCAAATAGCAATGAATGCTGTGGTAACTTCACACCTACTCGTCTGTTTATATAGTGCTGCAGGTAAGAAGGCGAAGCGCTAGGATTTTTACACCAGGCGGACACCCGCTCGCACTCGCTGCGTGGTGGACCGCAGAGACCGAACAGTAACTCTGAAAGGTGGGGCCGCTACACGCTGGGAAATTGAATCGTTTCTCGACAACGAGTTCAGGGAAGGTGTTTTTTAGACCTTCGGCGCTCCGAAGCTTAAGAGACTTTTTTCACGGATCAAGCTCGTTACGAAAAACGATCTAGCACCGCGAAAGGGGCTACTGTTGGGCCTATGCTTCGTCGCCGAAGGTCTTCTAGGAAGAAGCGGCTTTCGGCTGAAGCTGTTTATATAAGATGGCCGAAGGTCCCTTTTCATGAAGCTTCGGTATTACAAACCGACTTAAAGATAGAATGACCTTTTAGTCCACAAAGGTCTGAGTCAATGTTGTAAACTTTTATAAGGGGCATACTTGTAATTCCTCACAGGCTGCGCCCTGTGCCTATAAATAGTGAACAATATTCCTTTACTATGGACGCATTCTAATAACTGCAATCGCATATTCTGGAACTCAACCTTTTGCCAAGGCAGAGGTATTACTGTATTCAATGATTAAATATATTAAATAAATATAATATAATTCGTCTATTACTTATTTACCTCTTTTGTATCTTTTATTTTGTGCTGTCTTGCAATATCTATTAAAATTTTATTACGAAGATTAAAGCTTCGTAATTTCACTCTCACAACCTTCGTCCAAGGCCCATTATCCTCAAGGGAATAATGTTTCATGGACGAAGGACGTTAACATTTAACACTTTATGTTGCCTTGTTCTTAATTCATAGCACTTGAGAACAAGTTCCCAACACTGTGCAACAGTTCAAAAATCGGTTCAACCGGACCTAAAACCGGTTCAACCGGTTTCTGCACTATTCCCCTCTGTCACTGCCAGTTTGCCAGTCAGTCCTCTCAGAAAAAGTCGTGTGCAGATTTTTGGAAAACCGGTTGAACCGAATTTTGAATCCGGTTCAACCGAATTTGAAACCGGTTGAACCGAATTTTGAATCCGGTTCAACCGAATTTGAGTCTGGTCTAGTCTCCAACTGAGTCCGCCAGTGAACCAAAAATCGACTGGTGGAATCCGGTTCAACCGGTTTTAGAACCGGTTCAACCGAATTTCAGTCAGATTTCCCCAACGGCCACTAGCTTTTGGGGGCACCTTTATATACACCTCCCACACTCTTCCTCACAGGAGAGCACGCACAAAACTCCATTTCTAACCTAAGAAACACCTCCCACTCTCTCTCACATACCTCTTGCCTCTCCCATTTCAAATCTTTGGAGAGAAATCTTTGAGTGAGATTGAAGAGCTGCGATTTTGGTGCTTCATCTCTAAATCCTTCTTGCTCTTCTTCATTCGAGCTTTGGTACTACATCGAGTTCTTTGTGGATTCATTACTCTTGGAGCTTCTAGCTCCTAGACGACTAGGTGTCGCTTGTGAGTCTCCAAATCTTGTGGAAGACCACAAGAAAGTTTGTATTACCCGCTCGTTTGAGCAAAGAATATTGTGTGGGCTTGACCTTTGTGGTCGGCAAAGGGAGGATTAGGGTTGAAAGAGACCCGGCTCTTTATGGGCGCCTCAACGAGGAAGTAGGGCACCTTGGTGGTGTGACCGAACCTCGGGATAAATCTTGTGTCTCTTGTATTCTTGTTCATTGTGCTTATTCGTGTTCTTCGTTCTCTCACCATTGCGTGGAAGATTTGTTTATATATATTTTGGTGTGTGGATTTTGAGAAGTGCCCTTCTCAGATCTACTATTTTAAACCCTGTGGATCAACTAGAACATCTCATTTCTAAAGTTAACTGGGTAAATTTCGAGATCAATTCAGTTTTACTCAGTTTGCTTCTAGTTTTTGTTGAAAAAGTTTTAACTTGCCTATTCACCCCCCCTCTAGGCAACTTTCAATTGGTATTAGAGCCTAATCCTCGTTCTAACGCTTAACCGCGTGAGGAAAAGATCATGTCGGGGGGACTAAGAAACGAAAGTGCTTCTAAGCTTGAAAAAGTTGAGGTTGCCTCGACTTCATCTTTTGGTGCAGATGTTGATCCTAGGGCAATAGACCTTGCCATGAGAATCGCTGAAAGGATGTTCCTCAAAATGAAGGAAGATGAGGCGAAGAACAGTATTGAAGAAGAAGAAAATGATCGATGGAGACCAAACGACGAATCCACCTCTTCACAAGGTTTGTCTTTCAAATCCACTTCTCATATGTGCTTTATTGCTAATGGGAGTGACAGTGAAAGCGAAAGTGAGGATGAGGAGGAGCAAGAAAGTGATAGTGAAGATGAGGATGATCTTCAACAATTCTTCGCTCAGCTAAGCAAGAAACATCGGATGAGCTTGCTCAAACTCATGAAAAGAGCGGAAGAACAAAAAGAAATGCTTCATAAGCAAGAAGACTTCCTCATCAGAAAAATTGAAGACTTAGAGAAGTTGACCAAAGAGCATGAGAAGCTAAAGTGCTCTCATGATGATTTGGTCCAAAGGTATGAAGACATTTCAATTGAGCAAATTAAAGCTGTTAATCATTCATCATATATTGCTCAATTAGAAAATAAAAATGCTATGTTCAAGAACATGATAGAAAGGCTAAATATTGAAAATCTAGCTTTACAAGAAAAACATGATATGCTTGTGTGCTCTCATAATAAATTGATGGATTCACATATCATGTTAGAAATGGCTCATGAAAGCCAATCTTCCATATGATTTGCTCTAACAATGTACCTATGTGCTTCAATAAAGAAAGATCAAAGAGAAGCGATACGAGGTGCTATGGATGCAAGGAGAAGGGCCATGAAATTGATTCATGCACCCACATGAAGAATCAAGACCTTGCACGATCAAGAAAGATGACCATCAAAAAGGATGAAAGCAAAAGGCAAATGCATTGCAAGGACAAGGATCGCATTTGCTACAATTGTCGTGAAAAAGGTCATCTATTCAAGGTTTGTCCAAAGGGTAAAACTCCTAAGCCTAATGTCACACCCGGTTTTAGAAGGCAAACCGAATGCGAACCATGTACGTGCCAGGATCAGTTATTCACGTACACAGCAGTTACATAATATGAACATCATCACACAGTGCTCAAAATAGTATTAATAAGGGAAATAGTCGATTACATCATACGTCTGAGACGTCCATATAGTTCTTACAATAAATCAAAGTGCGGAAAAGAAACGTAGATAACGCGGCCTTCACAGGCAGCCGACTGGGGGGTTGCCGCTAACCCACACCTAGAACTCGTCGTAGTCTTGGAACTCCTGGAAGTCTCCTTCCACAGCTTCATCTTCGCCTGAGCAGTGGTTGCAATGCTGACAACCTGGGGGGGTTTGGTGTGTAGAGCAAGGGTGAGTACACATCAACATACTCAGCAAGTATCCTGTTTGGCTGTAGTGGACTAGCTTTATGTGGGGATAAGTCAAGCAGTTGCTTTTAGTTGGTCAGGTTATTACTTACTAGTAGAAAGCCAGGTTTTAACATTAACCCAAGTTATTAGCCCAATGTATCCTTTCCAAACGGAAAGAATACCACTTACCAATACCATAATCGTAATCAGAACCATCAATCTCATTGTCACCTGTACCAAAGTATCTCTGATCAAGTATCACTAATCTCTGGAGCTCCCTTGGCCGCTCATAACCGCGAGCACGGCTGATATATCAGTTTCATAACACTCTGCAGAGGTTGTGCACTTTACCCACAAGCCGTGATTCCCTCTCTGGCCCGGGCTTGCAAGACCCTTATTCACTCCCGAGGTGAATGGCCAGGGATTCACTACGAAGCCTTTACAAAGATTCCCCGGGGCTGTAGCCACCCGTTAGGTTTCCTAAATGTACCGCACTCCTCCCCAAGGGACAAATCAACCTTGGCAGAGCGAGCCGCATACACCGAGCCCCATTGACGGCACGACGGCGAAGCGAACTACACCCCGGATCCTCTAATTATTCAGCTAAGGGCACCCCATTCCACCCTCATGGTTGCACTGTTTTTCCCGGGCGGTCATCCATTGAACAGGTCCTTACGGAGAGGCACTCGAGAAACCGCTCGAGTCCCCTTAAATGCCACAAGTATAATCATAAATAAGAACGGGAAAACAGCGTATCATAGATAACCACATCATGTTCATTGATTAAAGTTGAGCAATAGCATCAAACTAAGCAGTAATAATCCGACCCAAATAGGTAAACAAGGACATGGATAACAAAAAGCTAGTCAATCCTTAGGTATAAATGTGTAATGCGGGAGGTGAATTAAAGAATGATTAGGACAGAGATAGGTCAAAGGACACTTGCCTCCACCAACCGACTGCTGCTCAGGGGCTTCTCCTGCGAATTCCTCGGGCTCTTCGACCGGATCGTTCTCTATGCGATTGCAAACATACATACATCCATCCACATTTAATACAAAAGAACAGTACACCATACAAGGGAACAAATAAAGTGAGTATGCATCAAGTATGACATTCGATATCGCATTTGTTATGGTTAGAAAGAAACGGGAAAGGGTCTCGCAGGGGGTTAAATCTTATGCACTAACGATCAATTACAATTGGTTCTTAACAAAAGAATTCTGTTACATATACACTAATGGAAACCTAATCATTTTAAGTTGATCAACATTGAACGAGATAAACAGTTAATCACATGAATCAATTAGCGTAACGGAATTTTAAATTAAACTTCCTATTTCAATAACATGAACAATGATTAGCCTACCTAAAATAAAATGGCTATGATCACAGAAAGTAAATAAAATAAAATAAAAAAATATAAAAAAACAGAGGGGGGGCGGTTGAACCGGCCCTAGGCTGGGCGGCCGAGCTGGGGGCCGGGGCGGCCGAGCTGGCCCGGTTGAACCGGCCGGCCAGGCGGGCGCGCGGGGGGGTCGGGCTGGCAGGCGGCCGAGTCGGCCAGGCGCGCGGCCAGGCGCGCGGCCGGGGCGCGGGCCGGGGGGCGGCCGGGGTTGGCCAAGGGGCGGGCCGGGGCCGGCTGGGGCTGGCCGGGGGCCAGGGCGGCGCGGCAGCGGCCGGCTGGGGGCGTGGCCAGGGCGGCCAGCGGCCACGGCGCGGCCGGGCGGCCGGGCTGCCGAGGAGAGAGGAGGGGGAGGGGAGAGGGAGGGAGGAGGGAGAGAGGGCTCACCGGCGGGGGCGGCCGACGGCGGGGAGCGGCGGCCGAGCGCTAGGGCAGGGCGGCGGTTGGGCAGGGGGTAGGGGCGGCGCTAGGGAGAGAGAGGGAAAATGAGAGGGAGAGGGAGAGGGTTTGGGGAAAAAAAGGGGGGATGGGGCGGGGCGGCTGGGCCTGCCAAGGCCCAAGAGGGGGCGCCAGGGGCGGCTGGGCAGGCCGGGGTCGGCCCACGGCGCGGGAGAGAGAGAAAAAGAGGAGAGAGAAAGAGAGAGAAAAAGAAAGAAAAGATCTTCTCCTCATTTTCGAAATCCGATCTTTCTACATGAATGCATTTGCACTTTCAAAGCAATCAAAAGAAATGCAAGGTTCGGCATGGTGCATCAAACAACATAAAGTATTTAGGGTTTTTCATTACACGGGAATTCCAAACCGAATCCCGCTAAAACTTTGGAAAAGGTCAAGGTCTAACGAGGGAAAAAAAGAAAAAGAAAAGGTAACGCCCGAATTTTGGCGAGTAAAGAAAAGAAAAAATTCAACTGCAAAATTCGGGGCGTTACAAACCTATCCCCCTTAAAAGAATCTCGCCCTCGAGATTCAGGGCTGGCTAGCAAAGAGCTCTGGGTACTTGGCCACTAGATCATCTTCACGCTCCCAGGTTGCTTCTTCCTCAGAGTGGTGATTCCATCTGACTTTGCACATTCTGATGGTCTTCCTTCGGGTGACTCTGTCTGCAATCTCAAGGATCTGAGCTGGCTTCTCAACATAGGTCAAGTCCTCCTGGACCTCAAGACCCTCCACTGGCAACTGCTCTTCTGGCACACGCAAGCACTTCTTCAACTGAGACACATGAAAGACATCATGCACAGCAGACAAATTCTCTGGCAAGCTGAGCTGATAAGCCACTTCTCCACGCTTTGAGAGAATTTGATACGGACCAATGTAGCGGGGTGCTAGCTTGCCTTTCACTCCGAATCTTCTGACTCCTCTGATCGGTGACACTTTCAGATAGACAAAGTCTCCGACTTCAAAACTCAGCTCTCTTCTTCTTGTGTCTGCATAGCTTCGCTGCCTCGATTGCGCTATCTTCAGATTCTCTCGGACCATCTTGATGTTCTCTTCGGCTTCAAGCAGAATGTCTGGCCCAAACACTTGCTTCTCTCCAGGCTGATCCCATTGCAACGGAGTTCTACAACTCCTTCCATAAAGCGCCTGAAACGGTGACATCTTCAAACTGGCCTGGTAACTGTTGTTATAGGAAAACTCTGCATAAGGCAATCGCTTGTCCCATCCGGACTGATCTTGCAACGCACAGGCTCTCAACATATCTTCGAGAATTTGATTGGTCCTCTCAGTCTGGCCATCTGTCTGCGGGTGATAAGCTGAACTGAAATTCAGATGTGTGCCCAAGGCTTCATGCAACTGCTGCCAGAAATGAGAGGTGAACTGCGTTCCTCTGTCTGACACTATCTTCTTTGGCACACCATGAAGACAAACGATCCGAGACATATACAACTCTGCCAATACTGCACTGCTATAGTTGGTCTTGACAGGTATGAAGTGGGCTGACTTGGTCAAACGGTCCACTACTACCCAAATGGAATCGTAGCCGGCTCGAGTGCGAGGCAATCCGACTATGAAATCCATACCAATTTCATCCCATTTCCACTGAGGGATCTGCAACGGTTGCAACAATCCAGCTGGTCTCTGGTGCTCTGCCTTAATTCTTCGACAACTATCGCACTTAGCCACATGCTCTGCGATTTCCCTCTTCATTCCGTACCACCAGAATTTCTTCTTCAGATCCTGATACATCTTCTCACTACCAGGGTGAATCGAATAGGCTGTCTCATGAGCTTCCTTGAGGATCAACTCTCGAATAGACTGGACATTGGGAACACATAAGCGGTCTTTGAACCATATCACGCCTTCAGCATCTTCTCGAAAATCTTTGCCTCTGCCATCTAGAATCAATCGCCGAATCTCACTGATCTTTTCATCATTCTTCTGCGCTTCTTTGATTTCTCGCTCCAAGGTAGGTTCCAATTCAACTGTGACTCCTCGCGAATTGTTCAGAAACCCGAGACTCAACCTGTCGAACTCCTTGGCCAACTCATAAGGCATCGGGCGAGCGACCATCAGATTGACTTGACTCTTTCTGCTCAAAGCATCTGCCACTACGTTTGCTTTGCCTGGATGGTAATGAATCTCCAACTCATAGTCTTTGATCAGCTCTAACCATCTTCGTTGCCTCATGTTCAGCTCTGTCTGAGTGAATATGTACTTCAGACTCTTGTGGTCTGTGTAAACATCGCATTTTTGTCCATACAGATAGTGCCTCCATGTCTTCAGTGCGTGAACCACTGCTGCCAACTCTAGATCATGGATTGGGTAATTCTTCTCATGAACCTTCAGCTGTCGGGACGAGTAAGCCACAACTCTTCCCTCTTGCATCAACACACATCCCAAACCTGTGTAACAAGCATCACAATACACCGAGAAGGGCTTGTGCACATCAGGCAAGACTAGGACAGGCGCTGTAGTCAACTTCTCTTTCAGCGCTTCAAAGGCCTCTTGGCATTTCTGGGTCCACTTAAACTCAACTTTGTTGCCTAGCAACGCTGTCATTGGTTTCGCAATCTTCGAAAACCCTTCAATGAATCGCCGATAATATCCGACCATTCCAATGAAGCTCTTGATTCCTCTAGCATCTGTTGGCACTTTCCAGTTCAGAATGTCTGCCACTTTCTTCGGATCCACAGCCAATCCTTCCTTGTTGATTATGTGACCCAAGAACAGGACTTCGCTGATCCAGAACTCACACTTGCTCAACTTTGCGTACAACTGGTGCTCTCGCAATCTCTGCAATACCATCCTCAAATGATCTGCGTGCTCTTCTTCGCTTTGGGAATAAATCAGAATGTCATCAATGAATACCACCACAAACTTATCAAGGTAATCCATGAATACACTGTTCATCAGATTCATGAAGAACGCTGGTGCATTGGTCAAACCAAAAGACATCACTGTGAACTCATACAAACCATACTTGGTAATGAATGCCGTCTTCGGAATGTCCGAAGGTCGGATCCTGAGCTGATGATAACCTGACCTCAGATCAATCTTGGAGAACACACTGGCTCCTCTCAACTGGTCGAACAGATCTTCTATTCTGGGCAAGGGATACTTGTTCTTGATCGTGACCTCATTCAAAGCTCGATAATCGATGCACATCCTCTTGGTGCCATCTTTCTTCTCCACAAACAGGACAGGGGCGGCCCAAGGCGAGGTGCTTGGCCGAATGTAACCTTTCTCTGACAGCTCATCAATTTGCTTCTTAAGCTCAACCAACTCTGGTCCAGATATTCTGTAAGCTCTCTTGAAGATAGGGGCGGTTCCAGGAAGAAGCTCTATGGCAAACTCAACTTTTCGCTCTGGTGGCATACCCGGTAAGTCCTTTGGAAACACATCTGGGAATTCAGACACAACCTTGATACTCTCGATCGGGTCTGCTTCACTGCTATCAACAGCCATCTGATAACAACTTCCTTTCTTTGGCTCAGGCGGGACTAACTCGGTCACCACTTCCTCTCCTAGTGGGGACACCAACTTGATTGTCCTTTTATCACAACTGATAACTGCCTGATACTTATCTAACCAATTCATCCCTAGGATGACATCTATTCCCTGAGTACCCATTACTATAAAGTTGGCGGGAAACGCTATCCCCCTTATTTTCACACTTATATTCAAACAAATGCTATCGGCTCGAATTCTACCACCGGCTGAGTCAATTTGAATGGGGGTTGACATGGTAGTAATTGGAAGATTATGTGCTTCTACCCATGATGCAGTAATGAAAGAATGCGTTGCTCCAGTATCAAATAACACTTCTGCAATATGAGAGTCGACTGGGAACATACCTACTATCATGCCGGGGGTCTCCTGAACTGCTTCAGCCTCCAAGTGATTCAATCTTCCATGATTATAGCGCTGTTGAGGGCGGTTGCCTGCTCCAGGCTGAGACACATTCTGCTTTGCTGGGGCATTGGGGCCTGACTGCTGCTGGGCTGCCTTCTTCGGACATTGCATCACCCAGTGGCCTTGCTCTCCACAGTGGAAACATGCCCTGTTTCCAACCTGAGCTGGTGCTGCCTGACTGTTCTGCTGATTTGCTGGGGCAGGAATACGAGGTGCTTGCTGATTCTGCCTTTGAAACTGACCTCCTGACTGATTGCTCTGACGGTTCTGGTACTGATGCTGAGGATACTGCCTTTGGAACTGCTGATGCTGCTGACGCTGCTGAGGTGGACGCTGGTTCTGCCTGAACTGCTGAGGTTGATTGCCTGAAAAACGAGGGCGGCTGCTGCTTCCAGGCTGGGGTCCACTGATCTTGCGCTTACGATCTTCCATCTCCTTGCGCTTTCTCTCCGTCATGATTGCTCTGTCAATCAGGTGCTGGAATGTCGGGAAGGTATGATTCATCAGTTGATACTGCAGGGGGTTGACCAAGCCTCTCAGAAAACGGTATTGTCGCTTGGCGTCAGTGTTGACATCCTCAGGAGCATAGCGAGACAATTGCAGAAACCTGTCTCGATACTCACTGACAGATGATGACCCTTGCTTAAGGGCCAGGAACTCCTCCTTCTTCACTGTCATCAGACCTGCAGGCACGTGGTACTGACGAAAGCTACCTCTGAATTCTTCCCAGGTGATGGCGTCAGGATGGGCATGGGTGGCGAGGTAAGACTCCCACCATGATTGGGCTGCTCCTCTCAACAGACGGGGACCATACAAGACTTTCTCCCTGTCATCACACTGAGCGGTATGCAACTCCCGCTCCACAGTGCGCAGCCAATCTTCAGCATCCATAGGGTCAGAAGAGTGAGCAAACGTTGGCGGATGACCTCTCATGAATTCAGCACGCTTGTCTCTAGGCATCTGAGGCATCTGAGGCTGAGGTGGGGCCTGCTGCTGTTGCTGCTGCTGCTGCTGAATGGCGGCCAAAGTCTGACCGATGGCTTGAACTGCCTAAGTCTGCATCAGAAACATCTGCTCGATCGACATCGGGGGCGGGGGTGGCAGCTGCTGCTGCTGGGGCGCCTCATCTTGTTGACCGGCTTGCTCCTGCTGAGCACGCCTTCCTCCTCTGCGCCTGTTCTCTGACATCTGCAGAATGCAACCACACATCAGAACTGATCTGGCAAATCTTGCAGCATAAGAAAAGAGTATAGAATTCTTCAACAGCACTGAGCAGGTGAGCATCTTCACTGATCTCCAACACAGACCACACAGCTTCTCAGATCAAGAGGAAAGTGGAATAAAGGTTTCCCAACTATATAACTAACTCCATTAACATATAACAGGTAAACCAAAATGCAGGGGACACCCACACTCTGGTGACAGTCATTACAAAGATCCAAACCAAACATAGTTCATCATGACAAACATAAATGCACAGGATATAGCAAACTACCCTGTCTAACTAAGACTAACTAAGAGCGAGACTAACGCTAAGACTGAAGCTTCTATGCATATATTTCGTATTAATTACAAGATCCAACTCTAGCGATCTATGGTTCTAGATTTATCTTGGTCTTGCAGTCGGGATTGCCATAAGACTGGTGTCCACGCTGAGGTGAGCGGTACGGGTGCTGAGTCCCGACGGGAGCGGGGGAACCACCATCCAGATGACGACGTTTCGCGCGCTCAGCCCGCAGCAGGGCGATCTCAGCACGAGCCCTACTCAGCTCGTCTAATGCATGGTCCAGCTCCGTGTTTAGCACGGCGGCTAGGTTGACTGTGCTGCTCAACCTAGGATTGCCCTCACCGACAGGTGAGACAATCACGCCTCCTGTGCTGCCAGATGGACGGCGGGGGTAATACTTCAGGTCAAGACCGTCAGCTGCCCCACCGAAAACCGAGCAGTAGTGCGAAAGCGCACGCCGTGCAGCATCTTGCATGGCTGCCTCAGCTGAGTCCCGTTCAGAGATAGAATAGTGCTCTGAGCAGGCCTCTGCACCCTGGAGACTGTCCTCCGGGCAGCGCACCAAGCAAGTCGCCTCCCAGCGGTCCGGGTAGACCCCGCGACTATGCTGGTAGACCACACAGCGATACTCGACGGACCAAGTATGTCGGTCGAATGCCCGACGTAGCAGGGTGTCGAGCGCATCGTGGAAGTGACACCCGCGAGCAGCGTCGCGAGTGATGGGTCGAGCAACCCATCCTTCCGGCTCAGGGTTAGCAGAGAAGTCGGTGTCGTGGCTCGAGCTGTCGTCGCCATCTCCGTCGTCTGGGTCTCCTCCAGCAGCTACTCCAGAAGCTGGGGCGCCCAGTGGTGGTGCAGGGGGCGCCTCCAGAGGAAGCACAGGAGAGCAGCTCCTCACAGACTCTATCTCCTGGTGGAGCGAGAAAGAAGAGCCCTGCTGCTCCTGTCGTCGACGTTCCTGCTCCTCACGCAGGCGGTGGTGTAGTCTCTCCAAGTGGCTGGACTGTCCGGCCACGGGACGGCGAAGCGGACGCTCAGCAAGGCGGGAGGGTAAGAAGGGGATGACGGACTTTCGTGCAGTGTGTCTAAGTCGAGCCATCTACAAAAGACATCACAAGCAAAAGGGTGAGAACAGAATTAATATGACCAGCAAGTAATAAGTAAATGAAGGATCAGAATGAAACACATTTTTTTAGCAAGGTATAATATATAGTAGAACATAGGTTTGGTCGGTAGGACCAACTTTTGAAGAGATATCAAAGTCAAGGTAGGGACAGAGGTCTATAATCCTTAGAACGACCATTCTACTCTAGGTTAGCGGTCCTACAGTCAGCACAGCTTTGATACCACTTATGTCACACCCGGTTTTAGAAGGCAAACCGAATGTGAACCATGTACGTGCCAGGATCAGTTATTCACGTACACAGCAGTTACATAATATGGACATCATCACACAGTGCTCAAAATAGTATTAATAAGGGAAATAGTCGATTACATCATACGTCTGAGACGTCCATATAGTTCTTACAATAAATCAAAGTGCGGAAAAGAAACGTAGATAACGCGGCCTTCACAGGCAGCCGACTGGGGGGTTGCCGCTAACCCACACCTAGAACTCGTCGTAGTCTTGGAACTCCTGGAAGTCTCCTTCCACAGCTTCATCTTCGCCTGAGCAGTCGTTGCAATGCTGACAACCTGGGGGGGTTTGGTGTGTAGAGCAAGGGTGAGTACACATCAACATACTCAGCAAGTATCCTGTTTGGCTGTAGTGGACTAGCTTTATGTGGGGATAAGTCAAGCAGTTGCTTTTAGTTGGTCAGGTTATTACTTACTAGTAGAAAGCCAGGTTTTAACATTAACCCAAGTTATTAGCCCAATGTATCCTTTCCAAACGGAAAGAATACCACTTACCAATACCATAATCGTAATCAGAACCATCAATCTCATTGTCACCTGTACCAAAGTATCTCTGATCAAGTATCACTAATCTCTGGAGCTCCCTTGGCCGCTCATAACCGCGAGCACGGCTGATATATCAGTTTCATAACACTCTGCAGAGGTTGTGCACTTTACCCACAAGCCGTGATTCCCTCTCTGGCCCGGGCTTGCAAGACCCTTATTCACTCCCGGGGTGAATGGCCAGGGATTCACTACGAAGCCTTTACAAAGATTCCCCGGGGCTGTAGCCACCCGTTAGGTTTCCTAAATGTACCGCACTCCTCCCCAAGGGACAAATCAACCTTGGCAGAGCGAGCCGCATACACCGAGCCCCATTTACGGCACGACGGCGAAGCGAACTACACCCCGGATCCTCTAATTATTCAGCTAAGGGCACCCCATTCCACCCTCATGGTTGCACTGTTTTTCCCGGGCGGTCATCCATTGAACAGGTCCTTACGGAGAGGCACTCGAGAAACCGCTCGAGTCCCCTTAAATGCCACAAGTATAATCATAAATAAGAACGGGAAAACAGCGTATCATAGATAACCACATCATGTTCATTGATTAAAGTTGAGCAATAGCATCAAACTAAGCAGTAATAATCCGACCCAAATAGGTAAACAAGGACATGGATAACAAAAAGCTAGTCAATCCTTAGGTATAAATGTGTAATGCGGGAGGTGAATTAAAGAATGATTAGGACAGAGATAGGTCAAAGGACACTTGCCTCCACCAACCGACTGCTGCTCAGGGGCTTCTCCTGCGAATTCCTCGGGCTCTTCGACCGGATCGTTCTCTATGCGATTGCAAACATACATACATCCATCCACATTTAATACAAAAGAACAGTACACCATACAAGGGAACAAATAAAGTGAGTATGCATCAAGTATGACATTCGATATCGCATTTGTTATGGTTAGAAAGAAACGGGAAAGGGTCTCGCAGGGGGTTAAATCTTATGCACTAACGATCAATTACAATTGGTTCTTAACAAAAGAATTCTGTTACATATACACTAATGGAAACCTAATCATTTTAAGTTGATCAACATTGAACGAGATAAACAGTTAATCACATGAATCAATTAGCGTAACGGAATTTTAAATTAAACTTCCTATTTCAATAACATGAACAATGATTAGCCTACCTAAAATAAAATGGCTATGATCACAGAAAGTAAATAAAATAAAATAAAATAAAAAAATATAAAAAAACAGAGGGGGGCGGTTGAACCGGCCCTAGGCTGGGCGGCCGAGCTGGGGGCCGGGGCGGCCGAGCTGGCCCGGTTGAACCGGCCGGCCAGGCGGGCGCGCGGGGGGGGGGGGGGGGGGTCGGGCTGGCAGGCGGCCGAGTCGGCCAGGCGCGAGGCCAGGCGCGCGGCCGGGGCGCGGGCCGGGGGGCGGCCGGGGTTGGCCAAGGGGCGGGCCGGGGCCGGCTGGGGCTGGCCGGGGGCCAGGGCGGCGCGGCAGCGGCCGGCTGGGGGCGCGGCCAGGGCGGCCAGCGGCCACGGCGCGGCCGGGCGGCCGGGCTGTCGAGGAGAGAGGAGGGGGAGGGGAGAGGGAGGGAGGAGGGAGAGAGGGCTCACCGGCGGGGGCGGCCGACGGCGGGGAGCGGCGGCCGAGCGCTAGGGCAGGGCGGCGGTTGGGCAGGGGGTAGGGGCGGCGCTAGGGAGAGAGAGGGAAAATGAGAGGGAGAGGGAGAGGGTTTGGGGAAAAAAAGGGGGGATGGGGGGGGCTGGGCCTGCCAAGGCCCAAGAGGGGGCGCCAGGGGCGGCTGGGCCGGCCGGGGTCGGCCCACGGCGCGGGAGAGAGAGAAAAAGAGGAGAGAGAAAGAGAGAGAAAAAGAAAGAAAAGATCTTCTCCTCATTTTCGAAATCCGATCTTTCTACATGAATGCATTTGCACTTTCAAAGCAATCAAAAGAAATGCAAGGTTCGGCATGGTGCATCAAACAACATAAAGTATTTAGGGTTTTTCATTACACGGGAATTCCAAACCGAATCCCGCTAAAACTTTGGAAAAGGTCAAGGTCTAACGAGGGAAAAAAAGAAAAAGAAATGGTAACGCCCGAATTTTGGCGAGTAAAGAAAAGAAAAAATTCAACTGCAAAATTCGGGGCGTTACACCTAACTTGTCAACACATTCAAATATGCTTAGGAGACCCAAATTTGACTCTTGTGCTAGAAAGGTGATGAGTTCACTACATTCTAGGACCAAGGCTATTTGGGTGCCTAAGTCCTTATTGGCTAACCTTGATGGACCTATCATGAGATGGGTACCAAAGTGTACTTATTAAGTTTTACAGGTACCCAGAGATGATATGAAGCTTTGGGGTGCTTGAGCGGTTCAACTCAATTCTTATCTCAAGCTATCAATCTTACATTATCTATCCTTTAAGATTGACCCAAAGATGAATTGAGTTGTTATATCACTAACTTCATATTCATCTCTAGCAAGAACTTCTGTTGTAGGGAATAAGGATTAACCTTTGTGGGAATCAAGCAAAAGGCCTACAACCAAGTGATATCCAAAGGATGGTAACAATTAATTCTTAAGTGCACATTGCTTTTAATTGGTATATTCCTTTGTGTCTTTTGTATCCACATAGGAAAAATGAAGCACTTGAGAATGAACTTAAAAGATTTTACCTTGCTTTGGAAAGGATCTAATTATATGGTAGATTGCAAGTTCATATTTTTATATTGTGACAATCTACATGCTTTAAATTGGTTGTATGTATATTATGGCATATTTCAAGTTAATCATCATATTATTGCCATGACCTAGACATAAAGAGTATTATCCCATGTTCTTAAATGAATAGAGTGCTAAGTAAGAAATTCAAATTCTTATAGCACTTACCAAATGGGGAATTCTCTATATGACTAGAGTTGTGAGACTAATGTTTCTATCTAAGTGTTTATGTAGTCTCACAACATGAGAATGTGTTTCCCAAATGGAGTGTGCCATTCAACATTCAAAGAAGATCGAACCAATACTATGTGATGTATTCATTCTTGTTTAAATTGGTTTTGAGTCTTCTCCATTAATCACTCACCATGCTATGAATTAAACTTGCCATGTAAACTTAATTAAATAATCATGCTACTTTCATTTTTTTACAATTGATGTTATGCATGATGCTTGTAAGGGTAATTTAGTTCATATCATGAGGTTTCCTTGTTTTAGTAACCTTCTTGTCATTCATATACTAGAGGTTGCTAAATAGGAAACTATTGCTTGTGTTACTAATACAATCTCTTTTAAGATATTTAATGGAAATTCATAAGTAGAGATTGTGCTCTTTCAATTGGTAAAATCACAAGATTTAAAGGTTAATCTTCACCTAAAAGAAAGATTAGGAATGCTCAAGGCAAAGGTATGGAACAAATTGCTTCAATTGGTAGTTGATCAATAGTAGTTCCTTCCAAGTGGCATTCTTTCAGTTGGTAATAATATATTCTATGGAAAGGAATGTCAATATGAAGGTTAAATTTCTTTTGGCTTAAATTTGTAAATTAGTGCATATTGTGAACTCACTGCTCCATGTGCATTAACTTAAAAGGAATTTAATTTATGCCTTTATGCCTCATAAATGATGATTTGTTTGCCATTCATATATAGATATCATCATTCATTAAATACTTCCTTGTACTACTAATACCTCTTTTCAAAGTGTTTTATCGACTAGTTTTAAAAGGAAAAGAGATAACAAAGAAGGAAGTCTCCACAAATGATGAAAAGAAGAATACTAAGGTGACACCACCACAGATAGTAAGATCTGTCAAATTGGTATAACAAATGGTACATTCTATATGGTGGTAAGTATTCTTAGGCATAAGTTAATTCATTGCAAATTTGTCATGCCTTGACCATGATATGTAATATACTCCTCATGAGACTCTTAACTAAATTGAAAGTGCATGTGGCAAGTCATTCAAATACTTGATGCACATATCTAGTGGGAGAACATTATATATCTTGTGTCATAGAGAATAAGTTTCACTTGAGTAAGTTATACTAAGACAATCCAAAATGGTAAATTTGTATCTCATTCATATGGATTGTAATCTTTGTTTTCTAAATAGCTACTTTTGATGCAGTTTAAAATTCCCTTATCGTTAATTCTAAAAGTGCATAAGAATCTTTTTGTTGATATTCATCACATACATATGCACTAACATGGATATGATTTTTAAACTGTAAAAGGTACAATTAGTGATCCATACTCTCTAAATTTTTGGAAACCCATATTTTGATATCTTAGAAATCTACTTCAATCGGTATCCATATGCTTCACACTAAATTGGATCACTAAGTTGTAAATTTCATGCATAACTTGTCCTCATTTGTTAAGATATGATTGAATGCTTGTGCGACTAACCTTGATAAGCTAGGTGCACCCAAGGTCAAGCTAGGTACATCTTCAAGAAGACGACCTTCAAATAATGATGTATCAAGAAAAGGATCAAGATAGGTTGCTTGAAGAGCAAATCGAAAGAAAATCATACAACAAAAGGAGAAAAGGCTCATATTCTTAACTCTAACTCTTATCTATGAGTTTACATATTAACTTGGAACCATAGTAAGATGGTTATCAAGTATATGTGGATGCCTACACAAAGAGAAAGGCCACAATAAGGATTGTATGGGTACTCAAGGCTCTTACTACTAATCTCAAAGGACCCGATTCAATTTGGGTACCAAAATATGAAGCTTAAACTTGTTTTGCAGGATAACTCCTTCTATGGATCAAGTTGGGTGCTTGATAATGGATGTATAAATCATATTTGGAGATAGTAGCAAGGGTGGTAACAACTGAATCTCAAGTGCATATTATTTTCAAATCTTATCTCTTTTGTGACTTGTGTAGCCACTAAGGAAGAAGAAGCACTTGAGGATACACATCGGTTGTTGATTATGAAATAAAGGTCCAATTGGAAGATTAGTGAATATTATCATATGGTCAACAATCCAAAATTATGTGACGTATTTTCTATCTAGTTAATTTGGATTTTATTCTTCCATATTTGACACTCACCATAATATGGATTAAGTCATCCCTTTAGACTTCATTGAATAACCATGCATATTATCCATGTCATTCAAAATATATTGTGCATGAGGGTTCAAGGAAATTTAGTCCATATTATGATGTTTCTCTATTTTAGCAACACGCTTGTCTTCCACATATAAAGGGTTGCTAAATAAGAAACTAGTGCTTGGCTACTAATGTCATCTCTTGTGTTGAGTTTATCCATAGAAAATCTATGTTAAGAGATGGTGCTTGTTTTAAATTGGATAAATCACAAGCTTAAAGGATACTATTCAACTAAAGTAAGAAGAAGTTGATAAGAGGCCAAGGTATGAAAACTTCCTCTCCTTCAGTTGTTTTAGTATTCTATCCTTAGCGGGATGTACCATAGTATAGGTTAAATTCCTTGCAATATAAAATGTTCAATAGTGCATATAACTTTGACATCAACTATATGTGTGCACTAATTTAAAGGAATTTAGTCTATCCTTTTGGGTTTCAATAATGATGATTCATTTGCCATCCACATATAAGGATCATCATTTGTGAAACCATCCCTTGTGTTTTTAATGCTCTCTTTTCTAAGTGTTACAACGAGGTCCTTCCAAGAGCTTTCAAGATGGATTCAAAATCTACAAAAAATGAATGAAGTTCAAGATCACTTGGTTGGATGAAATCACAAAGAGAAAAGAGATCACAGTGAATCAAGAAGGGAGTTATATATTTTTTTGTCAACCAAATAATAAAGATGTAGTGACATATTTATATGATATCCTTCATTATGAGGTTGAGGTTCATATTAGCATGTTTTACCCTTCAAGATTTCAATTGATATACTTTTAGTTCTTAAACTTTTAATTGGTTTAATTTTCATCATCTATGTAAAGCATGTTATGTTAAACCAAGATATAGTGCAAACATCTCCTTTAACCTCGTATTGTTAATGTGCATAAGTGTACTTTGTGTACTCTTGCATGCACAAATTGAGGAAGAGTTTAGCCTATATCTTGTGAGGCTAATGATTTCTTCAAGTTCATGTTTTGTAGTCTCACACCTTGGATAACATCAAATGAGGATGAGTGGTTCCAAGGAAATGATCAAATATTTACCACATGTCACCCCATGGATTAGTTCTATTGGGGAATGATATGTGTTCTCTAGCATAAATTCAATTGTTTCAAATATATTATGCCTTTACCAAGATATATGATGAACTCCTCTAAGAATCTTAATTGAATCAAGTGCATGTTACAAGTAATTCAAGTACTTGATGCATACATTTAGGGGGAGCTCATTCTATATCTTGTGTCCTTAAAGACTAACATTTTCTTTTAGTGAATTTGTATAGTTCTTTGAAGAGAATGAGTTTCTCTTGATCGTTTAAAGAGGATAAGTTTCTCTTTGAAATGTCAAGCCTATCAAAAGCTAAGATAGAAATTCATGATTATAATGAAGACCATATGGCATGGAACAAAGGTGTGTCACTCCATGAACTATTGTATTACATTTATGTATCTAGGCTCTTACAAGTTAGTGTATGCATGTATATGCAATATCTTAAGTCACATCATAAGGTTGCACTTGAATCTTGGCTTAAAATATTGCATATCATGTCTATTAGTATACCGTTTGATTATGAGTAATTCCTTAAATTGGTGCAATTTCATATTTTCATACTTTATTTGTACCAAGGTTCAAATTGTAGAACTTAATCTCCTGGCCTCACAAGTCTAAGTGCATAAGCCAAACAAGTATTCATCACTTGTATGCACACATTTAGGGGGAGCATTCTATAATTTGAATCTTTGAGACTAACTTCATTTTCAAGTCTGTTATGTGTGTAGTCTCAAATTAGAAAGGAATCTTCAAGCAAAGACAATCGCTTCCACTGCAAATTTTGATGGGTATCAAAGATTCTTTGCTCCAATAAATGTATCTTCTATACATTTCATAAGAGAATGAGTTTCTCTTGTACATGCTACTCCAACGTCATCTAAAATTGGTAAATATGTATCACATCTTTTTGGATTACAAATATCTGAAGTAGCATAGATTATAGATTCTCTTGTCTAGAACTTAATTGATTAAATAGTGCACATGTTTCTTATGTTGCATGATTATGTTCAATTGATACTCCTTTTATGCCAATGGTACTTTAAGTTGCAAATAAGTACTCTCAACAGGTATCAATTGAATTCATATATATGTGTGCACTAAAACTTGAGGAGAACTTAGTGTAATATGCAATTAGTGATATGATTATCTATCAAATTGTATCAATTGGTGGTTTTCAATTGATATTTTTCGTACATGATCACTAGTTGTATAATTCATACTTGTGCAATTTTCATGCCGCCTCTTGTTATGATAAGAAAATGCTAGGTGACATCTAGACTCCAGGTATCAAGATTTATCTTTCAATTAGTATGACAATATTCATTTGATATCTTGGACCTATGTCACAATTATGCCGACAAGAGATTGCAAAATGAACTCTAAATACAACACAAGTGTGGAACACCCCTTTGAAAAGGTAAAACACAAAGGTACATCACTTATGACACTTCTCCATTACCTTTGTGCCATATAAGGACCCTTTTTATGATAGTGTGTTCAAATCTTGATTAATCATAATTTCTACCCTTTATATTCTTTATATCTTTTTTTGGAGATTTATGACAAAGGGGGAGAAATTGTGCATTAAAGCTTACCTTTAGTCTTATGTAACTAAGTGTAAGAAGACTTTTGAAAAGGGGGAGAAATAATTGACAAAAGGGGGTTGAATCATAAGTAAAACATAAGATGAAGGAAATTGATGAGTGCATAATATGTCATGAGCATCACGTTTATTTATGACACAAAGCACCCTATGAATAGTATGATATAAGTTGTCTTCACTCTTTGACCCAAATATGTGGTTTTGGCATTTGAGTACAAAATTGGTATTTTCTGAAATGCATATATTTAGGGGGAAGAAACTATATCATAGGATTCAAAATTTTATTTATCAAATCTTATGTAAGCTTTAAATGTGTTGTCATCAATCACCAAAAAGGGGGAGATTGAAAGTGCATTCATCCCTTTTGTGAGTTTTGGTGATTTGGATAACAACACATTTAAAGGTCTAACAAGTTTGCTAAGTGTTGAACAGGAAATTCAGTATGATGAACATACTTGAATAGTGTGTAATGATCAGTGAACAAGGTTCAACACAAGGTCAAATAACCAGTGAGACAATGCAAATGGATATAATATGGTCTCTATATTGGTTTGAATATATGGACAAGTCCTAAGAAATCACTATGCATAAATATGATCATAATAGAGGTTGAAGTGATTAAGAGGATTGGTCAAGGCAAAGTGAATAAGATATGAGGAATCGTGAATTGGCTTGACCATATTACTATTAGTCCATATATGAATATATGAGAATCAAACTAGAGCTTGATTGATCTTAGCAGTTATATCTAGATGACATTCAAGCAAGGTTCACAATATTGAACAAATGATTCTCTCAATGGATGCTCAATAGGATGTGACTCAAGAATGGCTTGATAGGGTGAAGATAGCAAGGAAAGGGCTTCGAGGAACTAAGCGAAGGTGAAGGCCAAGCGACGGCTTGTAGACCGAGGTACCATGGCTAAGGTGAAGAAGAGAGTACTTGCACTAAGTCGATGAACTAATCAGTTATAAAGAGTTACAACATGTTGATGCATCAGTAAGGTGACTTGAAGCCATGATTTGAACTCATATATGGTGAAATGGCACAAGTCACAGGCTCGATTTGTGTTTGCTTCAAAAGGTGAGACAAAGATGTTTGTGATCCTTATGAAGCAACACCATGGAGAAATCACACTTGAGACACCAGTGACTCAAGGAGTTTACTTAATTATATTTTATTTAACTTGAGTATAGGAATCGTCGTACTATCAAGGGGATCCATAAAGAAGGTTGGTGTTGGTACTAAAGCTCAAAATCCTTCATCTAAAACTTCCATTTTACCCTGGTTTCACTTCGGTTTTCTCAAAATTTGTGCAACAGTTCAAAAATCGGTTCAACCGGACCTAAAACCGGTTCAACCGGTTTCTGCACTGTTCCCCTCTGTCACTGCCAGTCTGCCAGTCAGTCCTGTCAGAAAAAGTCATGTGCAGATTTTTGGAAAACTGGTTGAACCGAATTTTGAATCTGGTTCAATCGAATTGGAAACCGGTTGAACCGAATTTTGAATCTGGTTCAACCGAATTTGAAACCGGTTGAATCGAATTTTGAATCCGGTTCAACCAAATTTGAGTCCGGTCCAGTCTCCGACTGAGTCCGCCAGTGAACCGAAAACCGACTGGTGGAATCCGGTTCAACCGAATTTCAGTCAAATTTCCCCAACGGCCACCAGCTTTTGGGGGCACCTTTATATACACCTCCCACACTCTTCCCCACAGGAGAGCACGCACAAAACTCCATTTCTAACCTAAGAAACACCTCCCACTCTCTCTCACACACCTCTTGCCTCTCCCATTTCAAATCTTTGGAGAGAAATCTTTGAGATTGAAGAGCTGCGATTTTGGTGCTTCATCTCTAAATCCTTCTTGCTCTTCTTCATTCGAGCTTTGGTACTACATCGAGTTCTTTGTGGATTCATTACTCTTAGAGCTTCTAGCTCCTAGACGACTAGGTGTCGCTTGTGAGTCTCCAAATCTTGTGGAAGACCACAAGAAAGTTTGTATTACCCGCTCGTTTGAGCAAAGAATATTGTGTGGGCTTGACCTTTGTGGTCGGCAAAGGGAGGATTAGGGTTGAAAGAGACTCGACTCTTTGTGGGCGCCTCAACGAGAAAGTAGGGCACCTTGGTGGTGTGACCGAACCTCGGGATAAATCTTGTGTCTCTTGTATTCTTGTTCATTGTGCTTATTCGTGTTCTTCGTTCTCTCACCATTACGTGGAAGATTTGTTTATATATATTTTGGTGTGTGGATTTTGAGAAGTGCCCTTCTCAGATCTACTACTTTAAACCCTGTGGATCAACTAGAACATCTCATTTCTAAAGTTAACTGCATAAATTTCGAGATCAATTCAGTTTTACCCAGTTTGCTTCTAGTTTTTGTTGAAAAAGTTTTAACTTGCCTATTCACTCCCCTCTAGGCAACTTTCAGCATACAACACTATATCACGTATAGTGTAATGACAAAAGAGTTTGTCATACTCATTGTCCTTCCCTTCTTAATGTGCTTATATATTTGCTTTCAAGCAAAATATATGAATACAAAGTTTTAGTCATAAGTCCACATGTCTTATGATTTACTTTGCTATTCATTTTGTGCTTGCACATCAAGTCGCAAAAGCACATAAGTTCTTTTCATCAGAACGGTAAGAGAAAGCGAGCATCTCATTTCCTCCAAAATGAGAGGTGAATTCCCATATCATGCAAAAATGAAATGATCATATCCAAAGAACATTAAGGATAATTAAGCCCATTAGGCGAGTTCATCAAACTCTATTAAATTATTATCCTTCAAATGGCTTAACCATTTTATCTTGCTACAAAATATATCATATATTCATATGTTGGAGAAATTATGGTATCACATAAAGTGTACCAATAGATTTTTGAAAAATTGGTGGACACAACGTAGATAATCTCCATGTCATGAAACAATGGAGTAGATCTCTCAGTAGTGGGCAAAACATTTGCTGCCTGAAAGCATGGTCTCTGGGCTGATATATTCAAGGAACATACCGCAGCCAATGCTTAGGACTCCACTACCCTGTGCTTGACCAAAAATTCAAAAATAAAATGGTAATCACCATAAAGGTGAATAACCAACATCACATCTCCAACATATCTACTTAGGAGAACACATAGGTAATCATCATGATCATATGATGTAGACCTCTTACTGATGGGCAAATAACATTTTGCTGTCTAAAAGCTTGGTCTCAGGGCAAATAAATTCAAAGAACTTATTGCAGCCAAAGTCTAGATCTCCATCATGTGTTGAAATATCCCAAGTTCAAGATATGTGTCATATTTTGCAAGAATTCATCGTTTAATTAAGTAGAACTTAATTAAAAGAATTCTTTTAGCAGTCAACATGACTGCAGCGTCCAGCCTGGCTCCATAGCCCACGACGCCTGCGTGGTCCGTGATCTTTTTGGATAGCACGTATACGTAATCATCTCGAAAGATGTAGACCTCATAGTGATAGGCATTTTAAATGCGGCCTAAAGCACGGTCTCTGGGCTACTAAACTCTATAAAGAATTTAGCGCAGCCAGTGCTTAGGACTCCATCACCCTATGCTTTTCAAAAATGCAATATCATTTTGCATGAGGACCAGTGAGTTTCGACTTATTAATGTGCTATATTTTCCATGCAAACATAAAAGAATGCAAAAACAAAAGCAAGTCGAAAAATTCTGAATTATAAATGTAAATAGAAAATATAATTCACTAACAAGTTTGTAATTTCCATAATAAAAATGGACAAATATGTACAGTTACATATAATATCAGTAGTGTAAATATTTAAATTTAGACGCATAGATAATGATAGTCATTAATTTGTATATATACAAAGTTCTGCTGACTGAAATTATATATATATATATATATATATATATATATATATATATATATATATATATATATATATATATATATATATATATATATAATGTTGAAAATGTTAAATCGTGGGTCCAAACTATGGAAATGGGCCATGCTGTCCAAAACAGTCCATTTGGCCCACAAAAAGGAGTCTGGCGGTTAGGCGATCCTCACATTCAGCCGGCGGCGGCCTTGGAGCCGGCCCCGGCTTCTTCACGCGCACGGCCCCAGCCGGCGGCCCCCCGACGGTGCCTGGCCGCGGCCTCCCTGGGCGGCGCGGTGGCCCTGCTGCAGGCCCCGCGGTGGCGCGGGCAGAAGCCCTGGTGCACTCGTGCAGGCGGCCTAGGCGCGCAGGGGCTCTCTGGCGGCGCGCGCGAGCAGGCGGCCTAGGCGTGTGGGCGCACTCCGGTGCACGGCCGTGGCGGCCTGACTAGCGCCTGCGTGGCAGTTCCGGCCCGACGGCGCGAGGCACAGCTCGCGTGGGCGGCGGCGCAGCCGCGGCGGAGCGGGCACGCCGGCCACGGCCCCGTCCCCGGCGGCGCACGCGGGCGTGGCCCCCAGCGGCTCGCGGGCTTGGCCCCGGCGACACGCGTGGGCGCGGCCCCTCGGCGGCGCGCACGAGCAGGCGGCCTAGGTGCTCGGGCGCACTCCGGTGCGCGGCCCGGCCAGGCGCGCAGGCTCACGGCCTCCTCCGGCAGGCGGCCCTGGCGCGCAGGCTCACGGCCTCCTCCGGCGGCGCGGACGCGACACGGCGGCCGACGGCCTCAGCGCGGTGCGCGCGGGCTCGCGGCCTACTCCGGCGGCAGCTCCAGCGCGGGTGCAGCGGCCTGGGCATGGCTTGGGCGGGGCGCGAGCATGGCCCCTCCGGCGGCCTCTGACAGCCACGGCGCGGACGAAGCGGCCCCAACGGCGCTGCTCCGGCTCCTGCAGCGTGGGCGCGCGGACCTGTCGAGGGCACGGCTCGGCACGCGTCCCAACAGCGTTGGTGCGATCCCGGTGCGTGGGCGTGCGACATCAACGCGAGCATCCCAGCGCGCGGGCGCTCCAGCCAGGCGCGAGCACAGGCGTCTTGTAAACGCATCGATCAGGACATCGTGGGCAGTGCGACGAAGAAAATGAACAAACGACGGATGCAGAGATAAAGATAAAATGGAGAACTGATGCTACAAGCGCCTCCTACATAGGCATCTTCGTACCTATGGCTTCAGGACGCTCAAGCCTCTCCTACTTTTCTCTGGATGATCATCCGCCGGTGCATGCGCCATTATCCGTACAGGAAGCGCTGTACTGTCACCTGACGACGACGACAGTTCTTCATTTTTCCATCCTGTTTCTTGTTTATCTTATCTCACCAGCAGTAGTCGCATGGTGGCCTTTTTTCGCTCGGTAGAGAGCAAGTGACTGATAACGTGTTAAGTATACTCGGTGTTCAGTGGTAAAGAGAGTAGAGAAAGACAAATGCAAGAGACAGAATGACAGTTGTAAGTCTTTATTGCAATGGAACATTGATTATATACAGACTGCAGAGCTACTTCCCTAAGGGGTGCGACCCTTGAGCAGTAACCCATCGGATGGGTTTGATCACATGTTCATGTTTCGTAACAGTAAAGTTGTGCATTGAATATTTGATTCACCTTTTGTCTCACTAAGAGCCTTAGAATGTGTTTGATTGAACATTAAAGAAGAATGACATGGCACCGTTACTATTATTTAGATCTTTGGTTTCCAACAAAATAAGAGCGAAATGGCTCCTAATGAGTCTCGATATAGAAATTTATCATAAATAGTTAAATGATCACACTCCACAAAAACGATCGGATGCGAGCGCTCTCCTCCTCTCTATACTCACGTGACTCTCTAGCCAAACAAAGAATAGAGTAGCTCCACTCTATTCTACTCTTTAATCAAACAAAAAATAGAGCGGCTCTGTTCTAATAGCCAAACACAGAATAGAACAGGTCTATTCTAAAAATCTAGAATGAAGATGCTTTATTCTAGTTGACTCTTCAACCAAACTCATCCTTAAAGTCGGTGAGCAATCCATTTTCAATGGTCTACTAGTGAGCGACACATTTCTTCTCTAATTTTCTTTCATCCACGTCATGGACACAGTGTCGGTGAGCAATCCATTTTCAATGGTCTACTAGTGAGCGACACATTTCTTCTCTAATTTTCTTTCTTCCACGTCATGGACACAGTGAACCATGCTGTTTTGAAATGCTTGAACCTTTAAGGCATTCTTGAGATCAAAAGATAATTTCCTGAATCCTGTATTTTTCAACTATTTAAGAGATACCTCTAAATGATGCGAAGAACTGCAGGATCTGGACACGGTTTACTGGCCTAGCTGTGCTGGCGCATGGCAACCGAGCTTCAGGGCTTTTGATGCGAAGATACCGGATGGGAAGGATTTTAGCCCTCCAATCCCCCTCTGCCATCTAAATCTTTCTAATTTCATCTTTTCTTGTAACGAGTATTCCTGTTTTCTTTTTCTGTAAACCATTTTCAGCAAGGACCAGCTCATTCGTGATACAGAAAGGTTGAGCCAAGCATCAGTGCACAAATCCAAGCACAGTTCAGACAACTGGTTCGAATATAAAAATACTATGTTCTCGCGGAAATGCACAAACAACACGAACATGCAAGACTTGTAGCAACTTGTTATGATGATGCAGGATAAAACAGATTTGATGGATCCTCTTTCCTCTCAACATAAGCTGAGCTACTCAAAACTTAACTACCCTTGCCGCTCACTGAGTCACGCCGAGCCACTTTGAGAAGTTCTCAAACTCGGTGTAGTCGCTGTCCGAGACCATGGTCTTGTACCATGCCTTGCCAGCAGCCTTAACCTTGGCAGTCTCCTACAACAAACCAGCAAGCATCTAGTGTTCAGTACAAGGTTATCAACAAAACAAATGATACAGCTTCATGAATCAACAGTGACTAGGACCAGTATAGTCTGAATAAGTGCTGACTGAAACAAATAATCTTGAATTCTGAACAAGACTGATCCATACATAAATATAGAACTATACAGTCAAGCAAAATGGCCAGATGGCACTAGGATGTGGGCCATTTCACGAAATTTGGAGAAAAATTTAAACCATCATATAGCATTCATGTACTCCCTCTATCCATGGGAAGCATGTTGATCAAACTTTCTTTCAAGTTTGATTATGTTTCTAGAAAATATTGGCATCATTTATTACAAAACTAATTATACTAATTGTGAATAATAACTATTACTATTTTCTTGTATATATTTTGTAAAAGTTGAGTATGTTTGGCTTTCAGGAAGCGAGAACAACGGTTATTTAGGGAGGGGGTAATAATCCGCAGTAGAAATGATAAATATTAATCCCAATCACATTGATTGAATGTCCAAATGTCATTAATCCAATGCAAAAACTCAGCAGGCAACAAGAGGTACCAGACTAATATGTTCAGCAGAAACAACCCCCATGCTTAGAATGAACACATTTAAACATCACTCAAAACCTTGAGCGGTCACAAAATATTTCCAAGTAGGAAACCAGCATTGTTGCCCATTCAACGGTCCCTCAAAACTACGCCTCGCCCCAGCCCATCCTCTAGCGAAGGCTGCACCCTTGAAAAATCCTTGATTCGCCTGAGGGCCCCCTTCACGGAAAAGTAATTTCCGTCTCGCCCGAGCTCATCTCGGACGGAGGACGACCTCAAGCCCAGCCTCAGCCAAAGATGCTAAAGATCTCAGGACCCATGAAGACGGGTGCAGTAAATGCACACGATACGAATATCTGCCCATGTGACATTGTGGTCAACAAAGGACGATGGGACCACGGTCCCATGTAATTTCACCAACTTCGATGATGCACGCCCGTGAATACCGGACACTGCTCCCCCACTCTGGTCACTGTTCTCGAACAACTTTGGATGGGGCACGCACACATCTGGGCACAGCCTCACCCTCGAGAGAAAACTACGCTTCGCCCAAAGAGCAGCTTCAGCCTCGGGAGAAGACTCCACCTGAGCTAGGCCTCGGCCAATAGCCTTGCCAACAGCCACCAACTCCCCGCGTACCCCGCTGGAGGCCACTCTGTCAACTGTTCTAACCACTCCCTACACGATTGAATGCCCCAACACAAGTCCGGCCATAGCCTCGAGAGGGACCCTCCATCTCACCCAAGCATGGCCTCGACCTAGATAACAACGACAAAAGGACGCTCGACGCCACCAACCTCTCCGCAGAGACAGCTGGCAATGGAACGACTACAGAAATGTGTCAAGTCTGCTTTAGGCCATATGGGACGAATTACAATATGTTTTTCACCATATTTATGGGTGTTTCAACAACTATGGCTCGGACAACACATCCACAAGATGGGCTCGGGCACGCGTCCGAGCCCCCGACAAACCTTGGTGCTCCTGGTGGCCATACTGCTATAGGGGCTAGGGCTCGCCTCCTCTCCACATTACGACAAACCTTGGTGCTCCTAGGATCCCTCCTTGAAGCTATAAAAGGAGTCTAGGGCTTCCAGGTGGACAGGAGGAGAACAACACTTCATAGATTTTCGCCCTCCACAACCGATATTGGCACTTGCCTCAATCATCTTCAGAGACTTGGGATCCACTTCCTCTCTCGACTAGCTTATACCCCTACTACAAGCACTTAGGTGCAAGATAATATAAGTCTGATCCCCCTCTATTGGAAGTAAGGCCTTCTATTGACCGAACCAGGATAAACCTTGTGTCTTCTTGCGTCACCCATCTAGAACAGGACACGCAGTACTAATTCACTAGTTGGTTAGGATCCAGGGATCAAAATATCGACAATCATATTACTAGCATTTCTCCAGCCAACTAGAGGGACATAGTATGTCTAACAAAACTTTGACAAGGACAACAAAAACACTAAGCTAGTAAATTATAAATCAATTGTGCAACGCAAAATAAAGAGTAATTATAGGTACACATCAAACTAATGCAAACTAGATCACCTCTTGAACCACTACTGCAAGATCATATCAGATGGACTAATCCATGTGCGGTGCGCTTTGGAACTAGTCAGGAAATGTAATAAATATCACAAAACTACAGAACTAAACAGATCCTATCTAAGTAACCATATCCAGTACTCGCGACAGAATTGAAATTGATCAGGAAATGGTCATACCGGGGTAAGCTTGGTCCTCTTGGAGTCGAGCTTCGCCTTCCTGGCCTTCACACGAGCAGCCTCAGCAAGGGTGGCCATCTTCCGGGCAGTGCCGAGGTAGGGGTTGAGTTTGAGCACAGCAGCCATGTTCTTGAGTGGGTTCTTCCTCTTCTCCCTGCGCTTCACTTCCTTGTTGAGTGGCTTCACCACAGACTGCACCTCGTCAGAGTTGATGATCCTGCCCAGGTCAGCGTTGGACATCTTAGGCCTCGGCAGCACGAAGCCCTTCTTCTTCTGCGACGGGGCGTCATAGCTCCCATACACCTCCTCGAGCTTATTGAACGCGCTCTGGGTCCAGATCACAAAGCGCCCAAGGTGGCCACCGGGGGCAAGGTCTAGTAGGTTGAGGCGCTCGACGTTGGCAACATCCACACCGGGAAGGTTGCGGAAGGCCTTGACGACCTTGGAGCCCTCGGTGCCGTAGACGATGAGCGGGCCCTTGCGGTTGATGTAGCGACGGTTGCGCATCTTACCCTTGCCGGGGCGGATGCCGACGGAGTCCTTGGCCTTCTCGGCGTCGGCGTGGGCGCCGATCTGCTTGAGGATCTTGAGCGCCTGGGAGGTCTTCTCAATGGACTCCGCGGAGTCGGAAATGACAAGGGGCATCTCGGGGACAGACTCGATGCGGTGGCCGCGCGCCTGGACGAGGGCCGGGACGGCGGTGGCGGCGAGCGCGGAGGCGACGGCGACGCGGCGGAGGTTGATGTTGACGCGGCGGTGCCACTTGCGCCAGATCTTGGTGGGCGCGAACATGCGCCCGCCGCGGCACATGTTGCCGAACGCTCCCTGGCCGGCGCGGTGGGTGCCGCCGCCGGGGACGCGGGGGATACGAGACACGGCGCGGCCGGTACCCCAGGACTCGGCCGACGTCTGGTGGCCGGCGCGGCGGGAGACTGCGTAGGGCTGGCGCTTGTTGCAGGACAGCAGCTTGTGGGTGAACCTGACCACGTCGGGGCGGATCGGCGCCCCGAAGACGGGCGGTAAGGCGATGCCGGGGGCGTCGGTTACCATGTCGCCCTCTAGGGCCTTCACGGAGACGAGGGGGCGGTTGACGGCGACCATGGCGGCGGCGGCGGCGGCGGCGGCTAGGGTTTGGGCGGCGCGGCGGTGGTGCGAATGGAGGCGCGGCGAAAGGGGAAGAGGCTATATAGGTGGAGCTGACTAGGGTTTGTGTGTGGGGGTTAGTTGGAGCGATCTGGTCCGTTGGATTGGAACAAGCGGTGGGATTTGAGAAAAATCGGGTGGGCTGGGCCTGGAGATCGCTGTTGGGGCGACCTCCAAGGTTCACAGTCACCCTCCCTTTATTCGGTGTATGTTTCCCCCTTCATCTCCCCTTTCTCCCGTGAGCTTCCTTTTTCCTCTTTATATGGCGTTGAACTAGACCTCCCCCTCACTTCGAGTTTGGTGTACGACCTATGAAACTATCCCCACGCCTTCCACCTAAATTTTTACCGTGTATCATTTTTTTTTTGTCATATCACCAACATTTCATCTCCTATTTTTTTTTATCTTCCACACCGATTCTCTCTATATTCTCCTATATAACCCACTAATTTCATAAAATATTATTTTCTATACATATTCATCATTTATTACCTTTTTATTTGATTGCTAAATACGGACACACACATAAATCAAGAGAAGGGGCCTTGCTCCATCACGCTTAATGTACTCCCTTTACTGTAGCACTACAGTGTGCAGCGCTTCGGCTGCTAGAACGTACACGCGCTACAATTTAAGGGGAGAGTGATGCGATGCAGGTAGTCTAAATTCTTAGAAATTTTTAAGTAGAGTTAAAATATGTATTTTATGTACTATAGTTGGTATAAGGTGGAGTAAAAGGGGAAATGTTTGGAGAAGAGAAATAGGGAGATTTATTTAAATATGAATGAGTGATTTGATAGGGGAATGTTGGAGAGAGCCTAAGACTATCTTTAGTAGATCCCCTATCTCATTCCCTATTTCAAACTTCTCTCTGCAACAGTGTCAAACAATATCATAAACAGTTCCGCATTTTCTATTTTACACACCCTACTGGAGATAGTCTAAGAACATTATTGTTTTTCTTCCTCTATATTTTCCTCACATTGCGAAAAGGCATCTAGTGTAATGGTTAAGGCTTCTTGAAAGAGAAATAGGGTTAATCATTTCCTATTATTAATTTTGGTGGTTGACGACCAACACAAACACATGGACTAACAAGTTTGTCTAGAATTCATGTATTACAGATGCATAAGGTTCAACATAAACCAATAAAGAAATCAAGTTAGGGAATCAATCAAAATTTGGAGCAAAACCTTGAGTGTGCTGAACGATGGCGCACCGGACTGTCCGGTGTGCCACTAGACAGTGTCCGGTGCACCAGGACCGTACAACTGCGAACCAGCCACTCTCGGGAATTCTAGGGCGCGCTCCGCTATAATTCACCGGACTGTCTGGTGTGCCACCGGACTGTCCGGTGAGCCAGCGGAGCAACGGCTCCTTGCGCCAACGGTCGACTCTGCAAAAGCTACAGTGAGCAACAGTACCACGTCAGAAGTCAGAGCAGCAAAGTCAGAGGGCACTGGTCTGTCCGGTGCGACAGACGACAAAGGCTCCAACGGTCGACCAGCTCCGAACCCTAACGGTTGCGCTAACGTGGCGCGCACCGGACAGTGCACAGTGGCTATCCGGTGGCGCACCGGACTGTCCGGTGCTCCCATCGCCAGCAGCCTCCACCAACGGCTATGAAAGTGGTTCGGGGCTATAAATACCCCCAACCACCTCATTCATATTAATCCAAGTGTTCTGAACATTGCATTCAATACAAGAGCAAAAGACTCCACTTCAAGACACATTCAATACATCAAATCCTCTCCAAGCCACCAAATCAACTCAATTCCATTAGGGACTTGAGAGAGGGTGTTCTGTGTTTGTTTGGTTGCTCTTGTCGCTTGGATTGGCCTTTCTCTTTTCCCTTCTATTTCTCAAGTGACTTGTAATCAAAGCAAGAGACACCTAAGTGTATGGTGGTCCTTGTGGGGTTTAAGTGACCCAAGAGATTAAGGAAAAGACTCACTCGGTCTAAGTGACCGTTTGAAAGAGGGAAAGGGTTGAAATAGCCCGGTCTTTGTGACCTCCTCAACGGGGACTAGGTTCTTTGGAACCGGACCTCGGTAAAACAAATCATCGTGTTCACTCGCATTGATTCTTGTTTGATTTGTTTTCCCCTCTCTAACGCTTCCTTGCTAGTGTGAATTTGAGTTGGCTCCCATATGTCATCCGCAATACTTGAGCAACTCTTAGCAAGAGAGACATTCTTTTGGACTTGAATTTATTTCTAACGCTGACCCCCGACCTTAGTGTGTGTTTAAATTTATAAATTTCAGGTTTCGCCTATTCACCCCCCCTCTAGGCAACTTTCAATTGGTATCAAAGCAGTGCTTCATTAAAGAGTCTAACCAACTCGAAGTGATGTCTGAAGATCACACCAAGAGGGAGATCATGACCTACGAAAAGGCCGCAAGCTCGGGGAAGACTCTTTCAAGGGAGTCCAGCGACAAACACAAGGAGGAATCCTCTTCCTCCATCAAGTCGCATCGGAGAGGTGACAAGAAGAAGAAGATGAAGCAGGTGGTCTACTACGAGACCGACTCTTCGTCACCCTCCACACCAAGCTCTGAATCGTCCACTAATTCTAAGCGTCATGAGCGCAAGAAGTATAGTAAGATGCCCCTACACTATCCTCGTATTTCAAAGCGCGCTCCACTACTTTTTGTACCCTTAGGCAAACCACCATATTTCGATGGTGAAGATTATTGTATGTGGAGTGATAAAATGAGGCACCATCTAACCTCACTCCATGAAAGCATTTGTGATATTGTTGAGTTTGGAGCGCAGGCACCAAAGGTGGGGGACAAGGACTACGACTCGGACGAGGCCGCCCAAATACGACACTTTAACTCCCAAGCAACTTATATACTCCTCGCCTCTTTATGTCGAGAGGAGTATAATAAGGTGCAAGGGTTAAAGAGTGCCAAGGAAATTTGGGACCTCCTCAAAACAGCGCACGAAGGGGACGAGGTAACAAAGATCACCAAGCGCGAGACGATCGAGGGAGAACTCGGTCAATTCGTCCTCAACAATGGAGAAGAGCCGCAAGCTATGTACAACCGGCTCAAGACCATGATGAACCAAGTGCACAACCACAGGAGCACCAAATGGGATGACCATGAGATGGTCAAGGTTATTCTTAGATCCCTCGTATTTTGCAATCCTACTCAAGTTCAATTAATACGTGGGGATCCTAGATATAAACTAATGTCTCCCGAGGAGGTTATTGGCAAGTTTGTGAGCTTTGAACTAATGATCAAAGACTCCAAACACATTGTCAACTTGGATCAAGGCGCCACCTTCACACCCGAGGTTCAACCCGTCGCATTCAAAGTGACGGAAGAAAAGAAAGAGGAGTCTACACCAAATAGGCTTCCAATCGACGCCTCCAAGCTCGACAACGAGGAAATGGCACTCATCATCAAGAGCTTCCGCCAAATCCTCAAACAAAGGAGGGGGAAATACTACTAGTCCCGCTTCAAGAGGGTGTGTTACCGTTGTGGTATGGTCATTTCATAGCTAAATGTCCAATTTCTAGTGAAAGTGACAGGGACGAAGACAAGAAGAGGAAGAAGAAGGAGAAGAAGAGATTTTACAAGAAGAAAGGCGGCGATGCGCACGTATGCCGGGAATGGGACTCCGACGAGAGCTCCACCGACTCCCTCTCCGGCGAGGACGCCACCAACATCGCCGTTAACAAAGGCCTCCTCTTCCCCAACGTCGGCCACAAAGGTCTCATGGCTAAGGACGTCAAGAAGAAGAAGGTACACTCTAGAGCCACCCCCAAATATACAACATCTAGTGATGAGGGTAGCTCTAGCGATAATGAAAATGATTTACTTGCTCTTTTTGCCAACCTTAACATGTAACAAAAGAAAAAAATAAATGAATTAATAGAAACCATTAACGAGAAGGATGATCTCTTGGAAAGCCAAGAGGACTTCCTTGTTAAAGAAAACAAAAAAAAATTGTTAAGTTGAAAAATGCTTATGCTCAGAAAATAGAGAAATGTGAAAACTTATCTAAGGAGTTTAGCGTTTGTCATGACTCAATTTCAAGTCTTAGAACTGAGAATGCTAGTTTAGTTTCTAAGATTGAAAAATTCAATGCTTGCAATGATTCTATTTCCTGTCTTAGAAATGAAAATGCCATTTTAAATGCTAAGATAGAAGAATTGAATGCATGCAAATCATCTACATCTACTGTTGATCATGTTACTATTTCTACTAGATGTAGAGATGTTGATATTGAAGCTATGAATGATAACCTTGCCATGATTAAACAACAAAATGATCACATAGCTAAATTAACTGCTAAAATTGCCGAGCATGAACTAGAAATGAAAATTTTAAATTTGCTCGTAGTATGCTTTATAACGGGAGATGCCCTGGCATTAAGGATGGCATTGGGTTCCATCAAGGGGACCAATCCAATGTCAAGCTTAATGCCCCCAAGAGATTGACTAATTTTGTTAAGGGCAAGGCTCCCATGGTTCAGGATAGTGAGGGTTACATTTTATATCCTGCAAACTATCCCGAATATAAGATTAGGAAGATTCATGCTAGGAAACCTCATTCTGTTTCTCATCATGCATTTATGTATAAAAATGAGGCTTCTAGTTCTAGGCATACCACTCACATTAAAATGACTAAGAATAAAATTCCTACTGCATCAAATGAGCATAATATTTCATTTAAGACTTTTGATGATTCATATGTACTAACCAACAAACCAGGCAAAATAGTTGCCAAATATGTTGGGGGCAAACACAAGAGCCCAAAAGAATTGTGTTTGGGTACCCAAGGTGCTTGTTTCTAACGTCAAAGGACCCAAGATTGTTTGGGTACCTAAGAACAAGGCCTAAATTGTTTTGTAGGTTTATGCATCCAGTGTTTCAAGTTGGATAATTGATAGCGGGTGCACAAACCACATGACATGGGAGAAAGGGATGTTCTCCTCCTATGAGAAAAATGAAGATCCCTAAAGAGCTATCACATTCAGGGATGGAAATCAAGGTTTGGGAAAAATTGTTATATCACCTGACCATTCTATTTCCAATGTTTTTCTTGTAGATTCTTAGACTACAATTTGCTTTCTGTTTCTCAATTGTGTAAAATGGGTTACAACGGTCTATTTACCGATGTAGGTGTTACTGTCTTTAGAAGTGATGATTCAATAGCATTTAAGGGAGTGTTAGATGGTCAGCTATATTTAGTTGATTTTAATGATAACAAAGCTGAGCTAGACACTTGCTTAATTGCTAAGGCTAACATGGGTTGGCTCTGGCATCGCCGACTTGCCCATGTTGGAATGAAGAATCTTCACAACTTTTAAATGGAGAGCACATTTTAGGACTAACCAATGTTCATTTTGAGAAAGACAGGATTTGTAGCGCATGCCAAGCAGGAAAGCAGGTTGGAGTTCATCATCCACACAAGAACATAATGACGACCGACATGCCACTTCAGCTACTCCATATGGACTTATTCGACCCGATCGCTTACATAAGCATCGGCGGGAGTAAGTACTGTCTAGTTATTGTGGATGATTATTCTCGCTTCACTTGGGTATTCTTTCTGCAGGAAAAATCCCAAACCCAAGGGACTTTAAAGAGATTCTTAAGACGAGCTCAAAATGAGTTCGGATTAAGGATAAAAAAGATAAGAAGCGACAATGGGACGGAGTTCAAGAACTCTCAAATTGAAGGATTTCTTGAGGAGGAGGGCATCAAGCATGAGTTTTCTTCTCCCTACACACCTCAACAAATGGTGTAGTGGAGCGGAAAAATAGAACTCTACTAGACATGGCGAGAACCATGCTTGATGAATACAAGACTCCGAACCGGTTTTGGGCGGAAGCAATCAACACCGCTTGCTACTCCATCAACTGGCTCTACCTTCACCGAATCCTCAAGAAAACATCTTATGAACTCCTTACTGGTAAAAAGCCTAATGTTTCATATTTTAGAGTCTTTGGGAGTAAATGCTTTATTCTTATTAAAAGAGTTAGAAGTTCTAAATTTTCTCCTAAGGCTGTAGAAGGCTTTTTCCTAGGGTATGACTCAAAAACAAGGGCATATAGAGTCTTCAACAAATCCACTGGATTAGTTGAGGTTTCTTGTGACATTGTGTTTGATGAGACTAATGGCTCCCAAGTGGAGCAAGTTGATCTTGATGAACTAGATGATGAAGAATCTCTATGCGTCACGCTAAGGAACATGTCCATTGGAGATGTGTGTCCTAAAGAATCCGAAGAGCCTCCACAAGCACAAGATCAACCATCATCTTCCATGCAAGCATCTCCACCAAATCAAGATGAGGAACATGCTCAAGATAATGAGAATGAAAATCAAGAAGATGAGCCACCTCAATAGGAGGACATGGATCAAGGGGGAGATGAAGGTGATCAAGACAAGGAAGATGATCAAGAAATAAGGGATCAAAGACCGCCACACCCAAGAGTCCACCAAGCAATTCAACGAGATCACCCTGTCAACTCCATACTTGGTGACATCCATAAGGGGTAATGAAAGGGAAATGTGCCTTTGGGCCATTTCTATATTGTTTTGGTGATTAAGTGCCCAACACATATTCTCTAAGTTCTAAATGTGCCCAAGATTGAAAAAGTGCAAATCAAGGCATGAGGTATGTTTCTAGACTTAGCACATTGGTTTTTGTATACTAATATAATTGTCTAAGTGTTAGAAACAGAGAAAAGAAGAAAAGAAAAGAATTGCATAGGAGTTGGCTCGGTGCGGCCAAACTCAGCTCAGTCTGGCACACCGGACTGTCCGGTGGCGCTGGTCTCCGGTGAAACGACCACTCTTGGGAAAAATCGGCGGCATACAGCTATAATTCACCGGACTGTCCGGTGGTGCACCGGACTGTCCGGTGAGCCAACGGTCGCCAGCGCAACGGTCGGTCGCGCAATCCGCGGGCGACGCGTGGCCCACACCAATGGTCGGCAGGGGGCACCGGACTGTCCAGTGTGCACCAGACAGTGTCCGGTGCGCCAACTGGCCCGGAGGTACAACGGTCATCTGCGCCAGAATAGGAAGGAGATTGGCACCGGACTGTCTACAGTGATTGTCCGGTGGCGCACCGGACTGTCCGGTGCGCCACCCGACAGAAGGCAAGGATGGCCTTCCTTGTTGGCCTCCAACGGCTCCTAGCTGCCTTGGGGCTATAAAAGGGACCCCTAGGCGCATGGAGGAGTAACACAAGCTTACAAGAAACATTCTAAGACTCCAAGACTCCAACTTCACGCATCCGATTCTTTGAGATAGTGACTTGAGCTCCATTTGAGTTGTGAACTCCGTGCGTTGTGTTTTAAGCTCAAGTTGTGACTTGTGTGCGTGATTGTGCTGTGGATTTGAGTCTTGTGTGTGTTGCTCTCCCCTCCCTTACTTTTGTGCTTCTTTTGTGATCATCATTGTAAGGGCGAGAGGCTCCAAGTTGTGGAGATTCCTTGCAAACGGGAGAAAGACTAAGGAAAAACCGTGGTATTGAAGTTGATCATCGGATCACTTGAAAGGGGTTGAGTGCAACCCTCGTCCATTGGGACGCCACAACGTGGAAGTAGGCAAGTATTACTTGGCCGAACCACGGGATAAAAATCACGTGTCTTGTGTGCTCTCTCTGTGATTGTTTTGTCCACAAGAACTTGCTTCTCAACTACTTAGTCGCACTAACATTTCTATAACCAAGTTTTGTGGCTATTTAGTATTGAATTTTACAGGATCACCTATTCACCCCCCCTCTAGGTGCTCTCAATTGGTATCGGAGCCGTTCTCTTCACTTAAGGGACTAACCACCCGAAGATATGGATCCTAAGGGAAAGGGGATGATGGTCAACGACAAGGAGAAGGAATCCCTCTTCAACGAGCCAAGAGACGACAAGCCCACTGACTCTGGCTCGAGTCACAAGAAGAAGGACAGGAAGAAGAAGAGGCGCATCAAGAAGATCATCTACTATGACAGTGATGCCTCGTCTTCTTCACCACACGACGACGATGATGACTCCTCGTCAAAGAAGAAATCAGTGAATCAAAACTATTCATTTGATTATTCTCGTATTCCATTTAATTCTAATGCTCATTTTCTATAAATTCCACTTGGGAAACTGATAGTCGCCTAGAGGGGGGGTGAATAGGGCGAAACTGAAATTTACAAATATAAACACAACTACAAGCCGGGTTAGCGTTAGAAATATAAATGAGTCCGAGAGAGAGGGCGCAAAACAAATCCCAAGCGAATAAGCAAGAGAGACACGGAGATTTGTTTTACCGAGGTTCGGTTCTTGCAAACCTACTCCCCGTTGAGGAGGCCACAAAGGCCGGGTCTCTTTCAACCCTTCCCTCTCTCAAACGGTCCCTCGGACCGAGTGAGCTTCTCTTCTCTAATCAAAGCCGGGAACAAAACTTCCCCGCAAGGGCCACCACACAATTGGTGCCTCTTGCCTTGATTACAATGGAGTGTGATCTCAAGAACAAGTGAGAAAGAAAAGAAGCAATCCAAGCGCAAGAGCTCAAATGAACACGGCAAATCACTCTCACTAGTCACTAGGGCTTTGTGTGGAATTGGAGAGGATTTGATCTCTTTAGTGTGTCTAGAATTGAATGCTAGAGCTCTTGTAGTAGTTGAGAAGTGGAAAACTTGGATGGCAATGAATGTGGGGTGGTTGGGGTATTTATAGCCCCAACCACCAAAAGTGACCGTTGCTGGCAGCCTCTGTTCGATGGCGCACCGGACAGTCCGGTGCACACCGGACAGTCCGGTGCCCCTGCCACGTCATCACTGCCGTTGGATTCTAGCCGTTGGAGCTTCTGACTTGTGGGCCTGCCGAGGTGTCCGGTGCACACCGGACATGCACTGTTTGATGTCCGGTGCACCGGTATGGGCAGCCCTGACGTCTGCGCCCGCTGCGCGCGCATTTAATGCTGCGCAGGGAGCCGTTGGCGCCGCAGAGAGCCGTTGCTCCGCTGGCACACCGGACAGTCTGGTGCACACCGGACAGTCCGGTGAATTATAGCGGAGCGGCTGTCGTGAAAACCCGAGGATGACGAGTTCCGGAGGCCGCGGTTCGTTGGCGCACCGGACATGTCCGGTGCACACCGGACAGTCCGGTGAATTATAGCGCGCCGGCCTCCGCGAATTCCCGAGGGCGAAGGGTTGAAGTCGAAGTCCTCTGGCGAAGGGTAGAAAACGAAGTCTACGGGCGCACCGGACACTGTCCGGTGCACACCGGACAGTCCGGTGCCTCCAGCCAGAGGTGCCCTCGGTTGCCTTATTGCTCCTTTGTTGAATCCAACACTTGGTCTTTTTATTGGCTAGATGTGAACCTTTTGCACCTGTATAACTTATACACTAGAGCAAACTAGTCAGTCCAATATTTGTGTTGGGCAATTCAACCACCAAAATTATTTAGGAACTAGGTGTAAGCCTAATTCCCTTTCAATCTCCCCCTTTTTGGTGATTGATGCCAACACAAACCAAAGCAAATATAGAAGTGCATAATTGAACTAGTTTACATAATGTAAGTGCAAAGGTTACTTGGAATTGAGCCAATATAACTACTTACAAGATATGCAAGGAATGTTTCTTTCTTATATAACATTTTGGACCACGTTTGCACCACATGTTTTGTTTTTGCAAATTCTTTTTGTAAATCCATTTCAAAGATCTTTTGCAAATAGTCAAAGGTACATGAATAAGAGTTTGCAAAGCATTTTCAAGATTTGAAATTGTCTCCCCCTATTTCAAATGCTTTTCCTTTGACTAAACAAAACTCCCCCTAAAAGAGATCCACCTCTTAGTGTTCAAGAGGGTTTTGATATACCATTTTTGAAATACTACTTTCTCCCCCTTTTGAACACAATAGGATACCAAATGATAAAGACTTTTGGAAAGCACTAAGTTTTTGAATTTGGTGGTCCCTTTTGAACACAATAGGATACCAAATGATAAAGACTTTTGGAAAGCACTAAGTTTTTGAATTTGGTGGTGGTGGTGCGGTCCTTTTGCTTTGGGCTCATTTCTCCCCCTTTTTGGCATGAATCGCCAAAAACGGAATCATTAGAGCCCTTGAAGTAAGTTCCTCTTCTTTGGTCATAAATGAATGAGTTAAGATTATACCAAAGATGAAGTCCGGTCCTTTTGCGTTTGAGCTTTTACTCTCTCCCCCAAGGATGAAGTCCTTTTCCTTGATGCTCATTTGTCCCCCAAAGAAGAGAGAGTTGCTCGGAGTGGTGGCGAAGTATGAGTTACGGAGTGGAAGCCTTTTTCTTCGCCGAAGACTCCAATTCCCTTTCAATATACCTATGACTTGGTTTGAAATAGACTTGAAAACACATTAGTCATAGCATATAGAAGAGATATGATCAAAGGTATTCAAATGAGCTATGTGTGCAAGCTTAGCAAAAGAAATTTCTAGAATCAAGAATATTGAGCTCATGCCTAAGTCTGGTAAAAGATTGTTCATCAAGTGGCTTGGTAAAGATATCGGCTAATTGATCTTTAGTATTAATGTAAGAAATCTCGATATCCCCCTTTTGTTGGTGATCCCTAAGAAAATGATATCGAATGGCTATGTGCTTAGTGCGGCTATGCTCGACGGGATTGTCGGCCATTTTAATTGCACTCTCATTATCACATAGCAAAGGGACTTTGGTTAATTTGTAACCGTAGTCCCGCAGGGTTTGCCTCATCCAAAGCAATTGCGCGCAACAATGTCCTGCGGCAATGTACTCGGCTTCGGCGGTGGAAAGAGCGACCGAATTTTGCTTCTTTGAAGCCCAAGACACCAAGGATCTTCCCAAGAACTGGCAAGTCCCCGATGTGCTCTTCCTATTGATTTTGCACCCCGCCCAATCGGCATCCGAATAACCAAGTAAATCAAATGTGGATCCCCGAGGGTACCAAAGCCCAAACTTAGGGGTATAAGCCAAATATCTCAAGATTCGTTTTACGGCCGTAAGGTGGGATTCCTTAGGGTTGGATTGGAATCTTGCACACATGCAAACGGAAAGCATAATGTCCGGTCGAGATGCACATAAATAAAGCAATGAACCAATCATCGACCGGTATACCTTTTGATCCACGGACTTACCTCCCGTGTCGAGGTCGAGATGCCCATTAGTTCCCATGGGTGTCTTGATGGGTTTGGCATCCTTCATCCCAAACTTAGCAAGAATGTCTTGAGTGTACTTCGTTTGGCTAATGAAGGTGCCCTCTTGGAGTTGCTTGACTTGGAATCCTAGAAAATACTTCAACTCCCCCATCATCGACATCTCGAATTTCTGTGTCATGATCCTACTAAACTCTTCACATGTAGACTCGTTAGTAGACCCAAATATAATATCATCAACATAAATTTGGCATACAAACAAGTCATTTTCAAGAGTTTTAGTAAAGAGTGTAGGATCGGCCTTGCCAACTTTGAAGCCATTAGCAATAAGGAAATCTCTAAGGCATTCATACCATGCTCTTGGGGCTTGCTTGAGCCCATAAAGCGCCTTAGAGAGCCTATAGACATGGTTAGGGTACTTACTGTCTTCAAAGCCGGGAGGTTGCTCAACATAGACCTCTTCCTTGATTGGTCCATTGAGGAAGGCACTCTTCACGTCCATTTGATAAAGCTTGAAGCCATGGTAAGTAGCATAGGCTAATAATATGCGAATTGACTCAAGCCTAGCTACGGGTGCATAGGTTTCACCGAAATCCAAACCTTCGACTTGTGAATACCCCTTGGCCACGAGTCGAGCTTTGTTCCTTGTCACCGCACCATGCTCATCTTGCTTGTTGCGGAAGACCCACTTGGTTCCTACAACATTTTGATTAGGACGTGGAACCAAATGCCATACCTCATTCCTTGTGAAATTGTTGAGCTCCTCTTGCATCGCCATCACCCAATCCGAATCTTGAAGTGCTTCCTCTACCCTGTGTGGCTCAATAGAGGAAACAAACGAGTAATGTTCACAAAAATGTGCAACCCGAGATCGAGTAGTTACCCCCTTATGAATGTCGCCGAGGATGGTGTCGACGGGGTGATCTCGTTGTATTGCTTGGTGGACTCTTGGGTGTGGCGGTCTTGGTTCTTCCTCATCCTCCTTTTCTTGATCATTTGCATCTCCCCCTTGATCATTGCCATTATCTTGAGGTGGCTCATCTTCTTGATTTTGCCCTTCATCAACTTGAGCCTCATCCTCATTTTGAGTTGGTGGAGATGCTTGCATGGAGGATGATGGTTGATCTTGTGCATTTGGAGGCTCTTCGGATTCCCTAGGACACACATCCCCAATGGACATGTTCCTAAGCGCTATGCATGGAGCCTGTTCTTCACCTACTTCATCAAGATCAACTTGCTCTACTTGAGAGCCGTTAGTTTCATCAAACACAACGTCACATGAGACTTCAACTAGTCCAGTGGACTTGTTAAAGACCCTATATGCCCTTGTGTTTGAGTCATAACCAAGTAAAAAGCCTTCTACAGTTTTAGGAGCAAATTTAGATTTTCTACCTCTTTTAATAAGAATGAAGCATTTGCTACCAAAAACTCTAAAATATGAAATGTTGGGCTTTTTACCGGTTAGGAGTTCATATGATGTCTTCTTGAGGATTCGGTGAAGATATAACCGGTTGATGGCGTAGCAGGCGGTGTTGACCGCTTCGGCCCAAAACCGGTCTGGTGTCTTGTACTCATCAAGCATGGTTCTTGTCATGTCCAATAGAGTTCGATTCTTCCTCTCCACTACACCATTTTGTTGTGGCGTGTAGGGAGAGGAGAACTCATGCTTGATGCCCTCCTCCTCAAGGAAGCCTTCAATTTGAGAGTTCTTGAACTCCGTCCCGTTGTCGCTTCTTATTTTCTTGATCCTTAAGCCGAACTCATTTTGAGCTCGTCTCAAGAATCCCTTTAAGGTCTCTTGGGTTTGAGATTTTTCCTGTAAAAAGAATACCCAAGTGAAGCGAGAATAATCATCCACAATAACAAGACAATACTTACTCCCGCCGATGCTTATGTAAGCAATCGGGCCGAATAGATCCATGTGGAGTAGCTCAAGCGGCCTGTCGGTCGTCATGATGTTCTTGTGTGGGTGATGGACTCCAACTTGCTTCCCCGCCTGGCATGCGCTACAAATCCTGTCTTTCTCAAAATGAACATTTGTTAATCCTAAAATGTGCTCTCCCTTTAGAAGCTTGTGAAGATTCTTCATCCCAACATGGGCTAGTCGGCGGTGCCAGAGCCAACCCATGTTAGTCTTAGCAATTAAGCAAGTGTCGAGTTCAGCTCTATCAAAATCTACCAGGTATAGCTGACCCTCCAACACTCCCTTAAATGCTATTGAATCATCACTTCTTCTAAAGACAGTGACACCTACATCAGTAAAAAGACAGTTGTAGCCCATTTGACATAATTGAGAAACAGAAAGCAAGTTGTAATCTAAAGAATCTACAAGAAAAACATTGGAAATGGAATGGTCAGGAGATATAGCAATTTTACCAAGACCTTTGACCAAACCTTGATTTCCATCCCCGAATGTGATAGCTCGTTGGGGATCTTGGTTTTTCTCATATGAGGAGAACATCCTTTTCTCCCCTGTCATGTGGTTTGTGCACCCGCTGTCGAGTATTCAACTTGAGCCCCCGGATGCATAAACCTACAAAACAAATTTAGTTCTTGACTTTAGGTACCCAAACTGTTTTGGGTCCTTTGGCATTAGATACAAGAACTTTGGGTACCCAAACACAAGTCTTGGAATCCTTGTGTTTGCCCCCAACAAATTTGGCAACTACTTTGCCGGATTTGCTAGTAAGCACATAAGATGCATCAAAAGTTTTAAATGAAATGGCATGATCATTTGATGCATTAGGAATTTTCTTCTTAGGCAACTTAGCATGGGTTGGTTGCCTAGAGCTAGATGTCTCATCCTTATACATATAAGCATGATTAGGGCCAGAGTGAGACTTCCTAGAATGAATCTTTCTAATTTTGCTCTCAGGATAGCCGGCAGGGTACAAAATGTAACCCTCGTTATCCTGAGGCATGGGAGCCTTGCCCTTAACAAAGTTAGATAAGTTCTTTGGAGGAGCATTAAGTTTGACATTGTCTCCCCTTTGGAAGCCAATGCCATCCTTAATGCCAGGGCGTCTCCCATTATAAAGCATGCTACGAGCAAATTTAAATTTCTCATTTTCTAGATTGTGCTCGGCAATTTTAGCATCTAATTTTGCTATATGATCATTTTGTTGTTTAATTAAAGCCATATGATCAAGAATAGCATTAACATCAATATCTCTACATCTAGTGCAAATAGAAACATGCTCAAGATTAGATGTAGAGGGTTTGCAAGATTTAAGTTCTACAACCTTAGCATGCAACATTTCATTCTTAGTTCTAAGGTCGGAAATAGTAGCATTGCAAACATTAAAATCTTTAGCCTTAGCAATTAAATTTTCATTCTCTAATCTAAGGCTAGCAAGAGATGCATTCAATTCATCAATCTTAGCAAGCAAGTCAATGTTATCATCTCTAAGATTGGGAATTGAAACATTACAAACATGTGAATCAACCTTAGCATTTAAAATAGCATTTTCATTTCTAAGGTTGTTAATCATCTCACGGCAAGTGCTTAGCTCACTAGACAATTTTTCACATTTTTCTACTTCTAGAGCATAAGCCTTTTTGACCTTAACATGTTTCTTGTTTTCTTTAATTAGACAATCCTCTTGGGAGTCCAAAAGGTCATCCTTTTCATGAATAGCACTAACTAATTCATTTAACTTTTCTTTTTGAGCTATGTTAAGGTTGGCAAAAAGGGAACGCAAATTATCCTCCTCATCACTAGCATTATCATCACTAGAAGATTCATATTTAGTGGAGGAGTTGGATTTAACCTTCTTCTTTTTGCCGTCCTTTGCCATGAGGCACTTGTGGCCGACGTTGGGGAAGAGGAGTCCCTTGGTGACGGCGATGTTGGCGGCGTCCTCGTCGTCGGAGGAGTCGCTTGAGCTTTCGTCGGAATCCCATTCCCGACAAACATGGGCATCGCCGCCCTTCTTCTTGTAGTACCTTTTCTTCTCCTTTCTTCTCCCCTTCTTGTCGTCGCCTCGGTCACTGTCACTAGATATAGGACATTTAGCAATAAAATGACCGGGCTTACCACACTTGTAGCAAACCTTCTTGGAGCGGGACTTGTGGTCCTTCCCCCTCCTTTGCTTGAGGATTTGGCGGAAGCTCTTGATGACGAGCGCCATTTCCTCATTGTCGAGCTTGGAGGCGTCTATTGGTTGTCTACTTGGTGTAGACTCCTCCTTCTTCTCCTCCGTTGCCTTGAATGCAACGGGTTGGGCTTCGGATGGGTCGCCAAGCTCGTTGATTTTCCTCGAGCCTTCTATCATGCACTCAAAACTTACAAAATGCCCGATAACTTCCTCGGGGGTCATTTTAGTATATCTAGGATTACCACGAATCAATTGAACTTGAGTGGGATTAAGAAAAATGAGAGATCTTAAAATAACATTTACCACTTCGTGGTCATCCCACTTCTTGCTCCCGAGGTTGCGCACTTGGTTCACCAAAGTCTTGAGCCGGTTGTACATGTGTTGTGGCTCCTCCCCTTTTTGAAGCCGGAACCGACCGAGCTCCCCCTCGATCGTTTCCCGCTTGGTGATCTTGGTGAGCTCATCTCCCTCGTGCGCAGTTTTGAGCACATCCCAAATCTCCTTTGCATTTTTCAACCCTTGCACTTTGTTGTATTCTTCCTTGCTTAGAGAGGCAAGGAGTATGGTTGTGGCTTGAGAGTTGAAGTGCTCGATTTGGGCCACCTCATCCTCATCATAGTTTTCATCCCCTACGGATGGTACCTGCGCACCAAACTCAACAACATCCCATATGCTTTTGTGGAGCGAGATTAGATGAAATCGCATTAAATCGCTCCACCTAGCGTAATCTTCACCATCAAAAGTTGGTGGTTTGCCTAGTGGGACGGAAAGTAAAGGCGTATGTTTGGAAATGCGAGGGTAGCGTAGAGGGATCTTACTATACTTCTTGCGCTCTTGGCGCTTAGAAGTGACGGAGGGCGCATCGGAGTCGGAGGTCGATGTTGATGAAGTGTCGGTCTCGTAGTAGACCACCTTCCTCATCCTCTTGTGCTTGTCGCCTTTCCGATGCGGCTTGTGGGAAGAAGATTTTTCCTTCTTCTCTTTGTGGTGAGAAGAAGATTTCTTCTCCTTCCCTTTGTTGGAGGAGCTCTTCTTCTTCTCCCCCCTTTTGGTGCGGGACTCTTCCGATGAAGTGCTCCCGTAGCTTGTAGTGGGCTTTTCGCCGGTCTCCATCTCCTTCTTGGCGTGATCTCCCGACATCACTTCGAGCGGTTAGGCTCTAATGAAGCACCGTGCTCTGATACCAATTGATAGTCGCCTAGAGGGGGGGTGAATAGGGCGAAACTGAAATTTACAAATATAAACACAACTACAAGCCGGGTTAGCGTTAGAAATATAAATGAGTCCGAGAGAGAGGGCGCAAAACAAATCCCAAGCGAATAAGCAAGAGAGACACGGAGATTTGTTTTACCGAGGTTCGGTTCTTGCAAACCTACTCCCCGTTGAGGAGGCCACAAAGGCCGGGTCTCTTTCAACCCTTCCCTCTCTCAAACGGTCCCTCGGACCGAGTGAGCTTCTCTTCTCTAATCAAAGCCGGGAACAAAACTTCCCCGCAAGGGCCACCACACAATTGGTGCCTCTTGCCTTGATTACAATGGAGTGTGATCTCAAGAACAAGTGAGAAAGAAAAGAAGCAATCCAAGCGCAAGAGCTCAAATGAACACGGCAAATCACTCTCACTAGTCACTAGGGCTTTGTGTGGAATTGGAGAGGATTTGATCTCTTTAGTGTGTCTAGAATTGAATGCTAGAGCTCTTGTAGTAGTTGAGAAGTGGAAAACTTGGATGGCAATGAATGTGGGGTGGTTGGGGTATTTATAGCCCCAACCACCAAAAGTGACCGTTGCTGGCAGCCTCTGTTCGATGGCGCACCGGACAGTCCGGTGCACACCGGACAGTCCGGTGCCCCTGCCACGTCATCACTGCCGTTGGATTCTAGCCGTTGGAGCTTCTGACTTGTGGGCCTGCCGAGGTGTCCGGTGCACACCGGACATGCACTGTTTGATGTCCGGTGCACCGGTATGGGCAGCCCTGACGTCTGCGCCCGCTGCGCGCGCATTTAATGCTGCGCAGGGAGCCGTTGGCGCCGCAGAGAGCCGTTGCTCCGCTGGCACACCGGACAGTCTGGTGCACACCGGACAGTCCGGTGAATTATAGCGGAGCGGCTGTCGTGAAAACCCGAGGATGACGAGTTCCGGAGGCCGCGGTTCGTTGGCGCACCGGACATGTCCGGTGCACACCGGACAGTCCGGTGAATTATAGCGCGCCGGCCTCCGCGAATTCCCGAGGGCGAAGGGTTGAAGTCGAAGTCCTCTGGCGAAGGGTAGAAAACGAAGTCTACGGGCGCACCGGACACTGTCCGGTGCACACCGGACAGTCCGGTGCCTCCAGCCAGAGGTGCCCTCGGTTGCCTTATTGCTCCTTTGTTGAATCCAACACTTGGTCTTTTTATTGGCTAGATGTGAACCTTTTGCACCTGTATAACTTATACACTAGAGCAAACTAGTCAGTCCAATATTTGTGTTGGGCAATTCAACCACCAAAATTATTTAGGAACTAGGTGTAAGCCTAATTCCCTTTCAGAAACCTCCACACTTTGATGGAGAAGACTACTCTTTTTGGAGTCACAAAATGCGTAGTCACTTATTTTCTCTCCATCCTAGTATTTGGGAGATTGTTGAAAACGGAATGCATTTTGATAATACTGACAATCCCGTTTTCATAAATGAGCAAATTCATAAGAATGCACAAGCTACTACTATTTTGCTAGCATTCTTGTGTAGGGATGAATACAACAAGGTGAGTGGCTTGGACAACGCCAAGCAAATATGGGACACCCTCAAGATATCGCATGAGGGAAACGACGCCACCATGATCACCAAAATGGAGTTGGTGGAAGGAGAACTGGGGAGATTTGCGATGCTTAGGGGAGAGGAGCCAACACAAACATACAACAGGCTCAAGACCCTCATCAACAAGATTAGAAGTTATGGAAGCACAAGATGGACGGACCACGACGTCGCCCGACTTATGCTAAGGTCATTCACGGTAATTGACCCCCATCTTGTCAATCTTATTCGTGAGAACCCCAGGTACACCAAGATGACGCCCGAGGAGATACTCGGAAAATTTGTGAGTGGGCGCATGATGGTAAAGAAGGCTCGATACGTGGATGACGCCTTGAATGACCCACTGCCCGTCTATGAGCCACAGCCTGTTGCGCTCAAGGCAACAATCAGCAAGGAGACACTACCAAGCAAGGTAGCTCAAGTGGAGGCTGCCAGCCTCAACGAAGATGAAATGGCGCTTATCATCAAGCGTTTCAAGACCACTCTTAAAGGACGCAAGGAGTACCCCAACAAGAACAAAACAAGGGGAAAGCGCTCCTGCTTCAAATGCGGTAAGACTGGTCATTTTATAGCTCAATGCCCCGATAATGATAATGACCAGGAACAAGAGAAGTATGGGAAGAGGGAGAAGAAGAAGGTTTACAAGAAGGCAAAGGGCGAGGCGCACCTTGGAAAAGAATGGGATTTGGACTGCTCTTCATCCGACTCTGACGATGAAGGACTAGCAGCCTTGGCCTTCAACAAATCTTCTCTCTTCCCCAACGAACGCCACACTTGCCTCATGGCCAAGGAGAAGAAGGTAAGTGTTTGAGATACCCCTAAGTACACTACTTCTAGCGATGATGATTCTAGTGATGATGAAGTAGACTATACTGATTTATTTAAGGGTTTAGATAGAGCTAAAGTAGATAAAATCAATGAGTTAATTGATGCTTTAAATGAAAAGATGGATTGCTAGAGAAGTAAGAGGACATTTTATACGAAGAACATGATAAATCTGTTAGTGTGCAAAAATCTCTTGCTTTAGAGATTAAAAGGAATGAAATGCTTTCTTCTGAGTTATCTGCTTGCCATGAATCTATCTCTAGGTTAAAGATTTTGAATGATGATTTAAATGCTAAGCTAGAGGAAGCTAATAAATCTAGTTCATGTGTAGAGCATGTTAGTATTTGTAATAGATGTAAAGACATTGATGTTGATGCATGTAATGAACATCTTATTGCTATTACAAAATTGAGTGATGAAGTGGCAAGTCTTAATGCTCAACTTAAGACTTGCAAAAATGATTTTGATAAGTTAAAATTTGCTAGGGATGCCTACACAATTGGTACACACCGTTGGGGACTTGTTCTCAAATGCTATAAATTAAGAACAAGGCAACATAAAATGTTAAATATTAAAGCCCTTCGTCCTTCGAAGCATTATTTCCCTTTGGATATAATGGATTTCGGACGAAGGTTATGAAGGTCACACCTTCATAATCATAATGAAAGGTAAGAGAGGTTCATACATAAAATAATATGATTACTTCGAACATCAATTCATTTCTATTTATTTTACTTATATAAACGACAACAAATTACAAATGTACCTTTGACTTGAAAGAAAGTAAGGGTACAAGCGTGATGCCAATGCCAAGTCAGCGTGAACAGTACGGGAGTACTGTTCATCATTTATAGGCACGGGACGCAGCCCATGTAAAATTACATTAATGCCCTTTGCTTTTATCAATAACTCTATAGTAATTCTCCGAGGTCTAATTTGACTTTTCATCTTTAAGTCGGTTTCCCTTTTCTGCTGTCATGCCGAAGCTTTTCTGCACATAGCTTCGTGATCGTTTCATCCTTCGTCACGATCGTCTTCCATTTCAGTCAAGCTTCGTCTTGACCATGCTTTTGTATACCCGCAACCTGATTCCGAAGATACCTGTTCGCATATACCTGCTCGCATACTTGGAAAACATTGTCAAATTATGTTTTTGAGGACCTTCGGAAGCCGAAGGCCCCCAATAGTAGCCCCTCGCAATATTAATTTGCTGTAATGATAAATTCATATTGCGATATGGACGAAGGCCTTAAGCCGAAGGTCCGAAAAAACACCTTCTCTTTGCTAGAATAGCAACAGTCTTTGACAAGCGGGACCCTCCAGTTTTCAACGCACTGGGTGTATAAATAAGAGCTCATCCCGAGTTTATTTGGCACGCTCTCTTGCCAACTGCTTTTACTCACCCAACTACTAGCCTGCGCGCAACAACACTTGCTTGGCCTTTTGGATTTTTAAGCTTCGGTTTCGAGAGCACTTTCTGAGAGCACCTAGAGGGGGGGGTGAATAGGTGATCCTCTGAAACTTGAAAACTTAAGCCACAAAACTTGGTTAATCGTTAGCACAATAATTGCCAAGTGGCTAGAGAGGAGTCAAAACACAATAACCACAAGAAATCAATCACAGAGATGGCACGGTGGTTATCCCGTGGTTCGACCAAGACCAACGCTTGCCTACTCCACGTTGTGGCGTCCCAACGGACGAGGGTTGCAATCAACCCCTCTCAAGCGGTCCAAAGACCCACTTGAATACCACGGTGTTTTGCTTGCTTTTTCTCAACCCCGTTTGCGAGGAATCTCCACAACTTGGAGCCTTTCACCCTTACACTTGAAATTCACAAAGAAGCACGGAGCAAGGGAGGGATTAGCAACGCACTCAAGACAAGAAATCACAGCAACACCACGCACACAAGTCGCAACGAGAGCTCACAACACAACTCAAAGAGTTCACTACTCAACTAGAGCTCTAATTGCTATCGCAAAGAATCAAAGGCGCGGAATCGATGTCTTGGTGCTTAGGAATGTTGTAGGAATGCTTGGTCTTCTCCTCCATGCGCCTAGGGGTCCCTTTTATAGCCCCAAGGCAGCTAGGAGCCGTTGAGAGCAATCATGGAAGGCTGATCTTGCCTTCTGTCGTCTGGCGCACCGGACATTGTCCGGTGCCCGATTTCTTTCCTTAACTGGCGCAGCCGACCGTTGGCAGCCAGAGAGCCGTTGGCGCACCAGACATGTCCGGTGCACACCGGACAGTCTGGTGCCCTCTTCTAGCCGTTGGCTCGGCCACGTGTCCCGCGCAGATCGCGCGCCGACCGTTGGCCCGGCCGACCGTTGGCTCACCAGACAGTCCGGTGCACACCGGACAGTCCGGTGAATTATAGTCGTACATCGCCGGTGAAATTCCCGAGAGCGGCCAGTTCGCTCGGGCCAGCCTGGCGCACCGGACACTGTCCGGTGCACCACCGGACAGTCCGGTGCTCCTAGACTGAGCAGATTCTTGGCTGCTCGAGCCAAGACATTTCCAATTGGATTTTTCCTGTTTCCAGCACTTAGACACAATATATTAGTCCATAAAACAATGTACTAAATCTAAGAAACATACCTTTATCCTTGGTTTGTACTTTGTCCACCATTTTACATTTAAGCACTTGTTTAGACACTAAATCACCAAAATACTTAGAAATGGCCCAAGGGCACATTTCCCTTTCAATCTCCCCCTTTTTGGTGATTTATGCCAACACAATATAAAGCAAGTAGAACAAATACAAACTTACTTCAAATAAGAACTCAAATTGTTTTGATTCAAATTTGACATATATGGATCACTCTTTGCCACCACTTGGTTTGTTTTTGCAAATCAAACTCAAATTTCTATCTCTAAGTCAAACACACATGTTAAGACATAAAGAGAGTCATTCCAAGAGAAATTGATTCAAAAACTCCCTTTTTCATAACTAACACTTCTCCCCACAAGAAACCAACTTTTGACAAGAGAGACAATAAAAGAGTTTTGACAAACCAAAAGCTCTATTCTACTATTTTCAAAATCTCTCAAGTGGTAGCTGATCCATTTATTGCTTTGGCCTTTATTTTCTCCCCCTTTGGCATCAAGCACCAAAACGGGATCAATCTTGGCCCTTGAACCCCATTGCCTCACCAAAATCTCCAAAAAGAATGCAAAAGCAATAAGAGTACATGAGATGAACTTGGAATAAGTTACCCTCTCATCGGAGTGCAGTGGAAGTCTTTCATGGTCCAAGTCCACCTTTTCCCTTTCAAACCTCCTTCGAGACTAAATCATCAAACTCAAGCACATGGTTAGTCTCAAAGGGTCAAGTTGTAACACATCTCCCCCTAAAAATGTGCATCTCTTTGCAACGGACTTGTGAGGTCCAGGGAGTGTTTGTACAACTTGAGCACCATAACTAAGCAACAAAATGCATAAGGAACATGATCAAGGCATAAACACATGTATGCTATAATTCAATCCATGTTCCGCGAATCTAAGACATTTAGCTCACTACGCAGCCTGCAAAAGGTCTTCTCATCTAGAGGCTTGGTAAAGATATCGGCTAGCTGGTTCTCGGTGCTAACATGAAACACTTCGATATCTCCCTTTTGCTGGTGGTCTCTCAAAAAGTGATGCCGGATGTCTATGTGCTTTGTGCGGCTGTGTTCAACAGGATTTTCCGCCATGCGGATAGCACTCTCATTATCACATAGGAGTGGGACTTTGCTCAGATTGTAGCCAAAGTCCCTGAGGGTTTGCCTCATCCAAAGTAGTTGCGCGCAACACTGTCTTGCGGCAACGTACTCGGCTTCAGCGGTGGATAGGGCAACGGAGGTTTGTTTCTTAGAGTTCCATGACACCAGGGACCTTCCTAGGAATTGGCACGTCCCCGATGTACTCTTCCTATCGACCTTACATCCAGCATAGTCGGAGTCTGAATATCCAATTAAGTCAAAGGTAGACCCCTTTGGATACCAGATCCCGAAGCAAGGCGTAGCAACTAAATATCTAAGAATTCGCTTCACCGCCACTAAGTGACACTCCTTAGGATCGGATTGAAATCTAGCACACATGCATACGCTAAGCATAATATCCGATCTACTAGCACATAAGTAAAGTAACGATCCTATCATTGACCGGTATGCTTTTTGATCAACGGACTTACCTCCTTTGTTGAGGTCGGTGTGTCCGTCGGTTCCCATCGGCGTCTTTGCGGGCTTGGCGTCCTTCATCCCAAACCGCTTCAGCAAGTCTTGCGTGTACTTCGTTTGAGAGATGAAGGTGCCATCCTTGAGTTGCTTCACTTGGAACCCAAGGAAGTAGTTCAACTCGCCCATCATTGACATCTCGAATTTCCGTGTCATCACCCTGCTAAACTCTTCACAAGACTTTTTATTAGTAGAACCAAATATTATGTCATCGACATAAATTTGGCACACAAAAAGATCACCGTCACAAGTCTTAATGAAAAGAGTTGGATCGGCTTTCCCAACCTTGAAAGCATTAGCAATTAGAAAGTCTCTAAGGCATTCATACCATGCTCTTGGGGCTTGCTTAAGTCCATAGAGCGCCTTAGAGAGCTTACACACATGGTCGGGGTACCGTTCATCCTCGAAGCCAGGAGGTTGCTCTACGTACACCTCCTCTTTGATTGGCCCATTGAGGAAAGCGCTCTTCACATCCATTTGGTACAACCTGAAAGAATGGTGAGCGACATATGCTAGCAAGATATGAATTGATTCTAGCCTAGCCACAGGAGCAAACGTCTCCTCAAAGTCCAAACCTGCGACTTGGGCATAACCTTTTGCCACAAGTCGAGCCTTGTTCCTCGTCACCACCCCGTGCTCGTCCTGTTTGTTGCGGAACACCCACTTGGTTCCCACAACATTTTGCTTGGGACGAGGCACCAGTGTCCAAACTTCATTGCGCTTGAAGTTGTTGAGTTCCTCCTGCATGGCCAACACCCAGTACGGATCTAGCAAGGCCTCTTCTACCCTGAAAGGCTCAATAGAAGAGACAAAGGAGTAATGCTCACAAAAATCAACTAATCTTGAACGAGTAGTTACTCCCTTGCTAATATCACCCAATATATGGTCGACGGGATGATCCCTTTGGATCGTCGCTCGAACTTGGGTTGGAGGTGCCTGAGGTGCTTCTTCCTCTTCAACTTGAACATCTTGTGCTCCCCCTTGATCATGCGCCTCCACTTGAGGTACCTGTTCGTCATCTTGGGTTGGGGGATGCACCATAGTTGAGGAAGACGGTTGATCTTGCTCCAATTGTTCCCGAGGCCGTACATCTCCAATCGTCATGGTGCATATCGCGGCCGTTGGAACGTCTTCTTCATCTACATCATCAAGATCAACAACTTGCTCTCTTGGAGAGCCATTAGTCTCATCAAATACAACGTCGCTAGAGACTTCAACCAAACCCGATGATTTGTTGAAGACCCTATACGCCTTTGTATTTGAATCATAACCTAATAAAAACCCTTCTACAGCTTTGGGAGCAAATTTGGAATTCCTACCCTTCTTCACTAGAATGTAGCATTTACTCCCAAATACACGAAAGTACGATACATTGGGTTTGTTACCAGTTAGCAGCTCGTATGAGGTCTTCTTGAGGAGGCGGTGAAGATAGACCCTGTTGATGGCGTGGCAAGCCGTGTTTACGGCTTCCGACCAAAAACACTCGGGGGTCTTGAACTCTCCAAGCATAGTCCTCGCCATATCAATGAGCGTCCTGTTCTTCCTCTCTACCACACCATTTTGCTGAGGTGTGTAGGGAGCGGAGAACTCGTGCTTGATCCCCTCCTCCTCAAGAAACTCCTCCACTTGAAGATTCTTGAATTCGGACCCGTTGTCGCTCCTTATCTTCTTCACCTTGAGCTCAAATTCATTTTGAGCTCTCCTGAGGAAGCGCTTGAGGGTCCCTTGGGTTTCAGACTTATCCTGCAAAAAGAACACCCAAGTGAAGCGGGAAAAGTCATCAACAATAACTAGACCATACTTACTTCCTCCTATGCTCAGATAGGCGACGGGTCCGAAGAGGTCCATATGCAGCAGCTCCAGAGGTCTTGAAGTGGTCATCACATTCTTGCTGTGATGTGCTCCTCCCACTTGTTTACCTGCTTGACACGCTGCACAAGGTCTATCTTTTTCGAATTGCACGTTAGTCAAACCTATCACGTGTTCTCCCTTTAGAAGCTTGTGAAGGTTCTTCATCCCCACATGTGCTAAGCGGCGATGCCACAGCCAGCCCATGCTAGTCTTAGCGATTAAGCATGCATCTAGACCGGCCTCCTCTTTTGTAAAATCAACTAAATAAAGTTTGCCGTCTAGTACACCCTTAAATGCTAGTGAACCATCATTTCTTCTAAAGACAGACACATCTACATTTGTAAATAGACAATTATATCCCATATTACATAATTGACTGACAGATAGTAAATTATATCCAAGAGACTCAACTAAAAACACATTAGAGATAGAGTGCTCATTGGATATTGCAATCTTGCCTAAACCTTTCACCTTGCCTTGGTTCCCATCACCGAATATGATTGAATCTTGGGAATCCTTATTCTTGACGTAGGAGGTGAACATCTTCTTCTCCCCCGTCATATGGTTTGTGCATCCGCTGTCGATAATCCAGCTTGAGCCCCCGGATGCATAAACCTGCAAGGCAAATTTAGGCTTGGGTCTTAGGTACCCAACTCTTGTTGGGTCCTACAAGGTTAGTCACAATTTCCTTAGGGACCCAAATGCAAGCTTTATCACCCTTGCATTTTGCCCCTAATTTCCTAGCAACTATCTTCCTATCCTTTCTACAAATAGCAAAGGAAGCATTTAAAGCATGATAAATTGTAGAGGGACCATTCATAACTTTTCTAGGAACATGAACAATATTCTTCCTAGGCACATGATGAATATTTTTCCTAGGCATATCTCTACCATGCATATAGGAAGAACTGGAAGCATACATAGCATAAGAGTCATAGGCATGTGAATCAAAAGTATTACAACTCCTATGAGACTGTCTTCTATCATTGTATATAAAAGCATGGTTCTTTTTAGTACTACTTGTCATAGGGGCCTTCCCTTTCTCCTTGGCGGAGATGGGAGCCTTATGGCTTGTTAAGTTCTTGGCTTCCCTCTTGAAGCCAAGCCCATCCTTAATTGAGGGGTGTCTACCAATCGTGTAGGCATCCCTAGCAAATTTTAGTTTATCAAAATCACTTTTGCTAGCCTTAAGTTGGGCATTAAGACTAGCCATTTCATCATTTAACTTTGCAATAGAAGCTATGTGTTCACTACAAGCATCAATATCAAAGTCTTTACATCTATTGCAAATAACAACATTTTCTACACAAGTTGTTGATTTACTAGCTATTTCTATCTTAGCATTCAAATCATCATTAATGCTCCTTAAGCTAGAAATCGTCTCATGGCAAGAAGATAATTCACAAGAAAGCATTTCATTTCTTTTAACTTCTAAAGCATGAGATTTTTGTGCTTCTACAAATTTGTCATGTTCTTCATACAACAAATCTTCTTGTTTTTCTAAAAGCTTATTCTTATCATTCAAGGCATCAATTAATTCATTAATTTTATCTACCTTGGTTCTATCTAGGCCCTTAAATAAACATGAATAATCTATTTCATCCTCATCACTAGATTCGTCCTCACTTGAAGAAGCATAAGTAGAGTTTCGACTACATACCTTCTTCTCCCTTGCCATAAGGCATGTGTGACGCTCGTTGGGGAAGAGGGATGACTTGTTGAAGGCGGTGGCGGCGAGTCCTTCATTGTCGGAGTCGGAGGAGGAGCAATCCGAGTCCCACTCCTTTCCTAGATGTGCCTCGCCCTTGGCCTTCTTGTAATTTTTCTTCTTTTCCCTCTTGCTCCCGTGTTCCTGGTCACTTTCATTATCGGGACAGTTAGCAATAAAATGACCAATCTTACCGCATTTGAAGCATGAGCGCTTCCCCTTGGCTTTGGTCTTGCTTGGCTGTCCCTTGCGACCCTTAAGCGCTGTCTTGAATCTCTTGATGATGAGGGCCATCTCTTCATCATTAAGTCCGGCGGCCTCAATCTGTGCTACCTTGCTGGGTAACGCCTCCTTGCTCCTTGTTGCCTTGAGAGCAACGGGTTGAGGCTCATTGATTGGACCGTTTAGAGCGTCGTCCACGTACCTCGCTTCCTTGATCATCATTCGCCCGCTTACGAATTTTCCAAGGACTTCTTCGGGCGACATTTTGGTGTACCTGGGATTCTCACGAATGTTATTCACCAAATGAGGATCAAGAATGGTAAAGGACCTTAGCATCAATCGGACGACGTCGTGGTCCGTCCATCGCGTGCTTCCGTAGCTCCTTATTTTGTTGATAAGGGTCTTGAGCCGGTTGTATGTTTGTGTCGGCTCCTCACCCCTTATCATCGCGAATCGTCCAAGCTCGCCCTCCACCAACTCCATCTTGGTGAGCAAGGTGACGTCGTTCCCCTCATGTGAAATCTTGAGGGTGTCCCAGATCTGCTTGGCGTTATCCAAGCCACTCACTTTGTGATATTCATCCCTGCACAATGAAGCTAGAAGAACAGTAGTAGCTTGTGCATTCTTATGAATTTTCTCATTGATAAACATGGGACTATCACTACTATCAAAATGCATTCCAGTCTCAACTATCTCCCATATGCTTGGATGGAGAGAGAACAAATGACTACGCATTTTGTGACTCCAAAATCCGTATTCTTCTCCATCAAAGTGAGGAGGTTTACCAAGTGGAATGGATAATAAATGAGCATTTGTACTATGCGGAATACGAGAGTAGTCAAAAGAAAAGTTTGAATTAACCGGTTTCCTTCTCTCGCAGTCGTTGTCGTCGTTGTCCTTTTGGGAAGAAGTGGACTCATCGCTGTCGTCGTAGTAGACGATCTCCTTGATGCGTCTTGTCTTCTTCTTCTTCTTCCCATCTTTGCGTCTGTGGCCCGAGCCCGAGTCGGTAGGCTTATCATCCTTCGGCTCGTTGAAGATAGACTCCTTCTCGTTGTTGACCACCATCCCCTTTCCCTTAGGATCCATCTCTTCGGGCGATTAGTCCCTTCTTGAAGAGAACCTGCCTCTGATACCAACTGAGAGCACCTAGAGGGGGGGGGTGAATAGGTTATCCTGTGAAACTTGAAAACTTAAGCCACAAAACTTGGTTAATCGTTAGCACAATAATTGCCAAGTGGCTAGAGAGGAGTCAAAACACAATAACCACAAGAAATCAATCACAGAGATGGCACGGTGTTTATCCCGTGGTTCGACCAAGACCAACGCTTGCCTACTCCACGTTGTGGCGTCCCAACGGACGAGGGTTGCAATCAACCCCTCTCAAGCGGTCCAAAGACCCACTTGAATACCACGGTGTTTTGCTTGCTTTTTCTCAATCCCGTTTGCGAGGAATCTCCACAACTTGGAGCCTTCCGCCCTTACACTTGAAATTCACAAAGAAGCACAGAGCAAGGGAGGGATTAGAAACGCACTCAAGACAAGAAATCACAGCAACACCACACACACAAGTCGCAACGAGAGCTCACAACACAACTCAAAGAGTTCACTACTCAACTAGAGCTCTGATTGCTATCGCAAAGAATCAAAGGCGCGGAATCGATGTCTTGGTGCTTAGGAATGTTGTAGGAATGCTTGGTCTTCTCCTCCATGCGCCTAGGGGTCCCTTTTATAGCCCCAAGGCAGCTAGGAGCCGTTGAGAGCAATCATGGAAGGCTGATCTTGCCTTCTGTCGTCTGGCGCACCGGACAGTCCGGTGCACACCGGACACTGTCCGGTGCCCGATTTCTTTCCTTAACTGGCGCAGCCGACCGTTGGCAGCCAGAGAGCCGTTGGCGCACCGGACATGTCCGGTGCACACCGGACAGTCCGGTGCCCCCTTCTAGCTGTTGGCTCGGCCACGTGTCCCGCGCAGATCGCGCGGCCGACCGTTGGCCCGGCCGACCGTTGGCTCACCGGACAGTCCGGTGCACACCGGACAGTCCGGTGAATTATAGCCGTACGTCGCTGGTGAAATTCCCGAGAGCGGCCAGTTCGCTCGGGCTAGCCTGGCGCACCGAACACTGTCCGATGCACCACCGGACAGTCCGGTGCTCCCAGACTGAGCAGATTCTTGGCTGCTCGAGCCAAGACATTTCCAATTGGATTTTTCCTGTTTCCAGCACTTAGACACAATACATTAGTCCATAAAACAATGTACTAAATCTGAGAAACATACCTTTATCCTTGGTTTGTACTTTGTCCACCATTTTACATTTAAGCACTTGTTTAGACACTAAATCACCAAAATACTTAGAAATGGCCCAAGGGCACATTTCCCTTTCACTTTCTCAGCGTTTGCAAGGATGTCTAAGGATAAGAAAGCTGTTAGTGATTCGAAGCTAAGTCTTTCTGAGGAGATGCATCTGGGCTTTCTTCAATCAATGTCGAAGACTAATACAGAGAAGATTACTAAAGAAACTTTGGAGGGTTTTTCTGAAGATACTGGTGACAGTGACAGTTATGATGTAGAAAGTGGGGGCGAAGACTCCGAAGATCGACCGTGGCGACCGAGTCACACAGTCTTCGGCAAATCGAGCATTAAGCAGAGTCATCTTGATACCATGAAAGGAAGGTATTTTCGAGACATGTCTATTGTGAGGGCGGATATTGGGGAGAAAACTGTGCCTACTCCCGAAGAAAATGAAGTCGTTGTATTCCGAAGCTTCTTGAAAGCTGGACTACGATTTCCTTTAAGCAGTTTTATTGTGGAAGTACTAAAGATATTTAAAGTCTACCTTCACCAACTCACTCCCGAATCAATCATAAGGATGGGCATCTTCGTCTGGGCCGTGAGGAGCCAAGGTTTGGAACCAAATGCTAAAAGTTTTTGCAACATACATGAGTTGTTGTACGAGACAAAACCTTGGGGCAAAGAGCAGTATCACAACAATTTTGGCTGCTACAGCTTCGGCGCCCGATCTGGGTCAAGTTGCCCCGTGCCAACCTTTCGGAAAAGATGGCCCGACAACTGGATGACAGAATGGTTTTATGTGAAGAATGATTTAAAAATCCGGGAAGATATTAAAGGTATCATTATGCGCCCAGTTTGGCAACGCTTCGGCCTTCGGAGGCCGAAGGTGGTGATGGATGAAACAGCCGAAGAATGCCAAAGAGCCTTCGGTGCAGTGTGCTCTTTTATTGGGACAAGGGATTTAATGCAAGAACATATTGCCTTCAGAGTATGGCCACTTGCAAATAACTGGGAAATGCCGTAGGAAACCGTTAAAGAATCTGACGAAGGTGGGCTAGTCAGGCTAAAATACACATTCAAGTACGGAGATAAATTCGTTGAGCCAGATGATGACTGGCTAAAAAGCATTGAGACTGTAAGTGATGAACTGCTTGGGGTATACTCAAAGGCCAAAGATACTGCATTATCAGCGGCCTTCGGAGGCCGAAAGAAGAAGAGGCTCAACCGTGTATTTGACGCAATTGGGTTTGTCTACCTCGACTACCATTATCCAGTGCGGGGTCAAAAAAGAAAGAATACTTCCTCTGCGAAGGAAACTACTTCAGCCGCTCCTAGTGAGCCGGCGCCGAAGAGGAAAAGGGTAAAGGTTCTCACGCACCGACCACGTTATATTGAACTGGCCACAGTGCCTGAGTTCACCGGTGAAACCTCTTCGGCCACTGAAGCTAAAGAATCAACTCTGCTGCCAGAAATCGAAGAGTTGGTCGAAGTGCCAGCAACAGAAAAGATAGAAAAACCAAGGACTGAAGAAGCAAAAACATTAGAAGTTTTAAGTCCTTCAGCAAAAATTGAGACAGGAAAAAGCCAGAAGGGTCCAACAGTGACCCCGGAAAGAAAAAGGATGGTTAATGTGTTAGATGTTTTGGAGATAATTAAATCTTCAAGCATAACTCCAAAGAAAACTGTTGAAACTTCTGAAGTGTCTACTGAAGCCTTTGTTGCTGAAGCTTCGAAGCAACAATTTGAAACTGAAGCTGGGCCTTCAGAGCCCACCAAGGTAAAACCTTTGGAAGCCGAAGAAACAAAATTTACAAAGGCAGCTTTGGAAGCCGAAAAAATAAAAATGTCAGAGCCAATTTTAGTTGAAGAAATTGACACTGCTGCCTCCGAAGCACCTTCCAAAATATGCGATTATATTGTGCGACATGCTTCGGGGAAGAAATTATCTGAAGAAGAAATTTTTGAAGCTAATCACTATGCCAGAGAACTGAAATATCCGAAGGGGGCACTAGTGTTCAATGGGACAGACGAAGATGACTTCCTATAGTGCCTCCCTAACAACAAAGAATTATCTGTCTGCCGGGAGATGGCTAGAAGTATGGGGTTTCCGAAGCTTGAAGCTGGACTCTGCGCTATGACGAAGGACGATCTTGCGGATAGCCTTGCATATAATAGTCTGAAGGTGTGAGAATTGTATATTTGGAAATTTACAATTTTTGAATCATTCTTTTATTCTTATACTAATTCTTTTTTCATATAGGGTTTAATACTGAGCAACGCTTTGAGAGCGCAAAAGAATGCCGAAGACGAGAGCTATAATATTGCTTTCAACAACCTACGAGCAGAGGTTATCAAGCTGAGGAACAAAGCTTTGGAAAAAAGATAAAATTCTGCTTACACTAGTGGATAAAATAAAGGAAGACAAAGCTACCTCTAAGGCTCAAGCTGAAGCCCAAAAACGAGAAATTCAGGATCTTCAGAAACAACTGGCCAGAGCTAAAGAAGAACGCATACTAGAAGAAACAAAACGGGAACTTAGTGATCAATGGGCAAATCATTTGGAAATAAATGTTGAAGAGCTTCGTGTTTCTAAGAAAAGGTACTATGATAAATCCATAGAGTGTGTTAAGAAGATAAAATCCAGCTTCGCCAGCGTTGGCGCATTCTCTAGCGAAGAAAATTTCACAAAGGGGAATCCAGAAGGCCCGATTGAATGGATCAGTCACGAAGCTGAGGCCTTCGAGGAAATCTTGAATAGCCGCGGAGACATATGTGCTTTTTCAGGCGCCAGGGGGATTGCTACTGTTTTGGAAAGAAAAGGCTGTAATCATGTGAAATCTTTAGCGCAATCCGAAACCGCCTTGTCTTCCGAAGATATAAAGGACCCCTCGGCCGAAGCAAGCCTGGTAGGTGGAAAATTTTTCACCGATATTTGGGACAATGGCGGCCGAGAAATAGCTCAAGAAATCATTCAAAGAAGCGAAAAAGGCATCCATGATGCTAGGAAGATAGCAGAGGCTGCTGAGAAAAGCGCAGAGCCCGAAGGGCAAATATGTATTAACTAGTGGTTTTTATTTTGTTGTAATTTTTGATTTCAGACTTTGTTCGCGGTTTGTAATAGTAATATAGTCGTATCTTCTCCTCCCTCAGAACCTGCTGAGGCATCTCCGGGCCCCCACCCGAAGGGGGACGACGAAATTAGAAAAATGGTCGAAGCCATCATGGACAAGGTTGTCGATCAGCTACTGAACAAAGCTGCAGAAGTAGTTCTTAGGGAAGATTAGATGCTATTGTAAAAATATTTGGAATGTAACATGTGTAATACATTGTAACTTTGAATGTAATATATAATCTATTTATAGTTCAATTCTTTACGATGCATGAAATTTTGCATACATACCGTTTTTTGAGCCTTCAGCGAAAAAACACCTTCCCTTCTTTTCATGCTTCGTGAAGAAAATCTTTTATATATCACAAGAATTTCCATACTTCTCTGATGAAGAATATCCAAGCTTCGTGAAAATATTCTCCGAATCTATAAAAAAGTTTTATGTTGTCTCTCTAATGAAGCTACACTTCTTCTCAATTTATCTTGTGCCTTAGCACGATTTTCTATTTTTCAAAACATTCTCCGAAGATCAATACTGTATCCCCTTCTTGTTCCACATGCAATATGTTGTATGATGCTTATGTTATGCAAATGATGTGATGATGTTATGTTGTGCAAAATGATATTTGTGCCGAAGATACACACATCCCTGCAATAGAGCACACAATCTTTTTATATCAGCGCTGATTTTTCGCTGTAAGCCTCCCTTAGGAGCTTCTTCGCCTTTTACTTTCAGCGGAATCAGCGTTTATTTTTCGCTGTAAGCCTCCCTTAGGAGCTTCTTCGCCTTTTACTTTCAGCGGAATCAGCGTTTATTTTTCGCTGTAAGCCTCTCTTAGGAGCTTCTTCGCCTTTTACTTTCAGCGGAATCAGCGCTTATTTTTCGCTGTAGGCATAGAAAACTTACACTGCGCTCCCTTAGGAACGACTTTTTACTGCTTCGAATAAATTGCACTGTGTCCCTTAGAACGAATTTTTGATAATTCAAAGGTCCTTCGTGCCACCATAAATTCGTATGCTTCGGCAACTCAAGCCTATGGAGAAGATATATTTTCATTATGGCAAAAGGCGAAACTATTACAAGAAATTGAAAAACGATAAAAAACACTTAGATTTCCCATAATTGTTCCTTATTAACAAAAAAGTAATACTGCATGTAAAAATGCGAAAAAACTGCTGTCGAGGTAGGATATTTGTCAGTAAATGTGCTTCGACTCTGGCACAGTGCTAGTGACTGTGCGAGCTTCGGACTCCTCTCTGAAGTCCCTCTAAAGGTGAGTGTGCTGACTCCCTTCTGGCTGCTGTCCTCGCTGCGTTGGTGGTGGCGGTGGAGGCTGTTGCCAAGATGCTTGGGGTTGACTTGCCGAAGCAACAGAAGCTGCAGAGTGATTGCCTACATATTCTGGAATGTAAGGCGAATGGTACGAAGCAGTGTGCATGACCTGCTTCGGCTGACTCTGTTGTGCTGCAGCTTCTGCTATCTCCTTTTGCTTCTGGATGGTGACGTGGCACATCCTGGTGGTATGGCCCTTGTCTTCACCACAGAATAGGCAGTAAATTCTTCTTGGCTGATCCCCAAATCTTTCCCCGAAGCCCCTGGCGCCTCTGCCCCTTGGCGCTGGCGGCCGAATAGAGCTTTGCTATTGCCCCGAAGCTTGCGAAGAGTATTGTGGCCTTTGCTGTTGGCTCCCTCTATCATCAATTTGAATGGAGTTATGAATTGACCTGACGTGCCTCGGATGAAATCTTCCTCCGAAGCCCCTGGTCATTTCAGAGAACCTGAATGCCTCCTCCCTTCTTTGGCGGAAGTCATTGTCAGCTCGGATATACTTGTCAATCTTCTGGAGCAGCTTCTCCAAAGTTTGTGGTGGCTTCCTGGCAAAATATTGCGCTGAAGGTCCCGGCCGAAGTCCCTTAATCATGGCCTCAATGACAATTTCATTGGGCACTGTTGGCGCCTGTGCCCTCAGACGCAGAAACCTTCGGACATACGCCTGGAGGTATTCTTCGTGGTCCTGGGTACACTGGAATAAAGCTTGAGCAGTAACTGGCTTCGTCTGAAACCCTTGGAAGCTGGTTATCAACATATCCTTCAGCTTCTGCTAAGAGGTGATTGTCCCTGGCCGAAGAGAGGAGTACCAGGTTTGAGCGACACTCTTGACGGCCATGACAAAAGACTTTGCCATGACTGCAGTATTGCCACCATACGAAGATATGATTGCTTCATAGCTCATCAAGAATTGCTTCGGGTCTGTATGACCGTCGTACATGGGGAGCTGGGGTGGCTTGTAAGACTGGGGCCATGGTGTAGCCTGCAATTCTGTTGATAGAGGAGAAGCATCATCAAAAGCAAAATTTCCATGATGGAAATCTTCATACCAGTCGTCCTCATTGTAGAAGCCTTCCTGATGAAGCTCTCTGCGCGGAGACCTTCGGTTCTGGTCATCTTGAACAAGATGACGAACCTCTTCCGAAGCTTCATCTATTTGTCTCTGAAGGTCAGCTAAACGAGCCATCTTCTCCTTCTTTCGTTGTACCTGTTGCTGAATGATCTCCAGCTTTTGGATCTCCTGATCCAAGTCGTCCTCCGGGGGCGTTGGACTAGTGGCCTTCCTCTTCTGGCTTCGGGCCTCCCTAAGAGAAAGGACGTCCTGATTGGGGTCCAGCGGCTGCAGAGTGGCAGCCCATGTCGCTGAAGCTTTTTTCGACGACATGACGAAGGTGATGCTTGCCGAAGGTGTTCAAAGCTCAAGAAATGGAAGTGAGTTCACCGGAGGTCGGCGCCAATGTTGGGGACTTGTTCTCAAATGCTATGAATTAAGAACAAGGCAACATAAAATGTTAAATATTAAAGCCCTTCGTCCTTCGAAGCATTATTTCCCTTTGGATATAATGGATTTCGGACGAAGGTTATGAAGGTCACACCTTCATAATCATAATGAAAGGTAAGAGAGGTTCATACATAAAATAATATGATTACTTCGAACATCAATTCATTTCTATTTATTTTACTTATATAAACGACAACAAATTACAAATGTACCTTCGGCTTGAAAGAAAGTAAGGGTACAAGCGTGATGCCAATGCCAAGTCAGCGTGAACAGCACGGGAGTAATGTTCATCTATTTATAGGCACGGGACGCAGCCCATGTAAAATTACATTAATGCCCTTTGCTTTTATCAATAACTCTATAGTAATTCTCCGAGGTCTAATTTGACTTTTCATCTTTAAGTCGGTTTCCCTTTTCTGCTGTCATGCCGAAGCTTTTCTGCACATAGCTTCATGATCGTTTCATCCTTCGTCACGATTGTCTTCCATTTCAGTCAAGCTTCGTCTTGACCATGCTTTTGTATACCCGCAACCTGATTTCGAAGATACCTGTTCGCATATACCTGCTCGCATACTTGGAAAACATTGTCAAATTATGTTTTTGAGGACCTTCGGAAGCCGAAGGCCCCCAACAGACACCCCTCTATTAAGAATGGACTTGGTTTTCAAAAGGAAACCAAGAACCTAACAAGCCAAAAGACTCCCATTCTCAACAAGGAGAAAGGGAAGGCTCCTATGGCTAGTAGTTCTCAAAAATGTCATGCTTACATTTATGATAGAAAATTTTCTAGGAATGCTCATTATAATAGGAGTTATGATGTTTTTAATTCACATGCTATGTTTGCTTCTAGCTCTACTTTTGTGCATGGTAGAAGTAAGCCTAGAAAAAGTAATGTTGTGTCTCATGTGCCTAGGAGAATGTGCAATGAACCTTCCACTATTTACCATGCTTGCAATACTTTATTTGCGCTTGTATGTAATAATGAAAAAGTAGTTGCTAGAAAGTTGGGATCCAAATGCAAGGGAGACAAGACTTGTATTTGGGTTCCAAAGGCTATTGTGACTAACCTTGTAGGACCCAACAAGAGTTGGGTACCTAAAACCCAAGCTTAAATTGCCTTGCAGGTTTATGCATCCGGGGGATCTAGCTAGATAATTGACAGCGGATGCATAAACCACATGACGGGGGAGCAGAAGATGTTCACCTCCTACGTCAAGAACAAGGATTCCCAGGATACGATTATTTTTGGAGATGGGAACCAAGGCAAGGTCAAAGGTTTGGGAAAGATAGCCATCACAAGCGAGCACTCTATTTCAAATGTATTTTTAGTAGAGTCATTAGGATACAACCTCCTGTCTGTAAGTCAATTGTGCCACATGGGCTACAATTGTTTGTTTACAAATGTTGATGTTTCTGTCTTTAGAAGGAGTGATGGTTCATTAGCGTTTAAGGGTGTATTAGACGACAAACTCTACTTAGTTGATTTTTCGAAAGAGGATGCCGATCTAGATGCATGCTTAATAGCTAAGACTAGTATGGGCTGGCTGTGGCATCACCGTCTAGCACATGTTGGGATGAAGAACCTTCATAAACTTCTAAAGGGAGAACATGTGTTAGGACTAACCAATGTATGTTTTGAAAAAGATAGACCTTGTGCAGCTTGTTAGGCAGGGAAACAGGTGGGAAGCACTCATCACAACAAGAATGTGATGACAACATCAAGACCACTGGAGCTTCTTCACATGGACCTCTTCGGACCCGTCGCCTACCTTAGCATCGGGGGAAGTAAGTATGGTCTAGTAATTATTGATGATTTTCCCGCTTCACTTGGGTGTTCTTTTTGCAGGATAAATCAGAAACCCAAGGGACCCTAAAGCGCTTTCTAAGGAGGGCTCAAAACGAATTTGAGCTCAAGGTAAAAAAGATAAGAAGCGACAACGGGTCTGAGTTCAAGAATCTGCAAGTGGAGGAATATCTTGAGGAGGAAGGCATCAAGCACGAATTCTCCGCTCCCTACACACCACAGCAAAACAGTGTGGTAGAGAGGAAGAACGGGACACTTATCGACACGTTGAGGACGATGCTTGGAGAATTCAAGACGCCCGAGCGGTTTTGGTCGGAAGCTATGAACACAGCTTGCCACGCCATAAACCGGCTCTACCTACATCGCCTCCTCAATAAGACCTCCTACGAACTCCTTATCGGTAACAAACCCAATGTTTCTTACTTTCGTGTATTTGGGAGCAAATGCCACATTTTGGTGAAGAAAGGTAGACATTCTAAATTTGCTCCCAAAGCTGTAGAAGGGTTTTTACTAGGATATGACTCAAATACAAAGGCGTATAGGGTCTTCAACAAATCATCGGGTTTGGTTGAAGTCTCTAGCGACGTTGTATTTGATGAGACTAATGGCTCTCTAAGAGAGCAAGTTGATCTTGATGACATAGATGAAGATGATGTTCCGACGGCCGCAATACGCACCATGGCGATTGGAGATGTGCGACCACATGAACAACAAGAGCAAGATCAACCGTCTTCCTCAACGATGGTGCATCCCCCAACTCAAGATGATGGACAGGTTCCTCAAGAAGAGGCGCGTGATCAAGGGGGAGCACAAGAAGAACAAGTTATGGAGGAAGAAGCACCACTGGCCCCTCCAACTCAAGTCCGAGCGACGATTCAAAGAAATCATCCCGTCGATCAGATTCTGTGTGACATAAGCAAGGGAGTAACAACTCGCTCACGTTTAGCTAATTTTTGTGAGCATTACTCGTTTGTCTCTTCTATTGAGCCTTTCAGGGTAGAAGAGGCCTTGCAAGATCCGGACTGGGTGTTGGCCATGCAGGAAGAGCTCAACAACTTCAAGAGGAATGAAGTTTGGAGCCTGGTGCCACGTCAAAAGCAAAATGCTGTAGGAAAAAAGTGGGTGTTTTGCAACAAGCAAGGCGAGCACAGAGTGGTGACAAGAAACAAGGCTCGACTTGTGGCAAAAGGTTATGCCCAAGTCACAGGTTTGGATTTTGAGGAGACTTTTGCTCCTGTGGCTAGGCTAGAGTCTATTCGATTATTATTAGCCTATGCCGCTCACCACTCTTTCAGGTTGTTTCAAATGGATGTGAAGAGCGCTTTCCTCAACGGGCCAATCAAGGAGGAGGTGTATGTGGAACAACCCCTTGGCTTTGAGGATGACAGGTACCCCAACCATGTGTTTAAGCTCTCTAAGGTGCTCTATGGACTTAAGCAAGCCCCAAGAGCATGGTATGAATGCCTTAGAGATTTCTTAATTGCTAATTCTTTCAAGGTTGGGAAAGTCGATCCCACTCTTTTCACTAAGACTTGTGATAGTGATCTTTTTGTGTGCCAAATTTATGTCGATGACATAATATTTGGTTCTACTAATCAAAAGTCTTGTGAGGAGTTTAGTAGGGTGATGACTCAAAAGTTTGAGATGTCTATGATGGGCGAGTTGACCTACTTCCTTGGGTTCCAAGTAAAGCAACTCAAGAACGACACTTTCCTCTCCCAAACGAAGAATACACAAGATCTTCTCAAGAGGTTTGGGATGAAGGATGCCAAGCCCGCGAAGACACCGATGGGAACCGACGGGCATGTCGACCTCAACAAAGGAGGTAAGTCCGTTGATCAAAAGGCATACCGGTCTATGATATGTTCCTTGCTTTACTTATGTGCTAGTAGACCGGACATTACGCTTAGTGTATGCATGTGTGCTAGATTTCAATCCGACCCCAAGGAATGTCACCTTGTGGCCGTTAAGCGAATTCTTAGGTATTTAGTTGCTACGCCTTGCTTCGGGATCTAGTATCCAAAGGGGTCTATGTGGGGGACAGATATCCCCCGGGTCCACTAGAAGGATGAAAGGCCTCACGAAAGGCTCAAGAGCCCAATAAATCGTAAGGCCATTCCTTCGTGGGCCTGGGAAAGGACAATCGGTAAAGCAGGTCGACGTAAGGCCGGATTGGTGCAAACCCGGACGGCCCACAGCGTTGAGCAAGCGACCACAACAAGGATCCGACTTTCCCGCGCTGGAGCTCCATGCAGCGGAACCAGGCGAGGATAGGTCGGCAGAATCATAGGAAGATAGACTCAAACAGTTCGCTACCTTTTAGGTACACATAGTTATCTTATCCACGTGTATTGCCCCACGGTCGCATATATAAGGCCTAGGGGGCACCCCTTCAGAACGATCGACCCTATTACTCAGCCACCCACCTCAACTCTCCGCATTCTCAATTCAGAGAGCTACCTTGTAACCTCATTCACCAAGCATACTCCCCAGGACGTAGGGTGTTACGCATCTCTAAGCGGCCCGAACCTGTAAACATTGTCCACTGTCCCTCGTGCATCTGGCACGAACCATTTTGCTACAGTCGGCGACACCGTCCTACTCCTAAAAACACCTTGAGGGGCAACCCCGGGTGTGCGGTCGGACCCAAAACACCGACAGCTGGCGCGCCAGGTAGGGGGTGTGTCGACGATCCAAGCTAGCTCAATGGCCGTCACCTTCCACAGCAAGATCACCCTCCGTCACAGATCCATATTCTGCTTCGGAACAATCTCATCCGTAGCAGATGAAGAGGGAACTCTACACCGCATTGCAGATCCGCCGAAAAAGAAGTCTCCTCCAACAAACTCCGAAAATGTCAGAGAAGCGCAACCTCCAGCTCTCTGGAAAAAGATCGCCTTCAGAAAGTCAGGGACCGAGAGCCCGCTGACCCGGAGAACTCCACTGTCTACTTCCCCAACAAAAGAATGGACACAGATCGCGAGGAAGAAGGAGACCAAGGGGAAGCAAGTTGTTCTTTCCGTTCCTCCGCCCTCAAAGGAGAACGGAAAGAAGGTCGCCACGACAGCAGCACCATTCTATCCCGACGTCCTCTTCATCGGGAGAGTGGAGTCGCCACCCGTCTCTGACGACGAGCCGACCGCACCCAGAGAAGAACCACCTCAACGAGAATCCCGCCGACGGAGAAACCGGCGCCGGAACGTTCGGCGACATCACGAGGCCGGAGAACGGGATCCGGAGCAACCTGTCTCGCGGGACGAGGTCTCGGAGATAGGAGAAACTCCGGAGGAATGCGTCTTCAGAGAACGAAGGAACTCTCGGCGACGTGATCGCCGCCGAGCTCAAGAACAAGCTGAGCAAGACGCAAGGCAACGCCGGGAGAATCCACTCTTCGGGCACAACTTGAATCCCGACTTCGCCCGAGCCATGAACACGCCGAGTGAAGTTGGGGGAGTACTAGCTCGGATAGCTGATGGACTCCCTCGGACTCCCGACGCCGAAGGCTACCGACGACTGTTCACCCAGGCAGCCAACCATCTTCTACCGCTTGCTCACCCGCCGAACGATCTACGACACGCCATCAACAGTCGCTGAGACGCGCGAAGCTCCATCAATGCTTCGCGTGAACGACGGCACGAGAACGAGATTCGCCGCCGGGAGGAGTACGACAGGGATCATGGCATCCCAGCTCGGAGCCAGGCCACCAGAACTGAGTCGGCAACAGCCTCAACTGGCGGTACTACCCGAGGACGGTCGAGGAACCACAACAACTACTCCCCTCCCCGGGACAGACATCATCCCCGACGACAGGAGGACACGTGTGGAGTGTCTGCTCTTACTCCACGCCTTAGGGCCATCCAATGGCCTCCTAACTTCAAAGTATCCAATGTCGACAAGTATGAACCTAAGCAGGATCCAGGGGCTGGCTAGCCGTTTACACCACCGCTGCTCGAGCTGCCGGGGCGTCCGAAGACATGATGACCGCGTACTTACCCATTGTCCTCGGGCAAGACGCTCTGCAATGGCTGCGACATCTACCCCGACACTGCATCAACGACTGGGGAGACTTCAGTCGGCGCTTCACCGCCAATTTTCAATCCCTCTCCGACAAACCGGCGCAACCGTGGGACCTCAAATCCATCAAGCGCCGGGGAGACGAAACTCTCCGGTCATACCTCAAAAGGTTCCAGACCATGAGAAATCGTATCCCTGAGGTCACGGAGGCGGCCGTGATCGAGGACTTCTACAGAGGATCCAATGACTCGGCCTTCGTCCGAGACATATTGCAGAAGGCACCGACTACCTCCGAGGAGCTGTTCCGGGAAGCCGACCTCTACATCACCGCCGATGAGCGGGCCCAGGACCTCATCGGAGGAGCGAAGCCCGCACCGGCGGCGCCACGACGCGACGCGAACCAGCAACTCGACAAATGCTGGGAGAAGAGGCCTCGCGAAGAAGTACACGTCGCCGGGCCACCAGCCTCTCGCGCCCGAGGAGGACTTCGTGGAGGCGAGCGCACGCTGGACGACATCCTTGACGCCCTGTGCCCGTACCACAAGGACATGCGCCACACTCTTCGGAACTGCCGGGACTTCAAGCACTCCGTCGAGCACGGCCGACCCTTCCAACCTCTACCTCCTCCTCCACCGAGGGGAGGACCAGAAGAACCACGACAACCCCATCAGCAGGAGGAGGGAGGAGGAGGAGCTTTCCCGCGCGTTGACAGGGAGGTCAACGTCATCTTCGGCGGACACGGGTCGCAGGAGAACAAAAGACAACAAAAGCTCAACGATCACCAGATACTGGTGGCGACCACCGGTCCTCCCGCCCCATACCGGTGGTCGGAGCACCCGATCACTTTCACTCGGGCGGATCAATGGCTCAACTTCGACCACCCAGGCAAATACCCGCTCCTCGTCGATCCGGTGATCCGAGAGAGCCGGGTGAAGAAGGTGCTAGTGGACGGGGGGAGCAGCATCAACGTCACCTTCCCCCGGACACTCCAAGGCTTGGGAGTTCACCTCAAAGAGCTCCACGAGTCGGACACTCCCTTCTTCGGCATCGTGCCGACTGAAGGGGAATACCTGCTGGGCCACATCTACATGCCCGTCACCTTCGGAACTCCAGAGAACTACAGAACCGAGTTCCTGAGGTTCGAAGTGGCGAACTTCGACTGCGGGTACAACGCCATCATCGGGAGGCCGGGATTGGCCAAATTCATGGCCATTCCTCATTACACGTACATGATACTGAAGATGCCAGGACCACAAGGAATCATAACTGTGCGCGTCGACTTCCAAGGCACCGCAGAGTGTTTCCGAGTGGCCATCCAAGCGGCCCTCACCACCAAGCCGTCGATGATTTCTTCAACACAGGCGAACTCTAAGCCTGAGGAGGACCTTGCAGTACCGGCAAACGAAGCTCAGGCCGCGACCTCTATGCAGCCGACTGAAGAAACTAAAAGGATCAACCTAGGGTTCGCTGATGAACGCAAGACTGCCGTCATCAGCTCCAGCCTGGACGACAAATAGGAAAGCGCGCTCGTCCAGTTTCTGCAAGATAACCGAGATGTATTCGCATGGCAACCTGCGGATATGCCGGGAGTCCCAAGAGAACTGGCCGAGCACAAACTGAAGGTCTATCCCCAGGCAAGGCCGATTCGGCAAAAACTACGTCGTTTCACGCCCGACAAGAGAGAGGCCATTCGCGCCGAGTTAGCTCGCTTGGTCGCGGCTGGATTTATTAGAGAGGTGTTGCACCCCGAGTGGTTAGCCAACCCTGTTCTTGTACTAAAAAAGAATAAAGTGGATTGGCGCATGTGCGTCGACTATACTGATCTCAACAAACACTGTCCGAAGGATCCCTTCGGGCTCCCGAGGATAGATCAGGTGGTGGACTCCACCGTTGGATGTTCTGTGCTATCTTTTTTAGATTGCTATTCCGGATACCATCAGATTAGTTTGGCAAAGGAAGACGAGGGAAAAACAGCATTCATTACTCCGTTTGGTGCTTTCTGTTATACCTCCATGTCGTTTGGCCTCAAAAATGCTGGAGCGACTTATCAGAGAGCCATTCAAACATGCTTAGCCGATCACTGGGGCAAACGTGTGGAGGCCTACGTAGATGATGTGGTAATCAAAACAGAGAACTCGGAAAACTTCATCGAAGACTTACAGCTGGTTTTCAACCGTCTGAGGCGGTATCGATGGAAGCTTAATCCCGAAAAATGTGTTTTTGGGGTACCGACAGGAAAGCTACTCGGGTTTATTGTCAGCCACCGGGGAATTGAGGCTAATCCGGATAAGATTGAAGCTATCATGAAGATGGAAGCACCTCGATCACAAAAGAAGGTTCAACGACTTACTGGATGTATGGCAGCTCTGAGCAGATTTATATCCAGGCTGGGAGAAAAAGGTTTGCCATTTTACAAGCTACTCAAGAAAGTGGATAAGTTTCAGTGGACTTCAGAGGCACAGGAAGCTCTAGATGCACTGAAAAGATTCTTGACAACACCGCCAGTACTGAAGCCGCCACGGCGAGCCACATCAACTCAACCAGCTGAAGATCTGCTGCTGTACATCTCTTGCACGACTCACGTGGTAAGCACCGCATTGGTAGTCGAGCGAGCAGAAGAAGGACATACCTACCCAGTGCAACATCCTGTTTACTTCATCAGTGAAGTTCTGGGTCCCTCGAAGAAAAAGTACCCTCAAGTTCAGAAGCTATTATATGCAGTACTTCTAACTGCCCGCAAGCTACGTCACTACTTTGATGACCACAAAGTCATAGTAGTCACTGGTTTTCCGATAGGGGATATTCTTCACAACAAGGAAGCCATTGGCCGAATAGCCAAGTGGGCTTGTGAGCTGGGATCTCATGACATCGAATTTTGACCTCGCACTGCCATCAAAACTCAAGCATTGGTTGATTTCGTATCAGAGTGGACTGAACAACAAGTACCAGATAACCCTGAGACTGCAGAAGTATGGCGAATGTATTTTGATGGCTCGCTGAAGCTGCAGGGAGCAGGAGCAGGAATTCTCTTCACCGCACCTGGAGGCGAGCACCTCAAATATGCCCTCCAGTTGCTGTTTCCGGCCTCCAACAATGCAGCCGAGTATGAAGCTCTGATCCATGGATTGAACATCGCCATATCATTGGGCATCAAGAGACTGATGGTGTACGGAGACTCTCTGGTAGTCATTAGCCAGATAAACAAAGAATGGGATTGTTCAAGCGATTCAATGGGAAAGTACTGCACTGCCGTCCGAAAGCTGGAAGATAAATTTGAGGGTCTAGAATTTCATCATGTAGAAAGAGATCGGAACACAGCAGCCGATGTATTGTCCAAGCTAGGATCCAGTCGAACTCAGGTCCCACCTGGAGTCTTTGTACAAGAAATACTACAGCCGAGCATCTCAATGGATCAAGCAGAAGAGTGTAATATTGTGAATCAACTAGAGTCAGACTCTGATGACTGGAGAAGGCCAATCATCAGGTATATAAAGAATGAAGAGGAACCAGATGACAAAAATGCAGCCGAGCGCATTGCCAGACAGTCGGCTCACTACACACTCATTGGGGAGACATTGTACAGAAGGGGTGCATCAGGCGTCCTCATGAAGTGCATTCTCTCATCTACTGGGAAGCGACTTCTGGAGGAGGTCCATACTGGGCAATGTGGAATACATGCAGCGTCCAGGACACTAGTCGGGAAAGTCTTCAGGTCAGGATTCTATTGGCCAACAACGAAGAGTGATACAACCGAGTTAGTTCAGAGGTGCGAAGCTTGCCAATACTTGTCAAAACAACAACATCTACCAGCACAGCAACTGCAGACCATACCAGTGACTTGGCCTTTCGCATGCTGGGGACTGGATATGATTGGACCTTTCAAGAAAGCTCAAGGAGGATACACTCATGTACTGGTAGCAATCGACAAATTCTCTAAATGGATAGAGTTCAAACCCATTGCTTCTTTAACCTCAGCTAAGGCCGTGGAATTCATACAAGACATAATATTCAGATTCGGGATACCAAACAACATCATAACTGACCTAGGATCCAACTTTACAAGTTTAGAGTTCTTCGACTTCTGCGAGCAAAAAAGCATTCAGATCAAGTATGCTTCTGTAGCACATCCAAGAGCCAACGGGCAGGTTGAGCGAGCCAACGGGATGATACTGGAGGCACTCAGGAAAAAGGTCTTCGATAAGAATGAAAAGTTCCAAGGAAAATGGATAAGGGAATTGCCCTATGTCGTCTGGAGCCTAAGAACCCAGCCTAGCCGAGCTCTGCATGGAAACACTCCTTTCTTCATGGTCTATGGGTCAGAGGCAGTATTACCAGCCGACCTCAAGTTCGGAGCGCCGAGGTTGATCTTCGAAAGCATAGCAGAAGTCGAAGCCACCAGGCTGGAGGACATTGATGTACTCGAGGAAGAACGGCTGAATGCAGTAATCCAATCAGCACGATACCAGCAGACTCTAAGGCGCTATCACGACAAGACCGTGTGGCAGCGATCCTTCTCAGTAGGAGATCTCGTCCTCCGCCGAATTCTAACGGGGGAGGGACGACACAAGTTATCGCCCTTATGGGAAGGACCCTTCATAGTAGCAGAAGTCACTCAGCCAGGATCATATCGTCTCACTCAGATGGACGGCACAGAAGTCGGGAACTCCTGGAATATAGAACACCTCAGGAAGTTTTATCCCTAGCCGTATTTCAAAAGCTATCGGGACGATGATGTACTCTGTAAAATGGGAAATATGTCATCAATAAAGGCTTCAAAGATACTCAGTTTGTTCATGATTGACTTGCATTCTTACTTAACTCGGGGTGACCACTATGCCCTGCTAACGGAGCAATCGGCTTAAGTCGGCAACGACTTAAGGCGGTGCAACATGCTCGCGCTTACTTAACTCGGGGTGACTACTATGCCCTGCTAACGGAGCAATCGGCTTAAGTCGGCAACGACTTAAGGCGGTGCAACATGCTCGCGCTTACTTAACTCGGGGTGACCACTATGCCCTGCTAACGGAGCAATCGGCTTAAGTCGGCAACGACTTAAGGCGGTGCAACATGCTCGCGCTTACTTAACTCGGGGTGACCACTATGCCCTGCTAACGGAGCAATCGGCTTAAGTCGGCAACGACTTAAGGCGGTGCAACATGCTCGCGCTTACTTAACTCGGGGTGACCACTATGCCCTGCTAATGGAGCAATCGGCTTAAGTCGGCAACGACTTAAACCGGTGCAACATGCTCGCGCTTACTTAACTCGGGGTGACCACTATGCCCTGCTGAACAGAGCAATCGACTTAAGTCGGCAACGACTTAAACCAGTGCAACATGCTCGCGCTTACTTAACTCGGGGTGACCACTATGCCCTGCTGAACGGAGCAATCGGCTTAAGTCGGCAACGACTTAAACCGGTGCAACATGCTCGCGCTTATATAACTCAGGGTGACCACTAAGCCCTATTAACAAAAGCAACCGACTTAAGTCAGCAGCGACTTAAGGCGATCTGACGTGCTTACAATTACTCGTATAAGGATGACTTCTATATCCCGCAAAAACAGTCTTAAAACCATCACACATCGTTTTACTACTGCAAATCTACAAACTGATGAATTCTGAAACAATAGGAGAATAACAATGTCGTTCAAGTACTGAAATGACATCCTCTAACAAATGTCTGACCATGCTAACCGCGCGCTCAAAGCACGCAAAATGTTTCTCTATTTTGTGATATCTTTCTCAGGAGCAATCGATGAGGAAGGGCGACTCGAGGAATCAGGAGCAACATTCACGTCAGCCCTTATATCTTCGGGATCAACCACGCCGGGTCTCCTCATCAAGATTCGCCCCGCCCGAATGGCCTTATCCATGGCTCTGTCGCGTTGGGCTCTAAGAGTAACGGAAGTTTCTTCAGCAACCCTGACAGCCAACCGAGCAGTTTCTAATTCCTGGGCGATGGATTTCTTGGAAGCACGGAGTTCTTTGATAGTAGCATCCTTCGCTGATATCAATTGCTTGAGCCGGGTCACCTCATCCGTGGATTCCTGCAGCTTACAGCGCTGGTTGTCTAACTCTTCCATGGTGAAGCGATGACTCCTCTCCAGGATGGTCAACGAGTTGCTAGAATCGCGATACAATCTGTCGAGACTGTCGCGAGAAGCAACAAGGATACGTTTTTCTTCCTGCAAACAAAAGTCAACTCCCTCAAACATCAAGCAAGCAATAGGAGCACAACAAGGCAAGGTACAGTTTCATAAGTCACCTTTTCATAATTAAGCTGAGCGTGAAGGGAAGAGCTCAGTGCATTGGCGTCATCTAAGGCAGCAGAGACCTGAGCTAGTTCAGTCTGACTTTGAGAATACTTTTCTTCAAAGTCAGAGCACCGCTGGACCAATTCAGCCTGATCTCGAGAATGTTTTTCTTCAAGAATGGAAATCTGTCGAGTCATACCTAGCAGGAGACAACCAAACAAAAGGGGTCAGAATGTAAAGCAGTTTAATAGTGAAGACAAAGAGAAGCAAAAAAGCAGTAACCAGCATTGGTCGCCTCCAAGTCAGAGACACGATGTTGAAGTAACACTGGATTCCAACGTGCAAGAGACGAAGCTACTTCTGGAACAGGAGCACCCTGTAACCTCAGCTGGCTAGCCATCCCGTCCACCAAAGCCTGATAAGGAGAGCAGATGAGTGTAATGACAGCAGTTCATGCGGTGTAAAAATCAAGCTAAAGTATACCACAGTACCTGGAGGTTGGAAAAGAACGAAGAGACCCCCAAATCATGAGAGATCAATTGATGACCGGGCGTAAGGCCGCTACCCGAAGCAACTTGCAACGAACCAGCAGGCACCAACTCAGTGCCATCAACAGAGCTCAAAACTTGGTCAGCGGGGGCGCTGCCCTCTAAAGCGACTCCCTGGCCCAAAGCTTGGGCTACCACCATGCAGCCGGAGTGCGGAGGCGATCCCGCATGAACGTCCATGGAAGTACAAGAGGGAGACCCCGCTCGGACACCCTCAGGGGCTGGGTCATAGTTTGCACTGCCCACTTGAGCCGGATCATCCCCGGCAGCACCCTCGGGGGCTGGGCAGTGGCTTGCACTACCCACCCGAACCAAGTCATCCCCAGCAACATCCTTGGGGGCTGGGCATGTGTCAACACCATCCTTGGGGTCCAAGTTCTCTGCGGTAGCCACCTCTAAGGCTGATGGGCCCTCAGTTACTTCCATGGGACCAGGACGATCCAAGTCAGTCTCCTGACCCTCGAGATCGCGCTCTAAGGTCGACGAGGCACGGGATGACCTCAACCCAGCATCAAGCACATCAGCACAAACCTCCATCACACCATCATCTGCTGGCTCCGATAACAAATCCTCTGGAACCATATCCTCAAGAGTCTGATCAAAATTCGCCAGGGACAATTCTTGCAGACCAATGAGAGCAGACAAAGCAGGAGAAGGAACTCCACTACTTTCACCACTAGCGATGAACTGCCGACTGTTTTTCCGAGTCAAAGGAACTTCATCCTCTTCCTCCCCGTCGTCTTCATTAGCAACACAGGCAGCACCCCCATTGGGATCAGCAACAGATGGAGCACCCACATTGGGATCAGCAGCAGATCGGGCACACCCATTGGGGTCAGTGTCAATAAATTCAGTCACAGGCACTTCTTCAGCAGCAGGAACCGAAGTACCAACATCCCGATCCAAACTGGATACTCGCCGGAGGCGTCTCTTTTTCTTATTCTGCTCATCAGCAGAAGGATCAGGTTGATTGGCTCGGCAAGGGCGCCTCGGGCGAGTACTGGCAGGCTTCTGAATATTCAAGGTCGTATCAGCCTCTGGGAGGGGCGCCACCACCAATGTCCCAGCAGGAGCAGCATCAGAAGAGTCCTCAGCCAGCAAATCAAGCATAGCACTTATCTCTTCATCACTAGGATTCAGGGGCACCTCAAAATGGACCTGCCGTTCATCATCAGGAATCTCCCCGAGCGAGGCAACCAAGGCGCTAACTTCTTCAGCAGAGGGTCGCACTCTAAGGCCCAAACTGCCATCAGTGACAGGTGGATTCGACACAAAAAGAGTGAAGGCTTTGGGAGGAGGCAAGTTCCAGGCTGAGTATGCCACTGGGGCACCAACATTTGACACCTTGCCTCTAAGGATCATCTCAAGTCGGTTCACCGAGTCTACAGAGGGAATTCTTCTGTTGGTAACCCGAGTTGAGTCGGCTAGGCCTCGATACAGATAAGCCGGGTATGCCCTGTCTTTCAACGGCTAAATATTCTTGAAGACAAAATCAGCAACCACAGCTTCAGCAGTCAGACCCCTCTCCTTCAGCAACCCAACTTCAGCTAGCAAAGCACCTGCCTCAGCTACCTCCTGATCAGTGGGGGACTCGGTCCAACTCGGGGTGCGAACGTCCGGCTGTCTTCCCGATCGAGGGGGGAGAGAGTTTCCATAATTCTCAACAATGAACCACTCCAAGCGCCATCCCTTGATACTGTCTTTGAGAGGGATTTCGAGATACTCAATTTTCCTCCCGCGGCGCATCTCCAAGCTAGCACCCCCAACCAACTGATGTTGTCCTCCGGCCATCCTAGGGCGACAGTGATACAAGTACTTCCACAACCCAAAATGTGGCAGCACGCCAAGAAAAGCTTCACATAAATGAATGAAAATGGAAATTTGCAGGATATAATTGGGATTCAGATGGGTCAAGTTAAGATGGTAGAAATCAAGGAGGCCGCGGAAAAAGGGAGAAATGGGAAGACCGAGGTCGCGAAGAAGAAAAGGAGCGTAAATCACGGACTCATGGGTATCCTCAGTCGGGACAGTGACCCCATGGCAAATCCGCCAAGAACAGAGCTCCCTCGGGGGAAGAACCCCGATGGACACGAGGTGGAGAAGTTCGAGCTCGGAGATGACAGACATGTGGTTACCTGCGAAAGGCAACTGGCTGTTGGGGTCGATTGGAGGAATCACCGCAACAGATGAACTCGAGGCCTTCCTCTTGGGCGCCATCTCGATTCTACCGGCGAGCAGAGTGGGAGGCGAATTGCAGAGAGGATTCGGAAGCAAGAAAGCAAGAACTAGGGCACGGAAAGCAGAGGCGGCTAAAAGCACAACACTTATGGGATATTCCCGAGCCAGATACCGTTTCAAAAAGCGCCCAGTCAGCACCCGACGGTTACTTCCAAAACGCCGGCGTGCCACGTCATCACCCGGCATTTACTTCCAAAACACCGGTGCGCCACATCATCACTCGGTTATTGTCTTCAAAGTGGCCCATGCAGCCCGCTATCGCTCGACGTTACCTCTAAAACACTGACGTCGCCCTCAAGTCACTCGGCAGTTGACTCTAAAACTCCGACATCGTGTTCAGTCACTCGGCGTCACCTCTAAAACGCTGACGTCGTCTTCAAGTCGCTCGACGTTACCTCTAAAACGCTGACGTCGCCATCAAGTCGCTCGGCAGTTGACTCTAAAACTCCGACATCGTGTTCAGTCACTCGGCGTCACCTCTAAAAAACGCTGACGTCGTCTTCAAGTCGCTCGGCGTTACCTCCAAAACGCTGACGTCGCCCTCAAGTTGCTCGGCAATTGACTCTAAAACTCCGACATCGTGTTCAGTCACTCGGCGTTACCTCTAAAACGCTGACGTCGCCCTCAAGTCGCTCGGCGTTTGACTCTAAAAACTCCGGCATCGTGTTAAGTCGCTCGGCGTTACCTCTAAAACGCCGACGTTGTCTTCAGTCGCTCGGCAGTTACCTCTAAAACTCCGACGTCGTCTACAAATCACTCGGCAGCTACCTCTAAAAACGTCGATATAATGCCAGAGTTATTTACTTACAAACTCCAAGGAAATCAACTTCACAAATAAGCAGGATAATTGGCACAGAGAAGGCAACATAATTTCTTCATTAAAGGGAAGATATCATAGTTACAAATCAACTCATTATGAGTTGATACTTCCCTACTACTACTACTACTACATTACATTATACTACTCTATACTACTACATTATACTACTTCTAATCTATACAGATATCTAAAAACCAGTGGCATTTAGCCACTGGCCTTGTTGCTGCCCTTGCTGCTGCCGCCGCCACCGCTGCTGCCGCCCCTGCTGCTGCCGTCGTCGTCACCCTTGCCACCGCCGCTGCCGCCCCTGCCGCCGCCGTCATCGTCACCACCGCCACCGCCTTCGTCGTCGTCGTCGTCCTCGCCATCGCCGCCACCGTCCTCCTTGGACGAGTCCTCCTCGTCCGAGGAGTACTCCGACTCATCCGAGCCCTCGAGCCCGGAGCGCTCGACGGCCCGGATGTAAGTCCAGACCTCTGCCGCAAGCCCCTGGGAGTCGTCTGAGTCGTCAGACGACTCACGCAGGGGGATGGGAGCCGGAGACCCCTCAGACTCAGAAGAGAACTCCTCCTCTGAGTACTCCGAGTCACCAAAATCCTCTGATGGAGGAGTCGGCTCACGCTTGCGCTTGTTGTTCTTGCCCATGGTGGAAGCAAAAGGAAGAGAAGAAAAGCAAGCAACAGAGAACAACAAGAGATGTGAAAAAGCCAGAGAGACAACGACATTATTTATAGAAGAAGAAGGCAACCGCTCACCTCCAACCACAGTCACTGAATAGTCGCAAAGCATTCAATAAGCACTTCAACCCGTCTGAAGGCACGTCAGGCGGCTGACGCCGTTTCACGCAACACAACACCCATTGGGACTCCAGTCAACAGCGCGGATGATATGATTACACCCGCCGTCACATCACATTACTACTCAGAAGCAGCCGGCTAAAACACTCAGCGTACCAAGCCGTCCCTTGCCCACACCCATTGGGGGGGGACGCCCTGGAATTATCAGTATATTTTTCAAAACTGTCACATCCGTGCAGGGCATGCAATGAATACCTCAAGACAAAAATGAGATATCAGTAAGGATCAGAGGAAAGCCAAATATAGCCGATGAAGTACAAAATATGGCCGACAGAAGCGACGTGAAGACTAGACAGAGAGCGTCCATCAAATGTCCAATCAGTCGCAAAGCAAATAAATTACATCACCTAGCAAGATATGGATGGATTGTGAACTCGGCTGCAAAAGACAAAATACATGCTGACCTCTGAAGCATAATATTGATGACATAATGCTGACCTCCAAAGCATAATGCGGGTGGCATCATGCCGACTTTTACAGGAAGAAAGGATAATCTTCAACAAAAAGACACAAAAGAAAGACCTTCGAATGGATTATCCTCAAAAATCCACTTGAAGGTCGGGGGCTGCACCCATTGGGTGCACCTTCGGTGCACCCCATGGATCACCATTTCAAGCCAAGATAGTGCCGACTTCTAAGGCATGGGACAAGATTAAAGGCAAGGCTGGCTCTCAACCAAAGAACAAGAGTAAAATAAAGATAACTTCTGATGAAGACTTTCGAGCAGATTATTTTCCAAAATCTACTCGAAGCTCGGGGGCTACACCCATTGGGTGCACCTCCGGTGCACCCAATGAAATCCAGGGTCCCACAAGAAGAAATGCCGACCTCTAAGGCACAAACATGAAGCAAGGCTCCAGTCCACGAGTGATCTAAGTAGAAGGAGACAGTAAAAAATCATTTTTACTGGACTGCTTGGAAAGCATCTCTTATCATAAATAAAGACTGCAAACTGGACCTGGGATCTTTAGGCTGATTACCTCAAAATCAACCCAAAGATCGGGGGCTTGTGGGGGACAGATATCCCCCGGGTCCACTAGAAGGATGAAAGGCCTCACGAAAGGCTCAAGGGCCCAATAAATCGTAAGGCCATTCCTTCGTGGGCCTGGGAAAGGACAATCAGTAAAGCAGGTCGACGTAAGGCCGGATTGGTGCAAACCCGGACGGCCCACAGCGTTGAGCAAGCGACCACAAGGATCTGACTTTCCCGCGCTGGAGCTCCATGCAGCGGAACCAGGCGAGGATAGGTCGGCAGAATCATAGGAAGATAGACTCAAACAGTTCGCTACCTTTTAGGTACACATAGTTATCTTATCCACGTGTATTGCCCCACGGTCGCATATATAAGGCCTAGGGGGCACCCCTTCAGAACGATCGACCCTATTACTCAGCCACCCACCTCAACTCTCCGCATTCTCAATTCAGAGAGCTACCTTGTAACCTCATTCACCAAGCATACTCCCCAGGACGTAGGGTGTTACACATCTCTAAGCGGCCCGAACCTGTAAACATTGTCCACTGTCCCTCGTGCATCTGGCACGAACCATTTTGCTACAGTCGGCGACACCGTCCTACTCCTAAAAACACCTTGAGGGGCAACCCCGGGTGTGCGGTCGGACCCAAAACACCGACAATCTACCTTTGACTTGATTGGATATTCAGACTTCGATTATGCTGGATGCAAGGTTGATAGGAAGAGTACATCAGGGACGTGCCAATTCCTAGGAAGGTCCCTGGTGTCTTGGAGTTCAAAGAAACAAACCTTCGTTGCCCTATCCACCGCTGAGGTCGAGTATGTTGCCGCAGGACAGTGTTGCGCGCAACTACTTTGGATGAGGCAAACCCTCCGGGACTTTGGGAGCAAAGTCCCACTCCTATGTGACAATGAGAGTGCAATTCGCATGGCGGATAATATTGTTGAACACAGCCGCACTAAGCACATAGACATCCGACATCACTTTCTGAGGGACCACCAGCAAAAGGGAGATATCGAAGTGTATCATGTTAGCACCGAGAACTAGCTAGCCAATATCTTTACCAAGCCGTTTGATGAGAAAACCTTTTGTAGGCTGCGTAGTGAGCTAAATGTCTTAGATTCGCGTAACTTGGATTGATCTATAGCATACATGTGTTCTATGCCTTTGATCATGTTACTTTATGCATTTATGTGATTTGTTGCTTATTTTTGGTGCTCAAGTTGTGCAAGGGATCCCCGGACCTCACAAGTCCATGTGTGAATGATGCACATATTTAGGGGGAGATGTGCTACAACTTGACCCTTTGAGACTAATCTATTTGCTTGAGTATACTTGATGTAGTCTCATAGGTGCATTGAAAGGGAAAGGTGAACTTGGACCTTGAAAAGACTTCCACTGCACTCCAGTATTAGTGTACTTATTTCCATGTTCATTCTTATGCTCTTATTGCCTTTTTTCTCTTAATTGACATTTTTGGTGAGGCAATGGGGTTAAAGGGCCAATAATGATCCCGTTTTTGTGCTTAATGCCAAAGGGGGAGAAATTAAGGCCAAAGCAAATGGATCAGCTACCACTTGTGAATTTTGAAAACAATAGAGTTATAACTTTTTATTTATCCAAAATGCTCTTATTGCAAAATTTAGTCTCTTGTGGGGGAGAATTTATGATTATGGGAAAATGGGGAGTTTTTGGCACTTGATCAATTTCACTCTTGGATTGTCTCTCTTTATACCCAAACAAGTGAGTTTGACTTAGAGATATGAAAATGAAATTGATTTGTAAAAACAAACCAAGTGGTGGCAAAGAGCGATCCAAATATAACAAATAATAGTCAAAAACAATTTAGTATTCAATTGCATTGATATTGCACTTCTTTTGGTTGCTTTTGATTGTGTTGGTATAAATCACCAAAAAGGGGGAGATTGAAAGGGAAATGTGCCTTTGGGCCATTTCTATATTGTTTTGGTGATTAAGTGCCGAACACATATTCTCTAAGTTCTAAATGTGCCCAAGATTGAAAATGTGCAAATCAAGGCATGAGGTATGTTTCTAGACTTAGTACATTGGTTTTTGTATACGAATATAATCGTCTAAGTGTTAGAAATAGAGAAAAGAAGAAAAGAAAAGAATTGCATAGGGGTTGGCTCGGTGCAGCCAAACTCAGCTCAGTCTGGCACACCGGACTGTCCAGTGCACCAGGCTGGTCTCCGGTGAACTGGTCGCTCTCGGGAAAAATCGGCGGCGTACGACTATAATTCACCGGACCGACCGGTGAGCCAACGGTCGCCAGCGCAACGGTCGGTCGCGCAATCCGCGGGCGACGCGTGGCCCGCGCCAACGGTCGGCAGGGGGCACCAGACAGTGTCCGGTGCGCCAACTGGCCCGGAGATATAACGGTCATCTGCGCCAGAATAGGAAGGAGATCGACACCGGACCGTCTACAGTGACTGTCCGGTGGCGCACCGAATGCCACCCGATAGAAGGCAAGGATGACCTTCCTTGTTGGCCTCCAACGGCTCCTAGCTGCCTTGGGGCTATAAAAGGGACCCCTATGCGCATGGAGGAGTAACCCAAGCTTACAAGAAACATTCTAATACTCCAAGACTCCAACTTCACGCATTCGATTATTTGAGATAGTGACTTGAGCTCCATTTAAGTTGTGTAATACCCAATTTGTAAGGAAAGGTAAAAGGTGAAATTATTCCCTTTATGCATGTGCACTCACTATTTATTATCACATGTGAACATCCCATTTAAAACAAAGGATTAATAAAAGTGAAACCAATAAATTGTGCATCATGCTGAGGTTTTATTTGGTGTGCATTTTGTGACAACATAAAATGACAAGAAGTATATTAAAGCCCAAAGTGGAACTTAAATATAAAAGAAATTCTAGAATTTAGAAAAGAGGAAAGAAATAAATATTATACAATACAAAATAAAATTTTAATTAAATGGCTTCCCCACACTTGGTATGATCAAATTGATAATTAGTCTGAGTACAAATGTCCCACAAAGTTGAACTTAATTGGAGGTTTTGAATTTGGAATTCAAAATAAGACAAAATAGGAAAATGAAAATATAAAAGAAAAACAATGATGTGCTCGATTGGGCCTAAGCCAACCAATTCGGCCCACTAAGTCTTTCCCCGCGCAGCCCAACTAACCTACCGGTGCCGACATGTGGGACCTCTGTGTCAGCTGCCCCATCTCACGCGCGCGCTCGATGCGGCAAAGTCCTGTGCGGCTGTGCGCGGGGACTCCTCTGACGTGTGGGCCACTGCTCCTTTCTCCGCTGGGCTCGCGCTCGTTGGATGACTGGTGGACCTGGGTTGGCAGCGCTACCCTCTCCAACGAACACCGAAGATGGCGGATCGTAGCGGAGGTCACACGGTCATGCGGCCATGGGATGGTGCACCAGCCCACCGAGATCCGCGGGGGCGTGAGCTTATAAGCCCCGTGGACTCCGCCATAGGCGCTGGAGCTTGACCGTGGAACCCATAGAGAGAGACAGAGGAGAGGGAGTGCGGGTGAAGGCTCGCCGCCACAGATAAACGACGGTGCTTGTCGTCGACCTTGTTACATAGGCCGGTCCGGGTCACTGGAGGCGCGTGGGCGGACTGCGTGGTGTGATTTTGTCCCCAAGGTTCGCCGCACAGCCATCCTCTACTGCAATCCGACGGCGCCGCAACATCCGGCCACCGCCGCGACCGTGGACTCGCACCTACGCCGCCGCTCTAGGGCTCACTGGTGGTCTGGTGGGGTTTGCCTGAGCTGGGCAGAAGTTTTGGTGGCGCGGTGGAGTTGGGAGATCGACTGTAGCACCGTCAATTTCTCACCGGAGCTGCGTCCGGTCCGCCTGCCCGCGCGACACCGTGGCCGGGCCCATGTACTACGCATCCTCGGTAAGAAACCCATCTCCAGTGTTCGTATTATCCTTCGCATGGTATAGTTCGGTTCAATTTGGTGCTTAGGGGCCGGTGATCGTCGATTGTCTTCCTCACCGGAGCTCGACGGCGGTCATGTGGGCGGCGCCACCGCGGGAGTGAGAGAGTAGAGGAAGAAAGCCTAGGGCCGTGCGATCTGCGTTGGAGGGTCGTGATTAGATCACGGCGTACCGATTCATTCTGTGAGATCTGGACCCTAGGATTCTGATCGCGCGGCGATGGGTTGATTTAGGTCACTTTGAATTCGGGGCGTAGACTTGCGATCGGACGGTCGGTGTTGGTTATCAGAGTCGCGCGAATTGCAGATCTAATCCTGTGCGCACGCCTTAAATCGGACAACCGTGATCAAACCGTACCTCTTCGCGAGCACATTAGTCAAAAGAGACCCTATGTTTTTATATAATCAACCCGCCGTCCGTTGTGGCCTGTTGTCTGAGTCGGTAGGATCTTGCACAGAGGACCCTAGCTTATGTTTAAATCTTGCGCCTAGTCCAGAGCCGGCTGTAAATTGAATAATGAATTAGAAAATAGATTTTAATATGAAAATAAATGCTAGGAATTGTATAATCCATAGAAAATTCATATGGACTCCAAATTAATCCATTTCAGTCTCTAAGATTTGGTAATATTATTTTTCATCACATAGAGACTCTGTTTCGTCATGAAAATAGTAAGAAAATTTATTTCTCACTTAATCCTATTTTAAACACATTAAACCTTTGAAAATTCATAACTTAAAATCTATAACTCCAAAAATTATGATTCCTGTTTCTAGGTTTTTATTTTAATGGGTAGATTATTACTGTGTATTTTGTTTATATGTTTGGTGTGATGTTAATTTTCTTTATGTACTGTGCTTGTTTGTATTGTGGCGAGTAGAAGAGCCTGTGATTGTGGATCATGGTGAGCAGCAGATACAAGTAGCTGAGGATGAGCTCATTGAAGGCAAGTTATGCCCTTGATCACTTTTGTTACCCAATAATGTTATTTATTATCACTATTAAATATATAGGTTTAATTTTGATGGGACCCAATAGGTCACCCTAGATTGTTTATCCCTTTACCTTGTTATCCCTGAATCACTTGGGTAGCTTTGCTATTGCTTTACATGGTTTTGGGATAATATTTCATTATATCCATGTTCCAGTTATTTTGTTATTCTATTTATGTTCATGTCAAGATCATTAATGTTAATTGGAATATGGAGCTTAACTTGAGAAACACGTGCCACCACAAGGGTTTAATGGGACGCCCTTGGTCAACTAACTAGGAAAGCTAGTGGAAGACTACCTTACCCGAAAGGGGCAAGGGCAGTAGGGGATTGCATGCAAGGAGGTTCTCGGGTTGATTTTGCTGCGATGGCGGTCAGACGGGGATTCTTGCAAGTGCTCTTCCTATAAACTGTAGCGGGTTTTCGGAAGCTAGTGGAACTTTGTAAAGGTCTCGTAGTGGATCCCTAGTCATTCACCTCGGTAGTGTCTAAGGGTCTAGCTAACCCTGGCGACATGGGATACACGACTTTTGGGTAAAGGGTACAACCTCTGCAGAGTGTAAAACTGGTATACTAGCCGAGCTCACGGTCATGAGCAGCTCAGGACTCTCTGATGATTAAATTATGGAACCTAAACTCAATTTGTCATTTGCATCTGCATGGGATTATTTATTAATTTTGTTCTATTATTTTTATTAAGGTTTGGTATCTACTTACATTTAGTAATTGCTAATAAAACTTTGACCAACTTTAAAAGCAATGCTCAGCTTTAACCTCCATTGTTGATCAGTCTTACACATCACATGAACTCCCACCTTTGGTGAGTTCATGCCACATTATTCCCCACAACTTGTTGAGCGACGATCATGTGTGAGCTCACCCTTGCTGTCTCACACCCCCCCACAGGAGAAGTACAGGTGGTTCAAGTGGAGCCACGTATCGAGGAGTTCGATTCGATCTAGGTGGCGTCTTCCAGTTGACTTTCTGGCGCCAAGGATGGATTTTAGATCCTGTTATATTTATCTTTTATTTTGTAAGACTTCTGCTATGTAATATATACTCTGATTATATTGTGACATTTATCTCTATACACTCTGTTATTATATATGTTGTCTTCTTTGGCGCATGTATGAGATGCACCCGTCTTTGTCCCTTAAAACCGGGTGTGACAGAAGTGGTATCAGAGGAAATGTTGACTGTAGGACGAAACCTAGATAGAAATGGACAAAACCCTTACCTACTTACCTTCTTCTAATTCATTCTATACTTACCTTAATCTGATTCTCTACTTATCTTAATCCTGTCTCTCCTTCTACTGTTCTACTCTGATTATTCTTATCTTTTCTATTCTAAGACTAGATGGATTTCACACCTTGGAATCCTACATTTATGACATTCTTAAGAGATAGGATACCTAAGACAAAATTTAAAACTATTTTCTCTATTAAAAAAATGTTGGTTGATTGCTCTGATGATAAATGCTTGATTTGCTTCTTTGATTGATTGAAATAGTATAGACGGGCATCTTAGCATGTACCACCATAAGGTAATGAATTAATTAGCTTTAGTAGGCGACACACTTAGCTAATAAATTCCCCAAAGTAACATGATTCATAATCACCTGCCTTGTCTACTATCCTTTCTTTCGTACCCTGTGTTTCTAACCCAGATGGGCTACCCCTATAGTGTTAGAAGAGAGCACTACAGACGTGATCCTTGGTATGTCACGGTTAAGAAAGCAAAGATAGTTTATACACTGTGCTAAAGGAACCATAGAACTCACCAGTTCCAAAGGAGAAAGATTTGAAGTTGGAATTGCAGTAACTAACGCCACCAGACTAGCGACATTCTTAGTAGATGGGAAGTTTGTTGGCGACAACATCCGTGTGGTTAAGAATTTTCCGGATGTCTTTCCAGAAGAGTTACCAGAGATGACACCATATAGGGAAGTTGAGTTTGTCATTGATCCCTTACCTGGGCTGCCCCTACTTTCAAACGGCCATACAGGATGTCCATAGAAGAACTAAAGGAACTTAAGAAGCAATTAACAGAATTACAAGAGGTTGGGTACATTCATCCAAGTTCTTCACCTTGTGAAGCGACATTTCTATTTGTATAGAAGAAAGATGGATCGCAAGGGATGTGTGTGGACTATATATCACTTAATGATGTTACTGTGAAGAACAAGTATCTGTTACCCCGCATTGAGGATTTGTTTGATCAGATGAGAGGTGCCAGGGTGTTTTCTAAGATTGACCTCCGATCGAGTTACCATCAAATGAAGATTAGACCATCGGATATCCCCAAGACGGCTTTCTCGACCCGATATGGATTATATGAGTTCACTGTTATGTCGTTTGGATTAACTAATGCACCAGCTTATTTTATGGATTTGAAGAATAAGGTGTTCATGATCTGGACAGATTCGTCGTGGTTTTCATCGACGATATTTTTATTGATTCCAAGAGTGATAGTGATCATGAGGAACATCTGAGATTGGTGCTACAGAAGCTACGAGATAATCAACTCTATGCCAAGTATAGCAAATGCAAGTTTTGGATTGACGAGGTGCCATTTCTTGGACATATCATTTCTAATGGCGGAATATCAGTGGATCCTGCTAAGGTCAAGGAGATTATGGAGTGGAGCGTACCCACTACAGTTACTGAGGTCCGGAGTTTCTTGGGGGCTTGTAGGATAGTATCGGAGATTTATTGAAGGATTTTCTGAGATTGCTAAGCCCATGACCTCACTTATGGAGAAGGGAAGAGAGTTTAAGTGGGACGAGAAATGCCAAGACAGCTTTGATCAATTGAAGAAGAGATTGATGTCGCCACCAGTGTTGGTTATGCCAGATCTACAAAAGGGATATGATATTTTTTTTTGTGATACATGTGGCCAAGTCTTGGGATGTGTGTTCATGCAAGAAGGACATGTGATCGCCTACGTGTCTCGTCAATTGCAGAAACATGAGTTAAACTACCCCACTCATGACTTAGAACTGGCAGCCGTTGTGCATGCGCTTAAGATTTGGAGACATTATATTATGTGAACCAAGTGCCAAGTGTACACAGATCATAAGAGTATGAAGTATATATTCACTTAGAAGGATCTCAACCTTAGGCAACACCGTTGGTTGGATCTTATTAAGGACTATGATTTGGAAATTCACTATCACCCGGGCAAGGTGAATTTGGTTGCAGATGCCTTGAGTCGAAAGGAGCATGTTCATTCAGCTGGTGTTGCCCAGCTACCCGATGAGATTGTTGAGGATTTCAGGACACTTAACCTGGGGATAGTTGCTCACACTGAGGGAGTTATTATTGATGTGGAACCTACCTTGGAACAAGAAATCCGCAAAGGACAAATTGGTGATGCTAAGATACAAGAGATCAAGGATCCTATTACTGAAGGTCGAGGTCCAGAATTCATGGAAGATGAGCAAGGCACCGTATGGTTCAAGGACAGGATATGTGTTCATGATATTGAAAGCCTTTGTGAGACTATTTTAAAGGAGGCCCATGACTCGGATTATTCTATTCATCCTGGTAGTACAAAGATGTATCAGGATTTGAAGCAGAAATACTGGTGGTATGGATTGAAGAGAGATGTGGATGCACATGTGGCTATGTGCGATGTATGTTAAAGAGTTAAGGTTGAACACCAGAGGCCGGCTGGACTACTACATCCACTGAAGATACCCGAGTGGAAGTGGGAAGAGATCGATATGGATTTCATTACTGGATTGCCTCGCACCCAGAAAGGATATGATGCTATATGGGTGATTGTGGATAGATTGACTAAAGTGGCTCACTTCATTCCTGTCAAGACTACTTACAAAGGCTCTCAACTGGCAAAGTTATATATGGCTCAGATTGTGTGTTTACATGGAGTACCGAAGAAGATCGTGTCTGATCGAGGTTCACAGTTTACCTCAAGATTCTGGGAAAAGTTTTCATGAGAATATGGATACAAAGTTGAATTTTAGCACAACCTACCATCCTCAGACTGATGGACAGACTAAAAGGACTAACCAAACATTGGAGGACATGTTGAGAGCTTGTGCCCTTCAGCATGGTAGTAGTTGGGACAAGAGCCTACCTTATGCTGAGTTCTCATATAATAATAGTTACCAGGCCACTCTGAAGATGTCACTGTTCGAGACTCTATATGGCAGGAAATGCAGGATTCCTCTACATTGGATCAAACTGGAGGAAAACAGTTCTTTGGATCTGAGCTGATTTAAGAAGCAGAAGAACAAGTCCGTATAATTCGAGAAAATTTGAGGGTAGCTCGAACCAGGTAAAGGAGCTATGCTGATAATAGAAGGAGACCACTGGAATTTGAGGAAGGAGATTATGTGTACCTCAAGGCGTCACCACTTCGTGGAATGAGGAGATTCAAAGTCAAGGGCAAGTTGTCCCCTCACTTCATTGGACCATTCATGATCTTTAGGCGAGTTGGGGAGATGGCATACCAACTCGAGTTACCTGCTAGTCTATCGGATGTGCACAATGTATTCCATGTGTCTCAACTTAAGAAGTGTCTCCATATCCCTGAGGAACAATTACCAATGGAAGAGCTTAGTGTTAGGGGTGATTTGACTTACACGGAGTATCCTATCAAGATTCTTGACACCTTGACTCAAGTTACAAGAAATAAGGTGATAAAGATGTGCAAAGTGCAATGGAGTCACCATGGAGAAGATGAAGCAACCTGGGAAATAGAAGAAGGGCTTCGCATAGATTTTCCCCATCTTTTCCCTAGTCCTTCCTAAATCTCGAGGACGAGATTCTTGTTAAGGGGGGTAGGATTTGTAATACCCAATTTGTAAGGAAAGGTAAAAGGTGAAATTATTCCCTTTATGCATGTGCACACACTATTTTTTATCACATGTGAACATCCCATTTAAAACAAAGGATTAATAAAAGTGAAACCAATAAAATGTGCATCATGCTGAGGTTTTATTTGGTGTGCATTTTGTGACAACATAAAATGACAAGAAGTATATTAAAGCCCAAAGTGGAACTTAAATATAAAAGAAATTCTAGAATTTAGAAAAGAGGAAAGAAATAAATATTATACAATACAAAATAAAATTTTAATTAAATGGCTTCCCCACACTTGGTATGATCAAATTGATAATTAGTCTGAGTACAAATGTCCCACAAAGTTGAACTTAAATGGAGGTTTTGAATTTGGAATTCAAAATAAGACAAAATAGGAAAATGAAAATATAAAAGAAAAACAGTGATGTGCTCGATTGGGCCTAAGCCAACCAATTCAGCCCACTAAGTCTTTCCCCGCGCAGCCCAACTAACCTACCGGTGCCGACATGTGGGACCTCTGTGTCAGCTGCCCCATCTCACGCGCGCGCTCGATGCGGCAAAGTCCTGTGCGGCTGTGCGCGGGGACTCCTCTGACGTGTGGGCCACTGCTCCTTTCTCCGCTGGGCTCGCGCTCGTTGGATGACTGGTGGACCTGGGTTGGCAGCGCTATCCTCTCCAACGAACACCGAAGATGGCGGATCGTAGCGGAGGTCGCACGGTCATGCGGCCATGGGATGGTGCACCAGCCCACCGAGATCCGCGGGGGCGTGAGCTTATAAGCCCCGTGGACTCCGCCATAGGCGCTGGAGCTTGACCGTGGAACCCACAAAGAGAGACAGAGGAGAGGGAGTGCGGGTGAAGGCTCGCCGCCACAGATAAACGACGGTGCTTGTCGTCGACCTTGTTACATAGGCCGGTCCGGGTCACTGGAGGCGCGTGGGCGGACTGCGTGGTGTGATTTTGTCCCCAAGGTTTGCCGCACAGCCATCCTCTACTGCAATCTGACGGCGCCACAACATCAGGCCACCGCCGCGACCGTGGACTCGCACCTACGCCGCCGCTCTAGGGCTCAGTGGTGGTCTGGTGAGGTTCGCCTGAGCTGGGCGGAAGTTTTGGTGGCGCGGTGGAGTTGGGAGATCGACTGTAGCACCGTCAATTTCTCACCGGAGCTGCGTCCGGTCCGCCTGCCCGCGCGACACCGTGGCCGGGCCCCTGTACTGCGCATCCTCGGTAAGAAACCCATCGCCAGTGTTCGTATTATCCTTCGCATGGTATAGTTTGGTTCAATTTGGTGCTTAGGGGCCGGTGATCGTCGATTGTCTTCCTCACCGAAGCTCGGCGACGGTCATGTGGGCGGCGCCACCGCGGGAGTGAGAGAGTAGAGGAAGAAAGCCCAGGGCCGTGCGATCTGCGTTGGAGGGTCGTGATTAGATCACGACGTACCGATTCACTCTGTGAGATCTCGACCGTAAGATTCTGATCGCGCGGCGATGGGTTGATTTAGGTCACATTGAATCCAGGGCGTAGACTTGCGATCGACCGTTCGGTGTCGGTTATCAGAGTCGCGTGAATTGCAGATCTAATCCTGTGCGCACGCCTTAAATCGGACAACCGTGATCAAACCGTACCTCTTCGCGAGCACATTAGTCAAAAGAGACCCTATGTTTTTATATAATCAACCCGCCGTCCGTTGTGGCCTGTTGTCTGAGTCGGTAGGATCTTGTGCAGAGGACCCTAGCTTATGTTTAAATCTTGCGCCCAGTCCAGAGCCGGCTGTAAATTGAATAATGAATTAGAAAATAGATTTTAATATGAAAATAAATGCTAGAAATTGTATAATTCATAGAAAATTCATATGGACTCCAAATTAATCCATTTCAGTCTCTAAAATTTGGTAATATTATTTTCTATCACATAGAGACTCTGTTTCGTCATGAAAATAGTAAGAAAATTTATTTCTCACTTAATCCTATTTTAAACACATTAAACCTTTGAAAATTCATAACTTAAAATCTATAACTCCAAAAATTATGATTCCTGTTTCTAGGTTTTTATTTTAATGGTTAGATTATTACTGTGTATTTTGTTTATATGTTTGGTGTGATGTTAATTTTCTTTATGTACTGTGCTTGTTTGTATTGTGGCGAGTAGAAGAGCCTGTGATTGTGGATCATGGTGAGCAGCAGATAGAAGTAGCTGAGCAGGAGCTCATTGAAGGCAAGTTATGCCCTTGATCACTTTTGTTACCCAATAATGTTATTTATTATCACTATTAAATATATAGGTTTAATTTTGATGGGACCCAATAGGTCACCCTAGATTGTTTATCCCTTTACCTTGTTATCCCTGAATCACTTGGGTAGCTTTGCTATTGCTTTACATGGTTTTGGGATAATATTTCATTATATCCATGTTCCAGTTATTTTGTTATTCTATTTATGTTCATGTCAAGATCATTAATGTTAATTGGAATATGGAGCTTAACTTGAGAAACACGTGCCACCACAAGGGTTTAATGGGACGCCCTTGGCCAACTAACTAGGAAAGCTAGTGGAAGACTACCTTACCCGAAAGGGGCAAGGGCAGTAGGGGATTGCATGCAAGGAGGTTCTCGGGTTGATTTGCTGCGATGGCGGTCAGACAGGGGATTCTTGCAAGTGCTCTTCCTATAAACTGTAGCGGGTTTTCGGAAGCTAGTGGAACTTTGTAAAGGCCTCGTAGTGGATCCCTAGCCATTCACCTCGGTAGTGTCTAAGGGTCTAGCTAACCCTGGCGACATGGGATACACGACTTTTGGGTAAAGGGTACAACCTCTGCAGAGTGTAAAACTGGCATACTAGCCGAGCTCACGGTCATGAGCAGCTCAGGACTATTTGATGATTAAATTATGGAACCTAAACTCAATTTGTCATTTGCATCTGCATGGGATTATTTATTAATTTTGTTCTATTATTTTTATTAAGGTTTGGTATCTACTTACATTTAGTAATTGCTAATAAAACTTTGACCAACTTTAAGAGCAATGCTCAGCTTTAACCTCCATTGTTGATCAGTCTTACACATCACATGAACTCCCACCTTTGGTGAGTTCATGCCACATTATTCCCCACAACTTGTTGAGCGATGATCATGTGTGAGCTCACCCTTGCTGTCTCACACCCCCCCACAGGAGAAGTACAGGTGGTTCAAGTGGAGCCACGTATCGAGGACTTCGATTCGATCTAGGTGGCGTCTTCTAGTTGACTTTCTGGCGCCAAGGATGGATTTTAGATCCTGTTATATTTATCTTTTATTTTGTAAGACTTCCGCTATGTAATATATACTCTGATTATATTGTGACATTTATCTCTATACACTCTGTTATTATATATGTTGTCTTCTTTGGCGCATGTATGAGATGCACCCGACTTTGTCCCTTAAAACCGGGTGTGACAAGTTGTGAACTCCGTGCGTTGTGTTTTGAGCTCAAGTTGTGACTTGTGTGCGTGATTGTGCTGTGGATTTGAGTCTTGTGTGTGTTGCTCTCCCCTCCCTTACTTCTGTGCTTCTTTTGTGATCATCATTGTAAGGGCGAGAGGCTCCAAGTTGTGGAGATTCCTCGCAAACGGGAGAAAGACTAAGAAAGGAAAAACCGTGGCATTCAAGTTGATCATCAGATCACTTGAAAGGGGTTGAGTGCAACCCTCGTCCATTGGGACGCCACAACGTGGAAGTAGGCAAGTATTACTTGGTCGAACCACGGGATAAAAATCGCGTGTCTTGTGTGCTCTCTCTGTGATTGTTTTGTCCACAAGAACTTGCTTCTAAACTACTTAGTCGCACTAGGATTTCTATAACCAAGTTTTGTGGCTATTTAGTATTGAATTTTACAGGATCACCTATTCACCCCCCCTCTAGGTGCTCTCAGGTAACCACTAGATCTTGAGCTGCTCATTTCTGTGAACATTACTCTTTTGTTTCCTCTATTGAACCATACATGATAGAGGATGCACTAAGATATCCAGATTGGGTGGTGGCTATGCAAGAGGAGCTCAACAACTTCACGAGGAATGAGGTATGACATTTAGTTTCACGTCCTAATCAAAATGTTGTAGGTACCAAATGGGTATTCCGCAACAAGCAAGATGAGCATGGTGTGGTGACAAGAAACAAAGCCTGACTTGTGGCCAAAGGTTATTCACAAGTCGAAGGTTTGGATTTCGATAAAACCTATGCACCCGTAGCTAGGCTTGAGTCAATTCGTATATTACTTGCCTATGCTACTTACCATGACTTCAAGCTCTATCAAATGGACGTGAAAAGTGCCTTCCTCAATGGACCCATCAAGGAAGAGGTCTATGTTGAGCAACCTCCCGGCTTTGAAGATAGTGAGTACCCTAACCATGTTTACAAACTCTCAAAGGCACTTTATAGGCTCAAGCAAGCCCCAAGAGCATGGTATGAATGCCTGAGAGATTTTCTTATCACTAATGGCTTCAAAGTCGGTAAAGGCGATCCTACTCTCTTCACTAAAACTGTTGCAAAAGACTTGTTTGTATGCCAAATTTATGTTGATGATATTATATTTGGGTCTACTAACAAGTCAACTTGTGAAGAGTTTAGTAGGATTATGACACAGAAATTCGAGATGTCTATGATGGGGGAGTTGAAGTATTTTCTTGGATTTCAAATGAAGCAACTCCAAGAGGGCACCTTCATCAGCCAAACCAAGTACATTCAAGGTATACTAAGAAGTTTGGGATGAAGAATGGCAAACCCATAAAGACACCCATGGGAACCAATGGGCATCTCGACCTCGACACGAGAGGTAAATCCGTAGATCAAAAGGTATATCGGTCGATGATAGGATCTTTACTTTACTTATGTGCATCTTGACCGGATATTATGCTTTCTGTATGCATGTGTGCAAGGTTCTAGGCAAATCCTAAGGAAGTTCACCTTAGGGCCGTGAAAAGAATCATGAGATATTTAATTTACACTCCTAAGTTTGGGCTTTGGTACCCCAGGGGATCTACATTTGATTTAATCGGATATTCTGATGCTGATTATGCAGGGTGTAAAATTGATAGAAAGAGAACATCAGGGACTTGTCAGTTTCTAGGAAGATCCCTGGTGTCATGGGCTTCCAAGAAACAAAACTCCGTAGCTCTTTCCACCGCCGAAGCCGAGTACATTGTCGCAAGCCATCGTTGCGCGCAATTACTTTGGATGAGGCAAACCTTTAGGGACTATGGCTACAAATTGAGCAAAGTCCCTCTCCTATGTGATAATGAGAGTACAATCCGCATGGCGGATAATCCTGTTGAACACAACCGCACTAAGCACATAGACATCCGGTATCACTTTCTGAGAAATCAACAACAAAAAGGGGATATCGAAATTGCTTATGTTAATACCCACAACCAATTAGTCGATATCTTTACCGAGCCACTAGATGAGAAAACCTTTAGCAAACTTAGAAATGAGCTAAATATACTTGATTCTCGAAACTTTGATTGAAACATTGCACACATAGCTAATTTATATACCTTTGACCATGTCTCTTTCACTTGGTGCAAATGCATATTTCTTATTCTTCTTCTGCCAAGACTACGACTAATGTGTTTTCAAGTGTATTTCTATACTAAGTCGTAGATTGAAAGGGAAATGGAGCTTTCGGCAAAAACAAGGCTTCCACTCCAACTCTGACGGTATCATTTAACCTTTGCCATTACTCCTACAAATCTCAATGGTATGAGTCTTCACTCGTATTAACTTTACCATTTGGGAGAAAATATTAGGCCCCAAAGGGGAGGAAATTGTAAAAGGGCTTTCAATTTCTCCGTTTTGGCGCTTAATGCCAAGGGGGGAGAAAATATTAGGCCTAAAGCAAAAGGACCGCACCACCATTTCAAAAAATTTCGAAATGAAGTTTTAATTAGTAAATTTCAATTGGTGTATTTTTCAATTAGGATCTAATTTACAAGTGATATGTGAAAGTAGAATTTCAAATTGGTATCTATTTCAAAACCCTCTTGAAAGCTAAGAGGAGAATTTCATTCAGGGGGAGTTTTTAAGTAGTCAAAGGAAAAGCATTTGAAACAAGGGGAGGAATTTCAAATCCTAAAAATGCTTCTTGCAATCACATTCTTATACCTTTGACTATTTGCAAAAAGAATTTGAAAATATTTTCCAAATGATTTGCAAAAAAACAAGTGGTGCAAATGTGGTCCAAAATATTAAATAAAAGAAAGGCAATCCATTCACTCTTATTCTTAGTGATACTTTCAATTGGTTTAACTCCATGTAACTTATGCACAATCTTCTCAATTGCAAACTAGTTACATTTTTGTAGTTTATATTTGCTTTGGTTTGTGTTGGCATCAATCACCAAAAAGGGGGAGATTGAAAGGGAAATAGAGTTAACCATTTCCTATTATTAATTTTGGTGGTTGACGACCAACACAAACACATGGACTAACAAGTTTGTCTAGAATTCATGTATTACAGGTGCATAAGGTTCAACACAAATCGAAAAAGAAATCAAGTTAGGGAATCAATAAAAAACCGGAGCAAAACCTTGAGTGTGCTGAAAGATGGCGCACCAGACTATCCAGTGTGCCACTAGACAGTGTCCGGTGCACTAGGGCCGTACAAATGCAAACCAGCCACTCTCGGGAATTCCAGGACGCGCTCCGCTATAATTCACCGGACTGTCCGGTGTGCCACCAGACTGTCCGGTGAGCCAGCGGAGCAACGACTCCCTGCGCCAATGGTCGACTCTGCAAAAGCTACAGTGAGCAACAGTACCACGGCAGAAGTCAGAGCAGCAAAGTCAGAGGGCACCGGACTGTCCGGTGCAGCAAGACAATAAAGGCTCCAACGGTCGACCAGCTCCGAACCCTAACTGTTGCGCTGACGTGGCACACACCAGACAGTGCACAATGGTTGTCCGATGGCGCACCGGACTGTCCGGTGCACCCATCGCCAGCAGCCTCCACCAACAACTATGAAAGTGGTTGGGGGCTATAAATACCCCCCAACCACCTCATTCATATTAATCCAAGTGTTCTGAACATCACATTCAATACTAGAGCAAAAGACTCCACTCCAAGGCACATTCAGTAGATCAAATCCTCTCTAAGCCACCAAATCAACTCAATTCCATTAGGGACTTGAGAGAGGGTGTTCTGTTTTCGTTTGGTTGCTCTTGTCGCTTGGATTGGCCTTTTTCCCCTTCTATTTCTCAAGTGACTTGTAATCGAAGCAAGAGACACCTAATTGTATGGTGGTCCTTGCAGGGTCTAAGTGACCCAAGAGATTAAGGAAAAGGCTCACTCGGTCTAAGTGTTCGTTTGAGAGAGGGAAATGATTGAAATAGACCCGGTCTTTGTGACCTCCTCAACAGGGACTAGGTTTTTTGGAACCTACCCCGGTAAAACAAATCATCGTGTTCACTCGCCTTGATTCTTGTTTGATTTGTTTTCCCCTCTCTAACGCTTCCTTGCTCGTGTGAATTTGAGTTGGCTCCCATTTGTCATCCGCGATCCATGAGCAAAACTTAGCAAGAGATACATTCTTTTGGACTTGAATTTATTTCTAACGCTAACCCCTGACCTTAGTGTGTGTTTATGTTTATAAATTTCAGGTTTCTCCTATTCACCCCTCTTTAGGCGACTTTCACTTCTAAGTAGCACATTCAGGTCCCGGGTTCGATCCCCCTCGGGGCGAATTTCGGGCTTGATTAAAACAATCCCCTTACTGTGCTCTGCCCGCTTCTGGCTTACGTCCAGCGCACCACCCTCCAGTTGAGCCATTGCAGAGTGGACGATGATGACCCGTTAGTGATGAGGGCCAGGGTTCAGAGATTTTCTTGGCCGGAACCTTGTTTCGATTTTTCTTAATGTAATATCGGGAGGACGGTCTTTTCCTTCATATCAGAAATAATAAGAGTGAAAAGATGATGGACTAGCTCATTCCTCAAACTAAACACCCCATTATATATCACTAGCTAATTGAATAATTGAAGGATAGTACCATCTATAGAAGAGCGGGTAGCTATATGGCTTTAGGATCCCACGTGATGTCAACAAGTTTTTTTACAATTCATTCAGCGTGCTTTATTGATTAAGAATGGTTACGACATTGTTTAACTAAAATTTAAAAATAAAACTAGAGGACTCACCATCTCAAATGAAATTTATCTTAGACTAACAACATAGGCCTGGTGTCCACAGAAGTGACATAACAGTAGATATGGCAACCACTAAAGAAGGACATCTCCGACACTTTGCTACTATCGAAGGCATGCATATGCAGATGGCTTCACGATCAAGATAATATTAGGGATAGGGTCGTTTGGTCTTAGCTAACGGGATCTATGGTTTGGCTAACATGTAAACTCTCTTGTCTCTTGTTCCATAAAAGGAGAAGCAGAGTAATAATTGAGAGAGATTGGACACAAACACATCAAAGCACAAAAGTTCAAATTCGATCCTACCAAACTAAAGAGGTCACCTCACATCATCCAAGGAGTACAATAATAAAGACATGCATAAAGGGCGAATACAAGCCCTCGCCCATCCGGTCCATGGCCTAGGGCATGGGTGATACACCTCTAATTATCTTTATTGACGTAAGACCAAAATGCATTAAAGGTCCAATAGATCTAACGGCTAGTTTGAAAAACTCATTTTCCAAAGGATTTTTATTTTACCAAGGGAAATTAGTTCATTTTCTCATGGTAAAATAAGAACCTCTTAGAAAAATGGAGTTGCCAAACTAGTTCTAATAGATTGGTACAAGACATGATCGTATGCCCGATGCATGCTCCTCGTTCTCAGGATACCATGTGGCAATCCATCAGTTGTTGGCTTCTCAGGTTTTGTTTGGAACAAAGTTTTTGAAAACCACAGTTTTCGAAATACTACAATATACTTCAGTCATGACAATACTACGGTTTAAAATACTAGAGTTTTGAAAGCTGAGGTACAGATCTAAGTTTAGAATACCTTAAAACAACTATAGTATTTGTAATACTTCAGTTTTGAAAACAGATATTTTAGCTAGCTTGTCAAACATCATTCTATATATAATATTGTAGTATTTGAGAATACTGCAGTTTTTTAGAACACCTTTCTGCTAGTGCATGTGGCTTTTTTCCAACAGTCGTTGGCTACCTAGTGTTTTGCCCAGTTCCTCCATACGTGCACATGAATACATGAATGCCCTAAGTGGATTTCACCAGATACTTTTATAAGCAAGCGATACGTAAGTATTGTTTGAGGCAGGATTGGTTGCCTGGCCCAAGGGAATGATGCTTTGCAAGGGCTGCCTTTTTCATTTATTCTGATTAACTCTATTGTGAAGATGATAATGATCTAATTTCAATATCTATTGCATGCCATAAAACTTCACATATGTATTACCCATATGATTGTATATTGTGGAATTTATGGATGTCTATAGCAACACATGAGTACTGAACTAGAAATTATTAAACATATGTATTCCATTAAGCATTGATGCACCAAACCATTGGCCATATATGACAATTAATTATAATATGCACCCAAACGAGGTCCTTGCTCTATTTAATAGCACCATTGTAATTAAGCTAGACCATGGATAACACAACTACATGTATATGCTTATTATGTTCAATTATAACAAGTAAAATAAAAAATACACCATTTTTTTAAACTTAGCCTCTTTATGTTTCCTTGATTAGATAATTGACTAGTGTATTGCTGCAGCAGTGAGCTATATACTTCAAGCAATTTTGCCTCCTTCTGTTCATGTGCAACTTTGAGTTGTAACCTTGAGATTTCTAGTTGAGTTTCAACCACTTTTTCACGCTCTTGTTTACGGTCATGTTGCACTTCAACAATTTTGTTTATGTTATCACCAAGGCGAGCAATACCATCCAAAACCTCTTCTGCCTTGTGCTTACCATTCCTTTGAGCCTTGGATGCATCTCTTCCTATAGGACGTTGCAAGGAAAGTTGATCTCTGTCTTCAGTGATGTCAATGGTATGGCTCTGACCTTTTTACTTATCCATCTGTGAGATTTTAGTTAGCTTGTTAAACAACATTCTGTATATAATATGGTAGTATTTGAGGATATTGCAATATTTGAGAACACCTTTCTGGTAGTGCATGTGGTGGTTATCCAACAGTCGTTGGCTACGACCAGTGTTTTGCCCAGTTCCTCCATACGTGCACATGAATGCACGCACAACACCGTACATCATTTTCGGCGGCCATTATTATTTTTGGTGACCAGGACTCAGTCGCCGAAAGTAATAACTTATTTTCGGCGGCCAGGGTCAACTGTCGAAAATAAGCTTATTTTCGACGACCGAGCCTTGGCCGCCGAAAATTAGCCTTTTAAAACGGCCGGCTAGCTCCTTTTTTCCTCCTGTTTCCTCTCGACGCCGGCTTTCTCTGCCTGCACAGCTCGTCCCCGCTGCCCCGGTCTCTCTTCGACCACGCTGCCCTCGCCCTGGCCCACTGCGTCGCCCCCGTCTCGCCGCTCCCGTCGCCCGGCAGCCGTCGAGCTCTCGTCCCGCCACCGCTCCAGGCGCCGAGCCCTTCTCCATCAAATGTTATTTTTTCATATTTTATTCATATTTTCGGCGACCATTATTTAATTGTTGTCGAAATTTATATATATTTGTAATTATGTTTGTTTGATTAGCATGTGCGATTAGTATTATTATTTAGTTCAATTTCATTAATGTATTAGTGGTATACGTGGTTCAGTAATTAGGGGTGTATTGTATTTGTGGCATTACTTTCATATTAATATGTGATACTATTATATTATTAGTTTTATATGTACATTATATTGGTATGGCGTACAATTGCATTATTAGTGGTATGTGGTACTTAGTCTGATTTGATTAATATTATATCATTCCTTGTTTTATATATAAATAATATATTGTTTAGTGGTAACGAGGTTATACTACCATAATTTTCTTTGGGTCCTGCTAGCTTGTGGGTTTAGAACCTATCCTTGCCTATAGATGTAGGACCGATACCTTTGATGAAGTTAAATAATGTTTTTACGATATGGTCCGATTTAACAGTCTCAAGCATGGCTGAAGATCATGCATGTATGTACAATGGTTGGAGTAGGAATGGACGTCATTCTGATGTTTGGATAGCCAAGACCAAAGATTTCGTGACCATGTATTCTCCTTGTCATTAACCGGCACTATCAGATGCCCTTGTAGGCGGCACGCAAACAATATATTCCTTAATAAGGAAAGAGTTAGTCTAGATCTTTGTCAGTTTAGATTTATGCTCGGATATGAGGTGTGAGAACATCATGATGAGTTAGTACCCAACCCGAATTTAGAAGATGAGGAGAACAATGATTGGGCTGGCGATGATGTGAGAATAAACCTAAGCTAGATTCACTACGTCCAGAGTTAAACCTAAGCTCCGAGGATCCTACCACACCCGAGGTTTCTAGATTTTTTAAACTACTAAAAGACTTTGAAGTGCCGTTGCATGAACACACGGATGTGAGAATACTCGCTTTTGTGACACGACTCATGGCCATTAAGTCCAAGTATTTTTTCTTGAACAACTGTTACAATGAGATTTTAAAGTTATTAGGAAAAGTGCTGCTAAAGCCCAATAAGTTGCCTAAAGATATGTACCATTCAAAGACAATTATCAAAGGTCTCGGTATGAAATATGAAAAGATTGATGTGTGCAAAATTATTGTATGGTTTTCATGAAGGAGCGAAAAATAGTGAAATCTCCGATGAGCTATGTAGTCAAGCAGCCGTTGAGCATACGGTTAGTTGTTGTTAGGATTAATATTTTCTTGCCATATAGCTATACATTATATGTGTGTTGAACCTTCATATTGTATTGCATGAGACTTACGGACAGGAGATGGTTAGGAAGTATAGAGAAGACTATGATTAGCGAGGAGTGCCTACCATCGATGCTGAAGTTGTGCGTTCTATTGGTGGAAAGGCCCATGGACGATATGAACTTGTGATTTTTTTCAACAATATTGAAACTATGACCGAATAACTGATTTTCTTATTTTTCAAGATATTCTATGTTTACTGGTGTGATTGATCGACAGAGTTGCGATCTTGTGGCGGCTCCTCGTCGCATGCGAGTTGTGGTAGCAGTCATAGTCGGCGCTCGAGCATGGAGTACGCTATGAGGGAGCAACAAGAAAGGTTTCGTGAAGAGTTGCGGCAACAACAAATGATATTACTCCAACAACAATCAGAGTACATGGATGCTTACAACACACAGGCACAACAAGCAATGAACGTGATTGTCTTATTTGTTCTCAACACGGTCACATATTTATCGTATAACTAATATATTTGTCGGCGTTTCGACCCCGGGGGGTCCCTGGACCGACGAGTAAAATTGTCGTTGCGTGCCCCAGCCCAGATGGGTTGGCGTGAGACGGAACATGACGGGGGGGGGGGGGGGGGGAACCTCGGCTCGTGTTATCCTGCGCCAGAGTAGGTGCGCTTGCAGTAGGGGTTACAAGCGTTCGCGAGGGAGAGAGGGAGTCCCGCGCGACCACCCTCCCGTATGAGGGCCCTGGCCCTTCCTTTTATAGATGCAAGGAGAGGGTCCAGGTGTACAATGGGGGTGTAGCAATATGCTAACGTGTCCGGCAGATAGAAGCCAGAGCCCTATGTACATGCCAACGTGGCTGTCAGAGAGGTGCTAGAGCCCTGTGTACGCGGTGTCGTGGCCGTCGGAGGAGCGTTTGAGCCCTATAGAAGCACAGCTGTCGGGGCTGTTGGGACCTTGCTGACGTCTCCTTGCTTCTGTAAGGGGCTGAGAGCCACCGTCGTCATGGACGCATGCGGGGAGCCATCATTACTTGTTACCGGGGCGAGCCTGGATGGGACGTCGGTCTTGTTCCCCCGTAGCCTGAGATAGCTAGGGGTAGGGTAATGATGTACCCCCTGTGGCGTGGTCGGTCCGAGCCCAAGGTCGGGCGAGGTGGAGACTCCTCCTGAGGCCGAGGCCGGGGTCGGGCGAGGACACGATTCCTTTCGAGGTCGAGGTTGAGGCCGGGCCCTGGGGTCGGGCAAGGCGGAGACCACCTTCCGAAGCTGAGGCGGGGGCCGAGCCCTGGGGTTGGGCGAGACGGAGACTTCTCCTGAGGCCGAGGCCCAAGGTCGGGCGAGGCAGAGCTTCCTGTGGCGCCTGAGGCTGGACTCAGCTGCTGTCAGCCTCACCCTGGCAGGTGGCACAGCAGTCGGAGAGGGACGAGCGGCGCTGTTTTCTTGTCAGGTCAGTCAGTGGGAGGGCGAAGTGACTGCGGTCACTTCAACCTTGCCGACTGAGGCACGCGTGTCAGGATAAGGCGCCAGGCGGTCCTTGCATTGAATGCGCCTGCGATACGGTCGGTTGGTGAGGTGATTTGGCCAAGGTTGCTTCACAACGAAGTCTGCCCGAGCTGGGCTTCGGGCGAGTCGAGGGTGCGTCCGTTGCTGAGGAGGCCCTCGGGCGAGGCGTGAATTCGCCTGGGACTACTGTTCTCGCCCGAGGCTGGGCTCGGGCGAGGCGAGATCGTGTCCCTTGAGTATACGAAGCCTTGACCTGAATTGCGCCCATAAGTCTCTGCAGTTTGCACTGATGGTGATTACCAGTCGAGTTTAGGAGTGTTGGGGGTACCCCTAATTATGGTACCCGATAGTAGCCCCCGAGCCTTAAAGGGAGTGTTGGTACTCGCTTGGAGGCTTTGTCGCACTTTTTTGCAAGGGGACCGACCTTTCTCGGTTATATTTTGTTCCGGTGGGTGCGCGCGAGCGCACCCGCCGGGTGTAGCCCCCGAGGCCTCAGAGGAGTGGTTTGACTCCTCAGAGGTCTTAATGCCTTTCGTGATGCCTTGGCCGGTCTGGTTGTTCCCTCATGCGAGCTGATCGTAGCCCGGGTGCATGGTCGGGTTCCGAGTTTTCAGGCTGGTTTGTTGACGCTGTCAACGGTTTGGCCGTAGCCGGGTTTGCGAGAGCAGCCCCCGAGCCTCTGCACGGAGCGAGAGGACGATCAAGGACCGACTCAACTTTTATGATACGCCCCTTCGTCGCCTTTCCGCAAGGAGGAAGGGGGGGGGGAAGCGCCATGTTGCCCTCGGAGGGCGCCGAACATGGTGTCTCCAGTGAGTTGCTAACGGGTGATCCAAGTGGACGCATGTGCCCCGTTCGATAAGGGTCGGCTAGTGGCCCAGAGGCGCGCTCCAAAAGTACCTGCAGGTGATTTGCCAGACTCGGTCCCATTCGATAGGGTCTGAGGGCTCGATGCCTCCCTCTGATGGGATTCCGTTACAAAATCGCTCTTGCTGGTCTCGGAAATGTCCTAGGGTACCTCGGGAGCGTAGCCCGAGCCTCGTCCATGTATCAAACGTACCCAGAGTCATCCCTCGCTCTGCGTGCTCTGGGGCGTCTGTCGAACCCTTACGAGGGGCCAGCCTTCAAACCTCTGATCAGTAGTGGGCGCGGAGCCCGAGTGCTCTGAGGCGGCTGTCGAACCCTTCCGAGGGGCCAGCCTTCGAACCTTTGATCAGTAATGAGCCAGAAGCCCGAGTGCTCTGGGGCGGCTGTCGAACCCTTCCGAGGGGCCAGCCTTCAAACCCCTGATCAGTAGGAGGGCCCGGGGCCCGCTTCCTTCGTGGAGAAGGATCCCTTTCGAAATATCCCCTTTCCTGGTCCCTGTAGCAAGAGAGAGAAAGGGGAAGAGGATACGAAATTAAACGGTGTGGCGCACCTTTTTTGACACTGTCATCATGGCGGAGATGAAACGACGCCCGCTTCGCCTGCCAAAGGTGTCGCTTGCCCTGCCGCGAAGTTAATGCGACGGGACGGGTGGTTCGCGGGGCGGTCGTTGCGCGAGCCGTTCGAGGGACAAAACACGGGCGCGTCATCTTCACGCCGTGGGAGAGGGCTCCCCTACTGCTCCAGGAGGGGACGTGAGCCTGTAGACGACTTGATTGCTGCTTCCGCTCGCCTGCTGTCGCCATTACTGCCGGCCCAGTTTTGGCCATATCGACCGTCGCGCCTCCCCCCGCGGCTGACTGACCCGTGACCGATGTGCTCGATTGGCACTATTGGGCCACGCGCAGGGTTGCCTCGAGTCGCGGCACTGGTTCTGCAGGTGAGAAGGCGCGGCATTGGCGCAAGTGGCGGTGCAGTTTTTCGCACGTAGTAACCGGCGCGCCGGTTACATGACGTGTGGGCCTGGGCCTCCATACTGGATGCGTCGAAGTCGAAGGGGTGCGTCTCCGTGGTGCGGTTGCACGCCACCTGCATGGCGGTCCGCCCTTTCAACCGTTGGTTTCGGCGAGGATGGAGGAGTGCTTGTAACCGCGGGGCGGTTACACGCTCCGCGCGCGGCGGTTTGGCTTCTTCTGTTCCGGGCCAGCTTGCATGACGTGTGGGACCCAACCCCCGTGTCGTAGGGGGAGGACCCTGGAGCACATCAGTGAAGACTTAGTCCGCGACGCCTGAGGACGTGAGTGGGGAGAGCCGCCTTTAAAAAGGGATCGACCCCCCGGGTGGTAGCCATGCCTTCGCACTCCCCTCATGCATCGCATCCCTCCACCTTCCGAGCCCCCGGATGGGGAGCGCCCGCGTTGCCTTCGTCTTGTTGTTGGAGGAGCGCAACCTTACGGAGGTGGGCACCCTTCAGCCATCGCTCGGCTTCAAGGATTTTCATCAGGCAACCCGGCTGCATTCCCTCACCGATGGTCACCTAGGATGGTGACCACCAGTTCGATGGTGGGGAGAAGCAAGCCGGGCTGCGGCCTCTGCCCCACCCTCAGCTTCAAGGATCTTCATCATCCTTGCTGGGGAGGAGGGCGAGGCGAGCCGGGGCTTGCCCTCGCGTGGGCTGGCGACCGGCTTCTTCCTCCGGCATCTAGGGGTGGAAACCATCCTCCAGCTCTATGGAGGAGGCGTCCTCCAGCCATGCGGGGGAAGGCAAACTGCTGCTACCTGGCCAGGGTGCAGCACTCTGTACTCCGTCCGGGCGACTGCGACCGGCTGCACCAGGGGGTCACACAACACGTCGTACGCCGCGAGGGTGATACTCGTGTTCTGAGATGGTCCCGTTCTCGTTCTTGCGGTGAGGACGGGAGTGAGGACCTGCCGGTGCGCTTTGGGGCGGCCGGTGCTCGCTGGTGCGGTGCTGGTGGGCAGGTGGCTGCCGTCGTCGGTGCTGAGGTGGTGGCAGCCAGAGAAGGTTTCTCCGCCGACGAGATCGTCGGCGCCACCTGCGGTCGGACCTCCGGCTCTTCGGCCTTGGCGGCTTGTCCTCGCCCCTCGTGTGGGGACGTGGGCGAGGGACCTCCAGCAGCAGCGTTTGCCCTGAGGCTGTCACTGCAGCTGTCTTGCCGTCTGAGACGGAGGTCGTTGACGCTGCTGCAGGGGTTGGCGGCGAGCCACCCGGAGTTTGTCGTCCCGCAGGCCCTCCGGCGTGGAGGTTGTTCATACCCGTGGGAGTGGAACCGGAATTTCGTTTGTAATGGCACCTTGAGTGTCGGTGTTTGTTCATTGTGGCTGTCGAGGCCTGAACATCTAGGTATTTGAGTGTAATACCATGTTTCTTCCTCATTTCGAGCACTAGGACTCGCCTGTCGGCTAGCTGAACCGCTTAACCGAGTGTGAGTTGCCCTGTGCGGAAGGTGACGAGTGAGGTATCCGTATCCCGGAGGTGTAGGAGTCCCTCGGCTCGGTCGGCCTTGCCACCCAAGGCTTCTCTTGCTCAGTTATAGAACCCTCGGCTGCTCTGCGATGAGCCGGAGCCGGAGGCAGCGATGTCAGCGTGGACAGAGGCGGAGTCGGCTCGAGAAGAAGCTTCGTTGGCCCGGGAGCACGTGGCCTCCCTGGCCGAGGAGGTGTAGCAGCGGCGGCTGGAGCTTGGCCAGGTCGTCCGCTGGCGGGACCAACCTCGGAGTCAGGCTGCCGAGGCCATGAGCCGGGCTGATGTCCTCGGGGGACAGCTGGCTGAGGCTACAGAGCGGCCGGTCGAGGTGTTTGCCCGGGCCGGGACCCTTACGGAGACCTTGGCTATGATGGCCCGAGCTTGATGCTGGCTTCCTCCTTCGAGGTGGAGATCCTTACGCCCGCGTCACCGTCCGAGGCCGGGCCAGATTCCGCCGAAGGTGGAGACGACGCCGAGGGTGCTGCTGCTCCCTCTGTTGATGTCTGAACCTGCAGGGAGAGTTTGTCTGTAGTGTGCGTATGTTTTTCGCGGCCGCCGAGGTCCAAACATATCATTGTTGTTGTAAAGTTGCGTTTCCTTTCCTCTTGTTTCGAGTATCAGGACTTGTTCATCGGTAGCAGAATCGTTTATCCGAGCGAGAGTTACTTTTCACGGAAGGTGACGAGTGAGGTATCCGTATCTCGGAGGCGTAGGAGTCCCTCGGCTCGGTCAGCCTCGTCGCTTACGTGCACTCTTACTCGTTCGTAGGATTATGTTATCGATATAGTCGAGAAGGCACAAAAATCGTTCTGGCAGAAAATTTTTCGAGCGTTAAGACTTGTTCGGTTAGCAGAATCGCTTATCCAAGCGTGAGTTACTTATCGCAGAAGGTGATGAGTGAGGTATCCGTATCCCGGAGGCGTAGGAGTCCCTCGGCTCGGTCGGCCTTGCTTCTTACGTGTACTCCGTCGTTTTCAGGATCCCGCTATCGAAGCAGTCGAAAAGCGCGAAAGATGTTCTGGCAGAAAGACTTTTTCCGAGGAAAATTTTGACGTAGAGGGGGTTCCCCCCTTCTAGCCCCCGAGGCAGGGTCGGGCTTTGCCGAGGCAAGGCTGACCCTTCCTTGACGGTTAGACTTTATTTGTGTATGTATAGAAAACGAGGTATATGAACGACTTGAAAACATCTTAAGGGTAAAAGCAACGTAGCTGTCAGATGTTCCAAGCGTTGCTGTAGACCTCGCCTTGATTGTTGGCCAGCTTGTATGTTCCGGGCTTCAAAATCTTGGCGATGATGAATGGCCCCTCCCAGGGAGGAGTAAGCTTGTGGCGCCCTCGGGCGTCTTGCCGCAGTCGAAGCACCAAGTCTCCCACTTGGAGGTCTCGGGGTCGAACCCCTCGGGTGTGGTAGCGTCGCAGAGACTGCTGATATCGCGCCGAGTGTAGCAAGGCCACATCCCGAGCTTCTTCCAGCTGGTCCAGCGAGTCTTCTCGGCTGGTCTGGTTGCTTTGGTCATCATACGCCCTTGTCCTCGGGGAACTGTATTCTAAGTCTGCGGGCAAGACAGCCTCGGCCCCATAGACTAGAAAGAATGGTGAGAAACCCGTGGCTCGGCTTGGCGTCATCCTCAGACTCCAGACCACCGAGGGTAGTTCCTTCATCCACCGCTTGTCAAACTTGTTGAGGTCGTTGTAGATCCTCGGCTTAAGTCCCTGCAGAATCATGCCGTTGGCACGCTCCACCTGCCCATTTGTCATGGGGTGAGCCACGGTGGCCCAGTCCACCCGGATATGGTGGTCCTCGCAGAAGTCCATGAACTTCTTCCCAGTGAACTGAGTGCCATTGTTGGTGATGATGGAGTTCGGGACCCCGAAGCGATGGATGATGTTGGTGAAGAACGCCACCGCCTGCTCGGACCTGATGCTGGTTAGGGGTCGGACCTCGATCCACTTGGAGAATTTGTCGATGGCGACCAGCAGGTGCGAGAAGCCCCCGGGTGCCTTCTGCAAGGGACCGACGAGGTCCAGACCCCACACAGCAAACGACTAAGTGATGTGTATTGTCTGTAGTGCCTGAGCGGGCAGGTGCGTCTGTCTTGCATAGAATTGACACCCCTGGCAGGAGCGTACAATCCTAGTGGCGTCGGCCACCGCGGTGGGCCAGTAGAAGCCTTGTTGGAAGGCGTTCCCAACGAGGGCTCGAGGTGCTGCGTGGTGACCGTAAGCCCCCGAGTGTATCTCTTGCAATAGCTCCTGCCCTTCGGCGATGTATAGGCATCGTTGGAGAATGCCTGAGGGGCTGCGGTGGTAGAGCTCCTTTTCATCGCCTAGTAAGACGAACGACTTGGCGCGCCGCTCCAGTCGCCGAGCTTCGGCTTTGTCGAGGGGGAGCTCTCCTCGGTGGAGATATTGCAGGTATGGGGTCTGCCAGTTTCAATTAGGCATGACCCCATTCCGCTCTCCCTTGACACGCAGTGCCTCACCCTCGGCGGCCGAGGGTGCCTCGGGCTGGGCAGATGCCTCCTCGGGCCGGGCCGAGGCCTCCTCGGGCTGGGCTGAGGCTTCCCCGGGCTCGGGCGTGTCGTCGGTCTTGACAGAGGGTTGATGTATGTCTCTGGAGAAGACATCCGGGGGAACCGTTGTCCGCCCCGAGGCTATCTTAGTCAGCTCATCCACAGTCTCGTTGTACCGTCGGGCGACGTAGTTGAGCTCGAGTCCATAGAATTTGTCTTCCAGGCATCGAACCTCGTCGCAGTAGGCCTCCATCTTCCGGTCGCGGCAGTGGGAGTTCTTCATGACTTGGTCGATGACAAGCTGCGAGTTGCCACGAGCGTCGAGGCGCCGAACCCCTAGCTCGATGGCGATGCGCAACCCGTTAACCAGAGCCTCGTACTCGGCCACGTTGTTTGATGCCGGGAAATGGAGGCGCAGCACATAGCGGAGGTGCTTCTCGAGGGGTGAGATGAAGAGCAGGCCCGCACCTGCTCCTGTTTTCATCAGCGACCCATCGAAGTACATGGTCCAGAGTTCCGGTTGGATCGGAGTTGTTGGTAGCTGGGTGTCGACCCATTCAGCCACAAAGTCTGCCAAGACTTGGGACTTGATGGCCTTCCAAGGAGCGAACGAGATTGTCTCGCCCATGATCTCCACCGCCCACTTTGCTATCCTACCCGAGGCCTCTCGGCACTGGATGATCTCCCCCAGGGGGAAGGATGACACCACAGTCACCGGATGAGACTCGAAGTAGTGTCGCAACTTTCGCCGCGTCAGAATTACTGCGTACAGTAGCTTCTGAATTTGCGGGTAGCAGATCTTGGTCTCGGATAGCACTTCGCTGATGAAGTAGACCGGCCTCTGGATGAGCAGTGCATGCCCTTCTTCTCGTCTCTCGACTACGATCGCGGCGCTGACCACCTGAGTGGTTGCGACTACGTAGATCAAGAGGGCTTCTCCTGCAGCGGGGGCACCAAGATGGGCGCACTTGTAAGGAGTGCCTTTAAGTTTCTGAGGGCTTCCTTGGCCTCGGGGGTCCAAGAGAAGCGCTCGGTCTTCCTTAAGAGGCGATACAAAGGTAGGCCTCTTTCGCCGAGGCGCGAGATGAAGCGGCTCAGAGCCGCAAGGCATCCCATGACCCTTTGTACTCCTTTCAAGTCTTTGATAGGCCCCATGTTGGTGATGGCCGCGATTTTCTCCGGGTTGGCCTCGATGCCCCGCTTGGAGACGATGAACCCCAGGAGCATGCCTTGGGGGACTCCGAAGACACATTTCTCGGGGTTGAGTTTCACGCCCTTCGCCCTTAGACACTTGAATGTCGTTTCAAGGTCAGAGAGGAGGTCGGAGGCTTTTCTCGTCTTGACTATGATGTCATCGACGTAAGCCTCGACCGTTCGGCCGATGTGCTCTCCGAACACGTGGTTCATGCACCTTTGGTATGTCGCACCTGCAATCCTCAAACCAAATGGCATAGTAATATAGCAGTACATGCCAAAAGGTGTGATGAAAGAAGTCGCGAGCTGGTCGGACTCTTTCATCTTGATTTGGTGATACCCTGAGTAGGCGTCGAGGAATGATAGGGTTTCGCACCCAGCAGTGGAATCCATGATTTGATAGATGCGAGGCAGAGGGTAGGGGACCTTCGGACATGCTTTGTTTAGACCAGTGTAGTCTACACACATCCTCCATTTCCCACCTTTCTTTGTCACAAGCACAGGGTTGGCTAACTATTCAGGATGGAATACCACTTTGATGAACCCTGCAGCCATCAGCTTGTGGATCTCCTCGCCTATGGCTCTGCACTTTTCTTCGTCGAAACGGCGCAGAGGCTGCTTCACGGGTCGGGCTCTAGCTCGGATATCCAGCAAGTGCTCGACGACATCCCTCGGTATGCCAGGCATGTCCGGGGACTCCACGCAAAAACCTCGGTGTTCGCGCGGAGAAAGTCGACGAGCACTACTTCCTATTTGGGGTCGAGCTCGGAGCCGATCCGGACTTGCTTGGAGGCGTTGTTGCTGGGGGTCAAGAGGGACGGACTTAACCGCCTCTGCTGGCTCGAAGTTGCCGGCATGGCGCTTCGCATCTGGCACCTCCTTCGAGAGGCACTCCAGGTCTGCGATGAGGGCCTCGGACTCGGCGAGGGCCTCAGTGTACTCCACACACTCCACGTCGCATTTGTACGCGTGTCGGTATGTGGATCCGACGGTGATGACCCCGTTGGGGCCCGACATCTTGAGCTTGAGGTAGGTGTAGTTGGGGACGACCATGAACTTGGCATAGCACGGTCTCCCCAGCATCGCGTGGTAGGTTCCTCAGAACCCGACCACCTCGAACGTGAGGGTTTCCTTTCGGAAGTTGGAGGGAGTCCCAAAGCAGATGGGCAGATCGAGTTGTCCAAGGGGCTGGACGCGCTTCCCGGGGATGATCCCGTGAAAGGGCGCCGCACCAGCCTGGATCGTGGATAGATCGATCTGCAAGAGCCTGAGGGTCTCGGCGTAGATGATGTTGAGGCTGCTGCCTCCGTCCATGAGAACCTTGGTGAGCCTGACGTTGCCGATGACGGGGTCGACAACGAGCGGGTACTTTCTTGGGCTAGACACGCGGTCGGGGTGGTCGCCTTGGTCGAAGGTGATGGGCTTGTCGGACCAGTCTAGGTAGACTGGTGCCGCCACCTTCACCGAGCAGACCTCCCGGCGCTCCTGCTTGCGGTGCCGAGCCGAGGCGTTCGCCACTTGCCCACCGTAGATCATGAAACAGTCATGGACCTCGGGGAACTCCTCTGCCTTGTTTCCCTCCTTCTTGTCGTTGTCATGGTTTTTGCCACCTTCCGCCGGGGGCCCAGCCCTATGGAAGTAGCGTCGAAGCATGACGCATTCCTCAAGGGTGTGCTTGACGGGACCCTGATGATAGAGGCACGACTCCTTGAGCATCTTGTCGAACAGGTTGGCCTCTCCGGGAGGCTTCCGAAGGTTCCTGTGCTCGGCGGCAGCGACAAGATCTGCGTCGGCGGCGTCGCGTTTCGCTTCGGGGATGTCTTCCTGCTGGCGTCCCTGAGGATGCTTGTCCTTCCGGAAGATGGCCTCGACCGCCTCCTGACCAGAGGCGAACTTGGTGGCGATGTCCATCAACTCGCTCGCCCTGGTGGGACTCTTGCGACCCAGTTTGCTCACCAGGTCGCGGCAAGTGGTGCCGGCGAGGAACGCGCCGATGACATCCGAGTCGGTGATGTTGGGCAGCTCGGTGCGCTGCTTCGAAAACCGCCGGATGTAGTCCCGCAAGGATTCCCCTGGCTGCTGGCGGCAGCTTCGGAGGTCCCAGGAGTTCCCAAGGCGCACGTGTGTGCCCTGAAAGTTTCCAGCGAAGGCTTTGACCAGATCATCCCAGTTGGATATCTGCGCAGCAGGCAGATGCTCCAGCCAGACTCGGGCGGCGTCGGAGAGGAACAGGGGGAGGTTGCGGATGATGAGGTTGTCATCATCCGTTCCACCTAGCTGGCAGGCCAGCCGGTAGTCTGCAAGCCACAGTTCCAGCCTTGTTTCCCCCGAGTACTTGGTGATGGTAGTCGGGGCTCGGAACCGGGTCGGGAACGACCCCCGTCGTATGGCCCGGCTGAAGGCTTGCGGACCAGGTGGTTCGGGCGAGGGGCTTCGATCCTCCCCACTGTCGTAGCGTCCCCCACGCCTGGGGTGGTAGCCTCAGCGCACCTTTTTGTCGAGGCGGGCTCGACGGTCGTGGCGGCGGTGCTCGTTGCCGAGGCGACCCGGGGCCGCAGGCGTCGCGTCCCGCGTGCGCCCGGTGTGGACCGAGGCTTCCCGCATGAATCGGGAAGTCGCGACGCGATGCCCCGGGGGTACTGAAAGTCGCCTAGAGGGGGGTGAATAGGGCGAAACTGAAATTTACAAAGTTAATCACAACTACAAGCCGGGTTAGCGTTAGAAATAGAAACGAGTCCGAGAGAAAGGGCGCAAAACAAATCACAAGCGAATAAGAAGTGTGACACACAGATTTGTTTTACCGAGGTTCGGTTCTCGCAAACCTACTCCCCGTTGAGGTGGTCACAAAGACTGGGTCTCTTTCAACCCTTTCCCTCTCTCAAACGGTCCCTCGGACCGAGTGAGCTTTTCTTCTCAATCACTTGGAACACAAAGTTCTCACAAGGATCACCACATGATTGGTGTCTCTTGCCTAAATTACAAGTGAGTTTGATCTCAAGAAAGAATGAGAAAGAAAGCCATCCAAGCGCAAGAGCTCAAAAGAACACAACAAATCACTCTCACTTAACACTAAAGCTTTTGTGGAATTGGGAGAGGATTTGATCACTTGGGTATGTCTTGTATTGAATGCTTAGCTCTTGTAAGTGGTTGGAAGGTGGAAAACTTGGATGACTTGAATGTGGGGTGGTTGGGGGTATTTATAACCCCAACCACCAAACTAGCCGTTTGGTGGAGTCTGCTGTCGCATGGCGCACCGGACAGTCCGGTGCACCACCGGACACTGTCCAGTGCGCCAGCCACGTCACCAGGCCATTGGGTTCGGACCGTTGGAGTTCTGACTTGTGGGCCCGCCTGGCTGTCCGGTGGTGCACCGGACAAGTCCTGTAGACTGTCCGGTGTGCCACCCGCGCGTGCTCTGCTCCTCTGCGCGCGCTGGCGCGCATTTAATGCATTGCAGACGACCGTTGGCGCGAAGTAGCCGTTGCTCCGCTGGCTCACCGGACATGTCCGGTGAATTATAGCGGAGCGGAAATCCGAAGCTGGCGAGTTCAGAGTCGCTCTCCTCTGGGGCACCGGACACTGTCCGGTGGTGCACCAAACAGTCCGGTGAATTATAGTGAAGCGTCTCTGAGAATTCCCGAAGGTGCGAAGTTTGGCTTGAAGTCACTGGTGCACCGGACACAGTCCGGTGGCACACCGGACAGTCCGGTGCGCCAGACCAGGGCTGCCTTCGGTTATCCCTTGCTCTTTTTGTTGAACCCATTTCTTGGTCTTTTTATTGGCTAAGTGTGAACCTTTGGTACCTGTATAACTTATAGACTAGAGCAAACTAGTTAGTCCAATTATTTGTGTTGGGCAATTTCAACCACCAAAATCAATTAGGAAATAGGTGTAAGCCTAATTCCCTTTCAATCTCCCCCTTTTTGGTGATTGATGCCAACACAAACCAAAGCAAGTATAGAAGTGCATAATTGAACTAGTTTGCAAAATGTAAGTGCAAAGGTTGCTTGGAATTGAGCCAATATAAATACTTATAAGATATGCATGGATTGTTTCTTTGATTTTTGACATTTTGGACCATGCTTGCACCACATGTTTTGTTTTTGCAAATTCTTTTGTAAATTCTTTTCAAAGTCCTTTTGCAAATAGTCAACGGTAAATGAATAAGATTTTGTGAAGCATTTTCAAGATTTGAAATTTTCTCCCCCTGTTTCAAATGCTTTTCCTTTGACTAAACAAAACTCCCCCTTGATAAGTTCCTCCTCTTAGTGTTCAAGAGGGTTTTAAGATATTGATTTTGATAATACTACTCTCTCCCCTTTTTGAACACAAGGAGATACCAAATTGAAAATCATACCAATTAAAAAATTCTTTTTAAAATTAGGTGGTGGTGCGGTCCTTTTGCTTTAGGCTAATACTCTCTCCCCCTTTGGCATGAATCGCCAAAAACGGAGTCATTAGAGCCCTTTGAACTACTTTTCTCCCCTTTGGCAAATAAAACATATGAGTGAAGATTATACCAAAGCCGGAGAGTTGCTCGGAGCGATGGCGAAGGATGAGTTATGGAGTGGAGTGGAAGCCTTTGTCTTCGCCGAAGACTCCAATTCCCTTTCAATACACCTATGACTTGGTTTGAAATTCTCTTGAAAACACATTAGTCATAGCATATATAAAAGAGACATGATCAAAGGTATATGAATGTACTATGTGTGCAAATCAACAAAAGAAGTTCCTAGAATCAAGGATATTTAGCTCATGCCTAAGTTTGTTAAAGGTTTGTTCATCAAGAGGCTTGGTAAAGATATCGGCTAATTGATCCTTAGTGTTAATATATGCAATCTCGATATCTCCCTTTTGTTGGTGATCCCTTAGAAAGTGATACCGAATGGCTATGTGTTTAGTGCGGCTATGCTCAACGGGATTATCCGCCATGCGGATTGCACTCTCATTATCACATAGAAGAGGAACTTTGGTTAATTTGTAACCATAGTCCCTAAGGGTTTGCCTCATCCAAAGTAGTTGCGCGCAACAATGTCCTGCGGCAATATACTCGGCTTCAGCGGTAGAAAGAGCTACGGAATTTTGCTTCTTTGAAGCCCAAGACACCAAGGATCTTCCCAAGAACTGACAAGTCCCCGATGTGCTCTTTCTATTAATCTTACACCCCGCCCAATCGGTATCTGAATAACCAATCAAATCAAATGTGGATCCCCTGGGATACCAAAGCCCAAACTTAGGAGTACAAACTAAATATCTCAAGATTCGTTTTACGACCGTAAGGTGAGCTTCCTTAGGGTCGGCTTGGAATCTTGCACACATGCATACGGAAAGCATAATATCCGGTCGAGATGCACATAAGTAGAGTAAAGAGCCTATCATTGACCGGTATACCTTTTGATCCACGGACTTAACTTCCGTGTCGAGGTCGAGATGCCCATTGCTTCCCATGGGTGTCTTGATGGGCTTGGCATCCTTCATTCCAAACTTGTTTAAAATGTCTTGAGTATACTTTGTTTGGCTGATGAAAGTGCCCTCTTGGAGTTGTCTCACTTGAAATCCTAAAAAATACTTCAACTCCCCCATCATAGACATCTCGAATTTTTGTGTCATGATCCTATTAAACTCTTCACATGTAGATTCGTTAGTAGACCCAAATATAATATCATCAACATAAATTTGGCATACAAACAAATCATTTTCAAGTGTTTTGGTAAAGAGTGTAGGATCAGCTTTTCCGACTTTGAATCCATTAGTGATAAGGAAATCTCTAAGGCATTCATACCATGCTCTTGGGGCTTGCTTTAGCCCATAAAGCGCCTTAGAGAGTTTATAAACATGGTTAGGGTACTCACTATCTTCAAAGCCAGGAGGTTGCTCAACATATACCTCTTCCTTGATTGGTCCATTGAGGAAGGCACTCTTCACGTCCATTTGATAAAGCTTGAAGCCATGGTAAGTAGCATAGGCTAATAATATACGAATTGACTCAAGCCTAGCTACGGGTGCATAGGCTTCACCGAAATCTAAACCTTCGACTTGGGAGTATCCCTTTGCCACAAGTCGAGCTTTGTTCCTTGTCACCATACCATGCTCGTCTTGCTTGTTGCGGAAGACCCATTTAGTTCCTACAACATTTTGATTAGGACGTGGAACCAAATGCCATACCTCATTCCTAATGAAGTTGTTGAGCTGCTCTTGCATTGCCACCACCCAATCCGAATCTTGGAGTGCTTCCTCTATCCTGTGTGGCTCAATAGAGGAAACAAAAGAGTAATGCTCACAAAAATGTGCAACACAAGATCTAGTTGTTACCCCCTTATGAATGTCGCCGAGTATGGTGTCGACAGGGTGATCTCGTTGGATTGCTTAGTGGACTCTTGGGTGTGGCGGCCTTGGTTCTTCATCCTCCTTATCTTGATCATTTGCATCTCCCCCTTGATCATTGCCGTCATCCTGAGGTGGCTCATTTGCTTGATCTTCTCCTTCATCAATTTGAGCCTCATCCTCATTTTGAGTTGGTGGAGATGCTTGCTTGGAGGAGGATGGTTGATCTTGTGGATTTGGAGGCTCTTCGGATTCTTTAGGACACACATCCCCAATGGACATGTTCCTTAGTGCGATGCACAGAGCCTCTTCATCACCTATCTCATCAAGATACTTGCTCTACTTGAGAGCCATTAGTCTCATCAAACACAACGTCACAAGAAACTTCAACTTGTCCAGAGGACTTGTTAAAGACTCTATATGCCCTTGTGTTTGAATCATATCCTAGTAAAAAGCCTTCTACAGTCTTAGGAGCAAATTTAGATTTTCTACCTCTTTTAACAAGTATAAAGCATTTGCTACCAAAGACTCTAAAATATGAAATATTGGGCTTTTTACTGGTTAGGAGTTCATATGATGTCTTCTTGAGGATTCGGTGTAGATATAATCGGTTGATGGCGTAGCAGGCGGTGTTGACCGCCTCGGCCCAAAACCGATCCGAAGTCTTGTACTCATCAAGCATGGTTCTTGCCATGTCTAATAGAGTTCTATTCTTCCTCTCCACTACACCATTTTGTTGTGGGGTGTAGGGAGAAGAGAACTCATGCTTGATGCCCTCCTCCTCGAGAAAGCCTTCAATTTGAGAGTTCTTGAACTCCGTCCCGTTGTCGCTTCTTATTTTCTTGATCCTTAAGCCAAACTCATTTTGAGCCCGTCTCAAGAATCCCTTTAATGTCGCTTGGGTATGAGATTTTTCCTGCAAAAAGAATACCCAAGTGAAGCGAGAATAATCATCCACAATAACTAGACAGTACTTACTCCCGCCGATGCTTATGTAAGCTATCGGGCCGAATAGGTCCATGTGTAGGAGCTCTAGTGGCTTGTCAGTCGTCATGATGTTCTTATGTGGATGATGAGCACCAACTTGCTTCCCTGCTTGGCATGCGCTACAAGTCTTGTCTTTCTCAAAATGAACATTTGTTAATCCTAAAATGTGCTCTCCCTTTAGAAGCTTATGAAGATTCTTCATCCCAACATGTGCTAGTCGGCGATGCCAGAGCTAGCCCATGTTAGTCTTAGCAATTAAACAAGTGTCGAGTTCAGCTCTATCAAAATCTACTAAGTATAGCTGACCCTCTAACACTCCCTTAAATGCTACTGAATCATCACTTCTTCTAAAGAGAGTGACACCTACATCAGTAAATAGACAGTTGTAGCCCATTTGACATAATTGAGAAACGGAAAGCAAATTGTAACCTAGTGAATCTACAAGAAAAACATTGGAAATAGAATGGTCAGGAGATATAGCAATTTTACCCAATCCTTTGACCAAACCTTGATTTCCATCCCCGAATGTGATAGCTCGTTGGGGATCTTGGTTTTTCTCTTAGGAGGAGAACATCTTTTTCTCCCCTGTCATGTGGTTTGTGCACCCGCTATCGATGATCCAACTTGAGCCCTCGGATGCATAAACCTACAAAACAAGTTTAGTTCTTGACTTTAGGTACCCAAATGGTTTTGGGTTCTTTGGCATTAGACACAAGAACTTTGGGTACCCAAACACAAGTTTTTGACCCCTTGTGCTTGCCCCCAACATATTTGGCAACTACCTTGCCGGATTTGTTAGTTAACACATATGATGCATCAAAAGTTTTAAATGAAATGTCATGATCATTTGATGCACTAGGAGTTTTCCTCTTAGGCAACTTAGCACGGGTTGATTGCCTAGAACTAGATGTCTCACTCTTATACATAAATGCATGGTTAGGGCCAGAGTGAGACTTCCTAGAATGAATTCTCCTAATTTTGCTCTCAGGATAACCGGCAGGGTACAAAATGTAACCCTCGTTATCTTGAGGCATGGGAGCCTTGCCCTTAACAAAGTTAGATAATTTCTTAGGAGGGGCATTAAGTTTGACATTGTCCCCCTTTTGGAAGCCAATGCCATCCTTGATGCCAGGGCGTCTCCCACTATAAAGCATACTACGAGCAAATTTAAATTTTTCATTTTCAAGTTCATGCTCAGCAATTTTTGCATCTAACTTTGCTATATGATCATTTTGTTGTTTAATTAATACCATATGATCATGAATAACATCAATATCAACATCTCTACATCTAGTGCAAATAGTAGTGTGTTCAATGGTAGATGTAGAGGGTTTGCAAGAATTAAGTTCAACAATCTTAGCACGCAATATATCATTTTTATCTCTAAGATCGGAAATTGCTATATTGCAAACATCTAGTTCTTTAGCCTTAGCAAGCAGTTTTTCATTTTCATTTCTAAGGTTGTCTATAGTCTCATGGCAAGTGCTTAGCTCACTAGATAGTTTTTCACATTTTTCTACTTCTAGTGCGTAAGCATTTTTAACTTTAACATGCTTCTTGTTTTCTTTAATAAGGAAGTCCTCTTGGGAGTCCAAGAGATCATCCTTCTCATGGATAGCACTAATCAATTCATTTAATTTTTCTTTTTGTTGCATGTTTAAGTTGGCAAAAAGAGTATGCAAATTATCTTCCTCATCACTAGCATTATCATCACTAGAGGACTCATATTTAGTGGAGGATTTAGATTTAACCTTCTTCTTTTTGCCGTCCTTTGCCATGAGGCACTTGTGGCCGACGTTGGGGAAGAGAAGGCCTTTGTTGATGGCGATGTTGGCGGCGTCCTCGTCGGAGGAGGAGTCGGAGGAGCTCTCGTCCGAGTCCCACCCGCGGCATACATGGGCGTCGCCACCCTTCTTCTTGTAGTATTTCTTCTTCTCCTTTCTTCTCCCCTTCTTGTCGTCGCCCCTGTCACTAGAAATAGGACATTTTGCTATAAAGTGACCGGGCTTACCACACTTGTAGCAAACCTTTTTGGAGCGGGGCTTGTAATCTTTCCCCCTCCTTTGCTTGAGGATTTGGCGGAAGCTCTTGATGACGAGCGCCATTTCCTCGTTGTTGAGCTTTGAGGCGTCGATTGGTTGTCTACTTGGTGTAGACTCCTCCTTCTCCTCCGTCGCCTTAAATGCGACCGGTTGTGCTTTGGATGTGGAGGGGTCATCTAGCTCATTGATTTTCTTTGAGCCCTTGATCATGTACTCAAAGCTCACAAAATTCCCGATTACTTCCTCGGGAGTCATTAGTGTATATCTAGGATTACCACGAATTAATTGAACTTGAGTAGGGTTAAGGAAAATAAGTGATCTAAGAATAACCTTAACCATCTCGTGGTCATCCCACTTTTTGCTCCCGAGGTTGCGCACTTGGTTCACCAAGGTTTTGAGCCGGTTGTACATGTCTTGTGGCTCTTCCCCTTTGCGAAGCCGGAAGCGACCGAGCTCCCCCTTGATCATTTCCCGCTTGGTGATCTTGGTTAGCTCATCTCCCTCGTGCGCGGTCTTGAGCACGTCCCAAACTTCCTTGGCGCTTTTTAATCCTTGCACCTAGTTATACTCCTCTCTACTTAGAGAGGCGAGGAGTATGGTTGTGGCTTGGGAGTTGAAGTGCTCGACTTGGGCTACCTCGTCCTCATCATAATCCTCATCCCCTACGGATGGTACCTGTGCTCCAAACTCAACAACATTCCATATACTTTTGTGGAGTGAGGTTAGGTGAAATTTCATCAAATCACTCCACCTAGCGTAATCTTCACCGTCAAAGGTTGACGGTTTGCCTAATGGAACGGAAAGTAATGGAGTATGTTTAGAAATGCGAGGGTAGCGTAGGGGGATCTTACTAAACTTCTTGCGCTCATGGCGCTTAGAAGTGATGGACGACGCATTGGAGCCGGAGGTGGAAGGTGATGAAGTGTCGGTCTCGTAGTAGACCACCTTCCTCATCTTCTTTTTCTTGTCGCCACTCCGATGCGACTTGTGGGAACAGACTTTCTTCTCCTTCCCCTTCCCCTTGTTGCGGGACTCTTCCGATGTAGCCTTCCCGTGGCTTGTAGTGGGCTTGTCGCCGGTCTCCATCTCCTTCTTGGCGTGATCTCCCGACATCACTTCGAGCGGTTAGGCTCTAATGAAGCACCAGGCTCTGATACGAATTGAAAGTCGCCTAGGGGGGGTGAATAGGGCGAAAATGAAATTTACAAAGTTAATCACAACTACAAGCCGGGTTAGCGTTAGAAATAGAAACGAGTCCGAGAGAAAGGGCGCAAAACAAATCACAAGCGAATAAGAAGTGTGACACACGGATTTGTTTTACCGAGGTTCGGTTCTCGCAAACCTACTCCCCGTTGAGGTGGTCACAAAGACCGGGTCTCTTTCAACCCTTTCCCTCTCTCAAACGGTCCCTCGGACCGAGTGAGCTTTTCTTCTCAATCACTTGAAACACAAAGTTCACACAAGGATCACCACACGATTGGTGTCTCTTGCCTCAATTACAAGTGAGTTTGATCTCAAGAAAGAATGATAAAGAAAGCAATCCAAGCGCAAGAGCTCAAAAGAACACAACAAATCACTCTCACTTAACACTAAAGCTTTTGTGGAATTGGGAGAGGATTTGATCACTTGGGTGTGTCTTGTATTGAATGCCTAGTTCTTGTAAGTGGTTGGAAGGTGGAAAATTTGGATGACTTGAATGTGGGGTGGTTGGGGGTATTTATAACCCCAACCACCAAACTAGCCGTTTGGTGGAGGCTGCTGTCGCATGGCGCACCGGACAGTCCGGTGCACCACCGGACACTTTCCGGTGCGCCAGCCACGTCACCAGGCCGTTGGGTTCCGACCGTTGGAGTTCTGACTTGTGGGCCCGCCTGGCTGTCCGGTGGTTCACCGGACAAGTCCTGTAGACTGTCCGGTGTGCCACCCGCGCGTGCTCTGCTCCTCTGCGCACGCTGGCGCGCATTTAATGTGTTGCAGACGACCGTTGGCGCGAAGTAGCCGTTGCTCCGCTGGCTCACCGGACAGTCCGGTGTGCACCAGACATGTCCGGTGAATTATAGCGGAGCAGAAATCCGAAGTTGGCGAGTTCAGAGTCGCTCTCCTCTGGGGCACCGGACACTGTCCGGTGGTGCACCGGACAGTCCGGTGAATTATAGTGAAGCGTCTCTAAGAATTCTCGAAGGTGCGAAGTTTGGCTTGAAGTCCCTGGTGCACCGGACACTGTCCGGTGGTGCACCGGACTCTGTCTGGTGGCACACTGGACAGTCCGGTGCGCCATACCAGGGTTGCCTTCGGTTATCCCTTGCTCTTTTTGTTGAACCCATTTCTTGGTCTTTTTATTGGCTAAGTGTGAACCTTTGGTACCTGTATAACTTATAGACTAGAGCAAACTAGTTAGTCTAATTATTTGTGTTGGGCAATTTCAACCACCAAAATCAATTAGGAAATAGGTGTAAGCCTAATTCCCTTTCAGGTACCCTTGCCTTCGGGAGGCAGAGCTCTCGGCCCGTCGGACCGCGGCATCCTCTAGGAGATTCTTGAGTTCTCCCTGGATACGCCGCCCCTTGGTGGTGGATGGCTCCGGCATCGCTCGGAGTAGTATTGCCGCTGCAGCCAGGCTCTGGCCGACCCCACTGGAAGCCGGGGGCAGCCTTGCCCTGGCATCGTCAGTGATACGGTGCTGGACGTCCTGGGCCTGATGACGCGCTTCTCCGGCTAGCGCTCGGCCTGCCCACTCCTGCTCGATGTTTTGCCGGAGCTACACAAGTTGTCCTGCTTCCTCGTCGAGGTTGGCCTGCATCTCGCGGATTTGCTCGAGCTGTGTGTCCTGACCCCCCGCAGGGACTGGGACCACAGCTAGCTCCCGCAGGATGTCAACGCGAGGTGCAGGCCCAGGGGGATCATCGTCCTCCGGCATACCAAGGTGGTCGCCTTCGTCGTGACCTCCTAGATCGACGTGGAAACATTCGTGACTTGGGCCACAACCTTCGTCATCAAGAATGTGGCCATCATCGGAGCAATCAGAGAGGCAGTAGTCGCATGCGGTCATGAAGTTTCGCATGGCGCTAGGATTACCGAGCCTGGAGAAATCCCAACCAGAGTCGGGCTCGTCTTCTTCCTCGGAACCCGGGGGCCTGTAGGTCGAGACGGCCGTCAGTCGGTCCCAGGTCGACCACATATGGTACCCCGGAAGGTTAGGATATGCCTTTATGAAAGCGCTCACCGAAGCGAGATCGCTTGGTGGATCGAAGCTGAATCTAAAAGGCACAGGGTGGAAAATGGACGGTACCTCTCGATCGATGGACGGTGACGAAGTCGCGTCGGGGACGGACTGCACCGTTATCTCAGGTACGAGGCTAACGCCCAGCAGGCCCTTCGCGAGCGTGCTGGCGTCATCTGTCCGCTTGGGGTTGGCGTGTTGCGGGGAAACGACGCTCGTCGTCGTCTCAGGCACGAGGTCAACGCCCGACGTGTCCCCCGCTGGGGTGCCGACGTCGTTGACTCGCTCGACAGCCGACGAGGTGCCGCCTCCTACTTGGCCACGGTTGCCCCGCCTCCTCCTCCTGCGGCGAGGAAGGCGATGGGACAAACCCGGATGCTGCTCTTCCACCATTGGGGGGAAGACGTCGCCGAGTCTGCCGCCGCCGGGCGGGCTGACGACCATCGTTGTCGCTGTCGCGCTGCGGGGGAAGGAGTACCATGTCGTAGCTGTCGTCGAGGGACATGAACTCGAGACTCCCGAAACGGAGCAGCGTCTCAGGCTGAAGAGGTTGCTGGAGACTACCCATCTGGAACTCGACGGGAAGTTGTTCGTCAACACGCAGCAGGCCCCTACCTGGCGCGCCAACTGTCGGCGTTTCAACCCCGGGGGGTCCCTGGACCGACGAGTAAAATTTTCGCTGCGTGCCCCAGCCCAGATGGGTTGGCGCGAGACAGAACACAAGGGGGGGAACCTCGACTCGTGTTATCCTGCGCCAGAGTAGGTGCGCTTGCAGTAGGGGTTACAAGCGTTCGCGAGGGAGGGAGGGAGTCCCGCGCGACCACCCTCCCGTATGAGGGCCCTGGCCCTTCCTTTTATAGATGCAAGGAGAGGGTCCAGGTGTACAATGGGGGTGTAGCAATATGCTAACGTGTCCGGCAGAGAGGAGCCAGAGCCCTATGTACATGCCAACGTGGCTGTCGGAGAGGTGCTAGGGCCATGTGTACGCGGTGTCGTGGCCGTCGGAGGAGCGTTTGAGCCCTGTAGAAGCACAGCTGTTGGGGCTGTTGGGACCTTGCTGACGTCTCCTTGCGTAAGGGGCTGAGAGCCACCATCATCATGGACGCACGCGGGGAGCCATCATTACTTGTTACCGGGGCGAGCCTGGATGGGACGTCGGTCTTGTTCCCCCGTAGCCTGAGCTAGCTAGGGGTAGGGTAATGATGTACCCCCTGTGGCGTGGTCGGTCCGAGCCCAAGGTCGAGCGAGGCGGAGACTCCTCCTGAGGCCGAGGCCAGGGTCGGGCGAGGACGCGATTCCTCCCGAGGTCGAGGTTGAGGCCGGGCCCTGGGGTCGGGTAAGGTAGAGACCACCTTCCGAGGCCGAGGCGGGGGCCGAGCCCTGGGGTCGGGCGAGGCGGAGACTTCTCCTGAGGCCGAGGCCCAAGGTCGGGCGAGGCGGAGCTTCCTGTGGCGCCTGAGGCTGGACTCAGCTGCTGTCAGCCTCACCCTGGCGGGTGGCACAACAGTCGGAGAGGGACGAGCGACACTGTTTTCCTGTCAGGTCAGTCAGTGGGAGGGCGAAGTGACTGCGGTCACTTCGACCTTGCCGACTGAGGCACGCGTGTTAGGATAAGGCACCATGCAGTCCTTGTATTGAATGCACCTGCGATACGGTCGGTTGGTGAGGTGATTTGGCCAAGGTTGCTTCACAACGAAGCCTGCCCGAGCTGGGCTTCGGGCGAGTCGAGGGTGCGTCCGTTGCTGAGGAGGCCCTCGGGCGAGGCGTGAATTCGCCTGGGACTACTGTTCTCGCCCGAGGCTGGGCTCAGGCGAGGCGAGATCGCGTCCCTTGAATAGATGAAGCCTTGACCTGAATTGCGCCCATCAGTCTCTGCAGTTTGCGCTGATGGTGATTACCAGCCGAGTTTAGGAGTGTTGGGGGTACCCCTAATTATGGTACCCGATAATATTGTATTTGCAACAGTCTTGATTTTCAGAGGAGACACAACAACCATTCGTTTTCCCTCAATTTCAGCCACCGATGCCTCAATGGGGATTACATGCTCCACCACCTCCACCTCAGATGCTTCAATTTAGTTTAGACTTCTCGTTTGTATTAACCTTTCAAATCTTAACTAAACTTGATTTTGTAGGGATCCGGGGTTATGGGCCACAACACGTCTCGACCGGTGATACCAGCACCAGGAGGAGCTTTTTAGGGGAGGGAGCTACTATATGAGAGGTTAGTTTGACAAACAATTTGTTTGAATAGTGGTCATATAAACACTGTAGTTATTAATGTCTTCTTCTTTCTTTAGACTCCAAACTAGATAAACGACTTCGTTAACGACTTGTTGGCTTCTGTAGGTAGTGGTCACAACTCAAACGACCCCTATATGTGATGATTTGACTCTTATAGTGAATTGTGAGTTTGTGTTATATTGTAATGGAGTATGTGTGGTCACAACTCAAACGACCCCTATTTGTGATGGAATTGTGAGTTTCTACTAGATTGTAATGGACTTGTAAGGTATTTTGGTGAACTGTGATGTATTTGTGAAGAATTGTGATATTTTGTGTTGAGTGTGTGTTTCTGGAATTACTGTTTCTGTCATATTATTGTGATTATATCGTTGTTGAAATTGCTATTTTTTTACATTTCTTTCATAATTTTTCTCTGAAATTATTTATTTTCGGCGACAATGTGTGGGCCGCAGAAAATAAGCATGGCAACTTTCGGTGGCCTGTGCCTCGACCGCCGAATGAGCTCTGGCCACCAAAAATAATTAGCTATTTTTAGCTAATTTTTTTGGCGGCCAGGAGCCATCGAAAATAGGACTGAAGCCGCCGAAAATAATTTATTTTCGGCGGCTCTTGACCACCGAAAACGAATTTTGTTCATGTAGTGACGAATGCCCTAAGTGGACTTCACCAGATGCTTTCATAAGCAAGCGGTACGTAAGTATTGTGACGCATGATTGGTTGCCTGACCCAAGTGAATGATGCTTTGCAAGGGCTGATTTTTTCATTTCTTGTGATTAACTGTGTTGTGAAGATGATAATGATCTAATTTCAATATCTATTGCATGCCATAATACTTTACATATGTATTACCCATATGATTGTATATTATGGAATTTATGGATGTTTGTAGCAACACATGAGTACTGAACTAGAAATTATTAAACATATATATTCCATTAAGCATTGATGCACCAAACCATTGGCCATATATGACAATTAATTATAATATGCACCCAAACGAGGTCCTTGCTCTATTTAATAGCACCATGATAATTAAGCTAGACCATGGATAGCACAACTACATGTACATGCTTAATAACGAGTAAAATAAAAAATACACATTTTCTTTTAAAATTTTGCCTGTTAAATTACATTGAACTATGCATGCCCATGAATCTAGGCGGCACTACGTGACCCACTAGGTCTGGGTTGAAAAATATACTCTCATCCGAAAGGATCAGAACGAATGCACCTTATCAACCAAACAAGAAAGAGAATGCAAGTGTATGTATGTTGTATTATGCATGCTTAATTATTTTCTCCAATAGCCTTCTAAGGCCGACTTCAGCTGTTCATCCAAAATTTACCCATAAGCATTGTCCTGCACTGTTCTACACTATAGACTGTACTGTTCGTAGAGTAGAGTTTGAATATGGGTATAAGTATGAGTAAGCGGCTGAAGATAGTCTAAACTTAGACGTACATTAGATAGATGATGCTTTGCCTTAGAGTTAGAGCCATGCTCGTGATGCGTGGGACAATCCCATACTCACTTTAAAAGCCTCCAAGAAAGGGAGCTAAATATCTATATCCTCCCTTTATAACCCACCGGCTTAAACTTTACAAAAAGCCACTCAATTAAATTACCTCAACACTCATAACCTCCACAAAATCCACCAAACAAATTGCATCCACACTAACACCTTTAAAATCAATAGTTCAGATCGCTGGATAACCCTATTCTCTTTTACTCACTTAAATTCAATAGTCAATATTATTTGGATCATCCTTTCTCTATCACCCTCACATACACAGTAACCCCCTTCCTCCCCCTCCCCCCACGACCCGCCTCCCTGTCCCCCTCACTCACGTCGCCGCCACCAACCCCTCCATCGCGCCACCGTCGCTGCCCCTCCTCCCCAGGACTGTAGCGTAAGCATGAGTATTAGACTAGTTAGAGTAAAATGCATCAGCATAGGGTTGGAAACGAGCCGAGACGAGCTCAACTTGGCTCGGTCGCATTGTGAGCTAGGAGATATGGCTAGGCTCAAACTCGTTCTGGCTTGCGAGCCGCCACACCAAGTCCCATTTAGAGCATAAATATTATATTTTCATTATATATATATGTACAAAAATTGAACAACATATTCTAAACTATATCTAACATTGAGTCCATAAAAAATAAATAAAACAATTCAATAACATAATAATGCCAAATTTGAGGATTGTACGTACCAGGTGGCGTATGATACATGCGGGGTACCGTACCGTGGCACGCCACGCCGCCATCTGGTTTGGGCAATCAGTTTTGGATAATTTTGCACAGGTTAACCAAGTCCGGGACTCATTTTCCTGGGTTTATGCGTTTGGTGGCCCAAGTGACACAACGTGTCAAGTTCGAGGACGGGTGATACATTTTAGTGTAAATACTATTTAGATTTGATCTATATGGGGCACATGTTCGAAAAGCCATGTAGGGTGGACATCATGTGGTCTCTAGTAGGATGCCTAATAAGGCTATGTTTGTTTTGTGAAATCTCAGGGTATATTGGAAGGGATTCAGGAGATTAAGTCCTCTGTAAATTTAAATCTTTTTAAATCTTATCTAATCCCTCTAACCCATATAGTTTAAGGATGAAATAAATGGTTTAGCTGAATTTAATTTTGAGACGAGACAAAAAAATGATCATAATTAGTGTGCCTTCAATTTGTAGGAATATGTCACTCGCGCACTGGCAACATGCCCGGATACACTTGGCGTAATTAGTCTAATGCAGAAGCTAGCATACCAATAAAACTGAAAAAAGAAAGTGTGGGAACGTTTTCTGTGGAGTTCCACCCCCAGCTCTCTCATTGACATGGAGAATGACCGAACATTCCTAATCAGGGACGGACCCAAGTAGAGCCTAGCGATGGCACATGCCCCCACTAATTTCTTTTCTTTGTTCTAAGTACTAGAGTGTAGAATTTTACCATAAGATCCTCTACTCAGTCTAATTTAGATGTCCATACTCTATTATTTCGTTACTCGTCGCTATTAGTATGTCCCCAGTCATATTTTATCCTGTGTCCATCTCTGTCCCTAATGCCTACCCTTAGCACATGTTTCCCAGCGATGTGATCTCCTGCTGCCTTCCAAGCCTACCACCAACAACTTGTAGCGCGCACACAGAGACGCCCTTTTCTTCCAAAATATATATAGTGGGAGCATGCATAGTTTGAATTTGGGAGACCAATTCCAAAACTCGAGCAATCGAACACTCATGTTTTTTTTTCTTTCAAGACACATTGATATATATACACACTACCATTTGCAGGACTGTGTACAGTGGCCGAATTCATGAGTCAATACTAACTCGTACAAGAAGGTCAGGTAGCGTGACGACTTAATTAAGCAGAACAACCCCACACGTGATACCATCAAGATGAGTTAAGGAAATGGTCGGACACTAAAAGAAATGGAAGTTAACCCTGCTTCTGCTATGAAGTAAAACTGGTTTCTCCAAAGTACGCAATGCATTTATTATATAAGCTATCCATCATCGAAGTGACATGACTGTAGGGTGTGGGTGTAGCATTATATATTATATCGTGAATTGACATCTCTTGATTATTTGTGATGATCGGGAGCGGATTTGATCTCCACGGAGCAGTCGTATAATTAACCCGTTGGAGATGTGGTCGGGCTTGGACGTAATAATGTATTCTAGAACGGACATGAAACCATGCATGACCTTCACTACAAGAAAAAAGGCAAAAAGTGTCCGTCAAAAACCTACACTTTTACTGAAATAAGCCGACACTCTTAATATAAGAGTGTCGGTTGACCGACACTCTTAGCCGACACTCTAAAATAGATGCTCATATTCGTATAGAAGTGTGGGGACCGACACTCTTAAGTTAAGAGTGTCGGTTCCACACGCAACCGACATTCTTATGTTAAGAGTGTCGGCCAGTGACGTGGCGGACACTCTTACTGCGCGCGCGGTCACCAACCTACTTGGGCGCATATAAGAATGTGGGGGTCGACACTCTTACTGAATAAAATTTTAGGGTAGGCGGTTTAGGGTAAAGTGAATATGAGTGTCGGTATAGTAAAAAGTCCACACTTTTAATTTAAGAGTGTCGGTTTTCGCGGGACCCCGACACTCTTAAATTAAGAGTGTCGGTACAGTCAAACTCATACTTTTATCTATATTAAGAGTGTCGGGGCCGATACTCTTAAACTTACCGACACTTTTTCCACGTTTTCTTGTAGTGCTTGTCCACTTCATCCATCTACTAGGTATGTACCCGTGCGATGCTACGAAACACAAATTGATGAGCCTCTAACAACTCAGGACCTTGGCGACGGACAACGTGAGTACAATGTTGACGATAAAATCCGTGATTAAACATAGTTATGGAATGATATAAATACGTAATATTATTATAAATTGAATTTATGTCGAACAAACATTATCAATATCGTATAAATTATTTCTAAAAAGTAAATATAGAATGTTTAATCATAAGCAAATGTCGACATCTTGTACACTAATCTAATTTTTTTAGAGATATCGATAAGTTCCTGTTGTATTAAACTTGTATGTTAGATGTAACTGAGATATCTTGTTATCAATGAAATACAAGAACAACAAAGCCTTTGGCCTCAACCAAGTTTGGTTAGGGTAGACATGATGTGTAGGAGAACGCTAATGATATCATATTCATGTCATGTTTCACAAAAATAGATTATTACTGTGACTTAACACACGAAAACATACCGTACCAGAAATAGGTCATCTCCTAAAAAAAAGTTGTACCGTCACCTTCAACTATTACAACCGTAATAACTGATCCTCCATGAGTCAAATCAAAAAGCAACTGAAGTGACCCCATACCCCCAAATGGTAGTAGTAGCTGATTGTGCAGCTGCTGAACTGACACAAGATGAAAAAATAGAAATAAAATTGTACCCCTTTCTTTAACATGACAGTTTTACCTTTTCACCTCCTCTTAGATTAAAATTCATCCAAACAATGCAGAGCGGAAAATTAGTGAGAGGAACATCATATTTTGTTCACCATCATCTATTTCTTGAAGAATATTGACCTGTGAAGGACAGACAGCACAACGCGGTCCAGCCGCACAGGGACGGCTCCACGCTCTCTTGGTTCAGCGGCCCGGTGTGGGATCTTCTGTCTGGCTTCCGGCGTCGAGTTCTCTCCCTGTGGCCGCCGTTCTCCCTCATGCGAACGTACTGTGTGCTAAAGTCGAGGCTCCTGCTGCAGCTTTGTTCATGTAGAATCCTACGTCAATCCACATAGGAGCTGGAAGCATAAGTGCTTTTTTTGAGGGGGAAGGGCTGGACACTTGGGACGGTGGGACCTGAACCTGAACCATCCTTGCTGAAACCCATAGTTTGCTTGGTTTAGCAACTTTGCTTCGCATTACAGGCGCCCACTTTTGAGCTTCGCGGTGGGTGCAGTGCAGTGCACACACCAAGGCAGAGGGTCCGTTAACTGCACAAGTCTAGCTTATTTCTCTCTTTTTGTGAGATCATACAACTTAACAAAAGGTACTCTAGTTCACTTAAGCAAAAAAATTGGACGGATCCAGTAACCCCAAGGGATTAGAACTTTCATCCTAGCGGTGCGAATGATCCTAGCTTCTTCTTCTTTTTTGTTTTGTTTTTTTGGTACCAGCAGCATCTGATGGAACAAGATAATGGTCGTAAACACTTATGTCAGCCTGGAGCATTAGCGAACAGCTGACTGATGATACTGGAACAATCAATGGGGGAGGGAGTGGGGGGAGATAATGGACAGGTAGATTCGGAGCCTCGTTGAAGCCACCCGCGGCCACAGCTTGCTTAGGAGGCTAAGCAACCGGAGCGTCCTAGTCCTAACCTGTATATATCTCGCCGCCAAGTGCAGAGAGGTCGCAGCCGCGGTCCACAGACACCACCACCTTGACGCCGAGCCGCTTCACAAGGCGGAGCACGGTCGACATTGTTGTCACGTGGGCCGACCCCACGCGGAGGTGGACGGCCACGGCGTCGTCGCTGGTGATGGCCACCAGCTCCGCGGGGTCCAGGGCGTCCACGTTGTACGCCACGAACTGGAGGAACACGCCGAGCTCGCGGGCGAAGCCCGACAGGTTCTCGTGGATGAGGTTCAGCTCCAGCGAGTGGTGCGACGCCGGTGACACCAATGCAGTCACCTTGAGCGTCGCCGCGGGCAGCGCTGCGCCAGCTCCTGCATCAGCGACACCACTCCTAGCACATGCCGATGTCCAGGTCCAGCACGTGGATGCAGCCGGCGGCCCTAAGCTCATCTAGCACCGCCTGCACGCAGGTGAGGTGCGCGAACTGGAGCACAGGGGACACCTCGGAGAAGGCCTTGTACGCGCCGAGCTTCAGGACCACGTCGTACGACGTCGACACCACCGGGGGCGCCAGGGCCTCGCCGGTCGGGGAGAGCGCAACGCGCAGGGCCTCCTTGAAGTAGAAGGCTGAGCGGAGCAGCGGAGTCCCGGTCGTGGGGACGGTGGAGAGCCGATAATTGAGCTGCGCCAATATCTCGCGGGCGTCGAAGGCGTCGCTGGCCTCGGCAAGTCTGGCCGCCTCGGCAAGATGGTCCACCGCAGCGCCCGCCTCGTCGTTACCCGCCTCCCCCTTGGGCTTCAAGGCGGACGCGAACCCGCCGCCCGCCTAGGCGACAGGCCCAGGGAAAGACGGCAGCTTCGGCGCCGGCGTGCCGGCCATCCGGTGGGGTCGCTTCGGCTGCGTCGCCGCGTTAGAGCATGTCGTCGGGCGGGCGAGGGTGCCGTCGGGCGGGCGAGGGAGATCCCAATCTGCGACGGAGGGCGGCGCTCCCCTCATCGTTGGTGCGTTAGAGCATGTGTGGCATGGACAGGGAGGGAGGCGGCCAGGCAGTCGGGAGAGTGAGAGGCCAGGAGGGAGAGGATTAGGGCGGAGACCGTGAGGAAAGGGATGGAAAGGATTGCGCGTGGAGACCTTCCATCGGCGAGCAGGGGCGTGGCGGCGGATTTGGGCGGATTGCGCGCGCGGATGGCGGGCAGCGGATTGCGCGCGGATTTGGCGCGGGGGCGCGGCGGATTGCGCGTGGAGAAATCGCGGCGGGCAGAACAGCGCCTGTGGACGCCTACACTAACAACATATAGAGTAGTAGAGATTGAGTGCGGCATACGCTTTTGTAAGATCGTGTTTTAATGATCTCCATCTGATCGAGATAACCCATTTAGCTAAAATAGCTATATTTTTGACCCATTGTTTAGTTATGGAAATGTTTCTTAGCTCTGGTTTGGAGCTATCGAAACCTGCAGTGACGACGTGAGTGCCAAGAAGACACAAAGATAGCCTTGCTCCGAGCTATTGGAGGTAAACAAAAGATGTTACAATAAGCAGTAACCTTGCTCCCGAAAAATAAATAAACTTAAATGCACACTACAAAAGAAGCTTGCATCATGTTGCTCTCCAACATCAGTGAGAGATCTTGCACTACACGACAGTTGATCTTTAGCGACCCTTATTAGGTACCAACTGTTGGTTGCTAAAGGTTAGAGACCGACGGTCAGTCGCTAAATCCTTTTGTAGCAACGGTCGGTTGGTCGCTAAAAGTCTAGAAATTTAACAACTTATGATTGGTCTCTATAGATGTCGTCGGGGACTAGCGGTGGGTCGCTATAGAGCAAGGATCACTATCAAATCTTATAGCCTGAACGTACTTGTAGATGTTAGTGACTAAAAATTAATTAAAACAAGTAAACATTGATCGCTAAATTGTAGTAAAGAAAAAAAGAATTGTAGATATGAAAAAAAGAATTATAGAAAAGAAAACGAATTGTAAAAAAAGATTTTTAAGGTTTTAAACCTTGAATATATTGACTCATATCTATTGACTTAAACATGAATGACATAACCAACTCGACTACCCTTGGTCTTTTGTCTATTGTGCTAGTGTTTTTTCTTATTTACTTACAGATGCCAGTACGCCGAGAACAGGATAAAAAAATCATATCCATGTTCTATTCCACATCTTAGTCCAGTACCCATCTCAAAGTCTATTTACCAAAAAAACCTAATTTCACCCCACACACAGCCGCCACACACAACCGAGCTCCACACCGCGTGCCGCCACCCGCACTGCACACCGCCACCGCGCCCCCCCACACCGTCGCTCGCTCGGCCGCGCCGCCCCCACCCCGCTCGCTTGGTCGCGCCGCCGCCACCCCGTCGCTCACTCAGCGCGCCGCCACCTCTCCGTAGCGCAGTCGCGACCAAGCTTCCGCCGAAACCCTAGCCCGCTCCCTCACTTGAGCCCTATTCCGACCCGCCCCACAGCAACTCTCCAGCGGCGAGGAGAGGAAGGCCGTGGTGAGGGTGGTGGCGGCTGACATGCCGCCCGCGCTGCAGCGCCGCGCGTTCTGCTGCGCCCACGACGAGCTCGCGGCGATGCCGCACTTCCCGCGCCGGCTCGAGCCCAAGCGCCTCGCGCTGGCGCTCAAGAAGGTAAAGGCTGTTTTTTCCCTCCGTATTGATTATTCGAAAAAGGCCCGTATCTACTAGTCGCTAATTAGAGTCTCTGAGATGCTGCTTAGACTTTAGTGAGGATATCGTCTTGCATTCGTGATTGTTAGTATTACTAAATGGTTTGCTTCCTAAGAATCAAGGATTCTTGGAGCGACATTGCTGCTATAGAGTAATTGCACTTATTTTTACATACCCTCATTGTGCACTAGCGCCTTCTCACGGGAATGGAGTCATAATAGCTGGTGTATGATCTATTGATCCGTGCCTTGCCAATTGCCATGAGTCAATGACGTCGATTGCGCGGTGCTCCATTCATATCCATTCTGAATTTCTGATTTGATTGTCCTTGGAGTAAATCTTGGACTGTCTTCATGTGTCCGAATCCAAAATAGTCTTGTGGTTCGTCTGCCTTTCAGCTCATTTGGAAGGTTCTCAGAGTTGCTGATCCCACCATTGGCAGTTCAAGTATCAAGAGGCCATTGGTGACAGAAGCTTCAACATCCATGGTTATTAGATGTACATGTCATTTTCTTTCACCCTTTTCCTAAATAACTTGTTGGCATTAAGATGCATGACACTATTACCTTCTTCCTGAATAACTGTGAGCGAGATGTATAAAATATGTAGTTTTTTATGTTGAAAATACTGAAGTATGGAACAATGTACTCCTAACTAGGGATTGTGGTGGGACACAAAACTGACAGTAGCTTCCATTTTCCTATAGTAAATTTTATTTGTCATGATCTAGCTTTGCATATATAATTTTCTCCGAGTTCCTTACAGAAGCTATACCAAGTTTTATATTTAGTCCCTAGTATGAGTGGAAACTTTGTATAACTGCTGTAAGGAAAAACTTGTTCATAAGATTAGCAAGAATGCTAATACATGTGTCTATCTTGAATTCTTGGTCTGAAAATTTATCAGGAACTCATGGTGGTATGCGAATGGGAGCTAGGTGAGGCTATTGAATTGAACTTCTAATAGTGATTTTCCAATTTATACTTACAATAAAATCTTGTTTGCATCTCAGGCTTTCTGTGACTTTGATTCGGTGATCTCTGTTAGTACTTCAGCACTGTAAGTCTGTAACAACTAAAAACACATTTTTACTGAATCATACATCAATAAATATATGAGTATGGTATAAACAGCATGCGAACATACTTATCTTCACTTTTCTAATAGCAGACTTCTGTTTTATCCTCATTGGAGATTGAACAGCTTCTGTTATTTCCCAACACGCCCTGCATACCTCTCTGTTCCTAACTCTTTTTGTGTGCATATCTTTTTCAGCAGGGAAGTTCCCTAAGGCAGGCAGTTGAAGTTTACTGTCTTTTTACACTCACTGGCTTAAGTCTCCCGCGGCACATGCACAGTCTTATGACACAACCACTGCCTTTTTAATATAAAATGGTCATTAGCTGTTAAAGTTTACTGTGATGCCCTTAGTCTAGTGATAAAATGGAGTTCAGCTGATCAGGTACAAAGGAGCCCCTGAAGTGGAAAGTCAGGTTCAAAATTGCACTTGGAATTGCTGAAGGGCTGCTTTATCTACATGAAGGCTGCCATCGCCGCATAATTCACAGGGACGTCAAGGCATCTAATATCCTTCTAACTGAAGACTACCAACCTCAGGTATGTTCTACTCTTAGGTTACACTTATCATGCCATTATGTGATCATCATGGATGTCAAGAATTACAGTTTTGCTCCCACCTTATACAGATATCAGATTTTGGGCTTGCAAAGTGGCTCCCTGACAAATTGACCCATCATGTTGTGTATCCCATTGAAGGCACATTCGGGTGAGCCTGGCTGTATCTTGGTCATGCTTTCATAGTCAACATATAGCGCTGTAGTTGTTTTAACTTGAACCTCACATTTGCTCTATTTTTCTTGTCATGACATTTGCAGCGAGCGTCTATGCGTTCGGGTTACTAGGACATGGGACTTCTATGATCCTGGAGATGATAAAAAACTTCTGCATTCTGATCTTGTACCGCTCGATGAGGAGGTATAACACACATTTTCCTTATATGCGTCAATCCCTGCTTGCTTATGCTGGGAGAGGGTGGTTGTTGTTGGTCCTCCTTAATATAAGTGAGTAAAATATTATTGCAAATAAAAGTCATAGAAACGCAGACTATAACCCACTAGCAGGCACAATACTACCGTATAGTCATGAGATCAGATAGCTAAGAAGCAACTTTTCACAATACATTTGAGGTTCTGTAATGTTACCTTTGCTTATCCCTACAAATACTATGCACATTGCCTTCTGTATTCCTCTAGGTTTTTACCACTTCTTCCCTGTCTGCAAAGTACAGACGAAGAAATGTAATGCGTGTAACTACCTCTCTACGTGTTAGCAGGGTGCCCTAGGTCTCTTGAAACTATTTTTGTTCTGTATATAAACTGGGTCAGTTGCTATTTTCCTTTTAGGCGGCTCCTTTACTGTGTTTTATTGTTACAAATAAAAAAACCCCATCATTTAAGCTTTATAGGAGAGGAAATAACAGGCCTAAATGTCAAGGCAGGTAGCAGTCCTTGGGTTAGCTTTGTAATGGGGAATATATGTATTTGCAGACATACTATGTCTTAACACTAAATTAACTGAGCCATACTATTGTAACATCCTCCATTCCAAAGTTTTTCTTTATGTCTCCAGGCTAAATAGGTATGTGGCACTATTTGGTGAATTTAGTCATGTAAGTATTTTTTAGACAAATGATAGCTATTCAACATATGCAATTGTTCTGTAAATAGAGGCACATTAAGTAGTTCTATGTTTTTGTCTCAGTTCTATTAGCTCATACAAAAGATAATTGAGAATATCATAATTCACTATATTGGTGTTTCAAATAAGACCTTATATGGAGTAATGGAGTTTGTACATGCTACAAAGGCTCATGACCTTCCAAAGAGCACGAGCAATGTCAATGGAGGGTGGTGCTTCAGGATCTGCAGCTGTGATTGACTCTGCTATGGCAGAAGCTGGTGCAGTTGACCCTGACTTAGCGTTGGGTGTGTTTTCTCTTATGTTTGCAGCTTCTACCTAACCGACAATTACTGAATGATTTACTGAAGATCGTTCAGTAATTACCGGCTGGGTGAAGCTTCACCTAGGGTGGCGAATAGCATATGTGTGTGTGTTCTGGCTGTCCAATAGATTGTATCATCCAACATCACATCTTCACATAACTCAAAAATGTTGCTCATTGATTTTCTTCGCTTCACTTGTTTTCTTTTGTATTGATACCTATACTATTTCAATTCATTTCTTTTATCAACCTCATTATCTAACATTCCCATACTCTGTTTATATGCAGCACTTCAAATGAGTAAGGTGTTTGAAGAGAGAACGTTTGTGTCATGTATCCTTAATTCGGTATGTATTATTCTTAAACTAATGGCATACAGGTACATTTTAGCTGCAACTTCAATAATTTTTTGCCCTTTTATGTGTAAAATAACAACTTCCTGGTGTTGATCCCAATGATCCATCTGTTAAAGGTCTCTGTATTTACGAATCTTGACTAGTCTAGTAATGTATGTATGTGGAAATATGAAGGTTTCTTTATTTCTCTTCTTAAACCGCAAGAGAAGAAGGAAGACAAGTCAGACAAAACAGAAGACGAGAAGAACTGATGTAGCCATGTTCATGCTTCCACTGTTGAAATGCATATTCAGCATAGCTTGCTCAGCTCCTATCTGCTGTTTCAACGTTGATTTAAAAGAAGAGCTGGTAGTTGTGGGCTTTTGAACAATAGCTGGAGTGATATGAAACATTAGTGAAGTAGTTGTGGGCTTTTGAACTGCTTCAAGCCGGAGTGATGTCGCTGTGGTGCTTTTGTGACTGATCATCTCTGGAGCTTTTGTGAATGATCTAGCTAGCTATCTGTAAATGATCTAGTTGTGAATGATATTATAATTGTGGTGCTTTTGTGAATATATAATTGTGGTGCTTTTGTGTTTATGTGATGGATCTATGACTGTGGTATACTGATTAACTGTGTATGTCTTTATGATTTGTGTATAAAAATCTGTGATTTGTGGTGCTTAATTAAATGTATATTTTTATTAATAACAACTGTAAAAAAGGCGACTTTCTGTTGGTTGCTAAATGTATAGTATGACGACTTACGGTTGGTTGCTAAATCTATAGTACAACAACCCACAGTTGGTCGCTAAATATACAATATTAGCAATGGACGGTCGGTCGCTAAAAAGATGTCGGTCGCTAAAGCCTTTAGCGACGGCACTTACAGCGACCATCCTTATGGGTCGCTAAAAGTTTTTAGCGACCAACCGTAGGTCGCTGAAGGCCGTTTTAACAACCAACCGTAGGTCGCTGTAAGTGAACCGTCGTGTAGTGTTGGTTTCACCCGAACTCCGAAACCCTACGACATACATGCTCAAAGTTCAGTGTTGCTAGCTTCTTTGGCTGACATAAATGACCATGGGCACGTGATGCTCTCTAGAGACACTACACGACGGTTGATCTTTAGCGACCCTTATTTGGGACCGACGGTTGGTCGCTAAAAGTTATGGACCGACGGTTGGTCGCTAAATGCGTTTATAGCGACGGTCTGTGGGTCGCTAAAAGTCTAGAAATTTAACGACTTATGGTCGGTCGCTATAGAGTTAAGTGTGTGACTGATGGTGGGTCGCTATAGGGGTACGTCAGTGTGTTCCACTTATTAAAACATCAACACCCCTTAACCCTAGTCGCCTTGCGCCGTCACACTCAACCTAGCCGCCAGCCTCTCTCCTCCTTCGTCCGCTCCTCTTGCCCCAGTCTCCGTGCCGTCAGCAGCCACTCTCCTCCGCCTCCCTATCATCCCCCCCCCCGCGGCCCCCAGCCCCCACGCGCCCCGCCTCAGCGCAGTGGTCCCCGGCGCACCGCAGCCCTCTCCACCGGCTCCTCCCCACCGCCACGCTCTCCTCGCCTCAAGGCTCAAGCGTATGGTTCACTTCCATGTCAGCTCAAGTAGGCATGGGCAAAAAAAACCGAGACCGAAAACCGAACCCGATTAAACCGAAACCGAAACCGATCAGACCGAAATATCGGTTCTCGGTTATATATTCGGTTCCTAATTGGTATAAACCGATATTTAGTCCGGTTCTTCGGTTTCTTAACTCGGTTACCCGATCGGACCGAACATCTGAATCTAATTAACTGATTTAGCCATTCACAGTTTCAGCCCATAGCCCCATAGGCCATATTCGCTCTGCGGCCCATCAGGCATCACCAAACCACCGAGGCACCGAACAAACCCTATCCAGCTTCTAGCGGCAGCAACCAGCATTCCATCCACTCAGCCAGGCAGCAACAGACGGCGGCGCGGGCTCACGGCACGGCGGCAGCGGCGACGCGGCGCACTCGCGCCGGTGAGGCGGCGCGAACTCCCCTGCTCGGCTGCTGGAGACTGGAGCTTCTGCGGTTCTGCCCCAGTCGCCCCCGACCCCGAGCGGCCGAGCCCCGACCCCCCGACGACGAGTCGACGACGACAGCTGCTCTGCTCCTGCTCGGCTGCTCGCATGCTCCAAGCCTCCAACGCTTCAACGCTCCTGCTCGGCTGCTCGGGCAGGCACTCGGCCTCTCCAACGCTTCAACGCTCAAAGTCCCCAGTTGCTTCATTCCCAGGATGGGAGTGTAAGGTTGTTATAAATTGGTCATGTATATGTTATTTTTACCAGCATGGCTAAGGTTGGGCTTTGTGTTGTTTGCACGGTTGTGCTGTATGCAATTGCCATGCCAGATTATGATCAAGATGGTGCTGACCCTTGTGATAAAATTGACTACAACAAGGGAGGGAATCCAGACCATGGCTTTGTACTCCTCGTCCCTTGGAAGGTGAATCCAGACCAACCGTAGGTCGCTGTAAGTGAACCGTCGTGTAGTGTTGGTTTCACCCGAACTCCGAAACCCTACGACATACATGCTCAAAGTTCAGTGTTGCTAGCTTCTTTGGCTGACATAAATGACCATGGGCACGTGATGCTCTCTAGAGAGCTGGACGGAAGCACCGTCGAACCTCGCAGAGGAAATAATCGCTCTCTCTCTCCTTCTCACTAGATGGACCAGCCAAACATTCCATGGTCGTTACCTTAGCCACCTTAGATCCATAATTTTTGAATCTACATAAAAATAGGAACCCGTCTGCATATGTCTAGTATTTGTCATATTTTTTAGGATCTAATATAAAAATAGAACTGCATGCATGCATATTTGATATCAATAGGCTTTTACGTTACAGTGTCATTTCACGGCTTCCTTTCTAGCTATTGTCTGTTTATGATATTTCCATTCACATTTTACGCAAACGTTTATTGATTTTATGCTTTATCTCGTTACCTAACCTAATGTGTATATTAGGTTCCTACGATTTACACCATATGTATAAGATATTTATTGTATAAGATATTTATGACACACATATTTACACAACGAAATAGAAATTCACAAAAAAAGATAACCTCTCTCATAAATATGGTCATTTGCCACGATTCTATAAAATCTCGTGTATGAAATCCCTTGATTTATGGTGTCCGTTACTGAAAAAAAAATCAAATTCCCTCATGACTAAATCCCCTAACCAATTTCTTTGATTTTATGTTGGCCGCGTGGACGCGTGGTTTGTTGATTCGGAGTGAACTAATATTTACGCTATATCTAACACTATTATTATGCTCAAACTTGAAGATTTTTATGATCATAAATAAAACAAGATTATCAACAACTTTCACATTGGCTCAGTATTTATGCTTATAACTGACGGGTTTACGTTTAAAATTAAAGCGTTTTATGCTCGAACATGTTGATACGTCAAACAATGAACCACATGCCAGATTTTTACGCAATGTACTGCATTGTGTAAATACATACACCGTGTAGCATAATTAGTATCAGTATATATTATAAACTGGTTCTAATGAGCCTTCCAAGGCTACTGTGGCCTAGCTGCATGATTGTTGCAGCATCCTATTTTTACGAAGGAAATAAAATATTTAAATAATATTTTTTGTTTCTATATATGGACAATCCATTTTTCTTTTATCGCACATTCCTACCATCCTAAAATTACGCGCATGCAGCACGAAACGAATATGCACTCATAATTTTTGCACATGCAAATGTAAACAAATATCGCACATGCAGGGGATGGATCGAAGCGCGTGCGAGAGGAGGCCGAGGCGGTCAGGCTGGTCGAGTTGTGCAGGCTGTTGGTTGGGCGGGTGCAGGGGCGGCTAGAGCTTCTTGTAACTATTAAAAGCCATGAGTGTTCTCTCTATACACACGCAATGTCATCTTAGATAACGATGACTTAACAAATTTAAGTTATTCGTGATCGTTATAAGTCATTACTTGAGAAATTATAGGGCGAATGATCATCAGCTAAGCTAAGGTGATAAATAGCGTTGCGCTATATAAATTCTGATTTATTAAGAACTATGCTTTTTCAATCAATAGTCGATCTTTTACCTCCTCTCACTAGATACTACAACATCTAAAACCGTCATCCTGAACACGTTAAACAATCAGCTGACTAAAGATGATAGACGTCTAATTAAGGTGCTGTTTGTTTCGGGACCAAAGCCAAGCCAGTAAAGGTAATCTGGTATGGTGTTGCGCGCGGTGCCATCCGTTCCAATGCAAGCATTAACAAATTTCGTTTGGTTCGCGAGGACGAGGGAATGGTCGAGCAGGATTTGGCTACCGCCGGGTGGAGACGGTAATGAGATTCCATACGTCCTATGGGCGGGCCCAACTAAGGCCTTGTTCGGTTATTCCCAATACACATGGATTGAATAAGATTGGAAAAAATTCTTAAGAAGTTTGACTTGTTTGGGATTCAAACCCATCCAATCCCACTCAATCCACATTGAATGAGAGCTAACCGAACAAGCCCTAAACGTAAAATAACGGGATCAGTTACCAGGCAAAAAACACTATATCAAACAAGTTAGGGTTAATTTGGCAACTCTATTTTTCGAGTATTTTCTATTTTTTCATAAGAAATTATTTTATTTTTTAAGAAAATAGAAATCTTTTAGAAAAATGAGGTTGTCAAACTAGCCTAAAAGATAATAACGGTGCATCGCTGTGTATAGAGTTTACATGGTGCTTAAACGTGCAAAAATAATCGTTTAGGTAGTGTTTGGATGGAAGGACGAGGAGTGATGAACAGAGATGAGATGAGATCATTCTAACTTGACCTACGTTTAGTTTAGAGGTCCATAGTCAAGGTCAAGGAATATACTTCAAAAATATATCATCTTTAGATGAGCAGTGATCTCAAAGTTAAGTGCCCGCAGACCAGATTTAGCTACCTGGCACGGACACGGAGACGCTCTCACAGGAGTTTCTTTTTAACTCATCACTACTCCACATACGCTTGGCAATTGCCATGGTCCCTACGACACGCTTTTCCCCTAAAAGCTTGGTACCTTTCCCTTGTCCACTTGCTCTTTCTCTTCTGCGATGCACGCATGCTCTTCTCTTGTGGAGCGAATCCGTCCTGTTTGAATTGGAACAGGAATTCGTCGTCCCATTTACCGTCGTACAGCAAGGGAGGGACGGCTCCTTTTGTTCGTCACAGCAACAATCATTCCTTCAGTTTTCTTTTTGTCACTTTTGCACATTGTATGGATCAAAAAGGACCAAACTCTCTTCCTTTTCTTTAGACCCATGACATGCAATATATAGCTGGAACAGATCTAAAGCCTGTTTGGTTCACTATCTAACTTGTCGTACTTTGTCTTACTTTTCTTCTCGTGGTCTGAACCCAGGAGCTAAATCAAAAGTGACTAAAATTTACTTTGTATCACATCAGATATTTGAATAACTATTATTATGAGCATTAAATATGGTCTAATTATAGTCACTTATAGCTCTTACTGTATAGATCTTTAGCTTCTAAGTGATTAAACTTTAGTCATAGCTTCTAGGATCCAAACAGGACCTAGGGGGTGTGGATCCACCTCTGTGCAGAGCAGGACGACACAAAAGCGCGGAATATAATCGATTAAAGGTAGGCAGGAGCTGAAGGATCATACATAACAGATAAAAGGCATGCAGCAGACTAGCTGATACAGTTGCTTATTAGTGGAGGTACAGCAGGGAAGCAACCAAGTCATAAATCATAATAGGGTAGAAAAAAAATTCAAGGATGACCGCGTCAACAGTACGATCTTCAGGCCTTTTTGGGCGCGAGCCTAGCCTTGATCTTGTCCACCTCCTTGGTGCCGACCTGGAACGCCTTGGCGAGCACGGCGTCGGGCAGCTCGGGCGACGCCGCGAACAGCGCGGCGGCGAGGGACTGCGTGCCGGGAAGCTGGCTGTTGAACGCGGACAAGACGGCGGCGGGGCCGTCGCCGGCGTTGCGCTGGAAGTGGACGAGGCCGCGGGGGAAGACGAACACGTCGCCGGGCGCCAGGGTGCGGGCCACCAGGCGGTTGTTGGCGGCGGTGACGAAGCCCACGTCCAGGGTGCCCTGCAGCACGAACACCATCTCGGTGGCGCGCGGGTGCGTGTGCGGCGGGTTCAGGCCCCCGCCCGGCGCGTAGTCGATGCGCGACATGGACACGCCCAGCGTGTTCAGCCCCGGCACCTTCTCCACGTTCGCGCCCGTCACCGCGGAGCCGTAGGCGCTGGCGCTCGTGTTGCCCGCGCCGCCTAGGCCGCTGAAGTAGAAGTCGTCCGCCGTCACCGCCGCCGCCGCCTTGCAGGCGTACCCGTTCACCTTCACGGCTGCGCACATGTAGATTATTTGGACACGTATGTACGTAATAATAAGTACCAAGAAGTAACTAGTAGCTAGAAAACCGAGGAATTATGGTAGGTAGCTAGCTAGCTATAGGCTATAGCTTGCCGCTACATGCTGCTACTCACTGGACGTGAGGTCCGCGACGCAGATGTCCTGGAGCAGGTCGGGGTCGCCGGCGACGGACGGGGAGGGAAGGAGGATAACCATGGCGGTGGTGGCGACGACAATGGCGAGTCGACGCAGCAGAGAAGGAATGGCGGCCATTGTGATCGAGAGCTTGCTTCTTTGCAGTAGCTAGCTAGCTAGTGCAGCTGTGCTCGTGCTTCTCTCTGAGTATTATGATGACTCTCTCTCTCTCTCTCTCTCTAGCTAGGCTAGCTAGGGGGCCACCCTTTCTTCGCACCCTTGCTGTTGGTCTCTTGCTGGTGGCTTCCAATGGCCTTGCTGGATGCTGGATGGGGTAAAGGTTTTATAACCGGTGGCCTGTGCTGTGCTGTGGTCCTGCAGTGTTAAGGCACTCTGGGAATGAAGGAATGTGGCAAGATTGTCCTTTCACCCCAAGGAATGTGTGCTGGCCTGGCCGCCGTGTGCGCGTGGTGGCGTAGCAGGAGATTGCTGCAGGAGTACACAAGGAACAACGTGATATATAGGCTGCTTATTTAATTTATTTAGTCCACGGTCTGGTGAGCGGTGAATACGAACGGCCAGCAGATTTGCTTGGTCGTGTTAAACCGGAGACTAGAACTCTTGCTTCAAATGAAAGATCACAGTTCCAGCTATCTGTAAGTAGACTCTAGCTCTCTCTAATCAGCTGCGACATAGATACACATCTAGGCAGTCACAACATCCTACAAATCTCGACCATAAACTAGATGCAGTAGGTATACTAGGTACCAGTTCTGCAGCCCCTTTCAGTAATAAAAAAAATCTCTTTCTCCTGTCGGACAGAACCAAGTGTTTAAGAATTAAGATGACCACAACATCACTAGATAACTGCCTTCTTGTGCCTGATCTCGATGATCTGATGGCTAAGGTACTAACATGCTTATCATATTATTCTTTCATATTGTTCCCTTTAGCAAGTATTCAATTAATTATGTGGGCATTTCCTTTTGAGCAAACAGTTTGAATTTCCTCTGGTTTGTTTGTGTATTAAGGTTCCAATTAAAGTACTTTCATTGTTTTTATCTACCATTTTAGTTTGCACTCACTGTGTGTTCTGCTGGACACTTCCATTTTTTTTCACAAACACTTATTTCTCGGTTTAAACATGTGCACACTTACCATATTTCCTTTGCTGTCATTTGGGGGGTTTGCCTGATCTTTCCATGGCATGCTTAATAACTAGCAACTATTTTCAATCTAGCGTGTGCAAATTCAATATCATGAAGCTGATGATTACCCAACAACTTATGATCTCCATATAGGATCAGATTCTCCCGAGGAGAATAATCATCACCTAGGTGATGTCAGTCAAACCCTTTGTATTCTACCTAATGTATTAAAATCACCATCAAACTCCAATAAAGGTGGCCAGCAAAGTCCAATGTCTGTTCGAATACTTTTTCTACTAACCTGTCTTCCTTCTCATTGTTACTTCTTAAGTTTGATTTTGTAAACATTGCAGAGATTTGTCGAGCTTGTGTGGCAAATAAACATTCCAGATAATTTTATGGCCTGTACATGAGAGCAACCTTTTGCTTGATATCACAAACGTTGTTATTGGGGATATAATTTACCTCTGTGATGAACAGGTGCTCAAAGGGATCGATGGTGAGGGGTCTGGATGGAATCAGGAAGAGTTTGTTGAGCCTGTGTGGCAAAGTGTGCTGTAGCTACGACAAGAATTGAAGTTTAACAAGTGCAAGCGTTGCAAGAGCTAGAGGAAATTGTAGCTGACTTTCTGTGGGCAACCAGTGCAGGCGTTGCAAGTGCATGGGTGAAAAAAATGAATGAGCAGGCATGTCATTTTCAATTTTTTTTAAAAAAGCCACGAACCAGCTTTTAGAAACTAGCTTCTAAACAGCCGCTCCAAAGTTTTTTAGAAAACAGTTTTAAGAAACTGAAATAAAAAAACTCTAATGAATGTTCATGGGGTGCCCCGGCACAAGTGTCTGGTGTGTCATGTCTAGACCTCGTTCGTAGCTTATGGGCTGGCATGATATAGTCCGTTGTCTAGCCTCGCTCCTAGTTTATGGGCCGGCATGGTACAGTCCGTTATCTAATTCGTGTCAATGGTCTAATCCGTGTCGTGCTCTACTGGGCCGGCCCGTGTTAGGCGGTCCATTTGGACATCCATATCGAGGACCAGGACCAAGAGTAACATGGGGCAAACCCCACCCAGACATGTCATCTTATCTCTTTTAATAAAGGCAAGTTGCTGGCTCACTGCATGCAATGCTTCCACTCCACCCCTTCTATGCATGATATTTATATCTGGATATTTTCAGACGTAGCTGATACTAAACAAAAATGGAACAATGGTATTTTTACTAAGCAAGGTCGTGATAAGGAGATGCTATTTCCTTTCAAGAATGTGCATTTATTTTTTGTGCTGCTAAGGACTCCTATTTGTATATAATATGAATTATCTTACGGTTTCTGGATATTACCATTGTCGACCTTGCTAATTATAAGCACGAAGAAGCACACCAATTGCTACAGTGCACTTAAACTTGCAGGTCAATATTATCCGGCTAAGATGATGGGACAACTTAATTTATTTGGCCTAAAAATTACGAGTCTTATGTTTTGAACTCAACCTGGTGACACTTTTATTTTATTTTCGCGGTCTATCATACAACATGGTAATTTGCAAGGGTGATCAAGCATTTTATGACCAAGGGTGAGTCTAGACTTAATGTGTTTGTAAAATACTTTTACTACCCTGTATTCTGGACCTTGTTTATTTTTCAAGTTCTCAACTATTCTATAAAGGGATTGAAGCATTATTTATGATTTCTTGTCTTTGGTTTTCTTTATAAATGTGAAAAACAATATTGTCGTGACTTTTGAACCAGTTAATGATTTTAATTCCTTTCTTCTTATGATATGTCATGTTTCTGTATTCAACTATCTATCAAGATGAGTAATTATCAATCATCTACCTGTTCTATGAAAAAACAATCATTTTGTCTATAAAAAATTACATATGTATGAACATACCCTTTCATATTCATTTTCTTCTCATTTGACTTGATATAACTACATGATTGAATTTTATGACCAAGTTAGTCAGACTGCATTGCCATTAATATTTGAAATCGCTGGGAAAGATCCATACGCTGTCACAATGGCATATTGACATTGGGTTAGTTCATTCACAAACTTGTAACAATTGCTCACATTGCCTATTTAATTTTGACATGCAGGTTTAGAATATTGTTGATCTTTCATGCACTGGAAACAGTAAATACTATCAAGCCAAATGTAACATACTAACAATAGACTTCAGTTGTGATCCTGATATTTTTTATATTTAGTCAATTTTCTATGAGTCTCGTTTCATGCCATTTATGTGGTTTATAATATCATGTATGGCTTAATTTTATGTAGGCAAAAGTGCACAACCTAGCGGTATGCTTCCTTTACTTTCAACAATTTTTTGTTAGTCTTTTAATCATTTGAACACAAACATGTTCCAAAGAGATTTCAGCTCATATTATAACTTTCTATTGTCCATGATAAATGTTTTCAACAATACAATTTTTAGTAGAAAACACGCAAAGCAAGGTTCTAAATAGCTAGCTTTAGATTAACTATTTTTAGCTATATTTTGATGGTGTTGAACACTTGCAGAAGTCAAATGAGTAGTTGAATCAAGAAATTCTAAAGTTGCAATCTCAGGCAAGTACGATGTCGTATTGTACTATCTAATTTGTCACGTTTAGCTACTTTGTTAAAGTATTATATCTTCAACAAGTTGAGGGTTTGAAACAAAAGTGTGAAGCTGTCGAAGTACAACACAACAACTTTAGAAATCAGATAAAAAACCTAGGCCAGTTGCCTCTATGGACACTATAGAATACTTGAAACGTAATGCTACCATGGAATTCGTTAAATTTCTGATAATGAGGTATTATAAAGACTTTCATGTGCTGCAGGAAATAAGCTTGTGTTTCATATCCTTGATATCAAGAAATAAGCTTGTGTTTCGTATCCTTGATATTATGAATTTACATAATGTTGTGGAGTAAGAAATGTGAAAGACATGCTATATGTTCGCGCACATTCTGATTTAGATTGAATACGACAACAGTGCAACACCAACAAAAGTTTTGCAGACACGATATGTCTTATAAACTATGAGTTAGAAAGAATGATATTGTGATATGTTAAAAATAGTTATTTTTTGTTCATATTAGGTCAACATGTTTTGAATAATAAATATGAAAGACAGTACATATGTTCGCGCACATTCTGACTTAGATGGAATACGACAACAATGCAACACCAACAAATTTTTTGCATCCACGATTTGTCTTAGAAAGAATGATATATATAAACCGTTGCAATGCACAAGCACCTAACTAGTATAATTATATAAGCATGCAACTAACAAACGATCAACATCGTCACCACCCATCGAATGATTTGATCTATTCAGTGAACAAGAATCAAGAGCCATGCATATTATATGGAGATGTGGTGGACAACAAATACTTGCATCTTTTAAAGTTTTCAATATTTCTTTAACAAGGATACAACAAGAGGAATTGGATGTCCACCGCAGAATAGTATGAATAATTCCCTACTAAACACTCATGCATGAGATGTGTTTTAACTCGATGGAAGCACTGTATATGGAGGAAGGATGTCCATTGGATATGTTTTAACCGCATAATAGAACCTTTTGATTTGTTATACTTGGTTTCAATTGATTTGCATATATACCAATGATATAATCAGTTCGATTCTGAATAGAGGAGGGGGAAGAGGGGTTGTCTGAAATAAAGATGAGTTGCTACACTATCTGGAATATGAATTGAATGCATATAAAACAAACAGAGAAAATAGATAGAATTATACATGAAATCCTGGTTTCAAAGAAAGTGAATTCGGGATACGACAAAACGGATATACTCTAGCAACCTCATTGTACAATGATCTTGGTATAGAACATGCATGTTAGCTGCCCGTACCCTTCACTTGAATGTATTGAGCATGATATTGAAACATGCTAACCAGTATATTCAGTGGGCGATAACTTATGTCCAAACTAAACTAGCATATGAATGCAATCGAGATAATGCTACAACAGAAGTTGATGGGACAGACCAGTGGCTATCGTTTCCTGGAGCGTGCTCTTAAGATCAAGAGCAACTACATGTTAAAGGCTAGCCTTTTCCAAAACATGGCATAACAAAATCTCTCCATGTTGCCTCCCAACCCTAACTCTGTTTATAGTATGTTCCCTTTTCTTGTGAAGTTCAAACACAACACACGATTTTTCTAAAACAATGCAACCATGGCACCACATCATAAAATCTATTTGTTTTCTTTTAACTTCTTATCCATTTCTTAGCCTCCTATATATAACATTTATATACCATCTCGTGGATCAGATGATAAGAACCAACATGTTTTAAGGCGGTACGAACTTGTACACATTAATAGGTGAAGTGTAACTTGAGTTAAGACATCTACAAATGTCTTATATACTCACTCCGTCCCAATTTATATTTCGTTTGGCTTTTTTATTAAGTTTGATCAAGTCGTCTTATTTATTTTTTGTAAAAAATAAAAAAATTTAAAGCCATATTAAAGCTGGACGATATTATAATAAAAAATAATTATAATTATGATTTTTATAAGACATGGTTAAACTTAAAATAAAAGTCAAAATAATTATAAATTGGAATGGGAGGCAGTAAGTATGTAGGTTGCGTCAAATTGAAGTCAGACGATGGGTGGCACTAAAAAGCCGGAAACATTACATTGCAATAATTATTTTATAGAAGTAGGTGAAAATTATCTTTAGACATTTTCTATCCTACCTTGTATATATAGTAGTTTTCCAAGATCTAAGTTGACCGCCTCTAGAAAGCTGTTTCTGAAATTAAAAATGCAATTTCTTCTAAAAATGTCCTAGGGCAAGCATACTAGCGAAGCACTACAGGTGCTTGTCCTATATAACAAGCTAATCATGTGTTTTTTTAACGTGGAATACGTGTACGAATTTGAGACACCCGCCTTCGCACGAGGTCTCGTTGCCATGCTTATCTATATCACTATATATAATCTATCAGTTCAAACTTTATAAAATCGACCTAACCAAATCAGGTCTACACCCATAACCTCTACTAAATCTATCGGATAAATTACACTTCGGATTAAAACACCATCAAAATCAATGATTCAGATCGCTGGATAACACATTTCTCTTACTACCGCTCCCTCCCCACTTGCGTGTCGCCGCTGTTGTTAAAGTCGCCGTCGCCGTACACCATTCCCTTTATAACTTCGATGTAAAACTTTTAGAGGACAAAACTCTTAATAAAAAATCATTCCAAATAAATTTTCAAGATATGTCTCTTATGGCCTGCCTTAGATATTAAAAAATATCAAAATTCATTTATAATAGATGTGAAAGGGTGTACCAAATATTTTTGCCCCTAAATAATTTCAAATTATCTCCATTATACTTAAAGCACCAGTTTAAACGGTCGTCCCGCGTCATTTTTTTACAAATAACCCCTCACAGCTATTTCAAATTAACCTGTTGCACGCCTATAGATAGCTAAACGACAGCCCGACACGGACCAGACGCCCGCTAGCCCGTCGGCCCATTTGATTAAATCAGCGTAAAATGTTAAAAAACGATACAGAAGGTGGGGTTTAAACCAATGCCTTGACGGAAGAAGGGCGGGAGACAATAAGTGAAGCTAACTAACTAGTAGAACAACTTGCTCAAATGTTTTTAATATTGAATATAAATTGTATATATGTATATACATTTTTTTGTAAAATAAAAATATAATCGTGTCGGTCCGGGCCAGCACTACGGGCCGAGGCTACAGCCCAACCACGACACGACGTTCTTGGTTCTTGCAAGCATTAGGTCGTTTCTGAAACCACATTGGCGCAATGGACTCCATAATGTTTGAGGTTGCTGAATTGGGTGGAGCAACAATGATTTGTCACACTTATAGTCTAATGAAAGGTTATTTGTTGGTTTTAAACGTTAGTAATTAATACGAAGTAGCATAATTTATATGGAGCGCATCCAATTTTTATTGATGCCTGACTTTAGCAATCACTCCATATTTTGATATATCTTTTTATAAGTTTGAGTTCATTTGATTTATTTTAGAAACTTGAGCTCACAAACTTTCTCTTATTTGGTCTCTATATGGTGGAATTATGTCATTTTATAATCTCTGTTCGTTCAGTCAATTGTTGTGAACTCTCTTCTAATCGCTCACTTCATTGGTCGTGTTGTACCAAGACATATTGGATGGAGTAAACAATAACATCAGTTAGCCAAATAAAAAAAATATTATACGGAGAGCGGAGACAATCAATAAAAAATCTTGAGATTTTTTTGGTGAATGTTTAAGTGGGTAATTGTTGTAAGCCGTCGCAACGCACGGGCAACCGACTAGTATATATTAAAGCACAAGTTTTAACGGTCATCCCGCGTCATCTTTTTACGAAGAACCCCTTGTATTTCTACAAAATCAACTCGTGGTCTTAGATCATATCTCATCCCTATTTTATTTATTCGCACAACAGCGTTCTCGTAGTTGTCGCTCTAGTAACAAACCCCGTCCATTTGTAACAACCTCCACCCGCTTCTTCCTCCGTTGCACATTGAATTTTAAGTGAAAGCAACTATGCAATTGGAAATGAGTACAATGCTCTTTAAAAACGGAAAATGTTTTTATTGTTTGATATGATACTCTAAAGGCAAGAGCAAGAATGTATTTCAGTTAGCATGTTAAGCATTAGAGGATAAACTTGTTGTATTTGGTATTTCAGGAATGATTTTGCTGACGTACTTATTATTTTCTATGTCTTGCTAAACTTGGAGAAAATTGTTAAGCCATCACCATAAATGAATTTGCATGTGTTGACTATGAAATCTCAATGATGCCTTGTTAGCGCTACGCTTCCTTTTGTGCCACCAGTTGAGGAACCACATTTAGGTGAACCTGCAGGACCATTACAATTAAACATATGGACAACAAGTACTAATTTGTTGAATGAGTAACTTTCGTGTCTAAGAATCTAGCATTTCCTTGTATCATTGGCAAATTTGGGAAAACTCAAATCAACATGCATGGACACATGACACGTGCTCGGATCTGCAATTTACCTTGGAAATACGGAAGGCTCGGGTCGTTCAATCAGAGCAAGAAAAGAGGTGAAGGATCTTCGTAGTTGCTGCCGAATGAAGCTCCCAGGGAGACGGCTAGCCGACAAGGAGTACTCCGGCCCGCCTCCGCAGCTCGGTGGGTGCTGCACACACCAACCTCACTTGTGGAGCAGGTCTGGGAGGGGTAGGCCTGGGCAATCGATATATAATCGGTTTTTTCGGTGTTGTAGAAGTTCAGTTTACAGATAGAGCAGATCGATCTACGTGTCTCACAAAAGAAAACCAAACTATTCGGTTTTCGATTTTTCGGTTCGGAGTTCAGTTTAAACCGAACATCCGAAATCCATCTCAGTCAACAGGCGGCTGCCATTTTCATCTAGCTGCAGCTGCAAACAAGCACTGTTCCTACAGCAGCAGCTGCCAACGTAGAAGCTAGCAGCCGAATAGCAGTGATTTCACGAAGAACTAGCATGCACAGATAACTAGTCGCCAACAAAACTGACAATGTCCAACCAACACACATGCATAGATAACTAGTTGCCTCCTCCTGTTGCTGCCACATTAGCCCGCATTCGTGGCCCTCCGCTCCTCTTGCCGTGCCACAATATCCACACCGGTCGGCCCTCTGCCGCGGCTCTTTTATGGCTTATTAGTTTGAACAATAATTCATATGGATTGAATGATATTGAGTCGGTTTAAATCTATAGCAAATCAAAATACATTCCAATACACTCCAATCCACATGGAATTAAAATAACCGAATAAGGTCTGAGTGAGATTAAATTTCGATTAAGTCAAAATCCTTTATAATTTTTTCTAATCCCGTTCAATCCACATGTGATGGAAATAACCGAATAATGCCTTAAGTCGTTCAAGGGTTATCACAGAAGGTTCGAACAAATAAGGACACTAATGTCATTATGTTGTCCAGAAGCGCGTGACCATTCCCATGGATGAGCAGTGAGCTGCCTTGGTTGTGAATGATTTTCTCCTGTTACCTCCCAAACCCTAGACGGATGTACATTGCCTTGTATATGTAAATGATTTTCTCCTGTTCCCTTATGCTCAAGGGACATTGTTACCCTTTTGTTTGTTCCTTCCGCTGTACAAATTATTCACCTTCCAAGATATTTATATACCCACCCAAAGGAGAGTAGAACAAAAATGACTCACCTTTTTAACAACAGGTACACTAATAAAGAATAGGGCTTTAGTCTAAATAAATAAGTACCGACCACCGGAGTCGGAGAGGCTCGCCGGAACTGAGCTGCGGCCACCTCAGCTCCCGGGTCCGGATGTGAGCTGCTCGCTATCCCGTCCGAGTTTAAATGCGCGCATCGGCGGAGACGGAGGCAGAGCTGCGGTGTGGGAAGGAGACGGGAACCCGATATTTTTTTGTTTTTGAGCCCCATTTTTGAAAAATATTTATATTTAGACCCCTGAAGAAATTAATTGTAGTTTTGGACCCGAAGCTCGGCGCTACAGCCCATGACGCCGAGCCCATGACGCCGAGCTAACATGGCTCGGCGCCAGCTGACGCGGTAGCCAACGTGGCACCTAGCTCAGCGCCACCGATCTTGGTGCCGAGCTAGAAATTAAACGCCGGTTCGGCCTCCTTTCTCCTTCCTCTCCTTTCTCGCGCTCTTGTCCGCCGCGCTCCGTCACTCGCCCGCCGCGCGCCCCCACCCGCGGTCGTCGCTCCCGAGGCCTGTGCTCCGCCACGCGCCCCCACCCTCGGTCGCCGTCCCTCCTGAGCGTGCCCCCACCAGTAGCCGCCGCCGCCGCCGCCGCTCCCGAGGCCGCTGCTCCACCGCCGCTCCCGAGGCCGTCCACTCGGTCGTCGCTCCCGAGGTAATTTTTTTCTAATTATTCTTTAATTTTTTCTGTATTTATTTGTTATTAATTAGTTAGGTTTAGGTATTAGTTATTAGTTAGTGGTTAGTGAGTAGTCATTATTTTTTTAGCATAGTTTATGGTTTACGGGTAAGTGAGTAGTTAGTGTTAATTAACATTGTTTAGCATTCATTTAGCTTAGGGTTTATTTAGTACTTTTATATGTTCAGCCATCGCGTTGAAGGTTTATCTGCAGGTTTTAGAAACTTCACCGTATAGGAGAGGTGCTGCCCATTTTTTACTGGGAGTAATATTTAGGGTTTAGGAGATGAGTAGATGGGGATAGTAATAAGTTAGGCATTAGTTGATAGTTTTAGTTAGATACCATATTTAATGGATATTGAGTTAGTAATATGTGTTTGCAATAGATGGACACCCTAGTGACACTATACCATGGAGGAAGTGTGGGGACAAATGTTTATGAGAATGTTAGTTTTTATGGTACGAAGAACGTGACCATGATGCTCGATAAAAGACCATCTTTTGGCCAGATTTTTGCTCGAGCTTGTGAGGAGATTAGTTGCAATTTAAACGACCCTAGAATATCAATTCAGGGTTTGTTGTCCCATATTACATCTGAGACAGTTGTCCAACGGTTGATCTCCATTGCCTCAGAAGATGACTGGGTCAGATATGTCATAATTGTGAAGACGATTGTTCCACCATGTTTGGATGTAGTTGTTCGAAAGTTATCTTTTAGTCATTGCGATGCTCCATTCGGGTTGTCTCCACAAATGCCAAATGCATCTCGTACTGAAGCTCCTTTGCCTGATCTTTCGGAAGAAGTGGTTGTTGTGACCGATGCTCAATCGGGCCCGAACGAGTATAAGATTTCTCGTCCTGTTCGCGGCGTTTGTGGGGTTTCTAATCCGGTGGTACCCCCAGGAGATCCCATTGACCCAGGATCCAATTCAGGATCATCCTAGTAAGTGTCTTTAACACGTTGTTCATATCCATCGTTATTTCGTTTGATTAGACTTTTTAATGTAGTATTTCCTCCTTCGACGCGATGCAGGATCTCCACAACTAGATAATGGTGCTTATCTTGATGTGCATGTATCATACAATATGACATCAAATAGTGATGATGTTCAGATTGAGGATGAGGAGGAGCCATATGAGGCTGCATGGGCCTTAGATTCTAATGATGACCGTCCGGTTCAAGAAATGACCGAGCAAGAAATTGAACTCATAAGACATTTGTGTCCCGAGCGTGACCCTGCAGTACATGAATTTAGTAGTTTAAGTCATTCCACCGGTGCATACACAGAAGGACGTGATGATGAACTGCTAGAGGATCCGGATAACACCGACAGCATTGAGATTAAGGTAGGCTTACTTTTCAAGGACCTGCCTACATTGAGACGATGGCTACAGGAATATTCTGTGAACCACAAGAGGTCGTTCAAGGTGAGATTGGACCATCACAGCTGCAGGACGCTCCCACAACTCAGCTATCACAGCTCACACCACGTAGACGGTGTCCACGTGACCCTTACACTCCAGACACCGACGCTCTTGGGGCCAAGGGCAAGGGTAAGACTAGGAGGAAATGAATACTATGTGATGTGGTCTTATGCTGAAAACTTTGTGATGTGGACTCATGCTGAAAACTTTGTAATGTGAACTATGTATTTTGGACTATGTTATGTGGACATTGTATTAAGAACTATGTCATGTGGATTTTGTCATATTCTGTGTTATTTTGTGATGTATTATATGCTGAAATGTGGTGATGTATTATAATATGTGATTATTTCAAATGTGGTTGTTAATAAAACAAGGGAAACTCTTGCGATTTTTTTGTGAATTGGAAAAAAATATGACAATGCAATAGAAACAATACGGTTTTGAAACATTAGGGTTCTAAAACATTTTTTATATGAAAGTACTACATAACAGGCTACAAGTTTGTTCAATCAGAATCACAATCTATAAGTAACTCATCTTCAGAGTCATCCGTCGCGCAATCCTCAACGACAACCTCGTTCCACTTGCTGCATTGTCCAGCATAACACTTTTCAGCAGTTCTCTTGTAATAATGGGCTTCTGCTTCATCTGCAGCTTGGGAGAATAGCTCATCCTCAGCCTCATCACACTTCTGCTTGTAATAAGCCGCCTCTACCTCTTCGGTGGCCTAAGACATAAACTCGTCCTCCTCCTCTTGAGCACGTAATCCTGCCTCAGCTAGTGTGATGAGCTCACTCAACCTTGATGTGTCGTCCTCCTCTTCCCCATGTAATCCTTCCTCTGCGAGAGCGATAAACTCACTCAACCTAGATGTGTCGTTGTCCTCCTCCATCAGCTCCACCATCGCCATTTTTTCCTGAACGTATCTTGCATGTGCCTCATCTGCGATATAGTTTACGCCACATCCAATCTCTGCAAATATAATGAGAAAAATAAGTTTGCAAAGTCAGGATAAATAAATTGTACAAACAAAATTATAGTATCATTTTTCTCACTCACTTCCCTTGAGACGATCAGTAAGATTATCCAACATCTGTTTCTCGGCTCTAGCCGCCTCCCATTCCCTTGCATCATGTGCTCTCTTCTCATTTGCCGCCTTCAACCTCCTCTGCTCTGCATGCATCGGGCTATCAAAACTCACAGATTTCGCGTACCTACGCATGTCCTGTATGCGATCGTTAATGTATGAATTGACGAGCTGAGATCCACAACGCATCTTCTATCCCATTAGTTTCTTGGACTTTATTGTGCGCATCACCTCTCTTTTGTCGTCGTAACTCTCCCAACTGCATTTCCTCATCTCCTAAAAAAGAGTAAGTACGGGTGTAACATTAAAGCTGGTGGAAACAATAAATAAATACCATATGTCCACAAAAATAGCCAACACCAAGCTCGAAAGGAACTAATCCATACTTAGCTTCAATACCACATTTAAAGAGTACTGGATCAAACTTCAACTGTTCCGCCTACTCTTTTTTTCTTTTCCTTTGCCTCTGCCTCTGGCCAATGGGACAAAGGACCATACAACCACTCTGTGAAATGACACTTACGCCACCCGTATGGCTACAGGAGAATAATTTAGTATTTTTTTTTTGCAAAAATTAACAAAAGTTTAGACATTTGTTATGGGCTCACATAATCAATGTTCGGACACACGAAGTGCTTCGCAGTGTCCTCGTTGATGACAGCACGGTCTCCGCAATCACATCGATGCGGCGAGTCCATTCTTCTTTCTGTTGCTACCTCCTTCTCTGCATCTGTCATTGGTGGAGGATTTGGGGGAGGAGGTACCCAACGCTTAAAACGCTCATGACTAGTCCTAACACACAACCAATTAGCGAAAAGAAGATATCGAGGGTAAAATTTATCAGGATCGTCGACCCACTGGAAAAAGAAACACCTCAGGTGCTACTAAAACAATGGAACGAAGCATTATTACATGTTGGTGACTTGTTCTCAAATGCTATGAATCAAGAACAAGGCAACATAAAATGTTAAATATCAAAGCCCTTCGTCCTTTGGATCATTATTTCCCTTCGGATATAATGAATCTAGGACGAAGGTCATGAAGGACATATCTTCACGATCATGATAAAAAATGGAGAACATTCATACAAAGTACAGAAAGTAATATAATTTTTGTAAACATTATTATTAATCTATTTCCATTTATATTACTTGTGTAAACAATGGTAAATTACAAATGTACCTTCGGCTTGAAGGAATGAGAATACATGCATGACGCAAAAGTGAATTCCAAGTCAGCGTGAACAGTACGGGAATACTGTTCACCTATTTATAGGCACGGGTCGTAGCCCATGCAAAATTACATTAACGCCCTTTACATTTATCAATAACTCTATAGTAATTCTTCGAGGTCTAATTTGGCTTTTCATCTTTAAGTCGGTTTCCCTTTCCCGCCGTTATGTCGAAGCTCTTCTGCTCATAGCTTCGTGATCGTCTTATCCTTCGTCGTGATCGTCGTCCCAGTCAAGCTTCGTCTTAACCGTGTTCTTGTATACTCGCAATCTGACTTCGAAGGTACATGTTCACATATTTCTCTTAGAAAACATAGTCAAATTACGTTTTTGAGGACCTTCGGAAGCCGAAGGCCCCCAACAGTAACCCCTCGCAATATTAATTTGCTGTAAAGATAAATTTATATTGCGATATGGACGAAGGCTATGGGCCGAAGGTCCGAAAAAACACCTTCCTTTTGCTAGAATAGCAACAGTCATTGACAAGCGGGACCCTCCAGTTTTCGACATACTGGGTGTATAAATAAGGGCTCACCACAAGTTATTTGGCACGCTCTCTTGCCATCTGTTTTACCTGCTCAAATAGCTTTCTGCCCACAAATATTTGACTGCCTCCCTAGTTTTAAGCTTCGGAGCCGAGAGGCAGGATTTTCGAAGGGATGTCTGAGGAAAAGAAAGTTGCTGCCGGAGTGAAGCTGAGCCTTTCTGAGGAGAAAAATATGGGCTTCATTGAATCAATAGCAAAAACAAATACAGAGAAAATTACTAGGGAGATTTTGGAAGGCTTATCTGAAGATACTGGTGAAAGTGATAGTTATGATGCAGACAGCGGGGGTGAGGATTCCGAAGATCGACCATGGCGACCAAGCCATTCAGTCTTCGGAAAATCAACTATTGGGCAAAGTCACCTTGAAAACATGAGGGGAAGATATTTTCGAGATATGTCCATCGTGAGGGCAGATGACGGAGAGAAGACTATGCCGACTCCCGAAGATAATGAAGTCGTGATCTTCCGAAGCTTTTTTAAAGCTGGGCTTCGATTCCCTATAAGCAGGTTTGTGGTAGAAGTTCTGAAAATATATCAGGTTTACCTTCATCAACTTACCCCTGAAGCAATAATAAGAATGGGAGTCTTCGTCTGGGCCGTGAAGAGCCAGGGCCTAGAGCCAAGTGCGAAAAGCTTTTGCAATATACATGAGTTATTATATGAGACGAAGCCCTGGGGTAAAGAGCAATATCATAACAACTTTGGTTGTTACAGCTTCGGTGCTCGCTCTGGATCAAGCTGTCCCGTGCCAACCTTTCGGAAGAGATGGCCCGGGGAATGGATGAAGGAATGGTTCTATGTAAAAAATGATTTGAAGGTTCGAGAAGATATTAAGGATATCATCATGTGCCCTATCTGGCAGCGCTTCGGACTCCGGAAACCGAAGGTAGAAATGGATGAAGTAGCCGAAGAATGCCAACGGGCCTTCGGCGTAGTCTGCTCTTTTATTGGGACAAGGGATTTAATACAAGAACACATTGCCTTCAGAGTATGGCCACTTGCAGATAACTGGAAAATGCCGAAAGAAACTGTTAAAGAAACTGACGAAGGTGGACTAGTCAGGCTGAAGTACACATTCAAGTACGGAGGCAAGTTCGTTGAGCCAGATGATGATTGGTTAAAGAGCATTGAAACTGTAAGTGATGAATTGCTTGGGGTATATTCAAAGGCCGAAGACACTGCATTGTCAGCGGCCTTCGGAGGCCGAAAAAAGAAAAAACTCAACCAAGTTTTTGACGCAATTGGGTTTGTTTACCCCGACTACCGCTATCCAGCGCGGGGTCAAAAAAGAAAAAACACAACTTCTGCAAAAGAAACTGCTTCAGCCGCTCCTAGCGAGCCAGCGCCGAAGAGACAAAGAGTAAAGGTTCTCACACACCGGCCACGCTATATTGAACCAGCCACGGTGCCTGAGTTCGCCGGTGAAACCCCTTTGGCCACCGAAGCTAAAGACTCAACCCTGCTGTCAGAAATTAAAGAATTGGCCGAAGTGCCAGCAACAGAAAAGATGGGAGAACCAAGAACTGAAGAAGCAAAAACATCAGAAGTTTCAGGTCCTTCAGCAAAGGTTGAAACAGGGAAAAGCCAAATGGGTCCAACAGTGACCCCGAAAAGAAAGAGGATGGTTAATGTGTTAGATGTTTTGGAGACGATTAAATCTTCAAGCATAACTCCAAAGAAGACTGCTGAAACTTCTGAAGCGTCTGCTGAAGCATCTGTTGCTGAAGCTTCGAAGCAACAGACTGGAACTGAAGCCGGGCCTTCAGAGCCAACCAAGGTAAAACCTTTGGAAACAGAAGAAACAAAAATTGCAAAGGCAACCGAAAAAATGAAAATGTCAGAGCCAATTTTGGTTGAAGAAATTGATACTGCTGCCCCCGAAGCACCTTCCAAAATATACGATTATATTGTGCGACACGCTTCAGGGAAAAAATTGTCCGAAGAAGAAGTTTTTGAAGCTAATTACTATGCCAAAGAATTGAAATATCCAAAGGGGGCACTAGTGTTCAATGGGACAAACGAAGATGACTTCCTATACTGCCTCCCAGACAACAAAGAATTATCCGTCTGTCGGGAGATGGCTAGAAGTATGGGGTTTCCGAAGCTTGAAGCTGGACTCTCTGCTATGACGAAGGACGATCTTGCAGATAGTCTTGCCTATAATAGCCTGAAGGTATGAGAACTGCGTGTTTGGAAATTTTATAATTTGCAAATCATTCTTTTATTCTTATACCAACTGTTTTACATATAGGGTTTAATACTAAGCAACGCGTTGAGAGCGCAAAAGAATGCCAAAGATGAGAGCTATGATATTGCTTTCAACAACCTACGATCAGAGGTTATTAAGCTGAGAAACGAAGCTCTGGAAAAGGATAAAATTCTGCTTACATTGGTGGACAAGATAAAAGAGGACGAAGCTGCCTCAAAGGCCCAGGCTGAAGCCCAAAAACATGAAATTAAAGATCTTCAGAAACAGCTAGCTAGAGCTAAAGAAGAACATATACTTGAAGAGACAAAACGAGAGCTTAGTGATCAATGGGCCAATCATTTAGAAATAAATGTTAAAGAGCTTCGTGCATCCCAGAGAAGATGCTATGTTAAATCCATAGAGTGTGTTAAGAAGATAAAATCCAGCTTCGCCAACGTTGGCGCATTCTCTAGTAAAGAGAATTTCTCAAGGGGCAATCCTGAAGGTCCGATTGAATGGATCAGCCACGAAGCTGAGGCCTTCGAGGAAATCCTGAATAGCCGCGGAGACATATGTGCTTTTTCGGGTGCTAGAGGAATTGCTACTGTTTTGGAGAGAAAAGATTGCGAGCATGTAAAATCTTTAGCGCAGTCCGAAGCTACTTTGTCCTTGGAAGACATTAAAGACCCCTCAGCCGAAGCGAGCATGGTCAGCGGAAAATTTTTCACCGATATTTGGGACAACGGCGGACGAGAAATGGCTCAAGAAATTATTCAAAAGAGCGAAAAAGGCATCCACGATGCTAGAAAAATAGCAGAGGCTGCTGAGAAAAGTACAGAGCCCGAAGGGCAAATAGGTACTAATTAGTGATAATTGGCTCTTCGCTGTAATCTTTTGATTTTGAACTTGTTCACGGCTTGTAATAATATATTCATACCTTTTCTTTTCTCAGAACCTGCTGAGCTAGCTCCAAGCCCTCAGACAAAGGGGGATGACGAAATTAGACAAATGGCAGAAGCCATCATGGATAGAGTTGTTGATCAACTTTTAAATGAAGCTGCAGAAGTAGTCTTAAAAGAAGATTAAATGCTACTGTAAAAACATTTAGTTTGTAATGTCTGTCAAAAATCGTGTAACATTGTGTAACATATTAGCTGTTTATAATTCCATTTTTGACGATGCATGAAACATCATACACATACCATTTTTGAGCCTTCGGTGAAAAAACACCTTCCCTTCTTTTCATGCTTCGTAAAAATCAATAATCAATCCTTGTAAAATTAATAACCAATAAATCCTTTCTCATTTCAGTAATTGACGAAGGTATAACTCTTCAGCGGCTATTTCTTGTGCCTTGTAGTAATTCTTTAAAACAATCTTCGGCCATCAATATCAAAACCCTCCCTTCTTGCATTGTTGATGCACTATGATGTATGATGTTATGTTATGCGAATGATGTAATGATGTAATGTTGTGCAAAATGATATTTGCCGAAGATTGATGAAATCAGCGTTTATTTTTCGCTGTAAGCCTCCCTTAGGAGCTTCTTCGCCTTTTACTTCAGCGGAATCAACGTTTATTTTTCGTTGTAAGCCTCCCTTAGGAGCTTCTTCGCCTTTTACTTTCAACGGAATCAGCGTTTATTTTTCGCTGTAAGCCTCCCTTAGGAGCTTCTTCGCCTTTTACTTTCAGCGGAATCAGCGCTTATTTTTCGCTGTAGGCTCAGAAAACATACACTGCGCTCCCTTAGGAACGACTTTTTGTTGCTTCGAATAAATTGTACTTTGTTCCTTAGAACAAGTTTTTGATAACTTTGAAAATCCTCCTTGCCAACATAAATTCTCATGCTTCAGCAGCTTAGGCCTATGGAGAAGATATATTTTTATTAAAGAAAAAAGCGAAACTATTACAAAAAATTGAAAGGCGATAAAAGACACTAAAACTACCCTTAATTGTTCCTTATTAAAAAGAAAGTAATAGTGAATGCGAAAGAGCTGCTGCTGAGGTAGGATATTTGTCAGTAAATGTGCTTCGACTCTGGCATAGTGCTATTGACTGTGCGAGCTTCGGACTCCTCTCTGAAGTCCCGCTGAAGGTTAATGCGCTGACTCCCTTCTGGCTGCTGACCTCTTTGTGTTGGTGGTGGCGGTGGAGGCTGCTGCCAAGATGCTTGGGGTTGGCTTGCCGAAGCAACAGAAGCTGCAGGGTGGTTGCCTACATATTCTGGAATATAAGGCAAATGATACGAAGCAGTATGCATGACCTGCTTCGGCTGACTTTGTTGCGCTGCTGCTTCTGCTATCTCCTTCTGTTTCTGGATGGTAACGTGGCACATCCTGGTGGTATGGCCCTTGTCTTCACCACAGAATAGGCAGTAAATTTTTCTTGACTGATCTCCAAACCTTCCCCCGAAGCCCCTGGCGCCTCTGCCCCTTGGCGCTGACGGCCGAAAAGAACTTTGCTGTTGCCCCGAAGCTTGTGAAGAGTATTGTGGCCTTTGCTGCTGGCTCCCTCGATCATCACTTTGAGTAGAGTTATGAATTGACCTAACGTGCCTCGGGTGAAATCTTCCTCCGAAGCCCCTGGTCATTTCAGAGAACTTGAATGCTTCCTCCCTTCTTTGGCGGAAGTCATTGTCAGTTCGAATATACTTGTCCATCTTCTAGAGCAGCTTCTCCAAAGTTTGTGGTGGCTTCCTGGCAAAGTATTGCGCTGAAGGTCCCGACCGAAGCCCCTTAATCATGGCCTCAATGACAATTTCATTGGGCACTGTTGGCGCCTGTGCCCTCAGACGCAGAAACCTTCGGACATATGCCTGAAGGTATTCTTCGTGGTCCTGGGTACACTGGAATAGAGCCTGAGCGGTGACTGGCTTTGTCTGAAATCCTTGGAAGCTGGTTATCAACATATCCTTCAGCTTTTGCCATGAGGTGATTGTCCCTGGCCGAAGAGAAGAGTACCAAGTCTGAGCGACACTCTTGACAGCCATGACAAAAGACTTTGCCATGACTGCCATATTGCCGCCATACGAAGATATGGTTGCCTCATAGCTCATCAAGAATTGTTTCGGGTCTGAATGACCGTCATACATGGGGAGCTGAGGTGGCTTGTAAGACTGGGGCCATGGTGTAGCCTGTAATTCTGTTGACAAAGGAGAAGCATCATCAAAAGCAAAATTTCCATGATGGAAATCTTCATACCAGTCTTCCTCATTGTAGAAACCCTTCTGATGGAGCTCTCTGCGCTGAGGCCTTCGGCTCTGGTCATCTTGAACAAGATGACGAACCTCTTCCGACGCTTCATCTATCTGCCTCTGAAGGTCAGCTAGACGAGCCATCTTCTCCTTCTTCCGTTGAACCTGTTGCTGAAGCATTTCCAGGTTTTGGATTTCCTGGTCCAAGTCGTCCTCCGGAGGCGTTGGACTAGTAGCCTTCCTCTTTTGACTTCGGGCCTCCCTGAGAGAAAGGACGTCCTAATTGGGATACAGCGGCTGTAGAGTACCAGCCCCTGTCGCTGAAGCTTTTTTCGGCGGCATGACGAAGGTGATGCTTGCCGAAGGTGTTCAAGGCTCAAAAAATTGAAGTGAGTTCACCGGAGGTGGGCGCCAATGTTGGGGACTTGTTCTCAAATGCTATGAATCAAGAACAAGGCAACATAAAATGTTAAATATCAAAGCCCTTCGTCCTTTGGATCATTATTTCTCTTCGGATATAATGAATCTAGGACGAAGGTCATGAAGGACATATCTTCACGATCATGATAAAAAATGGAGAACATTCATACAAAGTACAGAAAGTAATATAATTTTTGTAAACATTATTATTAATCTATTTCCATTTATATTACTTGTGTAAACAATGGTAAATTACAAATGTACCTTCGGCTTGAAGGAATGAGAATACATGCGTGACACAAAAGTGAATGCCAAGTCAGCGTGAACAGTATGGGAATACTGTTCACCTATTTATAGGCACGGGCCGCAGCCCATGCAAAATTACATTAACGCCCTTTACATTTATCAATAACTCTATAGTAATTCTTCGAGGTCTAATTTGGCTTTTCATCTTTAGGTCGGTTTCCCTTTCCCGCCGTTATGCTGAAGCTCTTCTGCTCATAGCTTCGTGATCGTCTTATCCTTCGTCGTGATCGCCGTCCCAGTCAAGCTTCGTCTTAACCATGTTCTTGTATACTCGCAATCTGACTTCGAAGGTACCTATTCACATATTTCTCTTGGAAAACATAGTCAAATTACGTTTTTGAGGACCTTCGGAAGCCGAAGGCCCCCAACATTACACATCTAGTAAACAATATTAAGTCACAAGTCATAAGCTACGTACGTTAAAACCGCCACAAAGGTAGAAGCAGCGAGCAGCCTTGTCTGGATGTTTGGATTGACATACCCAAGCCAGTCTGCCACAGTCACAGTTAGGCACAGGAAGTTCAGGAGGAACAGGAGCATCCTTACTAGATACGTTCGGATATAATTCCCGAGGACGACCTCTCTTCTGCCACAACGCCTCTCGGTACATGTCTTTCATCTAAGAAACGATTATAATTAACACATGTACCTAATAGACTTTATAATCGGATTTCACAAACTATCAAATCAAATGTAGTCATCATATTAACTATACTATATATTCTAGGAGCAACAATGGAAACTAATAATCGAAAAATTACAACCCAATATACAAAACGAATCAGTGAGACACCATACCTTGGTCTATAAAGTATTCCAACTCAAAACTTTGAATAGAGCAACTTTGACGAAGTTTTGAATTGAGGGGAGATGAGCTCTTCTCGGCCAGCAACACGGCCGTTTTATAGGCCTCCGTAGCTCAGCGCCAAGATCTGTGGCACCGAGCTATGAGGCCACGTCGATGCCACATCAGCCCTAGCCGCCGAGAGACGCCAGCGCCACGTCAGAGCTTGGCGCCATAGCCTATGGCGCCGAGCCGTGTTACCTCGGCGCCGTAGGCTATGGCACCGAGTATCGGGTCCAAAACGGGAAATAAGTTTTCCAGGGGTCTACGTGTAAATTTTTGTCAGAAAATGGCTAAAAAGCAAAAAATTTGGGACGGGAACTGCGGTCTGGGAGGGAAGTTGCGGTGTGGGAGGCTGAGGTGCGTGTGCGGGTGTAGAAAGCGAACATTTTCATGTCCACCCCGCCAAACGTACCGGCCAACATATGGGTATCCGTTTGGGTAAACTGCTAGACGACGCGTCGGGTTACCCATAATTCTACAGAAAGGCAATCTACCCATCCCACCCCATATGTGTATGGGTATGGGTAAACTGCTGGAGCTGGTCTAATATGCCCTTAACAATATCTAATCAGTGTATATCATCAGATGGCTCGACAGATTTGCAATGGGAGGAACGGGTGGTGTCATTCATCACTGCAACAAAGTTGCTCTTTTAGGGCATGTTTGTTTAAAGCCCAATCCATATGGATTGGGCTTGTTCGTTTGAACAATAATTCATGTGGATTGAATGGTATTGAGTCGGTTTAAATCTATAGCAAGTCAAAATACATCCCAATACACTCCAATCCACATGGAATTAAAATAACCGAACAAGGCCTGAGTGAGATTAAATTTCGAGTAAGTCAAAATCCTTTATAATTTTTCCAATCCCGTCCAATCAACATATGATGGAAATAACCGAACAAGGCCTTAAGTGGTGCAGGGGTTATCATGAAAGGTTCGAACAAATAAGGACACTAATGTCATTATGTTGTCCAGAAGCGCGTGACTGAAAGGGAAATAGGGTCAAACCTTTTCCTAAATGATTTTGGTGGTTGAATTGCCCAACACAAATAATTGGACTAACTAGTTTGCTCTAGATTATAAGTTCTACAGGTGCCAAAGGTTCAACACAAACCAATAAAAAGATCCAGATTAGGGTTCAAAAGAAAGGAGCAAAAGAAACTGAAGGCTACCCTAGTCTAGCACACCGGACTGTCCGTTGTGCCACTGGACAGTGTCTCGTGCACCACCGGACAGTGTCCGATGCACCAGGGTGGATCAACTCCAACTTGCCACCTTCGGGTTTCTAGAAATGCCACTCCGCTATAATTCACCGGACTGTACGGTGTGCCACCGGACTGTCCGGTGTGCCAGCGGAGCAATGGCTACAGCGCAACGGTCGACTCCAACGGAAACCTGAAAAGCGCTACAGTGCGCGGACAGTTCACGCAGTGTCAGAGCAGGTGCCAGAAGGCGCACCGGACAGTGAATAGTACCTGTCCGGTGCGGCACTGGACTGTCCGGTGGCCCAGGCTGACAGAGTTCCAACGGTCGAACCCTAACGGTTGGGTGACGTGGCTGGCGCACCGGACAGTGTCCGGTGGCGCACCGGACTGTCCGGTGCGCCCATCGACAGTAGCCCAACCCCAACGATTGGTTTGGTGGTTGGGGCTATAAATACCCCCAACCACCACCACTTCAAGGCATCCAAGTTTTCAGCCATTGCATTCAATACAAGAGCTCTAGACTTCACTCCAAGACACAAAACAAAAGATCAAATCCTCTCTAAGTCCCAAACTCATTCCAAAGACTTAGTGGCTTGTGAGAGAGAGACATTTGTGTTCATTTGAGTTCTTGTCGCTTGGATCGCTTTTCTTCTTCCTCCATTCTTGTTCTCAAGCAACTTGTAATCAAGCAAGAGACACCAAGTTGTGGTGGTCCTTGTAAGGGGTCTAAGTGATCCATTGATTAAGGAGAAAAGCTCACTCGGTCTAGGTGACCCTTTGAGAGAGGGAAAGGGTTGAAAGAGACCGGTCTTTGTGACCACCTCAACGGGGAGTAGGTTTGCAAGAACCGAACCTCGGTAAAACAAATCACCGTGTCATCCGCTTTCATTTGCTTGTGATTTGTTTTCGCCCTCTCTTTCGGACTCGGTTATATTTTATAACGCTAACCCGGCTTGTAGTTGTGCTTAAAGTTTGTAAATTTCAGATTTGCCTATTTACCCCCCCTATAGGCGACTTTCAATTGGTATTAGAGCCGGTACTTTATTAGAGTCTAACCACTCGAAGTGATGTCGGGAGCATCCGCCAAGAGGGAGATTGGGACCGGCGGTGACAAGTCCGCAAGCTCGGGGAAACCCACTCGAGGGAGTCTTGCCACAAGCACAAGGAGGAATCCTCTTCCTCCATCAAGACACAACAGAAAGGTGATAAGAAGAAGAAGATGAAGAAAGTGGTCTACTACGAGACGGACTCTTCGTCACCTTCCACCTCCGGCTCCGAATCGACATCCGCCACTTCTAAGCGCCATGAGCGCAAGAAGTATAGTAAGATACCCCTCCGCTATCCTCGCATTTCCAAACGTACTCCATTACTTTCTGTCCCATTAGGCAAACCACCAGTTTTTGACGGTGAAGATTATTATATGTGGAGTGATAAAATGAGGCATCACCTAACCTCACTCCACAAAAGCATATGGGATATTGTTGAGTATGGAGCACAAGTACCGAAGGAAGGGGACAAGGACTACGATTTGGAGGAGGTCGACCAAATCTGGCACTTCAACTCCCAAGACACTACTATACTCCTTGCCTCTCTAAGTCGAGAGGAGTATAATAAAGTGCAATGGTTGAAGAGTGCCAAAGAGATTTGGGACGTGCTCAAGACCGCGCATGAAGGAGATGAGGTGACCAAGATCACCAAGCGAGAAACGATCGAGGGGGAGCTCGGTCGATTCATGCTCAACCAAGGGGAGGAGCCACAAGCCATGTACAACCGGCTCAAGACCTTGGTGAATCAAGTGCACAACTGAAAGGGAAATGTGCCCTTGGGCCATTTCTATAAGATTTTGGTGATTAAGTGCTCCACACAAAAATGCTTTGAGTGATATTTGTGCCAAAGACTCAAGAAGTGCAAATCAAGATTAAAGGTATGTTTCTAGACTTAGTACTTTGTTTTGAAGACTAATGAATTATGTCTAAGTGCTAGAAACAGAAGAAATCGTTTTAGAGAAAAGTTGGCTATGTACAGCCAAAAGGCTGCTCGGTCTGGGTGCACCGGACTGTCCGGTGGTGCACCGGACAGTGTCCGGTGTGCCAGGACCAGTCCCGATGAACAGCCTACTCTCAGGTCTCGACGGCGGCGTACGGCTATAAATCACCGGACTGTCCTGTGGTGCACTGGACTATCCAGTGAGTCGTCTGCGGCGAAGTCGCCGCTCTCGGGAAATAGTCACAACGTACGGCTAAAAATCACCGGACTGTCCGGTGGTGCACCAGACTGTCCGGTGAACCGACGGTCGGCCGAGCCAACGGTCGGCCACGTAATCCGCGCGTGACGCGTGGCCGAGCCAACGGTCGGATGGGGGCACCGGACTGTCCGGTGTGCACCGGACAGTGTCTGGTGCGCCAACGGCTCCAAATCTTCAACGGTCGGCTGCGCCAATTTAGGAAAGCAATCTGCACCGGACTGTAAACAGTGGATGTCTGGTGGTGCACCGGACTGTCCGGTGCGCCACCCGATAGAAGGCAAGATTTGCCTTCCTGGATTGCTTCCAACGGCTCCTAGCTGCCTTAGGGCTATAAAAGGGACCCCTAGGCGCATGGAGGAGTATACCAAGCATTCTTTGATCATCCCTATGCACCAAGACTTCATTCTAGCACATTTGATTCGTTGTGATAGCAATTTGAGCTCCTCTTGAGTTGAGAACTCCGTGTGTGAACTTAGAGCTCAAGTTGTTGGCTAGTGTGCGTGTTTGTGCTCTTGCTTTGAGTCTTGTGTGTGTTGCTTTTCCCACCCTTACTTCCGTGCTTCTTTGTGATCATCAAATTGTAAGGGCGAGAGGCTCCAAGTTGTGGAGATTCCTCGCGAACGGGATATAGTGAAAGAAAGAGAAACACCATGGTATTCAAGTGGGTCTTTAGACCACTTGAAAGGGGCTGAGTGCAACCCTCGTCCATTGGGATGCCACAACGTGGAGTAGGTGAAAGGATCACGATGCCCAAGATGGGGGGGGGGTGAATTGGGCTTTTCTAAAAATCAACACTAATTAAAACCTAAGCAAAGACTAAGCAAGAGCCCAACTTCACCCCAACAACTAGCACTAAGAAAATAATACTAGAAATACAACAATGCTAAGACAATACTTCAATTACTTGCTAAACAAATACACAAATAAAAGTGCTTGAATTAAGTGCGGAATGTAAAGCAAGGTTTAGAACACTCCTCCAATTTTTCCCGAGGTATCGAAGAGTCGGCACTCTCCACTAGTCCTCGTTGGAGCACCCGCGCAAGGGTATCGCTCCCCCTTGGCCCTCGCAAGAACCAAGTGCTCACTACGAGATTCCTTTGGCACTCTGGCGCGGTGGATCCCTCGAGACCGCTTATAAACTTGAGTCGGGTCACCAACAAGATCTTCACAGTGATCACCGAGCTCCCAACGCCACCAAGCCGTCTACGTGATGCCGATCACCAAGAGTAACAAGCCGTAGACTTTCGCTTGACCAAGAGAAGCCTAATGCAAGTGGTGTGTGCTCTAGGTGGCTCTCGCTAGCGCTAATGAGGAACAAATGTGTCAGGGACCATAATTAGGGGTACCCTCAAGACTCCTAAATCTCAGCTGGTAACCCCCATCAGCACAAAGCTGCAAAGGCCTGATGGGTGCGACTAAGTCAAGGATCGGTCCATTCGAGGGACGCGATCACGCCTCGCCCGAGCCCAGCCTCGGGCAAGGGCAGCCTACCCCGAAGGATCTACGTCTCGCCCGAGGCCCCCCTCCAGCAACGGACACACCTTCGGCTCGCCCGAGGCCCAGTCTTCACCAAGAAGCAACCTAGGCCAAATCGCCACGCCAACCGACCAAATCGCAGGGGCATTTAATGCAAAGGTGGCCTGACACCTTTATCCTGACGCACGCCCTCCAGTCGACAGAGCCGAAGTGACCGCAGTCACTTCGCCGCTCCACTGGCCGGTCTGACAAGAGGACAGCGCCGCCTGCGCCGCCCCGACTGCTGTGCCACTCGACAGAGTGAGGCTGACAGCAGCCAAGCCCAGCCTCAGGCGCCATAGGAAACTCCGCTCCGCCCGACCCTAGGGCTCGGACTCGGGCACAGCCCCGGAAGATGACGAACTCCGCTCCGCCCGACCCTAGGGCTCGGACTCGGGCTCAGCCCCGGAAGACGACGGACTCCGCTTTGCTCGACCCCAGGGCTCGGACTCGGGCTCAGCCCTTGAAGGACGACGAACCCCGCTTCGCCCGACCCCAGGGCTCGGACTCGGGCTCAGCCCCGGAAGACGACAAACTCCGCTTCGCCCGACCTCAGGGCTCGGACTCAGCCCTGGCCTCGGCCGACGGTCTCCGCCTCGCCCGACCCAGGGGCTCGGACTCGACCTCGACCTTGGAAGACAGACTCGACCTCAACCTCGGAGGAGCCTCCACATCGCCCAACCCAGGGCACGGACCGACCACATCAACAGGAGGCGCCATCATTACCCTACCCCAAGCTGACTCAGGCTACGGGGAACAAGACCGGTGTCCCATCTGGCTCGCTCCGCCAGACAAGTAATGAAGGCGCCTCGCACGCTCTATGACGACGGCGGCTCTCAGCCCCCTTACGGAAGCAAGAGGATGTCAGCAAGGACTCGACAGCCCCGACAGCTGTCCTTCCGCCGGGCTCCAGCGCTCCTCCGACGGCCACGACACCACACGAACCGGGTGCCAAAACCTCTCCGGCTGCCATGATGGCATGTACTTAGGGCGCTAGCTCTCCTCCGCTAGACACGTTAGCACACTGCTACACCCCCCATTGTACACCTGGATCCTCTCCTTGCGCCTATAAAAGGAAGGACTAGGGCCCTCTTACAGAGGGTTGGCCGCACGGGGAAGGACGGGACGACGCTCGCGTGAGGCCGCTCGCTCCCTCCCGCGTGGACGCTTGTAACCCCCTACTGCAAGCGCACCCGACCTGGGCGCGGGACAAACACGAAGGCCGCAGGATTCCACCTCTCACGCCCGTCTCCCTCAGGCTCCTTCCCCCCTTCGTGCTCCGTCTCGCGCCGACCCATCTGGGCTGGGGCACGCGGCGATAATTTACTCGTCGGTCCAGGGACCCCCCGGGTTTCGAAACGCCGACAGTTGGCACGCCAGGTAGGGGCCTGCTGCGTGTTGACGAACAACTTCCCGTCAAGCTCCAGATGGGCAGTCTTCAGCAACCTTTCCAGCCCGGGACGGTACTCCGTTTCGGGAGTCTTGAGTTCATGTCCCTCGACGGCAGCTACGACATGATACTCCTTCCTCCGCCGCGCGACAGCGACAATAGCGGCCGACAGCCCGCCCGCCGACGGCGGATTCGACGACGTCTTCCCCGCGTGGTGGAAGAACAACATTCGAGCTCGCCCCGTCCCCTCCCCCGCCGACGGAGGAGGAGGCGGGGCAACCAAGGCCAAGCAGGAGGCGGCACCTCGTCGGCTGTCGAGCGAGTCGACGGCGCCGGCGCCCCAACGGGGGGCACGTCGGGCATCGACCTCGCGTCTGAGACGAAGACGAGCGCCGTCTCCCCGCAACACGCCAATCCCAAGCAAACGGACGACGCCAGCACGCTCGCGAAGGATTTGCTGGGCGTCACCGTCGCACCTGAGACGACGGTGCAGTCAGTCCCTGACGTGACTTCGTCACCGCCCATCGACCAAGCGGTACCAACCGATTCCCATCTCACGCCTTTTGGATTCAGCCTCGACCCGCCAAGCGACTTTGCTTTGGTGGACGCTCTCGTAGAGGCGAGTCCAAACCCTCTGGGGTATCGTATGCGGTCACCCTGGGACCGGCTGACGAACGTCTCGACCTACGAGCCCTCGGGGTCCGAGGAAGATGACAAGCCCGACTTATGTTGAGATTTCTCCGGACATGGTGACACCAGTGCCATGCAGGACTTCATGACCGCATGCGACTACTGCCTTTCCGACTGTTCTGACGGTAGTCGCAGCCTCGACGACGAGGACTGCGGCCCAAGTCGTGAATGTTTCCACGTCGATCTAGGGGGTCCCAACGAAGGCAACCATCTTGGTATGCCGGAGAACGGTGATCTCCCTAGGCCTGTGCCTCGCGTTGACATCCTACGGGAGCTAGCTGTGGTCCCCGTCCCGGCGGGGGGTCATGACCCATAGCTCGAGCAAATCCGCGAGATGCAGGCCAGGCTCGACGAGGGGGCAGGAACACTTGAGCCGATCCGCCGGGACATCGAGCAGGAATGGGCGGGCCAGCCTCCGGACGAAGAAGTGCGTCACCTACCCCAGGGTATCCAGCACCACATCGCCGACGATGTCAGGGTAAGGCTGCCACCGACTTCCAGTGGAGTCGGCCAGAACCTGACTGCAGCGGCAATGCTTCTCCGCGCGATGCCGGAGCCATCAACCATCGAGGGGCGGCGTATCTAGGGAGAGCTCAAGAATCTCCTGGAGGACGCCGCGGTCTGACGGGCCGAAAGCTCCGCCTCCCGAAGGCAGGGGTACCCCTCGGAACATCGCGCCGCGACTTCCCGATTCATGCGGGAAGCCTCGGTCCACACCGGGCGCACGCGCAACACAGCGCCTGCGGCCCCAGGTCGCCTCGGCAACGAGCACCCCCACCGCAACCATCGGGCCCACCTCGACGAGAGGGTGCGCCGAGGCTACCACCCCAGGCGTGGGGGACGCTATGGCAGTGGGGAGGATCAGAGTCCCTCGCCCGAACCACCCGGTCCGCAGGCTTTCAGCCGCGCCATACGACGGGCGCCGTTCCCGACCCGGTTCTGAACCCCGACTACCATCACCAAGTACTCGGGGGAGATGAGACCGGAACTGTGGCTCGCGGACTACCGGCTGGCCTGTCAACTGGGTGGAACGGACGATGACAACCTCGTCATCCGCAACCTCCCCCTGTTCCTCTCCTACACCGCTCGCGCCTGGTTGGAGCACCTGCCTCCGGGGCAGATCTCCAACTGGGACGACCTGGTCCAAGCCTTCGCCGGCAATTTCCAGGGCACGTACGTGCGCCCTAGGAACTCCTGGGATTTCCGAAGCTGCCGACAGCAGCCGGGAGAGTCTCTCCGGGACTACATCCGACGATTCTCGAAGCAGCGCACCGAGCTGCCCAACATCACCGATTCAGATGTCATCGGCGCGTTCCTCGCCGGCATTACCTGCCGTGACCTGGTGAGCAAGCTGGGTCGCAAGACCCCCACCATGGCGAGCGAGCTGATGGACATCGCCACCAAGTTCGCCTCTGGCCAGGAGGCGGTTGAGGCCATCTTCCGGAAGGACAAGCAGCCCCAGGGCCGCCCACCAGAAGATGTCCCTGAGGCGTCAACTCAGCGCGGCGCCGAGAAGAAAGGCAAGAAGAAGTCGCAAGTGAAACGCGACGCCGCCGACGCGGACCTTGTCGCCACCGCCGAGTACAAGAACCCTCGGAAACCCCCCGGAGGTGCCAACCTCTTCGACAAGATGCTCAAGGAGCCGTGCCCCTATCATCAGGGGCCCATTAAGCACACCCTTGAGGAGTGCGCCATGCTTCGGCGCCACTTTCACAAGGCCGGGCCACCCGCGGAGGGTGGCAGGGCTCGCGACGACGATAAGAAGGAAGATCACCAGGCAGGAGAGTTCCCCGAGGTCCGCGACTGCTTCATGATCTACGGTGGGCAAGCGGCGAACGCCTCGGCTCGGCACCGCAAGCAAGAGCGTCGGGAGGTCTGTTCGGTAAAGGTGGCGGCGCCAGTCTACCTAGACTGGTCCGACAAGCCCATCACCTTCGACCAAGCCGACCACCCCGACCGCGTGCCGAGCCCGGGGAAATACCCGCTCGTTGTCGACCCCGTCATCGGCGACGTCAGGCTCACCAAGGTTCTCATGGACGGAGGCAACAGCCTCAACATCATCTACGACGAGACCCTCGGGCTCCTGCGTGTTGATCTGTCCTCGGTCCGGGCAGGCGCTGCGCCTTTCCAGGGGATCATCCCCGGGAAGCACGTCCAGCCCCTCGGACAACTCGATCTTCCCGTCTGCTTTGGGACACCCTCCAACTTCCGAAGGGAGACCCTCACGTTCGAGGTGGTCGGGTTCCGAGGAACCTACCACGCAGTACTAGGGAGGCCATGCTACGTGAAGTTCATGGCCGTCCCCAACTACACCTACCTCAAGCTCAAGATGCTGGGCCCCAACGGGGTCATCACCGTCGGCCCCACGTACCGACACGCGTTCGAATGCGACGTGGAGTGCATGGAGTACGCCGAGGCCCTCGCCGAATCCGAGGCCCTCATCGCCGACCTGGAGAGCCTCTCTAAGGAGGTGCCAGACGTGAAACGCCACGCCTGCAACTTCGAGCCAGCAGAGACGGTTAAGTCCGTCCCCCTCGACCCCAGCAGCGACGCCTCCAAGCAGATCCGGATCGGCTCCGAGCTCGATCCCAAATAGGAAGCAGTGCTCGTCGACTTTCTCCGTGCAAACGCCGACGTTTTCGCGTGGAGTCCCTCGGACATGCCCGACATACCGAGGGATGTCGCCGAGCACTCGCTGGATATCCGAGCTGGGGCCCGACCCATGAAGCAGCCTCTGCGCCGATTCGACGAAGAAAAGCGCAGAGCCATAGGCGAGGAGATCCACAAGCTAATGGCGGCAGGGTTCATCAAAGAGGTATTCCATCCCAAATGGCTTGCCAACCCTGTGTTTGTGAGAAAGAAAGGAGGGAAATGGCGGATGTGTGTAGACTACACTGGTCTAAACAAAGCATGTCCGAAAGTTCCCTACCCTCTGCCTCGCATCGACCAAATCGTGGATTCCACTGCTGGGTGCGAAACCCTGTCTTTCCTCGATGCCTACTCAGGGTATCACCAAATTAGGATGAAAGAGTCCGACCAGCTCGCGACTTCTTTCATCACACCTTTCGGCATGTACGGCTATATCACCATGCCGTTTGGTTTGAGGAATGCGGGTGCGACGTACCAACGGTGCATGAACCATGTGTTCGACGAACACATTGGCCGGACGGTCGAGGCCTACGTCGATGACATCGTAGTCAAGACGAGGAAAGCCTTCGACCTCCTTTCCGACCTTGAAGTGACATTCCGATGTCTCAAGGCGAAAGGCGTGAAGCTCAATCCCGAGAAGTGTGTCTTCGGGGTTCCCCGAGGCATGCTCTTGGGGTTCATCGTCTCCGAGCGGGGCATCGAGGCCAACCCGGAGAAGATCGTGGCCATCACCAGCATGGGGCCCATCAAGGACTTGAAAGGCGTACAGAGAGTCATGGGATGCCTTGCGGCTCTGAGCCGCTTCATCTCGCGTCTCGGCGAAAGAGGCCTGCCTCTGTACCGCCTCTTAAGGAAGGTCGAGTGCTTCACTTAGACCCCTGAGGTCGAGGAAGCCCTCGGGAACCTGAAGGCGCTCCTCATGAACGCGCCCATCTTGGTGCCCCCCACTGCCGGAGAAGCCCTCTTGATCTACGTCGCCGCGACCACTCAGGTGGTTAGCGCCGTGATTGTGGTTGAGAGACGAGAAGAGGGGCATACATTGCCCGTCCAGAGGCCAGTCTACTTCATCAGTGAGGTACTGTCCGAGACCAAGATCCGCTACCCACAAATTCATAAGCTGCTGTACGCAGTGATCCTGACGCGGCGGAAGTTGCGACACTACTTCGAGTCTCATCCGGTAACTGTGGTGTTGTCCTTCCCCCTGGGGGAGATCATCCAGTGCCGAGAGGCCTCGGGTAGAATTGCAAAGTGGGCGGTGGAAATCATGGGCGAAACGATCTCATTCGCCCCTTGGAAGGCCATCAAGTCCCAGGTCTTGGCGGACTTCGTGGCTGAATGGGTCGACACCCAGCTCCCAACAGCTCCGATCCAACCGGAACTCTGGACCATGTTCTTCGACGGGTCGCTGATGAAGACAGGAGCAGGCACAGGCCTGCTCTTCATCTCGCCCCTCGGGAAACACCTGCGCTACGTGCTACGCCTCCACTTCCCGGCATCCAACAATGTGGCCGAGTATGAGGCTCTGGTCAACGGGTTGCGCATCACCATCGAGCTAGGGGTCCGACGCCTCGACGCTCGCGGTAACTCGCAGCTCGTCATCGACCAAGTCATGAAGAACTCCCACTGCCGCGACCCGAAGATGGAAGCCTACTGCAATGAGGTTCGGCGCCTGGAAGACAAGTTCTACGGGCTCGAACTCAACCACATCGCCCGACGCTACAACGAGACTGCGGACGAGCTGGCTAAAATAGCCTCGGGCGAACAACAGTTTCCCCGGACGTCTTCTCCCGAGACCTGCACCGACCCTCCATCAAGATCGACGACACGCCCGAGCCCGAGGCACCCTCGGCCCTGTCCGAGGCACCCTCGGCTCAGTCCGAGGCACCCTCAGCCCAGCCCAAGGCACCCTCGGCTCGGCCTGAGGTACCCTCGGCCCCCGAGGTTGAGGCACTGCGCGTCGAGGAGGAGCGGAGCGTGGTCACGCCTGATCGAAACTGGCAGACCCCGTACCTGCAATATCTCCACCGAGGAGAGCTACCCCTCGACCAAGCCGAAGCTCGGCGGTTGGCGCGGCGCGCCAAGTCGTTCGTCTTGCTGGGAGACGGGAAGGAGCTCTACCACCGCAGCCCCTCGGGCATCCTCTAGCGATGCATTTCCATCGCCGAAGGTCATGAGCTCCTACAAGAGATACACTCGGGGGCTTGTGGCCATCACACAGCACCTCGAGCCCTTGTTGGAAACGCCTTCCGACAAGGTTTCTACTGGCCGACGGCGGTGGCCGACGCCACTAGAATTGTCCGCACCTGCGAAGGGTGTCAGTTCTACGCGAGGCAGACCCACCTGCCCGCTCAGGCCCTGCAGACGATACCCATCACCTGGCCTTTTGCTGTGTGGGGTCTGGACCTCGTCGGCCCCTTGTAGAAGGCACCCGGGGGCTACACGCACCTGTTGGTCGCCATCGACAAATTCTCCAAGTGGATCGAGGTCCGACCCCTAAACAGCATCAGATCCGAACAGGCGGTGGCGTTCTTCACCAACATCATCCATCGCTTTGGGGTCCCGAACTCCATCATCACCGACAATGGCACCCAGTTCACCGGCAGAAAGTTCCTGGACTTCTGCGAGGATCACCACATCCAGGTGGACTGGGCCGCCGTGGCTCACCCCATGACGAATGGGCAAGTAGAGCGTGCCAACGACATGATTCTACAAGGACTCAAGCCTCGGATCTACAACGACCTCAACAAGTTCGGCAAGCGATGGATGAAGGAACTCCCCTCGGTGGTCTGGAGTCTGAGGACAACGCTGAGCCAAGCCACGGGCTTCACGCCGTTCTTTCTAGTCTATGGGGCCGAGGCCATCTTGCCCACAGACTTAGAATACGGTTCCCCGAGGACGAGGGCCTACGCCGACCAAAGCAATCAAGCTAATCGAGAAGACTCGCTGGACCAGCTGGAAGAGGCTCGGGACATGGCCTTACTACACTCGGCGCGGTACCAGCAGTCCCTGCGACGCTACCACGCCCGAGGGGTTTGGTCCCGAGACCTCCAGGTGGGCGACCTGGTGCTTCGGCTGCGACAAGACGACCGAGGGTGGCATAAGCTCACGCCTCCCTGGGAAGGGCAGTTCGTCATCGCCAAAGTTCTGAAGCCCGGAACGTACAAGCTGGCCAACAGTCAAGGCAAGGTCTACAACAATGCTTGGAACATCCAACAGCTACGTCGCTTCTACCCTTAAGATGCTTTCAAGTTGTTCGTATGCCTCATTCCCGCGCAAAGTTTAGTCATCAAGGAAGGGTCAGCCTTGCCTCGGCAAAGCCCGACCCTCCCTCAGGGGCTAAAAGGGGGAACCCCCTCTGCGTCAAAATTTTCCTCGAAAAAAGATCTTTTCTGCCAGAATGTCTTTCGTGCTCCTCGACTACTTCGAAAGTGGATCCTAAAAACGACGGAGTACACGTAAGCAGCCAATGTTGACTGAGCCGAGGGACTCCTACGCCTCCGGGATACGGATACCTCACTCATCACCTTCTGCGATAAGTAACTCGCGCTTGGATAGGTGATTCCGCGAACCGAACAAGTCTTCACGCCGAAAGCTCCTCTGCCGAAACGATTCTTCGGGCCTTCTCGACTGTGCCGGTGACAGAACCCTATGGACGGGGAAGAGTGCACGTAAGCGGCAAGGCCGACCGAGCCGAGGGATTCCTAGGCCTCCGGGATACGGATACGTCACTCATCGCCTTCCGTGAAAAGCAACTCTCGCTCGCACAGACAATTCAGTTACCGACAAAAAAAGTCTAGATACTCGAAACAAGAGGAAAAGAAACGCAGCTTTACAACACGACGATGGTGTGTTTGGGCCTCGGCGGCCGCAGAAAACATACACACACTACAAGATAATCCGATCCTGCAGGCTCAGATCTTGACAGTTGAAGGGAGCAGCAACACCCTCGGCGTTAACTACACCTTCGGCGAGGTCCGACCTAGCCTCGGACGGCGACGCGGTCGGAGGATCTCCACTCTGAAGGACGACATCAGCACCACGCCAGGGCCATCGCTGCCAGGGTCTTCTCCAGGAATCCGGCCCGAGCAGACGGCTCGGCCGGCCACCCCGAGGCCTCGGCCAGCTGTCCCCCGAAGACATGAGCCCGACCCGTGGCCTCGGCAACTCAACTCCGGCGTCGGTCCCGCCAGTGGACGACCCGGCCAGGCTCCGGCCGACCAAGTCTTCTTTTCGAAGCCAACTCTGCCTCTGTTCGAGCTGACACCGCTACCCCCGGCTTCGGCTCATCGAAGAGCGGCCGAGGGGTTCCTTTAACTAAGCAAGAGAAGCCTCGGACAGCAAGGCCGACCGAGCCGAGGGACTCCTACGCCTCCGGGATACAGATACCTCACTCGTCACCTTTGCACGAGACAACTCACGCTTGGTGAAGCGGTTCAGATAGCCGACAGGCGAGTCTTAGTGCTCGAAATGAGGAAAAAACACGGCTCCGCGCCAAAAATACACACATGTTCAAGCCCCGACAGCCACAATGAACAAAAACACTGGCATTCAAGATGCCATTACAAACGGAACTCCGGTTCCACCTCCGCAGGTACGAACAACCCCACACGATTGGGGGCCTGCGGAGCAGCAGAAGACCGACGAACGGCTCGCCGTCGCCCGCTCCAGCAGCAGCGACGACGACGACTTCTGCTCCGGGGGGCCGAACAGCAGCAGCGATGACCTCAGGGCGGATGCTGCTGCCATGAGGCCCTCGCCCATGCCCTCACTCGAGAGGCAAGGATGGGCAGAAGGCCGTAGAGTTGGAGGTCAGTCCGTGGGTGGCACCGGCTATCTCGTCGGCGAAGGAACCTCTTCCAGCTGCCGTGGCGGAAGGCGGCGCCGGGAGCGGCTCCGAAGCCACTCGGGTCAGAGAGCCAGGCACGCGACAGCTGCCAGTGCCACGAACGGCGAACGCCCTTCCCACCGATCACTGAGGGAAGGAGCGGCCTGCCGCCCGCGCAGGGACCGACCCCAACTCGGCACACTCCCCTCCCTAGCACTGATGATGAAAATCCTTGAAGCTGAGGGAGGGGCAGAGGCTGCAGCCCGGCTTGCTTTTCCCCGCCATCGAACTGGAGGTCACCGTCTTGGGTGACCGCCGGCGAGGGGGTGCAGCCGGGCTGCATGATGAAAATCCTTGAAGCCGAACGATGGCTGAAAGGTACCAACTTCCACGAAGTTGCGTTCCTCCAACGACAAGGCGGAAGGATTGCGGGTGTCCCCCATCTGGGGGCTCGGAAGGTGGAAAGACATGGTGCATAAGGGAGCGCGAAGACATGGTCGCCTTTCAAGGGGGTCACCCTCCTTTTAAAGGCGACTCTCCCTACTTGCGTCCCCAGCCGTCGTGGGCTGAGTCTTATCCAACACGCTCCAAGGTCCTCCCCCTACGGCACGGGGGCTGGGTCCCGCGCGTCATGCAAACTGGCCCGGGGCAGAAGAAGCCAAACCGCCGTGCGTGATGCATGCAACCGCCCAGCGGTTACAAGCATTCCTCCACTTTCGCCCAGACCAGCGGGTGAAAGGGCGGACAGCCGTGCAGGCGGCATGCAACCGCGCCAATTGGGCGCGCCCCTCCAACTTCCAACGCACCCAGCATGGAGGCCCAGGCCCACGCGTCATGCAACCGGCGCGCCGGTTGCTACGTGCAAGCAACTGCACCGCCACTCGCACCACTACCACGCCTCCTGGACTGCGGAACCAGTACCGCGACTCGAGGCAACCCTGCGTATGACCCAGCAGTGCCAGCCAGGCGCGACGGTCAATACGGCCAAGAATGAGCCGGCAGTAATGGCGGCGGCAGGCGGGCAGGAGCAGCGGTCACATCGTCAGCCAAGCTCACGTCACCTCGTGGGACAGCGAGAGAACCCTCTCTCACGGCGTGAAGACGGCGCGCCCGTGTTCCGTTCCTCGAACGGCTCGCGCACGCGCAACGGCCACTTCACGAACCACTCGCCCCGTCGCATTAACTCCGCGGCGGGACAGGCGGCGCCTCTGGCAGGAGAAGCGAGCGACGCTTCGCCTTCGCCATAATGACCACGTCAAAAAAGGTACGCCACGTCATTAGATTTGGTATCCTTTTCCTTTTCCTCTTTCTCTCTCTTACAACAGGGACCGGGAAAGGAGGATACCCCGAAAAGGATCCTTCTCCGTGAAGGAAACAGGCCCCGAGCCTTCCTACTGATCAGAGGTTCAAAGGCTGGCCCCTCGGAGGGGTTCAACAGCCACCTCAGAGCGCTTGGGTTCTGCACCCACTACTAGTCAGAGGTTCGAAGGCCGGCCCCTCGGAAGGGTTCAACGGCCGCCTCAGGCCACTCGGGCTCCGCGCCCACTACTGATCAGGGGTTCGTAGGCTGGCCCTCGAAGGGTTCACAGCCGCCTCAGACACAGAGCGAGGGATGACCCTGGGTACGTTCGATACATAACCGAGGCTCCGGCTACGCTCCCGAGGTACCCTAGGACATTTCCGAGACCAGCGGGAACGATCTTGTAATGAAATCCCATCAGAGGGAGGCATCGAGCCCTCGAACCCCATCGAAAGGGGACCGGGTCCGGCAGATCACCCGCAGGTACTTTTGGAGCGCGCCTCTGGGCCTCTAGCCGACCCCTAACAAATGGGGCACGGGCGTCCACTCGGATTACCCACCAGCAGCTCACCAGAGACACCATGTTCGGCGCCCTCCGAGGGCAACATGGCGCTTTCCCCCCTCCTCCTTGCGGAAAGGCGACACAGGGGCGTATGTAAAGAAGTCGAGTCTGTCCTTGACCGCCCTCTCGCCCTGTGCAGAGGCTCGGGGGCTGCTCTCGCAAACCCGGCTCCGGCCAAACCGTTGACAGCGTCAACATACCAGCCCGAGAACTTGGGACCCGACCGTGCACCCGGGCTACGGCCAGCTCGCATGAGGGAACGACCAGACCAGCCGAAGCATTGCACGAGGCATTAAGACATGGGAGGAGTCAAACCACTCCTCCGAGGCCTCGGGGGCTACACCCGGCGGGTGCGCTCGCGCGCACCCACCGGAACAAAACGCAACCGAGAAAGGCTGGTCCCCTTGCAAAAAGTGCGACAAAAGCCTCCGAGCGAGTATTAAAACTCCCTTCGAGGCTCGGGGGCTACTGTCGGGGACCATAATTAGGGGTACCCTCAAGACTCCTAAATCTCAGCTGGTAACCCCCATCAGCACAAAGCTGCAAAGGCCTGATGGGTGCGACTAAGTCAAGGATCGGTCCATTCGAGGGACGCGATCACGCCTCGCCCGAGCCCAGCCTCGGGCAAGGGTAGCCGACCCCGGAGGATCTACGTCTCGCCCGACGCCCCCCTCCAGCAACGGACACACCTTCGGCTCGCCCGAGGCCCAGTCTTCACCAAGAAGCAACCTAGGCCAAATCGCCACGCCAACCGACCAAATCGCAGGGGCATTTAATGAAAAGGTGGCCTGACACCTTTATCCTGACGCACGCCCTCCAGTCGACAGAGCCGAAGTGACCGCAGTCACTTTGCCGCTCCACTGGCCGGTCTGACAAGAGGACAGCGCTGCCTGCACCGCCCCGACTGCTGTGCCACTCGACAGAGTGAGGCTGACAGCAGCCAAGCCCGGCCTCAGGCGCCATAGGAAACTCCGCTCCGCCCGACCCCAGGGCTCGGACTCAGGCACAGCCCCGGAAGACGATGAACTCCGCTCCGCCCGACCCTAGGGCTCGGACTCGGGCTCAGCCCCGGAAGATGACGAACTCCGCTTCGCCCGACCCTAGGGCTCGGACTCGGGCTCAGCCCCCGAAGGACGACGAACCCCGCTTCGCCCGACCCCAGGGCTCAGACTCGGGCTCAGCCCCGGAAGACGACGAACTCCGCTTCGCCCGACCCCAGGGCTCGGACTCAGCCCTGGCCTCGGCCGACGGTCTCCGCCTCGCCCGACCCAGGGGCTCGGACTCGACCTCGACCTTGGAAGACAGACTCGACCTCGACCTTGGAGGAGCCTCCACATCGCCCAACTAAGGGCACGGACCGATCACGTCAACAAGAGGCGACATCATTACCCTACCCCAAGCTGACTCAGGCTACGGGGAACAAGACCGGCGTCCCATCTGGCTCGCTCCGCCAGACAAGTAATGATGGCGCCTCGCACGCTCTATGACGACGGCGGCTCTCAGCCCCCTTACGGAAGCAAGAGGACGTCAGCAAGGACTCGACAGCCCCGACAGCTGTCCTTCCGCCGGGCTCCAGCGCTCCTCCGACGGCCACGACACCACACGAACCGGGTGCCAAAACCTCTCCGGCTGCCACGATGGCATGTACTTAGGGCGCTAGCTCTCCTCCGCTAGACACGTTAGCACACTGCTACACCCCCCATTGTACACCTGGATCCTCTCCTTGCGCCTATAAAAGGAAGGACCAGGGCCCTCTTACAGAGGGTTGGCCGCGCGGGGAAGGACGGGACGGCGCTCGCGTGAGGCCGCTTGCTCCCTCCCGCGTGGACGCTTGTAACTCCCTACTGCAAGCGCACCTGACCTGGGCGCGGGACAAACACGAAGGCCGCGGGATTCCACCTCTCACGCCCGTCTCCCTCCGGCTCCTTCCCCCCTTCGCGCTCCGTCTCGCGCCGACCCATCTGGGCTGGGGCACGCGGCGATAATTTACTCGTCGGTCCAGGGACCCCCCGGGTTTCGAAACGCCGACAAAATGCGGGATTAAGATTCTCTAATATCCTCACTAGGCTTTTGGTGCTTGCAATGCTCTAGCAATGTGCTGGATTTAATGTGGGCAGCAAGACATTGAATATGATGGTTGGAGGGGGTATAAATAGCCCTCACCCAGCAACTAGCCGTTACCAGAACTTTTCTGCGCTTTGGCGCACCGGACAGTCTGGTGCGCCACCAGTGCGCCAACGGTCGTTTCCAACGGCTAGTTCTGATAGATAGCCATTGGGCTGATGGCACACCGGACAGTGAACAGGCACTGTCCGGTGCACACCGGACAGTTCGGTGCACTGTCCGGTGCATTGTCCGGTGCGCCACTAAAATTCATTTCGCAAACCGGCACTCTCGGGTTTTCTGCTCGGGGAAGCCTTCCCAAGGGACAGTTCGGCCCCACCTGGCAGAGGGTGCAACGGACAGTCCGGTGCACACCGGACAGTCCGGTGCCCCAAGGCTAGAAACCCTATTTCTTGTTTTTCAGCTGATTTTCAAATCGGTTTTCGTTCTAACTTGTGAGTGAGTTCTAGAGTGACACCTAGCACTGTATGTGAGTGTGAATGTGCACCAACACTACACTAGAACTCTCTTGGTCAAACTACTCATTGACAACCCCTCTTTATAGTACGGCTAAAAGAGAATAAAAGACCTAACTAAATCACGAGTGTCCACATCTCCTTGACACTCGGACTCCGCAGTCCTTCACCTTTTGTTTTGTCGTTTTAGCCGTCGCTTCAAGTTCTTATCTCCAGGATTGTTTTCACCGTTGAAGTACTTTTACCTGTAATGCGACCTAACTTACCATTTGTCTCTGCAAAACACACGTTAGTCACATATAACATTACGTTGTCATTAATCACTAAAACCAACCAGGGGCCTAGATGCTTTCAATCTCCCCCTTTTTGGTGATTGATGACAACCCTACAAGATTTGTGAGAGTAGTTTGTTTTGAAATTTCTGTCAATAGAAAAGATGGTTAGTTATACTCAGTAATCCTTGATAGAAAGAATGTGTACCATAATAATAAGAATGAGCGCATACACAACGTGATTTTCTTGTTCATATAAAAGTGAAATCAAATCGATGAACAAGAACTTAAAAGACTGGTGATAACATATAAGGTGAAAACATAATACACACACAGTCAACATAAGCATCGAGAGTATATATAGAGTTTGTGAGTCAAAAGCACCATACAAAAGTGAAGCTAGTACAGAGAGTAACAAGCACGTATATTACATCAAAATGACTCTCTACTAACTCTCTAACTCCCCCTAGCTCTCACAACTCATATCTCTCCCCCTTTGGCGTTAAACACCAAAAGGGCACCCAAACCTACACATCAGAAGTGGGAGGAGGCGGCGGAGGCGCATCCGGTCGCGGTCGAGGCAGTAGAGCGTACGCTAGCTGGGGGTCAGAGTCAGTCTCGGATCCAGGATCTGCTGTAGAAGCTGGAGCTGGTACTGACTCGGACGGAAGCTGCGCTGCTGGAGCTGTCGGAGCCGAAGAAGTGGTCACAGACACCGCCACAGCAGTAGTGGGAACATCAGAAGCTGGTGGCACTAACGGCTGAGGGCAGACGGAGCTGAAGACCGACGACGTGAAAGCCAAGGTGACCGGCCGGAGCGGAGAGGAAGAAGGACCAATAGGGGGTCCTGGCTGAAGTGCTGGCACAACAGGAGCCTGAAGAGGAGGAGGCGGGACTGACTGAACCGGGGGAATCGATATACCAGAATGCTGTAGCATAAGAGTCATGAATGCCCTGCTCTCAGCCCGATCCTGAAGAAGCTGTTGCTGAAGAGAATCCTGCCTGTCCTGTATGGTCTGAAACATCGAGAGCATCCTCTCGGACAACCGCTGATGGGCTGCTACCTGGCGGGTCTGCTTGGCTGCCAAGTGAGCCTGCTGCTGAGTAAGTGTCTGGAGAATCGAAGCAAAAGCAGGGTCAACGACAGAAGAGGCAGCAGGGGTAGCACGAGAACTCCCAGCCTCATGATCATGTGAGCGTGGAGGCATAGGAGGCGGAGGCGGAATCCCAAACTCATCATCATCATCATCAACTGTTGTGTCCTGAGCCTCAAACTGATGAAGTGCAGTATCCTCGACCTGAGTGTCAAAAACTGGAGCAAAAGCTGGCACAGGAGCCTCAGGCGTAGGACGGTAGGACCCAAAGACAAGGCGTGAGGCCTCAAGTGTGCCCTGGAACTGTGGAGGCCGAATCAGCTGAGCAAAAATGTGACATAGGTAGTGAGCATATGGCAGCTATCGACGGGCACACAGACCTTCCAAAACGGTGTCCTCGATCTCACAAATAAGGAAATCCACAACGTCAAACTCGTAGTGAGAGACCAGGGCACCAAGGAGCCACTGGATATGTGTGGTAGCCTCCCTGTATCCCATCCGCGGCAGAAGTGTCCGTCTTATAAGCTGAAATAGGAACTTTGCTGCTGTGGTGAAATCTACCGGTGAGCGTCGCGACCCATCTGAGAAGGGCGGTCGGAATAGAGCCGCGACGTGAGCTGTACCCGGAGCGACACCACCGTGAGGGCGACGAGGAGGGTCAGAGGTGCCATAGCATAATCTTTGAAGACGAGTCGATGACTCGTGAAATCCAAAGAGCTGGCGAATCTGGCTGGCATGGATAGTGACATCCTCTCGCTCAAAACGAAACCTCATCCAATGGTGATCAGGGTCTATCCATACAGACGCGTAGAAAACTCGGACCCATTCCTCAACATACCTGCCGCTGGTAGACAAAAGAGTCAGAAGGCCAGGCAGATATGAGAGGTGCACCTCAGAGTCAGCACCGGCGGCTAGCAGAAAAGCTGTAAGGTCCAAAAGTCGGTGCACTCGCAGAGCAATTTGTGCAGACATCTGTGCCCTGAAGAAGGATTCCTGAATCCTGGTGCTGAAGAGGTCAACTGCAGCAGGGTCCCTTTGAGCCGGTAACCAAGACTCCACGGGTACGTATCTGAACCTACGTACCCGTGCCGCTGTAGCACGCTGAAGGTCAAACAACCTGGGATCTGCAGCCAGAGGTCGCACCTCAGTCTCATCGCGCTCCCGGAATCGAGCAGGTGGGATAGGTGGAGCAGAAACGGGAGCGGGAGAAGGAGCAGTGGAAGCTGGTGTAGTGGAGGTGGTGGATGGCGCAACAGGGGTGACAGGAGCAGGCAGAGTGGGTGGTGGAGTGGAAGCAGTGGTGTGAGTGGAGGAGCGAGGCCGGGAGGCGAGGCGACGAACACGGTACGCAATCTAATCTGAAGGAGTCTGAGGCTGATCTCCTAGCTCGGCCTACTCAGCGACTGCTGCTGCTGCCGTTGCTCGGGCTGCTCTGTCCATACGCCGCTTCTTGCGGCCTTCCTGCTGCTCCAAATATACGGTCTTGCCCTTGACCTGCCTGAAGGGGCGACGAGGATCCTCATCATCGCCTCCCCCTGGCGCCGACACATTCTTCGTGTGCGGCATCCTGACCTGACGACTGCAAATGAGAGAGAGAAGCTAAGCACAAGTCGATAATAGCCGATAGAATATCAAAAGAGGAAATGTCTACCTGGAAAACGCACACGAGAGGTGGAAATCCAGGCAGGACAGGAGACGGCTCACGGGCAGGCAAGGTCACTGAAATGACAGAAGAGGTGAGCACGTATTAGTCACATAGTCATAAGTATATGAAATGTGAATAAATACATACACACAGAATTATGGCACAGAAAACAAGAGTCTTGGCGATCGAGAGGTCAAACGACGCGAAAACGACGTTTGAACGAGAAATAGTGCCATAGGAGGTTTGGAATTCGAATTGAGGCATGAAATGATTTGAAATTGAGCCGATACTTCACGAATAGGTTTATATGGGTAAATAAGAGTGAAGTGAGTACTTGGTTTGAATTTAGGCAAAGAAAATGGAATTTAGGCACTCGGCTCGGAAACGATCGCTCGAAACGGGGAATTTGGCGAATATGTTACTGGAGGTGTTGTGAAGGTGCCTGAAAAATTTGGGTTCAATCGGAGCATTTTTGGCTGGTTTGGGCATTTCACCGAGCAGGTGACGTGCGATGAATTAGGTTTTCGGATATTGGGCTATATGAGGATTGAAACCCTCCCAAAGGGAGCTAGAAACCTGCAGGGATACTTAATGGGCACATAGGAACTCATTTCACGACTTGGATTCACTAGAATTCATAGGATTTTGAATTGGGCACAAAGGGTGGAAATAAGGAGTGCACTACCTAGAGAAATAGAGAGAGAGAAAAGGCAGAGGGAGAACGGGCTGCTCACCGAGCGAGGGCAGGAGAGGAGCACTGGGTCGAGGTCGCCGAAGGACAGTGGCCGCCGGTGAGGGGAGGTCGCCGGCGAGGGGGAGCAAATCGCCAGAGCGTGGAGACAGAAACTGGAGAACAGAAAAGAAACAGGCTGGCCTCGGGCGCGAGCAGGGGAAAGGATTTTTTAAAAACGAGTTATGGGCGCACCGGACAGTCTACAGTGCCTGTCCGGTGCACACCGGACAGCGCACAGTAGCTATCCGGTGAACCACCGGACAGCGCACAAGAAAGGGAGTTCTTGCGTGCGCGCGGCCGGTGCACCGGACAGTGCACAGTGCAGTGTCCGGTGCACACCAGACTGTCCGGTGAGCCCAGACGGAGGGAAGATTTGAAATTTTTGAATATTTCTATCTAATTTCCAACCAAACCAAATCCCAACTTATAATAACACAAAATAACACTTGTTGGGACAGGTATTGGCACCCTCATATATTTTCTCATAATTTTCAAAATATTTTGCCATAGGCTAGATAATTTTTAGAAAAAATAGGCAAATGGTGAGATTTTCATTTTGGCATTGCACTAGGGGTTTTCATGAAAGATTTGAGTTTTGAATACTCCCCCTAAGTGCAGTATCTCATGCATATCTCAAGAACCAACAATTACATAAAAGTAGGAATTTAATTACTAAAAGCTTAAAACTAAGACTTGTCAAGTTTGATCCGAGTTAAGCTTTTTCACTCGCTTTGTTGGCGGTTATCTCAACTAGGTTAGACAAGCCCTAGATGCAATACAAGAAATTTAAATATGCAATGCAAGCTTGACAACACCATTTGACATCTTACATAAAATTTCTGAGATCAAGAATATTTAGTTCATTCCTCAACATGCAAAAGCGGGTCTTATCAAGTGGCTTAGTGAAAATATCCGCTAATTGATCTTCCGACCTCGCTCCTTCTAAAATGATGTCTCCTTTAGCAACATGATCTTTACGGAAGTGATGACGGATATCAATGTGCTTGGTGCAAGAGTGTTGTACAGGATTATTAGCAATTTTAATAGCACTCTCATTGTCACACAACAAAGGTACCTTTTCTAGAACTACGCCATAGTCTAGAAGAGTTTGTTTCATATATAAAATTTGTGTGCAACAAGCACCCGCGGCAATGTATTCTGCTTCGGCAGTTGATAAGGCAACACTATTTTGCTTTTTGGATGTCCATGAAACTAGTGATCTACCAAGCAGATGGCATCCCCCAGAAGTACTTTTCCTATCAATTTTGCAACCGGCATAATTCGAATCGGAATAGCCAATTAAATCAAAAGTAGCTCCTTTGGGATACCACAGACCAACGCTTGTGGTGTACCTGAGATACCTAAGAATTCTTTTAACAGCGCAAAGATGAGCTTTCTTAGGATTAGATTGAAATCTAGCACACATGCAGACACTAAACATGATATCGGGCCTAGATGCGGTAAGGTACAATAAACTACCAATCATAGAACGGTAGAGAGTTTGATTAACCGGGTTACCTCCCTCATCCAGGTCGAGATGTCCATTTGTTGGCATAGGTGTCTTGATTGGTTTGCACTTCTCCATGTTGAACCTTTTCAACAAGTCTTTGGTATACTTCTCTTGTGAGAGAAAGTTACCATCTTTCATTTGCTTGACTTGAAAGCCGAGGAAGTACGTCAGCTCACCAATCATTGACATCTCGAACTCCTTCGACATCAACTCACCAAATTCCTTGCAATGATAGTCATTTGTCGAGCCAAAGATTATATCATCAACATATACTTGACAAATGAAAATATCACCATTACGTTTCTTTGTGAATAGAGTTGTGTCGACGGTCTCGATCTTGAAGCCCTTTTCGATGAGGAAGTCGCGAAGGCGCTCATACCAAGCCCTTGGAGCTTGCTTTAGCCCATATAGCGCCTTGGACAACCTGTAAGCATGGTTAGGATATCTAGGGTCTTCAAATCCAGGTGGTTGCTCAACATATACAAGTTCATTTATGAAGCCATTTAAAAATGCACTTTTTACATCCATTTGATAAAGTTTTATATCATAGCAAGATGCATATGCAAGTAGGATACAGATGGCTTCCAGTCGAGCAACCGGTGCAAAGGTCTCTCCAAAATCTAAGCCTTCAATTTGAGAGAATCCTTTTGCAACAAGTCTTGCCTTGTTCCTTACAATCACACCTTGATCATCTTGTTTGTTTCTAAACACCCACTTTGTTCCAATGATTCTTGCATCTTGTGGGGGCTTCTCCAGGGTCCAAACTTGGTTACGGGTGAAGTTGTTAAGTTCTTCATGCATAGCGTTCACCCAGTCCGGATCCTGTAGCGCCTCATCTATACAAGTAGGCTCAAAACAAGAAACAAAGGAGTGATGTTCAATAAAAGAAGCATGTCTATGGGATCGAGTAATAACCCCTTGTGAAGGACTCCCAATGATTTGGTTTTGAGGATGAGCTTGAAGTAGTGATGAGTTTCTCCTGTTAACCACTTGGGAAGAAGATCCTGGAGCATCAACATCTTCGGCTTGTACCCTTGCCTGTTCATGAAAGACAAATGTATCTTCATTTGCATGCCTCTCATCTTTTTCATCATCTTGTGGTACATTTGATGAAGAAGGCCTGTCAATGTTTTGCACCTCTTCTTCATCTTCTTTTGGTTTGATAGCTCCAATTGGCATGTTCTTCATTGCTTCCCTAAGTGGCTCATCACCTACATCATCAAAATTCTCAAGTGCTCCTTGGGAGCCATTAGTCTCATCAAATTCCACATCATATGTTTCTTCTACCACGCTAGTGGCATGATTGAATACTCGATATGCTTTGGACTTTAATGAATAACCAAAAAGAAAACCAATATCACAACGTCTTTGAAACTTCCCTAGGTGATGACGTTTCTTGAAGATGTAGCATTTGCATCCAAACACCCGGAAGAAGGAGACGTCTGGCTTTTTCCCATTTAGCAGTTCATAGGGAGTCTTCGCGAGCAGCCGGTGAGGAAATAGCCTGTTTGATGCATAACATGCAGTGTTGACAGCTTCGTCCCAAAACCTCTCCGGTGTGTTATACTCATCAATCATTGTTCTTGCAAGAGTGATCAAGGTCCTGTTTTTCCTTTCAACAACTCCATTTTGTTGAGGTGTATATGTTGCAGAAACTTCATGCTTGATCCCAATTTCATCACAGTACTCATGAATGTTGGTGTTGTCAAATTCTTTGCCATTATCACTTCTAATCTTCTTGATCTTGCAATCGAATTCATTTTGAGCTTTCTTGGCAAACTTCTTGAAAATAGATGCAACTTCAGATTTGTCATGAAGAAAGAACACCCAAGTGTATCTTGAGAAATCATCAACAATCACCAGACAGTAGAGGTTGCCACCAGCACTTACATAATTTGTAGGTCCAAATAAATCCATATGAAGTAGTTCCAGTGGCCTTGATGTTGACATGAAAGCTTTTGTAGGATGTGTGTTAGCAACTTGCTTTCCAGCTTGACATGCACTACAAGGCTTGTCCTTTTCAAATACAACATCCTTTAATCCTCTAACCATGTCCTTCTTTAATACCTTCTTGAGTGTGTTCATCCCAACATGTGTAAGCCTCCTATGCCAAAGCCATCTAAGTGAAGCTTTGGTGAAGAGGCAAGTTCTTAAGTCTGCATCTTCTGAGGTGAAATCCACTAAGTAGAGATTGTTGTATCTAAATCCTTTGAACACCATTGATTCATCATCCATTTTTGATACAATAACCTCTGTTGGAGTGAATAAGCATTGAAGTCCAAGATCACAGAGTTGACCCACTGATAATAAATTGAAGCTCAAAGCAACCAAGAGAACATTTGAAATTGCCACCTTGCCAAGTCCTTGCACTTTACCTTTTGAATTGTCTCCAAATGTGATTTTGTCTTGTCCATCAACATTCTCATCAAGTGAGGTGAACATCTGTGGGTTGCCTGTCATATGTTGTGTGCATCCACTGTCAATAACCCAATGGCTCCCACCGGTCTTGTAGTTCACCTACATCCACAGACAAATCAAGCTTGAGTTTTGATGGCCCTATATTGCATAGGACCAGTGACTCTCTCAATCAAGGACTTTGCAACCCAAATTTGTCTAGGTCTACTCTTGCTTGGTGGACCTAGGAATTTAACTTTGACCTTTCCATTTGCTACTTTTCTTAGAACATAATGAGCATTGAAAGCAAATGGTCTTGAGTGCTTAGGCAAGGGAGTTGGTGGTTTGGCTTTGCAGTTGTGGGCAAAGTGACCTTCCTTTCCACATTCAAAGCATTTGATGGGCTTGTGAGTCTGCTTTGGCTTGTATTGAGTGGTAGCTTGCTTTTGCACAAAAGCATTGTATCCAATACCACTCTTGTTGTTTTTCATGACAGTGTTCATAAGCAACTCATTTTGGAGGTATTGGCCCTTGTTGAACTTTTGCACACTTGTTGCAAGATGTTCATTTTCACTCTTAAGTTTCTTGACCTCATTTTTAAGCCTTTCATTATCCACTGCCAACTCTTTGTTGAAATCATTGTTCTCAATGGCAACCTTTCCTCTAGTAGTTGCATCAGTTAGGTATCTCTTCAATTTTTGGTTGTCTAAAGTCAAGACTTCAACTTTTTCAGTCAATTCATCATGTATACTAGTTTGCTCTTCTTGACTCAAATCATCACATGAGGTTGCTACATCAATCTTAAAAACAGGGTTAATAGCCTCATGTGTTTTGCAAGATAAAAGTTCATTCTCAACAAGAAGATTATCATGATCAAATTTAATCTTAGTATAATCTTCCTTGATTTTTACTAATCTATCTTGCAACTCCCTATTAGCTTCATTTAACTTGTCACATTTATTCTTAACATCTTTTAGGGAGGTTGTGAGCTCATTTACAGTTGATGACATAGTTTTGTTCTCTTCTTTTAGTTCATCACTAGCTTTCATAACTATGTCATATTTGGCATTTAAAGATTCATTTTCATTTTTCAACCTATCACATTTAGCTTTTGACTTCCTAATGATTTGAGTATATTCTTTAAGCAAGTCAGCTAGTTCATCATATGAAGGTGAAGCAAATTCCTCATCACTATCACTATCACTATCATCAGTAATATCAATATCATTTTGTACCTTCCGTTCACCTCTAGCCATGAGGCATAGGTGAGAAGTCGATGATGGTGATGGTGGTGGTGAAGAGAAGTCCCCGGCGATGGCGGCAACCTTTTCATCATTCTCCTCTTCACTTGAAGAAGATCCACTTGATGACTCAATGTCAGTGAGCCAGTCACCAACAATATATGCCTTTCCATTTTTTCTTTTTGTGGAACCTCTTTTGCTTCCCATCCTTTCTCTTGAAGAATTTCTTTTCCTTTTTCTCATCATCGCTGTCATCTTCTTTCTTGCCCTTGAACTTTTTCTTCTTGGGCTTGGTACATTGATGAGCAAGATGCCCAAGCTCTCCACAGTTGTAGCAATCCATCTCAGAAATGGGCTTTCTTTTGCTGGAAAAGAATTTCTTCTTTCTTGAATCGAATTTGATGCCTTCTCTGTTGAGCTTCTTTAACATCTTGGTGGTCTTACTCACCATCAAGGCAATGTTAGAATCAAGGTCATCATCACTTGAGGATTCTTCCTCAATTTGTACTTTGGATTTTCCTTTTCTTTCTTGATTTGCTTTGAGAGCCAAATCCTTTCTCTTGGAAGATGACTCATCTTTGTCATTGATGTGCATGTACATCTCATGAGCATTGATCTTTCCCAATATCTGTGTAGGTGTGGTAACTGAAAGATCCATTTGATGTAGCACAGTGACAATGTGTCCATATTTGTCTATTGGGAGGACACTGAGAATCTTCCTCACAACATCCGGTTGTGAGATTTGAGTAAGCCCCAATCCATTTACTTCCTCTACAAGAATATTGAGACGTGAGTACATAGCATTGGCATTTTCATTAGCAGGCATTTCAAAAGCATTCAACTTTCTCATAGCAATGTGATATCTCTCCTCACGCTCACTCCTAGTTCCTTCATGTAGAGCACAAATGTCCATCCACAAATCATGAGCATTTTTATGATTTCTAACTCTATTGAACACATCTTTGCAAAGGCCTCTAAAAAGGGTGTTTTTGGCCTTAGCATTCCATTTCTCATAATTAAACTCATCACCTACAAGATTTGTGGGATCTCTAGGTTGGGGAAATCCTTGTGTGGCGGCTTTGTAGACACCAATCACTACAGGAAACTGGTTAAAGAACGTGGGTGAAAAACCGTCGAACTTAATGTAATAAGCCGTCGAACTTACCGTAAGAACGTGGGTTTACCGACGAATATAGCCGGCGGCGATTTTTGGACGAACTTAGAGAAGTAAGTTCGACGGCCCCGTCGAACTTAACCTTAAGAACGTGGGTACCGTCGAACTTAACATTAAGAACGTGGGTACCGTCGAACTTAACATTAAGAACGTGCGTTTTTAAGTTCGACGGGGGCCGTCGAATTTTTTCCCATAAGTTCGACGACACCCACGTTCTTAAGGTTAAGTTCGACGGGGTCACATGGCCGTCGAACTTATGTGTCCTACGGAGGTCTGCGCGGACTGAACAATAAGTTCGACAGTACCCACGTTCTTAACCTTAAGAACGTGGGCACCCACGTTCTTAACCCTGCGTGGGTCTGCGAGGACTGCACAATAAGTTCGACGGTACCCACGTTCTTAACCTTAAGAACGTGGGTACCCACGTTCTTAACCTTTCCCAGAAAAAAATAAAAAATACAAAAATGAAAAATTAGACACACATAATATCACATGCAACACAATATATCACATACAATATAGATTTCAAACACATTGATATATGTTCATATCACAAATTCACACAAGTCCAAATATATAAGTTCACAAATTCACATAAGTCCAAATACATAAGTTCACAAATTCACACAAGTTCACATCCATAGTTCACATTTTTAGTTCATAAGTTCAAACACACAAGTTCAAACATTAACTCCATCGCTCTCGATCAGGACATCGGATTGTTGTTCGTAGCTCCACCACTAGAATTGAGACATCTGTCCGCAAAGTCAACGTGAGGGGGAGGAGTCACTTGATGAGAGCCGGAATCCTACAAAATAAACCAAAATTCTCATAAATACACAACTAGCATTAAATCACATGTACATAAAGATATAGGAAAGCATGATAAACACAAAATGTGGCTTCCATATTTGTGCATGAACATGAACATGAGAGTGAAAACAGACTTCATTTCATGACGCAGCACCGTGTTATTTAAAATGATGCATCGTGCAAAGGATCTGCGATGTTAACTGTCCAAGAAACTACTTTGGAAATTCAGACTTAGACGCTATTCCAAATCTGAAAATTCAGAATTCAGCCACCTAATAGTCCAAAGCATGTCACAACAAAACAACTCTCACAACACTAAACTGCGTATGTAAAGTCTTAACATAAATATAGTAGTTCAATGTCTCAAATATATGGCATCAAATCCTCCAAGGTACAGCGATTTAACAATGACTTACCAGTTGCTTACAAAGTTTTTGGAAGCCACACAACTTGACCAGACCCTCTTAACAGCTGAGCATCATATTGAGAACACCATGGTAAACGGCTCGCTCAACCTTCAGAAGTAATTTGTGTTGAATGATACATCCAAACCCACCTAACAGTCCAAAGCATCCAGTTGAGCTCTATACTCTCTCATCATTTTGTCTTTGTCAGCCTCCAGCTCGCCCCTTTTCAGTTCCTCTTCCTGACAGTGAACATGAATACCATCAATAACTACAGAACTGCTTATAAAAAAGTGTTGGCAATTAGAATAGATCTTGGAGTAACAATAAATGTTGCTAACATTAAAAGGCACAATATGCTTATCCAAATAGTGGTACTGAGTGCTGGAAACCTGGAATCTGTTACAAAATAAAACCGAGAACCTGAAAATGCTAAATAGGCCCTGTTTGGACAGGAAATGCTACATGTAACAATTTCTAGAGAGGGGCAAATGATAAAGAAAACACCCAAATGTCCTTCCAGCCAAAAAGGTTATAACATCGTATATAAACTTGGCAAAGGAGCAAACAGTTGTGGCAATATGATAGGACATCAGCAACCCCGGCTGTTCGTCTCTGTTGACCCCAGCGGCGAGGGAGCGTCGACGCGGTCCAGCCATCCGATCAAATAACAAAAAGAATTCAAAAGACAGTTGGTTGTGCAGGAAAACTTGTGCAGGAGTAACATAAAAATGGAAGTGTTTGCATCATCAGAACACAAATCACAAAAACAGAAACCAGAGAATATAATGTAAAACCAAATGCTCAAGATTGTTTGAGCTTTATGACTGCAACTGCAGTTCAGGCACATTAAACATCAACTGGACTATGCAAGTACCTTACGAAGGAAAGCTGTGAGCTCAGAAACAACATGATCTAGGACACACGAGAGATCAATAAGTAGAGGTGAATTCGCAATAACTGAAAATGCCTATCAAGTGAAATAGTTTAGGTACCACAGAAGAAAATAAGAAATAAACAAAAATTAGACAACATATTCTCATGCATAAGCAGACAGAAATTGGTATGACTAAATTATGCAATATTAGATATCCTTAATCAAGTGTTTCCGCATTTGTTCTTTAATATTAAATATGCCATAAACAAGCATTGCACGAGACAAAACAAACAGGTCATTACTACCAAGCAAGCAGCTGACAATGCAGAGAAGACAGGGGCAGGATGCGCGTCCTTACCTGGATGGAGACAGTGGTCTGCTGGTCCTGGTAGGTGGTGAACACCTACGACTTCTTGGTTGGGATGACAGTGTTCCTCGGGATCAACTTGGTCATGACTCCACCAACGGTCTCAATACCCAGGGTGAGAGGAGCCACATCAAGGAGGAGGATATCTGCATCAAGGCAAAATCACACTTATGTAAGCAGGATGGCCACATACAAGAAAAAAAACCCCAGCTATAGCACTAGTGAAAGAGCACCGAACCTTTTGTCTCGTCACCACCCTCGCCGCTCAAGATGCTTCCCTGCACCGCGGCACCAAAGGCAACAGCCTCATTAGGGTTCACACCCTTGTTGGGCTCCTTGCCATTAAAGTAGTCCTTTAGGAGCTGCTGGACCTTGGGAATCCTGGTGCTTCCACCAACCAGGACGATCTCGTGGATCTGGCTCTTCTCAAGGCCAGCGTCCTCCATGGCCTTCTTGACAGGGCCCATAGTCTTGCGGAACAGATCGTTGTTCAGCTCCTCAAACCTAGCACGGGTCAGCGGCTCCGAGAAGTCGGTCCCGTCAAAGAGGGACTCGATCTCAACTCGGACCTGGTGCTGGTTGCTCAGGGCTCTCTTGGCACGCTTAGCTTCCCTCCTCAGCTTCCCAAGAGCACGGTTGTCCTTGCTGTACTTCTTCTTGATCAACTTGATGAAGTATTCCATGATCCTCTGGTCAAAATCCTCACCTGAATGAAGAGGTGATACAGTTCAGGTCAGAAATAGATATGCAAGCTCACAGGAAATGTGCTCAATAGTAAAAGCAAGTGTGTCCATGTAACTTCTAAATACACAGTGCAGATTCAAGGTATGCATGCATCATAAACTTTGAATGCAGATAGCCTTTATAATTATATCAATATATCTGGCAACATTAACCATTCAGATTCAGATCAACAAATCCTATGAATACATGGCATCATCATGAGTTTTAATATATCAAACACAAGCATCTGAAAATAATATAACAGTACAGTGATCAGAAGTATTTTATTGCCATAGTGCATAGGATAGCTATTAATCGAAAAATTCTCTTACCTCCAAGATGGGTGTCACCATTGGTGGCCATCACCTCAAACACACCGTTATCAATGGTCAAGATACTGACATCAAAAGTACCACCACCAAGGTCAAAGACAAGGATGTTCTTCTCGCCACCCTTCTTGTCCAAACCATAGGCAATAGCAGCAGCAGTTGGCTCATTGATGATCCTAGCAACATTGAGGTCGGCAATGACACCAGCATCCTTGGTTGCCTGCCTCTACGCATCATTGAAGTATGCTGCAAAAAAACAAAACATAAGGAAGTAAGCCACCACATTTTTACTTAACAACTACTAGAGGTAACCAGCAGAATGGTTCAGTTACTAACCAGGGACAGTGACGACAACATCGTTGATCTTCTTGCCAAGGTACGCTTCAGCAGTATCCTTTAAAACCTCCAATTAAGCATTGTTATCAAATGCAAGCAGTCAAAAACTTACCTTGACAGCTGTAAGTCTTGTAATTCCATTACCCATCCTGTCAACGAGTATGGGAAGGCATGCTGGTAATTCTCTTTCAAGACCATCACCAAAAGTAGAGACCACCAAACTCATGCAAGATATGGCGCATTCTTTTACCTCCTGGGAGAACACAAATTTGCATGATAAATGAGAGTGCACTGCAAGCACACAAGAGAGGGAGTGAGAAAAGAGAATTTTGCCAAACCTGATCCTGATCTTGATTGACCAAACGTCCCAGTATCGCATTATAGATTGGACCAACGTATGGCTTAAAATCAACTGCGGTTGTCTGCACCACAAAATAACAAAAATAAAAAAATAAAAAAGATAACAGGGTACTTCATGTCCGCAAGGCATGGAATACAGTCTTTTCACATCTTATTTCAGCATTATGAACATTAACAATAACAAGTAAATTTTACAAAAGAAAGGGACAGCTCAGACATCAGATTGAAACTCGAATGGCTAGATATTGCCTTCAATCATTAGACACAGGTGAAGCAAACATAAGCATCAGAAAAAAATGCTATGAGTTATGAATGAAAATTAAAAGCCCGGTGCCCTCACAAAACACAGTATTAATGACTAAAGCGCAGTTCAAACAGAGCAAATGCACACAACAAACCCTGGCATAGGTTTAAGCTAAAGTGCGCACATAACTCTGTAAATTTATCTTCAACTACGAGAACTAGACATGTATAACTAAAAACCAGTGTGGACTTCAAGAGGGTTTCTATTGCAACACTAGAATAAGATTACATCCTCCAGTAACCCATGGCACACTAATATAATATGTGCAGTGCCTCTTCTATAAACGGAGAAGTTTTTTTTTAAAAGTTTTGTACTCCATCTGATCTTTTATGTAAGATATGAATTAGTTCAGTTTAGAATGGAAGGTGTAGCAAACATCATAAAAAGTGTGTGGTGTGCATAAACCATACCTTAAATCTCAGTTAGTGAATGCAGGAAGTTCAGACATGGTTCCTTTGAGGTACAGAACAATATCTGACTTATTAGACTCAACACAAGAAGTTCATGATTTTGAGTACAGTGCTTTTTGTTTACTAGCTGCAGATGAGCCAAAAAATGTTGAAAGTGCCTTGACAGATCAGTGCTGGAGACAGGCCATGAATTCAGAACTTGACTCTATTGAACAAAATCACACTTGGGTGTGGACAGATCTACCAAAAGAACAAAAGGCAATTGGTTTGAAGTGGGTTTTCAAAGTCAAAAGAGATGCTGCTGGAAATATAGTGAAACACAAAGCAAGACTTGTTGCTAAGGGGTATGCTCAAAAGGAGGATGTTGATTTTGATGAAGTATTTGCTCCTGTGGCAAGGTTTGAAACAATAAGAGTGTTGATAGCTCTTGAGCACAGGGGAATTGGGAAATTCACCACATGGATGTAAAATCAGCATTCCTAAATGGAGACCTTCAAGAAGAAGTATATGTCACTCAACCTCCAGGTTTCCAAGATACAAAGAAGCCAGGCAAGGTACTCAGACTGAACAAAGCACTATATGGGCTGAAACAGGCACCTAGGCTTGGAACATCAGGCTTGATTCAGAACTGGTGTCCCTGGGATTCAGAAAATGTGAAGTAGAACATGCAGTTTACAGGAGAGGAACTGGCAAAACCGTGCTGGTTGTGGGAGTATATGTGGATGATCTAATCATCTGTGGGCCTTCTGTAAGTAGCATTGCAGAGTTCAAGCAACAAATGATGAAGACATTCAGTATGAGTGATTTGGGACTGCTCAGCTACTACTTGGGAATGGAGGTGAAGCAAGGAGAAAATAGTATCACAATCTGTCAAAAATCCTATTCAACCAAGATACTAGAGCAGTGCAACATGACTTCCTGTAATCACACTGACACTCCTATGGAGCAGCGAGTAAAGCTCAGTACTGCTCAGAAAGGGACTGAATATGATGAGACCAGATATAGAAGTGTCGTTGGGAGTCTGAGGTACCTGGTGAATACTAGACCTGATCTAGCTTTTGCAGTTGGTCTGGTAAGCAGATTCATGGAGGCCCCAGGTAAAGAACACTGGACTGCAGTGAAGAAAATTCTCAGATATGTGGCAGGTACACTTAACCTGGGAGTGAATTTCAAGAAGGGGGCAGCAGCAGATTATACATTGCTTGGCTACACAGACAGTGATTGCTCAGGTGACTTAGTGCACAGAAAAAGTACCTCAGGTATTCTATTCTTCTTGGGAGATAACTTGGTGACTTGGTCCTCTCAGAAGCAAAGGGTTGTAGCCCTGTCATCATGTGAAGCTGAATAATAGTTACAAGGTGAGGTGGTGCAATGTTAATGCAAAATTAGAAGTCTTTAAGAGCAATGGATAATTAGAGACACAGTAGCAGTGTTTTCCTAAACGCTAAACGGTAAATAGTCATTTACCTACCATTTAGCATTCAGGCTACAAGGTCCATTAAATGAGCTAAACATCCAATCAAATGGGATAAACAGACGAGTGAATGGAATCAGCATACCCCCTGTGTAACATTTACAGTATTAAATGGGCTAAACGACTGTTTAGGAGAACATCACACAGTATTAACAATTAATCCTAACTGACAGGATCAAAAAAAAATATAACATATACATATTATGTTTTCCATAAGAGGCGTATAATACTTACATTATGTATCTCCAAATGAGCAGGCCATGACGATAGCTTTTTCTTGCCAGGCCTCACAATTTTCATAACTCGATCACACCTTATCACAAGGTTCTTGGTCGGCAAAGTGTTAACAATGTCTTCCACCTCTAAATCTTTATCTCGCCCCAAAATTTTAACAATGTGCGTGAACATGTACAGGTTTCCAAACACATGAGCCAACACTGTCGTAATTTTCAAACAAGGGTCGATGCAAACAAAAAGCCTGAAACAACACATGTGCTTCTTTTGAGTTGACCCAGATTTGGTTTTTGTGTTTTGATTGGAGAACTGTTGGAGCAAACAGCGTCATACACCCCTAACAAGTTTGAGTCTAACCCCAACAATCAGATTTTGGGAAAAAGTTTTTAGCATTCTTTTGGAGTTGCTCTAACCACCATTCCATCCACAGGACCCCATTACACATACCACGAGCTTCTATAGATCTACAAAATTCTTGAATGGATGAGCAAACAAAAAAAGCAACATCTAACTAACCATGTGAAAACCCTAATAAAATCCCACGAAATCGCATCGCACAGACCCCCAAAGAAATTGAAGAGACGAATCTAACGACCGCGCTCCCGGATGCATAGTGAAATGCTGGTCCATGAATGACCAGACAAGCAACGTGTGGAGCGGACCAGAGCACAGCGGAGGGATCAAGCTCACCTGGGGTGCGGCGCGGGAAGAGCGCGAGACGGGGCCGTCGGTCTTCTTCCCCTTGTCCTTGTCCGCTGACTTGGCGGCTGTGGCCTTGGCTCCCTTCCCCGCCATCTTGTCAGAGGAAGCGGTGAGCTTGGGCTGCGGGGGCGGCGAGCCAAGGACGAGAATGAATGGGCTGGCGGCGGTGCGATGACCTTTGGCTGCTGGGCAGCGAGCCGAGAAGCTCTAGCGGCGCCGCGGTGACCTTTGGCTACTGGGCAGCGAGGCGAGGACCTCTGGCGGCGGCGCCGTGGTGTTCTAGCGGAGGCGCGATTTTCTGGCGGCGGCGGGCAGGAAACGAGTGAGCTGAGAGAGAGACTCGCGGCACCGCGGTGTAGGGATTTAGGTGTTACTGGTTAAGTTCGACGGTGTCCATTTGGCCCACGAACTTAATATAAGAACGTGAGTACCCACGTTCCTAATTCGTTAAGTTCGACGGTTTTGTCCATGGCCCACGAACTTAATGTAAGAACGTGGGTACCCACGTTCTTAAAAAAACTCATGAACTTAACTAATGTAAGAACGTCGGTACCCACGTTTTTAACAAAACCCACGAACATTTATCAGTTTCTTGTAGTGAATGTCTATAGCCTCTAAATATGCTTCCATATGAATTTTCCAATATGGAAAATCGTCACCATCAAAAACGGGAGGAGGTCCATCCCCACCGGACATCGTTACTCTAGCGGTTAAGCTAATCTAAGAGCAACAAGGCTCTGATACCAATTGAAAGGATCACGATGCCCAAGAGGGGGGGGGTGAATTGGGCTTTTCTAAAAATCAACACTAATTAAAACCTAAGCAAAGACTAAGCAAGAGCCCAACTTCACCCCAACAACTAGCACTAAGAAAATAATACTAGAAATACAACAATGCTAAGACAATACTTCAATTACTTGCTAAACAAATACACAAATAAAAGTGCTTGAATTAAGTGCAAAATGTAAAGCAAGGTTTAGAAGACTCCTCCAATTTTTCCCGAGGTATCGAAGAGTCGGCACTCTCCACTAGTCCTCGTTGGAGCACCCGCGCAAGGGTATCGCTCCCCCTTGGTCCTCGCAAAAACCAAGTGCTCACTACGAGATGATCCTTTGCCACTCTGGCGCGGTGGATCCCTCGAGACCTCTTACAAACTTGAGTCGGGTCACCAACAAGATCTTCACGGTGATCACCGAGCTCCCAACGCCACCAATCCGTCTAGGTGATGCCGATCACCAAGAGTAACAAGCCGTAGACTTTCGCTTGACCAAGAGAAGCCTAATGCAAGTGGTGTGTGCTCTAGGTGGCTCTCGCTAGCGCTAATGAGGAACAAATGCGGGATTAAGATTCTCTAATCTCCTCACTAGGCTTTTGGTGCTTGCAATGCTCTAGCAATGTGCTGGATTTAATGTGGGCAGCAAGACATTGAATATGGTGGTTGGAGGTGGTATAAATAGCCCTCACCCACCAACTAGCCGTTACCAGAACTTTTCTGCGCATTGGCGCACCGGACAGTCCGGTGCGCCAACCGTGCGCCACCGGTGCGCCAACGATCATTTCCAATGGCTATTTCTGACAGATAGCCGTTGGGCTGATGGCACACCGGACAGTCCGGTGCACTGTCCGGTGCATTGTCCGGTGCGCCACTAAAATTCATTTCGCAAACCGGCGATCTCAGGTTTTCTGCTCGGGGAAGCCTTCCCCAGGGCCAGTTCAGCCCCACCTGGCAGAGGGTGCACCGGACAGTCCGGTGCACACCGGACAGTCCGGTGCCCCAAGGCCAGAAACCCTATTTCTTGTTTTTCAGCTGATTTTCAAATCGGTTTTTGTTCTAACTTGTGAGTGAGTTCTAGAGTGACACCTAGCACTGTATGTGAGTGTGAATGTGCACCAACACTACACTAGAACTCTCTTGGTCAAACTACTCATCGACAACCCCTCTTTATAGTACGGCTAAAAGAGAATAAAAGACCTAACTAAATCACGAGTGTCCACATCTCCTTGACACTCAGACTTCGTAGTCCTTCACCTTTTGTTTTGTCATTTTAGCCATCGCTTCGAGTTCTTATCTCTGGGATTGTTTTCACCGTTGTAGTACTTTTACCTGTAATGCGACCTAACTTACCATTTGTCTCTGCAAAACACACGTTAGTCACATATAACATTACGTTGCCATTAATCACAAAAACCAACTAGGGGCCTAGCTGCTTTCAGTAGGCAAGTGTTGTACTTGGCCGAACCACGGGATAACTCGCGTGTCTTTTGTGATTGCTTTTCTGTGATACTTGTGTTCACAAGAGCTCGCTATTTAGTCTACTAACTCTTAATCAAGTTTTGTGGCTTTAAGTTTCAAGTTTTTACAGAATCACCTATTCACCCCCTCTCTAGGTGCTCTCAGCAACCTTGGGAGCACAAAATGGGATGACCATGAAATGGTCAAGGTTATTCTAAGATCATTCGTTTTTCTTAACCCTACACTAGTTCAATTAATTCGTGGTGATCCTAGATACAAGCTAATGTCTCCCGAGGAGGTTATAGGAAAGTTTGTGAGCTTTGAGTTGATGATCAAAGGCTCCAAACAAATCATTGAGCGAGGCACCACCTCCACACCCGAGGTGCAACCCGTCGCATTCAAAGCGACGGAGGAGAAGAAAGATGAGTCTACATCAAGTAGGCTCCCCATCGATGCCTCCAAGCTCGACAATGAGGAGATGGCGCTCATCATCAAGAGCTTCCGCCAAATCCTCAAGCAAAGGAGGGGAAAGGATTACAAGCCCCGCTCCAAGAAAGTTTGCTACAAATGTGGTAAGCCCGGTCATTTTATTGCTAAATGTCCATTGTCAAGTGATAGTGACAGGGGCGACGACAAGAGGGGAAAGAAGAAGGAGAAGAAGAGGTAATACAAGAAGAAGGGCGGCGATGCCCACGTGTGTCGGGAATGGGACTCCGATGTGAGCTCCACCGACTCCTCTAACGAGGACGCTGCCAACATCGCCATCAACAAAGGTCTCCTCTTCCCCAACATCGGCCACAAGTGCCTCATGGCAAAGGACGGCAAAAAGAAGAAGGTAAAATCTAGAGCTTCTACTAAATATGCAACATCTAGTGATGAGGCTAGCTCTAGTGATGATGAGGATGATTTTCTTACACTTTTTGCCAATCTTAACATGCAACAAAAGGAGAAGTTAAATGAATTAATTAGTGCTATTCATGAGAAGGATGAACTTTTGGATAGCCAAGAGGACTTCCTTATTAAGGAAAATAAAAGGCATGTTAAGGTAAAAATGCTTATGCTCAGGAAGTAGAAAAATGTGAAAAATTAACTAGTGAGCTTAGCATTTGCCATGACACCATCTCTAACCTTAAAATTGACAATGCCAAATTAATTGCTAAGGTTGAGAAATTAAATGTTTGTGATGATTCTCTTGTCAAACTTAAAAATGATAATGCTAGTTTGATTGCTAAGATTGACAAGTTCAATGAATCACTTTCTAGCCTTAAGATTGAGAATGATAAATTAATGTCTAAGGCTAAAAATTTAAATGTTTGCAATGTTTCTATTTCAAATCTTAGAAATGAGAATGCCATGTTACATGCTAAGATTGATGAATTAAATACATGCAAACCCTCTACATCTACTGTTGATCATGTTTCCATTTGTACTAGATGTAGAGACATTAATGTTGATGCTATCCATGATCACCTAGCCTTAATTAAACAACAAAATGATCACATAGCTCAACTTAGTGCTAAAATTAATGAGCATGAGATAGAAAATGAAAAATTTAAATTTGCTAGAAGCATGCTCTATAATGGGAGACGCACTGGGATTAAGGATGACATTGGCTTCCAAAAGGGAGACAATGTCAAGCTTAATACCCCTAAAAGATTGTCTAATTTTGTTAAGGGTAAGGCTCCCATGCCTCAGGATAACGAAGGCTATATTTTATATCATGCTGGTTAACCCGAACATAAGATTAGGAGAATTCATTCTAGGAAGTCTCACTCTGGCTCTCATCATGCTTTTATGTATAAGAGTGAGGCATCTAGTTCTAGGAAATCTACTCATGCTAAATTGCCCAAAAAGAAATCTCCTATTGCATCAAATGAACCCAATGTCTCATTTAAGACTTTTGATGCTTCATATGTTTTAACTAACAAATCAGGCAAAGTAGTTGCCAAATATGTTGGGGGCAAACACAAGGGCTCAAAGACTTGTGTTTGGGTACCCAAGGTGCTTGTTTCTAATGTGAAAGGACCCAAGACCGTTTGGGTACCTAAGAACAAGGCCTAAACTTGTTTTGTAGGTTTATGCATCCAGGGGCTCAAGTTGGATCATTGATAGCGGGTGCACAAGCCACATGACTGGGGAGAAAAGGATGTTTCCTCCTATGAGAAAAACAATGACCCCAAAGAGCTATCACATTCGGGGATGGAAATCAAGATTTGGTCAAAGGACTTGGTAAAATTGCTATATCACCTGACCATTCTATTTCCAATGTTTTTCTTGTAGATTCTTTAGATTACAATTTGCTTTCTGTTTCTCAATTATGCAAAATGGGTTACAACTGTCTTTTTACGGATATAGGTGTTACTGTCTTTAGAAGAAGTGATGATTCAGTAGCATTTAAGGGAGCATTAGATGGTCAGCTATACTTAGTTGATTTTAATAGAGCTAAACTCGATACTTGCTTAGTTGCTAAGACTAATATGGGTTGGCTCTGGCATCACCGACTAGCCCATGTTGGGATGAAGAATCTTCACAAGCTTCTAAAGGGAGAACACATTTTGGGACTAACCAATGTTCATTTTGAGAAAGACAGGGTTTGTAGCGCATGTCAAGCAGGGAAGCAAGTTGGTGCCCATCATCCACACAAGAACATCATGACGACCGACAGGCCGCTTGGGCTACTCCACATGGATCTATTTGGCCCGATAGCTTACATAAGCATCGGCGGGAGTAAGTATTGTCTTGTAATTGTGGATGACTATTCTCGCTTCACTTGGGTGTTATTTTTGCAGGATAAATCTCAAACCGAAGAGACCTTAAAGGGATTCTTGAGACGGGCTCAAAATGAGTTCGGCTTAAGGATAAAAAAGATTAGAAGCGACAATGGGACGGAGTTCAAGAACTCTCAAATAGAAAGCTTTCTTGAGGAGGAGGGCATCAAGCATGAGTTCTCTTCTCCCTACAAGCCATAACAAAATGTTGTAGTGGAGAGGAAGAATAGAACTCTACTTGACATGGCGAGGACCATGCTTGATGAGTACAAGACTTCGGACCAGTTTTGGGCGGAAGCAATCAACACCGCTTGCTACGCCATCAACCATCTCTACCTTCACCGAATCCTCAAGAAGACATCCTATGAACTCCTCACCGGTAAAAAGCCTAATGTTTCATATTTTAGAGTCTTTGGTAGCAAATGTTTTATTCTTGTTAAAAGAGTTAGAAAATCTAAATTTGCTCCTAAGGCTGTAGAAGGCTTTTTACTTGGTTATGACTCAAACACAAGGGCATATAGAGTCTTTAACAAGTCCACTGGACTAGTTGAAGTTTCTTGTGACATTGTGTTTGATGAGACTAATGGCTCCCAAGTGGAGCTAGTTGATCTTGATGAGCTAGATGATGAAGAGGCTCCATGCGTCGCGCTAAGGAATATGTCCATTGGGGATGTGTGTCCTAAGGAATCCGAAGAGCTTCCACAAGCACAAGATCAACCATCTTCTTCAATGCAAGCATCTCCACCAACTCAAGATGGGGATCAAGCTCAAGATGATGAAAATGAAGATCAAGAGGAGCCACCTCAAGAGGAGGACAATGATCAAGGGGGAGATGCTAATGATCAAGACAAGGAAGATGATCAGGGTACAAGACCGCCTCACCCAAGAGTCCACCAAGCGATACAAAGGGATCACCCCGTGAACTCTATCCTCGGTGATATTCATAAGGGGGTAACCACTCGATCTCGTGTCGCTCATTTTTGTGAACATTACTCTTTTGTGTCTTCTATTGAGCCATACAGGGTGGAAGATGCATTAAAAGATTTGGATTTGGTGTTGGCAATGCAAGAGGAACTCAACAACTTCACGCGGAATGAGGTATGACATCTTGTTCCACGTCCTAACCAAAATGTTGTAGGAACCAAGTGGGTCTTCTGCAAGAAGCAAGATGAACATGGTGTGGTGACAAGGAACAAAGCCCGACTTGTGGCCAATGGATATTCACAAGTCGAAGGTTTGGATTTTAGTGAAACCTATGCACCCGTAGCTAGGCTTGAGTCAATTCATATATTACTTACCTATGCTACTTACCATGGCTTTAAGCTTTACCAAATGGACGTGAAGAGTGCCTTCCTCAATGGACCTATCAAGGAACAGGTCTATGTTGAGCAACCTCCAGGCTTTGAAGATAGTGAGTACCCTAACCATGTGTATAAACTCTCAAAGGCGCTTTATGGGCTCAAGCAAGCCCCAAGAGCATGGTATGAATGCCAAAGAGATTTCCTTATCACTAATGGCTTCAAAGTCGGCAAAGTCGATCCTACTCTCTTTACTAAAACCATTGCAAATGATTTGTTTGTATGCCAAATTTATGTTGATGATATCATATTTGGGTCTACTAACAAATCTACTTGTGAAGAGTTTAGTAGGATTATGATTCAAAAATTCGAGATGTCTATGATGGAGGAGTTGAAGTATTTCTTAGGATTTCAAGTGAAGCAACTCCAAGAGGGCACCTTCATCAGCCAAACTAAGTACATTCAAGACATACTCACCAAGTTTGGAATGAAGGATGCCAAGCCCATCAAGACACCCATGGGAACCAATGGGCATCTCGACCTCGACACGGGAGGTAAATCTGTAGATCAAAAGGTATATCGGTCGATGATAGGATCTCTACTCTATTTATGTGCATCTCGACCAGATATTATGCTTTCCGTATGCATGTGTGCAAGATTCCAAGCCGATCCTAAGGAAGTTCACCTTAGGGCCGTGAAAAGAATCTTGAGATATTTAGTTCATACACCTAAGTTTGGTCTTTGGTACCCCAAGGGATCCACTTTTGATTTAATAGGTTATTCAGATGCTGATTGGGCAGGGTGTAAGATTGATAGAAAGAGCACATCAGGGACTTGTCAGTTCTTGGGAAGATCCTTGGTGTCTTGGGTTTCAAAGAAACAAAACACAGTAGCTCTTTCCACCGCCGAAGCCGAGTATATTGTCGCAGGCCATTATTGCGCGCAATTGCTTTGGATGAGGCAAACCCTCAGGGACTATGGCTACAAATTTAGCAAAGTTCCTCTCATATGTGATAATGAGAGTGCAATCCGCATGGCGAATAATCCCGTTGAGCACAGCCGCACTAAGCACATAGTCATTCAGTATCACTTTTTGAGGGATCACCAATAAAGAGGGGATATCGAGATTGCTTATGTTAGGACCAAAGAACAATTAGCCGATATCTTTACCAAACCATTAGATGAGAAAACCTTTACCAAACTTAGAAATGAGCTAAACATTCTTGATTCTAGGAATTTTGATTGATACTTTGCACACATAGCTCATTTATGTACCTTTGATCATATCTCTTTCATGTGCTATGACTAATGTGTTTTCAAGTAAATCCTTTTGCTAAGTCATAGATTGAAAGGGAAATGGAGTCTTCGGCGAAGACAAGGCTTCCACTCCACTCTATCGGTATTATTTACCCTTCGCCGTCACTCTGCTTCGCTCTCCACTTTAGTATAATCTTCACTCTTATTACTAGTACCAATGGGGAGAAAGTAAAAAAGGGCTCTAAAGACTCCGTTTTTGGCGATTAATGCCAAAGGGGGAGAGAGTATTAGCCCAAAGCAAAAGGACCGCACCACCACGCCAATTTCAAAATTTTCGAAATAGGGGGAGAAAATTTCAAATCTTAAAAATGCTTCTCAAAATCTTATTCATATACCTTTGACTATTGCAAAAAGACTTTGAAAAAGAATTTCCAAAAACATTTGCAAAAACAAAACATGTGGTGCAAGCGTGGTCCAAAATATTAAAAAGGAAGAAAGCAATCCATGCATATCTTATAGAAGTTTAAATTGGTTTAATTCCAAGCAACCTTTGCACCTACCTTATGCAAACTAGTTCAATTCTGCACTTTATATTTGCTTTGGTTTGTGTTGGCATCAATCACCAAAAAGGGGGAGATTGAAAGGGAAATGGGGTCAAACCTTTTCCTAAATGATTTTGGTGGTTGAATTGCCCAACACAAATAATTGGACTAACTAGTTTGCTCTAGATTATAAGTTCTATAGGCGCCAAAGGTTCAACAAAAACCAATAAAAAGATCCGAATTAGGGTTCAAAAGAAAGGAGCAAAAGAAACCGAAGGCTGCCCTGGTCTGGCGCACCGGACAGTGTCCCGTGCACCACCGGACAGTGTCCGGTGCACCAGGGTGGATCAACTCCAACTGGCCACCTTCGGGTTTCTAGAAATGCCACTCTGCTATAATTCATCGGACTGTCCGGTGTGCCACCGGACTGTCCGGTGTGCCAGCGGAGCAACAGCTACAGTGCAACGGTCGACTCCAACGGAAACCTTGGTTGTGAATGAATTTCTCCTGTTACCTCCCAAACCCTAGATGGATGTACATTGCCTTGTATGTGGATGATTTTCTCCTGTTCCCTTATGCTCAAGCGACATTGTTACCCTTTTATTTGTTCCTTCTGTTGTACAAATTATTCACCTTCCAAGATATTTATATACCCAACCAAAGGAGAGTAGAACAAAAACGACTCACCTTTTTAACAACAGGTACACTAATGAAGAATAGGGCTTTAGTCTAAATAAATTAGTATCGACCAATTTTAATTGTGATGTCCTCATAGAATTCATTAGTACCGGTTGCTATATTCAACTTGTACAACTAGAAAGTAATTAGTATTAAAGACCCCTCTTCAATATTGGGCCATCCAACAGGTATCAAAGATTAATTATTGGATATCTTACATCCAGCAGCTAGAAGCATTAAAAAATTATAGATTTAGAAATCAAGATAATATTAAATAACTGAAATTAAATAAATGATCTTATAGCTACAAGAAAATGGTCCACTGTGTAATTGTATATATTGGAGGACACATTAAACTAAAATTGTATTGATTGAGTGTGAGGGTTACAAATATATAGGCATATGCCTAGGGTACTACCCCAACCCTAATAGGAAACATAGGCTAGGTACTAGGCCCATACAGTGATAGCCACACACAAACACACACATAGTGATAGGAGGCTAAAACCCTACCCTTAGTCAAAACTCTAGCCATGACAGATGTTGAGACTGGACCGAAACTCCAAGAACATAGAGAATGGAAGTCCCTTGATGAAGATATCGACATACTGTGATGTCATCAAGACATGGAGGACATGGATGTCTATGTTGGCTACACGCTCGCAGACGAAGTGGAGATCAATCTAAAAATGTTTCAAGCGCTGGTGTTGTACTGGGTTGACAGAGAGGTAGACGACACTAATGTTATCATAGTAAACGAGTGTGCTCTTGGTTAGAGAGTTATGGAGCTCCTAGAGGAACTTCCATAGCCAACACACCTTAGCCATGACATTGGCCATGATGTGGTACTCGGCTTCGTTGCTTGAGGCAGAAGCCATGGGCTGACACTTGGAGGACCATGAGATGAGGTTGTCCTCAAGGAATAAACATAACTGAAAGTAGAGATGTGTGCCTGGACACTACGCCCAATGAGCATATCAAAACTATTGAAGTTGTTAATGAGAAGATCCAAGATTAAACTATTAAAGTTGAGCATATCAAAATTCATCATATGCTAATGGGTCCACTCACAAAAGACCTTCCACCTAATGTGGTTAGACAACACGTAGACAATATAGGATTAAAGTAAAGCATATGATTCTGGACGAAAGGGGCTATAGAATGATCATAGAGAAAATTGTTCTATCTTGAGGCAGAGATGCATATTATAGTCAATGAGTTCAGTGGCACATAACTGGTATCCTAATGCATTTGTCTTGATGTGTCAATTTGTCGAAGAGTGGAATATAGAAATTAAGAATAAGAAAGTAGAGAACAAAGGGAAAAAATGTTAGGTATGTTTTATGGCTTGATCAAGGAAACCAAGTCTCGACCCGATTCTAAGTGAACTTCTCTCTAATCGGGGCCTACCTTTCTTGGTTGAGGCAATCGGTCGTAGCCTCATAGGCGCTATATTAGCTATGGCTAGAACCCGCACGAAAGTTAACACTTCCTGCTCCTGAAACCCTAGCCCCCCATTCCTAGAAGACCCAATCTCCTAAGTGCTAGAGTGACTAAAAATGCTCAAATGATAGCAGCGATGAACCCTATTTGTTCCTCCTTGTTGGCCACTGACGCACCACCACAGGCGCTAAGCCAATGAGAAGGATTAGAAGGGATTCCGGACTCTGGCGCACCAACACTCGACACCACCACAATTCACAGCGTTGCTATTCACCTTGACCCTAAAGGTATGAAGAGCTACTCCTCTCCTTTTCTCTTCCTCAGTAGTATTAGATCGCATACGAATGTCTACTATTAAGAGATTGGACAGACATAAAAGAAAAGGAAGTTAGATATAGGGACATATAGTCCATAAGGAAGTAGTATCATCTCGATTTGTTCCCATGTTTTATCTATTTTATGTGATCATCTATCGTGTTACTCCCTCCTCAAAATCCATTCTTCAAATGGCGAATTTCGAGTGGGGTAACTCTACATCCACCGAGGACTCCATACACATGCTAGAGGTGGACCCCTCCCGTTTCGATGTGGCTGTAACTTTCCCGTCATCCAGTATGCTGATGACACTATATTAATCATGGAAGCATGCTCGAAGCAACTATTTTTCCTAAAGGTGATCCTGAACAGCTATGTAGATTCAACAGGCCTTCATGTCAACTATCACAAATCCAACATCTACCCCTTGAGGAAAAATGAATATTCTAGCCAATACCTTTCAATGCTAAATTAGAAGATTTCCCTTTACTTACCTAGGATTGCCCATGGGACACACCAAACCGAGACTTGAAGTGTTCCTCCCATTAATACAAATAAAAAGGTGGTCCCTAGTTGTCGGGGTTTTGGGTCCGACCGCACACCCGGGGTTGCCCCTCAAGGTGCTTTTTGGAGTAGGACGGTGCTGTCAACTGTAGCTCAATGGTTCGTGCTAGTTGCACGAGAGACGGAAGACAATGGTTTACAGGTTCGGGCCGCTTTAGAGTGCGTAATACCCTACGTCCTGGTGAGAGTGCTGTATATGGTGAGTTACAAGATGATTCTCTAATGCGTAGAGAGCTGAGGTGGATGGCTAAGTAGTGGGTTCTGTCTTTGAAGGGGTGCCCCCTAGGCCTTATATATTCGACCGTGGGGCGGTACATGTAGATACGATGATCGACCACGTGCACCTAAGAAATAGTGAACCGATTGAATCTATCTTCCTATGGCTCTGCCGACTCATCCTCGGTTGGCTCCGTCGTACGGGGTTCCAGCGCGGGAAGGTCGGGTCTCTGTTGTGATTACTTGCTTGAAGTTACTGGGCCGTCTGAGTTCGTATCGATCCAACCTTGTGTTGATTCGCTTCACTGGTCGTTCTTCCCCAGGCCCACGAAGGAATGACCTTATGATCCATTGGACCTTTGGGCCTTTCGAAAGGTCTTTTATCCTTCTAGTGGACCCGGGGGATATCTATCCCCCACAAGCCCCCGATCTTTGGGTTGATTTTGAAATAATCGGCCCAGAGATCCTAAGTCCAGCTTGCGGTCTTTGTTTGTAACAGGAAGTTCTTTCTGGGTAATCTGGTAAAAATGATTTCTTACTATCTCCTTCTGCTTTCATCACTCGAAAATTGGTGTTCTGTCTTAGACTTTTGCTTCGGAGGTCAGCACTTCATCTTGCAGGACTTTGTACTTCATTGGGTGCACCGAAGGTGCACCCAATGGGTGTAGCCCCCGAGCTTCGAGTGGATTTTTGAAAATAATCCACTCGAAGGTCTTCATTTTGAGTATTATCAGAAGTCACCTTCACCTTCCATTTGTATTTTATCGGAGGTCAGCCTTGTATTTGTCTTACCCTATGCTTTAGAGATCACCATTGTCTTGGTCTGAGACGATGATTCATTGGGTGCACCGAAGGTGCACCCAATGGATGTAGCCCCCGAGCTTCGAGTGGATTTTTGAAAATAATCCACTCGAAGGTCTTCATTTTATGCCTTCTTCCAGTAATCCTTTTCCCTTCTTGCCGAATGCTTTGGAGGTCAGCACTATGTTGTTGATATTATGCTTTAGAGGTCAGCATATATTTTGTCTTTGAGACTGAGTTCGTGATCTGCTCATATCTTGCTAGGCAGTGCTATTTATTTGATCTGTGACTGATTGGACGTTCGACAGGTGACCCTTGGCTAGTCTTTGTTATTACTTCTTGCTCCAATGCTTCTGTCGATTAGACTTGTACCTTGTTGGCTATATTTGGCTTTCCTTTGATCCTTGTTGATATCTCACTTTTATCTTGAAGTATTCATTGCACGCGCTGCGCGGATGTGACAGTTTTGAAAAATATACTGGTATTTCCTGGGCGTCCCCCCCAATGGGTGTAGGCAAGGGACGGCTTGGTACACCGAGTGTTTTAGCAAACTGTCTCTGAGTAGTAACTTGATGTGACCGCGGGTGTAATCATATCGCCCGTGCAGTTGACTGGAGTCCCAATGGGTGTTGTGCTGCGTGAAACAGCGTCGGCCGCCTGACGTGTCTTCAGATGGTTTGAATCGCATATTGAATTTTTGCGACTGTTCAGTAGCCGTGGTAGGAGGTGGGCGGTTGCCTCCTTCTTCTATAAATAGTGTTCTTGCTTCCCCGACATTTTCACATCTCTTACTGCTCTTTGCTACTTGCTTTCTTCTTCCTCCTTCCTTTCCACCATGGGCAAGAGTAAGAAGGGTCGCAGTTCCTCGCCACGCTCCGGTGACAAGCGCAAGCGTGAGCCGACTCCTCCCTCGGAGGACTTCGGCGATTCGGAGTACTCGGAGGAGGAGTTCTCCTCCGAGTCCGAAGGGTCTCCGGCCCCCGCCTCTCCCCTGGCATTGTCTGATGATTCAGACGACTCCTAGGGGATTGCCGCGGAGGTCTGGACCTACATCCGGGCCGTCGAGCGCGCCGGGCTCGAGGGCTCGGATGAGTCGGAGTACTCCTCGGACGAGGAGGACTCCTTGGACTCGTCTGAGGAGGGCAGCGGCGGCGATGGCGGAGGCAGCGACGACGACGGAGGCGACGGCGACGGCGGCGACGGCAGCGGCAAGGGCGGTGACGGCAGCGGCGACGGCGGCCACGACGGCGGCAGGGGCAGCAGCAGGGGCAGCAGCAGGGGCAGCAAACGGGCCAGTGGCTAAATGCCACTAGTTTTTAGGTATTAGTATAGATTAGTAGTAGAAATAATATTAGTGAAATAACGTAGTAGTAGTAGTATAGAATAGTGTAAGGTAATGTAGTAGTAGTAGTAGTAGGGAAGTATCAATTCATAACGAGTTGATTTGCAAGTCCTTGTAACTTCCCTTTCATGAAGAATGACATGGTCTTTCCCTGTGTTGGCTTCTTTGCTTCCCGCGACGATGGTGTCTTAGAAACAATGGTCAAGTTATTATAGATGACATTGGCGCTTCTGAAATAGTGTCCGATTGATGGCGGAGCCACACTGGTGTTTTTTGAATTAACGTCCGAGTGGCCACTGTTGATACCAGCGTTATAGGAGTAAAAACCGAGTGACTGACGGCAGTGTCGGTGTTTTAGAGGTAACGACCAGGTGAATGAAGGCATCGTCGGCGTTTTAGAAGTAACAGCCGAGCGACTTACGGCAGCATCGGTGTTTTGGAGGCAACGACCGAGTGACTGATGGCAACGTCAACGTTTTAGAAGTAACAACCAAGTGAAGGATGGCGTCGTCGGCGTTTTAGAAGTAACAGTCGAGTGACTTACGATAGCATCGGTGTTTTGGAGGCAACGACCGAGTGACTGATGGCAACGTCGGCGTTTTAGAAGTAACGGTCGAGTGAAGTCAGCATTTTTAGAAACCATGGTTGAGTCAATTTGGGCCGCGTTGGCCGTTTAGGAATCAGCGACCGAGTGATGACATGGCACGCTGACCTTTTTAGAAATGGCAGCTGAGTGATGACGTGGCATGTCAGCGGGTTTAGAAATGACCGCTGGATGAAGACGTGGCACGCCAGTGGTTTTAGAAATAACCGCTGGGTGTTGACTGGGCACCTTTTAGAAACGGCATCTGGCCTGGGAAAACCCTATATGTATTGCACTGTTCCGCGTCTCCACATTCCGTGCCCTAGTTCTTGCTTTTCTGCTTCCAGATCCTCTCTGCCGATTTGAAATTCTGCTTCCGCTCTGCTCGCCGCCGAGGTTGTGATGGCGCCTAAGCGGAAAGCTTCGAGTTCATCTGCTGCTACCATTCCCCCCATCGACCCCAACAGTCAGTTGCCTTTCGCAGGTAACCATATGTCTGTTGTTTTTGAGTCTGACCTTCTCCATCTTGTGTCTATCGGGGTTCTTCCTTCGAAAGAACTCTGTTCTTGGCGGATCTGCTGTGGGGTCACTGTTCCAACAGAAGATACCCATGAATCCGTTATTTATGTTTCATTCCTCCTCCACGGTCTTGCTCTTCCTATTTCTCCCTTTTTCCGCGGTCTCCTTGATTTCTATCACCTGAATTTGACCCATCTGAACCCCAATTCCATTATGCAAATCTCTATCTTTGTTCATTTGTATGAGGCTTTTCTTGGCGTTTTGCCGCATTTTGGCCTGTGGAAATATTTGTATCATTGTCGCCCTAGGATGGCCGGAGGTCAGCACCAACTGGTAGGGGGCGCGAGCTTGGAGATGCGCCGCGGGAGGAAAACCGATTATCTTGACATCCCGCTCAAAGACAGCATCAAAGGATGGCGCTTGGAGTGGTTTATCGTGGCAAATCATGGGAATTCCCTCCCACCTCGGTCAGGGAGACAGTCGGATGTTCGTACTCCGAGTTGGACCGAGTCCCCCACAGACCAGGAAGTGGCTGAGGCAGGGGCTTTGCTAGCTGAAGTTGGATTGCTGAAGGGGAGGGGTCTGACTGCCGAGGCTGTAGTAGCTGACTTTGTCTTCAAGAATATTCAGCCGTTGAAGGACAGGGCATACCCGGCCTATCTGTATCGCGGTCTAGCCGATTCAACTCGGGTCACCAACAGAAAAATTCCTGCTGTGGACTTGGTGAACCGGCTTGAAATGATACTCACAGGCAAGGTATCAAACATTGGTGCCCCTGTTGCGTACTCGGCCTGGAACCTGCCTCCTTCCAAAGCCTTTACTTATTTTGTGTCAAATCCTCCTTCTGCTGATAACGGTTTGGGCCTTAGAGTGCGACCCTCTACTGAAGAAGTTAGTGCTTTGGTTGCTTCGCTTGGAGAAATTCCTGATGATGAACGGCAGGTCCACTTTGAAGTGCCTTTGGATCCTAGTGATGCAGAGATAGGTGCCATGCTGGATATGTTGGCTGGGGATTCTTCTGATGCTGCTCCGACTGAAACATTGGTGGTGGTTCCCATCCCTGAAGCTGATAAAGCCTTGGACGTTCAGAAGCCTGTCAATGTTCGTCCAAAGCGTTCTCGCCGAGTTGACCAAGACTCTCTTCCTGCTGAGGGGGAGAAAAAGAAGAAGAGACGCCTTCGTCAGGTGTCTAGCTTGGGTCAAGGTGCCGGTACTTCTGCTCCTGTTGCTAAGGAAGTGCCAGTGCCTGAATTCACTGAAGCTGATCCCAATGGGTGTGGCCCGTCTGACGCTGAACCCAATGGGTGTATTGTCCGTCTTGCTGATGATAACGGTGAAGAAGAAGAAGACGAAATCCCCCTGATTAGGAAAACAGTTGTCGTTACACTGCCAGTGGGGAAAGTAGCGGTGTTCCCTCCCCAGCCTTGTCTGCCCTCATTGGACTGCAGGAATTATCTCTGGCCAACTTTGATCAGACTCTTGAGGATATGATTCCAGAAGATTTGCTATCAGAGCCGTTAGATGATGGTGCCGAGGATGTTTATGCTGATGTGCTCGACGCCGGGTTGGGGTCCTCCCGGGCAGCGTCCCGCGCCTCATCGACCTTGGAGCGCAGTCTTGAGGGTCAGGAGGCTGGTTTGGATTTCCCTCCTCCCATGGAAGTGATCGAGGGACCCTCAGCCTTAGAAGTGGCTGCTGTAGAGAACTTGGCCCACAATGACGGTGCCAGCCTTTACCTAGCCCCCGAGGGTGCTGCCGGAGATGATCCGGCTCAAATGGATAGTGCCAGCTACTACCCAGCCCCCGAGGGTGTTGCTGGAGATGATCCGGCTTGGATGGGTAGTGCAAGCCATGATCTAGCCCCCGAGGGTGTCCGAGCGGGTTCTCCTTCTTGCACCTCCACGGATGTTCACGTAGGGTCCTCTCCTCCACACTCTGGTTGCGTGGTAACAGCCCAAACCTTTGGTCAGGGGGTCGCTTTAGAGGCCAGCGTACCTAATGACAAGGCTTTGGGTTCTGCCGATGTCACTGAATTGGTTGCTGCTGGATCGTTGCGAGTTGCTCTGAGTGGTGATCCTTTGCCAAGCCATCAGTTGATCTCTCACGACTTGGGAGTCGCTTCCTTCTTCTCCAACTTCCAGGTATTTTGGTTTCTTCTGATCTGACTTTTACCCAATCAGGTAATTATTCTCATGCTTGTCTACTTTTTAATGCCAGGCGTTAGTCGATGAGATGTCTAGTCGGCTGAGGTTGCAGGGTGCTTCTGTTCCGGAAGGAGCTTTGTCTCTGGCGCGTTGGAATCCGGTGCTGCTTCAGCGGCGTGTTTCTGACTTAGAGGCGGCGAATGCTGGTCAGTGCTCTTGTGCTTCCTTCTAGCTATCTTATCAAACTGCTTCTTATTTTAACACCTTTGCTTGACTGCTTCTCGCTAGATATGACTCGGCAGTATTCTGCCCTTGATGAAAAACGCTCTGAAGACCAAGCTGAACTGGTCCGGCGGTGTTCTGATCTTGAGGAAAAGTATTCCCAAAGTCAGACAAAACTGGCCCAGGTCTCTGCTTCTCTGAATGACGCCAACACGCTGAATTTTACCCTCCGCGCTCAGCTTGACTCTGAGAAGGTAACCTGTGAATCTAGGTTTTGTTTTGCTGTGTTTTTGTTGCCTGCTCGACGTTTGGAAAAGCTGATTCTTGCTTGCAGGAAGAAAAACGTGCCCTTGCCACTTCTCGCGACAATCTTGACAAGCTATATCATGACTCTAGCAACTCGTTGACCATCCTTGAGAGGAGTCATCGTTTTACCAGGGAGGAGTTAGACAATCTTTGCTATAAGCTGCAGGAGTCCTTGGATGATGTGATTCGCCTTAGGGAGTTGATATCGGCCAAAGATGTTGTCATCAAGAATCTGCGTGCTTCTAAGAAATCTGTCGCCCAGGAGCTAGATGCTGCCCAGTTGGCCGTCAAGATTGCTGAAGAGACTTCCGCTACTCTGAGAGCCCAGCGCGATAAAGCTATGGATAAGGCTATTCGCGCGGGGCGGATTCTGATGAGGAGACCTAGTGTGGTTGTCCCTGACGACATAGCGGCGGATGTGAACGCTGCTCCCGATTCCTCGAGTCACCCTTCTTCGTCAATTGCTCCTGAGAAAAATGTCGAAAAATAGAAAACACCACATGCTTCGAGCGCATGGTTAATGTGCTCGGATGTTTTGTTAGAGGACACCTTTTAGTACTGAATGCTACTATTATTCTCCTATTGTTTTAGAATTCAACAGTGTCTACATTTGTAGATGCAAAATGTAGCGTAATGGTTTTGAGGCCTCTTTTTGGGACATAGAGGTCGCCCCTGGATGAGTAACCGTGTACGCGCTGAGTACGTTGCGCCACGTAGTATTAGCTCAAACCAATCGCTCCGCTAATGTGGCTTAGTGGCCACCTTGAGTTAAGCAAGCGTGAACAGGTTGCACCGCTTTTTAAGTCATCGTCGACTTAAACCGATTGCTCTACTAGCAGGGCATAGTGGTCACCCTGAGTTAAGTAAGCGCGAGCATGTTGCACCGCCTTAAGTCGTTGCCGACTTAAGCCGATTGCTCCGTTGGCAGGGCATAGTGGTCACCCTGAGTTAAATAAGCGCGAGCATGTTGCACCGCCTTAAGTCGTTGCCGACTTAAGCGATTGCTCCGTTGGCAGGGCATAGTGGTCACCCTGAGTTAAGTAAGCGCGAGCATGTTGCACCGCCTTAAGTCGTTGCCGACTTAAGTCGATTGCTCCGTTAGCAGGGCATAGTGGTCACCCTGAGTTAAGTAAGTGCGAGCATGTTGCACCGCCTTAAGTCGTTGCCGACTTAAGCCGATTGCTCCGTTGGCAGGGCATATGGTCACCCTGAGTTAAGTAAGAATGCAGATCGACAATGAACAATTTGAGCGCTCTCGAGGTTTTCTTATTGATGATATGTTTCCCAGTTTACAGAGTACATTGTCGTCCCAATAGCACATGGAATACAACTAGGGGTAAAACTTCCTGAGGTGTTCTATGTTCCATGAGTTCCCGATTTCTGTGCCATCCATCTGAGTGAGACAATATGATCCTGGTCGAGTGACTTCTGCTACTATGAATGGTCCTTCCCATAGAGGTGACAACTTGTGCCGCCCTTCCCCCGTTAGAATTCGGCGAAGGACGAGATCTCCCACTGCGAAGGATCGATGCCTCATGGTCTTATCGTGATAGCACCTCAGGGTTTGCTGGTACCGTGCTGATTGAATCACCGTGTTCAGTCGTTCTTCTTCGAGTATATCAACATCCTCCAGCCTAGTAGCCTCGGCTTCTGCTATATTTTCGAAGATCAGCCTTGGCGCCCCAAACTTGAGATCAGCAGGTAGCACAGCTTCTGAACCATAGACCATGAAGAAAGGGGTATTTTCATGCAGAGCTCGACTGGGTTGAGTTCTTAAGCTCCAAACGACGTAGGGCAACTCCCTTATCCATTTCCCTGCAAATTTTTCATTTTTATCAAAGACTTTTTTCCTGAGGGCCTCCAATATCATCTCGTTAGCTCTTTCAACCTGCCTGTTGGCTCTTGGGTGTGCCACCGAACCGTATTTGATCTGAATGCTTTTCTGCTCACAGAAGTCAAAGAACTCTGAGCTTGTGAAGTTGAACCCCAGGTCAGTTATGATACTATTTGGTATTTCAAATCTGAATATTATGTCTTGTATGAACTCCACTGCCTTGGCTGAAGTTAAGGAAGCAATGGGTTTGAATTCTATCCACTTAGTGAACTTGTCGATGGCCACCAGCACATGAGTGTATCCTCCTTGGGCTTTCTTGAAGGGTCCAATCATGTCCAGTCCCCAGCACGCGAACGGCCAAGTTATGGGTATCGTTTGCAGTTGCTGTGCTGGCAGATGCTGCTGCTTTGACAGGTACTGGCAGGCCTCGCACCTCTGGACTAACTCGGCCACATCACTCTTTGCCATTGGCCAATAGAAACCTGACCTGAAGACCTTCCCAACCAGGGTTCTGGATGCTGCGTGCACTCCACACTGACCCGCATGGACCTCGTCCAGAAGTTGCTTTCCAGTAGTTGAGAGAATGCATTTCATGAGGACTCCTGATGCACCCCGTCTGTATAGTGTTTCGCCAACGAGTGTATAGTGAGCTGATTGCCTTGCGATGCGCTTAGCTGCATTCTTGTCGTCTGGCTCTTCCTCATTTTTTATAAATCTGATGATCGGCCTCCTCCAGTCGTCAGAGTCTGACTCTGGTTGGCTCAGGGTATTACATTCTTCTGCCTGATCCAGTGATATGCTTGGGCGTGATATTTCTTGGACAAAGACTCCAGGCGGGACCTGAGTCCGACTGGACCCCAGCTTAGACAACATGTCAGCCGCCGTGTTTCGATCTCTCTCCACATGATGAAATTCTAGACCTTCAAATTTATCTTCTAATTTCCGGACGGCAGCACAGTATTTTCCCATGGAATCATTCGAGCAATCCCATTCTTTGTTTATCTGACTTATGACTACCATAGAATCCCCATATACCATCAATCTCTTGATGCCCAATGATATAGCAATGTTCAGTCCGTGAATCAGGGCTTCATATTCTGCCGCGTTGTTAGAGGCTGGAAATAACAATTGTAGGGCATATCTGAGGTGTTCGCCTCCGGGTGCAGTAAAGAGAATCCCTGCACCCGCTCCCTGCAGCTTTAATGAGCCATCAAAATACATTCTCCATACTTCTGCGGTTTCTGGGTTATCTGGTACTTGTTGTTCGGTCCACTCCGACACAAAGTCAACCAGCGCTTGAGTTTTGATGGCAGTGCGAGGTCGAAATTCAGTGTCGTGAGATCCCAGCTCGCAGACCCATTTGGCTATTCTTCCGATGGCTTCTTTGTTGTGAAGAATGTTCCCTATTGGAAAACCAGTGACTACTACGACTTTGTGGTCGTCGAAGTAGTGACGGAGCTTGCGTGCAGTTAGAAGTACTGCATATAATAGCTTCTGAACTTGAGGGTATTTTTTCTTCGAGGGACCCAGAACTTCGCTGATGAAATAAACAGGGTGTTGCACTGGATAAGCATGTCCTTCTTCTGCTCGCTCGATTACTAACGTGGTGCTCACCACATGAGTCGTGCAAGAAATATATAGCAGCAAATCTTCGGCTGGTTGAGTCGGCGTGGCTCGACGCGGCGGTTTCAGCACTGGTGGTGTTGTCAAGAATTTCTTCAGTGCCTCCAGAGCCTCCTGTGCCTCTGAAGTCCATTGAAATTTGTCCACCTTCTTGAGCAACTTATAAAACGGCAAGCCTTTTTCTCCCAACCTCGATATGAATCTGCTCAAAGCTGCCATGCACCCTGTGAGTCTTTGCACTTTCTTCTGCGACCGTGGTGCCTCCATCCTCATAATAGCCTCGATCTTTTCTGGGTTAGCCTCGATCCCTCGGTGGCTGACAATGAACCCGAGTAACTTCCCTGCTGGTACCCCGAAGACACATTTCTCGGGATTAAGCTTCCATCGATATCGCCGCAGGCTATTGAAAACCAGCTGTAAATCTTCGATGAAATTTTCCGAATTTTCTGTTTTGATTACCACGTCGTCCACATAAGCTTCTACACGCTTGTCCCAGTGATCGGCTAAGCATGTTTGAATTGCTCTCTGATAAGTCGCTCCAGCGTTCTTGAGGCCGAACGACATGGAGGTATAGCAGAAAGCACCGAATGGAGTGATGAACGCCGTTTTTTTCTCGTCTTCTTTTGCCAAGCTAATCTGGTGATATCCAGAGTAGCAGTCCAGGAAAGACAGCATAGAACATCCAGCGGTGGAATCTACCACCTGATCTATCCTAGGGAGCCCAAAGGGATCCTTCGGACAGTGTTTGTTGAGATCTGTATAGTCGACGCACATGCGCCAATCCACCTTATTCTTTTTGAGTACAAGAACAGGGTTAGCTAGCCAATCAGGATGTAACACTTCTCTAATAAATCCGGCCGCGACCAAGCGAGCCAGCTTGGCACGAATGGCTTCTCTCTTGTCGGGCGTGAAACGACGTAATTTTTGCCGGATCGGCCTCGCCTGGGGGTAGACCTTCATTTTGTGCTCGGCCAGTTCTCTCGGGACTCCCAGCATATCTGCAGGTTGCCATGCGAATACGTCTCGGTTATCTTGCAGGAACCGGACGAGCGCGCTTTCCTATTTGTCATCCAGGCTGGAGCTGATGATGGTGGTCTTGCGTTCATCAGCGAACCCGAGGTTGATCCTTTTAGTCTCTTCAGTCGGTCGCATAGAGGTCGTGGCTTGAGCCTCGTTCGCTGGTATCGCGAGGTCTTCCTCAGGCTTAGAGTTTGCCTGTATAGAAGAAGTCGCCGGCGATTTGGTGGTGAGGGCCGCCTGGATGGCTACTCGGAAGCATTCCGCGGCGCCTTGGAAGTCGGCGCGCACAGTTATGATCCCCTGTGGCCCTGGCATCTTCAGTATCATGTAGGTGTAATGTGGAATGGCCATGAATTTCGCTAATCCAGGCCTCCCGATGATGGCGTTGTATCCGCAGTCGAAGTTCGCCACCTCGAACCTCAGGAACTCGGTTCTGTAGTTTTTCGGAGTTCCGAAGGTGACCGACATGTAGATGTGGCCCAGCGGGTATTCTCCTTCGGTCGGCACAATGCCGAAGAAAGGAGTATCGGACTTGTGGAGCTCTTTGAGGTGAACTCCCAAGCCTCGAAGCGTCCGGGGGAAGGTGACGTTGATGCTGCTCCCCCCGTCCACTAGTACCTTCTTCACCCGGCTCTCTCGGATCACCGGATCGACGAGGAGCGGGTATTTGCCCGGGTGGTCGAAGTTGAGCCACTGATCTGCCCGAGTGAAAGTGATCAGGTGCTCCGACCATCGGTACGGAGCGGGAGGACCGGTGGTCGCCACCAATATTTGGCGATCGTTGAGCTTTTGTTGTCTCTTGTTCTCCTGCGCCCCATGTCCGCCGAAGATGACGTTGACCTCTCTGTCGACGCGCGGGAAGGCTCTATCTCCCCCCCTCCTCCTGTTGCTGGGGTTGTCACGGTTCCAGTCCTCCCCGCGGCGGAGGAGGAGGTAGAGGCTAGAAAGGTCGGTCGTGCCCAACGGAGTGCTTGAAGTCCCTGCAGTTCCGGAGGGTATGGCGCATGTCCTTGTGGTACGGGCACTGGGCGTCGAGGATGTCGTCCAGCGTGCGTTCACCTCCACGAGGTCCTCCCTGGGCGCGAGAGGCGGGTGGTCCGGCGGCGTGAACTTCTTCGCGAGGCCTCTTCTCCCAGCGCTTGTCGGGCTTCTGGTTCGTGTCGCGTCGTGGCGCTGTCGGTGCTGGCTTCGCTCCTCCGATGAGGTCCCGAGCTCGCTCGTCGGTAGTGATGTAGAGGTCGGCTTCCCTGAATAGCTGTTCGGAGGTAGTCGGTGCCTTCTGTAATACAGCGCGGACGAAGGCCGCGTCATCGGAGCCTCTGTAGAAGTCCTCGATTACTGCTGCCTCCGCGACCTCGGGGATACGATTTCTCATGGTCTAGAACCTTTGAGGTATGACCTGAGAGTTTCGTCTTCCCGGCGCTTGATGGATTTTAGGTCCCATGGTTGCGCCGGTTTGTCGGAGAGGGACTGAAAGTTGGCGATGAAGCGTCGACTGAAATCACTCCAGTCATCGATGCAGTGTCGTGGTAGATGTCGCAGCCATTGCAGCGCGTCTTGCCCGAGGACGATGGGCAAGTATGCGGTCATCACGTCCTCGGTTGCCCCGGTGGCTCGGGCAGCGGTAGTGTAGACGGCCAGCCAGCCTCCCGGATCCTGCTTAGGCTCATATTTGTCAACGTTGGATACCCTGAAATTAGGGGGCCATTGAATGGCTCTAAGACGTGGAGTAAGTGCCGACACTCCACATGTGTCCTCCTGTCGTCGAGGATAATGTCTGTCTCGGGGAGGGGAATGGTTGTCGTGGTGCTTCGACCGTCCCCAGGTGGTGCCGCCAGTCGAAGCTGTTGCCGACTCGGTCCTGGTGGCCTAACTCCGGGTTGGGATGCCGTGATCCCTGTCGTATTCTTCCCAGCAACGGATCTCGCTCTCATGTCGCCGTTCGCGTGAAGCGTTGATGGAGCTCCTTGCGTCCCGCCGACTGTTGATGGTATGTCGTAGATCATTCGGCGGATGCGCGAGAGGTAGAAGATGGTTGGCCGCCTGAGTGAACAGTCGCCGGTAACCCTCGGCGTCGGGGGTCCGAGGGAGACCGTCGGCTATTCGAGCCAGCACTCTGCCGACTTCACTTGGCGTGTTCAAGGCCCGAGCGAAGTCGGGGTTCAGGTTGCGCCCGAAGAGAGGATTTTCCCGACGTTGCTTAGTTTCCTGTTCGGCATGTTCTTGAGCTCGCCGGCGATCGCGTCGCCGGGAATTCCTTCTTTCCCGGAAGACACACTCTTCCGGGGTTTCTCCCATCTCTGAGGCCTCGTCCCGCGACACAGGCTGTGCCGGGTCCCGCTCTCCAGCCTCGTGATGTCTCCAGATGTTTCGGCGTCGGTTCCTTCGTCGGCGGGACTCCCGCTGAGGGGGTTCCTCTCCGGGTACGGTCGGCTCGTCGTCGGAGATGGGGGCGACTCTGCTCTCCCGATGAAGAGGACATCGGGATAGAATGGTACAACTGTTGTGACGATCTTCTTTCTGTTCTCCTTTGAGGGCAGAGACGCAGAAAGAACAACTTGCTTCCTCCTGATTTTATTTGTCTCTTTCTTTCTTGCGATTTGTGTCCATTTTTCTGTCGGAGAGGTAGGCAATGGAGTTCTCCGGGTTGGTGGGCCTCGGGCCTCCGTCCTGCTGGAGGCGATCTTTTTTCGGAGCATCGGAGGTTGCGCCTTTTCCTGCTTTTCCCCGATTTTCACGGGAATTTTTGAGGAAGATCTTCTCTTCGTCGGGTCCGCAATGCGACGCAGAGTTCCCTCCTCATCCGCTACAGCCAAGATGGTTCCAAAGCAGAATGTGGATCCAGGGCGGAAGACGATCTTGTGCAGGAAAGTGACGGCCATTGAGCTAGCTTGGATCGACGACACACCCCCTACCTGGCGCGCCAGCTGTCGGGGTTTTGGGTCCGACCGCACACCCGGGGTTGCCCCTCAAGGTGCTTTTTGGAGTAGGACGGTGTTGTCAACTGTAGCTCAATGGTTCGTGCTAGTTGCACGAGAGACGGAAGACAATGGTTTACAGGTTCGGGCCGCTTTAGAGTGTGTAATACCCTACGTCCTGGTGAGAATGCTGTATATGGTGAGTTACAAGATGATTCTCTAATGCGTAGAGAGCTGAGGTGGATGGCTAAGTAGTGGGTTCTGTCTTTGAAGGGGTGCCCCCTAGGCCTTATATATTCGACCGTGGGGCGGTACATGCAGATACGATGACCACGTGCACCTAAGAAATAGTGAACCGATTGAATCTATCTTCCTATGGCTCTGCCGACTCATCCTCGGTTGGCTCCGTCGTACGGGGTTCCAGCGTGGGAAGGTCGGGTCTCTGTTGTGATTGCTTGCTTGAAGTTACTGGGTCGTCTAAGTTTGTATCGATCCAACCTTGTGTTGATTCGCTTCACTGGTCGTTCTTCCCCAGGCCCACGAAGGAATGACCTTATGATCCGTTGGACCTTTGGGCCTTTCGAAAGGTCTTTTATCCTTCTAGTGGTCCCGGGGGATATCTATCCCCCACACTAGTCACTTTACCGAGTCTTGCACTTGACAAAGGTGCCTTTGCTGAGTGCAATGGTCATATCACATGACAAAGAAATAATAACTGGTAACTGGGAATGCTCGTTTGTCAAGTGCTATGGCTAAGGCACTTGGCAAACCCTATGCCTTTGTCGAGTGTTGCATCCATAGCGCTCGACAAAGGAACCACATTTGCCGAGTGTCGCCCAACACACTCGACACATGAACCGCGAATATGCCCCACGCAAGAGTTCTTTGCCGAAAGCCAATGAGAGAGGTACTTAACAAAGGTGGACACTTTGCCGAGTGTCTGGTCGTACACACGACAAAGGTTTTGTCACTGTCACTACCTTACGTCACGATGCCTTTTCTTTGTCGAGTTCTTGATGGAAAGGACTCGGTAAACAAGTTGTTGCCAATATTAGGTTCGCCGAGGGCTCTATGTCGAGTGTGGGCACTCAGCAAAGACTTTGCTAAGTGCATTGAGTTCTTTACCAAATTCCTTTTGCACTCAGGAAAGAACCCGTCTCCAGTAGTGCTAAGGTATTAGTTGGGGTGTTTGGAATCTCTATGTAGCACCCGAAAATTCAAATCTACAACATTTCTCAAACTCGTTATAAATTCAAAATGAATTTTTCAATTTCGTTTCAAAATGTTTGTTAGCAAGTTGATCTCAACAAAGAAAATATAGTGTACTATATTCTCTTCGAAATTCTCCTCAAAATATCCTACAAATATTTTCTAAGTGATCCCTTCAAATTCTTCCCAGAGATCCTGCCTAAATATTCCAACGATATTTCTCCAAATATTTTTATCTTGAGAAATACCCTTAGAATCATTTCAAAATCTCTACTAATATTTTCTTAATAATTTTCCTTATGCTCATATATATACATACACCTCTGGTGTCACACAATGAGCTCTACAAGCTAATTACACTTATCCATGGCTAATATATGCTTATCTCCCACTAATCCTCACCTCGTCCCACTAATCATCACCTCCTCCCCCTAATCCCCCACCTTGCCTATAAATAGGGAGGCAAGGGTTTCTCTCATGCCATCCCAAGCCATTTCATGGCAACTCACTTCAACTCCCACACAAGCACAATACGAGCACAAGGATTGTTTGGTCATTCATTCGATCATTCGTCCAACTGCTCATAGTTTGTTCGTTCGTTCATCCGATCATTCATCCAATTGTTGATGGTTCGTTTGTTTGTTCGTCCGATCATTCGATCGTCCGTTCGTCCGTTCGTCCAAATTAAGTTATTATTCATCCGTCATGTAGCCACTTCCCTGTTTTACTTCCCGTGACTGAGCAAGCAAAATATTTTGGGGGAGATGGATACTTGTCGTTGAATGTCATGGCACTATGTGACTTCGATATGAGGTTCACGTTTGTCGTTACTGGCTAGCCAGGTTTGGTACACGATACCCGTGTACTACTTGACACTTTGATGACCTATGATAATAAGTTTCCACACCTACCGAAAGACAATTACTTAAATAGAACAATTTAAGTGTTCTTCCTCATAATTACTTTATAAGAGAGTGACAAATTTCTATGTTATTGCAGGCAAGTATTACCTTATCAATTCTGGTTATCCTAACAGAGAGGGGTACCTCGCATCTTAGATGGAACAGAAGTATCATATATCAGAATGGCAGAACGGAAGATATCTCGCAGGTGCAAAAGGGGTATTCAACTACGCACATTTATCACTAACAAATGGTAGAGCGATCATTCGGTGTCTAGAAGATGTAGTAGTGTATACTGCTGAGTCTACCTTAATTTTCAATGCACAAGCAAATCAAAGATAATTATAATATGTATGAATTTGCATAACTTTATTAGGAATAGTGACATACATGCATGACCGAGACTTTGAAAATTATGTATCGGACGTGAATGAAGGTGACACAGGGGTAGTGGAAAGCATGCAGTACACTACAGGAAAACGACCAGTTTCCGACGGCCTAAACCGTCGGAAATAAGTCCTGAACCGTCGGAAGTAGTTACTTCCGACGGCTTAAGACGGGTCCCGTCGGAAGTAACGCCGTAGGGGATACCCAGTCGGAAGTATCAGCGTTTCCGACGGCGCCGTCGGAAGTAAACTTATTTCCGACGGCCAGGGTGGCGCCGTCGGAAATAAAGCGAGGTGGGCCCCGCAGACGGCCGGCCGCCGGCGCCTGACGCCGTCACAGCTTAGTTCCGACGGCCCCGTCGGAAATAAGCGGCCGTCGGAAGTAATTAAAAAACAGAGAAACAGAATTTGTTTGCTTTTTGTTTTACAAACAATCACACAAATTCAATCTGCACACAATATCCAGTTTTCATCCAGAATCACATACAATACCACATGAAACACACAATAACACAAGTTCACAAGTTAAAGCACAAGTTCACAAGTTAAAGCACAAATTCACAATGTTCACAAGTTCACATGTTTAGAAGTTCACAATAACACAAGTTCCCAATACCACAAGTTCACAAGTCCATAGTACGAGAAAAACACAAGCAGACAGGCTACTCAAATGGAGGAGGTTGATCAAATGGATGTGGTTGATTTGATCCGCTAGCTCCTCCACTGTTTAGAAGACCGTCCACAAAAGAAGCGACCGCATCTTCAGAGTCCTCATTTCCCGGAGTTAGCAAGTTTCCTGGAGGGACCTACAACATTCAAAAAAATGTGTTAGTAGTTAAATTCTTGTTATGCAACGTCAAAAGAAAAAGTCAAGTAATATAACCTGAGGTGCAGGTGTGGGCCAACTAAATTGTGGAGTCGGTACAAACTGCGGGATAGGTGGAGGAGGTGGCATAGTCATCGCTGAAAAATCTGGACGTTGCCCTAGTGCTATTTGCTGAAAGAAATTGAAAGCTATGTTACGAGAATATATTAGAAAATATGTGCTCCAATTATAGTAGAGGCTCACGAGGATCTAATTACCTGCATCATCTCCTGCTGTCGTGCAAATTGAGCAGCCCAGTACTCTTGTTGTTGCTTGTTATACTCCTCCTGCCGCCTCAAAGCTTCCTGCATCCGGATCAGCTCGGCGTTTCCTTGGGTACTAGAGCGAGGACCACGGCTAGACGACCTCGATGGACGAGACCTTTCAGGCCTCACCTGAGTCGAGTCGATAACACTACCAAACATGGGGTAACTAGAAAAAAATAGAAAGAAGTTAAACACGCAACACATCATGTTAGAAAAGATCAAATCGACGAATTAATAATAGCAAACTCACCGTCCATGAGGTTTTCCGCCTCCACTAGCATACACAACCTGAGGATCGATAGGCTGATTCATCCAATCATAGTCTTGCCCATGCTCCGACATCATGGAAGCACCATATGAGGCCTGACAAATAATAAATAATGCAGTTATATTTTTCTCGACTCTTAGAATAGAAGTGCATTGTAACTAGTTGCGAAAGTCTCACCACACGCTCAGCAGCTGACTGAGAACACAACTGTTCTGGATTTGTAGGATCCGACCCCCTGTGACCTCTAAGGTAAACCTGAACATCACTCGGCGTAACACCAGAACTAGCTTCCTACAAGCAAGAGAAAATAACATAAACACATAGAAGATTCATGATATGCACGACCATAAATTACACTTACCATGCGCTTTGCCAAACGAACGTGGCCATCACCACCATATCTGTGGTGAACATCATGCCCACGATTTGAGCTGTTTCTCATTGAAACACCTTTAAATCCATCTGTTGCCCAATATTTGCATACAGCCCGCCAACCAGCCTCATTTGATGCCATCCATGGCACCGAGTCTGAAAACTTTATTTCGATCCAATGTATTGTTAGTACTAACACTTGGACATGAATTAGGATAAAAACAATTTACCTCAAGATATTCTTCTTCGGTTAAGTATTTGTTTGATGCCTCACTTTTGGAACGTGGCCGACGTCCTTCCTGCCTTAATATGTAATCAGAAGTGACCTGGATCCGAGCATAATACATCTGATCCCTAACCAAGGTAGTCGCGCTCTTGTTAAAAACGATCCGTGCACGATCGTTCATACTTCCATCTTCAGGCAACTTGTAACGTTTCTGAAAAAAACAAGAAACAAGATTTTTAGCACATTGTATAGTTGAATCAATTCAAGTTGGGCTAGAGAACATACCCAGAACTCATGCCACACAGCACCTTGGGCATTCCTATGTTCCGCATTGAACGCGAGCCCGTACTGATCCCAAGACATACAAGGCACCTCAACGCCTTTCTCCATCACTACACCAGGCCAGAGATATTTGCATATACTTCCCAAAACTTTATTCACCTGTGTGCGACGTCCTTGACCTTGAAAAGATGCATCAATCCAAGACCTGCAACCACATTGTACAAAAGAAGCATTAACAAATTTCATATAATGCATGAACAAATATTTAACATTAGAATCAACTCACTCGTCGCCACACGGTACGATCAAAATCTTATCCTCCTCACGAGCAGGAACTTTAGGAGGAGGCACCCAATGTGTTTTCCTCGACTTCCGTGCCCGAGAAGACCCTCCACCACTAGAAGCTCCAGCATCACTGCTAGGCCATGAGTCCCATCCGCCTGCTGACCATCCACCCTCAAACTGACCACCACCGGAAGACCACCCATCTCCACCTCCACCTCCAGCATCATCTTCCTGCTCATAGTCTGCATCGGCCGCATCGTAATCGGCCGCATCCTCACCCCTCGCCTCCTCCTCTCGAGTCTCGTTAACATCCTGCACATGAAACACTTTAATCATTAGATTCATATAAACATTACTATATTGAAATAAAATAATAATTTAGAGTAATCACACCTGTCCATGCATATCAGGTGGAAGATGTTCCATCAAAGCCTGTCGTCTGTTGCTCGAGAGCGACTCGGTACCCTGGAACAGACACTCCTGTGCTTTGCTTCTTCCTGAAGAAGAAGAAGAGCCCTTCGTCATGCCCTTCACAAAATTCTTCAACTTTCGAGCCGCCATCCTGCATATTGAAAATTATATTAGTATAACAATAAAGAGATAACAACATAGTATAACAATAAATTAAATTTTAATTCATCAAAATAAATATTTACTTCTTAATCATATTCGAAATCAGGATTAATTTGTTGTCTTCTCAAGCGCGTCGACTTTCTCTCGGGCGTCTTTTTCTTCTTCGACTTCCGTTTCCTTTTTGGAGGAACTATTACATCATTAAGATCGCCCGCTACTGAATCTGGCTCCATTGTTGTTTCTATATTAAAAACGGGTGGAACTTCAATTTCTTGATAAATTTCTTCAACATCAGCTTCCACCTCATTTTGTCGATAACTTGTATCACCCTTTAAATATAATCTTTCACGGGGATTTACGTTGTACACTACCCACCAGTCTTTAAGATCGATACAGGGATATGACATATAATACACTTGGTCCACTTGAAAACCAAGAACAAATTTACTACAACCACAAGTCATTATACGCTCGTGTTTGACTTCTACCATACCAAATTGGTTTTGTCGTATCCCATGTTTAGGATCGATCCAATCACATTTGAAGAACATAACTTTCAGATTTTTTCCCCCAGCGAAGTCGAATTCCAATATATCTTTGATAGTTCCATAATAATTCATCTCCCTTCCTTGCTCATCAAAAGACCAACATACCACACCAGTATTTGTTGTCGCAGCTAACGGTCGAGTACATTCAAATTTGGTTGAACGAAAACGATATCCCTTGACATCATAACGACCATAGCTTCTGACTTTGACAAGTGCACGTGACATCTGACGTAAGTCCTCGTCAACGTTGGAAGTTTTTTCGCACTGTCAGTTACGAATATAGATCAATAGGAGGAACTATTAAAAAGATAAACTATATGAACACATAAGAAAACGGATGTGATATTTACATGAACTCGAAACCAATTAATGAAATTGGGAGTGCCTTCTTTTCCTTCGCGAAGCATGATTTCATACAACCTCGTCGACAGTTTACCCTTATTCTGTCGTTCGTACTCTCTGTTGAAAAAAAGTAAATAAAAGAGTTACGAGGAGTAATGAGCACATGTTGCTCTTCAATTTTGAAAATCTATGCTTACTTGAAGTATGGAGTCATCTCTTCCATGTTTTCATACATGTAGAGTAATGCATCCAACTTTTCTTCACGTCCAATGTGATATTCAGTTGATGCTCCAACTGTCTTTCCCTCGAATGACAAAATTTTGAGTTTACTGCATGGACCAGCTTGATCAACATTATACCTTAATGTAGGTGCATTTACATTGTGTTCTTCTGCAAAGTATACACTCGTGAAGGCTGATATCTCTTTATATTTAAATTCTTCAGCAATACACCCTTCAACTCTTCCCTTGTTGCCAACCATTGCACTAAGCTTCTTAAGTGCCCTTTCTATGTGATACATCCATCTATACTGCACAGGACCCCCAATCTTAGCTTCATATGGAAGGTGTACAAGTAGATGTTGCATCGGATTGAAGAATCCAGGGGGAAATATTTTTTCCAATTTGCAAATAAGGACCGGAATCTCCTTCTCTAATTTCTCCATCACATCTTTTTTAATTTCTTTAGCACAAAGTTGTCTATAGAAGTAGCTTAACTCAGCTAACGCCGTCCACACATCATTATTCAAGTAACCCCGAAACATTACAGGAAGTAATCTTTCCATAATAATGTGATAATCATGACTCTTCAATCCATTCATTTTTCCTGTCCTCAAATTCACGGACCTTCTGAATCCCGCGGCATACCCATCTGGAAATTTTAAGTTTTTCAACCACACCATCACCTCTTTCTTTTGCTTAGATTTTAGACAAAATGACGCACGTGGCTTAGCACCACTCTGAAGCAAGACTAGGCTTGGTCGGTTACAAATTTTCTGTAAATCTTTTCTGGCCTTTATATTATCTTTGGTTTTATCGGGAAAATCCATACATGTACTAATAATGCTTTCAGCAACATTCCGCTCTTGGTGCATGACATCAATGTTGTGCATCAGAATCAAGGCCTCCGTATAAGGGAGTTCCCACAAAGAACATTTATGTGTCCAATTATGTTCTATTCCAAATCCCAGGTAACAAGTACCGTCTGGTTTCAAATTATCGAGCGCAGCATGAATCTCTGCGCCACTCAAACGCTTCGGTGGGCCTTTGGTAACAATGGTGTCTTTTCGAAATTGATTTGCCTCAAATCTGAACGGGTGATCGAGAGGCAAGAAACATCTGTGGCAATCAAAGTAACAGATCTTCCCACCAAACTCAAGACGAAAACAATCTGTATCCTTACCACATATTGGACATGTCAACTTTCCATGACAACTCCATCCAGCAAAAATACCGTAGGCCATGAAATCATGAATCGACCACAAGTACGCAACTCGAAGATTGAATCTCTCTTTCTTGTAGCAATCGTAAGCTTCGACTCCTTCCCACAATTTTTTCAACTCATCGACTAAAGGTTCCAACATTACATTGAGATGTTTTCCAGGGTGTTCTGGTCCAGGAATGATTAGACACAGAAACATGTAATCGTATTTCATGCAAAGGTGAGGTGGAAGATTGTATGGAACTGCAAATACAGGCCAACAAGAATACGGCGATGCGGTCATATTGAAAGGTGAGAACCCGTCCGTCGCCAACCCGATTCGAATATTTCTAGCTTCACTAGCAAAATCCGAATCAAAATCATCAAGCGCCTTCCACGCATCACTATCAGATGGGTGCATCATAACTTGAGGGTTCTCGCAGTCACGTTCTTTGTGCCATCTCATCTGCTTAGCGGTGTTTTTTGAGAGAAACAACCGTTTTACACGAGGCGTGAGAGGCATGTAACGAAGTTGCTTCTTTGCTACTTCTGTTGTCAATTTATCTCCATCTTCATTTACGACCTCAACGAACCTTGATTTGCTGCATCTCAAACATTTGTCTAATTTTTCATTTTCCTTCCAGAAAAGCATACAGTTATCTGGACAAACATCAATTTTTTGATACTCCATACCTAAGCCAGAGAGTAACTTTCTTGACTGATACACGTCTTTGGGCATTTTGTGATCTGGTGGTAATACGTCGCTGATCAAATTCAAAAGTTCATTTAAGCAGTTGATGGAGAATGCGAACTTAGACTTGATAGCCATAAGTCGCGTCACAAAAGCAAGAATGGTTACTCTCGTGTGTTCGTGCAACGGCTCTTCTGCTGCTTTGAGAAGTTCAAAGAATTTTTTAACTTCCGGCGGTTGAGGATCCTCAGGATTATCTGGAAACACTAAATCGGGATCCTCTCTTAAATCCTGAACCATCTCCTCCATTCGGTCTAAATCCGGGTCAAAATCGTCTTGACCTTCTGGAGCATATCCACGGGGAAGCTCCTCACCATGATGCACCCAAACTTCATAATTTGGCACGTAGCCATTTTTGCAAAGATGACCAGACATCTCTTTCTTGGTTTGACGTTGATAATTTTTGCAAACACTGCATGGGCACCACACTCGACCATTTCTTGACGAAGAAAAAACACGATTGATAAAATCTTCGGTTTTCTGTATCCACTCAAGCGAAGGATCATTTTTTCGCCAGCCTTCATACATCCAGCGACGACTATCACCCATCGTTCGACTAATTAAAGATCAAGACAAGTTCATTAATTTCTAGATATATTATCAGCCAGTGGTCCTACAATTATAGGAAAGGATAGGTCCTAAACCCACCTAAGGGTGAACGACATATCACAGATTTATGATAAGTCAATGAGTTTGAACGAAATTTCGGCAGCATAACCCCGTTGTTCTCCATTGCACGCCCGTAATGGTGCAACGGAGAACAAGAGGGTTATGCTGTCGAAATCTCACTCAAACTCATTGACTAATCATAAATCATATTTGATATGTCGTTCACTCTAAGGCTGTCCAAAAAGGGACAATTTCGGTACAACACACTACTTTATTAAGCAATGTGTTGGACCGAAACGGGTGACGCATAAGTTTAAACCTATTTTAGTATAGTATCGCATTATACTACAACATCACATCAAATTATACTACAGCATCACATTATACTACAACATCACATCAAATTATACTACAGCATCACATTATACTACAACATGACATTAATAAAGTTCAAAATTACCTGAATTGCCCACAGGAGTGACAGCTGGCGACCGGTGTGAAGCTGCGTGCGCGCGCTCACGTGCGGCCGCGTTCGGCCCCGTGCGAACGGCCACGTGCGCGCGCTCACGTGACAAGACTCGACGACGGCCTCGGGCTCGGGGACGGCTGCGTCCTCGGGTAACGCGGCGGCGGGCCGCTGCGGCCTCGGGCAACGGCCGCGGAGGCTGTGGACGACGGCGGGGAGGTCCCGGCGGCCACGGGCGGCGCTGGCCAAGGGCGGGGAGGCGGCGGCGTCCACCGCGGCGCTGGCCACGGGCGGCGGCGTCGGCTCTGGCGCGCGAGCCCCCCGGGCGGCGGCGGCCACGGGCGGCGCTGTCCAAGGGCGCGGGCGGCGTCTCTGGCGAGCCCCCTGACCGGCGGCGGCTCTGGCGAGCCCCCCGGGCGGCGGCGGCGCGCTGTGCGGGCTGCGGCGGCGCGCTGTGCGGCTGCGGCGGCGCGCTGTGCGTGCGGCGCGGACGTGGGTGCGTGTGTGCGTTGTGTGCGTGCGTGCGCGGGGTAACGGACGTTAGGGACTCTCTTTATTTCCGACGGCCAAGGTGGTGGGCCGTCGGAAATAGACGTATTTCCGACGGCTGGCCGTAGGCCGTCGGAAATAAGACTATTTCCGACGGTACCCTAGGAACCGTCGGAAACAGTGTAGGCCGTCGGAAACTGGTCGTTTTCCTGTAGTGGTAGTGGACCAACGAGTCAGTTGGACATGGGTGCCTTTCGTGTTTGGATAGCTGCCGCTATTGGTGGCGTGAACTAGTATTTGTCTTTGTTAACCTTCTTAGGCCTTTCAGCTTATAGATTATACTAGGTCAGTACCCGTGCGTTGCAACGGGAACATATAATACCATGATAACTTATATACAAAATGTGTCTTATATTGTTATAAGAAAGTATTTCATAATCCATTTGTGATCCTAGCCATACATAAATTTTGTTATTTTAATTTAGTTGTTTCACTACTACATTGCAACCATCAGTATCATGCAGACTTCGATATATGTCATGATTTGCATGGTCTCATTATTGGAGAGCACGTGCCACACCTACCGATAGAAGTTCCGTCGTACATCGTTAGTCATCAGGCACGCACCACCATACACGCTTGCTTAAACAAAAAATGCAAGTGTGTGTTTGCGAAGAGAATTAAAGGCAGGCCGGCACAAAAGGTACCCCGACGATGGCGAGTGGTCATTGTTGTCGGTCCACCTCTGCTCACCTCCGGTGTCGAGATGACGCCACAATCCTTGATATAATAGTCGTCGAACGCGCGCGATATGGTGAGTACCGATCACTCTTGGCTGGGCTGCCAAATGAAGTGCACCCGGAGCTCATCAGCGAGGTAGTACACCTGGTCGTTGCACCACCGGATTTGCTACTCCTCTACATACATCTTGTTCGAAGACACTTACACAACAACAACAATGGTCGTCATTCCAGCGCACAAGAATTCATGGCCGGTCAGTAGCGACTTACGTGGCAGGTTAGGCTTCAGGTGGATGATGAGCTAGACGGCTGATGGCGTCGTCGTAGGTTGCGATGCCCAGAACAACCCGAGAGTCGTCGACATTGGCGACGACCATGAGGTCCCCATGTTTGACGATGGACAGCGCAGTGCAGCCGCTCTGGACCACGTCCAAGCGGCGGCTGCGCCGGAGCTTGCCGTACACAGTGGCGCATGGGCCATGTAGGACTGCTTCCAGAGGTCGAACTGGCAGTCGCCAAGTTTCTTCTCGTCGTCGGTGAGCGACGCCAACGCGAGCGCCTCGTGCTAGTGGTGTTTGTTCGGGGTTTCCAAGTAAAAAACATGGATTCATCTTTGGCATTGGTTTATGAAAATGATTTATAAGTTAGATCCATGAAAAAATATTACGGAGAATAAATGTTACACATACAAAAAAAGTATTTAAGTTGAAAACATTATTCAAACAAAAGAAATTGCATGCAAGGCTCTTCTTTAAATACTACTCCCTTAATCCAAAAATATAATTTAATAATCTCAGTGATACTTATCTACTACTACACATTGTGCAAGGGTAGCAGGTGGGCTTTGGGAGAGATGTATTATATGTTTTTACTATAATAGATGTAGACATAAACACACATGTGGTGTAATGGTAGCTACAAACACATTTATTTGAGAGGTCGTGGGTTCGAATCCCCTAGGAGCCTGTTTTTTTAATTTAATTTTAGCTAGGCGTGGGATGCACGTGGGAATGGGAATAGGCTTTGTGGGAGAAGGAATGAGAAAGACACGTGATAGCCGAGAATGAAAATGTGAATGGGCTTTGCAGGGAGGGGGAATGAGAAAGACAGGCAGCTGGGAATGGGAATGGCAGAACACGGGGCTTTGCAGTGGATTAGGCGTGGGATGCACGTGGGAATGGGAATAGGCTTTGTGGGAGGGGGGATGAGAAAGACACGTGATAGCCGAGAATGAAAATGTGAATGGGCTTTGCAGGGAGGGGGAATGAGAAAGACAGGCAGCTGGGAATGGGAATGGCAGAACACGGGGCTTTGCAGTGAGGGCGGAATGGAAATGACAGAACACGGAATGGGGCAGCCTACCCCTTACCGTCTTGGTAGTAGAGATAATCTGGATTATAATCTAAATTATATAATATAGATTATAATTTAAATATATTATAATCTACATGTAGTTGTTTGGTAGTCTAAATTATATAAATGTATATTATTCATAAAGACAGCAGTACCCTTATTTGTTTATTTAAGGTGAAAAAAGAAAAATAGTATATATTATAATTTATATTTTCATAACCATGGATAGTGGGTCTTTTGCCAAAATAATCTCAGATAAGCTACTTTTGAGGAGATTATGAGATTGTTATAATATGGGCTTTATATTATATAATCTAAACCCATAATCTAGGTGTTTGTTTACCTGCTGGATTATTTGCGTTGGATTATATAATCTAGAGATATTATAATCCGAAACAAACAGGGCCTTAGTTGTAACCCATGTTGTATGCTATTTGGTGTAGTCATTTGTAAATATGTCTTAACCAATATTATTTCTGGTCACATGTCAACAACTTGGCAATGCATGACCGTTAAAAAGGTTCTCGGACGTATGAACATTTTGTTGACGGGCTATTGTGCACTTAGTGTTTGGTTGTGGGACAGCTAGGACGGGATCGTCCCCTGATGTCCTCTCTCGTCCCTCCAATTTTGAGGGACAACAGGGGACAACACTGGATAGTACTGTCCCAACCCTTGACCCAGAACCAAACAACCTAATTTGAGGGATCGTCCCATCCCATCCCGTCCTGTCATTGCAACCAAACGCATCCTTAATTAACGTGTTCGTACAAACCGGTAAGCTCATGGGCAATATGGACATTTTGCACTTAGGACATAGAACCTATGAAGATAAAATCAGGATTGCCAAACACTTAGATTATCTAGCCAATATATTCTCCCCAACAGCTTTTCTAAGAATCTAAATTCTTAGAAAAGCTCTAAAGCAAATAGGCCCATACGACCGTAACACGGAATATATTAGGAAAAAATATATTATATTGTAAAGGTTAGGCATATAAAATGATAGATAGGATGTGTGGACATTATGGAAAGCACCTTACTTTTAAATACTAGGTAGAGATAGAGATTAGAGATAGATTAGGGATATAGATAGAGATTAGAGATTAGGGATATAGATATGGATAGAGATAGAGATAGAGATAGGGATAGGGATAAGAATAATTTGCCTTTCGCGTAGCCAAAAGCTCATGTTCGTGAGCTTGATAACTAGATAACTAGCTAGGACGAAAAAGTTCAAAGCCTGTGGCACGCATAAATTTTTACTAGTAGTTTCAATTACCAGTTATGTTAAGAGAAACACAATTGGAAATAGGATTTCCACTAGCCCTATCACTGGTAGTACCGAAAAAGGACAGTGTAAATACCTCTAGAACCATCACTATATGAAGTTTTTGTGTACTAGTGACATATCATACATGATTCTTTGAAGAGGTAATATAATTTCATTAGTTTAATGTGCCGACTGTGAGTAAGACAACCCAGCAGGCACATGACGCCCTCTGCCTTCGCTTGTTAAATTATTTAAATTTAAAAGTGACCCATACGAATAAAGAAATTAATTCTTATTATAAAGAGTCTATATATGATGATTAATAGGCTAAAGGATTAAGAATTAATGGGTTGAAACAACCTCTCGTTTTTCTTCAATTTATATAAAATTTAGTGCGTGACAACTTTCTCGAAATAGTCTCAATTTTTATTAGAGTCTCTACATTTGATATCATGACATCTCGGCAAGTTTAATGATTTTCTGTCTTTTTGTGTTTTCTACAATTTTAAAACAATTGGATCGCAAGTTCGTGGCCATATTTTGTGAGCATGGTATTCGAAAATTCCGGTACGTTTCTGAAATAGACAGTAACTTGTGCAAAATAACATGATTATCATTTTGCATTCTCTGTTTTACATTTTTCGAGTGACTTGCAGTTCAAATCTGAATTATCCGAAGAAATTCAATTAAATGAACTAAATCTAATACTTATAGCAAGCACTTTGATAATTGTGCCAAAATTGAACATGTAAGTCTACATATTGTAGGAACATACCATAAAAAGTTTAGTGAAAAAATATACTTTGTCGAGTGCTAAGAAAGACACTCGGCAAAACATTACTTTGTCGAGTATCTACCAGGAGATACTCGACAAAGAGTATAGTTTGCCGAGTGTCAATGCCTTTCGCCGAGAGCTGGACACTCGACAAAGGTTCATTTGCCAGAGCGTCTGTGTATGCCAAGTGTATGGCTCTCGACAAAGTGTGTATCTGCTAAATGTGTTTGCTTGCCAAGAGTGACACTCGGTAAAGCATGATTTGTCGAGTGCTCAATATATTACTCTCGGCAAAACGATGAGTACTCGGCAAAGAGCCAGATTACGGTAACGGATTTCTACCATAGTTGAATCAGCGGATTACTGTGGGCCTCGTTTTATGTGTTAGCTGAGCGAATTAGCAGATGCTGTCAAGTGACTACTAGTACGTGTGGCATCGCCAATATGTCTATCGAAATAGAGGATGGTTCAGCTTTTTTCTGACCAGCTTTTCAGAGAATCTAGATGTGGGGAGAATCTGGCTGTGTAGAGAATCTGAATATCATCAGGATTACGTGCAGAAGAAGATAAAGTTGTCCATGGAGCTCAGAATCTATAAAGTGACGGATTACTACTATTGGGACGACTCAACCGATTATATGTTTATGTTGATTTTGAATGGTTTTTACCAAAACGAATTTTTTAGAACTCGCTGAAAAGTTAAGTGTTTGGCAGTCCGCAGCAGCTTTTGGTGACCATAAGCTGCGAAAAGACGAAACAAAGAGGGGCATTGTCTATCCATCGATCGATGCATGCTGGTACCATTGATTATTATGATGATTATTATTACAAGTAAATCTCCTTGCATTGGTCAGATGAGAGCAGGGCTAGCTAGGCTCTGCAGCACCAGCAGTCCCACCCAATGCACTCTCCACGGACGAAGTGATTCTGCTTGCAGCAGCTGTTGCAGGCGCCCGGCCGCAGGCACTTTATATAGCAGCTGACTGGAAGGTTGTTGCATTCAGCGTCCGCCCCAATGCTCGCCTCATCCTCTGCATTAATCATCGTATATATAATCAATTTAGTCGTAGCAGCGCGACGGAATTATGGAAATAAATACGTAGTATAGTAGAGCATAGGAGTAATTACTCGAGGCGACGAGGACGACGATGAGTATGAGGACCAAGGTCGACTTCCTACTCGTGATGCTCATCATCGACGATCTACACTGCTGTCTTGTTCTCATCCATCCTCTCTCTCTCTCTGCTTACATATATACAAGGGCTGGTACGTCGTAGATTGCGATAGTAGGAGATTTCGAGATACGCTGACATTTAATGTGTAAATCTTCAAGCAGTTCTGTGCCTTGCATTGCTGTGCAATGATGGGATCAGATACGCCCGCATTAAAGTATAGATCGTCTATTAACTAAGGGCAAGTACAGTGAAGAGACACTAAAACGGTTCTCTAAACACAAGAGACAATTAAAAAACTATTATACAATGAAATATTTATAAATATAGTCTATTAATAGATACAGAAGTAAATGTGTTTATACAACATCAGATCGATAGAACAGACGACGAATTGGTACAGTGGAAAGTGAGACTTCTGTTGCTACTTGAGTTACGAGTCAGAGACTGTCTCTTCGCGGAGAGATGGCTCCACGATTTTTTTGCAAATACTCCTTTAAACACCTCAAAATTCTCTATATTAAACATCACTGTACATGCGTACAATTGTTATTTCTGTTTTTATATACAAGTGATTACTAGAGGTATATTGTTCGCTTGACTTTAATTCGTACCGGCTTCTACTGGTTCTAAAATATTTTTGTCTCTATGCATTGCAGCTGCAGCGGTCCAAACAGTCTGCTTTAATCCGAAGCGAAAAACTTAACCATACAACGGTACAAGGTATATATAAGTGGGAACATATCCGGTGTACACATAAGCTACACATGAACTAACAAAGTTCACAAAAAATTCTGAAAAAATTCATACATATTCTTTCCACCCTATTCCAATTATATATAAAATTTCAAATTCAAATTTGTTATACTTTAGCTGTAATAAAAATAGAACATTTTAACCAATTTTCTAATTGAAACTTGTTAGAAATTTTGACGTTTTATTACTCTTTATGTAATATTAACTTCAACTTGAAATTTTGTACATAATTGGAGTATGGTGGAAAGATATATACGATTTTTTCAGAATTTTTTATGAAATTTATTAGTTCACGTGCAACCCATGTACACTAAAATCTTATGTGCATCGGATATGTTCCCTATATAAATATAGAGCGTTCCAATATTTTAGGAGGATATTTTAAGGCATATCTAACAAACCTCCCCTTGACTCAAAATCTCTATGCAAATGCATATTATGAAATTATCTCATGAAGCCACTAGGGTTATTCAACCCAAAAATACCGACTAAGCACAAACAATGCTTGAACTTAATATTAATTAATTAGGGAGTGACTTTGTTAGCATACCTCCAGTATTGTCACCAATATATACATCTTTCCCAAAATAACTTGCCCTTGGGCAACAATATCACAAATAGAATAATATTGGCCATCAATATGCTTAGTCTTCGCGTGAAACATATCATTCTTAGTCAAATGAATTACACCCTGGTTGTCACAATAAGCAATATTAATATCTTATAAAATACCATGTTCAAATGTTCTTTGCCTGGATTATGCATAAATTTTGTAACCACACTAATTGCATGAACTAAATCTGGTTGAGTGCAAATTATAGCACACATAAAACTTTCAACAGAATTAACATAAGGAACATGTGAAATATAATATTTATAATATTCATTAACAGGGCACCGACTTGAAGATAATTGAAAACGTGAAGCAAGATATACAGAAACAAGCTTTCAATTACAAACATTATATCTATGAAGTAGTTTTTGAATATAAGACTTTTGAGATTGGAATAATTTACAATCCTTATAGTAACACTAAATTTCCATGGCACAGATTTTGTTTGCAGAACCAAGATCTTTCATATCAAATTCATGACTAAGTTGTGACTTCAATTCATTAACTAAAGACTTATCATGAAAACCAATGAGCATATCGTCAACATATAGCATCAGGTAGACAAAAGATCCATTGGAAAACTGCTTTCATAATTGTTGTGTGAATATTCATGAGCAACCATAAAGGAATAAAACTTTTTATTTCTCTACCTTGGAACTATGTTAAACCATAAATAAATTTCTGCAAACGACAAACTAAGTGATCTTCTTTAGGAGCAACAAACCCTTCAGGTAATATGAAGATGTTCTTATCAAAAATTGCTAGGATAACATGAAATGTTTGAAAAACTTAATGTTGAGCTACCTAATAGAATTGAGAAATTAGAAGAGTGTATAAACATATCTACCAATGAGCACCTAATGATGAAAATGACAAATTAAAGGCAAAGTTAGCAAGCTATATCAAGATGTATATGAAAGTTTGTTAACAAAATAGAAATACTTTGGAAACATAATGATGATTTAACTAACAAACTATAGGATATAAGTAAAACCCCAAGGCAGCTCAAATTGAAACAATTAAAATTGATAAAAATGTATGTACTTCTTGCTATGATTTAACTGATATAAACTTACCCCCTTGCAAACAAGTATGGGTTAACAATGTTTTTATAGAATCATACTCAGAGGAGATCACAATAGAGAATGAAGAATTAAAGCAAGAAGTGACTCTAACCAAGAACTTTATCAAGGTAAAATGCAAGACAAAGCTAACACAACCTCATGAAGATAACAACGCCAAGGGAGTGAAGAAGCTTAATGAGGGAGAAACCATGGTTTGCTTTGTATAACACAAGGAAGGAAACAAGTATTGTTAGTGCAATGTGAAGAATGGGGAAGAAAACAAAAGGCAAACAAACAAGCTCTTCAACACCTAACCAACAAGGTGAACAATAAGTCTACCACATCTTAGCTCCTAAAGATGAAGAAAAATGACAAGGTGGTGGCCATCAAGGTAAAAAAGAAAGCCAACATAAAAGGGGCCAAACAAATTTGGGTGCCAAAGGAGATAATTTCCACCATGAATAGAGCCAAAAAATTTTGGATCCCAAAAAGGAAATTAGAAGTCCAAAATACATCAAAAAATTGGTGAATTGGCAAAGTTAGGATGCATATCATGGGATGCATTAGATTGGATCAAGTTATTGTCAAGTTTGTTAATAAATAATATGGACCCAAATTCTCCACCCATGTTAGGTAACTAGATTCTACATTTGGTATTAGCCTTTACATTCTTGCCTTTGCATTTGGTATATAATTTCCTCTTATATACCTAGTTTTTCTATGTACCTTTTAAATTTTTTGGCATGCATAAACTAGGATGATCATATGGTAGGATTGCTCATTTTTCACTTATACCATTAGAGAAAACCTACATGGTTTAAATTATTTAGAAGCACAACATAGAGCTCTTTTAACTATAAATATTTCTTCAAATGTATCATTTGGAATTATTTCAATTGGTATCTTTTGGTTATATTGATAGTCGCCTAGAGGGGGGGGGGTGAATAGGGCGAAACTGAAATTTACAAATATAAACACAATCTACAAGCCGGGTTAGCGTTAGTAATAAAGAAACGAGTCCGCGAGAGAGAGGGTGAAAACAAATCGCAAGCAAATGAAGAGTGTGACACGCGGATTTGTTTTACCGAGGTTCGGTTCTTGCAAACCTACTCCCCGTTGAGGAGGCCACAAAGGCCGGGTCTCTTTCAACCCTTCCCTCTCTCAAACGATCCCACGGATCGAGTGAGCTTTCTCTTCTCAATCACTTGGAACACAAAGTTCCCACAAGGACCACCACAAGTTTGGTGTCTCTTGCCTCAATTACAAGTGAGTTTGATCGCAATGAAAGAATCAAGAAAGAAGAAAGCAATCCAAGCGCAAGAGCTCAAAAGAACACAAGCAAATCACTCTCTCTAGTCACTATGGCGTTGTGTGGAATTTGGATAGGATTTGATCTCTTTGGTGTGTCTAGAATTGAATGCTAGAGCTCTTGTAGTAGTTGGGAAGTGGAAAACTTGGATGCTATGAATGGTGGGGTGGTTGGGGGTATTTATAGCCCCAACCACCAAATGTGGCCGTTGGGAGGCTGTCTGCTCGATGGCGCACCGGACAGTCCGGTGCACACCGGACATGTCCGGTGCCCCCGCCACGTCATCACTGTCGTTGGATTCTGACCGTTGGAGCTTCTGTCTTGTGGGCCCGCCTGGGTGTCCGGTGCACACCGGACAACTCCTGTTCAGTGTCCGGTGCGCCAGAATGGGCGCGCCTGCCTTCTGCGCGCGCAGAGCGCGCATTAAATGCGCTGCAGGTAGCCGTTGGCGCCGGATAGCCGTTGCTCCGGGGTTGCACCGGACAGTCCGGTGCACACCGGACAGTCCGGTGAATTATAGCGGACTAGCCGTTGGAGTTTCCCGAAGCTGGCGAGTTCCTGGGGCCGCTCCTCCTTGGCGCACCGGACACTGTCCGGTGTACACCGGACAGTCCGGTGAATTATAGCGGAGTCGCCTCTGGAAATTCCCGAAGGTGGCGAGTTTGAGTTAGAGTCCTCTGGTGCACCGGACATGTCCGGTGGCACACCGGACAGTCCGGTGCGCCAGACCAGAGGTGCCTTCGGTTGACCCTTTTCTCTTTTGTTGAATCCAAAACTTGGTCTTTTTATTGGCTGAGTGTGAACCTTTTACACCTGTATAATCTATACACTTGGGCAAACTAGTTAGTCCAATTATTTGTGTTGGGCAATTCAACCACCAAAATTAATTAGGGACTAGGTGTAAGCCTAATTCCCTTTCAATCTCCCCCTTTTTGGTGATTGATGCCAACACAAACCAAAGCAAATATAGAAGTGCATAATTGAACTAGTTTGCATAATGTAAGTGTAAAGGTTGCTTGGAATTGAGCCAATATGAATACTTACAAGATATGCATGGATTGTTTCTTTCTTATATAACATTTTGGACCACGCTTGCACCACAAGTTTTGTTTTTGCAAACTCTTTTGGAAATCCTTTTCAAAGTTCTTTTGCAAATAGTCAAAGGTAGTGAATAAGAGTTTTGCAAAGCATTTTCAAGATTTGAAATTTTCTGCCCCTGTTTCAAATGCTTTTCCTTTGACCAAACAAAAACTCCCCCTAAATGAGATTCTCCTCTTAGTGTTCAAGAGGGTTTTGATATATCATTTCGAAATACTACTTTCTCCCCCTTTTGAACACAATAGGCTACCAATTGAAAATATTCAACACTTAAGTTTTTGAAATTGGTGGTGGTGCGGTCCTTTTGCTTTGGGCTCATTTCTCCCCCTTTTTGGCATGAATCGCCAAAAACGGAATCATTAGAGCCCTCGAAGTGCTATCTTCCCCTTTGGTCATAAATGAATGAGTTAAGATTATACCAAAGACGAAGTCTGGTCCTTTTGCCTTGGGCTCTTACCTTCTCTCCCAAAGACAAAGACCTTTTCTTTGATGCTCATGCTTTTCTCCCCCAAGAATGGAGAGAGACTTGAAGCGTCGGCGAAGGATGAGTTACGTAGTGGAAGCCTTTTGTCTTCGCCGAAGACTCCAATTCCCTTTCAACCAATATACCTATGACTTGGTTTGAAATAGACTTGAAAGCACATTAGTCATAGCATATAAAAGAGATATGATCAAATGTACTTAAATGGGCTATGTGTGCAATTTTAACAAAAGAAATTCCTAGAATCAAGAATATTTAGCTCATGCCTAAGTTTGTTAAAAGATTGTTCATCAAGTGGCTTGGTAAAGATATCGGCTAATTGATCTTTAGTATTAATGTATGAAATTTCGATATCTCCCTTTTGTTGGTGATCCCTAAGAAAATGATACCGAATGGCTATGTGCTTAGTGCGGCTATGCTCGACGGGATTGTCGGCCATTTTGATTGCACTCTCATTATCACATAGCAAAGGGACTTTGGTTAATTTGTAACCGTAGTCCCGCAGGGTTTGCCTCATCCAAAGCAATTGTGCGCAACAATGGCCTGCGGAAATGTACTCGGCTTCGGCGGTGGAAAGAGCGACCGAATTTTGCTTCTTTGAAGCCCAAGACACCAAGGATCTTCCCAAGAACTGGCAAGTCCCCGATGTGCTCTTCCTATTGATTTTGCACCCCGCCCAGTCGGCATCCGAATAACCAATCAAATCAAATGTGGATCCCCGAGGATACCAAAGCCCAAACTTAGGAGTATAAGCCAAATATCTCAAGATTCGTTTCACGGCCGTAAGGTGAGCTTCCTTAGGGTCGGCTTGGAATCTTGCACACATGCATACGGAAAGCATAATATCCGGTCGAGATGCACATAAATAGAGTAAAGATCCTATCATCGACCGGTATACCTTTTGATCCACGGACTTACCTCCCGTGTCGAGGTCGAGATGCCCATTAGTTCCCATGGGTGTCTTGATGGGCTTGGCATCCTTCATCCCAAACTTGTTTAGAATGTCTTGAGTATACTTGGTTTGGCTGATGAAGGTGCCTTCTTTGAGTTGCTTCACTTGAAATCCTAAGAAATACTTCAACTCCCCCATCATAGACATCTCGAACTTCTGTGTCATGATCCTACTAAACTCTTCACATTTAGACTCGTTAGTAGACCCAAAGATAATATCATCAACATAAATTTGGCATACAAACAAGTCATTTTCAAGAGTTTTAGTAAAGAGTGTAGGATCGGCCTTTCCGACTTTGAATCCATTTGCAATAAGAAAATCTCTAAGGCATTCATACCATGCTCTTGGGGCTTGCTTGAGCCCATAAAGCGCCTTAGAGAGCTTATAGACATGGTTAGGGTACTCACTGTCTTCAAAGCCGGGAGGTTGCTCAACATAGACCTCTTCCTTGATTGGTCCATTGAGGAAGGCACTTTTCACGTCCATTTGATAAAGCTTAAAGCCATGGTAAGTAGCATAGGCTAATAATATGCGAATTGACTCGAGCCTAGCTACGGGTGCATAGGTTTCACCAAAATCCAAACCTTCGACTTGGGAGTATCCTTTGGCCACAAGTCGAGCTTTGTTCCTTGTCACCACACCATGCTCATCTTGCTTGTTGCGGAAGACCCATTTGGTTCCTACAACATTTTGGTTAGGACGTGGAACTAAATGCCATACCTCATTTCTAGTGAAGTTGTTGAGCTCCTCTTGCAACGCCACCACCCAATCCGAATCTTGGAGTGCTTCCTCTACCCTGTGTGGCTCAATAGAGGAAACAAACGAGTAATGTTCACAAAAATGTGCAACACGAGATCTAGTGGTTACCCCTTTATGAATGTCGCCGAGGATGGTGTCGACGGGGTGATCTCGTTGGATTGCTTGGTGGACTCTTGGGTGTGGCGGCCTTGGTTCTTGCTCATCCTCCTTGTCTTCCTCATTTGCATCTCCCCCTTGATCATTGCCATCATCTTGAGGTGGCTCATTTGTTTGATCTTCTATTTCGTCAACTTGAGCTTCATCCTCATTTTGAGTCGGTGGAGATGCTTGCGTGGAGGAGGACGGTTGATCTTGTGTTCTTGGAGGCTCTTCGGATTCCTTAGGACACACATCCCCAATGGACATGTTCCTAAGCGCTATGCATGGAGCCTCTTCATCACCTATCTCATCAAGATCAACTTGCTCTACTTGAGAGCCGTTAGTCTCATCAAACACAACGTCACATGAGACTTCAACTAGTCCAGTGGACTTGTTAAAGACCCTATATGCCCTTGTGTTTGAGTCATAACCAAGTAAAAAGCCTTCTACAGTTTTAGGAGCAAATTTAGATTTTCTACCTCTTTTAACAAGAATAAAGCATTTGCTACCAAAAACTCTAAAATATGAAATGTTGGGCTTTTTACCGGTTAGGAGTTCATATGATGTCTTCTTGAGGATTCGGTGTAGATACAACCGGTTGATGGCGTAGCAAGCGGTGTTGACCGCCTCCGCCCAAAACCGATCCGAAGTCTTGTACTCATCAAGCATGGTTCTAGCCATGTCCAATAGAGTTCTATTTTTCCTCTCCACTACACCATTTTGTTGAGGGGTGTAGGGAGAAGAGAACTCATGCTTGATGCCCTCCTCCTCAAGGAAGCCTTCAATTTGAGAGTTCTTGAACTCCGTTCCGTTGTCGCTTCTTATTTTCTTGATCCTTAAGCCGAACTCATTTTGAGCCCGTCTCAAGAATCCCTTTAAGGTCTCTTGGGTTTGAGATTTTTCCTGTAAAAAGAATACCCAAGTGAAGCGAGAATAATCATCCACAATAACTAGACAGTTCTTACTCCCGCCGATGCTTATGTAAGCGATCGGACCGAATAGATCCATGTGTAGGAGCTCCAGTGGCCTGTCGGTCGTCATTATGTTCTTATGTGGATGATGAGTGCCAACTTGCTTTCCTGCCTGGCATGCGCTACAAATCCTGTCTTTCTCAAAATGAACATTTGTTAGTCCTAAAATGTGTTCTCCCTTTAGAAGCTTGCGAAGATTCTTCATCCCAACATGGGCTAGTCGGCGATGCCAGAGCCAACCCATGTTAGTCTTAGCAATTAAGCAAGTGTCGAGTTCAGCTCTATCAAAATCTACCAAGTATAGCTGACCCTCTAACACTCCCTTAAATGCTATTGAATCATCACTTCTTCTAAAGACAGTGACACCTACATCAGTGAATAGACAGTTGTAGCCCATTTTGCACAATTGAGATACAGAAAGCAAATTGTAGTCTAATGAATCTACAAGAAAAACATTGGAAATAGAATGGTCAGGAGATATAGCAATTTTACCAAGACCTTTGACCAAACCTTGATTTCCATCCCCGAATGTGATCGCTCTTTGGGGATCTGAGTTTTTCTCATATGAGGAGAACATCCTTTTCTCCCCTGTCATGTGGTTTGTGCACCCGCTGTCGAGTATCCAACTTGAGCCCCCGGATGCATAAACCTACAAAATAAGTTTAGTTCTTGACTTTAGGTACCCAAATGGTTTTGGGTCCTTTGGCATTAGACACAAGAACTTTGGGTACCCAAACACAAGTCTTTGACCCCTTGTGCTTGCCCCCAACATATTTGGCAACTACCTTGCCGGATTTGTTAGTTAACACATAAGATGCATCAAAGGTTTTAAATGAAATGTTATGTTCATTTGATGCAGTAGGAGTTTTCTTAGGCAACTTAGCACGGGTTGGTTGCCTAGAACTAGATGTCTCACCCTTATACATAAAAGCATGATTTGGGCCAGAGTGAGACTTCCTAGAGTGAATTCTCCTAATTTTGCTCTCAGGATAACCGGCAGGGTACAAAATGTAACCCTCGTTATCCTAAGGCATGGGAGCCTTGCCCTTAACAAAGTTAGACAATCTTTTAGGAGGGGCACTAAGTTTGACATTGTCCCCCCTTTGGAAGCCAATGCCATCCTTGATGCCAGGGCGTCTCCCATTATAGAGCATACTTCTAGCAAATTTAAATTTTTCATTCTCTAAGTTATGCTCGGCAATTTTAGCATCTAGTTTTGCTATATGATCATTTTGTTGTTTAATTAAAGCCATATGATCATGAATAGCATTAACATCAACATCTCTACATCTAGTACAAATAGATACATGCTCAACAATAGATGTAGAGGGTTTGCAAGAATTAAGTTCAATAATCTTAGCATGAAGAATATCATTTTTATCTCTAAGATTGGAAATGGTAGCATTGCAAACATCTAGTTCTTTAGCATTAGCAATTAAGTTTTCATTTTCTGTTCTAAGGCTAGCAAGAGAAATGTTCAATTCTTCAATCCTAGCAAGCAAATCATCATTATTATCTCTAGGATTGGGAATTGAAACATTACAAACATGTGAATCAACCTTAGCATTTAAACTAGCATTTTCATGTTTAAGGTTGTCAATCATCTCATGGCAAGTGCTTAGCTCACTAGATAGTTTTTGACATTTTTCTACTTCTGGAGCGTAAGCATTTTTAACCTTAACATGCTTCTTATTTTCTTTAATAAGGAAGTCCTCTTGAGTGTCCAAAAGGTCATCCTTTTCATGAATAGCACTAATTAATTCATTAAGTTTTTCCTTTTGTTGCATGTTGAGGTTGGCAAAAAGAGAGCGCAAGTTATCTTCCTCATCACTAGCATTATCATCACTAGAGGATTCATATTTAGTGGAGGATTTGGATTTAACCTTCTTTTTGCCGTCCTTTGCTATGAGGCACTTGTGGCCGATGTTGGGGAAGAGAAGTCCCTTGGTGACGGCGATGTTGGCGGCGTCCTCGTCGTCGGAGGAGTCGCTTGAGCTTTCGTCGGAATCCCACTCCCGACAAACATGGGCATCGCCGCCCTTCTTCTTGTAGTACCTCTTCTTCTCCTTTCTTCTCCCCTTCTTGTCGTCGCCTCGGTCACTGTCACTCGATATAGGACATTTAGCAATAAAATGACCGGGCTTACCACATTTGTAGCAAACCTTCTTGGAGCGGGACTTGTAGTCTTTCCCTCTCCTTTGTTTGAGGATTTGGCGGAAGCTCTTGATGACGAGCGCCATTTCCTCATTGTCAAGCTTGGAGGCGTCAATTGGTTGTCTACTTGGTGTAGATTCCTCCTTCTTTTCTTCCGTCGCCTTGAATGCGATGGGTTGAGCTTCGGATGTGGTGGGTTCGTCAAGCTCGTTGATCTTTCTCGAGCCTTCGATCATGCACTCAAAACTTACAAAATGCCCGATAACTTCCTCGGGGGTCATTTTAGTATATCTAGGATTACCACGAATTAATTGAACTTGAGTAGGGTTAAGGAAAATAAGTGATCTTAGAATAACCTTAACCACCTCGTGGTCGTCCCACTTTATGCTCCCGAGGTTGCGCACTTGGTTCACCAAGGTCTTGAGCCGGTTGTACATGTGTTGTGGCTCTTCCCCTTTGCGAAGCCGGAACCGACCGAGCTCCCCCTCGATCGTTTCCCGCTTGGTGATCTTGGTGAGCTCATCTCCCTCGTGCGCGGTTTTGAGCACATCCAAAACCTCCTTGGCGCTCTTCAACCCTTGCACTTTGTTATACTCCTCTCTACTTAAAGAGGCAAGGAGTATCGTTGTCGCTTGAGAGTTGAAGTGCTCGATTTGGGCCACCTCATCCTCATCATAGTCCTTATCCCCTACGGATGGTACCTGTGCACCAAACTCAACAACATCCCATATACTTTTGTGGAGTGAGGTTAGATGAAATCGCATTAAATCACTCCACCTAGCATAATCCTCACCATCAAAAGTTGGTGGTTTGCCTAATGGGACGGAAAGTAAAGGTGCATGTTTAGAAATGCGAGGGTAGTGTAGGGGGATCTTACTAAACTTCTTACGCTCTTGGCGTTTAGAAGTTACGGAGGGCGCATCGGAGTCGGAGGTCGATGTTGATGAAGTGTCGGTCTCGTAGTAGACCACTTTCCTCATCCTCTTTTGCTTGTCACCACTCCGGTGCGGCTTGTGGGAAGAAGATTTTTCCTTCTTCTCTTTGTGGTGAGAAGAAGATTTCTTCTCCTTCCCTTTGTTGGAGGAGCTCTTCTTCTTCTCCCTCCTCTTGGTGCGGGACTCTTCCGATGAAGTGCTCCCGTGGCTTGTAGTGGGCTTTTCGCCGGTCTCCATCTCCTTCTTGGCGTGATCTCCCGACATCACTTCGAGCGGTTAGGCTCTAATGAAGCACCGGGCTCTGATACCAATTGATAGTCGCCTAGAGGGGGGCTGAATAGGGCGAAACTGAAATTTACAAATATAAACACAATCTACAAGCCGGGTTAGCGTTAGTAATAAAGAAACGAGTCCGCGAGAGAGAGGGTGAAAACAAATCGCAAGCAAATGAAGAGTGTGACACGCGGATTTGTTTTACCGAGGTTCGGTTCTTGCAAACCTACTCCCCGTTGAGGAGGCCACAAAGGCCGGGTCTCTTTCAACCCTTCCCTCTCTCAAACGATCCCACGGATCGAGTGAGCTTTCTCTTCTCAATCACTTGGAACACAAAGTTCCCACAAGGACCACCACAAGTTTGGTGTCTCTTGCCTCAATTACAAGTGAGTTTGATCGCAATGAAAGAATCAAGAAAGAAGAAAGCAATCCAAGCGCAAGAGCTCAAAAGAACACAAGCAAATCACTCTCTCTAGTCACTATGGCGTTGTGTGGAATTTGGAGAGGATTTGATCTCTTTGGTGTGTCTAGAATTGAATGCTAGAGCTCTTGTAGTAGTTGGGAAGTGGAAAACTTGGATGCTATGAATGGTGGGGTGGTTGGGGTATTTATAGCCCCAACCACCAAATGTGGCCGTTGGGAGGCTGTCTGCTCGATGGCGCACCGGACAGTCCGGTGCACACCGGACATGTCCGGTGCCCCCGCCACGTCATCACTGCCGTTGGATTCTGACCGTTGGAGCTTCTGTCTTGTGGGCCCGCCTGGGTGTCCGGTGCACACCGGACAACTCCTGTTCAGTGTCCGGTGCGCCGGAATGGGCGCGCCTGCCTTCTGCGCGCGCAGAGCGCGCATTAAATGCGCTGCAGGTAGCCGTTGGCGCCGGATAGCCGTTGCTCCGGGGTTGCACCGGACAGTCCGGTGCACACCGGACAGTCCGGTGAATTATAGCGGACTAGCCGTTGGAGTTTCCCGAAGCTGGCGAGTTCCTGGGGCCGCTCCTCCTTGGTACACCGGACACTGTCCGGTGTACACCGGACAGTCCGGTGAATTATAGCGGAGTCGCCTCTGGAAATTCTCGAAGGTGGCGAGTTTGAGTTAGAGTCCTCTGGTGCACCGGACATGTCCGGTGGCACACCGGACAGTCCGGTGCGCCAGACCAGAGGTGCCTTCGGTTGACCCTTTGCTCTTTTGTTGAATCCAAAACTTGGTCTTTTTATTGGCTGAGTGTGAACCTTTTACACCTATATAATCTATACACTTGGGCAAACTAGTTAGTCCAATTATTTGTGTTGGGCAATTCAACCACCAAAATTAATTAGGGACTAGGTGTAAGCCTAATTCCCTTTCATATATAATGTGTGCCAAAGTACAAACTATAAATGACTTATTCCCAATATCACCAAGAAGTAATGATCACACTCCCGTGAAATTATCCTTCAAGTGGTATTTTGACCTTAAAAATATAAGTGTGTATCTCCTACAAGTATTCCAAACTTGTATCTACACTTTTAGGGGGTCACTCTATAACTTGATACTTCGAGACTAACACCTTTTTCAAGACTATCATATGTCATTAAAAGGAAAATGGAATCCCCGAAGAAAGGCAACATGCTTCAAATTTTAAGATTTCAAGAACAATTGATATCAAACATAGTGGTATCAACTTCAATTGGTATCAAAATCATTTAGTATCTTTTACATGCTCTATCCATGCATTATATAGATTAAAATCTCGTTCCTTTAATTCACCCAACCACTACGCATATAGTTCGCCATTCATCATATGCATGCATACATATAGGGGAATTTTAGTCTATATAATGCAAAACTCAAATTATTTTGTGACATATTTCTTATGGCAAAGGGGATATTCATATCAAAGGAGGAGATAAAATCACAAAGTTTCACCCATCTGAGTGCTTAATGTCTTCGTTTTTGGTGTTTGATTCCAAAGGGGAAACGATATAGAACCAAAAGCAAGCCCAACCCATATGAAATACTGAAACCACAAAATATTCAAAATTTTATTGTAGTTGATATCTAACTTACAAGTGGTATTTTGTGGAAGTCTTATTTTGATATGGGGATAATGTAAAGGGGGAGAAAAAATAGAATGAACTTTTATAGAGGGAGAATGTCACCCTATTTTGTGAAATGGTCTAATAAAGAAAGTGGATTATAGAGTTAGGGGAGACTTATGTCCATAATACCACGCAATGGGGACAGTTAGCAAGGCAAAGATAGTTTTCACCTAAAAATCTATTATTGGTATATTTTTTTATCATATGACCATGCCTTAGCATTTGCATCCTAACAAGTAGATTATATTTGTACATTTTAGTTTTTGTTATTTGCTTGCATTAGTTGTATTGCCATTAAGCACCAAAAAGGGAGAGATTGTAAGGAAAAAGAATCGACACACATTAATAGTTAAAGTTTTAGTGTTTTATGATTATCTTAACCATTTGAACTAACAATATTTGCTAGTGTTTTTCGTTATAGTTTTCAAAAGATGAAAAGTGGAATTAAACTAAGGCAAAGACGTGATCCAAATGATCAACACCTCAAGCTAGACATTAGAAGGCATGATTAAAAACCTTCAAGTACATTCAAGAGTCCAAGACACAAGATGGAAGAAGCCTTAATGAAGACACACAAAGAAATAAATAAAAACAGACCGCTCAGCAGTAATGGATGTGTCCGATGAGGCATTGTATAAACCACCATATACGAGTGGTACTGTACAAAAGAAGGGTTGCTACAATAGAGTACACTAGACATCACATTGAACGAGGCACTAGATACAACACTTAGAGAAGAATGCAACATGCTTGGGGGAATCTACAAGGCATAAGATGTGCTCGGTGTACCATGGATAGGGTACTCAAAGAGGGTTGTAAGCTGATAAGAGAGAGCTCTAACGCATCGGACATGTCTAGTGTAACACATGTCAAACCAATATATTCCTTTAATTAAACAATCGACGATGATTAGTTCCAATGGCTATCTAGTGGACAAGCACTAACATGTATAGTGTGGGCACTAGAGTGTCCGATGAGTGCGCTGAACTTTTATGACACTTTCAACGGCTAGTTTTGGACTTGGGGCTATATATACCACCCAACTGAACATTTGAGGTGTGCGTGAGCTAAGAAACATTGCAAATGAGTTAATAAGAGACATTCCTAGTAGCTCTAGACACCCAAGTACTGAAAGATTACTCGACGATTAGCATAGTTGCTTTGTAGAGTGCTTAGGTTAGTTAGGATATTGCATATAGAGCTTGATATAGGTTTAGGCCTAGTGTTAGAACACATCTTATCCCTTAGAGCTTGTGCATAGCATTGTATTGGTTGTACTAGAGGAGATTGTAGTCTTGCAAGATCATATTAGTTGTATTTGTGGTGTGGTTGCCATCATGTACTTAAGGAAACAAGGCCCATGGTGATTTGTCTAGAAACTCAATATTAAATATATTTGTCGGGGACCATAATTAGGGGTACCCCCAAGACTCCTAAATCTCAGCTGGTAACCCCCATCAGCACAAAGCTGAAAAGGCCTGATGGGTGCGATTAAGGTCAAGGCTCGGTCCACTCAAGGGACACGATCTCGCCTCGCCCGAGCCTAGCCTCGGGCAAGGGCAGCCGACCCCGGAGGATCTACGTCTCGCCCGAGGGCCCCCTCAAGCAACGGACACACCTTCGGCTGCCCGAGGCCCAGTCTTCGCCGAGAAGCAACCTTGGCCAGATCGCCACACCGACCGACCGTATCGCAGGAGCATTTAATGCGAGGATCGCCTGACACCTTATCCTGACGCGCGCTCTTCAGTCGACAGAGCCGAAGTGACCGCAGTCACTTCACCGCTCCACTGACCGACCTGACAAGAAGACAGCGTCGCCTGCGTCGCTCCGACTGCTGTGCCGCTCGACAAAGTGAGGCTGACAGTAGCCAAGTCCGGCCTCGGGCACCATAGGAAGCTCCGCCTCGCCCGACCCCAGGGCTCGGCCCCCGTCTCGGCCTCAGACGACGAACTCCGCTTCACCCGACCCCAGGGCTCGGACTCGGCCTCGGCTCCGGAAGACAACGGACTCCGCCTCGCCCGACCACAGGGCTCGGACTCGCCCTCGGCTCCGGAAGACGACGGACTCCACCTCGCCCGGCCCCAGAGCTCGGACTCGCCCTCGGCTCCGGAAGACGACGGACTCCGCCTCGCCCGACCCCAGGGCTCGGACTCGGCCTCGGCTCCGGAAGACGACGGACTCCGCCTCGCCCGACCCCAGGGCTTGGACTCGGCCTCGGCTCCGGAAGACGACGAACTGCGCCTCGCCCGACCCCAGGGCTCGGACTCAGCCCTGGCCTCAGACGACGGTCTCCGCCTCGCCCGACCCGGGGCTCGGACTTGACCTCGACCTTGGAGGACAGACTCGACCTCGACCTCGGAGGAGCCTCCGCCTCGCCCGACCTAGGGCTCGGACCGACCACGTCACAGGGGGGCCATCATTACCCTACCCCTAGCTAGCTCAGGCTACGGGGAACAAGACCGTCGTCCCATCTGGCTCGCCCTGGTAAACAAATAATGATGGCGCCCCGCGTGCTCCATGACGACGGCGGCTTTCAGCCCCTTACGGAAGCAAGGAGACGTCAGCAAGGACTCGACAGCCCCGACAGCTATCCTTCCGCAAGGCTCCAGCGCTCCTCCGACGGCCACGACATCACATGAACAGGGTGCCAAAACCTCTCCGGCTGCCACGATGGCATGTACTTAGGGCGCTAGCTCCTCTCTGCTAGACACGTTAGCACACTGCTACACCCCCATTGTACACCTGGACCCCCTCCTTACGCCTATAAAAGGAAGGTCCAGGGCTCTCTTACGAGAAGGTTGGCCGCGCGGGGGAACGGGATGACGCGTAAAGTCTCTCGCTCTCTCCCACGCGGACGCTTGTAACCCCCTACTGCAAGCGCACCCGACCTGGGCGCAGGGCAACACGAAGGCCGCGGGTTTCCCCTTTTGCCTGTCTCCCCTTTTTGCCCCCCTTCGTGCTACGTCTCGCGCCGACCCATCTGGGCTGGGACACGCGGCGACAATTTACTCGTCGGTCCGGGGACCCCCCGAGGTCGAAACGCCGACAATATTGCATAGAATCTAGGAGATGCCAAAATTAGAGCACCACTAGCACACAAAGAAAGTCTAGAGATATCCAGGGAATTGACTGATCAAAAGCTTGGTCCTCATGTGGGCATCCTTACCATGTGTGGTACTCCAATGAGGACTAGGGAAAGCTTGCATGCTTCTCAATATCTTAGTAAAAATAGTAGATTCGCCTATGAGAGTTTGTATCTCTATCGTACTTAAGCTTCTACACTTATAGTATGTATTTTAGTTGTGTACTTAGCTTAGTTGATAGGTTTGGAAACTAAGTTGCATAACTCTTTGCGATAGAGATAGCACCACTTAGTCAAAATTGTAGTTGCACATAGATAGTTTATTTATTGCTTAGGTTTTGACTAGGCAAAAAATGGAGGCCATACTTTAGTGAAATATATAGATTGCCTAATGCACACCTTAGGCGTCGAGGTGTCTTGTATGTTCTTTATTGTTTGGTAAGAATCAAATGGTCTATTTTTCACAAGTGCCTCCAACAAAGTGCTGATGCTTTTGTAAAAGGAGGGTGCGAACAATGCTTAGTTCAAATGGTTAGTAAAATAAAACTATTAAAGTTGTGTTTTATTTGCTAAAGTCAATACTTGAAAATAACATAATAGAGCATAATCAAGATGTGGATATTCAAGAATAGCCTATGAGGTTATTCAGAAACTATTTTTCCATAATATGAAGTGGATGTCCAGCAGAGTAAAAAAATGCTAACAAGTAGCTCAAGCTACCCTAACCGTTTTTCATCATTATTCTACAAAATAAAAATGTCATTGTTGAGAGATATCCTACTCATAGAGACAACAATATTGGTGAGTCCCATATGAACAAATTGGTCATAAATTGATTTACAACATAAGATCATGGATTTATGAACATAGCCAAAGTTGTCCTCGTCAATGTTTATATGTGGAGCTAGAAAGTTAATTAAGTAATTAGGAGTTGGCCAAGAAGACATAGACTATTATTGTGAAGGAATATGGGGGTGCTCTTAACTACTAAGAAGAATGGTAAACCTTGTGGAATAGAAGGCACATAGCTTGGTACATAGAAGGTGGTAAGAATCACCCAAACAAGGAAATAAGTTTTGTAGGGGGTCATAGATGAGACGGCCAACAAAAACACAAGAAAGCATAATATATCTTGGATTATTTAGTTGTGGTAAAAGGATTAATTCTCCTTGAGAATGTCGATTACCAAGGATGTTGCACATTTTATTTTTAGTTTACTATTAAATCAAGTTTTCAAACAATTTAAAATTTTACTAGAGATGCATATAGACATGGTATATCATGCCTTAAATTTCATTGTTGAACTTGGACTGTATAAAAGCAGTATAAAACACTTTTTCTTGAAGAATGGAATGATTTCCATACAAAATTTTGTGGGCGTGTCAAGTAATCACCTTCAAACATGGTAAAGTAACTAGTGAAGATAGTTATGATCTAATGAGATTGTTTAGAAGTGATGGAGGTAGCCTAGAGGAAGAAACCTTCTAGGTTGTAATATCTTTATAACATGTTCAAAACAATGTAGGGAAGGAAGCCTGAAACTAATATCCAGAGGGCCATCATAGCTATCTCAAAGAATCATAAATGACGAGTCCTTTTAGGATCCTGACCTGATGGAAGAAGTCCCAAATAAAGACACTCCAACTAACCATGCAAAATGCAAAAGTTTTCATGGAATTCTCTAGCACAAACATGGGTACAAGGTGGCAAACAAGACCCTTTCTATGCTAACAACATTGTAGGTGCAACACTAGTCAAGGCTAGGACTCTAGGCTCTATTTTTATTGTAAATATTACTAGTGCAAAGACTATTCACATGATCTAGAAGGTACGCTATTAATGGTACGTGTCCTTCAAGATCACTAGAAAGGCATCCTATATATGGCCTCATTTCAACGATAAGGAGGTAAGTCAAATATATTCAAAATAGACCAAGATGTATCTCACTTTGTATCTGTTTATCTAAATTCATCTAGAGTTGATTTTGACTCTAGGTCTACTATTTTTGTGTTGGATCAAAGATTTCCCAATAGTTCCTTCAACATGGAATGAAAGAAATCAACATATGGTTAGAATGGTAGATGGATTCCAAATACTCATAGATAATATTCCTCCATAAAAGAAATAGAAGTTATCTAGACCCCAACTAGGGGGTCATCATGGACACATTAGAATAATTGTAGGCTATGGCCTCACATGGGGTGATGATTCACTATGGAGTACGCTAGATAATCTCACTTGTATATGAAGGACCAATGCTAAGGGCAGGCCAATGCCCTAAAATTATATTTTTGTTGACACCTCAAAGTACAAAGTCATAAACTGAAGGTCACCATACATATATGAACCAATGCATGTAGTGCAAGAGGATTGTCCAAAGGCCATGAGTGTTCACCGCTAGATGTTGTTGTAATTAAATGTCTGCTCTGTCAAACTATAGGCTTAGGTAGTGGTTATGAATGCCATGAGGTGATGTTGTCTAAGATAATCAACTAGTAACTCTAGAATGATAAGAGCAGGAATCACATGTAGGCCCAAGTCTAGGATTTGGGTGGTGACTAGTGAGTGCATTCTTGCCTACCAACAGGAGGGGAAGGGTATATCCCCCATGCTTAATAAAGATGTTAGGTGCAAAGGGACAGAAATGGATGGACCCTACCCTAACTTCCTAATCATATGCCTTATTGGGATATGGGGCCAACCGAAAAGCATGCATGTCACATTTTTATGGAGAAATGCTACATGCATAGCATCATAAGACAATAGCCACATTATGTGATGATGCCCCAACTAAGATGATGGGGAAACAATATGACCAAATACTTTGGCCAATTGAAATCTTGTGCCTAAACCGTAACATCATGTACTTTTTAAACAAAAATGAATAATGTGTCAATAGTTTATATCATCCTAAATTAATAAATTTATTTCATATCCGCTTTTTCTTCGCATATCTATATTTAAATCTAGATCCAAAAAGTAATCCTCCTTCACGCTAAACCAAAGAGTCTAAAAATGAAAATAGGTCTAAATAATAAGAAAATGTTGTGCCCTACTCAATTCAAGAAAGTTTGTCCAAAGAATATAACTGAGCTAATTTCACGTTCAAATGGCAAAACCATGTTCAGTGCCTAGAAACTCCCAAGATAGTGCAACCGAGATTTAATATAACACAAATAATGTGGCACTACACTTAAAAATGACACATGATTATCATATGTTCTTGCCTTCCATAGATAAATCCTTCAAGGAAATGGAGAGTGTCTTCCTTCTTTATCCTTAGATGTACAATTCTATCCTTGAAAACCACATGTTAACGTTAACAGGGAGGTCAACCATATGGACCACTTTTAGGTAATTTCCTTTACAGGTGTGGATTGCAAATTGAACTATCCACAGAAATAGAGGCATTTTCCATGGGAGCTTCATAAGCTAGCCCCTCCATTTCCAAAGGCTACTAAAAATGGCAACCACATGTGAAATAATCTTATGTGTGTCCACTAGTACATAATACAGCCTCTAGCCTGGTTTGGAAACCCCATTAGTTCTAATTTTTAACTGAGACTGTGAATTCAGGACTAAAGGCCTCTCCCTTTAGTCCTGTGGGTCACTAAACCGAGACTGAAGTGCACCTTTAGTTCCAATTGGTAACACTATAATTTTTCATCTACCACCACCAAACTTGGTTTATTGGGCCATATGAGATCCAATATAAAGGTTTTGTGCCATTTCAGGTTTTTTAAAGGTACACTCGGTTCAACCTCTAATTACTTTGTACCGTCACACAAAAAATATTTAAAATATAGAAAATAGCAAACAAACTCTAGAAAATCTAAAATTTAGCGTTTCTTTAACTTGTGGTAAGTAAAAGCATTAAGAAAAATTTGAGGTGAGTACGACACCAAAATACAAGTAAGTTATGAAAACATAGTTTGGCCCATAAAATCACTACCGGAATCAGCTTCTTTGCTGAGTGTCTGAAGCACTAGGTGAAGCCTGTAAAACACTCGGCGAAAGCTTTGCCGAGTGAGACACTTGGCAAAGAAAGCTCAGCGAATTGTATATCGGCAACAGCTTCTTTGCCGAGTACTTTTTATCGGGCACTCGACAAAGTCTTTGCCTAGTGTCACTCGGTACTCGACAAAGAAAAGTCGCCGTCACGGCACCAGGTAACGGCGACGGAGCCTGTGCCGAGTGTCACAAAGGTGTAGTTAGGGTTCCATGCATGTAATGACACAACTACTTTATGAAGCATGCATGTTAAGTTAATGTCAAAATGGCTTGAAAAGTTTTCTGCAAGCATATGTACACCCAAACTATGGCCCACACATAATCTTAGATTTTTTATAAAAGCAAACAAAAGTGGCTTTCACTTGCTCTTAAGTATTTTTAGGCTGCTTTAGAGGTTTTTATGTTGGTGGCTTCTACATGGTATCATATCATGAAGCCAAAGCTAATAAGGTGAGACCCTACCACACTGGAGAATGGGGCTTCCATTCATCAACATGTGTTCTGGTTGTTCTAAAACCGATATCGATACAAGAATTAGTATTGGTTTTAAATATGGAGTTCGTGCAAAGAAACTTAGTACTGGTTGGTGTCTCCAACTAGTACTAATATCAAGTCTTTAGTACCGGTTGAAGACACTTAACAATACACATATGCAGAGATATCTTTAGTACAAGTTCTAGCAAGGAATCGGTACTAAACTTTAACTCTTTAGTACTAGTTAGAGACACCAACCAATACTTAAGATCCTCAAGCAGGTGCCAAAAATAGAGACACCTTTAATACCGGTTTTAGCAAAGAACTAGCACTAAAAGGCTATTCTCCATTCTCACCCAAATACTTTAGTAGCGGTTCTTAGTACCGGACCATGCAACTAGGACTAAAGCTTGACACATTTTGTTCGCAATGCCTAGTATTGGTTGGGAATCTAGTATTATAGCCAACATGGTTATTAAAATGTTAAAACAACAAACGTTAGGAGCCACCTTTTCAACATTTAAACATTGAAACGAACGTTCAAATGCATGTCGTATTAGACTTGACATAAAATGGCAGGATATGATATATTCATACTTGTAAGTTGAGTTCACAAAACAAATAGCATAAAAGGAAATGGATCAAGTTCAACCACACAAGTTATGCAACATGTAAGTTAGAACTTGCATCTAGGAACATTAACCATCATCCAACTCATCAATTTCAAGAGCACGAGCATCCATGTATGGACCATCATCATATTTTCCACTATTGTTTACTTGCAACGCTAGAGGCGGTGGCGCTTGGAAGAGCTAGAGGAGGTGGCGCCGCCTAGTGGAGATGCGGATTGCGGAGGTCAGTGACGCTCTAAGAGGCAAGCAAAAGGAGCTGAAGGCTTGCAGATTAACCTGGGAGCTAATGTGCCTCACAATGACAGGCCTTTGAGAGGCTCAATACACTAAAGCACTCAAAACATAAGCTAAATGCCCAAAGACAATTAAATGACACTAAACAAACGTTTAAATGTGTTTAACGAACGTTCTACGCTATGTAATCAAAGCATTCGGGCGCTCCAACTCATAACACATTTAAACATCACTTAAATGATGTTATAATAACCATGATAGTCGGTTCCCAACCAATACCGATTGTTTGTTCTCTAGTAGTATACCAAACAAGTGCTTTGAAGTGGGGAGTGAAGCTATCCAAACTTGTTGCTCATTAAAGAGGCAATTATTACTACTTTCTACACATAATATTATCCAAGAAACTATTTAGGCCATGTTTGAATGCACTACAGTTAATAGTTAGTTGCTAAAATTAGCTGGAGAAATTCAAACAACCCAAATAATAGTTTCGCTATTAACTACTTTTAGTTGGAGACATCTAAACACCCCTAGCTAATAGTCTAGCTAACTATTAGCTACACCACCCTCAACTATCCATTAGTTATTATTTGGTTCAACCTAGCTAAAATTAGCTACTAGTTAGCCAACTATTTGTTAGTTAGCTAATTCCACTGGCAACTTTTTATCTAGCAAACTATTATTTCTAGTGCATTCAAATGTGCCTTAGTTACTACTTGTCGGTGATCAGATCCTTGGGCCCCTAGGGGACCATGGGTGAGAGCGAAGATAGCGAGAAGCCTGCCCAGATGAATCTACCCTTGGATGACCCTTGTGCACTGCGCTCGGGGTCGGACGAAGTGAAGCCTGGAAAGGGGGTCAGACGAACCGCCAGGGAGCCACTTGAGTGGAAGGTGTTTCTAGCCGTAGGACTTCTCTTGCCATCAATACTACGCAGACCACATTAACTATGTCTGGCACCGAGCAGTAGTGTAGGAAAGAGTCGGTCCGCCTCCCACTCATGAAATACGAGTCCTAGGCCTTAGCCCCACTCATGACCTATGGGCCCTAGGCCTGAGTCCCCGACGCTCTACGAAGCACTCAAGATGACGAGGGAAAGCCGTAGGTCAGGCCACGAAGACCAAGGGTCAATGTAGGAAGAGATGACACAAGAAGTAATGATGATGCTCGGATTCCTGTCGTCGGCACGCTTCACCAATAGTCTTGAAGAGGCATGACCAGATATTTATGCGGGAGCGAATAACGACACACGACAAGGTGTTTGTTGTGGGAGAACTATTCCATTTTACCCGCGTAATGATTCCTCTGAGTGAAGATATCTATAAGTGGGACCTATAAAAGGAGGGTCGACCCGACGAAAGAGAAGTGAAAACACTCGATACGTAGACCCTTTAGCCAAGAACCCTTAGAGACTTGGGATCCTTCCGTCTCTCACCCGCTAGTAACCCCTACTATGAGCAACAAAGTGTCGGTAGTGCGAGCCACCGAAGACTGAAAGTAGGAACGCTCTGTCCGAACTAGTATAAATCTTGTGTCCACTGATCACATCATCCGAACCCAAAATGCACATACACAATTTTACTTGTTGGTGCTGGTTCGAAACACCGACACTACTACCATGGACTTGACTTTTGGTCGATTCCATTGTTGTCGACACAGACGTGTGTGAACAGAGTGTGAGAACAGAGAGTACGTGCTACTAGAAAAATTAAAAGAAAAGGCTATTCGAATATATTTTTTTTCCAGAGCGGCATTTTATGTCATGAACTTGACCTTTAATTTGCCATGTTGAGCGACCGAGATGTTTTACTCATTTGTTCATAATGAAAATGCTAAACTGTTGTCGGTCACAGCGCGCGGTTTTGCTGGTCTTCGTTGGTCGCCGGCGGGCTTAGGATCTTGTCGCGTGAGCCGGAGGAGGGGTGGGCAAGCCGCATGCGGGTGCTACGGTGCGAAGAGCCACACAAATCCAAGGCACAAGCACAACGCACGCAGGCCGCCGACTAGGGCTGCAAACCGGAACGGCAGCAGCGACGACCAAAGGCACGGCTCGGCTCTCGAGGTTGCTTCTCGGTGCAGGCAGGCCCCACGTCGTACGTCCACCACCTGAGAGGACAAATGTCGGGATCGGGCGCGGGAGTGGGGCCCCCCCACACTGGTCGTCATTTCCTCGTTCGGCAGTCGCCGCTCTCCCCTTTTTGTAACGGGATACGGGAGACCCGGCCGGCTGCTCCCTCGTCCACTTTGCATTCGTCAGTCGTCACGCAGTCCACCACTCACTCGCTCGCTCACTCCGCGTAGCCCCTCCCTCCCTCCCTCCCCACGAGCCCTCCGCAATGCCGATGCGCCCTGCAGCCTCTCCGTCGCCGACGGGCCACCGAGCCCCGCCGCAGCTCCCGCTGCTGCTGCCGTCGGCCTTGGTGCCCATGAAGAAGCGGCGGACGCCGCGCAGGGCCAGGCCGCCGGCCACCGTCCCCGTCCCCGTCCCCCCTCCGGCGGCCGCCGCTCTGATCCCAGTTCCAGTCCCATCCGCCCCATACCAGATCCCCGCGCCCCCAGCCGCCGCCGCGGCTCTCGATGCCCATTACCTCATGCTCCTAGCCCACACCGTGGTGTCTCAGGCCGACGCGGAAGAAGCAGCACAAGCCTGGTCTCCTTCTCCTCCCGCGGCTCCCGTGGGCGAGAAACTCTCCTCCTCCCCGCCACCGCTACCTCCGTCCGCCGCGGACGAGGAGAAACCCCACGCGCCGCCGCCGCCGCTTCCTCCTCTAGCCGTGGACGAGAACCCGTCGTCCTACTCCATCTCCATGTACCATCATGGGCATGGCCACGCCGCCACCGAAGAAAGTGCGGAAGACTGTAAGGAAACCGCTTGTCCCCAACTCGGAGGGAACGCCGGCGGCGGCAGCTCGAAAGGAGACCAACGCGGCGGAGGTGTGCCTTCGCCTGCCGCCGGAGCGTCGCCGCCGCGGCCGGGGAACGAGGACGACGAGGAGCTGGAATTGGGCGAGATTCCGCCTGAGAAGAACCCGGCCGCTGACTGCAATGCGGGTTCTGCGCATGAATCCTCGCTGGGGCTGGGCAAGGAGGAGGCGACGGGTGGCAGTGGTCGTCATGCGGCCCCTGTGCATGCGGCTGTGACTGAGATGTCTGCTGCGGAGCAGAAGAGGGTGAGGGAGGTGTTCGTCGGCGGGATCAGCAGGGACGCCGGGGAGGCGGACGTCCGGGCGGCGCTCTCGGCGGCGGGTGAGATCACCGAGGTCCGCATGATCAGGGATAGGACGACGGGCAAGAAACACAAAGGCTACTGCTTCGTGGCCTACCGTGACGCCGCCATGGCCAGCAAGGCCGTCGCCGAATTCCCCAGTGTGGAGGTTGTGCTAGCTTGCCCCAATTGCTTCTTTTCCATCATATTTCCCGCTCATCAGCTCTGCCCGTTTTATGGTAACTAGCTAGTAGGTATCACATTCACACCATAATGACTCACAACATCATTGGTTTTGCACCCCTCTTGAATTTTGATCGTTAGATACAACAATGGACTAGACGTCATTGAGTAATTCCCGCCATTGGAAGACCACTACTTTGGGTTTGTTTCGTAATGCAGTTTTGAAATACTAAAATTTTGAAATACCATAGTTTAGAATGGTATATTACATAAATACTACAGTATCACCTTACCACATTATTGCTGAAAACTAAGATGTGTTTGATTCCATTATAAAACCAAAGTATTCATAGAGAGAATAAAAGAAAACCGAGATCCTCAGTGGAGTTTTCAAAACTCCAAAAATATCATAGTTTTAGATAAACTATGGTATTTAAAATAGTGTTTTACCTGTATCAACCAAACACCTTTTAGCTTTCCATACCACGGTATCATCAAATACTATAGTATTTACTACAACAACAGGCATTCAGAACAATCCCTCATCCACATTCGCCACGTATTCACCCCACGAACTTCTCTTAATTTAAATTAGTCTCTTGACATATTAAAATTCTATTAACATTCAAAGTATATATTAGTATAAATAGCAAACTAAACTAAAGTAGACGTCTCTTATAATTAAATTTTTTGTTTAATTTATATTTAATTTGATATAATTAATTTGCATTTGTCTCCAAATATTGTATATTTTAACGGGGATGAATTCTTATGGACATAAATTTCCTGATGAGGATGGAGATAGAAGAAAAAGCTCTCTCGTGATCGTTCATTCCACGTTGACTTTGTTGTCTTGACCAAAAAATAGTTCTTGTGAAATGTTGGTTAAATTTTATAAAATACCGTTCAAAATATCCACACGTTCTGGATATGTAGCTACGACGTTAGCAAGATATGCCCACGATATATATAGAAATAGTTTTTTAGTGGAATTATTCACTAGTACAAAGAAGCTTTACAGTGGCGATTTTAAATCTATTTATAATGACGTTTTTCAATATCGTCAGTGCTATATTTTCATTGACAGTTATTTTAGAACCACTAGTGGAAATGTTATTTTCAATGGTGGTTTTCTTAACCAACCGCCGATAGAAACAGAATTCCACTGACGGTTTGCTTAATAATAATTCCTACAAGTGGTTTTCTTTATTAAGCTGCTAGTGGTAGTTTTACCGCCTTTTACAAATTTTCAAACAAAACTGAATATATATATATATATATATATATATATATATATATATATATATATTGATATTGAAAATGTGGCTAAAATTGAGCAAGAATGAACAAAAATTGTCAAGAAAACATAAACCAACCTTTCTTAGCAACCTGCTTCCAAAAAGTAAAGATGAAAATCTTCTCCTTTGTATTTTGTGAAATCTGAACCTCTAAAATCGCCTTCAATGAAAGTTGGCTGCGAACTACATCTCTTGTCGGGGAGGACGAAAGGGTATTTATACTACAAAGGTCACTGACGGTTTTCTTAACACAACCACCAGTGTAAATCGTCCGTTTCCACTTGCGGTTGGTGTAATGAAACGTCGGTGAAAACGATATTGTCACTGGCTGTTCCATTACACGCACCAACCGCGCGCCAGTGGAAATGGATGATTTTCACTAGCGGTTGTGTTAAGAGAACCGTTAGTGAAAATAGGTTTCTACTGGCGGTTCCTTAAGCTGAACCCGCCTGTTTATTTTAACTAGCGCGCGATAACTAAAACCACCAATGAAAATTTGTGCGTACCATAGACTTAGAACTCTTTTCTACTTGTGATTGTTGATTGTTGTTGAGCTTTGTTTTGCCTTTCTGATCTCCTGCATGCTCCATGTCAATATTGACTGTTGCCTTGCTTTCTGAAACACCATCATCAGATTTGTGGGAAACTGTGCCGAGTTGCTGTCGCTGAAGGGGATGAAAAACCCAATAAGTTTGCTCAAAGTGAGTGAGTTCTCTTCAAAATTCCAACCGGCTGTGTTATTCATTAGTTTCAGATTTATTGGTGTCATTTATAGTTTACCCATCTCAATCGTCCTATATATATATATGTCATCTACTATTTCGGTTTATCACAATGGTCTAACCATGTAAGTATAAAGTCTTTCCCAATTTTCTCTTGTGATAAAACTAAAGGCTATGCTGTTTTTGTGTGGCATCTATTTCACTAGCAAGCTAGGTTGTATTTTCATCCAAAGGGTGAACAACATTGGACTAAATAACAAGCACATACAATAGATTTTAATCTCCTAAGTGTTGTCGGATGACCTTTTTTATATTCTTATGCGACAAATTGACAGTGCATGGAACATACAATAGATGTATAAGACTTTTAGATATGTATATATTGGTGTATCTTATGTAATATTAGCCTAGTGTTTCATTCATTATGTGAATAATCAGTGGTCCTAAATGTGAATTATTTTTCTCTAACCTGGATAGTTAATTTTCTGTATTAGGACTGGAGCCTTTCTTTCAACTATTTGCAAATAATTGCAATTTGCAAATGGTAATATTGGATGGTTCTCTTTCATTATTAAGTAATCTTGACAGTACATCTTATTTTGGTTTAGTATTATTGGCTACAAATTCTGCTGCCCTAACGTTGTCTCCAGCACATATATGGTCGTGCAAAACACTGTTTGCACTATAGATAACACTGTTTGTAGTAGAGTGGAGTTTGAAATAGCTTGGATAGGGAATGAGATAAAAGAGCAGCTAGAAAAAGCCTTAGTATTATATGCAGATTTATCTTTTATGTCATGCTTCACTACAAGAATCGTCTTCTTTATCTAGTGCCACAATAGACACTCAGCAAAGGCTGCTTTGCATTCAGCAAATAGGATTTGGTAAAAAATTGACAAAGGCTCTTTGTCGAGTGCTATTTTATTGGGCACTCGGCAAATACTTTACCTAGTGCTGACCCGAAACTCAGCAAAGAAAAGTCATCGTAATGACGTGAGACGTTAACGGTGGCTTTGCCTAGCGTTGCACTCAGCAATGATTTATTACCAAGTATTACACATATATACTCATTTCTGGCACTAAACAAAAAATTAGATTTTATTCTTGGCCACAATATATAACTACTGTTTCCAATTAAAATCTATCAACCTTTAAAAGTCTTAACTGTTCATGTTTTTATCCCTGTTACAGGAGGTCCTATTATTCAAGATTATAACCCCATATATGAACATAGACAGCCTTCTCCAACACTGGTAAGCTATATATACTACTGCACTAGTGTAAAATTACTAATAATTGATTTTGCTGTAGTATAGGGTTTAATCTTGCCTACTGCAGGCTGTGCATCCTTCTTATATCACAAGCTGGGGTCCTCGTGCCAGGAATGACAATAACACTTATGCTATTCCAGCTTCAAGGTTATCTCAAATCCCTAAGCTAGCTATATCAGAGCGCATATGTAATAATGTTTTGCATTTCGGCGTAGATCGAGTAACATATTGTATTCAGTGGCGTATCCTGAGGGGTGGACACAGGGTGAGCCCCGGCCCACCCTCTGATTTTGATCATACTAAAGTATATAGTTTTTTAAATTATTTATAAAATTGAACAACCCTAACTTTAAATTTTAGATTCACCACTGATTGTATTCGTTTCTAAATTTATTTTGTCGTCTCAGCTATGTTGTGTCGCCCATTGTTGCTGTCCCAGCTGGATACTATACCCCAATGTACCATGAAGGAAACAGCATGTATCTGCCGCCACCACCAGGTAAACGACAGCCTGCTATCTTGTGCGAATCTGACTGCCATCTCTGATGTTCGAAATTATTTAAAATGTGCTGCTCTTGCTATCAGATTTGAATCATGGAGTAGCCGGACCATCGCGAAGAAGTGAGGTAAACTAAACCATCTCATCATATGTTGACATCTTTTTCAAGAGGAACGAAGATTGATTCAATTAACTAAACTACCTTATTTCATTTATTATGGTTCATGTTTCAGCGTCGAACTTAATTCATCAGTAGTAATTGTTGATCTTATTCCTTTGTTCAGATGGACCAATCTGGTTCTTGGAGGCCAGCTCGGCGGCCACGTAGAAGCAGACATTAACACAAAAAATGTAAGTGTCCCTATAGCCTATTTGCCCATCATTCGTTTCACGGCAATTTACATATTGTCCCATGGACTTGGATCCACAGGTTTACTACTGCAGTTAACGGACTCCTTTCGTAAATTCACAAGGAGGCCTTGGGTGCTTGACTCAAAAGGACGACACACACACCTGAACGCTTGTGTGGTGCTAGACTTGAAAGATTAATTCGGACTATATATCTGTGTATTCTATGTGCGTTTTGTACTAATTACTATACATCTGATCGACAAGAGATGCAAATTAAAGATTTTGCCTGTTTGGTAAGCACTGGTGCTACTAATAATCTGCTTAGGTTTCTATTAGCTTGGATGCCTTTCAATCTTGAACACCTAGTAACTAACAACAGATAATAGATTCAGATTTTTCAATCCCAGTAAGAAAAAAAAATGAACAACAGTTCAAAAGAATTAACAAGAGCTAGCTTAGGGTATGTTTGCATTATTGACTCCTTAATTCCCATCTCCTTTTTTTCTTTTTGCTAGAAATATGTTACCATTGCATAATCTCAATAATGATAGTATCAGGGAAATTGTATCTCCGAGCGTCACTTGTTAGAAAACAAAAAACACTCTTAAGTTCAGATATATAACTGACCAAATATGTCTGCTTTATTTACTTTCTATGGCATGCACTCTCTTGGTTCACATGTGTGTGGTTGATTCTCAAAATATCAATATACTAGCTAGCTAGCCTCTACGCTGGATAATCACCGAGGTAAGAAGTAGCTTAAGCTCCACTATACTACAATAATAATTCTACTTCATCATGAAACAGAATGACCTGCTAGAAAATGCGAAGTTAGTGTATCATGGCCATCTTGGACCCAATGATAACATATATGTTATTGATTCTATAAACTTTCGGACTGGTGCATTCTTGAATTAAAGCTGTTCGGACTGCTGCAACTGTAATCCATAGAGACAAAATACTATAAAAAAAACAGAAGCCGGTGGATTTAAGCCGTAAAGAACAGGCTTATGCATGCTGTCATCTCAAAAGGAGTTTCAGCAAACCAATGGATGGTGCCTTGTGGTTTGCTAGAGCGGCCATTTTTCTATATGATTAAGAAGTTCGGTCTAAATCGGACAGAACAAATAGAGAAGCACATGATTTTTGCAGTATAGTGGAGCTAAAGCTGTTGTGCTACTTCTCTATGATTTTCTAGTATTGAAAGTCAGCCAAACACAAGTCAACCAAGAAGGAGCATGTCATGTAGAAACTAAATTAAGTATGCATGCTAGCTGCAGTCTCCTGCCAATCCTTGCATGCAGATTTCTAATGATCTGCTGGAAGACAACAAAATCAACGTATACCAGCAGGGACGGAGCTGAGGGCCATGTTAGCTACTTGGCTAGATTGATGGTAGCTACAGGAACATAGAAAAGGCGGAGTACTAGCTACTGAATCTGCAAGATTGAGAGGAAGGAATGCCGTAATATAACTCGATCTCTACTAGGAATTAGAGGTGGCCCTAGCTAGCTAGGCTCTGATTTGTGGATGGTTGGTTATGTGACTTGCTCAGTAGTGGTGTTGTGTGGAGTGTGTATATACATATACCACAGCATCTACGTTCCATTACAAAGGCATTCATATATGGCCAAACGACGACTGTTCGATCGTATCAATTTACGCCCCTATGTATATTGTATAAAGAGTTCGACTCAAACTCTATTATAACACCTAATACAATTTACTAAATCATATCTTAACTAAACTTGCGCGTACGTATTCGACGCACACTGCTACAATATGCCCGTTGCTATCCTTTGGTACAGTTCCAAGCGACGGTTGATGAGATCACACTGCAAGAGGCTTCAGATTTGGGAGGGTTCAACAAAGTCATTGACCAAATAAGGCCATGCTAAGAAGTATATCTTCTTGCCTTTTTGCACTGATTCAGCCCACATGGAAGTTACGACCAAGCCAGCTTGTGGAGTGCATGCATGAATAAGAGAGCGGTGAAAACAATAAGCTAATTCTCAGCCAGCCTGATGGAGTCTAACCACTTAAGTGATGCTACTGTGCAGATCTGTTCCATGATACTATCATTAGTCCTTAATCAACATGTGTATGTCGTTGTGGAACAAACTAAATAAACTGGCCACAGTTTGTTTTGGTTGTACAAAACGCCATGTAGTGCTGGTCCATTTGACGAGCATTCACGTCTGTGGCTCGCCATTCGGCACCAAATAGAACTTGATGCATGTCATCCTCATCCCATGCCCAAGTCTTTGTGAAATCATTGTGCTACATCTCCTATTATTAACATTCACGACTTTCTCTTCTTGCAAGCTGCTTCTACCGAATAAGCCGGCAGACAAAACTAACAATTCTGTGGCATGCAAAAAAGTTGCACTTCATCCTAATCTATAGATTCGGCGCATCTTCCTGGTGCTTTCCATGCCTAAGCACGCACACAGTTGTGTTGTGGTAGACAAACACAATATACCCTCTCTCACACACACACAAACTCAAACGTTGAGCACAGCCTTCGAAAACTTCTCGTCCACGAACCAATATATATAGCTAATAACTACCACAAGAGGGACTTAATGTGCCCATCTTCTCTGTCTCATTTCACACATGAAGTATTTATCTATCTATATACATACACGATACTCATTCTGAGGGAGCAAGCAAATAAATGCAGTTATAAAATCATGAAGAAAGAGTATGTGAGGAGCGAGAGGACTAGTGTTCGTGTTTAATTTTTTTAGCTGAGCCATTATTTAGTTGGTTGCCATATATACGATGGGAAGGAAAGCTAAAAAATACAGACAGACCTACTACCCTCAACCATGCAGCATGCACACAGCTGGTATTTACTTAAAAAACAAATTAAACTCAAGGTATGTCGTCACAGAATATATTTTATTATTAGCGTGAAAGCACACTGAGTGTCCAACACCATGTCGATCATAGCCAGGGGCAGGATGATGAGGTCGGTTGAGAACGATGCCTCGTGCACGACGAAGGGCGCCCGTCAGAAGACCCTCAGGCATGACAATAACATAGAAGTTAAGTGATAATATATTAGACCATTTGATAAAAATAGTTTTATGATAATAACATGGAGGTTAAGTGATAATATGAGGAGTGTTCCAAATGACATGAATACCGAAAATTCATTTTGGCCACCCTAAAGGAGAGCTGGAGAGAATAAAGGGGTGGGGGACGGGACGCTAGGGCAAAGCGGGCATATCGACACGTCGGTGTGGAGAGTCGGTGAGTCCACTGTGAAATGACGACGGTGGGGCGACAACAGGCGTGGGATAGCGAGGGCAGGCGGCGATGCGACGGTAGATGATGACGACGAGGCGAAAAAGCAGTGGTGGCAAGCGACAGCCATTGCCGCATTGCGACGGCGTGGCGGGACCCTTGTGAGATAACGAGGGCAGGTGGCGTCATGGTGCCAAGGCAGAATCCCACTGATAGCCGACCCATCCGCTGGTGCGGACTATGATACAAAGTAGTTGTGTTATGTGTAGGATCTCGACGTGGCGATGAGCTGACGAGTGACGAGGAGGTAAGGTGGCATTGGCAGCGGGCGGGTTAGGTCACTGAACCGATCATTCAATGGTCGAAGGAGCGAGCGAGTCGTGACAGGAGAGAATCGAACAACTCGGGTGGGGAGTGGGTTGAGTAATGGAGCGCCGAGAAAAAGTTAGATCAAAGCCTAGTCTTCGTTAAATTTAGCACGACCTACTATATAAAAGTTTGTTTATTTTATTGTATATCTAAATATAGGTATAAGAGTTTATAAAAATTGAGGTGGGATCGCGGCCCCCATTGCCCATTCCTCGCGTCCACCCCTGCTCGACGGTGCTGGGAGGGCAGGCCGACAAGGATGGTGACAAGTCCTATTAGGGGCTGTCTGCAGTTGAGGTGAAGGTGGCGTTGAGAGCAAGTCGTGGCTTGACTATGGAAGTCGGTTGGCGCTTGCCTGGTGTGCAGCGACAACTTGCTCACGCCATTCGTTATGCGCGGGTCAGATTCATGGCCACCTCCAATGTCAACTGATTCTCTAACTGGACATCAATGATATTTTTCCAATGTCAAATAAAATATAGTGGTCTATATTCTCTCCAAAATCCTTCTCAAAATATACTGCAAATATTTTCCTAGTGATCCCCTCAACTTCTTTCCAGAAATACTACCCAAATATTCCACTCATATTTCTCCAAATATTTTCCTCTTGAGAAATACCTTCAGAATCATTTTTAAAATCCCTATAAATATTTTTTCATAATTTTCCTCATACTCATACGTATACATACGCCACTCATACGTATACATACGCCTCTGGTGTCATATAGTAAGCTCTACAAGCTAATTTCACTTATACATGACTAATACATGCTTATCTCTTACTAATCCTCGCCCCCTCCCACTAATCCTCGCCTCCTCCCCCTAATCTCCCCCACCTTGCCTATAAATAGAGGGGCAAGGGCCTCCCCTCAAGCCACCCCAAGCCATTTCATGGCAACTCACTCCCCCCCCACTCCCACTCCCACACAAGCACAAGGATCGTTCGATCGTTCGTCCACTTGTTCATAGTTTGTTCGTTCATCCGATCATTCGATCGTTCGTCTGATTGTTCATGGTTCGTTCGTTTGTTCGTCCGATCATTCAATCGTTCATCCATTCGTTTGTCCAAGTAATCTTTGTTCAGTCGTTATGCTGACGAAATTTTGATCGTTCGTTCATTCGATCATTCGATCGTTCATTCATAATCCCTATTCATCATTCATCGTTCGTTCAAACGGACTATTCATCGTTCATCGGATCGTTTATTGTCACTATTCACTATTCATCCGATCACCCAAATATTCAACTGCTCATCCATCATGCTGTCCAGCTCACCTAATACCTGCCAGACCAATATTCCAGTCATACGAACTCCAGTGACTGTGATTTTCCTTCCAGTAAGAACTTTCCATCTGGTCACCTATCCCAAATTTCTCCAACTTGAGCATGCTTAACTTTGAGATTCTTCCGAACCAGGCTTCCAAAAAGAAAGATGAACCATGTTTGTATGGATACGCCTTCAATCCTATAAAATCTATCCCAAGATACCACAGACCACCCGGACTAGAATACCACAGTATTTCAGCTATTTGGGTCTCGCTTTACTGTTATCTCATGTGACACAGTAGGTAGGAACAGTTGCCACCAACATAAACCCCTGCCCAAGAATAGCCCAGAAATAATTTCTGGCACTCCGCTCAGAAATACATTGATTTTCCAAATATATCTAAATATTCAAATTCTGGAATAATATTCGAGGAATATTTATTTTCCCTTTTCTTTTTATTCCTATTTTTTTATTCCGATGATTATAAAATCCAAAACTCCTCCATCCAAACTCAGATTCCAATAATTCTTTTTTTCTAAATTCTTATCAAATTACTCCCTATACAACCATGTCATCCCTTAAGCATGGTTCATATTCTAGAAAACTCCAAAAATACTTTTATCCCATATTCTGCTTATAATTTCTTTGTTCAGACTAAGTCAGACGATTCATTCGCCACTATTCTCACCAACAGTGAACTCTACCATACTAAACCACAGGTACCCAGCTATAAATACACCCAGCTACCCTCTCCCTCTCCACACACTCAACACCCTCAGCCAAGGCAAACCCCCACCCACTCACTTACCCCGCTCTGCCGGCTACACGCATAGTGTCGCTTCACCTCCAATCCACCCTCCTAGTAAGCACCTCCACTCCACCACCAGTAATATCACAACACCACATGACACAGATTCTGCTCAAGACTCTACTCATCCATATATCGCCATTCTAACCACTATACTAAATATTGTTGATATACTTGCTAGTTTGCATGTTTGCTTGTTCATGTTGCATAGTTATCGGAGCGTTCGTGTCATCTCGTGAAGGCCAGTTCTGCAAGTCTACGCCTGACGGTGGAGCCAGAAGCCAGTTCTGCGAGCTCTCACCCTTTCACCGGTTAAAGCACGGCAAGCTCACTGGATCCCTTTGATGCATAAATTACCTATGCTTTTCAACCACAACCCTCAGCCTATTATTTTATGCATGATATGATTTTGCTGCTAAGGGACATGTTAATATGGCCACCCAGCCTTAGAACTTTGCTACGATTCATCTTTATACTCCTCGACATTTTTGTTACAATTGTATTTGGGAAAAGGTGTGAGTTTTCAAAAAAAAATGTTTTTCAAAATGGGTATGATGAAGGGTTTTCACCCTTATCACCTTTGAGTGGGATGATCAGGGACTCCCTGGTTTGGGAGGGCCTTAAGGTGATGGCTCAGTCGGGTTAGGTGTGAGCATGAAGGATTGTCTCTCTCGCCTAAGGATCGGTTTGTCATCACTCCTTACCTATACTCTTATCAAGTACAACCACTCGAGACTGTATGGGCAGACGCTTGATCCGAACTTGCACGGTCTGTGCCCTAGGGTTATGATGGTTGAGGAGCACCGAGAGGACAAGGAGGGAGAATGTTTTGTCCTAGTTTGGGCATGGAGGTGGCCTTGTTCCTTTCGGTATAACCACCAAGGTAAAGTCGTGCAAGGGAAGAGAGAGTTTCGGATTCGGGTCTATTGGCCAAGAGATCGTAAAGCTGGACTAGTGGGTAAAGTGTACACCTCTACGCGGAGTTTAAAAACCTATTAGAATAGTCCGTGTCCACGGATATGGATGAGTCATGGCATGGATTTGACAATTAGTGTTTTGTTTTCCAAAAATGTTTTTGAAAAGTGGTTTTAAAAGGTCTGTGAGTTGAGCCGTGAGCTATGGTGGACGGGAAGTCCAGTAGCTGTTTCTGAAAATGAAAATCGATGGGAAACTGCTGAGATACATGGATGGTTTAGTCTAGGGGATTTTGTTCTATTTTGAAAAACTTCCTGCTCCTTTGGGAGAGGATGTGATTTGAAAAATATAAAATGTTTTACAAAATAACCCTGCATCAAATATTGCTCTTTCTACAAAATATCCTGAGCTCCACAAACTCCATGCATTATATCTAATTTCCCCATTCCATGGGTGAAGGTGGGCTACTGGGTACGTAAGTACTCACTCTAGTTTATTTGTTGTTTTTCAGATAAGGAGATCGTGGATCGAGTAAGAGTTACGGTTGTTCCCAACCATGCATGTGGCTGTTGGACCGCTGATTTGCTTCGCTGCGTATATCAGGCTGCTTCAACCCGACTCTGATGATATGTCCCGAGTTGTGGACCAAGTCTTAAAGTTGATTGCCACCTTTATAGGTTTGTCTCATTTAAGCAGATCTAGAACCATCTGATGTATAAATGTGTTTACTAGCCTCCTAGAACTAGTAATTGTATCACATTTGAATCCCAGAGGATTAGGACGCTTCACAGGTGGCCAACTCACCGAGTGGGCATGACCATATTGGTGGCTCGAAGCAAAAATTCAACAACTCGGAGAACCATCGCCAGGATGACGTCCCTTCTTCTTGGTGTAGTTGCATGTACCATTATCGCATGGCATGTTCTAGATGGTCAGAGGCCATCAAGACCTACTCCTTAGGTATGATCCTTTGTTGAAAAAAGAAGGATTTGCATTTATTGGTGAATACCAGCAGGTTTGTCTTGCCATCGAACCGTGGAAAGTCTAGATGGTGGAACTTGGGGGTGACCGTCGTTTGCGCTGGTGTGGCCACCTTGAACCCGATGGTCGTTCTAGTTATGGGGATGCTCTCCTGCTTCCATTAGTCTAGGTGTGTGATGGTGGCCTGGCTTGCTGTCTATTGTTGTTCTAGATGTCGTTGGATGGTTGTATTCATGGCATCCAAGGTTGCCAGATTTTGGTTGATCGTGTCCAGGGCTATGGCAACCGGATCAGTGTTTGTTGTGGAGGACATGGCGGCAAAGTTGGGTGGTAGTGGAACCTGGCCTCCATACACTTAGATGTTACAGTTGTGGCGATAGGGCGGGAATGGTGGCAGAACTGGCATGGGACCTTGGCTCCACAGGTGACGATCATCGGTGAGACGCCGTCGATCAATGGAGACAGCAAGGAGGGAGACCGAAAAAGCGGGGAGGAGGTGTCACTACAGGAATTCACTTAATTCCCGTCGGCCAGAAACCGACGGGAATAAGCCTAAACCGACGGGAATTACTTATTCCCGTCGGTTTAGGGCTTATTCCCGTCGGTTGTCAGCCGCCAGGCGTCCCTTGTCGGGGATAAGTTTATCCCCGTCGGCGGCTGACGGGAATTATTAATTCCCGTCGGCCACTAACTAGCCGACGGGAATTAAGGCTAACTCCCGTCGGTTCTCCAGGCCGACGGGAGTTATTAATTAATTCCCGTCGGTTCCCCAGGCCGACGGGAGTTATTAGTTAATTCCCGTTGGTTCCCCAGGCTGACGGGAATTAACTGGGCCGACGAGAGTTATTAGTTAATTCCCATCGGTTCAACTATAGCCGACGGGAATTAACTGGGCCGACGAGAATTACCCTATACTGCTACAAAAACATCACTAAATTAGGTCACTATTTCTGCACACATAACATATATCACACATAACATAAATCACAGATAACAACCACATTACAAACACATGCATTCATAATAAAATCACGCATTACAAACATAACATCCACCAACATTTCAAATATAAGTTCAACCACCACATCGAGTCAACGAGTACGACATAGTATTCAAATATAAGTACGACATATGTTCAAGTACGACCAAGAGTCAACGAGTTAAGAAACATGTTCAAGTATTTAGAGATAACCACCACTTGGGTGGTTAGAGCTTTGATCGCTGCCGCCACCACCACCAGGAGCAGGGAACGCGAAGAGCGAGTCAACAAATCCAGTCCCTGCTGCGGGATCAGACCCACTACCACCCGCTTCAGGCGTAACCTATGGAAGTTAGCAAATATCATCACGTTAAATGCAAATATCAAAAAAGTATACAAGTATATAAATTAATGGAGAGTTATCAAACGTACCCTATCTTCAGGTGCAGGTATATGTGTCGGAGGGGTGGTGAACTGTGGTGGTGGAACTGGTGTGTTTGCAAATTGGCTCCATTGTGGTGGTGGTGGAAAATTTGATGTCATGCCCTGTTGCTGCATTAACTTTTAAACACATATGTGTTACTACCAAAGATGTTGTATTGAAATATAATAATTTAGAGTTTGGATTATGTGTACTCACTTGATACATCGCTTGGTTATGTGCATTGCAAGCCTCCATAAATTCGCGTTGTTGTCTCATCTCTTCACGCATCCTCATAATCTCCATCCTCATAGAATTAATACTTACCTAACATCAAGCCACACATGTGATATTAAACTAACTCTAATCACACTCTAATCACATGTGATATTAAACTAACTCTAATCACATGAAAGTTAACTCCCGTCGGCCATAAAAACCGATGAAAATAAGCATGTATACACAAATTTAACAATCGCACTCGCATTTACATTAACAATCGCACTCGCATTTACATTCAATAATGCATAAAGTCATATGAAAACTGAAAACACTATAAATTAACAATTTTAAACTAACTCTAATCACATGAAAGTTAACTCCGTCGGCCACAAAAAACCGACGAAAATAATCAATACTTATTTACATATAGATAGAATTATACCTCAGTTAATGATTCCCGTCGGGGCACGAGCGGACGGTGGACGACGACGGGCTGGGGACGACGACGCTCGGGGTACGAGGAGCTCGGGAGCTTGTGGTGGCACTCGGGCGGCGGCGGCGGCGCTTGGGCGGGGCGGCCTCGGGCAGGGCGGCGGCGCTCAAGCGGCGGCGGCGCTCGGCCAGGGCGCCGCTCGGGTAGGCGGCGGCTCGGGCGGGGGCGGGGGCAGGGGCGGCCTCGCCGGCGGCGCTCGGGCAGGGGCGGCGGTCCGGCAGCGTGGCGGTCGAGCAGGGGCGGCGGTCGGGCAGAGATTGTGCGAACGGAGAAGAAATGAGCCCGCGCGGCTGCGGCCTGGCTCTAAAAAGATTAATCCCCGTCGGCTAGTATACGGGGCCGACGAGAATTAACTTATTCCCGTCGGCCAGAGCACAGGGCCGAAGGAGATTAGTTAATCCCCGTGGGCTTGGGACGGGGCCGACGGGAATTAAAATAATGACCGTCAGCTATTTTGTGGCCGACGGGAATTAGTCTATTCCCGTCGGCTTTGGCTCGGGCCGACGGGAATTACCCTGGCCGACGGGAATCAGTAGAATTCCTGTAGTGTGTGAGATCAACTTACTTCTTAATTCCCAAGAAATCAATTGATTTTCATGAGGCCCCTTTAGCAGGGCTCTTTGGGTGGCTCCTCTTCTGGCTCTTCGTGAAACCGTACCAAACGGTTGTAAAAAATGGCTCCTCATCGAGAGCCATCAAGAAGCTAGAGCCAATTTTGTTGGGAGCCGGAGTACCAAAAACGTGGCTCCTAGCGGCTCCTCCTACCGAAATTCACCAAATTACATCACTGTCACCGCCTCCATTGCCCTTGCATCCATCTTGTCTCTTGCCTACCAGGTTGTGTCACTAGTCGCCAATGAATCTCTCACGAGGACAGACTCTGTCTAGGCGTAGTTTGGTGGCGACCGGATATGCTATCCGCGGGCCATTGGGGTGTGCCACGCTACCAAGGGCGAGGTCCATAATGTCTTCGTTGGAGAAGTCCACTGTGCCGCCTAGGGCGAGGTCCACCACACTGCCAAGGACGACGTTTTTGATGCCGGTGTTGGGGAAGTCCACAGTGTTGCTGAGGGTGAGGTCCACCATTGTCACACCCGGTTCCAGGGGGTAGAACCGAGCACATAGCATATGTGTGCCAGGATCCATTTCCACACATATGTTGACGTCACAAGTGTAATATATCAAAAGACAATGCAATAAAGGCGTAAAGAGAGTATAATACTTTATTACATCATCTGAAACATTGTATCTTTAACAAGTGTCGCATCAAAGTAAAGCGGAAATAAACAACTGGGCAATCTTCCACAGGAAGTTGACCGGCGTATCGTTAGACTTAGAATTCCTCGTCGTCAAAAACTCCATCAAAGTCTCCAGCATCACCCTCTGATCAAAATAAGCAAGGGTGAGCTCACTTATGGTCGGGGCTCAGCAAATGGGGGAAAACTAATGCAGGTATAACAAGGTGAGGCTAAGATTGAGCAGTAAGCATTTTAGTTGGTCAACATTTTATTAACAACACATGTCTTACTAATAAGTGTGAATCCCAAATATCCCATTTAAACAAAGGAATATGAGTATAACAAAAACACTTAAGTGAAACCACTTAAGCAAATTATTGGCAGATCATCGGATCTCAATTTAATTCCATCTTCAAGTTCAATTATCATGTGAGGAGTCCAGGTCACTCATAACCGGGAGCACAACTGATATATCAGTTTTACACTCTGCAGAGGTGGTACAACTTTACCCACAAGCCATGTATCCCATCTAGCCCGGGTTGATCGGACCCTTAGACACTGCCGAGGTGAATGGCTAGGGATCCATTATGAGGTTTTCATAAAATACACTTAATACGAAGCAACCCGCTAAGGTTTTTAAGACGATGGTGGTGGCCCCCTGGGTGAAGTACCTTAGCCAAGAATACGACCCCATGTTAACGTGGGCTGCCAGCACCTACCGCTCCCCCTCTTGCCCATCTTTCAGGTAAGGTTGCTAGGCATTAAGCATATAGAGCTAATTACCAAAGCCAGAGCCATGATAGCACTCGTGGTTGCACTGTTATCCTGGGTGGTCACTCCATGTTCCAATTAAATTTGTAATAAAGTTATCTTAACCATCGGGTTAATGTCATAATTGCCAATTAACATTTTGGAACATTAAAACCAATTAATGAGTGACATTAGGAATCATTAAGTTGGGCGATAGCGTAAATCTTGCACAGCTTAACAATTTTCCTAGGTAAAACAAGGAATACAGGTAGTAAATCTAGGAAATCCTTAATTAGGTTATCCCATCAAAGTATGCAATATATCGAAAGGTAAACATTATTATATGTAATGAATAGGTACAAACAGAATATGCAGAGGGAGAATCCACTTGCCTTGCTCAAAAGCGTCTTGCGGGTCGTCCTCGAACGAGTTCGGATCGCCTACCGCACAATCCGCTTCTAATAGAGTCGCATAGCGCACATACAAAAATAAAACATACACCAATAAATAAACATGCACCATTTCATAAACATACACCATTACATGCACATTAACACGTCGCACTAATCACATCTTAATTACGTACTAATCGCGTAAATACTTATTAATTCAATTACAGCTATTAATGTGAATCCTAATGGTGAATTTATGAGTGGGTGCAATAAATACCATTTAACTAGTATTAATATATTTTAACATCATTAATGAAAATAAATAATATTTATTGTCTTTTAATACTAATAAATAAATTAATACCTTTTATTACTTCTAACTCAAATTAGTTAGCATAGCAAAAATGAATTTAATAATATTAATATTCTAAAAATCTACATAAATTGGTAATTGGACTTTTTATAACACAAGTGAGGATATTTTTACATAAACTAATATTTTGTTTAATCTAAAAATCTAAGTGCTCAATTTGCGAACAAGATTATTTAACTAGCAAAAATCTATTTATCACACCACTGGTGATCTTTTCTCTTTTCTTTCTAAAAAGAAAATGCTAATAAAATAATTAGATAAATCATCTAAAAATCCTATAATATTCATATGACATCTATACCATTTTCCAAATCCATTTAAAATACACCTATAATTCTCCAAATAGTTTCTAAAATTTATCGTGACCAAATTTTTGACTATAAATTCTTATCTAGTATTTTTATCACCAACGTGTGACTATTAAATCTACGTCATATTTCTCTAAACCAAAATCAATGCGTCGATTAACATGAAGTAACACGGTGCACTACTAATCGCATATCTCTAATAAATCCCATAACGCACACATATACATAAATCGGAATCACATGTGTTCATAATACAACAAACAAAATATACAACTCATGAATCGAATCAAAAAGCACTTTATAAAATACATAAAATGAATTTGGGTCATCATCAACCTCGGGTTCGTGCGTGTGACGGGAATGGATCGACGGGTTTTGGCCGGACGGAGAGCGGGGCTCGACTACGGACAGCGAGTACGTGGCTCCGGCGATGAACGACACACTCCGGCGAACTCCACGGGCTCCGGCGGCGAGCGGCAAACTCCGGCGACGAACGGCAAGCGAGAGAGTGCGAGGAATGGGAGAGAGCTCGGGTAGGGAGGATGGGAGTGAGGAGAGGGCGTCGGATTTATAGGGGAGAGGGAGGTAAATGGAGGGTCGTCGTGAGGAAGAGAGGGACGGTCGGTGGCTCCATTAAACGAATTAATGGCGTCGGTTTCTTCTCTATAGCGTTAATGGAGAGCAAATGGGAGAGGAAGAAGAAACGGTCGCGTGAAGAGCTCCATTAATCGACGAAGCGAACGGTCGGAGTCGCTCGGCTTGAGCTCGCTCGCTCAGCGCGGCAGCGTCGGCCTGAGGCGCGCGGGATGGCCGGTGTAGGGCAGGGCGCCGCGGCGTCGCGGTGGGGCCGCCGGTGGGCCCGCTCGGCGCGGAGGAGCCGGCCTGGCGCGCGACGCGGCCTGCTGCGCGCGTGTGCAAGCAGCGAATCGTGAAGGAGCAGAGAGAGATAGAGGAGTGAGAGAGCGGTGAGAGAGAAGAGAGAAGAGAGAAGAGAGAGAGAGAAGTGAGGGAGGCGGCAGCGGCTGGAAAAGCTAGCGCGCGCGGAGCTAGGTTTAGGGTTGGGGCATGGGCCCCTAGTGGGCCGGCCGGCTGTGTAGTTTTTTTTAAATTCCGAAATGATTATTTAAAGAGCTCAAAAAGTCATAAAAATTCACCAAAAATGTTTATAAATAGAATACTTATTTTTAGACTAATAATTACTATATTTCTTAATTATTATTTAATTACTAGTATCTCTTTTAAAATGAATTGATATTAAACATCCGATAAGAAATCAAGCGCATGCAAAGAAAACGATGCAAATAAATAATTAAACACTAAAAAAATTTATTACCTAATTAATATAATATCTAAATTTATTATTTTAATTGATGGCTTTTATGGTGTTACAAACCTACCCCTCTTAAAAAGAATCTCGTCCTCGAGATTAAGAAACTTCCGAGAATAACTGGGGGACTTCTGCTCTGAGTTCATCTTCTCTTTCCCAAGTGGCCTCATCTTCCGAATGATGACTCCACTGAACTTTGCACATGTTAATGACTTTACTCCGTGTAATTCTGCGAGATGTTTCCAGAATTCTGATCAGGTACTCCGAATAAGTCAAATCCTCATTAACATTCAGTTCTTCCATGGGTAACTGTTCTTCTGGTACTCTTAAGCACTTCTTGAGTTGTGATACGTGAAATACGTCATGCACATCAGCTAATCTATCGGGTAGCTCTAGCTGATAGGCTACTTCACCTTTTCTTTCCAAAATCTTGAATGGGCCAATATAGCGAGGTGATAATTTTCCTTTAACCTTAAACCTTTTCATTCCTCTCATCGGTGAAACTTTAAGGTAGACAAAGTCTCCTACTTCAAACATCAACTCTCTTCTTCTATTATCAGCATAGCTTTTCTGTCTTGACTGTGCTGTCTTCAAATTTTCTCTGATAATCTGCACTTGCTTTTCAGCCTCTTGGAGTATTTCTGGTCCAAATACTTGACTTTCTCCAGTCTGATTCCAATAAAGCGGTGTTCTACACTTTCGTCCGTAGAGTGCTTCAAACAGTGCCATTTTGAGACTTGCTTGATAACTATTGTTATACGAAAATTCTGCATAAGGCAAACTTTTATCCCAGCTTCTACCATGCTTTAGAGCGCAAGCTCTTAGCATATCTTCCAACACTTGGTTTGTTCTTTCCGTTTGCCCATCCGTCTGCGGATGATAAACTGAACTAAAATTTAGCTTGGTATCCATGGACTCATGAAGTCTTTTCCAAAAGCGCGAGGTAAACTGGGTTCCTTGATCTGATACGATCTTCTTCGGTACTCCATGCAGACAAACAATCCTCGACATGTACAACTCTGCTAACTGGGCTCCTGAGTAAGTTGTCTTCACAGGTATAAAATGTGCCACTTTAGTTAACCTGTCTACTATGACCCATATTGAATCATAGCCATCTCGAGTACGGGGTAGTCCAACTATGAAATCCATACTGATTTCTTCCCATTTCCATTCCGGTACCTTGAGAGGTTGTAGCAATCCTGCTGGTCTTTGGTGTTCAGCTTTAACTCGCTGTCACACGTCACACAATGCAACATGAGTAGCAACATCTCTTTTCAATTCGTACCACCAATACTTTTCTTTAAGGTCCTGGTACATCTTGGTACTTCCAGGGTGAATAGAGTAAGCTGAATCATGAGCTTCTCTCAAAATAAGTTGGCGCAAGTGCTCGATTTCGGGTACACAGATTCTCTTCTTAAACCATACTGTGTCTTGTTCATCTTCCGTGAAATCCGGGGCTTTTCCCAAACTAATCAAAGTTTTAACTTCCTTAATTTTCTCATCGGACTCTTGTCCTTTACGAATCTCTTCTTCCAAAGTAGATTCGACTTCCATCACCATTGCTTCTACATTATTGAGAAATCCAAGGTTGAGTCGTTCCATTTCCCAGCACAATTCTTGTGACATCAAATGAGTAGTGATGTTGTTCACTTGACCCTTACGGCTCAAAGCATCAGCTACTACATTTGCCTTTCCGGGGTGATATTGTATCTCCAAATCATAGTCTTTAATCAACTCAAGCCATCTTCTCTGTCTGAGGTTGAGTTCCTTCTGAGTGAATATATATTTCAGGCTTTTATGATCCGTGAAGATTTTGCACTTGTTTCCAATCATATAGTGCCTCCAAATCTTCAAAGCATGCACTACGGCAGCTAGTTCCAAATCATGCGTAGGATAATTCTTCTCATGTTTCCTTAACTGTCTTGAAGCATAAGCAATCACCTTTCCTTCTTGCATTAGCACACATCCAAGTCCAAGGTGTGATGCATCACAATACACATCAAATCCCTTGTGGATGTCTGGCATTACCAGTATTGGTGCAGTGGTTAACCTTTTCTTGAGTTCTTCAAAACAATTCTGGCAAGCTTCATCCCATTTGAACTCTTTGCCTTTCTCCAGTAGAGAGGTAAGTGGTTTCACTAACTTGGAAAAACCTTCAATAAATCTTCTATAGTATCCTGCCAATCCAAGAAAACTTCTGATCTTGGACGCATCCTTGGGTTGCTTCCAATTCAGTATCTCACTTATCTTTCCTGGGTCCACTTTAATTCCACCATCGGTAACAATATGCCCTAAGAAAGCAACTTCTTTCAACCAAAAATCACACTTCGAGAATCTTGCGTACAATTGGTAGTCACGAAGCTTTTGTAGGACTAGCCTTAGATGATCTTCGTGTGCTTCTTCATTCAGAGAATATATCAGTATGTCGTCAATGAATATGACCACAAACTGATCCAGATATTCCATGAATACTTTATTCATCAAGTTCATAAAGTATGCTGGTGCATTAGTCAGTCCGAACGACATGACCAAAAACTCATATAATCCATATCTTGTCGTGAAGGCTGTCTTGGGTACATCTTCTGGTCGAATCTTTAACTGATGATATCCCGATCTCAGATCTATCTTCGAGAATATCTTAGCTCCCTTCATTTGATCGAATAAATCTTCAATCCGAGGTAATGGATATTTATTCTTGATGGTTACTTCATTCAAACTTCTATAATCAACGCACATTCTCCTCGAACCATCCTTCTTGTTCACAAATAGCACTGGGGCTCCCCAAGGGGATGAACTTGGGCGAATGAAACCTTTTTCTAGTAATTCTTCTATTTGTTTCTTCAATTCTACTAAATATTTAACATCCATTCTATATGGTCTTTTCGAGATAGGTGCGGTTTCGGGTACTAATTCAATAGAAAACTCTATATCACAGTCAGGTGGCATACCTGGCAATTCCTCCGGAAATACGTCTGGGTATTCGCACACTACTTTGATATTTTCCAAGGGCTTTTCTTCCAAGTGATTGATCACTGTCTTCCCTTTTTCATCTGTTGACTTGTCTATGTTAACTTGGATCCTTTCACCTTTGGGACTTGTCAACATAATTGTTCCGTTGGCACACCGTATCACTCCATCACAACTTTTCAACCAATGCATCCAAGAATCACATCAATCCCGTTGGATCCTAGGACCACTGGGTCGACTATAAAATCTATTCCTTGAATCTTGATATTAACATGAGGGCATAAGTGTGTGGCCTTCATGTCACCTCCCGGTGAACTAATGTGTAATATCCTCTTCAGAGGGTACTTAGGTATGTTATGTTTTTCCACAAATGACTCAGTTATAAATGAATGTGATGCTCCAGAGTCAAATAAAACTGATGCAGGTATGGAGTTAACAAGGAACATACCATACACTATGTCGGCATCCTCAGGCACTGATTCCGCAGTGACGTGATTGACCCTTCCTCTGCTCTGGTTCTGTGGTGTCTTTGAAAGTCGCCTAGAGGGGGGGTGGATAGGCGAAACCTGAAAATTAAAACTTTATCCCCCAACTAGATCCCTTGATTAGTGGTTAGAACAAGATAAACAATTATCGGAGTATAAAAGCTAAGTCCTTTGCTTGTAAAGAGTGTTGCTTTGAAATAATGCGGAATTGATAATCAATATAACTACTTAGATATATGGATAGTAAAGCAAGAAGGCTTAGATGAGAATAGCAATAAGTCAAGTTTCTTTCTTGCGAAGTGTTGCTTCACTAAATGAGAATTTAACTTGAAGCAACACCAAATGATATTGACAAAGAATAGCGCAAGAAAACTTAGAGAAGGAAAAACAAACAAATCACAAGCAATAAACACAAATGACACGGGTGATTTGTTTTACCGAGGTTCGGCCCTCGAAGGCCTAGTCCCCATTGAGGAGTCCACTCAAGGACGGGTCTTTTTCAACCCTTTCCCTCTCTCCACCGATCACACAAGGATCGGTGAGCTCTTCTTCTTCTCAAGGATCACTCTCGATCCCACAAGGACCACCACACTCTTTGGTGTCTCTTGCTAGCTTTTACAAGCCTCCAACACTTTGGAGGAAGTTCGAATGGGAGTCAAAACACCACGCGCAAATGAACACAAAGATGAAGCTCACACTATCTCTCAATGGATCTCACAAGGCACTAGGGTTAAACTCAATTGAGTAGCTCTCAATTGCTCGCTCTCTCTTTTGTGGCACTTGTATTGGTTGTAGTGGGCTAGATCTTGTGTATAGGATGTATCAATGAATATATGTGGTTGGGAGGGCTTGAGTATGTCAACTAGATGACTTGGAATGTTGCTTGAACTCCCACACCTTGAAGTGGCCGGTTGGGGTGGTATTTATAGCCACCAAACAAAATATGGCCGTTGGAGAAGGCTGCTGGCAATGGGCGCACCGGACAGCCCGGTGCACACCGGACAGTGTTCGGTGCGCCAGCCACGTCATCCTATCCGTTGGGGTTGGAGCTGGTCGACCGTTGGAGGCGTTGTCCTCATGTGGCACCGGACAGTCCGGTGCACACCGGACAGTCCGATGCCCCTCTGGTTCTCTGCTCTGACTTCTGCCGCGTGTACTGTTGCGCACTGTTCACTGTCAGAGTCGACCGTTGGCGCGAGGTAGCCGTTGCTCCGCTGGCGCACCGGATAGTCCGGTGCACACCGGACAGTCCGGTAAATTTTAGCGGAGCGGCCTTCGTGAAATCCCGAGGCTGGCGAGTTCCAGAGCCGCGTCCCGTTGGAGCACCGGACACTGTCCGGTGTACACCGGACAGTCCAGTGAATTATAGCGTGCCGACTCCGGATTTTCCCGAAGGTGGCAAGTTCGAGTTGGAGTCCTCTGGTGCACCGGACAGTCCGGTGTCTCCAGACCAGAGGTGCCTTCGGTTGCCTCTTTGCTCCTCTGTTGAATCCAAAACTTGATCTTTTTATTGGCTGAGTGTGAACCTTTTACACCTGTATAATCTATACACTTGGGCAAACTAGTTAGTCCAATTATTTGTGTTGGGCAATTCAACCACCAAAATTAATTAGGGACTAGGTGTAAGCCTAATTCCCTTTCAATCTCCCCCTTTTTTGTGATTGATGCCAACACAAACCAAAGCAAAAATAGAAGTGCATAATTGAACTAGTTTGCATAATGTAAGTGCAAAGGTTGCTTGGAATTGAGCCAATATAAATACTTACAAGATATGCATGGATCGTTTCTTTCTTATTTAACATTTTGGACCACGCTTGCACCATATGTTTTGTTTTTGCAAACTCTTTTGTAAATCCTTTTCAAAGTTCTTTTGCAAATAGTCAAAGATAAATGAATAAGATTTTGTAAAGCATTTTCAAGATTTGAAATTTTCTCCCCCTGTTTCAAATGCTTTTCCTTTGACTAAACAAAACTCCCCCTAAATAAAATCCTCCTCTTAGTGTTCAAGAGGGTTTTAAGATGTTGATTTTTGAAATACTACTTTCGCCCTCTTTTGAACACAAGAAGATACCAAATTGACAATTGAAAATTATATTTTAAAATTAGGTGGTGGTGCGGTCCTTTTGCTTTGGGCTCATACTTTCTCCCCCTTTGGCATGAATCGCCAAAAAACGGAATCATTAGAGCCCTTTCTATAAGTTGTCTCCCCCTTTGGCAAATAACATATGAGTGAAGGATTATACCAATGTGGAGAGCTAGTGTGGAGTGATGGCGAAGGATAAATGGTACCGATAGAGTTGAGTGGAAGCCTTGTCTTCGCCGAAGACTCCATTTCCCTTTCAATCTACGACTTAGCATAAAGATCACTTGAAAGCATATTAGTCGTAGACATAAAGAGATATGATCAAGAGATATATCAATGATCATAGATCTATATAATATAGATTTCTCCCCCTAAATATGTGCTTTGAGAGGAATACATATTTTGGCCTTAAATGCCAAGTGCACATAATTAGTTTAATGAGAACAAATCTATATCATAGAGAAAGTGAAGTGCATTGTGTCATAGTATAGGTGTGAAGCTTATGACATATTATGCACTTGTGAAAGCATGTTATAAGAATCTTAAGCATTTTCCCTTAAGGATTTCAAAGAGGCTTAAGGACCATCCACCTTTGGAACAAAGGCAGCTTATCCTCGTTACAAGGTTAAGCTTTAAGCTCTTTGACAATAAGATTACTTCATCCAGTTTTAACAAAGATGCATAAATGCAGGAATGAAATGTTTGAGAGGTTAAATTAGGTATGAAGCAGGGAAAAAAATGCATGGACATGCTTTCTCTTCCTTTTATACAAGATATGTACGGAAAGTATAGAAAAGGAAGATTTGAGGTACAAGTTTGAATGAAAGGAAGTAGTTTTACCCTTTTGTACCTTCAAATAGAGACGCTCTCTTCATTGTGCTTTGTCCTTAGTCTTAGTTGCTTAAGACCTATACTCAAGACAATATATGGAAATATTTGCACAAGAGAGAGTTCTACAACTAGTGATCCTTTTCCAAGTCATGATTAACATATATCAAGTGGATCACAAATTGCATAAAGGCAACATGAATTCTCCTTTCAACTTAGTGCATATCAAGAGATATTGATTGATTTTATATGAGGCACTAAGAAGTATAAGTGTTAATAGAAGTTATTCAATGATCAAATAAATAACAGATGTGATCAAAAGAACAGCATGAGCATTAGATTAACAAATAAGCTTATTATAGGAGAATCCAGTAAGCATGCTACTTTAGCAATGAAAGCAACAATCCTTGATAAAAACGACATTATTTTAACAAGTTAGATTGATGTGTAGTAGCATACTATATGAGAAACATTATTCTTATGCAAGAGACTATATGAAATTACTAAGATAAAGCAATAGTCTCAACATAATCAAGATATAAGAATAGACTCCCCCTAAAGGTATGCACCAAGTATTTAAAAGAATTGATTTAGTGCATTCACTTTTAAATACATAAAGGGAGATCCATTATACATCTTGATCAAGGCTTATAAAATTTGCAATAAACAACTTAAGCCTGGTAATCTCAAAATGAAAAAGATTTAGAATGCTTACAACCACACCATTGATTGTTGTGAAGACCTTATTGTCCAAGTAGGTGTTGTTGTCCTTGATGTTCTTCCTTTTTCATTTGAGTGTCCTCCCTTTGTAGTTGTCTCTTTTTCCTTTCAAACTTATTGAAAATACTCAAGAGAGATGTTAATAGCGCAAGGGAGTATATGATGAATGATGATTTTTAGAAAATAAATATGAACGATTCATCATCCATAAGTCACACAGACATAAAGTAAAATCCTTAGCATTAGTGCACATCATAATAAAAGAGGAATATGCACTATTTAACCATTTGATCAATCATAGGAATTTACTTCTTCATATTGAATTTATTAATCATTACTTTAAAAACAAGTCAATATGAGAACGTTTATAGCAAAGGTATGAAATAGATTCTAATGAATAAGTGCATTAATGAGATTGAGGTTGAATGCACATCTTGGCCAATTTAAATTCAATAAAGAATCTATTTCTTCACAAAGATATAATTATAGTAAATAGTCATTGATGGGAACTGCATTTGGTTAAGGAGATGAGTTCCCATACCTTTGCTTTTACCTTTCTTCCTTTGGGTGAAGATCAACCCTTTGAGGCTTGTGACATTAAACTTGCACTTACTCTCTTGTCATAAGTAAGCTCAAGTGAAAAGTTAATGGCAACACAAGCACTAGTTTCCCTTTTTGTAATCATTTTGATAAGGAATGAAACACTAGATTACTAAAACCATGGAAACTTCAAAGCATGAACTAGATTATCCATAGAAGATGTTATGCTCAATTTTAACTTATAAAACAAGCATAACCAATCCTTTAAGATCAGGGGAATAAATCTAATTCATGATATGGAAAGCGATAAATGTAGAAGAATCATATCCAATTTAAGCAATAAGACATACAACATAAATTATTGGATTGATTTTCCTTGGCATGATGAATTACGCATTTCCATAGAGAAACTCATTTTCTACATGAGAGACTACATGGGTTACTTAGATAAAAGCATTAGTCTCACTATTCTAGACATAAAGAAAGATTCCCTCTTATAAGTGTCCTTACATGACACCTTATTCCTTTAAGAACATGGAATCTCTATCTATATCTAGATCAAGGCAATAATAGGATAATTAAAGATAAAGACATGCCATGGGGACTTTGCAACAATTTAAAGCATGTAGATTGCCATAATATGAAAATGATGAATATGCAATCTACCATATGAGAGGAAACTCTTTAAGGAATGGTAATGTAATTTAAAGACATCTTAAGTGCTTCCTATTTCTATGTGATCACACAAGACACGTGATATTTTTAAGATAATTGCACTTAAGAACATGAGTGTTACCATCCTTTGACTTTCCTCCATGTTGTAGGCTTTGACTTTTCCGCATAGGATAATTCTTTATTTCCTACAACATTAATATCTTCCCGAGATGATATGGGTTTTGAATACAATAAATTGAAGTAACCTTGGGTCAATCTTGAATATGTATATCATTTGAAGATTGATAGCTTGAGTTGATAAGAATTGAATTAACTCCCTCAAGCACCTCAAAGCTTCATACCATCTCCTTCTCCTACAAAGCTTGTCAAGCACATTTTGGTACCCATAGCTTGATGGGTCCGTTAAGGTTAGTAAACAAAGATCTAGGAACCCAAGTGTCCTTTGTGCTAGCGCTTGGTAAACTCGTTACCTTTCTAGCACAAGTTGCAATCTTGGGTTGCCTAGTTATATATGAATCAGATGACAAGTTAGGAGTGGGAGAGTTACCAATGGGACAATCCTTGCATTGATGTCCCTTTTTCCGGCATGTGTAGCATATGCGTTTTTGAAGTCTTGAAGATTTCTTCTTTCCTTGTTTGTTGCTTGCTACATGGTTAGTAAAAACTTTCTTTTCTAACCCTATGCCTCTTTGTTTCAAATCGGGACAAGATTTGATTAAGTGTCCCTTCTTTGAACATTTAAAACAAAGTCTATCATCCTTGTTAATAACCAAGACATTTTTAATGTAGGGACATGACCTAATCAAGTGTCCCTCTTCAAAGCATTCACTACACTTCTTATTTTTCTTAGTGTGAAGTATGGCTTGATCATTACCTTGGATGTTACCTTGTATGGAGGCATGGTTGAGGCTTTTGGAAGAGGTATTGATTTTCTTCTTTTGTTTCTTTCTCTTGGCAATCCTCAAGTCCTTGACATTTTCTTCAAGGGATGTAATGCATGCCACGGTTGTTCCCGTCTCAAGCTTCTTCACCATGTGGTCACGGTTATCTTGAGAAGGTTGGGCAATGCATTTCCCTTTTAGTTGTGTCAAGCTCATCTTTAGCCTCTCATTTTCTTCTTTGAGCTTTTGATATGTATCATCATTTGTTCCTGCAAATTCTAGCTCAAAAGAAGATTTGCTTGTCGACGGACAACAAGCATTAGCACATGGTAATATAGTATTAATTTGAATACATGTGCATGTATGAGGTTGTTTGGATTTTAAGTTTTCTATCACAACCTCATGTGCAATGTTTAACATGATATGATCATCCATAAGTTTTTCATGAGAGCATAGGAGCATATCATATTTTTCTTGAAAAGCTAGATTTTCAACTTTTAGCTTTACTACTTGGTCCTTAAGCAAGGTATTCCTATTTACTAATTGAGCGATACAATGTAAAGCGTTATCTTGCTCAATTGAAATAGTTTCATACCTTTGGACCAAATCAACATGAGAGCACTTTAGCTCCTCATGTTCTTTAGTCAACTCGTCAAAGTGTAGCATTTTCATGGAGAGAATATCTTCTAGCCTTTGACGAGCTTCGCTTTGCTCTCTCGCTCTTTCTAGAAGTTTGAGCATGACCGCCTTATCTTCTTGGCTTAGGCGAGCGTAGAGTTGCACAAAGCTTCTTTCTTCCTCCTTATCCTCATTTGTGCTTCCGCTATCATTTGCATTAGCCACACAACACAAGTGGGAGTCGAAATGGGAAGACAGACCTTTTGGAGAGGTGGATTCATCGTTTGGTCTCTATCGTTCATTTTCCTCTTCTTCCTTGCAAGGGTTAGTATCACAAATACTAAAGGAGGTAGAGGCATCAAATGAACTATCATGTTTGGACTCATTAAATTTTGTTTTAATTCTAGTCCAAATATCATGCGCATCATGGATAGATTCATTATAATTTGTAATGAAGGCACGACAATCTTCTTTGCTAAGAGAATTTCTTAAGATGTCATAAGCTATGAAGTTTAAGTGTATACATCTTCGATCTTCCTCCGAAGCACTATAATTAGAGGGCATTATACTCTTGTTTATAATTTGTTCTAAAAGTGGATCTATGGCTCTAAAAGCATTTAGCACACTAGTAGACCATGAATCATAGTTAGAACAATCATCAAATAAAATCTCAAGAGTTACCTCCTTCCGAGTTGAGTTCTCTTGGGTCTTCTTGTTCTTTTGGGATCTTCTACGAGCCATCACTTCGAGTTGTTAGACTCAAGATGAAGTGCCTAGCTCTGATACCAATTGAAAGTCGCCTAGAGGGGGGGTGGATAGGCGAAACCTGAAAATTAAAACTTTATCCCCCAACTAGATCCCTTGATTAGTGGTTAGAACAAGATAAACAATTATCAGAGTATAAAAGCTAAGTCCTTTGCTTGTAAAGAGTGTTGCTTTGAAATAATGCGGAATTGATAATCAATATAACTACTTAGATATATGGATAGTAAAGCAAGAAGGCTTAGATGAGAATAGCAATAAGTCAAGTTTCTTTCTTGCGAAGTGTTGCTTCACTAAATGAGAATTTAACTTGAAGCAACACCAAATGATATTGACAAAGAATAGCGCAAGAAAACTTAGAGAAGGAAAAACAAACAAATCACAAGCAATAAACACAAATGACACGGGTGATTTGTTTTACCGAGGTTCGGCCCTCGAAGGCCTAGTCCCCGTTGAGGAGTCCACTCAAGGATGGGTCTTTTTCAACCCTTTTCCTCTCTCCACCGATCACACAAGGATCGGTGAGCTCTTCTTCTTCTCAAGGATCACTCTCGATCCCACAAGGACCACCACACTCTTTGGTGTCTCTTGCTAGCTTTTACAAGCCTCCAACACTTTGGAGGAAGTTCGAATGGGAGTCAAAACACCACGCGCAAATGAACACAAAGATGAAGCTCACACTATCTCTCAATGGATCTCACAAGGCACTAGGGTTAAACTCAATTGAGTAGCTCTCAATTGCTCGCTCTCTCTTTTGTGGCACTTGTATTGGTTGTAGTGGGCTAGATCTTGTGTATAGGATGTATCAATGAATATATGTGGTTGGGAGGGCTTGAGTATGTCAACTAGATGACTTGGAATGTTGCTTGAACTCCCACACCTTGAAGTGGCCGGTTGGGGTGGTATTTATAGCCACCAAACAAAATATGGCCGTTGGAGAAGGCTGCTGGCAATGGGCGCACCGGACAGTCCGGTGCACACCGGACAGTGTCCGGTGCGCCAGCCACGTCATCCTATCCGTTGGGGTTGGAGCTGGTCGACCGTGGGAGGCGTTGTCCTCATGTGGCACCGGACAGTCCGGTACACACCGGACAGTCCGATGCCCCTCTGGTTCTCTGCTCTGACTTCTGCCGCGTGTACTGTTGTGCACTGTTCACTGTCAGAGTCGACCGTTGGCGCGAGGTAGCCGTTGCTCCGCTGGCGCACCGGACAGTCCGGTGCACACTGGACAGTCCGTTGAATTTTAGCGGAGCGGCCTTCGTGAAATCCCGAGGCTGGCGAGTTCCAGAGCCGCGTCCCGTTGGAGCACCGGACAGTCCGGTGAATTATAGCGTGCCGACTCCGGATTTTCCCGAAGGTGGCAAGTTCAAGTTGGAGTCCTCTGGTGCACCGGACACTGTCCGGTGTACACCGGACAGTCCGGTGTCTCCAGACCAGAGGTGCCTTCGGTTGCCTCTTTACTCCTCTGTTGAATCCAAAACTTGATCTTTTTATTGGCTGAGTGTGAACCTTTTACACCTGTATAATCTATACACTTGGGCAAACTAGTTAGTCCAATTATTTGTGTTGGGCAATTCAACCACCAAAATTAATTAGGGACTAGGTGTAAGCCTAATTCCCTTTCAGTCTTGTTCTGAGCAGATCCACGAGCGGGGGTGTTCTGGTCATTCCTCTGAGTATTGCTTTTCTGAGGTGTCTGTTGGTTGCGCCTTGGGCAGTTGTTGGCATAGTGGCCTAGTTCACCGCACTTGAAACAACCGTTGGGTTGGACTGGTGCGTTGTTTCTGGCCTGCGTGTTACTGGTGCCACCTTGACGGTTCTGTGAATTTCCCCTAGACCTCTGGTTGGTCTGGGAGTTGCTCCTTTGCTGGTTCTGGTTTTGATTACTTCTCTGGCTTTGCTGTCCAGAGCGTTGCAATTGATAATTATTTCCACCCTGATTTCCAGAGCGGAACTGCGAACCTTGAGCATTGTTTGGCCGGGTGTTCCTGCTGGACTGACCTTGAAATTTTCTTTTGTGGTCAGATAGCTCCTTCCTTTTACTCTCAAGGCCAATTGCCTTGTTCAGCAGTGTCTGGAAGTTGGGAAAAGTGTGACTCTGAAGTTGATAGTTCAGAGGTCCAATCAATCCTTCTAGGAAACGCTCTTGGCGCTTCTCATCAGTGTCCACTTCTTCTGGTGCGTAGCATGAAAGCTGAGTGAAGCGATCACGATACTCACTGACAGACATATTCCCTTGAGTAAGGGAAAGGAACTCCTTCTTCTTCAGCTTCATAATTCCCGAAGGAATGTGATGAGCGCGGAAGTTCTCTTGGAACTCCTGCCAGGTTATGGTATCAGCATTGGGATGTGCCGCTGTGAAGGCATCCCACCAGTCGGACGCAGCTCCCTCGAGTCTTCCCGAGGCGTACACGACCTTCTCCCGGTCGTTGCACTGAGTGATGTCCAGCTTCTTTCCAATGACCTTGAGCCAGTCATCGGCATCCAGAGGATCAACCGCATGAGAGAATGTTGGCGGGTGATGACTCATGAAGTCCCGGTGCTTATCTCTGGCCGGGGGTGCATACTGATGCTGCTGGGGTTGCTGATTCTGTTGGTTCTGTTGTAATTGCTGAACAGCCGCAGTGAGTCCTTGCAGAATCTGCATCTGGGCGGCGATGAACTGCTCCATATTGGGATTTGGTGGTGGTGGTGGTGGTGCTTGTTGTCCACGCTGGTTCCGGTTGTTAGGTCCTTGACGTGGGTTCACCATCTGATTTGTTAAGAAGTGAAGTCCTTAGAAAAGTGAGGAGTAGAAAGATTCTAGAGGGGAAATGACTTAAGTTTTAAAATTTTTATATGTTCTTATGGCCATCATTCCATAAGACCATTGCACTCAAACAAAGATCCAAATCAAACATTTCAATCAATCACCATCACATGGTTGATATTTATTGATATGATAACTTAAAGAGAGTTTCATCGTCTAACGCGATATATAACTTGTTACATCATAGTCCAAAAACTTAAAGCAGCCTAGTGACGGATTCGGGCTCTCCATAGCGCAGCCTCTTGCGGGGAGGAGACAACGCCACGGCGGGGACCTGAGCTTCGGGCGGATCCAGTCCTTGCAGTTGGGCTTCCAGGGCTGCAATCCTGGCGTGGGCATTCTCCAGCTCCAAGTGCACCCTGTAGAGGTCCAGGGTGGCACTGTCCAGGTCAGTGTTGAGACCGGCCACTACACCAGCTAGGGTGTTGAGGCGGTCCTCACCAGGCTCACCTGGGATGATGTTGGTCTGGCTTTCTCCACGCAGACGCTGAGGAAGATGCCTGAACCTCGTGTTCTGCAGCTGCTGCCGGTAGGTGTGGCTGAGCGACCACAGGGTCCGACGGGCAGCATCGCTGACCGAGGCAGCGTAGGTGGACAGCGGTATCAGGGACTCGTGAGCAGACAGAGTCTTGAATCCCCTATCACCTGCATCCATTACCCTGACGTGGATGCGAGTGATGTAATAGCAAGCCCGGGGAGGCTCGCTCACTCGCCTTGTCTCGTACAGGGGGCGGACGTAGGTGCCTAGCGCGTGCAGCACCTCCTGCAGCAAGTTGGGGAAGTGCCCCGTCTCGAACATTTATGTGTAATGTTCGACAACAGGACCAAACCCCATGAAGTTGTCCTGCTGGGCGTAGTCAGCTTCCTCGTTGATGTGTCCGTCTTCTCCATCGTCTTCGTCGTCGTCATCCTCGTCATCGCCGTCTCCGGAGTCGTCGGGGTCGTCGCCTCCAGGTGCAGGTGCTTGGAAGGCTGGTGCCGACGATGCTGACGTCGATGACCCAGCTGCGAAGGCCAGGGACTCGGCCAACGGGGTGGGGGTCGGCAGCTGCTCCTCCGAGCTGTCCTCCAGGTTGATCACGTTCTCTACTCGGACGGGAGGGAGATTCGCTGGAGCTTCCTCGACTACCACTGGGTAGACCAGGATCTGCCGGGGTTGAGGGGCGTAGTTGGTGTTGACGCGAGTGGTTTGGAGAGTGCGAACCATCTACAAGAGAAGAGTCAACTTAGTTGAATTTCAAAGAGGTAAGACTGATAAAGGAATTTATAGGAATGAAATTAGCAAGTTTTGAACAACTAGGCTTTCCATTTCTAACTAATCTAACGACCTAGGGTCAGCATAGCTTTGATACCACTTCTGTCACACCCGGTTCCAGGGGGTAGAACCGAGCGCATAGCATATGTGTGCCAGGATCCATTTCCACACATATGTTGACGTCACAAGTGTAATATATCAAAAGACAATGCAATAAAGGCGTAGAGAGAGTATAATACTTTATTACGTCATCTGAAACATTGTATCTTTAACAAGTGTCACATCAAAGTAAAGCGGAAATAAACAACTGGGCAATCTTCTAGAGGAAGTTGACCGGCGTATCGTTAGACTTAGAATTCCTCGTCGTCAAAAACTCCATCAAAGTCTCCAGCATCACCCTCTGATCAAAATAATCAAGGGTGAGCTCACTTATGGTCGAGGCTCAGCAAGTGGGGGAAAACTAATGCAGGTATAACAAGGTGAGGCTAAGATTGAGCAGTAAGCATTTTAGTTGGTCAACATTTTATTAACAACACCTGTCTTACTAATAAGTGTGAATCCCAAATATCCCATTTAAACAAAGGAATATGAGTATAACAAAAACACTTAAGTGAAACCACTTAAGCAAATTATTGGCAGATCATCGGATCTCAATTTAATTCGATCTTCAAGTTCAATTATCATGTGAGGAGTCCAGGTCGCTCATAACCGGGAGCACGGCTGATATATCAGTTTTACACTCCGCAGAGGTGGTACAACTTTACCCACAAGCCATGTATCCCATCTAGCCCGGGTTGATCGGACCCTTAGACACTGCCGAGGTGAATGGCTAGGGATCCATTATGAGGTTTTCACAAAATACACTTAATACGAAGCAACCCGCTAAGGTTTCTAAGACGATGGTGGTGGCCCCCTGGGTGAAGTACCTTAGCCAAGAATACGACCCCATGTTAATGTGGGCTGCCAGCACCTACCGCTCCCCCTCTTGCCCATCTTTCAGGTAAGGTTGCTAGGCATTAAGCATATAGAGCTAATTACCAAAGCCAGAGCCATGATAGCACTCGTGGTTGCACTGTTATCCTGGGTGGTCACTCCATGTTCCAATTAAATTTGTAATAAAGTTATCTTAACCATCGGGTTTATTTCATAATTGCCAATTAACATTTTGGAACATTAAAACCAATTAATGAGTGACATTAGGAATCATTAAGTTGGGCGATAGCGTAAATCTTGCACAGCTTAACAATTTTCCCAGGTAAAACAAGGAATACAGGTAGTAAATCTTGGAAATCCTTAATTAGGTTATCCCATCAAAGTATGCAATATATCGAAAGGTAAACATTATTATATGCAATGAATAGGTACAAACAGAATATGCAGAGGGAGAATCCACTTGCCTTGCTCAAAAGCGTCTTGCGGGTCGTCCTCGAACGAGTTCGGATCGCCTACCGTACAATCCGCTTCTAATAGAGTCGCATAGCGCACATACAAAAATAAAACATACACCAATAAATAAACATGCACCATTTCATAAACATACACCATTACATACACATTAACACGTCGCACTAATCACATCTTAATTACGTACTAATCGCGTAAATACTTATTAATTCAATTACAACTATTAATGTGAATCCTAATGGTGAATTTATGAGTGGGTGCAATAAATACCATTTAACTAGTATTAATATATTTTAACATCATTAATGAAAATAAATAATATTTATTGTCTTTTAATACTAATAAATAAATTAATACCTTTTATTACTTCTAACTCAAATTAGTTAGCATAGCAAAAATGAATTTAATAATATTAATATTCTAAAAATCTACATAAATTGGTAATTAGACTTTTTATAACACAAGTGAGGATATTTTTACATAAACTAATATTTTGTTTAATCTAAAAATCTAAGTGCTCAATTTGCGAACAAGATTATTTAACTAGCAAGAATCTATTTATCACACCACTGGTGATCTTTTCTCTTTTCTTTCTAAAAAGAAAATGCTAATAAAATAATTAGATAAATCATCTAAAAATCCTATAATATTCATATGACATCTATACCATTTTCCAAATCCATTTAAAATGCACCTATAATTCTTCAAATAGTTTCTAAAATTTATCGTGACCAAATTTTTGACTATAAATTCTTATCTAGTATTTTTACACCAACGTGTGACTATTAAATCTACGTCATATTTCTCTAAACCAAAATCACTGCGTCGATTAACATGAAGTAACACGGTGCACTACTAATCGCATATCTCTAATAAATCCCATAACACACACATATACATAAATCGGAATCACATGTGTTCATAATACAACAAACAAAATATACAACTCATGAATCGAATCAAAAAGCACTTTATAAAATACATAAAATGAATTTGGGTCGTCATCAACCTCGGGTTCGTGCGTGTGACGGGAATGGATCGACGAGTTTCGGCCGGACGGAGAGCGGGGCTCGACTACGGACAACGAGTACGTGGCTCCGGCAAAGTCCGGCGACGAACGGCACACTCCGGCGAACTCCACGGGCTCCGGCGACGAGCGGCAAACTCCGGCGACGAACGGCAAGCGAGAGAGTGCGAGGAATGGGAGAGAGCTCGGGTAGGGAGGATGGGAGTGAGGAGAGGGCGTCGGATTTATAGGGGAGAGGGAGGTAAATGGAGGGTCGCCGTGGGGAAGAGAGGGACGGTCGGTGGCTCCATTAAACGAATTAATGGCGTCGGTTTCTTCTCTATAGCATTAATGGAGAGCAAATTTCCTTATTATTAAACCAGGAAGGAAAACTGCTCCCAGAGTCGTCCACGTGAGCTGAAATGTTTTGGCCGTTGGATCGTTGATCATTGGTGCACTCCTGCGCAAGGTGTGTAGAGTCTTCTATCAGCATTTGGTTCTTCTCTGTCTTCTTCTTCCTTCACACATCTCCCTCTCGCGCTCTCTCCTCCATCCCCCAGAGATCCACCTTCCCCTGCTCGCCTCCGCTCACCTGCGTGCTCCGGCAACAGCCGCTTTCGGACTTCGGTTTCCCTCCACCGGCGCTCCAAAGGTAACCACGTTTCCTCCCCCGCCCCCTCCGTCCACCCCCCCTCCATCGCACTTCGATTCCCATTGCTAGGGTTCGTCGTGTTGGGTCGGAGTAGACACGGCAGCGGCTCTTCCCCCTCCCCCTCATACGTTTTTTCTTGCTAGGGTTTGGCTAGGATTCCTCATCCTGCCATTTATTTAGGGTTTAGGGTTCGTCGTTCGATTCATATGCTTCCAATTTTTTCTCCAAATTTCTTTGCTTCCGCAATATCCGGTGTCTTCCACATTGGAGCTCCGTGTCTCCAGAACTCCGTTGTGCGATGCCTTCCACAGGGCGACGGCCTCCATGGGAAAAAACGGTAAGTCTTCACTCCTTTCGTCGTCTCTGTGTTGGACCTTCACTCCCATCGTCGTCTCCGTGTTGAGGAATACCCGGTCGAATTTGGCGCCGCCTTTCGCTCTTGCCCGCTGTTTTACATCTAAAAGAAAGGTCCTCACTAGCACCTCTTGCGGCGGCCACCGCCGAGCATGCTGAGCCCTGCCGGTAATAAGTACGGCAGACGTGCATCCATCGAAGGGTTAATTAGAGAGGAGAAATTCAGAGAGCTAATTAAGCTACTCTATTCCCGACAAAACAAAGCGGTGGCCGCCGCAAGAGGTGCTAGTGAGGACGCTGTTATCCTCTGATTATTTATTAAAATCGTGATGCAACAATATCAATGAAATTTACTACTTTCCCTATCTCAAGTCTGGGCGCACTAATATCTGGAATCATGTCAGTATCCACAAGATTTTGCAACACTAAATTTGCCTCATCAAACTTCCCTTCCTGTACAAACAACTCACTAAAGAACTGCAAATAAAAAGATTTGGTACCAGACCTTTCTCAATCATTTCAAGATATAGGTTATAGGCTGTATGCAAATCTCCCTCTTTACACCATCCAGCAATCAAAGCTCCATATGTGACCGTGTTAGGAGAAAGTGCCCTATTACTCATTTCAAAGAGTATATCATTCACCTTTCCATGTTGCTTAGCTATGAAGTGTCCAGTTATCAAAGAATTGAAAAATTCAATTGTAGGAGCAAAACATAAATTTTCCAGTTCATTCAGAATGCGGCTAGCTCTATCCATTGCTTCATTTTGTCAACAAGCTCTTCTGCTTCGGGCATCCTCTCAATCTTACACAACCCATTGATAACTGTGCTGAATGTGGTTGCATTTTTTGCTAAACCCCTTGCTAATTAATTGATTTGAAATTGTTCGTAAAGGCAAAGATGTCCTTAATTATGATACATTAGATAGATAATGAGCTTGGTTTATTTTTTACAATTTATTTTTCTATATAGATTAGTCTTCTCGGATCATGAATTCATGATGCATTATATAGATGATTAGTTGGATCTATTCTTTACTATTTGACTGCTTCTTGATTTTTATGTAGACTGTGATCTTCTTTTTTATTGATTGAGGATCCCTAGTATTTGAAATTTTTCACTTGGTAATTAGTAGTAATACACACCCATCTTTAAATTTATGAAAAACAGATGGTAAAAAAAGAACAATACTTAACAAGTTATTCAGCACAATATCACAAAAGAAAAACTATGGAATAATGTGATTATAAAATTGTTGAAAAAGGCTGTTAGTAAAAGCACCTACCCGCAACAATAGGAGCTTGCCATTTTCTAGCTATAAAACGATCTCTTCTCTAATATTATTAACTTTTTTATAATGACTTATATTATAATTAGATCAACATAATAACCCCACATGAACCTGAAATACGTGTGTAAAACCAGTTTTTGATCAGTATGTAGCTTTTCACTCCTTTTATATTGATATATAAATAGAATGATTGATTTTGGCTTACAAATTATTGTTAGAATTGTCCTAAATATGTTATTATCTCATAAAACTTACACATTTTCTTTTAATCACAGAACGTTGACGAATATACAGATCAGCTGACCAAGAATGAATTATCATCACCACCAAAAAAGTATGTATGCAAATACATAAGTTATAAAATAAAAACAAAGCATGTCTTTTATGCTTACAACTACAACTTTTATTCCATATTAATATAATGCACTACATACAGGATGAAGCACACCCAGGTTAGCAAAAGCATGCCAGATTCTACATATTCAAAGAATGACAACATTTAGTCCATCATGAAATATATCAAGGTATGGCACCATTTTACTTAGCTAATTAATTAAGTGTCTATGTTCTTAAAACTTTTTTTCAATACTTAGAATTTACATGGTTTCAGCTTTTCGACCTATTTTCCTTAGTTTCTGTGCTCGCAAATTCCTGATGAGTCAACTTGCCATTCTCAAACAAAGCATCAATTCTATTGAAGTTATTGGAAACCTGCATTCCACCAAACTGAAGTAACACACTGGTTTGTCAAACACTGAGATAATGACATACATATATAGTTTTGATAGCACTTTCAAGTCATTCATCATCCAAAAATATATAGGATAGGCTGAAACGATCAAATACTTTTAGCAAGTAATAACACTTTCAGTAAGTAGTTATTACGATCTAAAGGCTAAGTATATATGCATGTATTGTACATAGTTACAAACTAATAATGTATATAGTTTTCATGTTGTACCTAAGTGGGTTATCATCCAAAACAAATATAAAGTAGACCACATCAATTGATCTTAGAAGTTAGTACTACATTTGAAGGGTTATATATCTATGTGTCTGGCCAGTATATTTAGTTACAAAAGGTTGGGTAGGATGAATAACAAAATGTGGTGGTCTTTTTAGTCCTTGCAATCTTGGGTTTTCAGTGGTCCTTCTTTGAGCCTATTAAATGTTAAATAGAGGGCAGAGCATCCCATTAAGGGAGACAAAAGCTGAGGCTTCGAGAGACCGTGAGCTTCCCATATGGTGTCTGGTGTCAATTAACTTTGTCCATGATCCCATCTCACTATTATAAACTCGAAGCTTACAGCCATTACAACAATCAGCAGAATAGAGATGCCCATTGAGGGAAATACTTGAGTTCCGCCAACCCGTTACCATTTCATTACCGGTGGCTGACCACATTTTGGATGCTGCAAGATAGACCTCACTCACGACCTGGCGATAAGAATTTAGACCTTTTAGATACCACTTACCATCATGTACTACTCCAATGGAGGGCACCATTCCTGTGCTGATTCAGATCATATACCTCAGCGGATCTTAGAATTCTCTGTATCCCTACACACTCTCCACCAGCAACATAAAGGCAGTTGTTTATGACACAAGAACCAAATAAGTGCCGTTTTTTGCAGCATCCACCATACTGTTAGCTGGGCAAGTAATGAAGTTCTAAGATGACACTATTTTACTTTACGCATAGACTAAATGTCTCTATTATTCAAAAATTTCACCCAAATGTTTAACTCACTTGATGAAGGAGATCAAGGACATGAAACAACAGGTCTTAACTGCACACACTCTTGAACTTCATTGCTTCCTCACACCAGCAATTTATATCTTAAATGTTAACCTGTCTTTCTTAATTTGTATTTAGATGCTTTGAACCTTTTATTCAAACATTGCCTAGATGCAGTTGCTAGCGTTCTTAGTACACATACTTCTACATTGCTCCTTTTTTCCTTATATATCGTCATGATAATGTATTAGATTATTAGCCTACTCATGTACCTTATTCGACAAACACTTCAACTGACTTAGTACCTGCCTGCTGTGATCAGAGGGAAAGAGAAAACAAACATATTGTATGTTACTGTTTTTACCCTTCCAAAGAATGTTATTTCTTTTATAATCCTGATATTACATTGAACTCTTTAGTGTTGTCTATACTAACATGCTACTCTCATTTATATACAGGTATCATGCTCCATCACTTTTGGTCCTGAGACTTTTATGTACATATTAACCTTATGTTTAGACCTTCCTAAAACGGTGTCTATGCAAGAAAAGCTAGGTCACTTTTGATCAGTAAACTGTTATTTGCACCTTGCACACATAGAAAAGGCTCCATCACTTTTGGTCACAAGACTTTTATGTACATATTAACCTGATGTTGAAGCCTTTCTAGAACTATGTGTGTATGCAAGAAAAACTATGTCACTTCTGGTCAGTAGACTTTTATGTATATATGACTCCACCGTTGGAGCCTTTTTACAACTATGTTTGCATATGTAAACTCTGCATATACACTATTACTGGACACTCAATTATGCTAGTTTAATGTAACTTGCCACTTATTGTAATCTAAATTTGTATTACTACTGCCATTGCGCTATTGGTATAAAAAAAGACAATTACGCGCGCAGGCGCGCGTACGCACTAGTGGGAGAGGAAGAAGAAACGGTCGCGTGAAGAGCTCCATTAATCAACGAAGCGAACGATCGGAGTCGCTCGGCTTGAGCTCGCTCGCTCGGCGCGGCAGCGTCGGCCTGAGGCGCGCGGGATGGCCGGTGCAGGGCAAGGCGCCGCGACGTCGCGGTGGGGCCGCCGGTGGGCCCGCTCGGCGCGGAGGAGCCGGCCTGGCGCGCGACGTGGCCTGCTGCGCGCGTGTGCAAGCAGCGAATCGTGAGGGAGCAGAGAGAGAGAGAGGAGTGAGAGAGCGGTGAGAGAGAAGAGAGAAGAGAGAGAGAAGTGAGGGAGGCGGCGGTGGCTGGAAAAGCCAGCGCGCGCGGTGCTAGGTTTAGGGTTGGGGCATGGGCCCCTAGTGGGTCGGCCGGCTGTGTAGTTTTTTTTAAATTCTGAAATGATTATTTAAAGAGCTCAAAAAGTCATAAAAATTCACCAAAAATGTTTATAAATAGAATACTTATTTTTAGACTAATAATTACTATATTTCTTAATTATTATTTAATTACTAGTATCTCTTTTAAAATGAATTGATATTAAACATCCGATAAGAAATCAAGCGCATGCAAAGAAAACGATGCAAATAAATAATTAAACACTAAAAAAATTTATTACCCTAATTAATATAATATCTAAATTTATTATTTTAATTGATGGCTTTTATGGGGTTACAACCATGCCGCCGGTGGGGAACTTCACCATGCCGCCCGGAGCCTAGGATGGGGCAACGCCACCGCATCAGGCCTAGTGCGAGGCAATGCCACCGCGGCTAGGGTTGGGCATGCTGCCGCGCATGGGGCTCACCATGCCACCTCGATCGGGGTTTGCCACACCGCCACAATAGGGGTTGTGCATGCTGCCTTGTAGGAATCCACCCAGACAAGAGGGCATGGTACCGCACTGGCTGCAAGCCAAGCCGCCACGCTGGTAGCCGCCTAGGCGAGGGGAAACACTACCTTTGTCCATGGTGAAGACATTGTTGGCGTCGACATTCCTGCTCACGCCGTGCAATACAATGGTGTTGTTCAGGTTGACGACAGTGAACCCCTAGCATGGTTCCAAGGGGCAGCGACGGTCACTTTGGGGGAAGATTGGATGTTCGAAGATGGTAATTATGGAGCATCACCGGCGAGCACGATCGGCCAACATCCTGCACCATCGAATCATGATGAATGCATGATACTAGTGTCTTGTTGCATGCGTTGGAGCATGATGAGGACTTGTTTCCACACCCTACCCTATGTAAAATGAATATTTTATATGATATTCTGACTTTTCAATTTCATGATGTTAATGTGTACTGTCACATTGTGCTACTTATTTGTACTTTATTGCATTGCCCTATAAAAATATGATACCAATGACACAGGATATCCCAATAGGTCAGGCTACTTAGCTCCATACAAGGGTGAAAGTTATCATGTTCCTAACTAGAGAAGGGGTCCTACACCAAATGTTGAGCAAGATCATTTTAATCATTTGCACATTTGGTATGTAGAAAATGAAGTGGGCGTATATTCCTAAAGAAGCCAAGTTACTCTATGGACAAGCAAAAGATGATTGTCGCAGCTACCACGTGCCTGCATAACTAATACATCCATGAGAACGATCAAGAAGACTATGAACACAAGGTTGATATGTGCACTTGTTGTTTGGGTTGTGAAGAGTTTTTGTCAAAAGTAGTGGCTTGGGTTCAGTTGCGTGGACTAATCAGGGCACGAGTGTGTGTTATGCAACCATGTTTCTTCGCTTGTGGTGTGCAGGTGTGCAGTTAGAAGATGATAGTCGATAGCGAAGGTGAAGGTCATGCGAGTTCGTGTCGATGGACCGAGAGCGGTGAAGGACGAGTGCCGAGTCATGACTGAGGGACTAGAGAAGCTGGGTGACTAGTCGTGGTAGCTGACACCTTGGGACGCTGACAGGTGTGAGGACGTGGATGAGCGGATCATGTCGCCAATGCGGTCGCAGACCGGAGGGACACGTGTCTAGGACGTGGGGACACATACGGGGTATGCTACCCATGGTGGTTTCAGTGGTTGAGCCTCAAAATCAGAGGCAGCATGTGGCATCATCGTAAAGGGTGTGTCGAGGCAAAGCAACTTCATGAAGAACGTGTGGTCGTTAGATCAATTTCCCAAGAGTTGGTCCATTTTGTCTCTAGCTAAGTAGATAGACTCTATGTATCTAGAAGTAGTTTAAGGAAGTAGAATAACTCTCTATAAATAGGAAAGTGTGATGGTTGTTTCAGCTATCTCTTTAACACTCTCATCTTCCTTCGCTTTGTTTTGTAATCTCTTTTATTTCTAGCTTGGAGATCCTTAGGTGTTTTTGAACCATGGCATCTAAGACTATGGATTTGTGAGGAAGTGTGGCCGTAACCACACTTAGTTCCCGTGGTTTTACTTCTCATGTCAAATCCGATGGAATTGGGTCTTTGATTTGGAATTGGGTCTTTGATTTGCTTGTTCTCTTCTCAACCCCTCTAGTTTGAGTTTTGAGTTTATCCTTGCCTTCACTTGTTTGGGAGAGGTTTTGGAGTAAATCTCTGGATTAGAAGCTATCTTGGCAGCATTGCAACTTCTTGCATGAGCTGACCCACCTTATGGATAGGTTTCTATCAGATTTGCTCATTTGACAAAACCCCAATAAAATCTCAACTAAACCTCAAGTCTTTTTTTTGACAATGGGATACCCCCTATTTCATTAAGAAATAGAAACCAAACATAGTTCTTACAGGAATCACGACAAACCAACAGACACAAGCCGATAAGCCTACCACAATATCAGCTACACAAAGCATTAAACCCAGCAGAAGGAATACGGTCAACCAACAAAAGACCGACAGTCTAACAGATAACACTGAATATCTACAAAGGATATGCCCCAAAAGCAGCCGGGAACATCACATCACCAGGAATGACAAGAACGCTAGTTTTTATCTACCAAAAGCAGACACGCTGTATACATCCAGAAGCAAAAGATGCATGAGCAGCAGCAAAATGTCACTGGAGACGCCTGTCAACCGGCTTCCAACCATGGGCCTTGCTGTAGATATCACTTGTTATCTTTCGAATTCTGCGGCTTCCTTGTTCCACCAGTCTTTTTCCCTTCTTTGTCTGTCGAATAGACCAAGCATCAATCCAATAACAGCAGGAGAAAATCACATTAGATGGATCATCAATCAGTCTAGCATTGAAGCAGCAATCATTACGAGTACGCCAAATAGCCCAAATAACAGCACCACATCCAAAAAGAATCAGCTTCTTTTCAGGATTATGAAAACTGTCAATCCAGGGACCAAAGAGGTCAGCTGAGTTTTTTGGGGTAGAAGACAATTTGAAAGCAATTTGGATGATTCTCCAAATGAATCTGGCCACAGGACAATGAAAAAATAGGTGATCTATGGATTCTAATAATCCACAAAAGTTACAGGCCGTATTCCCATGCCAGTGCCTTTTTACCAAATTGTCTTTGGTCAAAATCTTATTATTTCTGACCAACCATAAGAACACTTTAATTTTTTGCGGAAGTCTGGTTTTCCACATAAAATTCACAGGAACCACAATTCTGGAATTATTTAACATTTTGTAAAAAGATTTTACCGAATAACCTTTGCAACCCAACAACCAATTTGAAGAATCAGCATTTCCAGAAAGCGAGGCCTGGCTACACTGATCCATAAGGTCACTATAGGCCTCACCTAAAGCACCAATAAGTCTTCTTCTGAAAGTCAGCAACTGAAAATTAGAGGAGACAACCTTATGAACAGTGATATCTTTGTCATAAGCCACCTCAAACAAATTAGGGTATTTGTCAGCCAGCGTCATATTGCCACACCAAATATTTTTCCAAAAACTGGAACTCTTACCATCACCAATCTTTATTTTACAGTATTTATAGTATTTGTCTCGAACCGAGAGAATACCTTTCCAGAAATGAGAATCTGAAGGTCTATCCTTCACCGAAATAATAGGTTTATTCTTAATGTATTTGCTTTTTATAATGGATTGCCACAAACCACTAGTATTTTCTAGTCTCCAAATCCATTTAGCCAACAAAGCTTCATTCATTTTTTGCAAATCCAAAACACCAAGACCGCCCATATTTTTAGGGGAGCAGACTAAGTTCCAAGCAGCCAAATGAAATTTTTTCTGATCATGCCCTCCCTGCCATAATAATCTTTTCCTGAAGATATCCATTTTTTTTAACACAGCTTTGGGGCATTTATATAGAGAAAGCATATACAAGGGAACGTTGGTGAGACTGCTGTTAAGCAAGACTAACCGGCCACCCAAACTAAGGAACCGACCTTGCCAGGAGCCCAATTTATTCTCAACCTTTCCAACAATGGGATCCCACAAAGATTTGCACAATTTTTTGTTATCAATAGGAACCCCTAAGTATTTCATAGGAAGACCACTGGGAGGACAAGTGAAGATATCAGCATATAGATGTTCTCTATTGCAGGCATTTCCCAGGCAAATAATTTCACTTTTATGAAAATTAATTTTTAAGCCAGAAATCTGTTCAAAGATGCAAAGAATAAACTTCAAATTTCTAGCATTTTCCAAATCATCCTGAAACAGAAAAATGGTGTCATCTGCATATTGAAGACAACAGCAGCCACCAGTGACAATATGAGGAATAAGGCCTTTGATAACACCTTCATCCTTGGCTTTTTGGATCAGACAAGCAAGACCATCAGCAGCCACATTAAAAAGGAGAGGGGAGAAAGGATCACCTTGGCGAACACCTTTATGAGTTTTAAAGTAGGGCCCAACCACATCATTAGTTCGGATAGCAACTTTGCCACCTTTCACAGTCTTCAAAACCCAATCACTCCATAAATCTCCAAACCCTTTTTTTATCATCATTTTATGAAGAAAATTCCAATTAACCTTGTCATAGGCTTTTTCAAAATCGACTTTGAAAATAACCCCATTCTGTTTCTTCCGTTTAACTTCATGAATAATCTCATGCAAAGAAAGAACACCATCCATAATATATCTTCCTTTTATAAACCCATATTGAAGGTCACTAATCACAGAAGTAATGCAACGAGCCAATCTGTTAGTAAGAACTTTGGTAATGATTTTGTAGCAAACATTAAGCAAGCAAATTGGGCGAAAAGCTTTAATATCAGTCGCATCAGGGACCTTAGGAATAAGAGTGACAATACCAAAATTAAGTCTTTCAATGTTGAGAGAGCCATCATGAAAATCTTTAAAGAGATAGAACAGATCACTTTTGATCACATCCCAAAATTCCTGAAAAAATTCAGAAGGGAAGCCATCGGGGCCCGGAGCACTATTGTGTTTCAAAGCAAACACCACATCCTTGATCTCTTCCAAAGAAAAGGGGTTGGTGAGCAGAATTCTATCACCCTCCCCCAGCTGTTTCATGTCCAGGTTATTCAAAGAAATATTCGAATCACGGGAAGGACCAAAGAGATTTTTGTAAAAGGAAGTCGCCAGCTGATTAATTCCATGGTCATCATGAGCCACAATATCACCGTGAGAAAGAGTCAAGATTTTCAACTTCCTTTTTTTGTGTCTAGCCATCAAATGAAAATACTTGGAATTCTCATCACCCTCTAATAAGAATTTATCCCTAGCTTTTTGTCTAAGGCTAATGTTTTCCTCATCCACAATCTTCCTGAGATTAGACTCCAAATCTAATTTCATATATCTGTCAGCCTCCGAAAGGCCAGACGACTCACTGGCCTTATCCAGAATATCAATTTTTTCAATCAAGTTTTTCTTCAACTTTTTGTAGTGACCTACCACATTACTGTTCCAACCTTTAAGCTTCTGACGCAAACGTTTCAATTTTATTTTCCAAACATCAAGACTGTTGGACACACCAACCGGAAGAGTCCAAACATTTTCCACTAATTTGTGAAAATCAGGCCTAATCTTCCAACACAGCTCATAACGAAAATCCTTACGCACCATGGGCAGGGAATCAGTGTGAAGGCAAAGGGGAACATGATCCGAAAAGGATCTATTTAACCCGATAACACTAATATTATTATAAGCAAGATCCCAGTCAGGACTGGCCAAAAATCTGTCAAGTTTTTCAAAAGTAGGATCATTACGATTGTTAGACCACGTGTATAGTCTATTTTTCAGATCAAATTCAACTAGACCATTATGATCTATAATGCTATTGAACATAAAACTCCATTTGCTGAGGGTACCAGGTTTATTTTTTTCCTCAGCTTTCCTGAGAATATTGAAATCACCACCAATAAGCATGGGGACCTGGCTTCTCGAGCAAACAGCAGACAATTCACTGAGAAAGCGAGATTTGTGCTCATTTTGGGCAGCCCCATAAACGTTAACGAAATTCCAGATAAAATTTTTTTCTCTGTGGAGGACAAGGGAGCGAGTTAAGAATTCACCCGCATCAAATTCTCTAACATCAAACACCTCAGAATTAAAACCCACTAAAAGACCTCCCGATCTCCCATTGGGAGGAGAGGAGAACCAGGCAAAAAGCTTGCTACCCGCGAGCGAGGACAGAAGAGAATCATTAAAATGATCTTTTTTAGTTTCTTGTAAACCAATGAAATCAATTTTTTCTTCCTTAATGATTTCCCTCAGGAAATCAAACTTAGAATCACGACCCAAACCCTGACAATTCCAAATAAGGCCTCTCATGATTTAAAACGGATCAGGAGGGAGGTCAGAACAGATAGACTCCCCTTTTTTCGTAGATGGACCTCTACTTTTAGGGGAAGCCTTTTTTTTAATCGTTTTTTTCCGATGCTTAATTTTCCTACCTTTTCGTAAAACCATCACATCAAGTAAGTCCTGATCAATATTCAGGTCAGAATCATCATGGACACTACTATCCATGTTTATGTGATCAACAAGGGAAGGGACCTCCACATTTGGGGTCATACTATTTTTGCAAGCTTGGAAGGCCAAAATTTTTCTGGAACGTTCCAGATCTTTGATCAACTCCAAATTATCAATCACATCGGAGTCAGAGGGGCCCAAAGAAACTCCAAGTTTACAAGCTAAATCTATCAAATCATCATTATTAGAATCAAGCAAAGAAAAGGAATTAGAACACATACCTTTATTGAGGAAAGCATCCTTGGCTTCTGCTCTGTATATCGCTTTATCAACCACCTTCACCTCATCATTCTTCTCCAACCTAGAGCTTTTCCTGGCGCCTTCAGCCGTGTTGGTAGGCAAGTCCAGAGGCTTTTTGTTCTTCCCTTCAATAACCATCTCATCATTGGGGGGAATCGAGATCATAGCACCAATTTTTGACTGAAAATCAGTTGGATCTTCCTCCATATCCTTAGCGAATTCTTCCAATTCTTGCGAGCTAAGCAGATCATCTTCATTTGGATCAAAATCCACCTTCTCATCAGAAAGGTTATCGAGTTTCTGTTCATCATCAGACACATCTTTAGAAGGCACAAGATTAGGGTCAGACAGTTTGGCAAACTCTTTGCCTTGAGAAGAAGACTCCCCAATTTTGAGAATAGGATTAGGCTCCTCTTCAGGGACATCATCATCCAGATTCTTGGGATTTTTCCCAGATTTATCAAAAAGCGGATCATTAGATCCATGAATTTGAACCGAGGCTCTCTTACCCAAATTCACAGAATCATCATTCCATCCTTCATCACAAATAGACTCAATTCTAAAGAAGATATCATAAAGAAAAGGCTTGACAGCCACTTCCACCACAGGAGGGATCATAGCCACACTTTTAATGTGGATTTTAAATCTCACTATATCATCAGAATCCAGAGACATAAGGTCAACCTCCTCCACAGCGCCTATCATTGAACCAATTTCACAGATAGATTGGTAATTCTGCAATTCCTCAGGGACATTTTCAGCAATAACCCACACAGTATGGAGTCTAGATTTAGGTTTGGCCCTAGAACTCCAAGGCACAACAGCGATCTTGGCCCCAGACATCTTCATTTTCAGCTCCGGGAAGCTTATCATTTCATCAAGACGTTCTTGGGAGGGAAACTGCATCAGAAATCCTGAATGGCATTTGGTAGCTTTCCACCTTTTGTTCCAAGGGAAGTGAAACCCGAAATCTCTCTCAAGATCTTCAGCTGAGACAAGTCCCTCAACCACTTTAACCAGACCGATGAAAACCCTTTTTGGCTTTTTGATCAAAGGTTTAGCGAAGTGAGACAGATAAAACCCTAAACCATCAGCAGCCAAACCAACAATGGGCATGGTGGGTTTGTTTTGCTTAGGAAGAACACAACGCGAAGTGACATGTGTCTCCTTGCGGCAAATATCACACCACAAAGCGTTAAAACAATTTCTGGCATGATGTCCTTCAACACCACATTTTTGACAGAACGCAGGGCGAACAAGATCGAGATCTTTCTTCAAAGGAACAGGAGAGACAGAAGGGTTACCTGTTTGATTTCCCTCACCAGGATGAGGAGACAGGACACCCTTCTGCTGCTCAGATTTGCCGATATTAGGCTTAAGCTTCCAGCTAAGGTTTCTTGGTCTGTTCCAAGGATGAGAACCTTGCGGCTTCTCCGACGGACCCCAACGATCCCATTGGGAGTTCTGGGGGTTCTCTCCTTTCGGATCCATAGCAGCGATTTTCGCAGGGCAACGAAGAACACCAGAACCCAGACGCGGCCACTCCTCCTCAACCACCGGAGGACGAAAAGACGAAACGCACCAACCCCCACCAAAACTAGACCTCACCGAAGACGGGAGAGACCAGAGGTGCGAGAGGAAGGCGGCACAGTGAGGAAAAGAATGTACACCAACAAAATCCAGAGGAAACCCTAGCGAGGGAGAGGGTTTTGCGGGCGGAGAAGACAACAGACGAGGCGACTCACCCGAGAGGGGAAGCAGACGCGAAGAGACCAGCGACACCCCTGGACTCCACCCGATCCAAGGAAAACACGCCTTTAGGGGCCGCTCCGCTGACGGCGTCGGGGTACTGTATCCCTGGGCCAGGGAACGGCACGAGGAAGACGGCCCAACAACAGGAGACCGAGTCCCGCACCGCTGCAAGCCGTGCGACGGAGAAAGGAGAACGCCAGAGGAAGAAGAAGCGGCCCAGGGGACCGGGCGCCATTTTTTCTTTTTTCCTTTGCGTCTCATCCGTAAATCCGAACACTAGGCTTGATATTACTTTTCACTAAACCTCAAGTCTAATTCGAGTTTTCTAATCTACAATTGAATTTTAAATTCGTTTGAGTTCAAATTTTGTGGACACCTAAGAAACTCAATTCTCCAGATGTGTACAAACTTTTAGCTCAATCGGAGTCCATTTGAATCAGTTTCACATTAAAAAACTGAATTTAGAAATGTTGAAAATAGCCTGAGTTAGCGACTCAGTTTTGGGTCGTTACGAAATTTTTTGTGTCTGTTTTGTGATCTGTTTGTTTTTGTTAGGTTTGTGTATGTCCTAGAAACTTTTCAACATTTTTGTGTGTTATTTAGAGTTTTGTAGGTTAGGGTGTGACTGGGATTCAAGACAAAGTTGCTTGGGCGCAAAAAATCCTATAGCCTCCCATTCACCCCCCTCCCCCTAGTTGCCTATTCGATCCTTCAAAGACAAAGATTTTCGTAAGGGTGATCGCAATCCTGAATACATGCCAACCATTCCTTCTAGATATAAAAATGCATCCGACACATCGTGTCTGTACTCCAATGACCACTCCATGGATAGATTTCATGATGACATTGCAAAAGCAATCTTCCTTTCTAGGTCTTCTTGAACATAATGTGTGAAATTGCCAATATCGATGTATAAATTAGAAAGCAAGATGCAATATTATTTACCTCATATGACCATTTTTAATGTTCTAATATTCATACATAATATATATGCCCCTTACATATGTACAACTAAATAAATGAGGCATGGTCACTATAGACATTTTTCTCATACACCATTTGAAAAAAACACAGGAAAAGTTGTTTTGCTAAACAAATTACAGAATGGCTCTGACTCCTCCAGAGAAGCTAAGGAGCCAGAGGCGGAGCCGTTTTTAGAGAAGCCAAAGCCCTGCCAACGGGGCCTCAATAGACCTCTTAGGCTAGGAACTAATCACATCTTCTACCTTCTCTCAACTAATCCTATCTCTTATCCCTTATCTGTCTCTTAATTAAACTCTCAAGTCTCAACTAACCTTACCTTCCAGCCCTGATTTCCTTGTTTCTATTTTGGCCTGGTGATGATAACCTGTGTTCCACAAGACATGATGCCTCTAAAGAAGTGAAGTCGATGCGGGTGAAATCACCAGATAAGCGCATTACTGGTGAGAACCAGTCATCTTTGTCGCCCAAGCCACCAAACAAAACTTGATGTATGCCATCCTCATCTATACATATGTCTTCACATCATTCGTCTATTACCCTGTCTCCCATTATTAAAATGCACATCTCTCTTCCCACTCGATGTTGCTTTGCAGTCTGTCGGTAGACCATGCAAACAAGGTGCACTTCGTCCTAATCTATAGGTTCAGTATGTTCTCCTGTTGCTTTCCATGCCTAAACATGTACACAATTATGTTGTGGTAAGCAAACACAATATGCCCTATATTCTTCGAAGCATGTGTATCTAAGAAGTAAAGCACAAACCCAAACTATGAGCACAACCTTCCAAAAACTTCTTGTCCACGAACCAACATATATAGCTAGTTACCACAAGAGGGACTTAATGTGTCCATTTTTTTTATCTCATTTCACATATGAATCATATATATATCTATATATACTACTCATTATGAGGGAGCAAGCAAATAAATACAGTTATAAATTCATGAGGAAAGAGTAGGTGAGGAGTGAGAGGACTAGTGTTCGTGTTTAAATTTTTTGTAGATGAGCCATTATTTAGTTGGTTGCCATATATATAAGATCGGAAGAAAAGCTAAAAAATATTGACACAAACCTATAGCCCTCAACCATGCAGCATGCTACATACACTTGGTATTTAATTCAAGAAAACAAATTAAACTCAGGGCTTGTTTGGGAGTAAGGATACCTGAAGGGGATTGGAGAGCCTAAAATTCTCTTGTTATTTAAAAATTAAATAGCAAGGTGATTTTAGCCCCTCAAATCCTCGGATATCTTTGCTCCCAAACAAGCCTTCAAGGTATGTCGTGAAAAATATATATTTTATTATTAGCACGAAAGCACACTGATTATACAATTTGGGGTTGTTATAAGCTTGTGAAACATGTGCATATGCAAAAGCTAAGGTCAAGAACACTGCAGCATATAAACCTAAGTCATTTTCCAATTATAGTGTACCCCAATACCCCATTCCTACAAACATGCATGCCAAAGGTACATTATTGCCCATATCACGATGGCAGCCGAAGAAATCCAAGAGCTATGTTTTAGTTTGCATCCCACTGTTGGGGCGAAGGCGAAGACGCCACCCTTCGCTCCAGCCTTCGTCCGTCTCGCTGCGTCAATGGAGGCAAAACTACCGGTGGGGTCCACCCTTCGTCCTCTACACCTACGAGACAAAGGCCTACGACAATGTCGCCCCGTCCCACGGCCTGGAGGCCCACGTGGGATTCGGCATATTGTAGCAGGCCCCGCGCGCGGAAGTGTGTTACGGGCTCGATTTGTAAAGGCTTTTCTGTAATGACAGTCTGTAACCCTCCTATATGGGAATATTCCGGGGATAGCCCAGGTGCCTGAGGGCACATGCGTCTTTACATCGAGACGTTGGGCACTCAGGCGCCTATAAATACCCCTGTACAGTGCCCTTGAGGGGCTGGAGGAACAGAGCAATTACTGCCTCAAGCTAAAACCGTGTTTTCATCTTTCTCACTCCCCCGTTGGATCAACTTGCACCAGAGCACTAGTTCCAACATTGGCGCCCACCATTCGTGCTACGAGCAAACCACCCGCGATGGCACCCAAACGAGCTAACTCGAAGGCAGCCCCATCCGTCGACGACTGCTAGCCGAGAAAAAGGGCAAGGCCGTGGCCGACAACACCCACCAAGGAGCTGGCGAAGATGAAGCACATAGTAAGAGACAACGCAACAACCAAGAGCTATGTTTTAGTTTGCATCCCACCTTCACCAGTCATTCTACCATCTTCTTTTTTGCGAGAGGATTTCAATTTGTTACCATCTGATAGGTAATACATATTATGCCATGCTAAATTTGATATCAGGCAAAAATATTTATTAATACATATGGTGTGGTAAGATATTTCCTCATCATAAGTTTTTGCAAGGCTTGTTTATCCCCTGCACATGTTGGAAAATGCCTTGGAGCCCTCCATACCACCAAAACAAAACATGGGTAATAAATAGCGTCATTATTTGTTGACAATTGAAAATAGTAATAGTGTGTGGTCACATTTCCAAAAGTACCTTGTTATCCATGTCCTCCCTGAGTATAATTATATATCAACACATGCTTTTTTATAAGGAAGATTTTAATTGCATATAAAAGTTTGATACGAATCATCTTCTAGCCTCTGCAACAATAAGATGCACATAGCCTAGAAAAAAGGTAAAAAGAAAAGAACATGACAAGCACATTGTTATTGACTCTCAATCCTATGACTACAGTGACATCCATGTGCCTAGGATAAGAACCTCGTAGCCACCTGCTTCAAATGTTGTGAAGCTTCCATCACCATAGAATGTTGATCATGCCTCTGTAGTACAACCCAAGCCTATAGCCAATGGGTAGTAGTGAAAATCACCTATAAAGGAGACATGTAAGTTTATTTTGAGAAAACATATCCTTTCTACTAAGCCAGAGTGACAAATAGATGGTTGCTACTCCTAGCAGGGCTAATTTTTTAATTTTTTGTCGAAGTATGAAAGCCAATTTCCAAACATATTTGCAGTGGAAGTAGGTTTTAGGATTCCTAATGCCCAAACACTAGGCTTCAATCCATGCGAACAAATTGGCATTCAAGAAACAAGTGTGTGTTGTTTCATTGTCTTGACATAAGTTATATGCTTTACTATCCTTCCAATTACGTTTAACCATGTTATCTGTGGTGAAGATCACTCCCCTACGAAGATACCATAGAAAAATCTTGCTTTTGAGGGATGCTTTTATTTTCCATAACCTCTTATTTAGGTTTGGCACATATTCTTTGATTAGGGCCAAATAGAGAGACTTCACCGAGAATGGTCCATTTGGATGCAAGATCGAGCGAAAAATGTCCAAGTTTTTTGTGTTAAGGCTATGTTAACAAGCTTCCAGTGTAACTTATTCCAAGCAACAAGCTTAGGTCCAATTAGAGATCGCCTAAGATAGATTTATGTTATCTGATTTTAACATTGTTTCAACCATCTCGAATTTCCTTCAAAAACATTGTATAAAGAGGGGTACTGGTTTTTAAAGTTATGCCACCTAGCCACCTATCTTGGCAGAACCTCACTTGTGATCCATTCCTGATTTCGAAGGTTCCAAAACAAAGAAAGTTTTGCTTCACCTTCATTGGTCTTGAGAAAAAAATGTGAGCCCTAGTTTCCATTCAGCATGTACTAGTTGTTTGGATTTGAGATATTTATTTCAAAACAACTATTACCACGTTTCTTCCATAGTAAGAAGTTTAAACAACCATTTGCTTAGCAAGGCACTATTTTTTAGTTTGAGATCCATGATGCCCCATCCCTCTTAGTCCTTGGGTTGATAAAGGATGTTCCATTTAGCTCAACATTTTTTATTCTCGTCACTTTGCCCAAAAAAGTGAGATGGGGAAGTAGTCAAGCTTCTTGTGGACACCCTTTGGAACATGAAAGAAGTACATCATATACATGGGTAGACTATTTAAAGCTAAGTTTATTAAGGTTAGCCTTCCCCTAATTGATAGATTTTTTCTTTTCAGCTACTAAGCCTTTTTTTCAAATCTTTCCTCTACCTCCCTCCAATCAGTATTATTCAACTTACTATAATGAATAAGAACATGAAGATACCTTAGAGGAATTTTCTATTTTTACACCAAAAATATTGTGCTTTGGTGCAACCACAACTTCCATAAAAGCATAATATTTTGCTCTTATGGAAGTTGATTTTTTTAGTCCCGAGATTTGTTCAAATGCAAAAGGCAATAATTTCATATTATGAGCCTTCTCTAGATCATGCTCTAAGAATAGAATTATGTCATCTACAAATTGAAGGATATATAAGCCTCCATCTATAAAGTGGGGCACTACCCCACTGACTTGTCGTTTTATATTTTCCCTTTTAATTATTATGCCAACATATCTGCTACAATGTTAAATGGGAGGAGTGAAAGTGGGTTTCCTTGCCTAAGGACTTTATTTGTTTGAAAATAGTGACCTACCTCATCATTAACGTTTATAGCCACGCTATCTCTCGAGATGAAAGTCTTTATCCAAGATATTCATCTTGGAGAGAAACCCTTCATCCATAGAGTTTGATATAGGAAAGGCCACTTAACTTTATCGTATGCCTTCTCAAAATCTATCTTCAAAATTATCCCATCTAGCTTCTTTTGTGTAGCTCATGGATTGTTTCATGTAGGATTACTATTCCTAGGATTTTCAACCTTGCATGAAAGCAGTTTGGGTAGGATTCACTATTTTGTTTGTTACTAGATTAAGAATGATTGTAACCATTTTGATGAAGATCTTGTAACTGGCATTCAAGAGGCAAATGGGTCTATATTGTTTGTTATATTAGATTCGTGTCTTGTACCTTACAGATTAGAGTGATAACACCAAAGTTCAAGCTAAACAATGGAAGCACCTATAAAGGTCCTCGAACATTTGCATCAAGTCATACTTGATAATGTCCTAGAATTTTTGGTAAAACTTTTTCAAGAACCCATCTGGACCTAAAGCTATTGTTTTCTTCCATAGTAACTTGAGGGATGTCCTAGATTCATTCCTCATCTAGGGAGAAATGAGAATTCTCAGGTTATCCAAAGAGCTCCTTATAAATTTGTATAATATATATTTTGAGATTATTTTGTCCTTCTATTATCCCATCTTCATGGTCCAAATAAAAAAAATCATTTTTTGGTATTTGCCATTTGCCACCATGTGAAAATAAGCTGGTATTATTATTTTCTAGTAAAATATTTTTAACTTTGGCTCACATATAGAATCTTATTTCTTCGTCTCTAAGGAGGGTGGATTTCTAAGAACCCATTACCAACTTTGACACCTCAGCTAACGATAGGTTATTGAATATCAACACATGATATAATGTGTAAGACATGCATACAAGGTTTTCATTTTCACAAACAAAATATTCTAAAACCATTAACAATGAGTAATTGCCATCTTGTACCTTTTGTCTTCATAGTTACCACAAATTAAACGAATGCTATTAGAATCCATATCATCTAAGAACAATAGTGTGACAAGCCATATTTTGTTATGGTAAAAAAAGACTCTAACCAACACTGCAACTAGATTTCTTTTAATGGCAATAGAAAGAAAAAACTAAGAATTTCTATGGGAAGAATCAAGTGCATGTGCTAACTAAAGCTATCCAAGCTAGACATAATATTTTGGCACACATTAAAAATTATCAAAACACATCAGATTGCCACAAAATTTCTTCAATGACATGCTCTATGCATTTCCATCTTAAAATGTCCTCCCATTGTAGCTCTAATTTTATCAAGTCGCACATTTTCTTTTCTTTATTTCTATCTAGAAAGTTTTGGCATCACCATTAATATTGACGAATGAGATACAACTAAATAAAATTAGTTGATTCCAACATATTGGATCAAATCAAATGGATTTTATGGTAGTGACCTAAGTGAGTAATAGGTCCCCCGATGATATTATGACCAAATTACGAAAACCATATCTTCTTTTGCATCTTACGTGCAATTGGTCAATCGATTACTGGTTAGAGGCATGAGAAGCTCACAAGTAACATAGTAGACATTATTATTGTATCTAGTTATTTTGAGTAAATTTTGCTAGAATGCATCAAGTAAACGGACAAATGTCAAAACTCAGTTATAATTGGCAAAATTTGAAAACAATGCTTTATGTTTCACTAGTTTGAGTAGGTTTTGCAAGAATGTATCAAGCAAGAGGTCGATTGAGCAAACTTAGTTTGCTCAAACCAAGTTTAGACTTCATTAAGTAAGAATACTATGTTTGACTAGTCTGAGTAGGTTTTGCTAGAATCAATGTAGTCATAATGCACGGCTTACTTGAACTCCATGAGATACCAACGGATAGTCATCCCATTACAGTAACAGTGGAGGTTGAAATTTCATAAAGTTAATGTTCATCCCCTATTGTGGTAACATTGCCAGCAAGTGAAATGAGTCACCGTGCTAAGAGTTGATCTTAAATACGTGATGAGAGTTTATCTTAAATACTTCGAATGGATTTAACAACACTATTAACAACTAGCCATTAAATTTACTATGCTATAGTAACCATTAGCACTAGATGTGAAGTAACTTCTAAGCCAACAATTGAATTATGAAAATAACTTTAAATGAACTTCTTAAACATGCTTATAAATTGCCACATGTGTTGTTATGGAAAGATAATATAAATATCACATGAATCCTCATTTAAATATCAGTCTCTATCAACATGAAAAAACAAGTTAGAAAAACTTCCTAGACAAACATCTAATTATCATCTCTTTCTATCAACATCTAAATTATCACTAGGGAATAGGGACCGTGTAGATATGTTCATTTTGGAGGAATTGGAATCTAGTTAATAGAGTAAGCTATTTAGCTTAGAATTTGACATTCCACCACTTTCTAAAGTTCAGGCATAATCCTATCTCATATTGATAGAGTGGGAGAACAAAATTAATTTTATTTACCACGAGACTATGTTTCTACTTTGCATTTTATAACATGTTATTTGGCTCACTTCCCTATAGTAGAAATGGTGCACAAAAATATTTCCCTTATACGGTCAACAGTAGTATACAAATATATTTCATATAAAAGCATACTAGCTTAATTGATCATGGCTAAATTATGATTGTTATAATGGAATTCAATTCAAATGATCCAAACAGGGTCTTAAAACCCTAGGTGGCCAGGGCAAGGACCGACTAGGGCTTGATAGGCAGGGGTCAGCCGAGGCTGGCAGTGACAAGGGTTCATCGGGTTGGCTGGGCAGGGGTCGGCTGGCAGCGGTAGGGACCGACCGGGGCTAGGGCATTATTGTGGAGGGACAATTCAATATATACCACTTCTAAGGAGGTGGATCTAAACAACACCATTACTAAGTGAAAGGGAATTAGGCTTACACCTAGTTCCTATATAATTTTGGTGGTTGAATTGCCCAACACAAATATTGGACTAACTAGTTTGCTCTAGTGTATAAGTTATGCAGGTGCAAAAGGTTCACATCAAGCCAATTAAAAAGACCAAAGTTGGGTTCAAATAGAGAGCTAAAGGCAACCGAAGGCACCTCTGGTCTGGGGGCACCGGACTGTCCGGTGTACACCGGACAGTGTCCGGTGCACCACCGGACATGTCCGGTGCACCAGAGGACTTCAACACAAACTCGCCACCTTCGGGAATTTCCAGAGGCAACTCCGCTATAATTCACCGGACTGTCCGGTGTACACGGACATGTCCGGTGCTCCAAGGAAGGGGGGCCTCCGGAACTCGCCAGCCTCGGGTTTTCACTTCAGCTGCTCCGCTAAAATTCACCGGACTGTCCGGTGTACACCGGACTGTCCGGTGCAACCTCGGGGCAACGGCTACTTCGCGCCAACGGTCACCTGCAGGCGCATTTAATGCGCGACAGAAGCGCGCAGTCGTCAGGCACGCGGGAGCAGGCGCACCGGACACTCTACAGTGCATGTCCGGTGCGCCACCGGACATCAAGGCAGGCCCAGAAGTCAGAACTCCAACGGTCGGAATCCAACGGAACTGGTGACGTGGCTGGGGCACCGGACTGTCCGGTGTGCACCGGACTGTCCGGTGCGCCATCAAACAGACGGCCTCCACCAACGGTCAAGTTGGTGGTTGGGGCTATAAATACCCCAACCACCCCACCTTTCATTGCATCCAAGTTTTCCACTTCTCAACCACTTACAAGAGCTAGGCATTCAATTCTAGACACACCCAAAGAGATCAAATCCTCTCCAACTCTACACAAGTCTTTAGTGATTAGCGAGAGAGATTTGCCGTGTTCTTTTGAGCTCTTGCGCTTGGATTGCTTCTTTTCTTTCTCACTTGCTCTTGTGATCAACACTCAATTGTAATCAAGGCAAGAGGCACCAATTGTGTGGTGGCCCTTGCGGGGAAGTTTTGGTTCCCGGCTTTGATTTGAGAAGAGAAGCTCACTCGGTCTGAGAGACCGTTTGAGAGAGGGAAGGGTTGAAAGAGACCCGGCCTTTGTGGCCTCCTCAACGGGGAGTAGGTTTGTGAGAACCGAACCTCAGTAAAACAAATCTGCGTGTCACACTCTTTATTTGCTTGCGATTTGTTTTGCACCCTCTCTCACGGACTCATTTATATTTCTAACGCTAACCCGGCTTGTAGTTGTGTTTATATTTGTAAATTTCAGTTTTGCCCTATTCACCCCCCCTCTAGGCGACTATCAATTGGTATCAGAGGCAGGTTCTTCATTAGAGCCTAACCGCTCGAAGTAATGTCGGGAGATCACACCAAGAGGGAGATGGAGACCGGCGACAAGCCCACTACGAGCCAAGGGAGCACTTCATCGGAAGAATCCCGCACCAAGAGGAAGGAGAAGAAGAAGGACTCCTCCAAACGGAAGGAGAAAAGATCTTCTTCCTCACACCACAAGGAGAAGAAGGAGAAATCTTCTTCCCACAAGTCGCATCGGAAAGGAGACAAGCACAAAAGGATGAGGAAGGTGGTCTACTACGAGACCGACACTTCATCAACATCTACCTCCGACTCCGATGCGCCGTCCGTAACTTCTAAGCGCCAAGAGCGCAAGAAGTTTAGTAAGATTCCCTTACACTATCCCCGTACATCTAGACATACTCCATTGCTTTCCGTTCCATTAGGCAAACCACCAACTTTTGATGGCGAAGATTATGCTAGGTGGAGTGATTTAATGAAATTTCATCTAACCTCACTCCACAAAAGTATATGGAATGTTGTTGAGTTTGGAGCACAGGTACCTTCTGTAGGGGATGAGGATTATGATACGGACGAAGTGGCCCAAATCGAGCACTTCAACTCTCAAGCCACAACCATACTCCTCGCCTCTTTAAGCAAGGAGGAATACAACAAAGTGCAAGGGTTGAAGAATGCAAAAGAGATTTGGGACCTACTCAAGACCGCGCACGAGGGTGATGAACTCACCAAAATCACCAAGCGGGAAACGATCGAGGGGGAGCTCGGTCGCTTCCGTCTTCGTCAAGGGGAGGAGCCACAAGATATGTACAACCGGCTTAAAACCTTGGTGAACCAAGTGCGCAACCTCGGGAGCAAAAAGTGGGACGACCATGAGGTGGTTAAGGTTATTCTAAGAGCTCTCATTTTTCTTAACCCCACTCAAGTTCAATTGATTCGTGGTAATCCTAGATACCCACTAATGACCCCCGAGGAAGTTATCGGGAATTTTGTGAGCTTTGAATGTATGATTAAAGGATCAAAGAAGATCAACGAGCTTGACGAACCCTCCACGTCCGAGGCACAGCCGGTGGCCTTCAAGGCAACGGAGGAGAAGAAGGAGGAGTCTACACCGAGTAGACAACCAATTGACGCCTCCAAGCTCGACAATGAGGAGATGGCTTTAATCAACAAAAGCTTTCGCCAAATCCTCAAGCAACGGAGGGGGAAGGACTACAAACCCCGCTCCAAGAAAGTGTGCTACAAATGTGGTAAGCCCGGTCATTTTATTGCAAAATGTCCTATGTCTAGTGACAGTGACAGGGGCGACGACAAGAAGGGAAAGAGGAGAGAAAAGAAGAAGTACTACAAGAAGAAGGGCGGCGATGCCCATGTTTGCCGGGAGTGGAACTCCGACGAGAGCTCCACCGACTCCTCCTCCGACGATGAGGACGCCGCCAACATCGCCGTCACCAAGGGACTCCTCTTCCCCAACGTCGGCCACAAGTGCCTCATGGCAAAGGACGGCAAAAGGAAGAAGGTAAAATCAAGATCCTCCACTAAATATGAAACCTCTAGTGATGAGGATGATGCTAGCAATGAGGAGGATAACTTGCGCGTTCTTTTTGCCAACCTTAACATGGAACAAAAGGAAAAACTAAATGAGCTAATTAGTGCCATCCATGAAAAGGATGACCTCTTGGACTCCCAAGAGGACTTCCTTATTAAGGAAAACAAAAAGCATGTTAAGGTTAAGAATGCATATGCTCTAGAAGTAGAAAAATGTGAAAAATTGTCTAGTGAGCTAAGCACTTGCCATGAGACCATTGACAACCTTAGAAATGAAAATGCTAGATTAAATGCTAAGTTTGATTCTCATGTTTGTGATGTTTCAATTCCCAATCCTAGAAATAATAATGATGATTTGCTTGCTAGGATTGAAGAATTAAACATTTCTCTTGCTAGCCTTAAAGTAGAAAATGAAAATTTGATTGCTAAGGCTAAAAACTTTGATGTCACTATTTCCGATCTTAGAGATAATAATGATATCTTGCGTGCCAAGATCGTTGAACTTAATTCATGCAAACCCTCTACATCTAGTGTTGAGCATGTTTCCATTTGTACTAGATGTAGAGATGTTGATATTGATGCTATTCATGATCACATGACTTTGATTAAACAACAAAATGATCATATAGCAATATTAGATGCAAAAATTGCCGAGCATAACTTAGAAAATGAAAAGTTTAAATTTGCTAGAAGTATGCTCTATAATGGGAGACGCCCTGGCATCAAGGATGGCATTGGCTTCCAAAGGGGAGACAATGTCAAACTTAATGCCCCTCCAAAGAACTTATCCAACTTTGTTAAGGGCAAGGCTCCCATGCCTCAGGATAACGAGGGTTACATTTTGTACCCTGCCGGCTATCCTGAGAGCAAAATTAGGAGAACTCATTCTAGGAAGTCTCACTCTGGCCCTAACCATGCTTTTATGTATAAGGGTGAGACATCTAGCTCTAGGCAACCAACCCGTGCCAAGTTGCCTAGAAAGAAAACTCCTAATGCATCAAATGATCATGCTATTTCATTTAAAACTTTTGATGCTTCTTATGTGCTTACTAGCAAATCCGGCAAGGTAGTTGCCAAATTTGTTGGGGGCAAACACAAGGGGTCAAAGACTTGTGTTTGGGTACCCAAAGTTCTTGTGTCTAATGCCAAAGGACCCAAAACCGTTTGGGTACCTAAAGTCAAGAACTAAAATTGTTTTGTAGGTTTATGCATCCGGGGGCTCAAGTTGGATACTCGACAGCGGGTGCACAAACCACATGACAGGGGAGAAGAAGATGTTCTCCTCATATGAGAAAAACCAAGATCCCCAAAGAGCGATCACATTCGGGGATGGAAATCAAGGTTTGGTCAAAGGTTTGGGTAAAATTGCTATTTCACCTGACCATTCCATTTCTAATGTTTTTCTTGTTGATTCATTAGATTACAATTTGCTTTCCGTTTCTAGTTGGCTTGTAGTTGTGTTTATATTTGTAAATTTCAGTTTCGCCCTATTCACCCCCCTCTAGGCGACTATCACTAAGATTAGGGGTCTAAGATATACCACGCCTAAGGCACTCTTTCTTTAAATATTGCCATGACATTTACTAATCCCTATATTTCTCTAAACTAATCAAGTTTTAACACAAAAAATTGCGTACTTGGACCAATTTGCATCTCAATATGCAAAAAACACGATATAGACACCCCTCAAAATAATATGATAAAATTAGATTAAAAATAAAAATATTAAACCATCATAAAATACATCATATAACTATAATTCACAGAATTCCAACGTATAATTTGAGTAAAAGTCAACATAATATTTCAAAATTTGATGCATATAATTTAAATATTTCTAAGAAAGTAACTAAAGCATCTTAGACACTTTCATTTGACCCAAACATTTTTTTGGGTTTGAGTAGTTTGATTATGGTGGGAAGAATCATCCCAATAAACTTATATCTAATCCTTCTCTTGTCCCACAAGTCCATTGTTGTAACGCCCTGAATTTAGGGATATAAATTTTCTTCTCCAATATTAACCAAATTCAGGTGTTACTCTCTATTTCACTTCCTGTTTCGCTCCTTCCTCCTATTTTCAAAGCAATATAGAGACTGGTGTCTGTATCACGTGTAACCAAAACATAAGTTGATATTGTTGTTGTATCATGCCGAAGCATAACTATTTTGTCTGATGTTGTGCCTAGGCATGCGTTTGTCTAGTTTCGGTTTTCGATTCGCGGATTGATCTTGATTAGAAGCAAAAGGGATCATGTAGAGAGAAGTCGGCCCAGCCCGCGGCCCAGCCCAGCCCTTGGCGCGCGCCCAGGCGTCCCTGCCCTCTCCCATGCGCGCGCCCTCCACTCATTCTCTCTTTCCTGCGCAAAATAACCTCCCTCTCCTTCTCTTCCACCCCTCTCCCTGCCCTAGAGTGGATCCCAGTGAGCGCTTGTTGCCGTCCGTCGAGCCCCATGGTGAGTTCCCCCTCTTCTATCCCCCTCTCTCTCCTCCCTCTCCCTATGCGCGCGCCCTCCCTACGCGCGGCTGGCCCTGCCCGGCGCACCCTCCCACGCCCGGCGCGATCTTCCGGCGGCGGGCCCTGGCCACAGCGGTTCGGCCCCCGACGTGCCCTTCCCTAGCCACAGCAGTCTGGCCCCTGACGTGGCTACCCCTGGTGTGCCCTCCCCTATCCGCGGTGGCCCTACCCGGCGCGCCCTCCCCGGCCCCTGGTGCGCAGCCCCCCCACGGCGTGGCCACCGGCGCGACCCCCCGACACATTGCCCCGGTGTGGTCCCTATGCGTCCGGCCCCCATGCACGTAGCCCTAGCGCACGTCGTAACGTTTTAAATTCAATTTAAATCATGTGTGGTGTCACGCGCTTCATCGCACGACAATCCATTTTTAATTTCGTTTAAATCACGCGTTGTGTCGCGCACTTCGTCGCGCGACAATTCTTTTTAATTCCATACGAGTAGTGCGTGGTGTCGCGCGCTTCGTCGCGTGACAATCTTTTTTTAATTCCATTCGAGTAGTGCATTGTGTCGCGCGCTTCGTCGCACGACAATCCTTTTTATTTCCGTTTAAATTATGTGTTGTGTCGCGTGCTTCGTCGCGCGACGATCCTTTTAAATTTACCTAGGATCGCTTTTAATAATTAAGGTGCGTAGTGTAACGACGATTAATCAAACACCAAGCTAATTACGATCTAGTGCTAACTTTATTTATGCATTGCGTGATTGTTAATTAGTATGATTATGTTAAAATAAGTATTTTAATCTATAGTTGCTTAACGTAATTGCTATGTCTTTCGGTCGTAGCCTCGACCCTTATAGTTTCTTTTCTCGCATAGTCGTAGATGCGAGTCCTACGCCACGCGTCTGTTTAGTTGTAATATTTTATTGTGTGGTGTATTGTTTCTGTCCAAGTTATGATTGTGGAATGTTTGTTTGAACTCGTATAGATAACGATCTGTTGGCGGAGTCCGAAGGAGTTGCAGGCAAAGACCCTAAGTAGCAGCTAGTTGCTGAAGGTAAATATCCTCTGACCTATCTATGTCCCATACATTTTATAATTCATCTCCGCATTTACACAATTTATACCTAAGGATTTACTAGTTCTTGTTTAACCTGTCCTTGTTCACCTATTTGGGTTGGATCATTTTTGGTTTAGCTCTATGCTAGCGCTTTACTCTAATCAATGAACATGATGAGATTATTTGTGGTACGAGGTTTACTTTTGATTATGATGATGGCTTTGTGACATTTAGGGGGGCTCGAGTGGTTTCTCGAGTGCCTCTCCATAAGGACTGGTTCGTTGGATGACCACCCGAGAAAATAGTATAGTCATGAGGGTGGTATGGGACGCCCTTAGCCAAATAATTAGAGAAACTGATGTGTAGTTTGCTTCACCGTCGGGCCGTCAATGGGGCTCGGTGTATGCGGCTCGCTCTATCGAGGGTAGTTTGCCCCTTGGGGAGGAGTGCAGTACATTTAGGAATCCTAGCAGGCGGCTACAGCCTCAGGGAATCTTTGTAAAGGCTACGTAGTGAAACCTTGCCTATTCACCTTGGTAGTGTTTAAGGGTTTGATCGGCCCAAGGCAAAAAGGAATCACGGCTCGTGGGTAAAGTGTGCAACCTCTGCAAAGTGTTATGAAACAGATATATAAGACGTGCTCACGGTTATGAGCGGCCTTGAGAGCTCCATTGATTAGAGATACTATGATCACAGATGATGATGATGAGGTTAATTATGGTTTTGATGATTATGATTATGGTTTCTGGTACTCTTTCCATTTGGAAGGAGTACTTTTGGGCTAATAACTTGGGTTTAATGCTAAAACCGGGCTCTCTACTAGTAATAATTACCTGACCAACTAAAAGCAATTGCTTGATCTTAACCCCACAAAAAAGCTAGTCCACCACAGCCAAACGGGACAATTGTTGAGTATGTTGATGTGTACTCACCGTTGCTTTACAACACCAAACACTCCCCAGGTTGTCCACATTGCAACCACTGCTCAGGAGAAGATGAAGTTATGGTGGAGGATCTCTAGGCGTTCCAAGAATATGATGAGTTCTAGGCATGGGTTTGTGGCAAACCCCTAGTCGGCTGCCTGTGAAGGCCGTGTTTAGCTACGTTTCGTTTTCACACTTTGATCTATGTTAATGACTATGTGGATGTCTCGGGTGTCATGATGTAATCAAATTAATACTCTTTTATGTTATTATTTGAGCACTATGTGATGATGACCAACTATGTAACTATTGTGTACGTGAATTGTTTATCCTAGCACGTACATGGTTCGCATTCGGTTTGCCTTCTAAAACCGAGTGTGACATAAGTGGTATCAGAGCCGTGCTGACTGTAGGACTATGAACCTAGAATAGAATGGACGTTCTAGGGATTATAGACCCCTATTCTCACCTTGACCTTGGTGTCACTTCAAAAGTTGGTCATCTCGACCAATTCTATGTTCTACTATATATATCTTTCCTTGCTAAAAATTTTGTTGTATTTTATGTCCTAATATTTTTTATGGTTTACTTGCTGGTCATATTAGTTATATTCTTACTTATATGCTTACGGTGTCTTTTGTACATGGCTCGTCTTAGACACACAGCATGGAAGTCAGTCATTCCTTTCTTGCCCTCTCGTCTTGCGGAGCATCCGCTTCGTCGTCCAGTGACTAGCCAGTCCAGACACTTGGAGAGGTTGCACCACCGTCTACACAAGGAGCAGGAGCGTCAGCGCCAGGAGCTGGAGCAGCAGGGCTCTTCCTCCTTGCCTCAGTAGGAGGTAGAGTTTGTGAGGCGTTGCTCTCCTGTGCCCCCACTGGAGGCGCTCCCTGCACCACCACTGGGTGCCCTGGCCGCTGGAGTAGCTGCTGGAGGAGACCCTGATGACGGAGACGGCGACGACAGCAGCTCGAGCCATAGCACCGACCTCTCAAAGGAGTAGGAGCCGGAGAGATGGGTCACCCGACCCATCACACGTCACGTTGCTTGCGGGTGTCACTTCCACGATGCGCTTGACACCTTGCTGCGCTAGGCACTTGACCGGCATACTTGGTCCATCGAGTATCATTGCGTGGTCTATCAACACAGTCGCGGGGCATACCCGGACCGCTGAGAGGCGACTTGCTTGGTGCGCCGTCTGGAGGATGGTCTTCGGGGTGCGGAGGTCTGCTCAGAGCATTATTCTATCTCTGAGCGGGACTCAACTGAGGCGGCCATGCAGGATGTCACACGGCATGCGCTTTCGCACTACTGCTTGGTGCTTGGTGGGGTGGCCGATGGTCTTGACCTGAGGTATTACCCCCACCGTCCATCTGGTAGTACTGAGGTGTGATTGTCTCACCTATTGGTGAGGACAATCCTAGGTTGAGCAGCACAATCAATCTAGTCGTCGTGCTAAACATGGAGCTGGACCACGCTTTAGACGAGCTGAGTAGGGCTCATGCTGAGATCGCCCAATTGCGGGCTGAGCGCGCAGAGCGCTGTCACCTAGCGGATGGCTCTCCCACCCCCATCGGGACTCAGCACCCTTACCGCTCGCCTCGGCGTCGACACCATGTGATGAGGACATCACTTCTATACATATAATAAATGGACCGATAACACGATCTCGTGCACGACAGCTAAATCTCTAGGTACGTTCTACCCTAGTCAATTGTGTTTCAGAGCTTACGCTTGGGGCCATGGATGTTTTGATGATTAGGTACCTTGGAGAGGACCAGAAAGGACTTGGGTGTCACACCCGGATTTAAGGAACAAAGCCGGGTGCATCTCATACATGCGCCAAAGAAGACAACATATATAATAACAAAGTGTATAGAGATAAATGTCACAATAATCAGAGTACTTATTACATAGCGGAAGTCATACAAAATAAAAGATAAATATAACAGGATCTCAAATCTATCCTTGGTGCCACAAAGCTGACTGGGAGACGCCACCTAGATCAAGTTGAATGCCTCAGTGTTAGGCGGCTCCTCTTCGACCACCTGTTCTTCTCCTGTGGGGGGTGTGAGACAGCAAGAGTGAGCTCACATACGTTCATAGCTCAACAAGTCGTGGGGAATAATGTGGCATGAACTCACCAAAGGTGGGAGTTCATAAAGTGTAAGGCTGATCAATGAAATAGAGGATGAAGCTGAGCATTGCTTTTATAAGTTGGTCAAAATTTTATTAGCACTTACTAAGTGTAATAAATACCAAACCTTAATAATAATAAAGAAAAGTAATAGTAAAATAATCCCAAATGCGATGCAAATGTCAAATTAAATTTAAGTTCCATAAATTAATCATGTGAGGGTCCGAGCCGCTCATGACCGTGAGCACGGCTAGTATACCAGTTTTACACTCTGCAGAGGTTGCGCATCTTTACCCACAAGTCATGTTACCCATCTGCTAAGAGACGGCCAATCCCATACACCTCTACCGAGGAGGCGAGGCAGGGTAACACTACGAGGCCTTTACAAAGTTCCACTAGCTTCAGAATCCCGCTACAGTTTATAGGAAGCTCCAGTGCAGGAATCCCTCGCCTGACTGCCATTGCAGCAAAATCAACCCAAGGGCCTCCCTACACTGACCACTCCCCTACTGCCCTTGCCCCTTTCGGGTAAGGAAGACCTCCACTAGCTTTCCTAGTTAATCAGCCAAGGGCGTCCCATTAAAACCTTGTGGTAGCACTGTTTTCCTGGGTGGTCGCTCCATGTTCCCATTAATTTAATGATCTTAACATGAACAGTAATAATAAAAAGATCATAAAAGAGTCATCATGAATAGTATATCTCCATACCCAAATCCATATAAAGCAATAGCAGGTACTACCCAAAAGTATTTCGATGGTGAACAAGGTATAAAGATAACCAAAATTGGGGTAACCTAAAGGATCCCATCAAAATTAACCTATGCATATCATTATAATTAATAAGAACATGGCTGGGAAAAAGTAAGTGATCAAGGGCACCACTTGCCTTCAATGAGCTCCTGCTCAGCTACTTCTACTTGCTGAACCTCAGAATCCACAGTGGCTTGCTCATCTACTCGCATCAACACAATACATACATAGTATAGCATAAATTAACATCACATCAAACATGTAAATAAAATATACAGTAAAAATCTACACATTAAAATGAGATCATAGGAACTGGAATCATTAGATTTGGAGTTATAGATTTCAAGTTATGAATTTCCTAAGATTTAATGTGCTTGAAATAGGATTAAATGATAAATTAATTTTCTTACTGTTTTCATGTCAAAACAGAGACACTAAATGATAGAGAATCTTATTTCAAAATTTTAGAAATTGGAATGGCTCAATTTGGAGCTAGAATGAATTTTCTATGCATTTTACAAGTTTCTAGATTTGTTTTTGTATTAAAAACGAATTTCTAATATTATTTCTCTAGTTTTAATCCACTCTGGACTGGGCCTCAATTTTTGGATAGGTCAGGGGCTAGCGCAGAAGATTCCTAAGGCTCTGCGAACAGTGTAAGAGGACGGCGGGTTGGTTTCTGTAATTTGCAGGGGCTCTTTTATAAAACGTACCCGCGAAGGGGTAACTTCTAATCTGAGCCATCCGATCAGGAATCTAGGGCTCAAAATAGATCAAGTGTTATATGAACCGGTATTGAATAATGGCCACTGGATCAAGATCCGAGGGCCCGAAGCCAAGACGCCGCCCAGATCTAATCGTGTGTGTCGACAGTGGATCCAACGGTCGCGCCAGCTTCGCCTTCCACCCAACCCGAGCCGCGCAAACAGCCCCCACCCACGGCGGCGGGGATCGCCAGAGATCACAATTCCAGCCCTTCCGAGCGCCAATTCCAAAATTGAACCACTCTACATGCCTACTAGTGAAGCGCGAAGGAAATGGCACACCAATTACCTCTAATCGCGGCGAAGAACCCCCTGGCTACAAACGCGCCCGAGCACGGCGGCTTCACCGAATTCGGTGAAGAATTCCCGGACACCCAGTGCACCACCTCCAAATTGCGCCAACGTATGGCTTCTTTGCGGGCAGATCAATCCACGGAGGACCAGCTTAGGGCCTGGGTTGTGCTACCGGCAGCAATCAACGGCGGTGGGTGTTCCTTGTGCGGAACACGGCAGCGCGGCTGTTAAAGATGGCGCAGTGGACGCAGATGAAGTGGAATATGAGGGGAGCATGGTCAAGGGAACACTTATGGCCCCAATCCCCGGCCGGTCTTGTGCCCGCCAGCTCTGCAACCGCCGGCGCGGAAGCTACGGTCGCCCGCCATGCGCGGAGGTTCTATTGAAGATGGCGCTGACTACAGGGGCCTACCGGTCAGTGGTGGAGAAACGGGGGCGCGGTCCCGGGTCCACGCGCCAGCAAACGATCGCAGTAGCGAGCACGCGAGAGGCCGTTCGGAGGGACCCACTCGTCAGCACGTCCGTTTGGTTAATGGGCCGCGCGGGGTGGAAGTTGTAGTGGGCCGAATTGGTGTTCCGCGGCCCATGCTGCTCCCTTTCTTTTTCTCTTTTTCTTTTACCCTTTCTTTTCTTTACTCTATTTCTAAGTTAAATTTGAACTTCAAATTTTTGAATTCAGACTTGTACCCAAATCATTCTCTTATTACCTTTGTGAAGTTCAGAAATACCAATAAATATAATTATATTATTCATATTTTTCTATCATTTCCCTTCTTCCATTTTCAAAACCCTATTTTCAGATTTAGGGTTTAATTCAAATTCTAGTAATTACTATCTTATTATCATTAACATTATTATTTTATTTAATTCACAAACATATAAACTCCAACATGATGCAATTTTTTTATCATTTGTTTGAATTAATCTCTAAATTTTGTGTATGCTCTTTTTAAGATGCAAATGAGGCACATAAAGTTGAGGAGATCTCTCTATTATTCTTTGTATACAACCTTAAGTATTACATTGGGAAAGGCCAAGGTGTTGAGGAGGAGCAGCAAAGGCGGCCACAACAGGAAGGAGATCAAGTCCGACTCGGCTGCGACTCCATCTCGGGTTCCAGGACTAGTCTGCACTAAAATGGACGCCCACGGTGCATCCAGACTCCGATTGTGACGAACTTGATATGGTTGGAAAGATAAGGAGATTATCTAACCAACCCAACTGGTTCCACCTTAAAATTCATCCGGAGTCAACGGGAATCGTCGAAACAATTCAGCATTCAGATTCTATTTTGGTGCTGCGACACCGTCTGTTGGGCCGTTGGGCCGTGTATCGCGTCGAAGCCCATTAGGGGCGAGTCCAGGGGTCACCCACACCCTAATACTCTATTTATTCAGCAGCCGCCGCCATATTAGGTTTTGGGTTTTGCTTAGATCAATTCTGTCATCGAACAGTGTCGTCGTCATCGGTTTATGAGATCCCATCCCGTAATCAATACAATTTTGGTTGTGTTTCTTTCATGTTCTTGCTTGTGTTCTTGATTGCGCTTGCAGGGATAAGCCTTCATGGCGAGGTCATTCGTGTGTCACAGGTGATAACCAATGGAGCCGTGGTGTAGTGATTGCGAGGAATCGTTCGCTTGGAGCCTTGGATCATCAACGTCGAGATCTCCACTCAATCAAGTTATCGTATCTCACAGAAGATTGGGCCGCGTCTACTATCAATTGGTATCAGATTTCTAGGTTACGCGTGAGGTATAATCCTACCTTTAGATTAGTTTTGTTTCGTCCCATAGTCCACAAAAGTCAAAAAAATATAATTACGAACAGTTTATTCCGACCTAAAACCATCGCCTTAGCCTTTGCACAATTCAGTTTTAGAGTCCGCAGTTCTGAGTTCATGTTCTAGGTTGAGTTTGGTTGATGGTTTAGATTTGTTTTGGTTCAGTTTGATTCTGTCCATCCGCTTCCATACTACAAAACCGACCCTATCTATAAAACAGATCTTATCTCTAAAACCGACCATATCCACAAAACATATCCTATCTCTAAAACCGACCTTATCCACAAAACAAATCCTATGTCTAAAATCGACCATATCCACAAAACAAATCCTATCTCTAAAACCGACCCTATCCACAAAATAGATCCTATCTCTACAACCGACCCTATCCACAAAATAGATCCTATCTCTAAAACCGACCCTATCCACAAAACTGAACCCCCCCACCCTTCCAACACCTCGCCAGAAACCCTGATCCGGAGTCCAAACTTAAAACAGCCGTAACTTTCGCCTCGGAACTCGAATCGGGCCCATTTTTTCAAATCACACAGAATTAAATTTCGCATCTGATTCTTTGCAGCTTTGCCGGATTCGCTATTTTTAAAATTCCTAAATTCGGCTTGGAAATAGGACTTCTCATTTTCCAAACATTTATTCTGATTTTAGGGCAAACTTGCAGAAATTCCAGAGGACGCGTCATTGCACAAAAAAATCTAAAACTTGGTGTGTTATCTTCTTATGTGCTGCTGCAAAATAGAAAAATATAAAAAATATATTTGAAAAAAAATCGCAAAAAAAAGAAGGGTAGCACATAACCAGAAACGCCAGTGTTCTGTGCACCTCTATGATTATTTTGCCCCAAGCCTGTTTTCTTGCTGCATCCATATACTTGTACCTCCTTTCTTGTGCCTTGGTCCAACTATTCTATTACATTTTCTAGGCCAACAACTAGGACGAGTACTTGGAACGCTTGTTCAGCATTGCTATCTATTACTGACTTGTGTGCCACATATATATATTTAGTCAACCTTCCTAGAACTCCAGCTTTCTCTCGAGCAGAACAGGTACTCCTTTGCAATCACACCCACGCTCGTTGGACAGTCACATCGGTCACTGTTTGCCACCTGCAGTGCTGGTAAGAACGTTGTAAGAGCGGGGTAAGACGCTTTATAATTTATATTCTACCACCACCACCCTGAGAGATAGTTGTAGGGTTCACATTGTTTGTTACCTTTTTGTCTCTGTTTTGTGCTAACAATGACAGGACCAAAGAATCAAATGGATAAGGACAAGGGGCTTAAGCTTAACGACGATGAGTGTGTCTCTCAGCTGGAATTGAAGGAGATGATGCGCGTGATGACTGAAGCTTTTAAAAAAATACCAGGACTCTGCGGCGACATCCTATGAGCAGCTTGATCGACGAGTTGCTGAACTTGTTACACGCATGGACGTACTGGAGGCTCGTCCTCCACCACCAACTCCAGCCCCAGCTCACTCTCCTGTGGACGACGACGATGATGACGACGATGTTTATGCACCGCTGCGACAACGCCTCGCATGTAATCGACAAGGTATGGGAGGTAATGGTAGACGTTGTCATCATAATCCTGAACCAGACCATGATCCATTTGCTAAGATTAAGTTCTCTATTCCACCATTCATGGATTCTTATGATGCTGAAGCTTACTTAGACTGGGAGATGATGGTAGAACAAAAATTTAATTCCCATCTTGTTTCTGAGCAGCATAGGGTTAGACAAGCCACTAGTGAATTTAGAGATTTTGCTATCATTTGGTGGAATGAACTTGTTAACACAAGTGCTGCACCACAAACATGGAATGCGTTAAAAGAGGAGATGCGAGCTCGCTTTGTTCCCCCTTCTTATAGACGTGATCTTCAAAAAAAATTGCAACACATAGATTAGGGAGACATGTCGGTACAGGAATACTACCAAGAGCTTCAGAAAGGTATGCTATGATGTGGGGTAGTTGAGGATCCGGAGGATCAAATGGTTAGGTTTTATGGGGGATTGAGGCGGGAGATTCAGGATATTGTTGATTATAAAGAATATCATTCTATACAACGCTTGTTCCATCTTTCTATGTTGGCAGAAAAAGAATTGCAGGGTCATCAACAGCGGAGGAGCAGCACTTTCGCGCCACACCAGCCACCGGCGCCAGCCAAGGCATCATCCCCTTCGGGCGTATGGACGTCCAAATCTTCCTCCACCAGCGGCACACGCAGCACTGCACCTTCGGCATCACAGGGACACGACAACAGCAAGTCATTGGTGCCTTCGGGTGTTGCAGCAAAACCTGCTACAACCACCTCTTCCACAGGCCGCTCCTCCGAGATCAATTGCCACCGCTGCCAAGGACTTAGCCATATTCAGTGAGATTGCCCCAGCAAACAGGCATACATTGCTACTGGTGATGGTGGGTATGTTAGTGCTTCTGATGTGGAAGATTAAGATACTGTTGGAGCTAACATTGCAGAGACTTATGATGGTGATGAAGAGGTTCTTTGTACAACAACGACCGAGACCTATAAGGCCTTGATTGTGCAACGAGCTTTGAGTGCCACGGCTAGTGACGACGACAACAGATAGTGCCACAACCTCTTCAACATGTTCCTCGTCGTCAAGGACTGCCGTGTACATACCATCATTGACGGTGGTAGCTGCAACAACTTGGTGAACGTTGAGGTGGTCAAGAAGCTTGGCTTGACCACACGACAGCATCCCCACCCTTATCACATTCAATGGTTTAACAACAGTGGTAAGTTCAAGGTAACAAAAACAGCAAGGGTGCATTTTTCCATTGGCTCTTACCATGACTTTGCTGATTTCGATGTGGTGAGTATGGATGCTTGCTCTCTTTTACTGGGACGTCCTTGGGAGTTTGATACTGATGCTATTCACCATGGTAGATCTAATTGTATTGCTTCCTATGACTCCCACTGAAATGGTCCACTTTGAACATGAGAAAAAGACTAATGCTAAGCAAAAAGGTGTTTTGAGCTCTGAAAATCAGCAACCTATTAAGTTAAAAACTCCTACTTTGCTAGCCACTAAATCTGATCTTGATGAGTTACATGCCTCTGTTGGACTTTGCTATGCCTTAGTGTGCAAAAATGTTTTCTATTCCATTGATGATACGTCTATTGCTTTGCCACCGGCTATTGCTAACCTTTTGCAAGAGTATATGGATGTGTTTCCCTCTGAGATACCCCCTAGATTACCACCAGAGTTGCCTCCAGATTTTCGGGTTAGTTCCACCTTTAACATTTCAGATTTGAAGCCATATATGGGTGACGAAGATGAGATCGAGTCGAGGACAACTCCAATTCAAGAGGAGGAGGATGGTGAGGACATCACTTCTATACATACAATGAATGGACCGATAACACGATCTCGTGCACGACAGCAAAATCTCCAGGTACGTTCTACCCTAGTCAATTGTGTTTTAGAGCTTACACTTGGGGCCATGGATGTTTTGATGATTAGGTACCTTGGAGAGGACCAGCAAGGACTTGGGAAAGGCCAAGGTGTTGAGGAGGAGCAGCAAGGGCGGCCACAACAGGAAGGAGATCAAGTCCGACTCGGCTGCGACTCCATCTCGGGTTCCAGGACCAGTCTGCACTAAAATGGACGCACAGGATGCATCCGGACTCCGATTACGATGGACTTGATATGGTTGGAAAGATAAGGAGATTATCTAACCAACCCAACTGGCTCCACCTTAAAATTCATCCGGAGTCAATGGGAATCATCGAAACAATTCAGCGTTCAGATTCTGTTTTGGTGCTGCGACACCGTCTGTTGGGCCGTTGGGTCGTGTATCGCGTCGAAGCCCATTAGGGGCGAGTCTAGGGGTCACGCACGCCCTAATACTCTATTTATTCAGTAGCCGCCGCCACATTTGGTTTTGGGTTTTGCTTAGATCAATTCTGTCATCGAACAGTGTCGCCGTCATCGGTTTGTGAGACCCCATCCTGTAATCAATACAATTTTGGTTGCGTTTCTTTCCTGTTCTTGCTTGTGTTCTTGATGGCGCTTGCAGGGATAAGCCTTTGTGGTGAGGTCATTCATGTGTCATGGGTGATAACCAACAGAGCCATGGTGTAGTGATTGCGAGGAACCGTTCGCTCGGAGCCTTAGATCATCAACGTCGAGATCTCCACTCAATCAAGTTATCGTATCTCATGGAAGATCAGGCCACGTCTACTATCACCATGTCTGTGGCAACCCTGACTGCAGGACCCGAATAAATTTACAACCATAGATCGTCAGTGTTGAATTTTGTAATTAAAGCTTAAAATGGGAGTTCTAGTCTTAGTCAGTCTTAGTTAGTCAGGATAGTTCGCTTATCCTATGTTTTTATGCTTGTCATGATGAACTATGATGGATTTGGATCTTTATAATGACTGTCGCCAGAGTGTGGGTACCCCATTGTATTTTGGATTAGCTATTAATGTTAATGAAATTAGTTATTTAGTTGGGGAGCCTTTTTATCTCTACTTTCCTTTTTATCTGAGAAGTTGTGTTTGTCTGTGTTGGGAGTCAGTGAAGATGCTTGTTTGTTCAGTGTTGTGGAGAACTCTTTACCCTTTTCTTATGCTGCAAGATTTGCAAGATCAATTCTGATGTGTGATTGCCTTCCAGAGATGTCAGACCAAAGGCGCAGAGGAGAGAGGCGTGCTCAGCAAGAGCAGCAGGCACCGCAGGATGAGGCACCCTAGCAGCAGTTGCCACCACCACCCCCAATGATAATAGAGTAGATGTTTCTGATGTAGACTCAGGAAGTCCAAGCGATTGGTCAGACTCTGGCAGCCATGCAACTAGTGCAACAACAAGTAGCCCCAACCTCAACTGCAAGTGCTGATACCAAGAGATAAGCATGCAGAATTCACGAGAGGTCATCCCCCTGTGTTCGGTCACTCTGCTGAACCCATGGATGTCGAGGATTGGCTGCGTACAGTACAGTGTGAGTTGCACATCGCTCAGTGCAACGACAGAGAGAAGGTTTTATATGGTCCCCATCTGTTGAGGGGAGCAGCTCAGTCCTGGTGAGAGTCTTATCTCGCCACCCACGTCGACCCCGAAGCCATTACTTGGGAGGAATTCAGAGATAACTTTCGTTGATGTCATGTTCCAGCAGGTCTGATGATAGTGAAGCAAGAGGAGTTTCTAGCACTAAAGCAAGGACTCATGTCAGTGAGTGAGTATATAGATAGATTTCTGCAGTTGTCCCGCTATGCTTCTGAAGATGTCAACACAGATGCCAAGAGGCAGTACCGTTTCTTGAGAGACTTGGTCAATCCCCTGTACTATTAGCTGATGAATCATACCTTCCCCACCTTTCAGCACCTGATCGACAGAGCAATCATGACTGAGAAGAAGTGCAAGGAGATGGAGGATCGAAAGCGTAAGATTGGTGGACCTCAACCTGGGAGCAACAATAGCCCCCATTTCTCAGGTAATCCACCTCAGCAGTTCAAGCAGAGTCACCCTCAGGGATATCAACAGCAGAACTAGCGCCCTCCTCAGTAGCAGTTCTAGAGGCAGTACCCTCAGGATCAGCAGCAGTATCGCTAGAACAGCTAGCTAGGAGGAAGTTAGTTCCAGAGACAGAATAATCAGTCACCTCATCTTCCTGCCCCAGCAACCAACCAGAGCAGTCAAGCAGCCCCAGTGCAAGGAGGAGGCAGAGGATGCTTCCATTGTGGAGAGCAGGGCCATTAGGCGATGCATTGTCCAAAGAAGGCAGCTCAGCAGCAGTCGGCCCCTAATGCCCCAGCAAGGCAGAATATACCTCATCAAGGGGCAAGCAATCGTGTTCAGACGCGCTACAACCATGGTAGGCTAAACCATCTGGAGGCTGAAGCAGTCCAGGAAACACCAGGCATGGTAGCAGGTACGTTCACAGTCGAATCCCATCTTGCAGAAGTGTTATTTGATACTGGAGCAACACATTCATTCATTACTACATCATGGGTAGAAGTGCATAATCTCCCAATAACCACCATGACAAGACCAATTCAAATTGACTCAGGGAATATATGTGGAAAAGTCTGAACCGATAAAATATGCTTGAATGTAAGTGTGGAAATAAGGGTATAGAGTTCCCCGCTAACCTAATAGTGGTGGGTACTCAGGGAATATATGTTGTCCTAGGATAAATTGGCTAGATAAATACCAAGCAGTTATCAGCTGTGATAAGAGGATAGTGAAGTTGGTGTCCCCACTAGGAGAAGTGGAGACTGAGCTAGTCTCACCCAAGCCAAAGAAAGGAGGTTGTCACCAGATGACTATTGATAGCAAAGAGGTCGATACACTCGAGGCTATCAAGGTTGTGTCAAAATTTCTGGATGTGTTCCCTAAAGATCTACCAGGTATGCCACCTGAGCGGAAAGTTGAGTTTGCCATAGAGCTTATTCTCGGCACCGCCCCTATTTCTAAAAGAGCCTACAGGGTATCTGGACTAGAATTGGTCGAGCTCAAAAAGCAGATAGATGGGTTGTAAGAGAAAGGTTACATCAGACCAAGTACCTCACCTTGGGCTGCTCTTGTCCTGTTCATGGAAAAGAAAGATGGCACCAGGAGGATGTGCATCGATTACCAAGCTCTAAATGAAGTCACAATCAAGAACAAGTACCCTCTGCCCAGAATAGAAGATCTGTTTGACTAGCTGAGAGGAGCCAGTGTGTTCTCAAAGATAGATATGAGGTCAGGTTATCATCAGCTCAGAATCTGACCTTTGGACATCCTGAAGACGGCATTTATTACCAAGTATGGGCTGTATGATTACACAGTTATGTCTTTTGGCCTGACGAATATCCCAGCCTTCTTCATGAATCTGATGAACAGTGTGTTTATGGATTATCTCGACAAGTTTGTGGTGGTATTCATTGATGACATTCTCATATATTCAAAATAAGGAAGAGCATGTATATCATCTGAAGATGGTATTACAGAGATTGCGAGAGCACCAGTTGTATACAAATTTGAGCAAGTGTGAGTTCTGAATTGATGAAGTCCTGTTCTTGGGTCACATTATAAACAGAGATTGATTAGCTATGGATACGAAGAAAGTGGCAGACATTCTAAACTCGAAAGCGCCAACAGAAGTTCAAGGAATCAAGAGCTTCTTTGGAATGGTCAGATGTTATCGGTGATTCATTGAAGGGGTTTCGAAGATTGTGAGACCCATGACAACCCTGTTAGCTAACAAAGTTGAGTTCAAGTGGACCCAGAAGTGCCAAGATGCCTTTGAAGCACTGAAAGAGAATGTTGGGATGAAGGCGAACACGCCACCCTTCGCTCGACGACTTCGTCCTCGCCTTGCACAGGCGAAGGCTGGATCCACAGAACCCGCCAGGACAGGCCAAGGGCGCTAACCAGATGGAGGCCTGTTCGACCCCCTTCGCTCACACGAGACAAGTCAAAGGCCCCACCGAAGTCTACGAGACCTCCCACTCCCTCACCACCAAGAGAGGCCCATGTGCGGTTTGGCCCACAGAGTTGGGCCCCGCGTGGACATGCGTGATTAGGGCCGTGTCTGTAATAAAGTTTACTGTAATGACTGTCGGTAACCTCCCCTCGTGGGAATATTCTAGGGATAAACCAGGTGCTCGAGGGTCTAAATGTCTTTAACAGGGACAAGCGGCCCCTCGAGTACCTATAAATACCCCTGTACTGTGCCCAGGCACAGAGAGATCAATGAGGCTTTTGGCATCCCGTGTTAAACTTTGCAAACTCTCTCTCTAATTTCCCGTTGGATCAACCTGTCTTGGAGGGCAGGTTCCAACATTTGGTGCCCACCATTCGTGCGACGAGAAACAACTCATGATGGCTCCCAAGAGAGCAACGTCCAAGGTCACTGCATCCATCAACGACGCGGCAAAGGCAGCACTCCTGGCGGAGAAGAAAGGCAAAGTCCTTGTGGACACCACCTCCCCCTAAGAGGCCTTTGAAGATGACGTTGTCAATAGCAAGAGACAGTGCCAGGATCACCCCACCCCTGACGGCACTATGCGCACCTGCAGTTCTGAGGGCGCACCCCAAGCACCACCGCCAGGCTTCGCTCCACAAGAGGGCGAAGACACCATAGAGGAAGGAGAAGTCAACGGCATCTCAGCCAAAGACCAGCTAAAGCTATGAGCTTTACGCATCAAAAAACAATCACCTGTGGAAGCAGAAGGAAATCCTCGAAGCCAAGCGCCAACGAATCACCATGCAAGCCAAAGTGCGCCAGATGATACAAGATGAGGAGCAAAGAGCTCGGGAGCCAGAGCAAGAGATCGTGCTCATTCAAGGAGAAGGCTTATACAACCTGCAGCGCGGACCCCTCAAACTACCAGTGCCTCTCCAGCAACACATTCAAGCCGGAGACCCATTCCAGTCACAGCACGACCCTTTCATTCCACCAGCTGCCACTTTCTAGGGGTCAACTATCTCGACGAGCGAAGTTCTCTAGCTCCGCAGCTCCAAGCGTCCCCCTGGCCTACCAACTTCAGGGTCGACACCTACCCCAAATACAATGGCAGCACTGACCCAGCTCAATACATCATGAGCTACCAGGTAGTTGTCGCATCGTCCGGAGGAGACGATGCCACTATGGCCAAGTCCTTCATCATCGCCCTCGAAGGCCCTGCCTTGACTTGGTACACCAGGCTACCGCCACTGTCCATCGAGTCCTAGAAAGGCCTTCGTGACAAATTCCTGCTCAACTTCCAAGGGTACTGACCTGACACAGACGCCTTGGCAAGCTATCCCTCTGCAAGCAACAAGAGAAGGAAACCCTTCGCAAATAATATAGGAAATTCCTGACGCTCAAATCGCAGCTGCCATCAGTTGACGACCACATAGCGATCCACTACGCCATCAGTGGTCTTCGGGCAGGCGTCCTATACAGTCATTGCATCAGGGACCCACCCAAGAACCTATAGGAGCTATACCAACTATTTGAGAAGTATGTCAGGTCTGAGGGGCTCCATCAACGCAAGGTTGAATCTTAGAGGAAGCCCAAGGACCCTCCGCAGTCCAGCAGGACCTGGACCAGACTGGCGCAGCCAGACTCCGGCAGGGACAATCGCAATCATCAACAGGTGCACACCATAGCCACTCAACACCCTGCCAGAGAGCCCACCCATCGTCAGGAATACCCCACCCAAGGTCGCGGCAACGACGCAAGAAGAAGAGGTCGGGGATGGACACAACAGCCGCGAAGGTTCTATTGCTTGTTTCACGGCGAAGACTGCACGCATCCAACAAGGGACTGTCCAGAGACCAAGGCAACCAAGGACTGAATATCCAGAGCTCAACCAGCCGACAACCAGTGGGTCGTCGCGCACACTTACCACCACCAACAACCCTACCACAACGAACAAATCCAGCATCCACCCAAACATGCTTACCAGCACCATCAAGAGGTGCAGATTCTACCACCACCGCCTCTGCATCACCCAAATCCTCTACAACACAACCACCCACCACAAGCACCCAAACAAGAAGACTTCGCTGAGCCACCATATCGTGGAGTCATCCACATGATCACTGGGGGATCCAGTGTGGACTTCAACACAAAGTGGCAGAAACGATACCACTATCGGAGTGTGAACCATGTCGCTCTCACTGGCCCAGTGGTGCAAACAAAGTGGTCCCACGTACTGCTCACTTTCGATGCTAGGGACGTTGACTTGCGTAGCGCTCCACACGCAGACGCCATGGTGATAAACTGCAGGGTAGCAGGCTAGGATCTACACAAAGTGCTTGTCGACAACGGCAATCAGGCTGATATCATTTTTCTGCATGCCTTCGATCATATGGGAATCAGTCACAGCCTCCTCAAGCCTGCAAATAATCCCCTCTACGGATTTGGCAGTAAGGACACCTTCCCTGTCGGCAAGATAGAGCTCCCCTGTCATTTGGTGTAGCACCCAGTGCACGGAGTGAGCAGGTCACATTCGATATCGTCGATATGGTCTACCCCTACAATGCCATAATGGGGCATGGCTCAATCAACAAATTTGAGGTGGCCATTCATGGGATCTACCTCTATATGAAAATCCCAGGCCCATAGGGCGTGATCACTGTCTATGGCGACCAGCAGACAGCGTGCAACATCGAAAGAGACTTCGTTCTAGGGCTACGAAACATACACTGCATCACGGCAGAGCGCAAAGGCTTCGAGAGCACTCGCCCAGTCGCAGACGAAAAAGTCAAGGCCCAGCTCCAAAGCAACGATGGGACGAAGGCAGTACCCCTCAACTAGCAACACCGAAGCAAACAATAATAATCAGCAAAGACCTCACATCACGAGACGAGGAAAAACTCCTTTCCTGTCTCTCCCGTAACAAGGATGTCTTCTCCTAGTCCGCCCTCGATCTGGTCGGGGTCAGCCGTTCCATCATCGAGCACAGCCTAAGCATCGACCCCTTGGTGCACCCAAAGAAGCAGCGGCTGCAGAAAATGTCCGACGAGAAAACGGAGGCAGCCAAGGCCGAAGTGCATCGCTTGTTGGAAGCCAGATTCATCGAGCCAATCGTTTATCCAACATGGCTCGCCAACGTGGTCATGGTGCAGAAAAAGAGCGGCAAATGGCGTATGTGCATCGACTTCACAAACCTCAATAAGGCCTGCCCCAAGGACAATTTCCCTCTGCCATGAATTGACAAAATTGTCAACAGTGCAGCAGGCTACGAAGTCATGTCCCTCCTTGATTGCTTCTCGGGCTACCACCAGATTTACATGAAAGAGAAGGACAAGGCAAGTACAAGCTTCATCACACCCTTCGGCACGTACTGCTTCGTACAGATGCCTGAGGGGCTCAAGAATGCCGGCTCAACCTTTTCTTGCCTTACCAAGAAGGTCCTTGAAAACCAAGTAGGCCGCAACATCTTCACTTATGTAGACGACATTGTCGTCGCAAGCAAAAGCAAAGAGGACCACCTGGCCGACCTCGCAGAGACATTCGCCAACATGCGTGATGCAAGACTCTGACTCAACCCTGAGAAGTGTGTCTTCAGGGTACGCCAAGGGAAGATACTTGGTTAGCTAGTATCGCACCGAGGGATCGAGGCCAACCCAACCAAGATCCAAGCAATCATCAACATGGCACCCCCCGTAGTCCACCAAAGATGTCCAGCGACTGACAGGAAGACTGGCGGCCCTGAACAGATTCATCTCTAAATCTGCTGAGCGAAGCCTAACCTTCCTCAAAAAGTTGTGTTGCGAAGACTTCATTTGGGGCCCAGAGCAGGCAACGGCCTTCGAGTCGCTCAAACAACACTTGTCTGACTTAGCAACTCTAACAAGTCCTGACCCTTCGCTTTTGCTGCTTCTCTACATTGCGGCTTCACACTGCACAGTCAACGTAGCATTAGTCCAAGAGCAGGACAGAGATGGCAAAAACCAGCAATTCCCAGTGTACTACGTCTCCGAAGTCCTCACGACTTCCAAGTGCAACATGACCGAACTCGAGAAAATTTCATACGCCATGGTCATGGCTTCGCGCAAAATACGACACTATTTCGAGGCGTTCAAGGTACATGTCACTTCGGACAGGGGTCTGGGAGAATTGTTTAGGAACCCAAAGGTGTCCGCCAGAATTGCAAAATGGGCAGCTGAACTGTCCGGGTACCACATCATCTTTGAGCCCAGAACGGCAATCAAGTCGCAAGTCTTAGCAGACTTCATCGTCGACTGGACAGAACCTGTGGGGCCATAGCAAGAACACTCAGAAAAAGTTTGGACCATCCACTGCGATGGCGCATGGTGCCATGCGGGGGCAGGCGCCGCGACGATTATCACATCACCCGCCGGTGTCAAGTACAGATACGCCGCGCGCCTCAACTGTGCTCTAGAGTCCAACAGGTGCACTAACAATATAGCAGAATACGAAGTCGTCATCCTAGGACTTTGCAAACTATGGGCCCTCGGCGTCACCACATGCATCATCATAACAGACTCCAAGGTCGTCGCTAGCTAGATCGAAAAAGGAGTACTCAACAAAGGAGCCTGTGCTGATGCAATACCTCACCACCGTCCGTGGCCTCAAAAAACAATTCAAGGGTTTCACCCTACAGCATGTCGAGTGCAGCAAGAACAAAGAGATCGATGGGTTGGCCAAGGCAGCAGCCAAGGGCGAGGCCCTGCCCTCTGACGTGTTCTACCACGTCATCGGCACACCAGTTGTCCGTAACCCTGAAGGCTTGCAAATAACTCAAGACGCCGAGGGCCACCAAATCGTTAACCTCATAATGGCCGAAGACTGGCGTGCCCCAATAACACTATACCTCCAGGGCCATTACCATCCAACCGACCGTAATGAGGTCAAATGACTGAAACACAGGAGCAGGAATTTCGCAATAGTCGAGGGTCAGCTTTACAAAAAGGGCATCAGCTAGCCTATGCTGAAATGCATAACAGAAACCGAAGGCCTAGAGATCCTTCACAAAGTCCACGCGGAACCTGTGGGTCACACTTAGGACCCAGGGCCCTCACAGCCAAGGTGATTCGTTAGGGATTTTACTGGCCCGCGATAATTTGCACGGCCAACCGAGTCACCAGGTCATGCGCAGCATGCCAGAAATTCTCTCCTCGCTCAGGCAACCCTTCGCAATTTACCAAGCTCATTGCCCACACCTGGCCACTTCAGCGTTGGGGGCTAGACAACGTCGGGTCACTGCCTACAGCTCAAGGGAACCTAAAGTTCACCTTCGTCGTCGTCGAATATTTTACCAAGTGGATCGAAGCTAGAGCAGTCTCAATGATAACTGTGAAGACCGCCCAAAAATTCTTCTGGCAAAACATTGTCTGTCGGTTCAGAGTCCCGTCTGAGCTAACAGTCGACAACGGCAAACAGTTCGACAGCCAGGACTTCCGGGAATTTTGCAGTTCCATCAGCACCAAGCTAGTCTTCACCTCCATCTACCACCCATAATCCAACGGCGTCGTCGAACGTGCCAATGGCAAGATTTTCAGCGCCATTAAGAAAAGGCTCCTTGATGAAAAAAAGGGCAAATGGGCAGACCAATTACCCGAAGTCATATGGGCGCTGAATACGATAGAATGCCGAGCAACCAGGTTCACACCCTTCCGCCTGATGTATGGATCCGAAGCAATGACAACGCAAGAGTTAAAGCACGAGTCCCCCCGAACAAACCAATCAGTCGTCCCTGACATCGATGAACCAACCTCCAAAGATCTCATTGACGGAGACCGTGTCCTCGCCCTGCAGGCCCTAAACAAGTATCAGGTCCAGACTAAGGCATGGCGTGACAACAATGTCGTCCCAAGAGAATTCAACGAAGGGGACCTAGTACTCGTGAGGACCACCAGGACAGAGTCCCGAGGCAAGCTAGAGCCGAAGTGGAATGTGACGGAACCTCCCAAGTCATTAGGCCCACCTACAGTTGTCCTTGTCCAACGGACCTCAGACAACCCTGTAGGTGCTCCTGAATCACTTGACAAGTTCGGTATCTGCTTTTCTTACCTTTCCCAAGAGCGTTTCACCCGTCACGCAGACATTACAGATCATCGGAGATACGAAAATGCGGAAGCGATTACATAAACTTACCTTTATTTAAAAGTAAGACAAAGTTATATATTACAGACCAGGATATAATTAACTGAGTGCAGAGTATAATTATTACAAGCCAAGGGAGGCAAAAACCCCTCCAGATAAGTATCAACAAAAGTTTTTATGGAGGAACCTTTCCTCCCGCAGCTCTACTCTTGGTTTTCTTCTTTTGAGACCACCTTGGAACAGAAACAACAAAAGTTTGTCGCTTCTTCACCTAAAAACAATAGGGAATAAAACCTTGAGTATGGAATTACTCAGCAAGACTTACCCGACTAAAGAAAAGACTCTCAAGGGCATGCTGGTTATCTGTGAGTCAAGGTAAGGTTTCTCAATAATCAAAGACTTTGTTTGCAGAAATTCTTACTAAAGTGGATCCTTAAAAATCCAAATTTTACTAAAGGGCTTATTAATGTCTGGTTGAGCCAATACCGGAGCAGTGGTTAATAATATCTTCAATTTCTCAAAAGCTTCATTACACTTTGAAGACCAATTGAATTTAGTCTCATTCTTCAATAGACTTGTGATTGGCTTCACAAGCTTAGAAAAATCTGGTATAAATCGGCGGTAATAGCCCGCTAGTCCAAGGAAGCTTCGGACTTGATGAACAGTGATTAGGGGTTTCCACTCCAAAATATTCTTGACTTTGCTGGGATCTACCGCAATCCCCTTGGCAGATAACACATGCCCCAAGAATTCGATTTCTTCTAGCTAGAACGCGCATTTACTGAATTTAGCATATAATTGATGTTCTCTTAAGCGCGTCAATACGATCCGTAAGTGTTGAGCATGCTCCTCTTCATTCTTTGAATATATCAAAATATCATCTATGAAGACCACCATAAATTTGTCCAACTCGGGCATGAATACCAAGTTCATCAGATAAGTGAAGTGGGCAGGAGCATTCGCCAGTCCGAAAGACATCACCAAGTATTCAAATAAACCATACCGCGTAGTGAATGCGGTTTTGGGTATATCCTTGGGCCTAATACGGATCTGATAATAGCCCAACCTGAGATCAATTTTAGAAAATACCCTTGCTCCAGTCAGTTGATCAAACAGAATATCAATCCGAGGGAGAGGATACTTATTCTTGATAGTGACCTCATTAAGGGGTCGATAATCCACGCACATCCGCAATGTTTGATCCTTCTTCTTGACGAATATGGCTGGACAACCCCATGGTGATGAGCTTGGCCAGATGAATCCTTTTTCAAGTAGATCTTGCAATTGAATCTTGAGTTCTGCCAATTCATTTGGAGGCATCCGGTATGATCTTCTAGAAATGGGAGCCGTACCGGGCTTCAACTCAATTACAAACTCTACATCTCTTTGGGGCGGCAATCCAGGCAAATCTTCTGGAAAGACGTCTGAGAACTTACATACTACCGGAATATCCTTGATCTCTGGTATAATGGCTTCATTAATTCTGCCAATTGGCCTAGCTAGAATAGCTATGGGGATAGACAAAAGAATTTCTTCCTGGCCATAACTCAACCTGACTGTTCTCAGCTCGGTGTTGAGAACTGCCTTATGTTGGGCCAACCAATTCATGCCCAAGATTATGTCTATGTCTTGGCCTTTCAGAACAATCATCTTAGTAAGAAAGTCCCGTCTAGCCAATGTTATGGGAACTTGGTAAGCCACTTCTTTAGTAAAGATTTGTCCCCCAGGCGAATGTATTTTAAACCCTTCCCTTGATTCAGTACATGGAATGCAGTGTTTCTCCACGAACATTTTGCTTATGAAAGTATGTGATGCACCCGAATCAAAGAGAATAAGTGCAGGGTGGTTGGCTACGAGGGACGTACCCATCATCACCGGTTTGCCCTCCGGTGTGGTAGCCACTTGAGTGTAGTAAACACGTCCTGTTTTCTTTGTATTCTGACCCGTAGTATTGTTGCCAGCATTTCCCTTGGAGCTTCCAGAACTCTGTTGATTATTTGCTTGATTTTGCCTTAGGTACGGACAGTCTTTAATGAAATGTCCGGGCTTCCCGCAGTTGAAACAGCCGGTAGATGAGCTTGGAAGAGTGGGGAAATGAGTGCCAGGGGCACCCGGCTGATTTGTAGTAGTAGGAGCAGGAGTAGGACGGATAAACACTGGTTGTTTGAATGAGAAGGAGGGTGGGCATGATGAAGAACGACCCTGATTAAAAGGCCGGATAACTAACCGTTGCCTTTTCTCGGGGCCCTGATTAGGCCTGTTGCCTCCATTCCCCTTGGACTTTCTAGAACTTGTACATTTAGATTCAACTGCCAGCGCTGTGCTGACAGCCCTTCCATATGTGAGGTCGATGCAGGTAGCCATTTTCCTTTGCATCCGGTCATTTAAACCCCTCATGAAACAGTTCTACTTCTTTATGTCAGTGTTGACTTGGTCAATCGCATACTGAGATAAGTGATTAAATTTATTAAGATACTGGGTGACAGTATCTCCGCCTTTCTTCAACTTCATGAATTCCTCCTGTTTCATGTGGAGGACTCCTTCAGGTACGTAATGCTCACGGAAGGCCAGCTTGAATTCTTCCCATGTAATCTGATGATTGGCCGGCTGAACGGCCACAAAGTTTCCCCACCACGTACTGACAGGGCCACGCAATTGCTGAGCTGCGAACAGGGGCTTTTGAGTTTCTGAACATCGAAGAAGCCCAAATTTTTGCTCAATGACGCGGATCCATTCATCTGCCTCTAAAGGATCTTCTGCCTTGACGAACAACGGAGGGCGCGTCTCGGAGAAGTCCAAATAAGATGTCTCCCGAGGGCCTTGCGGATAGGCCCGTCCGCCTTGTTGTTGAAGTGGTTGGCCTGCCATCTCCCGCAGAAAGCGGGTATTTTCTGCTGTAGCGTTTACCAAGGCAGCGATGGCCTCGGCAAGTGTCGGGGGTACTGGAGGTGGATTCGGGGTCGCCTCCCTCCCACGAGAGGTACCAGCCCCATCCTGAGCGCGAGTCCTGGAAGGCATCTGAGGCAAAGAACATTGGGAGCAATATGATATGCCATACAAACCATCCATTTCACATTACTTTAAAAGGTAATGTTACAGACTCGTACTTTACAATAGGATTACACCCCCTATTACACAATAGTACTACTTCTATACTATATTATTCCTGCTTCCTGTCACTCTTGGTAGCCTCACTGTCGGGCGTAGGAGACCACTCATCGACCAACTTCATAGAGGGAGGGGGCCTGAAAAGGTCTGATTTGCCACCAAAAGCTTCTCCCGCTACTTGAGAAGGTCCGACTTCTGTTCCGACACGATCCGCAGGTACACTGGGGTGTAGTTGTGAGTACAATACATGAACTTCTTCATGTAGAGTGTTACAATAAGCCTGCAAGGTATCAATAGCTAAGCTAAGCTCTTCTACTCGGGCTCGAGCTTTCGCCTCCTTAGCCCAGGCAAGCGAACGAGAGTGAACCGCCCAGTCGAGCGCTAGATCTCGATCTGCGAGCTGATCTTGCAGGCGGCGGATGTCGCTTCTCAATTCATTGATCCTCTCGCCATCTGCGACCCATATGTTATTCCTGCGACGGAGTTCAGTTTGAAGCTGATTAACTTGAGCTTCTAAGTACACAATTGGATCGTTACTGCCGCCACTGCTATCGTCATGTCTCGGGGCAAGTTGGTGACGAGGTACACCGATCGGCCCGGTTGACTTGCGGGCAGTCTTTCTTGTACGTGGCGGCATTTTTGCTAAGGGGGAAATCTTATTAGCATAGTTCTTAGCATGATGCATGTGTAATTACAGAACCAACCTTAGTTGATTCAACCTTCTATACATTGCACTCTTCCTATCTGGTCTTTCATATAAACTCTTCAGAAATAGTATATAAGAAGGGAAGAAATTTTCTAGATGAGTCTTAGAAAATTATTTTGAAGATGACTCATAATATCTGCAGAGATGGGCTTTGCTCCGATACCAGCTGTGACGGAACCTCCCAAGTCATTAGGCCCACCTATAGTTGTCCTTGTCCAACGGACCTCAGACAACCCTGTAGGTGCTCCTGAATCACTTGACAAGTTCGGTATCTGCTTTTCTTACCTTTCCCAAGAGCGTTTCACCCGTCACGCAGACATTACAGATCATCGGAGATACGAAAATGCGGAAGCGATTACATAAACTTACCTTTATTTAAAAGTAAGACAAAGTTATATATTACAGACCAGGATATAATTAACTGAGTGCAGAGTATAATTATTACAAGCCAAGGGAGGCAAAAACCCCTCCCGATAAGTATCAACAAAAGTTTTTATGGAGGAACCTTTCCTCCCGCGGCTCTGCTCTTGGTTTTCTTCTTTTGAGACCACCTTGGAATAGAAACAGCAAAAGTTTGTCGCTTCTTCACCTAAAAACAATAGGGAATAAAACCCTGAGTATGGAATTACTCAGCAAGACTTACCCGACTAAAGAAAAGACTCTCAAGGGCATGCTGGTTATCAGTGAGTCAAGGTAAGGTTTCTCAATAATCAAAGACTCTGTTTGCAGAAATGCTTACTAAAGTGGATTCTTAAAAATCCAAATTTTACTTGTCAGGTTAAGTAAGATTACTTGTCTCTAGAGTTCTTTCTACCCTAGTTCAATCACTTGACCTGCACTAGCCAATTTCTTAACACCCTTAATCTTTACTGGAGTTCTACGTGTAAGTCAGTGACCAAGTCTTCATAACCGCGAAGGTACGGCGATCCGAATCGATTATACTCAGCTGAGGATCTCCAATCACATGACATATGTAGCACTTAACCCTTGCATATGTCAACCCGCCACCGGGGTTCTTAAGACCAGATCAGGTTCACGCCAACCGAGAGCACAGATACACCACCGTCCAGCCTCTTGCCACGGAGGGTACACGCTACTCTCGCCATCTCTCCACTCCCATTGTGTGGTATCTTATTCTGGCCTTAGTCTGCCCGAGGCAAAGCTTACCCATGACGAGGCATGTGAATAGTTAAAGGGTCCTCGGTCATCAAGCCTACATCGAGACGGTCCTTAATCGACTCAGACGGAGACACTACACCGAGACTCTCCTTCTCGTGCAAGTCACCCGCTCGGTCTCAGCTTAATCATATTCAATCCCAAAGTTTGGTACCTGGCAGAGGTACATCTTTTCCGATGTTGAACCCATCATGGCCATGATGGATCCACCATCAAATTTTAATTTCAAAAAACATCCCTCCCACTTTGCCACATCATCTTTTGTAAAAACAAAATCTTTTTCTTTGCTAAAGCAAGACTAAGTATAGTAAAAACTTTTTATAAAACAGGGATCCAAAGGAAGGTAATCAATTTCAAGGAAGGTAATGCAGGAATTGTTTTATCAATCAACTCCTATCACCTAATACATCAAGCAAGTGAGAAAGATTTTAAAAGAATCAAGGAGGTAGCAAATGCACCGAGGCTTGCCTTGGTTTACAAGTGATTCAGGCTCAGTTCCACAGATGTCAAAATAAAAACAGCTGTCGGCCTGATGTTCCTGAGGTGGTGGTGAAGTCTTCTCTCCTTCTACTTCAACTTCTTCTTCGTTTTCTAAAGATAACCATACATAATAATGAATGCCCATGTAATGTTCATGAGAATGCAAAGATAATAAGAGTTTATTATCTAAGGTTTTGAATACAATTTTCCTTCACGGTTCTCCGAGAAACTAGGGTTTCCGGAGTCAGTAAAGGAATTCAAAGGGCAGGGGGTAGGGTTTTGGGTTCTAGTTATCAAACAAGGTCCAAATCAAACCAAACTTTACCCAAGGCTTCTAAATAATGTTTAGAGTTCAAATAAAAAGTTTGGGGATTTTTGGAATTACTATCTGATTTCTAAAAATCCAGAAACTATGTTTTAAGATATTTTAAATGCTCCCAAATTCATTATTTGATCTATAAATCATGAAACTATTTTTAACAAATTCTATGGAAAATTAGGAATCTAGGAAAATTTGTTTGACATTTTTAGGATTTTTCTACCATTTTCTAGAATTGTTGGAGTCCTGCTAGAAAAAGAAAAGGAAAAAGAATGAACAGTCCTGGGCCGATTTCAGCCCAGGCGGTCCAACTATACAGGGAACAAAGGCACGCCCACGCGCGCTCGCGCGCGCGACGGTGACTTTGCAAATAAAACCCTGCAAGTTTGAATAACCCGAAGGAGTCCAAAACACTATTTTAACAGTCACTGACATTTTGCAGAAACACCCTCCCATTTCTATTCCTTCTCCGAAGGACTCCCTGACCGCGGCGCACTTGTCGTTTGTCTCTGACGCGGCCCGTACTGGCCATGGCTGGCGTTGACTGCTAAGGCCAACTATCGAGAAGGCATAACCGACCTAGGACGATCTAGGAACATCCATTTATTTGACATAAACCCTACTGAGAACTATCCGTCCATGATCATGGCGGAAATCGAGTTCATGAACACGCGTTCCCGCCAAACCATGGCCGAATTGAGTAAATGGGTGCCACAGTGAGCTTCACAAGCATGCAGAGTCATGAAAACAATACTCGATTTGGACAGTGTCTTACCAGAGCAGGCTGGCCATGGGCGGGTTGTTCTTGGTGACGCGGCTGACCGAATTAGGGGAAATTGGTGATTCTCCGGCTAGGGTGGCTAATCGAGGGTGGGAGCGGGTGCTACAGCTTTGCAATTTAGAGACGAAGGACAGAGCTCAGTTGATTTGAACGAAGGGGGTGGGGACGCAGTGAATTTATAGATGCACCGAGCCGCTACCATGGCTATGGTGGTAACCATCGCCGGTCTTTGCTGGCGATCAACGGCGACGTCAAACGATATCCATTCTTACGGGCTTGCCACATCCCCGCCGTGACAGTAACGCGGTCACACCGGTGCGGTGTGGATGAACGGAGGGGAGCGGCGCCGATGACTGGATATGGCCGGAATGAGGAGTGGTCGCGTGGCAGCCGGAATTATTGCTCTCCACCGTGGCGATCTTACCCGGATCAAAAAGATCTTCGCGTGGAGATGCTCGCCGATCGACCATCCCGACCCCAGCGCAAATCGCGACGCGGATTGGTCGTCGGCGATGAGGCTGAAGCTTATCCACACGGTACTGTACCATGGCGATGATCTTCAGTTGCCTGAACCGACCATCTTCTTCCTTCTTGATCTCCGAATTCTTGTTAGGAACAGAGCAATCTCCCTTAATAAAATTTGTTCACCATGTATCAGTCTACAAACTAACTACAGGAGTCTTGGGCTAAAACCGAGTGGATTCAAAAATATGGCGCATCAAACTTGGCCTCATCTCACTGGGACCATTTCTGACCTAGGGTTCAATTTCAGTTATCTAATCCCGTTCTGACAAAGCAACTTTGAGTTGGCTTTTCTCCAATTTTTGCATAACAACTAAAGGAGATGTTTGCATCAAAGTTGCTCTCCTATAATAGGTCTACAAAATTTATGTGGTGACCTAGGGCAAATTCTCACTAATTTGAAAGCTACAGATCTCCAAAGTTGAGCCAAATCTCTGATTTTCAGACTTAGTCTATATAGGGTTTAAGTGGTGCTTTTTGCAAATAAGCCCAACACTTAGGGTTTAACTTGCAAATTCACATATTTGTGATCCATTTGACTTAGGATACCTTATTGTCATGGTTTTTGCACTTTAGCCCCAAAAGTGGACTAATCTTGCACTTAACCCCCTAGGGTTTGGATTTAGGGTTTTCCCAGGATTCCAATTAGGATTTTTGGTATCTCAGGGATGTAAATGCAATGTAGGTCCATCATTGGTAACATTTTATGATTATTTCACTTAAACATTAGGGTTTTTCTTAATTTGGCTCTTGTTTTACCCCTCAGATCCCTATTTGAGGTTAAGTACCCTACACTAGGGTCTTATTTGCAAAATGCCATAACAATACAACTTGCTTGAAATTTTTGCCTAGTGAATGCATCCTAGGTGTGTCAACATATGAAATGCTGATGCTTATGATGTTATGCTCAGGTTTTAGTAACAGTAACACTAGGGGTGTTACATGGAAGGGGTCATACATAGTCAAGACGAAGGCATCCCCAAGTGCTTACAGGCTCACAACTTAATCCGGCGAAGACTTAGAGCACTCATAGAACATCAATAACCTCCGAAAGTTTTTTATTTAAGACCCAAGGCCCAAGCGCCTTTGTAATTCCTCAAACAATGTCATTCAGGCCCGCAATCTTTTCCTCCTAGGGGTGAGGTTTTTAACGAGGCGGAGCCATGTAATATACCGCCAAAAAGCCCCCGCAAAAAATCCAGCAAGCATCATGGTCATGAGTATCGAAAAAGACTGCATCGGCGGTCTTCGACATTCGATGTATAAATAGTCACCACAAGAGGCAGCCTAGACTACTCTTGCGTGCGACAAATCCGAGCAAAAGCCGCCTAAGGGTATAGCCGGATACACACAAGAAGTGCGCAACACCACCCTATGGGTGCGAAGTCTTTACTATAAGACACATCTAAGCAAAAGCCGCCTAAGGGTGCAGCCAGATACGCACAATAAGTGTGCGACACCACCCTAAGGGTGTGAAGTCCATGGCCAGATCCTTACGTTGCTGGATTTATTGAGTCCATGGCAAAAACAAATACAGAGAAAATCACTAAGGAGATTCTGGAGGGTTTATCCGAAGATTCTGATGGCAGTGATAGTTATAACGTGGAAAGTGGAGGTGAAGACTCTGAGGATCGGTCGTGGTGCCCAAGCCATACTATCTTCAAAAAATCAATTATCAAGCAAAGTCACATTGATGCCATGAGGGGGAGATATTTTCGCGACATGTCTATTGTCAGAGTTGGAGGAGACAGTTCTACCCCTGCTCCAGAGGAAAACGAAGTTGTTATATACCGAAGCTTCTTAAAGGCAGGTCTTCGTTCCGGCTAAGCAAGTTTGTAGTTGAAGTGCTAAAGATATACCAGATCTTCCTCCATCAGATCACCCCCGAAGCTATTATTAGGATGGGGTTTTTTGTCTGGGCTGTAAGAAGTTAGGGGTTGGAGCCAAGCGTGAAGTGCTTTTGTAGTATGCATGAGCTTTTATATGAGACGAAGGCTACTGGTAAAGAATAGTACCACAACAACTTCGGTTGTTATGGATTTATTGCTCGCTCCAATGCAAGCCACCCGGTGCCAACATTCCGGAAAAGATGGCCCGAGGCCTGGATGGAGGAGTTGTTTTATGTTAAGAATGATTTAAAGAAGAGAGAAGATATCAAGGAGGTTATCCAGCACCCCATCTGGTCCCGCTTCGGCCTTCGAAGGCCGAAGGTGAATATTGATAGCGGCGTTGAAGAGTGTCAGAAGGCCTTTAGCACTGTGTGTTCCTTTATTGGCACAAGAGATTTAATTCAAGAGCACATAGCCTTCAGGGTATGGCCACTTGTGGAGAGTTGGGATATGCCGAAGGAAACCACCGCCAACTCCAGTGAGGGTGGTCTAGTTCGATTGAAGTATACCTTCAGATTTGGGGAGAAGTTTGATGAGCCAAACGATGACTGGTTGAAGTGTATTGAAGCTACTAGCGATGAGCTACTTGGGGCATACTCCAAGGCCGAGGATAATGCTTTGTCCGTAGCTTTCGGGGGTCAGAACAAGAAAAGATTGAATAGGGTATTTGACGCTATTGGCTTCGTATACCCTGATTATCGCTACTCGCTGTGAGGGCAAAGGAAAAAGAGAAAGATTGTCGCTTCGGTCATTACAGCTGAGCCGAAGGGCAAGAAGATGAAGGTTTTGACTCATCGGCCGCGTTATATTGAACCGCTCGTGATACCTGAATTTGGCAAAGGGACCTCTTTAGCTGCCGAAGCAAAAGAAACTGTTCTAGTTGTGCAGAGCGATGAAGAGCCAATTGTAGTGCCAAAGGTGCCTACAGTTGGGCCAGCTGAAGCTGAAGATGATAAGGCCGAAGAGCCCCAGGTGGAAAGAGTGATAGAAATGCCAGAAATCCTGAGCCCACCGATAGCGGTAGATTTGCCGAAGATGCATAGAGCTCCTATTGCAACTCCTAAGAGGAGGAGGATGGCCAACATGCTAGACGCTGTTATAGAGACTACGAAGGCCTTGAGCTCTGCTCCTACAAAGAAAATTGTTGAAGCTGCCAAAGCGCAAGCCGAAGCCGAAACTGGGCAAGCAGAAGCCGAAACTGCAAAAACTCAGGCTGAAGCCGAAGCTGGGCCTTCAGCGCCCGTCGCTACGAAGCCTATCGCACCTGAGGAAAGAACGGCAGGGCAGATTGCACCTGAAACTCCTACTCCCGAAGCTCCAATCGAAACTGTTGACTACATCATTCAACATGCTTCGGGGAAGAAATTGTCAGAAGAAGAAATTCTGGAAGCTGGACACTATGGCCCTGTTTGGCACAGCTTATTTTCAGCTTCTTCACAAATTTAAGCAGAAGTTCTGCCAAACAGACAGCTTCTGCAGCAGCTTATCAGTTCAGCAGCTTCTCAAAATGAACTAAAAGCAGTCAACAAGCAGAAGCTGCTTTTTACCAGCTTATCAGATAAGCTGCTTTTTCAATAAGCTGCAGTTGTGCCAAACAGGGCCTATGCGCGAAAGTTGAAATATCCAAAGGGAGCTTTAGTGTTTAACGGCACAAATGATGATGACTTCTTATACTGTCTCCCGAACAACAAAGAAATATTCGTTTGCTGGGAGATAGGTAAGAGCATGGGATTTCCGAAGCTGGAAGATGGCCTTTCGCTTTTGTCGAAGGATGATCTTGCTGACAGCTTAGCATACAATAGTATAAAGGTATAGAAGTTAACTTTGAATTTGAGAATGAAGTATTTTATTTGTCATGCTCAAATCTTTCTTCCTCTTTTTAGGGCTTAATTCTTAGTAATGCCCTTAGGGCGTAGAAGAATATTGAAGACGAAAGCTATACAATGGCCCTTAATAACCTTTGTTCAGAGGTGATTGAATTGATAAACGAAAGTATTGAAAAGACAAAATCTTAATTTCATTGGTAAACAAAGTGAAGGAAGACGAAGCTAGTTTCAAAGCTCAGGCCGAAGCTCAAAAAACTAAAATTGAAGACCTTCGGAGACAACTGACCGAAGCTAAGGAAAACTGCACACTCGCACAAGCTAACCAAGAAATTAGCGAATATTGGAAAATCATCTAGAGAAAAATGTTGAAGAACTTCACACATCCAAGGAAAGGTGCTTTGAAAAATCCTTGGATTGCGTTAAGAAAATAAAAGCTAGCTTCGCCAAAGTGGGTGCCTACTCTGCTGAAGAAAACTTCATACGAGGCGACTCCGAAGGCGTTGTTGAATGGATAAGTGGAGAAGCCGAAACCTTTGAAGAAATTTTGAGTGATCGCGGGGATGTTTGCGCATTTTCTGGTGCGCGGGGAATTTCAGCCATCTTGGAGAAGGTGGGATGTGTCACATTAAAGTCGTAGCCTAGGCCGAAGCTGCCTTCTCCGTAGATGATACGAAGGATCCTTCAGCTGAAGCAACCTTGATAGGCGGGAAATTTTACAATGATGTCTGGGTGAATGGTGGCCGAGAGATGGCCCATGAAATTATAAAGAAAAGTGAAAAAGGCACCCATGACGCCCGAGCAGAAGCAAGACGAGCTGAAGAAGCTGCAGAGCGCGAAAAGCGTATAGGTATTATTTTTTGGCTTTTAGCTTCGGCATTTGTTTTTGTGGCTTCGGACTAATTAATTTTTCCTACTTCAGCTGAATTATCTCTGCCGCCAGAACCATTCGATCCCTAGCTGATCCAGAAATGAAGGAAGCGTTGGACATCATAAACATGGCTGAATCCATTATCGACGAAGTCGTCAATAAATTGCTGAACGAAGTTGCAGAAAAAGTCCATAAAGAGGAATAAATTTTATTATAATAAACATTTTGGAAAGCTTGATGTATATAACAAATGAAGGAAGATTAGGTTTCTACTGTAACAAAACTATGTAATATTCGGAGTGTGTAATGTTGCATTGAATATCACTACAAGAAACTGATAAATGTTCGTGGGTTTTGTTAAGAACGTGGGTACCGACGTTCTTATGGTAGTTAAGTTCGTGGGTTGTTTTAAGAACGTGGGTACCCACGTTCTTAAATTAAGTTCGTGGGCCCTGGCCAAAACCGTCGAATTTAACGTATTAGGAACGTGGGTACCCACGTTCTTATATTAGGTTCGTCGGCCAACTCGACACCGTCGAACTTAACCAGAAAGACCTAATTCCCTATCCCGCGGCGTCACGAGTCTCCCTCTCAGCTCACTCGTGCATCTAATCGATTCTGCCACAGGAGCCTTTCCTGGCGGGCGATATCTCCCCCTCTCGTCTCAGCACCTCACGCCGCCGGTGATCGCCGGTGACCACGGGAGCATTACAGCATCGTCGAGCTCCTCCCCGGCGCCACGTTCAGACGTCCGTCGAGCGGTCTGTGCCGCCGCGCCGAGGTGCACCCCTGCTCGCTGTTTAGGTCGAGCGCCCAAGCTCCGCCACGCCCCCGCCTCTGCCCCGCTCTTGTTCGTGCGCTGAGGTGCGCCCCTGCTCCCTGTTTAGGCCGAGTGTTGGATCCTGGGCAGCGAGTCGGGCTTCTGGGCGCGGTCAGCGTAGTGGAGCGAGCGCCGCCAGAGAAAAACCCCAGGTACGAGAAGGTCAAATCCATTTCAATTCCTGAACTTTCTGAACTAGATGGCTGTGAATTGTAACTAGTAGCTGAAACTGAGCCTGGATTTTGTGCTTGTGATCCTGAAAGTATAGCTTGAGTTCTTGAATTTTGAGGGGTCACAGGTGATTGTGGTAGTGGTGACACTGAGGGTACTTCACCACCCCAAGAACTCTCACCCTCCTCACCTGTACCAGAAGGATACAACATAGCCTGACTGGGAACAGTGAATTGAAACTGAAAATTTGATTTTCTAGGCCAACTTCAGTCAACTGAGCTTTGTTATTAATGTCCCAGTTCCATGCCTCATCTTCTTCAAACTTCACATCCCTACTGATGCATAATTTTTCAGTAATTAGATCAACCATTCTGTAGCCTTTTGTCCCTGGTTCATAGCCCAATAGGACCATTTTAGTGGATCTATCTGCCAGCTAATCTACTCCGGGGCCTATTTTCTTGACATGTCCAATACAGCCAAAAGTTCTGAAATGTCCCACTTGAGGTTTCTTGCCGTGCCAGGCCTCATATGGTGTTTTCCCTTGTACACTTTTAGTAGGTGACCTGTTCAGCAAATACACAGCAGTAGAGACTGTGATTGTATTCAACAAATATTTCTTTATTCCATACACCTATCTGTATGATATTATGCACCTATCCAGGAATATAGTTCTATACTTCTATCATTTTATACACATGACATACCATGACCAAAATGATTCAATAAAAGCAGACAAGATGGATACATTGATTTAACCAAACTACCCAACTGGACAAGATATGGTAAACAAGCTAACAGGTAATGTAACTGCTAATGGGCAACAGAACCGCCAAAACAAAAGTAATGTTACTAAAAGAGCACATACCCATTGAGTTTATACTATTCAAGATAATTTTGAAGCATTTAAAGATAGATTCAACAGTCTTGCTATGTTGTCCATCGTACCAGCTAGAAATTGGAGAAAGAGCTTTCCTGAGAGAAGCTTCATGTTTTTCATTGCATGGAGTAACTGAAGGAAGCACCACTACATAAGACTTTAAACATCAGATTCACACGTGAACGCACAAGTAAAAAATCTCAGAGGCTGTTCTGAGTAAATTTCAACCAACTTTTCATATTTTGTAACTACTATTTCACACAAATATAATACCCTGAAGTTTCCTAAAGTACCTTTCTTTGGTGTATCTACTTCTGTCTGCATGTGCTCTCGTAGTATATTTTCAGTGGGAACAAGGACTACTGGATCAAAAAGTATCTTGTGCAGGAGAAGATAAAGAAATAAGAACTATGTATGGTTCCATGTAATATATGGGTCATAGACAATAGAGTCTTGCTGGCAATTGGGGAGAAAAGACCATCCATTTTTTGGATGCACTTTGTTTTCCCCTTTGATTCCAACCATGCTCGTAATTTGGCTTCCATGTCGATCTTGACATTGGGAATTTCTTGTTTGCTTGAACTGGTGAAATTCTCAATATGACATGAACGAGCAGCCAGACTTACTGTGTTGGTTGGCTCGTGGTATTCTTCAGGATTCTGAAACAACAAAAACAATTAGCCAAGTCCTAATCCCTATAATCAACCAGCCTAGTCAGGAGTCCACTAAAAGAAAGCACAGACAGCTCACCGACTCAGCAGTCTGTGGCTCTTTGCAGCGGGACCGGAGAGGGAGAAATAAGAGAGGCTATTCACCGCTTGCTCCATCTCATTCCTCTTCCCCGTGAACCCAACCATCATCTCACCTAAAACCAGAAGGTGGCTTGACTCGAACTCTAGCGTCGTTGGTGTGACTCCCGTTTCAAACCCTTACAATAATTCTTATTCTGCTAATAGCTCTACTGTATTATGTCCACATGATTACCAATAGATTACCAACAGGCGAGAATGCTGACATGTTCAAGCAAGTAGAAAACAGAGGATAAAGAGCATCGTTTACAGCTCTACTGCATTATGTCTACATGATTACCAATAGATTACCAACATGCGAGATTGCTGACATGTTCAAGCAAGTAGAAAACAGTGATATGCTTCAGCAACTTATTTATTAAAACATTGCTGGGGTTTGCTGTCTTATTAAAACATTGCTTCAGTGCATCTTGGTAAATTAATTAGCAACGACATAGTCATTTGAATTCAGAAGTTGCAGATGTCCTAAAGTAAGAATAGGAAGAAAAAAACTTGCAGCTGTGTATAGTTATTTTTCTGGGTGGCTGGGTACTGGGTAGCAGGTCATATAGTTATGTTTTGTTCTATGCGAAGTTATGAAACCTAAAGCCGTGTTTCCATCTAATTGTAGGCCCATTTGACTCTAGTCTCCGGTCTCTCTCTCCACTCTAACTACAACCGGCCCGCGTCTCCTCGACCATCACCACCTTGACGGTCTTCGTGAAGGTATTTTTCTTCTTTCTTTGATGCATATTATTAGAATTAGTTTGTTAGTTAAAATTTGATGCATGATTTTGGCTAGTTGTTACAATTGATGCATAATTTCTTGTTCATTGTAAATTATTCGATGTTAGGTTCAATGTTTGGTTAATTTTTTTATGTCTAGTGATCCTTCCTAATAGAAGAAGGGCTTAATGATGTTTATTTACACATTTTTTATTTATGTTTGTATGCTTAATGATGTTTATTTACACATTTTTTATTTACGTTTGTATGCTTAATGAGGTTTACTTACATATTTTTTATACATTGGGTTATTTAGTTTTTGAAATGGATGACAATAGAAGAAGGGCGATGTATGATGGATTCAATAGTGTGACTCTAGGTCACTCAAAGGAATGGGTTAGGGTTGCAAAACAATTCGTGGATCTCGCATTTTCCGGTGGACCTCGTGTGGTGAAGTGTCCGTGTACCAAGTGTCAGAATTTTAAGTATGTGAGAAAGATCGAAGAACTGGAGCATCACCTTTGCAAGAATGGGTTTATGCCTAACTATCTTGTGTGGCGCTCACATGGAGAAGTAGAGCAGAATATCACAGAGTCAGAAAGAATTGATGATGAGGAGGAGGATCGGATGGATGACTTGGTGGCTGATATTAGTAGAGAGTATCCAACATTGGCCTCGGAACAGGGTACACCAGAGGAAGTGCAGGAGTTTTATAAGCTTCTTCACGCGTCAGAGGAAAAAGTGCATGACGACACCACTGTGACCGTGTTGCAGGTGGTTACACGTCTTATGGCAATGAAGGCAAAGTATAACTTCTCGAATAACTGCTATAACGATATAATCAATCTGATTATTGATCTCATCCCATCGAACCATAAGATGCCAAAAGACTTATACCAGTCTAAAAAGATCGTGTCCGGTCTTGGGATGAAGTATAAGAAGATTGATGTGTGCGAAGATAATTGCATGTTGTTCTGGAAGGAATATGAAGTGGCCACCCATTGTCAGATATGCGGTAAATCAAGATATGCGGAGGTACTAAAAGAGGATGGAGCTACTTTTGCTACAAAAGTGGCAGTTAAACAGCTTCGATATATGCCCATCACCCCAAGGCTTAAACATCTGTTTTTAACCCCAGAAACTGCGAAGCTAATGTTGTGGCATAAGGAAGGAGAACGTGAGAGCCAAGATCCAGACATTATGATGCATCCATCAGATGGCGATGCTTGGAAGGCTCTGGATCGTTTTGACCCAGAATTTGCAAGAGACGCTAGGAGTGTTCGCCTAGGCTTGTCCACTGATGGTTTCACTCCTTACGCCAAAAGTTCAACTTCATACTCTTGTTGGCCGGTTTTCATCATGCCCTACAACCCCCTCCCAACAAATGCATGAAAGAAGGGTTCATATTTCTTGCCCTTATTATTCCAGGGCCTAAACATCCTGGAAAGAAGATCAATGTATTCATGCAACCGTTGATTGAAGAGTTCAAAGAGCTATGGGTAGGGGTACAGGCTTATGATGGTCATCTAAAACGTGAATTTACCTTACGTGCTGTATATTTGTGGTCAATTCATGATTTGCCTGCATATGGTATTTGGTCTGGCTGGTGTGTCCACGGTCGACTGTGTTGTCCCATATGCATGGGGGACACACAAGCATATCGATTGGAGCATGGTAAAAAGGTCTCATTCTTTGATTGTCATCGACGGTTTCTTCCATCCAACCACCCGTTTCGAAATGATACGAAGTCATTTAGAAGAGGCATAAAAGTTAAAGATGGTCCACCAAAACGTTTAATGGGTGAAGATATCCTGATACAACATCGTGCCCTTCAAAGGGCTGCAGAAGGTCATGAGTTTGAAGGCTATGGTCAAGATCACAACTGGACTCATATTTCTTTTCTCTGGGAACTTCCGTATGCGAAGGTATTGATTTTACCACACAACATAGATTTGATGCACCAAGAGCGCAATGTTGCTGAAAGCATCATAAGCATGTGTCTAAACATTAAGGGTAAAACAAAAGACAACATCAATGCCAGGAAAGATTTAGCTAATCTTTGTGATCGCCCTAGCCTTGAGGTCAAATTAAATCCTAATGGAAAGGAGAGGACACCACGAGCTCCATACTGTCTAAAGCCGGAAGAGCGAAAAGAAGTATTTCAATGGTTGAAAATGTTGAAGTTTCCAGATCGCTATGCAGCTAACATAAAACGTACTGTTAACCTCGACACTAATAAATTAAATGGTTTGAAGGCTCACGATTACCATATTTTGATGGAAAGACTTATGCCGGTAATGTTCCGTGGCTATTTGAAGCCTCCTCTGTGGAAGATGATTGCTGAACTTAGTTACATATATAGACATATATGTGCTAAGCATATCTCAAAGAAATTGATGATTCAATTTGAGAAACAAATCGCGGTGCTTGTATGCAAGATGGAAAAAGTATTTCCGCCTGGATTTATGAATGTGATGCAACATTTGCTAGTGCACTTACCTTATGAAGCATTGGTAGGAGGACCAGTGCAGTTCCGATGGATGTATAGTCAAGAAAGAGAATTGAAAAAACTTAGAGCTACTGTGCGGAACAAAGCAAGGGTTGAGGGGTGTATCGCAGAGGCCTTTGCAGCTAAAGAGATCACAATCTTCTCAAGTCAGTATTTATCACACACTAACAACGTGAATGCTCAGTCAACACGGTATCATACTGAAGAAGAAGGTCCTTCGACCGACCTTAGTGTTTTTCTATGGAAGGGGAAAGGGGTCGGGGCTTCTACTGCACATTATGTTGACATAAGAGAGCGTAATTTCACCATGCTCTACTTGTACACCAACATGGAGGAACTTGATCCATACTTTGAAATGTTTGATTCCATATATTTAGTTGGCCACAAACCTACACCAAAGGAACTGGATAATCTACGTATGAAAGGGATGAATGGAGGTCCATGTTTCGTTGAATGGTTCCACGAGCATGTAATTATCTCTTTATAATTTTCCTTTGCGTACTTAGTTTGCACATATGACTTGCTATTTACCTATATCTTTTTTTTCTGCTCTATGTAGTGTAAGAAACTGGACTCTCTAGTCTCGGATGATTTGCGATAGATATCACATGGTCAGTTGAAAGCAAGAAAATATAGCCGCTATGATATTAATGGATACCGTTTTCGAACATCAAAATTAGAAAAAATCCGCCCGCAGGCAGCCACGACAAACAGTGGAGTAGTAGCAACTGCCACAAATGCAGACGGAGGCACTCATGACTATTATGGTGTTCTTCAAGACATAACGGAGTACACTCTTGGTGGGGCCAAAGAGTTCATGTTTGTGTTATTTGATTGTGAATGGTTTGATCCTCAACAAACACGAGAGGATGAATTTGGAATTGTGGAGGTAAAGCATGAATCACGGTTTAAAGGCAGCGATTATAGCAATGTTGTGCTTGCACATCAAGCGCAACAGGTGTACTATGTAACATATCCTCATGAAAACTTGAAGTCTTGTTGGGTTGTATACAAAATTAATCCTGAAGTCCATCCGTTACGATATGATTATTACAACACAAATAACGAAGATGATGATTCTGTTAATATTTATCAAGAAGAAGGCGATCAGTCAGAAAATAGAGAATTTACTATATCTGAGGATTTAGGGCTCAATGAAGTAGCTAGTCTCGCCATAGATTTGATGGCAGAAGAACCAGGTCCTTCTAGGGCAAGGACTCGTAGGTCACAGAGAATTCTTGAAAAAACAACAAAGACTTGAAATAATTGAGCAGCGCGTTGCTGAAGCAGATTCTGATGCCGATGATTTTTGAAAAGTATATATATTTAAATTCTTGTATATGCATTCCTATTTCAATACTAAAAGTATATATAATTAAATTCTTGTAATGAAATTTGTGCAGATGATGAGGGTCATGGACAAGCTCAAAGGGAAGAAGCGCGGAGACCGTGGTGACTCCTCGAGGTCACGGTCGACTAGGGGTTCAGGTGGTGGGGATACCTACTCTATGTTGTTCCAGGTATTTAATTTGTTTTATTTTCTTTTCTTCTACGTATACTTCGAGTACTTGATATATCTCATTGTTGATTATGTTTGTAGGGCTCTACAGCGTCAAGGCAACGGCTAGAGCAGCTCCTTGGTTGCATGGAGGAGCAGGGGCGTGAAGTGGCAAGCCATAGTGCACCTGGGCAAGAGCGCGAGGTGGCAGGCCATAGTGCACCTGGGCAAGAGCGTGATGTGGCAGGCCACAATGCACTTGAGCCAGAGCGTGAGGCGATAGGCTCAAGTGGACCTATGCTAGAGCAGGACCACAATGCATTTGAGCAAGCGCGCGAGGCGGCAGAGCACAATGCACCTAGGCTAGAGGACGAGCTGGCACGCCAAGGTTCACCGATGCGTGATGATGATGACTATGGGGAGGACTACGATGGAGAGGCCGATGGAGAGGCCGATGATGAGGTTGCTACGACGACACAGGCAACGAACTTCAGGTAATTTTATTTTGACGAGGAGTTCTATTTTTTGTTGGATTGATATTATTACCAGTGCACAATTTACAATTTTGTAGGTTTCGGCGGTCCCTTAGAGTTCCACCGACACAACCCTTGGACCAACGTAGGGTCATAAACCCTGCAGGAGAGAGGAGCTGGGTGGAGGTGGCATGGAGTGGCAAAGGTCACCGGACACCGGTTAACACAGTGCTGGGATCTATAGCTCGTTTTCACTATCCAGGGGTGGTACAACTCAACGGGGCAGAGATAGGGGCGTATCACTGGGCTCACTGGGGCCTCAAACCATATGGACCCGACCATACTCACCAAGACGAGGTGTGGTCATCGTTTTGGGTGAGTTTATTATGTCTTTTAAATTTACTTACCGTGGGCGTCTATAAATGAATTTAATTTCTTCTTCATTTTGCAGGAACAATTTAGATTGGACGAAACAGCAAACGAAGAACATGCAAAACGTGTATTCCACAATGCTGCTAGAAAAGTTATAAATGGTTCAATGTCAGATGCACGGGTCAAAGCTGTTACCGTGTACTTCAAGAAAGTGAAGGGTCAAAGAATGACCAACAAGCAGGCATGTGAAATCCACTTGACAGCTGAGGAGTACAAAAGAAGTGAAGTGGACTGGCTCACTGCTCATCCTGAAGCTTGGGTCAAGCTCTGCGAGTACTGGGCCTCAGATGAGTACAAAGTGATTTCAGATAGAAATCGTTTGAACCGGGAGAGCAAACCAGGCCTCCATCGATTTGGAGCAGATGGATTTATTGGGAAATCACAACGAATGGTATGACGAGCTAAGTAACATTTAGTCTTTTTCCCTCAGACAAATTTGTATATTTTATTATGTCTCTTACTGCAGGAGGCTCGTGATGGTGTTGAACCCTGATTCATTGACGTTTACATGGAGGGACACCGAGGTCCAGATCCAGAGCATCCAGAAGTTTTATGTGACGACAGCGCGACAGAAAAGCTGGTAAGTGTAAATAATAACTATCTATTCTTAATTAACTTGTGACTCATTTATAATTAACATAAATTGTTTTGTAGACTCGTTATGCCGAGGAGGTTAGGAGGAAAGCAGGAGATGATGATCTAGATTGGAGGGAGGCACCTTTCGATCCGGATGCAGCATATGTTGCTGGTGGTGGGCTACCACATGGGAGGTATGATAAGATCAAAGTTGTGATATATAAAAACTATTGGTTCATAACTTGTGATGTTTCTAGGTTGGGGATCGGTGATGGGGTTGTGAGTCGCGATAGCTTTGGTCGTCGGTCAGTTTCCTCGGTGGGGAGTAGATCTCGAACTTCAACTTCGAGGGAATCAGAGCTTGATGAGCAACTAAGACAACAACAACAACAAGTTCAACAACTATCTCAACAAGTTCAGATGATGCAGGGAATGCTGATGCAGGTAATAATTTTATTAATACGCTCAGAATCTGCCCAATCTCAGAATTTGCCCATATTTTTTTATCTAACTCGCTCTGAGCCTTAGACAGCCCAAAATCGGTCTGGTCAATTGTTTAGTGATTTCTGCATTTATTAGGAGGTTGTCACAGCCTGTGATATGAACATACCCTTAACTAGGCGCTGAAGTATAATAGACTTCAGGCTGTATACTAGGCGCTTATGAAACAATGGCATGGCATAGTCTTTAACGCAAGTAACATGTGATGTTCCGATCTTGCTTGACGGCTCATATGCTGCACAACAGTCAGCTCGAGGACTGGTGCTAGGTGGCTGAAAATGTTTGGTACAAACAGCACAGCTAGAAGAGAAATTGGCTACGGTGGCTGTATGTCGTTGCCTTGAACATTGAACTGTGCTCCCCAGAAATGTCAAAGAAGTTGGCTTGCTGGAATCTTTGGGGGCAAGTAGTCAGGATGACCTTTGCTAGTTAGGACGCTTTTCCATTTGAAAATGTTGGGGGCCTTCGGCTTACGAAGGTCCTCAAAAACAGGATTTAACAGTATTTCTGGAGTATAATGTGTGAACAGGTATCTTCGGACTCGAGTCGGTATCACAGTAGGAGAAGCCCAAAATAATACGAAGGTTGATACAGCGCCGAAGATGTGAGCGGGAAAGCTTCGGCGTGGTAGCAGAAAATGAAACCGACTTAAAGATGAAAAGGCTATTCAGACCTCGGTGGATTACTGTAGAATTATTACCAAATGTAAAGGGCATGAATGTAATTTTGTATGGGCTGTGTCCCGTGCCTATAAATAGGTGAACAGTACCCCCGTACTGTTCACGCTGATTTGGCATTTGCTTTTGCGTCACACCTATACTTTCATCTCCTTCCAAGCTGAAGGTACATTTGTAATTCGATGTAATTTCTGTTTCTCCGTAATAATAATGCAAAAATAAGTTGATAATAATATATAATTGACTATGTTATCCTTCATATTCTTTATGATTCATTCTTCGTCATCGTATGCTGTGTTTATGAAGGTACGTCCTTAATAACCTTCGTCTGAAAATCATTATATCCTAAGGGAAATAATGCTTTGAAGGACGAAGGACTTTACCGATTAACATTTTCTGTGTTGCCTTGTTCTTAACTCATAGCATTTGAGAACAAGTCCCCAACATTGGCGCCCACCTCCGGTGAACTCACTTCCACTTTTTGAGTTTTTGAACACCTTCGGCGATCATAAACCTTTGCTATGGCGCCGAAGAAAGCTTCAGCAACTGGGGCTGCAGCTCTGCAACCGCTGGACCACAATCAGGAGACTGTCTCCCTTCGGGAGGCCCGAAGCCAGAAAAGGAAGGTTGTTAGCCCGACACCGCCAGAGGATGAGATAGACCAAGAAATCAGAGACATGGAGATGCTTCATCAACAGGTGCAAAGGAAGAAGGAAAAGATGGCCAGGCTAGCTGAACTGCAAAGGCAGATAGACGAAGCCTCTGAAGAAGTTCGTCATCTTACTCAGGATGAGCAACACCGAAGGCCTCAGCACCAAGACCTTCATCAGGAGGGTTTCCTCAACGAAGATGACTGGTATGACAATTTCCATCATGGGAATTTTGTTTTTGATGATGCTTCTCCTCTGTCCGCTGAGCTGCAGGCTACACCTTGGCCTCCGTCCTACAAGCCGCCTCAGCTTCCCATATTCGATGGCCACTCAGACCCGAAGCAGTTTTTGATGAGCTACGAAGCAACAGTATCTTCGTATGGTGGCAATGCTGCAGTCATGGCCAAATCTTTTGTTATGGCTGTCAGGAGTGTTGCTCAAACCTGGTATTCCTCCCTTCGACCAGGAACGATCACTTCATGGCAAAAGATGAAGGACTTGTTGTTAACCAGCTTCCAAGGGTTTCAGACGAAGCCGGTCACTGCTCAAGCTCTATTCCAGTGCACCCAGGATCACGAAGAATACCTTCAGGCGTACGTCCGGAGGTTCTTGCGTTTGAGGGCACAGGCACCAACAGTGCCCAACGAAATTGTCATTGAGGCCATGATCAAGGGGCTTCGGCCAGGACCTTCAGCTCAGTACTTCGCTAGGAAGCCTCCTCAAACTTTGGAGAAGCTGCTCCAGAAGATGGACGAATATATTCGGGCCGATAATGATTTTCGTCAAAGAAGGGAGGAGGCTTTCAGGTTTTCTGAAATGACCAGGGGCTTCGGAGGAAGATTCTATCCAAGGCACGTTAGGTCAATCCATAACTCTACTCAAAATGATGATAAGGGGAGCCAGCAGCAAAGGCCACAGTGCTCCTCACAGGCTTCGGGGCAACAGCAAGGCTCCTTCCGACCACCAGCTCCAAGAGGCAGAGGCGCCAGGGGCTTCGGCGGAAGATTTGGAGATCAACCAAGAAGAATTTTTTGTTTGTTCTGTGGTGAGAACAAGGGCCATACCACCAGGATGTGCCATGTTACCATCCAGAAGCAAAAGGAAATAGCCGAAGCTGCGGCACAACAGGCTCAGCCGAAGCAGGTCATGCACACTGCTTCGTATCATTCGCCTTACATCCCAGAATATGTAGGCAACCACCCTGCAGTTTTTGTTGCTTCGGCGAGTCAACCTCAAGCTTCCTGGCAACAGCCTCCGCCTCCACCACCGCTGCAACAAGGCCAACAGCCAGAAGGGAGCCAATATGCTCCACACCAAAGGGACTTCAGAGAACAGTCCGAAGCTCGCACAGTCAACAGCACTGTGCCAGAGTCGAAGCACATCTATTGACAAATATCCTACCTTGATAGCAGTCTTTTTCATTCAGTTTTATTTTTTGTGTAATAAAGGACATTTTTCAAATTTCATGTAATAGTTTCATTGTTTGCCACAAGGAAAATATATTTTCTTCACAGGCTTAAGTCATTGAAGCTTAAAGATTTGCGATAACAAGGAGGACCTTCGAATTATCAAAAAATTCTTCGAAGCAACAAAAAGTCGTTCTAAGGAACGCAGAGTAAGTTTGCTGAAGTCACAAAAAGTCGTTCCAAAGGGAACGCAGTGTAAGTTTTCTGCTCCAAAGTCGTTCCAAAGGGAATGCAGAGCTTACAGCGAAAAGTCAACGCTGATACCGCCTAAGTAAAAGGCGAAGCGCGAAAAGTCAACGCGAATACCGCTGAAAGTAAAAGGCGAAGAAGCTCCTAAGGGAGGCTTACAGCGAAAAATAAACGCTGATTCCGCTGAAGTAAAAGGCGAAGAAGCTCCTAAGGGAGGCTTATAGCAAAAAGTCAACGCTGATTCAAAAAATATTATGTGTTTTATCGCAAGGATGTGTGCGTATCTTCGGAATAAACACCATCTTACATAACATAACATCATCACATCATTTCGCATAGCATAAGCATCATACATCATGCTGCATATGGCACAAGAGGGGGACACAATGTCGATCTTCAGAAGAATGTTTTGGAAAAGGGGGAAAATCATGCTAAGTCGCAAGGAGATACACTATTGATCTTCGGAAGTATAGCTTCGGAAAATATCTTCACGAAGCTTGGATATTATTCATCAGAACACTACGGATATTGTTGTGACAAATAAAAATTCTTCTTCACGAAGCATGAAAAGAAGGGAAGGTGTTTTTTCGTCAAAGACTCAAAAACGGTACGTATGTCAAATTTCATGCATCGTAAAGAATTGAACAATAAAAACAGGTATATTATATTCAAGGTTATAAGATATTACACATGTTACATTTCAGAAGTTTTTACAATAGTACTTAATCTTCTCTCAGAACAACTTCCGCAGCCTCGTTCAGGAGCCGATTAACAACTTCATCCATGATAGCTTCAGCCATCTTTCTAATTTTGTCGTCTCCTTTCGGGTGAGGGCCCGGAGACGCTTTAGTAGGATCTGAAGGAGGACAGGATACGGCTACATTGCTATTACAAATTGCGAACGAAGTTTAAAACCAAAAATTACAGCACAATAAAAACCATTAGTTAATACCTATTTGCCCTTCGGGCTCTGCGCTCTTCTCAGCAGCCTCAGCCACTTCTCTAGCATCGTGAATGCCCGTCTCGCTTTTTTGGATAATTTCTCGAGCCATTTCTCGACCACCATTGTCCCAGACATCGGTGAAAAATTTTCCACCAACCATGCTAGCTTCGGCTGAAGGATCTCCCGCATCTTCGAAGGACAAGGTAGCTTCGGATTGAGCTAAAATCTTTACATGCTCGCAGCCCTTTTTCTCCAAAATGGTGGCAATCCCTCTGGCACCCGAGAAAACACATATGTCTCCGCGGCTATTTAAAATTTCCTCGAAGGCCTCTGCTTCGTGATTAATCCATTCGATGGGACCTTCGGGGTTGCCTCTTGTAAAGTTTTCTTCGCTCGAGAATGCGCCGACGCTGGCGAAGCTAGCTTTCAGCTTCCTAACACACTCCATAGATTTGTTATAGCATCTTTTCTTGGACGAACGAAGCTCTTCAACAGTTCCCTCTAAATGATTTGCCCATTGGTCGCTAAGTTCTCGCTTCGTTTCTTCAAGTATGCGTTCCTCTTTGGCTCTGGCCAGTTGTTTTCAAAGATCTTCAATTTCACGCTTCTGAGCCTCAGCTTGACCTTTAAAAGTAGCTTCGTCTTCTTTTATTCTATTTATCAATAAATGTAATATTTTATCTTTTTCGAGACCTTCGTTCCTCAGTTCAATTACTTCGGAACGAAGGTTGCTCAGGGCTATAGCGCACCCTTCGTCTTCGGCATCTTTTTGGGCCCTGAGGGCATTGCTAAGTATAAGGCCCTGCAAAGAAAAATGTGTGTGCGTCAATAGATTTAAGCAAACGAAAAATTTTGATCTCAACAAAAAATACAAAGATCTCATTTTTTGCACCTTTAAGCTATTGTATGCCAGGTTGTCGGCCAGTTCGTTTTTCGACAGCACCGAGAGCCCGTCTTCTAGTGTTGGGAATCCGAAGCTCTTGCCCATCTCCCGACAGACAGAAATCTCCTTGCTGTCAGGGAGACAATACAAAAAGTCTTCTTCTCCACTGTCGTTGAATATTAACGCCCCCTTTGGATACTTCAGTTTTTGGGCGTAAAGCTGGGCCTCTTGCTTCTCTTTTTCTGATAATTTTCTCCCCGAAGCATGACGAACAATATAATCAAGGACTTTGGGCGATGCTTCGGGGGCAACAACACTGATTTCTTCAACAAGAATTGGCTCCGTCATTTTTTCTTCCTCGGTTTCCAAGGATTTTACCTTCGTAGGCTCTGAGGGCCCAGCTTCAGCTTCAGTTTCTTGCTCCGGAGCCTTAGTATCAGAAATTTCTGTTTTCGCTTCAGAAGTTGCAACAGTCTTCTTCGGAGTTGTGTTTGAGGACTTAATTGTTTCCAGAACATCTAACACATTGACCATTCTCTTTCTTTTCGGAGTCACCGCTGGCCCCTTTTGATTTTTTATTGTCTCAACATTTGCTGAAGGACTTAAAACTTCTGATATTTTTGATCCCTCGGTTGATCCTTTTACTTCTTCCATTTTTTCTGTCGATGGCGCTTCGGCCATCTCTTTGGTTTCTGGTAACAAAATCTTTGGTTCTTCCAATTCTATTCTTGTTGGCGCTTCGGCCATTTCTGCGACTTCGGGCAGCAAGGTTGGCTTGGTTGGCTTTTCAGCTTCGGTGGCCGAAGAGGTCTCTCCGGTGAACTCAGGCACCGAGGCTGGTTCAATATAGCGTGGCCGATGTGTGAGGACCTTTATCCTTTTTCTTTTCGGTGCTGGCTCACTAGGAGCAGTTGCAGCTTCTTCTTTCGCAGAGGTTGTGCTTTTTCTTTTCTGCCCTCAAATGGGATAACGATAGTCAGGGTAGACGAACCCGATTGCGTCAAACACTCGGTTCAGTCTTTTCTTTTTTCGGCCTCCGAAGGCTGCTGACAATGCAGTATCTTCGGCCTTCGAGTAAGCCCCAAGCAGTTCATCACTTAAATTTTCAATGCTTTTTAGCCAGTCATCATCTGGCTCAACGAATTTATCTCCGAACTTGAAAGTATACTTCAGCCTGATAAGTCCACCTTCGTCAGCCTCCTTTATGGTTTCTTGCGGCATTTCCCATTTTTCCGCGAGCGGCCATACTCTGAAGGCAATATGCTCTTGTACCAAATCTCTCGTTCCAATAAAAGAACAAATAACACCGAAGGCTCTCTGGCATTCTTTGGCAGCTTCATTCGTTTCAACCTTTGGCCTCCGCAGGCCGAAGCTTTGCCAAATAGGGCGCATAATTATACCTTTGATATCTTCCCGTACTTTCAGGTCATTCTTCACATAAAACCATTTTGTCATCCAGTCGTCGGGCCATCTCTTCCGAAAGGTTGGCACGGGACAGCTTGACCCAGACCGAGAAACGAAACTGTAGCAGCCAAAATTATTGTGATACTGTTCCTTACCCCAAGGTTTTGTCTCGTATGATAATTCGTGTATATTGCAGAAACTTTTCGCATCAGGTTCCAGACCTTGGCTTCTCACGGCCCACACGAAGATATTCAGCCTTATGATTGCTTCGGGGGTAAGTTGGTGAAGATAGACTTCGAATATTTTCAGCACCTCTACGACAAAGTTACTCAGGGGAAATCTAAGTCCAGCTTTCAAAAAGCTTCGGTACACTACAACTTCATTTTCTTCAGGGTTCGGACAAGTCTTTTCTCCTTCGTCGGCCCTCACAACGGACAAGTCCCGGAAATACCTTCCTCTCATGTTGACAAGATGATTTTCTTTGATACTTGATTTGCCGAAAACCGCATGGCTTGGTCGCCAAGGGCGATCTTCGGAGTCTTCACCACCACTATCCACATCATAACTGTCGCTGTCATCAGTATCTTCAGATAAACCTTCTAAAATCTCTTTGGTGATTTTTTCTGTATTGGTCTTCGACATTGCTATAAGAAACCCCAGATTCTTCTCTTCAGAGAGACTCAGCTTCATCTCGACAGCAGCCTTCTTATCTTCAGACATCTTCGGAAACACTAAAAAACTGTTTTCAATGCTGAAGCTTCAAAACTTAAAAAGCTAAGCAAATCTTGGTGCGCAAGAGCTAAAAATTGAGTGAGCGAGAGCAGATGGCAAGAGAGCGTGCCAAATGAGCTTGCGGTATGATCTTATTTATACGCCCAGTGCGTTGAAAATTGAAAGACCCCGCCTGTCAGTGAATGTTGCTATTCTAGCAAAGGGAAGGTGTTTTTTCGGACCTTCGGCTTAAAGCCTTCGTCCATGTCGCAATCTAAATTTATTATTTTAACAAATTAATATTGCGAGGGGCTACTGTTGGGGGCCTTCGGCTTACGAAGGTCCTCAAAAACAGGATTTAACAGTATTTCTGGAGTATAATGTGTGAACAGGTATCTTCGGACTCGAGTCGGTATCACAGTAGGAGAAGCCCAAAATAATACGAAGGTTGATACAGCGCCGAAGATGTGAGCGGGAAAGCTTCGGCGTGGTAGCAGAAAATGAAACCGACTTAAAGATGAAAAGGCTATTCAGACCTCGGTGGATTACTGTAGAATTATTACCAAATGTAAAGGGCATGAATGTAATTTTGTATGGGCTGTGTCCCGTGCCTATAAATAGGTGAACAGTACCCCCGTACTGTTCACGCTGATTTGGCATTTGCTTTTCTGTCACACCTATACTTTCATCTCCTTCCAAGCTGAAGGTACATTTGTAATTCGATGTAATTTCTGTTTCTCCATAATAATAATGCAAAAATAAGTTGATAATAATATATAATTGACTATGTTATCCTTCATGTTCTTTATGATTCATTCTTCGTCATCGTATGTTGTGTTTATGAAGGTACGTCCTTCATAACCTTCGTCTGAAAATCATTATATCCTAAGGGAAATAATGCTTTGAAGGACGAAGGACTTTACCGATTAACATTTTCTGTGTTGCCTTGTTCTTAACTCATAGCATTTGAGAACAAGTCCCCAACAGAAAAAAAACATGGAAGATAGCTGACTTTTCTTCGTAAGTTTTATAGCTGGCAAGTAGTCAGGATGACCTTGAACATTGAACTGTCCAAACACTGTTCTTAGCTTGGCTTGCTGGAAGTTGGCTTGCTGGAAGGTTACAGTTGAAGTTGGCTTGCTGGAAGGTTACAGTTGACCAAACTGTTTTTTCTGTACTTCCCCTCACTTAGCTTGTTTTATGAATAATGCCAGTAAATATCACATACAGCAGCCAGTAAATATCACTTAGCTTGTTTTTTCTGTACTTTCCCTCACATACTGTTTTTTCCTTGGGTTAATTATGTTTGTGCCATTATAATTTTTCATGTTTTGATATGTGCCACTAAACTTCTTAAGCTTCAGTAACAACCAAGCTTTCGACGGCGGTGGCGGCAAGCTAAGTTCAATGAGCCCGATCCCGTGAACGTCGCGTGGTAGAAGATCCTCTATTCCACTGCACCCCTTCCTGCTTACACCCACCTATCTCACCCTCCCAGCTGTGACAGAGGGATTACTCTACATGAAAATTGTACACCAAAGCATCCATTAAGACTCTACTAGAAGATCCAGAATTCATAACCCTGGGATCAACACAAAAGGGCTGCCAAAAACTGACCGAAACCCCAACCTGCTGCTCCTGTTAACTAAAACAGAAACTGCAATCAACACCTAACAGAGGAAATTGAAACACATTTTACTCCACTTTTTATGCAGCACCTGGACAAGCTTGCCTAAGGGAACTTGTTTACCATACTATAGGATTCAAATCTTAAACAGCCGCCCAGAGCCAAAAGTGCCTCGATCTCAAGTTATAATACTCCGGAGTTGGTCACAATTTACTGAAATTCGATTTTAGCTTTCGAATCCCATTCAGTTCATAGCACCTATTGACAGTGAATGTTTGAGGGCATTTAACTCAGGTTTCTGTGCAGTACCTGACCCAACCCTTCTCAAGAGAGTTGTTCACCTTTCTATGGTTTGACAATTCACTATAGACACCATGGTCCAACACTTTATGGATTGGCCACAAAAGAGCTCTGAAGTTCAGCAAATTGTACTGAAATTCAGTTTCAGAAAACTGCACTAAGTCTGCCTCACTCCAGAAAACTTGTTTACTTTACTGTGGTCTCCAACGTTGCTATGGAAACTATAATGCCAAACCACACAGATTAACCACAAAACAGCCCCAAACAAAGCACCCTAACCTGAAATTTAGATTTCAGAGTGTGACACAAATTCAGCCCAACCAATCTGATAGTTCAACTTTGAGCCACCTTTTCTCCAATTTTAGTGTAAAACCAAATCAAACTAACTTAAACAAATTTGTTCAACATCATATGGTCTTTACTTCCTCCATAAACATCACAGCCCAAAGCTCTTTAGATTTACCATAAAGATGCTCCAAGGTCAGTCTCAAAATACTGAATTTCAGACTTAGCTATTATTTACAATCTGAAAACTCAGGAATCTGCCAATCCTTCATTGGAGTACCTTTTCTACTAGTATCATATAGGTTTAGGGGTAAGTTACTGAATAAAATTTATACTCCTATAGTTCCCTTTGACTTCAGTTGGTAAACCAACTTCGACATCAGCTAGCATCCCATAACTTGTTCCTATAGTTCCCTTGTTCCAGCCCCTTTTCTGTAGACAGCATGTTCCACTACACACTTGTTGATTAGCTGATTTTTGTGTTATGTGTAATCTAGGCTATTCCTGTTTGCTTTCTTGATTAGCTGATTTTTGTGTTATGTGTAATCGCAATTTCTGTCATCTGCTAGTTGCTGCCTGCATCAGTGAATTGTGACTTCAGTTGGTAAAGCCTAACTCATGGTTCAGTTGGTAACTTGCTTGTGACTTCAGTTGGTAAACCAACTTCGACATCAGCTAGCATCCCATCGTTTACAGCATTTTTACATCCAAGTTTTTTTAAAATGGTCTGGTTGTAGAAATAAAAAAAGCATGCACATAGATTATGGTGGCGCGAGTGCTTTTTAGCTCTGTCTTTCTTCTGTATCTATCAACCACTCTAATCCTACACGTTCCAATGCACTTTATGTTTTCCATCGGATTCAGAATTCAGTTGTTTAGTATAAACTCTATATATACATTAGTTTAAAATAAAACTCAAGCTTATTGTATTTGCAGATGTACAGTGCTCAGATGGGATCTCAAATGGGACCCCAGTTCACCCGTCCGTCACAATCTGGACAGACTCCAAACACCAATGAAACACAGGTATAGTTTTGTAGTATATTTACTTTCATTTACAATTATAATCATATGCATCGTTTTATTTGGTTATAGGGTTCTGAGACTGGACAAGGAAACCCACAGATGGACTTACAGTGGTCGATGCCCCCTAGAGGACAGATTCTTCCTCCTCCACAACCAGGTATGGGATATTGGCCGCCACCACCATGGGGATATCCTACACATCCAATGGGGCCTTGGGGACAGCCCCCATGGCCAACACAGCCACTTCCATCACCAGTGGTACGTTCCTGAATGTAATGCTAGTTGATTTCTGTTGGTAATCAGTCAGTTCTAGATTGGTTTTATCGTCTAGCTTTAGTCACTTTTAGAGAGGGGCCACAGTGCACCATTTTCCTAGTGATTTCTGTTGGTAACCACTCAGTTCCTCAACAGTTTTTACTAATAACACATCTGCTACCATAATCTGCTACCTTTTAATTCCCTACACATCTGCTACCGTACCATAATCTGCTACCATAATCTGCTACTTTGTAAACGTGTCTATGTCCAAAGTGACATGCATTTGACATATATATGAGAACCAACCATGCTGATGTGGGTAGCTGCTCAATCAGCTTGTGGTTGCTAAACAAACACTCTGAAGTTGATCCATGTGCCAGATTCTCTCTTATGGGTGTGTGTTGTTTTTTTGGGACCTTATTAATTAGTGTTGTTGGCAGGTAGGGTGCTGATATCTAGTTTTAGTTGGCATTTATTTTAGTTAGCCTTTTGTTTTGGGTTACTGAAGCTGATTGGATTATATTCGTTCAGGTGGGTGGTGGGTGTTGGAACAGTACTGTTTTGTCATAAGTACATACTATGCAATGTATTGCCAAAACGTGGTTGATGCTTGAAGTATTCTCAAAGCACAACATATATATTCATATTTTCTAGGTAGCATAGCTGTCTGTTGTCTGGCATATAAGCATAATTTACCACGTGGCTGATTGGGTGATGCGTCTTAAAATGAAGTTTGTTTTCACTCTCATGTTCTTGTTCATGCACAAATATGGAAGCCACATTTTGTGTTTATCATGCTTTCCTTTATCTTTATGTACATGTGATTTAATGCCAGTTGTGTATTTATGAGAATTTTGGTTTATTTTGTAGGATTCCGGCTCTCATCAAGTGACTCCGCCCCCTCACATTGACTTTGCGGACAGATGTCTCAATTCTAGTGGTGGAGCTACGAACAACAATCCGATGTCCTGATCGAGAGCGATGGAGCTAATGTTTGAACTTGTGTGTTTGAACTTGTGTGTTTGAACTTGTGAACTATGGATGTGAACCTGTGTGAATTTGTGAACTTATGTATTTGGACTTAATTATGTGAATTTGCGAACTTATATATTTGGACTTATGTGAATTTGTGATATGAACATATATCAATGTGTTTGAAATCTGTATTGTATGTGATATATTGTGTTGCATGTGATATTATGAGTGTCTAATTTTACATTTCTGTATTTTTTATTTTTTTCTGGAAAGGGTTAAGAACGTGGGTACCCACGTTCTTAAGGTTAAGAACGTGGGTACCGTCGAACTTAATGGGCAGCCCTCACCGACCCAGGCACGACCAATAAGTTCGACGGCCACGTGGCCCCGTCGAACTTAAGGTTAAGAACGTGGGTGCCGTCGAACTTATGGGGAAACATTCGACGGCCCCCGTCGAACTTAAAAACCCACGTTCTTAAGCTTAAGTTCGACGGTACCCACGTTCTTAACCTTAAGTTCGACGGTACCCACGTTCTTAACCTTAAGAACGTGGGGGCCGTCGAACTTACTTCTTTAAGTTCGTCCAAAAATCGCCGTCGGTTATGTTCGTGGGTAAACCCACGTTCTTATGGTAAGTTCGACGGCCTATTACATTAAGTTCGATGGTTTTTCACCCACGTTCTTTAACCAGTTTCTTGTAGTGTATGTAAATTATTGCAGCTTATTTCTTTGCGATGCATGAAATTTACACACATACCGTTTTTGAGCCTTCGGCGAAAAAACACCTTCCCTTCTTTTCTTGCTTCGTAAAGAAAAAGATCCATGCTTCGTAAAGAAAGATATACATGCTTTGTAAAGAGAGATCCCTTCTTGTAACAAGGCTGATAAAACTGTATTTCTCGAAACTTACTTCGTGCCTTAGCACTTTTTTATTTTGACGAAGCATTTGCCGAAGGTCAGCTTCGTATTCAATTCTCGTGTCATTGATGCAATATGATGTATGATGTGATGTTATGCGAAATGATGTGATGATATGATGCAAAAATGATGAGGATGCCGAAGACACACACCCACACGCCCACACTGGAACACACAAGCTCTACATCCCCTTAGGAACGACTTTTGAGCTTCTTCACCTTCTATTTCGGTGATATAAGTTCTGCATCCCTTTAGGAACGTATTTTGAACTTCTTCGCCTTCTATTTCGGCGATATAAGTTCTGCATCCCCTTAGGAACGACTTTTGAACTTCTTCGCCTTATATTTCGGTGGTATTTGGCTCTGCATTCCCTTTGGAACGACTTTTGAGCAGAAAACTTACGTTGCACTCCCTTAGGAGCAACTTTTTGTAGCTTCGGCAATGTAGGCTCTGCATTCCCTTAGGAACGACTTTTGAGCTCAAAACTTAAGTTGTGCTCCCTTAGAAACGACTTTTTTTGTAGCTTCGGCAAATTTAGTTCTGCATTCCCTTAGGAACGACTTTTGAGCTTCATAAATCTATGAAGAAGATAAATTTCATTCTGATAGAAGCAAAATCATTACAAGAAATTAAAACTAAATTTACATTGCTTGTTCCTTATTAAAAAGCAAAATGGCATAGAACATAAAAGTATTTCAGATGTAGGATATTGCTTAGTATATGTGCTTCGATTCTGGTACAGTACTATTGACTGTACGAGCTTCGGACTCCTCCCTGAATTCATGTTGTTGTTGGGAGTGTTGGCGCCCTTCTGGCTGCTGGCTTCGGGAATAGGTAGGTTGCAGTAGTGGTGGCGGTGGGAGCTGGGGCCAAGAAGCCTGTGAATGGCTTGCCGATGCAACAGAAGCTGCAGATTGGTTGCCCACATATTCTGGTATGTAGGGAGAGTGGCACGAAGCAGTATGTAGGACTTGCTTCGGTTGATTCTGCCGAGCTTCTGCTTCGGTAATCTCTTTTTGCTTCAGAATAGTGATCTGGCAGGTTCTTGTAGTGTGGCCTTTGTCCTCACCACAGAATAAGCAATAAATTTTTCTGGGCTGATCCCCATATCTTCCTCCGAAGCCACTGTCGCCTCTGTCCCTTGGAGCTGGTGGCCTGAAGGAGCTTTGCTGCTATCCCGAAGACTGTGAGGTGTGTTGTGGCCTTTGATGTTGACTTCCTTTGTCATAAGTCTGACTGGAGCTGTGGATTGATCTAACATGCCTAGGGTGGATTCTTCCTCCAAAGCCCCTAGTCATTTCAAAAAATCTGTAAACTTCCTCCCTTCTTTGTCGGAAGTCATTATCAGCCCGGATGTACTCATCCATTTTCTGAAGCAGCTTCTCCAGAGTTTGAGGGGGTTTCCTGGCGAAGTATTGGGCCGTAGGTCCTGGCCGAAGACCCTTGATCATGGCCTCAATGACGATTTCATTGGGCACTGTGGGCGCTTGTGCTCTCAGTCGCAAGAACCTTCGGACATACGCCTGAAGGTATTCCTCATGGTCTTGTGTGCACTGGAACAAGGCCTGAGCTATGACTGGCTTCGTCTGAAAGCCTTGAAAACTGGTAACCAGCATGTCCTTGAGCTTCTGCCATGACGTGATTGTCCCCGGTCGAAGAGAGGAGTACCATGTCTGGGCCATGTTTCGAACTGCCATGATGAAGGACTTGGCCATGACAGCTGTGTTGCCTCTGTATGAGGATATTGTTGCCTCATAGCTCATCAAAAATTGCTTTGGGTCCGAGTGCCCATCGTACATGGGTAGTTGGGGTGGCTTATAGGATTGTGGCCATGGGATAGCCTGCAATTCTACTGCCAGGGGAGAAGCATCATCAAAAGTAAAGGTACCATGATTAAAATAATCGTACCATTCATCTCCGTTGAATGAGCTCTCTTGACGAAGCTCCCTATGTTGGGGCCTTCGGTCATGATCATCTTGAGTAAGATGACGCACTTCCTCAGTAGCTTCATCGATCTTGCTTTGAAGATTGGCCAGCCGAGCCATCTTCTCCTTTTTCCTTTGCACCTGTTGGTGGATGATTTCCATGTCCCTGATCTCCTGGTCCAACTCCTCCTCCTGAAGTGTTGGACTGGTGGCCTTTCTCTTTTGGCTTCTGGCCTCTCGGAGAGAGAGAGTCTCCTGGTTTGTGTCCAGTGGCTGCAGTGCAGCCCCTGGCGCTGTTATCTTCTTCGGCGGCATGACGAAGGTTGATGCTTTGCCGAAGATTGTGGAAGTGGGTACACCGGAGGTGGGCGCTAATGTTGGGGACTTGTTCTCAAATGCTATGAGTTAAGAACAAGGCAACACAAAATGTTAATGATTAAAGCCCTTCGTCCTTCGAAGCATTATCTCCTTTAGGATATAATAATCTTCAGACAAAGGTCATGAAGGACGTACCTTCATCATCGCAGTATAAATTAATGAAAGAAGAAGCATATGAAACATGAGAAATAACATGAATAATCATATGATATTATTAATATCTCTTTATTATATCATCATAGATGAATAAGAACAATGTTGAATTACATTTGTACCTTCGGCTTGACAGAAGGCAAAAAATCCAAGCGTGACGTACGAGCGAATACAAGTCAGCGTGAACAGTACGAGGATACTGTTCATCTATTTATAGGCACAGGGCACAGCCTGTATAAAATTATGTTCACACCCTTCATGTTTACAATTGACTTAAGGACAATCTATCAAGGACTAAATAGCCTTTTCCTCTTTAAGTCGGTTCCTTTTTCTGCTACTAAGGCAAAGCTTCCTTGCGCGTAGCTTTGGAATTGATTCAACCTTCGTCCCGATCATCCTTCGTCCCGGTCATGCTTTCCATATTGTGGACAGTTTTGTTCCAAATCCGAAGGTTCCTGTACATACATTTCACATGGAAAACATTGTTAAATCATGTTTTTGAGGACCTTCAGAAGATGAAGGCCCCCAACAGCACATGTCGAAGGGCCCCTTCGTCTTCGTCTTCCTCCGCCACCTCGAATCGAGGAAACGCAACATAGCAGTGTGAGCACAGAATGGCCGGAGGAAGGCTAGGCAGGTCTTTGACGTCACCGGGAGCCACATAGAACCAAAAATCCCACCAGTTGCCCCATTTGTTCCTAGCATAGGGGACTATCTCCACAACCTCAGCCGTAGTCTTCCCAATCCTCAGCATGAAGGTGCAAGATCCGAATTGCGCTATCTTATTTCCTATTTTCCTCTTCTGCCAATGCAGGCAATAATTTTTGGCAAAGACCTCCACAGACAGTTGCCTGCCGTAGGAAGTAACCGCCCAGACATACTTCGCCAGTGCCACCACGACGTTCGGTGTCAACTGGTGAACCTGCACTTCAAACCTTTGCAACACCTCCGCCACGAATCGATGTGTCGGGAGGCAAAGATCGGCAACAAAAAAGGCTCAAAAACTACTAACTCGCCTTCAGGCTCGAGGACCTCCTCTGCACCCGGGGCCCGCCCGACACTGTTACCAAAGTAACCAAGCCACTGCATCTCCAGCACACGGACCGAGGAAATCCTTGAAGTACCAAACTCCACGGTATGGCCAGGCTGCAACTCCATCACCGCCAAATCACTCAAGTTCCCCTCGGAAGATGGCGCGGCCGGCGATGCGCTCGCAATAGACAAAGAAGAAGACATTGCAACGTACCGTCGGCGGCAGCGCGCGGTCTGCTTGATACGGGCTAGATTTCCGAAGCAGAGCGAGCAAGGAGGGCAGGCGAGCAGTTGAAAAAAGCTAGGGTTTCTACTGCGCAAATGCAAGCCAGAAATGGGCTCGGCCGAGGTCGGCTTTTTATAGGCATGACGCGACGCCTCAGGAAACATGCAGTCCAACAGTAACACGTCCATCAACGGTCACATTTCAAAAAACCCCACGGGACCACTTTGAGCGAGGGCAGCATCTTCACCATCTCACGGTGGTCTTCGACACTAGCTGACTTAGTCGAACTGGTCCCTTGGAGGGCAAATGTTGGGACGAAGGCGAACACGCCACCCTTCGCTCGACGACTTCGTCCTTGCCTTGCACAGGCGAAGGATGGATCCACAGAACCTGCTAGGACAGGCCAAGGGTGCTAACCGGATGGAGGCCTACTCGACCCCCTTCGCTCACACGAGACAAGACGAAGGCCCCGCCGAAGTCTACGGGACCTCCCACTCCCTCACCACCAAGAGAGGCCCATGTGCGGTTCGGCCCATAGAGTTGGGCCCCGCGTGGACATGCGTGATTAGGGTCGTGTCTGTAATAAAGTTTACCGTAATGACTGTCTGTAACCTCCCCTCGTGGGAATATTCTGGGGATAAATCAGGTGCTCGAGGGTCTAAATGTCTTTGACAGGGACAAGCTGCCCCTCGAGTACCTCTAAATACCCCTGTATTGTGCCCAGGCATAGAGAGATCAACGAGGCTTTTGCATCCTGTGTTAAACTTTGCAAACTCTCTCCCTAATTTCCCGTTGGTTCAACCTATCTTGGAGGGCAGGTTCCAACAGAGAAGTTGACTATAGCGCCTATCTTAATTTTGCCTGATATGCACAAGCCATTCTCGGTGTATTACGATGCTTGCTACAGCGGCTTGGGATGTGTATTGATGCAAGAGGGAAGAGTTGTGGCATACTCATCCCGATAGCTAAAGGTTCATGAGAAGAATTATCCAATCCATGACCTAGAGTTAGCAGAAGTGGTTCATGCACTGAAGACATGGAGGCACTATCTGTACGGGCAGAAGTGTGATGTTTATACATACCACAAGAGTCTGAAGTACATATTCACCCAGTCGGAGCTGAATATGAGGCAGCGAAGATGGTTAGAATTGATCAAACACTATGAATTGGAAATTCACTACCATCCAGGCAAAGCGAACGTGGTAGCAGATGCTTTGAGCAGAAAAAGTCATATCAACATGATGGTCATCCAACCGGTGCCCTATGAGTTGGCCAAAGAATTTGACAGATTGAGCCTCGGATTTTTGAACAACACGCAAGGAGTAACAGTTGAATTAGAACCCACCTTAGAGCGAGAAATCAAAGAAGCACAAAAGAACAATGAAAAGATCAATGAAATCTGATAGCTAATTCTAGAAGGAAGAGGCAAAGATTTTCGGGAAGATGTAGAAGGTGTGGTATGGTTCAAGGACCGCTTGTGTGTTCCTAATGTCCAATCCATTCAGGAGTTGATCCTAAAGGAAGCTCATGAGACAGCTTATTCCATATATCCTAGAAGTGAGAAGATGTATAAGAAGAAATTCAGGTGGTACTGAATGAAAAGGGAGATTGTCTAGCATGTAGCTATATGTGACAGTTGTCAGAGAATCAAAGCAGAGCATCAGAGGCTAGCCAGTTTGTTGCAGCCGTTGCAAATTCCTCAATGGAAATGGGATGAGATCAGAATGGACTTCATAGTCGAGTTGCCCCACACTCGAGCAGGCTATGATTCCATTTGGGTAGTAGTGGATCGCTTGACCAAGTGAGCCCACTTCATACCTATCAAGACTAGCTACAGGAGTGCAATATTGGCAGAGTTGTACATGTCCCTGATCGTTTGTCTCCATGGTGTGACAAAGAAGATAGTGTCAGACCGAGGAACGCAGTTCACCTCTCATTTCTGGCAGCAGTTGCATGAAGCTTTGGGTACATATTTGAATTTCAATTCAGCTTATCACCTGCAGATAGATGGTCAGATTAATAGAACTAATCAAGTCCTAGAAGATATGTTGAGAGCCTGTGTGTTGCAAGACAAGTCAGGATGGGGCAAGACTACCTTATGTAGAATTCTCCTATAACAACAGTTACTAGGCCAGTTTGAAGATGTCACCATTTCAGGCGCTTTATGGAAGGAGTTGCAGAACTCCGTTGCACTGGGATCAGCCTAGAGAAAAGTAGGTGTTTGGGCCCGACATTTTGCTCAAAACCGAAGAGAATATCAAGATGGTTCGAGAGAATCTGAAGATAGCGTAGTCAAGGTAGCAAAGTTATACAGACACAAGGAGAAGAGAGCTGAGTTTTGAAGTGGGAGATTTTGTCTACCTGAAGGTATCGCCTATCAGATGAGTTAGAAGGTTCGGAGTCAAAGGCAAGCTAGCACCATGATATGTTGGTCCATATCAAATTCTCGCAAAGCGTGGAGAAGTGTCCTATTAGCTCAGTTTGCCAGAAGATTTGTCAGCGGTGCATGATGTCTTTCATGTGTCTCAGTTGAAGAAGTGTTTGCGTGTGCCAGACGAGCAGTTGCTAGTGGAAGGTCTAGAAGTTCAAGAAGACTTGACCTACATAGAGAAGCCGACGCAGATTCTGGAGACTGCAGACAGGGTCACCCAGAGGAACACTATCAGGATGTGCAAAGTCAGATGGGGTCACCACTCTGAGGAGGAAGCAACTTGGGAGCGTGAAGATGATCTTATGGCCAAGTACCATGAGCTCTTTGCTGGCCAACCTTGAATCTCGAGGGCGAGATTCTTTTAAGGGGGATAGGTTTGTAACGCCCTGAATTTGGGGGTATAAATTTTCTTCTCCAATATTCAACAAATTCAAGTTTTAGTCTCTTTTTCTCTTCCTGTTTAGCTCCTTCCTCCTATTTTCAAAGCAATATAGAGACTGATGTCTGTATCGTGTGTAACCAAAACCTAAGTTGATATTGTTGTTGCATCATGACGAAGCATAACTGTTTTGTCTGATGTTGTGCCTAGTCGTGCATTCGTCTAGTTTCAATTTTTGATTCGTGGATTGATCTTGATTAGAAGAATGCAAGATCGTGTAGAGGGAAGTCGGCCCAGCCCTGGGCGCGTGCCCAGGCGCCCCTACCCTCTCCCATGTGCGCCCCCTCCCCACATTCTCTCTTTCCCGCGCAAAATAACATCCCTCTCCCTCTCTTCCAGCCCTAGGGAGGATCCCGGTGAGCGGTTGCTTCCGTCTGTCGAGCCCCGTGGTGAGCTTCCCCTCTTCTCCCTCCCCTCTCTCTCTCCTCCCATCCTCTCCCTGTGCGCGCGCCCTCCCTGCGTGCGGCTGTCCTGCCCGCACGGCCAGCCCTGCCCGGCGCGCCCTCCCCCACCCGGCATGATCCCCTGGCGGCAGCCCTGGCCACGTCAGTTCGTTTAAATCATGCATTGTGTCGCGCGCTTTGTCACGCGATAATCCTTTTTGTTTCCTTTTAGATCATGTATTGTGTTGCACGCTTCGTCGCGCGACGATCCTTTTAAATTTACCTAGGATCTCGTTTAATAATTAAGGTGCGTAGTGTAACGACGATTAATCAAATATCGAGCTAATTAGGATCTAGTGCTAAATTTATTTATGCATTGCACGATTGTTAATTAATATGATTATGTTTAAATAAGTATTTTAATCCATAGCCGCTTAACGTAATTGCTATGCCTTTCAGCCGTAGCCTCGACCATTGTAGTTTCTTTTCTCGCATAATCGTAGATGCGAGTCCTGCGCCACGTCTGTTTAGTTGTAATATTTTATTGTGTGGTGTATTGTTTCTTTCCATGTTAAGATTGTGGAATGTATGTTTGAACTCGTATAGATAACGATCCGTTGGCGGAGTCCGAAGGAGTTATAGGCGAAGACCCTAAGCAGCAGTTGGTTGGTGAAGGCAAGTGTCCTCTGACCTATCTATGTCCCATACATTTTATAATTCATCTCTCGCATTTACACAATTTATACCTAAGGATTTACTAGTTCTTGTTTATCCTATCATTGTTCACCTATTTGGGTTGGATCATTTTTTGTTTAGCTCTATGCTAGCGCTTTACTCTAATCAATGAACATGATGAGATTATTTATGATACGAGGTTTACTTTTGATTATTATGATGGCTTTGTGACATTTAGGGGGGGCTCGAGCCGTTTCTTGAGTGCCTCTCTGTAAGGACTAGTTCGTTGGATGACCACCCGGAAAAACAGTACCGACATGAGGGTGGTATGGGACGCCCTTAGCCAAATAATTAAAGGAACTGAGGTGTAGTTTGCTTCGTTGTCATGCCGTCAATGGGGCTCGGTGTATGCGGCTCGCTCTGCTGAGGGTGGTTTGCCCCTTGGGGAGGAGTGCGGTACATTTAGAAAACCTAACAGTCGGCTATAGCCTCAGGGAATCTTTGTAAAGGCTACGTAGTGAAACCTTGCCTATTCACCTTGGTAGTGTTTAAGAGTTTGATCGACCCGAGGCAAAAAGGAATCACAGCTCGTGGGTAAAGTGTGCAACCTCTGTAGAGTGTTATGAAACTGATATATCAGTCGTGCTCATGGTTATGAGCGGTCTTGGGAGCTCCATTGATTAGAGATACTATGATCACAGATGATGATGAGGTTAATTATGGTTTTGATGATTATGATTATGGTTTCTGGATTCCTTCCGTTTGAAAGGAGTACTTTTGGGCTAATAACTTGGGTTTAATGCTAAAACATGGCTCTCTACTAGTAATAATTACTTGACTAACTAAAAGCAATTGCTTGATCTTAAACCCACATAAAACTAGTCCACCACATCTAAACGGGATAATTGCTGAGTATGTTGATGTGTACTCACCCTTGCTTTACAACACCAAACCCTCCTAGATTGTCCACATTGCAACCACTGCTCAGGAGAAGATGAAGTCGTGGTGGAGGATCTCTAGACGTTCCAAGACTATGATGAGTTTTAGGTGTGGGTTAGCGGCAAACCCCTGTTGGCTGTCTGTGAAGGTCGTGTTTAGCTACGGTTCGTTTTTGCACTTTGGTCTTTCTTAATGACTATGTGGATGTCTCGGGCATCATGATGTAATCAAATTAATACTATTTTATGTTATTATTTGAGCATTGTGTGATGATGTCTAACTATGTAACTGTTGTTACGTGAATTGCTAATCCTGACACGTACATGGTTCGCATTCGGTTTGTCTTCTAAAACCGGGTGTGACAATTGTCATTTGCCTTAACCTATCAATCAACTCAACAAGAGGCAAAACTTTTATCTTCTTAATCCACTTGTTGCAGCTCTTAGCTATATTATTATTCACATAATCACACTTGATCTCATTGGATAACATTGATATGCTCCATAGGTGATTATGATGTGTGTTCATATATTCCACAACGTCCAGACTCGCAAAAACAATTTGAGACCAGTGGTGCTGAAATTTGTCAGTTGTGTAGGATATTGCATGCAGCTTGCGAGATGTTTTTGTTGTAGACTTCGCCACGATACTTTTTTAAAAAAAATCACATTGCCTCATGCATTCCCTATGTTTAATACCAGGAAATACCTCCTTAACAGTAGCACTAAGACCTTTGCATGCATCAGTTGAAAATGCTAGCTTTGGTTACTGTTTACAAAATATTTAAATTAAATGCAAGAAATTTTAAAATATTTTGTTGACCTTTACTTAGATTATATGTAGAATTTCGTGAATTATAATTATTAATTTATTATAATTTTTTGTGATGTTTTAACATTTTATTTTTAATCTAATTATATTATATTGTTTTGATGGGATGTCTAGATCGTGTTTTTTCATATTGATGGACAAAATTGGTTCAAGTACATAAATTTTAGTTTACTTACACTTTAATTCCCTCTAATCCCGAAGGGAATTTGAGATTCTCAAAGTAGCCATCGTTTATTGGGACGGGGAGTCGGAGACAGAGAATTTTTCTAAAGGGGAGCCATCCTTGATACGGACGGACGTGTGGAAGTCCTCGAGCAGCAATGTAATTCGCTAATTGTCGATCGTGTTAGTGGCTGACAAAAAATTAGCTAATTTTTATCGACTGCTGATATGATAGACGTGTTAGCCAACCCTATACAATAATTTTCATCAGCCATGTGAGTAAACGATGAAAGTTAGTTAATTTCCATCGGTCGTGTTAGTCAATTGTAGGATCTAGGACATTGGCTAGATGGGGTTAATATACGGTTTTAATAAAATCAAAGACACTAGACAAATTTAATCGGTACAATAAGAGGAATAAATTCTCTAGCCTATGTTGAGCTAAACTAGGTTTGCAACCTAGGGAAAACAAGTGATCAATGAGTTTAGGAATGAACAATAATACAACTAATCACAAGAGATAGCAAGTAATCAAGCAATGAACAAGTGAGACACAGGATTTTTATCGTGGTTTCGGTGATTTGTCGATCACCCTTGATCCACGTTGAGGGGAATTTAGTGCACTCACTTGCTCCTCTATATATCAAGACTCCGCTTGATCTTTGAGCCAAGTGGTCAAGGAATCATTCAAACCTCGATTCCACTATCGTTGCTTGTTGCTCTGACGAGGCAAGCGCACACCTGTCACAATCTCCTCCGCGGCTTCTTCACAAGCTTCTTGAAGAGCTCGACGGAGTCACCACCAAGCCATCTATGATGTGGTAACCTCCGAGAGTAATAAACCGATGACGCTCGCTTGATGATTCACATAGTGCCTCAAGATCAATCGGATGATGCAACACAATAGAATCACTCAATCACTCATTAGAATGCAATCCCAATCAACAGTTGTGAGTGAGAGTGTTTGGAAGATTCAAGTGTGCTTAATGTGTGCAAAGAATGGCCAAGAGAGCTACCACACACGAACACCACTTCTATTTATAGCCCTCCAAACACAACTAGGAACACCACTTCTATTTATAGCCCTCCAAACACAACTAGACGTTATGGGCAAACTGTCCACTTTCTACGCATTCGCGGACAGTCCGTGCTCTAGGGCCAGATGGTTCGCCCTTCACTTTAACAGCTACTTTTGTTTGAAAAGTGTGTTATAGCTGTCAGAAAAGCAAGACACAGGTGGCCTGTCGACCCTGACCAGCTAGTCCGTGACCTGGGAACTTGAATACCATGAGCTCTACCCACCTGATTTTAATACGGGCGGACCATTCGCCGAGCATGACTAGACAGTCCACGACCTATGAGTTAGTACTACCTATGGCATGAGCACGGACGGTCTGCAATACAAACTACTAGAATCACATATATAGTCTCTGCTCAAATCAATATGGACACCTGCAAATGGTCTGCACTCTTCGGCTAGATGGTTCGTACAACAACTCAGGGACTATGCAAAAATTGGACCTTTCCTGATCAGTACCGTCGAAGGGTCCAGCCACTTGGCCTAGCCCAGGTGGTCCGCAGTACAAACACTTCAGATCACTCCTAAGAACACATGCTATTGTACAACTTCGGACCAGTCTGAAGACACGCGGACGGTCTGACCTCCTGGTCCGGATGGTCCGACCTTCAGACAACTTAGCCACTTTCCAAATAGCTTTTGAAAAGATTTTCTTTTCACAATTTCAGAAGTGTTGTTAGTTCTCACGTGCATGCAACATCTATATGCTCTATGAGGCATTAAGTTTATTATCAAGTAAACAGCATTGACCCATCTCAATATTATGGCTATCTAGCCTACTAATCCAGTCAACTTACTTCTCTAATCACCTTTTTGATCGGTAAAAGTAAAAACTATATACGTTACCTTTGCCTTGAGTTGTTCCACAATCAATGCCAAAGTCTCCAAGACTTTCAATGTAGTTCAACTTTCAATGGCCCAACATGTATTCTTATTTTCTACAAGAATTCGTTAGTCTACATGTAAGTGTCATTAGTTACCAAAATACTATTTAGGGGCCTAGATGTTTCGCACCGACAGAAAATTTCTGTCGGTTTACTTAAATACCAACATATTATTTGGGTTTTTCTATGAGTAAAGTTCACTATCGATCTTTAAACTTGTCTGATTGTGTCAATCCGGTTCATAAACTTTTAAAGTATGTCTGTTAAGAGTTTAATCTTTGTTTGAATCTCTACTATGTTTTAATGGATTGTTGCGGCCTACATATCCGTCGTCGAAGGAGAGATAAGAGTGGATGGGGTCTAACAGACCATAGTGACTAACCATGTGGACCATAACAACTTGTTAGTACGTAATAGAAACCTGAACAGATATTGAGCTTTTAAAAGACATATTTTAAGAGTTTATGAACCAAAATGACACAATTTTAAAACACTTTACTCTTTTTTCTGTGGTACATATGGTGATTAATCAAATGTATTTTCTTTAAAAAAAGGACCTTAAAACTAAATTAAAAACGAAATTCCCATGACAAACGCAAGAAACAGGAAAGCAAGAACCGGAAGAAACGGCCAATATACAGAACGAGCCAGCACTCCATTTTCTCATACGGTTGGCCCGGAATTAGGCGCCTCGATTGCTTGCTAGCCGCCAGATTAGTCTTTCGCTACCCTAAGGTTGGTCGCCTTTGGTGCTGTAAATTTCTTCTCATCCAATTTCTATTTCTATTTTAGGAGTTTAGTTGGGGAAAATAATTATTTCTATCTCTTTGTTTCTTGGCTGCCGTTTCGGATTGTGGCCATGTAATTCATCTCAGATCGGTCGGAAGAAGAACAGTTCAATCTCGGTTCATCAGAAGTAAGTCGGGTTTTTTTTTGTGTGGGGTGGGGGTGAGGGAGAGAGTTCCTATATTGACAAGGCGAGTTGATTGGGTACTTGGGTTGGTTTGCTTCAGGTGAAACTGCTTAGATCAGATTTCGTGGATTCCTTCACTTCAAAGTTTGCATGTATGTAAGTTGTGTCCGGAATTCAATTTGAGCTGCTGCTGTCTGTCTCCTTTCAGTAATTCAGTTAGACAATCCAGATTTTGTTTCCCCAGATCTATGTTAAAAAGAGACTTCTTGAAGTGATTTATTTAGTGCTCACGGATCTGCAAGCCCCAGTATTTGGTTTGCTTAAGGTCATATCGGTTTCTTGTTAGTTTCTTGGAGTTTCTTTCCACGTTGCAGTTTGGTTGGATTAGGATTAAATCAAATCTTCTAGTCAATTGCTACACATTTTTTTATCAAGATTCGAACAAGCAACTTATTTCTCTCTTTATTTCTTCTTCCATTTGAGTTCCTGTTTTGCCTTTCCAGTGTGATACATGATTAGATTTATGTTCATTTTTTCCATCCACGACTCCAGATTGAGCTCGTGTGCTGTTCTTCTTTTGCTATCAGGAATCTTGATTGTGCTTCTGATTGGTTAGAATTTAAGGCATGCTTTTAGCTGAAGTTGTGTGGCATCTGTTCTGTCTAACAGGTTGCAAGTGGTTTGAATTTTTCAAGAACAAAAGTTTCCAACCTGTATGGATTATCTTCTGTTTCTGGCCCATCAGGGGAATTGCTCCTGCTTCAGCCTCTTAGATTGACGTCAGAGCAGGAGGCGATTTCGCTAAAGTGGTTTTAGTTATCCTGTTTAGATAATTTGGTCACATCTAATAACATGCAGGGGATTGAATCTTTACCCCCAAGCCTGCTTCACATATAAGCCCTGATTTCCTTGTACTATGTAGAAATTCTTAGTTGATTCACCTATTTTTAGGCTCATTTATTTTAATATTTTTTCCTACATGACTGTTTGATACCCGCTCAGCACTCAACCTAAAAGGCTCAAGTTCTCATTTTTTTCATTTTCTCCTGGTATATCTTTGACAGTAAGACAAGTAGTTTTAAGAATGCATCTCAGAGTGAGGGACAAGATCTTGCTTCTAATGCCACTGAATCTTTTTCAGTCACATTTACCAAACATTTCTTGGTTCATGTTGGCAACCTTGAATGTTGGACATGGACACTATGAACTCTGCCTTCATTTATTTGCTCACCAGATTATAGGACTCTGCCTTCAGCTCTTTTCTGTGTTTCTCATCCAATTTTTATGCATAATGCTATCTTTGTGTCACACTATGAAATGATTTTTTTTCTCTAATGAAACGAATATGTTTCATGCCCAATTAATAGAAGTTAGGAATTCGGAAACAGATAATGGACAAAGTGTGGATAAATATTTAAGCTTTTTTGCATTATATGGTTTGGTTTGGTCTTGTGAAAGCATTAACACTTGTTGAAAATTGAATATTCCCTTATCTTCAACTTATTATAAACTGAACATTTACTATAGAAATTTTGCGCTACAATAAGTGAGTGATGGTGAATCAGGGGTACCTCTCACCATGAGCATTTGCTTGACTTCAGTATCTGGCATAACAATCTCTGCACTATCCCGTCATTACCAGTTTTTTCCCTTTCTTTGAGAAAGTATTTCATCGGTATCATTCCCTTTTTCAGGTCATTGAACTGAATGATCCAATCTGATTTGCTGACTGCTCCTCTCATCACTCAAAATTTGTGATGGAACAGGACCATCAAGCCTATGAAGAGGCTGATCACTACGCTAAGAGGAAAGCAGCCAATATTTGTGCTTCCACTGGTGCTAGAACTGTCAAGAGAAAACTAGAAGCAAGTAGGATTCCACCCAATGATTTGGTTAGAAGAACAGGCAAAGAACAGAAAGTACCCGCTTATGAAGTTCGTCAGTTAACCAAGAATGAGTTGCCTCTGAAGGTGTCTGCTAGGAATGCCATCAATAGCGATCACTTCCATAGGCCTTTAAGTAGCAGATGCAATGATCTTACCAAGAACATTTCTGAGATAAGGCCAGTTTGCAGAGCTCTTCCTTTGCCTGAGAAACCTTTGTGCATCAGAGAAGAGGACGAGTGCTCAGTGGCTAGTTGCAGCGCAAATTACTCAGAGTACAGTACCAGTGATAACAAACAATCAGTCGGAACCGGCAGTTGTTTCGCTGACGATGTTATGTATTCATGCCAACGCAGACAGGAGACCAAGAATGCCTATGGATCTGGTTTGTTTCTGAATGTCCATGAGCTGGAGCTGCAAGCATACCAATCAACCGTCAGAGCTTTCCATGCTGCAGGACCCCTGACATGGGAGCAAGAGTCACTCCTGACAAACCTGCGCCTCTCGCTCAACATCTCGAATGAGGAGCACTTGCTTCAGTTGAGGCATCTCCTATCTCTTTGATAATTTTCAAAAACTAATGTGCCTTTTTTATATCTGTGGATTACCTCCAACCCGTAGAGATCTTTGCATGCTTGTAGCGTATGTTTCCCACCTTGACTGTTGTATATAAAGAAGAGTTCAGAGAAATCCACTTATAGCTGTTGTACTTCACCAGAACTTTGTTGCTAGGAGTAAATGTCTTGCATTTTTTTAGTGTTTTTACAATTCAAGGAAATGTGAAGCTATCTTCGAAATATATTTGTCATGCTGATAATCAAGGTTGAAATATCAGTTCCTTTAAATGAAGCTGAAGCATCAATTCTAGTTACTGATCTCGCTCATTGTATCTCTTTCTTCGCTTTGGTATCGTTCTGTATGTTTGTAGCTGAAATGTTTCGCCATTAATAGGTCCTGATTAAGATCTATCTTTAATACTCCTAGTTTTGCATTGGTGCTGCTGATGTTTAAACCTCATGCTGTGAACACACAGATTTCTGTGCAGTGGATGAATACCACTTTATGAGAAAGAGGTCGCTGAAACAGACAGTGCACTGAAGTCTGAAAACCAGGTGCTTGGGTGCCTTTCTTCTCTCCCGTCAGGCCATCATATTGAAGGCATGTCTGGGTTTTATGATTCATTGATCATGGTGACGGATAAGACCGGGTACGCCATCAAATAACCTAGGGACCTTAAAATGTGTTCATGCCCTCTTGAAGTTCAAATTCTGTTTATATATATTAGATGTCCCCAAGGGACCCTATTCTTCATTTTAACTGAAAAGTTATGTAAATTTTTTCTTTTAATCAAACTGCAATTGTGTTTGTCAATTGTTCAGCCAACATCTGTTCTTGTAACTTGGAACCTGTATCTCTGCAGTAAGACACCGGTACAGGAATTCAAATGAGACACTGAAACTTCAAAGATGCTGGAAATTTGTCCGTATTTGACTTTTGTTCCGGAACTTTTGATGAGGCTGTATTTTGTACTCCATATAGTTACTGGTTTACTGTCGAACGGCTTAAGAAAGCTAAACAGATGGAAAGGGAAACTATTGTTTTACGGCGACTAGCCAACTTATTGTTTTTTCTCGAACACGCAGGAGAACTGCGCATCATTATATTGAAAGAGAGAAATGTCCGAAATGAACCAAAGTACAATGCCAAACAGACAAAAAGTAAAAAGGAAAAACAGTACAGCCTCATGCACTAGAAATAGTCCTGACCCTAGCAAAAGCAGCCAGAAGTCCGAGACTCTCGAGCAGCCATACATTAGCACTCCACCTCATCCATGAAAAGCTTTTGAATGGTGCTCAATGAAGGGTTGACATCATCAAAAACCGCCTTATTGCGATGCAGCCATAAACACTAGCCAACTCATTGTTGAGCAGTTCACATTCATTATTCATTTCACAATACAAGTGCGGGTGTATTTAACACTTACTCCACCATTCCAAAATATATTTTGTTTTAGACTAAGGGGTGTTTCAGTGTTTGAATGCACTAGAGCTAATAGTTAGTTAGCTAAAAATATACTAGTAGAATTAGCTAGCTAACAAATAGTTAGCTAACTAGTAGCTAATTTACTAAAAATAGCTAGTAGTTGAATATTAGCTAGGATGTTTAGATATCTCTAGCTAATTTTAGCCACTAACTATTATCTCTAGTGCATTCAAATACCACTAAATATATATTTATTAATTAATTTTTTCATTCATTGAAATATGGATGGAAAAAAGCTGAAAAAACTATATTTTGGAACGAAGGGAGTATAAAGTTTGATAAATATATATAAAAATATTAATATTTACAGAATAAATAATTATATATAAATAACTTATAATAAGGTTAATAATACTTGTTCAATATTATTATAACAAATATTTTTTCTCTACTATATAAGTCCCACTTTTCACGGTTCCACCTAAAAAAGATAAAATTATATATAGAGATATTAAAATTGTGGTTATTGACTCTAAAACCACATTCACACCAAAATAGCTAGCAAAACACACATGATTTTATATTATATACTCTATACGTAACATATGAACACTTAACTAGTTTATTTATAGTCGGCGAGGGAGTATAGTTTCTTACGATTGCGTATAGTGTGGCATGCAATCAGTGAGTCAGCCGCTAATAATGCCGATGTGTTGTGCTCAGCGAGTTAGCAAATAGGCAGGGCAGGCTTCAGGAGGGAAAAATCTCGGGCAATTATATGTTGCCCCTACTCTGGATTGCAACTTCGTTTGTAGCTTTATTTTTTAAACTTTACACATATGTCTCTTCTTTCTTGAAACCAAAAGCCAGTTTCTATTCTATTATCACCACTTAACGAGGTTAACTTAGCCTGTAAAAAGACGATCATATTTTTGCATCATTGCCCTCTTTTTTTAATTATTTGCAAATTTGTCTCCACTTCGATAGAAAAGTTTAAAATATAATTATAACATAATTCTGACTATAAACTTTGGGAAAAAATAATATTTTAACTTTGGATTTAAAATATTTTAGAATTGATTAAAAAAATTGAATTTGACGTTAAATTTTGACCAAATTAGCAACATTTTAATTATAATTTGAAAATATACTAAAATTAAAACATTTTCAAAATTATAAGTAGAATGTTGATATAATTAAATTTAATTTATTTTCATAAATTTTAAAGGTTTTTTAATTTAAAGTTAAAATGTTGGTTTTCAAAATTTATGTTATAATTATATTTCAAACTTTTATATTAAAATGTGGAAACTTATAATCAGGTAATAAAATGAAAGGATATGGTGCAAGGGTATAAACATCTTTGTTCAGACTAATTCACTATACCACAACCTAGCAATAACGACTTACTTACAGTCGGTATAATCAGTAATGGTTCCCCTTTTGAGAATGAGTAATGGTTCCCCTTTCTTGCGTCTCTTGTTTGCCGGTTTCTTTCTAGATGGATCCTTGCCAAAAGTTTGATTAAGATCTTTAGTACACTCTAAAATTTGTTCTCCAGAAAGCGGAGTAGGTGCTGGCCTAAACTCAGTTTTACCAAATCTATCAATGTCAAACCTAAATGGATGGTCATCAAGCAAGAATCTACGATGATCCATATAGCAATTCTTGCTGCCATTACTAAGTCTAAGTGAACAAGTGTGGTAGTTGCAATCAGGACATGCTGCTTCACCAGATGTGACAGATCCAGATGTGTATCCTAGACCTGGGAAATCAGTAATAGTCCATAATAGTGCAGCTCGCAACTTGAAGAATTCACCCTTTGAAGCATCATAAGTTCTAGCTCCATTGACGAACATATCTAGCAGATCATCAACAAGGGGTTGAAAATAGACATCCATGTCACTACCAGGTCCATTTCGACCAGGAATCAACAAAGAAAGGATGAAATTTGATTGCTTCATGCACATTGAAGGTGGAAAGTTGTACGGAATACAAATATCAGGCCAAACACTATAGCTAACATTCATGGACCTAAATGGATTAAAGCCATCAGTTGCAAATGCAAGGCGAATATTACGGCTATCTGCAGCAAACTTTGGATGTTTGTTGTCAAAGTCCTGCCATAGGGGTGAATCTACTGGATGTCTAAGTAAACCATCTTTTTTCGACCTTCAGCATGCCATCGTGTTAGATTTGCTATTTTGGAGGTCAAAAATAACCTTTGGAGCATTTTCTTTATTGGGAAGTATCGAAGAACCTTCTTTGGAACCTTATACACATGTTTCCCATCTAGACTCTTCTTTATTGATTTCCATCGTGAAACCTTACATTTTGGACATGAATTCAGATCTAAATTCTCCTTCCAATAGAGAATGCAATCATTTTCGCATGAATGAATACTTATATACCCAATTCCTATGGTTTTCACCAATTTCTTTGCTTCATAAAAAATTTTTGGGAGTGCTGAACCCTCAGGGAGTGTATCATTAAGTAAATCAAGTAGTAAGTTAAAAGATCTATCAGTCCATCCTCCGAGGAGTTTGATGTGGAGTAATCTAATCAGAAAACGTAGCTGCGTATATTTCTTGCAGTTTGGATATAACTCTTTGCTATTTTCTGCAACCAACTTTTGAATAGCAACTAGCTCCTCACAGGGGTCAACAAAAGAGCTTGTATCCTCAAAATCTCCTCTATCATCTAAACCAGTAGCTAAGTCTCTAAGCAAATCAGAAATGTCATCATCTTCATTAGGTTCCTCCATAACCTCATTGTAATCATAGTTTCCATGATTCACAACAGAGCTAGTCTCCCCATGCAAGTTCCATATCGTGTACCCTTTTAGAAACCCATCGCATATTAAGTGCTCACGTATTTCACTTGCCTCTTTCCAAAACGAGTTAACACACTTTCTACAAGGGCATAAAATCTTGTTCCCTACAGCCGAATTTCTAAATGCAAAAGCCAAGAAGTTGTTTACACCTTGTAAATATGTCTTGTCGTGCCTACATGCATCATCATTTTCATTCTTAGGTTAAATTCCATTTAAGCTATAGATATCACATTTATATTTGTGTTATAATGGATTTGTACCTAGCATCATCATTGATCCATGTCTTATCCACCATGGTTTAGGACTACTTCTTAGAAATCAGTGACTGCAATCAAAGTTATAGAAAAATATATTTCAGGTTATCAACTCACAACTCCCTCCTTCCCCACTAATTTACATTTAAACATTGTAGCATAATCAGTGACTGCAATCATAATTTGAAGTTTTAAACATTGTAGACATAAAACTTTCCTGGGATCGGACGGCAGTACCGTAGCCGCGCCGACGCTTCTCCGCTTGACTCGTTCCAGTGCGGTCGGCCTCGCTCCAGTAGAAGTGGGGCGCCGGCTGGGGACGAAGGTTGGCGTAGCAGGGCACGCGGCTGGGCCGGGGACGGGACGGCGGACTGCGCGCGTGGCTGCAGAGGAGACTGCGCGCGCGCGTGGCTGGGGATGGCGGACTGCGCGCGCGGCTGGCTGACGGTGGACTGCGCGCGCGGCTGGCTGACGGCGGACCGCACGCGTGGCTGGCTGGGGACGGCGGACCGCGCGCGCGGCTGGCTGGGGACGGGACGGCGCGCGGCTAGGGCTGGGCAAAATACTCGTGGCTCGTGAGCTCGCTCGACTCGTGGCCAGCTCGGCTCGACTCGACTCGGCTCGTTTCAATTTTATCACGAGCTGAGCTAACATCTCAGCTCGGTTCGTTAACGAGCCAGCTCGACACGAGCTCGAGCCAGCTCGTTAGCTCGAATGAGCTAGAATTTATCTGTAAAACAAAGCCTATACTTGTATTGGATGAATTAATAAGTGATGAACTATGTTAGTTTAGGGTTTAAATGTTGTGATATATAAAATTATGAGTATTGTTAGTCTTTTCTAGTGTTAAATTAGTATGAAATTAACTAGCAATTGATTATATTGTTGTATATATACATGTATAATATTTTTTATTCTGGCTCGCGAGCTAAACGAGCCAGCTCGAGCTCGCAAACGAGCCGAGCCGAGCTGGTTCTCTGGCTCGGTTGCTTAACGAGCCGAGTCGAGCCAGCTCGTTTCCTTAACGAGCCAGCTCGAGCTCGGTCGAGCCGAGCCGAGCTGGCTCGATATCCACCCCTACGCGCGGCCGGCCGGCTGGGGAGGAGCCGACGGCGTGCGGATGCGTTGGGGAGGAGAGTGTGCGCGGCCGGCCGGCTGGGGAGGTGACGGCGGTTGGCTGGGGAGGTGACGGTCGGCCTGCTGGGGAGGTGACGGCGGTTGGCGACACGCGGCGGCTGGTTGTTTTCGCGGCGGCTGCTCGGGAAGTAATAGGGTTTTGGGCTTTGTGCGCCAACAGGCTCGATAAATTGCACATGTTTTTTATGGCGACTGACAGCGCGATGCTATAGGTATGAAATGCCGACTGACAACGCGACACTATTCACATATAAATATAACGACTAACACTCAGTTGGAATTTAGACATATACCGACTCACCATCTGTGGCTATGTATACCGACTAACAATTTGATGTTAATTCTCTATTTATAGCGACGGTCGTCAGACACTAATTTGGTGTTGTGGTATAGTGATTTAACACCGTTAAATGATGTTGATAACAGAATAGAAGCAAACTGGTTGTTCGTTTAAAAAAAATAGAAGTATACATGTAAAGTTTAAAAAAACAGGATAAAATCGGATTAGTATCTTCGAACCTCGGGAACCATGTACAACAAAAAAAAATCTGTGTGCATCGAGTCATTGTACTGATCTACAGCTACGACGAGTAAAACAAGAAGCCGTACCTGTACGGTCTTCTCTATAGAGGGAGCAATTGGAGAGAGAGAGAAAGAACAGCGAAAAATGGTCGATGCCGGCGACATAACGGCCGGAGGGCCGCCGCGCGCTCACGAGGAGGAGCAAGCGGGAACTCCGGCATACGGTTCGGTGGTCCTCGGCGGCACTTTTGACCGCCTCCACGACGGCCACCGCCGCCTTCTCAAGGTGCTTTCTTAGGGGGGGAAATAGGCACGTAGATTTTTGTTCCTCCTGTCAATTGCGATTGAATCTTGCTTTCTTCGGGGTACCGGGGAATTGGTGGGCGGCAGGCCTCCGCGGATTTGGGGAGAGACCGGATCGTGGTGGGCGTCTGCACGGGACCTATGCTCGCCAAGAAGGAGGCATATTCTCGCTCGCCTTTGCCCAAAGATTGAGCCTTTTTATTTTACTATGAACATTATGTCACCAGTTATTGGACCCTGTGGTGATTCACAGTCGGTTTATTGATTCTGTTGGGCAGTATGCGGAGCTTATTGAGCCCGTTGACAAGCGCATCAAGGGTGTGGAGGATTACATCAAGGTTGTGGCGTGGTTATGGCTACCCTGTTTCTTGTTTCTGTGCGGTTTCTGCTCCTATGCAATTAGAAGTATTTGGGGATGGATGCCAAGCTGTTTTATATATGCAGGGGAGAAGGTGCATAAGCATCAGTAGTTCTTTTCATACGGAAATTTGTCAGTTTTGCAGATGAAATAGAAGTATATTGTTACTGTTATGTGCCTAGAGATTTGTTTTTTATCTAAGAGAAGTTGTTAAGCATGGTTTACTTTGGATGGAGTTTCTGAAATGGAAATCAGCCATATGTTCTCAATTTTGGAGATACATGGCTTTGAATGTGTAGGAGTTATCAGTTCCATATCTCCATTGTGTATATCCTTGCATTGGGTAATTTGGGGAAGGAACTACAAAGAAGAATATGCCTATGTGTTTGTGTATCTGTGTTTTGTCTACCATTTGATGTGTTGACAATAATCCATGATTGGTCTGTTGTCATATGCAGTCTATAAAGCCAGAACTGATAGTACAAGTGGAGCCTATTGAGGACCCTTATGGCCCATCCATAACTGATGAGAAGTTGGATGCCATTATTGTCAGGTATCAACAATAGCGACATCCCCCTTTTTCAAGCATTTAGCTGTCCATCCATAACTACTACATTTGTTCTTCATGTGCATATGAGTATATGACCTTACCATATTGGACCTTGGAATACGTGATCTCCTAATATGTAAACAGTTCATATTCATTTTTAAGCTTCTCTTTCTACTGGACATCATTTGACATAGCAATGCTGTTTATATTCAGTAAGGAGACATTAAATGGTGGACTGGCTGTAAATAGGAAAAGAGAAGAGAAAGGGTTCCCACTGTTGAAGGTTCATTTGTGCTTGCTTCTATATTTTCTTTAATTGATTTTATTCTACTACTCGATGCACTATGTAGCTGGCTCAAATGTGAATGATTTAAATTTCAGGTTGAGGTTGTTGATCTCCTTTCCGGCGGTGTGGAGGGGGAAAAATTGAGTTCTTCTGCTTTAAGGAAACTTGAGGCAGAACAAGCTCAACAAAGTGAAACAAAATCTGGTAGCCTTGAAGCTTCTTAGGGAGGAAATTGAATACTTTGATCTGGTTAGCTGAATGCACAAATACGGGGGTGATCTGCTCCAAGCTCAGTGTGAACAAAAAATATGATCAGAGCTGACAGTTTGGTTACCTTTCTAGAGGAATAATCTTCGAACACTGGCCCATGGCCCTGTAACAGTATTGCTCTAACCTTCTAAAATCAACCTGGCAACATAGACTCTCCCCTACTAACCAAATTTACAAATTTTGTATTGGCAATGCCATCTGAATGTTAAAAGGAAATCTTCTTGGGTTTGTATAAATATCTACAATTGTGACAAAGCTACAAACGAATATGGTTCCCCTTCGCAAGAACCCATGCAATGTAGCTTGTCATTATAATCTTTGTTCTCTTGAAACATATTGTATAATTATGTGTATATACGCATTGGTTGATCAGAGACTTTGGGTTCTCCATTAATGTAGAATCAGGAAACTGAAGATAACCTGTAAGGGTACAGCTTTTTTTTGTTAGGTGGTCAAGAACCCTGTTGTTTCGAATAATTAGTAAATTTAACCTAGTGTGTTAATCTCTTACTAAATCTAAAAAGATACCCACTGTGGAGATAATTCTTAGCGACCACTGAATTTTGAACAACTGAAAATACGGATAATGCAAATGATGTTGCTATTTATTTTAGTAAGAATTGCCTGAAGTGTATACAGTTAAGAGAACATATGGACCTTGAGAGAGAAGTAAGAGCAAGTGAAACTTCAACGTGAAATGGTGCAGCAAAAAAGAGAAGAGGAGATTAACAAGGTGATGTTACTTGACGTAGACAAGGTTCCTCTAATGTTTCGTCGCTACTATGTCGAGAAGCAAAAGCAGATAGCATCAACGGCTGGAATTCCAACCGACAATGAAGAGTAGATGGTGTTTGGAACCGCGATGTTAGCCATGCTTGGCCTATTTAAGAGTGAAGCTGTTTTACTTCATTCTTTTTTATTTGTTACAGTTTAGCTTAAAAATAAACTAGCAGATGATAAATATTCGAGAAGGGAGATAATACCATATATTGGTAAAGTGCTTGTTCTTGTTACTTGTCTAACAATATACTAGTTGGTACTTCATAATTTGTGTAAGGACAATGTTTACGTTTTCATAATGTGCTGTGATATTTTTATATTTGCATGTTGTATGGACACACAGTTTGTATGTGTGAGCACAGCTGTGTGCGTACATGTATATCACCATGTTCAGCCGTTTTCAACAGAAAGTCTGTTGAACAGAGATGACCAACACGTTTCAGTTTTACCCAAAACCACACTCGAACATTCATGCCTCGACCTAAGAACGCATAGCACTCTTCGCGTTATACTGACTCAGAAGTAGTTATAAATATCTGACGTAAAAAACATTTCACGTCTAACAGGACATCCAAATGTACAGCTACATCAAAAAAACAAGTTTAGAAGCCATTACAAAAGCGTACATAACGCTAAACTAGCAAGAAAGATGGTTCTTGGCGCATGTAAATCGTTGTGGCGTTACATCTCAGTACGAGACCAAGCCTTTGTTTCCATCAGCATCAGGGCTGCTGGACCTCGAGCTGCTGCTGCGCCTGCGGTTGTATCTCGAGCTCTCCCTCTTGGCTGGGGCAGCATCAGGAGACCTGGATCTCAAGGGATCCCGGCTCTTCGACCTGGACCTGTTGTTGGCAGGGGGGATGTGGCCACGGTGGTCAGGACCGCCTCCACCGTGACCTGATCGAGGCCTATCGTTCGCATCACGTCTCGGGTCTGCAGGGCTGCGGCTGCGCCTTGGGCTGGGGCGGCGATACCCTCCACGGTCATGACGCGTCGCCGGGCTGCGTGACCTGCTCCGTCCTCTTCTTTGGTACCTAAAGTCATGGACGTTGGTTAAATATTTTGAGCTACTTCTAAAGTAGCATGACTGCACAAAATGGTAGGAATAGTAGAGTGCAAATTGAAAGGAAAACAGTTTTGTTTTTATCATGGCAATGGAAAAGGCACTTGCTCTATAAGCAGTGCATGGTTATCTGGTGCTTGCACATATAATAATCAATATCTGAAGATAAAAATTAATCATACAATCAAAGTGTTCAGTATCCGAAGGGCAGGCCTGGTGCAGCGATAGAGCCTATAACCGGGAAGGTCCCGAGTTCGAGTCCCAGCCTCTGCATATTATGCGGGTAAGGCTTGTCGCTTAAAGATACCCTTCCCCAGACCCCGCACAGTGCGGGAAGCCTACGGCACTGGGTACGCCCTTTAAAGTGTTCAGTATCCAGAATACCAACAAACTAGGGGATTTAATCAAACCAGGAAAACTACGAATGGGATGAACACAACATACAATTCTGTTACCAAGCATAAATGTCCTTCACAGTGTGCATCAGAAGAGAGAAATTGAGAGAGACAGTTGAAGCTTACAGTAATTACACGTTTATCTAGATTGTACATGATAAAACATTTAATACTATCATGTTCTTACTTGTTGGTGCTGTACTTTTTACCCATGTGGAGTAATAATAATATGAAAAATTAAGCATTACAACCAATTAGCAGTGGCTTCCAACTGACTACATAGGGCGTACCCAGTGCCGTAGGCTTCCCGCACTGTGCGGGGTCTGGGGAAGGGTATATTTTAGCGCCAAGCCTTACCCGCATAATATGCAGAGGCTGGGGCTCGAACCCGGGACCTTCCGGTTACAGACGGTAGGCTCTACCGCTGCACCAGGCCCGCCCTTCTCCAACTGACTACATACAATGAACATATTGGTTCCTAGAAAGAAACTTATGCTGTTATACCCTATGGCATTAAACAATGCATAAATAAGGATAAACTAATAGTTGGAAAGTAATAGGTTGTTTCTCTCAAGTTTAATGGGATTAGTAAAGCCCTGCAGGAATCTCACTTCAACGCATAAGAACTACCAACCTGGATGGGCTATTGGCTCTTGGCGAGCCATGGTATCTCCTTACTGGAGAGCGTCTACTATAAGGACCAGTTCTTCCATACCTGAAAATGATGGTAAATCAGTATAAATGCAAAATCTGTCAAAGTTTGATAAATAGACTTGTTTCAAATTTACCTATTGAAATTGTTCCACCTATCCTCTCTCCCTCCATCGTAGCGGGGTCGAACAGGGGGGCGCTCGGGAGATGGTGTCCTGTACCGGCGTGCAAACCCATACTTCTGAGTAAAACCACGCCCTTTCCTGATTCGCTGAGGCTGCCCATTGTCTGCAGAACCCACAGCTAAATCTTTACCATTGGTGGACACAGGTTCATTGCTTGGCAGGTGCCTTTCTGTACCAGTTATAGACATGCCAGCATCTGCATTATCACCACCAATGTTGCCATATACATTTACTGGTTTCGTTAAATTTACATCAGTCTGTATAGGACTGATCCTAGAGCTTGCACCTGGATCATTCCTGTATTTAGAAAGAAAAAAAAAGGTGTGCATTAGCCACTCAAGAATAACTAGTCATCCCAGAGTTGAACAGTACAAAGTTTGCTCTGTTGATGACTCGATGGAAGTAATAGACATCCAAAAGGAACATGTGGTGATCAGAACATGAAATAGGCACACCTATCTTTTGAACTGTAATTTCCAGATCTGTCATCAGCCCCATTGTCATCTTTGTTTGAGGGTTTACTTCCATCATGTGATTGTGATCGGTTGATGGTAGTAACTGTTTGTTTGACTTTGTCTACATCTGGAAACGTTCTTCCTTGTTCTGAATTTGTCATTTTGGTACTCTCTTTATCTGCTAGAGAGAGGAAATTATTACTATTTCAAAATTGAAGACAAAAAAGTGAGACAAAGTGATCTCACAATACAAAAAAACTTATAAATTATACAATATACATGATGGGTAAAAACTATAAATAAATATAATATATGAAACTTTAAGATATTACAAGGGCAGACCTGGTGCTGTGGTGAGAGCTGTCTCACTGAGTCACCAGGCCGTGGATTCGAAACAGCCTCTCTACATTTGTGGGAGGTAGTTTTTTTAAAGTATGCTTTGCATAGACTAGAGCCTTAGTTGTGTTGAGGCAACTTGATGTTCAGATACTATATATGCCATTGTAAGTTATCAACAGTTACTTTCAGATAGAAAAAAGGTAATTTGACATTCATGTGAAAGTGCTCCATTTCACTAATGAAGGTATCAAAAGAAAACGGAGTGAGGACTACCCGGTAAATACTCGTTGGATACCGGATACGAATAGAACAAATACCCGTTTTTTAAGCATATATTGTATTGTATATGCCATAGTTATCAACAGTTGCTTTCAGATAGAAAAAAGATAAATTGTCATTCATGTGAAAGTGCTCCATTTTACTAATGAAGGTATCAAAAGAAATATATAAAGTTTGTTTAGTGAAAATAAATCACTATCGATAAAAGTGAAGATTAATAATAACATGAATAAGGCACTAGGGTGAAAGACAGAACATTTATCTTTTTTAAAAAAATGATACTAAAAAGTATTACCAATGTAATAAACTAAATAGCCAGAGAGAAAAATCAACACAGCATTCCTTTTTTTAGCTAGACATGGCAAGCTCACAAGCAGAAATTGTCCAGCATTAGAGAACTGGTTTTAGGCTTTTAGCATGCCAGAAATATATGCACCCAAAATGCAGTCCACTAAGATATGTTGATAGCAAATATATAACACGCATTAATCCAATGGAATTAGATTACTACCTTTCGGCAAGGAACGCTTGGTATAATGACCACCATTTTCACTGTCAGAACTGCTGTTATCTGTCTTTGAGCTTACTGAATCATCACTGGAACTCCCATAGCTCCTAAAGATAAACCACACCAAAAAAGGAAGATTTTTAGCAAGAAATCATCCCATGCTAACGAAGTAGCGACATTATGCAGGTTATTAACATTGTACCGTCTAGGACGCCTTTTGGATCCTCTACTCTTTCTCTTACTCCTTGTATGCTTACCCTTCCTCTTCGTGAGCTTGCGCTTATCCTTCTTAGATCCCTTTCTTCTCTTACGCCTATGATCACTGGACGAGCTAGTATTCATTGATGACTGTGATTCTGAATCAGAGCCACTATCTGAAGAATAGGACGACGAGTCTGAAGTATCTGAGCTATATGAATCAGATGAATAATGTTTTCTCTTCTTTCTTTGCTTATAATCACCAGATGCTTTTTTTAATTTGGCTCTCCCTTCAGCATTGGAGTTACCATCTGCTGTTCTTAGTTTTTTTTCTGCAAAAAGTGGTAATGAGGAAGATAGACAGGAAGAACATACAAATATTTGCAGTTGTACACTGCATTCTTCTATTTATACCTTTCTCTCCCTTTAGCAGATCTTGAGAATTTGTGTTGGAAACTTCACCACAGTCTACAATTTTCACTTGACAAGAAGGATTTCCAGTTTCACTGCCAGCTGCTTCAAGATTTTTAAGCAAAGCTATTCCACTGACCACCTTCCCAAAGACCACATGTTTGCTACAAATATTACAATTTGAAATTCATTTAAGTGGCTGGACCATGGAGAATAGGCAGGAAATGAAAGACAAAACTTCACAGGTAATTAGTAACTGATGGCATCAAATACTGTCAACGAAAGTGCAGTATACTATCTAGGGTGCGGTATGTTGTAAACGTGTATTTCTAAAACTGTATACCTAATGCAACGACACTCAACTATCTGAATTAAAAAAGGTAAATACAATACATGATCCAAGTTGGTTGTCATCATCACTTACTTTAAATCATTACACGCCACAATGTCATTAATTAATTTTCTGGCAGTATTTAGTTTTTGGTTGTGGTTAGAGAACTGAGAATCAAATAAAGCCCAACGACTGAAGAACAAGAAGCAATACCCATCAAGATGAGGTAGAGCCTTGAATGTAATAAAAAACTGTGACCCATTGGTGCCTGGTCCAGAATTTGCCATGGACAGGACACCAGGCTGATTGTGCAGTAGCTTGAAGTTTTCATCTGTAGAAACATGATGGAATGGAAGAAAAGTTCAGTAAAAGATTAACAGGTAGCTAACAAACAAATTTTGTGACTGGCACATATTTCAATGTAGCTAGTAACCTGGAAATTTTCCACCATAAATGCTCTCTCCACCTTTTCCTGGAAATAGAATGCAGTATTGAGCTTATAAAGTACACTACAGCAAAAAGTCAGTTGAAAGAAGAAGCCTGGGCTAATGAAGCAATACCATCTCCGCTTGAAAAATCACCACCCTGCAGGAAGGATATTTGACAAGTTTAGTTTGAAGAAAAGAGATGTCAAAGTGCAAAGCTGCATGAATAAAAGAAAGGTCAATCACATGCATATTCCATAAAGCTCAGTATTCCAATCCCACAAAAGATTTCAATATACCATCTCTAGCTAAGAAATACACAGCATCCAGATCAGTGGCAATGTTTTAAATACCTGAGCAACAAACCCTTTAACTATGCGATGAATATATGTTCCCTTATAATAGAGTGGTTTCTGTGTAGACGCTCCAAGGCCTCTTTCACCTATGTGTTGGGCACAGGGCACAGGCTTAAGACTTAGAACTCGAACATATGCTATAGACACAACACAGGCACACTGCTGTTTCATAGAATGGAACCAGGATTACCAGTACATAGTGCTCTGAAGTTCTCCGCGGTCTTTGGAACTACATTTGCAAATAGCTGCAAAACAAACGCGTAAGTTAATATGGTGCATGTCACTATGTCCTCAGCAGCTCAAAACAGTGAACCACTATTGGGGGTGGGGGGCAGATGCTGCTGCAAGCTTTACAACCTCGAATGTGATCCTCTCGGCGCTACCTCCACCGATTGATATGTCCATGAAAACGTGGGGATTCTTAACCTTGGGCATGGTTGCGCCACCCACTTGAGGACTTGGGGTCACCTGCACTGCAGGTGTGACAAACTAGAAATCTTTAGCAACATCCCTCAAGAGAGTCATGGACTGACTACCTAGCACACATGACAATCCCAAACCACCGCTTCGACCACTGGCGGATTTACGTCACCAGGTAGGAGCTAATGAAATAAAGTGTCTGCTACCAGTACCGCTCCCACAGCATTAGGGTACGAGTGCGAAGCTAGAGTAAACGATCCCGTCGAACCGAGCCCAAACAAATGTAATCGAAATAGAGATGGGTCGGAATTGGTTCTATGCAGGAATAGCGAAGAAATCCAGCCGGGACTATCAGGATGGATAGGAAACTGTACAGAGAAGCTAAAAAGGGGTTGGGTTTAGGCATGGATTTGGCCTCGAGCGATCCAAGCGAGACGGGGAGAGCTTACCGTAGAGTTAGGATGGATCTCCGCCCGGGGCTGTTGCAGGTGGCAGCGGGAGGATAAACCGATGAGGGCTCCGGCGGCTACGGGAGGGGAGCGAGGTCAGCAGAGGGTGAGGTCGGGGGCGCGTGCAGGTGCAGGCGAAGAAGAGGGGAGGCCAGCCCGCCAGGGCTCCACTGAGTGCTGACGGTTTGCCTTGCCTGTGCGCTCTGTTGGGCCGATCATGCCTCGTGGGCCGTGGCCGTAGTCAACTCCGGCCTGGCCTATCTTCCTTTCATTTTTTTTCTTTTTTATTAATTAATTTATTGTTCCCCCAAGCCCAAACCGAGCTAAGGTGAGACCCCATGTGCGCTTTGTATGCTTGAGAGCAAGTAGAAATGGTTAATAATATAGCAGGCCTTATAATATTCTCGTGTCATATATAATCACCTAAAAATCTATTTATATAATAACTCTCACATGAGATAAGTTGTATATTTAATACTTAGCCTACCTCTCTCTCTCTCATAGAGAGCCTTGGAGTTCGTATGCAGTCTACTCTAAGTTGGCTACTAGTAAGCAACCCACTTTTCTTTCTCTCCACTTTTATTTTTTCCACATCACCATAAATCTAATGTGATATCTCTTGCAGCTTATTGTAATGTAATGGCCTACCTGTAGGCGAGAAGTGAGGGAGACCTACGCAGTTCGCACGTGACGAACGACGCACGAAACTGGTGCTTTAAAGTAATAAAGAAATCTGAACCTAGACAATAAGTTTGAAGGTCCTTTTCTGTAGCTGAAACTGCTACTCATGCAAAAATTTTGTGCTGAAAAAACTTATTCAAAATCTAAACCTAGCCGATAAATGTTGTGTCGAAATAACCAGACGTTGCACCCAACCGAGCACCTGACACAACACTCAGCAATGTGTTTTGAAAAATCCACAATGCATCGAATGTATATGGTGTTGCAACAAATACCCTATTGGACAGGGTAATCAGAGAGCTTGCTAAGTAACCAAAAAGGTCGGGTTACAACACAACACATTGGATGTGTATGGTGTCGCACCACATACCTCGAACTCAATGGTTAGCAACAACTAGTTCCTGAAAGCATCTAGGCCCCTGGTTGGTTTTAGTGATTAATGACAACGTAATGTTATATGTGACTAACGTGTGTTTTGCAGAGACAAATGGTAAGTTAGGTCGCATTACAGGTAGAAGTACTACAACGGTGAAAACAATCCCGGAGATAAGAACTCGAAGCGACGGCTAAAACGACGAAACAAAAGATGAAGGACTACGTAGTCCGAGTGTCAAGGAGTTGTGGACACTCGTGATTTAGTTAGGTCTTTTATTCTGTTTTAGCCATACTATAAAGAGGGGTTGTCGATGAGTAGTTTGACCAAGAGAGTTCTAGTGTAGTGTTGGTGCACATTCACACTCACATATAGTGCTAGGTGACACTCTAAAACATACACTCAAGTTAGAACGAAAACCGATTTGAAAAACAGCATAAAACAGAAAATAGGGTTTCTGGTCTTGGGGCACCGGACTGTCCGGTGCGCCCTCTACCAGGTGGGGCCAAGCTGGCCTAGGGGAAGGGTTTCCCCACGCAGAAATTCGAGAGCGCAAGGTTCTCGAGTGGAATTTTAGTGGCACACCGGACAGTGCACCGGACAGTAACTGATCACTGTCCTGTGTGCCATCTGCCCAACGGCTAGCTGTCAGAACTAGCTGTTGGAGTCGACCGTTGGCGCACCGGTGGCGCACTGTTGGCGCACCGGACCGTTGGTGGGTGAGGGCTATTTATACCCCCTCCACCCACCATATTCAATGTCTTGCTACCCACATTAATTCCAGCACATTGGTAGAGCATTGCAAGCACCAAAAGCCTAGTGAGGAGATTAGAGAATCTTAATCCCGCATTTGTTCCTCATTAGCGCTAGCGAGAGCCACCTAGAGCACACACCACTTGCATTAGGCTTCTCTTGGTCAAGAGAAAGTCTACGGCTTGTTACTCTTGGTGATCGGCATCACCTAGACGGCTTGGTGGCGTTGAGAGCTCGGTGATCACTGTGGAGATCTTGTTGGTGACCCGACTCAAGTTTGTAAGCGGCCGTGAGGGATCGACCGTGCCGGAGTGGCAAAGGATCATCTCGTAGTGCGCACTTGGTTCTTGCGAGGACCAAGGGGGAGTGATACCCTTACGCGGGTGCTCCAACGAGGACTAGTGGAGAGTGCCGACTCTTCGATACCTCGGGAAAAATTGGAGGAGTCTTCTAAACCTTGCTTTACATTCCGCACTTAATTCAAGCATTTTACATTGTGTATTTGTTTAGCAAGTATTTGAAGTATTGTCTTAGCATTGTTGTATTTCTAGTATTATTATCTTAGTGCTAGTTGTTGGGGTGAAGTTGGGCTCTTGCTTAGCTCTTGCTTAGGTTTTAATTAGCGTTGATTTTTAGAAAAGCCCAATTCACCCCCTCTTGGGCATCGTGATCCTTTCAATTGGTATTAGAGCCTTGTTGCTCTTAGATTAGCTTAACCGCTAGAGTAACGATGTCCGGTGGGGATGGACCTCCTCCCGTTTTTGATGGTGACGATTTTCCATATTGGAAAATTCGTATAGAAGCATATTTAGAGGCTATAGACATTGGTGTCTACAAAGCCGCCACACAAGGATTCCCCGAACCTAGAGATCGCACAAATCTTGTAGGTGATGAGTTTAATTATGATAAATGGAATGCTAAGGCCAAAAACACCCTTTTTAGAGGCCTTTGCAAAGATGTGTTCAATAAAGTTAGAAATCATAAAAATGCTCATGATTTGTGGATGGACATTTGTGCTCTACATGAAGGAACTAGAAGTGAGCGTGAGGAGAGATATCACATTGCTATGAGAAAGTTAAATTCTTTTGAAATGCTTGCTAATGAAAATGCCAATGCTATGTACTCACGTCTCAATATTCTTGTAGAGGAAGTAAATGGATTGGGGCTTACACAAATTTCACAACCGGATGTTGTGAGGAAGATTCTCAGTGTCCTCTCAATTGACAAATATGGACACATTGTCACTGTACTGCATCAAATGGATCTTTCAGTTACCACACCTACACAGATATTGGGAAAGATCAATGCTCATGAGATGTACATGCACATCAATGACAAGGAAGAGTCATCTTCCAAGAGAAAGGATTTGGCTCTCAAAGCAAATCAAGAAAGAAAAGGAAAAGCTAAAGTACAAATTGAGGAAGAATCCTCTAGTGATGATGACCTTGATGCTAACATTGCCTTGATGATGAGGAAGACCACCAAGATGCTAAAGAAGCTCGACAGAGAAGGCATCAAATTTGATTCAAGAAAGAAGAAAATATTTTCCAGCAAAAGAAAGCCCATTTCTGAGATGGATTGCTACAACTGGGGAGAGCTTGGTCATCTTGCTCATCAATGTAACAAGCCCAAGAAGAACAAGTTCAAGGGCAAGAAAGAAGATGACAACGATGATGAGAAAAAGGAAAAGAGATTCTTCAAGAGGAAGGATGGGAAGCACAAGAGGTTCCACAAAAAGAAAAATGGAAAGGCATATATTATTGGTGACTGGCTCACTGACATTGAGTCATCAAGTAGATCTTCTTCAAGTGAAGAAGAGAATGATGAAAAAGTTGTCGCCATCGCCGGGGACTTCTCTTCACCACCACCACCGCCATCATCGACTTCTCACTTATGCCTCATGGCTAGAGGTGAATGGAAGGTACAAAATGATATTGATATAACTGATGATAGTGACAGTGATAGTGATGAGGAATTTGCTTCAGCTTCCTATGATGAACTAGCTGACTTGCTTAAAGAATACACTCAAATCATTAGGAAGTCAAAAGCTAAATGTGATAAGTTGAAAAATGAAAATGAATCTTTAAATACCAAATATGACATAGTTATGAAAGCTAGTGATGAAATGAAAGAAGAGAACAAAACTATGTCATCCACTGTAAATGAGCTTACAACCTCCCTAAAAGATGCTAAGGATAAATGTGACAAGTTAAATGAAGCTAATAGGGAGTTGAAAGATAGACTAGTGAAAATCAAGGAAGACTATACTAAGATTAAATTTGATCATGATAATCTTCTTGTTGAAAATGAACTTTTATCTTGCAATACACATGAGGCTATTAACCCTGTTATTAAGATTGATGTAGCAACCTCATGTGATGATTTGAGTCAAGGAGAGCAAATTAGTCTACATGATGAATTGACCGAAAAAGTTGAAGTCTTGACTTTAGACAACCAAAAATTGAAGAGATACTTGACTGATGCAACTACTAGAGGAAAGGTTGCTATTGAGAACAATGATTTCAACAATGAGTTGGCAGCGGATAATGAAAGGCTTAAAAATGAGGTCAAGAAACTTAAGAGTGAAAATGAACATCTTGCAACAAGTGTGCAAAAGTTCAACAAGGGCCAATACCTCCAAAATGAATTGCTCATGAACACTGTCATGAAAAAAAACAAGAGTGGTATTGGATACAATGCTTTTGTGCAAAAGAAAGCAACTACTCAATACAAGCCAAAGCAGACTCATAAGCCTATCAAATACTTTGAGTGTGGAAAAGAAGGTCACTTTGCCCACAACTGCAAAGCCAAACCACCAACTCCCTTGCCTAAGCACTCAAGACCATTTGCTTTTAATGCTCATTATGTTCTAAGAAAAGTTGCAAATGGAAAGGTCAAAGTTACATTCCTAGGTCCACCAAGCAAGAGTATACCTAGACAAATTTGGGTTGCAAAGTCCTTGATTGAGAGAGTCACTGGTCATATGCAATATAGGGCCCTCAAAACTCAAGCTTGATTTGTATGTGGATGTAGATGAACTACAAGACCGGTGGGAGCCATTGGGTTATTGACAGTGGATGCACACAACATATGACAGGCAACCCACGGATGTTCACCTCACTTGATGAGAATGTTGATGGACAAGACAAAATCACATTTGGGAACAATTCAAAAGGGAAAGTTCAAGGACTTGGCAAGGTGGCAATTTCAAATGATTTATCAATTTCAAATGTTCTCTTGGTTGCACCTTTGAGCTTCAACTTATTATTAGTGGGTCAACTCTGTGATCTTGAACTTCAATGCTTATTCACTCCAACAGAGGTTATTGTATAAAAAATGGATGATGAATCAATGGTGTTCAAAGGATTTAGATACAACAATCTCTACTTAGTGGATTTCACCTCTAAAGATGCATACTCGAAAACTTGCCTCTTTACCAAAGCATCACTTGGATGGCTTTGGCATAGGAGACTTGCACATGTTGGGATGAGCACACTCAAGAAGGTATTAAAGAAGGGCATGGTTAGAGGATTAAAGGATGTGGTATTTGAAAAGGACAAGCCTTGTAGTGCATGTCAAACTGGGAAGCAAGTTGCTAACACACATCCTACAAAAGCTTTCATGTCAACATCAAGGCCACTGGAACTACTTCATATGGATTTATTTGGACCTACAAATTATGTAAGTGCTGGTGGCAACCTCTACTGTCTGGTGATTGTTGATGATTTCTCAAGATACACTTGGGTGTTCTTTCTCCATGACAAATCTGAAGTTGCATCTATATTCAAGAAGTTTGCCAAGAAAGCTCAAAATGAATTTGATTGCAAGATCAAGAAGATTAGAAGTGATAATGGTAAAGAATTTGACAACACCAACATTCATGAGTACTGTGATGAGATTGGGATCAAGCATGAAGTATCTGCAACATATACACCTCAACAAAATGGAGTTGTTGAAAGGAAAAACAGGATCTTGATCACACTTGCAAGAACAATGATTGATGAGTATAACACATCGGAGAGGTTTTGGGCCGAAGCTGTCAACACTGTACGTTATGCATCAAACATGCTATTTCCTCATCGGCTGCTTGCAAAGACTCCCTATGAACTGCTAAATGGGAAAAAGCTAGACGTCTCCTTCTTATGGGTGTTTGGATGCAAATGCTACATCTACAAGAAACGCCATCACCTAGGGAAGTTTCAAAGACGTTGTGATATTGGTTTTCTATTGGGTTATTCATTAAAGTCCAAAGCATATCGAATATTCAATCATGCCACTGGCGTGGTAGAAGAAACATATGATGTGGAATTTGATGAGACTAATGGCTCCCAAGGAGCACTTGAAAATCTTGATGATGTAGGTGATGAGCCACTTAGGGAAGCAATGAAGAACATGCCAATTGGAGCTATCAAACCAAAAGAAGATGAAGAAGAGGTGCATAACATTGACAGGCCTTCTTCATCAAATGTACCACAAGATGATGAAAAAGATGAGAGGCATGCAAATGAAGATACATTTTCTCTCATGAACAAGCAAGGGTACAAGCCGAAGATGTTGATGCTCCAGGATCTTCTTCCCAAGTGGTTGACAGGAGAAATTCATCACTACTTCAAGCTCATCCTCAAAACCAAATCATTGGGAGTCCTTCACAAGGGGTTATTACTCGATCACATAAACATGCTTCTTTTATTGAACATCACTCTTTTGTTTCTTGTGTTGAGCCTACATGTATAGATGAGGCGCTACAGGATCCGGACTGGGTGAACGCCATGCATGAAGAACTAAACAACTTCACCCGTAACCAAGTTTGGACCCTGGAGAAGCCTCCACAAGGTACAAGAATCATTGGAACAAAGTGGGTGTTCGGGAACAAACAAGATGATCAAGGCGTGATTGTAAGGAACAAGGCAAGACTTATTGCAAAGGGATTCTCTCAAGTTGAAGGCTTAGATTTTGGAGAGACCTTTGCACCGGTTGCTCGACTGGAAGCCATCCGTATCCTACTCGCATATGCATCATGCTATGATATAAAGCTTTATCAAATGGATGTAAAAAGTGCATTTTCAAATGGCTTCATAAATAAACTTGTATATGTTGAGCAACCACCTGGATTTGAAGACCCTAGATATCCTAACCATGCTTACAGGTTGTCCAAGGCGCTATATGGGCTAAAGCAAGCTCCAAGGGCTTGGTATGAGCGTCTTCGCGACTTCCTCATCGAAAAGGGCTTCAAGATCGGGACCGTCGACACAACACTATTCACAAAGAAACATAACAGTGATATTTTCATTTGTCAAGTATATGTTGATGGCATAATCTTTGGCTCGACAAATGACTATCATTGCAAGGAATTTGGTGAGTTGATGTCGAAGGAGTTCGAGATGTCAATGATTGGTGAGCTAACGTACTTCCTCGGCTTTCAAGTCAAGCAAATGAAGGATGGTAACTTCCTCTCACAAGAGAAGTATACCAAAGACTTGTTGAAAAGGTTCAACATGGAGAAGTGCAAACCAATCAAGACACCTGTTGGGGGCCTTCGTCTTCCGAAGGTCCTCAAAAACATGATTTAACAATGTTTCTCGAGTATAATACATGAACAGGTACCTTCAGACTCGGATCAGTACCGCAGTGTGAGAAGCACAAAGAATACGAAGGTTGACGCAGAGTCGAAGCTATGCGCGAGGGAGCTTCGACATGATAGCAAAAAAGGGAACCGACTTAAAAGGGAAAAGGCTATTTAGACCTCGACGGATCACTATGGAGTCATTAGCAAATGTAAAGGGCATGGGTGTAATTTTACATGGGCTGCGTATCATGCCTATAAATAGATGAACAGTGCTCCTGTACTGTTCACGCTGACTTGGCATTTGCTTTTGCGTCATGCTCGTACTTTTACCTTCTTTCAAGCCGAAGGTACATTTGTAACTTGATATCATTTCTATTTTTCCATGATAATAAAATAGAAATGAGATGATAATGATACATAATTGTTCATGTTATCTTTTACATTTCATATGATTCTCTTTTCATTATGGTATGCTGCAATGATGAAGGTATGTCCTTCATGACCTTCGTCCGAAGATCATTATATCCTAAGGGAAATAATGCCTCGAAGGACGAAGGGCATTAACATTTAACATTTTTTGTGTTGCCTTGTTCTTAACTCAAAGCATTTGAGAACAAGTCCCCAACATTGGCGCCCACCATCGGTGAACTCTTTTCGACCACCTTCGGCAAGCACTGACCTTCGTCATGCCACCGAAGAAAGCTTCAGCAACAGGGACTGCCGCTTTGCAGCCACTGGACCCAAATCAGGAGACCCTTTCTCTTCGAGAGGCCTGAAGCCAGAAGAGGAAGGCCACTAGTCCAACACCCCAGGAGGACGAATTGGACCAAAAAATCAGAAATATGGAGATGCTTCATCAGCAAGTGCAAAAGAAGAAGGAGAAGATGGCCCGACTAGCTGACCTTCAGAGGCAGATTGACGAAGCCACTGAAGAAGTACGTCACCTTGCTCAAGACGAGAAAGACTGAAGGCCTCAACATAGGGAGCTTCATCAAGAGGGCTTGTTCAACGACGATGGATGGTATGATGATTTTAATCATGATACCTTTACTTTTGATGATGCTTCTCCCTTAGCAGCAGAACTACAAGCTATCTCGTGGCCCCCATCATACAAGCCACCTCAGCTTCCAATGTATGATGGGCATTTAGACCCGAAGCAGTTTTTGATGAGTTATGAAGCAACTATATCTTCATACGGAGGCAATGCAGCTGTCATGGCCAAGTCCTTCGTCATGGCAGTCAAGAATGTGGCTCAAACGTGGTATTATTCTCTTCGGGCAGGGACCATCACTTCATGGCAGAAGCTCAAGGACATGCTGCTGACAAGTTTCCAGGGCTTTCAGACGAAGCCAGTCACAGCTCAGGCTCTGTTTCAATGCACGCAAGACCATGAGGAGTATCTCCAGGCATACGTCCGAAGGTTCTTGCGTCTGAGAGCATAAGCACTACATTGCCCAATGAAATTGTCATTGAGGCCATGATCAAGGGGCTTCGTCCAGGACCTACTGCCTAGTATTTTGCTAGAAAGTGTCCACAGACTTTGGAGAAGCTGCTTCAAAAGATGGATGAATATATCCGCGCTGACAATGATTTTCGCCAAAGAAGGGAGGAAGCCTACAGGTTCTCTGAGATGACCAGGGGCTTCGGAGGGAGAATCCACCCAAGGCACATAGGTCAATCCACTCCACCCAGAGTGACGATAGAGGAAGTCAACAACAGAGGCTACAATATTCCTCGCAAGCTTCGAGGCAGCAACAAAGCTATCTTCGGCCGCCAGCTCCAAGAGGCAGAGGCGCCAGGGGCTTCGGAGGAAGGTTTGGGGATCAACCTAGGAAAATTTATTGCTTATTCTGTTGTGAGGACAAGGGCCATACTATAAGGATGTGCTATGTCACCATTCAGAAACAAAAGGAAATAGCAGAAGCCGCAGCTCAGAAGAACCAGCCGAAGCAGGTCATGCATACTGCTTTGTATCACTCACCCTACATACCAGAGTATGTGGGTAACCATCCTGCAGCGTCTGTTGCTTCGGCTAGTCAGTCACAGGCATCCTGGCCACAGCCTCCACCTCCGCCACCACTACAACCTGCATATTCACGCGGCCAACAACCAGAAGGGAGTCAACAGACCCATCAACAACGAGACTCCAGGGAGGAGTCCGAAGCTCACACAGTCAACAGTACTGTGCCAGAATCGAAGCATATCTACTAAGAGGTATCCTACCCCATGAAATAGTTTTTACATTCGTTATCATTTGTCGTCTTCAATTTCTTGTAATAGCTTCGTTCTTGCCATAGTATAATATATCTTCTCCACAGACTCACGAAGTTCAAAAAAGTCGCTGAGGCACAAAAGTCGTTCCTAAGGGAACGCGGGGCTAAAAATCACATTACAAGTTTCACCGAAGCTACAAAAAGTCGTTCTAAGGAACGCAGCGTAAGTTTGTCGAAGCTACAAAAAGTTGTTCCTAAGGGACCGCAGTGTAAGTTTTCTGCTCAAAAGTCATTCCAAAGGGAATGCAGAGCCAAATACCGCCGAAATATAAGGCGAAGCGCGAAAAGTCAACGCGAATACCGCCGAAATAGAAGGCGAAGAAGTTCAAAAGACGTTCTTAAGGGAATGCAGAACTTACAGCGAAAAGTCAGCGCTGATACACCGAAAAATAAGCGATGAAGCCGAAAAATAAACGACAAAGAGATTGTGTATTCCACTATGGGGATGTGTGTGTGTCTTCGGCACAAATATCATTTTGCATAGCATAACATCATCACATTATTTCGTATAACATAACATCATACATCATATTGCATCAATGGCACAAGAAGGGGATACAATGTTGACCTTCGGAGAATGCTTCGAAAAAGTAAAATTGTGCTAAGGCACAAAATAAGTTTTGAAGAAATACAGCTTCATCAGCTCTGATATGGAGGAAAAAATCTATTATTGACGAAGCATTAATGTTTTGGCGACGCTTGGAGGATTTTTTACGAAGCACTCTGATGTGGAGGAAAAAACCTATTGTTGACGAAGCATTAATGTTTTTGCGACGATTGGAGGATTTTTCACGAAGCATAAAAGCTCTTCTTTACGAAGCATGAAAAGAAGGGAAGGTGTTTTTTCGCCGAAGGCTCAAAAACGGTATGTACATAAAAGTTTCATGCATCGCAAAGAAATGAATTACAAAGCCATTCATATATTACATTCAAAACCCATGAGCACCAAATATTACAAGCATAGTCCAGCAAATGTTACATTAATAATCTAACAATGTTTTTACAATAACTATTCTTCTTCTTTCAAAACTTTATCTGCAGCTTCGGTCAACAGTTGGGTAACGACTTCGTTTATAATAGTTTTGGCCATGTTAATAATTTCTGATGATTCCTTTGCCTCTGCTTCGGCCAGTGGCTCGAAGGGCTCTGGGGGAGGAGATAGTTCAGCTGCGATAGAAAACGTAAATCAGTTCGAAGTCACAAAAGTAAACAACAAAGTTAAAAATCATTAAGTAATACCTATTCGTCTCTCAAGCTCTGCAGCCTTTTCAGCTGCTTTTGTCGCTTCTCTAGTGTCATGAGTATCTTTTTCGCTCTTCTTTATTATTTCGTGAGCCATTCTTCGGCCGCCATTTTCCCAGATGTCAGTGAAAAATTTTCTGCCTATTAAGCTTGCTTCGGCCGAGGGGTCCTTCGTATCATCAATGGAGAAAGCAGCTTCGGCTTGGGCCAAAGTTTTAACATGTTTGCACCCTGCTTTCTCCAAGATAGCTACAACTCCTCTCGCGCCAGAGAAGGCACAGACGTCCCCGCGGTCACTCAAAATTTCCTCAAAAGCTTCAGCTTCGCTGTTGATCAACTCAATTGGGCCCTCAGGATCGCCTCTTATGAAGTTGTCCTCGCTTGAATATGCGCCAACGTTGGCGAAGCTAGTTTTTATCTTTTTCACGCAGTCCATAGATTTTTCAAAGCATCTTTCCTTGGATATGTGAAGTTCTTCAACGTTTTTCTCTAAATGATTTGTCCACTGTTCGCTAATTCCTCGTTTAGCTTCTGCGACTGCGCACTTCTCTTTAGCTTCGGCTAGTTGCTTCCGAAGGTCTTCAATCTCAATTTTTTGGGCTTCAGTTTGGGTTTTGAAGTTAGCTTCGTCCCTCTTTACTTTGTCCACCAATGTAAGTAGAATTTTGTCTTTTTCCAAAGCTTCGTTCCTCAGCTTAATAACCTCTGTTCGAAGGTTATTGAGAGCAATAGTGCAACTCTCGTCTTCGGCATTATTTTGCGCCCTTAAGGCGTTGCTAAGTATTAAGCCCTACACGAAAGAATAAATGGATCAATATAAGAACCAAAGACTAATTCGAAATTCATAAAATTCCAAATTCACAATTTTCGTACCTTCAAATTGTTGTACGCAAGGCTATCTGCGAGATCGTCTTTCGTCATGGCACAAAGGCCAACTTCGAGCTTCGGAAAGCCCATACTTCTAGCCATCTCCCGGCAGACAGATAATTCTTTGTTGTCTGGGAGGCAATATAAGAAGTCATCTTCGTTTGTGCCATTAAACACTAAGGCCCCTTTTGGGTATTTCAGTTCTCGGGCATAGTGTTTTGCTTCAAAATTTTCTTCTTCAGATAATCTTTTTCCCGAAGCGTGTCGAATAACATAATCAAGGTCCTCGGAAGACGCTTCGGGAGTAGGAGCGACAACTTTTTCAGGCAAAATTTGTTTTATACCCTCTTCTTCCACTGCCTTTTCTCCAGTTTCTGAGGATTTCTCCTTGGTGGGCACTGAAGGCCCAGCTTTGGCGTCGGCCTGGCTCAGTGTAGCTTCGGCTTCGGTCAGCTTTGTCTCGGTTTCAATCTGTATTTTCGGAGCCTTGGCAATTTTTCCTGGAGTAGAGCTTGAAGTTTTTATCGTCTCCAGCACATCTAATACACTAGCCATCCTTTTTCTCTTGGGGGTTGCTGCTAGATCTTTTTGTGTCTTCGGCGCCTCAACTTCTGCCGAAGGGCTTAGAACTTCTAATGTTTTTGTCTCTTCGGTTCTCGGTTCTTCAATTTTGTCAGCCTTCGGCATTGCAGCCGGCTCTTCAATCCTCTGCGTAAGAGCAGGTCCTTTGGCTTCAGCAGCAGAAGAGGTTTCACCGCCAAATTCAGGCACTGTGGTCGATTCAATGTAGCGCGGTCGGTGAGTAAGAACCTTCACCTTTTCCCTCTTCGGTGTGGGCTCGCTTGAAGTGGCTGAAGCAACATCCTTCCTAGAAGTTCCACTCTTTCTCTTCTGCCCCCATGGCGGGTAGCGGTAGTCAGGGTACATAAATCCAATAGCATCAAAAACTCTATTTAGCCTCTTCTTTTTTGGCTCCCGAAGGCCGCAGATAGTGCGTTATCTTCAGACTTGGAGTATGCTCCAAGTAGTTCATCACTAGTGTTTTCAACACACTTCAACCAGTCATTGTCTGGTTCGATAAATTGGTCCCCAAACCTGAAGGTATATTTTAATCGAACCAAACCACCTTCGTTAGGGTTAGTGATGGTTTCCTTTGGTATTTCCCAGTTGTCTATCAGTGGCCATATCCTGTAGGCCACATGCTCTTGGACTAAATCCCTTGTCCCGATGAAAGAGCAAACTGTGCCGAAGGCCCTTCGGCATCCTTCGGCTCCCTCATCAATCTCTACCTTCGGCTTTCGGAGGTCGAAGCACGACCAGATGGGGCGCATAATGATCTCTTTAATGTCTTCTCGTGCCTTTAAATCATTTTTCACATAGAACCATTCTTTCATCCAGTCTCCGGGCCATCTCTTCCGAAAAGTTGGCACTGGCCAACTTGAGCCTGAACGAGCAACGAAGCTATAGCAACCAAAATTGTTATGATACTGTTCTTTACCCCAAGGCTTCGTCTCATACGAAAGTTCGTGCATACTGCAAAAACATTTTGCACTTAGCTCTAAACCTTGACTCCTCACGGCCCAGACGAAGATCCCCATTCTGATAATTGCTTCTGGAGTAATTTGGTGAAGGAAAATATGATATATCTTTAAAACTTCAACCACAAATCTACTTAAGGGGAACCGAAGCCCAGCTTTGAAGAAGCTTCGGTAGATCACGACTTCATCTTCTTCGGGAACAGGAACAATATTGTCTCCGCTGTCAGCCCTCACAATAGACATATCTCGAAAATACTTTCCTCTCATATTATCAAGATGACTCTGTTTAATAGTTGATTTTCCAAAAACTGCATGACTTGGTCGCCAGGGCCGATCTTCGGAGTCTTCGCCTCCACTTTCCGCATCATAACTGTCGCTGTCATCGGTATCTTCAGATAAGCCTTCTAGAATCTCCTTAGTAATCTTTTCTGTATTTGTCTTTGCTATTGATTCAATAAAGCCAGCAGTCTTCTCCTCAAGGAGCTTCTCCTCCTCGCTCAGCTTCGTCACAGCAACAACCTTTTTATCTTGAGACATCTTCTCTTCGGAAATGGTGAAAATGTGTTCTTAAAGCCGAAGCTTAGAAAATCTAAAAAATCAAGCAAGCGTTGGTAGGTAAGAGCTAAAAAATTGAACAAGCAAAGCAGGCGGCAAGTAGTGTACCAAATGTGCTCGGGGTGAGTTCTTATTTATACGCCCAGTGCGCTCCAAATTGGAGGGCCCCGTCTGTCATTGATTGTTGCTATTCTAGCAAAGGGAAGGTGTTTTTTCGGACCTTCGGCTTAGTGCCTTCGTCCATATCGCAATCTGAATTCGTCATTTTAACAAATTAATATTGTGAGGGGCTACTGTTGGGGGCCTTCGTCTTCCGAAGGTCCTCAAAAACATGATTTTACAATGTTTCTGGAGTATAATACATGAACAGGTACCTTCGGACTTGGATCAGAACCGCAGTGTGAGAAGCACAAAGAATACGAAGGTTGACGCAGAGCCGAAGCTATGCGCGAGGGAGCTTCGGCATGATAGCAGAAAAGGGAACCGACTTAAAAGGGAAAAGGCTATTTAGACCTCGATGGATCACTATAGAGTCATTAGCAAATGTAAAGGGCACGGATGTAATTTTACATGGGCTGCGTCCCGTGCCTATAAATAGATGAACAGTGCTCCTGTACTGTTCACGCTGACTTGGCATTTGCTTTTGCGTCACGCTCGTACTTTTACCTTCTTTCAAGCCGAAGGTACATTTGTAACTTGATATCATTTCTATTTTTCCATGATAATAAAATAGAAATGAGATGATAATGATACATAATTGTTCATGTTATCTTTTACATTTCATATGATTCTCTTTTCATTATGGTATGCTGCAATGATGAAGGTATGTCCTTCATGACCTTCGTCCGAAGATCATTATATCCTAAGGGAAATAATGCCTCAAAGGACGAAGGGCGTTAACATTTAGCATTTTTTGTGTTGCCTTGTTCTTAACTCAAAGCATTTGAGAACAAGTCCCCAACAACACTTATGCCAACAAATGGACATCTCGACCTAGATGAGGGAGGTAACCCGGTTAATCAAACTCTCTACCGCTCTATGATTGGTAGTTTATTGTATCTTACCTCATCTAGGCCCGATATCATGTTTAGTGTCTACATGTGTGCTAGATTTCAATCTAATCCTAAGAAAGCTCATCTTCGTGCTGTTAAAAGAATTCTTAGGTATCTCAGGCACACCCCAAGCGTTGGTCTGTGGTATCCCAAAGGAGCTACTTTGACTTAATTAGCTATTCCGATTCGGATTATGCCGGTTGCAAAATTGATAGAAAAAGTACTTCTGGGGGTGCCATTTGCTTGGGAGATCACTAGTATCATGGACATCCAAAAAGCAAAATAGTGTTGCCTTGTCAACCGCCGAAGCGGAATACATTACCGTGGGTGCTTGTTGCACACAAATTTTATATATGAAACAAACTCTTCTAGACTATGGCATAGTTCTAGAAAATGTACCTTTGTTGTGTGACAATGAGAGTGCTGTTAAAATTGTTAATAATCCTGTACAACACTCTCGCACCAAGCACATTGATATCCGTCATCACTTCCTTAGTGATCATGTTGCTAAAGGAGACATCCTTTTAGAAGGAGTGAGGTAGGAAGATCAATTAGCGGATATTTTCACTAAGCCACTTGATAAGACCCGCTTTTGCATGTTGAGGAATGAATTAAATATACTTGATCTCAAAAATTTTATTTAAGATGTCAAATGGTGTTGTCAAGCTTGCATTGCATGTTTAAATTTCTTGTATTGCATCTAGGGCTTGTCTAACCTAGTTGAGATAACCGCCAACAAAGCGAGTGAAAAAGCTTAACTCGGATCAAACTTGACAAGTCTTAGTTTTAAGCTTTTAGCACTTAAATTCTTACTTACTATGCAATTGTTGGTTCTTGAAATATGCATGAGGTACTGCACTTAGGGGGACTATTCAAAACTCAAAACACTCATGAAAACCCCTAGTGCAAGGCCAAAATGCAAATTTCACCATTTGCCTATTTCTCTAAAAATTATCTAGCCTATGGCAAAATATTTTGAAAATTATGAGAAAATATATGAGGGTGCCAATACCTATCCCAACAAGTGTTATTTTGTGTTATTATAAGTTGGGATTTGGTTTGGTTGAAAACTAGATAGAAAAATTTCAAAAATTTCAAAATTTCCCTCTGTCTGGGCTCACCGGACAGTCCGGTGTGCACCGGACACTGCACTGTGCACTGTCCGGTGCACCGGCCGCGCGCGCAAGATCTCTTTCTCTTGTGCGCTGTCCGGTGTGCACCGGACAGGCACTGTAGACTGTCCGGTGCGCCCATATTGCGTTTTAAAAAAACGCCTCCAGCCCGAAGCCGAGCCAGAGGCTCTCAGTTTCCTCCCCACTCTCTAGCTCTCTGCCCTCTCTAGCGATCATGTCACCTCTCCGGTGATCTCCCTCGCCGGCGGTCGTGCTCTGGTGGATTTGCTCCTGCACTGTCTTGTTTCCCATCTGGTGAGCAGCTGAAAGGGAAATGTGCCCTTGGGCCATTTCTAAGTATTTTGGTGATTGAGTGCAAACACAAGTGTTTAAGTGTGAATTTATGCTCATGGATGAACAAAGTGCAAATCAAGAGTAAAGGTATGTTTCTAAGCCTTAGTACATTGGTTTTGTGTACTAATATACTTGTCTAAGTGTTAGAAACAGAAAGAAGAAGAAAAGAAAAGAGGTGAAAAAGACTTGGCTGTGTACAGCCAAGACTTAGCTCAGTCTGGCACACCGGACTGTCCGGTGGTGCACCGGACAGTGTCCGGTGCGCCAGGCTGACTCGGCGTAAAGGAGCCGCTCTCGGGAATTCGCCGACGGCGTACGACTAAAATTCACCGGACTGTCCGGTGTGCACCGGACTGTCCGGTGAGCCAACGGTCGGCCGGGCCAACGGTCGGCCGCGTGATCTGCGCGGGACACGTGGCCGAGCCAACGGTCGGAAGGGGGCACCGGACTGTTCGGTGTGCATCGGACATGTCCGGTGTGCATCGGACATGTCCGGTGTGCATCGGACATGTCCGGTGCGCCAACGGCTCCCAGATCTGCAACGGTCGGCTGCGCTGTTTAAGGAAGGAAATCGGGCACCGGACAGTGTCCGGTGTGCACCGGACTGTCCGGTGCACCCGACGACAGAAGGCAAGATTGGCCTTCCAGATTTGCTCTCAACGGCTCCTAGCTGCCTTGGGGCTATAAAAGGGACCCCTAGGCGCATGGAGGAGGACACCAAGCAACCTTAGAGCATTCTTGATCATCCACACTCAGTCTTTGCGCATTCGTTCGTCATTCTTAGTGATTCGAGCTCCGTTCTAGTGAGAACTTTGAGATAGTCTTTTGAGCTCGATTCTTGGCTGTGTGTGTGCGCATTTTGCTGTGGATTTGTGTGTGTTGCTTCTCTCCCTTACTCTGTGCTTCTTTGTGAACTTCAAGTGTAAGGGTGAGAGACTCCAAGTTGTGGAGATTCCTCGCGAACGCGATAAGAAAAGAAAAGCATAACACTGTGGTATTCAAGTTGATCATTGGATCACTTGAGAGGAGTTGAGTGCAACTCTCGTCCGTTGGGACGCCACAACGTGGAGTAGGCAAGTTTTGTACTTGGCCGAACCACGGGATAAATCACTGTGTCTTCTCTGTGTTGAACTCCTTGTGGTTATCGTATTGTGCAAGATCTTCGCTCTAGCCACTTGGCATTTACTGTGCTAACGCTTAATCAAAGTTTTCTGGCTATAAGTTTAAGTTTTACAGGATGACCTATTCACCCCCCCTCTAGGTGCTCTCAATTGGTATCGGAGCCGTTCTCTTCAAGAAGGGACTAATCGCCCGAAGAGATGGATCCTAAGGGAAAGGGGATGGTGGTCGACAACAACGAGAAGGAGTCTATCTTCAACAAGCCGAAGAATGACAAGTCTACCGACTTGGGCTCAAGCCACAAGCGCAAAGATGGGAAGAAGAAGAAGACAAGGCACATCAAGGAGATCGTCTACTACGACAGCGACGAATCCTCTTCTTCCCAAAGGGACGACGACAACGACTACAGGAAGACGGTCAATTCGAACTTTTCATTTGATTATTCTCGTATTCCGCATAGTTCGAATTCGCATTTGCTTTCCATTCCTCTTGGCAAACCTCCACACTTTGATGGAGAGGACTACGGATTTTGGAGTCACAAAATGCGTAGTCATTTATTCTCTCTCCATCCAAGCATATGGGAGATTGTAGAAAATGGAATGAAATTTGATAGCTCGGATAGCCCTATGTTTATTAATGAACAGATTCATAAAAATGCACAAGCTACTACTGTGTTGCTAGCCTCTTTGTGCAGGGACGAGTACAATAAGGTGAGCGACTTGGACAATGCCAAGCAAATATGGGACACCCTCAAGATTTCTCACGAGGGGAACGACATCACCATGCTCACTAAAATGGAGTTGGTGGAGGGCGAACTTGGAAGGTTTGCGATGATAAGGGGCGAGGAGCCAACCCAAACATACAACCGGCTCAAGACCCTTATCAACAAAATAAGGAGCTATGGAAGCACGCGATGGACGGACCATGACGTCGTCCGACTATTACTAAGGTCCTTTACCATTCTTGATCCTCATTTGGTGAATAACATTCGTGAGAATCCCAGGTACACCAAAATGTCGCCCGAAGAAGTCCTAGGAAAATTCGTCAGCGGGCGAATGATGATTAAGGAAGCAAGGTACGTGGACGACGCCTTGAATGGACCGATCAACGAGCCGCAACCTCTTGCTCTCAAAGCAACAAGAAGCAAGGAGGCGCTACCTAGCAAGGTGGCACAAATTGAAGCGGCCGGACTTAATGATGAAGAGATGGCCCTCATCATCAAAAGATTCAAGACGACGCTTAAGGGTCGCAAGGGACAGCCAAGCAAGACCAAAGCCAAGGGGAAGCGCTCATGCTTCAAATGCGGTAAGCTTGGTCATTTTATTGCTAACTGTCCCGACAATGATAGTGACCAGGACCAAGGGAACAAAAGGGAGAAGAAGAAGCATTACAAGAAGGCCAAGGGCGAGGCACATATCGGAAAGGAGTGGGATTCGGATTGCTCCTCCTCCGACTCCGACAATGAAGGACTTGCCGCCACCGCCTTCAACAAATCAACCCTCTTCCCCAACGAGCGTCACACATGCCTTATGGCAAGGGAGAAGAAGGTATGTACTCGAAACTCTACCTATGCTTTTTCAAGTGAGGACGGATCTAGTGATGAGGATGAAGTAGATTACTCATGTTTGTTTAAGGGCCTAGATAGAACCAAGGTAGACAAAATTAATGAATTAATTGATGCCTTGAATGATAAGAATATGCTTTTAGAAAAGCAAGAGGATTTGTTGTATGAAGAACATGATAAATTTGTAGAAGCTCAAAGATCTCATGCTCTAGAAGTTAAAAGAAATGAAATGCTTTCTTGTGAATTATCTTCGTGCCATGAGACAATTTCTAAATTAAGGAGCATTAATGATGATTTGAATGCTAAGTTAGAGATTGCTAGTAAATCTACCTCTTGTGTAGAAAATGTTGTAACGTGCACTAGGTGTAAAGATATTAACATTGATGCTTATAGTGAACACCTAGCTTGCATTTCTAAATTAAATGAAGAGGTAGCTAGTCTTAATGCCCAACTTGAGACTAGCAAAAGTGATTTTGATAAGCTAAAATTTGCAAGGGATGCCTACACAATTGGTAGACACCCCTCAATTAAGGATGGACTTGGCTTCAAGAGAGAAGCCAAGAACTTAACAAGCCATAAGGCTCCCAATCCCGCCAAGGAGAAAGGGAAGGCCCCTATGGCTAGTAGTGTGCAAAAGAACCATGCGTTTATGTACCATGATAAGAGACAAACTAGAAATGCTTATAGGAGTTACAATACTTATGATGATTTTGATTCTCATGACATGTTTGCTTCTAGTTCTTTCTATGTGCATGATAGAAATGTTGGTAGGAGAAATGCTGTTCACAATATGCCTAGGAGAAATGTTGTTAATGTTCCTAGGAGAGTTAATGAACCTTCTACAATATATCATGCCTTGAATGCTTCCTTTGCTATTTGTAGAAAGGATAGGAAAATAGTTGCTAGGAAGTTAGGGGCAAGATGCAAGGGAGACAAAACTTGCATTTGGGTCCCTAAGGATATTTGCACTAACCTTGTAGGACCCAACATGAGTTGGGTACCTAAGACCCAAGCCTAAATTTGCCTTGCAGGTTTATGCATCCGGGGGTTCAAGCTGGATTATCGACAGCGGATGCACAAACCATATGACGGGGGAGAAGAAGATGTTCACCTCCTACGTCAAGAATAAGGATTCCCAAGATTCAATTATATTCGGTGATGGGAATCAAGGCAAGGTAAAAGGGTTAGGTAAAATTGCAATTTCTAATGATCACTCTATCTCTAATGTGTTTTTAGTAGAGTCTCTTGGATATAATTTGCTATCGGTTAGTCAATTATGCAATATGGGATATAATTGTCTATTTACAAATGTAGATGTGTCTGTCTTTAGAAGAAGTGATGGTTCACTAGCTTTTAAGGGTGTATTAGACGGCAAACTTTATTTAGTTGATTTTGCAAAAGAAGAGGCCGGTCTAGATGCATGCTTAATAGCTAAGACTAGCATGGGCTGGCTGTGGCATCGCCGCTTAGCACATGTGGGGATGAAGAACCTTCACAAGCTTCTAAAGGGAGAACACGTGATAGGTTTGACTAACGTGCAATTCGAAAAAGATAGACCTTGTGCAGCTTGTCAAGCAGGTAAACAAGTGGGAGGAGCACATCACAGCAAGAATGTGATGACCACTTCAAGACCTCTGGAGCTGCTGCATATGGATCTCTTCGGACCTGTCGCCTATCTGAGCATAGGAGGAAGTAAGTATGGTCTAGTTATTGTTGATGACTTTTCCCGCTTCACTTGGGTGTTCTTTTTGCAGGATAAGTCTGAAACCCAAGGGACCCTCAAGCGCTTCCTCAGGAGAGCTCAAAATGAGTTTGAGCTCAAAGTGAAGAAGATAAGGAGCGACAACGGGTCCGAGTTCAAGAACCTTCAAGTAGAGGAGTTCCTTGAGAAGGAAGGGATCAAGCACGAATTCTCCGCTCCCTACACACCACAGCAAAACGGTGTGGTAGAGAGGAAGAACAGGACGCTAATCGATATGGCGAGGACGATGCTTGAAGAATTCAAGACCCCCGAGCGTTTTTGGTCGGAAGCCGTGAACACGGCTTGTCACGCCATCAACAGGGTCTACCTTCATCGTCTCCTCAAGAAGACGTCGTATGAGCTACTAACCGGTAACAAACCCAATGTATCTTACTTTCGTGTATTTGGGAGCAAGTGCTACATTCTAGTGAAGAAGGGTAGAAATTCTAAATTTACTCCCAAAGCTGTAGAGGGGTTTTTATTAGGTTATGACTCAAATACAAAGGCGTATAGAGTCTTCAACAAATCATCGGGTTTGGTTGAAGTCTCTAGCGACGTTGTATTTGATGAAACTAATGGCTCTCCAAGAGAGCAAGTTGTTGATTGTGATGATGTAGATGAAGAAGATGTTCCAACGGCCGCTATACGAACCATGGCGATTGGAGAAGTGCGGCCACAGGAAAAAGATGAACGAGATCAACCTTCTTCCTCAACTATGGTGCAACCCCCAACTCAAGACGATGAACAGGTTCATCAACAGGAGGCGTGTGATCAAGGGGGAGCACAAGATGATCATGTGATGGAGGAAGAAGCGGAACCGGCACCTCCAATCCAAGTTCGAGCGATGATTCAAAGGGATCATCCCGTCGACCAAATTCTGGGTGACATTAGCAAGGGAGTAACTACTCGGTCTCGATTAGTTAATTTTTGTGAACATTACTCCTTTGTCTCTTCTATTGAGCCTTTCAGGGTAGAAGAGGCCTTGCTAGATCCGGACTGGGTGTTGGCCATGCAAGAGGAGCTCAACAACTTCAAGAGGAATGAAGTTTGGACGCTGGTGCCTCGTCCTAAGCAAAATGTTGTGGGAACCAAGTGGGTGTTCCGCAACAAACAGGACGAGCACGGGGTGGTGACGAGGAACAAGGCTCGACTTGTGGCAAAAGGTTATGCCCAAGTCGCAGGTTTGGACTTTGAGGAGACGTTTGCTCCTGTGGCTAGGCTAGAGTCCATTCGTATCTTGCTAGCATATGCCGCTCACCATTCTTTCAGGTTGTTCCAAATGGATGTGAAGAGCGCTTTCCTCAACGGGCCAATAAAGGAGGAGGTGTACGTAGAGCAACCCCCTGGCTTCGAGGATGAACGGTACCCCGACCACGTGTGTAAGCTCTCTAAGGCGCTCTATGGACTTAAGCAAGCCCCAAGAGCATGGTATGAATGCCTTAGAGATTTCTTAATTGCTAATGCTTTCAAGGTTGGGAAAGTCGATCCAACTCTTTTCACTAAGACTTGTGACGGTGATTTGTTTGTGTGCCAAATTTATGTAGATGACATAATATTTGGTTCTACTAATAGAAAGTCTTGTGAAGAGTTTAGCAGGGTGATGACGCAGAAATTCGAGATGTCAATGATGGGCGAGTTGAACTACTTCCTTGGGTTCCAAGTGAAACAACTCAAGGACGGCACTTTCATCTCCCAAACGAGGTACACGCAAGATCTGCTAAAGCGGTTTGGGATGAAGGACGCCAAACCCGCAAAGACTCCGATGGGGACTGACGGACACACCGACCTCAACAAAGGAGGTAAGTCCGTTGATCAAAAAGCATACCGGTCAATGATAGGGTCTTTACTTTATTTATGTGCTAGTAGACCGGATATTATGCTTAGCGTATGCATGTGTGCTAGATTTCAATCCGATCCTAAGGAGTGTCACTTAGTGGCGGTGAAGCGAATCCTTAGATATTTGGTTGCTACGCCTTGCTTCGGGCTCTGGTATCCAAAGGGGTCTACCTTTGACTTGATTGGATATTCAGACTCCGACTATGCTGGATGTAAGGTCGATAGGAAGAGTACATCGGGGACGTGCCAATTCTTAGGAAGGTCCCTGGTGTCGTGGAACTCTAAGAAACAAACTTCCGTTGCCCTATCCACCGCTGAGGCCGAGTATGTTGCCGCAGGACAGTGTTGCGCGCAACTACTTTGGATGAGGCAAACCCTCAGGGACTTTGGCTACAATCTGAGCAAAGTCCCACTCCTATGTGATAATGAGAGTGCTATCCGCATGGCGGAAAATCCTGTTGACCACAGCCGCACAAAGCACATAGACATCCGGCATCACTTTTTGAGAGACCACCAGCAAAAGGGAGATATCGAAGTGTTTCATGTTAGCACCGAGAACCAGCTAGCCGATATCTTTACCAAGCCTCTAGATGAGAAGACCTTTTGCAGGCTGCGTAGTGAGCTAAATGTCTTAGATTCGCGGAACTTGGATTGAATTGTAGCATACATGTATTTATGCCTTTGATCATGTTCATTCTGCATTTTGTTGCTTATTGTGGTGCTCAAGTTGTACAAACATTCCCTGGACCTCACAAGTCCCTGTGTAAGTGATGCACATTTTTAGGGGGAGTTGTGTTACAACTTGACCCTTTGAGACTAACCATATGCTTGAGTTATGCTTGATTTAGTCTCGAAGGAGAATTGAAAGGGAAAAGGTGGACTTGGATCATGAAAGACTTCCACTGCACTCCGATGAGAGGGTAACTTATTCCAAGTTCATCTCATGAACTCTTATTGCCATTTGCTCTTAATTGAAAATTTTGGTGAGGCAATGGGGTTAAAGTGCCAAGATTGATCCCGTTTTGGTGTTTGATGCCAAAGGGGGAGAAAATAAAGGCCAAAGCAATAAATGTATCAGCTACCACTTGAGAGATTTGAAAATAGTAGAGTAGAGCTTTTGGTTTGTCAAAACTCTTTCATGTCTCTTGTGCCAAAAGTTGGCTTCTTGTGGGGAGAAGTGTTGATTATGGGAAATAGGGGGAGTTTTTGAAATCTTTGATAAATCTCTTTTGGAATAACTCTCTTTATGCTTCAACATGTGTGTTTGACTTAGAGATAGAGATTTGAGTTTTATTTGCAAAAACAAACCAAGTGGTGGCAAAGGATGATCCATATATGCCAAAATTGAATCAAAATAAATTTAAGTTTTATTTGAAGTGATATTGCACTTGTTCTAGTTGCTTTATGTTGTGTTGGCATAAATCACCAAAAAAGGGGAGATTGAAAGGGAAATGTGCCCTTGGGCCATTTCTAAGTATTTTGGTGATTGAGTGCAAACACAAGTGTTTAAGTGTGAATTTATGCTCATGGATGAACAAAGTGCAAATCAAGAGTAAAGGTATGTTTCTAAGCCTTAGTACATTGGTTTTGTGTACTAATATACTTGTCTAAGTGTTAGAAACAGAAAGAAGAAGAAAAGAAAAGAGGTGAAAAAGACTTGGCTGTGTACAGCCAAGACTCAGCTCAGTCTGGCACACCGGACTGTCCGGTGGTGCACCGGACAGTGTCGGTGCGCCAGGCTGACTCGGCGTAAAGGAGCCGCTCTCGGGAATTCGCCGACGGCGTACGGCTAAAATTCACCGGACTGTCCGGTGTGCACCGGACTGTCCGGTGAGCCAACGGTCGGCCGGGCCAACGGTCGGCCGCGCGATCTACGCGGGACACGTGGCCGAGCCAACGGTCGGAAGGGGGCACCGGACTGTCCGGTGTGCACCGGACATGTGAAAGTCGCCTAGAGGGGGGGTGAATAGGGCGAAACTGAAATTTACAAATATAAACACAACTACAAGCCGGGTTAGCGTTAGAAATATAAACGAGTCCGCGAGAGAGGGCGTAAAACAAATCGCAAGCAAATGAAGAGTGTGACACGTGGATTTGTTTTACCGAGGTTCGGTTCTCGCAAACCTACTCCCCGTTGAGGAGGCCACAAAGGCCGGGTCTCTTTCAACCCTTCCCTCTCTCAAACGATCCCTCGGATCGAGTGAGCTTTCTTTTCTCAATCACTTGGAACACAAAGTTCCCACAAGGACCACCACAAGTTTGGTGTCTCTTGCCTCAATTACAAGTGAGTTTGATCGCAATGAAAGAATCAAGAAAGCACGATTGAAAAGGCCAAGCGACAAGAGCGACAAATAACACACGGATCACTTTCTCTCTCAAGTCACTAATCACTAATAATCTCTTTTCTCAATTGTGAAACTTGGAGAGATGGAGGCTTTGAATGTGTCTTGGAATGGATTGCTAGCTCTTGTATTGAATGATGGAGGTTGGAATGCTTTGCCTGATTTTCCAAAAAGCTTCTCCTGTCCGGAATAATCTACGGTATTCCGGACAGTCGATTTAGTATAGTTGTAGATGAACCTTTGGCACCTGTAGAACATATAATCTAGAGCAAACTAGTTAGTCCAATTGTTTGTGTTGGGCGATTCAACCACCAAAATTATTTAGGAACTAGGTGTAAGCCTAATTCCCTTTCAATCTCCCCCTTTTTGGTGATTGATGCCAACACAAACCAAAGCAAGTATAAAGGTGCATAAGTGAACTAGTTTGCATAATGTAAGTGCAAAGGTTGCTTGGAATTGAGCCAATATAAATACTTACAAGATATGCCTGAATTGTTTCTTTCTTATATAACATTTTGGACCACGCTTGCACCACATGTTTTGTTTTTGCAATTTCTTTTGTAAATCCTTTTCAAAGTTCTTTTGCAAATAGTCAAAGGTAAAAAGATTTTGCAAAGTATTTTCAAGATTGGAAATTTTCTCCCCCTGTTTCAAATGCTTTTCCTTTGACTAAACAAAACTCCCCCTAAATGAAATCCTCCTCTTAGTGTTCAAGAGGGTTTTGATATATCATTTTTGAAATACTACTTTCTCCCCCTTTTGAACACAATAGGATACTAATTGAAAATATTCAACACTTAAGTTTTTGAAATTGGTGGTGGTGCGGTCCTTTTGCTTTGGGCTCTTACTTTCTCCCCCTTTGGCATGAATCGCCAAAAACGGAATCATTAGAGCCCTTGAAGTGCTATCTTCCTCTTTGGTCATAAATAAATGAGTTAGGATTATACCAAAGAAGAAGTCCTTTTGCTTGGTGCTCATGTTTTCTCCCCCTTAGAACGGAGAGTTGCTTGGAGCGACGGCGAAGGATGAGTTACGTAGTGGAAGCCTTTGTCTTCGCCGAAGACTCCAATTCCCTTTCAATACACCTATGACTTGGTTTGAAATAGACTTGAAAACACATTAGTCATAGCATAGGAAAGAGATATGATCAAAGGTATACAAATGAGCTATGTGTGCAATCTAGCAAAAGAAGTTGCGTGAATCAAGAATATTGAGCTCATGCCTAAGTTTGTTAAAAGATTGTTCATCAAGAGGCTTGGTAAAGATATCGGCTAATTGATCTTTAGTATTAATGTATGAAATCTCGATATCTCCCTTTTGTTGGTGATCCCTAAGAAAATGATACCGAATGGCTATGTGCTTAGTGCGACTATGCTCGACGGGATTGTCGGCCATTTTGATTGCACTCTCATTATCACATAGCAAGGGGACTTTGGTTAATTTGTAACCGTAGTCCCGCAGGGTTTGCCTCATCCAAAGCAATTGCGCGCAACAATGGCCTGCGGCAATGTACTCGGCTTCGGCGGTGGAAAGAGCGACCGAATTTTGCTTCTTTGAAGCCCAAGACACCAAGGATCTTCCCAAGAACTAGCAAGTCCCCGATGTGCTCTTTCTATTAATTTTACACCCCGCCCAATCGGCATCCGAATAACCAAGCAAATCAAATGTGGATCCCCTAGGATACCAAAGCCCAAACTTAGGAGTATAAGCTAAATATCTCAAGATTCGTTTTACGGCCGTAAGGTGAGCTTCCTTAGGGTCGGCTTGGAATCTTGCACACATGCATACGGAAAGCATAATATCCGGTCGAGATGCACATAAATAGAGTAAAGAACCTATCATCGACCGGTATACCTTTTGATCTACGGACTTACCTCCCGTGTCGAGGTCGAGATGCCCATTAGTTCCCATGGGTGTCTTGATGGGTTTGGCATCCTTCATTCCAAACTTGCTTAGAATATCTTGAGTGTACTTGGTTTGGCTTAGGAAGGTGCCCTCTTGGAGTTGCTTTACTTGAAATCCTAAGAAATACTTCAACTCCCCCATCATAGACATCTCGAACTTTTGTGTCATGATCCTACTAAACTCTTCACATGTAGACTCATTAGTAGACCCAAATATAATATCATCAACATAAATTTGGCATACAAACAAGTCATTTTCAAGAGTTTTAGTAAAGAGTGTAGGATCGGCTTTTCCGACTTTGAAGCCATTAGCAATAAGGAAATCTCTAAGGCATTCATACCATGCTCTTGGGGCTTGTTTGAGCCCATAAAGCGCCTTAGAGAGCTTATAGACATGGTTAGGGTACTCACTGTCTTCAAAGCCGGGAGGTTGCTCAACATAGACCTCTTCCTTGATTGGTCCATTGAGGAATGCACTTTTCACGTCCATTTGATAAAGCTTAAAGCCATGGTAAGTAGCATAGGCTAATAATATACGAATTGACTCAAGCCTAGCTACGGGTGCATAGGTTTCACCGAAATCCAAACCTTCGACTTGGGAGTATCCCTTGGCCACAAGTCGAGCTTTGTTCCTTGTCACCACACCATGCTCGTCTTGCTTGTTGCGGAAGACCCATTGGGTTCCTACAACATTTTGATTAGGACGTGGAACTAAATGCCATACCTCATTCCTGGTGAAGTTGTTGAGCTCCTCTTGCATCGCCACTACCCAATCCGAATCTTGGAGTGCTTCCTCTACCCTGTGTGGCTCAATAGAGGAAACAAACGAGTAATGTTCACAAAAATGTGCAACACGAGATCGAGTAGTTACCCCCTTATGAATGTCGCCGAGGATGGTGTCGATGGGATGATCTCGTTGGATTGCTTGGTGGACTCTTGGGTGTGGCGGCCTTTGTTCCTCATCCTCCTTGTCTTCCTCATTTGCATCTCCCCCTTGATCAATGCCATCATCTTGAGGTGGCTCATTTGCTTGATCTTCTACTTCATCAACTTGAGCTTCATCCTCACTTTGAGTTGGTGGAGATGCTTGCATGGAGGAGGATGGTTGATCTTGTGCATTTGGAGGCTTTTCGGATTCCTTAGGACACACATCCCCAATGGACATGTTCCTTAGCGCGATGCATGGAGCCTCTTCTTCACCTATCTCATCAAGATCAGCTTGCTCTACTTGAGAGCCGTTAGTCTCATCAAACACAACGTCACATGAGACTTCAACTAGTCCAGTGGACTTGTTAAAGACCCTATATGCCCTTGTGTTTGAGTCATAACCAAGTAAAAAGCCTTCTACAGTCTTAGGAGCAAATTTAGATTTTCTACCTCTTTTAACAAGAATAAAGCATTTGCTACCAAAGACTCTAAAATATGAAATGTTGGGCTTTTTACCGGTTAGGAGTTCATATGATGTCTTCTTGAGGATTCGGTGTAGATATAACCGGTTGATGGCGTAGCAGGCGGTGTTGACCGCCTCGGCCCAAAACCGATCCGAAGTCTTGTACTCATCAAGCATGGTCCTTGCCATGTCCAATAGAGTTCTATTCTTCCTCTCCACTACACCATTTTGTTGAGGTGTGTAGGGAGAAGAGAACTCATGCTTGATGCCCTCCTCCTCAAGGAAGCCTTCAATTTGAGAGTTCTTGAACTCCGTCCCGTTGTCGCTTCTTATTTTCTTGATCCTTAAGCCGAACTCATTTTGAGCCCGTCTCAAGAATCCCTTTAAGGTCTCTTGGGTTTGAGATTTTTTCTGTAAAAAGAATACCCAAGTGAAGCGAGAATAATCATCCACAATAACTAGACAGTACTTACTCCCCCCGATGCTTATGTAAGCGATCGGGCCGAATAGATCCATGTGTAGGAGCTCCAGTGGCCTGTCGGTCGTCATTATGTTCTTATGCGGATGATGAGTGCCAACTTGCTTTCCTGCTTGGCATGCGCTACAAATCCTGTCTTTCTCAAAATGAACATTTGTTAGTCCTAAAATGTGTTCTCCCTTTAGGAGCTTATGAAGATTCTTCATCCCAACATGAGCTAGTCGGCGGTGCCAGAGCCAACCCATGTTAGTCTTAGCAATTAAGCAAGTGTTGAGTTCAGCTCTATCAAAATCCACCAAGTATAGCTGACCCTCTAACACTCCCTTAAATGCTATTGAATCATCACTTTTTCTAAAGACAGTGACACCTACATCAGTGAATAGACAGTTGTAACCCATTTGACATAATTGAGATACGGAAAGCAAATTGTAATCTAAGGAATCAACAAGAAAAACATTGGAAATGGAATGGTCAGGTGAAATAGCAATTTTACCCAAACCTTTGACCAAACCTTGATTTCCATCCCCGAATGTGATAGCTCGTTGGGGATCTTGGTTTTTCTCGTAGGAGGAGAACATCTTCTTCTCCCCTGTCATGTGGTTCGTGCACCCGCTGTCGAGTATCCAACTTGAGCCCCCGGATGCATAAACCTACAAAACAATTTTAGTTCTTGACTTTAGGTACCCAAATGGTTTTGGGTCCTTTGGCATTAGACACAAGAACTTTGGGTACCCAAACACAAGTCTTTGACCCCTTGTGCTTGCCCCCAACATATTTGGCAACTACCTTGCCGGATTTGTTAGTCAAAACATACGATGCATCAAAAGTTTTAAATGAAATATTATGATCATTTGATGCACTAGGAGTTTTCTTTCTAGGCAACTTAGCATGGGTTGGTTGCCTAGAGCTAGATGTCTTACCCTTATACATGAAAGCATGATTAGGGCCAGAGTGAGACTTCCTAGAATGAATTCTCCTAATTTTGCTCTCGGGATAACCGGCAGGGTATAAAATGTAACCCTCGTTATCCTGAGGCATGGGAGCCTTGCCCTTAACAAAGTTGGACAATCTTTTAGGAGGGGCACTAATTTTGACATTGTCTCCCCTTTGGAAGCCAATGCCATCCTTGATGCCCGGGCGTCTCCCATTATAAAGCATGCTACGAGCAAATTTAAATTTCTCATTTTCTAAGTTGTGCTCAGCAATTTTAGCATCTAGTTTAGCTATATGATCATTTTGTTGTTTAATTAAAGCCATATGATCATGAATAGCATTAATATCAACATCTCTACATCTAGTACAAATAGATACATGCTCAACAATAGATGTAGAGGGTTTGCAAGAATTAAGTTCAACAATCTTAGCACGAAGAATATCATTTTTATCTCTAAGATTGGAAATGGTAGCATTGCAAACATCTAATTCTTTAGCCTTAGCAATTAAATTTTCATTTTCTATTCTAAGGCTAGCAAGAGAAATGTTTAATTCTTCAATCCTAGCAAGCAAATCATCATTATTATCTCTAGGATTAGGAATTGAAACATTACAAACATGTGAATCAACCTTAGCATTTAAACTAGCATTTTCATTCCTAAGGTTGTCAATCATCTCACGGCAAGTGCTTAGCTCACTAGATAATTTTTCACATTTCTCAATTTCTAGAGCATAAGCATTTTTAACCTTAACATGTTTCTTGTTTTCTTTAATTAGACAATCCTCTTGGGAATCCAAAAGGTCATCCTTTTCATGAATAGCACTAATTAATTCATTTAATTTTTCTTTTTGTTCCATGTTAAGGTTGGCAAAAAGGGTACGCAAATTATCTTCCTCATCACTAGCATTATCATCACTAGAGGTTTCATATTTAGTGGAGGATCTTGATTTTACCTTCTTTTTGCCGTCCTTTGCCATGAGACACTTGTGGCCGACGTTGGGGAAGAGGAGTCCCTTGGTGACGGCGATGTTGGCGGCGTCCTCGTCATCGGAGGAGTCGCTTGAGCTTTCGTCGGAATCCCATTCCCGACAAACATGGGCATCGCCGCCCTTCTTTTTGTAGTACCTCTTCTTTTCTCTCCTCTTGCCCTTCTTGTCGTTATCCCTGTCACTGTCACTTGATAATGGGCATTTTGCAATAAAGTGACCGGGCTTACCACACTTGTAGCAAACTTTCTTGGAGCGGGACTTGTAGTCTTTCCCTCTCCTTTGCTTGAGGATTTGGCGGAAGCTCTTGATGACGAGCGCAATTTCCTCATTGTCAAGCTTGGAGGCGTCTATTGGTTGTCGACTTGGAGTAGACTCCTCCTTCTTTTCTTCCGCCGCCTTGAATGCGACGGGTTGAGCCTCGGATGTAGATGGATCATCAAGCTCGTTGATCTTCCTCGAGCCTTCGATCATGCACTCAAAACTTACAAAATGCCCGATTACTTCCTCGGGGGTCATTTTAGTATATCTAGGATTACCATGAATTAATTGAACTTGAGTAGGGTTAAGGAAAATAAGAGATCTTAGAATAACCTTAACCACTTCATGGTCATCCCACTTTACGCTCCCGAGGTTGCGCACTTGATTCACCAAGGTCTTGAGCCGGTTGTACATGTGTTGTGGCTCCTCCCCTTTGCGAAGCCGGAACCGACCGAGCTCCCCCTCGATCGTTTCCCGCTTGGTGATCTTGGTGAGCTCATCTCCTTCGTGCGCGGTTTTGAGCACATCCCAAACCTCCTTGGCACTCTTCAACCCTTGTACTTTGTTATACTCCTCTCTACTTAGTGAGGCGAGGAGTATTGTTGTCGCTTGAGAGTTGAAGTGCTCGATTTGGGCCACCTCATCCTCATCATAGTCTTCATCCCCTACGGATGGTACCTGTGCACCAAACTCAACAACATCCCATATGTTTTTGTGGAGCGAGGTTAGATGAAATCGCATTAAATCGCTCCACCTAGCGTAATCTTCACCATCAAAAGTTGGTGGTTTGCCTAATGGGACGGAAAGTAAAGGTGTATGTTTGGAAATGCGAGGGTAGCGTAGGGGGATCTTACTATACTTCTTGCGCTCTTGGCGCTTAGAAGTGACGGATGCCGCGTCGGAGCCGGAGGTGGATGCCGATGAAGAATCGGTCTCGTAGTAGACCACCTTCCTCATTCTTTTCTTCTTGTCCTCACTCCGATGCGGCTTGTGGGAAGAAGATTTTTCCTTCTTCTCTTTGTGGTGAGAAGAAGATTTCTTCTCCTTCCCTTTGTTGGAGGAGATCTTCTTCTTCTCCTTCCTCTTGGTGCGGGACTCTTCCGATGAAGTGCTCCCGTGGCTTGTAGTGGGCTTTTCGCCGGTCTCCATCTCCTTCTTGGCGTGATCTCCCGACATCACTTCGAGCGGTTAGTCTCTAATGAAGCACCGGGCTCTGATACCAATTGAAAGTCGCCTAGAGGGGGGGTGAATAGGGCGAAACTGAAATTTACAAATATAAACACAACTACAAGCCGGGTTAGCGTTAGAAATATAAACGAGTCCGCGAAAGAGGGCGTAAAACAAATCACAAGCAAATGAAGGGTGTGACACGTGGATTTGTTTTACCGAGGTTCGGTTCTCGCAAACCTACTCCCCGTTGAGGAGGCCACAAAGGCCGGGTCTCTTTCAACCCTTCCCTCTCTCAAACGATCCCTCGGATCGAGTGAGCTTTCTTTTCTCAATCACTTGGAACACAAAGTTCCCACAAGGACCACCACAAGTTTGGTTTCTCTTGCCTCAATTACAAGTGAGTTTGATCGCAATGAAAGAATCAAGAAAGCACGATTGAAAAGGCCAAGCGACAAGAGCGACAAATAACACACGGATCACTTTCTCTCTCAAGTCACTAATCACTAATAATCTCTTTTCTCAATTGTGAAACTTGGAGAGATGGAGGCTTTGAATGTGTCTTGGAATGGATTGCTAGCTCTTGTATTGAATGTTGAAGGTTGGAATGCTTGGATGGATTGAATGGAGGTGGTTGGGGTGGTATTTATAGCCACCAACCACTTCCTAGCCGTTGGGCCATTCTGCTGAGCGCGGACGGTCCGCCCTCCTGGTGCGGACGGTCCGCCCTTGAAGATCAACGGCTGAAAATGCAACGGTCAGCAGTAACGGCTATATCAACGGCTATATTGCATTTAATGCGTCGTCAGATGTCAGACAGAGCCAGTCGCGGACGGTCCGGTCGTGCACCCCGGACGGTCCGCGAGGCCCCCTATAATTCATTTCTCCGAACCCGTCACCTTCGGGTTTTTCGGTTTCTCACCTACCGGACGGTCCGCGCCAGAGGCCGGACGGTCCGCGCAAGGGCTCGGACGGTCTTTGCTTTTCCTCCGGACAGTCCATAGTGCAGACTTCGATTTTTGCATTGGTTCTGGTCGAGTGACATCCTCGTGTCGCGGACGGTCCGCCGCAAGGGCCTGGACAGTCCGCGCTTGGCCTGTTTTTCCAAAAAGCTTCTCCTGTCCGGAATAATCTACGGTATTCCGGACAGTCGATTTAGTATAGTTGTAGATGAACCTTTGGCACCTGTAGAACATATAATCTAGAGCAAACTAGTTAGTCCAATTGTTTGTGTTGGGCGATTCAACCGCCAAAAATATTTAGGAACTAGGTGTAAGCCTAATTCCCTTTCAACATGTCCGGTGCGCCAACGGCTCCCAGATCTGCAACGGCCGGCTGCGCTGTTTAAGGAAGGAAATCGGGCACCGGACTGTCCGGTGCACCCGACGACAGAAGGCAAGATTGGCCTTCCAGATTTGCTCTCAACGGCTCCTAGCTGCCTTGGGGCTATAAAAGGGACCCCTAGGCGCATGGAGGAGGACACCAAGCAACCTTAGAGCATTCTTGATCATCCACACTCAGTCTTTGCGCATTCGTTCGTCATTCTTAGTGATTCGAGCTCCGTTCTAGTGAGAACTTTGAGATAGTCTTTTGAGCTCGATTCTTGGCCGTGTGTGTGCGCATTTTGCTGTGGATTTGTGTGTGTTGCTTCTCTCCCTTACTCCGTGCTTCTTTGTGAACTTCAAGTGTAAGGGTGAGAGACTCCAAGTTGTGGAGATTCCTCGCGAACGCGATAAGAAAAGAAAAGCATAACACTGTGGTATTCAAGTTGATCATTGGATCACTTGAGAGGAGTTGAGTGCAACTCTCGTCCGTTGGGACGCCACAACGTGGAGTAGGCAAGTTTTGTACTTGGCCGAACCACGGGATAAATCACTGTGTCTTCTCTGTGTTGAACTCCTTGTGGTTATCGTATTGTGCAAGATCTTCGCTCTAGCCACTTGGCATTTACTGTGCTAACGCTTAATCAAAGTTTTCTGGCTATAAGTTTAAGTTTTACAGGATCACCTATTCACCCCGCCTCTAGGTGCTCTCAGCAGCTCTGCCTCCCTCTTCTCTCTTCTCTCTCTGTTCAATGCCTAATGAGCACTCCTCTTCCACCCCTTTGATCCAATTCAAAATCTTATGAATTCCTGTGAATCCATGTGGTTGGAGGTGTTCCTATGTATCCCTTGAGTATCCCTGCAGGTTTCTAGCTCCCTTTGGGAGGGTTTAAATCCTCAAATAGCCTTTTCACCAAAACCCTAATCCACCGCACGCCACATGCTCGGTGAAACGCCCAAACCAGCCAAAAATGCTCCGATTGAACCCAAACTTTTCAGGCACCTTCACAACACCTCCAGTAACATATTCACCCAATTTCAGGCCAATCCGATATTCCAGGCTTCAATTTCACACAATTCTCTGTTTCGAGCGATCAATTCCGAGCCGAGTGCCTAAATTTCATTTTCTCTGCCTAAATTCAAACCAAGCACACACTTCACTCATATTCACCCATATAAACCTATTCGTGAAGTATCGGCTCAATTCCACATCATTTCATACCTCAATTCGAATTCCAAACCTCCTATGACACTATTTCTTGTTCAAACGCCGTTTTCGCGTCGTTTGACCTCTCGATCGCCATATCTCTCATTTTCTGTGCCATATTTCTCTCTGTATGTATTTATTCACATTTCATATACTTATGACTATGTGACTAATACGTGCTCACCTCTTCTATCATTTCAGTGACCTTGCCTGCCCGTGAGCCGTCTCCTGTCCTGCCTGGATTTTCACCTCTCGTGTGAGCTTTCCAAGTAGACATCCACTCTTCTGATATTCTATCGGCATTTATTGACTTGTGCTTAGCTTCTCTCTCTCATTTACAGTCGTCAGGTCAGGATGCCGCACACGAAGAATGTGTCGGCGCTAGGGGGAGGAGATTACGAGGATCCTCCTCGCCCCTTTAGGCAGGTCAAGGGAAAGACTATTTATTTGGAGCAGCAGGAAGGCCGCAAGAAGTGGCGTCTGGACAGCGCAGCGGCAGCAGCAGCAGCCGCTGAGCAGGCAGAGCAAGGAGACCAGCTGCGGATTTCTTCAGATCAGATTGCTTACCGAGTTTGTCGTCACGCCTCTCGTCCTCGCTCCTCCGCTCCTACCACTCCCTCCATTGCTACCACTCCACCACCCACTTCGTCCGCTCCCGTCACTCTTGCGCCATCCACCGCCTCGGCCATACCTACCACCTCCACTACTTCAGCTTCCACTGCTCCTTCCGCTCCCCTTTTCGCTCCACCTATCCCACCTGCTCGCTTCCGGGAGCGTGATGAGACTGAGGTGCGACCACTTGTTGCGGATCCCAGGTTGTTTGATCTTCAGCGTGCTACAACGGCACGGGTACGTCGGTTCAGATATGTACCCGTGGAGTCTTGGTTACCTGCACAGAGAGACCCTGCAGCAGAAGATTCATTCAGCACCAGGATTCAGGAGTCTTTCTACAAAGCATAGTTGTCAACCCAGATTGCTCTGCGAGCGCACCGGCTATTGGATCTTCCTGCCTTCCTGCTAGCAGCCAGTGCCGACTCTAAGGTTCACCTCTCCTATCTGCCTGGACTTCTCACTCTTTTGACTACCAGTGGCGGATATGTTGAGGAATGGGTCCGAGTTTTCTATGCTACTTTATGGATCGACCCTGATCACCACTGGATGAGATTCTGATTTGAGGGCGAGGATTTTACCATTCATGCCAGTCAGATTCGTAAGTTGTTTGGATTCAACGAGTCATCGACTCGTCTTCACAGCATGTGCTATGGCACCTCTGACCCTCCTCGTCGCCCTCACGGCAGAGTTGCTCCTGGTACAGCTCACATCGTGGCTTTGTTCCGACCGCCCTTCTCAGATGGGTCGCGGTGTTCTCCGGCAGACTTCACCACAGCGGCCAGGTTTCTCTATCAGCTCATGAGACGGACGCTTCTGCCACGGATGGGTTACAAGGAGGCTGCCACTCATATTTAGCTTTGGCTCCTTGGTGCCCTAGTTTCTCACTCAGAGTTTGATGTCGTGGATTTTCTAATTTGTGAGATTGAGGACACCATATTGGATGGTCTCCGTGCTCGTCGGCAGCTGCCTTATGCTCACTATCTGTGTCACATCTTTGCTCAGCTGATTCGGCCCCCACAGTTCCAGGGTACTCTTGAGGCCTCTCGCCTCCTCTTTGGGTCCTACCGTCCAGCTCCAGAGGATCCTGTGCCGGCACTTGCTCCAGTGATTGATACTCAGGCCGAGGATACCACTTTCCATCAGTTTGAGACTCAGGGCGCAGCAGCCCATGATGATGATGACTATGGGGTTCCACCTCCGCCTCCGCCTCCAATGCCTCCATGCTCACATGATCATGAGGCTGGGAGTTCTAGTGCTACCCCTGCTGCCCCTCCTGCCATTGACCCGGCTCTTGCTGCGATCCTCCAGACTCTTACTCAGCAGCAGGCTCACTTGGCAGCCGAGCAGGCCCATCAGGCAGCGGTCCAGTAGCAGATGTCCGAGAGAATGCTCTCGATGTTTTAGATGATTCAGGACAGGCAGGATACTTTGCAGCAGCAGCTTCTTTAGGACTGGGCTGAGAACAGGGCATTCATGACTCTCATGCTTCAGCATACTGGTGTACTGGTTCCCCTAGTTCAGTCAGCACCGCCTCCACCTCTTCAGGCTCCTGTTGTGCTAGCTATTTAGCCAGGACCCCCTCTTCCTATAGTTGGTCCTTCTTCCTCTCCGCTCCGGCCGGTCACCCTGGTTTTCACGTCGCCGGTCATCAGCTCCGTCAGCCCTCAGCCGCCAGTGCCACCAGCTTCTGTTGTTACCACTGCTGCTATGGCGGTGTCTGTGACTTCTTCAGCTCTGGTAGCTCCTGCAGCGCAGCCTCCATCTGAGTCAGTACCAGCTCCAGCTTCTATAGCAGATCCTGGATTCGAGACTGATTCTGACCCACAGCTGGCGTTCGCTCTACTGCCACGACCGCGACCGGATGCGCCCCTGCCACCTCCTCCCTCTTCTGGTGTGTAGGTTCGGGTTCCCTTTTGGTGTTTGACGCCAAAGGGGGAGAGATATGAGTTGTGAGAGCTAGGGGGAGTTAGTGAGTTAGTAGAGAGTCATTTTGATATAATATATGTGCTTGTTACTCTCAGTACTAGCTCCACTTTTGTATGATGCTTTTGGCTCACAAACTCTATTATATACTCTCGATGCTTATGTTGACTGTGTGTGTATTATGTTTTCACCTTATATGTTATCACCAGTCTTCTAGTTCTTGTTCATCGATTTGATTTCACTTTTATTTGAACAAGAAACTTACGATGTGTATGCACTCATTCTTATTATTATGGTACACACTCCTTCTGTCAAAGATTACTGAGTATAACTAACCATCTTCTCTATTGACAGAAATTTCAAAACAAACTACTCTCACAAATCTTGTAGGGTTGTCATCAATCACCAAAAAGGGGGAGATTGAAAGCATCTAGGCCCCTGGTTGGCTTTAGTGATTAAATACAACATAATGTTATATGTGACTAACGTGTGTTTTGCAGAGACAAATGGTAAGTTAGGTCGCTTTACAGGTAGAAGTACTACAACAGTGAAAATAATCCCGGAGATAAGAACTCGAAGCGACGGCTAAAACGATGAAACAAAAGGTGAAGGACTACGTAGTCCGAGTGTCAAGGAGTTGTGGACACTCGTGATTTAGTTAGGTCTTTTATTCTGTTTTAGTCGTACTATAAAGAGGGGTTGTCGATGAGTAGTTTGACCAAGAGAGTACTAGTGTAGTGTTGGTGCACATTCACACTCACATATAGTGCTAGGTGACACGCTAGAACATACACTCAAGTTAGAACGAAAACCAATTTGAAAAACAACATAAAACAGAAAATAGGGTTTCTGGTCTTGGGGCACCGGACTGTCCGGTGTGCCCTCTACCAGGTGGGGCCAAGCTGGCCCAGGGGAAGAGTTTCCCCACACAGAAACCCGAGAGCGCAAGGTTCCCGAGTGGAATTTTAGTGGCGCACCGGACAACGCACCGGAGAGTGCACCAGACTGTCCGGTGTGCACCGGACAATGACTGTTCACTATCCGGTGTGCCATCTGCCCAACGGCTAGCTGTCAGAACTAGCCGTTGGAGTCGACCGTTGGCGCACCGGTGGCACACCGGACTGTCCGGTGCGCCCATGCGCAGAACTTTGCCTGTAACGGCTAGTTGGTGGGTGAGGGCTATTTATGCCCTCTCCACCCACCATATTCAATGTCTTGCTGCCCACATGAAAGGGAAATAGGCTTACACCTTTTCCTAAATGATTTTGGTGGTTGAATTGCCCAACACAAACAATTGTACTAACTAGTTTGCTCTAGATTATAAGTTCTACAGGTGCCAAAGGTTCGACACAAACCAATAAAAAGTCCAAGAAAGTGTTCAAATAAAAAGAGCAAAAGACAACCGAAGGCAGCCCTGGTCTGGCGCACCGGACAGTGTCCGGTGCACCAGGGAGCTCAACTCCAAACTTTCCACCTTCGGAAATTCGGGGAGGCCGCTCCGCTATAATTCACCGGACTGTCCGATGTGCCAAGCGGAGCAACGGTCGCCAACGCAACGGTCGAGTGCAACGGTCGGCTGACAACGCTACAGTGCGCGGACTGCGCGCGCAGAGTCAGAGCAGGCGCAGATGGCGCACCGGACAGTGAACAGTGCCTGTCCAGTGCACCACCGGACTGTTCGGTGGCCCCACAAGTCAGAGCTCCAACGGTTGAACACTAACGGTTGGGTGACGTGGCTGGCGCACCGGACTGTCCGGTGGCGCACCGGACTGTCCGGTGCGCCCTTCGACAGCAGGCTGCCCCAACGGTTGAATTGGTGGTTGGGGGCTATAAATACCCCCCAACCACCTCCACACCAACCATCCAAGCATTCACTACTCCTCATTCAATACAAGAACAATACTCCAAGACACAAATCAAAGCCCCCGATCAAATCAAAGTCCCCAATTCAACTCTAGTTCTTAGGACTTGTGAGAAGATCGGCTTGTGTTCTTTTGTTGTTCTTGTTGCTTGGTTGGCTTTCTTCTTCCTCTATTCTTGTTCCCAAGATCATTGTAATCAAAGCAAGGACACCAAGTTGTGGTGGTCCTTGTAGTGGACTTAGTGTCCCATTTGATTGAGAAGAGAAGGTCACTCGGTCTAGGTGACCGTTTGAGAGAGGGAAAGGGTTGAAAGAGACCCGGTCTTTATGACCACCTCAACGGGGAGTAGGTTTGCAAGAACCGAACCTCGGTAAAACAAATCACCGTGTCATCCGCTCTTATTTGCTTGAGATTTGTTTTCACCATCTCTTTCAGACTCGATTATATTTCTAACACTAACCCCAGCTTGTAGTTGTGCTTAAACTTCATAAATTTCAGATTTGTCTATTCACCCCCCTCTAGGCGACTTTCAATTGGTATCAAAGCCCGGTACTTCATTAGAGCCTAACCGCTCGAAGTGATGTCGGGAGCATCCGCCATGAGGGAGATTGGGACCGGCGACAAGTCCGCAAGCTCGGGGAGAACACATTCAAGGGAGTCCGCCCACAAACACAAGGAGGAATCCTCTTCCTCCATCAAGTCCTAACAGAAGGGTGACTAGAAGAAGAAGATGAAGAAAGTGGTCTACTACGAGACCGACTCTTCGTCACCCTCCACCTCCGGCTTGGAATCGGCATCCGCCACTTCTAAACGCCATGAGCGCAAGAAGTATAGTAAGATGCCCCTTCGCTATCCTCGTATTTCAAAACACACTCCATTACTTTCCATCCCATTAGGCAAACCACCTATGTTTGAAGGTGAAAATTATTCTATGTGGAGTGATAAAATGAGGCATCACCTAACCTCACTCCATAAAAGCATATGGGATATTGTTGAGTATGGAGCGCAGGTACCAAAGAAAGGGGACAAGGATTATGATTCGGAGGAGGTCGAACAAATCCAACACTTCAACTCCCAAGCCACTACTATACTCCTTGCCTCTCTAAGTCGAGAGGAGTATAATAAGGTGCAAGGGTTGAATAGTGCAAAGGAGATTTGGGACGTGCTCAAGACCGCGCATGAAGGAGACGAGGTGACCAAGATCACCAAGAGGGAAACGATCGAGGGGGAGCTCGGTCGCTTCATGCTTCACCAATGAGAGGAGCCACAATCCATGTACAACCGGCTCAAAACCCTGGTGAACCAAGTGCGCAACCTTGGGAGCACCAAATGGGATGACCATGAAATGGTCAAGGTTATTCTTAGATCACTTGTTTTTCTTAACCCTACACAAGTACAATTAATTCGTGGTGATCGAAGATATCAACTAATGTCTCCCGAGGAAGTGATAGGAAAGTTTGTGAGCTTTGAACTATTCCAAACAAATCATCGAGCGAGGCGCCACCTCCACACCCGAGGTGCAACCCGTCGCCTTCAAAGCGACGGAGGAGAAGAAGGAAGAGTCTACATCGAGTAGGCTCCCCATCCACGCCTCCAAGCTCGACAATGAGGAGATGGCTTTAATCATCAAAAGCTTTCACCAAATCCTCAAACAAAGGAAGGGGAAAGATTACAATCCCCGTTCCAAGAAAGTGTGCTACAAGTGTGGTAAGCCCAGTCATTTCATTGCTAAATGTCCATTATCTAGTGATAGTGACAGGGGCGACGACAAGAAGGGAAAGAGAAGAGAAAAGAAGAGGTACTACAAGAAGAAGGGCGGCGATGCCCATGTTTGCCGGGAGTGGGACTCCGACGAGAGCTCCACCGACTCCTCCGACGACGAGGACGCCACAAACATCGCCGTCACCAAAGGTCTTCTCTTCCCCAACGTCGGCCACAAGTGTCTCATGGTAAAGGACGGCAAAAGGAAGAAGGTAAAATCTAGAGCTTCCACTAAGTATGCAACTTCTAGTGATGAGGCTAGCTCTAGTAATGATGAGGATGATTTGCTCACCCTTTTTGCCAACTTAAACATGCAACAAAAAGAAAAATTAAATGAATTGATTAGTGCTATTCATGACAAGGATGAACTTTTGGATACCCAAGAGGACTTCCTTATTAAAGAAAATAAAAAGCATGTTAAAGTTAAAAATGTTTATGCTCAAGAGATAGAAAAATGTGAAAAATTAACTAGTGAGCTAAGTACTTGCCATGACACTATTTCCAACCTTAGATTTGAAAATGACAAATTGATTGCTAAGGTTGAAAAATTAAATGATAGTGATGATTCTCTTGTCAACCTTAGAAATGATAATACTAATTTGATTGTTAAGATTGACAAATTGAATGCATCTCTCTCTAGCCTTAAAATTGAGAATGAAAAATTAATTGCTAAGGCTAAAGATTTAAATGTTTGCAATGTTTCTATTTCCAATCTTAGAGATGAGAATGCTATTTTACAAGCTAAGATTGTTGAATTAAATACTTGCAAACCCTCTACATCTACCGTTGAGCATGTTACTATTTGTACTAGATGTAGAGATATTAATGTCGATGCTATTCATGATCACCTAGCTTTAATGAAACAACAAAATGATCACATAGCTCAACTTAGTGCTAAAATTAATGAGCATGACTTAGAAAATGAAAAATTTAAATTTGCTAGAAGCATGCTCTATAGTGGGAGACGCCCTGGGATTAAGGATGGCATTGGCTTCCAAGAGGGAGACAATGTCAAGCCTAATGCCCCTAAAATATTGTCTAACTTTGTTAAGGGCAAAGCTCCCATGGCTCAGGATAACGAGGGTTACATTTTATACCCTGTCGGTTATCCCGAGCACAGAATTAGGAGAATTCACTCTAGGAAGTCTCACTCTGGCTCTCATCATGCTTTTATGTATAAGAGTGAGGCATCTAGTTCTAGGCAATCCACCCATGCCAAATTGCCTAAGAAGAAAACAACTATTACATCAAATGAACCTAACATTTCATTTAAGACTTTTGATGCATCATATGTTTTAACTAACAAATCAGGCAAAGTAGTTGCCAAATATGTTGGGGCCAAACACAAGGGCTCAAAGACTTGTGTTTGGGTACCCAAGGTGCTTGTTTCTAATGTGAAAGGACCCAAGACCGTTTGGGTACCTAAGAACAAGGCCTAAAATTGTTTTATAGGTTTATGCATCCGGGGGCTCAAGTTGGATCATTGATAGCGGGTGCACAAACTACATGACTGGGGAGAAAAGAATGTTCTCCTCCTATGAGAAAATCCATGATCCCCAAAGAGCTATCACATTCGGGGATGGAAATCAAGGTTTGGTCAAAGGACTGGGTAAAATTGCTATATCACCTGACCATTCTATTTCCAACGTTTTTCTTGTAGATTCCTTAGATTACAATTTGCTTTCTGTTTCTCAATTATGCAATATGGACTACAACTGTCTATTTACTGACGTAGGTGTTACTATCTTTAGAAGAAGTGATGATTCAATAGCATTTAAAGGAGTGTTAGAGGGTCAGCTATACTTAGTTGATTTTAATAGAGCTAAACTCAACACTTGCTTAATTGCTAAGACTAACATGGGTTGGCTGTGGCATCGCCGACTAGCCCACGTTGGGATGAAGAATCTTCACAAGCTTCTAAAGGGAGAGCACATTTTAGGACTAACAAATGTTCATTTTGAGAAAGACAGGGTTTGTAGCGCATGCCAAGCAGGAAAGCAAGTTGGTGTTCATCATCCACACAAGAACATCATGACGACTGACAGGCCACTTGAGCTACTCCACATGGATCTATTCGGCCTGATTGCTTACATAAGCATCGGCGGGAGTAAGTATTGTCTAGTTATTGTGGATGATTATTCTCGCTTCACTTGGGTGTTCTTTTTGTAGGAAAAATCTCAAACCCAAGAAACATTAAAGGGATTCTTGAGATGGGCTCAAAATGAGTTCGGCTTAAGGATCAAAAAGATTAGAAGCGACAACGGGACGAAGTTCAAGAACTCACAAATAGAAGGCTTTCTTGAGGAAGAGGGCATCAAGCATGAGTTCTCTTCTCCCTACACGCCACAACAAAATGGTGTAGTGGAGAGGAAGAATAGAACTCTACTTGACATGGCGAGGACCATGCTTGATGAGTACAAGACTTCGGACCGGTTTTGGGCGAAAGCAATCAACACCGCTTGCTACGCTATCAACCGCCTCTACCTTCACCGAATCCTCAAGAAGACATCGTATGAACTCCTAACCAGTAAAAATTCCAATGTTTCATATTTTAGAGTCTTTGGTAGCAAATGCTTTATTCTTGTTAAAAGAGGTAGAAAATCAAATTTTGCTCCTAAGGCTGTAGAAGGCTTTTTACTTGGTTATGATTCAAACACAAGGGCATATAGAGTCTTTAACAAGTCCACTGGACTAGTTGAAGTTTCTTGTGACATTGTGTTTGATGAGACTAACGGCTCTCAAGTAGAGCAAGTTGATCTTGATGAGCTAGATGATGAATAGGCTCCGTGCATCGCGCTAAGGAACATGTCCATTGGGGATGTGTGTCCTAAGGAATCCGAAGAGCCTCCATAAGCACAAGATCAACCATCTTCCTCCATGCAAGCATCTCCACCAATCCAAGATGAGGATCAAGCTCAAGATGATGAAAATGAAGATCAAGAGGAGCCACCTCAAGAGGAGGACAATGATCAAGGGGGAGATGCTAATGATCAAGACAAGGAAGATGATGAGGGTCCAAGACCGCCACACCCAAGAGTCCACCAAGCCATACAAAGAGATCACCCCGTGAACTCCATCCTCAGCGATATTCATAAGGGGGTAACCACTCGATCTCGTGTTGCTCACTTTTGTGAACGTTACTCCTTTGTGTCTTCTATTGAGCCATACAGGGTGGAAGACACATTAAGGGATTCGGATTGGGTGTTGGTGATGCAAGAGGAACTCAACAACTTCACAAGGAATGAGGTATGACATTTAGTTCCACGTCCTAACCAAAATCTTGTAGGAACCAAGTGGGTCTTCCGCAACAAACAAGATGAGCATGGTGTGGTGACAAGGAACAAAGCCCGACTTGTGGCCAAGGGATATTCACAAGTCGAAGGTTTGGACTTCGGTGAAACCTATGCACCTGTAGCTAGGCTTGAGTCAATTTGTATATTACTTGCCTATGCTACTTACCATGGCTTTAAGCTTTATCAAATGGACGTGAAAAGTGCCTTCCTCAATGGACCAATCAACGAGGAGGTCTATGTTGAGCAACCTCCCGGCTTTGAAGATAGTGAGTACCCTAACCATGTTTATAAACTCTCTAAGGCGCTTTATGGGCTCAAGCAAGCCCCAAGAGCATGGTATGAATGCCTAAGAGATTTTCTTATCGCTAATGGCTTCAAAGTCGGCAAAGCTGATCCTACTCTCTTTACTAAAACAATTGCAAATGATTTGTTTGTATGCCAAATTTATGTTGATGATATCATATTTGGGTCTACTAACAAATCTACTTGTGAAGAGTTTAGTAGGATCATGATTCAAAAATTTGAGATGTCTATGTCGGGGACCATAATTAGGGGTACCCTCAAGGCGCCTAATTCTCAGCTGGTAACCCCCATCAGCATAAAGCTGCAAAGGCCTGATGGGTGCGATTAAGTCAGGGATCAATCCATACGAGTGACTCGATCACGCTTCGCCCGAGCCTAGCCTCGGCCAAGGGCAGCCGACCTCGAGGGACTTCCGTCTCGCCCGAGGCCCCCCTTTTTAACGGCGGACACATCTCCGGCTCGCCCGAGGCCTTGGCTTCGCTAAGAAGCAACCCTGACTAAATCGCCGCACCGACTGACCGAGTTGCAGGAGCATTTAACGCAAAGGTGGCCTGACACCTTTATCCTGACGCGCGCCCCCCGGCAGAGCCGAAGTGACCGTCGTCACTCCGTCGCTCCACTGACCGGTCTGACAGGACAGCGCCGCCTGCGCCACTCCGACTGCAGTGCCACTCGACAGAGTGAGTCTGACAGGCAGTCAGGCCTTGCCAAAGGCGCCATAGGAAACTCCGCTCCGCCCGACCCAGGGCTCGGACTCGGGCTAAGACCCGGAAGACGGCGAACTCCGTTCCGCCCGACCCAGGGCTCGGACTCGGGCTAAGACCCGGAAGACGGCGAACTTCGCTCCGCCCGACCCAGGGCTCGGACTCGGGCTAAGACCCGGAAGACGGCGAACTCCGCTCCGCCCGACCCAGGGCTCGGACTCGGGCTAAGACCCGGAAGACGGCGAACTCCGCTCCGCCCGACCCAGGGCTCGGACTCGGGCTAAGACCCGGAAGACGGCGAACTCCGCTCCGCCCGACCTCAGGGCTCGGACTCGGGCTCAGCCCCAGAAGACGACGAAACTCCGCTTCGCCCGACCCCAGGGCTCGGGCTCCGCCCTGGCCTCTGCCGAACGATCTCCGCCTCGCCCGACTCGGGGGCTCGGGCTCGACCTCGGCCACGGAAGACAGACTCGACCTCGGCTTCGAAGGAGCCCCCACGTCGCCCGACCTAGGGCACAGGCCCGCCACGTCAACAGGAAGCGCCATCATCATCCTACCTCGAGCCGACTCGGGTCACGGAGAACAAGACCGGCGTCCCATCTGGCTAGCTCCGCCAGATGGGCATTGATGGCGCCCCACAAGCTCTGTGACGACGGTGGCTCTCAGCTCTCTTACGAAAGCAGGGCGACGTCAGCAAGGACTCGACCGCTTCGACAGCTGTCCCTCCGCCAGGCTCCGTTGCTCCTTCGACAGCCACGACATCACGCCAGCAGGGTGCCAAGATCTCTCCGGCTGCCACATTGGCATGTACTTAGGGCGCTAGCTCTCCCTCCGCTAGACACGTAGCACTCTGCTACACCCCCCATTGTACACCTGGATCCTCTCCTTACGACTATAAAAGGAAGGACCAGGGCCTTCTTAGAAAAAGGTTGGCCGCGCGGGGACGAGGACGAGACAGGCGCTCTCTTGGGGCCGCTCGCTTCCCTCACCCGCGTGGACGCTTGTAACCCCCTACTGCAAGCGCACCCGACCTGGGCGCGGGACGAACACGAAGGCCGCGGGATCTCCACCTCTCTCACGCCCGTCTCCGGCCACCTCGCTTCTCCCCCCTTCGCGCTCGCCCACGCGCTCGACCCATCTGGGCTGGGGCACGCGGCACACTCACTCGTCGGCTCGGGGACCCCCCGGTCTCGAAACGCCGACAGTTGGCGCGCCAGGTAGGGGATCCCTCCGAAGGCAACCATCTTGGCATGCCGGAGGACGGTGATTTTCCTAGGCCGGTGCCTCGCGCCGACATCCCGCGGGAGCTAGCTGTGGTCCCCGTTCCGGCGGGGGGTCACGACCCACAACTCGAGCAAGTCCGCGGGGCGCAGGCCAGGCTCGACGAGGGAACAGGAGCGCTTGAGACGATCCACCGGGACGTCGGGCAGGTATGGGCGGGCCAACCCCCGGCCGGAGAAATACGTCACCTGCCCCAGGGTCTCTAGCACCGCGTCGCCAACGATGTCAGGGTCAGGCCGCCGCCCGCATCCAGCGGGGTTGGTCAGAACCTGGCAGCCGCAGCAGTGCTCCTCCGCGCGATGCCGGAGCCATCAACCACCGAGGGTCGGCGAATCCAGGGAGAGCTCAAGAATCTCCTGGAAGGCGCTGCGGCTCGACGGGCCGAGAGCACTGCCTCCCGAAGGCAGGGATATCCCTCGGAACCTCATGCCGCGACTTCCCGATTCATGCGGGAAGCCTCGGTCTACACCGGGCGCACGCGCAACACCGCGCCTGCGGCCCCGGGCCACCTCGGCAACGAGCACCACCGTCGCGATCGTCGGGCCCACCTCGACGAAAGGGTGCGCCGAGGCTACCACCCCAGGCGTGGGGGACGCTACGACAGTGGGGAGGATCGGAGTCCCTCGCCCGAACCACCCGGTCCGCAGGCCTTCAGTCGGGCCATCCGACGGGCGCCGTTCCCGACCCGGTTCCGACCCCCGACTACTATCACGAAGTACTCGGGGGAAACGAGACCGGAACTGTGGCTCGTGGACTACCGCCTGGCCTGCCAACTGGGAGGAACGGACGACGACAACCTCATCATCCGCAACCTTCCCCTGTTCCTCTCCGACACTGCTCGCGCCTGGTTGAAGCACCTGCCTCCGGGACAGATCTCCAACTGGGACGACTTGGTCCAAGCCTTCGCCGGAAATTTCCAGAGCACGTACGTGCGCCCCAGGAATTCCTGGGACCTCCGGAGCTGCCGGCAACAGCCGGGAGAGTCTCTCCGGGACTACATCCGGCGATTCTCGAAGCAGCGCACCGAGCTGCCCAACATCACCGACTCGGATGTCATCGGCGTGTTCCTCGCCGGCACCACCTGCCGCGACCTGGTGAGTAAGTTGGGTCGCAAGACCCCCACCAGGGCGAGCGAGCTGATGGACATCGCCACCAAGTTCGCCTCTTGCCAGGAGGCGGTCGAGGCTATCTTCCGAAAGGACAAGCAGCCCCAGGGCCGCCCATCGGAAGAGGCTCCCGAGGCGTCTACTCCGCGCGGCGCCAAGAAGAAAGGCAAGAAGAAGTCGCAATCGAAACGCGACGCCGCTGACGCGGACCTTGTCGCCGCCGCCGAGTACAAGAACCCTCGGAAGACCCCCGGAGGTGCTAACCTCTTCGACAAGATGCTCAAGGAGCCGTGCCCCTACCATCAGGGGCCCGTCAAGCACACCCTCGAGGAGTGCGTCATGCTTCGGCGCCACTTCCACAGGGCCGGGCCACCCGCAGAGGGTGGCAGGGCCCGCGACGACGACAAGAACGAAGATCACCAAGCAGGAGAGTTCCCCGAGGTCCGCGACTGCTTCATGATCTACGGTGGGCATGCGGTGAATGCCTCGGCTCGGCATCGCAAACAAGAGCGCCGGGAGGTCTGCTCGGTGAAGGTGGCGGCGCCAGTCTACCTAGACTGGTCCGACAAGCCCATCACCTTCGACCAGGCTGATCACCCCGACCACGTGCCGAGCCCGGGGAAATACCCGCTCGTCGTCGACCCCATCATCGGCGACGTCAGGCTCACCAAGGTCCTGATGGATGGGGGCAGCTGCCTCAACATCATCTACGCCGAGACCCTCAAGCTCCTGCGCGTCGATCTATCCTCCGTCCGGGCAGGCGCTGCGCCGTTCCACGGGATCATCCCTGGGAAGCGCGTCCAGCCCCTCGGACGACTCGACCTTCCCGTCTGCTTCGGAACGCCCTCCAACTTCCGAAGGGAGACCTTGACGTTCGAGGTGGTCGGGTTCCGAGGAACCTACCACGCGGTACTGGGGAGGCCATGCTACGCGAAGTTCATGGCCGTCCCCAACTACACCTACCTGAAGCTCAAGATGCCGGGCCCCAACGGGGTCATCACCGTCGGCCCCACATACAAACACGCGTTCGAATGCGACGTGGAGTGCGTGGAGTACGCCGAGGCCCTCGCCGAGTCCGAGGCCCTCATCGCCGACCTGGAGAACCTCTCCAAAGAGGTGCCAAACGTGAAGCGTCATGCCGGCAACTTCGAGCCAGCGGAGACGGTCAAGGCCGTCCCTCTCGACCCCAGTGGCGACACCTCCAAGCAGATCCGGATTGGTTCCGGGCTCGACCCCAAATAGGAAGCAGTGCTCGTCGACTTTCTCCGCGCAAACGCCGACGTCTTTGCGTGGAGACCCTCGGACATGCCCGGCATACCGAGGGATGTCGCCGAGCACTCGCTGGATATTCGGGCCGGAGCCCGACCCGTCAGGCAGCCTCTGCGCCGTTTCGACGAGGAGAAGCGCAGAGTTATAGGCGAGGAGATCCACAAGCTAATGGCAGCAGGGTTCATCAAAGAGGTATTCCATCCCGAATGGCTTGCCAACCCTGTGCTTGTGAGGAAGAAAGGGGGGAAATGGCGGATGTGTGTAGACTACACTGGTCTCAACAAAGCATGTCCGAAGGTTCCCTACCCTCTGCCTCGCATTGATCAAATCGTGGATTCCACTGCTGGGTGCGAAACCCTGTCCTTCCTCGATGCCTACTCAGGGTATCACCAGATCCGGATGAAAGAGTCCGACCAACTCGCGACTTCTTTCATCACGCTGTTCGGCATGTACTGCTATGTCACCATGCCGTTCGGTTTGAGGAATGCGGGCGCGACGTACCAGCGGTGCATGAACCATGTGTTCGGCGAACACATCGGTCGCACAGTCGAGGCCTACGTCGATGACATCGTAGTCAAGACAAGGAAGGCTTCCGACCTCCTCTCCGACCTTGAAGTGACATTCTGATGTCTCAAGGCGAAAGGAGTCAAGCTCAATCCTGAGAAGTGTGTCTTCGGGGTGCCCCGGGGCATGCTCCTGGGGTTCATCGTCTCCGAGCGAGGCATTGAAGCCAACCCGGAGAAGATCGCAGCCATCACCAGCATGGGACCCATCAAGGACTTAAAAGGCGTACAGAGGATCATGGGATGCCTCGCGGCCCTGAGCCGCTTCATCTCACGCCTCGGCGAAAGAGGTCTGCCTCTGTACCGCCTCTTAAGGAAGACTGAGTGTTTCGCTTGGACCCCTGAGGCCGAGGAAGCCCTCGGGAACCTGAAGGCGCTCCTTACAAAGGCGCCTGTCTTGGTGTCCCCAGCTGATGGAGAAGCCCTCTTGGTCTACGTCGCCGCCACCACTTAGGTGGTTAGCGCCGCGATTGTGGTCGAGAGGCAAGAGGAAGGGCATGCACTGCCCGTTCAGAGGCCAGTCTACTTCGTCAGCGAGGTACTGTCCGAGACCAAGATCCGCTACCCACAAGTTCAGAAGCTGCTGTATGCTGTGATTCTGACGAGGCGGAAGTTACGACACTACTTCGAGTCTCATCCGGTAACTGTGGTGTCATCCTTCCCCCTGGGGGAGATCATCCAGTGCCGAGAGGCCTCGGGCAGGATCGCAAAGTGGGTGGTGGAAATCATGGGCGAAACAATCTCGTTCGCCCCTCGGAAGGCCATCAAGTCCCAGGTGTTGGCGGACTTCGTGGCCGAATGGGTCGATACCCAGCTGCCGACGGCTCCGATCCAACCGGAGCTCTGGACCATGTTTTTTGACGGGTCGCTGATGAAGACAGGAGCCGGCGCGGGCCTACTCTTCATCTCGCCCCTCGGAAAGCACCTGCGCTACGTGCTACGCCTCCATTTCCCGGCGTCCAACAATGTGGCCGAGTACGAAGCTCTGGTCAACGGGTTGCGGATCGCCATCGGGCTAGGGGTCAGACGCCTCGATGCCCGCGGTGATTCGCAGCTCGTCATCGACCAAGTCATGAAGAACTCCCACTGCCGCGACCCGAAGATGGAGGCCTACTGCGATGAGGTTCGGCGCCTGGAAGACAAGTTCTTCGGGCTCGAGCTCAACCACATCGCTCGGCGCTACAACGAGACTGCGGACGAGCTGGCTAAAATAGCCTCGGGGCGAACGACGGTCCCCCCGGACATCTTCTCCCGGGATCTGCATCAACCCTCCGTCAAGATCGACGACGCGCTCGAGCCCGAGGCACCCTCGGCTCAGCCCGAGGCGCCCTCGGCTCGGCCCGAGGCGACCTCGGTTCAGCCCGAGGTGCCCTCGGCCCCCGAAGCCGAGGCACTGAACGTCGAGGAGGAGCAGAGCGGGGCCACACCTGATCGAAATTGGCAGGCCCCATACCTGCGGTATCTCCGCCAGGGAGAGCTACCCCTCGACCAAGCCGAGGCTCGGCGGGTAGCTCGACGCGCCAAGTCTTTCGTCTTGCTGGGCGATGAGGAGGAGCTCTACCACCGGAGCCCCTCGGGCATCCTCCAGCGATGCATCTCCATCGCCGAAGGCCAGGAACTCCTGCAAGAAATACACTCGGGGGCTTGCGGCCATCATGCAGCGCCTCGAGCCCTTGTCGGGAATGCCTTCCGGCAAGGCTTCCACTGGCCAACGGCGGTGGCTGACGCCACTAGAATTGTCCGCACCTGCGAAGGGTGCCAATTCTATGCGAAGCAGACCCACCTGCCCGCTCAGGCTCTGCAGACGATACCCATCACCTGGCCCTTCGCTGTATGGGGTCTGGACCTCGTCGGTCCCTTGCAGAAGGCGCCCGGGGGCTACACGCACCTGCTGGTCGCCATCGACAAATTCTCCAAGTGGATCGAGGTCCGACCCCTGAACAGCATCAGGTCCGAGCAGGCGGTGGCGTTCTTCACCAACATCATCCATCGCTTCGGGGTCCCAAACTCCATCATCACCGACAACGGTACCCAGTTCACCGGCAAAAAATTCTTGGATTTTTGCGAGGATCACCATATCCGGGTGGACTGGGCCACCGTGGCACATCCCATGTCGAATGGGCAAGTAGAGCGTGCCAACGACATGATTCTACAAGGGCTCAAGCCTCGGATTTACAACGGCCTCAACAAGTTCGGCAAGCGATGGATGAAGGAACTCCCCTCGGTGGTCTGGAGCCTAAGGACGACGTCGAGCCGAGCCACGGGTTTCACGCCGTTCTTCCTGGTCTACGAGGCCGAGGCCATCTTGCCCACTGACCTGGAATACGGCTCCCCGAGGACGAGGGCCTACACCGATCAAAGCAACCAAGCTAGCCGAGAAGAATCACTGGACCAGCTGGAAGAGGCTCGGGACAAGGCCTTACTACTCTCGGCGCGGTACCAGCAGTCCCTGCGACGCTACCACGCCCGAGGGGTCCGGCCCCGAGACCTCCAGGTGGGCGACCTGGTGCTTCGGCTGCGGCAAGACGCCCGAGGGAGGCACAAACTCACGCCCCCCTGGGAGGGGCCATTCGTCATCGCCAAAGTTCTGAAGCCCGGAACATACAAGCTGGCCAACAATCAAGGCGAGATCTACGACAACGCTTGGAACATCAAACAGCTACGTCGCTTCTACCCTTAAGATGTTTTCAAGTTGTTCATATACCTCGCACCCACACAAAGTTTAGTCATCAAGGAAGGGTCGGCCTTGCCTCGGCAAAGCCCGACCCTCCCTCGAGGGCTAAAAGGGGGGAGACCCCCTCTGCGTCGAAATTTTCCTCGAAAAAGGATCTCTTTTTAGCAGAATTTCTTTCGTGCTTTTTGACTACTTCGAAAAGCGGATCCTGGAAACGACGGAGTACATGTAAGCAGCCAAGGCTGACCGAGCCGAGGGACTCCTACGCCTCCGGGATACGGATACCTCACTCATCACCTTCTGCGATAAGTAACTCGCGTTCGGATAAAGTGATTCCGCGGATCGAACAAGTCTTCACGTTCGGAAGCTCTTCTGCCGAGGCGGTCCTTCAAGCCTTCTCGACCGAATCGGTGACAGGGCCTCATGGACGGGCGAAAGTACGCGTAAGCGGCAAGGCCGACCGAGCCGAGGGACTCCCACGCCTCTGGGATACGGATACCTCACTCGTCACCTTCCGCGACAAGCAACTCGCGCCCACGCAAACATCCCTGTTACCGACGGAAAGTCCAGATGCTCGAAATAAGAGGAAAGGAGACGCGGCTTTACAACACAGCGAGGGTGTGTTTTCTGGCCCCGGCGGCCGCAGAAGGCACACGCTACAAGACAATCTGATCCTGCAGGCTCGGGTCTTCACGCTGAAGGGGGCTGTAGCACCCTCGGCATCGACGACGCCTTCAGCGAGGTCCGACCCAGCCTCGGACGGCGACGCGGTCCAGGGACTTCTCCGGGAATCCGGCCCGAGCAGGCGGCTCGGCCGGTTACCCCTGGGGCCTCGACCAAGCATTTTCCAAGGGCGCCAGCCCGACCCGAGGCCTCGGCTGATCGACTCCGGCGCCGGCCCCGCTGGCGGGCAACCCGGTTAGGCTCCGGCCAACCAGGTTCCCATTTTCGAGCCAACTCCGCCTCTGTTCGTACTGATATCGCTACCCCTGGCCTCGGCTCATCGAAGAGCGGCCAAGGGGTCCCTTTAACTAAGCTAGTGGAGCCTCAGACAACAAGGCCGATCGAGCCGAGGGATTCCTACGCCTCCGGGATACGGATACCTCACTCGTCACCTTGACACGGGGCGACTCATGCTTGGTGAAGCGGTTCAGATAATCAACAGGCGAGACTTAGTGCTCGAAAATGAGGAAAAAACACGGCTCCGTGCCGAAATTACATACATGTTCAGGCCTCGACAGCCACAATGAACAAAAACACTGGCATTCGAATTGCCATTACAAATGGAACTCCGGTTCCCCCTCCGAAGGTACGAACAACCCCACTCCGAGGGGGAAGGCCTGCGGAGCAACGGAAGGCCGGCGAACGGCGCGCCGTCACCTGCTCCAGCAGCGGCGACGACGACGACTTCTGCTCCGGGGGGTCGAACAGCGGCAGCACTGACCTCAGGGCGGGTGCTGCTACCAGGAGGCCCCCGCCCATGCCGAAACTCGTAAGGCAAGGACGGGCAGAAGGCCGTAGAGTTGGAGGTCAGCCCGTGGCCGGCCCTGGCTATCACGCCGGCGGAAGAACCTCTTCCAGCTGCCGTGGCGGACGCCGGCGCCGCAAGCGGCTCCGAAGCCACTCGCGTCCGAAAGCCGGGCACGCTGCAGCTGTCAGCGCCACGGACAACAACCGCTCCTCCCCCCATCACTGAGTGAAGGAGCGGGCCGCCGCCCACGCGGGGGCCGACCTCAACTCGGCGCACTCCCCTCCCCAGCCCTGGTGATGAAAATCCTTGAGGCTGAGGGAGGGGCAGAGGCCGCAGCCCGGCTCGCTTTCCCCCACCATCAAGCCGGAGGTCACCATCCTGGGTGACCGCCGGTGGGGGGGTGCGACCGGGCTGCATGATGAAAATCCTTGAAGCCGAATGATGGCTGAAAGGTACCAACTCCCACGGAGTTGCGTTCCTCCAACGAGGAGGCGGAAAGACGGCGGATACCCCCCATCCGGGGGCTTGGAAGATGGAAAGACACGACACATAAGGGAGGAAGAAGACATGGTTGCCTTCCGAAAGGGGTCGCCCTCCTTTTAAAGGCGACTCTCCCTACGTGCGCCCCCAAACGCCACGGGCCGAGTCTTCTCCAACACGCTCCAAGGCCCTCCCCTGCGGCGCGGGGGCTGGGTCCCGCATGTCATGCAAACCGGCTCAGAGCAGAAGAAGCCAAACCGCCGCGCGTGGTGCACGCAACCGCCCAGCGGTTACAAGCGACCCCCCACTTTTGCCCAGACCAACGGGCGGAAGGGGCGGGCAGCCATGCAGGCGGCATGCAACCGCGCCAGGTGGACGCGCTTCTTCGACTTCTGACACGCCAGCTTGGAGGCCCAGGCCCACGCGTCACGCAACCAGCGCGCCAGTTGCTGCATGCAAGCAACCGCACCGCCACTTGTACCACCGTCGCACCTCTTCGGTTGCGGAGCCTATGCCGCGACTCGAGGCGACCCAGCGCACGACCCAGCAGCGCCAGCCTGGCGCAACGGTCAATGCGGCCGAAAGTGGGCCGACAGTAATGACGGTGGCAGGCGGGCGGGAGCAGCGGTCACGTCGTCAGCCAGGCTCACGTCCCATCCGGGGACAGCAAGAGAGCCTCCTCCCACGGCGTGAAGACGGTGCGCCCGTGACCCGTTCCTCGAACGGCTCGCGCACGCGCAACGGCCGCCCCGCCAACCACTCGCCCCGTCGCATTAACTCCACGGCGGGATAGGCGGCGCCCCTCACAGGAGAAGCGGGCGACGCTTCGCCTTCGCCGTAATAACCGCGCCAAAAAGGTACGTCGCGTCATTCGATTTCGTATCCTTTTCCTTTTTCCTCTTTCTCTATCTCTTGCAACAGGGACCGGGAAAGGGGGATACCCCGAAAAGGATCCTTCTCTGTGAAGGAACCGGGCTCCGAGCCCCCCCTACTGATCAGAGGTTCGAAGGCTGGCCCTCCGAGGGGTTCAACAGTCGCCTCAGATCGCGTGGGCCCGACACCCACTACTGGTCAGGGGTTCGAAGGCCAGCCCCCCGAAGGGCTCCATGGCCGCCTCAGGCTACTCGGGCTCTGCGCCCGTTACTGATCAGGGGTTCGAAGGCTGGCCCCCGAAGGGTTCACAGTCGCCTCAGACGCCGAGCGAGGGATGACCAGGGGTACGTTCGATACATAACCGAGGCTCGGGCTGCGCTCCCGAGGTACCCTAGGACATTTCCGAGACCAGCGGGAGCGATCTTGTAACGGAATCCCATCGGAGGGAGGCATCGAGCCCTCGGACCCCGTCGCCAGGGGACCGGGTCCGGCAGATCACCCGCAGGTACTTTTGGGCGTGCCTCTGGGCCCCTAGCCGACCCCCAACGAACGGGGCACGGACGTCCACTCGGATCACCCGCTTGCAGCTCACCGGAGACACCATGTTCGGTGCCCATCGAGGGTAACATGGCGCTCTCCCCCCTCCTCCTTGCGGAAAGGCGACGCAGGGGCGTATGTAAAAAAGCCGAGTTTGTCCCTGATCGTCCTCTCGCCCTGTGCGGAGGCTCGGGGGCTGCTCTCGCAAACCCGGCTCCGGCCAAACCGTTGACAGCGTCAACATACCAGCCCGAGAGCTTGGGCCCCGACCGTGCACCCGGGCTACGGCCAGTTCGCATGAGGGAACAACCAGACCAGCCGAAGCATTACGCAAGGCATTAAGACCTCGAAGGAGTGAAATCACTCCTCCGAGGCCTCGGGGGCTACACCCGGCGGGTGCGCTCGCGCGCACCCACCGGAACAAAATGCAACCGAGAAAGGCTGGTCCCCTTGCAAAAAAGTGCGACGAAAGCCTCCAAGCGAGTTCTAACACTCCCTTCGAGGCTCGGGGGCTACTGTCGGGGACCATAATTAGGGGTACCCTCAAGGTGCCTAATTCTCAGCTGGTAACCCCCATCAGCATAAAGCTGCAAAGGCCTGATGGGTGCGATTAAGTCAGGGATCAGTCCATACGAGTGACTCGATCACGCTTCGCCCGAGCCTAGCCTCGGCCAAGGGCAGCCGACCTCGAGGGACTTCCGTCTCGCCCGAGGCCCCCCTTTTTAACGGCGGACACATCTCCGGCTCGCCCGAGGCCTTGGCTTCGCTAAGAAGCAACCCTGACTAAATCGCCGCACCGACTGACCGAGTTGCAGGAGCATTTAACGCAAAGGTGGCCTGACACCTTTATCCTGACGCGCGCCCCCCGGCAGAGCCGAAGTGACCGTCGTCACTCCGCCGCTCCACTGACCGGTCTGACAGGACAGCGCCGCCTGCGCCACTCCGACTGCAGTGCCACTCGACAGAGTGAGTCTGACAGGCAGTCAGGCCTTGCCAAAGGCGCCATAGGAAACTCCGCTCCGCCCGACCCAGGGCTCGGACTCGGGCTAAGACCCGGAAGACGGCGAACTCCGCTCCGCCCGACCCAGGGCTCGGACTCGGGCTAAGACCCGGAAGACGGCGAACTCCGCTCCGCCCGACCCAGGGCTCGGACTCGGGCTAAGACCCGGAAGACGGCGAACTCCGCTCCGCCCGACCCAGGGCTCGGACTCGGGCTAAGACCCGGAAGACGGCGAACTCCGCTCCGCCCGACCCAGGGCTCGGACTCGGGCTAAGACCCGGAAGACGGCGAACTCCGCTCCGCCCGACCTCAGGGCTCGGACTCGGGCTCAGCCCTAGAAGACGACGAAACTCCGCTTCGCCCGACCCCAGGGCTCGGGCTCCGCCCTGGCCTCTGCCGAACGATCTCCGCCTCGCCCGACCCGGGGGCTCGGGCTCGGCCTCGGCCACGGAAGACAGACTTGACCTCGGCTTCGGAGGAGCCCCCACGTCGCCCGACCTAGGGCACAGGCCCGCCACGTCAACAGGAAGCGCCATCATCATCCTACCCCGAGCCGACTCGGGTCACGGAGAACAAGACCGGCGTCCCATCTGGCTAGCTCCGCCAGATGGGCAATGATGGCGCCCCACAAGCTCTGTGACGACGGCGGCTCTCAGCTCTCTTACGGAAGCAGGGCGACGTTAGCAAGGACTCGACCGCTCCGACAGCTGTCCCTCCGCCAGGCTCCGTTGCTCCTCCGACAGCCACGACATCACGCCAGCAGGGTGCCAAGATCTCTCCGGCTGCCACATTGGCATGTACTTAGGGCGCTAGCTCTCCCTCCGCTAGACACGTAGCACTCTGCTACACCCCCATTGTACACCTGGATCCTCTCCTTACGACTATAAAAGGAAGGACCAGGGCCTTCTTAGAAAAAGGTTGGCCGCGCGGGGACGAGGACGAGACAGGCACTCTCTTGGGGCCGCTCGCTTCCCTCACCCGCGTGGACGCTTGTAACCCCCTACTGCAAGCGCACCCGACCTGGGCGCGGGACGAACACGAAGGCCGCGGGATCTCCACCTCTCTCACGCCCGTCTCCGGCCACCTCGCTTCTCCCCCCTTCGCGCTCGCCCACGCGCTCGACCCATCTGGGCTGGGGCACGCGGCACACTCACTCGTCGGCTCGGGGACCCCCCGGTCTCGAAACGCCGACAGTCTATGATCGGGGAGTTGAAGTATTTCTTAGGATTTCAAGTCAAGCAACTCTAAGAGGGTACCTTCATCAGCCAAACGAAGTACATTCAAGACATACTCACCAAGTTTGGGATGAAGGATGCCAAGCCCATCAAGACACCCATGGGAACTAATGGGCATCTCGACCTCGACACGGGAGGTAAATCCGTAGATCAAAAGGTATATCGGTCGATGATAGGATCTTTACTCTATTTATGTGCATCTCGACCGGATATTATGCTTTCCGTATGCATGTGTGCAAGATTCCAAGCCGATCCTAAAGAAGTTCACCTTAGGGCCGTAAAACGAATCTTGAGATATTTAGTTTATACTCCTAAGTTTGGTCTTTGGTACCCCAGGGGATCCACTTTTGATTTACTTGGATATTCAGATTCTGATTGGGCAGGGTGTAAAATTGATAAAAAGAGCACATCAGGGACTTGCCAGTTCTTGGTAAGACCTCTGGTGTCTTGGGCTTCAAAGAAACAAAATTCTGTAGCTCTTTCTACCACCGAAGCCGAGTACATTGCCGCAGGCCATTGTTGCGCGCAATTGCTTTGGATGAGGCAAACCCTTAGGGACTATGGTTACAAATTGACCAAAGTTCCTCTTCTATGTGATAATGAGAGTGCAATCCGCATGGCGGATAATCCCGTTGAGCACAGTCGCACTAAGCACATAGTCATTCGGTATCACTTTTTGAGGGATCACCAACAACGGGGGGATATCAAGATTGCATATATTAACACCAAAGAACAATTAGCCGATATCTTTACCAAGCCACTAGATGAGAAAACATTTACCAAACTAGGCATGAGCTAAATATTCTTGATTCTAGGAATTTTGATTGATATTTTGCACACATAGCTCATTTATACCTTTGATCATCTCTCTTTCATGTGCTATGACTGATGTATTCTTCAAGTGTATTTTATGCTAAGTCATAGATTGAAAGGGGAATGGAGTCTTCGGCGAAGACAAGGCTTCCACTCCACTCCATCGAATTATTCATCCTTCGCCGTCACTCCACACTGCTCTCCAATTTGGTAATAATCTTCACTCATATATTATATTATTTGCCAAAGAGAGAGAAAGTATAAGGGCTTATATTTCACTCACAAGTATCCGTTTTTGGCGATTCATGCCAAAGGGGGAGAAAGTATTGGCCCAAAGCAAAAGGACCGCACCACCACCAATTTCAAAAATGTAGTCTTTCAAATTTGTATTAAATGAAGGTTTTTCTATTGGTATCTTATTTTTAATAAAATTTTCAAATTGGTATAATCCCTTTCAAAATTAATATCTAAAACCCTCTTGAACACTAAGAGGAGAATTTGATTGAGGGGGAGTTTTGTTTAGTCAAAGGAAAAGCATTTGAAACAGGGGGAGAAAATTTCAAATCTTGAAAATGCTTCTCAAAATCTTATTCATTTACCTTTGACTATTTACAAAAAAACTTTGAAAAGAATTTCCAAAAAGAATTTGCAAAAACAAAACAAGTGGTGCAAGCGTGGTCCAAAATGTTAAATATGAAGAAAGCATCCATGCATATCTTATGAAATGTATATTGGTTTAATTCCAAGTAACCTTTGCACTTACATTATGCAAACTAGTTCAATTCTGCACTTACATATTTGCTTTGGTTTGTGTTGGCATCAATCACCAAAAAGGGGGAGATTGAAAGGGAAATAGGCTTACACCTTTTCCTAAATGATTTTGGTGGTTGAATTGCCCAACACAAATAATTGGACTAACTAGTTTGCTCTAGATTATAAGTTCTACAGGTGCCAAATGTTCAACACAAACCAATAAAAAGTCCAAGAAAGGGTTCAAATAAAAAAAACAAAAGACAACCGAAGGCAGCCCTCGTCTGGCGCACCGGACAGTGTCCGGTGCACCACCGGACAGTGTCCGGTGCACCACCGGACAGTGTCCGGTGCACCAGGGAGCTCAACTCCAAACTTGCCACCTTCGGAAATTCGGGGAGGCCGCTCCGCTATAATTCACCGGACTGTCCGGTGTAGCATCGGACTGTCCGGTGTGCCAAGTGGAGCAACGGTCGCCAGCGCAATGGTCGAGTGCAACGGTCGGCTGACAACGCTACAGTGCGCGGACTGCGCGCGCAAAGTCAGAGCAGGCGCAGATGGCACACTAGACAGTGAACAGTGCCTGTTTGGTGCACCACCGGACTGTCCAGTGGCCCCACAAGTCAGAGCTCCAACGGTCGAACCCTAACGGTTGGGTGACGTGGTTGGCGCACCGGACTGTCCGGTGCGCCCTTCGACAGCAGCCTGCCCCAACGGTTGAATTGGTGGTTGGGGGCTATAAATACCCCCAACCACCTCCACTCCAACCATCCAAGCATTCACTACTCCTCATTCAATACAAGAGCAATACACAACACTCCAAGACACAAATCAAAGCCCCCGATCAAATCAAAGTCCCCAATTCAACTCTAGTTCTTAGGACTTGTGAGAAGATCGGCTTGTGTTCTTTTGTTGTTCTTGTTGCTTGGTTGGCTTTCTTCTTCCTCTATTCTTGTTCCCAAGATAATTGTAATCGAAGCAAGGACACCAAGTTGTGGTGGTCCTTGTAGTGGACTTAGTGTCCCGTTTGATTGAGAAGAGAAGGTCACTCGGTCTAGGTGATCGTTTGAGAGAGGGAAAGGGTTGAAAGAGACCCGGTCTTTGTGACCACCTCAAAGGGGAGTAGGTTTGCAAGAACCGAACCTCGGTAAAACAAATCACCGTGTCATCCGCTCTTATTTGCTTGAGATTTGTTTTCACCCTCTCTTTCGGACTCGATTATATTTCTAACACTAACTCCGACTTGTAGTTGTGCTTAAACTTCATAAATTTCAGATTTGCCTATTCACCCCCCTCTAGGCGACTTTCAACACATTAATTCCAGCACATTGGTAGAGCATTGCAAGCACCAAAAGCCTAGTGAGGAGATTAGAGAATCTTAATCCCGCATTTGTTCCTCATTAGCGCTAGCGAGAGCCACCTAGAGCACACACCACTTGCATTAGGCTTCTCTTGGTCAAGCGAAAGTCTACGACTTGTTACTCTTGGTGATCGGCATCACCTAGACGGCTTGGTGGCGTTAGGAGCTCGGTGATCACCGTTGAGATCTTGTTGGTGACCCGACTCAAGTTTGTAAGTGGTCGTGAGGGATCCACCGCGCCGGAGTGGCAAAGGATCATCTCGTAGTGAGCACTTGGTTCTTGTGAGGACCAAGGGGGAGTGATACCCTTGCGCGGGTGCTCCAACGAGGACTAGTGGAGAGTGCCGACTCTTCGATACCTCGGGAAAAATTGGAGGAGTCTTCTAAACCTTGCTTTACATTCCGCACTTAATTCAAGCATTTTACATTGTGTATTTGTTTAGCAAGTATTTGAAGTATTGTCTTAGCATTGTTGTATTTTTAGTATTATTATCTTAGTGCTAGTTGTTGGGGTGAAGTTGGGCTCTTGCTTAGCTCTTGCTTAGGTTTTAATTAGTGTTGATTTTTAGAAAAGCCCAATTCACCCCCCTCTTGGGCATCGTGATCCTTTCAGTTCCAATAGCTATCTGACGTGGACACACATTGGATGTGTCTGATTGGTGCACTGGAGTATCCTGTGAAATTTGTCTTGCTTCCAACGATTAGTTTTGACTTGGAGTCTATATGTACCACCCTAAGAACATCTCCAAGAGGACACTAAAACCAATGCGAAAATCTGTTTTGGCCGAAAACTTAAAAATTTATTCGTCCAACAATTCCTCTTTCCTTTCCCCAAATTACCAGCATCCCTCATTCCAGCTCTAATCTCCCTCAAATATATGCGAGGGAACATCGTCCCCAATCCACCTCCACGCGCTACCATCCTCCTCGCCTCCTCTCGCTTGGGCCATGTCGCGCTTCATCCTCGGTGCCACCCCGATCGCCGCAACGATTGGGAGCCTGGCCTCTTCTCTATCGGATTTGCCCACCTCTTCTTCTCTGTCGGCGGTTGTAGTCCCCGCAGCGGTCACTAGTCACCTCGCCTCCATCCACGTGCAGTCGTGCACTCGGTTCTCCTCGAGTCCAACGCGATGGTCACACTAGCCTCCTTCCTCATCAGCCACCCAGGAGCTCAACGTGAATGTGTGATGCAACAACTTAAATGCGTGATGTAGCCACGCCATGGGGATGATGGCTTGGCCTTTTAAAGTTTTAAGAACTACTCCCTCCGATTTTTTATATGACGTTGTTTAATACAAAATTGAACGGTGCAGCGACATATATATCGGAACGGAGGTAGTACTTATTAGCATTGTGATGTGAGTTTAGTATTTTTAGCGGAATTTTTTCCATCAATTAATCCCCAATATAATGTTTTGGAGAATAATTTTTTAGCAAGCTTTTGGAGTTGCTCTAACTAGTTATTTGAGATGTGTGGAAGATGAGAAACATTAGTAGAGAGTTGAGACTATATTTATATAGCTCTAGAAACCCAACTATTCAAGTGAATAAATATCACTCTGTGATTAGTGCATGTACTTCACGTGAAGAACTAGAGCGTCGTTTGCATTTGAGACGGCTCGAGGCTATTTATAAAGTTACCTTACCGAGAGTTTAGCCCTCTCATGAACGTTCTCTTATGTGGGGCTTCAACGAGGATTAGTGGAAAGCATGGGCGCTTTTCAATACCTCGATAAATGTTGGCATGTCAACAAAAGTTTGTATCTATATCGTATTTAAGCTTCAACATCTATAGATGTTGCCTTGATTATATATTTTACTCCCTCTGTTCCAGTATATAAGGCGTAACCACCTCTAGTTCAAAGACCAAGAAATATATTTAATTCTCTCTATACCACTACATCGATGTACGTGTGCATAGGGAGAGCACGCCTTATATTATGGGACAAGAACATAAGTTGTTATGCCTTATATTCTGTGACGGATGGAGTATCTTATTAGCTTAGTAATAGATCAGTGGATAGGTTTGGAACACTAGTAGAAAAGAGCTCTAAGGTGGCGGCACGCAGAAATTTATACTGGCGGTTTCAGTTACAGCACGACAGTGAAAAAACAGGTGGGCCCGTCTTAACGAACCGGCAGTGTAAATATATATACACTGACGGTTCACTTAACAGAACCGTCAGTGTAAAGGATGCATTTACACTGGCGGCTATATTAAGTAAACCGCCAGTGGAAATATCATATACACTGACGGCTATATAAAGTGCACCGTCAGTGTAAAGGATGTATATACACTGGCGGCTGTATAAAGTACGCCGCTAGTGGAAATATCATATACACTGGCGGCTATATAAAGTGCACCGTCAGTGTAAAGGATGTATATACACTGGCGGCTGTATAAAGTACACCGCCAGTGGAAATATCATATACACTGGCGGCTGTATAAAGTGTACCGTCAGTGTAAAGGATATATATACACTGGCGGCTGTATAAAGTACACCGTCAGTGTAAAGGATGTATATACACTGGCATTCACTTATTGAAACCGTCAATACATTGCATGAATAATCGGTACCAGAGAGGATTCTGTACCCCAATACATTGCGTGATTACTCAGTGATCGGTACCCCAATACATTGCATCAATACCAAAGAGGTGATCAATACATCTGAGATAAACAATATATCACTAACTACTTCATTACATCTAACTACTTCATTACATACACTACATCATTGATATTCCAGCAGCGATCCAATCTCTCAAATATGTCATTTCTAGACTTGCATTTACAACGTAATCGGCTTGGCCATGCGAACTACTCCCTGATCCTCCTATGTGGCCTCGGTCCAACAAATAGTTATGCAAAGCAAAACAAGCAATTATAATCTTCACTTGCATGCTTCTTTCGTAAAATGGGAGTCCTCATAGCACATGCCACCTTGATTTGAGTAGTTCAAAAGCCCGTACAACTACATTACGTAGACTCGAGTGGTGGAAATTAAACTTTTCCTGCACACTCTCTACTCCTGTTTGATTAAAATCTTCTAAGTGATGTCTCTGATTCCGATATGGTGGCAAGTAACCTTCGCGAATTGAGTAACCCGCATCCACTAGATAATACCTCCCTGTACAAAAAATAAACCCAGAAAAAGATTTACTACATCGTAATGCATGTATTCAATGGCGCCAACAAAACATGCATGACACCATACCTGCTGGTGGGTGTGGATTGTTCGCTTCTCCCATACAACTCCTGAGCACTGCCATGTCATGGCAAGAACCAGGCAACCCAGCACCTACAAAAGTGAACCGCATATCCATGTCCACTATAGCTAATACATTGTAGCTAGGCCACCCTTTTCTATTTATGTGTTCAAGCCTCGACTCATGACATACATGAGCTGGAATGTGTGTTCCATCTAAGGCTCCTATGCACCCATCAAAGAAAGGGGCATAACGTCTAAGCTTGTTATGCACTTTAGAAAATGTTGGATCCTTGGGACATAGTGGTTTGTGCAAAACTATACAGTGCATATGCCACCATAGCCATTTTTCTATGGCTGGTATCCAAAGACCTTTCAAATCTGTCTCTAATTTGTCGTGTTGCTTGTTGTGTCCCACATGCCCATAAGAATATCCCTAATGCTTCACATGACTCCACCTCTTGTGTTGACCTTAACCCATGATACCTCACTAAAGTATCATGCAATTCTCTAAAAGAATCTGGAGTCATACGAAAATTGTCGTGACACCTCCTGGAGTCCCTCATATTAAGTTCCACCCATTGTCGTCCTGTCACGTGCGGCAATGGAGTATGAAGATTGATCATAGGAGCAAGAGTATACGAACTAGAAGCGAAAGCAACTAGAACCGCCGCTGCACCAGCTTGTTGTAATATGTTGGAGCTATCATCACTTGTCGTGTCGCTATGGCTGGAGTCTTCTACACTACTCATCTCGGAGTTACCTACATTTAACAGAAATGCAATACTCACTGATTTGATTATAGACCATTCAAAACAGAAATACAATACTTAACATACAATGTTATAAAACTAAAGTGCACAAGCACATAATATAAATTGAACTACAATATGTCCGCAAACATCAAATAATACCAGAGTGATTACAACACACACATTCAAAACTAGACGGGAAAACTTAACAGTGTATTAAAGCATTATTACAACACCACACAGACAAGCTACTTGTTATTAATATGATTCCATTGGAACCTAATCCAATGGAGGCGCCCCTCTTTGTTTGTCAGTTGAAGAAAAAACTTCCTATTTATATCGTTTTTGCAAAGAATATTTGCCATGCAGTACAAATCAGAGTCATCTTCAATTCCATCTTCCTTTAAGAGTCGCACAACCTCGACAACTTCTTTGTTTCCACGATTAAGAGTCTTCTTCAAGTCCAGCTGGCTTCTGATGCTAATGCAATCAGAAATATTAGCAATGTGATCTTCCAAACTCATCCTTTTTGCCTTAGGGGGCTATCCACTGTGGCTTCTCTGATCCTTTTGGACGAGCAACCCACACCATCATCAGGAGTACCGCGGCTGCCATAGCTTCGCAAGGGTTCACGGACACCTCCAGTACTGTTGATTTGGCCGAGCACGAGGAGTCTGCAGAAAAGGCTAAGGCAATGGCCGTAAAGATAAAGATCCCAACTAAGGCAGATTATAAAAATGTGCCTAAACATTATGTGTCGGCCAGACCTCTACTAACTCTTGAGAAACTGAGGAAGGTCCCTGCTGGTATTAATAGGTTATATGACTGGTACATGCATGCATCATCAGTTGGCATTGACACCATTAGTGTGGATATACCAGACCATGCTTTTATTGGTTCGGACCAAAAGGCCTTTCTTGCATTTGAAGATATGTGGTTAATGATGAACCTTCAGAAACTCGACGTGCAACTTGTGACTCTGTTTGCACTGTAAGTGTCGCTCATATTTCCACATCTATGTGTTATTAATTTTCAATATCTGACACACGCATGTGTGACTTGTAGAATGCAACATGACCAACAAGAGATCATGTACGGTACCAAGCCCGATGCTAATGCCGGTAAAAGGATTGGGTATCTGAACCCAATACTGATATGTGAGGAAAGCCACACTTTCAGAATCAGCAAAGACAATGAAGTGTTAAAGGGAAAGACAGACGAAGAAGTTGAGCATTGCATAAATAGTATGAAGAATGATTTTGAAGCAAGATACGCCACCTACATAGCAAATGCAATGCTTAAATTTCAAGACAGGGAAGCTATAATGGCCCCCTACAACTTTAAGTAAGTGTGATTTTGCATAAAAATAATAATTTCAATACACATGCATCATAAATTAATTTGATTCGTACAGGGACCATTGGATATGCTTCCTCATTTATCCTAAGGTTGGAAAGGTGCTGGTGCTCGACTCCTTGAACTATGACCCTTCAACCTATGCAAAATTCCTTAGTATCTTAGAGCAGTAAGTCTTTTCTATGCATGCATGCATACTTATATCGTTGAGAAAATTTTGAAATAATATGGAGATTCTACTTGAGATCACAGAGCATTTAGGTTCTATAAGAATAAAGGTGGAAAGTACGACAAGACCAAAAAATGTGTTCCACTAGACATCCATCATCACTGGCCGGTAAGTATGTGAATTTATGAATACATATCATACACAATGCTGCAACTAAATAACCAATCTCTCCTGTTATGTATGTAGTGCTATAAGCAACCACAAGGATCGGTCCTATGTGGGTTCTATGCGTGCGAGTTTATGAGAATGAACGAACGATACATCACAAACCCTAGCAAGGTATTATTAGTAATAGTCATGTTTGTATTTGTAAATTAACGATGCAAATGTGAATAGATGATGTTTATAAGCTTCCTTTACAGGAATTTCAAAAAGGAAATCTGGAGAACTTGACCGAAGCTGCATTGTATGGTATAGTTGAAGACCTATGCACATTCATATTAAAAGAGGTCATTCCAGCTGAAGGGAAATATCACGACGCTTCCAGTACATTAGCTATGCCAGAGTTTAGAATATTAACAGAAGTTAGTAGACTATCTCTTAAACGAGATAGTTACTAGCTAGAGCATAGGTGAAAACTTATATGTTCAGTTTTGATGTATAGAATGTATCGAATTTAATTAAGTTTTGATTGATTGAAAATATATAGTTGTAAACAGAAAAATATGTGTTGTAAACAATATATTGTAAACAGATCTGTGTATAAAATTCAGTTTTGATGTATAAAATTCAGTTTTGTTTGAAATGGTAAGCAGACCGTTAGTGCTAATATTATTTTCATTGGCGAGCTGCTAAATAAAACCGCCAGTGATAATAATGTTTCCACAGGCGTTTTCTTAAGCAGTCCGCCAGTGAAAATTCAGTTTTGTTTGAAAATTTGAAAAAAGGCAGGAAACTTATACTGGCGGGAAGCTAAAGAAAACCACCAATGATAATAATCTTTCCACTGGCGGTGTCTTAAGCAGCCCACCTGTGAAAATGATGTTTCCACATGCGGTTTCTTAAGCAAACCGCCAGTGCTAAATATATTTACACTGGCGGGCTACTTAAGAAAACCGCCAGTGCTAATAATAGCACTGACGGTTTTCTTAAGAAACTGCATGTGAAGACAACATTTTCATAGGCGGGCTGCTTAAGACACCGCCAGTGCTAATGATATTTACACTGGCAGGCTGCTAAAGAAAACCGCCAGTGATAATAATATTTCCACATGCGGTTTCTTAAGCAAACCGCTAGTGCTAATGATATTTACACTGGCGGGCTGCTAAATAAAACCACCAGTGCTAATGATATTTACACTGGCGGTTGGCAAACAACCGCCTGTGAAAAAGACCGATTTCTACTGGCCCCTAGCACTGGCGGCACTGAAAAACGCTAGTGCAAATAGCTCTAGGACCGCCATTATAGAGCTTCTGTGTACTAGTGGAACATATGTTACATAACTCCTTTTACGATAGGATAACAACACTTAGTTAAAACTGCAGTTGCAATGCTTGGTTATTCACATACATTTTGATCAGAGGCCATATATTGGCAAATAAATTTAGATTGACTAATTCATCTCATCTCAGACGTCACGTAATTAGAGCGAACCACTTAACCTCACGATATGGTCCAACTCAAAACTTATAGATCCCACTCAGGACTTGTTCGGTTAGCTCCCAATCCATATGGATTGAGTGGGATTGGATGAGTTTAAATCCTAAGCAAGTTAAAGTTTTTTTTAAATTTTTTCCAATCTCATCTAATCTATGTATAATGGGAATAACCGAACAAGTCCTCGCATGACTATTCGTGACTTTGCACTGCATCAATGCAAAAATTCAAGATAACATCACATGCCATCTCAAGTTCGTGTCATAACTCCACATGGGTTCGAGGCGCAAACCCAAGAAATCGTCCATCCAGTGGTTCTGAGAACCAAACTACATACCAAACTGAACAGTGGCTGCTACCAAGTCTGAAATCCAAAGTTGTTGCCTAGTGCCTAGTGCAGGGCTGCACAGCGGCTTGCGTGCCGCAGCACAAGGTAATTTACCAAAGATTTTTCCTATATTATATTAATGTATTCTTTAATAATATAATAGTTTAATACTCCCTCCGTTTTCCGACATTTATAGTCTCCTAGGTTTTTTTTTATCTTTCGAACTAAAATACGATAAATAAAAAACAAAGAGAATAGTTTAATACCCCCTCCGTTTTCCTCTATTATATTAATTTACTAGACGTACGTCTATTATTTCAAGATGCAACTGTCATACATTATGTCTTCGGCCGGTCGGTCTATAAAATACTATAAATCTGGTTATAAAAAAGCGTAATAAAAAAACAAAAGATAGATGATTTAACACGGTCTTTAAAAGAGAGCTATAGATAGATCGCATGTGCTGCCTAATAATTATTCACTTGATCAAAACCTTTATATATCCAATAGTTTTGCACAGGCGCCGTCGTTTTTTTGCCGGCACCGTCTGTCTTCCGTATGGATGTCGTCGTGGCTACCTAGCGCTCACCTCTTTCATTTTCTTCTTCTTCACAGCGAGCGATGTCAGGCACATGCCACATGCATGAAGCTCTCTGGTTTCAAACCGTGAGCAAGACATGGGCAAAAAGTTGTCGTCTTCTTCCTTCTCGCACAACGTAACGCCGCAGGCCGCACGCGTCGCTTTCTTGTAGCATGTGGAATGAAGTTGAAAAGTAAGGACGATATACATATGTGATTAACCTGAAATCATGCATCCCCACGCAATGTTATATCTACAATTCTACATGCATGTGTGAGAAATCAATGCTCAGAATATGTGTGGTCGTCTAATATAACAGTGTACGACTAATATAAATATAGCTAGGGTCCGCTGTTAGCTCTAACGTATTCAAACATGGTCATAATCTCCCTCACCATGTATGTAGGGGTGAACCGTTGGCTACCAAGAAAACAACTTAGATCGACTATTAGCTATAACGTATTCAAACATGGTTATAATCTCCCTCACCATGTATGTAGGGGTGAACTGTTGGCTAGCAACACTATCGGAATCGAGCGCTTTGTCGAGTGCCTGAAGCCTGAAAAGCACCGGCAAACACTTTATGATTTTATGTGTAGATTGCTTAGGTTTCTACACATAGTGTCTCACAACTTTCTCGAAACATTCTCAAATTTTTATCACAACCTCTATATATGATATCATAATATGTGGACAAATTTTATGATTTTCTGACTTTGTGTTTTATATAATTTTTAAACAACTGGATGACAAGTTCACGACCATGTTTAATTAACACGGTGCTCAAAGTTTTCGGTTCGCTCCTGAAACTGGATGAGAAATAAATGAACTAAATCCAGTAGTTATAGAAAACACTTTTATAATTGTCTCAAAATGATACATGTAGGTCTACATAGTATAGGAACATATATACCACAAAAAAGTTTGGTTGGCAAAATAAAAAATATACTTTGTCGAGTGTCAAACGGGGGGCACTCGGCAAAGAAGATTCTTTGCCGAGTGCCATAACTCGGCTCTCGGCAAAGGTAACGATCGTCAACTTTAGACGGCGACTGACGGCCTTTGCCGAGAGCCGCTCTTATCTTTGCCGAGGGTATTCCTGTGCCGAGAGTCCTGCTCTCGACAAACGGCGTCGTTACCGAGAGCAGAACTTTGCCGAATATGGCACTCAGCAAAGACTTTTTGCGGAGTGTCCGACAAGAAGCACTCGGCAAAGACCCGGATTCCGGTAGTTCAAGAAAACGACTTAGATCCAGGGTGTACCATACCATGCATGTGCAATGTTGGTTGGTCACAAAAAAAACTGTGTGGTGGCGTCGCGTGCACGACTACTGTGCTGAGATATGTAGGTAGAGGTGTGTATATATGGAGGACAACGAATGTGCAGCTAACAGGGATACACGTACGCGCATGCATGCATGCATGGATATTTCTTCCTGATCAGTAGTTACAAATCAATATAATCAATCAATCAATTAATTAAAATGAGCTGCACTGCTGTGCACTGCCAATTAACCTCTCCCAGAGGGCAGAGGCTATACGCGGCGGTACAGAGTTTTAAGGGGGACGAGACGCACTGATTAGCTAGCTAGCTGATCAAGCGATTAAACAACCCTGCATGCATGCAGCACTTGGTGGGTGGTCGATGACTCTCCGTTGGTGTGTGTCCTCCTCGATACGACACGTCACTTTTCAACGGCCAATGATTTCGATCTACAACCGAAAAGGTTGTGGACTTGCACGCTGCTGTGTACGTGTACGTCTCACATGCACATGTATTGTACGTACATACCCAGCTCATCTCTCTCTCTCTCGTACTGCCACACATACACAGTAGTAGGTGTATTATGTACGTACGTTTCGTTACAGGTCATGCATGTGTACAGCGCCAGCTATTATACAGCATTACAGCAGACTGCAGACGACGACGCAATTCAATTCACAGGCGTGCGTCGTCTCGACCGCTAGCTTTCTGGTTATTAGTGGTTACTTATTGTTTGCTCGTGACCGAACAAAAAAAACTATATTTTTTGTAAATACGTATAGGGCTACTTATCACGTCGTTAAAGCTAAAAAAACTATATTCTCTGGTTCCTGGCAACACATTTCACCTCGTTAAAGCTAAAAGCTACATATGGGCCAGGCAGTGCAGTTTTGGCCCATTTATCATATACGTCACCGAGAGGCCTTCGGTAGGAGCCGTAAGCTTTTTTTTTTTTTAAAAAAGACACTACTAGACTGTTTATTTATGAAAAGAATACTGATTTGATTCGACAAAAAATTAAGTATAGTATAGTATCTATTAGCATAAGTAGTAGTACTACACACGAACCCGTTAGTTGGGAACTTAAACTCGGAAAGCCGTCTCCACAAGTCAGATTATGACGCACTAGAGCTACAGCAACGGTAGAGCTAGTAGCTAATGCATGCAGCAGGCACCCATTTTCTATGCATGTGTAGGCTGATTATATAGTTTAAACAATTATTTTTTTCCACAAAGTCTAAGACAAAAGGCGTGGTGGTTAGGGGGGGTTGAGAGCGACGCGTTGTATATATTTGCCGTCGTGGGGACCACCACATTAGTTAGTTGTTACATCAAAGTAGCAAAGTGAGCAATAATCCTTTAATTTCCTCCGACGATCCCCCCCGGCCCTTCTTCTCCTAGCTAGCTAGCTACGTAACCACCAGTATCAAGGCCTGTGCGCTGTGCCTGGCCAATGCAGTCAGTCACATGGTTTCGTGAGTGCCACGGCTATATATGCCACCGCTCTCTTCCCACCCCTTCTTCCTCCTCTCGATCGATCGCGTCCTCCTCCTTCGTTCCGTTCCTAGCTCGCTCGCGTCTCTCTCTCTCTCTCCGAGCTCCGAGCTCCGAATGTTGATTGGTTGGTGTGTCCTCTAGTAGCTGAAGCTGCCAGCATGATCTGAGGTGTCCACAGCATATATATGGAAGCAGCTAGCGATCAGATCATGCTGTGCAGTTTCATCTGCTCGTGGACGCACACGAGATGCTGTGCCTAGCTGGGACGTGGTTGATTAGTTCAAGGGGTATGTATAGCTTAATTTCTCGATCGGTAACGGATTCTTCATTCCTTATTGATTCTCTCTCTATATAGTTTCTTGTTGTTCAGTGAGGGGGGGAATGCATGGACAGCGCGCTATCTATATCCTTTCCACTTTCGATTCCCCTTCTTCAATTAATTCTTTCCTTTTGCAATGTCGTTGTTGAGTGGCCGGCCGATGCATCACTACGGCTAGCTATAGCTTCCACATCCATACTTCTCATGCTTCTTGCCCATATGGTTTGCAGGTTTTGCATGCGGTGGTCGATCTGATTTGATACAAAGCTGCTGGGAGGATATATATTCAGTCGACAAGAGTGGATACCTCTGACCATGCATTATATTGGGCAGCAACAATGGATTAATTCAAGGAGTTTTTTCTTTCTTTCTTTCCAACAATCTCACCATGAATTGAAGAAATTCTATACAGTTATACACCACACATACACTTCCAATCTATATCTAAAATGGAGGGCATAATATCTATTACTACTACCTTGGAAACACATGCACCGCCTTTTCCCTTTCATTATCAGCTAGTACACAGTACTACACACCACTAATTAACCACATAAACCCGGCCATTTTGGATTGAAAAAAAAATGGAGGGCATATATAATAGCTAAAGAACAATTGAGATTATTGATTGGATGATTGGCCGGCGTGTGCAACATTAGATTCTTTCTCTGTCCCTTTCTACTATAGCCGAAAGTTGGGTGTGCGCTCTTAATGCCAGTACGTACGTCCTCCTCAGCGGCATGTGAAGGAGATCCGTGACAGATTGGTAGAGCAGATAAACAAACGTATGGAGAGGAGATCGATCGGAATCGGAACACTGATTGATGAAAAGATGGCTGGCCGCCAGAAATTATTGTTTGTGGCAACGGTAGCTCACGTACTGCATACGGCGCTACGATGTAAAACTACTTGTTGCGGTATAGTTGTTTTTAGCGTCTTGGTCGATCGCCCAGGTCAAGTAAATTGATTGCTCATGCACGTTATTATTGATCTTTTAGAACACCAAATTACCAGGGGGGGGGGGGGGGGGGGGGGGGGGAGATGCTGCCATTACACTATATTTAATTCTATTTTTCGCCATTGTCTGATCCGTGTATAGTACTGTATTCAGAGAAAAGGACAGCAATCTTTAAAACGTTTTTTTTTCTTCAGATTTGTACCATAGTATCCTTAGTTATATGTTAGTCCACCCATTTTAATGGTAATCTAGCTAAGGATGTATTTAGTTTGAGATCAAGATAGGATGAGGCGATACTGTCCGCTCGATTTTTTGGAACCATATCGTCACCAAAAACTGCTCTCGTGTTCACCTCGTCTTCGCGTGACTCTCATCCAAACACCATAAAAATTGTGGTCATCCTCTTCCATCCCTCCTTATACATCCAACTAAACACACTTTAAGCATCTTGTGAGGGGCAAAATTGGGGTGGTGAACTAAGAAGGGCATGGATTTAAAAGTTCCTATAAAACACCATCATCAGTACGTGGTGATCTCGTACGAATGATGATTGATGAATATATACAGGCTTCATTCCACTTCTTTTTCAAAACGCATACGATCATCACAAGCATATTTTAGGCTGTGAACTTTACAGGTATTTCTGCACGGCATGTCCCAAAAAAAATTGTGTATGGGGGCCGGCCTCGCTCTTGAGTTTGACGTTGCTTTCATGCACCGTGACACGATCGAGAGTCCAGCTTATAATGTCATCGGAGCATGCAATTGCAATGCATGCCATGCATGCCTTTGCGTTGCATGACTTTTCCCAATACTAGTAATTAAATTGCTCACGCGCTCCGCGCGAGTTTTGATTGATGTGTTTATACAATTTGTTTTAGATATATAAAACCAGCAATATATGTGGATTGTACTATACGCATATTATGCCTTGTGTTGGGTGGGATGAGCTAACTAATTAATGCCGGGGTTAAAACCCCCAGGCCTCCGAGCCCATGGGTCATGATAAGGTTTAGGATAACCGCACCTAGCCTAAGGGTGTCGGCTGAACGAGACACGAGCGGGCGAACCGTACGCCATTCGAGGGTCAAACATCGGAGGCTGACCGCCCCGGACTTGGCCCCCATTGTTGCAACAGTCGTCGCAATATGAAGAATGGGGTTGATCCTTGTTCTGTCTAACCTCCATACCAATTATGTTTAAATCAACTATGAGCTCCCATTCTGCTCGTATAGGGATAAGAAATGATGTTATGGATATACTACAAGGACAATGACAAATCGGCAGATATATGGGTACGAACGAGCTCATCGGTATGCTAGCCCATCTCAAAGGTAAGAATCACCACCACAGTTGACACTATGCTACTAACTCCGATAAAGGCACTCCAACGGAGCCGATGACAGACACTTGTAGGGATCCCTGTGCCCCCACGAACCGCACACAACCCCTCCTGTCACAAGAAGTTAGCAAGGTTATGCTACATGAAAGCAAATGACATGAAAGAGGAATGTCAGCAGAGTGAGACCCAATCACCCTTCTCGTGGACACCATCAACCCTTCTTATTCGCAATTGTAATCAACCCCTTCCTTGGCGTATAAAAGGGGCAGCTAGGGTCCTAACTCAGGAGACTCGATCAGACTCAACTTCATACACAAAAACCAGACTTGGGAGCTCCTCCCTCTCCCGACAACTTATAACCCCTACTACGAGCAATCACATGTTGATAATGCAAGCCACCAAAGACTAGTAGGGACGTTCTATCTGAAGCAGTATAACCTCTTGTGTCATACTAGCACACTGACTTGGAACTAGTATGATGCTCCCATTTCCCCAATAAATCGGTGGCGATGTATAAGGACCGGTACCGAGGCCCGGTGTAGAGTTGTAAGTAGACATTCATGAAGAGGATGCTGCCGCTCGAGGCCTAACGAATGAATAAATGTCAGAGAAGGTCTACGCACGGCCTCACTCCACTTAATGCTACACACAAATATGCGAAGGTCGGCAGGACGAGCACAACATTGACCTTGAGATGTCCAACCTAGAGGTTGTAAGTCAAGAATATGGTGGAAGAAACAAGAAAGAAGAAAGTTAACACCCACCATGATGCGGGAGTAAAATATGATGTATTCACCCAACTCCTCCTGAGGAGTCCGCGCGAAAAGGTCATCGGATGAACATGGTTGAAGGTTGGCAATGAGATCCGTCCAAGGAGATCTCAAACCTTGTCCAGACCCTCCTTGTTCAACACAAGAAACTCACGGGAATTGGTTAAGAGCAGAAGCAATGACCATCGTGGTTAGCAAGGGCTAGAAAAATTGTCATGAAGGCAAGATGAGGAAGATGACTAGAGGAAAAGGCAATGAGATTTCATGTCTACGTGAAAAGGTATGATATCACATAGAACCCTATTTAAAGCCTCTCTCTCCCTCTCTAGGTTCACTAGATGAAGAGCCAAAGCATCACATAACATATGTGAAAAGGCGAGTCATGCGACATGACAAACATGAAGACGAAACCATCCAGACACCATGGTTATTATGCCCAAGGTTCTTATCGGATGAGATGGAACAACTCTATCATGTGCACTTGAGACCTAATCCCTTGCTCAAAATTCACAAGGATTACCAAATAAAATTACATGCAAAAAATTATCAACAATTAATTTTCTTCCATATAATGATAGGGTTCTGGGCGTGAGGTATGTAACATCACATCAAAGGGAGCAAACATAAGACATGCCTGCTATCAAAGGGAGCAGACACAAGACATGACTGCTACCAACACTTTGGCTTTCAAACTAAAGACAACAATGATAGACAACTGGGCATGCATGGCATATTGGCAAGTTTTGGAGACAGAACTTAAAGAATAGCTAATCATGGTATGAATCTACTATGTTGTGGTGGGTTGCTTCATCCTATCCTAGTTCAATCTGCCCCTTGCACTTGATCACCCAATGAACCTAGTTGTCACGATGCCTGCTGGTGCCCTCGATGATGAGATGTGCAGCCTCAACCGGGCATACTCGGAATCCGATTCAATAGGCATCTAGCAAGAAATATAAGTTCACCTATAGGACCAGTCCAACAATGGACCCATGGGCCTCTATCAGTGCCCGAGGAAGGTCATACCCCTGATTGCATTTCAAGACACATTCAAGGATCCCCACCACATCAGGGCCCCATGCCCTAGGACCTCACCTAGCCTCCGCTAGGGTAGGGGCTTGACAATATGCAACTTGATATCAGGGCATTCCAAAGGAATGAGATCTACACCTGGATCACTTTGAGACCTAGGGTACACTCAACCTTAGGGCACTATAAAGCCGAATGCACTCCCATACTTATGGGGTGTCAGGTCTAGAGCCCTAGTGCCTCGAGACATCCCCAACTAGATTAATCTAAGTCCTTAGAGCACTCTATGTCCCGAGGCACTCATGAACCTGAGTCTCTATGTCCTCTTGTGGCCCGAGTTTCTACTAAATGGAGATAAGGTGTCTAGGGCCATCCGCCCCTAAGGCACTCCACAATACTTAGTCACTCAGGGTCTACTGCTAGCATTAGATCCCTAAGGTCCTCAACCTGACGTAATATGAGCGAGGCTCAAAGGCTCCCATGGGAACGACTTGCTATGAGTAAGTGTAACCTTGTCACAAGATAGAAGGATGTGTCTAGACCGACTGAGGATGCTACAGTCCAGAGGAAGGGCCCCACATACAAAGCCTTGATAACAAGTTCATAGCCTTAGTGGAAGTCGCCTAGAGGGGGTGAATAGGCAAATCTGAAATTTATAAACTTTAAGCACAACTACAAGCCAGGGTTAGCGTTAGAAATAAAGTCGAGTCTGAAAGAGAGGGCGAAAACAAATCACAAGCAAATGAAAGCGGATGACACGATGATTTGTTTTACCGAGGTTCGGTTCTTGCAAACCTACTCCCTGTTGAGGTGGTCACAAAGACCGGGTCTCTTTCAACCCTTTCCCTCTCCTCTCTCAAACGGTCACTAAGACCGAGTGAGCTTTTCTCCTCAATCAATTGGGACACTTAGTCCCCACAAGGACCACCACACAATTAGTGTCTCTTGCTTTTATTACAATGGTGTTGAGAACAAGAAATGGAAAGAAGAAAAGCGATCCAAGCAACAAGAACTCAAATGAACACAAATGTCTCTCTCTCACAAGCCACTAAATCTTTGGAATGTGGTTGGGACTTGGAGAGGATTTGATCTTTGTTTTTGTGTCTTGGAGTGAAGTCTAGAGCTCTTGTATTGAATGTGATGGCTGAAAAACTTGGATGCCTTGAAGTGTGGTGGTTGGGGGGTATTTATAGCCCCAACCACCAAAGTGGTCGTTGGGAGGGGCTGCTGTCGATGGGCGCACCGGACAGTCCGGTGCGCCAGCCACGTCACCCAACCGTTAGGGTTCGACCGTTGGAGCTCTGACAATTTGGCCCACCGGACAGTCCGGTGGTGCACCGGACAGGTACTGTTCACTGTTCGGTGCGCCTTCTGGCGCCTGCTCTGACTCTGCGCGAACTGTCCACGCACTGTAGCGTTGTCAGCCGACCGTTGAACTCGACCGTTGCGCTAGCGACCGTTGCACCGCTGGCACACCGGACAGTCCGGTGAGTTATAACGGAGTGGCATTTCTAGAAACCCAAAGGTGGCGAGTTCGAGTTGATTCACCCTGGTGCACCGGACAGTCCGGTGCGCCAGACCAGGGCAGCCTTCGGTTTTCTTTTGCTCTCTTTCTTTTGAACCCTATCTTGGACTTTTTATTGGTTTGTGTTGAACCTTTGGCACCTGTAGAACTTATAATCTAGAGCAAACTAGTTAGTCCAATTATTTGTGTCGGGCAATTCAACCACCAAATCATTTAGGAAAAGGTTTGACCTTATTTCCCTTTCAATCTCCCCCTTTTTGGTGATTGATGCCAACACAAACCAAAGCAAATATATAAGTGCAGAATTGAACTAGTTTGCATAATGTAAGTGCAAAGGTTGCTTGGAATTAAACCAATTTACATGTTCATAAGATATGCATGGATTGCTTTCTTTCTTTTAACATTTTGGACCACGCTTGCACCATTTGTTTTGTTTTTGCAAATGCTTTTGGAAATTCTTTTCAAAGTCTTTTGCAAATAGTTAAAGGTATATGAATAAGATTTCGAGAAGCATTTTTAAGATTTGAAAATTTCTCCCTCTGTTTCAAATGCTTTTCCTTTGACTAAACAAAACTCCCCCTTAATGGAATTCTCCTCTTAGTGTTCAAGAGAGTTTTACAAATTTGAAAGAAGATCAAATATTTTAGATACCAATTTTGTAAAACTCCTCCTTAAGATATCAAACGAGATAGAATTTCTTAGAGGAATAAATACCAATTGAAAACATCATTTAAAACTTAATCTTATTTCGAAATTTTTTGAAATTGGCATGGTGGTGCGGTCCTTTTGCTTTGGGCTAATCCTCTCTCCCCCTTTGGCATTAATCGCCAAAAACGGAGTCTTTAGAGCCCTCTTTAAATTCTCTCCCCCTTTGGCAAATAATATATGAGTGAAGGATTATACCAAAGTGGAGAGCGATGCGGAGTGACGGCGAAGGATAAATAATACGATGGAGTGGAAGTCTTGTCTTCGCCGAAGACTCCATTTCCCTTTCAATCTATGACTTGGCATGAAATACACTTGACAACACATTAGTCATAGCAATGAAAGAGAGATGCTCAAAGGTATATAAATGATCTATGTGTGCAAAGAATCAATCAAAGTTCCTAGAATCAAGAATGTTTAACTCATTCCTAAGTTTGGTAAAGGTTTTCTCATCTAGTGGTTTGGTAAAGATATCGGCTAATTGTTCTATGGTGCTAACATAAGCAATCTTGATATCCCCCTTTTGTTGGTGATCCCTCAAAAAGTGATACCGAATGGCTATGTGCTTAGTGAGGCTGTGCTCAACGGGATTATCCGCCATGCGGATTGCACTCTCATTATCACATAGGAGAGGGACTTTGGTCAATTTGTAACCATAGTCCCTAAGGGTTTGCCTCATCCAAAGCAATTGCGAGCAACAATGGCTTGCGGCAATGTACTCGGCTTCGGCGGTAGAAAGAGCTACTGAATTTTATTTCTTTGAAGCCCAAGACACCAGGGATCTTCCCAAGAACTGGCAAGTCCCTGATGTGCTCTTTCTAACAATTTTACACCCTGCCCAATCAGCATCTGAATAACCTATTAAATCAAAAGTGGATCCCTTGGGGTACGAAAGACCAAATTTAGGTGTATGAACTAAATATCTCAAGATTCGTTTTACGACCTTAAGGTGAACTTCCTTAGGATCGGCTTGGAATCTTGCACACATGCATACGGAAAGCATAATATCCGGTCGAGATGCACATAAATAGAGTAGAGATCCTATCATCAACCGGTATACCTTTTGATCTACGGATTTACCTCTCGTGTCGAGGTCGAGATGCCCATTAGTTCCCATGGGTGACTTGATGGGCTTGGCATCCTTCATTCCAAACTTAGTGAGTATGTCTTGAATGTACTTAGTTTGGCTGATGAAGGTGCCCTCTTGGAGTTGCTTCACTTGAAATCCTAAGAAGTACTTCAACTCCCCCATCATTGACATCTCGAATTTTTGAATCATAATTTTACTAAACTCTTCACAAGTAGATTTGTTAGTAGACCCGAATATGATGTCATCAACATAAATTTGGCATACAAACAAATCATTTGCAATTGTTTTAGTAAAGAGAGTAGGATCGACTTTGCCGACTTTGAAGCCATTAGTGATAAGAAAATATATTAGGCATTCATACCATGCTCTTGGGCTTGCTTGATCCCATAAAGCGCCTTAGAGAGTTTATAGACATGATTAGGGTACTCACTATCTTCAAAGCCGGGAGGTTGCTCAACATAGACCTCCTCCTTGATTGGTCCATTGAGGAAGGCACTTTTCACGTCCATTTGATAAAGCTTGAAGCCATGGTAAGTAGCATAGGCAAGTAATATACAAATTGACTCAAGCCTAGCTACGGGTGCATAGGTTTCACCGAAATCCAAACCTTCAACTTGTGAATATCCCTTGGCCATAAGTCGGGCTTTGTTCCTTGTCACCACACCATGCTCATCTTGCTTGTTGCGGAAAACTCACTTGGTTCCTACAACATTTTAATTAGGACGTGGAACTAAATGTCATACCTCATGCCTCGTGAAGTTGTTGAGTTCCTCTTGCATTGCCAACACCCAATCCGAATCTCTTAATGTGTCTTCCACCCTGTATGGCTCAATAGAAGACACAAAAGAGTAATGTTCACAAAAATGAATGACACGAGATTGAGTGGTTACCCCCTTATGAATGTCACCGAGAATGGAGTTCACGGGGTGATCTCGTTGTATCGCCTGGTGGACTCTTGGGTGTGGCGGTCTTGGACCCTGATCATCTTCCTTGTCTTGATCATTGGCATCTCCCCCTTAATCATTGTCCTCCTCTTGAGGTGGTTCTTCTTGATCTTCATTTTCATCATCTTGAGCTTGATCCTCATCTTGAGTTGGTGGAGATGCTTGCATGGAAGATGAAGGTTGATCTTGTGCTTGTGGAGGCTCTTCGGATTCCTTAGGACACACATCCCCAATGGACATGTTCCTTAGCGCGGCGCATGGAGCCTCTTCATCATCTAGCTCATCAGTATCAACTTGCTCCACTTGGGAGCCGTTAGTCTCATCAAACACAATGTCACAAGAAACTTCAACTAGTCTGGTGGACTTGTTAAAGACTCTATATGCCCTTGTGTTTGAATCATATCCTAGTAAAAAGCCTTCTACAGCCTTAGGAGCAAATTTAGATTTTCTACCCCTTTTAACAAGAATAAAACATTTGCTACCAAAGACTCTAAAATATGAAACATTGGGCTTTTTACCGGTTAGGAGTTCATAGTATGTCTTCTTGAGGATTCGGTGAAGGTAGAGACGGTTGATGGCGTAGCAAGCGGTGTTGATTGCTTCCGCCCAAAACTGGTCCGAAGTCTTGTACTCATTAAGCATGGTCATCGCCATGTCAAGTAGAGTTCTATTCTTCCTCTCCACTACATCATTTTGTTGTGGTGTGTAGGGAGAAGAGAACCCATGCTTGATGCCCTCGTCCTCAAGAAAGCCTTCAATTTGAGAGTTCTTGAACTCCGTTCCATTGTCGCTTCTAATCTTTTTGATCCTCAATCCGAACTCATTTTGAGCTCGTCTCAAGAATCCCTTTAAAGTCTCTTGGGTTTGTGATTTTTCCTGCAAAAAGAACACCCAAGTGAAGCGAGAATAATCATCCCCAATAACTAGACAGTACTTACTCTCGCCGATGCTTATGTAAGCTATCGGGTCGAATAGATCCATGTGGAGTAGCTCAAGCGGCCTGTCAGTCGTCATGATGTTCTTGTGTGGATGATGAACACCAACTTGCTTTCCTGCTTGGCATGCACTACAAACCCTGTCTTTCTCAAAATGAACATTTGTTAGTCCTAAAATGTGTTCTCCCTTTAGAAGCTTGTGAAGATTCTTCATCCCAACATGGCTAGTCGGCGATGCCAGAGCCAACCCATATTAGTCTTAGCAATTAAGCAAAAGTCGAGTTCAGCTTTATTGAAATCAACTAAGTATAGCTGACCATCTAACACTCCCTTAAATGCTATTGAATCATCACTTCTTCTAAAGATAGTAACACCTACTGTTGGGGCAAAGGCGAAGAAGCTACTCTTCGCTCGAAGCCTTCGTCGCGTCGCTACATCAACGAACGCGTGACGACTGGCGCGGTTGCCCTTTGTCCTCTCCATTGCAAGACGAGGGCCAGACCCTGACGAAGTCTGCTGGTCCCGCGTCCCTCATCGCGCCCGGAGGCCCACGTGGAATTCGGCCCACTGCAACGGGCCCCGCGTGGACAGGCAGGTTACGGGCCTCATCTGTAATAGCTTTTCTGTAATGACGGTCTGTAACCCTCCTTTATGGGAATATTCTGGGGATAATCCGGGTCCCGAGGACATAACCGTCCTTGTCTTGGGACGTTCGACGCTCGGGTACCTATAAATACCCCCGTACAGTGCCCTTGAGAAGCGAGATTAATAGAGAAATTGCCATCCTGCGTTAAACTTTGTTTGCACCATTTCTACTCCCCCGTTGGATCAACTTGCCCAGGAGAGCAAGTTCCAACATTTGGCGCCCACCGTTCGTGCTACGAACAAACCACCCGCGATGGCACCCAAGAGAGCTAGTTCGAAGGCAGCCCCATCCGTCGACGAAGCAGCGAAGGCAGCACTGCTAGCCGAGAAAAAGGACAAGACCCTCACAGATAACACCCCCCAAGAAGCCTGCGAAGATGAAGCTCTCAGCAAGAGACATCGCAACGAACAACCCACTTCCGAGGGCACCCTGCGCACCTGCAGCTCCGGAGGACAACCACAAGCACCATCCCCAGGCTTCGCTCCACCAGAGGGCGAGGACGCAACAGAGGATGGCGAAGTCATTGACGTCTCTGCCGAAGAACAGCTACAACTACGGGCCCTGCGCATCAAGAACCGCAACCTCCAAAAGCAAAAAGAAATCCTCGAGGCCAAGCGCCAACATGTCACCGTGCAAGCCAAGGTGCGCCAGATGATACGAGACGAGGAGCAGAGGGACCGAGAACTCGAGCAAGAGATTGCGCTCATGCAGTGCGAAGGCCAGCACGATCTGCAGCACGACCCGCCCCTCCAACAGCGCGCGCCAGCCGGAGACTTATTCATTCCCCAGCGCGGACCCTTCATCCCGCACGCCACAACTTTCCAGGGCATCAACTACTTGATGAGCGAAGCCCCCTGGCTCCGCAACTCCAAGTGTCATCATGGCCCGCCAACTTCAGGGCAGGGACCTACCCCAAGTACAACAGCAGCACCGACCTAGCACAATACATCATGAGCTATCAAGTCGTCGTCGCATCATCCGGAGGAGACGACGCCACAATGGCCAAGTCCTTCATCATCACCCTCGAGGGTCCGGCCTTGACCTGGTACACCAGGTTGCCCCCACTGTCCATCGACTCCTGGAAAGGACTCCGAGACAAGTTTCTGCTCAACTTCCAAGGGTACCAACCCGACACCGATGATTTGGCCGAGCTATCACTCTGCAAACAGCAAGAGAAGGAAACCCTACGGGAGTACTACCGCAAGTTCCTGACTCTCAAGTCACAACTGCCTTCGGTCGACGACCAAATTGCCATATAGTACGCCATCAGTGGCCTTCGAGCTGGCGTCTATACAGTCACTGCATCAGGGACCCACCCAAAAATCTCCAAGACCTCTATCAGTTGTTCGAGAAGTACGCTAGATCCGAAGAGCTCCATCAGCGCAAGGTCGAGTCTCAGAGAAAGCCCAAAGACCCTCCGTAGACCAGCCGAACCTGGACAAGGCCTCCGCAGTAAGACTCCGGGCGGGACAGCCGCAGTCAGCAGCAGGTGCACAACATAGCCAACCAGCACCCCGCCGGCGAGGCCGCTCGCCGTCAAGACTATCCCCTCAGGTCCATGGCAATGGCATGCGTGGCCGGGGACGACACAGCAACCGCGCAGATATTACTGCCTGTTTCATGGCAAAGACTACGCGCACCCAACGAGGGATTGCCCGGAAACAAAGGCCACCAGGGACAGGATGTCTCGGGCACAACCAGCTGACAACCAAAGAGTTGTCGCGCACACATATCAACACCACCACCCACAACCATACAACCACGGCCACGCCTAGCATCTACCCAACCACGCATATCAGCACCACCAGGAGGTACAAGTCGTACCGCCCCCACTCCCGTCTCCGCATCAACCAAACTCACACCACCAAAATCACCCCAAGCACCAAAACAAGAAGAGTTCGCCGATCAGCCGTATCGGGAAGTCATTCACATGATCACCGGAGGGTCCAGCGTTGACTTCGAAACGAAGCGACAAAAGAGGGATCACTACTGAAGCATCAACCACGTCGCCCTCACCGGCCCAGTCGTGCAAACGAAGTGGTCACACGTGCCACTAACCTTCGACGCCAGAGATGTTGATCTGCGCAGCGCACCCCACGTCGATGCCATGGTAATCAACTGCAGTGTGACAGGCTGGGACATGCACAAAGTCCTAGTTGACAACGACAGCCAAGCAGACATCATCTTCCTGCATGCCTTCGACCGCATGGGCATCAGCCACAGCTTACTCAAGCCTTTGGACAACCCCCTATATGGCTTCAGCGGCAAGGGCACTTTCCCTGTGGGCAAGATAGAGCTACCCCTGTTATTCGGCGTAGCACCCAATGCGCGAAGCAAACAGGTCACCTTTGACATCGTCGACATGGTCTACCCCTACAACGCCATAATGGGTCGAGGCTCCATCAACAAATTTGAAGCGGACATTCACGGCATGTACCTCTGCATGAAAATCCCGGGCCCGCAAGGGGTGATAACGGTTTACGGTAACCAGCAGACTGCATGCAACATTGAGAGAGACTTTGTTCCAGGTCAACGGAACGTGCACTGCCTTACAACACAGCACGAAGTCTCCGAGGCGACCCGCCCAACCACCAACGAAAAAGTAAAAGCATAGCTGCAGAGCAACGACGGTACGAAGACAGTTCCCCTCGACCCGGCAACGCCCAAGCAGACGGTTGTAATAAGCGAAGACCTGACTTCGCAGGACGAGGAGAAACTCATCTCCTGTCTCTCCAGAAACAAGGACGTCTTCGCCTGGTCTGCCCTCAACCTGGTCGGAGTCAGCCGCACCGTCATCGAGCACAGTCTGGGCATCGACCCTTCGGTGCGCCTAAAAAAGCAGCGGCTGCGCAAAATGTCCGATGAAAAGACGGAAGCCACCAAAGCCGAAGTGCACCGCCTGCTGGAGGCCAATTTCATTGAACCAGTCGCCTACCCCACGTGGCTCACCAACGTAGTAATGGTACGAAAGAAAAGCGGCAAGTGGCGCATGTGCATTGACTTCACTAGCCTCAATAAGGCCTGCCCCAAGGACAATTTCCCGCTACCACAGATCGACAAGATAGTCCATAGTGCAGCCGGATGCGAAGTCATGTCACTTCTTGACTGTTTCTCCGGCTACCACTAGATATATATGAAGGAGGAAGACAAGGCCAACACCAGTTTCATCACACCCTTCGGCACGTACTACTTCATCAGAATGTCGGAGGGACTCAAGAACGCTGGCTCAACCTTCTCTCGCCTCACAAGACGATGCTCGAGAGCCAAGTGGGCCGCAGCATTTTCATGTACGTGGACGACATCGTCGTCGCAAGCAGAAATAAAGAAGACCACCTGGCTGACCTCGCAAAGACGTTCGCAAACATGCGGGACACACGACTTCGCCTCAACCCCGAGAAGTGTGTCTTCGGTGTTCGCCAGGGGAAGATACTGGGCTACCTGGTGTCGCACCGCGGGATCGAGGCCAACCCGACCAAAATTCAAGCAATCATCAACATGAAACCTCCGCAGTCAACCAGGGACGTCCATCGTCTGACAGGCAGATTAACCACCCTTAACAGATTCATTTCCAAGTCCGCAGAGCGGAGTCTACCTTTCCTCAAGACACTGCACGGTGCAAAAGACTTCGCATGGGGACCAGAACAAGCGGCAGCCTTCGCATCACTCAAGCAGCACCTGTCAGAATTGGCAATTCTTACCAGTCCCGACTCCTCGCTGCCTCTGCTGCTCTACATCGCAGCCTCGCCACATGCAGTCAGCGCAGCATTAGTCCAAGAGCAAGACAGGGAGGGCACGACCCGGTAGTGTCCAGTCTACTACGTCTCCGAAGTCCTCATGACTTCCAAGTGCAACATGACGGAATTAGAAAAAATTTCCTACGCAGTCGTCATGGCATCGTGCAAGTTGCGCCACTATTTTGAGGCGTTTAAGGTGCCGGTCACCTCGGACAGGGGATTGGGCGAACTGTTCAGAAACCGGAGGCGTCCGTCTGAATCGCCAAATGGGCAGCCGAACTCTCCGGGTACCATATCACCTTCGAGCCCAGGACGGCAATCAAGTCACAAGTCCTGGCAGACTTCATCGTCGACTGGACAGGGCCGACACGGCAGCAAGAAGAGCCCTCAGAGAAGGTGTGGACCATCCACTGTGATGGCGCATGGTGCCATGCGGGGGCAGGTGCGGCTGCAATTATCACGTCACCCACAGGCATCAAGCACAGATACGCAGCACGCCTTAGCTTTGCTCTAGAGTCCGACAGATGCACCAACAACATAGCAGAGTATGAAGCCGTCATCCTGGGCCTTCGCAAGCTGAGAGCACTCGGTGTCACCACCTGCATAGTCAAGACAGACTCCAAAGTCGTTGCCGGCTAGGTCGAAAAAGAATATTCAGGAAAAGACCCCGCACTCATGTGGTATCTCACGACTGTTCGCAGTCTCGAGAGACAATTCAAGGGCTTCACCTTACAGCATGTGGACCGCGCCAGGAACGAAGAGGCCGACGCGTTGGCTAAGGCAGCGGCCAGAGGCGAGATCTTGCCCTCCGACATGTTCTACCACGTCATTGGCACGCTAGCCGTCCGCAACCCAGAGGGATTACAAGTAACCAACGATGCCGAAGGCCATCGCATCGTCAACCTCATTATGATTGAAGATTGGCGGGCCCCAATAACACTGTTTCTGCAAGGATACTACCACCTGAGTGACGTCAATGAGGCCAAGCGCCTCAAGCACCGAAGCAGGGACTTCGTACTAGTCGGGGACCAGTTATACAAGAAGGGGATCAGTCAACCCATGCTAAAATGCGACACCGAAACCGAAGGCATTCAGATCCTACGCGAAGTCCACAGCGGGACTTGCGGCTCCCACTCAGGGCCCAGGGCCCTCGCTGCCAAGGTGATACGTCAAGGATTTTACTGGTCCGCTATAATCTGCGTCGCGAATCGAGTCACGAGGTCGTGCAAAGCATGTCAGAAGTTTTCTCCCCGCTCGAGCAACCCTTCGCAGTTCACCAAGATGATTGCCCACACATGGCCACTTCAACGCTGGGGGCTGGATATTGTCGGGCCACTACCTACGGCCCAAGGGAAACTCAAGTTCACCTTCGTCGTCGTCGAATACTTTACCAAGTGGATCGAGGCCAGGGCAGTATCTACAATAACATCAAAGACTGCCCAGAAGTTCTTCTGGCAAAACATAGTTTGCCGATTCGGAGTCCCGTCCGAGCTCACAGTCGACAACGGCAAACAGTTTGATAGCCAGGACTTCAGGGACTTCTGCCTCTCCATCGACACCAAGCTTGCCTTCGCCTCGGTGTACCACCCGCAATCCAACGGCGTCGTCGAGCGCGCCAATGGCAAGATTTTCACCGCTATCAAGAAAAGACTTCTCGACGATAAGAAGGGCAAATGGGCCGACCAACTACCTAAAGTAGTCTAGGCCCTAAACACGACCGAATGCCGGGCAACCGGATTCACACCTTTTCGTCTGTTACATGGATCGGAGGCCATGACGCCGCAGGAAATAAAGCATGGGTCGCCCGAACAAACACATCAGCAATCCCCAACGTCGACGAACCAACATCTAAAGACCTCATCGATGGAGACTGCGTCTTCGCCCTGCAGGCCCTCAACAAATACCAAGCTCAAACCAAGGCCTGGCACGACAACGCGGTCGTCCCAAGAGAGTTCAACACACGAGACCTCATACTCGTCCGGACCACCCAGACAGAGTCACAGGGTAAGCTGGAGCCGAATGGGAGGGTCCATTCATCGTCAAGTTGAAGGCATCCCCCAGCGCGTACAGGCTATCAACGCCCACCGGCGAAGACTTAGAGCACTCCTGAAACATCGACAATCTACGCAAATTTTTTGTTAAAACCTCAAGGCCTATGCGCCCTTGTAATCCACCAGACAATACGATTCTCGGCCCGCACTCTTTTCCTCCCGGGGGGGTGAGGTTTTTAACGAGGCGGAGCCATGTAATATACCTGCAAAAGCCCCCGCAAAAAACAAAAACTAAGATACAGCATGTCGAAAAAAGACCACATCGATGGTCTTCGACATTCGACCACTCCGAAGTCACCACGAGAGGCAGCGTAGACTACCCTCGCGTGCGACACTCCGCGCAAAAGTCGCCTAAGGGTGCAGCTGGAATAGCACAATAAGTGCGTTAATCGAAGTCTTTTATTTAAAAGACACTCCGCGCAAAAGTCGCCTAAGGGTGCAGCCGGAATAGCACAACAAGTGCGTTAATCGAAGTCTTTTATTTAAAAGACACTCCGCGCAAAAGTCGCCTAAGGGTGCAGCCGGAATAGCACAACAAGTGCGTTAATCGAAGTCTTTTATTTAAAAGACACTCCGGGCAAAAGTCGCCTAAGGGTGCAGCTGGAATAGCACAACAAGTGCGTTAATCGAAGTCTTTTATTTAAAAGACACTCCGCGCAAAAGTCGCCTAAGGGTGCAGCCGGAATAGCACAACAAGTGCGTTAATCGAAGTCTCTCATTAAAAAGACACCCCGTGCAAAGTCGTTAATGGGCGCAGCCGAATCAACACAGGCGTACGAATACGACCAACAGGCCACATTACCATACAAATCACATTTACATACACACGGCGAGGGCATCACATATTACATCGGCTCAACCTTCGGGATGATACCCATCTCCCTGTAATTGAACAGCATTATCCTCAAATCATCACCCTCAAAAAGATTCTGAAGATCCCCCTCGCCTATGCTCGCCCTAATCGGCGAGGACAACAATTCTCGTTTACCAACCCGGTCTACTCGAAGACGGCCACACTCCATCCCCATATGACGGTGCCTACCACTTCGCGAAAATTCACCCACACTACGTTTTCCCACCACCCTTTGCCGCCGATACCCAGTACTCGCACTAGCAAGATCCCCGACACCCTCCACACGCGGCGAAGTCTCCGCCGCAGCCACATCCAACACAACAAAATAATCCAAACCTTCATCCGAGGACTCCTCCGTCCAAGGAAACGAACTCCCAGATTCATCATCAGACTCAAAACACTCAGACACAGAGCCAAACAAACTATCATCGGCAGGCACTACGGTTGAGGCCGCCACAAAATCAGTATTGTCAGCAGCGGTTGCTTGCGCATGCCCAAACGTCGGAACCTATGCAGCAACCGAGGTTTAGTATCACAGAAACAAAAGTTTACACTTAAATCCCTAACCCTATTCTGCCACCTGCGAAGGCCCGGCCGCCGCCACTGGATCTTCGGCAGATGGTTCGCCCACCGCCTTCGAGGCGTCCTCACCCGTCAGCACAGGGGCTGGCACGGGGTCTTCGCCAGCTCCAGTCGGCGCGGGGGTCGCCGAGGTGCCCTCACCCGCATCGGATGGCGGCGCCAGCTCCACCCCCGATGCCTCGGGCAGCGTGCTGTCCAGATCACCAAGATCCTCAACCTCTTCGTCATGCGCCATCTGCACCAATAGCACATTCATTCAGCAAACCACACATACCCAAACACACCCACACATATAACCACACAAATGAGCCTTTATCTGATCTATCGCCCGGTCGGACCTCTCCCGGACCGTCTCTCGGCCGTGAGGGCCCCACATCCTGTCAAAAAGCGCCCTCGCCGACCGCTTCAGCACCGGGTCCTCGACTTGGAAGATTTCGCGCTCGAAGCCTTCGTTCGACTGGTCGAAGACCTCGAAGTGCCCGCATCCCTCACGGGACAAAGCATTCACGGCCCCCTCGCAGGTGACGAGGGAGGCAAAGGACATGAGGCCCTTCACGATTATCGGGAGCACCCCTAGATCCTCCTGTAGCCACTCAAGGAAGCGGAGGCGCACCTCTTGGCCGGGCGCTTCGAAGGCGGTGGTCCGCGCACCTAGCTCCCGGTACGCGTCCATGAACTGCGCATGTGTCCGCTCGACCTCCGCGCGCGTCGAGGCCTCGGTCTTGTCCACGCGGTTGCGCAGTTCGCTAAGCCTCGCCTCCAGCTCCTCGGCGCGTTGGCGGGCGAGACTAGCCTCCGCCCACGCAAGTTTGGCCTCGGCTTGTGCAGCCTGCGCATCAGCATAGGCTTTGTTCGCGTCCCTCCTCTCCTCCGCCAACTAACACCGGAGATCCCCCTACTCGACCTCCGCAGCAGCCAACCTCTCCGTCAGCCTGTGACTTTTGTTTTTCGCAGCCGACTTCTCCCAAATAGCATCCGTATATTGCGCCCAGAAACGCTTGATTTTGTGGCAAACTCCGAAGTCAAAGCACCCGACGCAACATGGTCGGCGAAGGCGGCCGCCTGCCACAAAACACATGAGATTCGCAACCACATAAAAACAATGAACTAACGAAGTACAACATGACTTACATGCTTCAGCTGCTGCGACGCATGCCTCAGCTGCTAGGACACAGAGCCCACCACATCTTTAGCGGCGGTGGCCGACGAAATCTCGCCGCTCGCGCAGAAGTTAGACCACGGGTCCTGCGAAGCACCCTTCGTCCCCGCCGCCTCCGTTGGCGAAGTGGCCGCCACCGGAGTCGGGACAATAGCCAGCTGCCCCGCATCCGACCCTGTACCATGATCTTGTTTAAGACCTAGTCCCTGTTAAAAAAACTCACCAACGAGATAATCCCCCACGCATATGTCTGTGTCAAAGTCGGCAACACGCGCCGCCGCCATGTCAGTGCGCGCCGGCGACGGCGGCCTTCGCTCCTTCGCGGGCTCGGTCGAGGGCGGCTTGCCCGCGCCAGAGGCAGCAGCCCTCGCACCCGCCGAAGACTTGCTGGGCCCGGGGGCGGCCGGCTTCGCAGCCGGCGGTGGTTTGCTACTGCCAGGGGCGGCAGACTTCGCACCTCCCAGCGCCTTCTTCGCCTCGCGGAAAGGGTCCCCGACCCTACTGACCGTCCGGCGCTTCCGCGCCGCATCTTGACGATCCTTCTCCATCGCTGTTGATGCAACAACAGCAATATTCCGTCCATAAGAAAAAATCTTCAACTCACGAGCCATACGAGACGTAAATATGTCTTCGCCGACCGCGCGGGGGGTCGAAAAATTCCTTGGGCATCGACCCCCGGTAACCTTCAGCATTCGCGCCGAAGACTCCCGGAGCTCGGGCGAAGACATCCTTCCTCCAAGGGCCGCGCAAGTCCCCATCAACTCCGCAGCAAAACGATCAGAGACCCCCAACCCCCCACTGCAGTACCTATTTTTCTCTTCTTAGTGGTTGGGGCAGCCTCCCGCGAAGGGCCTTCCTCAGCCATGGCCACTGGTTTTTTCCCGCGGCGGTCAGCAGCCGCAGCAGCGTCATCTCCAGGATAACCATCGTATGGCAAACGGATTAATTCGAAGACCCAATTCAAGCGAACATTGGACCATCGGATATCCCAACTCCGTAGACTCTCTGTCCTCAGCGCATATCGCCCCACAATCCTCACCGCCCCGTCCTCCACTTCACAAACGAACGTGGTCGGGTCTCGGCCGCGCAGATCCAAAGAGAAGGCCGGACTTCGCACCAGCTGCTGGCCCAAAGTAGGCATCTGGCGAGGGCATACTTCGCCCAGCACCCAGCCATGCGCCAGGGGCCACACTCTATAACCAATGAACTCTTCAACCAAATCACGCCCACTACTCATGCAGGCAGCGCACCGGAGGGCCCCTTCATCCTCATCATCCTCTGCCACCTCAAATTGTGGGAATGCCACATAACAAGGGAGCACATCACGACCGTGGGGAGCCCTGGGAGGTCTTCGACTTCGCTTCCCAAAACATAAAACCAATAATCTCACTAGTTGCCCCACTTATTGCGAGCATATGGAACTAACTCCACGACTTCCATCAAAGTCTTTCCGGTCCTCAGCGTGAAGGTGCACGATCCAAACTGTACAATCTTATTTCCAATCTTTCTTTTTTGTCAATGCAGACAGTAATTCTTGGCGAAGACCTATACGGAAGGCTGACCACCGTACGAAGTCGCCGCCCATACATACTTCGCCAGGGCCACCACGGCGTTCGGTTTCAACTGGTGGACCTGGACCTCAAATCTCTGCAGGACCTCCACCACGAAACGATGTGCAAGTAGGCGAAGGCCGATGGTGAAGAATGCCTCAAACACGACTAACTTGCCCTCGGGCTCGGGAACCTCTTCCGCCCCTGAAACACGCCCAATGTCGTTCCCAAAATACCCCAACTGTTGCATATCCTGCACGCGAACCGAGGAAATCCTCGAAACGCCGAACTCCACTGTGTGGCCTGGCTGTAACTCCACCACTGCCAAATCGCTCAAAGTATCTTCGGATGCGAATCGGCCGGCGGCGTGTTTGCAGTAGATGAGGAAGAAGACGACATCGCTACGTACCGTCGGCGGCAGCGTGCGGTTTGCTTGATGCGGGCCAGATCTTCGATGCAGAAGGAACCAGGAGGGCAGGCGAGCGGGTGAACGGTTTCAAAAAACTAGGGTTTTCCGGTGCACGCAAGAGTGAGATTTAGCCCGCTGCGCAGCCCCTTTTTATACACACGGCACGACGCTTCGGGAAATCCGCAGTCCAACAGCGCCACGTCCCATCAACGGTCACCTCAAAAACCCCCGCGGGACCACTTTGAGCGAGGGCAGTGTCTCCACCATCTAGCGACGTCTTCGGCACCATATGACTCAGTCTTGGTCTCTCGGAGGGCAAATGTTGGGGCGAAGGCGAAGACGCTACCCTTCGCTCGAAGCCTTCGTCGCGTCGCTACATCAACGAACGCGTGACGACTGGCGTGGTTGCCCTTCGTCCTCTCCATTGCAAGACGAAGGCCAGACACCGACGAAGTCTGCTGGTCCTGCGTCCCTCATCGCGCCCGGAGGCCCACGTGGAATTCGGCCCACTGCAACGGGCCCCGCGTGGACAGGCAGGTTACGGGCCTCATCTGTAATAACTTTTCTATAATGACGGTCTGTAACCCTCCTTTATGGGAATATTCTGGGGATAATCCGGGTACCTGAGGACATAACCATCCTTGTCTTGGGACGTTCGACACTCGGGTACCTATAAATACCCCCGTAAAGTGCCCTTTGGAAGCGAGATTAATAGAGCAATTGCCATCCCGCGTTAAACTTTGTTTGCACCATTTCTACTCCTCCGTTGGATCAACTTGCCCTGGAGAGCAAGTTCCAACACCTACGTCAGTAAATAGACAGTTGTAGCCCATATTGCATAATTGAGAAACAGAAAGCAAATTGTAATCTAAAAAATCTACAAGAAAAACATTGGAAATAGAATGGTCAGGTGATATAGCAATTTTACCAAGTCCTTTGACCAAACCTTGATTTCCATCCCCGAATGTGATAGCTCTTTGGGGATCATGGTTTTTCTTATAGGAGGAGAACATCCTTTTCTCCCCTACCATGTGGTTTGTGCACCCGCTATCAATGATCCAACTTGAGCCCCCGGATGCATAAACCTACAAAACAAGTTTAGGCCTTGTTCTTAGATACCAAAACGGTCTTGGGTCCTTTAACATTAGAAACAAGCACCTTGGGTACCCAAACACAAGTCTTTGACCCCTTGTGTTTGCCCCCAACATATTTGGCAACTATTTTGCCTGATTTGTTAGTGAGCACATATGAAGCATCAAAAGTCTTAAATGAAACAATAGGTTCATTTGATGCAATATGAGATTTCTTTTTAGGCAATTTAACATGAGTGGATTGCCTACAGCTAGATGCCTCACTCTTATACATAAAAGCATGATGAGAGCCAGAGTGAGACTTCCTATAATGAATTCTCCTAATTTTGTGTTCGGGATAACCAGCAAGATATAAAATATAGCCCTCGTTATCCTGAACCATGGGAGCCTTACCCTTAACAAAATTAGACAATTTCTTAGGGACATTAAGCTTGACATTGTCTCCCTGTTGGAAGCCAATGCCATCCTTAATGCCAGAGCGTCTCCCACTATAGAGCATGCTTCTAGCAAGTTTGAATTTTTCATTTTCTAAGTCATGCTCATTAATTTTAGCACTAAGTTGAGCTATGTGATCATTTTGTTGTTTAATTAAAGCTAGGTGATCATGGATAGCATCAACATTAATGTCTCTACACCTAGTGCAAATAGTAACATGCTCAACGGTAGATGTAGAGGGTTTGCAAACATTTAATTCATCAATCTTAGCATGTAAAGTGGCATTCTCATTTCTAAGATTGGAAATAGAAACATTGCAAACATTTAAATATTTATCCTTAGATATTAATTTATCATTCTCAATCCTAAGGCTAGTAAGTGATTCATTCAACTTGTCAATTTTAGCAATCAAACTAGCATTATCATTCTTAAGTTTGATAAGAGAATCATCACAAACATTTAATTTCTCAACCTTAGCAATTAAATTGGCATTTTCAGTTCTAAGGTTAGAGATAGTGTCATGACAAGTGCTAAGCTCACTAGTTAATTTTTCACATTTTTCTAACTCCTGAGCATGAGCATTTTTAACCTTAACATGCTTCTTGTTTTCCTTAATAAGGAAGCCCTCTTGACTATCCAAGAGTTCATCCTTCTCATGAATAGCACCTATCAATTCATTTAATTTTTCCTTTTGTTGCATGTTTAGGTTGGCAAAAAGGGCAAGCAAACTATCTTCATCATCACTAGAGTTATCCTCATCACTAGATGTCGCATATTTAGTGGAGGCTCTAGATTTTACCTTCTTTTTGTCGTCCCTTTCCATGAGGCACTTGTGGCCAACGTTGGGCAAGAGAAGACCCTTGTTGACGGCGATGTTTGCGGCGTCCTCGTCGGAGGATGAGTCGGTGGAGCTCTCATCGGAGTCCCACTCCCGACAAACTTGGGCATCGCTGCCTTCTTCTTGTAGTACCTCTTCTTCTCCTTCTTCTTTCCCCTCTTGTCGTCGCCCCTATCACTATCACTTGATAATGGACATTTAGCAATAAAATGACCAGGCTTATCACACTTGTAGCAAACTTTCTTAGAGCGGGGCTTGTTATCTTTCCCCCTCCGTTGCTTGAGGATTTGGCGGAAGCTCTTGATGAGCGCCATCTCCTCGCTGTCGAGCTTGGAGGCGTCGATGGGAAGCCTACTTGACGTAGACTCTTCTTTCTCCTTCGTCGCTTTGAATGTGATGGGTTGCACCTCGGGTGTGGAGGTGGTGCCTCGCTCGATGATTTGTTTGGAGCCTTTGATCATCAATTCAAAGCTCACAAACTTCCCTATCACCTCCTCGGGAGACATTTGCTTATATCTAGGATCACCACGAATTAATTGGACTTGTGTAGGGTTAAGAAAAACAAGTGATCTTAGAATAACCTTGACCATTTCATGGTCATCCCATTTTATGCTCCCGAGGTTACGCACTTGATTCACCAAGGTCTTGAGCCGGTTGTACATGGCTTGTGGCTCCTCCCCTTGGTTGAGCATGAATCGACCGAGCTCCCCCTCGATCGTTTCTCGCTTGGTGATCTTGGTCACCTCATCTCCTTCGTGTGCGGTCTTGAGCACGTCCCAAATCTCTTTGGCACTCTTCAACCCTTGCACCTTATTATACTCCTCTCGACTTAGAGAGGCGAGGAGTATAGTAGTGGCTTGGGAGTTGAAGTGCCAGATTTGGGCTACCTCGTCCGAGTCATAGCCTTCATCCCCTACGGATGGTACCTATACTCCAAACTCAACAACATCCCAAATGCTAGTGTGGAGTGAGGTTAGATGGTGCCTCATTTTATCACTCCACATACAATAATCTTCACCATCAAAAACCGGTTGTTTGCCTAATGGGACGGAAAGTAATGGAGTACGTTTAGAAATGCGAGGGTAGCGTAAGGGGATCTTACTAAACTTCTTGCGCTCATGGCGCTTAGAAGTGATGGACGGCGTGTCGGAGCCAGGGGTGGATGGCGACGAAGAGTCGGTCTCGTAGTAGACCACTTTCTTCATCTTCTTTTTCTTCTCACCACTCCGTTGTGACTTGTTGTGTGAAGGGGATCCCTTCACCTTGTTACCGGACTCCCCCGATGGAGCCTTCCCGTGGCTTGTGGCGGGCTTCTCGCCGGTCACCATCTCCTTCTTGGCGTGATCTCCCGACATCACTTCGAGCGGTTAGGCTCTAATGAAGTACCGGGCTCTGATACCAATTGAAAGTCGCCTAGAGGGGGGTGAATAGGCAAATCTTAAATTTATAAACTTTAAGCACAACTACAAGCCGGGGTTAGCGTTAGAAATAAAGTCGAGTCCGAAAGAGAGGGCGAAAACAAATTACAAGCAAATGAAAGCGGATGACACGGTGAATTGTTTTACCGAGGTTCGGTTCTTGCAAACCTACTCCCCGTTGAGGTGGTCACAAAGACCGGGTCTCTTTCAACCCTTTCCCTCTCTCAAACGGTCACTAAGACCGAGTGCTTTTCTCCTGAATCAATTGAGACACTTAGTTCCCACAAGGACCACCACACAATTGGTGTCTCTTGCTTTGATTACAATGGTGTTGAGAACAAGAAATGGAAAGAAGAAAAGCGATCCAAGCAACAAGAACTCAAATGAACACAAATGTCTCTCTCTCACAAGCCACTAAATCTTTGGAATGTGGTTGGGACTTGGAGAGGATTTGATCTTTGCTTTTGTGTCTTGGAGTGAAGTCTAGAGCTCTTGTATTGAATGTGATGGCTGAAAAACTTGGATGCCTTGAAGTGTGGTGGTTGGGGGGTATTTATAGCCCCAACCACCAAAGTGGCCGTTGGGAGGGGCTGCTGTCGATGGGCGCACCGGACAGTCCGGTGCGCCAGCCACGTCACCCAACCGTTAGGGTTCGACCGTTGGAGCTCTGACAATCTGGCCCACCGGACAGTCCGGTGGTGCACCGGACAGGTACTGTTCACTATCCGGTGCGCCTCCTGGCACCTGCTCTGACTCTGCGCGAACTGTCCACGCACTGTAGCGTTGTCAGCCGACCGTTGAACTCGACCGTTGCACCGCTGGCACACCGGACAGTCTGGTGCCACACCGGACAGCCCGGTGAATTATAGCGGAGTGGCATTTCCAGAAACCCGAAGGTGGCGAGTTCGAGTTGATTCACCCTGGTGCACCGGACACTGTCCGGTGGCACACCGGACAGTCCGGTGCGCCAGACCAGGCAGCCTTCGGTTTTCTTTTGCTCTCTTTCTTTTGAACCCTATCTTGGACTTTTTATTGGTTTGTGTTAAACCTTTGGCACCTGTAGAACTTATAATCTAGAGAAAACTAGTTAGTCCAATTATTTGTGTTGGGCAATTTAACCACCAAAATCATTTAAGAAAAGGATTGACCTTATTTCCCTTTCACTTAGCTTATTGGATAAGTGTAACACCTCGTCCACTTCTGGACCGACGATACTTACTCTTGTCAGCTCTATAGGATCATATATTGTCCCCACAGACCAACATGGGTCTTTTGTGCGCACTTTGTCCTCACTCATGCGCACCGAGAAAACGTTCCGGACGATCACTCATCCCAAATTGCTCCAAGCCAAGCACGCTTAACTTGGAGGATCTTTCTATATAGGCTTCCGAAAAAGAAGATACAACTTGTTGATATGAGTACTCTATTAATTCTATTAAGCCTTGGGACAGGATATCACCATCCCCGAGGGCCAGGATATCATAATAAGCCTCAAGCCCTCAAGTACAACATAGTCAATGTGTGATGTGCGATGTTACAGGCTTGACAGTGTGTGTTATTGCCATGACTTAGGCTATAGGCTACTTAAGACCACTATATAATATGTGCATCGATCCTATAGCTACGTGTGCTCATGACAACATACCATGAAGTATTATCAAGTACAAAAGACAACATCATCTACCAACTACATCGTACTAAGTGATATGGGCCCGACGCCCATGGATAAAAAGATAACATGCATGTCTCTGTAGCAGGTATGGCAATCAACTAGAGGACATCTCCGACATTTTGCCACGATCAGAGACATAATTTGGTTATAACTCCAAGAACAGGATAAGAACAAAGTGGCTGAGTCTTAACGATGGAATCCAAGGATCTACCATTGTAACCACTCTCCTACCTCACACTATAAAAAAGAGAAGCAGATTAACGTTTAAGGGGGCTGGTGAGACCCGAGGTGGACAAAGCATAAAGGTGGATTAGAACCAATATGCTAGAACTCACACCACAAACAAGAGGTGAGAGAGAGCTAGGAGGTCTTAATGCTCAATTGTGTTTGAGCTTTAATCTTCTTTATATTTGTGTCCATCAATCAATGAGTAAAAGAGAACATAGGGTTGGGTGTTATGCACACCACCCACCCAAACCTCTCTACCTGCTCTCGCGGTGGTGTCCAAATTTAACACACCGTCGGCCTATATCTCACTCTCTCTTAGAGCATCTCCAAGAGTCTTTCTTAATTTTGCTCTCTAAATTATCATTTGGAGAGTCATTTGCATAAAAATCACTATCTTTTCGATCTCCAACAACATTTCTACATATTGTTTACACTCTAGAGAGCTATTAAGGTTTTCTATATTTGGCTAGCGAGAAAACCGAAATAGAAGATGACGATATGTCGATATTTGATAGCAATTTAGATAAGATGCTGGAGGTTTTCTTTACAAAAATTTCTATTTATATAGATTAGGGAAAATATATAGAGACTCTTGAAGTTGCTCTCTTTTCGATACTTTATGTATCATCCTACGTCGTTTCGTGACGATAATATATTACATATATATTCCAGTCAAGCAAGTAAAGCAAGAACGTTCCAGGTCAGTAAATAAATCTTCTAGATAGCTTTTGCGGCAATTATTAGTAGTGCATGCTTAGACTTTGCCTGCCAGTAAGCCTGACGCTGATAGATGGGCGTGATGACCAATGCTGGTCGACCCATCAGTTCAACTGTTTATTCCGAAACTGAACGAATACGATCATGGGTTGCATCGGCGGGCCAGAACCTCATTTCATATTTGGGCCTTTTATCTGAAAAGAGAAGGATGACTCTAGGCTCCAGGATTCAAGTCTTATGACCTAACAGAACTTTGTTCTTCTTTAAAACTAAACGAAATGAGATGATGCTCTTCAGCAATGCTCTGCCTTGTTTTCCTTCAATTAGCCACGTTATGAATGGAGTTATGAATGGACTGGACGGACCTACAATGATTGCTGCATCCAATCGCTTGCACCCCTCTGGGCCACTAGAAACCAGCATCAAACCAGAGACCACGCACAGGAGAAGCCACCAGCATCATCCTATCACCAAACGACAACCAAATGGTAAAACGAAACAAAGAGGCAGGGGGCAAATCTATACAGTTTTACACTTGTCAGCGCCCCCACCCAAAAAAAAACCAATCAACAACTCGAATCAGAACGCCATGTCGCACATTATTGGCGAGCAATCAAGAGGAATGTAAGCAAACATCCACAGCAACCCATCAGCATCAGGATGCATTAACGGTTATACCTAACGCCATGTGCCAACAGTCGCGCCCATGTCCTGCTCCTGCATGCGACTTCTGCTGCGAGAGAGCATGGCAGACGTTTAGTATTGGAAATACTGGTGTCCACCAAGCATACGATGCAAGGTTGCCTATCAATAATTGCATGTCAGCTGCCTCGTGTGATGAGGGGCAAGGAAAGCTCGTTTGTTTACACAGATTTATAAAAACAATAAAGAGTTAGTAGTGTATACCTTTGTGCGAATATTACCAAATGGATTTCATCCATGCCCATATATTCGAATTCCAGTATTTTCATCTGTGACGCGGCTCTAGCAGATCCATGGAAAATTAATTACGAAGTTATTAGTGACGAGATGCCCAGAAGGCCATAACACAAGTGTTTTAGAGAGAGAGAACAAAAACGAGTAAATTAGTGACAAGATGAAGCTCCAAACAACGATCAGGCATCTATATTGATCCAATAAAATTCGTTTTTTTAATGATTCAAACAAATAAAATTGGTTTTCTTGAAGAATTGTTAAGTTTGTTAGTTCAGCTTTTCTACCTTATTACAAAACTAAAATCAATAACGATAAGAAATGCCACATCAAACAGAGGGTATCTCTTAAATTAATACAGAGTTAATTGCTCTTTTTTTATTAGTTACTGTTAGAGTTTTTGTGCTTCTCCTATTGTGACGGTGGGTTATCTTTGTGTAATGGGCTTAGGCTATCCGTACTAATCGTACTCTAAATTCCTACTCTAAAAAGAATGTTCCGTTATAGTCATCAACATTTTGAAATACAGTAGCAAAACTCCCCCATCCACTACTCTATATCTCAATCTTATACAAACTACCACATTTTTTATCAATATATATCAAACGCACACACCGTTGGCCCCACCATCCACCTCATTTGCCTTTGTCCGGTACACTGATGCAGCAGAAATGCATCAACTCCTCGTTTGAGGTTGGAGAGGAATACAGTAGGCCATCTAGTACACCGGTGCAACACTATTGACTATAAAATGTTACTGTAGTGAACTTTGTAGTACCATCTAGTACACCGGTGCAACACTATTGACTATAAAATGTTACTGTAGTGAACTTTGTAGTAGACCAGTGCGGACAGCCTTAGACCCAACTACTCTATATAAATATATCTCCCAACCCTAATTAGGGTTAGGGTTTCCAACCTGAGTGGGATGGAAAAACGAGGGAAGGCGGTTGAGGAGATAGGTGGTTGTGTTTAGGGCCTCATCCCAGTAGCGGGCGGGAAGAGAAGACTGAAAGAGGAGGCAACACAACATGTTGGTGGTGGTGCGAATCATACACTCGGCTTAGCCATTCTGAGGGGAGGTGTGAGGGCACGACATCCTCAGCTGCACACCGTGGGAGAGAAAGAAGTCACGAGACGGAGTTATCAAACTCACGTCCATTATTGCACTAAACAGCCTAGATGGTATGACCGAACTGAGTCGACACCCACACAAAGAAATGAGAAGGGTGGGGGAAAGGTGTCAAACTTACGGCGGAAGGAAAAAGTCCACAAGTAGTGAGAGAAGTCATCCAGAATGATGAGATAGTACCGCATACCTGAGCTGCTGGGGATGGGGGATGTTTAGAGGTCATAGTGGATGAGGTGAAAGGTAGAGTCAACCTGTAACCGACAGTTATAGGGATGGGGTAAAGAGACATATCTAGGGTCAAGAGTGGTGTGGAATGAGGCACCAGAGGCGGCAACCCAGTCGGTGGGGGAGGGGGCGGCAAGGATATGGGGAAGGATGAGAGCCCTCAGGGGCACCCCCGCAGAGCCACCAGAAGGGGTGATGGGGCCGACAGTGAACAAGCTCACCGTGGGTGGGGAAGAAGGTAAGGCCTCGATCGTTAGGGAGACAATCGTGGTGCTAGAGAACAAAAGGGGGCCGAGAGCGTGACGCCCCTCCTGAGGGTAGAGCTCGATGCAGTTTCAAAGGACAGGGTTCTGACTTGATCAAAAGCCACGAATGTGCCCTGAAGAATCAGGTCGTGATGCACAAATATGCATTCATTGTGACTTCTATCAACGCGGAGGTCCTTGCCGCTGATGATGGAGGAGGGAAACCCGTGTAGCCGCACAATGCCCTCGAAGAAGGCGTGGGCGACCGATGCCGCGGTGTAGGGATGGGCGAGCACCAATAAGTGGGTGTTCTTAGAGAAGCAATCGACCACGGTGAGGATGACGGACTTCCCTCCCACCTTTGGCAGCCCCTCGATGATGTCAAGCGAGATGTCAGCCCAAACTTGGAATGGCACCATCGAGGGGCTGCAGTAGGCTGGCCAGCCGGAGCATCTCCGTCTTGTTCCGCTGGCATGTAGCGCTGGACCTAACCTATTCTGGACCAACGGCCGATGGCCCGAGATGTAGAAATTCGAGCAGAGACGGTCAAGCGTCTTCTGGATGCCTTCGTCGCCTACCGAGTGGGCCAAGCGCAGCACCTGGTGGCACAGGTCGTTGTGGTCCAACACAAAAATCCGAGCTGCGCGCAACAGCAGCCCGTCCTCTAGGCGCCACGGGCTGGGCAGCGTGCCCTCATGTAGGCAGCGGGTGTGGAGTTGTGTGTCATGGGCCTCCCTGGTGGCGGTGCAAATGTCATCGATAAGGGCTGGTTTGGTGCACATGGAATTGGAGGGGATCCATGGGGGAGTAATCTCCTCCTTATTCAAATTTGAATAGGGAGGGGATTCCTCCCACATGGATCCCCTTCAATTCCCTGTCCACCAAATCAACTCTAAGGGCGAACGAGGGACCCGAGAGAGCACAGGCCGCCGCCTTCAGACTACGGTAGAAACTCGGCGTCTCGGCGAGAGAGAGCATCAGTCACGCTATTCAGCCTGCCCGATCGATACTCCACGGTGAAGTCGTCCTGGCGCACCTTGCGCCAGCTGACGGAACTAGCTCCTCCTCTGGCTGATCCCCCTACCCACTGAGATCCCTTCCACGGTCCCAAGCCTTGTTGCGATCACCACTGCGCAAAGTCCTAGGCGCCCATGTCATATCACCATACAATCATCATGGTTATGATAATTTCAAGTAAATATTAATCTAACAAGTTCGCCATCATCACCACATTAATCCATCATTACATATATGGCTTCATCCATCCATTTGGTGGCATTAATATGCATTTAGCAGTTAGCGCCACATCTGTAACATCTTCATATGAATGAAAATATTTTCAACGCCATGTATGCAACTACACTATCCCTTATAATGGTTTCCAGGTTTCAAATGGTTCAAAAGTACACATGGAAATCACAACTACTAACATTGTAACATTCTTTGCTCAAGACAAGAATGTAACAATGTTTTTCTAAGGGATGCAAAGGGTGAAAGAGTAATCAGCACACTACCATGGACGATTGGACGTGCAAATAATGTTTTTGCAAATACTACTTAAACATGTTCTTTCTTTAGCATAACTCTGTGATCACTGACAGTACATGGCATGCCTAGTAGCTGAGGTAACTCAAGCCAAATAGTAACTTTAGATTTGGTGAACAACATATCAGAGCTACTGAATAACAAGATGAATGCCACATGGCCAACCATGTTGTGTCATGCAAATAACAGTATAAACAGCTCATAGCAGTATATCTGACAGAAGTGCTCAAGCCAAAAATTAAAGGTAGAAACACTTAAAGAATTATATCACGAAGATCAGCTTGAGAAAAATGTTATGAATGAAATACAAATAGCTCATAACTAGGAGCAAATAAATCTACAAACATCAACTATAGTTAACCATACCATGCTCCTTGCAAAGAATTCTGGAATAAGCAGGTTTATGAATTTCCATAAAGAGACTAGACAAGCAGTTGAGTGGTTGTAAATAAACTTTTCAGACAAATACTACTGTGCTTTCCTAGGGAGAGAGAAAGATAGGATCCCAAACAACAACATAGTCTTTTGTTCCAAGTAAGTTAGGGTAGGCTAGAGATGAAAACCACAAGAAACAAAAAAAAAACTTGACCTGCGAAGCGTAAGACAGCCCTCAGGCATAAAGGGTAGGAAAAACACCAAAAGGGTAAAAGACAGACGGTAGAGTTAAGGGTAAAAAGAAAAAAAAAGATCATGGTTCTCGCACGTTGATTGCTAATCTCCAAACACACCTATCATTAGCTAATTTCTTAAAGATATTCCACTCCTTAAGATATCTCTCATACGCCCTGTCCCAAGTCATTTTAGGTCGACCCTACCTCTTTTTACATTATCGACCCACTCTAAAACCCCTCTACGCGCCGACGCCTCAAGAGATCTCTTTTGGACATGTCTAAACCATTTTAACCGATGTTTCAATTGGTGCCACCCTGACCCTATCCCGAATATCTTCGCTCCAAACTCTATCCCTTCTTGTGTGGCCACAAAACCAACGCAACATACACATCTTTGCTACACTTAGTTGCTGGACATGTTGCCTTTTTGTCGGCCAACATTCAACACCGTATAACATCGTCGGCCGATGAAAAGTTGCTCCTCAGGCCAGATTAGTCACAAGTTTTTAGGTCCTCTAAGGCCCAATGAGAAGTCCATTCCGAGGCAACGGGCAAGAAGCCAAGAACAATCAATGCCCTAACACCTGCCCAAAATTTCCCTTCTTTTGCAGTCTCACCTTCCTCCCCCATAATAACTCCCCAGTACCAATGTGGCAATGTCTCAGCTAGATTAACTGCAATGTCATTGCTAGCACCTTGCATCACAGCAAACTTTCCTACCAACACCTGACACATTCACACTCTTTCAGCTACGTCCATAGATATTGCCCATGAGAATCCTCAATGTGAACACATTCCAACCAAATCCTTTTATGTTTGGCATCTTGTCTAACAGGCTCATCCTGCCAAAGATTGAGAGGTTCTGTGGCCTGGAAAGCAAGTTTCGTATGATGATGATGGTGAGGAACATGGCAACAAACTGAGAAACATAGCACCCCACCCCCTGACACACAAACACAGGGAGAGACCAGATGTGAGGAACATGGAAAGAAACTGATAGTTCAAGTAGCAAGGTTAATGAGCTAGGAACCTGGGTCCCAGAGCTGAAGTGAGTAATGTACCCATAACAACAATCAAGCTGACACTTAAGTTTGCTTCATGATTCATGTATTTTCCATTGGGGAAGCATATAAACACTTGCAAACACTCAAAATACACTAGGTATATACCCGTGCGTTGCTACAGAATCAATATGGTAAAATATATTAATATGTAAAAAGGCAATGTATCAGGCGCAAACCAAATAACAAAAGTCTCAAAAAAATATAGATGTACTCCACTGTATAAAATTTCAAGTCCAAGATATTACAAATGCAGTAGTGTTAGGCTAGGAATTAAGATCACGACATTTTACTGCTTTCGACACAAATAATGTTACCAATATGTGCAAGATGAAGTTCATTATCTAAACTGAAATTACTTATAGCCTGACATCACTGATAAAGGTGCAATAGTACTGGACAAGACGACAATGCAACCTTTTGATTAGCACTCTTTTTACAAACAAACAAATACTCACGACTATATTTTCTGCCATAGAAAATATAAACTATACATAATCAAAAGAATGGAATGCTTTGTCCAGAACAATTCTTGACTCACTGTCCGGGTGTCTGAATAGGCTATGTTGAGCAGATAAAGCTTCCTTGAAGCAACAAATGCACCCGAGAAGATCTGTTTCATCCCTCACCTAGTGCTATCCAGTGTGTACTCAATTTCATACACTGCCAGGCCGCCATGACCTGATCTCTCTCCCACTGAGAACATCCTGAATCATGACCACATCCAGCGCATTAGTCATCCATACGATTAGTGTATTTCAAATGTCAAGCATTCTGGAGGACTTCCAATGTCAAAAAAACGTTGTTTAGTGGCATTTATACCTTTTTCTTCTCTGCTTGCAGAAGTTTGCCCGCGATGAACTGGCGGCGTCCCGAACTCCGTCAGCGAATTAAGCCGAAGGTTGACGACAAACCCAATATTGTTGCTCCCTTCACCCTCCTGTTGAAACAACGCTGTCACGCCCATCTTCTCCACCTTCACCAAACAAAAGACTTTGGCACAACAATCCACATGTGCAATCCACGATCGGAATGTACAACGTAGTATCCTACACTGCTACTGCTACATTAGGCTGTCTTGCAGTATTTACGTTGTTCAGGTTCAAACTAATCCTTACCTTGGGCCAGGAGGCTGGCTTGAGGAGGGTGAAGCCCTGCTCCTAGTCAGTGTAACGCTCCAATTCTGGCCCCTCAAAAACTCCACTTTCTCCTGCCATATTAGTTTCATTAAATAAGATTGATAACTCAAATTCGTAATCACATAACAAAAACTCGTTGCAATAAATTGCAGAATAGCATTATAGAGGTCAAAATTAGAATTCTCCATATCATAATGGAGTACACAATACAAAAAGGCTAGCAAGAAGACTGGTGAAAAAGGAAAAGAGCTCACAATATGTTAAAGTGATGTGTAGAACACTACCACACAAGCGCAGATGAATCTATTGGCACTATCCTCAACATTTGTGACAAGTAAGATCCCGACCCCGGCTGTCATGGACCTTTGGTCCATGGGGATAGCTGTCTTCTCCGGCGAGGTTATACCCCTCTGCCGCAGGCTTGGTTCTAGGGTAGCAGCCCTAGGCGCTTGAGAGGGTCATTGCAAGAGAGAGAGATTGGTTTGATAATGATCTTGCTTGATGTATTCCCTGCTGCCATGCGGCTTATAAATAGCCCTATGAGGCTATGACTAACCAACTAACTAGCCGAGCCTTGGCTCCGCCACTGCTTACGCTCTTAATAAGTAGTAGAGATATGTATCCAACAGTTAAAATCTGAAATCAGAATGAAGAGAAGTTTGTACCAAGTAACTATATAGATATTTCTTCAATCAATTCTGGTTCTCCATTTCAATTTTGATTCAAGGTCAAAAAACTTCAATCCAGATATCACCAAGTCTGCAGTGGCCTTCTTTAAGTGCTCGTTCAGCATGTCCTCGTAAACAATAAAATTGGCTTCTGATAAGATATTTTGATCTCTCATGATAGTGAATACCTGTCTCGCCTCAGTTGAACTTGCATACTTGCAGAAGCCATATATGATAGCAGAATAGACAATTTCTTCCATTGAACAACCTACTTCAATCATCTCATACACCACATTGATGACTTTCTCTGGTCTTTTTGATCTGCAAGCTTCCAGAATAGTCAAGGTGTATTTAAATTCAGCTGGCCCATTTTCTATATTTCCAAGACAATCTTTAACAAGTGATATGGCTGTGTTGATCTCCCCCATCTTGCAAAGCCCTTTCACAAGAACACAGTAGGCTGACATACTTGGTATCCAATTTTCCTTCATCATGGTGTTGTAGCATGAGCAGGCCTCTTTGACATTTCCTTCATCCACGAAACATGGGATCATATGACTATATGTACATGAATCTGGTTTAAAATCAACTGAGCTTTGCATTTCTTCAAACAACAAAAGTGATTTCTTCCTATCCTTGATCTTCAGCAGATTTTCAATAAGAATATTATAAATGCCAACACTACAATACTGTTTTTGTCTCAATGCATCAAACACTTCCACAGCCTTCAATACCCTACCATCCTTTCCTGCAAGGAGCTTCATAAAATCTACTAACATTTCAACAACAGACAAGCCCATCTCTGCCAGTTTGTTAACCAACCCAAAAAATGTAACCATTTCACCCTTTTCGGCATAACAAGCTAGCAACGGTGAAACAGTATCAGAACTTGGCATAAGGTCCTCCTGAAGAACAATCTGAAATAACTTATGAGCCTTATCCTCCCTACCTATGCCACACAGCCCAATAATAAGTGTGTTATATATCCCCAGGTCAGCACGGTAGCCAGCATCAACCAACTCGTTCAACAACCTACACCCATCCCCAACCCTGCCAACAGCAACATACCCATCAATGAGCGATGCATACACCATCCTGTCCACCAGTAACCCCTTGCTCCTCATCTCCTTGAACAATTCTGCTGCTTCCTCCACCATCCCAGCCTTGCAGAGTCCCCCGACCATAGTAGCATATGCCATTGTGTCTGGCTCCACCCCATCCTTTTCCATTTCGTCCCAAACCCTCATGCAGCCATCCATATACCCCCTCCGCACCATTGTCTTCACCAGTGCAGTGTACACAAAGACATCAGGCCGACACACCTCGTTCCGCATCCTCCCAATCATCTCCAGAAGCCTATCAACCATTCCGGCGTGTGCTAGTGCACGAACCATGATGGCAAACGTCACTGGGATGGGCTGCACACCACCCTCCGACATTTCATCGAACAGCTTGAGCGCGTCCTCAACGTGGCCCGCAGCAGCCAGCGCGCCAAGGACGCGGTTGCACGCGTGGACCTGGGGTTGGACGTCGAACTCGTGGCGGAAGCGGCGAAGCGCGTGCAGAGCGCGGAGGGGGCGGCGCGCGGCGGTGTGGAGGCGGACGAGGAGGGTGAGCTGCGGGTGGGAGATCGGTCTGCCGTGCGCGCGCATGAGGTCGGGGAGCTGGTCAGCCGCGGCTGGGAGGCCCGCCGCGGACAGTAGCGAGGCGAGGGCATGGAAAGCTGGGAAGCAGTGACGGAAGCCCTTCTGGCGGCCCGCCCAGAGGAAGAACGGGAGCGCGAGCGGAGGCGGCGGGGGAGGGCGCGCGGTGAGGACCTCAGCGACGAGGGATGGAGGGACGCGGCGGAGCTTGGAGAGATCGGCGACAACGGGCGGTCCCCAGCGCTGGTGGCGGCGGAGCGCGTCGAGGAGGAAGCGCGCGAGCGGGGAGAGGCGGCGAGCGGAGGCGGATGTGGAGGAGGAGGAGGAGGCGGAAGGAGGTGACGGAGAGCGAGCAGACGACGAGGAAGAGGGCGAGTGTGGATCCCAGTCACGGAGGCGGAAGGCGGTGGCGGTGGAGGGGGAGGAGGAAGGGCGGTGTATAGTGGAGGGGAAGCGGAGATCAGTGAAGAGGCCGCCGCGGACTGTGGGCCGGTGCGGCGAGGCGCGGCGGTGGCCGTGGTAGATGGTGTGCCTGCGGCGGCGGTCAGTGGGAGAGGACGGGGACGGAGAGGCCATGGCGCCGGCCGACGATGTGAAGGGAGCGGCGCAGGCGCTAATCCGCAGTGGCAGAGAGCAGTGATGGGGATGCCAACTCGTAGTGGGCTGGGCCTCATATATACAAAGGCTCGGACATGGTCCAAGCTCTTCTCATAGTCGGGCTACAAAAGGCCCATTCCATAAATAGTACTTTTAGAATTTTATTTCAGAGAATAGCTAAATCTGAAGATTTGAAAAATATTTCTGCTAGTCTATCAGAGTTGCGCTTCATTTCTCGTTGGTTCTGTTCGTATGCATTCACTAGGTACGTGCCCGTGCGATGCGACGGCAAATAAATTATTCGATAAATGTTAGTGTACAACGATTACATTGATGTTTGTGTGTTGCTATGGTTTCTATATATCACATAGGTAGTTGTTTAAACACTTATCTTTGGCTTTGCTTAGTGAGTCCCAAATTATCAATGGTTGGTATCAAACATTTTTTATCTTGTAATCAGCAAACAACAATACAGATGCAAAATGAAATGTAGAAGGTACACAAAATTAAGTGGCAGCATACAAAACATCCGCCTTAGGATCATTGTAGCTCTTAACCAAAATAGCTCCACAACATGTGGTTCTGAAAGTCGCCTAGAGGGGGGTGGATAGGCGAAACCTGAAAATTAAAACTTTATCCCCCAACTAGATCCCTTGATTAGTGGTTAGAACAAGATATATAAATATCGGAGTATAAAAACTAAGTCCTTGCTTATAAAGAGTATTGCTAAATAATGCGGAATTGATAAATCAATACTACTAATAAGTCTATGAGAATAAAGCAAGAAGGCTTAGGTAAGAAGAGCAATAACACAAGTTCTCTCTTGCAATTTGTTGCTTCACTAAATGGGAAGTTAACTTAAAGCAACACCAAATAGAATTAGCAAAGAGTGGTGCAAGAGAAACTTAGAAAGGGAGAGGACAAACAAATCACAAGAATAAGCACACAAGACACGGGTGATTTGTTTTACCGAGGTTCGGCCCTCGAAGGCCTAGTCCCCGTTGAGGAGTCCACTTAAGGACGAGTCTTTTTCAACCCTTTCCTTCTCTCCACCGATCACCCAAGGATCGGCGAGCTCTTCTTCTTCTCAAAGATCACTCTCGATCCCGCAAGGACCACCACACTCTTTGGTGTCTCTTGCTAGCTTTTACAAGCCTCCAAAACTTTGGAGGAAGTTCGATGGGAGTCAAAACTCTACGCACAAATGAACACAAAGATGTAGCACACACTATCTCTCAATGAATCTCACAAGGCACTAGGGCTAAACTCAATTGAGTAGCTCTCAATTTCCTGCTCTCTCTTTTGTGGCACTTATGTCGGTTGTAGTGGTCTAGATCTTGTGTATAGGATGTATCAATGAATATATGTGGTTGGGAGGGCTTGAGTATGTCAACTATGTGACTTGGAATGTAGCTTGGACTCCCACTCCTTGAAGTGGCCGGTTGGGGTGGTATTTATAGCCCTCAACCACCCATATAGCCGTTGGGGCGCATCTGCCAGAAATTGCACTGGCGGACGGTCCGCGGCTAGGGCCCGGACGGTCCGCGACCCTCCAACGGTCGATTCTGACATCTTCAACGGATACTTCTGACAGATCAACGGCTAGAATAACGGCTATCTGCCTCGGTGACACCACGCGGACGGTCCCCTTGGTCCCGGACGGTCCGCGCCAGCTCTATAATTCCTTTTGCTCAACTTGTCACCTTCGGGCTTTTTGGTTCTGCACCGACCGGATGATCCGCGCCTGTGGCCGGACGGTCCGCGCTTGGCCTCGGACGGAGCTTGCTTTTTCATCGGACGGTCCGTAGTAGAGATATGTGTTTTTGCATTGGTTCTGTCCGAGGATCATCCTGGTGTCGCGGACGGTCCGCCGCAAGGGCCCGGACGGTCCGCGCTTAGTCTGTTTTTCCAAAAAGCTTCTCCTGTCCGGAATAATCTACGGTATTCCGGACAGTCGATTTAGAATAGTTGTAGATGAACTTTTGACACCTGTAGAACATATAATCTAGAGCAAACTAGTTAGTCCAATTATTTGTGTTGGGCAATTCAACCACCAAAATCATTTAGGAAAAGGTTTGACCCTATTTCCCTTTCAATCTCCCCCTTTTTGGTGATTGATGCCAACACAAACCAAAGCAAATATATAAGTGCAGTAATTGAACTAGTTTGCAACAGGTAAGTGCAAAGGTTACTTGGAATTAAACCAATTTTACATTTCATAAGATATGCATGGATGCTTTCTTATATTTAATGTTTTGGACTATGCTTGCACCATTTGTTTTGTTTTTGCAAACTCTTTTGTAAATTCTTTTCAAAGTTCTTTTGCAAATAGTCAAAGGTAAATGAATAAGATTTTGAGAAGCATTTTCAAGATTTGAAATTTTCTCCCCTGTTTCAAAATGCTTTTCCTTTGACTGAACAAAACTCCCCCTCAATAAAATCCTCCTCTTAGTGTTCAAGAGGGTTTTAAGATATTGATTTTGAAAATACTACTTTCACCCCCTTTTGAACACAATAAGATACCAATTTGAAATTTACCAATTGAAAATTATTAGTTTTCTAAAACTAGGTGGTGGGTGGTGCGGTACTTTTGCTTTGGGCTAATACTTTCTCCCCCTTTGGCATGAATCGCCAAAAACAGATACTTTGAGTGAAATATAAGCCCTTAAATAACTACTTTCTCCCCTTTGGCAAATAAAACATGAGTGAAGATTATACCAAAGACGGAGAGACTGCGGGATACCGGCAAAGAGTGGATAATACCAATGGAGTTGAGTGGAAGCGATGTCTTTGCCGAATACTCCATTTCCCTTTCAATCTAAGACTTAATACATGAGATGCTCATGAAAACATATTAGTCTTAGCCTTGGCACACAATAGAGATAAGAAATATGCAAATGTACCAAAGGAAAGAGATATGATTAAAAGGATATGGCAATTAAGCTTACACAATTCTTATATGATATAGATTGCTCCCCCTAAATATGTGCTTTGAGAGGAATACAAATTTTTGGTCTTAAATGCCAAGTGCACATAATTAGGTCAATGAGATCATATCTACATCATAGAGAATGTGAAGTGCATTGTGTCATAGTATAAGTGTGATGCTCATGACTGTTTATGCACTTATGAAAGTATGTTATAAATATCTCAAGCATTTACCTTTAAGAGTTTCAAAGAGGCTTAAGGACCATCCACCTTTGGAACAAAGGCAGCTTATCCTCGTTACAAGGTTAAGCTTTAAGCTCTTTGACAATAAAATTACTTCACCCAGTTTAAACAAAGAGTAAGAACGAATGTTTGAGAAGTTAAACTAGGTATGAAGCAGGGTTAATGCATGAACATGCTTTCTCTTCTTTTTATACAAGATATGCAAGGAATGTAGGAAGATTTAGGTACATGTATGAATGAGATTGAGAAGTTTTACCCTTTTGTACCTTTACATAGTGATGCTCTCTTCATTGTGCTTTGTCCTTAGTCTTATTGAATCTGCCTAAGACCTGTACTCAAGACAATGTGTGGAAATATTTTGCACAATAGAGAGTTCTACAACTAGTGATCCTTTTCTAAGTCATTGTTTAGCATATATCAAAATGGATCACAAATTGCATAAATGTATCATGAATTCTCCTTTTAACTTAGTGCATATCAATTGAAATCAAATTGAAATTGATTGAAATCAAATTGAAATTTATGATGCACTAAGAAGCATAAGTGATAATTGAAGTTATTCAATGATCAAACAATAGATGCGATCAAAAGAACAACATAGGCATTAGATTTTCAATCAAGCTCAAAAATAGGAGAATCCAATTTGCTACTTTAACATTGAAAGCTACAATCCTTGATAAAGGTGACATTATTTTACCAAGTTGGATTGAAATGAAGTAGCATGCCTTATGAGAAACTTGTTCTCATACATGAGACTTATATGAGATTACTAAGATAATGTGCTAGTCTCAATATAATCAAGATATAGAAATAGCCCCCCCCCCCCTTTTAAAGATATGTATCAAGAATGAAAGAATTGGGTGGATGCACTCATTTTTAAAGGCAAATAGGGAGAAGCATTATTTATCTTTGATCAAGGCTTATAAGATTTGCAATAAACAACTTAAGCCTTCTATTCTCACAATGAAAAAGATTTAGAATACTCACAACCACACCATTGATGCTTTTGACAAACTTATTGTCCAAGTAGGTGTTGTTTCACTTAATGTCTTTCTCTTTCATGTGAGTGTCCTCCCTTGTAGTTGTTTCTTTTTCCTTCCAAACTTATTGAAAATACTCAAGAAAGATGTTAATAGCACAAGGGAGTAAATGATGAATGATGATTCTTTTAGATAGGAAATAAACATAATTCATCATCCAAAATTCATATATACTTGAAGTAAATTCCTTAATGTTAGTGCACGGAATATGCACCTTTTAAACGTTTTGATCAATCATATAAAATTTACTTCTTCATATTGAATTTATTAATCATTGTTTAGAAGCAAATTAATATGAGAAGATACATAGCAAAGGCATGAAATAGATTTTAATGGACAAATGCATTTTGAGAGAATGAGATTGAATGCACATCAATCCGACTTTGGTCCAATAAGAATCTATCCATTACATAGGTAGAATATGATATATTAGAGTAAACAACCATTGATGGGAACTATATTGATTAAGAAGATGAGTTCCCATACCTTTGCTTTTTACCTTTCTTCCTTTGGGTGAAGATCAACCCTTTGAGGCTTGTGGCATTAAACTTGCACTTACTTTCTTGTAGATTTTCATAAGTAAGCTCAAGAGAAATGTTAATAGCAATACAAGCACTAGTTTCCCTTTGTGTAATTATTTTGATAAGGAATAAAAAATAGATTACTAAAGCATGGAAACTTTATGATATGAACTAGGTTATTCCATGATGATATTATGCTCAAATTTTAACTAGCAAAAACAAGCATAGTTAATTTAAGATTATAGGAACAAATCTAGTTCATAACATGGAGAGTGATAAAAATAGAAGAATCATATCCAATTTAAGCAATAGGTAATACGTCATATATCATTGGATTGATTTTTCTTATCATGTTAGATAGCACATCTCCAAAGAGAAACACATTCTCTAGAAGTGAGACTACTTAGGTTACTTAGATAAAACATTAGTCACACTATTTTAGACATAAAGAAAGATTCCCTTTTATAAGTGTCCTTAAGGATTTGAATTCCTTACATGACACCTTATTCTTTTAAGAACATGGAATCTTTATTTATATCTAGATTATGGCAATAATAGGATAATTAAAGTAAAACATGCCATGAGGTACTTCCAACAATTTAAGGTATGTAGATTGACATAGTATAGAAATGATGAATGTACAACCTACCATATGGGAGGAATTTCTTCAAAGAATGGTGACATAATTTAAGATCATTTTAAGTGCTTCCTTTTTCTATGTGACTACACAAGACACATAAGAAATGATAATTAAGATATTTGCACTTGAAAGCATAATTGTTACCATCCTTTGGCTTTCCTCCATGTTGTAGGTCTTGACTTTTCGGCATAGGATTATTTCTTTATTTCCTACAACATCAACATCTTCCCGAGATGATATGAGTTTTAGACATAATAATTTGAAATAACCTTGGGTCAATCTTGGATATGTAGATCATTGTAGATTGATAGCTTGAGTTAATAAGAATTTAATTGACTTTCTCAAGCACCCCAAGACTTCATACCATCTCCTATTCCTGCAAATCTTGTCAAGCATGTTTTGGTACCCATCGCTTGATGGGCCCATCATGGTTAGTCAACAAAAATCTAGGAACCCAAGAGTCCTTTGTGTTAGCACTTGGTAAACTCATTACCTTTCTAACACAAGTTGCAATTTTGGGTTGCCTAGTTACATGAGAATCAATTGACAAGTTAGGAGTGGAATAGTTACCAATGGGACAATCCTTGCATTGATGTCCCTTCCTTCGGCATGTGTAGCATAGGCGTTTTCCAAGTTTTGAAGATTTCTTCTTTCCTTGTTTGTTGCTTGCTACATGGTTAGTAAAAACTTTCTTTTCTAACCCTATGCCTTTTTGTTTCAAATGGGGACAAGATTTAATAAAGTGTCCCTTCTTTGAGCATTCAAAACAAAGTCTATCATCCTTGTTAATAATCAAGCCATTTTTAATGTAGGGACAAGACCTAATCAAGTGTCCCTCTTCAAAGCATTCACTACACCTCTTATTTCTCTTAATGTGAAGTGTGGCTTGATCATTACCTTGGATGTTACCTTGTATGGAGGCATGGTTGAGGCTTTTGGAAGAGGTATTGATTTTCTTCTTTTGTTAGCTCCTCTTGGCAATCCTCAAGTCCTTGACATTTTCTTCAAGGGATTTAGTGCATGCCACTGTTGTTCCCGTCTCAAGCTTCTTCACCATGTGATCATGGTTATCTTGGGAAGGTTGGGCAATGCATTTCCCTTTTAGTTGTGTCAAGCTCATCTTTAGCCTCTCATTTTCTTCTTTGAGCTTTTGATATGTATCATCTTTTGTTCCTGCAAATTCTAGCTCAAAGGAAGGTTTGCTTGTCGACGGACAACAAGCATTAGCACATGGTAATATAGTCTCAATTTGAATACATGTGCATGTGTGAGGTTGTTGAGATTTTAAGTTTTCTATCACAACCTCATGAGTAATATCTAATATGATATGATCATCCATAAGATTTTCATGAGAGCATAAGAGCATATCATATTTTTCTTGAAAAGCTAGATTTTTCAACTTTTAGCTTTTCTACTTGGTCCTTAAGCAAGGTATTCCTATTTACTAATTGAGCGATACAATGTAAAGTGTTATCTTGCTCAATTGAAATAGTTTCATACCTTTGGACCAAGTCAACATGAGAGCACTTTAGCTCCTCATGTTCTTTAGTCAACTCGTCAAAGTGTAGCATTTTTATGGAGAGAATATCTTCTAGCCTTTGACGAGCTTCGCTTTGCTCTCTAGCTCTTTCTAGAAGTTTGAGCATGACCGCCTTATCTTCTTGGCTTAGGCGAGCGTAGAGTTGCAAGAAGCTTCTTTCTTCCTCCTCATCCTCATTGATGCTTTCCCTATCATTTTCATTAGCCACACAACATATGTGGGAATCGAAATGGGAAGGCAAACCTTTTGGAGAGGTGGATTCATCGTTTGGTCTCCATCGTTCATTCTCTTCCTTTTCCTTGCAAGGGTTAGTATCACAAATACCAAAGGAAGTAGAAGCATAAAATGAACTATCATATTTGGACTCATCAAATTTGCTTTTAATTGTAGTCCAAATATCATGCGCATCATGAATAGGTTCATCATATTTTGATATGAAGGCACGATAATCTTCATTGCTAAGAGAATTAGTTAAGATGTCAAAAGCTAGATAGTTTAAGCGATAACATCTTTGATCCTCCTCGGAATTAATTTTTCCATTGAAATTAGAGGGAAAAATACTCTTGTCTATAATTTGTTCTAATCGTGGATCTATGGTTCTAAAAGCATTTATCACACTAGTAGACCATGAGTCATAATTAGAACAATCATCAAATAATATTTCAAGAGTTACCTCCTTTTGAGTTACGTTCGATGGAGGAGTCTTCTTGTTCTTTTGGGATCTTCTACGAGCCATCACTTCGAGTTGTTAGACTCAAGATGAAGTGCCTAGCTCTGATACCAATTGAAAGTCGCCTAGAGGGGGGTGGATAGGCGAAACCTAAAAATTAAAACTTTATCCCCCAACTAGATCCCTTGATTAGTGGTTAGAACAAGATATATAAATATCGGAGTATAAAAACTAAGTCCTTGCTTATAAAGAGTATTGCTAAATAATGTGGAATTGATAAATCAATACTACTAATAAGTCTATGAGAATAAAGCAAGAAGGCTTAGGTAAGAAGAGCAATAACACAAGTTCTCTCTTGCAATTTGTTGCTTCACTAAATGGGAAGTTAACTTAAAGCAACACCAAATAGAATTAGCAAAGAGTGGTGCAAGAGAAACTTAGAAAGGGAGAGGACAAACAAATCACAAGAATAAGCACACAAGACACGGATGATTTGTTTTACCGAGGTTCGGCCCTCGAAGGCCTAGTCCCCGTTGAGGAGTCCACTTAAGGACGAATCTTTTTCAACCCTTTCCTCTCTCCACCGATCACCCAAGGATCGGCGAGCTCTTCTTCTTCTCAAAGATCACTCTCGATCCCGCAAGAACCACCACACTCTTTGGTGTCTCTTGCTAGCTTTTACAAGCCTCCAAAACTTTGGAGGAAGTTCGATGGGAGTCAAAACTCCACACACAAATGAACACAAAGATGTAGCACACACTATCTCTCAATGAATCTCACAAGGCACTAGGGCTAAACTCAATTGAGTAGCTCTCAATTTCCTGCTCTCTCTTTTGTGGCACTTGTGTCGGTTGTAATGGTCTAGATCTTGTGTATAGGATGTATCAATGAATATATGTGGTTGGGAGGGCTTGAGTATGTCAACTATGTGACTTGGAATGTAGCTTGGACTCCCACTCCTTGAAGTGGCCGGTTGGGGTGGTATTTATAGCCCTCAACCACCCATATAGCCGTTGGGGCGCATCTGCCAGAAATTGCACTGGCGGACGATCCGCGGCTAGGGCCCGGACGGTCCGCGACCCTCCAACTGTCGATTCTGACATCTTCAACGGATACTTCTGACAGATCAACGACTAGATCAACGGCTATCTGCCTCGGTGACACCACGCGGACGGTCCGCCCTTGGTCCCGGACGGTCCGCGCCAGCTCTATAATTCCTTTTGCTCAACTTGTCACCTTCGGGCTTTTTGGTTCTGCACCGACCGGACGGTCCGCGCCTGAGGCCGGACGGTCCGCGCTTGGCCTCGGACGGAGCTTGCTTTTTCATTGGACGGTCCGTAGTAGAGATATGTGTTTTTGCATTGGTTCTGTCCGAGGATCATCCTGGTGTCGCGGACGGTCCGCCGCAAGGGCCCGGACGGTCCGCGCTTAGTCTGTTTTTCCAAAAAGCTTCTCCTGTCCAGAATAATCTACGGTATTCCGGACAGTCGATTTAGAATAGTTGTAGATGAACCTTTGACACCTGTAGAACATATAATCTAGAGCAAACTAGTTAGTCCAATTATTTGTGTTGGGCAATTCAACCACCAAAATCATTTAGGAAAAGGTTTGACCCTATTTCCCTTTCAGGTTCCATGATTATATTAGACGAATCAGGTGCACATTCAAGAAATAAAATCAAGGACTGTTCAGGAACAATGACTAACGGTAAATTTCGAATTACGCGCAAACAAGGAACAGTGCTGTCGGGGACCATAATTAGGGGTACCCTCAAGACTCCTAATTCTCAGCTGGTAACCCCCATCAGCATAAAGCTGCTAAGGCCTGATGGGTGCGATTAAGTCAGGGATCAGTCCGTTCGAGCGACTCGATCACGCCTCGCCCGAGCCTAGCCTCGGACAAGGGCAGCCGACCCCGGAGGATTTTCGTCTCGCCCGAGGCCCCCCTCCGACGGCGAACATATTCCCGGCTTGCCCGAGGCCCTGCCTTCGCTAAGAAGCAACCCTGACTAAATCGCCGCACTGACCGACCAAATCGCAGGAGCATTTAATGCAAAGGTGGCCTGACACCCTTATCCTGACATGCGCCCCCCGGCAGAGCCAAAGTGATCGTCGTCACTTCGCCGCTCCACTGTCCGGCCTGACAGAAGGACAGCGCCGCCTGCGCCGCGCCGACTGCAGTGCCACTTGACAGAGTGAGACTGACAGGCAGTCAGGTCCTGCGAAGGCACCACAGGAAACTCCGCTCCGCCCGACACAGGGCTCGGACTCGGGCTAAGTCCCGGAAGACGGCGAACTCCGCTCCGCCCGACCCAGGGCTCGGACTCGGGCTAAGTCCCGGAAGACGGCGAACTCCGCTCTGCCTGACCCAGGGCTCGGACTCGGGCTAAGTCCCGGAAGACGGCGAACTCCGCTCCGCCCGACCCAGGGCTCGGACTCGGGCTAAGTCCCGGAAGACGGCGAACTCCGCTCCGCCCGCCCCAGGGCTCGGACTCGGGCTAAGTCCCGGAAGACGGCGAACTCCGCTCCGCCCGACCCAGGGCTCGGTGAAAGGGAAATGTGCCTTTGGGCCATTTCTAAGTATTTTGGTGATTGAGTGCAAACACAAGTGCTTAAATGTGAAAATATGCCCATGGATGAACAAAGTGCAAATCACAAGTTAAGGTATGTTTCTAAGCCTTAGTACATTGGTTTTGTGTACTAATATTCTTGTCTAAGTGTTAGAAACAGGAAGAAGAAGAGGAGTGGAGGGCTGCTTCGGGCTGGGGCACCGGACTGTCCGGTGTGCACCGGACAGTGTCCGGTGCGCCAGACCAGCGCGGAGCAAACCAGCCGCTCTCGGGTTTTTCTCCGGCGACTTCGGCTAAAATTCACCGGACTGTCCGGTGTGCACCGGACTGTCCGGTGAGCCAACGGTCGGCCGGGCCAACGGTCGGCCGCGCGATCGGCGCGCGACACGTGGCCGAGCCAACGGTCGGAAGGAGGCACCGGACTGTTCGGTGTGCACCGGACTGTCCGGTGCGCCAGATCTGCAACGGTCGGCAACGGTCGGCTTCGCTGTTTATGGAAATAAATCGGGCACCGGACAGTGTCCGGTGTGCACCGGACTGTCCGGTGCGCCCGACGACAGAAGGCAAGGATAGCCTTCCAGATGTGTTCTCAACGGCTCCTAGCTGCCTTGGGGCTATAAAAGGGACCCCTAGGCGCATGGAGGAGTACACCAAGCATTCCTACAACTCTTCTAAGCACCAAGACATCAATCTCACGCATTCGTTTCATTGTGATAGCATATAGAGCTCTTGTGGAGTTGTGAACTCTTTGTGTTGCGTTGCGAGCTCTTGTTGCGACTTGTGTGCGTGTTGTTGCTCTGATTTTCGAGTCTTGTGTGCGTTGCTCATTCCCACCTTACTCCGTATTTCTTTGTGAACTCAATTGTAAGGGCGAGAGACTCCAAGTTGTGGAGATTCCTCGCAAACGGGAAAAGATCAAAGGAAAGAAAAACACCGTGGTATTCAAGTTGATCATTGGATCACTTGAGAGGAGTTGAGTGCAACTCTCGTCCGTTGGGACGCCACAACGTGGAGTAGGCAAGTTTTGTACTTGGCCGAACCACGGGATAACCACCGTGTCAACTCTGTGATTGCTTTCTTGTGGTTATCGTGTTTTGAGTTCTCTCTAGCCACTTGACAATTACTGTGCTAACGCTTAATCTAAGTTTTGTGGCTATAAGTTTAAGTTTTACAGGATCACCTATTCACCCCCCCCCTCTAGGTGCTCTCAATTGGTATCGGAGCCGTTCTCTTCAAAAAGGGACTAATCGCCCGAAGAGATGGATCCTAAGGGAAAGGGGATGGTGGTCGACAATGAGAAGGAGTCTATCTTCAACGAGCCAAAGAATGACAAGTCCACCGACTTGGGCTCAAGCCACAAGCACAAAGATGGGAAGAAGAAGAAGACAAGGCGCATCAAGGAGATCGTCTACTACGACAGCGACGAATCCTCTTCTTCCCAAAAGGACGACGACCACGACAAACAAAAGACGGTCAACTCTTCTTTTGATTATTCACGCATTCCACATAGCTCAAATGCTCATTTGCTCCCCATTCCACTTGGCAAGCCTCCTCACTTTGATGGAGAGGACTACGGATTTTGGAGTCACAAAATGCGTACTCACCTATTTTCTCTCCATCCAAGCATTTGGGAGATTGTGGAAAGTGGAATGAAATTTGATAGCTCGGATAGCCCCTCATTCATTAATGAGCAAATCCATAAGAATGCACAAGCTACCACTGTTCTTCTAGCTTCATTGTGCAGGGATGAATATAACAAAGTGAGCGGCTTGGATAACGCCAAGCAGATCTGGGACACCCTCAAGATTTCTCATGAGGGGAATGACGTTACCCTGCTCACCAAAATGGAGTTGGTGGAAGGCGAGCTTGGACGATTCACGATGATAAGGGGCGAGGAGCCAACTCAGACATACAACCGGCTCAAGACCCTTATCAACAAAATAAGGAGCTACGGAAGCACGCGATGGACGGACCACGACGTCGTCCGACTAATGCTCAGGTCCTTTACCGTTCTTGATCCTCATTTGGTGAATAATATTCGTGAGAATCCCAGGTACACCAAAATGTCGCCCGAAGAAGTCCTAGGAAAATTCGTTAGCGGGCGAATGATGATCAAGGAGGCAAGGTATGTGGACGACGCCTTGAATGGACCGATCAACGAGCCGCAACCTTTTGCTCTCAAAGCCACAAGGAGCAAGGAGGCACTACCCAGCAAGGTGGCGCAAATTGAGGCAGCCGGTCTTAATGATGAAGAAATGGCCCTCATCATCAAGAGATTCAAGACGGTGCTAAAGGGTCGCAATGGACAGCCGAGCAAGACTAAGACCAAGGGGAAGCGATCATGCTTCAAATGCGGTAAGCTTGGTCATTTTATTGCTAACTGTCCTGATAATGAAAGTGACCAGGAAAAGGGAAACAAAAGGGAGAAGAAGAAGCACTACAAGAAAGCCAAAGGCGAGGCGCATCTAGGCAAGGAGTGGGATTCGGATTGCTCCTCCTCCGACTCCGACAATGAGGGACTCGCCGCCACCGCCTTCAACAAATCGGCCCTCTTCCCCAACGAGCGTCACACGTGTCTCATGGCTAAGGAGAAGAAAGTAAGTACTCGAAACTCTACTTATGCTTCTTCTAGTGATAATGATTCTAGTGACGATGATGAAATAGACTATTCTAGTTTATTTAAAGGTCTAGATAGAATTACAATTGGCAAAATTAATGAATTAATTGATGCATTGAATGAGAAGGATAAACTCTTAGAGAAACAAGAGGATTTATTGTATGAAGAGCATGAAAAATTTTTAGAAGCTCAAAAATCTCATGCTCTAGAAGTTAAAAGAAATGAGATGCTTACTTGTGAATTATCTTCATGCCATGAAACAATTTCTAAATTAAAGAGCATTAACGATGAGTTGAATGTTAAGATAGAAATAGCTAGTAAATCAACAACTTGTGTAGAAAATGTTGCTATTTGCAATAGATGTAAAGAATTTGATATTGATGCTTGTAGTGAACACATAGCCTCTATTGCAAAGTTAAATAATGAAGTGGCTAGTCTTAATGCCCAACTTAAGACTAGCAAAAGTGAATTTGATAAGTTAAAATTTGCAAGGGATGCCTACACAATAGGAAGACATCCCTCAATTAAGGATGGGCTTGGCTTCAAGAGGGAAGCCAAGAACTTAACAAGCCATAAGGATCCCATTCCCGCCAAGGAGAAAGGGAAGGCCCCTATGGCTACTAGTGCTAAAAGGAACCATGCATTTTTGTATCATGATAGAAGACAAACTAGAAATGTAAGTCATGATGCTTTTGATTCATATGTTTATGATTCTCATGCCATGTTTGCTCCTAGTTCCTCTTATGTGTATGATAGAAATGTTACTAGGAGAAATGTTGTTCCTAAAAGAAATGCTATTCATCATGTGCCTAGAAGGAATGTTATTCATGCTCCTAGGAAAATAGCAAATGAACCTTCTACAATTTATTGTGCTTTAAATACTTCCTTTGCAATTTGTAGAAAGGGTATGAAGGTAATTGCTAGGAAGTTAGGGGCAAGATGCAAGGGAGATAAAACTTGCATTTGGGTCCCTAAGGATATATGTGCTAACCTTGTAGGACCCAACATGAGTTGGGTACCTAAGACCCAAGCCTAAATTTGCCTTGCAGGTTTATGCATCCGGGGGTTCAAGCTGGATTATCGACAGCGGATGCACAAACCATATGACGGGGGAGAAGAAAATGTTCACCTCCTACGTCAAGAATAAAGATTCCCAAGATTCAATCATATTCGGTGATGGGAATCAAGGCAAGGTAAAAGGGTTAGGTAAAATTGCGATTTCTAATGAGCATTCTATCTCTAATGTATTTTTAGTAGAGAGTCTTGGATATAATTTGCTATCTGTTAGTCAATTATGTCATATGGGGTATAACTGTCTATTTACAAATGTAGATGTGTCTGTCTTTAGAAGAAGTGATGGTTCACTAGCTTTTAAGGGTGTATTAGACGACAAACTTTATTTAGTTGATTTTGCAAAAGAAGAGGCCGGTCTAGATGCATGCTTAATAGCTAAGACTAGCATGGGCTGGCTGTGGCATCGCCGCTTAGCACATGTGGGGATGAAGAACCTTCACAAGCTTCTAAAGGGAGAACACGTGATAGGTTTGACTAACGTGCATTTCGAAAAAGATAGACCTTGTGCAGCTTGTCAAGCAGGTAAACAAGTGGGAGGAGCGCATCACAGCAAGAACGTGATGACCACTTCAAGACCCCTGGAGCTGCTGCATATGGACCTCTTCGGACCTGTCGCCTATCTGAGCATAGGAGGGAGTAAGTATGGTTTAGTTATTGTTGATGATTTTTCCCGCTTCACTTGGGTGTTCTTTTTGCAGGATAAGTCTGAAACCCAAGGGACCCTCAAGCGCTTCCTCAGGAGAGCTCAAAATGAGTTTGAGCTCAAGGTGAAGAAGATAAGGAGCGACAACGGGTCCGAATTCAAGAACCTTCAAGTGGAGGAATTCCTTGAGGAGGAAGGGATCAAGCACGAGTTCTCCGCTCCCTACACACCACAGCAAAATGGTGTGGTAGAGAGGAAGAACAGGACGCTCATCGATATGGCAAGGACGATGCTAGGAGAGTTCAAGACCCCCGAGTGCTTTTGGACGGAAGCCGTTAACACTGCTTGCCACGCCATCAACAGGGTCTACCTTCATCGCCTCCTCAAGAAGACGTCGTATGAGCTACTAACCGGTAACAAACCCAATGTATCGTACTTTCGTGTATTTGGGAGCAAGTGCTACATTCTAGTGAAGAAAGGTAGAAACTCTAAGTTTGCTCCCAAGGCTGTAGAAGGGTTTTTGTTAGGTTATGACTCAAATACAAAGGCGTATAGAGTCTTCAACAAATCATCGGGTTTAGTTGAAGTCTCTAGCGACGTTGTATTTGATGAGACTAATGGCTCTCCAAGAGAGCAAGTTGTTGATTGTGATGATGTAGATGAAGAAGATGTTCCGACGACCGCTATACGAACCATGGCGATTGGAGAAGTACGGCCACAGGAACAAGATGAACGAGATCAACCTTCTTCCTCAACTATGGTGCATCCCCCAACCGAAGATGACGAACAGGTACCTCAAGTGGAGGCGCTTGATCAAGGGGGAGCACAAGATGATCAAGTGATGGAGGAAGAAGCGCAACCGGCACCTCCAACCCAAGTTCGAGCGATGATTCAAAGGGATCATCCCGTCGACCAAATTCTGGGTGACATTAGCAAGGGAGTAACTACTCGATCTCGATTAGTTAATTTTTGTGAGCATTACTCTTTTGTCTCTTCTATTGAGCCTTTCAGGGTAGAAGAGGCCTTGCTAGATCCGGACTGGGTGTTGGCCATGCAAGAGGAGTTAAACAACTTCAAGCGCAATGAAGTTTGGACACTGGTGCCTCATCCGAAGCAAAATGTTGTGGGAACCAAGTGGGTGTTCCGCAACAAACAGGACGAGCACGGGGTGGTGACGAGGAACAAGGCTCGACTTGTGGCAAAAGGTTATGCCCAAGTCGCAGGTTTGGATTTCGAGGAGACCTTTGCTCCTGTGGCTAGGCTAGAGTCAATTCGAATCTTGCTAGCATATGCCGCTCACCATTCTTTCAGGTTGTACCAAATGGATGTGAAGAGCGCTTTCCTCAACGGGCCAATCAAGGAGGAGGTGTACGTGGAGCAACCCCCTGGCTTCGAGGATGAACGGTACCCCGACCATGTGTGTAAGCTCTCTAAGGCGCTCTATGGACTTAAGCAAGCCCCAAGAGCGTGGTATGAATGCCTTAGAGACTTTTTAATTGCTAATGCTTTCAAGGTTGGGAAAGCCGATCCAACTCTTTTTACAAAGACATGTGATGGTGATCTGTTTGTGTGCCAAATTTATGTCGATGACATAATATTTGGTTCTACTAACCAAAAGTCTTGTGAAGAGTTTAGCAGGGTGATGACGCAAAAATTCGAGATGTCGATGATGGGCGAGTTGCACTACTTCCTTGGGTTCCAAGTGAAGCAACTCAAGGACGGCACCTTCATCTCCCAAACGAAGTACACGCAAGATCTGCTAAAGCGGTTTGGAATGAAGGACGCCAAGCCCGCAAAGACTCCGATGGGGACCGACGGACACACCGACCTCAACAAAGGAGGTAAGTCCGTTGATCAAAAAGCATACCGGTCAATGATAGGTTCTTTGCTTTATTTATGTGCTAGTAGACCGGATATTATGCTTAGCGTATGCATGTGTGCTAGATTTCAATCCGATCCTAAGGAGTGTCACTTAGTGGCGGTGAAGCGAATTCTTAGATATTTGGTTGCTACGCCTTGCTTCGGGCTCTGGTATCCAAAGGGGTCTACCTTTGACTTAGTTGGATACTCAGACTCCGACTATGCTGGATGTAAGGTCGATAGGAAGAGTACATCGGGGACGTGCCAATTCTTAGGAAGGTCCCTGGTGTCATGGAACTCTAAGAAACAAACATCCGTTGCCCTATCCACCGCTGAGGCCGAGTACGTTGCCGCAGGTCAGTGTTGCGCGCAACTACTTTGGATGAGGCAAACCCTCCGGGACTTTGGCTACAATCTGAGCAAAGTCCCACTCCTATGTGACAATGAGAGTGCTATCCGCATGGCGGAAAATCCTGTTGAGCACAGCCGCACAAAGCACATAGACATCCGGCATCACTTTTTGAGAGACCACCAGCAAAAGGGAGATATCGAAGTGTTTTATGTTAGCACCGAGAACCAGCTAGCCGATATCTTCACTAAGCCTCTAGATGAGAAGACCTTTTGCAGGTTGCGTAGTGAGCTAAATGTCATCGATTCGCGGAACCTGGATTGAATTATAGCATACATGTACTTATGCTTTTGATCATGTTCCTTTCTGCATTTTGTTGCTTATTATGGTGCTCAAGTTGTACAAACACTCCCTGGACCTCACAAGTCCGTTGCAAAGTGATGCACATGTTTAGGGGGAGATGTGTTACAACTTGACCCTTTGAGACTAACCATGTGCTTGAGTTTGATAATTTAGTCTCGAAGGAGGATTGAAAGGGAAAAGGTGGACTTGGACCATGAAAGACTTCCACTGCACTCCGATGAGAGGGTAACTAATTCCAAGTTCATCTCATGAGATCTTATTGCCATATGCTCTTAATTGAAGACTTTGGTGAGGCAATGGGGTTAAAAGGCCAAGATTAATCCCGTTTTGGTGCTTCATGCCAAAGGGGGAGAAAAATAAAGGCCAAAGTAATAAATGGATCAGCTACCACTTGAGAGATTTTGAAAATAGTAGAATAGAGCTTTTGTGAGTTTTTGTTTTGTCAAAAGCTTTTATTGTCTCTTATTGTCTCTATTGTCAAAAGTTGACTTCTTGTGGGGAGAAGTGGTGATTATGGGAAAAAGGGGGAGTTTTTGACATCCGTGGTCAAATTCTTTGGAATGACTCTCTTTATGCTTCAATATGTGTGTTTGACTTAGAGATAGAGATTTGAGTTTGATTTGCAAAAACAAACCAAGTGGTGGCAAAGGATGATCCATATATGTCAAAATTGAATAAAACTCAAAGTTAGTTTTTATTTGAAGTAGTTTTGCACTTGTTCCACTTGCTTTATGTTGTGTTGGCATAAATCACCAAAAAGGGGGAGATTGAAAGGGAAATGTGCCTTTGGGCCATTTCTAAGTATTTTGGTGATTGAGTGCAAACACAAGTGCTTAAATGTGAAAATATGCCCATGGATGAACAAAGTGCAAATCACAAGTTAAGGTATGTTTCTAAGCCTTAGTACATTGGTTTTGTGTACTAATATTCTTGTCTAAGTGTTAGAAACAGGAAGAAGAAGAGGAGTGGAGGGCTGCTTCGGGCTGGGGCACCGGACTGTCCGGTGTGCACCGGACAGTGTCCGGTGCGCCAGACCAGCGCGGAGCAAACCAGCCGCTCTCGGGTTTTTCTCCGGCGACTTCGGCTAAAATTCACCGGACTGTCCGGTGTGCACCGGACTGTCCGGTGAGCCAACGGTCGGCCGGGCCAACGGTCGGCCGCGCGATCGGCGCGCGACACGTGGCCGAGCCAACGGTCGGAAGGAGGCACCGGACTGTCCGGTGTGCACCGGACTGTCCGGTGCGCCAGATCTGCAACGGTCGGCAACGGTCAGCTTCGCTGTTTATGGAAATAAATCGGGCACCGGACAGTGTCCGGTGTGCACCGGACTGTCCGGTGCGCCCGACGACAGAAGGCAAGGATAGCCTTCCAGATGTGTTCTCAACGGCTCCTAGCTGCCTTGGGGCTATAAAAGGGACCCCTAGGCGCATGGAGGAGTACACCAAGCATTCCTACAACTCTTCTAAGCACCAAGACATCAATCTCACGCATTCGTTTCATTGTGATAGCATATAGAGCTCTTGTGGAGTTGTGAACTCTTTGTGTTGCGTTGCGAGCTCTTGTTGCGACTTGTGTGCGTGTTGTTGCTCTGATTTTCGAGTCTTGTGTGCGTTGCTCATTCCCACCTTACTCCGTATTTCTTTGTGAACTCAATTGTAAGGGCGAGAGACTCCAAGTTGTGGAGATTCCTCGCAAACGGGAAAAGATCAAAGGAAAGAAAAACACCGTGGTATTCAAGTTGATCATTGGATCACTTGAGAGGAGTTGAGTGCAACTCTCGTCCGTTGGGACGCCACAACGTGGAGTAGGCAAGTTTTGTACTTGGCCGAACCACGGGATAACCACCGTGTCAACTCTGTGATTGCTTTCTTGTGGTTATCGTGTTTTGAGTTCTCTCTAGCCACTTGACAAATACTGTGCTAACGCTTAATCTAAGTCTTGTGGCTATAAGTTTAAGTTTTACAGGATCACCTATTCACCCCCCCCTCTAGGTGCTCTCACTCGGACTCGGGCTCAGCCCCAGAGGACGACGAACTCCGCTTCGCCCGACCCCAGGGCTCGGACTACGCCCTGGCCTCAGCCGACGACCTCCGCCTCGCCCGACCAGGGGCTCGGACTCGGCCTCAGCCACGAAAGACAGACTCGACCTCGGCTTCGGAGGGGCTTCCACCTCGCCCAACCTAGGGCGCAGACCAGCCACGTCAACGGGAGGCGCCATCATCGCCCTACCCTGAGCTGACTCGGGCCGCAGGAAACAAGACCGGCGTCCCATCTGGCTAGCTCCGCCAGATAGGCAATGATGGCGTCCCGCATGCTCTGTGACGACGGCGGCTCTCAGCCCCCTTACGGAAGCAAGAGGACGTCAGCAAGGACCCAACCGCTCCGATAGCTGTCCCTCCGCCAGGCTCCATCGCTCCTCCGACGGCCACGACATCACACCAGCTGGGTGCCAAAATCTCTCCGGCTGCCACGACGGCATGTACTTAGGGCGCTAGCTCTCCCCCGCTAGACACGTAGCACTCTGCTACACCCCCATTGTACGCCTGGATCCTCTCCTTACGCCTATAAAAGGAAGGACCAGGGCCCTCTTAGAGAGGGTTGGCCGCGCGGGGACGAGGACGAGACAGGCGCACTCTTGGAGCCGCTCGCTTCCCTCTCCCGCATGGACGCTTGTAACCCCCTACTGCAAGCGCACCCGACCTGGGCGCGGGACGAACACGAAGGCCGCGGGATTCCCACCTCTCTCACGCCGGTCTCCGGCCGCCTCACTCCTCCCCCCTTCGCACTCGCCCTCGCGCTCGACCCATATGGGCTGGGGCACGCGGCGACACTCACTCGTCGGCCCAAGGGACCCCCCGGTCTCAGAACGCCGACAGTTGGCGCGCCAGGTAGGGGCCTGCTGCGTGTTGACGAACAGCTTCCCGTCAAGCTCCAGATGGGCAGTCTCCAGCAACCTCTCCAGCCCAGGACGGTGCTCCGTTTCGGGAGTCTTGAGTTCATGTCCTTCGACGGCAGCTACGACATGATACTCCTTCCACCGTCGTGTGACAACGACAATGGCGGCCGACAACCCGCCCGCCGGTGGTGGAATCGACGACGTCTTCCCCGCGTGGTGGGAGAACAACATTCGAGCTCACCCCGTCCTCTCCGCCGTCGATGGAGGAGGAGGCGGGGCAACCAAGGCCAAGCAGGAGGCAGCGCCTCGTCGGCTGTCGAGCGAGTCGACAGCGTCGGCACCCCAACGAGGGGCGCACCGGACATCTACCTCGCGTTTGAGACGAAGACAAGCACCGTCTCCCCGCGACACGCCAATCCCGAGCAAGCGGACGACGCCAGCGCGCTCGCGGAGAGCTTGCTGGACGTCACCCTCGTACATGAGACGACGGTGCAGTCAGTCCCCGACGTGACTTCATCGCCGCTCGTCGACCAAAAGGTACCGACCGATTCCCATCCTACGTCATTTGGATTCAGCCTTGACCCGCCTAGCGACCTCGCTTCGGCGGACGCTCTCGTAGGGGCGAGTCCAAACCCTCTAGGGTTTCGCATGCGGCCTCCTTGGGACCGGCTAACGGACGTCTCGACCTACGGGCCCTCTGGGTCCGAGGAAGACGACGAGCCCAGCATCTGTTGGGATTTCTCTGGACTTGGCAACCCCAGTGCCATGCGGGACTTTATGACCGCATGTGACTACTGCCTCTGCGGCTGTTCCGACGGTAGCCGTAGCCTCGACGACGAGGATTGCGGCCCAAGCCGCGAATGTTTCCACGTCGATCTAGGGGGTCCCTCCGAAGGCAATCTTCTCGGCATGCCGGAGGACGGTGATCTCCCTAGGCTGGTGCCCCGCGTTGACATCCCACGGGAGCTAGCTGTGGTCCCCGTTCCGGCGGGGGGTCACGACCCACAGCTCGAGCAAATCCGCGGGGTGCAGGCCAGGCTCGACGAGGGAGCAGGAACGCTTGAGCCGATCCGCCGGGACGTCGGACAGGCATGGGCGAACCAACCCCCGGCCGGAGAAATACGTCATCTGCCCCAGGGTTTCCAGCACCGCGTCGCCGACGACGCCAGGGTCAGGCCGCCACCCGCATCTAGTGGGGTTGGCCAGAACCTGGCCGCAGCAGCGATGCTCCTCTGTGCGATGCCGGAGCCATCCACCACCGAGGGTCGGCGAATCTAGGGGGAGCTCAAGAATCTCCTGAAAGGCGCCGCGGTCCAACGGGCCGAGAGCTCTGCCTCCCGAAGGCAGGGATACCCCTCGGAACCTCATGCCACGACTTCCCGATTCATGCGGGAAGCCTCGGTCTACACCGGGCGCACGCGCAACACCGCGCCTGCGGCCCCGGGCCGCCTCGGCAACGAGCACCATCATCGCGACCGTCGGGCCCATCTCGACGAGAGGGTGCGCCGAGGCTACCACCCTAGGCGTGGGGGACGCTACGACAGCGGGGAGGATCGGAGTCCCTCGCCCGAGCCACCCGGTCCGCAGGCCTTCAGCCGGGCCATCCGACGGGCACCGTTCCCGACCCGGTTCCGACCCCCGACTACTATCGCAAAGTACTCGGGGGAGACGAGACCGGAACTGTGGCTCGCGGACTACCGTCTGGCCTGCCAACTGGGTGGAACGGACGACGACAACCTCATCATCCGCAACCTCCCCCTTGTTCCTTTCCGACATCGCTTGCGCCTGGTTGGAGCACCTGCCTCCGGGGCAGATCTCCAACTGGGACGACCTAGTCCAAGCTTTCGCCGGCAATTTCCAGGGCACGTATGTGCGCCCCGGGAATTCCTGGGACCTCCGAAGCTGCCGGCAGCAGCCGGGAGAGTCCCTCCGGGACTACATCCGGCGATTCTCGAAGCAGCGCACCGAGCTGCCCAACATCACCGACTCGGATGTCATCGGCGCGTTCCTCGCCGGCACCACCTGCCGCGACCTAGTGAGCAAGTTGGGTCGCAAGACCCCCACCAGGGCCAGCGAGCTGATGGACATCGCCACCAAGTTCGCCTCTGGCCAGGAGGCGGTCGAGGCTATCTTCCGAAAGGACAAGCAGCCCCAGGGCCGCCCATCGGAAGATGCTCCCGAGGCGTCTACTCAGCGCGGCGCCAAGAAGAAAGGCAGGAAGAAGTCGCAAGCGAAACGCGACGCCGCCGACGCGGACCTTGTCGCTGCCGCCAAGTACAAGAACCCTCGGAAGCCCCCCGGAGGTGCCAACCTCTTCGACAAGATGCTCAAGGAGCCGTGCCCCTATCATCAGGGGCCCGTCAAGCACACCCTTGAGGAGTGCGTCATGCTTCGACGCCACTTCCATAGGGCCGGGCCACCCGCGGAGGGTGACAGAGCCCACGACGACGACAAGAAGGAAGATCACCAAGCAGGAGAGTTCCCCGAGGTCCGCGACTGCTTCATGATCTACGGTGGTCGTGCGGCGAATCCCTCGGCTCGGCATCGCAAGCAAGAGCGCCAGGAGGTCTGCTCGGTGAAGGGGGCGGCGCCATTCTACCTAGACTAGTCCGACAAGCCCATCACCTTCGACCAAGCCGACCACCCTGACCACGTGCCGAGCCCGGGGAAATACCCGCTCGTCGTCGACCCCGTCATCGGTGACGTCAAGCTCACCAAAGTCCTTATGGACGGAGGCAGCAGCCTCAACATCATCTACGCCGAGACCCTCGGGCTCCTGCGTGTTGATCTGTCCTCTGTCCGAGCAGGCGCTGCGCCCTTCCATGGGATTATTCCCGGGAAGCGCGTCCAGCCCCTCGGACGACTCGACCTTCCCGTCTGCTTCGGAACGCCCTCCAACTTCCGAAGGGAGACTCTGACGTTCGAGGTGGTCGGGTTCCGAGGAACCTACCACGCGGTACTAGGAAGGTCATGCTACGTGAAGTTCATGGCTGTCCCCAACTACACCTACCCGAAGCTCAAGATGCCGGGCCCCAACGGGGTCATCACCGTCGGACCCACGTACAAGCACGCGTTCGAATGCGACGTGGAGTGCGTAGAGTACGCCGAGGCCCTCGCCGAATCTGAGGCCCTCATCGCCGACCTGGAAAGCCTCTCTAAGGAGGTGCCAGACGTGAAGCGTCACGCCGGCAACTTCGAGCCAGTGGAGACGGTTAAGGTCGTCCCCCTCGACCCCAGTGGCGACACATCCAAGCAGATCCGGATCGGCTCCGGGCTCGACCCCAAATAGGAAGCAGTGCTCGTCGACTTTCTCCGCGCAAACGCCGACGTCTTCGCGTGGAGTCCCTCGGACATGCCCGGCATACCGAGGGATGTCGCCGAGCACTCGCTGGACATTCGAGCCGGAGCCTGACCCGTCAAGCAGCCTCTGCGCCGATTCGACGAGGAGAAGCGCAGAGCGATAGGCGAGGAGATCCACAAGCTAATGGCAGCAGGGTTCATCAAAGAGGTATTCCATCCCGACTGGCTTGCCAACCCTATGCTTGTGAGAAAGAAAGGGGGGAAATGGCGAATGTGTGTAGACTACACTGGTCTCAACAAAGCATGTCCGAAGGTTCCCTACCCTCTGCCTCGCATCGATCAGATCGTGGATTCCACTGCTGGGTGCGAGACCCTGTCTTTCCTCGATGCCTACTCAGGGTATCATCAAATTAGGATGAAAGAGTCCGACCAGCTCGCGACCTCTTTCATCACGCCCTTCGGCATGTACTGCTATGTCACCATGCCGTTCGGCTTGAGGAATGCGGGCGCGACGTACCAGCGGTGCATGAACCATGTGTTCGGCGAACACATTAGCCGCACGGTCGAGGCCTACGTCGATGACATCGTAGTCAAGACGAGGAAAGCTTCCGACCTCCATTCCGACCTTGAAGTGACATTCTGGTGTCTCAAGGCGAAAGGCGTCAAGCTCAATCCCGAGAAGTGTGTCTTCGGGGTGCCCCGCGGCATACTCTTGGGATTCATCGTCTTCGAGCGGGGCATCGAAGCCAACCCGGAGAAGATCGCAGCCATCACCAGCATGGGGCCCATCAAGGACTTGAAAGGTGTATAGAGGGTCATGGGATGCCTCGCGGCTCTGAGCCGCTTCATCTCACGCCTCGGCGAAAGAGGCCTGCCTCTGTGCCGCCTCTTAAGGAAGGCCGAGTGCTTCATTTGGACCCCTGAGGCCGAGGAAGCTCTTGGGAACTTGAAGGCGCTCCTCACAAAGGCGCCTATCTTGGTGCCTCCAGCTGCCGGAGAAGCCCTCTTGGTCTACGTCGCCGCGACCACTCAGGTGGTCAGCGCTGCGATTGTGGTCGAGAGGCAAGAAGAGGGGCATGCATTGCCCGTTCAGAGGCCAGTTTACTTCGTCAGCGAGGTACTGTCCGAAACCAAGATCCGCTACCCACAGGTTCAGAAGCTGCTGTATGCGGTGATCCTGACGCGGCAGAAGTTGCGACACTACTTCGAGTCTCATCCGGTAACTGTGGTGTCATCCTTCCCCCTGGGGGAGATCATCCAGTGCCGAGAGGCCTCGGGCAGGATTGCAAAGTGGGCGGTGGAAATCATGGGCGAGACAATCTCGTTCGCCCCTCGGAAGGCCATCAAGTCCCAGGTCTTGGCGGACTTCGTAGCCGAGTGGGTCGATACCCAGCTACCGACGGCTCCGATCCAACCGGAGCTCTGGACCATGTTTTTCGACGGGTCGCTGATGAAGACGGGAGCCGGCGCAGGCCTACTCTTCATCTCGCCCCTCGGGAAACACCTACTCTATGTGCTACGCCTCCATTTCTCGGCGTCCAACAATGTGGCTGAGTATGAGGCTCTGGTCAACGGGTTGCGGATCGCGATCGAGCTAGGGGTCCGGCGCCTCGACGCCCGCGGGGACTCGCAGCTCGTCATCGACCAAGTCATGAAGAACTCCCACTGCCGCGACCCGAAGATGGAGGCCTACTGCGATGAGGTTCGATGCCTGGAAGACAAGTTCTACGGGCTCGAGCTTAACCACATCGCTCGGCGCTACAACGAGACTGCGGACGAGCTGGCTAAAATAGCCTCGGGGCGAACAACGGTTCCCCCGGACGTCTTCTCCCGGGATTTGCATCAACCCTCCGTCAAGATCGACGACCCGCCCGAGCCTGAGGCGCCCTCGACCCAGTCCGAGGTACCCTTGGTCCAGCCCGAGGTACCCTCGGCAGAGCCCGAGGCATCCTCAGCTCGGCCCGAGGCGCCTTTAGTTCAGCCCGAGGTACCCTCGGCCTCCGAGGGTGAGGCGCTGCGCATCGAGGAGGAGCAAAGCGGGGCCACGCCTGATCGAAACTGGCAGACCTCGTACCTGCAATATCTCCAACAAGGAGAGCTACCCCTCGACCGGGCCGAGGCTCGCCGGGTGGCACGGCGCGCCAAGTCGTTCGTCTTGCTGGGCGATGAGAAGGAGCTCTACCACCGCAACCCCTCAGGCATCCTCCAGCGATGCATCTCCGTCGCCGAAGGTCAGGAACTCCTACGGGAGATACACTCGGGGGCTTGCGGCCATCACACAGCACCTCGAGCCCTTGTCGGGAATGCTTTCCGACAAGGATTCTACTGGCCGATGGCGGTGGCCGACGCCACTAGAATCGTCCGCACCTACGAAGGGTGTCAATTCTATGCGAAGCAGACCCACCTGCCCGCTCGGGCTCTGTAGACGATACCTATCACCTGGCCCTTTGCTGTGTGGGGTCTGGACCTCGTCGGCCCCTTGCAGAAGGCGCCCGGGGGCTACACGCACCTGCTGGTCGCCATCGACAAATTCTCCAAGTGGATCGAGGTCCGACCTCTGAACAGCATCAGGTCCGAGCAGGCGGTGGCGTTCTTCACCAACATCATCCATCACTTCGGGGTCCCGAACTCCATCATCACCGACAACGGCACCCAGTTCACCGGCAGAAAATTCTTGGACTTCTGCGAGGATCACCACATCCGGGTGGACTGGGCCGCCGTGGCTCATCCCATGTCAAATGGGCAAGTAGAGCGTGCCAACGGCATGATTCTACAAGGGCTCAAGCCTCGGATTTACAACGACCTCAACAAGTTCGGCAAGCGATGGATGAAGGAACTCCCCTCGGTGGTCTGGAGCCTGAGGACCACGCCGAGCCGAGCCACGGGTTTCACGCCGTTCTTCCTAGTCTACGGGGCCGAGGCCGTCTTGCCCACAGACCTGGAATACGGCTCCCCGAGGACGAGGGCCTACAGCGATCAAAGCAACCAAGCCAGCCGAGAAGACTCGCTGGACCAGCTGGAAGAGGCTCGGGACAAGGCCTTACTACACTCGGCACGGTACCAGCAGTCCCTGTGACGCTACCACGCCCGAGGGGTCCGGTCCCGAGACCTCCAGGTAGGCGACCTGGTGCTTCGGCTACGACAAGACCCCCGAGGGAGGCACAAGCTCATGCCCCCCTGGGAGGGACCGTTCGTCATCGCCAAGGTTCTGAAGCCCGGAACGTACTAGCTGGCCAACAGCCAAGGCGAGGTCTACGGCAACGCTTGGAACATCCAACAGCTACGTCGCTTCTACCCTTAAAATACTTTCAAGTCGTTCATATACCTCGCACCCACGCAAAGTTTAGTCATCAAGGAAGGGTCGGCCTCGCCTCGGCAAAGCCCGACCCTCCCTCGGGGGCTAAAAGGGGGGCAACCCCCTCTGCGTCGAAATTTTCCTCGAAAAAAGATCTCTTCTGCCAGAATATCTTTCGTGCTTTTTGACTACTTCGAAAAGTGGATCCTGAAAACGATGGAGTACACGTAAGCAGCCAAGGCTGACCGAGCCGAGGGACTCCTACGCCTCCGGGATACGGATACCTCACTCATCACCTTCTGCGATAAGTAACTCGCGTTCGGATAAGTGATTCCGCGAACCGAACAAGTCTTCACGATTCGGAAGCTCTTCTGCCAAAGCGATCCTTCGAGCCTTATCGACTGAGTCAGTGACAGGGCCTCATGGACGGGTGAAAGTGCGCGTAAGCGGTAAGGCCGACCGAGCCGAGGGACTCCCACGCCTCCGGGATATGGATACCTCACTCATCACCTTCCGTGAGAAGCAACTCTCGCTCGCACAAACATCCCTGTTGCCGGCAAAAAAGTCCAGATACTTGAAACAAGAGGAAAAGAGACGCAGCTGTACAACGCAGTGAGGGTGTGCGTTCTGGCCTCGGCGGCCGTTGAAGGCACACGCTACAAGACAATCTGATCCTGCAGGCTCGGGTCTTGACACTGGAAGGGGGCAGCAGCACCCTCGGCATCGACGACACCTTCGGCGAGGTCCGACCTAGCCTCGGACGGCGACACGGTCCAAGGATCTCCGCTCTAAGGGACAACGTCATTGCCACGCCCGGGCAATTGCTGCCTGGGTCTTCTCCGGAAATCTGGCCCGAGCAGGCGGCTCGGCCGGTCACTCTGGGGCCTCGGCCAACCATCTTCCAAGGGCGTCGGCCCGACCCGAGGCCTCGGCTGGTCAACTCCGGCGTCGGTCCCGCTAGCGGACAACCCGGCTAGGCTCCGGCCAACCAGGTTTCATTTTTGAGCCAACTCTGCCCCTGCTCGTGCTGATATCGCTACCCCTGGCCTCGGCTCGTCGAAGAGCGGCCAAGGGGTCCCTTTAACTAGGCTAGAGAAGCCTCAGACAACAAGGCCGACCGAGCCGAGGGACTCCTACGCCTCCGGGATACGGATACCTCACTCGTCACCTTGACACGGGGCGACTCACGCTTGGTGAAGCGGTTCAGACAACCAACAGGCAAGTCTTAGTGCTCGAAAATGAGGAAAAAACACGGCTCCGTGCCAAAATTACATACATGTTCAGGCCTCGACAGCCACAATGAACAAAAAACACTGGCATTCAAAGTGCCATTACAAACGGAACTCCGGTTCCCCCTGCGTAGGTACGAACAACCCGACTCCATGGGGGAGGGCCTGCGGAGCAACAGAAGACCGACGAACGGCACGCCGTCACCCGCTCCAGCAGCAGCGACGACGACGACTTCTGCCCCGGGGGGCTGAACAGCGGCAGCACTGACCTCAGGGCGGATGATGCTGCCAAGAGGCCCCCGCCCATGCCCAAACTCGTGAGGCAAGGACGGGCAGAAGGCCGTAGAGTTGGAGGTCGGTCCGTGGCCGACCCTGGCTATCTCGCCGGTGGAAGAACCTCTTCTAGCTGCCGTGGCAGACGCCGGCGCCGCGAGCGGCTCCGAAGCCACTCGCGTCCGAGACCCAGGCACGGTGCAGCTGCTGGCGCCACGGACGACGACCGCCCTTCCCTCCGATCACTGAGTGAAGGAGCGGGCCACCGCCCGCGCAGGGGCCGACCCCAACTCGGCACACTCCCCTCCCAGCCCTGGTGATCCTTGAGGCTGAGGGAGGGGCAGAGGCCGCAGCCCGGCTCGCTTTCCCCCACCATCAAGCTGGAGGTCACCATCTCGGATGACCGCCGGCGGAGGGGTGCAGCCGGGCTGCATGATGAAAATCCTTGAAGCCAAACGATGGCTGAAAGGTACCAACTCCCACGGAGTTGCGTTCCTCCAACGATGAGGCAAAAAGACGGCGGGTATCCCCCATCCGGGGGCTTGGAAGGTGGAAAGACACGATGCATAAGGGAGCGCGAAGACATGGTCGCCTTCCAAAGGGGTCACCCCCCTTTTTAAAGGCGACTATCCCTACTCGCGTCCTCAGCCGTCACGGACTGAGTCTTCTCCAACACGCTCCAAGGCCCTCCCCTGCGGCGCGGGGGCTGGGTCCCACATGTCATGCAAGCCGACTCAGAGCAGAAAAAGCCAAACCGCCGCGCGCGGTGCACACGACCGCCCAGCGGTTACAAGTGACCCTCCACTTTTGCCCAGACCAACGGGCGAAAGGGGCGGGCAGCCATGCGGACGGCATGCAACCGCGCTACGTGGGCACGCTTCTCCGACTCCCGACACGCCCAGCATGGAGGCCCAGGCCCACGCGTCACGCAACCGGCACGCCGGATGCTTCATGCAAGAAACTGCACCGCCACTTGCGCCACCGCCACGCCTCCTCGATTGCGGAACCAATACCGCGACTCGAGGCGACCCAGCGCACGACCCAGCAGCGCTAGCCTGGCGCGGCGGTCAATGCGGTCAAAAATGGGCCGGCAGTAATGACGGTGGCAGGCGGGCGGGAGCAGCGATCACGTCGTCAGCCAAGCTCACGTCCCATCCAGGGGCAGCAAGAGAACCCCCTCTCACGGCGTGAAGACAACGCGTCCGTGACCCGTTCCTCGAACGGCTCGCGCACGCGCAACGGCCGCCCCGCCAACCACTCGCCCCGTCGCATTAACTCCGCGGCGGGACAGGCGGCGCCTCTGGCAGGAGAAGCGGGCGACGCTTCGCCTTCGCCGTAATAACCGCGCCAAAAAAGGTACGCCGCGTCGTTCGATTTCGTATCCTTTTCCTTTTTTCCTCTTTCTCTCTCTCTCTTGCAACAGGGACCGGGAAAGGGGGATACCCCGAAAAGGATCCTTCCCCGTGAAGGAACCAGGCTCCGAGCCTCCTTACTGATCAGAGGTTCGAAGGTTGGCCCCCCGAAGGGTTCGACAGCTGCCTCAGATCATGTGGACCCTACACCCACTACTGGTCAGAGGTTCGAAGGCCGGCCCCCCGAAGGGTTCCACGGCCGCCTTAGGCTACTCGGGCTCCGCGCCCATTACTGATCAGGGGTTCGAAGGCTGGCCCCCGAAGGGTTCACAGCCGCCTCAGACGCCGAGCGAGGGATGACCAGGGGTACGTTCGATACATAACCAAGGCTCGGGCTGCGCTCCCGAGGTACCCTAGAACATTTCCGAGACCAGCGGGAGCGATCTTGTAACGGAATCCCATCGGAGGGAGGCATCGAGCCCTCGGACCCCGTCGCCAGGGGACCGGATCCGGCAGATCACCCGCAGGTACTTTTGGGCGTGCCTCTGGGCCCCTAGCCGACCCCTAACGAACGGGGCACGGACGTCCACTCGGATTACCCGCTTGCAGCTCACCGGAGACACCATGTTCGGCGCCCATCGAGGGCAACATGGCGCTTTCCCCCCTCCTCCTTGCGAAAAGGCGACGCAGGGGCATATGTAAAAAAGCCGAGTCTGTCCCTGATCGCCCTCTCGCCCTGTGCAGAGGCTCGGGGGCTGCTCTCGCAAACCCGTCTCTGGCCGAACCGTTGACAGCGTCAACATACCAGCCCGAGAACTTGGGACCCGACCGTACACCCGGGCTACGGCCAGCTCGCATGAGGAAACGACCAGACCAGCCGAAGCATTACGCGAGGCATTAAGACCTCGAAGGAGTGAAACCACTCCTCCGAGGCCTCGGGGGCTACACCCGGCGGGTGCGCTCGCGCGCACCCACTGGAACAAAATGCAACCGAGAAAGGCTGGTCCCCTTGCAAAAAAGTGCGACGAAAGCCTCCAAGCGAGTGCTAACACTCCCTTCGAGGCTCGGGGGCTACTGTCGGGGACCATAATTAGGGGTACCCTCAAGACTCCTAATTCTCAGCTGGTAACCCCCATCAGCATAAAGCTGCTAAGGCCTGATGGGTGCGATTAAGTCAGGGATCAGTCCGTTCGAGCGACTCGATCACGCCTCGCCCGAGCCTAGCCTCGGACAAGGGCAGCCGACCCCAGAGGATTTCCGTCTCGCCCGAGGCCCCCCTCCGACGGCGAACATATTCCCGGCTTGCTCGAGGCCCTGCCTTCGCTAAGAAGCAACCCAGACTAAATCGCCGCACCGACCGACCAAATCGCAGGAGCATTTAATGCAAAGGTGGCCTAACACCCTTATCCTGACATGCGCCCCCAGGCAGAGCCGAAGTGACCGCCGTCACTTCGCCGCTCCACTGTCCGGCCTGACAGAAGGACAGCGCCGCCTGCGCCGCGTCGACTGCAGTGCCACTTGACAGAGTGAGACTGACAGGCAGTCAGGTCCTGTAGAAGGCACCACAGGAAACTCCGCTCCCCCCGACCCAGGGCTCGGACTCGGGCTAAGTCCCGGAAGACGGCGAACTCCGCTCCGCCCGACCCAGGGCTCGGACTCGGGCTAAGTCCCGGAAGACGGCGAACTCCGCTCTGCCTGACCCAGGGCTCGGACTCGGGCTAAGTCCCGGAAGACGGCGAACTCCGCTCCGCCCGACCCAGGGCTCGAACTCGGGCTAAGTCCCGGAAGACGGCGAACTCCGCTCCGCCCAACCCAGGGCTCGGACTCGGGCTAAGTCCCGGAAGACGGCGAACTCCGCTCCGCCAGCCCCAGGGCTCGGACTCGGGCTAAGTCCCGGAAGACGGCGAACTCCGCTCCGCCCGACCCAGGGCTCGGACTCGGGCTCAGCCCCAGAGGACGACGAACTCCGCTTCGCCCGGCCCCAGGGCTCGGACTCCGCCTTGGCCTCAGCCGACGACCTCCGCCTCGCCCGACCAGGGGCTCGGACTCGGCCTCGGCCACGGAAGACAGACTCGACCTCGGCTTCGGAGAGGCTTCCACCTCGCCCAACCTAGGGCGCAGACCAGCCATGTCAACGGGAGGCGCCATCATCGCCCTACCCCGAGCTGACTCGGGCCGCAGGAAACAAGACCGGCGTCCCATCTGGCTAGCTCCGCCAGATAGGCAATGATGGCGTCCCGCATGCTCTGTGACGACGGTGGCTCTCAGCTCCCTTACGAAAGCAAGAGGACGTCAGCAAGGACCCAACTGCTCCGACAGCTGTCCCTCCGCCAGGCTCCATCGCTCCTCCGACGGCCACGACATCACACCAGCTGGGTGCCAAAATCTCTCCGGCTGCCACGATGGCATGTACTTAGGGCGCTAGCTCTCCCCCGCTAGACACGTAGCACTCTGCTACACCCCCATTGTACGCCTGGATCCTCTCCTTACGCCTATAAAAGGAAGGACCAGGGCCCTCTTAGAGAGGGTTGGCCGCGCGGGGACGAGGACGAGACAGGCGCACTCTTGGAGCCGCTCGCTTCCCTCTCCCGCGTGGACGCTTGTAACCCCCTACTGCAAGCGCACCCGACCTGGGCGCGGGACGAACACGAAGGCCGCGGGATTCCCACCTCTCTCACGCCGTCTCCGGCCGCCTCGCTCCTCCCCCCTTCGCGCTCGCCCTCGCGCTCGACCCATCTGGGCTGGGGCACGCAGCGACACTCACTCGTCGGCCCAAGGGACCCCCCGGTCTCGGAACGCCGACAAGTGCAAAAATTAAATTTCACATTTGTCACACTCCTTCGGTTCCCCAATTTTATTGGCAACTTACTCCTGCTTTGGTTCATCACATTTCACATCTTAACCAACAACTGCATGATAACAAAACCAGCATCAAATGTTGCCCCTCGAAATCGAACAGCGGAACCAAAGCAATTGGAAAAGTGAAATCATCTAACCTTTTAGTTTGTTGTACCTTGACCTCCTCTTTTAGGTCATCGCATTTCACATCTGAGATAACAACTACGTAAAAACAAAATTAGCATTAAAAACTTGTCCACAAACAATGGCAGCAGAAGCAATGTGACTACCAGTGACGAATCAGCGTGCCGAGTACGGGGCGGGGGAGGGGCATGCGTAGGTGGGGAGGAGCTCGGGGCGATGGACATCTGTTTTTAGAGCTTTACCAAGTATCAGGAGTCCTAGGATACCCTTGACAGCGAAGATTCTTGTAAGCTTTTTCCTTGCAGCGTCAGAATAAGGGATGGCAAGCCATGGCATTGAACTCATGCTTGCTTGGAATTCCCCCTTGCTGCGGTCTATCGAGACGAAGATGACCTCGAAGCTTCCCGGTCTCAAGATTTTCAGCTCGTTATACACCTCCTTGAGTTGTTTGGTGAAGACATGGCAAGGTGGGCACCAGTGTGCTCCAAAGTACAGGCCGACTGTCTTGCCAGCAAGGTCAGCTATAGGAATCTAAAAAGAAAAAAAAACATTGTCATAGGAGAAATTAAACTGTAAAACTAAACCAAGTTGATTAAATGGTCAGAATGAAAAAAATGCAAAGGAGGGCGCACTTAGTATGGCATCACAATCACCAACACAACAACTGCGTAGTAGTACTTATGGAAGTAGTTTTGGTTAATGAGAAATTTCACGAGTTTTTTTGTTCATTTACCTTTATGTCATCTGCACTGATGACATAGTCTCTCTCCTCGCAGCCAAGAAGCTCCTGAAGCCGGCCTCCTCCTCTCCTGGCATCGTCCATGCTCTCCAGCTCCCTCCTCCTCTGCGCACTGAACGGGTACGCATCTACTCCATACTCGCCAACCAGCCTCACCGCGTCCTCTCCACATCCCAGCCCACTGGACGGCGTCGCTGACACTGACAGAGGGATCAGTGTCGGGATACGCTCGATGGCGAAGCGCACGCACAGCTTCTGCCGTAGTAGGCCAGCAGCGTCGAACGGTACCGCGAGCCACGACATGCCCTGGAAGTGGTCCCGGAAGCTGGCCTCGTCGCGGTCCAGCGACACGAAGATTATCTCGACGCTCTTGCCGGCGCTCCGGAGCGCCGTGTAGGCCTGGAGTAGAGTCGGGGTGAAGCTCCTGCATGGCCTGCACCAGTGAGCCGAGAAGAAGAGGCAGATGCAGGCCGTCCTCTCTTCGATGGATGATAGAGGTACTTCCTGTTTTTTTTTTCACAAACAAGAAATCATTTCCTTATGAGAAGTAGCACAGCAGAAACAAAAACACACACACACTATGATTCCTCTCACCTTTCCTTCGTTCGAGAGAAGAAACTGAACGCCAGCCAACTGCGACATGTTGCCCTCTTTCTCCACCTCTTCCCCTCCTTCCATCTCTCCCGTATAGACGTGTTGCGCTGACGATGGAACAAAGAAAACCTGTCGATGTTCTGCGGTTTCGTCGTAAACATCGATGTGCTTCCGGTTTTAAGGATTGCCATTGCTACGGTAGGATAGGGATAGGCAGATAGCATCTTTGACATTGGCATGTTGTGTGTGCGATTGGTGGAGTAATATTCTAGCATTATGCTTCCCAACATCCCAGCGGACGGAGGGAGGGAGCCATGGTGGAAACATAAAGGCTACCTATGATTCGGCACCGGAAAGATACAGATAGCGCGGCGGCGGCACACACAACCGCCGCACCCGAGGAGAATGCAACGGCAGACGAATCAGCGAGAGATCTCCAAACCCCTAGCATTGGTTGATTACTTGAACGGAGTGCGCAGGGGGTGGTGGGCTGAGTGGGTGGGGTGGCGAATCGGCGGTAGTCTCGGGCTTGGGGCAACCTGGTCATCGCACGAGGGGGAGACGACGGTAGTCTTGGGTGAGGGGCGGGGTGACGGGGTCGGGCATTTATGGCGTGCAGCGGCGACCGTGGTGGGGGCGAGTGAGGTGGGCGCGGAGGAGCTGAACGCGCGGTGCGGGGGCGGCGCCATGGATCCTGCGGCGCAGCGAGATTAGTGGGGGAGGAGAGGGCGAGGGCGGAGCCGTGGGTGGATGCCTACTTTGCTCTCTTATAGAGTAGTAAAGATAGAAGTGTAGGACAGTAGGACACAGGACGAGCATATAAGGTTGAAACAATCTTTGCGAATCTTTGCGATTGAGCCCTGACAAAGAATCGATTTCTCATTTACAAAGTGATATCTGAGAGCATCAAGAGGGGGTGAATAGGTGATCCTGTAAAAATCAAACAATAATAGCCACAAGACTTAGTTATGATAGAGTTAGTACGACTAAGTAGCTTGAAGCGAGTTCTTGCGAGCACAAATAATCACAGAGAGAGCAATCACAAGAGACACACGATTTTATCTCATGGTTCGGCCAAGTAACACTTGTCTACTTCCACGTTGTGGCGTCCCAATAGACGAGGTTTGCACTCAACCCCTTTCAAGTGATCTAATGATCAACTTGAATACCACGACTTTCTTCCTTATAGTCTTTTTCCCGTTTGCGAGGAATCTCCACAAGTTGGGGCCTCTCGCCCTTACAATTAATATTGATCACAAAGAACGTGCAAGAGTAAGGTTGGGAAGAGCAACACACACAAGACTCAAATACGCAGCACAACCACGCACACAAGTCACGACTTGAGCTCGAAACACAACGCATGGAGTTCACAACTCAAATGGAGCTCAAATCACTATCACAAAGAATCGAATGCGTGAAGTTAGAGTCTTGGAGCCTTAGGATGCTTAGTGAATGCTTGAAGTTGGAGTCTTAGGATGCTTAGTGAATGCTTGGGTTCCTCCTCAATGCGCCTAGGGGTCCCTTTTATAGCCCCAAGTCAGCTAGGAGCCGTTGGAGAGAAACTTGGAAGGTCATCCTTGTCTTCTGTCGTGTGGTGCACCGAACAGTCCGGTGCACCACCGGATAGCTACTGTTCATGTCCGGTGCACGATTTCTTTCCATACGGAGAACAGTCGACCGTTGCAGCTTCAGGCCTGTTGGCGCATCGGACACTGTCCGGTGCCCCTGCCGACCGTTGGCGTGACCACGTGTCGCGCGAAGATTGCGCGGCCGACCGTTGGCGCTGGCGACCGTTGGCTCACCAGACAGTCCGGTGAATTATAGCCACGTTGTCTTTTTGCTTTTCCCGAGGGCGACGAGTTCGCCGCGGATGACTCACCGGACGGTCCGGTTCACCACCGGACCGTCCGGTGAATTATAGCCGTACGCCGTCGTCGAATCCCGAGAGCAGCATTTTCACCGGAGACCAGCCTGGTGCACCAGACACATCGAACAGTACGTTGTGCCAGGCCGAGCTGGACTTTGGCTGCACACAACCAAGTCTTTTGCAATTCGTTTCTTTTCTTCTCTGCTTTGTTTCTAACACTTAGACAAATACATTAGTATACAAAAACCAATTACTAAGTCTAGAAACATACCTTGTTATGTGATTTGCACTTCTTGCTTGTTTGGCACATAGTAACTCACTTACTATGTGTTGGACACTTAATCACCAAAACATTATAGAAATGGCCTAAGGGCATATTTCCCTTTCAATATCCCCCTTTTTGGTGATTATGCCAACACATCAAAAAGCAACCAAAATAAGTGCAACATCAGTGCAAATGAGGACCAAATTGTTTTTACTATAATTTGGCATATTTGGATCATTCTTTGCCACCACTTGGTTTGTTTTTGTAAATCAAATCATTTTTCCTATCTCTAAGTCAAACACACTTGTTTGGGCAAATCAAGAGATATTTCAATGGAAAAATTGATCAAGTACCAAAAACTCCCCCTTTTTCCATAATAAAAAAATTCTCCCCCACAAGAGACCAAATTTTGCAATAAGAGTATTTTGGACAAATCAAAAGTTCTAACTCTATTGTTTTCAAAATTCACAAGTGGTAGCTGATCCATTTGCTTTGTCCTTAATTTCTCCCCCTTTGGCATTAAGCACCAAAACAGGGTCATTCTTGGCCCTTTAACCCCATTGCCTCACAAAAAATGTCAATTAAGAGCAAAAAGTGAAAGGGAAATGTGCCCTTGGGCCATTTCTAAGTGTTTTGGTGATTTAGTGTTCAACACAAGTGCCTAAGTGTCAAATGGTGGACAAAGTACAAATCAAGTATAAATGTATGTTTCTCAGACTTAGTACATTGTTTTAGAGACTAATGTATTGTGTCTAAGTGCTGGAAATAGGAGAAATCAAATTGGAGAAGAGATGGCCTTGTTCAGCCAAAGCCAGCTCTGTCTGGGTGCAACGGACTGTCCGGTGGTGCACCGGACAGTGTCCGGTGCGCCAGACTGGCTCAGGCGAACTTGCTGCTCTCGGGAAGAAATTAACGGCGTACGGCTATAATTCACCGGACTGTCCGGTGTGCACCGGACAGTGTCCGGTGAGCCAACGGTCGCCGGGCCAACGGTCGGCCGCTTAATCCGGGCGCGACGCGTGGCCGAGCCAACGGCTAGAAGGGGGCACCGGACTGTCCGGTGTGCACCGGACAGTGTCTGGTGCGCCAACGGCTCCAAAGCGCTAACGGTCGGCTACGCCAAAGTAGGAAAGAAATCCGCACCGGACTGTCCGGTGGTGCACCGGACTGTCCGGTGCGCCAGGCGATAGAAGGCAAGATTTGCCTTCCTGGAATGCACTCAACGGCTCCTAGCTGCCTTGGGGCTATAAAAGGGACCCCTAGGCGCATGGAGTAGTAAATTAAGCATTCTCTAAGCATTCCTAAGCACTAAGACATCGATTCCGCGCTTTTGATTCCTTGCAATAGCAATTAGAGCTCTAGTTGAGTTGTGAACTCATTGAGTTGTGTTGTGAGCTCTTGTTGCGACTTGTGTGCGTGGTGTTGCTGTGATTTCTTGTCTTGAGTGCGTTGCTCATCCCTCCCTTACTCTGTGCTTCTTTGTGATCACCAAAGTGCAAACGGGATATAGAAAAGCAAAGCAAAACACCATGGTATTCAAGTGGGTCTTTGGACCGCTTGAGAGGGGTTGATTGCAACCCTCGTCCGTTGGGACGCCACAACGTGGACTAGGCAAGTGTTGGACTTGGCCGAACCACGGGATAAACCACTGTTTCTATCTGTGATTGATCTTCTTGTGGTTATCGTGTCTTGCAAAGACTCTTCTCTAGCCACTTGGCATTCTTGCGCTAACTCCTAATCAGTTTTTTGTGGCATTAAGTTTCAAGTTTACAGGATCACCTATTCACCCCCCCTCTAGGTGCTCTCAATTGGTATCAGAGCCGTTCTCTTCAAGAAAGGGACTAATCGCCCGAAGAGATGGATCCTAAGGGAAAGGGGATTGTGATCAATGATAAGGAGAAGGAGTCTTTCGTCAACGAGCCTAAAGATGACAAGCCTACCGACTTGGGCTCGGGCCACAAATGAAGAGACGGGAAGAAGAAGAAGACGAGGCGCATCAAGGAGATCGTCTACTACGACAACAGCGACGAGTCCACTTCTTCCCAAAAAGACAACAACGACAACGACTACGACAAAAGAAAGACGGTTAATTCAAACTTTTCTTTCGACTACTCTCGTATTCCGCAAAGTACAAATACTCATTTGCTCTCCATTCCACTTGGCAAACCTCCTCACTTTGATGGAGAGGACTACTGATTTTGGAGTCACAAAATGCGTAGTCACTTGTTCTCTCTCCATCCGAGCATATGGGAGATAGTAGAGAGTGGAATGAAATTTGATAGTACTGATAGTCCCATGTTCATTAACGAGCAAATTCACAAAAATGCACAAGCTACTACTGTTCTTCTAGCTTCATTGTGCAGGGACGAATACCATAAGGTGAGCGGCTTGGACAATGCCAAGCAGATCTGGGACACCCTCAAGATCTCACATGAGAGGAACGACATCACCATGCTCACCAAGATGGAATTAGTGGAAGGCGAACTCGAGAGATTCGCGATGATAAGAGGGGAGGAGCCAACCCAAACATACAACAGGCTCAAGACCCTCATCAACAAGATAAGGAGCTATGGAAGCACGCGATGGATGGACCACGACGTCGTCCGCCTAATGCTAAGGTCCTTTACCGTCCTTGATCCACATCTTGTGAACAATATTCGTGAGAATCCTAGGTACACGAAGATGACGCCCGAGGAGATCCTTGGAAAGTTCGTAAGCGGGCGGATGATGATCAAGGAGGCGAGATACATGGACGACGCGTTGAACGGTCCAATCCATGAGCCTCAACCCATTGCTCTCAAGGCAACGAGGAGCAAGGAGGCGCTACCCAGCAAGGTAGCACAAGTTGAGGCGGCCGGGCTCAATGATGAAGAGATGGCCCTCATCATCAAGCGCTTCAAGACGACGCTTAAGGAACGCAAAGGACAGCCTTACAAGAACAAGACGAAGGGGAAGCGCTCATGCTTCAAATGTAGTAAGGTTGGTCATTTTATCGCTAACGGTCTCGATAATAATAGTGACCAGGAACAAGGGAACAAGAGGGAAAAGAAGAAAGCTTACAAGAAGGCTAATGGCGAAGCACACCTTGGCAAGGAGTGGGACTCGGATTGTTCGTCGTCTGACTCCGACAACGAAGGACTCGCCGCCACCGCCTTCAACAAATCGCCCCTCTTCCCCAACGAGCGTCATACATGCCTCATGGTGAGGGAGAAGAAGGTATGTACTCGAAATACTACTTATACTTCTTCAAGTGAGGACGAGTCTAGTGATGATGATGAAATAGATTATACATGTTTATTCAAGGGCCTAGATAGAACCAAGGTTGATAAAATTAATGAATTAATTGATGCCTTGAATGATAAGAATAGATTATTAGAAAAGCAAGAGGATTTGTTGTATGAAGAACATGATAAATTTGTAGAGGCACAAAAATCTCATGCTTTAGAAGTTAAAAGGAATGAAATGCTTTCTTGTGAACTGTCTGCTTGCCATGAGACAATTTCTAGATTAAGGAGCATAAATGATAATTTAAATGCTAAGTTAGAAATAGCTAGTAAATCAACATCTTGTGTAGAAAATGTTGTAACTTGCACTAGGTGTAAAGATTTTGATATTGATGCTTGTAGCAAACACCTAGCTTCAATTTCTAAATTAAATGATGAAGTGGCTAGTCTTAATGCCCAACTTAAGACTAGCAAAAGTGAATTTGATAAGCTAAAATTTGCAAGGGATGCCTACACAATTGGTAGACACCCCTCAATTAAGGATGGACTTGGCTTCAAAAGGGAAGCCAAGAACTTGACATGTCATAAGGCTCCCATCTCTATCAAGGAGAAAGGGAAGGCCCCTATGGCAAATAGTGTGCAAAAGAACCATGCTTTCTTATACAATGATAGGAAATATTCTAGGAATGTTCATTGCAATAATGTTGTTTCACATGCTTATGATATGACTGCTTCTAGTTCCCATGTTGTGCATGGTAGAGATATGCCTAGGAAAAATATTCATCATGTGCCTAGAAAGAATATTGTTCATGTTCCTAGGAAAGTTATGAATGAACCCTCTACAATATATCATGCTTTAAATGCTTCCTTCGCTATTTGTAGAAAGGATAGGAAGATAGTTGCTAGAAAATTAGGGGCAAAATGCTAGGGAGACAAAACTTGCATTTAGGTCCCTAAGGATATTTGTACTAACCTTGTAGGACCCAACATGAGTTGGGTACCTAAGACCCAAGCCTAAATTTGCCTTGCAGGTTTATGCATCCGGGGGCTCTAGCTGGATTATCGACAGCGGATGCACAAATCACATGACGGGGGAAAAGAGGATGTTCTCTTCCTACGTCAAGAATAAGGATCCCCAAGATTCAATAATATTCGGTGATGGGAACCAAGGCAAGGTGAAAGGGTTAGGCACAATTGCAATCTCAAATGAGCACTCTATTTCTAATGTATTCTTAGTAGAGTCGCTTGGGTATAATTTGTTATCTGTGAGTCAACTTTGCAATATGGGATATAATTGTCTATTCACTAATGTAGATGTGTCTGTCTTTAGAAGAAGTGATGGTTCATTAGCTTTTAAGGGTGTATTAGACGACAAACTTTACTTAGTTGATTTTGCAAAAGAGGAGGCCGGTCTAGATGCATGCTTAATTGCTAAGACTAGCTTGGGCTGGCTGTGGCATCGCCGCTTAGCACATGTGGGGATGAAGAACCTTCACAAGCTTCTAAAGGGAGAACACATGATAGGTCTAACCAATGTTACTGTCGAAAAAGATAGACCTTGTGCAGCTTGTCAAGCAGGTAAACAAGTGGGAGGAGCGCATCACAGCAAGAATGTGATGACCACATCAAGACCTCTGGAGCTGCTACATATGGACCTCTTCGGACCCGTCGCCTATCTAAGCATAGGAGGAAGTAAGTATGGACTAGTTATTGTTGATGACTTTTCCCGCTTCACTTGGGTATTCTTTTTGCAGGATAAATCTGAAACCCAAGGGACCCTCAAGCGCTTCCTAAGGAGAGCTCAAAACGAGTTTGAGCTCAAGGTGAAGAAGATAAGGAGCGATAATGGATCCGAGTTCAAGAACCTTCAAGTGGAGGAGTACCTTGAGGAGGAAGTGATCAAGCACGAGTTCTCCGCTCCCTACACACCACAACAAAATGGTGTGGTAGAGAGGAAGAACATGACACTTATAGACATGGCGAGGACGATGCTTGGAGAGTTCAAGACCCCCAAGCGCTTTTGGTCGGAAGCCGTGAACACGGCTGAAAGGGAATTAGGCTTACACCTAGTTCCTAAATAATTTTGGTGGTTGAATTGCCGAACACAAATCTTTGGACTAACTAGTTTGCTCTAGTGTATAAGTTATACAGGTGCAAAAGGTTCACACTTAGCCAATAAAAAGACCAAGTGTTGGGTTCAACAAAAGGGCAAAGGAGCAACCAAAGGCTCCTCTGGTCTGGCGCACCGGACTGTCCGGTGTGCCACCGGACAGTGTCCGGTGCACCAGAGGACTTCAGCTCAAACTCGTCGCCCTCGGAAAAATCCAGTGTCAGCGCGCTAAAATTCACCGGACTGTCCGGTGTACACCGGACAGTGTCCGGTGCTCCGAAGAAAGACGCGGCTCAGGAACTCGCCAGCCTCGGGTTTTCACTCCAGCCGCTCCGCTATAATTCATCGGACATGTCTAGTGTGCACCGGACTGTCCGGTGCATCCTCGGGGCAACGGCTACTTCGCGCCAACGGTCACCTGCAGGCGCATTTAATGCGCGCCAGAAGCGCACAGTCGTCAGGCACGCGGAGCAGGCGCACCGGACATTCTACAGTACATGTCCGGTGCGCCACCGGACATCCAGGCGGGCCCAGAAGTCAGAACCCCAACGGTCGATCCAACGGCTATTTGGTGACGTGGCTGTCGCATCGGACATGTCCGGTGTGCACCGGACTGTCCGGTGCGCCATCGAACAGACAGCTTCACCAAACGGCTAGTTTGGTGGTTGGGGCTATAAATACCCCAACCACCCCACCATTCATTGCAATCCAAGTTTTCCACTTCCCAACTACTTACAAGAGCTCTAGCATTCAATTCTAGACACACCAAAGAGATCAAATCCTCTCCAAATTCCACACAACGCCCTAGTGATTAGAGAGAGTGATTTGCTTGTGTTCTTTCGAGCTCTTGCGCTTGGATTGCTTTCTTCTTTCTTGATTCTTTCTTGTGATCAAACACTCACTTGTAATTGAGGCAAGTGACACCAATCGTGTGGTGGTCCTTGCGGGAACTTTGTGTTCCAAGTGATTGAGAAGAGAAAGCTCACTCGGTCCGAGGGACCGTTTGAGAGAGGGTAAGGGTTGAAAGAGACCCGGCCTTTGTGGCCTCCTCAACGGGGAGTAGGTTTGAGAGAACCGAACCTCGGTAAAACAAATCCGCGTGTCTCACTTCATTATTCGCTCGCGATTTGTTTTGCACCCTCTCTCGTGGACTCGATTATATTTCTAACGCTAACCCGGCTTGTAGTTGTGATTGTTTTTTGAGATTTTCAGTTTCGCTCTATTCACCCCCCCTCTAGGCGACTTTCAATTGGTATCAGAGCCCGGTGCTTCATTAGAGCCTAACCGCTCGAAGTGATGTCGGGAGATCACACCAAGAGGGAGATGGAGACCGGCGACAAGCCCACTACAAGCCACGGGAGCACTTCATCGGAAGAATCCCGCACCAAGAGGAAGGAGAAGAAGAAGGACTCCTCCAAACGGAAGGAGAAAAGATCTTCTTCCTCACACCACAAGGAGAAGAAGGAAAAATCTTCTTCCCACAAGTCGCATCGGAAAGGCGACAAGCACAAGAGGATGAGGAAGGTGGTCTACTACGAAACCGACACTTCATCAACATCCACCTCCGACTCCGATGCACCGTCCGTAACTTCTAAGCGCCAAGAGCGCAAGAAGTTTAGTAAGATCCCCTTACACTATCCCCGTACATCTAGACATACTCCATTACTTTCCGTTCCATTAGGCAAACCGCCAACTTTTGATGGCGAAGATTATGCTAGGTGGAGTGATTTAATGAAATTTCATGTAACCTCACTCCACAAAAGTATATGGAATGTTGTTGAGTTTGGAGCACAGGTACCTTCTGTAGGGGATGAGGATTATGATACGGATGAAGTGGCCCAAATCGAGCACTTCAACTCCCAAGCCACAACCATACTCCTCGCCTCCTTAAGCAAGGAGGAATACAACAAAGTGCAAGGGTTGAAGAATGCAAAGGAGATTTGGGACCTACTCAAGACCGCGCACGAGGGTGATGAACTCACCAAGATCACCAAGCGGGAAACGATCGAGGGGGAGCTCGGTCGCTTCCGTCTTCGCCAAGGGGAGGAGCCACAAGATATGTACAACCGGCTCAAAACCTTGGTGAACCAAGTGCGCAACCTCGGGAGCAAAAAGTGGGACGACCACGAGGTGGTTAAGGTTATTCTAAGAGCTCTCATTTTTCTTAACCCCACTCAAGTTCAATTAATTCGTGGTAATCCTAGATACCCACTAATGACCCCCGAAGAAGTTATCGGGAATTTTGTGAGCTTTGAATGCATGATTAAAGGCTCAAAGAAGATCAATGAGCTTGACGAACCTTCCGAGGCACAACCGGTGGCCTTCAAGGCAACGGAGGAGAAGAAGGAGGAGTCTACGCCGAGTAGACAACCAATTGACGCCTCCAAGCTCGACAATGAGGAGATGGCTTTAATCATCAAAAGCTTTCGCCAAATCCTCAAGCAACGGAGGGGGAAGGACTACAAACCCCGCTCCAAGAAAGTGTGCTACAAATGTGGTAAGCCCGATCATTTTATTGCAAAATGTCCTATGTCTAGTGACAGTGACAGGGGCGACGACAAGAAGGGAAAGAGGAGAGAAAAGAAGAAGTACTACAAGAAGAAGGGCGGCGATGCCCATGTTTGCCGGGAGTGGGACTCCGACGAGAGCTCCACCGAGTCCTCCTCCGACGAGGACGCCGCCAACATCGCCGTCACCAAGGGACTTCTCTTTCCCAACGTCGGCCACAAGTGCCTCATGGCAAAGGACGGCAAAAGGAAGAAGGTTAAATCTAACTCCTCCACTAAATATGAATCTTCTAGTGATGATAATGCTAGTGGTGAGGAAGATAATTTGCGTATCCTTTTTGCCAACCTTAACATGGAACAAAAAGAAAAATTAAATGAGCTAATTAGTGCCATCCATGAAAAGGACGATCTCTTGGACTCCCAAGAGGACTTCCTAATCAAGGAAAATAAGAAACATGTTAAGGTTAAAAATGCTTATGCTCTAGAGGTAGAAAAATGTAACAAATTATCTAGTGAGCTAAGCACATACCATGACACTATTGACAACCTTAGAAATGAAAATGCTAGATTAATTGCTAAGGTTGATTCTCATGTTTGTGATACTTCAATTCCCAATCTTAGAAATGATAATGATGATTTGCTTGCTAAGATTAAGGAATTGAATGATTCTCTTGCTAGCCTTAAGATTGAGAATGAAAAATTGCTTGCTAAGGCTAAGGATTTTGATGTTTGCAAAGCTACTATTTCCGACCTTAGAACTAAAAATGATTTGTTACATGCTAAGGTTATTGAATTAAAATCTTGCAAACCCTCTACACCTAATGTTGATCATGTTTCTATTTGTACTAGATGTAGAGATGTTGATATCAATGCTATTCATGATCACATGGCTTTAATTAAACAACAAAATGATCATATAGCATTATTAGATGCCAAAATTGCCGAGCATAACTTGGAAAATGAAAAGTTTAAATTTGCTAGAAGTATGCTCTATAATGGGAGACGCCCGGGCATCAAGGATGGCATTGGCTTCCAAAGGGGAGACAATGTCAAACTTAATGCCCCTCCAAAGAATTTATCTAACTTTGTTAAGGGCAAGGCTCCCATGCCTCAGGATAACGAGGGTTACATTTTGTACCCTGCCGGCTATCCTGAGAGCAAAATTAGGAGAACTCATTCTAGGAAGTCTCACTCTGGCCCTAACCATGCTTTTATGTATAAGGGTGAGACATCTAGCTCTAGGCAACCAACCCGTGCCAAGTTGCCTAGAAAGAAAACTCCTAATGCATCAAATGATCATGCTATTTCATTCAAAACTCTTGATGCATCATATGTGCTTACTAACAAATTCGGCAAGGTAGTTGCCAAGTTTGTTGGGGGCAAACACAAGGGCTCCAAGACTTGTGTTTGGGTACCCAAAGTTCTTGTTTCTAATGCCAAAGGACCCAAAACCGTTTGGGTACCTAAAGTCAAGAACTAAAATTGTTTTGTAGGTTTATGCATCCGGGGGCTCAAGCTGGATACTCGACAGCGGGTGCACAAACCATATGACAGGGGAGAAAAAGATGTTCTCCTCATATGAGAAAAACCAAGATCCCCAACGAGCTATCACATTCGGGGATGGAAATCAAGGTTTGGTCAAAGGATTGGGTAAAATTGCTATATCACCTGACCATACTATTTCCAATGTTTTTCTTGTAGATTCTTTAGATTACAATTTGCTTTCCGTATCCCAATTATGTCAAATGGGCTACAACTGTCTATTTACTGATGTAGGTGTTACTGTCTTTAGAAGAAGTGATGATTCAATAGCATTTAAGGGAGTGTTAGAGGGTCAGCTATACTTGGTAGATTTTGATAGAGCTGAACTCGACACTTGCTTGATTGCTAAGACTAACTTGGGTTGGCTCTGGCACCGCCGACTAGCCCATGTTGGAATGAAGAATCTTCATAAGCTTCTAAAGGGGGAACACATTTTAGGACTAACCAATGTTCATTTTGAGAAAGACAGGATTTGTAGCGCATGCCAGGCCGGGAAGCAAGTTGGCACTCATCATCCACACAAGAACATCATGACTAGTGACAGGCCACTGGAGCTCCTACACATGGATTTATTCGGCCCGATCGCTTACATAAGCATCGGCGGGAGTAAGTACTGTCTAGTTATTGTGGATGATTATTCTCGCTTCACTTGGGTGTTCTTTTTGCAGGACAAATCTCATACCCAAGAGACCTTAAAGGGATTCTTGAGATGGGCTCAAAATGAGTTCGGCTTAAGGATCAAGAAAATTAGAAGCGACAATGGGACGGAGTTCAAGAACTCTCAAATTGAAGACTTCCTTGAGGAGGAGGGCATCAAGCATGAGTTCTCTTCTCCCTACACTCCACAACAAAATGGTGTAGTGGAGAGGAAGAATCGAACTCTATTGGACATGGCAAGAACCATGCTTGATGAGTACAAGACACCGGATCGGTTTTGGGCCGAGGCGGTCAACACCGCCTGCTACGCCATCAACCGGTTATATCTTCACCGAATCCTCAAGAAGACATCCTATGAACTCCTAACCGGTAAAAAGCCCAATATTTCATATTTTAGAGTTTTTGGTAGCAAATGCTTTATTCTTGTTAAGAGAGGTAGAAAATCAAAATTTGCTCCTAAAACTGTAGAAGGCTTTTTACTAGGATATGACTCAAACACAAGGGCATATAGAGTCTTTAACAAGTCCTCAGGACTTGTTGAAGTTTCTTGTGACGTTGTGTTTGATGAGACTAATGGCTCTCAAGTAGAGCAAGTTGATCTTGATGAGATAGGTGAAGAACAGGCTCCATGCAACGCGCTAAGGAACATGTCCATCGGGGATGTGTGTCCTAAGGAATCTGAAGAGCCTCCACATGCACAAGATCAACCATCCTCCTCAACGCAAGCATCTCCACCAACCCAAAATGAGGACGAGGCTCAAGATGATAAAGAGGAAGAACACAATGATGAGCCACCTCAAGATGACGGCAATGATCAAGGGGGAGATGCAAATGATGAAGACAAGGAGGATGAACAACCAAGGCCGCCACACCCAAGAGTCCACCAAGCAATTCAACGAGATCACCCCGTCGACACCATCCTCGGCGACATTTATAAGGGGGTAACTACTCGATCTCGGGTTGCACATTTTTGTGAGCATTACTCTTTTGTGTCCTCTATTGAGCCACACAGGGTAGAGGAAGCACTACAAGACTCGGATTGGGTGATGGCGATGCAAGAGGAGCTCAACAATTTCACAAGGAACGAGGTATGGCACTTAGTTCCACGTCCTAACCAAAATGTTGTAGGAACCAAGTGGGTCTTCCGCAACAAACAAGACGAGCATGGTGTGGTGACAAGGAACAAAGCTTGACTCGTGGCCAAGGGGTATTCACAAGTCGAAGGTTTGGATTTTGGTGAAACCTATGCACCCGTAGCTAGGCTTGAATCAATTCGCATATTATTAGCCTATGCTACTTACCATGGCTTCAAGCTTTATCAAATGGACGTGAAGAGTGCCTTCCTCAATGGACCAATCAAGGAGGAGGTCTATGTTGAGCAACCTCCCGGCTTTGAAGACAGTGAGTACCCTAACCATGTTTATAGGCTCTCTAAGGCGCTTTATGGGCTCAAGCAAGCCCCAAGAGCATGGTATGAATGCCTTAGAGATTTCCTTATTGCTAATGGCTTCAAAGTCGGCAAAGTCGATCCTACTTTATTCACCAAAACACTTGATAATGATTTGTTTGTATGCCAAATTTATGTTGATGATATTATATTTGGGTCTACTAACAAATCTACATGTGAAGAATTTAGTAGGATCATGACACAGAAATTCGAGATGTCTATGATGGGGGAGTTGAAGTATTTTCTAGGTTTTCAAGTCAAGCAACTCCAAGAGGGCACTTTCATTAGCCAAACGAAGTATACTCAAGACATTTTAAGCAAGTTTGGAATGAAGGATGCCAAGCCCATCAAGACTCCCATGGAAACAAATGGGCATCTCGACCTCGACACGGGAGGTAAGTCCGTGGATCAAAAGGTATACCGGTCGATGATTGGTTCATTGCTTTATTTATGTGCATCTCGACCAGACATTATGCTGTCAGTTTGCATGTGTGCAAGATTCCAATCCGACCCTAAGGAATCCCACCTTACGGCCGTAAAACGAATCTTGAGATATTTGGCTTACACACCTAAGTTTGGGCTTTGGTACCCTCGGGGATCCACATTTGATTTGATTGGTTATTCGGATGCCGATTGGGCAGGGTGTAAGATTAATAGAAAGAGCACATCGGGGACTTGCCAGTTCTTGGGAAGATCTTTGGTGTCTTGGGCTTCAAAGAAGCAAAATTCGGTCGCTCTTTCTACCGCCGAAGCCGAGTACATTGCCGCAGGCCATTGTTGCGCGCAATTGCTTTGGATGAGGCAAACCCTGCGGGACTACGATTACAAACTAACCAAAGTTCCTCTTCTATGTGATAATGAGAGTGCAATCCGCATGGCGGATAATCCCGTTGAGCATAGCCGCACTAAACACATAGCCATTCGGTATCATTTTCTTAGAGATCACCAACAAAAGGGGGATATCGAGATTTCCTACATTAACACTAAAGATCAATTAGCCGATATCTTTACCAAGCCACTTGATGAACAATCTTTTACCAGACTTAGGCATGAGCTTAATATTCTTGATTCTAGGAATTTCTTTTGCTAAACTTGCACACATAGCTCATAAGTATACCTTTGATCATATCTCTTTTATATGTTATGACTAATGTGTTTTCAAGTGTATTTCAAACCAAGTCATAGGTATATTAAAAGGGAATTGGAGTCTTCGGCGAAGACAAAGGCTTCCACTCCACTCTACTACTCATCCTTCGCCGTCACTCCGCATCACTCTCCAACGCTGGTATAATCTTCACTCATTTATCTTATGACCAATGAAGGAGAAAGTACTTCATAGGGCTCTAATGATTCCGTTTTTGGCGATTCATGCCAAAGGGGGAGAAAATATGAGCCCAAAGCAAAAGGACCGTACCACCACCCTAATTTTAAAATTAATGATTTTCAATTGAATGAAAAATTTCAAAATTGGTATCTCTTTGTGTCCTAAAGGGGGAGCAAGTAGTATTTCCAAAATTGATGTCTTAAAACCCTCTTGAACACTAAGAGGAGAATTTATTTGAGGGGGAGTTTTGTTTAGTCAAAGGAAAAGCATTTGAAACAAAGGGAGAAAATTTCAAATCTTGAAAATGTTTCTTTCAATCTTACTCATTTACCTTTGACTATCTTGCAAAAAGTTCTTGAAAAGAATTTACAACAGATTTTGCAAAACAAAACTAGTGGTGCAAATATGGTCCAAAATGTTAAAAACAAAGAAGCAATCCATGCACATCATGTAAGTATTTATATTGGCTCAATTCCAAGCAACCTTTGCACTTACATTATGCAAACTAGTTCAATTATGCACTTTTATATTTGCTTTGGTTTGTGTTGGCATCAATCACCAAAAAGGGGGAGATTGAAAGGGAATTAGGCTTACACCTAGTTCCTAAATAATTTTGGTGGTTGAATTGCCCAACACAAATCTTTGGACTAACTAGTTTGCTCTAGTGTATAAGTTATATAGGTGCAAAAGGTTCACACTTAGCCAATAAAAAGACCAAGTGTTGGGTTCAACAAAAGGGCAAAGGAGCAACCAAAGGCTCCTCTGGTCTGGCGCACCGGACTGTCCGGTGTGCCACCGGACAGTGTTCGGTGCACCAGAGGACTTCAGCTCAAACTCGTCGCCCTCGGAAAAATCCAGTGTCAGCGTGCTAAAATTCACCGGACTGTCCGGTGTACACCGGACAGTGTCCGGTGCTCCGAAGAAAGACGCGGCTCAGGAACTCGCCAGCCTCGGGTTTTCACTCCAGCCGCTCCGCTATAATTCACCGGACATGTCCAGTGTGCACCGGACTATCCGGTGCATCCTCGGGGCAACGGCTACTTCGCGCCAACGGTCACCTGCAGGCGCATTTAATGCGCGCCAGAAGCGCACAGTCGTCAGGCACGCGGAGCAGGCGCACCGGACATTCTACAGTACATGTCCGGTGCGCCACCGGACATCCAGGCGGGCCCAAAAGTCAGAACCCCAACGGTCGATCCAACGGCTATTTGGTGACGTGGCTGTCGCATCGGACATGTCCGGTGTGCACCGGACTGTCCGGTGCGCCATCGAACAGACAGCTTCACCAAACGGCTAGTTTGGTGGTTGGGGCTATAAATACCCCAACCACCCCCACCATTCATTGCAATCCAAGTTTTCCACTTCCCAACTACTTACAAGAGCTCTAGCATTCAATTCTAGACACACCAAAGAGATCAAATCCTCTCCAAATTCCACACAACGCCCTAGTGATTAGAGAGAGTGATTTGCTTGTGTTCTTTCGAGCTCTTGCGCTTGGATTGCTTTCTTCTTTCTTGATTCTTTCTTGTGATCAAACACTCACTTGTAATTGAGGCAAGTGACACCAATCGTGTGGTGGTCCTTGCGGGAACTTTGTGTTCCAAGTGATTGAGAAGAGAAAGCTCACTCGGTCCGAGGGACCGTTTGAGAGGGTAAGGGTTGAAAGAGACCCGGCCTTTGTGGCCTCCTCAACGGGGAGTAGGTTTGAGAGAACCGAACCTCGGTAAAACAAATCCGCGTGTCTCACTTCATTATTCGCTCGCGATTTGTTTTGCACCCTCTCTCGTGGACTCGATTATATTTCTAACGCTAACCCGGCTTGTAGTTGTGATTGTTTTTTGAGATTTTCAGTTTCGCCCTATTCACCCCCCTCTAGGCGACTTTCAACGGCTTGCCACGCCATCAACAGGGTCTACCTTAATCGCCTCCTCAAGAAGACGTCATACGAGCTACTAACCGGTAACAAACCCAATGTTTCGTATTTCCGAGTTTTTGGGAGTAAATGCTACATTCTAGTGAAGAAGGATAGGAATTCCAAATTTGCTCCCAAAGCCGTAGAAGGGTTTTTGTTAGGTTATGACTCAAATACAAAGGCATATAGAGTCTTCAACAAATCATCGGGTTTGGTTGAAGTCTCTAGCGACGTTGTATTTGATGAGACTAATGGCTCTCCAAGAGAGCAAGTTGTTGATTTTGATGATGTAGATGAAGAAGAAGTTCCAACGGCCGCAATACGCACCATGGCGATTGGAGATGTGCGGCCACAGGAACAAGATGAACGAGATCAACCTTCTTCCTCAACAATGGTGCATCCCCCAACTCAAGATGATGAACAGGAGGCGTGTGATCAAGGGGGAGCACAAGATGATCATGTAATGGAGGAAGAAGCGCAACCGGCACCTCCAACCCAAGTTCGAGCGATGATTCAAAGGGATCATCCCATCGACCAGATTTTGGGTGACATTAGCAAGGGAGTAACTACTCGGTCTCGATTAGTTAATTTTTGTGAGCATTACTCCTTTGTCTCTTCTATTGAGCCTTTTAGGGTAGAGGAGGCCTTGCTAGATCCGGACTGGGTATTGGCCATGCAGGAGGAGCTCAACAACTTCAAGAGAAATGAAGTTTGGACACTGGTGCCTCGTCCCAAGCAAAATGTTGTGGGAACCAAGTGGGTGTTCCGCAACAAACAAGACAAGCACGGGGTGGTGACAAGGAACAAGGCACGACTTGTGGCAAAAGGTTATGCCCAAGTCGCAGGTTTGGACTTTGAGGAGACTTTTGCTCCTGTGGCTAGGCTAGAGTCCATTCGTATTTTGCTAGCATATGCCGCTCACCATTCCTTTAGGTTGTTCCAAATGGATGTGAAGAGCGCTTTCCTCAATGGGCCAATCAAGGAGGAGGTGTACGTGGAGCAACCCCCTGGCTTCGAGGATGAACGGTACAACGACCACGTGTGTAAGCTCTCTAAGGCGCTCTATGGACTTAAGCAAGCCCCAAGAGCATGGTATGAATGCCTTAGAGACTTTTTAATTGCTAATGCTTTCAAGGTTGGGAAAGCCGATCCAACTCTTTTCACTAAGACATGTGATGGTGATCTTTTTGTATGCCAAATTTATGTCGATGACATAATATTTGGTTCTACTAACCAAAAGTCTTGTGAAGAGTTTAGCAGGGTGATGACTCAAAAAATCGAGATGTCGATGATGGGCGAGTTAAGCTACTTCCTTGGGTTCCAAGTGAAGCAACTCAAGGATGGGACCTTCATCTCCCAAACGAAGTACACACAAGATTTGATCAAGAGGTTTGGGATGAAGGACGCCAAGCCCGCAAAGACTCCAATGGGAACCGACGGACACACCGACCTCAACAAAGGAGGTAAGTCCGTTGATCAAAAGGCATACCAGTCTATGATAGGGTCTTTACTTTATTTATGTGTTAGTAGACCGGATATTATGCTTAGTGTATGCATGTGTGCTAGATTTCAATCCGATCCTAAGGAGTGTCACTTAGTGGCTGTGAAGCGAATTCTTAGATATTTAGTCTCTACGCCTTGTTTCGGGATCTGGCATCCAAAGGGGTCTACCTTTGACTTGATTGGATATTCAGACTCTGACTATGCTGGATGTAAGGTCGATAGAAAGAGTACATCGGGGACATGCCAATTCTTAGGAAGGTCCCTGGTGTCATGGAGTTCTAAGAAACAAACTTCTGTTGCCCTATCCACCGCTGAGGTCGAGTATGTTGCCGCAGGACAGTGTTGTGCGCAACTACTTTGGATGAGGCAAACCCTTAGGGACTTTGGCTACAATCTGAGCAAAGTCCCACTCCTATGTGATAATGAGAGTGCTATCCGCATGGCGGATAATCCTGTTGAACACAACCGCACAAAGCACATAGACATCCGACATCACTTTTTGAGAGACCACCAGCAAAAGGGAGATATCGAAGTGTTTCATGTTAGCTCCGAGAACCAGCTAGCCGATATCTTTACCAAGCCTTTAGATGAGCAGACCTTTTGCAAGTTGTGTAGTGAGCTAAATGTCTTAGATTTGTGGAACTTGGATTGATTTATAGCATACATGTGTTTATGCCTTTGATCATGTTCCTTATGCATTTTGTTGTTTACTTATGGTGCTCAAGTTGTACAAGCACTCCCCGGACCTTACAAGTCCATTTGCAAGTGATGCACAAATTTAGGGGGAGATGTGCTACAACTTGACCCTTTGAGACTAACTGTGTGCTTGAGTTTGCTTAACTTAGTCTCAAAGATGGTTTGAAAGGGAAAAGGTGGACTTGGACCATGCAAGACTTCCACTGCACTCCGATGAAAGAGTAACTTCTTCCAAGTTCATCTTTGCACTCTTATTGCCTTTTTACTCTAAGTTGAAGATTTTGGTGAGGCAATGGGGTTAAAGGGCCAAAATTGATCCCGTTTTGGTGCTTGATGCCAAAGGGGGAGAAAATAAGGCCAAAGCAATAAATGGATCAGCTACCAGTTGTGAATTTTGAAAATAGTAGAGTTAGAGTTTTTGTTTGTCAAAATACTCTTGTTTGTCTCTTATTGTCAAAAGTTGGTCTCTTGTGGGGAGAAGGCTTAATTATGGGAAAAGGGGGAGTTTTTGAAATCGTTGATCAATTTCTCTTGGAACAACTCTTGCTATGTCTCAACAAGTGTTTTTGACTTAGAGATAGGAAGTTGAGGTTGATTTGCAAAAACAAACCAAGTGGTGGCAAAGAATGATCCATATATGCCAAATTTGATTCAAAACAAATTTGAGTTCTTATTTGAATTGATTTTGTACTTGTTCTACTTGCTTTATGTTGTGTTGGCATAAATCACCAAAAAGGGGGAGATTGAAAGGGAAATGTGCCCTTGGGCCATTTCTAAGTGTTTTGGTGATTTAGTGTTCAACAGAAGTGCCTAAGTGTCAAATGGTGGACAAAGTACAAATCAAGTATAAAGGTATGTTTCTCAGACTTAGTACATTGTTTTAGAGACTAATGTATTGTGTCTAAGTGCTGGAAACAGGAGAAATCGAATTGGAGAAGAGATGGCCTTGTTCAGCCAAAGCCAGCTCTGTCTGGGTGCACCAGACTGTCCGGTGGTGCACCGGACAATGTCCGGTGCGCCAGACTGGCTCAGGCGAACTTGCTGCTCTCAGGAAGAAATTAACGGCGTATGGCTATAATTCACCGGACTGTCCGGTGTGCACCGGACAGTGTCCGGTGAGCCAACGGTCGCCGGGCCAACGGTCAACCACTTAATCCGGGCGCGACGTGTGGCCGAGCCAACGGCTAGAAGGGGGCATCGGACTGTCCGGTGTGCACCGGACAGTGTCCGGTGCACCAACGGCTCCAAAGCGCCAACGGTTGGCTACGCCAAAGTAGGAAAGAAATCCGCACCGGACAGTGTCCGGTGGTGCACCGGACTGTCCGGTGCGCCAGGCGACAGAAGGCAAGAATTGCCTTCCTGGAATGCACTCAACGGCTCCTAGCTGCCTTGGGGCTATAAAAGGGACCCCTAGGCGCATGGAGGAGTAAATTAAGCATTCTCTAAGCATTCCTAAGCACTAAGACATCGATTCCGCGCTTTTGATTCCTTGCAATAGCAATTAGAGCTCTAGTTGAGTTGTGAACTCATTGAGTTGTGTTGTGAGGTCTTGTTGCGACTTGTGTGCGTGGTGTTGCTGTGATTTCTTGTCTTGAGTGTGTTGCTCATCCCTCCCTTACTCCGTGCTTCTTTGTGATCATCAAAGTGTAAGGGCGAGAGGCTCCAAGTTGTGGAGATTCCTCGCAAACGGGATATAGAAAAGCAAAGCAAAACACCATGGTATTCAAGTGGGTCTTTGGACCTCTTGAGAGGGGTTGATTGCAACCCTCGTCCGTTGGGACGCCACAACGTGGACTAGGCAAGTGTTGGACTTGGCCGAACCACGGGATAAACCACTGTGTCTATCTGTGATTGATCTTCTTGTGGTTATCGTGTCTTGCAAAGACTCTTCTCTAGCCACTTGGCATTCTTGCGCTAACTCCTAATCAGTTTTTTGTGGCATTAAGTTTCAAGTTTTACAGGATCACCTATTCACCCCCCTCTAGGTGCTCTCAAAAAGGCAATGAGAGCATAAGTATGAACCTGGAGGTGAGTACACTAATACCGGAGTGCAGTGGAAGTCTTTGCATTGTCCAAGTCCACATTTCCTTTTCTATGCACCTTTGAGATTACATGAAGTATGAAAGTCGCCTAGAGGGGAGGTGACTAGGCAAATCTGAAATTTATAAACTTTAAGCACAACTACAAGCCGGGGTTAGCGTTAGAAATATAGTCGAGTCCGAAAGAGAGGGCGAAAACAAATCACAAGCGAATGAAGAGTGTGACACGGTGATTTGTTTTACCGAGGTTCGGTTCTTGCAAACCTACTCCCCGTTGAGGTGGTCACAAAGACCGGGTCTCTTTCAACCCTTTTGAAAGGGAAATGTGCCCTTGAGCCATTTCTATATTGTTTCGGTGATTAAGTGCCCAACACATATTCTCTAAGTGATAAATTGTGCCAAAGATTGAAGAAGTGCAAATCATGTAACAAGGTATGTTTCTAGACTTTAGTACATTTGGTTGAGCACTAATGAAGTTATCTAAGTGCTAGAAACAGGAAAAGAAAAGATTGGAAAAGAGTGCATGTGTACAACCAAGACTCAGCTCGGCTTGGCACACCGGACTGTCCGGTGCGCCAAGCTGGACTCCGGTGAACAGGCCACTCTTGGGAATGTTTGGCGGCGTACGACTATAATTCACCGGACTGTCCGGTGGTGCACCGGACTGTCCGGTGAGCCAACGGCCGCCAGCGCAACGGTCGGCAGGGGGCACCGGACTGTCCGGTGTGCACCGGACAGTGTCCGGTGCGCCAACTGACTCGGCGCTGCAACGGTCGACTTCACCAGAAAAGGAAGGAGATCGCGCACCGGACATGAATAGTGGATGTCCGGTGGTGCACCGGACTGTCTGGTGCGCCACCCGATAAAAGGCAAGAATTGCCTTATTTGTTGGTTTCCAACGGCTCCTAGCTGCCTTGGGGCTATAAAAGGGACCCCTAGGCACATGGAGGAGTCACCCAAGCATTCACTAAGCAATTCTAAGTCTCCACACTCCGTCTCCACGCATTTGATTGATCGTGTTAGTGATTTGAGCTCCGTTCTAGCTGTGAACTCTCTGTGCTTCATTTGAGCTCAAGTCTTGGCTTGTGTGCGTGTGTTGTGCTGTGTATTTGTGTGTGTTGCTCCCAACCTTACTCTTATGTTTACATTGTGATCTTTGTTGTAAGGGCGAGAGGCTCCAACTTGTGGAGATTCCTCGCAAACGGGAAAGGATATAAGCAAAGAAAAGCTGTGGTATTCAAGTTGATCATTGGATCACTTGAAAGGGGTTGAGTGCAACCCTCGTCCATTGGGACGCCACAACATGGAGGTAGGCAAGTGTTATACTTGGCGAACCACGGGATAAACCACTGTATCTCTTGTGTTATCTTTCTTTGTGATTATTGTGATTCGCAAGAGCTCACTCTATAGCCACTTGGTTCTTTTGAGCACTAACATCTTTATAACCAAGTTTTGTGGCTATTAGTTGTTGAATTTTACAGGATCACCTATTCACCCCCCTCTAGGTGCTCTCAATTGGTATCAGAGTTGTTCTCTTCACGTAAGGGAATAATCGCTCGAAGAGATGGATCCTAAGGGAAAGGGGATGGTGGTCAACGACAAGGAGAAGGAATCCTTCCTCAACGAGCCTAGAGATGACAAGCCCACTGACTCTGGCTCGAGTCACAAGAAGAAGGACGGGAAGAAGAAGAGGCGCATCAAGAAGATCGTGTACTACGACAGCGACGAATCTTCTTTACCAAGAGATGACGACGACGAGAAAAAGAAACCGGTTAATTCAAATTATTCATTTGATTATTCTCGTATTCCTTTTAACTCCAATGCTCATTTGCTTTCAATTCCTCTTGGTAAACCTCCACACTTTGATGGAGAGGACTACTCTTTTTGGAGTCACAAAATGCGTAGTCATCTATTCTATCTTCATCCTAGTATTTGGGAGATAGTTTAACATGGAATACAATTTGATAGTACCGATAACCCTGTGTTTATCAACGAACAAATTCATAAGAATGCGCAAGCTACCACTGTTTTGTTAGCATCATTGTGCAGGGACAAATACAACAAGGTAAGCGGCTTGGAGAACGCCAAGCAAATATGGGACACCCTCAAGATATCGCATGAGGGGAACGACACCACCATGATCACCAAAATTGAGTTGGTGGAAGGCGAGCTAGGAAGGTTTGCCATGATCAAGGGAGAGGAGCTGACGCAAACGTACAACAGGCTCAAGACCCTGGTCAACAAGATCAGGAGCTATGGGAGCACGAGATGGACGGACCACGACATCGTCCGACTTATGCTCAGGTCTTTCACTGTTATTGACCCTCATCTTGTGAACCTCATCCGTGAAAATCCTAGGTACACAAAGATGACGCCCGAGGAGATACTCGGAAAGTTTGTGAGCGGGCGTATGATGGTCAAGGAAACAAGATACGTTGATGATGCATTGAATGGCCCAATGCCCATCTATGAGCCCCAGCCCGTTGCACTCAAAGCAACAAGCAGCAGCAGGGAGGCGCTACCTAGCAAGGTGGCACAAGTTGAGGCTTCCGGGCTAAACGAAGATAAGATGGCCCTCATCATCAAGCGCTTCAAGACGGTGCTAAAAGGACACAAGGAGCATCCCAACAAGAGCAAAGCAAAGGGAAAGCGCTCCTGTTTTAAATGTGGTAAGACTGGTCATTTTATAGCAAATTGTCCCGATAATGCTAATGACCAAGAACAAGAAAAGAATGGGAAGAGGGAGAAGAAGAAGGCCTACAAGAAGGCGAAAGGCAAGGCACATCTTGGCAAAGAATGGGATTCGGATTGCTCTTCTTCTGACTCCGACGACAAAGGACTCGCCGCCTCGGCCTTTAACAAGTCATCTCTCTTCCCCAACGAGCGTCATACTTGCCTCATGGCAAATGAGAAAAAGGTAAGCGCTCGAGATACCCCTAAGTATACTACTTCAAGTGATGATGACTCTAGTGATGATGAAGTATATTACACAAGCTTATTCAAAGGTTTAGATAGAACCAAAGTAGATAAAATCAATGAATTGATTGATGCTTTAAATGAAAAGAATAGACTTTTAGAAAAGCAAGAGGATATTTTATATGAAGAGCATGATAAGTTTGTAAGTGTGCAAAAGTCTCTTGCTTTAGAGATTAAAAGGAATGAAATGTTTTCTTCAGAATTATTTGCTTTGTCATGAAACTGTGTCTAGCTTAAAGAGTATTAATGATGATTTAAATGTTAAGCTAGAAGTAGTTAATAAATCTAGTTCTTGTGTAGAGCATGTTGTCATTTGTAATAGGTGTAAGGATTTTGATGTTGATGCATGTGTTGAGCATCTTACTTCTATTACAAAATTAAATGATGAAGTGGCAAGTCTTAATGCCCAACTTAAGACTTGCAAAAATGACTTTGATAAGTTAAAATTTGCTAGGGATGCCTACACCGTTGGTAGACATCCCTCAATTAAGGATGGACTTGGCTTTCGAAAGGAAGTCAAGAACGTAACAAGCCAAAGGGCTCCCATTCCCAACAAGGAGAAAGGGAAGGCCCTTATGGATAGTAGTAATCAAAAGAATCATGCTTTCATGTATAATGATAGAAAACTTTCTAGAAGTTCTCATTATAATAAGAGTTATAATGCTTTTGATTCACATGCTATGATTGCTTCAAGTTCTAATTTTAATGGTAGGCCTAGGAGAAATTTTGTGTCTCATGCTCCTAGGAAAATGTGTAATAAACCTACTGAAAGTCGCCTAGAGGGGGGTGAATAGGGCGAATCTGAAATTTACAAACTTAATCACAGCTACAAGCCGGGTTAGCGTTAGAAATATAATCGAGTCCGAGAGAGAGGGCGCAAAACAAATTGCAAGCGAATAAAGAGTGTGACACACGGATTTGTTTTACCGAGGTTTGGTTCTCGCAAACCTACTCCCCGTTGAGGTGGTCACAAAGACCGGGTCTCTTTCAACCCTTTCCCTCTCTCAAACGGTCCCTCGGACCGAGTGAGCTTCTCTTCTCAATCAAACGGGAACAAACTTCCCCACAAGGACCACCACACAATTGGTGTTTCTTGCCTTGGTTACAATTGAGTTGTTCGCAAGAAAGAATGAAAGAAGGAAGCAATCCAAGCGCAAGAGCTCAAAAGAACACAACAAATCTCTCTCACTAATCACTAAAGCCTTGTGTGGAATTGGGAGAGGATTTGATCTATTTGGTGTGTCTAGAATTGAATGCTAGAGCTCTTGTAAGTAGTTGGAAGGTGGAAAACTTGGATGCCTTGAATGTGGGGTGGTTGGGGTATTTATAGCCCCAACCACCAAAATATGGCTGTTGGAAGTGTGCTGTCGCATGGCGCACCGGACAGTCCGGTGCGCCAGCCACGTCAGCAGACCGTTGGGGTTCGACCGTTGGAGCTCTGTCTTGTGGGCCCGCCTGGCTGTCCGGTGGCTCACCGGACAAGTCCTGTAGACTATCCGGTGTGCCACCCGCGCGTGCTCTGCTCCTCTACGCGCGCAGGCGCGCATTTAATGCGTTGCAGTCGACCGTTGCGCGAAGTGGGCGTTGCTCCCGCTGTCACACCGGACAGTCTGGTGTGCACCGGACACTGTCCGGTGAATTATAGTGGAGCGGATTCCCGAAGCTGGCGAGTTCAGAGTTGCTCTCCCTTGGGGCACCGGACACTGTCCGGTGGTGCACCGGACAGTCCGGTGAATTATAGCGGAGCCCTCTGAAAATTCCCGAAGTTGAAGAGTTTGGCTTGGAGTCCCCTGGTGCACTGGACACTGTCCGGTGCGCCAGACCAGGGTGCCTTCGGTTGCCCCTTGCTCTCTTTGTTTGAACCCTTTTTTTGGTCTTTTTATTGGCTTATTGTGAACCTTTGGCACCTGTAGAACTTATAGACTAGAGCAAACTAGTTAGTCCAATTATTTGTGTTGGGCAATTCAACCACCAAAATCAATTAGGAAATAGGTGTAAGCCTAATTCCCTTTCAATCTCCCCCTTTTTGGTGATTGATGCCAACACAAACAAAGCAAATATAGAAGTGCATAATTGAACTAATTGTAAGTGCAAAGGTTACTTAGAATTGAGCCAATAGAAATACTTATAAGATACACATGGATTGTTTCTTCATTATTTAACATTTTGGACCACGCTTGCACCACATGTTTTGTTTTTGCAAATTCTTTTGTAAATTCTTTTCAAAGTTCTTTTGCAAATAGTCAAAGGTAAATGAGTAAGATTTTGAGAAGCATTTTCAAGATTTGAAATTTTCTCCCCTTGTTTCAAAATGCTTTTCCTTTGACTAAACAAAACTCCCCCTCAAGGAAATCCTCCTCTTAGTGTTCAAGAGGGTTTTAAGATATCAATTTTGAAAACACTACTTTCTCCCCCTTTTGAACACAATAAGATACCAATTTAAAAATCAACCAATTTGAAAATCATAGTTTAAAATTAGGTAGTGGTGCGGTCCTTTTGCTTTGGGCTACTTTCTCCCCCTTTGGCATGAATCGCCAAAAACGGATACTTAGAGTGAAATATAAGCCCTTGTCTAACTACTTTCTCCCCTTTGGCAAATAAAACATGAGTGAAGATTATACCAAAGACGGAGAGTTGCTCGGAGCGACAACGAAGGATGTGTTACGGAGTGGAAGCCTTTGTTTTCGTCGAAGACTCCAATTCCCTTTCAATACACCTATGACTTGGTTTGAAATATACTTGAAAACATATTAGTCATAGCACATGAAAGAGACATGATGAAAGGTATATTTATAAGCTATGTATGCAAGACATCAACAGAAATTCCTAGAATCAAGAATATTTAGCTCATGCCTAAGTTTGTTAAAAGTTTGTTCATCTAGTGGCTTGTTAAAGATACCGGCTAATTGATCTTTAGTGTTAATATATGCAATCTCGATATCTCCCTTCTGTTGGTGATCCCTTAGAAAATGATACCGAATGGCTATGTGTTTAGTGCGGCTATGCTCAACGGGATTATCCGCCATGCGGATTGCACTCTCATTATCACATAGAAGAGGAACTTTGGTTAATTTGTAACCATAGTCCCTAAGGGTTTGCCTCATCCAAAGTAGTTGCGCGTAACAATGACCTGCGACAATATACTCAGCTTCAGCGGTAGAAAGAGCTACGGAATTTTGCTTCTTTGAAGCCCAAGACACCAAGGATCTTCCCAAGAACTGGCAAGTCCCCGATGTGCTCTTTCTATTGATTTTACACCCTGCCCAATCGGCATCCGAATATCCAATTAAATCAAAAGTGGATCCCCTAGGATACCAAAGCCCAAACTTAGGAGTATAAACTAAATATCTCAAGATTCGTTTTACGGCCGTAAGGTGAGCTTCCTTAGGGTCAGCTTGGAATCTTGCACACATGCATACAGAAAGCATAATATCCGGTCGAGATGCACATAAATAAAGTAAAGAGCCTATCATCGACCGGTATACCTTTTGATCGACAGATTTACCTTCCATGTCGAGGTCGAGATGCCCATTGGTTCCCATGGGTGTCTTGATGGGCTTGGCATCCTTCATCCCAAACTTATTTAGAATGTCTTGAATATACTTCGTTTGGCTAATGAAGGTGCCCTCTTGGAGTTGCTTTACTTGAAATCCTAAGAAGTATTTCAACTCCCCCATCATAGACATCTCGAATTTCTGTGTCATGATCCTACTAAATTCTTCACATGTAGATTCGTTAGTAGACCCAAATATAATATCATCAACATAAATTTGGCATACAAACAAATCATTGTCAAGAGTTTTAGTAAATAAAGTAGGATCGGCCTTTCCAACTTTGAAGCCATTAGTGATAAGAAAATCTCTTAGGCATTCATACCATGCTCTTGGGGCTTGCTTGAGCCCATAAAGCGCCTTAGAGAGTTTATACACATGATTAGGGTACTAACTATCTTCAAAGCCGGGAGGTTGCTCAACATAGACCTCTTCCTTGATTGGTCCATTGAGGAAGGCACTTTTCACGTCCATTTGGTAAAGCTTAAAGCCATGGTAAGTAGCATAGGCAAGTAATATACGAATTGGCTCAAGCCTAGCTACGGGTGCATAGGTTTCACCGAAATCCAAACCTTCAACTTGTGAGTATCCCTTGGCCACAAGTCGGGCTTTGTTCCTTGTCACCACACCATGCTTGTCATGCTTGTTGCGGAACACCCACTTGGTTCCTACAACATTTTGATTAGGACGTGGAACCAAATGCCATACCTTGTTCCTAGTGAAGTTGTTGAGCTCCTCTTGCATCGCCACCACCCAATCCGAATCTTGTAGTGCTTCCTCTACCCTGTGTGGCTCAATAGAGGAAACAAAAGAGTAATGCTCACAAAAATGTGCAACACGAGATCTAGTGGTTACCCCCTTATGAATATCCCTGAGGATGGTGTCGACGGGGTGATCTTGTTGGATTGCTTGGTGGACTCTTGGGTGTGGCGGTCTTGGTTCTTCATCCTCCTTGTCTTGACCATTTGCATCTCCCCCTTGATCATTACCGTCATCTTGAGGTGGCTCATCTCTTTGATCTTCTACTTCATCAACTTGAGCCTCATCCTCATTTTGAGTTGGTGGAGATGCTTGCGTGGAGGAGGATTGTTGATCTTGTGCAATTGGAGGTTCTTCGGATTCCTTAGGACACACATCCCCAATGGACATGTTCCTTAGCGCGATGCACGGAGCCTCTTCATTACCTATCTCATCAAGATCAACTTGCTCTACTTGAGAGCCGTTAGTCTCATCAAACACAACGTCACAAGAAACTTCAACTTGTCCAGAGGACTTGTTAAAGACTCTATATGCCCTTGTGTTTGAATCATATCCTAGTAAAAAGCCTTCTACAGTCTTAGGAGAAAATTTAGATTTTCTACCTCTTTTTACAAGAATAAAGCATTTGCTACCAAAGACTCTAAAATATGAAATATTGGGCTTTTTACCGGTAAGGAGTTCGTATGATGTCTTCTTGAGGATTCGGTGTAGATATAACCGGTTGATGGCGTAGCAGGCGGTGTTGACCGCCTCGGCCCAAAACCGATCTGAAGTCTTGTACTCATCAAGCATGGTCCTTGCCATGTCCAAAAGAGTTCTATTCTTCCTCTCCACTACACCATTTTGTTGTGGGGTGTAGGGAGAAGAGAACTCATGCTTGATGCCCTCCTCCTCAAGGAAGCCTTCAATTTGTGAGTTCTTGAACTCCGTCCCGTTGTCGCTTCTAATTTTCTTGATCCTCAAGCCGAACTCGTTTTGAGCTCGTCTTAGGAATCCTTTTAAGGTCTCTTGGGTATGAGATTTTTCTTGCAAAAAGAACACCCAAGTGAAGCGAGAATAATCATCCACAATAACTAGACAGTACTTACTCCCGCCGATGCTTATGTAAGCGATCGGGCCGAATAGGTCCATGTGTAGGAGCTCCAGTGGCCTATCAGTCGTCATGATATTTTTGTGTGGATGATGAACACCAACTTACTTCCCTGCTTGACATGCGCTACAAACCCTGTCTTTCTCAAAATGAACATTTGTTAGTCCCAAAATGTGTTCTCCCTTTAGAAGTTTGTGCAGATTCTTCATTCCAACATGTGCTAGTCGGCGATGCCAGAGCCAGCCCATGTTAGTCTTAGCAATTAAGCAAGTGTCGAGTTCAGCTCTATCAAAGTCTACTAAGTATAGCTGACCCTCTAACACTCCCTTAAATGCTATTGAATCATCACTCCTTCTAAAGACAGTAACACCTACACCTGTGAAAAGACAGTTGTAGCCCATTTTGCATAATTGAGATATGGAAAGCAAATTGTAATCTAAGGAATCTACAAGAAAAACATTGGAAATAGAATGGTCAGGAGATATAGCAATTTTACCCAATCCTTTGACCAAACCTTGATTTCCATCCCCGAATGTGATAGCTCTTTGGGGATCCTGGTTTTTCTCGTAGGAGGAGAACATCTCCTTCTCCCCTATCATGTGGTTTGTGCACCCGCTATCGATGATCCAACTTGAGCCCTCGGATGCATAAACCTACAAAACAAGTTTAGTTCTTGACTTTAGGTACCCAAATTGTTTTGGGTCCTTTGGCATTAGACACAAGAACTTTGGGTACCCAAACACAAGTCTTTGACCCCTTGTGCTTGCCCCCAATATACTTGGCAACTACCTTGCCGGATTTGTTAGTTAAAACATAAGAAGCATCAAAGGTCTTAAATGAAATGTTAGAATCATTTGATGCCTTAGGAGTTTTCTTCTTAGGCAATTTTGCATGGGTTGACTGCCTAGAACTAGATGTCTCACCCTTATACATAAAAGCATGGTTAGGGCTAGAGTGAGACTTCCTAGAATGAATTCTCCTAATTTTGCTCTCGGGATAACCGGCAGGGTACAAAATGTAACCCTCGTTATCTTGAGGCATGGGAGCCTTGCCCTTAACAAAATTAGATAATCTTTTAGGAGGGGCATTAAGTTTGACATTGTCTTCCCTTTTGAAGCCAATGCCATCCTTGATGCCAGGGCGTCTCCCACTATAGAGCATGCTTCTAGCAAATTTAAATTTTTCATTTTCTAAGTCATGCTCACTAATCTTAGCATTAAGTTGAGCTATGTGATTATTTTGTTTTTTAATTAAAGCTAGGTGATCATGGATAGCATCAACATTAATGTCTCTACATCTAGTACATATGGAAGTGTGCTCAACGGTAGATGTAGAGAGTTTGCAAGATTTTAATTCTACAACCTTAGCATGCAATATATCATTTTTACTTCTAAGGTCGGAAATGGAAGCATTGCAAACATCTAATTCTTTAGCCTTAGCAAGCAATTTTTCATTTTCATTCCTAAGGCTAGCAAGAGAAATGTTCAATTCTTCAATCTTAGCAAGCAAATCAACATTATCATTTCTAGGATTGGGAATTGAAACATCACAAGCATTTGAATCAACCTTAGCAATTAAACTAGCATTCTCATTTCTAAGGTTGTCAATAGTCTCATGGCAAGTGCTTAGCTCACTAGAAAGTTTTTCACATTTTTCTACTTCTAGAGCGTAAGCATTTTTAACCTTAACATGCTTCTTATTTTCTTTAATAAGGAAGTCCTCTTGGGTGTCCAAGAGATCATCCTTCTCATGAATAGCACTAATCAATTCATTTAATTTTTCCTTTTGTTGCATGTTTAGGTTGGCAAAAAGAATGCGTAAGTTATCCTCCTCATTACTAGCATTATCCTCATCGCTAGAGGTTTCATATTTGGTGGAGGATCTTGATTTTACCTTCTTCTTTTTGTCGTCCTTTGCCATGAGGCACTTGTGGCCGACGTTGGGGAAGAGAAGTCCCTTGGTGACGGCGATGTTTGCGGCGTCCTCGTCGGAGGAGGAGTCGGTGGAGCTCTCGTCGGAGTCCCACTCCCGACAAACATGGGCATCGCCGCCCTTCTTCTTGTAGTATCTCTTCTTCTCCTTTCTTCTCCCCTTCTTGTCGTCGCCCCTGTCACTGTCACTAGATAGTGGACATTTTGCAATAAAATGACCGGGCTTACCACATTTGTAGCAAATTTTCTTGGAGCGGGGCTTGTAATCTTTCCCCCTCCTTTGCTTGAGGATTTGGCGGAAGCTCTTGATGACGAGCGCCATTTCCTCGTTGTCGAGCTTGGAGGCGTCGATGGGTGTTCTACTCGATGTAGACTCCTCCTTCTTCTCCTCCGTCGCCTTAAATGCGACCGGTTGTGCTTCGGACGTGGAGGGGCCATCAAGCTCGTTGATCTTCTTTGAGCCTTTGATCATCAATTCAAAGCTCACAAAATTCCCAATTACCTCCTCGGGAGACATTAGTGTATATCTAGGATTTCCTCGAATTAATTGAACTTGCATAGGGTTAAGAAAAACGAGGGATCTTAGAATAACCTTGACCATTTCATGGTCATCCCATTTCTTGCTCCCGAGGTTGCGCACTTGGTTCACCAAGCTTTTGAGCCGGTTGTACATGTCTTGTGGCTCCTCCCCTTGGCGAAGTCGAAAGCGACCGAGCTCCCCCTCGATCGTTTCCCGCTTGGTGATTTTGGTCACCTCGTCTCCTTCGTGCGCGGTCTTTAGCGTGTCCCAAATCTCCTTGGCACCTTTCAACCCTTGCACCTTATTATACTCCTCTCGACCTAGAGAGGCGAGGAGTATCGTTGAGGCATGGGAGTTGAAGTGTTGGATTTGGGCCACTTCGTCCTCATCATAATCTTCATCCCCTACGAATGGTACCTGTACACCAAACTCAACAACATCCCATATACTTTTGTGGAGTGAGGTTAGGTGAAATTGCATCAAATCACTCCACCTAGCATAATCTTCACCATCAAATGTTGGTGGTTTGCCTAATGGGGCGGAAAGTAAAGGTGTATGTCTAGAAATGCGAGGGTAGCGTAGGGGGATCTTACTAAACTTCTTGTGCTCATGGCGCTTAGAAGTTACGGACGACGTATCGGAGCCAGAGGTGGATGGCGATGAGGTGTCGGTCACGTAGTAGACCACTGTTGGGTCTATGCTTCGTCGCCGAAGGTCTTCAAGGGAGAAGCAGTTTTCGACTGAAGTTGTTTGCACGAGATGGCCGAAGGTTCCTTTTCATAAAGCTTCGGCATTGCAAACCGACTTAAAGATAGAATGACCTTTTAGTCCATAAAGGTCTGAGTCAATGTTGTAAGTTTTTATAAGGGGCATACTTGTAATTCCTCACAGGCTGCGTCCTGTGCCTATAAATAGTGAACAGTATTCCGTTACTGTTCACGCATTCTGGTATTTGCAATCGCATCTCTCGGAATACAATCTTTGTCAAGGCATAGGTATCATTGTATTTAATGATTCAATATATTAAGTGAATATAATATGATACATCTGTGATTCATTCATCTATTTTGTACCTTTTATTTTACATTATTTTACAATGTTCATTGAAAATTTATCACGAAGGTTGAACTTTGTAATAATACTTTCATCAACCTTCGTCCAAGACCCATTATCCTCAAAGGAATAATGTTTCACGGACGAAGGATAGTATCATTTAACATTTTATGTTGCCTTGTTCTTAATTCATAGCATTTGAGAGCAAGTCCCCAACAACCACCTTCCTCATCTTCTTCTTATCACCACTCCGACGCGACTTGTGTGAAGGGGATTCATTTTCCTTCCCCTTCCCTTTGTTGTAGGACTCTCCCGATGGAGCCTTCCCGTGGCTTGTAGCGGGCTTCTCGCCGGTCACCATCTCCTTCTTGGTGTGATCTCCCGACATCACTTCGAGCGGTTAAGCTCTAATGAAGCACCGACTTTGATATCATTTAATTTAAAAAGTATTAATGATGATTTAAATGTTAAGCTAGAAGTAGTTAATAAATCTAGTTCTTGTGTAGAGCATGTTGTCATTTGTAATAGGTGTAAGGATTTTGATGTTGATGCATGTGTTGAGCACCTTACTTCTATTACAAAATTAAATGATGAAGTGGCAAGTCTTAATGCCCAACTTAAGACTAGCAAAAATGACTTTGATAAGTTAAAATTTGCTAGGGATGCCTACACCGTTGGTAGACATCCCTCAATTAAGGATGGACTTGGCTTTCGAAAGGAAGTCAAGAACGTAACAAGCCAAAGGGCTCCCATTCCAACAAGGAGAAAGGGAAGTCCCTTATGGATAGTAGTAATCAAAAGAATCATGCTTTCATGTATAATGATAGAAAACTTTCTAGAAGTTCTCATTATAATAAGAGTTATAATGCTTTTAATTCACATGCTATGATTGCTTCAAGTTCCAATTTTAATGGTAGGCCTAGGAGAAATTTTGTGTCTCATGCTCCTAGGAAAATGTGTAATAAACCTACTGAAAGTCGCCTAGAGGGGGGTGAATAGGGCGAATCTGAAATTTACAAACTTAATCACAGCTACAAGCCGGGTTAGCGTTAGAAATATAATCGAGTCCGAGAGAGAGGGCGCAAAACAAATCGCAAGCGAATAAAGAGTATGACACACAGATTTGTTTTACTGAGGTTCGGTTCTCGCAAACCTACTCCCCGTTGAGATGGTCACAAAGACCGGGTCTCTTTCAACCCTTTCCCTCTCTCAAACGGTCCCTCGGGCCGAGTGAGCTTCTTGTTGGGGGCCTTCGGCTTCCGAAGGTCCTCAAAAACATAATTTGACAATGTTTTCCAAGTATGCGAGCAGGTATCTTCGGAATTAGGTTGCGGGTATACAAGAGCATGATCAAGACGAAGCTTGACTGAAATGGAAGACGATCATGACGAAGGATGAAACGATCACGAAGCTATGTGCAGAAAAGCTTCGGCATGACAGCAGAAAAGAGGAACCGACTTAAAGATGAAAAGCCAAATTAGACCTCGAAGAATTACTATAGAGTTATTGATAAAAGCAAAGGACATTAATGTAATTTTACACGGGCTGCGTCCCTTGCCTATAAATAGATGAACAGTACTCCCGTACTGTTCACGCTGACATTGGCATTCGCTTTTTGCATCACGCCTGTACCTTTACTTTCCGTCAAACCGAAGGTACATTTGTAATTTGCTATTGTGAATATGATAATGCAAATAAAAGGGAGTTGATGATAATGTTTATATTATTTTTCCTATCTTGTATATGAATTTTTCCTCATTGTTTATTGTGCTCATGAAAGCTTTTTCTTCACAACCTTCATCCGAAATTCATTATATCCGAAGGGAAATAATGTTCTGAAGGACAAAGGGGTTTGATATTTAACATTTTATGTTGCATTGTTCTTAATTCATAGCATTTGAGAACAAGTCCCCAACATTGGCGCCCACCTCCGGTGAACTCACTTCCATTTCTTGAGCTTTGAACACCTTCGGCAAGCATCACCTTCGTCATGCCGCCGAAAAAAGCTTCAGCGACAGGGGCTGCCACTCTGCAGCCGCTGGACCCCAATCAGGACGTCCTTTCTCTTAGAGAGGCCCGAAGCCAGAAGAGGAAGGCCACCAGTCCAACGCCTCCGGAGGACGACTTGGACCAGGAAATCCAAAACCTGGAGATGCTTCATCAACAGGTGCAACAAAAGAAGGAGAAGATGGCTCGTCTAGCTGACCTTCAGAGGCAAATAGATGAAGCTTCGGAAGAGGTTCGTCATCTTGCTCAAGATGACCAGAACCGAAGGCCTCCGCGCAGAGAGCTTCATCAGGAAGGCTTCTACAATGAGGATGACTGGTATGAAGATTTCCATCATGGAAATTTTGCTTTTGATGATGCTTCTCCTCTATCAACAGAATTGCAGGCTACACCATGGCCCCAGTCTTACAAGCCACCCCAGCTCCCCATGTACGACGGTCATACAGACCCGAAGCAATTCTTGATGAGCTATGAAGCAACCATATCTTCGTATGGTGGCAATACTGCAGTCATGGCAAAGTCTTTTGTCATGGCCGTCAAGAGTGTCGCTCAAACCTGGTACTCCTCTCTTCGGCCAGGGACAATCACCTCATGGCAGAAGCTGAAGGATATGTTGATAACCAGCTTCCAAGGGTTTCAGACGAAGCCAGTTACTGCTCAAGCTTTATTCCAGTGTACCCAGGACCACGAAGAATACCTTCAGGCGTATGTCCGAAGGTTTCTGCGTCTGAGGGCACAGGAGCCAACAGTGCCCAATGAAATTGTCATTGAGGCCATGATTAAGGGACTTCGGCCGGGACCTTCAGCGCAATACTTTGCCAGGAAGCCACCACAAACTTTGGAGAAGCTGCTCCAGAAGATGGACGAGTATATCCGAGCTGACAATGACTTCCGCCAAAGAAGGGAGGAGGCATTCAGGTTCTCTGAAATGACCAGGGGCTTCGGAGGAAGATTTCATCCGAGGCACGTCAGGTCAATTCATAACTCCACTCAAAGTGATGATAGAGGGAGCCAACAGCAAAGGCCACAATACTCTTCGCAAGCTTCGAGGCAACAACAAAGCTCTGTTCGGCCGCTAGCGCCAAGGGGCAGAGGCGCCAGGGGCTTCGGGGGAAGATTTGGGGATCAGCCAAGAAGAATTTACTACCTATTCTGTGGTGAAGACAAGGGCCATACCACCAGGATGTGCCATGTCACCATCTAGAAGCAAAAGGAGATAGCAGAAGCTGCAGCACAACAGAGTCAGCCGAAGCAGGTCATGCACACTGCTTCGTACCATTCGCCTTACATTCCAGAATATGTAGGCAATCACTCTGCAGCTTCTGTTGCTTCGGCAAGTCAACCCCAAGCATCTTGGCAACAGCCTCCACCGCCACCACCAACGCAGCGAGGTCAGCAGCCAGAAGGGAGTCAGCACACTCACCTTCAGAGGGACTTCAGAGAGGAGTCCGAAGCTCGCACAGTCAATAGCACTGTGCCAGAGTCGAAGCACATTTACTAACAGATATCCTACCTCCACAGCAGTTTTTTCGCATTTTCACATTCAATATTACTTTTTTGTTAATAAGGAACAATTATGGGAAGTCTAAGTGTCTTTTATCGTTTTTCAATTTCTTGTAACAGTTTCGCTTTTTGCCATAATGAAAATATATCTTCTCCATAGGCTTGAGTTGCCGAAGCATAAGAATTTATGGTGGCACGAAGGACCTTTGAATTATCAAAAATTTGTTCTAAGAGACACAGTGCAATTTATTCGAAGCAGTAAAAAGTCGTTCCTAAGGGAGCACAGTGTAAGTTTTCTGAGCCTACAGCGAAAAATAAGTGCTGATTCCGCTGAAAGTAAAAGGTGAAGAAGCTCCTAAGGGAGGCTTACAGCGAAAAATAAACGCTGATTCCGCTGAAAGTAAAAGGCGAAGAAGCTCCTAAGGGAGGCTTACAGCGAAAAATAAACGCTGATTCCGCTGAAGTAAAAGGCGAAGAAGCTCCTAAGGGAGGCTTACAACGAAAAGTCAGCGTTGATATAAAAAGATTGTGTGCTCTATTGCAGGGATGTGTGTATCTTCGACACAAATATCATTTTGCATAACATAACATCATCACATCATTTTGCATAACATAAGCATCATACAACATATTGCATGTGGAACAAGAAGGGGATACAATATTGATCTTCGGAGAATGTTTTGAAAAAGAGAAAATCGTGCTAAGGCACAAGATAAATTGAGAAGAAGTGTAGCTTCATTAGAGAGACAACATAAAACTTTTTTATAGCTTCGGAGAATGTTTTCACGAAGCTTGGATATTCTTCATCAGAGAAGTATGGAAATTCTTGTGATATATAAGATTTTCTTCACGAAGCATGAAAAGAAGGGAGGTGTTTTTTCGCCGAAGGCTCAAAAAACGGTATGTATGCAAAATTTCATGCATCGTAAAGAATTGAACCATAAATAGATTATATATTACATTCAAAGTTACAAAGTATTACACATGTTACATTCCAAATATTTTTACAATATCATTTATTCTTCCCTAAGAACTACTTCTGCAGCTTCGTTCAGTAGCTGATCGACAACTTTGTCCATGATGGATTCGGCCATTTTTCTAATTTCGTCGTCCCCTTCGGGTGGGGGCCCAGAGATGCCTCAGAAGGTTCTGAGGGAGGAGAAGATACGGCTATATTACTATTACAAACCGCGAACAAAGTTTGAAATAAAAAATTACAACAGAATAAAAACCATTAGTTAATACCTATTTGCCCTTCGGGCTCTGCGCTTTTCTCAGCAGCCTCTGCTACCTTCCTAGCATCATGGATGCCTTTTTCGCTTTTTTGAATGATTTCTTGAGCCATTTCTCAGCCGCCATTGTCCCAGATGTCGGTGAAAAATTTTCCACCAACCAGGCTTGCTTCGACCGAGGGGTCCTTTATATCTTCAGAAGACAAGGCAGTTTCGGATTGCGCTAAAGATTTCACATGACCACAGCCCTTTCTTTCCAAAACAGTAGCAATCCCCCTGGCGCCTGAAAAAGCACATATGTCTCCGCGGCTATTCAAGATTTCTTCGAAGGCCTCAGCTTCGTGACTAATCCATTCAATCGGGCCTTCTGGATTCCCCCTTGTGAAATTTTCTTCGCTAGAGAATGCGCCAACGCTGGCGAAGCTGGATTTTATCTTCTTAACACACTCTATGGATTTATCATAGCACCTTTTCTTGGAAGCACGAAGCTCTTCAACATTTATTTCCAAATGATTTGCCCATTGATCGCTAAGTTCTCGTTTTGTTTCTTCAAGTATGCGTTCTTCTTTAGCTCTGGCCAGCTGTTTCCGAAGATCCTGAATTTCGCGTTTTTGGGCTTCAGCTTGAGCCTTAGAGGTAGCTTCGTCTTCCTTTATTTTGTCCACCAGTGTAAGCATAATTTTATCTTTTTCCAAACCTTCGTTCCTCAGCTTAATAACTTCTGTTCGTAGGTTGTTGAAAGCAATATTATAGCTCTCGTCTTCGGCATTCTTTTGCGCTCTCAAAGCGTTGCTCAGTATTAAACCCTATATGAAAAAGAATTAGTATAAGAATAAAAGAATGATTCAAAAATTGTAAATTTCCAAATATACAATTCTCATACCTTCAGACTATTATACGCAAGGCTATCCGCAAGATCATCCTTCGTCATAGCGCAGAGCCCAGCTTCAAGCTTCGGGAACCCCATACTTCTAGTCATCTCCCGGCAGACAGATAATTCTTTGTTGTCTGGGAGGCAGTATAAGAAGTCATCTTCATCTGTGTCGTTGAACACTAAGGCCCCCTTCGGATACTTCAGTTCTCGGGCATAGTGATTAGCTTCAAAAAACTCTTCTTCAGATAATCTCTTCCCCGAAGCATGTCGTACAATATAGTCACGTATTTTGGAAGATGCTTCGGGGGCAGCAGTGCTAGTTTCTTCACTCAAAATTTGTTCTGTCATTTCTGTTTTTTCAGCTTCCAAGGATTTCACCTTGGCAGGCTCTGAAGGCCCGGCTTCAGTTTCAGACTGTGGCTTTGAAGCTTCGGCGTCAAAGGTTTCAGTGTGCACTTCGGAAGTTTTAGCAATTTTCTTGGGAGTTGTGCTTGAAGATTTAATTGTCTCTAATACATCTAGCACATTGACCATCCTTTTTCTTTTAGGGGTCACTGCTGGACCCTTATGGCTTTTTGTTGCCTTAGTTTTTGCCGAAGGACTCAAGACTTCTGATGTCTTTTCTTCTTCAGCCCTCGTTTCTTCTATTTTTTCAGTCACTGGCACTTCGGCCAGCACTTCAATATTTGGCAGGGGAGCTATCTCTTTAGCTTCAGTGGCCGAAGGAGTCCCACCGACAAATGCAGGCACTGTGGCCGATTCAATATAACGTGGTCGGTGTGTGAGAACTTTTACCCTTCTCCTCTTCGGCGCCGGCTCGCTAGGAGCGGCTGAAGCAGTCTCCTTCGCAGAAGATGCATTCTTTCTTTTTTCACCCCGTGCTGGATAATGGTAGTCAGGGTAGACAAACCCAATTGCATCAAATACCCAATTGAGTCTTTTCCTTTTTCGGCCTCCGAAGGCCGCCGATAATGCAGTATCTTCGACCTTTGAGTATACACCAAGTAATTCATCACTGATGGCCTCAATACTTTTCAACCAGTCATCATCTGGCTCAACGAATTTATCTCCGTATTTAAATGTGTATTTCAGCCTGACTAGTCCACCTTCGTCAGTTTCTTTAATAGTCTCCTTCGGCATTTTGAAAGGGAATTAGGCTTACACCTATTTCCTAAATGATTTTGGTGGTTGAATTGCCCAACACAAATAATTGGACTAACTAGTTTGCTCTAGTGTACAAGTTATACAGGTGCCAAAGATTCACACTTAGCCAATAAAAAGACCAAGTATAGGGTTCAACAAAGAGAGCAAGGGATAACCGAAGGCACCTCTGGTCTGGCGCACCGGACTGTCCGGTGCACCACCGGAAAGTGTCCGGTGCACCAGAGGACTCCAAGCCAAACTCATCACCTTCGGGAAAATCCAGAGCCGCTCCGCTATAATTCACCTGACTGTCCGATGTACACCGGACAGTGTCCGGTGCCCCAGGGGAAGCGACTCTGGAACTCGCCACCTTCGGGAATTTGCTCCGCTATAATTCACCGGACATGTCTGGTGTACACCGGACTGTCCGGTGAACCAGCAGAGCAACGGCTACTTCGCGCCAACGGTCACCTGCAGGCGCATTTAATGCGCGCCCGAAGCGCGCAGAAGTCAGGCACGCGCGAGACGGTGCACCGGACAATCTACAGTACTTGTCCGGTGTACACCGGACAGCCAGGCGGGCCCAGAAGTCAGAAGCTCCAACGGTCGAATCCCAACGGCCTGGTGACGTGGCTGGCGCACCGGACATGTCCGGTGTGCACCGGACTGTCCGGTGCACCATACGACAGTCAGCCACCACCAAACGACTAGTTTGGTGGTTGGGGCTATAAATACCCCCAACCACCCCACATTCAAGTAATCCAAGTTTTCCCACTTCAACTACTTACAAGAGCTCTAGCATTCAATTCTAGACACACCCAAGTGATCAAATTCTCTCCAAACTCCACACAACACCCTAGTGATTAGAGAGAGAGATTTGCTTGTGTTCTTTCGAGCTCTTGCGCTTGGATTGCTTTCTTCTTTCTTTGATTCTTCATTGCGATCAAACTCACTTGTAATTGAGGCAAGAGACACCAATCTTGTGGTGGTCCTTGTGGGAACTTTGTGTTCCAAGTGATTGAGAAGAAAAGCTCACTCGGTCCGAGGGACCGTTTGAGAGAGGGAAAGGGTTGAAAGAGACCCGGTCTTTGTGACCACCTCAACGGGGAGTAGGTTTGCAAGAACCGAACCTCGGTAAAACAAATCCACGTGCCTCACTCCTTATTCGCTTGCGATTTGTTTTTCACCCTCTCTCGCGGACTCAATTATATTTCTAACGCTAACCCGGCTTGTAGTTGTGATTATTTTTGAGAATTTCAGTTTTGCCCTATTCACCCCCCTCTAGGCGACTTTCACATTTCCCATTTTTCCACAAGTGGCCATACTCTGAAGGCAATATGTTCTTGGACCAAATCCCTTGTCCCAATATAAGAGCAAACAACACCGAAGGCTCTCTGGCATTCTTCGGCTGCTTCATTCATTTCCACCTTCAGCCTCCGCAGGCCGAAGCGTTGCCAGATGGGGCGCATAATGATCCTTTTTATATCTTCCCGTGATTTCAAGTCATTCTTCACGTAAAACCATTTCGTCATCCAGTCGCCAGGCCACCTCTTTTGAAAGGTCGGCACGGGGCAGCTTGACCCAGACCGGGGCCGAAGCTGTAGCAACCAAAATTGTTGTGATACTGTTCCTTACCCCAGGGTTTTGTCTCGTACAATAATTCATGTATGTTGCAGAAACTTTTCGCATTAGGTTCCAAGCCTTGGCTTCTCACGGCCCACACGAAGATATTCATCCTTATGATTGCTTCGGGGGTAAGTTGGTGAAGGTAGATTTCAAATAACTTCAGTACCTCTACAACAAAACTGCTTAAGGGAAATCGTAGTCCAGCTTTCAAGAAGCTTCGGAATACCACGAGTCCACGACTTCATTTTCCTCAGGAGTCGGACAAGTCTTCTCTCCTTCATCAGCCCTCACAACGGACAAGTACCGGAAATATCTGCCCCTCATGTTGACAAGATGATTTTCTTTAATACTTGATTTACCAAAAACCGCATGGCTTGGTCGCCAAGGTCGATCTTCGGAGTCTTCACCACCACTATCCACATCATAATTGTCACTGTCACCAGTATCTTCAGATAAACCCTCCAAAATTTCTTTAGTAATCTTCTCTGTATTAGTCTTCGACATTGATTGAAGAAAGCCCAGATGCATCTCCTCAGAAAGACTTAGCTTCGAGTCACCAACAGCTTTTTTATCTTCAGACATCCTTGCAAACGCTGAGAAAGTGCTCTCGAAACCGAAGCTTAAAAATCCAAAAGGCCAAGCAAGTGTTGTTGCGCGTAGGCTAAAAGTTGGGTGAGTAAAAGCAGTTGGCAAGAGAGCGTGCCAAATAAACCCGTGATGAGCTCTTATTTATACACCTAGTGCGTTGAAAACTGGAGGGTCCCGCTTGTCAAAGACTGTTGCTATTCTAACAAAGAGAAGGTGTTTTTTCGGACCTTCGGCTTAAGGCCTTCGTCCATATCGCAATATGAATTTATCATTACAGCAAATTAATATTGTGAGGGGCTACTGTTGGGGGCCTTCGGCTTCCGAAGGTCCTCAAAAACATAATTTGACAATGTTTTCCAAGTATGCGAGCAGGTATCTTCGGAATCAGGTTGCGGGTATATAAGAGCATGGTCAAGACGAAGCTTGACTGAAATGGAAGACGATCATGACGAAGGATGAAACGATCACGAAGCTATGTGCAGAAAAGCTTCGGCATGACAACAGAAAAGGGGAACTGACTTAAAGATGAAAAGCCAAATTAGACCTCGAAGAATTACTATAGAGTTATTGATAAAAGCAAAGGACATTAATGTAATTTTACATGGGCTGCGTCTCGTGCCTATAAATAGATGAACAGTACTCCCGTACTGTTCACGCTGACATTGGCATTCGCTTTTTGCATCACGCCTGTACCTTTACTTTCCGTCAAATCGAAGGTACATTTGTAATTTGCTATTGTGAATATGATAATGCAAATAAAAGGGAGTTGATGATAATGTTTATATTATTTTTCCTATCTTGTATATGAATTTTTCCTCATTGTTTATTGTGCTCATGAAAGCTTTTTCTTCACAACCTTCGTCCGAAATTCATTATATCCGAAGGGAAATAATGTTCTGAAGGACGAAGGGGTTTGATATTTAACATTTTATGTTGCCTTGTTCTTAATTCATAGCATTTGAGAACAAGTCCCCAACACTTCTCTTCTCAATCAAACGGGAACAAACTTCCCTGCAAGGACCACCACACAATTGGTGTTTCTTGCCTTGGTTACAATTGAGTTGCTCGCAAGAAAGAATGAAAGAAGGAAGCAATCCAAGCGCAAGAGCTCAAAAGAACACAACAAATCTCTCTCACTAATCACTGAAGCCTTGTGTGGAATTGGGAGAGGATTTGATCTATTTGGTGTGTCTAGAATTGAATGCTAGAGCTCTTGTAAGTAGTTGGAAGGTGGAAAACTTGGATGCCTTGAATGTGGGGTGGTTGGGGTATTTATAGCCCCAACCACCAAAATATGGCTGTTGGAAGTGTGCTGTCGCATGGCGCACCGGACAGTCCGGTGCGCCACCGGACACTGTCCGGTGCGCCAGCCACATCAGCAGATCGTTGGGGTTCGACCGTTGGAGCTCTGTCTTGTGGGCCCACCTGGCTGTCCGGTGGCTCACCGGACAAGTCCTGTAGATTGTCCGGTGTGCCACCCGCGCGTGCTCTACTCCTCTGCGCGCGCAGGTGCGCATTTAATGCGTTGCAGTCGACCGTTGCGCGAAGTAGCCGTTGCTCCGCTGTCACACTGGACAGTCCGGTGTGCACCGGACACTGTCCGGTGAATTATAGCGGAGCGGATTCCCGAAGCTGGCGAGTTCAGAGTTGTTCTCCCTTGGGGCACCGGACACTGTCCGGTGGTGCACCGAACAGTCCGGTGAATTATAGTGGAGCCCTCTGAAAATTCCCGAAGGTGAAGAGTTTGGCTTGGAGTCCCCTGGTGCACCGGACACTGTCTGGTGGTGCACCGGACAGTCCGATGCGCCAGACCAGGGTGCCTTCGGTTGTCCCTTGCTCTCTTTGTTTGAACCCTTTTCTTGGTCTTTTTATTGGCTTATTGTGAACCTTTGGCACCTGTAGAACTTATAGACTAGAGCAAACTAGTTAGTCCAATTATTTGTGTTGGGCAATTCAACCACCAAAATCAATTAGGAAATAGGTGTAAGCCTAATTCCCTTTCACCTACCTCTGACTTTCATGCTTGCAACACTACGTATGTACTTTCATGTAAAAATGAAAAAGTGGTTGCTAGAAAGATGGGGTCCAAATGCAAAGGAGACAAGACTTGCATTTGGGTCCCAAAGACTATTGTAACTAACCTTGTAGGACCCAACAAGAGTTGGGTACCTAAAACCCAAGCCTAATTTGCCTTGCAGGTTTATGCATCCGGGGGCTCAAGCTGGATTATCGACAACGGATGCACAAATCATATGACGGGGGAGAAGAAGATGTTCACTTCCTACGTCAAGAACAAAGATTCCCAAGATTCGATCATCTTTGGAGATGGGAATCAAGGCAAGGTTAAAGGACTAGGAAAGATAGCCATTTCATCCGAGCATTCCATATCAAATGTGTTTTTAGTTGAATCGCTCGGGTACAATCTATTATCTGTTAGTCAACTATGTAATATGGGATATAATTGTCTATTTACCAATGTAGATGTGTCTGTCTTTAGAAGGAGTGATGGTTCATTAGCTTTTAAGGGTGTACTAGACGACAAACTCTACTTAGTTGATTTTTCGAAAGAGGAGGCCGATCTAGATGCATGCTTAATTGCTAAGACTAGCATGGGCTGGCTGTGGCATCGCCGTCTAGCACATGTTGGGATGAAGAACCTTCATAAACTTCTAAAGGGAGAACATGTGACCAATGTATGTTTCGAAAAAGATAGACCTTGTGCAGCTTGTCAGGCAGGTAAACAGGTGGGAAGCACTCATCACAACAAGAATGTGATGACCACATCAAGACCTCTGGAGCTACTTCATATGGACCTCTTCGGACCCGTCGCCTACCTCAGCATCGGGGGAAGTAAGTATGGTTTAGTAATTGTTGATGATTTTCCCGCTTCACTTGGGTATTCTTTTTGCAGGATAAAACAGAAACCCAAGGGACTCTTATGCGCTTCCTAAGGCGGGCTCAAAATGAATTTGAGCTCAAGACGAAAAAGATAAGAAGCGACAATGGGTCCGAGTTCAAGAATCTGCAAGTGGAGGAGTACCTTGAGGATGAGGCATCAAGCACGAGTTCTCTGCCCCCTACACACCACAGCAAAATGGTGTGGTAGAGAGGAAGAACAGGACGCTTATTGACATGGCGAGGACAATGCTTGGAGAGTTCAAGACGCCTGAGCGGTTTTGGTCGGAAGCTGTGAACACAGCTTGCCACGCCATAAACCGGCTCTACCTTCATCGCCTCCTCAAGAAGACCTCATATGAACTTCTTACCGGTAACAAACCCAACATATCATACTTTCGTGTATTTGGGAGCAAATGTTACATTCTAGTGAAGAAAGGTAGAAATTCTAAATTTGCTCCCAAAGCTGTAGAAGGGGTTTTACTAGGTTATGACTCAAATAAAAGGCGTATAGAGTCTTCAACAAATCATCAGGTTTGGTTGAAATCTCTAGCGACATTGTATTTGATGAGACTAATGGCTCTCCAAGAGAGCAAGTTGATCCTGATGATATAGATGAAGATGATGTTCCGACGGCCGCAATACGCACCATGGCGATTGGAGATGTGCGACCACAGGAACGACAAGAGCAAGATCAACCTTCTTCCTCAACGATGGTGCACCCCCAACTCAAGATGATGAACAGGTTCATCAAGAAGAGGCGTGTGATCAAGGGGGGCACAAGAAGAACAAGTTATGGAGGAAGAAGCACCACCGGTCCCTCCAACTCAAGTCCGAGCGATGATCCAATGGAATCACCCCGTCGATCAAATTATGGGTGATATAAGCAAGGGAGTAACTACTCGCTCAAGATTAGCTAATTTTTGTGAGCATTACTCGTTTGTCTCTTCTATTGAGCCTTTCAGGGTAGAAGAGGCCTTGCTAGATCCGGACTGGGTGTTGGCCATGCAGGAAGAGCTCAACAACTTCAAGAGGAATGAAGTTTGGAGCCTGGTGCCACGTCCAAAGCAAAATGTTGTGGGAACCAAGTGGGTGTTCCGCAACAAGAAGGACGAGCACGGGGTGGTGACAAGAAACAAAGCTTGACTTGTGGCAAAAGGTTATGCCCAAGTCACATGTTTGGAGTTTGAGGAGACTTTTGCTCCTGTAGCTAGGCTAGAGTCTATTCGCATTTTGTTAGCCTATGCCGCTCACCATTCTTTCAGGTTGTTTCAAATGGACGTAAAGAGCGCTTTCCTCAACGGGCTAATCAAGGAGGTGTACGTGGAACAACCCCCTGGCTTTGAGGATGAACGGTATCCCGACCATGTGTGTAAGCTCTCTAAGGCGCTCTATGGACTTAAGCAAGCCCCAAGAGCATGGTATGAATGCCTTAGAGATTTCCTAATTGCGAATGCTTTCAAGGTTGGGAAAGCCAATCCAACTCTTTTCACTAAGACTTGTGATGCTGACCTATTTGTATGTCAAATTTATGTCGATGACATAATATTCGGTTCTACTAACCAAAAGTCTTGTGAGGAATTTAGCAGGGTGATGACACAGAAATTTGAGATGTCGATGATGGGCGAGTTGAACTACTTCCTTGGGTTCCAAGTGAAGCAACTCAAGGACGACACCTTCATATCCCAAATGAAGTACACGCAAGACTTGCTCAAGCGGTTCGGGATGAAGGACGCCAAGCCCGCGAAAACACCAATGGGCACCGACGGACATGTCGACCTCAACAAAGGAGGCAAGTCTGTTAATCAAAAGGCATACCAGTCTATGATAGGTTCTTTGCTTTATTTATGTGCTAGTAGACCGGATATTGTGCTTAGCGTATGCATGTGTGCTAGATATCAATCCGACCCAAGGGAATGTCACCTTGTGGCCGTTAAGCGAATTCTTAGGTATTTAGTTGCTACGCCTTGCTTCGGGATCTGGTATCCAAAGGGGTCTACCTTTGACTTGATTGGATATTCAGACTCCGATTATGCCGGGTGCAAGGTTGATAGGAAGAGTACATCAGGGACGTGCCCATTCCTAGGAAGGTCCCTGGTGTCTTGGAGTTCTAAGAAACAAACCTCCGTTGCCCTATCCACCGCTGAGGCCGAGTATGTTGCCGCAGGACAGTGTTGCGCGCAACTACTTTGGATGAGGCAAACCCTCCGGGACTTTGGCTACAATATGAGCAAAGTCCCACTCCAATGTGACAATGAGAGTGCAATCCGCATGGCGGATAATCCTGTTGAACACAGCCGCACTAAGCACATAGACATCCGACATCACTTTTTGAGAGACCACCAGCAAAAGGGAGATATCGAAGTGTTCTATATCAGCACCGAGAACTAGCTAGCCGATATCTTCACTAAGCCTTTAGATGAGAAAACCTTTTGCAGGCTGCGTAGTGAGCTAAATGTCTTAGATTCACGTAACTTGGATTGATCTATAGCATACATGTGTTTTATGCCCTTGATCAAGTTACTTTATGCATTTATGAGATTCATTGTTTATTTATGGTGCTCAAGTTGTGCAAGGGATCCCCGGACCTCACAAGTCCATATGTGAATGATGCACATATTTAGGGGGAGAAGTGCTACAACTTGACCCTTTAAGACTAACATGTGTGCTTGAGTTTACTTGATGTAGTCTCAAAGGTGAATTGAAAGGGAAAGGTGAACTTGGACCATGCAAAGACTTCCACTGCACTCCGGTATTAGTGTACTAATCTCTAAGTTCATTCTTAAGCTCCGATTGCCTTTTTGCTCTTAATTGACATTTTTGGTGAGACAATGGGGTTAAAAGGCCAATAATAATCCTGTTTTGGTGCTTAATGCCAAAGGGGGAGAAATTAAGGCCAAAGCAAATGGATCAACTACCACTTGAGAATTTTGAAAATAGTAGAGTTAGAACTTTTGATTTGTCAAAATACTCTAATTGTCAAAATTTGGTCTCTTGCGGGGAGAATTTATGATTATGGGAAAAGGGGGAGTTTTTGGATCTTGATCATTTTCACTCTTGGATTATCTCTCTTAATGCCCAAACAAGTGAGTTTGACTTAGAGATAGGAAAATGAATTTGATTTGCAAAAACAAACCAAGTGGTGGTAAAGAATGATCCAAATATGACAAATTTGAGTCAAAAACAATTTGGTCTTCAATTCGAATCAATGTTGCATGTTTTGCATTTGCCTTTTGATGTGTTGGCATAAATCACCAAAAAGGGGGAGATTGAAAGGGAAATGTGCCCTTGAGCCATTTCTATATTGTTTTGGTGATTAAGTGCGCAACACATGATAAATTGTGCCAAAGTTTGAAGAAGTGCAAATCATGTAACAAGGTATATTTCTAGACTTTAGTACATTTGGTTGAGCACTAATGAAGTTATCTAAGTGCTAGAAACAGGAAAAGAAAAGATTGGAAAAGAGTGCCTGTGTACAGCCAAGATTCAGCTCGGCTTGGCACACCGGACTGTCCGGTGGTGCACCGGACAGTGTCCGGTGTGCCAAGCTAGACTCCGGTGAACAGGCCGCTCTCGGGAATGTTTGGCGGCGTACGACTATAATTCACCGGACTGTCCGGTTGTGCACCGGACTGTCCGATGAGCCAACGGCCGCCGGCGCAACGGTCGGCCGCGCAATCCGCGAGCGACGCGTGGCCCGCGCCAACGGTCGACAGGGGGCATATATAAAAAATAAGTATTTTTCATCGTGATAAAAAGACACTACATACATATAAGCCTGCTAATGGCAAAAAACCCAACCCACATCCAAATCTAGTAACATTTACATCCATCCCACAACCACCTAAAACATAAGAAGGAAATTAAACCCAACTCACACAATAACATTATTCACCCTAAACCAATCCATAACTAGGTGGAAACCCATGAAAAACCCGCGGGTTCAACTTGTTAAGACATCAACATACACAGTGACATTAAAGCTACATGTAAATTTGTCAATGTGTATGTATGATACATACACGGTATGATAATTGCAATTGGGGTTTCTTACCCGTCATATAAAATGTACTTACACAAATTATACGATAGACACGATGAGATTGAACACAATGACTAATTTAGATAAAGCATAAATTATTATAAAAGTTAAAAACATATTTAAATAACTACCTTATTTAAATAAAATATATCTATATGATATATAGAAATAGTAATGCACATGTTAAGCACAAGTTGAAACGATTGTCTCATGGCTGTAAGGATTTTTGTAGCTTACCATTTAACTCGTTTGTATAGTAGTTAGTTTTCGTTGTTAATGTACAACCCTATTTATCTCTCACAAAATTTGGTTCTTATGTCTAAATCGACAGTAAGTTTATAACTCGTTTCTACTCTCCTCTTATCTCTTACATCTTAACATTTAGCTAGCTTATAGCCTCTTTGACAATCTCCAACAATTTATCTATTCTATCTCTTATCTTATATTTCAAATTTTACTCTATAAATAGTACGACCTACAATGTAAAACAATATTTTATATGACTATATGCACGCTGGAGACAGGGACAATCACGAGATTTTAGAGGCCCACGTCAAGGTTTAAAATAGATGCCCTTTAGATATTTTTATGTATAAATGTTACTAATATAAACACTAAAGATACATGTAAAAATATATTTATATTAAACAACGGGTAAATAAAAAGATACATATTTCAACATCACTTTAAAAACTTTTTTTTAGGTTTTAACATGTTTACCTATAACCAGGTTATGGATATGTTGTAGTATTTCGCAGCTAAACTATTGTATCATATATTAAATATGTATTTAAGATGAGGCTCTATAAATTTAGGGTGTATTTGGTTACAATGATAGAACAGGATGAGGTGGAACGATAACTCAAATAATGTTATTTAGTTTAGAGTTAAAAGGATAGAATAGGACTACATTAATTTTATTCATAGTTGTCTCTTAAAAGTGGAGATGAGAGGCCGCTAAGGCCGCAGCTGACCGGAGACAACCTCTTAGACGGTGCAGTAAACAAAAACACAACATCGTGCCGTCGTGCATGAGCAGCACCTCGACGGCACGGGCGCTACCGACACCTGTCCCCGTCGGCCCATCTGTGGCCTAGGCCCACTTCATCAGCGCCACTTGCCATGCCCTCACTCACTCCACCGACTAGCGCCGCCAGCGAGGCAGCGACCGCGATCGCGACCCTTTCCTCCTCCGTCTCTCTCCCGCCGCGCCAGTTCCGGTCCCCGCCCCCCGACGCTTTATCCCCATCCCCCGTCCCCTCGCCTTCCAGAACCTTCCTTTCCCGAAATAGCCAAATCCATACCCTATCCCCCTACCCACCATTCCAGAGCCACTGCATCTAGTAGGCTGCTGAGCTACCCACCCTCCCCGCGCTCGTGACGGCTCACCCACCCCCGCCGTGGTTCCGGGCAACAGGGAAGAAGATCCCGCCCTGGTGCCACCACGAGGTCCCAGAAGCTCCCGCCTTCCCGCTCAAATCTCTCCTATTTCTGGTTCCCGCCGCGGAAGATCAACTTCTTGCTGTGTTCGTCGTTTCAGGCACCCGGCGGCTTTGATTTCCTCTCCGCCCCTGGCGTCTGGCGTGGTGCTCTGGCCCCCAGTTTGTCGGCTGCTTTCTACCTGTACTTGCAGAGCTGTAGGTGGGGGTAAACATGGTGAGGTGGTCTTGCCAGGATGACACCTTATCATGTTCCCTATCCCCGTGCTAGATGCGCGCCGGCCGCCGTGTGTGTGTATGCCTTAACGTCGATGCGTGCCTTGTACTCCTGTGTGGCCGTGTGCTAGGGGCAGCTGCTCGTTGCTGCTCTTTTACAACGGAGTTTTACTGACATTGTCCAACAGACTATTCCATTCCGGTGTCAGAGCAGAGATTTTAGCATCGTTACTCGGATTAGGAGGGTAGGATCCGGCTATGGACTCAACGCTGAACCAGGTGAAGGAGGAGAGCCATGGGGAGGGAGGAGATTTGATGGCAGGCACGGTGGAGGCCGCGGATGGGCCGTCCGCGGCCGTCGCCGCGGCACCAAAGCCGATGGAGGGTCTGCATGACCCTGGGCCGCCGCCGTTCCTCACCAAGACATATGACATGGTCGACGACTCGGACACCGACCTGATTGTGTCTTGGAGCGCCACCAACAACAGCTTCGTGGTGTGGGATCCGCACGCCTTCGCCACGGTGCTGCTGCCCAGGCACTTCAAGCACAACAACTTCTCCAGCTTCGTCCGGCAGCTCAACACCTATGTAAGTGTTTGTTTGCCCATTACAGTTCAGCATGGAATGGTTCATGATGCTGAGGTGTTAACAGGGTTGAATGTTCAGCTCCCAAACACAACACTGTTGACTATTTTGCAAGTAGTTGGTGCAATCCTCGAAATTGCCTTGTTATGTTTTGTGGTCAGCATTGGAACAGCAAAGTGGCACATATAGGCATTGAAGTTTGCTGTGCACTATCTAACTATTCTGATTGGGTTGTGAGAACCTCCTCTCTTGTTTTTGGTGATAAGAACATTTGTAAACATATACGTGCTGTTTGGTTTGGTCCTTTTTGTCCGTTATCGATTCACAGAGTAAATCGATTGTGTTGTTTTGTGTTTGGTTAGAACAGTTTGTGTTGATTCACAGAACTATCAGCGCTATCCATTCCCAGAGCTATAGCAGTGAGTGATCGTGGCGGCATGTGACTCCATCCCCGTTACCGTTCAGGGTGCTGAACCAAACAGCACCATATATAATTAATTAAACAAATAAGTTTAATTGACAGCGTATTCAGGCATGAATGTATAATGGAAGTTAATACTACAGTTGCATATTACATAGTCTTTGTGTACAAGCACATAGAAACCCCAGACAAGTTGATTTTAGTTATCATGAGGAATGTGCTTCGCCACATCTGCTCATGTTGTCCTTAAAGGAAGGAAATGAAGAAGATAACCTTGTTGGCATTTTGGAAAATATTACTGCTGTGTTTTTAGCAAACAACCATCTATAAAGGATAATATATTTTTGAATTGTCATTTTCCTTAAGCTATTCAACAGCAGCATCACCCTTCGTGTGCTGTACTTCTCTGTTTTGATGCCAGGGCTCCTTTTCTTGAATTAATAGCAGCTGGAATACTTCTGAATGCCCACTCTTTGGAGCTATTTATAATGATGTGCATAGTTGAATAGTAACATCTTAGGTCATGTGTCACTGTCAGATGCTAAACTTCATGCTGTTCTTGCACTTTGTGTTGTTCCTCTCATGGATTCTTCTCTCTCAATGAAGTCGATATTTCTGGAGCGAAACAATATTTTTGCAATAATGATCTCTAATTTTTTATCCTTCATTGTTTTCTTATTTTCTTTTGAATGAGGCAGTACATGACAGGTCCTTGAAACAGTAGAAAAGGATGAGTATTGATTTATTAAAGAAGAAAGATAACAAATTGAATGAAGAAGTAACTGAAAACAATGCAAACTGAAACTGTGCAAAAGTTAACTGGAACGTATCCTAAAGAGGTAATGCAGGTCACCTTTTTGTTTGATTTCACTTTAGCTCTTACTGCTGATCTGATGAAAAATTAACCATTTTTTACTGCAATATACCAGTCATATCTTCTTGCCTTGAGGTCTTTTGAAGCTAACCATTGCCTGATGCTGTTTGCTCGTCTATCCAGGGTTTCAGGAAGGTGGATCCTGATCGGTGGGAATTCGCGAATGAGGGCTTTTTACGGGGACAGAGACACCTCCTGAAGAACATCAGGCGTCGAAAACCTCCTGCTCAGAATGCCACAAACCAGCAGTCCATTGGGCCTTACCTTGAGGTGGGACATTTTGGATATGATGCAGAGATTGACATGTTGAAGAGAGACAAGCAGTTACTGATGGCAGAAGTGGTGAAGCTAAGGCAGGAGCAGCAGAACACAAAGGCAAATCTCAAAGCGATGGAGGATAGGCTACAAGGGACTGAACAGAAGCAGCAGCAGATGATGGCGTTCTTGGCACGTGTCATGCGGAATCCTGAATTCTTGAAGCACCTGGTTTCCCAGAATGAGATGAGGAAGGAGCTTCAAGATGCTATTTCAAAGAAAAGAAGACGGCGCATCGACCAAGGGCCTGAAGCTGATGACTTGGGGGCTAGTAGCAGCTTGGAGCAAGGTTCACCGGTCCTGTTTAATGCCCAGGACCCAGTTGAATTCCTTGTCGACGGAATCCCAGCTGACCTCGAGAGCCCAGCTTTCGATGGCCACGGCCTGATTGGGCCACATGATATTGATATTGATATTGATATTGGCAGTACCTCTGAGCAGCAGCAAGACATGCCCCAGGAGGATCTGAATGACAACTTCTGGGAGCAGTTGCTGAACGAAGGACTTGGCGAGGAGAACGATAGCCCTGTAATCGAGGATGATATGAATGTGCTGTCTGAGAAGATGGGTTATCTCAACTCAGATGGCCCAACATCTAGCAATTAGTCTTGGCTTCGTTGCTGTTTTGTTATTTCCATCTTACCAGAACCCGCAGCTCCTGAATTGTGTTCACTGTGTCAGCAAGACTAGGCAATTCTGCTTCCGTTGCTCGGTTTCCATGCCCTTCTGAATTCCTCGCCAATGGTAGGGCTTGCTTCCATGAGAATTGGCTGGCATTCGCCATGGTGTCAAGGGAGAACTGCTAGGTGCATCTGATGTGATCTGACTAGTGATTGCTGCTTGCCACTGGAGTGGCTGTTTTAGGCGACGCCAGCGATCTGTTGGTTGTTTTACGACCCTGCCCGTCAGGAATTCAGTCTGTAGTTATGTACAGTGACAGCGACTCAGCAAGTAGTACTGATGGTTATACATGTTTCTGTCAGTGGTTGTGTGCAAACTGTTTGTCTAATTTCATGCGGTGGAAGCTTTGTAGTGTTGCGGTTCTGAAGTACTACTGGATTTCAGTTCGAATTAAGTACTATACTGGATTTCTGTTCGAAGATCTGGGATTTTTTTATTCACCTCAATAAAGACGACGGAAAATTCAAGAAATGGCTCTCGCATTGCTGCTTTATTTGGTCTGCGAAATTCGGAAGATAAATTCGTGATTATAGAAATGAGATTAAATGGTTTGTTTTGGGAAAAACATTGTTGTAGACACAAACACACAACATACCCGGATTATAATATGTCTATATTGTATAATGTAAGTTATTTAAACTAATATTTAGTTCAAACTAAGTTAAAGGTCATTATAATCTACTTAAATTATATAATCCAACTTATTTTGAACTAGATGGTAGTTTAAAATAAATTAGATTATATCGTAACATGATCTGCTATGCGACAAAGTATGTGAATGACGGGCTCTTCACTTAGTGGTAGGGACAAAACCAAAGTTAACTGCAGTAATTTTGTCGTCCACTTTGCAATACGTCCAATAACATATCGTTGTCGCAACAACACTCTCAATGGAAATGACGTAATCACTAAGATTTAATGTGCCTAAGGCCTTTCGTTCGTATCGGCCGGATTGGTATGTTTCTAACCTCCTTCCAGGTTGTACAAATTGGCCTGGATTGGAATCCGATCTAGTTATTTGTTTTGACCCGGATCGAGAATAAATCCATCTGATTTTGACTTCCCATTCTCACTGCTCTACCTAGAACAAATCCAAGTGTTCTCTCACGTGGATCGATTCCAGGCCAAGAATGATTGTTCCACTCGATCCTAGGCTGACTGGCTTCCTGACCTGGCTTTGATCTAGGTTTGCCGAACGGAAAGAGATATACCAAGCACCGTGCAGAGAGAAAATTCTGGTTCTCTCAATACCTAGTTTTGACATTATAGAAGGCTTCATCACTAACAAAGTAGACTGGTCGCTGGACCTCACGAGTAGTATGGTGAATAGTATGGCGCGAGGAGTCCAACTCAAGGGGTCTAGGTTCAGAGAGATAATAGCCTCCACGGAGGCACCTTTGGGCTCAGATTCCACCCTTATAGGATCACCTGACACATAGAAGTTGCAACATCCACTTGTGGCCATGAGCAATTTAGGGACGCCAGATATTCACAGGGGAGCCCTTCAGTTGCCAGGGGATTCCGATATTCACTCAGAATTGTCCCGAGGGTCTAAGGCCACTGGTGTTCATGGAGCCCTAACTACGCTTAGAACCCTCAAACATTCATGTTAGGATTATCAAAGGGCCTTAAGAGTTCGTGTGAGATCCTAAGGGTGAGACTACCCGTAACAGTTCTCCTAAATTTGTCTCCTATATCCCACTTTTACGTCACGTCATCCAGATTCCATCTCTACTTTTCTCTCTCTCGTAGCAGTTCCACCTAAACTCCCACTACAACCATAAAATATCATTTATCATGCCTATTCAACATCATTTATCTAATTTTCTCCGACTAACAAATACTGGCGTGCACGTAAATCCACAAAGAGGTTGGCTTTTTTGTTTGGTTTGGTAATATTTTATCACTCCACACAAGGTAGTAGTCCAATATTTTTCCACTCCTCATTTTTTGTTTGGTTTATTTGTGTAATAGATTTAGTTGATCCAACACCACTTCATTCTTAATAGTTAATTAGTTAGTATTAAAATGAGGAATTGAACTATCCCACTAAATTTATAAAATAGACTCATGATACACCAGAATGGAGTGATTACTCACACCTAAATAAATCAATCAGTCTAGACGTTGATGAGCTGGGCGCCGGTGAGCAGTGAAGGCGAGCGCGACGAGGCCAAGCATGGCGAAGCGGCCGTTCCAGAGCTCGGCATCGGCGCTCATGACGGCGCCGCTCCTGACCTCGGCGCTGTCGCTGTCCCCATGCATTGAGCAACGACACGAGTGACGCGATGGAGAGCACGACGGTCGTGGCCGCCAACCAGGCTAGTCCGGAGCCGGCGTCGGTCTCGACGGCGAGCGCGGACACGAAGCCCACCATGGCGAGCCGGCCATTAGTGCGCTCGGGAGCCGGGCCGCCGAACGCCAGCGCGTCCCACAGCCTGGGGCCCGCCGCCTTTGCCCTGGCCGTCGGGGCGGCCGCCGCTGCAGGAGTATGTGGCGAGGAGAACGAAGGTGGAGGTGGTGGGCGCGGTCGTCGTCGTCGTCTCTTCCGCTGTTAGATCAACGTACTCGCTCTGGACCCTCGCGATCAAGGCATGCCGGTGGCGCGGCGCGAGCGCACACGACGCCTGGAAGGCACCGGCACGACTTGCACTGGCGGTGGCGATGGAGCTCACGGAGGCCATCACTGGTATAGAGAAACTCTATACAGGTGGTATTAGAATTATTTATACTGACGTTTTTCAGTACCGTTAATGATAGGAGCTAGTAGAAATATATTTCTACTAGTGGTTGATTTAATGTGCATTGTTTGAAAATATATATTTTCAATGACAGTTACTTAAGCCGGCTTCGTATGTTTATTTTCACTGACGCGCGTTAACTAAGAACGTCAGTATAAATTTGTACGTACTACCAACTTAGAGCTGTTTTCAACTCGGACATTACCGTTGCTGTAACGCTGACATGCCACAGTGTGTGGGAGGAACTGTGGAGAACTGGAGATGGAGCCGTTGGCTCGTAGCAGCAGGCAAGACTGCAAGAGAGACTTGCTGTAGCAAGAGCAGCGTCGATGGCTTTTGCTCCTTTGCTTCACCTTTCTCGCTGTCGAGTCGAGTGGTTGCCACACCGCGGGTGGCGGCTTTTTTTATAGAGCTACTACTAGTGGAGGTGCCGCCCGCCCGCCCGCCCGTGACGACGAGGTGGGCGGCCAGCCGGCCACGTCGGCGGGGAGGCTCACGAGTCACGTCGGTAGGCGACAAGTACACTAGGGGCTATCGGGCTAGTCAGCTAGTGTATCCGCACGACGTGGAGTGGCCGAGTGAGCCAGGAAAGGATCACGAGCGAACTGGGTGGATGGCGTCGCCATCGACGTGGACGGCCAGTCCGCCGCGCAGGTTGGCAAGGCCGCAAGGACGAGGTGGCCGGCTCTCGTCGCCTAGAATTGGCGGAAGATTCTACGTGTAGTAGATTACGGGATGCATGCACTTATTATATATTTTAAAACTTCATTCCACAAACATTATCATGTACAGTTTCACACCATCTATTTTACACAATTTACTAAAGACAGTCTAATGAGCAATATATTTTAAACTATAAAATTTAAAGATCATATCAAATTATGATAGGGCACTATTTATATTTATATTTGAATTAAAATTAATTAAAGACTATAATTTATTGCCATCCCTTTGTGCATATGCTTGGCAAGAGTGGGGCAGGATATCGATACTATCCAAACTACTTGCTAGCTAGGGAGGCACTGTTATCCAGTGATATTTTAGCAGAGGTACATCCATTCATCATTCTGGTTTAACGAGCGACTGAACCCGATTAGGACTTAGGAGTGACATTTAAACTTGTGGAACCTGCTGAGTGCTGAGTTCTAAAAAAATTGGAGAAAAAACATAGTTAATGAACCGAATCAAATACCAATGCTATTCATACGTTTAGCACTATATTTGGCACTAGACGGTCCGACTATGTGGCCTACACGGTATGTGCCCGCGATCACTCAGGCGAAACCGCGAAAGTTCTTATTCTATACAACCTATCGTGAGAATCTGTTGGATCTCGTCTAAGAACAGTCCAGACCATCTCCTCTATAAATATAAAGGGGTGCAAATGATTGAGAACCATCGAACACATTCCAATCAAATCAATCTATTTACTTTATTTATCATTCATGTGCTAGGAGTAGATATAATGTTGTAGCCCTAGTGGTAGCTCCACAGCCTTATCTTCACCTCTATTCGACTCTACGTCATATAGAACCGTTTGGGTGACCTGCCGAGCTCAAGACGATCATAGGGTCTTACCTGATGAGGTCTGTCCCGTGGGGCAAGATCTAATTCTTCTACTTCACTCAAAATTTCTTCCTTGGTCTATTTTCTTAATTCCTAGGTGACTCTACACCGTCTGGTGATGTCTCGGGTGGCATACCGACCTCGAAGCACCCTAATATCTTCCCCAGAGTACGAGATCTAGATTACAACGAGAAAGAAGACTCTGCACTATCGCGGATCGTCTGGCCCAGACAGTAGCGAAGCTAGCAAATATTTTATTGGGGTCATCAGTATTTTCTACTAGATCTTTACTATAGAACTATTGTTATTAACACCTTTTTTCATTAGATATTCAGAAAATTATCGGGGTCAGCTGACCCCCAAAATAGGGCTGGCTCCGCCCCTGGGCCCAGAGTGCGGACCGTCCAGAGTGATGCAGAAAGTAAACGCTCCTACACCAAGGTCACATACCGTCCGACCTAGATCTACGGATCATCCACGAAGAGCGCCGTCATACGGTACACACCTAGTGTTTGCACGATGCATTGCTAACTCTTCTTACCTTTTTATTATAGCGGTCATTCCCTTTTTATTAACACTAGTACAGATAAGCTCTATACTGACGGTCCTAAACATATTTACAGTGACGTTTTTCGTAACCGCCAGTGCTAGAGGTCAGTAGAAATCACCATTTTTACAGGCGGGTAACTGAAGACCGCCAGTGAAAATCGATTTTCACTGGCGGTCGACGTAATAAAACCGCCAGTGCAAATCGTTTCCAGAAAACATAAAACAAATTTTAAAAATAGTAAAAAAAGTCGCGGCATTTTTCGCGCGCTACGCGGTTGTGAGGAATCGAACCGTAGACCTCACCCTTGCGCGTACCCTCCACTACCACTCCGTCTATGACATGACTTGTGTCTAGTTTGTAGTTGTTTTCTCCACATATTACAACCATTTGAGTGTAAATTGCTTATTTGAGACCCTAAACGAATTCAAATAAAAAAGTTGTCAACTACAAAGATAAATAACTTTTGAAGTTCTACAACTTTTATTTTGACACTTTTTTCATCCGAGGTAGTTTGCAAAATTTGAATTTTAAATTTGCCATACTTAGATTCAATTTTTGAGAACCTAAATGAGTTCAAATAAAAAAGTTGTCAACTACAAAGTTTCATAACTTTTAGAGATCTACAACTTTTATTTTAGTGGTTTTATCATACGAGGTCGTTTGAAAAACTCGAAAAATTAAGGATAAAAATGATTTCTAGTGGCGGTTCCTTAAGAAAACCGCCACTAGAAATCGTATTTTTACTGGCGGTTCCTTAAGAAAACCGCCACTACAAATCATGGATTTCTACTGGCGGTTTTCTTAAGGAACCGCCACTAGAAATACGATTTCTAGTGGCGGTTTTCTTAAGGAACCGCCACTAGAAATAGCACAGTCGGTGGATAACCGGATCCGTCTGTAAAAATATATGGGTGCCGCAGGCTTTGAGCCTTTTTGTACTAGTGTAATAGAACCATTCCACAATTTTTTCAGGTGCCAAAAAATTATTATTACGTTTTTTTTCAGGGAACCCTATAGAAGACAGTAAATTTCCAAGCTATTGTAATTACGCATGCATGCATACGTATACGTACGCGTATTACCAATTACCATATACTACATTATCCTTTTACAAATTAAACGTACTACCAGTCTATCACAGCTGTACGTTGCGGCTTGTATGTATTTTACACGTTGACGAAGGGCGCGCCGGTAAGGTACTCGGTGACGGCGAGCGCGACGAGGCCGAGCATGGCGAGGCGGCCGTTCCAGAGCTCGGCGTCGGCGGTCATGAACCGGCCGCTCCTGCCCTCGGCGCTCTCCCCCTGGAGCAGCGGCACCAGGGACGCGGCGGACAGGACAGCGGCGGTGTACGCGAACCACGCGAGGCCGGCGCCGTTGCCGGCCTGCGAGAGGATGCCGTCGCCGCGGGTGGCCTCGACGGCGAGCGCGGACACGAAGCCCACCATCGCCAGCCGCCCGTTGATCCGCTCCGGCGCGGGCCCGCTGAACGCCAGCGCGTCCCAGAGCCCCAGCTTCCGAGCAGCCGGCGCCGCGCTCGCGCTCGTGTCGGCGGCAGCGTCATCGGCCTGCTGGGAGGCCCTGGCGAGCAGCGCGAGGCGGCGCGGCGGCGCGGCGACACGGCCGCGGAACCCCGCCGGAAGCCGGGCGGCGCGCCTGGCGCGCGCGCCGGGGGCGGAGAAGGCGGGGGAGCTCGCGGTCGCGGAGGCCATCACCGTGGTCGCCATCGGAAGCGCACGTTCGTACGTACGGGTAGTTGCTGGGTGCTGGGCTGCTGGCTAGCTATTAGCTGTGACTGTGATACTCAGATCGGAGTAGTTGCGGCCTGCGGCTTTTGCTTCTGCTGCTGTTGTGACGCGCTATATGGCTGGTGGTTTTTATAGAGGTGGCGGAGGGCGGGCCGTGACGAGGTTAATTGGCCATCGTGGCGGCGGCGGGGGCCACGTCGGCGGGCGATTCACGGCCATGAACAATTGAGCTGCTGGGGACGGCAAGCCGGCAAGGCACGGCTGTGGGCTGTGGCCTGTGGCCTGTGGGTATGAAGTGTGATCGCGTTTCGCATCAACGTGGACGGCTAGGGCGCCATGCATGCCGCATGCAAGTGTTTTGCAGGAGGTGGGGATAGACCGTCGCCGGGTAGGCCGTAGGCGTGGCTCGCTCCTCCTCCAAAGAAGCGAGGGGAGGGCCGGGGCAGCCGGGCAGGTACACGTACTACGCACTGTTAGCCTTTGTTATCGTGTACAAGACTCATAGAAGGAGGCGATTATTTATTTATTTTTTGACGAAAAGGGATCTCTCCCCTATTTCATTAAAAAACAGGAAACATGATGTTCTGCAATCACTGACACACCGATATTGTCCTAGTCGCAGCATGTCACTGGCAACAAAGCACAACATCTAATCCAGCTATAGCTTGCAGCAGACCTAAGTACCTGACTCAAAAACTATTGCCATTAAAAGATGACTTAGACAGGAAAAAAGGTTTAACCAAGACATTATTACAGATCGACATCCTGATATAAGAACCATAAGAGTCTCTAGGTTCAAGATCAGAAAGAAGCATCTTCGCCAAAAAGGATCCCCGCGCATCCAATCACTGCGTCGACCTCCTGTCAACTGGAGACCACCCTCAAGCTCGAATGAAGAAATCACTAGCCATTTTTTTGGATATGGTTGCTTCTTTCCTCCAGCATCTTTCTTGCCGATTTTTTCTGTAATAAAATCCATGAGTTCATTCAAAAACAACACAATATAAAGATGTCTAACGTATTAACTACTCTTTTATCTTCAAAGCAAGCTTCGTTTCTTATTTTCCAAAGAGTCCAAAAAACTGCACTACACCCCACTGTTAACAAATTCTTATCCCATTTATTGAAGAGATGGAGCCGGCAGCTAAACATCTCACTGGGGTTCTTGGGAATACAGATGAGATGTAGTACCGCCTGCACCACTCTTCAGATGAATTTCGCTATCTGACAGTCAAATAAGATGTGTTGCGTAGTTTCTAAGCAATCACACCAAGTGCAATTAATATTTCCTTGCCAATTCTTTTTGCTAAGATTTGCCAATTCTTTCTGCTAAGATTTGCTAAGATGTGTAGCGAATATTTATTTGTGGCTGATAACTTTGGGTTTAACTTCGTCCCAGCGATTTTGGACTTACTGATCGATGATCAGCTAAAGCGATGAGGAGACGCGCTATCGTTGGTCTACCTATATATATCTAGAAAATAGAGATGAGTAATGCACACGCAGTAGTCTGTCGTCGTGCCTTTTGTTTTCTATATGTGGCAGTATCTTTGACTCTTTTTGTACACGTTGTTCCCGTTTTGTGCTTCTCACCGGAACGTACGAGAAATCATCTTTTGGTCCGAGGAATAATCTCTGTATTCTATCGTTTTTTTTTCTCATTCCTCATTTTTATTTTTATTTTGTTTTATTTTATATTTTTATTTTATTTGTGAAATAGAATAGCTTGGCGTATCATCGTATCAATATTCACAAACTCATAAATAGTGCTAGTGCAGTTATTCCATCGAATTTGACCAATAAATTTACGATGCAACAACGACCATCTTATCCGAGATACAATCAATCTTCAAATCAAACACAAACGATCAAGCTATAGAAAATCGATGGATGATAACTCTCTTATCGATTTACTAGTTAGATGTTCGTGCGTTACGACGGCACACAAATTATTCGATAAAAATATTAACGCGTAATGATTATATATATAAAAACAAACAACACATGTTATCATCGACTACAAACTCGCTTATTGACAGAAACCCAAAGCATGACATTAATCTCAAACAAATATGTCATTTACTTAAGAATTGGTGTGGTTGGATGGGATGGTGCAAGCATCGAGGTTGATGAAACACTGAGAAGCTAGTTTAGAATTTAGAGCCTTATACAACATGTTCAGACTTTGATAGCCTGGGAGCATTGTTTAGAATTTAGAAGCTCTTGAGGTATAGAGGAAATGGAAGATTGTATTACCATAAATCTAGATCAAACGCACAACATGCTCAATCTGGGAATGAATAAATCAAACTTACATCCACAAGAATCAGCCTCCATCCACAACTTTTGTACCTTGGCATCACGCTAGTACTAATCCTCGTCTACCATAGGAAAGATCATGCATGTAATCATGTGCTGCATAATATTCATGTTTTAAAAAAAATACTTAATACCAGTAGAAGGAACCTGGTAATGGATAAAACAAGTATAGATTAGTATCAGTCAAACAAACTCATAAACCATGCATATGCCACAAAATCATAGAGCATGAGAAGTAAACAAACTTGTAAATATGAAGGACATTGTCATCATAGAAGTTGCATACAGGATTTGTCATTAATAGAACTATATTAAAAGTATTATCACCTTTGTGCTGGTCCATCACCGATGTCTGACCAACACTCTAGCCATATATATTTTCATCAGTTAGCCCATTAATAGGTAGAACAGTTGCTAGATATAGTTACCTTAGATGAAACAAATGATGTTTTGCTGAGGTCAAAGCATTCTAGAGGAAGATACCTGAAAAAGAATAAGAAAAAGTGTAATGAGACATGCCTATCGTTCCAAAGGAACAATGGCCATAAATTTTTTTCTCTTATTGAATTCACAGTCATTAAGTTCTTTGTTAAGTCTTACTCCTGCTAGTTTGCTCATCTCTATTGTCTTCCAGCTCTCACCTTCTCATTCACCATGCACCACCATCACTCCCTTCCCCGCTCTCGCACCCCATGCTACCTCCCCGAACCCAAATGCTGCTCTTACCCATCGCCCTAGTCCCCGGAGTCCACAGCCTCATTCCTGTCAGTCCTCCACCGGCCTTGAGACTGGTGTTTTTGTCCCCAGCCACCCATACATGATGTAGAATGCAGAGTGTGTTTGACTGTATCTCATGTATGTGTGACTGTTAGCTGAATTATGCTCGTTTCAATAAGCATCTATGTATGTGTGATTGTTTAAGCCTTCTTTTGTGGTTGTATGTGTGAAAGAAGTGACATCATGTAAGGGTGTGATACATATTCATTTGTGAGCAATTCAATTAACTTTTAATTGTTTGTTGAATTCATTTAGTACAAGCTGGCACTTTAAAGTGTCAGCAAGTTAATTGTTACAGTTACCTGTTAACTATGAACTATTAACTGAATTTGTGACTGTGTAGGTGTGAAAAAGTGAAAACATGTATGTGTGTGATACATATTCATTCAATTAGCCCTGGGTTTCAAAATTTGGATGCCAGATAAGAGTGCTCAACATGGGCTAATTATGGACTGATAAGAGCTAGTGGAGGCTAATTGGTAGTTAGACCCATTAGCTCTTATTAGCCCCTGTTTAGCCCATTGTCTCAAGATGGACTAATTTTTAGCCCAAGATCCAAACATCCCCTAAGTGCTAAACTTATCACTGTTATGCCATATGATAAGAGACATGGCCGATCAATTTACTGCACATAAAAGTGGAAAGAAGCACCAAGAGTATCTGACACAGTAACAGACGGGAAGAAGGAAGCACCAAATTACCTGGTCTTTGTTTCTTGAACATTCTTATCAGACACCGAATACAATAATGTGTAGTTTTTCAAATCAAACACTTTGTAAGTTTTTGTTGTGGATAAGGTGGCAATAGAACAGATTCACAGAAGATTCAATTTCTTTTAGCCATTACCAAAGTCGACTCAGCATACCTGTCTTGAACATAGTAAGTCAAAACTTTCCATTAACACCATCAAACTCTACAAATCCAGGCATTTTCATGGACTCAGACTCAAAAAGAGAGGAACCAACATCCAATTATCTTGTCCTCGGTGAACCTTGAACAATTGGGAAAATTTTAAGGAAGATGACATGATAAAAAAGCAATTGCATTGACAAAGCATACTTTGTTTGAGTTGGTCTATATGGTAGAGCACTGAAATTTTGAGAACCATATACTGATACAATAATGAGCGAATCAGTATTCTTGTTTGTAAAATAAACTTTGGATAACTTCATCTGGACTTCCGTTCAGAAAGCAGATTCTCTGATTTGTCTTTAGAAATATGTAAAGATAATCTGAGGACAACCAGAGCAAACAGAAAGAGATTGTAAGAAGGCAAGAATACCATGCCTCTACTAAAAGTAGCACATACTCCTGGCTATGATAGAGCAAAAGACTATACCACGTGTTGCAACTATCTCAATTATTTTTGACCTTTTCCTCAAGTAAGGGAGTAGCAAAGTGTTCTCCTTTGGATCATGAGTGTCAAACTCTTCCTACAAGTGACAACAAAGATACTTTATAAAAACTTAAGTGCAGTAAACCGATATTACAAAAAACAGAACTTAAGATAAACTCATTGTTGCACAAACAGTGACAAAATGACATATGATGTGAAGGTTGTCAACTCTAATATGGTGATTTCTTGCCACAAAATGATTGTGCTTGTATCAGTAGGGGTGGTCCAAAAGATCACCGAAGAAGTTCTGAAAGAAGAAAAACAGAGATGGAAGGTGGACATTAGAAACTAAGCCAATACCTGCTCACGCGGCAACAGATACATCACGAGCGAACAACACTGAATATGTAGCATAGAAGCCTGAAATCCAATATTGTTGCTGTTTTTTTGTTTCTATCAGCAGTATAGTGTCATGTACAACAATGAGAAAACACACATTATGTACTGGACCAATGCAAAATAACTGAAGGTGCAGACTGCAGAATGCACACCAGAAATAATCAGGGGACCTCATTTCTGGGTGTCCGACAAATAGACGTATAAGATATACCACTCTTGAATCACTCCCTCTTCAAACAATATATCCACTCTAACCCAGTTTTAACACTATTTTTCACATGTTTTGTGGTTTGCCATTCACTATAGAAACCTAGCTGCTAGCCGCATGTCCGTGTGAAGGGGCATGGAAAAAACATGACCTAGACACTCGATCAATATAATATAATATAATTAGATTAAAAAAATAAAATACTTAAACATAGTAAAACACACCATACCAATTGTAATTCTCGAATTGATCTCTAGATCAATTTTTGCTGATTTTAGGTTTCCTTATTACGTGTAACTGTTCATGTGTGGTCTTGAACGTTGAACGTTGTAGCCCTTACATCCGAATTGGTGTCAACCGGTATAAAGATTCAGATATTAAAAGGGAAATGTGCCCTTGGGCCATTTCTATAATGTTTTAGTGATTAAGTGTCCAACACATAGTAAGTGAGTTACTATGTGCCAAACAAGCAAGAAGTGCAAATCACATAACAAGGTATGTTTCTAGACTTAGTAATTGGTTTTTGTACACTAATGTATTTATCTAAGTGTTAGAAACGCAATAGAGAAGAAAAGAAACGAATTGCAAAAGACTTAACTGTGTGCAGCCAAAGTCCAGCTCGGCCTGGCACACCGGACTGTCTGGTGGTGCACCGGACAGTGTCCGGTGCGCCAGGCTGGTCTCTGGTGAAAATGCCGCTCTCGGGATTCGACGACGGTGTACGACTATAATTTACCGGACGGTCCGGTGAGTCATCCGCGGCGAACTTGTCGCCCTCGGAAAAAGCAAAAAGGCGACGTGGCTATAATTCATCGGACTCTCCGGTGGTGCACCAGACTGTCCGGTGAGCCAACGGTCGCCAGCGCCAACGGTCGCCAGCGCCAACGGTCGCCAGCGCCAACGGTCGCCAGCACCAACGGTCGGCCGCGCAATCTTCGCGTGACACGTGGTCGCGCCAACGGTCGACAGGGGGCACCGGACAGTGTCCGGTGCGCCAACAGGCCCGAAGCTGCAATGATCGACTGTTCTCCGTATGGAAAGAAATCGTGCACCGGACATGAACAGTAGCTGTCCGGTGGTGCACCGGACTGTCCGGTGCACCACACGACAGAAGGCAAGGATGGCCTTCCAAGTTTCTCTCCAACGACTCCTAGCTGACTTGGGGCTATAAAAGGGACCCCTAGGCGCATTGAGGAGGAACCCAAGCATTCACTAAGCATCCTAAGACTCCAAGACACCAACTTCAAGCATTCACTAAGCATCCTAAGACTCCAAGACTCCAACTTCACGCATTCGATTCTTTGTGATAGTGATTTGAGCTCCATTTGAGTTGTGAACTCCATGCGTTGTGTTTCGAGCTCAAGTCGTGACTTGTGTGCGTGGTTGTGCTGCGTATTTGAGTCTTGTGTGTGTTGCTCTTCCCAACCTTACTCTTGTGCGTTCTTTGTGATCAATATTGTAAGGCCGAGAGGCTCCAACTTGTGGAGATTCCTCGCAAACGGGAAAAAGACTATAAGGAAGAAAGTCGTGGTATTCAAGTTGATCATTAGATCACTTGAAAGGGGTTGAGTGCAACCCTCGTCCATTGGGACGCCACAACGTGGAAGTAGGCAAGTGTTGGCCGAACCACGGGATAAAATCGTGTGTCTCTTGTGATTGCTCTCTCTGTGATTATTTGTGTTCGCAAGAACTCGCTTCAAGCTACTTAGCCATACTAACTCTATCATAACTAAGTTTTGTGGCTATTAGTGTTTGATTTTTATAGGATCACCTATTCACCCCCCTCTAGGTGCTCTCAATTGGTATCAGAGCCGTACTCTTCATCTAAGGGACTAACCGCCCGAAGAGATGGATCCTAAGGGAAAGGGGATGGTGGTCAACGACAAAGAGAAGGAGTCCCTCTTCAACGAGCCAAGGGACGACAAGCCCACTGACTCAGGCTCAAGTCACAAGAAGAAGGACGTGAAGAAGAAGAGGCGCATCAAGAAGATCATCTACTACGACAGCGATGCATCTTCTTCTTCACCAAGAGAGGACGACGATGATGATTCTTCGTCAAAGAAAAAGATGGTTAATCAAAACTATTCTTTGATTATTCCCGTATTCCGTACAATTCAAATGCCCATTTACTTTCTATTCCTCTTGGAAAACCCCCACACTTTGATGGAGAGGGTTACTCATTTTGGAGTCATAAAATGCGTAGTCATCTATTTTCTCTCCATCCTAGCATTTAGGAAATTGTGGAAAATGGAATGCATTTCGATAGTACGGATAACCCTGTGATGATAAATTAACAAATTCATAAGAATGCACAAGCTACCACTGTTTTGCTAGCATCTTTGTGCAGGGATGAATATAATAAGGTGAGCGGCTTGGACAACGCCAAGCAAATCTGGGACACCCTCAAGATATCTCATGAGGGAAACGACACCACCATGGTCACCAAAATGGAGTTGGTAGAAGGCGAGCTGAGGAGATTTGCGATGATCAGGGAGAGGAGCCAACGCAAACCCACAACAGACTCAAGACCCTGGTCAACAAAATACGAAGCTACGGAAGCACAAGATGGACGGTTTTGGGACAGATCATGATGTCGTCCGACTCATGCTAAGGTCATTTACTGTAATTGACCCCCATCTTGTCAATCTTATTAGTGAAAACCCCAGGTACACCAAGATGACACCCGAGGAGATCCTCGAAAAATTCGTGAGCGGGCGCATGATGGTAAAGGAGGCTTGATACGTGGACGATGCACTCAACGGTCCACTACCCGTCTATGAGCCACAACCTGTTGCTCTCAAAGCAACCAGCAGCAGGGAGGCGCTATCAAGCAAGTTAGCACAAGTAGAAGCTGTCGGGCTAAATGAAGATGAAATGGCGCTTATCATCAAGCGCTTCAAGACCGCACTTAAAGGACTCAAGGAGTACCCCAACAAGAATAAAACAAGGGGAAAGCACTCTTGCTTCAAATGCGGTAAGACTGGTCATTTTATTGCTCAATGTCCCGATAATGAGAATGACCAGGGACAAGAAAGACATGGGAAGGAGAACAAGAAGAGCTATAGGAAGGCGAAAGGCGAGGCTCATCTTGGAAAAGAATGACATTCCGACTGCTGAGAGCACCTAGAGGGGGGGGGTGAATAGGTGATCCTGTAAAACTTAAAACTTAAGCCACAAAACTTGGTTAAGTGTTAGCACAATAATCACCAAGTGGCTAGAGAGAAGTCTCAGCGAAACACAATAACCACAAGAGGACAATCACAGAGATGACACAGTGGTTTATCCCGTGGTTCGGCCAAGACCAACGCTTGCCTACTCCACGTTGTGGCGTCCCAACGGACGAGGGTTGCAATCAACCCCTCTCAAGCGGTCCAAAGACCCACTTGACTACCATGGTGTTTTGCTTTGCTTTTCTTAATCCCGTTTGCAAGGAATTTCCACAACTTGGAGTCTCTTGCCCTTACACTTGAAGTTCACAAAGAAGCACGGAGCAAGGGAGGGATTAGCAACTCACACAAGACCCAAAGATCACAGCAAATACGCACACACAAGACCCAGACTTGAGCTCAAGAGACTAGCACACTAGAACGGAGCTCAAATCACTAGAATGTCGAACAAGTGTGCAGGATTGGAGTGTGAGTGATCAAGAGTGCTCTAGGAATGCTTGGTGTACTCCTTCATGCGCCTAGGGGTCCCTTTTATAGCCCCAAGGCAGCTAGGAGCCGTTGAGAGCAATCTGGGAAGGCAATTCTTGCCTTCTGTCGCGTGGCGCACCGGACAGTCCGGTGCACACCGGACACTGTCCGGTGCCCGATTTCTTTCCTTAAATGGCGCAGCCGACCGTTGCCAGCCAGAGAGCCGTTGGCGCACCGGACATGTCCGGTGCACACCGGACAGTCCGGTGCCCCCTTCTAGCCGTTGGCTCGGCCACGTGTCCCGCGCAGATCGCGCGGCCGACCGTTGGCTCACCGGATAGTCCGGTGCACACCGGACAGTCCGGTGAATTATAGCCGTACGTCGCCGGTGAATTCCCGAGAGCGGCCAGTTTGCTCGAGCCAGCCTGGCGCACCGGACACTGTCCGGTGCTCCCAGACTGAGCAGACTTGGGCTGAACAAGGCCATCTCATTTCCAATTCGATTTTTCCTGTTTCCAGCACTTAGACACAATACATTAGTCTCTAAAACAATGTACCAAGTCTGAGAAACATACCTTTATCCTTGATTTGTACTTTGTCCACCATTTTACACTTAGGCACTTGTGTTGGACACTAAATCACCAAAATACTTAGAAATGGTCCAAGGGCACATTTCCCTTTCAATCTCCCCCTTTTTGGTGATTTATGCCAACACAATATAAAGCGAGTAGAACAAATACAGAATCAATTCAAATAAGAACTCAAATTGTTTTGATTCAAATTTGACATATATGGATCACTCTTTGCCACCACTTGGTTTGTTTTTGCAAATCAACTCAAATTTCTATCTCTAAGTCAAATACACATGTTAAGACATAAAGAGAGTCATTCCAAGAGAAATTGATTCAAGATTTCAAAAACTCCCCTTTTTCCATAATCAACATTTCTCCTCACCAGAAGCTCAACATTTCTCCCCACAAGAAGCCAACTTTTGACAAGAGAGACAATAAAAGAGTTTTGACAAACGAAAAGCTCTATTCTACTATTTTCAAAATCTCTCAAGTGGTAGCTGATCCATTTATCTCTTTGGCCTTTATCTTCTCCCCCTTTGGCATCAAACACCAAAACGGGATTAATTTTGGCCCTAGAACCCCATTGCCTCACCAAAATCTTCAATAAGAATACAAAGGCAATAAGAGTACATGAGATGAACTTGGAATAAGTTACCCTCTCATCAGAGTGCAGTGGAAGTCTTTCATGGTCCAAGTCCACCTTTTTCCTTTCAACCCTTCTTCGAGACTAAATCATCAAACTCAAGCACATGGTTAGTCTCAAAGGGTCAAGTTGTAACACATCTCCCCCTAAAAATGTGCATCACTTTGCAACAGACTTGTGAGGTCCAGGGAGTGTTTGTACAACTTGAGCACCATTATTAAGCAACAAAATGCATAAGGAACATGATCAAGGGCATAAACACATGTATGCTATAAATCAATCCAGGTTCCGCGAATCTAAGACATTTAGCTCACTACGCAACCTGCAAAAGGTCTTCTCATCTAGAGGCTTGGTAAAGATATCGGCTAGCTGGTTCTCGGTGCTAACATGAAACACTTCGATATCTCCCTTTTGCTGGTGGTCTCTCAAAAAGTGATGCCGGATGTCTATGTGTTTTGTGCGGCTGTGTTCAACAGGATTTTCCGCCATGCGGATAGCACTCTCATTATCACATAGGAGTGGGACTTTGCTCAGATTGTAGCCAAAGTCCCTGAGGGTTTGCCTCATCCAAAGTAGTTGTGCGCAACACTTTCCTGCGGCAACATACTCGGCCTCAGCGGTGGATAGGGCAACAGAGGTTTGTTTCTTAGAATTCCATGACACCAGGGACCTTCCTAAGAATTGGAACGTCCCCGATGTACTCTTCCTATCGACCTTACATCCAGCATAGTCGGAATCTGAATATCCAATCAAGTCAAAGGTAGACCCCTTTGGATACCAGAGCCCGAAGCAAGGCATAGCAACTAAATATCTAAGGATTCGCTTCACTGCCACTAAGTGACACTCCTTAGGATCGGATTGAAATCTAGCACACATGCATACGCTAAGCATAATATCCGGTCTACTAGCACATAAATAAAGTAAAGACCCTATCATTGACCGGTATGCCTTTTGATCAACGGACTTACCTCCTTTGTTGAGATCAGTGTGTCCGTCGGTCCCCATCGGAGTCTTTGCGGGCTTGGCATCCTTCATCCCAAACCGCTTCAGCAAGTCTTGCATGTACTTCGTTTGAGAGATGAAGGTGCCGTCCTTGAGTTGCTTCACTTGGAACCCAAGGAAGTAGTTCAACTCGCCCATCATCGACATCTCGAATTTCTGCGTCATCACCCTGCTAAACTCTTCACAAGACTTTTTATTAGTAGAACCAAATATTATGTCATCGACATAAATTTGGCACACAAAAAGATCACCGTCACAAGTCTTAGTGAAAAGAGTTGGATCGGCTTTCCCAACCTTGAAAGCATTAGCAATTAGAAAGTCTCTAAGGCATTCATACCATGTTCTTGGGGCTTGCTTAAGTCCATAGAGCGCCTTAGAGAGCTTACACACGTGGTCGGGGTACCGTTCATCCTCGAAGCCAGGGGGCTGCTCCACGTACACCTCCTCCTTGATTGGCCCGTTGAGGAAAGCGCTCTTCACATCCATTTGGAACAACCTGCGACTTGGGCATAACCTTTTGCCACAAGTCGAGCCTTGTTCCTCGTCACCACTCTGTGCTCGTCCTGTTTGTTGCGGAATACCCACTTGGTTCCCACAACGTTTTGCTTAGGACGAGGCACCAGCGTCCAAACTTCATTTCTCTTGAAGTTGTTGAGCTCCTCTTGCATGGCCAACACCCAGTCCGGATCTAGCAAGGCCTCCTCTACCCTGAAAGGCTCAATAAAAGAGACAAAGGAGTAATGCTCACAAAAATTAACTAGTCGAGATCGAGTAGTTACTCCCTTGCTAATATCACCCAGAATTTGGTCGACGGGATGATCCCTTTGAATCATCGCTCGAACTTGGGTTGGAGGTGCCAGAAGCGCTTCTTCCTCCATCACATGATCATCTTGTGCTCCCCCTTGATCACACGCCTCCTGTTGATGAACCTGTTCATCGTCTTGAGTTGGGGGATGCACCATAGTTGAGGAAGAAGGTTGATCTTGCTCCTTTTGTTCCTGTGGTCGTACATCACCAATCGCCATGGTTCGTATAGCGGTCGTCGGAACATCTTCTTCGTCTACATCATCAAGATCAACAACTTGCTCTCTTGGAGAGCCATTAGTCTCATCAAATACAACGTCGCTAGAGACTTCAACCAAACCTGAGGATTTGTTGAAGACTCTATACGCCTTTGTATTTGAGTCATAACCTAACAAAAACCCTTCTACAGCTTTGGGAGCAAATTTGGAATTCCTACCCTTCTTCACTAGAATGTAGCATTTGCTTCCAAATACACGAAAGTAAGATACATTGGGTTTGTTACCGGTTAGAAGCTCATACGATGTCTTCTTGAGGAGGCGGTGAAGGTAGACCCTGTTGATGGCGTGGCAAGCCATGTTCACATCTTCCGACCAAAAACGCTCGGGGTCTTGAATTCTCCAAGCATCGTCCTCGCCATATCGATTAGCGTCCTGTTCTTCCTCTCTACCACACCATTTTGTTGTGGTGTGTAGGGAGCGGAGAACTCGTGCTTGATCCCTTCCTCCTCAAGGAACTCCTCCACTTGAAGGTTCTTGAATTCGGACCCGTTGTCGCTCCTTATCTTTTTCACCTTGAGCTCAAACTCATTTTGAGCTCTCTTTAGGAAGCGCTTGAGGGTCCCTTGGGTTTCAGACTTATCCTGCAAAAAGAATACCCAAGTGAAGCGGGAAAAGTCATCCACAATAACTAAACCATACTTACTTCCTCCCATGCTTAGATAGGCGACGGGTCCGAAGAGGTCCATATGTAGCAGCTCCAGGGGTCTTGATGTGGTCATCACATTCTTGCTGTGATGTGCTCCTCCAACTTGTTTACCTGCCTGACAAGCTGCACAAGGTCTATCTTTTTCGAAAGTAACATTGGTTAGACCTATCACGTGTTCTCCGTTTAGAAGCTTGTGAAGGTTCTTCATCCCCACATGTGCTAAGCGGCGATGCCACAGCCAGCCCATGCTAGTCTTAGCAATTAAGCATGCATCTAGACCGGCCTCCTCTTTTGCAAAATCAACTAAATAAAGTTTGTCGTCTAATACACCCTTAAAAGCTAGTGAACCATCACTTCTTCTAAAGACAGACACATCTACATTTGTAAATAGACAATTATATCCCATATTGCATAATTGACTAACAGATAGCAAGTTATATCCAAGAGACTCAACTAAAAATACATTACAGATAGAGTGTTCATTTGAAATAGCAATTTTACCTAATCCTTTTACCTTGCCTTGATTCCCATCACCGAATATTATTGAATCTTGGGAATCCTTGTTTTTGACGTAGGAGGTGAACATCTTCTTCTCCCCTGTCATATGGTTTGTGCATCCGCTGTCGATAATCCAGCTTGAACCCCCGGATGCATAAACCTGCAAGGCAAATTTAGGCTTGGGACTTAGGTACCCAACTCTTGTTGGGTCCTACAAGGTTAGTCACAATTGTCTTAGGGACCCAAATGCAAGTTTTATCACCCTTGCATTTTGCCCCTAATTTCCTAGCAACTATCTTCCTATCCTTTCTACAAATAGCAAAGGAAGCATTTAAAGCATGATAAATTGTAGAAGGACCATCCATAACTTTCCTAGCAACATGAACAATATTCTTTCTAGGCACATGATGAACATAACTCCTAGACATATCTCTATCATGCAAATACGAAGAACTAGAAGCAGACATAGCATAAGAATCATAGGCATGTGCATCAAAAGCATTACAACTCCTATGAGACTGTCTTCTATCATTGTACATAAAAGCATGGTTCTTTTTAGTACTACTTGCCATAGGAGCCTTCCCTTTCTCCTTGGCGGAGATGGGAGCCTTATGGTTTGTTAAGTTCTTGGCTTCCCTCTTGAAGCCAAGTTCATCCTTAATAGAGGGGTGTCTACCAACCGTGTAGGCATCCCTAGCAAATTTTAGCTTATCAAAATTACTCTTGCTAGTCTTAAGTTGGGCATTAAGACTAGCCACCTCATCACTTAATTTAGAAATTGAGGCAAGGTGTTTGCTAGAAGCATTAATATCAAGGTCTTTACACCTATTGCAAGTTTCAACAATTTCTACAGAAGATGTTGATTTACTCGCTATTTCTAACTTAGCATTCAAATCATCATTAATGCTTCTTAAGCTAGAAATTGTCTCATGGCAAGAAGATAATTCACAAGAAAGCATTTCATTTCTTTTAACTTCTAGAGCATGAGATTTTTGTGCTTCTACAAATTTGTCATGTTCTTCATACAACAAATCCTCTTGTTTTTCTAAAAGCCTATTCTTATCATTCAAGGCATCAATCAATTCGTTAATTTTATCTACCTTGGTTCTATCTAGGCCCTTAAATAAACATGAATAATCTATTTCATCCTCATCACTAGATTCGTCCTCACTTGAAGAAGCATAAGTAGAGTTTCGAGTACATACCTTCTTCTCCCTTGCCATAAGGCATGTGTGACGCTCGTTGGGGAAGAGGGATGACTTGTTGAAGGCGGTGGCGGCGAGTCCTTCATTGTCGGAGTCGGAAGAGGAGCAATCCGAATCCCACTCCTTGCCTAGATGCGCCTCGCCCTTTGCCTTCTTATAGTTCTTCTTCTCCCTCTTGTTCCCTTGATCCTGATCACTATCATTGTCGGGACAGTTAGCAATAAAATGACCAAGCTTACCACATTTGAAGCATGAACACTTTCCCTTTGTCTTGGTCTTGCTTTGCTGCCCCTTGCGACCTTTTAGCGCCATCTTGAATCTCTTGATGATGAGAGCCATCTCTTCATCATTAAGTCCGGCCGCCTCAATTTGTGCCACCTTGCTAGGTAGCGTCTCCTTGCTTCTTGTTGCCTTGAGAGCAAGAGGTTGAGGCTCATTGATTGGACCATTCAATGCGTCGTCCACATATCTTGCTTCCTTGATCATCATTCGCCCGCTCACGAACTTTCCAAGTATCTCCTCGGGCGTCATCTTGGTGTACCTAGGATTCTCACGAATATTGTTTACAAGATGAGGATCAAGGACAGTAAAAGACCTTAGCATTAGTCAGACGACGTCGTGGTCCGTCCATCGCGTGCTTCCATAGCTTCTTATCTTGTTGACAAGGGTCTTGAGCCGGTTGTACGTTTGAGTTGGCTCTTCTCCCCTTATCATAGCGAATCTCCCGAGTTCGCCCTCCACCAACTCCATCTTGGTGAGCATTGTGACGTCATTCCCCTCATGAGAGATCTTGAGGGTGTCCCAGATTTGCTTGGCGTTATCCAAGCCGCTCACTTTGTGGTATTCATCCCTGCACAATGAAGCTAGAAGAACAGTAGTAGCTTGTGCATTTTTATGAATTTGCTCATTGATGAACATGGGACAATCCGTACTATCAAAGTGCATTCCACTCTCCACTATCTCCTATATGCTAGGATGGAGAGAGAACAAGTGACTACGCATTTTGTGACTCCAAAATCCGTAGTCCTCTCCATCAAAATGAGGAGGTTTACCAAGTGGAATAGATAATAAATGAGCATTTGTACTTTGAGGAATACGAGAGTAATCAAAAGAAAAGTTCGAATTGACCGTTTTCTTTTTCTCGTAGTCGTCGTCGTCCTTTTGGGAAGAGGAAGACTCGTCGCTGTCGTAGTAGACGATCTCCTTGATGCGCCTTGTCTTCTTCTTCTTCCCGTCTTTGCGCTTGTGGCTTGAGCCCGAGTCGGTAGGCTTGTCATCCTTCGGCTCGTTGAAGATAGACTCCTTCTCGTTGTTGTTGACCACCATCCCCTTTCCCTTAGGATCCATCTCTTCGGGCGATTAGTCCCTTCTTGAAGAGAACGGCTCTGATACCAATTGAGAGCACCTAGAGGGGGGGTGAATAGGTGATCCTGTAAAACTTAAAACTTAAGCCACAAAACTTGGTTAAGTGTTAGCACAATAATCACCAAGTGGCTAGAGAGAAGTCTCAGCGAAACACAATAACCACAAGAGGACAATCACAGAGATGACACAGTGGTTTATCCCGTGGTTCGGCCAAGACCAACGCTTGCCTACTCTACGTTGTGGCGTCCCAACGGACGAGGGTTGCAATCAACCCCTCTCAAGCGGTCCAAAGACCCACTTGAATACCACGGTGTTTTGATTTGCTTTTCTTAATCCCGTTTGCAAGGAATTTCCACAACTTGGAGTCTCTTGCCCTTACACTTGAAGTTCACAAAGAAGCACGGAGTAAGGGAGGGATTAGCAACTCACACAAGACCCAAAGATCACAGCAAATACGCACACACAAGACCCAGACTTGAGCTCAAGAGACTAGCACACTAGAACGGAGCTCAAATCACTAGAATGTCGAACAAGTGTGCAGGATTGGAGTGTGAGTGATCAAGAGTGCTCTAGGAATGCTTGGTGTACTCTTTCATGCGCCTAGGGGTCCCTTTTATAGCCCCAAGGCAGCTAGGAGCCGTTGAGAGCAATCTGGGAAGGCAATTCTTGCCTTCTGTCGCGTGGCGCACCGGACAGTCCGGTGCACACCGGACACTGTCCGGTGCCCGATTTCTTTCCTTAAATGGCGCAGCCGACCGTTGCCAGCCAGAGAGCCGTTGGCGCACCGGACATGTCCGGTGCACACCGGACAGTCCAGTGCCCCCTTCTAGCCGTTGGCTCGGCCACGTGTCCCGCGCAGATCGCGCGGCCGACCGTTGGCTCACCGGACAGTCCGGTGCACACAGGACATATCCGGTGAATTATAGCCGTACGTCGCCGGTGAATTCCCGAGAGCGGCCAGTTTGCTCGAGCCAGCCTGGCGCACCAGACACTGTCCGGTGCACCACCGGACAGTCCGGTGCTCCCAGACTGAGCAGACTTGGGCTAAACAAGGCCATCTCATTTCCAATTCGATTTTTCCTGTTTCCAGCACTTAGACACAATACATTAGTCTCTAAAACAATGTACCAAGTCTGAGAAACATACCTTTATCCTTGATTTGTACTTTGTCCACCATTTTACACTTAGGCACTTGTGTTGGACACTAAATCACCAAAATACTTAGAAATGGTCCAAGGGCACATTTCCCTTTCAACTGCTCCTCATCCGACTCTGACAATGAGGGACTGACGGCCTCAACTTTTGACAAGTCGTCGCTCTTCCCCAACAAACGCCACACCTGCCTCATGGCCAAAGAGAAGAAGGTAAGCATGCAAGATTCTCCTAAGTACTCTACTTCTAGTGATGAGGATTCCTCCGATGATGAAGTAGATTACTCTAGTCTATTTAAAGGTTTAGATAGAGCCAAAGTAGAGAAAATTAATGAATTAATTGATGCTCTAAATGAAAAGGATAGACTTTTAGAAAGCAAGAGGATATTTTGTATGAAGAACATGATAAATTTGTTAGTGTTCAAAAATATCTTGCTCTAGAAATTAAAAGAAATGAAATGCTATCCTCTGAGTTGTCCGCATGCCATGAATCTGTCTCTAGTTTAAAGAATTTAAATGATGAATTAAATGCTAAGCTAGAGGAGGCAAATGCAACTAGATCTTGTGTAGAACATGTAGTTATTTGCAATAGATGCAAGGACTTTGATGTAAATGCTTGTGATGAACATCTTATTGCTATTACTAAATTGAATGATGAAGTGGCAAGTCTTAATGCTCAACTTGAGACTTGCAAAAATGATTTTGATAAATTAAAGTTTGCTAGGGATGCCTACACTGTTGGTAGACACCCCTCAATTAAGGATGGACTTGGTTTTCGAAGGGAAACCAAGAACTTAACAAGCCAAAAGGCTCCCATTCTCACCAAGGAGAAAGGGAAGGCCCCTATGGCTAGTAGTACTCAAAGGAATCATGCTTTAATTTATGATAGGAAAATTGCTAATCGTGCTTATAGGAGTTATGATCATGATGCTTTTGATTCACATGCTATGTTTGCCTCTAGTTCTACTTTTGTTCATGGTAGAAGTAGGCCTAGGAGAAATCACGTTGTGCATCATGTGCCTAGAAAAATGTGTAATATACCTACTACTGTTTTCCATGCTTGCAACACTTCTTTTGTACTTTCATGTAAGAATGAAAAAGTGGTTGCTAGGAAGTTGGGAGCCAAATGCAAGGGAGACAAGACTTGTATTTGGGTTTCAAAAACTATTGTGACTAACCTTGTAGGACCCAACAAGAGTTGGGTACCTAAGACCCAAGCTTAAATTGCCTTGCAGATTTATGCATCCGGGGGATCTAGCTGGATAATCGACAGCGGATGCACAAACCACATGACGGGGGAGAAGAAGATGTTCACCTCCTACGTCAAGAACAAGGATTCCCAGGATACGATTATTTTTGGAGATGGGAACCAAGGCAAGGTCAAAGGTTTGGGAAAGATATCCATCACAAGCGAGCACTCTATTTCAAATGTAGTTTTAGTAGAGTCATTAGGGTACAACCTCCTGTCCGTAAGTCAACTGTGCCACATGGCGAGAACGATGCTTGGAGAATTCAAGACGCCCGAGCGGTTTTGGTCAGAAGATGTGAACACAGCTTGCCATGCCATAAACCGGCTCTACCTAAATCGCCTTCTCAAGAAGACCTCGTACGAACTTCTTACCGGTAACAAACCCAACGTCTCTTACTTTCGTGTATTTGGGAGCAAATGTTACATTCTAGTGAAGAAAGGTAGACATTCTAAATTTGCTCCTAAGGCAGTAGAAGGATTTTTACTAGGGTATGACTCAAATACAAAGGCGTATAGAGTCTTCAACAAATCATCGGGTTTGGTTGAAGTCTCTAGCGACGTTGTATTTGATGAGACTAATGGATCTTCAAGAGAGAAAGTTGATCTTGATGACATAGATGAAGATGATGTTCCGACAGTCGCAATATGCACGATGGCGATAGGTGATGTGCGACCACATGAACAACAAGAGTAAGATCAGCCATCTACCTCCACAATGGTGCATCCTACAACTCAAGACGGTGAACAGGTACCTCAAGAAGAGGGACAGGATCAAGGGGGAGCACAGGAAGAACAAGTGATGGAGGAAGAAGCACCATGGGCCCCTCTGATAGTCGCCTAGAGGGGGGTGAATAGGGCGAATCTGAAATTTATAAACTTAAGCACAACTACAAGCCGGGTTAGCGTTAGAAATATGAACGAGTCCGAGAGAGAGGGTGAAAAACAAATCGCAAGCAAATAAAGAGTGAGACACAAGGATTTGTTTTACCGAGGTTCGGTTCTTGCAAACCTACTCCCCGTTGAGGTGGTCACAAAGACCGGGTCTCTTTCAACCCTTTCCCTCTCTCAAACGGTCACTTAGACCGAGTGAGCTTCTCTTCTCAATCAAACGGGACACAAAGTCCCCGCAAGGACCACCACACAATTGGTGTCTCTTGCCTCGGTTACGATTGAATTGATCACAAGAAAGAATGAGAAAAAGAAGCAATCCAAGTGCAAGAGCTCAAATGAACACAAGTCACTCTCTCACAAGTCACTATTTGATTTGGAATGAACTAAGGACTTGGGAGAGGATTTGATCTCTTTGGTGTGTCTTGTATTGAATGCTATAGCTCTTGTAAGGTGTGGGAAGTCAGAAAACTTGGATGCAATGAATGGTGGGTGGTTGGGGGTATTTATAGCCCCAACCACCAAACTAGCCGTTTGGTGAAGGCTGTTGTCGCATGGCGCACCGGACAGTCCGGTGCACCTGCCACGTCACCAAACCGTTGGATTCCGACCGTTGGAGCTGCTGTCTTCTGAGCCACTGGACAGTCCGGTGGTGCACCGGACAGGCACTGTTCAGTGTCCGGTGCGCCATCTGGTTCTGCTCTGACTCTGGTGCGCACTGTAGCGCATTTAATGCCTTCTGCAGACGACCGTTGGTGTGAAGTAGCCGTTGCTCCGCTGGCACATCGGACAGTCCGGTGCGCCACCGGACACTGTCCGGTGCTACACCGGACAGTCCGGTGAATTATAGCGGAGCGGCCTCCAGAATTCCCGAAGGTGAGCAGTTCGGAGTTGAAGTCCCTGGTGCACTGGACACTGTCCGGTGGTGCACCGGATAGTCCGGTGTGCCAAACCAGGGCACACTTCGGCTGACATTTGCTCTCTATATTTGAATCCTTTCTCGGTCTTTTTATTGGTTTGTTGTGAACCTTTGGCACCTATAGAACTCATAATCTAGAGCAAACTAGTTAGTCCAATTATTTGTGTTGGGCATTTCAACCACCAAAATCAATTTGGGAAAAAGGTGTAAGCCTATTTTCCTTTCAATCTCCCCCTTTTTGGTGATTGATGCCAACACAAACCAAAGCAAATATAGAAGTGCATAATTGAACTAGTTTGCATAATGTAAGTGCAAAGGTTACTTAGAATTGAACCAATAAATATTCTTATAAGATATGCATGGATTGTTTCTTTATTTTTTTAACATTTTGGACCACGCTTGCACCATATGTTTTGTTTTTGCAAATTCTTTTTGTAAATTCTTTTCAAAGTCCTTTTGCAAATAGTCAAAGGTAAATGAATAAGATTTTGAGAAGCATTTTCAAGATTTGAAATTTTTTTCTCCCCTATTTCAAATGCTTTTCCTTTGACTAAACAAAACTCCCCCTCAATGAAATCCTCCTCTTAGTGTTCAAGAGGGTTTTAGATATTAGTTTTGAAAGGGGTTGTACCAATTTGAAATTTTAATAAGATACCAATTGAAAAATCATCAATTGAAAAATCTTTTCTTAACTCAAATTTTTGAAAATTGGTGATGGTGCGGTCCTTTTGCTTTGGGCTAATACTTTCTCCCCCTTTGGCATGAATCGCCAAAAGCGGATACTTGAGTTTGAGTGAAATTTAAGCCCTTTTTACTTTCTCTCTCTACGGTAAATAACATATGAATGAAGATTATACCAAAGTTGGAGAGTGGCGCGGAGCAACGACGAAGGGTGAGTAATTTGATGGAGTGGAGTGGAAGCCTTTGTCTTCGCCGAAGACTCCAATTTCCTTTCAATCTATGACTTGGTTTGAAATACACTTGAAAACACATTAGTCATAGCATATAAAAGAGACATGATCAAAGGTATATTAATGAGCTATGTGTGCAAAAACATCAAAAGAAATTCCGAGAATCAAGAATATTTAGCTCATGCCTAAGTTTGTTAAATGTTTGTTCATCTAGTGGCTTGGTAAAGATATCGGCTAATTGTTCTTTGGTGTTAATATATGCAATCTCGATATCCCCCTTTTGTTGGTGATACCTTAGAAATGATACCGAATGGCTATGTGTTTAGTGCGGTTATGCTCAACGGGATTATCCGCCATGCGGATTGCACTCTCATTATCACATAGAAGAGGAACTTTGGTTAATTTGTAACCATAGTCTCTAAGGGTTTGCCTCATCCAAAGCAATTGCGCGCAACAATGGCCTGCGGCAATATACTCGGCTTCGGCAGTAGAAAGAGCTACAGAATTTTGCTTCTTTGAAGCCCAAGACACCAGAGACCTTCCCAAGAACTGGCAAGTCCCTGATGTGCTCTTTCTATTAATTTTATATCCCACCCAATCGGCATCCGAATAACCAATTAAATCAAATGTGGATCCTCGAGGGTACCAAAGGCCAAACTTAGGAGTATAAACTAAATATCTCAAGATTCGTTTTACGGCCCTAAGGTGAGCTTCCTTAGGATCGGCTTGGAATCTTGCACACATGCATACAGAAAGCATAATATCCGGTCGAGATGCACATAAGTAGAGTAAAGAACCTATCATCGACCGGTATACCTTTTGATCTACGGATTTACCTCCCGTGTCGAGGTCGAGATGCCCATTGGTTCCCATGGGTGTCTTGATAGGCTTGACATCCTTCATCCCAAACTTGTTGAGAATGTCTTGAATATACTTTGTTTGACTAATGAAGGTGCCCTCTTGGAGTTGCTTCACTTGAAATCCCAAGAAATACTTCAACTCCCCCATCATAGACATCTCGAATTTTTGTGTCATGATCCTACTAAACTCTTCACATGTAGATTTGTTAGTAGACCCAAATATGATATCATCAACATAAATTTGGCATACAAACAAATCATTTTCAAGTGTTTTGGTAAAGAGTGTAGGATCGACCTTTCCGACTTTGAAGCCATTAGTGATAAGGAAATCTCTTAGGCATTCATACCATGCTCTTGGGGCTTGCTTAAGCCCATAAAGCGCCTTAGAGAGTTTGTATACATAGTTAGGGTACTCACTATCTTCAAAGCCGGGAGGTTGCTCAACATAGACCTCCTCCTTGATTGGTCCATTGAGGAAGACACTTTTCACGTCCATTTGGTAAAGCTTAAAGCCATGGTAAGTACCATAGGCAAGTAAAATGCGAATTGATTCTAGCCTAGCTACGGGTGCATAGGTTTCACCGAAATCCAAACCTTCGACTTGTGAGTATCCCTTGGCCACAAGTCGGGCTTTGTTCCTTGTCACCACACCATGCTCATCTTGCTTGTTGCGGAAGACCCACTTGGTTCCTACAACATTTTGGTTAGGACGTGGAACTAAATGCCATACCTCATTCCTTGTGAAATTGTTGAGCTCCTCTTGCATCGCCACCACCCAATCCGAATCTTGAAGTGCTTCCTCTACCTTGTGTGGCTCAATAGAGGAAACAAAAGAGTAATGTTCACAAAAATGAGCAACACGAGATCTAGTAGTTACCCCCTTTTAAATATCACCGAGGATGGTGTTCACGGGGTGATCTCGTTGGATTGCTTGGTGGACTCATGGGTGTGGCGGCCTTGGAACTTGTTCATCTTCCTCATCTTGATTATGTGCATCTCCCCTTGATCATTGCTCTCCTCTTGAGGTGGCTCATCTTCTTGAACTTCTCCTTCATCTTCTTGAGCCTTGTCGGCGTTTCGAACCCGGGGGGTCCCTGGACCGACGAGTAAATTGTCGCCGCGTGCCCCAGCCCAGATGGGTCGGCGCGAGACGGAGCGCGAAGGGGGGATGAGAAGCCGGAGGGAGACAGGCGTGAGAGGTGAAACCCGCGGCCTTCGTGTTTGTCCCGCGCCCAGGTCGGGTGCGCTTGCAGTAGGGGGTTACAAGCGTCCACGCAGGAGGGAGCGAGCGGCCCTGCGCGAGCGCCGTCCCGTCCTTCTCCGCGCGGCCAACCCTCTGTAAGAGGGCCCTGGACCTTCCTTTTATAGGCGTAAGGAAAGGATCCAGGTGTACAATGGGGGGTGTAGCAGTGTGCTAACGTGTCTAGCGGAGGAGAGCTAGTGCCCTAAGTACATGCCATCGTGGCAGCCGGAGAGGTTTTGGCACCCGGTTCGTGTGGTGTCGTGGCCGTCGGAGGAGCGCTGTAGCCTGGCGGAAGGACAGCTGTCGGGGCTGTCGAGTCCTTGTTGACGTCTTCTTGCTTCCGTAAGGGGGCTGAGAGACGCCGTCGTCATAGAGCGTGCGGGGCGCCATCATTACTTGTTTAGCGGAGCGAGCCAGATGGGACGCCGGTCTTGTTCCCCGTAGCCTGAGTTAGCTTGGGGTAGGGTAATGATGGCGCCTCCTGTGACGTGGTCGGTCCGAGCCCTGCGTTGGGCGAGGTGGAGGCTCCTCCGGGGTCGAGGTCGAGTCTGTCTTCCAAGGCCGAGGTCGAGTCCGAGCCCCTGGGTCGGGCGAGGCGGAGACCGTCGGCTGAGGCCAGGGCTGAGTCCGAGCCCTGGGGTCGGGCGAAGCGGAGTTCGTCGTCTTCCGGGGCTGAGCCCGAGTCCGAGCCCTAGGGTCGGGCGAAGCGGAGTTCGTCGTCTTCCGGGGCTGAGCTCGAGTCCGAGCCCTGGGGTCGAGCGAAGCGGAGTTCGTCGTCTTCTGGGGCTGAGCCCGACTCTGAGCCCTGGGGTCGGGCGAAGCGGAGTTCGTCGTCTTCCGGGGCTGAGCCTGAGTCCGAGCCCTGGGGTCGGGCGATGCGGAGTTTCCTATGGCGCCTGAGGCCGGACTTGGCTGCTGTCAGCCTCACTCTGTCGAGTGGCACAACAGTCGGAGCGGCGCAGGCGCGCGTTGTTCTCTTGTCAGGCCGGTCAGTGGACCGGTGAAGTGACTATGGTCACTTTGGCTCTGCCGACTGGAGGGCGTGCGTCAGGATAGAGGTGTCAGGCCACCTTTGCATTAAATGCCCCTGCGATTCGGTCGGTTGGCGTGGCGACTTGGCCAAGGTTGCTTCTTGGTGAAGACTGGGCCTCGGGCGAGCCGAAGGTGTGTCCGTTGCTGGAGGGGGTCCTCGGGCGAGACGTAAATCCTCCGGAGTCGGCTGCCCTTGCCCGAGGCTAGGCTCGGGCGAGGCGTGATCGCGTCCCTCGAATGGACCGATCCTTGACTTAATCGTACCCATCAGGCCTTTGCAGCTTTGTGCTGATGGGGGTTACCAGCTGAGATTTAGGAGTCTTGAGGGTACCCCTAATTATGGTACCCGACAGTAGCCCCCGAGCCTCGAAGGGAGTGTTAATACTCGCTTGGAGGCTTTTGTCGCACTTTTTTGCAAGGGGACCAACCTTTCTCGGTTGCGTTTTGTTCCAGTGGGTGCGCGCGAGCGCACCCGCCGGGTGTAGCCCTTGAGGCCTCAGAGGAGTGGTTTGACTCCTTCGAGGTCTTAATGCATTTCGCAATGCTTCAGCTGGTCTGGTTGTTCCCTCATGCGAGCTGGCCGTATCCCGGGTGCACGGTCGGGTCCCAAGTTCTCGGGCTGGTATGTTGACGCTGTCAACGGTTTGGCCGGAGCCGAGTTTGCGAGAGCAGCCCCCGAGCCTCCGCACAGGGCGAGAGGACGGTCAGGGACAGACTCGACTTTTTTACATACGCCCCTGTGTCGCCTTTCCGCAAGGAGGAGGGGGGGAAAAGCGCCATGTTGCCCTTGGAGGGCGCCGAACATGGTGTCTCCAGTGAGCTGCTGACGGGTAATCCGAGTGGACGCCCGTGCCCCATTTGTTAGGGGTTGGCTAGAGGCCCGAAGGCGCGCTCCAAAAGTACCTACGGGTGATCTGCCGGACCCGGTCCCCTTTTGACGGGGTCCGAGGGCTCGATGCCTCCCTCTGATGGGATTCCGTTACAAGATCGTTCCCGCTGGTCTCGGAAATGTCCTAGGGTACCTTGGGAGCGTAGCCCGAGCCTTGGTTATGTATCAAACGTACCTAGGGTCATCCCTCGCTCTGTGTCTGAGGCGGCTGTGAACCCTTCGAGGGCCAGCCTACGAACCCCTGATCAGTAGTGGGCGTGGAGCCCGAGTGGCCTGAGGCGGCCGTTGAACACTTCCGAGGGGCCGGGCCTCGAACCTCTGACCAGTAGTGGGCGCGGAGCCCGAGCACTCTGAGGCGGCTGTTGAACCCCTTCGAGGGGCCAGCCTTTGAACCTCTGATCAGTAGGGGGCTCGGGGCCCGTTTCCTTCGCGGAGAAGGATCCCTTTCGGGGTATCCCCTTTCCCGGTCCCTGTTGTAAGAGAGAGAAAGAGGAAGAGGAAAAAGAATACGAAATCGAAATGATGTGGCGCACCTTTTTTGATGCGGTCATTATGGCGAAGGCGAAGCGTCGCCCGCTTCTTCTGCCAAAGGTGCCGCCTGTCCTGTCGCAGAGTTAATGCGACGGGACGACCGGTTCACGGGGCAGCCGTTGCGCGTGCGCGAGCCGTTCGAGGAACGGAACACGGGCGCGCCGTCTTCACGCCGTGGGAGAGGGTTCCCTTGCTGTCCCTGGATGGGACGTAAGCTTGGCTGACGACATGACCGCTGCTTCCGCCCGCCTACCACCGCCATTACTGCCGGCCTGTTTTTGGCCGTATTGACCGTCGCGCCTGGCTGGCACTGTTGGGTCATACGCAGGGTTGCCTCGAGTCGTGGTACTGGTTCCGCAGTCGAGGAGGCGCGGTAGTGGCGCGAGTGGCGGTGCAGTTGCTCGCACGTAGCAACCGGCGCGCCGGTTGCATGACGTGTGGGCCTGGGCTCCATGCTGGGTGCGTTGGAAGTCGGAGGGGTGCGCCCACTTGGCGCGGTTGCATGCCGCCTGCATGGCTGTCCGCCCTTTCACCCGCTGGTCTGGGCGATAGTGGAGGAATGCTTCTAACCGCTGGGCAGTTGCACGCACCACGCGCGGCGGTTTGGCTTCTTCTGCCCTGGGCCAGCTTGCATGACGCGTGGGACCCAGCCCCCGTGCCGTAGGGGAAGGACCTTGGAGCGTGTTGGAGAAGACTCAGCCCGCGATGGCTGAGGACGCAAGTGGGGAGAGTCACCTTTAAAAGGAAGGTGATCCCCTTGAAAGGTGACCATGTCTTTGTGCCCCCTTATGCATCGCGTCTTTCCACCTTCCGAGCCCCCGGATGGGGAACACCCGCAATCCTTCCACCTTCTCGTTGGAGGAACGCAAGTTCGCGGAAGTTGGTACCTTTCAGCCATTGTTCGGTTTTAAGGATTTTCATCACGCAGCCCGGCCGCATCCCCTCGCCGGTGGTTACCCAAGACGGTGACCACCAGCCCTTGGGTGGGGAGAAGCAAGCCGGGCTGCGGCCTCTGCCCCTCCCTCAGCTTCAAGGATTTTCATCATCAGTGCTGGGGAGGGGAGGCGGCGAGTTGGGGTCGGTCCCTGCGCGGGCGGCGGCCCGCTCCTTCCCTCAGTGATCGGGGGGAAGGGCGTTCGCCGTTCGTGGTGCTGGCAGCTACCGCGTGCCCGGCTCTCTGACCCGAGCGGCTTTGGAGCCGCTTCCGGCGCCGCCTTCCGCCACGGCAGCCGGAAGAGGTTTCTCCGCCGACGAGATAGCCGGCGCCGCCCACAGACTGACCTCCAACTCTATGGCCTTCTTCTCGTCCTTGCCTCTCGAGTGAGGGCGTGGGCGGGGGCCTTATGGCAGCAGCATCCGCCCTGAGGTCATCGCTGCTGCTGTTCGGCCCCCCGGAGCAGAAGTCGTCGTCGTCGCTGTTGGAGCGGGCGGCGGCGAGCCACCCGTCGGCCTTCTGTTGCTCCGCAGCCCCCCCAATCGTGTGGGGTTGTTCATACCTGCGGAGGTGGAACCGGAATTCCATTTGTAATGGCACCTTGAATGCCGGTATTTTGTTCATTGCGGCTGTCGGGGCCTTAACATGTATGTATTTTTGGCACGGAGCCGTGTTTTTTCCTCATTTCGAGCACTAAGACTCGCCTGTCGGCTATCTGAACCGCTTCACCAAGCGTGAGTCGCCTTGTGCAAAGGTGACGAGTGAGGTATCCGTATCCCGGAGGCGTAGGAGTCCCTCGGCTCGGTCGGCCTTGTTGTCCGAGGATTCTCTTGCTTAGTTAAATGAACCCTCGGGCGCTCTTCAATGAGCCGAAGCCGGAGGTAGCGGTGTCGGCACGGACAGAGGCAGAGTTGGCTCGAAAAGAAGATTTGGTCGGCCAGAGCCTGGCCGGGTCGTCCACTGGCGGGACCGACGCCGGAGTCGAGTTGTCGGGGCCGCGAGCCTGGCCGATGTCCTCGGGGGACAGCTGGCTGAGGCCTCGGGGTGGCCGGCTGAGCCGTCTGCTCGAGCCGGATTCCTGGAGAAGACCCTGGTGGTGATGGCCCGGGCGTGGTGCTGATGTCGTCCTTCGGAGTGGGGATCCTCCAACCGCGTCGCCGTCCGAGGCTAGGTCAGACCCCGCCGAAGGTGTAGATGACGCCGAGGGTGCTGCTGCTCCCTTTAACTGTCAAGGTCCGAGCCTGCAGGATCGGGTTATCTTGTAGTGTGCGTATGTTTTCTGCGGCCGCCGAGGCCCAAACACACTGTCGTCGTGTTGTAAAGCTGCGTTTCCTTTCCTCTTGTTTCGAGTGTCTGGACTTATTTGTCGGTAACCGAATTGTTTGTCCGAGCGAGAGTTACTTTTCGCGGAAGGTGATGAGTGAGGTATCCGTATCCCGGAGGCGTAGGAATCCCTCGGCTCGGTCGGCCTTGCCGCTTACGTGCACTCTTACTCGTCCATAGGGTTCTGTCACCGACGCAGTCGAGAAGGCCCGAAAAATCGTTTCGGCAGAGGAGTTTTCGAGCGTGAAGACTTGTTCGGTCCGCGGAATCACTTATCCGAGCGTGAGTTACTTATCGCAGAAGGTGATGAGTGAGGTATCCGTATCCCGGAGGCGTAGGAGTCCCTCGGCTCGGTCAGCCTTGGCTGCTTACGTGTACTCCGTCGTTTTCAGGATCCACTTTCGAAGTAGTCGAAAAGCACGAAAGACATTCTGGCGGAAAAGATCTTTTTCCGAGGAAAATTTTGACGCAGAGGGGGTTCCCCCTTTTAGCCCCCGAGGGAGGGTCGGGCTTTGCCGAGGCAAGGCTGACCCTTCCTTGATGACTAAACTTTGCGTGTGAACGAGGTATACGAACAACTTGAAAGCATCTTAAGGGTAGAAGCGACGTAGCTGTCGGATGTTCCAAGCGTTGCTGTAGACCTCGCCTTGACTGTTGGCCAGCTTGTACGTCCTGGGCTTCAGAACTTTGGCGATGACGAACGGCCCTTCCCGGGGAGGCGTGAGCTTGTGCCGCCCTCGGGCGTCTTGTCGCAGCCGAAACACCAGGTCGCCCACCTGGAGGTCTCGGGACCGAACCCCTCGGGCGTGGTAGCGTCGCAGTGACTGCTGGTACCGCGCCGAGTGTAGTAAGGCCATGTCCCGAGCCTCTTCCAGTTGGTCCAGTGAGTCTTCTCGATTAGCTTGATTGCTTTGGTCGGCGTAGGCCCTCGTCCTCGGGGAACCGTATTCTAAGTCTGTGGGCAAGACGGCCTCGGCCCCATAGACTAGAAAGAACGGTGTGAATCCCGTGGCCCGGCTCGGTGTCGTCCTCAAACTCCAGACCACCGAGGGGAGTTCCTTCATCCACCGCTTGCCGAACTTGTTGAGGTCGTTGTAGATCCGAGGCTTGAGTCCTTGTAGAATCATGTCGTTGGCACGCTCTACTTGCCCATTCGTCATGGGGTGAGCCACGGCGGCCCAGTCCACCCGAATGTGGTGATCCTCGCAGAAGTCCAGGAACTTTCTGCCGGTGAACTGGGTGCCGTTGTCGGTGATGATGGAGTTCGGGACCCCAAAGCGATGGATGATGTTGGTGAAGAACGCCACCGCCTGTTCGGACCTGATGCTGTTTAGGGGTCGGACCTCGATCCACTTGGAGAATTTGTCGATGGCGACCAACAGGTGCGTGTAGCCCCCGGGTGCCTTCTGCAAGGGGCCGACTAGGTCCAGACCCCACACAGCAAACGGCCAGGTGATGGGTATGGTCTGTAGAGCCTAAGCGGGCAGGTGGGTCTGCCTTGCGTAGAACTGACACCCTTCGCAGGTGCGGACAATTCTAGTGGCGTCGGCCAGTAGAAACCTTTTTGGAAGGCGTTTCCTACAAGGGCTCGAGGTGCTGCGTGATGACCGCAAGCCCCCGAGTGTATCTCTTGCAAGAGCTCCTGGCCTTCAGCGACGGAAATGCATCGCTGGAGGATGCCCGAGGGGCTGCGGTGGTAGAGCTCCTTCCCGTCTCCCAGCAAGACGAACGATTTGGCGCGCCGCGCCAACCGCCGAGCTTCGGCTTGGTCGAGGGGTAGCTCTCCTCGGTGGAGATATTGCAGGTACGGGGTCTGCCAGTTTCGATTAGGCGTGACCCCGCTCCGCTCCTCCTCGATGCGCAGTGCCTCACCCTCGGGGCCGAGGGTACCTCGGGCCGAGCCGAGGGTGCCTCAGACTGAGCCGAGGGTGCCTCGGACTGAGCCGAGGGTGTCTCGGGCTGGGCCGAGGCCTCCACGAGCTCGGGCGTGTCGTCGGTCTTGACGGAGGGTTGATGCAGGTCTCGGGAGAAGACGTCTAGGGGAACCGTTGTTCGCCCCGAGGCTATTTTAGCCAGCTCGTCCGCAGTCTTGTTGTGGCGTCGGGCGATGTGGTTGAGCTCGAGGCCGTAGAACTTGTCTTCCAGGCGCCGAACCTCATCGCAGTAGGCTTCCATCTTCGGGTCGCGGCAGTGGGAGTTCTTCATGACTTGGTCGATAACGAGCTGCGAGTCACCGCGAGCGTCGAGGCGTCGGACCCCCAACTCGATGGCAATGCGCAACCCGTTGACCAGAGCCTCGTACTCAGCCACATTGTTGGACGCCGGGAAGTGGAGGCGTAGCACGTAGCGTAGGTGCTTCCCGAGGGGCGAGATGAAGAGCAGGCCTGCGCCTGCTCCTGTCTTCATCAGCGACCCGTCGAAGAACATGGTCCAGAGTTCCGGTTGGATCGGAGCTGTTGGGAGCTGGGTGTCGACCCATTCAGCCACAAAGTCCGCCAAGACCTGGGACTTGATGGCCTTCTGAGGGGCGAACGAGATCGTCTCACCCATGATTTCCACCGCCCACTTTGCAATTCTACCGGAGGCCTCTCGGCACTGGATGATCTCCCCAGGGGGAAGGATGACACCACAGTTACCGGATGAGACTCGAAGTAGTGTCGCAACTTCCGCCGCGTTAGGATCACCGCGTACAGCAGCTTCTGAATTTGTGGGTAGCGGATCTTGGTCTCGAACAGTACCTCACTGATGAAGTAGACTGGCCTCTGGACGGGCAATGCATGCCCCTCTTCTCGTCTCTCAACCACAATCGCGGCGCTAACCACCTAAGTGGTCGCGGCAACGTAGATCAAGAGGGCTTCTCCGGCAGCGGGGGGCACCAAGATGGGCGCGTTCGTGAGGAGCGCCTTCAGGTTCCCGAGGGCTTCCTCGGCCTCAAGGGTCCAAGTGAAGCACTCGGCCTTCCTTAAGAGGCGGTACAGAGGCAGGCCTCTTTCACCGAGGCGCGAGATGAAACGGCTCAGAGCCGCAAGGCATCCCGTGACTCTCTGTACGCCTTTCAAGTCCTTGATGGGCCCCATGCTGGTGATGGCCGTGATCTTCTCCGGGTTGGCCTCGATGCCCCGCTCGGAGACGATGAACCCCAAGAGCATGCCTCGGGGAACCCCGAAGACACACTTCTCGGGATTGAGCTTCACGCCTTTCGCCTTGAGACATGGGAATGTCGCTTCAAGGTCGGAAAGGAGGTCGGAGGCTTTCTTCGTCTTGACTACGATGTCATCGACGTAGGCCTCGACCGTTCGGCCAATGTGTTTGCTGAACACGTGGTTCATGCACCGTTGGTACGTTGCACCCGCATTCCTCAAACCAAACGACATGGTAACATAGCAGTACATGCCGAAGGGTGTGATGAAAGAAGTCGCGAGCTAGTCAGACTCTTTCATCCTGATCTGGTGATACCCCGAGTAGGCATCGAGGAAAGACAGGGTTTCGCACCCAGCAGTGGAATCCACGATTTGATCGATGCGAGGCAGAGGGTAGGGAACTTTCGGACATGCTTTGTTCAGACCAGTGTAGTCTACACACATCCGCCATGTCCCTCCTTTCTTTCTCACAAGCACAGGGTTGGCAAGCCATTCGGGATGGAATACCTCTTTGATGAACCCTGCCGCCATTAGCTTGTGGATCTCCTCGCCTATGGCTCTGCGCTTTTCTTCGTTGAATCGGCGCAGAGGCTGCTTCACGGGTCAGGCTCCAGCTCGGATATCCAGCGAGTGCTCGGCGACATCCCTCGGTATGCCGGGCATGTCCGAGGGACTCCACGCGAAAACGTCGGCGTTTGCGCGGAGAAAGTCGACGAGCACTGCTTCCTATTTGGGATCGAACCCGGAGCCGATCCGGATCTGCTTGGAGGCGTCGCTGCTGGGGTCGAGAGGGACGGATTTAACCATCTCTGCTGGCTCGAAGTTGCCGGCGTGGCGCTTCACGTCTGGCGCCTCCTTAGAGAGGCTCTCCAGGTCGGCGATGAGGGCCTCGGATTCGGCGAGGGCCTCGGCGTACTCCACGCACTCCACGTCGTGTTCGTACGCGTGTCGGTACGTGGGGCCGATGGTGATGACCCCGTTGGGGCCCGACATCTTGAGCTTGAGGTAGGTGTAGTTGGGGACGGCCATTAACTTGGCGTAGCATGGTCTCCCCAGCACTGCGTGGTAGGTTCCTCGAAACCCGGCCACCTCGAACGTGAGGGTCTCCCTTCGGAAGTTGGAGGGTGTCCCAAAGCAGACGGGTAGATCGAGTCGTCCGAGGGGCTGGACGCGCTTCCCGGGGATGATCCCGTGGAAAGGCGCAGCGCCTGCCCGGACGGAGGACAGATCGATCCGCAGGAGCCCGAGGGTCTCAGCGTAGATGATGTTGAGGCTGCTGCCTCCGTCCATGAGGACCTTGGTGAGCCTGACGTTGCCGATGACGGGGTCGACAACGAGTGGGTATTTCCCCGGGCTCGGCACGCGGTCGGGGTGGTCGTCTTGGTCGAAGGTGATGGGCTTGTCGGACCAGTCTAGGTAGACTGGCGCCGCCACCTTTACCGAGCAGACCTCCCGACGTTCTTGCTTGCGGTGCCGAGCCGAGGCGTTCGCCACTTGCCCACCGTAGATCATGAAGCAGTCGTGGACCTTGGGGAACTCTCCCGCCTTGTGATCTTCCTTCTTATCATCGTCGCGAGCCCTGCCACCCTCCGCGGGTGGCCCTGCCTTGTGAAAGTGGCGCCGAAGCATGGCGCACTCCTCAAGGGTGTGCTTGACAGGCCCCTGATGATAGGGGCACGGCTCCTTGAGCATCTTGTCGAAGAGGTTGGCACCTCCAGGAGGTTTACGAGGGTTCTTGTACTCGGCGGCGGCGACAAGGTCCGCGTCGGCGGCGTCGCGTTTCGCTTGCGACTTCTTCTTGCCTTTCTTCTTGGCGCCGCGCTGAGTTGACGCCTCGGGGACATCTTCCGGTGGGCGGCCCTAGGGCCGCTTGTCCTTCCAGAAGATGGCCTCAACCGCCTCCTGGCCAGAGGCGAACTTGGTGGCGATGTCCATCAGCTCGCTCGCCCTGGTGGGGGTCTTGCGACCCAGCTTGCTCACCAGGTCGCGGCAGGTGGTGCCGGCGAGGAACACGCTGATGACATCCAAATCGGTGATGTTGGGTAGCTCGGTGCGCTGCTTCGAGAATCGTCGGATGTAGTCCCGGAGAGACTCTCCCGGCTGCTGGCGGCAGCTTCGGAGATCCCAGGAGTTTCCAGGGCACAAGTACGTGCCCTGGAAATTGCCGGCGAAGGCTTGGACCAGGTCGTCCCAGTTGGAGATCTGCCCCGGAGGCAGGTGCTCCAGCCAGGCGCGAGCGGTGTCGGAAAGGAACAGGGGGAGGTTGCGGATGATGAGGTTGTCATCGTCCGTTCCACCCAGTTGGCAGGCCAGCCGGTAGTCCGCGAGCCACAGTTCCGGTCTCGTATCCCCCGAGTACTTTGTGATAGTAGTCGAGGTTCGGAACCGAGTCGGGAACTGCGCCCGTCGTATGGCGCGGTTGAAAGCCTGCGGACCGGGTGGTTCGGGTGAGGGACTCCGATCCTCCCCGCTGTCGTAGCGTCCCCCACGCCTGGGGTGGTAGCCTCGGCGCACCCTCTCGTCGAGGTGGGCCCGACGGTTGCGGTGATGGTGCTCGTTGCCGAGGCGACCCGGGGCCGCAGGCGCTGTGTTGCGCGTGCGCCCAGTGTGGATCGAGGCTTCCCACATGAATCGGGAAGTCGCGGCGCGATGTTCCGAGGGGTACCCCTGCCTTCGGGAGGCGGAGCTTTCGGTCCGTCGGACCACGGCGTCCTCCAGGAGATTCTTGAGCTCTCCCTGGATACGCCGCCCCTCGGTGGTTGATGGCTCCGGCATCGCGCGGAGAAGTATTGCCGCTGCAGCCAGGTTCTGGCCGACCCCACTAGAAACCGGTGGCGGCCTTACCCTGACATCGTCGGCGACGCAGTGCTGGATGCCTTGGGGTAGATGACGCACTTCTCCGGCCAGAGGTTGGCCCGCCCATTCCTGCCCATTGTCCCGGCGGAACGGCTCAAGTGTTCCTGCTCCCTCGTCGAGCCTGGCCTGCATCTCGCGGATTTGCTCAAGCTGTGGGTCATGACCCCCCGCCGGGACGGGGACCACAACTAGCTCCCGAAGGATGTCAACGCGAGGCGCAGGCCTAGGGAGGTCACCGTTCTCCGGCATACCAAGATGGTTGCCTTCGTCGGGACCCCCTAGATCGACGTGGAAACATTCACGACTTGGGCCGCAGTCCTCATCGCCGAGGCTGCAGCTACCGTCGGAATAGTCGGAAAGGCAGTAGTCGCATGCGGTCATAAAGTCCCGCATGGCACTGGGGTTATCAAGTCCGGAGAAATCCCAACTAAAGTCGGGCTCGTCATCTTCCTCGGACCCCGAGGGCCCGTAGGTCGAGACGGCCGTCAACCGGTCCCAGGGTGACCGCATACGATACCCCAGAGGGTTTGGACTCGCCTCTATGAGAGCGTCCACCAAAGCGAAGTCGCTTGGTGGGTCGAGGCTGAATCCAAAAGGCGTGAGATGGGAATTGGTCGGTACCTCTTGGTCGACGGGCGCTGACGAAGTCACGTCAGGGGTGGACCGCACCGCCGTCTCAGGTACGAGGGTGACGCCCAGCAAGTCCTTTGCGAGCGTGCTGGCGTCGTCCGTTTGCTTGGGGTTGGCGTGTTGCGGGGAGACGGCGCTCATCTTCGTCTCAGACGCGAGGTCGATGCCCGACGTGCCCCTCGTTGGGGCGCCGGCGCCGTCGACTCGCTCGACAGCCGACGAGGTGCCGCCTCCTGCTTGGCTTTGGTTGCCCTGCCTCCTCCTCCGTCGGCGGGGGAGGGGACGGGGCGAGCTCGAATGTTGTTCTTCCACCACGCGGGGAAGACGTCGTCGATTCTGCCGCCGGGGGGCGGGTTGTCGGCCGCCATTGTCGTTGTCGCGCGGCGGGGGAAGGAGTATCATGTCGTAGCTGCCGTCGAGGGACATGAACTCAAGACTCCCGAAACGGAGCATCGTCCCTGGCTGGAAAGGTTGCTGGAGACTGCCCATCTGGAGCTTGACGGGAAGTTGTTCGTCAACACGCAGCAGGCCCCTACCTGGCGCGCCAACTGTCAGCGTTTCGAACCCGGGGGTCCCTGGACCAACGAGTAAATTGTCGCCACGTGCCCCAGCCCAGATGGGTCGGCGCGAGACGAAGCGCGAAGGGGGGGAAGAGAAGCCGGAGGGAGACAGGCGTGAGAGGTGAAACCCGCGGCCTTCATGTTTGTCCCGCGCCCAGGTCGGGTGCGCTTGCAGTAGGGGGTTACAAGCGTCCACGCGGGAGGGAGCGAGCGGCCCTGCGCGAGCGCCGTCCCATCCTTCTCCGCGCGGCCAACCCTCTGTAAGAGGGCCCTGGACCTTCCTTTTATAGGCGTAAGGAAAGGATCCAGGTGTACAATGGGGGGTGTAGCAGTGTGCTAACGTGTCTAGCGGAGGAGAGCTAGTGCCCTAAGTACATGCCATCGTGGCAGCCGGAGAGGTTTTGGCACCCGGTTCGTGTGGTGTCGTGGCCGTCGGAGGAGCGCTGGAGCCTGGCGGAAGGACAGCTGCCGGGGCTGTCGAGTCCTTGCTGACGTCTTCTTGCTTCCGTAAGGGGGCTGAGAGCCGCCGTCGTCATAGAGCGTGCGGGGCGCCATCATTACTTGTTTAGCGGAGCGAGCCAGATGGGACGCTGGTCTTGTTCCCCGTAGCCTGAGTCAGCTTGGGGTAGGGTAATGATGGCGCCTCCTGTGACGTGGTCGGTCCGAGCCCTGGGTTAGGCGAGGTGGAGGCTCCTCCGAGGTCGAGGTCAAGTCTGTCTTCCAAGGCCGAGGTCGAGTCCGAGCCCCTGGGTCGGGCGAGGCGGAGACCGTCGGCTGAGGCCAGGGCTGAGCCCGAGTCCGAGCCCTGGGGTCGGGCGAAGCGGAGTTCATCGTCTTCCGGGGCTGAGCCCGAGTCCGAGCCCTGGGTTCGGGCGAAGCGGAGTTCGTCGTCTTCCGGGGCTGAGCCCGAGTCCGAGCCCTGGGGCCAGGCAAAGCGGAGTTCGTCGTCTTCCGGGGCTGAGCCCGAGTCCGAGCCCTGGGGTCGGGCGATGCGGAGTTTCCTATGGCGCCTGAGGCCGGACTTGGCTGCTGTCAGCCTCACTCTGTCGAGTTGCATAGCAGTCGGAGCGGCGCAGGCGGCGCTGTCCTCTTGTCAGGCCGGTCAGTGGAGCGGCGAAGTGACTACGGTCACTTCGGCTCTGTCGACTGGAGGGCGTGCGTCAGGATAGAGGTGTCAGGCCACCTTTGCATTAAATGCCCCTGCGATTCGGTCGATTGGCGTGGCGACTTTGCTAAGGTTGCTTCTTGGTGAAGACTGGGCCTCGGGCGAGCCGAAGGTGTGTCCGTTGATGGAGGGGGTCCTCGGGCGAGACGTAAATCCTCCGGAGTCGGCTACCCTTGCCCGAGGCTGGGCTCGGGCGAGGCGTGATCGCGTCCCTCGAATGGACCGATCCTTGACTTAATCGTACCCATCAGGCCTTTGCAGCTTTGTGCTGATGGGGGTTACCAGCTGAGATTTAGGAGTCTTGAGGGTACCCCTAATTATGGTCCCCGACAAGCATCATCCTCATCTTTAGTTGGTGGAGATGCTTGCATGGAAGAAGATGGTTGATCTTGTGCTTGTGGAGGCTCTTTGGATTCTTTAGGACACACATCCCCAATGGACATGTTCCTTAGCGCGACGCACGGAGCCTCTTCATCATCTAGCTCATCAAGATCAACTTGCTCTACTTGAGAGCCGTTAGTCTCATCAAACACAATGTCACAAGAAACTTCAACTAGTCTAGAGGACTTGTTAAAGACTCTATATGCCCTTGTGTTTGAATCATATCCTAGTAAAAAGCCTTCTACAGCCTTAGGAGCAAATTTAGATTTTCTACCTCTTTTAACAAGAATAAAGAATTTGCTACCAAAGACTCTAAAATATGAAACATTGGGCTTTTTACCGGTTAGGAGTTCGTATGATGTCTTCTTGAGGATTCGGTGTAGATATAACCGGTTGATGGCGTAGCAGGCGGTGTTGACCGCCTCGGCCCAAAACCGATCCGAATTCTTGTACTCATCGAGCATGGTTCTTGCCATGTCCAATAGAGTTCTATTCTTCCTCTCCACTACACCATTTTGTTGTGGGGTGTAGGGAGAAGAGAACTCATGCTTGATGCCCTCCTCCTCAAGGAAGCCTTCGATTTGAGAGTTCTTGAACTCCGTCCCGTTGTCGCTTCTTATTTTCTTGATCCTTAAGCCGAACTCTTTTTGAGCCCGTCTCAAGAATCCCTTTAAGGTCTCATGGGTATGAGGTTTTTCCTGCAAAAAGAACACCCAAGTGAAGCGAGAATAGCCATCCACAATAACTAGACAGTACTTACTCCCGCCGATGCTTATGTAAGCAATCGGGCCAAATAGATCCATGTGTAGGAGCTTGAGCGGCCTGTCGGTCGTCATGATGTTCTTGTGTGGATGATAAACACCAACTTGCTTCCCTGCTTGACATGCGCTACAAACCCTGTCTTTCTCAAAATGAACATTAGTTAGTCCCAAAATGTGCTCTCCCTTTAGAAGCTTATGAAGATTCTTCATCCGAACATGAGCTAGTCGGCGGTGCCAGAGCCAACCCATGTTAGTATTAGCAATTAAGCAAGTGTCGAGTTCAGCTCTATCAAAATTTATTAAGTATAGCTGACCCTCTAACACTCCCTTAAATGCCACTGAATCATCACTTCTTCTAAAGACAGTAACACCTATATCCGTAAAAAGGCAGTTGTAACCCATTTTACATAATTGTGAAACTGAAAGCAAGTTGTAATCTAAAGAATCCACAAAAAAACATTTGAGATGGAATGGTCAGGTGATATAGCAATTTTACCCAATCCTTTGACCAAACCTTGATTCCCATCCCCAAATGTGATAGCTCGTTGGGGATCTTGGTTTTCTCGTAGGAGGAGAACATCTTCTTCTCCCCTGTCATGTGGTTTGTGCACCCGCTATCGATGATCCAACTTGAGCCCCCGGATGCATAAACCTACAAAACAAATTTAGTTCTTGATTTTAGGTACCCAAACGGTTTTGGGTCCTTTGACATTAGATACAAGAACTCTGGGTACCCAAACACAAGTCTTTGACCCCTTGTGCTTGACCCCAACATATTTGGCAACTACTTTGCCGGATTTGTTAGTCAAAACATAAGATGCATCAAAAGTTTTAAATGAAATGTTAGAATCATTTGATGCAATAGGTGTTTTCTTCTTAGACAATTTAGCACGGGTTGATTGCCTAGAACTAGATGTCTCACCCTTATACATAAAAGCATGATTAGGGCCAGAGTGAGACTTCCTAGAGTGAATTCTCCTAATTTTGTGCTCGAGATAACCGACAGGGTACAAAATGTAACCCCCGTTATCTTGAGGCATGGGAGCCTTGTCCTTAACAAAGTTAGACAATCTTTTAGGCGGGGCATTAAGTTTGACATTGTCTCCCTTTTGGAAGCCAATGCCATCCTTGATGCCAGGGCGTCTCCCACTATAGAGCATGCTTCTAGCAAATTTAATTTTTTCATTTTCTAAGTCATGCTCATTAATTTTGGCATTAAGTTGAGCTATGTGATCATTTTGTTTCTTAATTAAAGCTAGGTGATCATGAATAGCATCAACATTAATATCTCTACATCTAGTGCAAATGGAAACATGCTCAACGGTAGATGTAGAGGGTTTGCAAGATTTTAGTTCAACAATCTTAGCATGTAAAATGTCATTTTCACTTCTAAGATTGGAAATGTTAACGTTGCAAACATCTAAGTCTTTAGCCTTAGCAATTAATTTTAAATTCTCATTTCTAAGGCTAGCAAGAGAGACATTCAATTCTTCAATCTTAGCAAGTAAACTAATATTATCATCTCTAAGATTGGGAATTGAAACATCACAAACATTTGAATCAACCTTAGCAATTATTTTAGCATTTTCATTTCTAAGGTTGGCAAAAATATCATGGCAAGTGCTTAGCTCACTAGATAGTTTTTCACATTTCTCTACTTCTAGAGCGTAAGCATTTTTAACCTTAACATGCTTCTTGTTTTCTTTAATTAGGAAGTCCTCTTGAGAGTCCAAGAGTTCATCCTTCTCATGAATAGCACTAATTAATTCATTTATTTTTTTCCTTTTGTTGCATGTTTAGGTTGGCAAAAAGGGTGCGCAAATTATCCTCCTCATCACTAGAATTATCTCCATCACTAGAGGATGCATATTTAGTGGAGGATCTTGATTTTACCTTCTTCCTTTTGCTGTCCTTTGCCATGAGGCACTTGTGGCCGACGTTGGGGAAGAGGAGTCCTTTGGTGACGGCGATGTTGGCGGCGTCCTCATCGGAGGAGGAGTCGGTGGAGCTCTCGTCGGAGTCCCACTCGCAGCACATATGGGCATCGCCGCCCCTCTTCTTGTGGTACCTCTTCTTTTCTCTCTTCTTGCCCTTCTCGTCGTTATCCCTGTCACTATCACTTGATAATGGACATTTTGCAATAAAGTGACCGGGCTTACCACACTTGTAGCACACTTTCTTGGAGCGGGATTTGTAGTCCTTCCCCCTCCTTTGCTTGAGGATTTGGCGAAAGCTCTTAATGATGAGCGCCATTTCCTCGTTGTCGAGCTTGGAGGCGTCGATGGGGAGTCTACTTGATGTAGACTCTTCCTTCTTCTCCTCCATCGCCTTGAATGCGACCGGTTGTGCTTCGGGCATGGAGGGGCCATCTTGCTCGATGATTTTCTTTGAGCCTTTGATCATCAATTCAAAGCTCACAAATTTTCCTATTACTTCCTCGGGAGACATTAGTGTGTATCTAGGATCACCACGTATTAATTGAACTTGCGTAGGGTTAAGAAAAACGAGTGATCTAAGAATAACCTTGACCATTTCATGGTCATCCCATTTGGTGCTCCCGAGGTTGCGCACTTGGTTCACCAAGGTCTTGAGCCGGTTGTACATCTCTTGTGGCTCCTTCCCTTGGCGAAGCCGGAAGCGACCGAGCTCCCCCTCGATTGTCTCCCGCTTGGTGATTTTTGTCACCTCGTTTCCTTCGTACGCGGTCTTGAGTACGTCCAAAATCTCCTTGGCACTCTTCAATCCTTGCACCTTGTTATACTCCTCTCGACTTAGAGAGGTGAGGAGTATAGTGGTGGCTTGGGAGTTGAAGTGCACGATTTGGGCCACATCGTACTCATCATAATCTTCATCCCCTACGGACGGTACCTGTACACCAAACTCAACAACATCCCATATGCTTTTGTGGAGTGAGGTTAGGTGATATCTCATCATATCACTCCACCTAGAATAATCTTCACCGTCAAACGTCGGTGCTTTGCCTAATGGGACGGAAAGTAATGGAATATGCTTAGGAATGCGAGGATAGCGTAGGGGGATCTTACTATACTTCTTGCGCTCTTGGCGCTTAGAAGTGACGGACGCGGCATCAGATCCGGATGTAGAGGGCGAGGAAGAATCGGTCTCGTAGTAGACCACTTTCTTCATTTTCTTCTTCTTCTCGCCACTCTTGTGCGTTCGAATGCGTGAAGGGGATCCATCCTTCTTGTTGTTGGTAGACTCCCTTGATGGAGCCTTCCCGTGACTTGTAGCGGACTTCTCACCGCCGATCACCATCTTCTTGGCGTGATCTCCCGACATCACTTTGAGCGGTTAAGCTCTAATGAAGCACCGGGCTCCGATACCAATTGATAGTCGCCTAGAAGGGGTGAATAGGGCGAATCTGAAATTTATAAACTTAAGCACAACTACAAGTCGGGTTAGCGTTAGAAATATGAACGAGTCCGAGAGAGAGGGTGAAAAACAAATCGCAAGCAAATAAAGAGTGAGACACAAGGATTTGTTTTTACCGAGGTTCGGTTCTTGCAAACCTACTCCCCGTTGAGGTGGTCACAAAGACCGGGTCTCTTTCAACCCTTTCCCTCTCTCAAACGGTCACTTAGACCGAGTGAGCTTCTCTTCTCAATCAAACGGGACACAAAATCCCCGCAAGGACCACCACACAATTGGTGTCTCTTGCCTCGGTTACAATTGAGTTGATCACAAGAAAGAATGAGAAAAAGAAGCAATCCAAGCACAAGAGCTCAAATGAACACAAGTCACTCGCTCACAAGTCACTATTTGATTTGGAATGAACTAAGGACTTGGGAGAGGATTTGATCTCTTTGGAGTGTCTTGTATTGAATGCTATAGCTCTTGTAAGGTGTGGGAAGTCAGAAAACTTGGATGCAATGAATGGTGGGTGGTTGGGGGTATTTATAGCCCCAACCACCAAACTAGTTGTTTGGTGAAGGCTGCTGTCGCATGGCGCACCGGACAGTCTGGTGCGCCACCGGACACTGTCCGATGCGCCTGCCACGTCACCAAACCATTGGATTCCGACCGTTGGAGCTGCTGTCTTCTGAGCTACCGGACAGTCCGGTGGTGCACCGGACAGGCACTGTTCAGTGTCCGGTGCGCCATCTGGTTCTGCTCTGACTCTAGCGCGCACTGTAGCGCATTTAATGCCTTCTGCAGACGACCGTTGGCGCGAAGTAGCCGTTGCTCCGCTGGCACACCGGACAGTCTGGTGCGCCACCGGACATTGTCCGGTGCGCCACCGGACACTGTCCGGTGCTACACCGGACAGTCCGGTGAATTATAGCGGTGAAAGGGAAATGTGCCCTTGGGCCATTTCTAAGTATTTTGGTGATTTAGTGTCCAACACAAGTGCCTAAGTGTTAAAAGGTGGACAAAGTACAAATCAAGTATAAAGGTATGTTTCTCAGACTTAGTACATTGTTTTAGAGACTAATGTATTGTGTCTAAGTGCTGGAAACAAGAGAAATCGAATTGGAGAAGAGATGCCCTTGTTCAGCCAAAGCCAGCTATGTCTGGTGCACCGGACTGTCCGGTGGTGTGTCCGGTGCGCCAGACTGGCTCAGGCGAACTCGCTGCTCTCGGGAAGTGATTAACGGCGTACGACTAAAATTCACCGGACTGTCCGGTGTGCATCGGACTGTCCGGTGAGCCAACGGTCGGCCGGGCCAACGGTCGGCCGCGCGATCCGCGCGAGACACGTGGCCGAGCCAACGGTCGGAAAAGGAGCACCGGACTGTCCGGTGTGCACCGGACAGTGTCCGGTGCGCCAACGGCTCCAGACCGCCAACGGTCGACTTCGCCAGATAAGGAAGGAAATCCGCACCGGACAGTGTCCGGTGGTGCACCGGACTGTCCGGTGCGCCAGGCGACAGAAGGCAAGAATTGCCTTCCTGGATTGCTCTCAACGGCTCCTAGCTGCCTTGGGGCTATAAAAGGGACCCCTAGGCGCATGGAGGAGAATACCAAGCATCCTTTGAGCATTGTTGATCACTCACACTCCATTCTTGCGCACTTGTTCGACATTCTTAGTGATTTGAGCTCCGTTCTAGTGTGAAACTTGTGATAGTCTCTTGAGCTCAAGTCTGGGTCTTGTGTGTGCGTATTTGCTGTGATCTTTGTATCTTGTGTGCGTTGTTCATCCCTCCCTTACTCAGTGCTTCTTTGTGAACATCAAAGTGTAAGGGCGAGAGGCTCCAAGTTGTGGAGATTCCTCGCGAACGGGATATAGAAAAGAAAAGCAAAACACCGTGGTATTCAAGTGGGTCTTTGGACCGCTTGAGAGGGGTTGATTGCAACCCTCGTCCGTTGGGACGCCACAACGTGGAAGTAGGCAAGTGTTGTACTTGGCCGAACCATGGGATAAACCACTGCGTCTATCTGTGTTGATTCTCTTGTGGTTATTGTGTTTCGCTAAGACTCTTCTCTAGCCACTTGGCATTACTGTGCTAACGCTTAACCAAGTTTTTGTGGCATTAAGTTCAAGTTTTACAGGATCACCTATTCACCCCCCCTCTAGGTGCTCTCAATTGGTATCAGAGCCGTTCTCTTCAAGAAAGGGACTAATCACCCGAAGAGATGGATCCTAAAGGGAAGGGGATTGTGATCAATGATAAGGAGAAGGAGTCTTTCGTCAACGAGCCTAATGATGACAAGCCTACCGACTCGGGCTCGGGCCACAAACGCAAAGATGGGAAGAAGAAGACAAGGCGCATCAAGGAAATCGTCTACTACGACGACAGCGATGAGTCCACTTCTTCCCAAAAGGACAACGACGACAACGACTACGACAAAAGAAAGACGGTTAATTCGAACTTTTCTTTCGATTACTCTCGTATTCTGCATAGCTCAAATGCACATTTGCTTTCCATCCCTCTTGGCAAACCTCCACACTTTGATGGGGAGGACTACGGATTTTGGAGTCACAAAATGCGTAGTCACCTGTTCTCTCTCCATCCAAGTATATGGGAGATTGTTGAGAATGGAATGAAATTTGATAGCTCGGATAGTCCTGTATTTATTAATGAACAGATTCATAAAAATGCACAAGCTACTACTGTGTTGTTAGCCTCTTTGTGCAGGGACGAGTATCATAAGGTGAGCGGCTTGGACAATGCCAAGCAGATCTGGGACACCCTCAAGATCTCTCATGAGGGGAACGACGTCACCTTGCTCACCAAGATGGAGTTGGTAGAGGGCGAGCTAGGGAGATTTGCAATGATAAGGGGCGAGGAGCCAACCCAAACATAAAACCGACTCAAGACCCTCATCAACAAAATAAGGAGCTACGGAAGCACGTGATGGACGGACCATGACGTCGTTCGCCTAATGCTAAGGTCCTTTACTGTACTTGATCCACATCTGGTGAACAATATTCGTGAAAATCCTAGGTACACCAAGATGTCGCCCGAAGAAGTTCTTGGGAAGTTCATGAGCGGGCGAATGATGATCAAGGAGGCGAGATACGTGGACGACGCATTGAATGGTCCAATCAATGAGCCTCAACCCTTTGCTCTCAAGGCAACAAGAAGCAAGGAGGTGCTACCTAGCAAGGTGGCACAAGTTGAGGCGGCAGGGCTAAATGATGAAGAGATGGCTCTCATCATCAAGCGCTTCAAGACGGCGCTAAAGGGTCACAAGGGGCAGCCAAGCAAGACCAAGACAAAGGGGAAGCGCTCATGCACTACACCATGACACATTATTGCCTACGGACTATCTGATGGTAAAACACCTGAATAACGTCTCACAGTCCGTCGGTAAAAAGTTTTAACGACAGATAATGTGTGTCGGCGAAAGTCCTGTCGGCAATACGCTTTACCGGCAGACATATATGTACCGACATACTATCTGTCGGCAATGTTTATGTTTTTGCCGACAGACATATCATTGCCGTCAGACATACTTTTGCCGACAGACATATATGTGTCGACGGCTTGTGTGTCGCTAAAAGTCTATATGCCGACAGATTGTCTGATGTTATTCCCTATGTGCAGTTTAAAAAAAATAATCCATGCATACAAATATATGCTAATGAAACAAATAATAAACCGATTATGATGCACATTGCAGGACAACTTGAATAATATTTAGCTCAGAATATATGAAATTTGATTAGTAAAAGAAAGAGATCAATCTTTGACTTTGAATTCCAACATATATTTGTTTAGAACACGATTCCTGTGATGAACATATAAAAATAATAGCATACACGAATTTCCTAAATTTTTGAAGTGATCGTTCAGTTCTATTACATGCAAAAGTATAAATATACATCTAGCAAACTAAAATCTCTCCATCGGCTGGGTGTTACGCCAACAGCTAGCATGCATGCGAGTAATCATTTTTTTCACACTTCAAGCAATATGATCCTTGCTTCCAGCTCCTCTTCCTACAACATAATTTGATAATATGTCAATTATTGTATCAGCAGGTCTATAAACTCCCAACAGAAAATACAAACTGAAAGTGCAATAAAGGTCTATTAATACATATATTTATGTAATGAATGCACATGATTACAAAGAAGGGAAAATATCTAATGCAAATGATGGAGAGGTGCATATATATAGTGCACATATACAATCTCAGTCATTGATCTCTGATCCAACAAATGATATATAGTGCACATATACAATCGCAGAAATGATGTACTGAACAGAACAGAACAGAACTGAGCTGAAGTGATGTACTGAAGAACTGCAACAAGAGAAGGATTGCAAAAAAAACAGAAACATGACTTTGGGAAAAAATAGCTGAGAGCAATGCCACCTAGGAGGTTTGGTATAAACCGAGTTCCTGAAGCTATTACAGATTTCAGATTCCTGTCTACTACCTGATTGCTAAAGTGTTGCATCAGCGAATGGCTTGTAACCAGAAAATTTATCAACTGAGTGGCTGAACAGAACTGAACTGATCGAACAGAACTGATGAGCAGAAATAATGTACTGATGAACAGAACTGAGCAGAAATGATGTACTGAACAGAAGAGAAATGAACAGAACTGAGCTGAAGTGATGTACTGAAGAGCTGGAGAAGGATTGTGAAAAACAGAAACAAGACTTTGGGAGAAAAATAGCTGAGAGCAATGCCACCTAGGAGGTTTCCTAAAGCACCAGCAGAAGAGCCAAACATCCAAGCAAACAATTATGATCCATTGCAAACAATTACATATTAGAGACAAGAATTGTCTACAAAATCAGAGATTGATTCAGATGCACAGTTATGCAATAGTACCATTCACTCAGTTTTTAATCCATCTCTACACTTATACACAAATATATATGAAGAAAATATTTACCTGCTGCTGCTGTAGAACCTTGGGTCAATGTTGATTTTTTGTTACGACTCATCTAAAAATACAGAACATTAGAAGCTTGTTCTATTAATTACATAAATAAAATACAAGGTTGTAGTATTACCTTGTTCGTTGGCCATGCAACGGGCATAAAAAGAGCATCTCCCATACTCTCTACACCTAAGTATGGTCGTGGTAGAGTACTTTCCCTTTTTAGCACACGAGTCACAAAAACCTGTGTAAACTCCCTTCCAAGAGGAACATCTGCAACCTTAGTGGTTGGGTCGGTTGAGATAATATTTGCTATTGCAACAGGAACTTCTGATCTCATCATAGAATATAATATGACTTCTTTACCAACCTAATAAAATATGCGAAGTAAGATTACAAAGTTCAAATAATAATGAAACATAAATATGAAGTGATAGATGAGAAATTACATGATTATCATCTGCATTTTGAGGTGATCCATGATTTCTTTGAGGTACCATTGTTGCAATGTCTCGCCTGCGACTTTGCTCTTCAATAGTATTAACATCTTCACGATTCCTTGGACGGCCCATAGTGCTTGCAACTCGCCTAGTAAGCTGCAAGTCATCTTCAACCATATTTGGTGAATGGTCATTACCATTGTAACCATGTGCCACCTCATCTGACCGATGCACCCTTGAGTTCTAAAGAAAAATAAAAAGGGAAAAAGTGTTAGTGAGATAAAGGAAACAAGCCTAATTAACAAGATAGACGGCGAACTGCTCGATATATGCTACACTGGCTAAACATATGCAATATTATATCACCTGTCGAGAATTAGACCCATGTTGTGATGGGCTTTCTATATGTTGCACCCCTTGAGCTGCTACCATCATTTGATAAATTTGATCCATTTTCTCTTTCATTTGATTCATATCCTGTCTTAAGGCTCTAACCTCTTGCTCAGACTGACTGCGAGCTTGCAATGCCATTTGAAGCTTTGTTGATATTTTCATTTGAGTTCCAGGAGTGCCTACATCTTGTGGAGTTGGTCCTAAGCCTAAACCACGAATACGACCTCTTGGTTCTTTCTCTCCAAAAACATGTGCATATAAATCACCATCTTCAATACTTCTGTCCTTCAGTTCTGGGTTCTCAGCAACAACTTCTTCAAATTTATTCTTAAGAGGACCACACATATATTATATTTTGTTCACTTATATTTTAATTATTACACAAATCAAAAATATGTGTGTACTCACAATGAATATTTCTGCTCCAGGTAGAGGCACAATATCCCCTTCTTTGTTCTTACGCGTGTGTGTTCTAACATATATTTCATCTCTTCTCGCAGGGCGTCCTTGTTGCTCGGCCTACAAGAAAACATGATTTGGTCCAGTAATTGACTAGAATTTTCATAAATTAAACTAATTATACAAACTAGTGATTATAATTTTTTTACCAGTTCATGCCCCACACGAGCATAACTCTTGCTACCAGCTGCATGCGACATAGTCAGCTTTGAACGATTATCTTTACCTCTGTTTGTACGAACCTACAACATAAATATGAATCTATCAAAACAATAATACAAATTCATTCATACAATAGTTTAATGAAGGTTTATATCTCAAAAAGCAATTCAAAACAAATCAGCATGTACCTCGGCTTCTGGAGACATCCAATAAGTTATCAACCACTCCCAATCAGATTCTTTCACCCTTTCATCCCTTTTAGCAATAAGCTCTTCAAAACTCAATGTTTCATCAAAATATTTGCTCTTTAGGTCAGCCTTAAACTCTCTCCACTTTTTTGCTGCAGATGTTATAACATAATCTATACCAGATTCATCCACTTCATAGTATTCCTGTTTCAACAAAAATGTAGTTGATTACCAAATCTACTGACAATAGGCTAAGCCAAATTATCTCACTAAATCAGATTACCTTCACTTTTGTCCATAACTCAAACTTCTTTTTAGAATCAACTAGTCTCCAATCCTCACAAGAAACCGGGATATTTTTCCTCACCAAAGTTCCTATGAAATTACCAAACTCTTTGCTGTTCCTACCAACTGGTTGTCCATATTCATTAAGGGTAATGCAGATTTTAGGCCCACCACTACTTGAATATATGTTCTTCTTCAAGGTTGGGCCCCTTCCTTTCCTTATATTTTGATGCCCAATAGGTTGCTCTGCTTATTACAGGAGATAAAACAGATGAAAACCTTTCTAGATAACTATTTTCAAAATTGCTACAATAAATTTAAAGTTTGTTTGATTTTTACCTTCATCATTGATGGGATTTTCAGATTCTTCATAACTATTTTCAGAAGTACTATCCTCGTGGTTATCATCAACAATATCCCTTTCAGTCCTTGATCGCAAAGTAGGACCATTAGTTGAAGCTGCTAATGTCCTTGTCTACACACAAAGAAATGAAAACATTACTAATCGTCAAGACATGAGGAGTACATGCCCGAGTAATAATGAGAGAATCAATAGATCTAGCATGCGAAATTGTATGTGCATGTTTAAACTAATTAAAGATCATCTAGATACAAGCAACATAGCACAAATTCAGACTTGGTCAAACTTAGAGTAGTTGAACTTAGCACAAATTCAGACTTGGTTTCTCTGCCGATTGTAAGTGTTAATGATTTCTTTGCAGAATTGATCAAACATAGAGTAGTTGAACTTAACACAAATTCAGATTCGTTATATTTCAATGACACGTATTTCTGAAGTTTCAGATTGGTTAATAACTGAATTTTAATTCAGTTCTGAAACCTGAATGGCAGCAAGTTGCCCAGTTTGGAGCTCTATGATAATTATTTTATGGAGATTTTGGTTAAGAGTTATATAGTAAAGTCAAAGTCCATATGAAGGGGAACAATGTTTATGCAAAGGGTTGACTTGTTATTGTGTAGAATTTGGAGAAAAAGGAGTGACAAAACCCTCTGTGAGACTCAGTGTGATGCTGTTTCAGATTTCTGAAACTGAATTTTCAGTGACATTGGCTGTACTTTGGGGCACTGTAACTTTTGATCCTTTCATTTTTGGTCTTGGACTGATGCAACAAACTAATAGAGCTATAGTTGGAGAATGCTTTTGGTTGAAAGGGATGGGTTTGTTGCCATGGTGATTTGTGCAATAACAAGGCTTGAATAGGGAGGTGCAGATGGTGCAGCAGGGCTGTTTCAGTCACGTTCAGAGTTTGGTTTGGAAACTGAACAAGATCATCTCATGCTGCTCGCCCTTGTTTGTGTTTATAGGCTGAGATGTGTATGGGATGGATGCCTGATGTCTAGAAGCCTCACTCCCAACTGAAAGTATCTAGTTTTGGATATTTGGTTTCTAATGCATGTCATTTGATTTATTCTTTATTTTTCCATTTTGCTACAGAATTCTCAGTCCAAAACCACAAGAATTTGCTGCACCAAGACTCTAAACTGATCACTAACACTGAAATTCAGTCTCTGCCAGATACTATTTCGAGTCTGAAAATTCAGACTACACTAACTGCGCTGAACTTCTTCAGTTCGACTGCAGAGCCAAATTCATCTTTCTTTTGCTCCCATTTTTTATAGGGACGGAGCTACCTCCCTACATCAAACTTGCACACTAATATATGTTCTTCAACTCTTCTTATAAAGATATGGCTTAATACTCCAAGGATCAAGCACTAGAGAGCTCCAAAGTTGAGCCAAACACACAATGTCTGTGTGCTGAAACAAGACTAAGTCTGAATTTCAGATTTAGCACATTGAATCTTTGAACTACTGTTACTTTGAATATCAAATATGCCATTAAGTTCTTTTCATCATCAAATATGCCATTAAGTTCTGTCAGCTGCCAGACTCCAACTTCAGAATTCTGGAATAAGGACTGAGAACCTTTGAATATCTTCCTAATTTGGTTCTTTATTTTGGATTGGATTTAATTGATAGGTTGCTTAAGTTTTTCTATCAGCCACACTTAATTTTGTTGTCTTTTTTTTTTCTCTATCTGCAAGGAAATTTTTACAAGTTTTCCTTTCGTGATTAATGGACAAAAAACTTGGTAGTTACTATTTGGGTTTATGAGCTTTTCCATTCCATCTCCCATTTGTGAAACTGGATTTGGTATTTAATTTGGTGTGCCTTGCCAGTAAGTTCCTTTCCTCTCTCTTCACATATTCAATGGGTTTATCCACTGGTACTGCCATGGACCCATAGCCTGGCCTATGATCGGACGTTAAACAAGTACTGAAGCCTGATTGGTAAGATGTTAAGCCACTGCTTTTAGTTACACCGACTGAACAAGGAAACTTGTACTTTACCTTTTGTTTTTAATATGTTTCAGTTCTGTGTTACTTAGTTAGTTGCTGTTTGTGTGCATAATGACCATAATAGACATCTGCAGCTGTGGGTGCTAATGTTAAGATAACTAATGCTAGCTGGTATTGCTTTGGATCTACAAAAGATGACATAGAAACAAGTGAAGGCAGAGTCATGGAAGTCAACTGAATGGTTCTACGATTCATATTCTATCGTGCAAATTGGAAGGCATTTTTTTTAATTTCGAAAGGCCAACAGACTGCTACTGTAGTAACTCCTCAGGATAGGGAGAAACAATGTAACTATGACCCGAAAGGGCTCTGGTTTTGAGCCATGGCAGTCACCTTCGTACTTTGCCATTGATGATGAGGAAGAGGAGGCTGCCGCTGCAGCTGAGGCGCTAAAGTTGGATGGTGAATTCGAGCTATGAGGGGTTAGCCGGTTAGGAGTTGGCATCTCCTTCGTGCCAGTGGTGATATCGGCGTTGTATGTCCCACCAGAGGACAAGTGTCATAGACTGGTATATAGTCCATATCCTTTTGTTTTTCCTTTTGAGTTGGCTACATTTTGTCTTACTGTAATTGGGTATTGACAACAACCATGTGTGTGTTAAGCAATGCAGTTTGGTTTTGCCTTAAATTTTATACACAGTCATTGAGATGAGGTCGTTCTAGATGTTCATTTTCTTTACATAGTTAAAACTGAGCTTATGATACTGAATGTACTTCTGAGTTCTGACTTGCTGAAGTTCATCTGTATACTTTCACTTTGCTCTTACGCTATAGGAACCCCCTACTTTTAAGGGTCCAGATACATGTTGGCTTAATATTCAAATGTGACTTTTCCTATATTTTCTATGTCACTCAGGGAAAAAACAAAGATTCTGTTGCCACAGAATCGCCTACAAGGAGTTGTAGATGCTGTTTAGTTGTGTAATTTGCATTAGTGCCTGTTTGGAACAATGGGGATTGCTCCACAAACTTTTATGATTCACAAGGACTTGAAATTTGGATCCCAGTTCCCCAATTCCAAACTGTTTTATTATTATTTTTTCATCTATTGCTGACTTGAAGTTGGTCTGGGCTTTGTATAAAATCATCTCTTATTGTACATATGATGGGAATTGAATGTTCCAAATCCTTCTCTTTTGACCCTATGACCCTGGAATTCTCCTTCATCCTTCTATTAGTGGTCAGGTACTCAGGTATCTCTTCAGTACCTGATCATTTGACTGGACTGGATGCCTCTTTTACAATGTCTGAGATTGTTTTTTTTTCTCGAAACACGCAGGAGAGCTGCATTGAATCTTTGGTACAATGTCTGTGTGCTGAAACAAGACTAAGTCTGAATTTCAGATTTAGCACATTGAATCTTTGAACTACTGTTACTGTCAGTTCCAACTGGTTTTAGTGGCATTACCCTTAATCCAACTTGCACACCAAAGTATGGTCTTCCACTTTGGTACAGCACTCACAGCCCAGAACTACATGGATCAGCCCTTAAGGAGTATCCCAAATCTGCTTCAGACTGAAAAATCAGCAGGACTGAATTTAAGTCTGATTTTCCAAACTGAACACTACATCTTTAGACTCCTTTTTATACCAATTCCATATAAATTTAGAGCTTCAACACTTAATAAAAGTTGTTCTCCTATAGTTAATCTACAAGTTTACTATAGCAACCTTTTGCCAAAACCCCCCAGATTAAATCATACAGGGGTCCAGAAATAGGTAAAGCAAACTGTTTTTAGCTGAACCAAAACTGTATCAAGTTGGAAATCTGCAATTTACTCCAAATTTCTCTTCAAAACTTGAAAATCTCAACACATGAAATTTGCTTGGTTTTGGAAACTCTATAACTGTACTATTAAATTAAATGTAAAAAAACATGAACTTATTAAATAGGGAAATATATTAACCTTATGTTTCTTATTGGCTCGATGTGATCCATTTCCTTCTTCATTAACCATAGTACTAGGTACATGGAGATTAAGAGATCTCATCCTCTTCATATTTTCTTTTATGTTGGCAGCCCTTTGTAGTTCATATTCATTGACCTCCGTTTCTTTACCCATTCCTCTTCCTCTTACAAACTTTCCTCCTGAATCAAGACATAAAGAGATTACAATCAAGACAAAGAGATTACAACGTAAAATGAAACATTTTTGCGTAAACAGATATAAACATATCTTACTTGCTAGGTTGGTTTTCGGCAATCATTATTCCATCTATATCAGTCCTAACACAACTACCACCAATAGATACATTAACTTGTGTGTTTGCATCCAAATCTGGCAAGAAAGAACCTATTTCTGTACTATTGTCTAGCCTTTCTTCCATATCATACATGTCACGTTGTTTTGACTTTAAAACAGCAAACCAATCAGCATCAATAGGATCTTGCACATAGTAAACTTGAGTTGCCTGAGATGCAAAAATAAATGGCTCATCTAATTCCTTGTCACCGGTATTGAATAAATGCTTGAAGTTGACCATTGTCACCCCAAACTTGTCTATTTTGACCCATTTGTCTCATACTTGGTTATCAATCCAATCACATTTGAACAATACTATTTTTCCCTGGTGATGGTAGTTCAGCTCAAGAATGTCTTTTATAACACCATAATAAGTTTTGCTCATTGATACTGGGTTATTATTGTTTGTCCCATCAAAACTTGTTGCATGTGCAACTAGGGCTACACCACTACACTGCACTGACCTACCCACATCATAAGAATGTGTATGGAAATTTATCCCATTTATAGAATAACTATCATAAGAATGTGCAACCATGTTAGGCTCCTTAGCTAATATTGTTATCTCCTCAGGTACTTCCTCACTCGTTGTTTCCACCTGATGATTTTGAAGATTGTTATTGTACTAAAAAAATAATGTGGAACTATATTCTATATAAACATTTTCCTAGATACTTACATGTGACTTAAACCACTCGTGAAAAGTCTCATAGTGTAAACGACTGATAGCTCTTTGATTTTGATGACCAGCAGAGTAAAGGTATTCTATATGTTTCCTAAACAAACATTATAATTTAGTAATCATGAAATAAATGGATGATATTGATTATAAAATATAATGTTCAACTTACTTCAAGTAAGGCTCTATATGGTCATAGTTGAACAAGACATATCTATGTGCTTGAAGCCATGTTTTGTGGTCTAATGTGACACTACGCTTACCAACCAATCCACGACCTATGTTATGGAAGAAAGGGGTGGTATTGATTAAATCAACATCCAAGCCATCATCATTTCTTTTTTTCCGGTTAAATCTAGTTTCACAATGTAAATAGCGAGAACAGAATGTGAGACTCTCATCAAATAGATAACTTTCTGCAATTGACCCTTCTGGGTGACTCCTAGTGCGAACATGGCCCTTACATCTCATTAAAAACCTATAAAGGAGAAATGGCATATATGTTAAACCTCCCTTTGAGTAAAACTAAGTTTAATTTATTTCTAAAATATATCAAAATTTACCTCTCCACTGGGTACATATTACGAAATTGAACAGGGCCAGCAATTCTGACTTGAGTAGGGAGATGAACCATTAAGTGTACCATAATATCAAAAAAGGATGGCAAGAATATAGTCTCAAGAATGCTTAGAGTCTCAGCTATTTCTGACTCTAGCTTATGCATATCGCTTATACGAATAACTGGCGAATAGATTTGCTTGAAAAAATTGCTCACACGAATCAGTGCAGCACTAACTATTTCTGGTAAAATCCTTCTCACAGCAAGTGGGAGTAAATACTGTAACAGAACATGGTTATCATGGCTCTTTAGCCCAACAAGCTTCTTCTCCTTCACATCCACATTGTTTCTTATATCTGATGCATATCCATCTGGAAATTTTACTCCTTTCAATACCTCACAAAATAACGTCTTCTCAGATGCACTCATTGTATATGATGCTGGTGGTAAATATAACTTGTCACCCACTGGAATAGGATGAAGCTCAGTTCGAATGCCTAGGGACTGAAGATCCAAACGATATTTCAAGTTATCCTTGGACTTCCGTTGAATGCCTAGGAGGGTGTTGACAATGTTATCACACACATTCTTCTCGATATGCATGACATCTAAATTATGTCGTAACATTAAATCCTTCCAATATGGAAGCCTAAAAAAAATAGACCTCCTTTTCCATATGATAGGAGGCTCCCCTTCCTTCTTTTTTGCTTTCTTTTTATGTTGGCAACCTTTCCCATGCATTGTGTGCATATTCTCTGTTTGCAATAAAACTTCCTCTCCAGAAAGTGGTCTAGGCGCTGGCCTGTCCTCAACTTTACCATCAAACGAATCTAGATCAAATCTATATGGATGGTTTGGGCCCAGGAATCTACGGTGTCCCATATAACAATTTTTTGTACCTTGTTTCAATCGTAGAGAACATGTATATGAGTGGCATTCAATACATGCTACTTCACCTGATGTAGTACATGCTGCAATGTACCCTAGGCCTGGATAATCAGATATGGTCCATATTATTGCAGCACGTAATTGAAAATACTCATGCTTTGCAGAATCATATGTTCTCACCCCTTCAACAAACATATCTAGCAGATCATCAATTAGTGGCTCAAAATAAACATCTATATCACTACCAGGAGATCTACGGCCTGGAATGAGCAATGAGATAATGAAATTCGTTTGCTTCATACACAACCATGGTGCAAAGTTATATGGGATGAGAATAACAGGCCAAATGCTATAACTAACATTCATGGACCTAAACGGATTAAAACCATCTGTAGCTAAAGCAAGTCTAATGTTGCGACTGTCAGAAGCAAACACTGGGTGCTTTTGGTCAAAATCCTTCCAGAGAGGTGAATCTGCAGGATGCCTTAGTAATCCATCTTGTATACGCTCCTCATCATGCCACCTCATGTCACTTGCTATCTTAGATGACAGAAATAACCTCTGAAACCTTCTTTTTATTGGAAAATAACGAAGAACTTTGCATGGAACCTTGTGTACACGTTTTCCATTTAAACTTATCCTTTTTGATTTCCAGCGTGACCTTTCACATGTGGGACATGCATCATACTTAGCATACTCCTTCCTAAACAAAATACAATCATTTTCACATGCATCAATTTTGATATACCCGAGTCCTAGACACTTAATTACTTTCTTTGCTTCATTGAAATTTTTTGGTAATGCCAAGCCATCAGGGAAAGCCTCCATTAGTAGATCTAGTAGCATATCAAAACTTTTATCTGTCCACCCTCCAAGCAATTTCAAGTGAAGAATTCTAATTAAGAAATGCAACTTTGAGAACTTCTTACACCCTGGGTATAGGTCTTGGGTATTATCTATCGCTAACTGATTGATGGCTTCTAAATCTACATCAGTTTCATCTAAACCATCAGATACTTCAAAATCCCCTTTATCATCTAGACCACCAGCTAAGTCATGAACCAAATTGGCTATGTCATCTTCGTCTGAATTGTTTACAGCCTCTGTATCAGTGTAGTCATGACTATTAATAGGCACAGAGTCTCTTTCCCCATGATAAGTCCACCTTTTGTATCCCTCTTGAAAGCCATCACATATCAAGTGCGAACGAACTTCATTTTCATCTTTCCATAGAGAATTAACACATTTTCTACATGGACATAGAATTTTGTTTCCGCTTATAGAATTGCTAAACGCAAACTCAATAAATCCAACTACCCCATCTATGTAGACCTTCGTGTGCCTATAAATATTAGGTACAAAAACGATATGTTGATCAAAGGTGATTACTACAAAATAATGGTTTATAGTACATTGTTAGAAATATACCTAGGTTCATTCATCCACCTTTTATCCATGTTGTACCTTAACAAATAGTGGGTGAAATGTACCCTTCCTAGCCTCAAAGTAGAGGTGGAAAAAGGGGAATCGTTACAAGTATTAAAGATAAAAGCTAAATTAATTACTTTTTTCCCAGTTTAGATAGTTCTGATCAACAGAAGATGAAAAAGTTAAGGCTAGAGATTACCACTGACCAATGGCTATCGTTCAGGCGTCGTGCACCACTGAATTTATTGTCGCCGGCTGTCTGTCCACAATACTTGCCAGCAGATTTCTCAACACAAAACTGATCTTTGGCTATGCTCCTTATTCCAATAGATATATGCACCCATACCAGAAAAAGAACATAAAAATATTTTCAAATTTGAACTTAAAAATATTTTCAAATAAGGATCAGATAGTTCATGAAGACACATGTGAATGTTTTCTGCACAAAAAACTCTTTAACACTTTAGTTTGTTGTGCATTCGTACTTTTGTGCCTTAGAATAATATGGATCGATTAGTCGATCAGACATCCTAATCATCCAAGACTCTAGAAACCGACCAACCTATATAATACGCCCATCTGCTATGGTGTTGCGGTGGACATGGATTCAAACACTGAACCGCGAGTGGAGTAGGAATTGCAGGCCGACAAACAAGCAATAGCCATACGCCCATACGTCCATGAACCTATCTTGTTAGGTCGAGATATTGTTGGTGGGACTAATGGCAGAGCCACTACTCAGACACCCTATAGGACTGCTAGGTGGCAAAGTGTAAAGATTATATTTAAGAAGGAACAATATAAATATTTTTGTATATATAATAAATATTACTCGGGCCCTAAAAGCTTCTGGCTCTAGTATTGGATGGGACGGTGCTGGGACCTAGGACGATGGAGCTCCAAAAGAAACAGGTTAGGATGGCATGTGTTGTTCCGATATTGCAAGCGCAGAGCCAACTTCTTTCATCTAAGAAAGATAGAGATAGGGAAACAAAGCTTCTACCATATAGGAGGAACTGTGAGGACTAAGGATGATCAGAAGAACATTTCTGGACACTGGATGATGTAGCTAGCATTGCCACCATGTTAGTGACGAGTCCTAAACAACGCTATTATTAAACTCACTATCGTACCTTTCTAGAAATTTAATCTGATAGTACATATTTCAGTATTTTGATTATACGGAATGATTTGTGCATTTAGCCTCCAGGACTTATAAATTGGACTGCTTGAAATGTTCCTGTATTACATGATTTTTGTGACAGTGTGATCCTTTGTAGTAGCATTAGATAGGGAATTCGTTTGATTTGTAGGCACGAAATTGCAACGATAGTACTTGGAATATCTGCAATTATCTGTTTTGAGGTCTGTCTTAATTAACTCAGTTCTAAATAAGATTAGTTGCTAGTACTTGGAATATCTGCAACTGCAACTCTACCTCTGAACTCAGTGGCGGGGCTAGGATCTTTCTAAGGGTAGGGCCAGATATAACACTAAAAAAAATTGTACCTCTTAAAAAGTTTAAACAATACAAATGCATAAATAATGGCACATATAAACTTCATTTGAATAAAATAATTGCAATGTAACGTAAAATTGACTTATATAAGTGGTTACCTAATTAAGAAAAGATAGATCCTCATCTTAATGATCAATTAATCCATTGTTTTGGTCTAACAACAATCAACACAGACCAACTAGGAATGGGAGAACGTGGCTCACCAGTCACAGGCAGAGTAGCGGAGTCGTCCTGGTTGCGCGCCGGTGCAGTGCACACCTGCTCGACGGCTTGCCTCGCCGCACGCACTAGCGGCCGCGCGGGCCCTGCCACCCTGGTTACCTAGGGTTTACTCGGACGCGGCGGCGCGGTGTTTAGTTTTTGACGGCGGGTTGAAGGAGTAGTCTCGCGTGGGAGGACTGGGAGACGCACGCGCGCGCGTATAGGAAAAGAGAGGGGACTGGGAGACGCACGCGTATAGGAAAAGAGAGATACAGGGATCGGAATTAGTTATGTTTATTTATTAATTAGTTATAGATGCGTACGCTGTATATATTTATTTATAAATTAGCTATACAATACGTACTTAATCGAAAAGAGAGATCCTAGCTATACCATGCGTACATTATTAGGATCACATTTGCCTGAGATACGCCCAACTTAGCTTGCTACTGTAAACTAACGAGTAAAATATTGAGTAGGTAATATACCAAAAGTAAATCAAATAATTCTAAATAGCGCATCGGAGATGTTTTTTATCTTTTTAATTTGCCAAGGGTCTCACGAGTTCGATTCCTCACATCCATTTGCCGACAAATGATCTGATGCGAATTTTTTCCGACAGACGTTGCGCCACCGATAATCATTTATACCGACAGATGGACTATCACAATAGATCAACAATATTGCCGACAGATTGGCAAACGCCAATCCCATAACTACCGACAAATGGTGCGATGGTAATATTTTGCGACAGACAGACTGTCGCCAAAAGTCTATTTTTACCGTCAGATGTTTGACGCTAATTTTGTGTCATGGTGTAGTGATGCTTCAAGTGTGGTAAGATTGGTCATTTTATTGCTAACTGCCCCGATAATGATAGTGACCAGGAACAGGGGAACAAGAGGGAGAAGAAGAAGGCATACAAAAAGGCTAAGGGTGAGGCACACCTTGGCAAGGAGTGGGACTCGGATTGTTTGTCATCCGACTCCGACAATGAAGGACTCGCCGTCACCGCCTTCAACAAGTCATCCCTCTTCCCCAACGAGCGCCACACATGCCTCATGGCGAAGGAGAAGAAGGTATGTACTCGAAACAATGCCACTTATGATTCTTCTAGTGATGATGAGTCCAGTGATGAAGAAATAGATTACTCTAGTTTGTTCAAGGGATTGGATAGAACTAAAATAGATAAGATTAATGAATTGATTGATGCCTTGAATGAAAAGGATAGACTTTTAGAGAAACAAGAGGACCTTTTATATGAAGAGCATGACAAATTTGTAGAGGCACAAAAATCTCATGCTTTAGAAGTTAAAAGAAATGAAATGCTTTCTTGTGAACTATCTTCTTGCCATGAGACAATTTCTAGCTTAAGAAGCATAAAAGATGATTTGAATGCTAAGCTAGAAATAGCTAGTAAATCTAACTCTTGTGTAGAACATGTTATGATTTGCAATGGGTGTAAAGATTTTGACATTGATGCCTGTAGTGAACACCTAGTTTCAATTTCCAAATTGAATGATGAATTGGCTAGTCTTAATGACCAACTTAAGACTAGCAAGAATGAATTTGATAAGCTAAAATTTGCAAGGGATGCCTACACGATTGGTAGACACCCCTCAATTAAGGATGGACTTGGCTTCAAGAGGGAAGCCAAGGACTTAACAAGCCATAAGGCTCCCATCTCCATCAAGGAGAAAGGGAAGGCCCCTATGGCAAATAGTGTGCAAAAGAACCATGCTTTCTTATACAATGATAGGAAATATTCTAGGAATGTTCAATGCAATAAAGTTGTTTCATATGCTATGACTGCTTCTAGTTCCCATATTGTGCATGATAGAAATTTAGCGAGGAGAAATGTTATTAATCACATGCCTAGAAGAAATGTTGTTCATGTTTCTAGGAAAACAAGTAGTGAACCTTCTACAATTTATCATGCTTTAAATGCTTCCTTTGCTATTTGTAGAAAGGATAGGAAGATAGTTGCTATAAAATTAGGGGCAAAATGCAAGGGAGACAAAACTTGCATTTGGGTCCCTAAGGATATTTGTACTAACCTTGTAGGACCCAACATGAGTTGGGTACCTAAGACCCAAGCCTAAATTTGCCTTGCAGGTTTATGCATCCGGGGGCTCTAGCTGGATTATCGACAGCGGATGCACAAACCATATGACGGGGGAGAAGAAGATGTTCACCTCCTACGTTAAATACAAGGATTCCCAAGATTCAGTAATATTCGGTGATGGGAATCAAGGCAAGGTAAAAGGGTTAGGTAAAATTGCTATTTCATCCGAGCACTCTATATCTAACGTGTTTTTAGTTGAGTCTCTTGGATATAATTTGTTATCTGTTAGTCAATTATGCAATATGGGATATAATTATCTATTCACAAATGTAGATGTGTCTGTCTTTAGAAGAAGTGATGGTTCATTAGCTTTTAAGGGTCTATTAGACGGCAAACTTTATTTAGTTGATTTTGCAAAAGAGGAGGTCGGTCTAGATGCATGCTTAATTGCTAAGACCAGCATGGGCTGGCTGTGGCATCGCCGCTTAGCACATGTGGGGATGAAGAACCTTCACAAGCTTCTAAAGGGAGAACATGTGATAGGTCTAACCAATGTTACTTTCGAAAAAGATAGACCTTGTGCAGCTTGTCAAGCATGTAAACAAGTGGGAGGAGCGCATCACAGCAAGAATGTGATGACCACATCAAGACCTCTAGAGCTGCTACATATGGACCTCTTCGGACCCGTCGCCTATCTAAGCATAGGAGGAAGTAAGTATGGACTAGTTATTGTTGATGACTTTTCCCGCTTCACTTGGGTATTCTTTTTGCAGAATAAATCTGAAACCTAAGGGACCCTCAAGCGCTTCCTAAGGAGAGCTCAAAACGAGTTTGAGCTCAAGGTGAAGAAGATAAGGAGCGACAATGGGTCCGAGTTCAAGAACCTTCAAGTGGAGGATTACCTTGAGGAGGAAGGGATCAAGCACGAGTTCTTCGCTCCCTACACACCACAGCAAAATGGTGTGGTAGAGAGGAAGAACAGGATGCTTATAGACATGGCGAGGACGATGCTTGGAGAGTTCAAGACCCCCGAGCGCTTTTGGTCGGAAGTCGTGAACACGGCTTGCCACGCCATCAACAGGGTCTACCTTCATCGCCTCCTCAAGAAGACATCATACGAGCTACTAACCGGCAACAAACCCAATGTTTCGTATTTCCGAGTTTTTGGGAGTAAATGCTACATTCTAGTGAAGAAGGGTAGGAATTCCAAATTTGCTCCCAAAGCCGTAGAAGGGTTTTTGTTAGGTTATGACTCAAATACAAAGGCGTATAGGGTCTTCAACAAATCATCGGGTTTGGTTGAAGTCTCTAGCGACGTTGTATTTGATGAGACTAATGGTTCTCCAAGAGAGCAAGTTGTTGATCTTGATGATGTAGATGAAGAAGAAGTTCCAACGGCCGCAATACGCACCATGGCGATTGGAGATGTGCGGCCACAAGAACAAGATGAACGAGATCAACCTTCTTCCTCAACAATGGTGCATCCCCCAACTCAAGATGATGAACAGGAGGCATGTGATCAAGGGGGAGCACAAGATGATCATGTAATGGAGGAGGAAGCGCAACCGGCACCTCCAACCCAAGTTCGAGCGATGATTCAAAGGGATCATCCCGTCGACCAAATTTTGGGTGATATTAGCAAGGGAGTAACTACTCGATCTCGATTAGTTAATTTTTGTGAGCATTACTCTTTTGTCTCTTCTATTGAGCCTTTCAGGGTAGAGGAGGCCTTGCTAGATCCGGACTGGGTGTTGGCCATGCAAGAGGAGCTCAACAACTTCAAGAGGAATGAAGTTTGGACACTGGTGCCTCGTACCAAGCAAAATGTTGTGGGAACCAAGTGGGTGTTCCGCAACAAACAAGACGAGCACGGAGTGGTGACAAGGAACAAGGCACGACTTGTGGCAAAAGGTTATGCCCAAGTCGCAGGTTTGGACTTTGAGGAGACTTTTGCTCCTGTGGCTAGGCTAGAGTCCATTCGTATTTTGTTAGCATATGCCGCTCACCATTCTTTCAGGTTGTTCCAAATGGATGTGAAGAGCGCTTTCCTCAACGGGCCAATCAAGGAGGAGGTGTACGTGGAGCAACCCCCTGGCTTCAAGGATGAACGGTACCCCGACCACGTGTGTAAGCTCTCTAAGGCGCTCTATGGACTTAAGCAAGCCCCAAGAGCATGGTATGAATGCCTTAGAGACTTTTAATTGCTAATGATTTCAAGGTTGGGAAAGCCGATCCAACTCTTTTTACTAAGACTTGTGACGGTGATCTTTTTGTGTGCCAAATTTATGTCGATGACATAATATTTGGTTCTACTAACCAAAGTCTTGTGAAGAGTTTAGCAAGGTGATGACTCAAAAATTCGAGATGTCGATGATGGGCGAGTTAAGCTACTTCCTTGGGTTCCAAGTGAAGCAACTCAAGGATGGGACCTTCATCTCCCAAACGAAGTACACACAAGATTTGATCAAGAGGTTTGGGATGAAGGACGCCAAGCTCGCAAAGACTCCAATGGGAACCGACGGACACACCGACCTCAATAAAGGAGGTAAGTCTGTTGATCAAAAGGCATACCGGTCTATGATAGGGTCTTTACTTTATTTATGTGCTAGTAAACCGGATATTATGCTTAGTGTATGCATGTGTGCTAGATTTCAATCCGATCCAAGGGAATGTCACTTAGTGGCGGTGAAGCGAATTCTTAGATATTTAGTCGCTATGCCTTGCTTCGGGATCTGGTATCCAAAGGGGTCTACCTTTGACTTGATTGGATATTCAGACTCCGACTATGCTGGATGTAAGGTCGATAGGAAGAGCACATCGGAGACGTGCCAATTCTTAGGAAGGTCCCTGGTGTCATGGAGTTCTAAGAAACAAACTTCTGTTGCCCTATCCACCGCTGAGGCCGAGTACGTTGCCGCAGGACAGTGTTGCGCGCAACTACTTTGGATGAGGCAAACCCTCAGGGACTTTGGCTACAATTTGAGCAAAGTCCCACTCCTATGTGATAATGAGAGTGCTATCCGCATGGCGGATAATCCTGTTGAACACAGCCGCACAAAGCACATAGACATCCGGCATCACTTTTTGAGAGACCACCAGCAAAAGGGAGATATCGAAGTGTTTCATGTTAGCTTCGAGAACCAGCTTGCCGATATCTTTACCAAGCCTTTAGATGAGCAAACCTTTTGCAAGTTGCGTAGTGAGCTAAATGTCTTAGATTCGCGGAACTTGGATTGATTTATAGCATACATGTGTTTATGCCTTTAATCATGTTCCTTATGCATTTTGTTGTTTACTTATTGTGCTCAAGTTGTACAAGCACTCCCCGGACCTTACAAGTCCATTTGCAATTGATGCACAAATTTAGGGGGAGATGTGCTACAACCTGACCTTTTGAGACTAACTGTGTGCTTGAGTTTGCTTAATTTAGTCTCAAAGGTGGTTTGAAAGGGAAAAGGTGGACTTGGACCATGCAAGACTTCCACTACACTCTGATGAAAGAGTAACTTCTTCCAAGTTCATCTCTATACTCTTATTGCCTTTTAACTCTTAGTTGAAGATTTTTGGTGAGGCAATGGGGTTAAAGGGCCAAAATTGATCCCGTTTTGGTGCTTGATGCCAAAGGGGGAGAAAATAAGGCCAAAGCAATAAATGGATCAGCTACCACTTGTGAATATTGAAAATAGTAGAGTTAGAGTTTGTGTTTGTCAAAATACTCTTATTTGCCTCTTATTGTCAAAAGTTGGTCTCTTGTGGGGAGAAGGTTTAATTATGGGAAAAAGGGGGAGTTTTTGAATCCTTAATCAATTTCTCGTAAAATATCTCTCTTTATGTTTCAACATGTGTGTTTGACTTAGAGATAGGAAATTGAGATTGATCTGCAAAAACAAACCAAGTGGTGGCAAAGAATGATCCATATATGTCAAATTTGAATCAAAACAATTTTGAGTTCTTATTTGAATTGATTTTGCACTTGTTCTACTTGCTTTATGTTGTGTTGGCATAAATCACCAAAAAGGGGGAGATTGAGAGGGAAATGTGCCCTTGGGCCATTTCTAAGTATTTTGGTGATTTAGTGTCCAACACAAGTGCCTAAGTGTTAAAAGGTGGACAAAGTACAAATCAAGTATAAAGGTATGTTTCTCAGACTTAGTACATTGTTTTAGAGACTAATGTATTGTGTCTAAGTGCTGGAAATAGGAGAAATCGAATTGGAGAAGAGATGCCCTTGTTCAGCCAAAGCCAGCTCTGTCTGGGTGCACCGGATTGTCCGGTGGTGCACCGGACAGTGTCCGGTGCGCCAGACTGGCTCAGGCAAACTCGCTGCTCTCGGGAAGTGATTAATGGCGTACGGCTAAAATTCACCGGACTGTCCGGTGTGCACCGGACTGTCCGGTGAGCCAACGGTCGGCCGCGCGATCCGCGCGAGACACGTGGCCGAGCCAACGGTCGGAAAAGGAGCACCAGACTGTCCGGTGCGCCAACGGCTCCAGATCGCCAACGGTCGGCTTCGCCAGATAAGGAAGGAAATCCGCACCGGACAGTGTCCGGTGGTGCACCGGACTGTCCGGTGCGCCAGGCGACAGAAGGCAAGAATTGCCTTCCTGGATTGCTCTCAACGGCTCCTAGCTGCCTTGGGGTTATAAAAGGGACCCCTAGGCGCATGGAGGAGAATACCAAGCATCCTTTGGGCATTGTTGATCACTCACACTCCATTCTTGCGCACTTGTTCGACATTCTTAGTGATTTGAGCTCCCTTCTAGTGTGAAACTTGTGATAGTCTCTTGAGCTCAAGTCTGGGTCTTGTGTGTGCGTATTTGCTGTGATCTTTGTGTCTTGTGTGCGTTTCTCATCCCTCCCTTACTCAGTGCTTCTTTGTGAACATCAAAGTGTAAGGGCGAGAGGCTCCAAGTTGTGGAGATTCCTCGCGAACGGGATATAGAAAAGAAAAGCAAAACACCGTGGTATTCAAGTGGGTCTTTGGACCGCTTGAGAGGGGTTGATTGCAACCCTCGTCCGTTGGGACGCCACAACGTGGAAGTAGGCAAGTGTTGTACTTGGCCGAACCACGGGATAAACCACTGCGTCTATCTGTGTTGATTCTCTTGTGGTTATTGTGTTTCGCTAAGACTCTTCTCTAGCCACTTGGCATTACTGTGCTAACGCTTAACCAAGTTTTTGTGGCATTAAGTTCAAGTTTTACAGGATCACCTATTCACCCCCCCCCCCCTCTAGGTGCTCTCAAGCGGAGCGGCCTCCAGAATTCCCGAAGGTGAGCAGTTCGGAGTTGAAGTCCCTGGTGCACCGGACACTGTCCGGTGGCACACCGGACAGTCCGGTGTGCCAGACTAGGGCACCCTTCGGCTGACATTTGCTCTCTATATTTGAATCCTTTCTCGGTCTTTTTATTGGTTTTTTGTGAACCTTTGGCACCTGTAGAACTCATGATCTAGAGCAAACTAGTTAGTCCAATTATTTGTGTTGGGCATTTCAACCACCAAAATCAATTTGGGAAAAGGTGTAAGCCTATTTCCCTTTCACCCTCCAACTCAAGTCCGAGCGATGATCCAAAGAAATCACCCCGTCGATCAGATTCTGGGTGACATAAGCAAGGGAGTAACAACTCGCTCATGTTTAGCTAATTTTTGTGAGCATTACTCGTTTGTCTCTTCTATTGAGCCTTTCAGGGTAGAAGAGGCCTTGCAGGATCCGGACTGGGTGTTGGCCATGCAGGAAGAGCTCAACAACTTCAAGAGAAATGAAGTTTGGAGTCTGGTGCCACGTCCCAAGCAAAATGTTGTGGGAACCAAGTGGGTGTTCCGCAACAAGCAAGACGAGCATGGGGTGGTGACAAGAAACAAGGCTCGACTTGTGGCAAAAGGCTATGCCCAAGTCGCAGGTTTGGATTTCGAGGAGACTTTTGCTCCTGTGGCTAGGCTAGAGTCTATTCGAATTTTATTAGCCTATGCCGCTCACCACTATTTTTGGCTATTTTAAATGGATGTGAAGAGCGCATTCCTCAATGGGCCAATAAAGGAGGAGGTATACGTGGAACAACCCCCTGGCTTTGAGGATGACAGGTACCCCGACCATGTGTTCAAGCTCTCTAAGGCGCTCTATGGACTTAAGCAAGCCCCAAGAGCATGGTATGAATGCCTTAGAGATTTCTTAATTGCTAATGCTTTCAAGGTTGGGAAAGCTGATCCCACTCTTTTTACAAAGACTTGTGATGGTGATCTTTTTGTGTGCCAAATTTATGTCGATGACATAATATTTGGTTCTACTAACCAAAAATCTTGTGAGGAGTTTAGCAGGGTGATGAATCAAAAGTTTGAGATGTCGATGATGGGTGAGTTGAACTACTTCCTTGGGTTCCAAGTGAAGCAACTCAAGGATGGCACCTTCATCTCCCAAACGAAGTACACTCAAGATCTTCTCAAGAGGTTTGGGATGAAGGACGCCAAGCCCGCGAAGACACCGATGGGAACCGACGGGCATGTCGACCTCAACAAAGGAGGTAAGTCAGTTGATCAAAAGGCATACCGGTCTATGATAGGGTCATTACTTTATTTATGTGCTAGTAGATCGGACATTATGCTAAGTGTATGCATGTGTGCTAGATATCAATCCGACCCCAAGGAATGTCACCTTGTGGCCGTTAAGTGAATTCTTAGATATTTAGTTTCTATGCCTTGCTTCGGGATCTGGTATCCAAAGGGGTCTACCTTTGACTTGATTGGATATTTAGACTTCGATTATGCTGGATGCAAGGTTGATAGGAAGAGTACATCAGGACCGTGCCAATTTCTAGGAAGATCCCTGGTGTCTTGGAGTTCAAAGAAACAAACATCCGTTGCCCTATCCACCACTAAGGCCGAGTTTTCAGCCACACTTCAAGGCATCCAAGTTTTCAGCCAACACATTCAATACAAGAGCTCTAGACTTCACTCCAAGACACAAAAGCAAAGATCAAATCCTCTCCAAGTCCCAAACACATTCCAAAGATTTAGTGGCTTGCGAGAGAGAGAGAGAGACCTTTGTGTTCATTTGAGTTCTTGTCGCTTGGATCGCTTTTCTTCTTCCCATTTCTTGTTCCTAAGACATTTGTAATCAAAGCAAGAGACACCAATTGTGTGGTGGTCCTTGTGGGGACTAAGTGTCCCAATTGATTGAGGAGAAAAGCTCACTCGGTCTAAGTGACCGTTTGAGAGAGGGAAAGGGTAGAAAGAGACCCGGTCTTTGTGACCACCTCAACGGGGAGTAGGTTTGCAAGAACCGAACCTCAGTAAAACAAATCACCGTGTCACACTCTTCATTCACTTGTGATTTGTTTTCTCCCTCTCTTTCGGACTCGACTATATTTCTAACGCTAACCACGGCTTGTAGTTGTGCTTAAAGTTTATAAATTTTAGATTTGCCTATTCACCCCCTCTAGGCGACTTTCAATTGGTATCAGAGCCCGGTACTTCATTAGAGCCTAACCGCTCGAAGTGATGTCGGGAGCTCACACTAAGAAGGAGATGGTGACCGGCGAGAAGCCCACCACAAGCCACGAGAAAGCTCCATCGGGAGAGTCCGACAACAAGAAGAGGGAGGAATCACCTCCCCGCGTCAAGTCGCACCGGAGTGGCGACAAGAAGAAGATAATGAAGAAAGTGGTCTACTACGAGACCGATTCTTCGTCTCCTTCCACCTCCGGCTCCGACACGCCGTCCGTCACTTCTAAGTGCCATGAGCGCAAGAAGTTTAGTAAGATCCCCTTATGCTATCCTCGCATTTCCAAACGCACTCCTTTACTTTCCGTCCCACTAGGCAAACCACCGGTTTTTTACGGTGAAGATTATTGTATGTGGAGTGATAAAATTAGGCACCATCTAACCTCACTCCACGCTAGCATTTGGAACATTGTTGAATTTGGAGCGCAGGAACCATCCGTGGGGGATGAAGGCTATGATTCGGACGAGGTAGCCCAAATCCAGCACTTCAACTCCCAAGCCACTACTATACTCCTCGCCTCTCTAAGTCGAGAAGAGTATAATAAGGTGCAAGGGTTGAAGAGTGCCAAAGAGATTTGGGACGTGCTCAAGACCGCGCACGAAGGAGATGAGGTGACCAAGATCACCAAGCGGGAAACGATCGAGGGGGAGCTCGGTCAATTTATGCTCAACCAAGGAGAGGAGCCACAAGCCATGTACAATCGGCTAAAGACCTTGGTGAACCAAGTGCGCAACCTCGGGAGCACCAAATGGGATGATCATGAAATGGTCAAGGTTATTCTAAGATCACTTGTATTTCTTAATCCTACACAAGTTCAATTAATTCGTGGTGATCCTAGATACAAGCTAATGTCTCCCGAGGAGGTTATAGGGAAGTTTGTGAGCTTTGAGTTGATGATCAAAGGATCCAAACAAATCATCGAGCGAGGCGCCACCTCCACACCCGAGGTGCAACCCATCGCATTCAAAGCGACGGAGGAGAAGAAAGAAGAGTCTACGTCAAGTAGGCTCCCCATCGACGCCTCCAAGCTCGACAATGAGGAGATAGCCTTAATCATCAAAAGCTTTCGCCAAATCCTCAAGCAAAGGAAGGGGAGAGACTACAAGTCCTGTTCCAAGAAGGTTTGCTACAAATGTGGTAAGCCAGGTCACTTTATTGCTAAATGTCCATTATCAAGTGATAGTGACAGGGGCGACGACAAGAGGGGAAAGAAGAAGGAGAAGAAGAGATACTACAAGAAGAAGGGCGGTGATGTCCATGTTTGCCGTGAGTGGGACTCCGATGAGAGCTCCACCAACTCCTCCTCCGACAAGGACGCCGCAGACATCGCCATCAACAAGGGTCTTCTCTTCCCCAACGTCGGCCACAAGTATCTCATGGCAAAAGACGGTAAAAAGAAGGTAAAATCTAGAGCCTCCACTAAATATGCAACATCTAGTGATGAGGAAAACTCTAGTGATGATGAAGATAATTTGTTTGCCCTTTTTGCCAACCTAAACATGCAACAAAAAGAAAAAATTAAATGAATTGATAGGTGCTATTCATGAGAAGGATGAACTCTTGGATAGCTAAGAGGACTTCCTTATTAAGGAAAATAAGAAGCATGTTAAGGTTAAAAATGCTTATGCTCAGAAAGTAGAAAAATGTGAAAAATTAACTAGTGAGCTAAGCACTTGCCATGATACTATTTTCAACCTTAGAAATGAGAACGCTAAATTAATTGCTAAGGTTGAAAAATTAAATGTTTGTGATGATTCTCTTGTCAAACTTAAAAATGATAATGCTAATTTGATTGCTAAGATTGACAAGTTGAATGAATCAATTGCTAGCCTTACGATAGAAAATGATAAATTGATTACTAAGGCTAAAAATTTAAATGTTTGCAATGATATTGTTTCCAATCTTAGAAATGAAAATGTCATGTTACATGCTAAGATTGATGAGTTAAATGTTTGCAAACCCTCTACATCTACCATTGAGCATGTTACTATTTGTACTAGATGTAGAGACATTAATGTTGATGCTATTCATGATCACCTAGCTTTAATTAAACAACAAAATGATCACATAGCTCAACTTAGTGCTAAAATCAATGAGTATGACTTAGAAAATGAAAATTTTAAATTTGCTAGAAGTATGCTCTATAGTGGGAGACGCCCAGGCATTAAGGATGGCATTGGCTTCCAACAGGGAGACAATGTCAAGCTCAATGCCCCTAATAAATTGTCTAACTTTGTTAAAGGCAAAGCTTCCATGGCTCAGGATAACGAGGGTTACATTTTATATCATGCTGGTTATCCCGAGCACAAAATTAGGAGAATTCATTCTAGGAAGTCTCACTCTGGCTCTCATCATGCTTTTATGTATAAGAGTGAGTCATCTAGCTCTAGGCAATCAACCCATGTTAAATTGCCTAAAAAGAAATCTCCTAATGCATTAATTGAACCCAATGTTTCATTTAAGACTTTATGCATCATATGTTTTAACTAACAAATCAGGCAAAGTAGTTGCCAAATATGTTAGGGGCAAACACAAGGGCTCCAAGACCTGTGTTTGGGTACCCAAGGTGCTTGTTTCTAATGTCAAAGGACCCAAGACCGTTTGGGTACCTAAGAACAAAGCCTAAACTTATTTTGTAGGTTTATTCATCCGGGGGCTCAAGTTGGATCATTGATAGCGGGTGCACAAACCACATGACTGGGGAGAAAAGGATGTTCTCCTCCTATGAGAAAAACCATGATCCCTGAAGAGCTATCACATTCGGGGATGGAAATCAAGGTTTGGTCAAAGGACTTGGTAAAATTGCTATATCACCTGACCATTCTATTTCCAATGTTTTTTCTTGTAAATTCTTTAGATTACAACTTGCTTTCAGTTTCTCAATTATGCAAAATGGGCTACAATTGTCTTTTACAGATGTAGGTGTTACTGTCTTTAGAAGACGTGATGATTCAGTAGCATTTAAGGGAGTGTTAGAGGGTCAGCTATACTTAGTTGATTTTAATAGAGCTGAACTCGACACTTGCTTAATTGCTAAGTCTAACATGGGTTGGCTCTGGCATCGCCGACTAGCCCACGTTGGGAGGAAGAATCTTCATAAGCTTCTAAAGGGAGAGCACATTTTAGGACTAACAAATGTTCATTTTGAGAAAGACAGGATTTGTAGCGCATGTCAAGCAGGAAAGCAAGTTGGTGTTCATCATCCACACAAGAACATCATGACGACCGATAGGCCGCTTGAGCTACTCCACATGGATCTATTTGGCTCGATTGCTTACTTAAGCATCGGCGGGAGTAAGTACTGTCTAGTTATTGTGGATGATTATTCTCGCTTCACTTGGGTGTTCTTTTTGCAGGATAAATCTCAAACCCAAGAGACCTTAAAGGGATTCTTGAGACGGGCTCAAAATGAGTTCGGCTTAAGGATCAAAAAGATTAGAAGCGACAATGGGACGGAGTTCAAGAACTTACAAATTGAAGGCTTTCTTGAGGAGGAGGGCATCAAGCATGAGTTCTTTTCTCCCTACACTCCACAACAAAATGGTGTAGTGGAGAGGAAAAATAGAACTCTATTTGACATGGCGAGGACCATGCTTGATGAGTACAAGACTTCGGACCGATTTTGGGCAGAAGCAATCAACACCGCTTGCTACGCCATCAACTGTCTCTACCTTCACCGAATCCTCAAGAAGACATCATATGAACTCCTAACCGGTAAAAAGCCCAATGTTTCATATTTTAGAGTCTTTGGTAGCAAATGCTTTATTCTTGTTAAAAGAGGTAGAAAAATCTAAATTTGCTCCTAAGGCTGTAGAAGGCTTTTTACTTGGTTATGATTCAAACACAAGGGCATATAGAGTCTTTAACAAGTCCATTGGACTAGTTGAAGTTTCTTGTGACATTGTGTTTGATGAGACTAACGGCTCTCAAGTAGAGCAAGTCGATCTTGATGAGTTAGATGATGAAGAGGCTCCATGCGTCGCACTAAGGAACATGTCCATTGGGGATGTGTGTCCTAAGGAATCCGAAGAGCCTCCACAAGCACAAGATCAACAATCTTCTTCCATGCAAGCATCTCCACCAACTCAAGATGAGGATCAAGCTCAAGATGATGAAAATGAAGATTAAGAGGAGCCACCTCAAGAGGAGGACAATGATCAAGGGGGAGATGCTAATGATCAAGACAAGGAAGATGATCAGGGTCCAAGACCGCCACACCCAAGAGTCCACCAAGCAATACAAAGAGATCACCCCGTGAACACCATCCTTAGCGATATTCATAAGGGGTAACTACTCGATCTCGTGTTGCTCATTTTTGTGAACATTACTCTTTTGTGTCTTCTATTGAGCCATACAGGGTAGAAGATGCATTAAGAGATTCGGATTGGGTGTTGGCAATGCAAGAGGAACTCAACAACTTCACGAGGAATGAGGTATGACATCTTGTTCCACGTCCTAACCAAAATGTTGTAGGAACCAAATGGATCTTCCGCAACAAGCAAGATGAGCATGGTGTGGTGACAAGGAACAAAGCCCGACTTGTGGCCAAGGGATATTCACAAGTTGAAGGTTTGGATTTCGGTAAAACCTATGCACTCGTAGCTAGGCTTGAGTCAATTCGTCTATTACTTGCCTATGCTACTTACCATGGCTTTAAGCTCTATTAAATGGACGTGAAAAGTGCCTTCCTCAATAGACCAATTAAGGAGGAGGTCTATGTTGAGCAACCTCCCAGCTTTGAAGATAGTGAGTATCCTAATCATGTTTACAAACTCTCTAAGGCGCTCTATGGGCTCAAGCAAGCCCCAAGAGCATGGTATGAATGCCTAAGAGATTTCCTTATCGCTAATGGCTTTAAAGTAGGCAAAGTCGATCCTACTCTCTTTACTAAAACCATTGCAAATGATTTGTTTGTATGCCAAATTTATGTTGATGATATCATATTTGGGTCTACTAACAAATCTACTTGTGAAGAGTTTAGTAGGATAATGATTCAAAAATTCGAGATGTCTATGATGGGGGAGTTGAAGTATTTTTTAGATTTCAAGTGAAGCAACTCCAAGAGGACACCTTCATTAGCCAAACGAAGTACACTCAAGACATACTCACCAAGTTTGGAATGAAGGATGCCAAGCCCATCAAGACACCCATGGGAACCAATGGGCATCTCGACCTCGACACGGGAGGTAAATCCGTAGATCAAAAGGTATACTAGTCGATGATAGGATCTTTACTCTATTTATGTGCATCTCGACCGGATATTATGCTTTCCGTATGCATGTGTGCAAGATTTCAAGCCGATCCTAAGGAAGTTCACCTTAGGGCCATAAAACGAATCTTGAGATATTTAGTTCATACACCTAAGTTTGGTCTTTGGTACCCCAAGGGATCCACTTTTGATTTAATAGGATATTTATATGCTGATTGGACAGGGTGCAAAATTGATAGAAAGAGCACATCAGGGACTTGTCAGTTCTTGGAAAGATCCCTGGTGTCTTGGGCTTCAAAGAAACAAAACTCAGTAGCTCTTTCAACCGCCGAAGCCGAGTACATTGTCGTAGGCCATTGTTGCGCGCAATTGCTTTGGATGAGGCAAACCCTTAGGGACTATGGTTACAAATTAACCAAAGTCCCTCTCCTATGTGATAATGAGAGTGCAATCCGCATGGCGGATAATCCCGTTGAGCACAGCCGCACTAAGCACATAGCCATTCGATAACTTTTTGAGGGATCACCAACAAAGGGGGGATATCGAGATAGCCTATGTGAGTACCAAAGAACAATTAGTCGATATCTTCACCAAGCCATTAGATGAGAAAACCTTTACCAAACTTAGACATGAGCTAAACATTCTTGATTTTAGGAATTTTGATTGATATTTTGCACACATAGCTCATTTATGTACCTTTGATAATCTCTCTTTCATTTGCTATGACTAATGTGGTTTTCATGTGTATTTCCTACTAATTCATAGATTGAAAGGAAAATGGAGTCTTCGGCGAAGACAAGGCTTCCACTCCACTCCATCACATTATTTCTCCTTCGCCGTCACTCCGCATTGTTCTCCAACTTTGGTATAATCCTTCACTCATATATTATTTGTCCAAGGGGGAGAGAGTTTAAAAATGGCTCTAAAGACTCTGTTTTTGGCGATTCATGCCAAAGGGGGAGAGAGTAGCTCAAAGCAATAGGACCGCACCACCACGCCAATTTCAAAATTTTTTGAAACAAGTCTAAGTTTTAAATGTTGTTTTCAATTAGTATTGTATTTGAGATATATTTCAAAAATTGGTATCTAAAACCCTCTTGAACACTAAGAGGAGAATTTCATTGAGGGGGAGTTTTGTTTAGTCAAAGGAAAAGCATTTGAAACAGGGGGAGAAAATTTCAAATCTTAAAAATGCTTCTTGAAATCTTATTCATATACCTTTGTCTATTTGCAAAAAGACTTTGAAAATAATTTCCAAAAACATTTGCAAAAACAAAACATGTGGTGCAAGTATGGTCCAAAATGTTAAAATGAAGAAAGCAATCCATGCATATCTTATGAAAATGTAAATTGGTTTAATTTCAAGTAATCTTTGCACTTACCTTATGCAAACTAGTTCAATTATGCACTTATATATTTGCTTTGGTTTGTGGTGGCATCAATCACCAAAAAGGGGGAGATTGAAAGGGAAATAGGGTCAAACCTTTTCCTAAATGATTTTGGTGGTTGAATTGCCCAACACAAATAATAGGACTAACTAGTTTGCTCTAGATTATAAGTTCTACAGGTGCCAAAGGTTCACAATAAACCAATACAAAGTTAAAAGAAAGGGTTCAAAAAGAAAGGAGCAAAGCATCCGAAGGCTGCCCTGGACTGGCGCACCGGACTGTCCGGTGTGCCACCGGACAGCGTTCGGTGCACCAGGGAGATCCACTCCGAACTGCTCAGCTTCGGGTTTCTAGGGAGCCACTCCACTATAATTCACCAGACTGTCCGGTGTAGCACCGGACTGTCCGGTGTGCCAAGCGGAGCAACGGTCGCCAGCGCAACGGTCGAGTTCAACGGTCGGCTGACAACGCTACGGTGCGCGGACTGCGCGCGCAGAGTCAGAGCAGCGCCAGAAGGCGCACCGGACAGTGAACAGTGACTGTCCGGTGCACCACGGAACTGTCCGGTGGCCCCACTTGTCAGAGCTCCAACGGTCGAATCCTAATGGTTGGGTGACGTGGCTAGCGCACCGGACAGTGTCCGGTGGCGCACCGGACTATCTGATGCGCCCATCGACAGCAGCCTTCACCAACGGCCATTTTGGTGGTTGGGGCTATAAATACCCCCAACCAGCACACTTCAAGGCATCCAAGTTTTCAGCCAACACATTCAATACAAGAGCTCTAGACTTCACTCCAAGACACAAAAGCAAAGATAAAATCCTCTCCAAGTCCCAAACACATTCCAAAGATTTAGTGGCTTGCGAGAGAGAGAGAGACCTTTGTGTTCATTTGAGTTCTTGTCGCTTGGATCGCTTTTCTTCTTCCCATTTCTTGTTCCTAAGACATTTGTAATCAAAGCAAGAGACACCAATTGTGTGGTGGTCCTTGTGGGGACTAAGTGTCCCAATTGATTAAGGAGAAAAGCTCACTCGATCTAAGTGACCGTTTGAGAGAGGGAAAGGTGAGAGCACCTAGAGGGGGGTGAATAGGTGATCCTATAAAATTCAACAACTAATAGCCACAAAACTTGGTTATAAAGATATTAGTGCTCAAAAGAACCAAGTGGCTATAGAGTGAGCTCTTGCGAATCACAATAATCACAAAGAAAGATAACACAAGAGAAACAGTGGTTTATCCCGTGGTTCGGCCAAGTATAACACTTGCCTACCTCCACGTTGTGGCGTCCCAATGGACAAGGGTTGCACTCAACCCCTTTCAAGTGATCCAATGATCAATTTGAATACCACGGCTTTTCTTTGCTTATATCCTTTCTCGTTTGCGAGGAATCTCCACAAGTTGGAGCCTCTCGCCCTTACAACAAAGATCACAATGTAAACACAAGAGTAAGGTTGGGAGCAACACACACAAATCCGCAGCATAACACACGCACACAAGCCAAGACTTGAGCTCAAATGAAGCACAGAGAGTTCACAGCAAGAACGGAGCTCAAATCACTAACACGATCAATCAAATGCGTGGAGACGGAGTGTGGAGACTTTGAATTTCTTAGTGAATGCTTGGGTGACTCCTCCATGCGCCTAGGGGTCCCTTTTATAGCCCCATGGCAGCTAGGAGCCGTTGAAAACCAACAAGGAAGGTAATTCTTGCCTTCTGTCGGGTGGCGTACCGGACAGTCTGGTGCACCACCAGACAGCCATTGTTCATGTCCGGTGCGCAATCTCCTTCCTTTTCTTGCAAAGTCGACCGTTGCAGCATCGAGTCAGTTGGCGCACCGGACACTGTCCGGTGCACACCGGACAGTCCGGTGTAGACAAGTATTATATTGTTGATGCATGCTATTATAATCGGATCTGCTATTTAGCTCCTTAGTATTACTTTGGGAGCTTGGACAGTTTGGAATCACAGAAACAAGTGTACCTTTGATGGTCTAGCCCCCAGTTTGGCTCAGGTGCTTAGGCAATCAAAGGAGGAGTGTGATTTATGGGTGGCGGTTGGAGCCAAGGGTATCTCCCTGCTGTTGGCAGGCACTCAGATGATGAATGGGGTGGTGAGTCAGTTGTAGATTTGTTTGTGTTAATGAGTGTGTTTAGGTTTCTTAGTTTTTGGCCTCCTTGATGGGGTTTGTATTAGAGTTTGTCCTTTTCTCCTTGTTAATATAATGATGTGAAGTTCTCTTGCGCGTTCCAGAAAAAAATATCTAGCTCCTTAAAAGGGTGGCATATGTTGGAGTGGCACAGATAGATCTGATTATGGGCCACTCGATTCAACCTGTACGGATCATAGTTTTTGACCCGCAACAATCACGAACCAGGCACGTGCCATGATTTTTGAACCAAACCTAACCCAACCTAAAAAACCGACCCAAAGACAAAAAAAACTCGACCCGTCACTATGCACGGGTCGGAGACGTGCCGTGCTAAACGACCCACGACCCGACCTTGACTTGACTCGACCCGACGTTGAACAGATCTTGGCACAGGTGTCACACCCAGATTTAAAGGCAATCCCAGACGTGAATCAAATGTGTGATAGGATCAAGTCTCACGCATTTGTTTCACGCTCGGGTTTGCCCTTAAATCCGGGTGTGATAGAAATGGTATCAGATGATTTTTGAACCAAACCTGACCCAACCTAAAAAACCGACCCAAAGACAAAAAAAAACTCGACCCGTCACTATGCACGGGTCGGAGATTGAGAGCACCTAGAGGGGGGTGAATAGGTGATCCTGTAAAAACTTAAACTTATAGCCACAAAAACTTGTTAAGTGTTAGCACAATGATTGCCAAGTGGCTAGAAAAGAGTCTCAACAAAACACAATACCACAAGAGATTAATCACAGAGATGACACAGTGGTTTATCCCGTGGTTCGGCCAAGACCAACGCTTGCCTACTCCACGTTGTGGCGTCCCAACGGACGAGGGTTGCAATCAACCCCTCTCAAGCGGTCCAAAGACCCACTTGAATACCACGGTGTTTTGCTTGCTTTTTCTCAATCCCGTTTGCGAGGAATCTCCACAACTTGGAGCCTCTCGCCCTTACAATTGAAGTTCACAAAGAAACACAAAGCAAGGGGGAATGAGCAACGCACACAAGACTTCAAAAGATCAGAGCAACAACACGCACACAAGTCGCAACAAGAGCTCGCAACACAACTCAAAGAGTTCACAACTCCACAAGAGCTCTATATGCTATCACAATGAAACGAATGCGCGAGATCGATGTCTTGGTGCTTAGGAATGTTGTAGGAATGCTTGGTGTACTCCTCCATGCGCCTAGGGGTCCCTTTTATAGTCCCAAGGCAGCTAGGAGCCGTTGAGCACAAATCTAGAAGGCCAATCTTGCCTTCTGTCGTCGGGTGCACCGGACAGTCTGGTGCACACCGGACACTGTCCGGTGCCCGATCTCCTTCCTTAAATGGCGAAGCCGACCGTTGCAGATGCGGGAGCCGTTGGCGCACCGGACATGTCCGGTGCACACCGGACAGTCCGGTGCCCCCTTCCGACCGTTGGCTCGGCCACGTGTCCCGCGCAGATCGCGCGGCCGACCGTTGGCTCACCGGACAGTCCGGTGCACACCGGACAGTCCGGTGAATTTTAGCCGTACGCCGTCGGCAAATTCCCGAGAGCGGCCACTTCACGCCGAGTCAGCCTGGCGCACCGGACACTGTCCGGTGCACCACCGGACAGTCCAGTGTGCCAGACTGAGCTGAGTCTTGGCTGTACACAGCCAAGCCTTTTTCACCTCTTTTTCTTTTCTTCTTCTTTCTGTTTCTAACACTTCGACAAGTATATTAGTACACAAAACCAATGTACTAAGGCTTAGAAACATACCTTTACTCTTGATTTGCACTTTGTTCATCCATGGGCATAGATTCACATTTAAGCACTTGTGTTGGCACTCAATCACCAAAATACTTAGAAATGGCCCAAGGGCACATTTCCCTTTCAATCTCCCCCTTTTTGGTGATTTATGCCAACACAACATAAAGCAACTAGAACAAGTGCAATATCACTTCAAATAAAAACTCAAATTTATTTTGATTCAATTTGGCATATATGGATCATCCTTTGCCACCACTTGGTTTGTTTTTGCAAATCAAACTCAAAATCCTATCTCTAAGTCAAATCCACTGGTAGAGACATAAAGAGAGGTTTTCCAAAGAAAATTGATTCAAGATTCCAAAAACTCCCCCTTTTTCCCATAATCAACACTTCTCCCCACAAGAGGCCAACTTTTGACAAAAGAGACAATGCAAGAGTTTTGACAAAACAAAAAGCTCTATTCTACTATTTTCAAAATCTCTCAAGTGGTAGCTGATCCATTTATCGCTTTGGCCTTTATTTTCTCCCCCTTTGGCATCAAGCACCAAAACGGGATCAATCTTGGCCCTTTAACCCCATTGCCTCACCAAAATCTTCAATTAAGAGCAAATAGGCAATAAGAGTTTAAAGATGAACTTGGAATAAATTACCCTCTCATCGGAGTGCAGTGGAAGTCTTTCACGGTCCAAGTCCACCTTTTTCCCTTTCAATTCTCCTTGGAGACTAAAACAACCAAACTCAAGTACATGGTTAGTCTCAAAGGGTCAAGTTGTAGCACAGCTCCCCCTAAATATGTGTATCACTTGCAAACAGGACTTGTGAGGTCCAGGGAGTGTTTGTACAACTTGAGCACCACAATAAGCAACAAAATGCAGAATGAACATGATCAAAAGCATAAACACATGTATGCTACATTTCAATCCAAGTTTCGCGAATCTAAGATATTGAGTTCACTACGCAGCCTGCAAAAGGTCTTCTCATCTAGAGGCTTGGTAAAGATATCGGCTAGCTGGTTCTCGGTGCTGGTGATCTCTCAAAAAGTGATGCCGGATGTCAATGTGCTTTGTGCGGCTGTGTTCAACAGGATTTTCCGCCATGCGGATAGCACTCTCATTGTCACATAGGAGTGGGACTTTGCTCAGATTGTAGCCAAAGTCCCGGAGGGTTTGCCTCATCCAAAGTAGTTGCGCGCAACACTGTCCTGCGGCAACATACTCGGCCTCAGCGGTGGATAGGGCAACGGAGGTTTGTTTCTTAGAGTTCCACGACACCAGGGACCTTCCTAAGAATTGGCACGTCCTCGATGTACTCTTCCTATCGACCTTACATCCAGCATAGTCGGAATCTGAGTATCCAACCAAGTCAAAGGTAGACCCCTTTGGATACCAGAGCCCGAAGCAAGGCGTAGCGACTAAATATCTCAGAATTCGCTTCACCGCCACTAAGTGACACTCCTTAGGATCGGATTGAAATCTAGCACACATGCATACGCTAAGCATAATATCCGGTCTACTAGCACATAAATAAAGTAAAGAACCTATCATGGACCGTCAACGGACTTACCTCCTTTGTTGAGGTCGGTGTGTCCGTCGGTTCCCATCGGAGTCTTTGTGGGCTTGGCGTCCTTCATCCCAAACCGCTTTAGCAGATCTTGCGTGTACTTCGTTTGGGAGATGAAGGTGCCGTCCTTGAGTTGCTTCACTTGGAACCCAAGGAAGTAGTTCAACTCGCCCATCATCGACATCTCGAATTTCTGCGTCATCACCCTGCAAAACTCTTCACAAGACTTTTGGTTAGTAGAACCAAATATTATGGCATCGACATAAATTTGGCACACAAACAAATCACCATCACATGTCTTTGTAAAAAGAGTTGGATCGGCTTTCCCAACCTTGAAAGCATTAACAATTAGAAAGTCTCTAAGGCATTCATACCATGCTCTTGGGGCTTGCTTAAGTCCATAGATCGCCTTAGAGAGCTTACACACATGGTCGGGATACCGTTCATCCTCGAAACCAGGGGGTTGCTCCACGTACACCTCCTCCTTGATTGGCCCGTTGAGGAAAGCGCTCTTCACATCCATTTGGTACAACCTGAAAGAATGGTGAGCGGCATATGCTAGCAAGATACGAATTGATTCTAGCCTAGCCACAGGAGCAAAAGTCTCCTCGAAATCCAAACCTGCGACTTGGGCATAACCTTTTGCCACAAGTCGAGCCTTGTTCCTCGTCACACCCCGTGCTCGTCCTGTTTGTTGCGGAACACCCACTTGGTTCCCACAACATTTTGCTTTGGACGAGGCACCAGTGTCCAAACTTCATTGCGCTTGAAGTTGTTGAGCTCCTCCTGCATGGCCAACACCCAGTCCGGATCTAGCAAGGCCTCCTCTACCCTGAAAGGCTCAATAGAAGAGACAAAGGAGTAATGCTCACAAAAATTAACTAATCGAGATCGAGTAGTTACTCCCTTGCTAATGTCACCCAGAATTTGGTCGACGGGATGATCCCTTTGAATCATCGCTCGAACTTGGGTTGGAGGTGCCGGTTGCGCTTCTTCCTCCAACACATGATTATCTTGTGCTCCCCCTTGATCACACGCCTCCTTTTGATGAACCTGTTCATCGTCTTGAGTTGGGGGATACACCATGGTTGAGGAAGAAGGTTGATCTTGCTCCAATTGTTCCTGTGGTCGCACTTCACCAATCGCCATGGTGCGTATAGCGGCCGTTGGAACGTCTTCTTCATCTACATCATCAAGATCAACAACTTGCTCTCTTGGAGAGCCATTAGTCTCATCAAATACAACGTCGCTTGAGACTTCAACTAATCCCGATGATTTGTTGAAGACCCTATACGCCTTTGTATTTGAATCATAACCTAACAAAAACCCTTCTACAGCTTTGGGAGCAAATTTGGAGTTTCTACCCTTCTTCACTAAGATGTAGCATTTACTCCCAAATACACGAAAGTACGATACATTGGGTTTGTTACCGGTTAGTAGCTCATATGACGTCTTCTTGAGGAGGCGGTGAAGGTAGACCCTGTTGATGGCGTGGCAAGCCGTGTTCACGGCTTCCGACCAAAATCGCTCGGGGGTCTTGAACTCTCCAAGCATAGTCCTCGCCATATCGATTAGCGTCCTGTTCTTCCTCTCTACCACACCATTTTGCTGTGGTGTGTAGGGAGCGGAGAACTCGTGCTTGATCCCTTCCTCCTCAAGGAACTCCTCCACTTGAAGGTTCTTGAACTCGGACCCGTTGTCGCTCCTTATCTTCTTCACCTTGAGCTCAAACTCATTTTGAGCTCTCCTGAGGAAGCGCTTGAGGGTCCCTTGGGTTTCAGACTTATCCTGCAAAAAGAACACCCAAGTGAAGCGGGAAAAGTCATCAACAATAACTAGACCATACTTACTCCCTCCTATGCTCAGATAGGCGACGGGTCCGAAGAGGTCCATATGCAGCAGCTCCAGGGGTCTTGAAGTGGTCATCACATTCTTGCTGTGATGCGCTCCTCCCACTTGTTTACCTGCTTGACAAGCTGCACAAGGTCTATCTTTTTCGAATTGCACGTTAGTCAAACCTATCACGTGTTCTCCCTTTAGAAGCTTGTGAAGGTTCTTCATCCCCACATGTGCTAAGCGGCGATGCCACAGCCAGCCCATGCTAGTCTTAGCTATTAAGCATGCATCTAGACCGGCCTCTTCTTTTGCAAAATCAACTAAATAAAGTTTGTCGTCTAATATACCCTTAAAAGCTAGTGAACCATCACTTCTTCTAAAGACAGACACATCTACATTTGTAAATAGACAGTTATACCCCATGTTGCATAATTGACTAACAGATAGCAAATTATATCCAAGAGACTCTACTAAAAACACATTAGAGATAGAGTGCTCATTAGAAATTGCAATTTTACCTAACCCTTTTACCTTGCCCTGATTCCCATCACCGAATATAATTGAATCTCGGGAATCCTTATTCTTGACGTAGGAGGTGAACATCTTCTTCTCCCCCGTCATATGGTTTGTGCATCCGCTATCAATAATCCAGCTTGAACCCCCGGATGCATAAACCTGCAAGGCAAATTTAGGCTTGGGACTTAGATACCCAACTCTTGTTGGGTCCTACAAGGTTAGTCACAATTTCCTTAGGGACCCAAATGCAAGTTTTATCAACCTTGCATTTTGCCCCTAACTTTCTAGCAATTACCTTTCTATCCTTTCTACAAATTGCAAAGGAAGCATTCAAAGCATGATATATTGTAGAAGGCTCATTAACTTTCCTAGAAATATTAACAACATTTCTCCTAGGCATATTATGAACAACATTCCTTCTACCAACATTTTTATCATGCACATATGAAGAACTAGAAGCAAACATAGCATGAGAAAAATCATCGTAAGCATTATAACTCCTATAAGCATTTCTAGTTTGTCTCCTATCATGATACAAAAAGGCATGGTTCTTTTTAGCACTAGTAGCCATAGGGGCCTTCCCTTTCTCCTTAGCGGGAATGGGAGCCTTATGGCTTGTTAAGTTCTTGGCTTCCCTCTTGAAGCCAAGTCCATCCTTAATTGAGGGGTGTCTACCGATAGTGTAGGCATCCCTTGCAAATTTTAGTTTATCAAATTCATTCTTGCTAGTCCTAAGTTGGGCATTAAGACTAGCCAATTCCTCAGTTAATTTGGAAATTGAAACTAAATGATCACTACAAGCATCAACATCGAAATCTTTACACCTAGTGCAAATCTCAACATGTTCTACACAAGAATTAGATTTACTAGCTACTTCTAGTTTAGCATTTAAGTCATCATTAACACTCTTTAAAGTAGCAATGGTTTCATGACACGAAGATAGTTCACTAGAAAGCACTTCATTTCTTTTAACTTCTAAAGCATAAGATTTTTGTGCCTCTACAAATTTGTCATGCTCTTCATACAAAAGATCCTCTTGTTTTTCTAAGAGTCTATCTTTTTCATTCAAGGCATCAATCAATTCATTAATTTTATCTACTTTAGTTCTATCCAATCCTTTGAACAAACTAGAGTAATCTATTTCATCATCATTAGACTCATCATCACTAGAAGAATCATAAGTGACATTGTTTTGATTACATACCTTCTTCTCCCTTGCCATAAGGCATGTGTGACGTTCGTTGGGGAAGAGGGATGACTTGTTGAAGGCAGTGGCGGCGAGTCCTTCATTGTCGGAGTCGGAGGAGGAGCAATCCGAATCCCACTCCTTTCCGATATGTGCCTCGCCCTTGGCCTTCCTGTAATGCTTCTTCTTTTCCCTCTTGCTCCCGTGTTCCTGGTCACTATCATTGTCGGGACAGTTAGCAATAAAATGACCAAGCTTACCGCATTTGAAGCATGATCGCTTTCCCTTGGTCTTAGTCTTGCTTGGCTGTCCCTTTCGACCCTTTAGCGCTGTCTTGAATCTTTTGATGATGAGGGCCATCTCTTCATCATTAAGACCGGCCGCCTCAATTTGCGCCACCTTGCTGGGTAGCGCCTCCTTGCTCCTTGTTGCCTTGAGAGCAATGGGTTGAGGCTCATGGATTGGGCCATTCAACGCGTCGTCCATGTACCTTGCCTCCTTGATCATCATTCGCCCGCTTACAAATTTTCCAAGAATTTCTTCGGGTGACATCTTGATGTACCTAGGATTTTCACGAATATTGTTCACCAAGTGAGGATCAAGAACGGTAAATGACCTTAGCATTAGGCGGACGACGTCGTGATCTGTCCATCGCGTGCTTCCGTAGCTCCTTATTTTGTTGATAAGGATCTTGAGCCGGTTGTATGTTTGTGTCGGCTCCTCGCCCCTTATCATCGCGAATCGTCCGAGCTCGCCCTCCACCAACTCCATCTTGGTGAGTAAGGTGACATCATTCCCCTCATGAGAGATCTTGAGGGTGTCCCAAATCTGCTTGGCATTGTCCAAGCCGCTCACCTTGTGATACTCGTCCCTGCACAAAGAGGCTAGCAACATAGTAGTAGCTTGTGCATTTTTATGGATCTGTTCATTAATAAACGAAGGGCTATCCGAGCTATCAAATTTCATTCCACTTTCCACAATCTCCCAAATGCTTGGATGGAGAGAAAATAGGTGAGTACGCATTTTGTGACTCCAAAATCCGTAGTCCTCTCCATCAAAGTGAGGAGGCTTGCCAAGTGGAATGGGAAGCAATTGAGCATTTGAACTATGCGGGATGCGCGAATAATCGAAAGAAAAGTTTGAGTTAACCGTCTTTCGTCTATCGTAGTCGTCGTCGTCCTTTTGGGAGGAGGAAGATTCGTCGCTGTCGTAGTAGACAATTTCCTTGATGCGCCTTGCCTTCTTCTTTCTCCCGTCTTTTCTTTTGTGGCCCGAGCCTGAGTCGGTGGGCTTGTCATCATTGGGCTCGTTGACGAAGGACTCCTTTTCCTTGTCGTTGATCACCATCCCCTTGCCTTTAGGATCCATCTCTTCGGGTGGTTAGTCCCTTTCTTGAAGAGAACGGCTCTGATACCAATTGAGAGCACCTAGAGGGGGGGTGAATAGGTGATCCTGTAAAAACTTAAACTTATAGCCACAAAAACTTGTTAAGTGTTAGCACAATGATTGCCAAGTGGCTAGAAAAGAGTCTCAACAAAACACAATACCACAAGAGATCAATCACAGAGATGACACAGTGGTTTATCCCGTGGTTCGGCCAAGACCAACGCTTGCCTACTCCACGTTGTGGCGTCCCAACGGACGAGGGTTGCAATCAACCCCTCTCAAGCGGTCCAAAGACCCACTTGAATACCACGGTGTTTTGCTTGCTTTTTCTCAATCCCGTTTGCGAGGAATCTCCACAACTTGGAGCCTCTCGCCCTTACAATTGAAGTTCACAAAGAAACACAGAGCAAGGGGGAATGAGCAACGCACACAAGACTTCAAAAGATCAGAGCAACAACACGCACACAAGTCGCAACAAGAGCTCGCAACACAACTCAAAGAGTTCACAACTCCACAAGAGCTCTATATGCTATCACAATGAAACGAATGCGCGAGATCGATGTCTTGGTGCTTAGGAATGTTGTAGGAATGCTTGGTGTACTCCTCCATGCGCCTAGGGGTCCCTTTTATAGTCCCAAGGCAGCTAGGAGCCGTTGAGCACAAATCTAGAAGGCCAATCTTGCCTTCTGTCGTCGGGTGCACCGGACAGTCCGGTGCACAACGGACACTGTCCGGTGCCCGATCTCCTTCCTTAAATGGCGAAGCCGACCGTTGCAGATGCGGGAGCCGTTGGCGCACCGGACATGTCCGGTGCACACCGGACAGTCCGGTGCCCCCTTCCGACCGTTGGCTCGGCCACGTGTCCCGCGCAGATCGCGCGGCCGACCGTTGGCTCACCGGACAGTCCGGTGAATTTTAGCCGTACGCCGTCGGCAAATTCCCGAGAGCGGCCACTTCACGCCGAGTCAGCCTGGCGCACCGGACACTGTCCGGTGCACCACCGGACAGTCCGGTGTGCCAGACTGAGCTGAGTCTTGGCTGTACACAGCCAAGCCTTTTTCACCTCTTTTTCTTTTCTTCTTCTTTCTGTTTCTAACACTTAGACAAGTATATTAGTACACAAAACCAATGTACTAAGGCTTAGAAACATACCTTTACTCTTGATTTGCACTTTGTTCATCCATGGGCATAGATTCACATTTAAGCACTTGTGTTGGCACTCAATCACCAAAATACTTAGAAATGGCCCAAGGGCACATTTCCCTTTCAGTGGCACAGATAGATCTGATTATGGGCCACTCGATTCAACCTGTACGGATCATAGTTTTTGACCCGCAACAATCACGAACCAGGCACGTGCCATGATTTTTGAACCAAACCTGACCCAACCTAAAAAACCGACCCAAAGACAAAAAAACTCGACCCGTCACTATGCACGGGTCGGAGACGTGCCGTGCTAAACGACCCACGACCCGACCTTGACTTGACTCGACCCGACGTTGAACAGATCTTGGCACAGGTGTCACACCCAGATTTAAAGGCAATCCCAGACGCGAATCAAATGTGTGATAGGATCAAGTCTCCCGCATTTGTTTCACGCTCGGGTTTGCCCTTAAATCCGGGTGTGATAGAAATGGTATCAGAGTAATATTGACTATAGCACGTAACATAGATAGACATGGACAAACTCTTACCTACTTACCTTTAGTTATTTTTATGCATGAACATCATAATATTGAGATGTTTTTCGTTGACATGTATTAATTATTTTTGTATCATGTATGCTAATGTTAAATGTTCATGAGTATTTGTATGAAAATATTGTATTTAAAGCAGATGTTTTTTATAAATAAACATCAACAAGATATGTGTAGTGATAAAAATAGATATATCAAATAACATGAAGGGCAAAATAACACATTCCAATCAAAAATTATGTTTCAAATAACAATTTTTTGGTTTTTTCTGAATAAATAAAATATAGAATCTACTATACAAATGCATATTTTAATTTTAGCATTGAACTTGTAAAGATTCATAAAAGTCAATCTCAAATTTATTATATACCTTCTCAAATGATAGATATAAAATTCAGATATATTTTTTTACTTTTTTTGTTGCGAGGACAAATAATGCATAAAACAATTTATACAAAATTTTATTCTTATTTATAATAATGTGTTTGATAACATAAGAAAAGTTTAACATTAAATTATATATATATATATATTTAAAATGTTAAATTTGTCCACAGTATGGATACCGGTTTTCATCCCTACGTGGATCTAGAGCTGTTGTAATCAAATATTTCACTAGTGGGTCTTAAATTTACTAGAACAGAAGGCGCGCTTAGCTCGCCCTGCAACAACGAAAGGCGCATAAAATCCCTCCACCAATAGTTACAATAGTAATGGTTTGGTTCCACGTTCATGAGCTCTTATGGCTTTGTTCAATTTTGAATTAAACAACCATATCTAAGACAATGTTTGCATTGTTATCACAACCAATCAACCTAGCCAAGCCAACATAGGTACTTACTATCTGTCGGGTACCATAATTAGGGGTACCCCCAACACTCCTAAACTCGGCTGGTAATCACCATCAGCGCAAACTACAGAGGCTGATGGGCGCAATTCAGGTCAAGGCTTCGTCTACTCGGGACGCGATCTCGCCTCGCCCGAGCCCAGCCTCGGGCGGGAACAGTAGTCCCAGACGGATTCACGCCTCGCCCGAGGGCCTCCTCAAGCAACGAGCGCTCCCTCGACTCGCCCGAAGCCCAGCTCGGGCAGGCTTCGTAGTGAAGCAACCTTGGCCAAATCGCCTCACCAACCGACCGTATCACAGGCGCATTCAATGCAAGGATCGCCTGGCGCCTTATCCTGACACGCGTGCCTCAGTCGGCAAGGTCGAAGTGACCGCAGTCACTTCACCCTCCCACTGACTGACCTGACAGGAAAACAGCGCCACTCGTCCCTCTCCGACTGATGTGCCACCCGCCAGGGTGAGGCTGACAGCAGCTGAGTCCAGCCTCAGGCGCCACAGGAAGCTCCGCCTCGCCCGACCCCAGGGCTCGGCCCCCGCCTCGGCCTCGGAAGGTGGACTCCGCCTCGCCCGAGCCCAGGGCTCGGCCTCGACCTTGACCTCGGGCGAAATCGCGTCCTCGCCCGACCCCGGCCTCGGCCTCAGGAGGAGTCTCCGCCTCGCCCAACCTTGGGCTCGGACCGACCACGCCGCAGGGGGTACATCATTACCCTACCCCTAGCTAGCTCAGGCTACGGGGGAACAAGACCGGCGTCCCATCCAGGCTCGCCCCGGTAACAAGTAATGATGGCTCCCCGCGTGCGTCCATGACGACGGTGGCTCTCAGCCCCTTACGGAAGCAAGGAGACGTCAGCAAGGTCCTGACAGCCCCGACAGCTGTGCTTCTACAGGGCTCAAACGCTCCTCCGACGGCCACGACACCGCGTACACAGGGCTCTAGCACCTCTCCGACAGCCACGTTGGCATGTACATAGGGCTCTGGCTCCTCTCTGCCGGACACGTTAGCATATTGCTACACCCCCATTGTACACCTAGACCCTCTCCTTGCATCTATAAAAGGAAGGGCCAGAGCCCTCATACGGGAGGGTGGTCGCGCGGGACTCCCTCTCTCCCTCGCGAATGCTTGTAACCCCTACTACAAGCGCACCCACTCTAGCGTAGGATAACACAAAGCCGCGGTTTCCCCCCTTTGTGTTCCGTCTCGCGCCAACCCATCTGGGCTGGGGCACGCAGCGACAATTTACTCGTCGGTCCAGGGACCCCTCGTGGTCGAAACGCCGACACTATCTTTCTTACAGGGATGAGAATTACAACATCAATCGTGTATTTCACTAAAGACTGCTACCAGCACAGCATTGTGGAAAACACGAGTTGCATAAAACGCAGATCAAAATGGCCATCAATTCATCATCTTTACATGAGTTGCAGAAAACACATGCAAAGACAATCAAACGAACCGCCTAGTACCAACACAGCATTGCAAACTGCAGAGAACGCATGCACAGTGCAGCAAAGCTCAGGGCGTCTATGTCAAATGATGCAAGAAATTAGTTTGTCAACAACCCAACATGAGTTCATCATTCAAATTTTAGAAAGCCCAAAAGGTTGTGAAATCGTATATGTACTCACATATAGTAAAAAACCATCATTGACAAAAGGCTTGTGCTCAGTTATACAGGATTACAAGGCAAGGCATTGTCATCAGCTACCACTGACACAAAGTGATCCATCAAGTAATTTTGCCTGCTACATGTTTTAGTCTTCATATTATGAACACAAACTCAGGACGTAAAATGATCTAATCATGTAGAACAAAGTTGGTGCCTGACACTCCTACAGAGGTTGCTATTACCGTTCAATAAATGGAAGAATCTGCATCACTGCAAAGCAGAATATAAGATAACACAAGGAAAGAATTTTTTATTACTAACCAGGTATTACAATGTCACCAAGACCAAGCATGAAGAATGGTCGTTCAGCATCTGCAGTTGGAAACAAGAGGCGTACATACCCAAGCAAAGCTAGATCAGATGAAGCATCAAGATGAGAAAAATGGAACTAACTGACAATGGTATTAGCAAAGACCAAGTTCAATAGGGAAGAGCGCCGACCTTTATTGGAGCATCAAAAGATTTAGCCACACTGACCAAAACTGTAGTGAACACCTAGAAAGTGTCACACACAAAAAGTCCACCCTAGAAATGGAAAAGGAAAAGGCATTCACACCTATAATCTCCTCGTTGTCTTCTCTGAGACCTTGTGTACAAGAAAAATTATATTGCACCATCTTTAGCTTAAAAACCATGTTGCATCCCTGTTAAGGTACTCCCGAAGTATTATCATGTTCCCTATAAGTCTGATCACATTGATCAATAATCCAGAATTCTAGGATATATAGCATATGCTAAGTAAATCTAGGATCAAAGAAAGCAAAGCTTCTAGCTTTTTGCTAAATGTCAACCTAAGATTTGCGCTTCAGAAGAACGCTCTAAATGCCTCACTGATATTGAGCTCTGGACCTAGGTCCCACTTGATATACTCAACAACCAGCACATGGGATTCCTCTGAATCACAAAGTTTAGGGTGATATCCACCTAAAAATTCCTAGAAAATGCGATCCAGATAACTTTAAGATATCTTTTGCTTGGTAAGAATTTTGTTGTTGGTATCAAACAAGGCAAATAACTTAGAACAATAATAGATGACACAAAAAAGCATCTATAGAATTATATTTTGACATGAGAGACCACAGAATTTAAAGCCAAACAAAAGATACATAGAGCAACAAACAAAGCTTCCTTTTTGTGCACAAAACCTTATGGCAGTTGCGCACACAATCATGGTCATACACGTTTGGTTGGTTGTTGTACTTGTACTTGATATTCTCATATGTTGTCTTCAGAAAAAGAACACATTTTGCTCTGCTTAGCAAGTAGCTTATATAGTACATACTACGGACCACTTTTTTCCCAACTATAAAATCATGATAAATTTTCAATGGTACTGTTGTGTTCATTTAATTTCACTATGGTATGTTACAGCTACACACATCTTAATCCTATCCACCATTCCTTTTATTTGATAAAAGATCTTTAGGCATTATGCCTTGAGATTTGCTTGGAGGGCTAACCTTGTTTGTCACAATAAGTTAAGAGTGGAACCCAGTGGGACCACTGATAAACGAGAAGCAAATGAAACAATATGTCATGACTGCCAATGAAGATAGAGATACTTTAATGGCTTTCCCCACCGAATAATGACCAATATTCATGAGAAGCCTGAAGCACAATCCACGCATTGCACATACATAGATACAAAGCACTGCTGTTGAAGAAACTAAATAGAAGTACCTGTAATTTTGCTGCAAAGGAAGACAAATGCAGATAATCCTAGACAGTTTTATAGAAACAGCTAAAAAGGATGTACCCAGTGTCGTAGGCTTCCCGCACTGTGCGTGGTCTGGGGAAGGATATCTTTAAGCGTCCCGCATAATATGCAGAGGCTAAGGCTCAAACCCGAGACCTTCCGGTTACATAAGGTAGGCTCTACCGCTACACCAGGCCTGCCCTTTTCTTTTATAGTGAGAGCACCTAAAGGGGGGTAAATAGGTGATCCTGTAAAAATCTAAAACTTGTAGCCACAAAACTTGGTTAAGTGTTAGCACAATGGAATCAAGTGGCTAATGACAGAGCTCTTGTGAAACACAATAGTCATAAAGAAAACAAGCACAAGAGACATGGTGATTTATCCCGTGGTTCGGCCAAGTATAACACTTGCCTACTCCACGTTGTGGCGTCCCAATGGACGAGTGTTGCACTCAACCCCTCTCAAGTGATCCAATGATCGACTTGAATACCACGGTGTTTTTCTTTCTTATACTTTTCTCCCGATTGCGAGGAATCTCCACAACTTGGAGCCTCTCGCCCTTACAATCGATGATCACAAAGAAGCACGGAAGTAAGGGTGGGAAGAGCAACACACACAAGACTCAAAGCACAAGCACAATCACGCACACAAGCCACAACTTGAGCTCACAACACAACTCAAGGAGTTCTCTACTCAAATGGAGCTCAAGTCACTATCTCAAAGAATCGAATGCACGAGAATGGAGTCTCGGTGCTTAGGAATGATCAAGGAATGCTTGAGTAACTCCTCCATGCGCCTAGGGGTCCCTTTTATAGCCCCAAGGCAGCTAGGAGCCGTTGGAACCCAACAAGGAAGGCAATTCTTGCCTTCTGTCGGGTGGCGCACCGGACAGTCCGGTGCACCACTGGACAGCCACTGTAGCATGTCCAGTGCGGATCTCCTTCCATTCCTGGCGCAGCCGACCATTGGATCTTCGGGCTAGTTGGCGCACCGAACAGTCCGGTGCCCCCAGCCGACCGTTGGCGTGGGCCACGCGTCGCGCGCGGATTGCGCGGCCGACCGTTGCTCTGGCGGCCGTTGGCTCACCGGACAGTCCAGTGCACCACCGGACAGTCCGGTGAATTATAGTCGTACGCCGCCGACGAATTCCCGAGAGTGGCCAGTTCGCCAGAGCCCAGCCTGGCGCATCGGACACTGTCCGGTGCACCACCGGACAGTCCGGTGCACCCAGACTGAGCAGCAATTGGCTGTACACAGCCAACTCTTTTCCAATCCTTTTCTTTTCCTGATTCTAGCACTTAGACAAATATATTAGTACATAAAAACCAATGTACTAAGTCTAGAACCATACCTTCTTGTCGATTTGCACTTCATCCATCATTTGGCATATAATTACTCACTCAATATGTGTTGCGCACTTAATCACCAAAATATACTTGAAATGGCCCAAAGGCACATTTCCCTTTCAATCTCTCCCTTTTTGCTGATTTATGCCAACACATCAAAAAGCAACAAATAGAAGTGCAACATCAAATGCAATTGAGAACAAAAATAGTCTTTGACAAGATTTGACATATTTGGATCGTTCTTTGCCACCACTCGGTTTGTTTTTGCAAATCAAAATCATTTTCCTATCTCTAAGTTAAACACACATGTTTAGACTCAAAGAGATATAATCCAAGAGTAAAAATGATCAAAAGCCAAAAACTCCCCCTTTTCCCATAATCAACCATTCTCCCCACAAGAGACCAATTTTTGATAGTAAGAGTATTTTGACAAATCAAAAGTTCTACTCTACTCTTTTTCAAAAATTTCACAAGAGGTAGCTGATCCATTTGCTTTTGCCTTATTTTCTTCCCCTTTGGCATCAAGCACCAAAACGGGATCAATCTTGGTCCCTAAACCCCATTGCCTCACAAAAATCGTCAATTTCGAGTAGAAAGGCAATAAGAGCATGGAGATGAACTTGGAGTAAATTACCCTCTCATCGGAGTGCAGTGGAAGTCTTGCATGGTCCAAGTTCACCTTTCCCTTTCAATCCACCTTTGAGACTAGATTGAGTAAACTCAAGCACACGGTTATTTTCAAATGGTCAAGTTGTAGCACATCTCCCCCTAAATATGTGCATCACTCACACATGGACTTTGGAGGTCCAGGGATTGCTTGCGCAACTTGAGCACCATAAACAACAAAATGCATAAAGGAACATGATCAAAGACATAAAACACATGTATGTTATAGATCAATCCAAGTTATGTGAATCTAAGACATTTAGCTCACTACGCAGCCTGCAAAAGGTCTTCTCATCTAAAGGCTTGGTAAAGATATCGGCTAGCTAGTTCTCGGTGCTAACATAAAACACTTCGATATCTCCCTTTTGCTGGTGATCTATCAAAAAGTGATGCTGGATGTCTATGTGCTTTGTGCGGCTGTGTTCAACAGGATTGTCCACCATGCGGATTGCACTCTCATTATCACATACGAGTGGGACTTTGCTCAGATTGTAGCCAAAGTCTCGGAGGGTTTGCCTCATCCAAAGTAGTTGTGCGCAACACTGTCCTGCGGCAACGTACTCGGCCTCAGCGGTGGATAGGGCAACGGAAGTTTGTTTCTTAGAACTCCACGACACCAGGGACCTTCCTAGGAATTGGCACGTCCCTGATGTACTCTTCCTATCAACCTTGCATCCAGCATAATCGGAGTCTGAGTATCCAATCAAGTCAAAGGTAGACCCCTTTGTATACCAGATCACGAGGCAAGGCGTAGCAACTAAATATCTAAGAATTCGCTTAACGGCCACAAGGTGACACTCCCTTGGGTCGGATTGAAATCTAGCACACATGCATACACTAAGCATAATATTCGGTCTACTAGCACATAAATAAAGCAAGGATCCTATCATAGACCGGTATGCCTTTTGATCAACGGACTTACCTCCTTTGTTGAGGTCGACATGTCCGTCGGTTCCCATTGGAGTCTTTGCGGGCTTGGCGTCCTTCATCCCGAACCGCTTGAGCAAGTCTTGTGTGTACTTCGTTTGAGAGATGAAGGTGTCGTCCTTGAGTTGCTTCACTTGGAACCCAAGGAAGTAGTTCAACTCGCCCATCATAGATATCTCGAATTTCTGTGTCATCACCCTGCTAAACTCTTCACAAGACTTTTGGTTAGTAGAACCAAATATTATGTCATCGACATAAATTTGGCATACAAATAAATCACCATCACAAGTCTTAGTGAAAAGAGTTGGATCGGCTTTCCCAACCTTGAAAGAATTAGCAATTAGAAAATCTCTAAGGCATTCATACCATGCTCTTGGGGCTTGCTTAAGTCCATAGAGCGCCTTAGAGAGCTTACACACATGGTCGGGGTACCGTTCATCCTCAAAGCCAGGGGGTTGCTCTACGTACACCTCCTCCTTGATTGGCCCGTTGAGGAAAGCGCTCTTCACATCCATTTGGAACAACCTGAAGGAATGGTGAGCGGCATAGGCTAATAGGATGCGAATAGACTCTAGTCTAGCCACAGGAGAAAAAGTCTCCTCGAAATCCAAACCTGCGACTTGGGCATAACCTTTTGCCACAAGTCGAGCCTTGTTTCTTGTCACCACTCTGTGCTCGTCTTGCTTGTTGCGGAACACCCACTTGGTTCCCACAACGTTTTGCTTTGGACGTGGCACCAGGGTCCAAACTTCATTTCGCTTGAAGTTGTTGAGCTCTTCCTGCATGGCCAACACCCAGTCCGAATCTAGCAAGGCCTCTTCTACCCTGAAAGGCTCAATAGAAAAGACAAACGAGTAATGTTCATAAAAATTAGCTAATCTAGAGCGAGTAGTTACTCCCTTGCTTATATCACCCAAAATCTGGTCGACGGGATGATTCCTTTGAATCGTCGCTCGGACTAGAGTGGGAGGGGCTCGTGGTGCTTCTTCCACAACTTGGTTTTCGTATGCTCCCCCTTGATCACACGTCTCATCTTGAGGAACCTGTTCATCATCTTGAGTTAGGGGTGCACCGTCGTTGAGGAAGAAGGTTGATCTTGCTCTTTGTGTTCCAGTGGTCGCACATTTCCAATCGCCATGGTGCGAATTGCGTCCGTTGGAACATCATCTTCATCTACATCATCAAGATCAACTTGCTCTCTTGGAGAGCCATTAGTTTCATCAAATACAACGTCGCTAGAGACTTCAACCAAACCCGATGATTTGTTGAAGACTATACGCCTTTGTATTTGAGTCATAACCTAACAAAAACCCTTCTACAGCTTCTGAAGCAAATTTGGAATTCTTACCTTTCTTCACAAGAATGTGACATTTGCTCCCAAATACACGAAAATATGTAACGTTGGGTTTGTTACCGGTTAGAAGTTCGTATGACGTCTTCTTGAGGAGGCGATGAAGGTAGACCCGGTTTATGGCGTGGCAAGCTGTGTTCACAACTTCCGACCAAAACTGCTCGGGCGTCTTGAATTCTCCAAGCATCGTCCTTGTCATGTCTATCAGCGTCTTGTTCTTCCTCTCTACCATACCGTTTTGTTGTGGTGTGTAGGGAGCGAAGAACTCATGCTTGATTCCTTCCTCCTCAAGTTACTCTTCCACTTGAAGATTCTTGAACTCGGACCCGTTGTCGCTCCTTATCTTTTTCACCTTGAGCTCAAATTCATTTTGAGCTCTCCTTAGGAAGCGCTTAAGGGTCCCTTGGGGGTTTCTGATTTATCCTACAAAAAGAATACCCAAGTGAAGCGAGAAAAATCATCAACAATAACAAGACCATACTTACTTCCCCCGATGCTAAGGTAGGCGACGGGTCCGAAGAGGTCCATATGAAGTAGCTCTAAAGGTCTTGTCGTGGACATCACGTTCTTGCTATGATGAGTACTTCCCACCTGTTTACCTGCTTGACAAGCTGCACAAGGTCTATCTTTTTTGAAAGAAAACATTGGTTAGACCTAACACTTGTTCTACCTTTAGAAGTTTTTAAAGGTTCTTCATCCCAACATGTGCTAAACGGCGATGCCACAGCCAGCCATGCTAGTCTTAGCAATTAAGCATGCATCTAGATCAGCCTCCTCCTTCGAAAAATCAACTAAATAGAGTTTACCGTCTAGTACACCCTTAAAGGCTAATGAACCATCAATCCTTCTAAAGACTGACACATCTACATTGGTAAATAAGCAATTGTAACCCATATTACATAGTTGACTAGCGGACAACAAGTTATACCCGAGCGATTCAATTAAGAACACATTAGATATGGAATGCTCGAAAGAAATAGCTATTTTTCCTAGACCTTTAACCTTGCCTTGGTTCCCATCTCCAAAGATGATCGAATCTTGGGAATCTTTGTTCTTGACGTAGGAAGTGAACATCTTCTTATCCCCCGTCATGTGGTTTGTGCATCCGCTGTCGATAATCCAGCTTGAGCCCCCGGATGCATAAACCTGCAAGACAAATTAGGCTTGGGTCTTAGATACCCAACTCTTGTTGGGTCCTACAAAGTTAGTTACAATATCCTTTGGGACCCAAATGCAAGTCTTGTCTCTCTTGCATTTGGCCCCCAATTTCCTAGCAACCACTTTCTTATTTTTACATAAAAGTACAAAATTAGTGTTGCAAGCATGAAAAACAGTAGCAGATTTATTGGGCATTTTCTTAGGCACATGATGAATAACATTTCCCTTCCTAGGCCTACTTCTATCATGCACAAAAGTAGAACTCGAGGCAATCATAGCATGTGAATTATAAGCACCATAACTCCTGTTATAATGAGTATTCCTAGAAACTTTTCTATCATAAATGAACGCATGATTCTCTTGAATGCAACTAGCCATAGGGGCCTTCCCTTTCTCCTTGTTGAGAATGGAAGCCCTTTGACTTGTTAAGTTCTTGGCTTCTCTCTTAAAGCCAAGTCCATCCTTAATTGAGAGGTGTCTACCAATAGTGTAGGCATCCCTAGCAAATTTTAATTTATCAAAGTCACTTTTGCAAGTCTTAAGTTGAACATTAAGACTTGTTACTTCATCATTTAATTTAGAAATGAAAATTAAATGTTCATCACAAGCATCAACATTAATATCCTTGCATCTATTGCAAACATTCTCTACGCAAGAACTAGATTTGTTAATTACTTCTAGCTTGACATTTAAATCATCATTAATACTCCTCAAGCTAGCCACAGTTTCATTGCAAGTAGATAACTCAGAAGATAGTAATTCATTTCTCTTTATTTCTAAGACAAGAGACTTTTGAACACTAATAAATTTGTCATGTTCCTCATACAAAATGTCCTCTTGTCTCTCTAGCAGTCTATCTTTTTCATTCAAGGCATCAATCAACTCATTAATCTTTTCCACTTTAGCTCTATCTAATCCTTTGAACAAGCTAGTGTAATCTACTTCATCATCACTAGAGTCCTCATCACTAGAAGTAGAGTACTTGGGGGAATCTCGAACACTCACCTTATTTTCCTTGGCCATGAGGCAGGTGTGGCATTCGTTGGGGAAGAGAAAGGACTTGTTGAAGGCTGAGGCAGCGAGTCCTTCGTCGTCGGAGTCAGAAGATGAGCAGTCCGAGTCTCATTCCTTTCCGATGTGTGCCTCACCCTTTGCCTTCCTATAGCTCTTTTGCTTCTCTTTCTTCCCGCCCTTCTCTTGTTCCTGGTCACTAGAGTTATCGGGACAATTTGCTATAAAATGACCAGTCTTACCGCAATTCAAGCAGGAGCACTTTCCCTTTGCCTTGTTCTTGTTTGAGTACTCCTTGCGTCCTTTCAATGCGGTCTTAAAGCGCTTTATGATTAGGGTCATCTCATCCTCGTTTAGCCCGGTCGCCTCAACTTGTGCTACCTTGCTAGGTAGCGCCTCCCTGCTGCTTGTTGCTTTGAGAGCAACGGTTTGAGGCTTGTAGATGGGCATTGGACCATTCAATGTCTCATCAACGTATCTTGCTTCCTTGATCATCATACGCCCGCTTACAAACTTTCCGAGTATTTCCTCGAGCGTCATCTTTGTGTACCTAGGATTTTCACGGATTGAGTTCACAAGATGAGGATCAAGAATAGTGAAGGACCTGAGCATAAGTCGGACGACGTCATGGTCCATCCATCTAGTGCTTCCGTAGCTCCTGATTTTGTTGACCAGGGTCTTGAGCCTGTTGTACGTTTGTGTTGGCTCTTCTCTCCTGATCATTGCGAACCTTCCTAGTTCGCCTTCCACCAACTCCATCTTGGTGATCATAGTGGCATCGTTCCCCTCATGAGAAATCTTGAGGGTATTCCAAATTTGCTTGGCGTTATCCAAGCCACTCACCTTGTGGTACTCGTCCCTGCACAAGGATGCTAGCAAAACAGTGGTAACTTGTGCATTTTTATGGATTTGCTCATTAATGAAAACTGGGTTGTCAGTACTATCAAAAAGCATTCCATTTTCAACAATCTTTCAAATACTTGGATGGAGAGAGAATAGATGACTACGCATTTTGTGACTCCAAAATGAGTAGTCTTATCCATCAAAGTGCGGAGGTTTCCCAAGTGGAATTGAAAGTAAATGAGCATTGGAGTTAACCGGAATACGAGAATAATCAAATGAAAAGTTTGAGTTAACCGATTTCTTTTTCTCGTCGTCGTCGTCTCTTGGGGAAGAAGAAGACTCGTCGCTGTCGTAGTAGACGATCTTCTTAATGTGTCTCCTCTTCTTCCCGTCTCTTTTCTTATGACTTGAGCCAGAGTCCGAGGGCTTATCATCTCTTGGCTCGTTGACGATGGACTCTTTTGTCTTGTCGTTGACCATCATCCCATTTCCCTTAGGATCCATCTCTTCGGGCGATTAGTCCCTTGCGTGAAGAGAACGGCTCTGATACCAATTGAGAGCACCTAGAGGGAGGATGAATAGGTGATCCTATAAAAATCTAAAATTTGTAGCCACAAAACTTGGTAAAGTGTTAGCACAATGGAATTAAGTGGCTAAGGACAGAGCTCTTGTGAAACACAATAGTCACAAAGAAAACAAGCACAAGAGACACGGTGATTTATCCCGTGGTTCGGCCAAGTATAACACTTGCCTACTCCACGTTGTGGCGTCCCAATGGACGAGTGTTGCACTCAACCCCTCTCAAGTGATCCAATGATCGACTTGAATACCACGATGTTTTTCTTTCTTATACTTTTCTCCCGATTCCCGATTGCGAGGAATCTCCACAACTTGAAGCCTCTCGCCCTTACAATCGATGATCACAAAGAAGCACGGAAATAATGGTGGGAAGAGCAACACACACAAGACTCAAAACACAAGCACAATCACGCACACAAGCCACAAATTGAGCTCACAACACAACTCAAGGAGTTCTCTACTCAAATGGAGCTCAAGTCACTATCTCAAAGAATCGAATGCGCGAGAATGGAGTCTTGGTGCTTAGGAATGATCAAGGAATGCTTGGGTAACTCCTCCATGCGCCTAAGGGTCCCTTTTATAGCCCCAAGGCAGCTAGGAGCCGTTGGAACCCAACAAGGAAGGCAATTCTTGCCTTCTGTCGGGTGGCGCACCGGACAGTCCGGTGCACCACCGGACAGGCACTGTAGCATGTCCGGTGTGGATCTCCTCCCATTCCTGGCGCAGCCGACCGTTGGATCTTCGGGCTAGTTGGCGCACCGGACACTGTCCGGTGCACACCGGACAGTCCGGTGCCCCCAGCCGACCGTTGGCGTGAGCCACGCGTCGCGCGCGGATTGCGCGGCCGACCGTTGCTCTGGCGACCGTTGGCTCACCGGACAGTCCGGTGAATTATAGTCGTACGCCGTCGACGAATTCCCGAGAGTGGCCAGTTCGTCAGAGCCCAGCCTTGCGCACCGGACACTGTCCGATGCACCACCGGACAGTCCGGTGCATCCAGACTGAGCAGCAATTGGTTGTACACAACCAACTCTTTTCCAATCATTTTCTTTTCCTGATTCTAGCACTTAGACAAATATATTTGTACACAAAAACCAATGTACTAAGTCTAGAACCATACCTTCTTGTCGATTTGCACTTCATCCATCATTTGGCATATAATTACTTACTCAATATATGTTGGGCACTTAATCACTAAAATATACTTGAAATGGCTCAAAGGCACATTTCCCTTTCATATAGTAACAGCTACCAGGTTGTATTTTTAAAAAAAATATAATCCATAACTTGTTTCCTCTGAGAAAATAAAGAAATCAACATTACTAACCTCTCCAATACATTGCCCAATCCAAGGGCAGTGATGATCAAAACGCTCAACACAGTTATCACATTTGGAGCAGTGTGAGCACAAAGGAGGTCGGTATACCATGCAAGTTTCACAGTATTTCATCTTCACATGAACGCCATTGACCATAACCTCTTTTACTCGAGGGAACTGAAGAGCATGTGGAGCTGAAGCATCATAAGAGACCTCTTCCACAGGTGGGTGTGAATTTTGTGGTACAATACATGGATCTTGAGATAAGGTAAGGAAGAGTAGTAACGGTACCTAGCAATCAGGTTTTGCAGAGAAGGGTACTACGATTTTGGTGCCACACATAAAAATAGTAGGAAATAAATAGTGGCATAACAAAATCTACATTGCTCAAAGAAAACATAAAATCTGCAGAACAGGTGTTTATAGAACATAGTTAGTATGCAGGAGAAGATACGATTATAAGAATTTTAGAATTACTCTTCAAAAAATAATAAAAAAATATGTACAAGAACCAAGTATGTCGAGTGGTGGGATGTTTGACGATTAGAGGAGATTAAGGTTGCAATATAGCAATGTTAGTTGGTATTAACAAAAAAACATTACCACATATGGTTCCTTCATGACTATAATGATGTCAAATATCCCATCCTTATAGAAACTACAGAAAATTTGTAAAGCATATTCACCTGCCACTGTGGGATTAACTAAATTTTGTAACAACAAAATGAGTGTAATTCTTTTTCTCTCTGGAAAAAGACTGATGTTCTTAGAAAGCACCATCAGATTTAAAGATTGAATTCCCGAAAGAAGTCCCCCCTCTCAGAGAGTAGGTGCGTTTGGTTGCGGGTCAGCTAGGACAGGAACGTCCCCTGACGTTCTCTCTTGTCCCTCCAATTTTGAGGGACAACACTGGGATAGTTCTGTCTCAACCCTTGACCCAGAACCAAACAACCTAATTTGAGGGATCGTCTCATCTCATCCCGTTTTGTCATTGCAACCAAACGCACCCGAAATGTATGGGGAGTGTTTGAAGTTTAAATTAAAGGCTGGATGCGGACATGTGCAATATATATGAGTATGCTTCATCAACAATGGCAAGTTCAGGATCTCCCACCAAAGCTATCCCTTCTAATACTCCAATGGCTCTAATAATCAAAGCAAAAGACGGAGGTATCCTGAATGGATAATCAAAAGGTACTTGTGCTAGATCAGCATATTAATGTTTATGCAGCTCCATTCTAGTAATACATACACTTTTAGTTTCACCATCTAGCCAGTACTGGTAAGGGTAAGGATGGTATTGTGCTGTAGCATGAAACAAACTATTGCCAACTGCCATAGGCTACTCATATAATGTCATTGAGAACAGAGGCTGCAACAATGAGGCTATCATTGTTCACCACATTTCATGCAAATAAACCTACCCTTTCATAATTATGAGTTTCACAAGCTTATCAATCCTCATGTACCCACATTTCCATGTTATACTGTTCAAACTTCAAACAATCCAGGTTGATTTTAATCTCTATGAACACAACAGTGTTTGAGAATTAACATCCACATATGTATTTTACTATAAATAATTATTCCTTTCATTAATCTACCACAGAAATCCACAATACAATGGTCACAAACAAGGAAAGGCGTTTATCCATAAAAATAATGATGTTGTCTTAGGTTTTGCATCAGGTAAACAAAGATACTTTCGGACAAACATGACTGTCATTGGTACAGTGTTCTAGGGTCACTAATCATGGCCAAGCTGATCGAAACAAAACAGGCTCGCATATACTTAGCCACTTTGAACTTTTTTTAAAATTTCGAATGTTAATTTTGAAATATGCATGTGCAAAGATAAAGAAGAAGATAAAAACTGAACCCGTCACGAAAACATGGGCAGCAGGGATAGTGATGTGGTCGCCCTAGTACTCGCGCTCGCGGGGTGAAAGAGAAACAACAAACTGGTGTGTAGGCAGGAGCGTGGTTCTTCTAGGGCACTGTTTACAGAAAGGTGTTGTTTACATTACTTTTTTTTAAAGGGAGCTGAACCTGAGTGATTCTCACCTTTGAATGTCTAAAAGTCCTGTAGACTGTTACCAAAAACTGAAACTGGCACATAATCCCTGTTCAGATATAAAAAAAAAAGAAATGTGAGATTACAGAGAACAATAAACAATTTCATGTTAGAACTGAACACCAGCACAATTTTTCTTAACTAAAAGAACCCAAGCCTCTATTGACTTTCTCCAAACCAATTGGTGAAAGTTGCAGCTCAACATTCACATTTAATCCACCAGACCACCACACACCTAGGGCATCAGAGAAACATACTTGAACATCACTTACTATTTTACTAACTAAGAGCAAGAAAGTAGCAAGTGTTACTCAGAACATGAGCCCTTTATACGCATAGTCGAATCTCAGATGTGAAAACGTAAACTCAATGAACAAGCATTATCCATTAACCAAGCTCGAAATGCATCTGGCATCCGATCCGCTGTCAAATAATGTTTATGAAGCAAAACGATAGAGGATTCAGGCATCCTGCAATAGCGCAAAATGGCAGAGGACTAAGGCATGCATTGAGTGAACGGCACACAGGATTGAGTCAGTAACAGGCACAACAGTAATAGTTCCGTTGTCATCAGCCTATGCGGCCTTGTCCAAACTTAGACTACAGAAACACATTGACACATTATACATAATGTTGGCATGGTCTTAGCAGTTCGTACTTAACAGTAGCACCGTCAGCAGCCTATATGGCTTTGTCCAAACTTAGACTACACAAACACATTGTACTTAATAGTGTGATTTTTGCTGAATATTTCTCCTGTATATTTAACACAGAAATAGTCAAATAAGTCAATTAACCAGGGTCCAGGGGTCAATTTCAGTGTTCCACACAGCTCAAATTTGAGGAGAGTGAGGTGCAGCAACAGAGAAACTAATGGTTCAATAGAAGAGCCCCTACACGGTTACATGTGCATAGCACAGTGTCAAAAAAATAATGGATGTACAGACAACAGACCATGCTATAAACAGGTAGCATGAAAGGCAGAATGATACTAACCTTTTGGCAAAGATTTTGGAGAACAGCTACGGTTTTGGCTGAAAGCCTTGCATCATCTACCACTTCAAACTAAGAAACATAAACTCCATTAGTGATGTTTTTCAAATAGAAAAGTGAATACCTAAAAGAAACACAGCAGAAATCATAACAAGCACCTGATATCTAACCCTCTGAAACTTTCTGACAAATAAAATATCTGATGTGTTGAAAATCTAGACTGATGTTTGTGTATCGTACTATTTTGAGTAGCCTCACTATAGTGAGAAAAAAGGGCTACATGTCTATCAACATCACTATACCTACAAGCCAATGAAAAATCTGAATCACCAACATCACCACCACCGGAAAAAAATATGGAAAGAGCAGTTAGTACCTCACAATCTTCATGTAGGTAAAACATGGTATTGTCGTAGTCCGTAGGGAATCACATCAAGTAATTTGTACCTCATTGATAGAGCAGATTATGATCAGGGTACTTGTTATGGTCGCTAGATCGGTGAGGGATTGGAGAGGGGTATCGATGGGCAGGAACGTCGGCCGGGGGCCTCTGCCCACGGCCGAGCAAGAGGAGGGTTTGTCCCTTCTAATTCTTGCCTACTTTATTTTCTCATTCATTGATTACATAAATAGGCCAGCTGACCGTCCCTATCTAGCTAGAGATCCTTATCTCCTTAAAACTCTCCTAAAAACTCTCAACAACTACTAACTGATAACCTTCCTAGATAATCTCAACTAATCTCCTAGATAATCTCAACTAATCTTATCTCTAACTACCCTTATCTAATCCTCCTTAGAGGACCCATCGCTGCTGCTACCGCAGCCCCTCCATGGGCCTCCTTAGGCCCTGACACTACACCCCTCCTGGACAAGCAGCTCGTCCTCGAGCTGCAGCATGACGGGTGCTCAAAGACCGAGTCTACTTGACCCAAAACCAGACACCTAGAAGACAAGCCTTTTACATCTCGGCTTATCTTATTATTTCGAAACTGATTTTTTTACCCCATAAGATAAGGCGGACACCCTCCACGCATTGGACTTGCACGTGTGCAGCCACCTGGATCCCATGGACGCCATCTAGACGAAAGGGGAGCACATGGACGGGCACCTGGCGTAGGTCGCAACAATAACCAGCGGAGGCGCCCTCGTGGCGGACGGTAGAGAAATGTGGTGGCGCTAAATAGTGCGCCCTTGCCGATGACGAGAGGAGTGCCTTCCCTACTGCCGCTGTCGTAGAGTTGAAGTTCGTCGCCCGCGGGACACATACCATGCTCGCACTTGGAGATAGCGGCCCGGTGCTGCTGCTGATGGCCGTCCGACATGGCGAGGTTGGGCCCCTGTGTGCCGAGGTCAACCGTCACCAAGGCTGCCTCGAGCATCTGCCGGCGCATCTCCCGCACTCTCCGTCGTGCAAGGAAGCCACGAGCAGCAGCTTGTATGCCCACAGCCGCCGACGTCTGGAGCCGTGCGGACAACGCCAGTTGGTGCTGCTCATGTTGCACTGCTGCCTTGATTTGCAGCAGCCCTTGCTCAACCTTCTGGAGCGTGGCTTGCATCTTTGTGAGATCAGCCCTTATGTTGGTCCACAAATCCCCCATCGATGGAGCTGGTGATTGCTGAGTCGTGGCTGCCCCTAGTGGCGTCGCCCATGGGGATGGAGACGCCGTCAACGAAGATGATGTGATGAAATTTGGCGTTGTCCCTGGGGATGGGCATGTCGACGTCCAGGATGTGGTGACAAAATTGGCAGGCGATGCTGCCCATGGAGATAGGGACGCCGATTGCCAGGATGGCGTGACGAAGGTGGCATGCGGCGTAGCCCATGGAGATGGGGACGTCGGTTGCCAGGACGGCGTGACGAAGGTGACATGTGGCATTGTCCATGGAGATGGGGACGCCGATTGCCAAGACGACGCCGCGAAATTGGCAGCAGAAGCCATGGGATCAGATCGAAACCCAAGCTAGCCGATACCAGATGTTATGGTCGCTAGATCGGTGAGGGATTGGAGAGGGGTATCGATGGGCAGGAACGTCGGCCGGGGGCCTCTGCCCACGGCCGAGCAAGAGGAGGGTTTGTCCCTTCTAATTCTTGCCTACTTTATTTTCTCATTCATTGATTACATAAATAGGCCAGCTGACCGTCCCTATCTAGCTAGAGATCCTTATCTCCTTAAAACTCTCCTAAAAACTCTCAACAACTACTAACTGATAACCTTCCTAGATAATCTCAACTAATCTCCTAGATAATCTCAACTAATCTTATCTCTAACTACCCTTATCTAATCCTCCTTAGAGGACCCATCGCTGCTGCTACCGCAGCCCCTCCATGGGCCTCCTTAGGCCCTGACAGTACTAACAAGATGTGACTGGTTCTTCAAAACAAAGTTCGCATTGTCAAGAAATAATACAGGTGCTTACTCACAATAGAATAAGAAGTCTTTACACAAGCATGAAGAACATTCAAAAGTTACCTCCTCGACGACCTTCTCCCATGCCCTCTCCGAGAGCCGCAGCGCCTTTATGTTCGCGTGTGCCTCGCCCAACTCCCTATCCTTATCTAAAACCACATAAAAGAACCAAATTGTGCAATAAGACCCTTAAAATGCTGTAAAAATCAAATAAATGAGGGACAAAAGATGACTAAAATTACTACCCTGTTTGGTTTGCAAGGACTAAAAATATTCAGAACGCATTAAAAGACTCATAAGAAGACTAAAATGTCCTTAACATTCTTCCGCCATTAGTGGAACTGAAATAAATGAGGGACAGAAGATGGAATTAATATGGTTTAGTCTCATTTAGTCATCCGTTAAGTTGAGGGACTAGAGACTAAAGCAGTTTAGTCCCTATTTTAGTCCCACTGTTTAGCTATTTAGGGACTAAATGAGACTAAAATGGAGGGACTAATCTTAAGTTCCTCAAACCAAACGAGGCCTTAGTAAAGCTGCTCTATAACAAATATCATATTTTAGATTCATTTTTTAAGATATGCAAGAGCATACTCTTAGTAAGCAACCAAATAGACTCTGAGCACACACGACATCTTAGGGCATGTTTGGCAACAACGTTTCTTAAAACCATGGTTTTATAATACTATATTTTATAATTGTCATGACAATACTGTAGTTTTGACTAGCTCTAAAATGCCATGATTTTGAAAAACATTGTTTGGATACAACATTTTAGCCAAAAGCTAGCCATAAAACTTTGGGTATGAGTGGAGTTTCCAATATTTCAAAAATATTATGGTATCTAAAATACGATGTTTTGAAAACATTGTTTTCAAGAATACAATAAAACACCTATACCATAAAGGCATAAAATACTACAGTATTACTAAAAACAATGGTATTGACTAGAAACTATAAAAATACTTTACTTTCAAACATGCCCTTAGGCTATGGCCGAGAGATTGGGCATATGACCTTGCAAAAAACTATTTTACACTATAGAACACACTATTTACAAAACAGAGTTTGAAATAGGAGATGGAGATAAACTGCTAGAGATAGTCTTAGACATGGTGACTTACGGCAAGCTGCGGACACCAACCATACAGAGCCATATTGTTTTCATAGGACCTGCATTCGTTTGTAAGGCATCGAAAAGCTGAATACAAGTTACAGATTCAAACAAAATGAACAGGTTTCATTATGAATACTTTATGATTGGTAAAAGAAACAAAACAAGAAAACGTTGTTCAAACTGTGATCATGCAGTTACAACTCCAAGGGTTCGCTGAATAAGACACCACGAATCAAAAAGTTATAAACACTCGATGCCACTAAAAAAACACAGGCAGGTAGATCTTTGATGGAGCACAATTCACTCAAGGTTAATTTCAGTAAAATCTGGATAAAGAGAACAGAACTGAAAAATACATTATGCACGAATCACTTTTTCAAGATACAGTTCAGGGATTAGCACAATACTTCTACAGAGGCCACAGGCATCGAGTTAAAAAGGCTTTATCAATGCCTGCTTTCATATAACTAGTTCTCTCTCTTGCTCTCTGTTACTTTCTTCCTGAAAACTTCGTATTACAGTGATTGATTAATTAATTAACGGAAAAACGAAAAAAAATGAATCAGGTCAAGGCTGTCTGTCACGAGGCAAACCAAAGTGGCATGAGTCGTGGTGTACAATACACAATACAGCACCACAATGTGTCAGGGCTCTTGGCTGTTCACACGTTTCTGAAGCTCCAACATCTCCTGGTGATTCGGGTCCAAGGAGAGGGCGGCTCTACAATCACGGAGAGCGCTGGGTACATCTCCAATGTGCTCGTGGAAAGCCGCACGGAGATGCAGCAAATGCAGGTCCGCTTTGAAGGATATCGCACGGCTGAGCTCCGCTATTGCATCATTCTCCTTGTGGCTATCCATCAGCACTGTGAAAATCAAAACCAAAACAATGTCTTAACCACAATTATATGCTGTGCACAGAAATACATGAAAGGCATGAATAAGATGTACCATTGTCTAACATGTTACTCATCCTAGCACTTTCACGAAGACATGACATGAATAAGGAGTACTTTTGCAGGTATAAGAGTTTCCACAGATGAGGTTGATACATCTGTGCATATTTTCATCCTAGCACAATGTGGTTCTAAGATTAGCATAATCTACTTGATTCTCTGCTGCTGCACTAGTCAAAGTGGTGCAAGGTCCAAACTTGCGACCAAGGTATGTCAAGGAATTATGCAAAGTGATACAATCCAAGAAAAAGGGCAAGTCTTTGCACCTGTTTGATTGGTGCCATATTTTGCCACGCAAAACCATCGACAAATTGTGGCTGCCACAGAAGTTTGGAAAGGAAAATTCAAGCCACTTGTGGCAAAGTTTGGCAAGAATATGAGCCTATGGGACATGGTGCTAACAAAGTGTGCCACGCCATAGTTGTGGCAGCGAACCAAACAGCTGCCAAAAAACTGTGGCATGACACGTTGTGGTCACAAACCAAACAGGGGATAGAGGTGAACTTCATGTTGAGCAATAAAGAGATGGTAATCCAACAGGGCAAACAGATTAAAAATGAGTAGTTCGGTGCACTGTGCTTAAAACAAAGTTTTAGTATTCAAGCTATATTTGAACATGGCTACAGTATCAGACATTTTATATAAGAAGCGTAGTATTTCCATTTCAGTCAATACACTCTAAACCCTAAAACATGGGGCCACTAGCAACAGCTAGAAGTTATTCAAAAAGGAAGACAACTACCAAAGAAAATGGACACTGATATTATTGCATAATGCAGCATCTTAAGGTACGATTTATTGGTTTGCAAAGCATAAATCAAGAAGACGTAAAGTACAATGCTGACTTCTGCATTAATCTCAAATTTTATTGTATGTTATCAAGAAACCAGAAGAAAAGTTTCAATTTGATCCAACCTGCTGCTCGATATCTGTATGGATAAACACGCAAAGGATCCAATTGGGTCACTGTTTGCAAATCTGTCATAGTTTGTTCTCGTTCACAATATTCTGAGCGTTTCTCATAAGCCGAAGCATTGTTTTTAGCTTTTTCTATCAACTTTGTCATCTCTTCATATGCAGCTTCCCTGTTGTTCCTCAGAAAATGTACACGAGCAAGACCTTGATGGGCTCTAGTGTGTCGAATTTTCAATGCACTTGTATAGCAATCAGCTGCTGAATCTAACTTTCCACAATCAACATAGACACCACCAAGGTTATTCAATGCCTGCAGGCAAAACAGTGCACAGAAAGTGCTAATGACTCCTTGTACCACAATGCCACACATGAATAAATATCAGATGTTCTTGGTACTCCTAAACATTTAAAAGCATTATGGACGCTTTTCTTAGCCAAAGTTGATGAGTAATTAGACACACACACCCACACCTTTCATGTTGTTCAAATTCCTGAAGTTTTTTCAATTCCATTCAAATGCATACACTACATTGCAGTGATCAGCCTTCAGTAGCAAAAAGGAACATGTGAATTGGAATAATGTTCATAGGTACTATAATATTTCTTCCCCCTTAACTCTCATTTCTCATGGCAGCTAATACACCAGCAAGTGTCATACTACATGAGAGCAATCAGAGAGAGCTTGGATTACTCAGTGTCTAGCAAAGCATAGAAAATCTTAAAGAATTCACAACATCGTTGGATGAACCAAGTTGCCCTTGAATTTATCAAGTTTAGTCTAAGGTAAACTTAAGTTCAAATGCAATGAGTTACCAAGAGTAAACAATATCATGATTCATGAGTCACTTTGGCATTGATAAACTGCAGCACGTACCTGACCCTTCCGAAGCCGGTCTGAAGGGCATTTCAATGCATCTTCAAGAAGTGAGATAACTGTCGCAGAATAAGAAGGATCAACTCCTGAATCAGCCAAAACATAGGCTTTCAGAAAGAAAGCTTCAAATGATCTTTGAATGGAAATAGATTCTTCCGCTTTTTGTAGGGCCTCCCCATAGTGCCCCGTGTCATATAAGAGCCACCCCTCATATACTAGTCGTTCATGCTCAGTTGCTGCATGATGCCTTGCCAATTGCAAACTGCGCATCGCTGCCTCGGGACAGTTCAACCTGGAAAAGACCCAAATATCAAGCAACACATGTCATTAAATTGGTGACCAAAACAGCCACAACAGAATATCAGAGAGATGTACTAGTAGACTTTACCTAAGGAGCAGCAAAGATTGCCTAAAGTAGAGGACACCTTTTGCTGCATCTGACTCAAGCATCCGATAGATCACTGAAAGGGAGCCAATATCATCAACTGATGACCAGCGCTCATAAAGTTGTAGCCAACACTCAGCCGTATTCCACTGCTCGACATGTGCACCAAGAAGAGTGCCTATTTTGGAAGCAGCTACACGTCCTTCCAACATCCGATAATCAGGTGAAAGAGTAAGAATCGCATGGATATCACAGATAGCAGACTTATAGTCTTCAAGAGCCAGGTATAGACAGATCCGTAGCTCCAGGCACTCCAATGCTAACTTGAAACCCAAGAGTCGGTTAATTTCCTCTAAGGCATGTTTAGCATCTTTTTTTCTCATCAAGGATGCAGCTCGATACATGTAAGGGTAAGTGAGAGTAGGATCCAGCTCGCTTGCTTTGTCAAGGTCTGCCAGCTTTCTATCACCTTCAGAATACAAAGACCTCTCCAGATACATCCACCCCAGTGGCAAATTTGATGTTATCACTGAACTGAGCTTCTCATAAGCCAAAGCCTTTTGGCCTTGAATGCCAGCGACTCTAGCAATACCAGCAATTGAATACACATGACCGGCAGAGAAGGCAACCTCAAATTGGTGTTCAGCTTCACTATATTCCTTTCTCAAAAGTCTAATGCATGCAAGTTGATGAAAAGCTATTTGCTTCTGAGTAGGGGTAACTGCTAGCTGCACAAGCTTCTCTAACAATAATACAGTTGTTTCTGTCCTCGGATCAATGTTCATTGCTACTTCACTAAGCAAGCAGTACAGCAAAAAGGATGCATGTCCAACCATGATAAGTTGTTGTTGTGCAGTTGCACCTAAGAAGAGGCTAATTACTAGATCATCAGCTAGACAATCGGGAAGTTCCTGTAAAAAAATTTGCAAGCAAGAAGCAGCAAGAACTGGCGCATTTTCTTCAAATGCCAACGGCATGAGCTCAACAGCATCCTGCCTTGTTGAAACAAATGAAGCCAGTTTCCTATCACAAGCATCTTTTAGCCTGTCACAACAAAATGTGTTTGCAAACACCAGGATCTCCAATAAGATTTCCACAGGAAGATCCCCTAAACTACATGTAGAACTAAACTCAGAAACAGCTCTCATGCCCTCCAACGAAATACCATTCTCTGACAAATCAACAAGCTCAAGCTGTGACTCATTGAACGGTCCATTAAGCATGGAGCAAAATGGTATTGACAAAGACGCAATCTTGCACCTATCACATGTCACCCTACCATCCTGTACTTGGAAGGTTACCATGGAAGAAACTTGAGACGAGGAGCCTGTCTCCCATGAACCAATTACCTCAAAATTCCGCACAGGCATCTCAGAGGCAACATCAAGTAAACCAAACTCTCGACAGCATTTCTGACATGATGCAAGGACGTCAGATATGATCTCCTCCCCCTGCTTCTCGTACCGCAACCATGCCCCAAATATGACTTTCTCATGGACGCTGCTTGCACAACGCCAGGCAGAGTGGAGGCTCCTCTGGCGCAATTTTGCTTCTCCAAGGCCCCGAAACACCTGGGACTGGACCAAGTACAGGCCTGGCAGCTCGCTCGGCCTACATTGTTCAAGCTCCTCGTGGATCCTTGACAGCACCTCAACATAATCCAAAGGCTTATACAATGGCACTACATGTGGCTCAGCAATCTTGATAAGTGACTCACTGCACAAAGCAAAAGAGTTTAAGTTAACCAGCAAATGCAATTCGGAATCATCAAACTATTCGCTGAGCTAAGGAGTGAGCAAAATGCCAGGATGGGGTCGAGCTGGGGCTCACATGGAGGAAGGCGAGTAGGACGACTTGGGCAGCTTCCCTCGCTCCACCTGCAGCCATGACTGCGGGTTGAAACCATATCCATGGATGCGCTGCTCGTCGCACGGCGACTCCGACAGGAAGCTGCTCCTCATAGAGCACAGGAGCGAGAAGACCTCCCAAATCTCCACACTCCCAGATTTTCAAACGAATCACAGATGTAAATCGCGAGGGACTGGCGTAACCACGCCAACCGCAGAAGCTCACGGAGGAAACCAGGAAATGAACCTACAAATCAGAATCCACACTAACCGCCGCTAATTGGGGGAGAAGAATAAAGTGTCGCAGAGGCAGCAGCAGCAGGAAAAGATTGGAATTTGGTGCCTGGAGCCGGAACAAATCCGGCGAGGGAAGGCCAAACGGCCCGTGAAATCGTGCCAAGAACGGCCCCACCGGACCGAATCTTGGCCGGGAAAAGATGCAGCCTCCGGTGCGCACCCGCAAGCCCCCGCGCGCCGGGCAGAATTCAACGGATCAAACCGGGAACAGGGCGATTGTTAGCGGGAGGAAGGAACAGGGCGCGTGGGGCCTGCAGATAGTGGATGCGAGCGAGCTCGGATTCAGATCCTGCAGGCTCAGCGAGAGCAGGAAGACGAAGAGAGAAAAGAGAAAGGGAGGCGACTAGGCGAGAAAAAAGAAAGGAGATTTTTTTTAACATTTAGAACTAATTTGGGAACCTATTTTTCCAATAGATTTTTATTTTTCCAAGAAAATTAGAGCAAGAACCATATATGATCTAATTTTTAATCCAAATATCAAAAAAATATAAAAAAATAAATAACTTATACATATGGAAGTAGCCTAGAGGTGTGAATAGGCTACACCTGAAATTTTCCACTAAAAACTTCGAGATAGTGTCAAATACAAGTTGCACTGGTGCAAACCGGTTCAGCCGTTTTTGTTTACAGCTGAACAAGTTTGAACCTGCTCAACTTAGATTAGATAAACAATTAAACAAATGTGACGAAGTAATGAGAGATTTTGTTAAAGACTTGCCCTAGAGAAAATCCACTCAAATAGATGACAAATCGGTATGAATTGTTTTCACACGATTTGCACACAATATGATCAAATATGAACTAACCAACAAATTAAAGAACTTATCAAGAACACACGACTTAACCCGAGGTTCGGCAACCACCACAAAGGTGTCCTACTCCTCGTTGAGGAGCCCACAAAGGGTCGGGTCTTTTCCAACCCTAATCCTCCACAAGCCGACCACCAAGGTCAAGGCAATCTCTTCTCAAATTTGCTCAAAGAGCGGGTGATACAAACTTCTTGGGGTCGTCTGAAAGGGAAATGTGCCCTTGGGCCATTTCTATAATGTTTTGGTGATTAAGTGTCCAACACATAGTGAGTGAGATATTATGTGCCAAACAAGCAAGAATTGCAAACCATGTAACAAGGTATGTTTCTAGACTTAGTACATTGTTTTGAGTACTAACATATATTGTCTAAGTGCTAGAAACAGAGAAAGAAAGAGAAGAAAAGAAATGCAAAAGACTTGGCTTGGTACAGCCAAAGTCTAGCTCGGCTTGGCAAACTGGACTGTCCGGTGGTGCACCGGACAGTGTCCGGTGCGCCAGGCTGGCCTCCGGTGAACAGGCCGCTCTCGGGAAAGTTTGGCGGCGTACGGCTATAATTCACCGGACTGTCTGGTGAGCCAACGGCCGCCAGCACAGCGGTCGGTCGCACAATCCGCGGGCGACGCGTGGCCCGCGCCAACGGTCGGCAGGGGGCACCGGACTGTCCGGTGTGCACCGGACAGTGTCCGGAGCGCCAACTGCCACGAATCTGCAACGATCGTCTGCGCCAGAATAGGAAGGGGATCCGCACCGGACCGTCTACAGTGACTGTCCGGTGGCACACCGGACTGTCCGGTGCGCCATCCGACAGAAGGCGAGGATAGCCTTCCTTGTTGGCCTCCAACGGCTCCTAGTTGCCTTAGGGCTATAAAAGGGACCCCTAGGCGTATGGAGGAGTCACCCAAGCATTCAAGAAACATTCTAAGCCTCCAAGACTCCAACTTCGCGCATTTGATTCTTTGAGATAGTAACTTGAGCTCCATTTGAGTTGTGAACTCCGTAGGTTGTGTTTTGAGCTCAAGTTGTGACTTGTGTGTGTGATTGTGCTGTGATTTGAGTCTTGTGTGTGTTGCTCTCCCCTCCCTTACTTCTATGCTTCTTTTGTGATCATCATTGTAAGGGCGAGAGGCTCCAAGTTGTGGAAATTCCTCACAAATGGGAGAAAGTCAAAGAAAGGAAAAATCGTGGTATTCAAGTTGATCATTGGATCACTTGAAAGGGGTTGAGTGTAACCCTCGTCCATTGGGACGCAAAACGTGGAAGTAGGCAAGTATTACTTGGCCGAACCACGGGATAAAAATCACGTGTCTCTTGTGTGCTTTACCTTTGATTATCTTTGTTCAAGAACTCGCTTCAAGCACTTAGCCGTTCTAACCTTCATAATCAAGTTTTGTGGTTATTAGTTTTGAATTTTACAGGATCACCTATTCACCCCCCTCTAGGTGCTTTCAATTGGTATCAGAGCCGTTCTCTTCATCTAAGGGACTAATCGCCCGAAGAGATGGATCCTAAGGGAAAGGGGATGGTGGTCAACGACAAGGAGAAGGTGTTCTTCTTCAACGAGCCAAGGGACGACAAACCCACTGACTCTAGCTCGAGTCATAAGAAGAAGGACGAGAAGAAGAAGAGGCGCATCAAGAAAATCGTCTACTACGACAGCGATGAATCTTCTTCTTCACCAAGAGACGACGACGATGACGACTCTTCATCAAAGAAAAAGACGGTTAATCAAAACTATTCCTTTGATTATTCCCGCATTCCGTACAATTCAAAAGCCCATTTACTTTCTATTCCTCTTGGATAACCCCCACACTTTGATGGAGAGGATTACTCATTTTGGAGTCATAAAATGTGTAGTCATCTATTTTCTCTCTATCCTAGCATTTGGGAAATCGTGGAAAATGGAATGCACTTTGATAGTACGGATAATCCTGTGATGATTAATGAACAAATTCATAAGAATGCACAAGCTACCACTGTTTTGCTAGCATCTTTGTGCATGGATGAATATAACAAGGTTAGCAACTTGGACAACGCCAAGCAAATCTGGGATACCCTCAAGATCTCACATGAGGGAAATGATGCCACCATGATCACAAAGATGGAACTGGTGGAAGGCGAGCTAGGGAGGTTTGCCATGATCAGGGGAGAGGAGCCAACTCAAACATACAACAGGCTCAAGACCCTGTTCAACAAGATTTAGAGCTATGGAAGCACAAGATGGACGGACCACGACGTCGTCCGACTAATGCTAAGGTCATTTACCGTAATTGACCCCCATCTTGTCAACCTTATTTGTGAGAATCTCAGGTACACCAAGATGATGCCCGAGGAGATTCTTGGGAAGTTTGTGAGCGGGCGCATGATGGTGAAGGAGGCTCGATATGTGGACGATGCACTAAACGGTCCACTCCCCGTCTACGAGCCTCAACCTGTGGCACTTAAGGCTACTAGCAGCAGGGAGACGCTACCAAGCAAGGTGGCACAAGTGGAGGCTGCGGGCCTCAATGAAGATGAGATGGCGCTTTTCATCAAGCGCTTCAAGACCGCTTTGAAAGGACGCAAGGAGTACCCCAACAAGAACAAAGCAAAGGGAAAGCGCTCCTGCTTCAAATGTGGTAAGACTGGTCACTTCATAGCACAATGTCCCGATAATAATGATGACCAGGAACAAGAAAAGCACGGGAAGAGGGAGAAGAAGAAGGTGTACAAGAAGGCGAAGGGTGAGGCGCACCTTGGTAAAGAATGGGATTTGAACTGCTCTTCATCCAACTCCGACGATGAAGGACTGTCAGCCTCAACCTTCAACAAATCTTCGCTCTTCCCCAACGAATGCCACACCTGCCTCATGGCCAAGGAAAAGAAGGTGAGGGTTCGAGATTCCCGCAAGTACTCTACTTCTAGTGATGAGGATTCTAGTGATGATGAAGTATATTACTCTAGCTTATTCAAAGGATTAGATAGAGCTAAAGTAGAAAAGATTAATGAACTAATTGATGCTTTAAATGAAAAGGGTAGACTTTTAGAAAAACAAGAGGATATTTTGTATAAAGAGCATGATAAGTTTGTTAGTGTGCAAAAATCTCTTGCTTTAGAGATTAAAAGGAATGAAATGCTATCTTCTGAATTATCTGCTTGCCATGAAACTGTGTCTAGTTTAAAGAGTGTTAATGATGATTTAAATGCTAAGCTAGAAGAAGCAAATAAATCTAGTTCATGTGTAGAGCATGTTAGTATATGTAATAGATGTAAGGATTTTAATGTTGATGCTTGTGATGAACACCTTATGTCTATGACCAAATTAAATGATGAGGTGGCAAGTCTTAATGCTCAACTTAAGACTTGCAAAATTAATTTTGATCAATTAAAATTTGCTAGGGATGCCTACACCGTGGGTAGACACCCCTCTATTAAGGATGGATTTGGTTTTCAAAAGGAAACCAAGAACTTAACAAGCCAAAAGGCTCTCGTTCTCAACAAGGAGAAAGGGAAGGCTCCTATGGCTAGTAGTTCTCAAAAATGTCATGCTTACATTTATGATAGAAAATTTTCTAGAAATGCTCATTATAATAGGAGTTATGATGTGTTTAATTCACATGCTATGTTTGCTTCTAGCTCTACTTTTATGCATGGTAGAAGTAGGCCTAGGAAAAATCATGTTGTGCATCATGTGCCTAGGAGAGTACGTAATGAACCTTCTACTATTTACCATGCTTGCAATACTTCGTTTGCACTTGTATGCAAGAATGAAAAAGTAGTTGCTAGAAAAATGGGATCCAAATGCAAGGGAGACAGACAAGACTTGTATTTAGGTTCCAAAGGCTATTGTAACTAACCTTGTAGGACCCAACAAGAGTTGGGTACCTAAAACCCAAGCGTAAATTGTCTTGCAGGTTTATGCATCCGGGGGCTCAAGCTGGATTATCGACAGCGGATGCACAAACCACATGATGGGGGAGAAGAAGATGTTCACCTCCTACGTCAAGAACAAGGATTCCCAGGACACTATCATCTTTGGAGATGGAAACCAAGGCAAAGTCAAAGGCTTGGGCAAGATAGCCATCACCAACGAGCACTCCATTTTAAACGTATTTCTAGTAGAGTCGCTTGGTTACAACCTCCTGTATGTAAGTCAATTGTGCCACATGGGCTACAATTGTTTGTTTACAAATGTTGATGTTTCTGTCTTTAGAAGGAGTGATGGTTCATTAGTGAAAGGGAAATAGGCTTATACCTTTTCCTAATTGATTTTGGTGGTTGAATTGCCCAACACAAATAATTGGACTAACTACTTTGCTCTAGACTATAAGTTTTACAGGTGCCAAAGGTTCACAATAAACCAATAAAAAGACCAAGAAAGGGTTCAAACAAAGAGAGCAAAAGACAACCGAAGTGTGCCCTGGCCTGGCGCACCGGACTGTCCGGTGTGCCACCGGACTGTGTCCGGTGCACCAGGAAATTCCAGTCTGAACTTGCCACCTTCGAGAGTTCTAGAAGCCGCTCCGTTATAATTCACCGGACTGTCCGGTGTGCCAGCGGAGCAACGACTACTTCGCGCCAACGGTCGTCTGCAGAGGACATTAAATGCGCTACAGTGCGCGCAGAAGTCAGAGCACGCGCCAGAAGGCGCACCGGACAGTCTACAGGACCTATCCGGTGCACTACAGGACTGTCCGGTGGTCCAGAAGACAGAAGCTCCAACGGTCGAACCCTAACGGTCGGGTGACGTGGCTGGTGCATCGGACAGTGTCCGGTGGCGCACCGGACTGTCCGGTGCGCCATACGACAGCGCCTCCACCAATGGTTCTTTTGGTGGTTGGGGCTATAAATACCCCAACCACCCACCATTCATTGCATCCAAGTTTTCAGCCTTCACACCTCATACAAGAGCTATAGCATTCAATACAAGACACAAACAAAGAGATCAAATCCTCTCCCAAGTCCGGAATCACTCCAACCAAATTAGTGACTAGAGAGAGAGACATTTGTGTTCATTTGAGCTCTTGCACTTGGATTGCTTTTGCTTCTTCATTCTTTCTTGATTCCAACTCAATTGTAACCAAGACAAGAGACACAAATTGTGTGGTGGTCCTTGTGGGGACTTAGTGTCCCGTTTGATTGAGAAGAGAAGCTCACTCGGTCTAAGTGACCGTTTGAGAGAGGGAAAGGGTTGAAAGAGACCCGTTCTTTGTGACCACCTCAACGGGGAGTAGGTTTGCAAGAACCGAACCTCGGTAAAACAAATCACCGTGTCATCCGCCTTATTTGCTTATGATTTGTTTTTCGTCCTCTCTTTCGGACTCGTTTATATTTCTAACGCTAACCCCGGCTTGTAGTTGTGCTTAAAGTTTGTAAATTTCAGATTCGCTCTATTCACCCCCCCCTCTAGGCGACTTTCAATTGGTATCGGAGCCCGGTACTTTATTAGAGCCTAACCGCTCGAATTGATGTTGGGAGCATCCACCAAGAGGGAGATCGGGACCGGCGACAAGTCCGCAAGCTTGGGGAAAACACACTCAAGGGAGTCCGCCCACAAGCACAAGGAAGAATCCTCCTCCTCCATCAAGTCCCAATGGATGGGTGACAAAAAGAAGAAGATGAAGAAGGTGGTCTACTACGAGACCGACTCTTCGTCACCCTCCACCTCCGGCTCGGAATCGGCATCCGCCACTTCTAAGCGCCATGAGCGCAAGAAGTATAGTAAGATGCCCCTTCGCTATCCTCGCATTTCAAAACGCACTCCATTACTTTCCGTCCATTAGGCAAACCACCTATGTTTGATGGTGAAGATTATTCTATGTGGAGTGACAAAATGAGGCATCACCTAACCTCACTCCACAAAAGCATATGGGACATTGTTGAGTATGGAGCGCAGGTACCAAAGGAAGGGGACAAGGATTATGATTCGGAGGAGGTCGAACAAATCCAACACTTCAACTCCCAAGCCACTAATATACTCCTCGCCTCTCTAAGTCGAGAGGAGTATAATAAGGTGCAAGGGTTGAAGAGTGCAAAGGAGATTTGGGACGTGCTCAAGACCGCGCACGAAGGAGACGAGGTGACCAAGATCACCAAGAGGGAGACGATCGAGGGGGAGCTCGGTCGATTCATGCTTCACCAAGGGGAGGAGCCACAAGCTATGTACAACCGGCTCAAGACCTTGGTGAACCAAGTGCGCAACCTTGGGAGCACCAAATGGGATGACCATGAGATGGTCAAGGTTATTCTTAGATCACTCGTTTTTCTTAACCCTACACAAGTTCAATTAATTCGTGGTGATCCAATGTATAAACTAATGTCTCTCGAGGAAGTGATAGGAAAATTTGTGAGCTTCGAGTTGATGATCAAAGGCTCCAAGAAAATCATCGAGAAAGGCGCCACCTCAACACCCGAGGTGCAACCCGTCACATTCAAGGCAACGGAAGAAGAAAAGAAGGATTCTACACCAAATAGGATCCCCATCGACGCCTCCAAGCTCGACAATGAGGAGATGGCGCTCATCATCAAGAGCTTCCGCCAAATCCTCAAGCAAAGGAGGGGGAAGGACTACAAGCCCCGCTCCAAGAAAGTTTGCTACAAGTGTGGTAAGCCCGGTCACTTTATTGCAAAATGTCCATTATCAAATGATAGTGACAGGGGCAACGACAAGAAGGGAAAGAGAAGAGAAAAGAAGAGGTACTACAGGAAGAAGGGCGGCGATGCCCACGTTTGCCGGGAGTGGGACTCCGACGAGAGCTCCACCGACTCCTCCTCCGACGAGGACGCCGCAAACAACGCCGTCACCAAGGGCCTTCTCTTCCCCAACGTCGGCCACAAGTGCCTCATGGCAAAGGACGGCAAGAAGAAGAAGGTAAAATCAAGATCCTTCACTAAGTATGCAACCTCTAGTAATGAGGATAATTCTAGTGATGATGAGGATAACTTGCTCACCCTTTTTGCCAACTTAAACATGCAACAATGAAAAATTAACTAGTGAGCTAAGCACTTGCCATGATGTTATTTCCAACCTTAGAAATGAAAATGCCAAACTTATTGCTAATGTTGAGAAATCAAATGTTTGTGATGATTCAATTGACAATCTTAGAAATGATAATGCTAGTTCAATTGCCAAGATTGAAAAATTGAATGCCTCTCTTGCTAGCCTTAGAAATGAGAATGAAAAATTAATTGATAAGGCTAAGGAATTAAATGTTTGCAATGTTTCCATTTCCAATCTTAGAGATGAGAATGCTATTTTACATGCTAAGATTGTTGAACTAAATTCTTGCAAACCCTCTACATCTACCGTTGAGCATGTTACTCTTTGCACTAGATGTAGAGATATTAACATTGATGCTATTCATGATCATATTGCTATGATTAAACAACAAAATGATCATATAGCAAAATTAGATGCTAAAATTGTCGAGCATGAGTTAGAAAATGAAAATTTTAAATTTGCTCGGAGTATGCTCTATAGTGAGAGACGCCCTGGCATTAAGGATGGCATTGGCTTCCAACAGGGAGGCAATGTCAAACTTAATGCCCCTCCTAAAAGATTATCTAACTTTGTTAAGGGCAAGGCTCCCATGCCTCAGGATAACGAGGGTTACATTTTGTACCCTGCTGGTTATCCCGAGCACAAAATTAGGAGAATTCACTCTAGGAAGTCTCACTCTGGCTCTAATCATGCTTTTATGTATAAGAGTGAGGCATCTAGTTCTAGGCAATCAACCCGTGCTAAATTGCCTAAGAAGAAAACTCCTATTGCATCAAATGGTCATAACATTTCATTCAAGACTTTTGATGCATCTTATGTGCTAACTAACAAATCACGCAAAGTAGTTGCCAAATATGTTGGGTGCAAACACAAGGGGTCAAAGACTTGTGTTTGGGTACCCAAGGTGCTTGTTTCTAATGTGAAAGGACCCAAGACCGTTTGGGTACCTAAGAACAAGGCCTAAATTTGTTTTGTAGGTTTATGCATCCGGGGGCTCAAGTTGGATCATCGATAGTGGGTGCACGAACCACATGACAGGGGAGAAGAAGATGTTCTCCTCCTACGAGAAAAATCATGATCCCCAACGAGCTATCACATTCGGGGATGGAAATCAAGGTTTGGTCAAAGGATTGGGTAAAATTGCTATATCTCCTGACCACTCTATTTCCAATGTTTTTCTTGTAGATTCTTTAGATTACAATTTGCTTTCTGTTTCTCAATTATGCAAGATGGGCTACAACTATCTTTTTACGGATATAGGTGTTACTGTCTTTAGAAGAAGTGATGATTTAGTGGCATTTAAGGGAGTGTTAGAGGGTCAGCTATACTTAATAAATTTTGATAGAGCTGAACTCGACACTTGCTTAATTGCTAATACTAACATGGGTTGGCTCTGGCAGCGCCGACTAGCTCATGTTGGGATGAAGAATCTTCATAAGCTTCTAAAGGGAGAGCACATTTTAGGACTAACCAATGTTTATTTTGAGAAAGACAGGGTTTGTAGCGCATGTCAAGCAGGGAAGCAAGTTGGTGTTCATCATCCACACAAGAACATCATGACGACCGACAGGCCGCTTGAGCTACTCCACATGGACCTATTCGGCCCGATCGCTTACATAAGCATCAACGGGAGTATGTATTGTCTTGTAATTGTGGATGATTATTCTCGCTTCACTTGGGTGTTCTTTTTGCAGAAAAAATCTCAAACCTAAGAGACCTTAAAAGGATACTTGAGATAGGCTCAAAATGAGTTCGGCTTAAGGATCAAGAAAATTAGAAGCGACAACGGGACGAAGTTCAAGAACTCTCAAATTGAAGGCTTCCTTGAGGAGGAGGGCATCAAGCATGAGTTCTCTTCTCCCTACACGCCACAACAAAATGGTGTAGTGGAGAGGAAGAATAGAGCTCTATTGGACATGGCAAGAACCATGCTTGATGAGTACAAGACTTCGGATCGGTTTTGGGCCGAGGCGGTCAACACCGCTTGCTACGCCATCAACCGGTTATATCTACATCGAATCCTCAAGAAGACATCGTATGAACTCCTAACCGGTAAAAAGCCCAATATTTCATATTTTAGAGTCTTTGGTAGCAAATGCTTTATTCTTGTTAAAAGAGGTAGAAAATCTAAATTTGCTCCTAAGGCTGTAGAAGGCTTTTTACTTGGTTATGATTCAAACACAAGGGCATATAGAGTCTTTAACAAGTCCACTAGACTAGTTGAAGTTTCTTGTGACATTGTGTTTGATGAGACTAACGACTCTCAAGTAGAGCAAGTTGATCTTGATGAGCTAGATGATGAAGAGGCTCCATGCGTCGCGCTAAGGAACATGTCCATTGGGGATGTGTGTCCTAAGGAATCCGAAGAGCCTCCACATGCACAAGATCAACCATCTTCCTCAATGCAAGCATCTCCACCAACTCAAGATGAGGATCAAGCTCAAGATGATGATGATGAAAATCAAGAAGAGCCACCTCAAGAGGAGGACAATGATCAAGGGGGAGATGCTAATGATCAAGACAAGGAAGATGATGAGGGTCCAAGACCGCCACACCCAAGAGTCCACCAAGCAATCCAACAAGATCACCCCGTGAACACCATCCTCGGCGACATTCATAAGGGGGTAACCACTCGATCTTGTGTTGCTCATTTTTGTGAACATTACTCTTTTGTTTCCTCTATTGAGCCACACATGGTAGAGGACGCACTTCAAGATTCGGATTGGGTGTTGGCGATGCAAGATGAGCTCAACAACTTCACGAGGAATGAGGTATGGCATTTAGTTCCACGTCCTAACCAAAATGTTGTAGGAACCAAGTGGGTCTTCCGCAACAAACAAAATGAGCATGGTGTGGTGACAAGGAACAAAGCTCGACTTGTGGCCAAGGGATACTCCCAAGTCGAAGGTTTGGATTTCGGTGAAACCTATGCACCCGTAGCTAGGCTTGAATCAATTCGCATTTTACTTGCCTATGCTGCTTACCATGTCTTTAAGCTTTACCAAATGGACGTGAAAAGTGTCTTCCTTAATGGACCAATCAAGGAGGAGGTCTATGTTGAGCAACCCCCGGCTTTGAAGATAATGAGTACCCTAACCATGTTTATAAACTCTCTAAGGCACTTTATGGGCTCAAGCAAGCCCCAAGAGCATGGTATGAATGCCTAAGAGATTTTCTTATCGCTAATGGCTTCAAAGTCGGAAAAGCCGATCCTACTCTCTTTACTAAAACACTTGCAAATGATTTGTTTGTATGCCAAATTTATGTTGATGATATCATATTTGGGTCTACTAACGAATCTACATGTGAAGAGTTTAGTAGGATCATGACTTAAAAATTCGAGATGTCTATGATGGGGGAGTTGAAGTATTTTCTAGGATTTCAAGTGAAGCAACTCTAAGAGGGCACCTTCATTAGCCAAACAATGTACATTCAAGACATACTCACAAAGTTTGGGATGAAGGATGCCAAGCCCATCAAGACACCCATGGGAACTAATGACCATCTCGACCTCGACACGGGAGGTAAATCCGTAGATCAAAAGGTATACCGGTCGATGATAGGTTCTTTACTCTATTTATGTGCTTCACGATGGGACATTATGCTTTTCGTATGCATGTGTGCAAGATTCCAAGCCGATCCTAAGGAAGTTCACCTTAGGGCCGTAAAACGAATCTTGAGATATTTAGTTTATACTCCTGAGTTTGGCCTTTGGTACCCCATGGGATCCACATTTGATTTAATTGGTTATTCCGATGCTGATTGGGCAGGGTGTAAAATTAATAGAAAGAGCACATCAGGGTCTTGCCAGTTCTTGGGAAGATCTCTGGTGTCTTGGGCTTCAAAGAAGCAAAATTCTGTCGCTCTTTCTACCGCCGAAGTCGAGTATATTGCCGCAGGCCATTGTTGCGCGCAATTGCTTTGGATGAGGCAAACCCTCAGGGACTATGGTTACAGATTAACCAAAGTTCCTCTTCTATGTGATAATGAGAGTGCAATCCGCATGGCAGATAATCCCGTTGAGCATAGCCGCACTAAACACATAGTCATTCGGTATCATTTTTTAAGGGATCACCAACAAAAGGGGGATATCGAGATTTCTTATGTTAACACCAAAGAACAATTAGCCAATATCTTTACCAAGCCATTAGATGAGCAAACTTTTACCAAACTTAGGCATGAGTTAAATATTCTTGATTCTAGGAATTTTGATTGATATTTTGCACACATAGCTCATTTATACACCTTTGATCATGTCTCTTTCATGTGCTATGATTAATGTGGTTTCAAGTGCATTTCATGCTAAGTCATAGATTGAAAGGGAATTGGAGTCTTCGGCGAAGACAAGGCTTCCACTCCACTCCATCGAATTATTCATCCTTCGCCGTCGCTCCACACCGCTCTCCAATTTGGTATAATCTTCACTCGTATATTATTTGCCAAAAGGAGAGAAAGCAAAGGGCTTATATTTCACTCACAAGTATCCGTTTTTGGTGATTCATGCCAAAGGGGGAGAAAGTATTAGCCCAAAGCAAAAGGACCGCACCACCACCAATTTCAAAAATGTAGTCTTTCAAATTTGTGTTAAGAAAAGATTTTTCTATTGGTATCTTATTTTTGATACAATTTCAAATTGGTATACCCTCTTCAAAATTAATATTTAAAACCCTCTTGAACACTAAGAGGAGGATTTCATTAAGGGGGAGTTTTGTTTAGTCAAAGGAAAGCATTTGAAATAGGGGGAGAAAATTTCAAATCTTGAAAATGCTTCTCAAAATCCTATTCATATACCTTTGACTATTTGCAAAAGACTTTGAAAAGAATTTCCAAAACTTTGCAAAACAAAACAAGTGGTGCAAGCGTAGTCCAAAATTTTAAATTAGAAGAAAGCCATCCATGTATATCTAGTAGAAATAATTGTTGGTTTCATTCCAAGCAACCTCTGCACTTATATTATGTTGTGTTGGCATCAATCACCAAAAAGGGGGAGATTGAAAGGGAAATAGTCTTACACCTTTTCCTAATTGATTTTGGTGGTTGAATTGCCCAACACAAATAATTGGACTAACTAGTTTGCTCTAGACTATAAGTTTTACAGGTGCCAAAGGTTCACAATAAACCAATAAAAAGACCAAGAAAGGGTTGAAACAAAGAGAGCAAAAGACAACCAAAGTGTGCCCTGGTCTGGCGCACCGGACTTTCCGGTGTGCCACCGGACAGTGTCCGGTGCACCAGGAAATTCCAGTCTGAACTTGCCACCTTCGGGAATTTTGGAAGCCGCTCCGCTATAATTCACCGGACTGTCCGGTGTAGCACCGGACTGGCCGGTGTGCCAGCGGAGCAATGGCTACTTCGCGCCAACGGTCGTCTGCAGAGGATTTTAAATGCGCTACAGTGCGCGCAGAAGTCAGAGCACGCGCCAGAAGGCGCACCGGACAGTCTACAGGACCTGTCCGGTGCACCACCGAATTGTCCGGTGGTCCAGAAGACAGAAGCTCCAACGGTCGAACCCTAACGGTCGGGTGACGTGGGTGGCGCACCGGACAGGGTCCGGTGGCGCACCGGACTGTCCGGTGCACCATACGACAGCGCCTCCACCAACGGTTCTTTTGGTGGTTGGGGCTATAAATACCCCAACCACCCACCATTCATTGCATCCAAGTTTTCAGCCTTCACACCTCATACAAGAGCTATAACATTCAATACAAGACACAAACAAAGAGATCAAATCATCTCCCAAGTCCGGAATCACTCCAACCAAATTAGTGACTAGAGAGAGAGAGACATTTGTGTTCATTTGAGCTCTTGCACTTGGATTGCTTTTCTTCTTCATTCTTTCTTGATTCCAACTCAATTGTAACCAAGGCAAGAGACACCAATTGTGTGGTGGTCCTTGTGGGGACTTAGTGTCCCGTTTGATTGAGAAGAGAAGCTCACTCGGTCTAAGTGACCGTTTGAGAGAGGGAAAGGGTTGAAAGAGACTCGGTCTTTGTGACCACCTCAACAGGGAGTAGGTTTGCAAGAACCGAACCTCGGTAAAACAAATCACCGTGTCATCCTCCTTATTTGCTTGTGATTTGTTTTTTGCCCTCTCTTTCGGACTCGTTTATATTTCTAACGCTAACCCCGACTTGTAGTTGTGCTTAAAGTTTGTAAATTTCAGATTCGCCCTATTCACCCCCTCTAGGCGACTTTCAATTAGCATTTAAGGGTGTATTAGACGGCAAACTCTACTTAGTTGATTTTTCGAAAGAGGAGGCCGATCTAGATGCATGCTTAATAGCTAAGACTAGCATGGGCTGGCTGTGGCATCGTCATCTAGCACATGTTGGGATGAAGAACCTTCATAAACTTCTAAAGGGAGAACATGTGTTAGGACTAACCAATGTCTGCTTCGAAAAAGATAGACCTTGCGCAGCTTGTCAGGCAGGGAAACATGTGGGAAGCACTCATCACAGCAAGAATATGATGACAACGTCAAGACCACTGGAGCTTCTTCACATGGACCTCTTCGGACCCGTCGCCTACCTTAGCATCGGGGGAAGTAAGTATGGTCTTGTAATTGTAGATGACTTTTCCTGCTTCACTTGGGTGTTCTTCTTGCAGGATAAATCGGAAACCCAAGGGACCCTAAAGCGCTTTCTAAGGAGGGCTCAAAACGAATTTGAGCTCAAGGTGAAAAAGATAAGGAGCGACAACGGGTCCGAGTTCAAGAACTTACAAGTTGAGGAGTATCTTGAGGAGGAAGGTGTCAAGCATGAGTTCTCCGCTCCCTACACACCACAGCAAAACGGTGTGGTAGAGAGGAAGAACATGACGCCTATTAGGGATGAAAACGGGACGGATACAGCCGGATATAGGGTCATCCCGTATCCTACCCTAATGTATTTATCTCGGATACGGGACCGGATACGGGTAGTTAAGATTCGGGACGGATACAGGACGGGACCGGGTAATAATCCGGACGGGTAAGAAACGGATAACGGATACTACTCGGGTAGGTACTGGACAATTGTCGGGTAGTTCATCCGATGATATTAATTGTCCAACCATCCATAAGTTAAGCAATACATAATCATGTATATGATACATCAGATGTAAGAAAGGAAACCGGTAAAATTGACATCATGCAGCTCAAAGTTGCTTATCACAAGAACATTGTAGAACCAACACCGCAATATTTAAAATTCATAAAATATTCTAGTTCTAAAAATTTGCAAATAAGTTACAAAAACTAATAAACATTTTATATGAAGATAACTCAAGTCCTCGTATGAAAATGATAAAGTGAAGTACTGATTATATTGAAACTTGGATACTTACACTAATTTCACATGTAACTCATACAAATAAGTGAAAGTGAAAGGAAAGAAATGTGGGCATCTTATAGATCTTATGATCCAAACATTTTTTATGGTTACATATGGACATACGTTGTATCTCCGTAAAATTTCACAATTTTTTGAGGCTATTTATGTATTATTAATTTCTTGTCATAGAAAATCATCAAAATACAATTAAATCATCAAAATATTGTTTAAACAAAAACATGATGTATTACAAAGTCATAGATCTCTTCAAGCTCTACAATTTTCATATAAACTTTATCTTCATCCGATTTCATATGTAAAAGTTATGATTTTATAACTATATTATGCAGAAAAAGAAAAAACGGGTACCCGAATTCCGGGTACCCGTATCCGACCCGGGATTTTCGGGTACTGACCGGGTATTAGTGATTCCGTATCCTACCCGTATCCGAGGTTCAATATCCGGGTAATACCCGTATCCGTCCCGACAAACAAAATACCCGTATCCGTATCCGAAATTACGTCCCGTTTTGGTACCCGTATCCGATACCCGTTCCGGGTACCCGTCCCGTTTTCATCCCTAACGCTTATCGACATGGCAAGAACGATGCTTGGAGAATTCAAGACGCCCAAGCGGTTTTCGTCAGAAGCTATAAACACAGCTTGCCATGCCATAAACCGGCTCTATCTGCATTGTCTCCTCAAGAAGACCTCCTACAAACTCCTTACCGGTAACAAACCCAATGTCTCTTACTTTCGTGTATTTGGGAGCAAATGCTACATTTTGGCGAAGAAAGGTAGACATTCCAAATTTGCTCCCAAAGCTGTAGAAGGGTTTTTACTAGGGTATGACTCAAATACAAAGGCGTATAGGGTCTTCAACAAATCATCGGGTTTGGTTGAAGCCTCTAGCGACATTGTGTTTGATGAGACTAATGGCTCTCCAAGAGAGCAAGTTGATCTTGATGATATAGATGAAGATGATGTTCCAACGACCATAATACGCACCATGGCAATTGGAGATGTGCGACCATAGGAACAACAAGAGCAAGATCAACCTTCTTCCTCAACAATGGTGCATCCCTCAACTCAAGATGACGGACAGGTGAAAGTTCCCTTTGACCCGGGAACAGGATCTGGATGTCGCCTAGAGGGGGGGGTGAATAGGCGAATAAAACTTATTACTTTAAAACTTAAATTCTTACTCTACTCGAAGACTTAGTACGCAGTGGAATGAGAAGACTCTTCGAGTAGATCGCAGCGGAATGGAAGATCCTGTCTCAAAATGTCCTGCACTTCAAATCAAGCTTATACCACAGATAAGTATTGAAGTGCAGATATAAAGGCGAGTAAGACAGAGAGTCAGGATACAATACAGAATATAGCACACAGACGCAAGGATTTATCCCGAGGTTCGGCCAAGCCTGAAATGCTTGCCTAGTCCTCGTTGGAGTTAGCCACACCTGGGCTTGGAGTCTATTTCAACTCCTTCCTCCGTTTGCTCAGATCTGTCAGTATGACAGATAGAGCCTTTCACTATTGAGTGGGGTTACAACAGAACCGCGGCTGCTTACAAACTTCTTGGCAGCACCCCGGCAGAGTAACGATACGCTCAAGACCTTGCTCTAGCTCTTAGCAGCAGTACTCCTCTCTCTAAAGGCTTATAGCTGTGCCTTCTACACAAACTATAGATTTACACACAAGAGGGAGAGCGAGAACTGATTCCAGTGAAGTCTATACTTGTTGGCTGCGCTTGTGTATTGCTGGAGGCGCCTAGGGGTCCCTTTTATAGGCATAAGGGGCCTAGGAGCCGTTGGAAGCAATCCAGGAAGGCAAATCTTGCCTTCAGTCGGGTGGCGCACCGGACAGTCCGGTGCACACCGGACACTGTCCGGTGCCCGATTTCTTTCCTTCTGTGGCGAAGCCGACCGTTGGGAGTCTTGTAGCCGTTGGCGCACCGGACATGTCCGGTGCACACCGGACAGTCCGGTGCCATCTTCTAGCCGTTGGCTCGGCCACGTGTCCCGCGCAGATTGCGCGGTCGACCGTTGGCCCGGCCGACCGTTGGCTCACCGGACAGTCCGGTGCACACCGGACAGTCCGGTGAATTTTAGCCGTACGTCGCCGGTGAATTCCCGAGAGCGGCCAGTTCGCTAAAGTTCAGCCTGGCGCACCGGACACTGTCCGGTGCACCACCGGACACTGTCCGGTGCACCACCGGACAGTCCGGTGTGCCAGACTGAGCTGCCTTGACTGTACATAGCCAAGCCCTTTGTACCTCTCTTCTTTTCTTCTTCTTTCTGTTTCTAACACTTAGACAAGTATATTAGTCCACAAAACCAATGTACTAAGTATAGAAACATACCTTCTCTTAAACATTAAATCTATAGCATTCCACATGCTTGAGCTTTGATGTTGGACTCATAAATCATCAAGTCGGCTTGTCTTGATCTAGATTGACATTACTTGGCTCCAACATCCTGTAAAGGTCACATAGAACATCTCCAAACATAGGAACAACCCAAACTAAAGATCAAGGTGAACTTAGCTCTTTTGGGCTGCTTCCAGTTCTGGTTTTGACACTTGTTCACCTTCTAGTGACCTTGATCTCCTCCTTAGAGCTTGATCTTGAGCCTTATGACTTACACCACATAACTGCGGCTGTTACCTCATTGGCTGTAAGTCACGTCCTTATGTAGTGATCCTTGATGTGCCATAGCTGTTCTCAACTCGATCACCCTTGACTTTGCAAGCCTTCTTCTTCACCCTTGGCTTTGGGTTCCTCAGCCTCCTTGACCTTCTCCTGTGCACTTGGTACCTCGAAGCTCTTCTTGCCTCCGTCCTTGGCTTGATCAGTTGTCTCTGAGCTACGCACCCGAGTCTCACTTTATGCAATGTCCATCTTGCTTGTGATGTCCATTATGTATCCATAATCCAGTTCTTTGACCATCACACTTGTTCACTCGTGTTGAATCCTGTAGACTTTACCTTAAGTACCTGTTCAACACTTAGTACACTTGTTAGTCCTTTAATTGAGTTGTCATCCAAACACCAAAACTCACAAGAGAGCTTTCAATCTCCCCCTTTTTGGTGATTGATGGCAACACAATTAAAGCTTACATAAGAATAAGACTTGAAGCACAAAATTTTGAATTCTAAGTTTATAGAATGCTCCCCCTAAATATGTGCTTACTTCAAGAACCTAATTTTGGCCTCAGACGCCAATTTGCACTTAGGCAATTCGAAACAATTCTACACCTTAGCACTTTTTAGGATGCATTGTGTTAAGAATCGAACCATGATGCTATAATACACAAATGCACATAATCAGAGTTAAACACCATTCAAAATAGTGGATATATCACAGGAATATCAACCTACCACTATTCATCATTAAGATACCAATTCAAACTAAGACACTAATTTAAGACAATCTTAAAGCACCATTAACCACATGACTATCTATTACACTATAGAAGCCAAATAATTCATCGCAGCGGAAACACTAGTCCATATGAGCAACATTGCAAGAAACATATGAACATCACACGTTCAAACTAACACATCACCCATTAGGATAAGCTTTCCTCTCAGGTTGAGATAAGCTTTAATACACAAATTCTCCCCCTTTGACATCAAACACCAAAACCATACTCAAGCAAGGACATATGATGATGTCAAGGGACAGCAGGGTGTTAAGGAGGAAAACGACTATCAAAGCTCCCCCTTACTTATTGAGCATATGCACTATCAACATTAAGGAGAGATACATATATACAAAAAGATTAATACTTCCTTTTGTACCTTTACCATGTTGTAGTGTACTTCTCATCTTGAAAGTATTTAATCTCTTGAGAGCTTCTCCACACTTGTGCCTGATTCATTTTCCTAACTTTTTCTTGTTGCTAAGACACCAAACTTAGAACAAGTTATGGTATTGGGCACAAGAAGAAACTTCTATTCTCATGATTAGCAAAAGATATCAACTGAAGCGAACTATTACGGCTATCAATTGAAAGATACCAATTGCAAAGTTCATTTATTATCATGGCTCCATGATATTTAAGAATAAGCATCTATTATCACCAGATATTATAGAGCATGAGCAATCTAAAAATATGCACTTACTCACACCTTGAGATACCAATTTCTTGACTTACAGAGGTACCCAAGTCCTGATTGCTCCATTTCTTGCTTATCTTCTCTTTTCCACCTAGAGACTATACAAGATTGCTCAAGAAACAGTTAGTCTCAAAAGACACAAGTTATGTGTGCTCCCCCTCAAGTTGTGCATCAAGTATTTGAATGACTTGCACTTTGCACAATCTAGCTTCCTTAGAACTAGAGGGGATCACAACATACCTTGGTCAAGGCATACTCTACCACTTTCATCACCCAAAGATGCCAATTTGCATACCAAAGGAAACGCCACTTAACACCATTTCAAGGCTAAATGAAAGGTTGACTAAATACAGCAATGCACGCCTCAGTGATACTTAATCCAATTGAATACTCACGGAAGTCTAACATTTACTCAACCTGTACATGCTTCATATTTAACTATCATTGCATATACCAATTGAAGATCAACACAATCATGTATATAAAGCGAAATATCTAAGCATGTCATGATTAAGAAGGTTTCATAGATGCACAAGAGAAACAACATTTTAAGGCATAAATTACCTAAACCAAGATACTACCAATTGAAAGGCAAGAACATAGCTATGATCACAATCAACGGAACTTCAAGATATTCAATGAAATTGCATAGTTCCATTCTCCATACCTTTGCCTTTTACCTGAATGCCATGAGATTCATTCTTTTAGGTAGTGTGTAGTGAGAGCACCTGTTGTCACCAATTTAGGGCTCCTTTTGCTCATGCACCTCATAGCTCGAGAGGGTGCATTAGAGACACAACATGGATTTCTTGTTTTGGTATACACAGAGTACCAAGACAAAGTAATCATGTGAACATGGACTAAACAAAACTATCATGCTTGCACATAGGTTAATCATTAAAAAACACATAGCATGACTTACAAAAAGGTACATGTTTATCCACATACACTAAGAGAGTTAATCATGGTGGATATATCAAATGAAAAGCTACCCATTGAATGATTCAAGATATATTCCCTATAAAGCACCAGTCATGATTAAACAAACATCATTATGATTCATTTAACACAGGCAATCATAAAGCATCACTACTCCAAAGATAGGTAGCACAACAAGCCAACTTAAGAGCAATACTAAATTGCAGTTATGTACTTAAAATTCACGGGTACCGTCCTTTGGAGAGCAAGTTGCAGATTCTCATCAAAGTCCTTCGCTTGATTCACCAATAATGATCAAGGACATCTACACCTTATTTAACTCGAGATGAACATGGGATTAATATTGCACAATAATTCAACCTTGGATCAATAAATAGACATTAAAATTGATAGCTTAAGCATAGAGTTCGAATTAACCATCTTAAGCTCTCCCAGGGTCTCCAGTTCATCTCAAGGTACCTGCATGGTCTAGTTAGCACAGTTTGGTACCCACCTCGGTATGGGTCCATAATCATCTAAATGTGCCTTTGGTACCCAAATAGCCTTTATGCTAGTTCTAGGTGATCTTGTTATAGATCTAGCACAGGTGTATGATTTGGGTCTCCTAAGCGAATGAGATTGAGACAAATTTACTTGCTTAGAGACCTCACCTTTATTACATACCTTCGATAGATGACCCTGCTCACCACACAGTAGAGGACAAGCAGTGATCGTGTGGTTCTTGTCATTGCATCCAAAGCATCTCCTTATCCCTTCACCCTTGTTGGTGTATGGACACGATGCGATGAGGTGTCCTGACTTGTTGCACTTAAAACACCTCCTTTTCCCTTTTCTCTTTTTGTTCTTAGATGACATAGAGAAAAGGTCAGTGCAAACAACATGATTAATTGAATCTTTACCTTTTTCCAAGCTCATGTTGATTTCTTCATTTTTAGGAACATTTTTCTTATTGAGCTTGACACTTGCTGCAGTTTTTCCTTTCTCAAGCTTCTTCACCACGCGCCCGTGGATATCTTGAGAGAGTTGAGCAATGTGTCTTCTCCTTAGTTGTCTTTGTTTCTTGTTCCCACACAATTTCTTTTGTGACCCTGCAGCTTGATGCTTATTCAAACATTGGCTTTCTTTTGACCAGCAGGGGTTAGCACATGGTGATGAAATATCTGAATGTGTACTTGTGCAAGAATGAAGTTCACATGAATTTAAGTTCGTAATTACGACCTCATGAGCAACTTCAAGCATGATATGCCTATCCAAGAGATTATCATGATAACAAGACAATAAGTCATATTTTTGAGTCAGAGCAAGGTTATCATGACTCAACAATTCTACTTTATTCCTAAGCATAGAATTTTCAATTTTAAGTTGAGCAGCATTAGATAATACATCATGATTATTTCTTTGCTCAATTAAAATCGATTCATACCGTTGGACCAAATTCCCATGAGAGTATTTTAGCTCCTCATGTTCTTTGGTCATCTTCTCCAGGCTATCATTGGTTTTGATGAGAGTCTCCTCTAGCCTGAGAAGCGTCTCGCCTTGTTCCTTGTTCCTTCTCAACAACTTAACCAGGAGAGCTTTGTCTGCTTTGTTGAGATGGTTGTAGAAACGGCGAATCTCCTCTTCTTCCATATCATCGGTCTCATTTTCCCTGTCATTAATGTCAGTGGAAGCAATATAGGAAAATGTACCTTGTGATGATGAAGATTCATCCTCGCTATCATCCTCATATTCCTCCTCATCATGGCTTTCGTCTCCACCGTCATTGTTAGCAATAAAACATTTATCACTAGTGGAGAACAAACCTGTCGACGAGGTGGATTCATCGTTTGGGTGCCATCGTTCTTGTTCTTCTCCCTTTGAATGGTTAGTATCACAAGTAATGTAGGGAGTAGGAGCATCACAGTTTGCCATAGAATATTTTTCTTTAATTCTATTCCATAAATCATGAGCATCAACAATTAAATTATTACCACTACTCATGATGGCAAAATAAGCACCTCTAGAAAGAGAATCAACTAAGATGCTGCAAGCACGGTGATTGAGAGAAAAACATCTTAGTTCATCATTAGAGGGATTTTTACTAATATCAGATGGAAAATACTTCTCCTAAAGATCTGTCTCAAATCAGGATCAACACTCATGAAAGCATTATAAATAGAGACAGACCAAGATTTGTAATTAGAGCCATCGCCTAAAAGAAGTTCTACAGTTACCTCTTGTGACGACATCGTTATCTCCGGACGGCTAAGCCCACACTGGAGAGGCCTAGCTCTGATACCAATTGAAAGTTCCCTTTGACCCGGGAACAGGATCTGGATGTCGCCTAGAGGGGGGGGTGAATAGGCGAATAAAACTTATTACTTTAAAACTTAAATTCTTACTCTACTCGAAGACTTAGTACGCAGTGGAATGAGAAGACTCTTCGAGTAGATCGCAGCGGAATGGAAGATCCTGTCTCAAAATGTCCTGCACTTCAAATCAAGCTTATACCACAGATAAGTATTGAAGTGCAGATATAAAGGCGAGTAAGACAGAGAGTCAGGATACAATACAGAATATAGCACACAGACGCAAGGATTTATCCCGAGGTTCGGCCAAGCCTGAAATGCTTGCCTAGTCCTCGTTGGAGTTAGCCACACCTGGGCTTGGAGTCTATTTCAACTCCTTCCTCCGTTTGCTCAGATCTGTCAGTATGACAGATAGAGCCTTTCACTATTGAGTGGGGTTACAACAGAACCGCGGCTGCTTACAAACTTCTTGGCAGCACCCCGGCAGAGTAACGATACGCTCAAGACCTTGCTCTAGCTCTTAGCAGCAGTACTCCTCTCTCTAAAGGCTTATAGCTGTGCCTTCTACACAAACTATAGATTTACACACAAGAGGGAGAGCGAGAACTGATTCCAGTGAAGTCTATACTTGTTGGCTGCGCTTGTGTATTGCTGGAGGCGCCTAGGGGTCCCTTTTATAGGCATAAGGGGCCTAGGAGCCGTTGGAAGCAATCCAGGAAGGCAAATCTTGCCTTCAGTCGGGTGGCGCACCGGACAGTCCGGTGCACACCGGACAGTCCGGTGCCCGATTTCTTTCCTTCTGTGGCGAAGCCGACCGTTGGGAGTCTTGTAGCCGTTGGCGCACCGGACATGTCCGGTGCACACCGGACAGTCCGGTGCCATCTTCTAGCCGTTGGCTCGGCCACGTGTCCCGCGCAGATTGCGCGGCCGACCGTTGGCCCGGCCGACCGTTGGCTCACCGGACAGTCCGGTGCACACCGGACAGTCCGGTGAATTTTAGCCGTACGTCGCCGGTGAATTCCCGAGAGCGGCCAGTTCGCTAAAGTTCAGCCTGGCGCACCGGACACTGTCCGGTGCACCACCGGACACTGTCCGGTGCACCACCGGACAGTCCGGTGTGCCAGACTGAGCTGCCTTGACTGTACATAGCCAAGCCCTTTGTACCTCTCTTCTTTTCTTCTTCTTTCTGTTTCTAACACTTAGACAAGTATATTAGTCCACAAAACCAATGTACTAAGTATAGAAACATACCTTCTCTTAAACATTAAATCTATAGCATTCCACATGCTTGAGCTTTGATGTTGGACTCATAAATCATCAAGTCGGCTTGTCTTGATCTAGATTGACATTACTTGGCTCCAACATCCTGTAAAGGTCACATAGAACATCTCCAAACATAGGAACAACCCAAACTAAAGATCAAGGTGAACTTAGCTCTTTTGGGCTGCTTCCAGTTCTGGTTTTGACACTTGTTCACCTTCTAGTGACCTTGATCTCCTCCTTAGAGCTTGATCTTGAGCCTTATGACTTACACCACATAACTGCGGCTGTTACCTCATTGGCTGTAAGTCACGTCCTTATGTAGTGATCCTTGATGTGCCATAGCTGTTCTCAACTCGATCACCCTTGACTTTGCAAGCCTTCTTCTTCACCCTTGGCTTTGGGTTCCTCAGCCTCCTTGACCTTCTCCCGTGCACTTGGTACCTCGAAGCTCTTCTTGCCTCCGTCCTTGGCTTGATCAGTTGTCTCTGAGCTACGCACCCGAGTCTCACTTTATGCAATGTCCATCTTGCTTGTGATGTCCATTATGTATCCATAATCCAGTTCTTTGACCATCACACTTGTTCACTCGTGTTGAATCCTGTAGACTTTACCTTAAGTACCTGTTCAACACTTAGTACACTTGTTAGTCCTTTAATTGAGTTGTCATCCAAACACCAAAACTCACAAGAGAGCTTTCAACAGGTTCTTCAAGAAGAGGCGTGTGATCAAGGGGAGCACAAGAAGAACAAGCTATCGAGGAAGAAGCACCACCGGCCCCTCCAACTCAAGTCCGAGCGACGATTCAAAGAAATCACCCCGTCGATCAGATTTGGATTTCGAGGAGACTTTTTCTCCTGTGGTTAGGCTAGAGTCTACTAGAATATTATTAGCCTATGCCGCTCACCACTCTTTAAGGTTGTTTCAAATGGATGTGAAGAGCGCCTTCCTCAATGGGCCAATCAAGGAGGAGGTGTATGTGGAACAACCCCCTAGCTTTGAGGATGACAGGTACCCCGACCATGTGTGTAAGCTCTCTAAGGCGCTCTATGGACTTAAGCAAGCCCCAAGAGCATGGTATGAATGCCTTAGAGATTTCTTAATTGCTAATTCTTTCAAGGTTGGGAAAGCCGATCCCACTCTTTTCATTAAGACTTGTAACGGTGATCTTTTTTGTGTGCCAAATTTATGTTGATGACATAATATTTGGTTCTACTAACCAAAAGTCTTGTGAGGAGTTTAGCAGGGTGATGACTCAAAAGTTTGAGATGTCGATGATGGGCGAGTTGAACTACTTCATTGGGTTCCAAGTGAAGCAACTCAAGGACGACACCTTCATCTCCCAAACGAAGTACACTTAAGATCTTCTCAAGTGGTTTAGGATGAAGGATGCCAAGCCCGCGAAGACACCTATGGGAACCGACGGACATGTCGACGTCAACAAAAGGCGGTAAGTCCGTTGATCAAAAGGCATACCGGTCTATGATAGGGTCATTACTTTATTTATGTGCTAGTAGACCAAATATTATGCTTAGCGTATGCATGTGTGATAGATATCAATCCGACCCAAGGGAATGTCACCTTGTGGCCGTTAAGCGGATTCTTAGATATTTAGTTTCTACGCCTTGCTTCAGGATCTGGTATCCAAAGGGGTCAACCTTTGACTTAATTGTATACTCAGACTCCGATTATGCTGGATGCAAGGTTGATAGGAAGAGTACATCAGGGACGTGCCAATTCCTAGGAAAGTCCCTGGTGTCTTGGAGTTCAAAGAAACAAATCTCTGTTGCCCTATCCACCGCTGAGGCCGAGTATGTTGCCACAGGACAGTGTTGCGTGCAACTACTTTGGATGAGGCAAACCCTCCGGGACTTTGGCTACAATCTAAGCAAAGTCCCACTCCTATGTGGCAATGAGAGTGCAATCCGCATGGTGGATAATCCTGTTGAACATAGCCGCGCTAAGCACATTAACATCCGGCATCACTTTCTAAGAGACCACCAGCAAAAGGGAGATATCAAGGTTTTCCATATTAGCACCGAGAACCAGCTAGCCGATATCTTTACCAAGCCATTAGATGAGAAGACCTTTTGCAGGTTGCGTAGTGAGCTAAATGTCTTAGATTCGCGTAACTTGGATTGATTTATAGCATATATGTGTTTATGCCTTTGATCATGTTACTTATACATTTATGCAATTTGTTGCTTATTTATGGTGCTCAAGTTGTGCAAGGGATCCCCGGACCTCACAAGTCCATGTGTGAATGATGCACATATTTAGGGGGAGAAGTGCTACAACTTGACCCTTTGAGACTAACCCTTGTGTTTGAGTATACTTGATGTAGTCTCAAAGGTGAATTGAAAGGGAAAGGTGAACTTGGACCATGCAAAGACTTCCACTGCACTCCGGTATTAGTGTACTCACCTCCAAGTTCATTATTATGATCTTATTGCATTTTTGCTCTTAATTGACATTTTAGTGAGGCAATGGGGTTAAAGGGCCGAAAATAATCCCGTTTTGGTGCTTGATGCCAAAGGGGGAGAAATTAAGGCCAAAGCAAATGGATCAGCTACCACTTGAGAATTTTGAAAATAGTAGAGTTAGGATTCTCGATTTGACCAAAATACTCTTATTGCAAAATTTGGCCTCTTGTGGGGGAGGATTTTCGATTATGACAAAAGGGGGAGTTTTTGGTACTTGATCAATTTTTTGATTGGAATATCTCTCTTTGTTCCTAAACAAGTGTGTTTGACTTAGATATAGAAAAATGAATTTGATTTGCAAAAACAAACCAAGTGGTGGCAAAGAATGATCCAAATATGCCAAATTAGAGTCAAAAACAATTTGGTCTTCAATTTGAATCGATGTTGCATGTTTTGCATTGCTTTTTGATGTGTTGGCATAAATCACCAAAAAGGGGGAGATTGAAAGGGAAATGTGCCCTTGGGCCATTTATATAATGTTTTGGTGATTAAGTGTCCAACACATAGTGAGTGAGATATTATGTGCCAAACAAGCAAGAAGTGCAAACCATGTAACAAGGTATGTTTCTAGACTTAGTACATTGTTTTGAGTACTAACATATATTGTCTAAGTGCTAGAAACAGAGAAAGAAAGATGAAATGCAAAAGTCTTGGCTTGGTACAGCCAAAGTCCAGCTCGGCTTGGCACACCGGGCTGTCCGGTGGTGCACCAGACAGTGTCTGGTGCGCCAGGCTGGCCTCCGGTGAACAGGCCGCTCTCGAGAAAGTTTGGCGACGTACGACAATAATTCAGCGGACTGTCTGGTGGTGCACCAGACTGTCCGGTGAGCCAACGGCCGCCAGCGCAACGATCGGCCGCACAATCCGCGGGTGACGCGTGGCCCACGCCAACGGTCGGCAGGGGGCATCGGCCTGTCCGGTGTGCACCCGACAGTGTCCGGTGCGCCAACTGCCACGAATCTGCAATGGTCATCTGCGCCAGAATAGGAAGGGGATCCGCACCGGACCGTCTACAGTGACTGTCCAGTGGCACACCGGACTGTCCGGTGCGCCACCCGACAGAAGGCAAGGATAGCCTTCCTTGTTGGCCTCCAACGGCTCCTAGCTGCCTTGGGGCTATAAAAGCGACCCCTAGGCGCATGGAGGAGTCACCCAAGCATTCAAGAAACATTCTAAGCCTCCAAGACCCCCAACTTCGCGCATTTGATTCTTTGAGATAGTAACTTGAGCTCCATTTGAGTTGTGAACTCTGTAGGTTGTGTTTTGAGCTCAAGTTGTGACTTGTGTGCGTGATTGTGCTGTGATTTGAGTCTTGTGTGTGTTGCTCTCCCCTCCCTTACTTCCGTGCTTCTTTTGTGATCATCATTGTAAGGGCGAGAGGCTCCAAGTTGTGGAGATTCCTCGCAAACGGGAGAAAGTCAAAGAAAGGAAAAACCGTGGTATTGAAGTTGATCATTGGATCACTTGAAAGGGGTTGAGTGTAACCCTCGTCCATTGGGAAGCCACAACGTGGAAGTAGGCAAGTATTACTTGGCCGAACCACGGGATAAAAATTGTGTGTTTCTTGTGTGCTTTACCTTTGATTATCTGTGTTCAAGAACTCGCTTCAAGCACTTAGTCGTTCTAACCTTCATAATCAAGTTTTGTGGTTATTAGTGTTGAATTTTACAGGATCACCTATTCACCCCCCCTCTAGGTGCTCTCATCGTCCACAAATTTAGAGACTCCCAAGCAACCTCTAACCGTCAAGGAACGCAAGGTTCCAAGAGTAACAAATACGCACAAGGTTAAGTTTGCAATGAGCTCAAAATGAAGAGAATGGGAGAATCAAGATGAAATCAACAGTGTGTTAGATCGACTTCACCTCACACCAAGGATCCTTCAAACGATTGAAGGAGATGCGATTTCGGGTGTGAGAGGTGAATTGAATGCCCTTGTTTGGAGGTTGGTCAGCCAAGAAATCGTGGAAGGGGTAGAAGTGAATGAAGAGAGAGAGTGTGGGGGTATTTAAAGGATCCCCCAAAAGCTGGCAGCCGTTGGGAGAAGTGGACCAAAAACCGGTTGAATCGGTTTCCACCAGGGAGTTCTTGGTTCACTGAGGTACTTAGCCGGAGACTCGATCGGCCTCAAATTCGGTTGAGCCGGACTCAAATCTGGTTGAACCGGTTTTTGAAAAACTCTGCACACGACTTTTTCTGACAGGTTTTGACTGGCAGACTGGCAGCTCAGAGGTGACAGAAGGAACAATGCAGAAACCGGTTGAACCGATTTTAGGTCTGGTTGAACCGATTTTTGAAACTGAAGAACAAGTTTTGAGAAAATAGAGGTGAACCAAGGTGAAACTTTAGTGGAGAGTGAAGGTGACTTTACCAAGAGCATTCATGATCTAGAAAAATATTCTCTTAGAGGATTTGAAAGGGTTTGAACTGAGCTCATCGCATTACTTACTTAACTTATTGCGCCTCCCTCTTAATTGAACGACGATTTCTATAACTCAAGAATTATAAAATGCAAACTACCATTGTTCCCAAGCACTTGGAGCATGCTATATGATGTAGAATTTTAATCCGTTGTGCTTTTACATTTGCATACTCATAAGATCTATGCTTCTCCTGTCTGTAAGATAATTGTATACATGCTAGGAGCAAACTTGTTAGAATCTCTGTTTGTTTTGTCATTTAATCACCAAAACCCTCAATTAGGGTTGATTGCACTTACAATCTCCCCCTTTTTGGTGATTGATGCCGAAACAAACTAGAGTAGAGGTAAGAATAAAAGTACTGGCGATATATAAATACTTGTGTATGTGTGGCTCCCCCTAAATATGTGTATGGGTTTTGTGATCTTCATATTGAATTGATATGTCAATTTCGCAACATATTTGGAGAGAGTGAATAGCCAACACAATACACAAACACTGAGGGATGCAACAAAATTAAATAAGATGTGATGATATAAAAATAGCATTACTCTAACAAATCCATCATTGTATAGCATAAGATATGAGATAGTACTGGCTATTACAATAAAGGGCATCACATCATTAAATGTTTATGGCTCTAGGCCATCATCACATGCATCACAACAAGCATAGGCGAATAAAGTTATTACAGACCCAGTGTTCATTACAAAAATAAAAGCCCCTGAGGGCTACCAAGCCAAGCTGTCAATCCTTCTCCCCTTTTTTGGCAACTAGCACCAAAAATGGAGAGAAACATCAACCACAAATTACCACGGAGGAGATGGATCAAAGAACTGAGATGCCAAATTAGCTACAAAGTTTTCTTCCCCGGGCTGAGCTGGGGGGATAGCTACCCGATGGATCCTGGGGAGGAGGATATGAAGAAGATTGACCTGGATCCCCTTGGTGGGGAGGCGGGACATACTGCTCACGATCATCAAAAAATTCTTCCTCTTCTTCTTCTTCATCTTCTGTTGTCATGAAGGGCACCCCATAAGCCTGCTGGTACCATTCATTGATCTCTGGCGAAGGAGGGTGAAGGGGCACATCAGGCGAGCGAGGAGCAAAAGGCATACCCATGGAAGAGGCCTGACGACGGAGGTGGTCGTCAGTCTCCCGCTGTCGCCTCGCCAGCTCATGAACATCGGAAGATATGTTTCTGCACATAGAAAAGAAAGCTGCAATACCATGAGCCAGTCGAGCTCCCATCCCGCGACCACGACCTCGACCACGACCACGTGGTGTGGGAGATCCGTGACCAGGAGAGGGACGCGAGGTACTAGCAGCAGCTTGTCCACGAGAGCTGGAAGGGGCTTTCCTCAATCGCCCTGCTGGATTGTTTGGATCAATCCAGAAGGGGTGTAGGAGAGATGTCTTGTTTTTTTTCAAATCGAAACTGAGTCACCACTTCAATCATCTTCATGATGAAGGGGGCATGAAGACATCCCTTGAGAGGGAAGAAGGCAGCATGTATGATTTCTTGCCAAATCATATCAAATACATTTAGGCTTTTTAGAACTGTTTGGCTTCATGAATGAGAGCAAGACTTTGCTCTCTCTCAGGATATTCATATGATTACCCCTTTGGGGATGAGAGTCATTCTGCAGAGAGAATTTATGTATCTGTAGTACTTGTGCAGATTGGTAGACTCCCAATATTTATCAGACTCAGAGATATGAAGATCCTTGGCTTCATCCTTGGTGGGAGGACGAAAGTCATGAATCTTGATTTTGTCTCCTGAAATATCTCCATCAGTAAATCTCAGGATGTGAGCAAACCTCATTTAACTCACCTTATACCAGCTCCCTTCAATAAAGAAATTGAGATAAGGAAAGTTGTAAGGACTTTCCTCATCAGCAAGCTTAATCCAGTGAGTAGAATAAAATTGTGCAATGACTTCATAATTTCAATCGTATTGGAATGTCATTATGGTCTTCATCCTTTTTCTCTCACAGGCCCTCAATGCATGTGTCATCTCGGGATCACCAATGGCTTCGCATCCATCCCAGTTAATACAACGCTGATGGAGGATTGACTGGTGCTTCTTGGGAAGATTCACAAAATTATAGAAATCAACATGTTGGAGGGTCCAGAAATGATTACCATCGATCCTGACATCACGAACACGTAATGTAGGATTTTGGAAGCGTATATCCTGAAGGAGAGCAGACCCTCCACTGGCAGTGAAATCAATGACTTGCTCGTTGGCAGAGCGACGGGCCTGCGCTCTGTGAAGTACTAACCCCTGGATAATGGGTGCATTGGCAGAAGGGAGATCAACGTCATCATCTTTTCCTCCCTCATCATCGCTGGTAGCCTCCCAGGCTTGTGGATTTGCCGCAGGTCAAGACCGACCGGAGGGATTCTGGGCCGTTCGACCGCGAGCCCCATGAGACCCTGAGGCCTCACCACCTGGCAGCACATTGCCAGATCCACGCTCGCGCTTGGATCTGGATCGAGGAGAAGTTTCTTCACGAATCTCTGGAGCGTCATCATCTGAGTCGGACTCAACTACAGACGGATTTCTTCGACGCACCATCCTTAAGATTAAACAAAGAATAACATATGGTGAGAGAGGTAATCGACGTTCAAGGATTTTAACGAACATGTTTGAGGAAAGACACGTATGATATTGAGCATGCACTTCAACCGTTCATGTGAGCGGTTTAACTACAATGAACAATACCAACCTAATTAACTCAAACAATGTTCGAGACAATGAAAACAGTTTAAGTGTGCCAAGCACCTAAACTACACAATATCCTTGAAAAGATACTTAAGATAATCAAGAACGGTATTGGATCGAGTCAAAAATAGGGAAAATGAGACAATACCTCGATCTAAAAAATGACCACGAAAAATCCCAACGAAGAGTGTAGAGATGATGGAGGAGTCCGAGGGGATCAAGTCTCCAACAAACTCCACAAAGATTTGATAGTTTGGGAGGGATTTGGAGTGTGGGTTGTGAGAGAGGGAGAGAGAAGGGTGAAGGCGTCGGCGGCTGCAACAAGTGAAAGAGTAAAGAGAGAAAGAGGGGAAGAGAGGAGAGAAAAGGGGAGGCGGCGGCTGGTCAAACTGACCAAAACCGGTTCAACGGGTTCAGAAACCGGTTCAACCGGTTTTGCTGCAGCGTGCACAATAAACACGCAGAAAACGACGTTTGACTGCACAGAAAATCTGGCACACTGACAGCACAGTCTGCGAGACTGACGACGCAGACCGCGGAGCTGACATACTGCGCAGAAACCGACACGACGAAAACCGGTTCTCACCAGAGAAAATCCGTTTGAGTGGCTTACTCAGCCGGTTTACTTAACTAGTTTTTAGAGATAGCCCGGTAAGGCCTAGAATACAATCAATATTTATGACATGAATAATTTTGGCAATAAAAACAGGATTTCACATGTCATATTGTTCACAAAACAACTTTATTCCAATCAATCATGATTCAAATTTTAGTTCTTAAGACACGTTTCGAGAATCCAAGATATTTAGTTCACTCCTTAGAAAACAAAACCTAGTCTCATCAAGGGGTTTGGTGAAGATATCGGCTAGTTGATTTTCAGTGCTCACATGAAATAATTCGATATCTCCTTTGGCTTCATGGTCTCTCAAGAAATGATGTCTAATATCAATATGTTTGGTTCTAGAGTATTACACAGGATTGTTTGCAAGTTTAATGGCACTCTCATTGTCACACAACAGTGGAATTTTATTAAACTCACAACCAAAGTCTCTAAGGGTTTGCTTCATGCATAGCAAATGTGCACAACATGCACCAGCTGCTATGTACTCAGCTTCTGCAGTGGAAAGTGCAACACAATTTTGTTTCTTGGAACTCCATGACACTAAGGACCGCCCAAGGAATTGGCAAGTCCCAGTAGTGCTTTTTTGATCTACTTTGCAACCGGCATAGTCTGAGTCAGAATAGCCAAGTAAATCGAAAAGGGAGCCTTTAGGATACCATAATACTAGGTTTTGGGTGTGGACTAAGTATCTTAAGATTCTCTTAACGGCAACAAGATGACAATCTTTTGGATTAGCTTGAAAATGTGCACACATATAAACACTTAACATGATATCAGGTCTAGATGCACATAAGTAAAGCAGTGACCCTATCATTGATCTATATAATTTTTGGTCTGCCGGTTTACCTTCTTCATTAAGGTCGAGATGTCCATTTGATGACATTTGGTGTCTTGGCGTGTTTTGCCTTTTCCATGCCAAACTTCTTGAGTGTATCTTGTGTATACTTGGTTTGGCACAAAAAGGTACCTTCCTTGAGTTGTTTTACTTGAAATCTCAGGAAGTATTTGAGCTCGCCCATCATAGACATCTCAAACCTGTTCGTCATCACCTTACTAAATTCTTCACAAAATTTCTCATTGGTACTACCAAATATAATGTCATCGACATATATTTAGCACACAGATAACTCATTATCAACTTTGCGAGTGAATAAAGTAGAGTCAACTTTTCCTATTTTAAATCCATTTTTAATTAGAAAAACTTTAAGACAATCATACCAAGCTCTAGGGCTTGTTTAAGCCCGTAGAGCGCTTTGTGGAGTAGATAAACATGGTTTGGCTTTCTTGGATCTTCGAAGCCCGGTGGTTGCTCCACATAGACCCGCTCTTGTAGTGGTCCATTTAGAAACGCGCTCTTGACATCCATTTGGTACAGCTTGAAATCATGGTTAGTAGCATAGGCAATTACTGTTCTAATTGACTCTAACCTTGCTACCGGCGCATATGTTTCACCAAAGTCAAGTCCCTCTACTTGAGTGAAGCCTTGGGCAACCAACCGTGCTTTGTTTCTTGTAACGATGCCATGTTCATCTTGTTTGTTCCTAAAGACCCATTTTGTTCCAATCATATTTTGCTTAAGTCTTTGAACTAAGGACCAGACTTCATTCCGGGTGAAGTTGTTCAACTCCTCTTTCATTGCGATTATCCAATCCGGATCACCCATCGCTTCTTCAACCTTAAGTGGCCCAAGAGAGGAAATAAACGAGTAAAATTCACAAAAAAATGCCAAACGAGATCTAGTTGTTACCCCTCTTTTGATACTCCCAAGAATGTTGTCCACTAGATGATCTCTTTGGATGGTATGGTGGACTCGAGGATGGGGCACTGATGGTTGTCTTTGAATTTGCTCCTCCTCATCATCCACTTGATCAAGAGGCACTTCATCATCAACACTTTCAGGTTCATCTTCCACCAGGGTTGGCATCTTTTGGGGTTGATGACCTTCTTCAAGACTTGGATGACTTGAGGTTGATGGGTTTACTTGGGTGGAGGATTTATCACCCACCACCTTTGCGCCCACATCAAAAACCTCATTAGTCATCCACAAGGTTCCTTCCTCATCATCCTTTTCTTGAGGTCTCACTTCACCTATTGCAAGCTTCTTTATGGCCTCACAAGGTGGTTCTTCATTTCCTGCAATGTCATTAGAAACATGCCCTTGCGAGCCATTAGACTCATCAAATGTCACGTCTATTGCTATTTCAACAAGACCGGTGGCATTGTTGAAAACACGATATCCATGCGCCTTTGATGCATAACCAAGCAAGAATCCCTCGTCCACTCTAGGAGCAAACTTTGAGCTCTTGATTTTCTTGTTAAGAATAAAGCATTTACAACCAAGTGCTCTAAAGTAATCAACTTTAGGTTTGTTACCAGTGAGAAGCTCATAAGCAGTCTTCTTATAGACCTTATGAAGATATAACCGGTTGATTGCATGACAGGCGGTGTTGACCGCTTCAGCCTAGAAGTTGTCAGGTGTCTTGTATTCATCTACCATGGTTCTTGCGGCTTCAATTAATGTTCTATTTTTCCTTTCCACTACACCATTTTATTGTGGAGTGTAGGGGACCGAGAACTCATGTTTGATTCCTTCTTCACCCAAGAATTCTTCAACACCTGTATTCTTGAACTCTGTCCCATTGTCACTTCTCACTTTGTTGATTTTAAGCTCAAACTCATTTTGAGCTCTTCTCATGAATTTCTTCAAGGTTTCTTGGGTTTCACCTTCGTCACTCAAAAATAAAGCCCAGGTGAAGCGAGAAAAATCATCTACAATAACTAAACCATACTTACTTCCACCAATACTAATGTAGGCCACAGGTCCGAAAAGATCCATATGAAGAAGCTCCAAAGGCCTCTTTGTTGTGACCACATTCTTTGATAGATGTGGAACTCCATATTGCTTTCCTACTTGGCATGCGCCACAGACCCTATCTTTCTCAAACACAACATTTGTTAGTCCAATGATGTGACTATCCTTTTGAAGTTTGGCCAAATTCCTCATGCCAACATGAGCTAGTCGGCGATGCCATAGCCAACCCTTGTCGGATTTTGCCACTAAACAAGTCTCAGGCGTCACCTTACTTGTTGTGAAATCAACAAGATAAAGTTTGCCCTTCAAGCGACCCGTAAAGGCAACTGAGAAATCCTCCCTTCTAAGGATCTTCGCATCCACATCAAAAAATAGACAATTATATCCCATTCCACAAAGTTGTGAAACAGACATCAAATTGTAACTTAGAGAATCTACTAGCAAAACATTTGAAAGTGATTGTTGGTCAGAGATAGGAATTTTACCAATACCAATCACTTTACTCTTGCCACTATCTCCAAACACAATTTCTTATGCTTCTTGAGTTAGTTGCAAGCAGTGAAACATGTCTTTCTCCCTGGTCATGTGATTTGTACATCCACTGTCAAGCACCCAGCTTGACCCACCAGAGGAGTAGACCTGCAAAACAAATTTAGGTTATGCTTTTAGGTACCTAAATTGAATTGGGTCCTACAGTGTTAGTTATAGCCTTGGGTACCCACACACTTCTTTTCATGACCTTTCTCTTAGTGTAGGCACCCACATATTTAACAACCAATTTTCCTGAATCCCAAGTCAACATGTAATCACAAAGATAGGAATGAGAAATGGGAGCTTTAAATTTTTCTCCATTTGTGGAAACCGCTTCCTTCATCTTATTCTTTGTGGAACTCAAGTTTACCTTTACTTGAGTTGACTTGTCATTTGAGGAGTGAATTCTCCCCAAGGCATCATATAGGGTGGTTCCCTCTATGAACTTGGGGGATTTCCACCCCTTATGCACTATGCTAGGGTTTTCCTTATATGAGTTGTACCCAAGCCCCTTTCTCCCATTGTTGGGTTTCAAGGACTTGTACTTGGGTTCAACTTTCTTTAACCCATCATTGCTAGAGCATTTCTTCAATATTTCTTTGACCTTAACCTGTGGGCTTTTCTTCACTGCATGGTTAGTTAAACAACAAGAAGCATGGTATTTTGTACAATGTTTACAAACATTATTATTTGAGGAGCTAGCTTTAGATTTTTCCACTAAAGATGAGTTATTGAAGTTCTTGCAGTTTTCAAGTTGCACTTGAAGTTCTTGATTTTGAACTGTTAAGCATGACAGGCTTGATTCAAGTGCATCCTTTTCCTTTGCAAGACTAAGTATAGAGGTTTTTACATTAGTCATTTCTTTTTCTTTATCCTCTATAGTTACTTTGGCTAAAGATATTTCCTTAGTCAACACCTCAAGCATCTCACCTTTGTCGGATAGAAATTCTTGAAGCTCTAGGTTTCTCTCCTTTTCAAGGATGAGCAAGTCTTCTTGAGCATGAAGAGTAGCTTTTATTTTATCTAGCTTCTCCATTAGTTTAGTAATTACATTATATCCATTTAAGCCAAATTCTTTAATCATCTTATTTTTTATAGCAAGTTGTTCTTCATCATCATTAATAAAGTCATCATTAAACAAATGTACCTTGTCTCCTTTTGCCATGAGGCAAGTTGGAGTGTAGAAGTTGTCGTGAAGGTTGGTGAAGAGTTGCGAGCTTGAAGTAGATTGGATGGCGACGTTTGCCACCACTTCCTCTTCTTCGGAGCTAGAACTTTCTTCATTGGAATTCCATTCTTCACCAATGTGGGCTTGACCATATTTCTTCTTCTTGAAATATCCCTTGTTCTTGCCCCCCCCTTCTTGAACTTATCCTTTTTGTATTCCTTCTTGGCTTCTTGTTCCTTTTTGTTTGGACAATCTGCTATGAAATGACCGGTTTGGCCACATTCATAACATGCCCTCTTCTTTCCTTTTCTTTGATACTTATTATTTTTCCTCACAAACTTCTTGAAGGTTTTGATGAACATAGATGTGTCTTCATCACTTGAACTATCTTCATCACTTGATGTTTTGACCACTTTCTTTGCCTTGTGGTCTTTGTTCTTCTTGGGGGAATCTTGTTCATTTGAGATCAAGGCATGAGTGTCTCTTGTCTTGATTGAGGCTTCTTCAGACTCATGTTGTTGAATTTTTGCAAACAGTTAGTGAGGTGTCATTTCCTCATAGTCATCATGGTCCCTTATCATCCTTGCTAGACTTTTGTCCTTTTCTTTGTATGCTCTCATAAATAGTCTAGTGACCTTGGAGTCACCTTAATCTTCACTTCCAAGCACTCTTATTTTGTTGACCAACACCATTAGCCGATCAAAGAGTGATTGAAGTGACTCACCCTTAGTCCAATCATATCGAGCAAGCTCACTCTCCAAAGCTTCAATTCTATGTCTCTTAGCTTTGGGGTCTCCTTCATGTGACATTTTAAGAATGTTCCAAATGTCACGAGCATCCTCTCTTCCTTGGACTTTCTGGTACTCTTCCGGACAAAGGCTTCCTTTTATTATGCTCACCGCTTGAGCATTGCGGTGTACTTCTTGCATCATTTCTAGAGTCATCTCTTCTCCTTGGGCGGGCTTATACATACCTATATTGACAATCTCCCAAAGACTAGGATGTACACCGATTAAATGCGACTTCATCTTATCGGCCCACTCGTCATAGTTCGACTCACTAAGAGTTGGTAACTTTCCAAGTGGGGCGGAAGAGAAGTTGGGAATAAAATTTCTAGAATAATCAAATTGAACTTTGTTGAACTCGTTACCTTTACTTTTGGTTGATGATCCTTCGGTGTTGAGACTTACCTTGCTCATCACCCTTGACACCAAAAGTTCCACTAGGTCATCATTGTATTCAATTTTTTCCCTTTCCTTTGTCTTCTTTGGCCTTTCTTCTTGATTCTTCTTCTTCTTCCCTTTTCTTAGCATCTTCCTCTTTCATTTTGAGGAACATCTTCTTGGCAATCTTCATGGCGAGATCGAGGACCTTGGGGTCTATTTCCTCACCGGAAGATGTGACAGGGATTTCCTCGAGGAGAGGATCCACATGGTCCCTTTGAGTAGACATGATCGTTTCCTCACGCGGTTAAGCGTAAAACGAGGTACGAAGCTCCGATACCAATTGAAAGTAGCCTAGAGGGGGGTGAATAGGCTACACCTAAATTTTTTTTACTAAAAATTTCGAGATAGTGTCAAATTCAAGTTGCACTGGTGCAAACCGGTTCAACTGATTTTGTTTACAGCTGAACAGGCTTGAACCTGCTCAACTTAGATTAGATAAACAGTTAAACAAGTGTGACAAAGTAATGAGAGATTTTGCTTAAGACTTGCCCTAGAAAAATTCACTCGAATAGGTGACAAATCGGTATGAATTGTTTTCACACGATTTGCACACAATATAATCAAATATGAACTAACCAACAAATTAAAGCACTTATCAAGAACACACAAAAACACACGATTTAACCCGAGGTTCGGCAACCACCACAAAGGTGTCCTACTCCTCGTTGAGGAGCCCACAAAGGGCCGGGTCTTTTCCAACCCTAATCCTCCACAAGATGACCACCAAGGTCAAGGCAATCTCTTCTCAAATTTGCTCAACGAGCGGGTGATACAAACTTCTTGGGGTCATCCACAAATTTGGAGACTCCCAAGCAACCTCTATCCGTCAAGGAACGCAAGATTCCAAGAGTAACAAATCTGCACAAGATTAAGTTTTGATGAGCTCAAAAGATGAAGAGAATGGGAGAATCAAGATGAAATCAACAGTGAGTTAGATCAACTTCACCTCACACCAAGGGTCCTTCAAACGATTGAAGGAGATGCGATTTCGGGTGTGAGAGGTGAATTGAATGCTCTTGTTTGAAGGTTAGTCAGCCAAGAATTCGTGGAGAGAGCAGAAGTGAATGAAGAGAGAGTATGTGGGGGTATATAAAGGATCCCCCAAAAGCTGGTAGCCGTTGGGAAAAGTAGACTCAAAACCAGTTGAACCGGTTCTTGAACCGGTTGAACCGGTTTCCACCAGGGAGTTCTCGGTTCACTGAGGGACTCAGCCGGAGACTTGACCGGCCCCAAATTCGGTTGAGCCGGACTCAAATCCGGTTGAACCGGTTTTAAAAAAACTCTGCACATGACTTTTTCTGACAGGATTGACTGGCAAACTGGCATGTCAGAAAATGACAGAAGGAGCAGTGCAGAAACCGGTTGAACCAGTTTCAGGTCCGGTTGAACTGATTTTTGAAACTGATGGACAAATTTTGAGAAAACTGAGGTGAACCGAGGTGAAACTTTAGTGGGGAGTGAAGGTGGTTTTTCCAAGAGCATTCATGATCTAGTAAAATATTTTCTTAGAGGATTTGAAAGGGTTTGGACTGAGCTCATCGCATTACTTACTTAACTATTGCGGATCCCTCTTAATTGAACGGCGATTTCTATGACTCAAGAATTATAAAATGCAAACTGTCGTTGTTCCCAAGCACTTGGAGCACGCTATATGATGTAGGATTTTAATCCGCTGTGCTTTTACATTTGCATGCTCATATGATCTGTGCTTCTCCTGTCTGTAAAATAATTGTATACATGCTAGGAGCAAACTTGTTAAAATCTCTGTTTGTTTTGTCATTTAATCACCAAAACCCTCAATTAGGGTTGATTGCACTTACACTAGGTGATCTTGGTCACCTCGTCCCCTTCGTGCGCCGTCTTGAGGACGTCCCAAATTTCTTTGGCACTTTTTAACCCTTACACCTTATTATACTCCTCTCGACACAAGGAGGCAAGGAGTATAGTTGTGGCTTGGGAGTTAAAATGCCTAATTTGGGCTACCTCGTCCGAATCGTAGCCCTCGTCCCCCACCTTAGGTACCTGCGCTCAAAACTCAACAATATCCCAAATGCTTGCGTGGAGAGAGGTTAGGTGATGTCTCATTTTATCACTCCACATACAATAATCTTCACCATCAAAATATGGTGCCTTGCCTAAGGGAACGGAAAGTAATGGAGCGCGTTTAGAAACACGGGATAGCGAAGGGACATATTACTATACTTCTTGCGGTCATGGCGCTTAGAAGCGACGGACGAGTCGGAGCTTGAAGACGTGGAGGGCGACGAAGAGTCGGTCTCGTAGTAGACCACCTTCTTCATCTTCTTTTTCTAGTCACCCTTCTGGTGCGTCTTGTTGGAGGAAGAGGATTCCTCCTTATGCTTGTGGTTGGACTCTCTCAAAAGAGTTCTCCCCGAGCTTGTGGGCTTGTCGCCGGTCACGATCTCCCTCTTGGCGTGTTCTCCCGACATCACTTCGAGTTGTTAGACTCTAATGAAGCACCGACTCCGATACCAATTGAAAGTCGCCTATAGAGGGGGTGAATAGGCGTAATCTAAAATTTACAACTTAAAAGACAAACTACAAGTTGGGGTTAGCGTTAGAACTTAAATCGAGTCCGGGAGAGAGGGAGAAAACAAATCAAGAGCGAATCAAGCGGATGAACACGATGATTTGTTTTACCGAGGATTGGTTCTAAAGAACCTAGTCCCCGTTGAGGTAGTCACAAAGACCGGGTCTCTTTCAACCTTTTCCCTATCTCAAACGGTCACTTAGACCGAGTGAGCTTTCTCCTTAATCAAATGGGTCACTTAGACCCCGCAAGGACCACCACAACTTAGGTGTCTCTTGCTTTGATTAAAAGTCACTTGGGAACAAGAATGAGGAAGGAAGAAAGCGATCCAAGCAATAAGAGTGCAAAAAACACGAATAAACACTCTCTCTCAAGTCACTAGGTGGTTGGAGTGAATTTGGGACTTGGAGAGGCTTTGATCTTTTGATTTGTGTCTAGGAGTGAATGCACTAGCTCTTGTATTGAATGAAAACTTCAGAAGACTTGGATGCTTGGAGTTGTGGTGGTTGTGGGGGGGTATTTATAGCCCTCAACCACCAACAAGCCGTCGGGGAAGGCTGCTGTCGATGGGCGCACCGGACAGTCCGGTGCGCCGCCACGTCACCCAACTGTTAGGGTTCGGGAGCAGTCGACCGTTGGAGGCTTTGTCCTCATGCAGCACCGGACAGTCCGGTGCCACACCGGGCAGGTCCTGTTCACTGTTCGGTGCGTCTCTGACTCTGCGCGCACTGTTCTCCACTGTAGCGTTGTCAGGGCGCCGTTGCAGTCGACCGTTGCGCTGGATAGTCGTTGCTCTGCTGGTGCACCGGACAGTCCGGTGGCACACCGGACAGTCCAGTGAATTAAAGCGGAGGGCGCCTGGAGAAAACCAAGAGTGTCTGGTTCATCTTCGTACGGACATGGGGCACCAGACACTGTCCGGTGGCACACTGGACAACCCGGTGCGCCAGTCCACAACACACTCAAGTTTCTTTGCTCCTTTGAATTTGATCCCTAATTTGAATATTTATTGGTTTGTGTTTAACCTTTATGCACCTGTAGAACATGTATTCTAGAGCAAACTAGTTAGTCCATTTATTTGTGTTGGGCATTCAACCACCAAAATTAATTGTGGGAAAATGTTAACCCTATTTCTCTTTCAATTTCCCATCCTAGCTCATTAAAAAAGCAAGAAAATAGTTTCCAAGTTATTAGTGGTACTAGATTAAGAAAATCAGTAGTAAAAATGTATTTTTGTTGTCCATTTGTCTAAGAACCTCAACACTATTTAAGAAAATGGGCAATAAAAACATTTTTTATTCTCAATGTTTTTTAAGGCCATCGACAGCAAAAATCATGTATTTTTCTAGGCAATAGATTTAGCAAAAATAGCCGATAAAAATAAATTTTTACGTGTGGTTTACATCTATGGGCTCATAGTTTTATTTCTGCCGATGACGCCTACACGATATGAACCACCCATAAAAAATGCTCTATCCGTTTTTTTATTTACCGTGTTTTTAAAAATAAATTAGCGAGTAATAAATATTTAAAAACGGAGTAGTATCAATCATCAAAAAAATATCTATTATGTACTAATAATAATCGGTCAACCTTAACAACCTAGCTAGACCGCAATGCAACCACGACTCATACTCGATTTCGACACTAGACTTGTTTTAATGTTGCGTTTGGTTGAATGTACAAGGAGGGATGGAATGAGGCGGCCACGTTTTCTATAGTGTTTGGTTGAGAGTCAAGCGGGGGCGAGGTAAACCCCGAAGTGATTTTTGGGGGCGGCGTGATCCCAAAAAAATCGAAGGAATGGTGTCGCCCCCGACTCATCCAACTTTGACCTCAAACCAAACACACATCTCTATCTCGTCTACTATTTTAAACTTTGCTTTATAAACAATATAATTGATAGTGGAAATCCTCTATTTTACACAATTTTCCACAAATCTTAGTATCTTATATATTTTACACGCTTTATAAACAATATAATTGATAGTGGAAGAGGTAATGGAAGTCCTGGGCTTTCCCTACTAATGGAAGTCCCAGCCAGGACGCGGTCGACCCAGCACCCGCGTGCTTGCGTTAGCCATGCAGTCGACAGCCAAGAATCCAGAACGATAAGCGTAAGGCAATATACGAATGCATATATATATATATATATATATATATATATATATATATATATATATATATATATATATATATATATATATATATATATATATATATATATATATATATATATATATATATATATATATATATATATATATATATATGGATAAAGATGCGTAAACCATGCATAAAAGAATCTTTTGGCGGCCGAATCACGTGGAACGAATATGATACTGTGGACAGCGTTTACGACTCTATAATGACATGTACTTGACAGCATAAATCATGCAGTATGTGGTTCTGGTTCTGGCTCGGTCGGATTCCAGCGTAAACCGTGAGCTAAAACAGCGTAAATGAGTACGAAATTTAGCGTAAATCCTATATCTGTTTTGTAACAACAAATGAGGCCTAAAATTACGGTGTGAAAATCGCGTGCAGCCGATCGTGCGCGGGTCCTGGCTCGGGCCGATTCCAGCGTAAATCGTGAGATAAAACAACGTAAATGAGTATGAAATTTAGCGTAAATCCTATATCTGTTTTGTAACAGCAAACGGAGCCCAAAATTATGGCGTGAAAATCGCGTGCAGACGATCGTGCGCGGGTTCTGGCTCGGGCGGATTCCAGCGTAAAACGTGAGCTAAAACAGCGTAAATAAATACGAAATTTAGCGTAAATCCTATATCTGTTTTGTAACAGCAAACGGGGCCCAAAATTACGGCGTGAAAATCGCGTGCAGCCGACCGTGCTAGGGTTCTGGCTCGGGTGGATTTAATCATAAAACGTGAACCGAAATAGCGTAAATGAATACGAAATTTACGTAAATTATAGACTTGTTTCGTAACAGCGAATGGGGCCCGAAAATTACGGCGTGAAAATTGCGCACGTTCGATCGTGCACGGATTCTGGCTCGGTCAAATTTCAGCGTAAAACGTGAACCAAAACAGCGTAAATGGGTACTGATTTTAGCGTACATCATCAATTTAATTCGTAACGACGAATAGGGCCTAAGGCGTGTGAGCAACGACGACGTAAATGGGTACATATTTTGGTTGGTGCAACAGATCTCGGGATTCATGCGCGCGAGGATCGACCCCTCTGTGCGTACGACTGCGATGCCATCCAAGGTGGAAGCAGCAATGGCGGATATCTCTAGGCGCAAGCGACGACGACATCCTCACCTAGGCACGAAGTGGTGCGCATCCCAGATGCGAAGCGCCGGTTTCGCAAGGCGACGATCCTATTTTTATGCTATTTTGTATACATATTTATGCCAATGTCAACAGGGTTTTACGACCTATATTTCAGTTCATGGCTCCGCTTCCATCTATTTGTCTGTTTATGATATTGCTATTCATATTTTACGCAAACGATTTATTGATTTTATGCATTATCTCGTTTACTTAATCCAGTGTGCATTGGGTTCCTACAATTTATGCCATATATATTAGATATATTTACGACCCACACATTTACGCAACAAAATAGAAATTTAGAAAAAAGTAATCGCTCTAAGAAATGAGATCACTTGCCACGATTCTATAATCCACCGCGGTGTGAAGAGACCATAGTATTCGTTTGACAGGTGAAAGGATCTCTAACTGAGTTAGTTAGATGTTATGTATAGCACCCCTTAGTTCATGAGTGAATTTTAGGTTGTGATTAAAAATCTCTTTGACTATCTCACACTAAAGCATAGTTCTAAGATCAGTCGTGTTCTCACATAGGCTACAATACCATTGTATATTAGTATTTCTTTGACGTATGATAATGGGCGAGCATGTAAACTTAAAATTAGCAGCTAATATTACGCATGTACATCTCATTTAATATGAGGTCTTGATAGGTTTGTAGAGAGTGAATTGCAAAAAATATAAAAAGACATACTATTCGATAAAATTTTGTCTCTATTTTATTCTCTATACCTATTATCTCTTAACTGCATTTATGATTATGAGCTTCATATCGTCTCTTAGTTTGTTTGGGTACTCTAATATTTGACTCAATCTGTGTTGAGATGTATTGAGATCTAAATTAGTTTAACTTACACTCTGATTCATCTCAATATATGTGAATTAAGGTTAATATTAGAATATTCAAACTAGACCTTAAGTGTTTCATATATTTATAAAACTGATCGATAGTCTCAGTGTTGTACATGGGTAAAAGTAACTTTGCAAATGTTTTGAGGTCGGGACTCGTGATGACTGCTTGTACTTTACTGTGCCTGTGTTGGGGTGAAAAAAAAAGTTCCCCATTTTGGGGCTCGAAGTCATGCTTGCCGGACCAGAGCCCGACCAGCGACCAACGGACCGAGGCAGTGAAAAAGGATGTCCCGCGGTCCGCGCCGCTCGATTGCATCGCAGGACTCGCAGTTTCGCACCGCACGCGCGCGAGGTGGTTGCAGTTGCAGCGATACTTTCGTGCAGCGGAACGGCGGAAGGATATGACCTCCAATCTGCAGGTGGCCATGCAATTCTGAAGCTGGGATAATTGAGCCCAACAGGGCCCAAATCCGAGCGACGACCAACGGCCGGCCGGCCATATCTGTGACTCCGGCACAGGGGAAGAAAACCGTCATGCATGTTTGTTTCCAATTATAATCTATTTAAATTATAAAATGTAACTTATTTTAAACTATCATATAATTTAAGATTATATAGTCTGAGTATATTATAATTATAAACAAACGGTCCTCAAAAGCTCACCAAATTAAGTTTGACGGAGTTTAAAAAACTACCATCGCTACATGTGGTTATCCTTCAGCGTTTTCCTATCCCTCACTTCGAAGGGCTTTTTTTCGAGCACCCGGATAAGGCTATCTCCAATAACTTTTCTATTTTATCTCCTATTTTAAACTAAACACTACCGTATCACGTCTATCTCGTCTCACTCTCCGTCCCCTAACCCATAGCACCCATGCCCGGTCTAGGTGGGGCATTGGCCCGGGCCATGTCGAGGCCTGCCCTAGGTATCCATGGTCGTACCCATGCATACACACATTTTTTTCACGAGGAAGAATATTGAATTGTTTGACCAATTTTTTTTATTTACTAGACTTTGCTATCATAAACTAATTACAAGTTGTAATGTGATAACAGACAATCCATATCAATCCATTCTCTAACACAGGGGATCGATATCGACCAATTGAACTGATCACTCTACCTTAGCCACGACATCAGACCCAACTAAGCAGAGCTGTACATATTTCTAACAACCATATACTCCCTCTGTTTCAAAATATAATTTATTTGACCTTTTGAACCCTAATTTTGACCATTCGTCTTATTCAAAAAAATCATAAAAAATAAAAAAATTAAATCATATGTAAAATATTTTTGATAATAAACAAAACTTGTAATAAAAAAGTCAATACACTGCCTTCATTCTAGACTATTTGTCACCTGCTAGTTTAGTTTTGAACTAAAACACGACAAATAAAAAACAATGGAGGGAGTAACAAATTCGTACGGAAGCATTATATAATACACGTCTAGCAGCCCGCTATCCAGTGTCTAGTCTTCAACCAATTCTACTCCCACGCAGCTTGCTATCTTGGTACTCTATCCGTCCTAGAATATAAGGTGTCCCAGAATATAAGGTATAACTAATTTTTATTCTAATCCCTCAATATAAGTCAGGTGCTCTCTATATATACGCTCTCTATATATACGTATAGGTTAGTGGTATATAGAAGAATAAATATATATATATATATATATATATATATTGCCTTATTGGTATTTGAACCAACTCAGAGTTAGGTGTTGTTTGGTTCAAAAAATGTAACGCAAATGGTAATGATAATGGTTTACGCTCGATTACAGGTGGTAACAAGTTTGAATAGGCTAGTATCAATTTTTAGTGTGGTATCTGATTACGGTTGGACTAAAACAAACATGATTTAACGTTATCAGTTATCCATTACGTTACAAATATGTGAACCAAACGGCACCTTGGTTAGATGGAACGGATGGAGTAGGAATAAGCGAATAGGCGTCCGTGCCTGACCTGGACCAGTCGACCGGGCAGGCGGGCACACGCCAAGCCCAAAGGTTCCAGCCTGGTGACGTAGGCCCAGGATAACCTGAGTGGAGGCCCCGCATGCCAGATGACCCGGCCTTACAAGTCCACGCGACCGCGACTCTTGCACATGCGTCCATTCGAACCATCAACCATTCTCACGCGCATTGACCTGAACGCTTCCAAATAACATGTGGGTACCACGGATCCGGACCCATCAGTCAGTCCGGTGGTGCAAACGTCTTTAGTAACTACAACACGACGTCTTCATCTCCGCAGAGGCCACCAATTCCATCCCAGCCCCAGCATCATATCTATTCATCTTGCTCTCCTCTGTCCAAAAAGGAGGCGCCGCGCTCCTCTTCTTCTACGCCGTTCACTCTCTCTAGTCTCTCCCTTCCCTTCTCCACGCCTCCGCCCCCACTCGTGAGACCCTACCTAGCCCTAGCGCCAGCACCACCCGCCCAACCTCCCGGAGAGAGAGAGGAGGAGGCCTTCGCCGCCGCCGTTACCGTCGGCCGAGGCGCCAGAATGTTCGGGTACCAGAAGGGCCTCGACGTCGAGGCGGGGACATCGGGCGCCGCCGCCACGGGCGGCGCGCGCCAGCTCTACCCGGGGATGCAGGAGAGCCCCGAGCTGCGCTGGGCGCTCATCCGCAAGATCTACGTCATTCTCTCCCTCCAGCTGCTCCTCACCGCCGTCGTCGCCGCAGTCGTCGTCAAGGTCCGCGCCATCCCGCACTTCTTCACCACCACCAGCGCCGGCCTCGGCCTCTACATCTTCCTCATCATCCTCCCCTTTATCGGTGAGTCCGCAGCCGCCCTCAACCATCCATCTCCCTCTCTGGCTTTAGTTGTTACTCCGAGGATTCTCTCTCTCTCGTTCGGATCGGTGGGGGGAAGCACTAGAGTAGGGGTTCGAACGAAGGGTGTTCATGCGAACACTTCGCTTCTCTTCCGCAAAATGCCGACTGCCGGGTGCTTGTCGATCGCTGTTAACAATTTGGATGTGGATTGCGGTTGCGATATTTGAATCGCAGCATTCGGTGTGGTTAGAGTTCGATCAACTGGTAACTCCTGAATTATTTTTTTGGGGGTTCTCTTTTTCCGATCGGGTGCACGGGGAGGCAGTTGGGGTTGGAGAATCGAGACGGTATTTCTGTAATTCTGTCGAATATATTCTGTGCATTGCTTCAAGGTTGCAGTTAGAATCAGATTCTGATGCCCGTGTCCTAATACTGCGAAGCCTGCTAGTCCTGGCAGCGAAATTCTGCGAGGTGTTGTTGGCCGATTAGGTAAAGTTTGGAGGGCCTCTGTCAATGTGAAACTGGAGGAGCCTTGCGTGATCTCATCCGTGCACGTTTAGGTACCGTGGCGTTGTGGCAAGAGTGTTTTTCGGTGGGTGGGTTGTCAACCGTGTTTTTTTTTTGTGTTTAGCAGAAGGGCCCTTCCCCCCACCCCCACCTGTCCTAATTGCGTGTTATTTGGATTGAACTGGGTGTCTAATTACTTGGATTGATGATTCAAGGCTGAACATGGCCGTTCAATTTTCTTCGGTGTGCAGTGCTGTGCCCGCTGTACTTCTACCACGAGAAGCACCCAGTCAACCTGATCCTGCTCGGCCTCTTCACCGTTGCCATCAGCTTTGCTGTGGGCATGACATGTGCCTTCACCAGTGGTAACCATCTTTGTCTTTGTGGCTTCATTGTTCAGTTGTTTTGGCTACCATCTCCCATGGCTGCTTTGTGTGCCTGCTTGTCTAAATCGGCAGCATCAGTTTAAAATGCCATGCCATGGTTACACAGAAATTTCTGGGAACTTGCCCTGGCAGCCTATGTGATGTGCACAGCCAAATTTGTAGGTGTTTGATGGTTATGTGTTATGCTTGTCTCAATTGCTTTATTCACTGGCTTGCCTAAATTAGCAATATCACGTCAGGCGCAGATTGTTCTGGCAATGTGGAATTCACTTTTGGGTTGTGCAATGCAACTGGCGTGTAGTATGCCATAGCAGGATGCTTTTGGGGAGAGTTTTTTTTTTTTGGGGGGGGGGGGGGGGGGGTGGTAAAGATTATAGAGAAAACTCAAGTAGCATGTGATGGCAACCCATGTGCGCATTTGGCTAGTCTATCTGTACGACCAAGTTGTAGTTGTTAGTGGCTTTATGATATGCTTGTCTGAGTCAGAAGCAATTGGAATATCACCATCTTGTGGAATTGGTCATTTATAATACAAACACCTCTTGCCTGTCCTTTTCCTTATTGCGATGTTGACCTTTGACTGGATTGTGGCTTAAGAACTTGCAAACAGCGAATCGTTATTCATTGGGTTTAATAAAATATTGGTCGAAACATGCCACTTGATAAGTTATTCACTATCTTTTCTGGCTCTATTTTCTTCCTTTTTGCAAGGTACGTAGTTACATGTAGTGGTAGGTTCAATATATTTCTCCATGCTAATAATAACTCCTTTGTGTGCCTTTCTCTGTAAAAATAGCAATATCTTTTCCTTCACAAGTATTTGAATTAGCAACATCACTTATCAGCATATATACTGTTTCTGAAGGACCATGCTAGTTTTTCGAGGAGTTTTTGTGTGATTGCTGAGGAATTTGCAGGAACTTGTCTTGGTTGGATGCCAAGGGATGCATTTGCCTACTCTTTGTGTAGAGCCAAGTTGTAGGTTTGGTGGCTTTATGTTATGCTTATCTGAGCCCCTTGCTTTTATGCATGTCACATATCCAATGCAAACATATTTGGCAATGCAAAATTACATTCGACTTCCTTCATTGTGATGTTGATCTTTTGTTGGGTTGTGTTCTTTTGAACTACCTTAAAGTATTGGTTGGAACAAGTGTTGCATGGCTCTGATATTAACGGAGATATGAATCTGGCAGGTATTTGTCCATGATAATAACTGCTTCTTAGCCACAATTTTTGAGATTACTGTTTTGGTTAGGGGCTCAGTTGGAAATCAGTAACAGAATACTTGGATTTTGCGCTTTCGAGAAAAAGAATACTTGGATTTTTTTACAGAATATTATATTGTTATAGGCTGTGCACTAAGAGAGATGCTTCATATAAAAGCTACTCTTACTTTTTGGTCATCCCCAGCTGGGTTGAGATCATTTGGTATTTGATTTAGTTGATGCCAAGTCATTATAAACTGTCTTTGTGAACCCATCTTTGTTTTTGGGACCTTTATGATCTGTCTGTCACTGGCATGTGCGCTGACAACAGCTGGTGCATGATGTGGTAGTTGATTTTTTTTTCTTCCTCTTTTGCATCTGTATCTTTTTTACCAATAATTAGGACACTGAATTATGCACACTCTCTTTTTAATTTCTAGATTTAACACACATATTTTTTATTGGATGTCCAGACTACATGAAGATACTTTGTATTGTACAACTTCACAATGATGCCTGAAAATTGAAATAAAATTTTATCTCTTCTGGAGTACTTAACAATTTAGGAAATACTTGCAATATATCGCAGTTCAGCTATTTCCTGGTTGCCTTTTGTCCATTTATTAGATATATACAAAAACATGTGTCGGGATAAAATCTAAGCCTTGTAGCTGGCATTCATAATCACTCTTTTTAACTCTGTCTTTACGCTGCTTTTAGTTCTAGTTGAATACTATAATAATATAAGGTCTAGCGATTGCTAATATATTCTGGTGTGTGAACAGGCAAGGTCATTCTGGAGTCTGCAATTCTGACAACAGTGGTCGTGCTCAGCCTTACCGCATACACTTTCTGGGCCGTGAATAGGGGCAAAGACTTCAGCTTCCTGGGTCCTTTCCTGTTCGCCGCCATCATAGTGCTGCTTGTGTTCGCACTCATCCAGGCGAGAGATCTATCTCTGAAGCATCACTGTGTTCTATATGTGATGTGATAGTATTTACATATATATAATTTTTTTCAATCGATGCTGATGGGGGGGTGACCCTTGTTGCTGCCAAATGCAGATCCTGTTCCCACTGGGCAAGCTCTCCCAGATGATCTACGGCGGGCTGGCGTCGCTCATCTTCAGCGGGTACATCGTCTACGACACAAACAACATCATCAAGCGCTACACGTACGACCAGTACGTCTGGGCCGCAGTCTCACTGTACCTGGACGTTATCAACCTCTTCCTGTCCCTGATGACCCTCTTCAGGGCAGCCGACTAGGCGCTCTGCTCTCATCCTGTCTATCTACGAGTCGGTGCCTGAATGCTCCCGTGGTTAAGCTCCGGTACCCAGAATTCCAGTTCCAAGAATAGAGTTGTATATAGCTACCCGCGTTGCCTTTCTACTAGTATGGTCTTATTCGGCTTGACTCGGTTCGGTCAGAGTCTTGATACGTAGTTGGATCGCGAACAAATGAACCTTGCATGGGAGTATGGAGAGCCGTCTGCTTTATGATCCTCATTTGCCTGCCCACCACGTTGTATCAGCTGAAAGCTGAAAACAACATGTGGGCTGTTGTCTGCCAAGAATAGAATTGTGAACCACTGGAGAACCGTATAAAACGGGCCACCTACCGCCTGCCCTATACACCGTCCGAACTGCGGAACCCAAAATACTCCGTTTCTCCGACTACCACCGTCAGACTGAAGTTCTCTGAAAAAAATTCTACGAAATTTATGCATTCTGAAGTTCTCTGAAAAAAAAAATCAGTACATAAGTGATCAAGTGAAGGACCGTATAATGGCACAATAATAAATGATTACATCCAGTTCGTTTTCCGAATTTCCCTCTGCAAACTGCACAGAAGCTGTCATTGTCTGTCTCAGTCTGGTCCAACCCTGATGCTTTACACGTTCTGGGCTTCAGGCTGCCTCGTGCTCACGGGTAGGGCTGGAATATAAGCTCAAGCCTCGCAAGCCAGCTCAAACTTGGAGCGACTCGCGAGCCGAGCCAGCTCGTTTCTGTAGCGAGCCTTACAAAATTTTCTGTAGCGAGCCTTACAAAATTGATCAATTTATAAAATAATAATAAATATTAGATAACTTTATAGATACTAGCTTATTTTTTAGTCTTTGATAACGAATATATTACAATTTATAATTTAAATTACTCATAATGTTAAAAGATGATTCTATATTTCAAATTTATATAATATTAATTTACTAAATAATACAACAATAAGTATCAGAATATGACTCTCACGAGCCAATGTCGAGCCCTCAGGCACCGAGCCCGGCTCGTTTCCATCCCTGCTCACGCGCTATGGGCTTGTCGAGGTCAGCGCGACCAAACACCATCTATCTCTATTCTTTTCTTTTTCAAACCCACTCTTCGACACAAGAGGCGAGAATAATTGTCATGAAGAAATGCCACCTAACTCTGTTGCATACTTCGCATTACACAATCGACCGAGAGATGTGGATTCCGCGGGGCACGGCTATCGCAGCGTTTTCCAGCGTAGCAGTACTGCGCAGTCCAGGAAGGCCACAAATCTGTATGGGATGACAAATTTCTACGTACTGCACAACCTGACACGATCTGGCCAACTGGAAAGTATACTCGACACGTTCTGAGCGGCAGAGCCTGGTTGAAACATGAAAGCAAACTAAAAACTGTTGGCACAAACGCACGCATGCCAGCATGCTTGAATTCTCCAACATCGGGAGGCCAAGAATACTGGGACTTTAGGTTACATTCCCAACTCCCAAGCGATCCTGCATCAGTTTTCTGATCTGTATCAGACACACAAGGCAATGTCCAGGATCAAGGAAAAGAAAAGGGCACAAGAGCTGGCAACCCAGACTGAGGGCCAATTTCCAGGGACATTCCTCCCCATGGCCCCATGGCTCTTCGGAGAACTTCGAACATCTGGAACTTGGCAGCAGCTGATCCAAAGACCAGGTCTCGAACATAAACTCGTCAGCAGACCCCGCTCCCAGTATCTCTCACCTTACAATGACAGCTCTAGATCCTGTCCGCACAGAAAGGTGAATAGCCTATGAAATGCTCAAACCTCAAGTTGAAACAACCACAACAGTGGAGCATGCAAACCGACCATGTACACTCATCGACTCCCAACAGGATCGCCCAGTAAGACCAGTTTTTTGTGCTTGCCTCCCCCGACTACCTGACACCACCGAAAGAGACTCCCCTTAAGTGAAGGACTGCCTGCATATGTTGGAGGGATGCTCATTAAGGCAAGGGGAAAGCTGTTTACTTCAAAAACTACAAACGTGCAGCTGATTCGAAAATTATAAAATGTACGCACCATGTGTGCCGGCATCGGACAGCCACTCGACGAACAGCCCGTTTCTTATCGTCGAGAGCCCTGACTGCTGCCTGCACAACCTGGATGAACGGTCAGTCTGGTGAGTTCTTTTTAGTAAGGGCAGATTGGTTACTGATGCGAAAATGTAACAGCGGTCAGCCACGCTAGGAAGGATACCCTGAATCCCTAGTAGCGCATAGAAAACTAACCTTTCGCCGCACAGGATAAATCTTTGAGTGAGGAAACGTCGAAAAGGCTACTAAACATTGTAATGCTGTCTCCCGCACAACCTAAGGGGAAAAGGTTGTTAAACTGACATACTAACTCGCACATGTAACAGAGGTACAGTTAGTATGGATGGATTAATAAAAATAGCAGTAGGGTCACCATCATGTGAGGATAGGAAACAAGTTCAGTAAGAACGCTGATTGTGATTTGGATGTTGTCCAGAATGCACTCTTTGCCTGGTTAGCAAAAAAAAAAAGAAGTTAATGACAAGATCAAATGCATTGCATTAGATCAATGTCTTGAAGGACAATATCAAAGAGCACAAAAGTAATTTATCCATCTGGAGGCCACAACCTATTACCTACAAACTAAAAGTTGGTGAGAATGTAAGAACAAAACAATAAAAATGGTCCAACCTTTTTCATCCATCAACATTCCAGAGAAGACAAGTAACAAACTGTACACCAGATCCTTATCCCCAACATCCATACTTAATTTAGCTAAGCTATCAACCATCACGAGTAAAATCTGCAAGATGGGGAATAATAAGTTAATTTGACTGTGAATGCTAATATTACATGGACATATGTATATCATAATCAAAAGAGCTGTAACCTGGTGTGCTTCAGTTATAACTGCTGGTACTGGAGCATTGGAAATGATATGCCCAAAAGCTCGGTATAGTGCCAATCTGCAATTGATAAGGATTCTATCATTTTAAGAGATTATAATTGGGCAAGCTAACAATACACAAGCAGTTCTTAAATTAGTAAATAAAACGTATAAAATAGCCATCAAGATGCAATAGCAACCAATTGTTCTACCATATCATCTAATAATGATGCTACGTGCAAGGAAAATCACTTCCTTTTTACATTGTGCAAGGAAGATGGTGTTATGTGGTTTTCTCGATTGAATGCTTTCCCAAAATATGAATGGCACAATGAATTGCGCCACTTCTAAATCCATGGCAATTCAGTTCGTTTTAGGTTGTCGGCACTTTTTTTTGTTAAATTAGCGTATGAGTATCAGAGATGATGTCAGTGCCACTTCTTTCACTAACATGTGAAATGGGCAGTCGGTGGGCCTACTGGGCCAGCTTCAGTAAAATGTGGCCCATTAGGGTTACGGTTAATTAGCGATAAGGGTCTCTTGCTTAGGGTTAGGGGTCAAGTAAGCCTCTCAGGGGCTTCCCCTACAGTTTTCTTGGTCAAACAAAGTAAGCCTCTCGGTTTAAGGAGAAGAGATATACCAATCTAATCAGGCAAGAAGAATATTTTGATCTATTAGTGTAGGGACAGCCCCTTCTATCAGTTGTGCTCCCACTGCTGCCTATCGGCTGGCTGATGCCAGGCTGGTTGGATTAGGGCCATCCAGATCTACGGCCGTAACACGTCTAATGCAAGAGATACAGATGTCACTTGGCATTTTATAAACAGATCAAATCGCTAATAAATGCATGTAAGCCCCTCATCAGCATTCCAGAACAGAAGAGATTTCAATATGTCCTCAAACTTAAAAAAAGAATACCACTAAGGAGAAAAGCATAATATAACGGGGAACAGCAATGATGCACTGGAGCAGAATAACTTGTGAGAATTGTGTGACTGCAAAAGCAAGCAGTAATCAGTAAAATATATAAATGAATAAAATAACAGGAACACTGATACTTACTTTGTCGTGACCACAGTTGTTTCTTTAATTTTGGAGAGGAAGATCGGCATCATTATTGAGAAGAAACGCTGCTTGTATAATGGTTTTATTCTTGCATGAAATTTTTTATTTAGACACATTTCTGAATCACTCATCATCACATGGAATGCACTAGCTGCAGATATTGCAAGAGAAGTATCTGATGAATCACCGCCATAAGGTTCTTCCTGGTGGGATGGAACTGTAGACAAAATCTCATCTGAGAATAGGATCTTAAGAAGAAACATTGAAATGTCCTTCACTTTCTCGTCTCCTCTCATAAGTAATCCTTTGCCAATCCAAGCCAAGCTAGACAAGATATTAATCTTAGAAAGCTTGTTTCTAGACGAAACATCTGAGAAATTAACATCTGAAGTGCCAGCACAAGATTGAGATGTCTTTGAGCAGCTGTTGGCTAATACAGTTGAGAAACACCTCTCAAGAATATCATCAAGTATTTTATCCATCTGATTCTCATGAGAAAACTCTGGATTATGTAGATATTTATTGAAAATAGAAGCTAATGCATAAGCAGCTGGCATTTTCCCATTTAGTAGGAAGACAGTAAAGAGTTTAATCATCACCATCATATCTGGTACAGGTGTTTGAGGCCGAAGGCCTATTATAATCGACGAAAACATGCTGATGAGAGCTGTTTCTGAAACAGAATGTAAAGGAACTAACTCATCTACAGGCAAAAGACGGTCTGTCATCAATTCCATTGGGAGTGAGAGCATTGAAGATATTGTGCTATGTGCTTTCTGAACAATAAGTGATTGTTGCTCCTCTGTACATACTCCAACTAAAAGCTTCATCCCAGTCATTAGTGAGTCAAGGAGGCCCTGAAAAAGAAATATTTAGTGTGCCATCATTACATGCAAGATGTATCACCATAAGCACAAGGTACTCTTAATAACTGGGTTAACAGAAATGTTCGATTTAATAGAGCTTCACCTGTGAGCTGATTCTATCTAACACAGTCAAATCCTCAGTCTCATCCAATAGATGCAGTGCAAAGCTCAATGCAAGTTCATTGACACCACCAGAAGCTAATAACCTGCAATAAAGGGGATATTACTCAGGGAGAATGGATTACTTAGGGCTAGTTTGGCAACCCCATTTTCCTAAGGGATTTCCATTTTCCTAAGGCCCCGTTTGTTTGGTTGGAATTGAATTCCATTCCAATAATAATAATTTAGACACAAACTAATTAAGTTATTATATTTGTATATGTAATTTATTTGTATATTATCCTAAATCATATGAGAGAGATAGTTATAAACTACATTTATACTATAAAAAAACAAGTAGAAGAGTTTGCTATAAGTTGTACATTAGAAAAGTAGCATGTAAATCTATAGAATCAATTTCCATATCTCACTCCATGAATTTGAGATAGGCTTATATATAAATGTTGGAAAGTTATAGAATGTCACATTCTAAAAAATAGACTACTCCATTAGTTAGATTCCAATTCCTTAAAATCAAGGGAAACAAACGGGCCCTAAGGGAAATTAGTTCATTTCCCTAGGAAAAATGGGAATCCCTTGGAAAAATGGAGTTGTCAAACTAGCCTTTACCAAAATATATTACGGCAAAAAGAATAGCAATTAGTTCGACTAGTCCATGTTTGAGAAGTCTACCACAGAACATGATAGCCATAGCTATTCAATGGTCAAGTTTCCAGAACATATTTTAACAATTAAGTTTGCACAATCCTAGGCAGAGGTTTTTAGACTGTAAACTTCTCTTGACACGGAATTACATACTAAAAACCAAAGTTGTCATACCATGGAAGGACCCGGTTAGAGTAACACTCAAATAAATGGGCCACATGGTCAGCACATTCCATTCTTCCATTAGCCTGCATCATCAATAAAAAGTATGTTCAGTTGCTTATAAAGAATGAAAAGTTGCACAAAACAAGAAGCCAACATGGCGAGCAGACCTCAGATTCAGAAATATTGGTGACAACAGCGACTTCAAGTGATTTCGCAACTCTTAACATATAGTTCAACCCAGCAGTTCCAACTTCATAACTTGCTTCAAGTCTTAGACCGAGAGGCATTGAAGTATCATAAGATTCAGCCAAAGAAACAATCTTGTCAACAACCGTTCTGTAGTAAACTACTTCCCTTTCAGAAGCATGGAACTTGGCAATAGATGAACCAATGCTAGCCAATGCTTTCAATGACAATCTCCACAGATCTAAATTTTCAAACTTATTTATAATTATTGACGTGAACATAAGCAGAATATCCTCATAAGCATTTGCTGGCAGAGGCGAGCATTGTTCCGGGAATGTTGCTAGTGTTAGCAAGCCCTTCACTGCAAACCATTTATAACCATAAATTAGAATGTATAACTTAATTCAGAATGCAATAAATACAGACACTAACACAAAATAGGTAAAGTGGAAAAGAGTTGACACCATGTGCATTTAGTATTTGTGAATTTGTAACTTTGGCAACATGGAGTTATATGAAGGGATCACACATGCGCATAAATGTAGTGTAGACAAATGTGACGACACCAATCAGGTCCATAAGATGTTAACTTACCAGCACAAGAGACATATTCTTGTCTGAAATTTGGCTGCATAGATTGAGAAGCTATAGCAAAAATGGATCGAAGGAGATGGATTAACTGCTCCAGCTTTTTCTGCAAGATAAGCCACCAGGAACCCTTTGCTAATTTAACAGAAGAAAAATCTTCATAAGATACCAAAGCCACTTCTCTACAGGATGAAAGCAATTGAACAGATAAATAGAGTGCTCCATAGTTGACAGGAGCAGAAGATGATCCATTACAATTATTCAACTGCCAGGATTCATAGTCAGCTTTGGTTCCCACAATATCTACCAAGTGTGCAAAGTGCTCTTGAAGAACTCTAGTACAGAAATATGTAGACGATTCAGCAAGGATAGAAATAACACTTCCAAGTGCATGCAGTTGGGCCAGGTCCTCTAATGAACTCAATATGGTCTTTTCCACGCTTGATACAGAGTGGATCTTGTTCACAATATCCTCATCCAACAAGATCAAATTAATGAAAAGATCTTTATCAGAAGAATCAGTATACATAATAGCAGTCTTCAAACAATTCAGAGCCTCTGATATTAATAATTGATCTGAAGAAAGGTTAAAAATCACTTCTTTCAACTTGTACCAAACAGCTGATGCATGTCTAACCATTCTATCAGCTCCATAGAAGCGAATGCATTTGTCCAAATATTTTAAGGAATCAATCTGACAATAAAAGATCAGCACTACGAGATTACTGAGGGCATTCACTATAGTAGAGCAATGCAGAAAGTGGAGCTGCTTACCTTTGCCAATGGAAGAGAGGAAGAAAGTTTGTCAAGAAGCAAAGGGATGACAAAAGGCTCAAAATATTGGGTTGAACAAAAAGCGTGCTGCAAGTATTCAAACATACTGTTAGCCAAGAAGATGCACTAACAGCAAGCCTTCCTCACCAACAAACATGGCAAGTATCTAGTAACAGAAAATTACAACTCCTCCATTACAGAGAGTTCAGTAATGTTAAGCATATCTTTAGTTGGAATCATAAAAAAGGAAATCGAAACTTGAAAGCATAAATAAATCAAGTGAAATAGCACATTCATACCATCAATGCTCTAGAGAGGTCTTCCCGTGTAGTGTCCAAACCATTACCCACTCCCTGCATACATAAATGACAGACATAATCACGATCCCATTTTGGAGAAAGAAAGATCAAGACCTACTGAGTAACAGAACAATAGAGCAAAGAAAACGGATTGACAATCAAACTGGTCAATTAGCATACGTGTGTGAAGTAGACAGGAAAATACTTGCTCAGAATCTCAAAAACGTCCCCTGCAAACTGTGCTGCCAAACCAGATGGATCTGGAAACAGCTTCATGACAACTTCCACTACATGAAAAGAAAGCATCAAGCACTCTGGATCCTTTTCTTCATCAATTGCTTCACAGATCCCATACAGCTGTTCACCATCCTATAAATATCAATTAAGTTTGTGTTTACATTTAGCCTCTGCATAAATCTAAAGAACAGTAACTACAAATTTACAAATGAACCGGCAGTGAGACAAACTAAATTTCCATGAGCTCAGATGTGATGATGACCAGAATTCTCTCAAATAACTAGCATTATCTAAAAAAAGGTTTATAATAGCTTTGAATTCCCATACCCATGGTATGCTTTGCAAAGTACCCCTTGGCCCTTGCTCGTGGTAGGTATTTGTCCAATTTAAGCTAAATCAGAATTAAATTACATCAAAGAAACAGGATCATATTGATATACGTGATTCAAAAAACACATTGTGAAGGTAATGGGTATTGTGCTTACTATTTCTTAAGGAAAATGCAACTACACACTTGAGCATATTGCCTAGGGTCAAGGGTGGGTGGGTGGAAGTGGTGGTGGTGGTGGTCAAGGTCTACGGGTGTGAGATATTATTAAATTTGTTTCTTCTTAACCACTAATTAGTAAATAAAAAACAAAGAGATCAGGTCCTGGTGCATAGGGGGTTGCAAGAAGATATGATCACAAAGTTCTATAACATATTGGTCGTGGTTCCAGAAACCAAGGGACAATACAATTTGTGTTCGGGAGGGGAGGCTAGCGCGGACTCACTCCGAATGGTGAATCTGAGGATTCGGACATAGAGTTTATATTGGTTCAGGCTTTCGCCCTAGTAGTACTGATAGCATTGTTTAAAAGGTGTCGCCTAGGTGTCCAGGCGACAGGTTTTGCTAGGCGTCCGCGCCGCCCAGGTAAACTTGAGCATGGCGTCCGCCTAGGCGCAGTAGGCGTCTGGGCGACGCCTAACCTAGGGTTTGTTGGGCTTAGTTCCCCGGTCCAAATTGGCGCTGGATTTTGGCGCTCGATCCCCCTGTGCGCTAGCTTTGGCCAGCTATGCTAGAGGTCCAAGCATTGATGAAATGTGCAAAGGAAAAGATCAATCAAAGCTTTGTTGTCCAAAGCAAGAAGAGTTTACTCAAGAAAATCATAACTATAATTGAACGGCGTTGGGAGAAACAAATGGATCACCCATTGTATGGGGCTGCAATGTATTTGAACCCAGGAAAGTTGCATCCTCTCATAAGAAATGATGATGATGCTATTGTCGGTCAGCTAAGAGGTTGCTTTCTTGATGTGCTTGCAAGAACGGTAGATGATGAGGAAACTAGAGACAAGATCAATTATCAATCAATGGATTACGAGTTTCTTAGAGGACCAGCTTTTTCAAATAATATGGCCAAAGATAACCTACAAACTATGACCCCACGTAAGTGTTTGTGGCTATTACTAGTTTACTACTTACTAGTTGTTGCTAGTAGCTTGCTAAATTGTTGTGTTGTTATTGCAGTTGAGTGGTGGCGTTTGTATGGTGGCCGTGCTATTGAGTTACAGAGATTTGCTAGACGTTTGGTGAGTCTTTGTTCATCAGGTTGTGAACACAATTGGAGTACCTTTGAATTTGTAAGTTATTATGTGTGCCTCCTCAAGTCCTCATCCACCTACTTGGCTACTTCTGTAACTAATATTTCAGGATTAAATGACCAGGTGTTTTCTCTTTTCTTATTTTGTAGATCCATACAAAGAAAAGAAACTGATTGTTGCATAAGAGGTTGAATTCTATTGTCTTCATTTCCTACAACCGAAAGATGAAAGCTAGGTTCCAAAAACTACGCCAGGAGAAGGGGAAAAACTTTGATCCATTGGTTCATGAGGACTTCAACTGGGACAATGAGTGGGCTGATTCTTTGCATATAGTCCCTGAAGGTGGGCGTGGGTGTGAGTGTGACCTTACATGGGACCTTGTGGATAACGCCATTGGAGCATCACAAACACTTCGTGGCCGAAACTTACCAAGAAGAGCCCATAATGTGTATTCAAGAAGAAATTCTGTTGCTGCACAAAATATGTCAGAGACTGAAGAGGAAGATGAAGATGAAGAAGATGTTCCACATGATGATGCAGAAATCACAGATTGTGAAGATGAATCTAATGCTGGCAATGATGGTGAAGAAGGGGAGGCGCCCAATATCCCAGGAGAGTTTGATGATGATTTTTGAGCGACGGGAGAGTAGCTATTGCTAGATTGCATTAGCATATTTGCTGCATTACTAACTGCAACTAGTTACTATTAATTATGCCATTACAAACTATTTATGTGGCTATTTCAGATTTGGTATTGTGTTGTTTTAATTTTTGTGACTTGCTATTGTTCCTTTAGAAACTACTTTGTGGCTATTTCAGATCCAGTATTGTGCTATTGTGAATTTGTGATGATTTCTAGTTTATGAGTTGTAACAACTATTTGGTTGCTTGGTATTTGGCTAGTAAGGCGTCGCCTAGGCGTTCAGGCGGTGGCTGGGCGCCTAGTTCCGCCTAGCCGCCTTTAAAACCATGGCTGATAGTAGTATTACTTTGGGGACTATGTTACAACTGGTACCTATGTGTGGTGAAGGAGGGAGTCCTACCCTTTTATAGCTCAAGGGTAGGACCTTAAGCTCAAGGGTAGGACCTTACAGTGAGAACTTGTTTCCTAATGGTAAGGGTATGATATGTTGTAGTGTTGTGTTTAGTAGTCCCGCCGATGTAGCCTTCCTGACGTCGTCTCCGAGATTGTGCGTAGTTGTTCGCCAGGCATGGTGTACCGTCTTATACGTTCGGTATACGGGTCCCTATAGCGAGTCCGACGCTAAGGTCCCCATAGTGACGCCCGACTGGCCCCACAGGGCAGAGTCAGGGCATGTCTCGAGGTCGTGCTTGGCGTGGCCCTGCCTTCTGTCAGAAACCCTGCGTCACCCTCCTAGCATGCGTACACTCGATATGGTGTATTGCTCCGTCCTGCCCGACATGTGGGTTACTGTGGCGACTTCGATACTTAGGTTCTCCACGACTGGGGTTGATCGGTCCCACAAGGCAGAGACTGTATGCGGTGGCATACCGTCACGTTGATAGAGACTGCTCGGCATCCCTTCGATATGTCGCGCCACTGGTCCTGATGTAGTTTGGTGACGACACGTCCTGTCGTGGCCGACATGGGTCAATAGAACCAGATTGGGGCCTCTGCCTCGCTGAGTTGCTCGGCTAGGACTTGGTCGGAACCTCCGCCTCACCGAGTTGCTAGGCAGGGACTTGGTCGAGACCTCCGCCTCGCTGAGTTGCTCGACAGGGACTTGGTCGGGAACTCTGCCTCGCTGAGTTGCTCGGCAGGGACTTGGTCAGGACCTCCGCCTCGCTGAGTTGCTCGGCAGGGACTTGGTCGGGACCTCCGCCTTGCTGAGTTGCTCGGCAGGGATTTCATCGGGACCTTCTGCCTCGCTGAGTTGGCAGGGACTTGGTCGGGAAGTGGGCCGTTGAGAGTCTTGAGCCTACTTTGGGCACCTAGTTCCTGGGTACCCGACAATATCGACCCAAAAGATTAAAATAAAAAACACCCCCTAAACATTTAACAGAAGAGAACATAAATTGCAGAGAGCAATATACTACTCTAACAGCTAGAAAGTTTATGATTAGACAGAACTCATGAATGCATTCTTTTTTCCAGTACGGATAGCAATTATGTTTTGCCAATATAGTAGTGATCCAGTGTTGTTCAGATATAGAGTAATCACCACACCATTTGTTTTACAGCTTCCGGGTACCGATCCAATATGCAGCTCAGAATTTCAAAGCACAGCTGGATTCAAACAGAGATGGAAAAAGGTATCAGTACATCAGATAATGATTTTAAGATGTACCTATCTAACCATCTTTGCACTGAATAATCAAATCAACCTTGCGGTCAGCAGCTGCAAGTGACTGCACTGGAACATTCTGTAAGAAAGACTCAACTAGTCTTTTGACATCAGCAATCACAATACAACCAACACCATGTTTCCTGTGCAATAAAGCCAGGCAACCAACAAGGGCTCCTCGTATTGCTTGCCAATCTGACTGATATAGAAAAAATAAAACAAGAAGGCATGAGTATTGCTAAAATAAGGACAGGTGCCAAACAGTAAATAATAGACACTTGTCACATTTACTGGTCTTCAGCACACCGATTTGCTTCACTTAACATACACACCCGTAACTGAAATATAAATGACAAAAAAACTAATCACTAGGAGCTAGGGCATTCAAGAGGAAAGCCCTCAAGACCCAGCCAATCCCTAAAGATGTGCTTCCTCTTCGGCAAGCATCAAAGCTCCAGCCATGCAATGTGCAACAATTCCAATGATTCCATAGAGTTCAGGCACCAAGAATGACAAGAGACTTAAGGCCCTTTTGCACCTGACCAGTAACCGCATCACTCACCCAACTTCACAAGTAACTTTGGCTATTGGTCTAGGTCCAAAAGGTAAATTACCAAAATACCACACCTGATCCAGAGCTCAAACTCATATATGCAATTTTTTTAATCAGGTGAAGGACTTGTATAAATTGCTTATATGCCATCTAACTTTTAAAAAAGAAGACAATCTAATTGATAGGTTAGTTCAGAGACATGAAATCAAAGAAGTCACATCAGTATATTGAAAAGCAAGCTAAGTAAATAATGTAGTTAGGATTGTTGCATCTCACTGAGATGCAAAACCCCTGCTTATGTAGAAAACTAATTTAATGTAAGTTTATCTACATTAAACAGGACACAGTAGGAGGGGGCTCACTTTGGCATGTAATGCTCTAAACACAAATTTCCGTAACCACAATTTTGACAGTTTTGCTGTGCGGAAATGGAACTCATACAAATAAAGTGCCAGATGTTTATGTGACGATTGCAGTTAAGGGTTGATAACACTAAAACGATGGTTACACTTTCCCGGAAGGGAGAAAAAGGCTATGTTGTTGAATGCAAGGGTTTTGGCTGTTATTTATACAACAAACACCAATTACTCTTCGTATTCTCCTTGTATGTGGCCCTTGTTAGGTTTCATCTCCAGCCTACCCAACTTAATGGGGACAAAGACGTTTTGTTGCTGCTGCTGCTGTTGTTATTAAATTATAAAACAAGGCCTTGGTCTAATAAGAACTTATACAAATATAAATGCATCACCTTCCCTAGTTTGTTTCCTTGTAGATTTCATCTTGCTCCATGATTGCAACAAGAAAATTGCAGGAACAAAAGTTAAAGTTTACTAAATAAAAAGGGGTAGACGCAGTGCTGGAGGCTCCCGCATGAGTGGGGTCTATGAAAGGGATAAACCAAGGCAAGCCTTTTCTCCGCAAATGCAGAGAGGCTGCTTCAAACCCGTGACCTGGTGACTCAGTGAGACAACTCTCACCATTGTACCAGACCTGCCCTTCTAACATTTACTAACTTAATACCAGATATAAATATAAACATGTCAGTCTATTATTCAATAAAAATGCAATCATAAAGAAAATACTTCAATAGAACCATTACTCAGTTCTTTCTCTTCCATCCTTTTTATACTTTAAACTTCTAGGAAAATATTTGACACGAAATGATAATGATTCACCTAGTCAAAGTGTCAAACACAAACTTACCAATCTTGATATAAAGAAGTCTGACAATGTTGTAATGGTAATAACATCTAAATATTTAAATGAAATTCGAGACAATGTTTCCCCAAGAAGCAGTATTCCTGTAAAATAAAAGCTTAGAAGTAAATTACCAGCAACAAAAAAACATGCATGTAGCAGGTTAATGATATTTAGTCAAATCTATCAGGAACAGATGCAAAGGGAGATAAGTTCAGAAGGTTAGATTGAAATGGTAAGTTCAGAACAAAGTTCAAATTTATTGAAACGCAATCACTGATCCAATAGAGTGGCACATTCTTCCTTGCCATTTTCAGTTTGTACTGTCAATCTGCATGTAGACATGCACACCCCTGTATGCTTGTATTGTCATATATAGTTGGTGTTTGTTTCATTAGTAAAAACTGCATCAGTCTTCACAAAAAGGTCAAAAGGATAACATTCGAAGTATTCATCTTCAAAGGAAATACCGGTAGGAGAACTAGCCATAGGCCATACCTCCTAACGGACTTAGAAAGAAGGTTCAGACTTTGAATTACAACGTTTGATCGACACTTAATAAATCATGATAACATAGCGTGGACTGTAACCACAACAGAGAAAATAGATAAACGAACCTCTTGATCTGACAATGTGGTCTGTTGTCGTCAAATAAAGATCCATCTTGGACACCTATACAAAATCACCAAGTAGAAACATAATGAAGTTAACCTGCTTTCCCCAGTATGGTGCATCACGCTACAAAATGACATCTTGGCTGCTGGAGCATACCAAATCAAAAAGGGTCAACTTGTCTTTGTTCACCAGGGCAGCAAGTGCATCCACGCTAGCAGACTGTTGCACACCACATCATTACAGCATTAGGATACACATGAAACCAGATATCAGTCTAAGCGAAAGGAACATTTTTTCACAACAAACTAAACTAGCAGTAGTTCTTCGCACTAGTTTTATACAGAATCTGAAACTGGAGGTGTTCTATCAAATCTCGCACATAAACCAATGGTTTGTTCCGGCATCCCAAATATACCAACCTCATATTGTGAATTTGTGATTACTACTACAAATCGAATTACTCAAGACACAAGCTAACTAGTTAACTGAACTAACGTTGCAACTGGAACGAGGGGAATGAGAGAGGAGAGGAAAGAGGATGTTACATGCTGCACGGCGGGGCGGGAGACGTCGACGTAGGCCTCGACGTGGGGGACCCACTCGCCGGGAGGGACCATCACCATCGCCGCCGCCGGTGCTTAGCCCCCGAGAGGGTTTATCTAGGGTTCTGCTGCTCGGGTGCCGCGTGGATATGAAGGGCCTTGGGCCGTGGTCTAGGAGAGGCTTTCTGCAGGAACGCGTGAGGCGGAGGAGGTGTGCTGGACGGCGGCAGCGGCAGGTGGCGTCGATGGGACGGCGGCGCGGCGACGGAGGGATGAGGGGCGGGCGACGGGTGTTTTCCCGGTTTTTCTTTGGTCTTTTAGGGCTACTTTGGGAACACCGTTTTCCCAAGGGATTCTAATTTTCCCTTCGGTGTTCCCAAAGTAGCTCTTAACAGGCTATGGGCAGCAGTCCAGCACATCGTCCTAAACTCCTAATGGGTGGACAAAATAATGGCAACGGAAGTCCTTCGTGCAAGCGTGTCAGTAAACTATCTGGTAGCTGTTTGGTTCAGCTTCTGGGCGGCTTCTGGCCGCCAGAAGCTAAAGCTGAAACCAAACGCCCAACTTCTCGCGCGACTTTTGGGCAAAGCGTTTGGGTAAGAAGCCGCCCGCCCACGGTCCTCGCGAAGCGGCGCTCATTTGGCTTCCGTAAGAAGCCCACGCGCAGTTAGGCTAGGGTTCCCTGCAACGCTCCTCCGCCGCCGCGAAGCGAACGGAGCGTCGCCGGTCCGCACCGAACGCATCGCCGCCGGTGTACTCAGGTACGGAATCCCTCCTCCCATTGTCGTCCCCACCGTCTTCTCCTCCCATTGTCGTGTTTCCTTCACCGTTTCCTCTTTGCAGCAGTGACACCGCCGCCCTGGCTCCGTCGCGAAGGTTCCGCAGCTCCCCCACCATCGCGTCTGCATCTTCGTAGGTACGGTGCACCTCGCGTCCATCCGTACCCACCCCGCTGTCTCCTGTCGTGTTGCTAGGGTTCGATCCCGCCACACCCCTCCCCCTCATGTCCAGTAGCTCCACTTAATCTTCAAAGGTAATGAACGACCTAGTAACAGATTATTGTCTTCATTGCCGCCTACAGATTTTCGTATCAAGTCGAGGTCAAGGTCTTCGGTTCCAAGATCAACTGGGATTCTAGGACTTCGGTTCCAACCTCCACTGAAGCTAAGGTAACGTGAATATCAATTTGTGTTTGACTTATTTGTCAGCATATATGCAGTTTATGTGTTCCAAGAACGTGGATCCATGGCCTTGTTTTAGTTCATAACCGTCACTAGACCTGAACAATGATTCCACGGTTAGGATAAGAGAACTAATCTAAATGGTAGGGATCAACTGCTTCAACAATTTTATTGTGGGGGGAATGATTTTTTTTGAATACAGAAGATATTACCAATTGTTGTTCGCGGTTAACTGCAATCCATTGATATGGTTCAGGGTTTATTCCATAGATTGGCAACCTGAGTATCTTTATGATTGTAGCTTCAACCCTAATTTTGTAGAGTATCTCAATGGATGTAAGTACATTGTCCTACTGTCTAGTTCACTAACAACCTTAATCCACATCAGATGGATTCAGCAGACTCCATAGCCGACAAGGCAATTGGAAGGATGCAAGAGATTGCGGACAAGATTTTTTCCGTAGCTCGTCAAACAATCCGTCCAGGACGCGGGTTGTCCTCATTTGAGGCTACCAAATTACGTGTAGCATTGGAGGACATTGCTTGCATGCTTGAGCAAGACTCTCTAGTGTTGCAAGAGAATTTGGACAACGTGAACAACGTAAACAACCCTGCTGACAACAGCTATGAACCGTCAGCTTTGTCCTCACCACCCCCAGCTGACGAGTTCCTTAGTCCGGATTGGGACTTTGCTGACCACTTTGCAAACTTCTGGGGTCTTGAATATGATTCCGACCAGATGCCATCGTTTAGTGACAATGAAGTTTAATTTGGATCATGTTAGAGTCAGGTGTTAGTAGTGTGACTAGGATAGATCAGGCTTTTGGTTCATGCGACTTTCTAAACTGTTCCTTGTGCTTTTGTGTTCAGCAGCACTTTAATTTCGTCAGACCCTATATGTAATTATGACAAACGAATGTGACTGCTTATGGTACTGCTTTATTTTATTATGGTCAGTTTCCTGTTATATTTGTTGTCGTATTAACTGAAACTTCAATACGTATTTTCAATTGTGTACACTATTTTGCACTAGATGGACAAGTCTGGCAAAGTGATTGTTAAGTGGGATAGTAGAGCAACAAAAATTTACACAGAAATATGTGTAGAAGAGGTCAATGCACGGAACAGGCCACAACAATTCCTAAACGTCGAAGGGTATGCTAACCTGATAAGAAAGTTTAAGGAACGCACTGGTCGCACATACACAAGGGATCAAATGAAGAATAGGTGGGATACGTTGAAGAGAATGTTCACCCAGTGGAAAACTCTTAATGAAAGGGCTACTGGTCTTGGTCGAGACCCTCATACTGGTTCAATCAGTGCACCAGATGAGTGGTGGGCCAAGCAAAATAAAGTAAGTAGATCTTTTTTTCCCTAGACTAACATTAGTATTGGCCATCTAAAACTAGGAACTACCATGTTGGTGCAGGCAATGCCAGGTTGTATTATGTTCAAAACAGTCCCCCTAGAGAATGAGGACGAGCTAAAGGTTATGTTTGGACCCATCGTCTGCATAAATGAAAGAACCCTTGTTCCTGGCGTCGAGGATGCTAATTCATCATCTGATGATCATTTCGAAGCCACTTTAGGTGGGGGTGAAAACAGCACACCTGACCCATGCTCAAATGCGACTGGGAAGCGTAAGGTGCGTCATGATTCTCCTAAACCAAAGAGGAAAAAAGATTCGAGGGAAGAGTACATGAAACGCCTTGTGGAGGCTTTTGAGTCGCGTTCAAGGACCACTAACAAGTCCATCACCTCTACTGAGACCGACCCTGTGCGTGTTGAGGTTAGTGCGCAGTTGCAATAAGTGATCGATGATGGTTCACCAGAAGGCAGCGACCTGCATTTGTTTGCCACTCATCTGTTCATTGAGAAAAAATATAGAGATATATTTGCTTCACTCAAGACCGCAGAAGGAAGGAACGCTTGGCTGCGCCATGCATTCGAGATAGATGTTAAAAAGTCCAATTAGATGCTGCTAGTCCGACAACAGAGGCTTATGTTGAGTATTATGTTAGTTGTGTCTGGTTTATGAGTCTTGTCGTTTCAGTTTTATGAGGATTGTCGTCTTAGAACATAAACTTTCCGTACGCATCGTTTTCCCTTTCAAACAATTTTCCAAATATTCGAGTTGACCATGTATTTCAATAATCAGAGTTGTAAGTCTGTGAACAATGTGAATCTGTGAACTTTATGTCACCTATGATACATGCTTATGTGGCTTGTAAAATGTGCTTCTACATTAATATGCTGCTTATACAACTGTGCTTGCATATGAAATTGTGCATGTTGTTTCTGTGCATGCAGATGTGTGACCCTTATGCACACACATCTGATGATGATGAAATGGATGACACAGATGGTGAATTGATTGTTGCTCTATATGCTGTAGACATTTGGGGCAGGCATTTCAGTCAGGTTCCTAGAAGAACATTGGTGGAATCTGGTATTCAATGGGTTCAGAGAACGTTGGAGATTAGTAACGACTGCTTCGACATGTTTCGCATGCGCCGAACTATTTTTAGACGATTGCATGACACGTTGGTAGAAAATTATGGTCTGCTTCCTAGTCGGGGTGTCAGTACTATGGAAGCTCTTGGCATATTCTTGTGGGCATGTGGGGGTCCACAATCTTTTAGGCAGATACGGAATAAGTTTGGTCACTCCTTGGAAACAATTAGTCGCAAGTATAGTGAAGTCCTTAATGCACTGTATAAGATGTCATCTGACATAATCAAGCCAAAAGACCCAAATTTCATTGAGACTCATCCTCGTTTGCGAGAGGCGAGGTTTTGGCCACACTTCAAGGATTGCATAGGCGCAATTGATGGTAGTCACTTTCCAGCGGCAGTCCCGGCCTCGGAGCAAGCGAAATATATTGGCCGGCACGGTTACGCATCGCAGAATGTAATGGTCGTTTGTGACTTCGATATGAGGTTCACATTTGTTGTCACAGGATGGTCAGGATCCGTACATGACCCAAGAGTATTACAAGATACTTTGATAACTTATGCGGACAGGTTCCCCCATCCACCGGAAGGTACATAAATATGTAGTACTTTTGTATAATACGATATTATTTTATGGCTTAAGTATTTAACATTTGTATTGCATGTTTGTGCAGGTAAATACTATCTTGTCAATTCAGGTTATCCAAATAGAAAGGGGTACCTTGCACCTTATAAGGGTCAGAAGTACCACATTTCGGAATGGCAAAATGCGAGGCAACCTATTGGGAGCAAAGAAGTATTCAACTATGCACACTCATCGCTACACAATGTTATTGAGCGATCGTTTGGGGTGCTCAAAATGAAGTGGAGAATTCTATTAAGTCTCCCTTCTTTTTCGCTTGAGAAACAATCGAAGATAATTATTGCATGTATGACATTGCATAACTTCATTAGAGATAGTGCTCTACACGATAGAGATTTTGATGAAGTAGGACCTAATAGCCTGAGTCATGATGTACCTGTAGGTGAGAGTAGTACTAGCACATCTGATGAGTTAGACATGAGTGCTTTTCGAGATGCAATTGCTAATGCATTAGTGTCGTAGTTAACTTTGTCAATGTAACGGTACTTATGATGTAATCAACTCCACTAATTATTGTGTAATGACCTTTTGTTGGTTTACTGTTTAAGTTTATCGTTTGTTCGAACAGAATCTGCAATATGAGAATCTGTTTGTACAAACACGTAGATTCTAACGAACAGCTTTTCTGCACAGCTGGCGAACCAAACACCTAAATTCTAACCACCAGCTTTTCCCAACAGCCAGCTTTTCCCCACAGCCAGCTTTCAGAAAAGCTGGTCAGAAAAAAGCCGAACCAAACACGCCCCTGATCTATTAGATTAGGATCCAACCACAGATACAATCATAGTTTGTTATGAATTTTTTATAGAGATTATTAAGCTGCTGGTGGAAGGATTTAAGTGTTAAATATGACTTATAGTTGGATCATGATATAATGAATTAGATGGTTTGCTTGCACGCTTGCACAGAAGGACTGTTTGCATAGCAGTCGTTGACCAAAATAATGACCCTATTTCTATTGAGCTTTTTTCAACCTATGGCCATTAAAAGTTGTTGCGCACGGCCTGTTTGGTAGCAAAACTCAAAAAAGGAGTTGGCCAGAGTACGTCAAAAACTTAACTTCAGAGTTATAAATTCTATGGAGTTTTTAGAGCTGCACTACAATTTTTTGGAGTATCTCTTTTGCTGCTCCAAAAACTCCAGAAAAAACTAGTCATAGAGTTTTGAGTTATTTACCCACCACTGTCACCGGGTTATGAGAAACAATTTAAACTCTGGAGCAGAGCTGCTCCACGCAGAGTTTTGGAGTAGAGCTACTCTAAGGTGGAGCAGAGCCATACCAAACACGTCCTAAGTGAGAGCACCTAGAGGGGGGGTGAATAGGTGATCCTGTAAAATCTTAACTTATAGCCACAAAAACTTGTTAGAGGTTAGCACAATAGTTGCCAAGTGGCTAAGGAGGAGATCTTGCACAAAATGACAATCACAGAGAAGACACAGAGATTTATCCCGTGGTTCGGCCAAGTACAACACTTGCCTACTTCCACGTTGTGGCGTCCCAACGGACGAGGGTTGCAATCAACCCCTCTCAAGCGGTCCAAAGACCCACTTGAATACCACGGTGTTTTGCCTTGCTTGTTTTTATCCCACTTGCGAGGAATCTCCACAGATTGGAGTCTCTCGCCCTTACAATTAAGATTCACAAAGAAGCACGGAGTAAGGGAGGGAAGCAACACACACAAATCCACAGCGAAACGCGCACACACACGGCCAAGATTCGAGCTCAAAGACTATCTCACAGTTTCTCACAAGAACGGAGCTCGAATCACTTAGAATCACAAACGAATGCGCAAGAACTTAGTGTGGATGATCAACAATGCTCAAGAGTTGCTTGGTTGTCTCCTCCATGCGCCAAGGGGTCCCTTTTATAGCCCCAAGGCAGCTAGGAGCCGTTGGGAACAAATCTGGAAGGCCATCTTTGCCTTCTGTCTCGTGGCGCACCGGACAGTCCGGTGCACACCGGACACTGTCCGGTGCCCGATTTGTTTCCATAAAAAGCTCATCCGACCGTTGCTTTCTGATGCAGATCTGCGCACAGTTGGCGCACCGGACATGTCCGGTGCACACCGGACAGTCCGGTGTACCTTTCCGACCGTTGGCTCGGCCACGTGTCGCGCGCCGATCGCGCGGTCGACCGTTGGCCCGGCCGACCGTTGGCTCACCGGACAGTCCGGTGCACACCGGACAGTCCGGTGAATTTTAGCCGAAGTCGCCGGAGAAAAACCCGAGAGCGGCTGGTTTGCCCCGCGCTGGTCTGGCGCACCGGACACTGTCCGGTGCACACCGGACAGTCCGGTGCCCCAGCCCGAAACAGCCTTTGGCTGTACATAGCCACTCTTCCACTTCTTTTCTTTTCTGCTTCTTCCTGTTTCTAACACTTAGACAAGATATTAGTACACAAAACCAATGTACTAAGGCTTAGAAACATACCTTTACTTGTGATTTGCACTTTGTTCAACCATGGGCACATTTTCACATTTAAGCACTTGTGTTTGCACTCAATCACCAAAATACTTAGAAATGGCCCAAAGGCACATTTCCCTTTCACTAAGCGCCCCAACTTTTCAGCCTGCTTCTATAAGAATCGTTTTGGTAAAAACCTTCCAAAATAAACATGAACACATAATCGGTCGAGTCGTCACGATATCAGAAATTCATCGCTTTCTCGATCCTGGACCCTTTGAACCACTTCATCTTCCGCCGCACATAATTCCCACGATACTTAGATTCTTTGCACAGTCAGATTCTTTCCACGGCCAGATTCTTAGAAAAAGTTGTCAGAAAAAGCTGAACCAAATAGGCCCAATATCTTGGAGTGTATAGTTTGAAACGATAGATATTGACTATAAGGACTAGTTTGGAAACACTTTTTCCCCAATATATTCCTATTTTCTCAAGAAAAAATAAACTAATTTTCCTTGAAACAATAAAAATCCTTTAAAAATGGTGTTCCCGTACTAGCCCTAGATGATTTCATGGGTTGCTTTTTAATTATAAGAGCTTTCTTAAACTTTTCTCTAACTTAAAATTAAAGGGGAGAAGAAAGAATCAAGCCTCCAACACATCCCTAAATTTTTCCTAACTTTTCATAGCCCCTAAACTTCTCTAATCTGTAACTATGTTTTGGTTCCCACAAAATTCATGACAGCTCATCCACGCATCCTGTCGGCCTTTTTTCCCGTCGAGTGCTTCGAACGTGGATTGTTGAATGCAGTGGCGGAGCCAGGCGACAATTAGAGCCTGGGCACTATCGGTGGTCCATCGCCAGTTGTCTTGGCTTTGTTGTTGGTTGCGTCCATGGATATGGCCCAATGGTAGCCTAATATGTATACTAATAGGTTGTCATGTCTTGGGCCATTTACTTGCTTGCTAATCATCATCAGCCAAATGATCATCAGCTGCAAAAAAATACTCTACTGGATATCTTTGGCATATATACTTACTAGCAGAGTACTTACATATAAATGCAACAAGAGGAGGAAGAGGAACTCTAACTTGGTGGTGCTTGCTGAAGCTGAATGCTGCTGACCTGCATACATGGGGTGTTGATGTCTTGGCGTGCTCTGGTGTTTGTGTGCGAGAGGGAGAGGGAGGGACCGAGCACGTAGTCCAAGCATCCATCCCAAGGACAACAAACCCCATATGTCCCATTGGGTAAAATGGGGTAGGGTATGGTAGGGTGGTTGACAAGCTAGGATCGGAGCGGAGGGGAGAAGAAAAAGGTGGCTTTCTTCTTGATCATCGCAGGACACTATTGGAATAGACACGTACGTAGCCTAGCTTTGCAACTGAAACCACTACTCTTGCTCCTCCTCGTTTTTCACTTGTGGTAGCAGTGATAGTTCCTCTCTAGATCCGGTTGGCGTCGAAGCCCAGACACGTGTCCGGGCATGCCGGGTGGTGGCTCTGCCACTGGTTGAATGAGATTAGATTTTTTTCATCATCGTTTGCGCGCGCTGTTGGAGAAAAGAAGGGAAAAAACCTCTCTATACTTTTTGGTTGTTTCAAAAACAACTCTTTGGGGAGACTTTTTAAAGGGAGCTTTTATAGATGCTTTAATCTCTTGAGATTATATAATATGAATAGATTATGATTCTAAATATACATACCCTTAAAAGAAGGTAAACTTATAGCTAATGGGTAGGTTGGTGAGTCATTTTTCTTGTCGTAATCTTTGTAAAAGAATTAAAACAATTGATTTTATATTTCAAACATGTGCAAATAAGATGAATATGGTTAATGGTTGAGCTGCTACAAAGAATAAACGGCGAATCAATTGGAAATGGTGGATAGGACGACGACGGACAACTTTGGCTGCTCAATAGGAGCTCGCACCGAACAAGACTAGGCGGTGATGTTTCTGCAAAGCGGCGGTGGTTCGGGACTTCAGATGTGGACGACGAGCGATGACGTCAGGAGAGTCTCGAGCAAAGATCGAGAATTATGTTAAGGATGATGGACAATACCATCACTTACCAAGTCTTAGCTGGTTTAGATATCTCAACTCAGCAAATATACTTAGTTAGAGTTCACCTAACAACTAGTCGAGGCTTTAGCTATGCTATTTCGAACCCCTATAATAATCTAAGTTGCTAACAATTCTCTCTCTATGTTCCAAACATACCATTGGATAGCGCCGGTGACATACTTTAAAACATCACCTACCTTATATTTAGAGGGTATTTAGTTAGAGGGACTAAAGATTAGTCTCTAGTTTTTAGTCCCGTTTAGTCCCTTTTTTACCCAACACTATGACTAAAATATGGACTAAAATGATTTAGTCTTTAGTCCTTCACATATGTGTTAAAAGGGACTAAACCATATTAATTCCACATTTACCCCTCATTTAGGTGCTGTTTGGTTCACGAAATGTAACTTAAATGGTAATGGTAATGGTTTACACTCGATTACGGACGGTAACAAGTTTGCATAGTCCGGTATCGATTTTTAGTATGGTATCTGATTACGGTTGGACTAAAACAAACATGATTTAACGTTATCATTTACCCATTACGTTACAAATATTTGAACCAAACGGTACCTAAGTTCAATTGTACTAATAGCAGGAGAATGTTAAAGGCTATTTTAGTCTTATTATGGGTCATTTAGTATATTCTTACTATTTTTAGCCCCTAGAACCAAACATGTTAGGAACTAAACTTTAGTCCCCTAACTAAACTTTAGTCCCTAGACTAAAGAAACTAAACATGACCTTAGAAAAGATCCACTTATCTATATCCTCTAGTATATTCTCTAAATATAGAATGCACTCCTCTATCCTTTATATATGGAAACTCTCTCATTTCCTCTATCCATTTTATACTTTAGATGATAGATCAAACAAAACCAAAATATATATATAAGACATTTAAAGATATGATAAATACGTACATACAAAAAATGTAGAGTAAAGTGTGTCTATGATAAGAGTATTTAATATATCGAGGATGAAATATAGAGGACGTTGTTAAAGAGTGATGAAATGTAAGGAGGATAATCTTTTACGTGAGCGTATAAAAGATGAGATATATAAGTTATGGTTAGAGATTGTCTTAGGTGGCGGACAAGTCATGTTGAATAGTAGGGATGTTTGGGTTGTATCCCTTTATATGTGTCTTCTACATATTTTCTCCTCTATATTTTAATTATCTTTGACAGTGTAATCTATATCTTGTCATCTATATATGGATTATCTATATTAAAGTTTCCTCACTTTAGTTTTTGTACATATAAAATATATTATACATATTTTAGCATTGTCTAATCCATTACAAGTGTAAAAGTAGATAGAGAAGTGAGAGAAATACTTTATATAGAGAGGGCGAAGGAGTTTATTTGTTATCTCTAAAGACATTCTCTACATCTTATCATCTCTATATAAATGATCTATATTAAAGTTCATATACAAATGGCTACGTAGTATATTGATGATTGTATGTGATTGGAACTTAGAGTGCAAAACTTTCAGTCGATAGATAAAACTAATACCGTGCATAAGAAGTGAAGTTAGGTTTACTTATAGATTTTAACTTGCACAAGAAAATTTAGATAAGAATATTTCAACCTTCCTTGGGTATTTGGGTATCCTGAAGCTGCTCGTTTGAGCTACAGTTATGGCTTCGCCTGGAGCCCGTAAACTAGTATCTACTATTAGTACTTGCAGAACATGCTATTGTATTGGTTGGGAACAAGCCACAGTACCAGATTCCCAACTGATACTTAGCATCTGGGACCAGGACTAAAGGCTCAACCTTTAGTCTCGGTTGTATGAACCGTAACTACAAATGAGCATTTAATACCGGTTCACAATATAAATCGGTACTAATAGTTAGACCTTCATAACCAATTCATGTAAAGAACTGATTCTACAACAACAACCACAACGCCCGATAAGCACAAGCGAACAACTTTATTTTTTATAGGATTAGTTTTGTACTTATTCCATAACAACAGATTTTGTAATGTACACAAGAATGTTGAAATATGTGAATTATGGATGTGATGTTTTTCTTTTGTTTTTTATGTTCGCACACATGGTAGATTATAGGGATGGCAATGGTCGGGTTCAAGTCAGGTGTAGCAAAACATGTCTCATCACACCCGTAAGGTCACCTAAACCCGCCCAAGATCGCACAGCAGGTGAAATTCCAAACCCGGACCCAACAATGTCGGGTTTCGAGGTCACCCGCGGGTTTTTTACTTGTTATACACTTCCAAACAATAATTCTATATAAGCAATTTAATACAACAATAATTTAGTTATATCTATGGATTTTAAGTCTTCTCACATTGAGTAGCAACAAAACACTTCACGAATCATAGCCAGGTTACCTATTTAAAATAATTACTATTGTAGCTTAATCATTATTGCACAAAAACAAATAAACCAAATTGTTGAACACCAAAAGTGGCGAACGGTCCGGATCTAGGGATCGAATGGTCCACGCCCCCGCGGTCAGATTAACTCGGACGATTATCTTTATCTCGTGCGTGGTTATCCATCTAATCACGTGGGGTTTGTTAGCTATCGCCTAGGAATGGGTCCGAACCTCTCCCTATATATATGAAGGGGTACGACCGATTGAGAACCCCTGAACACATTCCAATCGAACCAATTACTTTCCTTATCATCCCTGCCCTAGGAGTAGATGTAGCCTAGCTTTAGTTGTAGTTTTTTCGCATATCCACCTCCACCCCTATTCAACTCTACGCATTCTAGATCCGTCTTGGGTGGTCTGACGACCTCAAGACGACCCTAGAATCTTACCCCTCCCGGGGGGCAAGATCTAGTTGTCCACTCAAGATATCTTACTCAAATTGATCTCTTAATTTTCAGGCGACTCTACGTCGTTTGGGGACGCCCCGGATGACCTATCGACCCGCAGCGCCCTAAGATCTCTCCCCCAGGGACGAGATCTAGATTCCAGCGAGGACGAAGACGACCCTGCGTCATCGCGAACCGTCCGACCCAGAGCACGGACCGTCCGGTGCGACGCAGGGAAGGCGTCACTCCTGTGTTACACCCCTAGTGATTGGCGCTGTTGAAAGCTCTCTTGTGGGTTTTGGTGTTTGGATGACAACCCAATTAAAGGACTAACAAGTGTGCTAAGTGTTGAACAGGTGCTTAATGCAAAGCTAACAGGGTTCAACACAAGTGAACAAGTGTGATGGTCCAAAGACTAATTTATCTATAGATAATGAACACTGCTTAAGTGAGATTCGGTGTGCGTAACTCAGAGACAACTGATCAAGCCAAGGATGGAGGCAAGAAGAGCTTCGAGGTACCGAGTGCACGAGAGAAGGTCAAGGAGACCAGGAACCCAAAGCAAGGGTTGAAGAAGAAGACTTGCAAAGTCAAGGTTGATCGAGTTAAGAGTTATGGTGCATCAAGGATCACTACATAAGGACATGACTTACAACCAATGAGGTAACATCTATAGTTATGTGGTGTAAGTCATAAAGCTCAAGATCAAGCTCGAGAAATGAACAAGGGAGTTAGAGCTCAGATATGTCAATCTAGATCAAGTCAAGTTGACTTAATGGTTTAGAGTCCAACATCGACCTCAAACATGCCAAATTGGGTAAAACGATGAAAAAGGTTAAGTATGTAAGGTTTGAGTGTTTAACCATGTTGCATACACCTCTTACTACAAATTTGGTGCTTTGGTTTGCTCTCTAACTCTTTCTGTAGAGAAAGTACCATTCTAAGCTCTGCTGGAGGAGAAACAGAAAAGCTAGGAGAAGAACAAGAAAGATGTAAGTTTCTAAGACTAAATCAATTGGATTATACTCTAAATGTGTTTGTTTAAGTCTCAGGAAAATCCTCCCAAAAGTTGAAGTCAAACGGAGAAAGAACGGAGGAAAATCACTTAGTGTGCTGTTGGCTGGTGCACAGGACAGTGAATAGTAGTTGTCCGGTGCACAGGACAGTGAATAGTGAAAGGGAATTAGGCTTACACCTATTTTCCTAATTAATTTTGGTGATTGAATTGCCCAACACAAATAATTGGACTAACTAGTTTGCTCTAGTCTATAAGTTCTACAGGTGCCAAAGGTTCACAAAAAGCCAATAAAAAGACCAAGAAAAGGGTTCAACAAAAAGAGCAAGGGATAACCGAAGTGTGCCCTCGTCTGGCGCACCGGACTGTCCGGTGCACCACCGGACAATGTCCGGTGCACCACCTGTGACGGAACCTCCCAAGTAATTAGGCCCACCTACACTTGTCCTTGTCTAACAGACATCAGACACCCTGTAGATGTTCCTAAGTCACTTGACAAGTTCGGTATCTTTCCTTACCTTTCCAGGAACGTCTCACCCGTCTTGCAGACATTACAGAACATCGGAGATAAAGAAATGCGGAAGCGATTACATAACTTACATTTATTAAAAAGTAAGATCAAATTGGTTATTACAGACCAGAAAATATAAGCGAGTGCTGAGTAGTATTATTACACATACCAAGGGAGGCACAGACTCCTCCCGATAAGTTTTAAGCAAAAGTTTTCTATGTGGAGGACCAAGTCCTCCCGCACTTCAGTCTTATTTTTCCTCCTTAGGAACCACCTTGGCACAGAAGCAACATAAATCTGCTACTTCCTCACCTAAAAACAACGAAGGGATAAACCCTGAGTATGGAATTACTCAGCAAGTCTTACCCGACTAAAGAAAAGACTCTCAAGGGTATGCTGGCTTAAGGGAGTCAAGGTAAGGCTTTTCAAAAACAAAGACTCTGTTTTGCAGAAATGCTGACTAAAGTGGATCCTTAAAAATCCAGTTTTATTTGTCAAGTTAAGTAAAATTACCTGCCACTAGGGTTCTTTCTACCCTAGTTCAATCACTGGTCCTGCACTAGCCAATTTCTTAACAAAAACCCATCATCTTTAGTGGAATGCTACGTGTAAGTCAGTGACCAAGTCTTCATAACCGCGAAGGTACGGCGATCCGAATCGATTATACTCAGCTGAGGATCTCCAATCACACGACATATGTAGCACTTAACCCTTGCATATGTCAACCCGCCACCGGGGTTCTTAAGACCAGATCAGGTTCACGCAAACCGAGAGCACAGATACACCACCGTCCAGCCTCTTGCCACGGAGGGTACACGCTACTCTCGCCACCGCTCCACACCCATTTCGTGTTATCTTATTCTGGCCTTAGTCTGCCCGAGGCAAGGCTTACCCATGACGAGGCATGTGACCAGTTAAAGGGTCCTCGGTCAGCAGGCCTACATCGACAAGGTCCTTAATCGACTCAGACGAAGACACTACACCGAGACTCCTTTCTCGTGCAAGTCACCCGCCCGGTCTCAGCTTAATCATTTCAACCCAAAAAACTTGGTACCTGGCAGAGGTACATCTTTTCCGATGTTGAATCCATCACGGCCGTGATGGATCCACCATCAAGTTTTATTTTTTTGAAAACAACCCTCCCATTTTGCCAAACATCATTTGTAAAACAAATGCTTTTGTTTTTCTAAAGCAATACTAAGCATAGTAAAACCTTTTTGTAAAAACAGGGTTTCAAGGAGGGTAATCAAGATCAAGGAAGGTAATGCAGGAATTGTTTAATCAATCAACTCCTATCACCTAATGCAGCAAGCAAGTGAGAAAGATTTTAAAAACATCAAGGGAGGTGGCAAATGCACCGGGGCTTGCCTTCGTTCACAGGTGAGTCTGGCTCGGATCCACAAATATCAAAGTAGAAGCAGTTGCCTGCCTGAGAATCCGAGGGTGGTGGTGTCCTTTCTTCGGTGACTTCCACTTCTTCTTCGCGTTCTAACATAACCATATATATACATATATAAGAATGAATGCCATGTAACGCGCATGAGAGTGCGAAGATAATAAAGATTTATTATCTAAGTCTTGAATACAACTTTCCTTCACGGAACTCCGAGAACTTAGGGTTTCCGGAGTCGGTAAAGGAGTTCAAAGGGCAAGGGGGGTTTTGGGTTCTAGTTATCAAACATGGTCCAAATCAATTCAAACTCTACCCAAGGCTTCTAAATATTGTTTTAAGTTCATATAAAAAGTTTGGGCATTTTTGGGATTATTATCTATTTTCTAAAAATCCAGAACTAAGACTTTAAACTATTTAAAATGCCTTAAAATTCCTTATTTATCCTAAAAATCATGAAACTATTTTTATTAATTTCTATGGAAAATAAGAAACCTAGGAAAATTGGTTTCACAATTTTAGGATTTTTTACCATTTTCTAGAATTTATTTGGTTCTGGAAGAAAAAGAAAAAGAAAAACTTGCAACACTTCTAGGCCGAATTCAAACTAGGAGGCTCAACAGCACATGAAACCGGGGCGCGCCCACGCCCGCGTTGGCAGCTTTGCAGAATGGTCCTCGGCTTAACGGCTAAACAGAAATAGGTCCATTCACGATTGCACTAAGTCACTGACAGATTGCAGAAACCACCCCGCACTTCTAATTCTTCTCCACAAACGTCCCTGGCCATGGTGCGCTCAGCGCTGATCACCGACACCGCACGGACTGGCCCTAGTCGGCGACGGATGCTCAGACGAGCGACAGGGGAAGCATAACCTACCCAGGGTGACCCAGGAACGTGCGTTAATTTAGCTTAAACACCTGAAGAATGGTCTGCTCACGTGCATGGCGGACACCGTGTCCACGAGCTTGCGTTCCCACACAACCATGGCCAAATTGAGCTAACGGTTGCCAGTACAAGCTTCACCAGTACGCAGAGTTACTAAAACAACGCTTGGATTGAACGAAATCTTACCAGAGCGGGCTGGCCTCGGACGCGCTATTCTTGGCGGCGCAGCTGACCGATTTGGGGAAAACGGCGTCGTGGTGTGCTCGGGTGAAATTGAGGATGGAGCTTCGGCCTATACGACCGCAAGGGACTCTAGTTTTATCCTGCACAATCAATTTGGGAAGAGGGGGCAGAGGCAACACGAATTTGGACTTCTTCTGAGCTTCACTGGTGGAGATGAAAACACCTCGTCGTGGCTCCTTGCTCAATTTATAGGCACGGCGGCCCAACAGATGACCCCCGACCACGGATAGCAGCGCAAGCGCATGCCTACCACGTCGGAAAGAGATACAGTGAGGGAGATGGAAGCATGGGCGACACCGCGGCAAAATTCACAGGTCACGGTGGCCGCCGGTGAAGACTCCGGCTGGGCTAGGGCGGTGGCGCCACGTATGGGTTGTCCCTCCCCGACGTTATCCATTCCCTACTGCGCACGAACCCGGACGGAGACGACGCGAATTTTGGCGCAAAGAGGTCGCCGGTGGTGAGATTTTTCTGCCGTGGCGATCTGATCCCCAATTTAGTTACTGTACCATGGCGCACCTCCATCAGTCACCTGAACCGACCACCTTCCTCCCACATTAGCTCCGGATTTTTGTTAATAACAAGGCTGTCTTCCTTAACAGAACATGTTCACTATACATCAATCTACAATCTTACTACAGGATTCTTGGATCAACACCGAATGGATTCAAAGATATAGCGTGTCTAAATTGGCTCCATTCCAGTGTAACCATTTTTATTTGGAGTTCAGTTTCAGTTTTTCTGAAACAGTTCTGACAGAGCGACTTTGAGTAGATTTTTCTCCAATTTTTGTATAACAACAGCAGGAGATGTCTGCATCAAAGTTGCTCTCCTATAATAGGTTTACAAAATTTATGTGGTGGCCTAGGGCGATTTCTTACTGGTTTGGAATTTACACAGCTCCAAAGTTGAGCTTATAACCCTGATTTCAGACTTAGCATAGGAATCACAATTGGGGTCCTTTTTGCAAATGAGTCCAAAACTTAGGGTTTGGCTTGTAAATTCACATATGAGTGACTCAAGTGACTTAAGATACTTTATTAACTTGGTTTTTGCACTTTAGTCCAAATGTGCATCAATTTTGCACATAAGCCCCTAGGTTTTAGTTTTAGGGTTTTCCAGGGTTCCAATTAGGGTTTTTGGTATCCCAGGGGTATAAATGTGTTTCAACTTTATTTTTGGGGACATTTTATGACTATTTCCCTAAAGCCTTTAGGTTTTCTCAATTTGGGTTAGGTCTTACCCCTTCAATCCCTATTTAGGGTTAAGTTCCCTATCCAGGGTCTTGTTTGCAAAACACCAAAACAGTACAACTTGTTTGAAATTTTTGCCTAGTGAATGCACTCTAGGTGTATCAAACATATGCAATGCCAATGCTTATGATGCCATGCTCAAGTTTTAGTTACAGTAACACCAGGGGTGTTACATCCTTCCCCCCATAAAAGAATCTCGTCCCGAGATTAAAAGTCCTAGGGTAAGTAATGGAAAAGGAAACGCGACATACTTTTGTTTCCTTATTTCTGGTACAAGGCAGGGGTGATTTTGGAATTTACTCCTTTATTACACAGTTATACAGGCTTTAAAATTTACAAGAGGCTAAAAAGCCTGGGAAATTCTTATCTAAAAAGTCTTGAGTTTCCCATGTAGCCTCATCTTCAGAATGCTGGTTCCACTGTATCTTATAAAACTTGAGGGTTTTTCTCCGGGTAACCCTGTCCTTTTGATCCAAGACTCGAATAGGGTGCTCAGAGTATGTCAAGTCCGGTTCAAGGACAACATCTGTTACTTCAACGGTTCGATTGGGAACCCGAAGACACTTCTTCAATTGGGACACGTGGAACACACTATGTACAGCAGACAATGTTTCGGGTAACTGGAGTCGGTATGCCACTGGTCCATATCTTTCAAATATAGGAAATGGACCATTGTACCTGGGTGCAAGCTTTCCTTTTATCCCGAAACGCGATACTCCCTTCATTGGTGAAACCTTCAAGTAGACGTAGTCCCCTTCAAAAAAAATATAAGGGCCTTCGCCGTTTGTCTGCATAGCTCTTCTGCCGAGCTTGGGCTTTCTTCAGATTATGAATAATTTTCTGAACTATATCAGGCCTAAAGAAATGCCTTTCTCCAGGTTCAGACCAATTTAGCGGAGTACGACATCGTCGTCCATATAAAGCTTCAAAGGGTGCCATCTTGATACTTTCTTGATAGCTATTATTATATGAAAACTCCGCTAATGGCAAACATTCATCCCATTTCTGTGGGAATTCCAGAACACATGCCCGTAGCATATCTTCCAGTATTTGGTTTACCCTCTCAGTCTGCCCACTGGTTTGAAGATGATAGGCCGAACTGTGGAGCAACTTAGTACCCAGGGATTTATGAAGTTCTTCCCAAAATTTGGATACGACCGATCCACGATCCGGCACTATGGTCTTCGGAACACCGTGCAGACTAAGAATACGAGCAATGTACAATTGGGCATAGACAGTAACTGGGTGATCTGTCTTGACTGGCAGAAAATGAGAAATTTTCGTAAGCTGATCAACAATAACCAAGATAGAGTCATACCCTTTTGTAGTCCTGGGTAATCCCACAATGAAGTCCATACAATATCTTCCTATTTTCATGCTGGGATAGGTAAAGATTGTAATGGACCAGCAGTCTTTATGTATATGGCCTTGACACGTCTACAAGTGTCACATCTAGCCACATAGCGTGCAATTTCAATTTTCCTCTTTGTCCACTAATAGAGACAATGTCAGCCAGAAGAACACATAAGGTTCCATGTGTGCAATTTGCTTCTTCTGATGACACTGTACTATCTGAGTCTGTTGGGCGGGCGGCAATGACGCAATTTTACCTAAACAGAATCAGATGCACCATCTTGGGTAAAACACACAAAAAGAGGTTTACCAACAAGTGGTTACGGCAAGTTCATAGCACAGGGGACGGGTGTGAATGTCGAATAACATCACGGTTAACTCGTGGCTAAGCAGAAAATCCAAGTCCCTAAAAGGTGATATAGATTCGAGAGAATCACCAGCGGAGGGATCAGTAGATAGGGACTTTGCAACCAGTCCATTTTATCCAGCACTAGTCGTAAACCGACATGATCACCCACGCAGGAAAAGCACGCGTGAGGCGGTCGAGGTACGACTAGAGCGATGATTAGGTGGCTATTGGCTGACTTAATCTAATTTTGGTAAGTACTTTCTTTAGGGTGGGTTGATCCAAAGTGAGTTTAGACAACTCGATAAAACAATCTCTAACTCAGCCTTCGTTCATTGGGCAGTTACAAGTTAGTCAAAACCAACTTGTTGAACCACTTTTGACATTGAGCAAGTCCTCTCAGTACCATCGGTAAGCCAAGGGTTGAGAGTTCACATTTGCTAACAAGAAATCCTACACTTGGTTAAAAATCTATTTGGTCATGTTGTTCATCCGTTTTTCTCATGCGAGATGAACTGGCTTGTTTTGGAAATATATGGGTTAAATAAGATAGCGAATGAACAAACTCCTGCATCTCAACAGCAGGGGAAATCCAATCTCCATTCTGAGAGCTAATCAGTTGTCTCTCGACACTAAAAAGCTCCAAGGCTCCACCTTTACACAAAGGATGTAAAGGGAACTTGTATGAGGAGTCACTACCAAGATCAAAAGAAATAAGACCACACATGAGAGTGGTATGCCCTTTTGATCCAGCAAAGATGATAGATGTGGCTTGATAACTTGACAAACAACATAGAAATTGTTTCAAGGAAGGAGTCCACGGAAGGTCACACATTAGTGTAGTTTCACAATGGATCATGACCAGAGCTTTGATACCAACATGCGCCAAGCAACAGAATCCTGTGTGTACATTTACAGGAGGCTCTCAGTTTCGCCTCGGTACCATAAGTCCTTAACCATGACACCATTACAAAACTGGCACCGATAATAGATCTCACGTGGTAAGAACAATTTGTGTAGAGATAACATATTGATATAATCTCATAATGGATTATGACTACTAACTGTGATACAAGCGTGCATCGAGCAGCACAACCTTGTGTGTATACCTACAAGAGGCCCTCGGTTTTGGCGCGGCATCATCAATTTTAGTCATAACGCCACTACCAGACATAACCAATAAGGAATCTCACACAACACAAATAGACTGGTCAAGGATGACAAGGTACAAAAGAGACTCCACCTGTAAGAATGGTTACAAGTAGAGAGCCAAATAGATCATGGCCCGATGAAATGAATAAGGCATGGCCATAACCTAGACTGGATGGTGAGGGAGTATGATGAAAGACTGTAACTTCAGTCCCAAGCATATTTCTATGCCCATCATAGGGATCACAAGGTCAAGGATTAAGTTGGTTTGCCTTCGAAGAAACCAAAGGCATCAAATTCAAGAAAATGGTCGGACATGTCTTTCCTAGGTTGGGTTAATAAAGCAACATGGCGATTCGCAAGAAGAGGCCAACTATACTAGAGACCACAACCTACATCAACTGAATAAGAGAATGGTTCTAAAAGGAGACACGACTTGAGATCCTTGTTTGAAGCCTAGGTACACTTTAGGTCCGACAAAGAAATTATCTAGACATTTATTTGTATGGGTGTGGTCATGGAGTGATAACAAAAAGTTTAACTTTGGGTCGGGTCATGGTTCACTAAATACGACTAGCCCAATTTTGGGTTTAGGCAATCAAGTTACCAACTCTCTATTGGCCATAACTCAACCTGATGGTTCTCAGATCAAGGTTGAGAATTGCTTTACGCTGGGCTAACCAGTTTATGCCCAAGATGACATCTATGTCTTGGCCTTTTGGAACAATCATATTTGTAAGAAAGTCCGTCCGGCCAATGTTACGGGCACTTGGTAAGCCACTTCTTCTCACCTTTGGTAGCTTTACTGTCGGGCATAGAAGACCATTCGTCAACCAACTTCATAGAGGGAGGGGGCCTGAAAAGGTCCAGTGCACCATCAAGTGCTTCTCCCGCTACTCTAGAAGGTCCGGCTTCTGAGGACGTTTGGGTGCAGTTGTGAATACAACACATGAATTTCTTCATGAAGTGTATAGACCTGCAGGTTATCCATGGCTGAGCTAAGCTCCTCCACATGGGCTCGAGCTTTGGCTTCCTTAGCCCAGGCAAATGGACGAGAGTTAACCGCCCAATCGAGCGCTAGATCTCGATTCGCGAGTTGGTCTTGCAAGTAGTGGATGGCTGCATCCGCGACCCATAGATCCTTCCTGTGACGGAGTTCTGATTGAAGTAGTTCAACTTGTGCTTCCAGATCCCCGATAGGATTGTTGCTACCACTGCTACTTTCTTCATGTCTTGGGGTAAGTTAATGGCGGGGTATGCCAATGGGTCTAGTAGATTTGCGCGCGGTCTTTCTAACGCGCGACAACATTTTTCTAAGGGGGAAAACTTATTAGTATAGTTCTTAGCATGATGCATGTGTAAGTACAGAATCAACCTTAGTTGATTCAACCTTCTATACATTGCACTCTTCCTATCTAGTCTTTAAGATAAACTCTTCAGAATACTTAGGTAAGAAAGGAAGAGAGTTTCTAGGTAAGACTTTTTAGAAAATCCTTTTGAAGATGCCTCATAATATCTGCGAAGAAGGGCTACGCTCCGATACCAGCTGTGACGGAACCTCCCAAGTAATTAGGCCCACCTACAGTTGTCCTTGTCTAACAGACATCAGACACCCTGTAGATGTTCCTAAGTCACTTGACAAGTTCGGTATCTTTCCTTACCTTTCCAGGAACGTCTCACCCGTCTTGCAGACATTACAGAACATCGGAGATAAAGAAATGCGGAAGCGATTACATAACTTACATTTATTAAAAAGTAAGATCAAATTGGTTATTACAGACCATAAAATATAAGCGAGTGCTGAGTAGTATTATTACACATACCAAGGGAGGCACAGACTCCTCCCGATAAGTTTTAAGCAAAAGTTTTCTATGTGGAGGACCAAGTCCTCCCGCACTTCAGTCTTGTTTTTCCTCCTTAGGAACCACCTTGGCACAGAAGCAACAGAAATCTGCTACTTCCTCACCTAAAAACAACGAAGGGATAAACCCTGAGTATGGAATTACTCAGCAAGTCTTACCCGACTAAAGAAAAGACTCTCAAGGGTATGCTGGCTTAAGGGAGTCAAGGTAAGGCTTTTCAAAAACAAAGACTCTGTTTTGCAGAAATGCTGACTAAAGTGGATCCTTAAAAATCTAGTTTTATTTGTCAAGTTAAGTAAAATTACCTGCCACTAGGGTTCTTTCTACCCTAGTTCAATCACTGGTCCTGCACTAGCCAATTTCTTAACAAAAACCCATCATCTTTAGTGGAATGCTACGTGTAAGTCAGTGACCAAGTCTTCATAACCGCGAAGGTACGGCGATCCGAATCGATTATACTCAGCTGAGGATCTCCAATCACACGACATATGTAGCACTTAACCCTTGCATATGTCAACCCGCCACCGGGGTTCTTAAGACCAGATCAGGTTCACGCAAACCGAGAGCACAGATACACCACCGTCCAGCCTCTTGCCACGGAGGGTACACGCTACTCTCGCCACCGCTCCACACCCATTTCGTGTTATCTTATTCTGGCCTTAGTCTGCCCGAGGCAAGGCTTACCCATGACGAGGCATGTGACCAGTTAAAGGGTCCTCGGTCAGCAGGCCTACATCGACAAGGTCCTTAATCGACTCAGACGAAGACACTACACCGAGACTCCTTTCTCGTGCAAGTCACCCGCCCGGTCTCAGCTTAATCATTTCAACCCAAAAAACTTGGTACCTGGCAGAGGTACATCTTTTCCGATGTTGAATCCATCACGGCCGTGATGGATCCACCATCAAGTTTTATTTTTTTGAAAACAACCCTCCCATTTTGCCAAACATCATTTGTAAAACAAATGCTTTTGTTTTTCTAAAGCAATACTAAGCATAGTAAAACCTTTTTGTAAAAACAGGGTTTCAAGGAGGGTAATCAAGATCAAGGAAGGTAATGCAGGAATTGTTTAATCAATCAACTCCTATCACCTAATGCAGCAAGCAAGTGAGAAAGATTTTAAAAACATCAAGGGAGGTGGCAAATGCACCGGGGCTTGCCTTCGTTCACAGGTGAGTCTGGCTCGGATCCACAAATATCAAAGTAGAAGCAGTTGCCTGCCTGAGAATCCGAGGGTGGTGGTGTCCTTTCTTCGGTGACTTCCACTTCTTCGCGTTCTAACATAACCATATATATACATATATAAGAATGAATGCCATGTAATGCGCATGAGAGTGCGAAGATAATAAAGATTTATTATCTAAGTCTTGAATACAACTTTCCTTCATGGAACTCCGAGAACTTAGGGTTTCCGGAGTCGGTAAAGGAGTTCAAAGGGCAAGGGGGGTTTTGGGTTCTAGTTATCAAACATGGTCCAAATCAATTCAAACTCTACCCAAGACTTCTAAATATTGTTTTAAGTTCATATAAAAAGTTTGGGCATTTTTGGGATTATTATCTATTTTCTAAAAATCCAGAACTAAGACTTTAAACTATTTAAAATGCCTTAAAATTCCTTATTTATCCTAAAAATCATGAAACTATTTTTATTAATTTCTATGGAAAATAAGAAGCCTAGGAAAATTGGTTTCACAATTTTACGATTTTTTTACCATTTTCTAGAATTTATTTGGTTCTGGAAGAAAAAGAAAAAGAAAAACTTGCAACAGTTCTAGGCCGAATTCAAACTAGGAGGCTCAACAGCACATGAAACCGGGGCGCACCCACGCCCGCGTTGGCAGCTTTGCAGAATGGTCCTCGGCTTAACGGCTAAACAGAAATAGGTCCATTCACTATTGCACTAAGTCACTGACATATTGCAGAAACCACCCCGCACTTCTAATTCTTCTCCACAAACGTCCCTGGCCATGGTGCGCTCAGCGCTGATCACCGACACCGCACGAACTGGCCCTGGCCGGCGACGGATGCTCAGACGAGCGACAGGGGAAGCATAACCTACCCAGGGTGACCCAGGAACGTGCGTTAATTTAGCTTAAACACTTGAAGAATGGTCTGCTCACGTGCATGGCGGACACCGTGTCCACGAGCTTGCGTTCCCACACAACCATGGTCGAATTGAGCTAACGGTTGCCAGTACAAGCTTCACCAGTACGCAGAGTTACTAAAACAACACTTGGATTGAACGAAATCTTACCAGAGCGGGCTGGCCTCGGACGCGCTGTTCTTGGCGGCGCGGCTGACCGATTTGGGGAAAAACAACGTCGTGGTGTGCTCGGGTGAAATTGAGGATGGAGCTTCGGCCTATACGACCGCAAGGGACTCTAGTTTTATCCTGCACAATCAATTTGGGAAGAAGGGGCAGAGGCAACGTGAATTTGGACTTCTTCTGAGCTTCACTGGTGGAGATGAAAACACCTCGTCGTGGCTCCTTGCTCAATTTATAGGCACGGCGGCCCAACAGATGACCCCCGACCACGGATAGCAGCGCAAGCGCATGCCTACCACGTCGGAAAGAGTTACAGTGAGGGAGATGGAGGCATGGGCGACACCGCGGCAAAATTCACAGGTCACGGTGGCCGCCGGTGAAGACTCCGGCTGGGCTAGGGCGGTGGCGCCACGTATGGTTTGTCCCTCCCCGACGTTATCCATTCCCTACTGCGCACGAACCCGGACGGCGGCGGCGCGAATTTTGGCGCAAAGAGGTCGCCGGCGGTGAGATTTTTCTGCCGCGGCGATCTGATCCCCAATTTAGTTACTGTACCATGGCGCACCTCCATCAGTCACATGAACCGACCACCTTCCTCCCACATTAGCTCCGAATTTTTGTTAATAACAAGGCTGTCTTCCTTAACAGAATATGTTCACTATACATCAATCTACAATCTTACTACAGGATTCTTGGATCAACACCGAATGGATTCAAAGATATAGCGTGTCTAAATTGGCTCCATTCCACTGTAACCATTTTTATTTGGAGTTCAGTTTCAGTTTTTCTGAAACAGTTCTGACAGAGCGACTTTGAGTAGATTTTTCTCCAATTTTTGTATAACAACAGCAGGAGATGTCTGCATCAAAGTTGTTCTCCTATAATAGGTTTACAAAATTTATGTGGTGGCCTAGGGTGAATTCTTACTGGTTTGGAATTTACACAGCTCCAAAGTTGAGCTTATAACCCTGATTTCAGACTTAGCATAGGAATCACAATTGGGGTCCTTTTTGCAAATGAGTCCAAAACTTAGGGTTTGGCTTGTAAATTCACATATGAGTGACTCAAGTGACTTAAGATACTTTATTAACTTGGTTTTTGCACTTTAGTCCAAATGTGCATCAATTTTGCACATAAGCCCCTAGGTTTTAGTTTTAGGGTTTTCCAGGGTTCCAATTAGGGTTTTTGGTATCCCAGGGGTATAAATGTGTTTCAACTTTATTTTTGGGGACATTTTATGACTATTTCCCTAAAGCCTTTAGGTTTTCTCAATTTGGGTTAGGTCTTACCCCTTCAATCCCTATTTAGGGTTAAGTTCCCTATCCAGGGTCTTGTTTGCAAAACACCAAAACAGTACAACTTGTTTGAAATTTTTGCCTAGTGAATGCACTCTAGGTGTATCAAACATATGCAATGCCAATTCTTATGATGCCATGCTCAAGTTTTAGTTACAGTAACACCAGGGGTGTTACACCACCGGACAGTGTCCGGTGCACCAGGGAACTCCAAGCTGAACTTCTCACCTTCGGGAATTCTCAGAGGCGCTTCGCTATAATTCACCGGACTGTCCGGTGCTCCAAGGAAGAGCGACTCTGAACTCGCCAGCTTCGGGAATCCGCTCCGCTAAAATTCACCGGACTGTCCGGTGAGTCACCGGACAGTGTCCGGTGCACACCAGACTGTCTGGTGTAACAGCGGAGCAACGACTACTTCGCGCGCAACGGTCGACTACAACGCATTAAATGCGCGCCTGCGCGCGCAGAGGAGCAGAGCACGCGCGGGTGGCACACCGGACAGCCTACAGGGCCTGTCCGGTGCACCACCGGACAGCCAGGCGAGCCCACAAGACAGAGCTCCAACGGTCGGAACCCGACGGCCAGGTGACATGGCTGGCGCACCGGACAGTGTCCGGTGGCGCACCGGACTGTCCGGTGCACCATGCGACATCAGCCTCCACCAAACGGCTAGTTTGGTGGTTGGGGTTATAAATACCCCCAACCACCCCACATTCAAGTCATCCAAGTTTTCCACCTTCCAACTACTTACAAGAGCTCTAGCATTCAATTCTAGACACACCCAAGTGATCAAATCCTCTCCCAATTCCACACAAAGCTTTAGTGATAAGTGAGAGAGATTTGTTGTGTTCTTTTGAGCTCTTGCGCTTGGATTGCTTCTTTCTCTCATTCTTTCTTGTGATCAACTCAATTGTAACCGAGGCAAGAGACACCAATTGTGTGGTGGTCCTTGCGGGGAAGTTTGATTCCCGTTTGATTGAGAAGAGAAGCTCACTCGGTCCGAGGGACCGTTTGAGAGAGGGAAAGGGTTGAAAGAGACCCGGTCTTTGTGACCACCTCAACGGGGAGTAGGTTTGCGAGAACCGAACCTCGTAAAACAAATCCGCGTGTCACACTCTTTATTCGCTTGTGATTTGTTTTGCACCCTCTCTCTTGGACTCAATTATATTTCTAACGCTAACCCGGCTTGTAGTTGTGATTAAGTTTATAAATTTCAGTTTCGCCCTATTCACCCCCCCAGGCGACTTTCAATTAGTATCAGAGCCACGGTGCTTCATTAGAGCCTAACCGCTCGAAGTGATGTCGGGAGATCACGCCAAGAAGGAGATGATGACCGGCGAGAAGCCCGCTACAAGCCACGAGAAGGCTCCATCGGGAGAGTCCTACAACAAAGGGAAGGGGAAGGAAAAGGAATCCCCTTCACACAAGTCGCGACGGAGCGGTGACAAGAAGAAGAAGATGAGGAAGGTGGTCTACTACGAGACCGACACCTCATCGTCATCCACCTCCGGCTCCGACGCGCTGTCCGTCACTTCTAAGCGTCATGAGTGCAAGAAGTTTAGTAAGATCCCCTTACGCTATCCTCGCATTCCTAAACATACACCTTTACTTTCCGTCCCATTAGTCAAACCACCAACGTTTGATGGTGAAGATTATGCTAGGTGGAGTGATTTGATGCGATTTCATCTAACCTCACTCCACAAAAGTATATGGGATGTTGTTGAGTTTGGTGTACAGGTACCATCCGTAGGGGATGAAGATTATGATGAGGACGAAGTGGCCCAAATCCAACACTTCAACTCCCAAGCCTCAACTATACTCCTCGCCTCTCTAAGTCGAGAGGAATATAATAAAGTGCAAGGGTTGAAAAATGCTAAGGAGATTTGGGACACGCTAAAGACCGCGCACGAAGGAGACGAGGTGACCAAAATCACCAAGCAGGAAACGATCGAGGGGGAGCTCGGTCGCTTCCGACTTCGCCAAGGGGAGGAGCCACAAGACATGTACAACCGGCTCAAAACCTTGGTGAACCAAGTGCGCAACCTCGGGAGCAAGAAATGGGATGACCATGAAATGGTCAAGGTTATTCTAAGATCCCTCATTTTTCTTAATCCTACGCAAGTTCAATTAATTCGAGGAAATCATAGATATACACTAATGTCTCCCGAGGAGGTAATAGGGAATTTTGTGAGCTTTGAATTGATGATCAAAGGCTCAAAGAATATCAACGAGCTTGATGGTCCCTCCACGTCCGAAGCACAACCGGTCGCATTTAAAGCGACGGAGGAGAAGAAGGAGGAATCTACATCAAGTAGATAACCAATCGACGCCTCAAAGCTCGACAATGAGGAGATGGCGCTCGTCATCAAGAGCTTCCGCCAAATCCTCAAACAAAGTAGGGGGAAAGATTACAAGCCCCGCTCCAAGAAAGTGTGCTACAAATGTGGTAAGCCCGGTCACTTTATAGCAAAATGTCCTATTTCTAGTGACATGGGCGACGACAAGAAGGGGAGAAGAAAGGAGAAGAAGAGGTACTACAAGAAGAAGGGCGGCGATGCCCATGTTTGCCGGGAGTGGGACTCCGACGAGAGCTCCACTGACTCCTCCTCCGACGAGGATGCCGCCAACATCGCCGTCACCAAGGGACTTCTCTTCCCAACATCGGCCACAAGTGCCTCATGGCAAAGGACGACAAAAGGAAGAAGGTAAAATCAAGATCCTCCACCAAATATGAAACCTCTAGCGATGAGGATAATGCTAGTAATGAGGAGGATAACTTGCACATTCTTTTTGCCAACCTAAATATGCAACAAAAGGAAAATTAAATGAATTGATTAGTGCTATTCATGAGAAGGATGATCTCTTGGACACCCAAGAGGACTTCCTTATTAAAGAAAACAAAAAGCATGTTAAGGTTAAAAATGCTTATGCTCTAGAAGTAGAAAAATGTGAAAAATTATCTAGTGAGCTAAGCACTTGCCATGAGACTATTGACAACCTTAGAAATGAGAATGCAAAATTAATTGCTAAGGTTGATTTAAAAGCTTGTGATGTTTCAATTCCCAATCTTAGAAATAATAATGATGATTTGCTTGCTAAGATTGAAGAATTAAACATTTCTCTTGCTAGCCTTAGAAATGAAAATGAAAAATTGCTTGCTAAGGCTAAAGAACTAGATGTTTGCAATGTTACAATTTCCGATCTTAGAGATAAAAATGATATATTACGTGCTAAGATTGTTGAACTTAATTCTTGCAAACCTTCTACATCTACCACTGAGCATGTCACTATTTGCACTAGATGTAGAGATGTTGATGTTAATGCTATACATGATCACCTTTCCATGATTAAACAACAAAATGATCATATAGCTAAATTAGATGCTAAAATTGCCGAGCATGAACTAGAAAATGAAAAATTTAAGTTTGCTCGTAGTATGCTTTATAATGGGAGACGCCCTGGCATTAAGGATGGCATTGGGTTCCAACAGGGAGGCAATGTCAAACTTAATGCCCCTCCTAAGAAATTGTCCAACTTTGTTAAGGGCAAGGCTCCCATGCCTCAAGATAACGAGGGTTACATTTTGTACCCTGCCGGTTATCCCGAGGACAAAATTAGGAGAATTCATTCTAGAAAGTCTCACCCTAGCCCTAATCATGCTTTCATATATAAGGGTGAGACATCTAGTTCTAGGCAACCAACCCGTGCTAAGTTGCCTAAGAAGAAAACTCCTGGTGCATCAAATGACCATAGCATTTCATTTAAAATTTTTGATGCCTCTTATGTGTTAACTAACAAATCCGGCAATGTAGTTGCCAAGTATGTTGGGGGCAAACACAAGAGCTCCAAGGCTTGTGTTTGGGTACCCAAAGTTCTTGTCTCTAATGCTAAAGGACCCAAAACCGTTTGGGTACCTAAAATCAAGAACTAAACTTGTTTTGTAGGTTTATGCATCCGGAGGCTCAAGTTGGATAATCGACAGCGGGTGCACAAACCACATGACAGGGGAGAAGAAGATGTTCTCCTCCCACGAGAAAAACCAAGATCCCCAATGAGCTATCACATTCGGGGATGGAAATCAAGGTCTGGTCAAAGGATTGGGTAAAATTGCTATATCTCCTGACCACTCAATTTCCAATGTTTTTCTCGTAGATTCTTTAGATTACAATTTGCTTTCTGTATCTCAATTATGTCAAATGGGCTACAACTGTCTTTTTACTGATGTAGGTGTCACTGTCTTTAGAAGAAGTGATGATTCAATAGCATTTAAGGGAGTTGTAGAGGGTCAGCTATACTTGGTAGATTTTGATAGAGCTGAACTCGACACTTGCTTAATTGCTAAGACTAACATGGGTTGGCTCTGGCATCGCCGACTAGCCCATGTTGGGATGAAGAATCTTCATAAGCTTCTAAAGGGAGAGCACATTTTAGGATTAACAAATGTTCATTTTGAGAAAGACAGGATTTGTAGCGCATGCCAAGCAGGGAAGCAAGTTGGTGCTCATCATCCACACAAGAACATCATGACGACTGACAGGCCACTGGAGCTCCTACACATGGACCTATTCGGCCCGATAGCTTATATAAGCATCGGCGGGAGTAAGTACTATCTAGTTATTGTGGATGATTATTCTCGCTTCATTTGGGTATTCTTTTTGCAAGAAAAATCTCATACCCAAGAAACCTTAAAGTGATTCTTGAGACGAGCTCAAAATGAGTTCGGCTTAAGGATCAAGAAAATTAGAAGCGACAACGGGACGGAGTTCAAGAACTCTCAAATTGAAGGCTTTCTTGAGGAGGAGGGCATCAAGCATGAGTTCTCTTCTCCCTACACGCCACAACAAAATGGTGTAGTGGAGAGGAAGAATAGAACTCTATTGGACATGGCAAGAACCATGCTTAATGAGTACAAGACTTCGGATCGGTTTTGGGCCGAGGCAGTCAACACCGCTTGCTACGCCATCAACCGGTTATATCTACACCGAATCCTCAAGAAGACATCATATGAACTCCTAACCGGTAAAAAGCCCAATATTTCATATTTTAGAGTCTTTGGTAGCAAATGCTTTATTCTTGTTAAAAGAGGTAGAAAATCTAAATTTGCTCTTAAGACTGTAGAAGGCTTTTTACTAGGATATGATTCAAACACAAGGGCATATAGAGTCTTTAACAAGTCCTCTGGACAAGTTGAAGTTTCTTGTGACGTTGTGTTTGATGAGACTAACGGCTCTCAAGTAGAGCATGTTGATCTTGATGAGATAGGTGATGAAGAGACTCCGTGCATCGCGCTAAGGAACATGTCCATTGGGGATGTGTGTCCTAAGGAATCCGAAGAGCCTCCAAATGCGCAAGATCAACCATCCTCCTCCACGCAAGCATCTCCACCAACTCAAAATGAGGATGAGGCTCAAGTTGATAAAGGAGAAGATCAAGAAGATGAGCCACCTCTAGATGACGGTAATAATCAAGGGGGAGATGCAAATGATCAAGAAAAGGAGGATAAAGAACCAAGGCCGCCACACCCAAGAGTCCACCAAGCAATCCAACGAGATCACCCCGTCGACACCATTCTCGGCGACATTCATAAGGGGGTAACCACTAGATCTCGAGTTGCACATTTTTGTGAGCATTACTCTTTTGTTTCCTCTATTGAGCCACACAGGGTAGAGGAAGCACTACAAGATTCGTATTGGGTGGTGGCGATGCAAGAGGAGCTCAACAACTTCACTAGGAATGAGGTATGCACTTGGTTCCACGTCCTAATCAAAATGTTGTAGGAACCAAGTGGGTGTTCCGCAACAAGCAAGACGAGCATGGTGTGGTGACAAGGAACAAAGCTCGACTTGTGGCCAAGGGATACTCCCAAGTCGAAGGTTTGGATTTCGGTGAAACCTATGTGAAAGGGAATTAGGCTTACACCTAGTTCCTAATTGATTTTGGTGGTTGAATCGCCCAACACAAATAATTGGACTAACTAGTTTGCTCTAGTCTATAAGTTATACAGGTGCCAAAGGTTTACACTAAGCCAATAAAAAGAACAAGAAAACGGTTCAACAAAGAGAGCAAAGGGATAACCGAAGGCTGCCCTGGTCTGGCGCACCGGACTGTCCGGTGTGCCACCGGACAGTGTCCGGTGCACCACCAGACAGTGTCCGGTGCACCAGGGAACTCGACGCCCAACTCTTCACCTTCGGGAATTTTCAGAGGGCTCCGCTATAATTCACCGGACTGTCTAGTGCACCACCGGACAGTGTCCGGTGCTCCAGGGGAGAGCGACTCTGAACTCGCCAGCTTCGGGAATCCGTGCACCGGACATGTCCGGTGAGCCAGCGGAGCAACGGCTACTTCACGCGCAACGGTCGACTGCAACACATTAAATGCGCGCCAGCGCGCGCAGAGGAGCAGAGCACGCGCGGGTGGCACACCGGACAGTCTACAGGACTTGTCCGGTGCACCACCGGACAGCCAGGCGGGCCCACAAGTCAGAGCTCCAATGGTCGGAACCCAACGGCCAGGTGACGTGGCTGGCGCACCGGACACTGTCCGGTGGCGCACCGAACTGTCCGGTGCGCCATGCGACAGCAGCCTCCACCAAACGGCTAGTTTGGTGGTTGGGGCTATAAATACCCCAACCACCCCACATTCAAGTAATCCAAGTTTTCCCACTTCAACTACTTACAAGAGCTCTAACATTCAATTCTAGACACACCCAAGTGATCAAATCCTCTCCAAATTCCACACAACGCTTTAGTGATTAGTGAGAGAGATTTGCTTGTGTTCTTTAGAGCTCTTGCGCTTGGATTGCTTCTTTTTCTCATTCTTTCTTGCGATCATCTCAATTGTAAACAAGGCAAGAGACACCAATTGTGTGGTGGTCCTTGCGGGAAGTTTGGTTCCCAATTGATTTGAGAAGAGAAGCTCACTCGGTCCGAGGGACCATTTGAGAGAGGGAAAGGGTTGAAAGAGACCCGATCTTTGTGACCACCTCAACGGGGAGTAGGTTTGCGAGAACCGAACCTCGGTAAAACAAATCCGCGTGTCACACTCTTTATTCGCTTGCGATTTGTTTTGCACCCTCTCTCTTGGACTCAATTATATTTCTAACGCTAACCCGGCTTGTAGTTGTGATTAAGTTTATAAATTTCAGTTTCGCCCTATTCACCCGCCCTCTAGGCGACTTTCAATTGGTATCAGAGCCACGGTGCTTCATTAGAGCCTAACCGCTCGAAGTGATGTTGGGAGATCACGCCAAGAAGGAGATGATGACCGGCGAGAAGCCCGCTACAAGCCACGAGAAGGCTCCATCGGGAGAGTCCTACAACAAAGGGAAGGGGAAGGAAAAGGAATCCCCTTCACACAAGTCGCGACGGAGCGGTGACAAGAAGAAGATGAGGAAGGTGGTCTACTACGAGACCGACACCTCATCGCCATCCACCCCCGGCTCCGACGCACCATCCATTACTTCTAAGCGCCATGAGCGCAAGAAGTTTAGTAAGATCCCCCTACGCTATCCTCGCATTCCTAAACATACGCCTTTACTTTCCGTCCCATTAGGCAAACCACCAACATTTGATGGTGAAGATTATGCTAGGTGGAGTGATTTAATGCGATTTCACCTAACCTCACTCCACAAAAGTATATGGGACGTTGTTGAGTTTGGTGTACAGGTACCATCCGTAGGGGATGAAGAATATGATGAGGACGAAGTGGCCCAAATCCAACACTTCAACTCTCAAGCCTCAACTATACTCCTCGCCTCTCTAAGTCGAGAGGAGTATAATAAGGTGCAAGGATTGAAAGGTGCCAAGGAGATTTGGGACACGCTAAAGACCGCGCACGAAGGAGACGAGGTGACCAAAATCACCAAGCGGGAAACGATCGAGGGGGAGCTCGGTCGCTTCCGACTTCGCCAAGGGGAGGAGCCACAAGACATGTACAACTGGCTCAAAACCTTGGTGAACCAAGTGCGCAACCTCGGGAGCAAAAAATGGGATGACCACGAAATGGTTAAGGTTATTCTAAGATCACTTGTTTTCCTTAACCCTACTCAAGTTCAATTAATTCGTGGCAATCCTAGATATACACTAATGACCCCCGAGGAAGTAATCGGGAATTTTGTGAGCTTTGAATTGATGATCAAAGGCTCAAAGAAGATCAACGAGCTTGACGACCCCTCCACGTCCGAAGCACAACCGGTCGCATTCAAGGCGACGGAAGAAAAGAAGGAGGAATCTACTCCAAGTCGAACACCCATCGACGCCTCCAAGCTAGACAACGAGGAGATGGCGCTCATCATCAAGAGCTTCCGCCAAATTCTCAAACAAAGGAGGGGGAAGGATTACAAGCCCCGCTCCAAGAAAGTATGCTACAAATGTGGTAAGCCCAGTCATTTTATTGCAAAATGTCCTATTTCTAGTGACAGGGGCGACGATAAGAAGGGGAGAAGAAGAAGTATTACAAGAAGAAGGGCGGCGATGCCCATGTTTGCCGGGAGTGGGACTCCGACGAGAGCTCCACCGACTCCTCCTCCGACGAGGACGCCGCCAACATCGCCGTCACCAAGGGTCTCCTCTTCCCTAACGTCGGCCACAAGTGCCTCATGGCAAAGGATGGCAAAAAGAAGAAGGTAAAATCAAGATCCTCCACTAAATATGAAACCTCTAGTGATGAGGATGATGCTAGCAATGAGGAGGATAACTTGCGCATTCTTTTTGCCAACCTAAACATGCAACAAAAAGAAAATTAAATGAATTGATTAGTGCTATTCATGAGAAGGATGATCTCTTGGACTCTCAAGAGGACTTCCTTATTAAAGAAAATAAGAAGCATGTTAAGGTAAAAAATGCTTACGCTCTAGAAGTAGAAAAATGTGAAAAACTATCTAGTGAGCTAAGCACTTGCCATGAGACTATTGACAACCTTAGAAATGAGAATGCTAATTTGTTAGCTAAGGTTGATTCAAATGTTTGTGATGTTTCAATTCCCAATCCTAGAAATGATAATATTGATCTGCTTGCTAAGATTGAAGAATTGAACATTTCTCTTGTTAGCCTTAGAATTGAAAATGAAAAATTGCTTGCTAAGGCTAGAGAATTAGATGTTTGCAATGCTTCCATTTCCGACCTTAGAAGTAAAAATGATATCTTACATGCTAAGGTTGTAGAATTAAAATCGTGCAAACCTTCTACATCTACCGTTGAGCATACTTCTATTTGTACTAGATGTAGAGATATTAACATTGATGCTATTCATGATCATATGGCTTTAATTAAACAACAAAATGATCATATAGCCAAATTAGATGCTAGAATTGCCGAGCATGACTTGGAAAATGAAAAGTTTAAATTTGCTAGAAGCATGCTCTATAGTGGGAGACGCCCTGGCATTAAGGATGGCCTTGGCTTCCAAAAGGGGGACAATGCCAAACTTAATGCCCCTCCTAAGAAATTGTCCAACTTTGTTAAGGGCAAGGCTCCCATGCCTCAGGATAACAAGGGTTACATTTTGTACCCTGTCGGTTATCCCGAGAGCAAAATTAGGAGAATTCATTCTAGGAAGTCTCACTCTGGCCCTAATCATGCTTTTATGTATAAGGGTGAGACATCTAGCTCTAGGCAACCAACCCGTGCTAAGTTGACTAAGAAGAAAACTCCTAGTGCATCAAATGACCATAGCATTTCATTTAAAACTTTTGATGCCTCTTATGTTTTAACTAACAAATCCGGCAAGGTAGTTGCCAAATATGTTGGGGGCAAGCACAAGGGGTCAAATACTTGTGTTTGGGTACCCAAAGTTCTTGTTTCTAATGCTAAAGGACCCAAAACCATTTGGGTACCTAAAGTCAAGCACTAAACTTGTTTTGTAGGTTTATGCATCCGGGGGCTCAAGTTGGATCATCGATAGCGGGTGCACAAACCACATGACAGGGGAGAAGAAGATGTTCTCCTCCCACGAGGAAAATCAAGATCCCTAACGAGCTATCACATTCGGGGATGGAAATCAAGGTTTGGTCAAAGGATTGGGTAAAATTGCTATATCACCCGACCATTCCATTTCTAATGTTTTTCTTGTAGACTCTTTAGATTACAATTTGCTTTCCGTATCTCAATTATGTCAAATGGGCTACAACTGTCTTTTTACTGATGTAGGTGTCACTGTCTTTAGAAGAAGTGATGATTCAATAGCATTTAAGGGAGTGCTAGAGGGTCTGCTATACTTGGTAGATTTTGATAGAGCTGAACTCGACACTTGCTTAATTGCTAAGACTAACATGGGTTGGCTCTGGCACCGCCAACTAGCTCATGTTGGGATGAAGAATCTTCATAAGCTTCTAAAGGGAGAGCACATTTTAGGATTAACAAATGTTCATTTTGAGAAAGACAAGATTTGTAGCGCATGCCAAGCAGGAAAGCAAGTTGGTGTTCATCATCCGCTAAGAATATCATGACGACTGACAGGCCACTGGAGCTCCTACACATGGACCAATTCGGCCCGATAGCTTACATAAGCATCGGCGGGAGTAAGTACTGTCTAGTTATTGTGGATGATTATTCTTGCTTCACTTGGGTATTCATTTTGCAGGAAAAATCTCATACCCAAGAAACCTTAAAGGGATTCTTAAGACGAGCTCAAAATGAGTTCGGCTTAAGGATCAAGAAAATTAGAAGCGACAAAGGGACAAAGTTCAAGAACTCACAAATCAAAGGGTTCCTTGAGGAGGAGGGCATCAAGCATGAGTTCTCTTCTCCCTACACCCCACAACAAAATGGTGTAGTGGTGAGGAAGAATAGAACTCTTTTGGATATGGCAAGAACCATGCTTGATGAGTACAAGACTTCGAATCAGTTTTCGGCCGAGGCGGTCAACACCGCCTGCTACGCCATCAACCGGTTCTATCTACACCGAATCCTCAAGAAGACATCATACGAACTCCTAACCGGTAAAAAGTCCAATATTTCATATTTTAGAGTCTTTGGTAGCAAATGCTTTATTCTTGTTAAAAGAGGTAGAAAATCTAAATTTGCTCCTAAGACTGTAGAAGGCTTTTTACTAGGATATGATTCAAACACAAGGGCATATAGAGTCTTTAACAAGTCCTCGGGACTAGTTGAAGTTTCTTGTGACGTTGTGTTTGATGAGACTAACGGCTCTCAAGTAGAGCAAGTTGATCTTGATGAGATAGGTGTTGAAGAGGCTCCGTGCATCGCGCTAAGGAACATGTCCATTGGGGATGTGTGTCCTAAGGAATCCGAAGAGCCTCCTAATGCACAAGATCAACCATCCTCCTCCACGCAAGCATCTCCACCAACTCAAAATGAGGATGAGGCTCAAGTTGATGAATAAGAAGATCGACACGATGAGCCACCTCAAGATGACGATAATAATCAAAGGGGAGATGCAAATGATCAAGACAAGGAGGATGAAGAACCAAGGCCGCCACACCCAAGAGTCCACCAAGCAATCCAACGAGATCACCCCGTCGACACCATCCTCGGCGACATTCATAAGGGGGTAACCACTAGATCTCGTGTTGCACATTTTTGTGAGCATTACTCTTTTGTTTCCTCCATTGAGCCACACAGGGTAGAGGAAGCACTTCAAGATTCAGATTGGGTGGTGGCAATGCAAGAGGAGCTCAACAACTTCACTAGGAATGAGGTATGGCATTTAGTTCCACGTCCTAATCAAAATGTTGTAGGAACCAAATGGGTCTTCCACAACAAGCAAGATGAGCATGGTGTGGTGACAAGGAACAAAGCTCGACTTGTGGCCAAGGGATACTCCCAAGTCGAAGGTTTGGATTTTGGTGAAACCTATGCACCCGTAGCTAGGCTTGAGTCAATTCGTATATTATTAGCCTATGCTACTTACCATGGCTTTAAGCTCTACCAAATGGACGTGAAAAGTGCCTTCCTCAATGGACCAATCAAGGAAGAGGTCTATGTTGAGCAACCTCCCGGCTTTGAAGATAGTGAGTATCCTAATCACGTATATAAACTCTCTAAGGCGCTTTATGGGCTCAAGCAAGCCCCAAGAGCATGGTATGAATGCCTAAGAGATTTTCTTATCACTAATGGCTTCAAAGTCGGAAAGGTGATCCTACTTTATTTACTAAAACTCTTGACAATGATTTGTTTGTATGCCAAAATTATGTTGATGATATTATGTTTGGGTCTACTAACGAATCTACATGTGAAGAATTTAGTAGGATCATGACAAAGAAATTCAAGATGTCTATGATGGGGGAGTTGAAGTATTTCTTAGGATTTCAAGTGAGACAACTCCAAGAGGGCACCTTCATTAGCCAAACGAAGTATACTCAAGACATTCTAAACAAGTTTGGGATGAAGGGTGCCAAGCCCATCAAGACACCCATGGGAACCAATGGGCATCTTGACCTCGACACGGAAGGTAAGTCCGTGGATCAAAAGGTATACCGGTCGATGATAGGTTCTTTACTCTATTTATGTGCATCTCGACCGGATATTATGCTTTCCGTATGCATGTGTGCAAGATTCCAAGCCGACCCTAAGGAAGCTCACCTTACGATCGTAAAACGAATCTTGAGATATTTAGTTTATACTCCTAAGTTTGGGCTTTGGTATCCTAGGGGATCCACATTTGATTTGATTGGTTATTCGAATGCCGATTGGGCAGGGTGTAAGATTAATAGAAAGAGCACATCGGGGACTTGCCAGTTCTTGGGAAGATCCTTGGTGTCTTGGGCTTCAAAGAAGCAAAATTCCGTCGCTCTTTCTACCGCCGAAGCCGAGTATATTGCCGCAGGTCATTGTTGCGCGCAACTACTTTGGATGAGGCAAACCCTTAGGGACTACAGTTACAAATTAACCAAAGTTCCTCTTCTATGTGATAATGAGAGTGCAATCCGCATGGCGGATAATCCCGTTGAGCATAGCCGCACTAAACACATAGCCATTCGGTATCACTTCTTAAGGGATCACCAACAAAAGGGAGATATCGAGATTGCATATATTAACACTAAGGAACAATTAACCGATATCTTTACCAAGCCACTAGATGAACAAACTTTTAACAAACTTAGGCATGAGCTAAATATTCTTGATTCTAGGAACTTCTTTTGATATCTTGCATACATAGCTCATTTATATACCTGTGATCATGTCTCTTTCATGTGCTATGACTAATATGTTCTCAAGTATATTTCAAACCAAGTCATAAGTGTATTGAAAGGGAATTGGAGTCTTTGGCGAAGACAAAGGCTTCCACTCCGTAACTCATCCTTCGCCGTCGCTCCGAGCAACTCTCCGACTTTGGTATAAACTTCACTCATATGTCTTTTACCAAAGGGGGAGAAAGTAGTTTCAAGGGCTTATATCTCACTCAAGTATCCGTTTTTGGCGATTCATGCCAAAGGGGGAGAAAGTATGGCCCAAAGCAAAAGGACCGCACCACCACTAATTTTAAAAAGAGTTTTTCAATTGGTATGATTTTCAAATTGGTATCTCATTGTGTTCAAAAGGGGGAGAGAGTAGTATTTTCAAAATCAATATCTTAAAACCCTCTTGAACACTAAGAGGAGGAATTTATTAAGGGGGAGTTTTGTTTAGTCAAAGGAAAAGCTTTTGAAACAGGGGGAGAAAATTTCAAATCTTGAAAATGCTTCTCAAAACCTTATTCATTTACCTTTGACTATTTGCAAAAGAACTTTGAAAAGAATTTACAAAAGAATTTGCAAAAACAAAACATGTGGTGCAAGCGTGGTCCAAAATGTTAAAAATAAAGAAACAATCCATGCGTATCTTATAAGTATTCATATTGGCTCAATTCTAAGTAACCTTTGCACTTACATTATGCAAACTAGTTCAATTATGCACTTCTATACTTGCTTTGGTTTGTGTTGGCATCAATCACCAAAAAGGGGGAGATTGAAAGGGAATTAGGCTTACACCTAGTTCCTAATTGATTTTGGTGGTTGAATCGCCCAACACAAATAATTGGACTAACTAGTTTGCTCTAGTCTATAAGTTATACATGTGCCAAAGGTTCACACTAAGCCAATAAAAAGAACAAGAAAAGGGTTCAACAAAGAGAGCAAAGGGATAACCGAAGGCTGCCCTGGTCTGGCGCACCGGACTGTCCGGTGTGCCACCGGACAGTGTCCGGTGCACCACCGGACAATGTCCGGTGCACCAGGGAACTCGACGCCCAACTCTTCACCTTCAGGAATTTTCAGAGGGCTCCGCTATAATTCACCGGACTGTCCGGTGCACCACCGGACAGTGTCCGGTGCACCAGGGGAGAGCGACTCTGAACTCGCCAGCTTCGGGAATCCGCTTCCCTAAAATTCACCGGACATGTCCGGTGCACATCGGACTGTCCGGTGAGCCAGCGGAGCAACGACTACTTCGCGCGCAACGGTCGACTGCAACGCATTAAATGCGCGCCAGCGCGCGCAGAGGAATCCAAGTTTGGTGGTTTGGGGCTATAAATACCCCAACCACCCCACATTCAAGTAATCCAAGTTTTCCCACTTCAACTACTTACAAGAGCTCTAACATTCAATTCTAGACACACCCAAGTGATCAAATCCTCTCCAAATTCCACACAACGCTTTAGTGATTAGTGAGAGAGATTTGCTTGTGTTCTTTAGAGCTCTTGCGCTTGGATTGCTTCTTTTTCTCATTCTTTCTTGCGATCATCTCAATTGTAAACAAGGCAAGAGACACCAATTGTGTGGTGGTCCTTGCGGGAAGTTTGATTCCCAATTGATTTGAGAAGAGAAGCTCACTCGGTCCGAGGGACCGTTTGAGAGAGGGAAAGGGTTGAAAGAGACCCGGTCTTTGTGACCACCTCAACGAGGAGTAGGTTTGCGAGAACCGAACCTCGGTAAAACAAATCTGCGTGTCACACTCTTTATTCGCTTGCGATTTGTTTTGCACCCTCTCTCTTGGATTCGATTATATTTCTAACGCTAACCCGGCTTGTAGTTGTGATTAAGTTTGTAAATTTAAGATTCGCCCTATTCACCCCCCTGTAGGCGACTTTCACTATGCACCCGTAGCTAGGCTTGAGTCAATTTGTATATTATTAGCCTATGCTACTTACCATGGCTTCAAGCTTTATCAAATGGACGTGAAAAGTGCCTTCCTCAACGGACCAATCAAGGAAGAGGTCTATGTTGAGCAACCTCCCGGCTTTGAAGATAGTGAGTACCCTAACCATGTTTATAAACTCTCTAAGGCGCTTTATGGGCTCAAGCAAGCCCCAAGAGCTGTTAGAAATATGCCCTAGAGATAATCATAGAGATGAGCATATTTCTTTGTATCCATGATATATATATTGCTTAATTGAATATCCATGGAAGGCACCTTGTATTGATTAGCAATTATGTGAATTGTTTGTGAGATTCTTTACTTATATGGTTATTCTAAATGATGTCCCTAGTTAGAGTCGATGACTAGCACATGTATTAGTTGATGACTACATTTCACAAGTCATGAACATGGAGATGTTAAACTAATAATGTGGGCGCATGTATGACATGAGGCTGGACCGACCCAACGTGAGATATTGTAATATAGTTCTCTTCTTGCAACATGAATACTGTATCCTTAGACCTGAGATTGTCGCATGTTCTCAAGATGTGAATTGACTTACTTAGGGACTATCAAACGCTATCCCGTAACTGGGTAGTTATAAAGGTAGTTTTGGGTTTGTCAGGAAGCATGCTATGAGGCATGGTCAGTCAAGATGGAATTTGTCCCTCTGTGATACCCGGTTTGCAAAGAAGAGAAGTTGGGGGTTGTTCTTTTTGTTTTTTTCCTCATCCGGTTGTTGTTTTGGGGATTTGGGATTTTGTGGAAAACATTCACAACTAGGGCAGTAGAATTTATTTGGTTTGACGCTTGCGTTGCGGTCGGGAGCTGTCGTGTGGGTTAGTTGGGCCGCAATTGGAGTTTCGGCCCATTAACCCTCCCAAACCCTAGCCGCCTCCCTCCTAACCCCCTCCCCCCATGTGCAGCCCCCCCACTTCTCTTCCCCCTTGGCCGCCGCCCCCCTGCCCATCTCCTCCTCTCTCAATTCTTGCAGCCACCAAACCCTAGCCGCCCCCCTCTCAATCCCCTCCTCCCAAGGTGCCAATCCTTGCCGCTCGGATCATCGTCGTCGTGGTGCGAGTCTTCAATCGTTTTGGTGGAGGGAAGAAGGGAGGAAGGAAAGGGGGAGAATCCAAGGTGATTTTTGTGTTCATCCCTTGTTCATTTGCGCTGCAATTTAATTGATTAGAGGTTGCGTTTGCGATTGGGGTAGAGGGGGGCTGTCCAGAATTTTAGGTGGTGGGTGAACAGCAGTAGTCTAGCAGTTTCTGTGTTTTTTTTGTGAGGAATTAAGGTAAATCAGTATGAGGATCATGTAGAACTTTACCTTACCTTTCCAACGGGTATTTATGCGCTCAATTTGGAGTTATAAATTGAAAGTTATCACCGTTTGAATCCGGGTATGTGGCTGTCCAAAAAAATAGATTTTTCAGGGGGATGAACAGCAGCAGTATTAGCAGTTTCTGGGGTTTTTTCGGGAGTAATTAGTGTTAATCAGTATGAGAATCATGTAGGGCTTTATGTTATCTTTCCAACAAGTACTTATGCGCTCGATTCGGAGTTATAATTCAGGAGATATCGTTGTTTGAATCCGGTTATGTTGCTGTCCAAAAACAGATTTTTCAGGTGGGTGAACAGCAGTGGTATTAGCAGTTTCTGGGAATTTTTCGTGGGTAATTAGTGTTAACCAGTATGGTAATCATGTAGGGATTTGTCTTATCTTTCCAATGAGTACTTATGCGCTTGATTTGGAATTATATTTTAAAAGATATCGCTGTTTGAATCTGGGTATGTCGCTGTCCAAAAGACAAAGAAAAACAGATTACAGGGTTCATCTTGTGGACTGTTTTGGGCTAATTAGATATTGGAATTTAATTATAAATTGTATACAAAACTTGTGGGGAATTTTATGTAGATGCCTCTGGAGTTTTTGTTTGTTACCACTGCTGTCATAATTTTAAAGTTATGAAATTATTAAGCAGCGCCGCTGCAGTTTGGTGGGTGTAGGGAGAGATGTAACCCGCGGCGGGGTTTGAGTTTGTGCATAGGTGCGGCGTCGCTTATGAGCCTGATTATGTGAAATTGGTGTACTAAGTTGGGTGTCAAAAACAGGTGGTGGGCTTCCGGATCGTACTTGGGATTTGCCCGAACTTCCGGTAAAGGCAAGTAAATACAGTGGTGGTTGCTACCGTTTGGTTTGCATCCTATTCCCTGCATTGAGTATGCATAAGTTTTAATTATGTTAATCATTGAATTCTATGATGAAGTTTATTTGTTTGGAAGTTTTAATTCTCAATTGTCTAATATTGTGGATGATCATAATTTGGTAATGATATATGTGGTTGATTCCCATCTGGATGAAGTTGAAGTGTCTTTTTGAATCATGTTATATGAAGTGTTGTAGGCATGACATGCACATCGCATCATCCATCTTGCATTTTGAAGTTATGTCGTGATCTTATGGTCCGACCGTACCGGTACGTTTTTAGCATCGTACGTTGCCCGAGGAGGGGTACGATGCGGCTTCATATCCTTAGAGGTATGAAGGCAGAAGTCATCCTTGCATTTGCAGACATTTGCACTCATGAGGAATATATGAAGTGTGACATTACTATGTTACTATTGTGGTTTTCTACCTGCGAGGTGTGGTAACTAGGTGCGTTGTACGTTGTATACGTGCTGCACCTTCGTAATAAGAAGGTTGTGGAATTAAGTGGTGGTAAAACAATGTTCTTATGTGGTTAAACTGTTTGATATTATTTTACTTGCTGAGATGTGTCATCTCACTCTTGCATTACTCAATGCAGGTACTTGATACATGTTGGGAATGAGGGGAGTAGCAGCACGTTCACTTTCACTCTCACAATAACGCTGCCCAGGCGCAGCCATGATTTAATTAGAAACTTATTGTCAAAGGAAGTTTGTTTATTTTTTATATGGTCGTGCGCACTGGTTAATTCAGTTCAGGTCGTATGTTTATCTTTCCTTGCTAGCCGAGTAATAATACTTAGTATGTTTTAGTCATGATATATGTTTATACTCTGTTGCTCCCTCTTTTATGCAATCTTGCAAAGGGGATGCTGCCGAAATTTTATATATGGACGTCAGAAGTGTAGTACAGTAGCATACCGGGTTGTTTGTGGAACCTGGAGTGTTACAGTTGGTATCAGAGGATAGGCTTTAGATTCTACGTAATTTGAAGATAAATTTGACACACTTGCACATATAGGAAGGGTATGGGTTCATATATCTTTCATATTAGTATTTTAGTGTATAGATGACTAGAATTTCCTTACTCCAAACCCCTTTATGGTTTGATGAGGTATGTCGTTAACGACGTAATGCTTGATATGAAATGTTACTTCTATTTAATATTGGTTTCTTGAAGTGGTTGTTATTGAAATTATTATGCGAGTGAAGCTACTAATGTACTTGTTTTATATACATATCGTCATGATGTTTTTTGGGATGCAATGTTTACTAATCTCTGAGCTATTACCATCATATATTTCTATATGCTTGACTGTGGATGTTTTTTTTCCCAAAAGGATTCTTGGGTTCTAGTACTTGTAGGACCGATTGTTTATTGAGCTTGTGTATAGAGGATCTAATCTGACTTGGTGTAGTGTGAAAACACTATACAATGAAGTTTTATGGTGTTGTTGAGTTGGATTGACTGTTGGGTTACAACCCAACTTATCAATGTAATATTTCCATGGGTGCAGTGCTTTACACCTCACCTTTTTTTTTGGCTAGTGTGGCTACTTGCCAACTTGATCTTAGAGTACAATAGGTTTGTCTCCATAGAGCAAAGGCAATGTTGTACTGTCTATGAAATCTTGAGACTAGAAGAACTCAAGTGAATTTGCAAGATGACGTGGGTAGATAAGTCCAACCTTGTTTACATGATAGGTTTTCTTATTGTGTGCAACCTTATCTTTAATAATAAATAGGGTGATTTCAAGTGGATTTTATGTCTATATTATAGTTGAAGAGGCATGCATGTTTTCCTTCTATGGTTTGTTTCTATAGCCAAAAAGGTTATGCATAATTTCTATTTGTTGGAGGCTAGTCAGGCGGACGATATGGACAACCCGTTTTATATTGTTTTAATCGCCGATGATACATGGTAGTTTTTTTATATGACCAGTTCTCTATGCATGCTTGTGGAATTATTTTTTGGACCGCTTTATCTTAAACAAAGTCAATGTTTAACTGGAAGTTGCTTATGTTTGTTAGTCATCTATCTCTATAATGATGTGGTTGTTGCATTAGATGGAGATTTTTATTATATGAATGATGGTTTGATAGATCATGTATGTCTACTACTTTGAATTCATCCTATGACATCACTAGGTACAAATTGTTCAAGTGCAATAATAGGAGGTATTGTTGTATGTGAGGTTAATCAAAGTAGTTGGGTTAGGTGGATTATCTTATTGAAGTCCAATTACTCCTGTTGAGCATAGTATCGTGTTATTATTTTAGTGTTGAAAGTAATATTTATGAAGCTTTTGCATGAGTCTGTGTCAAGAAGTACATTAGTTTTTTCTTGTTGTTATCCCTCCATTGCTTTATGAGTATTGCAAATTTTATCTCTTTTGAGAGGGGGAAAAGATGTTATATGACATGAGCACCATTTGCTTCACGTCAACAGAATAGTTTTGGAGATTTCTAGTAGTTGGATTCTAGTGTAATAACAACCATGTTTTATAGAGCTGGAGACGGGTATGTCAGGTGTTTCATACATTGTCGGTACATGGATGTTTGACCTTAGTGGCATTAACAAACGAGGTTGTTGAATTCATTGATTGTTGTGCTTAGTGTTCTAACCTATTTGGTAGAGTGTTATTTAAAGACTTTGTGGAGTTGCATCCCAGTTTGGTAGTGGAAAATCCTAGTGTTGATGGCACCTGCCAATGACTTGGGTTTCATTATATATTGTTTTTTTATTGTTGATAATGTGTTGTTTGGTTTCGGGAGGCATTTTAAATTAGTTGGAGGCTGAATCAGGCTCACTTATCTAGAATGTTTTGTAGTATGTTTCTGCATCTTTCCATAGGATGCTTAATCACCATGTTTGGTCTAAACATTTGAGAGATATGGGTTTCTTAAAACATCTTTGTTGGTGTCTCTAGCAGAGTGAGTCTTTAATTTTGTACGGAAGAGTAGACATTGAAGACGGTATAATTTGGTCTTTGTGGATTATGAAAGTTTTAGTAATTTCATGATCTTTTCAAAGAGTATGGGTTTATAATTCTCATTGCATATAATTGGAGTTAGGTTGCTCTGAAGTTGTTGCACTGTTGTGTCTAAACTTTAGGCGTCGTTATAATCACCAATAAATCGACCGCGTTTTGATAGTTGCAGAGCACAAATTTGCGAATTCTCTTTAAGCAAAACTTGTAGGTATTTTCAGTACCTTTTTAATGGGTATTTACTTGTAACTGTTTGTTAAATAGATTTGGAGAGGTGGTTGCCCGGATATAAGTCGAATCTCTAATGTGCAGTATCTCAGGCTGAGTTTAGCTGTAGGTCATGCAGAGTTGTGGGCTATAAGGATAAATTTGGGTGCAACTTTATTGCAAAAGTCGTGGACAATTTTCAAAACTTTTCCAACGCGTGTTCGTTGTAGTTTAAGTTGAGTATAGCAGGAGTTATAGGTTTTTGAATTTTAGTTGTCCATTGTTTCAATCTTATCAGTTTTGAAACAAAAGAGTTGCATTGTTTTATCGGTTTGGAAACCAATTCCGAGACACTCATTATAATAAAAGTTCTAGGGAATGTTATAATCTTTTCAGTGAGTTTATATTTGCAAAATTTTGTTAGCTGCAGGGAGTTATGATATCATGTATAGAATGTGCTTGGATGAATATGTGGGCAGACATAACATGCTTAAATTGATTCTTGTTTGCATGATGTGAGATTAGGCTTAAATGATTTAAAAAGTTATCATATTGCTTCTATACTTATATTTGTTCTAGGTGTCTCGTAATGAAGAACCTAAAGTTATTAGTCTTTCAATGAACGCTTAATCTTATAAGAGTAATGAACCTGATAAAATCTATTGCTTGCTATTGGGACTGCATGACCAGTTTTAGTTATGCAGCTAGTTCAGTGAAGTAAACCATCTTTTCTGTAGAGATGTTATATATAAAAGTTGTAGCCAACTTATTTATCTTACTTGTGTAAAACTTTCATGACCATAGGTCTAGTAGTTTGGGAGTTATGATTTTCTCAAGTCCAGTCTTGAAATCTGTGCAGATTCTATACAGATTTCGAAGCTGACCTTGTTTGCCCAATTTAAACTTCGAATAACTTATTATAAATTATAAATAAGTTGTAGTACTTTTCTTAATCGTTACAACAAATTTTGGATTAATTTTTTTTGGAGATCTATAAGTTAAGTTACAGCTATTTTAAGTGTGATCTCTGAATCTGTCCAAATTTGGACAGCAGAGCCTTTCTCGTGTCTTTTGACCTTAATATGTATTGAATTAACTTGATATGTTTATAAATGAATTATAGACAATTCTACTAGCTTTCTAAAAAGTCTGGGAGCACCTGAATTGGATGATTGAGACTCCAATTATGGATTTTTGAATTGAGTAGTTGAATTATGTCCAAGTCTGGACAGAATTTACGTTTAGCACTGTTTGACCTTTCTAAGTGTCAAATCTTGTTGTGATGATAATACCAAGGGTATAGTGGACTTTATAAGTTTTCCATAAAGTCCTAGTTTACTAATTTTCGATGCATATTTTTGTGAGTTAGGAGCAAAACAATTAACCGTTATGCTGCTATCTAGAAATATGCAAGCATTAAGTTGCTCTCTTGAAGTTGCTCTTGTGTGGCTAAGTTTGGTTTAGCCTATAGGAACATTATATGCCTTGCATTCATATATACATTCCTTGAAGTACTTGCATATGTCAATGATTGATTTGGTGTCAGGAAAGCTTGGTCCGAGGTATATAGGACCGTCTACTATCTTGGCCGAGTTGGCAGCTGGGCTTAGCACATGTAATTGTCGGAATCTATGATCAGAGTACACCAAGTATTCCATGTCTTTTTGTTGAGGAAGTATTTGCGGAATCTAGACCATCAAATCGAGCTAGAGCCAATTCCTGTGTAGCAAGAGCAGACTCTAGAGTGTCGTCTGCTGCGTATCTTAGAATCCTAGGAGCTTGAGGAGCTGATACGACAAAAGTACTCGAACTTTTCTTTATGTGTGAGTTTTGTTGATTCATTAACCTTTCTTTTGTTGTTCCGATAGAAGCGTCAGAATTCGAGGTCGAATTCTTTTTAAGAGGGGTAGAGTGTGATACCCGGTTTGCAAAGAAGAGAAGTTGGGGGTTGTTCTTTTTGTTTTTTTCCTCATCCGGTTGTTGTTTTGGGGATTTGGGATTTTGTGGAAAACATTCACAACTAGGGCAGTAGAATTTATTTGGTTTGACGCTTGCGTTGCGGTCGGGAGCTGTCGTGTGGGTTAGTTGGGCCGCAATTGGAGTTTCGGCCCATTAACCCTCCCAAACCCTAGCCGCCTCCCTCCTAACCCCCTCCCCCCATGTGCAGCCCCCCCACTTCTCTTCCCCCTTGGCCGCCGCCCCCCTGCCCATCTCCTCCTCTCTCAATTCTTGCAGCCACCAAACCCTAGCCGCCCCCCTCTCAATCCCCTCCTCCCAAGGTGCCAATCCTTGCCGCTCGGATCATCGTCGTCGTGGTGCGAGTCTTCAATCGTTTTGGTGGAGGGAAGAAGGGAGGAAGGAAAGGGGGAGAATCCAAGGTGATTTTTGTGTTCATCCCTTGTTCATTTGCGCTGCAATTTAATTGATTAGAGGTTGCGTTTGCGATTGGGGTAGAGGGGGGCTGTCCAGAATTTTAGGTGGTGGGTGAACAGCAGTAGTCTAGCAGTTTCTGTGTTTTTTTGTGAGGAATTAAGGTAAATCAGTATGAGGATCATGTAGAACTTTACCTTACCTTTCCAACGGGTATTTATGCGCTCAATTTGGAGTTATAAATTGAAAGTTATCACCGTTTGAATCCGGGTATGTGGCTGTCCAAAAAAATAGATTTTTCAGGGGGATGAACAGCAGCAGTATTAGCAGTTTCTGGGGTTTTTTCGGGAGTAATTAGTGTTAATCAGTATGAGAATCATGTAGGGCTTTATGTTATCTTTCCAACAAGTACTTATGCGCTCGATTCGGAGTTATAATTCAGGAGATATCGTTGTTTGAATCCGGTTATGTTGCTGTCCAAAAAACAGATTTTTCAGGTGGGTGAACAGCAGTGGTATTAGCAGTTTCTGGGAATTTTTCGTGGGTAATTAGTGTTAACCAGTATGGTAATCATGTAGGGATTTGTCTTATCTTTCCAATGAGTACTTATGCGCTTGATTTGGAATTATATTTTAAAAGATATCGCTGTTTGAATCTGGGTATGTCGCTGTCCAAAAGACAAAGAAAAACAGATTACAGGGTTCATCTTGTGGACTGTTTTGGGCTAATTAGATATTGGAATTTAATTATAAATTGTATACAAAACTTGTGGGGAATTTTATGTAGATGCCTCTGGAGTTTTTGTTTGTTACCACTGCTGTCATAATTTTAAAGTTATGAAATTATTAAGCAGCGCCGCTGCAGTTTGGTGGGTGTAGGGAGAGATGTAACCCGCGGCGGGGTTTGAGTTTGTGCATAGGTGCGGCGTCGCTTATGAGCCTGATTATGTGAAATTGGTGTACTAAGTTGGGTGTCAAAAACAGGTGGTGGGCTTCCGGATCGTACTTGGGATTTGCCCGAACTTCCGGTAAAGGCAAGTAAATACAGTGGTGGTTGCTACCGTTTGGTTTGCATCCTATTCCCTGTCATTGAGTATGCATAAGTTTTAATTATGTTAATCATTGAATTCTATGATGAAGTTTATTTGTTTGGAAGTTTTAATTCTCAATTGTCTAATATTGTGGATGATCATAATTTGGTAATGATATATGTGGTTGATTCCCATCTGGATGAAGTTGAAGTGTCTTTTTGAATCATGTTATATGAAGTGTTGTAGGCATGACATGCACATCGCATCATCCATCTTGCATTTTGAAGTTATGTCGTGATCTTATGGTCCGACCGTACCGGTACGTTTTTAGCATCGTACGTTGCCCGAGGAGGGGTACGATGCGGCTTCATATCCTTAGAGGTATGAAGGCAGAAGTCATCCTTGCATTTGCAGACATTTGCACTCATGAGGAATATATGAAGTGTGACATTACTATGTTATTATTGTGGTTTTCTACCTGCGAGGTGTGGTAACTAGGTGCGTTGTACGTTGTATACGTGCTGCACCTTCGTAATAAGAAGGTTGTGGAATTAAGTGGTGGTAAAACAATGTTCTTATGTGGTTAAACTGTTTGATATTATTTTACTTGCTGAGATGTGTCATCTCACTCTTGCATTACTCAATGCAGGTACTTGATACATGTTGGGAATGAGGGGAGTAGCAGCACGTTCACTTTCACTCTCACAATAACGCTGCCCAGGCGCAGCCATGATTTAATTAGAAACTTATTGTCAAAGGAAGTTTGTTTATTTTTTATATGGTCGTGCGCACTGGTTAATTCAGTTCAGGTCGTATGTTTATCTTTCCTTGCTAGCCGAGTAATAATACTTAGTATGTTTTAGTCATGATATATGTTTATACTCTGTTGCTCCCTCTTTTATGCAATCTTGCAAAGGGGATGCTGCCGAAATTTTATATATGGACGTCAGAAGTGTAGTACAGTAGCATACCGGGTTGTTTGTGGAACCTGGAGTGTTACACCCTCTCTTTGTGAGAGAGATATCTCTGGGCCCCTCGAGTGATTGGATCAAGAAATGCATGGCCGTGCTAGGGTTAAGAGTTAACCATTGAAAGGATTCCAATTCACAGTATCGAGAAAGAGAGGTCAGCTTAGAGCCAGACCAAATATCGTGAGACAAAGGGAACAGCATGTACGTAATGTCGCAATGGTTCGTCTGATATGATCTTTACGTACACATAGGAGTTGACATGTCTTGCTAGAGGCCGCTGTCAATTATTGGGCCAAGTAAGAGTACTCGGCCTATGTCTATTTGTACGTGAACCTATAGGATCACACACTTAAGGGGAAGGAAGCCTAATTCGGATTAGATCCGAAATTAGACTGGGCTTTAGGGTTAATGATGGGCCTCGGCGTCAGAAGCCCACCATAACGCCTATATAATGAGGGGCGGGGGCGCGGTTAAGGAATAACCTAATTCGCCACCAGCGAACTAACAGCCGCCGCCCACCTCTCGCCCTCGCCAAGCCGCCGTCGTGAACCTAGCAGTTCGGTACGCGGCGCTTCCTCCCTGTACGTGTGGATACCTCGGAGGTGCTACATCTGGAGCACTTGGACGAACCGTGCGAGGACGTGAAGGACGCCGGCGACTGCACGGTACTGCTCGACGCGTTCGTCTGCATCGAGACGTCTTCCGCTGCTCTGCGCGTCTAGTGGTAATTCCATGACCTATAACCGCAGTAGTTCTTGGTATTATGGGGATGAAAAATTTTGTTTTGCGCTAGCGTAGCCTCCCCGTAATCCCACAGTGGTATCGGAGCCAGGTTCTTCGTAAGTTTTAGGTCTGGATCTAGGTTCATGTGATGGATCTACTTGATGCACGGTTTGATTAGATCAATTGGTAATAAAGGGTTGAAGTAGATTACATCGGATATGACTGGAGAGATCAGTTCGTCCTTCTCTGTTGTATGCGCGACTTGCCCCTACCGGCTGGAATCACCATCGGGGCTAACTGCGTACACAACCAGCAGATCGACGCTACAGATCGACGTCATGAGTGTAATCTTCTTCGGGTCGAAAGTCTCGGATTTGGGTTGATTTGATCAACCGCATGAGATTTCCAGTGGAATTTCCATACATACGATGCATTATAGAAACGTGTTTGTCTAACCTGTTTTTGCAGGACATGTGATCGGTATGGCTATTATGTGTATGTGATGCATGTTAACAAATTATTCATGACCTGCGTGTCGTGACCAGGGCAATACGGCTGGAGCCACATGTATTGTCCAAATTTAATGTAATGACCTGCGTGTCAACATGTGATGATCCAAAGCGTATATGTAATTTGTTTACCAGCATACGTTAGATAGGTCTTGAAGGACTCATCACCTGGAGGATGGCATACCTATATCATGGAGATGGAGATCATCGTGATGGACAGATTATTGGAGATGGAGATCACCATGTGAAAACAAGCCATACCGAATCACAACTGTTGTGTGAATGCCATTCTTATTGTTCTACTTGTTTATATTGCATATATGTCCTTGCGTGCGATGTTATAAGTAGGACGATCCCTCATAAATGTTTAAGCTTTAATGCCTCTCCAAACCTTGCACTATCATAAGTCTTGTACAATTGGTGGTGGGTCTATGAAATTAGGGTGCCACCAGTTTTCCTTGACTAGATAGGTTTGTATTGGATACGAACTGCAGAAAGGGTTGGTTAACTTAAACAAAGTCAGCTTAATGGTTAAGGACTTTGAGGCATAAGGTTGGGAGCCGAGACATAGAGATGTCACCCAACAACAGGAGTCATATATATGATATGATTAGCAAGGAGTTGCTTACCGATCTACCTTGTCTTCTAGCGGTGATGCTAAAGCTCACTAGTAGACTTGTTAGTTGTGGATTCTGAATCACTAAGTATCAATAGAGGGATATTGATTTTAGTGGGAGTAGACTATTAAATGTTTAATATGATTTACTCTGTCATGGATATTTTTGTCTTAGTATTTTGCATTATTTTGTTGTAGATAAATGGCACCTAGCACACCAACATTTACTTTGCGATCGATTCTTGAAAAGGATAAGTTAAATGGAACAAACTATACGGATTGGATCCGTAACCTGAGAATTGTTCTTAGGGCTGAAAAAAAGGAAGACGTTCTAGACACCCCACTGCCAGAGGATCCTGGTGAAAATGCAACTGCTGCAGCTAAAACCGCTTACAAGAAAGCAATGGATGCTAATCTTGAAGTGAGTTGCCTAATGCTTGCTTGCATGGAGCCTGAGCTCCAGATGCAGTTTGAGACAAACCATGAGGTGTACGATATGATCGTGGCGCTCAAGGATATGTTCCAGACTCAGGCTAGGACTGAAAGGTTCAATGTGTCCAAAGCCTTTCTGGAATGCAAGCTAGCAGAAGGCGCAGCAGTTGGGCCACACGTAATCAAAATGGTTGGTTACAGTCAGAGGTTGGAGAAGCTAGGCTTCCCAATAAGCCAAGAGTTGGCCACTGACTTCATTTTGGCATCTCTTCCGCCCAGCTATGGAAACTTCATCACGAACTACCATATGCATGGGGCGGAGAGGGGCCTCAATGAACTATGTGGCATGCTGAAAACTGCAGAGGGGGACATAAAGAAAAGTGCTGGCAGCAGCGGCCATGTGATGGCGGTCCAAAACAAACCCAACTTTAAGAAGAAGGGTAAGTCTCAAAAGAAGAAGGGCAAGGGAAAGGATACAGTATCCAAGCCCAATCAAAAGCCCAAGGCTGGACCAGCTGCAGATGCAGAGTGCTTTTATTGCAAAGAACTTGGTCACTGGAAAAGGAATTGCAAGCAGTACTTGGCCTCTATTAAGGATCGCGGCGGTAAGGGTACAGCCGCAGCAGGTACACTTGCTATTCACATTACAGAAGTTTTTCTTGCTGATTCTTATATTAATTCTTGGGTATTTGATACCGGATCGGTTGCCCATATTTGCAATTCGATGCAGGGAATGATAAGAAGTAGAAGCGTGAAAAGAGGAGAAGTTGATTTCCGGGTAGGCAATAATGCAAGAGTTGCTGCGTTGACCGTCGGGACGATGCAACTCCACCTCCCATCAGGATTTATTTTGGAGTTGAATAATTGTTATCTAGTTCCTAGTATGAGTCGAAACATTATGTCTCCTTCATGTTTGATGAAGGATGGTTATTCATTTGCGAGTGAAAACAATGGTTGTGTGATCTCTAAGAATGGCATGTTTGTGGCTTTTGCATCCATTATGAATGGGTTATTCATTTTAAATCTTGATGATGCACCTATCTGTAATATTAGTGCTAAAAGGCCTCGGCCTAATGATTTAAGTCCTACCTACATGTGGCACTGTCGTTTGGGTCATATAAGTGAGAATCGCATGAAGAAGCTTCATTCTGATGGGCTTTTAACTTCGTTTGATTTTGAATCATACGAGACATGTGAAGCTTGCTTACTTGGTAAGATGACCAAGGCGCCTTTCACGGGTTTACCGGAGAGGACATTAGATTTATTGGAACTCATACATACTGATGTGTGCGGACCAATGAGTACGACAGCTAGGGGAGGATTCCAATACTTCATAACCTTCACTGATGATTTTAGTAGATATGGGTATGTCTACTTAATGAAACACAAGTCTGAATCCTTAGAAAAGTTCAAAGAGTTTCAGAATGAAGTAGAAAATCAGCGTGGCAAGAAAATTAAAGCACTGCGATCAGATCGTGGTGGTGAATATTTGAGTCATGAGTTTAGCAATCATCTAAAGAGTTGTGGAATTGTTCCACAGCTTACGCCGCCTGGAACCCCTCAGAGGAATGGCGTGTCTGAGTGACGTAATCGGACTTTATTGGATATGGTTCGATCAATGATGAGCCAGTCGGACCTACCTTTGTCGTTTTGGGGATACGCTCTAGAAACAGCAGCTTTCACACTAAATAGGGTACCATCTAAGTCCGTAGTTAAGACACCATATGAGATGTGGACTGGGAAGACTCCCAGCTTGTCTTTTCTGAAGATTTGGGGTTGTGAGGTTTACGTCAAGCGACTACAGTCGGATAAACTCACTCCAAAATCGGACAAGTGCATGTTCGTGGGATATCCAAAGGAAACTTTGGGATATTACTTTTACCACCGGTCAGAGGGCAAAGTGTTTGTCGCCCGGAACGGTGTGTTCTTAGAGAAAGAGTTTCTCAAAAGAGAGAAAAGTAAACAAAAGGTGTATCTTGAAGAAGTTCAGGATGAGCCAGTGGGACAAGATTCAACAAGTGATGCTAATGTAGCAGAACAAGTTGAGACGTCTATGGCAAGAGAAACACCACCACAACCACGAAGGTCAGCAAGGCTTCGCGAGGCACGAGGAGAAGTGCTATTGTTGGGCAATGGGGAAGTGTTGTTGTTAGACAACGACGAACCTGCAACATATTCAGAAGCGATGATGGACCCAGATTCCGAGAAATGGCATGTCGCCATGAGATCCGAGATAGATTCCATGGGAGAAAATCAAGTTTGGAACTTGGTTGACCCGCCTGATGGTGTTAGACCTATAGAATGCAAATGGATCTATAAGAAGAAGAAAGACATGGATGGAAATGTTCACATCTATAAGGCTCGACTTGTTGCAAAGGGTTTTCGACAAGTTCAAGGAGTTGACTATGACGAGACATTCTCGCCAGTAGCGATGCTTAAATCTATTCGGATCATTCTAGCTATTGCCGCATATTTCGATTATGAGATTTGGCAGATGGATGTCAAAACAGCTTTCCTTAATGGAAACCTTGATGAGGACGTGTATATGATACAGCCCGAGGGTTTTGTCGATCCGATCAATGCTGGAAAGATATGCAAACTTCAGAAATCCATTTATGGGTTGAAGCAAGCATCTCGGAGTTGGAACATTCGTTTTGATGAAGTGATCAAAGGGCTTGGTTTTCATCAGAATGAAGAAGAAGCTTGTGTTTACAAGAAGGAAAGTGGGAGCGCTGTTGTATTTCTGATCTTGTATGTGGATGACATATTATTGATTGGGAATGACATTCCTATGCTGGAGTCCGTCAAGGCTTCACTGAAAAAGAGTTTTTCTATGAAGGACTTAGGGGAAGCAGCATATATTTTGGGCATAAGGATCTATAGAGATAGGTCGAAGAGGCTTATAGGATTAAGTCAAGATACGTACATTGACAAGGTTTTGAAACAGTTCAACATGGAACAGTCCAAGAAAGGTTTCATACCTATGTCACATGGTAAACACCTTAGCCAGATGCAATGTCCTGCGACGGCTAATGAGCGAGAGCGCATGAGTAAGGTACCATACGCCTCAGCGATTGGATCAATCATGTATGCCATGATAAGTACACGCCCAGATGTTTCATACGCTATAAGTGCTACGAGTAGATACCAGGCTGATCCAGGTGAGGATCACTGGACAGCGGTAAAAGGCATTCTTAAGTACTTGAGAAGGACTAAAGATATGTTCCTGGTATATGGGGGTAAGGAGGAGCTCGTTGTAACTGGTTACACCGATGCTAGCTTCCAAACTGACCCAGACGAGTTAAAATCGCAATCAGGTTTTGTGTTCACAATAAATGGTGGTGCTGTTAGTTGGAAGAGTTCCAAACAGGAGACTGTGACTGATTCTACAACAGAAGCCGAGTACATTGCAGCTTCTGAATCTGCGAAGGAAGGTGTTTGGATAAGAAAGTTCCTCATCGAGCTTGGTGTGTTTCCTAATGCATCTAGCCCATTGAACCTCTACTGTGACAACAATGGGGCTATTGCGCAAGCTAAGGAGCCAAGGAACCACTAGAAAAACAAACACGTACTGCGGAAGTTTCACCTCATACGGGAATTCATTAGGCGGGGTGAGATAAAGATATGCAAAATACATACAGATTTGAATGTTGCTGATCCTTTGACAAAACCTCTTCCACAACCTAAGCATGAGGCACATGTGAGATCTATGGGTATTAGATATCTTCTAGATTAACTCTAGTGCAAGTGGGAGACTGTTAGAAATATGCCCTAGAGATAATCATAGAGATGAGCATATTTCTTTGTATCCATGATATATATATTGCTTAATTGAATATCCATGGAAGGCACCTTGTATTGATTAGCAATTATGTGAATTGTTTGTGAGATTCTTTACTTATATGGTTATTCTAAATGATGTCCCTAGTTAGAGTCGATGACTAGCACATGTATTAGTTGATGACTACATTTCACAAGTCATGAACATGGAGATGTTAAACTAATAATGTGGGCGCATGTATGACATGAGGCTGGACCGACCCAACGTGAGATATTGTAATATAGTTCTCTTCTTGCAACATGAATACTGTATCCTTAGACCTGAGATTGTCGCATGTTCTCAAGATGTGAATTGACTTACTTAGGGACTATCAAACGCTATCCCGTAACTGGGTAGTTATAAAGGTAGTTTTGGGTTTGTCAGGAAGCATGCTATGAGGCATGGTCAGTCAAGATGGAATTTGTCCCTCTCTTTGTGAGAGAGATATCTCTGGGCCCCTCGAGTGATTGGATCAAGAAATGCATGGCCGTGCTAGGGTTAAGAGTTAACCATTGAAAGGATTCCAATTCACAGTATCGAGAAAGAGAGGTCAGCTTAGAGCCAGACCAAATATCGTGAGACAAAGGGAACAGCATGTACGTAATGTCGCAATGGTTCGTCTGATATGATCTTTACGTACACATAGGAGTTGACATGTCTTGCTAGAGGCCGCTGTCAATTATTGGGCCAAGTAAGAGTACTCGGCCTATGTCTATTTGTACGTGAACCTATAGGGTCACACACTTAAGGGGAAGGAAGCCTAATTCGGATTAAATCCGAAATTAGACTGGGCTTTAGGGTTAATGATGGGCCTCGGCGTCAGAAGCCCACCATAACGCCTATATAATGAGGGGCGGGGGCGCGGTTAAGGAATAACCTAATTCGCCACCAGCGAACTAACAGCCGCCGCCCACCTCTCGCCCTCGCCAAGCCGCCGTCGTGAACCTAGCAGTTCGGTACGCGGCGCTTCCTCCCTGTACGTGTGGATACCTCGGAGGTGCTACATCTAGAGCACTTGGACGAACCGTGCGAGGACGTGAAGGACGCCGGCGACTGCACGGTACTGCTCGACGCGTTCGTCTGCATCGAGACGTCTTCCGCTGCTCTGCGCGTCTAGTGGTAATTCCATGACCTATAACCGCAGTAGTTCTTGGTATTATGGGGATGAAAAATTTTGTTTTGCGCTAGCGTAGCCTCCCCGTAATCCCACAAGAGCATGGTATGAATGCCTTAGAGATTTCTTTATCACTAATGGATTCAAAGTCGGAAAGGCCGATCCTACACTCTTTACCAAAACACTTGAAAATGATTTGTTTGTATGCCAAATTTATGTTGATGATATTATATTTGGGTCTACTAACGAATCTACATGTGAAGAGTTTAGTAGGATCATGACACAGAAATTCGAGATGTCAATGATGGGGGAGTTGAAGTACTTCTTGGGATTTCAAGTGAAGCAACTCCAAGAGGGCACCTTCCTAAGCCAAACGAAGTATACTAAAGATATTCTAAGCAAGTTTGGGATGAAGGATGCCAAACCCATCAAAGACACCCATGGGAACCAATGGGCTTCTCGACCTCGACACGGAAGGTAAATCCGTCGATCAAAAGCTATACCGGTCGATGATTGGGTCTTTACTCTATTTATGTGCATCTCGACCGGACATTATGCTTTCTGTATGCATGTGTGCAAGATTCCAAGCCGACCCTAAGGAAGCTCACCTTACGGCCGTAAAACGAATATTGAGATATTTAGTTTATACTCCTAAGTTTGGGCTTTGGTATCCTAGGGGATCCACTTTTGATTTAATTGGTTATTCGGATGCCGATTGGGCGGGGTGTAACATTAATAGAAAGAGCACATCGGGGACTTGCCAGTTCTTGGGAAGATCCTTGGTGTCTTGGGCTTCAAAGAAGCAAAATTCTGTAGCTCTTTCTACAGCCAAAGTCGAGTATATTGCCGCAAGCCATTGTTGCACGCAACTACTTTGGATGAGGCAAACCCTTAGGGACTATGGTTACAAATTAACCAAAGTTCCTCTTCTACGTGATAATGAGAGTGCAATCCGCATGACGGATAATCCCGTTGAGCATAGCCGCACTAAACACATAGTCATTCGGTATCATTTTCTAAGGGATCATCAACAAAAGGGAGATATCGAGATTGCATATATTAACACTAAAGATCAATTAGCCGATATCTTTACCAAGCCACTAGATGAACAAACTTTTAACAAACTTAGGAATGAGCTAAATATTCTTGATTCTAGGAATTTCCTTTGATGTCTTGCACACATAACTCATAAGTATACCTTTGATCATGTCTCTTTTATATGCTATGACTAATATGTTTTTAAGTGGATTTCAAACCAAGTCATAGGTGTATTGAAAGGGAATTGGAGTCTTCGGCGAAGACAAAGGCTTCCACTCCACTCCATAACTCATCCTTCGCCGTCGCTCCGAGCAACTCTCCGTCTTTGGTATAATCTTCACTCATGTTTTATTTGCCAAAGTGGAGAAAGTAGTTTTACCAAAGGGCTTATATTTCACTCAAAGTATCCATTTTTGGCGATTCATGCCAAAGGGGGAGAAAGTATTAGCCCAAAGCAAAAGGACCGCACCACCACACCACCACCTAATTTTAAAACTAATGATTTTCAAATTGGTATCTTATTATGTTCAAAAGGGAGAGAAAGTAGTATTTTCAAAATTGATATCTTAAAACCCTCTTGAACACTAAGAGGAGGATTTCATTAAGGGGGAGTTTTGTTTAGTCAAAGGAAAAGCATTTGAAACAAGGGAGAGAATTTCAAATCTTGAAAATGCTTCGCAAAATCTTATTCATTTACCTTTGACTATTTGCAAAAGGACTTTGAAAAGGATTTACAAAAGAATTTGCAAAAACAAAACATGTGGTGCAAGCGTGGTCCAAAATGTTAAAAACAAAGAAACAATCCATGCGTAATTTATAAGTATTTATATTGGCTCAATTCTAAGTAACCTTTGCACTTACATTATGCAAACTAGTTCAATTATGCACTTCTATACTTGCTTTGGTTTGTGTTGGCATCAATCACCAAAAAGGGGGAGATTGAAAGGGAATTAGGCTTACACCTATTTTCCTAATTAATTTTGGTGATTGAATTGCCCAACACAAATAATTGGACTAACTAGTTTGCTCTAGTCTATAAGTTCTACAGGTGCCAAAGGTTCACAAAAAGCCAATAAAAAGACCAAGAAAAGGGTTCAACAAAAAGAGCAAGGGATAACCGAAGTGTGCCCTGGTCTGGCGCACCGGACAATGTCCGGTGCACCACCGGACAGTGTCCGGTGCACCAGGGAACTCCAAGCTGAACTTCTCACCTTTGGGAATTCTCAGAGGTGCTTCGCTATAATTTATCGGACTGTCCGGTGCCCCACCAGACAGTGTCCGGTGCTCCAAGGAAGAGCGACTCTAAACTCGCCAGCTTCGGGAATCCGCTCCGCTAAAATTCACCGGACTGTCCGGTGAGTCACCGGACAGTGTCCGGTGCACACCGGACTGTCTGGTGTAACAGCGGAGCAATGACTACTTCGCGCGCAACGGTCGACTGCAACGCATTAAATGCGCGCCTGCGCGCGCAGAGGAGCAGAGCACGCGCGGGTGGCACACCAGACAGCCTACAGGGCCTGTCCGGTGCACCACCGGACAGCCAGGCGGGCCCACAAGACAGAGCTCCAACGGTCGGAACCCAACGACTAGGTGACGTGGCTGGCGCACCGGACAGTGTCCGGTGGCGCACCGGACTGTCCGGTGCGCCATGCGACAGCAGCCTCCACCAAACGGCTAGTTTGGTGGTTGGGGTTATAAATACCCCCAACCACCCCACATTCAAGTCATCCAAGTTTTCCACCTTCCAACTACTTACAAGAGCTCTAGCATTCAATTCTAGACACACCCAAGTGATCAAATCCTCTCCCAATTCCACACAAAGCTTTAGTGATAAGTGAGAGAGATTTGTTGTGTTCTTTTGAGCTCTTGCGCTTGGATTGCTTCTTTCTCTCATTCTTTCTTGTGATCAACTCAATTGTAACCGAGGCAAGAGACACCAATTGTGTGGTGGTCCTTGCGGGGAAGTTTGATTCCCGTTTGATTGAGAAGAGAAGCTCACTCGGTCCGAGGGACCGTTTGAGAGAGGGAAAGGGTTGAAAGAGACCCGGTCTTTGTGACCACCTCAACGGGGAGTAGGTTTGCGAGAACCGAACCTCGGTAAAACAAATCCGCGTGTCACACTCTTTATTCGCTTGCGATTTGTTTTGCACCCTCTCTCTTGGACTCAATTATATTTCTAATGCTAACCCGTCTTGTAGTTGTGATTAAGTTTGTAAATTTCAGTTTCGCCCTATTCACCCCCCTCTAGGCGACTTTCAAATAGTAACTCTGTCTGGTGCACAGGACAGTGAATAGTAACCTGTCAGGTGCACAGGACAGTGAATAGTAGTTGCGTCCGGTGCACAGGACAATGAATAGTAGCTGCGTCCGGTGCACAAGACGGTGAATAGTATCTGCGTCCGGTGCACAGGACAGTGAATAGTGACATGTCTGGTGCACAGGACAGTGAATAGTAACCTGTTCGGTGCACCAACGGCTAGCTGTTCCAGAGAAGGAAACTGTCAATCAGATCCGTTACTGTTCACTGTCCGGTGCACCACCGGACAGTCCGGTGCACCCGCAACCAGGGAAGGCTGGGAGCTTCCAAATGAAGCTCCAACGGCTCCTAGGCCCTTTGGGGCTATAAAAGGGACCCCTAGGCGCCTCAAACAAGTACACAAGTGCAGCCAACAATTGTACACATCATTTGGATCAATTCTCTCTCTCTCCCTCACATGTATATCTCTCTAGTTTATGTAGAGGCAAAGCTATAAGCCTTTAGAGAGTGGAGAAGTGCTGCTGAGAGCTAGAGCAAAGTCTTGAGCGCATTGTTACTCTGCCGGAGTGCTGTCGAAGAAGACTGTAAGCAGCCACGGCGTTGTTGTAACCAATATCAACATAGTGGAAGGCTCTATCTGTCATACTGACAGATCTGAGCATGAAAGTCGCCTAGAGGGGGGGTGAATAGGGCGAATCTGAAATTTATAAACTTAAGCACAACTACAAGTCGGGTTAGCGTTAGAAATATAAACGAGTCCGAGAGAGAGGGTGAAAACAAATCACGGGCAAAATAAAGATTGAGACATGATGATTTGTTTTACCGAGGTTCGGTTCTTGCAAACCTACTCCCCGTTGAGGTGGTCACGAAGACCGGGTCTCTTTCAACCCTTTCAATCTCTCAAACGGTCACTTAGACCGAGTGAGCTTCTCTTCTCAATCAAGCGGAACACAAAGTTCCCGCAAGTACCACCACACAATTGGTGTCTCTTGTCTCGATTACAATTGAGTTTGATCACAAGAAAGAATGAGAAAGAAAAGAAGCAATCCAAGCGCAAGAGCTCAAATGAACACAAATGTCGCTCTCTCTAGTCACTATTTGATTTGGAGTGATTCCGGACTTGGGAGAGGATTTGATCTCTTTGGTTGTGTCTAGAATTGAATGTTATAGCTCTTGTAATGTGTTGAAGGTGGAAAACTTGGATGCCATTGAATGTGGGGTGGTTGGGGTATTTATAGCCCCAACCACCAAAATGTGGCCGTTGGAAGGCTGCTGTCACATGGCGCACCGGACAGTCCAGTGCGCCAGCCACATCAGCCGGTCGTTGGGTTCTGACCGTTGGAGCTCTGACTGGTGGGACCTCTGGGATGTCCGGTGGTGCACCGGACAGGTCCTGTAGACTGTCCGGTGCGCCAACCGCGTGTGCTCTGACTCTGGCGCGCACTGTAGCGCATTGAATGCGGTTGCAGTCGACCGTTGGCGCGAAGTAGTCGTTGCTTCGCTGGCACACCGGACAGTCCGGTGTGACACCGGACACTGTCCGGTGCTTCACCGAATAGTCCGGTGAATTATAGCGGAGCGGCCTCCCATTTTCCCGAAGGTGGCAAGTTCATCGTCGAGTGCCCTGGCGCACTAGACACTGTCCGGTGGCACACCGGACAGTTGAGAGCACCTAGAGGGGGGGGGGTGAATAGGTGATCCTGTAAATCTTGAAAACTTAAGCCACAAAAACTTGGTTAAGCGTTAGCACAGTAAATGCCAAGTGGCTAGAGAGGAATCTCAACAAAACACAATAACCACAAGAAAACAATCACAGAGATGGCACGGTGGTTATCCCGTGGTTCGGCCAAGACCAACGCTTGCCTACTTCACGTTGTGGCGTCCCAACGGACGAGGGTTGCAATCAACCCCTCTCAAGCAGTCCAAAGACCCACTTGAATACCATGGTGTTTTGCTTTGCTTTACTCAATCCCGTTTGCGAGGAATCTCCACAACTTGGAGCCTCTCGCCCTTACACTTGAAATTCACAAAGAAGCACAGAGCAAGGGAGGGATTAGCAACGCACTCAAGACAAGAAATCACAGCAACACCACGCACACAAGTCGCAACGAGAGCTCACAACACAACTCAATGAGTTCACCACTCAACAAGAGCTCTAATTGCTATCGCAAAGGATCAAAGGCGCGGAATCGATGTCTTGGTGCTTAGGAATGTTGTAGGAATGCTTGGTGTCCTCCTCCATGCGCCTAGGGGTCCCTTTTATAGCCCCAAGGCAGCTAGGAGCCGTTGAGAGCAATCTAGGAAGGTTGATCTTGCCTTCTGTCGACTGGCGCACCGGACATGTCCGGTGCCCGATTTCTTTCCATAAATGGCGCAGTCGACCGTTGGCAGCCTGAGAGCCGTTGGCGCACCGGACATGTCCGGTGCACACCGGACAGTCCGGTGCCTTCATCTAGCCGTTGGCTCAGCCACGTGTCCCGCGCAGATCGCGCGGCCGACCGTTGGCCCGACCGACCGTTGGCTCACCGGATAGTCCGGTGCACACCGGACAGTCCGGTGAATTATAGTCGTACGTCGCCGGTGGATTCCCGAGAGCGGCCAGATCGCTCGAGCCAGCCTGGCGCACCGGACACTGTCCGGTGCACCACCGGACAGTCCGGTGCTCCAGACTGAGCAGAAACTTGGCTGCTCGAGCCAAGGCATTTTCAATTGGCTTTTTCCTGTTTCCAGCACTTAGACACAATACATTAGTCACTAAAACAATGTACTAAGTCTGAGAAACATACCTTTAACCTTGATTTGTACTTTGTCCACCATTTTTCACTTAGGCACTTGTGTTGGTCACTAAATCACCAAAATACTTAGAAATGGCCTAAGGGCACATTTCCCTTTCAATCTCCCCCTTTTTGGTGATTTATGCCAACACAACATAAAGCAAGTAGAACAAGTACAAAATCAATTCGACTAAGAACTCAAAATTGTTTTGATTCAAATTTGACATATATGGATCACTCTATGCCACCACTTTGTTTGTTTTTGCAAATCAAACTCAAATTCCTATCTCTAAGTCAAATCCACTTGTAGAGACATAAAGAGAGGTTTTCCAAAGAAATTTGATCCAAAAACTCCCCCTTTTTCCCATAATCAACACTTCTCCCCACAAGAGGCCAACTTTTGACACAAGAGACAATAATAGAGTTTTGACAAACCAAAAGCTCTAATCTACCATTTTCGAAATTACTCAAGTGGTAGCTGATCCATTTATCGCTTTGGCCTTTATTTTCTCCCCCTTTGGCATCAAGCACCAAAACGGGATCAATCTTGGCCCTTTAACCCCATTGCCTCACCAAAATCTTCAATAAGAATACAAAGGCAATAAGAGTATAAAGATGAACTTGGAAAGTTACTCTTTTCATCGGAGTGCAGTGGAAGTCTTGCATGGTCCAAGTCCACCTTTTCCCTTTCAATCCTCCTTTGAGACTAGAACAACCAAACTCAAGAATATGGTTAGTCTCAAAGGGTCAAGTTGTAGCACAACTCCCCCTAAATATGTGCATCACTTGCAAAAAGGACTTGTGAGGTCCAGGGAGTGCTTGTACAACTTGAGCACCACAATAAGCAACAAAATGCAGAATGAACATGATCAAAGGCATAAACACATGTATGCTACAATTCAATCCAAGTTCCGTGAATCTAAGATATTTAGCTCACTACGCAGCCTGCAAAAGGTCTTTTCATCTAAAGGCTTAGTGAAGATATCGGCTAGCTGGTTCTCGGAGCTAACATGAAACACTTCGATATCTCCCTTTTGCTGGTGGTCTCTCAAAAAGTGATGCCGGATGTCAATGTGCTTTGTGCGGCTGTGCTCAACAGGATTTTCCGCTATTCGGATAGCACTCTCATTGTCACATAGAAGTGGGACCTTGCTCAGATTGTAGCCAAAGTCCCGGAGGGTTTGCCTCATCCAGAGTAGTTGCGCGCAACACTGTCCTGCGGCAACATACTCGGCCTCAGCGGTGGATAGGGCAACAGAAGTTTGTTTCTTAGAGTTCCACGACACCAGGGACCTTCCTAAGAATTGGCACGTTCACGATGTACTCTTCCTATCAACCTTACATCCAGCATAGTCGGAATCTGAATATCCAATTAAGTCAAAGTTAGACCCCTTTGGATACCAGATCCCGAAGCAAGGCGTAGCGACTAAATATCTAAGAATTCGCTTCACAGCCACTAAGTGACACTCCTTAGGATCGGATTGAAATCTAGCACACATGCATACGCTAAGCATAATATCCGGTCTACTAGCACATAAATAAAGCAAAGAACCTATCATGGACCGGTATGCTTTTTGATCAACGGACTAACCTCCTTTGTTGAGGTCGGTGTGTCCGTTAGTTCCCATCGGCGTCTTTGCGGGCTTGGCGTCCTTCATCCCAAACCGCTTTAGCAAATCTTGCGTATACTTCGTTTGGGAGATGAAGGTGCCGTCCTTGAGTTGCTTCACTTGGAACCCAAGGAAGTAGTTCAACTCGCCCATCATCGACATCTCGAATTTCTGCATCATCACCCTGCTAAACTCTTCACAAGACTTTTGGTTAGTAGAACCAAATATTATGTCATCGACATAAATTTGGCACACAAAAAGATCACCATCGCAAGTCTTAGTGAAAAGAGTTGGATCGGCTTTCCCAACCTTGAAAGCATTAGCAATTAAAAAGTCTCTAAGGCATTCATACCATGCTCTTGGGGCTTGCTTAAGTCCATAGAGCGCCTTAGAGAGCTTACACACATGGTCGGGATACCGTTCATCCTCGAAGCCAGGGGGTTGCTCCACGTACACCTCCTCTTTGATCGGCCCGTTGAGGAAGGCGCTCTTCACATCCATTTGGTACAACCTGAAAGAATGGTGAGCGGCATATGCTAGCAAAATATGAATTGATTCTAGCCTAGCCACAGGAGCGAACGTCTCCTCAAAGTCCAAACCTGCGACTTGGGCATAACCTTTTGCCACAAGTCGAGCCTTGTTCCTTGTCACCACCCCGTGCTCGTCTTGTTTGTTGCAGAACACCCACTTGGTTCCCACAACATTTTGCTTGAGAGGAGGCACCAGCGTCCAAACTTCATTGCGCTTGAAGTTGTTGAGTTCCTCCTGCATGGCCAACACTCAGTCCGGATCTAGCAAGGCCTCTTCTATCCTGAAAGGCTCAATAGAAGAGACAAAGGAGTAATGCTCACAAAAATTAACTAATCTTGAACGAGTAGTTACTCCCTTGCTAATATCACCCAATATCTGGTCGACGGGATGATCCCTTTGGATCGTCGCTCGAACTTGGGTTGGAGGTGCCTGAGGTGCTTCTTCCTCTTCAATTTGAACATCCTGTGCTCCCCCTTGATCATGCGCCTCCACTTGAGGTACCTGTTCGTCATCTTGGGTTAGGGGATGCACCATAGTTGAGGAAGACGGTTGATCTTGCTCCAATTGTTCCTGAGGCCGTACATCTCCAATCGCCATGGTGCGTATCGCGGCCGTTGGAACGTCTTCTTCATCTACATCATCAAGATCAACAACTTGCTCTCTTGGAGAGCCATTAGTCTCATCAAATACAACGTCGCTAGAGACTTCAACCAAACCCGATGATTTGTTGAAGACCCTATACGCCTTTGTATTTGAATTATAACCTAATAAAAACCCTTCTACAGCTTTGGGAGCAAATTTGGAATTCCTACCCTTCTTCACTAGAATGTAGCATTTACTCCCAAATACACGAAAGTATGATACATTGGGTTTGTTACCAGTTAGCAGCTCGTATGAGGTCTTCTTGAGGAGGCGGTGAAGATAGACCCTGTTGATGGCGTGGCAAGCCGTGTTCATGGCTTCCGACCAAAAACACTCGGGGGTCTTGAACTCTCCAAGCATAGTCCTTGCCATATCAATGAGCGTCCTGTTCTTCCTTTCTACCACACCATTTTGTTGAGGTGTGTAGGGAGCGGAGAACTCGTGCTTGATCCCCTCCTCCTCAAGGAACTCCTCCACTTGAAGATTCTTGAATTCGGACCCGTTGTCGCTCCTTATCTTCTTCACCTTGAGCTCAAACTCATTTTGAGCTCTCCTTAGAAAGCGCTTAAGGGTCCCTTGGGTTTCAGACTTATCCTGCAAAAAGAATACCCAAGTGAAGCGGGAAAAGTCATCAACAATAACTAGACCATACTTACTTCCTCCTATGCTCAGATAGGCGACAGGTCCGAAGAGGTCCATATGCAGCAGCTCCAGAGGTCTTGAGGTGGTCATCACATTCTTGTTGTGATGTGCTCCTCCCACTTGTTTACCTGCTTGACAAGCTGCACAAGGTCTATCTTTTTCGAATTGCACGTTAGTCAAAACTATCACGTGTTCTCCCTTTAGAAGCTTGTGAATGTTCTTCATCCCCACATGTGCTAAGCGGCGATGCCACAACCAGCCCATGCTAGTCTTAGCGATTAAGCATGCATCTAGACCGGCCTCCTCTTTTGCAAAATCAACTAAATAAAGTTTGCCGTCTAGTACACCCTTAAAAGCTAGTGAACCATCACATCTTCTAAAGACAGACACATCTACATTTGTAAATAGACAATTATATCCCATATTACATAATTGACTGACAGATAGTAAATTATATCCAAGAGACTCAACTAAAAACACATTAGAGATAGAGTGCTCATTGGATATTGCAATCTTGCCTAAACCTTTCCCCTTGCCTTGGTTCCCATCACCGAATATGATTGAATCTTGGGAATCCTTATTCTTGACGTAGGAGGTGAACATCTTCTTCTCCCCCGTCATATGGTTTGTGCATCCGCTGTCGATAATCCAGCTTGAGCCCCCGGATGCATAAACCTGCAAGGCAAATTTAGGCTTGGGTCTTAGGTACCCAACTCTTGTTGGGTCCTACAAGGTTAGTCAAAATTGTCTTAGGGACCCAAATGCAAGTTTTATCACCCTTGCATTTTGCCCCTAATTTCCTAGCAACTATCTTCCTATCCTTTCTACAAATAGTAAAGGAAACATTTAAAGCATGATAAATTGTAGAAGGTCCATTCCTAACTTTCCTAGGAACATGAGCAATATTCTTTCTAGGCACATGATGAATATTTTTCCTAGGCATATCTCTACCATGCATATAGGAAGAACTGGAAGCATACATAGCATAAGAATCATAGGCATGTGAATCAAACGCATTACAACTCCTATGAGACTGTCTTCTATCATTGTACATAAAAGCATGATTCTTTTTAGTACTACTTGCCATAGGGGCCTTCCCTTTCTCCTTGGCGGAGATGGGAGCCTTATGGCTTGTTAAGTTCTTGGCTTCCCTTTTGAAGCCAAGCCCATCCTTAATTGAGGGGTGTCTACCAATCGTGTAGGCATCCCTAGCAAATTTTAGTTTATCAAAATCACTTTTGCTAGCCTTAAGTTGGGCATTAAGACTAGCCATTTCATCATTTAACTTTGCAATAGAAGCTATGTGTTTACTACAAGCATCAATATCAAAATCTTTACATCTATTGCAAATAACAACATTTTCTACACAAGTTGTTGATTTACTAGCTATTTCTAACTTAGCATTCAAATCATCATTAATGCTCCTTAAGATAGAAATCGTCTCATGACAAGAAGATAATTCACAAGAAAGTATTTCATTTCTCTTAACTTCTAAGGCATGAGATTTTTGTGCTTCTACAAATTTGTCATGTTCTTCATACAACAAGTCCTCTTGTTTTTCTAAAAGCCTATTCTTATCATTCAAGGCATCAATCAATTCATTAATTTTATCTACCTTGGTTCTATCTAGGCCCTTAAATAAACATGAATAATCTATTTCATCCTCATCACTAGATTCGTCCTCACTTGAAGAAGCATAAGTAGAGTTTCGACTACATACCTTCTTCTCCCTTGCCATAAGGCATGTGTGACGCTCGTTGGGGAAGAGGGATGACTTGTTGAAGGCGGTGGCGGCGAGTCCTTCATTATCGGAGTCGGAGGAGGAGCAATCCGAGTCCCACTCCTTTCCTAGATGTGCCTCGCCCTTGGCCTTCTTGTAATTTTTCTTCTTTTCCCTCTTGCTCCCGTGTTCCTGGTCACTTTCATTATCGGGACAGTTAGCAATAAAATGACCAATCTTACCGCATTTGAAGCATGAGCGCTTCCCCTTGGCTTTAGTCTTGCTTGGCTGTCCCTTGCGACCCTTAAGCGCCGTCTTGAATCTCTTGATGATGAGAGCCATCTCTTCATCATTAAGTCCGGCGGCCTCAATTTGTGCTACCTTGCTGGGTAACGCCTCCTTGCTCCTTGTTGCCTTGAGAGCAACGGGTTGAGGCTCATTGATTGGACCGTTTAGAGAGTCGTCCACGTACCTTGCTTCCTTGATCATCATTCGCCCGCTTACGAATTTTCCAAGGACTTCTTCGGGCGACATTTTGGTGTACCTGGGATTCTCACGAATGTTATTCACCAAATGAGGATCAAGAACGGTAAAGGACCTTAGCATCAATCGGACGACGTCGTGGTCCGTCCATCGCGTGCTTCCGTAGCTCCTTATTTTGTTGATAAGGGTCTTGAGCCGGTTGTATGTTTGTGTCGGCTCCTCGCCCCTTATCATCGCGAATCGTCCAAGCTCGCCCTCCACCAACTCCATCTTGGTGAGCAAGGTGACGTTGTTCCCCTCATGTGAAATCTTGAGGGTGTCCCAGATTTGCTTGGCGTTATCCAAGCCGCTCACTTTGTGGTATTCATCCCTGCACAATGAAGCTAGAAGAACAGTAGTAGCTTGTGCATTCTTATGAATTTGCTCATTAATGAACATGGGACTATCCGAACTATCAAAGTGCATTCCACTCTCTACAATCTCCCATATACTAGGATGGAGAGAGAACAAGTGACTACGCATTTTGTGACTCCAAAATCCGTAGTCCTCTCCATCAAAATGAGGAGGTTTACCAAGTGGAATAGATAATAAATGAGCATTTGCACTTTGAGGAATACGCGAATAATCGAAAGAAAAGTTCGAGTTAACCGTCTTTCGTTTGTCGTAGTCATTGTCGTCGTTGTCCTTGTGGGAAGAAGTGGACAAATCACTGTCGTCGTAGTAGACGATCTCCTTAATGCGCCTTGTCTTCTTCTTCTTCCCATCTTTTCGTCTATGACCCGAGCCCGAGTCGGTAGGCTTGTCATCCTTTGGCTCGTTGACGAAAGATTCCTCCTCTTTATCGTTGATCACGATACCCTTCCCCTTAGGATCCATCTCTTCGGGCGGTTAGTCCCTTTGTGAAGAGAACGGCTCCGATACCAATTGAGAGCACCTAGAGGGGGGGTGAATAGGTGATCCTGTAAATCTTGAAAACTTAAGCCACAAAAACTTGGTTAAGCGTTAGCACAGTAAATGCCAAGTGGCTAGAGAGGAATCTCAACAAAACACAATAACCACAAGAAAACAATCACAGAGATGGCACGGTGGTTATCCCGTGGTTCGGCCAAGACCAACGCTTGCCTACTCCACGTTGTGGCGTCCCAACGGACGAGGGTTGCAATCAACCCCTCTCAAGCAGTCCAAAGACCCACTTGAATACTATGGTGTTTTGCTTTGCTTTATTCAATCCCGTTTGCGAGGAATCTCCACAACTTGGAGCCTCTCGCCCTTACACTTGAAATTCACAAAGAAGCACAGAGCAAGGGAGGGATTAGCAACGCACTCAAGACAAGAAATCACAGCAACACCACGCACACAAGTCGCAACGAGAGCTCACAACACAACTCAATGAGTTCACCACTCAACAAGAGCTCTAATTGCTATCGCAAAGAATCAAAGGCGCGGAATCGATGTCTTGGTGCTTAGGAATGTTGTAGGAATGCTTGGTGTCCTCCTCCATGCGCCTAGGGGTCCCTTTTATAGCCCCAAGGCAGCTAGGAGCCGTTGAGAGCAATCTAGGAAGGCTGATCTTGCCTTCTGTCGACTGGCGCACCGGACAGTCCGGTGCACACCGGACATGTCCGGTGCACACCGGACATGTCTGGTGCCCGATTTCTTTCCATAAATGGCGCAGTCGACCGTTGGCAGCCTGAGAGCCGTTGGCGCACCGGACATGTCCGGTGCACACCGGACAGTCTGATGCCTTCATCTAGCCGTTGGCTCAGCCACGTGTCCCGCGCAGATCGCGCGGCCGACCGTTGGCCCGGCCGACCGTTGGCTCACCGGACAGTCCGGTGCACACCGGACAGTCCGGTGAATTATAGCCGTACGTCGCCGGTGGATTCCCGAGAGCGGCCAGTTCGCTCGAGCCAGCCTGGCGCACCGAACACTGTCCGGTGCACCACCGGACAGTCCGGTGCTCCAGACTGAGCAGCAACTTGGCTGCTCGAGCCAAGGCATTTTCAATTGGCTTTTTCCTGTTTCCAGCACTTAGACACAATACATTAGTCACTAAAACAATGTACTAAGTCTGAGAAACATACCTTTAACCTTGATTTGTACTTTGTCCACCATTTTTCACTTAGGCACTTGTGTTGGTCACTAAATCACCAAAATACTTAGAAATGGCCCAAGGGCACATTTCCCTTTCAACAGTCCGGTGCGCCAGACCAGGGTGCCTTTGGGATGTCTTTAGCTCTCTTAATTTGAACCCTTCTTTGGTCTTTTTATTGGCTTATTGTGAACCTTTGGCACCTGTAAAACTTATAGACTAGAGCAAACTAGTTAGTCCAATTATTTGTGTTGGGCAATTCAACCACCAAAATCAATTAGGAAAAAGGTGTAAGCCTAATTCCCTTTCAATCTCCCCCTTTTTGGTGATTGATGCCAACACAAAACAAAGCAAATATAGAAGTGCATAATTGAACTAGTTTGCAGAATGTAAGTGCAAAGGTTACTTAGAATTGAACCAATAAATATTCTCATAAGATATGCATGGATTGTTTCTTTATATTTTTAACATTTTGGACCACGCTTGCACCATATGTTTTGTTTTTGCAAATCCTTTTGTAAATTCATTTCAAAGTCTTTTTGCAAATAGTCAAAGGTAAACGAATAAGATTTTGAGAAGCATTTTCAAGATTTGAAATTTTCTCCCCCCGTTTCAAATGCTTTTCCTTTGACTAAACAAAACTCCCCCTTGATGAAATCCTCCTCTTAGGTTCAAGAGGGTTTTAGATATTAGTTTTTGAAGAGGGTATTCCAATTTGAAATTTTATCAAAAATAAGATACCAATTGAAAAATTCATCATTTCAAAAATCTTTTCTTAACTTAAATTTTGAAAATTGGTGGTGGTGCGGTCCTTTTGCTTTGGGCTAATACTTTCTCCCCCTTTGGCATGAATCGCCAAAAACGGATACTTGAGTGAAATATAAGCCCTTTCAAACTGCTTTCTCCCCCTTTGGTAAATAACATATGAGTGAAGATTATACCAAAGACGAATAGTTGCTCGGAGCGACGGCGAAGGGTGATTAATTGATGGAGTGGAGTGGAAGCCTTTGTCTTCGCCGAAGACTCCAATTCCCTTTCAATCTATGACTTGGTTTGAAATACACTTGAAAACACATTAGTCATAGCACATGAAAGAGATATGATCAAAGGTATATTAATGAGCTATGTGTGCAAAACATCAAAAGAAATTCCGAGAATCAAGAATATTGAGCTCATGCCTAAGTTTGTTAAAAGTTTGTTCATCTAGTGGCTTGGTAAAGATATCGGCTAATTGTTCCTTGGTGTTAATATATGCAATCTCGATATCCCCCTTTTGTTGGTGATCCCTTAGCAAATGATATCGAATGGCTATGTGTTTAGTGCGGCTATGCTCAACGGGATTATCCGCCATGCGGATTGCACTCTCATTATCACATAGAAGAGGAACTTTGGTTAATTTGTAACCATAGTCCCTAAGGGTTTGCCTCATCAAAACTAATTGCGGGTTACAATGACCTGCGGCAATATACTCGGCTTCGGCGGTAGAAAGAGCGACAGAATTTTGCTTCTTTGAAGCCCAAGACACCAGGGACCTTCCCAAGAACTGGCAAGTCCCCGATGTGCTCTTCCTATTAATTTTACACCCCGCCCAATCGGCATCCGAATAACCAATTAAATCAAATGTGGATCCCCGAGGGTACCAAAGCCCAAACTTAGGAGTATGAACTAAATATCTCAAGATTCGTTTTACAGCCGTAAGGTGAGCTTCCTTAGGATCGGCTTGGAATCTTGCACACATGCATACGGAAAGCATTATGTCCGGTCGAGATGCACATAAATAGAGTAAAGAGCCTATCATCGACCGGTATACCTTTTGATCGACGGATTTACCTCCCGTGTCGAGGTCGAGATGCCCATTGGTTCCTATGGGTGTCTTGATGGGCTTGACATCCTTCATCTCAAACTTGTTTAGAATGTCTTGAATATACTTCGTTTGGCTAATGAAGGTGCCCTCTTGGAGTTGCTTCACTTGAAATCCTAAAAAGTACTTCAACTCCCCCATCATAGACATCTCGAATTTTTGTGTCATGATCCTACTAAATTCCTCACATGTAGATTCGTTAGTAGACCCAAATATAATATCATCAACATAAATTTGGCAAACAAACAAATCATTGTCAAGAGTTTTAGTAAATAAAGTAGGATCGGCCTTTCCGACTTTGAAGCCATTAGTGATAAGAAAATCTCTTAGGCATTCATACCATGCTCTTGGGGCTTGCTTGAGCCCATAAAGCGCCATAGAAAGTTTATATAGATGGTTAGGGTACTCACTATCTTCAAAGCCGGGAGGTTGCTCAACATAGACCTCTTCCTTGATAGGTCCATTGAGGAAGGCACTTTTCATGTTCATTTGATAAAGCTTAAAGCCATGGTAAGTAGCATAGGCAAGTAAAATGTGAATTGATTCTAGCCTAGCTACGGGTGCATAGGTTTCACCGAAATCCAAACCTTCGACTTGTGAATATCCCTTGGCCACAAGTCGGGCTTTGTTCCTTGTCACCACACCATGCTCGTCTTGTTTGTTGCGGAAGACACACTTGGTTCCTACAACATTTTGGTTAGGACGTGGAACTAAATGCCATACCTCGTTCCTAGTGAAGTTGTTGAGCTCCTCTTGCATCGCCACCACCCAATCTGAATCTTGTAGTGCTTCCTCTACCCTGTGTGGCTCAATAGAGGAAACAAAAGAGTAATGTTCACAAAAATGAGCAACACGAGATCTAGTAGTTACCCCCTTTTGAATATCGCCGAGGATGGTGTTCACGGGGTGATCTCGTTGGATTTCTTGGTGGACTCTTGGGTGTGGCGGTCTTGGAACTTGTTCATCTTCCTCATCTTGATCATGGGCATCTCCCCCTTGATCATTGCTTTCCTCTTGAGGTGGCTCAACTTCTTGATCTTCTCCTTCATCATTTTGAGCCTCATCCTCATCTTGAGTTGGTGGAGATGCTTGCATGGAGGAAGATGGTTGATCTTGTGCTTGTGGTGGCACTTCGGATTCCTTAGGACACTGAGAGCACCTAGAGGGGGGTGAATAGGTGATCCTGTAAAAACTTAAAACTTCACGCCACAAACTTGTTTAAGTGTTAGAACAATAAAGCCAAGTGGCTAGAGAGGAGTTCTAGTGAAACACAATAACCACAAAGATATCAACACAGAGAGGCACAGTGGTTTATCCCGTGGTTCGGCCAAGTTCAACACTTGCCTACTCCACGTTGTGGCGTCCCAACGGACGAGGGTTGCAATCAACCCCTCTCAAGTGATCCAGAGATCCACTTGAATATCACGATGTTTCTTTTCCTTTCACTATATCCCGTTTGCGAGGAATCTCCACAACTTGGAGTCTCACACCCTTACAAAAGATGATCACAAAAGAACACAGAAGTAAGGATGGGATGAGCAACACACACAAGTCCACAGCAAATACACACACACACACGGCCAAGACTTGAGCTCAAATGAATATCTCAAAGTTCTCACTAGAACAGAGCTCAAATCACTAAGAATGTCAAACGAGTGCGCAAAGACGAAGTGTGAATGATCAAGAATGCTCAAAGTGTGCTTGGTGTCTTCCTCCATGCGCCTAGGGGTCCCTTTTATAGCCCCAAGGCAGCTAGGAGCCGTTGAGAGCATTCCAGGAAGGCAATTCTTGCCTTCTGTCGACTGGCGCACCGGACAGTCCGGTGCACCACCGGACATGCACTGTTCACTGTCCGGTGCGGATTTCTTTCCTATTCTGGCGCAGCCGACCATTGAAGTTTTGGAGCCGTTGGCGCACTGGAAACTGTCTGGTGCACACCGGACAGTCCGGTGCCCCCTTCTGACCGTTGGCTCGGCCACGCGTCACGCGCGGCCGACCGTTGGCTCACCGGACAGTCCGGTGCACACCGGACAGTCCGGTGAATTTTAGTCGTACGTCGTCGATGAATTCCCGAGAGCGGCCTTTTCACCAGAGCCAGCCTGGCGCACCGAACACTGTCCGGTGCACCACCGGACAGTCCGGTGCACCACCGGACAGTCCGGTGCACCCAGACTGAGCAGAGTCTTGGCTGCTCGAGCCAAGTCTTTTCCAATTGTCTTTTCTCTGATTCTAGCACTTAGACAAATATGTTAGTACACAAAAACCAATGTACTAAGTCTAGAATCATACCTTTGTATTGATTTGCACTTTGTCCACCCTTTGGCATATACTTACTCCCTTAATATGTGTTGGGCACTTAATCACCAAAATCTTATAGAAATGGCCCAAGGGCACATTTCCCTTTCAATCTCCCCCTTTTTGGTGATTTATGCCAACACAACAAAAAGCAACTAAAAGAAGTGCGACATTAATGCAAATGAGAACACAAATTTGTTTTGATTCAAATTTGACATATTTGGATCATTCTTTGCCACCACTTGGTTTGTTTTTGCAAATCAAACTCAATTTCCTATCTCTAAGTCAAATACACTTGTTGAGGCATAGAGAAAGGTATTCCAAGAGAAATTTATCACTGATTCAAAAACTCCCCCTATTTTCCATAATCAAACATTCTCCCCACAGGAGACCAACTTTTGACAAAAAGAGACACTTAGAGTATTTTGACAAAACAAAAGCTCTAACTCTACTTTTCAAAATTCTCAAGTGGTAGCTGATCCATTTCTTGCTTTGGCCTTATTTTCTCCCCCTTTGGCATCAAGCACCTAAACGGGATCATTCTTGGCCCTTAAACCCCATTGCCTCACCAAAATCTTCAAATAAGAATAAAAAAGGCAACAAGGGTATTGAGATGAACTTGGAGTAAGTTACCCTCTCATCGGAGTGCAGTGGAAGTCTTGCATGGTCCAAGTCCACCTTTCCCTTTCAATCCATCTTTGAGACTAATTTAAGAACACTCAAGCACATGGTCAGTCTCAAAGAGTCAAGTTGTAGCACATCTCCCCCTAAATATGTGCATCACTTGCAAATGGACTTGTGAGGTCCGGGGAGTGCTTGTACAACTTGAGCACCATAAATAAACAACAAAATGCAAAAAGAACATGATCAAAGCATAAGACACATGCATGCTACACATCAATCCAAGTTCCGCGAATCTAAGACATTTAGCTCACTACGCAGCCTGCAAAAGGTCTTCTCATCTAGAGGCTTGGTAAAAATATCGGCTAGCTGGTTCTCGGTGCTAACATAAAATACTTCAATATCTCCCTTTTACTGGTGATCTCTCAAAAAGTGATGCCGGATGTCTATGTGCTTTGTGCGGCTGTGTTCAACAGGATTATCCGCCATGCGGATAGTGTCGGTGTTTTGGGTCCGACCACACACCCGGGGTTGCCCCTCGAGGTGTTTTAGGAGTAGGACGGTGTCGCCGACTGTAGCCTAATGGTTCGTGCCAGATGCACGAGGAACAATGGACAATGTTTACAGGTTCGGGCCGCTTCGAGATGCGTAACACCCTACGTCCTGGCGAGTACGCTTTGTGCAATGAGTTACAAGATAGCTCTTTGAAGTTAGAGCGTAGAGAGATGAGGTGGATGGCTGAGTAATAATGGGATCGATCGTTCTGAAGGGGTGCCCCTAGGCCTTATATATTCGACCGTGAGGCAATACATGTGGATATGCACCTAAAAGATAGTGAACCGTTTTTGTCTATCTTCCTATGATTCTGCCGACTTATCCTTGCCTGGTTACGTTGTACGGGGCTCCAGCGCGTGAAAGTCGGATCTTCTGTTGCGGTCGCTTGCTCAACGCTGTGGGGCCGTCCGGGTTTGCGCCCACCTGGCCTTATGTCGATCTGCTTCACTGGTCATTTCTCCCCAGGCCCATGAAGGAGTGACCTCACGATTTATTGGGCTCTTGGGCCTTTCGTGAGGTCTATTACCCTTCCAGTGGACCCGGGGGATATCCATCCCCCATAAGCCCCCGATCTTCGGGCTGATTTTAAGATAATCAGCCCAAAGATCCTAGGTCCACCTTGCAGTCTTTGTTTATGATAAGAAAATGCTTTCCAAGCAGTCTGGTAAAAATGATTTTTTACTGTCTTCTTCTGCTTTGATCACTCGTAAACTGGAGCCTTGTTTCATGCTTGTGCCTTAGAGGTCGGCATTTCATATTGTAAGATCCTGAACTTCATTGTGTAGCCCCCGAGCTTCGAGTGGACTTTGGAAAATAATCCACTCGAAGGTCTTCATCAGAAATTATTTTTATTTTCCACTTGCACTTTGGTTGAGGGTCAATCTTGTCTTCAATCTTGCCTTATGCCTTAGAAGTTGGTGTCGTCTTCTCTTGAAATGGTGATTCATTGGGTGCACCGGAGGTGCACCCAATGGGTGTAGCCCCCGAGCTTCGAGTGGATTTTTTTGCTCTGTGACTGATTGGACATATCTTGCTAGGTGGTGCAATTTATTTGCTCTGTGACTGATTGGACATTTGATGGACGTTCCCTGGCTAGTCTTTACGTCGCTTCTGTCGGTCAGATTTTGTACTTCACCGGCTATATTTGGCTTTCCTTTGATCCTTACTGATATCTCATTTTTGTCTTGAGGTATTCATTGCATGCCATGCACGGACGTGACAGTTTTGAAAAATATACTGATAATTTCTGGGCGTCCCCCCAATGGGTGTGGGCAAGGGACGACTTGGTACGCTGAGTGTTTTAGCCGGCTGCTTCTGAGTAGTAATGTGATGTGACGGCGGGCGTAATCATATCATCCGCGCTGTTGACTGGAGTCCCAATGGGTGTTGCGTTGCGTGAAACGGCGTCAGCCGCCTGACATGTCTTCAGACGGGTTGAAGTGTGTATTGAATGCTTCGTGACTGTTCAGTGACCGTGGTTGGAGGTGAGCGGTTGCCTTCTTCTTCTATAAATAGTGCCTTTGCCTCTCTGGTTTTTTCACATCTCTTGCTGTTCTCCGCTGCTTGCTTTCTCCCTCTCCTTGCATTTCCACCATGGGCAAGAACAACAAACGCAAGCGCGAGCCGACTCCTCCATCAGAAGACTTTGGCGACTCGGAATACTCAGAGGAGGAGTTCTCCTCTGAGTCCGAGGGTCTCCAGCTCTCGTCTCTCCCCCAGCGTCGTTCGATGACTCGGACGACTCTCAGGGGATTGCCACGGAGGTCTGGACTTACATCCGGGCCGTCGAGCGCTTCGGGCTCGAGGGTTTGGATGAGTCGGAGTACTCCTCGGACGAGGAGGACTCGCCCGAGGAGGAGGACGAAGGTGACGACGACGACGACGACGACGGAGGCGACGACGACGATGACGGTGACGACGGCGGCAGGAGCGGCAACGGCGGCAGCAGGGGCGGCAACGACGACGGCAAGGGTGGCGACGGCGGCAGCAGCAAAGACAGCAACAAGGCCAGTGGCTAGATGCCACTGGTCTTTAGATATTAGTATAGTGTAGTAAAATAATGTAGTAGTATTAGTAGTGTAGAGTAGTATAGTGTAGCGTAGTAGTAGTAGTAGTAGTAGTAGCAGTAGGGAAGTATCAACTCATAATGAGTTGATTTGTAAGTTCTGTTACTTCCCTTAATGAAGAATGACTTTGTCTCCTCCTGTGCTAATTACTTTGCTTCATAGTAAGTTGATCTCTTATTTGTGAAGTTGATTCATTCGGAATAGTATCTAAATAACTCGGGCATCATACCGCCGCTTTAGGGGTGATGGCTGAGCTATTATTGTCAACATTTATGCATTTGAAATGGAGTCCGAGTGATGACGAAATCATGTCAGCGTTGGAATGACGGTTGACCACGTCGGCTATCTTAGAGGTAACAGCCGAGTGACTTGTAACGACGCCAGCGTTTTTTAGAGATAACCGCCGAGCGACTGAGGACATCGTCGGCGCTTTAGAGATAGCCGCCGAGCGACTGAAGACATCGTCGGCACTTTAGAGATAAATGCCGAGCGACTGGAGACATTGTCGACGCTTTAGGGATGGCCGCCGAGCGACTGAAGACATCGTCGGCACTTTAGAGATAAATGCCGAGCGACTGGTGATAACGTCGGTGTTTTAGAAATAACAGCCGAGTTAGAACGGGCCGCGTCAGCCACTTTTGAGGATAATAGTCGAGTGACGATGTGGCACACCGAGGTTTTTAGAAGTAGCTGCCGGGTGACGACGTGGCACGCCGGTGTTTTAGAAGTAACTGTCGGGTGCTGACTGGGCGCTTTTGGAAACGGTATCTGACTCGAGAATATCCCGCATATACTGCGCTTTCAGCCGCCTCAACTTTCCATGCCCTAGTTCTTGCTTTCCTGCCTCCAAATCTTCTCTGCAATTCGGCTCCCGCTTCTGTTTTCCAGTAGAGTTGAGATGGCGCCCAAGAGAAAGGCCTCAAGTTCATCCGCTGCGGTGATTCCTCCCATCGACCCCAACAGCCAGTTGCCTTTCATAGGTAACCATATGTCTGTTGTCTCCGAGCCTGACCTTCTCCACCTCGTATCCATCGGGGTCCTTCCCCCGAGGGAGCTTTGTTCTTGGCGGATTTGTCATGGGGTCACTGTCCCGACAGAGGATACCCATGAATCTGTGATTTACGTTCCTTTTCTTCTCCGCGGTCTCGCTCTCCCCATTTCTCCCTTCTTCCGTGGCCTCCTTGATTTCTATCGCCTCAACTTGACCCATCTGAATCCCAATTCTATTCTGCAAATTTCCATTTACGTTCATTTGTGCGAAGCTTTTCTTGGCGTCTTGCCACATTTTGGTCTGTGGAAGTATCTGTATCACTGTCGCCCTAGAATGGCCGGGGGGCAGCATCAGCTGGTTGGGGGTGCTAGTTTAGAGATGCGCCGTGGGAGGAAGTCTGATTATCTTGAAATCCCTCTCAAGGACAGTATTAAGGGATGACGCTTGGAGTGGTTTATCGTTGAGAACCACGGAAATTCTCTCCCCCCACGGTCGGGGAGACAGCCGGACGTTCGTACCCCGAGTTGGACCGAGTCCCCCACAGATCAGGAGGTGGCTGAGGCTGGGGCTTTGCTAGCTGAAGTTGGACTGCTGAAGGAGAGGGGTCTGACTGCAGAGGCTGTGGTTGCTGATTTTGTTTTCAAGAACATTTAGCCGTTGAAGGACAGTGCTTACCCGGCTTATCTGTACCGAGGCCTAGCTGACTCAACTCGGGTTACCAACAGAAGAATTCCCTCTGCAGACTTGGTGAACCGACTTGAGATGATTCTTAGAGGCAAGGTATCAAATGTTGGTGCCCCAGTGGCATACTCAGCCTGGAACCTACCTCCTCCTAAGGCCTTCACTCTTTTTGTGTCGAATCCACCTGTCGCTGATGGCAGTTTGGGCCTTAGAGTGCGACCCTCTGCTGAAGAAGTTAGCGCCTTAGTTGCTTCGCTCGGGGAAATTCCTGATGATGAACGGTAGGTCCACTTTGAGGTGCCTTTGGATCCTAGTGATGCAGAGATAAGTGCTATGCTCGATATGCTGGCTGTTGGGACTATGCTTCGTCGCCGAAGGTCTTGAAGGAAGAAGCAGCTTTCGGCTGAAGCTGTTCGTATGAGATGACCGAAGGTTCCTACTCATGAAGCTTCAGTATTACAAACCGACTTAAAAGTAGAATGACCCTCCAGTCCATAAGTGCTTAGGTCGCTGTTGTAATCCTTTATAAGGGGCATAATTGTAATTTCCCACAGGCTGTGTCCTGTGCCTATAAATAGTGAACAATATTCTTTTACTGTTCACGGATTCCTGTTTTCCTGCAATCGCATCATTCGAGAACCAATCTTTGTCGAGGCAGAGGTATAATTGTATTCAATAATTAGATATATTGAGTAAATATGATATGGTTCATTTATGATTCATTTACCTTTGGATACTCTTTATTTTATGTTACCTTATACAATTTATTAAAACACAATTACGAAGACTTAACCTTCGTAACTGTACTGTCATCAACCTTCATCCAAGGTTCATTATCCTTAAGGGAATAATGCTTCATGGATGAAGGACATTAACATTTAACATTTTATGTTGCCTTGTTCTTAATTCATAGCATTTGAGAACAAGTCCCCAACATTGGCGCCCACCTCCGATGAACTCACTTCCACTTTTTTGAGCTGATGGCTTCGTTCAATGATCAAGCTGGAGCTGCTTCGGACCCGAAGCTGGTGCTCCCAATTACAGGTGGTTCGTGTTCAGAACCAGCCAACAAAAAGCAGAAGAAAGAGGCGCAGAGAAGGGTACAACATGTTGGAGTGCAAGGACCCTTTATTAAGTCTAGGTGGTCTCACATCCCAATCACCTTCTCCCAGGAGGACCTTCAGCTCAAGGATTTTCCTCATAACGATGCTATGGTTATTTCTTGCGTTATCAAAGGGTTTCTGGTCCACAATGTCTTGATTGATACAGGCAGTGCAGCTGATATCATATTTGCTAAGGCCTTCAGACAAATGCAAGAGTCAGAAGATAAGATTCATGATGCTACACATCCTCTCTGTGGCTTCGGAGGAAGACAGATTGTAGCACTGGGCAAGATCACCATGCCAGTGACCTTCGGATTCATCAACAACACTAGAACTGAGCAAGTTGTGTTTGACATTGTTGACATGGAGTACCCTTACAATGCAATTATTGGTCGTGGCACCCTTAATGCTTTCGAAGCAATTCTTCATCCTGCTTACCTTTGCATGAAGATACCTTCGGATCAAGGACCCATCGCTATTCATGGAAGTCAGGAAGCTGCCAGAAGGGCCGAAGGAAACTGGACTGACTCAAAAGCAATCCATAACATAGATGGAGCTGAAGCTTGTGAACAGTACAAATTCAGAAGGGAGAAAGCAGCTTCAGCAGATCAGCCAAAGCCCATGCTCTTATGTGAGGACATAGCAGAGCAGAAGGTGCTGTTGGGCTCTCAATTATCCGAAGAACAGGAGAAACCCTTGATAAGGTTTTTGTTCAACAACAAAGATGTTTTTGCATGGTCAGCCAATGATCTCTGCGGAGTTAATAGGGATGTTATTGAACACTCTCTCAATGTTGACCCATCCTTCAGACCCAGAAAGCAGAGGCTTCGGAAAATGTCTGATGATAAGGCCGAAGGTGCTCGTAATGAGGTCAAAAGACTCCTCAGTGCAGGAGTTATCAGAGAAGTAAAGTACCCAGAATGGCTAGCTAACACTGTTATGGTAAAAAAGGCCAATGGCAAATGGCGAATGTGTATCGATTTTACAGATCTCAACAAGGCTTGTCCGAAGGACGAATTCCCATTGCCAAGGATAGACTCCTTAGTTGATGCAGCAGCTTCGTCAGAGCTTATGAGTCTTCTCGATTGTTATTCAGGCTATCATCAAATTTGGATGAAGAAGGAGGATGAGCCAAAGACCAGTTTCATAACCCCTAGTGGAACATATTGTTACCTTCGGATGCCTGAGGGGCTCAAGAACGCTGGAGGAAGTTTCAGCAGAATGACTGCGAAGGTTCTCCAATCTCAGATAGGCAGAAATGTGCTAACTTATGTTGATGATATCATTATAAAAAGCACGAAGCAGGAAAATCACATTGCTGATTTGCAAGAGACCTTCGCCAGTTTTAGGCAAGCTTGCCTAAAGTTGAATCCAGAAAAATGTGTCTTCGGAGTCAAGAAGGGGAAATTTCTTGGATGCTTGGTTTCAACAAAGGGAATTGAAGCTAATCCAAGTAAAATTGAAGCTATACTTCGAATGGAGCCACCAACTACAAAAAAGGGGGCCCAAAGATTGACAGGGAGGCTGGCATCTCTTAATAGATTTATATCCAGATCAGCAGAAAGAAATTTACCATTCTTCGAAGTACTGAAATCAGCCGAAGTCTTTCAATGGGGACCAAGCCAACAAAAAGCCTTCGAGGACCTGAAGCAATATTTGATAGATTTAACAACCTTAACTCCACCAACGCCAGGGGCTCCGTTGTTGTTATATGTGGCAGCTTCGCACTCAGCGGTAAGTGCAGCACTTGTCCAGGAGAAGCTTGACGGCCAGGTCAGGAAGCAGGTCCCAGTGTATTTTGTATCTGAAGTTCTTAGTATATCAAAGAAAAACTATACAGAGTTAGAGAAGGTGTTATATGCTGTTTTGATGGCATCCAGGAAGCTTCGGCATTACTTTCAAGCATACAATATTATTGTTCCTTCTTCGCAGCCGTTGAAGGATATTATGAGAAATAGAGAAGCTACTAGGCGGATTGGAAAATGGGCTACAGAGCTCAATGAATTTTGCATTGATTATGTGCATAGATCTTCGATCCAGTCCCAAGCATTGGCAGATTTTATCGCCGATTGGACGCCAGGGGCTCAGGATGAAGAAACAAATAAAGATGCCGAAGTATGGACAGTGTTTTGCGATGGGTCTTGGGGAACCTTTGGGGCAAGAGCAGCTGCAGTGTTGGTCTCGCCATCCAAAGTTAAAACTTGTTATGCGGCAAGACTCGATTTCAGTTGTACAAACAATATTACTAAGTACGAAGCCCTGCTTTTAGGTCTTCGGAAGCTAAAAGCAATGGGAATTAGAAGGGCCATTCTTAAAACTGATTCCCAGGTTGTTTCGGGTCATATCGACAAGAGTTGCAAGGCTAAAGATCCGAAGCTTGAAAAATATCTAGACATGGTTCGAAGAGTCGAAGTTTCCTTCGAAGGATTTTCTGTCAAAAATATTCCTCGAGGACAAAATGAGCATGCTGATTTGCTAGCCAAGTCAGCAGCACAGGGGCTGCCATTACCTTCGGATGTGTTCTTCGAAACAATAAAAGCACCTTCAGTGGAACTTCTTGAAAGAGCAGTCCTCAATATATCTCCTGTTTATAGCGAAGATTGGAGAACTGAGATCATCTCTTACCTTCAGGGTAAATTCCTTTCAGATGACGAAACTTATAACAGGAGGATAGAGGCAAGAGCTCGTCCATATGTCATGATAGAAGGGGAGTTGTACAAGCATGGAGTTTGTGCTCCGCTACTCAAGTGTTTATCTAGAACCGAAGGCATAGAGTTGATGAAAGAAATACATGCAGGCCTGTGTGGATCTCACATTGGATCTAGGCCGTTACTTGGAAAAGTTTTCCGCCAAGGGTTTTATTGGCCGAAGGCAGCTTCGGATGCAGCGAAATTAGTTCAAAAGTGCGAAGGTTGTCAGAAATGTGCAAGAGATCAAAAACAACCTTCGTCCTTAACACAACTCATACAACCCATCTGGCCATTGCAAAGGTGGGGCCTTGACTTGTTAGGTCCATTACCACCGGCCCAAGGGAACTTAAGATATGTTGTAGTGGCTGTGGACTATTTTTCTAAATGGATTGAGGCAAAGCCTTTAGCCACAATAACTTCGGCTACCATCCAAAAGTTTTTCTGGCAGAATATTGTTTGTCGTTTCGGGGTACCAAAGGCCATCACTGTAGATAATGGAACACAGTTCGACTCCGAAGCTTTCAGAGATTTCTGTGATCAAATTGGTACGAAGATCCTTTTTGCATCAGTCAGGCATCCGGAGTCAAATGGACTCGTTGAAAGAGCCAATGGCATTATAATGACAGGAATAATGAAGTTAATCTTCAATCAACCCAGGGGAAAGTGGCCAGATCAGTTAACCAAAGTGGTGTGGAGCCACAACACAACAACATCAAGGTCAACAGGCTTTACTCCATTCAAGTTATTATTCGGTGACGAAGCAATAACTCCGGAGGAAGCTAAAACTGGATCAATAAGAGTAGTAGCTTCGGCAGAATCAGGTTCTGAAGACGCTTATTCTGTGGAAAAAGATGCTTTAGAAGGGATCAGGCTTCAAGCTGTGGAGAATATCAATAAATATCAAGCCGAAACAATCAAATGGCGTGATAGAAAGGTTCGGCTAAAGAATATTGAGCCAGGACATTTGGTGCTTCGGAGAGTGGCCAACCCAGACACAGTGGGCAAGTTGCAGTTGAAATGGGAGGGACCTTTTTTGGTAGTATCTTCGTCAAGACCCGGTTCATACAGATTGAAGGATATGGACGACAACGACATTCCTAGATCTTGGAATGCGGATGAGCTTCGGCGATATTATGTATAATTTGATGTAATTTTTTACATTTTATTTTTTCTTTCATGGCACCCTTTTCCTTTCCGAAGGGGGAGAAAGGTTTTTAATGGGGCCATCATATGTAATTTCCTTTTTTAGTTCTATAAGAGCAAAATCCCCCAAGGAATGTAAATGTAAAAGCTGAGAACGCACCGTCGAGTGCCGAAAAGTAAAAAGCGAAGAAGCTCCAAAGTCGTTCCTAAGGGAATGCAGAGCTTACAGCGAAAAGTCAACGCTGATTCCGCCGAAAGTAAAAGGCAAAGAAGCTCCAAAGTCGTTCCTAAGAGAATGCAGAGCTTACAGCGAAAAGTCAACGCTGATTCCGCCGAAAGTAAAAGGCGAAGAAGCTCCAAAGTCGTTCCTAAGGGAATGCAGAGCTTACAGCGAAAAGTTAGCGCTGATATGTGACTGTTTCTAAGGGAATAATGGCTGTGATTATGGCTTCAGATATGTGTTTGGACATTCATTTGCACATCACATTGCATCATAGCATTTGCATTCATAAACATTCATTCAGGCATATGTAGGATAATCATCATCATAGCATAAGTGGTTGCTTCAGCAAAAGGAAAAAAAAAGAGAGAGAAGAGCTTCTTCGTGTACGAAAAGAAGAGCTTCGGAAGAAAGGGAAATGTTATGTTCTATGCTTCGCTGTGTACGAAAAGAAGGGAAGGTGTTTTTTCGCCTTCGGCTCAAAAAAGATAATTTCGTCCACAACAAAGCATTTCTCATACATTAATGGAAGGATAAGAGCATAATACAAGGTATGAACAGAATTCATTAAAGACAAGTTTAGTTACATTTACAAAAGTTATCTCAAAAGTTTCCTGAGTCTGTCTACAGTCTACTCTTATTTAATCTTCGAGGGATTTCAGCTTCGGCGTCATTCTTTTTAATCATCGGCTTCGGCTTCGTCATCCTACATGAATTAAGTTGTTGTAAGTCAAAATCGAACTTGAAGGAAGAGGTAAGCACAAGGTATGATTTCTTACTGGCTCAAGATGACTCCGAGCTTCGTCTCCAGCCTTTTCTCGCCCGCCTTTTGTCCATATCATTTTTACAAATCTATTGGAAATGCTTCGGGCGAGATCAGGAATGTCATCTAGAATTGATGGCGATAAAGTGAAATTGGGCCTATTGACAATCTTTCCATGATCGCAACCAGCTTTTAGGAAAGTTGCAGCAGTGCCCCGAGAAGCTACCCAGGCGCAGAAGTCACCATGCCCGGCTATAACTTCGTCAAGCTCATCAATTTCACCCTCAATATGTTCGAAGGTCTTTGGTAAATCTTCAGCTGACGGGGTGAACTTCTCACTGCTAGCTCCGACTGAATGGAAAATTTTTCTCAACCGTTGAATACATTTGTTGCTAAATTCTAAACATTTGTCCTGAAGGCCCGCCAGCAGTTCTTTCAAAACTGAATTTTGTTGGACTTCGGCTTCAAGTTTTGCATTAAGTTCTTGCTTTTCTCGTTCAAACTGTTCAGATTGGCAGAGAAGCTTCGTGTTCAGTTCTGTTATTTTAGCTTCGGCCTCTGCCAGTAAGCCTTCAGTTGCTTGAAGCTCGAAGTTTTTCTTTTCAATATCAGCTGATTGCTCTTTTATCTTGCCTTCTAAATTTTCAATTATAACTTCGTGTTTCTTGTCTTCCAGATCTTGCTGCATTTTCAAAGCTTTGCTTAACAGCATACTCTGCACGAAAACAACCTTCGTTAGACATGTCTTCATTATCCAAAACAATAAAAGTCAGGGGAAAAATAGTTCACCTTGAAATTGGAATAGAATAAACTACCAACGATATGTTGTCGTCGGTAGCGGCTAATATCCGTTTCTAGCTTCGGAAAACCGATACTCTTTGACAAAGTACCGATAACCTTAGCACCAGTTTGATTCCGGATACAGTCCAATTTTTCATCATCAATACCTCCGAAGAGGAGTGCTCCTGGTTTATATCCGCAAGATTTGGCATACTCTCTAAGCTCTTCTATTTCGGTTTTTGACAATTTTTCTCCAACTAAATTTTGGAACATGAAGGCTTCGTCCTCTGAAGCTTCGTCAGCAATTTCCTTTCCTTTCCCCGACGCTGCGGCCACGGCCTCTTCGGCGGCAGTAGTAGCTTCTTCTGCGGCCATGTCTAGCAGCATTTTGTCGATATGTTCAATTGTGCTTTCCAAGTTCAAATCTTCAATTGAGGTAGCTTCGGCAGCCGCAACCTCCGAAGGTGTGATTTCAATATTTGTCATTCCCTCAGCCGCTGGTATCTTCTGAGCTGAAGCTCTCGGTGGCGTCTTGTCAATGACCTCTGTCACACCGATGATTCTTTGTCTCTTTGCTTTAGTCGTTTTCTTCGTTTTTTCGGGCTCCTTTTCCTTCTGAAAAACTTTGTCAGTTGAGGCCCCAATGGACTTAGCTTCGCAGGCAGGGATTCAGTCATTACCTTCAAAATGTCCTCCACGTCAGTGGCAGAGTGTGATGCGGGGGTTTCTTCTTCATCGGATATTTTTTGCTTCGGAGAAGACGCTTTCCTCTTCTTCGGGATTTTCTTTTTTGATAGTTCTTTCTCATCTTCATTTAAGGCTTCGGTTATTCTTTTCCTTTTCCGGCCTCTGACACCTTTATTCAGATTTTCGTAGTCAGGGTATTCAAAACCCAAGGCGTCCAGCACTCGATTTAGTCTTCGTTTCGGACGGGTGCCGAAGGCTGCGGTCATCAACTGATCTTCTTTTTTGGAATAATTGCCGAGTATTTCATTGCACATTACTTCAATTGTATCCAGCCACTCTTGGCAAGGTGTTTTAAAGTATTTCTTAAACTTGAAATAGTAAGGTAACCGCACAAGTTCTCCTTCTTTTTTCTCCCCCTCTAGCTTCGACATTTCCCATTCCTTTAAACTAGGAAAAACCCTGAAAGCTAAGAACTCCTGAACCAGGTCTCTTGTACTGATATGCTCTGCAATAACTCTGAATTCATCCAACGCTTGTTGAGTTGGGCCTTCTGGTGTCATGTTGCAGCGAGGTCGGGTTTCTCCGAAGATAAGTTCAAGCGGACTCTGCACAAGCTTCTCCTTGTCATCATCAACCTTGACATAGAACCACTCCGACTTCCAACCTGCTGCCCATTTGCTTCGGTAGCTGATTACAGGAAATTTTGTGGTTTTCCGATAAGCAAAATTATAACAACCAAAATTGTCATGCAACACATCTTTTCTAGCCTTCGTCTGATAGTGCAGCTCGTGAACTCGGCAAAAGCTGTCCGCAAACGGCTCCACTGCCTGGCTTCGGAGGGCCCAGATATAAACACTAAGCCTAACAATAGCGTTAGGAGTCAACTGATGAAAGTAGATACCAAATCTCTTCAGTACCTCTGCAATAATCCCATGTAGGGGGAATCTTAATCCAGCCTTTAGAAAACTCTTGAAAATGACTATTTCATCCTTCTCCGGCTTTGGGGTAGTTTCTTCTCCCCCGAAGCGTAATAACTTCTTCTGATTTTCACTGAAAAAACCCGACTTTACCATCTTGGAGAGATCAGCCTTCGAAACAGTAGACTTTCCGAAGTCCAAGTGGCTGGGCTTGCTTGGCATGGCAATACGATAATCATCTTCGGGATCAGTTTCCTCAATATCTTCTTCTTCTGCTTCGGCAGTTGCTTGTTCTGCTTGTTCTGCATCATCACTGGGGATTTTTTCCGAAGTTACCAGCCCGGATCGTTGCATCGCTTCGGAGATAGGAACAGTCTCCGAACCTTCAGCTTCGCCTCCCTCACGCTCAACCCTAGCGGTAGAGCGCACTCTGGCCATTTAATTCTGAATTTGTGGCAATTGAATACTTTTTCTTCCGAAGTTTTTCGTCTGACGAAGCAGGCTTCAAGCTGGAGCTTCGTTCGATTCCGAGAGTCAAGCTTCGGCTATGGTTAAAAATTTTGGCAGCAAAACAGTGCAAATAGCAATGAATGCTGTGGTAACTTCACACCTACTCGTCTGTTTATATAGTGCTGCAGGTAAGAAGGCGAAACGCCAGGATTTTTACACCAGGCGGACAGCCGCTTGCACTCCCTGCGTGGTGGACCGCAGAGACCAAACAGTAACTCTGCAAGGAGGGACCGTTACGCGCTGGGAAACTAAATCGTTTCTCGACAACGAGCTCAGGGAAGGTGTTTTTTGGACCTTCGGCTTCCCGAAGCTTAAGAGACTTTTTTCACGGATCAAGCTCGTTACGAAAAACGATCTAGTACCGCGAAAGGGGCTACTGTTGGGACTATGCTTCGTCGCCGAAGGTCTTGAAGGAAGAAGCAGCTTTCGGCTGAAGCTGTTCGTATGAGATGACCGAAGGTTCCTACTCATGAAGCTTCGGTATTACAAACCGACTTAAAAGTAGAATGACCCTCCAGTCCATAAGTGCTTAGGTCGCTGTTGTAATCCTTTATAAGGGACATAATTGTAATTTCCCACAGGCTATGTCCTGTGCCTATAAATAGTGAACAGTATTCTTTTACTGTTCACGGATTCCTGTTTTCCTGCAATCGCATCATTCGAGAACCAATCTTTGTCAAGGCAGAGGTATAATTGTATTCAATAATTAGATATATTGAGTAAATATGATATGGTTCATTTATGATTCATTTACCTTTGGATACTCTTTATTTTATGTTACCTTATACAATTTATTAAAACACAATTACGAAGACTTAACCTTCGTAACTGTACTGTCATCAACCTTCATCCAAGGTTCATTATCCTTAAGGGAATAATGCTTCGTGGATGAAGGACATTAACATTTAACATTTTATGTTGCCTTGTTCTTAATTCATAGCATTTGAAAACAAGTCCCCAACACTGGCTGAGGACTCTTCTGATGCTGCTCCTGCTGGGACATTGGTGGTGGCGCCTCTCCCAGAAGCTGGTATAACCTCGGATATTCATAAGCCCGTCAGTGTTCGCCCAAGACGCCCTTCTCGAGCCAATCAACTTGATCCTCCTGCTGATGAGCAGAAAAAAAAGAGACGTCTCCGGCGAGTATCTAGTTTGGATCGGGATGTTGGTCCTTCGGTTCCTGCTGCTGAAGAAGTGCCTGTTCCTGAATTTACTGACGCTAACCCCAATGGGGGTGCTCCACCTGTTGCTGACCCCAATGGGTGTGCTCCACCTGCCACTGACCCCAATGGGTGTGTTGTCTGTGTTGCTGATGAAAACGACGAGGAGGAAGAGGATGAGGTCCCTTTGACTCGGAAGAACAGTCGGCAGTATGCCGCCAGTGGGGAAAGTAGTGGAGTTCCTTCTCCTGCTTTGTCTGCCCTCATTGGTCTACAAGAATTGTCCCTGGCAAACTTTGATCAGACTCTTGAAGATATGGTTCCAGAAGACCTGTAATGAGAGCCAGCGGATGATGGTGTGATGGAGGTTTGTGTTGATGTGCTCGACGCCGGGTTGGGATCGTCCCGGGCAGCGTCCCGCGTCTCATCGACCTTAGAGCGCGGTCTTGAGGGTCGGGAAACTGACTTGGATCGTCTTGCCCCCATGGAAGTAATTGAGGGACCCTCAGCCTTAGAGGTGGCTACTGCAGAGAACTTGGTCCTCAAGGATGGTGCTGACACTTGCCCAGCCCCCGAGGATGTTGCCGGGGATGACTCGGCTCGGGTGGGAGACGCAAGCCACTGCCCAGCCCCCGAGGGTACTGCCGGAGATGATCCAGCTCAAGTGGGTAGCGCAAACTATAGCCCAGCCCCTGAGGGTGTCCGAGCGGGGTCTCTCTCTTGTACTTCCATGGATGTTCACGCAGGATCTTCTCCGTGCTCCGGTTGCATGGTGGTAGCCCAAGCTTTGGGACAGGGAGTCGCTTTAGAGGCTAACGTTCCCGCTGACCAAGCTTTGGGCTCTGTTGATGGTGCCGAGTTGGTCCCTGCTGGTTCATTGCAAGCTGCTTCGGGTGGCGACCTTATGCCAGGTCATCAATTGATCTCTCACGATTTGGGAGTCCCTTCGTTCTTCTCCAATCTCCAGGTACTGTGATATATTCTGGCCTGGCTTTTACACCGTACGAACTGCTGTCAACACGCTCATCTGTTCTCCATATCAGGCATTGGTGGACGGGATGGCTAGTCAGCTGAGGTTGCAAGGTGCTTCTATTCCAAAAGGAGCTTCTTCTCTGGCGCGTTGGAATCCGGTGTTGCTCCAACATCGCGTCTCTAATTTGGAGGCGACGAATGCTAGTTAGTACTCTTTTGCTTCTCTTTGTCTATCTCATTGAACTGCTTTACATTTTGACTCTTTTTGCTTGATTGTCTCTTGCTAGATATGGCTCGGCAGATTTCCGTTCTTGAAGAAAAACATTCTCAAGGTCAGGCTGAACTGGTCCAGCGGTGTTCTGATTTTGAGGAAAAGTATTCTCAAAGCCAGACTGAGCTGGCCCAGGTCTCTGCTGCTCTAAATGATGCTAAGACGCTGAACTCTACTCTTCGCGTTCAGCTTGATTCTGAAAAGGTGACTTATGAAACTGTGCCTTGTATTGCTGTGTTTTTATTGCTCGTCTGATGTTTGAAGGAGTTGATTCTTGTTTGCAGGAAGAAAAAAGTGCCCTTGTCGCTTCTCGCGACAATCTTGACAGACTGTATCGTGATTCTAGCAACTCGTTGACCATCCTGGAGAGAAGCCATCGCTTTACCATGGAGGAGTTAGACAATCATCGTTGTAAGCTGCAGGAATCCACGGATGATGTGATCCATCTCAGGCAGTTGGTATCGGCTAAGGATGCTGCTATCAAAGAACTTCGTGCTTCCAAGAAATCCATTGCCCAGGAGCTAGAGACCGCTCAATTGGCTGTCAAAGTTGCTGAAGAAACTTCCATTACTCTGAGGGCCCAGCGCGATAGAGCCATGGATAAAGCCATTTGCGCGGGGCGAATCTTGATGAGGAGACCCGGCGTGGTTGTTCCTGAAGACATAAGGGCTGACGTGAACGCTGCTCCTGATTCCTCAAGTCGTCCTTCTTCGTCGGTTGCTCCTGAGAAAGATATTGTGAAATAGAGAAACATTTTGCGTGCTTTGAGCGCGCGGTTAACATGATCGAATATTTGTTAGAGGACACCAGTTCAGCATTTGGATGATATTGTTACTCTCCTATTGTTTTTTTAGAATTCAACAGTACGTAGATTTGCAGCATATGGTTTTGAAACTTGTTTACGGGATATAGAAGTCACCCCTACATGAGTATTCGTAAGCATGCGAAATCGCCTTAAGTCGTTGCTGACTTAAATTGATTGCTTTTGTTAGTAGGGCATAGTGGTCACCCTGAGTTAGGTAAGCGCGAGCATGTTGCACCGCCTTAAGTCGTTGCCGACTTAAGCCGATTGCTCTGTTAGTAGGGCATAGTGGTCACCCTGAGTTAGGTAAGCGCGAGCATGTTGCACCGCCTTAAGTCGTTGCCGACTTAAGCCGATTGCTCCGTTAGCCGAGCATGTTGCACCGCCTTAAGTCGTTGCCGACTTAAGCCGATTGCTCCGTTAGCAGGGCATAGTGGTCACCCCGAGTTAAGTAAGCGCGAGCATGTTGCACCGCCTTAAGTCGTTGCCGACTTAAGCTGATTGCTCCGTTAGCAGGGCATAGTGGTCACCCCGAGTTAAGTAAGCGCGAGCATGTTGCACCGCCTTAAGTCGTTGCCGACTTAAGCCGATTGCTCCGTTAGCAGGGCATAGTGGTCACCCCGAGTTAAGTAAGCGCGAGCATGTTGCACCGCCTTAAGTCGTTGCCGACTTAAGCCGATTGCTCCGTTAGCAGGGCATAGTGGTCACCCCGAGTTAAGTAAGCGCGAGCATGTTGCACCGCCTTAAGTCGTTGCCGACTTAAGCTGATTGCTCCGTTAGCAGGGCATAGTGGTCACCCCGAGTTAAGTAAGAATGCAAGTCAATCATGAACAAACTGAGTATCTTTGAAGCCCCTTTTTTTTATTGATGACATATTTCCCGTTTTATAGAGTACATCGTCGTCCCGATAGCTTTTGAAATACAGCTAGGGATAAAACTTCCTGAGGTGTTCTATATTCCAGGAGTTCCCAATTTCTGTGCCATCCATTTGAGTGATACGATATGATCCCGACCGAGTGACTTCTGCTACTATGAATGGTCCTTCCCATAAGGGCGATAACTTGTGTCGTCCCTCCCCCGTTAGAATTCGGCGGAGGACGAGATCTCCTACTAAAAAGGATCGTTGTCGCACGGCCTTGTCGTGATAGCGTCTCAGAGTCTGCTGGTACCGCGCCGATTGAATTACTGCGTTCAGCCGCTCTTCTTCGAGTACATCGACATCTTCCAGCCTGGTTGCTTCGGCCTCTGCTATGCTTTCAAAGATCAACCTTGGCGCCCCAAACTTGAGATCAGCAGGCAGTACTGCCTCTGACCCATAGACCATGAAGAAAGGAGTGTTTCCATGCAGAGCTCGGCTAGGTTGGGTTCTTAGGCTCCAAACGACGTAGGGCAATTCCCTTATCCACTTTCCTGCGAACTTTTCATTTTTATCGAAAACCTTTTTCCTGAGTGCCTCCAATATCATCCCGTTAGCTCGTTCATCCTGCCCATTGGCTCTCGGGTGTGCTACCGAAGCATACTTGACCTGAATGCTTTTTTGCTCGCAGAAATCAAAGAACTCTGAACTTGTGAAGTTGGATCCCAGGTCGGTTATGATATTGTTCGGTATTCCGAACCTGAATATTATGTCTTGTATGAATTCCACGACTTTAGCTGAGGTCAAAGAAGCAATGGGTTTGAACTCTATCCATTTAGTGAACTTGTCGATTGCTACCAGTACATGAGTGTATCCTCCTTGAGCTTTCTTGAAAGGTCCAATCATATCTAGCCCCCAGCATGCAAAGGGCCAAGTCACCGGTATGGTCTGCAGTTGCTATGCTGGTAGATGTTGTTGCTTTGACAAGTACTGGCAAGCTTCGCACCTCCAAACTAACTCGGCTGCATCACTTTTCGCTGTTGGCCAATAGAATCCCGACCTGAAGACTTTCCCGACTAGTGTCTTGGACGCTGCGTGTATTCCACATTGTCCAGCATGGACCTCGTCTGGAAGTCGCTTCCCAGTAGATGAGAGAATGCACTTCATGAAGATGCCTGATGCGCCCCTTCTGTATAGTGTCTCCCCAATGAGTGTGTAGTGAGCTGACTGTCTAGCGATGCGCTCAGCTGCATTTTTATCGTCTGGTTCCTCTTCATTCTTTATATATCTGATAATCGGCCTTCTCCAGTCATCAGAGCCTGACTCTGGTTGATTCACGATATTACACTCTTCTGCCTGATCCATTGAGATGCTTGGCTGTGGTATTTCTTGTACAAAGACTCCGGGTGGGACTTGAGTTCGACTGGATCCCAGCTTGGACAATACATCGGCTGCCGTGTTTCGATCTCTTTCTACATGATGAAATTCCAGACCTTCAAATTTATCTTCTAGTTTTCGGACGGCAGTGCAGTATTTTCCCATTGAATCATTCGAACAGTCCCATTCTTTGTTTATCTGGCTTATGACTACCAAAGAATCTCCGTATACCATCAGTCTCTTGATGCCTAATGATATAGCGATGTTCAGTCCATGGATCAGAGCTTCATACTCGGCTGCATTGTTAGAGGCTGGAAATAGCAACTAGAGGGCATATTTGAGGTGCTCGCCTCCAGGTGCGATGAAGAGAATTCCCGCGCCTGCTCCCTGCAGCTTCAGCGAGCCATCAAAATACATCCGCCATACTTCTACAGTTTCTGGGTTCTCTGGTACTTGTTGTTCAGTCCATTCTGATACGAAGTCAACCAATGCTTGAGTTTTGATGGCAGTGCGAGGTTGAAATTCAATGTCATGAGATCCTAGTTCACAGGCCCACTTGGCTATTCGACCAATGGCTTTCTTGTTGTGAAGGATGTCCCCTATCGGAAAACCAGTGACTACTATGACTTTATGGTCATCAAAGTAGTGACGTAGCTTGCGGGCAGTTAGAAGTACTGCGTATATTAGCTTCTGAACCTGAGGATACTTTTTCTTCGAGGGACCCAGAACTTCACTGATGAAATAAACAGGATGTTGCACTGGGTAAGCATGTCCTTCTTCTGCTCGCTCGACTACCAACGCGGTGCTTACCACGTGAGTCGTGCAAGAGATATACAACAGCAGATCTTCAGCTGGTTGAGTTGGTGTGGCTCGCCGTGGTGGTTTCAGTACTGGTGGGGTTGTCAAGAATTTCTTCAGTGCATCCAGGGCTTCCTGTGCTTCTGAAGTCCACTAAAACTTGTCCACTTTCTTGAGTAGCTTGTAAAATGGTAAACCTTTTTCTCCCAGCCTGGATATAAATCTGCTCAGGGCTGCCATACATCCGGTAAGTCGTTGAACCTTCTTTTGTGATCGTGGAGCTTCCATTTTCATGATAGCTTCAATCTTATCTGGATTAGCTTCAATTCCCCGGTGGCTGACAATAAATCCGAGTAGCTTCCCTGCTGGTACCCCAAAGACACATTTTTCGGGATTAAGTTTCCATCGATATCGCCGTAGACTGTTGAAAACCAGCTGTAAGTATTCGATGAAGTTTTCCGAGTTCTCTGTTTTGATTACCACGTCATCCACGTAGGCTTCCACACGCTTGCCCCAGTGATCGGCTAAGCATGTTTGAATGGCTCTCTGATAAGTCGCTCTAGCGTTTTTGAGGCCAAATGGCATGGAGGTATAGCAGAAAGCACCGAATGGAGTGATGAACGCTATTTTTTCCTCGTCTTCCTTTGCCAAACTGATCTGATGATATCCGGAATAGCAGTCCAGAAAAGATAGCACAGAACATCCAGCGGTGGAGTCTACCACCTGATCTATCCTAGGGAGCCCAAAGGGATCCTTTGGACAATGTTTGTTGAGATCTGTATAGTCGACGCACATGCGCCAATCCACTTTATTCTTTTTGAGTACAAGAACAGGGTTGGCTAACCACTCGGGATGTAACACCTCTCTAATAAACCCAGCCGCGACCAAGCGAGCCAACTCAGCGCGAATGGCCTCTCTTTTGTCGGGCGTGAAGCGACGTAGTTTTTGCCGGATCGGCCTTGCCTGGGGGTAGACCTTCAGTTTGTGCTCGGCCAGTTCTCTCGGGACTCCCGGCATATCCGCAGGTTGCCATGCAAACACGTCTCGGTTGTCTTGCAGAAACCGGACGAGCGCGCCTTCCTATTTATCGTCCAGGCTGGAGCTGATGATGGCAGTCTTGCGTTCATCAGCAAACCCCAGGTTGATCCTTTTTAGTTTCTTCAGTCGGCCGCATAGAGGTCGCGGCTTGAGCTTCGTTCGCCGGTGCTGTAAGGTCTTCCTCAGGCTTAGAGTTCGCCTGCGCTGAAGAAGCCGCCGACGGTTTGATGGTGAGGGCCGCTTGGATGGCCACTCGGAAACATTCTGCGGTGCCTTGGAAGTCAGCGCGCACAGTTATGATTCCTTGTGGTCCTGGCATCTTCAGTATCATGTACGTGTAATGTGGGATGGCCATGAATTTTGCCAATCCCGGCCGCCCGATGATGGCGTTGTACCCTCAGTCGAAGTTTGCCACCTCGAACCTCAGGAACTCGGTTCTGTAGTTCTCCGGAGTTCTGAAGGTGACGGGCATGTAGATGTGGCCCAATGGGTATTCCCCTTCAGTCGGCACGATGCCGAAGAAAGGCGTGTCTGACTCGCGGAGCTCTTTGAGGTGAACTCCCAAGCCTTAGAGTGTCTGGGGGAAGGTGACGTTGATGCTGCTCCCCCCGTCCACTAACACCTTCTTCACCCTGCTCTCTCGGATCACCGGATCGACGAGGAGCGGGTACTTGCCTGGGTGGTCGAAGTTGAGCCATTGATCTGCCCGAGTGAAGGTGATCGGGTGCTCCGACCACCGGTACGGAGCGGGAGGACCGGTGGTCGCCACCAATATCTGGCGATCGTTGAGCTTTTGTTGTCTTCTGTTCTCCTGCGATCCGTGTCCGCCGAAGATGACGTTGACCTCCCTGTCAACGCGTGGGAAGGCTCCTCCTTCCCCCTCCTCCTGCTGCTGGGGTTGTCGTGGTTCTTCTGGTCCTTCCCGCGGCGGAGGAGGAGGTAGAGGTTGGAAGGGTCGGCCGTGTCCGATGGAGTGCTTGAAGTCCCTGCAGTTCCGCAGGTTGTGGCGCATGTCCTTGTGGTACGGGCACTGGGCGTCGAGGATGTCGTCCAGCGTGCGCTCGCCTCCGCGAGGTCCTCCCCGGGCACGAGAGGCAGGTGGTCCAGCGACGTGCACCTCTTCGCGAGGTCTTTTCTCCCAGCGTTTGTCGGGTTGCTGGTTTGCGTCGCGACGTGGCGCTGCCGGTGCGGGCTTCGCTCCCCCGATGAGGTCCTGAGCTCGCTCGTCGACGGTGATGTAGAGGTCGGCTTCCCGGAACAGCTGCTCGGAGGTAGTCGGCGCTTTCTGCAGTATGGCTCAGACGAAGGCCGAGTCATTGAATCCTCTATAGAAGTCCTCGATCACGGCCGCCTCCGTGACCTCAGGGATACGATTTCTCATGGTCTGGAACCTTTTGAGGTACGACCGGAGAGTTTCGTCCCCCTGGCTCTTGATGGATTTGAGGTCCCATGGTTGCGCTGGTTTGTCGGAGAGGGACTGAAAGTTGGCGGTGAAGCATCGACTGAAGTCACTCCAGTCGTCGATGCATTGTCGAGGTAGATGTCGCAGCCATTGTAGTGTGTCTTGCCCGAGGAAAATGGGTAAGTACGCAGTCATCACGTCCTCGGATGCTCCGGCGGCTTGGGCGGCAGTGGTGTAGACGGCCAGCCAGCCTCCTGGATCCTGCTTAGGTTCATATTTGTCGACATTGGATACCTTGAAGTTAGGGGGCCACTGAATGGCCCTAAGGCGTGGAGTGAGGGCTGTCACTCCACACGTGTCCTCCTGTCGTCGGGGATGATGTCTGTCCCGGGGAGGGGAGTAGTTGTTGTGATTCCTCGACCGTCCCCGGGTAGTACCGCCAGTCGAGGCCTTTGCTGACTCAGTTCTGGTTGCCTGACTCCGAGCTGGGATGCCATGATCCCTGTCATACTCCTCCCGACGACGGATCTCGTTCTCATGCCGTCGTTCACGCGAAGCGTTGATGGAGCTTCGCGCATCCCGGCGACTGTTGATGGTGTGTCGTAGATCGTTCGGTGGGTGAGCGAGCAGTAGAAGATGGTTGGCTGCCTGGGTGAACAGTCGTCGATAGCCCTCGGCGTCGGGAGTCCGAGGGAGTCCATCAGCTATCCGAGCTAGTACCCCTCCGACTTCACTTGGCGTGTTCATGGCTCGGGCGAAGTCGGGATTCAGGTTGCGCCCGAAGAGTGGATTTTCCCGACGCTGTCTCGCGTCTTGCTCGGCTTGTTCCTGAGCTCGTCGGCGATCACGTCGGCGGGAATTCCTTCGTTCTCTGAAGACGCGTTCCTCCGGAGTTTCTCCTATCTCCGAGACCTCGTCCCGCGAAACAGGTTGCTCCGGATCCCGTTCTCCGGCCTCGTGATGTCGCCGAATATTTCGGCGCCGGTTTCTCCGCTGGCGGGATTCCCGCCGAGGTGGTTCTTCTCCGGGCGCGGTCGGCTCGTCGTCGGAGACGGGGGGCAACTCCACTCTCCCGATGAAGAGGACGTCGGGGTAGAATGGTGCGGCGGTCGTGGCGATCTTCTTCCCGTTCTCCTTTGAGGGCGGAGGAACGGAAAGAACAACTTGCTTCCTCCCGGTCTTGTTTGCCTCCTTCTTTCTTTCGATTTGCGTCCATTCTTCCGTCGGGGAAGTGGACAGTGTAGTTCTTCGGGTCAGCGGGCCCTCAACCCCTGGCTTGCCGAAGGCAATCTTTTTTCGGAGCGCTGGAGGTTGCGCTTTTTCCTTCCTCACCCCGACATTCTCGGAGCGTGTTGGAGTGGACTTCTTCTTTGGTGGATCGGCGATGCGATGTAGAGTTCCCTCTTCATCTGCTATGGATGAGATCGTTCCAAAGCAGACACGGATCCGGGACGGAGGGTGATCTTGCGGTGGAAGGTGACGGCCATTGAGCTAGCTTAGATCAGCGACACACCCCCTGCCTGGCGCGCCAGCTGTCGGTGTTTTGGGTTCGACCGCACACCCGAGGTTGCCCCTCGAGGTGTTTTAGGAGTAGGATGGTGTCGCCGACTGTAGCCTAATGGTTCGTGCCAGATGCACGAGGAACAATGGACATTGTTTACAGGTTCGGGCCGCTTCAAGATGTGTAACACCCTACGTCCTGGCGAGTACGCTTTGTGCAATGAGTTACAAGGTAGCTCTTTGAAGTTAGAGCGTAGAGAGATGAGGTGGATGGCAGAGTAATAATGGGATCGATCGTTCTGAAGGGGTGCCCCTAGGCCTTATATATTCGACCGTGAGGCAATACATGTGGATATGCACCTAAAAGATAGTGAACCGTTTTTGTCTATCTTCCTATGATTCTGCCGACTTATCCTCGCCTGGTTCTGTCGTACGGGGCTCCAGCGCGTGAAAGTCGGATCTTCTGTTGCGGTCGCTTGCTCAACGCTGTGGGGCCGTCCGGGTTTGCGCCCACCTGGCCTTATGTCGATCTACTTCACTGGTCATTTCTCCCCAGGCCCATGAAGGAGTGACCTCACGATTTATTGGGCTCTTGGGCCTTTCGTGAGGTCTATTACCCTTCCAGTGGACCCGGGGGATATCCGTCCCCCACAGATAGCACTCTCATTATCACATAGGAGTGGTACTTTGCTCAGATTGTAGCCAAAGTCCCGGAGGGTTTGCCTCATCCAAAGTAGTTGCGCGCAACACTGTCCTGCGGCAACATACTCGGCCTTAGCGGTGGATAGGGCAACGGAAGTTTGTTTCTTAGAACTCCATGACACCAGGGACCTTCCTAAGAATTGGCACGTCCCCGATGTACTCTTCCTATCGACCTTACATCCAGCATAATTGGAGTCTGAATATCCAATCAAGTCAAAGGTAGACCCCTTTGGAGACCAGATCCCGAAGCAAGGCGTAGCGACTAAATATCTAAGAATTCGCTTCACGGCCACTAAGTGACACTCCCTTGGATCAGATTGAAATCTAGCACACATGCATACACTAAGCATAATATCTGGTCTACTAGCACATAAGTAAAGCAAGGAACCTATCATAGACCGGTATGCTTTTTGATCAACGGACTTACCTCCTTTGTTGAGGTCGACATGTCCGTCGGTTCCCATTGGAGTCTTTGCGGGTTTGGCGTCCTTCATCCCAAACCCGTTTGAGCAAGTCCCGCGTATACTTCGTTTGAGAGATGAAGGTGTCGTCTTTGAGTTGCTTCACTTGGAACTCAAGGAAGTAGTTCAACTCGCCCATCATCGACATCTCAAACTTTTGAGTCATTACCCTGCTAAACTCTTCACAAGACTTTTGGTTAGTAGAACCAAATATTATGTCATCGACATAAATTTGGCACACAAATAAGTCACCATCACACGTCTTAGTGAATAAAGTTGGATCGGCTTTCCCAACCTTGAAAGCACTAGCAATTAAAAAGTCTCTAAGGCATTCATGCCATGCTCTTGGGGCTTGCTTAAGTCCATAGAGCGCCTTAGAGAGCTTACACACGTGGTCGAGGTACCGTTCATCCTCAAAGCCAGGGGGTTGCTCTACGTACACCTCCTCCTTGATTGGCCCATTGAGGAAGGCGCTCTTCACATACATTTGGAACAACCTAAAAGAATGGTAAGCGGCATAGGCTAACAATATGCGAATTGACTCTAGCCTAGCCACAGGAGCAAAAGTCTCCTCAAAGTCCAAACCTGTGACTTGGGCATAACCTTTTGCCACAAGTCGAGCCTTGTTCCTTGTCACCACCCCATGCTCGTCTTGCTTGTTGCGGAACACCCACTTGGTTCCCACAACGTTTTGCTTTGGACGTGGCACTAGTGTCCAAACTTCATTTCTTTTGAAATTGTTGAGCTCCTCCTGCATGGCCAACACCCAATCCGGATCTAGCAAGGCCTCTTCTACCCTGGAAGGCTCAATAGAAGAGACAAAAGAGTAATGCTCACAAAAATTAACTAATCTAGAGCGAGTAGTTACTCCCTTGCTAATATCACCCAATATTTGGTCGACGGGATGATTCCTTTGAATGGTCGCTCAAACTTGAGTCGGAGGGACTTGAGGTGCTTCTTCCTCCAAAGCATGATCATCTTGTGCTCCCCCTTGATCACGCGCCTCTTCTTGATGAACTTGTTCATCGTCTTGAGTAGGGGATTGCACCATTGTTGAGGAAGAAGGTTGATCTTGCTCCTTTTGTTCCTGTGGTCGCACATCTCCAATTGCCATGGTGCGTATGGCGGCCGTTGGAACATCTTCTTTATCTACATCATCAAGATCAACAATTTGCTCTCTTGGAGAGCCATTAGTCTCATCAAATACAACGTCGTTGGAGACTTCAACCAAACCTGATGATTTGTTGAAGACCCTATACGCTTTTGTATTTGAGTCATAACCTAACAAAAACCCTTCTACAACTTTGGGAGCAAATTTAGAATTCCTACCTTTCTTCACTAGAATGTAGAATTTACTCCCAAATACACGAAAGTATGAAACATTGGGTTTGTTACCGGTTAGAAGCTCATATGAAGTCTTCTTGAGGAGGCGATGAAGGTAGACCCGGTTTATGGCGTGGCAAGCCGTGTTCACGGCTTCCGACCAAAACCACTCGGGCGTCTTGAACTCTCCAAGCATCGTCCTCGCCATGTCTATGAGTGTCCTGTTCTTCCTCTCTACCACACCATTTTGCTGTGGTGTGTAGGGAGCGGAGAACTCATGCTTGATTCCTTCCTCCTCAAGATACTCCTCCACTTGAAGGTTCTTGAACTCAGACCCGTTATCGCTCCTTATCTTCTTCACCTTGAGCTCAAACTCATTTTGAGCTCTCCTTAGGAAGCGCTTGAGGGTCCCTTGGGTTTCAGATTTATCCTGCAAAAAGAATACCCAAGTGAAGCAGGAAAAATCATCAATGATTACTAAACCATACTTACTTCCCCCGATGCTAAGGTAGGCGACGGGTCCGAAGAGGTCCATATGCAGCAGCTCCAGGGGTCTTGATGTGGTCATCACGTTCTTGCTGTGATGAGCATTTCCCACTTGTTTACCTGCTTGACAAGCTGCACAAGGTCTATCTTTTTCGAAAGTCACATTTGTTAGTCCTAACACATGTTTTCCCTTTAGAAGTTTGTGAAGGTTCTTCATCCCCACATGTGCTAAACGGCAATGCCACAGTCAGCCCATGCTAGTCTTAGCTATTAAGCATGCATCTAGACCAGCCTCCTCTTTTGCAAAATCAACTAAGTAGAGTTTGTCGTCTAGTACACCCTTAAAAGCCAATGAACCATCACTTCTTCTAAAGACAGACACATCTACATTTGTGAATAAGCAATTATAACCCATATTACACAGTTGACTAACAGACAACAAGTTATACCCGAGCGACTCAACTAAAAACACATTAGAAATGGAGTGCTCGGATGAAATAGCAATCTTTCCTAGCACTTTCACCTTGCCTTGATTCCCGTCACCGAATATGATTGAATCTTGGGAATCTTTGTTCTTGACGTAGGAGGTGAACATCTCCTTCTCCCCTGTCATGTGGTTTGTGCATCCGCTGTCGATAATCCAGCTTGAGACCCCGGATGCATAAACCTGCAAGGCAATTTAGGCTTGGGTTTTAGGTACCCAACTCTTGTTGAGTCCTACAAGGTTAGTAACAATGGTTTTAGGGACCCAAATGCAAGTTTTATCTCCCTTGCATTTTGCCCCTAATTTCCTAGCAATCACCTTTTTATCTTTTCTACAAATTGCAAAGGAAGCATTGCAAGCATAATAAATTGTAGAAGGTTCATTTACTATTTTTCTAGGAACATGTGCAATATTTCTCCTAGGCATGTGATGAATGACATTTTTCCTAGGCATATCTCTACCATGCACATAGGAAGAACTTGAAGCAAACATTGCATTTGAATCATAAGCATTATAACTCCTATCATGATGGACATTTCTAGAAAATTTCCTATCATAAATAAATGCATGATTCTTTGGAGCACTATTAGCCATAGGGGTCTTCCCTTTCTCCTTGGTGGATATGGGAGTCTTATGACTTGTTAAGTTCTTGGCTTCCCTCTTAAAGCCAAGCTCATCCTTAATTGAGGGGTGTCTACCAATAGTGTAGGCATCCCTTGCAAATTTTAGTTTGTCAAATTCATTCTTGCTAGTCTTAAGTTGGGCATTAAGACTAGCCACTTCATCATTTAATTTGGAAATGGAAATTAAGTGTTCGCTACAAGCATCAACATTAACATCCTTACTCCTATTGCAACTCACAACATATTCTACACAAGAGGTTGATTTATTAGCTATTTCTAATTTAGCATTCAAGTCATCATTGATACTCTTTAAGCTCAAAATTGATTCATGGCATGTAGACAATTCACATAAAAGCATTTCATTTCTTTTAACTTCTAAAGCAAGAGAATTTTGTGCACTTACAAATTTATCATGCTCTTCATATAAAAGATCTTCTTGCTTTTCTAAAAGTCTATTCTTCTCATTCAAGGCATCAATCAATTCATTGATCTTATCAATTTTTGTTCTATCTAATCCTTTGAATAAACATGCATAGTCTATTTCATCATCACTAGATTCATCATCACTTGAAGAAGCATACGTAGTACTATTTCGAGTACTTACCTTCTTCTCCTTTGCCATAAGGCATGTGTGATGCTCGTTGGGGAAGAGGGACGATTTGTTGAAGGCCGAGGCGGCGAGTCCTTCATTGTCGGAGTCAGACGATGAACAATCCGAGTCCCACTCCTTTCCAAGGTGTGCCTCGCCCTTAGCCTTCTTGTAGGTCTTCTTCTTTTCCCTCTTCTTCTCTTGATTCTGGTCACTATCATTATCGGGGCAATTAGTAATAAAATGACCAATCTTACCACACTTGAAACACGAGCGCTTTCCATTCGTCTTGCTCTTGTTGCGATGCTCCTTGCGACCTTTGAGCGCCGTCTTGAAACGCTTGATGATGAGGGCCATTTCTTCTTCGTTAAGCCCAGCCGCCTCAACTTGCGCCACCTTGCTAGGTAGCGCCTCCCTGCTCCTTGTTGCTTTGAGAGCAACAGTTTGAGGCTCGTGGATTGGGCCATTCAACGCATCATCAACGTATCTTGCCTCCTTGATCATCATCCGCCCGCTTACAAACTTTCCAAGTATTTCTTCGGGCGTCATCTTGGTGTACCTAGGATTCTCACGAATAGAGTTAACAAGATGAGGATCAAGGATGGTGAAAGACCTTAGAATGAGTCGGACGACGTCGTGGTCCGTCCGTCGCGTGCTTCCATAGCTCCTTATTTTGTTGATGAGGGTCTTGAGCCTGTTGTACGTTTGGGTTGGCTCCTCTCCCCTGATCATCGCGAACCTTCCTAGTTCGCCTTCCACCAATTCCATCTTGGTGAGCATGGTGACGTCGTTCCCCTCATGTGAGATCTTGAGGGTGTCCCAGATCTACTTGGCATTGTCCAGGCCGCTCACCTTATTGTATTCTTCCCTACACAAAGATGCTAAAAGAACAATAGTAACTTGTGCATTCTTATGGATTTGTTCATTGATAAACATAGAATTAAACGAACTATCAAATTGCATTCCGTTTTCTACTATCTTCCATATACTTGGATGAAGAGAGGATAAATGACTACGCATTTTGTGACTCCAAAATCCGTAGTCCTCTCCATCAAAGTGAGGAGGTTTACCCAGTGGAATAGAAAGCAGATGGGCATTGGAGTTATGCGGAATACGAGAGTAATCGAAAGAAAAGTTCGAGTTAACCGTTTTCTTTTTCTCCTCGTATTTGTCGTCCTTTTGAGAAGAGGAAGATTCATCGCTGTCGTAGTAGACAGCCTTCCTGATGCGCCTCTTCTTCTTCCCGTCTTTCTTCTTTTGACTCGAGCCGGAGTCATTGACTTTGTCATCCCTTGCCTCGTTGAAGATGGACTCCTTCTCATTGTCGTTGACCACCATCCCCTTTCCCTTAGGATCCATCTCTTCGGGCGATTAGTCCCTTTCTTGAAGAGAACGACTCTGATACCAATTGAGAGCACCTAGAGGGGGGGGGGGTGAATAGGTGATCCTGTAAAAACTTAAAACTTCACGCCACAAACTTGTTTAAGTGTTAGAACAATAAAGCCAAGTGGCTAGAGAGGAGTTCTAGTGAAACACAATAACCACAAAGATATCAACACAGAGAGGCACAGTGGTTTATCCCGTGGTTCGGCCAAGTTCAACACTTGCCTACTCCACGTTGTGGCGTCCCAACGGACGAGGGTTGCAATCAACCCCTCTCAAGTGATCCAGAGATCCACTTGAATACCACGGTGTTTCTTTTCCTTTCACTATATCCCGTTTGCGAGGAATCTCCACAACTTGGAGTCTCACGCCCTTACAAAAGATGATCACAAAAGAACACGGAAGTAAGGATGGGATGAGCAACACACACAAGTCCACAGCAAATACGCACACACACGGCCAAGACTTGAGCTCAAATGAATATCTCAAAGTTCTCACTAGAACGGAGCTCAAATCACTAAGAATGTCAAACGAGTGCGCAAAGACGAAGTGTGAATGATCAAGAATGCTCAAAGTGTGCTTGGTGTCTTCCTCCATGCGCCTAGGGGTCCCTTTTATAGCCCCAAGACAGCTAGGAGCCGTTGAGAGCATTCCAGGAAGGCAATTCTTGCCTTCTGTCGACTGGCGCACCGGACAGTCCGGTGCACCACCGGACAAGCATTGTTCACTGTCCGGTGCGGATTTCTTTCCTATTCTAGCGCAGCCGACCGTTGAAGTTTTGGAGCCGTTGGCGCACTGGACACTGTCCGGTGCACACCGGACAGTCCGGTGCCCCCTTCAGACCGTTGGCTCGGCCACGCATCACGCGCGGATTGCGCGGCCGACCGTTGGCTCACCGGATAGTTCGGTGCACACCGGACAGTCCGGTGAATTTTTGTCGTACGCCGCCGACGAATTCCCGAGAGCGGCCTTTTCGCCAGAGCCAGCCTGGCGCACCGGACACTGTGCGGTGCACCACCGGACAGTCCGGTGCACCCAGACTGAGCAGAGTCTTGGCTGCTCGAGCCAAGTCTTTTCCAATTGTCTTTTCTCTGATTCTAGCACTTAGACAAATATGTTAGTACACAAAAACCAATGTACTAAGTCTAGAATCATACCTTTGTATTGATTTGCACTTTGTCCACCCTTCGGCATATACTTACTCCCTTAATATGTGTTGGGCACTTAATCACCAAAATCTTATTGAAATGGCCCAAGGGCACATTTCCCTTTCAGACACACATCCCCAATGGACATGTTCCTTAGCTTGACGCACGGAGCCTCTTCATCACCTATCTCATCAAGATCAACTTGCTCTACTTGAGAGCCGTTAGTCTCATCAAACATAATGTCACAAGAAACTTCAACTAGTCCAGAGGACTTGTTAAAGACTCTATATGCCCTTGTGTTTGAATCATATCCTAGTAAAAAGCCTTCTACAGCCTTAGGAGCAAATTTAGATTTTCTACCTCTTTTAACAAGAATAAAGCATTTGCTACCAAAGACTCTAAAATATGAAACATTGGGCTTTTTACCGGTTAGGAGTTCGTATGATGTCTTCTTGAGGATTCGGTGGAGATACAACCGGTTGATGGCGTAGCAAGCGATGTTGACCGCCTCGGCCCAAAACCGATCTGAAGTCTTGTACTCATCAAGCATGGTTCTTGCCATATCCAATAGAGTTCGATTCTTCCTCTCCACTACACCATTTTGTTGTGGCGTGTAGGGAGAAGAGAACTCATGCTTGATGCCCTCCTTCTCAAGGAAGCCTTCGATTTGAGAGTTCTTGAACTCTGTCCCGTTGTCGCTTCTTATTTTCTTGATCCTTAAGCCGAACTCGTTTTGAGCTCGTCTCAAGAATCCCTTTAAGGTCTCTTGGGTATGAGATTTTTCCTGCAAAAAGAACACCCAAGTGAAGCGAGAATAGTCATCCACAATAACTAGACAGTACTTACTCCCGCCGATGCTTATGTAAGCAATAGGGTCGAATAGATCCATGTGTAGGAGCTCGAGTGGCCTGTCAGTCGTCATGATGTTCTTGTGTGGATGATGAATACCAACTTGCTTCCCTGCCTGACATGCGCTACAAATCCCGTCTTTCTCAAAATGAACATCTGTTAGTCCCAAAATGTGTTCTCCCTTTAGGAGCTTGTGAAGATTCTTCATTCCAACATGTGCTAGTCGGCGATGCTAGAGCCAGCCCATGTTAGTCTTAGCAATTAAGCAAGTGTCGAGTTCAGCTCTATCAAAATCTACTAAGTATAGCTGACCCTCTAACACTCCCTTAAATGCTATTGAATCATCACATCTTCTAAAGACAGTAACACCTGTATCCGTAAAAAGACAGTTGTAACCCATTTTACATAATTGCGAAACTGAAAGCAAGTTATAATCTAAATAATCTACAAGAAAAACATTGGAAATGGAATGGTCAGGAGATATAGCAATTTTACCCAATCCTTTGACCAAACCTTGATTTCCATCCCCGAATGTGATCGTTCTTTGGGGATCTTGGTTTTTCTCGTAGGAGGAGAACATCTTCTTCTCCCCTGTCATATGGTTTGTGCACCCGCTATCGATGATCCAACTTGAGCCCCCGGATGCATAAACCTACAAAACAAATTTAGTTCTTGATTTTAGGTACCCAAACAGTTTTGGGTCCTTTGACATTAGATACAAGAACTTTGGGTACCCAAACACAAGTCTTGGTGCCCTTGTGTTTGCCCCCAACATACTTGGCAACTACTTTGCCTGATTTGTTAGTTAAAACATAAGATGCATCGAAAGTTTTAAATGAAATGTTAGAATCATTTGATGCAATAGGAGTTTTCTTCTTAGGCAATTTTGCACGGTTTGATTGCCTAGAGCTAGATGTCTCACCCTTATACATAAAAGCATGATTAGGGCCAGAGTGAGACTTCCTAGAGTGAATTCTCCTAATTTTGTGCTCGGGATAACTGGCAGGGTACAAAATGTAACCCTCGTTATCCTGAGGCATGGGAGCCTTGCCCTTAACAAAGTTAGACAATCTTTTAGGAGGGGCATTAAGTTTGACATTGTCCCCCTTTTGGAAACCAATGTCATCCTTGATGCCAGGGCGTCTCCCACTATAGAGCATGCTTCTAGCAAATTTAATTTTTTCATTTTCTAAGTCATGCTCGACAATTTTAGCATCTAATTTTGTTATATGATCATTTTATTGTTTAATTAAAGCCATGTGATCATGAATAGCATCAATGTTAACATCTCTACACCTAGTGCAAATAGTAACATGCTCAATGGTAGATGTAGAGAGTTTGCAAGAATTAAGTTCAACAATCTTAGAACGCAAAATATCATTGTTATCTCTAAGATCGGAAATGGAAGCATTGCAAACATCTAATTCTTTAGCCTTAGCAGTTAGTTTTTCATTATCATTTCTAAGTCTAGCAAGAGAAACGTTTAATTCTTCAATCTTAGCAAGTAATTTAACATTATCATCTCTAAGATTGGGAATTGAAGCATCACAAACATTTGAATCAACCTTAGCAATTAAACTAGCATTCTCATTTCTAAGGTTGGCAATAATATCATGGCATGTGCTTAGCTCACTAGATAGTTTTTCACATTTTTCTATTTCTAGAGCGTAAGCATTTTTAACCTTAACATGCTTCTTATTTTCCTTAATTAGGAAGTCCTCTTGGGAGTCCAAGAGTTCATCCTTCTCATGAATAGCACTAATTAATTCATTCAATTTTTCTTTTTGTTGCATGTTTAGGTTGGCAAAAAGGATGCGTAAATTATCCTCCTCATCACTACAATTATCCTCGTCACTAGAGGTTGCATATTTAGTGGAGGATCTTGATTTTACCTTCTTCCTTTTGTCGTCCTTTGCCATGAGGCACTTGTGGCCGACGTTGGGGAAGAGTAGGCCCTTGGTGACGGCGATGTTGGCGGCGTCCTCGTCGGAGGAGGAGTCGGTGGAGCTCTCGTCGGAGTCCCATTCGCGGCACACATGGGCATCGCCGCCCCTCTTCTTGTGGTACCTCTTCTTTTCTCTCCTCTTTCCCTTCTTGTCGTCGCCCCTGTCACTATCACTAGATAATGGACATTTAGCAATGAAATGACCGGGCTTACCACACTTGTAGCAAACTTTCTTGGTGTGGGGCTTGTAATCTTTCCCCCTCCTTTGCTTGAGGATTTGGCGGAAGCTTTTGATGATGAGCGCCATCTCCTCATTGTCGAGCTTAGAGGCGTCGATGGGTTGTCCACTTGATGTAGACTCCTCCTTTTTCTCCTCTGTTGCCTTGAATGCGACCGGTTGTGCTTCGGGCGTGGAGGGGCCATCTAGCTCGATGATTTTCTTTGAGCCTTTGATCATCAACTCAAAGCTCACAAAATTTCCTATCACTTCCTTGGGAGACATTAGTGTATATCTAGGATTACCACGAATTAATTGAACTTGCGTAGGGTTAAGAAAAACAAGTGATCTAAGAATAACCTTGACCATTTCATGGTCATCCCATTTTGTGCTCCCGAGGTTGCGCACTTGGTTCACCAAGGTCTTCAAGCGGTTGTACATGGCTTGAGGGTCCTCGCCTTGGTTGAGTTGGAACCGACCGAGCTCCCCCTCGATTGTCTCCCGCTTGGTGATTTTGGTCACCTCATCTCCTTCGTGCGCGGTCTTGAGTACGTCTCAAATCTCCCTGGCGCTCTTTAGTCCTTGCACCTTGTTATACTCCTCTCGACTTAGAGAGGCGAGGAGTATAGTGGTGGCTTGGGAGTTGAAGTGTCGGATTTGGGCGACCTCGTCCGAATCATAGTCTTCCTCCCCCGGTGATGGGACCTGTACTCCAATCTCAACAACATCCCAAATGCTAGTGTGGAGTGAGGTTAGATGAAGCCTCATTTTATCACTCCACATATTGTAATCTTCACCATCAAACATAGGTGGTTTGCCTAATGGGACGGAAAGTAAAGGAGTACGTTTGGAAATGCGAGGGTAACGTAGGGGAATCTTACTAAACTTCTTGCGCTCATGGCGCTTAGAAGTTACGGACGGCGTGTCGGAGCCGGAGGTGGATGGCGACGAAGAGTCGGTCTCGTAGTAGACCACCTTCCTCATCTTCTTCTTTTTGTCACCGCTCCGACCCGACTTGTTGTGTGAAGGGGATCCCTTCACCTTGTTGGCGGACTCCCCGGATGGAGCCTTCCCATGGCTTGTGGCGGGCTTCTCGCCGGTCTCGATCTCCCTCTTGGCGGATGCTCCCGACATCACTTCGAGCGGTTAGGCTCTAATGAAGCACCGTGCTCCGATACCAATTGAAAGTCGCCTAGAGGGGGGTGAATAGAGCGAATCTGAAATTTATAAACTTAAGCACAACTACAAGCCGGGTTAGCGTTAGAAATATAAACGGGTCCGAGAGAGAGGGTGAAAACAAATCACGGGTAAAATAAAGAGTGAGACACAATGATTTGTTTTATCGAGGTTCGGTTCTTGCAAACCTACTCCCCGTTGAGGTGGTCACGAAGACCGGGTCTCTTTCAACCCTTTCCCTCTCTCAAACGATCACTTGGACCGAGTGAGCTTCTCTTCTCAATCAAACGGAACACAAAGTTCCTGCAAGGACCACCACACAATTGGTGTCTCTTGCCTCGATTACAATTGTGTTTGATCACAAGAAAGAATGAGAAAGAAAAGAAGCAATCCAAGTGCAAGAGCTCAAATGAACACAAATGTCGCTCTCTCTAGTCACTATTTGATCTGGAGTGATTCCAGACTTGGGAGAGGATTTGATCTCTTTGGTTGTGTCTAGAATTGAATGCTATAGCTCTTGTAATGTATTGAAGGTGGAAAACTTGGATGCCATTGAATGTGGGGTGGTTGGGGTATTTATAGCCCCAACCACCAAAATGTGGCTGTTGGAAGGCTGCTGTCGCATGGCGCACCGGACAGTCCGGTGCGCCAGCCACGTCAGTCGGCCGTTGGGTTCTGACCGTTGGAGCTCTGACTGGTGGGGCCTCTAGGCTGTCCGGTGCACCAACTGCGCGTGCTCTGACTCTGGCGCGCACTGTAGCGTATTGAATGCGGTTGCAGTCGACCGTTGGCGCGAAGTAGTCGTTGCTCCGCTGGCACACCGGACAGTCCGGTGAATTATAGCGGAGCGGCCTCCCATTTTCCCGAAGGTGGCAAGTTCATCGTCGAGTGCCCTGGTGCACCGGACACTGTCCGGTGGCGCACCGGACAGTCCGGTGCACCAGACCAGAGTGCCTTTGGGATGTCTTTAGCTCTCTTAATTTGAACCCTTCTTTGGTCTTTTTATTGGCTTATTGTGAACCTTTGGCACCTGCAAAACTTATAGACTAGAGCAAACTAGTTAGTCCAATTATTTGTGTTGGGCAATTCAACCACCAAAATCAATTAGGAAAAAGGTGTAAGCCTAATTCCCTTTCAGAGCAAACGGAGGAAGGAGTTGAAATAGACTCCAAGCCCAGGTGTGGCTAACTCCAACGAGGACTAGGCAAGCATTTCAGGCTTGGCCGAACCTCGGGATAAATCTCTGTGTCCGTGTGCTCTGCTCTGTGTTGTGTGTTGTTTCTCTATCTTATTTGTTGTTTATACTTGCACTTCAATATTTATATGTGGTATAAGCTGTCTTCGAAGTGCAGGGTATTTTAAGACAAGAACTTCAATTCCGCTGCAACCTACTCGAAGGGTCTTTCATTCCACTGCGATCCAGCCTTCGAGTAGAGTAAGAATTTCCAGTTATAAAGTGATAATTATTATTCGCCTATTCAGCCCCCTCTAGGCGACATCCAGATCCTGTTCTCGGGCATAGGGAACTTTTGATTGGTATCGGAGCTAGGCCTCTCCAGTGTGGGCTTAGCCGTCCGGAGATGATGATGTCGTCACAAGAGGTAATTGTAGAACTTCTTCTAGACGATGGTTCTAATTATAAATCTTGGTCTGTGTCTATTTATAATGCTTTCATGCATATTGATCCTGATTTGAGACAGATCTTCAGTAGAAGTATTTTCCCCTCTGATATTAGTAAAAAACCTTCTAATGCTGAACTAAGATGTCTATCTCTCAATCACCATGCTTGCAACATCTTAGTTGACTCTCTTTCTAGAGGTGCTTATTTTGCCATCATGAGTAGTGATAGTGATTTATTTGTTGATGCTCATGATCTATGGACTAGAATTAAAATAAAATATTCTGAGTCCAATTGTACTACTTCTACTCCCTATGTTGCTTGTGGTACTAACCTTTCAAAGGGAGAAGAAAAACGATGGCAACCAAATGATGAATCCACCTCACTAACAGGTTTGTCTTCCACTAGTTATAAATGTCTTATTGCTAACAATGATAGTGGAGACGAAAGCGATGATGAGGAGGAATATGAGGATGATAGCGAGGATGAGTCTTCACCACAAGGTACATTTTCCTGTATTGCTTCCACTGATAATAATGACAGGGAAAATGAGACCGTCGATGTGGAAGAAGAAGAGATTCGCCGGTTCTACACCCATCTCAACAAAGAAGACAAAGTGCTCTTGGGTAAGCTATTGAGGAGGAACAAGGAACAAGGCGAGATGCTTCTCAGGCTAGAGGAGACTCTCATCAAAACCAACGACAGCCTGGAGAAGATGACCAAAGAACATGAGGAGCTAAAGTGCTCTCATGATAATTTGGTCGAACGGTATGAATCTGTTTTATTTGAGCAAATAAAATAATCATGATGTATTATCTGATGTTGCTCAACTTAAAATTGAGAATTCTATGCTTAAGAGTCAAGTAGAAATGATAAATTTAGAAAAACTTGCTCTAAGTGAAAAATATGATATGATATCTTATTCTCATAATGAATTAGTTGATGACCATATCATGCTTGATGTTGCTCATGAGGTTGTAATTGCGAAATTAAATTCATGTGAACCTCATTCTTGCACACGTGCACATTTAGATAATGTATCACCATGTGCTAACCCCTGTTGCTCAAAAGAAAGCCAATTTTTGAATGAGCATCAAGCTGCAGGATCAAAAGAAAAGTTGCTCATCAATAAAGAAAGGAACAAAAAAGCAAAGCAACTAAGGAGAAGACGCATTGCTCAACCTCCTCAAGATATACACGGGCGCGTGGTGAAGAAGCTTGAGACGGGAGAAACCGCAGCAAGTGTTAAACTCCATAAGAAGGATGTTCCTAAAGCAATAAATGAAGAAATCAACATGAACAAGGAAAAAGGTAAAAATTCAATTAGTCATGTTGTTTGCACTGATCATCTCTGAAAGGGAATTAGGCTTACACCTAGTTCCTAAATAATTTTGGTGGTTGAATTGCCCAACACAAATAATTGGACTAACTAGTTTGCTCTAGTGTACAAGTTATACAGGTGCCAAAGGTTCACACTTAGCCAATAAAAATACCAAGTATTGGGTTCGACAAAAGAGCAAAGGGGCAACCGAAGGCACCTCTGGTCTGGCGCACCGGACTGTCCGGTGTGCCACCGGACATGTCCGGTGCACCAGAGGACTCCCACTCCGAACTGCTCACCTTCGGGAATTTCCAGAGGCAACTCCGCTATAATTCACCGGACTGTCCGGTGTACACCGGACATGTCCGGTGCTCCAAGGAAGAGCGGCCTCCGGAACTCGCCAGCCTCGGGAATTCACTTCAGCTGCTTCGCTAAAATTCACCGGACTGTCCGGTGTACACCGGACTGTCCGGTGCAACAGCGAGGCAACGGCTACTTCAGGCACCAACGGCTACCTGCGACGCAATAAATGCGCGCCAGCGCGCGCAGAGGTCAGGCACGCCCATGCTGGCGCACCGGACACTCTACAGTACATGTCTGGTGCGCCACCGGACATCCAGGCGGGCCCAGAAGTCAGAGCTCCAACGGTCGAATCCCAACGGTTTTGGTGACGTGGCTGTCGCACCGGACATGTCCGGTGTGCACCGAACTGTCCGGTGCGCCATCGAACAGACAGCCTTACCAAACGGCTAGTTTGGTGGTTGGGGCTATAAATACCCCCAACCACCCACCATTCATTGCATCCAAGTTTTCCACTTCCCAACTACTTACAAGAGCTCTAGCATTCAATTCTAGACACCCCAAAGAGATCAAATCCTCTCCAAATTCCACACAACGCCCTAGTGATTAGAGAGAGAGATTTGCTTGTGTTCTTTTGAGCTCTTGCGCTTGGATTGCTTTCTTCTTTCTTGATTCTTCATTGCGATCAAACTCACTTGTAATTGAGGCAAGAGACACCAATCTTGTGGTGGTCCTTGTGGGAACTTTGTGTTCCAAGTGACTGAGAAGAGAAAGCTCACTCGGTCTGAGGGACCATTTGAGAGAGGGTAAGGGTTGAAAGAGACCCGGCCTTTGTGGCCTCCTCAACGGGGAGTAGGTTTGAGAGAACCGAACCTCGGTAAAACAAATCCGCGTGTCTCACTTCATTATTCGCTTGCGATTTGTTTTGCGCCCTCTCTCGCGGACTCGATTATATTTCTAACGCTAACCCGGCTTGTAGTTGTGATTATTTTTGAGAATTTCAGTTTCGCCCTATTCACCCCCCCTCTAGGCGACTTTCAATTGGTATCAAAGCCCGGTGCTTCATTAGAGCCTAACCGCTCGAAGTAATGTCGGGAGATCACACCAAGAGGGAGATGGAGACCAGCGACAAGCCCACTACGAGCCAAGGGAGCACTTCATCGGAAGAGTCCCGCACCAAGAGGAAGGAGAAGAAGAAGGACTCCTCCAAACGGAAGGAGAAAAGATCTTCTTCCTCACACCACAAAGAGAAGAAGGAAAAATCTTCTTCCCACAAGTCGCATCGGAAAGGCGACAAGCACAAGAGGATGAGGAAGGTGGTCTACTACGAGACCGACACTTCATCAACGTCGTCCTCCGACTCCGATGCGCCGTCCGTAACTTCTAAGGGCCAAGAGCGCAAGAAGTTTAGTAAGATCCCCTTACACTATTCTCGTATATCTAGACATACTCCATTACTTTCCGTTCCATTAGGCAAACCGCCAACTTTTGATGGCGAAGATTATGCTAGGTGGAGTGATTTAATGAAATTTCATCTAACCTCACTCCACATAAGTATATGGAATGTTGTTGAGTTTGGAGCACAGGTACCATCCATAGGGGATGAGGATTATGATACGGACGAAGTGGCCCAAATCGAGCACTTCAACTCCCAAGCTACAACCATACTCCTCGCCTCTCTAAGCAAGGAGGAATACAACAAGGTGCAAGGGTTGAAGAATGCAAAGGAAATTTGGGACCTTCTCAAGACCGCGCACGAGGGTGATGAACTCACCAAGATCACCAAGCGAGAAACGATCGAGGGGGAGCTCGGTCGCTTTCGTCTTCGCCAAGGGGAGGAGCCACAAGATATGTACAATCGGCTCAAAACCTTGGTGAACCAAGTGCGCAACCTCGGGAGTAAGAAGTGGGATGACCACGAGGTGGTTAAGGTTATTCTAAGATCTCTTATTTTCCTTAACCCCACTCAAGTTCAATTAATTCGTGGTAATCCTAGATACACACTAATGACTCCCGAGGAAGTAATCGGGAATTTTGTGAGCTTTGAATGTATGATCAAGGGATCAAAGAAGATCAACGAGCTTGACGAACCCTCCATGTCCGAAGCACAACCAGTGGCATTTAAGGCGACGGAGGAGAAGAAGGAGGAGTCTACACCGAGTAGACAACCAATTGACGCCTCCAAGCTCGACAATGAGGAAATGGCTTTAATCATCAAAAGCTTTCGCCAAATCCTCAAGCAACGGAGGGGGAAGGACTACAAACCCCGCTCCAAGAAAGTGTGCTACAAATGTGGTAAGCCCGGTCATTTTATTGCAAAATGTCCTATATCTAGTGACAGTGACAGGGGCGACGACAAGAAGGGAAAGAGGAGAGAAAAGAAGAAGTACTACAAGAAGAAGGGCGGCGATGCCCATGTTTGCCGGGAGTGGGACTCCGACGAGAGCTCCACCGAGTCCTCTTCCGACGAGGACACCGCCAACATCGCCGTCACCAAGGGACTCCTCTTCCCCAACGTCGGCCACAAGTGCCTCATGGCAAAGGACGGCAAAAGGAAGAAGGTTAAACCTAAATCCTCCACTAAATATGAATCCTCTAGTGATGATAATGCTAGTGATGAGGAGAATAATTTGCGTACCCTTTTTGTCGATCTTAACATGCAACAAAAGGAAAAATTAAATGAATTGATTAGTGCTATTCATGAGAAGGATGATCTCTTGGACTCTCAAGAGGACTTCCTTATTAAGGAAAACAAAAAGCATGTTAAGGTTAAAAATGCTTATGCTCTAGAGGTAGAAAAATGTAACAAATTATCTAGTGAGCTAAGCACATGCCATGACACTATTGACAACCTTAGAAATGAAAATGCTAGATTAATTGCTAAGGTTGATTCTCATGTATGTGATGTCTCAATTCCAAATCTTAGAAATGATAATGATGATTTGCTTGCTAAGATTAAGGAATTGAATGATTCTCTTGATAGCCTTAGAGTAGAAAATGAAAATTTGATTGCTAAGGCTAAAGATTTTGATGTTTGCAATACTAATATTTCCGACCTTAGAACTAAGAATGATATGTTGCATGCTAAGGTTGTAGAACTAAAATCTTGCAAACCCTCTACATCTACCGTTGAGCACACTTCTATTTGTACTAGATGTAGAGATGTTGATATCAATGCTATTCATGATCACATGGCTTTAATTAAACAACAAAATGATCATATAGCATTATTAGATGCTAAAATTGCCGAGCATAACTTAGAGAATGAAAAGTTTAAATTTGCTAGAAGTATGCTCTATAATGGGAGACACCCTGGCATTAAGGATGGCATTGGCTTCCAAAGGGGAGACAATGTCAAACTTAATGCTCCCCCTAAGAATTTGTCTAACTTTGTTAAGGGCAAAGCTCCCATGCCTCAGGATAACGAGGGTTACATTTTGTACCCTGCCGGTTATCCCGAGAGCAAAATTAGGAGAACTCATTCTAGGAAGTCTTACTCTGGCCCTAATCATGCTTTTATGTATAAGGGTGAGACATCTAGCTCTAGGCAACCAACCCGTGCCAAGTTGCCTAAGAAGAAAACTCCTAATGCATCAAATGATCATAGCATTTCATTTAAGACTTTTGATGCATCTTATGTTTTGACTAACAAATCCGGCAAGGTAGTTGCCAAGTTTGTTGGGGGCAAACACAAGGGCTCCAAGACTTGTGTTTGGGTACCCAAAGTTCTTGTTTCTAATGCCAAAGGACCCAAAACCGTTTGGGTACCTAAAGTCAAGAACTAAAATTGTTTTGTAGGTTTATGCATCCGGTGGCTCAAGTTGGATACTCGACAGTGGGTGCACAAACCACATGACAGGGGAGAAGAAGATGTTCTCCTCATATGAGAAAAACCAAGATCCCCAACGAGCTATCACATTTGGGGATGGAAATCAAGGTTTGGTCAAAGGATTGGGTAAAATTGCTATATCACCTGACCATACTATTTCCAATGTTTTTCTTGTAGATTCTTTAGATTACAATTTGCTTTCTGTATCTCAATTATGTCAAATGGGCTACAACTGTCTCTTTACTGATGTAGGTGTCACTGTCTTTAGAAGAAGTGATGATTCAATAGCATTTAAGGGTGTGTTAGAGGGTCAGCTATACTTGGTAGATTTTGATAGAGCTGAACTCGACACATGCTTAATTGCTAAGACTAACATGGGTTGGCTCTGGCATCGCCGACTAGCCCACGTTGGGATGAAGAATCTTCATAAGCTTCTAAAGGGAGATCACATTTTGGGACTAACAAATGTTCATTTTCAGAAAGACAGGATTTGTAGCGCATGCCAAGCAGGAAAGCAAGTTGGCACTCATCATCCGCACAAGAACATTATGACAAGTGACAGGCCACTGGAGCTCCTACACATGGATTTATTCGGCCCGATCGCTTACATAAGCATCGGCGGAAGTAAGTACTGTCTAGTTATTGTGGATGATTATTCTCGCTTCACTTGGGTGTTCTTTTTGCAGGAAAAATCTCATACCCAAGAGACCTTAAAGGGATTCTTGAGACGAGCTCAAAATGAGTTCGGCTTAAGGATCAAGAAAATTAGAAGCGATAACGGGACGGAGTTCAAGAACTCTCAAATTGAAGGCTTCCTTGAGGAGGAGGGCATCAAGCATGAGTTCTCTTCTCCCTACACCCCACAACAAAATGGTGTAGTGGAGAGGAAGAATCGAACTCTTTTGGACATGGCGAGGACCATGCTTGATGAGTACAAGACACCGGATCGGTTTTGGGCCGAGGCGGTCAACACTGCCTGCTACGCCATCAACCGGTTATATCTACACCGAATCCTCAAGAAGACATCCTATGAACTCCTAACCGGTAAAAAGCCAAATATTTCTTATTTTAGAGTTTTTGGTAGCAAATGTTTTATTCTTGTTAAGAGAGGTAGAAAATCTAAATTTGCTCCTAAAACTGTAGAAGGCTTTTTACTAGGATATGACTCAAACACAAGGGCATATAGAGTCTTTAACAAGTCCTCAGGACTTGTTGAAGTTTCTTGTGACGTTGTGTTTGATGAGACTAACGGCTCTCAAGTAGAGCAAGTTGATCTTGATGAGATAGGTGAAGAACAGGCTCCGTGCATCGCGCTAAGGAACATGTCCATTGGGGATGTGTGTCCCAAGGAATCCGAAGAGCCTCCACATGCACAAGATCAACCATCCTCCTCCACGCAAGCATCTCCGCCAACTCAAAATGAGGACGAGGCTCAAGTTGATGAAGGAGAAGATCAAAGAGATGAGCCTCCTCAAGATGACGATAACGATCAAGGGGAGATGCAAATGATCAAGACAAGGAGGATGAACAACCAAGGCCGCCACACCCAAGAGTCCACCAAGCAATCCAACGAGATCACCCCGTCGACACCATCCTCGGCGACATTCATAAGGGGGTAACCACTCGATCTCGGATTGCACATTTTTGTGAGCATTACTCTTTTGTTTCCTCTACTGAGCCACATAGGGTAGAGGAAGCACTCCAAGATTCGGATTGGGTGATGGCAATGCAAGAGGAGCTCAACAACTTCACGAGGAACGAGGTATGGCATTTAGTTCCACGTCCTAATCAAAATGTTGTAGGAACCAAGTGGGTCTTCCGCAACAAGCAAGACGAGCATGGTGTGGTGACAAGGAACAAAGCTCGACTCGTGGCCAAGGGGTATTCACAAGTCGAAGGTTTGGATTTTGGTGAAACCTATGCACCCGTAGCTAGGCTTGAGTCAATTCGTATATTATTGGCCTATGCTACTTACCATGGCTTCAAGCTCTACCAAATGGACGTGAAGAGTGCCTTCCTCAATGGACCAATCAAGGAGGAGGTCTATGTTGAGCAACCTCCCGGCTTTGAAGATAGTGAGTACCCTAACCATGTCTATAGGCTCTCTAAGGCGCTTTATGGGCTAAAGCAAGCCCCAAGAGCATGGTATGAATGCCTTAGAGATTTCCTTATTGCTAATGGCTTCAAAGTCGGCAAGGCCGATCCTACGTTGTTCACTAAAACTCTTGACAATGATTTGTTTGTATGCCAAATTTATGTTGATGATATCATATTTGGGTCTACTAACGAATCTACATGTGAAGAATTTAGTAGGATCATGACACAGAAATTCGAGATGTCTATGATGGGGGAGTTGAAGTATTTTCTAGGATTCCAAGTCAAGCAACTCCAAGAGGGCACCTTCATTCACTAGTAAGAATGTGATCATCAGTGACGATTTTCTAGTGACGCTGGTGACTTCAGTCACAGATTGATACATTTCTATGACCAAATTGATAGCTTCGTCAACAATTACAAGGGACGAAGATTAGACTTGAATATTAAAGACGAAAATGAAAGGAACGTCATAGACGAAAATGAAAGGAACGTCACAGATTAATTTGGCTTGATCGGCTGACGTAATGCTGAAATAAATTGGTCACAGATGAGTTTTAGTAAAAAACGGCCCACGTGTACACACGGCGTGGGATCCTTGGCCTACATGGGCCGCAGTTTTTTGGGACACAGCCCCACCTGGCGACGCGGACCCGGCCCAGTACGAAGCGGCAGTTAGTTATTTGGCAAAAAAAAGGTGCGCCCGCGGAGCTTCGAACCAGGGACCTGCGGCTTGCGTTAAATCGTTGCTACCACCAGACTACGGACTTGTTCGTGTATATAAAGAAACTTCCCGTTTATTAATGTGTTCCCATCTGTCGTTATGTTAACAGGTTTTCCCAGCCGCCATTCTGCGATCACGCATGTTCTGTTTTTTCCTGCTGCGATCTGCGCTTGTGCGATCGGCCGTCAGGTTACGGCACACAACGACGCCGGCGTCTGTCGTCGTCCGCTTGATCGGCAACTGGGTAGCGTCGCAGCGAACGAGCGATCTTGTCGCCTGATCCATTGATCCAACTGTGTTGGAAGAACGGCGTCGTCTGCAAACAGCGAGGCAGAGAAGCTTCGGGCGCGGCAAAGCAGCGGCGTCTTGCGCATAGCTACGGCGGGCGTGGACAGAACAGCGGCAGGGCGGGGAGAAAAGACAAGGTTTGATGTGTTGTGTTTTTGACAATAAGGTTCTATGTGCGTTTGAATTTTATTTCATATATGCATGTGTTTGATGTGGTTTTCAATTTTGTTCAATGTAATCATAGTTATGGAGTTAATGCAAGTTTTAATTTATTGTCAAAATAGATGGATAGAAGATGGGTTTATGGGAAACAATTCACACCTGCATATGTGAAAGGAGTTGAAGAGTTCATGAATTTTGTTACTGAAAGATACCCAGAAGACACAGACATTCGTTGTCCGTGCGTGAATTGTCTTAATCAAAGGTTGCGACCTCAGAGTGAAGTAGAAACTCATATACACATTTATGGAATGTCAGCTACATACACGAGGTGGATTCATCATGGGGAGTCGGCAGATACAGAAGTTGAGGGTATAGAGGAGGATGTCGAAGGATATGATAATGACTTTGGGATAAATATGGATGTGGGCGATGATGTTTACGATGATGATCATGGAGTACCTGAGATGATCGGTGAACTGTTTGCAGCGGCAGAGGCTGATGGAGAAGAGCCAAGATTTGCAGGAGTTCTTGGAGATGCAAAGAAGGCACTTAGTCCGGGTTCTAGCCATTCAAAATTTTCTTTTATGGTGAGGATGTTGTATATGAAGTCTCGTTATCGAATCAGCAATACAGCATTTTCAGCAATGATGAAGCTGATGTCCGATGGATACCCTAATAGTGAGTTGCCAAAATCATATAATGAGGCCATGCAATATCTTAAAGAATTGGGCCTTGGATACGAAAACATCCATGTGTGCAAGAACAATTGTGTGTTGTTTCGGAATGTTAATGCTAAATTAAATGAGTGCCCAGTATGCACAGAGTCTAGATGGAAAGATGAAACTGGTTCGAAGCGGGTTCCACATAAGGTTTTGAGGCATTTTCCACTGTTGCCAAGGTTGAAAAGAATTTTTGCTTCAAAACAAACTTCAGAGGAAACACAATGGCACAAGAAAGTGAGGAAGCCAGTCGCCAATGTGATGAGCCATCCAGCTGATGGGGAAGCGTGGAAGGACTTTGACCGAAAGTACCCAGGTTTTGCAAATGATCCGAGGAACCTGAGGCTAGCCTTAGCTACCGATGGATTCAATCCATTTGGCAACATGAGTACCCAGTACAGTATGTGGCCAGTGCTTGTGACACCGCTTAATCTCCCACCATGGGAATGCGTGAATCCAACAAACTGCTTTATGTCTTTACTCATCCCAGGTCCAAGATGTCCAGGAAAGGATTTTGATTTGTTCCTTGAGCCCCTAATTGAAGAACTGCTGAAGCTATGGAAGGGTGTCAAGACATATGATGCATGTACTGGTAGGAAGTTCGACCTTCGTGCTGCTGTACTATGGTGTATACATGATTATCCAGCGCTGGCCACGTTATCTGGGCGAACAACAAAAGGGTATTATGCATGTATTTATTGCGACAAGAATCCGTTGTCTATGGCAATAAGGAACAAGTTATGCTACATTGGACATCGTCGTTACCTTAAAAGGACACATTCATGGCGGAATAGCTTGGATTTCAATGGTAAGCGTGAAAACAAAGTTGTGCCTGGCAGGTTCACTGTGGATGAGGTCCTACAAGAGCTAGAGAAGGTGAAAGATGTCAGACCAGGGAAGCAGGCTGACATTACTGGAAATAAAAGGAAGCGTAGTAGTGACGGTCCAAAGATTTATAGCCGGAAATCTGGGTTGTGGCAATTGCCATATTGGAAAGATTTGATGCTTCCACATAATCTCGATGTGATGCACATAGAGAAAAATGTATGTGAAAATATTCTTTGCACACTACTTAGTATACCAGGCAAGTCCAAGGACACACATAATGCAAGGCTAGATTTGTATGATATGGGCATAAGACCTGAACTGCACTTGCAACAAGATGGCAACTCGGCCTGCAGGGCTCCACCTGCTCCATATGTGTTGGGGAAGGATCAGAAAGTCGAGTTTTGCAAGTTCCTCATAGGTATCAAGTTTCCTGATGGATTTGCGGATAACCTAGCAAGATACATAAGTGAAGATGGTTCAAAGGTGGTTGGAAAACTGAAAACACATTCTTGCCACATACTCCTACAGAGAATCATAGCCGCTGGCCTTAGAGGACTGGTGAGGAAGGATGTATATGAAGCAATTGCAGAGCTGGGGACCTTCTTCAGGGAACTATGTAGTAGAAATCTACGGATAGATGTTGTGCAACGGCTAAAAGGAGATATTCCATTGATCCTATGCAAGCTTGAGAAAATATTTCCACCTGCCTTCTTTGATGTCATGGTGCACTTGAGTGTCCATCTTCCCGATGAGGCAATGCTTAGAGGACCTGTTCAGTATGGATGGATGTACCCAATAGAAAGGCGACTAGGCACTTTGAAAAATTTTGTAAGGAACAGGGCTAGGCCGGAAGGATCAATTGCTGAGGCATATATGGCAAGTGATACCTTAACATTTTGTTCTAGGTACATGAAGGATGTTGACACTAGATTTAACCAGGATGATGATAGTGGTACAGAGATGCCATTGCCTAATGACATGTCTGTTTTTAAGCATGGTGCTACTCTTGTTGGAGGTACTAAGACTGAGTACATTGATGATGCTACCATGAATAAGTTAGTTTGGTATGTGCTACATAATGCTGATGAAGTACAGGAATATTTGACGTAAGTTAGTTTGGTATGTGCTACATAATTTATGTTATGTTTATTAAATTTGAAAATATGCTTATGAATAAAGTATGCCATGCAGTCTGTACAGGGAGGAGCTATCGCAGCAAGGTGCACGTCCAAATGATGTTGATCGAATGGTTCAACAAGGATTTGCAAAGTGGTTTATGTCCCATGTAAGTCACTAAACTTTTATGTTATAGGTTTACTAAATTTTTGGGTATGCATATGTAATTGCTCAGCTGAGTAATTTTGTTGCAACAGGTTGAGAAGAAGCGTAATGAGAATCCAGAATTGGTTAGCGAAGGACTGTGGGCACTGTCATGTGGCCCAGCTCGGCGAGTTAAGACTAGTACAGCTTGCAAGATTAATGGAGTGCGGTTTAGCACAGTGGATCGTGAGAAGTTCATGCAGACACAAAATAGTGGTGTAATGACTGAAGGTGAACATAATGGGGAGAACATAGATTTTTATGGTGTCCTTAAAGAGGTAATTGAGTTACAATATAACTCGAATTATCAAGTTCGTCGGTCGGTGGTTGTATTTCGATGCGATTGGTACAACCAAGTAGGAAAGACTGTGGGCATTCGAGATGACAGCCATTTCAAATCCATCAATGTGCAGTCATTTTGGTACAAGTCCGATCCTTTTATCTTGGCAGACCAAGCGAAAAAGATATTTTACCTGCAAGACACAACTCCACAATGTAAAGATTTCCGAGTTGTGCAGAAATTTGAGCATAGGAATATTTATGATGTGGCTGAAAAATATGAGGGCAATAATGATGTGCATCAGGATGATTATTGTTCTGATACAGACCATATAGTGCAAGAAGGTGATGATAATCAGGTTCTGCACAATGTTGAAGGTGGAGAAGCCAGTCTAATTGAAGGCAATTTAGAGGAACTAATAAGAAAAAAGAAGGAAGCTGCTATTATTCTTGAAGATAGTGAGGATGAGGAGGAAGATGATACAATGTTTCAATATTTTAATGATGGTGGCGATGACAACAATGATGACATGTCCATAGAAGATGAAGATGAGGATTTCTAGTATTGATAGTTGATTTATGAAGTGTTCAGTTCAGATTAGTACGGATAGATGATACAATGTATTTTCTGTATTTTCAGAACTGAATGTGTGTCTGAAATACTGAGTTTGGGGTGAACTGAACTTGTGGTGAACTGAATGTGTATTCTGTATTTTCTGTATTTTTAGAACTGAACATCTGAAAATTTTCAGTTCATGTGATCTAAGCTGGGTTTATGGGAATCAATTTTCAGTTCATGTGATCTAAGCAAGTTTTAATTTATTGTCAAAATTTAAGCTGGGTTTTAATCTGAAAATGCAGAAGTCTGAACTGATCTCTGAAAATGAAATGACCATCTGGGCAGTTTAGAATCTAAACTTTGAACTGTGCAGTTTAGAATCTGATTGCTTTGAACTTTGAACTGGGCAGAGTTCTCAGATTGCTTGAACTGAACTGGGCAGATTGCTTGAACTGAACTTTGATCTGAGAATCTGATTGCTTGAACTGAACTGAACATCTGAAAATTCTCAGATTGCTTGAACTGAACTGGGCAGATTGCTTGAACTTTGAACTGGGCAGAGTTCTCAGATTGCTTAACTGAACTGGGCAGATTGCTTGAACTGAACTTTGATCTGAGAATCTGATTGCTTGAACTGAACTGAACATCTGAAAATTCTCAGATTGCTTGAACTGAACTGGGCAGATTGCTTGAACTTTGAACTGGGCAGAGTTCTCAGATTGCTTGAACTTTGAACTCTGAAGTGGGCACCAATCTGAACTGGGCAGCAGAGTTAACTCTGAACTGAACAATCTGAAAATGCAGACTCTGAACTGGGCGCTCGGTTACATCCTGGACAGAGAACAGTTTATGCTTAAATATAACTGCACTCTGTTACTAACGAACAAACGTGACTAGTCCAATGGTAACTCCTTGCTGCTGTGAACCCAGGCGTCTTGTGTTCGAGCTTTGGGATAGGTAGGTTTTTTTTTTGTTTTGTTTACATTTTTCAATCATTTTCGAATTTTTCTTTTATTTATTTACATGTATAGCACCCGTTTCTCCAAATCATTTCAACCTTTTTTTGGGGTGTTAATGGAGGTGTACCATGATGTTTTGTGCCGGTGCAATTTTTAGAACTAGTTTAACTATTAATGTAAGTATTTGTTATTTTACTAAAGAATAAGTGCTAAAAAATCTTAGGTAGCTAGAAAAATCTATAAACTTGCATGTACACTTCATTTTGGTGTACAATGTTGACAAAAACATGCAATTCGTTCTGACAAAGTGGTGACATACATCCTACAAAAATGCATACAGCCCTCATATAAGGCTAATTACTAAGTGAGACATGTTCATGCTTGTGATGGATCTATACTACCACTTTCTCCAAATCATTTTAAACTTTAATGGCATGTTTATTGAACCAACCTATGATGTTGTGTGCAGTTATGCATTTTTCAGACCTAGTTTACTAATTACTGTAATTATTTGTTGTATTTCGTAAAGATATTTGTTACAATATCATAGCCTAGCTAGAAAACTCTAAAAACTTGCATGGACCATTCATTTTGGTGTACAATGTTCACAAAATAGTTTCAACTCATTCGGACAAAGTGGTGACACACATCCTAAGAAAGGCATACATCTCTCATACAAGGCTAATTACTAAGTGAGAGATGTTCATGCTTGTGATGGATCAATACTACCACTTTCTCCAAACCATTTTAAACTTTAATGGCATGATTATTGAACCAACATATGATGTTGTGTGCAGTTATGCATTGTTCAGACCTAGTTTACTAATTACTGTAATTATTTGTTGTATTTCGTAAAGATATTTGTTACAATACCATAGCCTAGCTAGAAAACTCTAAAAACTTGCATGGACCATTCATTTTGGTGTACAATGTTCACAAAATAGTTTCAACTCATTCGGACAAAGTGGTGACACACATCCTAAGAAATGCATACATCTCTCATATAAGGCTAATTACTAAGTGAGAGATGCTATTGCAAGTGAGAGATGTATAGTACCACTATTGCAAAAATATTTCAAAATATTATAACATGATCATAAACCCAACTAATGTGTCCATGAATAGATAATTGCAAAAAAAAACATAGAGATAAATAAAAAACAAAGAATTAATATAAAATGGTATGCAAAACACAAAAAAAGTCTCCTTGCAGGCGCTTGAACCTTAGAGCTCGGCCTTATAGTTAGCAAGTCAAACCATTGGGCTATGCACGTGTTTTCGACATATACCCAGCGCTAGTATACTTAAACGCATTAGACTCCGCATTGCCAAACACATTGGGCGCCAAAAACATTTTCGCCGTCGTCACTAAAACATACTCCGCTCTCATCCTCTATCTCCCGCACTCTTATTTCTCCCCCACTCTTCTTTCTCCCCCACTTCTCCAAACCTAATCGCCGCCGCCGGGACACGACGGCTGTCGACGACCTGCCCCCTCGACCAGAAACCTCACCGCCGCCGCTGGGACACATCCGCCGTCGACGACCTGCCCCCTCGACCAGGTACCTCACAGCCGCCCCCTTACCTCTAATCGCGTCGATGAGCTGCGTCGGCGCCGACTTCACTCGCCGCATCCCGCTCTATCTCATTGCCATCCCCATTTCTCTCGCCCCTTCCACCTAACACGCCCCATCCACATTGCTCTCGCTAACCCCTAAACCCTAACATCGCTGGATTTGGGTCATCGCAGACGACCTTGATGGTGAACAAAAGGAGCACAGAAGTCAGAAAGGTCCAACCCCTAAACCCTAAGCATCGCTAGATTTAGTTTAATTATTCATTCGTTGTTATCAGAGATATTGTATATTGATTTATGTAATCATTGTGCACTCATACAGTTGTGTTTGGTTCCTTACATTGTGTTATATGCAGTCACATCCATGTTTTAGTAGAGAACTTATGTTTCTAGTACTGGTAGACAAGGTTCAAGAAAGCGCGATTAGGCGTGCGATTAGGCGCGGTTAAGCGCTGCGCAGAGGGTCAACGCATCGCTTACCTACTAAGCGGGCAATTAAGCGCTGGCCCTGCTTAATCGTGCCCATTCGGCATGTTTAAGGGAGTAGAGGAGGGAGAGGAAGAGGAGGAACACCTCCGGGGTCAATCCAGCAGGCAGCAAATCGACGGATCAACGAGAGAGAGAGAGAGCGGACGGACATACGATGGCTGCAGGCAGCAGATTGGTGAGAGAGAGGCGGAGCGGCTTCACGGTAGAGGTGAAGATCGCACGAGGGAGGAGAGGCTTCGGGAGAGGGAGCCGGAGAGCGTACGGCACGGAGGAGAGGTCATCACGGGAGAGGGGTTTTGCGTTGAGCCTCCTGGCAGGTGGGCCTAGTGGGTTGCAGACTCATGAAGAGAGGAGGTGGGGGTTAAGGGCTGCTGCAGGGTGGCCCAATATCATGTATTTTTTTTCTTTTTTTAACAAAAATGATTAAGCACGATTAATCACGCTTAAGCATTTTCACCACCATACCGCTCGCTCAGCGCTTAGTGCTTTCTTGAACCTTGCTGGTAGAAAGAGATGAGAATATCTTCACTTTTTTTGTTCATCAGCTTGTGTAAATCTACATCGCCTAATCAATGTACTAGCTAGTACTTTGAACATTGTTTAAGCCTGCATAAAGATTTCCACAACCAAACAGGGGAAACACTACAGTTACAGTGCAACCACAATTATGAACTTGCACAATCATAACCAAGCTTCATAATGACTGAATCTACACATCTTATCTATTTGCTTTTAGTCAAATCCTTCCCTGCAAATAGTAGTACCTCTTAGCTTTTAGTAAAATCCTTTACATTATCTAATACACACAGTATGCTTGTTCTTATCTATCTTGCAAGTAGTTCAACATGAGCGAACTGCTTATGAGAGAAGACGGGATAAACAAGTGGAGGAGAATATAAAGAAGATGCAAGATTTGGGTCTGAACAAATATACTTCTGTTCTAAATAATTCTGTCTCACCATCTGCATCAACAAAGGGGAAACATGCAGCAAACAAGATAAATACTAGTTCAGATTCGGATTCATATGTCTCTTTCTATCTCCTTGACGATGATGATCAAGGAGATACTGATGATGACAGTGAATATTATGAGCAGCCAAAACCCCTGGCAATGAAGGTGCTCCTTCTATCTTCAAAGTAGTGGATGCCAAATAGTTGCATTGCATTTCAATGTTTTTTATCTGGTGTTTAATATATGCTCATGCCTTTAGATTCATATTCTTTATTTCATACCTCTTAATTAATATATGGTCTTGCTTTTTAATGCACATGACTTTTTTTTTGTGGACAGTATCCTAGAAGAGGTAGAAACACAACCCTTGCTTCAAAGAAGAAGATAGACCCCAACATGGCTCCAGGCATTAGGTTCAGCAAGAGAGTGAGGGCAGGTGCACAACCAGAGGAGCAATCTTCAAAAAGGTTTCACTCTACAGAGACAGATGGCCACAATGTACAGGAACCAACAGATGGAAATGATCACATACCAAACAGCCCTACTACACCTGGACTTGCTGATCATTTCAGCAGAGCTGCAGAGGAAGCCATGGCATCTGCTGCTCATGACAGTACAGGTGATGCTGAAGGCAACAGCCGTACTACACCTGGACTTGCTGATCATTTCAGCAGAGCTGAAGAGGAAGCCATGGCATCTGCTGCTCATGACAGTACAGGTGATGCTCAAGCCAATGTAGCTAGAGATGAAGAAACTGAAGGCAAGTTCTATTTTTTCAGTCAAATAAGGCATCTCTTTTGCTGATTTGCATGAAACAAAACAATTTCATTATTCAATAAAAGCGAATTATATTTTGTAGCTCCTACACAGCGAGCACCAAGGAGACCCAGGGCAGCAACCAAGGGAAAACAACTGGACAGGATGACTAAAGTTATGCAAAGGAGACTGCCCATAGCTGTTGAGGAAGGCAAAAAAAGGCCACATGAACCTGTTCAAGCTGCCAAGTTTGCATCAGAGGCTGGCATCATTATTCGGGAAACCATGCCTATCCTAACTCGTTGGAAAGATTACAAGGACGACCAGAAATACTACAACAGCTTTGTGTCACAGCTAAATGTAAGTGCATTACTGATTCTATGGTTCACTTGTATACTGCTTAACCTGAATTGACTAACTATGGAATTGTCATATGCATAGGGGCGCTTGTCCGTTAACACTGAGGACAAGGCAACAAAGGAAGCTTGCACCGATATGCTACGCTCTGCGGTAAAAAACCAGCGTTATCGGCTCAAGCAGAAATACTTCAATGGTGTACCTGCAAATGAGATTAGCACAACTTCTCCTGTATCTTACATGACTGATGAATAGTGGAGGGCATTAGTTGCAAAGTGGTCTGATCCAAAGAACATGGTATGGGTATCTTGTCATATATTGTTCTTTCACTATACGTTTGCAAAGGATCTTCGCATATTGAACCTATGATCTAATCTGACATGTTCATTCTCTTGTAGGAAATAAGTGCAAAGAACAAGCAGAACCGCAGTCAAGTCAAGTTTCATCAGGCTACGGGTTCTCGCTGCTATGTGGCACACTTACATGCATATGTAAGTAACTATTACCTTGTACTACTACCTGCACTTGTGCACTCAACTTCTATTGCATTTGATCTGAGCAAACTTCGCTGTGATTGTTTATCCACGAAACAGAAGCAGAAGAGAAACCGAGAAGAACCCAGCTTAGACCAGACTGAAGAACTAGATGCGGTGGATGCCTTCAAGACCTGTCATACCAGCTCCAAACGTGGCCTGAGTGAACCGGCAAGAGAAGCACTTGTAAGTTCATTTGTTTTCTTTATTTAGTGTAATTTTTATGAGATCATATGAGGGAGGCTGGCTGTGGGTCGATGGAACGAAGGGGAGTGAGATCGATGAGTGAGATCGCTTGTCCCATCCCAGGGGAGTTCAGATCATAGTCTATTTTGTCTGCCATCAAATTTCTGAAATGAAAGTAAATATCATAGTCTATTTTTTGTAGGACCCGTGCACTAGAAATGTATAGGTTTTAGAGTCTTTGTTAAGCAAATCTGCCATAATTTGTAACTGTTTTCACATTATTTTTCATAGTCTATTTATAGAGTATTTCAAATGAATAGCTTTTAATTTGCCATCAAATGTATAGCTTTTAAGCAAATCTGCTATAATTTGTAACTGCTATAATCTGCTATAATTTGCCAACAAATGTATAGCTTTTAGAGTCTGTCAGTCTATTTTTCATAGTCTTTGTTAATGCCTTGTAGGACCCGTGCACTAGCAATGAAAGTCACTGTTTTCACATTATTGTCAGCATCTTCCTGTTGCTCATTAGCAATAACATGTAATTGTTTCTGTCCATGATATTTCAGTCTCATATGGAGGCTTTGAGGGCTGAACCTGTTGCTGAAGGTGAGATGCCAGCATCCAGTGTGCACCTTGTGTCGAAGGTGCTGTCCCAGAGCAGCTCACACCAATTCCTGAAAAGCGTCGGCATCAAAACATCGGCAACCTCCAAGGCTTCATCATCAAATCATAGTGAGCTTCGGGAACAACTTGCAGCTGAAGCGACGGCTGCTGTTCAAGGTGAACTCGACCAGCTCAGGAAGAAATGTGAAGAAGCTGAGGAACAGCAGGCGAGGACACAAAGGGAGTTGGAGGAGTACAAGAAGATAACAGAGAAGAACAGCAAGGAGATGGAGGAGACCAATGTGCTCATCAAGAAGCTCTTGTCCTTGCATGGTAACTCTTCTTCGACATGAGGGCTGCTAGTCAGAGCTGCTGTTTTTGGCCTGTTCTTTGACATGAGGGTACCCAAAAACTCTAGTTGCTCGTGGGTGTCAACTTTTGATTATATGCTGTTATGTTTGTGCAAACTCAACTGAAATGTGAACTCAAGTGGTGATGCTATGAACTGAGTTTAGTGTTGTCCACTTAGTTTGTATGCGCACTGGAATACTAGTTGTATTCATCTATGGAATATGGAATTGTGTGCTCATTCCTCTGTTCTAGTATATTTTGCAATTTCCAATAAAATTATTCTCTGCACATCTGTGACCAAACTGGTGGCATATAATAAAACATATGCCACGTCAGCTGCCACTGTACTAGCCACGTCAGCGTTACGTCAGCGCTGACGTCAGCTGCCACGTCACTAGCCACGTCAGCGCTGACGTCATACTCATCAGCACCTTCCAAACGGCTGGTAATGACCAAACCACGGCTCTATCTGTGACGATACCGTACCGTCACAGCAACCAAACGGCGTTAACAACGCCGTCAGTTTGCTCGGGCAGACGACGAATTATGACGGAAAAGTGTCTTCCTCTATGACCACAACTGATCGTCATAGCATGCATTCACTTCCATGACAACGCGCCTTTCGTCACAGAATGTATACACATCGATGACGAAACTGAGTAGTCCGTCACAACACAACAAATGTGACGCGACCCCTATGACCAAATCGAACTCGTCACAAATTCGTCACAAACCTTACTCTGTGACGATATATACACATGCAGTGACGCAATACGAACGTCATCGATGATAAGATCTCTACTAGTGATTAGCCAAACGAAGTACACTCAAGACATTCTAACCAAGTTTGGAATGAAGGATGCCAAGCCCATCAAGACACCCATGGGAACCAATGGGCATCTCGACCTCGACACGGGAGGTAAGTCTGTCGATCAAAAGGTATACCGGTCGATGATTGGTTCATTGCTTTATTTATGTGCATCTCGACCGGACATCATGCTTTCCGTATGCATGTGTGCAAGATTCCAATCCGACCCTAAGGAATCACACCTTACGGCCGTAAAACGAATCTTGAGATATTTGGCTTATACTCCTAAGTTTGGGCTTTGGTACCCTCGGGGATCCACATTTGATTTGATTGGTTATTCGGATGCCGATTGGGAGGGGTGTAAGATTAATAGGAAGAGCACATCAGGGACTTGTCAGTTCTTGGGAAGATCCTTGGTGTCTTGGGCTTCAAAGAAGCAAAATTCGGTCGCTCTTTCTACCGCCGAAGCTGAGTATATTGCCGCAGGCCATTGTTGCGCGCAATTGCTTTGGATGAGGCAAACCCTGCGGGACTATGGTTACAAATTAACCAAAGTTCCTCTTCTATGTGATAATGAGAGTGCAATCCGCATGGCGGATAATCCCGTTGAGCATAGCTGCACTAAGCACATAGCCATTCGGTATCATTTTCTCAGGGATCACCAACAAAAGGGGGATATCGAGATTTCATACATTAACACTAAAGATCAATTAGCCGATATCTTTACCAAGCCACTTGATGAACAATCCTTTACCAAACTTAGGCATGAGCTCAATATTCTTGATTCTAGGAACTTCTTTTGCTAATTTGCACACATAGCACACAAGTTTACCTTTGATCATATCTCTTTTATATATGCTATGACTAATGTGTTTTCAAGTGTATTTCAAACCAAGTCATAGGTATATTGAAAGGGAATTGGAGTCTTCGGCAAAGACAAAGGCTTCCACTCCACTCTACTACTCATCCTTCGCCGTCGCTCCGTATCACTCTCCGTCTTTGGTTTAATCTTCACTCATATGTTTTATTTACCAAAGGGGAGAAAATAGTTAGGAAAGGGCTTATATCTCACTCAAAGTATCCGTTTTTGGCGATTCATGCCAAAGGGGGAGAAAGTATGAGCCCAAAGCAAAAGGACCGCACCACCACCCTAATTTAATTTTAAAAATTAATGATTTTCAATTGGTAAATTTCAAATTGGTATCTCTTTGTGTTCTAAAGGGGGAGCAAGTAGTATTGTCAAAATTGATGTCTTAAAACCCTCTTGAACACTAAGAGGAGAATTTATTTGAGGGGGAGTTTTGTTTAGTCAAAGGAAAAGCATTTTAAGACAAAGGGAGAAAATTTCAAATTTGAAAATGCTTCGCAAAAATCTTATTCATTTACCTTTGACTATTTGCAAAAGAACTTTGAAAAGGATTTACAAAAAGAATTTGCAAAAACAAAACATGTGGTGCAAGCGTGGTCCAAAATGTTAAAAACGAAGAAACGATCCATGCATATCTTGTAAGTATTTATATTGGCTCAATTCCAAGCAACCTTTGCACTTACATTATGCAAACTAGTTCAATTATGCATTTTTACATTTGCTTTGGTTTGTGTTGGCATCAATCACCAAAAAGGGGGAGATTGAAAGGGAATTAGGCTTACACCTAGTTCCTAAATAATTTTGGTGGTTGAATTGCCCAACACAAATAATTGGACTAACTAGTTTGCTCTAGTGTACAAGTTATACAGGTGCCAAAGGTTCACACTTAGCCAATAAAAATACCAAGTATTGGGTTCGACAAAAGAGCAAAGGGACAACCGAAGGCACCTCTGGTCTGGCGCACCGGACTGTCCGGTGTGCCACCGGACATGTCCGGTGCACCAGAGGACTCCCACTCCGAACTGCTCACCTTCGGGAATTTCCAGAGGCAACTCCGCTATAATTCACCGGACTGTCCGGTGTACACCGGACATGTCCGGTGCTCCAAGGAAGAGCGGCCTCCGGAACTCGCCAGCCTCGGGAATTCACTTTAGCTGCTTCGCTAAAATTCACCGGACTGTCCGGTGTACACCGGACTGTCCGGTGCAACAGCGAGGCAACGGCTACTTCAGGCGCCAACGGCTACCTGCGACGCAATAAATGCGCGCCAGCGCGCGCAGAGGTCAGGCACGCCCATGCTGGCGCACCGGACACTCTACAGTACATGTCCGATGCGCCACCGGACATCCAGGCGGGCCCAGAAGTCAGAGCTCCAACGGTCGAATCCCAACGGTTTTGGTGACGTGGCTGTCGCACCGGACATGTCCGGTGTGCACCGGACTGTCCGGTGCGCCATCGAACAGACAGCCTTACCAAACGGCTAGTTTGGTGTTTGGGGCTATAAATACCCCCAACCACCCACCATTCATTGCATCCAAGTTTTCCACTTCCCAACTACTTACAAGAGCTCTAGCATTCAATTCTAGACACCCCAAAGAGATCAAATCCTCTCCAAATTCCACACAACGCCCTAGTGATTAGAGAGAGAGATTTGCTTGTGTTCTTTCGAGCTCTTGCGCTTGGATTGCTTTCTTCTTTCTTGATTCTTCATTGCGATCAAACTCACTTGTAATTGAGGCAAGAGACACCAATCTTGTGGTGGTCCTTGTGGGAACTTTGTGTTCCAAGTGACTGAGAAGAGAAAGCTCACTCGGTCCGAGGGACCGTTTGAGAGAGGGTAAGGGTTGAAAGAGACCCGGCCTTTGTGGCCTCCTCAACGGGGAGTAGGTTTGAGAGAACCAAACCTCGATAAAACAAATCCGCGTGTCTCACTTCATTATTCGCTTGCGATTTGTTTTGCGCCCTCTCTCGTGGACTTGATTATATTTCTAACGCTAACCCGGCTTGTAGTTGTGATTATTTTTGAGAATTTCAGTTTCGCCCTATTCACCCCCCTCTAGGCGACTTTCAATCTCTCTATGTCATCCAAGAGCAAAAAGGGAAGAGGAAAAAGGAGGTGCTTCAAGTGCAAGGAATTAGGTCACTTCATTGCATCTTGTCCACACAAAGACAAGGATGAAGGAATGAGGAGATGTTTTGGATGCAACGATAAGGACCATATGATCACTTCATGTCCGCTCATGAAGAATCAAAGACGTGCACCCTCCAAGATGACCCTCACTAAGAAAAAAGACAAACAACAAGTGTCATGTCAGGTTGAGCGACGCTTCTGCTACATGTGTGGTGAGCATGGTCATCTACCTAAGGTATGTAAGAAGGGTAAGGTTCCTAAGCAAGTAAATTTATCTCAGTCTTATTCGCTTAGGAGACCCAAATCATACACTTGTGCTAGATCAGTAATGCGATCACCTAGAACTAGCACAACTGCTATTTGGGTACCAAAGGCTCTTTTAGATGAACGTTATGGACCCATCCCGAGATGGGTACAAAACTGTGCCAACTAGACCATGTAGGTGCCTCGAGATGGACTGAAGATCTTGGGAGAGCTTAAGATGGTTAATTCAAACTCTATGCTTAAGCTGTCAATTTTATTGTCTATTTATTGGCCCAAGGTTGAATTATTGTGCAATACTAATCTCATGTTCATCTCGAGTTAAATAAGTTGTAGAGGTCCTTAATCATTATTGGTGAATCAAGCAAAGGACTTTGATGAGAATCTGCAACTCGCTCTCTAAAGGACGGTACCCGTGTATCTAAAGTGCATTATTTCCAATCAATATTGCTCTTAAGTTGGATTGTTGTGCTATACCTACCCTTGGAGTAGTTATGCTTTTGAGATTGCTTGTGTTGAATATATTTCAATTAATGATTCATGACTTCCAAGATCATAATCATGCTTGCTCAATCATGACTGTGTGGTTTATAGGTTATATCTCTTGAATCATTCAATGGGTAGCTTTTCATTTGATATATTTACCATGATTAACTCTCTTGGTGTATGTGGCTAAACCTGTATCTTTTTGTAAATCATGTTGTGTGGTTTTTAATGATTATGTATTAACCTATGTGCAAGCATGATAGTTTTGTTTAGTCCATTTCACATGATTACTTTGTCTTGGTACTCTGTGTATACCAAAATAATAAATCCATGTTGTGTCTCTAATGCACCCTCTCGAGCTATGAGGTGCATGAGCATAAGGAGCACTCAATTGGTGACAACAGGTGCTCTCACTCCACACTACCTAAAAAGAATAAATCTCATGACATTCAGGTAAAAGGCAAAGGTATGAAGGATGGAACTATGCAATTTCATTGAATATCTTGAAGTTTCGTTGATTGTGATCATAGCTATGTTATTGCCTTTCAATTGGTAGTATCTTGGCTGAGGTGCCTTATGCTTTAAAATGTTGTTTCCTTTGGTGTACCTAAGAAAATACTTCTTAATCATGGTGTGCTTAGACATTGTGCTTTATATGCATGATCTTGTCGTTTTTCAATTGGTATATGTGTTGCAATGATCATCATGTGTGAAGTGTGCCTACATTGCTTTTAAAATGTTATATATCTTGAGGCATGCATTGTTTCCACTAGTCATAAGTTGTATTATGTCATCTATTCAATTGGTATCTTTTTATGATGCAATTGATATATTATGCCTAGACCAAGGTATGTTGTGATCCCCTCTAGTTCTGAGGACACTAGAATGTGCAAGGTGCGAGTCATTCAAATACTTGACGCACAACTTTAGGGGGAGCAAACATAACTTGTGTCTTTTGATACTAACTATTTCTTGAGTCATCCTATATAGTCTCAAGGTGGAAAAGGGAAGATGAGCAAGAAATGGAGCAATCAGGACTTGGGTACCTCCACAACTCGAGTAATTGGTATCTAAAGTTGTGAGTAATTGCATATTTAAAGATTCCTCGTGCTCTATAATAGTTGGTGATCCTAGATGCTTATCTTTAAATATCATGGAGCTATGACAATGATTATCCTTTCAATTAGTAGCCTTGGTAGTGTGCTTCAATTGGTATCTTTTGGTAATCACTAGAATAGAAGCTTCATCTTGTGCCACAATACTATAACTTGTTCTAAGTTTGGTGTCTTAGCAACAAGAAAAGGTCAGGATAAAGGATCAGGCACAAGTGTGAAGGAGCTCCCTAGAGATAAAGCTTTCAAGATGGAAATCTTAAATTGATGACAAAAGCAACTCCGCCTACTTAGATGGAAAGAACACCATAACAATGGTAAAGGTACAAAAGGAGGTATTGACCTTTTTGCGTATTTGTACCTTAATTTTTCTCCAATGCTTGTGTTGCATATGTTTAATGTGTAAGGGGGAGTAATATTAGTGTGTTGCATTTTCCCTGCTTAATACCCTGTTGTCCCTTAACATCATCCTATGTTCTTGCTTGAATATGGTTTTGGTGTTTGATGTCAAAGGGGGAGAATTTGTGCATTAAAGCTTACCTCGACCTGAGAGGAAAGCTTATCTTAAGGGTGAAGATTAATTTTTTGTGTGCTAAAGGACTCAAAGGGGTTTCCTTGAGTTCCTTTGATCTTAAAGAAAAATGTGTTAGTTTGTTGATAATACTTATCATATGCTTCTTGTTGTATTATATGGTGATAATGCAAAATTAGTGCTTCCATTGATATGAATCAATTGGTATCTATTGTGTTTGTCCTGTAATAGATATTCATATGGTTCTGGTGCTTTAAATTGGTATCTTAATGGTGAATAGTGGTAGGTTTATATTCCTATGGTATATCCATTTAATTGGTGTTTAACTCTTATTATGTGCATTTGTGTGTTATACGCATCACGGTTTGATTCTTGACACAATGCATCCCACAGGTGCTAAGGTGTAGCAATGCTTCGAATTAGCCTAAGTATGTGCATTTTGGCATTTAAGGCCAAAGTTAAGATTTTAATGTAAGCACATATTTAGGGGGAGCATTCTATAAACTTAGAATTCAAAATTTGTGCTTTAAATCTTATTCTTGTGTAAGCTTTAATTGTGTTGCCATCAATCACCAAAGAGGGGGAGATTGAAAGCTCTCTTGTGGGTTTTGGTGTTTGGATGACAACCCAATTAAAGGACTAACAAGTGTGCTAAGTGTCGAACAGGTGCTTAATGCAAAGCTAACAGGGTTCAACACAAGTGAACAAGTGTGATGGTCCAAAGACTAATTTATCTATAGATAATGAACACTGCTTAAGTGAGACTCGCTGTGCGTAACTCAGAGACAACTGATCAAGCCAAGGATGGAGGCAAGAAGAGCTTCGAGGTACCGAGTGCACGGGAGAAGGTCAAGGAGACCAGGAACCCAAAGCAAGGGGTGAAGAAGAAGACTTGCAAAGTCAAGGTTGATCGAGCTAAGAGTTATGGTGCATCAAGGATCACTACATAAGGACATGACTTACAACCAATGAGGTAACATCTACAGTTATGTGATGTAAGTCATAAGGCTCAAGATCAAGCTCGAGAAATGAACAAGGGAGTTAGAGCTCAGATATGTCAATCTAGATCAAGTCAAGTTGACTTAATGGTTTAGAGTCCAACATCGACCTCAAACATGCCAAATTGGGTAAAACGATGAAAAAGGTTAAGTATGTAAGGTTTGAGTGTTTAACCATGTTGCATACACCTCTTACTACAAATTTGGTGCTTTGGTTTGCTCTCTAACTCTTTCTGTAGAGAAAGTACCATTCTAAGCTCTGCTGGAGGAGAAACAGAAAAGCTAGGAGAAGAACAAGAAAGATGTAAGTTTCTAAGACTAAATCAATTGGATTATACTCTAAATGTGTTTGTTTAAGTCTCAGGAAAATCCTCCCAAAAGTTGAAGTCAAACGGAGAAAGAACGGAGGAAAAATCACTTAGTGTGCTGTTGGCTGGTGCACAGGACAGTGAATAGTAGCTGTCCGGTGCACAGGACAGTGAATAGTAACTCTGTCCGGTGCACAGGACAATGAATAGTAACATGTCCGGTGCACAGGCCAGTGAATAGTAGCTGCGTCCGGTGCACAGGACAGTGAATGATAGTTGTGTCCGGTGCACAGGACAGTGAATAGTATCTGTGTCCCGGTGCACAGGGCAGTGAATAGTGACCTGTCCGGTGCACAGGACAGTGAATAGTAACCTGTCCGGTGCACCAACGGCTAGCTGTTCCAGAGAAGGAAACTGTCAATCAGATCCGTTACTGTTCACTGTCCGGTGCACCACCGGACAGTCCGGTGCACCACCGGACAGTCCGGTGCACCCGCAACCAGGGAAGACTGGGAGCTTCCAAATGAAGCTCTAACGGCTCCTAGGCCCTTTGGGGCTATAAAAGGGACCCCTAGGCGCCTCAAACAAGTACACAAGTGCAGTCAACAATTGTACACATCATTTGGATCAATTCTCTCTCTCCCTCTCGTGTATATCTCTCTAGTTTGTGTAGAGGCAAAGCTATAAGCCTTTAGAGAGTGGAGAAGTGCTGCTGAGAGCTAGAGCAAAGTCTTGAGCGCATTGTTACTCTGCCGGAGTGATGTCGAAGAAGACTGTAAGCAGCCACGACGTTGTTGTAACCAATATCAACATAGTGGAAGGCTCTATCTGTCATACTGACAGATCTGAGCAAACGGAAGAAGGAGTTGAAATAGACTCCAAGCCCAGGTGTGGCTAACTCCAACGAGGACTGGGCAAGCATTTCAGGCTTGGCCGAACCTCGGGATAAATCCCTGTGTCCGTGTGCTCTGCTCTGTGCTGTGTGTTGTTTCTCTATCTTATTTGTTGTTTATACTTGCACTTCAATATTTATATGTGGTATAAGCTGTCTTCGAAGTGCAGGGTATTTTAAGACAAGAACTTCAATTCTGCTGCAACCTACTCGAAGGGTCTTTCATTCCACTGCAATCCGGCCTTCGAGTAGAGTAAGAATTTTCAGTTATAAAGTGATAATTATTATTCGCCTATTCATCCCCCCTCTAGACGACATCTAGATCCTGTTTCCGGGCATAGGGAACTTTCAGCTGCCTAGATCGACGCCAACATAAATTTTGGATCGAGTGTGGGATCAACCATGGGTTGAAATAGAAACACACACCCACACCCCCGAAACTTGGGGTCAAGTGTGAGTTACACCACGGGTCAAAATCATCACACGTGCCCACATGGGTGATAGGTCAGGTACTCACGGAGTTTCGAGTTTATGGGTTAAACTAGTCAGTTGCTTGTGCTTTACTATGGTTGTTATATACTCAAATATAACTATTGTTTATTTCAAAACACTAAGTACGTGTGGTCTGTTGGTTAACCCAAAATCTCTGAAGCAGGTGAGTGTAGGTTTGAGTGCTTACTTTGCACTATTTTTTGCACGGTGTGGTGGATGTGTCTAGAGTGTGGAGGGTGAAGTTGTGGCACTAGATGCTTATATTAGATTTTTAATAGAGTAATATAGAAGTATAGATTACCAGATTACATGATATGCAAATATCGATTCCAAAGAATATGGGAAGCAGATATTGACGATGTAGGCCCAGGCTTCTAGTGGCTCCTCCCTCCAAGCAGCCCGCAAAACCTGGCTCCCCATGCCCAAGGCCCAACCAGACCTTATTCCCTCCCCTCCCCTCCCCTCCCTTTCTCCCCTGACTCCTGCTCTACTGGATCCTCCGCCTCCATCGCCTCTCGCGCCTCCATCGACCTCGGCGCCTCGTCCGTCCTGCTCCACCTCTTCTTACGCCGGTACGTGGCTATAGCTCAGTCGCTCCCACGGATCCATCTCCAGGACTCCAGCCCCTTGGCTCAGCTCATGCATTACTGAACGCAGTTGATAAACCATTCGCGTGCTATGCTAGATCCCTCCGGTGTCGCCCTCGAGCCACCTAACTGAAATATCGTCGTCGATGCGTGGGTCTGCTAGCAGATGGCGCGCCGGCCCCGCACTGACCCTCCCCCTATCCGGAGACCGCCACTGCCGTGTCCTGTCTCTTGTGTTGATCTCCACTTGTCGTCCTGTATGGGTAGCAGGCAGCTTGTTGATTCGACTGCGCGTCCAGCAGTAGCAGCTTCAAACAAGTACCTGTGTCCGTAGGAAAAGCAAACAGTTGATTCAACCGTCTGTTTGCAGACACCGCCGACAGCCGACTATTTTTCTGGGTTCCAACATATCCAATAGAAGTGAACAACAACACTTGGGCTGTTTATTTCTATCTTCGCTGAAGGGACTATATGACGCTAACATTGGCACCTCGTCTAGAACAGATTATTATTCTTCCTGTCTCCCTTGCCATTAGGTGTCCACAATGCCAGTGAGTACAATCGAGATCGGCACAAATGGCTGTTGCCAGTCCAATGTCCGAATCACCAAATTTATTCCAACATGTTCATTTTAGAAACGTCAAGAAGTATTTGAACGTAGCTCCATGGGACACCCTTTTGCATGTTTTTTGTTTGTTTGTGGCTATAGACTCAATTGCTTTAACTATGGTACATAGGAAATTAGGAATATATGATGACCATCTCCAAATCATATAAGATGGGTTTGGCTGTGAGTAGCAATGATAGAGGGGTCCTCCTGTCACTCATGTAGGACATTTGTATTCTTTTTGTTCAGTCAAGTTGCTGACAAAAAAGAAAAGAGCACCTAACGGTAGAATGAAAGAAAAACGAATTCAGTGATGCATATGGAAAGTGCTTAGTTCCCGCCGAAACAGAGGTTTCCCTTACTACCTGCTATCAAGTTAAATAAATAACGAACTAGCAAATCTCTTTGAATTTGGTATCCAACCTTCAACCATTTCTCTGTCCTGTTTTTTTTTTCTCGTTCCTGACAAGCTGTAGTAACGTTGCTCCATGACAGTGCAAAAACTAACCATCGTGCTACGGCTTGCCAGGGTTAACATTTGAGGCATGGCGAAACACCACCCGGACCTGATCATGTGCCGGAAGCAGCCCGGCATCGCCATCGGGCGGCTGTGCGAGAAGTGCGACGGCAAGTGCGTCGTCTGCGACTCGTACGTGCGGCCGTGCACGCTGGTCCGCGTCTGCGACGAGTGCAACTACGGGTCGTTCCAGGGGCGGTGCGTCATCTGCGGCGGCGTGGGCATCTCGGACGCCTACTACTGCAAGGAGTGCACGCAGCAGGAGAAGGACCGGGACGGGTGCCCCAAGATCGTCAACCTCGGTAGCGCCAAGACCGACCTCTTCTACGAGCGCAAGAAGTACGGGTTCAAGAAGAGGTGACGGATCAGTCAGTTGAGCATCCGTGATGTGCTTCTCGTGGTTCTGTGTCTGAGCAGCGTAGCGTGACTGATCATATGGGCACACAATGCAGTTGTGTACCATGTGCATGTATGTGTTCAGAAAATTTTCTGTTGACAGATTGAAGCTGGAGAGTACGCTCAAGTTTGACACTGTTACGTATTCTCTTTTTTTTACCGTATCACTCATCTACTCTCCTGATACAAGACATTTGGGCAAGTTTGTTTGGATACTAAGGATAACTTATTGCACAAATCAAACAGCCACAAGTTCATTTGATTTCGTGGTGCTGCAAAATTGTATTTTTGAAAAAAATAATAATATACTTACTTTATAGGAAGAAAAAGCCTGGCCTTCCAAGTCACCACCAACCCAACCTCTGACGATCACCATCGCCGCTAGCCTCCACCACCAACTTCCCATCGCCTCCCCCTCATCTCCCCACACTCCTGACCTCACCTCTCCGAACTGCAGCACCTCCCCTCCCGCCACCCACACGTGCTCCCATGGCCGCCACCGCGATCTCAGTCCGCCTCCACCCAACCGCCGCGCGCCATGTGGCCTCCGCCCGCCGCGCCCGCCTCGGGGCCGTCCGCGCGCAGTCCGCGCCGGCGGCGGCGGCGGCGGCGCTGACGCAGGACGACCTCAAGCGGCTGGCGGCGGTGCGCGCCGTCGAGCAGGTGAAGAGCGGGATGGTGCTCGGGCTCGGGACGGGCTCCACGGCCGCCTTCGCCGTCGCCGAGATCGGCGCGCTCCTGGCCGCGGGCAAGCTCGAGAAGATCGTCGGCGTGCCCACATCCAAGCGCACCTTCGAGCAGGCGCAGTCGCTCGGCATCCCGCTCTCCACGCTCGACGACAACCCGCTCATCGACCTCGCCATCGACGGTGCCGACGAGGTCCGCTCTTGTCTCATTGTAGTCTTTTTTTTTTTGTCCTTTCCCTTTTGGGTTGGATACGGGGTATATAAATCAATCGATTCATCGTCGATCCCGGGGAAAAGCTTGCAGAGAACAAGTCATCTCCTTTGATTGCTTCTTGGTAGTATTTGTACTAGTTGTTAGAGGTACCTTGCGAACTAGAGTTGCTGTCGTGTAAACATTTGGACAGGGAAGGTTTGGCTTTGCACATACCTTATCCTGTTGCTGGCTCCATGAAAGAAGATGAGTCCGTGTACTGTTTTGTCTGTTCATAGTGAGAAGCCTGACTTTGGCCTTTAGCCTTTTTGTCATTTGAAAGGTTGTGTTTCGTCGGAATGTTCTGTCATTTTGTATTTTTGTGGTTATAGGTTCCCAAAGTATCATATGAAATATCAACAATTCAAATATGTCAATATTGTGCCAAGTTTATGCTACTATTTCCAAATGCTTGCCATCTTTTTTTTGGGTCTGTGTGGTGGTGGTGGTGGTCCTTTTATTCAAACTACTGTGTTTTTGGTTGGCTAATAACATTCCTTCCTTAATTAAAACAGGTTGACCCTGACCTCAACCTTGTGAAAGGGCGGGGTGGTGCTCTTCTTCGTGAGAAGATGGTTGAGGCAGCATCGGACAAGTTTATTGTTATTGTTGACGAGACAAAACTAGTTGATGGGTTAGGAGGTAGTGGTCTAGCCATGCCAGTGGAAGTTGTGCAGTTCTGCTGGAAGTACAACCTTGTAAGATTGCAGGAACTGTTTAAGGAGGAAGGAGTCGAGGCAAAGCTAAGGTTTGAAGGCGACAAGCCCTATGTTACTGACAACTCAAACTACATCGTCGATTTATACTTCAAGACGCCAATCAAGGATGCGTTGGCAGCAGGACAGGAAATTGCAGCTCTGGAAGGAGTTGTTGACCATGGGTTGTTCTTGAACATGGCGAGTTCAGTGATCATTGCTGGAACGGACGGTGTCAGTGTCAAAACGAAGTGAGTTTTTGAGTTGCTTTGTTGTTTGTGTTGAGTTTTACAATTTAATGTACAAGCTATTGGTGTAAAAGCAGCTGATAAGATGCTTCAATAAAGGTGTTCCCCCAATGTGGGGATTGACTATCACTTATTGTGGGATAAAAAAGCCATTTTAATAGGTTGAAACTTCTGTTGATTCATAAAAAATATTCGAGCATTCTGATGTCTTTGACATTTGGACCAGTGTTTTTAATGAAATTGGGTCCTGCATGTGTATCTGTAAAATCAGAATACAGTTCAATTCAACCTAGCAAACTAATTGCTTTGAAAAATGTAAAAGTTTGGCCAGCAAAATGTCTCTTACAACTGAAATTTGAGATGCTGCAGAATAAAATAAAATGTGAATGTTGCTCCTAACTGCTGAACTTGGTAAATAAAGGGAGACAGCATGCTATGCTACATGTTGTCAATGTTACAAACTTCTAAAAAAATATTTAGTGCTGAAAGAAAGGTTTGTATATATTGACTGATCTAACTAGGCAGAAGATGGTGTGTATGTGCCACTTTCAGCAAATTAGTTCCAGTATCTCCATGTTATATTGTTAGAAACAGAAGTTCGACATGAATCCCTAAACTACTTCAGAAACCTGAGTTGGGAAAGGACCAAGATACGGGTGTATGATTTCAACTATTTAAGTGCTGCTTAGCTTTCATCAGAAAACTTGGATGGAACTGGTCAACAACAATTGTGCCTGTATGCCGTGTATGTCATGAATTACCTGGTACGGTTGAATTGTGGAAGCTCATCAGATTTTACTGATCAGATAGTTTTGCATCAGTTTGAATTGGGGTGTAGAGAAAGAAGGTAGAGTTGCAGCAAGTATGTTTTTATGTTTCTGCAATGACAAATGGAAGAACAAGTAACAAAAGGACAGGAAAATACATGCTGAGCCCAGTAAACACAGGCAAGCAGGTTATTAATTTATCATATGACATGCTCTCCACCCTGACACCAGCAAATTGGCAAATGTTGATTGTTTATCTATGGATCGTGCAGAGCAGCAAGGGACAGCTCTGAACCAGTTTTCTATATATTGAAGGACCCTAAACACCAGCTCTGAACCAGTTTTCTGTAGAAGATACATATAAATCAAGAACAAAACTGAAGGACCATGAACACTTCATTGTTTTCATGACCTGAAGAAAAGTACAAAATGCAATGACAATGAACGATATCAAGCTGCGTCATAGAAAGGGGCTCTCCAAATGTCAACTCTTGCTGATTTACATGATTTCAAGATACAAATTCACAGGCATCTAAGCTATTTTTCATCTGATTGGTAAATTCTCAAGCATGTTATTACAGGTTTACAGAAAGCAGATGATTGCCGAACTAACCATGTCAACATGTTGCAGTGTTCCACTAAGACCAGACCAGTCAAGTGAAAAAATCACAATACTGTAACTGTACAGGGTAGGTTGAAGCTTGTGAAGATACAAAGTCATTGCAGGTTTAGTGTTGCACTTACAGGCCGCTGGTTATAATCCAGTTTCTTTCAAACTCCTTGACAACCATATGGCTGTCTCTCTTGGAGATGCCTTACCGGGTCCAAATGGCTTCAGCAAGATCCCCAACTCCTCAAACCTCTCCTGCTGTAGCAATTGAGCACTGAACTCAAGCAATCCCTCTAGAGCCTCAGCTCTCTGCTGGTAAGACCTCGTGTCAAACCTCCTCTGCCTCAAATTCGATGAACTCCTAGGTGAATTGTCAGAACCAAGAAGGTCGACGTCAGGAGAGTCAGTGTAGTTTTCGCTATCGCTTCGGAGCACTTGGAAAGTGCACTTGTCCTTGGTAATATATTGGTCAATGATAGATGGCGATGTGAGCTTTGTGATGCGATGTAATGGGGTTTCAAAGGATGCCAGTGGGAATTCAGCAATTCTGTCTATTCGAGGAGAGTTTACTGAAACGTCAGGAGATTTCAATCTAGTGAGAATGTCAGTGGCCTGCCTCTTATCAGGAGTTTTGATCATACGCATGGGGAGTGATTCTCTCCGTGCTTGACTCGCTTGGTTTGCTGAAGACCTTGACCTTTGAGATTGCTGGTGCCAAAACAACATAAATTTTGTAGAATCACTTCAAAGATAACAAGTTGCCAATTTAAAATGTTTTAAGATGCCACAAAGAAGCTAGAAGCAATCTTTCATCTTGTTTTTTCTTGGCAAGAGGCAAGGAAATGTCAGTTTCTGAAAAACCTAGTTGCTTTTCATTTTCTGAAGAACAGGTTAGTGCCTTAGTGGTGTCTACTGGCTAGGGACTGACAATATCAACAGTTAATCAGTTATGTTGTAAAATCTGAACAATGACTGAAAATAAGGCTACCAACAACTTGGTGAGTTTTCAAATGGTCAGGTACTTCATACCTCCTTATGTGCTGTTCTAGCATGAAATGTCTTTGAAGCTTCTAGTCGTCGTCTTGGTGTCGATGAAGCTCTTCTCGGAGTAGGTGCAGGAGACGTTGTAACTTTTGGATACTTCTCATGTATCAGTTCATCATTAACATTCTTGGTGACTTGGACTGACAATCCCTCCATTTGTTCACTTAGTTCTGGACAGTCTTTCCGAGTTGTAGAACCAGGACGACCATGCCTGTCCAATTTAAATGAATGGCTCTTGCTGTATTTTGGTGGACAATTGTCTTCGGCATCAGAAACCGCAGCCTTATTTGTGACGTATCTGGTAGGAAGCTTAGCAGAGAACAAATTGCGAGGAGTGGATTTCAATTGGAGTTCAAACACGTATGGCTGAAGGTGTGGATGCTTAAGCAGTTCTGCAGCCTGAAACAGAGGAACCAGGATGAATAAATAAGCTCAGATTTCAGGGTGAGGTGCAATTCGCAGTGATGGCGAACTAACACATACTCTTGGTCTATGATCTGGACTTTTGCGCAGCATGCTTTTGACGAGTCCCCTACTGTATGACCAGAATGAAGATTTTATTAGTAATTCGTATTTGGGCTAATGTGGTGGACCTTGGAAAAACACAAAGTATCAACAAAGTACATTAATCTTATTAAAGGTATGTACACTAATGTTGTGACAAGTGTCCGAACAAGTGATGGAGACACCGATGACTTTCCAATTAACATAGGACTACATCAAGGGTCGGCTTTGAGCCCTTATCTTTTCGCTTTGATGATAGATGAGGTCACAAGGGACATACAAGGAGATATACCGTGGTGTATGCTTTTTGCCGATGATGTGGTACTTATTGAGGAGAGTAGTAGTGGTGTTTCGCAAAAGATGGAATTGTGGAGGCAGACGCTGGAAGCAAAAGGTTTTAGGCTTAGTAGGTCTAAAACAGAGTATATGAAGTGTGATTTCAGTGCCATGTGGTATGAGGATGGCGATGTTAGTCTTGATGGGCAAGTGGTACCCAAGAAAGACACTTTTTGTTACTTAGGATCAATGCTTCAGAAGGAGGGAGACATCGATGAGGATGTTAGTCATAGAATTAAAGCTAGATGGTTGAAGTGGCGGCAAGCTGCGGGTATCTTATGTGACCCCCGGGTGCCACACAAACTAAAAGGCAAATTCTACAGGACAGCAATCCGGCTGGCTATGTTGTATGGAGCAGAATGTTGGCCCACTAAAAGACGACATGTCCAACAACTAAGTGTGGCATAGATGCGTATGTTGCGCTGGATATGTGGCCACACAAGGAGAGATCGAGTCCGGAATAATGATATACGAGAGAGAGTGGGAGTGGCGCCAATTGAGGAGAAGCTTATGTAACATCGTTTGAGATGGTTTGGACATATCCAACGAAGAGCTGAAGAGGCACCAGTGCATATCGGAATAATTAGGCGTCCCGAGAATGTGAAGAGAGGTAGAGGTCGACCAACCTTGACGTGGACAGAGGCTGTGAAGAGGGACCTGAAGGAGTGGAATATTGATAAAGAGCTCACCGTGGATAGGAAGGGGTGGAAGTGTGCAATTCACGTGCCAGAACCCTGATTTGTAGTTTCGCTTTTCCTCCTTAATCGTTTGACCTTTTCTTGGGCCCCTTTAGATCTTGCTGGTTCTTGTGGGTTTTATCTCTTTTTATGTGTTTCTCCGTTTCATCGTTTTTCGGTTCTCCTTTGCCTTTGTCTCCCTTTTCTTTTCTTTGGGGGTTTGAGCTCTGAGGTTTTCATATGAGGTTTCATCTCTAGCCTACCCCAACGTGTTTGGGACAAAAAGGCTTTGTTGTTGTTGTTGTATTTGGGCTAACAGAGATATTATATGCTGGATCGTCATAAGGATTTCACAAGGACAGAAGGACTGCATGTAAACTGTATAGGCCAATGACTTACAATGCACCAGAGTACATCGTTGGTAGAGGAGGTACAGCAGACTTGTTAATCTTATTTATCAGTGCTTGCATATCCTGTAAGAGTCGAAAATCACCAATGAAGGTACATGTTATGATAAAACTAGATTTCATAAAAAAACATGATATGTTACTCACAAATGCTTTGAATGGAGGCTTGAAAGCAGCCATCTCATAGATGCAGCAGCCTGGAGAATGGACATTGCAGGAGTTTAGCCAAAGATGACAGACACCCAACGTTCAGAAGAATAGATGCAACTGAAAATTGATGTATACAATCTTACCGAGGGACCATATGTCAGACTTGGAACCATATGGAATGTCAGCAAGAAGTTCAGGGCACATGTAACTTGGAGTTCCCACAACCTTCAGAAGCAGCACATGGTCAGAGTCAGAAGCAACATAGACAGAGGAACACGTCAAATACCTAGGGATCGAGCAAGAAAACTCACTGAACAAGCTAAATCATCAGAAGTTAAGACTTTAGCAAGACCAAAATCACCTGTTTCAGACCATATGTTTGGAACAAAAGGGTGTGATAACTGAATCATTTATCTGATCGACTTTATAGGTACATGGAAATTTTCCCAAAAGCATACTTGACAACAGGATGCTTACCAAGCCTTATGTTTTGATCCTTTGTGAGAAATATGTTTGAGCACTGAAACAGTGACAAGGCATGATGAGTATCAGTACCACTCAAGCAGCATGGGTACTTTGCGAGTGTAAGGTAACAAAAAGGCTATGAATCTAGCAACCTTAACATCACGATGAAGGATATGATTGGCATGCAAGTAATCAAGTGCCGTCAGGAGCTGCACAAGCCACACACAAAGTTTCTGCATGCAGTGAAGAGTGGATACCCCAGAGGGGCAAAATGCAGTGAGCAGAATGTGAGGGCACAGAACATGCTGTACAGATGACAGTCTAGTGAGCTACCTCTTCTGAGAAATGGTTACTGTTAGCCTTCTTAATGGCCTCTGACCTGCACAAAACAAATGACAAACACTGGTCAGAATTGTAGTTCAGGTCAGTTGAGGGGATGAAGTTTCAGAAGTCGACATACATGTCCCCTCCCTCGCAGTAACCAATGACAATACACACGTAGCAACCCTGACGACAACAACAACAAAAAAAAACTGTTCCTTTTCAAGCAATTATGAGCATACACATCATCCTTCATCAGGACCGTTGAAGCGTCAAGGAAAGGAACTAGACCGGAGACTGCCCTTAGGATGCTGCAACAACTGTGAACAGCAGCATCTGCAGGGGACCATGCTCACCTTCTCCACCCAAGCATCTTTGTATTCCACAATGTAAGGATTCCTTACTTTTGCGATGAGCTCCATCTGTTCATCAAGGTGGTGAATCTTTCACATGTTTTGTGTAGGTTTATTATACATGTATTAGCACAAGATCATGGCAACGAAACAAATCATGTTTCCTAACATCGGATAGCAGCCGTGCATGCCCTACAAGGAAACAAAGGTGTCTGTTTGTCCCCTTGGAGAGCTCAAATTCTCTCTGTTTTGCAAAATTTATAACCACTTGTGTTCTGAACCAGTTTCAGATTTATGACGCCGAAGGTCGTAATTGGACACAAAGTATGAGCATACCTCCTGGTGTGCTGATCGGCGGCACCGGTCGGTCTGGCGTGCGAGGCGGATCTTCTTCAAGACATACCTGTAGCAAAACGAGGCAGGCTGAGTGACACCATGGAAACAAAGCAAGCAAGCATCCATCCATACCTTTTCCTCTCAGCCTTGTGCCTCACCAGGAGCGCCGAGCCGAACGAACCCTTCCCAATCTGCTCCAGCACCTCGTACTGCTCCATCCCTGTGACTGTCAAGCTCCTGGCTGGCTCAGAAATCACCTGCACGGTGGGCGAAGAATGTTGTCAGAGAAATTCATCGTGCCAGTAAATGAAATGTGACCGGAACATAAAAGAGAACCTCTTTTTTATTATTTTTTTATGTAAAAAAAGGAAAGTTCAAGTTTGCGAATGCTGGTTGTAAACCCATTGCATGGATGAGCATTTGAACAATAAAGTCAGAACGTGAAGGGAACGAAGCAAGAACTGATGACATGGGAGAATTTACAATTTTGCAGTGGACCAAAATAGTGATCGTCGAAATTGATTCTTGACTGGGAACGTCGGATCGACACTGATGATGCTTGAAGTGGAAGAGGAGGATGGGTGGTTCCCTCCTTACCTTGGCTGGCTAATGGATGAAGGGCGCCTTGCTCTTCCGCCTCAGTGCCCGGCTCCCATTTTTAGAGCGAGGAAGCACTGCTGATGGAGTGCACGGGAGAAAGAGGAGGAGGAGAGGGTTGACATGCCGACAACGAAAACGGAGGGCTGTCCGTGCTTAGCTTGCCAGAGGCTTTCGAAGTTTTCAAAGTGCAGAGAGAGAAAGTGGTGGGAGCCAAGCACACACAACGCACTGCACAGACTCAGAGAGAGAGAGAGAGAGAGAGAGAGAGATTTGACTAAGAAAGAAAGAAACGGAAAAAAATATCCTTGGTTTAGTGGCTGCGTGTACCAGCATTATCCTTGATGGGCTTTATTCGTATCCCCGGCGCCCGCCGCCCGCCGTGATAGCGGAACTCATACGCGTTCCGTTGTACAGGCCGGCCATAAAGGCTCGGACAAGAAAATTCTGGTGGCGGATTCGAGCGCAGGATCTGTGCGTGGAAAATATGGCTGAAATTTGATGGCTTTTGGTCGTACCGATTCTTGCGACACCAACCAAACAGCTAACCAGGGGAAATTTAACGCTTGATACCATGCTACAGCTCTGCTGCAGTTGCTTCAATGGCCAACAACCGCTGCCTGTTCTTCTCACGGCGCGGCATCTTGGTGCCCCCATTTGGAATTCACCTGAATGCTGTAGGAATTAGGCTGCTCTCGGTGATGCCCAAACGTCAAACAAGCCATAACTCTGATGTGGCTGTTTTTTTTAAGAAAGTGCCAGAAAACTTAGTTTGCTGTGGCAAGGGTTTGCTGGTTTCCTCTTCAGCTACAGAAAACCAGTAATGTATTTTATTTTCTTTAAAAGAAAAGCCATGATGCAGTCCATGACCCCACAAAACTGGACTTACAAATTAACTTGAATGCAGAGAAGGGAAAAAAAGGAGAAACCTCACACAGTTTTGTTTAGAAGTTCAGCGAACCCGTATAGAAAGATTTGGTTAATAAGTTCTCTGAATGAAACAAGGAAAAGAAAAGAACGGACATTATTTTATATATAATTTTAAATTGCGCTTCTCTTTATGAATTTGCTTGTGTTTTTTTTTCCCCATTTCTTGTTTGCCCTAGATGTCATGTACACGATTGGATGACCGGTACCTTCTGAAGTTTCTTGGGTTTTAATAAGACACCAGAGACTTTGGTTAGCGCGAAAGAGGCCACACACGTTGCTTGGCCTGGTAGCAGGATCCAGCTTTGTTCTCATGGTCGGTCCCTAAACCCTAAACTAAACTATTTTAAATCTTGTTTAATAGAAGTGGTTCTTTTTTTAAAAAAAAAACTTCTTTTCGAACAAAACGACAGGGCAGGAGCTGTCTGCATGCCCGCCCTTCAATTAAGATAGCAAAAGAAGAAGAAGAAAAACGTAATAGTCAGTCATATCAATAAAATACGTAAATTGATTTCCATCCAGATAGAAGGGATCTCTGGCGCCTTCCAATTGGCACGTTTCTGCATCCCGAGACACTTACGGGTTTTTTGGGTGCGTTTAGTTGCGGGACAGACACGGATGTCCTGGCGTACTCTTTCGGCCCTCTAATTTTGAGCGATAACTGGATACAACACTGAGGTAGTCATGTCCCAACTCTTGACCCTGAACCAAACAAATTTATTTAAGGGAGCGTCACGTCCCGCTCCGTTCTGTCATTGCAATCAAACGAACTAAATCGATGAGTATAGCGTTCTCTTTCTTTCTAAAGGCTTGTTCGGTTAGGAGTGGATTAAGGGAAATTAAAGGGGATTCAATCCTCTTATATATAAACTAGGTTTATACCCGTGCGTTGCCACGGAATTAAAAAAATGTATAAACATAGATACGAAACAACAAGCATAACTATAATATGTAAAATTCGTGTGGTAAATATTAAAGAATCAATATAGAATATCTTGAAATTCAAGAAAGAGGATATACTTGGACATCTACATCTCTTCAATTCAATCGACACGTATGATTATGCCCCGAACCAATAAATGGTAATGCTATAAGTAATCAAAATTCACTCGCCCAAAACAAGATACGTGTAAACCGAGCAGCTGCTTGGTGATCAGAACAGGTACTTGGACAACACGTACTTGGGGGCAGGCCTCCAGTCCCCGAGCTAGTGCTGGCATGTGCACGCCGCTGCGGCCGTGGATCCCCACCACCTTGCCCTCCGATGTTGCCGACGAGAAGTAAGCGCCAAACTCGTTGTTGAACGACCCATACTTGCCTAGTTGGTGACGAACGTCAGCCACCTCAGGACCCGAGGCTCGCCCTCCCTGCTCGTGCGTGCTGTAGTAGCCGTACACGCACGTCAGCACCTCGTGCAGGAAGTCCAACTTCACTTGTAGATGGGTTCAAGGGAAAACATATATGCAAGGCTCATTGCATATCCTGGCAACTTGATTCGGCACAACACTTCACGCCGGTGTAAACCCAGTCGTCCCATGCCTAGCCTCCCTCCCCACCCCATGGCCCTGGTCTCATCGGAACCGGTTCTTTCACCATGCCATAAGCAACCTGCAAAAACGATTACAATGCATCGATCGCATTTCCGAACCGGATTCAGAGTTTCGGACTTGCAAGAACCTTTTAGTTACCTCGTCGTCCGTATATGTAGCGCTCGACACCTGAGCGACCATGTTGTAATGCACTATGGGCTAGTCGGTGTCTTCGGCCTGCTCACAAACCGCTGTTGCGCCACCTTGCCTTCCTGAACATGGATCAGACTCCAATGTTGTCGATGTACCACCCCTCCATGCTATGAAACCCCACTACCCATTGGTAAAGCTCGTGGAGAAGTACGTGTCGTACTTATCGCCGTACGACCCATACGTCCGCTTGTTCGTGTGAAACGTCAGAGACCTGACCACGATCGGGCCCATGATTATTGTTGAATCGTAGAACCTGGTTATATATATATATATATATATATATATATATATATATATTTATATAGGGTAGGTATAACGGGAGCCCTGGGCTTCCAATAGTTAAAGGAAGCCCAGGTCGATCATCCCTGTAACCTGGTTCAACCCAGCGTACCGACTGGACCAGGCTGTCGGTTGCACCACCCGCGCCCACGTCTCTGCGCGCAAAAAAGGAATGCATGCATGCGTCAAACACATCCCCTTGCATGCGCATAAATTTAGGAAAGATACGTGTGACGATTTCTATTTTTAAATGCTTTATTTCCTCCATAAATTTAGGATCTCTGCAACAGCCATGCAACTAGGCTCGTAAGGACCATTTTATGATATGTACTGCTACTAAATATGCTATCCTGTGTAGATAATTATGCAATTCAGTATACTACGTAAAAATCTGTTACCAGCTGCATGCACACGAATTTATGATAAAAATAATGTGCAACGAAAGGAAATAAATTGCACGCATAGAAACAAAAATCGTATTTAATGTTTTATTTCTTTCATAAATATAGGATCCCTCCAACAGCCATGCAGCTAAACACATTAGATCTAGTTTATGATATATATTGATACAAATTATACTACATGGTGTAGCTATTTATGCAATTCGTTACACTGCGTAAAAAATCTGGCATGTTATTCACGGGTGGACGCATCTCCGGGTTGGAGCGTAATAAACCTTAAGTTTTGAGCATAAGATCCTTCAATTATAAGCGTAAGTACCGAGCCAATGCGAGAGGTTGATAGCTCTAGTAGGTTGTTATTACGATCCTATTTTTATGGCAGATCCGAAAAATATGGCAGCCGCATGCATGCGGTTATACAGATCCAAAAATTATGGCAAGATGCATGCATGAGTCAAACACGTTCCCTTGCATGCGCGTAAATTTAGGAAAGATATGTGTGGCGGTTTCTACTTTAAATGCTTTATTTCCTCCATAAATTTAGGATCGCTCCAACAGCCATGCAGATAGATCGTAATAACCATTTTATGATATATACTCATACTAAATATGCCACACTGTGTAAGTATTTATGCAATTCGTCACACTGCGTAAAAAATCTGGCATGTTGTTCACTGGTGGACGCATCCCCGGATGGAGCGTAAAAACCTTAAGTTTTGAGCATAAAATCACTAAATTATAAGCGTAAATACCGAATCAATGTGCGAGGTTGATAGCTCTAGTAGGTTGTTATTACTATCCTATTTTTATGACAGATCCGAAAATATGGCAACCGCATGCATGCGGTTTCTATTTTTATACAGATCAAAAAATTATGCCAAAAATCGTGGGAGTTTCCATTGCATGCGCGCAAATTACGAATAGCATAAATCAATGAATTGCCTTTCCAATGTGCATGCAGTAAACTGATATACGAACTCTGTGTTTAAGCATAAAATCGTACAGTTTTTGGCATAAATAATACATGTGATAGGCATAAAACACAATAATCGAAAAGAAAACTGCGCCGGATCAGAGGATGTCACGCGCGATCATCGTTGCGCGCATCTCGGGCCTTCCGTGACGCCGCTCGCTCGAAGATCGTGCCTCATGCGTCGCCGTCGCTACTCGCACGTCGACGGGCGTCGCTTGCTCGCCGGCCTTGGAAGTGCCGCCTCCTCGGGACCTCGGGGACGCCGCCGCTTGCCCGCACAAGGGCCCCGCTGTCTCTCGCCCTCTGGATCGGGGAGCCGCCGCCACCGACCTGGGAACTGCCGCCACTACTCCGGATCGAGGAACCTCCACCACCGTGCGTCGAGGTCATGGAGTTGCGGCCACCGGCTGGGGATCCACCGTCGCGCACGCTCTGGGGCAACCGCCGTCGTCGCACGCGGTGTCGCTATCGCTAATGAATCGGGGTGGAGCGCAAAAAACTGAACTCTAGCACTCCGGGTCTTGTTTTATAGACGTCTGGATGTGGTCCGACTCGATCGGATTGCACCGTCCGACCTGGGCTTCCTCTAGTTATTGGAAGCCCAGGGCTCCTAATATATAAACTATATATATATATATATATATATATATATATATATATATATATATATATATATATATATATATATATGCGAATATTATATGCCAAGACTAAGACAAAAGCCGTCAGATCATCCAAACGCTCGTAAACTTTGCTGTTCAGCAGCAAAACTGATCGATACTCCAGCCATGTTAGTACATTACCTTGTCAAGTATGACACCGCCGCTGAATCCATGCTTGTTACCCCACACGGCCTGCCCGTTCTGATCATACTGGACCTTGATAGAAGAGATTCCCACTGCGCGTGTCAAGTTGATCTGCCACACGCCGTCATCAAATATGGTGCTGCCACTCCCGCCCCAGGGACCATAGGTCTGAGGCTGATGCTCACGGCTACAGCTCCTGCATCTCCATAGTAACTGGGGACAGAAACCATCTGCAAGGCAAAAAGTTCAGTTTTCATAATCTAAAGATTGTACAGCTATCTGATAGCAAGCGAAACAGGATGCATGTGGTAGGATAGTTTGTCCACACCTTGTGGCTTGTTCCAGAGCGCTCCATCATTGTAGTCCGGTGAAGGGTTTGTGTTCGAACCAAAAAGTGAGCAAGCGGACGGTCCGGCCCTGAGGCCGGACGGTCCGCGGTCCGGACGGTCCGTGCCTGTGGGCCGGACGGTCCGCACGTGCGCAGAACAGATTAGGGTTCCGAGTTTTGTGCTACGGTTGTTAACTATATTCGCGGGATTAGCTCGGTATCAGTTGTGTAAAGGGTCCAGCCCCCCTCCTCTATAAATAGAGAGGTCTACGGCCGATTTGTAATCATCAACAATCGAATCAATACAACTTTTATTCGCATTTTATCCTAGGAGTAGTTCTAGTCTAGTTTAGGTTTAGCCTCCCAATCCCCAAAATCTTCGTCTCTCTTCGGCTCTACGTCGATTAGAGGAGTCTAGGTCGGCCGGCCCGAGCCTAGACACCACCTAGGATCTCTCCTCTTCGACGGGGTCTCTCCCGGGAGCGAGATCCAGGCGCCGCCGGCGACTTCCGCCGCCTCTGCGTACGCGCGGACCGTCCGGCCCCCAGGGCGCGGACCGTCCGACCGTCAGGCAGAGAAGCCCTAGCCGCGCACCAGGCCGCGGACCGTCCGGCCCCAGGCCGCGGACAGTCCGCCCCTGCGCAGAGAGCACCATCGCGCCTCGCACCAGGCCGCGGACCGTCCGGCCCCGCGCGCGGACCGTCCGCCCCTGTGCAGAGAGCACTGCCGCCGGTTCTTCTTGAGTATTTGGCGCTCCGAAAAGGCGTCAACATACTTTTTGGCGACTCCGCTGGGGAAGACATATCTAAGCTTATCAAATCGGCCCTCAATGGCCGGTTCAAGGGATAGCTCTGATATTTCTCCAAGCAACATCATAGAGCCGACTTGGGAGACCTTGCCGGCTGACGAGCAGCTCCAGTTTGAGGAGCACAAGGAGCGGATGATCCAGGAGGCGAAAGCAAAGTTCTTGGCCAACTTCAAAGTGGACAGGAACAACAAGGTCGTCCGACATCGGGCGACGGATCCGGCTTCGCTCCAACCCACGCCAGATGTTGGGGGCCTTCGTCCTCCGAAGGTCCTCAAAAACATGATTTGACAATGTTTTCCGAGTGGATTATGTGAACAGGTATTTTCGGATCCAGAATTATGAATATGGAGCACGGCCAGGACGAAGCCTGAACCAGACGAAGGTCGAGTGTAGCCGAAGCTGTGCGCAGGGAAGCTTCGGCGCGATGGCAGAAGGGGGAACCGACTTAAAGATGAAAAGACTTCGGGGGCCTCGACAGATTTCCATAAGCCGTTAACAGATGTAATGGACATGGATGTAATTTTACGTGGGCTGCGTCCCGCGTCTATAAATAGATGAACAGTACTCCCGTACTGTTCACGGCTGACTTGGCATTTGCTTTTGCGTCACGCTTGTACTTTCTACCTTCTCTCAGGACCGAAGGTACATTTGTAATTTGAAATCATTTCTATTTTTCCATGTTAATAAAATAGAAATGATTTTGCGATGATGCTTATATTATATTTCATGCTTTATATAAGTCCTTCGTCATTATCTGTTATGTTTGCGAAGGTATTTCTCTTGTAACCTTCGTCCCAGACTCATTATTTCCCGAAGGGGACATAATGCTTCGAAGGACGAAGGACTTTAACACTTAACACTTTTTATGTTGCCTTGTTCTCAACTCTTAGCATTTGAGAACAAGTCCCCAACACCAGATATCCCCAATGTAAGTAATACCAACGATCTGCAATCTCTTAGAAATTATGTAGAGGATCAGCGTGAACAAATGCAGAACATCATAGGGGGTATGCAAAGCGATCTTAAGAGACTAGTACGTGCATTTGATAAATCTAGTACCGCAAATTTTCCTTCGCACGAGGTTGAGTTAGGAGATAACGCGTGTAACACATCGGCTACAGGTTGTCACGACCAGTCACAACCCCTTTATGGGATGCCGATGGACACATACCCTAAGCAACCGCAAATCGGCAGCAAACCAGCCGATCTGCACATGCCCGGGCCGTCCGCACGTGAGCGCGGACCGTCCAGGCCAGCAACAGTCGGGCCTATTTTTAATGAGTTACCTAGATATGCGCCCGAGCCACCACACACGGCACAGAACCCAAACTACCCAGTCGGACGGTCCGTATACAACGACGGACGGTCCGCATATAACCACGGACGGTCCGGGTACGTATCCGGACAGTCCGCGCATGAGTCTTTTGAGGAGGATTATTACATGAATCCTCGCCCGTCCCAGCAACACTTCCCATCACACTATGCGATGCACCAGCCCATTAATTCAGGATCCAAAGCCCAAGAAAGCTTTCCGGCCCCACCTAGAAGGCCGAAAAGAAACGATCAAACCTATGACCCATATAGGGCAAATGAAAATGCACCACGTAACTCAAACCAATGGGGGGAAACACAACGTGCTAATGTACAGCCAACCCCACCTATGTTTGACCAGAGAGCCGGTGGTCTCGCACCGGCTGCCATTGATATAGTAAGGGAAGAAATAGCCGGGGCGTTCCGAGATAAGCTCGGAGTAAGCATGGTCCCTGGGAGGCAATCATATCGGAAACCTTATGACAGCCAATTTGATCACCACCCATACCCACAGGGAACCAGGATACCCGAATTCGCAAAATTTTCGGGTGATCAAGGGAAAAACACACGTGAACATATAGGCCAGTTCTTAGCACAATTGGGAGAATTGGCCGACACAGAGGCATTCCGCGTACGTTTATTTTCATTATCGCTAACAGGAACCGCGTTTGCATGGTATGCCACTTTACCTCCTAATTCCATTTCATCATGGGGGGATCTAGAACAAAAATTTCATGATCATTTTTTCTCCGGTGATTATGAATTGGATTTGGTAGATTTAGTGTCATTGCGACAGACAAAAGACGAATCGGTTAATGATTACATCCGGAGATTCCGCGATACAAGAAACCGATGCTTTCAAATTCATTTAGCAGAAAAACAGCTAGTAGGATTAGCCTTTAATGGTCTACGATATTATTTAAAAGAGAGATTAGAAGGCATCCAATTTTTTACACTAGCACAGTTACACCAGAGGGCTTTGGCTTGCGAAAGCCGGAGCAAAGAAACTGCTAAAACAATGCGTCACAACGTACATATAGTAGAATGCGACCAAAGTAGCTCAGATGACGAATCAACCGAAGTATATGCTGCTGAAATGGTTTGGCCAAAACAGGCCAAATCTTCGGCTTGTTCCTCCTTGCAGCCGGTTCAAAAGAAACGGCAAGAGGAGGTTAAGTTTACGTTTAATGTTGGTAAGTGTGATAAAATATTTGACGAATTACTCAAAAATGGCAATATTAAAATAAATCACACTGTTCCATCCGCCGACGAGCTAAAACGTCGTGCATACTGCAAGTGGCATAACTCATTTTCTCATGCCACTAATGATTGTAATGTATTCCGACGACAGATTCAATCGACCATTAATGAGGGACGATTGAAATTTCAGGAAATGCAAGTGGATACAGAGCCCTTTCCAATGAACGTGATCGACTTTGAGGGCAAGAAAGTCCTGGTTCGGCCAAACACGGCCGATAAAAGCAAAGGCAAAGAGGCAATCATCGGCAATTCTAAAAAGGCCGATGAGGATCATAAAGTTTCTTGCAGAAGAGTGGTAGCCGAGAAGACTCTCGATGGAGGGGAGACCCTAAAGGTGACCATCACAGCCTCCAGTACTGGGGGGCAAGCGCAGACAGGGAGACAGATGCAGGAACCCGTGCTGCGTATCCCGGACGGTCCGACACGTAGGCGCGGACGGTCCGGAGAGCTCCGGCGGACGGTCCGGTCGTACTCAGGACTTACGACGACCATGTACATTCAAACCACGACGACCAGAGATAGGTACGTGGAAAACAAATACATTCAAGGCAGCTAGTCGGTTGGTTAAAGCCGACCCAACTTTTGATCAATTACTGTCTAAATACGTTAAAAAGAAGGCCGGCCCCAGTGACCGGCCAGCAAAGCGACCCCGCTCACCCATGCATGAGCAGCGCCAGGTCAGGCCGATTGGACCACCCCACCAATCGGAAGAAATGAAAGGTCATACTATACAAGTGAGACCTAACATACCTGCATGGACACCTCCACCTCCATATCCACCTATGCCATATCCGTACACATATTTACCTCCGCCATATGTCCCAAATCAAATGTGGGGCATGCCACCATATCCATTTGGGATGCCACAGTACCCCGCCTGGGGGGCACCCCAAACATCTGTTTTCAACAGGTTGACGCCACCAGTGCAAGACCGATTGAGCGCTGCTCAATCTGGTCACCAGGCACAAACCCAACAGGATTGCCGGACTACTCGGCCTTCAAGGCCGACCAATCCGGCAGGGGGCATATGCCTGCAGCAACTCAAAAAACAACAAAAGGGGACATCATCAAAATAGGCACCGCAGATGTTGTCATACAGGGAGACAATAAAGGGCCGATGATTCTCGGCGAATCGGCCAACGCAACCGAAAAGGATATGGCTACCATCAAAACAGCCGATCCAAAATACTCCATGCCTCGATGGTGCCCAGCGGGATTGACACGATCCCAAAAGAGAAAATTACAGCGCCTAAGAGCAAAGGAGAGCCAGGAGAAGGAGGCGGAAAAGACATTTAATGACACACATCCATTATACCCGCCACCACAAAAGAAATGGAGACCGAAGGCCGTTGAGAAAAAACAAACGGCCACAGAAATAGAAAGTCAATCTGCACCAAGCGCGGACCGTCCGGCCCCTACGCACGGACCGTCCGCCGTTCACCAGGAAGTCTCTGGACAACCTGCACCAGGCGCGGACCGTCCGGCCACCGCACGCGGACCGTCCGCCGTTCACCAGGAAGCCTCCAACGACACGACAACATCAATGGAAGAGGACGACCTGCTGGGAGAAGACCTGGTCGACTACGAGGCTTCTCCAGAACACCCAGGTATGGATGTAAATATTATTACATTTTCTGCCGATTGTACTATTATCGGCGACGATGAACCTGTTGTTGCCCAGTTTGATTTTGGTCCTAAAGAAGCCGCCTTTACTAAACCAAAAGAATCGGTAAATCATTTAAAGCCGCTCTTCGTGCGCGGCCACATTGATGGGATACCGATTGCTAAGATGTTGGTAGATGGAGGGGCGGCTGTAAATCTAATGCCTTATTCATTATACAGAAAATTAGGTAAACAAGATGACGAACTTGTCAAGACCAACATGACCCTCAGCGGTGTTGGAACTGATAGTTCGATCAAAGCCAGGGGAGTCACGTCTGTTGAATTAACCATCGGGACTAAGACCCTTGCTGCTGCATTCTTCGTCGCTGATGTAGAAGGAAATTACAGTTTAATCTTAGGCAGAGATTGGATTCACGCCAATCAATGTATACCTTCTACATTACATCAAATGCTGATACAGTGGGTAGGCGATGACATAGAACAAGTACATGCTGATGTATCGGCCTGCATCGCTGTGGCCGATGCCCCTGTACTCTGGACTTATGAGACTGCTACATGTCTCACAGGAGTAGACTTTTCTGATTATCAATTCATAAGTATAGATAAGAAAGGTTTCATTCCTGTAATGCTAGAGCCGATGGAAAATCGGCTAAATCCTAAATAAAGTTAAATGATGAATACACACAAATTTCATGAGTCTTTGGTCACGGACAGTTCGGCCGCCAAGGCCGGATGGTCTAGTCTTTCACAAAAGAGTTCGGACTTTAAGACCGAACATCTACCACAGCAAAAAGACAGTATTACGGATGATCCGGTCCACGAGACCGGAAAGTCCGCCATCACACAAAGATCATCTGATTCCTCTGTGGGGGACATGATAGAGGAATTCAGAGATCTTGATAAACTAGGACAGGGGTTTACATCGGCCGATCCTTTGGAGGAGATTGATATAGGAGATGGTAAAACTCCAAGGCCGACTTTTGTAAACAAGACCCTGGAGACCGATTCTAGAAATGAGATGATCGGTCTATTGAAGGAATATTCAGATTGTTTTGCTTGGAATTACACTGAAATGCCTGGACTAAGCCGAGAAATTGTCGAACATTGGCTGCCTATTAAGCCTGGTTTCAGACCTTTCAAGCAGAGAGCTAGAACATTTCGTCCAGATCTTCTCCCACGAATCAAGGACGAAATCCACCGGCTGCTAGAAGCTAATTTTATTAGACCTTGCAGATACGCAGAGTGGGTCTCCAATATTGTGCCGGTGGAGAAGAAGGAGTCAGGTAAGCTTAGAGTATGCATTGATTTTCGTAATTTAAATAAAGCAACTCCTAAAGATGAATATCCCATGCCCATAGCCGACACATTAATCAATAATGCATCAGGAAATAGAATTATTAGCTTCCTTGATGGTAATGCCGGATATAATCAGATTTTTATGGCCGAAGAAGATGCGTCTAAAACGACCTTTATATGTCCAGGCTTCATTGGTTTATTTGAATGGGTTGTCATGACATTCGGTCTTAAGAATGCTGGTGCTACTTATCAGAGGGCTATGAATCTGATCTTCCATGAGTTGTTAGGAAACACTGTGGAAGTCTACATTGATGATATTGTAGTCAAATCGGCTGAGTTTAGTTCTCATATAGCTGATTTGCGCAAAGCCTTTGATAAAATGCGTCGGTATGGTTTAAAAATGAACCCACGTAAATGTGCTTTTGGAGTGTCGGCTGGTAAGTTTTTAGGATTTGTCATCCATGAACATGGTATAGAAATAGACCCTGACCGAATCAAGTCTATTCGGAATGTGGGGCCTCCGACGTGTAAGGTCGAAGTGCAGAGATTTCTCGGCAAGGTGAATTATTTACGAAGGTTTATTTCTAACTTAGCCGGGAAGATTGATGCCTTCACCCCTATCCTTCGGCTTAAGAATGATGCTGAATTCACTTGGGGGGCAGAGCAGCAGGAAGCATTTGATCTCATTAAAAAATACTTATCTTCGGCTCCCGTGTTAAAAGCACCACAAGTAGGAGTACCATTCAGATTATACATTGCAGCTGAAGACAAGGTTATTGGGGCTGTTCTGACACAAGAAACTGAGGGGAAGGAGCATGTGGTGACATATCTAAGCCGAAGGTTGGTGGATGCTGAAACAAGGTACACTTTTATTGAAAAGTTATGCTTATGCTTGTTTTATGCATGCACCAAATGTAGATGTTATTTACTGTCTAGTCATTGCACTGTTTCTGGTCAAGCCGATGTAATCAAGTACATGTTGCATAACCCAATTATGAGTGGTAGAATTGGTAAGTGGGCTTATGCACTCATAGAATATGACTTGGCTTATGAACCATTGAAATCTATGAAAGGCCAAGTCGTAGCGGATTTTATTGTAGAACATCGGGTTAATGATATTCATGAACTAGACATATCATACCTCACTATTACTCCTTGGACTTTATATTTTGATGGATCGGTTTGCAATGAAGGGCAAGGAATTGGCATTGTGCTTGTTTCACCAAGTAATGTCTCCTTTGACTTTTCTAGCCGATTGAAAACGTATTGCACTAATAATCAAGCTGAATATGAGGCCCTCCTATTCGGTTTAGAACTTTTAAATGGTATGGGAGTAAAACATGTGAAGGTATTTGGTGATTCTCAGCTGGTTGTCCAACAAGTGTTAGAAGAATATCAATGTCTTGATGGTACTCTAAATAGTTATCTTGAGAAATGTTGGAGCATAATCCATTCTTTTGACGAGTTCAGTATTCGGCATATCTCTAGAGTTGAGAATCATAGAGCTAACGACTTGGCACAAGATGCATCGGGTTATCGGATAAAGAGAGGGAAATTTCACAAAACTGAAAATCTGATAACCAGTGCAGAGCCAAATTCCCAGGTCGCGGACCGTCCGCGTGTTGACGCCGGACCGTCCGAGGTTACCAGAAAGGTTCTCTTAATCGATTCGGCTGACAATGAAGCCGATGCAAGTGATTGGAGGACACCTATACTTAATTATTTGCAAAATCCCAATATCAGGACAAATAAGAACATTCGGCGAACAGCTTTCAAGTATGTTTTGATGAGTGATGAACTTTACCGCCGAACGGTTAATGATGTCCTGCTTAAGTGCTTGGGCCCAGATGATGCTATATTAGCCATGGCCGAAGTACATGAAGGAATTTGTGGTACCCATCAATCAGCTCCAAAGATGAAATGGTTGTTGCGAAGGTCTGGTTTTTATTGGCCTAGTATGACAGCTGATTGTTTCAAGTACTACAAGGGGTGCCAAGTGTGTCAAAAATTCGGCGACCTACAGTTGGTCCCTGCAGCCGAATTACATCCTATCATCAAGCCTTGGCCATTCAGAGGATGGGGATTAGACTTTATTGGAGAAATTCATCCTTCATCATCAAAGGGGCATCGGTTTGTGTTAGTTGCCACTGACTATTTCACCAAATGGACTGAAGCCGTTGCTCTAAAGAACATGACGCACAAGGAGGTGATTGAGTTCATAACTGAGCATATTATTCATAGATTCGGCATTCCCCAGACCTTGACTACAGATCAAGGTACTTCTTTTATGTCAAAGGAGGTACGTGAATTTGCTGAATTATACAGAATTAAGCTGCTTAATTCGTCTCCATATTATGCTCAGGCCAATGGACAGGCCGAGTCTAGTAATAGGACATTGATTAATTTGATAAAGAAGAAGGTATCTGATAATCCTAAACATTGGCATAAGATTTTGTCTGAAGCTTTATGGGCTCATAGAATATCTAAACATAGTGCTACTAAAGTATCTCCTTTTGAGCTTGTCTATGGGCAGGATGCGGTGTTACCTGTGGAAATAAGTTTGAATGCTGTCCGGTTTGCCAGACAAAATGATCTAACTGCTACTGATTATTATAATTCAATGATGGATAATATTGATGAGGTGACCGACAAGAGGATGATAGCTTTGGGAGCAATAGAAAAGGACAAGATCATGGTAGCCAGGGCCTACAATAAGAAGGTCAAAGCAAAGTCATTTCAAGTAGGGGATCTGGTGTGGAAGACCATCTTGCCTCTAAGGAATAAAGACCGGAAGTTTGGAAAATGGTCGCCAAGCTGGGAGGGTCCTTATAAAGTAAAACAGGTAATGTCTGGTAACGCCTATTTGCTACAAACATTACAAGGCAAGGATTTACCAAAGGCTTTGAATGGGTGTTTCCTCAAACAGTACCATCCTAGTATGTGGCAAGATGCCTAAGAGAACCGATGTGATCACATCGAGTTAGTTGCTTTTGGTTCGCCCGGCTCCACCAAAAGGCAGGGGGGCATATGTTCGAACCAAAAAGTGAGCAAGCGGACGGTCCGGCCCTGAGGCCGGACGGTCCGCGCATGCGCAGAACAGATTAGGGTTCCGAGTTTTGTGCTACGGTTGTTAACTATATTCGCGGGATTAGCTCGGTATCAGTTGTGTAAAGGGTCCAGCCCCCCTCCTCTATAAATAGAGAGGTCTACGGCCGATTTGTAATCATCAACAATCGAATCAATACAACTTTTATTCGCATTTTATCCTAGGAGTAGTTCTAGTCTAGTTTAGGTTTAGCCTCCCAATCCCCAAAATCTTCGTCTCTCTTCGGCTCTACGTCGATTAGAGGAGTCTAGGTCGGCCGGCCCGAGCCTAGACACCACCTAGGATCTCTCCTCCCCGACGGGGTCCCTCCCGGGAGCGAGATCCGGGCGCCGCCGGCGACTTCCGCCGCCTCTGCGTACGCGCGGACCGTCCGGCCCCCAGGGCGCGGACCGTCCGACCGTCAGGCAGAGAAGCCCTAGCCGCGCACTAGGCCGCGGACCGTCCGGCCCCAGGCCGCGGACAGTCCGCCCCTGCGCAGAGAGCACCACCGCGCCTCGCACCAGGCCGCGGACCGTCCGGCCCCGCGCGCGGACCGTCCGCCCCTGTGTAGAGAGCACCGCCGCCGGTTCTTCTTGAGTATTTGGCGCTTCGAAAAGGCGTCAACAGTTTGTGTACTGCTATTTGGGGTGATTGCTTGTGTAGACAGCATACCTGTCGCCTCTATCTTACACGCGGAGAACCATGTCAGGTCTAGCATCACCACCGGTGAAGCCATAGGCGCCGTTTCTACTCTGGGCTCGGAAACAAATTTGCACGAACTTCATTATTGTTCACATGATTACTTAGAACAATGTCACTCATAATACATTGTCTGCTTTAAATTTGACATCAAGCATGGTCAACAAATTTGGTACAATGCAAATGATAAAAGGTTGCTTCAGAGTCATAAAGACAATACATTTTTTAGTTTTCTAGTTTTACTTGAGTCATTCAGGTGACACCAGAATTAATAAACATATATTTCTTAATGCAAGTTAATTTGACGTTTCGTACCATCGCAACAGCCAAAGAACCAGAAATTATGCCATGCAGAACGCTATTGTGGATGAAGGGAACAAATGTTAACCACATGACCTGCATTTTCAATTCACCAAAAAGAGATAGAAGAAGGAAAAATTCGTATCAACACTGTACTGAATAGTAGAACCAGCTGGATTTGTAAGTTGCCAAATAAAAAACAGTCATTTTCACCTGATGAAATCCTCCCACAACAGCTAGAGGGTTCTAGAGAGCCAGCCAAAGTAATTGAAGAAGTTTAGGATGAGCTCAATGGCCACAACAACTGAGGCGGTCACGAACTGTGGCACCAGCATGGACTCCGCCATGGCGAGCTGCACGAGGACCACATAGGTGGAGATGACAGCCTCCGTCTCCCTCTTCTTGGCGAAATAGGAGAGGGGCGAGAGGTTGCAGCAGCCCAGTGAGCATACCCTGAAGTGTGCAATCAAATCCGTCAAAACGAGCGCCACAGATAGGCACAGAGGAGGTGAAATCTGAGACACGAATTGGGGATCGTACGAACCACAACACGACGAAGAGTGCGGTCTCGTGGCCGACGAGGAGGTTATGGGCGTTGAGGATATCCATGGGAGTTGGAGGAAGAGGAAGGGAATGTTGGCCACGCTGGTGAACTTTGCCGTCATGGAGTTCGACTGCTGGTACTTCTTCGAGTCCTGCGCGGCACCCCAACCCAAGCCAGGCAGTTCGAAGAAGTCGATCGATCCATCATGCGACATCCCACCACAAATGACGGGAGGGAATGGATACGAAGGGTACCTTGAGAACCAGCTTGGAGGCGGTGACTACGACGACATGGGGCGGGCCATGCTGGCATCGTTGGTGGAGGGGCATGGGTTGGTGGTACGATACAGGGGGCTTGGACGCGAGGGGTTTTAGGAGGAGGGCGTGGGGTGCGGCCGCGAGTGGGTTGCCTCCCACGAGAGCGTGGCGGTAGAAGGGCGGTGACGCCGGGCGGAGCAGGAGACCAACGACGACGACATGAATATTGGCTGAGTGATGATGGGTGTGCGGTCGCAAAGTCCAGACATCTGGGGGTGGCGCTGGAGCAGGTGCCGGGATCGTGGATTCCGGGTATCCTGCGGGTGTGCATGGGGAGGGGGCGGGCGCAGGGGCGGCAGTCGCGGCTCCGAGGCCAGGGAAATGGGAGCGTCGGGCGGGGGAGGCGGCCATAGTGGGGGAGGGCGATGGGGTTTTAGCAGAGGGAGGTTTGGTTGGTTGACGAGCGGAGCGCACGGGATGAGGATGGGGCGGGGGCATATTGTGCGGTCTACACTATTGCCTTAATATGTAGTAGAGATTTAAATAGGAGAGGATTAACCAATACCCCTTAAACCCCTTCAAACTGAACAAACCCGGCCGAGAGAGATCTTTGAACTCCAGTGCTGGGCTAAGTGGGCGATTGATTCTAAAACCTGAGTTCACTGAACAAATCAATAGCCCAAAATGTAAGGATTTTATTTAAAAATCCGAATAGCACATCCCATCGCTACCCTGCGATGCATAGCTAAAAGTGGCCGGAACGTGTAGCCCATCGATCGGACATATAGGGGGGGTGGGCCGGTGGGGGGCGGTTTGGGCCTCTCGATTCCACCAGGCCCAGACTACACGACTGCCAGTATTTTATTCGCGCTTCCGTTTTATGACCGAGTAAAGCTAGAATCCTGAGTCATGAGGGAGCCTCTACATAGATTTCTTTGAATCCTTTTTTTTCAGTGAACTCTCGAATACTAGGCCCACGTAAACTCTAGTATGTGCAGCTTGAGCTAGCAGCTCATCACATCAATAATACTGCATCACAAACACTTAGCTCAGAAATAGATAGAATAATAATATATGTTATAGGAAAAATTTTAACCAAGCGGGGATAGCTCAGTTGGGAGAGCGTCAGACTGAAGATCTGAAGGTCGCGTGTTCGATCCACGCTCACCGCATATTTTTTTGTTTTTTTTCAGTCCCTTTGTTGTTTTATTTTCTTCTTCTTCTTTTGTCGCCAATCCGGTGGTGCTTCAGTTTTTTCTCCAATTCAGTCCTTCAGATCAGATGGATGTAGTAGTAGGGCAGATAAGTGCTGGCTAGCAGCAACATTTGGTAGGTAGGTTGGCGTAGACCGTAAGCTTAGGGGGTGTTTGGTTTGAGGAATCACTCCATACAAAATGTGGTGGTGCATCATGGGTCCATTCCTCAAATTTGGTGGGATGACCTTATTCCTCATATTAGTACTAACTAACTATCTATAAGGAATGGGGTGATGATGGATCAACTCATTCCATTCCACAAACCAAACAAAAAAAGTGACGAGTGAGAAGATGAAGGACTAGCCAATTCCTCAAACCAAACAGCCTATTAGGTTTTGTTTGGTCAATGCATAATGCCTTTCTTTCTTTGGCATCCATCAAATGCGGGGGCAGCCGGCCAGGCATCATTCCTGCCTTGTTTCCTCTGTTTTTTTTAAGCGGGTAGAGAGATCAGGAATACAGAGGATGCCGACGGCGATGGCAGAACCGCGTCCTTGCTCTGCATGCAGGCAAACATTATCGGACAGGAGGATCAGCTAGCACTAGCAGTGCCAAAATAAAAACCTTTAATGCTGCTACTATGTACTCCCTCCGTTTCTTTTTATTAGTCGCTGGATAGTGCAAAATTACACTATCCAACGACTAATAAAAAGAAACGGAGAGAGTAACACCCTAAAATCGTGTCTTGTTTATTTATTGCAAAAGTCTTCAAAACATTTAGATTAAAAAAATTCTTTTAATAAGGATTTTATTGGTTTGAAATCATTATCTTGGAATAAATAAATGATAATATTATATTTTACTTTGGTTATTCAAAGCTAAGCATAGATCCTGAAACTAGAATTTAAATTATGAAGTTCATAAAAATAAATAAATAAGAGTAGCATTAAATTTTGATGTCTCTAATTTAGAATTCATCGTTTTAAATTTAATGTTTCAAACTCAGGAAGAGATAATAGAAAGATTTATTTTATTAGTTTGAGCAAACTATTCTTTCATGAACTATATATATATATACACACACATGGAGAAGTTGTGCCTGAACGGATAAAACAACTAATATATAGATGACTTTATATTGCATGCTGAGTTTTATTTGGTGGCGCATTATGTTTAAGTTTCAAAGTTATTCGAACCTGAAAATCTAAATTTAACTTGAATCAGGAAACCGAAAAATAGAAATTTGAAAAGAAATGATGATCTGAAAAAATAGAAAAGGAAAGAGAAAGTGGACTACCCTGTGTGCTTAATAAAATTTTGACAAATTTTAAAAGCAGTGCTCATCTTTAATCATATCCTTTGTTAAGCCTTACACTTTACATGAGCCTCCACCGTAAGTGAGCTCATGCGCATTAATCCCCAGACCTTGTTGAGTGATGAACATATGTGAGCTCACCTTTGCTGTACTCACATCCCTAGGTCAAAAACAGACACAGGTGGATAACGAGTCAGCTCGGCTCGGCTTAGGGATGACAATGGGTACGGGTATGGGTAAGTAACCGCGGATAATTATCCATTGGATATGGGTATGGTGGAATTCGGTATCCGCGGGTACGGTTATGGATATAATAAGGTATCCGCGAATAATTTTTTCGCGGGTATGGATACTAGGTATCCATACCCATTACCCAATGGATATCTGACATATGGGCCATCCGGATTTAATATATTATCCTAAATTCTATTTTTTCAATTTTTATCTATGACATGTTGATTGGTGCTGAAATTATCATTTGATGATGATGGAATGATAAATTGTTTTTGAAACACGATAAAATTGTTGTTTGATGTTGAATGGTAAAATTGTAGTGGACGGTCGGGTAATGGGTATCCGCCGGATAGCGAATATCCGGCGGGTACGGGTATGGGTAGAGATCCATACCCACGAACGTTTATGGGTACGGGTATGAGTTGAGTTTTGTGTTGCGGGTATGAATTCGCAAACTATATATCTGCGTACTACCCATCCGATTGCCATCCCTAGCTCGGCTCGTTCGAGTTCGAGCTGGCTCGTTAAGCTAACGAGCCACATAGTCAGCTCGGCTCGGCTCATTTACGAGCTCGAGCTGGCTCGTTTAGCTCGCGAGCCAGAGCAGAAAAAAACAATATATACATAATCATTATTTTTTAGTTAATTTCAAACTAATTTAACAATGTGTAATTATACTCATAGTTTCATAAACCACGTCAATGTAACACCAAATTAGCACAATTCTTCACTCACTAATTCATAATTTACATACATGTTCATCAGTTTAACCCATAATTATATTTGCATAGACCAAATTAACATATAGACATAGTTCATTAATCATTAGTTTAATTCATATGCCATAAACACCTCACATATATATAACATGTTCATCAATTATTTTGTAAATGATATGTATATAGTTTCGTTTTGCTGGAATATGGTAGCTCGTTTAGCTCGCAAGCTGGCTCGTTAACGAACCGAGCTAGGATGTCAGCTCAGCTCGTGAAAAAATTCAAACGAGCCGATCCGAGCAGAGCCGAGTTGACCATGAACCAAGCGAGCCAGCGAGCCACGAGCATTTCGTCCAGCCCTAAGAACAGGTAACACAAGATAAGGAGTATGAAGGATGTCGTGATGAGTTTTTGATAGGTTTAGACCGTCGTCTCTTAGTCAACTATGATTGTTGGATCATTGTATTCGTATGATGTAATTATTTAGTTATTTTATATAAAACTCTTATTATATAATAAATACGTAACATTCGTTTCTGTAACATAAATTATTATATGTGTGAGTCTTGATCCTAACATACATTTAATTCACGTCCGGTTTTGTCCTTAAATCCATCCAGATGTGATATACTCCTACCTGCATTATTCGTACATGTCGCTCGAGATTGTCCATGCAGCCTTTAGCAAAGCAAAGCAAGAAACACACACAGTCATCAACTTTAAAAATGTCAACCGGAACACAAATCGAAATGTAATCGGACGCGCATACACGAAGCCGAAAGCGTGTACACGCCCATGTGTATATATTCAGCACATACGCAAACAACAGCCCAGCCCAAGGATAAAAGCAAACAAACCACACGAGCGCGGCGCGGCGCGGCTGCCACCTAGAAAACGCCCGCGGGCGCACGATGAAGAAGGCGGCGGCGGCGGCGGCAGTCCTGGCTACCCTTCTCCTCTCCTCGGCGGTGTCGCCCACCGCCGTGTCCGGGCAGCAGCCGTGGACGAACCAGCAGACGGCGGCCAACAACCCGCGGCTGCACAAGGCGTACGTGGCGCTGCAGGCGCTGAAGCGCGCGATCACGGAGGACCCCAGGAACCTGACGCGGGGCTGGTGCGGGCCCGACGTGTGCGCCTACTTCGGCGTCTACTGCGCGGCGGCGCCCGACGGCGACGCGGACACGGACACGCAGACCGTGGCCGGGCTCGACCTCAACCACGGCGACCTGGCAGGGACGCTCCCGGAGGAGCTGGGCCTGCTGGCCGACCTCGCGCTGCTCCACCTCAACTCCAACCGCTTCGCGGGCACACTCCCGGACTCGCTGCCCGCGCTGCGGCTGCTCCACGAGCTGGACGTCAGCAACAACCGCCTCTCCGGCGGCTTCCCGCGCCACGTCCTCTGCCTGCCAAACCTCCGGTACGTCGACCTCCGCTTCAACCGCCTGCGCGGGCCCGTGCCGCCCGCGCTCTTCGACAAGCCGCTCGACGCCGTCTTCCTCAACGACAACCTCTTCGACTTCGAGCTCCCGGAGAGCCTCGGCAACTCGCCGGCCTCCGTGCTCGTGCTCGCCAACCTGCGCCTGCGCGGCTGCATCCCGCGGAGCGTGGCCCGCATGGCGGACACGCTCAACGAGCTCGTCTGTTAGCAACACAGATCAAGAAGCCGGGCCAACTGCAGCAACCAAGGCCGACGCTGGAGCACGCACGTCTGGGAGAGTGAGGAGAAGGAATACTAGAGTTTGTGGGCCGTCCTGGGTTAATGGGCTGAGCGAAAGTAACTAGTATAAATACCTGAGAGCTGCCTGGAGAAGGGCATGTAAGAAATATACGATACTTGTCTTCTCTTCCAAGTTACAGCCGCCACGGCGTTCTAGCCGGCGTTCTCGCTTCTTCCTCTCTTCTGGATCCCTGTCCTATCCGAATATCCTTGCTGCTAACAGTGGTATCAGATTCAGCGATCTTGAATCTCTTCTCGCGCTGGATTCCTCTGCTCTTCATAGCCACTTCACTCGTCTTCGTCGGCGTCAAGTACTGATGAATCCAGAAACTCAGATCATTTTGGATGAGATCGCTCGGCGCTTTGCGGATCACGACGCCAAGTGGGATCGGCGAGTGTCCGAGCAGGAATCGCGTTGGGAGGCGACGTTCGCGGAGTTCACCAGAGGCCAGGTCGATCGCGTTGTGGCGCTGGAGACAGCGTCTAACGTGTTCGAGGATTGGCGTCAAGGACTGGAAGGAGTTGTCGATGACCTGAAGCTGGAGGTGGGCAAGGTTTCGCGGTACTGGGAGCGTGCCGTTGTGGACAAGCCAACCTCCGTGGCAGGGATTCTCGCTCCTTCACCTTCGGCGGCGATCTTCGCGCCTTCTCCTACGGCTGCTGGGCGCCCATCTGCCGGATCGCCAGCCACATCGCCCCACGGGCACCGCGTCAACAACCATAACCGGGAGGGTGAATTTGGGTCGGTCACCACCCTTCTTCATCCCCCGGTCAAGGGTATGTGTCTGCCCTTACCACCGGTTCCTCAATTTACTGGCATGGAGTCAAAATCTATGGAGTGCGTCGGTAATCGCTGGGAACAGTCACATCCCGGTGTTGGTGGGGGGGCGGTTCGGGGTCGCTTACCTCAGCTTAATTTTCCCTCATTTGATGGTGAAAACCCTAAGCTATGGATCCGTCGTGCTCAGGACTACTTTGATATGTACAGTGTTGAACCTCAGATGTGGGTTAAGGTGGCATCCATGCACCTTTCAGGGGCAGCTGGTCGCTGGTTTTCATCGTTGGGAGATCACTGTCCGAATGTGTCATGGACTGATTTTTGTCGTGGTATGTTAGAGCGTTTTGGCAAGGATGAGCATGAGTATTTCATTCGTAAGTTGTTCCGTATTCGTCAGACTGCTACAGTCTCCGAGTATGTGGAACACTTCATGGCTTTAGTGGATAATTTGAATGCTTATGGTAGGCAGCTGGATCCCATGTATTTTGTGCAGCGTTTTGTGGATGGCTTACGGGAAGATATTCGTGCATCTGTTTTTGTCCATCGTCCGTCTTCCTTGGATACTGCTTGCGTGCTCGCGTTATTGCAGGAAGAGGTGGCTGGTGCGTCCAAACGACCGGATCTTCGTCGTGCTGATTTTGCCATGACCAGTAAGCCGTTTGGCAAAGGGCCAATGCCGTTGCCCCTGCCACCACGGCCAGGTCATCCTGGGATGGTAGCTGAAGAGGACAAGCGTGTCGAGGCCCCTCGACCGCGTGCTGTGGAGGATAAGTTGGCAGCACTGCGTGCATATCGGCGTGCGCGCGGCTTGTGTCAGCGTTGTGCGGAGAAGTGGTCGAGGAATCATCAATGTCCTCCCACGGTTCAGCTGCAGGCTATCCAGGAAGTTTGGGATTTATGTTCAACTGAAGATGGGGAGACATTGGTTACACCAGAGCAGGAGGTGTCTACTGAAGATCAATTGTTTGTGGCTGTTTCAGTTGCTGCAGTGCGTGGTCTGGAATCATCTCATACAATGACATTTCACGGCACTCTTCAGGGTCTTGCTGTGTTGATATTAGTTGACTCTGGAAGTTCACATTCCTTTGTGTCTTCGTCGGTTGCATCGGGGTTGTCAGGTGTGTCTGAGCTCTCTAGTCCAGTGGCTATTCGTGTAGCTGATGGTGGACGGTTGCAGTGTTCTCGGCAAATAACAGCAACTCAGTGGTCTGTGCAGCAGTGCCTTTTTACAACCAATTTCAGAGTCTTGGATATAACTGCGTATGATGTAATTGTGGGCATGGATTGGTTATCTGAACACAGTCCTATGAAGGTGCATTGGCTCCATAAGTGGATGCTCATTCCATATCAAGGTTCTTCAGCTTTGTTACATGGTGTATCGGCTTCGTTGCCTCCTGGTTCAGTGGTCGAAGTAGCAATGGCTCAGTCTGTTCCTCAGTCACTGTCTGAACTGAATTTACCGGAGCCCATGTTCCAGCTATTGTCTGAATATGCCAGTGTCTTTGAACCTCCTGAAGGTCTGCCACCATCGAGAAATTGTGACCATGCAATTCCTTTAATCCAAGGAGCTTCACCATTTCAGATTCGCCCCTATCGCTATCCTCCAGCGATCAAGGATGAAATTGAGCGTCAGGTAGCAGTAATGTTGGAGTCCGGCATTATTCAGCACAGTTCAAGCCCGTTCTCATCATCTGTTTTGTTAGTAAAAAAGAAGGATAAATCCTGGCGTTTTTGTGTGGATTTTCGACAGTTGAATGCCATTACAAAGAAGTCTATCTTTCCGGTGCCAGTCATTGAGGAGTTGCTGGATGAATTGGGCCATGCTTCATGTTTCACCAGTTTGGACCTCACAGCCGGTTATCATCAAATCCTCCTGCAACCAGATGATACACATAAAACTGCCTTTCAAACTCACTCCGGCCACTATGAATTTCGGGTTATGGCATTTGGATTGACTGGGGCACCAGCTACCTTTCAACGGGCTATGCATGCCACACTAGCGCCCTTATTGCGCCGCTGTGTCTTGGTATTCTTTGACGACATTCTAATTTACAGTGCCAATTTTGAAGAACATTGTCACCATGTGAGGTCGGTGCTGGAGTTGTTGCGCCGGGATCGTTGGCAGATCAAGCTTTCTAAGTGTGTTTTTGCCCAACCGGAATTATCGTATTTGGGACATGTTATATCAGCTGCAGGTGTTGGCACTGACCCTGAGAAGATCACAGCTGTTGCTCAATGGGCTTCCCCTAATAATCTCAAAGAATTGCGTAGTTTCCTTGGGCTGGCAGGGTACTACCGTCGTTTTGTCAAGCATTTCGGTATCCTGGCAAAACCGCTGACAGCACTGCTTAAAAAAGGGGTTTTGTTTGTATGGACGTCATCTCATGAGACTGCTTTCCAAGCTCTTAAGACAGCTCTTGTTTCAGCACCGGTGTTGGCACTACCGGATTTTTCACAACCTTTTTGTTTGGAGACTGATGCTAGTCAGGTTGGTATTGGTGCAGTACTGATGCAGTCCGGGCACCCTATAGCTTATCTGAGCAAAGCACTTGGTCCTAAGTCACAAGGCTTGTCCACTTATGAGAAAGAGTATCTCGCTATTATCACGGCTGTCGATCACTGGCGTCACTACCTCCAGTTGAAGGAATTTCAGATTTTCACTGATCACCGAAGTTTGGCTCAGTTGGATGAACAAAGACTTCACACTCCGTGGCAAAAGAAAATGTTCACCAAACTGTTAGGACTTCAATACCGGATTGTATTCAAAAAAGGGGTAGATAACAGTGCTGCTGACGCTCTTTCTAGGCACCCTGGAGTGGTGTCTTCTTGTCTGGCCTTATCTTCCTGTATACCAAAATGGGTGACTGATGTGGTTAATTCTTATGCACAAGATACAGTAGCTACAAATTTAATTGCCAAACTAGTCATTGATCCTTCTGCTGTGCCACATTATACTTGGCAGGATGGGTTGCTTCGCTATAAAAATCGTATATGGGTTGGTGCTTCGCCAGAATTACAGTCCAGATTGTTAACTGCATTTCATTCTTCAGCTATCGGAGGTCATTCAGGCATACCTGTTACTTATGCCCGTCTCAAGCAGATGTTTGCTTGGAAGGGAATGAAGGAGACTGTGCAGAAATTTGTCAGTCACTGCACTGTCTGTCAGCAGGCCAAAGCTGATCGCTCCAAGTTGCCAGGCCTGTTGCAACCCCTACCTGTTTCCACTTCTTTATGGCAGATGATTTCATTGGATTTTATTGAAGCCTTACCTCCATCTCAGACTTACACATGCATTCTGGTTGTCGTTGACACCTTCACCAAGTACGCCAATTTCCTGCCATTGCGACACCCGTTTACTGCACTCTCAGTGGCTCGATTGTTTCATGACCAAATTTATAAACATCACGGGCTGCCCCAGTCCATTGTCTCAGATCGTGACAAGATATTTCTTAGTCATCTCTGGCAGGAGCTCTTCCGTTTGGCGGATGTTCAGCTATGTATGAGTTCGGCGTACCACCCACAGTCTGATGGACAGACCGAGCGAGTTAATCAGTGTCTTGAAACTTTTCTTCGCTGTTTTGTCCATGCCTGTCCAACTCAATGGAGTCAATGGCTAGCTGTGGCTCAGTTTTGGTACAACTCCTCTCCTCATTCAGCTACTGGCATGTCTCCTTTTGAGGCTCTTTATGGGTGTCGTCCTCGCCACTTTGGTATTCCTGATGAAGTTAATGTGCACTCTACCGATCTTGCATCCTGGCTTCATGATCGGCAGTTGATGTCGTCCTTGGTTAGACAACATTTGGAGAGGGCTAAACTGCGTATGAAATGCCAAGCCGACAAGGGCCGCACCGAGAGACAATTTGCAGTTGGAGATTGGGTATTTCTGAAGTTACAGCCATATGTACAATCGTCGGTTGCTGCTCGGGCTCACCAAAAATTGGCCTTCAAGTTTTTCGGGCCCTTTCGTATTGAGCAGCGTCTCGGTACTGTCGCTTATAAATTGCAGCTGCCATCATCTTCAAGGATTCATCCTGTGTTTCATGTTTCTCAAATGAAGAAGGCACTTGGAGCTGGTCTGACTGTATCTCCCTCATTGCCAACTGAGGACTACGGTTTCAGCGTTCCTGAGAAGATTTTGCAGTACCGTACTGTGATACGTGGTCAGCATCCGTGTTCCCAGGTGCTGGTGCGTTGGTCCTACATGCCGGAGGCTTTGGCTACATGGGAGAATTTACAAGACTTGCGCCAGCAGTTTCCTAAAGCCGCTGTTTGGGGGCAATCAGCGTTTCCACCGGGAGGGAATGTTAGCAACACAGATCAAGAAGCCGGGCCAACTGCAGCAACCAAGGCCGACGCTGGAGCACGCACGTCTGGGAGAGTGAGGAGAAGGAATACTAGAGTTTGTGGGCCGTCCTGGGTTAATGGGCTGAGCGAAAGTAACTAGTATAAATACCTGAGAGCTGCCTGGAGAAGGGCATGTAAGAAATATACGATACTTGTCTTCTCTTCCAAGTTACAGCCGCCACGGCGTTCTAGCCGGCGTTCTCGCTTCTTCCTCTCTTCTGGATCCCTGTCCTATCCGAATATCCTTGCTGCTAACATCGTCCTCCTCAACGCGGGCCTCCGCTCCTGCGTCCCGCCGGAGCTCGGCTGCCTCCGCGACCTCACCGTGCTGGACCTCAGCTTCAACCAGCTCCAGGGGACGCTGCCGGAGTCCATGGCCGCCATGCGCGGGCTCCAGCAGCTGGACGTCGCGCACAACCAGCTGTGGGGCCACATCCCCGAGGGCGTCTGCGCGCTGCCGGGCCTCCGCAACTTCACCTACTCCGACAACTACTTCTGCACCCAGCCGCAGCGGTGCCTCCACATCCGACGCGTCGACGACCGCCGCAACTGCATCGCCGGCCGCCCCGACCAGCGCCCCGCCGACCAGTGCCTCGCCTTCCTGCACCGCCCGCCGGTGCACTGCGACGACCACGGCTGCTTCGGCCCGCCGCCGCACTACTAGATGCATCATGCGAGGGCATCATCGATGAGTGCATTTTACCATGATAATTTAATTACCAACTGACCAGCAATACAATATGAAAGTACAACAATATCCTTGTAACTTTTTTTAACATTGGTAAAGATCCATGTACATTGTATCATTTGCCCCCCACACTTTGTTATCTTTTTCTACTTATACTTCTTTATGTTGTCCATACTTTTGTCATGGTACAAATATCTATACCATTCTTTTTCTCTCTCTCCTTAATAGATTTTTAGACTTCTCCTTTTATCCTAAGTATCTCTACCTTTGTCTTCACTCTCTTTGGTTGCTAGTTGCCTTCGAAATATAGGTTGCTCCCACATGTTTCCATGTGCCTCTTTGATGGTCTTTTTTTAAGACTATTGATGTCTCTCTTTTTAGTTTCCACTACTTTGTTCTTGCAATCTTAAATTGATTATCTTGATGGACACACACCTGGAAACAAAAGGCCGCCACTACAAGTTTATGTTAAGAGACAATACAATCTTCATGTATCACCTTTTAATCCAAGCATGCTTATTTATCCTCTCTTCTCATGATAACAAAGTTAATATGAGTAGAGTGTTGGCCACTACTATAGATTATTAAATGAGATTCTTTCTTTCTAAAATCCGCAATTGTTAAACCTACATATCCAAAGCCTCCATGAATTATCTCGAAACCCGCAATTGTTAAACCTACATACCCATTGAGATCTCTTATGAAAAACTTCCCACTAAGTATAACTCCAAATATGCTATCTAAGTCTTTCTAGAAAAGCCTCTTAGCACTCTCATCATGGCCTACTTGAGACAAACGCCAATTATGTTAAAAGGCCAAACCACATATGATAAACTTGACTAACATAATTCTATCTCCTTGTCTTCTCACATCCACAATGTCGTTCTTGAGACTCTTATCAATCAAAACTCCTACTCTATTTCTATTTGCAGTTGGTCATGTATTCCAAAGCTTGAAGCTTCTATTTTTCCACTTCCTTCGTCTTGTAACCCTTATATTCAGTCACTTCAACACATAAGATATTTACAAGCCTCAAAGTCGTTGCGTCAGCTGAGCTAACTACCTTAACTTACCTGTAAGCGACCCTATATCCCAACTATCAAAACAAATCCTAATTGGTTCAACTATCTTCCTTATTCTTCGCAACTGTCTTCACCCTCGCACATTTTTCACTACACTTAGACTCCGTTGTAGCAAGCCACTAAAAAAAAGTAGCAACCCAACCATTATTTATTTCACATCATACCCAGCATGACATGTCAGTAAGAGGTGCCGACCTGATCCTTGCCTATTTAACACTATAACCAAGTTCCGTTACAGCGCATCGCTGAGAGGGTTACTCCATAACAAATTTCTTTATGGTTTTATCTCCATTATATAGACTTGGTTCAACATTGGCTCGTCAAACCTATCACAAATCTCCTCCTTCGCTACGGCTTGGAAGCATTTATGTCGAAATATAGGGCAGAGTTAGAAAGGTGGGCTTTTAGTCAGCCGTGGTGTCCAATAATGCAAACCAGACAAGCTAGCAGGTAGGCCTAATGCACTGTCTAATTGGCGGGCATGACATGGAGGAGAACACGAAGAGTAATTGCCCACCAAGGGGGACTCCGACAACGGCATGCCAGCAACTACATTACTCCAAGCGTCCACAAGACACAGTTATATATTTGGCAACTATAGAGTACAATTCTTCAGCTAACATGTGTTGATGGTCGGCTCTGGAGCAGCTCTCTCTCTCTCTCTCTCTCTCTTCAACCATCATCTGCCAGCCATTTGGTAACCGTTTCATGTTCTTCGACGACAAAGCTCTTTTTCTGGATCGCCAACAACCTCCACTTAACTGGGTGCCCAGAATTTTCATGGACCATGGGTACAGTGCACAAGGTGTAGCTCTGTTCGTACCAGTTCAGAAACGGGGGAGCCTGACGTCTCAACGCCTACTGCAACTATTCTAAGGCCTTGTTCGTTTCCATCGGATTGCACCCGGAATCGTTCCACCTAATCAAAGTTTATATAAATTAGAGAAGCAATCCGGTTAGGAATCGTTCCGACCCATCAATCCGGTAGAAACGAACAAGACCTAAGACAGTTCAGAGCATCACCCATAGGCCGTAGCTTTATACGTGAATGCGATTAGGAAGGAGGGCACATGCTTGCAGGAAAGAGATGCGTGACCAACCTCGAACACAGCCTACGCTCAACACATGTCACGCGCGCACATGACTGCATGAACTGTCTGATGAGCACTTCTTTTTTTTTGGTTCAGTGCTAGAAGAGGTGGCTTCAGACTGGCAACAGAGATTGCAATGGAAAACATGGACCGGATTCCTTTCCAAAAAAAAAAAAAGAAAGACAGGGGGTGGAACTGTGAAACCTACTCAAGAGGTGATCTGTAATGTTGCTACAATTTGATAAAGATAAACAGCTTCACCCATCGCAGCATCTTACATACAGATTATTGAGTCTACATATTTTACAAATACAGATTACTACAACTTTAAAAAGCCTAACTTACTACAGTCTACAGTACCTCGAGCCTTGCCGTAGGATACGAGGCACACGTGTTCGGACTACAAGTCGTACTCCGGTCCCATGGCCACCAACTTCACAGCTTTAAGATGGTCCTGGTTCAGTGGACAACGGTATGAATGAGACGCTTCTAACGATGTCAAGATAACTCACATAACGCTAGTGCATTCTATACCAAAAAGAAAAACAAGGCTTACCTAAAGTGAGAGGTGACGCGCAGAATGCGCTATCAGTGCTGTTCATTGCAGAGCCGCTGTTTGTGTCTCCCGTGAGTGACGGGAACAAGGGAATTGACTTGAGTATCAACTTCCTGCCACCTTTTCGGTTCGGGGAGCTGCCGAGCGCGTTATGTGGCGGCGAGACCCGTTTTCCGTTCGGTGAAGTAGTAGTCTTGACACAGTTACTGAGAGAGTCAGGTTCGTGCAGGATATCTGGCGTCTCCTCATCGATACCACTAGCACTAGCACTAGCAGCAAGCTTGGATGATCTACAAGGCTGTACTGCTGCAGTGGCTTTCGAAGCAGACGAGCGGGAGGTCACGCTGCGAGCCTTGGTCGGTCTCGGCGGTTTTGCGCTTGAGAAATTTGGCAGTTTGAGCAGAGAACTGCAACCAAAAAGGAAAAAAAATTACTCGGTTATTATTACTTAATTAATCAAATGCGATAGCAAGCACGCTAAGCATACTCAAGGAGAGAGAGAGATGTTTGTAATAAGCAAACCTGCAAAAATCAAAAGGCGGTGTTATTGGGACAAGGTCCAGGAGCGGGTGATCCTCGCCCTGTACATTTGCTTTTTGTTGATCGTTCTCCTTTTCTTGTTGAGGATTTTCTGTCTGGTCACTTTCTTCTTGTTTCATTTCTTCAGGGAGTTCAGTCTCGGCTGGTGCAGCAAGTGCGCCAACAAAGCAATAATGATCAGAGGGATGAGAGTGCGTAAATGTAGACATATCCAGGAAATAAAAGTTGATTATTCAGAAATCTGAAACGACCAAAAAAATTGCAAAGACAAAAATATGCTCTCTGAAACCTGATGTCTTTTTTTTTTACAGCCACCACCTACGCTGTCATAGAACAATTTTGTTTGCACATGAGCCTTTTACAGTGGTGTCTCATGCGAATTAAAATCATAGGCAAGGTAATCCTATTGTTGTTCGGTGCATAGAAACACTTTTTTAATGAGAATACCACTGAACTTCTATTCTTTTAAGGGATGCATCAGAAGTTATTAGTATCATAATATAGTCAGAAAAATGCCCCAGGATGGGACTGTACTGTACATGTTCCTAAACAATAATTACGAATCTGCAAGACGAATAAGTATAGCATCGTTATACAAATCTCAAACGCTAAATACTCACCATCTCTTCTGCCAAAAGCATTTTTGCAACTCTCACATCTGCAGTTGCTCGAGCATCCAACACCTCCCTTTATTCAACCAAACACTTAAAAAGCGTAAGTAAAATCCAGCAGGTACAATTTCAGATGAGATCATCACAGCTTGGGATGAATTACCTGGTAGCATTCACAGTATTTCTTGAGACAGCTTGACTTCTTACAATTGCATCCTCTCTTGTGACGAGCCGAAGCCGGAGTGTTGTTAGGATCTTCCTGCGATTTCATTGTAGAATGTAAGCACCACGGTCTGGGAGTAAATGGCCAACACACGTACATACATCTCAATCTCCAACAGAAGTACGCAACGCCATACCCCTGTTTCCAGACCGGCATCAGACATGCGGATCACTTTCGGAGCAAACGCTAGCGGGTTACGAAACTCTATCTGCTTCCGAGTGGAGAGGACGGTTTCCTCGTGTATGGGCTTGTTCATACATCCTTGGCACGAACAAGGTTCTGAGCAGTACACACCAGCAGCGAAACACTCGCAGTAACTGCACATGGCAACGGTAGGCCAAATAATTATGAGGATAATGCAATTAAAGCACGTTCGCTTTACCCGAAGTAGTTCCTTCCGGTTAATAACAAGCCCAACAACATTTAACGAGGCCCTTTTTCATGTACTAAGCAGGTCCACAGAATCTTAATGATATACGGGTATGGAACACGTACAGTTTCAGGCACTTCGACTTCTTACAGCTGCATCGCTTGCATGCCTCACCATCATCGCCATTATCCGTTTTCCGTCTGCAATTGAATTTTGAACCAAATGGTTTTCAGTGAATTGAAGTGCAACGAAATAGTAGCCGTGTCGCGGCCATTCCAAGCAGAAACAGGAGTGGAGACAAACCTCTTCTTTTGAGGGCTGACGCTCTGACCTGAGACATGATGGTCATTTACAGGAAACCCTCCTCCAGCCGAACAACCATCCAAGGGAAACTCCAACAGCTCACCGCCCGAGTGTGCGAAATTCTCTCCTGCACAAAGCAGCTCGCCACGCGCATCCTTTTCAGACGCTGACGATGGAAGGAGAGCAGAAGCCGTAGGAGGAGGATCCTGACAGGCCATTTTCCCCTTTGGTGTTAACGCAAGCGCATTCAGATGAAGCCCGATGCCTCGCAGTCCACGCGGCTGGCTTTCCGCAGGGCTTTTGCCCTTACTACATGTTGAGACCGAGCGATCTTCAATAGTCCCCCTTTTCACAGCGCTATTCGAAAACCCACCAGCTGCCTCGAAGACCAGGCAGCGTCTCCGTATGCCACGCTGCTGTTGGCTCTCCACTACCTGAAGATGTCGGCAGGAAGAAAACGAATGTGAGACCATTACTGTAGAATAGATAGATAGATAGATAGCCCTAACATGCAGGTTCCAGGACTAATTGGAGGAACAGTCCTAAACAGCACGTACGGGCAACGGTGTATAAAGACAGTGCGTTCTCCTCGTACCTTGTACTCTAATGGAACACACACATCCGCTTCATAGATATTATCCTGGGTTTCTTCGGCTGAGATGGTTTCCTGAGCGTCCATTTGAGGAGCGGCGTTCTCTGACTGATCTTCTCCCATCACAAGTTCCTGATAGTATACCTGAGCAGACGCAGTAGGATATGCTCCGTCCGATACGCCACCGTCTCCGGCAAGTTTCGACAGCAAATACCCACACGACTCTGCGTTCTGAGCCGCCAAATGCACTCCTCTGTGATGCTCGTCCATCGTGGCGTCGAAGGCCAAAAGCTTCGCTGAGGTCGGGGAGACTAAGTCGGACCACTCGCATCCCAAGACTCCATCACTGTCACTCCCAGGCTCTCCGCCGCCGCCGCCGCCGCCGTCCAGGAGCCGGACTTCGGTGGAAAACAAGCACTTCCTCTTCTCCAGCGCGTTTTTTTTAGCGTTCTGTGCAGCTTGTAGCAGCTTCCTAGCCTTGTCCTGTTTAAGGTCTGACCTGACACCGTGGCAGGGCGTCGTGTTGTGGTCTGGACTGCCGTTATTGTCGAACTGACGAGGCAGGGCCAGATCACATGGCCCCCCGGTGGTGGGAGGAGGACCAGCCACGCCCGTACATGTACCCGTGCGCGTTTCTCGAGTCACGGTGCTAGTGCAGGCAAACAACCTGGCCGCGTTCGAAGGCTCGGGTGGCTCGTTCGTACCGGCGGCGTCGGCACGAACCTCCTTGTCAGAAATTTCACCAAGCGGGCTCCTGAGAAGTGCCAAAAAAAAAAGACAGCGTCAACAAAGACACCGCCAAAGTTTAAGCTCTGCACATGACGCGCGCACAGCACATACGGTGGTGTAGCAACGAAGCAACGGCACCCGGATCGAAGTCGAACTTACTTTGGGAGCCTCGGTTCCTTGCTCACGTTGTCGTGCGGGGAGGTGAAGATGGAGGAGATGGACGTGATGTTGATGGACTGGAACCCCTGGAGGCTGTTGGTGCTGTAGGCCGACGACCTGAGAGGCTCGATGGGCGACAGGTTGTTGAGGAAGCTGAACACCGGCGAGTCCTGCGCGTCAAGGGAGGGAGCATATATAGCAACGGAACGAGCACTTGTGTGTTATGGGGGCGAGCATTGGCAGAAATTTGCGCCGGCGCAGAAGGCTAGGCGCGGCGGAACTTTCATCAGTGGCCTGCCCGCAAACAGTAGGGAATGGAGAGGTTCTTCCCATTTCCCTGCACTGGAAAGTGGAAACGACCTGCCGCCTGCGTGTTCATCCGTTTAAGCGCCAGAAAAAAGCGCGAGTACATCGGTGGTACTGTAATTAGTACTGCAAGACGCATGAGCGTGCAGTGCGGGTACATTTGTTATGTGCGGAATGACAGCGTTGGCGCTGCTAACTGACAATCAATGCGAACCCCAGGTCAAACTCAAACCGCCGAGCAGAACGGATCTGGCTCTGCTCTGCAGAAGGTACGCGGCCACGCAGCCGGCAGAGAGAGAGAGAGAGAGAGAGAGAGAGAGGCGCTCCGCTGAGACAGACAGTAAAGTATATTCGCGGGGATATGCATCTGCTACTATGTAGATACCAAAATACTAACGGCCGCCTGCAGGAAATGCGTGAGGCCTTTGGGTGTCAAGGCTCAGGAGCGAGGGCAGGGAGACGAGGCGACGGGGCGCTCGTGAGCGCTGTGGGCGGGCAGATCTGGGGCGGCACTTGCCATCTCACCGGTGTTGGCGTAGGCTCCGCGCCGGGTTGCGGTCTTGCGGGGCGGAACCGTGGCGCTGGCGCTGGCGCGGCGTGGAGAGAGAGAGATAAGAAGCGAAGCAAGAGCAACTGACAGGGGACCGACGAGCGAGTTTGTTCGTGGGCATGGGCACCGACACGAACGGCTAAGGCGGCGTCGGCTCTGTAGCCGGACGGCGGAGCGGAACCCGCGGGGACGGGGGACTGGAACCGTCGTACACGTACCCCGGCGGCGGGCAGCTGGCCTCCCCGTACCCGCCTCGACGGGGTACGGGGTGGATGCAGGGCTCCCCGGCCTCATTTGAGGCGGCAGGCGGGACGGGAGGGAGGGAGGGGAAGGGAACTGTCCCGCGCAGTCGAGGAGACGGGAGTGATAGAGAGAGAGGGTGGTCACCTCGGTGCGCGTGGCCGCGGACTGCGCGGCGGCGCGGTCGGGCGTGTCCATCTCCGGCGCGACTCCTCCTGCCTCCTATCCGCTCCGCTGACTGGCCGCTCCTGCTCCTCTCCCAGGTCTGCGCCGCGACAATGTGTCCGTCCGTCCGTTCCGTTTGTATAGAGCCGAGGAGACGACGGGCCTGGTGCAGGGGCTGCGGGGCCGGCACAATTTTTTTGAAGCCGCGCGAGGGCGGGAAAACTGGGGGAAAGGAAAACCGTCAAACCAGCCACCAGCCCTGAGGATGGAGTGGGGTGGTGCCACAGCAGCGGCTTGGTCTCATCGTTGGAGCCGACACGCGGCAAATTCTTCGGCGCTTCGACAACCTCTTTGGAACCGGCAGATGTGGCCGTGGCCGCCTGCCCCGCCGTGGCGCCGTGTACTACATGGAATGGGGCACCGGCATTTACTCGGCGCCCGATCAACCTCGTGATCCGCGGTGCGAGAGGACCGGCAGACGCGACGCCGGTGGTAAATGCATGCAGATCGATGCGGTGGTAATTTCGTCGTGCGACACAATATATACTAGAGACTAATTAAAGGATGGCATCGAGATCCAAGAACAGTGTTGTAGCGCCGGTACACGTACGTGCCCGGCGGCAGGCCGGCCGGCCGGCACCAGTCCAGTGGCGTACACATCACGTGACGGCGTGGTGGTAGGAGGAGTACTACCGTGCTTTGCTTCCTTGCTTCTGACAACGCGCGGGGTACTGTACGACGTACACGTGTACGCGGGGTGGTGCTAGTTGCACCGGTACGTATACACGGCTCGCCGAGCAGAGGTGGTGGCACGGATCCATTCAACAACGTACTAGCTACGGATGCGTTGATTTTGTCCCGTCGTAAAGGCACTCGCACTATACCGCGCAGTGATGGATCTAGAATTCAGTATTAGAAGTATGCCGTTCACAAAATTTATATACTGCCGTATCATTTGGTAACAGTTTTAAATTTATATACTGCCGTACGTATCATTTGGTAGCAGCAATCCAGTAACAGTTTTAATTTTTCGATATAGTTTATTGTTGTACTAAGTTACACCGTAATTCTTTATTTTAAATATTAAGTTAACATGAACAACAAGTATTAAATTTGAAAGAAAAAATACTCATAAAATATAATGTAAGAAATGAAAAAGTCATGCTATAGTTTATTTATGAAATGTATGAATAAAATAGAGATTCATCTAACTTTTTAGATGGGACCTTCTAAGAGACATAATTAATGTCTTAATTATATTATTTCCGTCCACCTAAAAACATGATGACAGATAATTAAATAGATTATACCTGCATATATAGGTGTACATTTGTGTTGTGCTAAATAGATCGACACAAAGCACACAATTCTAGGCACATCCTAACCTAATTGTGGGCCTGGCCGGCACGACCTAATATGTAGGTCATGCCTACGCCTCAAGTCAAGCCCATGCGGTGACCTGGCACGGCTCATTTAACTAATGTCCATCGAAGCTCACTACACATGGACTCGGTATTTAACTAAGACCTGTCAAAGCCTAAGACCAACACAACTTGGAGAATACAAAGCTTCAACATGCCTTTGAGAAACCAGTACCTAGATGGTGATAATGAATAGTGATGATGATCATTGTTTATGTTTTCCGTACAATCAACTAAACACTGAGCATAGAACTAAAAATTATTTATGAGCTAGTTGTACTCTCTTTTTCTCCTGACCAAAGGTTTTTAATATGACAGCCACTAAATATCTTAGTTTTATTTTGGTCATATATATATATATATATATATATATATATATATATATATATATATATATTACACATGTATTTTCTGTTTATGTATTAATGTTCTATGTATATGGGTCGGTCTAACACCAGTGATCATGTGACGATAGTGTTGAGCTCTAAAAAGAGCCGTGCGGACGGTCCGGCCTCGAGGCCGGACGGTCCGCGGTCCGGACTGACCGCGGTGCTGGCACGGACGGTCCGCGCGCGTAGAGTCAGTTAGGGTTCCTAGTTTCTCGCAGGATTTGTTACCTAAAACCGCGGGATTAACTCGGGAAACAGTTGGAAACGGATCCAGACCTCCCCTTTATATAGATGAAGGGCTACGGCCGATTGAACCCCCAACAATCGAACCAATACCACTTCTATCTCGCATTTATTTCCAGCACAATTAGAAGTAGTTCTAGTCTAGTTCTAGTTTAGCCCTAGTTTAGTATTCCAATCCCCAAATTCTCTGCCTCTCCTCGACTCTGCGTCGATTAGAGGAGTCTAGGTCGGTCTGCCCGAGCCTAGACAGCTCCTAGGATCTCTCCTCCTCGACGGGGTCCCTCCCGGGAGCGAGATCCAGGCGCTGCCGGCGATCTTCCGCCGCCCCTGCGCACGCGCGGACCGTCCGGCCCTAGGGCACGGACCGTCCGGCCGTCAGGGAGGGAATCCTAGCTCCTGCACCAGGTCGCGGACCGTCTGGCCCTGTGCCGCGGACCGTCCGCGTCTGACCAGAGAGCACCGCCGCCTCGCGCCAGGTCGCGGACCGTCCGGCCCCAGGCCGCGGACCGTCCGCGCCTGACCAGAGAGCACCGCCGCTGGTTCTTTTGAGTGATTGGCGCCTCCAAAAAGGTGTCAACATACTTTTTGGCGACTCCGCTGGGATTAGGTGTCTAGACCTGCTAAAAATCGGCCCATAGATGGTCGGTTCTATGGATCACACCAAGATCTCCACCACAACATCATCAAGTCGGCCATGGAGGCGCTCCCGGCTGATGACCAAAGGCCCTTTGAAGACCTCGTAATGCGCGATGAGAAGGAGGTGATGCGGCAATGGAACGAACAACGCGACAAGGAAGAGGCGGAACTGCTGCATAAACTCTCCGAACGACGCAAGGAGGCGGCGGACAAGTACTTGTCACACTTCAGGTAGATCGTCACCAGAAGATCGTCCGTCAAGGGGAGATCGATATGGAATCTCTCCTACCTCCACTTCAGGGTCCCGCTGTAAGTACTCCAGATCTATCTCTTACGACTTTCATGGATCAACGAGGAGATCAGTTAAAGCAATATGTAGATGAATCTATTAAAATGCATTTACGTGCATACGAGAAATCAGCTGCTCCTAACTTTCCATCGCGAGAGTCTAATACAGTGCCACCCGCGTCAAACACATCGGCTATAAATGGGTCACCCTTGACCCAGCCATCATATGGTATGCCGATGCACGCTTTCGTGTCACCATCACAGCCACAACCACTAGGCACGCGATAGGTACTGGACGCGACCGGACCGTCCGAGAATCATCTTAGACAGTCTGGTTATACAGCGGACCGTCCGACGTGTTTCGCCGGACCATCCGAACCGATGCAGACTCGCACACAAAACACTCAGGTCGCACCATACATGGCCGGACCATCAGGGTACAACCCCGAACAATTCGGCCCCATCACTGACCGTCCGGCGCATCACGTCAGACCGTCCGGATATGTTGCGGACCGTCCGCCATCTTACGCCGGACCATCCGGATATGGCATGAACCGGCCGACGTATTACGCTGGACCATCTGACTCTACACGAGTCCATGCGCAGACTACCCAAGTCACGCCATATATGGTCGATCCATCCGGGTACAGCCCTGGACCATTCGGCCTGATCGCGGACCGTCCAGTTCTTTACGACAGACGGTCTGGGTACGAGACTACCCACGTAGCACCATATACGGCTGGACAATCCGGATATACCTTCAGACCATTTGGCCAGGTCGCGGACCATTCGACCTCTTACGCCGGACCGTCCGGATATACATACGCAGAGCCGAGAGCTGTGCAATACGCATAGTTCCCACATTCATCGCAGCAACATTATGGTGCCCCACCAGCAACACATTATAATCATGCCATACCATCTCATGGACATAGGGCTGAATACTATTCGGCCACAAGAGAGCCTGAGGGGTATAGGTCAGGAGCTGGTGACATTAATAGGACACCTAACACACACCTCAAACATACCTGGGAGGAAAGCCGACAGAGTAATGTCAGGCAACCTGAAATCTCCACCCACAAACTCAATGGATGGTCGCCAGACATGGCAGAGAGGGTCAGAGACGAGTAGCCGGGATGTTCAGGGACAAACTCGGTGTTAGTGTGTCAGGTACAGGGCAATCGTATCGGAAGCCTTATAGCCACCGATTCGACACCGTGCCATACCCACAGGGAACTAGAATACCAGACTTCTCTAAGTTTTCTGGTGAAAGTGGGTGATAGTCGCCTAGAGGGGGGGTGAATAGGGCGAAACTGAAATTTACAAATATAAACACAACTACAAGCCGGGGTTAGCGTTAGTAATAAAGAAACGAGTCCGCAAGAGAGGGCGCAAAACAAATCCCAAGCGAATAAGCAAGTGAGACACAGAGATTTGTTTTACCGAGGTTCGGTTCTTGCAAACCTACTCCCCGTTGAGGAGGCCACAAAGGCCGGGTCTCTTTCAACCCTTCCCTCTCTTAAACGATCCACGGATCGAGTGAGCTTTCTCTTTTCAATCACTTGGAACACAAAGTTCCCACAAGGACCACCACAAGTTTGGTGTCTCTTGCCTCAAATTACAAGTGAGTTTGATTGCAAAGAAAGGATCAAGAAAGAAGAAAGCAATCCAAGCGCAGGAGCTCGAAAGAACACAAGCAAATCACTCTCTCTAGTCACTATGGCGTAGTGTCGAATTTGGAGAGGATTTGATCTATTTGGTGTGTCTAGAATTGAATGCTAGAGCTCTTGTAGTAGTTGGGAAGTGGAAAACTTGGATACTATGAATGGTGAGGTGGTTGGGGTATTTATAGCCCAACCACCAAATGTGGCCGTTGGGAGGCTGTCTGCTCGATGGCGCACCGGACAGTCCGGTGCACACCGGACAGTCCGGTGCCCCCTGCCACGTCATCACTGCCGTTGGATTCGACCGTTGAAGCTTCTGACTTGTGGGCCCGCCGGGGTGTCCGGTGCACACCGGACATCTACTGTTCCTTGTCCGGTGTGCCGGAGTGGGCGCGCCTGCCATCTGCGCGCGCAGAGCGCGCATTAAATGCGCGGCAGAGAGCCGTTGGCGCGGAGAAGACCGTTGCTCCGGAGTCGCACCGGACAGTCCGGTGAACACCGGACAGTCCGGTGAACACCGGACAGTCCGGTGAATTATAGCGGACTAGCCGTTGAAGTTTCCCGAAGCTGGCGAGTTCCTGAGGCCGACCTCCCTTTGCGCACCGGACACTGTCCGGTGTACACCGGACAGTCCGGTGAATTATAGCGGAGTCGCCTCTAGAAATTCCCGAAGGTGGCGAGTTCGAGTTGGAGTCCTCTGGTGCACCGGACACTGTCCGGTGGTGCACCGGACACTGTCCGGTGTACACCGGACAGTCCGGTGCTCCCAGACCAGAGGGCCTTCGGTTCCCACTTGGCTCCTTTGTTGAATCCAAAACTTGGTCTTTTTATTGGCTGAGTGTGAACCTTTTACACCTGTGTAATCTATACACTTGGGCAAACTTAGTTAGTCCAAATGTTTATGTTGGGCAATTCAACCACCAAAATTATATAGGAACTAGGTGTAATCCTAATTCCCTTTCAATCTCCCCCTTTTTGGTGATTGATGCCAACACAAACCAAAGCAAATATAGAAGTGCATAATTTGAACTAGTTTGCATAATGTAAGTGTAAAGGTTGCTTAGAATTTGAGCCAATATAAATACTTACAAGATATGCATGGATGTTTCTTTCTTATATAGCATTTTGGACCACGCTTGCACCACATGTTTTGTTTTTGCAAATTCTTTTGTAAATCCATTTCAAAGTTCTTTTGCAAATAGTCAAAGGTAAATGAATAAGATTTTGCAAAGCATTTTCAAGATTTGAAATTTTCTCCCCCTGTTCCAAATGCGTTTCCTTTGACTAAACAAAACTCCCCCTAAATAAAATCTTCCTCTTAGTGTTCAAGAGAGTTTTGATATATCATTTTTGAAATACTACTTTCTCCCCCTTTTGAACACAATAGGATATCAATTGAAAAATATTCATCACTTAAGTTTTTGAATTTAGGTGGTGCGTGCGGTCCTTTTGCTTTGGGCTCATTTCTCCCCCTTTTTGGCATGAATCGCCAAAAACGGAATCATTAGAGCCCTAGTAGTGCCATCTCCCCCTTTGGTCATAAAATAAATGAGTTAAGATTATACCAAAGATGAAGTCCGGTCCTTTTGCCTTGGGCTCATTTCTCCCCCAAGGATGAAGTCCGGTCCTTTTGTTTGATGCTCATTTCTCCCCAAAGAATAGAGAGTTGCTTGGAGTGATGGCGAGGTATGAGTTACGGAGTGGAAGCCTTTGTCTTCGACGAAGACTCCAATTCCCTTTCAATACACCTATGACTTGGTTTGAAATAGACTTGAAAACACATTAGTCATAGCATATGAAAGAGAGATGATCAAAGGTATACAAATGAGCTATGAGTGCAAGTTAACAAAAGAAATTCCTAGAATCAAGAATATTTAGCTCATGCCTAAGTTTGTTAAAAGATTGTTCATCAAGAGGCTTGGTAAAGATATCGGCTAATTGATCTTTAGTATTAATGTATGAGATCTCGATATCTCCCTTTTGTTGGTGATCCCTTAAAAAGTGATACCGAATGGCTATGTGCTTAGTGCGGCTATGCTCGACGGGATTGTCGGCCATTTTGATTGCACTCTCATTATCACATAGCAAAGGAACTTTGGTTAATTTGTAACCGTAGTCCCGCAGGGTTTGCCTCATCCAAAGTAATTGCGCGCAACAATGGCCTGCGGCAATGTACTCGGCTTCGGTGGTGGAAAGAGCGACCGAATTTTGCTTCTTTGAAGCCCAAGACACCAAGGATCTTCCCAAGAACTGGCAAGTCCCCGATGTGCTCTTCCTATTGATTTTGCACCCCGCCCAATCGGCATCCGAATAACCAATCAAATCAAATGTGGATCCCTTAGGATACCAAAGCCCAAACTTAGGAGTATAAGCCAAATATCTCAAGATTCGTTTCACGGCCGTAAGGTGAGCTTCCTTAGGGTCGGCTTGGAATCTTGCACACATGCACACGGAAAGCATAATATCCGGTCGAGATGCACATAAATAGAGTAAAGACCCTATCATCGACCGGTATACCTTTTGATCCACGGACTTACCTCCCGTGTCGAGGTCGAGATGCCCATTGGTTCCCATGGGTGTCTTGATGGGTTTGGCATCCTTCATCCCAAACTTGTTTAGAATATCTTGAGTGTACTTCGTTTGGATAATGAAGGTGCCCTCTTGGAGTTGCTTCACTTGGAATCCTAAGAAATACTTCAACTCCCCCATCATAGACATCTCGAATTTCTGTGTCATAATCCTACTAAACTCTTCACATGTAGACTCGTTAGTAGACCCAAATATAATATCATCAACATAAATTTGGCATACAAACAAGTCATTTTCAAGTGTTTTAGTAAAGAGTGTAGGATCGGCCTTTCCGACTTTGAATCCATTTGCAATAAGGAAATCTCTAAGGCATTCATACCATGCTCTTGGGGCTTGCTTGAGCCCATAAAGCGCCTTAGAGAGCTTATAAACATGATTAGGATACTCACTGTCTTCAAAGCCGGGAGGTTGCTCAACATAGACCTCTTCCTTGATTGGTCCATTGAGGAAGGCACTTTTCACGTCCATTTCATAAAGCTTAAAGCCATGGTAAGTAGCATAGGCTAATAATATGCGAATTGACTCAAGCCTAGCTACGGGTGCATAGGTTTCACCGAAATCCAAACCTTCGACTTGGGAGTATCCTTTGGCCACAAGTCGAGCTTTGTTCCTTGTCACCACACCATGCTCATCTTGCTTGTTGCGGAAGACCCATTTGGTTCCTACAACATTTTGGTTAGGACGTGGAACTAAATGCCATACCTCATTCCTAGTGAAGTTGTTGAGCTCCTCTTGCATCGCCACCACCCAATCCGAATCTTGTAGTGCTTCCTCTACCCTATGTGGCTCAATAGAGGAAACAAACGAGTAATGTTCACAAAAATGGGCAACACGAGATCGAGTAGTTACCCCCTTATGGATGTCGCCGAGGATGGTGTCGACGGGGTGATCTCGTTGAATTGCTTGGTGGACTCTTGGGTGTGGCGGCCTTTGTTCCTCATCCTCCTTGTCTTCCTCATTTGCATCTCCCCCTTGATCAATGCCATCATCTTGAGGTGGCTCATTTGCTTGATCTTCTACTTCATCAACTTGAGCTTCGTCCTCATTTTGAGTCAGTGGAGATGCTTGCATGGAGGAGGATGGTTGATCTTGTGCATTTGGAGGCTCTTCGGATTCCTTAGGACATACATCCCCAATGGACATGTTCCTTAGCGCGATGCATGGAGCCTCTTCTTCACCTATCTCATCAAGATCAACTTGCTCTACTTGAGAGCCGTTAGTCTCATCAAACACAACGTCACATGAGACTTCAACTAGTCCAGTGGACTTGTTAAAGACCCTATATGCCCTTGTGTTTGAGTCATAACCAAGTAAAAAACCTTCTACAGTCTTAGGAGCAAATTTAGATTTTCTACCTCTTTTAACAAGAATAAAGCATTTGCTACCAAAGACTCTAAAATATGAAATGTTGGGCTTTTTACCGGTTAGGAGTTCATATGATGTCTTCTTGAGGATTCGGTGTAGATATAGCCGGTTGATGGCGTAGCAAGCGGTGTTGACCGCCTCGGCCCAAAACCGATCCGAAGTCTTGTATTCATCAAGCATGGTTCTCGCCATGTCCAATAGAGTTCTATTCTTCCTCTCCACTACACCATTTTGTTGAGGCGTGTAGGGAGAAGAGAATTCATGCTTGATGCCCTCCTCCTCAAGGAAGCCTTCAATTTGAGAGTTCTTGAACTCCGTTCCGTTGTCGCTTCTTATTTTCTTAATCCTTAAGCCGAACTCATTTTGAGCCCGTCTCAAGAATCCCTTTAAGGTCTCTTGGGTTTGAGATTTTTCCTGTAAAAAGAATACCCAAGTGAAGCGAGAATAATCATCCACAATAACTAGACAGTACTTACTCCCGCCGATGCTTATGTAAGCGATCGGACCGAATAGATCCATGTGTAGGAGCTCCAGTGGCCTGTCGGTCGTCATTATGTTCTTATGTGGATGATGAGTGCCAACTTGCTTCCCTGCTTGGCATGCGCTACAAATCCTGTCTTTCTCAAAATGAACATTTGTTAGTCCTAAAATGTGTTCTCCCTTTAGAAGCTTGTGAAGATTCTTCATCCCAACATGGGCTAGTCGGCGGTGCCAGAGCCAACCCATGTTAGTCTTAGCAATTAAGCAAGTGTCGAGTTCAGCTCTATCAAAATCTACCAAGTATAGCTGACCCTCTAACACTCCCTTAAACGCTATTGAATCATCACTTCTTCTAAAGATAGTGACACCAATATCAGTAAATAGACAGTTGTAGCCCATTTGACATAATTGAGATACGGAAAGCAAATTGTAATCTAAAGAATCTACAAGAAAAACATTGGAAATAGAATGGTCAGGAGATATAGCTATTTTACCAAGACCTTTGACCAAACCTTGATTTCCATCCCCGAATGTGATAGCTCGTTGGGGATCTTGGTTTTTCTCATATGAGGAGAACATCTTCTTCTCCCCTGTCATGTGGTTTGTGCACCCGCTGTCGAGTATCCAACTTGAGCCCCCGGATGCATAAACCTACAGAACAAGTTTAGTTCTTGACTTTAGGTACCCAAATGGTTTTGGGTCCTTTGGCATTAGACACAAGAACTTTGGGTACCCAAACACAAGTCTTTGACCCCTTGTGCTTGCCCCCAACATATTTGGCAACTACTTTGCCGGATTTGTTAGTCAACACATAAGATGCATCAAAAGTTTTAAATGAAATGTTATGATCATTTGATGCATTAGGAGTTTTCTTAGGCAACTTGGCACGGGTTGGTTGCCTAGAACTAGATGTCTCACCCTTATACATAAAAGCATGATTAGGGCCAGAGTGAGACTTACTAGAATGAATTCTCCTAATTTTGCTCTCGGGATAACCGGCAGGGTATAAAATGTAACCCTCGTTATCCTGAGGCATGGGAGCCTTGCCCTTAACAAAGTTGGACAATCTCTTAGGAGGGGCACTAATTTTGACATTGTCTTCCCTTTGGAAGCCAATGCCATCCTTAATGCCCGGGCGTCTCCCATTATAAAGCATGCTACGAGCAAATTTAAATTTCTCATTTTCTAAGTTGTGCTCGGCAATTTTAGCATCTAATTTTGCTATATGATCATTTTGTTGTTTAATTAAAGCCATATGATCATGAATAGCATTAACATCAACATCTCTACATCTAGTACAAATAGATACATGTTCAACAATAGATGTAGAGGGTTTGCAAGAATTCAGTTCAACAATCTTAGCATGAAGAATATCATTTTTATCTCTAAGATCGGAAATTGTAACTTTGCAAACATCAAAATCTTTAGCCTTAGCAAGCAAGTTTTCATTTTCATTTCTAAGGTTAGCAAGAGAAATGTTTAATTCTTCAATCCTAGCAAGCAAATCATCATTATCATCTCTAGGATTGGGAATTGAAACATTACAAACATGTGAATCAACCTTGGCATTTAAACTAGCATTTTCATGTCTAAGGTTGTCAATCATCTCACGGCAAGTGCTTAGCTCACTAGATAACTTTTCACATTTCTCAATTTCAAGAGCATAAGCCTTTTTAACCTTAACATGCTTCTTATTTTCCTTAATAAGGAGGTCCTCTTGGGAATCCAAAAGGTCATCCTTTTCATGAATAGCACTAACCAATTCATTTAATTTCTCCTTTTGAGCTATGTTAAGGTTGGCAAAAAGGGAACGCAAATTATCCTCCTCATCACTAGCATTGTCGTCACTAGAAGATTCATATTTAGTGGAGGAGTTAGATTTAACCTTCTTCCGTTTGCCGTCCTTTGCCATGAGACACTTGTGGCCGACGTTGGGGAAGAGAAGTCCCTTGGTGACGGCGATGTTGGCGGCGTCCTCGTCGTCGGAGGAGTCGCTTGAGCTTTCATCGGAATCCCATTCCCGACAAACATGGGCATCGCCGCCCTTCTTCTTGTAGTACCTTTTCTTCTCCTTTCTTCTCCCCTTCTTGTCGTCGCCTCGGTCACTGTCACTAGATATGGGACATTTAGCAATAAAATGACCGGGCTTACCACACTTGTAGCAAACCTTCTTGGAGCGGGACTTGTAGTCTTTCCCCCTCCTTTGCTTGAGGATTTGGCGGAAGCTCTTGATGACGAGCGCCATTTCCTCATTGTCGAGCTTGGAGGCGTCGATTGGTTGTCTACTTGGTGTAGCCTCCTCCTTCTTTTCCTCCGTCGCCTTGAATGCGACGGGTTGAGCTTCGGATGTGTTGGGTTCGTCAAGCTCGTTGATCTTTCTTGAGCCTTCGATCATGCACTCAAAACTTACAAAATGCCCGATAACTTCCTCGGGGGTCATTTTAGTATATCTAGGATTACCACGAATTAATTGAACTTGTGTAGGGTTAAGAAAAATGAGAGATCTTAGAATAACCTTAACCATTTCGTGGTCGTCCCATTTTATGCTCCCGAGGTTGCGCACTTGGTTCACCAAGGTCTTGAGCCGGTTATACATGTGTTGTGGCTCTTCCCCTTTGCGAAGCCGGAACCGACCGAGCTCCCCCTCGATCGTTTCCCGCTTGGTGATCTTGGTGAGCTCATCTCCTTCGTGCGCGGTTTTGAGCACATCCCAAACCTCCTTGGCACTCTTCAACCCTTGCACTTTGTTATACTCCTCTCTACTTAAAGAGGCGAGGAGTATCGTTGTCGCTTGAGAGTTGAAGTGCTCGATTTGGGCCACCTCATCCTCATCATAGTCCTTATCCCCTACCGACGGTATCTGTGCACCAAACTCAACAACATCCCATATACTTTTGTGGAGTGAGGTTAGATGAAATCGCATTAAATCACTCCACCTAGCATAATCTTCACCATCAAAAGTTGGTGGTTTGCCTAATGGGACGGAAAGCAGAGGTGCATGTTTAGAAATGCGAGGATAGTGTAGGGGGATCTTACTAAACTTCTTACGCTCTTGGCGTTTAGAAGTTACGGAGGGTGCGTCGGAGCCGGAGGTCGATGTTGATGAAGTGTCGGTCTCGTAGTAGACCACTTTCCTCATCCTCTTTTGCTTGTCCCCACTCCGATGCGGCTTGTGGGAAGAAGATTTTTCCTTCTTCTCTTTGTGGTGAGAAGAAGATTTCTTCTCCTTCCCTTTGTTGGAGGAGCTCTTCTTCTTCTCCCTCCGTTTGGTGTGGGACTCTTCCGATGAAGTGCTCCCGTTGCTTGTAGTGGGCTTTTCGCCGGTCTCTATCTCCTTCTTGGCATGATCTCCCGACATCACTTCGAGCGGTTAGGCTCTAATGAAGCACCGGGCTCTGATACCAATTGATAGTCGCCTAGAGGGGGGGGGTGAATAGGGCGAAACTGAAATTTACAAATATAAACACAACTACAAGCCGGGGTTAGCGTTAGTAATAAAGAAACGAGTCCGCAAGAGAGGGCGCAAAACAAATCCCAAGCGAATAAGCAAGTGAGACACGTAGATTTGTTTTACCGAGGTTCGGTTCTTGCAAACCTACTCCCCGTTGAGGAGGCCACAAAGGCCGGGTCTCTTTCAACCCTTCCCTCTCTCAAACGATCCACGGATCGAGTGAGCTTTCTCTTTTCAATCACTTGGAACACAAAGTTCCCACAAGGACCACCACAAGTTTGGTGTCTCTTGCCTCAAATTACAAGTGAGTTTGATTGCAAAGAAAGGATCAAGAAAGAAGAAAGCAATCCAAGCGCAGGAGCTCGAAAGAACACAAGCAAATCACTCTCTCTAGTCACTATGGCGTAGTGTGGAATTTGGAGAGGATTTGATCTATTTGGTGTGTCTAGAATTGAATGCTAGAGCTCTTGTAGTAGTTGGGAAGTGGAAAACTTGGATACTATGAATGGTGAGGTGGTTGGGGTATTTATAGCCCAACCACCAAATGTGGCCGTTGGGAGGCTGTCTGCTCGATGGCGCACCGGACAGTCCGGTGCACACCGGACAGTCCGGTGCCCCCTGCCACGTCATCACTGCCGTTGGATTCGACCGTTGAAGCTTCTGACTTGTGGGCCCGCCGGGGTGTCCGGTGCACACCGGACATCTACTGTTCCTTGTCCGGTGTGCCGGAGTGGGCGCGCCTGCCATCTGCGCGCGCAGAGCGCGCATTAAATGCGCGGCAGAGAGCCGTTGGCGCGGAGAAGACCGTTGCTCCGGAGTCGCACCAGACAGTCCGGTGAACACCGGACAGTCCGGTGAATTATAGCGGACTAGCCGTTGAAGTTTCCCGAAGCTGGCGAGTTCCTGAGGCCGACCTCCCTTTGCGCACCGGACACTGTCCGGTGTACACCGGACAGTCCGGTGAATTATAGCGGAGTCGCCTCTGGAAATTCCCGAAGGTGGCGAGTTCGAGTTGGAGTCCTCTGGTGCACCGGACACTGTCCGGTGGTGCACCGGACACTGTCCGGTGTACACCGGACAGTCCGGTGTACACCGGACAGTCCGGTGCTCCCAGACCAGAGGGCCTTCGGTTCCCACTTGGCTCCTTTGTTGAATCCAAAACTTGGTCTTTTTATTGGCTGAGTGTGAACCTTTTACACCTGTGTAATCTATACACTTGGGCAAACTTAGTTAGTCCAAATGTTTATGTTGGGCAATTCAACCACCAAAATTATATAGGAACTAGGTGTAATCCTAATTCCCTTTCAGTGGGAAAAGCACACACGAACATATAAGCCAATTCATAGCACACTTGGGAGAATTGGCTGATGGGGAAGCCTACCACGTTCGTTTATTCTCGTTGTCCCTTACTGATACTGCATTTGCATGGTACACAGCTTTGCCACCAAACTCTATTAACTCTTGGGAAGAATTAGAGCAGAAATTTCATGAACACTTCTTCTCAGGAGAACATGAGTTAGAATTGGCTGACTTAGCTTCAGTCCGACTGGGGCCTGAAGAATCGGTTAATGACTATATCCGGAGATTTCGGGACACTAGAAACCGATGCTTTCAGATTCATGTCGCAGAAAAACAACTGATAGGGCTAGCTTTCAATGGGTTGCGACCCTACTTAAAAGAAAAAATAGATGGCACCCAATTCTTTTCACTAGTGCACTTACACCAGCGGGCTATGACCTTTGAAAGCCGAAGTAAGGAAACATCAAAATTGGCTAGCCATAAGATGCATCTAGTGGGATACGATAATTCGGACGATGAATCCACGGATGTATACACCACCGAACTGGTTTGGCCAGGACAGGCTAAACCTTCAGTGTGTTCTGCTTTACAGTCGATTCGAAAGAATCGACAAGAGGAAGTTAAGTTTACTTTTAATGTTGCCAAATGCGATAAAATATTTGACGAGTTACTGAAAAACGACAACATTAAATTAACTCATACTATTCCTCCTCCTGATGAATTAAAGAGGCGTGCTTATTGTAAGTGGCATAATTCCTTTTCTCATGCCACCAATGATTGTAATGTTTTTCGTCGACAGATACAATCGGCCATAAATGAGGGTCGATTGACTTTTCAGGAGATGCAAGTAGACACACAACCCTTTCCTGTTAATACAATAGAACTCACATGCAAAAAGGTCTTGGTTCGGCCCGAAATGGCCGATAAAGGCAAAGGCAAGGGCATCGTCATCAGCAATCCTCGCATGTCAGATATATCACAAAAGGAGATTACTCGAAAGGCTTCGGACGAGAAGGCTAAAAGGTCCGAAGACGCCGGGGGGCAGGCACAGTTAATAAACCAAACACATCAGCCTAGCCCCAGCATCGTAGATGGTCCGGCACCTACGTGCGGACAATCCGATGCTCAGACAAACGGTCCGGCTAACTCAGCCGAACAGTCCACCTATGACCAAAGGCGTCAACCTCTACTCAAAGCAAGGAAAAAGACGCAAGGTCAAAGCACATATAATCGGCTGATCAAAGCCGATCCTACTTTTGATCAGTTGCTCTCCAAAAATACTAGCAAAAAGACTGTTCCACGTGATCGGTCAAAGAAACCCCGGTCACCTGCTAAAACAAAACGGTCAAACAAAACGACCCGAAAGGCGACACAACAAGCATCGCCTATTCATTCTATGAGACCAGGGTACTTTCCACCTATTTACTCATCGTCGGTATATTATCCTGTTCAAACATGGAATGGCACGATGATGAATCCATGGTACATGTATAGTCCCTTCGTCTATCCAGACTGGGGGGCACCTCCATTATATTTCTTTTGATCCATTGATCAAATGGTCATGGCCGAGAAAGATACAATCCGAAACAGCCTTTATATTGGTGCTTTATTGAATAATCTCCATATCGAAAAGCCGGTGGCCTACATCAGGTTTAGTTCATATGCTTTTGGTTCGTCAACCTTCACCAAAAGGCAGGGGGCATATGTTGAGCTCTAAAAAGAGCCGTGCGGACGGTCCGGCCTCGAGGCCGGACGGTCCGCGGTCCGGACTGTCCGCGGTGGTGGCGCGGACGGTCCGCGCGCGCGCGCAGAGTCAGTTAGGGTTCCTAGTTTCTCGCGGGATTTGTTACCTAAAACCGCGGGATTAACTCGGGAAACAGTTGGAAACGGATCCAGACCTCCCCCTTTATATAGATGAAGGGCTACGACCGATTGAACCCCCAACAATCGAACCAATACCACTTCTATCTCGCATTTATTTCCAGCACAATTAGGAGTAGTTCTAGTCTAGTTCTAGTTTAGCCCTAGTTTAGTATTCCAACCCCCAAATTCTCTGCCTCTCCTCGACTCTACGTCGATTAGAGGAGTCTAGGTCGGTCTGCTCGAGCCTAGACAACTCCTAGGATCTCTCCTCCCTGACGGGGTCCCTCCCGGGAGCGAGATCCAGGCGCTGCCGGCGATCTTCCGCCGCCCCTGCGCACGCGCGGACCGTCTGGCCGTCAGGCAGGGAATCCTAGCTCCTGCACCAGGTCGCGGACCGTCCGGTCCTGTGCCGCGGACCGTCCGCGTCTGACCAGAGAGCACTGCCGCCTCGCGCCAGGTCGCGGACCGTCCGGCCCCAGGCCGCGGACCGTCCGCGCCTGACCAGAGAGCACCGCCGCTGGTTCTTTTGAGTGATTGGTGCCTCCGAAAATGTGTCAACAGATAGTGAAAGCAATAACCCCTCCACAGAAGAAACTACGCGGCGACCGGTGGCGGGTTGCGCGGCGAGCATTCTCTGTACCCGATTTTTAACCAATCTAGCGCGGGCTGATCGGCGACCAGTGGCGCCACCAACCAAACTTACCGAAGTGTCAAACGGTTACCAGGAAAAGAAAGTAGTACTATAAAGAATGGGGTAAAAAGGAAAAGGAGTGGGGGTGCCTAGCTAGGACTAGGAAAAAGTGAAAGCGTCTCGATTGATGAGCGCAGCAGTACTCCTCTCCATGTCAAACTGTCAATGCTACGCTAGCACAGGAAAGAGCTCTTCGCAGTACTGGCTCGCCTCGCCTTCCTCCCCTCCCCAGTCCCCAGCTCCCCCCTCTGGCCTTTTTGTTTTCCACAACAAATCCCACTGGCGCGAGCGCGCATTTCCACGCGTGGCAACTGCTCTGCTCTGGCTCTGCTGCTACGCTGACAGTGGATGATTGCCGGCCAACAAATCAGCAACAGCTGATCAGTTGCGACTCTTCTTCTCGGGTCCTCCTCCTCCACCTGATGCTACGCCTACGCTGCTGGTGATCGATCCAACGGTCCCTCCCGGCCCAGTTACCAGATGGGCTGCTAGGGCCCATTCGGGTGGGTGTCTACTTTTGCACGTGTTCCTGAGGTCTGCGCTTGCGGCCTTGCACGTAACTCATTCGATCTGCTGGTCTCGCGCACATCATTTGTTTTAAGGTAAGACTATCTGTTTTTTTAAAAAAAAATTTGCCGGGGATTTAGGACGCTAGCTAGTAAATAGAAAAAGGGAAATTTGGATCCATACCATTAAAAGATCACCACTTTGGATCCATAACATTACTATCTCTCTTACATGTGGGTCCACATGAGTCAATGACATGTGAGGTCCATGGTATATATCTAAAGTTTGGATCTTTTAATGTTATAGATCCAATTGTTCCATAGAAAAAAGGTTCCTAAGTCGTATGTATATTTCTGTATCTTTATAAAATACTCGTCATTTTTTTCTCATATGGAAATCGAACATCATTGTACCTTAACCTACAGTATTTTTTTTTGTGCACATAGGAATGCAATGGAATGGAAATTAAAAGGCCCTGTCATTGCCCATGGCCTGGCCTGTTGTCGATCCGGCCGGCGGCGGATCTACTGTAGGTAGGATTGGGCATAAAACCCGAGCCCGAAGCCCGTTACCCAAAATACCCGAACCCGTACCCGTTTAGCCCGATACCCGTTACCCGAATAATTCCAACGGGTAACAAAACTGAATACCCGAACTAAGTTTGGGCCTAATCGGGTATTTACCGGCGGTACCTGAAGTACCCATTACCCGAAATTAGGCAGCCCGGCGCCTGGCATTGCTGAACTGAATGCTTAATTCTGCTTTAGTGCAGACCTGGCGCCTGGCATTGCTGTACTGAATGCTGACTTGAAGTGAAGGCATTGCTGAAATGCTGAATGTTGCTGGGTGCTGGCGCATGGCGTTGCTGAAAGCTGAGTTGCTGTTGCTGGCGCCTGGCGTTGCTGAAGTAGCTGCTTTTTTCTGTTGTTGGCTCGCTGCTTTTTTCTGTTCTCGTGGCTGTGTTTCCCCCGCTTGTATTGGCTTGCCAAGCGAACAGCAAAGGCTATTCTGTTGATTGATCGGAAAAGAAAGATACTAGCCTAGCGTTGGCGAGTGGCGAGCTGCAGGCTGCATCACAGTGCTGGACTGCTGTCTGCTGGTTGATTGGTTGTTGTTTGTGATTTTGTTAAAGTACTAAAGTGTGAACTGTAAAGTTGGACTGCAATTTATGTAACTCTAGTACTTTGTCTCAGTTTTCTTGTGTGCGTTGTGGACTTGTGCAAGTTATTAAACTCTAGTATTTTGTGATTCCATTGTCATCTGTCTTGTGTATGATTTATAATAGCGGGTACCCGAATTTTACCCAAACCCAAACCCGAAATTGCAGGTACCCGAAATTGAGGGTACCCGAAAGTTCGGGTACGAGTACGGGTTCTACTGTTAGAAACCCGAAATATAAAAAACCCAAAAAACCCGACCTGAAATTTCGGGTAAACCCGAACGCCCAGTCCTAACTGTAGACATCTAGATAGCTGGCTAGGAGCCTAGGCGGAGTGCAACAAGGCAAAATGATAGCGGCTGCAGATCTAAGGATGGCGGGCCCAGCATTACAGTCAGCGTATGTACTATATATACTAATGCAACATCACTACTACATGGATCCTCTGTACAGGCGGTCCGGTTAGCCTCTACACAGGCGGTTCCAGGAACCGCTTGTGGTGCACCGCCTGTGATGTAAAACAACATCACAGGCGGTCAATCAAAAACCGTCTGTGATAGACACACATCACAGGCGGTCCGGTTTAAAAGAACCGCCTGTGATAGACACACATCACAGGCGGTTTTAATTATAAGCCGCCTGTATTCCAGATTCATATACAGAAACAGAATTAATAACAGATTCAAACACAGATTCAAACACATATTCCATACACATATTCATCATACAAAGATTCCATACACAGATTCAAACAAGTTTTATAGCAGGTTCCATACACAGATTCATCCACATATATATCAAGTTCCATCATACACAGATTTATACACATCAAGTTGCATAACAACTCAACATCTCAAAGTTCCATAGACAACTAAACATCTAAAGTTCCTAACTAAAGACCTAAACACTGTGTGATATTGTGTACAAACTTAGTTCTGGGAATTTTTGCAAATTTTCATTTACATTGTAGAATAGCCCTTGTTGATGAAGAACTTCACGGCGCATAAAGTAAAGCAAGTCTCTTACAACCTTAGCCACGCCGGTGGAAACCATATCTCTTTCTAACCATTCAACATTGATCTTAGATTTAGGAACCTGCAATGAAAGCAAAAAGCAATCGGTGCTAAGAGTAATGTGATGAGCAACAATATAACATAAAAATTGCAACATAGACAATGATAGCGAACTTACATCCTCACGATTGACCATGTAATGGAAGGTGACACGACACCATTCGCATACATAATAACTGCACAGGACAGTACCCGGAGGTTGTTTGTCACCATATGGAAATAATGATATTGACAAATTAGGCTTGTCCTCTCGATGTTCGCCGCCAAGATCTTTCCAATAAAAACGGTATGCACTGCATATAAGAATAGCATTGTGAGATTAAGAATACATTTGTTAAGTTGTAATAAGTACAAGTGTGCAATAATAATCATACTTCTCTAAAATCTTCAAGAAGTCATTATACGTAGCCTTTTTCATTCTCAGTGAGTCGAAGACCACGACTTTACCATCCTTTGGCCAGATCATGATACAAATGTAGTGGTCACTATATAGACATAGACGAAAACACATGTTAATATCACGATTGCCATAATTTATAGTTCAAAATTAAACCATGTCGATAACTTACTTAAAGTGGTGCGGAGCTATTATTAAGTCCTTGCCATGTTGTACATGATTATACATGGCTCGTCCAATGTATGCCGCCATTACCTTCATTTTCTTTCTCTGATTCTGTTTGACGGCTTTCTCAAATTCAGCATCGTCCAAGTCTTTGTATTCTTCTCCTTGCCTCCGAGCAACTACTTTGTAGCGAGCTTGGGATATCATCAACGGGTCAAGAAACCCTGTCTTAAGTTGTTTCTTCTTATCATCCATGTATTGCATCCTACGTGTAATAGTGTTAATCGATAGACTCTCGTTTATGTGTGCGTGTACAAAACTAACAAATATGAAAGTTTAGAGGTACTTACAAGCAAAAGAGGGTTAAGTAGTTGGTTTCCATCCTTTGTCGGTGGTACAACGACCAGAGATCGTCAAAGAATAAATGCCGCACAGGATTTATATGATCATTGCTCCAAAATGCATCTTCTGGCACAACAAATGTGAATTCCTCGAGTTTGTATTTGTTGCTAGCCACCATGTACCACTCATGCATTCTAATCTCTGGAGTCGACAACTTAGAAAGTTGCACCGTCGTTAAGAACGGCCTCCCATTCACAAATTTAGGAGGAACATCCTCCTTCTTGTATACCGAGATATTGGTTTTAAGACGTAATGATTCTCGAGTAAGAATCATTCCATCTTCTTCCCATACTTCGAAATTGTCTATTTGGGTCGACCGTGTGCCTACTCCATGAGATGCTGATACCGCTTTTGATTGATTAGTCATAACTCTCTGCAATTTATGCAGGTAGCGTGCCACTGATTCTGACGGTTTCTTGACATCGTCAGTGGCGATTCGCTTATGAATTTTCTTTGAAATAGTTGGTCCTTCAACATTGGTGCCAACCTTTGGTTCCTTTTTGATGTTGACGTCGACATTCTGAGGAACAATTTTGTCTATGTCCCCCTCGTCGAGTTCCTTCGCAAGAGGCGATATGATTGTTTCAACGATTTTTTTGGAGGTCGGTGTCATATTTTCCTGCACCATGGGGTGTGGAATGATCGAACTAGCTTTTTGTTGCATTGGTGTTGAATTCGGCTCATCACCAAACTTGATGTCGCGTCGATGCCAAAGGACCAACTCGTTCATTGCCTCCTGCAAAGTTATGATCCCCTCAACTGGAAAATCTATCTCCCAATCTTCACAACCACTGTCTGTGATTTCTAGAACTTGGACCACAGCATAGTGTGGCGGGACAGGATTGTCCTTGTAGTTAACAAGTCCTGGTTTTACCATACCAGTAGCAGCTTGCTTTGTTTTTGTCCCAGATCGATTGATTGGAATATGAAGAAAGCAAGGCTTGTCCTCAACAATATCGTCTATAGGGTACTTGGTCAAGTCTTGCACAGATCCAACGCTGCTAGGGACTATAGGTGGACTCATGTGGCTTGGCTTGAGTTCAAATGATATGCATTCTGTTTTCTTCATTTTGTTCATCACGTCATTAATAGCCTTTTGTACTCTTTCATCAATAGTCTCTTCAAGGGTCCTTTTTGACTTCTCGTGTTTCCTATATGACGACGCATACTCTGGAAACGCCTCTCTCTAGGAAATCTTAGAAGAGATTCCCGGAGCCCGTCCAGTGTGTTCAGGATTGCCTAGTGCTGCAGTTAGTATGTCATTCTCCCTTCTAGGCTTAAATTCTCCTTTTTTTCTCTTATCTGCATATTCTTGAATTTTTGTCGAAACTTCGCCTACCAATTCTGGATGCAAAAGTTTGTCGTCCTCACTCAAACCTGCCCGACCTAAGATCCAACGAATAGCTCTCTCATCGATATCTTTTAATATTGGGTCCAAAGTGCCGTTAGTTATAGCTTCCTCGATAATCCTGTTCCACTGCACAACTTTATGGTGATATCCGCTTGACCCCAGGCGATGGGGGTGTTTGTTCATCTTCGCTCTCTGAGAATTAGTTTTGCCCAGTTCTTTGGCCTTCAGTTCGGTCTTCTGACGAACAAATTCCTCCCACTGAGCTTGAGTGATTTTCCCCATTTTCTTGGGCGGAGCAACCTTATTCTTCTTAACAAAGTCCCTATTCATCTCGGCCTTCCACCCACGAAACATCTTGGCCATAGCAGAGAGCATCGACTTCCTTACTGCATCCTCTGTGCCTTTTGGGAACTTGAATGACTCAGACAACTTAGCCCATAGCTTGTTGCGGGTGTCTTCATCTAAATCCTTCCATTTTTGAAGTGTGATTGGCACTATATCTCTAACAGTAGACCCGCAGGAATTTCGAAACTTTGTAACCACGTCAAGTGGTTCTTCAGGAAACCCCTCTGCATTTAGTTTTGTTACGTACATAAATGCACCTTCTTTCATCTGATTTGGACCTCGTCGCCCTCGTTTCCGCTTATGTGAAACGGATGATTCAGGCATCGGAGCATCCTCCGTGTTTCGTGTAGAAGATGCATCCTCTTTCTTCTCTTCATTTGAAATCTATATAGTGAAAAAATTAATGGCCTTTCATATATGAACATTATTTTACAATATAGTCGGCATATTTCTATTTACCTCTTCATCGTTGGGAATATAGTCGGCATCAAGCTCATCTGATGTTTTTTTCTTCCTTGGAGGTATAGGAGTACAAGGATTGTCGTCACTAGAACTATCCTCCCCGCTCCCTTCACCGGAGCTGCTCGTTGTCTGCCATTCAAGTTTGGTCGCGTCTTCATCAACTTTGTTAGACGCACCGGTGCAGACCACATCCATACTAGGCTGCTCGTTGTCTGCCATTCAAGCTGGTTCCATCAATAAAAGGATATACTGTTAGTCTGATATACTGGTTCCATCAATAAGGGAACTTGGAGAAAAGGTGATTCAAAAGAAATCGAGCCCAAACCCCCCTACGGGGCAGGATCGGGTCGGGAAGCAAGCTCGCAGATAGAAGGGCACTTTCCAATGCAGTTAGACAGAGAAGGCATGGCTGTGATGTTATAATGCTGAAGGACCCCAAGAAGAGATTATGCCCTATAGTCTACCACCTCTCGTTATTTGTGGGCTTCACTGAGGGCGGGAAACATTTGGTGACATCAAACGACCTTCGGGCTGGGGACGTCTGCGAGCTTATTAAGGGGCCAGACGATGGTGAGCCGGTGTACTCTGTCCGGATGTGTGGTCACAAAATTTAAAGCCGCCTCGGCTTCATCTGTGCGCTTCTCTTCTCTTATGTCGGCTACTAAGATCACTTAGCACCCCACCTAAGAGAAGAGAAGCACACACATGCAGCCGGGGCGGCTTTTAATTTTGTGACCACACATCCGGACATAGTACACCGGCTCAACATCGTCTGGCCCCTTAACAAGCTCGCAGACGTCTTCAGCCCGAAGGTCGTTTGCTATCACCAAATGTTTCCAGCCATCGGTGAAGCCCACAAATAACGGGAGGTGGTAGACTACAGGGCTTAATCTCTTCTTGGGGTCCTTCAGCATTATAACATTACAACCATGCCTTCTCTGTCTAACTGCATTGGAAAGTGCACTTCTATCTGCGAGCTTGCTTCTCGACCCGATTCAGGCATTCCGCCGATGCCATTCTCCATATAAGTCCCAAACAGAGAATAGGGATGAGGTAGTCAAGATTGTAGGTTCCATCAATAAGGGAACTTGGAGAAAAGGTGATTCAAAAGAAATCGAGCCCAAACCCCCCTACGGGGCAGGATCGGGTCGGGAAGCAAGCTCGCAGATAGAAGGGCACTTTCCAATGCAGTTAGACAGAGAAGGCATGGTTGTGATGTTATAATGCTGAAGGACCCCAAGAAGAGATTAAGCCCTGTAGTCTACCACCTCCCGTTATTTGTGGGCTTCACCGAGGGCGGGAAACATTTGGTGACATCAAACGACCTTCGGGCTGGGGACGTCTGCGAGCTTGTTAAGGGGCCAGACGATGGTGACCCGGTGTACTCTGTCCGGATGTGTGGTCACAAAATTTAAAGCCGCCCCGGCTTCATCTGTGCGCTTCACTTCTCTTATGTCGGCTACTAAGATCACTTAGCACCCCACCTAAGAGAAGAGAAGCACACACATGCAGCCGGGGCGGCTTTTAATTTTGTGACCACACATCCGGACATAGTACACCGGCTCAACATCATCTGGCCCCTTAACAAGCTCGCAGACGTCTTCAGCCCGAAGGTCGTTTGCTATCACCAAATGTTTCCAGCCATCGGTGAAGCCCACAAATAACGGGAGGTGGTAGACTACAGGACTTAATCTCTTCTTGGGGTCCTTCAGCATTATAACATCATAGCCATGCCTTCTCTGTCTAACTGTATTGGAAAGTGCACAATATATCTGCGAGCTTGCTTCCCGACCCGATTCAGGCATTCTCCATATAAGTCCCAAACAGATAATAGGGATGAGGTAGTCAAGATTGTAGGCGCTAGTGCTCAACTACTAGCATCTATAGATATGGACACAAGTCCAAATTTGGTGCTACTCGGCACCATCGATATCACTAGAAAAAAATACATCAAAGAGATCCACTTCCCAATAGTACTCGAAGATAGTTCATTGACTTGACACTCTCTAAGAGGTTCATACAAAATACATTATCTCTAAGAGTGAAACCTACGATACTCATATCGTGTTGTTTAGGACTAAACATCAACAACCCCTTGACTGGTCGCTATCATACTCAATTCCAAAATATTTTTCCAATATGTCGGCTTGAGTAAGGAGATCTGGGCTTGGGAGTTCCTCCAAATCATCTGCAGCTTCATCATCTTCAGCATATTGCAGGGCTTCATCTTGAATAATTTTATCCCTCTTGGAGTCAGCATACTTTTTGATGGACAGAGCACACTTCTCAAGCATGTCGCGTACATCTCCAATTTGAAACAAAGTGGTCTTAAGTGTGTACACTGATTCCAGTTCACTAGCATCCACAACCCCATCAGTCACTAGACTGCGAATGATGTCAACATGTGTCTCGATGACTCGAACTGAGCTCTCAACCATGTCAAGTGGCTCTTTTTCCATCTCTAAAACTGAAAATGGCCAAGTCTCACAATCAAAATTGAGATCGCAACAAAGGCAGGGATCAGAGGGAAAACAAGGATGTGGCTTATAGGGCAAAAAGAGGGGTCCAAATAACATTGTCATGGCTATGAACAAGTCAAAGATGGGAGATAAGAACAAGTCTTATAACATAGGGTTGGGAAGCAAAGATAGGTAGTCAAAAAACTAAGAAGGGAGATAAGAACAAGTCTTATAACATAGGGAGATAATAACATTGTCATGGCTATGTACTTCCATGATGTATGTGGCCATAAGCACATTTGCCCTAATGATTATCAAACAAAGATAGGTAGTCAAAAAACACTAAAAATAGTTGCATCAACTATCCATGACAAGATCAAACAACTGACATCGATGGAGGGACACAAAATTCTTCATTCGAAGGATACTAACACCTTAATGGTATACAAACATTTAATCACAAGGGATACAAGCTACTAAAGCAAAAATGGTGACCTTAACAAAATATGTAAGTGAAAACACCAAAAATATAAGCATAATGACCAACATTAATAATATAAGATTAACAATAATTAATCTAAGCACTGATAATTAATCTAATGTACACTATCTGCAATGTAGTGCACCATGATCAAGGAGTGCACTGAGGAATCAAGGCATGACTAGCAGAAACAAGTAATCAAGGCATGAATTTGTAACAAGTAATCAAGGCATGATCAAGGAGTGCACCGAGGAATCAAGGCATGACTAGCAAAAACAAGTAATCAAGGCATAAATTTGTAACAAGTAATTAAGGCATGAACAAGGAGTGCATCGAGGGCTCGGAGATGGGCACGGCGGCGCACTCGGCGGCGCTCGGGCTCGGGGACGGGGACGGCGGCGCTTGGCCTCGGGGACAGGGACAGAGGTGCTCGGGCTCGGAGATGGAGACGGCGACGCTCGGGCTCGGAGATGGAGACGGCGATGCTCAGGCTCGGAGATGGGGACGGGGACGGCGGAGTTGGGCTCGGGGACGGCGCGGCGTGGCGGGCGCCCAGCTCGGAGACGGTGGCGCTTGGGCTCGGGCTCGGCGACGGCGTGGCGGGCGCTCACGGCTCGGAGACGGGGACGAGAACGACGGTGCAGTATCAGCCTGGCGGCGTAGTATCAGCTCCGGGCGAAACCTAAACCCTAAACCACCGTACCGAGGCTTTTATATTGTAAACACATCACAGGCGGATTTTAAGAAAAACCGCTTGTGATGTATAACATCACAAGCGCTTTTCTATTTCGACCGCCTGTGATATGTAAACTTCACAGGCGGTCGAAATAGAAAAGCGCTTGTGATGTTAAACATCACAAGCGGTTTTTCTAAAAATCCGCCTGTGATGTGTATGTAGTATAAAAGAATCGGTGGTTCCAGCGCAGGAACCCTAACTTCCGGAGCCCGACACGCCGCTAGGCTGCGCACTGTAGCGGCGGCGGATTTTTTTGATCTACGGGGAGAAGGTTTTGTTTTTGATTTTTGGGCTTGATTTCAAGAGTTTATGCATATATATGATCTCCGTTTGTTTTCTTTCTCATTTTGATACGATTTTTTGCCTCAATTTTGTAATATAGACCGGAATTGAAGAAAAACTCAGGAATTCCAAGATTTGGACTTGTAGTTGATCTAATTTAAAGATTTTTTATGAAGAGTTGTCTCACCTCAAGGTACCTATATTGCTGCAATCTTGTTTCATTTTCATGCACATTAATTCGTTCATGATTTAGGGATTAAATTCAATTAATTAGGGATATTTTAAAATTTTTTTGTCTCATGTGCTAGGTACATCTCGATATGATCTTGTTTCACTTTCATGAACATTTATTTTTTCATGTTACATCTCGATATTGACGTTAATCAATATAGGGATAGGTAAAGGACCGAGGTTGGATGTACAATGTGCCAAGACCACATCCGTCGTACATTCGAAATTTGAGAAGCTTTATTGAAGCGGCCAACAAGCACGCGAATTTGCGAAAGAGCAAGGAGATATTATGTCCGTGCATCGATTGTGATAATAAGATAGCTTGGAGAGATATAGGAGTAATCCAATCACATCTGCTAAAAAGAGGGTTTAAAAACAATTACACGATATGGTCAGAACATGGTGAGTTGGATCCGTGTGAAGTGCCTGGTAATGACGAGAGAGTTGTCGGAATTTTAGATCTTAAAGTTGATGGTAAAGTGGATAATGTGGATGCTAATCAAGATTTTGAAGAATTTGATTGTGAAGAGATGTTGTGCCATATGGAACCAGAAATGTTAAGTTCTGTGGGATCGCAGAAAGGGCTATCTAAAATGGAGGGACTGGAAAGTGCCTCAAAAGAACCTTTATATGATGAATCAAAGGGTTGTGACAAAGAGTTTACTACACTGCGTACAGTTCTAGAACTTCTGAAGTTGAAGGCTAGCGCCGGATGATCTGATACTAGCTTCACAGATCTTTTGAATTTTCTGTCTCAATTACTACCAAAACCCAACAAACTACCAACAAGCACTTATAAAGCGAAGAAGCTTATATCTCCCATAGCTCTGGGTGTGCAAAAAATTCATGCATGTCCGAACCATTGTATTCTGTATCGTGGCGATTTTGAGAACGCATCAAGATGCCCAGTTTGCAATGTCAGTCGATACAAGAAGAGCTACAATCAAGACTGTGCAAAAAAATTCCCGAAGAAAAATAAAAACAAGAAATCCACTATTGGACCTGAAAGTGACGATGACACTTTTGATGACATGGATGGGAAAAAGAAGTCAAAGAACCCAGCTTTGGTGATGTGGTATCTTCCAGTAATTGATCGCTTAAAACGTTTGTTCTCAAATCCTAGGGAGGCTGAGCTTATGCGTTGGCATGCTGAAAATCGCAAGCAGAATAACAAACAGATTCGACACCCTGCTGATGCATCACAATGGAAAAATTTCGATCTTATGTATCCTGAGTTTGCCAAAGAAACCAGAAATGTAAGATTTGCTTTGGGTACAGACGGAATGAATCCATTTGGTGAAAAAAGAAGTGTACATAGCACCTGGCCCGTGACTTTAACGATGTACAACCTTCCATCATGGCTGTGTCACAAAAGAAAGTATATTATGTTGACTATTCTTATTCAAGGTCCGAAATCAGCTGGTGTTGATATTGATGTGTTCCTAGAACCTCTTATGGAAGATATGACAAAGCTCTGGAATGAAGGAGTTAGAATATGGGATGAGTATTGCCGTGAGTATTTCAACTTAAGAGCAATTATATTTGTTACCATCCATGATTCTCCCGGTGGCGCCACACTATCAGGGCAAAAGACTAAAGGAAAGAATGGTTGTGTAGTGTGCGTCGATGGAACTGCTTCCATGTACCTTGAAAGGGAATTAGGCTTACACCTAGTCCCTAATTAATTTTGGTGGTTGAATTGCCCAACACAAACAATTGGACTAACTAAGTTTGCCCAAGCTTATAGATTACACAGGTGTAAAAGGTTCACACTCAGCCAATAAAAAGACCAAGTTTTGGATTCAACAAAGGAGCATAGTGGGAACCGAAGGCCCTCTGGTCTGAGAGCACCGGACTGTCCGGTGTACACCGGACAGTGTCCGGTGCACCAGAGGACTCCAGCTCCAAACTCGCCACCTTCGGGAATTTCCAGAGGGGACTCCGCTATAATTCACCGGACTGTCCGGTGTACACCGGACAGTGTCCGGTGCGCCAAGGGAGGTCGGCCTCAGGAACTCGCCAGCTTCGGGAAACTCCAACGGCTAGTCCGCTATAATTCACCGGACTGTCCGGTGTGCACCGGACTGTCCGGTGCGACTCCGGAGCAACGACTATCTCCGCGCCAACGGCTCTCTGTCGCGCATTTAATGCGCGCTCTGCGCGCGCAGATGTCAGGCGCGCCCACTCCGGCACACCGGATAAGGAACAGTGCATGTCCGGTGTGCACCGGACACTCAGGCGGGCCCACAAGACAGAAGCTCCAACGGCTAGAATCCAACGGCAGTGATGACGTGGCAGGGGGCACCGGACTGTCCGGTGTGCACCGGACTGTCCGGTGCGCCATCGAACAGACAGCCTCCCAACGGCCACTTTTGGTGGTTGGGGCTATAAATACCCCAACCACCCCACCATTCATTGCATCCAAGTTTTCCACTTCCCAACTACTACAAGAGCTCTAGCATTCAATTCTAGACACACCAAAGAGATTGAATCCTCTCCAAATTCCACCCAACGCCATAGTGACTAGAGAGAGTGATTTGCTTGTGTTCTTTCGAGCTCTTGCGCTTGGATTGCTTCTTTTCTTTCTCGCTTGTTCTTGAGATCATAACTCACTTGTAATTGAGGCAAGAGACACCAATCTTGTGGTGGTCCTTGTTGGAACTTTGTGTTCCAAGTGATTGAAAAGAGAAAGCTCACTCGATCCGTGGATCGTTTGAGAGAGGGGAGGGTTGAAAGAGACCCGGCCTTTGTGGCCTCCTCAACGGGGAGTAGGTTTGCAAGAACCGAACCTCGGTAAAACAAATCTCCGTGTCTCACTTGCTTATTCGCTTGGGATTTGTTTTGCACCTCTCTCGCGGACTCGTTTCTTTATTACTAACGCTAACCCGGCTTGTAGTTGTGTTTATATTTGTAAATTTCAGTTTCGCCCTATTCACCCCCCCCCTCTAGGCGACTATCAATTGGTATCAGAGCCCGGTGCTTCATTAGAGCCTAACCGCTCGAAGTGATGTCGGGAGATCACGCCAAGAAGGAGATGGAGACCGGCGAAAAGCCCACTACAAGCAACGGGAGCACTTCATCGGAAGAGTCCCGCACCAAAAGGAGGGAGAAGAAGAAGATCTCCTCCAACAAAGGGAAGGAGAAGAAATCTTCTTCTCACCACAAAGAGAAGAAGGAAAAATCTTCTTCCCACAAGCCGCATCGGAGTGGGGACAAACAAAAGAGGATGAGGAAAGTGGTCTACTACGAGACCGACACTTCATCAACATCAACCTCCGGCTCCGACGCGCCCTCCGTAACTTCTAAACGCCAAGAGCGTAAGAAGTTTAGTAAGATCCCCCTACACTACCCTCGCATTTCTAAACATGCACCTTTACTTTCCGTCCCATTAGGCAAACCACCAACTTTTGATGGTGAAGATTATGCTAGGTGGAGTGATTTAATGCGATTTCATCTAACCTCACTCCACAAAAGTATATGGGATGTTGTTGAGCTTGGTGCACAGGTACCATCGGTAGGGGATAAGAACTATGATGAGGATGAGGTGGCCCAAATCGAGCACTTCAACTCTCAAGCGACAACGATACTCCTCGCCTCTTTAAGTAGAGAGGAGTATAACAAAGTGCAAGGGTTGAAAAGCACCAAGAAGGTTTGGGATGTACTCAAAACCGCGCACGAGGGAGATGAGCTCACCAAGATCACCAAGCGGGAAACGATCGAGGGGGAGCTCGGTCGGTTCCGGCTTCGCAAAGGGGAGGAGCCACAACACATGTACAACCGGCTCAAGACCCTGGTGAACCAAGTGCGCAACCTCGGGAGCATAAAGTGGGACGACCACGAGGTGGTTAAGGTTATTCTAAGATCACTTATTTTCCTTAACCCTACTCAAGTTCAATTAATTCGTGGTAATCCTAGATATACTAAAATGACCCCCGAGGAAGTAATCGGGCATTTTGTAAGTTTTGAGTGCATGATCGAAGGCTCGAGGAAAATCAACGAGCTTGACGAACCCACCACATCCGAAGCTCAACCCGTCGCATTCAAGGCGACGGAAGAAAAGAAGGAGGAGGCTACACCAAGTAGACAACCAATCGACGCCTCCAAGCTCGACAATGAGGAAATGGCGCTCGTCATCAAGAGCTTCCGCCAAATCCTCAAGCAAAGGAGGGGGAAAGACTACAAGTCCCGCTCCAAGAAGGTTTGCTACAAGTGTGGTAAGCCCGGTCATTTTATTGCTAAATGTCCCATATCTAGTGACAGTGACCGAGGCGACGACAAGAAGGGGAGAAGAAAGGAGAAGAAAAGGTACTACAAGAAGAAGGGCGGCGATGCCCATGTTTGTCGGGAATGGGATTCCGATGAAAGCTTAAGCGACTCCTCCGACGACGAGGACGCCGCCAATATCGCCGTCACCAAGGGACTTCTCTTCCCCAACGTCGGCCACAAGTGCCTCATGGCAAAGGACGGCAAAAAGAAAAAGGTTAAATCTAACTCCTCCACTAAATATGAATCTTCTAGTGATGATAATGCTAGTGATGAGGAGGATAGTTTGCGTTCCCTTTTTGCCAACCTTAACATAGCTCAAAAGGAAAAATTAAATGAATTAGTCAGTGCTATTCATGAAAAGGATGACCTTTTGGATTCTCAAGAGGATTGTCTAATTAAAGAAAACAAGAAACATGTTAAGGTTAAAAAGGCTTATGCTCTAGAAATTGAGAAATGTGACAAATTATCTAGTGAGCTAAGCACTTGCCGTGAGATGATTGACAACCTTAGACATGAAAATGCTAGTTTAAATGCTAAGGTTGATTCTCATGTTTGTAATATTTCAATTCCCAATCCTAGAGATAATAATGATGATTTGCTTGCTAGGATTAAAGAATTAAACAGTTCTCTTGCTAGCCTTAGAATAGAAAATGAAAGTTTAATTGCTAAGGCTAAAGATTTTGATGTTTGCAAAGTTACAATTTCCGATCTTAGAGATAAAAATGATATTCTTCATGCTAAGATTGTTGAACTTAATTCTTGCAAACCCTCTACATCTACTGTTGAGCATGTATCTATTTGTACTAGATGTAGAGATGTTGATGTTAATGCTATTTATGATCATATGGCTTTAATTAAACAACAAAATGATCATATAGCAAAACTAGATGCTAAAATTGCCGAGCACAACTTAGAAAATGAGAAATTTAAATTTGCTCGTAGCATGCTTTATAATGGGAGACGCCCGGGCATTAAGGATGGCATTGGCTTCCAAAGGGGAGACAATGTCAAAATTAGTGCCCCTCCTAAAAGATTGTCCAACTTTGTAAAGGGCAAGGCTCCCATACCTCAGGATAACGAGGGTTACATTTTGTACCCTGCCGGTTATCCCGAGAGCAAAATTAGGAGAATTCACTCTAGGAAGTCTCACTCTGGTCCTAATCATGCTTTTATATATAAGGGTGAGACATCTAGTTCTAGGCAACCAACCCGTGCTAAGTTGCCTAAGAAAACTCCTATTGCATCAAATGAGCATAACATCTCATTTAAGACTTTTGATGCATCTTATGTTTTGACTAACAAATCCGGCAAAATAGTTGCCAAATATGTTGGGGGCAAGCACAAGGGGTCAAAGACTTGTGTTTGGGTACCCAAAGTTCTTGTGTCTAATGCCAAAGGACCCAAAACCATTTGGGTACCTAAAGTCAAGAACTAAACTTGTTTTGTAGGTTTATGCATCCGGGGGCTCAAGTTGGATAATCGACAGCGGGTGCACAAACCACATGACAGGGGAGAAGAAGATGTTCTCCTCTTACGAGAAAAACCAAGATCCCCAACGAGCTATCACATTCGGGGATGGAAATCAAGGTTTGGTCAAAGGTCTTGGTAAAATTGCTATATCTCCTGACCATTCTATTTCCAATGTTTTTCTTGTAGATTCTCTAGATTACAACTTGCTTTCTGTTTCTCAATTATGTCAAATGGGCTACAACTGTCTTTTTACTGATATTGGTGTCACTGTCTTTAGAAGAAGTGATGATTCAATAGCATTTAAGGGAGTGTTAGAGGGTCAGCTATACTTGGTAGATTTTGATAGAGCTGAACTCGACACTTGCTTAATTGCTAAGACTAACATGGGTTGGCTCTGGCACCGCCGACTAGCTCATGTTGGGATGAAGAATCTTCATAAGCTTCTAAAGGGAGAACACATTTTAGGACTAACAAATGTTCATTTTGAGAAAGACAGGGTTTGTAGCGCATGCCAGGCAGGAAAGCAAGTCGGCGCTCATCATCCGCATAAGAACATAATGACGACCGACAGGCCACTGGAGCTCCTACACATGGATCTATTCGGCCCGATCGCTTACATAAGCATCGGCGGGAGTAAGTATTATCTAGTTATTGTGGATGATTATTCTCGCTTCACTTGGGTATTCTTTTTACAGGAAAAATCTCAAACCCAAGAGACCTTAAAGGGATTCTTGAGACGGGCTCAAAATGAGTTCGGCTTAAGGATCAAGAAAATAAGAAGCGACAACGGGACGGAGTTCAAGAATTCTCAAATTGAAGGCTTCCTTGAGGAGGAGGGCATCAAGCATGAGTTCTCTTCTCCCTACACGCCTCAACAAAATGGTGTAGTGGAGAGGAAGAATAGAACTCTATTGGACATGGCAAGGACCATGCTTGATGAGTACAAAACTTCGGATCGGTTTTGGGCCGAGGCGGTCAACACCGCCTGCTACGCCATCAACCGAAATTATCTACACCGAATCCTCAAGAAGACATCATATGAACTTCTCATTGGTAAAAAGCCCAACATTTCATATTTTAGAGTTTTTGGTAGCAAATGCTTTATTCTTGTTAACAGAGGTAGAAAATCTAAATTTGCTCCTAAAACTGTAGAAGGTTTTTTACTTGGTTATGACTCAAACACAAGGGCATATAGGGTCTTTAACAAGTCCACTGGACTAGTTGAAGTCTCATGTGACGTTGTGTTTGATGAAACTAATGGCTCTCAAGTAGAGCAAGTTGATCTTGATGAGATAGGTGATGAAGAGGCTCCATGCATCGCATTAAGGAACATGTCCATTGGGGATGTGTGTCCTAAGGAATCCGAAGAGCCTCCAAATGCACAAGATCAACCATCCTCCTCCACGCAAGCATCTCCACCAACTCAAAATGAGGAAGAGGCTCAAGTTGATGAAGAAGAAGATCAATCAAATGAACCACCTCAAGATGATGGCATAGATCAAGGGGGAGATGCAAATAATCAAGACAAGGGGGATGAAGAGCAAAGACCGCCACACCCAAGAGTCCACCAAGCAATCCAACGAGATCACCCCGTCGACACCATCCTCGGCGACATTCATAAGGGGGTAACTACTCGATCTCGTGTTGCTCATTTTTGTGAACATTATTCGTTTGTTTCCTCTATTGAGCCACACAGGGTAGAGGAAGCACTCCAAGATTCGGATTGGGTGGTGGCGATGCAAGAGGAGCTCAACAATTTCACTAGAAATGAGGTATGGCATTTAGTTCCACGTCCTAACCAAAATGTTGTAGGAACCAAATGGGTCTTCCGCAACAAGCAAGATGAGCATGATGTGGTGACAAGGAACAAAGCCCGACTTGTGGCCAAGGGATACTCCCAAGTCGAAGGTTTGGATTTCGGTGAAACCTATGCACCCGTAGCTAGGCTTGAGTCAATTCGCATATTATTAGCCTATGCTACTTACCATGGCCTTAAGCTTTATCAAATGGACGTGAAAAGTGCCTTCCTCAATGGACCAATCAAAGAAGAGGTCTATGTTGAGCAACCTCCCGGCTTTGAAGACAGTGAGTATCCTAACCATGTCTATAAGCTCTCTAAGGCGCTTTATGGGCTCAAGCAAGCTCCAAGAGCATGGTATGAATGCCTTAGAGATTTCCTTATTGCAAATGGCTTCAAAGTCGGAAAGGCCGATCCTACACTCTTTACTAAAACACTTGAAAATGACTTGTTTGTATGCCAAATTTATGTTGATGATATTATATTTGGGTCTACTAACGAGTCTACATGTGAAGAGTTTAGTAGGATTATGACACAGAAATTCGAGATGTCAATGATGGGGGAGTTGAAGTACTTCTTAGGATTTCAAGTGAAGCAACTCCAAGAGGGCACCTTCATCAGCCAAACGAAGTATACTCAAGACATTCTAACCAAGTTTGGGATGAAGGATGCCAAGCCCATCAAGACACCCATGGGAACAAATGGGCATCTCGACCTCGACACGGGAGGTAAGTCCGTGGATCAAAAGGTATACCGGTCGATGATAGGTTCTTTACTCTATTTATGTGCATCTCGACCGGATATTATGCTTTCCGTATGCATGTGTGAAAGATTCCAAGCCGACCCTAAGGAAGCTCACCTTACGGCCGTGAAACGAATCTTGAGATATTTGGCTTATACTCCTAAGTTTGGGCTTTGGTATCCTAGGGGATCCACATTTGATTTGATTGGTTATTCGGATGCCGATTGGGCGGGGTGCAAAATCAATAGGAAGAGCACATCGGGGACTTGCCAGTTCTTGGGAAGATCCTTGGTGTCTTGTGTAACACCCCTGGTGTTACTATAACTAAAACTTGAGCATGACATCATAGCATTGGCATTGCATATGTTTGATACACCTAGAGTGCATTCACTAGGCAAAAATTTCAAACAAGTTGTATTGTTTTAAAGTTTTACAAATTAGGACCCTGGTTAAAGAACTTAACCCTAACTAGTGGTTAAAGGGGTAAAACTTAACCCAAGTTGAGAAAAACTTTAGGGCTTGTGAGAAAAGTCATAAAATATCCCCAAACACTAAGTTGAATCACATTTATACCCCTGGGATGCCAGAAACCCTAATTGGAACCCTGGAAAACCCTAAACCAAACCCTAGGGGCTTCTGTGCAAAATTAGTCCACTTTTGGGCTAAAGTGCAAAAACCAAGCCAAATAGGTTTCTTAAGTCCCTTGGTTCACAAAAATGTGTACTTGAAAGCAAAACCCAAGGTTTTGGACCTAAATGCAAAATGGACCTCATTTGAGTTTTGCTCTAAGTCTGAAAATCAGTGAATGGGCTCAACTTTGGGGCTTTGTAACTTACAAAGTATAGGGTTTTTACCCTAGGTCACCACATCAAAGTTGAAGACCCATTATAGGAGAACAACTTTGCTTAAGGTTGTGAGCTTAGTTGTTAAGAAGAATTTAGAGAAAACCAAGCCTAAAGTTGGGTTGTCAGGCTATTATGTCTGAATTTTCAGACTAGCAGTGAACTGACCTCGACTTCAAGCTAGGTTTTGAGCATAATCCAGTGCTCAAATATGTTCAAGTCCTATAGTCGAATTGTAGATGGTATATTGCTCTACAATTTTGTTTAAGAAAGGCAATCGAGTTGCTGCACAAAATTGGAAGTTATGGGCTCTGGAAACTGGACTCTCAGTCACTCTGAACCGGTATTCCCATGGTACAGTGACCGCTTAACTGAAGAAGATCGGGTTCGTCCTCACCGCCGGTAGCCGCCGCCGTTGATCGCGACTCGTCACGATTCGTGCTCGGTGGTCTTTGGATAAGCACTGCCGATACGTGTCCTCAACGGCGGTGAGCTGGAAGTCACCCCGCTCGGCCACGGCACGTTCTTCCCCCCCCCCCTGGCTCACCGCCCGCGGTAAGTACTCGCCGTCGACCGCCGCCTCTCGGCCGGGTGCCGCATGGCTCTACACTTTCACCGTGTCGCCATGACCTTCTCTGAACCCTCCGTAGCTCACCGGAGTTACTGCCACGCTATGGGACACGTACTCCGTGCGTCAAGCTTCTTCCTCCCATCCGGCCGCCAGCGCAATTTGCTCAAATTGATCGCCGCCGCCCATGAACTCTATAAATTGAAGCCACCACACTCTCCGTATGGTAGTCAAGTACCTCGACGTCCAGTATTGCTCCCAGTGGTTCACCGACGAGCTCTAATTCCAAGTTTCCCCCAATTCCATCCGCCGCACCGTGAAAACTAGCCCTCCCGTGGCCAGCTCGTTCTGGTGAGTCGCCATCCAATTCGTATACTGTTTTCGTGCCTCTGCATGCTTGTGATGCTCTCGGTGGCGTCCGTTTGCTCAGTCCGGCCATGGTTGTACGGAAACGTGAGCTCGACGCCCCGGTTTCCGCCCTGAGCGTGGGCAGAGCAATTTCTTGGAGCACCGTTCGAAATTGAGGGCCGTTCTTAGGTCGCCTTAGGTCCGTAGAGACTCTCCGACCGTTAGCTTGAGTAGTCCTCGCCGGCCATGTCCAGTACGGGTCACGCCGGGAAGAATCCAGGGCGCGGCGTGGTCAGGGGCTATCGCGGGGAAGAAACAGAAGCTTGAGGGCGTTTCTGCAAATCGTCAGTGACTGCGTACAATAGTAAAAGGACCTTTTTCGGATTAGCCAGAAGCGCGAGGCCCTTTCTGCAAAATCGCCTGGGCGCGGGCGCGCGCGCGCGGGCGCGAGCGCGCTGTTCTCCCTGGACCTGGGCTTGTTGGGCCAGAATCGGCCCAGTACTGTTTTATCGTTTTCCTTTTTCTTTTCAGCAGAACTTTGAAAAACTGTAGAAAATAGTAGAAAAATCCTAAAATTATGAGACCAATTTTCCTAGGCTTGTTATTTTCCATAGTATTTAATAAAAATAGTTTTATGATTTTTAGTTTGAACAGGGAATTTTAGGGTATTTAAAATAGCCTAAACTATTGATTCTGGATTTTTAGAAAATAATTGATAGGTCCTAAAATGCCCAAAATTTTTATATGAGTGTTATTCAATATTGAGAAGCCTTGGGTAAAGTTTGAATTGATTTGGACCCTGTTTGATCACCAAACCCCAAAACACCCCCCTGCCCTATGAACTCCTTTACCGACTCCGGAAACCCTAAGTTCCCGGAACTCCGTGAAGGCAAGTTGTATTCAAGACATAACTAATAAGTTTATGTTATCTTTGCATCCTCATGAGCATCCCATGGCATCCATTCTTATACTTATGTATGGTTATGAGTAGAACGTGAAGAAGAGGTAGAAGTCCCCGAAGAGCAAGTGCAACCACCTTTGGACACTCAGGCCAGGAATAGTTTCTGCTTCGACATTTGTGGATCCGAGCCTGAATCGCCTGTTAACGAAGGCAAGCCCCGGTGCATTTGCCACCTCCCTTGATGTTTTAAAATTTTTCTCACTTGCTTGCTGCATTAAGTTATAGGAGTTGATTGTTAAACAATTCCTGCATTACCTTCCTTGATCTTGATTACCCCCCCTTGAAATCCTGTTTTTACAAAAGGTTTTACTTTGCTTAGCTTTGCTTTAGAAAAACAAAAGGTTTTGTTTTTACCAAATATGATGTGGCAAAAGTGGGTGGGATGTTTTCAAAAATAAAACTTGATGGTGGATTCATCATGGCCGTGATGGATTCAACATCGGAAAAGATGTACCTCTGCCAGGTACCAAGTTTTGGGTTAAATGATTAAGCTGAGACCGGGCGGGTGACTTGCACGAGAAAGAGAGTCTCGGTGTAGTGTCTCCGTCTGAGTCAATTAAGGACCGTCTCGATGTAGGCCTGCTGACCGAGGACCCTTTAACTGGTCACATGCCTCGTCATGGGTAAGCCTTGCCTCGGGCAGACTAAGGCCGGAATAAGATACCACGAAATGGGAGTGGAGCGGTGGCGAGAGTAGCGTGTACCCTCCGTGGCAAGAGGCTGGACGGTGGTGTATCTGTGCTCTCGGTTTGCGTGAACCTGATCCGGTCTTAAGAACCCCGGTGGCGGGTTGACATATGCAAGGGTTAAGTGCTACATATGTCGTGTGATCGGAGATCCTCAGCTGAGTATAATCGATTCGGATCGCCGTACCTCCGCGGTTATGGAGACTTGGCCACTGACTTACACGTAGCATTCCACTAAAGACGATGGGCTCTTGTTAAGAAATTGGCTAGTGCAGGACCAGTGATTGAACTAGGGTAGAAAGAACTCTAGTGCAGGTAATTTTACTTAACTTGACAAATAAAACTGGATTTTTAAGGATCCACTTTAGTAAGCATTTCTGCAAAAACCGAGTCTTTGAATATTGAAAAGCCTTACCTTGACTCCCATATAACCAGCATACCCTTGAGAGTCTTTTCTTTAGTCGGGTAAGACTTGCTGAGTATTCCATACTCAGGGTTTATCCCCTCGTTGTTTTTAGGTGAGGAAGTAGCAGACTTTTGCTGCTTCTGTGCCAAGGTGGTTCCAAAAGAGGAAAATCAAGACTGAAGTGCGGGAGGACTCGGTCCTCCACCTAGGATCTTTTCCTTTTGTCTTCTCGGGAGGAGTTTGTGCCTCCCTGGTTTGTATAATATTACTCTATGCACTCACTTTTAGTCTGGTCTGTAATAAAAATAACTCAAGCTTGCTTTTGAAATAAAATGTAAGTTATGTAATTCGCTTCCGCATTTCTTTATCTCCGATGTTCTGTAATGTCTACAAGATGGGTGAGACGTTCCTGGTAAGGTAAGGAAAGATACCGAACTTGTCAAATAGTTCAGGGGCACCTACAGGGTTGTCTGATGTCTGTGAGACAAGGACAACTGTAGGTGGGCCTAATTACTTGGGAGGTTCTGTCACATCTTGGGCTTCAAAGAAGCAAAATTCGGTCGCTCTTTCCACCGCCGAAGCCGAGTATATTGCCGCAGGCCATTGTTGCGCGCAATTGCTTTGGATGAGGCAAACCCTGCGGGACTACGGTTACAAATTAACCAAAGTCCCTTTGCTATGTGATAATGAGAGTGCAATCAAAATGGCCGACAATCCCGTCGAGCATAGCCGCACTAAACACATAGCCATTCGGTATCACTTTTTGAGGGATCACCAACAAAAGGGAGATATCGAGATTTCTTACATTAACACTAAAGATCAATTAGCCGATATCTTTACCAAGCCTCTTGATGAACAATCCTTTAACAAACTTAGGCATGAGCTCAATATTCTTGATTCTAGGAATTTCTTTTGTTAACTTGCACTCATAACTCATTCATATACCTTTGATCATATCTCTTTTATATGCTATGACTAATGTGTTTTCAAGTCTATTTCAAACCAAGTCATAGGTATATTGAAAGGGAATTGGAGTCTTCGGCGAAGACAAAGGCTTCCACTCCGTAACTCATACTTCGCCATCACTCCAAGCAACTCCTCTATTCTTTGGGGAGAAATGAGCATCAAACAAAAGGACCGGACTTCATCCTTGGGGGAGAAATGAGCCCAAGGCAAAAGGACCGGACTTCATCTTTGGTATAATCTTAACTCGTTTTTTTTATGACCAAAGGGGAAGAAAAGCATCCAGGAGGGCTCTAATGGTTCCGTTTTTGGCGATTCATGCCAAAAAGGGGGAGAAATGAGCCCAAAGCAAAAGGACCGCACCACCACCAAATTCAAAAACTTAGTATTTAATATTTTCAATTGGTTTTCCTATTGTGTTCAAAAGGGGGAGACAGTAGTATTTCAAAGTTGATATATCAAAACCCTCTTGAACACTAAGAGGAGAATCTCATTTAGGGGGAGTTTTGTTTAGTCAAAGGAAAAGCATTTTGAAACAGGGGGAGAAGATTTCGAATCTTGAAAATGCTCTGCAAAATCTCATTCATTTACCTTTGACTATTTGCAAAAGAACCTTGAGAAAGGATTTACAGAATAGTTTGCAAAAACAAAACTCGTGGTGCAAATGTGGTCCAAAATGTTATATAAGAAAGAAACAATCCATGCATATCTTGTAAGTATTTATACTGGCTCAATTCCAAGCAACCTTTACACTTACATTATGCAAACTAGTTCAATTATGCACTTCTATATTTGTTTTGGTTTGTGTTGGCATCAATCACCAAAAAGGGGGAGATTGAAAGGGAATTAGGCTTACACCTAGTCCCTAATTAATTTTGGTGGTTGAATTGCCCAACACAAACAATTGGACTAACTAAGTTTGCCCAAGCTTATAGATTACACAGGTGTAAAAGGTTCACACTCAGCCAATAAAAAGACCAAGTTTTGGATTCAACAAAGGAGCATAGTGGGAACCGAAGGCCCTCTGGTCTGAGAGCACCGGACTGTCCGGTGTACACCGGACAGTGTCCGGTGCACCAGAGGACTCCAGCTCCAAACTCGCCACCTTCGGGAATTTCCAGAGGGGACTCCGCTATAATTCACCGGACTGTCCGGTGTACACCGGACAGTGTCCGGTGCGCCAAGGGAGGTCGGCCTCAGGAACTCGCCAGCTTCGGGAAACTCCAACGGCTAGTCCGCTATAATTCACCGGACTGTCCGGTGTGCACCGGACTGTCCGGTGCGACTCCGGAGCAACGGCTATCTCCGCGCCAACGGCTCTCTGCCGCGCATTTAATGCGCGCTCTGCGCGCGCAGATGTCAGGCGCGCCCACTCCGGCACACCGGACAAGGAACAGTGCATGTCCGGTGTGCACCGGACACCCAGGCGGGCCCACAAGACAGAAGCTCCAACGGCTAGAATCCAACGGCAGTGATGACGTGGCAGGGGGCACCGGACTGTCCGGTGTGCACCAGACTGTCCGGTGCGCCATCGAGCAGACAGCCTCCCAACGGCCACTTTTGGTGGTTGGGGCTATAAATACCCCAACCACCCCACCATTCATTGCATCCAAGTTTTCCACTTCCCAACTACTACAAGAGCTCTAGCATTCAATTCTAGACACACCAAAGAGATTGAATCCTCTCCAAATTCCACCCAACGCCATAGTGACTAGAGAGAGTGATTGCTTGTGTTCTTTCGAGCTCTTGCGCTTGGATTGCTTCTTTTCTTTCTCGCTTGTTCTTGAGATCATAACTCACTTGTAATTGAGGCAAGAGACACCAATCTTGTGGTGGTCCTTGTTGGAACTTTGTGTTCCAAGTGATTGAAAAGAGAAAGCTCACTCGATCCGTGGATCGTTTGAGAGAGGGGAGGGTTGAAAGAGACCCGGCCTTTGTGGCCTCCTCAACGGGGAGTAGGTTTGCAAGAACCGAACCTCGGTAAAACAAATCTCCGTGTCTCACTTGCTTATTCGCTTGGGATTTGTTTTGCACCTCTCTCGCGGACTCGTTTCTTTATTACTAACGCTAACCCGGCTTGTAGTTGTGTTTATATTTGTAAATTTCAGTTTCGCCCTATTCACCCCCCCTCTAGGCGACTATCATACCTTAAATCATCCAAGAAGCTGGTGTTCATGGGACACAGACGGTTCTTGATGAAGCAGCATAAGTACCGAAAGATGGAAGAGGAATTTAACAATCAACTGAAAAGTGAAGGTGCACCAAAGCCTTATAGTGGGAAACTTGTTTTTGAAATTGTAAAGAACATTCATGTTGTATTCGGAAAGGGAAAAGACAAAGGAGAAAAGAGAAAGAGAACTGACCCTTCAACTTACACAACTTTCAAGAAGCAATCAATATTTTTCAAGTACCTCCCATACTGGAAGGATATGGAAATTTGCCACAGCATTGATTTGATGCATGTAACAAAAAATGTTTTTGACAGCATCATTGGAACCTTGCTGGGCATGCCGAGTAAGACAAAAGACGGACTTAAATCACGCAATGATCTAGTAGATCTTCAAATCAGACCGGAACTTCATCCAGTGGATAGTGGCAAAGGGAAGCCTTACCTCCCCCCAGCTAGCTACAACTTGTCAATTGAGGAGAGAACAAAGATTTGCAAATGTTTGTGTGGGGTCAAAGTGCCCAAAGGTTTCTCATCCAATATCAGCAGACTAGTCAGGATGAAGGACTTGTCTCTATTTGGCTACAACTCTCATGACTGCCATGTGATGATGACGGTGTTCCTCCCAATTGCGGTAAGAGCCCTCGAAACAGAGCATGTCAAAGTTGTCATCACACGCTTGTGTTACTTTTTCAATGCGGTTTCACAAAAAGTAATAGCTTTAGAAGACTTGGACTATCTAAAGGCATACATCATCGAGACTATGTGCAAGCTTGAAATGTGTTTTCCTCCATCATTTTTTGATATGCAAGTACACCTAATCATACATCTCGTGGATCAGATAAAAATATTAGGGCCACTATATTTACATCATATGTTTCAGTTGGAGCGATACCTGGGAGTATTAAAAGGTTATGTGCGAAATCGCGCTCACCCAGAGGGTTCAATCATGGAGGGATACACTACAGAAGAAGTGATTGAGAGCTGTATAGATTACATCAGTGACAGAACAATGATAGGTGTGCCTGTACCTAAACATGAGGGTAAACTATGTGGGAGAGGGAGAATGGGCAAGAAAACTTTTCGCGTTGAGGATTACAAGCTAGTACATTGTGCTCATTGTAGTGTACTACAACATCTCACGATAGCCGAGCCTTACATAGAGGAACACCTGAATGAGCTTCGTAAAGAAAATCAGAACCGCACAGAGGACTGGATCATGAGGGAGCACAAACATCGTTTCAGCGAATGGTTAATGGACAAAAACATCCCATTCGGAGACTCTTCGGAAGAGAAAACAATGAAGAATTTGGCTTCTGGGCCATCGTGTTTTGTGACGTCATGGCAAGCATATGACATCAATGGGTACACATTCTACACTAAATCAAAAGACATGAAAAGTGTTGCACAAAATAGCGGTGTTCGTATCGATGCTTTTGACCTACATGGACAGAAGACCACATATTTTGGATTCATAGAGGAAATATGGGAACTTGATTATGGCCCAAGCATGAAAATACCCTTATTTAAGTGCCAATGGGTACAACATCCCGTGGGGGTGATAGTGGATAACTACGGACTCACACTGGTAGACTTAAAGAAAGTAGGATATAAAGATGACCCGTGGGTTCTCGCCGAATGTGTTGCACAAGTGTTCTATGTACTCGATCCAGCAGATGAGAAGATGCATGTAGTTATTTCTGGAAAGCAAAAAATTGTTGGAGTTGAGAATGTGGGAGACCAAGATGAGGAATACAATAAGTATGAAGAGATGTTCGTCTTTAACGGTCCAGAGAGAATCAAGCGTGTGGAAAAGAAAATTGATAAGAACTTAAAGCCATACATGCGGAAAAATGGTAGTTCATGAAAAATTGTATGAATCAAATTGTATTTGTTATCATGTATGATCGACTATGAATTGTGGTTGCCAATTAATTTAAAATCTCTCTAGTTATCTATGTGTACTATTATAATTCATTTAAATTGTATTTGCATATTATTGTTAAAAATTAAATATTAATTCATTTAAATTGTATTTGCATATTTCTGTTAAAAATTAAAATTATTTTCATATTTAAATTGTATTTTTCATATTTTTACAATCACAGGCGGTTTTGTCTTAGGGTCCGCTTGTGAAAAGGATAGAGCACCACAGGCGGTACTAAACAAAAACCGCTTGTGATACTATTACATCACAGGCGTACTAAACCGCCTGGGACATCACAAGCGGTTTTCTAACCGAACCGCCTATGATGTAAAAAGCCTACCGCTTGTATAGAGTCAAATTGTACTAGTGTATGCATGTGCATGTATACGCATGCGATCGATCGATCTATGGATGGATGGATCAACAGTGTTCCCCCTCGGTTGCATACGAAGCATGAGAGGCGCCTGTTGGCTGCCGGCCGGGAACGGGCGGATCCGCCATTGACCGGCACTGCAGGCTGCATGTATGAATATAATGACTAGAGAGCGTGAGTGAGTGACATAGATGCAACACGTAGTTCGTAGTAGTAGTAGATTCTAGCTAGCTAGTCAGGGAGAGAGACAGGACATGAGAGATGCACGCATGCAATGCAAGTTCGTGCAGGGGAAAGGTCGACATGGCCACGATTCTAACGTACGTACAGACCGCTCTGTTGAACGTGAACCTTCCAGCCACAAACCATATGGTTTGTTGGGTCTCTCTCTCTTTTTTATTGCAGGCATGCCTCTTCCGATCTCTCCTGAGACTTTGAGCTACGAGACCACCCACCCACGGCCACGGCCCACCCACCCACGGCCACGGCCCACCCACAAACGGCCCACGTCGATTTCGACCCGACTCGTTGCAACCACGACAAATGTAATGTCCTTGATATTTAGCTACAGATTTTGTTTGTTTGTTTGTCTGTCTAAGCTATCTTTCGTGAGCTCTTCTCTTAGTTGCACTAATTCATCGCCTGTCCAAGAATCCAAGATCGTCGCTCGAAACTACTATCTAAAAAACAGGAGATATTTTGACTTAAGACTAGCCGGGCGAATTATTAAGTAGTCGGAGTCCCAATCTAAAAATGATCTCAAAGGAGTTTTCAAAAGAATTGAACTTGGCTCGTTTCACAACTTACTTAACCTTCGCGGATCCCTCTTAATTGTACGGCGATTCTTATGATTCAAGAATTATAAACTTAGTACCGCCGACGATTCATAGCACTTGGAGCACGCCATTTGATGTGGAATTTTAAATCCGCTGTGCTTTATACTTTTATGCTCGTAGGATCTGTGCTTCTCCTGTCTGTAGAAATACTGTGTACACACTAGGAGCAAACTTGTTAGAATCTTAGTTTGTTTTGTCATTAATCACCAAAACCCTCAATTAGGGTTGATTGCACTTACAGCCATGCGTGTGACAGTTTTATCACACTCACCGCATTTACTCTTTTTCACCAGGGAGAAAGAATTGGCTGCTATGAAGATCAGCCCTGCGGATGTCGAAATTATCGCTAGTGAGCTTGAGGTGTTCATACATCCAAAACCATGACTGACAAATAATAGTGTCTCATAATTCGTTTAAAAGCCTATCCTCAAGTGCATTTGAGATTTCGTCTCATACATCCGAAACAGGTTCGATTCCTGCTGCCTAGTTCCGAGATTTCGTCGCCAGCATCATATGTTTTAACACAAGAGGTGATGATGTGAAGCACTAGTACTTTTGTGTGCCTGTTTTGGAAGTTTGCTATTGGAACTATGTTGCAGAAAATTAAGAATGAGGATACCATTTTGGACGACACTGATGTTACCTTGTAACCGTACAATTCATTATCCATTTTTTTTGCCTTTTTCACATCATTGATAATGGCTAAGATGCTTTAATGTTATGTTCCAGGTCTCATTTATAGATTCTTGGGTATTATCATTGAGTCCTATGAGACGAGCATTTCTCAAGGCGATGAGGAAATCTAACAATCATTAATTAAGGTAGTTTTTTCATAAATACTCTCTTTGGTCATTTCATAAATACTAAAAGTAGTTTTTTCTTGTCAATATAAGGTAGGTGTACTCTTGAACTGCAGATACATATATCTGGTTGATGGCCTGGGAAGAATAAGATGGCAAGGCTCTGGATCTGCAACACAAGAAGAATTGTCGTCACTAATAGCGTGTACCTCCATTTTGTTAGATGAAAAATGAGATGGGGTGGCTGATCTTTGCTATTTTGTAACTTCTGGTACAAGATATTATTGTGAATGATCATCTCTGGAGCTTTTGTGAATGATCTAGCTAGCTATCTGTAAATGGTCTAATTGTGAATGATATTATAATTGTGATGATTTTGTGAATATATAATTGTGGTGCTTTTGTGTTTATGTGATGGATCTATGACTGTGGTATACTGATTAACTGTGTATGTCTTTATGATTTATGTATAAAAATATGTGATTTGTGGTGCTTAATTAAATGTATATTATTATTAATAACAACTGTAAAAAGGGCGACTTTCTGTAGGTTGCTAAATGTATAGTATGTCGACTTACGGTTGGTCGCTAAATCTATAGTATAGCAACCCACGGTTGATCGCTAAATATACAATATTAGCAACGGACGGTCGGTCGCTAAAAAGATGTCGGTCGCTAAAGCCTTTAGCGACGGCACTTACAGCGACCATCCTTATGGGTCGCTAATAGTTTTTAGCAACCAACCGTAGGTCGCTGAAAGCCGTTTTAGCAACCAACCGTAGGTCGCTGTAAGTGAACCGTCGTGTAGTGTAGCTAGGAGCCTAGGCGGAGTGCAACAAGACAAGATGATAGCAGCTGCAGATCTAAGGATGGCGGGCCCAGCATGACAGTCAGCGTATATGTACTATACTAATGCAGCTTGCATGTGCATGTATACGCATGCGATCGATATGGATCAACAGTGTTCCCCGTCGGTTGCACACGGAGCATGAGAGGCGCCTGTTTGCTGCCGGCGGAGCCGCCATTGACCGGCACTGCAGGCTGCATGTATGAATATAATGACTAGAGTCTAGAGAGAGAGAGAGATGCAACACGTAGTAGTAGTAGTCTCTAGCTAGCTAGTCAGGGAGAGAGACAGGACATGAGAGATGCACGCATGCAAGTTCGTGCATGGGAAAGATCGACATGACGTCACGCAGACGCGCTCTTATTGACAGAATAACGTGACCAAGCTCATACTCATATACAGAAGCTGCTCGTACAAACGAATCACATCTGCTCTCATCAGTACCGAATTTTTTGTATTTTAGCCCTTAAACAGAAGTAAAATCACGTTTAGACCTAAAAAAATTTTAAACTCAGTTTTAGACCCTTAGCTCGGCGCCATAGCCTGTGGCGCCGAGCTAACACAGCTCGGCGCCACAGCCTATGGCGCCGAGCTATGACGTGGCAGGAACGGCTAGTTGCGTCTAGGGCTGACATGGCGCTGACGTGGTGGCGGCGCGGCCTCGTAGCTCGGCGCCACAGATCTTGGCGCCGAGCTACGAATGCCTATAAAAACGCCCGCGCGGCTGGCCGAGAGCAGCTCATTTCATCTCATTTCAAAACTTCGTCAAAATTTGCTGGATTCAAAGATTTGAGTTGGTTCACTTCGTAGACCAAGGTATGATTTCCAACTGATTCGTTTTGTATATTGGATTGTTAGTTTAATAATTTGTATACACCTATTATATTATCATTTCGATTATTAGTTTGTGTAAACTTATTATAAAGCATAATAGGTACAAGTGATAATTATAATCGTTTATTAGATGAAAGACATGTACCGAGAGGCGTTGTGGCAGAAGAGAGGTCGTCCTCGGGAGTTATATCCGGACGTATCTAGTAAGGATGCTCCTGTTCCTCCTGAACTCCCCATGCCTAACTGTGACTGTGGCAGACTGGCTTGGGTACATCAATCACAACATCCAGACATGGCTGCTCGCTGCTACTACCTTTGTGGCACTTTGGACGTACGTAGCTTATGACTTGTCACTTAATTTTGTTCGCATTCATTATTTTGTATATATGTAATAGTGCATCTTTCCATTATTTTAGGGACATCAGAGGTGTTTCTTTTTCCAGTGGATCGATGGTCCTGATAAATTTGACTCTCGATATCTTCTTTTCGTTAATTGGTTGAGTGGAAAGACCAGTCATGAGCGTTTTAAGCGTTGGGTACCTCCTCCCCCGAATCCTCCACCAATGACGGATGCGGAGAAGGAGGTAGCAACAGAAAGACGGATGGACTCACCGCCTCGATGCGATTGTGGAGACCGTGCTGTCATCGACGAAGACTATGACAAGCAGTTCTGTTGTCCGAACATTGATTATGTGAGCCCATTGATACGCTAAATGTATGAACTAGTTTTTATTTACAATAAATTACTAATTTTTTCTCCTGCAGCCATACGGGTGGTGTAAGTGTCGTTTCAGAGAGTGGTTGTATGGTCCTTTGTCCCATTGGCTAGAGCCAGAGGTAAAGGAAAAGAGATACATGGGGTGGGCGACAGAAGATGTCAAATTTGATCCAGTACTCTGCAAATGTGGTATTGAAGCTAAGTATGGATTAGTTCCTTCGGAGCTTGGTGTTGGATATTTTTGTTGACATATGGTCGATTACGATGAGGTTGGTATTTTTTTTGCACTAGATGTAATGTTATAGCGGTACTTACTATTTTTTTGTAGGAGACGAGGAAATGCAGTTGAGAGAGTTACGACGACAAAGGAGAGGTAATGCGCACAATAGAGTCCAAGAGAATAATGGGACAGAAGTTGCGTTGTGGATCTCGGCTCGTCGATTCGTACATTAACGATCGCATACGTGACATGCGTAGGGAAGCAAAATCTGCCTTTTATGATAGCCCGAAGCGTGCAGAGTATAAGAGGTTGAAGGCGGCAGATGAGAAGAGAGCATAGGACGCAAGGGAATGGGAAGCGGCTCAAGCCGAGAAACAGATGTTGGATAATCTTGCTGATCGCCTCAAGGGAAGTAAGTGAGATAAATGATATTATAATTATGTTAGTACAATTTATTTATCCTGACTTTGCTAACTTAATTTTCTCATTATATTTGCAGAGATTGGAAGCGGCGTAAACTATTTGGCCGATGAGGCGCATGCGAGATATGTTCAGGATAAAATGGCAACGGTTGAGCTGATGGAGGAGGAGGACGACGACACATCTAGATTGAGTGAGCTTATCGCCCTCGCAGAGGCAGGATTACATGAAGAAGAGGAGGACGACACGTCAAGGTTGAGTGAGCTCATCGCACTAACTGAGGCAGGATTACGTGCTCAAGAGGAAGAGGATGAGTTTATGTCTCAGGCCGCCGCAGAGGTAGAGGCAGCTTCTTACAAGAAGAAGTCTGATGAGGCTGAGGCTGAGGATGAGCTATTCTCCCAAGCTGCAGATTAAGCAGAAGCCAATTATTACAAAAGAACTGGTGACAAGTGTGATGCAGGACAATGCAGCAAGTGGAATGAGGTTGTTGTTGAGGATTGCGCGACGGATGACTCCGAAGATGAACTACTCATAGATTGTGATTCAGACTGAAGAATTGTAGCCTATTATGTAGTATTTACGTATCAAAAATAATTTAGAACTCTAAAGATACGTTACTTATTGCTTATTATGTTTTTTACAGTTCACAAATTTTTTTTGCAAGAGTTCCCCTTATTTTATTAACAACCACAGTTCAAATAATCACATATTATAAGACATATAAGCATTTCAACATATAATACATCACAAAATAACATCGAATATAAAAACATCCACAGAACATAGTTCTTCATACAATGTCCACAAACAAAGTCCAAAATACAAGTTCCACAACACATAGTCCAAAACACATAACATAGTTCATATTACAACGTCTCCAGCATGAGTCCAAATCACACAGTTTCCAGGATAAGACCAACATCACAAAAGTATTCATTTCCTCCTAGTCTTACCCTTGCCCTTGGCCCCAAGAGTGTCGGTGCCTGGAGTGTAAGGGTCTCGTGGACGCCTTCTACGTGGTGTCAGCTGTGATGGCTGAGTTGTAGGAGCATCCTGCAACTGAGACGGTCCAATCTCCACCTGACCTGCGGCGCCAGCGCCAGCGCCAGCGTCGTCGTCGTCGTCGTCGTCATCGTCCTCGTCGTCCTGGGCCACGTTCTCAAACGTGTCCCGCGTCGATCGCGACGAGCTGAGTCCTGCTGTAGATGGTCCAACTGCACAAATGGGAGGCTGAACGTCCTGCTGCATACGAGGCACAGGCTGCTGCACGTCAACGCCCGCTAGAGACCGGCATCCACACCGAGCCGCTGCACGACGAAGACGACGTGATACCCTCTGTAATCGAAATACTAGTTAAAGACATATGTTACAACATACAAATAAACAAGTTTTCTGTTAGACATTGATACTCACTGATAGTAACGATAGCGTAGTAGTATCTGAAGTTCTCTGTGAGATACGCTCGAGTTCAACAACAGATACGAGCATAGAGTTTCCCTATCACAAGTTAAGACATTAGGATGCTCAAAACTAGACATAAAACATTGAATTGAAATCTCTAATTTTAGTAAAGAAATAGTTACCACTCTATCAAGGATTGGAGCAGCCTCAATTTGGGACCCGTGCCGAGCAGCTATGTCGAAAGCTGTGTCTTCGTCGTCTCACGATTCTTGCTCGGTGTAGTCTGCAGCTGTCCACTGTCCCTTCAGCTTGCACCTAGTCACACCAGAATACCAAATCAAATACCTCCGGAAGTTGTAGTTTGTGTGCGCCTGGTCATTCTCATAGTTAAGATCCCCCTGCTGTTCCCATTCATCAATGTAATCATGATGGTGCGTCTCGAAGTCCGTGACCTTCTTCTGTCTCTGTCTGTCGAACCTGCAAAAGTTAGAACCATATATTAGCGACTAACTGATATTTCAATTATTAGTTAGAATAACAAGTGCATGTAGTAACTCACTTATGAAGTTCTATTGAAGTCGAGAATGGCTCCACCGGAAACTCCTGGCGCAATCCGAACTGTCGAGCAACTCTGTGGGGCAGGTGGTACTCAACAGCATAAAAACAGATGAGGGGACACCTCATGAGGTAGAGGTCCTCGTCTATTGAGCACATGCTGCTCAACTGTATGCTGGCGAAATATGGATCAAGATACGGTTGCCAAGTCACCTGCAAAAGTTTTAGAAAGCCCATGTAAGCACGCTGGTGTCGTGCGATAAAAGTAGAAAGCACATGTAAAAAGATAAAAGGAGACAACTCACCATCGAAGGAGTAAGTGCGTCGAGCTCGTTTGAGTACTCCACGTAAGCACGCTGGTGTCGTGCGAATGGCTCCTCGACCTGGTCCCAGGTAAGCAGCCGTGGGCTTAAGCCGATGTCCGGCTACCACGAACCACTCACGAGGAGGAAACTCTCTGGGTCGCCCGACGGGTATGTGTGCCCACATCCACAGCTGTAGTAGGTAGACACATCCACCTAAGCTGGCGGTCCTCGACGAACGACGACAAGCCTCGCAAAGTTGCCTGTACAGGAAGGCCAACACTGCTGAAGCCCAGCTGTAACCTCCGGTCGTATCCCAGTCAGTCAGGCAGGGCAGAAACATCCATGACGCGCTGTCGCCTGTCGCGTCTAGAAAAAGAACTGAACCAAAGAGATGGAGAATCCAAGCTCGACAATGGTATCCAACCGTCTGCTCATCTGCACCAGGTGGACACTGCCCAAAGGTCTACCTAAGCCAGGTCAGTGGGACTCCGGTGTTGTGGCTACCTCGTAGCTCATCCGGAAGCAGTCTCCCAAGAAAGGCCTCCACCCTTTGCCTCCAACCGCCTGGTGATGCCTGACCGGTCACTGGACGACCCATAATGCTGAGACCAAGAATCTTCTAGCAATCTTCAAGCGTCACGGTCATCTCACCGCAGGGAAGGTGGAAAGTGTGAGTCTCTGGCCGCCACCTATTGGAAGACAAAAGAATACAAAATCATTAGTATGCAAAGTAGATTTGATAATTGTAAATATTAAACAACTAGAGAAGTCTTTACCTGTCGACCAGAGTCATCAACGCCGCTGGGTTGAAAGTGGGCAGCCCACGGCGGACCTGGTACGATAAGACGTCCAAGCCAGCCCTCTGTAGGAGAGGAGTGTACCTCTCATCGTACCTCATCTCCTCCAGAAACCGGTCGTGGGTTCGGACCCGCAGAACGGGCAACACCTAGCAATCAAAAGAATTTTCATTAGTCAAATATAGGTCGCATATATTAATTCGAAAATTTAATTTATGTACAAAATATTACCTCTCCCTCTGCGGTGAGACGGTCCTTGTGGTGCTCGTCGTAGTGAGGGTCCAGCAAGTGGAACTGCGCCATCCTGCAAATTAAGATATCAACATATTAGAATATAAGTTGTGTACAAAGTGTAACAAAAACATCGACATATTAGAATAAAATTTGTGTATAAAAAAATATATCACACCTGACTAAGTGTCCAAATGCATGTACGTGAGTTGTGGCCAAGTCTACCGCATTTTCCGCATTCATTCTGCTCTGGGTCCACGAGAAAGGGGGACGCTCGTCCTCTCCTACTGCGACCGGAAACCTGATCCATAACCATGTTGCACCGGCTCCTTTTCCTACTACCACGTTTGTCCCATCGATGCGCTGGATCAGCAACGTATACCGGACCGGTGTACGTTGGCCATTGTGACTCATCAAGAAATGGCTCAAAACGAGGGCTCCAGGTACGTACTAAGCTCTCTACACTGAACTCATAAGGTATTCTGCTCTCAAATGCAAAGTTACGATGACGTGCGGCCGCAACATAATGAGAACATGGAAAATGGTATTGTCTAGGTTTACCACATCCGCACCAGAATGCATCAAGTAACACGACATGTGTCCTCGAAGGTCGCACCTCACCGTCCGAAGTTATGTCGCCTAGTGTTGTTACCTCGTATTTACCCAGCTCCTCATCAAAGCATTGTACCTCATGTCTATGGGCACGTTCCTTTGCATTATTAAGGTGTGATGTTGGTTTAGGTGCCCATCTCTGCCCTCGGGTCTGCATTGCCTTGGCCTGCGCGTGTCTATCATTAAACCAAGCCACAAGCCTATAAAAAGTGAATGTTACTATAGCATTGACTGGCATGCCCCGTATACCCTTGAGCACACTGTTAAATGACTCGGCCATGTTGCTAGTCTGAAACTCGAACCGCCAGCCACCTTCGTCATAGGCCCTTGTCCATTTGTGCGGTTCCCTCAGCAATCCAGCAATCCAGTTCTTACCTTCAGCATTTGTTGCATCTTTTAGTTCCTTCAACTTATCCTCGAAAAACGAAACCTCCAACTGTCGACATACCTCCTCAAAAAGGGGGAAGTTAGCCTTGCTATGATCCTTTCGAAGAAGATTTTCTGCTAGATGTCGAGTGCACCATCTGTGGTGCATGGGTGCGTAGCCAGGAATCTGCTCTTGCACTGCATTAAGAATACCTTGGTGTCTGTCAGATATGACACCAACCTCGCGTCCAGGGCCTACGACATGGATGCGTACAAGCCGCAAGAACCAAGACCAACTATCTATGTTCTCCATCTCCACCAAAGCAAATGCCAAAGGAACCAATGCGTTGTCTGTGTCGCATGATATGGCAACCAACAATGTGCCCTTATACTTCCCAAGCAGAAAAGTACCATCAATAGAGAGCACGGGACGACAATGCCTGAAGGCCTCTACGCACTGCGAGAAACACCAGAAAGCACGAAAAAATATCTCTTTGTCGTTCCTCCATTCATTAGGTTTGGGGATGTACTCGTAATGCATGCCTGGGTTTTTGCTTTCATTGCATTGAACAATGCTGGTAACTTCTCATAACCCTCCTCCCAATCCCCGTATATCATCTTCCATGCTCGCTGCTTTGCCCTCCATGCTTTCCCATATTTGATCCTGTAACCAAACAGCTCCGAAGTCATGGTCATAATTGACTTCACCTTCAAGTTTGGCTGACCCTTCAATATGCCCAATATCCTTTTCGCAATCAGGGTAGATGTCAACTAACGATGCTTAGAGCTCAGCTCTGTCTGGGCACAAGTGTGTGGACCTACAATTTTGGTGATCTTAAACTTTCCGGTGTCCTTCTGCCTTCGGGCACATACCCTCCAATTACATTCTGGCACCTCGCACACAACAGTGTAACGACGCTGTGCATACGAATGTCTCACCTTGAACGGCCTCTTCCGGTTCACAGAATATTCCTGTAGCCATCGTCTCAGTGTAGACAGATCCTTGAAAAGTAAGCCAACCTTAATCTCAATGCTGTCGGCGTTATCCGGAGCCTCTAGCAGTTCATCGTCACGTCCTTCAGCATACGCACGGGTGGAATGACTTAAACTGCTAAATTCATGTACTGCAGGGTCTCGCTCCGGACACAAACGTCTTATGAGTTCAATTTCTTGCTCGGTCATTTCTTGAACCGGACGGTCATCATCAGAATCTAAGCTAGGCCCGTGCAGCCTCATATGGCTCCTCCTCATCCTCAATCTGAACATCAACACTATTGGATGCCCTGCATATGTTGTCCATATTATATGACACAGGCACATCAATCTGAACATCAGCATTATCGATATGTGGAGATCCTGCATCGGGTCGGAGCAAGAAAAACCACATTAAAAAGTCTAATCAAACGAAATAATGATGGATACGAACAATGTGTCGAAGACACTTACTAGGATGATCGTGAACTGGATCCTGGGTCAATGGGATCTCTTGGGGGGGTACCACCGCATTAGAAGCCCCACAAACGCCAGGAATAGGACGAGAAATCCCATACTCGTGCGGACCCGATTGAGCATCGGGCACAACAACCACTTCTTCATGAAGCTCTACCAAAGGAGCTTCAATACGAGATGCATTTGGCATTTGTGGAGATAACCCGACTGGACCTTCGCAATGAATAACAGGTAACTTTTGAACAACCACATCCAAACATGGTGGAACCATCGTCTTCACAATTCTTAAATATATCACCCAATCATCTTCTGAGGTAATGGAGATCAACCGTCGGACAACTGTTCCATATGTAATATGGGACAACAAACCCTGAATTGATATTCTAGGGTCGTTTATGTCGCAACTAATCTCCTCACAAGCTCGAGCCAAAAGCTTGTCGAAAGATGGTCTTTCATCGAACAACATGGTCACGATCTTCATACCATAAAAAGTAACACTCCCATAAGCATCTATCTCCACCCTTCCTCCATGGTATAGTGTTACTAGACTGTCCATCTATTACAAAAATGGATTACTAACTCAATAATGGCTATATACTTAAGCCTACTAACTTACTAAGTAATAAATATATATTAACTAATAACTATATAGTAAATATAAAATGAACACATCAAACGAAATTACATAATCTATAAATAATGTACGAAAACATTGTATACCTGAGAACGCGTACGAGTCCAGCTAACGGTGGAGAAGGTCAAGTCGGACGAACACCTACGTACAAAAAAACCTATTGTCAGTAAAAAATTTGACAGCACCTCCCCTGTAAAGTGATGTTTATAGAACCTGCGAATAAACGACAACACGATGGTTGCCAACACAGAAAACATGTAATATCAATGCGCTAAACAAAATCCTAACTATATAATCACTAAGAATTTACTAAACACTAAACTAAGAAATTTACTAAACTAAGAAATTAATCTAAGAAATTTACTAAGAATACACTAAACTATATAATCACTAAGAATTTACTAAACTAAGAAATTAATAAACTAAGAAATTAATCTAAGAAATTTACTAAGAATACACTAAACTATATAATCACTAAGAATTTAGTAAACTAATAAATTAAAAAAATAACTGGCGGTGGCCAACCGTAGCGCGCGGTGGCCGACCGTTGGCGGAGCTCCGGGCGGCGGCTTGACCTCCGGGCGGGGGCGGCGAGCTCCGGGCGGCGGCGGCGAACTCCGGGCGGCCGAGCTCGCGAGCCGGTGCGGCGGCGAACTCCGGGCGGTCGAGCTCGCGAGCCGGTGCGGCGGCGGCGAAATCCGTTGGCGAAATCCGTTGGCGGCGAAATCAGTTGGCGGGGCGGCGGCAGGCAGGGAGCTGGGCGGGCGACCGGCGGCGAAGCGAACGGGCGGTGCGGTCGGGAACGGCGGCGGTGGTATTTTGCGCAGAGAGAACTGAGAAGAAACGCGCAGAGAGAAACGGCGGCAGCGGGTATTTCCTAGCTCGGCGCCAAGATCTGTGGCGCCGAGCTAGGTGCCACGACGACTGCCACGTCACCGCGCTCGGCGCCATAGCCTATGGCGCCGAGCTTCGGGTCCAAACGTGCAAATTGAATTTCTGGGGGTCCAAACGTAATTTTTTGTCTCCAAAGGGGCTGAAAAACAAAAAATTCGGTCATCAGTACAGTACTATCCCTTTTTGGCAAACCTCTACTAACTGGTATGTTCGGTTACACCAATTCAGAGGGGATTGAAGGAAACTCCATTTAGATTGATGTAACCGAACAAGTCCAAGTGAGATTGACGGCCAGATGCAGGGATTCCAGCCACGATTCTAACGTATCGTACAGACCGCTCTGTTCAACCTTCCAGCCACCACAACCATATGGTTTGTTGGGTCTCTCTCTCTCTTTTTTATTGCAGGCATGCCTCTTCCGATCTCCTGAGAATTTGACCTACGAGCACACCCACCCACGGCCCAGGCCCACCCACAAACGGCCCACATCGATTTGGACCCGACTCGTTGCAACCACGACAAATGTAATGTCCTTGTTATTTAGCTACAGATTTTGTTTTTGTTTGTTTGTCTAAGCTATCTTTCGTGAGCTCTTCTCTTAGTTGCACTAATTCATCGCCTGTCCAAGAATCCAAGATCGTCGCTCGAAACTACTATCTAAAAAACAGGAGATATTTTGACTTAAGACTAGCCGGGCGAATTATTAAGTAGTCGGAGTCCCAATCATATATCGCTATAAAACAAGCAGAGCTGAAAACAATAAACGAAACGTGTGTGTAGATGTATATACCCCACACACACACAACTACACAAGGACTAAAACGTTGGGCCCACTGCTGTGCTCTGCTCATCGAAAAGGCTGGACTCGTCATCGATCACGACCAAGATCCATTCAACATTTCCCTTTCGTTTTCTCCTCTCTTTTTTTTTTCTTACACACAGACACTCCCTCCCTCCCCCTCTCTCGTCTCTCCATCACGACCTTTACACGCTTTAAATTCGCTTTAACTACCGCGATCCCTGCACTGCAAGCAGGGGCAGCCCAGCCCTGCATAGCCAACAAGCACCCCGTTTCTCCGACCCAAGGTCCCCAACCACACTGAAACCGACAGGTGGGTCCACCCAAATTCCCCTCCATATGTCAGTGACCGGACCTCGTACACAGCACACACCAGACACCACCGCCCGGCTGACCGGCGCCAGATAGTGTGGGCCAGGGCAGTCACGCTCACGCACGGCATGGCATGGGTGTGCGCGTATCATTTTCTCTTCGCTGCGATTTGCGATCAGCTAACGGTGCTAGGTAGAGGTAGTAGGCTGCCATGCCTCCTTTTGCTGGTTTTGGTGTTCTACACGCCACGTAGGCCAGTGCTAATAGTCAGACGATGGGTTTGGCTCTTCCTATACACCCTTGCTCCTCGTCCCTCTCAACGTTGCAGCTCTCGTGCGTTCATGCAAGCACACGAGTTTTTCTTCTTTTTGTGGTCCACGTCCAACGGCTACCTATAAATAAATAAATAAATAAAAAACCGAATCAAGTGTACATCAGTTATACATCTACCACTTAAGGAGGCTTGTTGAACACTACTACAAAAAATTACTGGCATCTATTTAGCATGCTGTCTACACACGTTGGCTCACCGATTTTATCGAGTAATTTCTAAAGTTTTTTTTAAATATGTATTAATCGGAACAGAGGAGGTAACACGCCCGCTAAAGAAATGTACCGTCACTAACAAATATAGCAACCTACTAAACAGCCAGCTACATTTTTTCCTTTCTTCTTCTTCTTTTTATTCCGTGCCGGAATTGCCCTCGTGGCGACCAACTACAAACTGCTTTGTCCATGTTGTAATCTATTGCAGTGCTCAGTGGTGAATGGAAAACAACAGAGACAAAATGACAGAGGAGAGTTTCTTTATTGCAGAGATAGATGTATATACAGTGTAGTACACAGGGTCCCCAAGGGGTGCGACCCTTAGGCAACAACTGCCACCAGTTGGGATTGATCACATGTGAAACCTTTTGTAACACTCCCCCTTGATCAACCCAAATACATTTGATCATCTGCAAGTTGTCATCCAATATTTGATCTCCTCAAAAACCCTGTGGGAAAAATAAGGAGTACACAATATCTTTTGGATAATGAGAATAATCTCACATTGTCTCCAAAAGAAAAATATGCTTGTAATCATCATGTATAAAAACCCCTGTGGGGAAAATCAATGATGAAGCATATAGCTTTGTTGATATTACCTCGTTAAAAACTTTGAATGAGAAAACCTTAGCAAGGCAAAACTCATACAAAGAAAAGAGTGTAATATGATGGTTCAATACGGGTTATATATCATGGGGAATTACTCCCCCTGAACCTTGCAAGCACTTAAGTCTTCTCATACCAATCCCCTCAACACATTTCTGAAATGTAGAGTATGGTAGAGACTTTGTGAATAGATCTGCAAGATTATCACAAGACTTTGTTTGCAAGATGTTTATATCCCCTTTTTCCTGAAGTTCATGGGGATAAAACAGTTTAGGAGAAATATGCTTATTGATATTGCTCTTGATATAACCTGTATCCATCTGAACAACACAAGCTGAATTATCTTCATAAATAATTGTTGGTGAGTCAAGAGAACCAATACCACAAGTTGTGAGTATATGATTCACCATTCTACGAAGCCATACACATTCACGTGATGCTTCAAATAATGCAATTATTTCAGAATGGTTAGTGGACGTGGTCACCAAAGTCTGTTTAGACGATTTCCACGATATGGCAGTTCCACCTTGTAAGAATACGAATCCTGTTTGCGATCGGCCATTGTGGGGATCAGATAAATAGCCAGCATCTGTATACCCAATTAAACTAGGATCATTACTTCTCTTGTAAAAGAGTCCTAGATCCTTTGTGCCATTTAGGTATCTGAAAATATTCTTAATGCCAACCCAGTGTCTTTTCGTTGGAGCAGAACTGTGCCTTGCTAACAAATTTACTGCAAAAGCAATATCCGGCCGGGTATTGTTAGCAAGATACATCAATGCACCAATAGCACTGAGATATGGGAACTCCGGTCCCAATGTCTGTTCCTCATCATCCCGTGGTCTGAATGGATCTTTCTTTAAATCCAAAGATCTGACCACCATAGGAGTCTTTGAAGGATAAGACATATGCATATTGAATTTTTCCAATACCTTTTGGGTATATGTACTTTGATGTACAAGGATTCCAGAAGGTAAATGCTCAAGTTGTAGACCTAAGCAAAATTTGGTTTTACCCAAATCCTTCATCTCAAATTCCGTCGTTAAATGATGACGTGCTTCATCAATATCAAGTTTATTTCCTATGATGTTAAGGTCATCAACATAAACTGATATGATACAGAATCCTACTTTGGATCTTTTGATGAAGACGCACGGGCAATCATCATTTTTCGTGTATCCCTTACGTAAAAGGAATTCACTCAATCGGTTGTACCACATTCTTCCCGATTGTTTTAAGCCATATAATGACTTCTGCAACTTTACACAATACATGTTGCGCTTTGCCTTTGGATTCGGTACATCTATTCCATCAGGAACTTTCATGTATATATCAGAATCCAGTGACCCATAAAGATATGCGGTCACTACGTCCATCAACTGCAAAGATAGACGATTTTGCACTGCCAAAGATATTAAATATCGGAATGTTATTGCACTCATGACTGGTGAATAAGTTTCGTTGAAATCAACGCCGGGTCTTTGCGTAAACCCTTGTGCTACTAGCCTTGCTTTGTATCTCACTACCTCACCATTTTCATTTCGTTTCCGAATGAAAACCCACTTATATCCCACAGGGAAGATATCACGTGGTGTAGGTATTACAATAGAGAAAACTTCTCTTTTGTAAAGCGAGGCTAACTCCGCTTCGATTGCTGCCTTCCATTTGATCCAATCCGAGCGCTTACTGCACTCTGCCATGGTCTTTGGATCTAGATCATTTTGAAGGTCCGCAGCAATCTGCTCGGAGAAATATATGTCGACATTGGTAGCTTTTCTATCATATGTTTCACCAGTCTCAACATAGTTGATGGCAATTTCATCATTCCTTAGAGACTCATCAGAATTTCCCAAATTGATGTGTCCAGGATTTTCCGATGTCCCAGCCTCGGTTATGTGCACATCCGAGCTGGGTTGTGGATCATCACAATCCACATGATACATTGTATCATATTGGTGTCCTTTTGCATTCACTATTGTTCTTTGCTTCTTAGCAACAGAACAGCGCTTATTCACCATACTTCTCCTCTCTAGGAGTTGAGTGGCCTTATTCGGTACTTCCACTCTTTCTGGTGCATTCCTAGCAGGAATGAATGATTTAGTGACACCTTTGTAATTAGTGAATGCATCTGGCAGTTCATTTGCAAGTCTTTGCAAATGTATAATTTTCTGAACTTGCAGTTCAGTTTCTGAAGTACGTGGATCAGAACCTGGAACACATTGAGTATTCCAATTTATTTTCTGGCATTCTTTTTGGTACTTAAATTCTCCCCCTAATGCCGGGAAATGTTCCTCATCAAAAATAGAGTGAGCAAAACGGGCTGTAAATAGATCCCCTGTTAAGGGTTCTAAATACTTAATGATCGACGGAGATTGAAATCCCACATAGATCCCCACTTTCCTGTGTGGGCCCATAGCTGTTCTATGAGGTGGTGAGATTGGAATGTATACACAACATCCAAATTTACGCAAATGGGAAATACTTGGAGGATTTCCACGTACCATTTGTATTGGGGATGTTGAATGGTATGCAGTTGGTCGTAATTGTATAAGGTCAGCAGCGTGCAGAACTGCATGACCCCAACACGACGAAGGCAATTTGCAATTCATCAATAATGGCCTTGCTATGAGTTTAATCCTCTTGATTAGTGACTCAGCCAAACCATTCTGGGTGTGGACATACGGTACCGAGTGCTGTACTTGAATCCCCAGCGCCATACAATAATCATTGAATGCCTGAGATTTGAATTCAGCAGCATTGTCCATTCGGATTGAATTAATCCGATGTTCAGGAAAATTTGCCTTTAACTTGATAATTTGAGACATTATCTTGGCAAATGCATGGTTGCGTGTTGATAGTAAACACACATGTGACCATCTAGTAGATGCGTCAATCAGTACCATGAAATACCTGAACGGCCCAGAAGTTGGCATAATGGGCCCACAAATATCTCCTTGAATCCTTTCAAGGAATTTAAGCGGTTCAACTTTAATTTTGAGATATGATGGTCTCAAAATAAGTTTCCCAGTTGCACATGCGGTGCAAACAAAATTCTGAGATTTGGGAAAACTTGTTGTGGGCAGATTATGGCCAATTGAATTGCCTGTAATTTTCCTCATCATCCCTACGCCAGGATGACCAAGTCGATCATGCCAAATTTGGAATGCATCAACATCTTGGAAAATTACCTTGTATGCAACATGTGCATTGCTTTTAATATATGTATAGTACAACCCTGACGTGAGTGATGGAATTTTCTCGCATATGCGCTTGCCATATTTATTCGGCTTGGTCAAGAAGAGAAACTCTTCTTGATTTTCATCATGGGTTTCAATATGAAATCCATTTTGCCGGATATCTCTAAAACTTAGGAGGGTACGTGTAGAATCAGGATACAATAATGCATCCTCGATCACAATTTCAGTACCCATGGGGAGTGTAATAGTTGCTCGACCAGAGCCAACTATCACAGCATCGCGTCCGGCGATGGTCAAAACTTTCCCATCTCTTTTCTTAAGAGTCTGAAAGTATTTGATCTCCCTAAGTATAGAGTTTGTGGTACAACTGTCCACAAGGCATAATTCCTCTTCCGTCGAGTTGTCATCATTATGCATCTATACATAAATAAAAATTCTGAATAAGAATGTGTGTGATGCAACATAGTACTATACATAACATGATATTTAAATATCACAATGTCGAAACAATATTACATAAATGGTATGGCGACTCATCCAATGAGTTCGCACTACACACAGGACCCAACACTGGTCTTGTAGAGTGTGTTACATCTCAACACATGAGATTGTATACCTCTACTTATTACAACAACATTATAAAGACAGTATAGAACAACCACACAAGCCACGGTGATCATGATCAAATCTCCAAGCATGAGAGATTTATGCCAAATCTCCAAATGGATCCTTTGACATATACTCAATGATCATATCATCAGATTCATCTTCTTGTAGAAGTGGAGGCTTGTTGTCAACCACATTGAGGTGCTCTTTAGCAAGAGTGTTCTTCAGGTCACCAGAAGCCAGTGAAGAACTTCCAACCTCAATTGGTGCTTCAGTAGAATTGAAATGAGCCTCAAAACCAGGCTTATCAGACTTTGGCTTCTTTAGGGATTGTTGATACAAAAGAACAAGGTGCTTAGGGCAAGTGCAGTCCCTAGCAAAATGGCCCTCAGTACCACATTTAAGGCAAGCTCTGTTGCCCTTAGATGGTAGAGGCTTGCCATTTCCTTTTCCTTTTCCTTTACCTTTCTTGTGGAATTTGTTCTTCTTGAATTTGTGAGGTCCAGGAGGATTCTTGAAGTTTTTCTTGAATCCTTTCTTATTCTCAGTCTTATGCACATTGAAATGTACCTCAGGCAGAGGGGCAGACCCAGGAGGGCGCTGCTGAGCATTCTTTAGAAGAAGCTCATGATGCTTTTCTGCTTGGGTCAATGTGTGCATGAGTTGAGAATATCTCTGGAAATTATTAGAGCGATACTGCTGATGCAATATCCTGTCCTCTGGAAGCATGGTAGATAGAGTCTTCTCTATCTTGTCTGCTTCAGAGGGCTCTTTCTCACAAAATTTCAATTTAGAACAAATGCTATGAAGAGCATGGTTATATTCTGCAACAGATTTAAAATCTTGCAGACGAAGGTGGTTCCACTCATGGTTGGCTGACGGCCATATGAGCTCCTTTTGCTGTTCATAGCGCTCTTTGAGAGATTTCCACAAGTTATGAGGGCATCTCTCCATAAGGTACTCTTGCTTAAGGTCCTTATGGATGTAAAGCCTCAGAAGGAAAAGTGCTGTGTTCTTTTTAACATCATTCACTGGATCAGTACCAGTGATGGGTGCTGCTATTGCATCAATGATCCCACGAGAAGCAAAAGTTATTTCAATATCTGAAGCCCAAGTTGGGTAGTTATGCCCATCAAGGGCGAGTTCCTCGAACTCTTTGGTTGACATGTTCCTACAGTCATTACCATGGACATCCATTAATTTACGCATAAATTAATAGTCACAATGGTGATGTTGTAAGCTCAATATGCAAAATTACATATGTAACGAGTTTCTTGAAGGTTCCAAACCTTCCCATTGAATAAATACTTTGAATTTTAGTAAGCATAGTATAGATAATCCTCAAATTAATGAGGTAGATCTAGTAGTGGGCAAGAAACTTGCTGCCTAAAAGCACGGTCTCTGGGCTGATAAGTTCACGGATGAACAAACCGCAACGAATGCTTAGGTCTCCACTACACATGCTCTACTAATTATCAAAGTAAAATTCACTAACTCTTACATGTGATATGAGTTGCCTGGAGGTTCCAAACCTTCCAATTGAATAAACACTTTGAATTTTAGTAAGCATAGTATAGATAATCCTCAAATTAATGAGGTAGATCTAGTAGTGGGCAAGAAACTTGCTGCCTAAAAGCATGGTCTCTAGGCAGATAAGTTCATGAATGAACAAATCGCAACCAATGCTTAGGTCTCCACTACCCATGCTCTACTAATTATCAAAGTTAAATTCAATAACTCCATATCCTGTTATTTTGGATAGCACGTGTAGGTAATCATCCCGAGGGATGTAGACCTCATAGAGATAGGCATTCCAAATGCTGCCACAAGCACGGTCTCTGGGCTACTAAATTCTATAAAGAATTTAGTGCAGCCAATGCTTAGGACTCTATCTCCCTATGCTCTTAATCCAAAATAATGTAATTTCATATTTGCATGAGTTTTATTAAGTCTGTACTTAATAAATGCTATATTTATATGCAAACATAAATGAATGCGTAAATCATAGCAAGTAGAGATATGTGAATTATTAATGTAAAAACAAACAATAATTCACGAACTAAAATCTGCTAAATTTACAATAAAACAGATATGTCTTTACAATATATGCAGTCTAAATCACGAATTTAGACGCCTAAGGTAACTTTGAACTGAAAATGCATATAAACATAGTCTTATACAGAAATTCAGAATTTAAAATGGTAAAACAGGCTATATTAGGCCTCTGAAAGTAGCCCAGGCGGCCTGCCAGGCGAGCCAGGCAGCGGCCAGAAGGCCTGCACGCCGGCCCAGCCTAGCTGGCCTGCCCAGGCGGCCCAACAGAGGCCCAAAAGCCTATTTTATATTGGGGCGGCTAGGGTTTCCAACCCTAACCGCCCCCTGTAGCCGCCGCTGCCAGGGACTGTCCTGGCCATCGCCAGGGGCGAGGAGCTCCCAGCCGCCAACACCACGTGGAGGTCGCGCGTGCGTCCTGGCCGGAGTTGCCAGGCGAAACCGCCGTCGCCCAGGAGAGTCCCAGCCGCGCCTGGCCTGAGGCCGCCTGGCCGGCGCGCGTTCGTGGGGCCTGTCCGAGCGCCGCCAGCCGCCGGGCGCAGAGCCGCCGCCGGAGCCGTTCGCCGCCGGTCCTTGGCCGGCTCGGGCCTCCGTACGCGAGGCCGAGCAGGAGCTCCAGGCACCGCCTTGTCCGTCGGGTTCGGCCGAGGAGGCTGTGCCGAGCGCCTCCTAGGGCTGCGGCTAGGCTTGAGCCGCGCTCGCCCACGCCGTAAGGCGGATCCGGCCGCGCCCTTGCCAGGTCCGGCCACCAAGAGCCGACCGAGCGCACCTCCCTCTCCACGCGACTCGCTCGGGGTCGCGCCCTGGTCGATGCCGCGCCGAGCGCCTGCTCCCTCGCCCGCGCTCTGGTTGCATGTGCCCGAGCGACGCTCCGTGGGCCGCGACGAAAATGCCTCTGCGCCAGTCGAGTGCCGCGCAGAGCGCTGGCCGTGTCGTGCAGATCGCGCCCGCGCCGAGGCTTGCTGCGCCGCTCTCCACCCCCTCCCCCCAAACGGCCGACGAGGCGGCCGGATCGAGGGCCATTAGGCCCTCCCGTTGGAGGAGGGAGACGAGGCCATTCCATTTGGACGATGGCCAGTGAAGATAATGCGTCCACGGGGAGCATCGACGGCACGTGGGGGCTGTCCACGACGGGCAGCAATAGTCCCGACGACCACAGGCACTGGTGGAGATGGCGAACGACGAGCAACTGCCGCTGCAGTCGGCGGAGGCGATGATGGTGCCGCCAAATCGACATCCATGGGGGCCGATGCAGACGATCCTGCGTCAAACACCGGCGCCGGTGGCGACGGGGATGCAGTGGGGAGTCCACACTCCACCACCGGCAGCGGAACCACCGCTGTCCATCCATGGAGAACGCAGAAGTGCACATTTTGCACTTGCACACGGCGTTCAGGGATCGCGTGCACCGGTGGAAGCGCTGCGGCTTGCCCAACGGTGAACGCTTCCAACATCGCATCATCAACAATGTGAAGAACTTCGCGCATACGGCGTATGCGCATGGAAACGGTATGTTCCATACCTTGCTGTTGATGTGCAGATCGATCTTGCTGTTCTTGTCAAGAACAGCGTGTTCTTCCTCTTTCCCTTCTCTGATTTCTCCCTTGAGACAGTGCTGATAACGTGTTGTAATCTATTGCAGTGCTCAGTGGTGAATGGAAAACAACAGAGACAAAATGACAGAGGAGAGTTTCTTTATTGCAGAGATAGATGTATATACAGTGTAGTACACAGGGTCCCCAAGGGGTGCGACCCTTAGGCAACAACTGCCACCAGTTGGGATTGATCACATGTGAAACCTTTTGTAACAGTCCACACCACCACTCGAGTCCACTGCCACATGTGCTCCCTGTTTCCTCCCTCCCTTTGCTTCGGCATCACGGCCCCACGGCCCACGGGCCACAGCTTTGCTGCTGCGTTTGCTCGCCGCCGGCTCTTCTTTTTCCGTCCGTCCTCCTCTTCCCTCCCTGGGGGTTTGGGCGACAAGGCCGAGAGAGAGAGAAAAAAAAAAGGTGGAGGAGAGACAAGGCCAAAGCAAAGCAGCCAGCGCGAGCAGGGGAGGTAGAGAGAGAGAGAAAAAAAAGAGCAGCGCCACGAACAGAACAACAAGCCTCGCCTCACTTTCTCTCTCCTCCACCATCCCTTTTTTTCTCTCTCTCTACTCTCTCCCCTTGTCGTCCTCCGGCCCTCTCCGCATTCCTCTCCCCCTGCCACCTCGTGTCCTACTACTCCAACTCCTAGCACCCCCACCCCACCTCCCCCTGTATTCTCTCTAGTAGTAGCAACTAGCAAGTGCTACGGGGCTACAGCCTACAAGTAGTAGGCCTTGGTACCCAGCCGACGAATCCCGGCTCCCGCGTCGTCCTAGAGGCCGGCTAAAGCTGGCGAGGAGGGTGGCGGCGCGGCGGCAGCTGCACTGCCGGCAGGAGAGAGCTTCTCGGCCTGCGCCGTTTGCTGCTCCCCACTGGTCGTTGGAGGGCTGGCGGTTCCGCCCTCTGGAAAAAAAAAAAAAATCCAATCTTGGCTCGGCTCGGCTCGTGGCGGCCGGCTGCCTGATCGGGCCTCGCCCCGTGGCTAGTTCGATCTGAGATTCGAAGACCACCCCCGGGTGAAAACCTCTCCGCCTCTGAGGAGTGGATCCTGGATTCGAGTCTTCCCGCTGCAGGGAGATCGCGGCTTGAGGAGGTACGGTGGTGGTGGTGGCGGCGCGGCGACAGATCCCCCTATGCGCCGCCTGCCGTGCCGTGTGCTGAGCGCGGAGCAGGAGCTATGAGACAATGACGGAAGAAAGCGCCAAGAAGAGCAAGGTGTCACCGGCGGCCGGTTCAATGCCTTTTTTTCCCCCTCCCCTCCCTTCTTCTCCATTTTTAAGCTCTATTTTTCTCAGGCTGTGGTAGCAGCTAGCAGTTGCCAAGCAGTAGGCGCTCGCCGTTCCTTTTTTTCGTGACCCCGCAGCTCATGTCTCCTCCCGGCTCTTCTCCTTGCCGTGTGCAGCTTTCGTGGTCCAAGTCCCTCGTCAGGAAGTGGCTCAACATCCGGCCCAGGGCGCAGGACTTCCATGCCGATTTCGACGCCGGCCACCAGGGTATGGTTGATGCATCGCTTTGGCCGTCCCGACACGACACGAGTGGTGGCTGCAGCCCATTTCTACCTTTCCTTCCTGGTTCGGTTTGGTATGGTTTGGTTTGGGGGAGGAAATAGCCTGCCTGATCCAAGAACGCCCATTGCTTGAGGTTGAGGTTATCCTCTTAATAACAGTCAACGCCCAGTTGTTTCTGTAGTTATCCGCATTAGATTCCCAGTGTCGACTCGAACTCGATCGATGGTAGATCAGCAACCATGTGAAATGTTGCTATCAGACACTTTTTTCCGCCCGTAGACATCTCTTTGCGCACATCAGTTTCCGGTCTTGATCTCGTGATGCACCACCAGCCCCGTACTGGTCCACCAACCAAACAAGGGATCCCACCAAACAAATATCCGCCTTTTTTTTTTGCAACAGATCCTGCAAAAACCGTCTGGTTGATTTGTCCGAATCGATTTCCTGACTGAACCGGGTAGAGAGATTTCACCAGAGATCACGAGCAAAGCAAGCGCCTTTTCCTTAATTCCTTCGCGTGTGGTTCCTTCGATTTCTTCTCTGCTCAACTGGCATTGTGATCCATTGTAGCAAGGGACGGCGGCGGCGGCGGCGGTGGATCATGGAGGCCCAGCTGTTCCTCGAGCGAAGCGAGCGCAAGCACTGCCAAGAAAAGCAGAGCTGGTAAGTGCAATGAACCATTTGGGCCACGCACACACACACCCACACCCTTTTCTCTGTTACAGCAGCTCCAGAGATGCAGCTTTTTCTCTCCTCACCACAGTTACACTTGTTTACCTACTTCCACAATCCTTGTTCTGCATCAGCTCTTCTCTTCTGCCATTGTTAAATGATTTGTTCTTGCTTGTTTCACTTGTGGGCCTCTAGACCGGCCGTCGTCGAAGCGGAGCGCCGAACGCGCTCGCCGAGGGAGGAATAATTTCGACCTAGCACGCCTGACAGAAGTGCAAGATTACAGGTACCATTGATTCGCCACGCCTGTTTTTCTGCTAGGGGGCCATCATTTCTGCCGTGTAAAACTGGGAAGCTTCAGTTTAGTGGGTGTTTGGTTTCTAGGGACTAATGTTTAGTCCCTTCATTTTATTCCTTTTTAGTCTATAAATTGCTAAATATAGAAACTAAAATAAAGTTTTAGTTTCTATATTTAGTAATTTTGGAACTAAAATGGAATAAAATGTAGGGACTAAACATTAGTCCCTAGAAACCAAACACCCCCTTAGTGGATCGGTCGGAATATTTTGTGCTTTAATCATCGTCCATATTACTGCTGGGTAGTTCATACAGTTTGACTGCAATGATAATAAGCTAAATGAATCTTATGGCTCGTTATTCTCTTCTGTCCATTTGCATGCAGGATCTTCGCTGCGACGTGGAACGTGGGTGGCAAGTCACCACCCAGGGGGCTAAATCTAGATGAATGGCTCCATACTTCTCCTTCTGCCGATATCTATGTCTTAGGGTATGTATCAGTCGGATGGCCTTCCCTTCAAGCTAGTTTGATTCAGATGGTAGTGTTTTTTAGTTTTTTTTTCCAGCTAACTTGATCTTTGAATCGTCGATAGGTTTCAAGAGATTGTCCCTTTGAACGCGGGAAACGTTCTTGGCACTGAAGATAACCTTCCAGCCAAGAAGTGGGTGTCCCTTATCAGGCGGACGCTGAACAAGAATCCTGGATCTAGTGGCTGTGGTGGTGGCTACCATACACCCTCACCAGTCCTGGATCCGGTTGTCGAGTTAGACGCCGACTTCGAGGGGTCTGCGAGAAGGCAGGACAACTTCTCATTCTTCCACCGTCGGTCGTTCCACAATCTCAGCCGTAGCTTAAGAATGGACGGGGACTTGATGTTCCCGCAGCCAAGGCTAGATCGCAGGTTCAGCGTCTGCGATCCAGTCAACCTAGGAGGCAGACCAAGCGATTTTGATGGAAGTCTGCGTTGCCCCGGATCACCTGATGAGGATACAATCGATATGGAAATGGGTGACAGCGTACAAGTTTCACCATTCCCTCATAGCTACAGTGCATCTGCACCTTCCGAACAGAACGATGACCAATCAAACAGCTCCAGGTACTGTGAGTGCTTCAGAATGCATCTAACTGCACCACCTGTTTGGGCTCTAGTTCCTTCCAAACCAACCCTTTTGAGTATGCATGTGGCTTTCAGGTATTGCTTAGTTGCCAGCAAACAAATGGTCGGCATATTTCTCACGGTCTGGGTGCGCAATGAAATAAGAGACGACGTCAGGAACTTGAAAGTCTCTTGCGTGGGTAGAGGATTGATGGGTTATCTCGGAAACAAGGTAAACGTTCCTTACTGTAACACTTTAGTCATCGTCACTTATGTTATGTCCCCCCAAAAACAGAACTGAATAACCGAACCCCCTTCGTCCTTGTCGCAGGGTTCGATTTCAGTGAGCATGTGCCTGCACCAGACGAGCTTCTGCTTCGTATGTTGCCACCTGACCTCGGGGGAGAAGGAAGGCGACGAGCTGCGCAGGAACTCCGACGTCCTGGAGATCCTAAGGAAGACCAGGTTCCCGCGGGTCCGCGGCGCCGGTGACGTCAGGTCACCTGAGACGATCCTCGAGCACGAGTAAGAGACTCTATGTTCCGTCCGTATCTCTCAGCAGACCACGAATCGATATAGAGGCAAACAGAGACTTGTCTGTTTATTAACTGTTTATGCTGCTACATCGCAGTCGGGTTATATGGCTTGGGGATTTGAACTACCGGATCGCCCTGTCTTACTGCTCGGCGAAGGCTCTCGTGGAAATGCATAGCTGGAAGCAGTTATTGGAGAAAGACCAGGTAATTCGACGCGTGCGTGCGTGTGTGTGTGTTTTCGTTAGCATATATTTCAGTTCTTTTTTTTTTGTCTGAAATGTACTTTAGCAAGCTACCAAATTTTGAAGGCTCTGTTATTCAGTTATTTCAGAAGTGGAGGGCTTAAAAAATTTATTCCTTGCGACGGCACACCTTTGAGCTTACCTCTTCTGAAACTGAAACAGCTGCGGATGCAACAGAGATACGGACGAGTTTTCCAGGGCTGGAAAGAAGGGAGGATCTACTTCCCTCCCACGTACAAATACTCTTTCAACTCAGACCGGTACGCCGGCGAGGGCAGGCACCCTAAGGAGAAGCGGAGGACGCCAGCATGGTAGTTTTTTTTTTGTTGTTGTTCTAGCTATACTGGATGCACAATGCATCATCCCTTCAGCTAACATAGACGCATGACTGACGAACTGGCAGGTGCGACCGCATCCTCTGGCACGGCAACGGCCTGAGCCAGCTGTGCTACGTCCGCGGCGAGTCCCGCTTCTCCGACCACCGGCCGGTGTATGGCATCTTCCTGGCGGAGGTCGGCGTCGTGCGCCAGCGGAGGAGGAACAACGCCGGGTACTTCGGATCTAGGGTCGAGGTGGAGGAGCTGTTGCCGCGCTCTCGGAGCTATAGACTGAGAGATGATGAAGTTTTGCTGAGCTGACTTATAGCATGATATAATAGAAGGTAAGCTAACTTGTGTGTGTGTGTTTTTTTTTTTTGTGTGTGTCACTGATAAGTAGTCCCCAAATGATACCACAGCTTGCACTCTCTGATCTGGCTGCCAAATCTCGAGGCCCTGCAGAGATAATATGCCCTCTGCGCTTTGTTGACTTTGCGTTCATTTTTTTTCTTCTGTTTCCCTGTTGGCAAGCGTTGGCTTTTTACTACTAGTTTAGTGCTCTCCACTGTGCATTCCAGATTCAGTTCAGTTCAGTTCAGTTCTCTAGGCAGTCAGATGCGAGCACGCTTAAACAATTCCGTTTCCCCCGGCCCCTCCTCCCTCGGCGATCTGTTTGCCGACTTGATGCATATGCTCGGTGTCGGTGACACCCGGACCCTAATGGCACGGTGTGTTTTTGTTTGGCTTGCTTGATGGCAGGTACCCCTCCCCCAACAGCACCCAAGAGAGAATGTGCAGACACTAACTGGATGAAAAAAAAGGTTCGGCTTACCATCCTTCGTTTCCTCAGAAAGCCAAATTAGCTAGCTAGCTAATTAACAATGTGCTGTGTTATATATATGCCGGGCGGGTTTGCTGCAGGACGCTGGGCGGTATTTTTTGCTCACCAAGAGCAGGCAGGCAACAGCGGGACACGCACGACGAGTATGTCGCCGCTCGTCGTCGGAGACGTAGCAGCAGCAGGCATGCCGCTGACTGGCTATAGAGTTTACCCCCAGCTTTAGCCGGCCCACACTTAGTTATTCCTCCTCCTAGCAACTGCATTTGCTTCAATTTTGTTTTCCTCGTTTTTTTGGTAGGTGGACCTTGGGAGTGTCAGCAAACACAACATGTTTTCTTCCTCTTCTTTTTTTGATGATTCTTTTCGTTTGTAAGAAACTTTGTAAAAACCTGCTGGTGTCTGTGCTGTGCTTGCCATGCAAGTCGTGGAACCTTTTTAAGATAAGCTCAGCATGGCTAGAGAGCAGTTTGGTTGGTTGAGGGGGCAAGGCATTTTCACTCATTTTTGCCGCTGTTGCTTTGCTACCCATTGAATCCACACGACCATGTCCGTCCAGTCAACCAAGCGCTGTTTTACCTGCTGCCGGACGATGGACGGACGGACGCCGGCGAACTTTGGGCCCTCCATGCATCAGTCCACGGAGACCTACCTGGTGACGGTTGCTATCACTGTCGCCAGTACCGAACCGCAGCGGCCCATGTTCTGCTTGCGCGTGCGAACGCCGATGCAGAGGAGCACAGTACATGGAGGAGCAGGAGTATACGTGTAGGTGTGGTACTGTGTGGTCGTCCATCTATCAGAGCACAGTGGAGCAGCAGCAGGTCGCGATGCTCTGAGTCTGAGGTGCGCGTGTGTGGGTAGCAGGCAGGCAGAGAGGAGATGTCTGCGCTGCGATGCCAACGCAATGGATGCAGCGGCAACAGGTCGGGTGCGGTGCCTCAGTTTGTCTCTTTCTTCTTGTGTGCCCGTTGCCGTTGGCGTTGGTTGAGGTGGTCGAGATGAACAGGGACGCCGGCAGAGGGAGCATGCGGCCGTGGGCTTGCAGGATGCAGCAGTGAGCAGTGTGCCGGCGGTGCGTGCAGTGCAGTGCAGACGATGGCGTGCCTGCAATCCTTTGCCTGCCCTCCTCCTCTTCCGCTATTCTGAGCAAAAGGAAACAAACTCAAGGACTGTGAATTGGAGAACAAAAACAAACTCAATGACAGAACCGATTCGAAGTTCATAAACAGAATTGGAGAACAAAAAAACAAAAAAAAATCCACTGCGGTGAGCGTGGATCGAACACGCGACCTTCAGATCTTCAGTCTGACGCTCTCCCAACTGAGCTATCCCCGCTTGGTTGTACCACCTTTTCATGTTTGTTTTGTTATAATATTTTGTATTACTACTGCTGGTCTTGGTCGTCGTCTCGTCTCCTCTGTGCGGGCCCTCCACCGTCCTCCAGGCCTGTTCGCCGCTCTACGCTTCGTGTCTGTGTCAGGGTGTGTGTCAACTCCTCGTCTGCACTGCACCATGACGAGACTGAGGACGGTGGACGCGACCGCGCGCGCGCCCTGGACGTACGCAACAGAGCATGCTGCATGCTGGGATGAGTACGCAACCAACACCGTTTGTAGTCATGTGTCCTCTTCTAGTAGTTAGTGCTGGGAATTAGGCCGACACGTCCTGGTCCGAGTCTATCAGGCTGCGTACTAAACAGGTTTGGACCAAGAAAATCTATTTATTTGGATGTATTGTAACAGTTTAAAATGTAAAAACAGTGGTACAGTCCGACCCTAAATGTAACAACATCGTTCCTTTATTCAGACGCGTCGACCTAAGCACAACCTATATATTTAACCACATAAAATCAAAGTATTACAACAACATAAAGTTTATAGTATACTAAATTAAAGATATTAAACAATCATAGTATCATTTGATCACATAAAGTCTAAATATCACAACAATATAAAGTCCGTAACATACTAAATTAAAGAAATTAAGCAACATGTGCTTCACTGGGCCGTGCTGGGCTGCTGGCCCAAGCCCGGCGTATCTGTGCGGGCCGTGCCGGGGACTCGACAAGTCGGAATTTGAGACTTGACCTAGGCATGTCTTCGTGCTGTGCTAGCCCGACTCATATTTTTTGTGTATGGATAGTGCTTTGGGATCCTGATTTTAGGTTGTGCTCATGATGGTCCAAAAAGTCTGGCTCATATTCCCAGCACTACATATAGTGCATGGAACCAACTATGAGTGATTCGTTTGGATGTCAATGTTGGAGGGCATATAATTGAATTGATTTCAATATCAAATCGGTCATGATATTCAAATAAGATGAAATTCTAATCATATTGTTTGGATGTTACTGTATTGGAGATTGAATTAGATGGTCTAGTTCCACACAATATTGAGGGGTGACACTCTAAATTGGGAGAGAGAGTGAGTTTCTAGTTATAGTCCAATACCACGGAATTGACTCTTCGGATTTCAAATCTCAATTCTATGTATAACCAAAACAACCATAATTCAGAAAAAGCTGATTCCGATTCCCAATTATGTGTACCAATATCTACATCCAAACCGCCTTTACGTACTTAGTACTGTATGTAATGGCAGGCTGCTTTCCTGCGCGTGTGCAGTGCTGTGCATTCATTCCGCCACACGTACTGGTATGCGTACCTGTCTCTGCTGTGTGCTTGCCGTGTTGGGGTTGGGGCGCGGACGCCGTGTGTCGTCGGTCAATCGGCACGTCCCGGCCATTGCCGCGCGCCGACCGTATACAACTAGCCGGCACTAGTAGTTGTACGTACTTTCTTTCCTTCTGTACACTCGATCACGTAGTACTCTCCTGCAGCACGCACGCACACGTACAGTACACGTACACGTAAACGATGGTCTTCGCATACTGACATATATACGTACGAGGTCATCGCGTCGTCTCCAGTAGAGAATTGATGGTGTGCGTCAGTGCGTGCATCTTTCGTGCTGCGCTGCATGCTGCCAATCTGCCATCTTATTACGTACCGCTAGCGGCTTGTACTTGTAGTAGTTACGTACGTACGGTACGATGCATGAATTGCATTGCATCATTGCATGTACGGCGCAGTCCCCGTCTCGCTCGCCGATGTGCTGCGCCTGCGCCTGCGCCTGTGCATGCCAGCGCGCCACTCACCCACTGCACGTGGCAGTTGCTTGCCAGCGCGCCGCACGCGCTCACGTACGTCCACGTGCACGGCAGCCGCGCCGCGACAGACACTGGAGACAAGGCCAAGGCCACCTCCTCGTGAGTTTCTACTTTCTAGCCACCCAAACCGTTTTGAATAAAAAAAAAGTAAACCGGTGAAAACCGGCCCGTTTGTCCAAAGTCGAGCAAATTCAAAACAATTTTCGCTGCTGTGAACCCCCCATATGAACCGTTCTTTTTTATTTTTATATAAAAAGAAAGAAAAACGACGACCTTTATTTGTTTTTTCTACAAAGGGAGCACCCCTATTTCATTACGAAATAGAAACCGAACAAAGGTTTTTACAAACCACAGACTTAGCCAATATTCAAAAGCCGACAAGATTACCACACTATCAGCTACGAGCGGGATAAGCCCAACAAAGGGACCACATCATTCTATAAATATGTGAAGAAAAACTAACATCCAACCAGAGAGACCAACTAGTGACAAGACCAAAAGCAGCCTGGACTAGCCACCAGCAGCGACGACCAAAGCTAGGTTTTTATCTACTGGAGAAGATAAACTGATTACATCCAAACAGAACAGAAAAAGATGCATCAGCAGCCAAAATGTCACTGGAGGCGTCTATCGACCGGCTTCCAACCATGGACCTTGCTGTAGATGTCACTTGTTATCTTTCGGATTCGGCGGCTTCCTTGCTCCACCAGTTTTTTCCCCTCTTTGTCTGCCGAATAGACCAAGCATCAATCCAGTAACAACAGGAGAAAATCACATTAGATGGGTCATCAATCAGCTTAGCATTGAAGCAACAATCGTTACGAGTGCGCCAAATTGCCCAAAGGACAGCACCACACCCAAAGAGAACCAGCTTCTTTTCAGTTTTATAAAAACTATTAATCCAGGGACCGAAAAGGTCAGCTGTGTCTTTGGGAATAGAGGACAGATTAAAGGCAATTTGGATAATTCTCCAAATAAACCTGGCCACAGGGCAGTGAAAAAGCAAATGATCTATGGACTCCAACAGTCCACAAAAGATACAGTCCGGATTCCCATGCCAGTGTCTTTTAACCAAATTATCTTTTGTCAGAATCTTTTTGTTTCTGACCAACCACAGAAACACCTTAATTTTGTGGGGAAGCCTGGTTTTCCACAAAAAATTCAAAGGAACCTCAATCAGGGAATTCTTCAACATTTTGTAAAAGGAATTCACTAAAAAACCTTTGCAACCCAACACCCACTTAGAAGAATCTTCATTATCAGAAAGCAGGACCTGACTACAATGGTCAACAAGATCATTATAAGCCTCCCCTAAATCACCAATAAGTCTTCTTCTGAACGTAAGCGACTGAAAGTTGGAGGAGATGACATTATAAACAGTGATATCTTTGTCATAAGCAAACTCAAACAAGTTAGGGTACTTGTCAGCCAACTTCAAATTGCCACACCAGATGTTTTTCCAAAAACTAGAGCTCTTTCCATTACCAATATTCTTTTACAATAATTATAATATTTGTCTCGAACCGAGAGGACACCCTTCCAGAAGTGAGAATCAGAATGTCTCTTTTTCACAGAAATGATAGGTTTATTTTTAACATATTTGTTATGAACAATGGACTGCCACAAACCACTAGAATTTTCTAGTCTCCAAAGCCATTTTGCCAGAAAAGCTTCATTCATTATTTGCAAATCTAGAACACCAAGACCACCCATATTTTTGGGAGAACAAACTAAATTCCATTCAACCTTTATTTGTAATTTGCTCATTTCACATTGCATAATAAATATTAATTGATTCACACAGCATATATTCACCAAAATGACATACAACATAACTTTATATGCAACCACAAACTTCGGTTCTCATGCAACAAACGACCATCGGATTGCGCAATCCTCAAGTACAAGTTCCTTTAGAGTTCTACCACGAGGTCACGACACATATGTCGACTTGTTTCACAATACTCACGTACGTATTCGGCTCAAGGTCATGGTACTCAGGCTTATTGGAAGGCTCCTGGTATGGGACTATTCCGTATATGTAGTCATATACAAAGATACGAGATACATTAACGAGAAAGCAAGAACGATAAATAAATACGTATTGACAAAGTAAAAAATAACACATCTAGCTACTTGTAGTTATATATGCAGGCATCTAAACAACACCATATAATGGTTGAATATATGTGTCTTGTGATTCTGTTGGATACATATTTGATAAATTTGAACATACTGGTGGTGGAGAACTGGTCCTGCTTACTCTTACATGATTGATGGTTGTACTTCAGCTGGTGGTCCCTGCCATGCATAAGGGTTAAAGATCGATCATGGCTAGACGAATATTTAGAAGTGGAGCTACTTGCACTAGGACCAATTGTGCTATCATCACTCTCAACGTCTTTGTCGGTGTTTCGAACCTAGCTCCGACAAGTAAATTTGTGTGCACGTTCTGGGCTCTGAGTGATGTGCGTCGTGGGCATAAAATTTATACTGGATCGAGTAGAACGTCCCTACATCCAATCTTCGGCAGCTGCGCTACCAGCACCTTTACTAATCAATGCTCGTAGTAGGGGTTACAAAAGAGCGTAAGTGGGAGGAGAGGCTCTGACGTCTCTTATGCGGAGGAGGTGGAGCTAAGGGCAGAAACGAGCCTAAATATTTTGTATTTTTAAAATGCGGTAAAAACGATTAAATTTAGATATGACATATAATAGATTGCTTTGGAGAACATGTAGTTTTTTAATTATACTTTTACTATTTTCATTTTTAAAATGAATTTCTAACGAAGTTTGAAAATTAGCCGGCATTAAATCAATACCGTGGGTTGGCGATTTTGGTTTATCAAGCGGTAAACAGACGATTTTTACCAGTTTTGTAAATCATGGTTTCTAGTACTGGGGAAGCTGCTCGGGTGAACTGGTGTTGCAAACGGGTACATCAAGACAACAATATTGTCGGGGACCATAATTAAGGGTACCCCCAAGACTCCTAATCTCAGCTGGTAACCCCCATCAGCACAAAGCTGCAAAGGCCTGATGGGCGCAATTCAGGTCAAGGCTCCGTCCACTCAAGGGACACGATCTCGCCTCGCCCGAGCCCAGCCTCGGGCGAAGACAGTCGACCCAGGAGGACTCACATCTCGCCCGAGGGTCCCCTCAAGCGACAGGCACACCTTCGACTCACCCGAGGCCCAGCTCGGGCAGGCTTCGCGGAGAAGCAACCTTGGCCAGATCGCCTCGCCAGCCGATTGGATCGCAGGAGCATTCAATGCAAGGATCGCTTGACACCTTATCCTGACGCGCGCTCCTCAGTCGACAAGGCCGAAGTGACCGCAGTCACTTTGCCCCTCCACTAACTGACCTGACAGGAAAACAGCGTCGCATGCCCTACTCCGACTGCTGTGCCACCCGCCAGGGTGAGACTGACAGCAGCCAAGTCCAGCCTCGGGCGCCATAGGAAGCTCCGCCTTGCCCGACCCCAGGGCTCGGACTCAACCTCGACACCGGAAGACGGTCTCCGCCTCGCCCGACCCTAGGGCTCGGACTCAACCTCGACACCGGAAGACGGTCTCTACCTCGCCCGACCCCAGGGCTCAGACTCAACCTCGACCTCGGACGACGGACTCCGCCTCGCCCGACCCCAGGGCTCGGACTCAGCCTCGACCTCGGACGACGGACTCCGCCTCGCCCGACCCCAGGGCTCAGACTCAGCCTCGACCTCGGAGGAATCACCGCCTCGCCCAACCTTGGGCTCGGACCGACCACGCTACAGGGGGCCCATCATTACCCTACCCCTAGCTAGCTCAGGCTACGGGGAACAAGACCAGCGTCCCATCTGGCTTGCCCCGGTAAACAAGTAATGATGGCACCCCGCGTGCTCCATGACGACGACAGTTCTCAGCCCCTTACGGAAGCAAGGAGACGTCAGCAAGGATCCGACAGCACCCGACAGCTGTGCTTCCACAGGGCTCAAGCGCTCCTCCGACGGCCACGACATCACATGAACAGGGCAGCAACACCTCTCCAACAGCCACGTCGACATGTACATAGGACTCTGGCTCCTCCCTGCTAGACACGTTAGCACATTGCTACGCTCCCTGTTGTACACTGGACCCTCTCCTTACATCTATAAAAGGAAGGTCCAGGGCCCTCATACGAGAAGGTGGCCGCGCGGGAGGACGGGCTGACGCACAGGCTCTCCCTCTCTCCCTCGCGAACGCTTGTAACCCCCTACTGCAAGCGCATCCGCCCTGGGCGCAGGACAACACGAGGTCGCGATTCCCCTTATTGTTTCCCCCTTGTGTTCCGTCTCGCGCCGACCCATCTGGGCTGGGACACGCAGCGACAATTTACTCGTCGGTCCAGGGACCCCCCTGGGTCGAAATGCCGACAATTGGCGCGCCAGGTAGGGGCCTGCTGCGTGTTGACGAACAGCTTCCCGTCAAGCTCCAGATGGGTAGTCTCCAGCAACCTCTCCAGCCCGGGACGCTGCTCCGTTTCAGGAGTCTTGAGTTCATGTCCCTCGACGGCAGCTACGACATGATACTCCTTCCTCCACCGCGCGACAACGACAATGGCGGCCGTCAGCCCGCCCGTCGGCGGCGGAATCGGCGACGTCTTCCCCACGTGGCGGAAGAGCAACATCCGGGTTTGTCCCGTCACCTTCCCCGCCGACGGAGGAGGAGGCGGGGCAGCCATGGCCAAGCAGGAGGCGGCACCTCGTCAGCTGTCGAGCGAGTCGACGGCGCCGACGCCCCAGCGGGGGACACGTCGGGCGTTCACCTCGCGTCTGAGACGAAGACGAGCGTCGTTTCCCCGTGAAAGGGAATTAGGCTTACACCTATTTCCTAAATGATTTTGGTGGTTGAATTGCCCAACACAAATAATTGGACTAACTAGTTTGCTCTAGTCTATAAGTTCTACAGGTGCCAAAGGTTCACAATAAACCAATAAAAAGACCAAGAAAAAGGTTCAACAAAGGGAGCAAAGGGATAACCGAAGTGTGCCCTGGTCTGGTGCACCGGACTGTCCGGTGCACCACCGGACAGTGTCCGGTGCAACAGGGGACTCCAAGCTGAACACTTCACCTTCGGGAATTCTCAGAGGTGCTTCGCTATAATTCACCGGACTGTCCGGTGCACCACCAGACAGTGTCCGGTGCCCCAGGGAAGAGCAACTCTGAACTCGCCAGCTTCGGATTTCCGCTCCACTAAAATTCACCGGACATGTCCGGTGCACACCAGACTGTCCGGTGTGACATCGGAGCAACGGCTACTTCGCGCGCAATGGTCGACTGCAACGCATTAAATGCGCGCCTGCGCGCGCAAAAGAGCAGAGCACACGCGAGTGGCACACCAGACAGTCTACAGGACTTGTCCGGTGGACCACCGGACAGCCAGGCGGGCCCACATGTCAGAGCTCCAACGGTCGGAACCCAACGGCCTGGTGACGTGGCTGGCACACCGGACAGTGTCCGGTGGCGCACCGGACTGTCCGGTGCGCCCGTCGACAGCAGCCTTCACCAAAACGGCTAGTTTGGTGGTTGGGGTTATAAATATCTCCAACCACCCCACATTCAAGTCATCCAAGTTTTCCACCTTCCAACTACTTACAAGAGCTCTAGCATTCAATTCTAGACACACCCAAGTGATCAAAACCTCTCCCAATTCCACACAAAGCTTTAGTGATTAGTGAGAGAGATTTGTTGTGTTCTTTTGAGCTCTTGCGCTTGGATTGCTTCTTTCTTTCATTCTTTCTTGCGAACAACTCAATTGTAACCGAGGCAAGAGACACCAATTGTGTGGTGGTCCTTGCGGGGAAGTTTGTTCCCGTTTGATTGAGAAGAAGCTCACTCGGTCCGAGGGACCGTTTGAGAGAGGGAAAGGGTTGAAAGAGACCCGGTCTTTGTGACCACCTCAACGGGGAGTAGGTTTGCGAGAACCGAACCTCGGTAAAACAAATCCACGTGTCACACTCTTTATTCGCTTGCGATTTGTTTTGCACCCTCTCTCTCGGACTCGATTATATTTCTAACGCTAACCCGGCTTGTAGTTGTGATTAAGTTTGTAAATTTCAGATTCGCCCTATTCACCCCCCCTCTAGGCGACTTTCAATTGGTATCAGAGCCCGATACTTCATTAGAGCCTAACCGCTCGAAGTGATGTCGGGAGATCACGCCAAGAAGGAGATGGTGACCGGCGAGAAGCCCGCTACAAGCCACAGGAAGGCTCCATCGGGAGAGTCCTACAACAAAGGGAAGGGGAAGGAAAAGGAATCCCCTTCACACAAGTCGCGACGGAGCGGTGACAAGAAGAAGAAGATGAGGAAGGTCGTCTACTACGAGACCGACACCTCATCGCCATCCACCTCCGGCTCCGACTCGCCGTCCGTCACTTCTAAGCGCCATGAGCGCAAGAAGTTTAGTAAGACCCCTTACACTATCCTCGTATTCCTAAACATACACATTTACTTTCCATCCCATTAGGCAAACCACCAACGTTTGATGGTGAAGATTATGCTAGGTGGAGTGATTTGATGCGATTTCATCTAACCTCACTCCACAAAAGTATATGGGATGTCGTTGAGTTTGGTGTACAGGTACCATCTATAGGGGATGAAGAATATGATGAGGACGAAGTGGCCCAAATCCAACACTTCAACTCCCAAGCCTCAACTATACTCCTCGCCTCTCTAAGTCGAGAGGAGTATAATAAGGTGCAAGGGTTGAAAGGTGCCAAGGAGATTTGGGACACACTAAAGACCGCGCACGAAGGAGACGAGGTGACCAAAATCACGAAGCGGGAAACGATCGAGGGGGAGCTCGGTCGCTTCCAACTTCGCCAAGGGGAGGAGCCACAAGACATGTACAACCGGCTCAAAACCTTGGTGAACCAAGTGCGCAACCTCGGGAGCAAAAAATGGGATGACCACGAAATAGTTAAGGTTATTTTAAGATCACTTGTTTTCCTTAACCCTACTCAAGTTCAATTAATTCGTGGCAATCCTAGATATACACTAATGACTCCCGAGAAAGTAATTGGGAATTTTGTGAGCTTTGAATTGATGATCAAAGGCTCAAAGAAGATCAATGAGCTTGATGGCCCCTCCATGTCCGAAGCACAACCGGTCACATTTAAGGCGACGGAGGAGAAGAAGGAGGAGTCTACATCAAGTAGAACACCCATCGACGCCTCCAAGCTCGACAACGAGGAAATGGCGCTCATCATCAAGAGCTTCCGCCAAATCCTCAAGCAAAGGAGGGGGAAAGATTACAAGCCCCGCTCCAAGAAAGTTTGCTACAAGTGTGGTAAGCCCGGTCATTTTATTGCAAAATGTCCATTATCTAGTGATAGTGACAGGGGCGACGACAAGAAGGGGAGAAGAAAGGAGAAGAAGAGGTACTACAAGAAGAAGGGCAGCGATGCCCATGTTTGCCGGGAGTGGGACTCCGACGAGAGCTCCACCGACTCCTCCTCGGACGAGGACGCCGCAAACATCGCCGTCACCAAGGGTCTTCTCTTCCCCAACGTCGGCCACAAGTGCCTCATGGCAAAGGACGACAAAAGGAAGAAGGTAAAATCAAGATCCTCCACTAAATATGAAACCTCTAGTGATGAGGATGATGCTAGCAATGAGGAGGATAACTTACGCATTCTTTTTGCCAACCTAAACATGCAACAAAAGGAAAAATTAAATGAATTGATTAGTGCTATTCATGAGAAGGATGATCTCTTGGACACCCAAGAGGACTTCCTTATTAAAGAGAACAAAAATCATGTTAAGGTTAAAAATGCTTACGCTCTAGAAGTAGAAAAATGTGAAAAACTATCTAGTGAGCTAAGCACATGCCATGAGACTATTGACAACCTTAGAAATGAGAATGCTAATTTATTAGCTAAGGTTGATTCAAATGTTTGTGATGTTTCAATTCCCAATCTTAGAAATGATAATGATGATTTGCTTGCTAAGATTGAAGAATTAAACATTTCTCTTGCTAGCCTTAGGATTGAGAATGAAAAATTGCTTGCTAAGGCTAAAGAACTTGATGTTTGCAATATTACAGTTTCTGATCTTAGAGATAAAAATGATATATTGCGTGCTAAGATTGTTGAACTTAATTCTTGCAAACCCTCTACATCTACCACTGAGCATGTCACTATTTGTACTAGATGTAGGGATGTTGATGTTAATGCTATACATGATCACCTTTCCATGATTAAACAACAAAATGATCATATAGCTAAATTAGATGCTAAAATTGCCGAGCACGAACTAGAAAATGAAAATTTTAAGTTTGCTCGTAGTATGCTTTATAATGGGAGACGCTCTGGCATTAAGGATGGCATTGACTTCCAATAGGGAGGCAATGTCAAACTTAATGCCCCTCCTAAGAAATTGTCCAACTTTGTTAAGGGCAAGGCTCCCATGACTCAGGATAACGAGGGTTACATTTTATACCCTGCCGGTTATCCCGAGAGCAAAATTAGGAGAATTCATTCTAGGAAGTCTCACTCTGGCCCTAACCATGCTTTTATGTATAAGGGTGAGGCATCTAGTTCTAGGCAACCAACCCGTGCTAAGTTGCCTAAAAAGAAAACCCTAGTGCATCAAATGAACATAGCATTTCATTTAAAACTCTTGATGCATCTTATGTGTTAACTAACAAATCCGGCAAGATAGTTGCCAAGTATGTTGGGGGCAAGCACAAGGGGTCAAAGACTTGTGTTTGGGTACCCAAAGTTCTTGTATCTAATGCCAAAGGACCCAAAACCATTTGGGTACCTACATTCAAGAACTAAACTTGTTTTGTAGGTTTATGCATCCGGAGGCTCAAGTTGGATCATCGATAGCGGGTGCACAAACCACATGACAGGGGAGAAGAAAATGTTCTCCTCCTACGAGAAAAACCAAGATCCCCAACGAGCTATCACATTCGGGGATGGAAACCAAGGTTTGGTCAAAGGTTTGGGTAAAATTGCTATATCTCCTGACCATTCAATTTCCAATGTTTTTCTTGTAGATTCTTTAGATTACAATTTGCTTTCCGTTTCCCAATTATGCCAAATGGGCTACAACTATCTTTTTACTGATATAGGTGTCACTGTCTTTAGAAGAAGTGATGATTCAATAGCATTTAAGGGAGTGTTAGAGGGTCAGCTATACTTGGTAGATTTTGATAGAGCTGAACTCGACACCTGCTTAATTGCTAAGACTAACATGGGTTGGCTCTGGCACCGCCGACTAGCCCATGTTGGGATGAAGAATCTTCATAAGCTTCTAAAGGGAGAACACATTTTAGGATTAACAAATGTTCATTTTGAGAAAGACAGGATTTGTAGCGCATGCCAAGCAGGGAAGCAAGTTGGGACTCATCATCCACACAAGAACATCATGACGATTGACAGGCCATTGGAGCTCCTACACATGGACCTATTCGGCCCGATAGATTATATAAGCATCGGCGGGAGTAATTACTGTCTAGTTATTGTGGATGATTATTCTCGCTTCACTTGGGTGTTCTTTTTGCAGGAAAAATCTCATACCCAAGAAACCTTAAAAGGATTCTTGAGACAGGCTCAAAATGAGTTCAGCTTAAGGATCAAGAAAATTAGAAGCGACAACGGGACAGAGTTCAAGAACTCACAAATCGAAGGCTTCCTTGAGGAGGAGGGCATCAAGCATGAGTTCTCTTCTCCCTACACGCCACAACAAAATGGTGTAGTGGAGAGGAAGAATAGAACTCTATTGGATATGGCAAGAACCATGCTTGATGAGTACAAGATTTCGGATCGGTTTTGGGCCGAGGCGGTCAACACCGCTTGCTACGCCATCAACCGGTTGTATCTACACGAATCCTCAAGAAGACATCATACGAACTCCTAACCGGTAAAAAGCCCAATATTTCATATTTTAGAGTCTTTGGTAGCAAATGTTTTATTCTTGTTAAAAGAGGTAGAAAATCTAAATTTGCTCCTAAGACTGTAGAAGGCTTTTTACTAGGATATGATTCAAACACAAGGGCATATAGAGTCTTTAAAAAGTCCACTGGACAAGTTGAAGTTTCTTGTGATGTTGTGTTTGATGAGACTAACGGCTCTCAAGTAGAACAAGTTGATCTTGATGAGATAGGTGATGAAGAGGCTCCGTGCGTCGCGCTAAGGAACATGTCCATTGGGGATGTGTGTCCTAAGGAATCCGAAGAGCCTCCAAATGCACAAGATAAACCATCCTCCTCCACGCAAGCATCTCCACCAAATCAAAATGAGGATGAGGCTCAAGTTGATGAAGGAGAAGATCAAAGAGATGAGCCACCTCAAGATGACGGCAATGATCAAGGTGGAGATGCAAATGATCAAGACAAGGAGGATGAAGAACCAATGCCGCCACACCCAAGAGTCCACCAAGCAATCCAACGAGATCACCCCGTCGACACTATCCTCGGTGACATTCATAAGGGGGTAACCACTAGATCTCGTGTTGCACATTTTTGTGAGCATTACTCTTTTGTCTCCTCTATTGAGCCACACAGGGTAGAGGAAGCATTACAAGATTCGGATTGGGTGGTGGCGATGCAAGAGGAGCTCAACAACTTCACTAGAAATGAGGTATGGCATTTGGTTCCACGTCCTAATCAAAATATTGTAGGAACCAAGTGGGTTTTCCGCAACAAGCAAGACGAGCATGGTGTGGTGACAATGAACAAAGCCCGACTTGTGGCCAATGGATACTCCCAAGTCGAAGGTTTGGATTTCGGTGAAACCTATGCACCCGTAGCTAGGATTGAGTCAATTCGTATATTATTAGCCTATGCTACTTACCATGGCTTCATGCTTTATCAAATGGACGTGAAAAGTGCTTTCCTCAATGGACCAATCAAGGAAGAGGTCTATGTCGAGCAACCTTCCGGCTTTGAAGATAGTGAGTATCCTAACCATGTTTATAAACTCTCTAAGGCGCTCTATGGGCTTAAGCAAGCCCCCCGAGCATGGTATGAATGCCTAAGAGATTTCCTTATCACTAATGGTTTCAAAGTCGGAAAGGCCGATCCTACTTTATTTACTAAAACTCTTGACAATGATTTGTTCGTATGCCAAATTTATGTTGATGATATTATATTTGGGTCTACTAACGAATCTACTTGTGAGGAATCTAGTAGGATCATGACACAAAAATTCGAGATGTCTATGATGGGGGAGTTAGAGTATTTCTTGGGATTTCAAGTAAAGCAACTCCAAGAGGGCACCTTCATTAGCCAAACAAAGTATACTCAAGATATTCTAAGCAAGTTTGGGATGAAGGATGCCAAGCCCATCAAGACACCCATGGGAACCAATGGGCATCTCGACCTCGACAAGGAAGGTAAATCCGTCGATCAAAAGGTATACCGGTCGATGATAGGCTCTTTACTCTATTTATGTGCATCTCGACCGGATATTATGCTTTCCGTATGCATGTGTGCAAGATTCCAAGCCAACCCTAAGGAAGCTCACCTTACGACCGTAAAACGAATCTTGAGATATTTAGTTTATACTCCTAAGTTTGGGCTTTGGTATCCTAGGGGATCCACATTTGATTTGATTGGTTATTCGGATGCCGATTGGGCGGGGTGTAAAATTAATAGAAAGAGCACATCGGGGACTTGCCAATTCTTGGGAAGATTCTTGGTGTCTTGGGCTTCAAAGAAGCAAAATTCCGTAGCTCTTTCTACCGCCGAAGCCGAGTATATTGCCGCAGGCCATTGTTGCGCGCAACTACTTTGGATGAGGCAAACCCTTAGGGACTATGGTTACAAATTAACCAAAGTTCCTCTTCTATGTGATAATGAGAGTGCAATCCACATGGCGGATAATCCCGTTGAACATAGCCGCACTAAACACATAGCCATTCAGTATCATTTTCTAAGGGATCACCAACAAAAGGGAGATATCGAGATTGCATATATTAACACTAAAGATCAATTAGCCGATATCTTTACCAAGCCACTAGATGAACAAACTTTTAACAAACTTAGGCATGAGCTAAATATTCTTGATTCTAGGAATTTCTTTTGATGTCTTGCATACATAGCTCATAAATATACCTTTGATCATGTCTCTTTCATATGCTATGACTAATGTGTCTTCAAGTGAATTTCAATCCAAGTCATAGGTGTATTGAAAGGGAATTGGAGTCTTTGGCGAGGACAAAGGCTTCCACTCCACTCCATAACTCATCCTTCGCCGTCGCTCCATGCCACTCTCCGTCTTTGGTATAATCTTCACTCATGTTTACTTGCCAAAGAGGAGAAAGTAGTTAGGCCAAGGGCAATAATAATTCCGTTTTTGGCGATTTATGCCAAAGGGGGAGAGAGCATGAGCCCAAAGCAAAAGGACCGCACCACCACCAATTTCAAAATTTTAGTCTTCCAATTTAGTTTTAAAGAAGTATTTTGGTTTTAAAGAAGTATTTTCAAATTGGTATCTTATATGTGATATAATTTCAAATTGGTATACCCTCTTCAAAATTAACATCAAAACCCTCTTGAACACTAAGAGGAGGATTGTATAAAGGGGGAGTTTTGTTTAGTCAAAGGAAAAGCATTTGAAACAGGGGGAGAAAATTTCAAATCTTGAAAATGCTTCTCGCAATCTTATTCATATACCTTTGACTATTTGCAAGATGTTTTGAAAAGAATTTTACAAAGAATTTGCAAAAACAAAACTAGTGGTGCAAGCGTGGTCCAAAATGTTAAAAATGAAGAAACAATCCATGCGTATCTTATAAGTATTTATATTGGCTCAATTCTAAGTAACCTTTGCACTTACATTATGCAAACTAGTTCAATTATGCACTTTTATACTTGCTTTGGTTTGTGTTGGCATCAATCACCAAAAAGGGGGACATTGAAAGGGAATTAGGCTTACACCTATTTCCTAAATGATTTTGGTGGTTGAATTGCCCAACACAAATAATTGGACTAACTAGTTTGCTCTAGTCTATAAGTTCTACAGGTGCCAAAGGTTCACAATAAACCAATAAAAAGACCAAGAAAAGGGTTCAACAAAGAGAGCAAAGGGATAACCGAAGTGTGCCCTGGTCTGGCGCACTGGACTGTCTGGTGCACCACCGGACAGTGTCCAGTGCACGAGGGGACTCCAAGCTGAACACTTCACCTTCGGGAATTCTCAGAGGTGCTTCGCTATAATTCACCGAACTGTCAGGTGCCCCAGGGAAGAGCAACACTGAACTCGCCAGCTTCGGATTTCCGCTCCGCTAAAATTCACCGGACATGTCCGGTGCACACCGGACTGTTCGGTGTGACAGCGGAGCAACGACTACTTCGCGCGCAACGGTCGACTGCAACGCATTAAATGCGCGCCTGCGCGCGCAGAGGTGCAGAGCACGCGCGGGTGGCACACCGGACAGTCTACAGGACTTGTCCGATGGACCACCGGACAGCCAGGCGGGCCCACACGTCATAGCTCCAACGATCGGAACCCAACGGCCTGGTGACGTGGCTGGCGCACCGGAGTGTCCGGTGCGCCCGTCGACAGCAGCCTTCACCAAAACGGCTAGTTTGGTGGTTAGGGTTATAAATACCTCCAACCACCCCACATTCAAGTCATCCAAGTTTTCCACCTTCCAACTACTTACAAGAGCTCTAGCATTCAATTCTAGACACACCCAAGTGATCAAATCCTCTCCCAATTCCACACAAAGCTTTAGTGATTAGTGAGAGAGATTTGTTGTGTTCTTTTGAGCTCTTGCGCTTGGATTGCTTCTTTCTTTCATTCTTTCTTGCGAACAACTCAATTGTAACCGAGGTAAGAGACACCAATTGTGTGGTGGTCCTTGCAGGGAAGTTTGTTCCCGTTTGATTGAGAAGAAGAAGCTCACTCAGTCTGAGGGACCGTTTAAGAGAGGGAAAGGGTTGAAAGAGACCCAGTCTTTGTGACCACCTCAACGGGGAGTAGGTTTGCGAGAACCGAACCTCGGTAAAACAAATCTGCGTGTCACACTCTTTATTCGCTTGCGATTTGTTTTGCACCCTCTCTCTCGGACTCGATTATATTTCTAACACTAACCTGGCTTGTAGTTGTGATTAAGTTTATAAATTTCAGATTCGCCCTATTCACCCCCCTCTAGGCGACTTTCACCCCGCAACACGCCAACCCCAAGCAGACGGACGACGCCAGCACGCTCGCGAAGGGCTTGCTGGGCGTTAGCCTCGTACCTGAGATAACGGTGCAGTCCGTCCCTGACGCGACTTCGTCACCATCCGTCGATCAAGAGGTACCGTCCGTTTCCCATCCCGTGCCTTTTAGATTCAGCTTCGACCCACCGAGCGATCCCGCTTCGGTGGACGCTTTCATGAAGGCATATCCAAACCTTCCGGGGTACCATATGTGGTCAACCTGGGGCCGACTGACGGCCTCTCGACCTACGGGCCCCCGGGTTCCGAGAAAGACGACGAGCCCGACTCTGGTTGGGATTTCTCCGGGCTCGGTGACCCCAGTGCCATGCGGGACTTCGTGACCGCATGTGACTACTGCCTCTCCGATTGCTCCGATGATGGCCACAGCCTTGACGACGAGGACTGTGGCCCAAGTCGCGAATGTTTCCACGTCGATCTAGGGGGTCTCGACGAAGGCAACCACCTTGGTATGCCGGAGGACGGCGATCCCCCTAGGCCCGCGCCTCGCGTTGACATCCTTCGGGAGCTAGCTGTGGTCCCAGTCCCTGCGGGGGGTCAGGACACACAGCTCGAGCAAATCCGCGAGATGCATGCCAGGCTCAACGAGGAAGCAGGACAACTTGTGTAGCTCCGGCAAAATGTCAGGCAGGAGTGGGCAGGCCGAGCACCGGCCGGAGAAGCGCGTCATCTGGCCCAGGACGTCCAGCACCGCATCGCCGACGATGCGAGGGCAATGCCGCCCCCGGCTTCCAGTGGGGTCGGCCAGAACCTGGATGCAGCAGCAATACTACTCCGAGCGATGCCGGAACCATCCACCACCGAGGGGCAGCGTATCTAGGGAGAGCTCAAGAATCTCCTAGAAGATGTCGCAGTCCGACGGGCCGAAAGCTCTGCCTCCCGAAGGCAGGGGTACCCCCCGGAGCATCGCACCGCGACTTCCCGATTCATGCGGGAAGCCTCGGTCCACACCGGGCGCACGCGGAACACAGCGCCTGCAGCCCCGGGTCGCCTCAGCAACGAGCACCACCACCGCGACCGTCGAGCCCACCTCGACGAGAAGGTGCGCCGAGGCTACCACCCCAGGCGTGGGGGACGCTACGACAGCGGGGAGGATCGGAGCCCCTCGCCCGAACCACCCAGTCTGCAAGCTTTCAGCCGGGCCATACGACGGGCGCCGTTCCCGACCCGGTTCCGAACCCCGACTACCATCACCAAGTACTCGGGGGAGACAAGGCCGAAACTATGGCTCGCGGACTACCAGCTGGCCTGCCAGCTGGATGGAACGGACGATGACAACCTCATCATCCGCAACCTTCCCCTGTTCCTCTCCGACGCCGCCCAAGCCTGGCTGGAGCATCTGCCTCCTGCACAAATCTCCAACTGGGACGACCTGGTCAAAGCATTCGCCGGCAACTTCCAGGGCACATACATGCGCTCTGGGAACTCCTGGGATCTCCGAAGCTGCCGCCAGCTGCCGGGAGAGTCCCTGCGGGACTACATCCGACGATTTTCGAAGCAGCGCACCGAGCTGCCCAACATCACTGACTCGGACGTCATCGGCGCGTTCCTCGCCGGCACCACATGCCGCGACCTGGTGAGCAAGCTGGGTCGCAAGACTCCCACCAGGGCGAGCGAGCTGATGGACATCGCCACCAAGTTTGCCTCTGGTCAGGAGGCGGTCGAGGCCATCTTCTGGAAGGACAAGCAGCCTCAGGGGCGCTAGCCGGAAGACGTCTCTGAGGCGTCCGCTCAGCGCGACACGAGGAAGAAGGGCAAGAAGAAGTCGCAAGCGAAACACGACGCCGCCGACGCAGACCTTGTCGCCGCCGCCGAGCACAGGAACCCTCGGAAGCCTCTCGGAGGCGCCAACCTGTTTGACAATATGCTCAAGGAGTCGTGCCCCTATCATCAGGGTCCCGTCAAGCACACCCTTGAGGAGTGCGTCATGCTTCGGCGCTACTTCCACAAGGCCGGGCCCCCGACGGAAGGTGGCAGAGCCCACAACAACGACAAGAAGGAGGGTCACAAGGCAGAGGAGTTCCCCGAGATCCACAACTGCTTCATGATCTACGGTGGACAAGTGGCAAACGCCTCGGCTCGGCACCGCAAGCAAGAGCGCCGGGAGGTCTGCTCGGTGAAGGTGGCGGCACCAGCCTACCTAGACTGGTCTGACAAGCCCATCACCTTCGACCAGGGCGACCACCCCGACCGCGTGCCGAGCCCGGGAAAGTACCCGCTCGTTGTCGATCCTGTCATCGGCAACGTCAGGCTTACCAAGGTCCTCATGGACGGAGGCAGCAGCCTCAACATCATCTACGCCGAGACCCTCGGGCTCCTGCAGATCGATCTGTCCACGATCCGGGTCAGCGCGGCGCCTTTTCACGGGATCATCCCCGGGAAACGCGTCCAACCCCTTGGGCAACTTGATCTGCCCGTCTGCTTCGGGACTCCCTACAACTTCCGAAAGGAAACCCTCACATTCGAGGTGGTCAGATTCCGAGGAACCTACCACGCAGTGCTGGGGAGACCATGCTACGCCAAGTTCATGGTCGTCCCCAACTACACCTACCTCAAGCTCAAGATGCCGGGCCCCAACGGGGTCATCACCGTCGGCTCCACGTACCGACACGCGTACGAATGCGACGTGGAGTGCGTGGAGTACGCCGAGGCCCTCGCCGAATCTGAGGCCCTCATCGCCGACCTGGAGAGCCTCTCCAAGGAGGTGCCAGATGCGAAGCGCCACACCTGCAACTTCGAGCCAGCTGAGGCGGTTAAGTTCGTCCCTCTCGACCCCAGCAACGACGCCTCCAAGAAGATCCGGATCGGCTCCGAGCTCAACCCCAAATAGGAAGCAGTGCTCATCGACTTTCTCCGCACGAACGCCGAGGTTTTTGCATGGAGTCCCTCGGACATGCCTGGCATACCGAGGGATGTCGCCGAGCACTCGCTGGATATCCGAGCTGGAGCCCGACCCGTGAAGCAGCCTCTGCGCCGATTCGATGAAGAAAAGCGCAGAGCCATAGGCGAGGAGATCCACAAGCTGATGGCTGCAGGGTTCATCAAAGAGGTATTCCATCCCGAATGGCTAGCCAACCCTGTGCTTATGAGAAAGAAAGGCGGGAAATGGCGGATGTGTGTAGACTACACTGGTCTAAACAAAGCATGTCCGAAAGTTCACTGCCCTCTGCCTCGCATCGATCAAATCGTGGATTCTACTGCTGGGTGCGAAACCCTGTCGTTCCTCGATGCCTACTCAGGGTATCACCAAATCAGGATGAAAGAGTCCGACCAGCTCGCGACTTCTTTCATCACACCTTTCGGCATGTACTGCTACATTACTATGCCATTCGGTTTGAGGAATGCGGGTGCGACATACCAAAGGTGCATGAACCACGTGTTCGGAGAGCGCATTGGTCGAACGGTCGAGGCTTACGTCGATGACATCGTAGTCAAGATGAGGAAAGCCTCCGACCTCCTCTCCAACCTTGAAACGACATTCAAGTGTCTCAAGGTGAAAGGCGTAAAACTCAATCCCGAGAAGTTTGCCTTCGGAGTCCCCTGAGGCATGCTCCTGGGGTTCATCGTCTCCGAGCGGGGCATCGAGGCCAACCCGGAGAAAATCGCGGCCAATCACCAATATGGGGCCCATCAAGGACTTGAAAGGAGTACAGAGGGTCATGGGATGCCTTGCGGCTCTGAGCCGTTTCATCTCGCGCCTCGGCGAAAGAGGCCTACCTCTGTACCGCCTCTTAAGGAAGACCGAGCGCTTCACTTGGACCCCCAAGGCCGAGGAAGCCCTCGGGAACCTAAAGGCGCTCCTTACAAGCGCGCCCATCTTGGTGCCCCCGCTGCCGGAGAAGCCCTCTTGATCTACGTCGCCGCTACCACTCAGGTGGTTAGCGCCGCGATCGTGGTCGAGAGACGAGAGAAGAGGGGCATGCATTGCCCGTCCAGAGGCCGGTCTACTTCATCAGTGAGGTACTGTGCGAGACCAAAATCCGCTACCCGCAAATGTAGAAGCTACTGTACGCGGTAATTCTGACGCGATGAAAGTTGCGACACTACTTCGAGTCTCATCCGGTGATTGTGGTGTCATCCTTCCCCTGGGAGAGATCATCTAGTGCCGAGAGGCCTCGGGTAGGATTGCAAAGTGGGCGGTGGAGATCATGGGCGAGACAATCTCGTTCGCTCCTCGGAAGGCCATCAAGTCCCAAGTCTTGGCGGACTTTATGGCTGAATGGGTCGACACCCAGCTTCCAGCAGCTCTGATCCAACCGGAACTCTGGACCATGTTTTTCGACGGGTCGCTCATGAAAACAGGAGCGGGCGCGGGCCTGCTCTTCATCTCACCCCTCAGGAAGCACCTCCGCTACGTGCTGCGCCTCCATTTCCCGGCGTCCAATAATGTGGCCGAGTACGAGGCTCTGGTTAACGGGTTGCGCATCGCCATCGAGCTAGGGGTCCGGTGCCTCGACGCTCGTGGCGACTCGCAGCTTGTCATCGACCAAGTCATGAAGAACTCCCATTGCCGCGACCCGAAGATGGAAGCCTACTGCGATGAAGTTCGGCGCCTGGAGGACAAGTTCTATGGGCTCGAGCTCAACCACATCGCTCGACGATACAACGAGACTGCGGACGAGCTGGCTACGATAGCCTCGGGGCAGACAACGATTCCTCCGGACGTCTTCTCCCGAGACCTACATCAACCCTCAGTCAAGACCGACGACACGCCCGAGCCCGAGAAGGTCTCGGCCCTGCCCGAGGCACCCTCGGCCCCCGAGGGTGGGGCACTGCGCGTCAAGGAAGAGCGGAATGGGGTCCCGCCTAATCGAAACTGGCAGACCCCGTACCTGCAATAACTCCACCGAGGAGAGCTACCCCTCGACAGAGCCGAAGCTCGGCGACTGGCGCGGCGCGCCAAGTCATTCGTCTTGCTGGGTGACGGAAAGGAGCTCTACCACCGCAGCCCCTCAGGCATCCTCCAGCGATACATATCCATCGCCGAAGGTCAGGAGCTATTGCAAGAAATACACTCGGGGGCTTGCGGCCACCACGTAGCACCTCGGGCCCTCGTTGGAAACGCCTTCCGACAGGGTTTCTACTGGCCAACCGCGGTGGCCGACGCCACTAGGATTGTACGCACCTGCCAAGGGTGTCAATTCTACGCAAGGCAGACGCACCTACCCGCTCAGGCCTTGCAAACAATACCCATCACCTGTCCGTTTGCTGTGTGGGGTCTGGACCTCGTCGGTCCCTTGCAGAAGGCACCCGGGGGCTACACGCACTTGCTGGTCGCTATCGACAAATTCTCCAAGTGGATTGAGGTCCGACCCCTAAACAACATCAGGTCCGAACAAGAGGTGGCGTTCTTCACCAACATCACCCATTGCTTCGGGGTCCCGAACTCCATCATCACTGACAACGACACCCAGTTCTCTGGCAGAAAGTTCCTGGACTTCTGCGAGGACCACCACATCCGGGTGGACTGGGCCGCCGTAGCCCACCCCATGACGAATGGGCAGGTAGAACATGCCAACGGCATGATTTTGCAGGGACTCAAGCCAAGGATCTACAACGACCTCAACAAGTTCGGCAGACGATGGATGAAGGAACTCCCCTCGGTGGTCTGGAGTCTGAGGACGACGCCAAGCCGAGCCATGAGCTTCACGCCGTTCTTTCTAGTCTATGGGGCCGAGGCTATCTTGCCCACAGACTTAGAATACGGTTCCTCGAGGACGAGGGCGTACGACGACCAAAGCAACCAGTCCAGCCGAGAAGACTCACTGGACCAACTGGAAGAGGCTCGGGACGTAGCCTTACTACACTCGGCGCGGTATCAGCAGTCCCTACGACGCTACCACGCCCGAGGGGTTCGGTCCCGAGACCTCCAGGTGGGCAACTTGGTGCTTCGGCTACGACAAGACGCCCGAGGGCGCCACAAGCTCACACCTCCCTGGGAAGGGCCGTTCATCATCGCCAAGATTTTGAAGCCCGGAACATACAAGCTGGCCAACAGTCAAGGCGAGGTCTATAGCAACGCTTGGAACATCCGACAGCTACGTCGCTTCTACCCCTAAGATGTTTTCAAGTCATTCATATACCTCGTTTACATACACAAATAAAGTCTAACCATCAAGGAAGGGTCAGCCTTGCCTCGGCAAAGCCCGACCCTCCCTTGGGGGCTAGAAGGGGGGAACCCCCTGGGAACACCCTCTGCGTCAAAATTTTCCTCGGAAAAAGTCTTTCTGCCAGAACATCTTTCGTGCTTTTCGACTACTTCGATAGTGGGATCCTGAAAATGACGGAGTACACGTAAGCGGCAAGGTCGACCGAGCTGAGGGACTCCTACGCCTCCGGGATACGGATACCTCACTCATCACCTTCTGCGATAAGTAACTCACGCTCGGATAAGCGATTCCGCTGACCGAACAAGTCTTAACGCTCGAAAACTTTTATGCCGAAACGATTTTTCGTGCCTTCTCGACTATGTCGATAACAGAATCCTACGGACGAGTAAGAGTACACGTAAGCGGCAAGGCCGACCGAGCCGAGGAACTCCTACGCCTCCGGGATACAGATACCTCACTCATCACCTTCCGCAATAAGTAACTCTCGCTCGGATAAACAATTCTGTTTCCGACGAACAAGTCCTGATATTCGAAACAAGGGGGAAAAGAAACACAGCTTTACAACACGACGACGGTATGTTTGGGCCTCGGCGGCCGCAAAAAACATACACACACTACAGATAAACTGTTCCTGCAGGATCAGACATCAGTAGGGGGAGCAACAGCACCCTCGGCATCGACTCCACCTTTGGCGGAATCCGACCCGGCCTCAGACGGCGACACGGTCGGAGGATCTCCACCTCGAAGGAAAATGTCAGCACCATGCCTGGGTCATCGCCGCCAGGGCCTCCTCCAGGAACCCGGCCCAAGAAGACGGCCGGACCGACCGCTCCGTAGCCTCAGCGAGTCGTCCCCCGGGGACACTGGCCCGGCTCATGGCCTCGGCAGCCCGACTCCAGGGTTGGTCCCGCTAGTGGATGACCCGGCCACGCTCCGGCCACCGCTGCTACGCCTCCTCGGCCTGGGAAGTCCCCTGCTCCTGGGCCGACGAAGTTTCTTCTCCAGCCGACTCCGCCTCTGTCCATGCTGACACCGCTGCCTCCAGCTCCAGCTCATCGCAGAGCGGCCGAGGGTTTCTTTAACTGGGCAAGAGAAGCCTCGGGCGGCAAGGCCGACCGAGCCGAGGGACTCCTACGCCTCTGGGATACGGATACCTCACTCATCACCTTCCGCACAGGGCAACTCACACTTCGTTAAGCGGTTCAGCTAGCCGACAGGCGAGTCCTAGTGCTCGAAATGAGGAAAAAACATGGTATTACACCCAAAATACCTAGATGTTTAGGCCCACACGTCATGTAACCGGCGCGCCGGTTACTACGTGCGAGAAACTGCACCGCCACTTGCGCCAGTACCACGCCTTCTCGACTGCGGAACCGGTGCTGCGACTCGAGGCAACCCTACGCATGGCCCAACAGTGCCAACCGAGCACATCGGTCACGGGTCAGTCCGCCACGGGAGAAGGCGCGACGGTCGATATGGCCAAAAGTGGGCCGACGGTAATGGCGGCGGCAGGCGGGCGGAAGCAGCAGTCAAATCGTCTGCAGGCTCACATCCCCTCCTGGGACAACGAGAGAGCCCTCTCCCAAGGCGTGAAGACGACGCGCCCGTGTTCCGTTCCTCGAACGGCTCGCGCACGCACAACGGCTGCCACGCCAACCACTCATCCCGTCGCATTAACTCTACGGCAGGGCAGGCGAAGCGGGCGACGCTTCACCTCCGCCATGATGACCGCGTCAAAAAAGGTGCGCCACGTCGTTCAATTTCATATCCTTTTCCTCTTCCCCTTTCTCTCTCTTGCTACAGGGACCGGGAAAGGGGATACTCTGAAAGGGATCCTTCTCCGCGAAGGAAGCGGGCCCCGAGCCTCCTACTGATCAGAGGTTCGAAGGCTGGCCCCTCGGAAGGGTTCGACAGCCGCCTCAGAGCACTCGGGCTCCGCGCCCACTACTGGTTAGAGGTTCGAAGGCTGGCCCCTCGGAAGGGTTCGACAGCCGCCTCAGGCCACTCGGGCTCCGCGTCTACTACTGATCAGGGGTTCGAAGGCTGCCCCCCTGAAGGGTTCGACAGCCGCCTCAGAGCACGCAGAGCGAGGGATGACTCTAGGTACGTCCAATACATGGCTGAGGCTCGGGCTACGCTCCTGAGGTACCCTAGGACATTTCCGAGACCAGCAGGAGCGATTCTGTAACAAAATCCCATCAGAGGGAGGCATCGAGCCCTCGGACCCAATCAAATGGGACCGGGTCCGACAAATCACCTGCAGGTACTTTTGGAGCGCGCCTCTGGGCCACTAGCCGACCCTTATCGAACGGGACACGGGCGTCCACTCGGATCACCCATTAGCAACTCACTGGAGACACCATGTTCGGCGCCCTCCAAGGGCAACATGGCGCTTTCCCCCCTCCTCCTTGCGGAAAGGCGACAAAGGGGCGTATGATAAAAGTCGAGTCAGTCCTTGACCGTCCTCTCGCTCTGTGCAGAGGCTCGGGGGCTGCTCTCGCAAACCCGGCTCCGGCCAAAGCGTTGACAGCGTCAACATACCAGCCCGAGAACTCGGAACCTGACTATGCACCCGGGCAACGACCAGTTCGCATGAGGGAACAACCAGACCGGTCGAGGTGTCACGAAAAGCGCTAAGACCTCGGAGGAGTCAAACCACTCCTCCGAGGCCTCGGGGGCTACACCCGGCGGGTGCGCTCGCGCGCACCCACCGGAACAAAATACAACCGAGAAAGGCCGGTCCCCCTTGCAAAAAAGTGCGACAAAAGCCTCCAAGCGAGTACCAACACTCCCTTTGAGGCTCGGGGGCTACTGTCGGGGACCATAATTAGGGGTACCCTCAAGACTCCTAATCTCAGCTGGTAACCCCCATCAGCACAAAGCGGCAAAGGCCTGATGGGCGCAATTCAGGTCAAGGCTCCGTCCACTCAAGGGACACGATCTCGCATCGCCCGAGCCCAGCCTCGGGCGAAGACAGTCGACCCAGGAGGATTCACATCTCGCCCGAGGGTCCCCTCAAGCGACGAGCACACCTTCGACTCGCCCGAGGCCCAGCTCGGGCAAGCTTCACGGAGAAGCAACCTTGGCCAGATCGCCTCGCCAGCCGACCGGATCGCAGGAGCATTCAATGCAAGGATCGCCTAACACCTTATCCTGACGCGCGCTCCTCAGTCGACAAGGCCGAAGTGACCGCAGTCACTTCGCCCCTCCACTGACTGACCTGACAGGAAAACAGCACCGCCTGCCCTGCTCCGACTGCTGTGCCACCCGCCAGGGTGAGACTGACAGCAGCCAAGTCCAGCCTCGGGCGCCATAGGAAGCTCCGCCTCGCCCGACCCCAGGGCTCAGACTCAACCTCGACACCGGAAGACGGTCTCCGCTTCGCCCGACCCCAGGGCTCGGACTCAATCTCGACACCGGAAGACGGTCTCCGCCTCGCCCGACCCCAGGGCTCGGACTCAACCTCGACCTCGGACGACGGACTCCGCCTCGTCCGACCCCAGGGCTCGGACTCAGCCTCGACCTCGGACGACGACGGACTCTGCCTCGCCCTACCCCAGAGCTCGGACTCAGCCTCGACCTCGGAGGAATCACCGCCTCGCCCTCGGAGGAATCACCGCCTCGCCCGACCTTGGGCTCGGACCGACCACGCTACAGGAGGGCCCATCATTACCCTACCCCCTAGCTAGCTCAGGCTACGGGGAACAAGACCTGCATCCCATCTGGCTCGCCCCGGTAAACAAGTAATGATGGCACCCCGCGTGCTCCATGACGATGGCAGTTCTCAGCCCCTTACGGAAGCAAGGAGACGTCAGCAAGGATCCGACAGCACCCGACAGCTGTGCTTCCATAGGGCTCAAGCGCTCCTCCGACGGCCACGACATCACATGAACAGGGCAGCAACACCTCTCCAACAGCCACATCGGCATGTACATAGGACTCTGGCTCCTCCCTGCTAGACACATTAGCACATTGCTACGCTCCCTGTTGTACACCTGGACCCTCTCCTTACATCTATAAAAGGAAGGTCCAGGGCCCTCATACGAGAAGGTGGCCGTGCGGGAGGACGGGCTGACGCACAGGCTCTCCCTCTCTCCCTCGCGAACGCTTGTAACCCCCTACTGCAAGCGCATCCGCCTTGGGCGCAGGACAACACGAGGCCACGATTCCCCTTATTGTTTCCCCCTTGTGTTCCGTCTCGCGCCGACCCATCTGGGCTGGGACACGCAGCGACAATTTACTCGTCGGTCCAGGGACCCCCCGGGGTCGAAACGCCGACAAATATCGACTAGCTCCTACTTATACTTTACTAGTACAATGTCCATGTGTTGACACGATGTTGAAAGGGAAATGTGCCCTTGGGCCATTTCTAAGTATTTTGGAGATTAAGTGTCCAACACAAGTGCCTAAGTGTTAAATTGTGCCAAGGACTCAAGAAGTGCAAATCAAGATTAAAGGTATGTTTCTAGACTTAGTACATTGTTTTTTAAGACTAATGTATTGTGTCTAAGTGCTAGAAATAGGAGAAACAATTTTTGGAGAAGTTGGCTGTGTACAGCCAAAAGGCTGCTCGGTCTGGGTGCACCGGACTGTCCGGTGGTGCACCGGACAGTGTCCGGTGCGCCAGGCTGGCGGCTGTCAACTGGCTGCTCTCGGGACTTCGACAGCGGTGTACGACTATAAATCACCGGACTGTCCGGTGGTGCACCGGACTGTCCGGTGAGCCAACAGTCGGTCGGGCCAACGGTCGGCCGCAGAATCCGCGCACGACGCGTGGCTAGAGCCAACGGTCAGAAGAGGCACCGGACTGTCCGGTGTGCACCGGACAGTGTCTGGTGCGCCAACGGCTCCAAAGCGCCAACGGTCGGCTTCGCCAAAGAAGGAAAGAAATCCGCACCGGACAGTGTGCGGTGGTGCACCGGACTGTCCGGTGCGCCAGGCGACAGAAGGCAAGAATTGCCTTCTTGAAATGCTCTCAACGGCTCCTAGCTGCCTTGGGGCTATAAAAGGGACCCCTAGGCGCATGGAGGAGAACACCAAGCATTCCTTGAGCATTGTTGATCACTCACACTTCATTCTTGCGCACTTGTTCGGCATTCTTAGTGATTTGAGCTCTGTTCTAGTGAGAACCTTGTGATACTCTTTTGAGCTCAAGTCTTGATCTTGTGTGTGCGTATTTGCTGTGGATTTGAGTGTGTTGCTTCCCTCCCTTACTCTAGTGCTTCATTGTGATTCTTATTGTAAGGGCGAGAGACTCCAAGTTGTGGAGATTCCTCGCAAACAGGAAAGAGTAAAGTAAAGAAGAACACCGTGGTATTCAAGTTGATCATTGGATCACTTGAGAGGAGTTGAGTGCAACTCTCGTCCGTTGGGACGCCACAACGTGGAGTAGGCAAGTTTTGTACTTGGCCGAACCATGGGATAAATCCTCGTGCCTCTTGTGCTTGTCCTCATTGTGTCTATTGTGCTTCACAAGAGCTCTCCTCTCTACTCACTTGATTTCATTTGTCTAACTCTTAATCAAGTTTGTGGTGTTAAGTTTTAAGTTTTACAGGATCACCTATTCACCCCCCTCTAGGTGCTCTCAATTGGTATCGGAGCCGTTCTCTTCAAGAAAGGGACTAATCGCCCGAAGAGATGGATCCTAAGGGCAAGGGGATGGTGGTCAATGATAAGGAGAAAGAGTCGTTCGTCAATGATCCAAAGGAGGACAAGCCTACTGACTCGGGCTCGAGCCACAAAAGAAAAGATGGGAGGAAGAAGAAAACAAGGCGCATCAAAGAGATAGTCTACTACGACAGCGACGAATCCTCTTCTTCCCAAAAGGACGACGACAACGACTACGAGAAAAAGAAGACGGTTAATTCAAACTTCTCTTTTGATTATTCTCGTATTCCTCAAAGTACCAATGCTCATTTACTCTCCATTCCACTTGGTAAACCTCCTCATTTTGATGGAGAGGACTACAGATTTTGGAGTCACAAAATGCGTAGTCACTTGTTCTCTCTCCATCCTAGTATATGGGAGATAGTAGAGAGTGGAATGAAATTTGATAGCTCGGATAGTCCTTTGTTTATCAATAAACAGATTCATAAAAATGCACAAGCTACTACTGTGTTGTTAGCCTCATTGTGCAGGGACGAGTACCATAAGGTGAGCGGTTTGGACAATGCCAAGCAGATCTGGGACACCCTCAAGATCTCACATGAGGGGAACGACGTCACAATGCTCACCAAGATGGAGTTGGTGGAGGGCGAACTCGGGAGATTCGCGATGATAAGGGGGGAGGAGCCAACCCAAACATACAACAGGCTCAAGACCCTCGTCAACAAGATAAGGAGCTATGGAAGCACGCGATGGACGGACCACGACGTCGTTCGCCTAATGCTAAGGTCCTTTACTGTACTTGATCCACATCTGGTAAACAATATTCGTGAAAATCCTAGGTACACCAAGATGTCGCCCGAAGAAATCCTTGGGAAATTTGTAAGCGGGCGGATGATGATCAAGGAGGCGAGATACATGGATGATGCATTGAATGGCCCAATCCACGAGCCTCAAACCGTTGCTCTCAAAGCGACAAGGAGCAAGGAGGCACTACCAAGCAAGGTGGCGCAAGTTGAGGCGGCCGGGCTTAATGAGGAAGAAATGGCCCTTACCATCAAGCGGTTCAAGACGGCGCTAAAGGGTCGCAAGGAGCACCCCAACAAGAACAAGACAAAGGGAAAGCGCTCCTGCTTCAAATGTGGTAAGATTGGTCATTTTATCGCTAATTATCCCGATAATGATAGTGACCAGGAAAAGAAGAATGGAAAGTGGGAAAAGAAGAAGAACTACAAGAAGGCGAAGGGCGAGGCACATCTTGGAAAGAAGTGGGATTCAGATTGCTCCTCGTCCGACTCCGACAACGAAGGACTCACCGCCACCACCTTCAACAAGTCATCCCTCTTCCCCAACGAGCATCACACATGCCTCATGGCAAAGGAGAAGAAGGTATGTACTCGAAACAATACTACTTATGCTTCTTCAAGCGAGGATGAGTCTAGTGATGATGATGAAATAGACTATTCATGCTTATTCAAGGGCTTAGATAGAACTAAGATTGATAAGATTAATGAATTGATTGATGCTTTGAATGATAAGAAAAGATTACTAGAAAAACAAGAGGACCTTCTATATGAAGAGCATGATAAATTTGTTAGTGGACAAAATTATCTTGCTCTAGAAGTTAAAAGGAATGAAATGCTTTCTTGTGAACTATCTACTTGTCATGAAACCATTTCTACTTTAAAAGGTGTTAATGATGATTTAAATGCTAAACTAGAAGTAGCAAATAAATATAACTCTTGTGTACAACATGTTATGATTTGCAATAGGTGCAAAGATTTTAATGTTGATGCTTGTAGTGAACACCTAGTTTGCATTTCTAAATTAAATGATGAAGTGGCTAGTCTTAATGCCCAACTCAAGACTAGCAAGAGTGAATTTGACAAGCTAAAATTTGCAAGGAATGCCTACACGATTGGTAGACACCCCTCAATTAAGGATGGTCTTGGCTTCAAGAGGGAAGTCAAGAACTTAACAAGCCATAAGGCTTCCATCTCCGCCAAGGAGAAAGGGAAGGCCCCCTTGGCAAGAAGTGCTCAAAAGAACCATGCCTTCATGTATCATGATAGGAGACATTCTAGAAATGTTTATAGAAGTTATGATGCTTTTGATTCTCATGCCATGGTTGCTTCTAGTTCTTCTATTATGCATGATATAAATTTAGCTAGGAGAAATGTTATTAATCACATGCCTAGAAGAAATGTTGCTCATGTTTCTAGGAAAATAATAAATGAACCTTCTACAATTTATCATGCTTGCAATGCTTCATTTGCGATTTGTAGAAAGGATAGGAAAGTGATTGCTAGGAAACTAGGGTCAAAATGCAAGGGAGATAAAACTTGCATTTGGATCCCTAAGGATATTGTCACTAACCTTGTAGGACCCAACAAGAGTTGGGTACCTAAGACCCAAGCCTAAATTTGCCTTGCAGGTTTATGCTTCCGGGGGATCAAGCTGGATTATCGACAGCGGATGCACAAACCACATGACGGGGGAGAAGAAGATGTTCACCTCCTACGTCAAGAATAAAGATTCCCAAGATTCAATCATATTCGGTGACGGGAATCAAGGCAAGGTTAAAGGCTTAGGCAAAATTGCAATCTCAAATGAGCACTCTATTTCTAATGTATTCTTAGTAGAGTCGGTTGGATATAATTTGTTATCCGTAAGTCAATTATGTAATATGGGATATAATTGTCTATTCACAAATGTAGATGTGTCTGTCTTTAGAAGAAGTGATGGTTCATTAGCTTTTAAGGGTGTATTAGACGGCAAACTCTATTTAGTTGATTTTGCAAAAGAGGAGGCCGGTCTAGATGCATGCTTAATTGCTAAGACTAGCATGGGCTGGCTGTGGCATCGCCGCTTAGCACATGTGGGGATGAAGAACCTTCACAAGCTTCTAAAGGGAGAACACGTGATAGGTCTAACTAATGTTACTTTCGAAAAAGATAGACCTTGTGCAGCTTGTCAAGCAGGAAAACAGGTGGGAAGCTCTCATCATGCCAAAAATGTGATGACAACATCAAGACCCCTGGAGTTACTTCATATGGACCTCTTCGGACCCGTCGCCTATCTAAGTATAGGAGGAAGTAAGTATGGTCTTGTTATAGTTGATGATTTTCCCGCTTCACTTGGGTATTCTTTTTGCAGGATAAATCTGAAACCCAAGCGACCCTCAAGCGCTTCCTAAGGAGAGCTCAAAATGAGTTTGAGCTCAAGGTGAAGAAGATAAGGAGCGACAATGGGTCCGAATTCAAGAACCTTCAAGTGGAGGAGTACCTTGAGGAGGAAGGAATCAAGCACGAGTTCTCTGCTCCCTACACACCACAGCAAAATGGTGTGGTAGAGAGGAAGAACAGGACGCTTATAGACATGGCGAGGACGATGCTTGGAGAGTTCAAGACCCCGAGCGCTTTTGGTCGGAAGCCGTGAACACGGCTTGCCACGCCATCAACCGGGTCTATCTTCATCGCCTCCTCAAGAAGACTTCATATGAGCTTCTAACCGGTAACAAACCCAATGTGTCTTACTTTCGTGTATTTGGGAGCAAATGTTATATTCTAGTGAAGAAGGGTAGAAATTCTAAGTTTGCTCCCAAAGCTGTAGAAGGGTTTTTGTTAGGTTATGACTCAAATACAAAGGTGTATAGGGTCTTCAACAAATCATCGTGTTGGGTCTATGCTTCGTCGCCGAAGGTCTTATAGAAAGAAGTGGTCCTCGGATGAAGCTGTTTGTATAAGATAGCCGAAGGTTCCTCTTCGTAAAGCTTCGGCATTACAAACCGACTTAAAGATAGAATGACCTTTTAGTCCATAAAGGTCTGAGTCAATGTTGTAAGTTTTTATAAGGGGCATACTTGTAATTCCTCACAGGCTGCGTCCTGTGCCTATAAATAGTGAACAGTATTCCGTTACTGTTCAGGCATTCGATTAATTGCAATCGCATCTCTCGGAATCCAACTCTTTGCCAAGGCAAAGGTATTATTGTATTCAATGATTCATTATATTAAGTAAATACAATGTAATTCATCTATGATATATCTATTCCTTTTTATACCTTTTATTCTATGTCATTTTATAATTTCTACCGAAATTTTATTACGAAGATTTGAGCTTCGTAATTATGCTCTTATCAACCTTCGTCCAAGAAACATTATTCTCAAGAGGATAATGTTTCATAGACGAAGGACATTAACATTTAACATTTTATGTTGCCTTGTTCTTAATTCTAAGCATTTGAGAACAAGTCCCCAACATTGGCGCCCACCTCCGGTGAACTCACTTCCACTTTTTGAGCTGATGGATTCGTTCAACGATCAAGCTGGAGCTGCTTCGGACCCGAAGTTGGTGCTCCCGATCACAGGTGGCTCGTCCTCAGAACCAGCTAACAAGAAACAGAAGAAGGAAGCACAGAGAAGGGTACAACATGTTGGGGTGCAAGGACCCTTCATCAAGTCAAGATGGTCTCACATTCCTATTACCTTCTCCCAAGAGGACCTTCAACTCAAAGATTACCCACACAACGATGCCATGGTTATCTCTTGTGTTATCAAAGGATTTCTGGTCCACAATGTCTTGGTTGACACAGGCAGTGCAGCTGACATCATATTTGCTAAGGCCTTCAGACAAATGCAAGAGCCAGAAGATAAGATTCATGATGCTACACATCCTCTCTGTGGCTTCGGAGGAAGACAGATTGTAGCACTGGGCAAGATCACCATGTCAGTGACCTTCGGGTTCATCAACAACACTAGAACTGAGCAAGTTGTGTTTGACATTGTTGACATGGAATACCCTTACAATGCAATTATTGGTCGTGGTACTCTCAATGCCTTCGAAGCAATCCTTCATCCTGCCTATCTTTGCATGAAGATACCTTCGGATCAGGGACCCATTGCTATCCATGGAAGTCAGGAAGCTGCAAGAAGGGCCGAAGGTAATTGGACTGACTCAAAAGCAATCCATAACATAGATGGAACTGAAGCTTGTGAACAGTACAAATTCAGAAGGGAGAAAGCAGCTTCAGCAGATCAGCCGAAGCCTATGCTCTTATGTGAGGACATAGCAGAGCAGAAGGTGCTGTTAGGCTCTCAATTATCCGAAGAGCAGGAGAAAACCTTGATAAGGTTTTTGTTCAATAACAAAGATGTTTTTGCTTGGTCAGCCAATGATCTATGCGGAGTTAATAGGGATGTTATTGAGCACTCACTCAATGTCGATCCATCCTTCAGACCCAGAAAGCAAAGGCTTCGGAAAATGTCAGATGATAAGGCCGAAGGTGCTCGTAACGAAGTCAAAAGACTCCTCAGTGCAGGAGTTATCAGAGAAGTGAAGTACCCAGAATGGCTAGCTAACACTGTTATGGTAAAAAAGGCCAATGGCAGGTGGCGAATGTGCATCGATTTTACAGATCTGAACAAGGCTTGTCCGAAGGATGAATTCCCACTACCAAGGATAGACTCTTTAGTTGATGCAGCAGCTTCTTCAGAGCTCATGAGTCTGTTAGACTGTTATTCAGGCTATCACCAAATTTGGATGAAGAAGGAAGATGAGCCGAAGACAAGCTTCATAACTCCAAGTGGCACATATTGCTATCTTCGGATGCCTGAGGGGCTCAAAAACGCTGGAGGAAGTTTCAGCCGAATGACTGCGAAGGTTCTCCAATCTCAAATAGGCAGAAATGTGCTAACTTATGTTGATGACATCATTGTCAAAAGCACGAAGCAGGAGAATCATATTGCTGATCTGCAGGAAACCTTCGCCAGTTTCAGGCAAGCTGGTTTAAAGTTAAATCCAGAAAAATGTGTCTTCGGGGTGAAGAAGGGGAAATTTCTTGGATGCTTGGTCTCAACAAAGGGAATTGAAGCTAATCCAAGTAAAATTGAAGCTATACTTCGGATGGAGCCACCAACTACAAAGAAGGGGGCTCAAAGATTGACAGGAAGATTGGCATCTCTCAATAGATTCATATCCAGATCAGCAGAGAGAAACTTACCATTCTTCGAAGTGCTGAAGTCAGCCGAAGTCTTTCAATGGGGACCAATCCAGCAGAAGGCTTTTGAAGAGCTAAAACAGTATTTAATAGATCTAACAACATTGACTCCACCAATGCCAGGGGCTCCTTTGTTATTATATGTGGCAGCTTCGCACTCAGCGGTAAGTGCAGCGCTTGTCCAGGAGAAGCTTGATGGTCAAGTCAAGAGGCAGGCCCCAATATATTTTGTATCCGAGGTCCTTAGCTTGTCAAAGAAAAATTATACAGAGTTGGAGAAGGTATTGTATGCTGTCTTGATGGCCTCCAGGAAGCTTCGGCACTATTTCCAAGCTTACAACATAATTGTTCCTTCATCACAACCTCTGAAGGATATTATGAGGAACCGAGAAGCTACTGGAAGGATTGGAAAATGGGCTGCAGAGCTCAATGAATTTTGTATTGAATATGTTCATAGATCTTCGATTCAGTCACAGGCGCTAGCAGACTTTATTGCTGATTGGACGCCAGGGGCTCAGGAGGAGGAAACGAATAAAGACAACGAAGCCTGGACAGTGTTTTGTGATGGATCTTGGGGAACCTTCGGAGCAGGAGCGGCTGCTGTGTTGGTTTCACCTTCCAAAGTCAAAAGTTGTTATGTGGCAAAGCTTGATTTTAATTGCACAAATAACATTGCTGAGTACGAAGCATTGATTCTAGGTCTTCGGAAGTTAAAAGCAATGGGAATCAGAAGGGCCATACTTAAAACTGATTCCCAGGTTGTTTCGGGTCATATTGACAAGAGTTGCAAGGCTAAGGATCCGAAGCTTGAAAAATATCTAGATATGGTTCGAAGAATTGAAGCTTCCTTCGAAGGGTTTTCTGTCAAAAATATCCCTCGAGGACAAAATGAGCATGCTGATCTGCTAGCTAAGTCAGCAGCACAGGGGCTGCCTTTACCTTCGGATGTGTTCTTCGAAACAATAAAAGCACCTTCGGTGGAACTTCTTGAAAGAGCAGTTCTTAATATATCTCCTGTTTTTAGCGAAGATTGGAGAACCGAGATCATCTCTTACCTTCAGGGTAAATTCCTTTCAGATGACGAAGCTTATAACAAGAGGATAGAGGCAAGAGCTCGTCCATATGTCATGATAGAAGGGGAGTTGTACAAACATGGAGTTTGTGCTCCGCTGCTCAAATGTTTATCCAGAACCAAAGGTATAGAGTTAATGAAAGAAATACATGCAGGCCTGTGTGGATCTCACATCGGATCTAGGCCGTTACTTGGAAAAATTTTCCGCCAAGGGTTTTATTGGCCGAAGGCAGCTTCAGATGCAGCAGAATTGGTTCAAAAGTGCGAAGGTTGTCAGAAATGTGCAAGAGATCAAAAACAACCTTCGTCCTTAACACAGCTCATACAACCCACTTGGCCATTGCAAAGGTGGGGCCTCGACTTGTTAGGTCCGTTACCACCGGCTCAAGGGAACCTGAGATATGTTGTAGTAGCTGTGGAATATTTTTCTAAATGGATTGAGGCGAAGCCTTTAGCCACAATAACTTCGGCCACCGCCCAAAAGTTTTTCTGACAGAATATTGTTTGTCGTTTCGGGGTGCCAAAGGCCATCACTGTGGACAATGGGACACAGTTTGACTCCGAAGCTTTCAGGGACTTCTGTAACCAAATTGGTACGAAGATCCATTTTGCATCAGTTAGGCACCCGGAGTCAAATGGACTCGTTGAAAGAGCCAACGACATTATAATGACAGGAATAATGAAGTTAATCTTCAATCAACCCAGAGGGAAATGGCCAGATCAGTTAACCAAAGTGGTGTGGAGCCACAACACGACAACATCAAGGTCTACAGGCTTCACTCCATTCAAGTTGTTATTCGGTGACGAAGCAATAACTCCAGAGGAAGCTAAAACCGGATCAATAAGGATAGTAGCTTCGGCAGAATCAGATTCCGAAGCTGCTTATTCTATAGAAAAAGATGCTTTAGAAGGGATCAGATTGCAAGCCGTGGAGAATATCAATAAATATCAAGCTGAAACAGTCAAATGGCGGGATAGAAAGGTTCGGCTAAAAAATATTGAGCCAGGGCACTTGGTGCTTCGGAGAGTGGCCAACCCAGAAACAGTGGGCAAATTGCAGTTGAAATGGGACGGACCTTTCTTAGTAGCATCTTCGTCAAGACCCGGTTCATACAGATTGAAAGATATGGACGGCAATGACATTCCTAGGTCTTGGAATGCGGATGAGCTTCGGCGATATTATGTATAATTCGATGTAATTTTTCATATTTTTTATTTTTTCTTTCATGGCACCCTTTTCCTTTCCAAAGGGGGAGAAAGGTTTTTAATGGGGCCAACATATGTAATTTCCTTTTTTAGTTCTATAAGAGCAAAATCCCCCAAAGAATGTAAATGTAAAAGCTGAGAGCGCACCATCGAGTGCCAAAAAGTAAAGGTGAAGAAGCTCCAAAGTCGTTCCTAAGGGAATGCAGAGCTTACAGCGAAAAGTCAATGCTGATTCCGCCAAAAGTAAAGGCGAAGAAGCTCCAAAGTCGTTCCTAAGGGAATGCAGAGCTTACAGCGAAAAGTCAACGCTGATTCCGCCAAAAGTAAAGGCGAAGAAGCTCCAAAGTCGTTCCTAAGGGAATGCAGAGCTGAGGTGTGATTGTTTTTAAGAAAATTATGGCTATGAATATGGCTTCGGATACGTGTTTGGCCATTCATTTGCACATCTCATTACATCATAGCATTTGCATTCATAAATATTCATCTAGGCATATGTAGGATAATCATCTTCATGGCATAAATGGTTGCTTCGGCAAAAAGAGGAAAAAGAAGGGGAAGAAAGAGCTTCGTGTACAAAAAAGAGAGCTTCGAAAAAAATGGAAAATGTTGTTTTCTATGCTTCGTTGCGTACGAAAAGAAGGGAAGGTGTTTTTTCGTCTTCGGCTCAAAAAAGAAAATTTCGTCCACATCAAAGCATTTCTCATACATCAGTGAAAGGTTAAGGATATATTACAAGGTATGAACAGAGTACATTAAAAGCAAGTTTTGTTTACATTTACAAAATTTATCTCAAAAAGTTTCTCAAGTACTGTCTACAGTCTACTATCTAATCCCCAAGGAGCTTCGGCTTCGGCGTCATTCTTGATCTTCGGTTTCGGCTTCGTCATCCTACATGAATAAGGTTGTTGTAAGTCAAAATCAAGCTTACAAGAAAAAGTAAGCATAAGGTATGGTTTCTTACTGGTTCAAGGTGGCTACGAGCTTCGTCTCCAGCCTTCTCTCGCCCTCCTTTTGTCCATATCATTTTTACAAATCTGTTCGAGATACTTCGGGCAAGATCAGGAATGTCGTCCAGGATTGATGGTGATAAAGTGAAATTTGGCCTATTGACAATCTTCCCATGATCACAGCCAGCCTTCAGGAAAGCTGCAGCAGTCCCTCGAGAAGCCACCCAGGCACAGAAGTCACCATGCCCAGCTATGACTTCGTCGAGCTCGTCAATCTCCCCCTCAATATGTTCGAAGGTCTTCGGTAGATCTTCAGCTGAGGGGGTGAATTTTTCACTGCTGGCTCCAACTGAGTAAAAAATCTTTCTTAATCGTTGAATGCACTTGTTGCTAAATTCCAAGCATTTTTCTTGAAGACTTGTCAGTAGTTTTCTCAAATCTGAATTTTGCTGAGCTTCGGCTTCAAGTTTTGCACTAAGATCTTGTTTTTCTCGTTCGAACTGCTCAGACTGGCGGAGAAGCTTCGTGTTCAGTTCTGATATTTTTGCTTCAGCTTCTGCCAATAAACCTTCGGTTGCCTGGAGCTCAAAGTTCTTTTTCTCGAAAGCATCTGATTGCTCCTTTATTTTGTTTTCCAAATTTCCAATTATAACTTCATGCTTTTTATCTTCAAGATCTTGTTGCATTTGCAAGGCTTTGCTCAACAGCATACTCTACACGAACACAACCTTCGTCAGACATGTTTTTATTAGAAGCAATAAAAGTTAAGGGACAAGTTATTCACCTTGAAGTTGGAGTAAAATAAACTACCAACGACATGTTGTCGCCGGTAGCGGCTGATGTCTGTTTCTAGCTTCGGGAATCCAATACTCTTGGACAGAGTACTGATAACTTTGGCCCCTGTTTGGTCTCGAATACACTCTAATTTCTCATCATCAACGCCTCCGAAGAGGAGTGCCCCAGGTTTGTATCCACAGGATTTGGCATACTCTTTAAGCTCTTCTATTTCAGCTTTTGATAGATGTTCTCCAACTAAGTTTTGGAATGCGAAGGCTTCGTTTTCTGAAGCTTCATCAGCAATTTCTTTTCCTTTCTTTGACGCTGCGGTCACGGCCTCTTCGGCAGCAGTGGTAGCTTCTTCTGCAGCCATGTCTAGCAGTATTTGGTCAATATGTTCAATTGTGCTCTCCAAATTCAAATCTTCAGCTGAGGCAGCTTCGGCAGCTGCGGCCTCCGAAGGTGCAATTTCAATATCTGCCCCCTCTGCAGCCGCTCGTGTTTTTTGGGCCGAAGCTCTTGGCGGCATTTTGTCAATTACCTCTGTCACGGTAATGATTCTTTGTTTCTTTGCCTTGATTGTTTTCCTCGATTTCTCGGGCTCCTTGTCCTTCTGAAAAAACTTTGTCAGTTGAGGACCCAGTGGACTTAGCTTCGCAGGTAAGGATTCAGTCATTACCTTCAGAATTTCCTCAACAACAGCAGCAGAAGGTGATGCGGGGGTTTCTTCTGCTTCGGATATTTGTTGCTTCGGAGAAGAAGCTTTCCTTTTCTTCGGAATTTTCTTCTTTATTGGCTCTTTTTCACCTTCATCTAAGGCTTCAGTTACCCTTTTCCTTTTTTGGCCTCCGACACCTTTGTTCAGATTTTCGTAGTCTGGGTATTCGAAACCCAAGGCGTCCAACACTCGATTTAGCCTTCGTTTCGGACGGGTGCCGAAGGCTGCGGTCATCAATTGATCTTCTTTTTTGGAATAATTGCCAAGTATCTCGTTGCACATCACTTCAATCGTATCCAGCCACTCTTGGCAAGGAGTTTTAAAATATTTCTTAAATTTGAAGTAGTAAGGTAAACGTACAAGTTCACCTTTTTTCTTCTCCCCCTTCAGCTTCGGCATTTCCCACTCTTTTACACTAGGAAAAACCTTGAAAGCCAAAAACTCCTGGACCAGGTCCCTTGTACTGATGTGCTCTGCAATTATTTTGAATTCATACATTGCTTTTTGAGTCGGACCCTCTGGTAACATGTGGCACTGGGGGCGGGTTTCTCCGAAGGTTAGTTCAAGTGGACTTTGCACAAGCTTTTCCTTATCGTCATCAACCTTGACATAGAACCATTCCGATTTCCACCCTGCTGCCCATTTGCTTCGGTAGCTGATCACAGGATACTTCGTAGATTTCCGATAAGCAAAATTATAGCAACCAAAATTGTCATGTAATCCATCCTTTCTAGCCTTTGTCTGATAGTGCAGTTCGTGAACTCGGCAAAAGCTGTCCGCAAACGGTTCCACCGCTTGGCTTCGGAGTGCCCAGATATAAACACTAAGCCTAACGATAGCGTTAGGGGTTAGCTGGTGAAAATAGATTCCGAAATTCTTCAATATCTCTGCAATAATCCCATGAAGGGGGAATCTTAATCCAGCCTTTAGGAAGCTCTTAAAAATAACAATCTCATCTTTCTCCGGCTTTGGGGTAGTCTCTTCTCCCCCGAAGCGTAATAGCTTCTTTTGATTTTCAGTAAAATAGCCTGACTTTACCATCTTGGACAGATCAGCCTTCGAAACAGTAGATTTCCCGAAGTCCAAATGGCTGGGTTTGCTTGGCGTAGCAAGGTGATAATCATCTTCGGGGTCAGCTTCCTCAGTATCTTCTTCTGCTTCAGCGATTGCTTGTTCCGCATCATCACTAGGAATCTTTTCCGAAGTCACTAGCCCGGATCGTTGCATGGCTTCGGAGATAGGGACAGTCTCCGAAGCTTCAGTTTCGTCCCCCTCACGCTCAACCCTGGCGGTAGAACGGACTCTGGCCATTAAACTATGAACTTGTGAAACTTTAATACTTTTTTCCTCCGAAGCAGGCTTCAAGATGGAGCTTCGTTCGATTCCGACAAACAAGCTTCGGTGACGGTTAAAAATTTTGGCAGCGAAACAGTGCAAATAGCAGTAAATGCTGTGGTAACTTCACACCTACTCGTCTGTTTATATAGTGCTGCAGGTAAGAAGGCGAAGCGCCAGAAGTTTTACACCAGGCGGACACCCGCTCACACTCGCTGTACGGTGGACCGCAGAGACCGAACAGTAACTCTGCAAGGTGGGGCCGCTACGCGCAGGGAGATTGAATCGTTTCTCGACAACGAGCTCAGGGAAGGTGTTTTTGAGACCTTCGGCGCTCCGAAGCCTAAGAAACTTTTTTCACGGATCAAGCTCGTTACGAAAAACGATCTAGCACCGCGAAAGGGGCTACTGTTGGGTCTATGCTTCGTCGCCGAAGGTCTTATAGAAAGAAGTGGTCCTCGGATGAAGCTGTTTGTATAAGATAGCCGAAGGTTCCTCTTCGTAAAGCTTCGGCATTACAAACCGACTTAAAGATAGAATGACCTTTTAGTCCATAAAGGTCTGAGTCAATGTTGTAAGTTTTTATAAGGGGCATACTTGTAATTCCTCACAGGCTGCGTCCTGTGCCTATAAATAGTGAACAGTATTCCGTTACTGTTCAGGCATTCGATTAATTGCAATCGCATCTCTCGGAATCCAACTCTTTGCCAAGGCAAAGGTATTATTGTATTCAATGATTCATTATATTAAGTAAATACAATGTAATTCATCTATGATATATCTATTCCTTTTTATACCTTTTATTCTATGTCATTTTATAATTTCTACCGAAATTTTATTACGAAGATTTGAGCTTCGTAATTATGCTCTTATCAACCTTCGTCCAAGAAACATTATTCTCAAGAGGATAATGTTTCATAGACGAAGGACATTAACATTTAACATTTTATGTTGCCTTGTTCTTAATTCTAAGCATTTGAGAACAAGTCCCCAACACATCGGGTTTGGTTGAAGTCTCTAGCGACGTTGTATTTGATGAGACTAATGGCTCTCCAAGAGAGCAAGTTGTTGATCTTGATGATGTCGATGAAGAAGACGTTCCAACGGCCGCAATGCGCACCATGGTGATTGGAGATGTGAGGCCACTGGAACAAAAGGAACAAGATCAACCTTCTTCCTCAACGATGGTGCATCCCCCCAACTCAAGAAGATGAACAGGTTCATCAAGAGGAGGCATGTGATCAAGGGGGAGCACAAGATGATCATTTAATGGAGGAAGGAGCACAACCGGCACCACCAACCCAAGTTCGAGCGACGATTCAAAGGAATCATCCCGTCGACCAAATATTGGGTGACATAAGCAAGGGAGTAACTACTCGTTCTAGATTAGTTATTTTTTGTGAGCATTACTCCTTTGTCTCTTCTATTGAGCCTTTCAGGGTAGAAGAGGCCTTGCTAGATCCGGATTGGGTGTTGGCCATGCAAGAGGAGCTCAACAACTTCAAGAGAAATGAAGTTTGGACACTGGTGCCTCGTCCCAAGCAAAACGTTGTGGAAACCAAGTGGGTGTTCCGCAACAAACAAGATGAGCACGGAGTGGTGACAAGGAACAAGGCACGACTTGTGGCAAAAGGTTATGCCCAAGTTGCAGGTTTGGACTTTGAGGAGACTTTTGCTCCAGTGGCTAGGCTAGAGTCAATTCGTATATTGTTAGCCTATGCTACTCACCATTCTTTCAGGTTGTTCCAAATGGATGTGAAGAGCGCTTTCCTCAACGGGGCAATCAAGGAGGAGGTGTACGTGGAGCAACCCACTGGCTTTGAGGATGAACGGTACCCCGACCACGTGTGTAAGCTCTCTAAGGCGCTCTATGGACTTAAGCAAGCCCCAAGAGCATGGTATGAATGCCTTAGAGACTTTTTAATTGCTAATGCTTTCAAAGTTGGGAAAGCCGATCCAACTCTTTTACTAAGACTTGTGATGGTGATCTTTTTGTGTGCCAAATTTATGTCGATGACATAATATTTGGTTCTACTAACCAAAAGTCTTGTGAAGAGTTTAGCAGGGTGATGACTCAAAAGTTTGAGATGTCGATGATGGGCGAGTTAAGCTATTTTCTTGGGTTTCAAGTAAAGCAACTCAAGGATGGGACCTTCATCTCCCAAACGAAGTACACGCAAGACTTGATCAAGCGGTTTGGGATGAAGGACGCCAAGCCCGCAAAGACTCCAATGGGAACCGAAGGACACACCGACCTCAACAAGGGAGGTAAGTCCGTTGATCAAAAGGCATACCGGTCTATGATAGGGTCCTTACTTTATTTATGTGCTAGTAGGCCGGATATTATGCTTAGCGTATGCATGTGTGCTAGATTTCAATCCGATCCAAGGGAGTGTCACTTAGTGGCCGTGAAGCGGATTCTTAGATATTTAGTCGCTACGCCTTGCTTCGGGATCTGGTATCCAAAGGGGTCTACCTTTGACTTAATTGGATATTCAGACTCCGATTATGCTGGATGTAAGGTCGATAGGAAGAGTACATCGGGGACGTGCCAATTCTTAGGAAGGTCCCTGGTGTCGTGGAGTTCTAAGAAACAAACTTACGTTGCCCTATCCACCGCTGAGGCCGAGTATGTTGCCGCAGGACAGTGTTGCGCGCAACTACTTTGGATGAGGCAAACCCTCAGGGACTTTGGCTACAATCTGAGCAAAGTCCCACTCCTATGTGATAATGAGAGTGCTATCCGCATGGCGGATAATCCTGTTGAACACAGCCGCACGAAGCACATTGACATCCGGCATCACTTTTTGAGAGACCACCAGCAAAAGGGGGATATCGAAGTGTTTTATGTTAGCACCGAGAACCAGCTAGCCGATATCTTTACCAAGCCTCTAGATGAGTCGACCTTTTGCAAGCTGCGTAGTGAGCTAAATGTATTAGATTCGTGGAACTTGGATTGATTTATAGCATACATGTGTTTTATGCCTTGATCATGTTCCTTAATGCATTTTGTTGTTTATTTATGGTGCTCAAGTTGTACAAGCACTCCCCGGACCTCACAAGTCCATTTGCAAGTGATGCACACATTTGGGGGGAAGATGTGCTACAACTTGACCCTTTGAGACTAACTGTGTGCTTGAGTTTGCTTAATTTAGTCCCAAAGGAGGGTTGAAAGGAAAAAGGTGGACTTGGACCATGCAAGACTTCCACTGCACTCCGATGAGAGAGTAACTCACTCCAAGTTCATCTATGTACTCTTATTGCCTTTTTTACTCTTAGTTGAAGATTTTGGTGAGGCAATAGGGTTAAAGGGCCAAAATTGATCCCGTTTTGGTGCTTGATGCCAAAGGGGGAGAAAATAAGGCCAAAGCAAGAAATGGATCAGCTACCACTTGAGAATTTTGAAAATAGTAGAGTTAGGACTTTTGGTTTGTCAAAAATCTCTTATTGTCTCTTTTGTCAAAAGTTGGCCTCTTGTGGGGAGAATGGTTGATTATGGGAAAAGGGGGAGTTTTTGAAATCATTGATCAATTTCTCTTGGAACAACTCTCTTTATGTCTCAACAAGTGTGTTTGACTTAGAGATAGGAATTTGAGGTTGATTTGCAAAAACAAAACCAAGTGGTGGCAAAGGATAATCCAAATATGCCAAATTTGAATCAAAACAAATTTGAGTTTTCATTTGCATTGATGTTGCACTTCTTTTAGTTGCTTTTTATTGTGTTGGCATAAATCACCAAAAAGGGGGAGATTGAAAGGGAAATGTGCCCTTGGGCCATTTCTAAGTATTTTGGTGATTAAGTGTCCAACACAAATGCCTAAGTGTTAAATTGTGCCAAGGACTCAAGAAGTGCAAATCAAGATTAAAGGTATGTTTCTAGACTTAGTACACTGTTTTTTAAGACTAATGTATTGTGTCTAAGTGCTAGAAACAGGAGAAACAATTTTTGGAGAAGTTGGCTGTGTACAGCCAAAAGGCTGCTCGGTCTGGGTGCACCGGACAGTGTCCGGTGCGCCAGGCTGGCGGCTGTCAACTGGCTGCTCTCGGGACTTCGACGGTGGTGCACCGGACTGTCCGGTGAGCCAACAGTCGGCTGGGCCAACGGTCGGCCGCAGAATCCGCGCACGACGCGTGGCTAGAGCCAACGATCAGAAGAGGCGCCGGACTGTCCGGTGTGCACCGGACAGTGTCCAGTGCGCCAACGGCCGGCTTCGCCAAAGAAGGAAAGAAATACGCACCGGACAGTGTCCGGTGGCGCACCGGACTGTCCGGTGCGCCAGGCGACAGAAGCCAAGAATTGCCTTCTTGAAATGCTCTCAACGGCTCCTAGCTGCCTTGGGGCTATAAAAGGGACCCTAGGCGCATGGAGGAGAACACCAAGCATTCCTTGAGCATTGTTGATCACTCACACTTCATTCTTGCACACTTGTTCGGCATTCTTAGTGATTTGAGCTCCATTCTAGTGAGAACCTTGTGATACTCTTTTGAGCTCAAGTCTTGATCTTGTGTGTGCGTATTTGCTGTGGATTTGAGTGTGTTGCTTCCCTCCCTTACTCTAGTGCTTCATTGTGATTCTTATTGTAAGGGCGAGAGACTCCAAGTTGTGGAGATTCCTCGCAAACGGGAAAGAGTAAAGTAAAGAAGAACACCGTGGTATTCAAGTTGATCATTGGATCACTTGAGAGGAGTTGAGTGCAACTCTCGTCCGTTGGGACGCCACAATGTGGAGTAGGCAAGTTTTGTACTTGGCCGAACCACGGGATAAATCCTCGTGTCTCTTGTGCTTGTCCTCATTGTGTCTATTGTGCTTCACAAGAGCTCTCCTCTCTACTCACTTGATTTCATTTGTCTAACTCTTAATCAAGTTTGTGGTGTTAAGTTTTAAGTTTTACAGGATCACCTATTCACCCCCCTCTAGGTGCTCTCAGATGTACAATTATATTCGATGAGTGACTCTTGCTAATATATTTGAACTAAGAGTTATATCTTTGCTACTTTCTGTGTACCTACTCACTTCCACTTGCATATAAGAGAGTTCACGCATTTGTAGATGATGTCATGCTCGCGATAGTGGTGCCGCTCGCCGCGCTCGCGCTTCAGCTCCCTCACCATCTCCTCTTCCTTGATATGGCATCGCTCCGAGCAGCTCCGACTCATCCGCTCTCATTCCACCTCCCTCTCTCTCTGAACTAGTGCCTTTCCCCCTCTCTTTCTCCTGTTGTCTTCCTTCACTGTCTCTATCCTTCCCATGGCTATCGCGGATCCTCTTCTTCTCCTTCCCATCATCCCTATCATGGTTAGCTTCATGGCGTAGGTGGACTTGTGCTCCACCACCTCTTTGTCCAGCGCAAGCCTCGTGGGCGCTCAGGAGGCAGGCCGCGAAGAGCGCGTGGCAAATGTGCATGGGAGGGACGGGAGTAGAGCCGACAGTAGGGCTAGGAGCATGCAGGACGGGCGAAGGTTTCCATTGAGCCAGGAGAGCGCGAACACGATGAGCGACAAGTCGTCGAGGGCGTGCCACCAGGCTAGGGACTCCACTAGGCATATGTGCGTCTAGGCGAGAGTTGCGCTCGCGGAGGTGGGCGAAGTCGACGGATGGGAACTAAAGAATAAGATGAACCTAATAAACCTAATTATTTCATGATTCATTCATCGTTGCTGAGTGGTGATCCTTTATACTTTTTTATCATGAACATCTGTATATATGAGACATTTTCATGCCAATCCTTGACTATTGACCGTTTTCAATCATGATTGCTTTTTTTACTTTCCTGTTCAACACTTAGCAAGCTGATTAGTCCTGTTATTATTCAAATCACCAAAACCCACTTGTAGTTTTGCACGACTATACAGACGATCTGATGTAAACAACCTTAATGCATATACAACCTAGATACTATAATACAATTCTTCAAGCACTAGATACACTTAAAAAGATCATTCATATGATTCAATGTATGTAGGCTTTATATTTTTTTTCAGTAGAACTCCTGAAGACACAAAACTCATTTATATGCTGGATGAAATCGTATCTTAGACTCAGAGAAACGTGCTAAAAATATTCATTCATTAAGGTATGTCTCCTATATTTTTTACACTTATGACGTAAAATATATATGTCATTTGTGTGGGTTAGTACATTCCACACCCTTCGAATCTCGGTCAACTCGTTGACCCGCGAGAACCTAACATCTGCCAACAATCCAACATCTCGCAGTCGCGTTCGCTGCTCCTCGGTCCTCAGCCCTCACACGCCGCCCGCCCGCGACGAAGCCCGCATAGCCGCCGCCGAGCGCCGGAGTTGCCACCTACCGCGCGCCCATCTGCCGCCGATGCTGCGCACTCATCTGCTACCCGAGGCTTGGCGGCGGCCACTGCCCCAGGAGGCAGGAGCGCGACACCAAAGTCCGCGCATTTCCTTCCACCGAGCCGCACCAAGATCCGGGATCCAAGGTGGCCAAGTTCGTTGCGGCGGCCCTGAACTTCGATGGCTGTCCTCGTCACGGAATTCGTCCTCAGATTCACAGGTCAGTCCAGCGAATGAACCCATCTCGGGGTATCTGTATCTGCCAGCCATGGAAGCTTGAATCTGGTGATCACAACGGTGGAAGCTTCAATCCATGCTTGTTACTGTGAAAGTTCCCAGGGGACATATACCGTGTCTTTTCAGGAGCGGTCGTCAAGCCTTTATTTATCCTGATTTAGCGATTTACCGTGTCAATTTGTAAAGCGGTTCAGTTTTATTTCCAAACTTTTGTGTGGATCCACTCACGAGAAATAGAAACATTTCAACTAGCTGTGGATATTAAAGGAGAAACTTTCATCTCAAAATGAGTCTGTAGGTTCAACTTGTCGATTTGTCAGAACATCTGTTCCCTGTGCCAATACAATCAACTGGACTGCTATAAGAGCTGTTCCTGTATGCAGCAGTGCCCTTGTCTCATGTTTTCAGTATCTCACTAGGATTAGTCAGGTATAATGGTGGATTTAGTTACCAAATCTTTTCTGTGTTAATTTGTTCAGAGCTAGCTGTATTCATGTGCAGTTTTTGTGGTCTTTGTTCTTTAAATCTGAATTTAGCAAAGTATTGTTTTCACTATTGTGTTATCTGAACATCAACTATACATATTGCTTGTGGTTCAAGTTACTCAAATACTTTAGTAGCGTGTGTTTTGTCTGAATCCTATGGAGTCCAATCATTTTTTTGTACAATTGTGCTCTATATTTTATTTGGCTTATCTGTGCTGCGGTAAGAGTATTCGGAACTGTCATGTGTCATTAGTTTGCTCTGTTTATCTGTGTTATATTTAAGTATATGATATTATTCAACTAGATTCCTAAGTCTAAAAATACAGCTATGCTTATTTGGTGGTCTGAGTTTAGGGAACCACAGTTTTGTTTATTATTATGGTATTACATTTGTTCGCTCTGTTTCTGAAATGAACATGTGCCTAGGGTTCTGAATAACTTTGATTAATACCTAAGAGTGTATTTTTGGTGTGTATTCCCTCCGTTTCAAAATAGTAGTCCTTTTAGCTCTTGTTTTTTTATGTCTATATTCAAATGGATGAAGATGAATCTAGACACATATAAAACACATACAACAAGGATTGTATGAATCTAACAAATCTGTAAAACGAATTTTATTTTGGGACAGAGGGAGTATTACATTACTGAAGTTAAGTTTAGACTCTGAGCTTTTCAACTGTTGTTGTCATGAGTGCCTTAATACCTATCAAAGCTTCCCTGCAAATATGTTGTTTGATCATGCTATTGGATGCTGCTTCAATCCAAATATTATCTTTGCAAAACACTGCTTTAGCTTAATTACCTGTAGATGTTGTCTCAGTTAAGCTAACATCGATTACATGAGTTCGAAGCTAAGCCAAATGTTAGATCTCATGCACTTCATGTTTGGAGTTTTATCAATTATTTTAGGTGCCAGTATCTTTCATCACATAATAAAAGCGAAAAGGGCGTATTTGTCATGAAAACAAGATTTGTTGAACTCTGTAGCTTCCATTCAAATAGCTTAGTTCTCTTCCTTTTTGTAGAAGCATTTTTTTCCTAGCAAAAAAGATCCGGCATGTTTACCTAGTACCTACCCTTCTTATGTTCTTCCTCTTGTACTCCTAATATCTGTGGTTAATATTTCCTCTCACGCCATTGCTGCTGTATTGCCCCCTGCAGCCATGGACTACAATGTGCGTGAATGCAGACTATACCACTCCTGCTGATTCTGTCGCCACCTCGGAGCAAGCAGGTGGTGAAGCTGAGGCCACCTTAGAAACAGGTGGTGAAGCTGCAGCCACCTTGGAGCAAACAGGTGGCGAAACCGAAGAGCCAACAATTGTAGCACCTGCTAATGAATATACAGAGCAGGAGGCTGCTCCTCAGCAGAAGTGTGCAAAGATACACGACTTTTGCCTAGGGATACCTTTTGGTATGATTCCAGCTTTGCAGCTAGCAAACTTTTTGGTGAATACAATTAAGTAGAAGTTTTTTTTATTGCTTCGGTACTACTGATATAGCAGCGTGGTTTGTTTCTATGTCTTCTCTCTTTCCAACCCCCCCCCCCCCCCCCCCCCCCCCCGACTAAATCTTTAGATAGGGGTTTAGGGAGCTTCTAAGCATTTTATCAATATCTCAACCTTTTTTAGAGCTTCTCAGTTTCTCCAATACTATGCTATCCATTCAACATTCTCTCTAAAGTATCAGGAGAAAAAAAAACCCTAAAGTTACAAATTTTCTCGTTCAGGTGGACTTTTACTCTCCATGGGCCTTATTGGATTTCTCTTCTGGAGGAGCCCTGCGAGTCTTACCTTTGGCGTTGCACCTGGCCTTGCCATATTGGCCCTGGCTGTACTTAGCCTCAATGTCTGGAGGAGCGGGAAGTCCAGCTTACCGTTCATACTGGCGCAAGCAGGTAGTTTTGTTTTCTGCAACATACCGTCTTGGCAGGTTTTGTTGGAGCAGGGCTGGGAGTTTGGATGCAGGCTGATATTCTCTGGATCTCATTAAAGTGCATTCTGAACAGGCAAACTATAGTGTCTGTAAATGTTTGGCCCTGTTAACCAGCTGTCGTAAGCTGAACTGAAATTCTGCACATGGATGGAACCTATGATAATTAATATGCTATGCTACGCTCGTTATTTGCAGGCATTGCCGCTGCCGTAGCATGGAAGCACGGCCAGGCGTACACCACTGTAAGTCAGACTGTAATTCGTTTTATCGAGGACCACTTGGGCTAGCTTTCTGATCAACCTTTACTCTTTTCCTCACAGACGAGGAAGCTGCTTCCGTGGGGATTCTACGTCGCGCTGAGGTGCTCCTTTATTTCCTGTATTTTTTTTCTCTTTTGGAAAATCCACTACTATAATCTTTGTCAAAGTTATATATGTTAATATCTCGTTTCTCATATCATGCTTCACTGCGCTTCTGTCAATCTCTTAATCCTATCAGTGCCGCAATGATCTGCTTCTACTCCTACGTTCTTCTTGCCGGAGGGAATCCGCCTCCTAAGAAGGCGAAGGCGAAGGCGAAGGCTGCTGCTTGATTTGATGTTGAAGGCATTCACCGGAGCGTCTCATAATTGCACTACCTTCCTCTGGTAAATAGGGTTGTGGTATGGCCTCTGTTTACTTAGTAAAAGACTGAGGAGATAAGACTGTCCCCCCTATGCTGCATAACTGTTGTTGTTTCCTTTAAATATACATCAATAAGGGCTGGGTTGGTTCCATTCCATCCCACTACCCATCTCATTTATGGTGGTAAATAGGGTTGCCCTTTTTTTGGCTTTGGTTTGAAGTGTTTGACGAGATTTTGTAAATTTCCTTTTTAGAGAGAAGCACATTCTGCCACAAGAGGCTCAACATGCTATTGCAATTCGATATGGGCTGCTATGATTTTCCTTGTGGGTATGAGGGGCGAGGGCTCAAGCCCAGCTCATGGTTGGCACCGGTGATGCTTTATGGTGTGAGAGATGTCACTGAATAACCACCCACCGCAGTCCACCTTGACGGCGTACGCATGGCATGACAGTTCCTTCTTGGCATAGGACTTCGCTTACGCTAAGCATGGTGACAGTTACGTCCCTACAATATCATGTCCGTCCTTCAAGGCATCGTCAAATAGTCTGTTGTGGCCAGCGAATTGCAAGGTGATACCATAACGGTGCACCGGTACAATGCCCGTTGAGAACGACATATAAATTATTTAATAAAACGTTAGAGCACAACGATTACATGAAAACAAATCACACATATGTTATCTCGACCTCTCGTAGCTTTCTCTAGACACCGGCGTAGCTTTCTCTAGACACCGGCGAGGTTGCCGACGCGCGCAAGATCGTGAATGATCTCGACTTTCACCGACCGAGGCCTCGGGCCCCGGTTCTGGCTCCCAAGCATCTCTCTCCCCCCTCCTATGAACCTTTCCCTCCATGTGAGCGTTCTCTAGCCTATGAGCAGGTTGGAGGCTCCCCCCCTCCTATGAACCTTTCCCTCCATGTGAGCGTTCTCTAGCCTATGAGCAGGTTGGAGGCGCTTGTTGACGGGAAAGGTAAAGGTGGCGCCGCGGTGGGGCGCGAAGGTGGATGGCGACTTGAAGGTTAGCAGGATGGCCTGCTCGACGTTCTCTCTTGTGGTGCGGAAGAATTTAGGTGAGAAAGGCGGAGAGGTGAAATTGATAGAAAGTTTTTGGGGCTAATATAAACGCTCGTGTTGATTGTATGGTTGATTGCGCATGCAAGAGATAAAGACTTGTCTTATTTGGTTGTTAGGAGAGATGTAAAACATAAGACTTATCTTATCGGGTTGTTAGACGAGATGTTGAGGAGAAAATAGAGGGGGAGGGGAACAATCGTGCTCTTCGCGTGTGACGCAACACGATAGTCAAAACTAGTGCTTTAAAGTATAGATAGAGATAGAGATAATCATTGTCTAATGTTGCATCTTTGTCTTATGTTCACCTTTGTGCTAACAACTTGTTTTTTTCTCGAAAACGCTGGAGAGCCCTCATCGGCAATATTTTGTAGCTCCACCGAAACGTCCGGTGCAACTTTGTCATAGACGCAAACATTTCAATGCTTTCAAATCTCCCAAGCTACAAAATAACGAGAGTGTTGAGACCCTTCTGTAGTTCCTTTGGCGTCAACCTATAGAACTACTCCACCACTTCATAAAGCTGCCATTCCCGGCTTGTTACCTGGTCATGCTACAACTTCACCCTTGAGCTTGGGTGTGTTCTTATCCACGGTTATGCCACATCTCGCCGGCTTGCCCCTTGTGCTAGGGTGTGGTTAGCTGTGAGGCTTATTTTAGCTAGGTATATTATTGTTGTTTTAGCCTTTTTTCTGGATTAATTGAGCGATGTAGGGTTTGCCTTGTTTTTAAGCATTTTAACCTTGCATTTTTCAACCTACCAACAATAATAAATTAATTTCCAACAATTTTAGTGAGCGTTTACTAGATAATAATTTGATAAACATCTGTTATCCTTCAACTAGAAATCGATGTATCATATGCAGTAGATTAGAGGGGTAACACATGACATAGGGTTTCCTACGTTTATAGATAGATATATATATTGTTTCAGACATGAGTTTCATATGGATTGAGATGAAAACGAACATACTCTTGCTGAATAAGACAATAAAAAAATATATTCCACCATAACAGTACACAGTACATTATTCTGCTAAGTCCTGACGACGAAACTGATGAAAGGTTCAAACACCGTGACAAAAAAATGTGGTAAAATACAGCAGGCACTGCCAGTTCAGAACACCATCGATTTAGTAACAAACAGATACTAATAATTAAATAGCAGCTAATAAGATTCACCAAGACACTCCAGTGCTCCGACGTTATTTAGCGAACCATCGCATCAGGTCATGAGCGCAGCTCCAATTGCAAGCAACAGTACAAACCCAGCCGTCGCTGGCGCGTCCGAGCTTGCTGTCGAGGAGGAGGAGGAGGAGGCGCCGGGCACAACCGTCGGCCTCGTCTGCCCCTGGCTGACCGGCGCCGCGGCCGTGGGCGTGGCCGGCGCCGGTGCTTCGTCAGGCTCCGGCGCTGCCGCCGCCGTCGCTGGTGGTGCTGCCAGTTTGAAGGTAATAACCATGCATGAATGGCGTTCATCAGTAACATTTCCACACATACACATCAGAGAGAGAGGTTAGTTCTGACAAGGTAAAAGGTAGCTAGGTTCTTACGCAACGGGGCCGTGGACAGAGAGGGCGCAGGCGCATCTGCGACGGGGCCTGGAGCTGGGCTCTGAGCTGAGGACGCGTCTGCAGGCAACAAGATCATCATCGTCATATCATCACAGGATTATTGATACGATATAATTCTGCAGTAATGCATGGACTGGATGGTAGCTAGCTAGCTAGTCGTTCGGTGATCCACACCCACCTCGGCACTGCAGCTGGAGAGAGGTGGAGTTGCACGCCCTGGGCAGCCGGACGGCGAGCGTCCGGTTGACGGGCACGCCGACGGAGACGCTGCCGGTGAGGATGAGGCACGCGCAGCCGGTGCTGGCCCTCATCAGCGCCCCCAGCGACCGGCAGCAGTCGTCGGTCGGGGAGGCGCTGCCGTTGGTGATGAAGTTGAGGCACGGCGTGAAGCTGGTGACCAGCGACGCCGTGCACGACATGGCGCCCCCAACGACGCCGCCGGGGCCGGGCTGCCCGGACGCCGGCGCCGGCGCGGCCACCACCAGCAGCGTCGCCACCACCGCGGCCAAGGCGAGCAGCATCGGCCTACTCCTCGTCGTCGTCGCCATCATGCGCGCGCTCGATCTGCTAGCTAGCTCTCTCGATCACACACACTCGACTTGGAGCTAGGGAAATTAAGAAAAAAGGCTTTAATTTGGAAAACAAGGAGCCTGGCTATAGCTGGCTGTGATGCGATGCGTTGCGTTGTTGCAGATGTGCTCGCTCGTGTTCTATATATATACAGTGAGAAAAAGAGGAGCATGACGCATGATCAGAATAATGCGGTTTGCGTTGGTTCGTCAGAAAGTTGGTCATGGTAGCATAACTACCGTAACTAATAAATCTTTTTATCTTCTCTCGCGCGCATTAGTCAAAAGTGATACTAGCGTAGCGTAGCTGCAGGATGAAAGGATCGGAGGCGCGCGGACCAGATCATCAGGTAGGAAGGGTTCGTCACCAAATAAATGATTTCTTAAATCTGGTTTCCCCCACGCAAAAACAAGCTAGCTAGCTAGCCAATTTCCATTTTGTTAGGTACGTACGTGGACACCTGTGTTGTGAACGCTGAGTTTCTTCCTGTTGTGTCAACATCCATGCAGCATGGGCTGATAAGTTAATTCTGCACCTATCTTCATCTACCATTAACCATTTGATGGGCAACACAATTATATATGTACAATATTCTTGCATTGGGTCCAACTATATAGATTTATCTCTTTTCAAAAAAATTTGCCTATGTTTCCTCCACAATGTACTACTGCAGAAATAGTTCTTATGGACATATATTTTTTTTAAGTAGCATCAGAAGAAGTACAGTAGGTTGCAAACCGTTTCTTAATTAAGTTTTCAAGGGAGCTAAGCTTATGTTGTAAACCATTCTAAAAAATATATATTTTTAACGACTAGCCTAAAAAAGACGTGGAATATAAGAGCGAGCAATAATTATTTTTATTTAATTGTGATAACCAGTATTTTTGGACTCGAGGCATATATATAGCTCTGATACCATATTAAGTTCTAAGCATCAACCAATTTAACACAAAAGTTTAAGCTGACGAGAGGAGATGGACAATTCACCTATATTATACTCTACACCAAGGAGAAACCGAGCGGACGAATTGAGTATACTGATGCGATATGATATATGAAGACGCTAAGCAGCCTTCATATTCCTTTGGTCTTATTATGATATGGCTTGTTTTTGCCATGCATGCATATGTGCCAGCCCAGCTTCACGTACAGGGTGGACAGTACTAGTGGTCCTTGCTGCAGCATCGACGATCGATCGAGAGGAGCCATTGCAGTCGGCGGTGTCGCTAGCCGCCGAGCTCATCATCGGCGGCGGCAGGGTAGTGCAGCAGGGTCTGCGTGCACAACAGCCTTGGCGCCGCCAAGGAACCTCTCCATGGCGTCGATGACGTGCCGTCCATGCGCGTACCTCGCCAGGCTCGCCGCGTTGCTACTTGCCACCTCCAGCAGCAACCTCACCTGCCGCTCCTCCGCCGTCACCACCATCTTCTGGATCACAAAGTTCGCGTACGGGTTGATCATCATGTCCTGCACGTACGTACGTACACAGAACACATTCACAAACAATACACTATGGCGTGAGTGAGTGGAATCAAACAAAGGAAAATCTGTCACAGCGCGTGCAATGCAAGCCACCACGTACTAACCACGAGATGGTCCAAGTGCTGCTGCTGGCCGCCGCCGCCGCCGGCGACGATCTCGTCGGCGATGAGCCGGCGGTCCTCCTGGCTCCCGAACGCCAGGCACTTCTCCACCACGTTGGAGGCGAACTTGTGGTAGCTCATGCCGACGACGCGGCCGGCGAACCTCCTGACCATCGCGGACCGCATGGCGCCGCCTCCGTGCTCCACCAGCTGCTGCACCACGTAGTTGCCGAACCTGTCCGCCGCCAGCTTGTTCACGTTCTCCATGATCTCCGCCGTCAGCGCGTGGTAGATCTCGTGGTCTTTGCAGCGGGCCAGCACTTTCTGGGAGTCGTCAAGTTTTGAAGGATCAGATGAGACACCGACGACGACGACACATCGTCGATGCAGATGCAGCGCGAGAGCAAAAACCTGGATGACGTGGCAGCCGAAGGGATGGGTGGACAGCGCCTTGGCCCGGCCGTAGAAGCTTCGGAGGATGGAGTGGATGTCCTTGGACGGCAGGCACTCGACGCACTTCTGGACGACGTGGTTCGCGAACTGGTCGCGGACACACCTCAGCACTTTGCTGCCGAGCTCCTTGGCCATCGCCACCTTCTGGTCGTGCTCCCCTACGTCGAAAGACTGAGACGACGACAGAGAGACAGCCAAAAAAAAAAGAACAGATCAACAGCCAAATGACGATGAGCGAGAGCTCTCGGTGACGAACTTCATTTCTGATGAATCGATCTGAAATACTAGCTAGTGACCTTCTGTACCACCCGGCAGCTGTACTTGTCAAGGCTTAGGGGCAACAAATGGCCGATCAGATTACTGATGACCCCTCGCTTGCAGGACCTCGGCCCATGCTCAAGAATCTGCATGTGCATGCAGGTGCGAGACAAAAATCAAACAGAGGTAAACCGATTGGTAATTTCTAACATATATATGTATATACTGGATCAGCAGCGAGAAACTTTAGTATATATTAACCTTCTGGATGGCATGGTTTCCAAACATGTCGACGGCAAGCGTGCGCACGCAGGGCATGATCTCCTTGTAAACCATGGCGATCTCCTCCGGCGCTGCCGCCTCAAGCGCCTGCTGCACGAAGCGGCTCCCGTTGCGATCGGCACTGCATTGCATGCATGCACGCGTTTCCAGAGTTACAGTAACTGAAGTATATATATATATATATTAAGCGTCTGCTGACAGTAAGCAGTCATGCACACCAGAAAGCTGCGACTTTGCCCTTGATGTCCACGAGCCGCAAGGCGGGGCTCATGCTCATCGCCACCACCGGAGCCGCCAGAGCTTCCTCCTCCTCCCGGTGAACGGAAGGAACAACGCCGCCGCCATGATGGTCGTTGAATCCTCTGCAGGCGCCATGATGCTGCCGAGAGGAGGCATCAGCAGAGCGAGCAATTGCTTGCTGCCGAATGGCCGTAGTAGTGTCTGGCTGATCTGCTGGGTCGTTGTTGTTCCTGTTGTTCACGTAATAATGCGCCACCAGAGCATCGCCAGCACAGTGGTTCTTGAGATCCTGGATTGCCTGCTGGAGGAGCCGCCTGGAACTGGCCACCGTAGGGTCGATGCACACGCGGAAGTACGCCACGTGGACCCCCATCAGATGGTTGTATCTCTTCACGGCGTCCTGCTGCTCCTGGCTCAGCACCGGCGGCAGCAGCGCGTCTTCTCCGAGCTCTTGCTCAAAGTTCCCTAGGGCTAGGGCACCTGGAAGTGAAACCTGGGCGGCAGGGACGTGGACGAGGTTTTCAGCAGCTGTCCTCGCTCGGCCCTGCTGAACACTCAGGGCAGTTGCATCCTGTGCACCCATTGTTGCCAGTTGAGAGGAGGGATCGGCGACGGTGACGCCGCCTCCAGGATAAAATGCTGGTAGTTGTTGTCGCCAGCTGGCCTGAGAGGAGGAAACAGCAATGGTTCAGTACCATCACAGTACATGTAACAAGAAACCGAGTCTTGATGCCTAGCATCATGCATACTTGCTATATAGTAGTATATATTATCATTCTCACTGCATGCACAGTGTGAGTCATATCCAGTATTATTGAATCAAAGGCAATTCTCAAAGGAAAACTCCAACTTTGTAAAGTAGACCAACAGTTCTCATAATAATATAGAACAACAAAGTTAAATCCCAGCTTCTTTTTTTTCTCAATCACAGAGTTATGTCATGCAAAGCAAAACAGAATGCCATACACATACAGTTTTTTTTCTCTCCAAAAATAGTACTTTTTCTTATGAGGAAATATCGTTTTTCATAAACTCCTAGCATTAATAGAGTAAAGATCTGCACCTAAACTCTGCGCATTACATCACAGGGCAATGAAAAAAAATACCTGTAATGAAACCATCAGTTTGGAAACATTAAGGGGCTTAACCAGATATATAGAGTTAGATCTCTATAGCGACTAGGCCGGGGCTAGGTTACCTCATCTACCAAGCTATATCTAACATCCTCATATGCTAGCAAAACATTAAGCGATATACCGAACCTAGATCTTAGACCACCATAAATGAATCCTTCAGTGTAGACTGCTGGAATCGATACATCCACCTACACTTTTTTTTGTAGTTGCGTACTATTTCTAGAGCATCCTAAGGAAAGATCCTTTCCCTACAACCATATAGTGGGATTAAATATTACCTCTATATATGATGAAAAGTATAGTCTCCACGATCCGTTATTTGTTCCCAACAAACAAGACAATAAGCAATCACCCATATGTAAGTATAAATTCCTTCAAATTCCGAGTTTCGGCCTTGCGGAGGATAGTGTAATAGGTAGTGATTTACCTCGTGGAATCATTAAAGATGCCTTGGTGTTAAGTCGTGCAAAGATGAAGACATCTTGGTTGTATCCGAGACCAAAAATTTGGTGGAGAGACACTAGTAGATTGGGGGAGTACGTGTGTTGCGGCGGTGAAGCCCGAGACGGGAAGGGGAGTGATTCATGAATGGGAATGGACCCGGTTTATATAGAAAAACCCTAGCCATAGCGCATTGTTGCGTTGGGCCGAACATATTTTGTCTTAGCTTGGGCTAAAAATTTCTACTTGTTGGGCCTACCATATACTAAAATAATGTTGACCCAAAGTAAATTTTGCCATGGGACAACCTTGGACAAGCAGTAGTATAGGATAGCTTGAAGAATCATTAGGTTGATGGTCCATGGGACGTTTGAAAAACACTAGGTACTATAAGAAAAAGGACAATCATCAATTGCGCATGTTCTTTTCTTTTCAATAGGCATCCTCCAAGCCCTACACTTAATTAATGTCCTATATTGATGTGAGCATTCAATCAAGGTTCTCTCATGCTTGCTCCTTTTTATCAAAATTGTCTTTTACAACTGATCCTTATTAGGAAGAGTGATAACCACCCCCTTGAAATAAGCATAGAAACGTACAATATTGAATCAACTATAGGACTTCTATACTAACATATGAGTTATAAGTGTGTGAACCAAACCCTTTGGACTTCAAAATGTGTCAAGGAACCACTTCAATAAAAGAGACATGGGTACCATAAATCATGGATTGATTTAGAGCAGGGGCGAAGCCAGACAACAAAGGCATTGGGGTCAGCTCCATTGTGAAAGGAAAATGTGTCCTTGGGTATTTCTAGCTGTTTTGGTGATTAAATGTCCAACACATTACTATGAACTAACGTCTCCTCATATCAGTATGAGCACATGTGATTGTAAAGCAAATTGAGAAATATAAGAAAATTGCATTTTTGGAGCATATTGCAAATCCTATTGCATTGAAGGAACAAATGTATGATTATAACACTTAGTCAATTGTTTTAGTTGCTAACTATGTTCATCTAAGTGCTAGGAAACTCCTCAAATCGAGCCAATTTCAAGAAAAGATGTTTGGCTAAGTTTGGTCAAACTTGGGCCAGTCTAGGCCTCGTCGGACTGTCCAGCCAGCCAAACTAGTCGCTCTTGGGTTTGGCGAGGACTTCGCCGACTATAATTCACCGGACTGTCCGGGGTGTTAGCCGGGCGTCTGCGACAACGGTCGGCCGCGCAATCGGCGCCGGTCACGCCAGCTTGGCCAACGGTCACCAGACTGCACCGGACTGTCCGGTGTGCCAAGTGATCAACAATGTCTAATGGTCGGCAACGGTCAACTTCGTCAGGGAAGGAAACAAATCGGCGACTGTGCAGTGTCCGGTGCACCCGCGGGCAAAAGACAACCAGAGCTTTCCAAATGAAGAACAAATGGCTCATAGGTCCCTTGGGGCTACAAAGGACCCCCTAGGCGCATGGAGTTGTTACCCAAGCACCCCTTGAGCACGTTGTGATTTGTTAGAGAGAGATTTGAGTGCGTTCTTGAGCTGTGACTCTGTCATTTTGATTCGTGCGCTCTCTCTTTTGCTTGTGTGCGTGTTGTTGCTGCGTTATGCTCTTGTGTGTGTCTCTACTCCTCTCCTTACTCCGATTTTGATTGTAATCATTTGTGTAAGGCGTGAAAGACTCTAATTTATGGATATTCCTCACAACGAGATATTGATATAAGGAAGACAATTGTGACACTAAAGTTTGGTCTTTGGATCACTTGAGAGGGGTTGAGTGCAACCCTTGATCAAAGGAGGTCACCACAACGTGGAGTAGGCATTGACCAAACCATGGTAAAAATCGCTGTGTCTCTTGTCTATTTTAATTATTGTGATTAATGTCTTCTCGAGTTCTCTAATAAGTTTAATACTCGTCTTAAAGGAGCAATCAAGTGAAGAGTTCTCATCGCTTCTCTCTTTTTATCCTAACTTGGTTTTAGTTCTCACTAACACGTATTATAAACTAAGGTTGTCTTGTTTAGAGTTAATATTGTAGGGTCACCTATTCACCCTCTCTAGGTGCTCACACATTGACCATCATCTAAATACATTAGTTAAGAATACATTTGTATATGAATTGGCAAATTTTATAGGGTTCAACTTGACTTGGCCTAATGTACCATGCAATGCTAAACAATAACTATGATAGAAAAGGAATGTGCCATTGAATGATCTACTAAAGGGTTGGAATGTGCTACTGGATTATATAGTGCACATTAGTAAGGGTGACAAGTTGAATACTACCATGAATTCGGCCACCAAATCATATGATATGAGTTGAAGGTGGCAACAGATCACCCAGTGCACATCACTATGGGTAGCATTCAACTATAGAGCTTCAACATGTTCTTGACCTTCGGGATCAATAGTAGAACCAACAACACCATCGCCACCCCTTCACGGAGGCATAGTAGTGCGAGCCAGTGAGTTCACTAGAGGTGGACGCTAAATGTTAGTTTCCTTTCGAAGCTACATAAGAAACCATAATAGGGCAATATAATTAAAGTGAACTCTCCCCTTTATTCACCTTCGAGGGGTTCAAAGATGAATATATGAGAGTTTTGATAGGAAAAGCAGATAGCGAAGGTAACAAGTACGAAGTGAAATCATTTCAGCAAGTTGTATGTTAGGCTTGTAAGAAAACAAGCCGCTTCATTATCCTTTACACACGAAGGAGTAACAAGAGATACTACATTACATAGGAGACCTTTAGAATGCTGAACCTTCAAAGATCTCAGTTGTTGACAAGTACACAAGGACGAATGCCTTTTGGAGGTGGTCTTGCACGAAGGTGATACAAACATGGGGTTACAATTGGTTAACCCTATAGCAGTGGCACTAAACACCTATTTGTAGGATCGGCCAGTATACATATTTGTACATAGTTACGGGAGCATGCCTCACCATGTACAAATGACGTACATAGTCGGGAAAGGTATGTACGACTTTTAATATGAGAAATGTTCCATATATCTCTCGTTTTCATCCTTCATGGCCCTTCTCTGTCTGAAGGTAACATCAAGTTCGACAAATGATTATCTTCCCTTCGGTTACTCCTTCGCCGAAGCTAGACGGACGGAGCTTATCATTTTTGCCTAATAGGTATGAACGTTCCACCTGCAACACACTTAGATAACAAGTTTGTTACTTATGTGCCTTGAACAAAGCATTCTCCCCAACACTAGCAAGGGGTCATTGTGTGGGTCCTATTGTCAACAACTCTAATTTTAATGATCTAAAAGCCTATTGGATGGTGTTGTAGGGTTTTGAGTGCCAACATATCACTCATTGCTCACTGCAAAAGCAAGAATCTACCCAACAACTACAACCTTTTTGAGGAAATATATGCCCTTGGATAATCATTTATAGATGGCGACTATTGAAGTTATTGCGAGACTAGAATCACTCCATCCACCAGTCAGACACATATTTGATGACATCCAAAGCATAGTATAAAACTTAGTGTTTATATTTGTGAGAGTTAGTTACAACATGATAGCTTGAGAGTTTGGACTATTGTGTCCTTATAATCTTAGTGAGATAGAGCACTTGACTTCATGGTGATCTTCCGGCGACATCAACCCACCGAGCTTGGTGTGGACCAACATGAACTTTGTGTAGGAGAGCCCATCCTTAGTGGAGAAGCTCCATATTAGACTGCACCAAGGTAGCCAAGAGAGCCAGTTCATGGTGGTGAGCCTTTGTGGCTTGCGTCGCTTGCCTTATGTTAGCAAACCTTTGTTAAACTCAACACGTAGATCAAGGAATGGCTTGGTGAAGCTTCAACATAAAATAAGGGATGTTTTTTTGGCAAACGATGCCATAGTACAAATCCTCATTTCCATGAGTTTTCCCTTCCTAGACTAGCTTTTTACTTACCATGCTTAAGCATTGTGGTTGATTGTGTAGTTTTTACCTTTCCAACATTAACATGCACTAGATGATATCCATCTCTAGGTTGCAAAATGCTTTAGGGTTTGGGTAAGTAGAGTAGACTAGAAAAAGCCTAAGGTGTACATCATGCTAGTCAGTTTATGATTTTTGCTATTGTACATTATGAAATCTCCAGGTTAAGTTTATAATAGATCAAACTTACCCTCTCCACCTCTTTTATCTAGAACTCAAGCTAGTCCTTTTAGGCATATTAGAGATAAGGCCATCCTTAATAGAATTAATGTATTCTTTGTTGCATCCCCACCACTTTGCCATGCTACAATTCAATCTCTACCTCCTTCATCCCTCTCTTTCGTAATAGCATCATTGTGGTGTCCTCTTCACACCACCTATAGTTTCCTTGGCCTGGGGGATGGGAGAGCTGCCCTCAGACACATAACCTCGTGGCGATGCAATATGGGAAACTGAATAACACAGCTTCCCGGTACTATATTATCTAGTTTTAGGTACCATGAAAATCCTATAAACTAGATCATCTGGATTCCTCGGGATGGAGTATCCGGTTTTAGGTAATCTGGGAAGGAATTCTAGGTTCTATATAGTGTCATCAAATTCTGAACTTATATATAGGGCCAAACCTCCCAGCCTAGAAGGGGCATGGTCGGTTGAGGGAACCCAATTTCAGTTGTACCAAAAGAAAAGGTTACTCACATCGAGATTTGTAAGACACACCATCATTAGCAAAGCAATATCTAGCAAAAAAATAATTGTTGTTCTAAACCAAAGCATATTCCCTTCTGTCCTATCCTATAATATATATAGTGCATTGTAGAGATTTTAGAATTAGGTTAAGAGAGAACACAAGAGATGCATGTACGCTTTATTTCTTAATCAAGCGCTATCATCAACGTGATCAATGGTGATTGATCCATAAATGAGTAGGTAACAATATAATACATGCCAAACTTCTATGATTGCTTAGCACAAAATTGCTTTGCTACCTAGAATTCCTTGAGTTTGTATATATTTTTTGGACGCTCGTATGCGCTTATATTAAGGGTCTGTTTGGATCCTAGGAGCTAGCTAAAGCAAAAGTGACTAAATTTCAGTCACTACAAAAAAACTAAAAAAACTAAAAGTGACTAATTTTGATACTTCTTACCATGTTTTATTACTTTTATCTCTCCTTGTTTTGATCTTCAGCTCCTAAGTGACTAAAGTTTAATTACTTTTGTTTTAGCTCGTGGGATCCAAACAGCCCCTAAAGGACCAAGGGAGTAGTAGTACATGGGTAAGATGTAGCTAGAGATGGTCAAACGGGCCGCCCGGTCCGGCTCGGGCCCGGTGAAGCCCGACCCGTCAGGCACGGTTAGAAAACCGGGCCGAGCCTTCTAAGCCCACGGGCTCGATTCCCTGTCCGAGCCCGGCCCGCAGCGGGCCTAAACGAGCCGGGCCGGCCCGTTTAGCACGAAAAAAGCAGACCGAAAATCACGTTTTACTGCAAAAAAGCGGGCTTAACGTGCTTAGAGGTAAACGGGCCGTGCCGGGCTAGCCCACCGTGCCTAGTTTCTTGTCTGAGCCCGGCCCGAACCCGCATAGAACCGGGCCGTGCCGGGCTTGGACCGGGCCCAAACAGCGGGCTTCGTACCGGGCTCGCGGGCCTCGTGCTTATTGGCCATCTATAGATGTAGCCTTCATAAAGAAGTAGAAAACGTACATAGAGTAACAAATGACTAGAGAAATTAATTAAGTAGCAGAAAGTAAATAAAATTTAGGTTGGCATCGAGCCAACCACATACAGATGTAGAGCATATCTCTATCTATAACTAATAATAATAGATAACGAGGCATATAATTAATATAATCAAACCTGATGTAATATAATACTAACTCCATTTTTATTTATTTGATTTGACACCACTTAGTTCAATATTATACTACCCGACGACAAATAAAAACGAACGGGGAGGTAGTAACTCGCAGTTGCATACAGCAGTACGATAATAGAGCTGAGGATCCAAAATTATTGAGAATTAATGAAGAAGTACCTCCAGCTGCGGCGGCTGGCGCCGATCCACGGAGAAGAACTGACGGAGCTGGATGTCGCGGGCGGCCGTCTCCTCCGGCTCCGGGAACAGGCGGTAAGGAGGAGGAACTAGTGCTGCTGCATCGTCGTCTGCATCAAAGTGACCATGTCCAGCTCCAGCAGCAATGGAGCCCCTCCTTGACGAACTCCTTCCTCGGCATGGATCCATATATAGACGATCACCTTTCCCTTTTTGATAGCACTGGCCACTGGATGAACAGGTGGTGGTAGCCGCCGCGCTTATCAGTTATAATATTCCCCCCTTTTTCACTTTGCAAAAGGAGGAGAGGATGCGTAATGCAAAGATTACATTCGATCGTATTGTTCGTGTGTATATTCATTCCGTCTATATATATGTGTGTGCTAATAACCCCATCAAAACCAACCGCGTATGTAAACATTAGAAGCTAAGAAATTAAATTCCTGTGACGAGAAGAAAGAAGAACACCGGTCGAATTCGAACAGAGATCGGTTGATAGGTTGGAGGACTCACCTCTCTGCTTGAATTGACTGGCCGGTAAAGCCTTAAGCAGCCTGATGCTGGAAGAAGCACATATATATAGCTAGAACAGAATTCGGTCTGGGTACTAATAGATGAATACAATATATGCTTTTCTCAGAGTCAGAGAGAGAGAGAGAGAGGAGAGAGAGAGAAGAGAGAGAGAGAGGGTGCGTCAAAGCAGGCAGTAGGCGACATAAACCGGTACCTGCAGCCGGGATTCCATCAGCAAAAGGGAAGCGGGGCGGACAAATGCAGACCATGCAGTGCAGGACGCGTCCATCAGTTACCCAGTGGAGCCGTGGAGGCGACGACCGGAGGACCCTGACGACACTCTCTGCATGGCCGCATGCGTTCCTCTGTAAGTCATAGTTTTGTTGCAGAGGCCCGCCCCGGTCACGAGGAGGCTTCGGTGTTCGCCGCTTTTTTTTTATAAACAATATTTAAAAATCGACTAGTAGTTATTTCTTACGATTTTTAAATCCTATATAGCCAGGTCCCACGTGGTATTCGTGCCACAACCGGTGTCTATATGTTGCCTTGAAGCCATATAGCCATAGTGCGGTAAAAAAAAATTAGGGGACACCAACAACAATAATTCCCATCGCGTGGTGTTACGGAATTAGTAGGAATATTTTGTTAGTCATAAAATCGGAGGGGGTTGGAAAGGCTAAAATCTCCGTCTTATTCAAATTTGACCCCTCCGATCATCTCCGGTTTTGTGGCTCTCAAACTAGCCCGTAGTGTTAGAACACTCGAAGATCTACCGAAATAATTTACATGCTGCAATGACCAGGGGCAGATCCATAGTATAAGCACCGAAGCTATATGCAACGATTCAACTGCTTCTCAAAATGAACTTAAAGTAGAACAACAACCACCGTACAATCAGACGCTACGTGCAAACGTGCAAGCGAACATTCTAATCCATTAGACCATAATCCAACCGTGTGTAACATTTAACACTTAGGGCCTGTTTGGTTGGGCTGCGGCTCTGAAAAAAGTTGTAGGCTGTGAGCTGTGGAAAAAGCTGATGTGGGCCATGAGCTGTTAAAAAGCTAAAACCGTTTGGTGCAAACCACTAAAAGCCATTAAAAGTTCTTCAATATATGTTTTCACAATTCTATCTTAAAGCCACTAAAAGCAGGTCCAGGGGTACTTTCAGTTTTGCACTGCAAAATTTCAGTTTTTCACTGCAAAAAACTCAGCATTTATAAAAAGTTCTTCCTAGATCCACCCCTTTGGTTTGGCTTTTATGGGCAAAAGCCAAAGTCAAACAAAACACACCCTTGAACCATCCACCATCTCATATAGATTATAAAAAAAATCCTAACAAACCACAATTATATCTACAGTTGAATTATGATCTAACGGACCAGAAGGCTCGCTTGCACACTTGCATATAAGGTCTGAGTGTATAGAAGTCATCATCCTAAAAGTAGTCAATAAACAGAAGCATGTGTTTCACCAATTATCAAATAAACTACTTTCCACCAGTTTATCAAATAAGTTGCTTTTCCAACAAGCACCAAATAGGACCGATGTCATGTGACATCAATGGCTTTGTACAACTAACCATTCTAATTCCAAAATATTAAAGACATGATATTATAAAGATGTGACAAGATTATTGTAGGGATCAAAATGTGTATAAGAAAAAAAATATAATAACAATAAAATAAATAAATTAGGGGACACCAACACAATAATTCCCATCGCGTGTTATGGAATTAGTAGGAATAGTTTGGTAGTCACAAAATCGAAGGGGATTGGAAGGACTAAAATCTCCGTCTTATTCAATTTTGACCCCTCTAATCATCTCCAGTTTTATGGCTCTCAAACTAGTCTGTAGTGTTAGAACACTCGAAGATCTACCGAAATAATTTACATGTTGCAATGACCAGGGGCAGATCCATAGTATAAGCACCGAAGCTATATGCAACGATTCAACTGCTTCTCAAAATGAACTTAAAGTAGAACAACAACCACCGTACAATCAGGCGCTACGTACAAACGTGCAAGCGAACATTCTAATCCATTAGACCATAATCCAACCGTGTGTAACATTTAACACTTAGGGCCTGTTTGGTTGGGCTGTGACTATGAAAAAAGTTGTTGTAGGCTGTGAGCTATGGAAAAAGCTGCTGTGGGCCGTGAGCTGTTAAAAAGCTAAAACCGTTTGGTGGAAACCACTAAAAGCGTTAAAAGTTCTTCGTTATATGTTTCACAATTCTATCTTAAAGTCACTAAAAGCAGGTCTATGGGTGCTTTCAGTTTTGCACTGCAAAATTTCAGTTTTGCACTGCGAAAAAGTCGGCTTTTACAAAAAGTTCTTCCTGGATCCAGCCCTTTGATTTGGCTTTTATGGGCAAAAGCCAAAGCCAAACCAAACGCACCCTTAAACCATTCACCACCATCTCATGTAGATTATAAAAAAACCCTAACAAACCACAATTATATCACTACACGATGGTTGATCTTTAGCGGCCCTTATTTGGGACCGACGGTTAGTCGCTAAAAGTTATGGACCGACGGTTAGTCGCTAAATGCGTTTATAGCGACGGTCTGTGGGTCGCTAAAAGTCTATAAATTAAACGACTTATGGTCGGTCGCTATAGAGGTAAGTGTGTGACTGATGGTGGGTCGCTATAGAGGTACGTGATTTTTGTGTTTCTTATTTACTCACTAAAGCCCATCTAAAGGCCTGCTAAACAAACAAACGAAACTCTATTCCACGCGCGCAGCCGCCGTCACTTCTCCCATGGCCACCCCCTCCCTCAGCCATGGCGGGTGCCGCCGCCACTGCCCACTGCTCACTCAGTCGTCCGCCCTAGCCGCTAGGTCAGCCGTCCGCCCGTCGCAGGTACAGCGCCGCCACTCACCGTAGGCACATCGGCACAGCGCCTCCGACCAAATCCAGCGGCTTCACGGCGCCACGGCCTCCAGGCTCCACGCACGGGCACGGCCTCCACGGGACCACGCATGGGCACGACTTCCAGGCTTCAACGGAATCCCGTCCCCGGTCACTGCACGGCTTCAACGGAATCCAGTCTTTAGGCTTCAACGACACTGTCCTAATTTATTTTGCAAAATTCAGACTTTAGTAATTTTTGAAACATCGAATCCAGTATCGTTTGGATTGAGCCATCGACGTCTTGCCCAAACTCTAATCCTTAAAATCGAATCTAGTTCCTTAAATTTCATTTGAAATTCTTTCACGTTTGCGTTGCACGTGTCTCTCGGTGGCCTGACATTGTGACGCGTGTGGCGGGCGCAACCCTGTGTGTGACAATGCACAGCTTCTCACTTGCGTGAAAGACACGTATCGTCTCCATGGAGGTCCCCGTGTGCACCTTATCTCCCTACCGCTATCCCTTTCGTTCATCCGAATCGGCCACCGATTCAACTCTTCACTACGTGTCGCGCCTTCCGTCACTCCGCTGCCGCATGTCCGACGTGCTATCGAGTGTAAAATTAGGAATCGACTGATTTCATAAATCTGGACTGCGCGTGCTATTCGAGGAAAACACACGCAAAGTCGATAACCGAGGTTGGTTTCATCCTGCACGCTAATTATGGGAGAGAAATTCAAGTATTTGGTTGCGGGCGAATTTATTTGATCCCAGATAAATCAATGGAACAATACTGTTCGAACCAAAAATGAGCCGGCGGACTGTCCGGCCCTGAGTCCGGACGGTCCGCGCCTGTAGGCCGGACTGTCCGCGCATGCGCAGAGCAGATTAGGGTTCTGAGTTTTGTGCTGCGGTTGTTAGCTATATTCGCGGGATTAGCTCGGAATCAGTTGTGTAAAGGGTCCAGCCCCCCTCCTCTATAAATAGAGAGGTCTACGGCCGATTTGTAATAATCAACAATCGAATCAATACAACTTTTATTCGCATTTTATCCTAGGAGTAGTTCTAGTCTAGTTTAGGTTTAGCCTCTCAATCCCCAAATTCTTCGCCTCTCTTCGACTCTACGCCGATTGGAGGAGTCTAGGTCGGCCGGCCCGAGCCTAGAAAACCCCTAGGATCTCTCCTCCCCGACGGGGTCCCTCCCGGGAGCGAGATCCAGGCCACCGCCGGCGACTTCCGCCGTCCCTGCGCACGCGCGGACCGTCCGGCCCTAGGGCGCGGACCGTCCGGCCGTCAGGCAGGGAACCCGAGCTCTAGCACCAGGTCGCGGACCGTCCGGCCCCAGGCCGCGGACCGTCCGCGCCTGACCAGAAAGCACCGCCGCCTCGCGCCAGGTCGCGGACCGTCCGCGCCTGACCAGAGAGCACCGCCGCCGGTTCTTCTTGAGTATTTGGCGCTCCGACAAGGCGTCAACATACTTTTTGGCGACTCCGCTGGGGACAACATATCTAAGCTTATCAAATCGGCCCTCAATGGCCGGTTCAAGGGATAGCTCTGATATTTCTCCAAGCAACATCATAGAGCCGACTTGGGAAACCTTGCCGGCTGACGAGCAGCTCCAATTTGAGGAGCACAAGGAGCGGATGATCCAGGAGGCGAAAGCAAAGTTCTTGGCCAACTTCAAAGTGGACAGGAATAACAAGGTCGTCCGACATCGGGCGACGGATCCGGCTTCGCTCCAACCCACGCCAGATATCCCCAATGTGAGTAATACCAACGATCTGCAATCTCTTAGAAATTATGTAGAAGATCAGCGTGAACAAATGCAAAACATCATAGGGGGTATGCAAAGCGATCTTAAGAGACTAGTACGTGCATTTGATAAATCTAGTACCGCAAATTTTCCTTCGCACGAGGTTGAGTTAGGAGATAACGCGTGTAACACATCGGCTACAGGTTGTCACGACCAGTCACAACCCCTTTATGGGATGCTGATGGACACATACCCTAAGCAACCGCAAATCGGCAGCAAACCAGCCGATCTGCACATGCCCGGACCGTCCACACGTGAGCGCGGACCGTCCGGGCCAGCAACAGTCGGGCCTATTTTTAATGAGTTACCTAGATATGCGCCCGAGCCACCACACACGGCACAGAACCCAAACTACCCACTCGGACGGTCCGCATATAACCACGGACGGTCCGGGTACGTATCCGGACAGTCCGCGCATGAGTCTTTTGAGGAGGATTATTACATGAATCCTCGCCCGTCCCAGCAACACTTCCCATCACACTATGCGATGCACCAGCCCATTAATTCAGGATCCAAAGCCCAGGAAAGCTTTCCGGCCCCACCTAGAAGGCCGGAAAGAAACGATCAAACCTATGACCCATATAGGGCAAATGAAAATGCACCACGTAACTCAAACCAATGGGGGGAAAGACAACATGCTAATGTCCAGCCAACCCCACCTATGTTTGACCAGAGAGCCAGTGGTCTCGCACCGGCTGCCATTGATATAGTAAGGGAAGAAATAGCCGGGGCGTTCCGAGATAAGCTCGGAGTAAGCATGGTCCCCGGGGGGCAATCATATCGGAAACCTTATGACAGCCGATTTGATCACCACCCATACCCACAGGGAACCAGGATACCCGAATTCGCAAAATTTTCGGGTGATCAAGGGAAAAACACACGTGAACATATAGGCCAGTTCTTAGCACAATTGGGAGAATTGGCCGACACAGAGGCATTTCGCGTACGTTTATTTTCATTATCGCTAACAGGAACCGCGTTTGCATGGTATGCCACTTTACCTCCTAATTCCATTTCATCATGGGGGGATCTAGAACAAAAATTTCATGATCATTTTTTCTCCGGTGATTATGAATTGGATTTGGTAGATTTAGTGTCATTGTGACAGACAAAAGACGAATCGGTTAATGATTACATCCGGAGATTCCGCGATACAAGAAACCGATGCTTTCAAATTCATTTAGCAGAAAAACAGCTAGTAGGATTAGCCTTTAATGGTCTACGATATTATTTAAAAGAGAGATTAGAAGGCATCCAATTTTTTACACTAGCACAGTTACACCAGAGGGCTTTGGCTTGCGAAAGCCGGAGCAAAGAAACTGCTAAAACAATGCGTCACAACGTACATATAGTAGAATGCGACCAAAGTAGCTCAGATGACGAATCAGCAGAAGTATATGCTGCTGAAATGGTTTGGCCAAAACAGGCCAAATCTTCGGCTTGTTCCTCCTTGCAGCCGGTTCAAAAGAAATGGCAAGAGGAGGTTAAGTTTACGTTTAATGTTGGTAAGTGTGATAAAATATTTGATGAATTACTCAAAAATGGCAATATTAAAATAAATCACACTGTTCCATCCGCCGACGAGCTAAAACGTCGTGCGTACTGCAAGTGGCATAACTCATTTTCTCATGCCACTAATGATTGTAATGTATTCCGACGACAGATTCAATCGGCCATTAATGAGGGACGATTGAAATTTCAGGAAATGCAGGTGGATACAGAGCCCTTTCCAATGAACGTGATCGACTTTGAGGGCAAGAAAGTCCTGGTTCGGCCAAACACGGCCGATAAAAGCAAAGGCAAAGGGGCAATCATCGGCAATTCTAAAAAGGCCGATGAGGATCATAAAGTTTCTTGCAGAAAAGTGGTAGCCGAGAAGACTCCCGATGGAGGGGAGACCCTAAAGGTGACCATCACAGCCTCCAGTACTGGGGGGCAAGCGCAGACAGGGAGACAGATGCAGGAACCCGTGCTGCGTATCCCGGACGGTCCGACACGTAGGCGCGGACGGTCCGGGACCCCACCGGACGGTCCGGAGAGCTCCGGCGGACGGTCCGGCCGTACTCAGGACTTACGACGGCCACGTACTTTCAAACCACGACGACCAAAGATAGGTATGTGGAAAACAAATACATTCAAGGCAGCTGGTCGGTTGGTTAAAGCCGGCCCAACTTTTGATCAATTACTGTCTAAATACGTTAAAAAGAAGGTCGGCCCCAGTGACCGGCCAGCAAAGCGACCCCGCTCACCCATGCATGAGCAGCGCCAGGTCAGGCCGATTGGACCACCCCACCAATCGGAAGAAATGAAAGGTCATACTATACAAGTGAGACCTAACATACCTGCATGGACACCTCCACCTCCATATCCACCTATGCCATATCCGTACACATATTTACCTCCGCCATATGTCCCAAATCAAATGTGGGGCATGCCACCATATCCATTTGGGATGCCGCAGTACCCCGCCTGGGGGGCACCCCAAACATCTGTTTTCAACAGGTTGACGCCACCAGTACAAGACCGATTGAGCACTGCTCAATCCGGTCACCAGGCACAAACCCAACAGGATTGCCGGACTACTCGGCCTTCAAGGCCGACCAATCCGGCAGGGGGGCATATGCCTGCAGCAACTCAAAAAACAACAAAAGGGGACACCATCAAAATAGGCACCGCAGATGTTGTCATACAGGGAGACAATAAAGGGCCGATGATTTTCGGCGAATCGGCCAACGCAACCGAAAAGGATACGACTACCATCAAAACAGCCGATCCAAAATACTCCATGCCTCGATGGTGCCCAACGGGATTGACACGATCCCAAAAGAGAAAATTACAACGCCTAAGAGCAAAGGAGAGCCAAGAGAAGGAGGCGGAAAAGACATTTAATGACACACATCCATTATACCCGCCACCGCAAAAGAAATGGAGACCGAAGGCCGTTGAGGAAAAACAAACGGCCACAGAAATAGAAAGTCAATCTGCACCAAGCGCGGACCGTCCGACCCCTACGCGCGGACCGTCTGCCGTTCACCAGGAAGTTTCTGGACAACCTGCACCAGGCGCGGACCGTCCGGCCACCGCACGCGGACCGTCCGCCGTTCACCAGGAAGCCTCCAACGACACGACAACATCAATGGAAGAGGACGACCTGCTGGGAGAAGACCTGGTCGACTACGAGGCTTCTTCAGAACACCCAGGTATGGATGTAAATATTATTACATTTTCTGCCGATTGTACTATTATCGGCGACGATGAACCTGTTGTTGCCCAGTTTGATTTTGGTCCTAAAGAAGCCGCCTTTACTAAACCAAAAGAATCGGTAAATCATTTAAAGCCGCTCTTCGTGCGCGGCCACATTGATGGGATACCGATTGCTAAGATGTTGGTAGATGGAGGGGCGGCTGTAAATCTAATGCCTTATTCATTATACAGAAAATTAGGTAAACAAGATGACGAACTTGTCAAGACCAACATGACCCTCAGCGGTGTTGGAACTGATAGTTCGATCAAAGCCAGGGGAGTCACGTTCGTTGAATTAACCATCGGGACTAAGACCCTTGCTGCTGCATTCTTCGTCGCTGATGTAGAAGAAAATTACAGTTTAATCCTAGGCAGAGATTGGATTCACGCCAATCAATGTATACCTTCTACATTACATCAAATGCTGATACAATGGGTAGGCGATGACATAGAACAAGTACATGCTGATGTATCGGCCTGCATCGCTGTGGCCGATGCCCCTGTACTCTGGACTTATGAGACTGCTACATGTCTCACAGGAGTAGACTTTTCTGATTATCAATTCATAAGTATAGATAAGAAAGGTTTCATTCCTGTAATGCTAGAGCCGATGGAGAATCGACTAAATCCTAAATAAAGTTAAATGATGAATACACACAAAGTTCATGAGTCTTTGGTCACGGACAGTTCGGCCGCCAAGGCCGAATGGTCTGGTCTTTCACAAAAGAGTTCGGACTTTAAGACCGAACATCTACCACAGCGAAAAGGCAGTATTACGGATGATCCGGTCCCCGAGACCGGAAAGTCCGCCATCACACAAAGATCATCTGATTCCTCTGTGGGGGACATGATAGAGGAATTCAGAGATCTTGATAAACTAGGACAGGGGTTTACATCGGCCGATCCTTTGGAGGAGATTGACATAGGAGATGGTAAAACTCCAAGGCCGACTTTTGTAAACAAGACCCTGGAGACCGATTCTAGAAATGAGATGATCGGTCTATTGAAGGAATATTCAGATTGTTTTGCTTGGAATTACACTGAAATGCCTGGACTAAGCCGAGAAATTGTCGAACATCGGCTGCCTATTAAGCCTGGTTTCAGACCTTTCAAGCAGAAAGCTAGAACGTTTCGTCCAGATCTGCTCCCACGAATCAAGGACGAAATCCACCGGCTGCTAGAAGCTAATTTTATTAGACCTTGCAGATACGTAGAGTGGGTCTCCAATATTGTGCCGGTGGAGAAGAAGGAGTCAGGTAAGCTTAGAGTATGCATTGATTTTCGTAATTTAAATAAAGCAACTCCTAAAGATGAATATCCCATGCCCATAGCCGACACATTAATCAATAATGCATCAGGGAATAGAATTATTAGCTTTCTTGATGGTAATGCCGGATATAATCAGATTTTCATGGCCGAAGAAGATGCGTCTAAAACGGTCTTTATATGTCCAGGCTTCATTGGTTTATTTGAATGGGTTGTCATGACATTCGGTCTTAAAAATGCTGGTGCTACTTATCAGAGGGCTATGAATCTGATCTTCCATGAGTTGTTAGGAAACACTGTGGAAGTCTACATTGATGATATTGTAGTCAAATCGGCTGAGTTTAGTTCTCATATAGCTGATTTGCGCAAAGCCTTTGATAAAATGCGTCGGTATGGTTTAAAAATGAACCCACGTAAATGTGCTTTTGGAGTGTCGGCTGGTAAGTTTTTAGGATTTGTCATCCATGAACATGGTATAGAAATAGACCCTGACCGAATCAAGTCTATTCGGAATGTGGGGCCTCCGACGTGTAAGGTCGAAGTGCAGAGGTTTCTCGGCAAGGTGAATTATTTACGAAGGTTTATTTCTAACTTAGCCGGGAAGATTGATGCCTTCACCCCTATCCTTCGGCTTAAGAATGATGCTGAATTCACTTGGGGGGCAGAGCACCATGAAGCATTTGATCTCATTAAAAAATACTTGTCTTCGGCTCCCGTGTTAAAAGCACCACAAGTAGGAGCACCATTCAGATTATACATTGCAGCTGAAGACAAGGTTATTGGGGCTGTTCTGACACAAGAAACTGAGGGGAAGGAGCATGTGGTGACATATCTAAGCCGAAGGTTGGTGGATGCTGAAACAAGGTACACTTTTATTGAAAAGTTATGCTTATGCTTGTTTTATGCATGCACCAAATGTAGATGTTATTTACTGTCTAGTCATTGCACTGTTTCTGGTCAAGCCGATGTAATCAAGTACATGTTGCATAACCCAATTATGAGTGGTAGAATTGGTAAGTGGGCTTATGCACTCATAGAATATGACTTGGCTTATGAACCATTGAAATCTATGAAAGGCCAAGTCGTAGCGGACTTTATTGTAGAACATCGGGTTAATGATATTCATGAACTAGACATATCATACCTCACTATTACTCCTTGGACTTTATATTTTGATGGATCGGTTTGCAATGAAGGGCAAAGAATTGGCATTGTGCTTGTTTCACCAAGTAATGTCTCCTTTGACTTCTCTAGCCGATTGAAAACGTATTGCACTAATAATCAAGCTGAATATGAGGCCCTCCTATTCGGTTTAGAGCTTTTAAATGGTATGGGAGTAAAACATGTGAAGGTATTTGGTGATTCTCAGCTGGTTGTCCAACAAGTGTTAGAAGAATATCAATGTCTTGATGGTACTCTAAATAGTTATCTTGAGAAATATTGGAGCATAATCCATTGTTTTGACGAATTCAGTATTCGGCATATCTCTAGAGTTGAGAATCATAGAGCTAACAACTTGGCACAAGATGCATCGGGTTATCGGATAAAGAGAGGGAAATTTCACAAAACTGAAAATCTGATAACCAGTGCAGAGCCAAATTCCCAGGTCGCGGACCGTCCGCGTGATGACGCCGGACCGTCCGAGGTTACCAGGAAGGTTCTCTTAATCGATTCGGCTGACAATGAAGCCGATGCAAGTGATTGGAGGACACCTATACTTAATTATTTGCAAAATCCCAATATCAGGACAAATAAGAACATTCGGCGAACAACTTTCAAGTATGTTTTGATGAGTGATGAACTTTACCGCCGAACGATTAATGATGTCCTGCTTAAGTGCTTGGGCCCAGATGATGCTGTATTAGCTATGGCCGAAGTACATGAAGGAATTTGTGGTACCCATCAATCAGCTCCAAAGATGAAGTGGTTGTTGCGAATGTCTGGTTTTTATTGGCCTAGTATGACAGCTGATTGTTTCAAGTACTACAAGGGGTGCCAAGTGTGTCAAAAGTTCGGCGACCTACAGTTGGTCCCTGCAGCCGAATTACATCCTATCATCAAGCCTTGGCCATTCAGAGGATGGGGATTAGACTTTATTGGAGAAATTCATCCTTCATCATCAAAAGGGCATCGGTTTGTGTTAGTTGCCACTGACTATTTCACCAAATGGACTGAAGCCGTTGCTCTAAAGAACATGACGCACAAGGAGGTAATTGAGTTCATAACTGAGCATATTATTCATAGATTCGGCATTCCCCAGACCTTGACTACAGATCAAGGTACTTCTTTTATGTCAAAGGAGGTACATGAATTTGCTGAATTATACAGAATTAAGCTGCTTAATTCGTCTCCATATTATGCTCAGGCCAATGGACAGGCCGAGTCTAGTAATAGGACGTTGATTAATTTGATAAAGAAGAAGGTATCTGATAATCCTAAACATTGGCATAAGATTTTGTCTGAAGCTTTATGGGCTCATAGAATATCTAAACATAGTGCTACTAAAGTATCTCCTTTTGAGCTTGTCTATGGGCAGGAAGCCGTGTTACCTGTGGAAATAAGTTTGAATGCTATCAGGTTTGCCAGACAAAATGATCTAACTGCTACTGATTATTATAATTCAATGATGGATAATATTGATGAGGTGACCGACAAGAGGATGATAGCTTTGGGAGCAATAGAAAAGGACAAGATCATGGTAGCCAGGGCCTACAACAAGAAGGTCAAAGCAAAATCATTCCAAGTAGGAGACTTGGTGTGGAAGACCATTCTACCTCTAAGGAATAAAGACCGAAAGTTCGGGAAATGGTCGCCAAGCTGGGAGGGTCCTTATAAAGTGAAACAGGTGATGTCTGGTAACGCTTATTTACTACAAACATTACAAGGCAAGGATTTACCTAAGGCTTTGAATGGGCGTTTCCTCAAACAGTACCGTCCTAGTATGTGGCAAGATGCCTAAGAAAACCGATGTGATCACATCGAGTTAGTTGCTTTTGGTTCGCCCAGCTCCACCAAAAGGCAGGGGGCATATGTTCGAACCAAAAATGAGCCGGCGGACTGTCCGGCCCTGAGGCCGGACGGTCCGCGGTCCGGACGGTCCGCGCCTGTAGGCCGGACTGTCCGCGCATGCGCAGAGCAGATTAGGGTTCCGAGTTTTGTGCTGCGGTTGTTAGCTATATTCGCGGGATTAGCTCGGAATCAGTTGTGTAAAGGGTCCAGCCCCCCTCCTCTATAAATAGAGAGGTCTACGACCGATTTGTAATAATCAACAATCGAATCAATACAACTTTTATTCGCATTTTATCCTAGGAGTAGTTCTAGTCTAGTTTAGGTTTAGCCTCTCAATCCCCAAATTCTTCGCCTCTCTTCGACTCTACGCCGATTGGAGGAGTCTAGGTCGGCCGGCCCGAGCCTAGACAACCCCTAGGATCTCTCCTCCCCGACGGGGTCCCTCCCGGGAGCGAGATCCAGGCCGCCGCCGGCGACTTCCGCCGTCCCTGCGCACGCGCGGACCGTCCGGCCCTAGGGCGCGGACCGTCCGACCGTCAGGCAGGGAACCCGAGCTCTAGCACCAGGTCGTGAACCGTCCGGCCCTAGGCCGCGGACCGTCCGCGCCTGACCAGAGAGCACCACCGCCTCGCGCCAGGTCGCGGACCGTCTGGCTCCGTGCCGCGGACCGTCCGCGCCTGACCAGAGAGCACCGCCGCCGGTTCTTCTTGAGTATTTGGCGCTCCGACAAGGCGTCAACAAATACCATCTTGTCCCAGATAAATTAAGCGGATCTCGGCAACTAAAGTTTTTGGTGCAAGATAATTTCGTCTCTGCTCGTCAGCTGAGAAATCACATTTGAGGATTTATAATTAAGATTTATTCCTTCAATAAATCAAGCGTAGCCTGAAATGTATTTTGGGCCAACTCATTTAAACTTTCACAAACTCTGAAAACTGGATAACTGCGTTTAACTTTGTGTAAAAAAAACTTTTCTCTCTTATCCTGTTTTCCACCGCCCTTGGTATGTTCCTGAAGACACCACCGCCCAGCCCTATCTCTTGCACGCACCTCATATTCTCCATCCCCTCCCCATCTTCCTCTAGCGCCAGCCACCAGGGAGGTTTTCGAGCTCGCCCCCTCCGCGCCCTCCCTGCTCGCTGCCCTCCAGCTCGCCAGTCGTGCTCAGCTCTGCTCCATCTTCCTGCGCCGCCCAAGTCCAGTCAGGAACTTCCTAGCGCCTCCCTCTCTGCTCCTGCGCTCGGTGCCCATCCCTGTGGTGCTCAGCGTTTCTCCCTCTCTGGTAGCCGCAGCCCTAGCTCGTCCATGGCGTTTGGGCCAAAGTTCCTTATCCCCTTCACGCCGGCCGTCCTTGTTCAACCATGGTCACATGGTGGTGGAACACCTAGGTCCGTCCACGGTCGCTCCCTTCGTCGTTGGTGCTCGACGACCTCTGCTGCTTCTCCTCTGGTGTCCTTCCGGTGTGAGTGCCCTCACCCTAGCGGGCAGCAGTGAAAGGGAATTAGGCTTACACCTAGTCCCTAATTAATTTTGGTGGTTGAATTGCCCAACACAAATAATTGGACTAACTAGTTTGCCCAAGTGTATAGATTATACAGGTGTCAAAGGTTCACACTCAGCCAATAAAAAGATCAAGTTTTGGATTCAACAAAAGAGCAAAGGGCCAACCGAAGGCACCTCTGGTCGGGCACACCGGACTGTCCGGTGTGCCACCGGACAGTGTCCGGTGCACCACCGGACATGTCCGGTGCACCAGAGGACTCTAGCTCCAAACTCGCCACCTTCGGGAAGTTCCAAAGCACTCGCGCTATAATTCACCGGACTGTCCGGTGTACACCGGACAGTGTCCGGTGCGCCAAGGAAGATCAGCCTCAGGAACTCGCCAGCTTCGGGAAATTCCAACGGCTAGTCCGCTATAATTCACCGGACTGTCCGGTGTGCACCGGACTGTCCGGTGCGACTCCGGAGCAACGGCTATCTCCGCGCCAACGGCTCTCTGCCGCGCATTTAATGCGCGCTCTGCGCGCGCAGAAGTCAGGCGCGCCCATTCCAGCGCACCGGACAAGGAACAGTAGATGTCCGGTGTGCACCGGACACCCAGGCGGGCCCACAAGTCAGAAGCTCCAATGGTCAGAATCCAACGGCAGTGATGACGTGGCAGGGGGCACCGGACTGTCCGGTGTGCACCGGACTGTCCGGTGTGCCATCGAACAGACAGCCTCCCAACGGCCACTTTTGGTGGTTGGGGCTATAAATACCCCAACCACCCCACCATTCATTGCATCCAAGTTTTCCACTTCCCAACTACTACAAGAGCTCTAGCATTCAATTCTAGACACACCTAAGAGATCAAATCCTCTCCAAATTCCACACAACGCCATAGTGACTAGAGAGAGTGATTTGCTTGTGTTCTTTCGAGCTCTTGCGCTTGGATTGCTTTCTTCTTTCTTGATCCTTTCTTTGCAACCAAACTCACTTGTAAATTGAGGCAAGAGACACCAAACTTGTGGTGGTCCTTGTGGGAACTTTGTGTTCCAAGTGATTGAGAAGAGAAAGCTCACTCGATCCGTGGATCGTTTGAGAGAGGGAAGGGTTGAAAGAGACCCGGCCTTTGTGGCCTCCTCAACGGGGAGTAGGTTTGCAAGAACCGAACCTCGGTAAAACAAATCTCCGTGTCTCACTTGCTTATTCGCTTGGGATTTGTTTTGCGCCCTCTCTCGCGGACTCGTTTCTTTATTACTAACGCTAACCCGGCTTGTAGTTGTGTTTATATTTGTAAATTTCAGTTTCGCCCTATTCACCCCCCCTCTAGGCGACTTTCAATTGGTATCAAAGCCCGATGCTTCATTAGAGCCTAACCGCTCGAAGTGATGTCGGGAGATCACGCCAAGAAGGAGATGGAGACCGGCGAAAAGCCCACTACAAGCCAAGGGAGCACTTCATCGGAAGAGTCCCGCACCAAGAGGAGGGAGAAGAAGAAGATCTCCTCCAACAAAGGGAAGGAGAAGAAATCTTCTTCTCACCACAAAGAGAAGAAGGAAAAATCTTCTTCCCACAAGCCGCATCGGAGTGGGGACAAGCAAAAGAGGATGAAGAAAGTGGTCTACTACGAGACCGACACTTCATCAACATCGACCTCCGGCTCCGACGCGCCCTCCGTGACTTCTAAACGCCAAGAGCGTAAGAAGTTTAGTAAGACCCCCCTACACTATCCTCGCATTTCTAAACATGCACCTCTACTTTCCGTCCCATTAGGCAAACCACCAACTTTTGATGGTGAAGATTATGCTAGGTGGAGTGATTTAATGCGATTTCATCTAACCTCACTCCACAAAAGTATATGGGATGTTGTTGAGTTTGGTGCACAGGTACCGTCCGTAGGGGATAAGGATTATGATGAGGATGAGGTGGCCCAAATCGAGCACTTCAACTCTCAAGCAACAACGATACTCCTCGCCTCTTTAAGTAGAGAGGAGTATAATAAAGTGCAAGGGTTGAAGAGCGCCAAGGAGGTTTGGGATGTGCTCAAAACCGCGCACGAGGGAGACGAGCTCACCAAGATCACCAAGCGAGAAACAATCGAGGGGGAGCTCGGTCGATTCCGGCTTCGCAAAGGGGAGGAGCCACAACACATGTACAACCGGCTCAAGACCTTGGTGAACCAAGTGCGCAACCTCGGGAGCGTAAAATGGGATGACCATGAAATGGTTAAGGTTATTCTAAGATCTCTTATTTTCCTTAACCCTACTCAAGTTCAATTAATTCGTGGTAATCCTAGATATACTAAAATGACCCCCGAGGAAGTAATCGGGCATTTTGTAAGTTTTGAGTGCATGATCGAAGGCTCGAGGAAGATCAACGAGCTTGATGATCCATCTACATCCGAGGCTCAACCCGTCGCATTCAAGGCGACGGAGGACAAGAAGGAGGAGGCTACACCAAGTCGACAACCAATAGACGCCTCCAAGCTCGACAATGAGGAAATGGCGCTCGTCATCAAGAGCTTCCGCCAAATCCTCAAGCAAAGGAGGGGGAAAGACTACAAGTCCCGCTCCAAGAAGGTTTGCTACAAATGTGGTAAGCCCGGTCATTTTATTGCTAAATGTCCTATATCAAGTGACAGTGACCGAGGCGACGACAAGAAGGGGAGAAGAAAGGAGAAGAAAAGGTACTACAAGAAGAAGGGCGGCGATGCCCATGTTTGTCGGGAATGGGATTCCGACGAAAGCTCAAGCGACTCCTCCGACGATGAGGACGCCGCCAACATCGTCGTCACCAAGGGACTTCTCTTCCCCAACGTCGGCCACAAGTGCCTCATGGCAAAGGACGGCAAACGGAAGAAGGTTAAATCTAACTCCTCCACTAAATATGAGTCTTCTAGTGATGATAATGCTAGTGATGAGGAGGATAATTTACGTACTCTTTTTGCCAACCTCAACATGCAACAAAAGGAAAAGCTTAATGAATTGATTAGTGCCATCCATGAAAAGGATGATCTCTTGGACACCCAAGAGGACTTCCTTATTAAAGAAAATAAGAAGCATGTTAAGGTTAAAAATGCTTACGCTCTAGAAATTGAAAAATGTCAAAAATTATCTAGTGAGCTAAGCACTTGCCATGAAACAATAGACAACCTTAGAAATGAAAATGCTAATTTGTTAGCTAAGGTTGATTCTCATGTTTGCAATGTTTCAATTCCCAACCCTAGAGACAATAATGATGATTTGCTTGCTAGGATTGAAGAATTGAACATTTCTCTTGCTAGCCTTAGAATAGAAAATGAAAATTTAATTGCTAAGGCTAAAGATTTTGATGTTTGCAAAGTTACAATTTCCGATCTTAGAGATAAAAATGATATTCTTCATGCTAAGATTGTTGAACTTAATTCTTGCAAACTCTCTACTTCTATTGTTGAGCATGTATCTATTTGTACTAGATGTAGAGATATTGATGTTAATGCTATTCATGATCACATGTCTTTAATTAAACAACAAAATGATCATATAGCAAAACTAGATGCTAAAATTGCCGAGCACAACTTAGAAAATGAGAAATTTAAATTTGCTCGTAGCATGCTTTATAACGGGAGACGCCCGGGCATCAAGGATGGCATTGGCTTCCAAAGGGGAGACAATGTCAAACTTAGTGCCCCTCCTAAAAGATTGTCCAACTTTGTTAAGGGCAAGGCTCCCATGCCTCAGGATAACGAGGGTTACATTTTATACCCTGCCGGTTATCCCGAGAGCAAAATTAGGAGAATTCATTCTAGGAAGTCTCACTCTGGCCCAAATCATGCTTTTATGTATAAGGGTGAGACATCTAGTTCTAGGCAACCAACCCGTGCTAAGTTGCCTAAGAAAACTCCTAGTGCATCAAATGAACATAATCTTTCATTCAAAACTTTTGATGCGTCTTATGTTTTAACTAACAAATCCGGCAAGATAGTTGCCAAATATGTTGGGGGCAAGCACAAGGGCTCCAAGACTTGTGTTTGGGTACCCAAAGTTCTTGTGTCTAATGCCAAAGGACCCAAAACCATTTGGGTACCTAAAGTCAAGAACTAAACTTGTTTTGTAGGTTTATGCATCCGGGGGCTCAAGTTGGATACTCGACAGCGGGTGCACAAACCACATGACAGGGGAGAAGAAAATGTTCTCCTCCTACGAGAAAAACCAAGATCCCCAAAGAGCGATCACATTCGGGGATGGAAATCAAGGCTTGGTCAAAGGTTTGGGTAAAATTGCTATATCTCCTGACCATTCCATTTCCAATGTTTTTCTTGTTGATTCTTTAGATTACAATTTGCTTTCCGTATCTCAATTATGTCAAATGGGCTACATCTATCTATTCACTGATGTAGGTGTCACTGTCTTTAGAAGAAGTGATGATTCAATAGCATTTAAGGGAGTGTTGGAGGGTCAGCTATACTTGGTAGATTTTGATAGAGCTGAACTCGACACTTGCTTAATTGCTAAGACTAACATGGGTTGGCTCTGGCACCGCCGACTAGCTCATGTTGGGATGAAGAATCTTCATAAGCTTCTAAAGGGAGAACACATTTTAGGATTAACAAATGTTCATTTTGAGAAAGACAGGATTTGTAGCGCATGCCAAGCAGGGAAGCAAGTTGGCACCCATCATCCACACAGGAACATCATGACGACCGACAGGCCGCTTGAGCTACTCCACATGGATCTATTCGGCCCGATCGCTTACATAAGCATCGGCGGGAGTAAGTATTGTCTTGTGATTGTGGATGATTATTCTCGCTTCACTTGGGTATTCTTTTTACAGGAAAAATCTCTAACCCAAGAGACCTTAAAGGGATTCTTGAGACGGGCTCAAAATGAGTTCGACTTAAGGATCAAGAAAATAAGAAGCGACAACGGGACGGAGTTCAAGAACTCTCAAATTGAAGGCTTCCTTGAGGAGGAGGGCATCAAGCATGAGTTTTCTTCTCCCTACACGCCACAACAAAATGGTGTAGTGGAGAGGAAGAATAGAACTCTATTGGACATGGCAAGGACCATGCTTGATGAGTACAAGACTTCGGATCGGTTTTGGGCCGAGGCGGTCAACACCGCTTGCTACGCCATCAACCGGTTATATCTACACCGAATCCTCAAGAAGACATCGTATGAACTCCTAACCGGTAAAAAGCCTAACATTTCATATTTTAGAGTCTTTGGTAGCAAATGCTTTATTCTTGTTAAAAGAGGTAGAAAATCTAAATTTGCTCCTAAGACTGTAGAAGGCTTTTTACTTGGTTATGACTCAAACACAAGGGCATATAGGGTCTTTAACAAGTCCACTGGACTAGTTGAAGTCTCATGTGACGTTGTGTTTGATGAAACTAACGGCTCTCAAGTAGAGCAAGTTGATCTTGATGAGATAGGTGATGAAGAGGCTCCATGCATCGCGCTAAGGAACATGTCCATTGGGGATGTGTGTCCTAAGGAATCCGAAGAGCCTCCAAATGCACAAGATCAACCATCCTCCTCCACGCAAGCATCTCCACCGAATCAAAATGAGGAAGAGGCTCAAGTTGATGAAGAAGAAGATCAATCAAATGAGCCACCTCAAGATAACGACATGGATCAAGGGGGAGATGCAAATGATCAAGACAAGGAGGATGAAGAACAAAGACCGCCACACCCAAGAGTCCATCATGCAATCCAACGAGATCACCCCGTCGACACCATCCTCGGCGATATTCATAAGGGGGTAACTACTCGATCTCGTGTTGCACATTTTTGTGAACATTACTCGTTTGTTTCCTCTATTGAGACACACAGGGTAGAGGAAGCACTCCAAGATTCGGATTGGGTGGTGGCGATGCAAGAGGAGCTCAACAACTTCACTAGGAATGAGGTATGGCATTTAGTTCCACGTCCTAATCAAAATGTTGTAGGAACCAAATGGGTCTTCCGCAACAAGCAAGACGAGCATGGTGTGGTGACAAGGAACAAAGCTCGGCTTGTGGCCAAGGGATACTCCCAAGTCGAAGGTTTGGATTTTGGTGAAACCTATGCACCCGTAGCTAGGCTTGAGTCAATTCGCATATTATTAGCCTATCCTACTTACCATGGCTTTAAGCTTTATCAAATGGACGTGAAAAGTGCCTTCCTCAATGGACCAATCAAGGAAGAGGTCTATGTTGAGCAACCTCCTGGCTTTGAAGACAGTGAGTATCCTAACCATGTCTATAAGCTCTCTAAGGCGCTTTATGGGCTCAAACAAGCCCCAAGAGCATGGTATGAATGCCTTAGAGATTTCCTTATTGCAAATGGCTTCAAAGTCGGTAAAGCCGATCCTACTCTATTCACTAAAACACTTGAAAATGATTTGTTTGTATGCCAAATTTATGTTGATGATATCATATTTGGGTCTACTAACGAATCTACTTGTGAGGAATTTAGTAGGATCATGACACAGAAATTCGAGATGTCAATGATGGGGGAGTTGAAGTATTTTCTAGGATTCCAAGTCAAACAACTCCAAGAGGGCACCTTCCTAAGCCAAACAAAGTACACTCAAGATATTCTAAGCAAGTTTGGGATGAAGGATGCCAAACCCATCAAAACACCCATGGGAACTAATGGGCATCTCGACCTCGACACGGGAGGTAAGTCCGTGGATCAAAAGGTATACCGGTCGATGATAGGTTCTTTACTCTATTTATGTGCATCTCGACCTGATATTATGCTTTCCGTATGCATGTGTGCAAGATTCCAAGCCGACCCTAAGGAAGCTCACCTTACGGCCGTAAAACGAATCTTGAGATATTTGGCTTATACTCCTAAGTTTGGGCTTTGGTATCCTAGGGGATCCACATTTGATTTGATTGGATATTCGGATGCCGATTGGGCGGGGTGCAAAATCAATAGGAAGATCACATCGGGGACTTGCCAGTTCTTGGGAAGATCCTTGGTGTCTTGGGCTTCAAAGAAGCAAAATTCGGTCGCTCTTTCCACCGCCGAGGCCGAGTACATTGCCGCAGGTCATTGTTGCGCGCAATTGCTTTGGATGAGGCAAACCCTGCGGGACTACAGTTACAAATTAACCAAAGTCCCTTTGCTATGTGATAATGAGAGTGCAATCAAAATGGCCGACAATCCCGTCGAGCATAGCCGCACTAAGCACATAGCCATTCGGTATTATTTTCTTAGGGATCACCAACAAAAGGGGGATATCGAGATTTCTTACATTAACACTAAAGAACAATTAGCCGATATCTTTACCAAGCCTCTTGATGAACAATCCTTTAACAAACTTAGGCATGAGCTCAATATTCTTGATTCGCGCAATTTCTTTTGCTAGATTGCACACATAGCTCATTTTATATACCTTTGATCATGTCTCTTTCATATGCTATGACTAATGTGTTTTCAAGTCTATTTCAAACCAAGTCATAGGTACATTGAAAGGGAATTGGAGTCTTCGGCGAAGACAAAGGCTTCCACTACGTAACTCATACTTCGCCGTCACTCCAAGAATGAGCATCAAAGAAAAGGACCTTGTCTTTGGGGGAGAGAGTAAGAGCCCAAAGCAAAAGGACCGGACTTCGTCTTTGGTATAATCTTAACTCATTTATTTATGACCAAAAGGGAAGAAAAGCACTTCGAGGGCTCTAATGATTCTGTTTTTGGCGATTCATGCCAAAAAGGGGGAGAAATGAGCCCCAAAGCAAAAGGACCGCACCACCACCAAATTCAAAACTTAAGTGTTGAATATTTTTCAATTGGTTTTCCTATTGTGTTCAAAAGGGGGAGAAAGTAGTGAAAGTTGCCTAGAGGGGGGGTGAATAGGCAAGTTAAAACTTTTTCAACAAAAACCAGAAGCAAACTGGGTAAAACTGAATTGATCTCGAAATTCACCCAGTTAACTTTGGAAATGAGATGTTCTAAATGATCCACAGGGTTCAAAGTAGTAGATCTGAGAAGGGCACTTCTCAAAATCCACACACCAAAAAGATATAAACAATCTTCCACGGAATGGTGAGAGAACGAAGAACATGAACAAACACAATGAGCAAGAACACAAGAGACACAAGATTTATCCCGAGGTTCGGTCACACCACAAAAGGTGCCCTACTTCCTCGTTGAGGCGCCCACAAAGAGCCGGGTCTCTTTCAACCCTAATCCTCCCTTTGCCGACCACAAAGGTCAAGCCCACACAATAATCTTTGCTCAAACGAGCGGGTAATACAAACTTTCTTGTGGTCTTCCACAAGATTTGGAGACTCACAAAAGACACCTAGTCGTCTAGGAGCTAGAAGCTCCAAGAGTAATGAATCCACAAAGAACTCGATGTAGTACCAAAGCTCGAATGAAGAAGAAGAGCAAGAGAGATTTAGAGATGAAGCACAAAACCGCAGCTCTCAAGCTCACTCAAAGATTTCTCTCCAAAGATTTGAAATGGGAGAGGCAAGAGATTTGTGAGAGAGAGAGAGGTGTTTCTTGGGTTAGAAATGGAGTTCAAATCGTGCTCACTGCTTTGGGGAGAGAGGTAGGAGGTAGTATATATAGGTGGAGCTCAAAACTAGCCGTTGGGCAGATTTTTCTGCCTGAGACCGGTTGAACCTCCCCCTAGGGCGGTTGAACCTCCCCTGGCAGGCCTGGCAGCCTGTCTGCCAGTCTGACTGGCAGACTGACGCGCAGACTGACCTGCAGACTGGTCAGGGTTGACCAGACCGGTTGAACCTCCCCCTAGGGCGGTTGAACCGCCCCTGACACCTCTGGCGACCTGTTTGCCAGTCTGACTTGCAGACTGTTGGTCAGAGGTCAGAGGGGTCAGAGACCAGCTGAACTGCCCCTCAGGACCAGTTCAACTGGTCTTGACCAGAGAGTTTAGGAGAGAAAACCCCAGCTCAACTGCCCGGAGGCAAGTTCAGCTGCTGTATGGTCAAAGAGGTTCACAGCTGAAGTTGAGTTCAGCTGAAGTTGAGAAAGCTCAACTCAGCTGAAGTTCAGCTCAGCTGAAAAGCTCAGCTGCAGCTGAAGAAGCTCAACTCAGCTGAAGTAAAGTTCAGCTGGAAAGCTCAGCTGCAGTTGAAGAAGTTCAGCTGCTTTTCAGCAAGAACACTCTAGGTTTCTCAACCCTAACCACGGTCAACCATAGAACGTTAAAGAGATTTTTGCTTTTCAAAAATAGCTTTTGAATAGAGAGGTTTGAGCTTTGGCAAACACCAACCTTCTTTTTGGATCCCTCTTTATAGTACGACGATTCCTATACTCAAGTTAAATAAAATATAATGAAGTAAACTCCTTGAGTCATTGGTGTCTCTTGTGTGATTTCTCCATGGCATTGCTTCATAAGGATCACAAACATCTTTGTCTCACCTTTTGAAGCAAACTCAAATCAAACCCTGTGACTTGTACCATATCACCTTATATGAGTTCAAATCATGGCTTCAAGTCACCTTACTGATGCATCAACATGTTATAACTCTTCATAGCTGATTAGTTCATCGACTTAGTGCAAGTACTCTCTTCTTCACCTTAGCCATGGTACCTCGGTCTACAAGCCGTTGCTTGGCCTTCACCTTCGCCTAGTTCCTCGAAGCCCTTTCCTTGCTATCTTCACCCTATCAAGCCATTCTTGAATCACATCATATTGAGCATCCATTAAGAGAATCATTTCTTCAATATTGTGAACCTTGCTTGAATGTCTTCTAGATCTAACTGTTAAGATTAATCAAGCTCTAGTTTGATTCTCATAGAAGCATATATGGACTGATAGTAATATGGTCAAGCCAATTCACGATTCCTCATATCTTATTCTCCTTGGCTTGACCAATCCTCTAAATCACTTTGTCCTCTATTCTGGTCATATGTATGTAGTGATTTCTCAGGTCTTGTCCATATATTCAAACCAATATAGAGATCATATTATATCCATTTGCATTGTCTCATTGGTTATTTAACCTCGTGTTGAACCTTTGTTCACTGATCATTATACACTATTCAAGTATTTTCATCATACTGAATTTCCTGTTCAACACTTAGCAAACTCGTTAGACCTTTAAATGTGTTGTTATCCAAATCACCAAAACTCACAAAAGGGATGAATGCACTTTCAATCTCCCCCTTTTTGGTGATTGATGACAACACATTTAAAGCTTACATAAGATTTGATAAATAAGATTTTAAATCCTATGATATAGTTTCCTCCCCCTAAATATGTGCATTTCAGAAAATAACACTTTTGTACTCAAATGCCAAAAGCACATATTTAGGTCAAGACAACTTATATCATACTATTCATAGGGTGCAGTGTGTCATAAAATAAATGTGATGCTCATGACATGGAATGCACTTATCAACTTTCTTCATCTTATGTTTTTCTTATGACTTCCCTTTTTGTTAATTATTTCTCCCCTTTTTTAAAAGTCTTCTAACACTTAGTTACATAAGACTAAAGGTAAGCTTTAATGCACAATTTCTCCCCCTTTGTCATAAGTCTCCAAAAAGGATACAAAGAATATAAAGGATCGAAATTATGATTAAGCGAGATGTGAACACACTATCATGAAAGGGGTCCTTATATGGCACAAAGGTAATGGATAAGTGTCATAAGTGATGTACCTTTGCGTTTTACCTTTTCAAGGGGTTTCCAGACTTGTGTTGGATTTAGAATTCATTTGCAAGCTCTTGTTGGCATAATTGTGACATAGGTCCAAGATATCAAATGAAGATTGTCATACTAACTGAAAGATAAATCTTGATACCTGGAGTCTAGATGTCACCTAGCATTTTCTTATCACAATAAGAGGCAACATGAAAATTGTGCAAGTATGGATTATGCAACTAGTGATCATGTATGAAAAATATCAATTGAAAAACACCAATTGATACAATTTGATAGATAAATAGATCACTAATAGCATATTACCCTAAGTTCTCCTCAAGTTTTAGTGCACACATATATATATGAATTCAATTGATATCTAATGAGAGTACTTATTTGCAACTTAAAGTACCATTGGCATAAAAGGAGTATCAATTGAACATAATCGTGCAACATAAGAAACATGTGCACTATTTAATCAATTAAGTTCTAGACAGGAGAATTTATAAGCTATGCTACTTCAGACATTTGCAATCCAAAAGGATGTGATACATATTTACCAATTTTAGATGACGTTGGAGTAGCATATAAAAGAGAAACTCATTCTGTTATGAAATGTATAGAAGATACATTTATTGGAGCAAAGAATTTTTGATACCCATCAAATTTGCAGTGGAAGTGATTGTCTTTGCCCGAAGATTCCTTTCTAATTTGAGACTACACACATAAGAGACTTAGAAATGAAGTTAGTCTCAAAGATTCAAATTATAGACCATTCTCCCCCTAAATGTGTGCATACAAGTGATGAATACTTGTTTAGCTTATGCACTTTGACTTGTGAGGCCAGGGGATTAAGTTCTACAATTTGAACCTTGGTACAAATAAAGTATGAAAATATGAAATTGAACCAATTTAAGGAAATACTCATAATCAAAGGGTATACTAATAGACATGATATGCAATATTTTAAGCCAAGATTCAAGTGCAACCTTATGATGTGACTTAAGATATTGCATATACATGCATGCACTAACTTGTAAGAGCCTAGATACACAAATGTAATACAATAGTTCATGGAGTGACACACCTTTGTTCTATGCCATATGGTCTTCATTATAATCATGAATTTCTATCTTAGCTTTTGATAGGCTTGACATTTCAAAGAGAAACTTATCCTCTTTAAACGATCAAGAGAAACTCATTCTCTTCAAAGAACTACACAAATTCACTAAAAGAAAATGTTAGTCTTTAAGGACACAAGATATAGAATGAGCTCCCCCTAAATGTATGCATCAAGTACTTGAATTACTTGTAACATGCACTTGATTCAATTAAGATTTTTAGAGGAGTTCATCATATATCTTGGTCAAGGCATAATATATTTGAAACTATTGAATTTATGCTAGAGAACACATATCGTTCCCCAATAGAACTAATCCATGGGGTGACATGTGGTAAATATTTGATCATTTCCTTGGAACCACTCATCCTCATTTAATGTTCTCCAAGGTGTGAGACTACACAACATGAACTTGAAAGAAATCATTAGTCTCACAAGATATAGGCTAAACTCTCCCTCAATTTGTGCATGCAAGAGTACACAAAGTACACTTATGCACATCAACAATACGAGGTTAAAGGAGATGTTTGTACTATATCTTGGTTTAACATAACATGCTTTGCATAGATGATGAAAATTAAACCAATTGAAAGTTTAAGAATTGGAAGTATATCAATTGAAATTCTGAAGGGTAAAGCATGCTAATATGACCCTCAAACCTCATAATGAAGGATATCATATAAATATGTCACTACATCCTCATTATTTGGTTGACAAAAAGTGTAACTCCCTTCTTGAATCACTATGATTTCTTTTCTCTTTATGATTTCATCCAACCTGGCAATCTTGAACTTCATTCATCTTGGCATGGTTCAATCATACATGATATGAGACCCATTGAACCTCAATGATTGAAATAACCAAGACTCTTATATCCGTAGATTTTGAATCCAACTTGAAAACACTTGGAAGGACCTTATTGAAACACTTAGAAAAGAGAGCATTAGAAACACAAGAGAGGGTTTCACAAATGATGATCCTTATATGTGGATCGCAAATGAATCATCATTCTTAGAACCCAAAAGGATAGATTAAATTCCTTTAAATTAGTGCATACATATAGTTGATGTCAAAGTTTTATGCACCATTGAACATTTTATATTGCAAGGAATTTAACCTATACTATGGTACATTTCACTAAGTATAGAATACTAAAACAACTTAAGGAGAGGAAGTTTTCATACCTTGGCCTCTTATCAACTTCATCTTTCTTTAGTTGAATAGTATCCTTTAAGCTTGTGATTTATCCAATTTAATAATAAGCACCATCTCTTAATATATATTTTCTATGGATAAACTCAACACAAGAGATGGCATTAGTAGCACAAGCACTAGTTTATTATTTGGCAACCCTTTATATGTGGAAGGCAAGTGAGTTGCTAAAATAGAGAAACCTCATAATATGGACTAAATTTCCCTTGAGCCCTCATGCACAATATATTTTGAATGACATGGATAATATGCATGGTTATTCAATGAAGTCTAAAAGGGCTGACTTAATCCATATTATGGTAAGTGTCTAATAACGAAGAATCAAATCCAAATTAACTAGATAGAGAATACATCACATAATTTTGGATTGTTCACCATATGATAATATTCATTCATCTTCCAATTAGACCTTTATTTCATAATCAACAACTGATGTATATCCTCAAGTGCTTCTTTTCCCTTAGTGGCTACACAAGTCACAAAAGAGGTAAGATTTGAAAATAATTTGCACTTGAGATTCAGTTGTTACCACCCTTGCTACTATCTCCAAAGATGATTTATACATTCATTATCGAGCACCCAACTTGATCCATTGAAGGAGTGATCCTGCAAAACAAGTTTAAGCCTCATATCTTGGTACCCAATTTGAATTGGGTCCTTTGAGATTAGTAGTAAGAGCCTTGAGTACCCACACAATCCTTATTGTGGCCTTTCTCTTTGTGTAGGCACCCACATATACTTGACAACCATCTTACATGGTTTCAAGTCAATATTTAATCACATAGATAAAAACTAGAGTTAAGAATAGGAGCCTTTTCTCCTTTTATTAATACATCGTTGTGTTGCCTTCTTGATGATGAACCTACCTTGACATTGGGTGCACCTAGCTTATCAAGGTTAGTCGCACAAGCATTCATATCATAAAGGCAAGTTATGCATATAATTTACAACTTAGTGATCCAATTCAATGTGAAGCATATGGATACCGATTGAAGTAGATTTCTAAGATATCAAAATATGGGTTTCCAAAATTTAGAGAGTATGGATCACTAATTGTACCTTTTATAGTTAAAAATCATATCCATATTAGTACATATGTATGTGATGAATATCAACAAAAAGATTCTTATACACTTTTAGAATTAATGAAAAGGGAATTTTAAACTGCATCAAGAGTAGCTATTTAGAAAACAAAGATTACAATCCATATGAATGAAATACAAATTTACCATTTTGGATTGTCTTAGTATAGCTTACTCAAGTGAAACTTATTCTCTATAACACAAGATATATAATGTTCTCCCACTAGATATGTGCATCAAGTATTTGAACGACTTGCCACATGCACTTTCAATTCATTTAAGAGTCTCATGAGGAGTATATTACATATCATGGTCAAGGCATGACAAATTTGCAATGAATTAACTTATGCCTAAGAATACTTACCACCATATAAATGTACCATTTGTTATACCAATTTGACAGATCTTACTATCTGTGGTGGTGTCACTTTAGCATTCTTCTTTTCATCATTTGTGGAGACTTCCTTCTTTGTTATCTCTTTTCCTTTTAAAACTAGTCGATAAAACACTTTGAAAAGAGGTATTAGTAGTACAAGGAAGTATTTAATGAATGATGATATCTATATATGAATGGCAAACAAATCATCATTTATTAGGCGTAAAGGCATAAATTAAATTCCTTTTAAATTAATGCACATGGATGAGTGAATTAATAATATGCACCAATTTACAAATTTAAGCCAAAAAGAATTTAACTTTCATATTGACATTTTTTTTCATAAAATAGATTATTACCAATTGAAAGAATGCCACTTGAAAGGAACTATTATTGGTCACATACCAAATGAAACAGTAAAAGTCTGCAAAAATAAAGCTGAAAAGGTACTACAGAAAAAGTGAAAAAGCAATTGACGCGTTTTGAAAAGGTGACCCGACGCGACAAAAAAAAGACTGAAAAAGTGCTGCAAAAGTTGAATGAAAAAGTGCTGCAAAAGTTACTGAAAAGGTGCTGCAAAAGTTGCTGAAAAGGTGCTGCAAAAGTTACTGAAAAAGTGCTGCAAAAGTTGCTGAAAAGGTGCTGCAAAAGTTGCTGAAAAGGTGCTGCAAAAGTTGATCTGACGCCTGAAAAAGGTGCTGTTGCAGACTGAAAAAGGCGTCTGAAAAAGGGCTGACGCAGTCTAAAAAAATGGTCAGACTGGCCGGTCAAACTGTGCCAGACCGGTTCAACCGGTCCTGGACACCGGTTCAACTGGTTTCAGCCAGGGGGTTTCCTCGTGAATACCAGCCGAACTGAAGTTCAACTCAGAAGTTCAGCTGGTCTCCCCAGCTGAGCTAGAAAGTTCAGCTGGTCAGACCAGTTGAGCTTGGAATGAAAATTTTAAAATAATTTTTTCACAATAAACCTCATTTCAAATTTTAAAATGTACACATAGATTGAATGACACACTCCATTTGAGAAACACATTCTCATGTTGTGAAACTACATAAATTACTTAGACAAAAAACATTAGTCTCACAACTCTAGTCATATAGAGAATTTCCCTTTTGGTAAGTGCTTTAAGAATTTGAATTTCTTACTTAGTACTCTATTCATTTAAGAACATGGGATAATACTCTTTATGTCTAGGTTATGGCAATAATATGATGAATAACTTGAAATATGCCACAAGATACATACAATCAATTTAGAGCATGTAGATTGTCACAATATAAAAATATGAACTTGCAATCTACCATATAATTAGATCCTTTCCAAAGCAAGGTAAAATCTTTTAAGTTCATTCTCAAGTGCTTCATTTTTCCTATGTGGATACAAAAGACACAAAGGAATATACCAATTAAAAGCAATGTGCACTTAAGAGTTAATTGTTACCATCCTTTGGATATCACTTGGTTGTAGGCCTTTTGCTTGATTCCTATAAAGGTTAATCCTTATTCCCTACAACACAAGTTCTTGCTAGAGAAGAATATGAAGTTAGTGATATAACAACTCAATTCATCTTTGGGTCAATCTTAAATGATAGACAATGTAAGATTGATAGCTTGAGATAAGAATTGAGTTAAACCGCTCAAGCACCCCAAAGCTTCATATCATCTCTGGGTACCTGCAAAACTTATTAAGTACATTTTGGTACCCATCTCATGATAGGTCCATCAAGGTTAGCCAATAAGGACTTAGGCACCCAAATAGCCTTGGTCCTAGAATGTGGTGAACTCATCACCTTTCTAGCACAAGAGTCAAATTTGGGTCTCCTAAGCATATTTGAATGTATTGACAAGTTAGGCTTAGGAGTTTTACCCTTTGGACAAACCTTGAATAGATGGCCTTTTTCACGGCAATTGTAGCAAATGCGATGCTTGTCCTTGCAATGCATTTGCCTTTTGCTTTCATCCTTTTTGATGGTCATCTTTCTTGATCGTGCAAGGTCTTGATTCTTCATGTGGGGGCATGAATCAATTTCATGGCCCTTCTCCTTGCATCCATAGCATCTCCTATCGCTTCTCTTTGATCTTTCTTTGTTGAAGCACATAGGTACATTGTTAGAGCAAATCATATGAGCATTAATTTTCTTACCATGGATTTTGCTCATGCCCTTCTTGAAAAGCTTGGTATTCTTTTGAAGGGGTTTTGTGCATGCTACGGTTGTCCCCTTCTCAAGCTTTTTCACCATATTATCACGATTATCGTGAGAAGGTTGAGCATGACACTTTCCCTTCAAAAGTGTTAAGCTCCTTCTTAGCCTTCCAACTTCTTCCTTGAGCTCTTTATTTTCTTGTGTGATAGAAATATCACTAATTCCTGAAATTTCTAGCTCAATGGAAGATTGGCTTGCTTGATAACAACATTTGTTAGCACATGGTAATATAGTTTCAATTTCAACACATGTGCACATGTGAGGTTGGTATGATTTCAAATTAGTTAACACAATCTCATGAGCCATTTCTAACATGATATGTGAATCCATAAATTTATTATGAGAGCACACAAGCATATCATGTTTTTCTTGCAAAGCTAGATTTTCAATATTTAGCCTTTCTATCGTGTTCTTGAACATAGCATTTTTATTTTCTAATTGAGCAATATATGATGAATTATTAACAGCTTTAATTTGCTCAATTGAAATGTCTTCATACCTTTGGACCAAATCATCATGAGAGCACTTTAGCTTCTCATGCTCTTTGGTCAACTTCTCTAAGTCTTCAATTTTTCTGATGAGGAAGTCTTCTTGCTTATGAAGCATTTCTTTTTGTTCTTCCGCTCTTTTCATGAGTTTAAGCAAGCTCATCCGATGTTTCTTGCTTAGCTGAGCGAAGAATTGTTGAAGATCATCCTCATCTTCACTATCACTTTCTTGCTCCTCCTCGTCCTCACTTTCGCTTTCACTGTCACTCCCATTAGCAATAAAGCACATATGAGAAGTGGATTTGAAAGACGAACCTTGTGAAGAGGTGGATTCGTCGTTTGGTCTCCATCGATCATTTTCTTCTTCAATCTTGTTCTTCGCCTCATCTTCCTTCATTTTGAGGAACATCCTTTCGGCGATTTTCATGGCAAGATCTATTGCCCTAGGATCAACATCTGCACCAAAAGATAAAGTCGAGGCAACCTCAACTTTTTCAAGCTTAGAAGCACCTTCGTTTCTTAGTCCCCCCGACATGATCTTTTCCTCACGCGGTTAAGCGTTAGAACGAGGATTAGGCTCTGATACCAATTGAAAGTTGCCTAGAGGGGGGGTGAATAGGCAAGTTAAAACTTTTTCAACAAAAACCAGAAGCAAACTGGGTAAAACTGAATTGATCTCGAAATTCACCCAGTTAACTTTGGAAATGAGATGTTCTAAATGATCCACAGGGTTCAAAGTAGTAGATCTGAGAAGGGCACTTCTCAAAATCCACACACCAAAAAGATATAAACAATCTTCCACGGAATGGTGAGAGAACGAAGAACATGAACAAACACAATGAGCAAGAACACAAGAGACACAAGATTTATCCCAAGGTTCGGTCACACCACAAAAGGTGCCCTACTTCCTCGTTGAGGCGCCCACAAAGAGCCGGGTCTCTTTCAACCCTAATCCTCCCTTTGCCGACCACAAAGGTCAAGCCCACACAATAATCTTTGCTCAAACGAGCGGGTAATACAAACTTTCTTGTGGTCTTCCACAAGATTTGGAGACTCACAAAAGACACCTAGTCGTCTAGGAGCTAGAAGCTCCAAGAGTAATGAATCCACAAAGAACTCGATGTAGTACCAAAGCTCGAATGAAGAAGAAGAGCAAGAGAGATTTAGAGATGAAGCACAAAACCACAGCTCTCAAGCTCACTCAAAGATTTCTCTCCAAAGATTTGAAATGGGAGAGGCAAGAGATGTGTGTGAGAGAGAGAGGTGTTTCTTGGGTTAGAAATGGAGTTCAAATCGTGCTCACTGCTTTGGGGAGAGAGGTAGGAGGTAGTATATATAGGTGGAGCTCAAAACTAGCCGTTGGGCAGATTTTTCTGCCTGAGACCGGTTGAACCTCCCCCTAGGGCGGTTGAACCTCCCCTGGCAGGCCTGGCAGCCTGTCTGCCAGTCTGACTGGCAGACTGACGCGCAGACTGACCTGCAGACTGGTCAGGGTTGACCAGACCGGTTGAACCTCCCCCTAGGGCGGTTGAACCGCCCCTGACACCTCTGGCGACCTGTTTGCCAGTCTGACTTGCAGACTGTTGGTCAGAGGTCAGAGGGGTCAGAGACCAGCTGAACTGCCCCTCAGGACCAGTTCAACTGGTCTTGACCAGAGAGTTTAGGAGAGAAAACCCCAGCTCAACTGCCCGGAGGCAAGTTCAGCTGCTGTATGGTCAAAGAGGTTCACAGCTGAAGTTGAGTTCAGCTGAAGTTGAGAAAGCTCAACTCAGCTGAAGTTCAGCTCAGCTGAAAAGCTCAGCTGCAGCTGAAGAAGCTCAACTCAGCTGAAGTAAAGTTCAGCTGGAAAGCTCAGCTGCAGTTGAAGAAGTTCAGCTGCTTTTCAGCAAGAACACTCTAGGTTTCTCAACCCTAACCACGGTCAACCATAGAACGTTAAAGAGATTTTTGCTTTTCAAAAATAGCTTTTGAATAGAGAGGTTTGAGCTTTGGCAAACACCAACCTTCTTTTTGGATCCCTCTTTATAGTACGACGATTCCTATACTCAAGTTAAATAAAATATAATGAAGTAAACTCCTTGAGTCATTGGTGTCTCTTGTGTGATTTCTCCATGGCATTGCTTCATAAGGATCACAAACATCTTTGTCTCACCTTTTGAAGCAAACTCAAATCAAACCCTGTGACTTGTACCATATCACCTTATATGAGTTCAAATCATGGCTTCAAGTCACCTTACTGATGCATCAACATGTTATAACTCTTCATAGCTGATTAGTTCATCGACTTAGTGCAAGTACTCTCTTCTTCACCTTAGCCATGGTACCTCGGTCTACAAGCCGTCGCTTGGCCTTCACCTTCGCCTAGTTCCTCGAAGCCCTTTCCTTGCTATCTTCACCCTATCAAGCCATTCTTGAATCACATCATATTGAGCATCCATTAAGAGAATCATTTCTTCAATATTGTGAACCTTGCTTGAATGTCTTCTAGATCTAACTGTTAAGATTAATCAAGCTCTAGTTTGATTCTCATAGAAGCATATATGGACTGATAGTAATATGGTCAAGCCAATTCACGATTCCTCATATCTTATTCTCCTTGGCTTGACCAATCCTCTAAATCACTTTGTCCTCTATTCTGGTCATATGTATGTAGTGATTTCTCAGGTCTTGTCCATATATTCAAACCAATATAGAGATCATATTATATCCATTTGCATTGTCTCATTGGTTATTTAACCTCGTGTTGAACCTTTGTTCACTGATCATTATACACTATTCAAGTATTTTCATCATACTGAATTTCCTGTTCAACACTTAGCAAACTCGTTAGACCTTTAAATGTGTTGTTATCCAAATCACCAAAACTCACAAAAGGGATGAATGCACTTTCAAGTAGTATTTCAAAAACTTATCAAAACCCTCTTGAACACTAAGAGGTGGATCTCTTTTAAGGGGAGTTTTGTTTAGTCAAAGGAAAAGCATTTGAAACAGGGGGAGAAAATTTCAAATCTTGAAAATGCTTTGCAAACTCTTATTCATTTATCTTTGACTATTTACAAAAGAACTTTGAAAAGAATTTACAAAAGAGTTTTGCAAAAACAAAACATGTGGTGCAAGCGTGGTCCAAAATGTTAAATAAGTAAGAAACATTCCATGCATATCTTGTAAGTATTTATATTGGCTCAATTCCAAGCAACCTTTGCACTTACATTATGCAAACTAGTTCAATTATGCACTTCTATATTTGCTTTGGTTTGTGTTGGCATCAATCACCAAAAAGGGGGAGATTGAAAGGGAATCAGGCTTACACCTAGTCCCTAATTAATTTTGGTGGTTGAATTGCCCAACACAAATAATTGGACTAACTAGTTTGCCCAAGTGTATAGATTATACAGGTGTCAAAGGTTCACACTCAGCCAATAAAAAGATCAAGTTTTGGATTCAACAAAAGAGCAAAGGGCCAACCGAAGGCACCTCTGGTCGGGCACACCGGACTGTCCGGTGTGCCACCGGACAGTGTCCGGTGCACCACCGGACATGTCCGGTGCACCAGAGGACTCCAGCTCCAAACTCGCCACCTTCGGGAAGTTCCAAAGCACTCGCGCTATAATTCACCGGACTGTCCGGTGTACACCGGACAGTGTCCGGTGCGCCAAGGAAGATCAGCCTCAGGAACTCGCCAGCTTCGGGAAATTCCAACGGCTAGTCCGCTATAATTCACCGGACTGTCCGGTGTGCACCGGACTGTCCGGTGCGACTCCGGAGCAACGGCTATCTCCGCGCCAACGACTCTCTGCCGCGCATTTAATGCGCGCTCTGCGCGCGCAGAAGTCAGGCGCGCCCATTCCGGCGCACCGGACAAGGAACAGTAGATGTCCGGTGTGCACCGGACACCCAGGCGGGCCCACAAGTCAGAAGCTCCAACGGTCAGAATCCAACGGCAGTGATGACGTGGCAGGGGGCACCGGACTGTCCGGTGTGCACCGGACTGTCCGGTGTGCCATCGAACAGACAGCCTCCCAACGGCCACTTTTGGTGGTTGGGGCTATAAATACCCCAACCACCCCACCATTCATTGCATCCAAGTTTTCCACTTCCCAACTACTACAAGAGCTCTAGCATTCAATTCTAGACACACCTAAGAGATCAAATCCTCTCCAAATTCCACACAACGCCATAGTGACTAGAGAGAGTGATTTGCTTGTGTTCTTTCGAGCTCTTGCGCTTGGATTGCTTTCTTCTTTCTTGATCCTTTCTTTGCAACCAAACTCACTTGTAAATTGAGGCAAGAGACACCAAACTTGTGGTGGTCCTTGTGGGAACTTTGTGTTCCAAGTGATTGAGAAGAGAAAGCTCACTCGATCCGTGGATCGTTTGAGAGAGGGAAGGGTTGAAAGAGACCCGGCCTTTGTGGCCTCCTCAACGGGGAGTAGGTTTGCAAGAACCGAACCTCGGTAAAACAAATCTCCGTGTCTCACTTGCTTATTCGCTTGGGATTTGTTTTGCGCCCTCTCTCGCGGACTCGTTTCTTTATTACTAACGCTAACCCGGCTTGTAGTTGTGTTTATATTTGTAAATTTCAGTTTCGCCCTATTCACCCCCCCTCTAGGCGACTTTCAAGCAGCAGTAACCATGGAACATTGGAAACCCCTCTGGGTCGCGCCCTCAACATGCTCGATGATATGCTACAACGAGCTCCACCTCGATCTATGCCGTCCCGGCATCGTCGCGCAGCGAGCTCCGTCGTCGATCTGCGCAACCGCTGTTCGGTTGTTGTTCCGCCTCCGTCGACCTCCTCCATGCACGAGCAGCAGCAGCCCCGTGATCTCCGCGTCGCGTGCGCCGATCCGATCCGCGCAGCCCCAACGTGTCGACGTCGTCGGCTCCATGATTTTTGGGCAGCCCGGTTGCGGTGTCGTGAAACCCAGGCGAGACATCCTTTTCTTTATATATTCAATTTAGTTTTCGCTTGGCATCGATGGTTAGCTGTTGATTATATTTATATGAATATGTGTGTTTTGTGAGGAGAGGAATTTCATGTGTGTGAAGAGAAGCAAGGCACGTGGCGCTTGCTAGGTGTCAAATAGAAAGACCGAACCCAAACCACAACTCAGCCTCCACAGCTCGGCTTCCACGCACATCAAATTCCACGGCTTCCACGCCTAGTGAAGGTGAAGCTATGATCTGCTCTAAGGTCCTTCAGTGCATCGTGTTGTCTTGTATGGCATAAATTATGACATCAATCCCTGTGTTACAACATTTCATTCATGCTTATAACTTTAGTTAACACCAAAGACTAGACCAAACAACTTCTCTTCAGCTTATTGAATTTGTAAAGTAAGACAATGCTCGTCTAATAATCTCCTCTCAGTAATGCTTTTGTGATGTAGTTGATTGCAACTATCTGGCTATGGTTTTAGTTTAAATACTTGCAGAATTCTTCTATTAATCTATTTCATGGTGATATCAATAACATCTCCTTTATTATATACTTATAATCTTTCTTATGCTGGATAGATGAGGAAGACAGGAGTAACATTCCTACAGTTACTATTCAGATATTGATCGAACCATGAAGAAGTTAACTGGGTGTTAAAATATCTGAAGTACCAACCATGAAGACAGGAGTAACACTTCCAAGGTCTCGCTCGCCCTCGATCCGATTCGGAGCCTTTTTCTAGTACCGCTGGACACGTGTTTTTTTGTTGATCGGAGCTGTGGGGGATCTATGAGGTGTTTTTTTGGGGCTGTGTAAGTGTGGAGGAAGGTGGCCACGGAGGTATCGGTGGAGCTGCAGCTCCTGCGCGAGAAGTGGGGGCTCCTACTGGCCGGTCTGATCTTTCAGGTGAGCTGCGCGAGTTTAAGTGATCGGACCTAGTGTAGCTTTACTTCTAGTTCATACCTAGGTTTTGTTCATTTATCAGGTTCAACCATATGTTTGTGTCACCTTATCAGCCTGTCAAAGCTTTTGTATATGCTGCTTAGAATAGCCCTACCGCTTATCTTGCTGCTATTCAAATCTATGGTAAACAATGGTTGTCACTTCTTTCACAGCACAAGGAGAAAGCATGGTTTTCAAGTTCAGTGAAGTCGAGATTACAGTACTTAGGACCACAACCAGGCATTTCGGTTCTTGATGATGAGCATGTTAAGGGCGTTCATCTCGATCCTTAAGCTGGTCCAGTAGATGCCTTTTGCCTTCTGGTTCTTGATCCGGAAAAGGTTAGGCAGCCTTTTTTTTTCACTTTCCTGTTGTTGCTCTCATGTATTGTACTACCACATATGATGTTTATATTAGAGAAAAGTGTTGTGTTCACTATTTTTATGCAGAGGACAAACCTAAAATTTTGGTTTAGCTACCACGAAAAATGAAAACAAACATAATCCTGCGAAAATGTTTAGATTCAGAATTTATTTTGGGAATTATTTAAGTTCCTTGGTTGGTGATATGATTCTGTAATCAGGTGTGCTGTCCGCAAGCATAAAATTGTAACACTGGGGATATAGTGTGAGAAAATGATGAGTTTGGTGTTAAATAGCAATGGAGATAGGTCATGGTTCTTTTTATTGTACTCAATCCGCCCATAGTTTTCAATATACATGGCAGATAATATCCTTAAATAGTGGTTTGTCCCATGCTAAAGTACAAGTCTAAGGTCTGGCTCTGGTTATGGTCGTTATCACATGTGCACGGTACTGCTGTGTATGGGTGAGGCAGGATTTTCGGGGGTTTCTTGACCTACGTGTCCAGGGGTTGTCTTACCCCCAGGTAGAGTTTTTTGAGAAAGAGGATACGTGCTGGCATGGGTGTACAAACCCATGGAAGCTAACTAGCTAGAAATTCATTTTGAGAAAGGAAGTTGGAGTGTGCTTTGAAGTTGTGCGCAAGGTGAAATGTTTAGTTCATTTTTATGATCCATGTGATTCATTTGATTTTTTAGCTTCCATATGTAAGCAAATTAACAGTGTTCTGACTTACTTTTTCCATGTATTTGATAGGTTTGGCGTGTAAATGATAAAGACAAGGTTCAACTCTCACCCTCTGACCAATCCAAATTTTACACTGGCGATTGCTACATATTTCAGTATACTTATCCTGGAGATATAAGGAGGAATGTCTTATTGGAACCTGGTTTGGGAAAAAGAGTATTGAGGTAAAAGTGTTATCCAGAAATTCAATTTTGTTGTGATTTTTTGGTGTTTCCGGTTGATGCTTGTACCAATCTCTGACTTTCTAGACCATAGTTGCCTAATTTTAGTTGTCATCTTTGAAGTTTGTAAATAAGATCTGAAAGATTTGAAGTACCAGATAACACCGATTTCATGTTCTTGGTGTGTGAACTAAAACCAAAAGGTTACCTATGATGTTTGTGCATATTAATGAGATTCTGGATAACCTTATGCTTGTTGATTATGTAGTCTTCAGTTATCTTGTTAAATCAACTTGAACAATAAAGGCTTTTTTCCAATTCTTATCCAGGAGGATAGGCTAATAGCAGTTTCACTTGCAAGCAAGATGGTTGAATCTGCTAAGTTTCAGGCTGTCCAGGTAACTTACTGATTTTATTTAATTAGAATTGTTAAACTGGATATAGACCCTTTTGTCTTCTCTAATTTATGCTTGCTTTCTAATCAGGCGCACTTTTATGAGGGGAAAGAACCGATTCAGTTCTTTGTGATTATCAATCAGTGCGGGAGTGATGTCGTTGTGGTGCTTTTGAACCTATTATTAGAATGCATCAGTCAAACTTGCCTTCAGTCTAGTGGCGTTGTACTCCCATTTCAACAAACTGTAAATGATCTAGTTGTGAATGATATTATAATTGTGATGCTTTTGTGAATATATAATTGTGGTGCTTTTGTGTTTATGTGATGGATCTATGACTGTGGTATACTGATTAACTGTGTATGTCTTTATGATTTGTGTATAAAAATTTGTGATTTGTGGTGCTTAATTAAATATATATTATTATTAATAGCAACTGTAAAAAGAGCGACTTTCTGTTGGTTGCTAAATGTATAGTATGATGACTTACGGTTGGTTGCTAAATCTATAGTACAGCAACCCACGGTTGGTCGCTAAATATACAATATTAGCAACGGACGGTCGGTCGCTAAAAAGATGTCGGTCGCTAAAGCCTTTAGCGACGGCACTTACAACGACCATCCTTATGGGTCGCTAAAAGTTTTTAGCGACCAATCGTAGGTCGCTGTAAGTGAACCGTCGTGTAGTGTATCTACGGTTGAATTCTGATCTAACAGACCAGAAGGCTCGCTTGCACACTTACATATAAGGTCTGATTGCACAGAAGTCATCATCCTAAAAGTAGTCAATAAACAGAAGCCGCTTTTTCACCTTACCAAATAAACTCCTTTCCACCAGTTTCTCAAATATGTTGCTTTTCCAACGAGCACCAAATAGGACCGATGTCATGTGACATCAATGACTTTGTACAACTAACCATTTTAATTCCAAAATATTAAAGACATGATATTATAAAGATGTGGCAAGATTATAGCTAGTGACATCGATGGATGAAAATTCTATATCCGCCCAATGGAGGAGCTGAAAGGGAATCACTAACTATGAGGAACGATCTGTTGATGTTGCCGAAGAGGATACTTGTAGGAAGATGTAAAAGCAAGGTGCAAGATAAAGATATAATTAAGTTAGGATATTATGTTTTATGAGGTAAGACGCAATAGAGTGTGTGGTCGGATTTAGAATAAGTTGTTGTGCTATTAAGAGGTGAACTCGAGGTTTAAGATGAGTGATTATGTGTCATTTGGTGAGGTGACCTATTGAAGTTGTAAAAAAAACCACTCTAGACCTCATTGACTTGGGCTAAATGGGTATTTGGTTCCTCTTACTAAAATTTAGTCTATGTTACGTCAAATGTTTGATTAACAATTACATTAAATATAGTCTAGTTATAAAACTAGTTACCTATACCAAGACTAAACGGTAAAATAAATTTACCAAGCCTAATTAATCTATGGTATACATACGGGGACTAAATCTATGCCCGTCGCAGCTGGGCATATATACGATTATTTCGCTTAATAAATCAGTTCTGAGTTACCAATACAGTGAACAGCCACGATGTCCAAACACGCTGCTCTAATACGTTCACATCTACTGATTCGTATGCACGATCTTAGTGTCGGGCACCCTCTGCCACTGATGGGTGACGACTAGGAGGTGGTCGCCGTCCCTGACGAGCCTGGCGTCGTCAACCTGGGCACCGTCCGTGGTCACCACCCTCGTCGGGGCGAACCCGAACTGGCTCCCGGCGAGCTCCACGAGCTGCGCCATCGTCTCAGGCATGAACACCAGCTTCCTCGCGCCGACGCCCTGCTCGGGGCAGGAGACGGTCACCCTGACCCGGGACCTGCTGTGAGTGTGCCTCTCGTGGAGGCTATGCCCCCCGCCACCAGCTGCTCCGTCGTGCCTGTTCACTTGTGACGAGGAGAGGACGCCGAAGAGGGAGTTCCGGAAGCTGACCATCCGCCGCGGACTGCTATGCCTGGACGACGACGGCGACGGCGACGGCGACAAACCGGCGCCGTCGTGCTGCGCGACCGCGACCGGGACCCTCGCCGCGGGCGCGCTCTTGAACCTGGTGACCGCCGGCCGAGCCGCGACCGCGACGGCGGGCCTGCAGCTGCTGCCATGGTCCTCCGTTCCCGAGCCCTGCCGCCTGATCGGACTCTCCACCGCTTCCCGGTGCTGCGACTGCGACGGCGGCCCGAACAGCTGGTGCATGTCGCGGTGGCCGAGCTGGCCCGCCAAGTCCCGCGGGGTCCGGCCGCCGCCGTCCTCCCTGTCGGCGTCGGCGCCGTGCTCCAGCAGGGCCCTGGCCATCCCGACGTCCCCCTGGAGCACGGCGCGGTGGAGCGCGGTGCCGCCGTCGTCGCAGCACGCAACCGTCACGTCCCCGCCGTGGCGCGCCACGTCCTCCAGCAGCGCGACGTCGCCCGCCTCCACTGCCGCGCGCGCGTAGAGCTCCGCGTCGCCCGACGCCAGGTCCGCGCCGCCGTCCGCCAGCAGCTGCGCGGCCCCGCGGTGCCCCCGCGACAGGGCCTCCCACAGGGGCACTCTTCCTTGCGCGTCTGGACATTGTATTGTATTACGATCAGCGCAAGGTTTGGTTGCTGGCCCCAATCACATGCTCCTATAAATATATAGTGACCGGTGTTCTTGGTAGTAGCGTATGATGACCTGAAGCATTAGGATCAGCGCCATGCTCTAGCAGAAGCTTGATGCACTGCTCATGTCCACCGGAAGCTGAGACGTGCTGTTAAATTCAATCAACCACACGAGCAGTGAGCATTGCAAATTCGCAATTAATTTAAGCAGTAAAAACATAAGAAAAATAATGAATTTTTTTTATTACCAGTGCTGTATGCCAATAGTTATCTGACTCGTTGGGATCGACCCCGCGCTTGAGGAGCTGATGCATGAGGAAGTCGTCTCCTCTGGACGCGGCGTAGCAGAGCGTGACGGGGAGCTCGAGCTGGCCCCGAGCTAGCAACTAGCAAGTACTCGATCTCCTCCGCGACGCCGGCGATGGCGCCGCTGTCCCTCTTCTCCTTGAGGTACTGCAGTTAGCAATCCGATGCAACGCAAATGAATCCAGAGAGCTTGGGTTGATTGAAATCGGCCGGCACAAATCAATCATGCATGGGGACTGGGGAGGGCCAATTAATGCAGTACTACCTGGATAAGGTTGTTGATGATTATGGTGCCGTCGCCGACGTTCGCCTGGACGATCCTGAGGAACGCGGTGCGCTCCATGCGCAGGAGGTGGCACAGGGACCGCGTCCTCGCCGTGAAGAGCTGGGGCTTGTAGCACAGCACCCCGATCTCGCCGACGACGTCGCCGGCCCTGGCCACCCCAGCCACCTGCACATAACGCATATGCTAAGGTTATCCGATCGCATTGTATTGCACAAGCGGTCGTTCGATGAATGAGCTGCCTCTCAAAATGGTTCGGCTGCTTCTCAAAATGAACTTAAAGTAGTACAACAACTACCGTACAATCAGGCCCTATGTGCAAGCGTGCAAGCAGACATTCTAATCCATTAGACCATAATCCAATCGTGTGTAACATTTAACATTTAGGGTCTGTTTGGTTGGGCTAGGGTTGTGAAAAAAGTTGTTGTGTGTTGTAGGCTGTGGAAAAGCTGTTGTGGGTTCTGAGCTGTTAAAAAGCTAAAAACCGTTTGGTGGAAACCACTAAAAACCGTTAACAATTCTTCGATATATGTTTTCACAGTTATATCCGAAAAAGCCGCTAAAAGCAGGTCCAGTGGTGCTTTCAGTTTTGCACTGAGAAAAAAATCGGCTTTTACAAAAACAGTTGCCTCCTAGATCCAGGCATTTGGTTTGACTTTTGGTTTTTATGGAGCAAAAGGCAAACCAAACACACCTGTCGGCGTTTCGAGACCGGGGGGTCCCTGGGCCGACGAGTGAATGTCGCCGCGTGCCCCAGCCCAGATGGGTCGAGCGCGAGGGCGAGCGCGAAGGGGGGAGAGCGAGGCGGCCGGAGACCGGCGTGAGAGAGGTGGGAATCCCGCGGCCTTCGTGTTCGTCCCGCGCCCAGGTCGGGTGCGCTTGCAGTAGGGGGTTACAAGCGTCCACACGGGAGAGGGAGCGAGCGGCTCCAAGCGAGCGCCTGTCTCGTCCTCGTCCCCGCGCGGCCAACCCTCTCTAAGAGGGCCCTGGTCCTTCCTTTTATAGGCGTAAGGAGAGGATCCAGGTGTACAATGGGAGGTGTAGCAGAGTGCTACGTGTCTAGCGGAGGAGAGCTAGCGCCCTAAGTACATGTCGTTGTGGCAGCCGGAGAGATTTTGGCACCCAGCTGGTGTGATGTCGTGGCCGTCGGAGGAGCGATGGAGCCTGGCGGAGGGACAGCTGTTGGAGCGGTTGAGTCCTTGCTGATGTCCTCTTGCTTCCGTAAGGGGGCTGAGAGCCGCCGTCGTCACAGAGTACGCGGGGCGCCATCATTGCCTATCTGGCGGTGCTAGCCAGATGGGACGCCGGTCTTGTTCCCTGCGGCCCGAGTTAGCTCGAGGTAGGGTGATGATGGCGCCTCCTGTTGACGTGGCTGGCCTGCGCCCTAGGTTGGGCGATGTGGAAGCTCCTCTGAAGCCGAGGTCGAGTCTGTCTTCCGTGGCCGAGGTCGAGTCCGAGCCCCTGGGTCGGGCGAGGCGGAGGTCGTCGGCTGAGGCCAGGGCGGAGTCCGAGCCCTGGGGTCGGGCGAAGCGGAGTTCGTCGTCTTCTGGGGCTGAGCCCGAGTCCAAGCCCTGGGTCTAGCGGAGCGGAGTTCGTCGTCTTCTGGGGCTGAGCCCGAGTCCGAGCCCTAGGTCAGGCGGAGCAGAGTTCGCCGTCTTCCGGGACTTAGCCCGAGTCCGAGCCCTGGGTCGGGCGGAGCGGAGTTCGTCGTCTTCTGGGGCTGAGCCCGAGTCCGAGCCCTGGGTCGGGCAGAGCGGAGTTCGCCGTCTTCCGGGACTTAGCCCGAGTCCGAGCCCTGGGTCGGGCGGAGAGGAGTTCGTCGTCTTCTGGGGCTGAGCCCGAGTCCGAGTCCTGGGTCGGGCGGAGCGGAGTTTCCTATGGTGCCTTTGGCCGGGCCTGACTGTCTGTCAGTCTCACTCTGTCAAGTGGCACCGCAGTCGGAGTGGCGCAGGCGGCGCTGTCCTTCTGTCAGGCCGATCAGTGGAGCGGCGAAGTGACGGCGGTCACTTCGGCTCTGCCGGCTGGGGGGCGCGCGTCAGGATAAAGGTGTCAGGCCACCTTTGCATTAAATGCTCCTGCGATTTGGTCGGTTGGTGCGGCGATTTGGTCAGGGTTGCTTCTTAGCGAAGGCAGGGCCTCGGGCGAGCCGGAAATATGTTCGCCGTTGGAGGGGGGCCTCGGGCGAGACGGAAATCCTCCGGGGTCGGCTGCCCTTGTCCGAGGCTAGGCTCGGGCGAAGCGTGATCGAGTCGCTCGAATGGACTGATCCCTGACTTAGTCGCGCCCATAAGGCCTTTGCAGCTTTATGCTGATGGGGGTTACCAGCTGAGAATTAGGAGCCTTGAGGGTACCCCTAATTATGGTCCCCGATAGTAGCCCCCGAGCCTCGAAGGGAGTGTTAGCACTCGCTTGGAGGCTTTCGTCGCACTTTTTTGCAAGGGGACCAGCCTTTCTCGGTTGCATTATGTTCCGGTGGGTGCGCGCGAGCGCACCCGCCGGGTGTAGCCCCCGAGGCCTCGGAGGAGTGGTTTTACTCCTTCGAGGTCTTAATGCCTTGCGTAATGCTTCGGCTGGTCTGGTCGTTCCCTCATGCGAGCTGGCCGTAGCCCGGGTGTACGGTCGGGTCCCAAGTTCTCGGGCTGGTATGTTGACGCTGTCAACGGTTCGACCGGAGCCGGGTTTGCGAGAGCAGCCCCCGAGCCTCTGCACCGGGCGAGAGGGCGATCAGGGACAGACTCGACTTTTTTACATACGCCCCTGCGTCGCCTTTCCGCAAGGAGGAGGGGGGGGGGGAAGCGCCATGTTGCCCTCGATGGGCGCCGAACATGGTGTCTCCGGTGAGCTGCAAGCGGGTAATCCGAGTGGACGTCCGTGCCCCGTTCGTTAGGGGTCGGCTAGGGGCCCAAAGGCACGCCCAAAAGTACCTGCGGGTGATCTGCCGGACCCGGTCCCCTGGCGACGGGGTCCGAGGGCTCGATGCCTCCCACTGATGGGATTCCGTTACAAGATCGCTCCTGCTGGTCTCGGAAATGTCCTAGGGTACCTCGGGAGCGCAGCCCGAGCCTTGGTTATGTATCGAACGTACCCATGGTCATCCCTCGCTCGGCGTCTGAGGCGGCTGTGAACCCTTCGAGGGCCAGCCTTCGAACCCCTGATCAGTAATGGGCGCGGAGCCCGAGTAGCCTGAGGTGGCCGTGGAACCCTTCCGAGGGGCCGACCTTCGAACCTCTGACCAGTAGTGGGTGTAGGGCCCACGCGATCTGAGGCGGCTGTCGAACCCTTCCGGGGGGCCAGCCTTCGAACCTCTGATCAGTAGGGAGGCTCGGAGCCTGGTTCCTTCACGGGGAAGGATCCTTTTCGGGGTATCCCCCTTTCCCGGTCCCTGTTGCAAGAGAGAGAAAGAGGAAAAAAGGAAAAGGATACGAAATCGAATGACGCGGCGTACCTTTTTTGGCGCGGTTATTATGGCGAAGGCGAAGCGTCGCCTGCTTCTCCTGCCAGAGGCGCCGCCTGTCCCGCCGCGGAGTTAATGCGACGGGGCGAGTGGTTCATGGGGTGGCTGTTGCGCGTGCGCGAGCCGTTCGAGGAACGGAACACGGGCGCGTTGTCTTCACGCCGTGAGAGAGGGTTCTCTTGCTGCCCCCGGATGGGACGTGAGCTTGGCTGACGACGTGACTGCTGCTCCTGCCCGCCTGCCACCGTCATTACTGCCGGCCCATTTTTGGCCACACTGACCGCCGCGCCAGGCTGGCGCTGCTGGGTCGTGCGCTAGGTCGCCTCGAGTCGCGGTATTGGTTCCGCAGTCGAGGAGGCGCGGTGGTGGCGCAAGTGGCGGTGCAGTTGCGTGCACGAAGCATTCGGCGCGCCGGTTGCATGACGCGTGGGCCTGGGCCTCCATGCTGGGCGTGTTGGGAGTCGGAGAAGCGCGCCCACTTGGCGCGGTTGCATGCCGCCTGCATGGCTGCCCACCCCTTTCGCCCGTTGGTCTGGGCAAAAGTGGAGGGTCACTTGTAACCGCTGGGCGGTTGTGCGCACCGCGCACGGCGGTTTGGCTTCTTCTGCTCTGAGCCAGCTTGCATGACGTGTGGGACCCAGCCCCCGCGCCACAGGGGAGGACCTTGGAGCGTGTTGGAGAAGACTCAGTCCGTGACGGCTGGGGACGCAAGTAGGGATAGTCGCCTTTAAAAGGAGGGTGACCCCCTTGGAAGGCGACCATGTCTTCGTGCTCCCTTATGCATCGTGTCTTTCCACCTTCCAAGCCCCCGGATGGGGGATACCCGCCGTCTTTCCGCCTCATCGTTGGAGGAACGCAACTCCGCGGGAGTTGGTACCTTTCAGCCATCGTTCGGCTTCAAGGATTTTCATCATGCAGCCCGGCTGCACCCCTCCGCCGGCGGTCACCCAAGATGGTGACCTCCAGCTTGATGGTGGGGGAAAGCGAGCCGGGCTGCGGCCTCTGCCCCTCCCTCAGCCTCAAGGATTTTCATCACCAGGGCTGGGGAGGGGAGTGTGCCGAGTTGGGGTCGGCCCCTGCGTGGGCGGTGGCCCGCTCCTTCACTCAGTGATCGGAGGGAAGGGCGGTCGTCGTCCGTGGCGCCGGCAGCTGCACCGTGCCTGGCTCTCGGACGCAAGTGGCTTCGGAGCTGCTCGCGGCGCCGGCGTCTGCCACGGCAGCTGGAAGAGGTTCTTCCGCCGACGAGATAGCCAGGGCCGCCCACGGACCGACCTCCAACTCTACGACCTTCTGCCCGTCCTTGCCTCACGAGTTTGGGCATGGGCGGGGGCCTCTTGGCAGCAGCATCCGCCCTGAGGTCAGTGCTGCCGCTGTTCGGCCCCCCGGAGCAGAAGTCGTCGTCGTCGCCGCTGCTGGAGCGGGCGACGGCGCGCCGCTCGTCGGTCTTCTGTTGCTCCGCAGGCCCTCCCCCATCGAGTGGGGTTGTTCGTACCTGCGGAGGTGGAACCGGAGTTCCGTTTGTAATGGCACTTTGAATGCCAGTGTTTTTGTTCATTGTGGCTGTCGAGGCCTGAACATGTGTAACGCCCCGAATTTCGAGTTCAATTTTTTTTCTCTCTTTATATCGCTCGCTAAATTCGGGCGTTACCTCTTTCCCATTTCTTTTCGCTAAAACCCTACCTACTTTCAAAACTCCAAGACATATAATAATAATAAACCCTAGAAATATTTTATTTAGTTGTTGCACCATGCCGGTCCCTGCATATCTTTTGTTTGTGGATTGAATTTGTGAAAACATGCTTTTAGAAAAAGGATTAAAATGGGAAAACCCCTTTCTTTTTCCCTTCTCCTTCTCCCCTCTCTCCCTTGGGCCGGCGTTCCCCTCCTGCGGCCCATCTGGCACGCCCCCCCTTCTCCCGCGGCCCCCTCGCGCCTTCCCCTCTCGTGGGCCGGCCAGGCGTCTGCGGCCCAGCCTGGCCTCTTTCTCCCCCCCCTTCTTCTCTCTCGTTTTTGGGCCGGCTCGGCGCCTGCGGCCCAGCCGCTCTCCTTTTCCCGGCCCGCGAAAGCCTCCTCGCCTTGGGCCGCTTGGCTGGCGCGCGGCCCAGCCGCCCAACGGCTCGCCCGCCCCCTTCGCCTGCGCGCGCGCGCGGAACAGCTGCCCAGCCGCCGCCGCCTCTGCGCGTGGGACCCGTCTGTAAGTCCGTGGTCGCCCCCTGTTCATCTCCTCCCTCCCACGACCCCGCGTTTTTCTCTCTCTCTCTCTCTCGCAAATCGCTCACCCCAATCCCCTGCCGCTCGCCCGGAACCGCCGCCGCCGCTGATCCCCGCCTGCGGTGAGCCCCTCCCTCCCCTCTCCCCTTCTCTCTCCCCTCCCTCCCCTTTCCCCCGAGCTCGTCGGCGCCCTCCCCGTGCCCATGGCGCGCTCGCCCCGGCCTCGACTCGCCGGCCACGGCGTCCCCGGCGCCCCGCCCTGGCCCGTCCGCCCCGACCCTCCCCTCGGCTCGACCAACCGTGGCGGCCCGATGCCCTCGCGCGGCGAATCCCGCCCGCCCGCGCGCGCTCGTCCGCCGACCTCGCTCACCCGTGCTCGGCACGGTGGCGTTCGGCCCGGCCTCACCGGCGCGGCGCCCAGCGTCCCCGGCGCCCCCTGCGTCCCCGCCCTGTCCTCGGCGGCTCGCCTGCGGGTCCGGCGTGGCGCGCTCGCGCGTCCGTTCGGCCCGGCCTCGCCGGCGCGGCGCCCGGCGCCCCCTGCGTCCCAAGCCCTGCCCCCTGCGCGCCCGTCGCGGCCTGCGCCCGGCCTCGGCGCGGCGGCGTGGCGTGCCCGTGGCCGCCCGGCGCGGCCCGCTCGCGCAGCTCGTCCGCGGCGTGCCCGCTGCTCGCGTTCGCAGCGCGCTCGCGACCTCCGGCGTGGCGCGTTCACGGCCCCCGCTCGACGTAGAGTGCCTCTTGCGTCTTAGTTCGTCCGTAGCGCGCTCACAGCAGCATCATGTGCGGTTTGCTCGTGACGACCCGCTCGCGCGCGTGGCTGGTCCATCCCCGACTCGCTTGCATCGGCTTGTACGGGGCACAGCCAACCCGTGCGCACGATAATCACATGTGTAGTGACTTGTAGCTTCGTGCACGTGATAACCCGCATGTTTAGGCTCTCGTTATGCGTAGTTTCGCACGACGACTCCCTACACCACCTAAGTTTGCTAATATTGATCGGTTCATGTTAGGGAGCGACACATTAGCTAAATATAGAATTAATTATGCTTAGATAATAGCTATCTTTACATCTATGTTAAATGTCTATTAGTATGACTACATGAAATGTAGTGGCTAAGTTCGTTCTTCCTCTTATCATGAATATAGCGAGTTGTCGAGTATGGTAAGGGTTACGTTATTCTCACTACTTCGAAGGGTCGTTAGCACTAAAGCCATATGTCGTGTGTATGATTATGGGTTTCACCTTCTTGTATGGTGTATTGTTTGCCTTTCTGTTTTGGAATATGAATGTATGATTGTGTTCACATAGAGAGCGATCCGGTCGAAGAGCCCGAGGAACTCGCAGGAGAAGCCCCTGAGCAGCAGTCGGTTGGTGGAGGCAAGTGTCCCTTGACCTATCTATGTCCTATTCATTATTTAATTCACCTCCCGCTTTACACATTTATGCCTAAGGATTGACTAGCTTTTGTTATCCATGTCCTTGTTTACCTATTTGGGTTGGATTATTATGGTTTAGCTTTATGCTATTGCTTAACTCTAATCAATGAACATGATGAGATTATCTATGATACGCTGTTTTCCCTTCTCTTATTATGATGTTGCACCTGTGGTATTCAAGGGGGCTCGAGCGGTTTCTCGAGTGCCTCTCCGTAAGGACCTGTTCTATGGATGACCGCCCGGGAAAACAGTGCAACCATGAGGGTGGAATGGGGTGCCCTTAGCTGAATAATTAGAGGATCCGGGGTGTAGTTCGCTTCGCCGTTGTGCCGTCAATGGGGCTCGGTGTATGCGGCTCGCTCTGCCAAGGTTGATTCGTCCCTTGGGGAGGAGTGCGGTACATTTAGGAAACCTAACGGGCGGCTACAGCCCCGGGGAATCTTTGTAAAGGCTACGTAGTGAGACCCTGCCTATTCACCTTGGTAGTGTTTAAGGGTTTGATCGGCCCGAGGCAAGAGGGAATCACGGCTTGTGGGTAAAGTGCACAACCTCTGCAGAGTGTTTGAAAACTGATATATCAGCCGTGCTCGCGGTTATGAGCGGCCAAGGGAGCTCCAGTGATTAGTGGCACTTGATCAGAGACACTTTGGTTTACAGGTGGCAATGAGATTGATGGTTCTGGTTATGTTGATGGTGCTGGTAAGTGGTACTCTTTCCGTTTGGAAAGGAGTACGTTGGGGTTAATAACTTGGGTTAATGCTAAAACTTGGCTTTCTACTAGTAAATAATAATCTGACCAACTAAAAGCAACTGCTTGACTTATCCCCCACATAAAGCTAGTCCACTACAGCCAAAGAGGATACTTGCTGAGTATGTTGATGTGTACTCACCCTTGCTCTACACACCAAACCCCCCCCATCCCCAGGTTGTCAGCATTGCAACCACTGCTCAGGCGAAGATGAAGCTGTGGAAGGAGACTTCCAGGAGTTCCAAGATTACGACGAGTTCTAGGTGTGGGTTAGCGGCAACCCCCAGTCGGCTGCCTGTGAAGGCCGCGGTTATCTACGTTTCTTTTCCGCACTTTGATTTATTGTAAGAACTATGTGGACGTCTCAGACGTATGATGTAATCGACTATTTCCCTTATTAATACTATTTTGAGCACTGTGTGATGATGTCCATGTTATGTAACTGCTGTGTACGTGAATAACTGATCCTGGCACGTACATGGTTCGCGTTCGGTTTGCCTTCTAAAACCGGGTGTGACATAAGTGGTATCAGAGCCGTGCTGACTGTAGGACCGCTAACCTAGAGTAGAATGGTCGTTCTAAGGACTATAGACCTCTGTCTCTGCCTTGACTTTGATATCCCTTCAAAAGTTGGTCATACCGACCAAACCTATGTTCTACTATATATTATACCTTGCCGAAAATCATGTTTTATTCTAATCCTTCATTTACTTATGATTCATTATTTGCTGGTCATATTAATTCTGTTCTCACCCTTTTGCTTGCGATGTCTTTTGTAGATGGCTCGACTTAGACACACTGCATGAAAGTCCATCATCCCCTTCTTACCCTCCCGCCTTGCTGAGCGTCCGCTTCGCCGTCCCGTGGCCGGACAGTCCAGCCACTTGGAGAGGCTGCACCACCGCCTGCATGAGGAGCAGGAACGTCGACGACAGGAGCAACAGGGCTCTTCCTTCTCGCTCCAGCAAGAGATAGAGTCCGTGAGGAGCTGCTCCCCCGTGCTTCCCCTGGAGGCGCCCCCTGCATCATCACTGGGCGCCCCAGCCTCTGGAGTAGCTGCTGGAGGAGACCCAGACGACGGAGGTGGCGACGACAGCTCGAGCCACGACACCGACTTCTCTGCTAACCCTGAGCCGGAAGGATGGGTTGCTCGACCCATCACTCGCGACGCTGCTCGCGGGTGTCACTTCCACGATGCGCTCGACACCCTGCTACGTCGGGCACTTAACCGGCGTACTTGGTCCATCGAGTATCGCTGTGTGGTCTACCAGCATAGTCGCGGGGTCTACCCAGACCGCTGGGAGGCAACCTGCTTGGTGCGCCGTCCGGAGAACAGTCTCCAGGGTGCGGAGGCCTGCTCAGAGCACTATTCTATCTCTGAGCGGGACTCAGCTGAGGCAGCCATGCAAGATGCTGCACGGCGTGCGCTTTCGCACTACTGCTCGGTTTTCGGTGGGGTAGCTGACGGTCTTGACCTGAAGTATTACCCCCGCCGCCCATCTGGCAGCACAGGAGGCGTGATTGTCTCACCTGTCGGTGAGGGCAATCCTAGGTTGAGCAGCACAGTCAACCTAGCCGCCGTGCTAAACACGGAGCTGGACCATGCATTAGACGAGCTGAGTAGGGCTCATGCTGAGATCGCCCTGCTGCGGGCTGAGCGCGCGGAACGTCGTCACTTGGATGGTGGTTCCCCCGCTCCCGTCGGGACTCAGCACCCGTACCGCTCACCTCAGCGTGGACACCAGCCTTATGGCAACCCCGACTGCAAGACCAAGATAGACTTGGAACCATAGATTGTCAGCGTGGAGTCTTGTAATAAGTGCTTAATACAGAAGTTTTAGTCTTAGTCTTAGTCTCAGTTTTAGCGTTAGTCTCGCTCTTAGTTAATCTTAGTTAGACAGGGTAGTTTGCTATATCCTGTGCATTTGTGTTTGTCATGATGAACTATGTCTGGTTTGGATCTTTGTAATGATTGTCACCAGAGTGTGGGTATCCCCTGCATTTTGGTTTACCTATTATGTTAATGGAGTTGGTTATATAGTTGGGAAACCTTTTATTCCACTTTCCTCTCTATCTGAGAAGCTGTGTGGTCTGTGTTGGAGATCAGTGAAGATGCTCATCTGTTCGATGCTGTTGAAGGATTCTATACTCTTTTCCTATGCTGCAAGATTTGCCAGATCAGTTCTGATGTGTGGTTGCATTCTGCAGATGTCAGAGAACAGGCGCAGAGGAGGAAGGCGTGCTCAGCAGGAGCGAGCCGCTCAACAGGAGGAGGTGCCCCAGCAACAGCACCTACCGCCCCCGCCCCCGATGTCGATCGAACAAATGTTTCTGATGTAGACTCAAGCGGTTCAAGCCATCGGTCAGACTTTGGCCGCCATTCAGCAGCAGCAGCAGCAACAGCAGCAGGCCCCACCTCAGCCTCAGATGCCTCAGATGCCCAGAGACAAGCGTGCTGAATTCATGAGAGGTCATCCACCAACGTTTGCTCATTCTTCTGACCCCATGGATGCTGAAGACTGGCTGCGCACTGTGGAGCGGGAGTTGCATACCGCTCAGTGCGATGACAGGGAGAAAGTCCTGTATGGTCCCCGTCTGTTGAGAGGAGCAGCCCAATCATGGTGGGAGTCTTACCTCGCCACCCATGCTCACCCTGACGCCATCACCTGGGAAGAGTTCAGAGGGAGCTTCCGTCAGTACCATGTACCTGCAGGTCTGATGACAGTGAAGAAGGAGGAGTTCCTGGCCCTCAAGCAAGGGCCATCGTCTGTCAGTGAGTACCGGGACAGGTTCCTGCAATTGTCTCGCTATGCTCCTGAAGATGTCAACACCGACGCCAAGCGACAGTACCGTTTCCTGAGAGGCTTGGTTGACCCTCTGCAGTATCAACTGATGAATCATACCTTCCCGACGTTCCAGCACCTGATTGACAGAGCGATAATGACAGAGAGGAAGCGTAAGGAGATGGAGGATCGTAAGCGCAAGATCAGTGGACCCCAGCCTGGAAGCAGCAGTCGTCCTCGTTTCTCAGGCAATCAACCTCAGCAGTTTAGACAGAACCAGCGTCCACCTCAGCATCAGCAATTCCAAAGGCAGTATCCTCAGCATCAGTATCAGAACCATCAGAGCAATCAGTCAGGAGGTCAGTTTCAGAGGCAGAATCAGCAGGCACCTCGCCTTCCTGCCCCAGTAAACCAGCAGAACAGTCAGGCAGCACAACCTCAGGTTGGAAACAGGGCATGTTTCCACTGTGGAGAGCAAGGCCATTGGGTGATGCAATGTCCGAAGAAGGCAGCCCAGCAGCAGTCAGGCCCCAATGCCCCAGCGAAGCAGAATGTGCCTCAGCCTGGAGCAGGCAATCGCCCTCAGCCGCGCTATAATCATGGAAGATTGAACCACTTGGAAGCTGAAGCAGTTCAGGAGACCCCCGGCATGATAGTAGGTATGTTCCCAGTCGCCTCCCATATTGCAGAAGTGTTATTTGATACTGGAGCAACGCATTCTTTCATTACTGCATCATGGGTAGAAGCACATAATCTTCCAATTACTACCATGTCAACCCCCATTCAAATTGACTCAGCCGGTGGTAGAATTCGAGCCGATAGCATTTGTTTGAATATAAGTGTGGAAATAAGGGGGATAGCGTTTCCCGCCAACCTTATAGTAATGGGTACTCAGGGAATAGATGTCATCCTAGGGATGAATTGGCTAGATAAGTATCAGGCAGTTATTAGTTGTGATAAAAGGACAATCAAGTTGGTGTCCCCACTAGGAGAGGAAGTGGTAACCGAGTTAGTCCCGCCTGAGCCAAAGAAAGGAAGTTGTTATCGGATAGCTGTTGATAGCAGTGGAGCAGACCCAATTGAGAGTATCAAGGTTGTGTCTGAGTTCCCGGATGTGTTTCCAAAGGACTTACCGGGTATGCCACCAGAGCGGAAAGTTGAATTTGCCATAGAGCTTCTTCCCGGAACCGCCCCTATCTATAAGAGAGCTTACAGAATATCTGGACCAGAGTTGGTTGAGCTTAAGGAGCAGATTGATGAGTTGTCAGAGAAAGGTTACATTCGGCCAAGCACCTCGCCTTGGGCCACCCCTGTCCTATTTGTGGAGAAGAAAGATGGCACCAAGAGGATGTGTATCGATTACCGAGCTTTGAATGAGGTCACGATCAAGAACAAGTATCCCTTGCCCAGAATAGAAGATCTGTTCGACCAGTTGAGAGGAGCCAGTGTGTTTTCCAAGATTGATCTGAGGTCAGGTTATCATCAGCTCAGGATCCGACCTTCGGACATTCCGAAGACGGCATTCATTACCAAGTATGGTTTGTATGAGTTCACAGTGATGTCTTTTGGTTTGACCAATGCGCCAGCGTTCTTCATGAACTTGATGAATAGTGTATTCATGGACTATCTCGATAAGTTTGTGGTGGTATTCATCGATGACATTCTGATTTATTCTCAAAGCGAAGAAGAGCATGCAAGTCATTTGAAGATGGTATTGCAGAGATTGCGAGAGCACTAGTTGTATGCGAAGTTGAGCAAATGTGAGTTCTGGATCAGCGAAGTCCTGTTCTTGGGTCACATAATCAACAAAGAAGGATTGGTTGTGGATCCGAAGAAAGTGGCAGACATTCTGAACTGGAAAGCGCCAACAGATGCTCGAGGAATCAAGAGCTTCATTGGAATGGCCGGATATTATCGGCGATTCATTGAAGGGTTTTCGAAGATCGCGAAACCTATGACAGCGTTGCTAGGCAACAAAGTTGAGTTCAAGTGGACCCAGAAATGTCAAGAGGCCTTTGAAGCGCTGAAAGAGAAGTTGACTACAGCGCCTGTCCTAGTCTTGCCTGATGTGCACAAGCCCTTTTCGGTGTATTGTGATGCTTGTTACACAGGTTTGGGATGTGTGTTGATGCAAGAGGGAAGAGTTGTGGCTTACTCGTCCCGACAGTTGAAGGTTCATGAGAAGAATTACCCAATCCATGATCTAGAGTTGGCAGCAGTGGTTCACGCACTGAAGACATGGAGGCACTATTTGTATGGACAGAAATGCGATGTTTACACAGATCACAAGAGTCTGAAGTACATATTCACTCAGTCAGAGTTGAACATGAGGCAGCAAAGATGGTTAGAGTTGATCAAAGATTATGAGTTGGAAATTCATTACCATCCAGGCAAAGCAAACGTAGTGGCAGATGCTTTGAGCAGAAAGAGTCAAGTCAATCTGATGGTCGCTCGTCCGATGCCTTATGAGTTGGCCAAAGAGTTTGACAGGTTGAGTCTCGGATTTCTGAACAATTCGCGAGGAGTTACAGTTGAGTTGGAACCTACCTTGGAGCGCGAAATCAAAGAAGCGTAGAAGAACGATGAGAAAATCAGTGAGATCCGGCGACTGATTCTAGAAGGCAAAGGCAAAGATTTTCGAAAAGATGCAGAAGGCGTGATATGGTTCAAAGACCGCTTGTGTGTTCCCAATGTCCAGTCTATTCGGGAGTTGATTCTCAAGGAAGCTCATGAGACGGCCTATTCGATTCACCCTGGCAGTGAGAAGATGTATCAGGATCTGAAAAAGAAATTCTGGTGGTACGGAATGAAGAGGGAGATCGCAGAGCATGTGGCTAGGTGCGATAGTTGCCGAAGAATTAAGGCAGAGCACCAGAGACCTGCTGGATTGTTGCAACCGTTGCAGATCCCTCAGTGGAAATGGGACGAAATCGGTATGGATTTCATAGTCGGATTGCCTCGCACTCGAGCCGGCTACGATTCCATCTGGGTAGTAGTGGACCGTTTGACCAAGTCAGCCCACTTCATACCTGTCAAGACCAACTACAACAGTGCAGTATTGGCAGAATTGTATATGTCTCGGATCGTTTGTCTTCATGGTGTGCCAAAGAAGATAGTGTCAGACAGAGGAACGCAGTTCACCTCTCATTTCTGGCAGCAGTTGCATGAAGCTTTGGGCACGCATCTGAATTTCAGTTCAGCTTATCATCCGCAGACAGATGGCCAGACCGAAAGAACCAATCAAATTCTTGAAGATATGTTAAGAGCCTGTGCGTTGCAAGATCAGTCCGGATGGGATAAGAGATTGCCTTATGCAGAGTTTTCCTATAACAACAGTTACCAGGCCAGTTTGAAGATGTCACCATTTCAGGCGCTTTATGGAAGGAGTTGTAGAACTCCGTTGCAATGGGATCAGCCTGGAGAAAAGCAAGTGTTTGGGCCAGACATTTTGCTTGAAGCCGAAGAGAACATCAAGATGGTCCGAGAGAATCTGAAGATAGCACAATCAAGACAGCGAAGCTATGCAGACACAAGAAGAAGAGAGCTGAGTTTCGAAGTCAGAGACTTTGTCTATCTGAAAGTGTCACCGATCAGAGGAGTCAGAAGGTTCGGAGTCAAAGGCAAGCTAGCACCCCGCTACATTGGTCCGTACCAGATTCTTGCAAGACGTGGAGAAGTGGCCTATCAGCTCAGTTTGCCAGAGAATTTGTCAGCTGTGCATGATGTCTTTCATGTGTCTCAGTTGAAGAAGTGCTTGCGTGTGCCAGAAGAGCAGTTGCCAGTGGAAGGTCTTGAAGTCCAGGAGGACTTGACCTACGTTGAGAAGCCAGTGCAGATCCTTGAGGTTGCAGACAGAGTCACCCGAAGGAAGACCATCAGAATGTGCAAAGTCAGATGGAATCATCACTCTGAGGAAGAAGCAACCTGGGAGCGTGAAGACGATCTGATGGCCAAATACCCTGAACTCTTTGCTAGCCAACCCTGAATCTCGAGGGCGAGATTCTTTTAAGGGGGATAGGTTTGTAACGCCCCGAATTTCGAGTTCAATTTTTTTTCTCTCTTTATATCGCTCGCTAAATTCGGGCGTTACCTCTTTCCCATTTCTTTTCGCTAAAACCCTACCTACTTTCAAAACTCCAAGACATATAATAATAATAAACCCTAGAAATATTTTATTTAGTTGTTGCACCATGCCGGTCCCTGCATATCTTTTGTTTGTGGATTGAATTTGTGAAAACATGCTTTTAGAAAAAGGATTAAAATGGGAAAAAACCCTTTCTTTTTCCCTTCTCCTTCTCCCCTCTCTCCCTTGGGCCGGCGTTCCCCTCCTGCGGCCCATCTGGCACGCCCCCCCCTTCTCCCGCGGCCCCCTCGCGCCTTCCCCTCTCGTGGGCCGGCCAGGCGTCTGCGGCCTAGCCTGGCCTCTTTCTCCCCCCCCTTCTTCTCTCTCGTTTTTGGGCCGGCTCGGCGCCTGCGGCCCAACCGCTCTCCTTTTCCCGGCCCGCGAAAGCCTCCTCGCCTTGGGCCGCTTGGCTGGCGCGCGGCCCAGCCGCCCAACGGCTCGCCCGCCCCCTTCGCCTGCGCGCGCGCGGAACAGCTGCCCAGCCGCCGCCGCCTCTGCGCGTGGGACCCGTCTGTAAGTCCGTGGTCGCCCCCTGTTCATCTCCTCCCTCCCACGACCCCGCGTTTTTCTCTCTCTCTCTCGCAAATCGCTCACCCCAATCCCCTGCCGCTCGCCCGGAACCGCCGCCGCCGCTGATCCCCGCCTGCGGTGAGCCCCTCCCTCCCCTCTCCCCTTCTCTCTCCCCTCCCTCCCCTTTCCCCCGAGCTCGTCGGCGCCCTCCCCGTGCCCATGGCGCGCTCGCCCCGGCCTCGACTCGCCGGCCACGGCGTCCCCGGCGCCCCGCCCTGGCCCGTCCGCCCCGACCCTCCCCTCGGCTCGACCAACCGTGGCGGCCCGATGCCCTCGCGCGGCGCGGCGAATCCCGCCCGCCCGCGCGCGCTCGTCCGCCGACCTCGCTCACCCGTGCTCGGCACGGTGGCGTTCGGCCCGGCCTCGCCGGCGCGGCGCCCGGCGTCCCCGGCGCCCCCTGCGTCCCCGCCCTGTCCTCGGCGGCTCGCCTGCGGGTCCGGCGTGGCGCGCTCGCGCGTCCGTTCGGCCCGGCCTCGCCGGCGCGGCGCCCGGCGCCCCCTGCGTCCCAAGCCCTGCCCCCTGCGCGCCCGTCGCGGCCTGCGCCCGGCCTCGGCGCGGCGGCGTGGCGTGCCCGTTGCCGCCCGGCGCGGCCCGCTCGCGCAGCTCGTCCGCGGCGTGCCCGCTGCTCGCGTTCGCAGCGCGCTCGCGACCTCCGGCGTGGCGCGTTCACGGCCCCCGCTCGACGTAGAGTGCCTCTTGCGTCTTAGTTCGTCCGTAGCGCGCTCACAGCAGCATCATGTGCGGTTTGCTCGTGACGACCCGCTCGCGCGCGTGGCTGGTCCATCCCCGACTCGCTTGCATCGGCTTGTACGGGGCACAGCCAACCCGTGCGCACGATAATCACATGTGTAGTGACTTGTAGCTTCGTGCACGTGATAACCCGCATGTTTAGGCTCTCGTTATGCGTAGTTTCGCACGACGACTCCCTACACCACCTAAGTTTGCTAATATTGATCGGTTCATGTTAGGGAGCGACACATTAGCTAAATATAGAATTAATTATGCTTAGATAATAGCTATCTTTACATCTATGTTAAATGTCTGTTAGTATGACTACATGAAATGTAGTGGCTAAGTTCGTTCTTCCTCTTATCATGAATATAGCGAGTTGTCGAGTATGGTAAGGGTTATGTTATTCTCACTACTTCGAAGGGTCGTTAGCACTAAAGCCATATGTCGTGTGTATGATTATGGGTTTCACCTTCTTGTATGGTGTATTGTTTGCCTTTCTGTTTTGGAATATGAATGTATGATTGTGTTCACATAGAGAGCGATCCGGTCGAAGAGCCCGAGGAACTCGCAGGAGAAGCCCCTGAGCAGCAGTCGGTTGGTGGAGGCAAGTGTCCCTTGACCTATCTATGTCCTATTCATTATTTAATTCACCTCCCGCTTTACACATTTATGCCTAAGGATTGACTAGCTTTTGTTATCCATGTCCTTGTTTACCTATTTGGGTTGGATTATTATGGTTTAGCTTTATGCTATTGCTTAACTCTAATCAATGAACATGATGAGATTATCTATGATACGCTGTTTTCCCTTCTCTTATTATGATGTTGCACCTGTGGTATTCAAGGGGGCTCGAGCGGTTTCTCGAGTGCCTCTCCGTAAGGACCTGTTCTATGGATGACCGCCCGGGAAAACAGTGCAACCATGAGGGTGGAATGGGGTGCCCTTAGCTGAATAATTAGAGGATCCGGGGTGTAGTTCGCTTCGCCGTTGTGCCGTCAATGGGGCTCGGTGTATGCGGCTCGCTCTGCCAAGGTTGATTCGTCCCTTGGGGAGGAGTGCGGTACATTTAGGAAACCTAACGGGCGGCTACAGCCCCGGGGAATCTTTGTAAAGGCTACGTAGTGAGACCCTGCCTATTCACCTTGGTAGTGTTTAAGGGTTTGATCGGCCCGAGGCAAGAGGGAATCACGGCTTGTGGGTAAAGTGCACAACCTCTGCAGAGTGTTTGAAAACTGATATATCAGCCGTGCTCGCGGTTATGAGCGGCCAAGGGAGCTCCAGTGATTAGTGGCACTTGATCAGAGACACTTTGGTTTACAGGTGGCAATGAGATTGATGGTTCTGGTTATGTTGATGGTGCTGGTAAGTGGTACTCTTTCCGTTTGGAAAGGAGTACGTTGGGGTTAATAACTTGGGTTAATGCTAAAACTTGGCTTTCTACTAGTAAATAATAATCTGACCAACTAAAAGCAACTGCTTGACTTATCCCCCACATAAAGCTAGTCCACTACAGCCAAACAGGATACTTGCTGAGTATGTTGATGTGTACTCACCCTTGCTCTACACACCAAACCCCCCCCCCATCCCCAGGTTGTCAGCATTGCAACCACTGCTCAGGCGAAGATGAAGCTGTGGAAGGAGACTTCCAGGAGTTCCAAGATTACGACGAGTTCTAGGTGTGGGTTAGCGGCAACCCCCAGTCGGCTGCCTGTGAAGGCCGCGGTTATCTACGTTTCTTTTCCGCACTTTGATTTATTGTAAGAACTATGTGGACGTCTCAGACGTATGATGTAATCGACTATTTCCCTTATTAATACTATTTTGAGCACTGTGTGATGATGTCCATGTTATGTAACTGCTGTGTACGTGAATAACTGATCCTGGCACGTACATGGTTCGCGTTCGGTTTGCCTTCTAAAACCGGGTGTGACAACATGTATGTAATTTTGGCACGGAGCCGTGTTTTTTCCTCATTTTCGAGCACTAAGTCTCGCCTGTTGGTTGTCTGAACCGCTTCACCATGCGTGAGTCGCCCCGTGTCAAGGTGACGAGTGAGGTATTCGTATCCCGGAGGCGTAGGAGTCCCTCGGCTCGGTCGGCCTTGTTGTCCGAGGCTCCTCTAGCTTAGTTAAAGGGACCCCTTGGCCGCTCTTGGATGAGCCGAGGCCAGGGGTAGCGATATCAGCATGAACAGGGGCAGAGTTGGCTAGAAAATGAAACCTGGTTGGCCGGAGCCTAGCCGGGTCGTCCGTTAGCGGGACCGACGCTGGAGTTGACCAGCCGACGCCTCGGGTCGGGCTGGCGCCCTCGGAGGACGGCTGGCCGAGGCCCCGGGGCGACCGGCCGAGCCGCCTGCTCGGGCCGGATTCCCGGAGAAGACCCTGGCAGCGATTGCCCGGGCGTGGTGATGACATCGTCATTTAGAGCGGAGATCCTCGGACCGCGTCGCCGTCCGAGGCTAGGTCGGACCTCGCCGAAGGTGTCGTCGATGCCGAGGGTGCTGCTGCCCCCTTCCAGCGTCAAGACCTGAGCCTGCAGGATCAGATTGTCTTGTAGCGTGTGTCTCCTGCGGCCGCCGAGGCCAGAACACACCCTCGCTGTGTTGTAAAGCTGCGTCTCTTTTCCTCTTGTTTCGAGTATCTGGACTTTTTTGTCGGTAACAGGGATGTTTGTGCGAGCGAGAGTTGCTTCTCGCGGAAGGTGATGAGTGAGGTATCCGTATCCCGGAGGCGTAGGAGTCCCTCGGCTCGGTCGGCCTTGCCGCTTACGCGCACTTTTACCCGTCCATGAGGCTCTGTCACCGACTCAGTCGAGAAGGCTCGAAGGATCGCTTCGGCAGAAGAACTTCCGAACGTGAAGACTTGTTCGGTCCGCGGAATCACTTATCCGAACGTGAGTTACTTATCGCAGAAGGTGATGAGTGAGGTATCAGTATCCCGGAGGCGTAGGAGTCCCTTGGCTCGGTCAGCCTTGGCTGCTTACGTGTACTCCGTCGTTTTTAGGATCCACTTTTCGAAGTAGTCAAAAAGCACGAAAGATATTCTGGCAGAAGAGATCTTTTTTCGAGGAAAATTTCAACGCAGAGGGGGTTCCCCCCCTTTTAGCCCCCGAGGGAGGGTCGGGCTTTGCCGAGGCGAGGCCGACCCTTCCTTGATGACTAAACTTTGCGTGGGTGCAAGGTTTATGAACAACTTGAAAACATCTTAAGGGTAGAAGCGACGTAGCTGTTGGATGTTCCAAGCGTTGCCGTAGACCTCGCCTTGACTGTTGGCCAGCTTGTACGTTCCGGGCTTCAGAGCCTTGGCGATGACGAACGGTCCCTCCCAGGGGGGCGTGAGCTTGTGCCTCCCTCGGGCGTCTTGTCGCAGCCAAAGCACCAGGTCGCCCACCTAGAGGTCTCGGGACCAGACCCTCGGGCGTGGTAGCGTCGCAGGGACTGCTGGTACCGCGCCGAGTGTAGTAAGGCCTTGTCCCGAGCCTCTTCCAGCTGGTCCAGCGAGTCTTCTCGGCTAGCTTGGTTGCTTTGATCGTTGTAGGCCCTCGTCCTCGGGGAGCCGTATTCCAGGTCTGTGGGCAAGACGGCCTCGGCCCCGTAGACTAGGAAGAACGGGGTGAAACCCGTGGCTCGGCTCAGCGTTGTCCTCAGGCTCCAGACCACCGAGGGGAGTTCCTTCATCCATCGCTTGCCGAACTTGTTGAGGTCGTTGTAGATCCGAGGCTTGAGCCCTTGTAGAATCATGCCGTTGGCACGCTCTACTTGCCCATTTGACATGGGATGAGCCACGGCGGCCCAGTCCACCCGGATGTGGTGATCCTCGCAGAAGTCCAAGAACTTTCTGCCGGTGAACTGGGTGCCGTTGTCGGTGATGATGGAGTTTGGGACCCCGAAGCGATGGATGATGTTGGTGAAGAACGCCACCGCCTGCTCGGACCTGATGTTGTTCAGAGGTCGGACCTCGATCCACTTAGAGAATTTGTCGATGGCGACCAGCAGGTGCGTGTAGCCCCCGGGCGCCTTCTGCAAGGGGCCGACGAGGTCCAGACCCCACACAGCAAAGGGCCAGGTGATGGGTATCGTCTGTAGAGCCTGAGCGGGCAGGTGGGTCTGCTTCGCATAGAATTGACACCCTTTGCAGGTGCGGACAATTCTAGTGGCGTCGGCCACCGCCGTCGGCCAGTAGAAGCCTTGTCGGAAAGCATTCCTGACAAGGGCTCGAGGCGCTGCGTGATGGCCACAAGCCCCCGAGTGTATCTCTCGCAGGAGTTCCTGACCTTCGGTGATGGAGATGCATCGCTGGAGGATGCCTGAGGGGCTGCGGTGGTAGAGCTCCTTCTCATCGCCCAGCAAGACGAACGACTTGGCGCGCCGCGCCACTCGCCGAGCCTCGAATCGGTCGAGGGGTAGCTCTCCTTGGTGGAGATATTGCAGGTATGGGGTCTGCCAGTTTCGATCAGGCGTGGCCCCGCTTCGCTCCTCCTCGACGCGCAGTGCCTCACCCTCGGGGGCCGAGGGTACCTCGGGCTGAACCGAGGGCGCCTCGGGCCGAGCTGAGGGTGCCTCGAGCTGTGTCGGGGGTACCTCGGGCTGGGTCGAGGGTACCTCGGACTGGGCCGAGGGCACCTCAGGCTCGGGCGAGTCGTCGATCTTGATGGAAGGTTGGTGCAGATCCCGGGAGAAGACATCCGGGGGAACCGTTGTTCGCCCCGAGGCTATTTTAGCCAGTTCATCCGCAGTCTCGTTGTAGCGCCGAGCGATGTGGTTGAGCTCGAGCCCATAGAACTTGTCCTCCAAGCGCCGAACCTCATCGCAGTAGGCCTCCATCTTTGGGTCGCGGCAGTGGGAGTTCTTCATGACTTGGTCGATGACGAGCTGCGAGTCACCGCGGGCGTCGAGGCGCCGGACCCCTAGCTCGATGGCGATCCGCAACCCGTTGACCAGAGCCTCATACTCAGCCACATTGTTGGACGCCGGGAAATGGAGGCGTAGCACATAGCGTAGGTGTTTCCCGAGGGGCGAGATGAAGAGTAGGCCTGCGCCGGCTCCCGTCTTCATCAGCGACCCGTCGAAAAACATGGTCCAGAGCTCCGGTTGGATCGGAGCCGTCGGTAGCTGGGTGTCGACCCATTCGGCCACGAAGTCCGCCAAAACCTGGGACTTGATGGCCTTCCGAGGGGCGAACGAGATTGTCTCGCCCATGATTTCCACCGCCCACTTTGCAATCCTACCCGAGGCCTCTCGGCACTGGATGATCTCCACCAGGGGGAAGGATGACACCACAGATACCGGATGAGACTCGAAGTAGTGTCGCAACTTCCGTCGCGTCAGGATCACTGCATACAGCAGCTTCTGAACTTGTGGGTAGCGGATCTTGGTTTCGGACAGTACCTCGCTGACGAAGTAAACTGGCCTCTGAACGGGCAATGCATGCCCCTCTTCTTGCCTCTCGACCACAATCGCGGCGCTAACCACCTGAGTGGTCGCGGCGACGTAGACCAAAAGGGCTTCTCCGACAGCTGGAGGCACCAAGATAGGCGCCTTTGTGAGGAGCGCCTTCAAGTTCCCGAGAGCTTCCTCGGCCTCAGGGGTCCAAGTGAAGCACTCGACCTTCCTTAAGAGGCGGTACAGAGGTAGACCTCTTTCGCCGAGGCGTGAGATGAAACGGCTCAGAGCCGCGAGACATCCCATGACCCTCTGTACGCCTTTCAAGTCCTTGATGGGCCCCATGCTGGTGACGGCTGCGATCTTCTCTGGGTTGGCTTCGATGCCCCGCTCGGAGACGATGAACCCCAAGAGCATGCCTCGGGGCACCCCGAAGACACACTTCTCGGGATTGAGCTTGACGCCTTTCGCCTTGAGGCATCGGAATGTCACTTCAAGGTCGGAAAGGAGGTCGGAAGCTTTCCTCGTCTTGACTACGATGTCATCGACGTAGGCCTCGACCGTGCGGCCAATGTGTTCGCCGAACACATGGTTCATGCACCGCTGGTACGTCGCGCCTGCATTCCTCAAACCGAACGGCATGGTGACATAGCAGTACATGCCGAAGGGCGTGATGAAAGAAGTCGCGAGCTGGTCGGACTCTTTCATCCTGATTTGATGATACCCTGAGTAGGCATCGAGGAAAGATAGGGTTTCGCACCCAGCAGTGGAATCCACGATTTGATCAATGCGAGGCAGAGGGTAGGGAACCTTCGGACATGCTTTGTTGAGACCAGTGTAGTCTACACACATCCGCCATTTCCCCCCTTTCTTTCTCACAAGCACAGGGTTGGCAAGCCATTTGGGATGGAATACCTCTTTGATGAACCCTGCCGCCATTAGCTTGTGGATCTCCTCGCCTATGGCTCTGTGCTTCTCTTCGTCGAATCGGTGCAGAGGCTGCTTGACGGGTCGGGCTCCGGCTCGAATGTCCAGCGAGTGCTCGGCGACATCCCTCGGTATGCCGGGCATGTCCGAGGGACTCCACGCGAAGACGTTGGTGTTCACGCGGAGAAAGTCGACGAGCACTGCTTCCTATTTGGGATCGAGCCCGGAGCCGATCCGGATCTGCTTGGAGGCGTCGCCGCTGGGGTCGAGGGGGACGACCTTAACCGTCTCCACTGGCTCAATGTTGCCGGCATGATGTTTCACGTTTGGCACCTCCTTAGAGAGGCTTTCCAGGTCGGCGATGAGGGCCTCGGACTCGGCGAGGGCCTCGGCGTACTCCACGTCGCATTCGAACGCGTGTTTGTACGTGGGGCCGACGGTGATGACCACGTTGGGGCCCGACATCTTGAGCTTCAGGTAGGTGTAGTTGGGGACGGCCATGAACTTCGCGTAGCATGGCCTTCCCAGTACCGCGTGGTAGGTTCCTCGGAACCCGACCACCTCGAATGTCAGGGTTTCCCTTCGAAAGTTGGAGGGTGTTCCGAAGCAGACAGGGAGGTCGAGTTGTCCGAGGGGCTGGACGCGCTTCCCGGGAATGATCCCATGGAACGGCGCAGCGCCTGCTCAGACGGAGGACAGATCGACACGCAGGAGCCCGAGGGTCTCGACGTAGATGATGTTGAGGCTGCTTCCTCCATCCATAAGGACCTTGGTGAGCCTGACGTCGCCGATGACGGGGCCGACGACGAGCGGGTATTTCCCCGGGCTCGGCACGTGGTCGGGGTGGTCGGCTTGGTCAAAGGTGATGGGCTTGTCGGACCAGTCTAGGTAGACTGGCGCCGCCACCTTCACCGAGCAGACCTCCCGGCGCTCTTGCTTGCGGTGCCGAGCCGAGGCATTCGCCGCTTGCCCACCGTAGATCATGAAGCAGTCGCGGACCTCGGGGAACTCTCCTGCTTGGTGATCTTCCTTCTTGTCATCGTCGCGGGCCCTGCCACCCTCCGCGGGTGGCCCGGCCCTGTGGAAGTGGCGCCGAAGCATGACGCACTCCTCAAGGGTGTGCTTGACGGGCCCCTGGTGATAGGGGCACGGCTCCTTGAGCATCTTGTCGAAGAGGTTGGCACCTCCGAGGGGTTTACGAGGGTTCTTGTACTCGGCGGCGGCGACAAGGTCCGCGTCGGCGGCGTCGCGTTTCGCTTGCGACTTCTTCTTGCCTTTCTTCTGGGCGCCGCGCTGAGTTGACGCCTCGGGAGCATCTTCCGATGGGCGGCCCTGGGGCTGCTTGTCCTTTCGGAAGATAGCCTCGACCGCCTCCTGGTCGGAGGCGAACTTGGTGGCGATGTCCATCAGCTCGCTCGCCCTGGTGGGGGTCTTGCGACCCAACTTGCTCACCAGGTCGCGGCAGGTGGTGCCGGGGAGGAACGCGCCGATGACATCTGAGTCGGTGATGTTGGGCAGCTCGGTGCGCTGCTTCGAGAATCGCCGGATGTAGTCCCAGAGGGACTCTCCCGGCTGCTGCCGACAGCTTCGGAGGTCCCAGGAATTTCCGGGGCGCACGTACGTGCCCTGGAAATTGCCGGCGAAAGCTTGGACTAGGTCGTTCCAGTTGGAGATCTGTCCCGGAGGCAGGTGCTCCAACCAGGCGCGAGCGGTGTCGGAGAGGAACAGGGGGAGGTTGCGGATGATGAGGTTGTCATCGTCCGTTCCACCCAGTTGGTAGGCCAGACGGTAGTCCGCGAGCCACAGTTCCGGTCTTGTCTCCCCCGAGTACTTTGTGATAGTAGTCGGGGGTCGGAACCGGGTCGGGAACGATGCCCGTCGGATGGCCCGGCTGAAGGCCTGCGGACCGGGTGGCTCGGGCGAGGGACTCCGATCCTCCCCGCTGTCGTAGCGCCCCCCACGCCTGGGGTGGTAGCCTCGGCGCACCCTATCGTCGAGGTGGGCCCGACGGTCGCGGTGATGGTGCTCGTTGCCGAGGCGGCCCGGGGCCGCAGACGCGGTGTTGCGCGTGCGCCCGGTGTAGACCGAGGCTTCCCGCATGAATCGGGAAGTCGCGGCATGAGGTTCCGAGGGGTATCCCTGCCTTCGGGAGGCAAAGCTCTCGGCCCGTCGGACCGCGGCGCCTTCCAGGAGATTCTTGAGTTCCCCCTGGATTCGCCGGCCCTCGGTGGTTGATGGCTCCGGCATCGCGCGGAGAAGCATCGCTGCTGCAGCCAGGTCCTGGCCGACCCCACTGGATGCGGGTGGCGACCTGACCCTGACGTCGTCGGCGACGCGGTGCTGGAAGCCCTGGGGCAGATGACGTATTTCTCCGGCCGGGGGTTGGCCCGCCCCTGCTTGCCCGACGTCCTGGCGGATCGGCTCAAGCGCTCCTGCTCCCTTGTCGAGCCTGGCCTGCACCCCGCGGATTTGCTCGAGCTGTGGGTCATGGCCCCCCGCCTGAACGGGGACCACAGCCAGCTCCCGTGGGATATCAACGTGGGGCGCCGGCCTAGGGAGATCACCGTCCTCCGGCATGCCGAGATGATTGCCTTCGGGGGGACCCCCTAGATCGACGTGGAAACATTCGCGGCTTGGGCCGCAGTCCTCGTCGCCGAGGCTGCGGCTACCGTCGGAACAGTCGGAGAGGCAGTAGTCACATGCGGTCATGAGGTCCCACATGGCACTGGGGTTGCCAAGTCCAGAGAAATCCCAACAGATGCTGGGGTCGTCGTCTTCCTCGGACCCAGAGGGCCCGTAGGTCGAGACGTCCGTCAGCCGGTCCCAAGGCGACCGCATGCGAAACCCCAGAGGGTTTAGACTCGCCTCTACGAGAGCGTCCGCCAAAGCGAGGTTGCTAGGCGGGTTGAGGCTGAATCCAAATGACGTAGGATGGGAATCGGTCGGTACCTCTTGGTCGACGAGCGGCGATAAAGTCACGTCGGGAACTGATTGCACCGTCGTCTCGGGTATGAGGGTGACGTCCAGCAAGCTTTTCGCGAGCGCGCTGGCATCGTCCGCTTGCTCGGGACTGGCGTGTCGCGGGGAGACGACGCTCGTCTTCGTCTCAAGCGCGAAGTCGATACCCGGTGCGCCCCCCGTTGGGGTGCCGGCGCTGTCGACTCGCTCGACAGCCGACGAGGCGCTGCCTCCTGCTTGGCCTTGGTTGCCCTGCCTTCCCTTCCGTCGGCGGGGAAGAGGGCGGGATGAGCTCGAAGGTTGTTCTTCCACCACGCGGGGAAGACGTCGTCGATTCCGCCGCCGGCGGGTGGGCTGTCGGCCGCCATTGTCGTTGTCGCGCGACGGTGGAAGGAGTATCATGTCGTAGTTGCCGTCGAGGGACATGAACTCAAGACTCCCGAAACGGAGCACCGTCCCGGGTTGGAGAGGTTGCTGGAGACTGCCCATCTGGAGCTTGACGGGAAGCTGTTCGTCAACACGCAGCAGGCCCTACCTGGCGCGCCAACTGTCGGTGTTTCGAGACCGGGGGGTCCCTGGGCCGACGAGTGAATGTCGCCGCGTGCCCCAGCCCAGATGGGTCGAGCGCGAGGGCGAGCGCGAAGGGGGGAGAGCGAGGCGGCCGGAGACCGGCGTGAGAGAGGTGGGAATCCCGCGACCTTCGTGTTCGTCCCGCGCCCAGGTCGGGTGCGCTTGCAGTAGGGGGTTACAAGCGTCCACGCGGGAGAGGGAGCGAGCGGCTCCAAGCGAGCGCTTGTCTCGTCCTCGTCCCCGCGCGGCCAACCCTCTCTAAGAGGGCCCTGGTCCTTCCTTTTATAGGCGTAAGGAGAGGATCCAGGTGTACAATGGGAGGTGTAGCAGAGTGCTACGTGTCTAGCGGAGGAGAGCTAGCGCCCTAAGTACATGCCGTTGTGGCAGCCGGAGAGATTTTGGCACCCAGCTGGTGTGATGTCGTGGCCGTTGGAGAAGCGATGGAGCCTGGCGAAGGGACAGGTGTCGGAGCGGTTGAGTCCTTGCTGACGTCCTCTTGTTTCCGTAAGGGGGCTGAGAGCCGCCGTCGTCACAGAGTACGCGGGGCGCCATCATTGCCTATCTGGCGGTGCTAGCCAGATGGGATGCCGGTCTTGTTCCCTGCGGCCCGAGTTAGCTCGGGGTAGGGTGATGATGGCGCCTCCTGTTGACGTGGCTGGCCTGCGCCCTAGGTTGGGCGATGTGGAAGCTCCTCCGAAGCCGAGGTCGAGTCTGTCTTCCGTGGCCGAGGTCGAGTCCGAGCCCCTGGGTCGGGCGAGGCGGAGGCCGTCGGCTGAGGCCAGGGCGGAGTCCGAGCCCTGGGGTCGGGCGAAGCGGAGTTCGTCGTCTTCTGGGGCTGAGCCCGAGTCCGAGCCCTGGGTCGGGCAGAGCGGAGTTCGACGTCTTCTGGGGCTGAGCCTGAGTCCGAGCCCTGGGTCGGGCGGAGCGGAGTTCGTCGTCTTCTGGGGCTGAGCCCGAGTCCGAGCCCTGGGTCGGGCGGAGCGGAGTTCGCCGTCTTCCGGGACTTAGCCCGAGTCCGAGCCCTGGGTCGGGCGGAGCGGAGTTCGTCGTCTTCTGGGGCTGAGCCCGAGTCCGAGCCCTGGGTCAGGCGGAGCGGAGTTTCCTATGGTGCCTTCGGCCGGGCCTGACTGCCTGTCAGTCTCACTCTGTCAAGTGGCACCGCAGTCGGAGTGGCGCAGGCGGCGCTGTCCTTATGTCAGGCCGGTCAGTGGAGCGGCGAAGTGACGGCGGTCACTTCGGCTCTGCCGGCTAGGGGGCGCGCGTCAGGATAAAGGTGTCAGGCCACCTTTGCATTAAATGCTCCTGCGATTTGGTCGGTTGGTGCGGCGATTTGGTCAGGGTTGCTTCTTAGCGAAGGCAGGGCCTCGGGCGAGCCGGAAATATGTTCGCCGTTGGAGGGGGGCCTCGGGCGAGACGGAAATCCTCCGGGGTCGGCTGCCCTTGTCCGAGGCTAGGCTCGGGCGAGGCGTGGTCGAGTCGCTCGAATGGACTGATCCCTGACTTAGTCGCGCCCATCAGGCCTTTGCAGCTTTATGCCGATGGGGGTTACCAGCTGAGAATTAGGAGCCTTGAGGGTACCCCTAATTATGGTCCCCGACAACACCCTTAAACCATCCACCACCATCTGATACAGATTATAAAAAAACCTAACAAACCACAATTATATCTACCGTTGAATTATGATCTAACAGACCAGAAGGCTCGCTTGCACACTTGCATATAAAGTCTGATTGCACAGAAGTCATCATCCTAAAAGTAGTCAATAAACAGAAGCAGATGTTTCACCAATTATCAAATAAACTGCTTTCCACCAGTTTATCAAATAAGTTGCTTTTCCAACAAGTACCAAACAGGACCGATGTCATGTGACATCAATGACTTTGTATAACTAACCATTCTAATTCCAAAATATTATAGACAGGATATTATAAAGATGTGGCAAGATTATAGCTAGTGACATCGATGGATGAAAATTCTAGATTCGTCCAATGGAGGAGCTGAAAGGGAATCACTAACCATCAGGAACGATCTGTTGATGCTGCAGAAGAGGAGACCTATAGGAAGATGTAAAAGCAAGGTGCAAGATAAAGGTATAACTAAGTTAGGATATTATGTTTTATGAGGTAAGACGCAATAGAGTGTGTGGTCGAATTTAGAATAAGTTGTTGTACTATTAAGAGGTGAACTCGAGGTTTAAGATGAGGGGTTTAATCTATACTACCTATTAAGACTCTAAGGGGTAGGCTGCCTCTGCTTGTTCTGCCTTCCGACGATCTCAACCGTCCAATACGCTTTAGAGTCTCTCAGCCGTCCGATGCACGCACTCTCACCCCCACGCATCGCCCCGCCCCCAGTCTCCAACCCAATCGTCCAACCGTGCGAGCACCCGATCGTCCCGCCGCCTCCTACCCCCCTCCTCCGCATCGTCCCGCCGCCTCCTACCCCCTCCTCCGCACGAGCCGCAGCCGCCCTCGCAGATCGCGATTACCTTCTCATCCAAACGTCTCCGTCATGCGCCGCTCCCTCCACCCTCGCCGCTGTCGTGGCGTCGACCTCAGCCGCACCCCCGCGATCTCCATCCCGGCACCCTCCCCTCTCCCTCATGCTTGCTCTTCGGATCTCGGGGGTCGGGACTCGCCCCTCGCGCGGCCCCCGCTCGTCTGCCTCGTCCCCGACTTCTCCGACCGCGTCGTTAAGGCGGTCAACCTCTCCATCATCGTCTGCGACGGCCACGACCTCGTGCGTCGCCCCCCCCCCCCCACGTCCCTCACCACCATCGGATCTCAACCAATGCTGGTCCAGGCCCGCTCGTCCGCCACCCACGACAACGGATCCAGGCTTGGGCGCCTCGCCACCATCGCACCTCAACTAACACCACCTCTCGAGGCCACATGGAGAGCAACTGCTTTGATCTCTCTGTGTCCGTCCTCTCTACTCTCTAGCTAGCCGCAGAGACGACACGGGGCTAGGCTTGGGCATGGGCGTCACCGAGGCGGCCGCCGAGTTGGAGCCTGAGTTCAGTCTACCGATTTCCATGACCTTTATTTCAGACCCTCGGGTACGGTGCCGACATCGAGGCCTTCACGTCGGCTCTGAAATACGAGATGGAGGCCACCGCCAGCACCAGCACTAGCGTTCCCATCGGGTCCTCCTGCTCCTCATCCCACCCCACGGATCACGGCGCTGGTGAGCCCCTAGACCCTGTTGCCCCTTTCTGCTGTCTCTTCAAATTCACGTTGTGCTCTGCTTTTGGCGAGAATTGGGGTTATAGGAATCAAGAAATTGCACGGGTGGCTTTGGATAATGCGGCTCTTGGGTTGGGGAAAAATAATTTTGGCTGACGTTTCTTTTGTCCATGGTAACAAATTGCAGCTCTAGAGTTGGAAATGTTGGACCTCCTTTTTTCTGTTTAGTGTGTGCACTGCATAGACAATCTGAACAAATACGCCTTGATGAGTCTCTCGTTCAAAAATAGGTTGCCTCAACTCTCTGACGGAGTCTGTGACACTGATATATGTTTCTACGTTGTATGTGTGTGTAGGAGAGTAGGGCACAACTTGATTCAATCCATGTTGAATCATAGAGGCTGTTGCGAGTAATACATACACGTCATCTGCACATGAGTATAATTTAGATGGTGAGATTTTTATCTTTGTTCTCATTTTTGTTCATTGTAGTATAATTTTTTTCAGAGGTTGTTCTCATTTATCTATCCTATAGAGGATCTGCCTTCGTAAGATCGAGGTTCTACAGAAGTACTGATTTTTTCTGAGGTTTCCATAATTCCATAATTTCATCCCAATCCACTTCCCACACACAATCATGAACCTTAAACAATGTTTTCTTTTCTTTACTTTGGATTTCAGATCAAATCCTTCTTTTGAAGACAGTAATGACAATGATGTTGTTCCAAAGCCCATGGTTGTTGTGGCTGAGCATTTGCATGTGCCTCAGTCTAAAGAAGTGACGCTTATGATAAATACTTGAGGGTTACGAGTTTTCATTAAATCCATTTGACTTGATTATGTTATGTAATATCCATGGAGTTTAAATTGGTGTTGTAATGGCAGTATGGTGCTGAAAAGGAGCTTGGAGCAAATGGTCACAACCTTAACCGATGTGATAGTGTTCAAGAGGATGAGGTGAGCATTGTTTTTTCTATGGTTTCCTATGGATTCTCTTCCATATTGTGCCTTCTTGTGTGCTATTTTTCCTTGGCTAAAATTCTTTCAAAACATTTTTTAAATAATCTGTATCTAAAACATTTTTTTAAGATTCTAGATCGCTATCAAATACAATTGTAATTCCAAGGGTGAAATCTATTGGCCTCTGAATTTGATTTAAGTTAAGAAGATTTTTCAAAAATGAGTGAATAACGAACCTGTTCCTGAGGTTCTAAAATTATAGTAGTACTGTTTGTTTTTTATTGAGTATCTACTAATTACAAATTTAATTTTGTATGTTCTTAACTAATGGAAGCAAACAATTCTGGTTTGAAAGGTGGAAATTATTCGTCTACACATGAACTTCGTTAGAACATTTTCAACGAGTCCTAAAAATCACTTGTCAAATTTATGATAATATTCCAACTCTAAAAAGTGTATGGAGGGATTTTGTTGCCTTTTCTATTAATACTGTCGAATAATTTTCTTAAAAGCAAAAGAAGGATGGCGGCAGGTTACATGAGATGGTAACAAAATGGAAGAAAACCACCCACTAATGTAATTTAGACCATATGTGGAAAGATAATTGTGTGCCTCCTGTTTTCACAATGGGAGTTGGTATACAAAACTGTTGGTGAGTGGGTTCCCCTCTTACAAAAAAAACTGAGAATTAGTTATAGAGAAGGTATTGCATGTTCTATTTTAAATACCAGAACGTTGTCTTGCTTCCATTTCAATTTGATCACAACTTTTGGGAACTTAACAGAAAGCTGAAAGGAGCAAGACAATGAGATAAAACCACTCGCATTGGGGAACTTAACAGGCAGCTTTTATTCCTTATTGCAGTCGAAGAAGGTTATTTTTACTTAATTATTTAATTATTTGTTTATTTCAGTATCCTGACTATCATAATATAGGCCTTATCGCTTCATTTGTGGGTTTTCCACCATTAAATTTCGTGGCCTTTTGGTCGCTGAGCCATAAGGACGACTGTTGTAACTAACAACACCCTTCACCAGGGAAAAAGAATGTGAGAATGATTAATTATTTTATTGGATAATCCTTATACAACAAACTCTTACCCACTCCTGTATCTATTTATGAATTAGTTATATAACAAGCTACAACAGTCATACTTCATAGTTTATGGTACAGAATACAATGAGAATCAATAATGAAAAACAAAATTCCAGCTAACAAATGATTTCCTGTAGCACATGCTTGTTTTCCTGTAGCATATTGTTTCATCTGCACTTCTATTATGTTCATGTGGTCTACAAATTGGTTTCTTAATTTTCTTGCTCATTGCTCATTTGCAGAACCTCATCGATCTTGCAGGTTCAGAGAGTTCAAGTGCTGAAACTACAGGAGTACGTCTGAAGGAAGGATCTTATATCAATAAAAGCTTGCTAACTCTTGGAATGGTGGGCCTCATTCTCTAATCACTCTCAGATTATATGTCCCTATAATATGACCATTAATGCACTATGGTAGATGTCGTGTTCATGCAATCATGCTTTTAAGATTATATGTTGTTGTCTATCTAAAGTACTGAAACACAGGTCACACCAATATATGTTGCATTTCTTTTTCCACTAACCAGGGACATTTATAAGCATTGAGACAACAATTGAGACTTGTGAGAAAATGTTTTCATAAATATTTCCGCTTCGTGCTATTTGTCAATGCTTCTCGGCCCAATGGTTTATGGTCAATCTATTAAGCTGAGTTTGTCCTTTTGTGTTCTCCTTTTATTTAGCCCCAAGGTAATTGAGATTGTGAACAAGATGAAAGAGGAGAGAGATGATTGTGGTTGGTCCATGGGCGTTCTCTCGTCTTTATTGCGTTAGTTGGGGGGCTTCTTTTCACTGCCCTCCTTTGCCCTTTCTTTTTTTCTTTACCAATTCTTTAACCATTGTCTGATGCTCCGTTCGCACCAATCTATATGCAACATCAGTGAAGCTTGACTTTTGTTGTTGAACCTGCTTATCTTTTGTTAATGAATGATGCTTTATTTCACATTTTCTTCATTCCCTCATCTAAGAATGTTAGTTTAATGTAAATGACTTTGTATATAATCTTATTCAGGATAGTTCTTGGAAGCTCCTCGACGCGGTGCATGAGACAGGGCTCATCTTCTTCCGCGCACCCATGGAGGACAAGCTCCAGTTCACCTGCGATCCGGCCAGGGATGCCATCTCAGAATGGTACTTTTAACCTTGTGTTGTTACAAAGGTTGGAGGTTCTATAGGTTCTAATGGAAGATTACAAGGTCGTATTGAAGTATCAAGAGCTTTTGGTGATTGCCAGTTTAAGAAGGACAGGTTGGCTGATGTGTACCATTGTTTGCTTAATCATAGATGCTATCTATTGCCCATCACTGTTTGATTTGAAATATTCTTGTTTCCTTATATTTACATGCAGTTTTCTTCATAAAGCGAACATTCAGATCGAAAGCATTAAGTAATATTGAAACTTGGTTATTTTCTTGTGACTATTCTGAATTTGATTGGCAGAGTTCATATGGATCCTTTCTCTCTTTTGTTTATTGATGCAGCTTTCTGAAGTTATGGTGAGAAGCGACATGAATCCTACTGTCAGTGATCAAGCAATCCTCTTGGATCTCATTGCTAAATCGAGATGCGTCGCTGCTGCCAAGAAGTACTTTTTGGACCTCCCAGAAACTTCCAAGACTTATTTTAGGTATCACGCTCTTCTCAATTCTTACTCCAAAGTTTTGATGATTGAGAAGGCCGAGTCTCTCGTGGAGAAAATGGAGGAGCTCAACTTTCCATTCATATTTTATATGAAGAGAAAGGTGGAGCACGAGAGGAACTAAATACCTAGAGTAAGTGCTGACTGGTATACATTCATGCAGTTATAAAAAGAGGGAGTCATGAAAGAATTAGACGTTAACTACAGTGCTATAGTTGTTTATTTGGCAAAGTTTGGCTGAATAGAAAAGGACATCTTCCTATTCAGGAGAAAATAACATGTACTCTATTCAGAGATTGGGTTTCTAGCTGAACAGTTGTACGAAAGTATACATTTGTATGGCTTGACTTCGCATTACACAAGGAGAGACTAGCCACTCTATAAATATAAAAGTGACAACTGATTGCCAACAAACAGTTAAATTTACCAAACAAGTTACTTTTTTGTTTATCTTGTCTTCTAATCTACTATTGTGGCACGATGTATGCTTCAATTAAAGAGTAAATTGTTGACTTCATGCCATGGCATGCCAGGCACAATGTAGTGAATGAGCACTTTTTAATTGTTGTTCCTTGTTGTGAAGTAACCGTGAGAGTTTGTCCCATGAGTTCTGTTTCAATATTCTTTCTTAAGATAATTGCTTACAATTTTTAATTACATTTTGGTATTCTTATCAGCCATATCCTGATTACAAGCTGGTTGTTAGCCATGATGACTATATCTTAACTTCTAAGCTGCCAAGGGAGAGAACTTCTGTTGTGACGATACTAAGAAACCAGTTGATCGTGTATTTAGCACATATAATAGTTCTCTTTTTCATAGCAATTTCCCAGTACATTTTGTCATATCAAACTGACCAAGTTATATGTTCACTGTTCAGTGATTTTGTTGCAAATCTGTACCAGTACTGTGTTATATCTCATGTGTATTTATACGTTATAATGTTATACAATCTCGCACAAGCAGAACTGTAGTAAACATCTGCCTGTCGCTGATTTTATTAGCCAGCTTTAAAAAAACTGGTTTACTAATTTTTTATGCGTACTCATGTTACCTTGGCAGATTACTGGGTTAACGAACAACTCATACTTTGATGGAGCACATGAGGTTCGACATTATGTCAGGAAGCATTCAGATCTTGGTCGTATTGTGCTTGAAGTTGCTAAGGTATATAATGAATGTCATGAAGGATTGCTTTCTTTTAATCCCATATTGTGTGAGATACTAAATATATGTCCTAAAAACAACTTACGTCCAGGACTCGCAAATTCCCCGCCAAGCAAACTGCTAGCAAACTTTTCAGAGGTGGACATGATGAAGATGATAGTGCTGATGCCGACACAAATGATGTTGATGTACCTAGGTAACTCCACTTTCTTCTTAGCCCTTTAGAGATGATATGACCATCTTCGTTCGGCTATTTTCCAGCACTGGTCTATACCGCAGATCGATGCATAAACAATTGCCTTAGAAAAACATAGTTTCGAAGGATAAAACTCAAGATTAGCAATGACAACTTAAATAGTCATCATAGCTAATGAACATCTTAGCTACCAAAAAACATGTTTATCCATCTAGAAACCTTTTCCCCCTGCTCAGTGCTCGCTGCCATATGATTACCAGGTTTGAGAGTTCTTTCTCCAATAGAATTTGTAGGCTACAATAACCTGGCTCAAAGAATGTGAATTAATTTCCCATTGTACTAAAGAATCACAAGTAGCTGTTTGTACTCCTAAACATGAATAAGTGCAGGAATTTTGTAGAAATTAAATCATGTGTCATTCTGTGCAGAAGATACTAATAGTACTACCACCACCGTGTTCTACTTCAACAACAAACTTCAGAAAAGATTAAGAGGTCAACATTTTAAAAATGAATGGACCTTTTTATAGACTATTTTCAAATGCAGGTATGTAGAAACTCTGAATTTTATGTGCATTAGCTTCCCATGGTTCAGAAAACAATAACTATATTGACCAAAAGTTAAGAGCCACTTCCCACATGGTATGTAGTCTTACAGTCCAAACATCAATGTAGTTGTCCACAGATTGTTAGACCAATTCACAGTGGCAGATTAATTTAACTCTAATTGCCCTTTGTCAAGACCAGAGGTAGCCAAGTAATAACTAAACTCCCAGGAGACTGCTTCCAAAAGGGACGGATGTCAGATAACCAAGTACTAAGAATTCAGCTAACCTTGGCAGGTGGTGCATGCCTATTATGAACTTGACAAGAGCTTCAACCTAGGCATTTTTCGGCCGAGTGGCTTCACACCAACCTCAAGGACATCGACGTCAAAGTACTCAACTGTAGTGATCTCTGTTCGACCTGTGAATTATTATTTGTGCAACGTGTAACTTGCAATTTGATAGTCAAACACAGTATTAGTAGCTTTTGATCGCCATTTTAGTAACAATATCTATGGTTAGACTTTTTTGACTGATAATCTATTGGAGTCTTTTCATTAAACGAACCTATGATGTCTAAGAAGAAAATAGTCACCTTAATTTTGGATAAGTGGTTAATGTGACAGGATGTGTAACTTGCAATCAGTGCCACTGAGAATATTTAGGCTTGTTTGGCGTTATGTTAGACTTACCATGATTAGTAACAAAACATGAAACCTATATTTGCAAATTTAACTACAATGACTGGATTTACTTACCAGTTGCTTCTCATTCTGTTTTCTTTGTCCCATTATTGAGAAGTACCATGTCACATTTCATTTTGTATGTGCCTTGAGAAATTTGAAGGGCTGGTAATTCTTTTCATTAGCAGTTTTATCCTTATGTTTCTCCTTTTGTCATTTACAAGTGGTATTTTGAATATGGATACAATATTACACATTTTTTGTTTTAAGAAAGAGATGTTAATCATGCCTTGAGTATAATGTTTTAGATTTTACACTGACCCACCTCCTTGCTCTATTGTGTATGTTTTTTCTGTTGCCCCCCTTTTATACAATTGTTTTTAGGTTAGTCTAAAATAGTACAATTCATGGAGATATTTTTGTTCCTTTCAACTCAGCTACGTCCTGTTGACTGTGATGTTAACGCCATGAACCGAGTAGCAGTTTATGCCCATGTGTTGCTTCAATGCCCCATTTGGGTATTGTGGGCAAATGATCGGATGAGGCATAACTTCGATGTAGCTTATTTGATTAGCTTATAATGGAACGGCGGGAAGACTTTGATCCACCACAACGCTTGGGATGTTGAGTTGCAATTTGGATCGACAATTATTTGACAACAACTAAAATACATTTTTTTCTTGCTTTTGCTCGTGTGGTCTTTGTAAATTCAGGTGTCAGTGTTGGATTCAAATACCTTTTTTTTAAAAAAATAGAGGTTAGCATTCCACTAGAATATATGGTCACATGTGGCTACCTATTTCCTGCATCCAAAATGTAGTCACATGAGCAGGGATGAACTGATGATGCCATATGTGGCTACTTATTTCTTGCATTGAAAATGTGGAGCTAAAGTGTGTATGTTTTGTTACAGAAATGTTGGTGTTGTTGTGCTTCTTTTGCTAAAGCGCTACCTTTTACGGTTAGCGACACTCAATCTTCGATCACCTGTACAAAACAAGATATGGCCTCCACACCAAGTGAGGACGCTGCTTTGCTTTCTCTTGTCTCTTTCCGTTATGTTATTACTGATCTATCGTCTGCTGGAGTGCCCTTTCATGTGTCTGACCAATTGACTGGGAATTATATGCATCTCATGTTGATAGGGATGCCATAGTTACTTGGGTAAGAAAGAAGACTGGCGTGCCAATCATTAGGCTTCAGTCTAAGGATTCAGCTGAGGAGTTCCTCAAAAAGGACATGACCTTTGTTATTGGTCTATTCAAGATTTTTGAGGTACTGATGCGTTATGAAATGCTAGATGCGGAAAAAATGTATCGTTTTCAAGTTTTAGTTTGCTCGAAATGTAAAAACTTGTGGAATAAAGTAATAAACTTTGGCATCTGTTCAATTTGTGCTCACTCATATCGAGTCCTCACTCATATCCATATTTTTGGCAGGGAGCAGACCATGAAGAATTTGTGAAGGCAGCAACCACAGACAACGAGGTACAGTTAAATTTATTCTCTTGCAAATTTGTTCTAGATCTTCACCTTTGCAGAGGCTTATGATTTTGAAGATCTGGAATCTATGGTTGAAGAAATAGGCAGACATTCAAGACAAAGGTGCCAACATATTAGTGCTTTTATTTTGTTTCTTACCATAATCACATCACCTGGATGACTATTTTGGTTAAACATGTTTTTCCACGACATTGCAGATAATGTTTATATATGTGATCTCAAACTTGGCGTTCTTAAATTCACCAGCCTAGAGCATACATCTGGTGTACTGCAGGTGCAACGCAATTAACTTAGCTCTGTGCATAAGGTGTGGTTTGGTGAATATTAGCTACATCTGTACTAAAGCATAGTGTCTTTGTATTCTCCAGTAATGTAAAGGTCCACAATGTGACGATTGAGACCTCGCTGGACGCTCCACTCACTGATGGCATAGTTCCAGGTATGATTTTTTTTCTAGGCTGAATGGACCTTTTTATTATTTATTTTCTTACAGCATAGATATTTGAATTCATTCTTGATGGTAGGCTGGTATTATTTAGTGATTTAGTTCTGAATGCAGCAAAAAACATCTTGATCTCTGAAGAAAACTGATTCTCCTTTTCCATTTCTTGTTGTACTTGGTAGCATCAAAACCTGAATAATATGCCCTAACTGTTGCCCCATATGCTTAACAAATAATCTGAACCACTCTTACTTTGTAACTCTTAAAATGCACTAGACAGCGATGTCAAGAAGTTTTTACTCATCCCACTAATTATCCGTTCTTGCTCCAGATTCATATTCAAACTTATGTATCAAGGACAACACCATAATTGTCAGCCATGAAGTTATCTCGCTGAAAAACAGATGGGACAGGTATAGCATTGCCTTTGGGAGGCTTACCACTTCCATCATCTTTCAGAGCCGCTCTTGCATTTGGGAGTGAGATGTCTGGCGGAATCTTAGACATTCATGTTGACCACCTCTAGATCCATGACTCTTCCAAGGGTATTTCTTTCAGACCTCACCGGCCATGGGGGTTACATAGAGGACGTGGTATCAACAGATGCTTGGAAAGTTTTCTGTCGCCAAATGGGAAACAAGATATTGTAGGCCTGGAGGCGCGAAACAACGACACCGCAAGACCGTACAACAGCTTCAGGTGAGCAGCCATCTATGAGCAGCCCTCCTGCCACCGAGGCCTGTGCTGGCAACGACGGAAGCCATTTGGCGGGATCTCAGCCAGATGCTTCTACCAGCACAACGTAGAGGATGAGTTCCGAAGCATTAGCAAGCCAGCAATGTGGATCACTACAACCAATTTCGATAAACCGAGCTGAACGTACCCTTGAGATGAAGGGCAGCCCCAATAATCTTCACGGGCACCCAGGCATGCAGCAAACTGCGAATGGTTTCAATTATGTTCCAGGTGCCAAACCAGACTCTTAACTACACTTGTACGGTTAGTGTTCCATTTCTCATGACCATTTTAGTTCAAAGTTCATGACCTTTGTGTGTCTTTCTTTTTTCAGGACCAATGATGTTCCCACATGTGGCTCAACTGGTGGTGAATCAGATGCAGACACATACGGCTGATTGATAACGTTGTGTGTGTGTGTCGGGGGGGGGGGGGGTCGGGTTGCCTTTGATCCGTCGCGCCTCAACCTGGGGCTGCAACTGTGAGCCTGTTGTGTAATTGCTTAAGTAGTTCTTAGGATGATAGCATGCATAGATGTGTTGGGTGGATGCTGTAACAGCGGTGACTGGTGAGTTGCGATTCTGAATGTGTAGCAGAAAAACCACAGGCGAAATGAAACATCTGTATAGATTATCGAGGATTTTTTTTAGCATGAAACTGTGCGAATCAGTTTGTCTATTGTCTGTATGGTTTATATATATACATCAAACTGACGGTGTTCCCGGACTGCTTAATCTCTGCTACCAGTAACATGATTAGGAGTGACAAGAGGGGTCATGCTTGTTTAGAGCAAAATCATACATGCACCAAATAACAAGTGAGGTTGGTGCTTTCTATCTCAACTATGTTGGTTTAATCCCAGCATCTTATCTTCATTAATACATAGTTAGATCCTTTAATATTTGGTGCATGGTTGATTTTTGTCACTCATTACCTAGATAAACTCACTTGTTATGATTGTTGAGTTATTTTTTTGATAGCGTCACTAAACAATGACATATTCGTGTATAAGTGTCCCCGTTGCAACGCACGGGCATATACCTAGTATGAGTGATTATGTGTCATTTGGTGAGGTGACCTATTGAAGTTGTAAAAAAAAACCACTCTAGACCTCATTGACTTTGGCTAAATGGGTATTTGATTCCTCTTACTAAAATTTAGTCTATATTACGTCAAATGTTTGATTAACAATTACATTAAATATAGTCTAGTTATAAAACTAGCTACCCATATAAAAAACTCAAGACTAAACGGTAAAACAATTTTACTAAGCCTAATTAATCTATGATATATATACGGGAACTAAATCTATGCCCGTCGCAGCTGGACATATATACGATTCTTTCGCTTAATAAATCAGTTCTGAGTTACCAATACAGTGAACAGCCACGACGTCAAACACGCTGCTCTAATACGTTCACATCTACTGATTCGTATGCACGATCTTAGTGTCGGGCACCCTCTGCCACTGATGGGTGACGACGAGGAGGTGGTCGCCGTCCCTGACGAGCCTGGCGTCGTCAACCTGGGCACCGTCTGTGGTCACCACCCTCGTCGGGGCGAACCCAAACTGGCTCCCGGCGAGCTCCACGAGCTGCGCCATCGTCTCAGGCATGAACACCAGCTTCCTCGCGCCGACGCCCTGCTCGGGGCAGGAGACGGTCACCCTGACCCGCGACCTGCTGTGCGTGTGCCTCTCGTGGCGGCTATGCCCCCCGCCGCCAGCTGCTCCGTCGTGCCTGTTCACTTGTGACGAGGAGAGGACGCCGAAGAGGGAGTTCCGGAAGCTGACCATCCGCCGCGGACTGCTGTGCCTGGACGACGACGGTGACGGCGACGAACCGGCGCCGTCGTGCTGCGCGACCGCGACCGGGACCCTCGCCGCGGGCGCGCTCTTGAACCTGGTGACCGCCGGCCGAGCCGCGACCGCGACGGCGGGCCTGCAGCTGCTGCCATGGTCCTCCGTTCCCGAGCCCTGCCGCCTGATCGGACTCTCCACCGCTTCCCGGTGCTGCGACTGCGAGGGCGGCCCGAACAGCTGGTGCATGTCGCGGTGGCCGAGCTGGCCCGCCAAGTCCCGCGGGGTCCGGCCGCCGCCGTCCTCCCTGTCGGCGTCGGCACCGTGCTCCAGCAGGGCCCTGGCCATCCCGACGTCCCCCTGGAGCACGGCGCGGTGGAGCGCGGTGCCGCCGTCGTCGCAGCACGCCACCGTCACGTCCCCGCCGTGGCGCGCCACGTCCTCCAGCAGCGCGACGTCGCCCGCCTCCACGGCCGCGCGCGCGTAGAGCGCCGCGTCGCCCGACGCCAGGTCCGCGCCGCCGTCCGCCAGCAGCTGCGCGGCCCCGCGGTGCCCCCGCGACAGGGCCTCCCACAGGGGCACTCTTCCTTGCGCGTCTGGACATTGTATTACGATCAGCGCAAGGTTTGGTTGGTGGCCCCAATCACATGCTCCTATAAATATATATATAGTGATCGTTGATCTTGGTAGCGTATATGATGACCTGAAGCATTAGGATCAGCGCCATGCTCTAGCAGAAGCTTGATGCACTGCTCATGTCCACCGGAAGCTGAGACGTGCTGTTAAATTCAATCGACCACACGAGCAGTGAGCATTGCAAATTCGTAATTAATTTAGGCAGTAAAAACATAAGAAAAATAACGATTTTTTTTATTACCAGTGCTGTATGCCAATAGTTATCTGACTCGTTGGGATCGACCCCGCGCTTGAGGAGCTGATGCATGAGGAAGTCGTCTCCTCTGGACGCGGCGTAGCAGAGCGTGACGGGGAGCTCGAGCTGGCCCCGAGCTAGCAAGTACTCGATCTCCTCCGCGACGCCGGCGATGGCGCCGCTGTCCCTCTTCTCCTTGAGGTACTGCAGTTAGCAATCCGATGCAACGCAAATGAATCCAGAGAGCAGAGCTTGGGTTGATTGAAATCGGCCGGCACAAATCAACCATGCATGGGGACTGGGGAGGGCCAATTAATGCAGTACTACCTGGATAAGGTTGTTGATGATTATGGTGCCGTCGCCGACGTTCGCCTGGACGATCCTGAGGAACGCGCTGCGCTCCATGCGCAGGAGGTGGCACAGGGACCGCGTCCTCGCCGTGAAGAGCTGGGGCTTGTAGCACAGCACCCCGATCTCGCCGACGACGTCGCCGGCCCTGGCCACCCCAGCCACCTGCACATAACGCACGTACGATGGCATGCTAAGGTTATCCGATCCAATTGTATTGCATGATCATCAGAGCAGGGAGAACGAATTAAGGACTTGCCTGCTCTGAACCGTTCCGGAGCTCTACCAGCTCCTGTCAATGCATCACTGCTTGTCAGTGTCATTTCTTGTTTTGGTTATCAAATTCAACAGTAGCTAGCCTCGAACTGATCGTGAGGGAAAAAAAAGACAAGCAGAAAAGAATGCGTGTGATTTTGTTTGTTTTGTTGTTGTTGTTGTTGTTGTTGTTTTTACCACACTACCGGTGACTAGGATGTAGAAGTCGGACGGCGCCTCGTTCTGCAGGATGACGTCCTCCCTGGGCGCGAAGTACTCGGCGTTCATCTCAGAGACCTTGCATTGGGAACGCAGGCAGGCAGGCAGGCAGCAAGAATTCAGAGCTGGGTGGAGCTTCCAATGAATGATGCCTGACGAATGAATTACCAGCTGGAAGATGAGGTCATTGGAGACGCCCTGGAAGAGGTAGACGCCCTGGACGAGGGCGAAGAAGAGGTAGTGCGAGATGCCGGAGCGGATGGCCTTGGGCAGCGCGTCCAGCGTCTCCTGCTGCTGCAGCCCCTCCGAGTCGGTCCTGAACTTGAGGCTCAGGTGGGACACCATCTGCTCCTGCAGCCGCGGCGGCAGCTGGTGCCGCACCGCGAAGCTCGTCGCCGCCTTGATCGCGTCCCTCTGGTGTGGGTACGGTGGATTCATTCATTCGGTCGGGTGTCCATGGATTCATGTCGATCGCAAGCTAGCATTGGCTGCCGACGACCGACGTACGACAGAAGAGAACAGAAGAAGAAGCATAGCATAGGGTAGTCCGGCCGGCCGTACGTATTTCCTGGTGCGGCTGGTGCCGTGGACGACGAGGTTGGTCATGTTGCCGATGAGGTAGGCGGTGAGGCCGAGGTTGAAGAGCATGTAGAACGTGGTGAACACCATCTCGCCCGTGTTCACGGCGTGCATGTCGCCGTACCCGACGGTGGTGAGCGTGGTGATGGACCAGTACATGGACGCGGCGTACCGCTTCCACACGCTCTGCTGCTTGAAGTCCGGCATGGAGGAGCTCAGCCACGTGTGCCCCGGGTCCGGGTACCTGTCCGCCAGCAGGTAGTAGAAGCACCCCGCGCAGTGCACCGCGAACAGCGTCACCTGCGCGCGCAGACAGAAAGACAGTTCCATTATTTGCTGATCAGTCTGCTGATGAGACTGACGAGCTAGTGGAATGCAAACGGCAGGCAGGCAGGCAGAATCATCGAGCTCACGTACGCAGATGAGCCTTGTGCATCGAACCCAGAAGTAGCGGAACTTCCTGTCCTTCTCCAGTCTAAGCAGAGTAGAGATGAAGGAACCAAGCAAAGCAACGTCGTTGTTCATCAGTTCAAAAAAAAAGCATCCAACAACAACGACGACGTGCGTGCGCACGTACTGTGCGAAGAGCGTGCCGACGCGGTGCAGGCGCCAGAGCCGGAGCATGCCGAAGAAGTTGTAGCTCCTGGCCTGGCGCGGCAGGACCCGGCGGTACACCTCGGTGGGCACGGTGGAGGCGACGTCGAGCGCGAGCCAGGAGCGGGCGTACCGCCACGCGATCCGCCGGGGGTCGTCCTGCAGCAGGTACGTCCCGCCGTCCGCGTACGCCACGAAGAAGGTGAGCGCGATGTCCACGGCGAACGCCGCGTTCACGGCGTTGTCGGCGACGGCCAGCGCGCCCCGCGGGTCCGGGACGAACCCGAACTCGAAGGGCGCCACCCACGCCGAGTACGCCACCAGCGCCACCAGCGAGTGCTCCCACGCCACGTACCGCGGGTCGTGGGGGGACACGATGAACCGCCGGAGCCGGGGCCGCCGCCCGCTGCGCGCGCCGCCCAGCGCCGCCGGGAGGAGCGCGCCGGACGACGCGAGCCTACCCGAGCTGCCGCCACCGCTGCCGCCGCCGCCGCCCCATGGCCTGCCACTCAACGGCATGCCGCGCGCGCGCGCGCGTGCCGTCGTCCTGCAGGCTGCTGCTGGTACACGGCGTAATAATTAACAGTTGCCTCCGCCGGCGAGCCGTGCATGCGACCGCGGACCGCCTCCCTCTGTGCTGCCGCCAGATCGTGGCGTGTTCTGATCCGCTTCCTCGTGCGCGCGGCTTTAATTAGTAATCGAGCAGCGAGCGCGGCGGGAGTGACAGTGGCTCCTTCGTCCCCATCGCGCAACTGGGCTTGATTGGGCTTTCAGCCTTTGGGTCTATCGTTAGGAGCAACGGCCTGATTAGATAGAAAAAGGTTAAGCTCCAGGCCTCCAGTGCAGCAGCACTCCACTAGTAGATTGTTGTACAAGGAGGGATGTTTCTCAAAAAGGAAAAGTTTATTGTTGTGGCTTTCAATGTTTTAATTAAAATGTACTTCCTCCAAAAAAATTTTATTTGACGTTCTTTAGTTCAAACTTGAACTGCATAGCGACAAATATAAAAAAACAGAGGTAGTACCATATAGAACCGTAAAATTTATATGTTGTGAAAATAATTTTCAATAAAACTAGTAATGTCAAAAATATCACTACCGGAATTTGGATCTTTGCCGAGTGCCATATTTTTTGCCGAGTGTTTTTTTGGCACTCGGCAAATAAGCTCTTTGCCGAGTGCCACGCAAAAAATCCTCGATAAAAGAAAACACTCGGCGAAGAAGCTCTTTGCCGAGTGTTTTATTTTTGACACTAGGCAAAGAGTTTCTTTGCCGAGTGTCTTTTTTTGACACTCGACAAAGGGCTCTTTGCCGAGTGTCACAAATACAACACTCGGCAAAGAGCTCTTTGCCGTGTGTTTTTTTCCCAACACTAGGCAAAGACAATTTAAAAATCATATTTTAAAGAAGTAAATTAATTCAAATGAAAATGTTTTCAACTACAAACTTATATAACTCATCATGATGTACAATTTATATATTGAACATTTCTTCATATGACAAAATAAAAATAAATTTATTCATAAAACCTATATCTCTCGTAGTTTATGAAACTACGAGAGAGACGTATAAAATTTGTGCATATTGTTAGAACCATCATGTGAGATAAACAAATGACCAAACAACCAAAATAAATTTTGTAGATCTTGAGAAGTTATAGATGTTTATTGTCGGGGACCATAATTAGGGGTACCCTCAAGACTCCTAATTCTCAGCTGGTAACCCCCATCAGCACAAAGCTGCAAATGCCTAATGGGTGCGATTAAGTCAGGGATCGGTCCATTCGAGGGACTCGATCACGCCTCGCCCGAGCCTAGCCTCGGGCAAGGGCAGCCGACCCCGGAGGATCTCCGTCTCGCCCGAGGCCCCCCTCCAGCGACGAACGAACTTCCGACTCGCCCGAGGCCCTGTCTTCGCCAAGAAGCAACCCTGACCAAATCGCCGCGCCAACCGACCAAATCGCAGGAGCATTTAATGCAAAGGTGGCCTGACACCTTTATCCCGACGCGCGCCCTTCAGTCAGCAGAGCCGAAGTGATCGCAGTCACTTCGCTGCTCCACTGACCGGCCTGACAGAAGGACAGCGCCGCCTGCGCCGCACCGACTGCTATGCCACTTGACAGAGTGAGGCTGACAGGCAGTCAGACCCGGCCTCAGGCACCATAGGAAGCTCCGCTTCGCCCGACCCAGGGCTCGGACTTGGGCTCAGCCCCGGAAGACAGCGAACTCCGCTCCGCCCGACCCAGGGCTCGGACTCGGGCTAAGCCCCGGAAGACGGCGAACTCCGCTCCTCCCGACCCAGGGCTCGGACTCGGGCTAAGCCCCGGAAGACAGCGAACTCCGCTCCGCCCGACCCAGGGCTCGGACTCGGGCTCAGCCCCTGAAGACGACGAACTCCGCTTCGCCCGACTCCAGGGCTCGGACTCAGCCCTGGCCTCAGTCGACGGTCTCCGCCTCGCCCGACCCAAGGGCTCGGACTCGACCTCGGCCTCAGAAGACAGACTCGACCTCGACCTCGGAGGAGCCTCCACATCGCCCAACCTAAGGCGCGGACGAGACAGGCCCGACCCAAGGGCCCACACCCCCATTGTACACCTGGATCCTCTTCTTACGCCTATAAAAGGAAGGACCAGGGCCCTCTTACAGAGGGTTGGCCGTGCGGGGACGAGGACGAGACAGGCGCTCGCGTGAGGCGCGTGAGGCCGCTCGCTCCCTCTCCCGCGTGGACGCTTATAACCCCCTACTGCAAGCGCACCCGACCTGGGCGCGGGACGAACACGAAGGCCGCGGGATTTCCACCTCTCTCACGCCCGTCTCCGGCCGCCTTTTCCCCCCTTCGCGCTCGGCCTCGCGCCGACCCATCTGGGCTGGGGCACGCGGCGATATTTCACTCGTCGGCCCAGGGACCCCCCGGTCTCGAAACGCCGACAGTTGGCGCGCCAGGTAGGGGTCTGCTGCGTGTTGACGAACAGCTTCCCGTCAAGCTCCAGAAGGGCAGTCTCCAGCGACCTCTCCAGCCCGGGACGGTGCTCCGTTTCGGGAGTCTTGAGTTCATGTCCCTCGACGGCAGCTACGACATGATACTCCTTCCCCCACCGTGCGACAGCGACAATGGCGGCCGACAGCCCGCCCGCCGGCGGCGGAATCGACGACGTCTTCCCCACGCGGTGGAAGAACAACATTCGAGCTCACCCCGCCCTCTCCCCCACCGACGAAGGAGGAGGCGGGGCAACCAAGGCCAAGCAGGAGGCGGCCCCTCGTCGGCTGTCGAGCAAGTCGGCGGCGCCGACGCCCCAACGGGGGGCGCGTCGGGCATCGACCTCGCGTTTGAGACGAAGACGAGCGCCGTCTCCCCGCAACACGCCAATTCCGAGCAAACGGACGACGCCAGCACGCTCGCGAAAGGCTTGCTGGGCGTCACCCTCGTGCCTGAGACGACGGTGCAGTCAGTCCCCGACGTGACTTCATCACCGCCCGTCGACCAAGAGGTACCGACCGATTCCCATCTCACGTCCCTTGGATTCAGCCTCGACCCGCCAAGCGGCTTCGCTTCGGCGGACGCTCTCGTAGAGGCGAGTCCAAACCCTCTGGGGTATCGTATGCGGTCACCCTGGGACCGGCTGACGGACGTCTCGACCTACGGGCCCTCGGGGTCCGAGGAAGATGACGAGCCCGACTTCTGTTGGGATTTCTCTGGACTTGGTAACCCCAGTGCCATGCGGGACTTCATGACCGCATGTAGCTACTGCCTTTCCGACTGTTCCGACGGTAGCCGCAGCCTCGGCGACGAGGACTGCGGCCCAAGTTGTGAATGTTTCTACGTCGATCTAGGGGGTCCCTCCGAAGGCAACCATCTCGGTATGCCGGAGAACGATGATCTCCCTAGGCATGTGCCTCGCGTTGACATCCTACGGGAGCTAGCTGTGGTCCTCGTTCAGGCGGGGGGTCATGACCCACAGCTTGAGCAAATCCGCGGGGTGCAGGCCAGGCTCGATGAGGGAGCAGGAGCACTTGAGCCGACCCGCCGGGACGTCGGGCAGGAATGGGCGGGCCAGCCTCCGTCCGGAGAAATGCGTCATCTACCCCAGGGTATCCAGCACCGCATCGCCGACGATGTCAGGTTCAGGCCGCCACCCGCTTCCAGTGAAGTCGGCCAGAACCTGGCTGCAGCGGCAATGCTTCTCCGCGCGATGCCGGAGCCATCAACCACCAAGGGGCGGTGAATCCAGGGAGAGCTCAAGAATCTCCTGGAGGGCGCCGCGGTCGGACAAGCCGAAAGCTCCGCCTCCCGAAGGCAGGGGTACCCCTCGGAACATCGCGCCGCGACTTCCTGATTCATGCGGGAAGCCTCGGTCCACACCGGGCGCACACGCAACACAGCGCCTGCGGCCCCGGGACGCCTCGGCAACGAGCACCATCACCGCGACCATCGGGCCCACCTTGACGAGAGGGTGCGCCGAGGCTACCACCCCAGGCATGGAGGACGCTACGACAGTGGGGAGGATCAGAGTCCCTCGCCTGAACCACCCGGTCCGCAGGCTTTCTACCGCGCCATACGACGGGCACCGTTCCCGACCCGGTTCCGACCCCCGGCTACTATCACAAAGTACTCGGGGGAGACGAGACCGGAACTGTGGCTCGCGGACTACCGGCTGGCCTGCCAACTGGGTGGAACGGACGATGACAACCTCATCATCCGCAACCTCCCCCTGTTCCTCTCCGACACCGCTCGCGCCTGGTTGGAGCACCTGCCTCCGGGGCAGATCTCCAACTGGGACGACCTGGTCCAAGCATTCGTCGGCAATTTCCAGGGCACGTACGTACGCCCTGGAAACTCCTGGGACCTCCGAAGCTGCCGGCAGCAGCCGGGAGAGTCTCTCCGGGACTACATCCGGCGATTCTCGAAGCAGCGCACCGAGCTGCCCAACATCACCGATTCGGATGTCATCGGCGCGTTCCTCGCCGACACCACCTGCCGTGACCTGGTGAGCAAGCTGGGTCGCAAGACCCCCACCAGGGCGAGCGAGCTGATGGACATCGCCACCAAGTTCGCCTCTAGCCAGGAGGCGGTTGAGGCTATCTTCCGGAAGGACAAGCAGCCCTAGGGCCGCCCACCGGAAGATGCCCCCGAGGCGTCAACTCAGCGCGGCGCCAAGAAGAAGGGCAAGAAGAAGTCGCAAGTGAAACGCGACGCCGCCGACGCGGACCTTGTCGCCGCCGCCGAGTACAAGAACCCTCGGAAACCCCCCGGAGGTGCCAACCTCTTCGACAAGATGCTCAAGGAGTCGTGCCCCTATCACCAGGGGCCCGTCAAGCACACCCTTGAGGAGTGCGCCATGCTTCGGCGCCACTTCCACAGGGCCGGGCCACCCGCGGAGGGTGGCAGGGCTCGCGACGACGACAAGAAGGAAGATCACCAGGCAGGAGAGTTCCCCGAGGTCCGCGACTGTTTCGTGATCTACGGTGGGCAAGCGGCGAACGCCTCGGCTCGGCACCGCAAGCAAGAGCGTCGGGAGGTCTGTTCGGTGAAGGTGACGGCGCCAGTCTACCTAGACTGGTCCGACAAGCCCATCACGTTCGACCAAGCCGACCACCCCGACCACGTGCCGAGCCTGGGGAAATACCCGCTCGTCGTCGACCCCGTCATCGGCGACGTCAGGCTCACCAAGGTCCTCATGGACGGAGGCAGCAGCCTCAACATCATCTACGCCGAGACCCTCGGGCTCCTGCGTGTTGATCTGTCCTCGGTCCGGGCAGGCGCTACGCCTTTCCATGGGATCATCCCCGGAAAGCGCGTCCAGCCCCTCGGACAACTCGACCTTCCCGTCTGCTTCGGAACGCACTCCAACTTCCAAAGGGAGACCCTCACGTTCGAGGTGGTTGGGTTCCGAGGAACCTACCACGCGGTACTGGGGAGGCCATGCTACGCGAAGTTCATGGCCGTCCCCAACTACACCTACCTCAAGCTCAAGATGTCAGGCCCCAACGGGGTCATCACCGTCGGCCCCACGTACAAACACGCGTTCGAATGCGACGTGGAGTGCGTGGAGTACGCCGAGGCCCTCGCCGAATCCGAGGCCCTCATCGCCGACCTGGAGAGCCTCTCTAAGGAGGTGCCAGACGTGAAGCGTCACGCCGGCAACTTCGAGCCAGCGGAGACGGTTAAGTCCATCCCCCTCGACCCCAGCAGCAACGCCTCTAAGCAGATCCGGATCAGCTCCGAGCTCGATCCCAAATAGGAAGCAGTGCTCGTCGACTTTCTCCGCGCGAATGCCGACGTCTTCACGTGGAGTCCCTCGGACATGCCCGGCATACCGAGGGATGTCGCCGAGCACTCGCTGGACATCCGAGCCGGAGCCCGACCCGTCAAGCAGCCTCTGCGCCGATTCGACGAAGAAAAGCGCAGAGCCATAGGCGAGGAGATCCACAAGCTAATGGCGGCATGATTCATCAAAGAGGTATTCCATCCCGAATGGCTTGCCAACCCTGTGCTTGTGAGAAAGAAAGGAGGGAAATGGCGGATGTGTGTAGACTACACTGGTCTAAACAAAGCATGTCCAAAGGTTCCCTACCCTTTGCCTCGCATCGATCAAATCGTGGATTCCACTGCTGGGTGTGAAACCCTGTCTTTCCTCGATGCCTACTCAGGGTATCACCAAATCAGGATGAAGGAGTTCGACCAGCTCACGACCTCTTTCATCACGCCCTTCGGCATGTACTACTATGTCACCATGTCGTTTGGCTTGAGGAATGCGGGCGCGACGTACCAGCGGTGCATGAACCATGTGTTCGGCCAACACATTGGCCGGACAGTCGAGGCCTACGTCGATGACATCGTAGTCAAGACGAGGAAAACCTCCGACCTCCTTTTCGACCTTGAAGTGATGTTCCGATGTCTCAAGGCGAAAGGCGTGAAGCTCAATCCCGAAAAGTGTGTCTTCGGGGTACCCCGAGGCATGCTCTTAGGGTTCATCGTCTCCAAGCGGGGCATCGAAGCCAACCCGGAGAAGATCGCAGCCATCACTAGCATGGGGCCCATCAAGGACTTAAAAGGCGTACAGAGAGTCATGGGATGTCTTGCGGCTCTGAGCCGCTTCATCTCACGCCTCGGCGAAAGAGGCCTGCCTCTGTACCGCCTCTTAAGGAAGGCCGAGTGCTTCACTTGGACCCCTGAGCCCGAGGAAGCCCTCGGAAACCTGAAGGCGCTCCTCACGAATGCGCCCATCTTGGTGCCCCCCGCTGCCGGAGAAGCCCTCTTGATCTACGTCGCCGCGACCACCCAGGTGGTTAGCGCCGCGATTGTGGTTGAGAGACGAGAAGAGGGGCATGCATTGCCCGTCCAGAGGCCAGTCTACTTCATCAGCGAGGTACTGTCCGAGACCAAGATCCTCTACCCACAAGTTCAGAAGCTGCTGTACACGGTGATCCTGACGCGGCGGAAGCTGCGACACTACTTCGAGTCTCATCCGGTAACTGTGGTGTCATCCTTCCCCCTGGGGGAGATCATCCAGTGCCGAGAGGCCTCAGGTAGAATCGCAAAGTGGGCGGTGGAAATCATGGGCGAAACAATCTCGTTCGCCCCTCGGAAGGCCATCAAGTCCCAGGTCTTGGCGGACTTCGTGGCTGAATGGGTCGACACCCAGCTCCCAACAGCTCCGATCCAACCGGAGCTCTGGACCATGTTCTTCGACGGGTCGCTGATGAAGACAGGAGCCGGCGCAGGCCTACTCTTTATCTCGCCCCTCGGGAAGCACCTACGCTACGTGCTACACCTCCATTTCCCGGCGTCCAACAATGTGGCTGAGTACGAGGCTCTGGTCAACGGGTTGCGGATCGCCATCGAGCTAGGGGTCTGACGCCTCGACGCTCACGGTGACTCACAGCTTGTCATCGACCAAGTCATGAAGAACTCCCACTGCCGCGACCCGAAGATGGAGGCCTACTACGATGAGGTTCGGCGCCTGGAAGACAAGTTCTACGGGCTCGAGCTCAACCACATCGCCCGGCGCTACAACGAGACTGCGGACGAACTGGCTAAAATAGCCTCGGGGCGAACAATGGTTCCCCCGGACGTCTTCTCCCGAGACCTGCATCAACCTTCCGTCAAGATCGACGACACGCCCGAGCCCGAGGCACCCTCGGCCCAGCCCGAGGTACCCTCGGCTCAGTCCGAGGCACCCTCAGCTCGGCCTGAGGCACCCTCGGTTCAGCCCGAGGCACCCTCGGCCCCCGAGGGTGAGGCACTGCGCGTCGAGGAGGAGCGAAGCAGGGTCCCGCCTAATCAAAATTGGCAGACCCCGTACCCGCAATATCTCCACCGAGGAGAGCTACCCCTCGACCGAGCCGAAGCTTGGCGGTTGGCGTGGCGCGCCAAGTCATTCGTCTTGCTGGGAGATGGGAAGGAGCTCTACCACCGCAACCCCTCAGGCATCCTCCAGCGATGCATCTCCATCGCCGAAGGCCAGGAGCTCCTACAAGAGATACACTCGGGGGGCTTGCGGCCATCATGCAGCACCTCGAGCCCTTGTAGGAAACGCCTTCCGACAAGGTTTCTACTAGCCGACGGTGGTGGCCGACGCCACTAGAATTGTCTGCACCTGCGAAGGGTGTCAGCTCTACGCAAGGCAGACCCACCTGCCTGCTCGGGCTCTGCGGACGATACCCATCACCTGGCCTTTTGCTGTGTGGGGTCTGGACCTCGTCGGCCCCTTGCAGAAGGCACGCGGGGGCTACACACACCCCTGGAAAGGGCTGTTCGCCATCGCCAAAGTTCTGAAGCCAGGAACGAACAAGCTGGCCAACAGTCAGGGCGAGGTCTACACCAACACTTGGAACATCCAACAGCTACGTTGCTTCAACCCTTAAGACGTTTCAAGTTGTTCGTATACCTCGTTCCCACGCAAAATTTCGTCATCAAGGAAGGGTCAGCCTTGCCTCGGCAAAGCCCGACCCTCCCTCGGGGGCTAAAAAGGGGGGATCCCCCTCCACGTCAAAATTTTCAATCAAAAAAAAGGCTTCCGCGTTCCCCCGGCTATGTCGGTAGCAGGACCCCGAGAAGCGAACGCGGGTGCATGTAAGTGGCAAGGTTGACTGAGCCGAGGGACTCCTACGCCTCTGGGTTACGGATACCTCACTCGTCACCTACCACGAAAAATGACTCCTACTTGGGCAAGCCACCCTGCTACTGACGAGCGGAGCCGGACATGCAAAATGAAAAGGAAAAGGGGCACAACTTTATACTACGATAATAAAGAGTTCAAGCCTCAGCGGCCGCAGAAGACACACGTGCATTCAAAGGAAACTGCCCCGACAGAGTTAGGCGCCGCCCGGAGAAGGAGCCGCGCCTTCGGCTTCGTCCCCACCCTCGGCAAAGTCCACCCCGACTTTGGACGACGGCGCAGGCGGGAGAATCTCTGCCTCGAAGGTGGTCGCCAGCACCGCGCTCGGGCCCGCGGCGGCCGCGTCGAGCCTCTGGACTTCAGCCAGGGCAGCTTCATCTTCGTCAGGAAGACAATATCCCTCGCTGACCCGCTCCAGATCCACGACGTAGTGGGAAGCAAGCACGGCGAAGGCCCGCCTGACGCCGTGGTGTAGCGCCTCGCGGAGTCTGCCGCGCACGTGATCGCCCAAGGCCTGCAGGCGACTTTAAGGGGAGCTCCCTGAGGGGACGTCACCGAAGCCAAAGACCCGGCAGAAATCCGAGATGGCCTCGGACATGGCCGCATGGTCGGCCTCCCTCTGCTCGGCCGCCCCGGTAAGCGCCCTGGTGGACTCATCAAGGGCGGACTCGAGCTCTGCGAACAGCCAGAACGTGAGGCCTCAAACACAAGTAGAGGAAACAAGCTGAAACGAAAACCGAAAATGGTCGAGACATACCTCCGGCTTGGGCACGCTGCTCCGAGGCTGCGGCCTGGGCTACGGCTAGGTCTGCTGCAAGGGCTCCAGACTGGCTTTCGGCCTCGGCAGCCCGGCCCCGAGATTGGTCTCGCTCATTGGCGACCTGGTCGAACCCTGATTGCTGTCGTTGCACCTCTACGCGTGCCGCTGTCGCCTCGGCTCTCAGATCGGCGCAGAGCAACCGAAGGTCCGCCACCTCAGCGTCCTGCTGAGAGAGGCGCGCAGTAGCCCCGGCGAGCGAGATCCTCAGGGATCGCAGCGAGCCCCAGATGTCGACCTCGTGGCGGATGAACGACGACTTGGCGGCACTCAGATCCGTCAGATCCTGAAGGAAGGAAGTGGGGCGTCACAAAAGATGCCTTGGTCGCAAGAAAAGGTATGCCTGAAACCATTACCTGGAGGATTTTGGGGACGTCCCTGCAGAAAACCTCCAGCGACGACCGGAGCAACCCCACCGTTGCTTCGGCACACTCGCGGAGCTCGTCCCAAGACTGCTCCTCCCGCTCATCGTCAAGAACGAAGAAGGGATCCGAGGCCTCACGGGTCCGAAACCGGAGCAACTGGCGCCGACCCTCGGAGCTCCGCCGCGCAGGGACAAGGCTGCCGCTCGGCGGGACGGATCGCGTTTCCACGCCCCCTCCTCCGAGGCACCGAGCGCCGATGCCTCGGCCATCTCAGCATCGGCAGCAACAAGTCGCTCCCCGACTAGGACGACAGCGGCTTCAGTAGCAACAGGTGCCAGCACCAGCGGCATGTCCGGTGGGGCCGAGGCCACGTCCGCGCCAGCCGCCTCCTCCAGCACGATGGCCGCCTCGGCAGAAGAGCCGGCCTCGGGAACTCGCTCCACGACGACTGGTGCCGCTTGAGCCCCCTCGCTGTGGAGCGCCTTGCGAGAAGGTCAGTTGAACAGTGAGGCTCGGAGCGGCACCGGCTGTGGAAGCCAACGCCGTCTTAAGGGCCTTCCGGGGAGCCAGATCGGTCAGGCCATGGCTTCGCTTGCTGAGGAGGAAAGAAAAGTCGCGGTCGGGACATACGAATGAGAAGCCAGGACGAAGACGTTCCAAGATACTTACCCGCTCCGGGCCATGATCAACCGTGCCTTAGGGGAGGTCTCTCGGATCTCGACCCCCGAAGGCGACGCCGAGGTCTGCCTCGCCGCCAGCTTCGACACCACCCTCGCCTTGGGCACCTTGGACGCCCGGGAGACGGACTGCCCAGGCGCTGCCACGGCGACCTGAGGGTCGCTCTCCTGTGCTGCCGGCGTGGGCGACGGCTCTCGGGGAACAGACGCCTCGGCCTGACTCCCCGGGGTCACCTCAACTTCCCCGGCCGAGGGGGCAACTACCCTCTCGGTCTGCCCCCGCTCTTCGGGTCGGGACCTCGGCGTCCCGACTCCGGGGACTAACGGCGCCAGCCCACTCGGGGGCTGGCTTGATGGCTCCTGGCCTAGCCTCAAGCCCGGGCTGAAGCCGAGGTGGGCAGCCATGTCGTCATCCTCGTCATCATCTTCATCATCGTCGTCGTCGTCAGGCATTTCCGGCGACGGCTCCCTCGGGAGCCCCTCCCTCTCCTGCCGACGATGGAGCTTTTTCAAGGCGTCTCGGGCCCGCATCCGCTCGTGGGCCCGGGCCTTCTCCGCGTCCTTCTTTTTCTTCTTCTCCTCCACGGCAACCCGCCGCGCTGCTCGGTCCACCGCATCCTCCGGGACCCGTGGCCGGGAAGGCTTGTGCCACCCTACCTCCTGGGGACGGATGGAAATCCCGACCGTAACAACCAGGGGCAACCCGACGCAAGGAGAAGGAAGGAGCGGACACTCACCAGTGTCACGCACCCTTGGTCGGGGCGCAACAAGGGCTGGGAAAAGGCGCTAGCGTCCGGTTTTCCCAACGTGACGGCCACCCGCCCGTGGAGAACGTCAATGGGAAGAGGATCCGAGGACATCCGCGAGCCCTCCAAGTCAGCCTCCAGCGTCATCTCCCAAAGCGGCAATCGCCGCTCCGCCAAGGGAAGCACCCTCCGGCGGTGGATGGCGGCAATCACTCCCGCGGCGGTGAGTCCTCCTTTCCGCAGCACCTCCAGGGCCTTGAGAAGGGGCTCGAGGTTCTTCTGTCTGTCGTGCGGGGTCCCGTGGCGCCAAGCATCGGCGACGACGGTGACCACTCGCTGGGAAAACGGCGGGAGCATCTCGCCGTCGTTCCGGAGGTAGAACCACCGGCACTGCCACCCTTTATTCGAGGACGCAAGGATGGCGGGAATGTACAGCGACGCCCGCGACTGCCTCAGCTGGAGGATACAGCCGCCGGCCCGCACTGCCGCGCGGACCCTTCTCTCCCCCGTCGGCGAAGCAAAAAGCTCTACGGAAAAGAGATGAGTCCACAAGTCCCAGTGGGGGGCGATCCCCAAATACCCTTCGCACACCGCTACGAAGATGGCGGCTTGCAAGATGGAGTTGGGGCTAAGGTTGTGCAACTCCACCCCATAGTTGTGCAGGATCGCCCGCATAAAGCGGCTCGCCGGCACACCGAATCCCCGCTCGTGGAAGGAGACGAAGCTCACGACGTACCCCGGCGGCGGGGACGGAGCGGCTCCGCTCGCAGGGAGAATCCACTCCGGCCGCCTCTCATTAGAGAGGGGGCAAAGTAAACCCTCAGCAACAAGATCCTCCAGATCACCCGCCGTGACCGTGGAGAAAGGCCATGGATCGCGCGGCGAGATGATGGTCACCCGGTCGGCCATCACCGACCAAAAGGGGTGGCGGCGGAAAGGACTGGGTAAGAGGTTTCCTTTTCTCTGGCTAAACCTCTCGGGTTGCGAAAACCTAAGGGGGAGGCGAGAAGTGGGGCAAAGAACCGTCGCCAGACCCTCCTCCGAGTATATAAAGACCAGGACAAGACCCGTTCAACGTTTCGTCCGGACCCTCCGCGGGATTCAAAAACCCAAAGCGAAACGGCCGTTCCTCGAACAGCTCGCGCACGCGCAACGGCCGCCCCGCAAACCGCACGCCCCGTCGCATTAACTCCGCGGCGGGAAAGGCGGCGCCTCTGGCAGGGGAAGCGAGCGACGCTTCGCCTTCGCCATAATAGCCGCGTCAAAAAAAGGTACGCCACGTCATTCGATTTCGTATCCTTTTCCTTTTTCCTCTTTCTCTCTCTTACAACAGGGACCGGGAAAGGGGGATACCCCGAAAAGGATCCTTCTCCGTGAAGGAAACAGGCTCCGAGCCTCCCTACTGATCAGAGGTTCGAAGGCTGGCCCCTCGGAGGGGTTTAACAGCCGCCTCAGAGCGCGTGGGCTCCACAACAACTACTGGTCAGAGGTTCGAAGGCCGGCCCCTTGGAAGGGTTCAACGGCCGCCTCAGGCCACTCGGGCTCCGCGCCCACTACTGATCAGGGGTTCGAAGGCTGGCCCTCGAAGGGTTCACAGCCGCCTCAGACATAGAGCGAGGGATGACCCTGGGTACGTTCGATACATAACCGAGGCTCGGGCTACGCTCCCAAGGTACCCTAGAACATTTCCGAGACCAGCGGGAACGATCTTGTAACGGAATCCCATCAGAGGGAGGCATCGAGCCCTCGGACCCCGTCGACAGGGGACCGGGTCCGGCAGATCACCGCAGGTACTTTTGGGCGCGCCTCTGGGCCTCTAGCCGACCCCTAACAAATGGGGCACGGACGTCCGCTCGGATTACCCGCCAGCAGCTCACCGGAGACACCATGTTCGGCGCCCTCCGAGGGCAACATGGCGCTTCCCCCCCCCTCCTCCTTGCGAAAAGGCGACGCAGGGGCATATGTAAAAAAAGCCGAGTCTGTCCCTGACCGTCCTCTCGCCCTGTGCGGAGGCTCGGGGGCTGCTCTCGCAAACCCGGCTCCGGCCAAACCGTTGACAGCGTCAACATACCAGCCCGAGAACTTGGGACCCGACCGTGCACCCGGGCTACGGCCAGCTCGCATGAGGGAATAACCAGGCCAGCCGAAGCATTGCGCGAGGCATTAAGCCCTCGGAGGAGTCAAACCACTCCTCCGAGGCCTCGTGGGCTACACCCGGCGGGTGCGCTCGCGCGCACCCACCGGAACAAAACGCAACCGAGAAAGGCTGGTCCCCTTGCAAAAAAGTGCGACAAAAGCCTCCAAGCGAGTGTTAACACTCCCTTCGAGGCTCGGGGGCTACTGTCGGGGACCATAATTAGGGGTACCCTCAAGACTCCTAAATCCTAATTCTCAGCTGGTAACCCCCATCAACACAAAGCTGCAAAGGCCTGATGGGTGCGATTAAGTCAGGGATCGGTCCATTCGAGGGACTCGATCACGCCTCGCCCGAGCCTAGCCTCGGGCAAGGGCAGCCGACCCCGGAGGATCTCCGTCTCGCCCGAGGCCCCCCTCCAGCGACGAACGAACTTCCGGCTCGCCCGAGGCCCTGTCTTCGCCAAGAAGCAACCCTGAACAAATCGCCGCGCCAACCGACCAAATCGCAGGAGCATTTAATGCAAAGGTGGCCTGACACCTTTATCCCGACGCGCGCCCTTCAGTCAGCAGAGCCGAAGTGACCGCAGTCACTTCACCGCTCCACTGACCGGCCTGACAGAAGGACAGCGCCGCCTGCGCCGCACCGACTGTTGTGCCACTTGACAGAGTGAGGCTGACAGGCAGCCAGGCCCGACCTCAGGCACCATAGGAAGCTCTGCTTCGCCCGACCCAGGCTCGGACTTGGGCTCAGCCCCGGAAGGCGACGAACTCCGCTCCGCCCGACCCAGGGCTCGGACTCGGGCTAAGCCCCGGAAGACGGCGAACTCCGCTCCACCCGACCCAGGGCTCGGACTCGGGCTAAGCCCTGGAAGACGGCGATCTCCGCTCCGCCCGACCTAGGGCTCGGACTCGGGCTCAGCCCCTGAAGACGACGAACTCCGCTTCGCCCGACCCCAGGGCTCGGACTCAGCCCTGGCCTCAGCCGACGGTCTCCGCCTCGCCCGACCCAGGGGCTCGGACTCGACCTCGGCCTCAGAAGACAGACTCGACCTCGACCTCGAAGGAGCCTCCACATCGCCCAACCTAGGGCGCGGACCGGCCACGTCAACAAGAGGCGCCATCATTACCCTACCCCAAGCCGACTTAGGCTACGGGAAACAAGACCGACGTCCCATCTGGCTCGCTCCGCCAGACAAAGTAATGATGGAGCCCCGCACGCTCTATGACGATGGTGGCTCTCAGCCCCCTTACGGAAGCAAGAGAACGTCAGCAAGGACTCGACAGCCCCGACAGCTGTCCTTCCGCCAGGCTTCAACGCTCCTCCGACGGCCACGACACCACACGAACCGGGTGCCAAAAACCTCTCCGGCTGCCACGATGGCATGTACTTAGGGCGCTAGCTCTCCTCCGCTAGACACGTTAGCACTCTGCTACACCCCCATTGTACACCTGGATCCTCTCCTTACGCCTATAAAAGGAAGGACCAGGGCCCTCTTACAGAGGGTTGGCCGCGCGGGGACGAGGACGAGACAGGCGCTCGCGTGAGGCCGCTCGCTCCCTCTCCCGCGTGGACGCTTGTAACCCCCTACTGCAAGCGCACCCGACCTGAGCGCGGGACGAACACGAAGGCCGCGGGATTTCCACCTCTCTCACGCCCGTCTCTGGCCGCCTTTTCCCCCCTTCGCGCTTGGCCTCGCGCCGACCCATCTGGGCTGGGGCACGCGGTGACATTTTACTCGTCGGCCCAGGGACCCCCCGGTCTCGAAACGCCGACATTTATAGTTGACAACTTTTTCATTTGAAGTCATATTGTCAACGAAAACTACGTCTGAATTTAAAAATTTTAAAATTTGAATTCTGAAAACGAATTTGAAAGAAAAAACCACCAACATAAAAGTTGTAGGTATTGAAGAGTTATGAAACTTTGTAGTTGACAATGTTTTGGTTTGAAATCATCTTGTTATGCAAAACTATGTTTGAATTTTGAAATTTGAATTTTTCAAACTATCTCGGATGGAAAAACCATCAAAATAAAAGTTGTAGGTCTTGAAATGTAATGAAACTTTGTAATTGACAATTTTTTGATTTGAAATCATCTTATCATTGAAAAATTTGTGTGAATTTTTCAAATTTAAAATTCAAATTTTGTAAACAGTCTCGAATGTAGAAACTATTAAAATAAAACTTGTAGATCTTAAAAAGTTATGCAATTTTATAGTTGGTCACATTTTCAAATGAACTCATTTAGTGCCTTAAATAATCAAATTACTCTCGGTTTATTATAGTACATGGGGAATGAAAACGTAATATAGACGTAATTGGTATAGTAGTGTAGTGGTATAGGAGAGTATGCACGAGAGAGAGGTTGCGAGTTCAAATCTCACCATTTACAAAACATATAAATTTGATTTAAATTAAAATAATAGTGAAAAATGAAAGGTCGATGAGTAAGGTAATAGGGTAGGGTTGAAAAGTTGTTCCTAAAATTTTAAAAAATGTTTTGCCGTTTTTTTAAATTTTTTCGATTTTTAATTTGCCGAGTGTTTTTCTTTGCCGAGTGCTTTTCGGACACTCGGCAAAGTCTTTGCCGAGTGTCCGAAAAAAGTACTCGGCAAAGAACCCTTTGCCGATAAAATATTTGCCGAGTGTAAAATAGCCTTTACCGAGTGTCTTAGACACTCGGCAAAGAACGCGATTCCGGTAGTGTATGTCACAAACCAATGTTATTTTTCATATATGGATTTACCAAGTTAAAATAGCACTTTGTTCGGGTAGAATCATAAATCGATCTGCATACGCAATTGGAGTGAAAAAAATAGCATTACATTTGCGTCCTCTTAAAAATCAATTAGGAAATTAGCTTTGCCACTTATGTTAGAATCCATCCAACAAATTTTATATCTCTTCAACCTAGGAATTTACCACTCAAAGCATAGGAAAGATTCACTTTTCACTAGGTTACTATTTTAGGGAATTTGTTCATATAGAGGTTGCAGTTTCATACTTAGCATGGGTTGTTAGATTGTAAATTCTTGGACCTGGGCCTGCCAATCGAGGCTCCACATAGGGCCTATATGTATGCACCAATAAACATTGAGTAATACATTATGTATTCTCACAAATCATATGCGCTTTCATGATATCATGACATGGTTCACTTCTATGACATCTCCTTCCTTATGCAAACCCTAACTATTGTTGTTGTTGTTGTCTCTCCCTCACTAGGCCTCCATGTGCCACCACAAATTCGGTCTCGCTAATAATGCATGCACCTTACCATGCCACCACCACCTACCACTGAGATCTCTCTAGGCCCTCACCACCATGCCAAATAGTGTTATCAAACAGCTCCACCTCTAACACGAGGCCGAAGACAAGTTCGCTGAGGCCAAAGCCACCTACAAGAAGGTAGCCATGCATGGATCACATCACCACCCTCGACGCGTACGAGGCTAAGCATGTTATCATCCATGCTCAAGCCCTCACCATGGTCAACAGTATGGTCCTTATTCTCGTGGTTTTGGATCGCACTACCATCGACTACAACTAGCGACACACCCTCTTCATCACCATCTTGAGAAAGTATGCCCTAGTAGATCATGTCCTCTCTGACGTGGACAACCTCGATCACTTTATATGGGTGCACATGGACTACACCGTCCTCATCTAAATCTATGACACCATCACTTGTGACCTTTAACAATCGGTGATGCTCCACAATCCAAATGTTTGTGTTGCTAGGTCATTTCTCGAGTCTGAGTTCCTCGGCCAATGCAAGTCTCATGCTCTCCTACTATCTACCAAGTTCCACATAGCCAAGCAAGGGGTGATGTCAATTACCGACTTTTTCATCGTATTGAGATGATGGCCAGTACCCTCTACGAGTTTAGAGACCTAGTTGGTGGTTGCTCATGGTTCTTCGCGGTCTTAACAGCATGTTCTCCGTAAGGTCTCCAACCTAAAGATGCAACATCTATTTGTGATCTTTTAGGAGGGGTGCACCCTTGCTCATCTTTAAGGTACTCATAGGCCTATGTAGTCATAGGGATAAGCATGTATGTGAACACTGCTTTTATTATGTGTTATAAAGTGAAAGAGTGAAAGAGATTGCAAGATGAACTTGAATTATGAACAAGTCTAACACTCTTCCGTTATTTAGTAATATGATTGTAAACATGTTACTCCTTTGTTCTATTTTATAAGACACAATTTAGAATAATATGGTCTCCTAAGCTATACTTTGATCATTCATTTACTGTATATTATATTATTTGTGCATATAAATTAATAACTATTAGATAGTACAATTGCTTATAAATCTAACTGTATCAACTTTGGATTATATTAGTTAACTTTTAACCAAATTATTTGTCAAAAAATTAAAGTTCGAATCATGTACGCCTTATAAAACAAATCTGAGGTATATGTAGTATTTGTGAATTATGATTCAAGTTTAGATAACTTTTCTACATAACAGATGATAAATAACCAACTAAATTCTTGTGGGTAAACATTAAACAATATGTAGGGTGTCAACGCACGGAATACATGATTTTTTTACTGCACAAATGGTACCACCTAAGGGCTTGTTTGGTTGTACCCCAATCCATATGGATTGAGGGGATTGAGGGGGTTTCAATCCCTAGTAAGTCAAAATTTCTCTTAATCCGTATCAATCTCCTCTAATCCATATGGATTAAAAATAACCGAATAAGCCCTAAGTTTTTTCTTCTCATAGTAGTATCAACCAAGGCATATTCCCATCATAGTGGCATACAACTATGTACTCATCAACGTCATTTAAATGATCTTGTAAGTCCCCACAGAGGTTCTTTGCCGAGTGTCAAGACCATAACACTCGGCAAAGAACCAAGACCTGGGCACTGGTATAGGTTCTTTGCCGAGTGTAATGTCCGTGGCACTCGGCAAAGAGCCTGACATGAGGACCCTCCCTGGCGGGTCCTTTGCCGAGTGTCCCAGGTGGCACTCGGCAAAGATGAATTCTTTGCCGAGTGCTTCTGGGAAGACACTCGGCAAAGGTAACTCCTTTGCCGAGTGTCATCCGTGACACTCGGCAAAGACGCTGTCTCCATCACCCGTCGCCGTAACGATCGTTTTTCTTTGCCGAGTGCTCCCTGGCACTCGGCAAACCTCTTTACCGAGTGCCCGAGAAAAAGTACTCGGCAAAAATAGCTTTGCCAATGCACTGTTTATCGAGCCTTCTTTGCCGAGTGTGACACTCGGCAAAGCCTTTGCCGAGTGTTTTTAAGGCTTTGCAAAGCACTCGTTTCCGGTAGTGTCTATCGCAAATTACTCATCAAAGCGATCATTTCAGTACTAATTGGGTTTACCAAGAATAAGTGGAATTAATTAATACTAGCTAGTAATCATATCGCTTTGGTGTTATTGGTACGTCCCATGCATGTTTGTTTAACCAATCTCTTCATGTCGATTTCATAAGAGCTAGCTAAGGGTCTACTACTTAATCTTTGCTCCAATGCGGTTGTTGTGCTAATCCATCACTAGTCAAACAAAAGCGATTATCATTTGGCTCCCAGATTGGAGCAAGGAGTAGTACATGCCGAGTCTCATGGCTACTGTCATCTTCCTCAATTTCTCCTTTTTCTAAAAAGCATAGTTGTTTCGGCTTTATGTGCATGGCTTGTGAAAAGGTCACTTGCATTCTGTGTGCGCTGGCCAAATGGATCATTGTTCGTGAATCATAGTTGAATATTATCTTTATATTTTAGATGGGCCATTTTTTTCCTCAAATGTTGCATGAATGAATAAATCAAGGGCATGGCCGGCCAATGAATCTATAGGGTAGCGTTTGGTTCAGATGTTTATAACGTAATGGTTAAGTGATAATGTTAAATCATGTTTGTTTTACTCCAACCATAATCAGATATCATACTAAAAATTGATACTGGACTATTCAAACTTGTTATCGACAGTAATCGAGTGTAAAACATCACTATTACCCTTTGCGTTACATTTCGTGAACCAAACAGCACCTTGGTTCATCGCTCCCTTGGGTCAGATCAGAACATGCGTTGCTTTATTTAGGCATTGTAAAATTACCAAACGTTTATTATTCCTAAGACAGAACGCATATGATCTCTATCAGTCCATCATTATTGATAATTTAAAAGTAACAGTGTGTGATGATTGATAAGTCTATTATAGGATTACCAGATTGGTGGGCTTCGTAAAAGTAAAGTTTGATAGAGAACATGAGACAATAATTATTTATACACATTCGTGTCTCTCCGCCATCTTAAGATATTATGCCTCTGCTAGAAGCTCGTTCAAATCCATCCCCTTTTTGCCTGCACATTTCAAACGAGCAACTATATATATGTCATCTTTCATGTGCATTTCATTTCAAATTGTTGGATAGCTACTATGTCGTACAGATCAGACGTTCTACTACTTTCACATGTAAAAAAACCATAACAAAGAAACATTATTTATATTCTCAGTTCACTTTAGTCAAAGCTCCAATATCCACTAATAATGCTCTTTTTTTCCTACAGATTGGATAACGATGAGAAGGCATCAACAAATCTAGAGATATAAACATGCATGTAGCAATCTGCTGTGACTTTCTAGCAACATGTGAATTTATTAAAAAATACCTATCACAAGATATGAAGGAAGAAAGGCCTTAAAACTCGAAAAGGAAAGAACCTTGGGAGGGGGCCGGGACACATATATGAAGGAAAGAAACATAGAAAATGCGTTCAAACTGAGAATCTAAGATAAAACGATCGACGAATTAATTAATTGAGGACCTTCTCTATGATCGGCCGAAGATAATGTAAATATTGTAGCGCAAATATTACTTTTATCTTAGCTTGGGCTTATTTTGTACTGTCGCAATCCAACAGGAATTTTTTTAGTTCTTTCTTGCCACCTGCGTACTAGCTACTTTGATCGCCTGCATGGCTAGCTGCATGTATGTCATCACCAGTATTAGATAGACTGGTTCAAAGGTACTAGCTAGAAAATCAAATCACACACCGTCATCAGCACATAAAAACAATGGTGCATGGTCAAGGATATATATGGAACCTATAGCTAGATTTTTTCATCAATTATTATTATTAGTAGAAATAAATTATTGAAAGAGAGAAGCCGTGAAACTCTCCATTATTTATTAATCTGAGGGTCCACCACAGATGATAATGACAATTCTCTCCGATATATACTATACATATTGCCCACTATATATATATATATATATATCTATTAATTTCACCACCCACACATATACATATATGCTGAATGAATCTATCTTGTGGGCCTCTAATTTGCACTGGAAAAGTACTGTACTGTGTGCGTGTAGGTCCTAATCCTTTCAGATCGACGTGCATTATTTGATGTGCTCTTGTCACCTCACTGGGCTCATGGCCCTTACTGCATCCACGTCGTCGTGTAGTGCATCGATCGACCAATATGGTTCCCCTGCTGCCATTCCTGTCCCTCCCTTGGGTCTACTACCATGCGTGTTCTTCCTTCATGCATGTCGTTGCTGCAAACTAAACCGTACGTGAAGCATCTATCCCTCTTTAGAAAAGAAGTCATTTTTTATTAATAATATCTCCGTTCTTTTTTATTTATCATAGTTAAGTTAAAAATGAACTAGCTAGCGAACGAAAAATATTCGAGAACGGATATAGTACGTACCACTGTATCCGTAGACTAAAAAAGATTATAGCGGAACTAGTAATATAAAGTGAAACAAAAAAGTGGCAATATATATCCATGCCAATTCATGGATTCGTAGTTTATTTATAATTTATATACTAACTTATGTTAGACATTGGTTTCAATCGCTGTAATATATCATATATGTAATGTCTAAAGTAACCATCTGAAGCAATAAAAAAATGAATATTGTAGGAGCCTCATATAGTAAATTTCTTTCAAAAAAAAACGTATGGCAGGTAGTCTTCTCATGGCGCATGGGTAGCTGCATGCAGCATGCAGATGAGTGAAACCAAACATTTATGCATTGCATTGCATGCCAATAATTGGAGCCCTAAAAATATTCCGAGCTACGGCTACAGGAAACGAACAAGAAGGAGATCGCTCACGAGTCACGAGGAGAGACGGATGGACGACGCATGGTCGTCCCTTCTCCATCAAAAGTTGCGTCCAGTCCAGCAGATCGATGCGCGCGCGGGGGGGCATCCGGATCACTGGTCCATCTCGCGCCGGCGCTTTTGCCGGGGACCGGAGACTGCTGGTCGATATGCGTCGGCTTCATGGCGAAACCACCTAGACCGCCAGCCGCGTACGTGTACGTGGATTCTAGCTCTGGCTGGCCGCCATAGATCGACGTACGAGGTCTGCTGTGTCTCCACCGGATGGTTTGCTGATTGCAAGCGCCAACTATATATATGGAAACGCGTGCATCGCAAATTTGCATGCTAAAGCATTTTTTTAGATTGCTTTGGGATATCTGAAGGTAAAATTGTGCCATCCTTATGTGTCTTTTGTCTTTGAGTTTGCTTCTTAATTATGTCTTGATTGGTGCTTTTCACTTAGAGCATCTCCAACAAAGTGTCCTATAAAAATGCCCTATAATTTAAAAATAGGTATATTTTATATGATTTATGGCACCAACAAAATATTATGTTCCAATAGTAAAGCCTTAATTCTAGATTATAGAGCAGCCCACTATGGTGTAGTATATTTGAGGCACTTGAGAGAGTGCCCTATATGTTTTTGACAAAATTTTAAAAAATAAGGCACTGTTGGAGTAGTGTTTCCTATATAGAACCCTATATTTCAATTTGAGGCACTAGTTTGAGGCATTGTTGGAGATGCTCTTAGAGAGGGAGTATTTTTTTTCTCCATTTTTTTGAAGATCATTTTAGCTCAAATTTAATTTATGGTCAGCCTTAGAGCATCTCCAACAACGTGACCTATAAAAATGCCTTATAATTTAAAAATAAGTAAATTTTATAAAATTTAGGGCACCAACAAAACATCCCGCTCCAATAGTAAAGCCCCAAATCTAGTTTATAGGGCAGCCCACTACGGTGTAGTATATTTGAGGCACTTGAGAGGGTGCCCTATAGTTTTTTGACAAAATTTGTTGAATTGAGGCACTGTTGGAGTGGTTTTTCCTGTGTAGAGCCCTATATTTCGATTTGAGGCATTGTTGGAGATGCTCTTACTCCAATTAAGTGCAATAACTCAATCTGATGTTCTATAACAATCTCTAGCATGCCCACCATGGATGTAAGATTGATTGGAGATATACATTGTATTGCCGCTAGACATGTGTCCTCTCTCGAATGTGGCAGAAAACCAATGTTTTAAATGTAGTGAAAAAACACCGTGAGTAAATTTACGCATGCACATCTTAGGCCCGGATGGTGTGCTTGCAGTGGCGAATCTAGAATTTTTATATAGAGTGTGTCGTAACAAAATTTTTATGTAGAATTCTATCTCATGTACATATAAATTTGGTAAACAATTTGATATATATAGATATAAAGTTTGACACTCAACAAATAAGCATGAAAATTGCATACATTAAACATAAAGATTGCAATAATACTACTTATCTGGTCTGTGCTTCCTCAACACCATAAAAGTTTCAATTATATCTTCTTCATTTTATTTCGAAGAAAATATCTCTCTTGATGTATGTAACAAGACAATCATCCAAAAGACTATCACACATCTTGTTTCTCAATTTAGTCTTCACCAAACTCATTGCAGAAAATGCCCTTTCAACACTTGCTGTCGTTGAGAGCACCTAGAGGGGGGGGGGTGAATAGTGATCCTGTAAACTTCAAAACTTAAGCCACAAAACTTTGATTAAGTGTTAGCACAGTTAATGCCAAGTGGCTAGAGAGAAGATCTTGCACAATAGGATAATCACACGGAGTTCAACACAGAGAAGACACAATGATTTATCCCGTGGTTCGGCCAAGTACAAAACTTGCCTACTCCACGTTGTGGCGTCCCAACGGACGAGAGTTGCACTCAACTCCTCTCAAGTGATCCAATGATCAACTTGAATACCACAGTGTTATGCTTTTCCTTTCAATTTCCCGTTTGCGAGGAATCTCCACAACTTGGAGTCTCTCGCCCTTACACTTGAGATTCACAAAGAAATACGGAGTAAGGGAGGGAAGCAACACACACAAATCCACAGCAAAATGCGCACACACACGGCCAAGAATCGAGCTCAAAAGACTATCCCAAAGTTCTCACTAGAACGGAGCTCGAATCACTTAGAATGACAAACGAATGCGCAAAGACTGAGTGTGGATGATCAAGAATGCTCTAAGGTTGCTTGGTGTTCTCCTCCATGCGCCTAGGGGTCCCTTTTATAGCCCCAAGGCAGCTAGGAGCCGTTGAGAGCAATTCCAGAAGGCCAAACTTGCCTTCTGTCGTCGGGTGCACCGGACAGTCCGGTGCACACCGGACACTGTCCGGTGCCCGATTTCCTTCCTTAAACAGCACAGTCGACCGTTGCAGATGCGGGAGCCGTTGGCGCACCGGACATGTCCGGTGCACACCGGACAGTCCGGTGCCCCTTCCCGACCGTTGGCTCGGCCACGTGTCCCGCGCAGATCGCGCGGCCGACCGTTGGCCCGGCCGACCGTTGGCTCACCGGACAGTCCGGTGAATTTTAGCCGTACGCCGTCGGCGAATTCCCGAGAGCGGCCTGTTCGGCCGAGGCAGCCTGGCGCACCGGACACTGTCCGGTGCACCACCGGACAGTCCGGTGCCCCAGACCGAAACAGCCCCTTGGCTGTACACAGCCACCTTTTTCCTTTTCTTTTTCTTCCTGTTTCCAATACTTAGACACGTATATTAGTACACAAAACCAATGTACTAAGACTTAGAAACATACCTTTGCTCTTGATTTGCACTTTGTTCATCCATTGCATAAATTCACATTTTAAGAACTTGAGTTGGCACTCAATCACCAAAATACTTAGAAATGGCCCAAGGGCACATTTCCCTTTCAATCTCCCCCTTTTTGGTGATTTATGCCAACACAACATAAAGCAACTAGAACAAGTGCGAAATCACTTCAAATAAAATTCAAATTGATTTTGACTCAATTTTGGCATATATGGATCATCCTTTGCCACCACTTGGTTTGTTTTTGCAAATCAAACTTAGATCTCTATCTCTAAGTCAAACACACATGTTGAAGCATAAAGAGAGTCATTCCAAAAGAGATTGATCAAAGATTTCAAAAAAAAACTTCCCCTATTTCCCATAATCAACACTTCTCCCCACAAGAAGCCAACTTTTGACAGGAGAGACAATAAGAGACAATAAAAGAGTTTGACAAAACAAAAACTCTATTCTACTATTTTCAAAATCTCTCAAGTGGTAGCTGATCCATTTATCGCTTTGGCCTTTATTTTCTCCCCCTTTGGCATCAAGCACCAAAACGGGATCAATCTTGGCCCTTTAACCCCATTGCCTCACCAAAGTCTTCAATTAAGAGCAAATGGCAATAAGATTTCATGAGATGTACTTGGAATAAGTTACCCTCTCATCGGAGTGCAGTGGAAGTCTTTCATGGTCCAAGTCCACCTTTTCCCTTTCAATCCTCCTCCGAGACTAAATCATCAACTCAAGCACATGGTTAGTCTCAAAGGGTCAAGTTGTAACACATCTCCCCCTAAACATGTGCATCACTTTGCAACGGACTTGTGAGGTCCAGGGATTGTTTGTACAACTTGAGCACCATAATTAGCAACAAAATGCAGAATGAACCTGATCAAGGGCATAAACACATGTATGCTATAATTCAATCCAAGTTCCGCGAATCTAAGACATTTAGCTCACTACGCAACCTGCAAAAGGTCTTCTCATCTAGAGGCTTAGTGAAGATATCGGCTAGCTGGTTCTCGGTGCTAACATGAAACACTTCGATATCTCCCTTTTGCTGGTGGTCTCTCAAAAAGTGATGCCGGATGTCTATGTGCTTTGTGCGGCTGTGCTCAACAGGATTCTCCGCCATGCGGATAGCACTCTCATTGTCACATAGGAGTGGGACTTTGCTCAGATTGTAGCCAAAGTCCCGGAGGGTTTGCCTCATCCAAAGTAGTTGCGCGCAACACTGACCTGCGGCAACGTACTCGGCCTCAGCGGTGGATAGGGCAACGGAGGTTTGTTTCTTAGAGTTCCATGACACCAGGGACCTTCCTAAGAATTGGCACGTCCCTGATGTACTCTTCCTATCGACCTTACATCCAGCATAGTCGGAGTCTGAGTATCCAACTAAGTCAAAGGTAGACCCCTTTGGATACCAGAGCCCGAAGCAAGGCGTAGCAACCAAATATCTAAGAATTCGCTTTACCGCCACTAAGTGACACTCCTTAGGATCGGATTGAAATCTAGCACACATGCATACGCTAAGCATAATATCCGGTCTACTAGCACATAAGTAAAGCAAAGAACCTATCATTGACCGGTATGCTTTTTGATCAACGGACTTACCTCCTTTGTTGAGGTCGGTGTGTCCGTCGGTCCCCATCGGAGTCTTTGCGGGCTTGGCGTCCTTCATCCCAAACCGCTTTAGCAGATCTTGCGTGTACTTCGTTTGGGAGATGAAGTTGCCGTCCTTGAGTTGCTTCACTTGGAACCCAAGGAAGTAGTTCAACTCGCCCATCATCGACATCTCGAATTTCTGCGTCATCACCCTGCTAAACTCTTCACAAGACTTTTGGTTAGTAGAACCAAATATTATGTCATCGACATAAATTTGGCACACAAACAAATCACCATCACATGTCTTAGTAAAAAGAGTTGGATCGGCTTTCCCAACCTTGAAAGCATTGGCAATTAGAAAGTCTCTAAGGCATTCATACCATGCTCTTGGGGCTTGCTTAAGTCCATAGAGCGCCTTAGAGAGCTTACACACGTGGTTGGGGTACCGTTCATCCTCGAAGCCAGGGGGTTGCTCCACGTACACCTCCTCCTTGATCGGCCCGTTGAGGAAAGCGCTCTTCACATCCATTTGGAACAGCCTGAAAGAATGGTGAGCGGCATATGCTAGCAGGATACGAATAGACTCTAGCCTAGCCACAGGAGCAAAAGTCTCCTCGAAATCCAAACCTGCGACTTGGGCATAACCTTTTGCCACAAGTCGAGCCTTGTTTCTCGTCACCACCCCGTGTTCGTCCTGTTTGTTGCGGAACACCCACTTGGTTCCCACAACATTTTGCTTCGGACGAGGCACCAGCGTCCAAACTTCATTTCTCTTGAAGTTGTTGAGCTCCTCCTGCATGGCCAACACCCAGTCCGGATCTAGCAAGGCCTCCTCTACCCTGAAAGGCTCAATAGAAGAGACAAAGGAGTAATGCTCACAAAAATTAACTAATCGAGATCGAGTAGTTACTCCCTTGCTAATGTCACCCAGAATTTGGTCAACGGGATGATCCCTTTGAATCATCGCTCGAACTTGGGTTGGAGGTGCTGGTTGCGCATCTTCCTCCATCACACGATCATCTTGTGCTCCCCCTTGATCACACGCCTCCTGTTGATGAACCTGTTCATCGTCTTGAGTTGGGGGTAGCACCATAGTTGAGGAAGATGTTTGATCTCGTTCATCGTGTTCCTGTGGCCGCACTTCTCCAATTGCCATGGTTCGTATAGCGGCCGTTGGAACATCTTCTTCATCTACATCATCACAATCAACAACTTGCTCTCTTGGAGAGCCATTAGTCTCATCAAATACAACGTCGCTAGAGACTTCAACCAAACCCGATGATTTGTTGAAGACTCTATACGCCTTTGTATTTGAGTCATAACCTAATAAAAACCCTTCTACAGCTTTGGGAGCAAACTTAGAATTTCTACCCTTCTTCACTAGAATGTAGCACTTGCTCCCAAATACACGAAAGTAAGATACATTGGGTTTGTTACCGGTTAGAAGCTCATACGACGTCTTCTTGAGGAGGCGGTGAAGGTAGACCCTGTTGATGGCGTGGCAAGCCGTGTTCACGGCTTCCGACCAAAAACGCTCGAGGGTCTTGAACTCTCCAAGCATAGTCCTCGCCATGTCGATTAGCGTCCTGTTCTTCCTCTCTACCACACCATTTTGCTGTGGTGTGTAGGGAGCAGAGAACTCATGCTTGATCCCTTCCTCCTCAAGGAACTCCTCCACTTGAAGGTTCTTGAACTCGGACCCGTTGTCGCTCCTTATCTTCTTCACCTTGAGCTCAAACTCATTTTGAGCTCTCCTGAGGAAGCGCTTGAGGGTCCCTTGGGTTTCAGACTTATCCTTGCCTTGATTCCCATCACCGAATATAATTGAATCTTGGGAATCCTTATTCTTGACGTAGGAGGTGAACATCTTCTTCTCCCCCGTCATATGGTTTGTGCATCCGCTGTCGATAATCCAGCTTGAACCCCCGGATGCATAAACCTGCAAGGCAAATTTAGGCTTGGGACTTAGGTACCCAACTCTTGTTGGGTCCTACAAGGTTAGTGCAAATTTCCTTAGGGACCCAAATGCAAGTTTTGTCTCCCTTGCATTTTGCCCCTAACTTCCTAGCAACTATTTTCCTATCCTTTCTACAAATAGCAAAGGAAGCATTTAGTGCATGATAAATTGTAGAAGGTCCATTCATAACTTTTCTAGGAATATTAACAACATTTCTCCTAGGCATATTATGAACAACATTTCTCCTATCAACATTTCTATCATGCACATAGGAAGAACTAGAAGCAAACATGACATGAGAATCAAAATCATCATAAGCATTAAAACTCCTATAAGCATTTCTAGTTTGTCTCCTATCATGGTACATAAAAGCATGGTTCTTTTGCACACTACTAGCCATAGGGGCCTTCCCTTTCTCCTTGGCGGAGATGGGAGCCTTATGGCTTGTCAAGTTCTTGACTTCCCTCTTGAAGCCAAGCCCATCCTTAATTGAGGGGTGTCTACCAATTGTGTAGGCATCCCTTGCAAATTTTAGTTTATCCAAATCACTCTTGCTAGTCTTAAGTTGGGCATTAAGACTAGCTACTTCATCATTTAATTTAGAAATGCACTCTAGGTGTTCACTACAAGCATCAACATTAAAGTATTTACACCTAGTGCAAATCACAACATGTTCTACACAAGATGTTAATTTACTAGATTTTTCTAGCTTAGCATTTAAATCATCATTTATGCTCTTTAAGCTAGAAATTGTCTCATGGCAAGAAGATAATTCACAAGAAAGCATTTCATTTCTCTTAACTTCTAAAGCATGGGATTTTTGTGCTTCTACAAATTTGTCATGCTCTTCATATAAAAGGTCCTCTTGTTTTTCTAGTAATCTATTCTTGTCATTCAAGGCATCAATCAACTCATTAATCTTATCAATTTTAGATCTATCTAATCCCTTGAATAAGCATGAGTAATCTATCTCATCATCATCACTAGACTCATCCTTACTAGAAGAAGCATAGGTAGGGTTTTGAGTACATACCTTCTTCTCCCTTGCCATAAGGCATGTGTGACGCTTGTTGGGGAAGAGGGTCGATTTGTTGAAGGCGGTGGCGGCGAGTCCCTCATTGTCGGAGTCGGAAGAGGAGCAATCCGAATCCCACTCCTTTCCGATATGTGCCTCGCCCTTGGCCTTCTTGTAATGCTTCTTCTTTTCCCTCTTGTCCTCCTTTTCCTGGTCACTTTCATTATCGGGACAGTTAGCAATGAAATGACCAATCTTACCACATTTGAAGCATGAGCGCTTCTCCTTTGTCTTGGTCTTGTTTGGCTGTCCCTTGCGACCTTTAAGCGCCGTCTTGAAGCGCTTAATGATGAGGGCCATCTCCTCATTATTTAGCCCGGCCGCCTCAACTTGCGCCACCTTGCTTGGTAGCGCCTCCTTGCTCCTTGTTGCCTTGAGAGCAATTGGTTGAGGCTCATTGATCGGTCCATTCAAGGCGTCGTCCACGTATCTTGCCTCCTTGATCATCATCCGCCCGCTTACGAATTTTCCGAGTACCTCCTCGGGCGTCATCTTCGTGTACCTGGGATTCTCACGAATATTGTTCACGAGATGAGGATCAAGAACGGTAAATGACCTTAGCATTAGGCGGACGACGTCATGGTCCGTCCATCGCGTGCTTCCGTAGCTCCTTATTTTGTTGATAAGGGTCTTGAGCCGGTTGTATGTTTGGGTTGGCTCCTTGCCCCTTATCATTGCAAACCTTCCAAGCTCGCCCTCCACCAACTCCATTTTAGTGAGCATGGTGATGTCGTTCCCCTCGTGAGAGATCTTGAGGGTGTCCCATATCTGCTTGGCATTGTCCAAGCCGCTCACCTTATTGTACTCGTCCCTGCACAAAGAGGCTAGCAACACAGTAGTAGCTTGTGCATTTTTATGAATTTGTTCGTTAATAAACATAGGACTATCCGAGCTATCAAATTTCATTCCATTCTCTACAATCTCCCATATGCTTGGATGGAGAGAGAATAAATGACTACGCATTTTGTGACTCCAAAATCCGTAGTCCTCCCCATCAAAGTGTGGAGGTTTGCCGAGAGGAATGGAAAGCAAATGCGAATTCGAACTATGTGGAATACGAGAATAATCAAATGAAAAGTTCGAATTGACCGTCTTCCTGTAGTCGTTGTCATCGTCCTTTTGGGAAGAGGAAGATTCGTCGCTGTCGTAGTAGACAATTTCCTTGATGCGCCTTGTCTTCTTCTTCTTCCCATCTTTTCGTCTATGACCCGAGCCCGAGTCGTTTGACTTGTCATCCTTTGGCTCGTTGACGAAGGACTCCTTCTCCTTATCGTTGATCACGATTCCCTTCCCCTTAGGATCCATCTCTTCGGGCGGTTAGTCCCTTTCTTGAAGAGAATGCCTCTGATACCAATTGAGAGCACCTAGAGGGGGGGGGGGTGAATAGGTGATCCTGTAAACTTCAAAACTTAAGCCACAAAACTTTGATTAAGTGTTAGCACAGTTAATGCCAAGTGGCTAGAGAGAAGATCTTGCACAATAGGATAATCACACGGAGTTCAACACAGAGAAGACACAGTGATTTATCCCGTGGTTCGGCCAAGTACAAAACTTGCCTACTCCACGTTGTGGCGTCCCAACGGACGAGAGTTGCACTCAACTCCTCTCAAGTGATCCAATGATCAACTTGAATACCACAGTGTTATGCTTTTCCTTTCAATTTCCCATTTGCGAGGAATCTCCACAACTTGGAGTCTCTCGCCCTTACACTTGAGATTCACAAAGAAATACAGAGTAAGGGAGGGAAGCAACACACACAAATCCACAGCAAAATGCGCACACACACGACCAAGAATCGAGCTCAAAAGACTATCCCAAAGTTCTCACTAGAACGGAGCTCGAATCACTTAGAATGACAAACGAATGCGCAAAGACTGAGTGTGGATGATCAAGAATGCTCTAAGGTTGCTTGGTGTTCTCCTCCATGCGCCTAGGGGTCCCTTTTATAGCCCCAAGGCAGCTAGGAGCCGTTGAGAGCAATTCCAGAAGGCCAAACTTGCCTTCTGTCGTCGGGTGCACCGGACAGTCCGGTGCACACCGGACACTGTCCGGTGCCCGATTTCCTTCCTTAAACAGCGCAGTCGACCGTTGCAGATGCGGGAGCCGTTGGCGCACCGGACATGTCCGGTGCACACCGGACAGTCCGGTGCCCCTTCCCGACCGTTGGCTCGGCCACGTGTCCCGCGCAGATCGCGCGGCCGACCGTTGGCCCGGCCGACCGTTGGCTCACCGGACAGTCCGGTGCACACCGGACAGTCCGGTGAATTTTAGCCGTACGCCGTCGGCGAATTCCCGAGAGCGGCCTGTTCGGCCGAGGCAGCCTGGCGCACCGGACACTGTCCGGTGCACCACCGGACAGTCCGGTGCCCCAGACCGAAACAGCCCCTTGGCTGTACACAACCACCTTTTTCCTTTTCTTTTTCTTCCTGTTTCCAATACTTAGACAAGTATATTAGTACACAAAACCAATGTACTAAGACTTAGAAACATACCTTTGCTCTTGATTTGCACTTTGTTCATCCATTGCATAAATTCACATTTTAAGCACTTGAGTTGGCACTCAATCACCAAAATACTTAGAAATGGCCCAAGGGCACATTTCCCTTTCAGTCGCCACCGGCAAAAGAAATACCAATTTGAGAAGCAAATAAACTATATCAAACACCTTATGTCTCTTTGTTTCAACAAGCTTAACTAAGAGATCCACAAGATTAGTTATGTCTTTGAATCTATCATCTTCTCTTATGCCATCAATATAATTGTCAAGTTGCAAGTCAAGTTTTAACAAGTCAGTGCTTGACATGTCATTAGGATAGAAATCAGCTAGCTTTCGTACCTTATGTGCATCAAAAGAAGCAAAAGAGTTGGAAGGATCTAAGGCTGACATACAAGAAAGCAGCTCCATATTAGCCTCACTAAACTGACTATCAAGCTCTAGGCTAATTTGATCAATGATCCCAATATATACTTCTCTTCTGAAGTGGTCATCATTGGTTTGGTTATGAACAAATCGTGATGATCTTTCATAAGGCTTATAATTTCCATCCATAGCAGGAACTAGGATATCATGTTTGTTGCAAAATGAAGTGATTCTTTGAAGGAATTGATCCCAACCATCAAGCCTTAACTGTTGCATTCTTCTCTTTGCCACATTAACAAGTGAAATTGCATTAATAATATCTTGCTCCCTTCTTTGCAAACACACTGATAAATCATTTGTATATCTAAGAATAACAAATATTAAGTGTGCATCAAAAACAAAGTCAAATGACTCAAATGCTCCAAGCATAGAATGTATCCTTGTCTAATCACTTCTAATTGTAGTATCCTCTCCAAGAATCATGAGAACATCTCGGATTACAGGATACATAGTAATTATGTTGCATATAGTTTTGTAATAAGAGCCCCATCGAGTCTCACCAGGCCTAGGCAACCCCATCTCTTGATTCAATCCTCTCCCAATTTCAAGTTCACCACATTCAAGTGATTTCACGAGATTCTCAAGTCTAGCATCTCGAAGCATACCGTGACGCTTACAAGAAACTCCAACGATATTCAATAAGAGAGTTACTTGATCAAAAAACCAGACACAATCATTATTTCCCTTGGCAACAACAACAAGAACTAGTTGGAGTTGATGTGCAAAACTGTAGATATAATAAGTAGAAGGTGACTCTTGCATGATCAATGTTTTCAATTCTTTAATATCACCTCTCATGTTGCTAGCCCCATCATAACCTTGTCCACGAATTTGTGTCAAAGTCAAGCCATGACTAACAAGTAAAGCTTCAATTGCATTCTTAAGTGATAAAGAGCTAGTATCATCTACATGAACAACTCCAATGAAGTGCTCACATGGCCTTCCCAATGCATCAACATAACGCAAGCAAAGAGCTAGTTGTTCTTTGTGTGATATGTCACTAGACTCATCCGCTAAAATTGCAAATGGCTCTTCCTCAAGCTCTTCAATTATTTTCTTTCTAGTTTCTATAGCGCAACACTGAATAATTTGCTATTGTATCTTTGGGCTAGTCAAAGTGCAATTACCTGGAGCGTTGTTAAGAACATACTTGTTGACCTCTTCACTATTTATAGCAAGAAATTTCAAGATTTCAATAAAGTTTCCTCTGTTGCTAGACTCTTCACTTTCATCATGTCCACGCAATGACAATCCTTGATGCAAAAGAAACTTCAAACATCGAAGTGAATATGTCAACCTTATCTTATAAAGATTGCGATCATCATCACTCCACTTCTCAATTTTATTATCAATTGCTGCATTAGGATTTATAAAGGCAAGATATTTCTCTTCGGCTGTCTTATGTGACATAGAACCCACATGTTTTAGAAGTGCTTCAGACCCTTTTTCCAATTATTCCAACCATCTGAAGTAAATGCAGAAGTCCCTTTGCCCTTATTTGCTTTACTTTTGAATAAGTAGCACATAAAGCAAAATGCAGCATCTTTCTTGACACTATATTCAATCCAAGGAAAATTTTGAAACCACACAAAATTAAAATGAGGATCTCTATCTCCAATTTTCCTATTTGGGAATTCATGTGCATATGGTTGAAACGGACCTCTAAGAATATATGCTCTTCGAATTGCATCATGATTATTAGCATGGTAACTTGCAATAGGTTGTCTTTCACCTGGATCATGTGGAAGACGACTGACATCATAAAGTGTTGGCGGTGGCGGTGCAGATGGCATTGGATTCACAATTTCTTCATTTATTCTCTCTTCCTCTTGTTCTTGAGGTGCCGATGGTTGAGTAACATCCGGAGATAATGAAGAAGCAATAAACTTCTATTTCTTTGCAGTATGATTGCGAAAAAGAGAGGCGATATCTCCCTGCTTCTTCATATTTTAGTCACTACAAAAATAATGGTAGTGAATCAATAATCAATAAGACAAAAATCAACAACAATATGTTGCCTGGGTTCCTACCGATGTAACCGATCAAATCAACCAGGTACACGAGCTGCACCGGCTGTACGCCTGTACCATGCCCACAAGCAGTTGTACACCTTCTTGAACTCCCTGGCCGGAGTGCCGGGCGCGCTCCTCGCGCAGAAAATATCGCTGGCTCGATGTGCATCCTCTCCACGCGCGCCTCGCCGCCTCCGCCCGCCCGATCGCCGTTGCACAGCCGGAACACGACCCTGTTCTCTTGCTGGTCCAGGAGCGCCGCGCCGATCTAGAGGACTGGAGGTCCTCGTTGGCGTCGCCAGCTTGCGCGCTGCGCGCAGGAAGGCACAAGGCAAGCCACAAGCAGCTGCCAGCCTGCTGGTCGCCGCCAGGAAAAGCCGAACCGATCGCAGAGGCCGGATAGAAGACGAGAAGACGAGACCGCTAGGAACAGAGAAGCCGAACCGAACCGAACGCGAACAGAAAGCAGAAAGTTGGAAGTTGGAACGTGCGTCCCGTCCGCTAACTGGAATGGCCTGGTGGGGTGGGGTCTCTGGTGGGCCTGACTTAGGGTGTGCCACGGCCCACCCGAACCCCCCTGTGGGTCCGCCACTGTGTGCTTGGTGGACGCAAGGGGTTATACTGGTCTAGGCTGAATGTCCCTACTCCAGTTTTTGGCGGCTCACGTTACTGGCACCAGCTTGTTTGTAGTAGGGGCTTCCAAATGGGTGAGAGAGAAAACGTTCTCAAGTTTCTGTGGGGTGCGAGTGCTTATATCGTATTGGGTGTGTTGTGTCACTGGTGTTCTATTTGAGGTCGACTCCTCCTTTTGTAGGACAAGGAGGGAGCCCTTTATAATGGCTTCTCTCGAAAGGGAGCGTAAAAAGGTAAAAAGACACTACTCTCTTCGGTAACTCATGTCATGAGCCAGTGCCCTTCCTCACGTGGGTCCTTAATCATGTTTGTAGATCTTGCGAAGATTAATCCGTATCAGTGGCATGAGCCCCGGGTGGTCATCATTACGGGGTTTTGTCCATATCTTCCCCTACGTCGAGCTTCCTTCTTCATAGCTCTTAGGTCATATTTCCCATACGGGGGTCGCAGAGCCCCCAGGTAGGTTTAGACCTAAGGGGCATATGCCATCATTAAAGGGACGAGTTCTACCTGCACCATACTGTATCGGCCGACGTGATAATGGAATGTATGTAAAGTTGGTGGTGTAGTCAGCCTGAGTTCGTCGGATCCACTCGAGTGGATCTTGATCGGCTCGTCTAACCCCTCTGTTGGTTTTCCGTCTCGCGTGACCCTCGATGTTCGCCCTATGGGTGGAGCAGAGGTTAATGGCCCATAAATGGTTTGCCCAAAATGTCTCTCCTCGCTGACTCGTGGCCCAGAACCCGGGGTTTTGTTTCCCACAGTTTTAATCTTACTTTTTTTAATGCAGCGAGTCACCTCTAAAATATTTTACGAATTTTTAGATGTGGTACTTTGTGTGTTCTACCTTTTAAAGTAGACTATTTTTATAGGACTTCATAGAGAAGGTTACCCTGCATACTTTTGTTTACCGATTTAACCAATCTTATTAGAAAATGGGTTTATAGTATTGTGTGAGCTAGCAGGTAGTTAGATTTCTTTTATGTGGGTGTGAATTGGACAATAATGAAGGTGTAATTGGATTGATATATATTTAGATTTTTTTCTGTGTAACACAAGATGTTTTATGGACAAGGACGTGAGAAAATCTCAAGTTCTCTCATCCTGTAGTGCTATACTCCGTCCTAAAAATCATTTAAAAAACAAACAGTGATATACATCATGGAGTACACTGTCATTCATGTGCCAAATGGCAAATTCCAAGTTCAACATATAATAATGATCTGTACAGAAAAAACAAAAAAAAAACTCCCTTTATTTTTTTTTATTTTATGCTTTAGTGTAAAGTCGATCGTATTAGCCAGCGTCAAATAAAAAATAGAGGTAGTATATTTGAAGGGTTTAGATAATGGTACTATTCACATAGCCAAAAATCTGTTATTTTTTGCTTCCCTTATGTAGTTTTCTTTAAGCTTATGTAGGTTGATCAAGCTCAGGCTTTACTGGATGGTGTGTATATATATTTTTCACAGTTTCGTATAGGGTTTTTGGTGGTGGTGCACGCTTATGTTTTTATGTGTACACGCTTCGGGTTTTTTTTGTGTGTCTGAGGTCCCTTATATATCTGAGAAAAAACGGAAAACTATGAAAAAAAACATAAGGCCCATTTAGATCCTTAGAATTGATTTTCATTCTAACAATAGTAATTTAGACACATCTAATAAAGCTAATACGGATTTATATAAAATATATTTGTATACTATTATTATCAAGATGTCTATGTGCTACATTTTACTATAGAGAAGTGAGTCTAAGAGCGTCATATAAGTTACAAAGTAGAAATATATTCTACTTATATATATATATATATAATTATTTTCTACATCTATTCCATGAATTTAAGATAGTCTCATATCTAAACTTTGAAAAGTAGTGAAAATGTTAAATTCTAAGCTAAATAATTTACTTTGTTAAGTAAATTTTAATTACATAATGAATGAATTTAAACGCCCCGTAAATGAAAATAGTAACAATTAGTTAACCACAATTGGCGATTACACCGGTGGCACCTTTTTCACGGAGACATGGCTTGAATGCATATGCACATGTTTGAAGTAAATTAAAATGAATTTTAAAATAATTTACAGTCAACATATGTAAATTGATCTGAATAAATATATGTAGTGTATTTATCATGTTAAACAGAATTTTAGATCATTATACGAGTGAACTGCTGGACACTTTGGGCGTGTTTGCGACCCTGCACCAAGCTGGCTCGGCCTGCCCTACTGGCCCAGCCCTAGGTTGGCATGGCCCAGTTGGTGCAAATCCCTTTGTTTGTGTTGCTGTACAAAATGAGCTCGGCCCAGACGAGAACATGTTTGTGACCCTTACAGACAGCTGGGCTAAGAGGCCAACTGCCCAACTGGGTATATGTTTGGCAGTTGGCTGTGGTCGGCCTGGCCCATAGACAGGAAATAGAGATGGACATTGCTAACATAAAAAAGAGATGGACATTGCTGACAGAAAATAGAGGATTAGAACAACATATGTCAATTGAACAATACAAGCATCAACTGAGTTAGCCTCAGACAAATTTAACTTAACTTCATCAATTATTGTCATTGCTGGCTACAAGTTACTATCAAAGAAGCCATCTCTAGTTTCATGTGATCTTCCTCAGAATAACATATCCATCTGCAACAAGTAGTTGGGCATCCATCTGCAACATATCCATCAAAGAAGCCAGGCAAGATTGACAATAGCAATGATTTTCCTCAGATATAATTGCCATTTTCATGTGATCTTTTAACTTGGAGCATAAGGAACATAGCTGGGCAGCCATGAAACCATGATATTCATCCAACCCAGCCATCAAGTCATCTATGGTGGATAACAGTTGCATTGGGCATGGATGTGCCCCATGGTTCCATGGCAATAATCACAACATGGTGGAAACAACATAATTTTCAGCATATGCCCAGTACCTCACAATTTAAAGATCATCCACATTAACACGGGCACCCTTGCCAGCACATGGGTGCCATCAATGGCACCAATGCAGTCCTAAAAACCATATATGTAAGATAAATGAACATGTGAATATGAACAACTAATGAACCCAAGGTAGGCAAATACCTTTAAATATGGATTCCATCTATAGCTTCCGGTGATCTTTGGGTGAGTGGTAGGGCTAGGTGCCTTGATAAGTTCCTTCCTAAGCTCTCCAACAGCATACAAAACCTGATGAAAGTGCTTGTGTACTGTCTGAATGGACCTCCTAAAGGCCTGGTGCACAACTCTGAACCTTTGGTTGTGACCAACAACATGCAAGAACATGGCAACTTGCTCCTCTACTGACACCCCCTCCCTATCAGTTACCAGTCCCCTCTCTCTAAAGGTCGTGCATAAAGCAAAAAAGGGGCTCTCTTCATCCTAAGCATGGAAATGCACTCTACATCAGTGGAGTTGTAAATCATGTTGAGGGTCCTCTGTCTGTGAAGTTCACTTTGTTCCCTAAGTACATAGACTAGAGGGTCAGGCTCTACTTCAGGATCAAACCTTTTTCTTTTAAGCCTAGTTGTAACAAATGAAACCATCACTACTGTCAAGGCAGCTGCTTGCTTACACAACAGCTCGCGGCTCAAAGAGGGATCCATCTACATGCATATAACAATGATACAAGAATTAATCTAATCATACCCTGCTTGGCCTCAGCATGTTTGCAAAATGAATCAGTAAGGAAAAAGAACACGGCTGCATCATCTATATGATACCTCCAAGTGAACGTAAAGGACAACATCATCGACCAATTTAATATAAATCCAAAGCAAACCACATGAAAATCAAACTCGCAGCAGGTATAACATGAACAACACACTGTACCAAACCCGAACTCATGAAGCATGAACCAGAAAATAGAACGATTGGGGGTTGATTTCACCTTGGGGTCAAGGTCGTAGCAACGGAGACGGACCAGATCTAGAAGTATAGGAAGCAGATCGACCAGAGACGAAGCGACGAAGCAGATGCCCAACGCCACGGAGTCCCGGCACCAGGCGGAGCTGGACGCAGCCGCGACGCACAACCACTCGCCGCCGGTCTCTCACGAGGGAGGGAGGGGGTGGAAGAAGAACGAGCAGCGAGAGGAGGGGAAAAGGAGGGTGCACCGTCGCCATATATAGCCGCAAGAGGATTCACCGGAGCGCTCCTTCCCGCGCGCGCGAAAACCTCACCATTCCCACGCGAGCCTGCGCGAGCTCCCGCCAGCCACCTCGCCCGCCGCCAGTGCGCCGCGCGCAGCCGCGCTCCCAGGAAACGAACCCTAGCCGCGTTTCCTGGGAGCCACCCAGGAGGCAGCCTTTTGGCTGTTTTCAGCCAGACCGCTAAACGGGCCAACCTTGCAAACAAGGCTAGTTGCAGCCCACGGGCGCAACCGGGCTACTGGGCCACCCTCCCAAACACGCCCTTTATACTCTATCCGATAACTCCTACACTATCAATGACATGATGGCTCCACCACGTGCCGTGGCCCACGGATACGTCCTCGAAAATTGAGCGGAGCTGCGTTTCTTCACTGGCTGGGAAGTGACAACTGACAAGCGGCACATTTGCAATAGCACCTTCCGAAAATATTATATTTACATGTCATCTCTATCTAGCAGCATGTTTTCTGTTGCGTTTTGGACACTGGATGCTATAATCTTTTTTTTTCTGTTCAACTTTATATTGGATATAAAAGTGATTTATTTCTTCTTTATAAAGTAGTGCCGCGTGTCATGAACTTCCAAGCACTTTTAGTCAGGAAAACAACAAAAAAAACAATGTCATAACAAGTCTATGTGTTCAAATCAACCACCCGCAAATGTCTATGTGGTCTCGGTCTCTTAGATCCACACCATTATGTATCATGTGTTGACTGTTTATGTGGTTCCACATCGTGTGTTGTATCTCTCTTCTCTCTCGCGCACACGCAAACCCCTCGATTTTAGCTATTATGCTCTTGTAACTGTACCGGTTTTTTTACAACGTGTGCTACACGCGTAATTTGTATTAAAAAAGCTATATTAATTACAATCAAATATCGTTTTTGCGTGGTAAAGAAAGAAAAACACGTCTTGAGAAAAAAGGTAAAATGGATGGATAATAATCTCAGCATAAGCTCCCCCATCCTCATAAGCAAGTGTAGCTCACATGGAGAGTACTAACCACTAACCGCTGCCAATGAAAAATTTGGCGATTATATATATACTACTGTCGCTGGGCATGGGTGCGAATAAAGAATGTGTGGATGGCCTAGTTTTGAGAAGGGTGCCTTTAAAATAAGGCCCTCGGATTCTAGCGTCCCTCGGGGCTCGGGGAGGAGCGGCAGGCACAATCTCCTTCTGGTAGCCCGTACGCTTCTTCTACAGGCCCTTGCCTGCCCCCCTGTCCCACTGCCTCCACACACCATTGTCATGGACTCATGGTCACCACCACCACACCACCACACTTCACTCGACTCCACAGCCTCCAGTTTATCCGTTTGCTCGACACCATTGCTATTATCTCCTCGCTCGCGTAATCCATCGTTTTCCGCCGCGATCAGTTGTTCCTGATCAATCCTGTCGAACTACTACTGTATGTTCCTGATCATTTGCTTTGCCTCCTCCTCCTCCTGCTCCTCCCTTCTCTGCTCGTCTCTCCTCCGTGGCCAGCTGAGCTGACCGTTTCGTCCCACACATCTTGCTGTTTCTAGCTACTACTCTGCGTAGATCGATCGGGTCGATCAGGCTCGCTCGGCTGAAGTTCATCGGATCAGAGGCTCGGGCTCCGGTTTCTCGCCCGCAATGCTGAAGAAAGCGTCAGCAGGAAGAGCTGCGGCCGCGACGGGGCGCGGCGATCCCGCAGCGCCCGCCTCGCGTCCCAGTCCCACAGCCAAGGTCGCCGAGGGCGGCGCCTGCAGCGCCAGGCCGGCCTCTCGGCTCCTCTCCACGAGGTCAGTCCCGAGCCTCTTCGCGGAGTCCCCGATGACGACGAGCCCCGCCGCCTCCGCGCCCGAGCTGCTGTCCAGGGCCCCGCTCCGCTCCGGCGGTAGCCCGGGCGCGGCGGGCCTGGCGGGCGTGCTGGTGGCGGAGGAGGCCGACGAGCGGGGGTCCTTGTTGAGGAACGGGCGCAGGGTGCTCCGCGGGACGCGGCTCCGGGTGCAGCTGCCGCCGCCGCCGCCGATCGAGTTCGGCGTGAAGAACAGGGAGGCCCAGCTGGCGCTGCTCTCCCCCGTGCAGCGGTCGCCGGCGCGGCTGGCAAGGCGGAGGAGCGAGGTGGAGGAGGAGCTGGCCGGCGAGGACTACACCTGCGTCATCGCCCGCGGGCCCAACCCCAGGATGACGCACATATTCGAGGACCGCGTCGTCGAGAGCTCGACCTCGACCTCGAGCTCGACCTCTTGCGATGGGTGCAACAAGGATGCTGCTCTCTTGCTGGTGCTGGAAAGGTAAAAAAAAAAATCAAAAAAAAACACCCATTTCTCCTCATCTGCAGTCAGTGCACCAAGAGCGTTTCAGTGTCCCGTTCGATCCGGGATAGTCATGAGCATTGGGGGATCATCATCGTCGTTAGTGGCTTCCTTGTGACTGATGACGACTAGTGAATGGTTTAGGTGCCTTGGACCGGTTCCACCGAGGCAGAGGCAGTGGTGTAGGAGTAGGACACAAGATAAGATCACGGTCATAGTTTACTGTCAACCAACCTTGTTAGTCCGACAGCGACGCCTTTGTCAGCGACCGCGACCGTAGCTGCTCATCGTCTCTCTTGCGACTTTGCCAGTCACTCGACCCACTTCAGCAACGTCTCCGAATTTCATAGAAATGGTCCATGAATTTCATGGGAACCAGTTTATTTTCAAAGAAAAAAACACAGGAAACAGGCGGTAGTTCAAGCTTCAGCACCGCCCGCCTCGTAGAGCAAGAGTATCTATCTGCAGCTTGGGATAGCCTGTGACTGTGAATGGCACGCACGCTGATTTGGTGGATAGGTAACACAAGAAAACATATATGGTAGAAATTGTCTTGCTACTGATTTGGTGGATAGGGAACACGAGGGGAGAGGATCTATGCGGAATCCCTTTGCTATTTAAAATTAAATGACAAGGGAATTCCTCTCTCATGAAATCACTCGTGATCTATATCCACCAAATCAGTCTCCAGGATGTAGCCTCTCAGGTTCCTTTGCAACACACAGGAAACAGGATAAATTCCCGCGTTCCAAAATAGGCCTCCTTTTTTTTGTGTGTGGTCCATGAACCGTGACATGACACTGATACACACAGGTTGTGGCCATGGATCCGGGGTCCCCGATCTTTGTTGCCAGCCCTGAATTTGTCTCCGTTTTTTTCTTTTCTTTCCACGGGGTCCCTGGTGAGATTGAGATGGACCGTAGATATTGTCTGTTCAGTTTCCTGGACGAAATGGGCTCGGTAATTTACGTTCCTCATTCCAGCATTATTATTATTATTATTATTATTATTATTATTATTATTATTATTATTATTATTATTATTATTATTATTATTATTATTATTATTATTATTATTATTATTATTATTATTATTATTATTATTATTATTATTATTATTATTATTATTATTCAGCTCTACATGGTGCTGTCTCTGTCTCCTGGATGGATTACGACAACAATTGTGTCTGTTTGGTCTTCCAGAGGCGACAGCGAGTTCTGCATCGACCAACGGAAGGCGCTGTTTGGCGGCGAACGGGCTGGCGGCGAGCGGGCGGTGACAAACTGAACTCTCCGTCCTGAATCTTGGCACACCCGCGCTATATGTGAAGCGACGAACCATTCCGTTCTTCATCTCGTTTGAAGAAATTTTGATCCGTGCTGGGACCAATGCTATCGGGTTCAGGGTGATTTGTCCCTGTGTCTTTTTTGGTGATTCATCTCTCTAAGTTTTAGAGCTAAGGCTCCAAACAAATGATTTACATGTTACCTTTAAACATTAAGCCCACCTTAAATTAAAGTTTTAGAGCTTTTAAAGCGAGCTAAAGTGCACTAAAGCTTTTAGAACTCTAAAACTTAGTCCTGAGGCTCTAAATTTGTCGTTAGGACATGTATAACCTTATTTAATATGAAGTCTTTTGAGCAGTCTCTAAATGACTAAGTGTAAAAAAATATAAGAGACAAACTCTTCACGAAGAACCTGTCTCTTCACGACTTTCTATACACGTTGTCTTTTAGGTGCATTTATGATCCAGAGTCTCAGTGTTGTACCACATAGTCTCTTATCCGTATCTTGTACTTAAAAAAACGAACTGGATTCTCAGGGTTGTACATGCCCTTACGACTCTTCACTATAGGACATAAATTTATATATATATATATATATATATATATATATATATATATATATATATATATATATATATATATATATATATATAACATTTTCCCGATACAGCCTAAGGAAAGTACTTTGATGAAGTTGAAAGGAAGCAAACTCGTCGAATCATGAATCATGCCTCCGGATGGATTGTGGGATCGATGGAGCGACAATGCAGAGACAACCGGTGGTCAGAAAGCGTAGGTGAAATTATGTTTATCAACACATATTCTAGTACATTGGTATTTTGGATGGCTATAATTGTGCAACTCAAGAGATAGTATTTCAAAACGGGCAACTCAAGCACGGAATGGCTCGTCTCAACAAGGACTTGACTCAAGTAAAAGATAAAAAGATAAGACGAAGCCAATCCAATCTCATAAAGATAACACTATCAAGGGAGGGGAAAAGCTTGATGAGGAGCATTTGGTGGTTTGCTACGTGTGCCACAAATAATGCCACAAGTCCTATGAGTGCAAGATGAAGAATAGTGAAGAGAACAAGAAAGAGTACCGAGGGCGGTCGGGGCAGAATTCGAAATCGAAAGCTAGGTGGAGGCCCCACCCGTCGTGCCACGTGCAGGGCGCAGGCGCACGGGGGGGGAGGGGGCAAATGGGTTTCGTCGAGACGCTGCCACCGAAAAAAGTACTAAGGGCGTTTCATCGAGGCCTTCTGTGGAAGGTAAGGCTTGTTTGCCTCCCTCGTCTTTTACAAACTTTCCCGACTTTTGGCATCCCTCACGTATCTTTATTTTCTATCAGTAGGGGTGCTGGAGGAACTTTCGTGTGTAGAGGAACGTCTGTGACCTTTTGGCACCAAGCATTCCAATTTCTGTGCGGCCATTGACATTGTGTGCGACCAACTCGGGATTCTGCGATCGGAGGAATCGTTTGCTCCAAACTCCCGAGTGGCGCTTATCGCCAGCCACGTTTGTGAACTGGAGGCTGACGTGTTCTAGCTTAGGGTTACCCACACCCTAGTCGTTACTCGGTCTCATTACAAGGACTTGATCAAGCTAGATCATGTATGTCTCGGATACGCCACCGGATGGCGAAACGAAGAGCTATTGAGCTCGGAGATCTGAAGGCAGCAGTCGAACCTTTCACTCGGCGTCTGGCAGACGGTTTTATAGATTTTGTATTCCCTAAGAGAAAGTGACAAGGGTCAGTTTTTAAGAGATTTGTAAGAACATAATAAGTTAATAAATGTTGTTAGGGTTTCGCGCTCCTTGTCCTGTCCCGTCCTCATTAGCGGTCGTCCTATTGTAATGGTCGTCCGCAACCTTCCAGGGTTCCCGATTTCGCTGGTGACTGACGTCGTAGCCTCTGAGGCATAAGCGTTCGTAGTCCGACCAGCTTCCTCGAGGGAACCTTTCGTTTGCATCAATCGTTCCTTAGGTTCGTTTAATGGGGACGAGGCCAGGGTCGCAGTGCGCGTCCCTCTCTCCTGGGGTTCGATTACGAGGGCCTCAGGTTGTAAGTACAATCAACCCCAAATAAGGGTTTTGGTGATCAAATAACAAAACAAATAAAGTGTCTAACAAAGTTTACTCCTAGTGTTTCTGCAGTTATTGTTAAGACAGGAGGAGTATAAACTCTAATGATGAAAGAAAAAGAAAGTGCTAAGGACAACATACATACATCATATGGCACCTACAGATGAAGATATGCGACAATTGCTTAAAATTTTATACTTCTTGAGTCATAGGTTTCATCTTTCTTTAAGTGTTTTCCGCCAATGCAAATGTGTTTGCAATGCTCAAGTTTCTCATATTTCAAAAACTATTTCGAAAACCAATATCCTTTGGATGTTCTGTGAGTAGAACTGGTGTGAAGTTTTGGGATGAGGGACCTCCCTGCTCAGTTGAACCTGCCCTCAGGGGAGTTCAACCTGTTTTAAGAAAAATGAGTACTCTGGTCAAAACTAGTTGAGTCAAAACCAGTTGAACCTACCCCAGACAGGTTCAACCTGGGTTTTATCCTAGAACCTCACCTGCTCTAGGGGCGGTTCAACCGGTGTCAGGGTCAGAACAACCATTCTGATCTCTGTCTGCTAGTAAAACTGGCAAACTAACAGGTCAGGCAGGCTTTACCGGCCCCAGGGCAAGTTCAACCAGTTTTGGACTTTTGACTTCAGTTAAACTAGACTTTTTGAACGTGGTTTGGCATTGGTCAAAACCAGTTCAACTGGTCTTGGGGCAGGTTCAACCAGCCTCCACGTAGAACGTCCACACCTTCAGTACCTTTTTGAGGAGTCTCTATAAATACCCTGGACATCTCTCTCCTCATCCACTCTAGTGACTCCCCTGCATTCAAAGCTAACCTAGCATGAGACAAAGCTCACACCTCTATCTCTCACACCCCAAATCACTCCCCTCGTCGCTCGATCGAAGAGCCCCTTGGTGTGAGGTTTGAGTTTGTGGCTCTTGGATTTGGTTTTCCTCTCCTCTCCCTTTTCTCATCCCTTGAGCTTATTGCGAACGCTTCTTGGGTGAACTTGTTGTTCTTGGAAACAATGGAAAGAAGGGACTTGGGTACACCACATTTAAGGCGAACCCTAGCATAGAGCATAAGGGGTGGAGATACCCTAAGTTCATAGAAGGTACCACCTTGTATAATGCTTTAGGGAGGATTCACTCCTCTAATTGTAAGATCACTAATGAGAAGATAGATGTGAACAACACCAAGGGTAAGATGAAAAGTGTTGCAACTATAAGTGGAGAGAATGTTGCAATTTATATCTCTCATTCTTATCTTTGTGATTATATGTGAAAGTCGCCTAGAGGGGGGGGGTGAATAGGGCGAATCTGAAATTTACAAACTTAATCACAACTACAAGCCGAGTTAGCGTTAGAAATATAATCGAGTCCGAGAGAGAGGGTGCAAAACAAATCGCAAGCGAATAAAGAGTGTGACAGGCGGATTTGTTTTACCGAGGTTCGGTTCTTGCAAACCTACTCCCCGTTGAGGTGGTCACAAAGACCGGGTGAAAGGGAATTAGGCTTACACTTAGTTCCTAAGTTAATTTTGGTGGTTGAATTGCCCAACACAAATAATTGGACTAACTAGTTTGCCCAAGTGTATAGATTATACAGGTGTAAAAAGGTTCACACTCAGCCAATAAAAAGATCAAGAGTTGGATTCAACAAAAGAGCAAAGGGTCAACCGAAGGCACCTCTGGTCTGGCACACCGGACTGTCCGGTGCACCACCGGACATGTCCGGTGCACCAGAGGACTCCAACGCGAACTTGCTACCTTCGGGAATTTCCAGAGGCGACTCCACTATAATTCACCGGACTGTCCGGTGTACACCGGACAGTGTCCGGTGCGCCAAGGAGGAGCCGCCTCAGGAACTCGCCAGCTTCGGGAATCTCCAACGGCTTGTCCGCTAAAATTCACCGGACTGTCCGGTGCGACTCCGGTGCAACGGCTATCTGCGCGCCAACGGCTCTCTGCCGCGCATTTAATGCGCGCTCTGCGCGCGCAGAAGTCAGGCGCGCCCATACTGGCACACCGGACAGTAAACAGTACGTGTCCGGTGTGCACCGGACACCCAGGCGGGCCCACAAGTCAGAAGCTCCAACGGTCAGAATCCAACGGCAGTGATGACGTGGCAGGGGGCACCGGACTGTCCGGTGTGCACCGGACTGTCCGGTGCGCCATCGAACAGACAGCCTTCCAACGACCACTTTTGGTGGTTGGGGCTATAAATACCCCAACCACCCCACCATTCATTGCATCCAAGTTTTCCACTTCCCAACTACTACAAGAGCTCTAGCATTCAATTCTAGACACACCAAATAGATCAAATCCTCTCCAAATTCCACACAACGCCATAGTGATTAGAGAGAGTGATTTGTTTGTGTTCTTTCGAGCTCTTGCGCTTGGATTGCTTTCTTCTTTCTTGATCCTTTCTTTGCAATCAAACACACTTGTAATTTGAGGCAAGAGACACCAAACTTGTGGTGGTCCTTGTGGGAACTTTGTGTTCCAAGTGATTGAGAAGAGAAAGCTCACTCGATCCGTGGATCATTTGAGAGAGGGAAGGGTTGAAAGAGACCCGGCCTTTGTGGCCTCCTCAACGGGGAGTAGGTTTGCAAGAACCGAACCTCGGTAAAACAAATCTCCGTGTCTCATTTGCTTATTCGCTTGGGATTTGTTTTGCACCCTCTCTCGCGGACTCATTTCTTCATTACTAACGCTAACCCGGCTTGTAGTTGTGTTTATATTTGTAAATTTCAGTTTCGCCCTATTCACCCCCCCTCTAGGCGACTTTCAATTGGTATCGGAGCCCGGTGCTTCATTAGAGCCTAACCGCTCGAAGTGATGTCGGGAGATCACGCCAAGAAGGAGATGGAGACCGGCGAAAAGCCCACTACAAGCAATGGGAGCACTTCATCGGAAGAGTCCCGTACCAAACGGAGGGAGAAGAAGAAGAGCTCCTCCAACAAAGGGAAGGAGAAGAAATCTTCTTCTCACCACAAAGAGAAGAAGGAACAATCTTCTTCCCACAAGCCGCATCGGAGTGGGGACAAACAAAAGAGGATGAGGAAAGTGGTCTACTACGAGACCGACACTTCATCAACATCAACCTCCGGCTCCGACGCGCCCTCCGTAACTTCTAAACACCAAGAGCGTAAGAAGTTTAGTAAGATTCCCCTACACTACCCTCGCATTTCTAAACATGCACCTTTACTTTCCGTCCCATTAGGCAAACCACCAACTTTTGATGGTGAAGATTATGCTAGGTGGAGTGATTTAATGCGATTTCATCTAACCTCACTCCACAAAAGTATATGGGATGTTGTTGAGTTTGGTGCACAGGTACCGTCAATAGGGGATAAGGATTATGATGAGGATGAGGTGGCCCAAATCGAGCACTTCAACTCTCAAGCGACAACGATACTCCTCGCCTCTTTAAGTAGAGAGGAGTATAACAAAGTTCAAGGGTTGAAGAGCGCCAAGGAGGTTTGGGATGTGCTCAAAACCGCGCACGAGGGAGATGAGCTCACCAAGATCACCAAGCGGGAAACGATCGAGGGGGAGCTCGGTCGGTTCCGGCTTCGCAAAGGGGAGGAGCCACAACACATGTACAACCGGCTCAAGACCTTGGTGAACCAAGTGCGCAACCTCGGGAGCATAAAGTGGGACGACCACGAGGTGGTTAAGGTTATTCTAAGATCTCTTATTTTCCTTAACCCCACTCAAGTTCAATTAATTCGTGGTAATCCTAGATATACTAAAATGACCCCCGAGGAAGTAATCGGGCATTTTGTAAGTTTTGAGTGCATGATCGAAGGCTCGAGGAAGATCAACGAGCTTGACGAACCCACCACATCCGAAGCTCAACCCGTCGCATTCAAGGCGACGGAAGAAAAGAAGGAGGAGGCTACACCAAGTCGACAACCAATAGACGCCTCCAAGCTCGACAATGAGGAAATGGCGCTCGTCATCAAGAGCTTCCGCCAAATCCTCAAGCAAAGGAGGGGGAAAGACTACAAGTCCCGCTCCAAGAAGGTTTGCTACAAATGTGGCAAGCCCGGTCATTTTATTGCTAAATGTCCTATATCAAGTGACAGTGACCGAGGCGACGACAAGAAGGGGAGAAGAAAGGAGAAGAAGAGATACTACAAGAAGAAGGGCGGCGATGCCCATGTTTGTCGGGAGTGGGACTCCGATGAAAGCTCTAGCGACTCCTCCGACGACGAGGACGCCGCCAACATCGCCATCACCAAGGGACTTCTCTTCCCCAACGTCGGCCACAAGTGCCTCATGGCAAAGGACGGCAAAAAGAAGGTAAAATCAAGATCCTCCACTAAATATGAAACCTCTAGTGATGATAATGCTAGTGATGAGGAAGATAATTTGCGTACCCTTTTTGCCAACCTTAACATGGAACAAAAAGAAAAATTAAATGAATTAATTAGTGCTATTCATGAAAAGGATGACCTTTTGGATTCACAAGAGGATTGTCTAATTAAAGAAAACAAGAAACATGTTAAGGTTAAAAATGCTTATGCTCTAGAAATTGAAAAATGTCAAAAATTATCCAGTGAGCTAAGCACTTGCCATGAAACAATAGACAACCTTAGAAATGAAAATGCTAATTTGTTAGCTAAGGTTGATTCTCATGTTTGCATTGTTTCAACTACCAATCCTAGAGATAATAATGATGATTTGCTTTCTAGGATTGAAGAATTGAACATTTCTCTTGCTAGCCTTAGAATTGAGAATGAAAAATTGCTTGCTAAGGCTAAAGATTTTGATATTTGCAATGTTACAATTTCCGATCTTAGAGATAAGAATGATATCTTGCGTGCTAAGATCGTAGAACTTAATTCATGCAAACCCTCTACATCTAGTGTTGAGCATGTTTCTGTTTGTGCTAGATGTAGAGATGTTAACATTGATGCTATTCATGATCATATGGCTTTAATTAAACAACAAAATGATCATATAGCAAAATTAGATGCTAAAATTGCCGAGCATAACTTAGAAAATGAGAAATTTAAATTTGCTCGTAGCATGCTTTATAATGGGAGACGCCCGGGCAGTAAGGATGGCATTGGCTTCCAAAGGGGAGACAATGTCAAAATTAGTGCCCCTCCTAAGAGATTGTCCAATTTTGTTAAGGGCAAGGCTCCCATGCCTCAGGATAACGAGGGTTACATTTTATACCCTGCCGGTTATCCCGAGAGCAAAATTAGGAGAATTCACTCTAGGAAGTCTCACTCTGGCCTTAATCATGCTTTTATGTATAAGGGTGAGACATCTAGTTCTAGGCAACCAACCCATGCTAAGTTGCCTAGAAAGAAAACTCCTAGTGCATCAAATGATCATAATATTTCATTTAAAACTTTTGATGCATCTTATGTTTTAACTAGCAAATCCGGCAAGGTAGTTGCCAAATATGTTGGGGGCAAGCACAAGGGCTCCAAGACTTGTGTTTGGGTACCCAAAGTTCTTGTGTCTAATGCCAAAGGACCCAAAACCATTTGGGTACCTAAAGTCAAGAACTAAACTTGTTTTGTAGGTTTATGCATCCGGGGGCTCAAGTTGGATACTCGACAGCGGGTGCACAAACCACATGACAGGGGAGAAAAGGATGTTCTCCTCATATGAGAAAAACCAAGATTCCCAAAGAGCGATCACATTCGGGGATGGAAATCAAGGTTTGGTCAAAGGTCTTGGTAAAATAGCTATATCTCCTGACCATTCCATTTCCAATGTTTTTCTTGTAGATTCTTTAGATTACAATTTGCTTTCTGTTTCCCAATTATGTCAAATGGGCTACAACTGTCTTTTTACTGATATTGGTGTCACTGTCTTTAGAAGAAGTGATGATTCAATAGCATTTAAGGGAGTGTTAGAGGGTCAGCTATACTTGGTAGATTTTGATAGAGCTGAACTCGACACTTGCTTAATTGCTAAGACTAACATGGGCTGGCTCTGGCATCGCCGACTAGCACATGTTGGGATGAAGAATCTTCACAAGCTTCTAAAGGGAGAACACATTTTAGGATTAACAAATGTTCATTTTGAGAAAGACAGGATTTGTAGCGCATGCCAAGCAGGGAAGCAAGTTGGCACTCATCATCCGCATAAGAACATAATGACGACCGACAGGCCACTGGAGCTCCTACACATGGATCTATTCGGCCCGATCGCTTACTTAAGCATCGGCGGGAGTAAGTACTGTCTAGTTATTGTGGATGATTATTCTCGCTTCACTTGGGTATTCTTTTTACAGGAAAAATCTCAAACCCAAGAAACCTTAAAGGGATTCTTGAGACGGGCTCAAAATGAGTTCGGCTTAAGGATCAAGAAAATAAGAAGCGACAACGGAACGGAGTTCAAGAACTCTCAAATCGAAGGCTTCCTTGAGGAGGAGGGCATCAAGCATGAGTTCTCTTCTCCCTACACCCCTCAACAAAATGGTGTGGTGGAGAGGAAGAATCGAACTCTACTTGACATGACAAGAACCATGCTTGATGAGTACAAGACTTCGGATCGGTTTTGGGCCGAGGCGGTCAACACCGCTTGCTACGCCATCAACCGGTTGTATCTACACCGAATCCTCAAGAAGACATCATATGAACTCCTAACCGGTAAAAAGCCCAACATTTCATATTTTAGAGTTTTTGGTAGCAAATGCTTTATTCTTGTTAAAAGAGGTAGAAAATCTAAATTTGCTCCTAAAACTGTAGAAGGCTTTTTACTTGGTTATGACTCAAACACAAGGGCATATAGAGTCTTTAACAAGTCCACTGGACTGGTTGAAGTCTCATGTGACGTTGTGTTTGATGAAACTAACGGCTCTCAAGTAGAGCAAGTTGATCTTGATGAGATAGTTATTGAAGAGGCTCCACGCATCGCGCTAAGGAACATGTCCATTGGGGATGTGTGTCCTAAGGAATCCGAAGAGCCTCCAAATGCACAAGATCAACCATCCTCCTCCACGCAAGCATCTCCACCAACACAAAATGAGGATGAAGCTCAAATTGATGAAATAGAAGATCAAGCAAATGAGCCACCCCAAGATGACGACATTGATCAAGGGGGAGATGCAAAAGAGGAAGACAAGGAGGATGAGCAAGAACCAAGGCCGCCACACCCAAGAGTCCACCAAGCAATACAACGAGATCACCCCGTCGACACCATCCTCGGCGATATTCATAAGGGGGTAACCACTAGATCTCGTGTTGCTCATTTTTGTGAACATTACTCCTTTGTTTCCTCTATTGAGCCACACAGGGTAGAGGAAGCACTTCAAGATTCGGATTGGGTGGTGGCGATGCAAGAGGAGCTCAACAACTTCACTAGAAATGAGGTATGGCATTTAGTTCCACGTCCTAATCAAAATGTTGTAGGAACCAAATGGGTCTTCCGCAACAAGCAAGATGAGCATGGTGTGGTGACAAGGAACAAAGCTCGACTTGTGGCCAAGGGATACTCCCAAGTCGAAGGTTTGGATTTCGGTGAAACCTATGCACCCGTAGCTAGGCTTGAGTCAATTCGCATTTTATTAGCCTATGCTACTTACCATGGCTTTAAGCTTTATCAAATGGACGTGAAAAGTGCCTTCCTCAATGGACCAATCAAGGAAGAGGTCTATGTTGAGCAACCTACCGACTTTGAAGACAGTGAGTATCCTAACCATGTCTATAAGCTCTCTAAGGCGCTTTATGGGCTCAAGCAAGCCCCAAGAGCATGGTATGAATGCCTTAGAGATTTCCTTATTGCTAATGGTTTCAAAGTCGGAAAGGCCGATCCTACACTCTTTACTAAAACTCTTGAAAATGACTTGTTTGTATGCCAAATTTATGTTGATGATATTATATTTGGGTCTACTAACGAGTCTACATGTGAAGAGTTTAGTAGGATCATGACACAAAAGTTCGAGATGTCTATGATGGGGGAGTTGAAGTATTTTCTAGGATTCCAAGTGAAGCAACTCCAAGAAGGCACCTTCCTAAGCCAAATGAAGTACACTCAAGATATTCTAAGCAAGTTTGGAATGAAGGATGCCAAACCCATCAAGACACCCATGGGAACTAATGGGCATCTCGACCTCGACACGGAAGGTAAGTCCGTGGATCAAAAGGTATACCGGTCGATGATAGGTTCTTTACTCTATTTATGCGCATCTCGACCGGATATTATGCTTTCCGTTTGCATGTGTGCAAGATTCCAATCCGACCCTAAGGAATCCCACCTTACGGCCGTAAAACGAATCTTGAGATATTTGGCTTATACCCCTAAGTTTGGGCTTTGGTACCCTCGGGGATCCACATTTGATTTGATTGGTTATTCGGATGCCGATTGGGCGGGGTGCAAAATCAATAGGAAGAGCACATCGGGGACTTGCCAGTTCTTGGGAAGATCCTTGGTGTCTTGGGCTTCAAAGAAGCAAAATTCGGTCGCTCTTTCCACCGCCGAAGCCGAGTACATTGCCGCAGGTCATTGTTGCGCGCAACTACTTTGGATGAGGCAAACCCTGCGGGACTACGGTTACAAATTGACCAAAGTCCCTTTGCTATGTGATAATGAGAGTGCAATCAAAATGGCCGACAATCCCGTCGAGCATAGCCGCACTAAGCACATAGCCATTCGGTATCACTTTTTAAGGGATCACCAACAAAAGGGAGATATCGAGATTTCTTACATTAATACTAAAGATCAATTAGCCGATATCTTTACCAAGCCTCTTGATGAACAATCTTTTAACAAACTTAGGCATGAGCTCAATATTCTTGATTCTAGGAACTTCTTTTGTTAAAAATTGCACACATTGCTCTTTTACATACCTTTGATCATGTCTCTTTTATATGCTATGACTAATGTGTCTTCGAGTCTATTTCAAAACCAAGTCATAGGTATATTGAAAGGGAATTGGAGTCTTCGGCGAAGACAAAGGCTTCCACTCCGTAACTCATACTTCGCCATCACTCCAAGCAACTCTCTATTCTTTGGGGGAGAAATGAGCATCAAAGAAAAAGACCGGACTTTGCCTTTGGTATAATCTTAACTCATTTATTTCATGACCAAAGGGGAAGATAGCACTTCTAGGGCTCTAATGATTCCGTTTTTGGCGATTCATGCCAAAAAGGGGGGAGAAATGAGCCCAAAGCAAAAGGACCGCACCACCACCTATTTGAAAAGTGTTGAATATTTTCAATTTGTATCCTATTGTGTTCAAAAGGAGGAGAAAGTAGTATTTCAAAATTGTGTTCAAAAGGAGGAGAAAGTAGTATTTCAAAAATTATCAAAACCCTCTTGAACACTAAGAGGAGGATCTCATTTAGGGGGAGTTTTGTTTAAGTCAAAGGAGAAGCATTTGAAACAGGGGGAGAAAATTTCAAATCTTGAAAATGCTTTGCAAAATCTTATTCATTTACCTTTGACTATTTGCAAAAGAACTTTGAAAAGAATTTACAAAAGAATTTGCAAAAACAAAACATGTGGTGCAAGCGTGGTCCAAAATGTTATACAAGAAAGAAACAATCCATGCATATCTTGTAAGTATTAATATTGGCTAAATTTCAAGCAACCTTTACACTTACAGTATGCAAACTAGTTCAATTATGCACTTCTATATTTGCTTTGGTTTGTGTTGGCATCAATCACCAAAAAGGGGGAGATTGAAAGGGAATTAGGCTTACACCTAGTTCCTAAGTTAATTTTGGTGGTTGAATTGCCCAACACAAATAATTGGACTAACTAGTTTGCCCAAGTGTATAGATTATACAGGTGTAAAAAGGTTCACACTCAGCCAATAAAAAGATCAAGAGTTGGATTCAACAAAAGAGCAAAGGGTCAACCAAAGGCACCTCTGGTCTGGCACACCGGACTGTCCGGTGCACCACCGGACATGTCCGGTGCACCAGAGGACTCCAACGCGAACTTGCTACCTTCGGGAATTTCCAGAGGCGACTCCACTATAATTCACCGGACTGTCCGGTGTACACCGGACAGTGTCCGGTGCGCCAAGGAGGAGCCGCCTCAGGAACTCGCCAGCTTCGGGAATCTCCAACGGCTTGTCCGCTAAAATTCACCGGACTGTCCGGTGTGCACCGGACTGTCCGGTGCGACTCCGGTGCAACGGCTATCTGCGCGCCAACGGCTCTCTGCCGCGCATTTAATGCGCGCTCTGCGCGCGCAGAAGTCAGGCGCGCCCATACTGGCACACCGGACAGTAAACAGTACGTGTCCGGTGTGCACCGGACACCCAGGCGGGCCCACAAGTCAGAAGCTCCAACGGTCAGAATCCAACGGCAGTGATGACGTGGCAGGGGGCACCGGACTGTCCGGTGTGCACCGGACTGTCCGGTGCGCCATCGAACAGACAGCCTTCCAACGGCCACTTTTGGTGGTTGGGGCTATAAATACCCCAACCACCCCACCATTCATTGCATCCAAGTTTTCCACTTCCCAACTACTACAAGAGCTCTAGCATTCAATTCTAGACACACCAAATAGATCAAATCCTCTCCAAATTCCACACAACGCCATAGTGATTAGAGAGAGTGATTTGTTTGTGTTCTTTCGAGCTCTTGCGCTTGGATTGCTTTCTTCTTTCTTGATCCTTTCTTTGCAATCAAACACACTTGTAATTTGAGGCAAGAGACACCAAACTTGTGGTGGTCCTTGTGGGAACTTTGTGTTCCAAGTGATTGAGAAGAGAAAGCTCACTCGATCCGTGGATCATTTGAGAGAGGGAAGGGTTGAAAGAGACCCGGCCTTTGTGGCCTCCTCAACGGGGAGTAGGTTTGCAAGAACCGAACCTCGGTAAAACAAATCTCCGTGTCTCATTTGCTTATTCGCTTGGGATTTGTTTTGCACCCTCTCTCGCGGACTCGTTTCTTCATTACTAACGCTAACCCGGCTTGTAGTTGTGTTTATATTTGTAAATTTCAGTTTCGCCCTATTCACCCCCCCTCTAGGCGACTTTCACCGGGTCTCTTTCAACCCTTTCCCTCTCTCAAATGGTCCCTCGGAACCGAGTGAGCTTTTCTTCTCAATCAGTTGGAACACAAAGTTCCCACAAGGACCACCACACGATTGGTGTCTCTTGCCTCAATTACAAGTGAGTTTGATCTCAAGAAAGAATGAGAAAGAAAGCAATCCAAGCGCAAGAGCTCAAAAGAACACAACAAATCTCTCTCACTAATCTCTAAAGCCTTGTGTGGAATTGGGAGAGGATTTGATCACTTGAGTGTGTCTAGAATTGAATGCTAGAGCTCTTGTAAGTAGTTGGAAGGTGGAAAACTTGGATGACTTGAATGTGGGGTGGTTGGGGGTATTTATAATCCCAACCACCAAACTAGCAGTTTGGAGGAGGCTGCTGTCGCATGGCGCACCGGACAGTCCGGTGCGCCACCGGACACTGTCCGGTGCGCCAGCCACGTCACCTGGCCGTTGGGTTCCGACCGTTGGAGCTCTGTCTTGTGGGCCTGCCTGGCTATCCGGTGGCGCACCGGACAAGTCCTGTAGACTGTCCGGTGTGCTACCCGCGCGTGCACTGTCCTCTGCGCGCAGGCGCGCATTTAATGCGTTGCAGTCGACCGTTGCGCGCGAAGTAGTCGTTGCTCTGCTGGCTCACCGGACAGTCTGGTGTGCACCGGACATGTCCGGTGAATTATAGCAGAGCGAATTCTCGAAGCTTGCGAGTTCAGAGTCGCTCTCCCCTAGGGCACCGGACACTGTCCGGTGGTGCACCGGACAGTCCAGTGAATTATAGTGAAGCGCCTCTGAGAATTCCCGAAGGTGAAGAGTTCATCTTGGAGTCCCCTGGTGCACCGGACACTGTCCGGTGGCACACCGGACACTGTCCGGTGCGCCAGACCAGGGTGCCTCGGTTATCCCTTGCTCTCTTTGTTTGAACCCTTTTCTTGGTCCTTTTATTGGCTTATTATGAACCTTTGGCACCTGTAGAACTTATAGACTAGAGCAAACTAGTTAGTCCAATTATTTGTGTTGGGCAATTCAACCACCAAAATCAATTAGGAAATAGGTGTAAGCCTAATCCCCTTTCAATCTCCCCCTTTTTGGTGATTGATGCCAACACAAACCAAAGCAAGTATAGAAGTGCATAATTGAACTAGTTTGCAAAATGTAAGTGCAAAGGTTACTTAGAATTTGAGCCAATATAAATACTTATAAGATACACATGGATTGTTTCTTTATTTTTAACATTTTGGAGCACACTTGCACCACATGTTTTGTTTTTGCAAATTCTTTTGTAAATCCTTTTCAAAGTCCTTTTTCAAATAGTCAAAGGTAAATGAATAAGATTTTGCGAAGCATTTTCAAGATTTGAAATTCTCTCCCCCTGTTTCAAATGCTTTTCCTTTGACTAAACAAAACTCCCCCTCAATGGAATCCTCCTCTTAGTGTTCAAGGGGGTTTTAAGATATCAATTTTGAAAATACTACTTTCTCCCTCTTTTGAACACAATAAGATACCAATTTGAAAATCATAAAATTAGGTGGTGGTGCGGTCCTTTTGCTTTGGGCCAATACTTTCTCCCCCTTTGGCATGAATCGCCAAAAACGGATATTTTGAGTGAAATATAAGCCCTTTTTAACTACTTTCTCCCCTTTGGCAAATAATATGAGTGAAGATTATACCAAAGAGTTGCTCAGAGCGACGGTGAAGGATGAGTTATGGAGTGGAGTGGAAGCCTTTATCTTCGCCGAAGACTCCAATTCCCTTTCAATACACCTATGACTTGGTTTGAAATCCACTTGAAAACACATTAGTCATAGCATATATAAAAGAGACATGATCAAAGGTATACTTATGAGCTATGTGTGCAAGACATCAAAAGAAATTCCTAGAATCAAGAATATTTAGCTCATGCCTAAGTTTGTTAAAAGTTTGTTCATCAAGTGGCTTGGTAAAGATATCGGCTAATTGTTCCTTAGTGTTAATATATGCAATCTCGATATCTCCCTTTTGTTGGTGATCCCTTAAGAAATGATACCGAATGGCTATGTGTTTAGTGCGGCTATGCTCAACAGGATTATCCGCCATGCGGATTGCACTCTCATTATCACATAGAAGAGGAACTTTGGTTAGTTTGTAACCGTAGTCCCTAAGGGTTTGCCTCATCCAAAGTAGTTGCGCGCAACAATGTCCTGTGGCAATATACTCGGCTTCGGCGGTAGAAAGAGCTACGAAATTTTGCTTCTTTGAAGCCCAAGACACCAAGGATCTTCCCAAGAACTGGCAAGTCCCCGATGTGCTCTTTCTATTAATCTTACACCCCGCCCAATCGGCATCCGAATAACCAATTAAATCAAAGGTGGATCCCCTAGGATACCAAAGCCCAAACTTAGGAGTATAAACTAAATATCTCAAGATTCGTTTTACGGCCGTAAGGTGAGCTTCCTTAGGGTCGGCTTGGAATCTCGCACACATGCATACGGAAAGCATAATATCCGGTCGAGATACACATAAATAGAGTAAAGAGCCTATCATCGACTGGTATACCTTTTGATCTACGGATTTACCTTCCGTGTCGAGGTCGAGATGCCCATTGGTTCCCATGGGTGTCTTGATGGGTTTGGCATCCTTCATCCCAAACTTGCTTAGAATATCTTGAGTATACTTTGTTTGGCTAATGAAAGTGCCGTCTTGGAGTTGCTTCACTTGAAATCCTAAGAAGTACTTCAACTCCCCCATCATAGACATCTCGAATTTTTGTGTCATAATCCTACTAAACTCTTCACATGTAGATTCGTTAGTAGACCCAAATATAATATCATCAACATAAATTTGGCATACAAACAAATCATTTTCAAGTGTTTTGGTAAAGGGTGTAGGATCGGCCTTTCCGACTTTGAATCCATTAGTGATAAGAAAATCTCTAAGGCATTCATACCATGCTCTTGGGGCTTGCTTGAGCCCATAAAGCGCCTTAGAGAGTTTATAAACATGGTTAGAGTACTCACTATCTTCAAAGCCGGAAGGTTGCTCAACATAGACCTCTTCTTTGATTGGTCCGTTGAGGAAGGCACTCTTCACGTCCATTTGATAAAGCTTGAAGCCATGGTAAGTAGCATAGGCTAATAATATACGAATTGACTCAAGCCTAGCTACGGGTGCATAGGTTTCACCGAAATCCAAACCTTCGACTTGGGAGTATCCCTTGGCCACAAGTCGAGCTTTGTTCCTTGTCACCACACCATGCTCGTCTTGCTTGTTGCGGAACACCCATTTGGTTCCTACAACATTTTGATTAGGACGTGGAACCAAATGCCATACCTCATTCCTAGTGAAGTTGTTGAGCTCCTCTTGCATCGCCACCACCCAATCCGAATCTTGAAGTGCTTCCTCTACCCTGTGTGGCTCAATAGAGGAAACAAAAGAGTAATGCTCACAAAAATGTGCAACACGAGATCTAGTGGTTACCCCCTTATGGATGTCGCCGAGGATGGTGTCGACGGGGTGATCTCGTTGGATTGCTTGGTGGACTCTTGGGTGTGGCGGCCTTGGTTCTTCATCCTCCTTGTCTTGATCATTTGCATCTCCCCCTTGATCATTGCCGTCATTTGGAGGTGGCTCATTTTGTTGATCTTGTACTTCATCAACTTGAGCCTCATCCTCATTTTGAGTTGGTGGAGATGCTTGCGTGGAGGAGGATGGTTGATCTTGTGCATTTGGAGGCTCTTCAGATTCCTTAGGACACACATCCCCAATGGACATGTTCCTTAGCGCGATGCACGGAGCCTCTTCATCACCTATCTCATCAAGATCAACTTGCTCTACTTGAGAGCCGTTAGTCTCATCAAACACAACGTCACAAGAAACTTCAACTTGTCCAGAGGACTTGTTAAAGACTCTATATGCCCTTGTGTTTGAATCATATCCTAGTAAAAAGCCTTCTGCAGTCTTAGGAGCAAATTTAGATTTTCTACCTCTTTTAACAAGAATAAAGCATTTGCTACCAAAGACTCTAAAATAAGAAATATTGGGCTTTTTACCGGTTAGGAGTTCATATGATGTCTTCTTGAGGATTCGGTGTAGATACAACCGGTTGATGGCGTAGCAGGCGGTGTTGACCGCCTCGGCCCAAAACCGATCCGAAGTCTTGTACTCATCAAGCATGGTTCTTGCCATGTCCAATAGAGTTTGATTCTTACTTTCCACTACACCATTTTGTTGTGGCGTGTAGGGAGAAGAGAACTCATGCTTGATGCCCTCCTCCTCAAGGAAGTCTTCGATTTGTGAGTTCTTGAACTCCGTCCTGTTGTCGCTTCTAATTTTCTTTATCCTTAAGCCGAACTCATTTTGAGCCCGTCTCAAGAATCCCTTTAAAGTATCTTGGGTATGAGATTTTTCCTGCAAAAAGAACACCCAAGTGAAGCGAGAATAATCATCCACAATAACTAGACAGTACTAACTCCCGCCGATGCTTATGTAAGCTATCAGACCGAATAGATCCATGTGTAGGAGCTCCAGTGGCCTGTCAGTCGTCATGATGTTCTTGTGTGGATGATGAGCACCAACTTGCTTCCCTGCTTGGCATGCGCTACAAATCCTGTCTTTCTCAAAATGAACATTTGTTAATCCTAAAATGTGCTCTCCCTTTAAAAGTTTATGAAGATTCTTCATCCCAACATATGCTAGTCGGCGATGCCAGGGCCAGCCCATGTTAGTCTTAGCAATTAAGCAAGTGTCGAGTTCAGCTCTATCAAAATTTACTAAGTATAGCTGACCCTCTAACACTCTCTTAAATGCTATTGAATCATCACTTCTTCTAAAGACAGTGACACCTACATCAGTAAATAGACAGTTGTAGCCCATTTTGCATAATTGAGAAATGGAAAGCAAATTGTAATCTAAAGAGTCTACAAGAAAAACATTGGAAATGGAATGGTCAGGTGAAATAGCAATTTTACCCAGTCTTTTGACCAAACCTTGATTTCCATCCCTGAATGTGATCGCTCTTTGGGGATCTTGGTTTTTCTCGTAGGAGGAGAACATCTTCTTCTCCCCTGTCATATGGTTTGTGCACCCGCTGTCGATTACCCAACTTGAGCCCCCGGATGCATAAACCTACAAAACAAGTTTAGTTCTTGGTTTTAGGTACCCAAACAGTTTTGGGTCCTTTGGCATTAGAAACAAGAACTTTGGGTACCCAAACACAAGTTTTTGAACCCTTGTGTTTGCCCCCAACAAACTTGGCAACTACCTTGCCGGATTTGTTAGTTAAGACATAAGAGGCATCAAAAGTTTTAAATGAAATGCTATGGTCATTTGATGCACTAGGAGTTTTCTTCTTAGGCAACTTAGCACGGGTTGGTTGCCTAGAGCTAGATGTCTCACCCCTATACATAAAAGCATGGTTAGGGCCAGAGTGAGACTTCCTAGAATGAATTCTCCTAATTTTGTCCTCGGGATAACCGGCAGGGTACAAAATGTAACCCTCGTTATCCTGAGGTATGGGAGCCTTGCCATTAACAAAGTTGGACAATTTCTTAGGAGGGGCATTAAGTTTTACATTGCCTCCATGTTGGAAGCCAATGTCATCCTTAATGCCAGGGAGTCTCCCATTATAAAGCATATTACGAGCAAACTTAAATTTTTCATTTTCTAGTTCATGCTCGACAATTTTAGCATCTAATTTAGCTATATGATCATTTTGTTGTTTAATCATGGAAATGTGATCATGTATAGCATTAACATCAACATCTCTACATCTAGTGCAAATGGTGACATGCTCAGTGGTAGATGTAGAGGGTTTGCAAGAATTAAGTTCAACAATCTTAGCACGCAATATATCATTTTTATCTCTAAGATCGGAAATTGTAACATTGCAAACATCTAGTTCTTAGCCTTAGCAATTAATCTCTCATTTTCAATCCTAAGGCTAGCAAGAGAAATGTTCAATTCTTCAATCTTAGCAAGCAAATCAACATTATCATTTCTAAGATTTGGAATTGGAACATCACAAACATTTAAATCAACCTTAGCTAACAAATTAGCATTCTCATTTCTAAGGTTGTCAATAGTCTCATGGCAAGTGCTTAGCTCACTAGATAATTTTTCATATTTTTCAACTTCTAGAGCATAAGCATTTTTAACCTTAACATGCTTTTTGTTTTACTTGATTAGGAAGTCCTCTTGGGTATCCAAGAGGTCATCCTTCTCATGGATGGCACTAATTAATTCATTTACTTCTCCTTTTGTTGCATGTTTAGGTTGGCAAAAAGGGTACGCAAATTATCCTCCTCATCACTAGCATTATCATCACTAGAGGACTCATATTTAGTGGAGGATTTGGATTTAACCTTCTTCTTTTTGCCGTCCTTTGCCATGAGGCACTTGTGGCCGACGTTGGGGAAGAGAAGTCCCTTGGTGACGGCGATGTTTGCGGCGTCCTCGTCGGAGGAGGAGTCGCTAGAGCTTTCGTCAGAGTCCCACTCACGACAAACATGGGCATCGCCGCCCTTCTTCTTGTAGTACCTCTTCTTCTCCTTTCTTCTCCCCTTCTTGTCGTCGCCCCTGTCACTGTCACTAGATAGTGGACATTTAGCAATAAAATGACCGGGCTTACCACATTTGTAGCAAACTTTCTTGGATCGGGGCTTGTAATCCTTCCCCCTCCTTTGCTTGAGGATTTGGCGGAAGCTCTTGATGATGAGCGCCATTTCCTCGTTGTTGAGCTTGGAGGCGTCGATGGGTGTTCTACTCGATGTAGACTCCTCCTTCTTCTCCTCCGTCGCCTTAAATGCGGCCGGTTGTGCTTCGGACGTGGAGGGGCCGTCAAGCTCGTTGATCTTCTTTGAGCCTTTGATCATGAACTCAAAGCTCACAAAATTCCCGATTACTTCCTTGGGAGTCATTAGTGTATATCTAGGATTGCCATGAATTAATTGGACTTGAGTAGGATTAAGGAAAACAAGTGATCTTAGAATAACCTTAACCATTTCGTGGTCATCCCATTTTTTGCTCCTGAGGTTGCGCACTTGATTCACCAGGGTTTTGAGCCGGTTGTACATGTCTTGTGGCTCCTCCCCTTGGCGAAGACGGAAGCGACCGAGCTCCCCCTCGATCGTCTCCCGCTTGGTGATCTTGGTTAGCTCATCTCCCTCGTGCGCGGTCTTGAGCACGTCCCAAACTTCCTTGGCGCTCTTTAATCCTTGAACCTTGTTGTACTCCTCTCTACTTAGAGAGGCGAGGAGTATAGTTGTGGCTTGGGAGTTGAAGTGCTTGATTTGGGCCACTTCGTCCTCATCATAATCTTCATCCCCTACGGATGGCACCTATACACCAAACTCAATGACATCCCATATACTTTTGTGGAGTGAGGTTAGATGAAATCGCATCAAATCACTCCACCTAGCATAATCTTCACCATCAAACGTTGGTGGTTTGCCTAATGGGACGGAAAGTAAAGGCGTATGTTTAGGAATGCGAGGATAGCGTAGGCGGATCTTACTAAACTTCTTGCGCTCATGGCGCTTAGAAGTGACGGACGGCGTGTCGGAGCCGGAGGTGGATGGCGATGAGGTGTCGGTCTCGTAGTAGACCACCTTCCTCATCTTCTTCTTCTTGTCACCGCTCCGACGCGACTTGTGTGAAGGGGATTCTTTTTCCTTCCCCTTCCCTTTGTTGTAGGACTCTCCCGATGGAGCCTTCCCGTGGCTTGTAGCGGGCTTCTCGCCGGTCACCATATCCTTCTTGGCGTGATCTCCCGACATCACTTCGAGCGGTTAGGCTCTAATGAAGCACCGGGCTCCGATACCAATTGAAAGTTGCCTAGAGGGGGTGAATAGGGCGAATCTGAAATTTACAAACTTAATCACAACTACAAGCCGGGTTAGCGTTAGAAATATAATCGAGTCCGAGAGAGAGGGTGCAAAACAAATCGTAAGCGAATAAAGAGTGTGACAGGCGGATTTGTTTTACCGAGGTTCAGTTCTTGCAAACCTACTCCCCGTTGAGGTGGTCACAAAGACCGGGTCTCTTTCAACCCTTTCCCTCTCTCAAACGGTCCCTCGGATCGAGTGAGCTTTTCTTCTCAATCAATTGGAACACAAAGTTCCCACAAGGACCACCACACGATTGGTGTCTCTTTCCTCAATTACAAGTGAGTTTGATCTCAAGAAAGAATGAGAAAGAAAGCAATCCAAGCGCAAGAGCTCAAAAGAACACAACAAATCTCTCTCACTAATCTCTAAAGCCTTGTGTGGAATTGGGAGAGGATTTGATCACTTGAGTGTGTCTAGAATTGAATGCTAGAGCTCTTGTAAGTAGTTGGAAGGTGGAAAACTTGGATGACTTGAATGTGGGGTGGTTGGGGGTATTTATAACCCCAACCACCAAACTAGCCGTTTGGAGGAGGCTGCTGTCGCATGGCGCACCGGACAGTCCGGTGAGCCACCGGACACTGTTCGGTGCTCCAGCCACGTCACCTGGTCGTTGGGTTCCGACCGTTGGAGCTCTGTCTTGTGGGCCCGCCTGGCTATCCGGTGGCGCACCGGACAAGTCCTGTAGACTGTCCGGTGTGCCACCCGCGCGTGCACTGTCCTCTGCGCGCACAGGCGCGCATTTAATGCGTTGCAGTCAACCGTTGTGCGCGAAGTAGTCGTTGCTCCGCTGGCTCACCAGACAGTATGGTGTGCACCGGACATGTCCGGTGAATTATAGCGGAGCGAATTCCCGAAGCTTGCGAGTTCAGAGTCGCTCTCCCCTGGGACACCGGACAGTCCGGTGAATTATAGCGAAGCACCTCTGAGAATTCCCGAAGGTGAAGAGTTCATCTTGGAGTCCCCTGGTGCACCGGACACTGTCCGGTGGTGCACCGGACAGTCCGGTGCGCCAGACCAGGGTGCCTTCGGTTATCCCTTGCTCTCTTTGTTTGAACCATTTTCTTGGTCCTTTTATTGGCTTATTGTGAACCTTTGGCATCTGTAGAACTTATAGACTAGAGCAAACTAGTTAGTCCAATTATTTGTGTTGGGCAATTCAACCACCAAAATCAAATAGGAAATAGGTGTAAGCCTAATTCCCTTTCAATATGCTAAGTTGGGACCAAGGAAAGTTGGTTGTAAAAGATGTTGGTGCCTACAGAAAGATAAAAGTTATGACAAAAGTGTGTGGGTACCTAAAGCTATCACTAACACTCAAGGACCCAATTCAATTTGGGTACCTAAAGGCATAACATAAACTTGTTTTGCAGGTATACTCCTCCGGTGGGTCAAGTTGGGTGCTTGAGAGTGGATGTACAAATCATATGACCGGAGAGAGGAACATGTTTCAATCTTTGCAACTAACCCAAGAGTCACAGGAAATTGTGTTTGGGGATAGTGGCAATGGTGAGGTGATTGGTATTGGTAACATTCCTATTTCTGAACATCAATCACCCTCAAATGTTCTACTTATTGATTCTTTGGGCTGCAATCTATTATCCGTTTCACAATTATGTGAAATGGGTTTTGATTGTATGTTCACAAATGTGATTGTGAAAATCCTTGGAAGGGAGGATTCCTTTGTTGCTTATATAAGCCAGTTGATAAGCAAGCTCTACCTTGTTGATTTTAGAACAAGTAGAGTGTCATCCGATACCTGTCTAGTGGCAAAATCCGACGAGGGTTGGCTTTGGCATCGTCGGCTACCCATGTTGGTATGAGGAACTTGGCCAAACTTCAAAAGGATGGACACAATGTTGGACTAGACAATGTTGTATTTGAGAAAGACAAAGTTTGTGGGGCATGTCAAGCAAGAAAGCAACATGGCGCTCCACATCATCCAAAGAATGTGATCACCACTAAGAGGCCATTGGAGCTTCTACACATGGACCTCTTCAAATCGGTGGCTTATATAAGCATTGGCGGTAACAAATATGGATTAGTAATTGTTGATAATTTTTCTCGCTTCACATGTGTTTTCTTTTTGAGTGATAAAGGTGAAACTCAAGAGATCCTTAAGAAGTTCATAATGCGAGCTCAAAATGAGTTTGATCTGAAGATCAAGAAGGTGAGAAGTGACAATGGGACCGAATTCAAGAACACAGATGTCGAAGAGTTCTTGAGCGAAGAAAGGATCAAGCATGAGTTTTCGGTTCCCAGCACTCCACAACAAAATGGTGTTGTGGAGATAAAGAACCAAACTCTCATTGAGGCCGCAAGAACTATGCTAGATGAGTACAAGACACCGGACAACTACTGGACGGAGGCAGTCAACACCGCAAGCCATGCAATCAACCGCCTTTACCTTCATAAGGTCTACAAGAAGACTACTTATGAACTTCTCGCCGCTAACAAACCCAAAGGTGACTACTTTCTAGTTTTTGGTTGTAGATGCTTTCTTCATAATAAGAAAGCCAAGAGCTCAAAGTTTGCTCCTAAAGTGGCCGAGGGTTTCTTGCTTTGTTATGCATCAAATACGCATGGATACCATGATTTCAACAATTCCACCGGTCTTGTTTAAATAGCGGTAGATGTGATATTTGATGAATCTAATGGCTCACAAGGGCATGTCTCTAGTGATGTTGTAGAAATTGAGGAACTACCTTATGAGGCCATCAAGAAGCTTGCATTTGGTGAAGTAAAGCCTCAAGAAAAATAAGATGACGAAGGAAGGATTTGGATGACTAATGAGGTTTTAGATGTGATTGTAATGGTGGAGAGTGATCAATCCTCCACTCAAGCAAATCAATCTACCTCATGTCACCCAACTCAAGAAGTCGTCCAACCACAAGACATGCTATGTATGGTAGAAGATGAAGAAGTGATGGATGGTGGAGTTCCTCTTGAACAAGAAGATGATGAGCCAATTCAACATCAACATTTGGTGCCTCATCCTCGAGTTCATCAAAGTATCCAAAGGGACCATCCATTGGATAACATTCTTAGTAGCATTAGGAGAGAGGTAACAACTTGATCTTGTTTAGCAATTTTTTGTGAATTTTACTCGTTTATCTCCTCTCTTGAGCCACTTAAGGTAGAAGAAGCACTGGGTGATCCGGATTGGGTAGTAGCAATGCAAGAGGAACTCAACACTTCACACGGAATGAAGTCTGGTCCTTGGTGGAAAGTGAAAGTCGCCTAGAGGGGGGGGGGTGAATAGGGCAAATCTGAAATTTATAAACTTAAACACAACTACAAGCCGGGTTAGCGTTAGAAATAGAAACGAGTCCGAGAGAGAGGGCGCAAAACAAATCGTGAGCGAATAAAGAGCGAGACACGATGATTTGTTTTACCGAGGTTCGGTTCTTTCAAACCTACTCCCCGTTGAGGTGGTCACAAAGACCGGGTCTCTTTCAACCCTTTCCCTCTCTCAAACGGTCACTTAGACCGAGTGAGCTTCTCTTCTCAATCAAACGGAACACGAAGTTCATGCAAGGACCACCACACAATTGGTGTCTCTTGCCTCGATTACAAATGAGTTTGATCACAAGAAGAATGAGAAAGAAAGAAGCGATCCAAGCGCAAGAGCTCAAATGAACACGACAAATCACTCTCTCTAATCACTAAAGCTTTGTGTGGAGTTGGGAGAGGATTTGATCTCTTTGGTGTGTCTTGTATTGAATGCTAGCTCTTGTAAGGTGTAGAAGAGTGGAAAACTTGGATGACTTGAATGTGGGGGTGGTTGGGGTATTTATAGCCCCAACCACCAAACTTGACCGTTGGTGGAGGCTGCTGTCGACGGGCGCACCGGACAGTCCGGTGCGCCACCGGACACTGTCCGATGCGTCAACCACGTCACCTGGCTGTTGGGTTCCGACCGTTGGAGCTCTGACTTGTGGGCCCGCCTGGCTGTCCGGTGGTGCACCGGATAGGCCCTGTAGGCTGTCCGGTGTGCCACCCGCGCGTGCTCTGTCCTCTGCGCGCGCAGGCGCGCATTTAATGTGTTGCAGTCGACCGTTGCGCGCGAAGTAGCTGTTGCTGCGCTGGCACACCGGACAGTCCAGTGAATTATAGCAGAGCACCCTCTGTCTTTTCCCGAAGGTGAAGAGTTGAGCCTTGAGTGCCCTGGTGCACCGGACACTGTCCGGTGGCACACCAGACAGTCCGGTGCGCCAGACCAGGGTGCCTTTCGGGTTGTCTTTTGCTCTCTTGTTTGAACCCTTTTCTTGGTCTTTTTATTGGCTTATTGTGAACCTTTGGCACCTGTAGAACTTACAGACTAGAGCAAACTAGTTAGTCCAATTATTTGTGTTGGGCAATTCAACCACCCAAATCAATTAGGAAATAGGTGTAAGCCTAATTCCCTTTCAATCTCCCCCTTTTTGGTGATTGATGCCAACACAAACCAAAGCAAATATAGAAGTGCATAATTGAACTAGTTTACATAATGTAAGTGCAAAGGTTACTTAGAATTGAGCCAATAGAAATTCTCATAGGATATGCATGGATTGTTTCTTTACTTTAACATTTTGGACCACGCTTGCACCACATGTTTTGTTTTTGCAAATTCTTTTGTAAATTCTTTTCAAAGTCCTTTGCAAATAGTCAAAGGTAAATGAATAAGATTTTGAGAAGCATTTTCAAGATTTGAAATTTTCTCCCCCTGTTTCAAATGCTTTTCCTTTGACTAAAACAAAACTCCCCTCAATGAAATCATCCTCTTAGTGTTCAAGAGGGTTTTAAGATATCAATTTTGAAAATACTACTTTCTCCCCCTTTTTGAACACAATAAGATACCAATTTGAAAATCATTAGTTTGAAAATTAGGTGGTGGTGGTGCGGTCCTTTTGCTTTGGGCTAATACTTTCTCCCCCTTTGGCATGAATCGCCAAAAATGGATACTTTGAGTGAAATATAAGCCATTTTAACTACTTTCTCCTCCTTTGGAAAACAAAATATGAGTGAAGATTATACCAAAGTTGGAGAGTTGCTCGGAGCGACGGCGAAGGATGAGTTATGAAGTGGAGTGGAAGCCTTTGTCTTCGCCGAAGACTCCAATTCCCTTTCAATACACCTATGACTTGGTTTGAAATATACTTGAAAACACATTAGTCATAGCATATGAAAGAGACATGATCAAAGGTATACTTATGAGCTATGTATGCAAGACATCAAAAGAAATTCCTAGAATCAAGAATATTTAGCTCATGCCTAAGTTTGTTAAAAGATTGTTCATCTAGTGGCTTGGTAAAGATATCGGCTAATTGTTCCTTAGTGTTAATATATGAAATCTCGATATCCCCCTTTTGTTGGTGATTCCTTAGAAAATGATACCGAATGGCTATGTGTTTAGTGCGGCTATGCTCAACGGGATTATCCGCCATGCGGATTGCACTCTCATTATCACATAGAAGACTAACTTTGGTTAATTTGTAACCATAGTCCCTAAGGGTTTGCCTCATCCAAAGCAATTGCGCGCAACAATGTCCTGCGGCAATATACTCGGCTTCGGCGGTAGAAAGAGCTACAGAATTTTGCTTCTTTGAAGCCCAAGACACCAAGGATCTTCCCAAGAACTGGCAAGTCCCCGATGTGCTCTTTATATTAATTTTACACCCCGCCCAATCGGCATCCGAGTAACCAATTAAATCAAATATGGATCCCCTAGGATACCAAAGCCCAAACTTAGGAGTATGAACTAAATATCTCAAGATTCGTTTTATGGCCGTAAGGTGAGCTTCCTTAGGGTCGGCTTGGAATCTTGCACACATGCATACGGAAAGCATAATATCCGGTCGAGATGCACATAAGTAGAGTAAAGAGCCTATCATTGACCGGTATACCTTTTGATCGACGGATTTACCTCCCGTGTCGAGGTCGAGATGCCCATTGGTTCCCATGGGTGTCTTGATGGGCTTGGCATCCTTCATCCCAAACTTGTTTAGAATGTCTTGAATATACTTCGTTTGGCTAATGAAGGTGCCCTCTTGGAGTTGTGAAAGGCGCCTAGAGGGGGGGTGAATAGGGCGAATCTGAAATTTACAAACTTAATCAAAACTACAAGCCGGGTTAGCGTTAGAAATATAATCGAGTCCGAGAGAGAGGGTGCAAAACAAATCGCAAGCGAATAAAGAGTGTGACACGCGGATTTGTTTTACCGAGGTTCGGTTCTTGCAAACCTACTCCCCATTGAGGTGGTCACAAAGACCGGGTCTCTTTCAACCCTTTCCCTCTCTCAAACGGTCCCTCGGACCGAGTGAGCTTCTCTTCTCAATCAAACGAGAACAAACTTCCCCGCAAGGATCACCACACAATTGGTGTCTCTTGCCTTGGTTACAATTGAGTTGTTCGCAAGAAAGAATGAAAGAAGGAAGCAATCCAAGCGCAAGAGCTCAAAAGAACACAACAAATCTCTCTCACTAATCACTAAAGCCTTGTGTGGAATTGGGAGAGGATTTGATCACTTTGGTGTGTCTAGTATTGAATGCTTAGCTCTTGTAAGTAGTTGGAAGGTGGAAAACTTGGATGACTTGAATGTGGGGGTGGTTGGGGTATTTATAGCCCCAACCACCAAACTTGATCGTTGGTGGAGGCTGCTGTCGACGGGCGCAACGGACTGTCCGGTGCGCCACTGGACACGGTCCGGTGCGCCAGCCACGTCACCAGGCCATTGGGTTCCGACCGTTGGAGCTCTGTCTTGTGGGCCCGCCTGGCTGTCCGGTGGAACACCGGACAGGCCCTGTAGCCTGTCTCGTGTGCCACCCGCGCGTGCACTGCACCTCTGCGCGCGCAGACACGCATTTAATGCGTTGCAGTCGACCGTTGCGTGAAGTAGTCGTTGCTCCGCTGTCACACCGGACAGTCCGGTGTGCACCGGACACTGTCCGGTGAATTATAGCGGAGTGGATTCCCGAAGCTGGCGAGTTCAGAGTTGCTCTTCCTTGGGGCACCAGACACTGTCCGGTGGTGCACCGGACAGTCCGGTGAATTATAGCGGAGCCCTCTGAAAATTCCCGAAGGTGAAGAGTTGGGTGTGGAGTTCCCTGGTGCACCGGACACTGTTCGGTGCACCAGACCAGGGCACACTTCGGTTGTCCCTTGCTCACTTTGTTCGAACCCATTCTTGGTCTTTTTATTGACTTATTGTGAACCTTTGGCACCTGTAGAACTTATAGTCTAGAGCAAACTAGTTAGTCCAATTATTTGTGTTGGGTAATTCAACCACCAAAATCAATTAGGAAATAGGTGTAAGCCTAATCCCTTTCAATCTCCCCCTTTTTGGTGATTGATGCCAACACAAACCAAAGCAAGTATAGAAGTGCATAATTGAACTAGTTTGCATAATGTTAGTGCAAAGGTTACTTAGACTTGAGCCAATACAAATACTTATAAGATACGCATGGATTGTTTCTTTATTTTTAACATTTTGGACCACGCTTGCACCACATGTTTTGTTTTTGCAAATTCTTTTGTAAATTCTTTTCAAAGTTCTTTTGCAAATAGTCAAAGGTAAATGAATAAGATTCTGCGAAGCATTTTCAAGATTTGAAATTTTCTCCCCCTGTTTCAAATGCTTTTCCTTTGACTAAACAAAACTCCCCCTTAATAAAATCATCCTCTTAGTGTTCAAGAGGGTTTTAAGATACTAAATTTTTGAAGGTACTATTTTCTTCCCCTTTTGAACACAATAAGATACCAATTTGAAAAAACTCTTTTTAAAATAAGGTGGTGGTGCGGTCGGTCCTTTTGCTTTGGGCTAATACTTTCTCCCCCTTTGGCATGAATCGCCAAAAACTGATACTTTGAGTGAAATATAAGCCCTTTTTAACTACTTGTCTCCCCTTTGGCAAATAAAACATGAGTGAAGATTATACCAAAGACAGAGAGTTGCTCGAAGCGACGGCGAAGGATGAGTTATCGAGTGGAGTGGAAGCCTTTGACTTCGCCGAAGACTCCAATTCTCTTTCAATACACCTATGACTTGGTTTGAAATTCACTTGAAAACACATTAATCATAGCATATAGAAGAGACATGATCAAAGGTATATATAATGAGCTATGTATGCAAGACATCAAAAGAAATTCCTAGAATCAAGAATATTTAGCTCATGCCTAAGTTTGTTAAAAGTTTGTTCATCTAGTGGCTTGGTAAAGATATCAGCCAATTGTTCTTTAGTGTTAATGTAAGCAATCTCGATATCTCCCTTTTGTTGGTGATCCCTTAAGAAGTGATACCGAATGGCTATGTGTTTAGTGCGGCTATGTTCAACGGGATTATCCGCCATGCGGATTGCACTCTCATTATCACATTGTTGGGGACTTATTCTCAAATGCTATGAATTAAGAACAAGGCAACATAAAATGTTAAATATCAAAGCCCTTCGTCCTTCGAAGCATTATTTCCCTTTGGATATAATGGATTTCGGACGAAGGTTATGAAGGTCACACCTTCATAATCATAATAAAAGATAAGAGAAATTTATACACAAAAACAAGAAAAATAACATGATTACTTTGAACATTATTATTAATTTATTTCTATTTATTTTACTTATATAAACAACAACAAATTACAAATGTACCTTCGGCTTGAAGGAGAATAAGGGTACAAGCGTGATGCTAATGCTAAGTCAGCGTGAACAGTACGGGAGTACTGTTCATCTATTTATAGGCACGGGACGCAGCCCGTGTAAAATTACATTAATGCCCTTTACTTTTATCAATAACTCTATGGTAATTCTTTGAGGTCTAATTTGGCTTTTCATCTTTAAGTCGGTTTCCCCTTTCTGCTGCCATGTCGAAGCTCTTCTGCACATAGCTTCATGATCGTTTCATCCTTCGTCATGATCGTCTTCCGTTTCAGTCAAGCTTCGTCTTAACCATGCTCTTGTATACCCGCAACCTGATTCCGAAGATACCTGCTCGCATACTTGGAAAACATTGTCAAATCATGTTTTTGAGGACCTTCGGAAGCCGAAAGCCCCCAACAGTAGCCCCTCGCAATATTAATTTGCTGGAATGATAAATTCATATTGCGACATGGACGAAGGCCTTAAGCCGAAGGTCCGAAAAAACATCTTCTCTTTGCTAGAATAGCAACAGTCTTTGACAAGCGGGACCCTCCAGTTTTCAACGCACTAGGTGTATAAATAAGAGCTCATCACGAGTTTATTTGGCACGCTCTCTTGCCAACTACTTTTACTCACCCAACTTTTAGCCTGCGCGCAACAACACTTGCTTGGCTTTTAGATTTTTAAGCTTCGGGTTCGAGAGCACTTTCTCAGCGTTTGCAAGGATGTCTGAAGATAAAAAAGCTGTTGGTGATTCGAAGCTAAGTCTTTCTGAGGAGATGCATCTGGGCTTTCTTCAATCAATGTCGAAGACTAATACAGAGAAGATTACTAAAGAAATTTTGGAGGGTTTATCTGAAGATACCGGCGACAGTGACAGTTATGATGTGGATAGCGGTGGTGAAGACTCCGAAGATCGACCTTAGCGACCAAGCCATGCGGTTTTTGGTAAATCAAGTATTAAAGAAAATCATCTTGTCAATATGAGGGGCAGATATTTCCGGGACTTGTCCGTTGTGAGGGCTGATGAAGGAGAGAAGACTTGTTCGACTCCTGAGGAGAATGAAGTCGTGGTATTCCGAAGCTTCTTGAAAGCTGGACTACGATTTCCCTTAAGCAGTTTTGTTGTAGAAATACTAAAGATATTTGAAATCTACCTTCACCAACTTACCCCCGAAGCAATCATAAGGATGAATATCTTTGTGTGGGCCGTGAGAAGCCAAGGTTTGGAACCTAATGCGAAAAGTTTCTGCAACATACATGAATTGTTGTACGAGACAAAACCTTGGGGTAAAGAACAGTATCACAACAATTTTGGCTGCTACAGCTTCGGCTCCCGGTCTGGGTCAAGCTGCCCCGTGCCTACCTTTCAAAAGAGGTGGCCCGGCGACTGGATGACGGAATGGTTTTACGTGAAGAATGACTTGAAATCACGGGAAGATATAAAAAGGATCATTATGCGTCCCAACTGGCAACGCTTCGGCCTACGGAGGCCGAAGGTGGAAATGAATGAAGCAGCCGAAGAATGCCAGAGAGCCTTTGGTGTTGTTTGCTCTTTTATTGGGACAAGAGATTTGGTCCAAGAACACATTGCCTTCAGAGTATGGCCACTTGTGGAAAATGGGAAATGCCGAAGGAAACCATTAAAGAAACTGACGAAGGTGGACTAGTCAGGCTGAAATACACATTTAAATATGGAGATAAATTCGTTGAGCCGGATGATGACTGGTTAAAAAGTATTGAGGCCATCAGTGATGAATTGCTTGGCGTATACTCAAAGGCCGAAGATACTGCATTATCAGCGGCCTTCGGAGGCCGAAAGAGGAAGAGGCTCAATCGAGTATTTGATGCAATTGGGTTTGTCTACCCCGACTACCGCTATCCAGCGCGGGGTGAAAAAAGAAAGAATACATCTTCGGCGAAGGAAACTACTATAGCCGCTCCTAGCGAGCCGGTGCCGAAGAGGAGAAGGGTAAAAGTTCTCACACACCGGCCACGTTATATTGAACCGGCCACAGTGCCTGCATTTGTCGGTGGGACTCCTTCGGCCACTTAAGCTAAAGAGATAGCTCCCCTGCCAAATATTGAAGTGCTAGCCGAAGTGCCAGTGACTAAAAAAATAGAAGAAACGAGGGCTGAAGAAGTAAAGACATCAGAAGTCTTGAGTCCTTCGGCAAAAACTGAGGCAACAAAAAGCCATAAGGGTCCAGCAGTGACCCTAAAAGAAAAAGGATGGTTAATGTGCTAGATGTTTTAGAGACAATCAAATCTTCAAGCACAACTCCAAAGAAAATTGCTAAAACTTCCGAAGTGCACACAAAAACCTTTGACGCCGAAGCTTCAAAGCTAGGGATGGCAGCGGGTCGGGTTGTGTTCGGGTACGGTAATACCCGACCCGATATTGTACCCGATCTTTTAACAACTATCCATACCCACCAAACCAATCGGGCGAGAAATTGTACCCGTACCCGTATCCACCGGGTACCCGTCGGGTATCGGGTATCCAGTGGATACGTTATGGTAGAATACATAACAGGATATAAATTGATAAGCAACGTCACATATTCATAGTTTATGGTAGTTAGATAGTTCATGAACAACAGGCACATAACAACATGTAAAATTGATAAGCAAAGCAACAGCTTCACACAACTTCACATAACGTAGCTCACTTGACGGAGCTGGGGCAGAGCCGGTGACGCGACGTCGAGCTCGAATCCTGGTGTGGGAATCTTGGGCCGTTGGGCGGCTGAGCATGAGCCACTGCTCCAGCGCGACGTCGAGCACCGCTCAGGCCGGCGCAGATTTGGGTTAGTGCGACATGTGGGGATTGACCATGGGGATCGGGCATGTGGGGATAGGGTCAGGGGGGGTTTTGGGCTTCGACGGTTGATTGCTTGATGGGCTCATTCAGTGTTCTAATTTCTAAACATAGGCCATATACTAGGTGAACTGGTATTTCGGGTATCCACTGGATACCCACGGGTAAAATATGGTATTCGTACCCTACCCGATATATTTCGGGTACCCGACCCGACAAGACCCACGGGTGAATTTCTCTACCCGTATCCATGTCCATCGGGTACGAAAACCGCGGGTATCCATACCCACGGGTCCATTTGCCATCCCTATTCAAAGCCACAGTCTGAAACTGAAGCCGGGCCTTCAGAGCCCGCCAAGGTGAAATCCTTGGAAGCTGAAAAAACAGAAATGGCGGAACAAATTTTGAGTGAAGAAACTGGCACTGCTGCCCCCGAAGCATCTTCCAAAGTACATGATTATATTATACGACATGCTTCGGGGAAGAAATTATCTGAAGAAGAGATTTTTGAAGCTAATCACTATGCCCGAGAACTGAAGTATCCGAAAGGGGCCTTAGTATTCAACGACACAGATGAAGATGACTTCTTATACTGCCTCCCAGACAACAAAGAATTATCTGTCTGCCGGGAGATGGCTAGAAGTATGGGGTTCCCGAAGCTTGAAGCTGGGCTCTGCGCTATGACGAAGGACGATCTTGCGGATAGCCTTGCATATAATAGTCTGAAGGTATGAGAATTGTATATTTGGAAATTTGTAATTTTTGAATCATTCTTTTATTCTTATACTAATTCTTTTTTCATATAGGGTTTAATACTGAGCAACGCTTTGAGAGCGCAAAAGAATGCCGAAGACGAGAGCTATAATATTGCTTTCAACAACCTACAAACAGAGGTTATTAAGCTGAGAAACGAAGCTTTGGAAAAAGATAAAATTCTGCTTACACTGGTGGATAAAATAAAGGAAGACGAAGCTACCTCTAAGGCTCAAGCTGAAGCCCAAAAACGCGAAATTCAGGATCTTCGGAAACAGCTGGCCAGAGCTAAAGAAGAACGTATACTTGAAGAAACAAAACGAGAACTTAGTGATCAATGGGCAGATCATTTGGAAATAAATATTGAAGAGCTTCGTGCATCCAAGAGAAGGTGCTATGACAAATCCATAGAGTGTGTTAAGAAGATAAAATCCAGCTTCGCCAGCGTTGGCGCATTCTCTAGCGAAGAAAATTTCACAAGGGGGGAATCCGGAAGGCCCGATTGAATGGATCAGTCACGAAGCTGAGGCCTTCGAAGAAATCTTGAATAGCCGCGGAGACATATGTGCTTTTTCAGGCGCCAGGGGAATTGCTACTGTTTTGGAAAGAAAAGGCTGTGATCATGTGAAATTTTTAGCGGAGTCCGAAACTGCCTTGTCTTCCGAAGATATAAAAGACCCCTCGGCCGAAGCAAGCCTGGTTGGTGGAAAATTTTTCACCGACATCTGGGACAATGGCGGCCGATAAATGGCCCAAGAAAATCATTCAAAAAAGCTAAAAAGGCATCCATGATGCTAGGAAGGTAGCAGAGGCTGCTGAGAAAAGCGCAGAGCCCAAAGGGCAAATAGGTATTAATTAGTGATAACTGACTCTTCATTGTAACTTTTTGATTTCGAACTTGTTCATGGTTTGTAATAGTAATATGTCCATATCTTCTCTTCCCTCAGAACCTGCTGAACTATCACCAGGCCCCCACACGAAGGGGGATGACGAAATTAAACAAATGGCCGAAGCTATCATGGATAGAGTTGTTGGTCAGCTTCTAAATAAAGCTGCAGAAGTAGTCTTAAAGGAAGATTAAATGCTGTTGTAAAAACATTTAGATTGTAATGCTTGCTGGGTATCATGTGTAATATTGTGTAACTTTGGATATAGCATTTTAGCTGTTTATAATTCTATTTTTGACGATGCATGAAACATCATATACGTACCATTTTTTAGCCTTCGGCGAAAAAACACCTTCCCTTCTTTTCATGCTTCGTAAAAATCAATGATCAATCCTTGTAAAATCAATAATCAATAAGTCCTTCCATTTCAGAGTTTGACGATGGTATAACTTTTCAACGACTATTTTTTGTGCCTTGTCACTATTTCTTCAAAACAATCTTCGAATACCAATATCGAGACCCCCCTTCTTGCGGTGTTGATGCACTATGATGTATGATGTTATGCTATGCAAATGATGTAATGCTGTGCAAAATGATATTTGCCGAAGGTTGACATTAATTTTTCTCTGTAAGCCTCCCTTAGGAGCTTCTTCGCCTTTTACTTCAGCGGAATCAGCGTTTATTAAGCCTCCCTTAGGAGCTTCTTCGCCTTTTACTTTCAGCGGAATCAACGTTTATTTTTCACTGTAAGCCTCCCTTAGGAGCTTCTTCGCCTTTTACTTTCAGCGGAATCAGCGCTTATTTTTTGCTGTAGGCTCAGAAAACTTGCACTGCGCTCCCTTAGGAACGACTTTTTGCTGCTTCGAAAAAATTGCGTTGCGTTCCTTAGAACAAATTTTTGATAATTCGAAGGTCCTCCTTGCCATCATAAATTCTCATGCTTCGGCAACTTAGGCCTATGGAGAAGATATATTTTTATTATGGTAAAAAGCGAAACTATTACAAGAAATTGAAAGACGATAAAAGACATTTAGACTCCATAATTGTTCCTTATTAAAAAGAAAATAATACTGAATCTGAAAATGCGAAAAGCTGCCGTCGAGGTAGGATATTTTCAGTAAATGTGCTTCGACTCTGGCACAGTGCTATTGACTGTGCGAGCTTTGGACTCCTCTCTGAAGTCCCGCTGAAGGTGAGTGTGCTGACTCCCTTCTGGCTGCTGACCTCGTTGTGTTGGTGGTGGCGGCGGAGGCTGTTGCCAAGATGCTTGGGGTGGGCTTGCCGAAGCAACAGAAGCTGTAGAGTGATTGCCTACATATTCTAGAATGTAAGGCGAATGGTACGAAGCAGTATGCAAGACATGCTTTGGCTGACTCTGTTGTGCCGCAGCTTCTGCTATCTCCTTTTGCTTCTGGATGGTAACATGGCACATCCTGGTGGTATGGCCCTTGTCTTCACCACAGAATAGGCAGTAGATTTTTCTCGGCTGATCCCCAAATCTTCCCCCGAAGCCCCTGGCGCCTCTGCCCCTTGGCGCTGGCGGCCGAAAAGAGCTTTGCTGCTGCCCCGAAGCTTGCGAGGAATATTGTGGCCTTTGCTGTTGGCTCCCTCTATCATCATTCTGAGAGGAGTTATGAATTGACCTGACGTGCCTCGGATGAAATCTTCCTCCGAAGCCCCTGGTCATTTCAGAGAACCTGAATGCCTCCTCCCTTCTTTGGCGGAAGTCATTGTCAGCTCGGATATACTCGTCCATCTTCTGAAGCAGCTTCTCCAAAGTTTGTGGTGGCTTCCTGGCAAAGTATTGCGCTGAAGGTCCCGGCCGAAGTCCCTTAATCGTGGCCTCAATGACAATTTCATTGGGCACTGTTGGCGCCTGTGCCCTTAGACGCAGAAACCTTCGGACATACGCCTAAAGGTATTCTTCGTGGTCCTGGGTACACTGGAATAAAGCTTGAGCAGTAACTGGCTTCGTCTGAAACCCTTGGAAGTTGGTTATCAACATATCCTTCAGCTTCTGCCATGAGGTGATTGTCCCTGGCCGAAGAGAGGAGTACTAGGTTTGAGCGACACTCTTGACGGCCATGACAAAGGACTTTGCCATAACTGCAGTATTGCCACCATACGAAGATATGGTTGCTTCATAGCTCATCAAGAATTGCTTCGGGTCTGAATGACCGTCGTACATGGGGAGCTGGGGCGGCTTGTAAGACTGAGGCCATGGTGTAGCCTGCAATTCTGTTGATAGAGGAGAAGCATCATCAAAAGCAAAATTTTCATGATGGAAATCTTCATACCAGTCGTCCTCATTGTAGAAGCCCTCCTGATGAAGCTCTCTGCGCGGAGGCCTTCGGTTCTGGTCATCCTGAGCAAGATGACGAACCTCTTCCGAAGCTTCATCTATCTGCCTCTGAAGGTCAGCTAGATGAGCCATCTTCTCCTTCTTTCGTTGCACCTGTTGATGGAGCATCTCCAGGTTTTGGATTTCCTGGTCCAAGTCGTCCTCCGGAGGCGTTGGACTGGTGGCCTTCCTCTTCTGGCTTCGGGCCTCCCTAAGAGAAAGGACGTCCTGATTGGGGTCCAGCGGCTGTAGAGTGGCAGCCCCTGTCGCTGATGCTTTTTTCGGCGGCATGACGAAGGTGATGCTTGCCGAAGATGTTCAAAGCTCAAGAAATGGAAGTGAGTTCAACGGAGGTGGGCGCCAATGTTGGGGACTTGTTCTCAAATGCTATGAATTAAGAACAAGGCAACATAAAATGCTAAATATCAAAGCCCTTCGTCCTTCGAAGCATTATTTCCCTTTGGATATAATGGATTTCGGACGAAGGTTATGAAGGTCACACCTTCATAATCATAATAAAAGATAAGAGAAATTTATACACAAAAACACGAAAAATAACATGATTACTTTGAACATTATTATTAATTTATTTCTATTTATTTTACTTATATAAACAACAACAAATTACAAATGTACCTTCGGCTTGAAGGAAAATAAGGGTACAAGCGTGATGCTAATGCCAAGTCAGCGTGAACAGTACGGGAGTACAGTTCATCTATTTATAGGCACGGGACGTAGCCCGTGTAAAATTACATTAATGTCCTTTACTTTTATCAATAACTCTATGGTAATTCTTCGAGGTCTAATTTGGCTTTTCATCTTTAAGTCGGTTTCCCCTTTCTGCTGTCATGCCGAAGCTCTTCTGCACATAGCTTCATGATCGTTTCATCCTTTGTCATGATCATCTTCCATTTCAGTCAAGCTTCGTCTTAACCATGCTCTTGTATACCCGCAACCTGATTCCGAAGATACCTGCTCGCATACTTGGAAAACATTGTCAAATCATGTTTTTGTGGACCTTCGGAAGCCGAAGGCCCCCAACACACATAGAAGAGGAACTTTGGTTAATTTGTAACCATAGTCCCTAAGGGTTTGCCTCATCCAAAGTAGTTGCGCGCAACAATGACCTGCGGCAATGTACTCGGCTTTGGCGGTAGAAAGAGCTACAAAATTTTGCTTCTTTGAAGCCCAAGACACCAAGGATCTTCCCAAGAACTGGCAAGTCCCCGATGTGCTCTTTCTATTAATTTTACACCCCGCCCAATCGGCATCCGAATAACCAATTAAATCAAATGTGGATCCCCGAGGGTACCAAAGCCCAAACTTAGGAGTATAAACTAAATATCTCAAGATTCGTTTTACGGCCGTAAGGTGAGCTTCCTTAGGGTCTGCTTGGAATCTTGCACACATGCATACGGAAAGCATAATATCCGGTCGAGATGCACATAAGTAGAGTAAAGAACCTATCATCGACCGGTATACCTTTTGATCTACGGATTTACCTCCCGTGTCGAGGTCGAGATGCCCATTGGTTCCCATGGGTGTCTTGATGGGCTTGGCATCCTTCATCCCAAACTTGTTTAGAATGTCTTGAATGTACTTCGTTTGGCTAATGAAGGTGCCCTCTTGAAGTTGCTTCACTTGAAATCCCAAGAAGTACTTCAACTCCCCCATCATCGACATCTCGATTTTTTGTGTCATGATCCTACTAAATTCGTCACATGTAGATTCGTTAGTAGACCCAAATATAATATCATCAACATAATTTTGGCATACAAACAAATCTTTGTCAAGAGTTTTAGTAAATAAAGTAGGATCGGCCTTTCCGACTTTGAAGCCGTTAGTGATAAGAAAATCTCTTAGGCATTCATACCATGCTCTTGGGGCTTGCTTGAGCCCATAAAGCACCTTAGAGAGTTTGTAAACATGGTTAGGGTACTCACTATTTTCAAAGCCGGGAGGTTGCTCAACATAGACCTCTTCCTTGATTGGTCCATTGAGGAAGGCACTTTTCACGTCCATTTGGTAAAGCTTAAAGCCATGGTAAGTAGCATAGGCAAGTAATATGCGAATTGACTCAAGCCTAGCTACGGGTGCATAGGTTTCACCGAAATCCAAACCTTCGACTTGTGAGTATCCCTTGGCCACAAGTTGGGCTTTGTTCCTTGTCACCACACCATGCTCATCTTGCTTGTTGCGGAACACCCACTTGGTTCCTATAACATTTTGATTAGGACGTGGAACCAAATGTCATACCTCGTTCCTTGTAAAATTGTTGAGCTCCTCTTGCATTGCCACCACCCAATCCGAATCTTGTAGTGCTTCCTCTACCCTGTGTGGCTCAATAGAGGAAACAAAAGAGTAATATTCACAAAAATGAGCAACACGAGATCGAGTGGTTACCCCCTTATGAATGTCGCCGAGAATGGTGTCGACGGGGTGATCTCGTTGGATTGCTTGGTGGACTCTTGGGTGTGGCGGTCTTGGTTCTTCATCCTCCTTGTCTTGATCATGTGCATCTCCCCCTTGATCATGAAAGGGAAATGTGCCCTTGGGCCATTTCTAAGTGTTTTGGTGATTTAGTGTCCAACACAAGTGCCTAAGTGTAAAATGGTGAACAAAGTACAAATCAAGGATAAAGGTATGTTTCTCAGACTTAGTACATTGTTTTAGAGACTAATGTATTGTGTCTAAGTGCTGGAAACAGGAAAAATCGAATTGGAAAAGAGATGGCCTAGTTCAGCCAAAGTCTGCTCAGTCTAGGAGCACCGGACTGTCCGGTGGTGCACCGGACAGTGTCCGGTGCGCCAGGCTGGCTCGAGCGAACTGGCCGCTCTCGGGAATTCACCGGCGACGTACGACTATAATTCACCGGACTGTCCGGTGTGCACCGGACTGTCCGGTGAGCCAACGGTCGGCCGGGCCAACGGTCGGCCGCGCAATCTGCGTGGGACACGTGGCCAAGCCAACGGCTAGAAGGGGGCACCGGACTGTCCGGTATGCACCGGACATGTCCGGTGCGCCAACGGCTCTCTGGCTGCCAACGGTCGATTGCGCCATTTTTGGAAGGAAATCGGGCACCGGACAGTGTTCGGTGTGCACCGGACTGTCCGGTGCGCCAGTCGACAGAAGGCAAGATCAGCCTTCCCAGATTGCTCTCAACGGCTCCTAGCTGCCTTGGGGCTATAAAAGGGACCCCTAGGCGCTTGGAGGAGAACACCAAGCATTCCTACAACATTCCTAAGCACCAAGACATCGATTCCGCGCCTTTGATTCTTTGCGATAGCAATTAGAGCTCTAGTTGAGTAGTGAACTCTTTGAGTTGTGTTGTGAGCTCTCGTTGCAACTTGTGTGTGTGGTGTCGCTGTGATTTGTTGTCTTGGTTGTGTTGCTAATCCCTCCCTTGCTCCGTGCTTCTTTGTGAATTTCAAGTGTAAGGGTGAGAGGCTCCAAGTTGTGGAGATTCCTCGCAAACGGGATTGAGAAAAAGCAAGCAAAACACCGTGGTATTCAAGTGGGTCTTTGGACCGCTTGAGAGGGGTTGATTGCAACCCTCGTCCGTTGGGACGCCACAACATGGAGTAGGCAAGCGTTGGTCTTGGCTGAACCACGGGATAACCACCGTGCCATCTCTGTGATTGATTTCTTGTGGTTATTGTGTTTTGACTCCTCTCTAGCCACTTGGCAATTATTGTGCTAACGATTAACCAAGTTTTTGTGGCTTAAGTTTTTAAGTTTCTCAGGATCACCTATTCACCCCCCCTCTAGGTGCTCTCAATTGGTATCAGAACCGTTCTCTTCAAGAAGGGACTAATCGCCCGAAGAGATGGATCCTAAGGGAAAGGGGATGGTGGTCAACAACGAGAAGGAGTCTATCTTCAACGAGCCGAAGGATGACAAATCTACCGACTCGGGCTCGGGCCACAAGTGCAAAGACGGGAAGAAGAAGAAGACAAGGCGCATCAAGGAGATCGTCTACTACGACAGCGATGAATCTTCCTCTTCCCAAAAGGATGAAGACGACTACGAGAAAAAGAAAACGGTCAATTCGAACTTTTCTTTTGATTACTCTCGTATTCCTCAAAGTACAAATGCTCATTTATTATCTATTCCACTTGGTAAACCTCCTCATTTTGATGGAGAGGACTACAGATTTTGGAGTCACAAAATGCGTAGTCATTTGTTCTCTCTCCATCCGAGCATATGGGAGATAGTTGAGAATGGAATGCATTTTGATAGTAATGATAGTCCCATATTCATTAATGAGCAAATTCATAAGAATGCACAAGCTACTACTGTTCTTCTAGCTTCATTGTGCAGGGATGAATATCACAAAGTGAGTGGCTTGGATAACGCCAAGCAGATCTGGGACACCCTCAAGATTTCACATGAGGGGAACGACGTCACCTTGCTCACCAAGATGGAGTTGGTGGAGGCGAGCTTGGACGATTCGCAATGATAAGGGGCGAGGAGCCGACACAAACATACAACCGGCTCAAGACCCTTATCAACAAAATAAGGAGCTACGGAAGCACGTGATGGACGGACCACGACGTCGTCCGATTGATGCTAAGGTCCTTTACCGTTCTTGATCCTCATTTGGTGAATAACATTCGTGAGAATCCCAGGTACACCAAAATGTCGCCCGAAGAAGTCCTTGGAAAATTCGTAAGCGGGCGAATGATGATCAAGGAAGCGAGGTACGTGGACGACGCTCTAAACGGTCAAATCAATGAGCCTCAACCCGTTGCTCTCAAGGCAACAAGGAGCAAGGAGGCGTTACCCAGCAAGGTAGCACAAATTGAGGCCGCCGGACTTAATGATGAAGAAATGGCCCTCATCATCAAGAGATTCAAGACGGCGCTTAAGGGTCGCAAGGGACAGCCAAGCAAGACCAAAACCAAGGGGAAGCGCTCATGCTTCAAATGCGGTAAGATTGGCCACTTTATTGCTAACTGTCCCGATAATGAAAGTGACCAGGAATATGGGAGCAAGAGGGAAAAGAAGAAAAATTACAAGAAGGCCAAGGGCGAGGCACATCTAGGAAAGGAGTGGGACTCGGATTGCTCCTCCTCCAACTCCAACAATGAAGGACTCGCCGCCACCGCCTTCAACAAGTCATCCCTCTTCCCCATCGAGCGTCACACATGCCTTATGGCAAGGGAGAAGAAGGTATGTAGTCAAAACTCTACTTATGCTTCTTCAAGTGAGGACGAATCTAGTGATGAGGATGAAATAGATTATTCATGTTTATTTAAGGGCCTAGATAGAACCAAGGTAGATAAAATTAATGAATTAATTGATGCCTTGAATGATAAGAATAGGCTTTTAGAAAAACAAGAAGATTTGTTGTATGAAGAACATGACAAATTTGTAGAAGCACAAAAATCTCATGCTTTAGAAGTTAAAAGAAATGAAATGCTTTCTTGTGAATTATCTTCTTGCCATGAGACGATTTCTAGCTTAAGGAGCATTAATGATGATTTGAATGCTAAGATAGAAATAGCTAGTAAATCAACAACTTGTGTAGAAAATGTTGTTATTTGCAATAGATGTAAAGACTTTGATATTGATGCTTGTAGTGAACACATAGCTTCTATTGCAAAGTTAAATGATGAAATGGCTAGTCTTAATGCCCAACTTAAGACTAGCAAAAGTGAATTTGACAAATTAAAATTTGCAAGGGATGCCTACACAATTGGTAGACACCCCTCAATTAAGGATGGTCTTGGCTTCAAGAGGGAAGTCAAGAACTTAACAAGCCATAAGGCTTCCATCTCCACAAAGGAGAAAGGGAAGGCCCCTATGGCAAGTAATGCTAAAAAGAACCATGCCTTCATGTACCATGATAGAAAATTTTCTAGAAATGTTCATGATGATAGGAGTTGTAATGCTTTTGACTCTCATGCCATGTTTGCTTCTAGTTCTTCCTATATGCATGGTAGAAATATGTTTAGAAGAAATGTTGTTCATCATATGCCTAGGAGAAATGTAGTCAATACTCCTAGGAAAGTTAATGAACCCTCTACAATTTATCATGCCTGTGATGCTTCATTTGCAATTTGTAGAAAGGATAGAAAGGTGATTGCTAGGAAATTAGGGGCAAAATGCAAGGGAGATAAAACTTGCATTTGGGTCCCTAAGACAATTGTGACTAACCTTGTAGGACCCAACAAGAGTTGGGTACCTAAGTCCCAAGCCTAAATTTGCCTTGCAGGTTTATGCATCCGGGGGTTCAAGCTGGATTATCGACAGCGGATGCACAAACCATATGACGGGGGAGAAGAAGATGTTCACCTCCTATGTCAAGAATAAGGATTCCTAAGATTCAATAATTTTCGGTGATGGGAACCAAGGCAAGGTAAAAGGGTTAGGTAAAATTGCAATCTCAAATGAGCACTCTATTTCTAATGTGTTTTTAGTTGAGTCTCTGGGATATAATTTACTATCTGTTAGTCAATTATGCAATATGGGATACAATTGTTTATTCACAAATATAGATGTGTCTGTCTTTAGGAGAAGTGATGGTTCACTAGCTTTTAAGGGTGTATTAGACGGCAAACTTTACTTAGTTGATTTTGCAAAAGAAGAGGCCGATCTAGATGCATGCTTAATTGCTAAGACTAGCATGGGCTGGCTATGGCATCGCCGCTTAGCACATGTAGGGATGAAGAACCTTCACAAGCTTCTAAAGGGAGAACACGTGATAGGATTAACTAATGTGCAATTCGAAAAAGATAGACCTTGTGCAGCTTGTCAGGCAGGTAAACAAGTGGGAGGAGCACATCACAGCAAGAATGTGATGACCACATCAAGACCCCTGGAGCTGCTACATATGGACCTCTTCGGACCCGTCGCCTATCTAAGCATAGGAGGAAGTAAGTATGGTCTAGTTATTGTTGATGACTTTTCCCGCTTCACTTGGGTGTTCTTTTTGCAGGATAAGTCTGAAACCCAAGGGACCCTCAAGCGCTTCCTCAGGAGAGCTCAAAATGAGTTTGAGCTCAAGGTGAAGAAGATAAGGAGCGACAACGGGTCCGAATTCAAGAATCTTCAAGTAGAGGAGTTTCTTGAGGAGGAGGGGATCAAGCACGAGTTCTCCGCTCCCTACACACCACAGCAAAACGGTGTGGTAGAGAGGAAGAACAGGACGCTAATCGATATGGCGAGGACAATGCTTGGAGAGTTCAAGACCCCCGAGCGTTTTTGGTCGGAAGCCGTGAATACGGCTTGCCACGCCATCAACCGGGTCTACCTTCACCGCCTCCTCAAGAAGACGTCGTATGAGCTTCTAACCGGTAACAAACCCAATGTATCTTACTTTCGTGTATTTGGGAGCAAATGCTACATTCTAGTGAAGAAGGGTAGAAATTCTAAGTTTGCTCCCAAAGTTGTAGAAGGGTTTTTGTTAGGTTATGATTCAAATACAAAGGCGTATAGGGTCTTTAACAAATCATCGGGATTGGTTGAAGTCTCTAGCGACGTTGTATTTGATGAGACTAATGGCTCTCCAAGAGAGCAAGTTGTTGATCTTGATGATGTAGATGAAGAAAACGTTCCAACGACTGCGATACGCACCATGACGATTGGAGATGTACGGCCTCGGGAACAATTAGAGCAAGATCAACCGTCTTCCTCAACTATGGTGCATCCCCCAACCCAAGATGACGAACAGGTACCTCAAGTGGAGGCGCATGATCAAGGGGGAGCACAAGATGTTCAAGTTGAAGAGGAAGAAGCACCTCAGGCACCTCCAACCCAAGTTCGAGCGACGATCCAAAGGGATCATCCCGTCGACCAGATATTAGGTGATATTAGCAAGGGAGTAACTACTCGTTCAAGATTAGTTAATTTTTGTGAGCATTACTCCTTTGTCTCTTCTATTGAGCCTTTTAGGGTAGAAGAGGCCTTGCTAGATCCGGACTGGGTGTTGGCCATGCAGGAGGAACTCAACAACTTCAAGCGCAATGAAGTTTGGACACTGGTGCCTCGTCCCAAGCAAAATGTTGTGGGAACCAAGTGGGTGTTCCGCAACAAACAGGACGAGCACGGGGTGGTGACGAGGAACAAGGCTCGACTTGTGGCAAAAGGTTATGCCCAAGTCGCAGGTTTGGACTTTGAGGAGACGTTTGCTCCTGTGGCTAGGCTAGAATCAATTCGTATCTTGCTAGCATATGCCGCTCACCATTCTTTCAGGTTGTACCAAATGGATGTGAAGAGCGCTTTCCTCAATGGGCCAATCAAGGAGGAGGTGTACGTAGAGCAACCCCCTAGCTTCGAGGATGAACGGTACCCCGACCATGTGTGTAAACTCTCTAAGGCGCTCTATGGACTTAAGCAAGCCCCAAGAGCATGGTATGAATGCCTTAGAGACTTTCTAATTGCTAATGCTTTCAAGGTTGGGAAAGCCGATCCAACTCTTTTTACTAAGACTTGTGATGGTGATCTTTTTGTGTGCCAAATTTATGTCGACGACATAATATTTGGTTCTACTAATAAAAAGTCTTGTGAAGAGTTTAGCAGGGTGATGACGCAGAAATTCGAGATGTCGATGATGGGCGAGTTGAACTACTTCCTTGGGTTCCAATTGAAGCAACTCAAGGACGGCACCTTCATCTCCCAAACGAAGTACACGCAAGACTTGCTAAAGCGGTTTGGGATGAAGGACGCCAAGCCCGCAAAGACTCCGATGGGGACCGACGGACACACCGACCTCAACAAAGGAGGTAAGTCCATTGATCAAAAGGCATACCGGTCAATGATAGGGTCTTTACTTTATTTATGTGCTAGTAGACCGGATATTATGCTTAGCGTATGCATGTGTGCTAGATTTCAATCCGATCCTAAGGAGTGTCACTTAGTGGCAGTGAAGCGAATCCTTAGATATTTAGTTGCTACGCCTTGCTTCGGGATCTGGTATCCAAAGGGGTCTACCTTTGACTTAATCGGATATTCAGATTCCGACTATGCTGGATGTAAGGTCGATAGAAAGAGTACATCAGGGACGTGCCAATTCTTAGGAAGGTCCCTGGTGTCATGGAACTCTAAGAAACAAACTTCCGTTGCCCTATCCACCGCTGAGGCCGAGTACGTTGCCACAAGACAGTGTTGCGCGCAACTACTTTGGATGAGGCAAACCCTCAGGGACTTTGGCTACAATCTGAGCAAAGTCCCACTCCTATGTGATAATGAGAGTGCTATCTGCATGGCGGAAAATCCTGTTGAACACAGCCGCACAAAGCACATAGACATCCGACATCACTTTTTGAGAGACCACCAGCAAAAGGGAGATATCGAAGTGTTTCATGTTAGCACCAAGAACCAGCTAGCCGATATCTTTACCAAGCCTCTAGATGAGAAGACCTTTTGCAGGTTGCGTAGTGAGCTAAATGTCTTAGATTCGCGGAACCTGGATTGATTTCTAGCATACATGTGTTTATGCCTTTGATCATGTTCCTTTTGCATATTGTTGCTTAATAATGGTGCTCAAGTTGTACAAACACTCCCTGGACCTCACAAGTCCGTTGCAAAGTGATGCACATGTTTAGGGGGAGCTGTGCTACAACTTGACCCTTTGAGACTAACCATGTGCTTGAGTTTGCTTGTTTTAGTCTCAAAGGAGGTTTGAAAGGGAAAAGGTGGACTTGGACCATGAAAGACTTCCACTGCACACCGATGAGAGGGTAACTTATTCCAAGTTCATCTCATGTACTCTTATTGCCTTTATATTCTTATTGAAGATTTTGGTGAGACAATGGGGTTCTCAGGCCAAGATTGATCCCGTTTTGGTGCTTGATGCCAAAGGGGGAGAAAATAAAGGCCAAAGTGATAAATGGATCAGCTACCACTTGAGAGATTTTGAAAATAGTAGAATAGAGCTTTTGGTTTGTCAAAACTCTTTTATTGTCTCTCTTGTCAAAAGTTGGCTTCTTGTGGGGAGAAGTGTTGATTATGGGAAAAAGGGGAGTTTTTGAAATCTTGAATCAATTTCTCTTGGAATGACTCTCTTTATGTCTTAACATGTGTGTTTGACTTAGAGATAGAAATTTGAGTTTGATTTGCAAAAACAAACCAAGTGGTGGCAAAGAATGATCCATATATGCCAAATTTGATTCAAAACAAATTTGAGTTTTCATTTGCAGTGATATTGCACTTGTTCTAGTTGCTTTATGTTGTGTTGGCATAAATCACCAAAAAGGGGGAGATTGAAAGGGAAATGTGCCCTTGGGCCATTTCTAAATGTTTTGGTGATTTAGTGTCCAACACAAGTGCCTAAGTGTAAAATGGTGAACAAAGTACAAATCAAGGATAAAGGTATGTTTCTCAGACTTAGTACATTGTTTTAGAGACTAATGTATTGTGTCTAAGTGCTGGAAACAGGAAAAATCGAATTGGAAAAGAGATGGCCTAGTTCAGCCAAAGTCTGCTCAGTCTGGGAGCACCGGACTGTCCGGTGGTGCACCAGACAGTGTCCGGTGCGCCAGGCTGGCTCGAGCGAACTGGCCGCTCTCGGGAATTCACCGGCGACGTACGACTATAATTCACCGGACTGTCCGGTGTGCACCGGACTGTCCGGTGAGCCAACGGTCGGCCGGGCCAACGGTCGGCCGCGCAATCTGCGTGGGACACGTGGCCAAGCCAACGGCTAGAAGGGGGCACCGGACTGTCCGGTGTGCACCGGACATGTCCGGTGCGCCAACGGCTCTCTGGCTGCCAACGGTCGATTGCGCCATTTTTGGAAGGAAATCGGGCACCGGACAGTGTCCGGTGTGCACCGGACTGTCTGGTGCGCCAGTCGACAGAAGGCAAGATCAGCCTTCCCAGATTGCTCTCAACGGCTCCTAGCTGCCTTGGGGCTATAAAAGGGACCCCTAGGCGCATGGAGGAGAACACCAAGCATTCCTACAACATTCCTAAGCACCAAGACATCGATTCCGCGCCTTTGATTCTTTGCGATAGCAATTAGAGCTCTAGTTGAGTAGTGAACTCTTTGAGTTGTGTTGTGAGCTCTCGTTGCGACTTGTGTGCGTGGTGTCGCTGCGATTTGTTGTCTTGGTTGTGTTGCTAATCCCTCCCTTGCTCCGTGCTTCTTTGTGAATTTCAAGTGTAAGGGCGAGAGGCTCCAAGTTGTGGAGATTCCTCGCAAACGGGATTGAGAAAATGCAAGCAAAACACCGTGGTATTCAAGTGGGTCTTTGGACCGCTTGAGAGGGGTTGATTGCAACCCTCGTCCGTTGGGACGCCACAACGTGGAGTAGGCAAGCGTTGGTCTTGGCCGAACCACGGGATAACCACCGTGCCATCTTTGTGATTGATTTCTTGTGGTTATTGTGTTTTGACTCCTCTCTAGCCACTTGGCAATTATTGTGCTAACGATTAACCAAGTTTTTGTGGCTTAAGTTTTTAAGTTTCTCAGGATCACCTATTCACCCCCCCCCCCCATCTAGGTGCTCTCAGATCATTGCCGTCATCTTGAGGTGGCTCATCTTTTTGATCTTCTCCTTCATCAACTTGAGCCTCATCCTCATTTTGAGTTGGTGGAGATACTTGCGTGGAGGAGGATGGCTGATCTTGTGCACTTGGAGGCTCTTCGGATTCCTTAGGACACACATCCCCAATGGACATGTTCCTTAGCGTGATGCACGGAGCCTCTTCATCACCTATCTCATCAAGATCAACTTGCTCTACTTGAGAGCCGTTAGTCTCATCAAACACAATGTCATAAGAAACTTCAACTAGTCCTGAGGACTTGTTAAAGACTCTATATGCCCTTGTGTTTGAATCATATCCTAGTAAAAAGCGTTCTATAGTCTTAGGAGCAAATTTAGATTTTCTACCTCTTTTAACAAGAATAAAGCATTTGCTACCAAAGACTCTAAAATATGATATATTAGGCTTTTTACCGGTTAGGAGTTCGTATGATGTCTTCTTGAGGATTCCGTGTAGATACAACCGGTTGATGGCGTAGCAGGCGGTGTTGACCGCTTCGGCCCAAAACCGATCCGAAGTTTTGTACTCATCAAGCATGGTTCTTGCCATGTCCAATAGAGTTCTATTCTTCCTCTCCGCTACACCATTTTGTTGTGGGGTGTAGGGAGAAGAGAACTCATGCTTGATGCCCTCCTCCTCAAAGAAGCCTTCGATTTATGAGTTCTTGAACTCCGTCCCGTTGTCGCTTCTAATTTTCTTGATCCTTAAGCCGAACTCATTTTGAGCCCGTCTCAAGAATCCCTTTAAGGTCTCTTGGGTATGAGATTTTTCCTGCAAAAAGAACACCCAAGTGAAGCGAGAATAATCATCCACTATAACTAGACAGTACTTACTCCCGCCGATGCTTATGTAAGCAATCGGGCCGAATAGGTCCATGTGTAGGAGCTCTAGTGGCATGTCAGTCGTCATGATGTTCTTATGTGGATGATGAACACCAACTTGCTTCCCTGCCTGACATGCGCTACAAATCATGTCTTTCTCAAAATGAACATTTGTTAGTCCCAAAATGTGTTCTCCCTTTAGAAGTTTGTGAAGATTCTTCATTCCAACATGTGCTAGTCGGTGATGCCAGAGCCAGCCCATGTTAGTCTTAGCAATTAAGCAAGTGTCGAGTTCAGCTCTATCAAAATCTACTAAGTATAGCTGACCCTCTAACACTCCCTTAAATGCTATTGAATCATCACTCCTTCTAAAGACAGTAACACCTACATCTGTGAAAAGACAGTTGTAGCCCATTTTGTATAATTGAGATACGGAAAGCAAATTGTAATCTAAAGAATCTACAAGAAAAACATTGGAAATGGAATGGTCAGGTGATATAGCAATTTTACCCAATCCTTTGACCAAACCTTGGTTACCATCCCCGAATGTGATAGCTCGTTGGGGATCTTGGTTTTTCTCGTAGGAGGAGAACATCTTCTTCTCCCATGTCATGTGGTTTGTGCACCCGCTATCGATGATCCAACTTGAGCCCCCGGATGCATAAACCTACAAAACAAGTTTAGTTCTTGACTTTAGGTACCCAAATGGTTTTGGGTCCTTTGGCATTAGACACAAGAACTTTGGGTACCCAAACACAAGTTTTTGATCCCTTGTGTTTGCCCCCAACATACTTGGCAACTACTTTGCCGGATTTGTTAGTTAAAACATAAGATGCATCAAAAGTTTTAAATGAAATGTTATGATCATTTGATGCACTAGGAGTTTTCTTCTTAGGCAATTTAGCATGGGTTGATTGCCTAGAGCTAGATGTCTCACCCTTATACATAAAAGCATGATTAGGGCCAGAGTGAGACTTCCTAGAGTGAATTCTCCTAATTTTGCTCTCGGGATAACCGGCAGGGTACAAAATGTAACCCTCGTTATCCTGATGCATGGGAGCCTTGCCCTTAACAAAATTAGACAATCTTTTAGGAGGGGCATTAAGTTTGACATTGTCTCCCCTTTGGAAGCCAATGCCATCTTTGATGCGAGGGCGTCTCCCTCTATAGAGCATGCTTCTAGAAAATTTAAATTTTTCATTTTCTAAGTCATGCTCGGCAATTTTAGCATCTAATTTTGCTATATGATCATTTTGTTGTTTAATTAAAGCCATGTGATCATGAATAGCATCAATGTTAACATCTCTACATCTAGTGCAAATAGTATGTTCAACGGTAGATGTAGAGGGTTTGCAAGATTTTAATTCTACAACCTTAGCATGTAATATATCATTTTTACTTCTAATGTCGGAAATGGAAGCATTGCAAACATCTAATTCTTTAGCCTTAGCAAGCAATTTTTCATTTTCATTTCTAAGACTAGCAAGAGAAATGTTCAATTCTTCAATCTTAGCAAGCAAATCAACATTATCATTTCTAAGATTTGGAATTGAAACATCACACACATTTGAATCAACCTTAGCTAACAAATTAGCATTCTCATTTCTAAGGTTGTCAATAGTCTCATGGCAAGTGCTTAGCTCACTAGATAGTTTTCACATTTTTCTACTTCTAGAGCGTAAGCATTTTTAACCTTAACATGCTTTTTGTTTTCTTTGATTAGGAAGTCCTCTTGGGTATCCAAGAGTTCATCCTTCTCATGGATGGCACTAATTAATTCATTTAACTTTTCTTTTTGTTGCATATTTAGGTTGGCAAAAAGGGTACGCAAATTATCCTCCTCATCACTAGCATTATCATCACTAGAGGACTCATATTTAGTGGAGGATTTGGATTTAACCTTCTTCTTTTGCCGTCTTTTGCCATGAGGCACTTGTGGCCGACGTTGGGGAAGAGGAGTCCCTTGTTGATGGCGATGTTGGCGGCGTCTTCGTCGGAGGAGGAGTCGGTGGAGCTCTCGTCGGAGTCCCACTCCCGGCAAACATGGGCATCGCCACCCTTCTTCTTGTAGTACCTCTTCTTCTCCTTTCTTCTCCCCTTCTTGTCGTTGCCCCTGTCACTGTCACTAGAGATAGGACATTTTGCTATAAAGTGACCGGGCTTACCACACTTGTAGCAAACTTTCTTGGAGCGGGATTTGTAGTCCTTCCCCCTCCTTTGCTTGAGGATTTGGCGAAAGCTCTTGATGACGAGCGCCATCTCCTCATTGTCGAGCTTTGAGGCGTCGATTGGTTGTCTACTTAATGTAGACTCCTCCTTCTTTTCCTCCGTCGCCTTGAATGCGACCGGTTGTGCTTCGGACGTGGAGGGGCCATCAAGCTCGTTGATCTTCTTTGAGCCTTTGATCATCAATTCAAAGCTCACAAAATTCCCTATTACCTCCTCGGGAGACATTAGTGTCTATCTAGGATTTCCTCGATATAATTGAACTTGTGTAGGGTTAAGAAAAACGAGGGATCTTAGAATAACCTTGACCATTTCATGGTCATCCCATTTCTTGCTCCCGAGGTTGCGCACTTGGTTCACCAAGGTTTTGAGCCGGTTGTACATGTCTTGTGGCTCCTCCCCTTGGCGAAGTCGGAAGCGACCGAGCTCCCCCTCGATCGTTTCCCGCTTAGTGATTTTGGTCACCTCGTCTCCTTCGTGCGCGGTCTTTAGCGTGTCCCAAATCTCCTTAGCACTTTTCAACCCTTGCACCTTATTATACTCCTCTCGACTTAGAGAGGCGAGGAGTATAGTTGAGGCTTGGGAGTTGAAGTGTTGGATTTGGGCCACTTCGTCCTCATCATAATCTTCATCCCCTATGGATGGTACATGTACACCAAACTCAACAGCATCCCATATACTTTTGTGGAGTGAGGTTAGATGAAATCGCATTAAATCACTCCACCTAGCATAATCTTCACCATAAAACGTTGGTGGTTTGCCTAATGGGACGGAAAGTAAAGGCGTATGTTTAGGAATGCGAGGATAGCGTAAGGGGATCTTACTAAACTTCTTGCACTCATGGCGCTTAGAAGTGACAGACGGCGTGTCGGAGCCGGAGGTGGATGGCGATGAGGTGTCGGTCTCGTAGTAGACCACCTTCCTCATCTTCTTTTTCTTGTTACCGCTCCGACGCGACTTATGTGAAGGGGATTCCTTTTCCTTCCCCTTCCCTTTGTTGTAGGACTCTCCCGATGGAGCCTTCCCGTGGCTTGTAGCGGGCTTCTCGCCGGTCACCATTTCCTTCTTGGTGTGATCTCCCGACATCACTTCGAGCGGTTAGGCTCTAATGAAGCACCACGCTCCGATACCAATTGAACGTCGCCTAGAGGGGGGGTGAATAGGGCGAATCTGAAATTTACAAACTTAATCACAACTACAAGCCGGGTTAGCGTTAGAAATATAATCGAGTCCGAGAGAGAGGGTGCAAAACAAATCTCAAGCGAATAAAGAGTGTGACACGCGGATTTGTTTTACCGAGGTTCGGTTCTTGCAAACCTACTCCCCGTTGAGGTGGTCACAAAGACCGGGTCTCTTTCAACCCTTTCCCTCTCTCAAACGGTCCCTCGGACCGAGTGAGCTTCTCTTCTCAATCAAACGGGAACAAACTTCCCCGCAAGGACCACCACACAATTGGTGTCTCTTGCCTTGGTTACAATTGAGTTGTTCGCAAGAAAGAATGAAAGAAGGAAGCAATCCAAGCGCAAGAGCTCAAAAGAACACAACAAATCTCTCTCACTAATCACTAAAGCCTTGTGTGGAATTGGGAGAGGATTTGATCACTTTGGTGTGTCTAGTATTGAATGCTTAGCTCTTGTAAGTAGTTGGAAGGTGGAAAACTTGGATGACTTGAATGTGGGGGTGGTTGGGGTATTTATAGCCCCAACCACCAAACTTGACCGTTGGTGGAGGCTGCTGTCGACGGTGTGCCACCGGACACTGTCCGGTGCGCCAGCCACGTCACCAGGCCGTTGGGTTCCGACCGTTGGAGCTCTGTCTTGTGGGCCCGCCTGGCTGTCCGGTGGTACACCGGACAGGCCCTGTAGCCTGTCTCGTGTGCCACCCGCGCGTGCACTGCACCTCTGCGCGCGTAGACGCGCATTTAATGCGTTGCAGTCGACCGTTGCGTGAAGTAGTCGTTGCTTCGCTGTCACACCGGACAGTCCGGTGTGCACCGGACACTGTCCGGTGAATTATAGCGGAGTGGATTCCCGAAGCTGGCGAGTTTAGAGTTGCTCTTCCTTGGGGCACCGGACACTGTCCGGTGGTGCACCGGACAGTCCGATGAATTATAGCGGAGCCCTCTGAAAATTCCTGAAGGTGAAGAGTTGGGCGTCGAGTTCCCTGGTGCACCGGACACTGTCCGGTGGCACACCGGACAGTCCGGTGCGCCAGACCAGGGCACACTTCGGTTGTCCCTTGCTCACTTTGTTCGAACCCATTCTTGGTCTTTTTATTGAATTATTGTGAACCTTTGGCACCTGTAGAACTTATAGTCTAGAGCAAACTAGTTAGTCTAATTATTTGTGTTGGGTAATTCAACCACCAAAATCAATTAGGAAATAGGTGTAAGCCTAATTCCCTTTCAAGTTGCTTCACTTGAAATCCCAAGAAGTACTTCAATTGCCCCATCATAGACATCTCGAATTTTTGTGTCATGATCCTACTAAATTCCTCACATATGTAGATTCGTTAGTAGACCCAAATATAATATCATCAATATAAATTTGGCATACAAACAAATCATTGTCAAGAGTTTTAGTGAATAGAGTAGGATCGGCCTTTCCGACTTTGAAGCCATTAGTGATAAGAAAATCTCTTAGGCATTCATACCATGCTCTTGGGGCTTGCTTGAGCCCATAAAGCGCCTTAGAGAGTTTATAAACATAGTTGGGGTACTCACTATCTTCAAAGCCGGGAGGTTGCTCAACATAGACCTCCTCCTTGATTGGTCCATTGAGGAAGGCACTTTTCACGTCCATTTGATAAAGCTTAAAGCCATGGTAAGTAGCATAGGCAAGTAATATGCGAATTGATTCTAGCCTAGCTACGGGTGCATAGGTTTCACCGAAATCCAAACCTTCGACTTGTGAATATCCTTTGGCCACAAGTCGGGCTTTGTTCCTTGTCACCACACCATGCTCGTCTTGCTTGTTGCGGAAGACCCACTTGGTTCCTACAACATTTTGGTTAGGACGTGGAACTAAATGCCATACCTCGTTCCTAGTGAAGTTGTTGAGCTCCTCTTGCATCGCCACCACCCAATCCGAAACTTGTAGTGCTTCCTCTACCCCCCTTATGAATGTCGCCGAGGATGGTGTCGATGGGGTGATCTCGTTGTATTGCTTGGTGGACTCTTGGGTGTGGCGGCCTCGGTTCTTCATCCTCCTTGTCTTGATCATTTGCATCTCCCCCTTGATCATTGTCGTCATCTTGAGGTGGCTCATCTCTTTGATCTTCTCCTTCATCAACTTGAGCCTCATCCTCATTTTGAGTTGGTGGAGATGCTTGAGTGGAGGAGGATGGTTGATCTTGTGCATTTGGAGGCTCTTCGGATTCCTTAGGACACACGTCCCCAATGGACATGTTCCTTAGGGCGATGCACGGAGCCTCTTCATCACCTATCTCATCAAGATCAACTTGCTCTACTTGAGAGCCGTTAGTCTCATCAAACACAACGTCACAAGAAACTTCAACTTGTCCAGAGGACTTGTTAAAGACTCTATATGCCCTTGTGTTTGAATCATATCCTAGTAAAAAGCCTTCTACAGTCTTGGGAGCAAATTTTGATTTTCTACCTCTTTTTACAAGAATAAAACATTTGATACCAAAGACTCTAAAATATGAAATATTGGGCTTTTTACTGGTTAGGAGTTCGTATGATGTCTTCTTGAGGATTCGGTGTAGATACAACCGGTTGATGGCGTAGCAGGCGGTGTTGACTGCCTCGGCCCAAACCGATTCAAAGTCTTGTATTCATCAAGCATGGTTCTTGCCATGTCCAATAGAGTTCTATTCTTCCTCTCCACTACACCATTTTGTTGTGGCGTGTAGGGAGAAGAGAACTCATGCTTGATTCCCTCCTCCTCAAGGAAGCCTTCAATTTGAGAGTTCTTGAACTCCGTCCCGTTGTCGCTTATAATTTTCTTGATCCTTAAGCCGAACTCGTTTTGAGCCCATCTCAAGAATCCCTTTAATGTCTCTTGGGTATGAGATTTTTCCTGCAAAAAGAACACCCAAGTGAAGCGAGAATAGTCATCCACAATAACTAAACAGTACTTACTCCCGCCGATGCTTATGTAAGCAATCGGGCCGAATAGGTCCATGTGAAGGAGCTCGAGTGGCCTGTCAGTCGTCATGATGTTCTTATGTGGATGATGAACACCAACTTGCTTCTCTGCCTGACATGCGCTACAGATCCTGTCTTTCTCAAAATGAATATTTGTTAGTCCCAAAATGTGTTCTCCCTTTAGAAGTTTGTGAAGATTCTTCATTCCAACATGTGCTAGTCGGCGATGCCAGAGCCAGCCCATGTTAGTCTTAGCAATTAAGCAAGTGTCGAGTTCAGCTCTATCAAAATCTACCAAGTATAGCTGACCCTCTAACACTCCCTTAAATGCTATTGAATCATCACTCCTTCTAAAGACAGTAACACCTACATCTGTGAAAAGACAGTTGTAGCCCATTTTGCATAATTGAGATACGGAAAGCAAATTGTAGTCTAAAGAATCTACAAGAAAAACATTGGAAATGGAATGGTTAGAAGATATAGCAATTTTACCCAATCCTTTGACCAAACCTTGATTTCCATCCCCGAATATGATTGCTTGCTGGGGATCTTGGTTTTTCTCATAGGAGGAGAACATCTTCTTCTCCCCTGTCATGTGGTTTGTGCACCCGCTATCAATGATCCAACTTGAGCCCCCGAATGCATAAACCTACAAAACAAGTTTAGTTCTTTGTTTTAGGTACCCAAACTGTTTTGGGTCCTTTGGCATTAGATACAACAACTTTGGGTACCCAAACACAAGTTTTTGATCCCTTGTGTTTGCCCCCAACAAACTTGGCAACTACCTTGCCGGATTTGTTAGTCAAGACATAAGATGCATCAAAAGTTTTAAATGAAATGTCATGATCATTTGATGCACTAGGAGTTTTCTTCTTAGGCAATTTAGCACGGGTTGATTGCCTAGAGTTAGATGTCTCACCCTTATACATAAAAGCATGATTAGGGCCAGAGTGAGACTTCCTAGAATGAATTCTCCTAATTTTGCTCTCAGGGTAACCGGCAGGGTACAAAATGTAACCCTCGTTATCCTGAGGCATGGGAGCCTTGCCCTTAACAAAATTAGACAATCTTTTAGGAGGGGCATTAAGTTTGACATTGTCCCCCTTTTGGAAGCCAATGCCATCCTTTATGCCAAGGCGTCTCCCACTATAGAGCATGCTTCTAGCAAATTTAAACTTTTCATTTTATAAGTCATGCTCGGCAATTTTAGCATCTAATTTTGCTATATGATCATTTTGTTGTTTGATTAAAGCCATATGATCATGAATAGCATCAATGTTAACATCTCTACATCTAGTACAAATGATAACATGCTCAGTGGTAGATGTAGAGGTTTTGCATGAATTAAGTTCAACAATCTTAGCACGCAAAATGTCATTGTTATCTCTAAGATCGGAAATGGAAGCATTGCAAACATCTAATTCTTTAGTCTTAGCAAGTAATTTTTCATTTTCAATCCTAAGGCTAGCAAGAGAGATATTCAATTCTTCAATCTTAGCAAGCAAATCAATATTATCATTTCTAAGATTGGGAATTGAAGCATCACAAACATTTGAATCAACCTTAGCATTTAAACTAGCATTTTCATTTCTAAGGTTGGTGATAATGTCATGGCAAGTGCTTAGCTCACTAGATAATTTCTCACATTTTTCTACTTCTAGAGCATAAGCATTTTTAACCTTAACATGCTTTTTGTTTTCCTTAATTAGGAAGTCCTCTTGGGAATCCAAAAGGTCATCCTTCTCATGAATAGCACTAATTAATTCATTTAATTTTTCCTTTTGTTGCATGTTGAGGTTGGCAAAGAGGGTACGCAAATTATCTTCCTCATCACTAGCATTATCATCACTAGAGGACTCATATTTAGTGGAGGATTTGGTTTTAACCTTCTTCTTTTTGCCGTCCTTTGCCATGAGGCACTTGTGGCCGACGTTGGGGAAGAGGAGTCCCTTGGTGACGGCGATGTTGGCGGCGTCCTCGTCAGAGGAGTCGGAGGAGCTCTCGTCGGAGTCCCACTCGCGGCACACATGGGCATCGCCGCCCTTCTTCTTGTAGTACCTCTTCTTTTCTCTTCTGTTGCCCTTCTTGTCATTATCCCTGTCACTGTCACTAGATAGTGGACATTTTGCAATAAAGTGACCGGGCTTACCACATTTGTAGCAAACTTTCTTGGAGCGGGGCTTGTAATCCTTCCCCCTCCTTCTTCTCCTCCGTTGCCTTGAATGCAACCGGTTGTGCTTCGGATGTGGAGGGGCCATCAAGCTCGTTGATTTTCTTTGAGCCTTTGATCATTAGCTCAAAGCTTACAAAATTCCCTATTACTTCCTCGGGAGTCATTAGTGTATATCTAGGATTACCGCGAATTAATTGAACTTGAGTAGGGTTAAGGAAAACAAGTGATCTAAGAATAACCTTAACCATCTCATGGTCATCCCATTTCTTACTCCCAAGGTTGTGCACTTGGTTCACCAAGGTCTTGAGCCGGTTGTACATTTCTTGTGGCTCCTCCCCTTGGCGAAGCCGAAAGCGACCGAGCTCCCCCTCGATTGTCTCCCGCTTGGTGATCTTGGTTATCTCGTCTCCTTCGTGTGCGGTCTTTAGTACGTCCCAAATCTCCTTAGCACTCTTCAACCCTTGCACCTTATTATACTCCTCTCGACTTAGAGAGGCGAGGAGTATAGTTGTGGCTTGTGAGTTGAAGTGTTGGATTTGGGCCACTTCGTCCTCATCATAATCATCATCCCCTACGGATGGCACCTGTACACCAAACTCAACAACATCCCATATACTTTTGTGGAGTGAGGTTAGGTGATATCGCATCATATCACTCCACCTAGCATAATCTTCACCATCAAACGTTGGTGGTTTGCCTAATGGGACGGAAAGTAAAGGCGCATGTTTAGGAATGCGATGATAGCGTAGGGGGATCTTACTAAACTTCTTGCACTCATGGCGCTTAGAAGTTACGGACGGCGTGTCGGAGCCGGATGTGGATGGCGACGAGGAGTCGGTCTCGTAGTAGACCACTTTCCTCATCTTCTTCTTCTTGTCACCACTCCGACGCGACTTGTGTGAAGGGGATTCCTTTTCCTTCCCCTTGTTGCAGGACTCTCCCGATGGAGCTTTCCCGTGGCTTGTAGCGGGCTTCTCGCCGGTCACCATCTCCTTCTTGGCGTGATCTCCCGACATCACTTCGAGCGGTTAGGCTATAATGAAGCACCGGGCTCTGATACCAATTGAAAGTCGCCTAGAGGGGGGTGAATAGGGCGAATCTGAAATTTACAAACTTAAACACAACTACAAGCCGGGTTAGCGTTAGAAATAGAAACGAGTCCGAAAGAGAGGGCGCAAAACAAATCGTGAGCGAATAAAGAGCGAGACACGATGATTTGTTTTATCGAGGTTCGGTTCTTGCAAACCTACTCCCCGTTGAGGTGGTCACAAAGACCGGGTCTCTTTCAACCCTTTCCCTCTCTCAAACGGTCACTTAGACCGAGTGAGCTTCTCTTCTCAATCAAACGGAACACGAAGTTCCCGCAAGGACCACCACACAATTGGTGTCTCTTGCCTCGATTACAAATGAGTTTGATCACAAGAAGAATGAGAAAGAAAGAAGCGATCCAAGCGCAAGAGCTCAAATGAACACGACAAATCACTCTCTCTAATCACTAAAGCTTTGTGTGGAGTTGGGAGAGGATTTGATCTCTTTGGTGTATCTTGTATTGAATGTGTCACACCCAGGTTTTAGGGACACCAAGACCCGGGCGCGAACATAATCACCAGGTGTGCTGGGACCAAGTCTCACACATATGATAAATCATGGCACAGGATCGAATGTCACATCTTTACTATATAATAGGAGTTCTATACAAAATAAATAAATAATTATATTAATAGGAGACAACGGTGCAGCAACCCAAAGTTGACTGGGAGACGACGACCTAGACCTCTCATGAACTTGCCACAGCATCCTCCAAGCGCCTCATCCTGTGGTACATGTTCTTGACCTGTGAGGGGGTGTGAGACAGCAAGAGTGAGCTCACATACGTTCATTGCTCAACAAGTTGTGGGGAATAATGTGCATGAACTCGCCAAAGGTGAGAGCTCACGTGAAGTGTAAGGCTTACCAAAGGGAATGGTTAGAGCTGAGCATTGCTTTTAAAGTTGGTCAAAATTTTATTAGCAATTACTAAGTATAAGTAAATACCAACCCAATTAAGTAATAGAACAAAAATAACAACATCACCTGCGATGCAATGCATATGACAAATTGAATTTAGTTCCATATATTAATCATGTGAGGGTCCGAGCTGCTCATGACCGTGAGCACGGCTAGTATACCAGTTTTACACTCTGCAGAGGTTGCACATCTTTACCCACAAGTCATATTACCCATCTGCCAAGGGATCACGACTTCCCAAACACCTCTACCGAGGAGGCGAGGCAGGGTAACACTACGAGGCCTTTACAAAGTTCCACTAGCTTCAGAAAACCCGCTACAGTTTATAGGAAGCTCCAATGCAGGGATCCCTCGCATGACCGCCATCGCAGCAAAATCATCCCAAGGACCTCCCTACACTGACCACTCCCCTACTGCCCTTGCCCCTTTCGGGTAAGGTAGTCTTCCACTAGCTTTCCTAATTAATCAGCCAAGGGCATCCATAAACCCTTGTGGTAGCACTGTTTTCCCGGGTGGTCGCTCCATGTTCCAATTAACATAATGATCTTATCATGAACAGTAATAATAAATAGATAATAAAAGTGTGATCATGAATATTGTATCTTCATACCCAAAACCACATAAAGCACTAGCAAGTACTACCCAAAAAGTTCAGTGGTAAACAAGGCATAAAGATAATCAAACTAGGGTAACCTATTGGGTCCCATCAAAATTAACCTATGCAGATCATTATGATTAATTATAACATGAGTGGGTAAAAAGAAGTGATCAAGGGCACAACTTGCCTGGGACTTGAGATTCCAGGTACCAGGATGATCTTCAAATGACTCGTAGCCTCGCGCTAGTCGTAGCAATACAAACAAACAGTGTATAGGCAAAATTAACATTACACCAAACATAAGAATAAACTGCGTAATAATAATCTACGCGCCGCTACGAGATCGTAGGAACGAGAATCACTAAAATCGGAGTTACGTTTAAGGAGTTATGATTTATGGAAGATCTATGTGATTAAACTATATTATACAGTATATGAGAAAATATATTCTAAATAATTAATCCAACTTTAACCTAGATCATAACTTGATTAGGGATTACCTTTTTCTCAGATTACATTTATGGAGATATTAATCCTAGGTTAATAGAGTTAATCTACTGAATAAAGTTTGAACACTATCCTAATTATAATTATATGGAATATGATATACATGATGTTGATACTGCGTAGATAATATTTTTATGAAGCTAACGCAATTCGAATGGATCAAATCAGAGTTAAAATGAGCTAAATATGAATTAAATAAGTTTCAAGATTTATTTTTATACTAAAATCCCATTTTCCTTATTAATTTCCTCCCTTTATTCTATGTATGGACTGGGAACACTATTCTGCGAAAGGTCAGGGTCTAAACTATGAAACTCAGGACCTAGATTTAATTATATTCCCACGTGAGTGGACGGCGGGTTCTATTCTAATAAGGCGAGGGGCTTATCTGCAAAATGCACAGGCCGAAGGGGTGTCGGCACACGTGAGTCGTTGGATCCCTCATCAGCGGCGGATATTAGATCGGGCTTTTATTAAAGCGGTATGAGACGGCAGCCATCAGATCAAGATCGACGGCTCCCACACACCCGCGAACCGGTATCTGATCCCGGCCACAGGATCGAGAGCAATGGTCCAGATCGAATCGTTATCCGGACACAAATCTTAATCGTCCGCCAGCGGATCTACGGATCGCATCACCCCATCTATTCTTAGCTGCTGATCACCCAATCAACGGTCAGAACCCATCTTCATCCCGATTCTCCGACCCCGATCGTGCGGCGGCACCCACTTTAGCCGCGGCGGCGATCTCGCCGACGAGGTGGTGGTCGGGCAACACAGCCCTCCCCAAGCCAGGCTGAATAGGGCTACACGTAGAGGACACAAGGAGAATGCAACGGTCCTCCCCTTACCTTCGTCCATGCCGCACAGCCACCCGGCGTCAACGCCCAGCGACTCCATCCAGGCGAGATCCAAAATCCGCGACGCCGGTGACCCCTATCTCCCGAACTGATGTTCATATGCCAGCGCACGCCAGTGTGTTTTCCCTCAAGCCACTAGCCGAGGCCAAACGACTTCATAAGTAAGTAGCGGCACTCGGATTTATCTCTCCCCGAGTGCGGCAATGGAGGCCAAGGAAATACAACCACGACACATATACCCGATGGCGGAGTCCTACCCCGAGAGCCCGGCTGAGGATCCCCTGGTCTGGCGGCGGTCGTTGCGGGAGCAGTTGAGGATTGCGTGATCTGTGAGCTGCGGAGTCCGTTGAAGGAGCTGACAGGGGGTTACGGTCGTCTTATAGGGCGAGGAACGAGTCCGGAGCGGTGAGGATTGATCGACGCTTGTTACGGAGGTGGTTAAGAGGAACGCGCGGCACTTGGTGTTCTGTTGGGCGGAGTTAGTTGGTCGCGAGCTCGGAGTTCTCCAGCCGCGCCACGGGTTGGGAGAGAATCCTGCGATTTGTTGGCGCCCGCGGCATTCACGCTGCTGTTGCGAGCAATTGGGAAGAAGATAACACTGTCAGCCGGGACCCACTGCCAGTGTCACGGCGCACTAGGAGGAGGGATGAGGCTGGGTTGTGCTGCGGCAGGAGAAGCAGGCGCACGGTAGAGAAGTTGGGCCGAGAGGGAGAAGAGAGTGGGCCGGCCAAGGGAGGAAACAGCCCATGCGCAAGTTTCTTTATTTTTTTCTATTTCCATTTCTATTTCCTATTTTCTAACTATTCAAATTTAAATTGGGTTTTGAATTCCACACTCAAGTTCAAATGCATAAATAGATTCCAGCATGAAATGCGAAATTGTATTTTATTTATAATATTTGGTTATCTATATGCCTCAAAATATAAACCACATACATACATATTATTATTATTTTTAGATACTTATTTGGAATGTATACTTTAATTTTCATTACTTATTTTCTTTTAAAACAATAAATAAACAAATATATTTTACATGTGCCCCGAACTATTTTCATTCAAATGCATATATTTATTTGTGAAGGGTGTTTAAGGGAATAATTAGGTAGATTAAAGGTCCTTCCTCTATTTGCTGTTTCTAGTTTCAATTCAAACTTTTTAAATTCAACTTTGGGTCTAAGTTTTGAATTACCAAACATTTAATGTTACTTGTTGTTTGTTTCAAGGAAACATATTTTTATAAAGAGGGAATTCATTATTTAGGAGTCACTTTATCTTAAGTATTTTGGAAGCTCTCTCTAAATTACCAACATAAGATTTTGGATGTTACAGAATGCTAGCTCTTGTAAGGTGTAGAAGAGTGGAAAACTTGGATGACTTGAATGTGGGGGTGGTTGGGGTATTTATAGCCCCAACCACCAAACTTGGTCGTTGGTGGAGGCTGCTGTCGACGGGCGCACCGGACAGTCCGGTCCGCCAGCCACGTCACCTGGCCGTTGGGTTCCGACCGTTGGAGCTCTGACTTGTGGGCCCGCCTGGCTGTCAGGTGGTGCACTGGACAGGCCCTGTAGGCTGTCCGGTGTGCCACCCGCGCGTGCTCTGTCCCCTGCGCGCGCAGGCGCACATTTAATGCGTTGCAGTCGACCGTTGCGCGCGAAGTAGCTGTTGCTCCGCTGGCACACCGGACAGTCCGGTGAATTATAGCGGAGCGCCCTCTGTCTTTTCCCGAAGGTGAAGAGTTCAGCCTTGAGTGCCCTGGTGCACCGAACACTGTCCGGTGCGCCAGACCAGGGTGCCTTTCGGGTTGTCTTTTGCTCTCTTGTTTGAACCCTTTTCTTGGTCTTTTTATTGGCTTATTGTGAACCTTTGGCACTTGTATAACTTATAGACTAGAGCAAACTAGTTAGTCTAATTATTTGTGTTGGGCAATTCAACCACCAAAATCAATTAGGAAATAGGTGTAAGCCTAATTCCCTTTCAGAAAGACCCAAGCAAAATGTGATTAGGACCAAGTGGGTCTTTCAAAACAAGCAAGACGAGCATGGTGTGGTCACAAGGAACAAAGCACAATTAGTTGCTCAAGGCTTCACTCAAGTAGAAGGTCTTGACTTTGGAGAGACATATGCACCAGTGGCAAGGTTAGACTCAATTAGAATTTTGATTGCTTATGCCACTAACCATGATTTCAAGCCATATCAAATGGACGTCACGAGTGCATTTATAAATGAGCCTCTATAAGAGTTGGTTTATGTGGAGCAACTGCTAGGCTTTGAAGATCCAAAGAAGCCAAATCATGTCTATCTTCTCCATAAGGCACTATATGGGCTCAAGCAAGCCTCTAGAGCATGGTATGAATGCCTTAAGGACTTTTTACTCAAAATGGCTTTGAAATAGGCAAAGACGATTCTACTCTCTTCACTCGCAAATTCGATGATGAATTATTTGTGTGCCAAATATATGTCGATGACATTATATTTGGTAGTACTAATGATGAATTTTGTGAAGAACATAGTAGGGTAATGACTAATAGGTTTGAGATGTCTATTATGGGTGAGCTCAAATACTTCCTGGGGTTTCAAGTGAAGTAGTTGAAGGAAGGAACTTTTCTACGTCAGGCCAAGTATATCCAAGACATGTTGAAAAAGTTTAACATGGAGAAAGCCAAACCCATCAAAACACCGATGGCATCCAACGGGCATCTTGACCTTAATGAGGAAGGTAAATCTGTAGATCAAAAGCTTTATAGGTCTATGATAGGTTCACTACTTTATCTATGTGCATCTAGACCTGATATCATACTTAACGTGTGCATGTGTGCTCGTTTTCAAGCTAACCCGAAAGAGTGCCACTTGGTGGCCGTTAAGGGAATATTGAGGTACTTAGTTCACACCCAGAAAATAGAAGATTGGGGTCTATAGTGCTCTACTCTGATGCGCCCCTGCTCTGGCCTGTCAATCTGCTCTACCATCTGCCAGGTTGTCATACTTTTCTGACTAGACCCGATTGAACCGGCCATGACCCTCCGGTTCAACTGGTTTCCTGCAGAGTCGGCTGGGGTTTTATTCATTTGAGCTTCCACTCTTCCTTCCCATCTTCATTTCAACGTGCCTAAGTCTTCCAGCCGCGGATGCCTCTCTTTCTCTCTCTTCCTCTCACTTCTCCACTTCAAATCCCACCAAAAATACTTGTCCGAATCCATTGAAACTTGGAGGGATTAATCCTTGGGAGCTCCTCCACCCTTTCCTCCATTCTATTTGAAGTTTCTCTAGGCAGATTCTTAGATCGAGGTAAATCTTTGTTCTTCATTCTTTTGTCACGAGCTACCATTCTAGGCGTTATCTTTCAAATCTCTTTGAGAAGAAGGGTTATATGTGTATGTGGAACACTTACTTAAAAGGGATTTAGGCAATGTTCTATACATTTGTTAAGAAAGATTGTGTGAAGTGTTCATGTCCAGTTGAACCACTCATATGAATGGTTGAACTGCACACGATCCATTCACTCTTCTTTGCATTTGTTGTATCACTCCTTGGATTGTTTTATCTCATTCCTTGTTTTTATTCCTTTCAAAAATGGTGCACCACAGGAATCCCTCAATGGCTGAGAGCGGTGACAGTGATGAAGCTAGAATTCAGGAGGTGTTTCCCTCTCCACCACCTCGTAGATCTCAGACCAAAAGAGGTCGTGGCTCGAGGAGGATAGAGAGTGAGGGACCCTCTCGCCCCTCTTAAGCTTCTCTTAGTGGAAGGCAAAAGGTGTTTGTCTCTCTCTCATCGAGGGCAGCCTGCTGCTGGTGCTCCTCTAATTCAGGAGGAGGATGGATCCCTAGATGATATTGTTGATCGTCCTCCACCACATGCTCCTATAATTGGAGAGCTTCATCTTCACCCAGCATAGGCCATCAGAGGACCTCATGAGGAGTTGACAGACTTGAGCACCCGTGTTGTTGATATTCTTGAAGAGATCAGGTTCTCCAATCCCACACTCGCTCCTAAGCACCCTGATATTCAAGATCCCAGATTCTGGAACTTATTTCAACTGGACTTCTACAACACTGTCATTAAGCACAGAGTGATTGATTGGGAAGGATGTGAGAATATGAATGATCTAGATATGACAAATGCCTTGAGGGCTTGCGAGAGGCAAGGAATGAAGAGCATAATGATGATGCAATACCCTTGGAATGACGAAGTTATTGCTCAGTTCTATGCCACCTTATGGATTAAGAATGTGGATGAAGAAGTTGATGATTATGGATATCTAGTGATGTACTTCTATCTTTAGGGAATCTGGCACAAAGTCAGATACAAGAGGTTTGCACATATTCTAGAATTCTTTGATGGGGAATTTCTCCTGCCTCGCCAAATCCATCGCATTCGGCTGCCTAGGAGAGAAGAGCAGGAGGAACTTCACACCTCCATGGATCGAGAATTTTGGGTCACTTCGAACATGCACAGGTATTACAGGTACCTCAACTCTCTTGCAAGGATGACCATTCTCCCTAAGGGCGGTAATCAGATAAATGTCCTTAGTGAAAGTAGAATCCTTCTCTTGTGCATGACTCCCAGCAGTCACACAAGGACCAATGTTTTTGATATGATATGGCAAGAGATTGTGCACTCCACCTAGGCTCCTTTGAAGGGATGTGTCCATGATCCATTCATAATGAAGATGATTGAGGTTGACACTCAAGTGAGATATGAAAAGGATGTTAAGCACACCTGCTACATTCCCTACTAGATTGACTCCAAGAATCCAGCAGGCAGATCAAAGCGAGTTCCAGCTGGCTCTGGTGGTCCAGCTTCCTCTGATGAGCCTCAACCTCAGCATACGCTCCATGAGACCTCATCACGTGCTGCCGACTCTTCTCGTTTGATGGACCAAGGCAGTCGAGGAAGGGGTCGTAGAAGGAGGTCCGATCTTTTCTTGCGCCTGGCTAAAGGGATTGCAGGTGTCTTTGCCATGTGCAGAAGCCATGCTGCTGCTGATGTTGCACACCACCGTGAGACTTGTGAGCTTCATGATGATATGCGTCGGTTTGCAGCTTTCATGGGCCATCCCATGCCAGAGCGTCTGCCTCATGTTCCCCTACCAGCCTATCCTAAGAACTTGAATGAATGGCACTAGCATGAGTTTGGGGTGCTGTTCATTACCTAAGAAGATGAAGATGGAGAATATGTTGATGATGAGTCGTTCTACCAGTCTGCTCTTGCTCCTGTCCATGTTCCAGGTGATCTCAAATCTTCTGGCTTCGCTCCTTCTGCCCCCACCCTGTTAGGACCCTTCTTCCTTTGCCTTTCCTCCTAAAGATGATTCTCCTCACGAGTCAAGGACGAAGGTGGAGTGTAATAAAATGGAATGCATGTTACACAATGACACAGGGTATAGAAGTTCATCTCATATGCCTTAGCATTTTATTTCTTCTCTCCATATGAAACGAGATTACAGTCATACCTTCGACCTCTAGATGTAAGATAGCACGAAGGAGTTTCAGAGGCTAAGCAATACAAAGTTGTAGCCCCTAGCCAAAGGTACTTTATGCAGGGCACTGTTCATCTATTTACAGGGGAGACAAACCGTCCTTGTGCGGATTTACAATAATGACCATCTATTTTTACATAAGTCATTTACAAATGGTACTAGGACAATAATGTACTTCTCTTCATTCTTGTCTTCACAAGTTCCAGCCTTCGCCAACTAGCTACTTCCTCCTTTTGATTTGTGGCCAAAGTCATCCCCTCGGCCATTGTCCTTATTACTTGAGCATAGATGAAGTGCTTTTGTATGTTGCTTTCTGTTGAAGCTCAGCTTCATACGCCAGTGAGGACACCCTTGAAATACACTTGTTAATTGACGAAGCCAGATGTTAGACAAATGATCTTCAACATTCAAGTGATCTTCGACAAAGCCTTTCCTTGTACCCTTAAGGCAATCATGTGACACAACTAAACAAAGGACCTTTGGCAATATAGGCCCCCAACACTATATATTTATGTATTTGAACCTTTGGTCTGTAATAACTCTATGTGATGTGGTTTGAACATTTTATGATGATGTTGATGTATGATGGCCATGGGTCCATGAAAATCTATTTGTGATAGCTATTAGAACTTCTTGGATGATATGTGATGAGCTATGTCGATATATTATCATTTGCATCACAATTTGTATACGATTTGTATAAAGTCAACAATGTAGTTCAAACCATATGCACACATTTAGGGGGAGCCACAAATACACAATTATTCAAAAGCTTATGAGATTGCATGCTTTTATTCTCTTCCAACTTTATTGGTTTTGGCATCAATCACCAAAAAAGGAGGAGATTGTAAGTGCAATCAACCTCTAATTGAGGGTTTTGGTGATCAAATGATAAAAATTTGGGGTTGTGTAGCCAAGTGCTTAAACACTGATTATATTCCCAAAAACATGGCTCAATGTCGGGTCAGACTTCTGAATCTTGCTCCTGAAATTGAGAAAATTCATATGGTGGGTGTTGCAGCTATATGTTGGGCTATTTGGAAAGCGCGAAACAAAGCATGCTTCGAAGAGATTTTGATAAAGTCCCCTCATGACATAATTTGCCATGCTTGTGCGTTGATGTCTTACTGGGCAGGTCTAAGAAATTGGGGCAGGACTTTATTCAAGAGGGCGCCAAGTTGCTGGTTCACGTGGCCAATTCTAAGTTGATTGCTTAAGATGATGTCTAGGAAGAAAACAATGCGGAGGACGAGGTGGCGCAAGATGAGATCTGACAGAAGTGATGAAGTAGGCTCGGTGATTTTGTTGCGAGTAATGTTATTTTGTCTTGACTTAGCCTAGGTCGGCTTTTGGTTAGTAAAGTTTTTGGTCTTTGAACCAATTGTAATAATTGTGGATGCACTTCTTTAGATAGTTAGTGAAAGTCGCCTGGAGGGGGTGAATAGGCGAAACCTAAAAATTATAAACTTTGAACACGTACTATGGCATGGAGTTAGTGTTAGAATTAAATCGGAGTGCGAAAGATAGTTCTCCTTCCTTATAGTTGCTCAATCAATGTCACACCTGGGTTTCGGGGCCACCAAGACCCGGGCGTGAGATAATCACGAGGTGTGCTGGGATAAAGTCTCACACATATGATGAATCATGGTACATAAACGAATGTCACATCTTTACTATATAATATGAGTTATGTACAAAATAAATAAATAAATACATCAAATGGAGGCAATGATCTAGCAACCCAAAGTTGACTGGGAGACGACGGCCTAGACCTCTCACGAACTCATCACAACATCCTCCATGCGCCTCATCCTACGGTACCTGTTCTTAACCTTTGGGGGTGTGAGACAGCAAGGGTGAGCTCAAATATGTTTATCGCTCATCAAGTTGTGGGGAATAATGTGCATGAACTCGCCAAAGGTGAGAGCTCATGTGAAGTGTAAGGCTTACCAAAGAGGATGGTTAAAGCTGAGCATTGTTTTAAAGTTTGTCAAAATTTTATTAGCAATTACTAAGTGTAAGTAATACCAAACCAGAGTAATAATAGATCAAAACTGATAACAACACCCGTGATGCAATGCATATGACAAATTGAATTTAATTCCATAAGTTAATCATGCGAGAGTTCTGAGCTGCTCATGACCGCGAGCACGACTAGTATACCAGTTTTTCACTCTGCAGAGGTTGTACCCTGTACCCACAAGTCGTGTATCCCATGTCGCCAGGGTTTGCAAGGCCCTTAGACACTTCCGAGGTGAATGGCTAGGGATCCACTATGAAGCCTTTACAAAGTTCCACTAGCTTCCGAAAACCAGCTACAGTTTCTAGGAAGAGCAATGTAGGAATCTCTCGTCTGACCGCCATCGCAGCAAAATCAACCCGAGAACCTACCTACACGCCTACTACTGCCCTTGCCCCTTTCGGGTAAGGTAGTCTTCCACTAGCTTTTCTAATTAGTCAGCCAAGGACGTCCCATTCCACCCTTGTGGTGGCACGTGTTTCTCAAGTTAAGCTCCATGTTCCAATTAATATAATGATCTTGTCATGAACAATAAATAAAACAATAGTATAATTGGAACATGATCATAATGTAATATTAATCCCAAAACCATAAAGAGCAATATAAAAAACTGCCCAAATAGTTCAGGGGTAAACAAGATATAAAGATAACCAAGCTAGGGTGACCTATTGGGTTCCATAAAAATTAAGCCTATGCATGAATAAATGATTATAAAGAACATTATTGGGTAAATAAAAGTGGTCAATGGCACAACTTGCCTGGGACTTGAGATTCCAAGTACCAGGATGATCTTTAGATTCCTGTGACCTCACTGCTAGTTGTAGCAATACAAACAAACATGGTATATGCAAAATTAACATCATACCAAACATAAGAACATACTGCATAATAATATTCTACGCGCTGTACCAAGATCGTGGGTTCAAGAATCACTAAATTCGGAGTTACAGTTATATAGTTATGACTTATCGAAGGTTTATGTGATTAAACAGGAAAACTATGTTCTATGTTGATTATTATAAATCATGAGAGGAAGATATTCCTAAGAAACCATTAATTTAATTCTAATCCAAGTTATAATTTGATTAGAAAACATATTTCAGTCAAATTATAACTATCAGATCAGAATACTATATTAATCTTAGAAAAGCTAATCCAATAAACATAGACTAATCAAATTAGTTACCTAATTATAAAAGTATGTGATATCGTATAATTAATGTTGTTACTGTGTAGTAGATATTCATACGGAGCCAACACAACTTGAACGGACTAAAATGGAGTTAAAACGACTCCGTTATCATTTTTCCAAAGTTTATTGGATTTATTCCTATATGGAAAATATTATCCCTAATTTATTTTAATTAAATATGAATCTCTCGGATGGGCGATCACCATTATCTAGACATCTAGGGTCTTTTTAAGAAAACGGCCACCGAAGGGGTATGGTTATATTTTGGCGGTTGGATCACCAATCTACGGATCAGATTAGATCCAAACCCATCTGAACCGGTACGTAGCCTGAACCGTGAGATTCACGACGAACGAACGAGATACGCGTGATATCCCAAGCCGCAGGATGGACGATCAAGAACTAGTTTTTAATGCTGTGAAGGGGTATTGCTATCATTAGATCCGAGCCGTCGACACAGAGACCAATGGCGGATAACGGATCTAGTAGAACCATTACCCCGGCCTAATCTCGGCCACAAGTCCTACATCCGACGGCTGGCGTAGTTTCTCCCATCTCGATCCACGGTGCGGCGGCGCCGGGCATCCCATGGATGCGAGCATGCCGACGAGCGATGGTTCGACCATTCGGCGCCCACCTCAAACACGATGATGTGCAAAAGGCAGTAGAGTATGCGGCGAACCTGATGGGGATGATCATATCGGTGGTTGAGCCGCGCAGTCCCCCAGTCATGCCCGCGCGCGGCATGCGGCGGTGGTTTTACTCCAGCGAGAGATTCCAGTGAGCCCGGTGCATCTCCCCATCTGGGCAATGCACGGACACATTCCTAGGGCTGAGTTGAAGCACCCTGGGGCAGAGACCGCGCTTCGAGCGGCAATAGGGACACGGTCCCATGGCGGCGGCTTCTTTTTCTCTGTTTGCTCCGGCGAGGGTACTTACTGCGCACTCCGATGTTTCTGCTCGCCTATGGCCAAGGGGAGGTCGCAGGGGCTTGCTTATATGCACTGGGTAGGGCTACAAGGGCGGTGGACGCAACCCGAAATCTTGGCATTCTATTCTATTCTATATTATGAAAGCCGGACGAAAACGGCGTCGGCTAGCCATCCACGTCGTCTGAAATTCAGGTGGCCGTCGGATTTTTCGTGGACGCTACCCCTGCCGCCTTCCACACGACACAGCTTTCCTTTGAGACTTTGTTGGCACCTGGCTCTTTCTGGAACCGCCCAAACACTTCGCCCCGACGACTAGGGTTCCATAGGAACAGACTCAGACACTCTCCTCTCCGCTCTAGCCATCGTCGAACTCTGCAGCCGCCTTGGCGCCTTCTAAACCCTGTTCACATCGTGTTTGCTCCTCTGGCTCTGGCATTTTACCCCGGGCCTCGTCAGTACCTCTCTCCGGCGTCTGCAGCGGCGAATGGCACAAGGTCGGGCAGTGCGAGGACCTGGGTTTCACAGGCTCGCCTTCCGCTCGCCCTTCGTCGTTGTCCTCCTCATCAGCAACTACCTATGTATTCTAAAAGGACCTAGGGCTCACTGGCCTCATCTTTCACGTCCTCTCGGATTTTGTCACAGACCAAGGTATGGATTGCAACGAGCTGTGCCATTGTTGCTCCTGGTCTGCACCCCTGAAGATGCTGCTAGTTGCATATAGGATACGATGTTGCATTAGAGAAACGCGAGATATACTAATCTGAATATCTGCTCTGGAATATTTGCTGATAGATGTTGCATTATATTGTGATGCGAGTTATATTAATCAGATTATAGACTAAAAGGTTTGCTGCTACATTTTACATTGGTTAGCCTAGAAGGCTTCCTGGTGGGATGGGTTGCTTTGTTCAGAAGTCAGTCCAGTAGGACATGAGCACAAACTTAGATTATCTTTTATGGAGGCTCTAATAGTCTTTCTTTATTTTTGGATTACCCTTATTGCCATACGTTGTTTCCTTTAGGTTTGGAGCTAACGAATTATTTCATCATATAGATACTCTACGTTTTTGTTGTAAATAATATGGGTGATGTCATAAGATGTATTGACTTTTGTAGGTGCATAGTGTTTGTTGTGCACTTAAATGTACATGCAGCAACAGCTACACAAGCAGCACCAGACATTAAAAGAAACACAACTTAACAAAAAACATATATAAGCTTACAATTACTCAGATTTTGTTAATCAAAACATTTCAGTGCTCATGTGTTTTAATACTTACAAACATGATTCTCTAATACCTGATTACTGTGTAACTTTGTGTCTCAAACACATGCAAAATATAATGTCATTAAAAGGATGTTTTTTCTATTTGAAAGGATTAACTGCCTCATATTTTAAAGATCCAACATTTTTTCACTGTACAGGAACAGCGTAATTAATGTCAACCGATGCCGACGCCTGGCTACAACATGGTGATTTTGTTAACTGTATTTAACATCTACCTTTTGTACAATGTCCACTACTATCTTCTACACACTTACTGTTATGCTCCTAGAACATGTGTAAAGCACTAAAATGTTCGACTACTATCATTGTTTACATATTTTCCAAAAATAATGTTTACTACTTTCAAATTTGTCCAGCCATATAGTTTGGTTATACCCTTCTACATAGAAAAGTATTCTAAAATTAAATTTTACAACGCGCGTAGGGCACGTGCCATCCACTAGTTGGTTACGGATCTAGGGAGCCTGCTCGGAAGCTCCGGCTTTCTGTTGGGGGAGAAGCCCCCATAGAGGCGCTCTCATATGGTCAGCGTAGCGAGCGACCGCGTTGGAGGGGTGGTGCGACTGAGCCCACGATGTCACGTGACCGAGAATCTCAGAGTTTGTTGGGGCCATCCGCGCAACCCACGCCAACACAACCATGGTTCGGTGGAAAGGTTGGTGATAACGACCGGGCCCCACATGTCAGTGCGATGCACGCTCGCGAGAGTGACTGCCCGACAGGGCCCCACCTGTCAGCGGATGAATGCACGTGGGAGAGTTCTGCAGCTGGGCCGACATGCACTCAAGGCAAAGGATGGGCCGAAATCCTAGCCTGGCGGCCCAATATAAGTGGTTCTTTTTTCTATTTTCATTCTCTTTTCTCCATTTAAATTCAAATTCATATTTCCAATTTGTATTTAAATCCTGTTTGAATTTCAACTTTCCAAATATCCAATAAAAAATCCCAATATAAAGATAACACCTATTATTTATTTGCTTATAATATATTTTATTTATTTATTTATTTATTCTTTATAGTGTATACTCTTTTCCTATTTCTAGCTTAGTTCCAAATTCAAGGATTCAAACTATGTCTAATTTCTTATTTTAAATTCCAGATTTCAAAGATCAACAAATTATGATATGAATCATACTCCTACAACCTACAATGACATTATTTATTTATTATTATTATTTATTCTTCTCCCTAGTGTTTAATTATGAAATAAAGGAATGACCTTATTAAACTTTGCTTTGTCATTTTCTGTTTTATATTTTCATTTATAAATTGAGATCAATTTAAGTTATGATTCCTTTACTCAAATAAAATGCATCACAAAATAACATCAACATGAGATACACATTTGGTTACTTGACTAATTCGTTGTCATTAAATGAATATAGGAAAGGGAGAGGAACAAATAAATCTCCAAAGGTTTCAAAAATTCTCAAAAAAACTTAACATAAATATTTTTATTTCTTTATATCGTTATTTTTCTCTGATACAAATTTTTGGGATTTACAATCAATGCGGATAACTTTTGTGAGCAAACTCAAATCAATATGAGTAAGGGAACTTTTAGAGAGAGAAAAGAGGGAAAACAAATCAAGTGAAGATCAAAAGGTGAACACGGTGATTTGTTTACCAAGGTTCAGTTCCAAAGAACCTAGTCCCCGTTGAGGAGGCCACAAAGGCTCGGTCTATTCCAACCCTTTCCCTCTCTCAATCGGTCACACAGACCGATCGAGGCTTCTCCTTAATCACTTGGGTCACTAAGACCCCGCAAGGATCTCCACACACTTAGATGTCTCTTGCTAGCTTTACAAAGCACTTAAGAATTAGAATGGAAAGAAGAAAGCAATCCAAGCAACAAGAGCAACAAAAGAGCACAAATGATCCTCTCACAAGTCTCTAAGCAATAGAATTGATTTTAGAGCTTGGAGTGGATTGAATGCTTTGATTGTGTCTTTGGAGTGTTTGCCTTTGCTCTTGCAATGAATGTGAAGTTTAGAAAACTTGGATGGCTTGAATGGTGGTGGTTGGGGGTATTTATAGCCACAACCACTATTCCAGCCGTTGCTGTCCATAGGCACACCAGACAGTCTGTGGTGCATCGGACAGGGTACTGTTCACTGTTCGGTGCCTGCCACGTCAGCATACCATTGGGGTTTGGAGCGATTGACCGTTGAAGTCCTTTGTCTTCTTGTTGCACCGGACAGTCCGGTGCGTTCTGACTTCGCAGCTCTAACTTCTGACTTCTACACTGTGCTCTTTTACAGTTCATTGCAGTTGACTGTTGGCGCATCTGACCGTTGCTCTGTTGGCTCACCGGACAGTCCGGTGAATTATAGCGGAGCGCCTCCCTGAGAAACCGAGAATGTTCAGTTCGCGAGGTGCTTGGCCTGGGCACCAGACACTGTCCGGTGCGCCACTAGCAATACCAATGCTAGTCTTTGCTCTCAAACTTGGTTGAGTCCCCAACTTAAATTCTTTCTTGGTTTATGTTGAACTTTATGCACCTGAGATAAATGACAACTAGGCAAACTAATTAGTCCACGTGGTTTGTGATGGACGTCAAACACCAAAAACGATTATAGGAAATGATTAAGCCCATTTCCCTTTCAATCTCCCCCTTTTTGGTGATTGATGCCAACACAAACCAAAGCAAATATAAAGTGAAAAATGAAACTAGTTTGCAATTTTGACAGATGTGCATAAGTTACTTTGAGTTAAACCAATTGAAATAATTTATACATATGTCTAAGTAAATGTGATTGCTTTCTTTCATTTTAACATTTTGGACCACATTTGCACCACTTCGCTTGTTTTTGCAAACCTTTTGGAAAAGTCTTTTCAAATTCTTTTGCAAATAGCCAATGGTATAAGAATAAGATTTCAAAGGCATTTTCAAGATTTTGAAAAATTCTCCCCCTGTTTCAAATGCTTTTCCTGACTAAATAAAAGCTCCCCCTGAAGAAGTTCCCCCCTTAGCTGTCAAGAGGGTTTTTGCAATTGAAATGATTTCTTCACCTTTGTGAAACAGATACCAGTTGAAATAATTTCTTCCTTTTTTGAAATAGTTTTAAATTTGAAAATGGTGGTGCGGTCCTTTTGCTTTGGGCCTATTACTTTCTCCCCCTTTGGCATTAATCGCCAAAAACGAAGAAATTCGAGAGGCCTTTTAATTCTCCCCCTTTGGTAAAAAGATTTGAGTGAAAGTTTATATCAATTGGAAGTTTATGAGTAAGGCAAAGGATAAATGATACTGACAGAGTTGGAGTGGAAGCCTTGCCTTTGCCGAATACTCCATTTCCCTTTCAATTTAAGACTAATTATAGAAATATACTTGAAAACATATTAGTCTTAGCCTTGGCACAAGAAGAATAAGAAATATATATTTGTACCAAATGAAAGAGACATGATCAAAGGTATATAAATGAGCAATGTGTGCAATGTTTCAATCAAAGTTTCGAGAATCTAAGATGTTTAGCTCATTCCTAAGCTTGCTAAATGTCTTTTCATCTAGAGGCTTGGTAAAGATATCGGCTAATTGGTTGTGGGTGTTAACATAAGCAATTTTGATATCCCCTTTTGTTGGTAATCTCTCAAAAAGTGATACAGGATGTCTATGTGCTTAGTGCGGCTGTGTTCAACGGGATTATCCGCCATGCAGATTGCATTCTCATTATCACATAGGAGAGGGACTTTGCTCAATTTGTAGCCATAGTCCCTAAGGGTTTGCCTCATACAAAGTAACTGTGCACAACAATGTCCTGCAACAATATACTCGGCTTCGGTGGTGGATAGAGCTACTAAGTTTTGTTTCTTTGAAGCCCAAGACACCAGATATCTTCCCAGAAACTGATAAGTCCCTGAAGTGCTCTTCCTGTCAAATTTACATTCGGCATAATCTGCATCGGAATACCCAATTAAATCAAAGTTAGATCCCTTGGGGTACTAAAGCCCAAACTTAGGAGTATAAACTAAATACTTCATGATTCTTTTCACGGCCCTAAGGTGAACTTCCTTAGGATTTGCCTGGAACCTTGCACACATGCATACGGAAAGCATAATATCTGGTCGTGAGGCACATAAATAGAGTAGAGATCCTATCATCGACCGGTATACCTTTTGATCTACGGATTTACCTCTTGTGTCGAGGTCGAGATGCCCATTTGTTCCCATGGGTGTCTTGATGGGTTAGGCATTCTTCATTCCAAACTTCTTGAGTATGTCCTGAATGTACTTAGTTTGGCAGATGAAGGTGCCCTCTTGGAGTTGCTTGATTTGAAATCCAAGGAAATATTTCAACTCCCCCATCATAGACATCTCGAATTTCTGTACCATTATCCTACTAAACTCTTCACAAGATGACTTGTTAGTAGACCCAAATATAATATCATCAACATAATTTGGCATATGAACAAGTCTTTAGCAATTGTATTAGTGAAGAGAGTAGGGTTAGCTTTACCAACTTTGAAGCCATTAGTGATAAGAAAGTCTCTTAGGCATTCATACCATGCTCTTGGGGCTTGTTTGAGCCCATAAAGCGCCTTTGAGAGCTTATAAACATGGTTAGGATACTCACTATCTTCAAAGCCGGGAGGTTGCTCAACATACACTTCTTCCTTGATAGGGCCATTGAGGAAAGCACTCTTCATGTCCATTTGATATAACTTAAAAACATAGTAAGTAGCATAGGCAAGTAATATACGAATTGACTCAAGCCTAGCTATGGGTGCATAGGTTTCATCAAAATCCAAACCTTCGACTTGTGAATAACCTTTTGCAACAAGTCATGCTTTGTTCCTTGTCACCACACCATGCTCATCTTGTTTGTTACAGAATACCCATTCGGTACCTACAACATTTGGGTCAGGACGTGGAACTAAATGTCATACCTCATTCCTCGTGAAGTTATTGAGCTCCTCTTGCACTACCACCACCCAATCCGGATCTCTTAGTGCATCCTCTATTCTGTATGGCTCAATAGAAGACACAAAAGAGTAATGTTCATAAAAATAAGCAACTCGAGATCTAGTGGTTACCCCCTTGTGGATGTCACCAAGAATGGAATTGACATGGTGATCTCTTTGAATTGCTTGGTGGACTCTTTGGTGTGGCAGTCTTTGATCCCTAATTTCTTGCTCATCTTCCTTGCCTTGATCATCTTCATCTCCCCCTTGATCAATGTCCTCTTCTTGAGGTGGCTCATTGTCTTGATCTTCATCCTCTTCTTCTTGAGCTATTACCTCATCTTGAGTTGGTGGACATGCTTGTGTGGAAGATGATGGTTGATCTTGTGTTTGTGGAGGCTCTTTGAATTCCTTTGGACACACATCCCCAATGGACATGTTCCTTAGCGCGACGCATGGAGCCTCTTCATCATCTAATTCATCAAGATCAACTTGCTCCACTTGGGAGCCATTAGTCTCATCAAACACAATGTCACAAGAAACTTCAACTAATCCAGTGGACCTGTTGAAGACTCTATATGCCCTTGTGTTTGAGTCATAACCAAGTAAAAAGCCTTCTACTGCTTTAGGAGCAAATTTAGAATTTTTACCTCTCTTAATAAGAATAAAGCATTTGCTCTCAAAAACTCTAAAATAAGAAACATTGGACTAGCAGTTGCTGTCCATGGGCACACCGGATAGTCCGGTGGTGCACCGGACATGGTACTATTCATTGTCCGGTGCCTGCCATGTCAGCAGACCGTTGGGGTTTGGAGCGGTTGACCATTGAAGTCCTTTGTCTCCTTGCTGCATCGGACAGTCCGGTGGCACACCGAACATGTCCGATGGCACACCGAACATGTCCGGTGCGTTTTGACTTCACAGCTCTGACTTCTGACTTCTTCACTGTGCGCTTTTACTGTTCATTGCAGTCGACCGTTGGTGCATCTGACCGTTGCTCCGTTGGCTCACCGGACATGTCCGGTGTACACCAAACAGTCCAGTGAATTATAGTGGAGCGCCTCTGAAAGGGAATTAGGCTTACACCTAGTTCCTATATAATTTTGGTGGTCGAATTGCCCAACACAAATCTTTGGACTAACTTGTTTGCCCAAGTGTATAGTGTATACAGGTGTAAAAGGTTCACACTCAGCCAATAAAAAGACCAAGTTTTGGATTCAACAAAGGAGCAAAGGGGCAACCGAAGGCCCCCCTGGTCTGGCGCACCGGACTGTCAGGTGCGCCACCGGACAGTGAACAGTACCTGTCCGGTGCACCAGGAGACTCAGACTCAAACTCGCCACCTTCGGGAATTTCCGAGGCGACTTCGCTATAATTCACCGGACTGTCCGGTGTACACCGGACAGTGTCCGGTGCGCCAAGGAAGGTCGGCCTCAGGAACTCATCAGCCTCGGGTTCGCGCGGCAGCCGCTCCGCTAAAATTCACCGGACTGTCCGGTGTGCACCGGACTGTCCGGTGTGCTAGCGGAGCAACGGCTCCCTGCGGCGCCAACGGCTCCCTGCGGTGCATTTATTGCGCGCGCAGCGCGCGCAGACGTCAGGCACGCCCATACCGGTGCACCGGACATCAAACAGTACATGTCCGGTGTGCACCGGACACCCAGGCGGGCCCACAAGTCAGAAGCTTCAACGGTCGAATCCAACGGCAGTGATGACGTGGCAGGGGGCACCGGACTGTCCGGTGTGCACCGGACTGTCCGGTGCGCCATCGAACAGACAGAATTCCCAACGGCCACATTTGGTGGTTGGGGCTATAAATACCCCAACCACCCCACCATTCATTGCATCCAAGTTTTCCCACTTCTCAACCACTTACAAGAGCTAGGCATTCAATTCTAGACACATACAAAGAGATCAAATCCTCTCCAATTCCACACAAGGCTTTAGTGATTAGCGAGAGAGATTTGCCGTGTTCATTTGAGCTCTTGCGCTTGGATTGCTTCTTTTCTTTCTCACTTGTTCTTGAGATCACAACTCCATTGTAATCAAGGCAAGAGGCACCAATTGTGTGGTGGCCCTTGCGGGGAAGTTTTGTTCCCGGCTTTGATTTGAGAAGAGAAGCTCACTCGGTCCGAGGGACCGTTTGAGAGAGGGAAGGGTTGAAAGAGACCCGGCCTTTGTGGCCTCCTCAACGGGGAGTAGGTTTGCAAGAACCGAACCTCGGTAAAACAAATCTCCGTGTCTCACTTGCTTATTCGCTTGGGATTTGTTTTGCGCCCTCTCTTGCGGACTCGTTTCTTTATTACTAACGCTAACCCGGCTTGTAGTTGTGTTTATATTTGTAAATTTCAGTTTCGCCCTATTCACCCCCCCTCTAGGCGACTATCAATTGGTATCAGAGCCCGGTGCTTCATTAGAGCCTAACCGCTCGAAGTGATGTCGGGAGATCACGCCAAGAAGGAGATGGAGACCGGCGAAAAGCCCACTACAAGCCAAGGGAGCACTTCATCGGAAGAGTCCCGCACCAAAAGGAGGGAGAAGAAGAAGAGCTCCTCCAACAAAGGGAAGGAGAAGAAATCTTCTTCTCACCACAAAGAGAAGAAGGAAAAATCTTCTTCCCACAAGCCGCATCGGAAAGGCGACAAGCACAAGAGGATGAGGAAGGTGGTCTACTACGAGACCGACACTTCATCAACATCGACCTCCAACTCCGATGCGCCCTCCGTCACTTCTAAGCGCCAAGAGCGCAAGAAGTATAGTAAGACCCCCCTACGCTACCCTCGCATTTCCAAACATACACCTTTACTTTCCGTCCCATTAGGCAAACCACCAACTTTTGATGGTGAAGATTACGCTAGGTGGAGCGATTTAATGCGATTTCATCTAACCTCGCTCCACAAAAGCATATGGGATGTTGTTGAGTTTGGCGCGCAGGTACCATCCGTAGGGGATGAGGACTATGATGAGGATGAGGTGGCCCAAATCGAGCACTTCAACTCTCAAGCAACAACAATACTCCTCGCCTCTCTAAGTAAAGAGGAGTATAACAAAGTACAAGGGTTGAAGAGCGCCAAGGAGATTTGGGATGTACTCAAAACCGCGCACGAGGGAGACGAGCTCACCAAGATCACCAAGCGGGAAACGATCGAGGGGGAGCTCGGTCGGTTCCGGCTTCACAAAGGAGAGGAGCCACAACACATGTACAACCGGCTCAAGACTTTGGTGAACCAAGTGCGCAACCTCGGGAGCAAGAAGTGGGACGATCACGAAGTGGTAAATGTTATTTTAAGATCTCTCATTTTTCTTAATCCCACTCAAGTTCAATTGATTCGTGGTAATCCTAGATATACTAAAATGACCCCCGAGGAAGTTATCGGGCATTTTGTAAGTTTTGAGTGCATGATAGAAGGCTCGAGGAAAATCAACGAGCTTGGCGACTCATCCGAAGCCCAACCCGTTGCATTCAAGGCAACGGAGGAGAAGAAGGAGGAGGCTACACCAAGTCGACAACCAATCGACGCCTCCAAGCTCGACAATGAGGAAATGGCGCTCGTCATCAAGAGCTTCCGCCAAATCCTCAAACAAAGGAGGGGGAAAGACTACAAGTCCCGCTCCAAGAAGGTTTGCTACAAATGTGGTAAGCCCGGTCATTTTATTGCTAAATGTCCCATATCTAGTGACAGTGATCGAGGCGACGACAAGAAGGGGAGAAGAAAGGAGAAGAAAAGGTACTACAAGAAGAAGGGCGGTGATGCCCATGTTTGTCGGGAATGGGATTCCGACGAGAGCTCAAGCGACTCCTCCGACGACGAGGACGCCGCCAACATCGCCGTCACCAAGGGACTTCTCTTCCCCAACGTCGGCCACAAGTGCCTCATGGCAAGGGACGGCAAAAAGAAGAAGGTTAAATCCAACTCCTCCACTAAATATGAATCCTCTAGTGATGACAATGCTAGTGATGAGGAAGATAATTTGCGTTCTCTTTTTGCCAACCTTAACATAGCTCAAAAAGAAAAATTAAATGAATTGGTTAGTGCTATTCATGAAAAGGATGACCTTTTGGATTCCCAAGAGGATTGTCTAATTAAAGAAAACAAAAAACATGTTAAGGTTAAAAAGGCTTATGCTCTTGAAGTTGAGAAATGTGAAAAACTATCTAGTGAGCTAAGCACTTGTCGTGAGATGATTGACAACCTTAGAAATGAAAATGCAATTTTAAATGCTAAGGTTGATTCACATGTTTGTAATGTTTCAATTCCCAATCTTAGAGATGATAATGTTGACTTGCTTGCTAAGATTGATGAATTGACTGCTTCTCTTGCTAGCCTTAGAGTAGAGAATGAAAATTTGATTGCTAAGGCTAAAGATTTTGATGTTTGCAAAACTACTATTTCCGATCTTAGGGATAAAAATGATATTCTTCATGCTAAGATTGTTGAACTTAACTCTTGCAAACCCTCTACATCCACTGTTGAGCACACTTCTATTTGTACTAGATGTAGAGATGTTAACATTGAGGCTATACATGATCACATGGCTTTAATTAAACAACAAAATGATCATATAGCTAAATTAGATGCTAAAATTGCCGAGCACAACTTGGAAAATGAAAAATTTAAATTTGCTCGTAGCATGCTCAATAATGGGAGACGCCCGGGCATTAAGGATGGCATTGGCTTCCAAAGGGGAGACAATGTCAAAATTAGTGCCCCTCCTAAGAACTTGTCTAACTTTGTTAAGGGCAAGGCTCCCATGCCTCAGGATAACGAGGGCTACATTTTGTACCCTGTCGGCTATCCTGAGAGCAAAATTAGGAGAATTCATTCTAGGAAGTCTCACTCTGGCCCTAATCATGCTTTCATGTATAAGGGTGAGACATCTAGCTCTAGGCAACCAACCCGTGCCAAATTGCCTAGAAAGAAAACTCCTAGTGCATCAAATGATCATAACATTTCGTTTAAAACCTTTGATGCATCTTATGTGCTTACAAGCAAATCCGGCAAGGTAGTTGCCAAATTTGTTGGGGGTAAACACAAGGGCTCCAAGACTTGTGTTTGGGTACCCAAAGTTCTTGTTTCTAATGCCAAAGGACCCAAAACAGTTTGGGTACCTAAAGTCAAGAACTAAATTTGTTTTGTAGGTTTATGCATCCGGGGGCTCAAGTTGGATACTCGACAGCGGGTGCACAAACCACATGACCGGGGAGAAAAGGATGTTCTCCTCATATGAGAAAAACCAAGATCCCCAACGAGCTATCACATTCGGGGATGGAAATCAAGGTTTGGTCAAAGGACTTGGTAAAATTGCTATATCTCCTGACCATTCTATTTCCAATGTTTTTCTTGTTGATTCTTTAGATTACAACTTGCTTTCTGTTTCCCAATTATGTCAAATGGGCTACAACTGTCTTTTTACTGATATAGGTGTCACTGTCTTTAGAAGAAGTGATGATTCAATAGCATTTAAGGGTGTGTTAGAGGGTCAGCTATACTTAGTAGATTTTGATAGAGCTGAACTTGACACATGCTTAATTGCTAAGACTAACATGGGTTGGCTCTGGCACCGCCGACTAGCCCATGTTGGGATGAAGAACCTTCATAAGCTTCTAAAGGGAGAGCACGTTTTAGGATTAACAAATGTTCATTTTGAGAAAGACAGGATTTGTAGCGCATGCCAGGCAGGGAAGCAAGTTGGAGTCCATCATCCACACAAGAACATCATGACGACCGACAGGCCGCTTGAGCTACTCCACATGGATCTATTCGGCCCGATTGCTTACATAAGCATCGGCGGGAGTAAGTATTGTCTTGTAATAGTGGATGATTATTCTCGCTTCACTTGGGTATTCTTTTTACAGGAAAAATCTCAAACCCAAGAGATTTTAAAGGGATTCTTGAGACGGGCTCAAAATGAGTTCGGCTTAAGGATCAAGAAAATAAGAAGCGACAACGGGACGGAGTTCAAGAACTCTCAAATTGAAGGCTTCCTTGAGGAGGAGGGCATCAAGCATGAGTTCTCTTCTCCCTACACACCTCAACAAAATGGTGTAGTGGAAAGGAAGAATAGAACTCTATTGGACATGGCAAGAACCATGCTTGATGAGTACAAGACTTCGGATCGGTTTTGGGCCGAGGCGGTCAACACCGCTTGCTACGCCATCAACCGGTTATATCTCCACCGAATCCTCAAGAAGACATCGTATGAACTCCTAACCGGTAAAAAGCCCAACATTTCATATTTTAGAGTTTTTGGTAGCAAATGCTTTATTCTTATCAAAAGAGGTAGAAAATCTAAATTTGCTCCTAAAACTGTAGAAGGCTTTTTTACTTGGTTATGACTCAAACACAAGGGCATATAGGGTCTTTAACAAGTCCACTGGACTAGTTGAAGTCTCATGTGACGTTGTGTTTGATGAAACTAACGGCTCTCAAGTAGAGCAAGTTGATCTTGATGAAATAGGTGAAGAACAGGCTCCATGCATTGCGCTAAGGAACATGTCCATTGGGGATGTGTGTCCTAAGGAATCCAAAGAGTCTACAAATGCACAAGATCAACCATCCTCCTCCATACAAGCATCTCCACCAACACAAAATGAGGATGAAGCTCAAGATGATGAAGAAGAAGATCAATCAAATGAGCCACCTCAAGATGACGGCAATGATCAAGGGGGAGATGTAAATGATCAAGACAAGGAGGATGAAGAACAAAGGCCGCCACACCCAAGAGTCCACCAAGCAATCCAAAGAGATCACCCCGTCGACACCATCCTCGGCGACATTCATAAGGGGGTAACTACTAGATCTCGGGTTGCTCATTTTTGTGAACATTACTCTTTTGTTTCCTCTATTGAGCCACACAGAGTAGAGGAAGCTCTCCGAGATTCGGATTGGGTGGTGGCAATGCAAGAGGAGCTCAACAACTTCACTAGGAATGAGGTATGGCATTTAGTTCCACGTCCTAACCAAAATGTTGTAGGAACCAAATGGGTCTTCCGCAACAAGCAAGATGAGCATGGTGTGGTGACAAGGAACAAAGCACGACTTGTGGCCAAGGGATATTCCCAAGTCGAAGGTTTGGATTTCGGTGAAACCTATGCACCCGTAGCTAGGCTTGAGTCAATTCGCATATTATTAGCCTATGCTACTTACCATGGCTTTAAGCTTTATCAAATGGACGTGAAAAGTGCCTTCCTCAATGGACCAATCAAGGAAGAGGTCTATGTTGAGCAACCTCCCGGCTTTGAAGACAGTGAGTATCCTAACCATGTTTATAAGCTCTCTAAGGCGCTTTATGGGCTCAAGCAAGCCCCAAGAGCATGGTATGAATGCCTTAGAGATTTCCTTATTGCCAATGGCTTCAAAGTCGGTAAAGCCGATCCTACACTCTTTACTAAAACACTTGAGAATGATTTGTTTGTATGCCAAATTTATGTTGATGATATTATATTTGGGTCTACTAACGAGTCTACATGTGAAGAGTTTAGTAGGATCATGACACAGAAATTCGAGATGTCTATGATGGGGGAGTTGAAGTATTTTCTAGGATTTCAAGTCAAACAACTCCAAGAGGGCACCTTCATTAGCCAAACAAAGTACACTCAAGACATTCTAAACAAGTTTGGGATGAAGGATGCCAAGCCCCTCAAGACACCCATGGGAACCAATGGGCATCTCGACCTCGACACGGGAGGTAAGTCCGTGGATCAAAAGGTATACCGGTCGATGATAGGTTCTTTACTCTACTTATGTGCATCTCGACCGGATATTATGCTTTCCGTATGCATGTGTGCAAGATTCCAAGCCGACCCTAAGGAAGCTCACCTTACGGCCGTGAAACGAATCTTGAGATATTTGGCTTATACACCTAAGTTTGGGCTTTGGTATCCTAGGGGATCCACATTTGATTTGATTGGATATTCGGATGCCGATTGGGCGGGGTGCAAAATCAATAGGAAGAGCACATCGGGGACTTGCCAGTTCTTGGGAAGATCCTTGGTGTCTTGGGCTTCAAAGAAGCAAAATTCGGTTGCTCTTTCCACCGCCGAAGCCGAGTACATTGCCGCAGGCCATTGTTGCGCGCAATTGCTTTGGATGAGGCAAACCCTGCGGGACTACGGTTACAAATTCACCAAAGTTCCCTTGCTATGTGACAATGAGAGTGCAATCAAAATGGCCGACAATCCCGTCGAGCATAGCCGCACTAAACACATAGCCATCCGGTATCACTTTTTGAGGGATCACCAACAAAAGGGAGATATCGAGATTTCATACATTAATACTAAAGATCAATTAGCCGATATCTTTACCAAGCCTCTTGATGAACAATCTTTTAACAAACTTAGGCATGAGCTCAATATTCTTGATTCTAGGAACTTCTTTTGTTAAAATTGCACACATTGCTCTTTTATATATCTTTGATCATGTCTCTTTTATATGCTATGACTAATGTGTTGTCAAGTTTATTTCAAACCAAGTCATAGGCATATTGAAAGGGAATTGGAGTCTTCGGCGAAGACAAAGGCTTCCACTCCGTAACTCATACTTCGCCATCACTCCAAGCACCTCTCTATTCCTTGGGGAGAAATGAACATCCGGGAAAAGGACCTCGCCTTTGGTATAGTCTTAACTCATTTATTTATGATCAAAGGGGAAGATAGCACTTCGAGGGCTCTAATAATTCCGTTTTTGGCGATTTATGCCAAAAAGGGGGAGAGAGTATGAGCCCAAAGCAAAAGGACCGCACCACCACCACAAATTCCAAAAACTTCGTGTTTTCAAAGAATTTTATCATTTGGTATCCTATTGTGTTCAAAAGGGGGAGAAAGTAGTATTTCAAACTTATTTATCAAAACCCTCTTGAACACTAAGAGGTGGATCTTCTTTAGGGGGAGTTTTTGTTTAGTCAAAGGAGAAGCATTTGAAACAGGGGGAGAAAATTTCAAATCTTGAGAATGCTTTGCAAATCTTATTCATTTACCCTTGACTATTTGCAAAAGAATTTACAAAAGATTTTTGCAAAAACAAAACTCGTGGTGCAAACGTGGTCCAAAATGTTATAAGAAAGAAACATTCCATGCATATCTTGTAAGTAGTTATATTGGCTCAATTCCAAGCAACCTTTATACTTACATCATGCAAACTAGTTCAATTATGCACTTCTATACTTGCTTTGGTTTGTGTTGGCATCAATCACCAAAAAGGGGGAGATTGAAAGGGAATTAGGCTTACACCTAGTTCCTATATAATTTTGGTGGTCGAATTGCCCAACACAAATCTTTGGACTAACTTGTTTGCCCAAGTGTATAGTGTATACAGGTGTAAAAGGTTCACACTCAGCCAATAAAAAGACCAAGTTTTGGATTCAACAAAGGAGCAAAGGGGCAACCGAAGGCTCCCCTGGTCTGGCGCACCGGACTGTCAGGTGCGCCACCGGACAGTGAACAGTACCTGTCCGGTGCACCAGGAGACTCAGACTCAAACTCGCCACCTTCGGGAATTTCCGAGGCGACTTCGCTATAATTCACCGGACTGTCCGGTGTACACCGGACAGTGTCCGGTGCGCCAAGGAAGGTCGGCCTCAGGAACTCATCAGCCTCGGGTTCGCGCGGCAGCCGCTCCGCTAAAATTCACCGGACTGTCCGGTGTGCACCGGACTGTCCGGTGTGCCAGCGGAGCAACGGCTCCCTGCGGCGCCAACGGCTCCCTGCGGTGCATTTATTGCGCGCGCAGCGCGCGCAGACGTCAGGCACGCCCATACCGGTGCACCGGACATCAAACAGTACATGTCCGGTGTGCACCGGACACCCAGGCGGGCCCACAAGTCAGAAGCTTCAACGGTCGAATCCAACGGCAGTGATGACGTGGCAGGGGGCACCGGACTGTCCGGTGTGCACCGGACTGTCCGGTGCGCCATCGAACAGACAGAATTCCCAACGGCCACATTTGGTGGTTGGGGCTATAAATACCCCAACCACCCCACCATTCATTGCATCCAAGTTTTCCCACTTCTCAACCACTTACAAGAGCTAGGCATTCAATTCTAGACACATACAAAGAGATCAAATCCTCTCCAATTCCACACAAGGCTTTAGTGATTAGCGAGAGAGATTTGTCGTGTTCATTTGAGCTCTTGCGCTTGGATTGCTTCTTTTCTTTCTCACTTGTTCTTGAGATCACAACTCCATTGTAATCAAGGCAAGAGGCACCAATTGTGTGGTGGCCCTTGCGGGGAAGTTTTGTTCCCGGCTTTGATTTGAGAAGAGAAGCTCACTCGGTCCGAGGGACCGTTTGAGAGAGGGAAGGGTTGAAAGAGACCCGGCCTTTGTGGCCTCCTCAACGGGGAGTAGGTTTGCAAGAACCGAACCTCGGTAAAACAAATCTCCGTGTCTCACTTGCTTATTCGCTTGGGATTTGTTTTGCGCCCTCTCTTGCGGACTCGTTTCTTTATTACTAACGCTAACCCGGCTTGTAGTTGTGTTTATATTTGTAAATTTCAGTTTCGCCCTATTCACCCCCCCTCTAGGCGACTATCAGCCTCCTTGAGAAACCCGAGAGTGGCCAGTTCGCGAGGTGCTTGGCCTGGGCACCTGTCGGGGACCATAATTAGGGGTACCCTCAAGACTCCTAATTCTCAGCTGGTAACCCCCATCAGCACAAAGCTGCAAAGGCCTGATGGGTGCGATTAAGTCAGGGATCGGTCCATTCGAGAGACTCGATCACGCCTCGCCCGAGCCTAGCCTCGGGCAAGGGCAGCCGACCCCGGAGGATCTCCGTCTCGCCCGAGGCCCCCCTCCAGCGACGAACATACTTCCGGCTCGCCCGAGGCCCAGTCTTCGCCAAGAAGCAACCCTGGCCAAATCGCCACGCCAACCGACCAAATCGCAGGGGCATTTAATGCAAAGGTGGCCTGACACCTTTATCCTGACGCGCGCCCTTCAGTCGACAGAGCCGAAGTGACCGCAGTCACTTCGCCGCTCCACTGACCGGCCTGACAGAAGGACAGCGCCGCCTGCGCCACTCCGACTGCTGTGCCACTCGACAGAGTGAGGCTGACAGGCAGTCAGGCCCGGCCTCAGGCACCATAGGAAGCTCCGCTTCGCCCGACTCAGGGCTCGGACTTGGGCTCAGCCCCTGAAGACGACGAACTCCGCTCCGCCCGACCCAGGGCTCGGACTTGGGCTCAGCCCCGGAAGACGGCGAAATCCGCTCCGCCCGACCCAGGGCTCGGACTTGGGCTCAGCCCCGGAAGACGGCAAACTCCGATCCACCCGACCCCAGGGCTCGGACTCGGGCTCAGCCCCGGAAGACGGCGAACTCCGCTCCGCCCGACCCAGGGCTCGGACTTGGGCTCAGCCCCGGAAGACGGTGAACTCCGATCCGCCCGACCCTAGGGCTCGGACTCGGGCTCAGCCCCGGAAGACGACGAACTCCGCTTCGCCCGACCCCAGGGCTCGGACTCAGCCCTGGCTTCAGCCGACGGTCTCCATCTCGCCCAACCCAGGGGCTCGGACTCGACCTCGGCCACGGAAGACAGACTCGACCTCGACCTCGGAGGAGCCTCCACATCGCCCAACCTAGGGCGTGGACCGTCCACGTCAACGGGAGGCGCCATCATTTCCCTACCCCAAGCTGACTCAGGCTACGGGGAACAAGATCGGCGTCCCATCTGGCTCGCTCCGCTAGACAAGTAATGATGGCGCCCCGCACGCTCTATGACGATGGCGGCTCTCAGACCCCTTACGGAAGCAAGAGGACGTCATCAAGGACTCGACAGCCCCGACAGCTGTCCTTCCGCCAGGCTTGAGCACTCCTCCGACGGCCACGACACCACACGAACCGGGTGCCAAAACCTCTCCGGCTGCCACGATGGCATGTACTTAGGGCGCTAGCTCTCCTCCGCTAGACACGTTAGCACTCTGCTACACCCCCATTGTACACCTGGATCCTCTCCTTACGCCTATAAAAGGAAGGACCAGGGCCCTCTTACAGAAGGTTGTCCGCGCGGGGAAGAGGACGGGACAGGCGCTCGCGTGAGGCCGCTCGCTCCCTCTCCCGCGTGGACACTTGTAACCCCCTACTGCAAGCGCACCCGACCTGGGCGCGGGACGAACACGAAGGCCGCGGGATTTCCACCTCTCTCACGCCCGTCTCCGGCTGCCTTTTCCCCCCTTCGCGCTCGGCCTCGCGCCGACCCATCTGGGCTGGGGCACGCGGCGACATTTCACTCGTCAGCCCAGGGACCCCCCGGTCTCGAAACGCCGACAGTTGGCGCGCCAGGTAGGGGCCTGCTGCGTGTTGACGAACAGCTTCCCGTCAAGCTCCAGATGGGCAGTCTCCAGCAACCTCTCCAGCCCGGGACGGTGCTCCGTTTCGGGAGTCTTGAGTTCATGTCCCTCGACGGCAGCTACGACATGATACTCCTTCCCCCGCCGTGCGACAGCAACAATGGCGGCCGACAGCCCGCCGGCGGCGGAATCGACAACGTCTTCCCCGCGTGGTGGAAGAACAACATTCGAGCTCACCCCGCCCTCTCCCCCGCCGACGGAGGAGGAGGCGAGGCAACCAAGGCCAAGCAGGAGGCGGCACCTCGTCGGCTGTCGAGCAAGTCGACGGCGCCGGCACCCCAACGGGGGGCGCGTCGGGCATCGACCTCGCGTTTGAGACGAAGACGAGCGCCGTCTCCCCGCAACACGCCAATTCCGAGCAAACGGACGACGCCAGCACGCTCGCGAAAGGCTTGCTGGGCGTCACCCTCGTACCTGAGACGACGGTGCAGTTAGTCCCTGACGTGACTTCATCATCGCCCGTCGACCAAGAGGTACCGACCGATTCACATCTCACGCCCCTTGGATTCAGCCTCGACCCGCCAAGCGGCTTCGCTTTGGCGGACGCTCTCGTAGAGGCAAGTCCAAACCCTCTGGGGTATCGTATGCGGTCACCCTGGGACCAGCTGACGGACGTCTCGACCTACGGGCCCTCGGGGTCCGAGGAAGATGACGAGCCCGACTTCTGTTGGGATTTCTCCGGACTTGGTAACCCCAGTGCCATGCGGGACTTCATGACCGCGTGCGACTACTGCCTTTCCGACTGTTCCGACGGTAGCCGCAGCCTCAGCGACGAGGACTGCGGCCCAAGTCGTGAATGTTTCCACGTCGATCTAGGGGGTCCCTCCGAAGGCAACCATCTTGGTATGCCGGAGAATGGTGATCTCCCTAGGCCTGTGCCTCGCGTTGACATCCTACGGGAGCTAGCAGTGGTCCTCGTTCAGGCGGGGGTCATGACCCACAGCTCGAGCAAATCCGCGGGGTGCAGGCCAGGCTCGACGAGGGAGCAGGAACACTTGAGCCGATCCGCCGGGACGTCGGGCAGGAATGGGCGGGCCAACCTCCGGCCGGGGAAGTGTGTCATCTACCCCAGGGCTTCCAGCACCGCATCGCCGACGATGTCAGGGTAAGGCCGCCACCCGCTTCCAGTGGGGTCGGCTAGAACCTGGTTGCAGCAGCAATGCTTCTCCGCGCGATGCCGGAGCCATCAACCACTGAGGGGCGGCGAATCCAGGGAGAGCTCAAGAATCTCCTGGAGGGCGCCGCGGTCCGACGGGCCGAAATCTCCACCTCCTGAAGGCAGGGGTACCCCTCGGAACATCGCGCCGCGACTTCCCGATTCATGCGGGAAGCCTCGGTCCACACCGGGCACACGCGCAACACAGCGCCTGAGGCCCCGGGTCGCCTCGGCAACGAGCACCATCACCGTGACCGTCGGGCCCACCTCGACGAGAGGGTGCGCCGAGGCTACCACCCCAGGCGTGGAGGACGCTACGACAGCGGGGAGGATCGGAGTCCCTCGCCCGAACCACCCGGTCCGCAGGCTTTCAGCCGCGCCATACGACGGGCGCCGTTCCCGACTCGGTTCCGACCCCCGACTACTATCACAAAGTACTCGGGGGAGACGAGACCGGAACTGTGGCTCGCGGACTACCGGCTGGCCTGCCAACTGGGTGGAACGGACGATGACAACCTCATCATCCGCAACCTCCCCCTGTTCCTCTCCGACGCCGCTCGCGCCTGGTTGGAGCACCTGCCTCCGGGGCAGATCTCCAACTGGGACGACCTGGTCCAAGCCTTCGCCGGCAATTTCCAGGGCACGTACGTATGCCCTGGAAACTCCTGAGACCTCCGAAGCTGCCGGCAGCAGCCGGGAGAGTCTCTCTGGGACTACATCTGGCGATTCTCGAAGTAGCGCACCGAGCTGCCCAACATCACCGATTCGGATGTCATCGGCTCGTTCCTCGCCGGCACCACCTGCCGCGACCTGGTGAGCAAGCTGGGTCGCAAGACCCCCACTAGGGCGAGCGAGCTGATGGACATCGCCACCAAGTTCGCCTCTGGCCAGGAGGCGGTTGAGGCTATCTTCCGGAAGGACAAGCAGCCCCAGGGCCGCCCACTGGAAGATGCCCCCGAGGCGTCAACTCAGCGCGGCGCCAAGAAGAAGGGCAAGAAGAAGTCGCAAGCGAAACGCGACGCCGCCGACGCGGACCTTGTCGCCGCCGCCGAGTACAAGAACCCTCGGAAATCCCCCGGAGGTGCCAACCTCTTCGACAAGATGCTCAAGGAGCCGTGCCCCTATCATCAGGGGCCCGTCAAGCACACCCTTAAGGAGTGCGCTATGCTTCGGCGCCACTTCCACAGGGCCGGGCCACCCGCGGAGGGTGGCAGGGCTCGCAACGACGACAAGAAGGAAGATCACCAGGCAGGAGAGTTCCCCGAGGTCCGCGACTGCTTCATGATCTACGGTGGGCAAGCGGCGAACGCCTCGGCTCGGCACCGCAAGCAAGAGCGTCGGGAGGTCTGTTCGGTGAAGGTGGTGGCGCTAGTCTACCTAGACTGGTCCGACAAGTCCATCACCTTCGACCAAGCCGACCACCCCGACCACGTGCCGAGCCCGGGGAAATACCCGCTCGTTGTCGACCCCGTCATCGGCGACGTCAGGCTCACCAAGGTCCTCATGGACGGAGGCAGCAGCCTCAACATCATCTACGCCGAGACCCTCGGGCTCCTGCGTGTTGATCTGTCCTCGGTCAGGGACCGCGCTGCGCCTTTCCACGGGATCATCCCCGGGAAGCGCGTCCAGCCCCTCGGACAACTCGACCTTCCCGTCTGCTTCGGAACGCCCTCCAACTTTCGAAGGGAAACCCTCACGTTCGAGGTGGTCGGGTTTCGAGGAACCTACCACGCGGTACTGAGGAGGCCATGCTACGCGAAGTTCATGGCCGTCCCCAACTACACCTACCTCAAGCTCAAGATGTCGGGCCCCAACGGGGTCATCACCGTCGGCCCCACGTACAAACACGCGTTCGAATGCGACGTGGAGTGCGTGGAGTACGCCGAGGCCCTCGCCGAATCCGAGGCCCTCATCGCCGACCTGGAGAGCCTCTCTAAGGAGGTGCCAGACGTGAAGCGTCACGCCGGCAACTTCGAGCCAGCGGAGACGGTTAAGTCCGTCCCCCTCGACCCCAGCAGCGACGCCTCCAAGCAGATCCGGATCGGCTCCGAGCTCGATCCCAAATAGGAAGCAATGCTCGTCGACTTTCTCCGCGCGAACGCCGACGTCTTCGCGTGGAGTCCCTCGGACATGCCCGGCATACCGAGGGATGTCGCCGAGCACTCGCTGGATATCCGAGCCGGAGCCCGACCCGTCAAGCAGCCTCTGCGCCGATTCGACGAAGAAAAGCGCAGAGCCATAGGCGAGGAGATCCACAAGCTAATGGCGGCAGGGTTCATCAAAGAGGTATTCCATCCCGAATGGCTTGCCAACCCTGTGCTTGTGAGAAAGAAAGGAGGGAAATGGCGGATGTGTGTAGACTACACTGGTCTAAACAAAGCATGTCCGAAGGTTCCTGAGAGCACCTAGAGGGGGGGGTGAATAGGTGATCCTGTAAAAACTTAACTTATAGCCACAAAAACTTGTTAAGGGTTAGCACAATAGTTGCCAAGTGGCTAAAGAGGAAATCTTGCACAATACGATAATCACAGAGAATTCAACACAGAGGAGACACGGTGATTTATCCCGTGGTTCGGCCAAGTACAAAACTTGCCTACTCCACGTTGTGGCGTCCCAACGGACGAGGGTTGCAATCAACCCCTCTCAAGCGGTCCAAAGACCCACTTGAATACCACAGTATTTTGCCTTGCTTATCTTTATCCCACTTGCGAGGAATCTCCACAAATTGGAGTCTCTCGCCCTTACACTTAAGATTCACAAAGAAGCACGGAGTAAGGGAGGGAAGCAACACACACAAATCCACAGCGAAATGCGCACACACACGGCCAAGAATCGAGCTCAAGGACTATCTCACAGTTTCTCACAAGAACAGAGCTCGAATCACTTAGAATCACAAACGGATGCGCAAAGACTGAGTGTGGATGATCAAGAATGCTCAAGAGTTGCTTGGTTATCTCCTCCATGCGCCAAGGGGTCCCTTTTATAGCCCCAAGGCAGCTAGGAGCCGTTGAGAACACATCTGGAAGGCTATCCTTGCCTTCTGTCGTCGGGCGCACCGGACAGTCCGGTGCACACCGGACACTGTCCGGTGCCCGATTTCTTTCCTTAACAGGCACAGCCGACCATTGGCGACCGTTGCAGATCTGGCGCACCGGACAGTCCGGTGCTTCCTTCCGACCGTTGGCTCGGCCACGTGTCGCGCGCCGATCGCGCGGCCGACCGTTGGCCCGGCCGACCGTTGGCTCACCGGACAGTCCGGTGCACACCGGACAGTCCGGTGAATTTTAGCCGAAGTCGCCGGAGAAAGACCCGAGAGCAGCCTCTTCGGCCGAGGCAGCCTGGTGCACCGGACACTGTCCGGTGCACCACCGGACACTGTCCGGTGCACCACCGGACAGTCCGGTGCCCCAGACCGAAACAGCCCCTTGGCTGTACACAGCCAAGTCTTCTCTTCTCTTCTTCTTTCTGTTTCTAACACTTAGACAAGATATTAGTACACAAAACCAATGTACTAAGGCTTAGAAACATACCTTAACTTGTGATTTACACTTTGTTGAACCATGGGCACATTTTCACATTTAAGCACTCGTGTTTGCACTTAATCACCAAAATACTTAGAAATAGCCCAAAGGCACATTTCCCTTTCAATCTCCCCCTTTTTGGTGATTTATGCCAACACAACATAAAGCAAATAGAACAAGTGCAAAATCACTTTAAATAAAAAACTCAAATTGGTTTTGATTCAATTTTGGCATATATGGATCATCCTTTGCCACCACTTGGTTTGTTTTTGCAAATCAAACTCAAATCTCTATTTCTATGTCAAACACACATGTTGAGGCATAAAGAGAGTCATTCAAAAAGAGATTGATCAAAGATTTCAAAAACTCCCCCTATTTCCCATAGTCAAAACTTCTCCCCACAAGAAGCCAACTTTTGACAATAGAGACAATAAAAGACAATAAAAGCTTTTGACACAACAAAAACTCTATTCTACTATTTTCAAACTCTCTCAAGTGGTAGCTGATCCATTTATCACTTTGGCCTTTATTTTCTCCCCCTTTGGCATCAAGCACCAAAACGGGATTAATCTTGGCCTTTTAACCCCATTGCCTCACCAAAATCTTCAATAAAGAGCAAATGGCAATAAGAGTTGCATGAGATGAACTTGGAATAAGTTACCCTCTCATCGGAGTGCAGTGGAAGTCTTTCATGGTCCAAGTCCACCTTTTCCCTTTCCAATCCTCCTTTGAGACTAAAACATCAAACTCAAACACATGGTTAGTCTCAAAGGGTCAAGTTGTAGCACATCTCCCCCTAAACATGTGCATCACTTTGCAACTGACTTGTGAGGTCCAGGGAGTGTTTGTACAACTTGAGCACCATAATAAGCAACAAAATGCAAAAAGGAACATGATCAAAAGCATAAATACATGTATGCTATAATTCAATCCAGGTTCCGCGAATCTAAGACATTTAGCTCACTACGCAACCTGCAAAAGGTCTTCTCATCTAGAGGCTTAGTGAAGATATCGGCTAGCTGGTTCTCGGTGCTAACATGAAACACTTCGATATCTCCCTTTTGCTGGTGGTCTCTCAAAAAGTGATGCCGGATGTCTATGTGCTTTGTGCGGCTGTGCTCAACAGGATTCTCCGCCATGCGGATAGCACTCTCATTATCACATAGGAGTGGGACTTTGCTCAGATTGTAGCCAAAGTCCCTGAGGGTTTGCCTCATCCAAAGTAGTTGCGCGCAACACTGTCCTGCGGCAACATACTCGGCCTCAGCGGTGGATAGGGCAACGGAAGTTTGTTTCTTAGAATTCCATGACACCAGGGACCTTCCTAAGAATTGGCACGTCCCCGATGTACTCTTCCTATCGACCTTACATCCAGCATAGTCGGAATCTGAGTATCCAACTAAGTCAAAGGTAGACCCCTTTGGATACCAGAGCCCGAGGCAAGGCGTAGCAACTAAATATCTAAGGATTCGCTTCACCGCCACTAAGTGACACTCCTTAGGATCGGATTGAAATCTAGCACACATGCATACGCTAAGCATAATATCCGGTCTACTAGCACATAAGTAAAGCAAAGAACCTATCATTGACCGGTATGCTTTTTGATCAACGGACTTACCTCCTTTGTTGAGGTCGGTGTGTCCGTCGGTCCCCATCGGAGTCTTTGCGGGCTTGGCGTCCTTCATCCCAAACCGCTTTAGTAGATCTTGCGTGTACTTCGTTTGGGAGATGAAGGTGCCGTCCTTGAGTTGCTTCACTTGGAACCCAAGGAAGTAGTTCAACTCGCCCATCATCGACATCTCGAATTTCTGCGTCATCACCCTGCTAAACTCTTCACAAGACTTTTGGTTAGTAGAACCAAATATTATGTCATCGACATAAATTTGGCACACAAACAAATCACCATCACATGTCTTAGTGAAAAGAGTTGGATCGGCTTTCCCAACCTTGAAAGCATTAGCAATTAAGAAATCTCTAAGGCATTCATACCATGCTCTTGGGGCTTGCTTAAGTCCATAGAGCGCCTTAGAGAGCTTACACACGTGGTCGGGGTACCGTTCATCCTCGAAGCCAGGGGGTTGCTCCACGTACACCTCCTCCTTGATTGGCCCGTTGAGGAAAGCGCTCTTCACATCCATTTGGTACAACCTGAAAGAATGGTGAGCGGCATATGCTAGCAAGATTCGAATTGACTCTAGCCTAGCCACAGGAGCAAAAGTCTCCTCAAAATCCAAACCTGCGACTTGGGCATAACCTTTTGCCACAAGTCGAGCCTTGTTTCTCGTCACCACCCCGTGCTCGTCCTGTTTGTTGCGGAACACCCACTTGGTTCCCACAACATTTTGCTTCGGACGAGGCACCAGTGTCCAAACTTCATTGCGCTTGAAGTTGTTGAGCTCCTCCTGCATGGCCAACACCCAGTCCGGATCTAGCAAGGCCTCCTCTACCCTGAAAGGCTCAATAGAAGAGACAAAGGAGTAATGCTCACAAAAATTAACTAATCGAGATCGAGTAGTTACTCCCTTGCTAATGTCACCCAGAATTTGGTCGACGGGATGATCCCTTTGAATCATCGCTCGAACTTGGGTTGGAGGTGCTGGTTGCGCATCTTCCTCCATCACACGATCATCTTGTGCTCCCCCTTGATCACACGCCTCCTGTTGATGAACCTGTTCATCGTCTTGAGTTGGGGGTAGCACCATAGTTGAGGAAGATGTTTGATCTCGTTCATCGTGTTCCTGTGGCCGCACTTCTCCAATCGCCATGGTTCGTATAGCGGCCGTTGGAACATCTTCTTCATCTACATCATCATAATCAACAACTTGCTCTCTTGGAGAGCCATTAGTCTCATCAAATACAACATCGCTAGAGACTTCAACCAAACCCGATGATTTGTTGAAGACTCTGTACGCCTTTGTATTTGAGTCATAACCTAACAAAAACCCTTCTACAGCTTTGGGAGCAAACTTAGAATTTCTACCTTTCTTCACTAGAATGTAGCACTTGCTCCCAAATACACGAAAGTAGGATACATTGGGTTTGTTACCGGTTAGTAGCTCATACGAAGTCTTCTTGAGGAGGCGATGAAGATAGACCCTGTTGATGGCGTGGCAAGCCGTGTTCACGGCTTCCGACCAAAAACACTCGGGGGTCTTGAATTCTCCAAGCATTGTCCTCGCCATATCGATTAGCGTCCTGTTCTTCCTCTCTACCACACCATTTTGCTGTGGTGTGTAGGGAGCGGAGAACTCGTGCTTGATCCCTTCCTCCTCAAGGAACTCCTCCACTTGAAGGTTCTTGAACTCGGACCCGTTGTCGCTCCTTATCTTCTTCACTTTGAGCTCAAACTCATTTTGAGCTCTCCTAAGGAAGCGCTTGAGGGTCCGTTGGGTTTCAGACTTATCCTGCAAAAAGAATACCCAGGTGAAGCGGGAAAAGTCATCAACAATAACTAAACCATACTTACTCCCTCCTATGCTCAGATAGGCGACGGGTCCGAAGAGGTCCATATGCAGCATCTCCAAGGGTCTTGATGTCGTCATCACATTTTTGGTGTGATGAGAGCCTCCCACCTGTTTCCCTGCTTGACAAGCTGCACAAGGTCTGTCTTTTTCGAATTGAACGTTAGTTAGACCTATCACGTGTTCTCCCTTTAGAAGCTTGTGAAGGTTCTTCATCCCCACATGTGCTAAGCGGCGATGCCACAGCCAGCCCATGCTAGTCTTAGCTATTAAGCATGCATCTAGACCGGCCTCTTCTTTTGCAAAATCAACTAAATAAAGTTTGCCGTCTAATACACCCTTAAAAGCTAGTGAACCATCACTTCTTCTAAAGACAGACACATCTACATTTGTAAATAGACAGTTATACCCCATGTTGCATAATTGACTGACAGATAGCAAATTATAACCAAGAGACTCTACTAAAAACACATTAGATATAGAGTGCTCATTAGAAATTGCAATTTTACCTAACCCTTTTACCTTGCCTTGATTCCCATCACCGAATATAATTGAATCTTGGGAATCCTTATTCTTGACGTAGGAGGTGAACATCTTCTTCTCCCCCGTCATATGGTTTGTGCATCCGCTGTCTATAATCCAGCTTGAACCCCCGGATGCATAAACCTGCAAGGCAAATTTAGGCTTGGGTTTTAGGTACCCAACTCATGTTGGGTCCTGCAAGGTTAGCACAAATATTCTTAGGGACCCAAATGCAAGTTTTATCTCCCTTGCATCTTGCCCCTAACTTCCTAGCAATTACCTTTTTACCCTTTCTACAAATAGCAAAGGGAGCATTGCAGGCATAATAAATGGTAGAAGGTTCATTTGCTACTTTCCTAGGAGCATGAGTAACATTCTTTTTAGGAACAACATTTTTCCTAGTAACATTTCTATCATACACATATGAAGAACTAGGAGCAAACATGGCATGAGAATCATAAACATGTGAATCATTACAAGCATTTCTAGCATGTCTCCTATCATGGTACATGAAAGCATGATTCTTCTTAACACTATTAGCCATAGGAGCCTTCCCTTTCTCCTTGGTGGAGATAGGAGTCTTATGGCTAGTTAAGTTCTTGGCTTCCCTCTTGAAGCCAAGCCCATCCTTAATTGAGGGGTGTCTACCAATAGTGTAGGCATCCCTTGCAAATTTTAGTTTTTCAAATTCACTCTTGCTAGTCTTAAGTTGGGCATTAAGACTAGCTAATTCATCATTCAGTTTTGAAATGGAAACTAAGTGTTCACTACAGGCATTAATATCAACATCCTTACACCTAGTGCAAATTTCAACATGTTCAACACAAGAGTTGGATTTTTGTGCTTCTTCTAGTTTAGCATTTAAATCATCATTTATGCTCTTTAAGTTAGAAATAGAATCATGGCATGTTGACACTTCACAAGCAAGCATTTCATTCCTCTTAATTTCTAATGCAAGGGATTTTTGAGCCTCTACAAACTTATCATGTTCTTCATACAACAAATCCTCTTGCTTTTCTAAAAGTATATTCTTTTCATTCAAGGCATCAATTAATTCATTAATTTTGTCTATCTTAGATCTATCTAAGCCCTTGAATAAACATGAATAATCTACTTCATCCTCACTAGATTCATCATCACTAGAAGAATCATAAGTATTAGCATTACGAGTGGTTACCTTCTTTTCCCTTGCCATGAGGCAAGTGTGATGCTCGTTGGGGAAGAGGGATGACTTGTTGAAGGCGGTGGCGGCGAGTCCTTCGTTGTCGGAGTCAGACGAGGAGCAATCCGAATCCCACTCCTTTCCAATATGAGCCTCGCCCTTTGCCTTCTTGTAATTCTTCTTCTTTTCCCATTTTCCACTCTTCTTTTCCTGGTCACTATCATTATCGGGACAATTAGCGATAAAGTGACCAATCTTACCACACTTGAAGCATGAGCGCTTCCCCTTCGTCTTGGTCTTGTTGGGATGCTCCTTGCGACCCCTTAACGCTGTCTTGAAGCGCTTAATGATGAGAGCCATTTCTTCATCATTAAGCCCGGCCGCCTCAATTTGCGCCACCTTGCTTGGTAGTGCCTCCTTGCTTCTCGATGCCTTGAGAGCAATGGGTTGAGGCTCGTGGAGTGGACCGTTCAACGCATCGTCGACGTATCTTGCTTCCTTGATCATCATCCGCCCGCTCACGAATTTTCCAAGTACTTCCTCGGGCGTCATCATCGTGTACCTGGGATTCTCACGAACATTGTTCACGAGATGAGGATCAAGAATGGTAAAGGACCTGAGTAGTAGGCGGACGACGTCGTGGTCAGTCCAACGCGTGCTTCCGTAGCTCCTTATTTTGTTGATAAGGGTCTTGAGCCGGTTGTAAGTTTGAGTTGGCTCCTCTCCCCTTATCATGGCGAATCGTCCAAGCTCGCCCTCCACCAACTCCATCTTGGTGAGCATGGTGATGTCATTCCCCTCGTGAGAGATCTTGAGGGTGTCCCATATCTGCTTGGCATTGTCCAAGCCGCTCACCTTATTGTACTCTTCCCTGCACAAAGATGCTAAGAGAACAGTAGTAGCTTGTGCATTTCTATGAATTTGTTCATTTATAAGCATAGGACTATCCGAGCTATCAAATTTCATTCCATTCTCCACAATCTCCCATATGCTTGGATGGAGAGAGAATAAGTGACTACGCATTTTGTGACTCCAAAATCCGTAGTCCTCCCCATTAAAGTGTGGGGGTTTGCCAAGAGGAATGGAAAGCAAATGCGAATTCGAACTATGTTGAATACGAGAATAATCAAATGAAAAGTTCGAATTGACCGTCTTTTTGTAGTCGTTGTCATCATCCTTTTGGGAAGAAGTAGACTCATCACTATCGTCGTAGTAGATGATCTCCTTGATGCGCCTTGTCTTCTTCTTCTTCCCTTCCTTCCGTCTATGCCCCGAGCCGGAGTCGGTAGGCTTGTCGTCTTTTGGCTCGTTGACGAAGGATTCCTTCTCTTTGTCGTTGATCACGATTCCCTTCCCCTTAGGATCCATCTCTTCGGGCGGTAAGTCCCTTTGTGAAGAGAACGGCTCTGATACCAATTGAGAGCACCTAGGGGGGGTGAATAGGTGATCCTGTAAAAACTTAACTTATAGCCACAAAAACTTGTTAAGGGTTAGCACAATAGTTGCCAAGTGGCTAAAGAGGAAATCTTGCACAATACGATAATCACAGAGAATTCAACACAGAGGAGACACGGTGATTTATCCCGTGGTTCGGCCAAGTACAAAACTTGCCTACTCCACGTTGTGGCGTCCCAACGGACGAGGGTTGCAATCAACCCCTCTCAAGCGGTCCAAAGACCCACTTGAATACCACAGTATTTTGCCTTGCTTATCTTTATCCCACTTGCGAGGAATCTCCACAAATTGGAGTCTCTCGCCCTTACACTTAAGATTCACAAAGAAGCACGGAGTAAGGGAGGGAAGCAACACACACAAATCCACAGCGAAATGCGCACACACACGGCCAAGAATCGAGCTCAAGGACTATCTCACAGTTTCTCACAAGAACAGAGCTCGAATCACTTAGAATCACAAACGGATGCGCAAAGACTGAGTGTGGATGATCAAGAATGCTCAAGAGTTGCTTGGTTATCTCCTCCATGCGCCAAGGGGTCCCTTTTATAGCCCCAAGGCAGCTAGGAGCCGTTGAGAACACATCTGGAAGGCTATCCTTGCCTTCTGTCGTCGGGCGCACCGGACAGTCCGGTGCACACCGGACACTGTCCGGTGCCCGATTTCTTTCCTTAACAGGCGCAGCCGACCGTTGGCGACCGTTGCAGATCTGGCGCACCGGACAGTCCGGTGCACACCGGACAGTCCGGTGCTTCCTTCCGACCGTTGGCTCGGCCACGTGTCGCGCGCCGATCGCGCGGCCGACCGTTGGCCCGGCCGACCGTTGGCTCACCGGACAGTCCGGTGCACACCGGACAGTCCGGTGAATTTTAGCCGAAGTCGCCGGAGAAAGACCCGAGAGCAGCCTCTTCGGCCGAGGCAGCCTGGTGCACCGGACACTGTCCGGTGCACCACCGGACACTGTCCGGTGCACCACCGGACAGTCCGGTGCCCCAGACCGAAACAGCCCCTTGGTTGTACACAGCCAAGTCTTCTCTTCTCTTCTTCTTTCTGTTTCTAACACTTAGACAAGATATTAGTACACAAAACCAATGTACTAAGGCTTAGAAACATACCTTAACTTGTGATTTACACTTTGTTGAACCATGGGCACATTTTCACATTTAAGCACTCGTGTTTGCACTTAATCACCAAAATACTTAGAAATAGCCCAAAGGCACATTTCCCTTTCAGTTCCCTACCCTCTACCTCGCATCGATCAAATCGTGGATTCCACTGCTGGGTGCGAAACCCTGTCTTTCCTCGATGCCTACTCAGGGTATCACCAAATCACGATGAAGGAGTCCGACCAGCTCGCGACTTCTTTCATCACGCCCTTCGGCATGTACTGCTATGTCACCATGCCGTTCGGCTTGAGGAATGCGGGTGCGACGTACCAGCGGTGCATGAACCATGTGTTCGGCCAACACATTGGCCGGACGGTCGAGGCCTACGTCGATGACATCGTAGTCAAGACGAGGAAAGCCTCTGACCTCCTTTCCGACCTTGAAGTGACATTCCGATGTCTCAAGGCGAAAGGAGTGAAGCTCAATCCCGAAAAGTGTGTCTTCGGGGTGCCCCGGGGCATGCTCTTGGGGTTCATCGTTTCCGAGCGGGGCATCGAAGCCAACTCGGAGAAGATCGCAACCATCACCAGCATGGGGCCCATCAAGGACTTGAAGGGCGTACAGAGAGTCATGGGATGTCTTGCGGCTCTGAGCCGCTTCATCTCACGCCTCGGCGAAAGAGGCCTGCCTCTGTACCGCCTCTTAAGGAAGGCCGAGTGCTTCACTTGGACCCCTGAGGCCGAGGAAGCCCTCGGAACCTGAAGGCGCTCCTCACGAATGCGCCCATCTTGGTGCCCCCCGCTGCCGGAGAAGCCCTCTTGATCTACGTCGCCGCGACCACTCAGGTGGTTAGCGCCGCGATTGTGGTTGAGAGACGAGAAGAGGGGCATGCATTGCCCGTCCAGAGGCCAGTCTACTTCATCAGTGAGGTACTGTCCGAGACCAAGATCCGCTACCCACAAGTTCAGAAGCTGCTATACGCGGTGATCCTGACGCGGCGGAAGTTGCGACACTACTTCGAGTCTCATCCGGTAACTGTGGTGTCATCCTTCCCCCTGGGGGAGATCATCCAGTGCCGAGAGGCCTCGGGTAGAATCGCAAAGTGGGCGGTGGAAATCATGGGCGAAACAATCTCGTTCGCCCCTCGGAAGGCCATCAAGTCCCAAGTCTTGGCGGACTTCGTGGCTGAATGGGTCGACACCCAGCTCCCAACAGCTCCGATCCAACCGGAACTCTGGACCATGTTCTTCGATGGGTCGCTGATGAAGACAGGAGCCGGCGCAGGCCTACTCTTCATCTCGCCCCTCGGAAAGCATCTACGCTACGTGCTACGCCTCCATTTCCCAACGTCCAACAATGTGGCTGAGTACGAGGCTCTGGTCAACGGGTTGTGGATCGCCATCGAGCTAGGGGTCCGATGCCTCGACGCTCGCGGTGACTTGCAGCTCGTCATCGACCAAGTCATGAAGAACTCCCACTGCCGTGACCCGAAGATGGAGGCCTACTGCGATGAGGTTCGGCGCCTGGAAGACAAGTTCTACGGGCTCGAGCTCAACCACATCGCCCGGCGCTACAACGAGACTGCGGACGAGCTGGCTAAAATAGCCTCGGGGCGAACAACGGTTCCCCCGGACGTCTTCTCCCGAGACCTGCATCAACCCTCCGTCAAGATCGACGACACGCCCGAGCCCGAGGCGCCCTCGGCCCAGCCCGAGGTACCCTCGGCTCAGTCCGAGACACCCTCGGCTCGGCCCGAGGCACCCTCAGCTCGGCCCGAGGTACCCTCGGCCCCCGAGGGTGAGGCACTACGCGTCGAGGAGGAGCGAAGCGGGGTCATGCCTAATCAAAACTGGCAGACCCCGTACCTGCAATATCTCCACCGAGGAGAGCTACCCCTCGACCGGGCCGAAGCTCGGCGGTTGGCGCGGCGCGCCAAGTCATTCGTCTTGCTAGGAGATGGGAAGGAGCTCTACCACCGCAGCCCCTCAGGCATCCTCCAGCGATGCATCTCCATCGCCGAAGGCCGGGAGCTCCTACAAGAAATACACTCGGGGGCTTGCGGCCATCACGCAGCACCTCGAGCCCTTGTAGGAAACGCCTTCCGACAAGGTTTCTACTGGCCGACGGCGGTGGCCGGTGCCACTAGAATTGTCCGCACCTGCGAAGGGTGTCAGTTCTACGGGGGGCAGGCCCGCCTGCCCGCTCAGGCTCTCCAGACGATACCCATCACCTGGCTTTTTGCTGTGTGGGGTCTGGACCTCGTCGGCCCCTTTGCAGAAGGCACCCTGGGGCTACACCCACCATTGGGAAGGGTTGTTCGTCATCGCCAAAGTTCTGAAGCCCAGAACGAACAAGCTGGCCGACAGTCAAGGCGAGGTCTACACCAACACTTGGAACATCCAACAGCTACGTCGCTTCTACCCTTAAGACGTTTTCAAGTTGGTCGTATACCTCGTTCCCACGCAAAATTTGGTCATCAAGGAAGGGTCAGCCTTGCCTCGGCAAAGCCTGACCCTCCCTCGGGGGCTAAAAAGGGGGGAACCCCCTCCACGTCAAAATTTTCAATCAAAAAGGCTTCCGCGTTCCCCCGGCTATGTCGGTAGCAGGACCCCAAGAAGCGAACGCGGGTGCATGTAAGTGGCAAGGTTGACTGAGCCGAGGGACTCCTACGCCTCTAGGCTACGGATACCTCACTCGTCACCTACCACGAAAAATGACTCCTACTTGGGCAAGCCACCCTGCTACTGACGAGCGGAGCCGGACACGCAAAATGAAAAGGGGCACGACTTTATACTACGATAATAAAGTGTTCAAGCCTCAGCGGCCGCAAAAGACACACATGCATTCAAAGGAAACTGCCCCGACAGAGTTAGGCACTGCCCGGGGAAGGAGTCGCGCCTTCGGCTTCATCCCCACCCTCGGCAAAGTCCACCCCGACTTCGGACGACGGCGCAGGCGGGAGGATCTCTACCTCGAAGGTGGTTACCAGCATCGCGCTCGGGCCCGCGACGGCCGCGTCGAGCCTCTAGACTTCAGCCAGGGCGGCTTCATCTTCGTCAGGAAGGCAATATCCCTCGCTGACCCGCTCCAGATCCACGACGTAGTGGGAAGCAAGCACGGCGAAGGCCCTCCTGACGCCATGGTGTAGCGCCTCGCGGAGTTTGCCGCACACGTGATCGCCCAAGGCCTGCAGGCGACTTTGAGGGGAGCTCCCTGAGGGGACGTCACCGAAGCCAAAGACCCTGCAGAAGTCCGAGACGGCCTCGGACATGGCCGCATGGTCGGCCTCCCTCTGCTCGGCCGCCCCGGCAAGCGCCCTGGTGGACTCATCAAGGGCGGACTCGAGCTCTTCGAACAGCCAGAACGCAAGGCCTCAAACACAAGCGGAGGAAACAAGCTGAAACGAAAACCGAAAATGGCCAGGACATACCTCCGGCTCGGGCACGCTGCTCCGAGGCTGCGGCCTGGGCAACGGCTAGGTCTGCTGCAAGGGCTCCAGCCCGGCTTTTGGCCTCGGCAGCCCGGCCCCGAGATTGGTCTCGCTCATTGGCGACCTGGTCGAACTCCGACTGTCGTCGTTGCACCTCTGCGCATGCTGCTGCCGCCTCTACGCGTGCCGCTGCCGCCTCTGCTCTCAGATCGGCGCAGAGCAACCGAAGGTCCACCACCTCGGCGCCCTGCTGAGAGAGGCGCGCAGTAGCCCCGGCGAGCGAGGTCCTCAGGGATCGCAGCGAGCCCCAGATGTCGACCTCGTGGCGGATGAACGACGACTTGGCGGCGCTCAGATCCGTCAGATCCTGAGGGAAGAAAGCGGGGCGTCACAAAAGACGCCTTGGTCACAAAAAAAGTATGCCTGAAACCATTACCTGGAGGATTTTGGGGACGTCCCTGCAGAAGACCTCCAGCGACGACCGGAGCGACCCCACCATTGCTTCGGCACACTCGCGGAGCTCGTCCCAAGACTGCTCCTCCCGCTCATCATCAAGAACGAAGAAGGGATCCGAAGCCTCACGGGTCCGGAACCGGAGCAACTGGCGCTGCCCCTCGGAGCTCCGCCGCGCAGGGACAAGGCTGCCGCTCGGCGGGACGGATCGCGTTTCCACGCCCCGCTCCTCCGAGGCATCGAGCGCCGACGCCTCGGCCATCTCAGCGTCAGCAGCAACAGGTCGCTCCCCGACTGGGACGGCAGCGGCTTCAGCAGCAACAGGTGCCAGCACCGGCGCATGTCCGGTGGGCCCGAGGCCACGTCCGCGCTAGCCGCCTCCTCCAGCACGATGGCCGCCTCGGCAGAAGAGCCGGCCTCGGGAACTCGCTCCACGGCGACTGGTGCCGCCTGAGCCCCCCGCTGTGGAGCGCCTTGCGAGAAGGTCAGCTGAACAGCGAGACCTGGCACGGCACCGGCTGCGAAAGCCGACACCGTCTTAAGGGCCTTCCGGGGAGCCAGATCGGTCAGGCCATGGCTTCGCTTACTAAGGAGGAAAGAAAAGTCGCGGTCGGGACATACGAATGAGAAGTCAGGACGAAGACGTTCCAAGATACTTACCCGCTCCGGGCCATGATCAACCGTGCCTGAGGAGAGGTCTCTCGGACCTCGACCCCCGAAGGCGCCGCCGAGGTCCGCCTCGCCGCCAGCTTCGGCACCACCCTCGCCTTGGGCACCTTGGACGCCCGGGAGACGGACTGCCCAGGCGCTGCCACGGCGACCTGAGGGTCGCTCTCCTGCGCTGCCGGCGTGGGCGACGGCTCTCGGGGAACAGACGCCTCGGCCTGACTCCCCGAGGTCACCTCAACTTCCCCGGCTGAGGGGTCATGCACCCTCTCGGTCTGCCCCCGCTCTTCGGGCCGGGACCTCGGCGTCCCGACTCCGGGGACTGACGGCGCCAGCCCACTCGGGGGCTGGCTTGACGACTCCTGACCTAGCCTCAAACCCGGGCTGAAGCCGAGGCGGGCAGCCATGTCGTCATCCTCGTCATCATCTTCATCATCGTCGTCGTCGTCAGGCGTTTCCGGCGACGGCTCCCTCAGGAGCCCCTCCCTCTCCTGCCGACGATGGAGCTTTTCCAAGGCGTCTTGGGCCCTCGTCCGCTCGCGGGCCCGGGCCTTCTCTGCGTCCTTCTTTCTCTTCTTCTCCTCCGCGGCAACCCGCCGCGCTGCTCGGTCCACCGCATCCTCCGGGACCCGTGGCCGGGAAGGCTTGTGCCACCCTACCTCCTGGAGATGAATGGAAATCTCGACCGTAAGAACCAAGGGCAACCCGACGCAAGGAGAAGGAAGGAGCGGACACTCACCAGGGTCACGCACCCTTGGTCGGGGCGCATCAAGGGCTGGGAGAAGGCGCTAGCGTCCGGTTTTCCCAACGCGACGGCCACCCGCCCGTGGAGAACGTCGATGGGAAGAGGATCCGAGGACATCCGCGAGCCCTCCAAGTCAGCCTCCGGCGTCATCTCCCAAAGCGGCAACCGCCGCTCCGCCAAGGGAAGCACCCTCCGGCGATGGATGGCGGCAATCACTCCCGCGGCGGTGAGTCCTCCTTTCCGCAACGCCTCCAGGGCCTTGAGAAGGGGCTCGAGGTTCTTCTGTCTGTCATGCGGGGTCCCGTGGCGCCAAGCATCGGAGGCGACGGTGACCACTCGCTGGGAAAACGGCGGGAGCATCTCGCCGTCATTCCGGAGGTAGAACCACCGGCGCTGCCACCCTTTATTCGAGGACGCAAGGATGGCGGGAATGTACAGCGACGCCCGCGACTGCCTCAGCTGGAGGATGCAGCCGCCGGCCCGCACAGCCGCCCGGACCTTTCTCTCCCCCGTCGGCGAAGCAAAAAGCTCCGCGGAAAAGAGATGAGTCCACAAGTCCCAGTGGGGGGCGATCCCCAAGTACCCTTCGCACACCGCTACGAAGATGGCGGCTTGCGAGATGGAGTTGGGGCTGAGGTTGTGCAACTCCACCCCATAGTTGTGCAGGAACGCCCGCATAAAGCGGCTCGCCGGCACACCGAATCCCCGCTCGTGGAAGGAGACGAAGCTCACGACGTACCCCAGCGGCGGGGACGGAGCGGCTCCGCTCGCGGGGGGAATCCACTCCGGCCGCCTCTCATCAGAGAGAGGGCGAAGTAAACCCTCAGCAACAAGATCCTCCAGATCACCCGCCGTGACTGTGGAGAAAGGCCATGGGTCGCGCGGCGAGATGATGGTCACCCGGTCGGCCATCACCGAGCAAAGGGGATGGCGGCGGAAAGAACATGGTGGGCGGTTTCCTTTTCTCCGGCTAAATCTCTCAGGTTGCGAAAACCTAAGAAGGGGGCCAGAAGCGGAGCAAAGAACCGTCGCCAGACCCTCCCCCGAGTATATAAAGACCAAGGCGAGACCCATTCAACGTTTCGCCCGGACCTGCCGCGGGATTCAAAAACTCAAAGCGAAACGACCGTTCCTCGAACGACTCGCGCACGCGCAACGGCCGCCCCACGAACCACTCGCCCCATCGCATTAACTCCGCGGCGGGACAGGCCGCGCTTCTGGCAGAGGAAGCGAGCGACGCTTCGCCTTCGCCATAATGGCCGCGTCAAAAAAGGTACGCCACGTCATTCGATTTCGTGTCCTTTTCCTTTTCCTCTTTCTCTATCTTACAACAGGGACCGGGAAAGGGGGATACCCCGAAAACGACCCTTCTCCGTGAAGGAACCAGGCTCCGAGCCTCCCTACTGATCAGAGGTTCGAAGGTTGGCCCCTCGGAGGGGTTTAACAGCCGCCTCAGAGCACGTGGGCTCCACACCCACTACTAGTCAGAGGTTCGAAGGCCGGCCCCTCGGAAGGGTTCAACGGCCGCCTCAGGCCACTCGGGCTCCGCGCCCACTACTGATCAGGGGTTCGAAGGCTGGCCCTCGAAGGGTTCACAGCCGCCTCAGACATAGAGCGAGGGATGACCCTGGGTACGTTCGATACATAACCGAGGCTCGGGCTACGCTCCCGAGGTACCCTAGGACATTTCCGAGACAAGCGGGAACGATCTTGTAACGGAATCCCATCAGAGGGAGGCATCGAGCCCTCGGACCCCGTCGACAGGGGACCGGGTCCGGCAAATCACCCGCAGGTACTTTTGGGCACGCCTCTGGGCCTCTAGCCGACCCCTAACAAATGGGGCACGGAAGTCCGCTCGGATTACCCGCCAGCAGCTCACCGGAGACACCATGTTCGGCGCCCTCCGAGGGCAACATGGCGCTTTCCCCCCTCCTCCTTGCGGAAAGGCGACGCAGGGGCGTATGTAAAAATGTCGAGTCTATCCCTGACCGTCCTCTTGCCCTATGCAGAGGCTCGGGGGTTGCTCTCGCAAACCCGGCTCCGGCCAAACCGTTGACAGCGTCAACATACCAGCCCGAGAACTTGGGACCTGACCGTGCACCCGGGCTACGGCCAGCTCGCATGAGGGAACGACCAGACCAGCCGAAGCATTGCGCGAGGCATTAAGACCTCGAAGGAGTCAAACCACTCCTCCGAGGCCTCGGGGGCTACACCCGGCGGGTGCGCTCGCGCGCACCCACCGGAACAAAACGCAACCGAGAAAGGCTGGTCCCCTTGCAAAAAAGTGCGACAAAAGCCTCCAAGCGAGTGTTAACACTCCCTTCGAGGCTCGGGGGCTACTGTCGGGGACCATAATTAGGGGTACCCTCAAGACTCCTAATTCTCAGATGGTAACCCCTATCAGCACAAAGCTGCAAAGGCCTGATGGGTGCGATTAAGTCAGGGATCGGTCCATTCGAGGGACTCGATCACGCCTCGCCCGAGCCTAGCCTCGGGCAAGGGCAGCCGACCCCGGAGGATCTCCGTCTCGCCCGAGGCCCCCCTCCAGCGATGAACATACTTCCGGCTCGCCCGAGGCCCAGTCTTCGCCAAGAAGCAACCCTGGCCAAATCGCCACGCCAACCGACCAAATCGCAAAAGCATTTAATGCAAAGGTGGCCTGACACCTTTATCCTGACGCGCGCCCTTCAGTCGACAGAGCCGAAGTGACCGCAGTCACTTCGCCGCTCCACTGACCGGCCTCACAGAAGGATAGCGCCGCCTGCGCCGCTTCGACTGCTGTGCCACTCGACAGAGTGAGGCTGACAGGCAGTCAGGCCCGGCCTCAGGCACCATAGGAAGCTCCGCTTCGCCCGATCCAGGGCTCGGACTTGGGCTCAGCCCCTGAAGACGACGAACTCCGCTCCGCCCGACCCAGGGCTCGGACTTGGGCTCAGCCCCGGAAGACGGCGAACTCCGCTCCGCCCGACCTAGGGCTCGGACTTGGGCTCAGCCCCGGAAGACGGCGAACTCCGCTCCGCTCGACCCAGGGCTCGGACTTGGGCTCAGCCCCGAAAGACGGCGAACTCTGATCCGCACGACCCCAGGGCTCGGACTCGGGCTCAGCCCCGGAAGACGGCGAACTCTGCTCCGCCCGACCCAGGGCTCGGACTTGGGCTCAGCCCCGGAAGACGGCGAACTCCGATGCGCCCGACCCCAGGGCTCGGACTCGGGCTCAGCCTCGGAAGACGACGAACTCCGCTTTGCCCGACCCTAGGGCTCGGACTCAGCCCTGGCTTCAGCCGACGGTCTCCGTCTCGCCCGACCCAGGGGCTCGGACTCGACCTCGGCCACGGAAGACAGACTCGACCTCGACCTCGGAGGAGCCTCCACATCGCCCAACATAGGGCGCGGTCGTCCACGTCAACGGGAGGCGCCATCATTTCCCTACCCCAAGCTGACTCAGGCTACGGTGAACAAGACCGGCGTCCCATCTGGCTCGCTCCGCTAGACAAGTAATGATGGCGCCCCACACGCTCTATGACGATGGCGGCTCTCAGCCCCCTTACGAAAGCAAGAGGACGTCAGCAAGGACTCGACAGCCCCGACAGCTGTCCTTCCGCCAGGCTTCAGCGCTCCTCCGACGGCCACGACACCACACGAACCGGGTGCCAAAACCTCTTCGGTTGCCACGATGGCATGTACTTAGGGCGCTAGCTCTCCTCCGCTAGACACGTTAGCACTCTGCTACACCCCCATTGTACACCTGGATCCTCTCTTTACGCCTATAAAAGGAAGGACCAGGGCCCTCTTACAGAAGGTTGGCCGCACGGGGAAGAGGACGGGACATGCGCTCGCGTGAGGCCGCTCGCTCCCTCTCCCGTGTGGACGCTTGTAACCCCCTACTGCAAGCGCACCCGACCTGGGCGCGGGACGAACATGAAGGCCGCGGGATTTCCACCTCTCTCATGCCCGTCTCCGGCTGCCTTTTCCCCCCTTCGCGCTCGGCCTCGCGCCGACCCATCTGGGCTGGGGCACGCGGCGACATTTCACTCGTCGGCCTAGGGACCCCCCGGTCTCGAAACACCGACAGCACCGGACACTGTCCGGTGCGCCACTGGCAGCACCAATGCTAGTCTTTGCTCTCAAACTTGGTTGAGTCCCCAACTTAATTTCTTTCTTGGTTTATGTTGAACTTTATGCACCTAAGATAAATGACAACTAGGCAAACTAATTAGTCCACGTGGTTTTGATGAACGTCAAACACCAAAAAACGATTATAGGAAATGATTAAGCCCATTTCCCTTTCAGTTAGCCTGCGTGCTGCTATCTTTGTCGCGGCCTACCTGAATCAGGTGAGGTATGTGTGCCGTTCTCATTGTCGTTGGACGTTAAGGATTGTTGTTGAACCTGGTTAGATGCCAGTGGTGGTTGTCGTTGTTTTCTATTGTGTTTGCTGATATAAATGGGGATGTCCCTCTTGTCAAAAAATGGCAAAACAAATAAAGTTTCTAACAAAGTTTGCTCCTAGTGTTCTTTTAGTTATTGTTAGGATAGGAGGAGAATTAACTCTAATGGTGAAAGAAAAAAGTGCTAAGGACGATATACATACATCATATGGCACCTAGAGATGAATACATACGACGATTGCTTAAAATTCTATACTTCCTGAGTCATAGGTTTCATCTTTATTTAAGTGTTTTTCGCCAAGGCAAATGTGTTTGCAATGCTCAAGTTTCTCATATTTCAAAAACTATTTCAAAAACCAAAATTCTTTGGATGTTCTATGAGTTCAACTGGTGTGCAGTTTTGGGATGAGAGAACCTCCCTGCTCAAAAGCAGTTGAACCTGCCCTCAGGGGAGTTCAACCTGTTTGAAGCAAAAGGAGTACTCTGGTCAAAACCAGTTGAACTTATCCCCAGACAGGTTCAACCTAGGGTTTATCCCATAATGTCACTGGTCAAAACCGGTTGAACCTGCCCCAGGGGTAGTTCAACTGGTGTCAGGGTCAGAACGACCATTCTGACATCTGTCTGCTAGTTAGATTGACAGGCCAGGCAGGTTGAACCAACCCCAGGCAGGTTCAACTAGTTTTGGACTTTTGACTTCAGTCAAACTAGACTTTTTGAACATGTTTTGGCACTTGTCGAAACACATTCAACTGGTCTTGGGGCAGGTTCAACCGGCCTCCAAGCAGAAAGTCCACATTTTCAGCACCTTTTTGAGGAGTCTCTATAAATACACAGGCGTCTCTCTCCTCATCCACTCAAGTGACACCCTGCATTCAAATGTAACCTAACTTGAGAAAAAACTCACACCTCTCTCTCACACCCCAAATCGCTCCCTCATCGCTCCATCGAAGGGCCCCTTGGTGTGAGGTTTGAGTTTGTGGCTCTTGGATTTGGTTTTCCTCTCCTCTCCCTTTTCTCATCTCTTGAGCTTGTTGCAAACACTTCTTGGGTGAACTTATTGTTCTTGGAACCTTCAAGTTCCTAGACGGATTGAGGTTGCTTGGGAGTCTCCAAACTTGTGGACGACCCCAAGAAGTATGTATCACCCGCTCGTTGAGCAGATTTGAGTAAAGAGTTTGCCTTGACCTTTGTGGTCAGGTTGTGGAGGATTAGGGTTGAAAAAGACCCGGCCGTTGGTGGGCTCCTCAACGGGGAGTAGGACATCTTTGTGGTGTGGCCAAACCTCGGGATAAATCCCATGTCTTGTTTTCTTGATTTGATTCTTGGTTGTGATTCGTCTTTGGCAAGGAAGGCATCGTGTGTGGTTCTTGGTGTGGATCTTGTGGAGGCTATCCACTTGTATTTCTCACCATCCCGCTTAATTTATCCTCTATGTTCTTATCTTAAAGAAATCTCTCATTATCTCAGTGTGCCATTCCTAGCCTAGATTTATTTCTATAGTTGGACCGGTTCAAAGTGGTTCAAGCTGCCTCCATAGCGGTTGATTCGGCCTGCACCAGTAGAACTGTTTATTTGATATTATTTCGAAGTTTGTGGTGAAAATTTTAGGTTTAGCCTATTTGCCCCTCCCCCTCTAGGCTACTTTCACAGGTTATGTTGTCCAAGGTCCCCTTCCTATCGAGGGTCCCACGAGAGGGAAACGCGGCACAATGACACATATCGCCAAGCATCCTTTAACATAAATGAGAAATCTTAAAACGATTAGTATTGGAAGGAAGGAACAACGTAGCTGGTTTATCGGTGAAGATTTCCACCGATTCCATCGCTAGCCGACCCATGCCCACACGTTTGTCACACTATTTGCCGTGTTAGTTGTTGGAGAAAAAGAGAGGATTCGACCTGTCTCCGAGCTAGGGCTCTCTACTTATGTTGCACGCCTGACTCAAGCAAAGGTTTCAAAATTGCACTTTATTGACAATCATTAAGGGTTACAAGCGGAGTAGGGACTCGATCCTGTCAATAACTACGTGGGATCTCTAGCACAAGAACTACGTTTGGTGACCTCTTCGGCCCTCGTCGTGCGCATAGCCTCACTTCCCGGCGCTATTAGCAACGTTCATTCTTTCGAGGAGTGAGAGTCACACGTTGGGGTGGTCAGGGCCATGAGGGCGGTATGGCTTCTCCCTATCACCAGGGGTCCGTCCTTGCTGCTTGTCAGGGAGCCGGGTCCGATCCTGAGTCTAAGCAGAGGGCGTTGAAGATAAGGTGTTTGCCGCCATCGACCATCCCCATGAATTCCAAATCATCTATCATGGGAATGTAGCTGCATGCCACATAGGTGGCGATCGTCACCGTGGCATTGCGAAAGTAGGACGGGAACGTCGTTGAAGTCGTCGGGGGTGGTTGACACCTCCTTGACGCACTATGGCGTCAAGCTCATGTAGGAAGAGAAGAAAATCTATAGATCACCATAAGATAGGTCAGGTCCCATCTGGATCCCGATCTACCACTTTATGATGAGGACATCACTCCCATACAAACAATGCATGGACCAACAACACGAGCACGTGCACAAAAGCTCAATCTCTAGGTTCGTTCTAACCTAGTCAATTGTGTTTTAGAGCTTACACTTGGTGCCATGAATTTTTAATGATTAGAAACTTTGGAGAGGACCATCAAGGACTTGGAAAAGGCTAATGTGTCGAGGAGGAGTAGCAAGGGAGTCCACAACAGGAAGGAGATCAAGTCCGACTCAATTGCAATTCCAAATCGGGTTCCAGGATCAATCTGCACTAAAATGGACTCCTAGGACGCATCCGGACTCCGATTGCGACAAACTTGACATGGTTGGAAAGATAAGAAGATTATCTAACCAACCCAACTAGTCCCACCTTCAAATTCATTCGGAGTCAACGGGAATCGTTGAAACAAGTCAGCACCCAAATTTTGTTTTGGTGCTGCGACACCGTTTGTTGGTCGTGTATCGTGTTAGAGCCCATTAGAGACACCTCTAGGGGTTGTGCACACCTCTAACCTACATTTTAACATCAGACACTGCCACATTAGAGTTTGGGTTTTGCTTAGATCATATATGTCATCAAACAATATCGTCGTTCATCGGTTTGTGAGATCCCACCTCGTGATCAATGCAGTTTTGATTGTGTTCTTTCTGTTCTTACTTGTGTTCTTGATTGCTCTTGTAGGGATAAGCATTCGTGGCGATGTCACTCTTGTGTCATGGGTGATAACCAATGGAGAAGTGTAGTGATTGCGAGGATCTGTTCGCTCGAAGCCTTGGATCATCAACGTCGAGATCTCCAACCAATCAAGTTATCGTAACTCACAGAATATCGGGCCTTGCCTTCTATCAAGTGGTATTAAGATTCAGGTTGTCCGTGAGGTATAATCCTACCTTTCGCTTTGTTTTGTTCGTCCCATAACCCAAAAAAGCAAAAAAACATCAATGTTGACGTACAAACTTCGTCATGACCTTAAGAATCATTAATATTTCTTGACCTACAACCTTCGCTTGAGCCTTTGCACAATTTGGTTTTAGATTCCGCTGTATTGAGTTTGTGTCCTAGGTCAAGGTCTTGTTGCTGGTTTAGATTTGTTTTGGTTCAGTTTGATCCTTTCCAACCGCTTCCATCCTATAAAATCGATCTCTAAAATAAATCTCATCTACAAAACCGATCCTAACTGATACTATTTTATCTCATCATCACAACCTTATGAGATTAGTTTATGTTTAGTTTGGTATTTTGAACATAAATCTCGCATACGAACCCAGAATTCAGTTTTCTTATACTTTCTGGAAAGCTCAGAAAATTATCTACAACTTTTGTATTTACGAGTTTTCCAGAAAACGTCATTATCAAGGAGTTATTTGTATTGGAACTAAATCTATTTGGGATCCTGAAATTTCGGACCAGTCTATTTTCAGGGTCATTATCTCCAAATTTCGTTACCCAAAACAGGTGATCCATATATCCAAAAGAAACAGAAAAAAGAGATCTACAACTTTCGTGTTGTGAGTTTTTGCGTTTGAGATCTCTATATTTGTCAAGCAGTCTATTGAAGTTAGAGCATAAAGTCTATAGCAGACAGGCGAGATTTTTTTGATACTCTTGAGTTGTATCTTGTTTTTGTGCCACTTTTGTGAAAAAAGAGAATGTAAAAGGCAAGTGCACAAAAAGAGGCGCACAAAATAAAGAAAAAAAAGAAAAAAATTAGAAAAAAGAAAAAAAGTGTGCGCATAAGCAGACCACCATTGATCTGCGCACCTCTATGATTCATCTTATTTCCATCTTGTTACCTTGTTGTACCTGGATCCTTGTTACCTCCTTTGTGTCTTCCTACAACTGTTCTAATACATTATCTATGAAAGCAGCTAGGACGAGTACTTTGAACACTTATTCAGCATTGCTATATGTTACTGACTTGTGTGCCACAAATAAATATTAGCGAGCATTCTCAAAGCTCCACCTTTCTCTCGAGCAGACCATGTACTCCTTTGCAATCACGCCCACGCTCTTTGGGCTGTCACACGGGCCACTGTTTGCAACCTGTAGTGCTCGTAAGAACCTTGTAAGAGCGGGGTAAAACGCTTCATAACTTGTGTTTCACCACCATCCTTGAGAGTAGTTATAGGATTCACACCTTTTGCTTGTTGCTTTGTTTCTGTTTTGTACTAACGATGACAGAAACATTTCATCTGGAGCTCCGTGACATGATGAGAGCTATGTGTGATGCACTCAACATGAAACTGAAAGGTTGAAGAGAGTTTCAGGACTTGTTGAACAGATGGACACGGTGGAGACTCATCTATCGCAACCTACAACTTTTTCCACAGGTGATTTTATTCATGCTTTTCCATACTATGATGGTATAGATGCTGAAAAATATATTAAGTGGGAAACTAAGATGGATTGTCTTTTTGTAAAATATTTTATGTGTGAATGGAAAAAGATAAAAAGGCAACTAGTGTTTTGACCCATTCTGCTTTATTTTGGTGGGAGTCCTTAACTCCATCTGATAAAGCAGAAATTTGGGCTAATATGAAAATGCTTATGAGAGAACGATTTGTTTCTTCCAATGATGTTATGCCTTCGAATAAACTTGAGTTACCTTTATTACCTGATGATTGTACTAGTAATTCTTGTGATAAAAAAGAGTTGTGTGATGATTCTTCTATTACTTATATGCCACAACTTGAGCACAAACATGATATTGTTTCTTCCAATCCTGTTAATTGTGTTGAAATTAGAACTTTCAATCCTATAACTAGTGTGCATGATGAGCTGAAATTGTTATCATATTTAAATACTTTGGGCTATATTGAATTTGATGTTCTATGTAATCTAAATAATTTAGAGGAGAAACTTTATGCTAGTGCTGATTTGCCATGGTTATCTAAACACAAATATCATGTTATTGGAAGATAAAATTGGAAAGGAGAATATATGGTACATCGAGTCTATATTTGTTCAATTATGAAATCTTTTTTGTCATGAAACAACATGATCAATTAGAGGGTTGTGTTAAAGCTAACCATATCACGTCCAGTTCTACTTGTCCTTCTTTGTATGTTTTACAACAATAGGGTCAACTTCAAGAACGGGAGCAAGGTTGGATGACATTAAGCACTACATCAACACCTTTTGCAGGCACCAACAACTTTGAGTCGAGGACGACACAAAACTAAGAAGGGGAGAATGATGAGCACATGGATATCAACTATATAGTCAAGGCCCAATCAATAATAGAGTCCCAAGCTCAAGGGGAGTTGAAGTCCAGTTTATTCGCGAATCCAGTTCGGACTGCAGGATTGGGTCTCACGAAAATGGATGTGCAGGCTACATACGAACTCTGTTTTGACATTCTAGATACCATTGGAAAGCTAAGGAGATAAGATTTCTAACCCAACTAGTCCCATGTCAATATACAGATGGAGCTGATCAGAATCATCATAGCAAGATGATGTCCATAATCGGCCAGAAATTAGCGGCGCGTGTTTTTGGGCGTAAAGGCCTTGTACATCCTAGGGTTGCTCAGCCACCCCCTAGACCACCGCCTGATTAGAGTAAGACTCCAATTCAAGTGGGGGAGAATGGTAATGACATCACTCCCATACAAACAATGCATGGATCAACAACACGAGCACATGCATGAAAGTTGAATCTCCAGGTTTGTTCTAACCTAGTCAATTGTGTTTTAGAGGTTACGCTTGGTGCCATGGATGTTTTAATGATTAGGAACTTTGGATAAGACCATCAAGGACTTGGAAAAGGCTAAGGTATTGAGGAGGATCAGCAAGGGCATCCACAACAGGAAGGAGATCAAGTCTGACTCGGCTATGATTCCATCTCGGGTTCAAGGACCAGTCTGCACTAAAATGGACGCCTAGGACGCATCCAGACTCCAATTGGGACATGCTTGATATGGTTGGAAATATAAGAAGATTATCTAACCAATCCAACTTGACCTACCTTAAAATTCATTCAGAGTCAACGGAAATCGTCGAAACAAGTCAGCGCTTAGATTCTGTTTTGATGCTGCGACACAGTCTATTGGGCCGTTGGGCCATGTATCGTGTTGGAGCCCACTAGGGTTACCTCCAAAGATTGTGCATGCCCCTAACCTCTATTTTAACAACAACCACCACCACATTAGGCTTTGGGTTTTACTTAGATCATATATGTCATCGAACAATATCAACGTTCATTGATTTGTGAGACCCCACCTCATGATCAATGCAGTTTTGATCGCGTTCTTCCTGTTCTTGCTTGTGTTCTTGATTGCACTTGCAGGGTGTTGGGGGTATGCTTTGTCACCGAAGATCCTGTAAGAAGAAACACCTTCGGCAGATCCTCTCAAAAGCAGTGTCGAAGCTATCACCCGTAAAGCTTCGGCATAGTGACATGTCTCAAGACGAAGGAGTGAACCGACTTAAAGATGAAATGACCAATCGACCCGTGATAGCTTGTATTATGATTGTAAGCATTTGTAAAGGGCATGAATGTAATTTCTCACAGGCTGCGTCCTATGCCTATAAATAGATGAACAGTACCCCCGTACGGTTCACGCTATCTGGTAATCGCTTGCACGCGACACTTGGATTCTTGCCTTCTATCAAGCCGAAGGTATAAATGTAATTAAACATTATATTTTAATATTCAAGTTTATATGATGAAATATATAGATTATTTTATGTGCTTGTCTATATTATTTTTCATGTTTCATATTTCATATATTTTATCTTTCATTATTTTATAACTCTGATCATGAAGGTTTGTCCTTCATGACCTTCGTTCATGACATTCGTCCGAAGATCGTTATATCCTAAGGGGAATAATGCTTCGAAGGACGAAGGGCATTAACATTTAATATTCTGTGTTGCCTTGTTCTTGACTCTTAGCATTTGAGAACAAGTCCCCAACATTGGCGCCCACCTCCAGTGAACTCACTTCCACTTTTTGAGCTGATGGCTTCGTTCAACAATCAAGCTAAAGCTGCTTCGGCTACGAAGCTGGTGCTCCTGATAACAGGCGGTTCATGCTCAGAGCCGGCCAACAAGAAGCAGAAGAAGGAGGCCCAGAGAAGGGTATAGCATGTTGGGGTGCAGGGACCTTTCATCAAGTCAAAATGGCCTCACATCCCAATTACCTTCTCCCAAGAGGACCTTCAGCTCAAGGATTACCCTCACAATGATGTAATGGTCATATCTTGTGTCATCAAAGGATTTCTAGTCCACAATGTTCTGGTTGATACAGGCAGTGCAGCGAATATCATATTTGCTAAGGCCTTCAGACAGATGCAAGAGCCAGAGGATAAGATCCATGATGCTACACACCCTCTTTGTGGTTTCGGAGGAAGGCATATTGTTGCACTTGGCAAGATCACAATGCCAGTGACCTTCAGATTTGTTCACAATACAACTGAACAGGTTGTGTTTGATATTGTTGACATGGAATACCCTACAATGCAATCATTGGTCGTGGAACACTCAACGCATTCGAAGCAATTCTTCATCTAGCATATCTATGCATGAAGATACCTTTGGATCAAGGGCCTATTGCTATTCATGGAAGTCATGAAGCTGCCAGAAAGGCTAAAGGAAATTGGACAGACTCAAAAGCAATCCACAACATAGATGGAGCCGAAGCTTGTGAACAGTATAAGTATAGAAGAGAGAAGGCTGCTTCGGCTGATCAGTCGAAGCCCATGCTTCTATGTGAAGACATAGCAGAGCAGAAGGTATTGCTGGGGTCCCAATTATCTGAAGAGTAGGAGAAAACCTTGATAAGGTTTTTATTCAACAAAGATGTTTTTGCATGGTCAGCCAACGATCTCTGTGGTGTTAACACGGATGTCATTGAACATTCACTTAATGTCGATCCATCCTTCAGACCCAGGAAGCAAAAGCTTCGGAAAATGTCTGACGATAAAGTCGAAAGTGCTCGGAACGAAGTAAAAAGACTTCTCAGTGCTGGTGTCATCAGAGAAGTAAAATACCCAAAATGGCTAGCCAACACTGTTATGGTGAAGAAGGCCAATGGTAAATGGAGAATGTGCATTGATTTTACTGATCTGAACAAGGCTTGTCCAAAGGATGAGTTCCCATTACCAAGAATAGATTCTCTAGTAGATGTAGCAGCTTCATCAGAGCTCATGAGTCTACTAGATTGTTATTCAGGCTACCACCAAATCTGGATGAAGAAGGAAGATGAGCCAAAGACTAGGTTCATAACCCCCAATGGTACATATTGTTATCTTCGGATGCCTGAGGGGCTCAAGAATGCTGGAGGAAGCTTCAGCAGGATGACAACCAAGGTTCTTCATTCTTAGATAGGCAGAAATGTACTAACATATGTTGATGATATCATAGTGAAGAGCACGAAGCAAGAAAACCACATTACTGATTTGCAGGAAACATTTGCTAATTTTAGGCAAGCTGGCCTGAAATTAAATCTAGAAAAATGTGTCTTCGGAGTGAAGAAGGGCAAGTTCCTTGGCTGTCTAGTTTCAACGAAGGGGATCGAAGCCAACCCAAGCAAGATCGAAGCTATCCTTCGAATGGAGCCGCCAAGCACAAAGAAGGGGGCCCAACGGCTGACAGGAAGACTGGCATCTTTGAATCGATTTATATCTAGATTAGCAGAAATAAATTTACCATTCTTTGAAGTACTAAAGTCAGCTGAAGTTTTTCAATGGGGCCCAACTCAACAAAAAGCTTTCGAAGAGCTGAAGCAATACCTGATCGATTTAACAACATTAACTCCACCCGTGCTAGGGGCTCCATTGCTATTGTATGTGGCAGCTTCGCACTCTGTAGTAAGTGTGGCGCTTGTACAAGAGAAGCTTGAAGGGCAAGCTAAAAGCAAGTCCCAGTATACTTTGTCTCCGAAGTTTTGAGTTTATCAAAGAAAAACTATACATAATTGGAGAAGGTGTTGTATGCTGTGTTAATGGCGTCCAGGAAGCTTCGGCATTATTTTCAAGCATATCACATAATTGTTCCTTCATCACAGCCCCTGAAGGATATCATGAGGAATAGAGAAGCTACTGGAAGGATTGGAAAATGGGTCGCAGAGCTTAATGAATTCACTATTGATTACGTGCACAGATCTTCAATTCAATCCTAGGCGCTAGCGGATTTCATCGTTGATTGGACGCCAGGGGCTCACGAAGAAGGGACAAGCAAAGATGTCGAGGCTTGGACAGTTTTTTGCGATGGTTCTTGGGGAGCCTTCGGTGTAGGAGCAGCTGCGGTCCTAGTGGCGCCTTCAAAAGTCAAAACATGTTATGCAGTCAAACTGGATTTCAGTTGCATAAATAATATTGCTGAGTACAAAGCACTTCTATTGGGGCTTCGGAAACTAAGGGCAATGGGAATAAGAAGGGCCATCCTAAAGACTGATTCTCAAGTTATTGCTGGCCACGTGGATAAAAGTAGCAAGGCACGAGATCTGAAGCTTGAAAAATATCTGGATGTAGTTCGAAGGTTGGAAGCTTCCTTCAAAGGTTTTTCTGTCAAGAATATTCCAAGAGGTGAAAATGAGCATGCAGACTTGCTAGCCAAATCGGCGGCTCAGGGGCTCCCCCTACCCTCGGAAGTATTTTTTGAAACAATAAAAGCACCTTCGGTTGAGCTCATGGAAAGAGCAGTGCTTACTATTTCTCCAGTACACAGTGAAGACTGGAGAACTGAAATAATATCTTTCCTCTAAGGCAATTGTCTTTCAGGTGACGAAGCTTATAACAAGAGAATGGAGGCAAGAACAAGACCATATATGATAATAGAGGGGGAATTGTATAAACATGGAGTTTGTTCACCACTCCTCAAGTGTTTATCAAGAACTGAAGGTATGGAATTAATGAAAGAAATACATGCAGGTCTGTGTGGATCTCACATTGGATCTAGGCCCTTGTTGGGAAAAGTTTTTCGACAAGGATTTTATTGGCCGAAGGCAGCTTCAGATGCAGCAGAATTAGTCCAAAAATGTGAAGGTTGTCAAAAATGTGCAAGAGACCAGAAGCAACCTTCATCTCTCACTCAGTTAATACAACCCACTTGGCCGTTGCAAAGGTGGCGCCTCGATTTGCTAGGCCCACTTCCACCAGCACAAGGAAATCTAAAATATGTTGTGGTGGCGGTAGAGTATTTTTCCAAGTGGATTGAGGCAAAGCCTTTAGCCACAATAACTTCGGTCACTGTCCAGAAGTTCTTCTAGCAAAACATTGTTTGTCGCTTCGGAGTACCGAAGGCTATTACTGTAGACAACGGAACACAGTTCGATGCTGAAGCTTTCAAGGAATTCTGTGAACAAATTGGCATGAAGATTCATTTTGCATCGGTCAGACATCCGGAGTCAAATGGACTTGTTGAAAGAGCTAATGACATTATAATGACGGGAATAATGAAGTTAATCTTCAATCAGCCCAGAGGAAAGTGGCCAGATGAATTGATCAAAGTGGTGTGGAGCCATAACACAACAATATCAGGTCAATAGGTTTTACACCATTCAAACTATTGTTTGGTGACGAAGCAATAACTCCAGAAGAAGCTAAGGCAGGATCAATAAGAACAGTGGCTTCGGTAGAGGACGAAGTTGATTATTCTATGGCAAAAGATGCTATAGAAGGGATCAGGCTTCAGGCCGTGGAGAATATCAATAAATACCAAGCCGAAACAATAAAATGGTGTGACAGAAAAGTTCGGCTAAAGAACATTAAGCCAGGACATTTGGTACTTCGGAGAGTGGCCAACCCAGATACAGTAGGCAAGCTACAGCTGAAGTGGGAAGGACCTTTTCTAGTAGTATCTTCGTCAAGACCTGGTTCTTACAGATTGAAGGATATGGACGGCAACGACATTCCTAGATCTTGGAATGCGGATGAGCTTCGACGATATTATGTCTAGCTTGATGTAATCTTTTTGTTTTTTCTATGGCACCCTTTTCCTTTCCAAAGGGGGAGAAAGGTTTTTAATGGGGCCATAGCATGTAATTTCTCTTTTTCTTATTCAGCTCTACGAGAGCAAAATCCCCCAAATATGTAAATGTAAAAACTGAGCATGCACCATCGAGTGCAGGGAAAAAGGAAAAACAGGGAGAAGCTCGAAAGTCGTCCCTAAGGGGATGCAGAGCACGACGAAGCTACAAAAAGCCGTTCCTAAGGGAGTGCAGAGCTTACAGCGAAAAGTCAACGCTGATACCGCCGAAATATAAGGCGAAGCGCGAAAAGTCAACGCGATACCGCCGAAATAGAAGGCGAATAAGTTCAAAAGACGTTCCTAAGGGGATGCAGAACTTACAGCAAAAAGTCAGCGTTGATACATCGAAAAATAAGCGGTGAAGCCGAAAAATAAGCGGCAAAGAGACTTTGGTCATTCCCAAGGGAATGAAAGCTATGGTTGTGGCTTCGTATGCGTGTGTTTGGATATTCATTTGCACGACATATTACATCATACATTTGCATTCATAAACATTCATTTAGACATACATAGGATCATCATCATCATAACATACATACACAGGCGGATGCTTCAGCTTTAAAGATAAGGCTTCGGCAGAAAGAAAAAGAAGCAGTTTCATGCTTCGTTGTGCACGAAAAAGAAGGTAAGGTGTTTTTCGCCTTCGACTCAAAAAATACTAGTTTCGTCCACATAAAAGCAGTTCATACGTGGACAAAAAGGTAAAAATATATTACAAGGTATGCACAAATTTACAGAATTAGGATTTGATTCTTAAATTACAAATATTTTTACAACGATGTTACAAGATTTTCTCTAGAATTTTTCAGCAAGGTCTTCAGCTTTGACATCATTGAGCTTCGGATCATCTGAGCTTCGGATCACCTGTCAAGCTTCGGCTCATTTTTTCTCAGCATCGTCATCCTGTACATGTTAAAACGGTATGAGAGAAGTGCAGAGTTCAAGGAGAAGGTAAAGTAAGAGGCACAAATTTTTTACCGGCTTAAGGTGGCTTCGAGCTTCGTCGCCAGCCATTTTTCGCCCGATTTTTACCCAAATTTGAGTTATAATTTATTTCCTATACTCTGAGCTAGGCTAGGGATATCAATTAAATCTGTCGGTGATTAGCTAAAATTTGGTCTGTTGACAATTTTTCCATGTTCACAGCCAGATTTTATGAAGGCAACAGATGTGCCCCGAGAAGCTAGCAGAGCGCAGAAATCGGCGTGTCCAGCTATAACTTCGTCGAGTGCATCAACTTCGCCCTCAATATGTTCAAAGGTTTTCGGCAGGTTCTCAACCGAAGGACTGAATTTCTCAGCGCCGGCTCCAACCGAGTTGAAAACCTGCTTCAGCCGCTGCAGGCACCGGTTGCCGAAGTCTACGCATTTTTCTTGAAGTTCTTTTAGTGATTTCCGCAAATTTGAATTTTTCTTAGCTTCAGCTTCGAGTTTGGCTTCAAAAATTTTCTTTTCCATGGAAAGTTCGCTATTCAGTCTAGCAATTTCGGCCTGGGCCTCTGCCAGTGAACCTTCCATGGTTTGAAGTACGAAGTCTTTTTTCTCTAAGGTAGCTTCATGGTCCTTAATCTTCTTTTCCAGGCATTCAATTATAACTTCGTTCTTTTTGTCCTCGAGGTCTTGTTGCATCCTCAGCACTTTGCTCAGTAGTAAGCTCTGATAAAATAAGCTTCATCAGGAAACAATCTTCATATCAAAAACAATGAAAAGTTAAGAATTTTACCTTAAAGTTAGCATAAAATAGGCTACCGGCGATATGCTGCCGCCGGTACCTGCTGAGGTCTGCCTCAATCTTCGGAAGGCCAACACTCTTCAATAGAGTGCCGACAACCTTCGCCCCAGTATGGTCCCGAAGGCATCCTAAGCTTTCTTCGTTGACTCCCCCGAAGAGTAACGCACCTGGTCTGTACCCACAAGATATAGCATACTCTTTCAGTTCTTCTTTTTAAGCCTTCGACAATTCTTGCCCAAGTATATCTTGGAAATTGAAGTCCTCTTCTTCCAAAGTATCCTTGGCTTTCTCCTTTCCTTTTCCAGCCACCGTGCCCGAGATCTCTTCAGCGGCTGCAGCAGCTTCTTCCGCGGCCGCATCCAGAAGCATGGTACCAATTTCAGAGAGCGTGGCATCTAGATTCACATCTTCAGCGGTTTCAGCTTCGGCACTTTCGGCTTCAGTGGCTGCAGCTTCGATAACAGCAGTGCTCTCAATAGCTGGAGTCTTTGACGTCGATGCCAGCGGCGGCGTCTGCTCGATAACTTCAACTACACGAATAATTCTTCGTTTTTTGGCTCATCTGGCTTCTTCACTGCCGAAGGCTCCTTTTCCTTCTGAAAAAGCTTCGTCAAATGTGGCCCTAGTGGACTTAGCTTGATAGGCAAAGATTCAGTCATTACCTTTAAAATTTCTTCTACATCGATAGCAGGAGGTGTTGAAGGAGCTTCATCCTCAATTTCAGTTGTTTTTCATTTCAGAGCCGAAGCTTTCTTTTTCTTTGAAGCAGCTATCTTCGGCTCAGGGCTTAATTTTCTTTTCTTCAAAGTTTCTTCATCTTTTTTCACCAATTTAGCAACTTCTTTATCCAGGGCGCTAGCAACTCTTTATCTTTTCTGTCCTTCGGCACCTCTGTCCAAATGCTTATATTCAGGATACTCAAAGTTCAGGGCATCCATCACCCGGTTTAACCTTCGCTTCGGACGAGTGCTGAAGGCTGTAGTCATTAGTTGATCTTCTTTTTAGAATAGTTGCCAAGGATCTCGTTGCACATAACTTCAATCGTGTCTAACCATTCTTGGCAAGGTTCTTTGAAGTGTTTCTTGAATTTATAATAATAGGGCAACCGAACAAGTTCCTTCCTTTTCTTTTTCCCTTTGAGCTTCGGCATGTCTCATTCTTTCAAAGTTGGGAACACTCTAAAAGCTAAGAATTCTTGCACCAGATCCCTAGTACCAATGTGCTCCGCAATAACTCGAAATTCGCCAAGTTCAATTTGGCTTGGACTCTCCGGGTTCATGTCGCACCGGGGCCTAGTCTCTCCGAAGATTAATTCTAATGGGCTTTGAACCATCTTCTCCTTCTTCTCATCAACTTTGACATAAAACCATTCAGTCTTCCAGCCAGCTGGCCACTTGGTACGATAGCTGATGACTGGAGACTTCGCATCTTTGCGATAAGCAAAATTGTAGCAGCCGAAGTTTTTGTGCAGCCCATCTTCTCTAGCTTTTGTTTGATAATGAAGCTCATGTACTCGGCAGAAGCCTTCGGCAAACGGTTCTACCCCCTGGCTTCGGAGGGCCCAGATGTAGACACTAAGCCTAACGATGTCGTTAGGAGTTAGCTGATGAAGATAAATCCTGAACTTCCCCAAAACATCTGCAATCATCTCATTCAAAGGAAATCTTAATTCTGCTTTAAAGAAGCTTTTAAAGACTACCACCTCATCCTTTTCCGGCTTCGGAGTAATTTCCTCTCCGTCAAAGCGAATTAGCTCCTTTTTGGCTTCACTGAAATAGCCTAACTTCATCAACTTAGCATATCATCTTCGGTAACGGTGGACCTCCCAAACTCCAGGTGGCTGGGTTTAGATGGCACGACACTATAATCATCTTCAGATTCATCTTCCTCAGCACCAACCTGCTCAGCTTCAGCGGCAGGTGCACCTTCGTCAGAAACATCTTCCGGCACTACTAGCCCCGACCGTTTCATCACTTCGGAAATCGGAGTGGTCTCAGCAGTTTTGGCTTCTTCTCCGTCATGTGTAACCCTAGTAGTGGAACATACCCTTGCCATTTGATGATGAATTCTTCACAATTTTTGATGAAGTTGTTGACTTTTTTAATTTTTCTGAAGCTCTTCCTCTTGTGACGAAGCAAAAACAGCTGTGCTTCGGTTGAGTGCAATAAACAAGCTTCGGCTATGGTCAATTTTTTGGCAGCAAATCAGGGCAATGGCAATGAATGTTGTGGTAACTTCACACCTACCCGTCTGTTTATATAGTGCCGCAGGTGGGAAGGTGAATCGTCAAGTCTTCCGCACCGGACGAGCAGCCGCCCGCACCCACTGAATGGTGGGCCACAGAACCCGATAAGGTGAACCGCCAGGACGCGCGTACCCGCTGCATGGTGCGACCATCTCGCGCTCGGAATTTTGTGATCGTTTCTCGGCAACGAGCTCAGGGAAGGTGTTTTTCGGATCTTCGGCTCTCCGAAGCCTAGGAGACTTTTTCACGGATCAAGCTCGTTATGAAAAATGATCTAGCACCACGAAGGGGCTACTGTTGGGGGTATGCTTCGTCACCGAAGATCCTATAAGAAGAAACACCTTCGGCAGATCCTCTCAAAAGCAGTGCCGAAGCTATCACCCGTAAAGCTTCGGCATAGTGACATGTCTCAAGACGAAGGAGTGAACCGACTTAAAGATGAAATGACCAATCGACCCGTGATAGCTTGTATTATGATTGTAAGCATTTGTAAAGGGCATGAATGTAATTTCTCACAGGCTGCGTCCTGTGCCTATAAATAGATGAACAGTACCTCCGTACTGTTCACGCTATCTGGTAATCGCTTGCACGCGACACTTGGATTCTTGCCTTCTGTCAAGTCGAAGGTATAAATGTAATTAAACATTATATTTTAATATTCAAGTTTATATGATGAAATATATAGATTATTTTATGTGCTTGTCTATATTATTTTTCATGTTTTATATTTCATATATTTTATCTTTTATTATTTTATAACTCTGATCATGAAGGTTTGTCCTTCATGACCTTCGTTCATGACCTTCGTCCGAAAATCGTTATATCCTAAGGGGAATAATGCTTCGAAGGACGAATGGCATTAACATTTAATATTTTTTGTTGCCTTGTTCTTGACTCTTAGCATTTGCCCCAACACAGGGATAAGCCTTCGCGGCAAGGTCACTCGTGTGTCATGGGTGATAACCAACGGAGCCTTGGATCATCAACGTCGAGATCTCCACCCAATCAATTTATCGTACCTCACAAAAGATTGGGTCTTTCCTTCTATCACTTTATCTCTTCACCCACTGAGGGTGAGGTTGGTTCTTGCCCTGCATCTTGCTCCCGCGGGCAAGCTAGAGGTAATAAAGGGCCTCCATGATGGTGTCGAGGCTCTCAAACGACAGGGTCATGCTTCTGTGACCCTCACCATTTCCCCTTGTCATTGATGACGAAGTTGAGACTCTCGAAACGAATGATCGTTCTAGGGGCCAAAATGGCGTCTTGGTCGGCCATCTAGAAATTGTTGAGGAATACATCAAGAATGGGCAAGGCCACTACCTAGCGCGCCAACTATCGGTGTTTCGAACTAGCTTCGACAAGTCAATTTATATGTGTGTGTTCTGGATCCGGATGGTGTGCTTAGTGGACATAAGATTTATATTGGTTTAGGTAAAACGTCCCTACTTCTAGTCTTCTGTGTCTTGTGTTACCGTCACCTTATTGCTTAATTCTTAGTAGGGGTTACAAGTGGGCGAGAGAGGGAAGTGTTCCCAAGTCTCTAGGGGCCATGTCGCTAAGGGTTCTATGTATCAGGTGTTCGCTACCGGTTAATCATTGAGTATCATGGTCTTGTGCTCATCTTTTGTTGGGCTGACCCTCCCCTTTTATAGACTAAGGAGGGGCCAGTTACAAGTGGCTTCTCAGGAAAGGAGTTACTGCGTCGTGGTAGAGTGAAGTGTCTCTACCTTTGGTAGAGACTCATCCATTGGTATTCACCCTGGTCATCTGAGCTCTCAGGATAGACTATTTAAGTCGGTTGCGCATGGGCGACGAGGGACTCAGGCATCATCGTTACTCTTCCTGAGCCACGTTGACCCCTGCCCTTCATAGCTTGAGTCTCAGTGTTGCTCGTCGTATTACAGGCCTTGTAGATTGTCAGGGGACTCAGGCCTAGGCTCGGTAGGCCATAAATGAGCCTCAAGTCTATGACCACATAGGTCATGAGTGGGTCTCTGACCCGGGTTCGCAGGTCATGAGTGGAAGGAGGACAGAATCCTCTACCGTGGCTCGACACCAAGCGTATTTAATGTGGTCAGTCATTTGTGGTGAAGCGGTCCTGGGCCGGGTGCAGAATCCACTCGAGTGGCCTTCTCTCATTTCACCCAACCACCCTTCCGGCTCCGCCTCGCCCGGCCACTGAGCTCGATGCTCAGGGGTACTCAAGGTGGATCCTTCCGAGGCGAACTCTCCCTTTGCCCTCTTTCTGACTCGTGGGCCCCTGGGGCTCGGGGACCTTATTTAACATTATTGTGGCCATACTATGAGAAGTAGGCTTTAAGTTACCTAATTAACCCTCCCTCTTAGACGCCACAATCGTTTCAGATTTAACGTTTATTGACCATCAACAATGGCTATCCGCTACTATAGAACTTAAATCACTATCAAACTGTCATTGTTGGTTGTTTTGGAATTAGTAATATTTTATTACTGTTGGTTCGTGGATTCAATCGGTGGTGATAAAACAACCATTAGTGATAGATGGACTATCACTGCCAATTTGTGGCTTCAACTGACAATGATAGGTTGTGTATTATGGTTGTTTGTTTATCACTTGAATCAACAATGATAATTGTTTTACACAAAAAACTCATAATTTTCCATATTACATAGAATTAAGGTAAATTTTATATCAAAATTATAGAGTTTAACGATATATAAAACATTATGGATCCATATACTAGTGACCTTTACGTTTTTTGGTGACACCATGACACCTACTAGATCCCGTCATCACGTAATCTATAGATTATTGACACCCTATAATTGAATTACAATCAACTAGGCATCCTTATTGACTAGTAGCATCATGGTCGTTGACGACGCCATGACAGTTGAATCAAGGATGTCGATGCATCCCATAGACTACTATGCACCATTTGGATGTCAGAATTGGAGGGCATGAATTTGAATTGGTTTCAATACTAAATCAGTTATGGCAATAAAATGAGATGCAATTCCAATTCTATTGTTTGGATTTCACTGTATTGGAGTTTGGAATTGGGTGGTCTAATTTCACACAATATAGAGGCATGACACTCTGAATTGGGAGAGGGAGTTTCTAGTTATAGTCCAATACCATGGAATTGGCTCTCAGATTCCAAATATTAGTTCCATGTGCAACCAAACAACAAAATTTAGGAAAGCTGATTCCAATTCCCAATTATGTGCACCAATATCTACATCCAAACGAGGTACTAATGTTATGGTCATCGGTGGCACACATGAAAGGTGGATCACGAACACCGTAACACATATTACCACAAACGGGTAATGGCGTTAGGGTAGATCCAGTGCTAGAAGTCCTTACCGTATGCCACATCAACTACCGATCATCGTTAGTTATTATATCTACCATAACACTCTAGTACATAGCCTTTACCGTCGGCCTACAACCACCTTAGCGTCACATCAACTTTTCTTTTTATGAACTATTATTTGAAATAGATCATGATATTTCATTTGAAAACAATCATCAATACATAAAATACATAACTGAAACAAAGTAAAAAAATGCAAAAAACTACATAGTTCATAAAAAGACGATAAAATGCTCATCATTGTCCATTTCTTATGCATTTTGTTCCTCATCTAGTTTTAATATTGCTTGCTCATTTTTACAGCTAATTTGTGGGCCTTTTACATCATCATTCATGTCAGCAGTGAAGTGCTCGTACAATTTTGATTGACTTATCTTCTCGTTGGTCTTGTAGAGCTTGTTCACCATTCTCTTTTGCGTGGCAGGGGACTCGATACTACTCGTTGTCGACCTCTTACCTTTTATGTTGCGCTCTTGCCCTATCATGGGCATTATGGTGTGTTAGTCCGACATTGTCCAGTGATGTGAAGCTATAGTCGTCCTCCACATTGAGATGGGATCGTTTGCTTGCATCACTGGAGTTGTCATCACTGTCTCATGCATAGCACTTGGGCGATGGCGAAGATCACATTACATGTGCTCCAGCTTAGAGTTAGTTCACAGGCCTATTGCAAAAGCTCTCCTTTACCACTTTGAGCAGCATAGCATTATTTGATATGCTCGCCTGAGCCACACGGGCAATCAGTTGTAGATGTCGTTGAAAAGGGTGACCTCGCGGCTGCTCGTGGACCACCAATCTTTTCAGTTGTTGGTGGTACAATGGTGAGAAGGTTCGACTGTGGAGTTGCACATAGACACTATTTGACCAAAAAAGTCGATCCCTTTTGTCGTTGCTCTCAACATGGTCAATGGAGTGCAATAGCCACACATACACCTTTAAATTTGTGAACTCAAAAAAATATGCTTAGCTTAAAATTTTGGTTCAATTTATAAAAGTATGTATACTTAAGTCTTTCATCCCTGTCTTAGTCTAGTTCGATCGCTTTTGGAACGGTTGTCCACAAGAGTACGCAGACTGGTTGGAGGCTACATCACTATGGCTGCTTGGGACACTACCATGCCTGTAAGAGGACAAAAAGGAGCATGAGCACCGTATGTGAGAGGAACACCATACGAGAGAGGAAACACATGAGGAGTACCATAAGGAGGAGCTTATGTAGGAGCACCATGTGATTTATAAGGAGAACCATATGGATATTTATTGTACGGGTATGAAGGAGGATATGGATAAGCAAAAGGTTGTGAAAAAGGAGTGTTAGTGACATGGGCCTAAGTGGTAGGAGGAGCGTCGATCGTAAGAGATTCAGGAGGAGGAGGACCATCAGTATTTGATCGGTATAAATATGGAGGAGGATATAGATAAAGAAATAGTGGACGCAGAGTTAAAGAATGGGGATGAGCAGAAATGTCCTCTCGCTGATGATGGATGAGAGAAAGATTGTCAAAGAAGATCTGCCATACACCAACAGTGGTCTCGAAAAGTTGTGAAGATTGCTCGTTGAGCAAGTTCGTGAACATATCAAAGTTGGGACTCCACCTTAGACTCATACCAAAAAAGAGACCAAAAGTCAACAAATGAAGGAGATAGCTTGTAAATAGGGGAGGAAGGGGTCTAAATGAACCCTTGCTCTCCCTTGATGTATAGGGTGAATTCAGAGATTTTTAAAGATTTTTTGAAACCCAAATGGTTAAAATAATGCTACCTAATCAAGAGACATCACATCACGAGTAGACGGTCGGTACCAAACACACCTGACTAGTAACAACATGGGCTCCAATAAGACGAGTGGTACCAACCGACACGGTCCCACCGACATCATCAATTGATCGATAAGCTCAACCAGGTGTATCACTTTGTTGCTAGAGCTATGATGGTCGATATTGACCGTCCCACACCATGTCAACTGTCGGTAGCGTCTACCACTGGATCCAACATTTATGGATGTTGGTGAGTCCATGACAACTGGATCATGGTTATCAATGTTTACTATCCTCATTAACACTGACACAGCTAAATCACGTTCACTAATTCATCCCACTATGATTAAGATGATGGCACACTAGCTAGATTTGTATTGGACATAAATTATTTTCCTTTAGGCTAACTCCAACAATACCATCCATTTTTGGAGACCCATTTCATCTTTTGCCTATCCACCCAAAATGCACCTTCTATTTGTCTATAATTATCTCCAACAATAATCCCCATCTAAACACATATATCAATAAAATACCATTTTTATTTCCATCTCACTAACCAGGCTCGCTTTCTCTCTTCACTCACTCACACTGCACATAATGAGTTCTGGAGAGAGAACTCATATTTAGGTTAAGTATCACCTTTGGATCACCTATTATAGAGGTATAAGTATCGTTACAGTGCTCATCAAGTACCTATTTTGAGTTTGGGTGTCTATTTAGGTACTCCATTAGAGTTAGGCTTAGGGCCTGTTTGGTAGGACTATGGTTCCTCTAAAAATAGCTCTCGCTTTGAATCCTCTGCTAGCAAAACGACTTCTCCGATACTTATTTATTTGGTATATGAGTTAAATGTCTACAATCTGTTGGCTAAACATTTGCACAAATTAAACACCTTGTGTGCATACTGCGTGTCGTGCTTGCCATGAACCATGGCTTCCACCCTGACACACCAGTGTTGTTGTTCCTCGATGGCGTGCTCCGCGATGATGCGTCGATGCCTTCGTGTAGCGTAACAACGTCGGGCCCCGGTAGCCTTGCTAGTAAAGATGCATGTGCATACATGGAACGAAAACCTCTAAGCGTGGCTACGCATCCTGGCGACACCCTGGCCACGCGGCTACGTGTGGGGACCTCCCTCTGCATGGAGAAACGGAGAGCCGTTGGGAAACCTCTAGGAGCGTGGCTACGCATCCTGGCGACACCCTGGCCACGCGGCTACGTGTGGGGACCTTCCTCTGCATGGAGAAACGGAGAGCCGTTGGGAGCTGGTTTTCCTGGCTCGGACTCCCAACCTTAAAACGGCTCTAGCTCCATTTTTGTAGCCGTTTTTCAACGTGTCTTTGGAAGGGTTCAAGTAAAGAGCCAGAGTTGCTTAGAAGCTCTCTCAAACATGCACTTACAACTGTATCACGATCAAAGGCGTGTCTCATGTAGCCGAGGTGGTGGGATGAATATAAAATAGTATTATCATAATATTATTACATACTAATAAACTATATAAAAATGAAAAATAAGGGGTACACGGCTATACATTTGCCAATAAGATCAATGACAAGTGGACCTACATAATTCATGGTCCCACCTGCAATTAAAGGCATGGTGGTAAGATTTAGTTAGAAGAAAAAAAAAATCCGTCATTCACCATGGCAGGTAATCTGGAGGGGAGGAGCATGATAAAAGGAGGGGCAGAAGGGGAGACGAACGCAGACTGCAGCAGGAGCGGAGCGGGCGGAGAGGTTCCGGGTTTTCGGGGTGGGGTTTGGGAGATGCCTCCCGTGAAGAAGTCCAAGAAGGGGAAGCGGAAATCCAAGGATGGCAAGCTCAAGATTGTCAGGGCGCGGGGCGCGCCGCCGGCGCTGCCGCCGGAGCTCCGCGCCCTCGACACCGAGTGGTGGTACGCTTTCCTGAACAAGCAAGTCGAGCTAGGTATGCATACGCCTTCTTCTCTCTCTCTCGTCCCCTAGCGGAGGCGTTTCCTTGAATTCTCGTCCCGCGTTTGTGCATTCGACCAAATCTGCACAGGCGGCCGCTCCACCCGGGCATTACGGCGGCCGCTCCACCCGGGCATTACGGCGGCCGCCGCGCCTCTTGCTGATTCGGGCACGCCGCTTTCCCAGATGGGTGTGGGTCCGCGCTTTAGCGCTGTTCATTTTGGGGGGCTAGTTGATTCGGTGAACCAGAGGCCGGTCTCTGTGGATGTGCCAAGATTAGGGGTGGGCAGTCTTGGTCTTTGAGTCTTGACGAATGGCTGATTTTGAGCGGAATCAGGAGTTTGCAATCATGCAATGTACTAATGATTACGATGTGAAATGGTCTTGGTCTCGCTGTGTGTGTGGTTAAATTTCGATTTTCTATTTTGGACAGAGCATGCTGTGCCTCCAGATGAGGGGGAAGCATTCAGGCACTTCTTCAGGACTTCAAGGAAGACTTTTGACTACATCTGCTCCATTGTTAGGGAAGATCTGATCTCAAGGCCACCGTCTGGACTGATCAACATTGAGGGGAGGCTGCTCAGTGTGGAGAAGCAAGTGGCAATTGCCATGAGGAGGCTTGCGTCCGGTGATTCCCAGGTGTCAGTAGGGACTGCTTTTGGTGTGGGCCAGTCTACTGTTTCACAAGTGACATGGAGATTTATCGAGTCGATGGAAGATAGGGCTAGGTATCATCTGGCATGGCCAAGCCAAGAGAGACTTGAGCAGATCAAAGCTGTGCTGGAGGATGCTTATGGCCTTCCGAATTGTTGTGGTGGTGTTGATGCCACCCACGTAATCATGACGCTTCCTGCTGTCGAGTCATCTGCAGATTGGTGTGATCATGCAAAGAACTACAGTATGTTCCTGCAAGGGATTGTTGATGATCAGATGAGGTTTATTGATATTGTTACTGGTTGGCCTGGCAGCATGACATTCTCACGCCTGATGAAATGCTCTGGGTTTTTCAAGCTCTGTGAAGCTGGGGAACGTTTGAATGGCTCTGTCAAAGTTTCAGCAGAGGGTGCAGAGATCAGGGAATACATTGCTGGTGACTCATGTTATCCTCTACTCCCATGGCTTATGACTCCATTCGAAGGAAAACATCTGCCTGCCCCATTGCAAAACTTTAATGCCCGCCAAAAAGCTGCAAGGCTGCTTGGAACAAATGCCTTGGCGCGGCTGAAGGGATCCTGGAGGATCTTACACAAAGTCATGTGGAGGCCTGACAAGAACAAGTTGCCAAGTATAATTCTTGTTTGCTGTCTGCTTCACAATATACTCATAGACTGCCATGATGAATTGCTTCCGAGTGTTCAACTTCCCGAACATCATGATACTGGCTATAATCGAGAAAACTGCGAGCAGGTGGATCCTAATGGCAAAGTGATGAGAGAAAACATTACAGCACATCTCCAACACTGTGAAGCTTCCAAGTTTCTCTGCAACTGAGCTAAGTTAGCTTGTTGTTTTGCTGGGATTTTGATGATGCATCATTATTCCTTTTACCTTATGCAATTTCCCTTAGTTTCTGTTATTGTAGTGAGACTTTCTGATTGCAATTCAGTAAAGATTCTCTAGAAATGGCATGGTTCAGTACTATAGAAAATAGCTAGTTGGAAAATTACAAGGACTAGCCCTCATGCTTGGGTTTATGTTCTTCAGGATAATGCCAGTCCTCATCATGCTGAGTGCCATGAAGTTGCATAATGTAACAAAATTCATGAATGATCTGGTAACTGGTATCTTATTTTTTGAATGATTTGATATCTTAAGTTAGGTTGGTTTATAAGGTCCCAGTTTATATGATGAGACCTTTATTGTTGGAGAGGGCTTGAACTTGATTGCATGAATTCCATACCATGATAAATGTGCAACAGGCAGGTCCAGAATTTTGTGGCGTTACCAGATATAGCAGGAATTGCATAACCTGACAAAGGTACATTAAGTTGATCTAGTAAAGGTTGCATGATCTTGATTTGGTTATAAGAAATGTGGATGAGAGGAAACAAACTTTTGTTTAGTTTCATGATTAGAATTAACTGGATTGCGATGATAGAATCTGTTAAAGATACAATAATGATAGTTCCCTACTCTTATCTTACATTGTTCTCAATCGTGATTTGTAATTTCTATCAAGAACTAAAATTGAATCTTCTTTGATGGAGCTCTGTAAATGCTTCAAGCGATGTTTAATAGTTTTATTAATCAGCTTCAGAAAACCTTTTTCGCAAATGAGCTGGCTCCATAAAACTAATGTGGGCTTCTGAGGTTGCTTTCGATAATTTTGCTTGGTAAATCATGAGATTTGAAAATGTTTTTATCCTCTTTTGCTCTTAAAATCTTTCGCATGAATGTTACACGAATATTTCATCAGAATGTTTCTTGAACAAAACATGCTAATATCCAGTCCAATGAAACTGTTTTTACATTGCACTACTGATTTTTCAAGCAAAAGGCAAGTATGCACTACTGATTTTACATTGCCCTGCATTTGAATCTTCAAACGTTCCACCAATCTGCATCTCCAATTTCACTGCCAATCTCTTTCAAACAACATTTTAAAGCATTTAAACAATGGTTGCCAACACATGTGAAAACTTTTGGTGCATAGATATAGAGAAACAAGATAACAGTTAAAGGATATACAGGCAGCAGGTGAAAATGAAGAAAAGATTGACCTGCTCTCCTCTGTTCTTTTCCTTTGTTAGGGCATGATCAAACCTTGCATTGTAAACCTTTTGCTCACGTATCTTCTAAATGGAAAATGATTATTGGAATGCATTCATTTGTAACTAAATCCATAAGTTTGTTGCCTTGAGAAATTGGTGATGTGCTGATCCAGTAGGCTTTCTTATTATATGCTGTTCTTTTAGGTACAGGTAACTAGGAGAGTTATCTTTTGCTGTTGACTGATGATTCCAGTCAGGTGAAATTGAAGTGAGTCCATTCCACTATATGTGCTCACAGTTTTGCCTGCACTTCTCTGATTTTGAGTGGTACTATAGTTGTCGCAGTCACGTAGGAGGTTGGTTTGCTTCTTTTGTGGTGATTCCCAATGCATCCAATACTTTTCTGCAGGCTTGCCTTAGCACAACAGAAAGTGAATGTCATTAAACTAACAGTGATTTCTTAGAAACCAAAGGCAATAAAGTAATAGCCTTTTCGACTAACCATTAGACAATCTGACCCTGAACCCACTGTTTTAAAGGCGTCTAGGCACCCAAACAATCCGAGGAGCCTTGCTCGCCTACCTCGCCTAGGCGTCCAGGCAGTGTCCAATGCTTTGTCTCGCCATACCGCCTTAAGAACCATGCCTGAACCCCTTCAGATCAACCACCGGTAACTTTGTCCTCCTGTTTTTAGTTGGTGGAAACTTTAAATAGTCTGGGCAAACGAATTTGCTCAAACACCAAAATCGCAAGAATAAGCTCTATTGGATATTGATTTTATGCCTGTGAACAATATATTTTAGGGGTATTTATATATGTTCTTGCGTTTGTAATTGACTAATTGTGTATACAAAATCTAAAATACCCTTGACTAGTTTGGTTAAAGTTGTTTGTCCGTGCAAGCACAGTTCAGTCATTTGCTTTATATGGTTCTGCCACCACACAGTCTTCATAGACAGAGCTTCGTGTCCTGTGAATAGCAAATTTCTCCTATTTCCTTTCTAACTTGGCTTCTCAACGAAGTTCACTCAATGACTTCGTTTGATCTTTGAGGGAGAGAGTCTTCGTCAGAGAGACTTCATTGGTCTTGAGGCTTCGTCTATCCTTTGGTGCATGGGAATGATATGGCTTCATGTCTCATCCTTGGTCTTTTCTCAGTATGAAGCCAATTCTGAAAACAAGCATCCAATAGGAGGAAGCGATTGATGACTCCAAAACATCGGGGATTGCGTTTGTACGATGTTAAATCCCCAACAGTAGCCTCTCGTGGGCAATGCTTCGAAGGTCTTCTTGCGAAATTATCATTCCCGAGCGTCGAAGTTGGTTCTTGTAGTGTGAAAAGTGAATTTCAAAGTTTTTAACGGTCAAGTTTGACCGAAGTCAAGTATAAAATGAAGGTGAAGAGTTACTTTTGATCGAAGTCATCTATATATACCACACCTATGGGTCGTTATTTGCTATCGGTTCCCTTAAACGAGATGTCTTGTTGTTGGTTCGTGAAATGAAGCTTTGGGTGAAGTTTGATTTCTTTCTAAGTTTGTGTAATGTGCCCAAGCGTCGCTTGTGTGAAGGTGTCTGGTACAGAGGAGCTTCCTTTTGTGGCTTCGACTAGATCCGAGGAAGATTTGGTAGATGCTAAGGCTTTTGAGTTGGAGTTGGTGGATAATGAATTCAAGTCACTTAGGTTTGGCATGTCTTTGATGGACAAAGATTCCCTTGAACCATTTGTTTGGAGGAGATCGTTAGTAAGAGATCAACTTCGTTTTCGTCATGCAAGGAAAATGGATCGAGGCTCATATGATAGTTAGTTTTGGTGTTTGATGATCAACATAACCATTTGTTCTAATATTACTTGCTAGTGTTTTGGATATAGTTCAAAGGATGTATGTGGACTTGGACGAAGGCAAAGTGGTGATTGAAATTATCACATCTCAAGTAAGACATTAAAAGACTTATTGAAGATATACAACAACATACAAGGGTCCAAGGCACAAGATGGACTCAAGATATACGGAGTTTTGGCTATTTCAATAAGTGTGTGGAATAGGATTGTCGTTCAAGAATTCAATGTCATTCGATTGATTACAACCTTTGGAGGTCATAATTTTCCGCATATATACATGAATATGAATGCTTGAGCATGAAATAGGCTTATGCTTAATACGGATGTTTCCATACATTTATACCTTCAGAAGCTCTGCACACAAGAATGCCACATGTGAGATTTGCAAAGGACCGACCCCTATAGTAGTGGCATTGTTCGTCTATTTATAGGATGACCCAATATACATCTTTGTATGAAATTACAGCTTTACCACTTAGTTATTACATAGTAACTCTTCGTAATTGAGAGAGTACAATCATGTTATTTTACAACCCTGACATACCATATAAGCCTTTTGTTCACCTTCGAGACCCTCTTCGCTTTCCTTCTCTAAAGCTTTTTCCGATCACGCCGAAGCTATGCTTCTGTCTTCTTCAGCTTGTCCAACGTTCGAAGATGGCCTTTTGCTTTGATTGATGTCCTTATCCTAAGAAAATATCTAGACATTGATTTTGTTAGTATGAACCTTTGGCCAGAGGCCTTCTCCCAATAGTTGGATATTGTCTTTGTTTCCTATTGTACTTCTTTGATGCTTTTCTTTATTTTGAGCATATTTTTGAAGTGTGGCTAGCCCCTTTTCCATGCACGATGCAGAACATATCCTCATGTTTTAGTGATTTTCGTCCACCGGTTATACCTCCTCTTTATCCTCTATGATTTGATCCATCTTTGGTGGATATTTTGTCACCATGATGATTTCATTTTTGGAAATTGCTTTCACAACGGTTTGTTGCATTGCCGATGTGATTTATTTGATGAAAAAGGAAAGGTCTTCACTTGAAGCTTGTTAGTCTAGGCCGATTGTGATTGTTTTTAATTGGTAGCTGGGAACTTGTTTCTTCTTCGACTCTTTTTCTATGGTCTATATCTGATTTGCAAAAAAAATGTATGCCTTCATAGAGTTTGGAGACAGTATTTGGTGGTTCTCAAGTGAAGTGTGATGCACATTGCCCTATTCAAATCCACTTTATTGCTGCTATAAAAAACTCGACCAGGGAGGGAATGACCTTTATTGCTGCTATGATGACCACACTTGTGTTTTGATTGATATGAATCTTCTGAAATACTAAGTGTTAGAGTGGACGCAGTAACTAGTTCAACCCAAAAGCTTAAGCTTATGGGAGAAGGTAGTTAATCCACTAATACACTTCAACACCCCCACTTACGTGCAGCCAGAGAGAAAGGCGCAAACGTGAAAATAAATGGGTGGAGACATAAGTAAAGCCTCTGCCAAGATCCGAACTCGAGACCTCTTGTCTTTGATACCATGTTAGAGTGGATGATTGGTGGGGACTTCAACCTTATATATAGAGCTGAGGACAAGAGCAATGACAATCTTGATAGAGCTATGATGGGAAGGTTTAGGCGGCTGCTTAATGACTTGCTTCTAAAGGAACTGCCCCTTTCAGGTAGGAAGTTCACCTGGTCCAATGAACGGGCCTCACCTACTTTGGTTCGCATGGATCGGATTTTCTGTACAGCAGATTGGGAGGACATGTTTCCGAATTGTCTCTTGCAGAGCTCTGCATCCCAGATTTCTGATCATTGTCCATTACTGTTGGGGCTACATGATCTCGTCCAAGGAAAAAGAAGATTTCATTTTGAAAGTTTCTGGATCAGATTAGAGGGGTTCATGGAAGAGGTGGAAAACTCTTGGTCACAACCTCTGGAAGTCTGCTGCCCCTTGCAGCGGTTCCATGACAAGCTAAAAAGGCTTGCACGACACCTTCAAGCCTGGAGTCAGAAAAAAGTGGGCAACATTAAGCAGCAGATTCTGATGGCAAATGAGATCCTTCACAGGCTGGAAATCGCTCGTGACGTAAGGAATTTGTCTCCCTCTGAGGAATGGCTACGTCGCTCCCTTAAGCACCACTCTTTGGCTTTAGCCTCCTTGGAAAGGACTGTTGCCCGAGTAAGAAGTGGACTGCACTGGCTGAAAGAAGGAGATGCCAACACTGCCTATTTTCATCACCACGCCAGACACAGGAAAAAGAAAAACTTCATTGGAAAACTGATGGTCGATAACAGAGTAATTTCTGAGCAGCAGGAAAAGAAAGAGGTAATCTGGGATTTCTATAACAAGTTACTTGGGACAACAACCCCCAGGGAGTCAACTTTAAATCTGGAAGAATTTCATCGTCCTGCCCTGGACCTTTCTGCTCTTGATCATAATTTCTCTATGGAGGAGGTCTGGGCAGCAATTAAAACTCTCCCTGCTGATAAAGCTCCAGGGTCGGATGGATACACCGGAAAATTTTATAAAATATCTTGGCCAATCATCAAAGAGGATGTTATGGAGGCGTTAAATAGGGTGCTACAAGGTGATGTATCCAAACTTCATCTCCTTAACTCAGCTTATGTGACTCTACTGCCCAAGAAAGCTGAAGCATTGGAAGTCAAAGATTTCAGGCCCATCAGTTTAATTCACAGCTTTGCAAAAATTGTTACAAAGATTCTGGCTAACAGATTGGCCTCCAGACTTCCTGAGATAGTGTCAGCAAATCAAAGCGCTTTTATAAAAGGAAGATGCATCCATGACAATTTCATTTTGGTCCAGCAGACGGCCAAGGCTGTTCAGAAGCAGCGGGTTCCTAGAATTCTTCTGAAATTGGATATTGGTAAAGTCTTTGATTCGGTTTCGTGGCCTTTCCTTCTTTAGGTGTTAACGCACCTTGGTTTTGGTTCTGTATGGTGTAATATCATTTCCAAGATGCTCCTTTCTTCCTCAACTAGGGTGCTGGTTAATGGAGAGACAGGGGAAATCATTCATCACCATAGGGGGCTAAGGCAGGGGGATCCTCTATCCCCAATGTTATTTATTATTGTTATGGATGTGCTGAATTCTCTTGTTTTAAGAGCCCAAGAATTGAGTCTTTTACAACCAGTGTTAAGAAGAGGAAATGGGCAACGTATCTCTCTATATGCTGACGATGTGGTGATGTTCTTGCAGCCAAGTAGAGAAGAACTCAGTGTGGTCAAAGAAATTCTGAGAATCTTTGGAGATGCTTCAGGACTTGTTACAAATGTGAGCAAATGCAGTATGGCGCCCATTCATTGTGAGGAACAAGACATGGTGGCTGCGCAGGAGTTTTTTCCTTGTACTGAGGTGGCTTTTCCATTCAAATACCTGGGTTTACCCCTTTCAGTCAAGAAACTCCCCAAAAATACTTTTCTAGAACTCATTGACAAGATAGCTGGTAAACTAATCGGATGGAAATCTGCCCTCATTCACACAGCAGGCCAGCTGACCTTGGTTAAATCAGTGCTCACAGCCATTCCTATCCATCACCTTATAGTGCTTCAATGCCCTAAATGGGTGATCAAGGCTATTGACAAAATTCGGAGGGGCTTCTTGTGGAAAGGCAGAAAAGATATCAGAGGTGGTCACTGCTCTGTTGGTTGGGCAAGAGTTTGCAGACCACTTAGCATGGGTAGCCTGGGTATCCATAACCTTGAAGTTCTTGGATGGGCTTTAAATCTAAGATGGCTTTGGCTAAAAAAAACTCAACCAGAAAGGCCCTGGGCAGATTTCTTGTTCAAGGTTCATTCCAATGTCAAAGCTCTTTTCTCTACCTCGGTCCACACTACAGTAGGTGATGGCTCTCGAACCCTGTTCTGGACTGATCGCTGGATTCATGGGCAATCAATATCTGCCCTTGCCCCCACTTTGGTCAGCCATATTACAGTGAGAATCAAGAAAAGCAGATCTGTGCAAGAAGCCTTGGTAAACAATAGATGGTTAATGACATATCTGGCAGCCTGTCAGCCCAGGTTATCATCGACTTCTTAGTAATTTGGGACCTAGTGCAAGATTTTCAGTTACATTCGGGGATTCCTGATGTGCATAGATGGTCCCCGTCTGCATCTGGAGATTATTCCACTAAATCGGCATATGATCGTTTTATGGCTGGTTCAGTCTCTTTTGAGCCGGCTACTAGAATTTGGAAAAGTTGGGCCCCCAAGGTGTAAATTCTTCATTTGGTTGGCTTCTCTAAATCGTTGCTGGACAGCGGATAGATTAAGCAGACGAGGTCTTGAGCATCCTGTAAGGTGCCCCCTTTGTGACCAGCAGGAGGAAACAGTTCAACATATCTTAGTGGCTTGTGTGTTTGCCAGAGACACTTGGTGGCAGACTTTGCACAAGGTAGGGCTGCATCGCCTGACTCCAGGATTGGCAACAACGACCTTCCAAGACTGGTGGAGAGAAGCTGAGTGTCACGTGCCAAAAAACCAGAAAAGAGGATTTATTTCCTTAGTGATTCTGGTGGCTTGGTGGCTATGGAAGCATAGAAATGAATGTGTGTTTGATGGTGCATCTCCCAACATCAGCATCATCATGTAGGGGTGGGCGTTCGGGTTACCCGAAATTTTCGGGTCGGGTAATTCGGGTTTTTAAAATTTCGGGTTTTGAGAATCGATACCCGAAATTATAACGGGTTTTTCAATACCCGAAAATTCGGGTACCCGGAATTTCGGGTTCGGGTTCGGGTATTCCCGAACTACCCGAACTATTGTGTTGGCTTCATAAAAACACATACACCCTATTAAATTAGTATAAAAATATAGTTTGAATAATGATATACTGATAGCACCTAGAGGGGGGGTGAATAGGTGATCCTGTAAAACTTAAAACTTAAGCCACAAAACTTGGTTAAGTGTTAGCACAATAATCACCAAGTGGCTAGAGAGGAGTCTCGACAAAACACAATAACCACAAAGATATCAATCACAGAGATGGCACGGTGGTTATCCCGTGGTTCGGCCAAGATCAACGCTTCCCTACTCCACGTTGTGGCGTCCCAACGGACGAGGGTTGCAATCAACCCCTCTCAAGCGGTCCAAAGACCCACTTGAATACCACGGTGTTTTGCTTTGCTTTTCTTAATCTCGTTTGCGAGGAATCTCCACAACTTGGAGCCTCTCGCCCTTACACTTGAAGTTCACAAAGAAGCACGGAGTAAGAGAGGGATAAGCAACACACTCAAGACAAGAAATCACAGCAACACCACGCACATAAGTCGCAACAAGAGCTCACAACACAACTCAATGAGTTCACAACTCAACTAGAGCTCTAATTGCTATCGCAAAGAATCAAAGGCGCGGAATCGATGTCTTAGTGCTTAGGAATGCTTTGAGTATGCTTGATCTCCTCCTCCATGCGCTTAGGGGTCCCTTTTATAGCCCCAAGGCAGCTAGGAGCCGTTGAGAGCAATCTGGGAAGGCAATTCTTGCCTTCTGTCGTCTGGCGCACCGGACAGTCCGGTGCACACCGGACAGTGTCCGGTGCCCGATTTCTTTCCTTTTTCAGCGAAGTCGACCGTTGGCAGCCAGAGAGCCGTTGGCGCACCGGACATGTCCGGTGCACACCGGACATGTCCGGTGCACACCGGACAGTCCCGTGCCCCCTTCTAGCCGTTGGCTCGGCCACGTGTCCCGCGCAGATCGCGCAGCCGACCGTTGGCCCGGCCGACCGTTGGCTCACCGGACAGTCCGGTGCACACCGGACAGTCCGGTGAATTATAGCCGTACGTCGCCGGTGAATTCCCGAGAGCGGCCAGTTCGCTTCGAGTCAGCCTGGCGCACCGGACACTGTCCGGTGCACCACCGGACAGTCCGGTGCTCCCAGACTGAGCAGAGTCTTGGCTGCTCGAGCCAAGACAATTCCAATTCGATTTTTCCTGTTTCCAGCACTTAGACACAATACATTAATCTCTAAAACAATGTACTAAGTCTGAGAAACATACCTTTATCCTTGATTTGTACTTTGCCCACCATTTTACACTTAGGCACTTGTGTTGGACACTAAATCACCAAAATACTTAGAAATGGCCCAAGGGCACATTTCCCTTTCAATCTCCCCCTTTTTGGTGATTTATGCCAACACAATATAAAGCAAGTAGAACAAATACAAGATCAATTCAAATAAGAACTCAAATTGTTTTGATTCAAATTTGACATATATGGATCACTCTTTGCCACCACTTGGTTTGTTTTTGCAAATCAAACTCAAATTTCTATTTCTAGGTCAAACACACATGTTAAGACATAAAGAGAGTCATTCCAAGAGAAATTGATTCAAGATTTCAAAAACTCCCCTTTTTCCCATAATCAACACTTCTCCCCACAAGAAGCCAACTTTTGACAAGAGAGACAATAAAAGATTTTTGACAAACCAAAAACTCTATTCTACTATTTTCAAAATCTCTCAAGTGGTAGCTGATCCATTTATCGTTTTGGCCTTTATTTTCTCCCCCTTTGGCATCAAGCACCAAAACGGGAGTAATCTTGGCCCTTTAACCCCATTGCCTCACCAAAATCTTCAACTAAGAGTAAAAAGGCAATAAGATTACATGAGATGAACTTGGAATAAGTTACCCTCTCATCGGAGTGCAGTGGAAGTCTTTCATGGTCCAAGTCCACCTTTTCCCTTTCAATCCTTCTTCGAGACTAAATCATTAAACTCAAGCACATGGTTAGTCTCAAATGGTCAAGTTGTAACACATCTCCCCCTAAATATGTGCATTACTTTGCAACGGACTTGTGAGGTCCAGGGAGTGTTTGTACAACTTGAGCACCATAACTAAGCAACAAAATGCATAAGGAACATGATCAAAGGCATAAACACATGTATGCTATAAATCAATCCAGGTTCCGCGAATCTAAGACATTTAGCTCACTACGCAACCTGCAAAAGGTCTGCTCATCTAGAGGCTTGGTAAAGATATCGGCTAGCTGGTTCTCGGAGCTAACATGGAACACTTCGATATCCCCTTTTGCTGGTGGTCTCTCAAAAAGTGATGCCGGATGTCAATGTGCTTTGTGCGGCTGTGTTCAACAGGATTTTCCGCCATGCGGATAGCACTCTCATTATCACATAGGAGTGAGACTTTGCTCAGATTGTAGCCAAAGTCCCTGAGGGTTTGCCTCATCCAAAGTAGTTGCGCGCAACACTGTCCTGCGGCAACATACTCGGCCTCAGCGGTGGATAGGGCAACTGAAGTTTGTTTCTTAGAGTTCCATGACACCAGAGACCTTCCTAAGAATTGGCACGTCCCCGATGTACTCTTCCTATCGACCCCTTTGGATACCAGAGCCCGAAGCAAGGCGTAGCAACTAAATATCTAAGGATTCGCTTCACCGCCACTAGGTGACACTCCTTAGGATCGGATTGAAATCTAGCACACATGCATACGCTAAGCATAATATCCGGTCTACTAGCACATAAGTAAAGTAACGACCCTATCATTGACCGGTATGCCTTTTGATCAATGGACTTACCTCCTTTGTTGAGATCAGTGTGTCCGTCGGTCCCCATCGGAGTCTTTGCGGGCTTGGCGTCCTTCATCCCAAACCGATTTAGCAAGTCTTGTGTGTACTTTGTTTGGGAGATGAAGGTGTCGTCCTTGAGTTGCTTCACTTGGAACCCAAGGAAGTAGTTCAACTCGCCCATCATCGACATCTCGAATTTTTGCGTCATCACCCTGCTAAACTCTTCACAAGACTTTTTATTAGTAGAACCAAATATTATGTCATCGACATAAATTTGGCACACAAAAAGATCACCGTCACACGTCTTAGTGAACAGAGTTGGATCGGCTTTCCCAACCTTGAAAGCATTAGCAATTAGAAAGTCTCTAAGGCATTCATACCATGCTCTTGGGGCTTGCTTAAGTCCATAGAGCGCCTTAGAGAGCTTACACACGTGGTCGGGGTACCGTTCATCCTCGAAGCCAGGGGGTTGCTCTACGTACACCTCCTCCTTGATTGGCCCGTTGAGGAAAGCGCTCTTCACATCCATTTGGAACAACCTGAAAGAATGGTGAGCGGCATATGCTAGCAAAATACGAATGGACTCTAGCCTAGCCACAGGAGCAAAAGTCTCCTCAAAGTCCAAACCTGCGACTTGGGCATAACCTTTTGCCACAAGTCAAGCCTTGTTCCTTGTCACCACTCCGTGCTCGTCTTGTTTGTTGCGGAACACCCACTTGGTTCCCACAACATTTTGCTTAGGACGAGGCACCAGTGTCCAAACTTCATTCCTCTTGAAGTTATTGAGCTCCTCTTGCATGGCCAACACCCAGTCCGGATCTAGCAAGGCCTCCTCTACCCTGAAAGGCTCAATAGAAGAGACAAAGGAGTAATGCTCACAAAAATTAACTAATCGAGACCGAGTAGTTACTCCTTTGCTTATGTCACCCAAAATCTGGTCGACGGGATGATCCCTTTGAATCATCGCTCGGACTTGAGTTGGAGGTGCCGGTTGTGCTTCTTCCTCCATTACTTGATCATCTTGTGCTCCCCCTTGATCACACGCCTCCTGTTCATCATCTTGAGTTGGGGGATGCACCATTGTTGAGGAAGAAGGTTGATCTTGCTCCTTTTGTTCCTGTGGTCGTACATCACCAATCACCATGGTTCGTATAACTGCCGTCGGAACATCTTCTTCATCTACATCATCAAGATCAACAACTTGCTCTCTTGGAGAGCCATTAGTCTCATCAAATACAACGTCGCTAGAGACTTCAACCAAACCAAATGATTTGTTGAAGACCCTATACGCCTTTGTATTTGAGTCATAACCTAACAAAAACCCTTCTACAGCTTTGGGAGCAAACTTAAAATTTCTACCCTTCTTCACTAGAATGTAGCATTTGCTCCCAAATACACGAAAGTAAGATACATTGGGTTTGTTACCGGTAAGAAGCTCATACGACGTCTTCTTGAGGAGGCGGTGAAGGTAGACCCTGTTGATGGTGTGGCAAGCCGTGTTCACGGCTTCCGACCAAAAACGCTCGGGAGTCTTGAACTCTCCAAGCATCGTCCTCGCCATATCGATTAGTGTCCTGTTCTTCCTTTCTACCACACCGTTTTGCTGTGGTGTGTAGGGAGCGGAGAACTCGTGCTTGATCCCTTCCTCCTCAAGGTACTCCTCTACTTGAAGGTTCTTGAACTCGGACCCGTTGTCGCTCCTTATCTTCTTCACCTTAAGCTCAAACTCATTTTGAGCTCTCCTTAGGAAGCGCTTGAGGGTCCCTTGGGTTTCAGACTTATCCTGCAAAAAGAATACCCAAGTGAAGCGGGAAAAGTCATCCACAATAACTAAACCATACTTACTTCCCCCTATGCTTAGATAGGCGACAGGTCCGAAGAGGTCCATATGTAGCAGCTCCAGGGGCCTTGATGTGGTCATCACATTCTTGCTGTGATGTGCTCCTCCCACCTGTTTACCTGCCTGACATGCTGCACAAGGTCTATCTTTTTCGAATTGCACGTTAGTTAAACCTATCACATGTTCTCCCTTTAAAAGCTTGTGAAGGTTCTTCATCCCCACATGTGCTAAGCGACGATGTCACAGCCAGCCCATGCTAGTCTTAGCTATTAAGCATGCATCTAGACCGGCCTCCTCTGTTGCAAAATCAACTAAATAAAGCTTGCCGTCTAATACACCTTTAAAAGCTAATGAACCATCACTTCTTCTAAATACAGACACATCTATGTTTGTGAATAAACAGTTATATCCCATATTGCACAATTGACTAACAGATAGTAAATTATATCCCAGAGACTCAACTAAGAACACATTGGAAATAGAGTGTTCATTTGAGATTGCAATTTTACCTAACCCTTTTACCTTGCCTTGGTTCCCATCACCGAAAATTATTGAATCTTGGGAATCCTTGTTCTTGACATAGGAGGTGAACATCTTCTTCTCCCCCGTCATATGGTTTGTGCATCCGCTGTCGATAATCCAGCTTGAACCCCCGGATGCATAAACCTGCAAGGCAAATTTAGGCTTGGGACTTAGGTACCCAACTCTTGTTGGGTCCTACAAGGTTAGTCACAATTGTCTTAAGGACCCAAATGCAAGTTTTATCACCCTTGCATTTTACCCCTAATTTCCTAGCAACTATCTTCCTATCCTTTCTACAAATAGCAAAGGAAGCATTTAAAGCATGATAAATTGTAGAGGGTCTATTCATAACTTTCCTAGGAACATGAACAATATTCTTTCTAGGCACATGATGAATGTTTTTCCTAGGCATATCTCTACCATGCATATAGGAAGAATTAGAAGCAAACATAGCATAAGAATCATAGGCATGTGAATCAAAAGCATTATAGGTATTACAACTCCTATGAGACTGTCTTCTATCATGATACATAAAAGCATGGTTCTTTTTAGCACTACTAGCCATAAGGATCTTCCCTTTCTCCTTGGTGGGGATGGGAGGCTTATGGCTTGTTAAGTCCTTGGCTTCCCTCTTGAAACCAAGTCCATCCTTAATTGAGGGGTGTCTACCAATCGTGTAGGCATCCCTTGCAAATTTTAACTTATCAAATTCACTTTTGCTAGTCTTAAGTTGGGCATTAAGACTAGCCACTTCATCATTTAATTTGGAAATTGAAACTAGGTGTTCATTACAAGCATCAATGTCAAAATCTTTACACTTATTACACGTTGCAATAATTTCTACACAAGATGTTGATTTACTAGCTATTTCTAACTTAGCATTCAAATCATCATTAATGCTCCTTAAGCTAGAAATTGTCTCATGGCAAGAAGATAATTCACAAAAAAGCATTTCATTTCTTTTAACCTCTAGAGCATGAGATCTTTGTGCTTCTACAAATTTGTCATGTTCTTCATACAACAAATCCTCTTGTTTTTCTAAAAGCCTATTCTTATCATTCAAGGCATCAATCAATTCATTAATTTTATCTACCTTGGTTCTATCTAGGCCCTTAAATAAACATGAATAATCTATTTCATTCTCATCACTAGATTCGTCCTCACTTGAAGAAGCATAAGTAGAGTTTCGAGTACATACCTTCTTCTCCCTTGCCATAAGGCATGTGTGACGCTCGTTTGGGAAGAGGGATGACTTGTTGAAGGCGGTGGCGGCGAGTCCTTCATTGTCGGAGTCGGAAGAGGAGCAATCCGAATCCCACTCCTTGCCTAGATGAGCCTCGCCCTTTGCCTTCTTATAGTTCTTCTTCTCCCTCTTGTTCCCTTGATCCTGATCACTATCATTGTCGGGACAGTTAGCAATAAAATGACTAAGCTTACCACATTTGAAGCATGAGCGCTTCCCCTTCGTCTTGGTCTTGCTTGGCTGCCCCTTGCGACCTTTTAGCGCCGTCTTGAATCTCTTGATGATGAGAGCCATCTCTTCATCATTAAGTCCGGCCGCCTCAAGTTGTGCCACCTTGCTAGGTAGCGTCTCCTTGTTTCTTGTTGCCTTGAGAGCAAGAGGTTGAGGCTCATTGATTGGATCATTCAATGCGTCGTCCACGTATCTTGCTTCCTTGATCATCATTCGCCCGCTCACGAACTTTCCAAGTATCTCCTCGGGCGTCATCTTGGTGTACCTAGGATTCTCACGAATATTGTTTACAAGATGAGGATCAAGGACAGTAAAAGACCTTAGCATTAGGCGGACGACGTCGTGGTCCGTCCATCGCGTGCTTCCATAGCTTCTTATCTTGTTGACAAGGGTCTTGAGCCGGTTGTACGTTTGGGTTGGCTCTTCTCCCCTTATCATAGCGAATCTCCCGAGTTCGCCCTCCACCAACTCCATCTTAGTGAGCATTGTGACGTCATTCCCCTCATGAGAGATCTTGAGGGTGTCCCAAATTTGCTTGGCGTTATCCAAGCCGCTCACTTTGTGGTATTCATCCCTGCACAATGAAGCTAGAAAAACAGTAGTAGCTTGTGCATTTTTATGAATTTGCTCATTAATGAACATGGGACTATCCGTACTATCAAAGTGCATTCCACTCTCTACAATCTCCCATATACTAGGATGGAGAGAGAACAAGTGACTACGCATTTTGTGACTCCAAAATCCGTAGTCCTCTCCATCAAAATGAGGAGGTTTACCAAGTGGAATAGATAATAAATGAGCATTTGTACTTTGAGGAATACGAGAGTAATCAAAAGAAAAGTTCGAATTGACCGTTTTCTTTTTCTCGTAGTCGTCGTCGTCCTTTTGGGAAGAGGAAGATTCGTCGCTGTCGTAGTAGACGGTCTCCTTGATGCGCCTTGTCTTCTTCTTCTTCCCGTCTTTGCGCTTGTGGCCCGAGCCCGAGTCGGTAGGCTTGTCATCCTTTGGCTCGTTGAAGATAGACTCCTTCTCGTTGTTGTTGACCACCATCCCCTTTCCCTTAGGATCCATCTCTTCGGGCGATTAGTCCCTTCTTGAAGAGAACGGCTTTGATACCAATTGATAGCACCTAGAGGGGGGGTGAATAGGTGATCCTGTAAAACTTAAAACTTAAGCCACAAAACTTGGTTAAGTGTTAGCACAATAATCACCAAGTGGCTAGAGAGGAGTCTCGACAAAACACAATAACCACAAAGATATCAATCACAGAGATGGCACAGTGGTTATCCCGTGGTTCGGCCAAGATCAACGCTTCCCTACTCCACGTTGTGGCGTCCCAACGGACGAGGGTTGCAATCAACCCCTCTCAAGCGGTCCAAAGACCCACTTGAATACCACGGTGTTTTGCTTTGCTTTTCTTAATCCCGTTTGCGAGGAATCTCCACAACTTGGAGCCTCTCGCCCTTACACTTGAAGTTCACAAAGAAGCACGGAGTAAGAGAGGGATAAGCAACACACTCAAGACAAGAAATCACAGCAACACCACGCACACAAGTCGCAACAAGAGCTCACAACACAACTCAATGAGTTCACAACTCAACTAGAGCTCTAATTGCTATCGCAAAGAATCAAAGGCGCGGAATCGATGTCTTAGTGCTTAGGAATGCTTTGAGTATGCTTGATCTCCTCCTCCATGCGCCTAGGGGTCCCTTTTATAGCCCCAAGGCAGCTAGGAGCTGTTGAGAGCAATCTGGGAAGGCAATTCTTGCCTTCTGTCGTCTGGCGCACCGGACAGTCCGGTGCACACCGGACAGTGTCCGGTGCCCGATTTCTTTCCTTTTTCAGCGAAGTCGACCGTTGGCAGCCAGAGAGCCGTTGGCGCACCGGACATGTCCGGTGCACACCGGACAGTCCGGTGCCCCCTTCTAGCCGTTGGCTCGGCCATGTGTCCCGCGCAGATCGCGCAGCCGACCGTTGGCCCGGCCGACCATTGGCTCACCGGACAGTCCGGTGCACACCGGACAGTCCGGTGCACACCGGACAGTCCGGTGAATTATAGCCGTACGTCGCCGGTGAATTCCCGAGAGCGGCCAGTTCGCTTCGAGTCAGCCTGGCGCACCGGACACTGTCCGGTGCACCACCGGACAGTCCGGTGCTCCCAGACTGAGCAGAGTCTTGGCTGCTCGAGCCAAGACAATTCCAATTCGATTTTTCCTGTTTCCAGCACTTAGATACAATACATTAGTCTCTAAAACAATGTACTAAGTCTGAGAAACATACCTTTATCCTTGATTTGTACTTTGCCCACCATTTTACACTTAGGCACTTGTGTTGGACACTAAATCACCAAAATACTTAGAAATGGCCCAAGGGCACATTTCCCTTTCATATACATGGACATATAAAACACAAGCAATCTACAATCACAAGTTATGCATACTTACACATAATTATAGATGTACAAATTAATAATTAAGCATGACATGAGTACATGACACATGAAAGTTCGAGTAATTCGGGTATTTCGGGTACCCGATTGTGATACCCGAATTACCCGAAATAATTTCGGGTTTTGCAAGTTGCTACCCGAAATTCCCGAACAAAATTCGGGTTTCGGGTATTTCAGGTTCGGGTATTTCGGGTTACGGGTTTTTTGCCCAGTCCTATCATCATGCAGCATATTCATGAGGATGTTGTTCGGTGGGGCTTGGCAGGGGCAAGATATCTTAGGAGATTGTGGCCTTAGGTGCTGGTGGGGCTGGGGGTTGTTTGGTTACCCACCCCCTTTTTTTTCTTCTTCTTTTTTCTGTCTTGATCTATTTTCTTTTTTTTTTTTTTTTTGGCAGCTTGTACTGGGTCTATTTTAGACCTCTATCTCCTTTTTCTTAATATATAAGATGCGCAGTTCTCCTGCGCGTTCGATAAAAAAAATGTTAGAGTGGATGCACTAACCAGTTCAGCCCAAAAGCTTAAGCTTATGGGAGAAGGTAGTCAATCCACTAATACACTTCAACACTAAGGGTTTCTTGGGTTATTGCTTGCAGTTGAAGAGGTCTGCTGTTGTGAGCTCTATGGGTTGAAACCCTTGAAAATTGGAGAGGTTGGTCTTAAGTTGGTCCCAAGATTGGATTGATTTCAGGTGCAGTAAAGAGCATAATTGTTGAGCTGGGCCTCTAACTATCACGATGTGTGAGTTCACTAATGTAGCTTCCTCACCTCCTCTAGAGATGACTACCTCTTAAAAGCTCATAAAAATTGTTTTGGATTAGATTGGACATCATAAGTTGGGAGCATGTTGATTTGTAGCCTAGAGTCATCGTGCAAACTGCAAACTTGTTTATAATGTTGAGTTTGGATCAACAAAGATGAACGATCGTTGGGAGCATTTTTCTTGCGAAGCTTTTGCTATAGAACCTAGGTCATCGACATATATGTTGTCTTGGTTAATATTATGAATATCTTCGTTTAGCCACCATAGAGTGGCTTTGGCCTCTTCATTTTTTAGCTCCAATGACTTTTCTCTTGATCTTCTTTGGCATTTTTTTATTTCTCTTTGCTTAGTTTGTAATTGATCTTACAATTCTTTAAACATTTGTTCTTCAACTTTATCTTGGTCTGATTATGTTTGGACAAAGCCTTGGTTTCCATTAGTGTGGAGTAGACTATTCTATGTTCCACTACATGTTGTTTTCTTCACGAGTCTGACCATGTGCCCATGGTCGTAGGTGTTAACAGTCACACATATGGTGGTGCCAAATATTGGGCAAACAAATTTGCTCAAACACCAAAACTGCAAGAATAAGCTCTATTGGGTATTGATTCAATATCTATGAACAATATATTTAGGGGATATTTATAGAGGTCGTCACTTTCATAATGGCATACCCAAAGTCTAAAACACCCTTGACTAGTTTGATTATAATAGTTTTTCCATTTAAAGGTGTTAGAACTGTGTTTTGTAATGGGCATAGGCCCAACTATTCCTAATATACATTCTCCAATCCCTGTTAGGGTTGGGGTATTCTCTCCCTTCCAATATGGTATCAAAGGAATGAGCCCTCTCCTTGGCCGCCGACCACCCAAACCCTAACCCACCGGCCGGCGGCGACCGCCGTCACCCCCATCTCCGGCGCCGCGTGCGCTCAGCCGGCCCTCCCCTCCTCTCCTATCCCGTCCTCCTCCCATCTCCTCTTCCCCACGACGCAGCAGGCCGAGCTCCTCCTCAGCGTCGGCCACCCCGCCTTCCTACGCGGCCTCCGCCGCGCGTAGTCCGCGCAGCCGCCCGCGCCGCCGCCACTCCCGACGCGCCCGCCGCACGGCCTTCCCCTTCCTGCGCGGCCTCCGCCGCGCGCAGCCCGCGCAGCCGCCCTCTGCCTTTTGGCCGCCGCTAGGGAACAGTGAAGGCGCCGCCGACTTCTTGGCCCGTGCCGCCGTCGCGCAGCAGCCACCACACCCAAGTCCGGCACCCTCGTCAGCCATGGACGGGGACGCGACAGACCGCACCACCGCCGGTCCAGCCGTGCCCCCGGTACCTGCTAGTGCACCCGCGCGCCCACCCACCCCCCGTCCGCCGCCGGCGCGGATGCCCGCCTACCCGCACCCGGCGCCGCCAGCGCTCGCGCCGCTGGCCTTGTCCCCTCCGGACTCGGCCTCTCGGGCTACCCAGAATCCCCTGGCGCCCTTACCGGCCTTACATCGCCGACCCACCTTCCCCGCCAGCCGCCTCCGGGGTTCTCCGCCACTCGTCCGCTCGTTGCCGACGCCACTTGGATTTCTGCGGCGCCTTCCGTTGACTCCGGGCTGGTGTCTGCCATCGCCTAGACGCCTACATCCAGGCTGCCCTGGAGGCCTCAAAGGAGCGCGAGCCCGCGCGACCCGCGCTCTCGAGCAAGAGCGCACATTGGGAGCCACTCTGACAGCACAGATGGCTACTGCGCAGCGTCTCCTTACCGGCCCCCTCCGGTTGCTCAGGAGGCACCACCGCCCACCCCGGAGGCTCCCCACGCCTCTGGACTCGACGTCGACCACATCCACGCTCTCCACGCCCAGGCCGCCGGTCTACACAACATCCGGTCCCTCGTGTCCATCGTTCTGGACCCGGCGTCCTCCCACTACCCTCGCTGGCGAGGGCAGGTCCTCCTCACCCTGCAGCGCTACGCCCTCGACGACCACGTCCTCGACGACGTCGACAGCCCGCCGTCCCTGGCCTGGTCCCTGATGGACAAAGTGGTCCTCTCCTGGCTCCACGGAACTATAACCGTCGAGCTCCAGGACATCATCCGCGACCAGGCGGACACGGGCCGTCAGGCGTGGCTCGCCCTCGAGGAACAGTTCCTCGGGAACCGGGACGCTCGCGCCCTGCACCTCGACGCCCAGTTCCACCAGTTCTCCCAGGGGATCTCGACGTGGGGGAGTACTGCCGCCAGATGAAGGGCCTGGCGGACTCCCTCCGTGATCTCGGCGAGCCGGTCGCGGACCGCACCTTGGTGCTGAACCTCCTGCGTGGCCTCAGCCCCCACTACGGTCACCTGAAGGCTCTCATCAAGCGGATCGTGCCCTTTCCCACCTTCCTTGCGGTGCGGAATGAGCTTCTCCTCGAGGAGCTCACCATGACGCACGAGGCTTCCCCGCCGGCCTTGGCCCTCTACAGCGCCACCACTGGTACCCAGGCGTCTTCCTGGGGGCAAGCCCCCCGCACTTCGTCCACCGGGGCCCCCAATCGCGCCCCCGCCCCGACCCCTCGCCACACCCCCACCACTGACGGCGACCGTCACCCTCGCAAGGGCGGTCGTGGGGGTGGCAGTTCCTCGCGCGGAGGTACCACCGGCCGGGGCGGCGGCCACACCTGGCAGTCATTCTACAACCCTTGGACCGACACCATCTCCATGTGGTCGGGTCAGACTCCCGGTGCCTCTCGCCCTCCAGCTCCGGCGCCGGCTCTTTCTGACCACGCCACCTGCCTAAGGCGCGCCACCGTACGACCCGCCACCGACTCACCCAGCACCACCTCCGCAACAGCCTATGGGGACCTCTACCACACCACCATGGTCCCCGTTGGCTGGAGGCTAGGACGCCAATGCCCTCGCCGCCGCCTACAACACCATGGCGTTTGCTCCACCTTCCTCTGACTGGGTCATCGACTCCGGTGCCTCCTACCACACCACTCCCACTACAGGCATGCTATCTCACTCTCACCAACCTCCTTCCACACACCCTACCTCGATCGTCGTTGGCAACGGATCCACTCTTCCGGTCACCTCAGTAGGTGCCTCGGTTCTCCCTGGACCGTTCTACCTCAACGACGTTCTCGTAGCCCCTCACGTCACTCACAATCTCCTTTCTGTCCGTCGGTTCACCACCGACAATTCTTGTTCCATTGAGTTTGACCCCCTTGGTTTTTCTGTGAAGGATCTGGCTACCAGGACCCCACTCGCCCGATGTGACAGCGTCGGGCCCCTCTACACACTCGGGGCGTCGTCCACCGGCGTGTCTCCGCCCCCCGTCCTGGTCTCCATCGCCACCTCCACCACTTGGCATCGTCGTCTCGGCCACCTAGGACCTGACGTCATGACCAAGCTCTCCAGCACTTTAGATTCTTCTTGTAATCGGGGACATTTTGAGAGCCTCTGTCATGCTTGTTAGCTTGGCCGCCATACCCGTCTCCCTTTTACTACATCTTCATCTAGGGCTGAGCAGGCTTTTGACCTGGTTCATTGTGACCTCTGGACCTCCCCTGTACTCAGTCTGTCCGGATACAAATACTATTTGGTCATTTTGGATGATTTTCCCATTTTTATGGACTTTTCCTCTCCGCTTGAAGTTCGACACGTTTCCCACTCTCACTCACTTCTTCACTTGGGTCTCCACTAGAGATGGCCAAACGGGCCGCCCGGCCCGGCCCGGCCCGGGCCCGGTGAAGCCCGGCCAAAAACCGGGCCGGTCCTGCTAAGCCCGCGGGCTTAATTTTCTGTCCAAGCCCGGCCCGCAGCGGGCCTAACCGGCCCGTTTAGCACGAAAAAATGGGCCAAAAAGCGGGCTAAACGGGTCGGTAAGCACGTTTTAGTGTAAAAAAACGGGCTTAACGGGCTTAGAGGTAAACGGGCCGTGCCGGGCTAGCCCGCCGTGCCTAGTTTCCTGTCCAAGCCCGCCCGCTTATTCGTATCGTGCCGGGCTCGGACCGGACCCAAAAAGCGGGCTTCGTGCCGGGCTCACGGGCCTCGTGCTTATTGGCCATCTATAGTCTCCACCCAGTTCCACCGCCCCATCCGTGCACTGTAGTGTGACAATGGCCGCGAATTTGACAACCATGCCTCTCGGTCGTTCTTCCTCGCTCGTGGCGTTCAGTTGCGTCTCTCGTGCCCTTACACATCTGCCCAGAACGGTAGGGCAGAACGCATGATTCGCACCATCACCAACATGATCCGCTGCCTTCTCTTCTAGGCCTCTCTTCCTGCCCGCTACTGGGCCGAGGCCCTTCACACGACCACCCACCTCCTCAACCGCCTCCCCTCGAAGGCGGTGAGCCACCCCACCCCCTATTTCGCCCTGTACGGCACTGCCCCTTCCTACACCCACCTCCGCGTCTTTGGTTGTGCCTGCTATCCCAACTCTTCTGCTACTGCCACTCACAAGTTGTCTCCACGCTCCACTCGCTGCCTCTTCCTTGGCTACTCCCCTGACCACAAGGGGTATTGCTGCCTCGAGCTCACGTCCCATCGCATCATCATCTCTCGTCACGTCGTCTTCGACGAAGATGTCTTTCCCCTTGCCGGCTCCACCCCGCCCCCGATCTTGACTCCCTCCTGGAGTCCGATCCGTGCACCCCTCCCTCCCAGGCACCTCGCCTCGCGCCATTGCCTGCGCCACGCGCGGCCACGTCGACCCCGCCTGCGCCTCGCGTGGCCCCGTCGACGCCTCCTGCGCCACGCGCGGCCCCGCCGACCCCGCATGTGCCACGCGCGGCCATGTCGACCCTGCCTGCGCCACGCGCGGCCACGTCGACCCCGCCTGCGCCACGTTCGGCCCCGTCGACCCCGCCTGCGACCCGCGCGGCCACGTCGCCACTGCCTGCGCCTCGTACCGCCCCGACGACTCCGGCCCCGTCGACGAGCGGGGCCCGCTTCGCCGACCCCGCCATCTTCTACCATCGTCGCGGGAGCGCTCCTCCCTCGGCGCCCACGGACCCGGGCCCCTCGATGAACCCGCCCCGATTCGCCGATCCCGCCGTCGTCTACCATCGCCGTGGGCCGGCCACACCCGTGGTCCCTGAGCCACCGGTGTCCCACCCCGTCGCCATTCACCGCGCCCCCGGGCACACTCACCCAATGGTGACTCGACGTGTTGCCGGTGTCCTTCGGCCTGTCGACAGGCTGATCCTCGCCGCTGACACGTCCACTACACCACCGGACGCCTCCCCCGGTCCCCTCCTCCGTCCGCACTGCCCTCGCCGACCCTCACTGGCGTCGGGCCATGGAGGAGGAATATGCGGCCCTGCTGGCCAACCACACCTGGGACCTGGTGCCTCGTCCTCCCGGCACTAATGTGGTCACTGGCAAGTGGTTATTTTGTCACAAGCTGACTTCGGATGGCTCCCTTGACCACTACAAGGCCCGCTGGGTCCTTCGGGGTTTCACCTAGCGCCCCGGTGTGGACTACGACGAGACCTTCAGCCCTGTCGTCAAGTTCGCCACCGTCCGCGCCGTCCTCTCCCTCGCCCTCTCCTGGAACTGGGCGATCCACCAGCTCGACGTCAAGAACGCCTTCCTTCATGGTACTCTGACGGAGACTGTCTACTATAGCCAGCCCACTGGCTTCGTCGACGCCGCTAACCCGGACCTGGTCTGCCGGCTGAACCGCTCACTCTACGGCCTCAAGCAGGCGCCGCGGGCTGGTATAGCCGCTTAGCCACCTACTTGGCCTCCATCGGCTTCGTCGAGGCCAAGTCGGACACATCCCTCTTCATCTACCGGCGGGGCGAGGACCTCGTCTACCTCCTCCTCTACGTCGACGACATTGTCCTCACTGCCTCCACCGCCAACCTCCTGCAGCGTACCATCATCGCCCTCCAGCGGGAGTTTGCGATGAAGGACCTGGGGCCTCTCCATCACTTCCTCAGCATCACTACCGAACATCGGCCCCAGGGTCTCTTCCTACATCAGCGCCAGTACGCCCTCGACATCCTGGAGCGGGCTGGCATGTCCGACTGCAAGCCCTGCTCCACGCCTGTTGACACCTAGGCGAAGCTCTCTGAAGACGACGGCCCCGCGGTCTCCGACGCGACGTCTTACCGGAGCTTGACAGGCGCACTCCAGTACCTCACCTTCTCCCGGCTCGACATCGCCTACGCTGTTCAGCAGGTGTGCCTCCATATGCACACACCACGGGAGCCCCACCTCACCGCTCTCAAGCGGATTCTGCGCTACCTACGTGGCTCCCTCGACTACAGTCTGCTCCTCCGACCATCACTGACGTCGGAGCTCGTGGTCTACACCGATGCCGACTAGGCCGGCTGCCCCGACACACGCCGATCCACTTCCGGCTATGCCGTATTCCTGGGCGCCAACCTCGTCTCCTGGGCTGCCAAGCGGTAGCCCGTCGTCTCCCGCTCCAGCGCAGAGGCTGAGTACCGCGCCGTAGCCAACGGTGTGGCGGAGGCCTCCTGGCTGCGCCAACTCCTCCACGAGCTCCACAGCCCACTCCAGCGTGCCACCCTCGTCTACTGCGACAACGTCAGTGCCGTCTACCTCTCCACCAATCCCGTGCAACATCAGCGCACGAAGCATGTGGAGATCGACCTGCACTTCGTCCGCGAGCGTGTCGCTGCAAGTGACGTTCGGGTTCTTAGCGTCCCTACCACGCTGCAGTTCGTCGACATCTTCACCAAGGGGTTACCGACGAGTGTATTCCTAGACTTTCGTTCCAGTCTCAACATCTGTATAGGATAGAGTTGTGACTGCGGGGAGTGTTAGAACTGTGTTCTGTAATGGGCCTAGGCCCAACTATTCCGAATATACATTCCCCAATCCTTGTTAGGGTTGGGGTATTCTCCCCCTTCCAATAAAAGGTGGTTCAGTTATTTGCTTTCCATTTCATGCTATATGGTTCTGTCTAGTGTTTACACAGTCATCGTAGACAGAGCTCCATGTCTTGTGAATGAGCCAATTTCTCCTTATTTCTTTTTTGACTTTGCTTCTCAGCAAAGTTCACCTAGTGGCTTCGCTTGATCTCTGAGGGGAAGAGCGAAGAGTCTTCATCAGGGAGACAGATACCTAGTGGCTTCGCTTGATCTCCGAGGGGGATAGTCTTCATCACGGAGGCTTCATTGGTCTTGAGGCTTCATCTATCCTTTAGTGAAAGAGAATGATATGGCTTTACATCTCGTCGTTGGTCTTCGTAGTCTATCAAAATGATACAGTAGATTTTGTCCTTTACAAAAGGAAAATATGATCAAATAACTTCAATATTCGCTTTGAGTCTTCGTGCTCGGATGAATCGAAGTAGTCTATTGAAGTAGATTTTCCCAATATGATCAAATAACTTCAATATTCGCTTTGAGTCTATCAAAATGATACAGTAGATTTTCCCATTTTCTTTTCTTAATACGAAGCCAATTCTGAAAACAAGCATCAAATAAAGGAGGAAGTGATTGTTAACCGACTCCAAATTACATCGGAAAGTGTGTTTGTCCAAGAACAAATCTCCAACATGAGCTAACTGAGAAAATGCCTTTTATACCACGAAAAGCGAAATGCATTTGTGTATAGATTGGGGTTAGTATAATAGCCCATAATAAGTTCTGGTATGTTGATCTTAAATTCTTGAGCAGTTTTAGTTAAGGGGCTTCTGTAATTTACAAAATCACAATTCATTATATTTGTCGTTTTTTTATCCATGTCTATTCTTTTGTTATGGGATATATAAATACTTCGGTCATCCTCGTATATATAGAAACTCGGTGGGTTTCTTCTTGAAGCATGTATACAATCTGTATTTTTATTTTATCCAGTGAGAAATCAGGTCATCATCAATTTAGCATGGCATTTTTTTTTCAGGGCAACAAAATGCTGACACTCTCTAAAATCTGCATAACCAGCTGGTAATGCCACATCTACCATGCTGCAGCTCATTTTCTTATTCTGAAGATTGTTTATTGCCTACCATCGTCTACCATTTTCTTATTCCGAAATGGTTAGCTCAAAGTAGCAGGCAGGGAAACTTTTGGGAACATATACATTGAAATAGAGTTCACTGCAATCTGATGGGTGGTGTTCTTATTCTTGATAATGATCACCATGTGGTGCCAATCACCAATAATTCCGCTGAAACAATGGGCGAGAACTGATCTTTCTCATTTGGCGAAAAGCAATGTTGTTTGATGTGGCACATCAGAAACCCATACCATACCATACAAAAAATTTGCCGAGAATCATGGGTAAGTACATAGTCAGGACTCAGGGAAAGACCTAATTCCTGCACGGTGACATGGCCAGCGAAGTTGTATCACCACTTATTAGAAGGCATACAGCAATGCGCAGATGAGAAGCAGTAAGCTCGCTGCATTCTTTGAGTTTGTGGAGCTTGAGGCTCCATTTGCTGCATCAAATAGAACACCGTTGCCAGGTTAGTGCAAATATACATTCTTGTATAGCTAGGCCGGTCTCCATACTGTTTGTAAGCATGCAAACTACTGCACGTAATCTTTGAAGTTTTATCATCTAGGGGCATGTGAAGCATCTGAGACGAAAGCACCTGAAGGGGCATCTGCAGCTGTGTCGGCTTCTTCCTCCGCTGCCGCTGCTGGTTCGTCGGGAGGCGTCGGTGCAGGTGCCGCAGGGACGCCTGAGACCAGGTACGTACTAGGATTCTAAGCGGCAACAGAAACTGGCAATGGTTTGCATTTGAACGATGACCTGACACATGACATGCCTGTGCACTGGCTGAGCGGCGGCGCCTTGACCTTGCAGACGCCGGGGAGCTCCAGTGCCCTGGTCTGGTTGATGGCGATGCCGAAGGACGTGGCGGTGCCGTCCAGGACCATGCAGAGGCAGCGGGGGTCGGTCTGCACGACTCCAGCCAGCACCGAGCAGCAGGAGATCCCCGGCTCCGACGCCTTGCTGGAGATGAAGTCCATGCACGGGGCCAGGGTCATCATCACGCTGGAACAGCCGTTGCCCTGCGCCGCGGCCCTGGAGACGAAAGCCAGCGCTGCCAGCGCCAGCGCCAGCAGGCTGGTCGTCATCACTGAGGCGGAGGCGGACCCCATCGTTCGTGCAGCCCTCGTCGATCGATGCAGGCTGCACGAAGCGATGTTGAGAACTTTCGATATGGCTCGGTTGAGTGGTGGCTGTACGGGCGCTGAATGAGAAACGAGCGAGGGGCAATATTGCTGTGGTGCGATCCTGTATCGTTGGAACCCTACTATACCAGGAAGGCGCCATGCTCATGCTCTCCCCGGCGCCGCACAGGTGGTTGGCCATGGTGGTGAATCCTGGTGGCCTTCGCTTGCAGCATCCTATTTATGGAAAATAAATGGAAGGGTCTTGGTTGCTCAAAGCTCGTCTCAGGCTGATCCAGCCACTCGGTTCTTTCTTGGTTCTTTTCTGGCTCTGGGTTGGTGGTTGTTGATTTTGCATTGTATATATACTAGATCAATAGGCGCGCGTTGCGCGCCCTATGGTAGTGCGTTGAAACTACAAAGAAATGAAAAACATAAATATCACAACACTCTTTCTCTTTTGCAATTATAGCCTTCAAATAGTAAATATGTACCTCTATACGCTCTTAACTTAATCGCCTCATTCTTGGCAGGTTTCATGAGTTGCTTCTTTCTGTAAATGTAAATGTGGACAAAGAATAGGGTTGATGGAATTTAGTTGACTATTAAATGATTTGTAAGTGCTCATAATGGGACCACATTCACTTGCAAGAGATTAGTAAGAACCTAGCAGGATACGTTTCTTTATTCTTGATTTACATTTTTAACTTGCAAATATACTGGTGGTCTTACTACTGATACAGTCATATATTTACAGAAACATAATTTGACGAGTAAAATATTTTATTTTATATGGTTTCTACAATGCCCTAATCTTGGTAGGCCCCATAAGTTGCGACCTGCTGTAAATATGGGCAAACATTGAAATTGAAGAGATTTAGGTGAGCGCTATGTGAGTCATAGGTGCTCATAAAGGACCATCACGCATTTAGGGTCGCTAGAATCATGGTGCATGGATACAATACAATATGTTCAGGTGCATAGACAATGTTGCATAATAATGACTTGCGATCCTCTAATATTTTTATCCACAAATTTTAATGCCTAATACTTGGTGCTCTGCATGATTTGCATTCAATCTAAAAGTGCACAGATAACAAATTGATGGAAAGTATGTGTACTGTTCACAGTACCACTATGCAGAAACAGAAATGGAAGTCTTACAGGAGTGAAAAGAGCTTCAGGAGCCTACTTTAATAACTCTTCCATCTGGAAGCTGATCACAAAAACTAAGCTTACAGTAAGAAAAGGAACAAGGAAGAAATGCAAGCAGGACAACTTACAGTGTAACTTTTCACATGGATTGTGGTCTCAAGTCCTAGCTGGTATTCTCGTTTGTAATCATAACAATATATAATTTAACTATCACCACATAGATAGAAACAATAATAAGAAAAATAAAGCAACTTACCTTATATAGAACAGTTTCTCTTTTATTTCTCTGACAGTCTCAAAATCAGCAGATTTATTCATGGCATACCTTTTAAAGTGGGAGAATTGATTGAATTAGAAAAATAATGTACCAACAACTGCAGAAGACAACATCTTCAGAGCAAGATAGGTATTACCCTTTCCTTGAGAGTAGGTCAACAAGATAAGATGTTATATGCCTTCCAGCTACATTCATGCTCTATGTCAGATGTGGATAAGAGTATCCATCAACTACAGGCACCTGAACACATGGAAAAAGATGATAGTACAAATTTAAATTCTAAAGTGAAATAAATTAGTTAAACTTAAAAGCTTCACATCAAAGTATCTGTTAAACGATACACTTGTAGCACAGGGATAAAAAAGATTGCTCACTGATCCAAACTTAATATCCTAAATGGAAACATGTTTTGTGACATGAGTGAAGTCGCATGGTTGTAGATTTTTTAAAGCAAATAATGTAAAAAACATAAAAAAGGCACGCTGAAAATAGAAAAGAGTATGAGATGCAGAGGATTCAAACATTGTTTTAAAACCAGATAATACACAATGGTCAATTAGATAGGGCATGGACCCCAACGAGACGGTCAGCCTCCTCTCCCAAGGTTCGTGGCGCTGTCCTCTCCCCAGTCCCCCCATTCCCACGATTTTGTGCCTGTTTAGCTGTTCGTTGTAGCATGTGTTGCTGCATCTACCTGATTGAAACATTGTTTTAAAACCAGATAATACGCAATGGTCTAATTTATAAATAAAGAATTGCAAGCGTTTATGTCAAGTTGTACAGAAGAAAAGTTTAAATTCTGGTGTTATGTCAAGCAAGTAGTATATGCTAAGATAATACAAGTCCTCAGGTTTGTTCATTGGTATAACAGTTTTATCTCAAGCGAAAACCTTTTCATTTTGAAGGCTGTAATTGTAAACAAGCAGTTCCAAAATCACAGTAAGTAGAGATTAAATGCATCTTTTTCACTTGGGCTTGGGCATTTCAGCATCAGTTAGGTGGATCGATTATTATGTAAGGAAGACGAACACAAACTATTCAACTGCAATAAACACTCATTGAAGACCTTGAAAATCTAATAAAAAGATTCTACAAAATTTGTGAATGGAAACTTTATAAAAAAACAAACCTCTTGTCCGATATAATATCAGTACACAATGATTCTGAATTCACTGTCCAGATGTAGTCTCGGTTCTTTTTTCTGAAACAGGACCCAATCTGTTCAGCTATGCGCTGCACTAAATCCACCCGATTTGCAAGAGCGATCAACATAAATAGCAAATCAACATGACAGAGCATAGGATGACATCACTCATCAGACAATTGGATTCTGATGGCTGCACACAGCCTGCTACGACACTCTACTTAGAGCGGAACTATCCACTTTTAAGTTCTGTGTTTCCTTATCTATTCCATGATAAAATAACTTACATATCATATTCACAGTAGTCTAGGTCAATTTTCATGCATGAGTTTTCAACACTCGAGTTTGAGGGACTAATGAGAATTGTGGAACCACGTCTGATAAAGAACCATGTCCGACAATGTTCTTCCTATCAAACATAAGACAAGAAAATATATTCTCATGCTAGATGGTGCAAAATTAAAGTTCGCCATGATGAACAACACAATAACATTTCTTCGATAAAGGAAAGTGGCAGGAAAAAAAGGGTCAGGTCCTCTTAGCAAGTAAACATGAGAATCCAATCAATGAAACTTTTTGAGATAATAGACAAAACAAATATATCTGGAGATGCCTAAACATTAAAGGTAACATGAAATACCAGAAGGAGAAACTAAAAGAGCTAACCAAATTTATGAAATTGAGAGGTATCTGGTGAACGGTTTGAGGATGACATTTGTTGGCCTTCCCTTTGCTTCCACCGATATGACTGGTAAGGAAAATAATTGATCACTCATATTCTTGAAGTTTTTTTTGAACATTAAGAGATTGATCATAAGCATTAGTCTCTAAACTTCATACAGTGCAGATCCATTCTCAAGAAGAGCAATGTAGTAAAAAGGCATATAGTTATAAATGGCTAAAAGCAGACTGCATGAACCATATGTTGTAATTTAAATAGCGTTGGCTAATATATTCCAAGGAATAGGGCATTATTTGCCTGCATACTCTTGTTAGATCCAAGTAACACGAAGATATAAAATTTCACCTGTCCATTTAGTCTCTTCTCTACTTCAGTTCCCATCATGCCCTCAGGTATAGGAGCCTGATCTTTGTTGCCTGGTACAAAACTGGTATCCTGTAGAGGAATTGGAAGGTAGCATTAAGTTTCAGAAAAAATAAACTTGAGGGAGACCATATTCAGAATATTAATACCTCGCAGACTAAATAGTCACCAACATCTGGAGCATATGATAGATCCAATAACCCATTTTCATAGTGTCGGGGACCATAATTAGGGGTACCCTCAAGTCTCCTAATTCTCAGCTGGTAACCCCCATCAGCATAAAGCTGCAAAGTCCTGATGGGTGCGATTAAGTCAGGGATCGGTCCATTCGAGGGACTCGATCACGCCTCGCCCGAGCCTAGCCTCGGACACGGGCAGCCGACCCCGGAGGATCTCCGTCTCGCCCGAGGCCCCCCTCCAGCGACGAACATACTACCGGCTCGCCCGAGGCCCTGTCTTCGCCAAGAAGCAACCCTGACCAAATCGCCACGCCAACCGACCAGATCGCAGGAGCATTTAATGCAAAGGTGGCCTGACACCTTTATCCTGACACGCGTCCTCCAGTCGATAGAGCCGAAGTGACCGCAGTCACTTCGCCGCTCCACTGACCGGCCTGACAGAAGGACAGCGCCGCCTGCGCCGCTCCGACTGCTGTGCCGCTCGACAGAGTGAGGCTGACAGGCAGTCAGGCCCGACCTCAGGCACCATAGGAAACTCCGCTCCGCCCGACCCAGGGCACGGACTTGGGCTCAGCCCCGGAAGACGGCGAACTCCGCTTCGCCCGACCCAGGGCTCGGACTCGGGCTCAGCCCCGGAAGACGACGAACTCCGCTCCGCCCGACCCAGGGCTCGGACTTGGGCTCAGCCCCAGAAGACGACGAACTCCGCTTCGCCCGACCCAGGGCTCGGACTTGGGCTCAGCCCTGGAAGACGGCGAACTCCGCTTCGCCCGACCCAGGGCTCGGACTCGGGCTCAGCCCCCGGAAGACGACGAACTCCGCTCCGCCCGACCCAGGGCTCGGACTCGGGCTCAGCCCCAGAAGACGACGAACTCTGCTTCGCCCGACCCCAGGGCTCGGACTCAGCCCTGGCCTCAGCCGATGGTCTCCGCCTCGCCCGACCTAGGGGCTCGGACTCGACCACGGCCACGGAAGACAGACTCGACCTCGACCTCGGAGGAGCCTCCACATCGCCCAACCTAGGGCGCGGACCGACCACGTCGACAGGAGGCGCCATCATTACCCTACCCAAGCTGACTCAGGCTACGGGGAACAAGACCGGCGTCCCATCTAGCTCGCTCCGCCAGATAGGCAATGATGGCGCCCCGCACGCTCTGTGACGACGACGGCTCTCAGCCCCCTTACGGAAGCAAGAGGACGTCAGCAAGGACTCGACAGCCCCGACAGTTGTCCTTCCGCCAGGCTCCAGCGCTCCTCCGACGGCCACGACACCACACGAACCGGGTGCCAAAACCTCTCCGGCTGCCACGACGGCATGTACTTAGGGCGCTAGCTCTCCTCCGCTAGACACGTAGCACTCTGCTACACCCCCCATTGTACACCTGGATCCTCTCCTTACGCCTATAAAAGGAAGGACCAGGGCCCTCTTACAGAGGGTTGGCCGCGTGGGGACGAGGACGGGACAGGCGCTCGCGTGAGGCCGCTCGCTCCCTCTCCCAAGTGGACGCTTGTAACCCCCTACTGCAAGCGCACCCGACCTGGGCGCGAGACGAACACGAAGGCCGCAGGATTTCCACCTCTCTCACGCCCGCCTCCGGCTGCCTTTCCTTCCCCCTTCGCGCTCGGCCTCGCGCCGACCCATCTGGGCTGGGGCACGCGGCGACATCTCACTCGTCGGCCCAGGGACCCCCCGGTCTCGAAACGCCGACACATAGTATAGTTCAAACACTTTCCTCAGTAGATTCTCATCAAACTCTTTGCAAGAAAAAGAAAAATAGGCCCAGTACCGAAGAAGTACGAAATATATAATTAAAATACAGAAATTTCGGAACACACATTTACCAACCTGAAAACCCCACCACGAACATTGCAAGCAACATTCCTTGCAACACATAGACAAGGAACAACATTGGCCATCTAAAATTTATAGAAAACACATATCATTCTTTAATGGGTATAGAAAACACGTCAGCCGAAACAGAACAGTGAACATGCATACAAATATCTTCATAAATAACAATATCAGTGGATGGTCCACTTCCAGGAACCAGCAAATTGCTGGGCATTCTTGGATGTGTCACCTATCATCCATTTACCTCAAGCTAAGATAATTACCCAGAGGTCATGAATATACTGTGAATCTTCTAAATCTAGAGCTAGCAATAGACATCAACCATGAAACAAGGATATACAATATCCAATTTCTCAAACAGAGACAAAAGTAAAAAGATTAAGAAAAAATAGGAAAGATTCCAATATGTCAGAACAGAACAAACTAATCACACCTCAAAGCAGCCAAACTGAATGAAACAAAATCAGTTCCCTGTTCCAAGGTTGAACAACAAGAACTCACAACCAACCAGATATACAGTGAATATCTGAAGTACCACACGAGCCTACAAAGTATGCTGAGGCTATACCTACATTTGACCAAGCATTTTATCCTACTGCATTTTCCTAGTGACAACATGGTAATCATTCTCTGAACCTAAAATGTGAAGGGAAGAGAAGCATCAAATACTCTCAGTTCAGATGGTGTCTTCCTCTTCATCCTCGGAACAACCGGTCCAATCAAAGAGTCACCATTCAGAGCAGGCTCGACAGCACCTTGTGCCATTATAACATCCAATAAATAGTGCAAGACCCTATCATGGAGATTAGTGTGGTCGTGAAGACTCAGAGACCAGGGCAGCAAGTACAAATCCCATCTAGTTTAATATACCAAGTTAAGATATCTTTAAATATAATAGCATTATTTAAAAAGCATAAATATTTATAATATTAAATACATACCATTATATTTGTTATTAGATATATTTTAAACTTTAATATTTACTTTTAGCATCATAAACTTAACGACTGCATGTGTGTGTGCACGTGTTATTGTGTGCGCTGTGTGGGAGACAGTGTCATCATCCATGCATGTGTGTTGTCTGCAACTCTGCATGTGTGTGTCATTGTGCACCGTGGGTGCGCGTGGTGCATGTGTGTGTGTGAGAGAGAGAGAGCATCTCACGTGTCCAGATTTCCACTTTGCGGTTGTAGGAAGAAATAATTTGCAGTAGTTCTTGCCAGTTCTCTTCTTCTGTTTGACTAAATTGTAGTGATAGCTAAGATGGCAGGAACATTAAAGAAAAAGCATTGCAAAAATGCCAGAATATCATGAAGATGACAGAAATAGACTAAGAAAGTAGCAAACATTTCAATGACATTTTCAAGGTTTGTAGGATGGCACTTATTTCTTAACCTACAAGAAAAAGATGCAAAATTAAAAATTTGTTGAAGAAAATAACATGATATATCACACTGTAATATAAAGAACAATTACCAATCTTCATCCTTATGGAGGTCAAAGTATGCTTTCTTCTGAGTTGTGATGTATTCTGACTTGTACTCCTCATATCTATAAATAAATAGGATGAACTAAAACATCAAATTGCATTTTACATCAGCCATAGAAAAAGTGTACCACACACAGCAGAAATGCGCATTGCACACTGCCTTTCTTAAAAACAAATATTTGCAACTCAGAAGGCAGTATTTAACATTAGACATATAATTTGCATTCATAGTAGAGGCATTGAGCTTAAGATCATCGCTCCCACATGGTTCAGAGGGACCATAACAAATATTATGACGCCTCAAAAAATCTGAATCAAATAATAGGCTTAGGCTTGGCACACCCAGGACGATCACATCAGCTCATCGAGATAGCGAAAATGCATCATGTTTCCATGAATCCCCGATGCAAACACAACAACGCTGCTGCGCATAAAACATGGACTACCAAATCCATCGACCTCCAAATCCAATATCACGATCCCCTGACAGATGGCACAGAATCTAACTGCAGCCCGCGTCGGGCGAAGGGAGGCGTGGCGGCGGTACCCGAACGGCGCGGCGACGGAGGCCAGGTCTAGCGGGTCCGGGGCGCGCGGCACCGACGGCTGCCCCACGAGATGCGGCGAGAGGCGATGGGGTTGGCGGAGGTGCCTGGGTCGCCCATCGCGGCGCTACCCTCTAGAAGGCCCGGAGCAGGAACTGTCGGAATGCCGGCGGCGAGTGCGAGGGGGAAGCGGGCAAAGGCGGCGTGGGAGTGAGAGGCTGGAGGGAGCGGACTCAAGAAAGCTCAATGGGATTCAATGAAAAGTTCGGGTCCGTGAAGGGGCTGTGCACTTTTTTTTTCTTCCACGCGGCGGCACCGCATAAGGCATAAATCCGCCGATTGCGGAGAGGGCTTCAAACTCCAGCCGCTTTTAACTAGAAGTAATATTTGACTATTTGGAACGGTGCTGTTGTGAATATATGGGGCTTGTACGCTCGATTATGAGACCGCTTGGAAGATCGTATACGGTAGAGAGTTTGATCAACTGGTTACCTCTTTTAACTAGATCGAGATGTACATTAGATGACATGTGTCGTGAACTCGTGATTGGTTTGCATTCATCCATATTAAACCTTTTGAGAAGATCCTTACTATACGTTTCTTGGGAGATGACAGTTTTTTCTCTAATTTTCTTGACTTGAAACCTAGAAAGACTCAATTATTCACATTTCGAACTTCTTCGACATCAATTGACCAAACTCTTTGCAATATTCTTTATTTGTTGAGCCAAATATGATATCATTAACATATACTTAATAAATGAAAAGCTCTACATCAAGCTTCTTGGTGAATAGTGTGGTGTTGATAGCCCAACTCTTGAAGCCCTTCTCAACGAGTAAATCTTAAAGGCACTCAAACCATACCCTTAGAGCTTGCTTGAGCCCATATAACGCCTTAGATAACTTAATATGATTAAGGTATCTAGGGCCTTCAAACATGGGGGTTGATCAATATATACAAGTTCATTTACAGAGACATTTAAAAATGCACCTTCTACCTCCATGCGAATTTTCTAGTAAGGAAAATCATCTCCCTTGAACATAAGAGGGGGTCTGTCTCCACTGGACATCTTGCTCTATATTGTGAATCATAATTCAATGAGCACAGGGCTCTAATACAAATTAAAAGGATCATGATGCTTAAGATTGGGGGAATGAATTAGAATAGTCTAAAATTTCTCACAACATTTAAATCCTTTCACTTAGCCCATTTTATCCCTTGTGCCTAATAGTGTTTTCTATCCTACACACATAGGTTTGCACCCTAGATTTCAATCCTACTCTAGCTAGCATGGTAATTCTAGGAATGTGAAAACATCAAAGTAATTTCTCAGATTTAAACACGTAAAGTAAAGAGATGGAAAGGGACACAATAGTGTTTTTCTAAGGTACCGAAGAGTCAGCACTCCCCGCTAATTCTCGTTGGAGCACTAGTGCAAGGGTATCAATCTCCCTTAATCCATGCAAGGATTAAGTGCTCTCGATGGATTGATTATTCGCCACTATGGCACGATGAATCACTCATAGCTATTTACACCATCGAACTGTAGGTGATGCTGATAACTAAGAGTAAAAAGCACAAGCTCTCACTTGACCTAAACAATTCTAATAAAAAGGTGGATGCACACCTGGTGCTCCCTATGCACTAATGAGGTCCTTAATACTGTGATTATCAAATCACAATCATCTTAGTAGGCATGAACTCCCCCTTGCTCTCCAATTGATGCTTACAGCTAAAACAAATTGCAAGAGATATTCTTTGGACAGGCTAACAAATTGCGAGAGATATTATTTGAACAGGCTGATAGGGTATAAATGGTCCCAACCACCAGCATATAGTTTGATGTTATGTATCGTAGTAATCAGATGCCTCCAAATCCTATTTGATTGCTCGGCATGCAATACTCCAATTCTCTGCACCCATGAATCCAAGCTCCTGTCGTGACCAAAACCGAATTGCAAAGGGTTGTAGCTTATAGTCCGATGGTCTCTGTCTCTCTGACCAAGACCATCAGACGAAACTCTAATCTATGGATCGGACAACATATAGCATATATCATGATGGTACTCGTGACTGTTTGAATGCACTAGAGCTAATAGTTAGCGACTAAAATTAGCTTGAGACATTTAAACACCCTAGCTAATAGTTAAACTATTAACTATTTTTGTAAATTAGTTAATAGTTAGAGCATCTCCATTCCCAGAGACTTTATTTTTGGCTCTCTATTTGACTTCCTGTTTACCTTTTCATGAAGATTATACTATATATGTAATATCTTCATTCCAACAGATTATCTATCTAGTTTGGCTAGTCAGGTGGCTAGCTAAATTTGGCTAGTGAAGGAGCCAATTTAGAGAGTCGGATAGCTTGGTGAGCCAGATAGCTAGTCTGTTAGAGAGTTATTTTACTATTGAGTAGCTAAAATTTAGCTTGGTGAGCCATTTAGCTAGTCTCTTTGAGATGACCTTAGCTAGCTATTTATTAGGTAGCTAATTCCACTACCAATTTTTTAGTTAACTAATTATTATCTCTAGTGCATTCAAAAACCCCATAAAGGATGGAGGTGTTTGAATACACTAGACCTAATAGTTAGTTGTTAAAATTAGTTGAAGACATCTAAACACCCTACCTAATAGTTTAACTATTAGTTATTTTTAATAAATTAGTTAATAGATAACTAGCTATTTGTTAGCTAGCAATTTTACTAGCAATTTTTAAATCAATTCAACTAACTATCTAGTGCATTCAAACATTCTCTAATTCATTGGTACCAAATTAAACCCTAACGTCTTTTTTGCATGAGATGCATGGCGCGGCAGTGGCACACGTGCACGCCGAACCGAGCTGTGCTCGTGCTCAGAGCCTCAGACCACCACGATGACACGATCTGATGTGGTGCGCTGGAAGGTGAGCTAGCTAGGGCTGGTTCTGCCGCTTGAACTAATTCATAGTCATTATATTCATCATCTAGACTAATATAATACATGGCAGGTACATGTACTGTTCAAAGCAGTATTATCATATTATGAATACTGTTGACGCCTTTTTGGAGCGTCAAACACTCAACAAGAACCGTGGCGGTGCTCTCTGCACAGGGGCGGACGGTCCGCGCGCAGGGGCCGGACGGTCCGCGGCCTGGTGTGAGGCGCGGCGGTGCTCTCTGCACAGGGGCGGACGGTCCGCGTGCAGGGACCGGACGGTCCGCGGCCTGGTGCAAGGCTAGGGCTCCTGCCTGACGGCCGGACGGTCCGCGCCCTGGGGCCGGACGGTCCGCGCGTACGCAGGGGCGGCGTAAGATCGCCGGCGGCGCCTGGATCTCGCTCCCGGGAGGGACCCCGTCGGGGAGGAGAGATCCTAGGAGTTGTCTTGGCTCGGGCCGGCCGACCTAGACTCTTCTAATCGACGTAGAGTCGAAGAGAAGCGGAGAATTTGGAGATCGAGAGGCTAAACTAGAACTAGACTAGAACTACTCCTAATTGTACTAGAAATAAATGCGAAATAGAAGTTGTATTGATTCGATTGATGATGATAAATCGGCCGTAGACCTCTCTATTTATAGAGGAGAGGGGCTGGACCCTTTACACAACTGATTCCGAGCTAATTCCGCGAATCTAGCTAACAACCGTAGCACAAAACTCGGAACCCTAATCTGTTCTGCGCGCGCGCGGACCGTCCGGCCCACAGACGCGGACCGTCCGGACCGCGGACTGTCCGGCCTCAGGACCGGACTGTCCGCACCTCAATTTGGTGCCCAACATATGCCCCCTGCCTTTTGGTGGAGTTGAGCAAACCAAAAGCAAATAACTCGATGTGATTACATCGGTTCTCTTAGGCATCTTGCCACATACTAGGATGGTACTGCTTAAGGAAACGCCCATTCAAGGTTTTGGGTAAATCTCTGCCTTGTAATGTTTGCAATAAATAGGCATTACCAGACATTACCTGTTTTACTTTATATAGACCCTCCCAGCTTGGCGACCATTTCCCAAACTTTCGGTCTTTACTCCTTAGAGGCAGGATGGTCTTCCACACCAGGTCCCCTACTTGAAATGACTTTACTTTGACCTTCTTGTTGTAGGCCCTGGCTACTTTGATCTTATCCTTTTCTATTGCTCCCAAAGCTATCACCCTCTTGTCGGTCACCTCATCAATATTATCCATCATTGAATTATAATAATCCATGATGGTTATATCATTTTGTCTGGCGAACCTGACAGTTCAAACTTATTTCCACAGGCAACACTGCTTCCTGCCCATAGACAAGCTCAAAAGGAGACACTTTAGTAGCACTATGTTTAGATATTCTGTGAGCCCATAAAGCTTCGGACAAAATCTTATGCCAATGCTTAGGATTATTAGATATCTTCTTTTTTATCAAGTTAATCAATGTCCTATTACTACACTCGGCCTGTCCATTGGCCTGAGCATAATATGGAGATGAATTAAGCAACTTAATTCTATATAATTCAGCAAATTCACGTACCTCCTTTGATATAAAAGAAGTCCCTTGATCCGTAGTCAAGGTCTGGGGAATGCCGAATCTATGAATAATATGCTCAGTTATGAACTCAATTACCTCCTTGTGTGTCATGTTCTTTAGAGCAACGGCTTCAGTCCATTTGGTAAAGTAGTCAGTGGCAACTAACACGAACCGATGCCCCTTTGATGATGAAGGATGAATTTCCCCAATAAAGTCTAATCTCCATCCTCTGAAAGGCCAAGGCTTGATAATAGGATGTAATTCGGCTGCAGGGACCAACTGTAGGTCGCCGAATTTTTGACACACTTGGCAACCCTTGTAGTACTTGAAACAATCAGCTACCATGTTAGGCCAATAAAAACCGGACCTTCGCAAGAGCCATTTCATCTTTGGAGCTGATTGGTGGGTACCACAAATTCCTTCATGTACTTCGGCCATGGCCAATATAGCATCATCTGGGCCCAAGCACTTAAGCAGGACGTCGTTGACTGTTCGGCGGTAGAGTTCATCACTCATCAAGACATACTTGAAATTATCCGTCCTGATATTGGGATTTCAAAAATAATTAAGTATAGGCGTCCTCCAATCACTTGCATCGGCTTCATTATCAGCCGATTCAATTAAGAGAACATTTTTGGTAACCCCGGACGGTCCGGCGTCTCGACGCGGACGGTCCGTGACCTGGGGAATTGGCCCTACACTGGTTATCAGATTTTCAGTGTCGCGGAATCTCCCTCGCTTTATCCGATAACCTGATGCATCTTGTGCCAGATTGTTAGCTCTATGATTCTCAACTCTCGAAATATGCCGAATACTGAATTCGTCAAAAGAATGGATTATGCTCCAACATTTTTCAAGGTAACTATTCAGAGTACCATCAAAGCATTGGTATTCTTCTAACACTTGTTGGACGACCAGCTGAGAATCACCAAATGCCTTTACATGTTTTACTCCCATACAATTTAAAAGTTCCAAGCCGAATAAGAGGGCCTCATATTCGGCTTGATTATTAGTGCAATAAGTTTTCAATCGGCTAGAGAAGTCGAAGGAGACATTACTTGGTGAAACAAGTACGATGCCAATTCCTTGCCCTTCATTGCAAACCGATCCATCAAAATATAAAGTCCAAGAAGTAATAGTGAGGTATGACATGTCTAGTTTATGAATATAATTAATCCGATGTTCTACAATGAAATCCGCTATGACTTGGCCTTTCATAGATTTCAATGGTTCATAGGCCAAGTCATATTCTATGAGTGCATAAGCCCACTTACCAATTCTACCACTCATAATTGGGTTATGCAACATGTATTTGATCACATCGGCTTGACCAGAAACAGTGCAATGACTAGACAGTAAATAACATCTACATTTGGTGCATGCATAAAACAAACACAAGCATAACTTCTCAATAAAAGTGTACCTTGTTTCAGCATCCACCAATCTTCGGCTTAGATATGTCACCACATGCTCCTTCCCCTCAGTTTCTTGTGTCAGAACAGCCCCAATGACCTTATCTTCAGCTGCAATGTATAATCAGAATGGTACTCCTGCTCGTGGTGCTTTTAATACGGGAGCCGAAGATAAGTATTTTTTGATGAGATCAAATGCTTCTTGCTGTTCTGCCACCAAAGCGAATTTGGCATCATTCTTAAGCCAAAAATAGGGGTGAACGCATCAATCTTCCAGGCTAGGTTAGAAATAAACCTTCAAAAATAATTCACCTTGCCGAGAAACTTTTGTACCTCGACCTTACAGGCCAGAGGACCCACATTCCGAATAGACTTGATTCGGTCAGGGTCTATCTCTATACCATGTTCATGGATGACAAATCCTATAAACTTACCAGCCGACACTCCAAAAGCACATTTACGTGGGTTCATTTTCAAACCATACCGACGCATTTTATCAAAGGCTTTGCGCAAATCAGCTATATGAGAACTAAAGTCAGCTGATTTGACTACAATATCATCAATGTAAACTTCCACAATGTTTCCTAACAATTCATGGAAGATCAAATTCATAGCCCTCTGATAAGTAGCACCAGCATTTTTCAGACCAAATGTCATGACAACCCACTCAAATAAACCAATGAAGCCTGAACATATAAAGGTCGTTTTAGACGCATCTTCTTCGGCCATGAAAATCTGATTATATCTGGCATTACCATCAAGGAAGCTAATAATTCTATTTCCTGATGCATTATTGATTAATGTGTCGGCTATGGGCATGGGATATTGATCTTTAGGAGTTGCTCTATTTAAATTGCGAAAATCAATGCATACTCTAAGCTTATCTGACTCCTTCTCTACCGGCACAATATTGGAGACCCACTCTGCGTATCTGCAAGGTCTGATAAAATCAGCTTCTAGCAGCCGGTGAATTTCGTCCTTGATGCGTGGGAGAAGATCTAGACGAAATGTTCTAGCTCTCTGCTTGAAAGGTCTGAAACCAGATTTAATAGGCAGCCGATGCTCTACGATCTCTCGGCTTAATCCAGGCATCTCAGTGTAATTCCAAGCAAAGCAATCTGAATATTCCTTCAATAGACCGATCATCTCATCTCTAGGATCGGTCTCCAGGGTCTTGTTTACAAAAGTCGGCCTTGGAGTTTTACCATCTCCTATGTCAATCTCCTCCAAAGGATCGACCGATGTAAACCCCTGTCCTAGTTTATCAAGATCTCTGAATTCCTCTATTATGTTCCCCACAGAGGAATTAGATGATCTTTGTGTGACGACGGACTTTCCGGTCTCGGGGACCGGATTATCCGTAATACTATCTTTTCGCTGTGATAGATGCCCGGTCTTAAAGTCCGAACCTTTTTGTGAAAGACCAGACCATCCGGCCTTGGAAGCCGAACTGTCCGTGACCAAAGACTCATGAACTTTGTGTGTATTCATCATTTAAACTTTATTTAGGATTTAGCCGATTCTCCATCGGCTCTAACATTACAGGAATGAAACCTTTCTTATCTATACTTATGAATTGATAATCAGAAAAATCTACTCCTGTGAGACATGTAGCAGTCTCATAAGTCCAGAGTACAGGGGCATCGGCCACAGCGATGCAGGCCGATACATCAGCAGGTACTTGTTCTATGTCATCGCCTACCCATTGTATTAACATTTGATGTAATGTAGAAGGTATGCATTGATTGGCGTGAATCCAATCTCTGCCTAGGATTAAACTTTAATTTCCTTCTACATCAGCGATGAAGAATGCAGCAGCAAGGGTCTTAGTCCCGATGGTTAATTCAACGGACGTGACTCCCCTGGCTTTGATCGAACTATCAGTTCCAACACCGCTGAGGGTCATGTTGGTCTTGACAAGTTCGTCATCTTGTTTACCTAATTTTCTGTACAATGAATAAGGCATTAGATTTATAGCCGCTGTTGGACACTTGTTCTCAAATGCTAAGAGTTAAGAACAAGGCAACATAAAAAGTGTTAAATATTAAAGTCCTTCGTCTTTCTAGACATTATATCCCTTCGGATATAATGAATTCCAGACGAAGGTTGTGAAGGAAAAACCTTCGTAAGCACAATAAATGATAAGGAAGAATTCATATACAAAATACGAAAAATAATATAAATATTATCATTAACTTATTTTTATTTGCATTACCATATTCAGAATAACAAATTATAATTGTACCTTCGGTTTGATGGAAAGTAAGGGTACACGCGTGATGCAAAAAATGAATGCCCAGTCAGCGTGAACAGTACGAGAGTACTGTTCATCTACTTATAGGCAAGGGACGCAGCTCATGTAGAATTACATTCATTCCCTTTACATTTATCAATAACTCTATAGTAATTCTTCGAGGTCTAATTTCCCTTTTCATCTTTAAGTTGGTTCTCCTTCTCTGCTATCATGCCGAAGCTTTTCTGCGCACAGCTTCGTGATCACCTTATCCTTCGTCATAATCACCTTTCGTCTCGCTCAGGCTTCGTCCTGACCATGCTCTTGTATACTCATGACCCGATTCCGAAGATACCTGTTCACATATTTCACTTGGAAAACATTGTCAAATCATGTTTTTGAGGACCTTCGGAGGCTGAAGGCCCCCAACAGTAGCCCCTCGCAATATTAATTTATTAGTGATAAATTCATATTGCGATATGGACGAAGGTCTTAAGCCGAAGGTCCGAAAAAACACCTTCCCTTTGCTAGAATAGCAATAGTCATTGACAAGCGGGACCCCCCAGTTTTTAACGCACTAGGTGTATAAATAAGAGCTCACCACAAGTTCATTTGGCACGCTCTCTTTGCCATCTGCTTTTGCTCACTCGACTTTTAGCCCTTGCGTAACAACACTTGCTTGGCTTTTTAAATTTTTAAGCTTCGGTTTCGAGAGCACTTTCTCAGCATTTTCGAAGATGTCTGAAGATAAGAAAGTTGTTGCTGAATCGAAGCTGAGCCTTTCTAAGGAGATGCATCTCAGCTTTCTTCAATCAATAGCAAAGACAAATACAGAGAAGATTACTAGGGAGATTTTGGAGGGTCTATCTGAAGACACTGGTGACAGTGACAGTTATGATGTGGATAGTGGTGGTGAAGATTCCGAAGATCGACCTTGGCGACCAAGCCATGCGGTTTTTGGTAAATCAAGTATTAAACAAAGCCATCTTATCAATATGAGGGGTAGATATTTTCGGGACTTGTCTATTGTGAGGGCTGACGAAGGAGAGAAAACTTGTCCGACTCCCGAGGAGAATGAAGTCGTGATATTCTGAAGCTTCTTAAAGGCTGGACTGCGGTTTCCCTTGATCAGTTTTGTCGTGGAGGTACTGAAGATATTTGAAATTTGCTTTCATCAACTTACTCCCGAAGCAATCATAAGGATGGGCATCTTCGTCTGGGCCGTGAGGAGCCAAGGTTTAGAACCAAATGCAAAAAGTTTCTGCAACATACATGAGCTATTGTATGAAACAAAACCCTGGGGTAAAGAGCAGTATCACAACAATTTTGGCTGCTACAGCTTCGGTGCCCGGTCTAGGTCAAGCTGTCCCGTGCCAACCTTTCGAAAGAGGTGGCCCGGCGACTGGATGACGGAATGGTTTTATGTGAAGAATGACTTGAAAACACGGGAAGATATTAAAGATATCATTATGCGCCCTATCTGGCAACGCTTCGGCCTCCAGAGGCCGAAGGTGGAAATGGATGAAGCAGCCGAAGAATGCCAGAGAGCCTTCGACGTGGTTTGCTCTTTTATTGGGACAAGGGATTTGATCCAAGAACATATTGCCTTCAGAGTATGGCCACTTGCAGAAAAGTGGGAGATGCCGAAGGAAACCGTCAGAGAACCTGACGAAGGTGGACTAGTTAGACTAAAATACACATTCAAATACGGAGATAAGTTCGTCGAGCCAGATGATGACTGGCTGAAAAGTATTGAGGCCATAAGTAATGAACTGTTTGGGTCATACTCGAAGGCCGAAGATACTGCACTATCAGCGGCCTTCGGAGGCCGAAAGAAGAAGAGACTCAACCGAGTATTTGATGCAATTGAGTTTGTCTACCCCGACTACCGTTATCCAACACGGGGTCAGAAAAGAAAAAATATTGTTTTAGCAAAGGAAATTGCTTCAGCCATCCCCAGTGAGCCAGCGCCGGAGAGGAAAAAGATAAAGGTTCTTACTCACCGGCCACGGTATATTGAACCGGCCACAGTGCATGAATATGCTGGTGAAACCTCTTCGGCCACCGAAGCCAAGGAGCCGACTCCTCTACCGAATGTTGAAGAGCCAATCATAATGCCAGAAATGAAGAAAATAGAAGAACCGAAGGCTACAGAAACAAGGACACATGAAATTTTAAGTCCTTCAGCAAAAATTGAAGCACCAAAGAGCCAAAAGGGGCCAGCAATGACCCCCAAAAGAAAAAGGATGGTTAATGTGCTGGATGTTTTAGAGACAATAAAGTCTTCAAGCACGACTCCGAAGAAAATTGTTGAAACTCCCGAAGTGCATATTGAAGCCTTTGGTGTCGAAGCTTCAAAGCACCAATCTGAGACTGAAGCTGGGCCCTCAGAGCCCACCAAGGTGAAATCCTTGGAAGCCGAAGAAACAGAAATAGCAGAACAAATTTTGGCTGAAGAAACTAGCACTGCCGCCCCCGAAGCATCTTTCGAAGCCTTCGATTATATTTTACGACATGCTTCGGGGAAAAAGTTGACTGAAAAAGAAAAGCAAGAGGCCCAGTTTTACGCCCAAAAACTGAAATATCTAAAGGGGGCGTTGATATTCAACGGCAGCGGAGAAGAAGACTTCTTGTATTGTCTCCCTGACAGCAAGGAGATTTCTGTCTGTCGGGAGATGAGCAAGAGCTTCGGATTCCCAACACTAGAAGACGGGCTCTCGGTGTTGTCGAAAAACGAGCTGGCCAACAGCTTGGCGTACAATAGCTTAAAGGTGCAAAAATGAGGTCTTTGTATTATTTATCGAAACCAAAAATTTTCATTTGTTTAAACTTATTGAAACCAAACTTTTTTGCAGGGCCTTATACTTAGCAATGCCCTCAGGGCTCAAAAAGATGCTGAAGACGAAGGGTGTGTTATGGCCCTGAGCAACCTTCGTTCCGAAGTAATTGAACTAAGGAACGAAGGTCTTGAAAAAGATAAAATATTATATTCCTTGATAAATAGAATAAAAGAAGACGAAGCTACTTTTAAAGCTCAAGCTGAGGCTCAGAAGCGTGAAATTGAAGATCTTCGAAAACAACTGGCCAGAGCTAAAGAGGAGCGCACACTTGAAGAAACAAAACGAGAAATCAGTGAACAATGGGCAAATCATTTGGAGAAAAATGTTGAAGAGCTTCGTGCATCTAAGAAAAGATGCTATGAAAAATCTATGGAATGTGTTAAGACAATAAAAACCAGCTTCGCCAGCGTTGGCGCATTCTCAAGTGAGGAGAACTTCGTAAGGGGTGACCCCGAAGGCCTAATTGGATGGATCAGCCACGAAGCTGAGGCTTTTGAAGAAATTTTAAATAGTCGAGGAGACATATGCGCCTTTTCGGGTGTCAGGGGGATTGCTACCATTTTGGAGAGGAAAGGCTGTGACCATGTAAAATTCTTAGCACAATCCGAAGACGCCTTATCCTCTGAAGATATAAAAGACCCTTCGGCCGAAGCGAGCTTGATTGGTGGAAAATTTTTCACCGACATCTGGGACAATGGTGGTCGGGAAATGGCCCAGGAAATTATTCGAAAAAGCGAGAAAGGCATTCATGACGCTAGGAAAGTAGCAGAGGCTGCTGAAAAAAGTGCGGACCCCGAAGGGCAATTAGGTATTGACTAGTGGTTTTCGGCTCTTTGTTGTAATTTTTGATTTCGAACTTGTTTATGTTTTGTAATAAAGCCGTACTTACTCCTCCCTCAGAGCCTACCGAGCCATCGGCGGACCCCCACGCGAAGGGGGACGACGAAATTAGAAAAATGGTCAAAGCCATCATGGATAAAGTTGTTGATCAGCTACTAAACGAAGCTGCAGAAATAGTTCTAGGGAAGATTAGATGTTATTGTAAAAACATTTAGAATGTAATGTTTGTTGAGAAACATGTGTAATATTTTGTAACTTTGAATGTAATATATTAGCTGTTTATGGTTCTATTCTTTACGATACGTGAAACTTCTTATACATATCGTTTTTGAGCCTTCGGCGAAAAAACACCTTCCCTTCTTTTCATGCTTCGTAAATAATATCCGTGTTCTCATAAAATCAGTAACCAATCCTCATAAAATCAATAACCAATAGATCTTTCCATTTTAGAGTTTGACGAAGGTATAACTCTTCAATAACTATTTTTGTGCTCTGGCACTATTTCTTCGAAACAACCTTCGAATGTCAATACTGAGACCCCCTTCTTGCGTCGTTGATGCAATATGATGTATGATGTTATGCTATGCAAATGATGTGATGATGTGATGTTATGCAAAATGATATTTGCCGAAGATCGATGTTTTTTCACTGTAAGCCTCCCTTAGGAGCTTCTTCGCCTTTTACTTTCAGCGGAATCAGCGTTTATTTTTCGCTGTAAGCCTCCCTTAGGAGCTTCTTCGCCTTTTACTTTCAGCGGAATCAGCGTTTATTTTTCGCTGTAAGCCTCCCTTAGGAGCTTCTTCGCCTTTTACTTTCAGCGGAACGACTTTTGAGCAGAAAACTTACGCTGCGCTCCCTTAGGAACGACTTTTTGCTGCTTCGAAGAAATTATACTGCGTTCCTTAGAACAAATTTTTGATAATTCGAAGGTCCTCCTTGCCACCATAAATTCTTATGCTTCGACAACTTAAGCCTATGGAGAAGATATATTTTCATTATGGTAAAAAGCGAAACTGTTACAAGAGATTGAAAACGACAAAAAGCACTTAAGCTTCCCATAATTGTTCCTTATTAAAAAGAAAATAATACTGAATGCGAAAAGCTGCTGTCGGGGTAGGATATTTGTCAGTAAATATGCTTCGACTCTGGCACAGTACTATTGACTGTGCGAGCTTCGGACTCTTCTCTGAAGTCCCGTTGGAGGTGAGTGTGCTGACTCCCTTCTGGCTGCTGACCTCGTTGCGTTGGTGGTGGAGGTGGAGGCTGTTGCCAAGATGCCTGAGGTTGGCTTGCCGAAGCAACAGAAGCTGCAGGGTGGTTGCCTACATACTCTGGAATGTAAGGCGAATGGTACGAAGCAGTATGCATGACTTGCTTCGGATGACTCTGTTGTGCTGCAGCTTCTGTTATCTCCTTTTGCTTTTGGATGGTAACATGGCACATCCTGGTGGTGTGGCCCTTGTCCTCACCACAGAATAGACAATAAATTTTCCTGGGCTGATCCCCAAACCTTCCTCCGAAGCCCCTGGCGCCTCTGCCCCTTGGAGCTAGCGGCCGGAAAGAGCTTTGCTGCTGCCCCGAAGCTTGTGAGGGATACTGTGGCCTCGGTTGTTGGCTTCCTCTGTCATCACTCTGAGTAGAGTTGTGAATTGACCTGACATGTCTTGGGTGGATTCTTCCTCCGAAGCCCCTGGTCATTTCAGAGAACCTGTATGCTTCTTCCCTTCTTTGGCGGAAGTCATTGTCAGCTCGAATATACTCATCCATCTTCTGGAGCAGCTTCTCCAAAGTTTGAGGGGGTTTCCTGGCAAAATATTGAGCTGAAGGTCCCGACCGAAGCCGCTTAATCATGGCCTCAATGACAATTTCATTGGGCACCGTTGGTGCTTGTGCCCTCAGACGCAAGAACCTTCGGACATACGCCTGAAGGTATTCTTCGTGGTCCTGGGTGCACTGGAACAAAGCTTGAGCAGTGACCGACTTTGTTTGAAATCCTTGGAAACTGGTTATCAGCATGTCCTTCAGCTTCTGCCATGAGGTGATTGTCCCTGGCCGAATAGAGGAGTACCAGGTTTGTGCAGCACTCCTGACAGCCATGACGAAAGACTTTGCCATGACTGCGGTATTACCACCATACGAAGATATGGTTGCTTCATAACTCATCAAGAACTGCTTCGGGTCTGAATGTTCGTCGTACATGGGGAGCTAGGGTGGCTTGTAAGATTGGGGCCAAGGTGTAGCCTGCAAAATTTCCATGATGGAAATTTTCATACCAGTCGTCCTCGTTGTAGAAGCCCTCCTGATGAAGCTCTCTGTGCGGAGGCCTTCGGTTCTGCTCATCTTGAGCAAGATGACGAACCTCTTCAGAGGCTTCGTCTATCTGCCTTTGTAAGTCAGCTAGACGAGCCATCTTTTCCTTCTTCCGTTGGACCTGCTGATGGAGCATCTCCAAGTTTTGGATTTCTTGATCCAAGTCGTCCTCCTGAGGCATTGGGCTGGTGGCCTTCCTCTTCTAACTTCGGGCCTCCCGAAGAGAGAGAGTCTCCTGGTTAGGATCCAGTGGTTGCAGAGCTGCAGCCCCTGTTGCTGAAGCTTTCTTTGGCGGCATGACGAAGGTTGATGCTTGCTGAAGGTGTTCAAAACTCAAAAAATGGAAGTGAGTTCACCGGAGGTGGGCGCCAATGTTGGACACTTGTTCTCAAATGCTAAGAGTTAAGAACAAGACAACATAAAAAGTGTTAAATATTAAAGTCCTTCGTCTTTCTAGACATTATGTCCCTTCGGATATAATGAATTCCAGACGAAGGTTGTGAAGGAAAAACCTTCGTAAGCACAATAAATGATAAGGAAGAATTCATATACGAAATATGAAAAATAATATAAATATTATCATTAACTTATTTTTATTTGCATTACCATATTCAGAATAACAAATTATAAATGTACCTTCGGTTTGATGGAAAGTAAGGGTACATGTGTGATGCAAAAAATGAATGCCCAGTTAGCGTGAACAGTACGGGAGTACTGTTCATCTATTTATAGGCAAGGGACGCAGCCCATGTAGAATTACATTCATGCCCTTTACATTTATCAATAACTCTATAGTAATTCTTCGAGGTCTAATTTGCTTTTTCATCTTTAAGTCAGTTCCCCTTCTCTGCTATCATGCCGAAGCTTTTCTGCGCACAGCTTCGTGATCACCTTATCCTTCGTCATAATCACCTTTCGTCTCGCTCAGGCTTCGTCCTGACCATGCTCTTGTATACTCATGACCCGATTTCGAAGATACCTGTTCACATATTTCACTTGGAAAACATTGTCAAATCATGTTTTTGAGGACCTTCGGAGGCCGAAGGCCCCCAACAGCCGCCCCTCCATCTACCAACATCTTAGCAATCGGTATCCCATCAATGTGACCGCGCACGAAGAGCGGCTTTAAATGATTTACCGATTCCTTTGGTTTAGTAAACGCGGCTTCTTTAGGACCAAAATCAAACTGGGCAACAACAGGTTCATCGTCGCCGATAATAGTACAATCGGCGGAAAATGTAATAACATTTACATCCATACCTGGGCGTTCTGTAGAAGCCTCGTAGTCGACCAGGTCTTCTCCCAGCAGGTCGTCCTCTTCCATTGATGTCGGCGTGTCGTCGGAGGCTTCCTGGTGAACGGTGGACGGTCCGCGCACAAGGGCCGGACGGTCCATGCCTGGTGCAGGTTGTCCGGAGGCTTCCTGGTGAAGGACGGACGGTCTGCGCGCAGGGGCCGGACGGTTCGTGCCTGATGCAGATTGTCTAGCCTTGCTGGTCGAGCTATCTGCCATACCTGCAGGGTGCTGCACAAGTGTGGCCGTTTGTTTTTCCTCAATGGCCTTTGGTATCCATTTCTTTTGTGGTGGCGGATACTGTGGATGTGTGTCATTGAATATCATTTCCGCCTCCTTCTCCTGGCTCTCCTTTGCTCTTAGGCGCTGTAATTTCCGCTTTTGGGATCGTGGCAATCCCGCTGGGCACCATCGAGGCATGGAGTATTTTGGATCGGCTATTTTGATGGTAGCCGTATCCTTTTTGGTTGTGTTGGCCGGTTCGCCAAAAATCATCGACCCTTTATTATCTTCCTGTATGACAACATCTGCAGTACCTATTTTGATGATGTCCTTTTTTGTTGTTCTTTGAGTTGCTGCAGGCATATGCCCCCCTACCGGATTGGTCGGCCTTGGAGGCCGAGTAGTCCGGCAATCTTGTTGGGCCTGTGCCTGGTGACCGGATTCAACAGCGCTCAATCGGTCTTGTACTGTCGACGTCAACCTGTCAAAAACAGATGTTTGGGGTGCCCCCCAGGCGGGGTACTGTGGCATCCCAAATGGATATGGTGGCATGCCCCACATTTGATTTGGGACATATGGTGGAGGTAAGTATGTGTATGGATATGGCATAGACGGATAAGGGGGTGGAGGTGTCCATGTCGGTATGTTAGGTCTCAATTGTACAGTATGACCTTTCATTTCTTCCGATTGGTGGGGTGGTCCAATCGGCCTGACCTGACATTGCTCATGAATGGGTGAGTGCGGTCGCTTTGCTGGCCGGTCACTGGGGCCGGCCTTCTTTTCACGTATTTAGACAACAATTGATCGAAAGTCGGACCGGAATTGACCAGCCGACCAGCTGCTTTAAATGTATTAGTTTCCCACGTACCTATCTCTGGTCGTCGTGGTTTGAAGGTACGTGGCCGCTGCGAGTCCTGAGCATGGCCGAACTGTCCGCTGGAGTTCTCCAGACCGTCCGGAGAAGCGTCGGTCCGTCCTCGTCTGGATGGCGGACTGTCCGCGATGCGCAGCACGGGTTCCCGTAACTGTCTCCCTGTCTGCGCTTGCCCCCCAGTGCTAGAGGCTGTGACGGCCACCTTTAGGGTCTCCCCTCCATCGGGAGTCTTCTCGGCCACCACTTTCCTGCAAGAAACTTTACAATCCCCATCGGCCTTTTTAGCATTGTCGATGATTGTTTCTTTGCCTTTGCCTTTATCGGCTGTGTTTGGCCGAACCAGGACTTTCTTGCCCTCGAAGTCGATCATGTTCATCGGAAAGGGCTCTGTATCCACCTGCATTTCCTGAAATTTCAATCGTCCCTCGTTAATGGCCGATTGAATCTGTCGTTGAAACACATTACAATCATTAGTGGCATGAGAAAATGAGTTATGCCACTTGCAGTATGCACGACGTTTTAGCTCGTCGGCGGATGGAACAGTGTGATTTATTTTAATGTTGCCATTTTTGAGTAATTCGTCAAATATTTTATCACACTTACCAACATTAAACGTAAACTTAACCTCCTCTTGCTGTTTCTTTTGAACCGGCTGTAAAGAGGAACAAGCCGAAGATTTGGCCTGCTTTGGCCAAAATATTTCAGCAGCATACACTTCTGCTGATTCGTCATCTGAGCTACTTTGGTCGCATTCTACTATATGTACGTTGTGACGAATTGTTTTAGCAGTTTCTTTGCTTCGGCTTTCACAAGCCAAAGCTCTCTGGTGTAACTGTGCTAGTGTAAAAAATTGGATGCCTTCTAATCTTTCTTTTAAATAATATCGTAGACCATTAAAGGCTAATCCTGCTAGTTGTTTTTCTGCTAAATGAATTTGGAAGCATCGGTTTCTTGTATCTCGGAATCTCCGGATGTAATCATTAACCGATTCATCTTTTGCCTGTCGCAATGACACTAAATCTACCAAATCCAACTCGTAGTCACCGGAGAAAAAATGATCATGAAATTTTTGTTCTAGATCCCCCCATGATGAAATGGAATTAGGAGGTAAAGTAGCATAACATGCAAACGCGGTTCCTGTTAGAGATAATGAAAATAAACGTACGCGAAATGTCTCCGTGTCGGCCAATTCTCCTAATTGTGCTAAAAACTGTCCTATGTGTTCGCGCGTGTTCTTTCCTTGATCACCTGAAAATTTTGCGAATTCGGGTATCCTGGTTACATGTGGGTATGGGTGGTGATCAAATCGACTGTCATAAGGTTTCCGATATGATTGCCCCCCAGGGACCATGCTTACTCCGAGCTTATCTCGGAACGCCCCGGCTATTTCTTCCCTTACTATATCAATGGCAGCCGGTGCAAGACCACCGGCTCTCTGGTCAAACATAGGTGGGGTTGGTTGGATGTTAGTATGTTGTCTTTCCCCCCATTGGTTTGAGCTACGTGGTGCATTTCCATTTGCCCTATATGGCTCATAGGTTTGATCGTTTCTTTCCGGCCTCCTAGGTGGGGCCGGAAAGCTTTCCTGGGCTCTGGATCTTGAATTAATGGGCTGGTGCATTGCATAGTGTGATGGAAAGTGTTGCTGGGATGGGTGAGGATTCCAGTTGCTCTTCCATTGGAACAGACGTGTACTAGCAGTTCGGATCATACTCTATCTCCCCAAACATTGGAACATACCTGCAAGTAGAAAAAACAGTGGTTAAGACCGTAGGTTGCAGAGACATGCAATAAAATGTGAGGTAAGGACACAAGCTAAGTCAGAGACCGATCCGGCCAGTGTATCTGGTAGAGGTCGATGTAGTCCACACCCAGCCTGCGCAAACTGAACAAGATCAAAACGAACATGTCACACATTAGGTATGAACGAAAAGAGCTCATAGCCGAAGCTAAGTATGCAACAACAATTATTTGAGGAAAAACTCTACTAACATCTATGTATCGTCATTAAGGGTGACTATTTATGCATTTTGTATTACAAAAACTTAGATCATGCCTAGAGCAGAAGTAACAAGCGTTCGAATTAAACAATCAATTCCTGAAGACACAACCACACTAGAGTGAGCACAGAACAAAAAGGTCTACCAATTGACCACCTGCCATCGATTGCCGCTGCGATGTTCCATGAATTGAGAGATGACGGCCCGCCGTGAATCCACGTCATCTGCCCTGACGGCCCCGCGACCTGTTCTCCTAGCATAGCGTCACCAAACAAAGCACCAAGTTGAGTTCACCGCTCCGTCACAAAATTCACAATACATACAAGCAACCGAAGTACGGGCAGGATCTGAGGGCTGTTGCTCACTTTGGTTGCGAGGATGACGCTGTCCCATGGGGCCCGGCGGGCCCGCAACCAGCGACCAAGGAGCTCCTCGCTACACCCGTGCGTCTCGCTGCGCTGTGGAACCGAGTACCTGACGAGTATCTGGATTCGGGGCCGGGGGCGGCAGCGGCCGGGGTGGGGGCGTCCACGGCGGACGGGGCTGGGGCCGGGGGCGTCCGCGGCGGACGAGGCCAGGGCCGAGGGCGGCCACGACAGGGGCGGTCGGTGGCGTGGGCGGCTGGCGGCTGGCGGTGGGCGGCTCCAAGGAAGAGACAGACGCGAGAGAGACGGGGTTGAGAAAGGTGAGAGAAGAGATAAGGTTGAGGAGAGGTTTAAAATAAAAGAAATAACTTTCTAGAGTAAAGTCGTAGGAAGTTACATAACTTCCTAGAGCCGGTCGTAGGAAGTTACATAACTTCCTAGAGCCGGTCGTAGGAAGTTAGCTTTTCGTTTGACTAGTCAAAAGCTGAAATCTAACTTCCTGGAGGAGGTCGTAGAAAGTAAGCTGGGCAGCTAACTTCCTAGAGCCAGCCGTAGGAAGTTAGCTTTTCGTTTGACTGGTCAACATCTGAAACCTAACTTCCTAGAGGAGGTCGTCTAACTTCCTATGGTTTTTTAACTTCCGACAGCTTTTATAAAATATCGTAGAAAGTTATGTTTATTTCCTAAAGCTACCAGTTGCCTCTCGGAAGTTATTTATTTCCTACGGTTTGTTATAAAAGCTATAGGAAGTTAAAAAAAACCGTAGGAAGTGTATGATTTTAGTGTAGTGCAGGCATAGGTACAGGCTCACCGTCTCCATCACGCAGCTGCCTGCTGACGACGACGGCGCCGACGCCGGCGCAGCGGAGGAGGAGGAGGGCTGTGATGAGGACATCACTTCTATACATACCATGAATGGACCGATAACACGATCTCGTGCACGACAGCTAAATCTCCAGGTACGTTCTACCCTAGTCAATTGTGTTTCAGAGCTTACGCTTGGGGGCCATGGATGTTTTGATGATTAGGTACCTTGGAGAGAACCAGCAAGGACTTGGGAAAGGCCAAGGTGTTGAGGAGGAGCAGCAAGGGCGTCCACAACAGGAAGGAGATCAAGTCCGAGTCGGCTGCAACTCCATCTCGGGTTCCAGGACCAGTCTGCACTAAAATGGACGCCCAAGATGCATCCGGACTTCGATTGCAACGGACTGGATATGGTTGGAAAGATAACGAGATTATCTAACCAACCCAACTGGTTCCACCCTAAAATTCATCCGGAGTCAACGGTAATCGTCGAAACAAGTCAGCGTTCAGATTCTATTTTGGTGCTGCGACACCGTCTGTTGGGTCGTTGGGCCGTGCATCGCGTCGGAGCCCATTAGGGGCGAGTCCAGGGGTCACGCACGCCCTAATACTCTATTTATTCAGCAGCCGCCGCCACATTTAGGTTTGGGTTTTGCTTAGATCAATTCTGTCATCGAATAGTGTCGCCGTCATCGGCTTGTGAGACCCCATCCCGTAATCAATACAATTTCGGTTGCGTTTCTTTCCTGTTCTTGCTTGTGTTCTTGATTGCGCTTGCAGGGATAAGCCTTCGTGGCGAGGTCTTTCGTGTGTCACGGGTGATAACCAACGGAGCCGTGGTGTAGTGATTGCGAGGAACCGTTCGTTCGGAGCCTTGGATCATCAACGTCGAGATCTCCACTCAATCAAGTTATCGTATCTCACGGAAGATCGGGCCGCGTCTACTATCAATTGGTATCAGATTTCCAGGTTGCCCGTGAGGTATAATTCTACCTTTAGATTAGTTTTGTTTCGTCCCATAGTCCACAAAAAGCCAAAAAAATACGATCAGTTTATTCCGACCTAAAACCATCGCCTTAGCCTTTGCACAATTCAGTTTTAGAGTTCGCATTTCTGAGTTTGTGTTCTAGTTGAGTTTGGTTGCTGGATTTGATTTGTTTGGGTTCAGTTTAATTCTATCCATCCGCTTCCATCCTACAAAACCGACCCTATCTACAAAACAAATCCTATCTCTAAAACCGACCCTATCCACAAAACAGATCCTATCTCTAAAACCGACCATATCCACAAAACAGATCCTATCTCTAAAACCGACCATATCCACAAAACAAATCCTATCTCTAAAACCGACCCTATCCACAAAATAGATCATATCTCTACAACTGATCCTATCCACAAAATAGATCATATCTCTAAAACCGACCCTATCCACAAAACCGAACTCCCACCCTTCCAACACCTCGCCAGAAATCCTGATTCGGAGTCCAAACTTAAAACAACCGTAACTTTCGCCTCAGAACTCGAATCGGGCCCATTTTTTTTCAAATCGCACAGAATTAAATTTTGTATCCGATTCTTTTCGGCTTTGCCAAATTCGCTGTTTTTAAAATTCCCAAATTTGGCTTGGAAATAGGACTTCTCATTTTCCAAACATTTATTTTGATTTGAGGGCAAACTTGTAGAAATTCCAGAGGACGCGTCATTGCACAAAAAAATCTGAAACTTGGTATGTTTTCTTCTTATGTGCTGCTGCAAAAGAGAACAATATAAAAAAGATATTTGAAAAAAAATCGCAAAAAATAGAGAAAAAAAGAAAAGAGTAGCACATAAACAGAAACGCCAGTGTTCTGTGCACCTCTGTGATTATTTTGCCCCAAGCCTATTTTCTTGCTACACCTAGATACTTGTACCTCCTTTCTTGTGCCTTGGTTCAACTGTTCTATTACATTTTCTAGGCTATTCAGCATTGCTATCTGTTACTGACTTGTGTGCCATATATATATATATATATATATATATATATATATATATATATATATATATATATATATATATATATATATATATATATATATATATATATATATATATAATTAGTCAGCCTTCCCATAGCTCCAATTTTCTCTCGAGCAGAACAGGTACTCCTTTGCAATCACACCCACGCTCGTTGGACAGTCACACCGGTCACCGTTTGCCACCTGCAGTGCTGGTAAGAACATTGTAAGAGCGGGGTAAGACGCTTCATAATTTGTATTCCACTACCTCCACCACCACCCTGAGAGATAGTTATAGGGTTCACATTGTTTGTTGCCTTTTTGTCTCTGTTTTGTGCTAACAATGACAGGACCAAAGAATCAAATGGACAAGGACAAGGGGCCTAAACTTAACGACGATGAGTGTGTCTCTCAGATGGAATTGAAGGAGATGATGTGCGCGATGACTGAAGCTTTTAAAAAATACCAGGACTCTGCCTCGACATCCTATGAGCAGCTTGATCGACGAGTTGATGAACTTGTTACACGTATGGATGTACTGGAGGCTCGTCCCCCACCACCAACTCCAGCCCCATCTCACTCTCCTGTGGACGATGACGACGATGACGATGATGTTTATGCACCGCTGCCACAACGCTTCGCACGTAATCGACAAGTTATGGGAGGTAATGGTAGGCGGCGTCATCATAATCCTGAACCAGACCATGATCCATTTGCTAAGATTAAGTTTTCTATTCCACCGTTCATGGGTTTTTATGATGCTGAAGCTTACTTAGACTAGGAGATGACGGTAGAACAAAAATTTAATTCCCATCTTGTTCCTGAGCAGCATAGGGTTAGACAAGCCACTAGTGAATTTAGAGATTTTGCTATCATGTGGTGGAATGAACTTGTTAACACACTTGTTGCACCACAAACATGGAATGCGTTAAAAGAGGAGATGCGAGCTCGCTTTGTTCCCCCTTCTTATAGACGTGATCTTCAAAAAAAATTGCAACGCTTAGATCAGAGAGACATGTCGGTACAAGAATACTACTAAGAACTTCAGAAAGGTATGCTACGATGTGGGGTAGTTGAGGATCCGGAGGATCAAATGGTTAGGTTTTATGGGGGATTGAGGCGGGAGATTCAGGATATTGTTGATTATAAAGAATATCATTCTATACAACGCTTGTTCCATCTTTCTATGTTGGCAGAAAAAGAATTGCAGGGTCGTCAACAGCGGAGGAGCAGCACTTTCGCGCCACACCAGCCACTGGTGCCAGCCAAGGTGTCATCCTCTTCGGGCGTACGGACGTCCACATCTTCCTCCACCAGTGGCACACGCAGCACCGCACCTTCGGCATCACAGGGACACGACAACGGCAAGTCCTTGGTGCCTTCGGGTGTTGCAGCAAAACCTGCTACGACCACCTCTTCCACAGGCCGCTCCTCCGACATCAAGTGCCACCGCTGCCAGGGACTTGGCCATATTCAGCGAGATTGCCCCAGCAAACGAGCATACATTGCTACTGGTGATGGTGGGTATGTTAGTGCTTCTGATGTTGAAGATGAAGATACTGTTGGAGCTAACATTGCAGAGACTTATGATGGTGATGAAGAGGTTCTTGGTACAACAGCGACCGAGACCTATAAGGCCTTGATTGTGCAACGAGCTTTGAGTGCCACGGCTAGTGACGACGACAACAGACAGTGCTACAACCTCTTCAACATGTTCCTCATTGTCAAGGACTGCCGTGTACATACCATCATTGACGGTGGTAGCTGCAACAACTTGGTGAACGTTGAGTTGGTCAAGAAGCTTGGCTTGACCACACGAGAGCATCCCCACCCTTATCACATTCAATGGTTTAACAACAGCGGTAAGTTCAAGGTAACAAAAACAGCAAGGGTGCATTTTTCTATTGGCTCTTACCATGACTTTGCTGATTTCGATGTGGTGAGTATGGATGCTTGCTCTCTTTTACTGGGACGTCCTTGGGAGTTTGATACTGATGCTATTCACCATGGTAGATCTAATAAATATACTTTTATGCATAAGGGAAAGAAAATTGTGTTGCTTCCTATGACTCCCACTGAAATGGTCCACTTAGAACATGAGAAAAAGATTAATGCTAAGCAAAAAGGTGTTTTGAACTCTGAAAATCAGCAACCTATTAAGTTAAAAACTCCTACTTTGCTAGCCACTAAATCTGATCTTGATGAGTTACATGCCTCTGTTGGACTTTGCTATGCCTTAGTGTGCAAAAATGTTTTCTATTCCATTGATGATACATCTATTGCTTTGCCACCGGCTATTGCTAACCTTTTGCAAGAGTATATGGATGTGTTTCCCTCTGAAATACCCCCTGGATTACCACCTGAGTTGCCTCCAGATTTTCGGGTTAGTTCCACCTTTAACATTTCAGATTTGAAGCCATATATGGGTGACGAAGATGAGATCGAGTCGAGGACGACTCCAATTCAAGAGGAGGAGGATGATGAGGAAATCACTTCTATACATACAATGAATGGACCGATCACTTCTATACATACAATGCTTTGCCATGGATGTTTTGATGATTAGGTACCTTGGAGAGGACCAGCAAGGACTTGGGAAAGGCCAAGGTGTTGAGGAGGAGCAGCAAGGGCGTCCACAACAGGAAGGAGATCAAGTCCAAGTCGGCTGCAACTCCATCTCGGGTTCCAGGACCAGTCTGCACTAAAATGGACGCCCAAGATGCATCCGGACTCTGATTGCGACGGACTGGATATGGTTGGAAAGATAACGAGATTATCTAACCAACCCAACTAGTTCCACCCTAAAATTCATCCGGAGTCAACAGGAATCGTCGAAACAAGTCAGCGTTCAGATTCTATTTTGGTGCTGCGACACCGTCTGTTGGGTCGTTGGGCCGTGTATCGCGTCGGAGCCCATTAGGGGCGAGTCCAGGGGTCACGCACGCCCTAATACTCTATTTATTCAGCAGCCACCGCCACATTTAGGTTTGGGTTTTGCTTAGATCAATTCTGTCATCGAATAGTGTCGCCGTCATCGGCTTGTGAGACCCCATCCCGTAATCAATACAATTTTGGTTGCGTTTCTTTCCTGTTCTTGCTTGTGTTCTTGATTACGCTTGCAGGGATAAGCCTTCGTGGCGAGGTCATTCGTGTGTCACGGGTGACAACCAAAGGAGCCGTGGTGTAGTGATTGCGAGGAACCGTTCGTTCGGAGCCTTGGATCATCAACGTCGAGATCTCCACTCAATCAAGTTATCGTATCTCACGGAAGATCGGGTCACGTCTACTATCAGGCTGCGCCACGGTAGGGCCAGCGGCCAGGAGGGCAGCAGCCAGGAGGACGGCCAGCACCATGGTGGTGCTGCTGCTTGCTCGCGACGACGCCATTGCCGGAACTCGAGCCTTTTTTTGTCCTGTCACAGTGTAACCTGTACACATGCATGTGTTGTTTCTTGTTTGTTTGTGGTTTGAGCTGCTTGCCTGTGGACGATTCTGCTCTGGCTAGCTTTTCGTGTGGTTTGTATATATAGGGGGGTTGGTGTTAGATTCGCGGCTTGGGATCGGTGTTGGGGCGAAGGCGAAGACGCCACCCTTCGCTCGATGCCTTCGTCGTAATCGTCGGACCAACGGAGACAAGACAACGGGCAGGTTCACCCTTCGCCCCATACGTCACCGGACGAAGACCTATGACGAGGTCGTCCCATCCTGCGACCTCGTCCAGCATGGAGGCCCACGTGTAATCCGGCCCATGGTAACAGGCCATGCGTGGCCGCTGTGCATCACGGGCCTAATTTGTAAAGGCGTCCCTATAATTACGGTCTGTAACCCCGCTATATGGGAATATTCCGGGGATAACCTAGGTGTCTGAGGGCACATGCGTCCTTAACACAGGACGCTGGGCACTCAGATACCTATAAATACCCCCGCACAGTGCCCTTGAGAGGCTAGATTAACAGAGCTTTTGCCATCTCGTGCGAGAACCCTGTTTACGTCAACTCTCACCCCCGTTGGATCCCCTTGCACCTGGTAGCAAGTTCCAACATTTGGCGCCCACCGTTCGTGCTACGAAAAAACCACCCGCGATGGCACCCAAGAAAGTTAACTCGAAGGCTGACGAGGCTGCGAAGGCAGCACTGCTGGCCGCAAAAAAGGGCAAGGCCCTCGCCCTCACCCACTCCACCCACCAAGAGGCCACTGAGGACGACGTTCTCCGCACCTGTGAAGACGACACTCTCCGCACCTGCGGACCTGAAGGACAATCGCAACCTCCCCAAGCTTCGCCCCACCGGAGGGCGCGGACCTCACCGAGGACGGTGAAGTCCTCGGCATCTCAGCGGAAGAACAGCTACAGCTGCGCGCCCTGCGCCTCAAGAACCGCAATCTCCAAAGGCAAAAAGAGATACTGGAGGCCAAGCGCCAGCGCTTGTCCGCACTAGCCAAGGTGTGGCAAATGATACGCGACGAAGAGCAGAAGGCCTAGGACCTCGAGTGGGAGATCGCGCTGATGCAGCGCGAAGGCCACCTCGGCCTGCAGCACGGGCCACCCCTGCAACAGCGCGCACAACTGGAAGACATACGCGAAGGCCACCTCGGCCTGCAGCACGGGCCACCCCTGCAACAGCGCGCACAATTGGAAGACATACGCGAAGGCCACCTCGGCCTGCAGCACGGGCCACCCCTGCAATAGCGCGCGCAAATGGAAGACCTACACTTCCCCCAGCGCGACCACGCCTTCCCACACGCCGCGCCATTCCAAGGGGTCAACTACCTCGACGAGCGAAGTCCCCTGGCACCACACCTGCAAGTGACACCCTGGCCTGCCAACTTCCGGGCACGGACCTATCCCAAGTACAACGGCAGCACGGACCCAGCACAGTACATTATGAGCTATCAGGTCGTCGTTGCATCTTCCGGAGGGGACGACGCCACGATGGCCAAGTCTTTCATCATCGCCCTCGAAGGCCCAGCTCTCACCTGGTTCACCAGGTTGCCCCCGCTGTCCATTGACTCCTGGAGAAGCCTCCGGGACAAATTCCTGCTCAACTTCCAAGGGTACCGCCCAGACACCAACGTCTTGGCCGAACTCTCACTCTGCAAGCAGCTGGAAAAAGAGACTCTGCGGGAGTATTACCGCAAGTTTCTAACACTCAAGTCACAGCTGCCCTCAGTTGATGACCAGATCGCCATCCACTACGCCATCAGTGGCCTTCGCGTCGGCGTCCTTTACAGCCACTGCATCAGGGACCCACCCAAGAACCTCCAGGAATTATATCAGCTTTTTGAAAAATATGCCAAATCCGAAGAGCTCCACCAGCGCAAGGTTGAGTCTCAGAGGAAACCCAAAGATGCTCCACAGTCCAGCCGCACGTGGACGAGGACTCCGTAGCCAGACTCCGGTCGAGACGGCCGCAATCAGCAGCAAGTGCACAACATCGCCAACCAGCACCCCGCTGCCGACGCCCCTCGCCGCCAGGAGTATCCCCCCCCAGGGCCGCTGAAACGGAACTCGCGGTAGGGGTCGGGGGCGTGCGCAGCTGCCGCGCCGGTTCTACTGTCTTTTTCATGGCGAAGACTGCGCCCACCAAACCAGAGACTGCCCAGAAACGAAGGCCACCAAAGACAGGATGGCACGGGCGCATCCAGCCGACAACCCCAGAGTTGTCGCGCACACTTATCAGCAACTCCCTCCACCATACATCCACGCCCCCGCCCCGCATCCACCGCACCACGCATACCAACACCACCAGGAAGTACAAATCGTACCTCCCCCACCCCCACCTCCACACCAGCAACATCAGAACATCCCCCACCCCCATGCCCCAAAACAAGAAGACTTCGCCGATCAGCCGTATCGCGGAGTCATTCATATGATCACTAGGGGGTCCAGCACCGACTTCGACACAAAGCGGCAGAAGCGGGACCACTACCGCAGCATCAACCACGTCGCCATCACCGGCCCAGTCGTGCAGACGAAGTGGTCCCACGTACCGCTAACCTTCGACGCACGAGACGTCGACCTGCGCAGCGCCCCCCACATCGACGCCATGGTTATCAACTGCAGCGTGGTAGGCTGGGACCTGCACAAAGTCCTAGTCGACAATGGCAGTCATGCAGACATCATTTTCCTCCATGCCTTCGACCGCATGGGCATAAGCCACAGCCTGCTCAAGCCTTCGGACAACCCATTGTATGGTTTCGGCGGCAAGGGCACTTTTCCTGTCGGCAAAATAGAACTGCCTCTCTCCTTCGATGTAGCACCCAATGCCCGAAGTGAGCAAATAATCTTTGATATCGTCGATATGGTGTATTCGTACAATGCCATCATGGGCCGGGGCTCTATCAACAAGTTTGAGGCAGCCATTCACGGACTGTACCTGTGCATGAAGATACCAGGTCCGTTAGGCGCCATTGCGGTCAACGGCAATCAACAGACTGCGCGCAACATAGAGCGGGACTTCGTCCCCGGACAAAGAAATGTGCACTGCCTCACGGCCCAGCGCGAGGTCCCTGCGTCCGTGAGCCCAGCCGACAAAGAGCACGACAAGGCACAGCTGCAGAGCAACTACGGGACCAAGACTGTTCCCCTCAACCAGGCCACGCCCAAGTAGACAGTCACCATCAGCGAAGACCTCACTTCGCAGGAAGAGGAGAAACTCCTCTGCTGCTTGTCCAAGAACAAAGACGTCTTCGCCTGGTCAGCCCTCGACCTGGTCGGGGTCAGCCGATCCATAATTGAGCACAGCCTTGGTATCGACCCTTCGGTGAGACCGAAAAAACAGCGGCTTCGCAAAATGTCCGACGAGAAGACAGAGGCCGCCAAGGCAGAGGTACACCGCCTCCTGGAAGCCAGATTTATCGAGCCGGTGGCTTACCCCACGTGGCTCTCCAACGTTGTGATGGTGCAGAAAAAGAGCGACAAGTGGTGAATGTGCATCGACTTCACCAGTCTCAACAAGGCCTGCCCAAAGGACAACTTCCCGTTGCCGCGGATCGACAAAATAGTCGATAGCGCGGCTGGATGGCGAAGTCATGTCACTCCTCGACTGCTTCTCCGGTTACCACCAGATATACATGAAGGAGGAAGACAAGGCTAGCACCAGCTTTATAACACCCTTCGGTACATATTGCTTCATCAGAATGCCGGAGGGACTCAAGAACGTCGGGTCCACCTCCCGGCTTACCAAAACAGTGCTCGAAGGGCAAGTTGGCAGAAATATATTCACATATGTGGACGACATCGTCGTCGCCAGCAAGAGCAAGGAGGACCATCTCGCCGGCCTCGCCGAGACATTCGCGAACATGCGAGACGCACGACTTCGCCTGAACCCGGAAAAGTGCGTCTTCGGCGTTCGCCGAGGGAAAATATTGGGCTACCTGGTATCACACCGCGGCATCGAGGCCAACCCAACCAAAATTCAGGCCATCATCAACATGACGCCTCCGCAGTCCGCCAGAGATGTCCAGCGCCTGACGGGCAGGTTGGCTGCCCTCAACAGATTCATCTCCAAATCCGCTGAGTGAAGTCTCCCTTTCCTCAAAACTCTCCGTGGCGCAAAAGACTTCGCTTGGGGACCAGAGCAGGCAGCGGCCTTCGCCTCATTAAAACAGTACCTGTCGGAGTTGGCAGTCCTTACAAGCCCCGACTCTTCGCTACCCCTGTTGCTCTATGTTGCGGCTTCGCCACATGCGGTCAGCGCGGCACTGGTGCAGGAGCAGACAGTTGAGGGCGTGATCAGGCAGTGCCCAGTCTATTACGTCTCCGAAGTGCTAACACCATCCAAATGTAACATGACAAAACTGGAGAAGATTGCCTATGCAGTTGTTATGTCTTCGCGCAAATTGCGCCATTATTTTGAAGCATTCAAGGTCCGAGTCACCTCAGACAGGGGACTAGGCGAATTGTTCAGAAACCCGGAGGCATCGGTCAGGATTGCCAAGTGGGCGGCCGAACTATCCGGCTACCACATCAACTTCGAGCCCAGGACAGCCATCAAGTCACAAGTCCTGGCAGACTTCGTCGTCGACTGGACTGGGCCAATAACACAGCCGGACCCGTCCGCAGAGAAGGTTTGGACGATTCACTGCGACGGCGCATGGTGCCACGCGGGGGCAGGCGCCGCTGTAGTCATCACCTCACCCGCCGGGGTCAAGCACAGATACGCGGCACGCCTTAGCTTCGCTCTAGAATCTGACAGATGCACAAACAACATAGCAGAATACGAAGCAGTCATCCTCGGCCTCAGCAAGCTGCGGGCCCTTGGTGTCACCACCTGCATTATCAGAACAGACTCCAATGTAGTTGCCGGCCAAGTCGAGAAAGACTATGCAGCAAAGGACCCCGCACTTATGCAATACCTCGCGGCCATCCGTAGTCTCGAGAGACAATTCAAGGGATTCACCTTGCAGCATGTGGACCGGGCCAAGAATGAAGAGGCCGACGCATTGGCCAAGGCTGCCGCCAGAGGCGAGTCCCTGCCCTCCGACGTGTTCTACCATGTCATCGGCACGCCCGCCGTCCGGAGCCCCGAAGGGCTCCAAATAACCAATGACAGCGAGGGCCACCGCATAGTCAACCTTATCATGACCGAAGATTGGCGGGCACCAATAACTCTGTTCCTACAGGGGTACTACCACCCAACCGACATCAACGAGGCCAAGCGCCTCAAACATCGAAGCCGGGACTTCGCACTGATTGAGGGCCAACTCTACAAGAAGGGGGTCCGTCAGCCAATGCTTAAATGCGTCACCGAAACTGAAGGCGTCCAGATCCTGTGCGAAGTCCACAGTGGTACCTGCGGCTCTCACGCAGGGCCAAGGGCCCTAGCCACAAAGGTGATCCGCCAAGGTTTCTACTGGCCCGCAATGATCTACGTCGCAAATCGGGTCACAAGGTCCTGCGAAGCCTGCCAGAAGTTTTCTCCTCGATCAGGCAGCCCCTCGCAATTTACAAAGCTGATCGCCCACACATGGCCTCTCCAGCGCTGGGGCCTGGACATCGTCGGGCCCCTGCCCACGGCTCAGGGGAACCTCAAGTTCACCTTCGTCGCTGTTGAGTACTTTACCAAATGGATCGAGGCGAGGGCTGTTTCCACAATAACAGCAAAGACTGCACAGAAATTCTTTTGGCAAAACATTGTTTGCCGCTTCGGAGTACCGTCCGAACTAACAGTCGACAACGGCAAGCAGTTTGACAGCCAAGACTTCAAGGATTTTTGCTTCTCCATTAGCACCAAGCTTGCCTTCGCCTCAGTATATCACCCGCAGTCCAACGGAGTTGTGGAACGCGCCAATGGAAAAATTTTCACAGCTGTCAAAAAGATGCTCCTCGACGAAAAAAGGGCAAGTGGGCCGATTTGCTACCTGAGGCAGTCTGGGCGCTAAACACGACTGAGTGCAGGGCGACTGGGTTCACCCCTTTCCGCCTTCTATACGGATCGGAGGCCATGACTCCACAAGAAATAAAACATGGGTCCCCGCGAACAGTTTCGTCAGCCGTCCCCGACGTAGACGAGCCCACTTCGAAGGATCTCATCGATGGAGACCGAGTCTTCGCCCTACAGGCTCTAAATAAATACCAAGCCCAGACAAAAGCATGGCGCGACCACGCAGTCGTCCCGAGGGAATTCAGCGAAGGGGACCTTATACTCGTCCGAACAGCTCGGACAGAGTCCAGGGGCAAGCTGGAGCCCAAGTGGGAGGGCCCTTTCATTGTAAAGACGAAGGCTTCCCCTAGCGCTTACAGGCTCGCAACCCCAAACGGCGAAGACCTGGAGCACTCCTAGAACATCGACAATCTCCGCAAATTTTTTGTTTGACTCATCAGGGCCGATTCGCCCTTGTAATTCGCAACAACAATTTTATTCTGGCCCGCACTCTTTTCCTCCCGGGGGGTGAGGTTTTTAACGAGGCGGAGTCATGTAATATACAAGTGAAAAATCCCCCGCAAAAATCCACGTCGAAAAAAGACCGCGCCGACGGTCTTCGACATTCGACCAATACAAAATTCACCGCGAGGCCCAGCGCTAGCTACCCTCGCGTGCGACGACTCCGTGCAAAAGTCGCCTAAGGGTGCAGCCGGACTAGCACAACAAGTGCGAAAAATCAAAGTCTCCCGCGAAGACTATCCGTGCAGAAGTCGCCTAAGGGTGCAGCCGGACTAGCACAACAAGTGCGAAAAATCGTAGTCTTCCGCGCAGACTATCCATGCAGAAGTCGCCTAAGGGTGCAGCCGGACTAGCACAACAAGTGCGAAAAATCGTAGTCTTCCGCGCAGACTATCCGTGCAGAAGTCGCCTAAGGGTGCAGCCGGACTAGCACAACAAGTGCGAAAAATCGTAGTCTTCCGCGTAGACTATCCGTGCAGAAGTCGCCTAAGGGTGCAGCCGGGCTAGCACAACAAGTGCGAAAAATCGTAGTCTTCCGCGCAGACTATCCATGCAGAAGTCGCCTAAGGGTGCAGCCGGGCTAGCACAACAAGTGCGAAAAATCGAAGTCTTCCGCGAAGACTATCCGTGCAACAGTTGCCTAAGGGTGCAGCCGGACGAAGCTTAACAAGTGCGAAAACGACTACACCAAACTGTCCACGCAAAGACCGACTACATGCGCACCAGACCAACATAACAAATACACCAGACCAAGTATGTAACGTCTTCGCGAGCATAGCCGATTGTGCGAAGGCACACAACCTTATCATACAAGCCATTACACATGTACAAGCGAGGGCATCACACTCTACATCGGCTCAACCTTCGGAATAATTCTCATCTCCCTATAGTTAAATAACATTATCCTAAGCTCCTCACCCGCAAAAAGACTTCGCAGCTCCCCCTCACCTGCACTCACAGCGGCCGGCAAGGACAACAGTTCCTGCCTGCCAGCCCTACTCACACGAAGCCGGCCGCCGTCCGCCCCACTCACTCTACGCTTCGCAACCGCCCTTCACCGCCTACGCCCAGTACTCGGACCAGGCACAACTTCAACATCCGCAGCATGCAGCGAAGCCTCCGCCGCTGCCACATCCAAGGCCGCAAAGTAGTCCAAGTCCTCATCCGACGACTCCTCAGTCCACTCAACCGAGCTCCCAGAGTCACCAAAATCAGAAAACTTAGATGCAGACTCATCCGATTTATTACCATCATCCACGGTCGAAGCCGCCAAAAAATTAGTAGTAGCGGTTGCGTGCGCAGGCCCAAAATCTTGAACCTGCGCAGCAACCAAGATTCAGCAACATATCCAAAATTCCCTAACTACCCACACCCACTAAGCCACCTGCGAAGACCCAGCCGTCGCGGGATCCTCCGCTGTCGGCTCCGCCGCCACCTTCACAGGATCCTCAGCCCTCGGCGCGGCAGTTAGCGACGGGCCTCCGCTGGCCGCAGTGGCTGCGGGGGCATCAGGAACGCCTTCGGTGGTTTTCGGGGGCGGCTCCAGGGCGGCCTCGGACACAGCCGCCGCCGGGTTCGGCTCCGGGTCAGGCAGCGCGCTGTTCAAAGCCCCAAAGTCATCCACCCTCTCGCCACGCGCCGCCTGAGACACAGCACACAGATTCAGCAAACCCACATATAGCCCACATTCAACAAACACCAAACAAAAGCCAAACATTACCTGACCCCTCGCCGTCTCGGTCCGCTCCCTGACCACCTCCCGACCGTGAGGGCCCCACATCCGGTCGTAGAGGGCTCCCGCGGATTCCTTCACCACAGGGTCCTCAACCTTGTAGATATCGCGCTCGAAATCCTCATCAGCTTGGTCGAAGACCTCATAGTGCCGGTACCCTTCGCGAGAGAGCGCGTTCATCGCCCCCTCGCAGGTGACCAGGGAGGCATAAGACATAAACCCCTCCACGATGGCGGGAAGCGCCAGCAACTCCTCCTGTATCCACTCGAGGCAGCGAAGTCCGGGCTCTCGGTCCGGCACTTCGAAGTCAGTGGTCTGCGCGCCCAGCTCATGGTATGAATCATAAGCTGTTTGCGTGTCCGCTCAGCCTCCGAGCGCATCGAGGCCTCGGCCCTCTCCACACGGGTCTGCAGAGCGCTGAGCCGCTCCTCCAACTGCTCGGCGCGCTGCCTGGCAAGACTGCCCTCCGCCCGCGCCAAATTGGCATCCGCCTGCGCAGACTGCGCCTTGGCAAGGGCCTCATTAGCCTCCTTCCTCTCCTCCGCCAGTTGGCGCCGGAGGTCAGTCTTCTCACCCTCCAGCGTGGCCACCTTATCCGCCAGCTTGCGGCACTTACTGTCGGCGACCGACTTTTCCCGGACGGCGTCAGCATGTTGCGTCCGAAGTCTCTCGACTTCGGCAGACACAACTGCCGTAAGGGCCCCCGACGCCGCGCGGTCTGCGAAGTCAGCCGCCTACAAGACACATATAAGGTTGCAGCCCCAACGAAGCCGGTAAAAAACCGAAGTCTAGCTCAACGTACCTGACTTAATGCCCCTTTCAGCTCCTTCAGCCGGCGGGACACAGCACCCGCCTCGTCCCTGACGGCAGTGAGTGCCGGTATCTCGCCACCGGCACTAAGAGCACTGCCCTTCGCCCTGGGCACCATGGCAGCCGCCGCGGTCGCCACGGCAGGCGGAACAACAACAAGTTGGCCTTCGTCCGACCCTGCGACGTATCAACAGATTAAAAAAACTCTCGAGCCAACGACTTACCAACAAGATAATCTTCCACACTAATGTCGGTGGCGAAGTCGGCGACGCGCTTGCCCGGCGGTGGCAACTCTCGGGCCGCCTTTGCAGCCTCTGGCACCCTGCTGGACACAGGGGCGGCCTTCACAGACTTGGAACCACCAGCGGCAGCCGCCTTCACAGCCTCCGGCGCCCTGCTGGATGCAGAGGCGGCCGACTTCGCCGCCACCGGCGGCTGGCTTCCACCGGGGGCAGCAGCCTTCGCAGTCCCCCGCGGCCTCTTCGGCCTGGCCTCATGAAGCCTGACGACCGCCTGGCGCTTCTGCGCAGCTCCCTGACGATCCTTGTCCATCACTGCCGACACAACAGCAGCAATATTCCGCCCGTAAGGAAACACTCTCCAATCACGAACCATGCGAGATGTAAAAAAGTCTTCGCCGGCCACACGGGGGATAGGAACATTCCTAGGCCACCAACCCCCGGTAACCCTCAGCATCCGCGCCGAAGACTCCCGGAGCTCGGGCGAAGACATCCTTCCCCCCAGGGCCGTGCATGTCCTCATCAATTCCCTAGCAAAACCATCAGAAACCTCTAGTCCTCCCATAGCAATACCTAGTTTCCTCTTCTTAGAGGATGGGGCGGCCGCCGGCGCGGGGTCGTCTCCAGTCTCTACCACCGGCTTCTTCCCGCGACGATCCACATCGTCTTGGCCGGGATAACCGCCATAAGGCAGACGGTTCAACTCAAAAACCATGTTCAAGCGGTCATTAGACCCGCGAATATCCCAGCTACGCTGGCCCTCTGTCTTCGGCACGTACCGACCGACGATCCGCACCGCCCCATCCTCCGCCTCACGCACAAAGGCGGCCGGATCGCGGCTATGCAGATCCAACGCGAAGGTGGGACTTCGCACCAGCTTTCCACCATGGGAAGGCATCTGGCGAGGGCATACTTCGCCCAACGCCCAGCCATGCGCCAAAGGCCACACCCCGTACGCCACAAACTCCTCAACCAAATCGCGCCCGCTGCTCAGGTCGGCGGCGCACCGAAGGGCCCCTTCGTCCGCATCCTCCTCCGCCACTTCAAACGGCGGGTATGCTGAGTAATAATGCGAGCACATCTCGGCCACGGGGAGCCCCGGATGGTCTTCGACTGTGCCCTCCGCAACGTAGAACCAAAACTCATGCCAATTGCCCCACTTGTTGTGGGCGCAAGGAACCAACTCAACTACCTCCATCGAGGTCTTGCCGGTCTTCGGCGTAAATGTACAGGACCCAAACTGGGCAACTTCATTTCCGATCATCCTCTTCTGCCAGTGCAGGCAATAGTACTTCGCGAAGACTTCGACTGATGGCTGTCCGCCGTACGAAGTCGTCGCCCAGACATACTTCGACAGAGCCACCACGGTATTCGGAGTCAGCTGATGGATCTGAACGTTAAATCTGCGCAGGACTTCTCCCACAAATCGGTGCGCAGGCAGGCGAAGACCAGCGGCAAAGAACGCCTCGAACACAACCAACTCGCCTTCCGGCTCGGGGACCTCCTCCGTCCCCGGGACACGAGCAACTCCGTCGCCAAAGTAACCAAGCTGCTGCATATCTTGCACGCGGACCGAGGACATCCGCGACACACCGAAATCCACCGTATCGCCGGCGCGCAACTCCTCCGCCGCCACAGTGCTCAGCGTCTCCTCAGACGATGCGTCGGCCGGCGGCGTAGCAGCAGCAGAAGAAGAAGAGATCGGCATCGCTACGTACCGTCGGCGGCGGCGGGCGGTCTGCTTCACTCGGGCCAGATCTCCGGCGAACAAGAGCAAGGAGGGCAGACGAGCAGCAAGAAGGTGGAAAAGGCGGCTAGGGTTTTCACGGAGCGCGGAAAGATAAAGTTCAAAACGCGCCGCCCCCCGCCCCCTTTTATACACAGGGCGCGACGCTTCGAGAAACTCGCAGTCCAACAGTACGGTGTCAATCAACGGTCATGTCAAAAACCCCCGCAGAACCACTTCGAGCGAGGGCAGCGTCTCCGCCATCTAGCGACGTCTTCGGCACCAGATGACTTAGTCGAACTGGTCCCTCGGAGGGCAAATGTTGGGGCGAAGGCGAAGACGCACCCTTCGCTCGATGCCTTCGCCGTAATCGTCGGACCAACGGAGACAAGACAACGGGCAGGTTCACCCTTCGCCCCATACGTCACCGGACGAAGACCTATGATGAGGTCGTCCCATCCTGCGACCTCGTCCAGCATGGAGGCCCACGTGTAATCCGGCCCATTATAACAGGCCCTGCGTGGCCGCTGCACATCACGGGCCTAATTTGTAAAGGCGTCCCTGTAATTACGGTATGTAACCCCGCTTTATGGGAATATTCCGGGGATAACCTAGGTGTCTGAGGGCACATGCGTCCTTAACACAGGACGCTGGGCACTCATATACCTATAAATACCCCCGCATAGTGCCCTTGAGAGGCTAGATTAACAGAGCTTTTGCCATCTCGTGCGAGAACCCTGTTTACATCAACTCTCACCCCCGTTGGATCCCCTTGCACCTGGTAGCAAGTTCCAACAATCGGTGAACTACTCTTCCTACTAACAGCTAGCGCGCTCATCGATGCTTTGGTTGTTGTTAATTCAGCGACATGATCCAAATTTAGAGGTCATGATCTGTGATGTATGTACGGAGAATTGTTTTTGTTTTTTTGTTTTATTTTAACGAAAAAGGAAGAGGAAGAGTAGCTAGCTCTACTCCCCTTGATTGGTGGAATATTTGTATGGATGGCAACGAGGAATTCCCCGCCGGAGAATAGCTCCACATTCCCGTCCCCACGACGATAAAACTTCTCCATAGTGATCTCCATAAACGCTTGCGGGGAACATTTCTTCCCCGTCCCCATTCCTCGCAGGAATAAATCCCCAACGGGGATCCCTATCCCCATTTAAAATATAATTAAGACATATGTACTTTGCTATTAATGTTAAACATTGTCACTTATACACATTGTCAGATATAAAAATCATTATGCATACATCAAAATAAACACATTTGTACAATTAGTGGTCCCTTGCCAAGGTAATTATTTATTTTTGTCGTTAACTAGTACAAAAAACATAGTCACGTACAAGTTTAACGGGTCCCCGCGGGGAACGGGGATGGAGAATGCTTCCTTGTCCCCATCCCCGTTTACCCGTCGGGGGATAAATTTTTCCCGTTTATATCCCTGTGGTGGAAGTTTCTTCCCCATCCCCATCATCTAATGAAGGAATTCCCGCGGGGAATCGGGGATCGGGTCTCCGTTGCCATGTCTAAATATGCGGTAGGTTTGTTGGGTGTGTGCGACCTTTAGCGATGACTTTGTGCACTTTAGGATGGAGGATGGAATATGCTTTCGGTTACATAACTATCGGCGACATCCAAATCCAATGCGTTTTGTCAAGCAAAAAAAGTAGTTCCACAAAACCAACTAATACAAAACTTGTTTTCCTCGTTGTCGTCAAAGTCGTGATTTTGGTTATTCTTTGTGTTGTCGTTGTAACTTTACTGTTCAGTCTAGAGTTTTCCCTTCTGATATAATAATGGTTAACTTTCTGTTTCAAAAGAAAACGATAAAACATGTTTTCAGTTCTTTTTAGAGAAAAAACTTAATCGAGTTCCATCCCATTGTTGGGATAGGTAGGTGTGTGCACCTACCATGCAATCGTGAATGAATTATTGACAAGATATTCATCTTCCCTATGTAGAGGTTATGCATCAAATATTCAAATCCTATGTATAGGCCGTGAATGAGGCACGTGGAAGCTTGATACTAAAGATGGCAGAGGAGCAGTATGGGAGACACTATCTCGAAGACACAAGCGTGAAGGAAACCCAAAGGTATCCATAAAATTATTCGTCCGCTCTTGCGAGAGGCTCCAAAGAAAACTAGGAATACACTTTTATAGAAATATTTATTGAAGAAAAATATTATTCTTATTAATTATAAAGTTGACCAAATTTAAACTAGTTTGACTATCACAAACTTGTATAGTTACTTCGTTTTGTGGATGGAGTGAGTATTGTCCCATCGTCGTCGTCGAATCCCAAGAGTAGTAGAGTTAGGGATGTAAATGGGGCCTCCAAATTCCATTATTTATAGGGAATTCCTCTATTAAAGTTAGTATTTGGGAAGAAATCAATATCCTACCAGGTTGAAAAACTACTCAATTTCTGAATCGAAGCAGGAACAAACAAAAATCGAAAACAGATGATGTATCAAAACTTCATGCAAAATATCCCCCAACAAAGCACGACACAAAGGAAGCACTATCAAGCATTCAACTCACAACTCGCTTGGAACACAGGCATCAAAAGATTGCTACAATATACATAGAAGCCTTGTAAACTAGAACATATCATCTATCCTACAGATAATAAACATCCTATTGGCATAACAAAGCGCAAATTTTCCACATACTCACCAAACTCCCAAGATAGGCATCAATATGCCTCAAGGAGTTTATCTCTTCTTTGACACACCAACAGTCTTTCCACGCCTTCCAGTAGTCTTGGTGTGCTGGCCATGGACACGCAGGCCCTAGTAGTGACGGAGACCTCGGTGGTTCCTGGATAACACAAGGTTCTGTGTCGCATACAAAACACAACTACAAACCGCAAGCAAATTTTGGGAGAAGTGCATATAACAGTTACGAACACAAATGAAAAATTCCTTAGCGTACACTTGTTGTGTACAATTATGAAAACCGTGACATCACTAATGAAGACAAAAATGCAACTAATGTTTTTAGCAATGCCATGACAACAAATATGTGTGCATGTCATCTTATATATAGCATTAGAAAATCAATAATAACACAAAAACAATGGTAATAGACTGACCCAATCTTCTTGAGCCTCTCAAGGTCATCCCTGAGCTTCATGTCGAGGGCATTGGAAACAACCTGAGAGAACCTACCATCTTTGTAGTCCTTCTTGTTGAGGAACCAGTCAAGGACCTTAAACTGGCGAGGGTTGGCAACCACAGTCATGAGGCGCTCAAGCTCATCTAGGATAGCTCACCAGCCCTGCACGAAAGAATATAAACATCATTCATCAGTGCTGAACTTCATGCAACAGGGAATTCCTGAAATAACATACAAAATTAAACTGACATCCTATTGGCACAGTTGGCTAAAATGGCACAACTAAGTTTAGTGGGACTGGGACAGTGGTCCGTGTAGTAAAACAATCTCAAACTTCCACAAAAATGAGCAAACTGGAAACATTGCAATAAAGCCTAGACAAGTTGCAATTCTACACTGGTTATAGTCATATGGATGGCAAGGTGTCACACCCGGTTTTAGAAGGCAAACCGAATGCAAACCATGTACGTGCCAGGATCAGAAACTCACGTACACATCGATTACATAATTGGACATCATCACACAATGCTCGAAATAAATAGCGGAAAGGTACTTTAATTACATCAAGATGTCCAAGACATCCACAGAGTCTAATACATATCCATTGTCTTTAACATAAACATCAAAGTGCGGAGAAAACGAAACGTAGATGATGAGCCTACACAGGCAGCTGACTGGGGTTTGCCACTAAGAATAAACTAGAACTCGTCGTAATCCTATAATTCCTCGAAGTCCCCCATGTTGCCAGCATCACCTCCTGAGCACTGAGTACAATGGGGACAACCTGGGTGGGGTGGTTTGTAAAGCAAGGGTGAGTACACATCAACGTACTCAGCAAATGTCCCCTTTGGCTAAAGTGGACTAGCTTTATGTGGGGTTAAGGTTAAGCAGTTGCTTTTAGTTGGTCAAGTATTTATTACTATTAGTAGAGCCAAATTTTAGTAATAAACCCCGTTATTACCCAAAAGTACTCCCTCAAAGAAGAAATACCAGAGATCATATTTATAACATCATTGTTAACCATCATCATAAAAGTAACCAAAGTTCTTCTAATCAAAGAGGATCCCAAGGCTACTCTTAATCGTGAGCTCGGCTGATATACCAGTTTCTAACACTCTGCAGAGGTTGCACACTTTACCCACGAGTCGTGATCCCTTTCCAGCCTGGGTTGTACAGACCCGATCTTCACTACCGAGGTGAGTGGCCAGGGATACACTACGTAGCATTTACAAAGACTCTCCTAGTGCATAGCTGCTCGTTAGGTTTCGCCAGCCGTACAAACGCAATACACCTCCCCAAGGTGGGTGACTAACAAAACCAAATTGAATGAACCTCTGCACCCCCCTTGGCAGAGCGAGCACTACGCCCCGGCCCCCATTTACGGCCCTCAGGCAAAGCCAACTACACCCCAGGTTCATCTAATTATTTAGCTAAGGGCGTCCCATTCCACCCTCATGGTTGCACTGTTATCCCGGGTGGTCACTCCACGAACAGGTCCTTACGGAGAGGTACTCAGGAAAAAAGGCCTGAGCCCCCTAAAATATCACAATATCATCATTGGGATAACATCATCGTATCATAAATAATCACATCATGTTTATTGATTAAGTTAAGGCAATAGCAAAATGCTAACCATGATAACCCAAAAGGTAAAAAAGGATAAGATAAATATAGACTAGTCAATCCTTAGGTTAAGTAATGTAATGCGGGACAATGAATCATAAAGTATGTAAGACATAATAGGTCAGAGGACACTTGTCTTCACCAGGTTGTTGCTCAGGGAGGTCTCCAGCAACACACTTGGGAACCTCGGACTACTCGTTGTCTTAATAAAGCGAGCATGCATTCAATACATTTAGAAAGTACAAATGAACAGCACACCAAACATGTACAAACATTGGAATACATCTTAAAAAGGCACAATACTAAATAAGGAATAATGAGATCAAAGTATAACATGAACTAATTTCATTTAGAAATAGATTATTCTTTAAGTGTTGTCCATAATTACACAACCTAGTTCTATTTATTTTACTGTGACCTAAAAGTTAGACCAGAGATAAATTCATGTGATACATGTTATTAGTCTCACAAAACTAAATATACTTTAACCCCTAGGATTTTCCTTTTATTTATTTTATTAAATAAACAAATCTACACATATACTAGTTCATAGTTAACCATAAAATTAGAATGTACAGATTGTAGATGGAACTAATTTATTTAAACAGAGAATATTCCTATGAACATTTTGCAATTTGAATCACTAAATTTGGAGTTCATATGCAAAAGATATGAAATAAACAAATTTTGGAATTTAAAATATGAAAATAGGTCTAATTCTATAAACATTTAAAAGCCTAGGGTTCAATCTGTAATATTACAGGGGCCTGCACGCGAAAACCAGGGACGGCGGGTTAATTCCAACTAACCCAGGGGTCTCTTAAGCAAAACTACACGCGAAAGGGTATCGGACGATCTCAACCTTTAGATCAGAAACCAACGGCCGAGATTAGATCTGCGGCCAAGGGTGCGCGCGCGGGGGAGAGCGCTGACAGGCGGGCCAGCGGTGTCAGCGACCGAGGGGGGCACACTGACCGATCGGGCCCAGCGCCAGGGGACACAGGCGCTGACAAACGGGCCCGGACGCAGGGGGCGCGCGCGTAAAGTGGTATCCCGCGATCTCGGCCGTGTGATCGAGTTCGGACGAGGGAGATCAAACCAGGAGGGGTGAACGGCTGCGGGCGGCGCCGCTTCTTCCCGCGGTGATGAAGTCGCCGGAGTTGGGGCGGGTGCGTGCTTTGGCGGTTCTGGGGTCGCCGGAGTTGGTCAAAGAGGGGGAAGACGACTTGGCGAACTCGATGGCGAGGGTGTGGCCACGAGACCAAGGTCAGAGAGGGGGGAACGGCTGCGGGCAGCGCCGCTCCTTCCCGCGGTGGTGAAGTCGGCGGAGTTGGGGCGAGTGCGTGCTATGGCGGTTCTGGGGTCGCCGGAGTTGGTCAGAGAGGGGGAAGACGACTCGGTGAACTCGATTGCGGGGTTGTGGCCACGAGACCGAGGTTAGAGAGGGGGGAACGGTAGAGGAAAAGCTTCGGGCGGGTCGGGGTAACTCCGGTGAGGAATTCCGGCCGCCAAGAGAGGCAATCGACCATGATAGGGCTCGGGCTAAATCCAGTAGAGGTGGGGGAGCACTTTGGGCCAAAGCCGGGGCACTAGACGGGGTCGGGCTGACCGGACACCGTGCGGGCGCTGCGAGCAAGCGCGGCCGCACGCTGGAGAGGCCAAATTGGCTAAAGGCAGTCGCGAATAGAGTAAAACAAGCACGGGGGCGGGTGTCTCACCTCGGGGCGGAGCTCGGGGTCGCTTGGCGTGGCCTCCAGCAAGCTAGATGACCGGGGAGGCGGGCGCGAGTCTCCGGCGAGGTCGGGTAGCGTGGGCAGAGCGCGAGTGGGAGCGGGGCTGCGTGAAATGAGGTGGGGGAGTGAGTGCGAGCGCGGGCGGGGCTCAAAAAGGAGCTGGGGCGCGTGGGCGGGCGTCGTGGCCGAGGATTCCGGCGACGTGCGCGAGTGCGCGCGCGCTGGTCCACGGCGGGCGCGGGGAGGGCGGAGCTGACAGGGGAGGCCCACGACGCGGAGAGAGAGGACGGGCGCGTGGGGGCAACGGCTCGACGACTGGCAAAATGGGCCCGCAAAGCAGAGAGAGAAGAGGAACGCGCGGGCAAAGAAACCGGCGCCGACAGCTTGGCCCCACTGGGCAGCGAGCGAGAGAGAGAGGAGAGTGCGGGGCAGTCTGGCGCCGACAGGCGGGGTCCGCCTGTCAGGGGCGGCAGGCGCGTGGGCGCGTGCGGCTGGGCCTGGTGGGCTGGTTTGGGCCGAATTGGCTTTTTCTATTTCCCTGGGGTTTCTAATTGCTTTTCTATTTCCTTTTCTCTAGGGTTTTTATTTCAAATTCAATTCAAGTTTCAAATTCAAACTAATTTAAACATGTGCAACAATTCAAAGAATATTTAAACTCAGCATGATGCAACATTTCATGACTCATAATGTTTGGGCAAAAATAAATAAATAATCCCTCCTTAATTAAGCTATTTCTACTCAAAAGGAAAAAGAGAGAGAGAATCTAGAGATAGATAGAAACTAGAGAGAGGGAAGAGTAACACCTGAATTTGGGTGATAATTAGAAAGAAATTTTATACCCCCAAATTTAGGGTGTTACACAAGGGCTTTAAAACACAATCTCAAATAGGGCCCACAGAATGCTGACTTACAATCCACGTTGAGCAACAGATTACTGAAAACAATATGTGGATGCAGTATGTTCCACAGTTGCCAAGCTTACCCATGGAGGCAACCAAAATTGGCATTATGTAATTTCTTAACAGTTTATAACCTTACAATTCATCTTCATATGCATATACCAATATGAAAAGGTATTGTCCTACAGGTTCAACAACTAAGCCAATCCTAAATTCAGAATACGCACAGAAGCTGAAAACCTCAAAACATGTTTCTTCATTGAATAGAAATAAACATTAACAGACGATTTTACCAAAAACTGATCAAAACATAGTTATCAGTACGCTATGGCTACACCATGAACTTTCAGTACATAAAATGAAATCATTGCTGGGGAATGCATGTCAACAGTTATGATAAAGTTAGTAATGGTTTTAATGCACCAACCAAGTTGGAAACAAATTTCAGCATGCTCATCAGTAAAGCTGCTAAATTGGAAAATTAATAAAGCTAAGATAAGTTGTGCATAAGCTTGAAGCAAAAAAATAAAATGATTATTACAACAAAATTAGACTATAAATCTATCCTTCTATCCAACCTTATTTTCAAAGGCAATGGTTTTATTGTCAGTAATGGTTTTGATGTTAAAACAGGGTCTTGCCAACCTTATTTTCAAAGGCCTAATATTTCGACGAAAATTATCTGGGCTCTAAATTAAAGAGCTAACCAAAAAAGCGGTTCGTCCAACCTAGACATCTGCTGCCAAACACATGTCGGCAAACTCCACAACAACCACTCACAATTCACAATGCTAATCACCAACAGCGCCCCTTGCATCTCGTACTTGTTCCACTACATGAACCTCTCATACTCATTCCACTACATGAACCAACTAGCAATTGCAAAAGCCATCTATAACTCACTGCTTGTTCATGTCGATGTTGGCCTTTTTGCAGACGATGTTGGAGAAATGGTGGCCGACACCCTTGATGGAGGTGAGGGCAAACATGATCTTCTGCTTGCCATCCACGTTGGTGTTAAGCAAACGCAGGATGTGCTGAAAGTCCTCCCCCGCAATCAGCGACTGCAAAGCCAATGCCAACCGCGTGTCAGACTAATCGCCGACCCGTGATGACAAAATGGGGTAGGGAGGAGCTCTTACCATGGCGGCAGCGACTGGTGGAGCTCGAGCACGCACCGGTGTCCGACGCGGCAAAAGGCTGCGGCTGCGCGGGGTAGGGTTTGTCCTCTAGGGGGCCGCGTCGCGGGGTGACCTTTATAGTAGATGGGAATATGTATGGGGTGGAAGCAACCCTACTAGGCCGCGAATCGACGGCCAGGATGGATGGGCCGATGCGGAGTGGACAGATTGTTTCGGTTTAATTTGGGCCTGATGGGCCAAAATAAAGTGTCAGGAGTGAACGTCTAGCTGTGATACCCAATTTTCAAAAAAAAGAAGAGAAATTGAAGATTATTCTTTTTTTTCTTTGTTTTCTCTTCCGGGTCCTGTGCTACAGGGGTTTAGATTTTTTGGGAAGCATTCAATAGTAAAACAGTAGAATTTTTGGTTAGACTCATGCACTGGGGTCGGGAGCTGTGGTGTGAGCGAGTTGGGCCGTGAAACTCGATCCGGCCCACTAGCCCCCCTAACCCTAGCCGCCCTCCCTCTTATCCCCTCCCCTTGTGCAGCCCCCCCCCCTCTCTAGCCTTTGTGCAGCCGCCCCCCCCCCCCTCTCTCATCTCCTCCTCCCTCAAACTCTTGCAGCCACCATCCCACAAACCCTAGCTGCCCCCCCCCCCATCTCCTCCTCTCCTAGGTGCAGCCCTCCCGCTTGATCTACGTCGCGTGGGTGCAAATCTCCAATTGGAATTTGGTGGAAGGAAGAAGGAGGGAGGAAAGGGGGAGAAGTCAAGGTGATTTTGTGATTAACTCTTGTTTATTTGTGCTGCAATTCAATCGATTAGATGTTTACGTATGCGAATTGGTAGAGGTGTTGTCCAGAAATTTTGTGGGTGGGCGAACAGCAGTAGTTCTAGCAGATTCTGGGAATTTTTCGTGGGTAATTAGTTAGAATCAGTGAGAGAATCATGTAGAGTTTTGTCATACCTTTCCAACGAGTACTTATGCGCTCAATTCGGAGTTATATTTTAGTAGATACCGTTGTTTGAATCCGGGTATGTTGCTGTCCAAAAAAACAGATTTGCAGGTGGGCGAACAGCAGTAGTATTAGCAGTTTCTAGGGATTTTTCATGGGTAATTAGTGATAATCATGTAGAGCTTTGTCATACCTTTCCAACGAGTACTTATGCGCTCAATTCGGAGTTATATTTTAGGAGATATCGCTGTTTGAATCCGGGTATGTTGCTGTCCAAAAAAAACAGATTTGCAGGTGGGCGAATAGCAGTAGTATTAGCAGTTTCTGGGGATTTTTCGTGGGTAATTAGTGATAATAAGTATGATAATCATGTAGAGATTTGTCATACCTTTCCAACGAGTACTTATGCGCTCGATTCGGAGTTATATTTTAGGGGATATCGCTGTTTGAATCCGGGTATGCTGTTGTCCAAAAACAGATTGCAGGGTTTATCTTATGGACTGTTTTGGGCTAATTAGGGGTTGGAATTTAATTATCATTTGAATATAAAACTTGTAGGGAATTTTATGTAAATGTTTCTGGAGTTTTTGATTGATATGACTGATGTTATAATTTTAAAGTTATGAAACTATCAAGCAGCGCCGCTGCAGTTTGGTGGTGATGGGGAGAGTTGTCGCTCGCGATGGGTTGGAATTGTGCGTAGGTGCGGCGTTGTTTATTAGCGTTTGTTATGTTGATTTGTACAGTAAGGTGTGTGTCAAAAACAGGTGGTGGACTTCCGGATCGTACTTAGTACCATTCCAAATTTCCGGTGAAGGCAAGTAAATACAGTGGTGGTTGCTACCGTTTGGTTTGCATCCTATGCCTTGTCATTGAGTATGCATAAGTATTAAATGTGTTAATCATTGAATTCTATGATGAAGTTTATTTGTTCGAAAGTATTAATTCTCAATTGTCTAATATTGCGGATGATCATGATTTGGGAATGATATATGTGGTTGATTCCCATCTTGGATGAAGTTGAAGTATCTTTTTAAATCACATTATATGAAGTGTTGTAGGCATGTCATGCACATCGCATCATCCATCTTGCATGTTGAAGTTATGTCGTGATCTTATGGTCCGACCGTACCGGTACACTTTTAGCATCGTACGTTGCCCGAGTAGGGGTACGATGCGGCTTCATATCCTTAGAGGTATGAAGGCAGAAGTCATCCTTGCATTTGCAGACATTTGCACTCATGATGTATATATGAAGTGTGACATTACTATGTTACTATTGTGGTTTCTACCTGCGAGGTGTGGTAACTAGGCGTGTTGTACATTGTATTCATTCTGCACCTTCGTAATAAGAAGGTTGTGAAATTAAGTTGTGGTAAAACAATGTTCTTATGTGGTTAAACAGTTTGTTATTATTTTACTTGTTGAGATGTGTCATCTCACTCTTGCATTACTCAATGCAGGTACTTGATACATGTTGGGAATGAGGGGAGTAGCAGCACGTCCACTTTCACTCTCATAATAACGCTGCCCAGGCGCAGCCATGATTTAATTAGAAACTTGTTGTCAAAGGATGTTTGTTTTTTTAACTAGTCGTACGCACTGGTTAATTCAGTTCATGTCGTATGTTTAACTTCCCTTTGCTAGCCTATTAATAATACTTAGTATGTTTTTTGTCATGATATATGTTTATACACTGTTGTCCCCTCATTTATGCAATTTTGCAAACGAGATGCTGCTGAAATTTTATATACGGGTGTCAGAAGTGTAGTTCAGTGGCATTCCGGGTGTTTGTGGATCCCGAGGTGTTACACTAGCCTATCATTCAATTTTTTGAGAGAATGATTTGAGAATTTAAATTTACTTAGTCTCAAAATATTAAGGGCTAGTTTGGGAACACCATTTTGTCAAGGGATTTCTATTTTCTCAAAGGAAAATAACTAATTTCTCTTGGGAAAATAAAAATACCATGAGAAAATATGGTTTCCAAACTAGCTCTAAGAAGGGAAAATATGAATGAGTATATTCATGTAACTGTTCTGAGTAGTGGATACAAAATAAAAAAGTAACAGTGATTTTAAAATTAGGTACTCCCTCCGTCCAAGTTTAATTGGCGTTTTAGCTCATTTTATTTGTCCAGAATTATGTGTCGTTCGTGGTCTACACCTCGATGCCACCATAGTTATCTCCTCGTTTCACACACCCGTTCGCTTCGTTCCCACACCAACGGACTCTTGGCCTCCTCTCATCCACCGTGGAGGGGCTGGAGGTTGTGAACCGTTTCGTGTACTCAGCAGTAATTGCAATTAATACTTCACGCTAGATCACAGGGGTACATGCGTCTATTCTCTTGGCTGGTATTATGTCTGAGAAAAGCTAAAACGCCAGTTAAACTTGGACGGAGGGAGTAACTTTTTGTGTCTTATCAGGGGGTTTGAAAAAAAAAATATAGGGTCCCTTAGGAATGCAGAAATTTCAGAGGAATGATATAGGAATTTTACAAAAATCAGTTCATTTTCGCAGGAAAACGCAGGAAACGAAAAAAAACCACAATCCAAAGGAGCCCATAGAAGCATAAAAAATAAAGAGTTTGATAGGGAATAGAACAATTTCGTCATGAGGTGTATCTGAGATTCCGTGGTAGTTGGAGATATGAATGCAAGTAATTTTTTTTTTACCTTCGTAACGTAAAATGGGCGATGGGAATTTTTTTACAAAGAATACTAGACCACAAAAAAATTAATCCATCAAGTAAAAAGATAAATTGGCACCCCATGAATTTGGAGATTGTTGGGGAGAAGGTTTCTAGTTGGAGGTCTAAAATGACAAAATCAATGCTTAGATGATCTTCTAGGTCAAGCATGCTAATGAGAGGTAAAGAAAAACTATTGCTCTTTGAAAAGCTTTGGAACATGTAAGCGAGCCGAAGGTGCACAAAGTGGAAGATATTGAAGGCAAATCTTTACACTGCCGGATCAGACTGCTTGAAAGGTCGAAATGTGGCGACAAGGGCGCATCGACTCCATTCAGATACAGACATTCTACAGATACACCCATCATCCCTTCGGCTGATCCTCTGCAGTGTCCTTCGCACGAGTCACGCTGCACAGATTCAGCACGCAGAGGCGATTTTAGCATTTTTCATTTCCATCAAACAGACAGGCCGCTCATTGCTACTAGTAAAGCCATCGTTGCACAGGGATTAAATCCCTTTCTATTCAATTTTAAAATTTGACTAGAAAGGAATTTAGCACAGGGATTAAATCTCTTTCTATTCAATTTTAAAATTTGACTAGAAAAGAATTTAATCTCCTTCAATCCAGTTCAAACCCTTTCTAACCGAACAAGCCCAGGCCGAACAACAGCGGTTGCAGGGCAGCAACCACGAAAGGAGTTCCATATTGCTACACGGATAAACAAGCGACGGCTTATAACCGCTGGCACGGCTTTCATTTTCTTTTCTACTCTCTGTACAAGGAACAGAATTTCACATGCATACCATGGGTACCAAGTACCAGCTCTTAATAAGGAGTTCGGGTCGACCAGGAGGACAACAGAAAACTACCAGACATGTATATCTACAACAAAATGTTGACCCGGATTGTGGGTCGTATAGAACTTCCATGGTTCAATTTGCTTACTTCTACTACTAAAAAAAGGCTCCATGGTCAACAGCCTCAATGTAGAAGAACCAAAAGTCAGGAAAGCTTAAGAGCCAACTGTGTCATGCCTTCCCGCGGACGGTCCCCGCGCTCCCAGAAGTGCCTCGCACACTGTCAATACAATTTAAAACAAGATCTTTTAGGCTAAAAGATCGTGAGGAACAACCAATTGAATGTTACATGAAATTAGGAGATTTAAACAGCCAGCTGCATCGACCTAATTTTGTTTCCCAGCTAAAGTAACAACTAGCAATTGTTATTCAACAGTTGCTCGTCAGCTAGCACAGAGTGATCTAAAGAAAGAAAGGACCATGATGGACAAGTCACGCCACTTCCTGGAGCTTAAGATGTTCTTTACCATGACAAGGACGAATGGAAACTAGAATAAGCATTAGTAAAGCGGACTCGTAAGTTGTAACGCCTAAGGAGATCACTAGTGTCAACCGGGACCAAGTTCCAACAAGTTTGCAACTCACTGCATCTGAGGAGCAGCAGTTGTCACAAACTTTGCTCACACATTATTTCTTTGGTCTTTAAAAGGATGGCTCAAGCTCATGGACATCTGAACCACAGCTTATAATAGATGGACTGAGATTTGGAATGTGTGCGTGCTACATGCGATTAATGATTTTCATGGCTTCAAAAGCATACATAAGATTCATAACATGAACGAGCATGTTTGTGATCAAGGAATTTTCTTACCAGTAAAAATCCATCCATGCCAGTCGCCAGCCCAACGATCTCTCCTTTATACCAATGAGTGCCCACTACCAGCTATTCTTGATGTCCACTAAAATAGTTCCTATCAAACACGGGAGTCAATAGCTACACCGGTTAAAGAACACCACCTAGAAATAGAAGCAACTAGAAAAGATGCAGATCTGTGTATGGCCCTGGCACCTATAAATTCATGTGAAAAGTTGCTCAAATCAAGCACATGCGCCTGCTCAAAATATTGCTGAAACTTTTTTCCAGTTTTTTTATATAAAGCTGAGATTTAGAAACCGTGACAGGATTGTCCGATTTGGTGACTTCATCATAACTGTGAACTGACATTTTCATGACTCACCGCCTGATTTCAGATGAAGCTTGACTAGAACTACAGCAATTCATAGACAGAAACACAGAGTTATATAACTACATCAGAAGCATGTGTTAACAAGTTGCTGCCACAACTGAATCATTTTTAAGTACCACGACACATGTACCCGAAAGTATTATCACTTTCTCAGTGATGATGGAAAGCACAAATGTAAGGAACAATTCCTTAAACTTATAAGCTGAATGATAAATATATTGTAATCTCTAGAACAATACCTTTTCTAGCAGAAAATACAATGATCATACATCAGCATGCTCTAGAAGTTAGGTCATCTTCCATGACGTTATTACTGTATATGACATCCTCTCCACGAAGTTGACCCTCCCCACAAGTTTGAGTAGGCTTAACCACATTTTCACCAACAGGATCTGAAATGTTGAGCGCAGGAGCTGTTATTCCTGCTTCATTGAAACTCTGACCAGTCATTCCTACCTTAATAACTGCATCATCCATTTCAAGAATGTCATTTTTAAGTGGCTTTGACTCAGTCAAGGTCACCAACACATCTTTGCAACTAGAAGAGTGTTCCGAATCTGGTAAAACTGAGCCAGTTTTTTCCTCAATCGTCTCCATTTGCTGAGCATATAGCTTCACAGATACTCCAGTGTCAACTGCAGAAGCACTGTGATCTTCATTAGGTATTTTATCTCTATAGGCGTCCATTGAGGTTCCATTTACAATACTAGTTCTATTTTCCAAACTTTTAGGTTCCATTGAGCCTTGACTACACCCTACAACCATAGTTTTAAACTCATGCTTATCAGGCTTTTCATCCATAATGACTAAAGGTATTTTAGTGTCCACAGGGGCTGCGTAAGCTTTCTCATCCTCTTGGTTAGCGCAATGAACAGATGTCAAACTAGATTCAGTTTTGCCTGTTATGGGAGCAGCTCCAACAGAAACTTCACTAGATAAACAGTTGTCACCTTTCCCAATCTCATTAGATAAATGAGAACATTGATCCACAGTCACCGGAGTAGCACATGAATTTGAACGACTGGAATTAGATCTATCTTCACACTTCTGCTCTGAAATAGTATTTTCAGCAATCAATCTCCCATTGGTTTCTTTGTATTTCTCTTGTTGAATGTTCTCTGCTTCAACCATGCACTGCAAGTTAACTCCACAAGTAGCTCCAGGAAGTGTATGCACCTTGACTGTCTTAGCATCACCTATGGATACTGGGGGTGTCCTTTCTGTAGTTATTTTCGCTTCATTTTCGTCTGCAGCAGGAGACTGGTCCAATGTCAAGCCTGCAGAGTTTCCTAAAGGATGAGGACTCTCATGGCGATTAATTTCACGATTGTCAGAGGCATCGGGTTCACTAGAAACATGAATGGGTGTCACAGATCCACTTGCTTCACCAAGCATTTTAGCATCCATCTTATCAGATCCAACAGCATTAGCTGCATTAACAAATAAGAATTGCTGAGATATGGGACTACAGCATTACCAGATCAAAAAGGAAGAGGAAAAGACCTACAGCATCACAATATCTGAACAGAGAAAACTTTTGTTGGAACAGTTTAGTATTTAGACCTGTCTTGGTAGTGATCTGTCCATCAACTGTTTGTGTTGGCAGCAACCTCTTCTCTAGTAGACCGGTCCCATTCATAATCAAGAGATTTAACGACTTCATTCTTTGTTTCTTGGAAGGTGCAACAGGCTTAAAACCAAAACCAGTTGTCCAAGTATTCTCCATTTCAGTCACAGCAGATACTACTAGTTTCTGAACACTGAGGGAACCGAGGGCCTACAAAATAATAAATTAACCCAAAAACATGTCAGAAATTCTGAAAACAGGAATGCAAACATGGGTGTACACACAAACAAAAAAATTGGTCCGATTACAAGTTGGTTCATAGTCTGCTCTTCTGAATCTTAACATCAACAAAATAAAAAATGAAAGTAGAAAACTGCCGCAGGCTACATACAAAATCTCATTAGCATCGCAAAGCATACAATAGAATCGATACCATTTCACAAATCACATATACACAGTTTGGACATTGCAATATGTTGTGTTATAGCAAACAAAACCAGATGTTCAACTACAAGGTAACACATGTTTCACATAATTATCTGCTAATGAGTATGCGTCAATTCTGCAATCATACTCAAATCATTTGAAGAAAGGCTAAGAGACATATTGAAAGGGAATTAGGCTTACACCTAGTCCCTAATTAATTTTGGTGGTTGAATTGCCCAACACAAATAATTGGACTAACTAGTTTGCTCAAGTGTATAGATTATACAGGTGTAAAAGGTTCACACTCAGCCGATAAAAAGATCAAGTTTTGGATTCAACAAAAGAGCAAAGAGTCAACCGAAGGCACCTCTGGTCTGGAGGCACCGGACTGTCCGGTGTACACCGGACAGTGTCCGGTGCACCAGAGGACTCCAACTCGAACTCGCTACCTTCGGGAATTTCTCAGGCCGGCGCGCTATAATTCACCGGACTGTCCGGTGCTCCAAGGAAGCGCGGCCTCCGGAACTCGCCAGCCTCGGGAACGCGCAGCAGCCGCTCCACTATAATTCACCGGACATGTCCGGTGTGCACCAGACTGTCCGGTGCATCCTCGGAGCAACGGCTATTTCGGCGCCAACGGCTACCTGCGGTGCATTTAATGCGCGCGCAGCGCGCGCAGAAGGCAGGCACGCCCATACTGGCGCACCGGACAATGAACAAGAGATGTCCGGTGTGCACCGGACATCCAGGCGGGCCCACAAGTCAGGAGCTCCAACGGTCAGAATCCAACGGCACTGATGACGTGGCGGGGGCACCGGACATGTCCGGTGTGCACCGGACTGTCCGGTGCGCCATCGAACAGACAGCCTCCACCAACGGTCAAGTTTGGTGGTTGGGGCTATAAATACCCCAACCACCCCCACATTCATTGCATCCAAGTTTTCCACTTCTCAACCACTTACAAGAGCTAGGCATTCAATTCTAGACACACCAAAGAGATCAAATCCTCTCCAATTCCACAAAAGGCTTTAGTGATTAGCGAGAGAGATTTGCTGTGTTCTTTTGAGCTCTTGCACTTGGATTGCTTCTTTTCTTTCTCACTTGCTCTTGTGATCAACACTCAATTGTAATCAAGGCAAGAGGCACCAATTGTGTGGTGGCCCTTGCGGGGAAGTTTTATTCCCGGCTTTGATTTGAGAAGAGAAGCTCACTCGGTCCGAGGGATCGTTTGAGAGAGGGAAGGGTTGAAAGAGACCCGGCCTTTGTGGCCTCCTCAACGGGGAGTAGGTTTGAGAAAACCGAACCTCGGTAAAACAAATCCGCGTGTCTCACTTCACTATTCGCTTGCGATTTGTTTTGTGCCCTCTCTTGCGGACTTGATTATATTTCTAACGCTAACCCGGCTTGTAGTTGTGATTATTTTTGAGAATTTCAGTTTCGCCCTATTCACCCCCCCTCTAGGCGACTTTCAATTGGTATCGGAGCCCGGCGCTTCATTAGAGCCTAACCGCTCGAAGTGATGTCGGGAGATCACGCCAAGAAGGAGATGGGGACCGGCGAAAAGCCCACTACAAGCCACGGGAGCACTTCATCGGAAGAGTCCCGCACCAAGAGGAAGGAGAAGAAGAAGAGCTCCTCCAACAAAGGGAAGGAGAAGAAATCTTCTTCTCACCACAAAGAGAAGAAGGAGAGATCTTCCTCTCACAAGCCACATCGGAGTGGGGACAAGCACAAGAGGATGAGGAAAGTGGTCTACTACGAGACCGACACTTCATCAACATCGACCTCCGGCTCCGATGCGCCCTCCGTAACTTCTAAACGCCAAGAGCGTAAGAAGTTTAGTAAGATCCCCTTACACTATCCTCGTACATCTAGACATACTCCATTACTTTCCGTTCCATTAGTCAAACCGCCAACCTTTGACGGTGAAGATTATGCTAGGTGGAGTGATTTAATGAAATTTCATCTAACCTCACTCCACAAAAGTATATGGAATGTTGTTGAGTTTGGAGCACAGGTATCATCCGTAGGGGATGAGGATTATGATGAGGACGAAGTGGCCCAAATCGAGCACTTCAACTCCCAAGCCACAACCATACTCTTGGCCTCTCTAAATAGAGAGGAATACAACAAGGTGCAAGGGTTGAAGAATGCAAAGGAAATTTGGGACCTCCTCAAGACCGCGCACGAGGGTGATGAACTAACAAAGATCACCAAGCGGGAAACGATCGAGGGGGAGCTCGGTCGCTTTCGACTTCGCCAAGGGGAAGAGCCACAAGACATGTACAACCGGCTCAAGACTTTGGTGAACCAAGTGCGCAACCTCGGGAGCAAGAAATAGGATGACCACGAGGTGGTTAAGGTTATTCTTAGATCACTCATTTTTCTTAACCCCACTCAAGTTCAATTAATTCGTAGTAATCCTAGATATACTCAAATGACCCCCGAGGAAGTTATCGGGAATTTTGTGAGCTTTGAATGTATGATCAAGGGCTCCAAGAAGATTAACGAGCTTGACGAACCCTCCACGTCCGAGGCGCAACCGGTGGCCTTCAAGGCGACGGAGGAAAAGAAGGAGGAGTCTACACCAAGTAGACAACCAATTGACGCCTCCAAGCTCGACAATGAGGAGATGACTTTAATCATTAAAAGCTTTCGCCAAATCCTCAAGCAACGGAGGGGGAAGGACTACAAACCCCGCTCCAAGAAAGTGTGCTACAAATGTGGTAAGCCCGGTCATTTCATTGCAAAATGTCCTATATCTAGTGACAGTGACAGGGGCGACGACAAGAAGGGAAAGAGGAGAGAAAAGAAGAAGTACTACAAGAAGAAGGGCGGCGATGCCCATGTTTGCCGGGAGTGGGACTCCGACGAGAGCTCCACCGACTCCTCATCCGACGAGGACGCCGCCAACATCGCCGTCACCAAGGGACTCCTCTTCCCAAACGTCGGCCACAAGTGCCTCATGGCAAAGGACGGCAAAAGGAAGAAGGTAAAATCAAGATCCTCCACTAGATATGAAACCTCTAGTGATGAGGATGATGCTAGCAATGAGGAGGATAACTTGCGCGTTCTTTTTGCCAACCTTAACATGGAACAAAAGGAAAAACTAAATGAGCTAATTAGTGTCATCCATGAAAAGGATGACCTCTTGGACTCCCAAGAGGACTTCCTAATCAAGGAAAATAAAAAGCATGTTAAGGTTAAAAATGCTTATGCTCTAGAGGTAGAAAAATGTGAAAAATTGTCTAGTGAGCTAAGCACTTGCCATGAGACCATTAACAACCTTAGAAATGAAAATGCTAGATTAAGTGCTAAGGTTGATTCTCATGTTTGTATTGATTCAATTCCCGATCTTAGAAATGATAATGATGATTTGCTTACTAAGATTAAGGAATTGAATGATTCTCTTGCTAGCCTTAGAGTAGAAAATGATAATTTGATTGCTAAGGCTAAAGATTTTGATGTTTGCAAAGCTACTATTTCCGACCTTAGAACTAAAAATGATTTGTTGCATGCTAAGGTTGTTGAACTAAAATCTTGCAAACTCTCTACATCTAATGTTGAGCATGTTTCTATTTGTACTAGATGTAGAGATATTGATGTTAATGCTATTTATGATCACATGTCTTTAATTAAACAACAAAATGATCATATAGCAAAACTAGATGCTAAAATTGCCGAGCATAACTTGGAAAATGAAAAGTTTAAATTTGCTAGAAGTATGCTCTATAATGGGAGACGCCCGGGCATCAAGGATGGCATTGGCTTCCAAAGGGGAGACAATGTCAAACTTAATGCCCCTCCTAAAAATTTGTCTAATTTTGTTAAGGGCAAGGCTCCCATGCCTCAGGATAACGAGGGTTACATTTTGTACCCTGCCGGTTATCCCGAGAGCAAAATTAGGAGAATTCACTCTAGAAAGTCCCACTCTGGTCCTAATCATGCTTTTATGTATAAGGGTGAGACATCTAGCTCTAGGCAACCAACCCGTGCTAAGTTGCCTAAGAAGAAAACTCCTAATGCATCAAATGATCATGCTATTTCATTTAAAACTTTTGATGCTTCATATGTGCTTACTAACAAATCCGGCAAGGTAGTTGCCAAGTTTGTTGGGGGCAAACACAAGGGCTCTAAGACTTGTGTTTGGGTACCCAAAGTTCTTGTGTCTAATGCCAAAGGACCCAAAACCGTTTGGGTACCTAAAGTCAAGAACTAAAATTGTTTTGTAGGTTTATGCATCCGGGGGCTCAAGTTGGATACTCGACAGCGGGTGCACAAACCACATGACAGGGGAGAAGAAGATGATCTCCTCATATGAGAAAAACCAAGATCCCCAAAGACCGATCACATTCGGGGATGGAAATCAAGGTTTGGTCAAAGGTTTGGGTAAAATTGCTATTTCACCTGACCATTCCATTTCCAATGTTTTTCTTGTTGATTCATTAGATTACAATTTGCTTTCCGTATCCCAATTATGTCAAATGGGCTACAACTGTCTATTTACTGATGTAGGTGTTACTGTCTTTAGAAGAAGTGATGATTCAATAGCATTTAAGGGAGTGTTAGAGGGTCAGCTATACTTGGTAGATTTTGATAGAGCTGAACTCGACACTTGCTTGGTTGCTAAGACTAACCTGGGCTGGCTTTGGCACCGCCGACTAGCCCATGTTGGAATGAAGAATCTTCATAAGCTTCTAAAGGGGGAACACATTTTAGGACTAACCAATGTTCATTTTGAGAAAGACAGGATTTGTAGCGCATGCCAAGCCGGGAAGCAAGTTGGAACCCAACATCCACACAAGAACATCATGACGACCGACAGGCCGCTTGAGCTACTCCACATGGATCTATTCGGCCCGATTGCTTACATAAGCATCGGCGGGAGTAAGTATTGTCTTGTAATAGTGGATGATTATTCTCGCTTCACTTGGGTATTCTTTTTGCAGGAAAAATCTCAAACCCAAGAGACCTTAAAAGGATTCTTGAGACGGGCTCAAAATGAGTTCGGCTTAAGGATCAAGAAAATTAGAAGCGACAATGGGACGGAGTTCAAAAACTCTCAAATTGAAGGCTTCCTTAAGGAGGAGGGCATCAAGCATGAGTTCTCCTCTCCCTATACGCCACAACAAAATGGTGTAGTGGAGAGGAAGAATCGAACTCTATTGGACATGGCAAGAACCATGTTTGATGAGTACAAGACTTCGGATCGGTTTTGGGCCGAGGCGGTCAACACCGCTTGCTACGCCATCAACCGGTTGTATCTACACCGAATCCTCAAGAAGACATCCTATGAACTCCTAACCAGTAAAAAGCCAAATATTTCATATTTTAGAGTTTTTGGTAGCAAATGCTTTATTCTTGTTAAGAGAGGTAGAAAATCTAAATTTGCTCCTAAAACTGTAGAAGGTTTTTTACTAGGATATGACTCAAACACAAGGGCATATAGAGTCTTTAACAAGTCCTCAGGACTTGTTGAAGTTTCTTGTGACGTTGTGTTTGATGAGACTAACGGCTCTCAAGTAGAGCAAGTTGATCTTGATGAGATAGGTGAAGAACAGGCTCCATGCATAGCGCTAAGGAACATGTCCATTGGGGATGTGTGTCCTAAGGAATCCGAAGAGCCTCCACATGCACAAGATCAACCATCCTCCTCCATGCAAGCATCTCCACCGACTCAAAATGAGGATGAAGCTCAATTTGATGAAGGACAAGATCAAGAAGATGAGTCACCTCAAGATGATGGCAATGATCAAGGGGGAGATGCAAATGATCAAGAAAAGGAGGATGAGCAAGAACCAAGGCCGCCACACCCAAGAGTTCACCAAGCAATCCAACGAGATCACCCCGTCGACACCATTCTCGGCGACATTCATAAGGGGGTAACCACTCGATCTCGGGTTGCACATTTTTGTGAGCATTACTCTTTTGTTTCCTCTATTGAGCCACACAGGGTAGAGGAAGCACTACAAGATTCGGATTGGGTGGTGGCAATGCAAGAGGAGCTCAACAACTTCACTAGGAATGAGGTATGGCATTTAGTTCCACGTCCTAATCAAAATGTTGTAGGAACCAAATGGGTCTTCCGCAACAAGCAAGATGAGCATGGTGTGGTGACAAGGAACAAAGCTCGACTTGTGGCCAAGGGATACTCTCAAGTCGAAGGTTTGGATTTCGGTGAAACCTATGCACCCGTAGCTAGGCTTGAGTCAATTCGCATATTATTAGCCTATGCTACTTACCATGGCTTTAAGCTTTATCAAATGGACGTGAAAAGTGCCTTCCTCAATGGACCAATCAAGGAAGAGGTCTATGTTGAGCAACCTCCCGGCTTTGAAGACAGTAAGTATCCTAACCATGTCTATAAGCTCTCTAAGGCGCTTTATGGGCTCAAGCAAGCCCCAAGAGCATGGTATGAATGCCTTAGAGATTTTCTTATTGCTAATGGCTTCAAAGTCGGAAAGGTCGATCCTACACTCTTTACTAAAACTCTTGAAAATGACTTGTTTGTATGCCAAATTTATGTTGATGATATTATATTTGGATCTACTAACGAGTCTACATGTGAAGAGTTTAGTAGGATTATGACACAGAAATTCGAGATGTCTATGATGGGGGAGTTGAAGTATTTCTTAGGATTCCAAGTGAAGCAACTCCAAGATGGCACCTTCATTAGCCAAACGAAGTACACTCAAGACATTCTAAACAAGTTTGGGATGAAGGATGCCAAGCCCATCAAGACACCCATGGGAACCAATGGGCATCTCGACCTCGACACGGGAGGTAAGTCCGTGGATCAAAAGGTATACCGGTCGATGATAGGTTCTTTACTCTATTTATGTGCATCTCGACCGGATATTATGCTTTCCGTATGCATGTGTGCAAGATTCCAAGCCGACCCTAAGGAAGCTCACCTTACGGCCGTAAAACGAATCTTGAGATATTTGGCTTATACTCCTAAGTTTGGGCTTTGGTATCCTAGGGGATCAACTTTTGATTTAATTGGTTATTCGGATGCCGATTGGGCGGGGTGCAAAATCAATAGAACGAGCACATCGGGGACTTGCCAGTTCTTGGGAAGATCCTTGGTGTCTTGGGCTTCAAAGAAGCAAAATTCGGTCGCTCTTTCCACCGCCGAAGCCGAGTACATTGCCGCAGGCCATTGTTGCGCGCAATTGCTTTGGATGAGGCAAACCCTGCGGGACTACGGTTACAAATTAACCAAAGTCCCTTTGCTATGTGATAATGAGAGTGCAATCAAGATGGCGGATAATCCCGTCGAGCATAGTCGCACTAAACACATAGCCATTCGGTATCATTTTCTTAGGGATCACCAACAAAAGGGAGATATCGAGATTTCATACATTAATACTAAAGATCAATTAGCCGATATCTTTACCAAGCCTCTTGATGAACAATCTTTTAACAAACTTAGGCATGAGCTCAATATTCTTGATTCTAGGAACTTCTTTTGTTAAATTGCACACATTGCTCTTCTATATACCTTTGATCATGTCTCTTTCATATGCTATGACTAATGTGTTTTTCAAGTCTATTTCAAACCAAGTCATAGGTGTATTGAAAGGGGATTGGAGTCTTCGGCGAAGACAAAGGCTTCCACTCCGTAACTCATCCTTCGCCATCGCTCCAAGAGACTCTCCATCTTTGGGGGAGAGAGCAAAAGGACTTCGTCTTTGGTATAATCTTAACTCATTTATTTATGACCAAAGGGGAAGATAGCACTTCGAGGGCTCTAATGATTCCGTTTTTGGCGATTCATGCCAAAGGGGGAGAAAGTATGAGCCCAAAGCAAAAGGACCGCACCACCACCAATTTCAAAAACTTCGTGTTTCCAAGAATATTATCAATTAGTATCCTATTGTGTTCAAAAGGGGGAGAAAGTAGTAATTCAAAAATGATATATCAAAACCCTCTTGAACACTAAGAGGAGGATCTCATTTAGGGGGAGTTTTGTTTAGTCAAAGGAAAAGCATTTGAAACAGGGGGAGAAAATTTCAAATCTTGAAAATGCTTCTCAAAATCTTATTCATTTGCCTTTGACTAGTTGCAAAAGAACTTTGAAAAGGATTTACAAAAGAGTTTGCAAAAACAAAACATGTGGTGCAAGCGTGGTCCAAAATGTTAAATAAGAAAGAAACGATCCATGCATATCTTGTAAGTATTTAGGTTGGCTCAATTCCAAGCAACCTTTACACTTACATTATGCAAACTAGTTCAGTTATGCACCTCTATATTTGCTTTGGTTTGTGTTGGCATCAATCACCAAAAATGGGGAGATTGAAAGGGAATTAGGCTTACACCTAGTGCCTAATTAATTTTGGTGGTTGAATTGCCCAACACAAATAATTGGACTAACTAGTTTGCTCAAGTGTATAGATTATACAGGTGTAAAAGGTTCACACTCAGCCGATAAAAAGATCAAGTTTTGGATTCAACAAAGGAGCAAAGAGTCAACCGAAGGCACCTCTGGTCTGGAGGCACCGAACTGTCCGGTGTACACCGGACTGTCCGGTGCACCACCGGACAGTGTCCGGTGCACCACCGGACAGTGTCCGGTGCACCAGAGGACTCCAACTCGAACTCGCTACCTTCGGGAATTTCTCAGGCCGGCGCGCTATAATTCACCGGACTGTCCGGTGTACACCGGACAGTGTCCGGTGCTCCAAGGAAGCGCGGCCTCCGGAACTCGCCAGCCTCGGGAACGCGCAGCAGCCGCTCCACTATAATTCACCGGACATGTCCGGTGTGCACCGGACTGTCCGGTGCATCCTCGGAGCAACGACTATTTCGACGCCAGCGGCTACCTGCGGTGCATTTAATGCGCGCGCAGCGCGCGCAGCGCGCGCAGAAGGCAGGCACGCCCATACTGGCGCACCCTACAATGAACAGGAGATGTCCGGTGTGCACCGGACATCCAGGCGGGCCCACAAGTCAGGAGCTCCAACGGTCAGAATCCAACGACAGTGATGACGTGGCGGGGGCACCGGACATGTCCGGTGTGCACCGGACTGTCCGGTGCGCCATCGAACAGACAGCCTCCACCAACGGTCAAGTTTGGTGGTTGGGGCTATAAATACCCCAACCACCCCCACATTCATTGCATCCAAGTTTTCCACTTCTCAACCACTTACAAGAGCTAGGCATTCAATTCTAGACACACCAAAGAGATCAAATCCTCTCCAATTCCACAAAAGGCTTTAGTGATTAGCGAGAGAGATTTGTCGTGTTCTTTTGAGCTCTTACACTTGGATTGCTTCTTTTCTTTCTCACTTGCTCTTGTGATCAACACTCAATTGTAATCAAGTCAAGAGGCACCAATTGTGTGGTGGCCCTTGCGGGGAAGTTTTATTCCCGGCTTTGATTTGAGAAAAGAAGCTCACTCGGTCCGAGGGATCGTTTGAGAGATGGAAGGGTTGAAAGAGACCCGGCCTTTGTGGCCTCCTCAACGGGGAGTAGGTTTGAGAGAACCGAACCTCGGTAAAACAAATCCGCGTGTCTCACTTCACTATTCGCTTGCGATTTGTTTTGTGCCCTCTCTTGCGGACTTGATTATATTTCTAACGCTAACCCGGCTTGTAGTTGTGATTATTTTTGAGAATTTCAGTTTCGCCCTATTCACCCCCCTCTAGGCGACTTTCACATATTGATACCACTATACCAGCACATGAGTTAGACAATTCTGCAGACTAGGATTAACTGTACAGTTGTATATTACCCAATCTGTTAACATCACCAGCCTATGTGAAGGTAAAGTCAAACAGAACAAGGCAGAAATATCTTTAAAGACATAGTAAGCAAGACATGTGAAGTATGAACAAGGAGAAACTACAGTTGACAGCAAGTGACTGCAAGCTCTAGTACTCACACAAATGCACAGCTGGGAAGGGCAAGTAAATTACCGATTCAATTCCATTCAGTAGTCGACGACACATCCCTTGGTGCCTATACATGCCTCTTGTGCCTATGAATGGCATTTCTGCTAAATCAGTTCCATGAATCCTGAATCATGCAGGGAAAAAATGAAGCATTTTAGAAATGAAACTATGTTAGGATTCATAAATTCACAACAAAAACAAAAAAAAACTCGACCGGGGAAGGAAAGACCGCTCTCCCGGTATTATATTAAGAGACCGAAACATGGTCCCGGCCGAGAAAACCCCCGAACCCTGGCCCCCCATCACTAACGGGCCGATCAACTGCCCACTCGCAACGGCACTGCATTTATATCGAGGTATGCGCCCCTGACTCAATTGAAAAACCAACTGACCAATCCAAACAAACTAGAAAACAATAAACCGACTCACAATAGGAAGCAGCAAACCGACTCCTAAACGAGCTGTTTGAGGATATCTATGTTTCTAAACTTATCTGATTGTCAAATCTTAGCCACCTCCGTTGCTATTTCCTTCTCAGTTTGGTTGTCCTGCCTGGTTGTGCCTTCTCTGGTATTGGCGGCCATAGAAAGAGTCCATAACATTTCCCCCCTCCCCAACTAACAGCTCATCCACAAGCCGTAAATCTGAAAATCTTCGCTTAAATTCTTCCAATTATTTCCATGAGGAATTTATAGCTGGCCTGCCTACCCAATGCACCAAAACTTAGCGCACTCCACGATTCAGTTGAGCTTTAATCACTTTTTCAGGGCCAGGGATGACACGCCCATGTAATATCTCAGGTAAAAAAACTGAATACCTTAGAAGCCTCTCCAACACCACATGGAAAACATCATGAATGTGAGCCTTTGAGGGAAGTTGCAATCGTCTTAGGGTTAGGATGAAGGAGGAAAGCAGGGATCAAGGAGGTGTGCGGTACTGTCCACGCATGAACAGTACCCATGGATGAACAATACGTGCTTTTAGGGGAAGCTTGGCAATATAATTGCCTGCTTGAATCTTTATTCGTGATCTAAGGGTCGTTATATAGTCCGTATACAACTCACATGTATCCATCTAGGACTCTTAACTTAACAACCCAATCTATATGTATCCATGTAGGACTCTAACTTAACAAACCAATCTGCAATATTTTAGAAAACTAGTCTACAAAAGCAACGAAACTTAGCCATGATGCGTTTATGCTGCCAGGCATATTGGATACCGACCATAACACTTGGCATAGTGCTAGAATTTTCTCAGAGATGGATTTCATTTGAAGTCCTAAGAAGCTTTAAACACACAATTAGAAAAATGTCCAACCAACTTGACTAGAAACCAAATCAAACAATAACTCTGACTTGCAAGGTTTTACAGAAACTCGTGTCAAACCCTGTTACAGTATTTGTTTCATTGCCCACTGCTACTAAGCCCCTGTCCACAACAAGTAGTTTCCAACAAACACTGAGATTCCTTGCAACCAAGGAGTGAATCTGAAATTAGTATAACAAAATATAACACCATATGAACATACAAATGTACCTTACAGATGCTGCAGCTATTACTTCATCACCCCGTTCCAGGATAAATGCATAGAAACCACTGAAGTCTAAACGACTGAAATCAGAACTGCAATATTGAGATTTAAAAAAATCAAGAAAACTTGCGTGATGAACAATCAAGTGGAATCCAAAGAATACAAAGACAGAAATAACAGCTCTAGAGATGTTACAGCTAACTCCCTAGGTACTTCCAAATTCCTAGACATGCTCTTGTAAACTTAAAAGAAAAGTGAAGGGTAAGGAAACAAAATTCCTAGATCCAAGATTTATTGGTCTGTTGCAATTGCAGCTAATTCAGGAAAACCATTTATCTTGATCTTCTATGGAATTATAACCACAATGAATCAAGAGATGGAAGGCATACTTACCCACAATTATATGCAACATTGTGAATCATATTAATTCCACTTCTATCGTCAATGTGTGGCTGAAAGCACTCATCCAGAACTGTGAAAGCAAGGGCTGTCTTGGAGTTGCACTGTGCCAACTTTTCTTTATTTTTATTGGGCATGGCCTGATCATTAGCAAAACAGTGAACCAGACTCCATGAAAATCCAGCCTCCATATGATTCTTTATCCCAAGAAGCTTGTTTAATCGTTTATAAATCTGTGTTATTTCAAAGAATAGAAGAACCTTAGTGTCCCTGTTTATAAAAAGAACATAGATATACAAGGAAAAAACAGCAGATACAATACATTTCTAAAGACAATTGACAATGATTAACTCAGATGTGTAAGGAAATGTGAAAATTCGTGGGCTAATAGAATGCTAAGGCAAATTGTATTAACATGGTAAATACTTTTTGCATGTTGCTTCAGCTGCAATTTTGCTGGAGATTTATCGGTAATGCCTTTTAATAGAACCCCTGAATGATATGATTCAAGTTAGCCATGCTGCTCAGAAGCATGATCATCCAGGATGAACATTATAATATAATAATATATGGTATAGTCTGCTACCCAAGAAACTCTAAAATACTGAAGCAAAACTCGGTACCTTTCTACATCCTGGACTGCAAAAGCAATCAATAGAGGTACCAGGCATGGTACAACCAGAGTCTGTCCCGGTTCCAGATGAACAAGTTTGGTGATCTGCAAAGTGCAAAATTACTGTGTAAGGAAATGTACAGATGCACATAGAGAGAAAGATGCACAGAGTAGAAAGTCTTACATTTCCTTGAACATTGCAAACAAGAAAGTAATAACTCAGGAGAAGATGATGGCTTTTCTTGGGGAAAACCACAGAACCTACATAAACAGCTGCGACAATACCAATCGCCAGAGGGAAGCTGCAGAGGCAATTGTTATAAATAAATTAAATAAACATAAATGCATCCAACGACAGAATAGACAATCTAGGGGTGCATCCCCCGACCCACCCCCAACAGACCTATTTGAAACAAACAAAAGTGTTGTAGCACATATATATATCTGTATGCATACCTTAATTCCCAAACAGTCCAAATGAAAAGTGGAAGCACAGTGATCACAGCACACCAAATCGCCACCATCCCCACAAATAGCACAAGTATCATCATGTTCATCGTCGCCTTTATCTATCTTGTAAAATCCCTTATTTTCACTTTGTGTGTGCTTCTCCCATGCATCAAGTAAGCATTGCAACAAAGATACCTTACCACCTTCCAGAAAGATGTTTGCATAGGGCTTCTTCTCTTTTGAACCAGCATGAAGTTCAAACTTCGCTATTGTGAGAATCTTGGAACAGCACCCACAGAAAATACCCTCCCTGGTAATTTTACCTGCCAACATTTCCCTGGTTCTATTGCTGTTCATGTATTTGACATGCATGTCTTCAGAAATAACCCCCAGATCTATCATCCATGAACATAATGTACGCTTCCATTCATATGGAATATAGCCATCCATGTTATCTTCAGTATCATGGGTACTCCCACGGACAAGAAGCCCACATCTCCGATCTTTAATTTTTACCCTATCCTCCTTGTTCTGATGCTTGTTTCTAAAATCTCTATTAGCAAGGATATCTTTAGAGCTTCTGTTTCTGCTAACCCCAGGTTTCTTTTCAGCACCACAAATTTCCTTATTAGTCCTTCTCTTTACTATATTCTTTTTTAGCAATGCTAGATCATCCTTCGATATAGCATCTGAAGCACCTGGTTTAGTATTATTAAGTTTAGATGAGCGACCCATATTTTGAAACTGTTCTTGGAAAACTGCATAAGCCTTAGTGATTGACCAATAGCCAGTCCCGGTAGGAGAAACATAGACTGAGTCTTCATAATCTTTGTTTTTCCTCTGCCTTAGGTCAATTTTCCACCCATTATCTAAAAGCACATGTTTTATCTTGTTCCTGAGATCCTGCTTATGTTTGTTGAGGGGTCCTCCTCTTGGCTTCTTTTCAAGCTTGTTGAGCACAGGGCCAGATGTGGCTTGCTGATCAACAGCTTTCAGTTGTGCCTTCTTTGACAAACTCTCTGATGACCCTTTATGCTCAAGCAATCTTTTTTTCAGATTCTTCTGTTCACTTGATTTAGTGCTATCATCTTTCAAGCTCAGAGAATAGTTCTTCAGTTGTTGCTTTGAATTTTGTTGTTTCATTCTCTGGCCCAAAGAAACTCCCACTACGCTTGGATCACTTTTCCTCAGCGCAACGGGAGAGAGTAGCTTTCCCAGAACTCTCTTCTCACCATTTGCATCATGCTTCTGAAATTCTGCAGGGGCGCCACTTTTCTCTTCATATCCTTTATATCTCCCTTTGGTTTCTCCATCTGCCTTACTGTTCTTTTGCTGAAACTTCCCAGCAACAGTTTCCATGTCCACAGTACAGTTCTTCATTGGCAACTTATGGCCACCAAACTCTGCATCCAAGTTAGTTGTAATTGCAAGAATCTTGCCATCACTGGTCTCCTTATCAACCACCTTAGTTTTCTTCATTGGCATCTTGTCATCCCCAGTTTCCTCATCCACCTTAACCTTCTTGGACAGAAGCTTGCATTCATTACTCTCCATCACAGCACCATTGTTCTTCGGCAGGAGCTTTAAAACACCTCGCTTTGTTGGAATCCTGCCATTACCAGTCTCCTCATCCACCTCAGTTTGCCTTGACAGAATCTTACCATCACCAGTATCCCTGGTCACCTTATCATTCTTTGGCAATATCCTTAAAACACCCCTTTTCCCTTGCAACCTTAAAACCTCCTGTTGGCCAGAATCGATTGCTTTGCCCTGATCAGTCTTCAATGGTGTCCTTCTTTCATGTTTCTGCAGCTCTGCCTGTCTCTTGTCACCCAAACTTGATACCTGCTCCTTCATCTTTGAAGCACTGCTTGCTTTCATACTCACCCCACCTTTGTCATCCAGAACACGCCCTCCCCTTACTTCTGGCCTCTCAAACCGCCATGCTGGGAGCCCCCGAGGCAGCATTTTTCCACCAGTCCCACACTTAGATGCGCCTCCACTGCATCCATTGCCATCACCATGGACAGTCTCAACTCTGATCCTCTTGACAGCAGGCTGCGAACTACTGCTCTCCAGCTGAACTCCCGTTTTCTTGTCTGAACCATCTACATCACTGGACTTAACCCCTGGAAGCTTCTCAGGACTAGAAGTCACAGGTTTCTCCTCCGACCGATCGCCACTGCCTTGGCTGCTGACACCAGCATTGCCCAACGACGCGGCACCACTAGCATTCTGCCGCGTGGAGATGCAGAACTCGTCGGCCTCGGAATCGCTGGACTCCATCACCAGTTGCCTCTTCCGCGGCTTACTCGCCGCCACGGCCTCCGAGCCGCGGCCTTCACGGTCCGAACCCATCGAAAGCCTCGCAAAACCGATTCTTAGAAGAGCTCAAACCTCCCGCTCCAAAACCAATGCCGGGCGACCCTGGATCAAGAGCGACGATAGAAAAAGGAAACTCACTTCTCAGCACCCAAGCAATATAAATCCAAACCTTAACCCAAAAAAACGCGAGATAAGAACGCCAAGGTAAACGGAAGAAACAAAATCCGCGACGGCGCGGACAACGACCGCCCGGGAGGCCGTTCCGGGTCGGAATTCCGCGCCGTGGGACGAGTCGGGGATCACCTGGATTGCGGGAGCGCGACGGAGGTGGCGGAAGGGTCGTGTTGCGGGCTTGCGGCGCTGGAGGGTAGGGTTTCGGGGATCGCGGGGGATTTGGGGAGGACCTGCTAGAGGCCGACGGGAACGGGATTGGTTTGGCCTGCTGCTTCTCGTGTTCGTCGTCCGGGGGCGGGTCTACGGATTAAAACGGGAGACGGGTAAGGGGCTATTTGACAGATGATATTTGTAGTATCCATACCCTTATATCTATACCCCTATATAACTCATCAGTTTTAAATTTTGCAAAACTCACTAGTCCCACACCCATAATCTTCCCTAAATCCACCAAATCAATTGTGCACACATAACACACCCTCAAAACCAACGACTCAGATCGCTATATAATTCTTTTTTCTCTTACTCACTTAAATATAATGATCAATGTTTCCTTTCTCATCTCTCCAACATAGGGATAGCAATTCTGCCCGATGGACATGGTTACGGGTAAGAAATCTCGCCCACGGATAAGGATACGGGCAACACTTCTCACCCACGGGTGACGGATATAAAATTTTGCCCGTTGGTATTACTCGTTACCTACTTAATTTACTAGCCTATCAAAATATCCCCATGCCACAGGCCCACAGGCCACAACACAGTCGATCATGTTTGTGGACTTATGTTTGAGACTTATGTTTGTGGATGATCGATCATGTTTGTGGACTTTGAAGTTTGAACTATGTTCTTTGCCATTATATTATGTCTGTTAAGTTGTTGATGTTCTTGGTGAAATGAACATGACCACATACTCGTATGGTATTTTCTGGCGGGTAACGGGTTGCCCGATATCCGCGGATATCCTGCGAGTACGGGTACGGGTCGAAAATTTTACCCGCAAGCTCTCGCGGGCATGGATAAGCACTAGAGGCGTGGATATGTTGGCGGGCGGATAAATGGCTTACCCGCATTTTATCTGACCCGCTGTCATCCCTACTCCAACGTACAGTAATCCCTTACCTCCTTCCACACGACCCCATCGTCCCCTCTCCTTACTCGCACCGTGCCTAGCCCCTCACTCATGTCGCCACCATGGGACCCTCTCCCTCAACTCCACTTTCCGAGACCGTAGTGTTAGTACATGCAATATTTACTAGTACGGATATGCACAAGTACAACTCTATTTAATATTGGTCTTTGAGAAGTTTTTAAAGATTAATTAAAAATATATTAGATGGGCTCTTCTCAAAGAGCATGTCTCTAGGACACTCTATACATTGGCACGCCAAAACGTAAACACTGTGGCCACGCTCCAAGTAAGTAATTCTGGAGCAATTATGTTTTAATCTATTTTGATTTCTGTTATTTTCATATCCAATCTGTGCTCTCGTTACAATTTTTATATGGCCATTATACGGCCCCCACACATCTACTATTCCTGGTGCACTACACCCCAACTAGGACCAACCAATGCAAACGAACACAACTGAACGTTCTACTAATTTCCCGCCCCGGCAACACTATTTGTTCCACATCGCCACTGCCACCGGTTCTAATACCTCCCCGCTTCGCAAAACTCACTTGCCCCGAGTGAGAGCCTCCAGAACCAGTGCCTTCACCATGTAACAGTCTTCCCATGTTGTCGAATACACCAGAAGCGTCGACCAATGAATCATCACTTGAAATCGCTTGATTGCCTCTATGGACGAGTCGACGACGATCAAGGATTTCTTCAGGAAGGACTTCTGTCAGTGAGAGATCGGCCAACCTCGGCAGTTTGATGAAGACAGGTGTATAATTCGGATGAAATGGAGTCAACTATAAAACATGGAACACTAGATGCATCTAAGGACCATCTGTGAGAGCCTCCAGAACCAGTGCCTTCACCATGTAACAGTCTTCCCATGTTGTCGAATACACCAGAAGTGTCGACCAATGAATCATCACTTGAAATCGCTTGATTGCCTCGACGGACGAGTCGACGACGATCAAGGATTTCTTCAGGAAGGACTTCTGTCAGTGAGAGATCGGCCAACCTCGGCAGTTTGATGAAGACAGGTGTATAATTCGGATGAAATAGAGTCAACTATGAAACATGGAACACTAGATGCATCTAAGGACCATCTGACTGTCGGTAAGCCACAGCGCCAATACGCGTGATGAGGATTTTGAGAGGGCCAAAGAACTTAAAAGCAAGCATTGTCTCATGGATGCTTCATTGCTGTCAAAAATATTTTTGTTTCTCACTTTCCACAGTTCCCAGAAATGCAATGAGGTAGATCTCCCGAAATAAGCAAGATGGAGAGTTACTACAAGCCTACACCATCCGTTGGTGAATAGGGAGTGAAACGTCCCAACTGATGTTAAGTATTGTCAGGTACCGTAATTAGGGGTACCCCCAACACTCGTAAACACGGCTGATAACCACTATCAGCACAAGCTGTAGAGACTGATGGACACGATTCAGGTCAAGGCTTCGTCTACTCAAGGGACGCAATCTCGCCTCGCCCGAACCCAGCCTCGAGCGGGAACAGTAGTCCCAGACGAATTCACGCCTCGTCCGAGGACCTCCTCAAGCAACGGGCGCACCCTCGACTCGCCCGAAGCCCAGCTCGGGCAAGCTTCGTTGTGAAGCAACCTTGGTCAAATCGCCTCACCAACCGACCGTATCGCAGGCGCATTCAATGCGATGATCGTCTGACGCCTTATCCTGACACACGTGCCTCAGTCGGCAAGGTCGAAGTGACCGCAGTCACTTCGCCCTTCCACTGACCGACCTGACAGGATAACAGCGCCGCCCGCCCCGCTCCGAATGTTGTGCCACCCACCAGGGTGAGGTTGACAACAGCCAAGTTCAGCCTCACGCGCAATAGGAAGCTCCGCCTCGCCTGACCTTGGGCCTCGGCCTCAGGAGGATGTCTCCGCCTCGCCCGACCCCAGGGCTCGGCCCCCGCCTCGGCCTCGGAAGGTGGTCTCCGCCTCGCCCGACCCCAGGGCTTGGCCTCAACCTCGACCTCGGGAGGAATCGCGTCCTCGCCCGACCCCGGGCTCGGCCTCAGGAGGAATCTCCGCCTCGTCCGACCTTGGGCTCGGACCAATCGCGCCACAGGGGATACATCATTACCCTACCCCTAGCTAGCTCAGGCTACGGGGGAACAAGATCGGCGTCCCATCCAGGCTCGCCCCGGTAACAAGTAATGATGGCTCACCGCGTGCGTCCATGACGACGGTGGTTCTCAGCCCCCTACGGAAGCAAGGATACGTCAGCAAGATCCCAGCAGCCCCGACAGCTGTGCTTCTACAGGGCTCAAGCGCTCCTCCGACAGCCACGATACCGCGTACACAGGAGTCTAGCACCTCTCCGACAGCCACATTGGCATGTACACAGGGCTCAGGCACCTCTCTGCCGGACACGTTAGCGCATAACTACACCCCCATTGTACACCTGGACCCTCTCCTTGCATCTATAAAAGGGAGGTCCAGGGCCTTCATGCGGGAGGGTCGCGTGGGAGAACGGGCTGACGAACAGGCTCACTCTCTCCCCTCGCGAACGCTTGTAACCCCTACTACGAGTGCATCCCCCTGGCGCGGGATAACACGAGCCACGTTTTCCCCCTTGTGTTCCATCTCGCGCCAACCCATCTGGGCTGGGACATGCAGCGACAATTTTACTCGTCGGTCCAGGGACCCCCCGAGGTCGAAACGCCGATAGTTGGTGCGCCAGGTAGGGGCCTGTTGCGTGTTAACGGACAACTTCCCGTTGAGTTCCAGATGGGTAGCCTCCAGCGACCTCTTCAGCCCGGGACGCTGCTCCGCTTCGGGAGCCTCGAGTTCATGTCCCTCGACGGCAGCTACGACATGGTACTCCTTCCCCCGCAGCGCGACAGCGACAACGACGACCGACAGCTCGCCTGGCGGCGGCGAACTCGACGACGTCTTCCCCCCGTGGCGGAAGAGCAGCATCCGGGTTTGTCCCGCCACCCTCCTCGCCGCAGGAGGAGGAGACGGGGCAATCGTGGCCAGGCAGGAGGCGGCATCTCGTCGGTTGTCGAGCGAGTCGACGACGTCGGCACCCTAGCGGGGGACACGTCGGGTGTTGTCCTCGCGCCTGAGACAACGACGAGTGTCGTTTCCCCGCAACATGCCAACCCCAAGCGGACAGATGACGCCAGCACTCTCGCGGAGGACTTGTTGGGCGTTAGCCTCGTACCTGAGATAACGATGCAGTCCGTCCCCGACGCGACCTCGTCACCATCCATCGATCGAGAGGTACCGTCCGTTTTCCACCCTGTGCCTTTTAGATTCAGCTTCGATCCACCAAGCGACCCCGCTTCGGTGAGCGCTTTCGTAAAGGCATATCCTAATCTTCCGGGGTACCATATGTGGTCATCTTGGGACCGACTGACGGCCGTCTCAACCTACAGGCCCCCGGGTTCCGAGGAAGAAGACGAGCCCAACTCTGGTTGGGATTTCTCTAGGCTCGATAATCCCAGTGCCATGCGAGACTTCATGACCGCATGTGACTACTGCCTCTCCGATTGCTCCGATGATGGCCACAACCTTGACGACGAGGGTTGTGGCCCAAGTCGCGAATGTTTCCACGTCGATCTAGAGGGCCACGACGAAGGCAACCACCTCGGTATGCCAGAGGATGATGATCCCACTGGGCATGCGCCTCGCATTGACATCCTGCGGGTGCTAGCTGTGGTCCCAGTCCCTGCGGGGGGTCAGGACACACAGCTCGAGCAAATCCGCGAGATGCAGGCCAAGCTCGACGAGGAAGCAGGGAACTTGTGCAGCTCCGGCAAAACATCGAGCAGGAGTGGGCAGGCCGAGCACTCGCCGGAGAAGCGTGTCATCAGGCCCGGGACGTCCAGCGCCGTATCGTTGACGATGCCAGGGCAAGACTGCCCCCAGCCTCCAGCGGGGTCGGCCAGAATCTGGCTGCAGCGGCAATGCTGCTCCGAGCAATGCCGGAGCCATCCACCACCGAGGGGCGGCGTATCCAGGGAGAACTCAAGAATCTCCTGGAGGATGCCGCGGTCCGACGGGTCGAGAGATCTGCCTCCTGAAGGCAAGAGTGCCCCCCGGAGCATCGCGCAGCGACTTCCCGACTCATGCGGGAGGCCTCGGTCCACACCAGGCGCACGCGGGACGCGACGTCTGCAGCCCCGGGTCGCCTCGGCAACGAGCACCACCGCCGTTATTGTCAAGCCCGCCTCGACGAGAAGGTGCGCCAAGGCTACCACCCTAGGCGTGGGGGACGCTACGACAGCGAGGAGGATCGGAGCCCCTCGCCCGAACCACCAGGTCCGCAAGCCTTCAGCCGGGCCATACGACGGGCGCCGTTCCCAGCTCGGTTCTGGGCCCCGACTACCATCACCAAGTACTCGGGGGAAACAAGGCCGGAGTTGTGGCTTGCGGACTACCGGCTGGCCTGCCAGCTGGGAGGGACGGACGATGACAACCTCATCATCTGCAACCTCATCATCAGTGAAGTGCTATTCGAGACAAAGATCCGCTACCCGCAAATTCAGAAGCTATTGTACGTAGTAATTCTGACGCGGCGAAAGTTGCGACACTACTTCGAGTCTCATCCGGTGATTGTGGTGTCATCCTTCCCCCTGGGGGAGATCATCCAGTGTCGAGAGGCCTCGGGTAGGATAGCAAAGTGGGCGGTGGAGATCATGGGCGAGACAATCTCGTTCGCTCCTCGGAAGGCCATCAAGTCCCAAGTCTTGGCGGACTTCGTGGCTGAATGGGTCGACACCCAATTGCCAATGGCTCCGATCCAACCGGAACTCTGGACCACGTACTTCGATGGGTCGCTGATGAAAACAGGAGCCGGCGCGGGCCTGCTCTTCATCTCACCCCTCGGGAAACATCTCCGCTACGTGCTGCGCCTCCATTTCCCGGCGTCAAACAACGTGGCCGAGTACGAGGCTCTGGTTAATGGGTTGCGCATCGCCATCGAGCTAGGGGTTCGGTGCCTCGACGCTCGTGGCGACTCGCAACTTGTCATTGACCAAGTCATGAAGAACTCCCACTGTCGCGACCGAAAGATGGAGGCCTACTGCGACAAAGTTCGGCGCCTGGAAGACAAGTTCTACGGGCTCGAGCTCAACCACATCGCTCGACGGTACAACGAGACTGCGGATGAGCTAGTTAAAATAGCCTCGGGGCAGACAACGGTTCCCCCGGACGTCTTCTCCAGAGACATACATCAACCCTCCATCAAGACCGACGACACGCCCGAGCCCGAGGTATCCTCGGCCGCCGAGGGTGAGGCACTGCGCGTCGAGGGAGAGCGGAATGGGGTCACGCCTAATCGGAACTGGCAGACCACGTACCTGCAATATCTCCACCGAGGAGAGCTACCCCTCGACAAGGCCGAAGCTCGGCAACTGGCGCGGCGCGCCAAGTCGTTCGTCTTACTGGGTGATGAAAAGGAGCTCTACCACCGCAGCCCCTCAGGCATTCTCCAACGATGCATATCTGTCGCCGAAGGACATGAGCTATTGCAAGAAATACACTCGGAGGCTTGCGGTCACCATGCAACACCTCGAGCTCTCGTTGGGAACACTTTCCGACAAGGCTTCTACTGGCCGACCGCGGTGGCCGATGCCACTAGGATTGTACGCTCTTGCCAAGGGTGTCAATTCTATGCGAGACAGACGAACCTGCCCGCTCAGGCCCTGCAGACAATACCCATCACCTGGTCGTTTGCTGTGTGGGGTCTGGACCTCGTTGGTGTCTTGCAGAAGGCACCCGGGGGCTTCTCGCACCTGCTGATCGCCATCGACAAATTCTCCAAGTGGATCGAGGTTCGACCCCTAACCAGCATCAGGTCCGAGCAGGCGGTGGCGTTCTTCACCAACATCATCCATCGCTTTGGGGTCCCGAACTCCATCATCACCGACAATGGCACCCAGTTCACTAGGAAGAAGTTCCTGGACTTCTGCGAGGACCACCACATCCGTGTGGACTGGGCCGCCGTAGCTCACCCCATGACGAATGGGCAGGTGGAGCGTGCCAACGGTATGATTCTGTAGGGACTTAAACCGAGGATCTACAACGACCTCAACAAGTTCGGCAAGCGATGGATGAAAGAGCTACCCTCGGTGGTCTGGAGTCTGAGGACGACACCAAGCCGAGCCACGGGTTTCTCGCCGTTCTTTCTAGTCTATGGGGCCTAGACTATCTTACCCACAGACTTAGAATACGGTTCCCCGAGGACAAAGGCGTACGACGACCGAAGCAACCAGACCAGTCGAGAAGACTCACTAGACCAGCTGGAAGAGGCTCGGGACGTGGCCTTACTACACTCGGCGCGGTATCAGCAGTCTCTGCGACGCTACCACGCCCGAGGGGTTCGGCCCCGAGGCTTCCAGGTGGGAGACTTGGTACTTCGACTGAGGCAGGACGCCCGAGGGCGCCACAAGCTTACTCCTCCCTGGGAAGGGCCGTTCATCATCGCTAAGATTTTGAAGCCCAGAACATACAAGCTGGCCAACGATCAAGGCGAGGTCTACAGCAACGCTTGGAACATCCAACAGCTACGTCGCTTTTACCCTTAAGATGTTTCAAGTCGTTCATATACATCGCTCTCTTTACATACATAAATAAAGTCTAACCGTCAAGGAAGGGTCAGCCTTGCCTCGGCAAAGCCCGACCCTCCCTCGGGGGCTAGAAGGGGGGAACCCCCTCTGCGTCAAAATTTTTCTCGGAAAAAGTCTTTTGCCAGAACGTCTTTCGCGCTTTTTGACTGCTTCGATAGCGGGGTCCTGAAAACGAGGGGAGTACATGTAAGCGGCAAGGCTAACCGAGCCGAGGGACTCCTACGCCTCCGGGATACGGATACCCCACTCATCACCTTCCGTGATAAGTAACTCACGCTCGGATAAGCGATTCTGCTGCCGAACAAGTCCTAACGCTCGAAAAACTTTTCTGCCAAAACGACTTTCGTGCCTTCTCGACTATATCGGTAACAGAATCCTACGAACGAGTAAGAGTGCGTGTAAGCGGCAAGGCCGACCGAGCCGAGGGACTCCTACACCTCTGGGATACTGATACCTCACTCATCACCTTCCGCGAAAAGTAACTCTCGCTCGGATAAGCGATTCTGCTACCGACGAACAAGTCCTGATACTTGAAACAAGAGGAAAGAAAACGCAACTTTATAATACGACAATGAGATGTTTAGGCCTCGGCGGCCGCAAAAAACATACGCATACTACAGACAAACTGTTCCTGCAGGTTCAGACATCGACAGAGGAAGCAGCAAACCCTCGGCGTCGTTTCCACCTTCGGCGGAATCTAGCCCGGCCTCGGACGGCGACACGGGCGGAAGGATCTCCACCTCGAAGGAGGACGCTAGCACCGCACTTGGGCCATCGCAGCCAGGGCCTCCGCCAGGGCCTCGGCCTGAGCAGACACCTCGGTTTGCCACTCCGTAGCCTCAGCCAGTTGTCCCCCGAGGACCTCAGCTTGGCTCACGGCCTCAGCAGCGTGACTCCGAGGTTGGTCCCGCTCACGGACGACCTGGCCAAGCTCCAGCCGCCACCGCTGCACCTCCTCGGCCAGGGAAGCCACGTGCTCCTGGGCCGACGAAACCTCTTTTTGAGCCAACTCCGCCTCTGTCCATGCCGACACCGCTGCCTCCGGCTCCAGCTCATCGCAGAGCGGCCGAAGGTTCTAAAACTGAGCAAGAGAGGCCTTGAGTGGCAAGGCCGACCGAGCCGAGGGACTCCTACGCCTCCGGGATACGGATACCTCACTCGTCACCTTCCGCGTAGGGCAACTCACACTCGGTTAAACGGTTCAGCTAGCCGACAGGCGAGTCCTAGTGCTCGAAATGAGGAAGAAACACGGTATTACGCTCAAATACCCAGATGTTCAGGCCTTGACAGCCACAATGAACATACACCCACACTTAGGGTGCCATTACAAACGGAACTCCGGTTCCACTCCCGCGGGTATGAACTACCTCCACACCAGAGGGCCTGCGGGACAACAAACTCCAGGTGGCTCGCCGCTGACCACTACACCAGCAGCGACAATGACCTCCGCTTCGGGCGGCTAAACAGCAGCAGCGATGACCTCAAGGCAGACGCTGCTGTGACAAGGCCCTCGCCCACGTCCCCACTCGAGGGGCGAGGACAAGCTATCAAAGCCAAAGAGCCGGAGGTCTGTCCGCGGGTGGCACCGACGGTCTCGTCGGCGGAGAAACCTCCTCTGGCGACCACCACCTCAGCACCAATGACAGTGGCCACCTGCGCGTTGGCGCTACGCCAACGAATGGCGGCCGCCTCAGCCTGCACCGGCAGATCCCCACTCAAGTCCTCGCGGATGGGCAGGCACCGACCTCCGCGTGGAGGCCTCGTGCCGGAGTGACGACAAGACAATCCAAGAACACGAACACCACCCTAGCGGCGTGCGACGTCTTGGACGATCCCCCGGTGCGCACGGCGCAACGACCGCCTGTGCGGTGGACGGACAGCCACGCCCGGATCAAGCGGTAGGAGGCAGCGTCGGAGGCCGCGATAGAGCCAGCTGAGCCAGTGAGCCAGGCACGCTGGAGCTGACGACGCTTGCGGCCGACCGACCCCGTGTTGTCGAAGTTCGCCCCCTCCGCAAGGCCGGTGAGCGCCCTCTCCCCTGAATGCTGAAGGAAGAGGCGGCCCGCCGGCCCATGTGGGAGGTAGAACCCCGGCTCAGCTCGCCCCCCGCCACAGCAAGGATGATGAAGATCCTTGAAGCTGAGGGCGGGGTAGAGGCCGCAGCCCGGCTTGCTTCTCCCTACCATCGAACTGGTGGTCATCATCCTGGATGACCATTGGTGAGGGAATGCAGCCGGGCTGCATGATGAAAATCCGAGAAGTCGAGCAATGGCTGAAAGGTGCCAACCCCCGCAAGGTCGTGCTCCTCCAACAGTAGCAAGACGAAGGCAACGCGGGCGCTCCCCATCCGGGGGCTTGGAAGGTGGAAGGGCACGATGCATGAGGGGAGTGCGAAGGCATGGCTACCGCCCGGGGGATCGATCCCTTTTTAAAGGCGGCTCTCCCCACTCGCGTCCTCAAGCGTCGCGGGCAAAGTCTTCACCGACGTGCTCCAGGATCCTCCCCCTACGACACGGGGGCTGGGTCCCACACGTCATGCAAGCTGACCCGAAACGGAAGAAGCCAAACTGCCGCACGCAGAGCATGTAACCGCCCCGCGGTTACAAGCACTCCTCCATCCTCGCCGAATCCAGTGGTCGAAAGGGTGGACCGTCATGCAGGTGGCGTGCAACCGCATCACGAGGGCGCACCCCTTCGGCTTCATCGCATCCAGCATGGAGGCCCAGGCCCACATGTCATGTAACCGGCGCGCCGGTTACTACGTGCAAGAAACCACACTGCCACTTGCGCCAATGTCGCGTCTCCTCAACTGCGGAACCGGTGCCACGACTCGAGGCAACCCCGCTCATGGCCCATCAGTGTCAATCGAGCACATCGATCACGGGTTAGTCAGCCGCGGGAGGAGGCGCGACGGTTGATATGGCCAAAAGTGGACCGATAGTAATGGCGGCAGCAGGCGAGCCAAAGCAGCGGTCAAATCGCCTGCAGGCTCACGTCCCTTCCTGGAGCAGCAGGGGAGCCCTCTTCCACGGCATGAAGACGACGCGCCCGTGTCCCGTTCCTCGAACGACTCGCGCACGCGGCCGCCCCGCGAATCGCCCGTCCCGTCGCATTAACTCCTCGGCAGGGCAAGCGACACCTTTGGCAGGCGAAGCGGGCGTCGTTTCACCTCCGCCATGATGACCGCGTCAAAAAAGGTGCGCCACACCATTTAAATTCATATCCTTTTCCTCTTCCCCTTTCTCTTGCTACAGGGACCGGGAAAGGGGATATTTTGAAAGGGATCCTTCTCCACGAAGGAAGCAGGCCCTGAGCCCTCTTACTGATCAGGGGTTCGAAGGCTGGCCCCTCGGAAGGGTTCGACAGCCGCCTCAGAGCACTAGGGCTTTGCGCCCACTACTGATCAGGGGTTCGAAGGCTGGCCCCTCGGAAGGGTTCGACAGCCGCCCCAGAGCACGCAGAGCGAGGGATGACTCTGGGTACGTCCGTTACATGGCCGAGGCTCGGGCTACGCTCCCGAGGTACCCTAGCACATTTCCGAGACCAGCAGGAGCGATTTTGTAACGGAATCCCATCAGAGGGAGGCATCAAGCCCTCGGACCCTATCGAACGGGTCCGGGTCCGGCAAATCACCTGCAGGTACTTTTGGAGCGCGCCTCTGGGCCACTAGCCGACCCTTATCGAACGGGGCACGGGCGTCCACTCGAATCACCCGTTAGCAACTCACTGGAGACACCATGTTCGGCGCCCTCCGAGGGCAACATGGCGCTTTCCCCCCTTCCTCCTTGCGGAAAGGCGACGAAGGGGCGTATGATAAAAGTTGAGACAGTCCTTGATCGTCCTCTCGCTCCGTGCAGAGGCTCGGGGGCTGCTCTCGCAAACCCGGTTACGGCCAAACCATTGACAGCGTCAACAAACCAGCCTAAAAACTCAGAACCTGACCATGCACCCGGGCTACAATCAGGTCGCATGAGGGAACAACTAGACCTGCCGAGGCATCACGAAAGGCATTAAGACCTCAGAGGAGTCAAACCACCCCTCCGAGGCCTTGGGGGCTACACCCGGCGGGTGCGCTCGCGCGCACCCACCTGAACAAAGTGTAACCGACAAAGGCCGGTACCCTCACAAAAAAGTGCGGCAAAGCCTCTAAGCGAGTACCAACACTCCCTTTGAGGCTCGGGGGCTACTGTCGGGTACCATAATTAGGGGTACCCCCAACACTCCTAAACACGGCTGGTAACCACCATCAGCACAAGCTGCAGAGACTGATGGGCACGATTCAGGTCAAGGCTTCGTCTACTCAAGGGACACGATCTCGCCTCGCCTGAGCCCAGCCTTGGGCAGGAACAGTAGTCCCAGACGAATTCACGCCTCGCCCGAGGGCCTCCTCAAGCAACGGGCGCACCCTCGACTCGCCCGAAGCCCAGCTCGGGCAAGCTTCGTTGTGAAGCAACCTTGGCCAAATCGCCTCACCAACCGACCGTATCGCAGGTGCATTCAATGCGAGGATCGCCTGACGCCTTATCCTGACACACATGCCTCAGTCGGCAAGGTCGAAGTGACCGCAGTCACTTTGCCCTTCCACTGACCGACCTGACAGGAAAACAGCGCCGCCCGCCCCGCTCCGACTGCTGTGCCACCCACCAGGGTGATGCTGACAACAGCCAAGTTCAGCCTCACGCACAACAGGAAGCTCTGCCTCGTCCGACCCCAGGGCTCGGCCTCAACCTCGACCTCGGGAGGAATCGCGTCCTCGCCCGACCCCGACCTCGGCCTCAGGAGGAGTCTCTGCCTCGCCCGACCTTGGGCTCGGACCGACCGCGCCACAGGGGATACATCATTACCCTACCCCTAGCTAGCTCAGGCTATGGGGGAACAAGACCGGCGTCCCATCCAGGCTCGCCCCGGTAACAAGTAATAATGGCTCCCCGCGTGCGTCTATGACGACGGTGGTTCTCAGCCCCCTACAGAAGCAAGGAGACGTCAGCAAGATCCCAGCAGCCCCGACAGTTGTGCTTCTACAGGGCTCAAGCGCTCCTCCGACGGCCACGATACCGCGTACACAGGGCTCTAGCACCTCTCCGACAGCCACGTTGGCATGTACACAGGGCTCAGGCACCTCTCTGTTGGACACGTTAGCACATAGCTACACCCCCATTGTACACCTGGACCCTCTCCTTGCATCTATAAAAGGGAGGTCCAGAGCCTTCATGTGGGAGGGTCGCGCGGGAGAACGGGCTGACGAACAGGCTCACTCTCTCTCCCTCGCGAACGCTTGTAACCCCTACTACGAGCGCATCCCCCTGGCGCAGGATAACATGAGCCACGTTTTCCCCCTTGTGTTCCATCTCGTGCCAACCCATCTGGGCTAGGACACGCAGCGACAATTTTACTCGTCGTCCAGGGACCCCCCGGGGTTGAAACGCCGGCAAGTATCATCCATCATCTATGTCATTACCTTAAAACTGACGTACCCCTTACTACCATATGAAGATGCAGTACCCACGCGGCTATCTTTAATCGCGTGGTAAAGAAGCTGTGCGTGGGACCAGACCATGGCTCGCCCCAGCCTCGGTCGACTACTCTAGGCCAGCACAGCACCTGACCCTACCACGTGGACGGCTCTGGGGCCGCCATGTGGCCAAAGAAGATGATATACTCAAGGTATCAACAGTGAGTCCGGATCCCATGGGAAAGTGTCGGACCCCTGTATATACAGACCGGGCCTCCGGGTAAGGTCGAGGACCTCCATGGGCACAAACCGGACCCCTAGGATGGGTTCCGGACCCCTCTGTGTGGGGTCTGGGCCACTCACAGCGAGGTCCCGGGATTCTGGGACAGAGAGTACCCAGGCCTTAATCAAGGCCAGGTGGGGGTCCGGAGCCGACACGTGTCCGGATCTTACCGTATACGCTTCAGCTCCCCGCTCAGGCGAAGCCCCGATGCTGCCACGTGGCATGGTGCACGTGACGTAAGCCAACGGGCGGAGCCTGACGTAAGGCCTCTGGGCTGCGCGGCCTCTGCATTTATTGCGGATAAGGTGCGCCGCCTGTCCATTCCACTGGCAGGTGATGTGCCGCCTCCGCATTTAATAAGACCTGTCCATTCTGTGGGCAGGCGGCGACCAGTCCATTCCGCAGGCGGCGTGCCTGTCTATTCCACTAGCAGGCAGTACGCCCATGCTGCCGCATGCACTACGCTCATCATTACTCGTGCATTACCAAGGAAGCAACCGCAACATATCAATACTGCATGGACTACGGATATCATGGCGCCTGGAGATTGCTCAGGCGTACTCGCAGTAGTTACTCCTATAGTGTATTCCTTCCGTTATGTTCCTGGGCCCACATGTCGGGGCTCAACATCCTTGTATGTATCTCCCTTGAGCTATAAAAGGGAAGGCACACAACGTTACAAGGCAAACTCTAAGATTCACTCAAACTCTCAGACTCATAAGTTCATACAAGCTCTCAAGCTCACAGACTCAATACAACACACAGTGGAGTAGGGTATTACGCTCCGGCGGCCTGAACCACTCTAAACTCTTGTTTCCTCGTGTGTTCTTCCACCTTCCAATAGACAGGCAAAACACTTAGGCCCCTCCTCATCTTAGGATTTAGGGCGGGTGCGTTCCGCCACCCGGTTGGAGAATTTCCTCTCCGACATTTGGCGCGCCAGGTAGGGGGCTTGGCATTAGGTTTTTGCTTGTTTCCTGCTCGACACCATGGTTCAGATCGTCGAGCACCACGACTTCATCCCCGAGGACTTCCCGATGGAGGAAGAAGCTGCGTCCTCCACGCCACGGGCCTCCAGCTGCCCTGCGCCTGGTGCTGATGTTGTGCGCTCTGCGCGGCAGCACACTCCTGCGCAGACATCCAAAGCGTCAAGGGCTGCGCCTGGGGCCTTGTCTGCAGCCAGGGAGTTGCTACGCCACCCTCCTAGCTCCACGGCCTCACCGGGGGCCATGAAGCAGTGGCGAGATGATGTCAACCGTCTGCTCAGCATGGCATTCTGGCTCAGCCAGGCTCAGGCCTCGGTCATCCCGGCGTCAACATGAGGCGTCGGCGTCAGTGCGCTCACCCTCGGTGAGGGCCGCACCGACTGAGGGCGGAGCTCAACCGTAGGCGTGCGGGACATGACGCTCCAGTCTCTCTGGAGAGGCCTGATGACCTGCGGGCAGAACTTAACCGTAGGCGTACGGGCGAGGATGCCTGAGTCTCTCTGGAGAGGGCGCGTGAGCGCCGACAGAACATCGAGGGTCGCAACCTCGACTACGACTTCGCTGCGGTCGCACCGCAAACTCCAACGGGCCCCCGGATCTAGGCAGGTGTCCCATTGGCCGGCGTGGGCTGCGCCGCACTGGAGGATCATCTCCGCGCGGCAACTTGGCCATCCAAGTTCTAGCCACACATGTCGGAAAAGTACGACGGTACGTCAAACCCGTCGGAATTCTTGGAGGTATACGTCACCGCCATTATAGCAGCAGGTGGAGACACTGCTGTAAGGGCAACATATTTCCATGTAGCCTTGTCTGGGCCGGCCCGGACCTGGCTCATGAACCTCACCCCATGATCGATCTACTCCTGGGAAGAGCTCTATGCGCGGTTCACAACGAACTTCGCCAGCACTTATCAGCAACATGGCGTGGAGGCTCATCTCCATGCAGTGAGGCAGGAACCTGGGGAAACTCTCCGGGCTTTCATCTCTTACTTCACCAAGGTACGAGGGACTATACCTCGTATCTCTGATGCTTCCATCATCACCGCTTTTCGCCAGGGGGTACGTGATGAGAAGATGCTGGATAAGTTGGCCGCGCATGACATGGAAACTATCACCACGCTCTTTGCTCTGGCTGACAAGTGTGCCAGAGTTGCCGAGGGCCGTGCATGGCACTCGGCGCCACAAACCGGAGTTGCCCAGACGGGTGGCTCGGGTGCCGTCACCCAGGATGGCAAAAAGAAAAAGAAGAAGCTGGCGCTAGAGGACGGGACCCAGTTTACAAGTCGTCTCTTCCAGTAGTATTGCGAGGGCATCGACACCCAACTCTGCTTTGCGTCTGTGGCTCATCCCAGGAGCAACGATCAAGTTGAGAGGGCAAATGCAGAGGTCCTCAGGGGACTCAAGACACACACCTATGACTGCTTGAAAGAAGCATGGTACAAATTGGGTCAATGAGCTACCGTCCGTACTATGGGGGAACCGGACCACACCCAGTCGAGCTACCGGGGAGACCCCGTTCTTCCTGGTCTACGGGGCCGAAGCTTGCCTTCCCCCGGAAATCCTTATGGGCTCCCCACGGGTCCAGTCGTTTGATGAGTCTATGCAGGAACAGCTACGGCGTGAGGACGTGGACTTCATCGACGAGTGCAGATGGCAAGTGGTGATCCGAAATGCACGATACAACTAAGCGCTCAGGCGCTACCATCAACGGTTCATGCATAGTAGGGAGCTCAGGGTCGGGGACCTAGTCCTAAGGCGAGTACTGAACCGAGAAGGGCTCCACAAACTCTCCCCCAGTTGGGAAGGACCCTTCAAGGTGACGAAAGTATGACGACCCGGGTGTGTCCGCCTTGCCACAAATGAAGGAGTGCCTCTTCCCAACCCCTGGAACATAGAGCATCTCTGTAAGTTCTATCCATAGGAGCAAGTCTGAGGTGTTAAAGTTTCTTCTTTTTGTAACTAGGTTGTGCATATGTGTACGTTAGTCTGGTGAGGTCCACCCTCACAAGCCCGGCATGTTGGTCTGCACCCATGCATATCAAGTTATAAAGAAAGGATTTACCCCCCAAATGTGCTTCTGTGATGGTTTTATTCTGCTACAGTTTCCAGATATTATTTTTTATCTAACCCACCCATACAGTTCCCACCCTTGCTGGTATGATGACATCCAAATTGAGCATACCGGGCTTGCAGTTTGGGACCCCTATCCTGATACAGGGGGTCCAGCAACCTGCAAGTCCGGTTCTAGAGAATGGGCGCTTGTTTCTTGGGGTGGTCTGGAGCTGTGTAGCCGCTTAGCCTGGTCCCATACCCTAAGCCTGCACCTCCACCACTCTGCAACGGGTGCCCTAGTATTTGGAGTTGTGACCTTGTAGGTCCGGTGAAAGTCGCCTAGAGGGGGGTGAATAGGCGGAATATGAAATTTACAAACTTAAGCACACACTATAAGTCGAGGTTAGCGTGAGAATTAAATTTGAGTCCGAAAGAGAGGGTGAAAACAAATCACAAGCAAATAAGGCAGATGACACGGTGATTTATTTTACCGAGGTTCGGTTCTTGCAAACCTACTCCCCATTGAGGTGGTCACAAAGACCAGGCCTCTTTCAACCCTTTCCCTCTCTCAAACGGTCACCTAGACCGAGTGAGCTTCTCTTCTAAATCAATCGGGACACTACGTCCCCACAAGGACCACCACACAATTGGTGTCTCTTGCCTTGATTACAATTGAGTTGGAAACAAGAAAGAAGGAAGAAGAAAAGCAATCCAAGCGCAAGAGCTCAAATGAACACAAATGTCTCTCTCTCTCTAGTCGCTAATTTGTTTGGAGTGATTCCGGACTTGGGAGAGGATTTGATCTCTTTGATTGTGTCTTTGAATGAAGTCTAGAGCTCTTGTAAGTGGTTTGATGGCTGAAAACTTGGATGCATTGAAGTATGGTGGTTGGGGGGTATTTATAGCCCCAACCACCAAAAGAACCGTTTGTGGAGGCTGATGTCGTATGGTGCACCGGACAGTCCGGTGCACCACCGGACAGTCCGGTGCGCCAGCCACGTCACCAGGCCGGTTGATGGCGTAGCAAGCGGTGTTGACCGCCTGGGCCCAAAACTGATCCGAAGTCTTGTATTCATCAAGCATGGTCCTTGCCATGTCCAATAGAGTTCTATTCTCCCTCTCCACTACACCATTTTGTTGTGGCGTGTAGGGAGAAGAAAACTCATGCTTGATGCCCTCCTCCTCAAGAAATCCTTCTATTTGTGAGTTCTTAAACTCCGTCCCGTTGTCGCTTCTAATCTTTTTGATCCTTAAGCCGAACTCATTTTGAGCCCGTCTCAAGAATCCCTTTAAGGTCTCTTAGGTTTGAGATTTTTCCTGCAAAAAGAACACCCAAGTGAAGCGAGAATAATCATCCACAATAACTAGACAATACTTACTCCCGCCGATGCTTATGTAAGCGATCGGGTCGAATAGGTCCATGTGGAGTAGCTCAAGCGGCCTATCAGTCGTCATGATGTTCTTGTGTGGATGATGAACACCAACTTGCTTCCCTGCTTGACATGCGCTACAAACCCTGTCTTTCTCAAAATGAACATTGGTTAGTCCCAAAATGTGCTCTCCCTTTAGAAGCTTACGAAGATTCTTCATCCCAACGTGGGCTAGTCGGCGATGCCAGAGCCAACCCATGTTAGTCTTAGCAATTAAGCAAGTGTCGAGTTCAGCTCTATTAAAATCAACTAAGTATAGCTGACCCTCTAACACTCCCTTAAATGCTATTGAATCATCACTTCTTCTAAAGACAGTGACACCTATATCCGTAAAAAGACAGTTGTAACCCATTTTGCATAATTGAGAAACAGAAAGCAAATTGTAATCTAAAGATTCTACAAGAAAACATTGGAAATAGAATGGTCAGGTGATATTGCAATTTTACCAAGTCCTTTGACCAAACCTTGATTTCCATCCCCAAATGTGATAGCTCGTTGGGGATCTTGGTTTTTCTCATAGGAGGAGAACATCCTTTTCTCCCCAGTCATGTGGTTTGTGCACCCGCTATCAATGATCCAACTTGAGCCCCCGGATGCATAAACCTACAAAACAAATTTAGGCCTTGTTCTTAGGTACCCAAACGGTCTTGGGTCCTTTGACATTAGAAACAAGCACCTTGGGTACCCAAACACAAGTCTTCGACCCCTTGTGTTTGCCCCCAACATATTTGGCAACTACTTTGCCTGATTTGTTAGTGAGCACATAAGATGCATCAAAAGTCTTAAATGAGATATTAGGTTCATTTGATGCAATAGGAGTTTTCTTCTTAGGCATTTTAACATGTGTAGAATGCCTAGAACTAGAAGCCTCATTCCTATAAATAAAAGCATGGTGGGAATGAGTCTTCTTTGCATGAATTCTCCTAATCTTATCCTCAGGATAACCAGCAGGATATAAAATATAGCCCTTGTTATCCTGAGGCATGGGAGCCTTGCCCTTAACAAAATTAGACAATCTTTTAGGAGGGGCATTAAGCTTGACATTGTCTCCCTGTTGGAAGCAAATGCCATCCTTAATGCGAGGGCGTCTCCCACTATAAAGCATGCTACGAGCAAATTCAAATTTCTCATTTTCTAGTTCATGCTCGGCAATTTTAGCATCTAGTTTAGCTATATGATCATTTTGTTGTTTAATCATAGCAAGGTGATCATGAATAGCATCAACATTAATGTCTCTACATCTAGTACAAATTGAAACATGCTCAACGGTAGATGTAGAGGGTTTGCAATTATTTAATTCAACAATCTTAGCATGTAAAATAGCATTCTCATCTCTAAGATTGGAGATAGAAACATTGCAAACATTTAATTCCTTAGCCTTAGCAATTAATTTGTCATTCTCATACTTAAGGCTAGCAAGAGATTCATTTAACTTGTCAATTTTAGCAATTAAACTAGCATTATCATTTCTAAGATTAACAATTGAATCATCACAAACATTTGATTTCTCAACCTTAGCAATTAATTTGACATTTTCATTTCTAAGGCTAGAAATAGTGTCATGGCAGGTACTTAGTTCACTAGTTAATTTTTCATTTTTCTCTACCTCCTGAGCATAAGCATTTTTAGTCTTAACATGATTTTTGTTTTCCTTAATAAGAAAGTCCTCTTGGCTATCCAAGAGTTCATCCTTCTCATGAATAGCACTAATCAATTCATTTAATTTCTCCTTTTGTTGCATGTTAAGATTGGCAAAAAGAGTGAGCAAGTTATCCTCATCATCACTAGAATTATCCTCATCACTAGAGGTTGCATACTTAGTGGAGGATCTTGATTTTACCTTCTTCTTCTTGCCATCCTTTGCCATGAGGCACTTGTGGCCGACGTTGGGGAAGAGAAGCCCTTTGGTGACGGCGATGTTTGCGGCGTCCTCGTCGGAGGAGGAGTCGGTAGAGCTCTCGTCGGAGTCCCACCCCCGGCAAACATGGGCATCGCCGCCCTTCTTCTTGTAGTACCTCTTCTTTTCTCTTCTCTTTTCCTTCTTGTCGTCGCCCTGTCACTATCACTAGACAAAGGACATTTAGCGATTAAATGACCGGGCTTACCACATTTGTAGCAAACCTTCTTGGAGTGGGGTTTGTAATCCTTCCCCTTCCTTTGCTTGAGGATTTGGCGGAAGCTCTTGATGATGAGCGCCATTTCCTCGTTGTCGAGCTTGGAGGTGTCGATGGGAATCCTACTTAGTGTAGAATCCTTCTTTTCTTCTTCCGTCGCCTTGAATGCGACAGGTTGCACCTTGGGTGTTGAGGTGGCGCCTTGCTCGATGAATTTCTTGGAGCCTTTGATCATCAATTCAAAGCTCACAAATTTTCCTATCACTTCCTCGGGAGACATTAGTTTATACCTTGGATCACCACGAATTAATTGAACTTGTGTAGGGTTATGGAAAACGACTGATCTAAGAATAACCTTGACCATCTCATGGTCATCCCATTTGGTGCTCCCGAGGTTGCGCACTTGGTTCACCAAGGTCTTGAGCCGGTTGTACATCGCTTGTGGCTCCTCCCCTTGGTGAAGCATGAATCGACCGAGCTCCCCCTCGATCGTTTCCCGCTTGGTGATCTTGGTCACCTCATCTCCTTCGTGCGCGGTCTTGAGCACGTCCCAAATCTGTTTTGGCACTCTTCAACCCTTGCACCTTATTATACTCCTCTCGACTTAGAGAGGCGAGGAGTATAGTAGTGGCTTGGGAGTTGAAGTGTTGGATTTGTTCGACCTCCTCCGAATCATAATCCTTGTCCCCTTCCTTTGGAACCTGCGCTCCATACTCAACAATATCCCATATGCTTTTGTGGAGTGAGGTTAGGTGATGCCTCATTTTGTCACTCCACATAGAATAATCTTCACCATCAAACATAGGTGGTTTGCCTAATGGGACGGAAAGTAATGGAGTGCGTTTTGAAATACGAGGATAGCGAAGGGGCATCTTACTATACTTCTTGCGCTCATGGCGCTTAGAAGTGGCGAATGTCGATTCCGAGCCGGAGGTGGAGGGTGACGAAGAGTCGGTCTCGTAGTAGACCACCTTCTTCATCTTCTTCTTCTTGTCACCCTTCCATTGGGACTTGATGGAGGAAGAGGATTCCTCCTTGTGCTTGTGGGCGGACTCTCGTGAGTGTGTTCTCCCCGAGCTTGCGGACTTGCCGCCGGTCCCGATCTCCCTCATGGCGGATGCTCCCGACATCACTTCGAGCGGTTAGGCTCTAATGAAGTATCGGGCTCTGATACAAATTGAAAGTCGCCTAGAGGGGGGTGAATAGGCGGAATCTGAAATTTACAAACTTAAGCACACACTATAAGCCAGGGTTAGCCTTAGAATTAAATTTGAGTCCGAAAGAGAGGGCGAAAACAAATCACAAGCAAATAAGGCGGATGACACGGTGATTTGTTTTACCGAGGTTTGGTTCTTGCAAACCTACTCCCCGTTGAGGTGGTCATAAAGACCGGGTCTCTTTCAACCCTTTCCCTCTCTCAAACGGTCACCTAGACCGAGTGAGCTTCTCTTCTCAATCAATCGGGACACTACGTCCCCACAAGGACCACCACACAATTGGTGTCTCTTGCCTTGATTACAATTGAGTTGGAAACAAGAAAGAAGGAAGAAGAAAAGCAATCCAAGTGCAAGAGTGTCACACCCGGGTTTTAGGGGTCCAAAGCCCGGGCGCGAACATAAACACCAGGTGTGCTGGGACCAAGTCTCACACATATGATGCATAGTGGCACAGGATCGAATGTCACATCTTTACTATATAACAGGAGTTCTATACAAAATAATTAAATAATTACATCATATGAGGAAACGATCCAGCAACCCAAAGTTGACTGGGAGACGACGACCTAGACCTCTCACGAACTCGTCACAGCATCCTCCACGCGCCTCATCCTGCGGTACCTGCTCTTGACCTGTGGGGGGTGTGAGACAGCAAGAGTGAGCTCACATACGTTCATCGCTCAACAAGTTGTGGGGAATAATGTGCATGAACTCGCCAAAGGTGGGAGCTCACGTGAAGTGTAAGGCTTACCAAAGAGGATGGTTAGAGCTGAGCATTGCTTTTAAAGTTGGTCAAAATTTTATTAGCAATTACTAAGTATAAGTAAATACCAACCCAATTAAATAGTAGAACAAAAGTAACAACCTCACCTGCGATGCAATGCATATGACAAATTGAGTTTAAGTTCCATAATTTAATCATGTGAGTGTCCGAGCCGCTCATGACCGTGAGCACGGCTAGTATACCAGTTTTACACTCTGCAGAGGTTGCGCATCTTTACCCACAAGTCATGTTACCCATCTGCCAAGGGATCGCGACTTCCCATACACCTCTACCGAGGAGGCGAGGCAGGGTAACACTACGAGGCCTTTACAAAGTTCCACTAGCTTCAGAAAACCCGCTACAGTTTATAGGAAGCTCCAATGCAGGAATCCCTTGCAGGACCGCCATCACAGCAAAATCCTCCCGAGGGCCTCCCCAGGAATCCCTTGCAGGACCGCCATCACAGCAAAATCCTCCCGAGGGCCTCCCCAGGAATCCCTTGCAGGACCGCCATCACAGCAAAATCCTCCCGAGGGCCTCCCTACACTGACCACTCCCCTACTGCCCTTGCCCCTTTCAGGTAAGGTAGTCTTCCACTAGCTTTCCTAATTAATCGGCCAAGGGCGTCCCATTAAACCCTTGTGGTAGCACTGTTTTCCCGGGTGGTTCTCCATGTTCCAATTAACATAATGATCTTATCATGAACAGTAATAATAAACAGATAATAACAGTGTGATCATGAATAATGTATCCTCATACCCAAAACCACATAAAAGCACTAGCAAGTACTACCCAAAAAGTTCAGTGGTAAACAAGGTATAAAGATAATCAAACTAGGGTAACCTATTGGGTCCCATCAAAATTAACCTATGCAGATCATTATGATTAATTAGAACATGAGTGGGTAAAATAAGTGATCAAGGGCACAACTTGCCTGGGACTTGAGATTCCAGGTACCAGGATGATCTTCGGATGACTCGTGACCTCACTGCTAGTCGTAGCAATACAGACAAACATTGTATAGGCAAAATTAACATTACACCAAACATATATGCAAAATACCCAGTAATAATCTACACATAAAAATAAAATTCTAGGAACAGAAATCATAATTTTTGGACTTATAGATTTTAAGTTATGCATTTTCAAATGTTTTATGTGCTTATAATAGGATTAAGTGTGGGATTAATTTTCTTACTGTTGTCATGATAAACAGAGACACTAAGTGCTAGAGAATGAAATTACAAAATTTTAGGAACTGGAATGGAGTAATTTGGAGTTCATATGCATTTTCTATGGATTTTATAAGTTCTAGACATTATTTATATATTGAAAATCAATTTGAAATTTAAATTCTCGGGTTAAAAACTATTCTGGACTGGGCCTCGATTTCTAGAAAAGTCAGGGGCTACGGGGTAAAACTCCTAAGACTCAGGAAACAGTGGAGAGGACGGCGGGTTGAATACTTAAAACTATAGGGTCTCTTTAGTAAAGTTGACCCGCGAAGGGGTATCGTTAGATATGAGCCGTTGGATTAGATCTGAACGGCACCGATGAACCTATCATCAAACCGAACCTGCCCGCTACGCTAGCCGTTGGATCAAGGACCGGTGGTTCGGATTTAAATATCCCGAGATCACGCCCCAACCGCACGATGCAAGATCAACGACTCAGATTGACCCGAGGTGAAACGCTAGCGCCGATCTAATCAGAGTCGTTCGCCTTGCATCCAACGGCGCCCGGACAACCTCCCCCCCCCTCCTCCTACCCCGAGACGGCGGCGCATACCACCCACTCGGCGGAGCATCGCCGGAGTTTCGAATTCGGCCAACCCGAGCACCATTTGGCCAATTAACTCGCACCACACACGATTGATGCCTCCCTAAACTTAATCCCCCAACCAATTTTGGTCAACGACAAGCGCTGGACTCGGTACATGGCGCGCTGCGGTGGCACCATGGACGGGCAGCGGACCTAGAAGCTTAGCTACACCATTCTGCAATTCGCTAGAGCATAACTCGGAGGAAGGAGGAACGGACACGGTGGAGACTCACCAATGGTCGGCCGAGGTAAGGAGACGCTCGCCCACGGGGAGGGGCGGAACTCGCCTGCAGTGGTCACGGCGCAGAGCAATTCGCACACCACAATGACGCAAAACTCCAATTGAACGCGCGACCGGCTATGGCTTGGGTACCGAGGAAAGGCTTAGGTCTTATAGGAGGCGGGTCCGGGGTTAATTGCGCTCGGTCTGCGGAAATCGCGCGCGTGCGGAGTTCTCAACCACGCCGATCCGGTCAGCGGAATCCGATTCTCGCGGGGAAGAAGGTCACCCAACGGGGCGGCCCCACCACCAGTGAGCCAGCAACGCGAGGGGCAACGACGCGAGCACCAGACGACCCGGTTCTTATGGCCCCATGGTCAAGCACCCCAGCGGAATCAGGAAGATGGCGCGGAGTTTGTTGAGAATGAGGACACAGCCGCCGCGGCACGCAACAGAGAGAAGGAGCTGGAAGAAGCCCCCTCCCGATCCTGCAGCATCAGCCCCACAGGCAGTGGCACAGGGCGAGATCGCGCCTGGACGAGCAGGGTCAGCAGTGCGGAACAAGGAAATGGGCCGGCCAACGGGGAATTCGGCCCAGGTAGGTATAGGTGAGCCATTTTCCTTTTCTTTTATGAATTTTCTGCTTTGTTTTCAAATTCCAAATTTTATGTATTCAAACCAAAGTCATTTTGTTTTTATTTTGGATTTCAGTTCTCCAAAAATCAAACATAACCCTAATGGACATATAAACTCTACTGTTTATCATATTATTATTTGTTTTATTTAGATGAACACTTCAATAATGGAATATACACATGGTATTCATTTATTTACTTAGAAAACATAACTTTGAATGCACACTTAGAAAAGATAATCTTCATCACATATCTACTTAGGGGAAGTTAATACATAATGTCCCATGAATTATTTTTAGTTTAACTATATTTTTAAGGGGCGTATTATTTGTATAGTTTATAAAGGAAAGAGTAAGTAGTTTGAAAGTCTCTCTTTCATTTGTTGCTCCAACCTTTTAGTTTTAAGTTTTAGAGATAAATCTTGAATACCAAATTCTTAGTTATCATTATGTGTTTAGTTTAGAGAGATATATTTTATAGAGGAATGAAATTGTTATTGGAAGTCATTTCCCAAAATAGAATTTTAGGTGCTACAAATCCTACCCCCCTTAAAAATAATCTCGTCCTCGAGATTTGTAAAAAAAAAAGGATATAATAGGTTTGGTCTAGAATTTTAGTTTCTCATTTGGTTTTGGGAATCAAAGTTTTGTTCAAGTTTTTTTTAACAGTTAGTAGATGATATGAATATTGTTTGTCATTAGGTCAGGTACGGTTATGGCAAGTAGAGGTTGTGGCAAGGGTATAATAAGAAAAGACTTCATCCTGAACTATGGATCTTGATTCCGCTGGTGATTCAACTTGATCTTTGAAGTCTTGAGTTGATGCTTATCCTTCTTTGACATGGTTGGTCTTCTTTGGCCTTTATTTCTTGGAGTTGTCATCCGAGTTAAGGACATATGGCTAGGACATATGTGAGTAGGATGGATTGTATGGTGTAGGTAGGTTAGAATCTCTTGCTAGGTTAAAATTGTGGGGTTATGCAACTATTGGATGGTTAAGGTAGTTGCATATGGCCAAGTCGATTTGTCATTCTTAATTTAGTGCAGGGTGAACTAAGTTAAGACCCGTTCTATAAGAGTAGAGTCTAATCTATTTCATCAGTATTATCTAACATGTTTGATAAGTCACTTTAGATTAGATCAGATCTAGGTTAGATTGGTGTGACTAGTTTGACTAGATAAGATCTTATTTATTTTAGGCTAGATCATGGTTGTTACACTAGCGTGGGATAAATATGCTTATTGGGGTAAGGTGAATCCATAAGGATAAGGTAGAATCTTTTGAGGTCAGATAGATCTATTAGGATAAGATAAATCTTTTCAAGATAAGATGAGAATCTATTTTTTTTAGGATAAGATGGATCTATGAGTGTAGGATAGACTTTTTCAAGATAAGATGGATTTTGCTAGGCTAGATTCTTTGATGAGGGATAACCTAGTTCATTTAGATATTTTTATAACCGTTTTTTTTCTATATGTATATGCAGATGTGATTGTGAACATTACTCCACAACTAATCACACTCAATCAAAGATCCAAATCAAACAAGTATCATAAGAACAAACATTCAAGCATACAAATACCTATAAAAATAGTTTTGTTTTTGTTCCTAAGAGTAGGTCTCCTATTCCTAAAGGTCACTTTAGGTACAGAATTTCAAAGTGTGAAATCCACTTTTGTCTTTGGAGAGAAAAGGTAAGAATAATCAGAGTAAAGCGGAAATAGATGAGAAAAGATTAAGGTAAGTTTAGAAAAGAATCAGAGTAGCAAAGGTAAGTAGACAATGGTTGTCCAGTTCTATCTAGGTTTCGTCCTACAGTCAACATTTCCTCTGATACCACTTCTGTCACACCCGGGTTTTAGGGGTCCAAAGCCCGGGCGCGAACATAAACACCAGGTGTGCTGGGACCAAGTCTCACACATATGATGCATAGTGGCACAGGATCGAATGTCACATCTTTACTATATAACAGGAGTTCTATACAAAATAATTAAATAATTACATCATATGAGGAAACGATCCAGCAACCCAAAGTTGACTGGGAGACGACGACCTAGACCTCTCACGAACTCGTCACAGCATCCTCCACGCGCCTCATCCTGCGGTACCTGCTCTTGACCTGTGGGGGGGTGTGAGACAGCAAGAGTGAGCTCACATACGTTCATCGCTCAACAAGTTGTGGGGAATAATGTGCATGAACTCGCCAAAGGTGGGAGCTCACGTGAAGTGTAAGGCTTACCAAAGAGGATGGTTAGAGCTGAGCATTGCTTTTAAAGTTGGTCAAAATTTTATTAGCAATTACTAAGTATAAGTAAATACCAACCCAATTAAATAGTAGAACAAAAGTAACAACCTCACCTGCGATGCAATGCATATGACAAATTGAGTTTAAGTTCCATAATTTAATCATGTGAGTGTCCGAGCCGCTCATGACCGTGAGCACGGCTAGTATACCAGTTTTACACTCTGCAGAGGTTGCGCATCTTTACCCACAAGTCATGTTACCCATCTGCCAAGGGATCGCGACTTCCCATACACCTCTACCGAGGAGGCGAGGCAGGGTAACACTACGAGGCCTTTACAAAGTTCCACTAGCTTCAGAAAACCCGCTACAGTTTATAGGAAGCTCCAATGCAGGAATCCCTTGCAGGACCGCCATCACAGCAAAATCCTCCCGAGGGCCTCCCCAGGAATCCCTTGCAGGACCGCCATCACAGCAAAATCCTCCCGAGGGCCTCCCCAGGAATCCCTTGCAGGACCGCCATCACAGCAAAATCCTCCCGAGGGCCTCCCTACACTGACCACTCCCCTACTGCCCTTGCCCCTTTCAGGTAAGGTAGTCTTCCACTAGCTTTCCTAATTAATCGGCCAAGGGCGTCCCATTAAACCCTTGTGGTAGCACTGTTTTCCCGGGTGGTTCTCCATGTTCCAATTAACATAATGATCTTATCATGAACAGTAATAATAAACAGATAATAACAGTGTGATCATGAATAATGTATCCTCATACCCAAAACCACATAAAAGCACTAGCAAGTACTACCCAAAAAGTTCAGTGGTAAACAAGGTATAAAGATAATCAAACTAGGGTAACCTATTGGGTCCCATCAAAATTAACCTATGCAGATCATTATGATTAATTAGAACATGAGTGGGTAAAATAAGTGATCAAGGGCACAACTTGCCTGGGACTTGAGATTCCAGGTACCAGGATGATCTTCGGATGACTCGTGACCTCACTGCTAGTCGTAGCAATACAGACAAACATTGTATAGGCAAAATTAACATTACACCAAACATATATGCAAAATACCCAGTAATAATCTACACATAAAAATAAAATTCTAGGAACAGAAATCATAATTTTTGGACTTATAGATTTTAAGTTATGCATTTTCAAATGTTTTATGTGCTTATAATAGGATTAAGTGTGGGATTAATTTTCTTACTGTTGTCATGATAAACAGAGACACTAAGTGCTAGAGAATGAAATTACAAAATTTTAGGAACTGGAATGGAGTAATTTGGAGTTCATATGCATTTTCTATGGATTTTATAAGTTCTAGACATTATTTATATATTGAAAATCAATTTGAAATTTAAATTCTCGGGTTAAAAACTATTCTGGACTGGGCCTCGATTTCTAGAAAAGTCAGGGGCTACGGGGTAAAACTCCTAAGACTCAGGAAACAGTGGAGAGGACGGCGGGTTGAATACTTAAAACTATAGGGTCTCTTTAGTAAAGTTGACCCGCGAAGGGGTATCGTTAGATATGAGCCGTTGGATTAGATCTGAACGGCACCGATGAACCTATCATCAAACCGAACCTGCCCGCTACGCTAGCCGTTGGATCAAGGACCGGTGGTTCGGATTTAAATATCCCGAGATCACGCCCCAACCGCACGATGCAAGATCAACGACTCAGATTGACCCGAGGTGAAACGCTAGCGCCGATCTAATCAGAGTCGTTCGCCTTGCATCCAACGGCGCCCGGACAACCTCCCCCCCCTCCTCCTACCCCGAGACGGCGGCGCATACCACCCACTCGGCGGAGCATCGCCGGAGTTTCGAATTCGGCCAACCCGAGCACCATTTGGCCAATTAACTCGCACCACACACGATTGATGCCTCCCTAAACTTAATCCCCCAACCAATTTTGGTCAACGACAAGCGCTGGACTCGGTACATGGCGCGCTGCGGTGGCACCATGGACGGGCAGCGGACCTAGAAGCTTAGCTACACCATTCTGCAATTCGCTAGAGCATAACTCGGAGGAAGGAGGAACGGACACGGTGGAGACTCACCAATGGTCGGCCGAGGTAAGGAGACGCTCGCCCACGGGGAGGGGCGGAACTCGCCTGCAGTGGTCACGGCGCAGAGCAATTCGCACACCACAATGACGCAAAACTCCAATTGAACGCGCGACCGGCTATGGCTTGGGTACCGAGGAAAGGCTTAGGTCTTATAGGAGGCGGGTCCGGGGTTAATTGCGCTCGGTCTGCGGAAATCGCGCGCGTGCGGAGTTCTCAACCACGCCGATCCGGTCAGCGGAATCCGATTCTCGCGGGGAAGAAGGTCACCCAACGGGGCGGCCCCACCACCAGTGAGCCAGCAACGCGAGGGGCAACGACGCGAGCACCAGACGACCCGGTTCTTATGGCCCCATGGTCAAGCACCCCAGCGGAATCAGGAAGATGGCGCGGAGTTTGTTGAGAATGAGGACACAGCCGCCGCGGCACGCAACAGAGAGAAGGAGCTGGAAGAAGCCCCCTCCCGATCCTGCAGCATCAGCCCCACAGGCAGTGGCACAGGGCGAGATCGCGCCTGGACGAGCAGGGTCAGCAGTGCGGAACAAGGAAATGGGCCGGCCAACGGGGAATTCGGCCCAGGTAGGTATAGGTGAGCCATTTTCCTTTTCTTTTATGAATTTTCTGCTTTGTTTTCAAATTCCAAATTTTATGTATTCAAACCAAAGTCATTTTGTTTTTATTTTGGATTTCAGTTCTCCAAAAATCAAACATAACCCTAATGGACATATAAACTCTACTGTTTATCATATTATTATTTGTTTTATTTAGATGAACACTTCAATAATGGAATATACACATGGTATTCATTTATTTACTTAGAAAACATAACTTTGAATGCACACTTAGAAAAGATAATCTTCATCACATATCTACTTAGGGGAAGTTAATACATAATGTCCCATGAATTATTTTTAGTTTAACTATATTTTTAAGGGGCGTATTATTTGTATAGTTTATAAAGGAAAGAGTAAGTAGTTTGAAAGTCTCTCTTTCATTTGTTGCTCCAACCTTTTAGTTTTAAGTTTTAGAGATAAATCTTGAATACCAAATTCTTAGTTATCATTATGTGTTTAGTTTAGAGAGATATATTTTATAGAGGAATGAAATTGTTATTGGAAGTCATTTCCCAAAATAGAATTTTAGGTGCTACAAAGAGCTCAAATGAACACAAATGTCTCTCTCTAGTCGCTAATTTGTTTGGAGTGATTCCAGACTTGGGAGAGGATTTGATCTCTTTGATTGTGTCTTTGAATGAACTCTAGAGCTCTTGTAAGTGGTTTGATGGCTGAAAAGTTGGATGCATTGAAGTGTGGTGGTTGGGGTATTTATAGCCCCAACCACCAAAAGAACCGTTGGTGGAGGCTGTTGTCGTATGGCGCACCGGACAGTCCGGTGCGCCAGCCACGTCACCAGGCCGTTGGATTCTGACCGTTAGAGCTTCTGACAACTGGGCCACCGGACATTTCAGTGGTGCACTGGACAGTCACTATTCACTGTCAGGTGCGCCTTCTGACGCCTGCTCTAACTCTGCACGCGTAGTCAGCACTGTTCCTGTTCACTGTAGCCGTTGCAGACAACCGTTGGCGCTGTATAGCCGTTACTCCGCTGGCACACCGGACAGTCCGGTGGTGCACCGGATAGTCCGATGAATTATAGCGGAGTGGCTCCCAGAATTTCCGAAGGTGGCAAGTTCAGAGTTGGGTTCCCTGGTGCACCGGACACTGTCCGGTGGCACACCAGACAGTCCGGTACGCTAGACCAGGGTTGCCTTTGGGTTGTCTTTTGCTCTCTTTGTTTGAACCCTTTCTTGGTCTTTTTATTGGTTTGTTGTGAACCTTTGGCACCTGTAAAACTTATAATCTAGAGTAAACTAGTTAGTCCAATTATTTGTGTTGGGCAATTCAACCACCAAAATCAATTAGGAAAAGGTGTAAGCCTATTTCCCTTTCATCCGGGCATAAGGCTTGGTTTCCCAGGCTAAATCCTGTAGGTCCTGTTGCATGAATCAAAGGATGGCAGATACCAGATAATGGGTCCTATGGGTGTGCTACTAACACTTCCTAGCCGAAGCTGTGTACAGGTCCAGGTCCCAGTCGAGACTACCTCCTGGGGGTCGGGTCACCAACTTTTCTTAGGTATGCTGGTATCCAGCCTCGACACGTCGAGCCTACATCCCAGGGGGCCAAGTACCAGGGAGGAGTTGGTAATGCCACACACAGCAAGGACAAATAGCATACATATAAGTGATGTTTGATTGATAGTTCCCAAAAGTATCTTACAAAAACAAAAGTTATTACATCCGCCTTCAAGCGGAGCCCTAGCCTCATTTCTACAGGTATGAACTACTCGGCATCGGCAGGGTCACGCTAGAAGAGCGCGGCCACCGTCTCCACGGTGTCTGGGACGCTCTCCCGGGCGGTGTCTTCTGTGGCGGCCACCGGACCGTCGAGCACCGGCACCAAGGACATGGCCGGGTCGTGGCGCTGGAAGCACGTCAGCACGTAATCCACCACCGCCCGGTAGAGCCTTCTGCCCTCTGCCTCCAGGCGGGCACCGAGGATCTGGTCTAGGCGACGGAGGCGTTCGGCGGCGGAGTCCAGCACCGGGAGGACGTCGGAGATCGACGCTGGCAGCCCCGACACTAGGATGGGACTTATCCCCAGTGGCACCAGTGTCGTGCTCGCCTCGCCGGCCCACTCAGCTATCCGTTGGACCCCGGTGCGGTGTTCTATCTGGAGATCTTCCAAGGCCTTCTTGGCGGCCTCCGCCACCTGGGGACCCGGCGCTGCCTGCGCTGCTTCGAACCGGCGGACCCGCTCCTCCAGCGTTCGCTCCTTCTCCTCCGCCTCGAGCTCATGCTCGGCTAGTAACTTCTCCCGCCTTTCAAGCATTTCCTCCTTGAAGGCGAGATCCTTCTCCCGCTTGGCAAGGTCTGTCTCCCGCCTGGCGAGGTCTGTCTCCCGCCTGTCCAAGGACTCTCCTCTCGCTTTAAGCTTCTCCTCGGCGAGGGCGGCGTCACGGGCCTTGTCCTCGAGCTCTTGCTGCAGCTTCTGCAGCCTCTCCACAGCTGCGGTCTGCTGGATCCGCTGCTCTTCCAGGATTTCGTTCATGGCACTCAACTTGGCACTGAGCTCTATGACGACATCCTCCCTCTGGTTCAAGGCCTCCTCCCTCTTGGCCAGCCTCTTCTCCTTCTGGCTCGCCTCCAGCTCCCGGGCGTACACCTTATGGAGGTTGTTTTTGTAATCCTTGTGGTCCCGCTCAAGCTCAAACCGCTCGGAGGTGAACTGGCGGGACGCTGCCTTGGTGCGCTCCTCCAGCTGGGTACGCCAGTCGCTGAGGCGCTGGTGTTCGACCCCAAGCGCCTCCCACTCCCGTAGGATCGCCGCCTCAGTCTCATGGAGAGCCTGATGGGCATGAGACAGCACCCTGGGGGAGGGGATTTAGCGCTGTTTCTGGCTCGGCGTCGGACCGGAGCCGCCGCCCAAAAACCACCTCCGTCTCCTCCGGAGTGGGCGGCGGGATGGAGATGGACGTGCCCCCCGCGTCGCCCTCGATGGCGGGGGCGGGTGCAGTTGGGGCCTCCTCTGCCGCTGCCGACGGTGTACTCGACGGCATCACCGTTGTTGAGGCTGCGGTAGCCGTCGGTGCAGTGGGGACCCCCTCCACCGCCGCTGCGCCGCCGCTGCTGCCGGACCCCAGCTCGAGCGTGGGAGCCCAGTGGCGCTGTCTTGGCGGCAGCAGCCGGGGGCGGGGGAGGCGCGACTTTGGAAGTAGAGGGGGAGGAAGCCCTGACAAGCAAAGGATGGGTTAAGACCTGTCGGTATAATATATAGACTAATGGAAAAAGGGGGCTACACTTACTTGGGGTCCTGGACTTTCCAGCGACCCTGGAAGCGGGGCGACCGCTGTTGTTGCTGCTACTGTTGGTGCCCCTGGGGGAGATTACCCCCAGGCGGTGGTGGCGGCGGTGGACCCAACGGTGGTGGTGGTTGTGGTGGCGGCGGACCCAATGGTTGTGGTGGCGGAGGCCTGGCACGCCTCTGCGCGCCCTGGGCCTGGGAGCCGGCCTCCTCGGCCCCACCAGCAGTCCTCTGACGCTTCTGGGGGGTCCGAAATAAATGACCCATCGGCGCAGCGCTGTCGGCGTCACCTCTCTTCCTCCGAACCCCCGGTGCCACCTGGGGCAGAGGAACTTCCTGCAGCCCCTTTGCCCTTGTCCAAGGGACGGGGGCCGTGGCGGGGGCGCTGGGAGCCACGCCGGTAGACTGGGGGCCACCAGCCCACGCATTAGAGATCCGGATCCTACGGTGGGGGTCCCGGTCGCTGGTTTGGCGAACCGCCACGCCGCTCTCATCGAAGGTTGACAGCGTAGCCAAGATCGTCATCCTCAACCCTGGGTCGTCGCAGAGCGCAGGGATGCCTTGGGGGAGGATTAGGGACTCAGGGACGAAGGACTCACCAGTAATCCCCTTCACCAGAAGTTCTAGCTCCTCCCAGGATAGGTCGGCCCTGGCCCGCGCTGGATCCGGCCGATGTCGTTTGAGCCGATGAACCAGCAACACAGGCACGCCCTCCTCTGCAGCGGTGCGATCCGGTGCTTCAGGAAGTCGCCGACCACATGCATGGAGGTCAGACCACCAGTTGCCAAGGTCTTGATTCTGTCCAGCACGGGCAGGAACTCCGGCACCAGCGACGGCTTGGCCCTCCATTGCTTCTAATCTAGCGCTGACCCGTCGCTCGGCAGGACGAGGCGGTCGTTGGCCTCGGCGCTGGCGACCACCCAGTCGGCGCGCCAGTTCTCCCACCTTGCGCCGCCGAGGGTGGGGATGTAGGCCACGGCCGAGTCCGACCTTGTCTGGAAGTAGTATGCGCCGAGGTGGTCCTTAGCCTTCCCAGACTTCACCAACACGAAGAAATGGCGGAAGAGGGAGGTGCAGGGGGCCACCCCCACGAACATCTCGCAAAGGTGGACAAATATGGCCGCCTGGAGGATGGAGTGGGGCGTGAGGTGCTGAATCTGGAGCCTGAGCTCCTCCAACAGCAGCAAGAAGAAAGGCGAGATCGGCAGCGCCAACCCGCAGGAGATGTAGGAGACGAAGAGCACGAACTCCCCGGCGGCGAGATCGCCGAGGGGAGTGGCGCCGACATGGATCCTTCCGGCGTGCACCGACGCGCTCCACCCGAGCAGGTGGCGCACCAGGCTGAGCGCCCCCTCAGACTGGAAACGCTCGGGATGACCTAGCGAAGTCATGGCGTCGGCAGCGGTGCGGGTGCAAAGCAGGAGAGCGCGAATGCAAGGGGGCGCAGAGAGCTCGAAGGTGAAAGGGTGCTGAGATTGGGAGAGAATGCGAAAGCGTAACTGCCACACGCGGGGTGAATCCCTTTTCAAGGTAGACTCTCCTGCTCGCGTCCCGAGACGCTACAAGAAACCCCGTCCGACGCGCACCTGACACCCAGGAGGCCTAGTCCTTGACACAGGGGGCTCGGGTCCACAAGTCATACGGTTGGTGTGCTGGTACAAAAAAGCGAACCGTCGCGTGTGCTTGAAGTGTGAACCGCCGCCCGCGGTAGCGCGCCACTTTATCTCCACCGGAAGAGGCAACAACCCAGTCTATGACACGGGGGCCTAGGCCCGCAAGTCATACTCCTTGAGTGCTGGTTCCCGGGTGCAGAGAAGGTGAACCGTCGCACGCGCCGGTAGTGCGCTTCCTCGGGGCCGCAACAGAAGACAGAGAAGGTGATTTTTTAACCAATGCAGCGGTATTGAGGCGCCTCGCACGTGGCCCGGCGAAACCACCAGGCGTGGGGGCCGCGGGTCAGTCAGCCACGGGGACAAATATGGCAGTTGGCGTGACCGAAGGCGGATTGACGACGGGTACGTCAGCAGGCGCACCAATCACCAATCAGGCTATTGGCCCCACCTGCAGGCTTGCATCCTCCCCTGAGGTGGGCCCGGGGGCCACTGTCAGTACCCTAAAACTAGCGTACCCCTTACTACCGTATGAAGATGCAGTACCCACGTGGCTATCTTTAATCATGTGGTAAAGAAGCTGTGCGTGGGACCAGACCATGGCTCTCCCCAGCCTCGGTCGACCACTCTAGGCCAGCAACAGCACCCGACCCCACCACGTGGATGGCTCTGGGGCCGCCACGTGGCTAGAGAAGATGATATACTCCAAGGTATCAACAGTGAGTCCGGACCCCCATGGGAAAGTGTCGGACCCCTGTATATACAGACCGGGCCTCCGGGTAAGGTTCAGGACCTCCACGGGCACAAACTGGACCCCTAGGATGGGTTCTGGACCCCTCTATGTGGGGTCCGGGCCACTCACAGCGGGGTCCCGGGATTCTGGGACAGAGAGTACCCAGGCCTTAATCAAGGCCAGGCGGGGGTCCGGAGCCGACACGTGTCCGGATCTTACTGTATACGCTTCAGCTCCCCGCTCAGGCAGAGCCCCGATGCTGCCATGTGGCATGGTGCACGTGACGTAAGCCAACGGGCGGAGCTTGACGTAAGGCCTCTGGGCTGCGCGGCCTCTGCATTTATTGAGGATAAGGCGTGCCGCCTGTCCATTCCACTGGTAGGCGATGTGCCGCCTCGGCATTTATTGAGCCCTGTCCATTCCACTGGCAGGCGATGTGTCGCCTCCGCATTTAATGAGACCTGTCCATTCCGCGGGCAGGCGGCGACCAGTCCATTCCGCAGATGGCGTGCCTGTCCATTCCACTGGTAGGCAGTACGCCCATGCTGCCGCATGCACTATGCTCATCATTACTCACGCGTTACCAAGGAAGCAACCGGAGCATATCAATACTGCATGGACTACGGATATCATGGCGCCAAAAGATTGCTCAGGCGTACTCGTAGTAGTTACTCCTATAGTGTATTCCTTCCGTTATATTCCTGGGCCCACATGTCAGGGCTCAGCATCCTTGTATGTGCCTCCCTTGAGCTATAAAAGGGAAGGCACACAACGTTACAAGGCAAGCTCTAAGATTCACTCAGACTCTCAGACTCATAAGTTCATACAAGCTCTCAAGCTCACAGACTCAATACAACACACAGTGGAGTAGGGTATTACGCTCTGGTGGCCTGAACCACTCTAAACTCTCGTGTCCTCGTGTGTTCTTCCACCTTCCAATAGGCAGGCAAAACGCTTAGGCCCCTCCTCATCTTAGGATTTAGGGCGGGTGCGTTCCGCCACCCAGCCGGAGAATTTCCTCTCCGACCATCTAGTTGCGAAGTCACATGTAAAAAGAGATTGTCACACCCGGGTTTCGGGGCACCAAGACCCGGGCGTGAACATAATCACCAGGTGTGCTGGGACCAAGTCTCACACATATGATGAATCATGGCACATGATCGAATGTCACATCTTTACTATATAATAGGAGTTCTATACAAAATAAATAAATAATTACATTATAAGGAGACAACGGTCCAGCAACCCAAAGTTGACTGGGAGACGACGACCTAGATCTCTCACGAACTTGTCACATCATCCTCCATGCGCCTCATCCTGCGGTACCTGTTCTTGACCTGTGGGGGGGTGTGAGATAGCAAGAGTGAGCTCACGTACGTTCATCGCTCAACAAGTTGTGGGGAATAATGTGCATGAACTCGCCAAAGGTGGGAGCTCACGTGAAGTGTAAGGCTGACCAAAGAGGATGGTTAGAGCTGAGCATTGCTTTTAAAGTTGGTCAAAATTTTATTAGCAATTACTAAGTATAAGTAAATACCAATCCAATTAAGTAGTAGAACAAAAGGAGTAACAACATCACCTGCGATGCAATGCATATGACAAATTGAATTTAGTTCCATAAATTAATCATGTGAGGGTCCGAGCTGCTCATGACCGTGAGCACGGCTAGTATACCAGTTTTACACTCTGCAGAGGTTGCGCATCTTTACCCACAAGTCATGTTACTCATCTGCCAAGGGATCGCGACTTCCCATACACCTCTACCGAGGAGGCGAGGCAGGGTAACACTACGAGGCCTTTACAAAGTTCCACTAGCTTCAGAAAACCCGCTACAGTTTATAGGAAGCTCCAATGTAGGGACCCCTCGCCTAACCGCCATCGCAGCAAAATCATCCCAAGGACCTCCCCACACTGACCACTCCCCTACTGCCCTTGCCCCTTTCGGGTAAGGTAGTCTTCCACTAGCTTTCCTAATTAATTAGCCAAGGGCGTCCCATTAAACCCTTGTGGTAGCACTGTTTTCCTGGATGGTCGCTCCATGTTCCAATTAACATAATGATCTTATCATGAACAGTAATAATAATCAGATAATAAAATTATGATCATGAATAATGTATCTCCATACCCTAAACCACATAAAGCACTAGCAAGTACTACCCAAAAAGTTCAGTGGTAAACAAGGTATAAAGATAATAAAACTAGGGTAACCTATTGGGTCCCATCAAAACTAACCTATGCAGATCATTATGATTAATTAGAACATGAGTGGGTAAAAAGAAGTGATCAAGGGCACAACTTGCCTGGGACTTGAGATTCCAGGTACCAGGATGATCTTCAGGTGACACGTGTCCTCACTGCTAAACGTAGCAATACAGACAAACAGTGTATAGGCAAAATTAACATCACACCAAACAATAGAATTAACTACGTAATAATATTCTACGCGGCATAACGAGATCGTGGGATCGAGAACCGCTAAATTCGAAGTTACAGTTATGAAGTTATGGTTTTCCGAAGATCCACGTGGTTAAGTATATAATAGACTAGGTGCAACATTTTAACCTATATCTCATGACAAAACAAAGTTACCATATGATGATAAATATTATTGTAAAACTAACACAACTAGAATGGATCAAAACAGAGTTATGGTTATTGAGTTATAAATTTCTAAAATTATTTAGCACCTAGAATAGATAAATTTAATTGAGCAATTTTAATTCAAGTTTCATGGTTAAACAAAGGTACTAATTGATAGAAAATATTAATAAAAAGTTATAGGAACTGGAATGGACTAAAAAGGGTTTAAAATCAATTAGTTATGAATTAACTAAGTGTAATACCCAAATTTGTAAATCATGTGATAAGAGAATATTTCCTGTATCTATATGTGTGAGTTATATTCATTTACTATCACATGTGAATGAATACCATCAAAAAGGAGTAAATAACCAAAGACACCAAAGTAAATCTTGCATCATGCTGAGTTTTACTTGATTGTGCATTTATGGATAATAAAATAAATGCGTCATTAATAGCATATCAATGGACCCAGGGAATTTAACCTCTAAATTGAAAACAAAACCATGAGAATAGAGGAGGAAGAAAATGTTATACAAATGAAAATAAATAGATAAATATATTCTTCTCATACTAGGATTTGAAATGTGGATACTCAACTCAAATATGAGGATCATGACATAATTCAAACTTAAATTTGAAATCAAGGAAATAAAAAAAAAGAAAGGAAATCATAAATGGTAAAAAGAAAAGAAAAAAAAGAAAGCCATGCGCCTGGGCTGCCACGGCTCATTTTCGGCCCACTTCATTCATCCACCGCGCTCGCGTAGTAACCTGGCTTGCGGGCCTGGCTGGCAGCGGCGTCCGGCCGATTGCATGCATGCGTGTAACTCTGGCTGGTGGTGCATGCGGCTGGAGCACGCCTGCTCACGCGTCCTCGTCATGCGGAGGCCGGCGCGTGGGCCCCTCCTGTCAGCATTATCCTCTCCGCGCAGCTCGGGATTCAGTTTCCTCTTCGGCATTGGAAACGAAATATCTGCAACAAACTCTGGGGTATATAACACACGAGCCTCTCGCCCTCGCTCGTCAACACCAGAAAGCCAGTCCCAAAACCAAAAGATCCCAGGTGAATTTCGTCGAGCAGAGAGAAGGAGAAGGGGGGGTAGTCGCCGGAGTCAACTAGGTCCGGGTCGACGTTCGGGTCCGGTGGCGGCCACTTACGCCGGTCGCAGTAGCCCCGGGGAGGAAGCCGCTGTGCACATACCCGCCTGGCCGTAGGGAGCCTGATTCTGCCGCCACTGCTGGTAAGAATACTGTCTAGTATACTCGCGTTGATGTCAGCTGCGTGTAGGATTAGTTTGCGCTGGTGTCTGGGCGCCGGGCCAATGGATGGCCGTGGGCGGCAATGGCACCGCCGGCTGTGCAGGACATGCCAGCGGCCAACGATGGGGTGCGGAAGTCACCGGCGTCGTTGCCAGATGGGAAGAAGAAGGGCCTGTGGCCGTCTATCGCGAAATAAACGATGGAGGTCCCGGATGGATTCCTCCTCGGTGCATCTGGGTGGTTGCCTGGCTCGGCCGCGGCAAGGATCGGGAGTAGTGAAGAGAGAGTGACCAGTGGGGCGGGACCGCTAGTACGGCGAACTCGGCTCTGTCCATGGTGCCGCTCGGCGTGTGGTCCGCCTGGTGGGAGTAGCGAGTGGAAGAAGATGAACTGGCGCCCTTGGATTGGGGATGAACGGCTCTGATTAGCTTCCACGTACCGGTTCGGTTGGGCTTATTCTCGACCGCACGATCTTGATCCAGTGGCTAGGACGCGCACCGAGTCACTTGATGGCTAGATCTAATCTGTGCCACCCGTTTCTAATCCATCGGCCAAGATTGGTCAATAACCCTTCGGCCAGGCATTTTGCTAAAGAAACCCTAGGCTTCTGAGAAACCAACCCGCCGTCCTGCACGGCTTGTCTCTGTGCCTTGGGGATTTTTGCCCCGAGCCCCTTTCTGTTCTCAGATTTTGAGGCCCAGTCCAGAGATCGTTTAAACTGTATAAATGAATCAGAAATTGAATATTTAATAGAAAAATAATTGCTAGAACTTCAATAATTCATAGAAAATGCATATGAACTTCAAATTACTTCATTCCAGTTCCTAAAATTTTGTAATAATGTTGTTTATTACATAGCACCTCTGTTTTAACATGAAAATGGTATTAAAATTTATTTCTTAACTAATCTCGTATCAAATACATAAAACCTTAGGAAATTCGTATCTCCTTCGTTTTAAATCCGATTTGACTCGTTCCAGTTGCGTTAGTCTCGTAGCAACGTGTAGATTATTATTACTCAGTTTATTCTTATGTTTGGTGTGATGTTAATTTTGCCTATACCATATTTGTTTGTATTGCTACGACTAGCGTGAGGTCACGAGTCACCTGAAGATCATCCTGGTACCTGGAATCTCAAGTCTCAGGCAAGTTGTGCCCTTGATCACTTCCTTTTACCCAGCCATGTTCTGATTAATCATAATGATCTGCATAGGTTAATTTTGATGGGACCCAATAGGTTACCCTAGTTTGTCTATCTTTATACCTTGTTTACCACTGAACTTTTTGGGTAGTACTTGCTAGTGCTTTATGTGGTTTTGGGTATGAAGATACATTATTCATGATCACACTTTTATCATCTGTTTATTATCACTGTTCATGATGAGATCATTATGTTAATTGGAACATGGAGAACCACCCGGGAAAACAGTGCTACCACAAGGGTTTAATGGGACGCCCTTGGCCAATTAATTAGGAAAGCTAGTGGAAGACTACCTTACCCGAAAGGGGCAAGGGCAGTAGGGGAGTGGTCAGTGTAGGGAGGCCCTCGGGAGGATTTTGCTGTGATGGCGGTCCTGCAAGGGATTCCTGGGAAGGCCCTCGGGAGGATTTTGCTGTGATGGCGGTCCTGCAAGGGATTCCTGGGGAGGCCCTCGGGAGGATTTTGCTGTGATGGCGGTCCTGCAAGGGATTCCTGCATTGGAGCTTCCTATAAACTGTAGCGGGTTTTCTGAAGCTAGTGGAACTTTGTAAAGGCCTCGTAGTGTTACCCTGCCTCGCCTCCTCGGTAGAGGTGTATGGGAAGTCGCGATCCCTTGGCAGATGGGTAACATGACTTGTGGGTAAAGATGCGCCACCTCTGCAGAGTGTAAAACTGGTATACTAGCCGTGCTCACGGTCATGAGCGGCTCGGACACTCACATGATTAAATTATGGAATTAAACTCAATTTGTCATATGCATTGCATCGCAGGTGATGTTGTACAGGTGATGTTGTTACTTTTGTTCTACTATTTAATTGGGTTGGTATTTACTTATACTTAGTAATTGCTAATAAAATTTTGACCAACTTTAAAAGCAATGCTCAGCTCTAACCATCCTCTTTGGTAAGCCTTACACTTCACATGAGCTCCCACCTTTGGCGAGTTCCTACACATTATTCCCCACAACTTGTTGAGCGATGAACGTATGTGAGCTCACTCTTGCTGTCTCACACCCCCCCACAGGTCAAGAACAGGTACCACAGGATGAGGCGCATGATGGATGCTGTGTCGAGTTCGTGAGAGGTCTAGGTCGTCGTCTCCCAGTCAACTTTGGGTTGCTGGACCGTTGTCTCCTTATAATGTAATTATTTATTTTGTATAGAACTCCTGTTATATATAAAGATGTGACATTCGATCCTGTGCCACTTTACATCATATGTGTGAGACTTGGTCCCAGCATACCTGGTGTTTATGTTAGCGCCCGGGTTTTGGACCCCTAAAATCCGGGTGTTACAGAAGTGGTATCAGAGGAATGTTGACTGTAGGACGAAACCTAGATAGAACTGGACAACCATTCTTTACTTACCCTTGCTACTCTGATTCTTTTCTAAACTTATCTTAATCTTTTCTCATCTAATTCCGCTTTACTCTGATTATTCTTACCTCTTTCATTCTAAAGACCAATGTGGATTTCACACATTGAAATCCTGTGCCTAAAGTGACCTTTAGGAATAGGAGACCTACTCATAGGAATAAAAACAAAACTATTTTATCTATGCACTTGAATGTTTGTTCTTATGATATTTGTTTGATTTGGATCTTTGATTGAGTGTGATTAGTTGTGGAGTAATGTCCACAATCACATCTGCATATACATATAGAAAAAAACGGTTATAAAAAAATATCTAAATGAACTAGGTTAACCCTCATCAAAAAAAAATCTAGCCTAGCAAAATCCATCTTATCTTGAAAAAAAAGTCTATCCTACACTCATAGATCCATCTTATCCTAAAAAATAGATTCTCATCTTATCTTGAAAAAATTTATCTTATCCTAATAGATCTATCTGACCTCAAAAGATTCTACCTTATCCTTATGGATTCATCTTACCCCAATAAGCATATTTATCTCACACTAGTGTAACAACCATGATCTAGCCTAAAATAAATAAGATCTTATCTAGTCAAACTAGTCACACCAATCTAACCTAGATCTGATCTAATCTAAAGTGACTTATCAAACATGTTAGATAATACTGATGAAATAGATTAGACTCTACTCCTATAGATCGGGTCTAAACTTAGTTCACCCTGCACTAAATTAAGAATGACAGATCGACTTGGCCATATGCAACTACCTTAACCCTCCAATAGTTGCATAACCCCACAATTTTAACCTAGCAAGAGATTCTAACCTACCTACACCATACAATCCATCCTACTCACATATGTCCTAGCCATATGTCCTTAACTCGGATGACAACTCCAAGAAATAAAGGCCAAAGAAGACCAACCATGTCAAAGAAGGATAAGCATCAACTCAAGACTTCAAAGATCAAGTTGAATCGCGAGCGGAATCAAGATCCATAGTTTAGGATGAAGTCTTTCCTTATTATACCCTTGCCACAACCTCTACTTGCCATAACCGTACCTGACCTAATGAATATCTAGACATGCAATATTCATATCATCTACTAACTGTTAAAAAAAAAAACTTGAAACAAAACTTTGATTCCCAAAACCAAATGAGAAACTAAAATTCTAGACCAAACCTATTATATCCCTTTTCTTACAAATCTCGAGGACGAGATTATTTTTAAGGGGGGGGGTAGGATTTGTAATACCCAAATTTGTAAATCATGTGATAAGAGAATATTTCCTGTATCTATATGTGTGAGTTATATTCATTTACTATCACATGTGAATGAATACCATCAAAAAGGAGTAAATAACCAAAGACACCAAAGTAAATCTTGCATCATGCTGAGTTTTACTTGATTGTGCATTTATGGATAATAAAATAAATGCGTCATTAATAGCATATCAATGGACCCAGGGAATTTAACCTCTAAATTGAAAACAAAACCATGAGAATAGAGGAGGAAGAAAATGTTATACAAATGAAAATAAATAGATAAATATATTCTTCTCATACTAGGATTTGAAATGTGGATACTCAACTCAAATATGAGGATCATGACATAATTCAAACTTAAATTTGAAATCAAGGAAATAAAAAAAAAGAAAGGAAATCATAAATGGTAAAAAGAAAAGAAAAAAAAGAAAGCCATGCGCCTGGGCTGCCACGGCTCATTTTCGGCCCACTTCATTCATCCACCGCGCTCGCGTAGTAACCTGGCTTGCGGGCCTGGCTGGCAGCGGCGTCCGGCCGATTGCATGCATGCGTGTAACTCTGGCTGGTGGTGCATGCGGCTGGAGCACGCCTGCTCACGCGTCCTCGTCATGCGGAGGCCGGCGCGTGGGCCCCTCCTGTCAGCATTATCCTCTCCGCGCAGCTCGGGATTCAGTTTCCTCTTCGGCATTGGAAACGAAATATCTGCAACAAACTCTGGGGTATATAACACACGAGCCTCTCGCCCTCGCTCGTCAACACCAGAAAGCCAGTCCCAAAACCAAAAGATCCCAGGTGAATTTCGTCGAGCAGAGAGAAGGAGAAGGGGGGGTAGTCGCCGGAGTCAACTAGGTCCGGGTCGACGTTCGGGTCCGGTGGCGGCCACTTACGCCGGTCGCAGTAGCCCCGGGGAGGAAGCCGCTGTGCACATACCCGCCTGGCCGTAGGGAGCCTAATTCTGCCGCCACTGCTGGTAAGAATACTGTCTAGTATACTCGCGTTGATGTCAGCTGCGTGTAGGATTAGTTTGCGCTGGTGTCTGGGCGCCGGGCCAATGGATGGCCGTGGGCGGCAATGGCACCGCCGGCTGTGCAGGACATGCCAGCGGCCAACGATGGGGTGCGGAAGTCACCGGCGTCGTTGCCAGATGGGAAGAAGAAGGGCCTGTGGCCGTCTATCGCGAAATAAACGATGGAGGTCCCGGATGGATTCCTCCTCGGTGCATCTGGGTGGTTGCCTGGCTCGGCCGCGGCAAGGATCGGGAGTAGTGAAGAGAGAGTGACCAGTGGGGCGGGACCGCTAGTACGGCGAACTCGGCTCTGTCCATGGTGCCGCTCGGCGTGTGGTCCGCCTGGTGGGAGTAGCGAGTGGAAGAAGATGAACTGGCGCCCTTGGATTGGGGATGAACGGCTCTGATTAGCTTCCACGTACCGGTTCGGTTGGGCTTATTCTCGACCGCACGATCTTGATCCAGTGGCTAGGACGCGCACCGAGTCACTTGATGGCTAGATCTAATCTGTGCCACCCGTTTCTAATCCATCGGCCAAGATTGGTCAATAACCCTTCGGCCAGGCATTTTGCTAAAGAAACCCTAGGCTTCTGAGAAACCAACCCGCCGTCCTGCACGGCTTGTCTCTGTGCCTTGGGGATTTTTGCCCCGAGCCCCTTTCTGTTCTCAGATTTTGAGGCCCAGTCCAGAGATCGTTTAAACTGTATAAATGAATCAGAAATTGAATATTTAATAGAAAAATAATTGCTAGAACTTCAATAATTCATAGAAAATGCATATGAACTTCAAATTACTTCATTCCAGTTCCTAAAATTTTGTAATAATGTTGTTTATTACATAGCACCTCTGTTTTAACATGAAAATGGTATTAAAATTTATTTCTTAACTAATCTCGTATCAAATACATAAAACCTTAGGAAATTCGTATCTCCTTCGTTTTAAATCCGATTTGACTCGTTCCAGTTGCGTTAGTCTCGTAGCAACGTGTAGATTATTATTACTCAGTTTATTCTTATGTTTGGTGTGATGTTAATTTTGCCTATACCATATTTGTTTGTATTGCTACGACTAGCGTGAGGTCACGAGTCACCTGAAGATCATCCTGGTACCTGGAATCTCAAGTCTCAGGCAAGTTGTGCCCTTGATCACTTCCTTTTACCCAGCCATGTTCTGATTAATCATAATGATCTGCATAGGTTAATTTTGATGGGACCCAATAGGTTACCCTAGTTTGTCTATCTTTATACCTTGTTTACCACTGAACTTTTTGGGTAGTACTTGCTAGTGCTTTATGTGGTTTTGGGTATGAAGATACATTATTCATGATCACACTTTTATCATCTGTTTATTATCACTGTTCATGATGAGATCATTATGTTAATTGGAACATGGAGAACCACCCGGGAAAACAGTGCTACCACAAGGGTTTAATGGGACGCCCTTGGCCGATTAATTAGGAAAGCTAGTGGAAGACTACCTTACCCGAAAGGGGCAAGGGCAGTAGGGGAGTGGTCAGTGTAGGGAGGCCCTCGGGAGGATTTTGCTGTGATGGCGGTCCTGCAAGGGATTCCTGGGAAGGCCCTCGGGAGGATTTTGCTGTGATGGCGGTCCTGCAAGGGATTCCTGGGGAGGCCCTCGGGAGGATTTTGCTGTGATGGCGGTCCTGCAAGGGATTCCTGCATTGGAGCTTCCTATAAACTGTAGCGGGTTTTCTGAAGCTAGTGGAACTTTGTAAAGGCCTCGTAGTGTTACCCTGCCTCGCCTCCTCGGTAGAGGTGTATGGGAAGTCGCGATCCCTTGGCAGATGGGTAACATGACTTGTGGGTAAAGATGCGCCACCTCTGCAGAGTGTAAAACTGGTATACTAGCCGTGCTCACGGTCATGAGCGGCTCGGACACTCACATGATTAAATTATGGAATTAAACTCAATTTGTCATATGCATTGCATCGCAGGTGATGTTGTACAGGTGATGTTGTTACTTTTGTTCTACTATTTAATTGGGTTGGTATTTACTTATACTTAGTAATTGCTAATAAAATTTTGACCAACTTTAAAAGCAATGCTCAGCTCTAACCATCCTCTTTGGTAAGCCTTACACTTCACATGAGCTCCCACCTTTGGCGAGTTCCTACACATTATTCCCCACAACTTGTTGAGCGATGAACGTATGTGAGCTCACTCTTGCTGTCTCACACCCCCCCACAGGTCAAGAACAGGTACCACAGGATGAGGCGCATGATGGATGCTGTGTCGAGTTCGTGAGAGGTCTAGGTCGTCGTCTCCCAGTCAACTTTGGGTTGCTGGACCGTTGTCTCCTTATAATGTAATTATTTATTTTGTATAGAACTCCTGTTATATATAAAGATGTGACATTCGATCCTGTGCCACTTTACATCATATGTGTGAGACTTGGTCCCAGCATACCTGGTGTTTATGTTAGCGCCCGGGTTTTGGACCCCTAAAATCCGGGTGTTACAGAAGTGGTATCAGAGGAATGTTGACTGTAGGACGAAACCTAGATAGAACTGGACAACCATTCTTTACTTACCCTTGCTACTCTGATTCTTTTCTAAACTTATCTTAATCTTTTCTCATCTAATTCCGCTTTACTCTGATTATTCTTACCTCTTTCATTCTAAAGACCAATGTGGATTTCACACATTGAAATCCTGTGCCTAAAGTGACCTTTAGGAATAGGAGACCTACTCATAGGAATAAAAACAAAACTATTTTATCTATGCACTTGAATGTTTGTTCTTATGATATTTGTTTGATTTGGATCTTTGATTGAGTGTGATTAGTTGTGGAGTAATGTCCACAATCACATCTGCATATACATATAGAAAAAAACGGTTATAAAAAAATATCTAAATGAACTAGGTTAACCCTCATCAAAAAAAAATCTAGCCTAGCAAAATCCATCTTATCTTGAAAAAAAAAGTCTATCCTACACTCATAGATCCATCTTATCCTAAAAAATAGATTCTCATCTTATCTTGAAAAAATTTATCTTATCCTAATAGATCTATCTGACCTCAAAAGATTCTACCTTATCCTTATGGATTCATCTTACCCCAATAAGCATATTTATCTCACACTAGTGTAACAACCATGATCTAGCCTAAAATAAATAAGATCTTATCTAGTCAAACTAGTCACACCAATCTAACCTAGATCTGATCTAATCTAAAGTGACTTATCAAACATGTTAGATAATACTGATGAAATAGATTAGACTCTACTCCTATAGATCGGGTCTAAACTTAGTTCACCCTGCACTAAATTAAGAATGACAGATCGACTTGGCCATATGCAACTACCTTAACCCTCCAATAGTTGCATAACCCCACAATTTTAACCTAGCAAGAGATTCTAACCTACCTACACCATACAATCCATCCTACTCACATATGTCCTAGCCATATGTCCTTAACTCGGATGACAACTCCAAGAAATAAAGGCCAAAGAAGACCAACCATGTCAAAGAAGGATAAGCATCAACTCAAGACTTCAAAGATCAAGTTGAATCGCGAGCGGAATCAAGATCCATAGTTTAGGATGAAGTCTTTCCTTATTATACCCTTGCCACAACCTCTACTTGCCATAACCGTACCTGACCTAATGAATATCTAGACATGCAATATTCATATCATCTACTAACTGTAAAAAAAAAAACTTGAAACAAAACTTTGATTCCCAAAACCAAATGAGAAACTAAAATTCTAGACCAAACCTATTATATCCCTTTTCTTACAAATCTCGAGGACGAGATTATTTTTAAGGGGGGGTAGGATTTGTAATACCCAAATTTGTAAATCATGTGATAAGAGAATATTTCCTGTATCTATATGTGTGAGTTATATTCATTTACTATCACATGTGAATGAATACCATCAAAAAGGAGTAAATAACCAAAGACACCAAAGTAAATCTTGCATCATGCTGAGTTTTACTTGATTGTGCATTTATGGATAATAAAATAAATGCGTCATTAATAGCATATCAATGGACCCAGGGAATTTAACCTCTAAATTGAAAACAAAACCATGAGAATAGAGGAGGAAGAAAATGTTATACAAATGAAAATAAATAGATAAATATATTCTTCTCATACTAGGATTTGAAATGTGGATACTCAACTCAAATATGAGGATCATGACATAATTCAAACTTAAATTTGAAATCAAGGAAATAAAAAAAAGAAAGGAAATCATAAATGGTAAAAAGAAAAGAAAAAAAAGAAAGCCATGCGCCTGGGCTGCCACGGCTCATTTTCGGCCCACTTCATTCATCCACCGCGCTCGCGTAGTAACCTGGCTTGCGGGCCTGGCTGGCAGCGGCGTCCGGCCGATTGCATGCATGCGTGTAACTCTGGCTGGTGGTGCATGCGGCTGGAGCACGCCTGCTCACGCGTCCTCGTCATGCGGAGGCCGGCGCGTGGGCCCCTCCTGTCAGCATTATCCTCTCCGCGCAGCTCGGGATTCAGTTTCCTCTTCGGCATTGGAAACGAAATATCTGCAACAAACTCTGGGGTATATAACACACGAGCCTCTCGCCCTCGCTCGTCAACACCAGAAAGCCAGTCCCAAAACCAAAAGATCCCAGGTGAATTTCGTCGAGCAGAGAGAAGGAGAAGGGGGGGTAGTCGCCGGAGTCAACTAGGTCCGGGTCGACGTTCGGGTCCGGTGGCGGCCACTTACGCCGGTCGCAGTAGCCCCGGGGAGGAAGCCGCTGTGCACATACCCGCCTGGCCGTAGGGAGCCTGATTCTGCCGCCACTGCTGGTAAGAATACTGTCTAGTATACTCGCGTTGATGTCAGCTGCGTGTAGGATTAGTTTGCGCTGGTGTCTGGGCGCCGGGCCAATGGATGGCCGTGGGCGGCAATGGCACCGCCGGCTGTGCAGGACATGCCAGCGGCCAACGATGGGGTGCGGAAGTCACCGGCGTCGTTGCCAGATGGGAAGAAGAAGGGCCTGTGGCCGTCTATCGCGAAATAAACGATGGAGGTCCCGGATGGATTCCTCCTCGGTGCATCTGGGTGGTTGCCTGGCTCGGCCGCGGCAAGGATCGGGAGTAGTGAAGAGAGAGTGACCAGTGGGGCGGGACCGCTAGTACGGCGAACTCGGCTCTGTCCATGGTGCCGCTCGGCGTGTGGTCCGCCTGGTGGGAGTAGCGAGTGGAAGAAGATGAACTGGCGCCCTTGGATTGGGGATGAACGGCTCTGATTAGCTTCCACGTACCGGTTCGGTTGGGCTTATTCTCGACCGCACGATCTTGATCCAGTGGCTAGGACGCGCACCGAGTCACTTGATGGCTAGATCTAATCTGTGCCACCCGTTTCTAATCCATCGGCCAAGATTGGTCAATAACCCTTCGGCCAGGCATTTTGCTAAAGAAACCCTAGGCTTCTGAGAAACCAACCCGCCGTCCTGCACGGCTTGTCTCTGTGCCTTGGGGATTTTTGCCCCGAGCCCCTTTCTGTTCTCAGATTTTGAGGCCCAGTCCAGAGATCGTTTAAACTGTATAAATGAATCAGAAATTGAATATTTAATAGAAAAATAATTGCTAGAACTTCAATAATTCATAGAAAATGCATATGAACTTCAAATTACTTCATTCCAGTTCCTAAAATTTTGTAATAATGTTGTTTATTACATAGCACCTCTGTTTTAACATGAAAATGGTATTAAAATTTATTTCTTAACTAATCTCGTATCAAATACATAAAACCTTAGGAAATTCGTATCTCCTTCGTTTTAAATCCGATTTGACTCGTTCCAGTTGCGTTAGTCTCGTAGCAACGTGTAGATTATTATTACTCAGTTTATTCTTATGTTTGGTGTGATGTTAATTTTGCCTATACCATATTTGTTTGTATTGCTACGACTAGCGTGAGGTCACGAGTCACCTGAAGATCATCCTGGTACCTGGAATCTCAAGTCTCAGGCAAGTTGTGCCCTTGATCACTTCCTTTTACCCAGCCATGTTCTGATTAATCATAATGATCTGCATAGGTTAATTTTGATGGGACCCAATAGGTTACCCTAGTTTGTCTATCTTTATACCTTGTTTACCACTGAACTTTTTGGGTAGTACTTGCTAGTGCTTTATGTGGTTTTGGGTATGAAGATACATTATTCATGATCACACTTTTATCATCTGTTTATTATCACTGTTCATGATGAGATCATTATGTTAATTGGAACATGGAGAACCACCCGGGAAAACAGTGCTACCACAAGGGTTTAATGGGACGCCCTTGGCCGATTAATTAGGAAAGCTAGTGGAAGACTACCTTACCCGAAAGGGGCAAGGGCAGTAGGGGAGTGGTCAGTGTAGGGAGGCCCTCGGGAGGATTTTGCTGTGATGGCGGTCCTGCAAGGGATTCCTGGGAAGGCCCTCGGGAGGATTTTGCTGTGATGGTGGTCCTGCAAGGGATTCCTGGGGAGGCCCTCGGGAGGATTTTGCTGTGATGGCGGTCCTGCAAGGGATTCCTGCATTGGAGCTTCCTATAAACTGTAGCGGGTTTTCTGAAGCTAGTGGAACTTTGTAAAGGCCTCGTAGTGTTACCCTGCCTCGCCTCCTCGGTAGAGGTGTATGGGAAGTCGCGATCCCTTGGCAGATGGGTAACATGACTTGTGGGTAAAGATGCGCCACCTCTGCAGAGTGTAAAACTGGTATACTAGCCGTGCTCACGGTCATGAGCGGCTCGGACACTCACATGATTAAATTATGGAATTAAACTCAATTTGTCATATGCATTGCATCGCAGGTGATGTTGTACAGGTGATGTTGTTACTTTTGTTCTACTATTTAATTGGGTTGGTATTTACTTATACTTAGTAATTGCTAATAAAATTTTGACCAACTTTAAAAGCAATGCTCAGCTCTAACCATCCTCTTTGGTAAGCCTTACACTTCACATGAGCTCCCACCTTTGGCGAGTTCCTACACATTATTCCCCACAACTTGTTGAGCGATGAACGTATGTGAGCTCACTCTTGCTGTCTCACACCCCCCCACAGGTCAAGAACAGGTACCACAGGATGAGGCGCATGATGGATGCTGTGTCGAGTTCGTGAGAGGTCTAGGTCGTCGTCTCCCAGTCAACTTTGGGTTGCTGGACCGTTGTCTCCTTATAATGTAATTATTTATTTTGTATAGAACTCCTGTTATATATAAAGATGTGACATTCGATCCTGTGCCACTTTACATCATATGTGTGAGACTTGGTCCCAGCATACCTGGTGTTTATGTTAGCGCCCGGGTTTTGGACCCCTAAAATCCGGGTGTTACACTAAGTTTATAGAATTATTTTACATTAAAAACTATATTCTGCAATAGTTTATCCCATTTGTTCTCTGTAAGGACCGCGGCCATCATTTTCCAGTAGTACAGGGGTCATATTATAAAGTTCCAGGGCCTCATTGTATTTAATTTGCACAGGACGTGGATGGCGGCTATAATATACCAGAGTCTAGGGTTTCCTGTGCAAAATTACCTGCGGCTGACGCAGTAGAGACACTTGGCGCCCAACCAGTGGCTGGAGCCAGGCCACACACGGGTTCCCACAGTGGGGCGCACGGGATCCAGTCCACACCGAATCCCCACCATCCGAACACGTGCCATTATAAAGGGATCAACGCGGACCGCTAGATCGGTGATCTACGACCGGTATTCTACGGTGCGAACGGATATCTACGACATCCACCAGAGCCATCCGATAAGATCAAACGACGCACGACCCTAACACCCCCCATCTAATCTCAGCCAACCGAGAAGGATCGGACGGCCCACGAGTCCTCTCCTTCCCCCAGCCTGCTAACCCAGGGCGGCGCCACCGATTCCCCGCGGTGGCGCAACATACCGACGACCAGCGCCCCAGCAGATGCCCCGATCCGTGACCAAATTCGTCCACCGAACTAAGAAAAACGTAGCAGGGGCCAAGATGAGAGCGACAGGGACAACCTACCGGAGGTTTGGGCAGCGTGGAGATCTGGCCACGACACGGTGCGGTACCATGTTGTCCGCCAAGCTCCGGTGAGCCATTGGGGCCGCCATGATGACCGCGCCACCCTGTCTCGGCCATGGGCACTTTCCTGAGAACTCGGTGAAGCTCCCAGACCCGCAGTCGAGACCCCATCGACGGTGTACACGCGATTCGTTCGCGGCGGATCCATGGCGGTCGCACGTTTTTCTCTGCTCACGGCGACGAAGTGGCACACGGCGCGACGATCCGAGAGGATGAAGAAGGGAGGTTGCAGCGCCACGGGTTTTATATGCGCCAACCCCGAAGTCCGAGCAGGAGGGGGAAACGACTCCGCGAGATCCCCGTAGGATCCAGCGGCGCGCGCGGAGTAGGAATCACGTTCAGTTGAGGAAGAAGACCGAGCTGCTCAAGCGGGCCCACCCGTCATTCAATGGGAGGTTGAGGGCGCGCAGAGCTAAGTGAGTCGGCCGCCCGGGCCCACATGCTAGCGGTATAGAGATTCCAGGCGCGCCCCCGCCCGCGGGGCCCATCTGCCAGAAGCCCATCGTGCGAAAAGAGGGGGAAAGGATGTGATGGGCTGGCTTATGGAGATTTCGGCCCAAACACGAATTTGATCTCTTCTTTTCTTTTATAAATTTTCTGCTTTATTTTTAAATTCCCATTTCAAGTATTCAACCCAAATTCAAATTCTATTTTGAGTTTTCCAGATTCCAAAAATCAAGCGTGTTCCTAAAGGGAAATTTAAACTCTACTGTTTGCTTTAAGATTATTATTTTTTTATATATATTCTTCCTTCTTTCTTATTTTTCTTGTTTTATTTCTTGTTTTCTATTTCAGTCCAAATCCATGTTTGAATTTCAATTTTTTTAAGTTAGATGCACAAACAAACTCCAACATGATGCAAGTATAATTTATATTAATTAATTTATTCATTTATTCATGCAAAAAAATGATTTATGCAACCCACACAATATTTTTCCCATAAGTTATTTCATTTTAACTATTTTTTTCAAGGAATGCATTTGTATATAGTTCATAAAGAGAATAATAATTAGATAAATCTCTCCATTGTGTTTATGGTTCCAAGCTTTTAATTTTATGTTTTTTTCAGAATAACATTTAAAAATGAGGAATCTTATATTAAATTACCTTTTAACCCTAAATCTTATAAAGAAATATTTATAAATCTTTAGAATAGGATTTTGGGTGTTACAGAGATGCGCAATGCCTTCTTCCTCGTCGTCTTAGTGCGTAACGTAGTGGGTATTTTGGCCTTGCAGCTCATGTTTTCTGAGGAAAAAAACTGATATTGAGTATGTTAATGAGCAACAACCAACCAAAGAACTTAATTTTCATTGTATAATTGCTCTTCTAGAACTTTGAGAGTATCCATGGGACCTGAGAATTCTCAAATTTGCTTTTGTACTATTTTTTGGCAGAGTTTACAGTGCTAGTATTTAAAACCCTAGTATCCTTTTGTTTTTTATAGATCTGGAGGGGGAACCCCTACTGTAATTTTTTATTATCAATGGTAAATTACAACACATTGAATGTACAAGGTGTAAAATACGTTGGGAAGTTCTAATTAATGCTGCCATTGATCAAGCCAGTTCGGAATGGAGGTATCATATCTTCCTCTGGCTCTGTGGATGACCAGAAATAATTCCTTTTTGAATTCATTCTTGCATTGCTGAACCGTTGGGTCTATGTTCTCAAATAACCATGCATTTCGGCATTTCCATATGCACCAAGTCACGAGGATAATTATCTCCATAGAGAAAGGAACATTGATTTGCTGCTTGAGATTAGTCGATGCCTCCTCTGGATTAGCAATTCTGGATGGTGTCATACCAATGGAATTCCAGCAGGCCTTTGCAAAATTACATCTGAGAAATAGGTGATAGAGTGTTTCTTCCTTTTGCCAGATACAATTTTCACACGAGTATGACTCCAGTGTCATGTTTTTCCTTCTCAGCATATTCCTTGTGTTCAATCTGTTTTTAAGCCATAACCAGTAAAAAACTTTATGCTTTGGCTGGCATTTGTTTTTCCACAGCGATTTATAGATACAATGTACCTGGGTATGGCCCATTAGGTGCCTGTAGGTCTTTTTTGTTGAAAAAATCTCTGAACCCCAAATATATCTTCATTTGTCCTTTGAATTATTTATTGTAATTTGATCCCAGGCTTCATTTAACTCTACATACTGTTCATAAGCTTGCTCAGATAGGGGTAGCTGAAAAATTTGAAATAAATGCTCTTGTTGTTTAGCTTCTTTGAAAGAAAGTTTTGTGTTGCATGCAAAAGAGAATAATTCTGGGTATTGTTGTGCTGGAATGCCCCTATTGCACAGGTCTTCCCAGAAAAGGATGGTTCTTCCATTGCCAATGGTTGGAGAAGCCAGACCCTTGAATTATTGTAGGAGGTTTAATAAACTTCTCCACCAAAAAGACCCATTTCTTCTATGACCAGGGAGTCTGTCCATCGTATAGTAATTATTCCAAATTAAATTCACCCATGGTAAGTCATGATTGTTGTAGAAATTGTGCAATTATTTCAGGAGTAACACTTCATTCTGAGTCTCCAACCTCATCACTCCGAGGCCTCCACTGCTTTTTGGCTTAGTGATCATGTTCCATGCAACTAGCGGAGGTTTTTTTGGAATTCATGTCATTTCCTCTCCAAAGGCAATGTTTCCTGTATATGTCTATCTGCTTAATTGTAGTAACAGGGATTTTGAGTGTGCACATAAAATGTGGCAGAACCGCCCGAATTATTCCAGCTTAAGTGCCTAAGTCACGCCTCAGGGGCAGCAACACACTTAAATTGGAATAACCCGTCAGTCCCTCAGATCTAGTCTGATAAAGCCACCTAACCAGGATCAAATACCACATACTCACTCGATGGTGAGTCACAGAAGAAATACAATAAAACAGGAAAACCTCAAATTAAAGTACTGAATTATTACATAAATCAGAGTTTTTCAAGTAGCGGATATAAGTTCACAAAAATAAGATGCAGCGGATAATCGATATCGTCGATAGGGAGGAATTGGGCAAGGCCTAGCCCACTACTCCTCTTGCTCCTCTCCTGCTGGAGTAGCATCCCACTCGACCGTCCAACCTGGTGGCAGGGTGGTAGGCCAAGTCACACCATCAACCATATCCTGAAGCGTACCTGCAAAAATTATGCCACAAGCACGGCTGAGTATACTAATACTCAGCTAGACTTACCCGGTGTGAGGAAACTACTCCTCTACCTCTAGACCATGCAGTTGTTTGGTTGAGGGGTTTGGTTTGCCAAAAACACTAGCTGAGTCTAAAATCAAATTTTAGCTTTTCAATTTCTAGCATCATTATCTTAGCTAAGTTTGCTCCTTCTAAGCATACATGGTAACAAGCATTTAGTACAAACAACAAGTTATCTCATGTAAACCTCATTTCACTTCTTACTCAATGTAGTACAAGGGGTCAAGTAGTCTCATTAGCTGCGAGAAGCAGACGATTCGAATCGAGTTTTAACCTTGCAAGGTAAACCTAAACACACGACATGTAAGGGCACTCCGTCTCCACACACGTCAACTGTCCCCATCGATTCCCAGTTCGCGGCCAGGGCTCACCGCCTTGGCATACAATGCTCCACTGACCCCGGCTGCCGCCGTGCAGTGACCGCACTTGTACCCACCATAGCTAGCATGGGAGACCCAGTCTTAGGACAAGTGAGGGGAAAAGTTCGCGCCCGGCTTCACTCAGGTACTAGGTTTACCGGTTACCATATTTCCCGACATGTGTTTAGTACGTTCAAACGCTTGACTCAGGTGTCCACACATTAACCCTTAATTCCTTTTCTCGTCTCATGGACAAGACATCCTCCCTGGATCCAAGTCCATGGACCATCATAGATCCCGTTATCAAGATGAATACAATCAATTCCTGACCTCGCGCGAGTGCTAGAAAAATCACTCGACTTCTACCGAGATCCTGATTTAGCATAGCAGCTACTCGACCTAGCATACTAGTATCCATCTCAAAAAGGAATCCTAAGTTCATGCAACTAGGGGTTTCAAGCAACTCCTACACTTAAGTGCACATTACAAACCTACAAACAATAAGTGTAGTAAAGTAGCATATATAGATACGGTTATGCATAAATTCGGGGCTTGCCTTCAAATGATGGGGCTGCGGGGAGATCCTCGATGGCAGTCTCGAGAGCTTGCTCCTGGTCTTCCTCGTGGACAACTCCTTGCTCGGGGATGAGCACGTACTCTCTGTCAGCGAGATTGCAATCTAATGAATGTAATGAGTAAGATACATGCATGGTATGATATGCAATTTAGTAATTAAACTTTGATGGTGAATGATCAAATTAATAAGGTAGAGCTTAATCTTGCTACTCAAGATTCTTATGGTATACTTAACAAATTAGGGTCAGGCTTGGTTAAGCTTAAGTGGTAAGTTTATTTTGGTGTTCCACTGATTTCTTTTTGATGTCTTAGTGAGAGTTTATTAAGGTTTCTAGCTGAATCATTAGAGTGAGATTTATTATTCCCTCTCTTCCTTTTTATTTCTTTTATGCTTTTAAGGTGGGTTTGAACTATAAGATAGCTTAATAAATTTCCAAAAATTCTGCAAAGATTACAGTGGCTTCTTACTGGTGTATAAGTCTCTGTCTCAAAATTTGGGGTTTTAAAAGTGAGTGGTTCTCTCTGCATAAAATTATCAAATATTAGGGCAGAGGGGGAGTTTTGAACTACAACCTTCTTTTTACAGTGAGTTATTCTCTAAGACTTATTTTTGTTGGCATTCAGATGCTATAATATGATTTTGTACAAATGTTTAGCCACTATTACTCATTAGTTATTTTACTATGATTATCTAAAGTTTCTAGCCAAAGGGGTGCTTTCTACTACCACTATATTTGAAAAATATCAAACAACAGATTTCCAATTTTTCCTATCTTCTTATTTGTGCAAGAGCAATCATTTTGAAGTTTGGTAACTTTTTGCTTAAGGGAAAAGTGGTAGGAATTATTTGGATTAAATGGTCTTTTTCATGAAGTATTGGCAATGGGTATTATTTTGCAGCTTTCAATTGGGTTTTGCATTTTCCTCTGGTGGCCTACTTCATTACCTATTTGGTAAAAAATTATTTGTCCATTATTGCACATTTTTTGGTTTGCTCGTGATTTAATTGAAATATGGCTCAATATCAAGTTCTATTTGTTTACCCTACTAAAAATGATGGACTGGGGTCTTTAATATTTTTGTAGTGAGGTTCTAGTGGTTACAAGTCCAGTGGATTTTTCTTAACAATTTTGGAATTGTTTTCATAATTCTAATAATTGTTTTTCTAGTTTAATTAATGCTTAATAAAACATTTCACCTAAAATCTGCTCTGGACTAGGGATCCCTTTATTTTTCCTAGGTTCTCTATTACCTTAGTAGACTAGGAAAAAATAATTACATTCACTGTTCATTCTTTTCTAATACCTTTCTGATTTTCTTAAGTTTTGGGCAAAAATGGCTTTTAATAGATGACCCAACTTAAATCTTCAATACTAGGGTGTTCAATATTTTTAAACAGTGTCTAAATGGGGTTTGAACTTCTACAAATTTTCTTAAGTTCAACACAGAAGCATAACAAAATTTCTTCCTTTTTAAAAGGTTTGGTCAGTTTCTTTAATTAATTTCAAACTCTAAAAATTAAAACAGAAAGCATAGGGTTCAATAATTTTATGTGATAGTTCATAATATTTTGAATCCAAAAAAATTGGTTTGGCTAAATTTAGTTGAATATAACTCAAGATATAAATTTTCTAAGTTCTCTGCTGAATTTAAAAAGATTAATTAGAAATGGTTAAAGGAAAAACAGTTTTGCGCTGGGGTCCCTGGCGAAAGGTTTTGAATGAATTACAGACTTGTTCTCGGTGCACTATTCACATGAGTCTAAGGCTCTACAGAAAACCCCCTAAGGTTTTGCAAAATCGAACCCACGGTCCTTCCCTAATGGAACAGTGGCCGCGGAGGAAGAAATGGGCGGAGGGGCTTACTGGCGGCGAGACTGCTCCGGTGAGGTGGTCGAGGATGTAGGGGAGGTCCTGAGGGTCACGGCGATGTGCGGGTCGCCGTCGAGAATGGTCGGAGTCGGCCGGTCCATGTGCGCAGACGGAGATACTCGTCGGCGGCGAGGAATCTGGCCTGCTCACGGCGTGATTGTCCAAGTGAACCGGTCAGAGAGCTTCGCCAGAGGTCAAGAAGGATAGTGGTGCAAGAAATTAGAGAATGGCTCACCGGATTGCTCTACCCACGCGCGACGACGGGCGACCTAAGTCTGGCGAGGGTGAATTAGAGATGGCAATGGGTAAACACCCACCGGGTATTACTACCCCATACCCATACCCACGACACAAAAATAACCCCACCGGGTCACCCATATACACTGATGGGTATGGATTTACCCCCATACCCATACCCATGTGGGTATGGGTCACCCATTGGGTCATCCGTACCCACAAAAATTAAACATCTATCAAAATATTATACTATACAAATGTCAAGTATATCCATATAAATACCATTACAAAATTTTCTAGCATCATTTAATCATCCATTCAACACACCAAAGATAATTGGATAAAGTAGTAACACTAGGATAGTACTACATAGCACATTACATGTTCCATTATGTGGTCATTAAATTGTCATTAAGCCTTCTATGACATTATGGTCTAAAAGGTTGTTAAATAGTAAAAAAGATGGATGACTAAAGTCTAAGTTCATGCTTGGGCTAAGTTTATATTGGGTATTTTATACCCACGGGTTAATGGGTATGGGTGAAGGCAGAACGTTATAATACTCGTTTACCCACTGGGTGAAGATTTTTGTCCAATAACAGACCCACGGGTAGAATATTTAGCCCACATATATACCCTAATGGAGTAAATACCTATCGGGTATCGGGTCGCAGGTACCCATTGCCATCTCTAGGGTGAATCCGCCTCTTCGGTGAGGCAATGCCTCGGCTCAAGCTTGGAGAAGCTTCACGACTTCACGGGGAAGCGGTCCAAGGGCTGGGGTGAGGCTGGGGGTCAACAGAAGGGACTGGCCACAACGACCGTGCTCGGGCGGAGATGGCGGGCGGTGGTGCTTGCTTTCCACGGCGAACTCCGGTGATCTCTGGCTCGGGCGGGGCTCTGGGTGCGCGAGCGCAAACGACTAAGGCCTCTGGAGGCATTTATAGGCGAGGGCGAGGTGCAGACGTGCGGGGCAGGGCGACCACTCGCGGGACGCGCGCTGCCGCGGCCAGTCCGTGCTCGACCGGCCTAACACAGCATCGAGCACGTGGCTCTTTGCTTCTGACCGAGTTCAAACGCTCATAGGTTGGAGATCTTCGCGTATTTGGGCATGATCACTGCACAAGATTTGCTCTCCCGACAGAGCTTTGTCGTTTATGTGTGGAAGTCGAGCGGTTTGGGGCTGTGTACAGAGAGTTGTCGCGTCGCTAAGGTGGCAGTGTCACAAGGTCGAGTCCCGAGGTAAATCCATGTCAAGATCGTGTCAAACGGCGGAGAGAGGTTTCCAAACTTTGTCATGGTGTGTTCCAAGAAATTTGGCGCCACTTTGCTATTTGGACTTGTTTGATTTAAGTTTTGAAAAACAGAGAACGCGGTTGATCTTTGGAAAGGGGCTGAAATTCAGATTTCTGAATTTCTGAATTTTTCCCAAGTGCATTAGTTCAGGGGCTGATTTAGGGATTTTGGAAAATTCAAATGGCAAAACTTTCTTACTATATTTTGTTGGTTATTTAGTGTACTAAAACTTTGTTATTTGGTTTTTACCAAAATTTTTAGTTTTCCCCCAAGTCTTTTCCCAAATGCCCTTTATGTGCTTAAATGGTCCACTTAAGATTAATTAGGGTTTGAGAGTTCTTCTTACCTTGAGGTTCATGACATGATTAAGGAGAATTTCTTAAGATAAAAAGACTTACTTCAACCTTTGTTATTTTTTTGTTTGATGTTCATCCCTTCATTTGGTTTACATGTGATAATGGTTTGGGTTAGCTTAAGGAAGAAACCCTAGGTGACACTGGGGTGTCACATAAAAAAGGTTGGTAAAGCTGAGAAAACCGAGTTTACCAACTCCAATCTCCCAGCTTGAGAAAGAAAATTAGAGGTGCAGGACAATCTTTTTTCAATTCTTTGGATAAGGGGAAAAAGTACAGAAGCCTGGGTTTTGTTAGTCCCAGTGGCAGACCAAGGTAGGTGAAAGGCATCGATCATGTCTGACAGTTAAACGTTCTTGAAAGAATCTCCATTTTCTCTGGCTTAACATTGATCGGATACATACTTGATTTGTTGTAATTCACCCTGAACCCCGTTGAAGTTGCAAAGGAATTGAGTATTGCTTTTAGAAAGAATAATTGTTTTGGACAGGCTTCCATTATCAAAAGAGTGTCATCAGCATATTGAATAATAGGAAAATCTTGGCCACATCTTTCGGGCAAAGGTAACTGAAGCAGATTCAGTTGTCTAGATTTATTGATAATACTCTAAAGTAGATCTGCCACCAAAACAAACAACAATGGAGAGAGAGGGTCTCCCTGTCTGACCCCTCTTTTGCAATGAAATGTTTTCCCTGGTACTCCGTTGACCAAAACCACTAAAGTGTAAGATTGAAGGATACTTCGAGTCCAGTAAAGCCATTTGGGTCCGAATCCTTTATGAGATAGAACTTGAATGATTAGCTCATGTTCTAATGTGTGAAAGGCTTTTTCAAAATCAAGCTTGAGCACAATGATTTCTTTTTTGGAAGAATGGCATAAATGAATGTATTCATAGGCCCACGCCAAGCAATCTTGGATGGTTCTCCCTTTTATGAAGCCATATTGATTCTTGTGAACTAACATGGTCATTACTGTCTGCAGGCGATTTGTCAGGAGCTTTGTGATAATTTTCAAACTATTATTTAGGAGCGAAACTGGCCTGAAGTCTCCCGCCTTTTGTGGATTATCCTTTTTTGGAACCAGTACAATAAAGAACCCATTTATGCTTTTTAAACAAACATCCTCTTGGTAAAACTTCTCACATAAGTCATAGAAATCCTGAGAAATGATATGCCAGCATTTTTTTACAAAATTGGTGTTGAAGCCATCCGGACCAGGGGATTTGTCCAAGGGAAGTGCTTTAATAATGTTATCAATCTCTTGTTTGGTGAAGGGGGAGTCCATCCATTGTAAACCATCATGTCTATTTAAAAGATTTGGCAGATCAAAGTCAATTCCCATGAAATCAGTAGTTCCCAGACGACTTTTGAAAGAATTGAGTTTCGCCTATGTGTTTACTATTGCATGTGCATGAAAAAATCTTGAACAAATATCCCCCTCAGTAATCCATTTGATAGATGCCTTTTGTTTCCAATATTTTTTTTGAAAATGGAACAGTTCAACAACTTTGGTCTGCATAAGATCTCAGAAGTTCCATTCTTCAATTGACAGGTCCCTGTGCTCTTCAATAATGTCAATAAACTCAATTAATAACTTTGTGTGCCGAACTGTTTTATCAATCTTTGGCAGCGATCTCTGCCAATCCTTGAGCACCTTCCTAGAGTTCTTGAACTTGGCTGTGAGGTTCTTAGCTTTATCAGAAAGGTTTGGTTGGCTGAGCCAAGTATTTTGGAAAACGTTCATAAAGCCTTCAAACTGAAGCCAAAAGTTTTCAAACCTAAAAATCTTAGGTTTTGGAACCTTTGGCTTGAATGAAACGAGGCAAGGTACATGATCAGAAATATCTCGTGCCAACGTTCTTACGCGGGTTTCAGGATAAACCATCGACCATTCCTGCGAGATGAAGAACCAATCGAGTCTTTGAAGAAGGGGCTCCCTCTGCCTATTCGACTAGGTGAAAGAAAGACCATGCAGGGGAATTTCAACCAGATCTAGGTTACTAATTGCCTCATTGAACTTCAACATTAGATTAATATCACCTCATTGAACTTCAACATTTCTATCGTCCGTCCTACGAATTAGATTTAAATCTCCAACAATTAGCCAAAGCTTATCCATGGGCATATTGATATTAGAAAATCTATTGAGGAAATCAATTTTCCCCTGCGGAGTACATGGCGCATAAATGTTCGTGATAATCTAGGAACCATTCGATAACTTAGAGTTAAATTCCACCGATTGGGCATATTGATTCTGAAAAATAACATTGCCCACTAATTTTGTACTTTTCTTGACAATAATGGAGCCACCCGAATTCCCCACCGAAGGAACAAAAGCATATGAATCAAAGTTATTGGGGCAGAAATTTTTTAGGTAAGCTACATCAAAGAATTCCTTTTTGGTTTCCTGTAGGCAGATAACATCGCAGCCAGACTCCCAAATTGTACAACGAATACCATTCCATTTAACACTGGAATTAATCCCACGAACTTTATGGCTTAAGCCAGACCACTCAGAGCAAATAACAAAATTAGGGTTATTCATTAAGGAAACTTCCAGGTTCATTGTCAAAAGTAAACCCACGCCCAGTCACTGGGTGGGTTAGCATGGACCAGTCATTAAACGATAAAGTATCATGACCAATAAACAAACAGTTTGAAATCCCGACAGTTAAACATAACCACCAGAGAATAAACAACCAAAATGTCCAACAGTTCCAAAGGAAGCAAAATCTCCCAGACCAGTGATACACCATCTCCCTACTTGTCTTCATCATCATTGTTTTTTTCCTTGTCATTTTTGTCTTTCTTGCTTGGCTTGTTGGGGCCGACACATCCTGAGGATTTCTTCTTCTTCTGCAGCTTTTTGTTAGACAGATCTTCTTTTGACATACTGCAAAAAATTTCCCCAAGATTCCGGATGACCTTGGCAGACAAGGAGGGTGGGCCCTCGAATTTATGATGGCACATCAAGCAATTCTTTTTTTACACGATCCCTACCTGAATCCAGCCCTACCTTCTCTCAGTCTTTTGCTTCGCCTGAGGTCAAAATCCACAATAGATGGGCGTGAGGGAGAAGAGCCTACATCTTCTATTTCAGGGATCTTGTCCTGAGAGCCCTCCGAGAGGACAGTATCCATAAACTTGTTATTCGGGCAACTCTTGGGAATAGCAAATGAAAGACCCTCCATCTAAGGCTCCAGCAGAGTAGGCGGTATCTCGGAGGAAAGGAAGGACTTGGACCAGTTAAATGAATCCTCCTGAAGCAAAATCGACATAAAAAAGGGCGACCACTTTTTGTAATCTTCACTGAAATCTCTGGTTTGCCCACAGGAGCAAAGTAATTTGCCCATAGCCTGTAAAATTGTGCCATCCTTTTTATCTCCATGTGCAATTGGAAGACCGAGTCTGGTTGCCAATCCTGAGCAAACATAAAATTCATCTCCACATTGTTATAAACATGGTTAATTTGCCCCTCCTGATGAGCATATGGGAGTGGGACATCCTCCAGTTCTTGGTGGTTCCCCTGAATAAGTGGACCATCAACCTCTTGAAGCCCATTTGGAGGCACGACACCCAGAGCGATGACAGTAGGAACATTATCAGGCTCTACCGGCCCAACCAAGCCCAAGCCATCCAAAATCTGACCATTCTGGACTGGAGCACCCGGGTTTAGGCCAATAGAGCTGTCCAAAGACAGGCCAGAGTGATGGTTGCTGATCTGCTGCTCCTCTCGTTGAATGTCCTGCTGAATCTGATGAGCAGGCTGAGCATTAACAATCCACTGATCCTATTCTCCCTGAATATTGTCTTCCGGCTGAGCCTGAATATTCTCCTCTGGCGGGAAGTTAAGGTCCAAACCCACAGCAGGCATAGGTTGACCCAGGCCAAAAAAAAGCGAGAGGAAACTGCTGACCATCTTTAGGGACCACCAGGACTGGATCTTCATCTTGGGGTTGACCACCAAGCAGATTTTGCTGAATGATCTCGCATTGCACAGTCCAAGAATCCCCAAAAAAACCTTCTGCTTCAGAAAAGACAATGAACTGAGGGACTTCTTCAAGCGACGTGACACCACCCTAAGCAGAGTCCTAGTCACATTGTGCCTGTCCTCCTCCCACACAATCAATCTGTCGAATGAACCAATGACAGCTTGCAAGTACTCTAAGGAGCGATAGTCCAAGGGAAAACCCAACAACATCAACCAACATTCACGGTTAAAAAAGAGGGCCATGTGATTCCAGGCATCATTATGCCTTAGCGTAGTAAAAGTAGCATCCAGGTATTGCTGAGGCCCAAGAAGAACCAGGTTATCTCTTTCCAGCACACTATAAAACTGCACCAAAACCTGACCCAAATGAGAGCGCTGGATGTCTCTCACCCCAAGCCTTCGATGCTCAACTAGATATTCTCTAACCACATCTCTAACTGCAGGAAAAAGAACCGCATGATCCGGTAAAGGTTGAATATTTAAGATTGCCCAGTCTTCATGCATTGGTGGGAGTCTCCTAGAGACTGACCTGGACATGATTTCACGGTGTTGCACCACCATGGCGCTGAAGCCAGATGGCAGGAAGGGCTCCGGATCGACCCGCCGGTACAACATTGTGGGAGGGACCGATGCTCGCCAGCAAACGGGGGAACTAGCAGCGGTTGGGGGTTTTGGTGAAGTGACACCCAGTGAAAGCTCTAGGGACGCGAGAGGTGTCTGTTCGGATTTTTTAATAAAACCGCCTAGGCGAACTCTTCGAAGCAACCAAACATAGGAGGCCCACAGGTCAAGGGCGCCGCGGGAGAATGGAACCAAGAACTGTAATCTAGGAATTTTAATTTCTCACCATAATTGGTTCGACTCTCAAAGGAAGGGAACGAATTTAGGGGAAATCTAAAGCTTTGTTTCTTAAAACGATAGAATAATTCCATATGTCCCTTTACTTTGCAAAAATTGCAAATAAAAGCCGAAGGGGCAACACCGATCGACCCAAGATGGGACGAGCTCGACGGCCCAGACCCAGGCCCAACCAAACCCTTCTACAAAATGGGCCACCATTGAAGGTTGCGAGGCCGAATTAAATTTGAATTCTGTAAAACTGCGCGCCCTCGACGCCCGCGGCCATGAACACCTCCATTAAGGCCAGAGTTACTCACCGAGGAAGGCGCCCTGTGATGAAGAACATTCATGGGGAATTCCTTGTTCTTCGCAGTCATCGGATTCCGAAAGCCCCGAGATCCTGAATTCCGAGGATATGACGAATACCGATATCCCTGAGATCCTGAATAACGAATTGAAGATCCCAAGCGTCTGAAAACAGAAATTCTTTCCTGAACAGGATTCCCAATAATATATGAGAACTTCTTGTTGAGAATCGGAACCGTATTAGCACCAGATAGCAGTAGCTTAACAATGTCAGCGTAAGAAATACTCTTCTTGCCACGAATAGTCCACCAATTAGCCTTCTCTTCATTAATAAAGTTCATGTATTCATGAATCCAGTTTGGGCCACCATGATTCCAGATATTGAAGAAGGCTCTGAACTCTGCGCGATCAATAGACTTTGAATTGTAGATATGAAAACCCACGCCCTTGGAAAAAACCGAAAATCTGAAAACCCGATCAGAAAGCTGAGTAACATTAAAGCCTGTCGTAGATCCACCTAGGGGGCTTGGAGAAGGAAGCCAACATAATCCGAGTCAAGCTTGAAAATTCAACGACCAAAAGAAATCACCAACCAGAAAGTTGAGGGGAGGCCTGGTCGCACGGGGCACACCGGAGAGGCCAGACAACGCCGAAGAGAATCCTCAAAGGCGATCCTCGACCGAAAATCCAACTTGGCCAGATCCATCCAGAAGGAAGCGAGAATACCAGGGGCAGAGAAGCGAGAGGAAGTAGATCACCTCAACGAAGAAACCACCGGGGAGACGAGGAGAGCACAGGTCAGGACGGGAAGGGGACGGATTCCAGCCATCATAGGTGCTCTTGTTCTTGATACATACTTATGTTACCCCAATATCCTTTTGATTATCATTATACGATGTTTCTTATAATATGACTTCCATGTTCTCCGATTCTTGATATGCCTGGTAGGACATGGGCATGTAAAATATGGTGGACAGGTCCGTTGCTTCTTTGGTGTTCTTAATCGAGATATAAGAGAGGCACAAACGTGAAGGATGCCAAAATTGGAAACTTGATCTTCATGGCCTCCCCGACCCAGTTATCCTCCCAGAGTGAGAGTGAAGCACCCTTTGGTGCGAGCATGGGGAACCTTTCCATCATAATATGTTTCCTAAATCAGATACGTAGGATTACAGAGAGGCTATGCTAGCGCAAAACAAAAATTTTGACCCTATAAAACTACGAACTACTGCTATTATAGATCACATGATTACCACTAGACGCATAGATGGAGCGGAAACCATCTCGATGATGAACACGTTGAGCAGTGGCATGCAGTCGTCAGCGTCCTTCACATCCTCGTGCAGTTCACCCTAGTGCTCCAGATGCAACATCTTGTAGGTATCCAAACATACAGGAAAGAAGTGTCACGCGTCGACCTGCTAGGCCCACGATTTGTGACGAGGCGAGGGCGACGAGGGCGTGACTGCTAGTGGGTGGACTAGGGTTAGCACCTTGTTGCGCCTCCACCCTCATTATATAGGTGTCCCTAATGGGCTTTCAAATCAAAGCCCATTAGTATTCCTAGACCTAGTATAATTCAAATCACATCTGATTTAGACTTCCAGCCCCTTAAGTGTGTGACCATATAGGTCCACGCACACATAGTGTAATACCTCAAATCCATCAATTAAAATAATACATTACTAATCACTAAACCTAGTAGAGAAAAAATTAAAATTTAAATCAAATGCTTGATTTCATTTATTTTTTAAAATGATTCATGTTTGCTAATAATTGATTGATGTTTTTATTCATAGAATTCCTTTATTCAAAACCTAATTTATTAAAATATTATCGGTATACTTATTATGATTTTTGAAAATATTTTAAAATATTAGTATTTTTCTGGAAAAGGAAAAAACAAAAACCTAACCCTAGTCGCGTCGGCCCAGCAGGCCGCCAGTCCACTTGGTCGGTTGGCCGAGCCACGCCCCTTCCTCTCTAACGGGTGGGCCCCACCCGACCTTGCCCTTCAAGCCGCCGCACGGGAACATGAGCCCGAGCACGCAGACGCATTGCTACCACGGCAGCCAAGCCGCCCGGCTCCTCGACATCGCTCCGGCTTCTGTGCCGCTCTATCTCCTTCCCCTTCGCCTTCCCACGCCGAGTAACGGTCGCGTCCATCTCCCTTCCCCTCCCCAACTCCTCCTCCTCTCTCTGCATTAATGGACAAAACACCACCGCCATGAAGGACCGCTGGCTGGCTCTCCCTCTTCCCCGATGTTCTCCCTCCTGAAAGTCGCCTAGAGGGGGGTGAATAGGCAAATCTGAAATTTATAAACTTTAAGCACAACTACAAGCCGGGCTTAGCGTTAGAACTAAATTCGAGTCCGAAAGAGAGGGAAAACAAATCAACAAAGAAATAAAGCGGATGAACATGGTGATTTGTTTTACCGAGGTTCGGTTCTTGCAAACCTACTCCCCGTTGAGGTGGTCACAAAGACCGGGTCTCTTTCAACCCTTTCCCTCTCTCAAACGGTCACTTAGACCGAGTGAGCCTTTCTCTTCAATCAAATGGGACACTAAGTCCACTACAAGGACCACCACAACTTGGTGTCTCTTGTTTTGATTACAAGTGAGTTGAACACAAGAATAGAGGAAGAAGAAAAGCAATCCAAGCGCAAGAGCTCAAAAGAACACAAAAGTCTCTCTCTCTAGTTACTAATTTGTTTGGAGTGATTCCGGACTTGGGAGAGAATTTGATCTCTTTGTTTGTGTCTTGGAATGAAGTCTAGAGCTCTTGTATGAGGTTTTAAGGCTGAAAACTTGGATGCATTGAAGTGTGGTGGTTGGGGGTATTTATAGCCCCAACTACCAAAATGACCGTTGGTGAGGGCTTCTGTCGTATGGCGCACCGGACAGTCCGGTGCGCCAGCCACGTCACCAGGCCGTTGGGTTCCGACCGTTGGAGATTCTGACAGCGGGGCCACCGGACAGGTCCTGTGCACTGTCCGGTGCGCCTTCTGGGCCTGCTCTGACTTCTGCGCGCGCAGGCGCGCACTGTAGCGTTTCACTGTTCCTCTGCAGACGATCGTTGGCGCGAGTAGTCGTTGCTCCGCTTGGCACACCGGACAGTCCGGTGCTATACTGGACAGTCCGGTGAATTATAGTGGAGCGGCCTCCCTGAATTCCCGAAGGTGGCGAGTTTGGAGTTGAGTTCCCTGGTGCACCGGACACTGTCCGGTGGCACACCGGACTGTCCGGTGCGCCAGACCAGGGCTGCCTTTTGCTCTTTTTATTTAAACCCTTTCTTGGACTTTTTATTGGTTTGTGTTGAACCTTTGGCACCTGTAAAACTATAATCTAGAGCAAACTAGTTAGTCCAATTATTTGTGTTGGGCAATTCAACCACCAAAATCATTTAGGAAAAGGTGTAAGCCTATTTCCCTTTCAATCTCCCCCTTTTTGGCGATTGATGCCAACACAAACCAAAGCAAATATATAAGTGCAGAATTGAACTAGTTTGCATAATGTAAGTGCAAAGGTTACTTGGAATTAAACCAATATATATTCTCATAGGATATGCATGGATGCTTTCTTCATATTTAACATTTTGGACCACACTTGCACCACTTGTTTTGTTTTTGCAAACTCTTTTGGAAATTCTTTTTCAAAGTCTTTTGCAAATAGTCAAAGGTATAAGAATAGGATTTTTGAGAAGCATTTTCAAGTTTTGAAATTTTCTCCCCTTGTTTCAAATGCTTTTCCCTTGACTAAACAAAACTCCCCCTCAATCAAATTCTCCTCTTAGTGTTCAAGAGGGTTTTAGATATTAATTTTAAAGAGGTTATACCAATTTGAAAATTCTATCACAAGTAAGATACTAATTGAAAAACCTTCTTTTAATACAAATTTGAAAGACTACATTTTTGAAATTGGTGGTGGTGTCGTCCTTTTGCTTTGGGCTAATACTTTCTCCCCCTTTGGCATGAATCGCCAAAAACGGATACTTTTGAGTGAAATATAAGCCCTTTGTTACTTTCTCCCCTGTTGGGGACTTGTTCTCAAATGCTATGAGTTAAGAACAAGGCAACACAGAAAATGTTAAACATTAAGATCCTTCGTCCTTCGAAGCATTATTTCCCTTAGGATATAACGATCCCCGGACGAAGGTCATGAAGGATCAACCTTCATCACTATAATATATATTAGTAAAAGACGAAGCATATGAAACATAAAAGATAGCGTGAATAATCGTATAACATTACTCATTTAACTTTATTAACTCATCATAAAGGAATAGAAACAATATTGAATTATAAATGTACCTTCGGCTTGGAAGGAAATGAAAATACAAGTGTGACGCGAAAGCAAATGCCAAGTCCGCGTGAACAGTACGGGGGTACTGTTCACCTATTTATAGGCACGGGGTACAACCCATACAAAATTACATACATGCCCTTTACATTTGGTGATAATTCTATAGCATTCTGTCGAGGTCTAAATGGCCTTTTCATCTTTAAGTCGGTTCCCCTTTCTGCGAACATGCCGAAGCTTTCCTGCTTCACAGCTTCGGCACTGTGTCAACCTTCGTATCTTTTGAGCTTCTCCCTTTCTGATTCAAGTCCGAAGATACCTGTTCACACATTATACTCCAGAAACATTGTTAAATCATGTTTTTGAGGACCTTCGGAAGCCGAAGGCCCCCAACAGTAGCCCCTCGCAATATTAATTTATTTGAAATAATAAATTCAGATTGCGATATGAACGAAGGCTTTATGCCGAAGGTCCGAAAAAACACCTTCCCTTTGCTAGAATAGCAACATTCAATGACAAGTGGGGTCTTTCAACTTTCAACGCATCAAGCGTATAAATACGGCCATACCGCAAACTTATTTTGCACGCTTTCTGGCCAACCACTCCTGCTCACTCATTTTTTAGCTCTTGTGCACTGTGATCTGCTAAGTTTTTAGCTTTGAAGCTTCGGCTTTTAGAAACAGTTTTTTAGCGCTTCCGAAGATGTCTGAAGCTGCTAAGAAGGCTGCTGCTGAGATGAAGCTGAGTCTTGATGAAGAGAAGAACCTAGGGTTTCTTATAGCGATGTCGAAGTCCAACACAGAAAAGATTACCAAGGAAATTCTGGAGGGGCTTGTTCTCAAATGCTATGAGTTAAGAACAAGGCAACACAGAAAATGTTAAACATTAAGATCCTTCGTCCTTCAAAGCATTATTTCCCTTAGGATATAACGATCCCCGGACGAAGGTCATGAAGGATCAACCTTCATCACTATAATATATATTAGTAAAAGACGAAGCATATGAAACATAAAAGATAGCGTGAATAATCGTATAACATTACTCATTTAACTTTATTAACTCATCATAAAGGAATAGAAACAATATTGAATTATAAATGTACCTTCGGCTTGGAAGGAAATGAAAATACAAGTGTGACGCGAAAGCAAATGCCAAGTCCGCGTGAACAGTACGGGGGTACTGTTCACCTATTTATAGGCACGGGGTACAACCCATACAAAATTACATACATGCCCTTTACATTTGGTGATAATTCTATAGCATTCTGTCGAGGTCTAAATGGCCTTTTCATCTTTAAGTCGGTTCCCCTTTCTGCGAACATGCCGAAGCTTTCCTGCTTCACAGCTTCGGCACTGTGTCAACCTTCGTATCTTTTGAGCTTCTCCCTTTCTGATTCAAGTCCGAAGATACCTGTTCACACATTATACTCCAGAAACATTGTTAAATCATGTTTTTGAGGACCTTCGGAAGCCGAAGGCCCCCAACATCCCCCTTTGGTAAATAATATAGGAGTGAAGATTATACCAAATTGGAGAGCGGTGTGGAGCGGCGGCGAAGGATGAATAATTCGATGGAGTGGAGTGGAAGCCTTGTCTTCGCCGAAGACTCCATTTCCCTTTCTCTATGACTTAGCTTGAAATACACTTGAAAAACCACATTAGTCATAGCACATGAAAGAGATAGGATCAAAGGTATATAAATGAGCTATGTGTGCAAAATATCAATCAAAATTCCTAGAATCAAGAATATTTAGCTCATGCTTAAGTTTGGTAAAAGTTTTCTCATCTAATGGCTTGGTAAAGATATCGGCCAATTGTTCTTTGGTGTTAATATATGCAATCTCAATATCCCCCTTTTGTTGGTGATCCCTCAAAAAGTGATACTGAATGGCTATGTGTTTAGTGCGGCTATGCTCAACGGGATTATCCGCCATGCGGATTGCACTCTCATTATCACATAGAAGAGGAACTTTGGTCAATTTGTAACCATAGTCCCTAAGGGTTTGCCTCATCCAAAGCAATTGCGCGCAACAATGGCCTGCGGCAATGTACTCGGCTTCGGCGTTAGAAAGAGCTACAGAATTTTGTTTCTTAGAAGCCAAGACACCAGAGATCTTCCCAAGAACTGGCAAATCTCTTATGTGCTCTTTCTATCAATTTTACACCCTGCCCAATCAGCATCTGAATATCCATATAAATCAAAAGTGTATCCCCTAGGATACCAAAGGCTAAACTTAGGAGTGTAAACTAAATATCTTAAGATTTGTTTTACGGCCCTAAGGTGAACTTCCTTAGGATCGGCTTGGAATCTTGCACACATGCATACAGAAAGCATAATATCCGGTCGAGATGCACATAAATAGAGTAAAGAACCTATCATCGACCGATATACCTTTTGATCTACGGATTTACCTCCCGTGTCGAGGTCGAGATGCCCATTAGTTCCCATGGGTGTCTTGATGGGCTTGGCATCCTTCATCCCAAACTTGGTAAGAATGTCTTGAATGTACTTTGTTTGGCTAATGAAGGTGCCCTCTTGGAGTTGCTTGACTTGAAATCCTAGGAAATATTTCAACTCCCCCATCATAGACATCTCGAATTTTTGAACCATTATCCTACTAAACTCTTCACAAGTAGATTTGTTAGTAGACCCAAATATGATATCATCAACATATATTTGGCATACAAACAAATCATTTGCAATAGTTTTGGTAAAGAGAGTAGGATCATCTTTTCCGACTTTGAAGCCATTAGCGATAAGAAAATATCTTAGGCATTCATACCATGCTCTTGGGGCTTGCTTGAGCCCATAAAGCGCCTTAGAGAGTTTATATACATGGTTAGAGTACTCACTATCTTCAACGCCGGGAGGTTGCTCAACATAGACCTCCTCCTTGATTGGTCCATTGAGGAAGGCACTTTTCACGTCCATTTGGTAAAGCTTAAAGCCATGGTAAGTAGCATAGGCAAGTAATATACGAATTGACTCAAGCCTAGCTACGGGTGCATAGGTTTCACCGAAATCCAAACCTTCGACTTGTGAATATCCCTTGGCTACAAGTCGGGCTTTGTTCCTTGTCACCACACCATGCTCATCTTGTTTGTTGTGGAATACCCACTTGGTTCCTACAACATTTTGGTTAGGACGTGGAACTAAATGTCATACCTCATTCCTCGTGAAGTTGTTGAGCTCCTCTTGCATTGCAAACACCCAATCCAAATCCCTTAATGCATCTTCTATCATGTATGGCTCAATAGAAGACACAAAGGAGTAATGTTCACAAAAATGAGCAACACAAGATCGAGTAGTTACCCCCTTATGAATATCGCTGAGGATGGAGTTCACGGGGTGATCTCGTGGTATTGCTTGGTGGACTCTTGGTGTGGCGGTCTTGGACCGTCATCATCTTCCTTGTCTTGATCATTAGCATCTCCCCCTTTGTCATTGTCCTCCTCTTGAGGTGGCTCCTCTTGATCTTCATTTTCATCATCTTGAGCTTGATCCTCGTCTTGAGTTGGTGTAGATGCTTGCATGGAGGAAGATGGTTGATCTTGTGCTTGTGGAGGCTCTTCGGATTCCTTAGGACACACATCCCCAATGGACATGTTCCTTAGCGCGACGCACGGAGCCTCTTCATCATCTAGCTCATCAAGATCAACTTGCTCTACTTGAGAGCCGTTAGTCTCATCAAACACAATGTCATAAGAAACTTCAACTAGTCCAGTGGACTTGTTAAAGACTCTATATGCCCTTGTGTTTGAATCATATCCTATTAAAAAGCCTTCTACAGCCTTAGGAGCAAATTTAGATTTCCTACCTCTTTTAACAAGAATAAAGCATTTGCTATCAAAGACTCTAAAATATGAAACATTGGGCTTTTTACCGGTTAGGAGTTCATACGATGTCTTCTTGAGGATTCGGTGAAGGTAGAGGTGGTTGATGGCGTAGCAAGCGGTGTTGATTGCTTCCGCCCAAAATCCGGTCCGAAGTCTTGTACTCATCAAGCATGGTCCTCGCCATGTCAAGTAGAGTTCTATTTTTTCTCTCCACTACACCATTTTGTTGTGGTGTGTAGGGAGAAGAGAACTCATGCTCGATGCCCTCCTCCTCAAGAAAGCCTTCTATTTGTGAGTTCTTGAACTCCGTCCCGTTGTCGCTTCTAATCTTTTTGATCCTTAAGCCGAACTCATTTTGAGCCCGTCTCAAGAATCCCTTTAAGGTCTCTTGGGCTTGGGATTTTTCTTGCAAAAAGAACACCCAAGTGAAGCGAGAATAATCATCTATAATAACTAGACAGTACTTACTCCCGTCGATGCTTATGTAAGCGATCGGGCTGAATAGGTCCATGTGGAGTAGCTCAAGCGGTCTGTCAGTCGTCATGATGCTCTTGTGTGGATGATGAACACCAACCTGCTTTCCTGCTTGACATGCACTACAAATCCTATCTTTCTCAAAATGAACATTTGTTAGTCCCAAAATGTGCTCTCTCCTTAGAAGCTTATGAAGATTCTTCATCCCAACATGGGCTAGTCGGTGGTGCCAGAGCCAACCCATGTTAGTCTTAGCAATTAAGCAAGTGTCGAGTTTAGCTCTGTTAAAATCTACTAAGTATAGCTGACCCTCTAACACTCCCTTAAATGCTACTGAATCATCACTTCTTCTAAAGACAGTAACACCTATATCCGTAAAAAGACAATTGTAGCCCATTTTGCATAATTGAGAAACAGAAAGCAAATTGTAATCTAAAGAATCTACAAGAAAAACATTGGAAATAGAGTGGTCAGGAGATATAGCGATTTTACCAAGTCCTTTGACCAAACCTTGATTTGCATCCCCGAATGTCATAGCTCTTTGGGGATCATGGTTTTTCTCATAGGAGGAGAACATCCTTTTCTCCCCAGTCATGTGGTTTGTGCACCCGCTGTCATTTATCCAACTTGAGCCCCCGGATGCATAAACCTACAAAACAAATTTAGGCCTTGTTCTTAGGTACCCAAACGGTCTTGGGTCCTTTCACATTAGAAACAAGCACCTTGGGTATCCAAACACAAGTCTTCGACCCCTTGTGTTTGCCACCAACATATTTGGCAACTACTTTGCCTGATTTGTTAGTGAGCACATAAGATGCATCAAAAGTCTTAAATGAGATATTAGGTTCATTTGATGCAATAGGAGTTTTCTTCTTAGGCAATTTAGCATGGGTTGATTGCCTAGACTAGATGCCTCACTCTTATACATAAAAGCATGATGAGAGCCAGAGTGAGACTTCCTAGAGTGAATTCTTCTAATTTTGTGCTCGGGATAACCGACAGGGTATAAAATGTAACCCTCGTTATCCTGAGCCATGGGAGCTTTGCCTTTAACAAAGTTGGACAATTTCTTGGGGGTATTAAGCTTGACATTGTCTCCCTGTTGGAAGCCAATGCCATCCTTAATGCCTGGGCGTCTCCCACTATAGAGCATGCTTCTATCAAATTTAAATTTTTCATTTTCTAAGTCATGCTCATTAATTTTAGCACTAAGTTGAGCTATATGATCATTTTGTTTCTTAATTAAAGCTAGGTGATCATGAATAGCATCAACATTAATGTCTCTACATCTAGTACAAATAGTGACATGCTCAACGGTAGATGTAGAGGGTTTGCAAGTATTTAATTCAATAATTTTAGCATGTAAAATAGCATTCTCATCTCTAATATTGGAAATAGAAACATTGCAAACATTTAAATCTTTAGTCTTAGCAATTAATTTTTCATTATCAATCTTAAGGCTAGCAAGAGAGACATTCAATTTATCAATCTTAGCAATTAAACTAGCATTATCATTTCTAAGATTGGCAATTGAATCATCACATACATTTGATTTCTCAACCTTAGCAATTAATTTAGCATTTTCATTTCTAAGGTTAGAAATAGTGTCATGGCAAGTGCTTAGCTCGCAAGTCAATTTTTCACATTTTTCTATCTCCTGAGCATAAGCATTTTTAAATTTAACATGCTTCTTATTTTTTTTAATGAGGAAGTCCTCTTGGCTATCCAAGAGTTCATCCTTCTCATGAATAGCACTAATCAATTCATTCAATTTTTCCTTTTGTTGCATATTTAAGTTGGCAAAAAGGGTGAGCAAGTTATCCTCATCATCACTAGAATTTTCCTCATCACTAGAAGTTGCATATTTAGTGGAGGATCTAGATTTTACCTTCTTCTTCTTGCTGTCGTTTGTCATGAGGCACTTGTGGCCGACGTTGGGGAAGAGAATACCTTTGGTGACGGCGATGTTTGCGGCGTCCTCGTCGGAGGAGGAGTCGGTGGAGCTCTCGTCGGAGTCCCACTTCCGGCAAACATGGGCATTGCCGCCCTTCTTCTTGTAGTACCTCTTCTTTTCTCTTCTCTTTCCCTTCTTGTCGTCGCCCCTGTCACTATCACTTGATAATGGACATTTTGCAATAAAATGACCGGGCTTACCACACTTGTAGCAAACTTTCTTGGAGCGGGGCTTGTAGTCCTTCCCCCTCCTTTGCTTGAGGATTTGGCGAAAGCTCTTGATGATGAGCGCCATCTCCTCGTTGTCGAGCTTGGAGGCGTCGATAGGGAGCCTACTTGATGTAGACTCTTCCTTCTTCTCCTTCGTCGCTTTGAAGGCGACGGGTTGCACCTCGGGTGTGGTGGCGCCTCGCTCGATGATTTGTTTGGAGCCTTTGATCATTAGTTCAAAGCTCACAAATTTTCCTATTACTTCCTCGGGAGACATTAGTTTATATCTTGGATCACCACAAATTAATTGAACTTGAGTGGGGTTAAGAAAAACAAGTGATCTAAGAATAACCTTGACCATTTCATGGTCATCCCATTTGGTGCTCCCGAGGTTGCGCACTTGGTTCACCAAGGTTTTGAGCCGGTTGTACATGGCTTGTGGCTCCTCTCCTTGGTGAAGCATGAAGCGATCGAGCTCCCCCTCGATCGTTTCCCGCTTGGTGATCTTGGTCACCTCATCTCCTTCGTGCGCGGTCTTGAGCACGTCCCAAATCTCCTTTGCACTCTTCAACCCTTGCACCTTATTATACTCCTCTCGACTTAGAGAGGCGAGGAGTATAGTAGTGGCTTGGGAGTTGAAGTGTTGGATTTGTTCGACCTCCTCCGAATCATAATCCTTGTTCCCCTTCTTTGGTACCTGCGCTCCATACTCAACAATATCCCATATGCTTTTGTGGAGTGAGGTTAGGTGATGCCTCATTTTATCACTCCACGTAGAATAATCTTCACCTTCAAACATAGGTGGTTTGCCTAATGGGACAGAAAGTAATGGAGTGCGTTTTGAAATACGAGGATAGCGAAGGGGCATCTTTCTATACTTCTTGCGCTCATGGCGTTTAGAAGTGGCGGATGCCGATTCCGAGCCGAAGGTGGAGGGTGACGAAGAGTCGGTCTCGTAGTAGACCACTTTCTTCATCTTCTTCTTCTTGTCACCCTTCCGTTGGGACTTGATGGAGGAAGAGAATTCCTCCTTGTGCTTGTGGGCGGACTCCCTTGAGTGCGTTCTCCCCGAGCTTGCGGACTTGTCGCCGGTCCCGATCTCCCTCATGGCGGATGCTCCCGACATCACTTCGAGCGGTTAGGCTCTAATGAAGTACCGGGCTCTAATACCAATTGAAAGTCGCCTAGAGGGGGGTGAATAGGCAAATCTGAAATTTAAAAACTTTAAGCACAACTACAAGCCGGGGTTAGCGTTAGAATTAAATTCGAGTCCGAAAGAGAGGGAAAACAAATCAACAAAGAAATAAAGCGGATGAACACGGTGATTTGTTTTACCGAGGTTCGGTTCTTGCAAACCTACTCCCCGTTGAGGTGGTCACAAAGATCGGGTCTCTTTCAACCCTTTCCCTCTCTCAAACGGTCACTTAGACCGAGTGAGCCTTTCTCTTCAATCAAATGGGACACTAAGTCCACTACAAGGACCACCACAACTTGGTGTTTCTTGTTTTGATTACAAGTGAGTTGAACACAAGAATAGAGGAATAAGAAAAGCAATCCAAGCGCAAGAGCTCAAAAGAACACAAAAGTCTCTCTCTAGTCACTAATTTGTTTGGAGTGATTCCAGACTTGGGAGAGAATTTGATCTCTTTGTTTGTGTCTTGGAATGAAGTCTAGAGCTCTTGTATGAGGTTTTAAGGCTGAAAACTTGGATGCATTGAAGTGTGGTGGTTGGGGGGGTATTTATAGCCCCAACCACCAAAATGACCGTTGGTGAGGGCTTCTGTCGTATGGCGCACCAGACAGTATGGTGCGCCACCGGACACTGTCCGGTGCGCCAGCCACGTCACCAGGTCGTTGGGTTCCGACCGTTGGAGCTTCTGACAATGGGGCCACAGGACAGTCTGGTGGTGCACCGGACAGGTCTTCTTCACTGTCCGGTGCGCCTTCTGGGCCTGCTCTGACTTCTGCGCGCGCAGACGCGCACTGTAGCGTTTCACTGTTCCTCTGCAGATGACCGTTGGCACGAGTAGCCGTTGCTCCGTTTGGCACACCGGATAGTCCGGTGAATTATAGCGGAGCGACCTCCCCGAATTCCCGAAGGTGGCGAGTTTGGAGTTGAGTTCCCTGGTGCACCGGACACTGTCCGGTGGGACACCGGACTGTCCGGTGCGCCAGACCAGGGCTGCCTTTTGGTTGCCTTTTGCTCTTTTTATTTGAACCCTTTCTTGGACTTTTTATTGGTTTGTGTTGAACCTTTGGCACCTGTAAAACTTATAATCTAGAGCAAACTAGTTAGTCCAATTATTTGTGTTGGGCAATTCAACCACCAAAATCATTTAGGAAAAGGTGTAAGCCTATTTCCCTTTCACCTCCTCTCTTCTCTCTATAAATATCGATGCCAAGCTCCTAGGACCGGTTCCCATGCCTCTCCCTCGCCACACGCCCTCTCCTCTCCCTCACCCGCATTCGCCGCCGTCGGAGCCCCGCTCGCCGTGGCCGCACCCCCTGCTCCCTGGCTGACCCCTATCCTTCGATTTCGTCCCTGCACAAGAACCAGTGAGCAAGGTTGAAGACGACACAAATTTTGTTCTATTTTCAAAACTATGTTTAATTTAGTTCAAGATTTACTGTAGTGATTTGTTGTTTAAATTTGTATATACTATGAAATTGAGATCATGTGGAGGTTGAGCGATTAGTATCAAGTGTATGTGATGGACCGTTGTTCCTATTATCTGTCGCATTGTGCATGTTAATTTTTTATGATTGTTTTAGAATTAGTGTTTAAAATAAAGAATAATAGATATGGTAGACCACATATTTGTAACAAAAACACTAGATGAGTAATTTCACGATTAACTTTGTTTATGATGAACTTTAGAGTTTTAGTTGAGATGTATGTACTCATAGGTTCATATACCTAATTCATATCTACTAACAAATAACAAAGTTTCTACTAACATTAGGATAATATAAGTAGTACCCATGTTCAACATAATCTAAATAGTATAGTTAAATTAGTAGTTTAATTTAGTTCTCTTAATATTAAAGTTATTTGGCCTCTAGTTAACATTGTGACAACCAATATCATTCCCTTTCAGAAAGAAATAATAAAACTTAAACGGGCCCATGTTTATGGTAGAAATAAATAATTAATAATTAATCCAATTATGTAGAGTTTGGTTAAATCACTACATCTCAGTAATTATTTATGAATTTATAAATGCATCTTCATAGTCAAATTGCCATATAGATTTCACTAATAAATTCCTGAAACAAAATTAATGTTTTATGTCATACCAAATGAGATGGGCGTAGATGTGAGTAGACTTATATTATAGATACAAAACAAGTTATATTTTAGATGTTTTCTTTTTATATGTGTAATTTGTATGGTGTATGTTTATTTATTGGTGTATGTTTTCTTCTTGTATGTACGATGTACAAATCTATATTAGAAGTTGATTTTGTGGTAGAGGACCCAAATACGTTTGAAGACGACCCGCATGACACTTTTGATCAAGGCAAGTGGATTCTCCAAATGCATTTCTTATTGTACCCAAATAATGCATACAATAATATTTACTTTTGGATATATGTATAAATTTGATGGGTTTTGCCTAAATAGGATTACCTAGAAATACCAGCTCTATTCCTTGATTAACCTGGGATGAATACTATGCTTAGTAATTATGCTACTGCTCAACTTTATCATTATGATGTCACTCTTTTAAATATATTAATGTTCCGGAGATGAAATTTATACTATTGGTGTTAATCTGACGATTAAACAAGATCATGTTGTATTAAACGGAACATGGAGTGACCACCCAAGAAAGCAATGCAACCACGAGTGCTATCATGGCTCTGACTTTGGTAAATAGCTTTATAGACTTAGTGCTTAGCAACCTGACCTGAAAAAGGGCAAGAGGGGGTGGCAGTGGTTTGGTGGCAGCTCACGTTAACATAGTGTCGGGTACCGTAATTAGGGGTACCCCCAATACTCTTAAACGCGGCCGGAAAACATCTTCAGAACAAACCATAAACAGCTGATAAAGCGTGGTTCAAGTCAGGGCCTCGTCTACCAAGGGACGCAACCTCATCCGAGCCCAGCCTCGGCCTCGGGCGGGAACAGTAGTCCCGGGTGGATTCACGCCTCACCCGAGGGCCTCCTCAGGCAGTGAGCACACCCTCGGCTCGCCTGAAGCCCAGCTTGGGCGAACTTTGTCGTGCAGCGACCTCGGCCGGATCACCCTACCAACCGACCGTATCGCATGCACATTTAATGCGGAGATCGCCTGACACCTTATCCTGACACACGTGCCTCAGTCGGCATGGTCGAAGTGACCGCAGTCACTTCGCCCTTTCACTGACCAATCTGATAGGAAAATAGGGCTATTCACCCCGTTCTGACTGCTATGCCAACCACCAGGGCAAGACTAGCAATAGTAAGTCGTGACCTCTCCCGAGTTCAGCCTCGGGCGCAACAGGGAGCTCCGCCTCGTCCGACCTCAGGCCTCGGCCTCAGCCTCGGCCTCGGGAGAAGGTCTCCGCCTCGCTCGACCCTAGGCCTCAACCTCGGGAGAAGTCACAACCTCGCCTGACCTCAGTCTCGGCCTCAGGAGAAGGTCTCCGCCTCGCTCGACCTGGGCCTCGGACCGACTACGCTACAGGGGATATATCATTACCCTACTCCTAGCTAGCTACCTCAGGCTACGAAGGAACAAGACCGATGTCCCATCTAAGGTTACTCCGGTAACAGGTAATGATGGTTCCCCGCGTGCGCCCATGACGTCATTTGCTCTCAAACCCCCTACGGAAGCAAGCAAACGTCAGCAGGATCCATGCCGCACCGCCAGCTATGCTTATACAGGGCTCAAGGCACTTCTCCGACAGCCACGTTAGCGCACGTACAGGGCTGAAGGCGCTTCTCCGCCAGCCACGATAGCACATAGCTACACCCCATTGTACAGCTGGGCATCTCCTTGTATCTATAAAAGGGGATGTCCAGGGCCTTCCTAAGGCAGGTTCACGTTGACACAGGCTCACGTTGACACACGTTCACGGGGGGGGGGGGGGGGGGCACACGTTCAGACAGGTGGACGTTGACACAAAGAACATAGTGGGAGGCGGGGCAGATGAGATAGGCAGAGACAGACGCACGCAGGGACTCTCTCTCTCTCTCGCTCTCGCCCTCGCTCTCTCGCGACGCTTGTAACCCCTACTACGAGCACCCCGGTGCAAGATAATATAAGCCTCATTCCCCCGCTTGTGTTCCATCTTGCATCAACCCATCTGGGTAGGGGCACGCAGCAACAAATTCACTGGTCGGTTGGCGGACCTCGCGGGTCCGAAACGCCGACAGTTGGCGTGCCAGGTAGGGGAACGCTGCGTGTTGACAAACACTTTCCTGTTGAGTTCCAGATGGGTATCCTTCAGCAGCCTCTTCAGCCGGGGACGGTGCTCCGCTTTGGGAGTCTCGAGTTCATGTCCCGCGACGGCAGCTACGACATGGTACTCCTCCCCTCGCAGCGCGATAGCAACGACGGTTGTCGGCCCGCTCGGCGGCGGCGAACTCGACGACTTCCCCCCATGGCAAAAGAGGAACACCCGGGTTTGTCCCGCCACCCTCCTCGCCAGAGGAGGAGGAGACGGGGCAACCGTGGCCATGCAGGAGGCGGCACCTCGTCGGTCGTCGGACCAGAACGAGTTGACGATGCCGGCACCCCTGCGGGGGACATGTCGGGTGTTGTCCTCGCGCTTGAGACAACGACGGGTGTCGCTTCCCCGCAATGTGCCAACCCCAAGCGGACTGATGACGCCAGCACCCTCGTGAAGGACTTGCTGGGCGTTAGCCTCGTACCTGAGATAACGGTGCATTCCATCCCCGACGCGGCTTCACCACCGTCCATCGACTAAAATGTATCGTCCGTTTTCCACCCTGTTCCCTTTAGATCCAGCTTTGATCCACCAAGTGACCCCGCTTCGGTGAGCGCTTTCGCAAGGGCATACCCTGACCTTCTAGGGTACCATATGTGGTCATCTTGGGACTGACTGACGGCCGTCTCAACCTCCGGACCCGCGGGTTCCGAGGAAGACGACGACTCCGACTTCGGTTAGGATTTCTCGGGACTCCGTGATCCCAGTGCCATGCGAGACTTCATGTCCGCATGTGACTACTGCCTCTCTGGCTGCTCCGACGATGACCACAGCCTCGACAACGAGGGTTATGGCCCAAGTCGCGAGTGTTTCCACATCGATCAGGGGGATCATGGCGAAGACAACCACCTCGACACTCCAGAAGGTGACAACGCCCCTGTGCTTGCGTATCGCGTTGACATCCCGCGGGAGCTAGCTGTGGTCCCAGTCCCTGCGGGGGGTCAGGACACACAGCTCGAGCAATTCCGCGAGATGCAGGCCAAGCTCGACGAAGAGGCAGGGCGGCTTGTGCAGCTCCGGCAAGATATCGAGCAGGAGTGGGCAGGTCGAGCACTCGCCGGAGGAGCGCGTCATCGGGCTCGGGACGTCCAGCGCCGTATCGTTGGCAATGCCAGGGCAGGGCTGCCCCCGGCCTTCAGCGGGGCCGGCCAGAACATAGTTGCAGCGGCGATGCTACTCCGAACAATGTCGGAGCCATCCATCACCGAGGGGCGGCGTATCCAGGGCGAACTCAAGGATCTCCTAGAGGATGCCGCAGTCCAACGAGCCGAGAGCTCTGCCTCTCGAAGGCAAGGGTGCCCCTCGGAGCATCGCGCAACGCCCTCCCGACGCATACGGGAGGCCTCGGCCCGCACCGAGCCCACACGGGACGGGACGCCCGCAGCCCCGAACCGCCTCGGCAGCGAACAACACCGCCGCGACTGTCGTGCCCGCCTCGAGGAAAGGGTGCACCGAGGCTACCACCCCAGGCGCGGAGGATGCTACGACAGTGAGGAGGACCGGAGCCCCTCGCCCGAACCGCCAGGTCCGCGAGTCTTCAGCCGGGCCATACGACGGGCGTCGTTCCCGGCCCGGTTCCGAGCCCCGACTACCATCACCAAGTACTCAGGGGAGACAAGGCCGGAGTTGTGGCTCGTGGATTACTGGCTGGCATGCCAGTTGGGAGGGACGGACGACGACAACCTCATCATCCGCAACCTCCCTCTCTTCCTCTCCGACGCTGCCTGGGCATGGCTGGAGCATCTGCCTCCTGCGCATATCTCCGACTGGGACGACCTGGTCAAGGCCATTGCGGGAAACTTCCAAGGTACGTACGTGCGCCCTGGGAACTCATGGGACCTCCGAAGCTGCCACCAGCAGCCAGGGGAATCCCTGCGAGAGTACATCCGGCGGTTTTCCAAGCAGCATACCGATTTGCCCAACATCACCGACTCGGACGTCATCGGGGCATTCCTCGCTGGCACCACTTGCCGAGACCTGGTGAGCAAGCTGGGACGCAAGACTCCTGCCAAGGCGAGCGAATTGATGGACATCGCCACCAAGTTCGCCTCTGGTCAGGAGGCGGTCGAAGCCATCTTCCGGAAGGACAAGCAGACTCAAGGAAGACAGAAGGAAGACGCCCCCGAGGCGTCCGTCCAGCGTGGCTCGAAAAAGAAGGCCAAGAAGAAGGCGCAAGCAAAACACGACGCCATTGACGCGGATCTCGTCGCTGCTGCCGAGCACAGGAATCCTCGGAAGCCTCCCGGAGGAGTCATCACGTTTGACAAGATGCTCAAGGAGTCGTGCCCCTATCACAGGGGTCCCGTCAAGCACACCCTTGAGGAGTGCGACATGCTCCGGGGTTACTTCAACAAGGCTGGACCCTCGGCAGAAGGGGGCAAGGACCAAGGCAACAACAAGAAGGGGGTGACAAGGAAGAGGAATTCCCGGAGGTCCACGACTGCTTCATGATCCACGGTGGGCAAGTGGCTAACGCCTCGGCTCGGCACCGCAAGCAGGAGCGCCGGGAGGTCTGCTCGGTGAAGGTAGCGACGCCGGTCTACCTAGACTGGTCTGACGAGCCCATCACCTTCGACCAAGGCGACCACCCCGACTGCGTACCAAGCTCAGGAAGGTACCCGCACGTCGTCGACCCCGTCATCGGCAACGCTAGGGTCACCAAGGTCCTCATGGACAGAGGCAGCAGCCTCAACATCATCTACGCCGAGACCCTAGGGCTCTTGGGGATAGATTTGTCCATGATCCGGGCCGGTGCAGCACCCTTTCACGGGATCGTCCCCGGTAAGCATGTCCTGTCCCTTGGGCAACTTGATTTGCCCGTCTGCTTTGGAACTCCCTCCAACTTCCGAAAGGAAACCCTCACGTTCGAGGTGGTCGGGTTCCGAGGGACTTACCACGCGGTGCTGGGAAGACCGTGCTACGCCAAGTTCATGGTCGTCCCCAACTACACGTACCTCAAGCTCAAGATGTTGGGTCCCAAGGGAATCATCATCGTCGGGTCCACGTACTACCATGCTTACGAGTGCGACGTGGAGTGTGTGGAGTACGCTGAGGCCATCGCCGAGTCTGAGGCCCTCATCGCCGACCTGGATTGCCTCTCCAAAGAGGCGCCTGATACGAAGCGCCACGCCGGCAACTTTGAACCGGCCGAGGCAGTTAAGTCCGTCGCCCTCGACCCCAGCAACAACACCGGCAAGAAAGTCAGGGTCGGCTCCGAGCTCGACCCCAAATAGGAAGCGGTGCTCGTCGACTTTCTCCGCGCAAACGCCGAATTTTTTGCGTGGAGTCCATCGGACATGCTAGGCATACCGAGGGATGTCGTCGAGCACTCACTGGATGTCACACTCGGATTTAAGGAACAAAGCCGGGTGCATCTCATACATGCGCCAAGAAGACAACATGTATAATAACAGAGTGTATAGAGATAAATGTCACAATAACATCAGAGTATTTATTACATAGCGGAAGACTTATTACAAAATAAAAGGATAAATATAAAACGAACTAAGGATCGTCGGCGCCAATGCCAACTGAGAAACGCCACCTAGATCAAGTCGAATGCCTCAGTGTTAGGGGGCTCCTCTTCGACCACCTGTTCTTCTCCTGTGGGGGGGTGTGAGACAGCAAGGGTGAGCTCACATACGTTCATAGCTCAACAAGTTGTGGGGAATAATGTGGCATGAACTCACCAAAGGTGGGAGTTCATGAAGTGTAAGGCTGATCAATGAAATAGAGGCTGAAGCTGAGCATTGCTTTTATAAGTTGGTCAAAATTTTATTAGCAATTACTAAGTGTAAGTAAATACCAAACCTTAATAATAATAAAGAAAAATAATAGTAAAATAATCCCAAATGCGATGCAAATGTCAAATTAAATTTAAGTTCCATAATTAATCATGTGAGGGTCCGAGCCGCTCATGACCGTGAGCACGGCTAGTATACTAGTTTTACACTCTGCAGAGGTTGCGCATCTTTACCCACAAGTCATGTTACCCATCTGCCAAGGGATCGCGACTTCCCATACACCTCTACCGAGGAGGCGAGGCAGGGTAACACTACGAGGCCTTTACAAAGTTCCACTAGCTTCAGAAAACCCGCTACAGTTTATAGGAAGCTCCAATGCAGGGTTCTTGCCTGACCGCCATCGCAGCAAAATCAACCAAGGACCTCCCTACACTGACCACTCCCCTACTGCCCTTGCCCCTTTCGGGTAAGGTAGACCTCCACTAGCTTTCCTAGTTAATCAGCCAAGGGCGTCCCATTAAACCCTTGTGGTAGCACTGTTTTCCCGGGTGGTCGCTCCATGTTCCCATTAATTTAATGATCTTAACATGAACAGTAATAATAACAAGATAATAACAGAATAATCATGAATAGTGTATCTTCATACCCAAATCCACATAAAGCAATAGCAGGTACTACCCAAAAATATTTCAGGGGTGATCAAGGTATAAAGATAACCAAAACTGGGGTAACCTATTGGATCCCATCAAAATTAACCTATGCAGATCATTATAATTAATAAGAACATGGCTGGGAAAAGTAAGTGATCAAGGGCACAACTTGCCTTCAATGAGCTCCTGCTCAGCTACTTCTACTTGCTGAACCTCAGTTTCCACAGTGGCTTGCTCGTCTACTCGCATCAACACAATACATACATAGTATAGCAAAAATTAACATTGCACCAAACATGTGAATAAAATACACAATAAAAATCTACACATTAAAATGAGATCATAGGAACTGGAATAATTAAATTTGGAGTTATAGATTTCAAGTTATGAATTTCCTAAGGTTTAATGTGATTAAAATAGGATTAAATGATAAATTAATTTTATTATTGTTTTCATGTCAAAACAGAGACACTAAATGATAGAGAATCTTATTACAAAATTTTAGAAATTGGAATGGCTCAATTTGGATTTAAAATGAACTAGATGTGAATTTTCCAAGTTCTAGCAATTGTTTTTGCATTAAAAATACATTTACTAATTCATTTATTCATTTTAAATAGGTTCTGGACTGGGCATCAATTTTCAGAAAAACCAGGGGCTTCCACGAAAGATGTCCTAAGACTCAGGCTGACTCTGCTGCAGACTGCGGGTTAACTTCGCTAAAACAGAGGGGCGCTTATGCAAAATGGGCACGACGAAAGGGTACCGTGATCCCTCGGCCGTTGGATCGAGCATCAACGGTCCAGATTAGGCCCAAAGCAGCAGCTGGAGCCCTGAGCAGTAGCCGCCACCGGATCAAAGATCCAGGGCCAGAGTTCGGCCACGTCTACAACCTCGCGCAACCATCCGATTCAACTTCGACGGTCGGATGATAAAACGCCGAAAGGGTATGCCAATTTCTAATCTCTACCGCTCACTCCAAAATCAACGGCGCGCACAGACCCAGCCCTTTATCAAATCCCGACCGCCCACCAAATCGGACGGTCGACGGCGCGCCTTCAACCTCCGACCAAACCTCGGGCAGCAGCGCAAAATCCCCACGGCGGAGACCTTCCTCCAGCGCCCCGATCGTCGCCAAGTGAGCTAATCTCGAATTGGAGACACGCTACACGAAGCACAACGTGATACGAAGAGAATGGATGGGTTATTACCCCCGATGGTGGTGCAGAGACCCACGCCCACGACGAAGCGACGATGGAGATCCCCGACGACGAATTCCTGGAGTTGTAGAGGATAGATCCGCACGCTGTGCTATGATGGACCTTACCCCGGTCCTGGTGAAGGGCACGGACTCCACACGAGGCGCGGATGGCAGCACAGCTAGGGATTCCACCGCGGCGGCAATGGATTGGTTGGGCGGCAGCGATTTCCTCTCTCGGTTTCCTTGAAGTGTGGCGAGGGGCACAGCGGTTGAGGCATGAAGAGCACGGTCGAGGCAGTCCTTAACATATATGTGCCCCTGGTCAAGCGATTGGGAGCACATGCGGGGTCCCCACGCCCGACGGCTCCGGATTCTATTACGAAGAAGACGACTGAGCAGATGGGTGGGCGAGGTACGCAGTGGAGCGGGTGGCACTGACCAATGGGGTCCACGCGGCAGGATGCAGTCGCGCGCGCGAAATGAGGGTTTGGGTCGAGCGAGTGATTGGGCCGAAAAGCCGCCTGGCAGCCCAGTTAGATGTCTTTCTCTTTTTCTTTTATCTTTTCTTTTTCTTTTCTTCCTTTTTAGGTTTAAATTTGAATTTGAATTTTTTTGAAGCAAAACTTGTGCTACATTCATCTTTATTACTTTTGTGAGGTTAAGAATACCAATTCTTGAAATATAATTATATTGTTTATATTTCTATATCATTTCTCTCCTTATTTTCAAAAGCCCTAATTTTAAGTTAGGGTTTGATTTACTTCTAGTAATTATTATCTTATTATCATTAACATTATTATTTTATTTAATGCACAAACATATAAACTCCAGCATGATGCATTTTTTTATCATTTGTTTGACTTAATCTCTAAATTGTGTGTGTGCTCTTTTCTTATTATGCAAATGAGGCACATAAAATGAGGAGATATAATATATCCTTTGTATACAAATTTGAGTATTACAAATCCTACCCCCCTTAAAAATAATCTCGTCCTCGAGATTTAGGAAGATCTAGGGAAAAGGTGGGGAAAATCTATGTGAAGCTCTTTTTCTCTTTCCCAAGTTGCTTCATCTTCGCCATGGTGATTCCATTGAACTTTGCACATCTTTATAACCTTATTCCTCGTGACACGAGTCAGTGTATCCAGAATCTTGATGGGGTACTCAGCATAAGTCAAATACTCTTGAACACTAAGGTCTTCCATTGGTAACTGTTCTTCAGGCACCCTGAGACATTTCTTCAGCTGAGATACATGAAAGACATCATGAACATCCGCAAGATGATCCGGTAACTCCAATTGGTATGCAACCTCACCCACTCGCTTTAAGATTAAGAAGGGTCCAATAAAGCGAGGGGACAACTTTCCTTTGACTTTGAACCTTCTCATACCCCGGAGTGGTGACACCTTCAAATAGGCATAATCTCCCTCTTTAAACACAAGCAGTCTTCTCCAGGTGTCAGCATAGCTTTTCTGCCTGGATTGTGCAGTTCTCAAATTCTCCCTTTGTCGGCGTTTCGAGACCGGGGGGTCCCTGGGCCGACGAGTGAAATGTCGCTGCGTGCCCCAGCCCAGATGGGTCGGCGCGAGGCCGAGCGCGAAGGGGGAGAAAGGTGGCCGGAGACGGGCGTGAGAGAGGTGGAAATCCCGCGGCCTTCGTGTTCGTCCCGCGCCCAGGTCGGGTGCGCTTGCAGTAGGGGATTACAAGCGTCCACGCGGGAGAGGGAGCGAGCGGCCTCACGCGAGCGCCTGTCTCGTCCTCGTCCCCGCGCGGCCAACCCTCTGTAAGAGGGCCCTGGTCCTTCCTTTTATAGACGTAAGGAGAGGATCCAGGTGTACAATGGGGGGTGTAGCAGAGTGCTACGTGTCTAGCGGAGGGGAGCTAGTGCCCTAAGTACACGCCGTCGTGGCAACCGGAGAGGTTTTGGCACCCAGTTGGTGTGATGTCGTGGCTGTCGGAGGAGCGCTGGAGCCTGGCGGAAGGACAGCTATCGAGGCGATTGAGTCCTTGCTGACGTCCTCTTGCTTCCGTAAGGGGGCCGAGAGCCGCCATCGTCAGGGAGTGTGCGGGGCGCCATCATTGTCTTTCTGGCGGAGCGAGCCAGATGGGACGCTGGTCTTGTTCCCCGTAGCCTGAGTCAGCTCGGGGTAGGGTAATGATGGCGCCTCCTGTTGACGTGGCTGGCCCGTGCCCTAGGTTGGGTGATGTGGAGGCTCCTCCGAGGTCGAGGTCGAGTCTGTCTTTAGTGGTCGAGGTCGAGTCTGTCTTCAGTGGCCTGGGTCGGGTGGAGCGGAGTTCGTCGTCTTCTGGGGCTGAGCCCAAGTCCGAGCCCTGGGTCCGGCGGAGCGGAGTTCGCCGTCTTCCGGGGCTTAGCCCGAGTCCGAGCCCTGGGTCGGGCGGAGCGGAGTTCGCCGTCTTCCGGGGCTTAGCCCGAGTCCGAGCCCTGGGTCGGGCGGAGCGGAGTTCGCCGTCTTCCAGGGCTTAGCCCGAGTCCGAGCCCTGGGTCGGGCGGAGCGGAGTTCGCCGTCTTCCGGGGCTTAGCCCGAGTCCGAGCCCTGGGTCGGGCGGAGCGGAGTTCGCCGTCTTCCGGGGCTTAGCCCGAGTCCGAGCCCTGGGTCGGGCGGAGCGGAGTTCGCCGTCTTCCGGGGCTTAGCCCGAGTCCGAGCCCTGGGTCGGGCGGAGCAGAGCTTCCTATGGCGCCTGCGGCCGGGCCTGACTGCCTGTCAGCCTCCCTCTGTCAAGTGGCACCGCAGTCAGAGCGGCGCAGGCGGCGCTGTCTTTCTGTCAGGCCGGTCAGTGGAGCGGCGAAGTGACGGCGGTCACTTCGGCTCTGTCGACTGAAGGGCGCGCGTCAGGATAAAGGTGTCAGGCCACCTTTGCATTAAATGCTCCTGCGATTTGGTCGGTCGGCGTGGCGATTTGGTCAGGGTTGCTTCTTGGCGAAGACATGGCCTCGGGCGAGCCGGAGATATGTTCGCCGCTGGAGGGGGCCTCGGGCGAGGCGAAGATCCTCCGGGTTCGGCTGCCCTTGTCCGAGGCTAGGCTCGGGCGAGGCGTGATCGAGTCCCTCGAATGGACCGATCCCTGACTTAATCGCACCCATCAGGCCTTTGCAGCTTTATGCTGATGGGGGTTACCAGCTGAGAATTAGGAGCCTTGAGGGTACCCCTAATTATGGTCCCCGATAGTAGCCCCCGAGCCTCGAAGGGAGTGTTAGCACTCGCTTGGAGGCTTTCGTCGCACTTTTTGGCAAGGGGACCAGCCTTTCTTGGTTGCGTTTTGTTCCGGTGGGTGCGCGCGAGCGCACCCGCCGGGTGTAGCCCCCGAGGCCTCGGAGGAGTGGTTTGACTCCTCCGAGGTCTTAATGCCTCGCGTAATGCTTTGGCTGGTCTGGTCGTTCCCTCATGCGAGCTGGCCGTAGCCCGGGTGTACGGTCGGGTCCCAAGTTCTCGGGCTGGTATGTTGACGCTGTCAACGGTATGGCCGGAGCCGGGTTTGCGAGAGCAGCCCCCGAGCCTCTGCATAGGGCGAGAGGGCGATCAGGGGCAGACTCGACTTTTTTACATACGCCCCTGCATCGCCTTTCCGCAAGGAGGAGGGGGGAAAGCGCCATGTTGCCCTCGGTGGGCGCCGAACATGGTGTCTCCGGTGAGCTGCAGACGGGTAATCCGAGCGGACGTCCGTGCCCCATTCGCTAGGGGTCGGCTAGAGGCCCAGAGGCGCGCCCAAAAATACCTGCGGGTGATCTGCCGGACCCGGTCCCCTGTCGACGGGGTCCGAGGGCTCGATGCCTCCCTCTGATCGGATTCCGTTACAAGATCGTTCCCGCTGGTCTCGGAAATGTCCTAGGGTACCTTGGGAGCGCAGCCCGAGCCTTGGTTATGTATCGAACGTACCCATGGTCATCCCTCGCTCTGTGTCTGAGGCGGCTGTGAACCCTTCGGGGGCCAGCCTTCGAACCCCTGATCAGTAGTGGGCACGGAGCCCGAGTAGCCTGAGGCGGTCGTTGAACCCTTCCGAGGGGCCGGCCTTCGAACCTCTGACCAGTAGTGGGTGTGGAGCCCACGTGCTCTGAGGCGGCTGTTGAACCCTTCTGAGGGGCCAGCCTTCGAACCTCTGATCAGTAGGGACGCTCAGAGCCTGGTTCCTTCACAGGGAAGGATCCTTTTCGGGGTATCCCCCTTTCCCGGTCCCTGTTGTAAGAGAGAGAAAGAGGAAAAAAGGAAAAGGATACGAAATCGAACGACGCGGCGTACCTTTTTTTGACGCGGTCATTATGGCGAAGGCGTAGCGTCGCTTGCTTCTCCTGCCAGAGGCGCCGCCTGTCCCGCCGCGGAGTTAATGCGACGGGGCGAGTGGTTCGCGAGGCGGCCGTTGCGCGTGCGCGGGCCGTTCGAGGAACGGCCGTTTCGCCTCGGGTTTTTCGAATCCCGCGGCGGGTCCGGACGAAATGTTGAACGGGTCTCGTCATGGCCTTTATATACTCGGAGGAGGGTCCGGCGACGGTTCTTTGCTCCGCTTCTCGCCTCCCCCTTAGGTTTTCGCAACCCGAGAGGTTTAGCCAGAGAAAAGGAAACCGCTTCCCCAGTTCCTTCCGCCGCCACCCGTTTTGCTCGGTAATGCCGACCGGGTGACCATCATCCCGCCGCGCGATCCATGGCCTTTCTCCACGGTCACGGCGGGTGATCTGGAGGATCTTGTTGCCGAGGGTTTACTTCGCCCTCTCTCTGATGAGAAGCAGCCGGAGTGGATTCCCCCTGCGAGCGGAGCCGCTCCGTCCCCGCCGCCGGGGTACGTCGTGAGCTTTGTCTCCTTTCATGAGCGGGGATTCGGTGTGCCGGCGAGCCGCTTTATGCGGGCGATCCTGCACCACTACGTGGTGGAGTTGCACAACCTCAGCCCCAATTCCATCTCGCAGGCCGCCATCTTCGTAGCGGTGTGCGAGGGGTACTTGGGGATCGCCCCCCACTGGGACTTGTGGACTCATCTCTTTTTCGCGGAGCTTTTTGCTTCGCCGACGGGGGAGAGAAAGGTCCGCGCGGCGGTGCGGGCCGGCGGCTGCATCCTCCAGCTGAGGCAGTCGCGGGCGTCGCTGTATATTCCCGCCATCCTTGCGTCCTCGAATAAAGGGTGGCAGCGCCGGTGGTTCTACCTCCGGAATGATGGCGAGTTGCTCCCGCCGTTTTCCCAGCGAGTGGTCACCGTCGTCGCCGATGCTTGGCGCCACGGGACCCCGCACAAAAGACAGAAGAACCTCGAACCCCTTCTCAAGGCCTTGGAGGCGTTGCGGAAAGGGGGACTCACTGCAGCGGGAGTGATTGCCGCCATCCACCGCCGGAGGGTGCTTCCCTTGGCGGAGCGACGGTTGCCGCTTTGGGAGATGACGCCGGAGGCTGACTTGGAGGGCTCGTGGATGTCCTCGGATCCTCTTCCCTTCGACGTTCTCCACGGGCGGGTGGCCGTCGTGTTGGGAAAACCGGACACCAGCGCCTTCTCCCAGCCCTTGATGCGCCCTGACCAATGGTGCGTGACTCTGGTGAGTGTCCGCTCCTTCTTTCTTCTTGAGTCGGGTTGCCCCTGGTTCTTACGGTCGGGATTTCCATCCGTCTCTAGGAGGTAGGGTGGCACAAGCCTTCCCTGCCATGGGTCCCGCAGGACGTGGTGGACCGAGCAGCGCGGTGAGTTGCCGCAGAGGAGAAGAAGAAAAAGAAGGGCGCGGAGAAGGCCCGGGCCCGCGAGCGGATGCGGGCTCGAAACGCCTTGGAAAAGCTCCATCGTCGGCAGGAGAGGGAGGGGCTCCAGAGGGAGCCGTCGCCGGAAACGCCTGATGACGACGACGATGATGAAGACGATGACGAGGAAGACGACATGGCCGCCCGCCTCGGTTTCAGCCCTGGCTTGAGGTTAGGCCAAGAGCCGTCAAGCCAGCCCCCGAGTGGGCTGATGTCGTCAGTCCCCGGAGTCGGGACGCCGAGGTCCCGGCCCGAAGAGCGGGGGCAGACCGAGAGGGTACTTGACCCCTCGGCTGAGGGAGTTGAGGTGACCCCGGGGAGCCAGGCCGAGGCGTTTGTTCCCCGAGAGCCGTCGCCCACGCCGGCAGCGCAGGAGAGCGACCCTCAGGTCGCCGTGGCGGTGCCTGGGCAGTCCGTCTCCCGGGCGTCCAAAGCACCCAAAGCAAGGGTGGTGCCGAAGCCGCTGGCGAAGCAGACCTCGGCGGTGCCTTCGGGGGTCGAGATCCGAGAGACCTCCCCTCAGGCACGGTTGATCATGGCCCGGAGCGGGTAAGTATCTTGGAACGTCTTCGTCCTGGTTTTTCATTCGTATGTTCCGACCGTGATTTTTCTTTTCTCCTCAGCAAGCGAAGCCATGGCCTGACCAATCTGGCTCCCCGAAAGGCCCTTAAGACGGCGTCGGCTTCCGCAGCCGGCGCCGCTCCGGGCCTTGCCGTTCAGCTGACCTTCTCGTAAGGCGCTCCACAGCAGGGGGTTCAGGCGGCACCAATCGCCGTGGAGCGAGTTCCCGAGGCCGGCTCTTCTGCCGAGGCGGCCATCGTGCTAGAGGAGGCGGCTGACGCGGACGTGGCCCCGGCCCCACCGGCCGTGCCAGCGGTGCTGGCACCTGTCGCTACTGAAGCCGCTGCCGTCTCAGTCGGGGAGCGACCTGTCGCTGCTGACGCTGAGACGGCCGAGGTGTCGGCGTTTGGTGCCTCGGAGGAGGGGGGGCGTGGAGACGCGATCCGTTCCGCCGAGCGGCAGCCTTGTCGCTGTGCGGCAGAGCTCCGAGGGTCGGCGCAAGTTGCTCCGGTTCCGGACCGGTGAGGCCTCGGATCCCTTCTTCGTTCTCGACGATGAGCGGGAGGAGCAGTCCTGGGACGAGCTCCGCGAGTGTGCCGAAGCAACGGTGGGGTCGCTCCGGTCGTCGCTGGAGGTTTTCTGCAGGGACGTCCCCAAAATCCTCCAGGTAACGGTTTCAGGCATACCTTTTTTTGTGACCAAGGTGTCTTTTGTGATGCCTCGCTTCCTTCCCTCAGGATCTGACAGATCTGAGCGCCGCTAAGTCGTCGTTCATCCGCCACGAGGTCGACGTCTGGGGCTCGCTGCGATCCCTGAGGACCTCGCTCGCCGGGGCTACTGCGCGCCTCTCTCAGCAGGGCGCCGAGGCGGCGGACCTTTGGTTGCTCTGCACCGATCTGAGAGCCGAGGCGGCAGCGGCACGCGCGGAGGCGGCAGCGGCGCGCGCAGAAGTGCAACGACAGCGGTCGGAGTTCGACCAGATCGTCAATGAGCGGGAGCAATCTCGGGGCCGGGCTGCCGAGGCCGAAAGCTGGGCTGGAGCCCTTGCAGCCGACCTAGCCGTAGCCCAGGTCGCAGCCTCGGAGCAGCGTGCCCGAGCCGGAGGTACGCCTTGGCCATTTTCGGTTTTTGTTTCAACTTGTTTCCTCTGCTTGTGTTTGAGATCTTTCGTTCTGGCTGTTCGTAGAGCTCGAGTCCGCCCTTGAGGAGTCTGCCAAAGCGCTTGCCGAGGCGCTTGCCGGGGCGGCCGAGCAGAGGGAGGCCGACCACGCGGCCATGTCCGAGGCCGTTTCGGGCTTCTGCCGGGTCCTTGGCTTTGGCGACGTCCCCTCAGGAAGCTCCCCTCAAAGTCGCCTGCAGGCCTTGGGCGATCATGTGCGCGGCAGACTCCGCGAGGCGCTACACCACGGGGTCAGGCGGGCCTTCGCCGTGCTCGCTTCCCACTACGTCGTGGACCTGGAGCGGGTCAGCGAGGGGTATTGCCTGCCTGACGAAGATGAAGCCGCCCTGGCAGAAGTCCAGAGGCTCGATGCGGCCACCGTGGGTCCGAGCGCAGTGCTGGCGACCACCTTCGAGGCAGAGATCCTCCCGCCTGCGCCGTCGTCCGAAGCCGGGATGGACTTTGCCGAGGGCGGGGACGAAGCCGAAGGCGCGGCTCCTTCCCCGGGCGACGCCTAACTCTGTCGGAGCAGTTTCTGTTGGATGCACGCGTGTCTTTCTGCGGCCGCTGAGGCCTGAACACTTTATTACCGTTGCATAAAGTCGTGCTCCTTTCCCTTTCATTTCGCGTGTCTGACCCCGCCTGTCAGTAGCAGGGTGGCTTCCCCAAGTAGGGGTCACTTTTCGTGGTGGGTGACGAGTGAGGTGTCCGTAACCCAGAGGCGTAGGAGTCCCTCGGCTCAGTCAGCCTTGCCACTTACATGCACCCGCGTTCGCTCCTTGGGGTCCTGCTTCCGACATAGCCGGGGGAACGCAAAAGCCTTTTTCGATTGAAAATTTTGACGCAAAGGGGTTCCCCCTTTTTAGCCCCCGAGGGAGGGTCGGGCTCTGCCGAGGCAAGGCTGACCCTTCCTTGATGACTAAAAACTTGTGTGGGGGTAAGGTAAGCGAACAACTTGAAAGCATCTTAAGGGTAGAGGCGACGTAGCTATTAGACGTTCGAAGTGTTGGTGCAGACCTCGCCTTGACTGTCGGCCAGTTCGTTTGTTCCAGGCTTCAGAACCTTGGCGATGACAAGCGGCCCTTCCCAGGGGTGCGTGTAGCCCCCGGGTGCCTTCTGCAAGGGGCCGACGAGGTCCAGACCCCACACAGCAAAAGGCCAGGTGATGGGTATCGTCTGTAGAGCCTGAGCGGGCAGGTGGGTCTGCCTTGCGTAGAACTGACACCCCTCGCAGGTGCGGACAATTCTAGTAGCGTCGGCCACCGCCGTCGGCCAGTAGAAGCCTTGTCGGAAAGCATTCCCGACAAGGGCTCGAGGCGCTGCGTGATGGCCGCAAGCCCCCGAGTGTATCTCTCGCAGGAGCTCCTGACCTTCGGCGATGGAGATGCATTGCTGGAGGATGCCTGAGGGGCTGCGGTGGTAGAGCTCCTTCTCATCTGCCAGCAAGACGAACGACTTGGCGCGCCGCGCCAACCGCCGAGCTTCGGCTAGGTCGGGGGGTAGCTCTCCTCGGTGGAGATATTGCAGGTACGAGGTCTGCCAGTTTTGATCAGGCGTGACCCCGCTTCGCTCCCCCGACGTGCAGCGTCTCGCCCTCGGGGGCCGAGGGTACCTCGGGCTGAACCGAGGGTGCCTCAGACCGTGCCGAGGGTACCTCGGGCCGAGCCGAGGGCGCCTCAGACTGTGCCGAGGGTACCTCGAGATGGGCCGAGGGGGCCTCAGGCTCGGGCGTGTCGTCGATCTTGACGGAAGGTTGATGCAGATCTCGGGAGAAGACGTCCGGGGGAACCGTTGTCCGCCCCAAGGCTATTTTAGCCAGCTCGTCCGCAGTCTCGTTGTAGCGCCGGGCGATGTGGTTGAGCTCGAGCCCGTAGAACTTGTCTTCCAGGCCCTTCTTCTTGGCACCGCGCTGAGTTGACGCCTCGGGGGCATCTTCCAGTGGGTGGCCCTGGGGCTGCTTGTCCTTCCGGAAGATAGCCTCGACCGCCTTCTGGCCAGAGGCGAACTTGGTGGCGATGTCCATCAGCTCGCTCGCCCTGGTGGGGGTCTTGCGACCCAGCTTGCTCACCATGTCGCGGCAGGTGATGCCGGCGAGGAACGTGCCGATGACATCCGAGTCGGTGATATTGGGCAGCTCGGTGCGCTGCTTCGAGAATCGCCGGATGTAGTCCCGGAGAGACTCTCCCGGCTGCTGCCGGCAACTTCGGAGGTCCCAAGAGTTTCCAGGGCGCACGTACGTGCCCTAGAAATTGCCGACGAAGGCCTGGACCAGGTCATCCCAGTTGGAGATCTGCCCCGGAGGCAAGTGCTCCAACCAGGCGCGAGCGGTGTCGGAGAGGAACAGGGGGAGGTTGCGGATGATGAGGTTGTCATCGTCCGTTCCACCCAGTTGGCAGGCCAGCCGGTAGTCCGCGAGCCACAGCTTCGGTCTCGTCTCCCCCGAGTACTTTGTGATAGTAGCCGGGGGTCGGAACCGGGTCGGGAACAGCGCTCGTCGTATGGCTTGGCTGAAGGCCTGCGGACCGAGCGGTTCGGGCGAGGGACTTCGATCCTCCCCGCTGTCATAGCGTCCTCCCCGCCTGGGGTGGTAGCCTCGGCGCACCCTCTCGTCGAGGTGGGCCCGACGGTCGCGGTGATGGTGCTCGTTGCCGAGGCGACCCGGGGCCGCAGACGCTGTGTTGCGCGTGCGCCCGGTGTGGACCGAGGCTTCCCGCACAAATCGGGAAGTCGCGGCACGATGTTCCGAGGGGTACCCCTGCCTTCGGGAGGCGGAGCTCTCGGCCCGTCGGACCACGGCGCCTTCCAGGAGATTCTTGAGCTCTCCCTGGATTCGCCGCCCCTCGGTGGTTGATGGCTCTGGCATCGCACGAAGAAGCATTGCTGCTGCAGCCAGGTTCTGTCCGACCCCACTGGATGCGGGTGGCGGCCTGACCCTGACATCATCGGCAATGCGGTGCTGGAAGCCCTGGGGTAGATGACGTATTTCTCCGGCCGGAGGCTGGCCTACCCATTCCTGCCCGGTGGATCGGCTCAAGTGCTCCTGCCCCCTCGTCGAACCTGGCCTGCACCCCACAGATTTGCTCGAGCTGTGGGTCGTGACCCCCCGCCAGAACGGGGACCACAGCTAGCTCCCGTGGGATGTCAACGCGAGGCACCGGCCTAGGGAGATCACTGTCCTCCGGCATGCCGAGATGGTTGCCTTCGGAGGGACCCCCTAGATCGACGTGGAAACATTCGCGGCTTGGGCCGCAGTCCTCGTCGCCGAGGCTGCGGCTACCGTCGGAACAGTTGGAAAGGCAGTAGTCGCACGCGGTCATAAAGTCCCGCATGGCACTGGGGTTGCCAAGACCAGTGGGCCCGTAGGTCGAGACGTCCGTCAGTCGGTCCCAGGGTGACCGCACACCATACCCCAGAGGGTTTTGAAAGTCGCCTAGAGGGGGGGTGAATAGGGCGAAACTGAAATTCTCAAAAATAAACACAACTACAAGCCGGGTTAGCGTTAGAAATATAATAGAGTCCGCGAGAGAGGGTGCAAAACAAATTGCAAGCGAATAATGAAGTAAGACACGCAGATTTGTTTTACCGAGGTTCGGTTCTCTCAAACCTACTCCCCGTTGAGGAGGCCACAAAGGCCGGGTCTCTTTCAACCCTTCCCTCTCTCAAACGGACCCTCGGACCGAGTGAGCTTCTCTTTCTCAAACCACTTGGGAATCAAACTTCCCGCAAGGACCACCACACGATTGGTGTCTCTTGCCTCAATTACAAGTGAGTGTTTAATCACAAGAAAGAATGCCAAAGAAAAAGAAGCGATCCAAGCGCAAGAGCTCAAATGAACACTACAAATCACTCTCTCTAGTCACTAAGGCTTTGTGTGGAGTTGAGAGAGGATTTGATCTCTTTTGGTGTGCTTTGCAATGAATGCTAGCTCTTGTATAGTGGTTGGAAGCTGGAAAACTTGGATGCTATGAATGGTGGGTTGGTTGGGGTATTTATAGCCCCAACCACCAAACTAGCCGTTTGGTGAGGCTGTCTGTTCGATGGCGCACCGGACAGTCCGGTGCACACCGGACATGTCCGGTGCGACAGCCACGTCACCAAAAGCCGTTGGGTTCGACCGTTGGAGTTCTGTCTTCTGGGCCCGCCTGGATGTCCGGTGGCGCACCGGACATGCACTGTAGATTGTCCGGTGCGCCAGCATGGGCGTGTCTGACCTCTGCGCGCGCTGGCGCGCATTAATTGCGCCGCAGGTAGCCGTTGGCGCCGAAATAGCCGTTGCCCCGCTGTTACACTGGACAGTCCGGTGAATTATAGCGGAGTGGCCGAAATGAATTCCCGAGGCTGGCGAGTTCCGGAGGCCGCTCTTCCTTGGAGCACCGGACATGTCCGGTGTACACCGGACAATCCAGTGAATTATAGCGAAGTCGCCTCTGGAAATTCCCGAATGTGACGAGTTCGAAGTTTGAGTCCTCTGGTGCACCGGACATGTCTGGTGGCACACCGGACAGTCCGGTACGCCAGACCAGAGGTGCCTTCGGTTGACCCTTGCTCCTTTGTTTGAACCCAATACTTGGTCTTTTTATTGGCTAAGTGTGAACCTTTTGCACCTGTATAACTTATACACTAGAGCAAGCTAGTTAGTCCATTTATTTGTGTTGGGCAATTCAACCACCAAAATTAATTAGGGACTAGGTGTAACCCTAATTCCCTTTCAATCTCCCCCTTTTTGGTGATTGATGCCAACACAAACCAAAGCAAATAAAAAATGCATAATTGAACTATTTTGCATAATGTAAGTGCAAAGGTTGCTTGGATTTGAGCCAATATAAATACTTACATGATGTGCATGGATTGTTTCTTTGTTTTTAACATATTGGACCACATTTGCACCACATATTTTGTTTTTGCAAATCCTTTTGTAAATTCTTTTCAAAATCCTTTTGCAAGATAGTCAAAGGTAAATGAATAAGATTTTTTAGAAGCTTTTTCAAGATTTGAAATTTTCTCCCCCTGTTTCAAATGCTTTTCCTTTGACCAAACAGAAATCCCTCTAAATGAGATCCTCCTCTTAGTGTTCAAGAGGGTTTTGATATATCATTTTTGAAATACTACTTCCTCCTCCTTTAGAACATAATAAGATACCAATTTGAAATTGACCAATTGAAAATCTCCAAATTTTTAAAATTAGGTGGTGGTGCAGTCCTTTTGCTTTGGGCTCATATTTTCTCCCCCTTTGGCATGAATCGCCAAAAACGGAATCATTAGAGCCTGACGAAATACTTTCTCCTCCTTTGGTTATAAAATAAATGAGTGAAGATTATACCAAAGTTGGAGAGATGCTCGGAGTGACGCGGAGGAAGAGTAGTAGAGTGGAGTGGAAGCCTTGTCTTCGCCGAAGACTCCAATTCCCTTTCAATATACCTATGACTTGGTTTGAAATATACTTGAAAACACATTAGTCATAGCATATATAAAAGAGATATGATCAAAGGTATATTTATGAACTATATGTGCAAGTTAGCAAAAGAAGTTCCTAGAATCAAGAATATTGAGCTCATGCCTAAGTTTGGTAAAAGATTGTTCATCAAGTGGCTTGGTAAAGATATCGGCTAATTGATCTTTAGTGTTAATGTATGAAATCTCGATATCCCCCTTTTGTTGGTGATCCCTAAGAAAATGATACCGAATGGCTATGTGTTTAGTGCGGCTATGCTCAACGGGATTATCCGCCATGCGGATTGCACTCTCATTATCACATAGAAGAGGAACTTTGGTTAGTTTGTAACCGTAGTCCCGCAGGGTTTGCCTCATCCAAAGCAATTGCGCGCAACAGTGGCCTGCGACAATATACTCGCTTCGGCGGTGGAAAGAGCGACCGAATTTTGCTTCTTTGAAGCCCAAGACACCAAAGATCTTCCCAAGAACTGGCAAGTCCCCGATGTGCTCTTTCTATTAATCTTACACCCCGCCCAATCGGCATCCGAATAACCAATCAAATCAAATGTGGATTCCCGAGGGTACCAAAGCCCAAACTTAGGTGTATAAGCCAAGTATCTCAAGATTCGTTTTACGGCCATAAGGTGTGATTCCTTAGGGTCGGCTTGGAATCTTGCACACATGCATACGGAAAGCATAATGTCCGGTCGAGATGCACATAAGTAGAGTAATGAACCTATCATCGACCGGTATACCTTTTGATCCACGGACTTACCTCCCGTGTCGAGGTCGAGATGCCCATTTGTTCCCATGGGTGTCTTGATGGGCTTGGCATCCTTCATTCCAAACTTGGTTAGAATGTCTTGAGTGTACTTCGTTTGGCTAATGAAGGTGCCCTCTTGGAGTTGCTTGACTTGGAATCCTAGAAAATACTTCAACTCCCCCATCATCGACATCTCGAATTTCTTTGTCATGATCCTACTAAATTCTTCACATGTAGATTCGTTAGTAGACCCAAATATGATATCATCAACATAAATTTGGCATACAAACAAATCATTGTCAAGAGTTTTAGTGAATAAAGTAGGATCGGCCTTGCCGACTTTGAAGCCATTAGCAATAAGGAAATCTCTAAGGCATTCATACCATGCTCTTGGGGTTTGCTTTAGCCCATAAAGCGCCTTAGAGAGCCTATAGACATGGTTAGGGTACTCACTATCTTCAAAGCCGGGAGGTTGCTCAACATAGACCTCTTCCTTGATTGGTCCATTGAGGAAGGCACTCTTCACGTCCATTTGATAAAGCTTGAAGCCATGGTAAGTAGCATAGGCCAATAACATGCGAATTGACTCAAGCCTAGCTACAGGTGCATAGGTTTCACCAAAATCCAAACCTTCGACTTGTGAATACCCCTTGGCCACGAGTCGAGCTTTGTTCCTTGTCACCACACCATGCTCGTCTTGTTTGTTGCGGAAGACCCACTTGGTTCCTACAACATTTTGGCTAGGACGTGGAACTAAATGCCATACCTCGTTCCTCGTGAAGTTGTTGAGCTCCTCTTGCATCGCCATCACCCAATCCGAATCTTGAAGTGCTTCCTCTACCCTGTGTGGCTCAATAGAGGAAACAAAAGAGTAATGCTCACAAAAATGTGCAACACGAGATCGAGTGGTTACCCCTTTATGAATGTCGCCGAGGATGGTGTCGACAGGGTGATCTCGTTGTATTGCTTGGTGGACTCTTGGGTGTGGCGGCCTTGGTTCTTTATCCTCCTTGTCTTGATCATTTGCATCTCCCCCTTGATCATTGTCGTCATCTTGAGGTGGCTCATCTCTTTGATCTTCTCCTTCATCAACTTGAGCCTCGTCCTCATTTTGAGTTGGTGGAGATGCTTGTGTGGAGGAGGAAGGTTGATCTTGTGCACTTGGAGGCTCTTCGGATTCCTTAGGGCACACATCCCCAATGGACATGTTCCTTAGCGTGATGCACGGAGCCTGTTCTTCACCTATCTCATCAAGATCAACTTGCTCTACTTGAGAGCCGTTAGTCTCATCAAACACAACGTCACAAGAAACTTCAACAAGTCCTGAGGACTTGTTAAAGACCCTATATGCCCTTGTGTTTGAGTCATATCCTAGTAAAAAGCCTTCTACAGTTTTAGGAGCAAATTTAGATTTTCTACCTCTTTTGACAAGAATAAAACATTTGCTACCAAAAACTCTAAAATATGAAATATTGGGCTTTTTACCGGTTAGGAGTTCATAGGATGTCTTCTTGAGGATTCGGTGTAGATATAACCGGTTGATGGCGTAGCAGGCGGTGTTGACCGCCTCGGCCCAAAACCGATCCGGTGTCTTGTACTCATCAAGCATTGTTCTTGCCATGTCCAATAGAGTTCGATTCTTCCTCTCCACTACACCATTTTGTTGTGGAGTGTAGGGAGAAGAGAACTCATGCTTGATGCCCTCCTCCTCAAGGAAGCCTTCTATTTGTGAGTTCTTGAACTCTGTCCCATTGTCGCTTCTAATTTTCTTGATCCTTAAGCCGAACTCATTTTGAGCCCGTCTCAAGAATCCCTTTAAGGTCTCTTGGGTATGAGATTTTTCCTGCAAAAAGAATACCCAAGTGAAGCGAGAATAATCATCCACAATAACTAGACAGTACTTACTCCCGCCGATGCTTATGTAAGCGATCGGGCCGAATAGGTCCATGTGTAGGAGCTCCAGTGACCTGTCACTTGTCATGATGTTCTTGTGTGGATGATGAGACCCAACTTGCTTTCCTACTTGGCATGCGCTACAAATCCTGTCTTTCTCAAAATGAACATTTGTTAGTCCTAAAATGTGTTCTCCCTTTAGAAGCTTATGAAGATTCTTCATTCCAACATGGGCTAGTCGGCGGTGCCAGAGCCAACCCAGGTTAGTCTTAGCAATTAAGCAAGTGTCGAGTTCAGCTCTAACAAAATCTACCAAGTATAGCTGACCCTCTAACACTCCCTTAAAAGCTATTGAATCATCACTTCTTCTAAAGACAGTGACACCTACATCAGTAAATAGACAGTTGTAGCCCATTTGACATAATTGAGATACAGAAAGCAAATTGTAATCTAAAGAATCTACAAGAAAAACATTGGAAATAGTATGGTCAGGTGATATAGCAATTTTACCCAATCCTTTGACCAAACCTTGATTTCCATCCCCGAATGTGATAGCTCGTTGGAGATCTTGGTTTTTCTCATATGAGGAGAACATCTTCTTCTCCCCTGTCATGTGGTTTGTGCACCCGCTGTCGAGTATCCAACTTGAGCCTCCGGATGCATAAACCTACAAAACAATTTTAGTTCTTGACTTTAGGTACCCAAACGGTTTTGGGTCCTTTGGCATTAGAAACAAGAACTTTGGGTACCCAAACACAAGTCTTGGAGCCCTTGTGTTTGCCCCCAACAAACTTGGCAACTACCTTGCCGGATATGTTAGTCAAAACATAAGATGCATCAAAAGTCTTAAATGAAATGCTATGATCATTTGATGCAATAGGAGTTTTCTTTCTAGGCAACTTGGTACGGGTTGGTTGCCTAGAGCTAGATGTCTCACCCTTATACATAAAAGCATAGTTAGGGCCAGAGTGAGACTTCCTAGAATGAGTTCTTCTAATTTTGCTCTCAGGATAGCCGGCAGGGTACAAAATGTAACCCTCGTTATCCTGAGGCATGGGAGCCTTACCCTTAACAAAGTTAGATAAGTTCTTAGGAGGGGCATTAAGTTTGACATTGTCTCCCCTTTGGAAGCCAATGCCATCCTTGATGCCAGGGCTTCTCCCATTATAGAGCATACTTCTAGCAAATTTAAACTTTTCATTTTCTAAGTTATGCTCGGCAATTTTAGCATCTAATTTTGTTATATGGTCATTTTGTTGTTTAATTAATACCATGTGATCATGAATAGCATTGATATCAACATCTCTACATCTAGTACAAATAGAAACATGCTCAACATTAGATGTAGAGGGTTTGCAAGATTTTAGTTCTACAACCTTGGCATGCAACATATCATTCTTAGTTCTAAGGTCGGAAATAGTAGTATTGCAAACATCAAAATCCTTAGCCTTAGCAATCAAATTTTCATTCTCTATTCTAAGGCTAGCAAGAGAATTATTCAATTCCTTAATCTTAGCAAGCAAATCATCATTATCATTTCTAAGATTGGGAATTGAGACATTACATACATGAGAATCAACTTTAGCAATTAATTTAGCATTTTCATGTCTAAGGTTGTTAATGGTCTCATGGCAAGTGCTTATCTCACTAGACAATTTTTCACATTTTTCAACTTCTAGAGCATAAGCATTTTTAACCTTAACATGTTTCTTGTTTTCCTTGATTAGGAAGTCCTCTTGGGAGTCCAAGAGATCATCCTTTTCATGGATGGCACTAATTAGCTCATTTAATTTTTCTTTTTGTTCCATGTTAAGGTTGGCAAAAAGGATACGCAAATTGTCTTCCTCACCACTAGCATTGTCATCACTAGAAGATTCATATTTAGTGGAGGATTTAGATTTAACCTTCTTCCTTTTGTCGTCCTTTGCCATGAGGCACTTGTGGCCGACGTTGGGGAAGAGGAGTCCCTTGGTGACGGCGATGTTGGCGGCGTCCTCGTCGGAGGAGGAGTCGGTGGAGCTCTCGTCCGAGTCCCACTCCCGGCAAACATGGGCATCGCCGCCCTTCTTCTTGTAGTACCTCTTCTTTTCTCTCCTCTTTCCCTTCTTGTCGTCGCCCCTGTCACTGTCACTAGATATAGGACATTTTGCAATGAAATGACCGGGCTTACCACACTTGTAGCAAACCTTCTTGGAACGGGATTTGTAATCCTTCCCCTTCCGTTGCTTGAGGATTTGGCGAAAGCTTTTGATGATTAAAGCCATTTGCTCATTGTCGAGCTTGGAGGCGTTAATTGGTTGTCTACTCGGTGTAGACTCCTCCTTCTTCTCCTCCGTCGCCTTAAATGCCACCGGTTGTGCTTCAGACGTGGAGGGTTCATCAAGCTCGTTGATCTTCTTTGAGCCTTTAATCATACATTCAAAGCTCACAAAATTCCCGATTACTTCCTCGGGGGTCATTAGTGGATATCTAGAATTACCACGAATTAATTGAACTTGAGTGGGGTTAAGGAAAATGAGATATCTTAGAATAACCTTAACCACCTCGTGGTCGTCCCACTTTTTGCTCCCGAGGTTGCGCACTTGGTTCACCAAGGTTTTGAGCCGGTTGTACATATCTTGTGGCTCCACCCCTTGGCGAAGACGGAAGCGACCGAGCTCCCCCTCGACCGTTTCCCGCTTGGTGATCTTGGTGAGTTCATCACCTTCGTGCGCGGTCTTGAGTAGGTCCCAAATCTCCTTTGCATTCTTCAACCCTTGCACCTTGTTGTATTCCTCCTTGCTTAGAGAGGCGAGGAGTATGGTTGTAGCTTGAGAGTTGAAGTGCTCGATTTGGGCCACTTCGTCCGTATCGTAGTCTTCATCCCCTACGGATGGTACCTGTGCTCCAAACTCAACAACATTCCATATACTTTTGTGGAGTGAGGTTAGATGAAATTTCATTAAATCACTCCACCTAGCATAATCTTCGCCATCAAAGGTTGGCGGTTTGCCTAATGGAATGGAAAGCAATGGAGTAGGTCTAGATGTACGAGGATAGTGTAAGGGGATCTTACTAAACTTCTTGCGCTCTTGGCGCTTAGAAGTTACGGACGGCGCATCGGAGTCGGAGGTCGATGTTGATGAAGTGTCGGTCTCGTAGTAGACCACTTTCCTCATCCTCTTGTGCTTATCGCCTTTCCGATGCGACTTGTGAGAAGAAGATTTTTCCTTCTTCTCTTTGTGGTGAGAAGAGGAAGATCTTTTCTCCTTCCGTTTGGAGGAGTCCTTCTTCTTCTCCTTCCTCTTGGTGCGGGACTCTTCCGATGAAGTGCTCCCTTGGCTCGTAGTGGGCTTGTCGCCGGTCTCCATCTCCCTCTTGGTGTGATCTCCCGACATCACTTCGAGCGGTTAGGCTCTAATGAAGCACCGGGCTCTGATACCAATTGAAAGTCGCCTAGAGGGGGGTGAATAGGGCGAAACTGAAATTCTCAAAAATAAACACAACTACAAGCCGGGTTAGCGTTAGAAATATAATAGAGTCCGCGAGAGAGGGTGCAAAACAAATCGCAAGCGAATAATGAAGTAAGACACGCAGATTTGTTTTACCGAGGTTCGGTTCTCTCAAACCTACTCCCCGTTGAGGAGGCCACAAAGGCCGGGTCTCTTTCAACCCTTCCCTCTCTCAAACGGTCCCTCGGACCGAGTGAGCTTCTCTTTCTCAAACCACTTGGGAATCAAACTTCCCGCAAGGACCACCACACAATTGGTGTCTCTTGCCTCAATTACAAGTGAGTGTTTGATCACAAGAAAGAATGCCAAAGAAAAAGAAGTGATCCAAGCGCAAGAGCTCAAATGAACACTACAAATCACTCTCTCTAGTCACTAAGGCTTTGTGTGGAGTTGGGAGAGGATTTGATCTCTTTTGGTGTGCTTTGCAATGAATGCTAGCTCTTGTATAGTGGTTGGAAGCTGGAAAACTTGGATGCTATGAATGGTGGGTTGGTTGGGGTATTTATAGCCCCAACCACCAAACTAGCCGTTTGGTGAGGCTGTCTGTTCGATGGCGCACCGGACAGTCCGGTGCACACCGGACATGTCCGGTGCGACAGCCACGTCACCAAAAGCCGTTGGGTTCGACCATTGGAGTTCTGTCTTCTGGGCCCGCCTGGATGTCCGGTGGCGCACCGGACATGCACTGTAGATTGTCTGGTGCGCCAGCATGGGCGTGTCTGACCTCTGTGCGCGCTGGCGCGCATTAATTGTGCCGCAGGTAGCCGTTGGCGCCGAAATAGCCGTTGCCCCGCTGTTACACCGGACAGTCCGGTGTACACCGGACAGTCCGGTGAATTATAGCGGAGTGGCCGAAATGAATTCCCGAGGCTGGCGAGTTCCGGAGGCCGCTCTTCCTTGGAGCACCGGACATGTCCGGTGTACACCGGACAGTCCGGTGAATTATAGCGAAGTCGCCTCTGGAAATTCCCGAAGGTGACAAGTTCGAAGTTTGAGTCCTCTGGTGCACCGGACAAGTCCGGTGGCACACCGGACAGTCCGGTGCGCCAGACCAGAGGTGCCTTCGGTTGACCCTTGCTCCTTTGTTTGAACCCAATACTTGGTCTTTTTATTGGCTAAGTGTGAACCTTTTGCACCTGTATAACTTATACACTAGAGCAAGCTAGTTAGTCCATTTATTTGTGTTGGGCAATTCAACCACCAAAATTAATTAGGGACTAGGTGTAACCCTAATTCCCTTTCAGGTTTGGACTCGCCTCTATGAGAGCGTCCGCCAAAGCGAGGTCGCTTGGCGGTTCGAGGCTGAATCTGAAAGGCGTGAGATGGGAATCGGTTGGTACCTCTAGGTCGACGGGCGGTGATGAAGTCACGTCGGGGACTGACCGCACCGTCGTCTCAGGTACGAGGGTGACGTCCAGCAAGCCTTTCGCGAGCGCGCTGGCGTCGTCCGTTTGCTCGAAATCAGCGTGTTGCGGGGAGACGGCGCTCGTCTCCGTCTCAAACGCAAGGTCGATGCCCGACGCGCCCCCCGTTGGGGCGCCGGCGCTGTCGACTCGCTCGACAGCCGACGAGGGGCTGCCTCCTCCTTGGCCTTGGTTGCCCCGCCTCCTCCTCCGTCGGCGGGGGAGAGGATGGGGTGAGCTCGAACGTTGTTCTTCCACCACGCGGAGAAGACGTCGTCGACTCCGCCGCCGGCGGGCGGGCTGTCGGCCGCCATTGTCGCTGTCGCACGGCAGTGGAAGGAGCATCATGTCGTAGCTGCCGTCGAGGGACACGAACTCAAGACTCCCGAAACGGAGCACCGTCCCAGGTTGGAGAGGTTGCTGGAGACTGCCCATCTGCAGCTTGACGGGATGCTGTTCGTCAACACGCAGCAGGCCCCTACCTGGCGCGCCAACTGTCGGCGTTTCGAGACTGGGGGGTCCCTGGGCCGACGAGTGAAATGTCGCTACGTGCCCTAGCCCAGATGGGTCGGCGCGAGGCCGAGCGCGAAGGGGGGAGAAAGGTGGCCGGAGACGAGCGTGAGAGAGGTGGAAATCCCGCGGCCTTCGTGTTCGTCCCGCGCCCAGGTCGGGTGCGCTTGCAGTAGGGGATTACAAGTGTCCACGCGGGAGAGGGAGCGAGCGGCCTCACGCGAGCGCCTGTCTCGTCCTCGTCCCCGCGCGGCCAACCCTCTGTAAGAGGGCCCTGGTCCTTCCTTTTATAGACGTAAGGAGAGGATCCAGGTGTACAATGGGGGGTGTAGCAGAGTGCTACGTGTCTAGCGGAGGGGAGCTAGTGCCCTAAGTACACGCCGTCGTGGCAGCCGGAGAGGTTTTGGCACCCAGTTGGTGTGATGTCGTGGCTGTCGGAGGAGCGCTGGAGCCTGGCGGAAGGACAGCTATCGGGGCGGTTGAGACCTTGCTGACGTCCTCTTGCTTCCGTAAGGGGGGCGAGAGCCGCCGTCGTCAGGGAGTGTGCGGGGCGCCATCATTGTCTTTCTGGCGGAGCGAGCCAGATGGGACGCCGGTCTTGTTCCCCGTAGCCTGAGTCAGCTCGGGGTAGGGTAATGATGGCGCCTCCTGTTGACGTGGCTGGCCCGCGCCCTAGGTTGGGTGATGTGGAGGCTCCTTCGAGGTCGAGGTCGAGTCTGTCTTCAGTGGCCGTGGTCGAGTCCGAGCCCCTGGGTCGGGCGAGGCGGAGACCGTCGGCTGAAGCCAGGGCTGAGTCCGAGCCCTGGGGTCGGGCGAAGCGGAGTTCGTCGTCTTCTGGGGCTGAGCCCAAGTCCGAGCCCTGGGTCGGGTGGAGCGGAGTTCATCGTCTTCTGGGGCTGAGCCCAAGTCCGAGCCCTGGGTCGGGCGGAGCGGAGTTCGCCGTCTTCCGGGGCTTAGCCTGAGTCCGAGCCCTGGGTCGGGCGGAGCGGAGTTCGCCGTCTTCCGGGGCTTAGCCCGAGTCCGAGCCCTGGGTCGGGCGGAGAGGAGTTCGCCGTCTTCCGGGGCTTAGCCCGAGTCCGAGCCCTGGGTCGGGCGGAGCGGAGCTTCCTATGGCGCCTGCGGCCGGGCCTGACTGCCTGTCAGCCTCCCTCTGTCAAGTGGCACCGCAGTCGGAGCGGCGCAGGCGGCGCTGTCTTTCTGTCAGGCCGGTCAGTGGAGTGGCGAAGTGACGGCGGTCACTTCGGCTCTGTCGACTGAAGGGCGCGCGTCAGGATAAAGGTGTCAGGCCACCTTTGCATTAAATGCTCCTGCGATTTGGTCGGTCGGCGTGGCGATTTGGTTAGGGTTGCTTTTTGGTGATGACATGGCCTCGGGCGAGCCGGAGATATGTTCGCCGCTGGAGGGGGGCCTCGGGCGAGGCGGAGATCCTCCGGGTTCGGCTGCCCTTGTCCGAGGCTAGGCTCGGGCGAGGCGTGATCGAGTCCCTCGAATGGACCGATCCCTGACTTAATCGCACCCATCAGGCCTTTGTAGCTTTATGCTGATGGGGGTTACCAGCTGAGAATTAGGAGCCTTGAGGGTACCCCTAATTATGGTCCCCGACACCCTTATTTGCTGAACTTGTTCCTCTGCTTCTTGTATAATCTCAGGCCCAAACAACTTCCTTTCACCAGTTTGATCCCAATACAGTGGAGTCCTGCACTTTCTGCCATACAAAGCCTCAAACGGTGATACCTTCAAACTGGCCTGATAGCTATTATTGTAAGAGAACTCTGCATACGACAAACTCTTATCCCAACTTCCACCATGTTTAAGAGCACAAGCTTTTAACATATCCTCTAGCACTTGGTTGGTCCTCTCAGTCTGCCCATCAGTCTGTGGATGGTAAACCGAACTAAAATTCAATCTTGTATCCAATGACTCGTGCAACTTCTTCCAATACCGAGAGGTAAACTGTGATCCCCGGTCTGACACAATTCTTCTTTGGCACACCATGTAGGCATACAATCCGTGCCATGTACAAATCTGCCAACTTAGCTCCTGAATATGTGGTCTTCACTGGAATAAAGTGGGCTACTTTGGTTAGCCTGTTCATAATCACCCATATAGAATCATATCCAGTAGACGTGCGGGGTAATCCAACAATGAAGTCCATGCCAATCTCTTACCATTTCCACTCAGGTATCTTCAGTGGATGCAGTAGTCCGGGTGGCCTCTGGTGTTCAGCCTTAACTCTTTAACACACATCGCACATCGTCACATGTGCAGCCACATCTCTCTTTAGACCATACCACCAGTACTTCTGCTTTAAATCCTGATACATCTTGGTACTACCAGGATGAATAGAATAATCCAAATCATGGGCCTCCTTCAATATAGTCTCACGAAGGCTTTCAATATCAGGAACACATATCCTGTCCTTGATCCATATGGTGCCTTGCTCATCCTCTGTAAACTCCAGGCCTCTACCCTTTGTTATCAGACCCTTGATCTCCTGAATCTTAGCATCACCAATCTGACCTTTACGAATTTCTTGCTCCAAGGTAGGTTCCACATCAATAGTAACTCCTTTAGTGTGAGCAACTATCCCCAGGTTAAGTCTCCTGAAATCCTCAACAATCTCATCGGGTAGCTGGGCAACAACAGCTGAATGAACATGCTCCTTTGGACTCAAGGCATCTGCAACCAAATTTGCCTTGCCCGGGTGATAGTGAATCTCCAAATCATAATCCTTAATAAGCTCCAACCAACGGCGTTGCCTAAGGTTGAGATCCTTCTGAGTGAATATACACTTCAAACTCTTACGATCCGTGTATACTTGACACTTGGTTCCCATAATATAATGTCTCCAAATCTTAAGCGCATGCCCAACGGCTGCCAGTTCCAAGTCATGAGTGGGGTAGTTCAATTCATGTTTCCGTAACTGATGAGACGCGTAGGCGATCACATGTCCTTCTTGCATGAGCACACATCCTAAGCCTTGGCCACATGCATCACAATAGATATCAAATCCCTTCTGTAGATCTGGCATAACCAACACTGGTGGTGACATCAATCTCTTCTTTAATTGATCAAAGTTGTCCTGGCATTTCTCATCCCACTTAAATTCTCTGTCCTTCTCCAGAAGCGAGGTCATAGGCTTAGCAATCTTAGAAAATCCTTCAATAAATCTCCGATAATATTCTGCTAGTCCCAAGAAACTCTGAATCTCAGTAACTGTAGTGGGTACTCTCCACTCCATTATCTCCTTAACCTTAGTAGGATCCACTGATATTCCTCCATTAGAAATAATATGACCAAGAAATGGCACCTCGCCAATCCAAAACTCACACTTGCTAAACTTGGCATAGAGTTGATTATCTCTTAGCTTCTGTAGCATCAATCTCAAATGTTCCTCATGATCACTATCACTCTTGGAATAGATAAGAATATCGTCGATGAATACTACGACGAATCTGTCCAAATACTCCATAAACACCTTGTTCATCAAGTTCATAAAATAAGCTGGTGCATTGGTTAATCCAAACGACATAACAGTGAACTCATATAATCCATATCGAGTCGAGAAAGCTGTCTTGGGAATATCCGATGGCCTAATCTTCATCTGATGGTATCCCGATTGAAGATCAATTTTCGAGAATACCCTTGCACCTCTTATCTGATCAAATAAATCCTCAATGCGGGGTAACAGGTACTTGTTCTTCATGATAACATCATTAAGGGACCTATAATCCACACACATCCTTTGCGATCCATCCTTCTTCTGTAGAAACAGTACTGGTGCTCACCAAGGTGAGGAGCTCGGACGTATGTACCCAGCCTCTTGTAATTCCGTTAACTGCTTCTTCAGTCCCTTTAACTCTTCTACAGACATCCTGTATGGTCGTTTGAAAGTAGGGGCAGCCCAGGTAAGGGATCAATGACAAACTCAACTTCCCTATATGGTGGCATCCCTGGTAACTCTTCTGGGAAGACATCCGAAAAATCTCTAACCATACGGATGTTGACACCAACAAACTACCCATCTACTAAGAATGTCGCTAGTCTGGTGGCGGTAGTTACTGCAATTCCAACTTCAAATCTTTCTCCTTTGGAACTGGTGAGTTCTATGGTTCCTTTAGCACAGTGTATAAACCGCCTTTACCTTTCTTAACCACGACATACCAAGGATCACGTCTATAGTGCTCTCTTCTAACACTATAGGGGTAGCCCATGTGGGTTAGAAACATAGGGGACGAAAGAAAGGATTGTAGACAAGGCAGTGATTACGAAGCATGTTACTTTGGAGAATTTATTAGCTAAGTGTGTCACCTACTAAAGCTAATTCATTACCTTATGGTGGTACATGCTAATATGCTCGTCTATACTATTTCAATCAATCAAAGAAGCAAATCAGGCATTGATCATCAGCACAATCAACCAACATTTTTTAATAGAGAAAATAGTTTTAAATTTTTGTCTTAGGTCTCCTATCTCTTAAAAAGTTCATAAATGTAGGATTCCAAGGTATGAAATCCATCTTGTCTTAGAACAGAAAAGATAAGAGTAATCAGAGAATGACAGCAAAAGGTGAGACAAGATCAAGATAAGATAAGTATAGAATGACTCAGAGTAAGGTAAGTAAGTAAGGGTTTTGTCCATTTCTATCTAGGTTTCGTCCTACAGTCAACATTTCCTCTGATACCACTTCTGTCACACCCGGATTTAAGGAACAAAGCCGGGTGCATCTCATACATGCGCCAAGAAGACAACATATATAATAACAGAGTGTATAGAGATAAATGTCACAATAACATCAGAGTATTTATTACATAGCGGAAGACTTATTACAAAATAAAAGGATAAATATAAAACGAACTAAGGATCGTCGGCGCCAATGCCAACTGAGAAACGCCACCTAGATCAAGTCGAATGCCTCAGTGTTAGGGGGCTCCTCTTCGACCACCTGTTCTTCTCCTGTGGGGGGGTGTGAGACAGCAAGGGTGAGCTCACATACGTTCATAGCTCAACAAGTTGTGGAGAATAATGTGGCATGAACTCACCAAAGGTGGGAGTTCATGAAGTGTAAGGCTGATCAATGAAATAGAGGCTGAAGCTGAGCATTGCTTTTATAAGTTGGTCAAAATTTTATTAGCAATTACTAAGTGTAAGTAAAAACCAAACCTTAATAATAATAAAGAAAAATAATAGTAAAATAATCCCAAATGCGATGCAAATGTCAAATTAAATTTAAGTTCCATAATTAATCATGTGAGGGTCCGAGCCGCTCATGACCGTGAGCACGGCTAGTATACTAGTTTTACACTCTGCAGAGGTTGCGCATCTTTACCCACAAGTCATGTTACCCATCTGCCAAGGGATCGCGACTTCCCATACACCTCTACCGAGGAGGCGAGGCAGGGTAACACTACGAGGCCTTTACAAAGTTCCACTAGCTTCAGAAAACCCGCTACAGTTTATAGGAAGCTCCAATGCAGGGTTCTTGCCTGACCGCCATCGCAGCAAAATCAACCAAGGACCTCCCTACACTGACCACTCCCCTACTGCCCTTGCCCCTTTCGGGTAAGGTAGACCTCCACTAGCTTTCCTAGTTAATCAGCCAAGGGCGTCCCATTAAACCCTTGTGGTAGCACTATTTTCTCGGGTGGTCGCTCCATGTTCCCATTAATTTAATGATCTTAACATGAACAGTAATAATAACAAGATAATAACAGAATAATCATGAATAGTGTATCTTCATACCCAAATCCACATAAAGCAATAGCAGGTACTACCCAAAAATATTTCAGGGGTGATCAAGGTATAAAGATAACCAAAACTGGGGTAACCTATTGGATCCCATCAAAATTAACCTATGCAGATCATTATAATTAATAATAACATGGCTGGGAAAAGTAAGTGATCAAGGGCACAACTTGCCTTCAATGAGCTCCTGCTCAGCTACTTCTACTTGCTGAACCTCAGTTTCCACAGTGGCTTGCTCGGCTACTCGCATCAACACAATACATACATAGTATAGCAAAAATTAACATTGCACCAAACATGTGAATAAAATACACAATAAAAATCTACACATTAAAATGAGATCATAGGAACTGGAATAATTAAATTTGGAGTTATAGATTTCAAGTTATGAATTTCCTAAGGTTTAATGTGATTAAAATAAGATTAAATGATAAATTAATTTTCTTCCTGTTTTCATGTCAAAACAGAGACACTAAATGATAGAGAATCTTATTACAAAATTTTAGAAATTGGAATGGCTCAATTTGGATTTAAAATGAACTAGATGTGAATTTTCCAAGTTCTAGCAATTGTTTTTGCATTAAAAATACATTTACTAATTCATTTATTCATTTTAAACAGGTTCTGTACTGGGCATCAATTTTCAGAAAAACCAGGGGCTTCCACGAAAGATGTCCTAAGACTCAGGCTGACTCTGCTGCGGACTGCGGGTTAACTTCGCTAAAACAGAGGGGTGCTTATGCAAAATGGGCACGACGAAAGGGTACTGTGATCCCTCGGCCGTTGGATCGAGCACCAGCGGTCCAGATTAGGCCCAAAGCAGCAGCTGGAGCCCTGAGCAGTAGCCGCCACCGGATCAAAGATCCAGGGCCAGAGTTCGGCCACGTCTACAACCTCGCGCAACCATCCGATTCAACTTCGACGGTCAGATGATAAAACGCCGAAAGGGTATGCCAATTTCTAATCTCTACCGCTCACTCCAAAATCAACGGCGCACATAGACCCAGCCCTTTATCAAATCCCGACCGCCCACCAAATCGGACGGTCGACGGCGCACCTTCAACCTCCGACCAAACCCCGGGCAGCAGCGCAAAAATCCCCACGGCGGAGACCTTCCTCCAGCGCCCCGATCGTCGCCAAGTGAGCTAATCTCGAATTGGAGACATGCTACACGAAGCACAACGTGATACGAAGAGAATGGATGGGTTATTACCCCCGATGGTGGTGCAGAGACCCACACCCACGACGAAGCGACGATGGAGATCCCCGACGACGAATTCCCGGAGTTGTAGAGGATAGACCCGCACGCGGTGCTATGATGGACCTTCCCTCGGTCCTGGTGAAGGGCACAGACTCCACACGAGGCGCGGATGGCAGCACAACTAGGGATTCCACCGCGGCGGCAATGGATTGGTTGGGCGGCAGCGATTTCCTCTCTCGGTTTCCTTGAAGTGTGGCGAGGGGCACAGCGGTTAAGGCATGAAGAGCACGGTCGAGGCAGTCCTTAACATATATGTGCCCCTGGTCAAGCGATTGGGAGCACATGCGGGGTCCCCGCGCCCGACGGCTCCGGATTCTGTTACGAAGAAGACGACTGAGCAGACGGGTGGGCGAGGTACGCAGTGGAGCGGGTGGCACTGACCAATGGGGTCCACGCGGCAGGATGCAGTCGCGCGCGCGAAATGAGGGTTTGGGCCGAGCGAGTGATTGGGCCGAAAAGCCGCCTGGCAGCCCAGTTAGATGTCTTTCTCTTTTTCTTTTATCTTTTCCTTCTCTTTTCTTCCTTTTTAGGTTTAAATTTGAATTTGAATTTTTTTTGAAGCAAAACTTGTGCTACATTCATCTTTATTACTTTTGCGAGGTTAAGAATACCAATTCTTGAAATATAATTATATTGTTTATATTTCTATATCATTTCTCTCCTTATTTTCAAAAGCCCTAATTTTAAGTTAGGGTTTGATTTACTTCTAGTAATTATTATCTTATTATCATTAACATTATTATTTTATTTAATGCACAAACATATAAACTCCAGCATGATGCATTTTTTTATCATTTGTTTGACTTAATCTCTAAATTGTGTGTGTGCTCTTTTCTTATGATGCAAATGAGGCACATAAAATGAGGAGATATAATATATCCTTTGTATACAAATTTGAGTATTACACTGGACATCCGAGCCGGTGCCCGACCCGTGAAGCAGCATCTGCGCCGCTTTGATGAAGAAAAGCGCAGGGCCATAGGCGAGAAGGTCCACAAGCTGATGGCTGCAGGGTTCATCAAAGAGGTATTCCATCCAGAATGGTTAGCTTACCCTGTGCTTGTAAATAAAAAAGGTGGGAAATGGAGGATGTGCGTAGACTACACTGGTCTAAACAAAGCATGTCTAAAGGTTCCCTACCCTCTGCCTCGCATCGATCAAATTGTGGACTCCACTGCTGGGTGCGAAACCCTGTCATTCCTCGACGCCTATTCAGGCTATCACCAAATCAAGATGAAAGAGTCCGACCAGCTCGCGACTTCTTTCATCACACCTTTTGGCATGTATTGTTATACTACTATGCCGTTTGGCCTAAGGAATGTAGGGGCAACCTACCAAAGGTGCATGAACCACGTGTTCGGAGAACACATCGGCAGAACGGTCGAGGCTTATGTCGATGACATCGTTGTCAAGACAAGGAAAGCCTCCGACCTCCTCTCCGATCTCGAAGTAACTTTCGGGTGCCTGCGTGCAAAGGGCGTAAAACTCAATCCTGAGAAGTGTGTCTTCGGAGTCCCCCGAGGCATGCTCTTGGGGTTCATCATCTCTGAAAGAGGCATCGAGGCCAACCCGGAGAAAATCGCAGCCATCACCAACATGGGGCCATCAAAGATTTAAAAGGAGTACAAAGGGTCATGGGATGCCTTGCGGCTCTGAGCCGCTTCATCTTGCGCCTTGGCGAGAGAGGATTGCCCTTGTACCGCCTCTTGAGGAAGGCCGAGCGCTTCACTTGGACCCCCAAGGCCGAAGAAGCCCTCGGAAACTTAAAGGCACTCATTACTAATGCGCCCATCTTGGTGCCCCCCGCTGCGGGAGAAGCCCTCTTGATCTACGTAGCCACAACCACTCAGGTGGCCAGCGCCGCGATCGTAGTCGAGAGGCGGGAAGAAGGACATGCACTGCTCGTCCAGAGGCTGGTCTACTTCATCAGTGAGGTGCTATCCGAGACCAAGATCCGCTACCCACAAATCCAGAAGCTACTGTACGCAGTAATTCTGACACGACGAAAATTGCGACACTACTTCGAGTCTCATCCGGTGACTATGGTGTCATCCTTCCCCCTAGGAGAGATCATCCAGTGTCGAGAGGCCTCGGGTAGGATAGCGAAATGGGTAGTGGAACTCATGGGCGAAACACTTTCATTCGCCCCTCAGAAGGCCATAAAATCTCAAGTCTTGGCAGACTTCCTAGCTGAATGGGTCGACACCCAGTTGCCGACAGCTCCAATCTAGGCCGAACTTTGGACCATGTACTTCGATGGGTCGCTGATGAAAACCGGAGCAGGTGCTGGCTTGCTCTTCATCTCGCCCCTCGGGAAACATGTGCGCTACGTGATTCGCCTCCATTTTCCAGCATCAAACAATGTGACCGAGTATGAGGCTTTGGTTAATGGGTTGCGCATCGGCGTCGAGCTAGGGGTTCGGCGCCTCGACGCTCGGGGCGACTCGCAGCTCATCATTGACCAAGTCATGAAGAACTCCCACTGTCGCGATCGAAAAATGGAGGCCTATTGCGACGAAGTTCGGCGCTTGGAAGATAAGTTCCACGGGCTGGAACTCAACCATGTTGCTCGACGGTACAACGAGACCACAGATGAGCTGGCTAAAATAGCCTCGGGGCGAACGACTGTTCCCCCGGACATCTTCTCCAGGGACATATATCAACCATCCGTGAAACTCGATGACGCGCCCGAACCCGAGGAGACCTCGACCCAGCCCGAGGTACCCTCGGCCGCCGAGGGTGAGGCCTTGCGCATCGAGGGAGAGCAGAATGGGGTTGCGCCAAAACAAAACTGGCAGACCCCGTACCTGCAATATCTCCTCCGAGGAGAGCTGCCCCTCGACAAGGCCGAAGCTCGGCGACTGGCTCGGCGCGCCAAGTCGTTCGTTTTACTGGGCGATGAAAAAGAGTTATACCACCGCAGCCCCTCGGGCATCCTCCAACGATGCATATCCATTGCCCAAGGACAAGAACTGTTACAAGAAATACACTCGGGGGCTTGCGGTCATCATGCAGCACCCCGGACCCTTGTGGGAAACGCTTTCCGACAAGGTTTCTACTGGCCGACCGTGGTGGCCGACGCCACTAGGATTGTACGCTCCTGCCAAGGGTGTCAATTCTACGCGAGACAAACGCACCTGCCCGCTCAAGCCCTGCAGACAATACCCATCACTTGGTCGTTTGCCATATGGGGTCTGGACCTCGTCGGTCCCTTGCAGAAGGCACCCGGGGGCTTCAAGCACCTGCTGGTCGCCATCGACAAATTCTCCAAGTGGATCGAGGTCCGGCCCTTAACCAGCATCGGGTCCGAGCAGGCGGTGGCGTTCTTCACAAATATCATCCATCGCTTTGGGGTCCCAAACTCCATCATCACCGATAATGGCATGCAGTTCACTAGGAAAAAGTTCCTGGATTTCTGCGAAGACCACCACATCCGTGCGGACTGGGCCGCCGTAACTCACCCAATGACAAATGGGCAGGTGGAGCGCGCCAACGGTATGATTTTGTAGGGACTAAAGCCGAGGATCTACAACGACCTTAACAAGTTCGGCAAGCGGTGGATAAAAGAACTACCCTCGGTGGTTTGGAGTCTGAGGACGACGCCGAGCCGGGCCACGAGTTTCTCGCCGTTCTTCCTAGTCTATGGGGTCGAGGCCATCTTACCCACGGACTTGGAATACGGTTCCCCGAGGACAAAGGCTTACGACGACCAAAGCAACCAGACCAGCCGAGAGGATTCATTGGACCAGCTGGAAGAGGCTCGGGACGTGGCCTTACTACACTCGGCGCGGTATCAGCAGTCTCTGCGACGCTACCACGCCCGATGGGTTCGACCCCGAGGCTTCCAAGTGGGAGACTTGGTACTTCGGCTACGACAAGACGCCCGAGGGCGCCATAAGCTTACTCCCCCCTAGGAAGGGCCATTCATCATCGCCAAGATTTTGAAGCCCGGGACATACAAGCTGGCCAACAATCAAGGCGAGGTCTACAACAACGCTTGGAACATCCAACAGCTACGTCGTTTTACCCTTAAAATGTTTCAAGTCGTTCATGTATCTCGCTTTTCTCTACATGCATAAACAAAGTCTAACCATCAAGGAAGGATCAGCCTTGCCTCGGCAAAGCCCGACCCTCCCTCGGGGGCTAGAAGGGGGAACCCCCTCTGCGTCAAAATTTTCCTTGGAAAAGTCTTTTACTAGAACGTCTTTCGTGCTTTTCGACAGCGTCGATAACAGAATCCTAAAGACAAGCGAGAGAGACCTTGAACGGCAAGGCCGACCGAGCCGAGGGACTCCTACGCCTCCGGGATACGGATACCTCACTCATCACCTTCCGCGAAAAAGTAGCTCACGCTTGGATAAGCGATTCTGCTACCAAACAAGTCCTAACGCTCGAAAACTTTTCTACTAAAACGACTTTCGTGCTTTTCGACTATATCGATAACAGAATCCTAAAAACGACGAGAGAACACGTAAGCGGCAAGGCCGACCGAGCCAAGGGACTCCTACGCCTCCGGGATACGGATACCTCACTCATCACCTTCCGCGAAAAGTGACTCACGCTCAGACAAGGGATTCTGCTACCGAATAAGTCTTAACACTCGAAACGAGAGGAAAGAAAATGCAGCTTTTATAATCTGATAATTAAAATGTTTTGGCCTCAGCGGCCCGCAAAAAACATACGCATACTTAGAAATTGTTCCTGCAGGCTCAGACATCGGCATAGGGAGGAGCGGTACCCTCGGCGTCGTTTCCACCCTCGGCAGGATCCGGCACGGCCTCAGACGGCGACACGGGCGGAAGGACCTCCACCTCAAAGGAGGAAGCCAGCGCCGCACTCGGGCCCTCGACAGCCGCGTCAAGCCTCTGGACCTCGGCTAAGGCAGCCTCTTCTTCGTCGGGTAAGCAGTACCCCTCGCTGACCCACTTTAGATCCATGTCGTAGTGGGAAGCAAGCACGGCGAAGGCCCGCCTAACGCCATGGTGCAGCGCCCCGCGGAGTCTGCTGCGCACATGGCCGCCCAAGGCCCGCAGATGACTCTGGGGGGAGCTACCCGAGGGGACGCCGTCGAGGCCGAAGGCCTGGCAAAGGGCCGAGATAGCCTCAGACGTGGCCACACGCTCGGCCTCCTTCTGCTCAGCCGCCTCGGCAAGCGCCTTGCAGTTCTTGATGGCCTTGTTAAGAGTCGTCTCGAACTCTACAGACAGTCGAACGAAACTCTTCAGACACAAGAAGAAGAATGGAGACAAAAACAAAGTCACAAAGCGGGCAAAACATACCTTCGGCCCGAGCACGCTGCTGCGAAGCCTCGGCTTCGGCGGACTGGGCAGACCCGACGGCCACGGCCAGGCTCTCCGCAAGGGTCCCGCCCCGAGCGGACGCCTCGTCTAGCCGCTCCGTAGCCTCAGCCAGTTGACCCCTAAGGGCCTCAGCCCGGCTCACGGCCTCGGCAGCTTGGCTCCGAGATTGGTCCCGCTCGCCGATAGCCTGGCCAAGCTCCAGCTGCCGCTGCCGCATCTCCTCGGCCTGGGAAGCCACCTGCTCCTGGGCCGACAAAGCCTCCATTCGTGCCGACGCCGCCTCTGTCCGCGCCGTTGCTGCCTCTGACTTCAGCCCGTCGCAGAGCAACCGAAGATCCGCCACCTCGGCGCTCCGTTGGGCAAGGCGCTCATTGGCCTCGGCAAGCGCGGCCCGCTGGGATCGCAGCGACTCCCAAACGTCGCTTTCGCGGCGAATGAACAGCGACTTGGCGGTACTCGCGTCCGCGAGCTCCTGAGGAAGGAAAACAAGATGTCACAAAGAATGCCCTGGTCACACAAGGTGAACATCTAAATCCTTACCTGGAAAACCCTGGGAATGTCCCTGGAAAGGATTTCCATGGTTGACCGAAGTGACCTCATCGCCGCCTCGGTATACTCACGGAAACGGTCCCGGGACTTCTCCTCCAACTCATCGTTGAGGAAGAGGAGGGGCTCTGAGGTGCCACGACCCTAGAATCGGAGCGGCTGCCCACACCACTCATTGGGATTGAGCTGCGCAGGAGTAAGACCGCTGCTCCCCAGGACAGGCCACGATTCTATGGCCCTCCACCAAGGCGTTGGGTCCCCCTGCAGCCGATGCATCGAGTACCACCGCCGTCGACGTACTGGGCCCCTCCTCGGCTACGGTGGCAGGCCACCGATCACCGACCTCGGCAACGACGACCACCCTCTCCTCATGGCCGAGAACGGAGAGGTCGGGGAGGACCACGAGCGGCGGCGCCTCAACCACCCCAACGTCGGCGGCGACGGGCGGCGGCGCAGGCGAATCAGTGACAGCCCCGGCAGGAGACGATGTCGGCGCCGGCAACAAGTCAAGCGGGCTCGGGGCCGCGGCCGCGTCAGCAGCCTCCCCCAGCACGATGGCCGCTCCAGCAGGGGGTCAGCCTGGGAGGCTTGCCCCATGGCAACTCATGCCGCCTGGGCCCCCCGCTGGAGGGCGCCTTGGGCAGAGGCCAACCAACCGGCGTGGCGCGCCGCAGCACCGGCCGCCGAAGCCGGCTTCATCTTAAGGGCCTTCGTAGGGGCCAGACCGGCCGGGCCCTACCTCCGCTTGCTGAAGAGAGAGACGGCAAGTTCAAGACACACAGTGGAAAAACCAAAACAGAGGTATCCTCAGATACTTACCCGCTCCGGGGCAAGGCCAATCGTGCCTGCGGGGAAGCCCCTCGGGCCCCGACCTCCGCAGGCGCTGTCGAGGGTTGCCCCGCTGCCAGCTTCGGCGCCGCTTCCGTCTCAGACGCCCAAGGCACCGAGGGAGCGACCTGCCCAGGCGTCGTCACGACGACCGAGGGACCAACCTCCTGTGCAGCCAGCGCGGGCACCTGCTCTTGGGGGACGGGTGGATTGGCCTAACCCCCGGGAGTCACAACAATTATCTCGGCCAAGGGGTCAAGTACCCCCTCGGCCTGCCTCCGCTCCTCGGATTGGGACCTAGGTGTCCCGGCCCCAGACACTGATGGTGCCAGCCCACTTGGAGGCTGGCTCGGCGACCCCTGGCCTAGCCTCGGGTCCGAGCTGAGCCCAAGTCGGGCCGCCATGTCATCGTCTTCGTCATCATCACCATCATCATCATCGTCATTGTCAGGCGTCTCCGGTGACGACTCCCTCGGGAGCCCATCCCTCGCCTGCCTCCGACGACGCTTCTCCAAGGCTTCCCGAGCTAGCATCCTCTCGCGAGCTCGGGCCTTTTCCGCGTCCTTATTCTCCTTCTCCGCGGCAAGCCTCCGCGCGGCTCGGTCCGCCGCGTCCTCCGGGACCGGTGGCCGGACGGGTTTATAAATCCTCAACCCCTAGGGACGAACAAAAAATCCCAACAGTAAGAATCAAAGGCGTAGAGAACTCGGCGCAAAACAGAAGGAGGATCGGACACTTACCAGGGACACATACCCACGGTCGGGACACATCGCGGGCTGGCTAAGGGCGCCAGCATCCAGCCTTCCTACCGTACTTACTACCCGCTTGAGGAGGTCGTCGGCGGAGAGGGAGGTCGAGGACATCCGCGAGCCGTCCAAATCGACCCCCGGCTTCATCTCCGCAAGCCGCAACCGCCGCTCTGCCAAAGGGAGCACCCTCCGACGATGGATAGCGGTGACGACCCCCGCAGCGGTAAGGCCCGCATCTCATAACTTCTGCAAGGCCTGCAGAATAGGCTGGAGCTTCTCCTGGTTCTCGCGCGTGGCCCCCCAGCGCCAGTTCATGCCGGCGGCGGTCACCACTCGTTGAGAAAACAGCGGAAGCATCCCGCCGTCGTTCCGGAGATAAAACCACCGGTTCTGTCACCCCTTGTTCGAAGACACGAGGGAGGCAGGGATGTACTGCTACGCGCGCCCCGGCCTCAGCTGGAGGGTGCAGCCACCGGCCCGCACCGCCATACGGACCTTCTTTGCCTCCATCGTCGCGGCGAACAACTCTGCGGAGAAGAGATGGGTCCATAGGTCCCAGTGAGGGTCAATCCCCAAAAAACCCTCGCAAACCGCCACGAAGATGGCCGCTTGCGCGATAGAGTTGGGGTTGAAGTTATGCAGCTCCACCCCGTAGTGGTGCAGGAGCGCCCGCATGAAGCGGCTCGCTGGCACTCCAAACCCCCGCTCATGGAAGGGGATGAAAGTGACCACATACCCCGGCGGCGGAGTCGGGTCAGCCTCGCTCGCGGGGGCCATCCACTCTGGCTGCGGCCCATCAGAGAGGGAACAGAGCAGACCATCGGCAACGAGGGCCTCCAGATCCTCCACAGCGACGGTGGAGAAAGGCCACGGGTCGCGCGGCGGAATGACGGTCACCTTGTCAGCCATCGCCGAACAGAGGTGGTGGAGGCGGAAGGGATGAGGTCCCCCGCGTGCGCCCATGAGGTCGGTTGCTCTCAAACCCCCTACGGAAGCAAGCAAACGTCAGCAGGATCCATGCCGCACCGCCAGCTATGCTTCTACAGGGCTCAAGGCACTTCTCCGACAACCACGTTAGCGCACGTACAGGACTGAAGGCGCTTCTCCGCCAGCCACGATAGCACATAGCTACACCCCATTGTACAGCTGGGCATCTCCTTGTATCTATAAAAGGGGATGTCCATGGCCTTTCTAAGGCAGGTTCACGTTGACACAAGCTCACGTTGACACAAGCTCACGTTGACACACGTTCACGGGGGGGGGGGGGGCACACGTTCAGACAGGTGGACGTTGACACAAAGAACATAGTGGGAGGCGGGGCAGACGAGATAGGCAGAGACGGACGCACGCAGGGACTCTCTCTCTCTCTCTCGCTCTTGCCCTCGCTCTCTCGCGACGCTTGTAACCCCTACTACGAGCACCCCGGTGCAAGATAATATAAGCCTCATTCCCCTGCTTGTGTTCCATCTTGCATCAACCCATCTGGGCAGGGGCACGCAGCAACAAATTCACTGGTCGGTTGGCGGACCTCGCGGGTCCGGAACGCTGACACATAGGTACACCTGCAGCCTTGAGCGGGGTAGGTACACGCATTGAATGCAGATGTCCCCCAGAGGACTTCGATGGGTCTTGTCTCGTGCTTGTCCTTCTTGCCTGAGGCAGGCTCGGGCGAGGCGGACATAGCTGTCCTGGGGTGAAGGGACTTTAGTCGGGATGGAGATTCTGTCAAGCACATGCCCCGTCCAAGATCGGGCTCGAGCGAGGCAGAGTTTGGGAAGACCGACCTTGAGGGAGACCTTGGGTGAGGCATGGCTCTTGATCCTTTGACCTCAGGGAACGTACTTTGTTGGTGTCCTTAGGGTTTTAAGCACATTTTAGGGGTGTAATCTGGGTACCCTAATTTCCATACTCGATAGGTACGTAAGTAGTCACTCTTTTGTTTTTAGCGGTGTAATCTGAGTTACGCCTGTTTCCCAACCATTTTTGTGGTTGTTGGACCGCTGGTTTGCTTCACTACATATATTGGGCTGCTTCAGCCCTACTTTGATGATATGTTCTGTCTTCCCGAGTTATCGACCAACTCTTAAAGTTGATCGCCATCTGTATAGGTTTGTCTCGTTTAAGCAGATCTGGAACCATATGATGTATAAATGTGTATACTAGCCTCCTGGGACTAGTATTTGAATCACATTTGAGTCCTAGAGGATTGGGACACTTCATAGAGAATGCAAACTCCCACAGATGTGTTGATATTTTTTATAGAGGTATCCAGAACCACACTAGGTTCTTACTAATCCTCGTTTGTGCCCCCATGCAAAGGAAAGCCTACGTGAGGGCCAAGCACCGGGATAGGTACTCCCTAGCGAGTCACGAGCCTTCTCCACGTGCAAGTGGTGCTCCGCTTATGGCCTCCTCACAACATTCCACGTTGTCTTCACTATCGAGTTTCTGACCGAAACGCCGCGGACATCGTTCCCTCCAGTACACGAAGGCGTCCACACCACAAACGCGATTAGTGTGGTCTCACAAGATGGCGCCCCACTCAATACGATATTACAACGGTCGCACAAGAGTCGAGTGGTTTGTGAGTTGTCTAACCCCACTCACACAACTAGAAACAAACCTAGAGCAAGCGCTAAAGCGGTCTAACTAATCTAAGCACTTCGCAAAGCATCTACATTAATCACCAAGTGATTTTTATTAAGCACTCGGGTGTTGGAGCTATTAGAAATGTGTATGACCTTGCTTCGTATGTTTTTTGGGCTCCCACACCTTCAAATGGCTAGGTATGGGAGTATATATAGAGTCCCCATCCAAAACTAGCCATTGGAGAATCCCACAGTTCTGCGCCACACTAGACCGGTCTGGCGCCTCCACATTAGCTAGTCGTTGGCATATGACAGATTCTTTACTGCTACAGTAATGGTCCAGTGTGCCACACACACGCTTTGGTGCCGCCACGTCAGATAGCTATTGGACCATGGTCCGGATAGTCGGCTGGCTAGAGATCGATTGCAGAGCTCTCTGCGTAATCGGACCGGTGTGCCACCCGCACGGTCCGGTACCGCCACATCAAATAGTCATTGGCCACTAGCCGTTGGACCACGCTCCGGTGCACCACCGGACCGGTCCGGATAGCCAACTGGCCAGAGACCGTAGAGCTCTCTGCATAGTCGGTCCAATGCGCCAGCTGATAGTCAAATCTTTGATTCTTCTAGCTTCTTTTATTGGGTTGTTTTGGTCTTGTGTCTTAGATTTGTGCTGGGTATTTATAAGTCTTCTATGAGTCCTTTAGGTCTTCTTTTGAGGTGTTTCATCCTCAGAGCCTCAGTCCAATGCACTTTGCATCCTATGAACTATACAACACAAACACTTGCAAAACCATTAGTTCACCGGTTATGTTGATCATCAAACACCAAAATCATTTACGGGGCGTTTGGATCCCTTCATTTTAGAGGAATTGGAATTCACTCAATAAAGTAACTTATTTAGTGTGGATTTGGCATTCCACCACTTTCCAAAGTTCAGATATAAGCATATCTCAAATTCATGGGTTGGAGGATAGGAAATGATTCTATGCATTAGTAGAATTTGTTTCTACTTTGTAACTTAGATGACACTCTTCGTCTCACTCCTCTGTAGTAAAAATGTAGCACATAAATATCTCTGATATCTTGCTAATAATAGTATACAAATATAATTTTGTATAAAACCGAATTAGCTTAATTTGTATATGCCTAAATTACTATTATTAGAATGGAATTAAATTCCAATGATCCAAACGGGGCATTAGTCAAATGGACCGAGATCCATTTTCCTTACAAGCACCACCTCGTCCAATACCACCATCAGTCATGTATGAGTATGGATAACTACCTCCTCCACCCGCATATGCATACTCGCATCCAACACCCGATCAGAGTATCAGACATATGGATAGCCACTTTATGGTGTCACAAACTTCGATCCATATGCTTATACGACCTTCCAGACGCGTTACTTTTGCTTTGATCATTAAATATTTCTTTGTTGTTCATATTATCTAGCTAATTTTATCTTATAAATGTATTGGAATATGTATAGAGAATGGATCCACGCCCAGATGCTTCGAACATGCCTGAATATTATGACTCCAGCTGAATATATGGTCCATACACGGTTTATGTGAAGAATCATGTCATGGAAAACTTTATATATACTTGCATGACACGATTGTAACCTTATATTGATTTTGCGTTGCACTCGAATTGCAGTTTTCTATTTGCATAAGTACGATTTATGTGATTTTGGGCATCAAATTATTTGTGAATATATTGTTATTCACTGTGCAAACAAGCAACACGATTTGAATAAAATAGAAACCGTTGAATTTGAATTTGGAAAAAAATTACTGTTTGGATTATAGTTTTTGTTTTTTTCTTCTGTTTTAGGACTAGTTTGGGAACCCCATTTTCTCAAAGGATTTTTTCGATTTTCTCAAAAGAAATTAGTTTATTTTTCCTTGAAAAAATGGAAATCATTGGAAAAATGAGGTTTCCAAAGAGAAATTAGTTTATTTTTTCTTGAAAAATGGAAATCATTGAAAAAATGAGGTTTCCAAACTAGCCAGAAAGGAAAACTGGTTCGTTAACTTTGGTGTGGAGGCTTCTCAAATGATGATTGAAAAGTCTAGTTTTTAGTGGACATTGACCGTTGTTTTTGCTTTTTTTAGACTATCTCAAAAACACTATAGTATTTATTGAGACTGCTGGCACCTTCAAGGCTTCAGACTGGCCGCAGCGCTTGCGCTGCCCCCTCCCCTTGCCTAGGGGCCTCTAAGCCCGCATCGGCTGACACTAAAGAGCCCCCTACGCGCTGCAGCCGTAGAGGAGGACGCGCACGTCCCCCAGATTATGGGGAGCACTGTAGCGCTCCCTTGCACATTGCTCCCCTATTTAATAGTTGACAAAAAAATGCAATAAAAGATGAATAGTGATAGATATTGATATTTTATAGTTGTAATGTGGTATAGGAGGATAATATAGGGGAAACCGCTGTGGGAGATGAAAAAATAGAGGGTGAAATATTGACGATGTAACACAAAAAAAATTATATAGAGGAAAAATTTTAGTGAGAACCTCTGCCGATAGCCTCAATAGATAGGGTGATGGTACGCAGTTTACCTATGTGAGGACGGACGGTGAATGTCCTGATGCGCAGGCCACCACACCAGCATGCCATATGCAAATCCATCGACCCGGACACTGCTCACTGCTAGTGCTGCCCTACTCATTGCAAGGTACTAGTGGCTGCTGCCACCACTGTCCCGTGCTCGCGCAAGATGGCGCGGGATTTGCAGCGTCGGCACGGCAGCCATCCGATCCGCTCGCCGGCGCCCGCTGGTGTGTTGTGTGTACGTGTACGTTTCCCGGGTGCACCCTGCACGCGCGCCCCGCTCCCGCCATGCCATTGCCATCCCATCCCACGCACGCCACCAGCCAGCCAGTCCACTCCGGGCGCAGCGCAGCGCAGCGCAGCCAGCTTTCCCCGCCCTCTCCTCCCGCCACGCCACCGCGCCCGACCACCAACGCCTGACGTCTAGGCCCCACCAACGCCCCTGTCCCACTCGCACGCGGCACGCACCGTTCAGTCCCCGCGTACGCGTAGCACGGGGCTGCCACCCGACCCACTCCTTCCCGCGGTCACTTTACAGTTGCCCGCTGCCTGCCTCCCCGCCGCACCCACCCACCACCCACCCACCTCTTTATTCACCCCGACACCCCCCTCGCCTCGCTTTCCCCCTCCTCTCATTCCATTCCACCCACGCCGCCTGCCTGCCCCCTCGCCTCGGGGGCGAACCACGAGAAGGGGATTCCGGCTAGGGTTTCGCGGATCGAGAAGAGTCAGGGAAGAAGCGGGGGGAGAGAAGAGGGCGGCACCTAGGGTTTCCGCGGGCGGCCCCCCCGCATGGCCTCGCCAGCTGCAGCGGCGGCGGCGGCGCCACCGCCGGCCGCCAAGGAGAAGGAGAAGGACGCGGAGGAGGCACCGGTCACGGGGGACATGGTCAGCGCCGGCTTCGCAGAGCTCGAGCGCCAGCAGCAGCTGCTGGCCACCTGCACGCGCCTCTACCAGCAGCTGTCCGACCACTTCGGCTCGCTCGAGCGGGGGCTCGCGGCGCGCTCCGACGCGCTCCGCGTCCGCCGCAGGGCCTTCGACGCGCGCACCCACCGCGCGCTCGACTCGCTCCACCGCCGGGAGGCCTCCATCGACGCCTCCGTCTCGCGCGCGCTCGACCACCTCCACTCCATCTCCGCCTCCGCCTCCGCCGCCGCCGCCGCTTCCTCCAAGGCCCCCGCCACCTCCGACTCCGACTCCGAGGGCCTCGCCGAGAGCCTGCGCGCGCTGTGCGCGCGGATGGACTCCGCCGCGTTCCTGGGCTTCGTGGTGGCCCGCCGCAAGGAGGCGGACGCGCTGCGGGCCGAGATGCCGCCGGCGCTCAAGCTCTGCGTGGATCCGGCCAAGTTCGTCATGGACGCCGTCGCCGACGTCTTCCCCGTCGACCGCCGCGAGGTCCGGAACCCCGCCGACCTGGCCTGGGCCTGCGTGCTCATCCTCGAGGCCGCCGTGCCCGCGCTCGCCGACACGGACCCGGACATCGGCCCCGCGCGCCCGCTCGTGCCGCGGGCCGCGCGCGACCGCGCGCGGGGCATGGCCAGGGACTGGAAGGAGGCCGCCGAGAAGAAGGGGGGCGTCGAGGGCGCCAAGCCGCCCGACGCGCACGCCTTCCTGCAGCTCGTCGCCACGTTTGCCGTCGCCGAGAGGGAGGACAGGCCGCTGTACCGCAGGATTGTCGTCAGCTTCTCCTGGCGCCGCCAGATGCCACGCCTCGCGCTCACCCTCGGACTCGAGGAACAAATGGCCGGTATATGCGCTTCTTTCATGTTTTGCTGTTGCCTGCATTTCCATTTTGTTCTACAATTTTTTTCTTTGGGAACTACCATAGATAGTTCTTTGAGGTAGATGTTTGGGCGCCATGTGCTGAAGTGGTGAACCTTAGGGGTTCAGATGGTTGATTTGGGGATAACCAAGTGTGCAGTGGGTGCAAATTGCCCTAGATCCGTCGTTGAATTGTCACTAGGATTAAGTGGACGCCATCATTAATTGTGGATCAGAACAGCAGCTGTAGTATTTCAATAGGCTCTGAAGGAGGGTAAAAAGAAAATCACCTAGGCAAAATGAGTTGAAAAGTTCCTTATTTATTTTCCACTGCTAATTACTCTACTGTGCAAGGGTATGATAGTAGTAGTAGTAGTAGTATGATTAGATTTTTTTGTATGTCTTTTTAGAGCAAGGCCCGCCTTCCTGGTGGTCTCTTTCATAGCCATGTGCAAGAAAAGGTTGTCTAGTGTTTTATCAAGTGGTCAGGATAACTGTCTTCTGTACATGATGCCATCATGCCCTTCTCTTGGGGGCCATTGCTTTAGCCTTCAGATGTCGTCAGATTCTTGTGTCTACAGTACTGTTGCCTTAGAGTGAAAGGCAATTCTGTGTTGCAGTGTCGTTAACAGCAAGTTTCTGGACTCTCTTGTTCCAATGCTGCACACCCTCACTGCAATGTTAGGAAGTGCCAAACGGCCTTCTTTTCTATTCCAAATTCCAATGTACACCACTACATTATCTTATTATAAACTATGCTGCTACAACAAGCGGCAATCTCGTGCCTTTTTGCTGCCAAATTCATGGCAGTTTGGTTTTATCTTCCAGAGTACCCTCACTGCTGCATGGATGATGCCTCTGTATGTGCTATTTCTATTTCTTGGTCATATATTTGCGTGCTCTCTGAGTGACAGATAGTCTTTCATGTGCTCGTTCGGACTTAGGCAGATTAGTCAGTACATGTTAATACCTTTTCTTTTGCAGATATCATTGAGGAACTAATTGCTAAGAGGCAGCAGCTTGATGCTGTAAATTTCGCTTATGAGGCTGGGCTTCAGGAGAAGTTCCCACCAGTTCCTCTTTTGAAGTCCTACCTGGAAGACTCTAAGAAGACATCAACCGCTGCTTCAGATAATTCAAGCACTAGCAGCGGCCAATCAGGGGTTCGTATAATATAACAGCAATTCTAAAGTATCTCTTGAATCTGTTCAACATAGAAAAATATCTCTTGAACTCAGGATTGACTTTTGAGTTTAATATATGTGTCTAGTGCTGCTATTATCCTCTTTTAGCTACATGTAATGTCAGTTATGTATCATCTCCCTTGTTGGGCTGGTTCCATTTTAATGTCTCTTTGTTTGTATCTTATGGGTTCTGATGTTTTATTATACTGCAGAGCAATGTGAACAAGAAAGAACAGTCTGCACTGCGAGCTGTCATCAAGTGTGTTGAGGATCGTAAACTAGAAGCTGAGTTTCCACTGGAGGGTCTTCGGAAGCAACTTGAAGAACTAGAGAAAGCCAAGACCGAGAAGAAGAAGGCAGCATCAAGCGCTACCAGTGGCGGCAGCGGCGGCCCTGCAACCAAGCGCATCCGTGCGAGCACTGGAGGCCCAATGCCTCCTGCCAAGGCAGGTCGTCTCACTAACAATGCTTGCGTGTCTTCTCTCCCAGCTCCCACCACATTGACCCAGTCTCCCTCCCACGCGTCATACGCCAACACCTCCCCGTCCCGCACCTCATACGCCAATACCTCCCCATCCCACGCCTCATACGCCACAGTCTCCCCAACCCATGCATCATACGCCACACCCTCCCCTCCCCATGCATCATACGCCACAGCCTCCCCTTACCCTTACGACAGGCCGGTTGGACACGGCGTGTACTGCACCCGGAGCCCGCCGGTGATCAGGGAGCCATATGTTTACCCAGCTGAGGAGGTAGCCACCGTCAACGTCGGCATTCCCATGGCCTACTCCACCCCGCCCATGAGCTACCCTGCTGCCCCCTACGGCGGCTATGGCAACGGGATGCCAGCTTACACCAATGGAATGGCTCCTGCCTTCCACCAGGCTTACTACCGGTAGGTTCAGTCAGGAAACGAAGAAGTCGCTGATGAATGACATGACAACAACTGATGATGCCAACGACTCGAAACCCCGCTCAATGGCCCTGTTTTGTAGCGACTGACTACAACGGTAGGTTGGGTACCCCATCTTCCATGTCCTTACCACCGCTACTACTAGATGTGTTGTCTTTAGCTCCTCGTCTCATCTTAGTCCGCTACCGTAATTTTTTTTACTACTACTAAGGAACCTGGATGTAAATTATGTATGGTATCAGCGAGACTGTCGTCGCAGCCTTATGTAATTCTGTTCAGAACTTTTGAAAAACGAAAAAAAAAGAAGAAACCAGCATGTAATCCTGAAGTACCGGTCTACCGGATGTACCGTGGACTTAATTAGAAGTGTTTTTTTTTATAGTTTACTTGTTTGGTGTTGATGTGTGTGGGATGGATGGTCTCGGTGCCTCGTTTCTTGAGATTTGATTGTGCATGCTCATTGTTTGTTTGTTTTGCCTGTCTTATGTCCGTCCAAGGCGTGAAGGGTTTGCCAGTGAACTGGAATGTGATGGTCATTTTAGATCATAATAATGATGTGGGGCTGTAGTGGTCACATGCCCCTGCCTGGCCGATTTGGTACCAGTGTAGTGTCAAGAGCCCGGCATGCTAGCAGATAAATCATGCATGCATGCTTGGATGTCCTTGATGTAGCTTTTGTTGTTTTGCTAATGGAATGTCCTTGATGCTAGGGTGTGTGTTTGGAAGTAAATTATTTTAAAACTGTGGTTTTAGAATACTCGGTTTTAATGGTTTTAGAATACAACGGTTTTAAAACACAACTGTAGTATTTTTTTATATTATTTTTAGCAATATGTGTTTGGAGACAGAGTATCTCAAACCATGGTATTTAGTATACATGTAGAAGGCTAGTTATTAAAAAAAAAGCTTTGGGATAGAGGGGAGTTTCAAATAATCTAAAAACATTATAGTATCTACAAAACCATAGTATTCAAAACAAAGTTTTTTACAGTTAAACACCTCTTGACAAAAAAAATACTATGGTATTCTGCAACACTCTAAAATTACTTTGTTTCCAAACACCCTATAAGTTCTATTATGCTCATTTACATGTCTATGAAAGATGATAATGCAGGTGCTTTGCTGATGACGATTGTCGTTCCTGATCTCATGGTCATATGATCACTACTTATGTGCTGTTTGATTCATATATTTATAATATAATGTGTATCTGATAACGATAAATCATATTTGTGTAAGTCCAGCGTAATCATATTTGTGTAAGTCCAACGTAATTAGATACCACACTAGAAAGTGAAAGTAATATAAGTCTATTCAAACTTATTACGGCTAGTATCCGAATGTGAATTATTATTATTATTACTATCATTTACGTTACATTTCGTGAATCAAACAGCATGTTAGTCCTTAGTACGAGTTGGTTGGCTCCCTTTGTTTTGCTGGAGACATCTCTAAAAATCTTATACATAAGCATGGTTGTGCTTATATGAATTGTCTGGCCTTACAATCTTCTTCCCATCGACATGATTCTGTTCATAAATATGCTAACAATATATTGCAAAGTTGCTTTAGCTCCTCACAGGTCATCACCCCCCACAGCCCCACCCAACACATGCTTCGTGGCATCATGAACGACCTGCTCTCTTTGATTCATGTCCCCTAGTGGCCGAGCCTTGCACTGTTGAGTTGGCAGGCTCGTACCGGCGTACATCAGAACATGTGTGCAAGAAAACCAGGGTAAAAATGACTACAAGAAGTTGTATAGACTAGCTAAATCATGGTAACCTTAATCAGACTGTAATTCAAACACGGCCTAGCAACGATTCCTACGGGACTCAGAAAGCAACACGACGGTAAAAATGAAATGCTTGAACTTCACCCGGTGTAGGAATCAGACACTGTAATCCAGGTAATTCCGATTCTCTTCAGCGTCTACGGCGTGGGTAGTAACTAATTTGAACAGGAAGATTCTGATCTGTATTTTGACTTTATCTGATGTCCTACATCTTTCACTGCTGGATTTTGTCCTACATCTTAGGGCTTGTTCGGTTATTCCCAACACACATGGATTGGATGAGATTGAAAAAAATTGAGAAGAAGTTTGACTTACTTGGGATTCAAACACATCCAATCCCACTCAATCCACATGGATTGAGAGCTAACCGAACAAGCCTTTATAGTTACGCAGAATATGATTTTATACGGTACATTATACTGTAAATAAATGTACTATTTATACAGTGAAGTTTAAAATAGAATATAATATGAGAGATAAGATGTTTAAACTGTTGGACACAGACTTGTGACGCGGCGTCACATCATCAAAATCACCCCGACGTGAAAAAAGCCGAGTTTTAAAGTGCAAGGGTGATAAAAGCTAGTTTTATAGTTTAATAAGGAAAACCTGATGGTCGCAATAGTTGAAGAGGTAAATCAGATTATTTTCTACCCTCCCCGTCTCAATTTATGATTGGTTTGACTTTTTTTAGCAAGCTTGATCATTTCGTCTTATTTATTTATTTGGGAAAATAAAAAAACCAAATCCATATATAAAGTATATTAAACGCTAAACGTTGTCACAGTAAAAATATTAATAATTATGATTTTTTTGAACAAGATGACTCTGTCAAATTTAGTGTAAAAAGGTTAGATAAATTATAAATTGGAACAAATAGAGTATTTGTTGCTACTACTACTAGTTACTCCCTCTGTCCTAATTCATACTTCGTTTGATTTTTTTTAGCCACACATCGTCGGCGGCGCGCCTCCTCCTCTCATTTGGCGCATGTCCTCCTTCATTTCCTCGGTTGTTCTTTCTTGTCCCGCTGCCTGCACGGGCACATGGCGACAGAGAGTCGCGACAACGGTTCAAGACGCTTACCGACGATGGGAAAGGTGTGTCGTGGGTGGGATGTGACGACGTCAGTTAGCGACTCAGAGGGAAGCACGATAGGCCGATGTCCTCCGCGAAAGAATCTGGCTGAGGGAGACAGAGGCGGGGATATAGATATAAAGTTGGGAGTTAATATAAGCGCTCGTGATGGTTGTAGGGTCGGTTGCGCATACAACACATGAGGGTTTATCTTATCTGGTTGTTAGAGGAGACATGGTTGATAAAAAAAACAGATATACACACTTCTCGGGTACTCATGGTTTGTGTAGTTGGTTGCACATTCAAGAGATAAGGCTTATCTTATCTGGTTGCTAGATGAAACATGATTGATTGCGCATCCAAGATACAATGCTTACGTCTGATTGGTAGGTGAAACGTGGTGTGGGAGAAAAACAAACATACGGGTTTTGTGCATGACACACGACGGTAAAAATGTGCCTTTTCAATTACAAAAAATAATGAGCTGTAGAGTAAATATGACACGTCATGTCGTTTTACCCTTATACCATCATCAAGTGTTGTCTAGAGTAAATAGATGACTTCACTGTTTCACGTGATTAGATCTACCGTACCCCAGGCTGGGACTGGTTCAAATCGGGCCACAAAAAAAATTTGACGTATTTTCTCCATGGTCCGTGCCCGACCCCAGCACCATTCCGGGTCCTCAGACCATGTCCTCACGGTGAAAGAAACAAACAAGAATGGATGACAATATGACATGACATGAGATGACGTGACATCCTCTCGCCTTTCGGTTGTGCAACGCAGACGCAACTGCAAGGCATCTCGTCGTCGTCGTCTCGCACCAAAAGTCGAAAAGTTGTAGGTGAAACCCCCCCCCCCCACCCCCCGCTTTTTTTTTTGTGTATTTTGAGCCTTTCTCGAGAAAAAAAATCACGTTTAGACCTTAGAAAATTTTAATGTTATTTTTGGATTTTTTGCTCGGTGACGTAGCTTATGGCGCCGAGGTACGTACTGCGCCGTAGCACCGAGCTCGGCGCCATAAATCTTGGCGCCGAGCTCAATTGTGTACACAAAGCTTGTCTAGTTTAGTTGGTAAAGCGTAAAGCTATTAACCTTGTGGTTGTGGGTTTGAGCCCTATGGGTGGGTGTTTTAATATTTTTTTTGTCTTTATCACTGATTTGTTTTTTTTCAGATTTTTCGTTTATGTCGTTGTCGTCCAGATTTATTTCTCATCCAGTTTTTTTTTGTTTTTATGACTGATTTGTTTATTCGTCCAGATATTTTTTTTGTTTATCCAGCGAGCACAGCAGCTGTGTGCCACAGCGGCCGCGAGCCATCAACTTCCCCCCTTATTTGCTCAGCAAACCTACACCTAGGAAAATCAAACTGAACCGCAAATGGACTATAATGTTTTAAACTTCTTTTGGAAATGCAATTTGAAGATTAGCATAGGAATAACAATTATATTTCTCTTTGTCACTGATTTGTTTTTTTCAGATTTTTCGTTTATGTCGTTGTCGTCCAGATTTATTTCTCATCCAGATTTTTTTGTTTTTGTGACTGATTTGTTTATTCGTCCAGATATTTTTTTTTATCCGGCGAGCACAGCGGCTATGTGCCACAGTGGCCGCGAGCCATCAACTTCCCCCCTTATTTGCTCAGCTAACCTACACCTAGGAAAATCAAACTGAACCGCAAATGGACTATAATATTTTAAACTTCTTTTGGAAATGCAATTTGAAGATTAGCATAGGAATAACAATTATGTTTCTCTTTGTCACTGATTTGTTTTTTTCCAGATTTTTCATTTATGTCGTTGTCGTCCAGATTTATTTCTCATCCAGATTTTTTTGTTTTTGTGACTGATTTGTTTATTCGTCAGATTTTTTTTGTTTATCCGGCGAGCACAGCGGCTGTGTGCCACAGTGGCCGCGAGCCGTCAACTTCCCCCCTTATTTGCTCAGCTAACCTACACCTAGGAAAATCAAACTGAACCGCAAATGGACTATAATGTTTTAAACTTCTTTTGGAAATGCAATTTGAAGATTAGCATAGGAATAACAATTATGTTTCCCTTTGTCACTGATTTGTTTTTTTCCAGATTTTTCGTTTATGTCGTTGTCGTCCAGATTTATTTCTCATCCAGATTTTTTTTGTTTTTGTGACTGATTTGTTTATTCGTCCAGATATTTTTTTTTTTGTTTATCCGGCGAGCACAGCGGCTGTGTGCCACAGTGGCCGCGAGCCGTCAACTTCCCCCCTTATTTGCTCAGCTAGCCTACACCTAGGAAAATCAAACTGAACCGCAAATGGACTATAATGTTTTAAACTTCTTTTGAAAATGCAATTTGAAGATTAGCATAGGAATAACAATTATGTTTCCCTTTGTCACTGATTTGTTTTTTTCCAGATTTTTCGTTTATGTCGTTGTCATCCAGATTTATTTCTCATCCAGATTTTTTTTGTTTTTGTGACTGATTTGTTTATTCGTCCAGATATTTTTTTTTTATCCGGCGAGCACAGCGGCTGTGTGCCACAGTGGCCGCGAGCCGTCAACTTCCCCCTTATTTGCTCAGCTAGCCTACACCTAAAAAAATTAAACTGAACCACAAATGGACTATAATGTTTAAAACTTCTTTTGGAAATGCAATTTGAAGATCGGCATAGGAATAACAATTATGTTTCTCTTTGTCACTCAAAAAGTGACCTACAAACTAATAGCATGGTTATACAAACTAATAGCATGGTTAGATCTATGCATCGTTCCCTTGATGGGAACTCAGCATTGAATGGAAAGGTTAATTAAATCCGCGGATTAACTATACTGTTTAGTTTAGTATTATGTAAATTAAATATAAAAGTGAGGGACTGTACCCCTACGCATAGACACAAGCTCACAAAGTATTTTGTTCACTTGAAAAACTTAAATTTGTTTGAAAAACGTCATGGTAAATAGAGGGAATGGAATTAGGTATCAACTAGTGGAGTAATTTATGCAGTAAATTCTAAAATATATCATCCATGAGACAAGTATATAATAGAGTATACTAGTATACTTTTATCTAGTGCAGAGAAAAAAAAGATAAATATGTGTGCTTCTTTTTACTGGGAATATGTTATTATGTATTTAGAATTTATGTTCAAAAGAACTCAATGAAAATATAATATTTTTATTTGGTCATGATTGAAGTAAGAGTGTTCTCATTTGATTTTTATTGTGGTTAGCTGAGCAAACAAGGGGGAAGTTGACGGTTTGCGGCCACTGTGGCACACAGCTGCTGTGCTCGCCGGATAAAAAAAAACTGGACGAATAAACAAATCAGTCACAAAAACAAAAAATCTGCATAAGAAATAAATATGGACGGACAAATCAGCGACATAAACGAAAAATCTGGACAAAAATAAATAAATTAGTGACAAAGACAAAAACAAAAAGTATTAAAACGCCCACCGTGGGGCTCGAACCCACGACCACAAGGTTAAGAGCCTTGCGCTCTACCGACTGAGCTAGACGGGCTTTGTGTACACAATTGAGCTCGGCATCAAGATCTATGGCGCCGAGCTCGGTGTCACGACGTCCGTTTGTGCCAGCGCAGCACGTAACTCGGCGTCATAGTCTATGCCGCCGAGCAAACGGTCCAAAAATGACATTAAAATTTTCTAGTGTCCAAACGTGATTTTTTTCCGAGAAAATGCAAAAAATTCGTCCTCCCCCCACCTCCAAATGTTTCTACATAGGAGAGAGAAAAGGAGAAGGGCGATGCGTGTATCTTCTTTGCAAATGCTTTAGCAGCTGCAAAGTGCCAGCGACGTAGGAGCATCACAGCCTAGTTAGCGGTTACTTTTAACCAGTTTTTTTTAAAGACCTAATATTTTGGAGCACCAGAATGCCTAGCTACTTTTTACCCAGAAAAAAGAGAAAATAATCCTCCAATCACCTTCTCGTTCAGGAATCCTTCTCCAAGGCTCCTCCAATCACCTAAACGAAAGGGATTCACCAGGAGGAGGAGGAGAAGTTAGCTAGTTTGGCAAGCAAGCTGGGGGGCATCTTTGGAAAGCAAAAGATATGTGATAAAAAGGCAAGTAGATATGAACTAGGATAATAAAGTTGACAAGGAAATGTAGACCAATATACGATGCTCAAACATTTTGATTGGATGCGCTCTCCATGGCATCCCCCACCCCCCTGAGGATGCAATTATTGTATGGAGCCTAAAAGAATATTTGTTTTTTCTGTTATGGTGCGTGCAAAACAAACTCTACTCCTAGATGTGTTCTTCGGGTGGGATTGGTGATTGACTGACAGGCATTATTACAAAAGAGAAATTGACGAGAATATAGATAAATACACATCAAGATTGTGACCTAAGTGCCCAGGCTTGAGACACAGACAACGGGATGATAACAAAAAACAAAATTTGATTGACCTCCAAATCACAACACAATCATGTCCATCCATTCAGCACGGCAGGTGATGATGTACATGCATGGTTCACAAACAGATGAACTGCTTGCCAAAGGTGTTGTATTGAAGCTGGGTGGAAGAAACTCCTGACCAAGTGCACACGCTCAGAGAATTAGCAGCAAGGGCGGATCCACAGGCATTATTATTATTACTACTACTCTAAGTGCATCGTTTATCATCATCTCGCGCGTCATATAAATAAATATTTGGTATTAGTATAGTAGTAGGAATAGAAACAGGCGAATCAGCAAAGCAGTGGAGATGAGTCATGGACGGGACATGTAGATATACTATACAAGCACGAGGACGCGCTCCGTGCCACCGAGGACAGCGGCCGCGTCGTCGGGGCCGGCGCCCTTGGGGACAGTGACGACGAGCTCGCCCTGGGAGTAGGTGGCCGTGGCCATGGCAGGGCGCGTGCAGGGCGGGAGGCGGAAGCGCCAGCGGTCGAGCTCGAAAGCGGCGGCCCCATCGTCGTCGACCCCGCCGCCGCCGTCGGCGGGGGAGAGGCCCCGGACGACGACCTTGGTGACCCCCGGGTGGATCTCGACGGCGTGAGCGCGGGCGCCATCGGGGGAGACCCCGTCGACGGCCGCGGCGACGAACCGCAGCGCCGCCGCGTCCTCCTCGACGGACACGTCCGCGTCGGCCGCGAAGGGGAGCTCCAGCACCTTGGCGAAGATGTGCGGCAGGCGGCGCAGCTTCTTCCCGCCGAGTGCGCCCGCCGCCGCCGCCGCCGCCGCCGTGGCGCAGCGCTGCACGGCGATGGTGCGCTTCCGCGGAGCCGGGTGGACCCTCATGGCGAGGTTCCTTGCCGCGTCGTGGGGGTACTCGGGGCTCAAGAGGGAGACGGCCAAACGCTAGCGACGGACGCGCGCGCGCGGTGGAGAGGGCCGGGCCGGGCGGATCGAAGGGGCGCCTCGGAACTCGTGCACGTGGAGGGATGCGGCCTGCGGAGGTCCGTCCGTGCTCGTCTGGTTCTGGGCGTCTGGCCCTTGCGCTGTGTTGGGGAATTGGGGCAGGGGAGGGAGAAGACGACCGGAGGGAAGAAAAAGAATTGGAAGCGCTCTGTTGTGCGGGAAACCGTGGGGCCTCTAGATAGGGATTAGGATTCAGGGCGTTTTTCACCCGTCTCCTATAAAATAGCATTACTGTTAGATATTAATCAGAAAAATAAATGTGAACTAATTTTAAAACATACCATCTCCGTTCATAAATATGACACCGTTTATTTTTATCAAAAAAACTTTAATCACTCCTCTTATTCAAAATATTTATTTAAAAATGTAAAATTTTAAGTTAAACACAAATCTACGACAAAACAAATCACAAAAAATAATTATTAACTCATTAATTTTTCAAAAAGTCAAAGTTTTTTTTAAAAAAAACAACGGTGTCATATTTATGAACGCAAGGGAGTATCATATAATTATATAAACAATGATTAATTAGTGAGATAAATCTGTTAACCACAAGCAGCTTCTTATTACCTTATATTTACCGCAATGGCGACTTAAATGGAATTAATAGATTCGTCTCGTCAATTAGTTACTGTTTATGCAATTGATTTTAAAATTAGTTTTCATTCGGTTCTTCTAGTATCTACTCGTGATAAACTAAGAAGGTTGTTCGTTTCGGATGAAAGCTTGAATTGCTGTAATTGTAATTCATAGTAAAAAATATTGTAGAAGCATTAGAAGTCAGTACGGATTAACAATCTGAAGATTAGATCCACACGGTCTTTTAGAAGTTGATAAAACGAGATTAGGATCAGGATGATGCTTATAACAATGTTATTTTTAATCTATTTCCATCAGATCCTCTATTTCATTCCCTATCTTATCCACTAATTCAAACTTTTCTCTATAAACAGTATCCACCGTTCCGCATCCCATATTTTCACACTCTACTGACGAGAGTCTAACCTCTACTAGTGGAATGGAAGCATATCGTGTGCACCTGTGACTTGGACCTTGCAAACATAGAGCCAGAATTACGATATATGGGAAAGCCGAGCAATTTATCAATACTATAATAATATAAAAATATAACATGATATATGCACATACGTACACAAGTTTGCATATTACATTCAAGTATTTATATTATTAGGTGGTTTTCATGATAGACTTTAATTTGTGCAAAAAAAATTAGATAAATCCAATCCACCCCCTATGCATCTTAATCCTTTCACCGTTGTTTTTTAGATGAAATTTATGCAAGAAAATTTTAGAAAAATCCAATTCACCGCTCTAATGTGCATCTTAATCCTTTCACTACTGTTTTTCTAGATTAAATTAAGCATAAAAATACCTAATTTTTTTAACAATAGCAACCATATCCTGAGCTTTTCTAATAAATACAATAAAATGCTTGTAACAGTAAAATAGAATTCGCCACCTGTCACCGTCAGGACTTGCATGGCAGCCTTATCATACAGATAATGAGACAAGTACCATTTGTACAATTACAATCTGTAATCAGTTCATAGTTGTTCATGATTAGGTCCTAAGATGCTTGTGAATGGTGACGGCCAAGAAAAAAATGCTCTTGCAAGGAAAAAAAAGGAAGGGGATATGGCCGGAAAGCCTGGATCTGAGATCAGAAATCGGATCGGGATACAAATCTCCAGCCTTTTTATCAGAAAAAGAAAACGTTGCAGTTCAGAGTTGACCCATAATTGCAATGGAAACAGAAGCCAGTCAGGATCATTCATGTGGCATAATAATCTAAAAGTGCTGATTAGACGAGCACTTAAACTATGGAAACATTGGCTGGAATGCTGACACGACGCATATGCCTACATGGAACCGATTGTGATATAAAATCAAGATGTGATGGGGGTGCACTGGTCCAAGAACATGATGTGGAGATGATGTTGATTTAAGCCTGAATGCATTGCAAATTGAGATGATGTCTACTGTAACCAAGTGGCATCGTTTTACATTCTGACGAGCATCGCAGGCAGAATATTCAGGGTTTATATGATCATTTTGCTGATCTCCATTTCCATGCAAGAAACTGTCGAATAGACCACGTGTTTGAAATTTGAACTGACTCATCTCATAAAATTCAATAATACAGTTGTTTTTTTAAAAGAATTAAAAGCAGTGATTATGTTCTATAGCACTGGAAGGGCAAAACTGAGAAAAAAACACAACTAAGGGTATAAGTGAGCACACCACCAAAACTGAGAGCATCGGCTTAAAAAACCCTTCAATTTAACCTCCAAACAGACATAAAAGGGAAGGTCTATGGTTATACACATACCATCTCTTGTCATTGATATCGGTACTTGGCACTGCAAAACTCAGTGAGTTATTATGGACGATGGACGCATTTCTGTTGTGCTGTTTAGTTTTCTGTATGTTCCTGTCTCTGCGATTGCACTTTTTTGGGGCCTAGTAATGTAAGCAGAACCTGACACTGTACGACAAGTCAAACTGTGTGCAAGTATTTTTCTTTACATTTCCGTACTCTAGGTTTCCAATAATGTATACATACTCCCTCCTTTTTTTGGCACAATACATTTGACTTCGCAAGGTAATCCCCAATTAATAGCCTTTGACCACTAGTCTAATTTTCATGGGGTCGCATTAACAACAAAAACTCAAAGACTCTAGAGAAAGATAAAACCTACCTTGTCTTCGTGTACAAGGTAGCTTAGAAACTAAAAAGAGGTGAGTACCTGTGCGCCATAGATCATTTGCAGATCATCAATGAATCACTTCCATCACACAGGTTAATAGTCACAGGAGATACTGCCTGATGATGGCGGTGACCGACTGAACTTAAATCCAGTGTGATTTCCGTATTTCTCTACTGGCCTTTTGAATTTCAACTCGATGGGCCATATCTGAGTTGAAGCTGGGCACTGTGGTATGCTATACTTGAGTACCAGAACAATGGAGATAAAACCCTCAGTAAATCAGTTATTTTTTGTTTCTCCGTTATCGGTGTCACCTGATCCCTCTGGAAGGAGACCTAAAAGAGGTAAGGGCAGCAATGAACTAAGATTGCAGACGACAATCAACAGAGGTAGGTTCCCAAAGGTATCCCTAGTGACCCCAAATATCCGAGTTAGACCAGCACCAACCAGACCACCAGTAACACTTCCAGCATTAGAAATGGACATCAAAGTTGCAAATAAAGTGGCTTCCATTCCTGGAGGGCACAACTTTGCAGCTAACACCAAGACTGGCATAAACGATGCCTGCAAGAAGGTTTAGACAACATAAGCTTGCATTCAAGGAAGTAATTGAAGGATAGGCGTATAAAAGTGTCAAAGCTAGATATTAATATAAAAATGATGCTCTGATTGTAAACATGGGTGTTGAGACTGCTCTCCTCAAAATAAGTCAACATCTTCCTAAGAATAGGTACCCAATTTCACAATTATGGGCATATATGAGTACAATATTACAGGGCCATTATGTCACGTAAAGGGGTACATGATCAGTTAAATGGTTTTTTTTTACTTTTTACGCAATCATGTAAAACACACTCTACTATTACTAAGCATTGCAGTCATGTTACATACCTGACCAAGGACTGTGATGATTAATGAATCACCAATAGAAAACCACTCATCGCTGATCCCAAGCTGCCGATTTAGCCCAGTTACAAGAAGCACCTAAATATATACAATGCAGTATGTTTAAAGGATAGAAAAGAATTGCAGCACCAATCGAGAAAACAATATAAAGAGCACCTGTGTCATCCCAAGAGCTGAACCTATAATGGTTGTCACAAGAAAAATCTTCCTCAGAGCAACTTCCTTCAGAAAATAGTTGTAGAGCCCAACACCAAGCAGGGATGCAAAAGAGGTTACAAGCTTCACGCGCCCTAGAAACTCCGGAGTGAATCCAAGCTTATTTGTGCTGGAATATATTATTGAACATGAGACCATTCTAAAATTCTTACAGACAAAAAACAGTTGATCATTTCAGACAAGAGGCAGGTTTATCATGGAAAACCCAAACAGGTAACACATGTGCACAGAAACAGGAGAATACAAAGAGAATGACAAGCAGAAATGTAACCATCCATCCACAACATGTGGCTAAAATCATATACATAGGATACAAAAGAAACCCCCAACCCACCTGCCAAGGGACAAATCTGAAAAAAAAAAGATCTGACATGTTCTAACGGGGCGAAGCCACCTGCACGCTCCTATTAGGCCAGTGTAACTCAGTGAAAATCGGGCATCTGTTACAGGTTATTAAAATGCAAACTATAAGCACTAAGCATCTGACATACTTGTTTAATTATTTAATATCAAAATAAGCATAACAAACTTGATATCATGTTCAGTCAAAAAATTTGAAATTATATTGGTTGATATCTTCAAACTGCTAATACACAACTCGTGAAAAATGGGGCCAAACATAATGAAAAAGAAGGCGAAAGGGCCTCTAGCGTAATGATTAAGGCTTCCGAGTAGCATCTTCATATCCTGGGTTTGATCCCCCTCGGGGGCTCCACCCGCTTCCGGGTTACATCCTTCGCGCCACCCTACGGCTGGTCCGTTGCAGAGTGGGCGATGACGGCCACTAGGGTTCAGGTATTTTCTCGGTCGGGACCATGTTTCGGTCTTTTCTTAATATAATATCGGGAGGGCAGTCTTTCCCTCCCCGACCGAGTTTTTTATAATGAAAAGGAACCTTTTATTGGTGTGTATAAAATTAGGATCCAAAGTTAATCATTTTTTTCTGAAAACAAAGTTAATCAAAATCATTACTTTGCTTTGTATTTTGTGAAGCAAGATAGTTTTTCTTGATTTCATGTACAGTTTTACAGCCTATGCCCTATGATAGTGTCGCCTCTCCAAATAAAGATAAGCTAGAGGAACATCCGGCAATCAGAATAAGCTAAGACCTTTATTCTAGTCTGTGAAAGTTATAGTTATTGGATTGCAATTAACTCCAATGCAACAGCCAAAGAGTAATCGAATAAGCCATGAAGATAAGACACATCATAGATTAATGCCGTAATAATTTTTCATACATACATGAAGAAAAACATAGCAGAATCTGACTGCGGTGTTGCTTGCCAAAGAAATATAAACAAGGTCGGCAACAAAATGTTAGGTTGCTTTACTGAAGCCCAAAGCTGCCTGACATGCTGCTTAGAGCTCTCAACAAATCCGGAACCAGAGAGAAAGGTATTGTGTTCTCCAGAAGGAATGCCATGTTCATTTACAAGAACTGCAACAGCAGATGTCATCAGGGGTAAAAACGCTGTAACACCAAAGACAAATCTGCATTTACAGGAATACTTTTATCAGTATACTGAACTATAAAACAATAGGCTTCGTGTTAGCTCAAGTGGTTAAATAGGACAAACCTTACTCCATAAGTATCCACAAGTGAACCACTGAAATAAGCACTCACAATTCCTCCAAAGGCAGAAGATCCCCAACAGAGTGACTGGAGTGATCCAGATGTACTTTGAGATTCTCCACGGGCTCTCTCAACAACCATAGAATCCACTACCTACAGTGTTCCCACATGTGGCTGAGACAAACCTTGAAGCAATATACATGCAAAAGTTCTTGTTCTACAGTCCCAGCATGAGGTGGAAATGATATGATGATAATTTTTATACAATAAAAAATAAACATGGATAAAAGTTTATCACATTGGCACATTTGGCCAGATACATCCAATTTAGGGCTAGACAGGCCCCAATGATTTGATTAATTTGAATAGCATAAATAACTAAAAATTGGTTCAAGTGGCCAACCTTACCGTGTAAAACTTGAACTGGAAATATAAATATGTTGGGATTGACCAACATTTTCTTGAAGGAGCAGTGTTGGTTTGCCAGAAAGGTGCATTATTATAATTCAAACTAGAAAGCTAGTAAGAACAAGAGCCTTGAAGTGGAAATAGTGTATGAAGTAGCTGTTTTTACTTTTTAAAATAAAATAACCCAAGCTAATTCTAAAACTAGTCGATGAGGTTGCACTTAGTAACAATACAACGAAAAATATTGTACAAACAATGATCACAGATCCACTTGGACTATATATAATAGAATAAAAAGCTCAGTATAGAAGGAAACCAATTTCTCACGTTCATTGAGAATATTAAGTGGCATAGCAGGTTAAAAAATCTACTAACATAAATACGACCATTGAAGAAGAACAAGTATCAATAAACAACTGGAGCATACCATCACTTACAATGATTGCTAAATGCTAACAACTAAATAAGTGTAACAGAGAAGATCTAATACTATTGATCATCAGCATAAAGGATAGACCAAAGATAATTCGAGAGTAGAATATTGAGTTTGCAGCTTGCACTTACAACATCTGAGAAGGCAACAGAAAGTGAGCCAAGAAGAATAGAGAATGCTGCGCTGTATTTACTGCTCACTACTGTGGCCATTAAGCTCCATGAAAGTGCTCCAAGTAACCCTGACAGAAAAAGATATGACCTTCTTCGATATCCAAAGAGTGGAATGGAATCACTGAAAGGTGAAAGTAAAGGATTCAAAATCAAGTGTACACCTACATCAGAAAGAATTAGATGTGGGAGGATTTGTGGGACCTGATAAAGCCATAGAGGGGCTTGATCAGCCACGGCAAGGACGAGAAACCAGATACCACTGCAGTCTGTATTGAAGAAACCAGCTTAGTCACTTAATAGCACCTATTAACTAAACAGTGGAAACATTACATCATGAAACAAGAACCAAGCTCTAAAATTCAAATACAAAGATGGTACGTGGAAGGCAAGAAAGCGAATGAGCAACACATACCTCAGCTGGATCTAGATGAAGATCATCTTTCAAGTAAAAGCTCACAGCAAGCCGTGCAAGACCTAAAACCCCTTGCACAAAATATACAATGGCAACTGCCATATTATCAGGGGACAGATCCACCCCAAACGCCGTGAAATATCTCGACCCCGGCTTGCTCATGCGCACATCATCTGTGCTAGGTTGCCGCCACTCCTCAGAGTGTCGTCTACTACTTGAATCACCCTTTGTCGAGCCCACTTGATACCTAGGCATGACATTCCCTACAATAGGTAACACCGTTTGAGACAATACTGACGCTGAGATAAGCAAAATTGGGACCACTAACTATTTAAGCAATGGATTGTGGTTTGAATTTTGAAAAAAAAAAACATGTGGCTAAGAGAAACATCCTACTAAGAGGGTGTTTAAATGCACTAAAACTAATAGTTAGCTGCTAAAATTAGTTGAGACAATCAAACAGTCTAGCTAATAGTTCAGTTATTAGCTACTTTTAGCAAATTAGCTAATAGTTAGCTAGCTATTTGTTAGCTAACTAATTCCACTAGCAATTTTTATCTAATTAACTATTAGCTCTAGTGCATTCAAACACTCCTTAAGAACATTGTTTGAATGTACTAGAGCTAATAGTTAGTCAGCTAAAAATTTGTTAGTAGAATTATCTAGCTAACAAATAGCTAGCTAGCTATTAGCTAATTTGCTAAAAGTAGCTAATAGCTGAACTATTAGCTAGACTGTTTAGATGTTTTTAGCTAATTTTAGCGGCTAATTATTAGGACCTGTTTAGTTCGCGTTTTACTGCCCCAGCGATTCACGTCGTATCCAGATCCCTTATTCGGTGTTTGGTTAGATGACTCCATAACAAATCACAGCGCGAGCAGTTAAGGCCATGTGGATCGAGGCGTAAGTGCACTACCCCTCCTCTGGTGCTGTTACTGCTTGATCCCATGGTGAATACCTATAGTTACCAAATAGATAGCGCTAATGCATGCAACGCAACAAATACCCGTGGGAGCTGATTGTATTACCGTTGGCGCTCCCTTGAATGAACCAAACACCACCTTAGCTCTAGTGCATTCAAACCGGGCCTAAAAGCTTTACTTAACTAGCTAGATTCCACTGTGCAGCATTTCAACGGCGACGTGGCCTTCACGTCCCAGCATAATCTTCTCTGTGCACCAATTCACTCAATATGGGGAATGACACCATGCACCGCTCACCCAGCTCCAATTTACAAAAATTGCAGCCAGCAGACAGCAGCTGCTGCTGCATTGCGCTAACTGACGATCCCAGTCGCACAACGCTAGCGGCCAGAAGACAGAACAGGCTACCTCCGCCAAGCAGGCTCTCCGCCACCCATTTCCTCTCCCCAATTCAGCTCGATCTCCTGTTCCACCACACGAAATCTAACGACACGCTGAAATCCCCCCCAGCGCGAGAACCCAAAGCCGCAAGCCCGTCCCAGATCCCAGGAAACCAGATGGCTACCAAGTCATAGAAGAGAGCGCCTCGAGCTCACCGCCGGGCCGGTGGTCGGAGGACGATGCGGCGACGCCACGGCCCTCGAGCTCGAGAGGGCGGCGGACTGCGGCCTCCTCGTCGTACGCGTCGCGTGCAGCCCACCCCACGGAGGCCATCCCGCGCTACCCAAAGCCCGCGGACCGCAGCGCGGTCTCCGGTGAGACCTTGAGAGGGCGCGGAGGTCGGAGGCGAGACAGTGCAGAGCACGGGCGATGGGCCGGAGATGTTGGAAGCAAGATTGGGCGCAGCGCAACGACCCCCCATGTTTCTCTCCCTGCCATATTGGGCCCACCAAACACACCCGTGACGCGCCCCCTTCCCCACGCTGATTTGTTGGACTGGTGGGACGAGCAGGGCAGAACAGTGTTTACCTATCTGATCAGTGGGACCATGCTAACAGTACTCTATCCTTTCCATTCACCACCCCGACTCCCCGAAAACCCCAACTTTTTTGCAATTTGGCCCTTTTCGGGTTTTTTTCCCACATTTATGCCCCTGGCAGTTTCATTTCAAAAAATGGACCCTTAGCTCGGCGCCGTCATCATTGGCGCCGAGCATGTGTGTGCCGGCGCCAATACTATTGGCGCTTATACGTCAGACGCCGGTGTGATCTGGATTGACGTGGCACGTACCTCGGCGCCATAGATCTTGGCGCCGAGGTAGGCGCCCGGTCAACGACGCCTACCTCGGCGCCAAGATCTATGGCGCCGAGGTACGTTCCTATAAATAGTACCCTACGTCTGGCTTGTTGCTGTGCTCATTTCAATTCTTCTAAACTAGAGATGTCTAGGCGTGGTAAATATGCTAAACAAAGGTAAGTTTTGGATCTGCCTCTTATTTTGTGAGTCTATTATATTTCTGATTGTTATAGAGTTTATGGAAATTTAGGAAGGGTCCTTTGACCGGAACTGCCTTCGACCCGCTGCCTTTGCCAAGTGGTGTTCCAGTGCCTATGTGTTTTTGTGGTGATCCTTGTAAGGTCGATAAGTCTGAAGATCATGACACCTATCGACAGAGGTATTGGATGTGTGCTAACTTTGCATTTGAGCCAACTGTTGTTCAACGTCGGATGAATTTAATGGTGAGAATAGTCTTGTAATATGTTTACATTTGTGAATGTTTTTGTAAATGTTTTTTTGCGTACTAATAATTGCACATTTTGTAGACTCCTCCACCGCTATGTGATTTTGAGCAGTGGATTGACACCGAAATATCAGAGAAAGATAAGAAGTGGCTGGAGAATCTTCAAAAGTGGGATGCAGAGGACAAAGAGAGGATGAAAAAAAGACGAGAGGAGCTTGCTGCCGAGCAACAACGTGAAGACGAAGAGAAAATGAGGCGTGTTGCTGAATGCAGGGAAGATAAGGAGAAGAAGCTTGAGCGTGCACGTCGTGCAAAGGAAGCAATGGAGGAGAACCCTGATGCATTTCGCAAAGGCAAATGGCCCCGTTGTACTCAGTAGTATTGGTGTTTTATTTGAAGTTATGTAATAATGAACTTATTATTCGGTAATATGTATTGTCGAACAATGATATTTCGTAATGAATTACCTTCAAATTGATGAAAAATTACATAAATACATAATTGATGAAAAGTAGATTTAAAGCAATTCTTGAAGGCGACTTGAAGCAATTGAAATAGATAACCAACACGCTAAAAGCAATTGATACATAAGAGTTTTCTAGTAGTGCTCCCACATTCCAAATTGAGTTGAGCCTTCCCCATAGTATCCTCCCATTGTTGGTGTCTGCTGTGGGTGCGGTGGAGACGACGGAGGACCAACATTCTTGTTGTGACAAGGGCAGCAACAATATGGATCTGGGCATACTTGCACCTGTGAAGCACCACCATTGTTTGTGTCTCTTTCTTCCTCATCATTTTTGTTGCTTACTTCTCTCTCTAGATCAAATATCCTATTCTGTAGGTAGGATATGTATTCCGCATGAGGAAAAATTGGACGAGGATCTACCCAACGAGTGAACCCACAATTCTCCTTGACCAATGAATGCTGCATAAATGTTTATAGTTAGTTTCACTGAACAACAAAAGTATTTAGAAAAAGGACTAGAAATTAATTTGTACATATGCATAAGGACATCTGAAGAAACGCCGGCCTCCATCAATTCCACCCTCAACGAACATCTGCACCAAGCAATCCTCGCCATGCATGCACAAAATTATAGCAAAACAATTTAACATAATTAACACAAAATGCTTGCACAATAAACAAAAACCATATAAAATTTACCTAAACGGTCGGGGATGAACGTCGACGACGCGGGCGAGGAGCGAGCGCGACCGAGGAGCGCGCCCGGAACGGGTCGACGGCCGTGCGGCGGCGGTGGGAGGCGTCCGGCCGTGTCGGGGCGGCGGCGCGGTCAGGGCTGGCGGGGCTGCTGGGGGGCGGGCGTGGCGGGGCTGCCGGGGGGCGGGCGTGGCGTGTCCGGGCGGCGCCGGTCGGGGGAGGAGCGGCGCCGGGCGGGGCGGCGGGGGCGCTTGCGGGGCGGTGGCGTGCGGGTGTGGGCGTGGCGGCCGGTGACGGGGAGGAGCGGCGCCGGCCGGGTGTGGGCGTGGCGTCGCCGGCCGGGGAGGAGCGGCGCCGACCGGGTGCGGGCGGGGCGTCGCCGGCCGGGGAGGAGCGGCGCCGGGCGGGGACGGGCTTGGCGTCGCCGGCCGGTGGAGGAGCGGCGCCGGCCGGGGGCGGGCGGGGCGGCGGCGGCCGGTGACGGGCGGGGCGGCGCCGGCCGGTGGTGGAGCGCCGCCGGGGAGTAGCGCGGGCCGGGGAAGGAGCAGCGCCGGCGCGGGGTCTGTGCGGCGGCGGTGAGTTCAATTTTTTTTGCACAGAAGGTCGACAGAGGTTGAATACAGGGGGTCGGCGCCAAGATCTATGGCGCCGACCCCCCGGACACGTGTTGAGCCGCCGACACGGGGGTCGGCGCCGTAGATCTTGGCGCCGACCCCCTGACACGTCACTGCCAGCCAACCGCCACGTCTGACGTATAAGCGCCAATAGTATTGGCGCCGGCACATGGAAGCTCGGCGCCAATGATGACGGCGCCGAGATAAGGGTCCATTTTTTGAAATGAAACTGTCAGGGGCGTATTTGTGGGAAAAAAAACCCGAAAAGGACCAATTTGCAAAAAAGTTGGCCGAAAACCCCCGATCACTGCCATATTGGGGCGGAAAAAATGTATTTAACCCAAATTGCACAGCCCAACAAGCCGGCCGGTGTCATCTGGTTGGATAAGGCCAGTCCTATCTTTCAAATTATAGGTCGTGTCGTTTTATTTTGTTTTTTTATCAGTTATATTTAGAAAAGCCACAAACGAATTCTAAGAACATATCTAACAAGGTAACTAAAATTGTGTTCTAAAGTTAAAATACATTATTTAAAGTGTTTAGAACACTAAAAACAAAATTGCACTTCAATAGTTAAGCGACAAATCATGTATTTTAGAAAAATAAATTACATTATTAGAAAAGAAAATGTTAGGAATAATGTAAAAAAAACAAGAATAGTGGTAGGACACTAGTCTGGAGTGATGTGCCCTATGTTTTTTCTTATGAAAATACACTGTTGGATTTTTTTTAATAAGTTGAGCCCTATATTCTATAGAAACCAATTCCTCTAGTGTAAATGTCCAGCCACTGAGTACAGAGGTAGACGCAGACAGTCCCGCACGTCAGTGACCGACCGACGGCTACTTCCAGCCACATTCCTGCAGAGGATCTCGCCGGGTTTAAGATAAGGCACTTTTGGAGATGCTGAAACGGAGATTCCTTCCTATTAAGCCGATGTGACTTCCTCCACGGTGACATAGTCCACGTCGACTAAAAAATAGCTACCGCACGTCTACATGACGCTTCACATCACCACCGTACGCGTGGACACCTCCAGCTCCTGTGTTATTTCATGTGCACATGCTTGGTCCACCGTTCCAGCTTCCCAACGAACAAAAAAGGAAACCAAACCAGATGTGTGGACGTGCCTAGAAGCCTCTCGGTGTGCCTCCAGTTTCCTTACTACGGCGGCCACGCTGCCAGCGGCGGCAGCGACGACGCTGCTGCGTGCGCCTCCATCGAGCCCACGCGACGTTTCTTGGACAATAATAGTGTTGCTGCATCCGCCTCCATCCATCCCACGTTTCCTCGAGGTAAAAAGAGTCTCAAACTAAACTCTGATTGCTTTCCACCATGCCAACATTGTCTTTGGTTTTGAATCTCTGCAATACGACCTCCACCTACACTTAGCACACATGCTTTTGGGTCCCTTTTTTACCTCCGCCTACACCGGAAGTCATACATGCCTTTTTATCTCCTCTATTATACCACATTGAAAACCCTAACTGTGCCCAAAAAAAGACTTGCTAGACCGCTCCTAGCCAAGGTCTCGGCGGGCTCAACCAAGGTAAAAAAGAAGAAAAACAATTACTTCGATCTACAAAGACAACTCAATTCAGACTCAGAGGCTGCTCTGCTTTTGGCAAGCTCGCAATATAGATGTGTAATTACCCGATTGGCATAGCTGATGGCGTTGTGCATAAAAATGTTGCCCAACCTAAGAACATTTATTGTATAACTGTTGTAGCCTTTTGCTACTTCCCCACCTTCAACCACACATTCGTACACTTCTAATGGTACATAAAAGATATGCTCCTCCATCGATTTGTGTTTGTGTATGCTAAATCATAGCTTTTTAGAGGTTCTCCCCTAAAAAAAGAGTTTGGGGTGTTATGTTTTCATAAACGATGGGAGATTCATTCTCCACTAAAAAGATGATTTTAGGGGTGCAATATTTTCCTAAAAAAGTAAGAGTTCTTGCTAACATTTCTTATCTTGGTCTTCTGCAGGAGATGATCCTTTTTTATATATTCACAGATGTAGTGGGCATAACCAACTAGGATCATATATACATACCATTGCAAGGGACATCTAGCTCCACGTTGATATCACCGACGCCTAATGTTGACCTTGGATTAACAATATATATTGTGGGTTCACATAGAAATACAAACTTAGCATGAAAATATCGTAAGCGAGTGCTAAATCAACATCGATTAGTTTTTAGAGGTAATGCCTACTATTTATGTTGATAGTGATTTATATAGGTTCATGCATGCTACTTCATTGCTGATTGTTTTTTGTCTTCTCATTATTTGTTTGCAAGCTCCCCTTTTTATACTGTTAAGGAATAAAAAAATTTGGTAAAAGGAAACACAAGAAACCACTGCTATTTTATGTGCACGCTCTCCACGTAACATTAGGATTCCTATGCAATATGGTTATTTCTCTGATGAACATATTGCAGCGCTAGAAGGTATACACCATAAGATTTAAGTGCTTTCCCATGTTTCAGAAGGAATACTCTATAGTTCACATCAACATTACTAAACTACCAAAAATGCACTATTTGTAACTCACCTATTATGTAATGACCATGTATATTTTGTAATGATCATGGTCATCCATATCACTCTACATATGTATGTGTAATATAGTATCTGTATCACTATATGTTAATGTTAAGTATTTAATTTCCACGCGTGCGCTGGCGCACGCCATTGACTAGTAGTAGTACCAATTGCGTCCACCTGGAAAAGATAGAGCTCAATAGAAAAAAAAAATTAAAAAAAACGGAAGGCGCAGCACACCAGTTACAAGAAGATTTCAGACAGGAGAACATATCACATTTGGCAGATAATAATAATATCTTCTAAAGCTATGCATTTGTAACAACATTTTACAGTTGAAGCTGCTGACAGAACACAACACGAGCCATGGCATCCACATACCAATTACCAACACAGCTGCTCCCTACCCTCTACTGACCAGGACTAATGGCTGACTGAGAGCGTTCTGTTTGTTTGTTTTGATTTTTTTTCTTCACAGAATTTACACTAAAGATCCCTGGCCTCATTGGATTACGCAGGCGCAGGCGCCAGCGTACTCTTCGTCGTCTGAGTCTCCAGATTCGCTGCATCGTAGAAAAGACTGTGTAAGCATTCCAAGCTAGATAGGTCATATATCTTCAATTCTGATAGTAACAGGTCCAGTAGTCAAAGATTGTGTAAGCATCAAAGCTAGATTTTTCTTCAACCCTAGCATGGAAAAAAACTTGAATCGGACAAGCAAGTGAAAAAGATGGGAACTAGGGCTATATAAGTAATGTATATTCTCGTCGCCAGCAGGAACGACAATGATGTTAGCATACTGTGTCAATGCACCATTACTAGGTTTAAATGTGCGATGGGACTGTGATTAAACCTGATAAAATTTCAGCTTATCCAATCATTGTATGTTCCTAAATAGCAACTGGAAGCAACCTGTAGTAAAAAGACCCACCCGAAAACGAAAGCTCAATTGCCCTGATTGTGATTTCATATCTTTAAAGCTATGCGCTGACTTGGAACTTGAAGCGTTAAGTGGTCTATATGGGATTAATTTATTTGTTTCTGAAAAAGGATTATTACAAGGTCATAATCAATCAGCTGTCTTGGGTTGTGGAAGTTCTATTGACGAAAACCTCAATGAAATACCCCTCACCCCCTTCCCAGGTTAACATTTAAACAATAGATAGAAAACAAAAAAAAAGGAACATGGCTTAAAATACGAACATGAACTGCTAATCCGATTTGATGTGCAAGTTCTGAAAGAAATCTTTCAGTTTACATTGCATGACCAGCACGACACATGTTCAAGGTAACTGCCAGACTATCTTAAGTGAAAAGGCCTCACTTTTCTCAGGTGGATTGACCTAAAACCAGATAGCCTTGAAACTAGACCGTTTGATCACAATTTCTTGACGCGTTGAAGAAAACTGTTAGGGAAACACTGAATGAAAAGTGGTGTCCAGGTAGGATACTTGGGCAGCCATCCAACCAGAAAAGGTATGGACGGTTTGGTCTAGAGCTTCACCCAGGCACAAGAAATTGGCTCGGTAACAACCAACACATTCTGATTCATGATCAGAGATGTTGACCATATGGAAGCAAGTTCAATTCATCCACAGCCATGCTTGGACACTCCAACCGAGGTCAAATATAGTAGACTGTAGACCTGCTACACGAGGACTTGGCCCAACCTTATCCAATTAACCCACCACCTAGGAACAACAAAAGGATGACCACCATTACCAGTGGACATGAGGCTCATGACAAACCGTTGACTTCTCCATTGGGTAGTGTTTCCAAATGTCAGCACAACTGCAAGTGACCATCCGTGACTTAAAATCAAATGCACGTCGCAGAGACCCAAAACGAGAACATTCCTCTAGAGATCAGGGGCAAGCCACATGTCCACCAGCCAAAATGACGAGAACATTCCTCTAGAAATCAGAGGCAAGCCACATGTCCACTAGCCGAACTGACGCCTAACTAACTAGAATGGTGAACACCACACATCACATGGCATGCATTCCCCAAACTCGAGACTAGAATATTACCAAATTCACCCACAATCTCAACCAGATGATAGTATTAGTAGTAAGGGGAAACATGGCAAGAGCACAGCACATACCTTGGCTCGAATTCCTTGACCTGCGTGAGCGTGAGATCCTTCCCCAGCAAATCCTTCCACTTCACATTGCCTTTCACCGCATTCTTACTGCTGTCCTCGCAATTAGCCCTCTTCAAGCAACTCTTGGGAGCCACCGCCACCTCCCGATAGCACTTGTCACCATCACCGACGCCATCGCCGCCGGTTGCCGCCACAGATTCCTCGATCTTCTGGACCACGGGCGGCTTGTCCTCGGCGACAGCGGCAGGGCTCGGGGACCCGGACTCCGGGTCACCGACTGCAACGTCTTTGGATTTGGGGAGGCAGGGGAGGTAGCACAGGGGAGGAGCGCAGTAGCTCTCACAGTGGGAAGAGCTCCTCATCAAAATGGCGAATTGGGGAACTGAGCTCCGAGGAAACCCAGCACATCAACCAAAGCCTCCCGAAGAAACGGATCAGACGAGGACACCGCCCGCCGCCACCAAGAGCGGGCACGGAATCACCCGGCGAGCAGCAGCCTCGACCGCAGAGCAGTCGCTCGCCGCTGCAATCTGAACCTGTTGAATCAAAGAGCTCCAACTGCCCGCGCGCGCCAGCCAAGAAACCAAATCTCCGCGCACGCAGCAAGGTCGAGGCAGCCACAGCAGATCGAATCTTGCACCAAAAGGTCTCCTTTTTCCAGGGACCAGGAGGAGTTGGAAGGGGGGCTGCGAGAGGAGAGAGGAGAAAGGCAAGTGGATGTGGGTCTCCCCTCCTCTCCCCTCCTCTCAACAACGAAGCACAAAGCAAGCGGGGAGACGGAGAGAGAGGAAAGGGGAGGAGAGGAATCCGGCGGATAAAGATCGAAGCTTTTGCTGCACTGCGTTGCCCCTGCGCTGCTTTGCGTTGCCCCGCGCCCCCGCCTCGCCGGTTCGCGGCCCGCCCCACAAGAAACCGAGCAAGCAAGAAAAAAAATCACCCAAGAAACCGAATTGTTGATGGAGGGGAGGGAGTGGCGAGAGGGGTCAAGTGGGGGCGACGGATAAAGACTCGAGCTGTCTGGTCTCAGAGAAGTGGAAATGGAAGCGCATAATTGTGGCGGCCTACGAGTGCTGGAGAGGTAGCATCACCATTTTTCGCTCCAGTGGAAATGTGGTATGGAAGAAGACAAGTGCCGGTAGAAAACGACGTGGGATTTTGTTGCGTTTTCAGCGGTTTTTTGTGAACTGCCTTTCTTTTTGGGGGCTTTCCAGTTCCAGGATTTTTGTTAACTGCTGTGAAGAGCCCTGAACCCCGCCGCTCAGGCAACTCAAGGCATTAAGGCATCCAGGATCCCCTACAACCAGTCTCTCTGTATCTATATACGGAGTTTGTGTGCCTTTGTGGTAATTTTGATGGTTTGTCTTCTCCTAACTTGAACCTAGGAGTATTATTTTATAAAGTCGCGTGACATGGTACTATAGCTAAGATTGAATGCAAAAGTACATTCTTAACTTATTTAGTTCTGTTTTTAATGTATTATAACTAATAATTAGCTAGAGATATCTAAACAACCTAACTAACTAGGTAGATGCTCGTGCGTTGCAACGGTATACAAAATATTCAACAAATTGTTAATGCATAAAAAATAACACCACATATTTCAGTTACACCAAAAAACGATACATTCCCCGCTTGCAAGGTTAGGGCCGCATTTGCTTCCTACTTTGCACCTCAGCGAACAACAAAAACCAAAGAACCATACAGTCCATAGACGCACTTGCACACTTGAAGAGCACTACATATCTCGTTATCCTCCCATACACCTCCTGAACAACATGAGCCTGATTCCTACGCATCTATTCCTCGATGTTGTTCACATTAATAAGGGTCTAAGAGTGGGGATGGGTTGCAACAACATACAAAATATTAATATATAATGGTTACATAGAAACTAAACATATATAATATCATCAATCTCAATATCCTACAATTCCTTTGTCAAGAATCAATATCTGTTACTATAAACAACGGTGAGGGGGCACCAGAGGCCTGGGAACCGCGAGCAGGCGCGGCAGCGGTGGACTGCATTAAACATTGTGACATCAGGATCACTGTTTTATGTTGCCTACTTGTATGTAGATGAAATTCTAGATACATATATTTTACTATGTACTTAGACATGATGTATATCTAGGTGCATAGCAAAACCTATATGCACATAAAAGTCAGAACGACTTACAACTTGGAATGAAGTAGATGGCTTGTCACCAACCTACAATATAAAGGATGCCCGATACAATTGGTTAATAAAAAAATGACAAGGGATGATGCAGGAAACAAATACACTACTTATGTAGCAACAATCAACCAAAAAACATTTTCAACAGATTTCTCTACTGTATTTGCCTGTTCCCCCTTTGCATTGTTAAATGTAGAAAGTATAACCGTATAATAATAGAAGAAAACTGAAAGGGAATTAGGCTTACACCTAGTCCCTAATTAATTTTGGTGGTTGAATTGCCCAACACAAATAATTGGACTAACTAGTTTGCCCAAGTGTATAGATTATACAGGTGTAAAAGGTTCACACTCAGCCAATAAAAAGATCAAGTTTTGGATTCAACAAAGGAGCAAAGAGGCAACCGAAGGCACCTCTGGTCTGGGGGCACCGGACTGTCCGGTGTACACCGGACAGTGTCCGGTGCACCACCGGACAGTGTCCGGTGCACCAGAGGACTCAAACTCAAACTTGCCACCTTCGGGAATTTTCAGAGGCACTCCGCTATAATTCACCGGACTGTCCGGTGTACACCGGACAGTGTCCGGTGCTCCAAGGAAGAGCGGCCTCTGGAACTCGCCAGCCTCGGGAAAACGCAGCGGCTACTCCGCTATAATTCACCGGACTGTCCGGTGTACACCGGACTGTCCGGTGTACACCGGACTGTCCGGTGAACCAGCAGAGCAACGGCTACTTCGCGCCAACGGTCACCTGCAGGCGCATTCAATGCGCGCCAGAAGCGCACAGAAGTCAGGCACGCCCATACTGGCGCACCGGACATTGAACAGTACATGTCCGGTGTGCACCGGACGTCCAGGCGGGCCCAGAAGACAGAAGCTCCAACGGTCGAATCCCAACGGCGTTGGTGACGTGGCTGGCGCACCGGACATGTCCGGTGTGCACCGGACTGTCCGGTGCACCATACGACAGACAGCCTCCACCAACGGTCAAGTTTGGTGGTTGGGGCTATAAATACCCCAACCACCCCACCATTCATAGCATCCAAGTTTTCCACTTCTCAACCACTTACAAGATCTAGGCATTCAATTCTAGACACACCAAAGAGATCAAATCCTCTCCAATTCCACACAAGGCTTTAGTGATTAGCGAGAGAGATTTGCCGTGTTCTTTTGAGCTCTTGCGCTTGGATTGCTTCTTTTCTTTCTCACTTGTTCTTGTGATCAAAACTCCATTGTAATCAAGGCAAGAGGCACCAATTGTGTGGTGGCCCTTGCGGGGAAGTTTTGTTCCCGGCTTTGATTTGAGAAGAGAAGCTCACTCGGTCGGAGGGACCATTTGAGAGAGGGAAAGGGTTGAAAAAGACCCGACCTTTGTGGCCTCCTCAACGGGGAGTAGGTTTGCGAGAACCGAACCTCGGTAAAACAAATCCGTGTGTCTCACTACTTATTTGCTTGAGATTTGTTTTCCACCCTCTCTCGCGGACTCGTTTTTACTTCTAACGCTAACCCGGCTTGTAGTTGTGTTTATATTTGTAAATTTCAGTTTCGCCCTATTCACCCCCCCTCTAGGCGACTATCAATTGGTATCAGAGCCCGGTGCTTCATTAGAGCCTAACCGCTCGAAGTGATGTCGGGAGATCACGCCAAGAAGGAGATGGAGACCGGCGAAAAGCCCACTACAAGCCACGGGAGCACTTCATCGGAAGAGTCCCGCACCAAGAGGAAGGAGAAGAAAGACTCCTCCAAAGGAAAGGAGAAGAAATCTTCTTCACACAAAGAGAAGGAGAAGTCTTCCTCCCACAAGCCTCGTCGGAGTGGGGACAAGAAAAAGAGGATGAGGAAAGTGGTCTATTACGAGACCGATTCTTCATCGGCATCCACCTCCGGCTCCGACGCGGCATCCGTCACTTCTAAGCGCCAAGAGCGCAAGAAGTATAGTAAGATTCCCCTACGCTACCCTCGCATTTCTAAACATACACCTTTACTTTCCGTCCCATTAGGCAAACCACCAACTTTTGATGGTGAAGATTACGCTAGGTGGAGTGATTTAATGCGATTTCATCTAACCTCACTCCACAAAAGCATATGGGATGTTGTTGAGTTTGGTGCACAGGTACCGTCCGTAGGGGATGAAGACTATGATGAGGATGAGGTGGCCCAAATCGAGCACTTCAACTCTCAAGCAACAACAATACTCCTCGCCTCTCTAAGTAGAGAGGAGTATAACAAAGTGCAAGGGTTGAAGAGCGCCAAGGAGGTTTGGGATGTGCTCAAAACCGCACACGAAGGAGATGAGCTCACAAAGATCACCAAGCGGGAGACGATCGAGGGGGAGCTCGGTCGGTTCCGGCTTCGCAAAGGGGAGGAGCCACAAAACATGTACAACCGGCTCAAGACCTTGGTGAATCAAGTGCGCAACCTCGGGAGCAAAAAGTGGGATGACCACGAGGTGGTTAAGGTTATTCTAAGATCTCTTATTTTCCTTAACCCTACTCAAGTTCAATTAATCCGTGGCAACCCAAGATATACACTAATGACCCCCGAGGAAGTAATCGGGAATTTTGTAAGTTTTGAGTGCATGATCGAAGGCTCGAGGAAGATCAACGAGCTTGATGATCCCTCCACATCCGAAGCTCAACCCGTCGCATTCAAAGCGACGGAGGAAAAGAAGGAGGAGTCTACACCAAGTAGACAACCAATCGACGCCTCCAAGCTCGACAATGAGGAAATGACGCTCGTCATCAAGAGCTTCCGCCAAATCCTCAAGCAAAGGAGAGGGAAAGACTACAAGTCCCGCTCCAAGAAGGTTTGCTACAAATGTGGTAAGCCCGGTCACTTTATAGCTAAATGTCCATTATCAAGTGATAGTGACAGGGGCGACGACAAGAAGGGAAGAAGAAAGGAGAAGAAGAGGTGCTACAAGAAGAAGGGCGGTGATGCCCATGTTTGTCGGGAGTGGGACTCCGACGAAAGCTCTAGCGACTCCTCCGACGACGAGGACGCCGCCAACATCGCCGTCACCAAGGGACTTCTCTTCCCCAACGTCGGCCACAAGTGCCTCATGGCAAAGGACGGCAAAAAGAAGAAGGTTAAATCTAAATCCTCCACTAGATATGAGTCCTCTAGTGATGATAATGCTAGTGATGAGGAAGATAATTTGCGTACCCTTTTTGCCAACCTTAACATGGAACAAAAAGAAAAATTAAATGAATTAATTAGTGCTATCCATGAAAAGGATGACCTCTTGGATTCCCAAGAGGACTTCCTAATTAAGGAAAATAAGAAACATGTTAAGGTTAAAAATGCTTATGCTCTAGAAATTGAGAAATGTAAAAAAATGTCTAGTGAGCTAAGCACTTGCCATGAGACTATAGACAACCTTAGAGATGAAAATGCTAAATTGTTAACTAAGGTTGATTCTCATGTTTGTATTGCTTCAACTTCCAATCCTAGAGATGATAATGTTGATTTGCTTGCTAGGATTGATGAATTGAACATTTCTATTTGTCGGGGACCATAATTAGGGGTACCCTCAAGACTCCTAATTCTCAGCTGGTAACCCCCATCAGCATAAAGCTGCAAAGGCCTGATGGGTGCGATTAAGTCAGGGATCAGTCCATTCGAGCGACTCGATCATGCCTCGCCCGAGCCTAACCTCGGTCAAGGGCAGCCGACCCCGGAGGATTTCCGTCTCGCTCGAGGCCCCCCTCCAACGGCGGACACATCTCCGGCTCGCCCGAGGCCATGCCTTCGATAAGAAGCAACCCTGACTAAATCGCCGCACCGACCGACCGAATCGCAGGAGCATTTAACGCAAAGGTGGCCTGACACCTTTATCCTGACGCACGCCCCCCGGCAGAGCCGAAGTGACCGCCGTCACTTCGCCGCTCCACTGACCGGCCTGACAAAAGGACAGCGCCGCCTGCGCCACTCCGACTGCAGTGCCACTTGACAGAGTGAGACTGACAGGCAGCCAGGCCCTGCCAAAGGCACCATAGGAAGCTCCGCTCCGCCCGACCCAGGGCTCGGACTCGGGCTAAGTCCCGGAAGACGGCGAACTCCGCTCCGCCCGACCCTAGGGCTCGGACTCGGGCTAGGTCCCGGAAGACGGCGAACTCCGCTCCGCCCGACCCAGGGCTCGGACTCGGGCTAAGTCCCGGAAGACGGCGAACTCCGCTCCGCCCGACCCTAGGGCTCGGACTCGGGCTCAGCCCCAGAAGACGACGAACTCCGCTCCGCCCGACCCCAGGGCTCGGACTCGGGCTAAGTCCCGGAAGACGGCGAACTCCGCTCCGCCCGACCCCAGGGCTCGGACTCCGCCCTGGCCTCTGCCGAACGACCTCCGCCTCGCCCGACCCAGGGGCTCGGGCTCGGCCTCGGCCATGGAAGACAGACTCGACCTCGGCTTCGGAGGAGCCTCCACGTCGCCCAACCTAGGGTGCAGGCCAGCCACGTCAACAGGAAGCGCCATCATCACCCTACCCCGAGCTGACTCGGGCCGCAGAGAACAAGACCGGTGTCCCATCTGGCTAGCTCTGCCAGATAGGCAATGATGGCGCCCCGCATGCTCTGTGACGACGGCTGCTCTCAGCTCTCTTACGGAAGCAGGAGGACGTCAGCAAGGACTCAACCGCTCCGACAGCTGTCCCTCCGCCAGGCTCCGTCGCTCCTCCGACGGCCACGACATCACACCAGCTGGGTGCCAAGATCTCTCCGGCTGCCACATCGGCATGTACTTAGGGCGCTAGCTCTCCCCCGCTAGACACGTAGCACTCTGCTACACCCCCATTGTACACCTGGATCCTCTCCTTACGCCTATAAAAGGAAGGACCAGGGCCCTCTTAGAGAGGGTTGGCCGCGCGGGGACGAGGACGAGACAGGCGCTCGCGTGAGGCCGCTCGTAACCCCCTACTGCAAGCGCACCCAACCTGGGCGCTGGACGAACACGAAGGCCGCGGGATTTCCACCTCTCTCACGCCCATCTCCGGCCACCTCACTTCCCCCCTTCGCGCTCGCCCACGCGCTCGACCCATCTGGGCTGGGGCACGCGGCGACACTCACTCGTCGGCTTAGGGACCCCCCGGTCTCGAAACACCGACAGTTGGCGCGCCAGGTAGGGGCCTGCTGCGTGTTGACGAACAGCTTCCCGTCAAGCTCCAGATGGGCAGTCTCCAGCAACCTCTCCGACCCGGGACGGTGCTCCGTTTCGGGAGTCTTGAGTTCATGTCCTTCGACGGCAGCTACGACATGGTACTCCTTCCACCGCCGCGCGACAACGACAATGGCGGCCGACAGCCCGCCCGCCGGCGGCGGAATCGACGACGTCTTCCCCGCGTGGTGGAAGAACAACATTCGAGCTTGCCCCATCCTCTCCCCCGCCAACGGAGGAGGAGGCGGGGCAACCAAGGCCAAGCGGGAGGCCGCGCCTCGTCGGCTGTCGAGCGAGTCGACGTCCCCGGCGCCCCAACGGGGGGCGCGTCGGGCGTCGACCTCGCGTTTGAGACGAAGGCGAACGCCGTCTCCCCGCGACACGCCAATCCCGAGCAAGCGGACGACGCCAGTGCGCTCGCGGAAAGCTTGCAGGACGTCGCCCTCGTACCTGAGACGACGGTGCAATCAGTCCCCGACGCGACTATGTCGCTGCTCGTCGACCAAATGGTACCGACCGATTCCCATCCTACGTCATTTGGACTCAGCCTCAACCCGCCTAGCGACCTTGCTTTGGCGGGCGCTCTCGTAGAGGCGAGTTCAAACCCTCTGGGGTTTCGCATGCGGTCGCCTTGGGACCGGCTGACGGACGTCTCGACCTACGGGTCCGAGGAAGATGACGACCCCAACATCTGTTGGGATTTCTCTGGATTTGGCAACCCCAGTGCCATGCGGGACTTCATGACCGCATGTGACTACTGCCTCTCCGACTGTTCCGACGATAGCCGCAGCCTCGACGACGAGGACTGCGGCCCAAGCCGCGAATGTTTCCACGTCGATCTAGGGGATCCCTCCGAAGGCAATCATCTCGGCATGCCGGAGGACAGTGATCTCCCTAGGCCGGTGCCTCGCGCTGACATCCCACGGGAGCTAGCTGTGGTCCCCGTTCCGGCGGGGGGTCATGACCCACAGCTCGAGCAAGTCCGCAGGGCGCAGGCTAGGCTCGACGAGGGAGCAGGAGCGCTTGAGCCGATCCGCCGGGACATCGGGCAGGTATGGGCGGGCCAACCCCCGGCCGAAGAGATACGTCACCTGCCCCAGGGTTTCCAGCACCGCGTCACCAACGACGTCAGGGTCAGGCCGCCACCCGCATCCAGTGGGGTCGGTCAGAACCTGGCTGCAGCAGCGATGCTTCTCCGCGCGATGCCGGAGCCATCAACCACCGAGGGTCGGCGAATCCAGGGAGAGCTCAAGAATCTCCTGGAAGGCGCTGCGGTCCGACGGGCCGAGAGCTCTACCTCCCGAAGGCAGGGATACCCCTCGGAACCTCATGCCGCGACTTCCCGATTCATGCGGGAAGCCTCGGTCTACACCGGGCGCACGCGCAACACCGCGCCTGCGACCTCGGGCCACCTCGGCAACGAGCACCATCATCGCGACCGTCGGGCCCACCTCGACGAGAGGGTGCGCCGAGGTTACCACCCCAGGCGTGGGGGACGCTACGACAGCGGGGAGGATCGGAGTCCCTCGCCCGAACCACCCGGTCCGCAGGCCTTCAGCCGGGCCATCCGACGGGCACCGTTCCCGACCCGGTTCCGACCCCCGACTACTATCACAAAGTACTCGGGGGAAACGAGACCGGAACTGTGGCTCGCGGACTACCGCCTGGCCTGCCAACTGGGTGGAACGGACGACGACAACCTCATCATCCGCAACCTCCCCCTGTTCCTCTCCGACACCGCTCGCGCCTGGTTGGAGCACCTGCCCCCGGGGCAGATCTCCAACTGGGATGACCTGGTCCAAGCCTTCACCGGCAATTTCCAGGGCACGTACGTGCGCCCCGGGAATTCCTGGGACCTCCGAAGCTGCCGGCAGCAGCCGGGAGAGTCTCTCCGGGACTACATCCGGCGATTCTCGAAGCAGCGCACCAAGCTGCCCAACATCACCGACTCGGATGTCATCGGCGCGTTCCTTGCCGGCACCACCTGCCGCGACCTGGTGAGTAAGTTGGGTCGCAAGACTCCCACCAGGGCGAGTGAGCTGATGGACATCGCCACCAAGTTCGCCTCTGGCCAGGAGGCGGTCGAGGCTATCTTCCGAAAGGACAAGCAGCCCCAGGGCCACCATCGGAAGATGCTCCCGAGGCATCTACTTCGCGCGGCGCCAAGAAGAAAGGCAAGAAGAAGTCGCAAGCGAAACGCGACGCCGCCGACGCGGACCTTGTCGCCGCCGCCGAGTACAAGAACCCTCGGAAGCCCCCCGGAGGTGCCAACCTCTTCGACAAGATGCTCAAGGAGCCGTGCCCCTATCATCAGGGGCCCGTCAAGCACACCCTTGAGGAGTGCGTCATGCTTCGGCGCCACTTCCACAGGGCCGGGCCACCCACGGAGGGTGGCAGGGCCCGCGACGACGACAAGAAGGAAGATCACCAAGCAGGAGAGTTCCCCGAGGTCCGCGACTGCTTCATGATCTACGGTGGACATGCGGCGAATGCCTCGACTCGGCATCGCAAGCGAGAGCGCCGGGAGGTCTGCTCGGTGAAGGTGGCGGCGCCAGTCTACCTAGACTGGTCCGACAAGCCCATCACCTTCGACCAAGCTGACCACCCCGACCACGTGCTGAGCCCGGGGAAATACCCGCTCGTCGTCGACCCCGTCGTCGGCGACGTCAGGCTCACCAAGGTCCTTATGGACGGGGGCAGCTGCCTCATCCTTCCCCCTGGGGGAAATCATCCAGTGCCGAGAGGCCTCGGGCAGGATTGCAAAGTGGGCGGTGGAAATCATGGGCGAGACAATCTCGTTCGCCCCTCGGAAGGCCATCAAGTCCTAGGTATTGGCGGACTTCATAGCCGAATGGGTCGACACCCAGCTACCGACGGCTCCGATCCAACCGGAGCTCTAGACCATGTTTTTCGACGGGTCGCTGATGAAGACGGGAGCCGGCGCGGGCCTACTCTTCATCTCGCCCCTCGGGAAACACCTACGCTATGTGCTACGCCTCCATTTCCCGGCGTCCAACAATGTGGCTGAGTACGAGGCTCTGGTCAACGGGTTGCGGATCGCCATCGAGCTAGGGGTCAGGCGCCTCGACGCCCACGGCGACTCGCAGCTCGTCATCGACCAAGTCATGAAGAACTCCCACTGCCGCGACCCGAAGATGGAGGCCTACTGCGATGAGGTTCGGCGCCTGGAAGATAAGTTCTACGGGCTCGAGCTTAACCACATCGCTCGGCGCTACAACGAGACTGCGGACGAGCTGGCAAAAATAGCCTCGGGGCGAACAACGGTTCCCCCGGACGTCTTCTCCCGGGATCTGCATCAACCCTCCGTCAAGATCGACGACTCGCCCGAGCCTGAGGCGCCCTCGGTCCAGCCCGAGGTACCCTCGGCACAGCCCGAGGCACCCTCAGCTCGGCCCGAGGCGCCCTCGGTTCAGCCCGAGGTACCCTCGGCCTCCGAGGGCGAGGCACTGCACGTCGAGGAGGAGCGGAGTGGGGCCACGCCTGACCGGAATTGGCAGACCCCGTACCTACTGAAAGGGAAATGTGCCTTTGGGCCATTTCTAAGTATTTTGGTGATTAAGTGCCAACACAAGTGCTTAAATGTGAATCTATGCCCATGGATGAACAAAGTGCAAATCACAAGTAAAGGTATGTGTCTAAGCCTTAGTACATTGGTTTCGTGTACTAATATATTTGTCTAAGTGTTAGAAACAGAGAGAAGAAGAAAAGAAGAATGTTGGCTGTGTACAGCCAACAGGCTGTTTCGGTCTGGGGCACCGGACTGTCCGGTGGTGCACCGGACAGTGTCCGGTGCGCCAGGCTACCTCGACCTGAAGACGCCGCTCTCGGGAATTTGCCGACGGCGTACGGCTAAAAATCACCGGACTGTCCGGTGTGCACCGGACTGTCCGGTGAGCCAACGGTCGGCCGCGGAATCTGCGCGCGACACGTGGTCTGGCCAACGGTCGGAAGGAGGCACCGGACTGTCCGGTGTGCACCGGACTGTCCGGTGCGCCAGATCTGCAACGGTCGGCTGTGCCTGTTAAGGAAAGAAATCGGGCACCGGACAGTGTCCGGTGTGCACCGGACTGTCCGGTGCGCCCGACGACAGAAGGCAAGGATGGCCTTCCAGATTTGTTCTCAACGGCTCCTAGCTGCCTTGGGGCTATAAAAGGGACCCCTAGGCGCATGGAGGAGTAAACCAAGCATTCCTTGAGCACTCTTGATCACTCACACATCAATCTTGCACACTTGTTCGACATTCTAGTGATTTGAGCTCCGGTCTAGTGTGCTAGTCTCTTGAGCTCAAGTCTGGGTCTTGTGTGTGCGTATTCGCTGTGATCTTTGTGTCGTGTGTGAGTTGCTAATCCCTCCCTTGCTCTGTGATTCTCTGTGAACATCTTTTGTAAGGGCGAGAGGCTCCAAGTTGTGGAGATTCCTCGCAAACGGGATTGAGAAAAGAAAAGCAAGAACACCGTGGTATTCAAGTTGATCATTGGATCACTTGAGAGGAGTTGAGTGCAACTCTCGTCCGTTGGGACGCCACAACGTGGAGTAGGCAAGTTTTGTACTTGGCCGAACCACGGGATAACCACCGTGTCATCTCTGTGATTGATTTCTTGTGGTTATTGTGTTTTGACTCCTCTCTAGCCACTTGGCCATAATTGTGCTAACACTTAACAAGTTTTTGTGGCTTAAGTTTTGAAGTTTTACAGGATCACCTATTCACCCCCCCTCTAGGTACTCTCAATTGGTATCGGAGCCGTTCTCTTCAAGTAAGGGACTAACCGCCCGAAGAGATGGATCCTAAAGGGAAGGGAATCGTGATCAACGACAAGGAGAAGGAGTCCTTCGTCAACGAGCCAAAGGATGACAAGTCCAACGACTCGGGCTCGGGCCATAAACGAAAAGATGGGAAGAAGAAGACAAGGCGCATCAAGGAGATCGTCTACTACGACAGCGACGAATCTTCCTCTTCCCAAAAGGACGACGACAACGACTACAGGAAGACGGTTAATTCAAATTTTTCCTTTGATTATTCTCGTATTCCACATAGTTCGAATTCGCATTTGCTTTCCATTCCTCTTGGCAAACCTCCACACTTCGATGGGGAGGACTACGGATTTTGGAGTCACAAAATGCGTAGTCACTTATTTTCTCTCCATCCAAGCATATGGGAGATTGTAGAGAATGGAATGAAATTTGATAGCTCGGATAGCCCTATGCTTATAAATGAACAAATCCATAGAAATGCACAAGCTACTACTGTTCTCTTAGCATCTTTGTGCAGGGAAGAATACAATAAGGTGAGCGGCTTGGACAATGCCAAGCAGATATGGGACACCCTCAAAATATCTCACGAGGGCAACGACGTCACCATGCTCACCAAGATGGAGTTGGTGGAAGGCGAACTTGGGAGATTCGCTATGATAAGGGGAGAGGAGCCAACCCAAACATACAACCGGCTCAAGACCCTTGTCAACAAGATAAGGAGCTATGGAAGCACGCGATGGACGGACCACGACGTTGTCCGCCTAATGCTAAGGTCCTTTACCGTTCTTGATCCTCATTTGGTGAATAATATTCGTGAGAACCCCAGGTACACCAAAATGTCGCCCGAAGAAATTCTTGGAAAATTTGTAAGCGGGCGGATGATGATCAAGGAGGCGAGATACGTGGACGACGCGTTGAATGGCCCAATCCATGAGCCTCAACCCATTGCTCTCAAGGCAACAAGGAGCAAGGAGGCGCTGCCCAGCAAGGTGGCGAAAATTGAGGCGGCTGGTCTTAATGATGAAGAGATGGCTCTCATCATCAAAAGATTCAAGACGGCGTTAAGGGGTCGCAAGGAGCATCCCAACAAGACCAAGACGAAGGGGAAGCGCTCATGCTTCAAGTGTGGTAAGATTGGTCACTTTATCGCTAATTGTCCCGATAATGATAGTGACCAGGAAAAGAAGAGTGGAAAATGGGAAAAGAAGAAGAATTACAAGAAGGCAAAGGGCGAGGCTCATATTGGAAAGGAATGGGATTCGGATTACTCCTCGTCCGACTCCGACAACGAAGGACTCGCCTCCACCGCCTTCAACAAGTCATCCCTCTTCCCCAACGAGCATCACACATGCCTCATGGCTAAGGAGAAGAAAGTAAGTACTCGGAACTCTACTTATGCTTCTTCTAGTGAGGATGAGTCTAGTGATGATGAAATAGACTATTCATGCTTATTTAAAGGCTTAGATAGATCTAAGATTGACAAAATTAATGAATTGATTGATGCTTTAAATGATAAGAATAGACTACTAGAAAAGCAAGAGGATCTCTTGTACGAAGAACATGATAAGTTTGTAGAGGCTCAAAAATCCCTTGCATTAGAAATTAAGAGGAATGAAATGCTTGCTTGTGAATTGTCTACATGCCATGATTCAATTTCTAAATTAAAGAGCATTAATGATGACTTAAATGCTAAACTAGTAGAAGCACATAAATCCAACTCTTGTGTTGAACATGTTGAAATTTGCACTAGGTGTAAGGATGTTGATATTAATGCTTGTAGTGAACACTTAGTTTCCATTTCAAAATTGAATGATGAATTAGCTAGTCTTAATGCCCAACTTAAGACTAGCAAGAGTGAATTTGAAAAACTAAAATTTGCAAGGGATGCCTACACTATTGGTAGACACCCCTCAATTAAGGATGGGCTTGGCTTCAAGAGGGAAGCCAAGAACTTAACAAGCCATAAGACTCCTATTTCCACCAAGGAGAAAGGGAAGGTTCCTATGGCTAATAGTGTTAAGAAGAATCATGCTTTCATGTACTATGATAGGAGATACTCTAGAAATGCTTTTAGAAGTAATGATGTTTTTGATTCACATGCTTATGACTCTTATGCTATGACTGCTTCTAGTTCTCATGTTATGCATGGTAGAAATGTGTTTAGAAGAAATGTTGTTCACCAAATGCCTAGGAGAAATGTAGTTCATAATGCTCCTAGGAAAGTAGTGAATGAACCTTCCGAAATTTATTGTGCTTTAAATGCTTCCTTTGCTATTTGTAGAAAGGATAAGAAAATTGTTGCTAGGAAGTTAGGGGCAAAATGCAAGGGAGACAAAACTTGCATTTGGGTCCCTAAGGATATTTGCACTAACCTTGTAGGACCCAACATGAGTTGGGTACCTAAGTCCCAAGCCTAAATTTGCCTTGCAGGTTTATGCATCCGGGGGTTCAAGCTGGATTATTGACAGCGGATGCACGAACCATATGACGGGGGAGAAGAAGATGTTCACCTCCTACGTCAAGAATAAGGATTCCCAAGATTCAATCATATTCGGTGATGGAAATCAAGGCAAGGTAAAAGGGTTAGGTAAAATTGCAATTTCAAATGAGCACTCAATTTCTAATGTGTTTTTAGTTGAGTCTCTGGGATATAACTTACTATCTGTTAGTCAATTATGCAACATGGGATATAATTGTCTTTTTACAAATGTAGATGTGTCTGTCTTTAGAAGAAGTGATGGTTCACTAGCTTTTAAGGGTGTATTAGACGGCAAACTTTATTTAGTTGATTTTGCAAAAGAAGAGGCCGGTCTAGATGCATGCTTAATAGCTAAGACTAGCATGGGCTGGCTGTGGCATCGCCGCTTAGCATATGTGGGGATGAAGAACCTTCACAAACTTCTAAAGGGAGAACACGTGATAGGTCTAACTAACGTTCAATTCGAAAAAGATAGACCTTGTGCAGCTTGTCAAGCAGGTAAACAAGTGGGAGGAGCGCATCACAGCAAGAATGTGATGACCACCTCAAGACCCCTGGAGCTGCTGCATATGGACCTCTTCAGACCCGTCGCCTATCTGAGCATAGGAGGGAGTAAGTATGGTCTAGTTATTGTAGATGATTTTTCCCGCTTCACTTGGGTGTTCTTTTTGCAGGATAAGTCTGAAACCCAAGGGACCCTCAAGCGCTTCCTCAGGAGGGCTCAAAATGAGTTTGAGCTCAAGGTGAAGAAGATAAGGAGCGACAACGGGTCCGAGTTCAAGAACCTTCAAGTGGAGGAATTCCTTGAGGAGGAAGGGATCAAGCACGAGTTCTCCGCTCCCTACACACCACAACAAAATGGTGTGGTAGAGAGGAAGAACAGGACGCTCATCGATATGGCGAGGACGATGCTAGGAGAGTTCAAGACCCCCGAGTGCTTTTGGACGGAAGCCGTGAACACGGCTTGCCATGCCATCAACAGGGTCTACCTTCACCGCCTCCTCAAGAAGACTTCGTATGAGCTGCTAACCGGTAACAAACCCAATGTATCTTACTTTCGTGTATTTGGGAGCAAGTGCTACATTCTAGTGAAGAAAGGTAGAAATTCTAAGTTTGCTCCCAATGCAGTAGAAGGGTTTTTATTAGGTTATGACTCAAATACAAAGGCGTATAGAGTTTTCAACAAATCATCGGGTTTGGTTGAAGTCTCTAGCGACGTTGTATTTGATGAGACTAATGGCTCTCCAAGAGAGCAAGTTGTTGATCTTGATGATGTAGATGAAGAAGATGTTCCAACGGCCGCTATGCGCACCATGGCGATTGGTGATGTGCGACCACAGGAACACTTGGAGCAAGATCAACCCTCTTCCTCAACTAAGGTGCATCCCCCAACTCAAGACGATGAACAGGTTCATCAACAGGAGGCGTGTGATCAAGGGGGAGCACAAGTTGATCATGTGATGGAGGAATAAGCGCAACCGGCACCGCCAACCCAAGTTCGAGCGATGATTCAAAGGGATCATCCCGTCGGCCAAATTCTGGGTGACATTAGCAAGGGAGTAACTACTCGATCTCGATTAGCTAATTTTTGTGAGCATTACTCCTTTGTCTCTTCTAGTGAGCCTTTCAGGGTAGAGGAGGCCTTGCTAGATCCGGACTGGGTGTTGGCCATGCAAGAGGAACTCAACAACTTCAAGAGGAATGAAGTTTGGACACTGGTGCCTCGTCCAAAGCAAAATATTGTGGGAACCAAGTGGGTGTTCCGCAACAAACAGGACGAGCACGGGGTGGTGACGAGAAACAAGGCTCGACTTGTGGCAAAAGGTTATGCCCAAGTCGCAGGTTTGGATTTCGAGGAGACTTTTGCTCCTGTGGCTAGGCTAGAATCAATTCGTATCTTGCTAGCATATGCCGCTCACCATTCTTTTAGGTTGTACCAAATGGATGTGAAGAGCGCTTTCCTCAACGGGCCAATCAAGGAGGAGGTGTACGTGGAGCAACCCCCTGGCTTCGAGGATGAACGGTACCCCGACCATGTGTGTAAGCTCTCTAAGGCGCTCTATGGACTGAAGCAAGCCCCAAGAGCATGGTATGAATGCCTTAGAGACTTTCTAATTGTTAATGCTTTCAAGGTTGGGAAAGCCGATCCAACTCTTTTTACAAAGACATGTGATGGTGATTTGTTTGTGTGCCAAATTTATGTCGATGACATAATATTTGGTTCTACTAACCAAAAGTCTTGTGAAGAGTTTAGCAGGGTGATGACACAGAAATTCGAGATGTCGATGATGGGCGAGTTGAACTACTTCCTTGGGTTCCAAGTGAAGCAACTCAAGGAAGGCACCTTCATCTCCCAAACGAAGTACACGCAAGATCTGCTAAAGCGGTTTGGGATGAAGGACGCCAAGCCCGCAAAGACTCCGATGGGAACCGACGGGCACACCGACCTCACCAAAGGAGGTAAGTCCGTTGATCAAAAAGCATACCGGTCAATGATAGGGTCATTACTTTATTTATGTGCTAGTAGACCGGATATTATGCTTAGCGTATGCATGTGTGCTAGATTTCAATCCGATCCTAAGGAGTGTCACTTAGTGGCGGTGAAGCGAATTCTGAGATATTTAGTTGCTACGCCTTGCTTCGGGCTCTGGTATCCAAAGGGGTCTACCTTTGACTTGGTTGGATACTCAGACTCCGACTATGCTGGATGTAAGGTCGATAGGAAGAGCACATCAGGGACGTGCCAATTCTTAGGAAGGTCCCTGGTGTCATGGAATTCTAAGAAACAAACTTCCGTTGCCCTATCCACCGCTGAGGCCGAGTACGTTGCCGCAGGACAGTGTTGCGCGCAACTACTTTGGATGAGGCAAACCCTCCGGGACTTTGGCTACAATCTGAGCAAAGTCCCACTCCTATGTGATAATGAGAGTGCTATCCGCATGGCGGAAAAATCCTGTTGAGCACAGCCGCACAAAGCACATAGACATCCGGCATCACTTTTTGAGAGACCACCAGCAAAAGGGGGATATCGAAGTGTTTCATGTAAGCACCGAGAACCAGCTAGCCGATATCTTTACCAAGCCTCTAGATGAGAAGACCTTTTGCAGGCTGCGTAGTGAGCTAAATGTCTTAGATTCGCGGAACTTGGATTGAATTATAGCATACATGTGTTTAAGCCCTTGATCATGTTTATTCTGCATTTTGTTGTTTATTGTGGTGCTCAAGTTGTACAAACACTCCCTGGACCTCACAAAGTCCGTTGCAAAGTGATGCACATGTTTAGGGGGAGATGTGTTACAACTTGACCCTTTGAGACTAACTATGTTGTTGAGTTTGCTTGATTTAGTCTCGAAGGAGAATTGAAAGGGAAAAAGGTGGACTTGGACCATGAAAGACTTCCACTGCACTCCGATGAGAGGGTAACTTATTCCAAGTCCATCTCGTGAACTCTTATTGCTATTTGATCTTAATTGAAGATTTTGGTGAGGCAATGGGGTTAAAGGGCCAAGATTGATCCCGTTTTGGTGCTTGATGCCAAAGGGGGAGAAAATAAAGGCCAAAGCAATAAATGGATCAGCTACCACTTGAGAAATTTTGAAAATAGTGAAATAGTGTCAAAACTCTCTTATTATCTTTTTTGTCAAAAGTTGGCTTTTTGTGGGGAGAAGTAGTGATTATGGGAAAAAGGGGGAGTTTTTTTGAAAATCTTTGATCAATCTCTTTTGGAATGACTCTCTTTATGCTTCAACATGTGTGTTTGACTTAGAGATAGAGATTTGAGTTTGATTTGCAAAAACAAACCAAGTAGTGGCAAAGGATGATCCATATATGCCAAAATGAATCAAAATAGATTTGAGTTCCATTTGAAGTGATTTTTCACTTGTTCTAGTTGCTTTATGTTGTGTTGGCATAAATCACCAAAAAGGGGGAGATTGAAAGGGAAATGTGCCTTTGGGCCATTTCTAAGTATTTTGGTGATTAAGTGCCAACACAAGTGCTTAAATGTGAATCTATGCCCATGGATGAACAAAGTGCAAATCACAAGTAAAGGTATGTGTCTAAGCCTTAGTACATTGGTTTCGTGTACTAATATATTTGTCTAAGTGTTAGAAACAGAGAGAAGAAAAGAACAATGTTGGCTGTGTACAGCCAACAGGCTGTTTCGGTCTGGGGCACCGGACTGTCCGGTGGTGCACCGGACAGTGTCCGGTGCGCCAGGCTACCTCGACCTGAAGACGCCGCTCTCGGGAATTTGCCGACGGCGTACGGCTAAAAATCACCGGACTGTCCGGTGTGCACCGGACTGTCCGGTGAGCCAACGGTCGGCCGCGGAATCTGCGCGCGACACGTGGTCTGGCCAACGGTCGGAAGGAGGCACCGGACTGTCCGGTGTGCACCGGACTGTCCGGTGCGCCAGATCTGCAACGGTCGGCTGCGCCTGTTAAGGAAAGAAATCGGGCACCGGACAGTGTCCGGTGTGCACCGGACTGTCCGGTGCGCCCGACGACAGAAGGCAAGGATGGCCTTCCAGATTTGTTCTCAACGGCTCCTAGCTGCCTTGGGGCTATAAAAGGGACCCCTAGGCGCATGGAGGAGTAAACCAAGCATTCCTTGAGCACTCTTGATCACTCACACATCAATCTTGCACACTTGTTCGACATTCTAGTGATTTGAGCTCCGGTCTAGTGTGCTAGTCTCTTGAGCTCAAGTCTGGGTCTTGTGTGTGCGTATTCGCTGTGATCTTTGTGTCGTGTGTGAGTTGCTAATCCCTCCCTTGCTTTGTGATTCTCTGTGAACATCTTTTGTAAGGGCGAGAGGCTCCAAGTTGTGGAGATTCCTCGCAAACGGGATTGAGAAAAGAAAAGCAAGAACACCGTGGTATTCAAGTTGATCATTGGATCACTTGAGAGGAGTTGAGTGCAACTCTCGTCCGTTGGGACGCCACAACGTGGAGTAGGCAAGTTTTGTACTTGGCCGAACCACGGGATAACCACCGTGTCATCTCTGTGATTGATTTCTTGTGGTTATTGTGTTTTGACTCCTCTCTAGCCACTTGGCCATAATTGTGCTAACACTTAACAAGTTTTTGTGGCTTAAGTTTTGAAGTTTTACAGGATCACCTATTCACCCCCCCCTCTAGGTACTCTCACCTACAATATCTCCACCAAGGAGAGCTACCCCTCGACCGAGCCGAGGCTCGGCGGGTAGCGCGACGCGCCAAGTCGTTCGTCTTGCTGGGCGATGAGAAGGAGCTCTACCACCGCAGCCCCTCGGGCATCCTCCAGCGACGCATCTCCATCGCCGAAGGTCAGGAACTCCTGCAAGAGATACACTCGGGGGCTTGCGGCCATCACGCAGCGCCTCAAGCCCTTGTCGGGAATGCTTTCCGGCAAGGCTTCTACTGGCCAACGGCGGTGGCTGACGCCACTAGAATTGTCCGCACCTGCGAAGGGTGCCAATTCTATGCGAAGCAGACCCACCTGCCCGCTCAGGCTCTTCAGACGATACCCATCACCTGGCCCTTTGCTGTGTGGGGTCTGGACCTCGTCGGCCCCTTGTAGAAGGCGCCCGGGGGCTACACGCACCTGCTGGTCGCCATCGACAAATTCTCCAAGTGGGTCGAGGTCCGACCTCTGAACAGCATCAGGTCCGAGCAGGCGGTGACGTTCTTCACCAACATCATCCAACGCTTCAGGGTCCCAAACTCCATCATCACCGACAACGGTACCCAGTTCACCGGCAAAAAATTCTTGGACTTCTGCGAGGATCACCACATCCGGGTGGACTGGGCCGCCGTGGCTCATCCCATGTCGAATGGGCAAGTAGAGCGTGCCAACGACATGATTCTACAAGGGCTCAAGCCTCGGATTTACAACGACCTCAACAAGTTCGGCAAGCGATGGATGAAGGAACTCCCCTCGGTGGTCTGCAGCCTGAGGACAACGCCGAGCCGAGCCACGGGTTTCACGCCGTTCTTCCTGGTCTACGGGGCCGAGGCCGTCTTGCCCACTGACCTGGAATACGGCTCCCCGAGGACGAGGGCCTACAGCGATCAAAGCAACCAAGTTACCCGAGGACGAGGGCCTACAGACGATACCCATCACCTTCCGCGAGAAGCAACTCTCGCTCGCACAAACATCCCTGTTACCGACAAAAAAGTCCAGATACTCGAAACAAGAGGAAAGGAGGCGCAGCTTTACAACGCAGCGAGGGTGTGTGTTCTGGCCTCGGCGGCCGCAGAAGGCACACGCTACAAGACAATCTGATCCTGCAGGCTCGGGCCTTTACGCTGGAAGGGGGCAACAGCACCCTCGGCATCGACGACAACTTTGGCGAGGTTCGACCTAGCCACGGACGGCGACGCGGTCCAAAGACCTCCACTCCGAAGGACGACGTCATCGCCACGCCCGGGCCATCGCCGCCAGGGTCTTCTCCGGGAATCCGGCCCGAGCAGGCGGCTCGGCCGATCACCTCTGGGGCCTCGGCCAACCATCTTCCAAGGGCGCCAGCCCGACCCGAGGCCTCGGCTGGTCAACTCCGGCGTCGGACCCGCTAACGGACAACCCGACTAGGCTCCGGCCAACCAGGTTTTCATTTTCGAGCCAACTCCGCCTCTGTTCATGCTGATATCGCTACCCCTGGCCTCGGCTCGTCGAAGAGCGGCCAAGGGGTCCCTTTAACTAAGCTAGAGGAGCCTCAGACAACAAGGCCGACCGAGCCGAGGGACTCCTACGCCTCCGGGATACGGATACCTCACTCGTCACCTTGACACGGGGCGACTCATGCTTGGTGAAGCGGTTCAGATAATCAACAGGCGAGTCTTAGTGCTCGAAAATGAGGAAAAACACGGCTCCGTGCCAAAATTACATACATGCTCGAAAATGCGGAACCAATACCGCGACTCGAGGCGACCCAGCGCACGACCCAGCAGCGCCAGCCTGACGCGGCGGTCAATGCGGCCAAAAGTGGGCCGGCAGTAATGACGGTGGCAGGCGGGCGGGAGCAGCGGTCACGTCGTCAGCCAAGCTCACGTCCCATCCGGGGGCAGCAAGAGAACCCCCTCTCACGGCGTGAAGACAACGCGCCCGTGATCCGTTCCTCGAACGGCTCGCGCACGCGCAACGGCCGCCTCGCCAACCGCTCGCCCCGTCGCATTAACTCCGCGGCAAGACAGGCGACGCTTCCGGCAGGAGCAGTGGGCGACGCTTCGCCTTCGCCGTAATAACCGCGCCAAAAAAAGGTACGCCGCGTCGTTCGATTTCATATCCTTTTCCTTTTCTCCTTTTTCTCTATCTCTTGCAACAGGGACCGGGAAAGGGGGATACCCCGAAAAGGATCCTTCCCCGTGAAGGAACCAGGCTCCGAGCCTCCTTACTGATCAGAGGTTCGAAGGCTGGCCTCCCGAAGGGTTTCAACAGCCGCCTCAGATCGCGTGGGCCCTACACCCCCTGCTGGTCAGAGGTTCGAAGGCCGGCCCCCCGAAGGGTTCCACGGCCGCCTCAGGCTACTCGGGCTCCGCGCCCATTACTGATCAGGGGTTCGAAGGCTGGCCCCCGAAGGGTTCACAGCCGCCTCAGACGCCGAGCGAGGGATGACCAGGGGTACGTTCGATACATAACCAAGGCTCGGGCTGTGCTCCCGAGGTACCCTAGGACATTTCCGAGACCAGCGGGAGCGATCTTGTAACGGAATCCCATCAGAGGGAGGCATCGAGCCCTCGGACCCCGTCGCCAGGGGACCGGGTCCGGCAGATCACCCGCAGGTACTTTTGGGCGTGCCTCTGGGCCCCTAGCCGACCCCTAACGAACGGGGCACGGACGTCCACTCGGATTACCCGCTTGCAGCTCACCGGAGACACCATGTTCGGCGCCCATCGAGGGCAACATGGCGCTTTCCCCCCTCCTCCTTGCGGAAAGGCGACGCAGGGGCGTATGTAAAAAAGCCGAGTCTGTCCCTGATCGCCCTCTCGCCATGTGCGGAGGCTCGGGGGCTGCTCTCGCAAACCCGGCTCCGGCCGAACCGTTGACAGCGTCAACATACCAGCCCGAGAACATGGGCCCCGACCGTACACCCGGGCTACGGCCAGTTCGCATGAGGGAACAACCAGACCGGCCGAAGCGTTACGCGAGGCATTAAGACCTCGGAGGAGTGAAACCACTCCTCCGAGGCCTCGGGGGCTACACCCGGCGGGTGCGCTCGCGCGCACCCACCGGAACAAAATGCAACCGAGAAAGGCTGGTCCCCTTGCAAAAAAGTGCGACGAAAGCCTCCAAGCGAGTGCTAACACTCCCTTCGAGGCTCGGGGGCTACTGTCGGGGACCATAATTAGGGGTACCCTCAAGACTCCTAATTCTCAGCTGGTAACCCCCATCAGCATAAAGCTGCAAAGGCCTGATGGGTGCGATTAAGTCAGGGATCAGTCCATTCGAGCGACTTGATCATGCCTCGCCCGAGCCTAGCCTCGGACAAGGGCAGCCGACCCCGGAGGATTTCCGTCTCGCCCGAGGCCCCCCTCCAACGGCGGACACATCTCCGGCTCGCCCGAGGCCCTGCCTTCGCTAAGAAGCAACCCTGACTAAATCGCCGCACCGACCGACCGAATCGCAGGAGCATTTAACGCAAAGGTGGCCTGACACCTTTATCCTGACGCACGCCCCCCGGCAGAGCCGAAGTGACCGTCGTCACTTCGCCGCTCCACTGACCGTCCTGACAAAAGGACAGCGCCGCCTGCGCCACTCCGACTGCAGTGCCACTTGACAGAGTGAGACTGACAGGCAGCCAGGCCCTGCCAAAGGCACCATAGGAATCTCCGCTCCGCCCGACCCTGGGCTCGGACTCGGGCTAAGTCCCGGAAGACGGCGAACTCCGCTCCGCCCGACCCCAGGGCTCAGACTCGGGCTAGGTCCCGGAAGACGGCGAACTCCGCTCCGCCCGACCCAGGGCTCGGACTCGGGCTAAGTCCCGGAAGACGGCGAAATCCGCTCCGCCCGACCCCAGGGCTCGGACTCGGGCTCAGCCCCAGAAGACGACGAACTCCGCTCCGCCCGACCCCAGGGCTCGGACTCGGGCTAAGTCCCGGAAGACGGCGAACTCCGCTCCGCCCGACCCCAGGGCTCGGACTCCGCCCTGGCCTCTACCGAACGACCTCCGCCTCGCCCGACCCAGGGGCTCGGGCTCGGCGTCGGCCATGGAAGACAGACTCGACCTCGGCTTCGGAGGAGCCTCCACGTCGCCCAACCTAGGGTGCAGGCCAGCCACGTCAACAGGAAGCGCCATCATCACCCTACCCCGAGCTGACTCGGGCCGCAGAGAACAAGACCGGTGTCCCATCTGGCTAGCTCCGCCAGATAGGCAATGATGGCGCCCCGCATGCTCTGTGACGACGGCGGCTCTCAGCTCTCTTACGGAAGCAGGAGGACGTCAGCAAGGACTCAACCGCTCCGACAGCTGTCCCTCCGCCAGGCTCCGTCGCTCCTCCGACGGCCACGACATCACACCAGCTGGGTGCCAAGATCTCTCCGGCTACCACATCGGCATGTACTTAGGGTGCTAGCTCTCCCCCGCTAGACACGTAGCACTCTGCTACACCCCCATTGTACACCTGGATCCTCTCCTTACGCCTATAAAAGGAAGGACCAGGGCCCTCTTAGAGAGGGTTGGTCGCGCGGGGACGAGGACGAGACAGGCGCTCGCGTGAGGCCGCTCGCTCCCTCTCCTGCGTGGACGCTTGTAACCCCCTACTGCAAGCGCACCCGACCTGGGCGCGGGACGAACACGAAGGCCGCGGGATTTCCACCTCTCTCACGCCCATCTCCGGCCACCTCACTTCCCCCCTTCGCGCTCGCCCACGCGCTCGACCCATCTGGGCTGGGGCACGCGGCGACACTCACTCGTCGGCTTAGGGACCCCCCGGTCTCAAAACGCCGACACTATTGCTAGCCTTAAAATTGAAAATGAGAAATTGCTTGCTAAGGCTAAAGACTTTGATATTTGCAATGCTACTATTTCCGACCTTAGAACTAAGAATGATAGGTTGCATGCTAAGGTTGTAGAATTAAAATCTTGCAAGCCCTCTACATATATTGTTGAGCATGTATCTATTTGTACTAGATGTAGAGATGTTGATATTAATGCTATTCATGATCACATGTCTTTAATTAAACAACAAAATGATCATATAGCAAAATTAGATGCTAAAATTGCCGAGCATAACTTAGAGAATGAAAAATTTAAATTTGCTAGAAGTATGCTCTATAATGGGAGACGCCCTGGCATCAAGAATGGCATTGGCTTCCAAAGGGGAGACAATGTCAAACTTAGTGCCCCTCCTAAAAGATTGTCTAACTTTGTTAAGGGCAAGGCTCCCATGCCTCAGGATAACGAGGGTTACATTTTATATCCTGCCGGTTATCCCGAGGATAAAATTAGGAGAATTCACTCTAGGAAGTCTCACTCTGGCCCTAATCATGCTTTTATGTATAAGGGTGAGACATCTAGCTCTAGGCAACCAACCCGTGCTAAGTTGCCTAAGAAGAAAACTCCTAATGCATCAAATGAACATAATATTTCATTTAAAACTTTTGATGCATCTTATGTGTTGACTAACAAATCCGGCAAAGTAGTTGCCAAATATGTTGGGGGCGAGCACAAGGAGTCAAAGACTTGTGTTTGGGTACCCAAAGTTCTTGTGTCTAATGCCAAAGGACCCAAAACCATTTGGGTACCTAAAGTCAAGAACTAAACTTGTTTTGTAGGTTTATGCATCCGGGGGCTCAAGTTGGATCATCGACAGCGGGTGCACAAACCACATGACGGGGGAGAAGAAAATGTTCTCCTCCTATGAGAAAAACCAAGATCCCCAACGAGCTATTACTTTCGGGGATGGAAATCAAGGTTTGGTCAAAGGCTTGGGTAAAATAGCTATATCACCTGACCATTCTATTTCCAATGTTTTTCTTGTAGATTCATTAGATTACAATTTGCTTTCTGTATCTCAATTATGCAAAATGGGTTACAACTGTCTTTTCACTGATGTAGGTGTCACTGTCTTTAGAAGAAGTGATGATTCAATAGCATTTAAGGGTGTGTTAGAGGGTCAGCTATACTTGGTAGATTTTGATAGAGCTGAACTCGACACATGCTTAATTGCTAAGACTAACATGGGTTGGCTCTGGCACCGCCGACTAGCCCATGTTGGGATGAAGAATCTTCACAAGCTTCTAAAGGGAGAGCACATTTTAGGACTAACCAATGTTCTTTTTGAGAAAGACAGGATATGTAGCGCATGCCAAGCAGGAAAGCAAGTTGGTGCCCATCATCCACACAAGAACATCATGACGACCGACAGGCCACTTGAGCTACTCCACATGGATCTATTCGGCCCGATTGCTTACATAAGCATCGGCGGGAGTAAGTATTGTCTTGTAATAGTGGATGATTATTCTCGCTTCACTTGGGTATTCTTTTTGCAGGAAAAATCTCAAACCCAAGAGACCTTAAAGGGATTCTTGAGACGGGCTCAAAATGAGTTCGGCTTAAGGATCAAGAAAATTAGAAGCGACAACGGGACGGAGTTCAAGAACTCTCAAATCGAAGGCTTCCTTGAGGAGGAGGGCATCAAGCATGAGTTCTCTTCTCCCTACACGCCACAACAAAATGGTGTAGTGGAGAGGAAGAATAGAACTCTATTGGACATGGCAAGAACCATGCTTGATGAGTACAAGACTTCGGATCGGTTTTGGGCCGAGGCGGTCAACACCGCTTGCTTCGCCATCAACCGGTTGTATCTACACCGAATCCTCAAGAAGACATCTTATGAACTCCTAACCGGTAAAAAGCTCAATATTTCATATTTTAGAGTCTTTGGTAGCAAATGCTTTATTCTTGTTAAAAGAGGTAGAAAATCTAAATTTGCTCCTAAGACTGTAGAAGGCTTTTTACTAGGATATGATTCAAACACAAGGGCATATAGAGTCTTTAACAAGTCCACTGGACAAGTTGAAGTTTCTTGTGACGTTGTGTTTGACGAAACTAACGGCTCTCAAGTAGAGCAAGTTGATCTTGATGAGATAGGAAATGAAGAGGCTCCATGCATCGCGCTAAGGAACATGTCCATTGGGGATGTGTATCCTAAGGAATCCGAAGAGCCTCCAAATGCACAAGATCAACCTTCCTCCTCCACGCAAGCATCTCCACCAACTCAAAATGAGGATGAAGCTCAAGTTGATGAAGTGGAAGATCAAGCAAATGAGCCACCTCAAGATGATGGCAATGATCAAGGGGGAGATGCAAATGAGGAAGACAAGGAGGAAGAGGAACAAAGGCCGCCACACCCAAGAGTCCACCAAGCAATCCAACGAGATCACCCCGTCGACACCATCCTCGGCGACATTCATAAGGGGGTAACTACTAGATCTCGTGTTGCACATTTTTGTGAGCATTACTCTTTTGTTTCCTCTATTGAGCCACACAGGGTAGAGGAAGCACTACAAGATTCAGATTGGGTGGTGGCTATGCAAGAGGAGCTCAACAACTTCACTAGGAATGAGGTATGGCATTTAGTTCCACGTCCTAATCAAAATGTTGTAGGAACCAAATGGGTCTTCCGCAACAAGCAAGATGAGCATGGTGTGGTGACAAGGAACAAAGCTCGACTTGTGGCCAAAGGATACTCCCAAGTCGAAGGTTTGGATTTCGGTGAAACCTATGCACCCGTAGCTAGGCTTGAGTCAATTCGAATATTATTGGCCTATGCTACTTACCATGGCTTCAAGCTTTATCAAATGGACGTGAAAAGTGCCTTCCTCAATGGACCAATCAAGGAAGAGGTCTATGTTGAGCAACCTCCCGGCTTTGAAGACAGTGAGTATCCTAACCATGTCTATAAGCTCTCTAAGGCGCTTTATGGGCTCAAGCAAGCCCCAAGAGCATGGTATGAATGCCTTAGAGATTTTCTTATTGCTAATGGCTTCAAAGTCGGAAAGGCCGATCCTACGCTCTTTACCAAAACACTTGAAAATGATTTGTTTGTATGCCAAATTTATGTTGATGATATTATATTTGGGTCTACTAACGAATCTACATGTGATGAGTTTAGTAGGATCATGACACAAAAGTTCGAGATGTCTATGATGGGGGAGTTGAAATATTTCTTAGGATTTCAAGTGAAGCAACTCCAAGAAGGCACCTTCCTAAGCCAAACGAAGTACACTCAAGATATTCTAAGCAAGTTCGGAATGAAGGATGCCAAACCCATCAAGACACCCATGGGAACCAATGGGCATCTCGACCTCGACACGGGAGGTAAGTCCGTGGATCAAAAGGTATACCGGTCGATGATAGGTTCTTTACTCTATTTATGTGCATCTCGACCGGATATTATGCTTTCCGTATGCATGTGTGCAAGATTCCAAGCCGACCCTAAGGAAGCTCACCTTACGGCCGTAAAACGGATCTTGAGATATTTGGCTTATACTCCTAAGTTTGGGCTTTGGTATCCTAGGGGATCCACATTTGATTTAATTGGTTATTCGGATGCCGATTGGGCGGGGTGTAAAATCAATAGAAAGAGCACATCGGGGACTTGCCAGTTCTTGGGAAGATCCTTGGTGTCTTGGGCTTCAAAGAAGCAAAATTCGGTCACTCTTTCTACCGCCGAAGCCGAGTACATTGTCGCAGGCCACTGTTGCGCGCAATTGCTTTGGATGAGGCAAACCCTGCGGGACTATGTCTACAAATTAACCAAAGTCCCTTTGCTATGTGATAATGAGAGTGCAATCAAGATGGCAGATAATCCCGTCGAGCATAGCCACACTAAACACATAGCCATTCGGTATCATTTTCTTAGGGATCACCAACAAAAGGGAGATATCGAGATTTCTTACATTAATACTAAAGATCAATTAGCCGATATCTTTACCAAGCCTCTTGATGAACAAACTTTTAACAAACTTAGGCATGAGCTAAATATTCTTGATTCTAGGAACTTCTTTTGTTAAATTGCACACATAGCTCATTTATACCTTTGATCATGTCTCTTTCATATGCTATGACTAATGTGTTTTCAAGTCCATTTCAAACCAAGTCATAGAAGTATTGAAAGGGAATTGGAGTCTTCGGCAAAGACAAAGGCTTCCACTCTGTATCTCATCCTTCGCCGTCACTCCAAGCAACTCTCCATTCTTGGGGAAGAAAGCATGAGCATCAAGCAAAAGGACTCCATCTTTGGTATAATCCTCACTCATTTGTTCTTGACCAAAGAAGGAGAAAGTACTTCAAGGGCTCTAATGATTCCGTTTTTGGCGATCCATGCCAAAGGGGGAGAAAGTATGAGCCCAAAGCAAAAGGACCGCACCACCAATTTCAAAAACTTAGTTTTTCAAAGAGTATTTTCAATTGGTACCATATTATGTTCAAAAGGGGGAGAAAGAAGTATTTCAAAAATGATATATCAAAACCCTCTTGAACACTAAGAGGAGGATCTCATTTAGGGGGAGTTTTGTTTAGTCAAAGGAAAAGCATTTGAAACAGGGGGAGAAAAATTCAAATCTTGAAAATGCTATGCAAAATCTTATTCATTTACCTTTGACTAATTGCAAAAGAACTTTGAAAAGGATTTACAAAATAGTTTGCAAAAACAAAACATGTGGTGCAAACGTGGTCCAAAATGTTAAAAACGAAGAAACGATCCATGCATATCTTGTAAGTATTTACATTGGCTCAATTCCAAGCAACCTTTGCACTTACATTATGCAAACTAGTTCAATTATGCACTTCTATTTTTGCTTTGGTTTGTGTTGGCATCAATCACCAAAAAGGGGGAGATTGAAAGGGAATTAGGCTTACACCTAGTCCCTAATTAATTTTGGTGGTTGAATTGCCCAACACATATAATTGGACTAACTAGTTTGCCCAAGTGTATAGATTATACAGGTGTAAAAGGTTCACACTCAGCCAATAAAAAGATCAAGTTTTGGATTCAACAAAGGAGCAAAGAGGCAACCGAAGGCACCTCTGGTCTGGGGGCACCGGACTGTCTGGTGTACACCGGACAGTGTCCGGTGCACCAGAGGACTCAAACTCAAACTTGCCACCTTCGGGAATTTCCAGAGGCACTCCGCTATAATTCACCGGACTGTCCGGTGCTCCAAGGAAGAGCGGCCTCTGGAACTCGCCAGCCTCGGGAAAACGCAGCGGCTGCTCCGCTATAATTCACCGGACTGTCCGGTGTACACCGGACTGTCCGGTGAACCAGCAGAGCAACGGCTACTTCGCGCCAACGGTCACCTGCAGGCGCATTCAATGCGCGCCAGAAGCGCGCAGAAGTCAGGCACGCCCATACTGGCGCACCGGACATTGAACAGTACATGTCCGGTGTGCACCGGACGTCCAGGCGGGCCCAGAAGACAGAAGCTCCAACGGTCGAATCCCAACGGCGTTGGTGATGTGGCTGGCGCACCGGACATGTCCGGTGTGCACCGGACTGTCCGGTGCACCATACGACAGACAGCCTCCACCAACGGTCAAGTTTGGTGGTTGGGGCTATAAATACCCCAACCACCCCACCATTCATAGCATCCAAGTTTTCCACTTCTCAACCACTTACAAGAGCTAGGCATTCAATTCTAGACACACCAAAGAGATCAAATCCTCTCCAATTCCACACAAGGCTTTAGTGATTAGCGAGAGAGATTTGCCGTGTTCTTTTGAGCTCTTGCGCTTGGATTGCTTCTTTTCTTTCTCACTTGTTCTTGTGATCAAAACTCCATTGTAATCAAGGCAAGAGGCACCAATTGTGTGGTGGCCCTTGCGGGGAAGTTTTGTTCCCGGCTTTGATTTGAGAAGAGAAGCTCACTCGGTCGGAGGGACCGTTTGAGAGAGGGAAAGGGTTGAAAAAGACCCGGCCTTTATGGCCTCCTCAATGGGGAGTAGGTTTGCGAGAACCGAACCTCGGTAAAACAAATCCGTGTGTCTCACTTCTTATTTGCTTGAGATTTGTTTTCCACCCTCTCTCGCGGACTCGTTTTTACTTCTAACGCTAACCCGGCTTGTAGTTGTGTTTATATTTGTAAATTTCAGTTTCGCCCTATTCACCCCCCTCTAGGCGACTATCAAAAACCAAAACAGAAACTCACCTAAAAAACTTTCGAGACTTTAACCTTAGCTGGCTCGCTCAATGTAGTGTCCCTTGATCTTGCTATCACGTTTTGCAATATTTCAGTAGTGCTGCCCAGTCATAAGCAAATTTTAACCTTACAAATTTAAAACTAACATCATCAGATTCGTTGCTGACCAAAGAATTGTTCTAAAGAATTGTTCTAATGAAACAAAATGAGCATCATAATTTCAAATAGGAGTACACTGGAGAAAGGTGGGTGGGTGTATTTCATACCAGACAAATTACTCAGGTTCAGATTCAGTGGCAACTTATCATCCATTACATTAGATGAAGAGACCTGTTTTGCACGGAACATAGAGGTAACAACGCTATAGCCTATAGCAGACACAGAAAAACCAATAGCAACAGTTCTTGGCATGTTGTTAATTGTTTAGAGACAAACAAATACAAATTGAATATATTTTATTTTTTAGATACACACTTAGATATATGCTATGTCAAGACATGTAATAAAAACAATGTATCAAGTAATCAAGTAAAACAAAAAACGTCTCATAATTTAAAATAGGGTACTGACGATCGATACAGGTGCGCTTCCTAAAATAAATCCTCCACCCAAACCACTACTCTATGTAGCAATCTACCCATGGATTCTCTGCTTCCTTGTCGAGTTCTAGATCATGATATTTTTGACCATTGGTTTACAAAGAGAGGCTAGCCATACTGTTGCAGGTAATGAAGAAAATTTCTGGTTTCTGGTGAGGAACAATGGAGGACTGATGAACCAGAGTTGCAATTTCAGAAAAAAAACCCTCTACTTCTATAGAGCCCCTCGCAACCACTACTACTGGTGTTGTAGCTAAAATTCTCTAATATGTTTTTATTGTGATGTGTTCATCTAATATCTGTGTGATTCGAATTGAACCCTCTTAATACCAATCCATCTCTTAGGCTAGGTTGGATAGAGTAGCAATTTTCCTTGTTTGTCAATGCAAGGGATGCTACAATTATGAAGACTACAATTGTTGTGCAGGTGCATTGCATACAGCTCAGCTCGCATTAGTTACACGCCACAACACAGATCAGAATCCATACCAAACACAAAACAACCGTACAAACAACTACCCAAACCACATTGATGGAATGTTGCAATTTGTAGCCACTCTAAATTAGTGAAGTTTACCTAGTTCCTTTAAAGAATGGAAGCAGTCGTCGAAGTGACTTCCGAATTCTTCTTTCGTTTTCTCAAGGAGGCCTGAGCCCTTGTGCAAGATCTTTTCAACGACTCACTTCATATCCCCTTGAAGCTTCTCAGTCGTCATTTCAGCATCTATATATTAACTCACCGGCCAAATTAAGTTTAGGGAGCAGGAAAATGAATTAAAAGTACATCGTGCATTGGTTACTTAAGACAACAAATGTGCAAGTAATATGCAAGGCATGATCTGCAATTACATCTAAATTCATCTCTAAAACCTTCCTACAAATAGGATTGCTTCTTCTCTATGCTTTCTAGAATGTGGTATATCTGTCACATATCAGAGCCAACAGTTCTAGTTTCTTTACTTTGACCAAAATGTGTGCGGTCCAAATCAAGGCAATACTGAGGAGAGAGACAGTAACATACTGCTTTGGAATTTGTACAAATAGCATTATGAAGTAAAATGTTAAGTAATATAATGGAATGGCATACACTTTTTGAATTTGTACTACTTCCTTCAGAACTCCCGCTTCCACTCTCACTATATTAGAGATAGTGGATTCAATAATTTATCTGTTAGTATAACAAAAAAATTAAAGAAATTACCTTTGTGAAGAACCTTCATTGGAGGAAGAAGTTGAAGGCTTTGCCGGTGACTTGTTATTTTTTACTGCAACAACATCCAGACTACCTAAGCTTCCTTTTGATCTCTTGAGGGGAGCCTTCCACTTATTTTTATTTGATTTATCTGTCGATGTACCACCAGCACCTGATGTCTCACAACATAACCCAATCAAAAAGAAAATCTTATCTGCTTTGAGGAGACAGATGGCATAAACATAACTCAAACAAATAATTTCCTATGTAATAAATATAAATGACAGATAACAATTGAGATGGAAAGCTTTAGAAAGGAAACAGTGAAATAATGCATCCATTCTGCAACAATCAATAGATCAAATAAAAGGCGCCCATTAACTTACTGGAGTTTGAACTGTCCCGTTTGCATAGGATAAGGAATGTATGGGTGTTACTGATTTAACTGTCCCAGTAGGCGGGGTCGTTACTGACTTACTGTACATCTCGACCGCCCTCGCAGCGGCCTCTGCTCTCCTAGTCCGGCACGCCACCACGGCCGCGGCCGCGAGTCCCCAGTCGCGCTCCAGGCTAGCTGCGACGCGCTCCTCCGTTGAGCCAACGTGTGTGGCCCGTTCCGCGCGGCTGCGACGCGTACGGTTGCCAAAGCAGACGCGGCCCCGGCCCTGGCTGCACTTGGTGGTTAGGCGTGCCTTCTTGCCTGGGTCCTGGTGGACACACCGCCGTGCACGATTCGGTGGAGCAGCTCGAGGAGGTCCTTGAGGTAGCCAAAGTCGGCGAGGGTGCAGCGTTGAGGGCCAGCGTGCGCGGGTGCCGCACGTGGAGCCAGAGTGCGGAGGCGTAGAAGCCCTCGTGGTCGGACTTGTCGCTCCCACGCACGCTGCGAAGATAGCCTAAAAGAACTCATGTTTCTGAAAGTAGACTCCAATACCTAAACTGGCATGGAACTGCATGCTCAATTATGAATTTGTATCCATAGTAGCATTAGAAGTAGACATAATGCAATAGAAAAAGGAACTGAACAAACCTCAAGAAGTAGTAGATCAACAAACATGTTCACTTCCCTCGGTTCCTTGTGCTATTTTAGTTGAACATACAAAGAAAAAGGAAATGCAAATTTGAGCAACAAAACCTGAAAAAGCAAAATCACTGGTTACAAATATCCTGTTGAATACAAAGGCTAACCTTAATCCAAACCGGTGTTGTAAATCGCTTACTAAGAAGTTTGGAGATCTTCTGAGTCTTCATATTTATGTACTGCTCCAAGGAACACAATATTCGGTTATTGACACTGTCAGATCAACTTTAAAAAATGTACAAAGCAGAAAAAGATTAAACTATTTCAGGTTACAAGCAGTGGAGTTTCTGATTATGCTCCCATGGCACAGAAGATTCACTTCACATGCAAACTGAGACTTGGCTGCTTAGAGACTGAAATTGGTTGTGGTTTTGGAAACAAACTTCTAGAGAAAGTAATGGTATGGTACTATAGATACTATGTTTTCATGACACAAGGTACCATGCATGCATGTACTAACATTGCTTACCAAGTTAAACGTATCTAGTTATCCAAAATTCAATAAATTTATGATTCTCAAAAACCGAATGACTAAACTGTGCACACATAGCACTGTTTGCCTATTACAAGAGTGCACCCAACTTTTTGTAAAAAGAAGATCCAAAAGTGCAAAAGAAAATACTACTCTGCAAGCCTTCTTTGCTATCTTCATGTGGTTATTTAATTCCATACTGCAGTTGATGAGAAGCAAAGAAAATAAACCACCATGCGGGACAGTGAGATAAAACCTCTACAAAAAGGCCAGTAACAATGAAAAAATTCCCTAGTGTTTTCTTCTTCTGAATCGCAATATGTCTTCTTCTGAATCACAAAAAGTTGGCATGTATTTGAATCATAGTATGTCACTTCAACTCTAAATCACAGTAAAGCAAAAAAAGAATACAATAATTTAACTATGTGATCCACAAAACAAACGTTAGAACTGAACATCATGTACAAACTTTAGATTGATGTATAGTATTCAAATTTTAATTATACTACCATCTAGTAAAATGTAACTTACAGAAGGCGCAAAAAATATCTTTTTATATTGATATTTTTTCCTGTGTCTATCATGCAATCTAGTGCAGTTCATATTGGTTTTGGCATGTTAAAAGACACGGTAACCATTAAAAAGAATCTAGAAAACTGAAATTCAAAGTGCAAACATAAGGCTACTGAAAAACCAACAGTAATGATCTTTGAGTGTGTGACGATAGCTCAAATCTGGGCTTCCCTTACCATATAGGAAAATTTTGGTTAAGCAACAGAAAAAATGGTATGCTAAATGTGATTTATGCATCTCCTATTTTCTGTATTTGGATACTTAGAAATGATATTTGTTTTCAGAGAATAGATGGGTGTAATGAGTTCTCTGCGTGATTCTAAGTCAAAAACAATATGTTCATATCTGAAACAGAATAGTATAATTAACACCTAATGAACAAGCCTCATGAGCAAAACAAAAAAATGATGAACCAAAAAAGAAGTAAAACAAGTATAGTGCAGATTTCAGAAGTAAAAAAGAAGTCAAAATTATTCTAGGTTAAGATTTTAGGAGTAAAATACAAGGGCGGCTTATTTTGATTTGCAAAGAAGCAAACATGGAAGCACCTGCTGGTTTGCACTCCAGCGACAAAACAGACTTCTCAGGAGAGAGCGCTCTTTATCAGAAAGAATATACTGCGAAAGGCCCTCCCCAGTCCCCCAGTACCAGGGGTAGCACCACCAGAAAGAACATACTACGAAAGGGCGCTCTTTATCAGTTACCATGACCAGTCACCAGCAGTCCAGCATTGTGGTAAGAACACAAGAGGCCAAGAGACCGTGCCAGGCAAAGCGACGTCCGAATAACTGGTCATCATAGCAGCCCATGGCCATCACTATCAGATGGTGAAGAAAGATCTTGAGACACATTGAAGACTCCTCTAGTTATTGCAGATGCTACAAAATGGTGAGCCCCCACGAGCTTTCTATTGCAGGATACCGATGGAAAGTCATTTGTAACCTCACAAATGCCAGAGTAGTGAGCAGGTACTGGATAACTATCAGTTGATTAGCATCAAGAGCCTATTGCAGGATCTATTCCTGTGCCACTACAAACACTATTTAAAACATAGGACATGAAAAGGACAACAGTCTACATGGAGCTGATCTGTACTGTATTAGTATAGAATACCATAGTAAAAACTAATTAGATTTCATGGATTTTAAATGAAAGAGAATTCATGGTCCAATAACCAGGGAAACAATATAGGTAAGATATAAAAATAGAACCATAAAACCATACTTATAGTTTAAACAAAACCCTTGGTTAGTTCAGACGAATAGTTCAACCTACATATTCTTGCAAGAAATAAGTAGCAGCATGTCACCATACAGCCCATGCATAGCTCAGGCTGCTCTACCGCTCCAGACCATATATGTAAGCAGCAGCCTTTGCGATCTTGATTTGGCAAACCTGCACACACATGGTTTTCAAACTGTGCTAGCAAAATTCTAATACGCTGGTACTGGTAGGCTAGGTACGACCTAAAGAAGTAAACATGCTTGAGGGCTCGATAAAATTGCCATAATGTTATTCCTAAAAAGAAATTGCCAAACTTGCACAATGGTCTCCAAATTTGCACATGTTAATGGTCTCCAAATTTGCACATGTGGCCTGCCGAGTGTTCAGTCCATGTTACCATGGAGAAAGAGCAGTTTGCCAATGTAGCTAGCTGACTTCACAGGACACGGTCGTCTTTGGTGTCAAACATTATCAACAAGAAGATCCGACAATCCAGCTAACTCATGGCAACGACATTCTGAAAGACCATGTAGCTAGCTATTTTTTCATCAACAGAACAATGTTGTTACTTTTACTTCCTTTCAGCCATATTGTACAAATATACCTGAAAGACTGCAATGCAGAACTCAGTATGTTAGCTTAAACTGTATGATTAAATTATAAAGTTTATCTACAGTATGAGGTGCATTTTAATGTGACTAGATAAGACATAACTTTTCCTTGGATTTCTCTATTCCAGTAACCATACCAGCAAGTAGGCAACTGCTAACGAAGTTAGAGGAGGAACTATTTAGTTCGCAGGCAAAGAAAGACAAAACTGCCACAGACACAGCATGGTAAACTATGTACGACCTCACAAATTAGTTTGTGTTTGATCCACAATTTTCATGATATATATCACCCAATAGAAAATGCAATAGCAGATAAAACTCACCAGCAAGCAATTTTCATGCCCTTCACCACTTAACAGAAAGAATACAACAACAGATAAAACTCAGTAGCAAGCAATTTTCATGTCCTTTACCACTTATTAGAAAGAATGCAACAATAGATAAAACTCACCAACAAGCATATTAGCAGCAAGGGTATGTAATTAATGAAAGGTGTCCAAATCCCTGAAAAAATGTGACCACACATTGGTGAACTGAATAATATTTCAACAGGAGCAGTACATAAATATAAATTGCAGAATACTTAATTATGATGCCACATCAAGGAATTTAAAAAAGCAAGAACTAATAAGGATAATACACTATACACATCATCCAACCTTACATAACTAATAAGGATAATCTCTGCAGAAATCCAAACCATGACCACAAAGGCTGAAGCAGAGAAACGATCTAAATCCAAACCATGGCCACGACTAATCTCACTACGGCCATGCTGAGATTTGGATATGTTTGTAAGGTGCTCGTGTGCTAGATGGAGAAAAGCAGCACAACCTGAACCCTGTAGCTACCCCGGAATCCGCCGCCTCCCTTCGAGACGAATCTAAGATCGGAGAGGCAAAATAGTGGAGGTTCCAGATCATGGAAGAATCATGCACCCTGAAGGCAGCTCGAGAGAGAGAAGGGAGGGAGAAGAGCTATGGATCCGGCGCGAGAGGGGGGACTGGAAGCAGCAAGATCCTGTGCCACTGACCTCTCCGCCGATGTGGTGCCTCACATCTTGGATCCTTGAGAGCTGATTACAGCTTGAAGCCACTGACGGCGGTGGCGTGCAGACCCGTGTGGATGCAGGGGGATGGAGGAGCAGTGGGTGGGGAGGCGGGAGGCGGGGCAACGATGGCTGTGGAGGGAAGAGCGAGAGGTAGGGTTGGTAGGCGAAGTGGCGCCAGAGCATCTGGTACTCGCGGGCAGAGGTGATCCCCATGGCCGACTTCACCACCACCGCCCTCCAGTCGATGCGCCGGCCATCCGCGTGATGCGCCACCTCCTGCAGCGCCGTCAGGATCGTCCCTGGATGGTACCTGCGGGGGGAGAAAGGTTGCAAGCGATGCAGTGAAGTAAAACCCTAGATGAAAGCCAGCCGCCTGGGGAGAGAATAGGAGGACGGGCTAGGGGAGGACGGGGGCACCTATGGAGGAGGAGTCAGACGTCGTCCTTAGAGAGGTGCCGCTTTCGTTCCCCTTGCACGCCGCCAGAGCCGCAGCTGCCATCTCCAACCAGGTACACGTGCCGCCCCACCTCTACGGCACGCGCGTGCGCGAACGCGGCGCCGCCGCAGCGCGTGGGCAGGGGCAGCGCGACGACCTCGAGCGAGGACGCGGAGACGGAGGCGCGCGGGTGGAGGAGCAGCTCGCGTCACGCAAGGAAAGGGGGAGCGGGGCGCACGGGCAGCCATGGATGGAAGCCGGTGCTGCTGGGGGAGCGAGGCGCAACTGCCATGGATCGGCGAGATTCTCGCGTCGCGCAAGGAAAGGGGGAGCGGGGCGATTTTCGTACCGCGTTTTGTGCGGGGATGGCGGGGCGCGGCTGTGAGCACGGGAGGGAGGCAGAACACGACGGTTGTGGATGCCGTGGGCGGGGGCTAGGGTTTCATGGAGATGGGCCTCGGACAAACAAATCGGTAGATGGGCCTCACACGGCGCATGTGTCTGTCTTCATTTGTTTGCAAGGTAAAATTAGTACCACATTGCCCACTGGTTGGTGTTGAAACCTGCTTATATGTCTTCCTGTGCACGTAGTAGTACAATTGTTATCAAACGGCGCATGTGTCTTCATGTGCGCGTGACATGTGCAGTAGTACTATTTTTTGTACAAAAATGCGTTATGGGCTAAACCAGGAGCATGCACGCAGGAGCAAGCGGGCCCTACTTGTCAGAGACCACACGGCAGAACACAAAAAGGCAGGCTACTATTGCTAACTTAATAAGTAGTAGAGATTGTATAGCTATGAGCTATTTTTAGTTAGAGACATCCAAACATCCCTAGCTAATAGTCTAACTAACTATTAGTTATACCCTCAATTCTCCATTAATTATTAGCTGGCTCAATCTAGCTAAAAATAGGTAATAGTTAGTCAACTACTCCCTCCGTCCAAAATTAAAATTCGTTTTAGATTTTAATGGATTCCTACGACATTTTATGTATGTTTTTTATATGTGTCTAGATTCATCATCATCCATTTGAATATAAACATAAAAACTAAGAGCTAAAGCAAATACTAATTTGGAATAGAGAGGGTATTTGTCGGCGTTTCGACCCCGGGGGGTCCCTGGACCGACGAGTAAATTGTCGCTGCATGTCCCAGCCCAGATGGATCGGCGCGAGACGGAACACAAAGGGGGGAGAAACAGCAAAGGGGAACCCGCGGCCTTCGTGTTGTCCTGCGCCCAGGGCGGATGTGCTTGCAGTAGGGGGCTACAAGCGTTCGCGTGGGAGAGAGAGAGCGAGAGCCTTGTGCGTCGGCCCGTTCTTCCGCGCGGCCAACCTTCTCGTACGAGAGCCCTGGACCTTCCTTTTATAGACGTAAGGAGAGGGCCCAGGTGTACAATGGGGGGTGTAGCAATGTGCTAACGTGTCTAGAAGAGAGGAGCCAGATCCCTAAGTACATGCCGTCGTGGCTGTCGGAGAGGTTTTGGCGCCCTATTCATGTGATGTCGTGGCCGTCGGAGGAGCGCTTGAGCCCTGTGGAAGTACAGCTGTCGGAGCTGTCGGATCCTTGCTGACGTCTCCTTGCTTTCGTAAGGGGCTGAGAGTCGCCGTCGTCATGGAGCACGCGGGGTGTCATCATTACTTGTTTACCAGGGCGAACCAGATGGGTCGCCGGTCTTGTTCCCCGTAGCCTGAGCTAGCTAGGAGTAGGGTAATGATGCCCCCCCTATGATGTGGTCGGTCCGAGCCCGAGGTCGGGCGAGGTAGAGGCTCCTCCGAGGTCGAGGCTGAGTCCGGGCCCGAGGGTCGGGCGAGGCGGAGACCGTCGTCCGAGGTCGAGGCTGAGTCCGAGCCCTGGGGTCGGGCGAGGCGGAGTCCGTCGTCCGTGGTCGAGGCTGAGTCCGAGCCCTGGGGTCGAGCGAGGCGGAGTCCGTCGTCCGAGGTCGAGGCTGAGTCCGAGCCCTGGGGTCGGGCGAGGCGGAGTCTGTCGCCCAAGGTCGAGGCTGAGTCCGAGCCCTGGGGTCGGGCGAGGCAGAGTCCGTCGTCCGTGGTCGAGGCTGAGTCCGAGCCCTGGGGTCGGGCGAGGCAGAGTCCGTCGTCCGTGGTCGAGGCTGAGTCCGAGCCCTGGGGTCGGGCGAGGCAGAGTCCGTCATCCGAGGTCGAGGCTGAGTCCGAGCCCTGGGGTCGGGCGAGGCGGAGTCTGTCGTCCGGCGTCGAGGTTGAGCCCGAGCTCTGGGATCGGGCGAGGCGGAGCTTCCTATGGCGCCCGAGGCTGGACTTAGCTGCTGTCAGCCTCACTCTGTCGAGTGGCACAGCAGTCGGAGCAGGGCAGGCGGCGCTGTTTTCCTGTCAGGTCGGTCAGTGGAGCGGCGAAGTGACTGCGGTCACTTCGGCCCTGTCGACTAAGGAGCGCACGTCAGGATAAGGTGTCAGTCGATCCTTGCATTAAATGCTCCTGCGATACGGTCGGTTGGCGTGGCGATCTGGCCAAGGTTGCTTCTCCGCGAAGCCTGGGCCTCGGGCGAGCCGAAGGTGCGTCCGTTGCTTGAGGGGACCCTCGGGCGAGACGTGAATCCTCCTGGGTCGGTTGCCTTTGCCTGAGGCTGGGCTCAGGCGAGGCGGGATCGTGTCCCTTGAGTGGATGGAGCCTTGACCTGAATCGCGCCCATCAGGCCTTTGCAGCTTTGTGCTGATGGGGGGTTACTGGCTGAGATTAGGAGTCTTGGGGGTACCCCTAATTATGGTCCCCGACAGTAGCCCTCGAGCCTCGAAGGGAGTGTTGGTACTCGCTTGGAGGCTTTTGTCGCACTTTTTTGCAAGGGGACCGGCCTTTCTCGGTTGCGTTTCGTTCCGGTGGGTGCGTGCGAGCGCACCCGCCGGGTGTAGCCCCCGAGGCCTCGGAGGAGTGGTTTGACTCCTTCGAGGTCTTAGCGCGTTTCGTGATGCTTCAGCCGGTCTGGTTGTTCCCTCATGCGAACTGGCCGTAGCCCGGGTGCATAGTCAGGTTCCAAGTTCTCGGGTTGGTATGTTGACGCTGTCAATGGTTTGGCCGGAGCCGGGTTTGCGAGAGCAGCCCCCGAGCCTCCGCACAGAGCGAGAGGACGGTCAAGGACTGACTCGGCTTTTTTCATACGCCCCTGCATCGCCTTTCTGCAAGGAGGAGGGGGGAAAGCGCCATGTTGCCCTCGAAGGGCGCCGAACATGGTGTCTCCAGTGAGCTGCTAACGGGTGATCCGAGTGGACGCCCGTGCCCCGTTCGATAAGGGTCGTCTAGTGGTCCAGAGGCGCGCTCCAAAAGTACCTGCAGGTGATTTGCCAGACCCGGTCTCGTTTGATAGGGTCCGAGGGCTCGATGCCTCCCTCTGATGGGATTCCGTTACAGAATCGCTCCTGCTGGTCTCGGAAATGTCCTAGGGTACCTCGGGAGCGTAGCCCGAGCCTCGGCCATGTATCGGACGTACCCAGAGTCATCCCTCGCTCTGCGTGCTCTGAGGCGGCTGTCGAACCCTTCGGGGGCCAGCCTACGAACCCCTGATCAGTAGTGGGCGCAGAGCCCGAGTGGCCTGAGGCGGCTATCGAACCCTTCCGAGGGGCCAGCCTTCGAACCTTTGACCAGTAGTGGGCGCGGAGCCCGTGGGGCCTGAGGCGGCTGTCGAACCCTTTTGAGGGGCCACCCTTCGAACCTCTGACCAGTAGTGGGCGCGGAGCCCGAGTGCTCTGAGGCGGCTGTCGACCCTTCCGAGGGGCTAGCCTTCGAACCTCTGATCAGTAGGAGGGCTCGGGGCCCGCTTCCTTCGCGGAGAAGGATCCCTTTCAGAGTATCCCCCTTTCCCGGTCCCTGTAGTAATAGAGAGAAAGAGGAAGAGGAAAAGAATACGAAATCGAACGACGTGGCGCACCTTTTTTGACGCGGTCATTAAGGCAGAGGTGAAGCATCGCCTGCTTCGCCTGCCAAAGGTGCCGCCTGTCCTGCCGCAAAGTTAATGTGACGGGACGAGTGGTTCGCGGGGCAGCTGTTGTGCGTGCGTGAGCCGTTCGAGGAACGGAACACGGGCGCGTCGTCTTCACGCCGTGGGAGAGGGCTCTCTCGCTGTCCCAGGAGGGGACGTGAGCCTGCAGACGACTTGACCGCTGCTTCCGCCCGCCTGCCACCGCCATTACTGCCGGCCCACTTTTGGTCATATCGACCATCGCGCCTTCTCCCGCGGCTGACTGACCCGTGATCGATGTGCTCGGTTGGCACTGTTGGGCCATGCGCAGGGTTGCCTCGAGTCGCGGCACCAGTTCCGCAGTCGAGAAGGCGCGGTACTGGCGCAAGTGGCGGTGCAGTTTCCCGCACGTAGCAACCGGTGCGCCGGTTACATGACGTGTGGGCCTGGGCCCATGCTGGACGCGTCGGAGTCGAAAGGGTGCGCCCCCTTGGTGCGGTTGCATGTCGCGTGCATGGCGGTCCGCCCTTTCACCCGCCGGTCTGGGCGAAGGTGGAGGAGTGCTTGTAACCTCTGGACAGTTACGCGCTCTGCGCGCGGCGGTTTGGCTTCTTCTGCCCTAGGCTAGCTTGCATGACGCGTGGGACCCATCCCCTGTGTTGTAGGGGGAAGAACTTGGAGGCGTGTTGGTGAAAACTCAGTCCGCGACGGCTGAGGACGCAAGTGGGGAGAGTCGCCTTTAAAAGGAGGGTGACCCCCCTGGATGGCAACCATGTCTTCGTACTCTCCTCATGCATCGCGCCCTTCCACCTTCCGAGCCCCCGGATGGGGAGCGCCCGCGTTGCTTTCGTCTTGTCGTCGTTGGAGGAACGCAACTTCACGGAAGTTGGTACCTTTCAGCCATCGCTCGGCTTCAAGGATTTTCATCAGGCGGCCCGGCTGCATCCCCTCGCCGGTGGTCATCCAAGACGGTGACCACCAGTTCGATGGTGGGGAGAAGCAAGCCAGGCTGCGGCCTCTGCCCCGCCCTCAGCTTCAAGGATCTTCATCATCCTTGCTGGGGCGGAGGGCGAGCTGAGCCGGAGCTCTACCTCCCGCACGGGTCCGTGGGTCACCCTCTCCTTCAGCATTCAGGGGAGAGGGCGCTCACCGGCCTAGCGGAAGGGGCGGACTTCGACAACGCGGGGCTGGTCGGCCGCGAGCGTCGTCAGCTTCAGCGTGTTGGGCTCGCTGGCTCAGCTGGCTCTGGCGCAGCTTTCGGTGCCACATTCCCCCGCTGGGCGGAGCGCAGCTATCTGCCCGTCGTACGGGCGGCTGTCGCGCTGTGCGCACTGGGGGACCGCCTAAGACGTCGCGCGCTGCTAAGGCGGCGTTCGTGTTCTTGGGCTGTCCTGCCTTTGCTCTGGTACGACGCCCCTGCGCGGAGGTCGGTGTTCGCTCGTCCGGGAGGACCCGAGTAGGGATCTGCCGGTGGGCAGACGACTGTCGTCGTCGATGCTAAGGTGGTGGCGGCTGAAGAAGTCCTCATCGCCGACGAGATCACCGCCACCATCTGCGCTCCGGGCCTCCGGCTCTTTGGCTTTGATAGCTTGTCCTCGCCCCTCGAGTGGGGACGTGGGCGATGGGCTCGTCGCAGCAGCGTCCGCCCTGAGGTCATCACTGCTGCTGTTTGGCCACCCGGAGCGGAGGTCGTTGTCGCTGCTGCCGGAGCGGGCGTCGGCGAGCCACCTGGGGTTTTGTCGCCCCGTAGGCCCTCCAATATGGGGGGTTGTTCGTACCCGCGGGGGCAGAACCAGAGTTCCGTTTGTAATGGCACCTTGAGTGCCGGTGTCTGTTCATTGCGGCTGTCGGGGCCTGAACATGTGTATTTTGGCGTAAAGCCGTGTTTTTTCCTCATTTCGAGCACTAGGACTCGCCTGTCGGCTAGCTGAACCGCTTAACCAAGCATGAGTTGCCTCGTGCGGAAGGTGACGAGTGAGGTATCCATATCTCGGAGGCGTAGGAGTCCCTCGGCTCGGTCGGCCTTGTCGCCCGAGGCTTCTCTTGCTTAGTTAAAGAAACCCTCAGCTGCTCTGCGATGAGCCAGAGCTGGAGGCAGCGGTGTCAGCATGGACAGAGGCAAAGTTGGCTCGAAAAGAATCTTCGTCGGCCGGAGCCTGGTCGGGCCGTCCACTGGCGGGATCGACGCTGGAGTCGGGTTGCCGAGGCCATGAGCCGGGCTGATGTCCTCGGGGGACAGCTGGCTGAGGCTACGGAGCGGTCGGTCGAGCCGTCTGCTCGGGCCGGGTTCCCGGAGGAGGCCCTGACAGTGATGGCTCAGGCGTGGTGCCGACAGGTTCCTTTGAGGTGGAGACCCTTCGACCATGTCGTCGTCCGAGGCCGCGTCGGATTCCGCCGAAGGTGGAGTCGACACCGAGGGTGATGCTGCTCCCCCACTGATGTCTGATCCTGCAGGAATAGTTTATCTGTAGCGTGCGTATGTTTTTTGCGGCTGCCGAGGCCCAAACATATCGTCGTCGTGTTGTAAAGATGCGTTTCTTTTCCCCTTGTTTCGAGTATCAGGACTTGTTCATCAGTAGCAGAATCGTTTATCCGAGCGAGAGTTACTTTTCGCGGAAGGTGATGAGTGAGGTATTCGTATCCCGGAGGCGTGGGAGTCCCTCAGCTCGGTTGGCCTTGCCGCTTACGTGTACTCTTACTCGTCCGTTGGATTCTGTTATCGATATAGTCGAGAAGGCACGAAAAATCGTTTCGACAGAAAAGTTTTCGAGCATTAAGACTCGTTCGATCAGCGGAATCGCTTATCCGAGCGTGAGTTACTTATCGCAGAAGGTGACGAGTGAGGTATCCATATCCCGGAGGCGTAGGAGTCCCTCGGCTCGGTCGGCCTTGCCTGCTTACGTGTACTTCGTTGTTTTCAGGATCCCACTTTCGAAGTAGTCGAGAAGCACGAAAGATGTTCTGGCGGAAAGACTTTTTTCGAGGAAAATTTTGACGCAGAGGGGGTGCCCCCTTCTAGCCCCCGAGGGAGGGTCGGGTTTTGCCGAGGCAAGGCTAACCCTTCCTTGACGGTTAGACTTTACTCACGTATGTACACGAGGTATGTGAACGACTTGAAAACATCTTAAGGGTAGAAGCGACGTAGCTGTCGGATGTTCCAAGCGTTGCTGTAGACCTCGCCTTGACTGTTGGCCAGCTTGTATGTTCCGGGCTTCAAAATCTTGGCAATGATGAATGGCCCTTCCCAGGGAGGCGTGAGCTTGTGACGCCCTTGGGCGTCTTGTCGTAGCCGAAGCACCAAGTCACCCACCTGGAGGTCTCGGGACCGAACCCCTCGGGTGTGGTAGCACCGCAGGGACTGCTGATACCACGCCGAGTGTAGTAAGGCCACGTCCCGAGCCTCTTCCGGCTGGTACAGTGAGTCTTCTCCGTTGGTCCGGTTGCTTCGGTCGTCGTACGCCCTCGTCCTCGAGGATCCGTATTCCAAGTCCGTGGGCAAGATAGCCTCGGCCCCATAGACTAGAAAGAACGGCGTGAAGCCCGTGGCTCGGCTCGGCGTTGTCCTCAGACTCCAGACCACCGAGGGGAGTTCCTTCATCCATCGCTTGCCGAACTTGTTGAGGTCGTTGTAGATCCGCGGCTTGAGTCCTTGCAGAATCATGTCGTTGGCACGCTCTACTTGCCCATTCGTCATGGGGTGAGCTACGACGGCCTAGTCCACCCGGATGTGGTGATCCTCGCAGAAGTCCAGGAACTTTCTGCAGGTGAACTAGGTGTCGTTGCCGGTGATGATTGAGTTCGGGACCCCAAAGCGATGGATGATGTTGGTGAAGAACGTCACCGCCTGTTCGGACCTGATGCTGTTTAGGGGTCGGACCTCGATCCACTTGGAGAATTTGTCGATGGCGACCAGCAGGTGCGTGTAGCCCCCGGGTGCCTTCTGTAAGGGACCGACGAGGTCCAGACCCCACACAGCAAACGACCAGGTGATGGGTATTGTTTGCAAAGCCTGAGCGGGCAGGTGCGTCTGCCTTGCGTAGAATTGACATCCTTGGCAGGTGCGTACAATCCTAGTGGCGTCGGCCACCGCGGTTGGCCAGTAGAAACCCTGTCGGAAGGCATTTCCAACGAGGGCTCGAGGTGCTGCGTGGTGACCGCAAGCCCCCGAGTGTATTTCTTGTAATAACTCCTGACCTTCGGCGATAGATATGCATCGCTGGAGGACGCCTGAGGGGCTGTGGTGGTAGAGCTCCTTCCCGTCACCGAGCAAGACGAACGACTTGGCGCGCCGCGCCAGTCGTCGAGCTTCGGCTCTGTCGAGGGGTAGCTCTCCTCGGTGGAGATATTGCAGGTACGGGGTCTGCCAGTTTCGATTAGGCGTGACCTCATTCCGCTCTTCCTCGACGCGCAGTGCCTCACCCTCGGGGGGCCGAGGGTACCTCGGGCTGAGCCGAGGGTGCCTCGGGCTGAGCCGAGGGCGCCTTTGGCAGAGTCGAGGCCTTCTCGGGCTCGGGCATGTCGTCGGTCTTGACTGAGGGTTGATGTAGGTCTCGGGAGAATACGTCCGGGGGAACCGTTGTCCGCCCCGAGGCTATCTTAGCCAGCTCGTCCGCAGTCTCGTTGTATTGTCGGGCGATGTGGTTGAGTTCGAGCCCGAAGAACTTGTCCTCCAGGCGCCGAACCTCATCACAGTAGGCTTCCATCTTCGGGTCGCGGCAATGGGAGTTCTTCATGACTTGGTCGATGACAAGCTGCGATTCGCCACGAGCGTCGAGGCGTCGGACCCCTAGCTCGATGGCGATGCGCAACCCGTTAACCAGAGCCTCGTACTCGGCCACGTTGTTGGACGCCGGGAAATGGAGGCGCAACACGTAGTGGAGGTGCTTCCCGAGGGGTGAGATGAAGAGCAGGCCCGCGCCCGCTCCTGTTTTCATCAACGACCCGTCGAAAAACATGGTCCAGAGTTCCGGTTGGATCGGAGCTGCTGGAAGATGGGTGTCTACCCATTCAGCCACAAAGTCCGCTAAGACTTGAGATTTGATGGCCTTCCGAGGGGCGAACAAGATTGTCTCGCCCATGATCTCCACCGCCCACTTTGCGATCCTACCCGAGGCCTCTCGGCACTGGATGATCTCTCCCAGGGGGAAGGATGACACCACAGTCACCGGATGAGACTCGAAGTAGTGTCGCAGCTTTCGCCGCGTCAGAATTACCGCGTACAGTAGCTTCTGGATTTGCGGGTAGCGGATTTTGGTCTCGGACAGTACTTCACTGATGAAGTAGACCGGCATCTGGACGGGCAATGTGTGCCCCTCTTCTCGTCTCTCGACCACGATCGCGGCGCTGACCACCTGAGTGGTAGCGGCGAGTAGATCAAGAGGGCTTCTCCGGCAGCGGGGGGCACCAAGATGGGCGCGCTTGTGAGGAGCACCTTTAGGTTCCCGAGGGCTTCCTCGGTCTCGGGGGTCCAAGTGAAGCGCTCGGTCTTCCTTAAGAGGCGGTACAGAGGTAGGCCTCTTTCACCGAGGCGTGAGATGAAACGGCTCAGAGCCGCAAGGCATCCCATGACCCTCTGTACTCCTTTCAAGTCCTTGATGGGGCCCATGTTGGTGATGGTCGCGATTTTCTCCGGGTTGGCCTCGATGCCCCGCTCGGAGACGATGAACCCCAGGAGCATGCCTCGGGGGACTCCGAAGACACACTTCTCAGGATTGAGTTTTACGCCTTTCGCCTTGAGACACTTGAATGTCGTTTCAAGGTCGGAGAGGAGGTCGGATGCTTTCCTCGTCTTGACTACGATGTCATCGACGTAAGCCTCGACCGTTCGACCAATGTGTTCTCCGAACACGTGGTTCATGCACCTTTGGTATGTCGCACCCGCATTCCTCAAACTGAATGACATAGTAACGTAGCAGTACATGCCAAAGGGCGTGATGAAAGAAGTCGCGAGCTGGTCGGACTCTTTCATCCTGATTTGGTGATACCCTGAGTAGGCATCGAGGAAAGACAGGGTTTCACACCCAGCAGTGGAATCCACGATTTGATCGATGCGAGGTAGAGGGTAGGGAACCTTCGGACATGCTTTGTTTAGACCAGTATAGTCTACACACATCCGCCATTTCCCTCCTTTCTTTCTCACAAGCACATGGTTGGCAAGCCATTCGGGATGGAATACCTCTTTGATGAACCCTGCATCCATCAGCTTGTGGATCTCCTCGCCTATGGCTCTGCGCTTTTCTTCGTCGAATCGGCGCAGAGGCTGCTTCACGGGTCGGGCTCCAGCTCGGATATCCAGCGAGTGCTCAGCGACATCCCTCGGTATGCCAGGCATGTCCGAGGGACTCCACGCAAAAACTTCAGCGTTCGCGTGGAGCAAGTCGACGAGCACTGCTTCCTATTTGGGGTCGAGCTCGGAGCCGATCCGGATCTGCTTGGAGGCGTCGTTGCTGGGGTCGAGAGGGACGGACTTAACCGTCTCAGCTGGCTCAAAGTTGCCGGCGTGGCGCTTCGCATCTGGCGCCTCCTTGGAGAGGCTCTTCAGGTCGGCGATGAGGGCCTTGGCATACTCCACGCACTCCACGTCGCATTCGTACGCGTGTCGGTACGTGGAGCCGACGGTGATGACCCCATTGGGGCCCGGCATCTTTAGCTTGAGGTAGGTGTAGTTGGGGACGACCATGAACTTGGCATAACATGGTCTCCCCAGTACCGCGTGGTAGGTTCCTCGGAACCCGACCACCTCGAACGTGAGGGTTTCCTTTCGGAAGTTGGAGGGAGTCCCGAAGCAGACGGGCAGATCGATTTGTCCGAGGGGTTGGACACGTTTCCCGGGGATGATCCCGTGAAAGGGCGTCGCGCCGGCCCAGATCGAGGACAGATCGATCTGCAGGAGCCCGAGGGTCTCGGCGTAGATGATGTTGAGGCTGCTGCCTCCGTCCATGAGGACCTTGGTAAGCCTGATGTTGCTGATGACGGGATCGACAACGAGCGGGTACTTTCCTGGGCTCGGCACGCGGTCGGGGTGGTTGCCCTGGTCGAAGGTGATGGGCTTGTCGGACCAGTCTAGGTAGACTGGCGCCGCCACCTTTACCGAGCAGACCTCCCGGCGCTCTTGCTTGCGGTGCCGAGCCGAGGCGTTCGCCACATGCCCACCGTAGATCATGAAGCAGTCGTGGACCTCAGCGAACTCATCTGCCTTGTGATCCTCCTTCTTGTCGTTGTTGTGGGCTCTGCCACCCTCCGCTGGTGGCCCGGCCTTGTGGAAGTAGCACCGAAGCATGACGCATTCCTCAAGGGTGTGCTTGACGGGACCCTGATGATAGGGGCACGACTCCTTGAGCATCTTGTCGAACAGGTTGGCGCCTCCGAGAGGCTTCCGAGGGTTCCTATGCTCGGCGGCGGCGACAAGGTCCGCGTCGGTGGCGTCGCGTTTCGCTTGCGACTTCTTCTTGCCCTTCTTCCTCGCGCCGCGCTGAGCGGACGCCTCGGGGACGTCTTCCGGCTGGCGCCCCTGAGGCTGCTTGTCCTTCCGGAAGATGGCCTCGACCGCCTCCTGACCAGAGGCGAACTTGGTGGCGATGTCCATCAGCTCGCTCGCCCTGGTGGGAGTCTTGCGACCCAGCTTGCTCACCAGGTCGCGGCAAGTGGTGCCGGCGAGGAAAGCGCCGATGACATCCGAGTCGGTGATGTTGGGCAGCTCGGTGCGCTGCTTCGAAAATTGCCGGATGTAGTCCCGGAGGGATTCTCCCAGCTGATGGCGGCAGCTTCGGAGATCCCAGGAGTTCCCAGGGCGCATGTATGTGCCCTGGAAGTTGTCGGCGAAAGCTTTGACCAGGTCGTCCCAGTTGGAGATCTGCGCAGGAGGCAGATGCTCCAGCCAGGCTCGGGCGGCGTCGGAGAGGAACAGGGGAAGGTTGTGGATGATGAGGTTTTCATCGTCCGTCCCACCCAGCTGGCAGGCCAGTCGGTAGTCCGCGAGCCACAGCTCCGGCTTTGACTCCCCCCGAGTACTTGGTGATGGTAGTCGGGGTTCAGAACCGGGTCGAGAACTGCGCCCGTCGTATGGCCTGGCTGAAAGCTTGCAGACCGGGTGGTTCAGGTGAGGGGCTCCGATCTTCCCCGCTTTCGTAGCGTCCCCCACGCCTGGGGTGGTAGTCTCGGTGCACCTTCTCGTCGAGGTGGGCTCAACGGTCGCGACGGTGGTGCTCGTTGCCGAGGTGACCCGGGGCCGTAGGCGCTGAGTTCCGTGTTCGCCCGGTGTGGACCGAGGCTTCTCGCATGAATCGGGAAGTCGCGGTGCGATGCTCCGGGGGGTACCCCTGCCTTCGGGAGGCAGAGCTCTCGACCCATCGGACTGCGGCATCTTCCAGGAGATTCTTGAGCTCTCCCTGGATACGCCGCCCCTCGGTGGTGGGTGGTTCCGTCATCGCTCGGAGTAGTATCATTGCTGCAGCCAGGTTCTGGCCGACCCCACTAGAAGCCGGGGGCAGCCTCGCCCTGACATCGTCGGCGATGCGGTGCTGGACGTCCTGGGCCAGATGACGCGCTTCTCCGGCCGGTGCTCGGCCTTCCCACTCCTGTCCGATATTTTGCCGAAGCTCCACAAGTTGTCCTGCTTCCTCATCGAGTCTGGCCTGTACCTCGCGTATTTGCTCGAGCTATGCGTCCTGACCCCCCGCAGGGACTGGGACCACAGCTAGCTCCCGAAGGATGTCAACGCGAGGCGCAGGCCTAGAGGGATCACCGTCCTCCAGCATACCAAGACGGTTGCCTTCGTCGAGACCCCCTAGATCGATGTGGAAGCATTCGCGACTTGGGCCACAGTCCTCGTCGCCGAGGCTGTGGCTGCTATTGGAGCAATCGGAGAGGCAGTAGTCACATGCGGTCATGAAGTCCCACATGGCACTGGGGTAATCGAACCCGGAGAAATCCCAACCAGAGTCGGGCTCGTCATCTTCCTTGGAACCCGGGGGCCCGTAGGTCGAGACGGCCGTCAGTCGGTCCCAGGTTGACCGCATATGATACCCCAGAGGGTTTGGATATGCCTTTATGAAAGCGTCCACCGATGCGGGGTCGCTTGGTGGGTCGCAGGTGGATCTAAAAGGCATGGGATGGGAAACGGACGGTACCTCTTGATCGACGGGTGGTGACGAAGTCGCGTCAGGGACGGACTGCACCGTTATCTCAGGTACGAGGCTAACGCCCAGCAAGTCCTTCGCGAGCGTGCTGGCATCGTCTGTCTGCTTGGGGTTGGCGTGTTGCGGGGAAACGACGCTCGTCTTCATCTCAGACGCGAGGTCAACGCCCGACGTGTCCCCCGTTGGGGCGCCGGCGCCGTCGAATCGCTCGACAGCCGACGAGGTGCCGCCTCCTGCTTGGCCATGCCTGCCCCGCCTCCTTCTCCGTCGGCGGGGAAAGTGACGGGACAGACCCGGATGTTGCTCTTCCGTCACGTGGGGAAGACGTCGTCGATTCCGCCGCCGGTGGGCGGGCTGACGGCCGCCATTGTCGTTGTCGCGCGGCGGAGGAAGGAGTATCATGGCGTAGCTGCCGTCGAGGGACATGAACTCAAGACTCCCGAAACGAAGCATTGTCCCGGGTTGGAGAGGTTGCTGGAGACTACCCATCTAGAGCTTGATGGGAAGCTGTTCGTCAACACGCAGCAGGCCCCTACCTAGCGCGCCAACTGTCGGCGTTTCGACCCCGGGGGGTCCCTGGACCGACGAGTAAATTGTCGCTACATGTCCCAGCCCAGATGGGTCGGCGCGAGACGGAACACAAAGGGGGAGAAACAGCAAAGGGGAACCCACGGCCTTCGTGTTGTCCTGCGCCCAGGGCGGATGCGCTTGCAGTAGGGGGTTACAAGCGTTCACGTGGGAGAGAGAGAGAGAGCGAGAGCCTTGTGCGTCGGTCCGTTCTCCCGCGCGGCCAACCTTCTCGTACGAGAGCCCTGGACCTTCCTTTTATAGACGTAAGGAGAGGGCCCAGGTGTACAATGGGGGGTGTAGCAATGTGCTAACGTGTCTAGAAGAGAGGAGCCAGAGCCCTAAGTACATGCCGTCGTGGCTGTCGGAGAGGTTTTGGCGCCCTATTCATGTGATGTCGTGGCCGTCGGAGGAGCGCTTGAGCCCTATGGAAGTATAGCTGTCGGATCCTTGATGACGTCTCCTTGCTTCCGTAAGGGGCTTAGAGCCGCCGTCGTCATGGAGCACGCGGGGTGTCATCATTACTTGTTTACCGGGGCGAACCAGATGGGTCGCCGGTCTTGTTCCCCATAGCCTGAGCTAGCTAGGAGTAGGGTAATGATGGCCCCCCTGTGACGTGGTCGGTCCGAGCCCGAGGTCGGGCGAGGCGGAGGCTCCTCCGAGGTCGAGGCTGAGTTCGGGCCCGGGGGTCGGGCGAGGCGGAGACCGTCGTCCGAGGTCGAGGCTGAGTTCGAGCCCTAGGGTCGGGCGAGGCAGAGTCCGTCGTCCGTGGTCAAGGCTAAGTCCGAGCCCTAGGGTCGGGCGAGGCGGAGTCCGTCGTCTGAGGTTGAGGCTGAGTCCGAGCCCTGGGGTCGGGCGAGGCGGAGTCCGTTGTCCGAGGTCGAGGTTGAGTCCGAGCCCTGGTGTCGGGCGAGGTGGAGTCCATCGTCCGTGGTCGAGGCTGAGTTCGAGCCCTGGGGTCGAGCGAGGCGGAGTCCGTCATCCGAGGTCGAGGCTGAGTCCGAGCCCTGGGGTCGGGCGAGGCGGAGTCCGTCGTCCGGCGTCGAGGTTGAGCCCGAGCTCTGGGATCGGGCAAGGCGGAGCTTCCTATGGCACCCGAGGCTGGACTTAGCTATTGTCAGCCTCACTCTGTCGAGTGGCACAACAGTCGGAGCAGGGCAGACGGCGCTGTTTTCCTGTCAGGTCGGTCAGTGGAGCGGCGAAGTGACTGCGGTCACTTTGGCCCTTTCGACTGAGGAGCGCGCGTCAGGATAAGGTGTCAGTCGATCCTTGCATTAAATGCTCCTCCGATACGGTCGGTTGGCGTGGCGATCTGGCCAAGATTGCTTCTCCGCGAAGCCTGGGCCTCGGGCGAGCCGAAGGTGCGTCCGTTGCTTGAGGGGACCCTCGGGCGAGACGTGAATCCTCCTGGGTCGGCTGCCTTTGCCCGAGGCTGGGCTCGGGCGAGGCGGGATCGTGTCCCTTGAGTGGACGGAGCCTTGACCTGAATCGCGCCCATCAGGCCTTTGCAGCTTTGTGCTGATGGGGGTTACCGGCTGAGATTAGTAGTCTTGGGGGTACCCCTAATTATGGTCCCCGACAGTATTTGTTAGTCAGATAATTCCACTAGCAACTTTTTAGCTAGGTATCTACTAGATCCAGTGCATTCAATTGGAGCATTAGTATTGCTTTTGTAAGGCTATGGTCAGCAGATCACGCATATGGCCACTGTAAAGAAAATGGACCCCGACTCATTTGGCTAAGCGATTTTGGTGTTTGGTGAACAACATAACCAGTGAACAAATATCTTTGTTAGTGTTTGTGTTTATAGTTCACAGAATGTAAAGTATTGATGTACTAAGGTAATGAAGAGATCAACACTTCAAAGAAGACATTATAATGTTACATTGAAGACCTTTATATATGCTGAGAGTCCAACACACCAAAAAGTATTAGTGGGATGCAAAGCCACAAACAAAAGTGAAGATTACTGAAGATGAAACAAAGGAGTGGTTGAATTAGAAGTGTCTCATGATCTTTTATCTACTCAAATTGGCATGGCTTAAACTCTGAGACGTAGAGAATTTTATTAGATCCAAAATTTCCAAGATCATCAAAATTGGAGTTAGGAGTTAAAAGTTATGCCCACAATACGAATTTGGGATTGCCAAAAAAAAGCAGCACGGGACCGATTTGCATAAGACGTCTGGTGTGCCAAATTTACTCAAACTGACATGGCTTCAAATCTGGGTTGTAGAAAATTTTATTACCTTTTCAAAAAGTAAAAGATCATCAAAATCGAAGTTCCAGGCTAAAAGTTATGGCCAAAACACGACAAGTGTCCTATTCTGCGTAAAAGGTCCGATACGCCACTGGACCGGTCTAGTGTGAAGGTTCGGTGTGCCAATTCAGAAGCTCCAACGACTACCTCTAATAGCTTAGTACACGTGGAGGTTCGGTGCACCACAGAAAGCTACAGAAATGCTTCTAACGGTTAGTTTTGGTTGGGGCTCTATATATACTATACCATTCGACCATTTGGAGTTGTGAGAGCCCAAGCAACATACCAAGTGAAGTCATACACATTTCCGTTCCAAGAACCCAAGTGCTTAATAGAATCACTCGGTGATTAGCTTAGGTACCTTGTGAAGTGCTTACATTAGTTAGGCCGCTATTACGCATGCTCTAGGTATTAGTTCCCTTTCCTAGCAGCACCCGAGTGTGCCACAATGGAAAGCTTAGAGCTCATCCCTTCTCCAGCTATCTACGAGGCTATGAAGGTGACATACTCCAAAGTTCGCAAAAGAAAACGGGTGAAGTAGCTTCAGAGGCAGCGAAAATGAAAGAGCTAAGTTGGCAAGAGCAGCAAATGTCATGCCTGGTTGTCGGTGTGACACCTTAATATATAGTTAAAAGCATAGAAATCGAGGAGTCAAAAATCTTGCTCGATGCAAAGTGTGTCATTCATGTTTTTGACAGGAAAAATGTATTTACCAAAATTCGTTTTCAATAACGTGCTCTAGAAAGTTGTTTTTTGACCTTCGGCCTAATGCATTCTTCATATATTTCTTGGTCTGAGACTTTTATAGAAAGCGAACTAAGATTGTGAGGGACTACTATCTATGTATGCTGAAGGTCATCAAAATAACAAACAAAGTTACCTTTGGGTGTGTTTTTAGGTATAACAAAGTGATCTTCATCTCGACAACGCTAGAATGAAGGCGGCAACTTCGGTGTTGTTGCCTGAACAAAACACAAAGGGACGACCAAAGTCTGAAGCCTAGAAAGAGGGAAACGAAGGAAGATTCCACAAGCATGCATGACACATCCTCGAGAGGAAAATACAATATTGCCCTCATCTAGTTTTGTACTTCATGCAAGTAAAGAATATGATATGAATGTAATTTTATACAAATATGTACGCCATGTTGTCACTATGCCTGTTTGGCATATTTGTTGCTTGTTGGAAAATCAGCTTTATTTGAGAACCTGGTGAAAAGCAATTTTTGCTTGTTTGCTACTCCTAGTTCATTCTGAGAAGCAGATGAACTAATAAGTTTCTGCAAAAGCTATCTATTTGGCATAATTTCTACTTAAATCTATGAAGAAGTTAAAAATAAGTTGTGCCAAATAGGGCATATATCCCTACCACACTCCCTATCTTACACACTATTTCAAACTCCACTCTATAAACATTATAGTGTACAGTACAAAATGGTGTTTTACACGTATATATCCACGCTTCGATGGAGGTGGCCTCAGGATTCCTCCACTTAGGTTGCTCATGCAGGCATGCCACCAAAAGTCCAGGCACTGGAGAAGCATCACATGAAACATATGTCCTAGGGCGTGCTCCTACATTAGCTTGCATAAGCAGCAATGGCCCTAGCTACCTACCGGAGACAGGGCCGAGAGACGAGGTTGTGCTCAGGAATGGCAATGGGATAGGGGCGGGATCGTGGACTAACTATTGGGCGGAGGTCGAACAAACCTTCAACAAACCGGATGGAGACCCTGTTTTCTATCCTAATGGCCCTCACATAACCACCAGCAACAGGCCTATCAACGTAGGCATCCTTCGACCTAGCGGAACGCCGAGGAGGGACTACGTTATACGGAGGCCTCAGGATGGCCGAGCAGCCGAAGGTCGAGCTTGGCCTCGACCACAAGTGAAGTCCATGCTTGTATTAACCACAAGCAGGATCACAAGCGATGGGCTTTGACCGGGCGGGCAGCAACAAGTCATCGACAGCCGATGCCTTCGTTTCCACATCGACTAAAAGACACGCCCAAGTCAGCCGTGACCAAGGGGAGCGGTGACATGAAGGCTCTCGTGGCGAAGGCTACAAGTCGGCCCTGTACTCCCCTGGTGCACCAGGTGACATCGCCAAGAGCCCACCCGTCAAGCATAGCGTGTGGCGTGTTGTCCGCTGTACGTGGATTATTATATGTAATTGAAAGGGAAATAGGCTTACACCTTTTCCCATATAAATTTTGGTTGTTGAATTGCCCAACACAAATTAATTGGACTAACTAGTTTGCTCTAGATTATGAGTTCTACAGGTGTCAAAGGTTCAACACAAACCAATATAAAGTCCAAGAAAGGGTTCAAATAAAAAGAGCAAAAGACAACTGAAGTGTGCCCTGGTCTGGCACACCGGACAGTGTCCGGTGTGCCAGGGAACCCGACTCCGAACTTGCCACCTTCGAAAATTCTGGGAGCCGCTCCATTATAATTCACCGGACTGTCCGGTGTGCCAGCGGATTAACGGCTCCACAGCGTCAACGGTCGTCTGCAACGAACAATAAATGCGCTACAGTGCACGCCTGCGCGCGCAGAAGTCAGGACAAGCGCCAGAAGGCGTACCGGACAGTGAACAGTGATTGTCCGGTGCACCACCGGACTGTCCGGTGGCCCAGCTGTCAGAAGCTCCAACGGTTAGAACCCAACGGCCGGGTGACGTGGCTGGCGCACCGAACAGTGTCCGGTGGCGCACCGGACTCTCTGGTGCGCCATGCGACAGCAGCCTCCACCAACGGTCACTTTGGTGGTTGGGGCTATAAATTCCCCCAACCACCCAACATTCATTGCATCCAAGTTTTCAGCCTTCAAACCTCATACAAGAGCTATAGCATTCAATACAAGACACAAACAAAGAGTTCAAATCCTCTCCCAAGTCCGGAATCACTCCGACTAAATTAGTGACTAGAGAGACAGAGACATTTGTGATCATTTGAGCTCTTGCGCTTGGATTGCTTTTCTTCTTCCTCTTTTCTTGTGTTCAATTCACTTGTAATCAAAACAAGAGACACCAAGTTGTGGTGGTCCCTGTAGTGGACTTAGTGTCCCATTTGATTGAAGAGAAAGGCTCACTCGGTCTAGGTGACCGTTTGAGAGAGGGAAAGGGTTGAAAGAGACCTGGTCTTTGTGACCACCTCAACGGGGAGTAGGTTTGCAAGAACCGAACCTCGGTAAAACAAATCACTGTGTCATCCACTCTTATTTGCTTGTGATTTGTTTTCACCCTCTCTTTTCGGACTCGAATTTAATTCTAACGCTAACCCCGGCTTGTAGTGTGTGCTTAAGTTTATAATTTTTAGATTCCGCCTATTCACCCCCCTCTAGGCGACTTTCAATTGGTATCAGAGCCTGGTGCTTCATTAGAGCCTAACCGCTCGAAGTGGTGTCGAGAGAACACGCCAAGAAGGAGATGGTGACCGGCGAGAAGCCCACCACAAGCCATGGGAAGGCTCCATCCAGGGAGTCCGGTAACAAGGTGAAGGGATCCCCTTCACACGACAAGTCGCGTCGGAGCGGCGAGAAGAAAAAGAAGATGAAGAAAGTGGTCTACTACGAGACCGACTCTTCATTGCCATCCACCTCCGGCTCCGACACGCCGTCCGTCACTTCTAAGCGCCATGAGCGCAAGAAGTTTAGTAAGATTCCCCTACGCTATCCTCGCATTTCCAAGCGTACTCCTTTACTTTCCGTCCCATTAGGCAAATCACCCATGTTTGATGGTGAAGATTATAATATGTGGAGTGACAAAATGAGGCACCATCTAACCTCACTCAACACTAGTATTTGGAATGTTGTTGAGATTGGAGTACAGGTACCATCGCTGGGGGATGAAGACTATGACTCAGACGAAGTTGCCCAAATCCGGCACTTCAACTCCCAAGCCACCACTATACTCCTCGCCTCTCTAAGTCGAGAGGAGTATAATAAGGTGCAAGGGTTGAAGAGTGCCAAAGAGATTTGGGACGTGCTCAAGACCACGCACGAAGGAGACGAGGTGACCAAGATCACCAAGAGGGAAACGATTGAGGGGGGAGCTCGGTCGCTTCATGCTTCACCAAGGGGAGGAGCCACAAGCAATTTACAACCGGCTCAAGACATTGGTGAACCAAGTGCGCAACCTAGGGAGCACCAAGTGGGATGACCATGAAATGGTCAAGGTTATTCTTAGATCACTCGTTTTTCTTAACTCCACTCAAGTTCAATTAATTCGTGGTGATCCAAGATATAAACTAATGTCTCCCGAGAAAGTGATAGGAAAATTTGTGAGCTTTGAATTGATGATCAAAGGCTCCAAGAAAATCATCGAGCAAGGCGCCTCCTCCACACCCGATGTACAACCTGTTGCATTCAAGGCAACAGAGGAGAAGAAAGAAGACTCTACACCAAGTAGGGTCCCCATCGACGCCTCCAAGCTCGACAATGAGGAGATGGCGCTCATCATCAAGAGCTTTCGCCAAATCCTCAAGCAAAGGAGGGGGAAGGACTACAAGCCCCGCTCCAAGAAAGTTTGCTACAAGTGTGGTAAGCCCGGTCATTTTATTGCAAAATGTCCATTATCAAGTGATAGTGACAGGGGCGACGACAAGAAAGGAAAGAAAAGAGAAAAGAAGAGGTACTACAAGAAGAAGGGCGGCGATGCCCATGTTTGTCGGGAGTTGTCGGTGTTTTGGGTCCGACCGCACACCCGGGGTTGCCCCTCAAGGTGTTTTAGGAGTAGGACGGTGTCGCCGACTGTAGCTAAATGGTCCGTGCCTGATGCACGAGGAACAATTGACAATGTTCACAGGTTCGGGCCGCTTGGAGATGCATAATACCCTATGTCCTGGTGAGTATGCTTTGCGTATGGGTTACAAGGTTGCTCTCTAAAGTGTAGAGAGTTGAAGTGGATGGTTGAATAGTAAATGGGGTCGATCGATCTGAAGGGGTGCCCCCTAGGCCTTATATATTCGACCGTGAGGCAATACATGTGGATATGCACCTAAAAGATAGTGAACCGCTTTTGTCTATCTTCCTATGATTCTGCCGACTTATCCTCGCCTGGTTACGTCGTTTGGGGCTCCAGCGCGGGAAAGTCGGATCCTCTGTTGTGATCGCTTGCTCAACGCTGTGGGGTTGTCCGGGTTCGCGCCCACCCGGCCTTATGTCGATCTGCTTCACTAGTCATTTCTCCCAGGCCCATGAAGGAGTGACCTCACGATTTATTGGGCTCTTGGGCCTTTCGTGAGGTCTTCTATCCTTCCAGTGGACCTGGGGGATATCTGTCCCCCACAAGCCCCCGATCTTCGGGCTGATTTTAAGATAATCAGCCCAAAGATCCTAGGTCCAGCTTGCGGTCTTTGTTTATGATAAGAAATGCTTTCCAAGCAGTCTGGTAAAAATGATTTTTTACTGTCTCCTTCTGCTTTGATCACTCGTAACCTGGAGCCTTGTTTCATGCTTGTGCCTTAGAGGTCGGCATTTCATATTGCTGGACCCTGAACTTCGTTGGGTGCACCGGAGGTGCTGAAAGTTGCCTAGAGGGGGGTGAATAGGCAAGTTAAAACTTTTTCAACAAAAACTAGAAGCAAACTGGGTAAAACTGAATTGATCTTGAAATTCACCCAGTTAACTTTGGAAATGAGATGTTCTAAATGACCCACAGGGTTCAAAGTAGTAGATCTGAGAAGGGCACTTCTCAAAATCCACACATCAAAAAGATATAAACAAATCTTCCACGCAATGGTGAGAGAACGAAGAACACAAACAAACACAGTGAGCAAGAACACAAGAGACACAAGATTTATCCCGAGGTTCGGTCACACCACCAAGGTGCCCTACTTCCTCGTTGAGGCGCCCACAAAGAGCCGGGTCTCTTTCAACCCTAATCCTCCCTTTGCCGACCACAAAGGTCAAGCCCACACAATAATCTTTGCTCAAACGAGCGGGTAATACAAACTTTCTTGTGGTCTTCCACAAGATTTGGAGACTCACAAGAGACACCTAGTCGTCTAGGAGCTAGAAGCTCCAAGAGTAATGAATCCACAAAGAACTCGATGTAGTACCAAAGCTCGAATCAAGAAGAGCAAGAGAGATTTGGAGATGAAGCACAAAAACTGCAGCTCTTCAATCTCACTCAAAGATTTCTCTCCAAAGATTTGAAATGGGAGAGGCAAGAGGTGTGTGAGAGAGAGTGGGAGGTGTTTCTCAGGTTGGAAATGGAGTTTTGTGCGTGCTCTACTATGGGGAGAGAGGTAGGAGTGAGTATATATAGGTGGGGCTCCAAAACTAGTCGTTTTTTGACTTTTCTGCCCAAAAACCGGTTGAACCGGTCCCAAAACCGGTTGAACCGGTTTCTCAACAAGCTGCGCACAGCTTTTTGGCTGACACAGCAGACTGGCAGAAAAAAGTGAACAGTGCAAAAACCGGTTGAACCTGTTTTAAAACCGGTTGAACCTGTTTCCACCAGACAAAAACCGGTTGAGTGTCCGGTTGAGTGTCCGACTGAACCAGTATTTTCCAAAAAGGTGAACAGTGCAAAAACCGATTGAACCTGTTTTCCAAAAAGTAATTTTGGCCAAGATAGACTTAAAAAGGTTGTACTACATACTTTCACTAAGGATTGACAAGGGTAAAATGGAAGTTTTGGATCAAGGATTTTGAGCTTTAGTACCAACACCAACCTTCTTTATGGATCCCCCTTGATAGTACGACGATTTCTATACTCAAGTTAAATAAAATATAATTAAGTAAACTCCTTGAGTCATTGGTGTCTCAAGTGTGATTTCTCCATGGTGTTGCTTCATAAGGATCACAAACATCTTTGTCTCACCTTTTTTAAGCAAACACAAATCGAGCATGTGACTTGTGCCATTTCACCATATATGAGTTCAAATCATGGCTTCAAGTCACCTTACTGATGCATCAACATGTTCTAACTCTTCATAGCTGATTAGTTCATCGACTTAGTGCAAGTACTCTCTTCTTCAACTTAGCCATGGTACCTCGGTTTACAAGCCGTCGCTTGGCCTTCACCTTTGCTTAGTTCCTCGAAGCCCTTTCCTTGCTATCTTCACCCTATCAAGCCATTCTTGAGTCACATCCTATTGAGCATCCATTGAGAGAATCATTTCTTCAATATTGTGAACCTTTCTTGAATGTCATCTAGATATAACTGCTAATATCAATCAAGCTCTAGTTTGATTCTCATATATTCATATATGGACTAATAGTAATATGGTCAAGCCAATTCACGATTCCTCATATCTTATTCACTTTGGCTTGACCAATCCTCTTAATCACTTCAACCTCTATTATGATCATATTTATGCATAGTGATTTCTCAGGACTTGTCCATATATTCAAACCAATATAGAGACCATATTATATCCATTTGCATTGTCTCACTGGTTATTTGACCTTGTGTTGAACCTTGTTCACTGATCATTATACACTATTCAAGTATGTTCATCATACTGAATTTCCTGTTCAACACTTAGCAAACTTGTTAGACCTTTAAATGTGTTGTTATTCAAATCACCAAAACTCACAAAAGGGATGAATGCACTTTCAATCTCCCCCTTTTTGGTGATTGATGACAACACATTTAAAGCTTACATAAGATTTGATAAATAAGGTTTTGAATCCTATGATATAGTTTCCTCCCCCTAAATATGTGCATTCCTGAAAATACCAATTTTGTACTCAAATGCCAAAAGCACATATTTGGGTCAAAGAGTGAAGACAACTTATATCATACTATTCATAGGGTGCTTTGTGTCATAAAATAAATGTGATGCTCATAACATAGAATGCACTAATCAACTTTCTATATCTTATGTTTTTTCTTATGATTCCACATAAAATAAACGTGATGCTCATAACATAGAATGCACTAATCAACTTTCTATATCTTATGTTTTTCTTATGATTCCACATAAAATAAACGTGATGCTCATAACATAGAATGCACTAATCAACTTTCTACATCTTATGTTTTTTTATGATTCCACCTTTTGTTAATTATATATCCCCTTCTTAAAAGTCTTCTAACACTTAGTTACATAAGACTGAAGGTAAGCTTTAATGCAAAATTTCTCCCCCTTTGTCATAAATCTCCAAAAAGGATACAAAGAATATAAAGGGTAGAAATCATGAGTAAGCATGATGTGAACACACTATCATGAAGAGGGTCCTTAGATGGCACAAAGGTAATGGAGAAGTGTCATAAGTGATGTACCTTTGTGTTTTACCTTTTCAAAGGGGTGTTCCACACTTGTGTTGTATTTAGAGTTCATTTTGCAATCTCTTGTTGGCATAATTGTGACATAGGTCCAAGATATCAAATGAATATTGTCACACTAATTGAAAGATAAATCTTGATACCTGGAGTCTAGATGTCACCTAGCATTTTCTTATCATAACAAGAGGCATCATGAAAATTGCACAAGTATGGATTATAGAACTAGTGATCATGTATGAAAAATATCAATTGAAAAACACCAATTGATACAATTTGATAGATAAGCAGATCACTAATAGCATATTACACTAAGTTCTCCTCAAGTTTTAGTGCACACATATATATGAATTCAATTGATACCTGTTGAGAGTACTTATTTGCAACTTAAAGTACCATTGGCATAAAAGGAGTATCAATTGAACATAATCATGCAACATAAGAAACATGTGCACTATTTAATCAATTAAGTTCTAGACAGGAGAATCTATAAGCTATGCTACTTCAGATATTTGTAATCCAAAAAGATGTGATACATATTTACCAATTTTAGATGACGTTGGAGTGGCATAAACAAGAGAAACTCATTCTCTTATGAAATGTATAGAAGATACATTTATTGAAGCAAAGAATCTTTGATACCCATCAAAATTTGCAGTGGAAGTGATTGTCTTTGCTTGAAGATTCCTTTCTAATTTGAGACTACACACATAATAGACTTGAAAATGAAGTTAGTCTCAAAGATTCAAATTATAGACCATTCTCCCCCTAAATGTGTGCATACAAGTGATGAATACTTGTTTAGCTTATGCACTTGGACTTGTGAGGCCAGGGGATTAAGTTCTACAATTTGAACCTTGGTACAAATAAAGTATGAAAATATGAAATTGCACCAATTTAAGGAATTACTCATAATCAAACGGTATACTAATAGACATGATATGCAATATTTTAAGCCAAGATTCAAGTGCAACCTTATGATGTGACTTAAGATATTGCATATACATGCATACACTAACTTGTAAGAGCCTATATACACAAATGTAATACAATAGTTCATGGAGTGACACACCTTTGTTCCATGCCATATGGTCTTCATTATAATCATGAATTTCTATCTTAGCTTTTGATAGGCTTGACATTTCAAAGATAAACTTATCCTCTTTAAACGATCAAGAGAAACTCATTCTCTTCAAAGAACTACACAAATTCACTAAAAGAAAATGTTAGTCTTTAAGGACACAAGATATATAATGAGCTCCCCCTAAATGTATGCATCAAGTACTCGAATTACTTGTAACATGCACTTGATTCAATTAAGATTCTTAGAGGAGTTCACCATATATCTTGGTCAAGGCATAATATATTTGAAACAATTGAATTTATGCTAGAGAACACATATCGTTCCCCAATAGAACTAATCCATGGGTGACATGTGGTAAATATTTGATCATTTCCTTGGAACCACTCATCCTCATTTGATGTTCTCCAAGGTGTGAGACAACAAAACATGAACTTGAAGAAATCATTAGCCTCACAAGATATAGGCTAAACTCTTCCTCAATTTGTGCATGCAAGAGTACACAAAGTACACTTATGCACATCAACAATACGAGGTTAAAGGAGATGTTTGCATTATATCTTGGTTTAACATAACATGCTTTACATAGATGATGAAAATCAAACCAATTGAAAGTTTAAGAACTGAAAGTATATCAATTGAAATCCTAAAGGGTAAAACATGCTAATATGAACCTCAAACCTCATAATGAAGGATATCACATAAATATGTCACTACATCTTCATTATTTGGTTGACAAAAAGTGTAACTCCCTTCTTGAATGAATGTGCTTTCTTTTCTTTTATGATTTCATCCAACCAAGTGATCTTGAACTTTATTCATCTTTGCTTGGTTCGATCATACTTGATATGATATCAATTGAAACTCAATGATTGAAACAACCAAGACTCTTATATTTGTAGATTTTGAATTCATCTTCAAAGAACTTGGGAGAACCTTGTTGAAACACTTAGAAAAGAGAGCATTAGAAACACAAGAGCGGGTTTCACAAATGATGATCCTTATATGTGGATGGAAAATGAATCATCATTACTGAAACCCAAAAGGATAGACTAAATTCCTTTAAATTAGTGCACACATATAGTTGATGTCAAAGTTATATGCACTATTGAACATTTTATATTGCAAGGAATTTAACCTATACTATTGTACATCCCACTAAGGATAGAATACTAAAACAACTGAAGGAGAGGAAGTTTTCATACCTTGGCCTCTTATCAACTTCTTCTTACTTTAGTTGAATAGTATCCTTTAAGCTTGTGATTTATCCAATTTTAAAATAAGCACCATCTCTCAACATAGATTTTCTATGGATAAACTCAACACAAGAGATGGCATTAGTAGCACAAGCACTAGTTTCTTATTTAGCAACCCTTTATATGTGAAAGTCAAACGAGTTGCTAAAATAGAGAAACCTCATAATATGGACTAAATTTCCCTTGAGCCCTCATGCATAATATATTTTGAATGACATGGATAATATGCATGGTTGTTCAATGAAGTTTAAAGGGCTGACTTAATCCATATTATGGTGAGTGTCTAATATGGAAGAATAAAATCCAAATTAACTAGATAGAAAATATGTCACATAATTTTGAATTGTTGACCATATGATAATATACATTAATCTTCCAATTGGACCTTTATTTCATAATCAACAACTGATGTGTATCCTCAAGTGCTTCTTCTTCCTTAGTGGCTACACAAGTCACAAAAGAGATAAGATTTGAAAATAATATGCAGTTGAGATTCAGTTGTTACCACCCTTGCTACTATCTCCAAATATGATTTATACATCCATTATCAAGCACCCAACTTGATTCATTTAAGGAGTGATCCTGCAAAACAAGATTAAGCTTCGTATTTTGGTACCCAATTTGAATTGGGTCCTTTGAGATTAGTAGTAAGAGCCTTGGGTACCCACACATTCCTTATTGTGGCCTTTCTCTTTTTGTAGGCATCCACATATACTTGGCATCCATCTTACATGGTTTCAAGTCAATATTTAATCACACAAAAAAACTAGAGTTAAGAATAGGAGCATTTTCTCCTTTTCTTGATACATCGTTGTGTTGCCTTCTCGATGATGAACCTACCTTGACTTTGGGTGCACCTAGCTTATCAAGGTTAGTCGCACAAGCATTCATATCATAAAGACAAGTTATGCATGGAATTTACAACTTAGTGATCCAATACAATGTGAAACATATCGATATCAATTGAAGTAGATTTCTAAGATATCAAAATATGGGTTTCCAAAATTTAGAGAGAATGGATCACTAATTGTACCTTTTACAGTTTAAAAATCATATCCATGTTAGTGCATATGTATGTGATGAATATCAACAAAAAGATTCTTATGCACTTTTAGAATTAACGATAAGGGAATTTTAAACTGCATCAAGAGTAGCTATTTAGAAAACAAAGATTACAATCCATATGAATGAGATACAAATTTACCATTTTGGATTGTCTTAGTATAGCTTACTCAAGTGAAACTTATTCTCTATGACACAAGATATATAATGTTCTCCCACTAGATATGTGCATCAAGTATTTGAATGACTTGCCACATGCACTTTCATTTCAGTTAAGAGTCCCATGAGGAGTATATTACATATCATGGTCAAGGCATGACAAATTTGCAATGAATTAACTTATGCCTAAGAATACTTACCACCATATAGAATGTACCTTTTGTTATACCAATTTGACAGATCTTACTATCTGTGGTGGTGTCACCTTAGTATTCTTCTTTTCATCATTTGTGGAGACTTCCTTCTTTGTTATCTCTTTTCCTTTTAAAACTAGTCGATAAAACACTTTGAAAAGAGGTATTAGTAGTACAAGGAAGTATTTAATGAATGATGACATATATATATATATATATATATATATATATATATATATATATATGAATGGCAAACAAATCATCATTTATGAGGCGTAAAGGCATAAATTAAATTCCTTTTAAGTTAATGCACATGGAGTAGTGAATTCACAATATGCACTAATTTACAAATTTAAGCCAAAAGGAATTTAACCTTCATATTGACATTCCTTTCCATAGAATATATTATTACCAATTGAAAGAATGCCACTTGGAAGGAACTACTATTGATCAACTACCAATTGAAGCAATTTGTTCCATACCTTTGCCTTGAGCATTCCTAATCTTTCTTTTAGGTGAAGATTAACCTTTAAAGCTTGTGATTTTATCAATTGAAAGAGCACAATCTCTACTTATGAATTTCCACGGAATATCTTAAAAGAGATTGTATTAGTAACACAAGCAATAGTTTCCTATTTAGCAACCTCTAGTATATGAATGACAAGAAGGTTACTAAAACAAGGAAACCTCATGATATGAACTAAATTACCCTTACAAGCATCATGCATAACATCAATTGTAAAAAAGATGAAAGTAGTATGGTTATTTAATTAAGTTTTACATGGCAAGTTTAATTCATAGCATGGTGAGTGATTAATGTAGAAGACTCAAAACCAATTTAAACAAGAATGAATACATCACATAGTATTGGTTCGATCTTCTTTGAATGTTGAATGGCACACTCCATTTGGGAAACACATTCTCATGTTGTGAGACTACATAAACACTTGGATAGAAACATTAGTCTCACAACTCTAGTCATATAGAGAATTCCCTTTTGGTAAGTGCTTTAAGAATTTGAATTTCTTACTTAGCACTCTATTCATTTAAGAACATGGGATAATACTCTTTATGTCTAGGTCATGGCAACAATATCATGATTAACTTGAAATATGCCACAAGATACATACAATCAATTTAAAGCATGTAGATTGTCACAATATAAAAATATGAACTTGCAATCTACCATATAATTATATCCTTTCCAAAGCAAGGTAAAATCTTTTAAGTTCATTCTCAAGTGCTTCATTTTTTTCTATGTGGCTACAAAAGACACAAAGGAATATACCAATTAAAAGCAATGTGCACTTAAGAATTAATTGTTACCATCCTTTGGATATCACTTGGTTGTAGGCCTTTTGCTTGATTCCCACAAAGGTTAATCCTTATTCCCTACAACACAAGTTCTTGCTAGAGATGAATATGAAGTTAGTGATATAACAACTCAATTCATCTTTGGGTCAATCTTAAAGGATAGACAATGTATGATTGATAGCTTGAGATAAGAATTGAGTTAAACCACTCAAGCACCCCCAAAGCTTCATATCATCTCTTGGTACCTGCGAAACTTATTAAGTACATTTTGGTACCCATTTTTGGATGGGTCCACCAAGGTTAGCTAATAAGTACTTAGGCACCCAAATGGCCTTTGTGCTAGTTTTAGGTGAACTAATTACCTTTCTAGCACAAATGTCATTTTTGGGTCTCCTAAGCGAATATGAATGAATTGACATGGTAGGCTTAGGATACTTACTCATGGGACAATCCTTGCATAGGTGTCCCTTTCTTCGGTAAGTGTAGCAAATCTGATTTTTAATTTTGCAAGACTCATTCTTTCCTTGCTTCTTGTTTGCTACATGGTTAGTGAGCCTCTTTCTTTCTAAAGTTAAGCCACTATCCTTTGTGTAGGGACATGACTTAATCTCATGTCCCTTCTCATGACATTGATAACACTTTCTAGCGCATCTTCTCTTATTTGGAAGAGTGACTTGTTTGTTACCTTGTGTGGAGCATGTGGAGGCGTGGTTGAGACACTTGTCATGAGCTTTGGCTTTCTTCTCTTGATGTTTGCTCATGTCCTTCTTGGAAAGCTTGATATTCTTTTGAAGGGGTTTTGTGCATGCTACTATTGTCCCCTTCTCAAGCTTTTTCACCATATTATCACGGTTATCTTGAGAAGGTTGAGCATGACACTTTCCCTTCAATTGAATCAAGCTCCTTTTTAGCCTCTCATTTTCTTCCTTGAGCTCATTGTTTTCTTTTGCATAGGAAACATTACTTGTTCCTGAAAATTCTAGCTCAATGGAAGATTGGCTTTCTTGAGAGCAACATTTGTTAGCACATGATAATATAGTTTCTATTTGAGTACATGTGCATATGTGAGGTTGGTATGATTTCAAATTAGTTAACATAACCTCATGAGCCATTTCTAACATGATATGTGAATCCATAAATTTATTATGAGAGCACACAAGCATATCATGTTTTTCTTGCAAAGCTAGATTTTCAATATTTAGCTTTTCTATCATGTTCTTGAGCATAGCATTTTTATTTTCTAATTGAGCAATATATGATGAATTATTAACAGCTTTAATTTGCTCAATTGAAATGTCTTCATACCTTTGGACCAAATCATCATGAGAGCACTTTAGCTTTTCATGCTCTTTGGTCAACTTCTCTAAGTCTTCGATTTTTCTGATGAGGAAGTCTTCTTGCTTATGAAGCATTTCTTTTTGTTCTTCCGCTCTTTTCATGAGTTTGAGCAAGCTCATCCGATGTTTCTTGCTTAGCTGAGCGAAGAATTGTTGAAGATCGTCCTCATCTTCACTATCACTTTCTTGCTCCTCCTCATCCTCACTTTCGCTTTCACTGTCACTCCCATTAGCAATAAAGCACGTATGAGAAGTGGATTTGAAAGACGAACCTTGTGAAGAGGTGAATTCGTCGTTTGGTCTCCATCGATCATTTTCTTCTTCAATTTTGTTCTTCGCCTCATTTTCCTTCATTTTGAGGAACATCCTTTCGGCGATTCTCATGGCAAGATCTATTGCCCTAGGATCAACATCTGCACCAAAAGATGAAGTCAAGACAATCTCAACCTTTTCAAGCTTAGAAGCACTTTCATTTCTTAGTCCCCCGACATGATCTTTTCCTCACGCGGTTAAGCGTTAAAACGAGGATTAGGTTCTGATACCAATTGAAAGTTGCCTAGAGGGGGTGAATAGGCAAGTTAAAACTTTTTCAACAAAAACTAGAAGCAAACTGGGTAAAACTGAATTGATCTTGAAATTCACCCAGTTAACTTTGGAAATGAGATGTTCTAAATGACCCACAGGGTTCAAAGTAGTAGATCTGAGAAGGGCACTTCTCAAAATCCACACATCAAAAAGATATAAACAAATCTTCCACGCAATGGTGAGAGAACGAAGAACACAAACAAACACAGTGAGCAAGAACACAAGAGACACAAGATTTATCCCGAGGTTCGGTCACACCACCAAGGTGCCCTACTTCCTCGTTGAGGCGCCCACAAAGAGCCGGGTCTCTTTCAACCCTAATCCTCCCTTTGCCGACCACAAAGGTCAAGCCCACACAATAATCTTTGCTCAAACGAGCGGGTAATACAAACTTTCTTGTGGTCTTCCACAAGATTTGGAGACTCACAAGAGACACCTAGTCGTCTAGGAGCTAGAAGCTCCAAGAGTAATGAATCCACAAAGAACTCGATGTAGTACCAAAGCTCGAATCAAGAAGAGCAAGAGAGATTTGGAGATGAAGCACAAAAACTGCAGCTCTTCAATCTCACTCAAAGATTTCTCTCCAAAGATTTGAAATGGGAGAGGCAAGAGGTGTGTGAGAGAGAGTGGGAGGTGTTTCTCAGGTTGGAAATGGAGTTTTGTGCGTGCTCTACTATGGGGAGAGAGGTAGGAGTGAGTATATATAGGTGGGGCTCCAAAACTAGCCGTTTTTTGACTTTTCTGCCCAAAAACCGGTTGAACCGGTTTTTCAAAAAGCTGCGCACAGCTTTTTGGCTGACACAGCAGACTGGCAGAAAAAAGTGAACAGTGCAAAAACTGGTTGAACCTGTTTTAAAACCGGTTGAACCTGTTTCCACCAGACAAAAACCGGTTGAGTGTCCGGTTGAGTGTCTGACTGAACCAATATTTTCCAAAAAGGTGAACAGTGCAAAAACCGGTTGAACCTTTTTCCAAAAAGTAATTTTGGCCAAGATAGACTTAAAAAGGTTGTACTACATACTTTCACTAAGGATTAACAAGGGTAAAATGGAAGTTTTGGATCAAGGATTTTGAGCTTTAGTACCAACACCAACCTTCTTTATGGATCCCCCTTGATAGTACGACGATTTCTATACTCAAGTTAAATAAAATATAATTAAGTAAACTCCTTGAGTCATTGGTGTCTCAAGTGTGATTTCTCCATGGTGTTGCTTCATAAGGATCACAAACATCTTTGTCTCACCTTTTTTAAGCAAACACAAATCGAGCCTGTGACTTGTGCCATTTCACCATATATGAGTTCAAATCATGGCTTCAAGTCACCTTACTGATGCATCAACATGTTCTAACTCTTCATAGCTGATTAGTTCATCGACTTAGTGCAAGTACTCTCTTCTTCAACTTAGCCATGGTACCTCGGTCTACAAGCCGTCGCTTGGCCTTCACCTTTGCTTAGTTCCTCGAAGCCCTTTCCTTGCTATCTTCACCCTATCAAGCCATTCTTGAGTCACATCCTATTGAGCATCCATTGAGAGAATCATTTCTTCAATATTGTGAACCTTTCTTGAATGTCATCTAGATATAACTGCTAATATCAATCAAGCTCTAGTTTGATTCTCATATATTCATATATGGACTAATAGTAATATGGTCAAGCCAATTCACGATTCCTCATATCTTATTCACTTTGGCTTGACCAATCCTCTTAATCACTTCAACCTCTATTATGATCATATTTATGCATAGTGATTTCTCAGGACTTGTCCATATATTCAAACCAATATAGAGACCATATTATATCCATTTGCATTGTCTCACTGGTTATTTGACCTTGTGTTGAACCTTGTTCACTGATCATTATACACTATTCAAGTATGTTCATCATACTGAATTTTCTGTTCAACACTTAGCAAACTTGTTAGACCTTTAAATGTGTTGTTATTCAAATCACCAAAACTCACAAAAGGGATGAATGCACTTTCAGGTGCACCCAATGGGTGTAGCCCCCGAGCTTCGAGTGGATTTTGGAAAATAATCCACTCGAAGGTCTTCATCAGAAATTTTTATTTTCCACTCGCACTTTGGTTGAGGGTCAATCTTGTCTTCAACCTTGCCTTATGCCCTAGAAGTTGGTGTTGTCTTCTCTTGAAATGGTGATTCATTGGGTGCATCGGAGGTGCACCCAATGGGTGTAGCCCCCGAGCTTCGAGTGGATTTTTGAAGATAATCCACTCGAAGGTCTTCATTTTGTGTCTTTTTGCTGAGGGTCATCTTTTCTTTTTCGGATGCCTTAGAAGTTGGCATTATGTCATCCATATTATGCTTTAGAGGTCAGCATTATGTCATCAATATTATGCTTCAGAGGTCAGCATGTATTTTGTCTTTTGCAGCCGAGTTCGTGATCCGCCCATATCTTGCTAGGTGGTGCAATTTATTTGCTCTGCGGCTGATTGGACATTTGATGGACGTTCCCTGGCTAGTCTTCACGTCGCTTCTATCGGTCAGATTTTGTACTTCACCGGCTATATTTGGCTTTCCTTTGATCCTTATTGATATCTCATTTTTGTCTTGAGGTATTCATTGCATGCCCTGCACGGATGTGACAGTTTTGAAAAATATACTGATAATTCCTGGGCGTCCCCCCCCCAATGGGTGTGGGCAAGGGACGGCTTGGTACGCTGAGTGTTTTAGCCGGCTGCTTCTGAGTAGTAATGTGATGTGACGGCGGGCGTAATCATATCATCTGTGTTGTTGACTGGAGTCCCAATGGGTGTTGCGTTGCGTGAAACGGCGTCAGCCGCCTGACGTGTCTTCAGACGAGTTGAAGTGTGTATTGAATGCTTCGCAACTGTTCAGTGACCGTGGTTGGAGGCGAGCGGTTGCCTTCTTCTTCTATAAATAGTGCCTTTGCCTCTCTAGTTTTTTCACATCTCTCGCTGTTCTCTGCTGCTTGCTTTCTTCCTCTCCTTGCATTTCCACCATGGGCAAGAACAACAAACGCAAGCGCGAGCCGACTCCTCCATCAGAGGACTTTGGCGACTCGGGATACTCAGAGGAGGAGTTCTCCTCTGAGTCCGAGGGGTCTCCGGCTCCCATCTCTCCCCCAGCGTCGTCTGATGACTCGGACGACTCTCAGGGGATTGCCGCGGAGGTCTGGACTTACATCCGGGCCGTCGAGCGCTCCGGGCTCGAGGGCTCGGATGAGTCGGAGTACTCCTCGGACGAGGAGGACTCGCCCGAGGAGGACGGCGAAGGTGACGACAACGACGACGACGGAGGCGACGACAGTGACGACGGTGACGGCGGCAGCAGGGGCGGCAACAGCGGCAGCAGGAGCGGCAACGGCGGCAACAGGGGCGGTGACGGCGGCAGCAGCAGGGGCAGCAACGGCGGCGGCAGCAGCAAAGGCAGCAACAGGGCCAGTGGCTAGGTGCCACTGGTCTTTAGATGTTAGTATAGTGTAGTTAAATAATGTAGTAGTATTTAGTAGTGTAGAGTAGTATAGTGTAGTGTAGAAGTAGTAGTAGTAGTAGCAGTAGGGAAGTATCAACTCATAATGAGTTGATTTGTAAGTACTGTTACTTCCCTTAAATGAAGAATGACTTCGCCTCCTCCTGTGTCCATTGTTTTGTTTCGTAGCAAGTTGATCTCTTTTTTGTGAAGTTGATTTCTTCAGAATAGAAACTAAGTAACTCGGGCATCATATGGCCGCTCTGGAGGTGATGGTCGAGCTATTGTTGTCGATATTTTACGCATTTGAAATAGAGTCCGAGTGATGACGAAACTATGTCAGCGCCGGAATGATTGATGACCACGTCGGCGATCTTAGAGTTGACAGTCGAGTGTCTTGTGACATCGCCAGCGTTTTTTAGAGATAACCGCCGAGCGACGGATGACAACGTCGGCGCTTCAGAGATAGCCGCCGAGCGACTGGGGACATCGTCGGCACTTTAGAGATAAATGTCGAGCGACTGAGGACATCGTCGGCACCTTAGAGATAAATGCCGAGCGACTGAGGACATCATCGGCACTTTAGAGATAAATGCCGAGCGACTGGGGCCATCGTCGGCACTTTAGAGATAAATGCCGAGCGACTGAGGACATCATCGGCACTTTAGAGATAAATGTCGAGCGACTGGTGACAACGTCGGTGTTTTAGAAATAACAGCCGAGTTAGAACGGGCTGTGTCGGCCATTTTGAGGGTAACAGCCGAGTGATGATGTGGCACACCGGGGTTTTAGAAGTAACCGCCGAGTGACGACGTGGCACGCTGGTGTTTTGGGAGCAACTGCCGGGTGCTGACTGGGCGCTTTTGGAAACGGTATCTGACTCGGGAATATCCCATAAGTATTGCGCTTTCAGCCGCCTCTGCTTTCCGTGCCCTAGTTCTTGCTTTCCTGCCTTCAGATTCTCTCTGCAATTCGTCTCCCACTCTGTTCACCGGTAGAATTGAGATGGCGCCCAAGCGGAAAGCCTCGAATTCGTCCGCCGTGGTGATTCCCCCAATCGACCCCAACAGCCAGTTGCCTTTCGCAGGTAACCATATGTCTGTTGTCTCCGAGCCTGACCTTCTCCACCTTGTGTCCATCGGGGTCCTTCCCCCGAGGGAGCTTTGTTCTTGGCGGATTTGCCACGGGGTCACTGTTCCGACAGAGGATACCCACGAGTCCGTGATTTATGTTCCTTTTCTTCTCCGCGGTCTCGGTCTCCCCATTTCTCCCTTTTTCCGCGGCCTCCTTGATTTCTACCGTCTTAACTTGACCCACTTGAATCCCAATTCCATTCTGCAAATTTCCATTTACATTCATTTATGTGAAGCTTTTCTTGGTGTGCTGCCACATTTTGGTTTGTGGAAATACTTGTATCACTGTCGCCCTGGGATGGCCGGGGGACAACATCAGCTGGTTGGGGGTGCTAGTTTAGAGATGCGCCGTGGAAGAAAGACTGAATATCTTGAAATTCCTCTCAAAGACAGTATCAAGGGATGGCGCTTGGAGTGGTTTATTGTTGAGAATCATGGAAATTCTCTTCCCCCTAGGTCGGGAAGACAGCCGGATGTTCGCACTCCAAGTTGGACCGAATCCCCCACTGATCAGGAGGTGACTGAAGCAGGGGCTCTGCTAGCTGAAGTTGGACTGCTGAAGGAGAGGGGTCTGACTGCAGAGGTTGTGGTTGTTGATTTTGTTTTCAAGAACATTCACCCGTTGAAGGACAGGGCTTACCCGGCTTATCTGTACCGAGGCCTAGCTGACTCAACTCGGGTTACCAACAAAAGAATTCCCTCTGTAGACTTGGTGAACCGACTTGAGATGATCCTTAGAGGCAAGGTATCAAACGTTGGTGCCCCAGTGGCATACTCGGCCTAGAACCTGCCTCCTTCCAAAGCTTTCACTCATTTTGTTTCGAATCCACATGTTGCTGATGGCAGTTTGGGCCTTAGAGTGCGACCCTCTGCTGAAGAAGTTAACGCCTTGGTTGCCTCGCTCGGGGAAATTCCTGATGATGAACGGCAAGTTCACTTTGAGGTACCTTTGGATCCTAGTGACGCAGAAATAAGTGTTATGCTTGATTTGTTGGCTGAGGACTCTTCTGATGTTGCTCCTACTGGGACGTTGGTGGTGGCGCCTCCCCCAGAGACTGATACAACCTTGGATGTTCAGAGTCCTGTCAGCGCTCGCCCAAGACACCCTTCCCGAGCCAATCAACTTGATCCTCCTGTTGACGAGCAGAAAAGGAAAAAGAGACGTCTCCGGCGAGTATCTAGTTTGGATCGGGGTGTTGGTCCTTCGGTTCCTGCTGCTGAAGAAGTGCCTGTTCCTGAATTTACTGACACTGAACTCAATGGGGGTACTCCACCTGCTGCTGATCCCAATGGGAGTGCTCCTTCTGCTGCTGACCCCAATGGGTGTGCTCCTTCTGCCGCTGACCCCAATGGGTGTGTTGTCTATTGTTGGGGACTTGTTCTCAAATGCTAAGAGTTAAGAACAAGGCAACATAAAAAGTGTTAAGTGTTAAAGTCCTTCGTCCTTCGAAGCATTATGTCCCTTCGGGAAATAATGAGTTTCGGACGAAGGTCATAAGAGACATACCTTCGTAAACATAACAAGTAATGACGAAGGATTCATATAAAGCATGAAATATAATATAAGCATCATCATAGAATCATTTCTATTTTATTAACATGGAAAAATAGAAATGATTTCAAATTACAAATGTACCTTCGGTCCTGAGAGAAGATAAAAAGTACAAGCGTGACGCAAAAGCAAATGCCAAGTCAGCGTGAACAGTACGGGAGTACTATTCATCTATTTATAGACGCGGGACGCAGCCCACGTAAAATTACATTTATGTCCATTACATTTGTCAATGACTTATGGAAATCTGACAAGGTCCACGTAGTCTTTTCATCTTTAAGTCGGTTCCCCTCTCTGCTATCGCGACGAAGCTTCCCTGCGCACAGCTTCGGCTGTGCACCATCCTTCGTGGAGCTTGGTAATCAGCCCGTCCTTCGTCTGGTTCAGGCTTCGTCCTGACCGCACTTCATGTTCGTAATTCTGAGTCCGAAGGTACCTGTTCACATAATCCACTTGGAAAACATTGTCAAATCATGTTTTTGAGGACCTTCGGAGGACGAAGGCCCCCAACAGTAGCCCCTCGCAATATTAATTTGTTTGAAATAATAAATTCAGATTGCGATATGAACGAAGGCTTTATGCCGAAGGTCCGAAAAAACACCTTCCCTTTGCTAGAATAGCAACATTCAATGACAAGTGGGGTCTTTCAACTTTCAACGCATCAAGCGTATAAATACGGCCATACCGCAAACTTATTTTGCACGCTTTCTGGCCAACCACTCTTGCTCACTCATTTTTTAGCTCTTGTGCACTGTGATCTGCTAAGCTTTTAGCTTTGAAGCTTCGGCTTTGAAAACAGTTTTTTAGTGTTTCCGAAGATGTCTGAAGCTGCTAAGAAGGCTGCTGCTGAAATGAAGCTGAGTCTTGATGAAGAGAAGAACTTAGGGTTTCTTATAGCAATGTCGAAGACCAACACAGAAAAGATCACCAGGGAAATTCTGGAAGGGCTGTCTGAAGATACTGGTGACAGTGAAAGTTATGATGTGGACAGCGGTGGCGAAGACTCCGAAGATCGCCCCTGGCGACCAAGCCATTCAGTTTATGGTAAATCAATTATCAAAGAGAATCATCTTGTTAATATGAGAGGAAGGTATTTCCGGGATCTGTCCATTGTGAGGGCGGACGAAGGGGAAAAGACTTGTCCACACCCTGAAGAAAATGAAGTTGTGGTGTACCGAAGCTTTTTGAAAGCCGGATTGCGATTCCCCTTGAGCAGCTTCGTCGTGGAGGTGTTGAAAATCTTCGAAGTCTATCTTCATCAACTTACTCCAGAGGCTATTATAAGGCTAAATATCTTCGTGTGGGCCACGAGAAGCCAAGGTCTGAAGCCTGACGCAAGAAGCTTCTGTAATATACATGAATTATTATATGAAACAAAGCCTTGGGGCAAAGAACAGTACCACAATAACTTTGGCTGCTACAGTTTCGTCTCTCGCTCCGGGGCAAGCTGTCCCGTACCAACCTTTCGGAAGAGATGGCCCGGGGATTGGATGACAGAATGGTTTTATGTGAAGAATGACCTATCAGCACGAGAAGACATCAAAGGTATAATTATGCGTCCTATTTGGCAAAGTTTCGGCCTTCGGAGGCCGAAGGTGGAAATGAATGAAGCTGCCGAAGAATGCCAGAGGGCCTTCGGCGTCATCTGCTCTTTTATTGGAACAAGAGATTTAGTACAAGAACATATTGCCTTCCGGGTGTGGCCGCTTGCGGAGAAATGGGAAATGCCTCAAGAAACCACAAAAGAGACCGACGAAGGTGGGCTTGTGAGACTGAAGTACACCTTCAAGTTTGGAGATAAATTTACTGAGCCAGATGACGACTGGCTAAAGAGTATTGAAAATTTAAGTGACGAATTACTTGGTGCTTATTCGAAGGCCGAAGATACCGCGATGTCAGCAGCCTTCGGAGGCCGAAAAAAGAAGAGGCTGAATCGGGTATTTGATGCAATTGGGTTTGTTTACCCTGACTATTGCTACCCCATCCGAAGGCAGAAAAGAAAGAACATAACCTCTGCAAAAGAAGAAGCCGGAACTGCTCCTAGCGAGCCAGAGCCTGAAAGAAAGAAAATAAAAATCCTCACTCACCGGCCGCGTTATATCGAACCAGCTTCGGTGCCGGAGTTTACCGAAAAATCTTCTTCGGTCACCGAAGCTGAAAAGCCAATCAGACCAGTCACGCCACCTGCAGCTGCAGGGATGACCGAAACGGCGAAAAAGATAGAACTAGAAGAACCAAAGGTTTCGCTGCCAGAAACCAAAGAAATGGCCGAAGCACTATCCACAGAAAAAATTGCAGAAGTGGAAAAACCAACTGAAGAAAAAGTACCAGAAATTGTGAGTCCTGCAGCAAATGTTGAGACAACAAAAAATCAAAAAGCGCCAGCAATGACTCCAAAAAGAAGAAGAATGGCGAATGTGCTAGATGTACTAGAAACAATTAAGACTTCAAGCACACCTCCGAAGAAGGCTGCTGTTACTTTTGAAACAACAGCTGAAATTTCTGGTTCTGCAGCTCCAGAGCAAGAAATTGAAGCCGAAGCTGGGCCCTCAGAGTCCACAAAGGCAAAAACCTTGGAAAGTGAGGCAGAAAAAATAACAAAGCCAACTTTTGCTGAAGGAACTGGTGTTGTTACCCCCGAAGCATCCCCCAAAATTCGTGATTATATTTTTCGTCATGCTTCGGGGAAAAAATTATCAGAAAAAGAAGAACAAGAGGCCCAACACTATGCCCAAAAGTTGAAATATCCAAAGGGGGCGTTGATATTTAATGGCAGTGGAGAAGAAGATTTCTTGTATTGCCTCCCCGACAGCAAGGAAATTTCTGTCTGTCGGGAGATAAGCAGAAGCTTCGGATTCCCAACTTTAGAAGACGGACTTTCGGTGCTGTCAAAGAACGATCTGGCTGACAGCCTAGCTTACAACAGTTTAAAGGTGCGACAAATGGAATTCTTATATTTTTGTTGAGTTCAAGATTTTTCGTTTGTTTAAAACTATTAACACAGACATATTCCTGTCTGCAGGGCCTGATACTCAGCAATGCCCTCAGAGCACAGAAAGATGCTGAGGACGAAGGATGTACTATAGCCCTGAGCAACCTTCGTTCCGAAGTAATTGAACTGAGGAACGAAGGTCTCGAAAAAGACAAAATATTGCATTCCTTAATAAATAAAATAAAAGAAGACGAAGCTATTTTCAAAGGTCAGGCCGAAGCTCAGAAGTGTGAAATTGAAAACCTTCGTAAACAATTAGCCAGAGCTAAAGAGGAATGCATACTTGAAGAAACAAGGCGAGAACTCAGCGACCAATGGGCAAATCATTTAGAAGAAACTGTTAAAGAGCTTCGGACAGCCAAGAAGAAATGTTTCGACAAATCTATAGAGTGTGTCAAGAAAATAAAAACTAGCTTCGCCAGCGTTGGCGCATTTTCGCAAGAAGAAAACTTTATAAGAGGTAACCCCGAAGGTCCCCTGGAATGGATCAATCATGAGGCGGAGGCCTTTGAAGAAATTTTAAATAGTCGCGGAGACATCTGCGCTTTTTCTGGTGCCAGAGGGATTGCCACTATTTTGGAGGGGAAAGGATGTGAACATGTAAAGATTTTATCGCAGTCCGAAGCCACCTTGTCCACTGAAGATATAAAAGATCCTTCAGCCGAAGCTAGCGCGGTTGGGGGAAAATTTTTCACCGACATCTGGGGCAACGGTGGTAGAGAAATGGCCCAAGAAATCATTCAGAAAAGCGAGAAAGGGATTCATGAGGCTAGAAAAGTAGCCGAGGCTGCTGAGAAAAACGCAGAGCCCGAAGGGCAAATAGGTACTAACGAATAGTTTTCATTGCATTATAACTTTTAATTTTATAGTTCGTTCGCGATCTGTAATAATGATGTAATAGTATCCCGTCCTCACTCAGATCCTACTAAAGCATCTTCGGGCCCTCAGCCTAAAGATGACGACGAAATTAAAAAGATGGCCGAAGCTATCATGGATCAGGTTGTCGATCGACTGCTGAACGAAGCTGCAGAGATAGTACTTAGGGAAGACTAAGTGCTATTGCAAAAAACATTTGATATATGATTTGTGTAATATTTTGTAATCCTGTATGTAATATACTTGTTTTATGATTCAATTCTTTATGATGCATGAAACTTTAAACACGTACCATTTTTGAGTCTTCGACGAAAAAACACCTTCCCTTCTTTTCATGCTTCGTGAAGAAGAATTTATCATTTATCACGACAATATCCATAGTGTTCTGATAAGAAATATCCAAGCTTCGTAAAAATAATCTCCGAAGCTATACCTCGAAAATCAATATTGTTTCTCCCTGTAACTTGGCATGATTTGCCCTTTTTCAAAGCATTTTCCGAAGATCGATAACATGCCCCCTTCTTGTGCCACATGCAGCATGATGTATGATGATTATGCTATGCAAAATGATGTGATGATGTTATGTTATGCAAAATGATATTTTGTGCCGAAGATACGCACATTCCTGCAATGGGGCACAATCTTTTGTATCAATACTGACTTTTTCATTATAAGCCTCCCTTAGGAGCTTCTTCGCCTTTTACTTCAGCGGAATCAGCGTTTATTTTTCGCTGTAAGTTTTGCATCCCCTTAGGAACGTCTTTGGAACTTCTTCGCCTTTTACTTAGGCGGTATAAGCTCTGCATTCCCTTAGGAACGTCTTTGGAGCTTCTTCGCCTTTTACTTAGGCGGTATAAGCTCTGCATTCCCTTAGGAACGTCTTTGGAGCTTCTTCGCCTTTTACTTAGGCGGTATCAGCGTTGACTTTTCGCTGTATGCTCTGCATTCCTTTTGGAACGACTTTGGAGCAGAAAACTTACACTGCGCTCCCTTCGGAACGACTTTTTGTGACTTCGTCAGACTTACTCTGCGTTCCTTAGAACGACTTTTTGTTGCTTCGAAGGATTTTCGATAGTCCGAAGGTCCTTTTTATTATCACAAACCTGTGAAGAAAACATATTTTTCTTGTAGGAATCAACGAAACTAATTACATGAAACCTAAACAATGTCCTTTATTACAAAAAATAAAACTGAATGAAAAAGATTGCTATTAAGGTAGGATATTTGTCAATAGATGTGTTTTGACTCTGGCACGGTGCTGTTGACCGTGCGAGCTTCGGACTGTTCTCTGAAGTCCCTTTGATGTGGAGCATATTGGCTCCCTTCTGGCTGCTGGCCTTGTTGCAACGGAGGTGGAGGCGGGGGCTGTTGCCAGGAAGCTGAAGGCTGACTTGCCGAAGCAGCAGAGACTGCAGGATGGTTGCCCACATATTCTGGGATGTAGGGCGAATGATACGAAGCAGTGTGCATGACCTGCTTCGGCTGAGCCTGTTGCGCGGCAGCTTCGGCTATCTCTTTTTGCTTCTGAATGGTAACATGACACATCCTGGTAGTATGACCTTTGTTTTCACCACAGAATAAGCAAAATATTCTTCTGGGTTGATCCCCGAATCTTCCGCCGAAGCCCCTGGCGCCTCTGCCTCTTGGAGCTGGTGGTCGGAAGGAGCTTTGCTGTTGCCCCGAAGCCTGTGAGGAGTACTGTGGCCTTTGCTGCTGGCTCCCCTTATCATCATTTTGATTGGAATTATGAATTGATCTGACATGCCTCGGATAGAATCTTCCTCCGAAGCCCCTGGTCATCTCAGAAAATCTGAAGGCCTCCTCCCTTCTTTGGCGAAAATCATTGTCAGCTCGAATATATTCATCCATCTTCTGGAGCAGCTTCTCCAGCGTTTGTGGTGGCTTCCTGGCAAAATACTGCGCTGATGGCCCTGGCCGAAGCCCCTTGATCATGGCCTCAATGACAATCTCATTGGGCACTGTCGGCGCCTGTGCCCTTAGACGCAGAAACCTTCGGACATATGCCTGAAGGTATTCTTCGTGGTCCTGGGTGCACTGGAAAAGGGCCTGAGCAGTGACCGGCTTTGTTTGAAACCCTTGGAAACTAGTTATGAGCATATCCTTCAGTTTCTGCCAAGAAGTGATTGTCCCTGGCCGAAGAGAAGAGTACCAGGTCTGAGCAACACTTCTGACGGCCATGACGAAGGATTTTGCCATGACTGCCGTATTGCCACCGTATGAAGATATTGTTGCCTCGTAGCTCATTAGGAATTGCTTCGGGTCTGAGTGACCGTCATATATGGGAAGCTGGGGTGGCTTGTAAGTCTGTGGCCAAGGTGTAGCCTGCAATTCTGTTGAAAGAGGAGAAGCATCATCAAAAGCAAAGTTTCCATGATGGAGATCTTCATACCAGTCGTCTTCATTGCGGAAATCTTCCTGATGAAGCTCTCTGCGTGGAGGCCTTCGGGTTTGATCGCCTTGAACGAAATGACGGACCTCTTCCGAAGCTTCATCTATCTGTCTCTGAAGATCAGCTAGACGAGCCATCTTTTCCTTCCTGCGCTGAACTTGTTGCTGAAGGATCTCCAAATTTTGAATTTCCTGATCAAGATCATCATCCGGAGGTGTTGGACTGACAGCCTTCCTTTTCTGGCTTCGGGCTTCTCTAAGAGAAATAACATCCTGATTGGGATCCAGCGACTGCAGTGTGCCAGCTCCTGTTGTTGAAGCCTTCTTCGGCGGCATGACGAAGGTGACGCTCGCCGAAGGTATTCAAAGCTCAAGAAATGGAAGTGAGTTCACCGGAGGTGGGCGCCAATGTTGGGGACTTGTTCTCAAATGCTAAGAGTTAAGAACAAGGCAACATAAAAAGTGTTAAGTGTTAAAGTCCTTCGTCCTTCGAAGCATTATGTCCCTTCGGGAAATAATGAGTTTCGGACGAAGGTCATAAGAGACATACCTTCGTAAACATAACAAGTAATGACGAAGGATTCATATAAAGCATGAAATATAATATAAGCATCATCATAGAATCATTTCTATTTTATTAACATGGAAAAATAGAAATGATTTCAAATTACAAATGTACCTTCGGTCCTGAGAGAAGATAAAAAGTACAAGCGTGACGCAAAAGCAAATGCCAAGTCAGCGTGAACAGTACGGGAGTACTGTTCATCTATTTATAGACACGGGACGCAGCCCACGTAAAATTACATTTATGTCCATTACATTTGTCAATGACTTATGGAAATCTGACAAGGTCCACGTAGTCTTTTCATCTTTAAGTCGGTTCCCCTCTCTGCTATCGCGACGAAGCTTCCCTGCGCACAGCTTCGGCTGTGCACCATCCTTCGTGGAGCTTGGTAATCAGCCCGTCCTTCGTCTGGTTCAGGCTTCGTCCTGACCGCACTTCATGTTCGTAATTCTGAGTCCGAAGGTACCTGTTCACATAATCCACTTGGAAAACATTGTCAAATCATGTTTTTGAGGACCTTCGGAGGACGAAGGCCCCCAACATCTATGTTGCTGATGAAAACGACGGGGAGGAAGAAGATGAGGTCCCTTTGACTCAGAAGAACAGTCGGCAGTATGTCACCAGAGGTGAAAGTAGTGGAGTTCCTTCTCCTGCTTTGTCTGCCCTCATCGGTCTGCAAGAATTGTCCCTGGCGAACTTTGGTCAGGCTCTTGAAGATATGGTCTCAGAGGATCTGTTATCGGAGCCAGCGGATGATGGTGTGATGGAGGTTTGTATTGATGTGCTCGATGCTGGGTTGGGGTCATCCCGCGCCTCATCGACCTTAGAGTGCGGTCTTGAGGGTCAGGGGACTGACTTGGATCGTCTTGCTCCCATGGAAGTAATTGAGGGACCCTCAGCCTTAGAGGCGTCTACTGCAGAGAACTTGGTCCTCAAGGATGGTGTTGACACTTGCCCAGCCCCCGAGGATGTTGTCGGGGATGACTCGGCTCGGGTGGGAAACGCAAGCCACTGCCCAGCCCCCGAGGGTACTGCCGGAGATGATCCGGCTCAAGTGGGTAGCGCAAACTATAGCCCAACCCCCGAGGGTGTCCGAGCGGGGTCTCCCTCTTGTACTTCCATGGATGTTTACGCAGGATCTTCTCCGCGCTCCGGTTGCATGGTGGTAGCCCAAGCTTTGGGCCAGGGAGTCGCTTTAGAAGCTAGCGTTCCCGCTGACCAAGTTTTGGGCTCTGTTGATGGTACCGAGTTGGTCCCTGCTGGTTCATTGCGAGCTGCTTCGGGTGGCGACCTTACGCCAGGTCGTCAATTGATTTCTCACGATTTGGGAGTCCCTTCGTTCTTCTCCAATCTCCAGGTACTGTGGTATATTCTGGCCTGACTTTTACCCCATACGAACTGCTGCCAACACGCTCATATGTTCTCCATATCAGGCATTGGTGGACGGAATGGCTAGTCAGCTGGGGGTTGCAAGGTGCTTCTGTTCCAGAAGGAGCTTCATCTCTGGCACGTTGGAATCCGGTGTTGCTCCAACATCGCGTCTCTGATTTGGAGGCGACGAATGCTGGTTAGTACTCTTTTGCTTCTTATTGTCTATCTTATTGAACTGCTTTACATTTTGACTCTTTTTGCTTGATTGTCTCTTGCTAGATATGGCTCGGCAGATTTCCGTCCTTGAAGAAAAACATTCTCGAGGTCAGGCTGAACTGGTCCAGCGGTGTTCTGATTTTGAGGAAAAGTATTCTCGAAGCCAGACTGAGCTGGCCCAGGTCTCTGCTGCTCTGAATGATGCTAAGACGTTGAACTCTACTCTTCGCGCTCAGCTTGATTCTGAAAAGGTGACTTATGAAACTGTGCCTTGTATTGCTGTGTTTTTATTGCTTGCATGATGTTTGAAGGAGTTGATTCTTGTTTGCAGGAAGAAAAAAGTGCCCTTGTTGCTTCTCGCGGCAATCTTGACAGACTGTATCGTGATTCCAGCAACTCGTTGACCATCCTAGAGAGGAGTCATCGCTTTACCATGGAGGAGTTAGACAATCATCGCTGTAAGCTGCAGGAATCCACAGATGAAGTGATCCGTCTCCGGCAGTTGATATCAGCTAAGGATGCTGCTATCAAAGAACTCTGTGCTTCCAAGAAATCCATCGCCCAAGAGCTAGAGACTGCTCAACTGGCTGTCAAAGTTGCTGAAGAAACTTCCATTACTCTGAGGGCCCAGCGCGATAGAGCCATGGATAAAGCCATTCGCGCGGGGCGAATCTTGATGAGGAGACCTGGCGTGGTTGTTCCTGAAGACATAAGGGCTGACGTGAACGCTGCACCTGATTCCTCAAGTCGCCCTTCTTTGTCGGTTGCTCCTGAGAAAGATATTGCAAAATAGAGAAATATTTTGCGTGCTTTGAGCGCGCGGTTAGCATGATCGAATATTTGTTAGAGGACACCAGTTCAGTATTTGGATGATATTGTTACTCTCCTATTGTTTTGGAATTCGACAGTACGTAAACTTGCAGTAGTAAAATGTTGTGTGATGGTTTTGAAACTTGTTTATGGGATATAGAAGTCACCCCTATATGAGTATTCGTAAGCACGCGAAATCGTCTTAAGTCGTCGCTGACTTGAATCGACCGCTTTTGTTAGTAGGGCATAGTGGTCACCTCGAGTTAAGTAAGCGTGAGCATGTTGCACCGTCTCAAGTTGCTGCTGACTTGAGCCGATTGCTCTGTTAGCAGGGCATAGTGGTCACCCTGAGTTAAGTAAGCGCGAGCATGTTGCACCGCCTTAAGTCGTTGCCGACTTAAGTCGATTGCTCCGTTAACAGGGCATAGTGGTCACCCCGAGTTAAGTAAGCGCGAGCATGTTGCACCGCCTTAAGTCATCGCCGACTTAAGTCGATTGCTCCGTTAGCAGGGCATAGTGGTCACCCCGAGTTAAGTAAGCGCGAGCATGTTGCACCGCCTTAAGTCGTTGCCGACTTAAGTCGATTGCTCCGTTAGCAGGGCATAGTGGTCACCCCGAGTTAAGTAAGCGCGAGCATGTTGCACCGCCTTAAGTCGTCGTCGACTTAAGTCGATTGCTCCGTTAGCAGGGCATAGTGGTCACCCCGAGTTAAGTAAGCGCGGGCATGTTGCACCGCCTTAAGTCGTTGCCGACTTAAGTCGATTACTCCGTTAGCAGGGCATAGTGGTCACCCCGAGTTAAGTAAGCGCGAGCATGTTGCACCGCCTTAAGTCGTTGCCGACTTAAGTCGATTGCTCCGTTAACAGGGCATAGTGGTCACCCCGAGTTAAGTAAGCGCGAGCATGTTGCACCGCCTTAAGTCATTGCCGACTTAAGTCGATTGCTCCGTTAACAGGGCATAGTGGTCACCCCGAGTTAAGTAAGAATGCAAGTCAAGTATGAACAAACTGAGTATCTTTGAAGCCCCCTTCTTTTTTTTATTGATGACATATTTCCCGTTTTACAGAGTACATCGTCGTCCCGATAGCTTTTGAAATACAGCTAGGGATAAAACTTCCTGAGGTGTTCTATATTCCAGGAGTTCCCAATTTCTGTGCCGTCCATCTGAGTGAGACGATATGATCCCGGTCGAGTGACTTCTGCTACTATGAATGGTCCTTCCCATAAGGGTGATAGCTTGTGTCGTCCCTCCCCCGTTAGAATTCGGCGGAGGACGAGGTCTCCTACTGAAAAGGATCATAGTCGCACGGCCTTGTCGTGATAGTGTCTCAGAGTCTACTGGTACCGTGCCGATTGAATTACTGTGTTCAGCCGCTCTTCTTCGAGTACATCGACATCTTCCAGCCTAGTTGCTTCGGCCTTTACTATGCTTTCAAAGATCAATCTCGGTGCCCCAAACTTGAGATCAGCAGGTAGCACTGCCTCTGAACCATAGACCATGAAGAAAGGAGTGTTTCCATGCAGGGCTCGACTAGGTTGAGTTCTTAGGCTCCAAACGACGTAAGGTAATTCCCTTATCCACTTTACTGCGAACTTCTCATTTTTATCGAAGACCTTTTTTCTGAGTGCCTCCAATATCATCCCGTTAGCTCGTTCAACCTGCCCGTTGGCTCTCGGGTGTGTTACCGAAGCATACTTGACCTGAATGCTTTTTTGCTCGCAGAAATCGAAGAACTCTAAACTTGTGAAGTTGGATCCCAAGTCGGTTATGATACTGTTCGGTATTCCAAATCTGAATATTATGTCTTGTATGAATTCCACGGCTTTAGCTGAGGTTAAAGAAGCAATGGGTTTGAACTCTATCCATTTAGTGAATTTGTCGATTGCTACCAGTACATGAGTGTATCCTCCTTGAGCTTTCTTGAAAGGTCCAATCATATCTAGCCCCCAGCATGCAAAGGGCCAAGTCACTGGTATGGTCTGCAATTGCTGTGCTGGTAGATGTTGTTGCTTCGACAAGTACTGGCAAGCTTCACACCTCTGAACTAACTCGGCGGCATCACTTTTCGCTGTTGGCCAATAGAATCCCGACCTAAAGACCTTCCCGACTAGTGTCTTGGACGCTGCGTGTATTCCACATTGTCCAGCATGAACCTCATCCAGAAGTTGCTTCCCAGTAGACGATAGAATGCATTTCATGAAGATGCCTGATGCGCCCCTTCTGTATAGTGTTTCCCCAATGAGTGTGTAGTGAGCCGACTGTCTGGCGATGCGCTCGGCTGCATTTTTATCGTCTGGCTCCTCTTCATTCTTTATATATTTGATGATCGGCCTTCTCCAGTCATCAGAGCTTGACTCTGGTTGATTCACGATATTACACTCTTTTGCCTGATCCATTGAGATGCTTGGTTGTGGTATTTCTTGTACAAAGACTCCGGGTGGGACCTGAGTTCGACTGGATCCTAGCTTGGACAATACATCGGTTGCCGTGTTTCGATCTCTTTCTACATGATGAAATTCCAGGCCTTCAAATTTATCTTCTAGTTTCCGTACGGCAGTGCAATATTTTCCCATTGAATCATTCGAACAGTCCCATTCTTTGTTTATCTGGCTTATGACTACCAAAGAATCTCCATATACCATTAGTCTCTTGATGCCTAATGATATGGCGATGTTTAGTCCGTGGATCAGAGCTTCATACTCGGCTGCATTGTTAGAGGCTGGAAATAGCAACTGGAGGGCATATTTGAGGTGCTCGCCTCCAGGTGCGATGAATAGAATTCCCGCGCCTGCTCCCTGCAGCTTCAGCGACCCATCAAAATACATCGGCCATACTTCTGCAGTTTCTGGGTTCTCTGGTACTTGTTGTTCAGTCCATTCCGATACGAAGTCAACCAATGCTTGGGTTTTGATGGCAGTGCGAGGTCGAAATTCGATGTCATGAGATCCCAGTTCACAGGCCCACTTGGCTATTCGGTCAATGGCTTCCTTGTTGTGAAGGATATCCCCTATCGGAAAACCAGTGACTACTATGATTTTGTGGTCATCAAAGTAGTGACGTAGCTTGCGGGCAGTTAGAAGTACTGCGTATAATAGTTTCTGAACTTGGGGATACTTTTTCTTCGAAGGACCCAGAACTTCACTGATGAAATAAACAGGATGTTGTACTGGGTAGGCATGTCCTTCTTCTGCTCGCTCGACTACCAACGCAGTGCTTACCACGTGAGTCGTGCAAGAGATATACAGCAGCAGTTCTTCAGCTGGTTGAGTTGATGTGGCTCGCCGTGGCGGCTTCAGTACCGGTGGGGTTGTCAAGAATTTCTTCAGTGCATCTAGGGCTTCCTGTGCTTCTGAAGTCCACTGAAACTTGTCCACCTTCTTGAGTAGCTTGTAAAACGGTAAACCTTTTTCTCCTAGCCTGGATATAAATCTGCTCAGGGCTGCCATACATCCGGTAAGTCGCTGAACCTTCTTTTGTGATTGTGGAGCTTCCATTTTCATGATAGCTTCAATCTTATCCGGATTAGCTTCAATTCCCCGGTGGCTGACAATAAATCCGAGTAGCTTCCCTGTCGGTACCCCAAAGACACATTTTTCGGGATTAAGCTTCCATCGATATCGCCGTAGACTGTTGAAAACCAGTTGTAAGTCTTCGATGAAGTTTTCCGAGTTCTCTGTTTTGATTACTACGTCATCCACATAGGCTTCCACACGCTTGCCCCAGTGATCGGCTAAGCATATTTGAATGGCTCTCTGATAAGTCGCTCCAGCATTTTTGAGACCAAACGGCATAGAGGTATAGCAAAAAGCACCGAATGGAGTGATGAACGCTGTTTTTTCCTCGTCTTCCTTTGCCAAACTGATCTGATGATACCCGGAATAGCAGTCTAGAAAAGACAGCACAGAACATCCAACGGTGGAGTCTACCACCTGATCTATCCTAGGGAGCCCGAAGGGATCCTTTGGACAATGTTTGTTGAGATCTGTATAGTCGACGCACATGCGCCAATCCACTTTATTCTTTTTGAGTACAAGAACAGGGTTGGCTAACCACTCGGGATGTAACACCTCTCTAATAAACCCAGCCGCGACCAAGCGAGACAACTCAGCGCGAATGGCTTCTCTTTTGTCGGGCGTGAAGCGACATAGTTTTTGCCGGATCGGCCTTGCTTGGGGGTAAACCTTTAGTTCGTGCTCGGCCAGTTCTCTCGGGACTCTCGGCATATCCGCAGGTTGCCATGCGAATACGTCTCGGTTGTCTTGCAGAAACCGGACGAGCGTGCCTTCCTATTTATCGTCCAGGCTGGAGCTGATGATGGCAGTCTTACGTTCATTAGCAAACCCCAGGTTGATCCTTTTAGTTTCTTCAGTCGGCCGCATAGAGGTCGCGGCTTGAGCTTCGTTCGCCGGTGTTGTAAGGTCTTTCGCCTGCGCTGAAGAAATCGCCGACGGTTTGGTGGTGAGGGCTGCTTGGATGGCCACTCGGAAACATTCTGCAGCGCCTTGGAAGTCAGTGCGCACAGTTATGATTCCTTGTGCCTGGCATCTTCAGTATCATGTACGTGTAATGCGGGATGGCCATGAATTTTGCCAATCCCGGCCTCCCGATGATGGCGTTGTACCCGCAGTCGAAGTTTGCTACTTCGAACCTCAGGAACTCGGTTCTGTAATTCTCCGGAGTTCCGAAGGTGACGGGCATGTAGATGTGGCCCAACGGGTATTCCCCTTCGGTTGGCACGATGCCGAAGAAAGGAGTGTCCGATTCGCGGAGTTCTTTGAGGTGAACTCCCAACCCTTGGAGTGTCCGGGGGAAGGTGACGTTGATGCTGCTTCCCCCGTCCACTAACACCTTCTTCACCCTGCTCTCTCGGATCACTGGATCGACGAGGAGCGGGTACTTGCCTGGGTGGTCGAAGTTGAGCCATTGATCTGCCCGAGTGAAGGTAATCGGGTGCTCCGACCACCGGTACGGAGCGGGAGGACTGGTGGTCGCCACCAATATCTGGCGATCGTTGAGCTTTTGTTGTCTTCTGTTCTCCTGCGAGCCATGTCCGCCGAAGATGACGTTGACCTCCCTGTCAACGCGTGGGAAGGCTCCTCCTTCCCCCTCCTCCTGCTGCTGGGGTTGTCGTGGTTCTTCTGGTCCTCCCCGCGGCGGAGGAGGAGGTAGAGGTTGGAAGGGTCGGCCGTGTCTGATGGAGTGCTTGAAGTCCCTGCAGTTCCGCAGGGTGTGGTGCATGTCCTTGTGGTACGGGCACTGGGTGTCGAGGATGTCGTCCAGCATGCGCTCGCCTCCGCGAGGTCCACCCCGGGCACGAGAGGCAGGTGGTCCGGCGGCGTGCACCTCTTCGCGAGGTCTTTTCTCCCAGCGTTTGTCGGGTTGCTGGTTCGCGTCGCGTCGTGGCGCTGCCGGTGCGGGCTTCGCTCCCCCGATGAGGTCTTGAGCTCGCTCGTCGGCGGTGATGTAGAGGTCGGCTTCCCGGAACAGCTGCTCGGAGGTAGTCGGCGCTTTCTGCAGTATGGCTCGGACGAAGGCCGAGTCATTGGATCCTCTGTAGAAGTCCTCGATCACGGCCGCCTCCGTGACCTCGAGGATACGATTTCTCATGGTCTGGAACCTTTTGAGGTACGACCGGAGAGTTTCGTCCCCCCGGCGCTTGATGGATTTGAGGTCCCATGGTTGTGCTGTTTTATCGGAGAGGGACTGAAAGTTGGCGGTGAAGCATCGACTGAAGTCGTTCCAGTCGTTGATGCAGTGTCGAGGTAGATGTCGCAGCCATTGTAGTGCGTCTTGCCCGAGGACAATGGGTAAGTACGCAGTCATCACGTCCTCGGATGCTCCGGTGGCTCGGGCGGCAGTGGTGTAGACGGCCAACCAGCCTCCTGGATCCTGCTTAGGTTCATATTTGTCGACATTGGATACCTTGAAGTTAGGGGGCCACTGAATGGCCCTAAGGCGCGGAGTAAGGGCTGTCACTCCACATGTGTCCTCCTGTCGTCGGGGATGATGTCTGTCCCGGGGAGGGGAGTAGTCGTTGTGGTTCCTCGACCGACCCCGGGTAGTACCGCCAGTCGAAGCCATTGCTGACTCGGTTCCGGTTGCCTGACTCCGAGCTGGGATGCCATGATCCCTGTCGTACTCCTCCCGGCGGCGGATCTCGTTCTCATGCCGTCATTCTCGCGAAGCGTTGATGGAGCTTCGCGCGTCCCGGCGACTGTTGATGGCGTGTCATAGATCGTTCGGCGGGCGAGCGAGCGGTAGAAGATGGTTGGCTGCCTGGGTGAACAGTCGTCGATAGCCTTCGGCGTCCGGAGTCCGAGGGAGTCCATCTGCTATCCGAGCTAGTACCCCTCCGACTTCACTCGGCGTGTTCATGGCTCGGGCGTAGTCGGGATTCAGGTTGCGCCCGAAGAGTGGATTTTCCCCGCGCTGCCTTGCATCCTACTCAGCTTGTTCCTGAGCTTGTCGGCGATCACGTCGTCGGGAATTCCTTCGTTCTCTAAAGACGCGTTCCTCCGGAGTTTCTCCTATCTCCGAGACCTCGTCCCGCGAAACAGGTTGCTCCGGATCCCATTCTCCGGCCTCATGATGTCGCCGAATGTTTCGGCGCCGGTTTCTCCGCCGGCGGGATTCCCGCTGAGGTGGTTCTTCTGCGGGTGCGGTCGGCTCGTCGTCGGAGACGGGGGGCGACTCCACTCTCCCGATGAAGAGGATGTCGGGGTAGAATGGTGCGATGGTCGTGGCGATCTTCTTCCCGTTCTCCTTTGAGGGCGGAGGAACGGAAAGAACGACTTGCTTCCTCCCAGTCTCTTTCTTCCTTGCGATCTGTGTCCATTCTTTCGTCGGGGAAGTAGACAATGGAGTTCTCCGGGTCAGCGGGCTCTCGGCCCCTGGCTTGCCGAGGGCGATCTTTTTTCGGAGCGCTGGAGGTCGCGCTTTTTCCTTCCTCACCCCGATATTCTCGGAGCGTGTTGGAGTGGACTTCTTCTTTGGCAGATCGGCGATGCGGTGTAGAGTTCCCTCTTCATCTGCTATGGACGAGATCGTTCCAAAGCAGAATACGGATCCGGGTCGGAGGGTGATCTTGCTGTAGAAGGTGACGGCCATTGAGCTAGCTTGGATCGGCGACACACCCCCTACCTGGCGCGCCAGCTGTCGGTGTTTTGGGTCCGACCGTACACCCGGGGTTGCCCCTCAAGGTGTTTTAGGAGTAGGACGGTGTCGCCGACTGTAGCTAAATGGTTCGTGCCTGATGCACGAGGAACAATGAACAATGTTTACAGGTTCGGGCCGCTTGGAGATGCGTAATACCCTATGTCCTGGTGAGTATGCTTTGCGTATGGGTTACAAGGTTGCTCTCTAAAGTGTAGAGAGTTGAAGTGGATGGTTGAATAGTAAATGGGGTCGATCGATCTGAAGGGGTGCCCCCTAGGCCTTATATATTCGACCGTGAGGCAATACATGTGGATATGCACCTAAAAGATAGTGAACCGCTTTTGTCTATCTTCCTATGATTCTGCCGACTTATCCTCGCCTGGTTACGTCGTTTGGGGCTCCAGCGCGGGAAAGTCGGATCCTCTGTTGTGGTCGCTTGCTCAACGTTGTGGGGTCGTCCGGATTCGCGCCCACCCGGCCTTATGTCGATCTGCTTCACTAGTCGTTTCTCCCAGGCCCATGAAGGAGTGACCTCACGATTTATTGGGCTCTTGGGCCTTTTGTGAGGTCTTTTATCCTTCCAGTGGACCCGGGGGATATCTGTCCCCCACAGGAGTGGAACTTCGACGAGAGCTCCACTGACTCCTCCTCCGACGAGGACGCCGCAAACATCACCGTCACCAAAGGGCTTCTCTTCCCCAACGTCGGCCACAAGTGCCTCATGGCAAAGGACGGCAAGAAGAAGAAGGTAAAATCTAGATCCTCCACTAAGTATGCAACATCTAGTGATGAGGCTAATTCTAGTGATGATGAGGATGATTTGTTTACTCTTTTTGCCAATCTTAACATGCAACAAAAAGAAAAATTAAATGAATTGATTAGTGCTATTCATGAGAAGGATGAACTCTTGGATAGCCAAGAGGACTTCCTCATTAAGGAAAACAAAAAGCATGTTAAGACTAAAAATGCTTATGCTCTAGAGGTAGAAAAATGTGAAAAATTAACTAGTGAGATAAGCACTTGCCATGACACTATTTCTAGCCTTAGAAATGAAAATGTCAAATTAATTGCTAAGGTTGAGAAATCAAATGTTTGTGATGATTCAATTGTTAATCTTAGAAATGATAATGCTAGTTTAATTGCTAAGATTGATAAATTGAATGCATCCCTTTCTAGCCTTAGGAATGAGAATGAAAAATTAATTGCTAAGGCTAAAGACTTAGATGTTTGCAATGCTTCTATTTCCAATCTTAGAGATGAGAATGCTATTTACATGCTAAGATTGTTGAATTAAATACTTGCAAACCCTCTTCATCTACCGTTGAGCATGTCACTATTTGCACTAGATGTAGAGATATAAATGTTGATGCTATTCATGATCACCTAGCTTTAATTAAACAACAAAATGATCACATAGCTCAACTTAGTGCCAAAATTAATGAGCATGACTTAGAAAATGAAAATTTTAAATTTGCTAGAAGCATGCTCTATAGTGGGAGACGCCCTGGCATTAAGGATGGCATTGGCTTCCAACAGGGAGACAATGTCAAGCTTAATGCTCCTCCTAAAAGATTATCTAACTTTGTTAAGGGCAAGGCTCACATGCCTCAGGATAACGAGGGTTACATTTTATACCCTGCCGGTTATCCCGAGCACAAAATTAGGAGAATTCACTCTAGGAAGTCTCACTCTGGCTCTCATCATGCTTTTATGTATAAGAGTGAGGCATCTAGTTCTAGTCAATCCACTCATGCTAAATTGCCTAAAAAGAAAACTCCTATTGCATCAAATGAACCTAGTATTTCATTTAAGACCTTTGATGCATCTTATGTTTTAACTAACAAATCAGGCAAAGTAGTTGCCAAATATGTTGGGGCTAAACACAAGGGATGAAAGACTTGTGTTTGGGTACCCAAGGTGCTTGTTTCTAATGTCAAAGGACCCAAGACCGTTTGGGTACCTAAGAACAAGGCCTAAATCTGTTTTGTAGGTTTATGCATCCGGGGGCTCAAGTTGGATCATTGACAGCGGGTGCACAAACCACATGACTGGGGAGAAAAGGATGTTCTCCTACTATGAGAAAAACCAAGATCCCCAACGAGCTATCACATTCGGGGATGGAAATCAAGGTTTGGTCAAAGGATTGGGTAAAATTGCTATATCACCTGACCATTCTATTTCCAATGTTTTTCTTGTAGATTCTTTAGATTACAATTTGCTTTCTGTTTCTCAATTATGCAAAATGGGTTACAACTGTCTTTTTACGGATATAGGTGTCACTGTCTTTAGAAGAAGTGATGATTCAGTAGCTTTTAAGGGAGTGTTAGAGGGTCAGCTATACTTAGTTTATTTCAATAGAGCTGAACTCGACACCTGCTTAATTGCTAAGAGTAACATGGGTTGGCTCTGGCACCGCCGACTGGCCCACGTTGGATTGAAGAATCTTCATAAGCTTCTAAAGGGAGAGCACATTTTGGGACTAACAAATGTTCATTTTGAGAAAGACAGGATTTGTAGCGCATGCCAAGCAGGGAAGCAAGTTGGTGTTCATCATCCACACAAGAACATCATGACGACTGACAGGCCTCTCGAGCTCCTCCACATGGACCTATTTGGTCCGATAGCTTACATAAGCATCGGCGGGAGTAAGTACTGTCTAGTTATTGTGGATGATTATTCTCGCTTCACTTGGGTGTTCTTTTTGCAGGAAAATCACAAACCCAAGAGACATTGAAGGGATTCTTGAGACAGGCTCAAAATGAGTTCGGCTTGAGGATCAAGAAAATAAGAAGCGACAACGGAACGGTGTTCAAGAACTCACAAATAGAAGGCTTTCTTGAGGAGGAGGGCATCAAGCACGAGTTCTCTTCTCCCTACACGCCACAACAAAATGGTGTAGTGGAGAAGAAGAATAGAACTCTATTAGACATGGCAACAACCACGCTTGATGAGTACAAAACTTCGGATCGGTTTTGGGCCGAGGCGGTCAACACCGCTTGCTACGCCATCAACCGGTTATATCTTCACCGAATCCTCAAGAAGACATCATATGAACTCCTAACCGGTAAAAAGCCTAATGTTTCATATTTTAGAGTCTTTGGTAGCAAATGCTTTATTCTAGTTAAAAGAGGTAGAAAATCTAAATTTGCTCCTAAGGCTATAGAAGGCTTTTTACTAGGATATTATTCAAACACAAAGGCATATAGAGTCTTTAACAAGTCCACTGGACTATTTGAAGTTTCTTGTGACATTGTGTTTGATGAGACTAACGGCTCTCAAGTAGAGCAAGTTGATCTTGATGAGCTAGATGATGAAGAGGCTCCGTGCATCGCGTTAAGGAACATGTCCATTGGGGATGTGTGTCCTAAGGAATCCGAAGAGCCTCCACAAGCACAAGATCAACAACCATATTCCTCCATGCAAGCATCTCCACCAACTCAAGATGAGGATCAAGCTCAAGATGATGATGAAGATCAAGAGGAGCCACCTCAAGAGGAGGACAATGATCAAGGGGGAGATGCTAATGATCAAGACAAGGAAGATGATGAGGGTCCAAGACCGCCACACCCAAGAGTCCACCAAGTAATTCAACGAGATCACCCCGTGAACACCATCCTCGGCGACATTCATAAGGGGGTAACCACTCGATCTCGTGTTGCTCATTTTTGTGAACATTACTCTTTTGTTCCTCTATTGAGCCACACAGGGTAGAGGAAGCACTTCAAGATTCGGATTGGGTGCTGGCGATGCAAGAGGAGCTCAACAAATTCACGAGGAATGAGGTATGACATTTAGTTCCACGTCCTAACCAAAATGTTGTAGGAACCAAGTGGGTCTTCCGCAACAAGCAAGATGAGCATGGTATGGTGACAAGGAACAAAGCCCGACTTGTGGCTAAGGGATATTCACAAGTCGAAGGTTTGGATTTTGGTGAAACCTATGCACCCGTAGCTAGGCTTGAGTCCATTCGCATTTTACTTGCCTATGCTACTTACCATGGATTCAAGCTTTATCAAATGGACGTGAAGAGTGCCTTCCTCAATGGACCAATCAAGGAGGAGGTCTATCTTGAGCAACCCCCCGGCTTTGAAGATAGTGAGTATCCTAACCATGTCTACAAACTCTCTAAGGCGCTTTATGGGCTCAAGCAAGCCCCGAGAGCATGGTATGAATGCCTAGGAGATTTCCTTATCACTAATAGCTTCAAAGTCGGCAAGGCTGATCCTACTCTCTTTACTAAAACTATTGAAAATGATTTGTTTGTATGCCAAATTTATGTTGATGATATCATATTTGGGTCTACTAACAAATCTACTTGTGAAGAGTTTAGTAGGATCATGGTTCAAAAATTCGAGATGCCAATGATGGGGGAGTTGAAGTATTTCTTAGGATTTCAAGTCAAGCAACTCCAAGGGGGCACCTTCATTAGCCAAACGAAGTACATTCAAGACATTCTTACCAAGTTTGGGATGAAGGATGCCAAGCCCATCAAGACACCCATGGGAACCAATGGGCATCTCGACCTCGACACGGGAGGTAAATCCGTAGATCAAAAGATATATCGATCGATGATAGGTTCTTTACTCTATTTATGTGATTCACGACCGGATATAATGCTTTCTGTATGCATGTGTGCAAGATTCCAAGCCGATCCTAAGGAAGTTCACCTTAGGGCCGTGAAACGAATCTTGAGATATTTAGTTTATACTCCTAAGTTTGGCCTTTGGTACCCTAGGGGATCCACTTTTGATTTAATTGGTTATTCCGATGCTGATTGGGCAGGGTGTAAAATTGATAGAAAGAGCACATCAGGGACTTGCCAGTTCTTGGGAAGATCTCTGGTGTCTTGGGCTTCAAAGAAGCAAAATTTTGTAGCTCTTTCTACTGCCGAAGCCGAGTATATTGCCGCAGGCCATTGTTGCGCGCAATTGCTTTGGATGAGGCAAACCCTTAGGGACTATGGTTACAAATTAACCAAAGTTCCTCTCCTATGTGATAATGAGAGTGCAATCCGCATGGATAATCCCGTTGAGCACAGCCACACTAAACACATAGTCATTCGGTATCACTTTTTGAGGGATCACCAACAACGGGGAGATATCGAGATTGCTTACATTAACACCAAAGATCAATTAGCCGATATCTTTACCAAGCCACTAGATGAGAAAACTTTTACCAAACTTAGGCATGAGCTAAATATTGATTCTAAAAATTTTGATTGATATTTTGCACACATAGTTCATCTATATACCTTTGATCATATCTCTTTCATGTGCTATGACTAATGTGTTTTCAAGTGAATATTATGATAAGTCATAGATTGAAAGGGAAATGGAGTCCTCGACGAAGACAAAAGGCTTCCACTCCACTCCATCGAATTATTCATCCTTCGTCGTCGCTCCACACCACTCTCCAATTTGGTATAATCTTCACTCCTATATTATTTGCCAAAGGGGGAGAAAGTTTGAAAAATGGGCTTATATTTCACTCACAAGTATCCGTTTTTGGCGATTCATGCCAAAGGGGGAGAAAGTATTAGCCCAAAGCAAAAGGACCGCACCACCACCAATTTCAAAATGTAGTCTTTCAATTTGTGTTAAGAAAAGATTTTTTCAATTGGTATCTTATATTTGATATAATTTCAAATTGGTATACCCTCTTCAAAATTAATATCTAAAACTCTCTTGAACACTAAGAGGAGGATTTCATTAAGGGGGAGTTTTGTTTAGTCAAAGGAAAAGCATTTGAAACAGGGGGAGAAAATTTCATATCTTGAAAATGCTTATAAAAATCTTATTCATATACCTTTGACTATTTGCAAAATACTTTGAAAAGAATTTCCAAAAACATTTGCAAAACAAAACATGTGGTGCAAGCGTGGTCCAAAATTTTAATAAAGAAGAAAACCTTCCATGCATATCTTATGAAATGAATATTGGTTTAACTCCAAGCAACCTTTGCACTTATATTATGCAAACTAGTTCAATTCCGCACTTTTATATTTGCTTTGGTTTGTGTTGGCATCAATCACCAAAAAAGGGGAGATTGAAAGGGAAATAGGCTTACACCTTTTCCCATATGAATTTTGGTGGTTGAATTGCCCAACACAAATTAATTGGACTAACTAGTTTGCTCTAGATTATGAGTTCTACAGGTGTCAAAGGTTCAGCACAAACCAATATAAAGTCCAAAAAGGGTTCAAATAAAAAGAGCAAAAGACAACCGAAGTGTGCCCTGGTCTGGCGCACCGGACTGTCCGGTGTGCCACCGGACAGTGTCCGGTGCACCAGGGAACCCGACTCCGAACTTGCCACCTTCGGGAATTCTAGGAGCCGCTCCGCTATAATTCACCGGACTGTCCGGTGTAGCACCGGACTGTCCGATGTGCCAGCGGAGTAACGGCTACACAGCATCAACGGTCATCTGCAACGAACAAACTGTCTTGTGTGCCAGCGGAGTAACGGCTACACAGCGTCAACGGTCGTCTGCAACGAACAATAAATGCGCTACAGTGCGCGCCTGCGCGCGCAGAAGTCAGGACAGGCGCCAGAAGGCGCATCGGACAGTGAACAGTGACTGTCCGGTGTACCACCGGACTGTCCGGTGGCCCAACTGTCAGAAGCTCCAACGGTCAGAACCCAACGACCGGGTGACGTGGCTGGCGCACCGGATAGTGTCCGGTGGCGCACCGGACTGTCCGGTGCGCCATGCGACAGCAGCCTCCACCAACGGTCACTTTGGTGGTTGGGGCTATAAATACCCACAACCACCCACCATTCATTGCATCCAAGTTTTCAGCCTTCAAACCTCATACAAGAGCTATAACATTCAATACAAGACACAAACAAAGAGATCAAATCCTCTACCAAGTCTGGAATCACTCCAACTAAATTAGTGACTAGAGAGAGACATTTGTGTTCATTTGAGCTCTTGCGCTTGGATTGCTTTTTTTCTTCCTCTATTCTTGTGTTCAATTCACTTGTACTTAAAACAAGAGACACCAAGTTGTGGTGGTCATTGTAGTGGACTTAGTGTCCCATTTGATTGAAGAGAAAAGCTCACTCGGTCTAGGTGACCGTTTGAGAGAGGGAAAGGGTTGAAAGAGACCTGGTCTTTGTGACCACCTCAACGGGGAGTAGGTTTGCAAGAACCGAACCTCGGTAAAATAAATCACCGTGTCATCCACTCTTATTTGCTTGTGATTTGTTTTCACCCTCTCTTTCGGACTCGAATTTAATTATAACGCTAACCCCGGCTTGTAGTGTGTGCTTAAGTTTATAATTTTTAGATTCCGCCTATTCACCCTCCCCTCTAGGCGACTTTCAGTAATTATATCGTTAAGCGAGTTATCCCTCGAATAAAGTTGGTAACCGAGGGCAGGGACGTACTTTGGATCACCTACCCCAGACAGACCTATAAATACCACCGTCCTGTAGTGAGATAGAACGCGCATAACAAGAAGCTACAATTCTCTTACAGTTTGTTTCGTTGTGCACCTGAGCTCTCGCCTGTTTCTCGAGTGTTTGGGACCATCTGACAGCACGTCCACCTGTCAGTGCTCAACACTAGCGCTTGTCCTCGCCCTGTTTTCACGAAAGCCATTCCCCGTCCGTGCCCCATTCAGCTTAACGATGACAAATTCATCTCCATCCCTTGTGAATCCCCGTTCCCCATTTAAGGCCTTGCAGGGAATATTGTAGCGTAAAAATATTTAAAAACAATTACAAACACATCAATTATCAAAAGACAATAAAGCAAAAAATAAATTTGAAACAAATAACAATCTTATAATACAAAACATAACTCGCAAATCACAATTATTTTTAACTTAATAATAAACCCAAAGTCTCACAAATCATAAAATACATAATTTTTATCGGGTCTCCAATGAACCCCACTTAGGCCATGTTCGTTTGATCCCAAAACCATAAGGATTGAGGGAGATTGAAAGGGATTGGAGAGGATTTTGACTTGTAGGGGATTTGATCCCCCTCAATCCCTATGGAGCAGCACAAAACGAACAGGGCCTTATAGTTTCTTCTCCATCTCCGTCTTACAAATTTTGGGGACCTGTCCTGTTAGCCTCACAAAGGAGAAACCGTCCATGCACCCGTCTTGAACGGATTGAAACCGTCCATGCGAGATAAAAAGTATTATTGATTCGGTTGATGATTACAAATCAACCGTATACCTCTGTATTTATAGAGGAGAGGGCTGAAACCTTTACAAACTAATCTCCTAAGCTAATTCTATAAATTTAGCTAACAATTGTAGCACAAAACTCGGAACCCTAATATACTGTAGGCACGCGCGCGTCCGACGGTCTCAATTTGGTGCCACCATCCTAGCTGTTCTGCCTGCTGCCTGCTGGAGACGCTGAAACGGAGGGAAATCGCCGTACACTACCTCCCCGTTCCGTTGCAGAATCTTATCGAATCAAGCCTTGACGAATTTGTTATTTCGAGAACTTTGTCGTTGTCGTTGGTGACCATGGTCCATGCCATGCGCTTCAAAAGGCCCTAGCGCAGTACGGATGGGCCAGGCTGGCATCTCGGCCCAATGCTAGTTGGTCCTGGCCCAGCTTAGCTTCCAAATATTCAGTTGCAATTTATTTACTCTTTTTTACATGAAAAAAAATTGGTAATGCCAGCCGGAATCGACAGGCCACACAACCTTGGGGCGTGGCAGCCTGAGCCTGACACATGAAAAACTGAACAATCCCCTACAACTACGTAGTGGTGTGGTGTGTCCACCCGAAGGTTGACGTGTTCTTTTCCGTCACGTACGGCGACGTCAAAACAAAACTATCGTGCTGTTGTGGACGGGAGGCGAAGGCGCCGGCAGCGGGCTGTTGCGCGGACAGGGGATAAATCTATCGAAAGGCGTAGGAAGATTAGTATACTACGTAAGTGTGTTTGAATGCACTGTAGATAATAATTAGTGGTTAAAATTAGTTAAGATATCTAAATACCCTAGCTAATAGTTCAGCTATTAGTTAACTTTATAAATTAGTTAATAGTTAGCTATTAATTATCTAGCTAATTCTACTAACAATTTTTAGCCAACTAACTATTAATTTTAGTGCATTCAAATATCCCTTAGTAGATTAGTTTTTGGTTTAGAAGTTAGTTAGAGAGTTTGTGAGATAATTAGACTATTTCTAGCAATCTATCCTCATATTTATATTTATACTCGACTCTGCGAACAGTGCATATGGTTAAATTTTGGATAATTTGTTAGAGTAGGCCTTATGGTGAGATGAGATAAGGAGCATGTGTATAAAGGCTCTGGTAGATTGTATATTAGGAGTTTGATTGAAGCCTTTGTTTTCTGTTCTAGGCTAAAAGACCGAAACATAGTATTTAGATTGTACATACTTTTATTATAGTGTGTTTGTACCTTATAACTTTCTTCCATTCGAGGCCAGGCCCGCCCTTTCGCCCTGCTCCTGCTGACGAAGCAGTTTAATTAACGACGTACGACTTCAGTTGACAGCTCGGACACGCATTAGTTCTCAAGTACAGTATTTTGCCCTGTTACTGGAGAGCCATTGGCAATTTTGCCATTATCATTTATGGGCTTCGCCAGTATGCCATCGGACCCACAAATCATAGACACAGACGGTCCCACCAGTCATAGACACGGGATGGCATAATAACAGGCAGCCAAAATTGAGAGTGGCAAAATAGCAAATTTCTCGTTACTGGATCGTGTCTTAGACCACCTTTTAAGTTATCCGCCCTGCAGGCTACTCTATGTCCTTATTCTATAAAGTGCCGTTTCTGGCTTTTCAGGGACCCAGTGCGAAATTCGATTTAAGGGGCTCCATCCACACACAAATATATATAATTATACATATATCACCGAATATTTGACGTATAAAAATTATTATGCGCTGTTTTAAAGTTTATAAGATAACAGATATAAAATATAGCAAAAAACACTTACTTATTATATGATATTATTAAAAATATCTTCTAACATTTTGTGATACAAAGTCATCGCTTATATCATCGAGATCAATCTCATCCAACAACTTTTTCGATATATAGAATCGTCAAGTCATTTAACCTCTCTTGAGTTATTGTTGACCATAAATAGTTCGATAAGTAATTGAGACATTAGTTTAACAATATAAACGATAGTAGTCGATAACTCAATAGTGCATCGTTTTTTAAGTATTTGTGTCTAGAATAGATAGATTTAACAAAAAATGCTAACATACAGTGGCTAGGGGCCCTCTATTTTTGGAGGCCCGGTGCAGCCTCACTCATGGCACCCTCTCAGGGCCGGCCCTGATTCTATGCTATTATAGTATTATTATTACTTCAGCTGGTACTCTAGTTAGTAAATATTCCTTGCTCTATGTCATAATTCTCTACTCACGTCCCTCTACATCAACTACCACATATTTTATTCGTCACAGTTCGACTACCATATTTTCTATCTCCATACATATATATATATATATATATATATATATATATATATATATATATATATATATATATATATATATATATATATATATAACATTTTGCTATAGTATTCTCTCTAAGGGCCCGTTTGTTTCCTTGGAAATGAAACTCATTCTATAAATAACATTCTAGATATTAGATTCCTAAAGAAAGTAATTCCTTAGAATTTGATTCAATTCAATTTTTTGTTTGGATGCTAATGGAATTCTTTTCTACGAATCAAATTTAATATCTTGTTTGGATAGTTATATATGGAATTTACATATTTAGAGGGAAGTAACTACATCAAATTGTACATGACAAAATACACCTGTTTCTTGTGTGCACATGTATCTTGATGAGTCATATACATGTGCAATAGATTAGAGACAAGTTTTCACTCTACAATTTATCAAGCAGCATGTATCACGAGAATAGTAATAATAATGCAGATTTGTCTCAAATGTCTACATATCTTTGGAACACATTACTTGCTACTCAATGTGATGTTCAATTCACCCAACATAAACTAAAAATCAAAACACCAAGCTAATCAAGTCCTCATCTAACCCATCTATCTCCTCCAATGTGCTAAAAATTTCTTTACCGGTTGCCTCTTCAAGCTTCCTCAGGTTGTTGATGAAGTAAGATCTTTACCGGTTCCCTCTTCCTTACTCATATCTTCCTTGCTACTCAATTATATTAGGGCTAGTTTGACAGCCTCATTTTTTTCAAGAGATTTTTATTTTTATAAAAAAAATAATTTATTTTTTAAAATAATATTAATCCTTTGGAAAAATAGAGTTATCAAACTAGGTCTTAGAGAGGGAGTTTTAGCGCATCGGATTGATCATGTTGTGTTTACTTATCATCTCTAAAATTTGATATAGTTGCATGCCCATATATATTTATTATGTTCCTGCAACACCATATCCTTGCGGCCTTGCCTCTTTTTTTTTCCTTTTTCAGGATCCAACACGAACTCAAAAAACGATATTTGGTTTCACAAGACTAGCCCAGAATCAAAATCAGTCTTGTGAGTTAAAAAAAAAACATCATAATCTTGTGATTCTGATGGCACCATATGAAGAATTCTGACTTCAGAAAAGAGAATCATCACACAAGACAGACGAGGCTTATTTATGCCGTAGAAAACATGGGCAATCTGTGTCGGCACTCGGCAAACAGAAAGATAGGTTGCTGTTTTTTTTTTTCCTTTGCTTCAAACTGGTGTGTTATTTTAGCTATATAATATATATATATAGATAGATATATATGTATATATATATATGAAGGCCTATTTTTCAGATTATGATTTTTTTTGACGTGCAAACTCTAGTGCGCAAGAAATTAAACCTATATGATTTGCACATGAGCATTATATTGTGTTCCATTTTCCCGGGAAGAGACTCCAAAATGCATTAGCTTCACTTCATGGCAGTAACGGTCTCGCGGCCGGCACTGGGTACAACATTTCTTTACAGCTACGGTAGGATACCATACCGTATCATCAGATCTACTGATCCTATCATCATTAGAACTGGTTTTGATTTAATGTTCATCTCACATCTCTAATCTCTTGACGCAAGCCACCGTATTGAGTCAGCGCGGCCGCCCCTCTCTTCGACTATCAGCACACTGTTCGTCCGTAGCAGATCGAGGCTATGTAGAGATTCTTCGCCCATTTCTCCTACAAAGTTTTCGCGAGGTAAGATTAGAATGGTAACAGACGACACAATGGCATCGGAGATCCGAAGCATGGGGTCTCCATAGATTGCAGCTGCAGGGATACCTTGACATGTGAACTGGGAAAGGCAGAGGTCCGGAGGGTTTCTTGCGTCTCGTCCATCGGCTTCCGCTTTGGCATGCTCAAGATGAAAGCAGCTTGGTCATTGGTGGCCGCTGTGGAAGTTATCCTGTAACCACTCTCCCATCGCCGATGAATGCCTTCGCTAGGGTACAGGAAGTCCAACTCTACAACCTGACAACAGTTTTTTTGTTGTTGTTGTTTGGTTAAATACTCAGGCCTCAGTTGGTACAATTCAGAGGAATATGGTTACGCAAGGACACAGCATAAATAATGCCTGCGTGGTCAAGCAATCATCCTAACCTGAGTAGAAAACCCTGAGTTCCTTGACATAACTACGCCCCAGCGATTTCCAGCAGTGGCCATAGATGTTACATGGAACCCTTCTTTCCACTTTTTATTGATCCACTTGTAAGGGAACGATTCGCTAACCTTGTATGATTGCTGTGTGTAAGGAGTTCCTGCAGTAGTGAAAATATATTACCCCAAATTATATCATAGCAGACCATGATAATTAATGAGCGATGCAAACGGGGCTTAAAATGGAAATTGCATAGGACATACAAGAGAAACATTAGGATTTTGTACTGCTACTGGGAAAATGGTGAGAAAATGGAGGGTCAATATGCACGTGTGAGCAATAATAAGAAAAGTAAAATTCAGACCTTTGGACATGACAACCAATGAACTCCCATTGGTTGATCCAGCAATTGCTGTTATGTAGTAACTTTTCTCCCACTGCTCCATTATCCAGTCCTGTTTATAATTAGAAACAGAGTTAGGCTTTCTGGCTAAATAAATTATTAGGCATGTTCAAGCTTGACTCAGATAACTGTACCTTGTGGAGAAAAACTGGTGAGAGCTCGTAAACTTGAGAACAGAAACCAGTTCCAGCGTCCATGATGAGTGCCCAAAGGTTTGCCGAGGAAGCCACACAACTAACGTAAAGCCCGTCATCATTACCCTTTTCTATATGTTGACTTAGCCTTGAGTCAGCCACATTGTAATGGTACCTAAGAAACACGCAACAGATGTTGACAAAGCTTAGCAGCAATAGTTCATCACATCTTAATGATCATGTTTACAGGGCTACGTGTTACTAGAGAAATGCAGCAAGTGTAACCAAACTATCATGCCTTGTAGCATCTAATTAAATGATTGTAAATACCTCTGCTTCATGGGTCGCCTAGCATTATAAACTGAAATCCATTGAGCCGCTGGGCTCCCTAATCTAACCTTCTTTTTAGGTTGTTCATCTTCTAGATTTGCATGCAATCTTCCACGTTTCTGTCCAACCTATAGTACGGGAACAAATAAAGATAAGGACGAAGAAATATAAATATATATGGAGGGAATAGTTAGTACAGACCTTGAGGGCCCCATCAATTCTGACTGGTCTCGACGCAGGTGCTTCAATCAAACCATCAAAAATAGAGATAAGCTTGGCATAATTTGGCTCTTCATCAAATTTCATATTTGTGACAATCTCAAGAAACTGTTTGAATGGAGCTGGACAGAAACAACAAAGCATCTCTGGAGAAGTAGCCATTTTCTTCTTGCAAACAAGGAAACTCTTGGTATCTCCCTACAAACATCGTTACAGGCTGACATATGCGCTCCAAAAGAAAACCATAACGTTGAGTCGACATGTGTATTAAAACCTACCTGGTAGCCTTGCCAAGGCAATCTTCCTCTAATCAGGAAAATAAGGGTGTATGCCAGTGACTCTAAATCATCCCTCCTACTACCAGTGCGCCCCAAATGAGCATGGACACTCGCATATCTAATTGTTCCCCTGCAAAAAGAAACCAAGAGGATAGGTTACAGAACGCCATTTATTAAAAAAAACTGCTGCTATGAGAATATGACCAACCTAAAGATATCAGGCCGTTGATCATAATCAACATGATGACCATTATTCTCTTTCCACTTGGATGCTGTACAATTTGGGTACCACATATCAACAACAACAACAACAAAGGGGGGAGGCAAGTGGGAAAATAGCACTAAGAAAATATAAATAGTTTCAAAGAAACTACAGTGATATGGAATAGTAAAATACATAGATAAAAACTATTTGACAAATGCATACCTAAACCGAGATCTATAAGGTAAAGTTTCTTATCGTCAGGCGATCCAGGCTGACCAAGCAGAAAATTCTCTGGTTTCACATCACCATGCACAAACCTGCCAAACAGAGGACCTTAGGGTAAATCAACAGTCATACATACATCTAAGGACGCTCAGATGAACATAGCTAATTTTGGCTGACCCTTTAGAATGGAGCTTCTCAAGAATCGATATGCTCTCTACAGCAATGCAAGCAGCCATATTTGGAGTCATCCTGTTTACGATAGTTGGACCATTTAGTCTAAAAGCTGATGAGTGACAAAAGATATCATAAAAAAGAATGGAAGATACTTACGCCTGCCCCATTGAATTCCACACGTCCCAAAGGCTGGGACCAAGCATATCCATTACCTAAAAATATAAGTGAATAAAAACTGTTGAGCTGCAAAGAAATAGAGTAATAAGAAGTGAACTCACAAGTATATAGTAGTCGCCCTGACGACCCTTGTAGTGGACCGATGGTATGCCATAGCAACCATTGAGAGTGCTAGCAAACAATACCAATAGTCAGAAAGAAAGTCTCCACAAAAAGAAAAGAAGGCAGGATGAGCAACATACTTATAAACCTGCCACTCATATGGAGGGCCATAATTGCATCCTTTACTGTTTCGATGCTCTAATTTCAATGCGACCTACAAAAATTTTACCATTTAATGGATTTATGTAAGGAAAAAATCCATCAAATTCATAAAATGTGTAAGTGACAAACCTCATATGCATCAGGACCAGTGCGGGCAGCTCCACCAGAAACCCTTCGACCAACATAGACCTGACCAAAACCACCTTTACCTAACTTCCTGTCAGTTATGTACTCTGGAGAATTACCTACTTGAACCTGCAGAAATGAAATAAGATTAGGTGACCAAAAAAACTTCTGGAAATAAGAAATTATGTCAAAGTTCAACATAAAATCTTTGTATAGCAAAAGGGCCTCTAGCTGAGTTGGTTAGGTAGCTTGAGTATCACTAAAGAGGTATGCGTCGACTCCATGTGAGTGAATTTCAATCTGGGGTTATAAAATCCTCTTCCATACCAAAGCTCAGGACTAAGGTCTGGCCATGGACCCATGGTCATGGTCATTCCCATATGGGCTACGGTGTCATTGTGTATGGGTGGGGCAAGAGTTCAATGGTTTTCTCAACTTACATAAGAAGGGCTGCTTCATGCAATGCCAGGGTGGGTGCCCCATCCCCTTCCATGCAGGTCGAGTTTAAAAAAACAGTTGTACAGCAGTCTTATGATTTTATGCAACAAAGCAAGTAAACTTTCAGTTGTCATTTGAATGTACTACTGCACCACAGAAATTTTACCAACAGTTTTACACTTTACTTCTACCAACTTCTAGGCTATGAATAACAATACTACAACTATGCATAACTAGTTATTCCTTTTTTACAACAACACCCTGGGCTTATAGTCTGGATGCAGATGGAAGTGGGACTAGAAATTGCAAGCATGGTGCCATTGTTAGGAGGCATGTGCTTGGCCCCTTCTGATGTTAAATGAACTCATCTTTTCAAACATTAAGGGTGTCATATGCCAGGCAATCTACTGTGGAAAGGACCCAACTAGAGTTGAATGTAACTAATAGGTGAACCCTTACATAGTTACATCAAGCCACAACAAGTATGATTTTACAGGATTTGGAATGCTTCATTTAACTAAATAATAGGTACCACAGAATAACAATAAATGACATGCAATCCCAAGGACTACATTGACTTAAGGGCTCCCGTGCAAAGCATCATGGGAAAACGACATGATTTATATCCTTTTTTGCATTTATAATATCAGGCGACAATTCAATAAAAGCTAGTAAAAAAAACAGTGTGTTTATGTAAAGTTAGTAAAAACCAGTGTGTTTATGCAATTAGGTGAGCTGCAAACAGATAACATAAACTAGGAAATAAAGAAGGCAAATAGCAGTCCATGTGGGGAAAAAATGTAAAAGAGAAAGTAATACCCTCTCTGGCACAGGTGTCGCTGTTGATTCATCTTCAGCCCCAATAATCTTCTCTGCACTCACACCATTCATTTTCAGAACACCAACCTCGGCTACCTCCTTCAAAGGAAGGTTCTTGGGTGCAGCAGCAGCAGCAACTTCCAGTCCCTTGACAGCTTTAGGGGGGTCTTCACAAGCTGGATCAGCTTCCAAGTCGACAATATTACCCCGCTTTCTTCTAGTCGTAGGTGCAGGGGGCACTCCTTTCCCAGTGGCACCCTTTCTGCCCCTAGCAGCACGTGTAGGAGCACGCTTTCCTGCCCTCGGCGGAGCAGGTGAGACCGGTTTCGCAGGCGGCTCTCCTAGCTGCAGATCTTCAAGCTTCTTCGACCTTAGGCATGCTTGGCGAGTACTGCTTCGCAGCTCTGGCATCCTCTCTCCATAAAACTCAGGTCAGCGCCCCAGCCCTCCGAGCTCCTTCCAATCTCCACATGCAGACACAGTTACAATCGTTCATCAGTATAAAGAGCAGCAACGAACATGGCAAAGAATACACATCAATCTCACTCTAGCAACCTATCCATAGCCATCTACCAACATCGCCAAAAGGACAAACTAACTAACACTGGGCATGGCCAGGGTCGGCGACCAATAGAGGTAAAAAGAGGGGAGAATCAGCGGAGATGGATCCTCATCGCCATCAAGAAACGGTCAGCTTCCCTACCACCACACCCTTTGCCGAGGAATCGAATACGTCAATCAGCACTCAAAAGGAAAAGGGAGGGGAGCATCCCATCCCCATCACTGGATGCACCATGCCGATTCCCAACCGACGGGGAAAAAAATCTTGGTTTTGCGCACCAGATTACGGCCGGTCAGAGAACAGATCGCCACACGCCCGCAACTAACCCCAAATCCCGACCCGAAACCCAGCGAAAACCGCACCTCTCACCCCAAATCCACTCCGCGACCGAGCCTTGACGAACTGGACCCGCCCGCGGCGGACGCGCCGAGGGGCGCGCGCCTCATCGGATCGATGTTTCCCGCGAATGACCGGCCGATCGCGCGGGAACCGTGCCCCCGAGCACCACCCGGCGACCCCAAAAAAAATTAAAAGACACAGATGCGGCAGGACGACGCTGCAGACATCGGCTGCGCAGGGAGGGAGCGCGGATGCTTACATCGGCGACCGGTGGCAGGGACGGGCGCGGAGGAGGAGGTCGGGTTCGTCGCCTCGTGCGCCGCGCGAGCGCGTGGGGGCCGAGGACGGGGGCGGCGTAGGAGGGGGAGGACGAGGGAGGTGTCCGAGAGGCAGGGCAGGCAGGCACGAATTGTTGTGGAGCTGCTCGTCCCCGTCTCGTGCTCGCGATTGTTTTCCTTTTGGATTTGGAAACGCGGTCCGCCACCCTCGTGGGTCGTGGGCTCGTGGCGCTGGTGCATGGAGTGGAGTGAGCGGGCGACGGGGCCGTGAGGCTGCCGAGTGGGCCCGTTTTGTCAATGGTTTGCCCGTCCTGACCGCTACCGGATAAGACGTGGAGAAAACGGCTAGACTTAGTGACTTACACTCCGAAATTACCGTTTTTTTTTTGTTTTTTAACCTGATTTTCGACAAAAATGTACATTTAGACCCATGAATGACTTATTTCAGTGTTTGGACCTGAAGCTCGACAACATAAGCTATGACGCCGAGATCTGACGTGACCAAGACAGCCAGGATTGACGTGGCAACCACGTGACTCTCTAGCTCGGCGCCACAACCGGCCGCCGATCCTTCTCTCCCATCTTGCTCACCTCTCACCTCCCTCACCTCACGCGCCCACACGCTGTTGTCTCCCCCGCCGCCCTCGCCACCCCTGGAGCCACGCCGGTCGCCACGCCGACCACCGACCCCACGCCGACTGCCACGCCCGCCCCCTCCTCACAACGCCGACCTCATGCCACCGCTCGCCCCCGCCACGTAAGAGCTCGGCGTCATAGGCTATAGCGCCGAGCTGTGTTACCTCGGCGCCGTAGCGTATGACGGCGAGCTTCGGGTCTAAATCCTAAAATAAGTCATCCGAGAGTCTAAATGTATTTTTTGTCAGAAAAAAGGTTAAAAACAAAAAATTGCCTGAAATTACCAAGAGACAGCAATGGGATGGGTTTTATAGAACTTTACGATAGGCACTCCTAATCTAAAATATACACAATATAATATAGAAAAGACTACTATACTACAGCAATTTAATTCAGTCTCTTATAAACTTTTTTCTGGCTCATTCTCTGCCCATGACTAAAGTTGTTCCCATGTCAAAAAAAAGGTTATCCTTTCAAGCATTTTCTCGTCAAAATTCAAAATTTTGAATACCTTCTTTGATCAGATATTCGAATATAATCATCTTCTATTTTAACTTTGTCACTATCTAAATATAAAAAATGACAAAATAGATTTTTAGGGTTTAAACTTGACATATAAATTGTTTGTGAATAAAGATATAATGAGCACGATTTATGTAAATAGATTTTTAAATAATAGTTCAGAAAATAAATTTTAAAAAGACTCTTGACACGCTCTAAGCGGTTAATAATAGTTAGTTACACGCTAAACTCTACTACTTCTTAAGAGGGTAAGGAGAGCGTCCACCGTCTTCACCACGGCTCCGCCCTCCCCCCTCCCGCCCGCCATTCCCGGTAGGGATGAAAACGGTTTCGGAATTTTTCGGAATTCCGAAAACCGATTTCGAAATTTTTCGATCGGATTCATCGGTAACGGTATTTTTCGAAAACGGAATCGGTTTTCGGAATTTTCTATCGGAATCGGTATCGGAATTGGCGTGGTGTTTTACCGACCGTTTCCATCGGTTACCGGTTTTTGTCGGAAATTACGGGATTTATGTCTCGGAAATTTCCGGAATTGTGTCTCGGAATTTTTTCGGAATTTTTTTCGGAATTTTCCAGCATGTGATTTTTCGCATCGCCTGTACATCTCTGGAAAAGGATTACTTATTTTTGTATTTTTTGGACGCTTTAAGATTTTTTTGGGGGTTAGATGGTGTTGGAAGGCAGTTGAGATTAACGATTTTGTCTCTCGAACGAATCCACCATTTTCTATGCACATGTTATGTATTAGTAATATATAATGATAGAGAGCCGACCGTCTGTCTTTTCCACACACTAGATTTTAGGGTTTTCCTGTTAGGCTGTCAAAAAACCCTTTATGTGAGAAAAAAATATTTCATGAGTAAGCATGCCATGTCAACTAAATCGAGTGGATATTGTGAATTGTGAACTTTGAGTATGTGAACTTGTGATCTTTATGAACTTGTTATAATGTGAACTTGTTATATTATGAACTTGTGATTTTTGTAAACTTTTTATATTATAAATTTGTGATCCTTGTGAACTTGTTATATTGTGAACTTGTTATATCATGAATTGTGAACTTGTGGTATTTGTGATGTTTTGTCATTTTTGCTTTATTGTGAAGTTTGATATGTTTACCGATCGTATTTTAGATTTCGACCGTTACCGGTGTATTTTCTGCACCGAACTTTCGTTTCCGATGTTTTCGAAATACCGATATCATTTCCATTTCCGGAGTTACCGTTTTCGATTTTGTTTCCGATAAAAAATATGAAAACGGTAATGGTTTTGGTGTTTACCGACCGTTTCCGACCGTTTTCATCCCTAATTCCCGGGCCACACTCGGCCTGCCCCCGCCCGCCATTCCCGAGCCACCACCCCCGACACCGTGATACTCGCGCCCCCTCTCCCCCAGCGTCCACAGCGTCATGCCCCCGCCCGGCTTCCCCGCCCAACGACCCCACGCCCCCATCTCCCGCGACTTAGGCGGGGGAGACCGTCGTGCCACTACCGTCGCCCCACGCCTCAGCGCAATAGCTGTTGTCCCAAAGTCGTCGCTTGAATCCCCCCACCCCCGCGGCTTCATCCTCCCCGAAGTCGTCGCCCGAATCCCCCCTCCCCCGCTCGCCATGGCACACCACGGAGCACCATGCCCTCCTGTGGCCTCCTGTCGCGACGACGTTGTGGCTCCCCCAGCCCGTGTCGTGCGGGAGCTGGTACTCCACGGCGCAGGGGCTCCAGGATGGCAAGCACGAGATCCCTAGTGGCCCCAACCAGACTCCAGCCAGTGGGAAGATAAATGGATCGTAGATCTGTGAACTCCGTCGTCCGTGTTTGTTTCGACGAATGGTGACCAAGCTCCCTCCCTGTCCCCTGTTCCTGCTCCTGCTCGTCTAGCTAGGCCTAGCCATCGTGTCATGTTATTTTTACAAGAGAGTGAGAAACCTGTGAAGAGTAGTACAATGGTTGAGCAGGTGGATGAGTATGTTGATATTGGGGATGAGATGCTAGCAGCCACTTACCAATCCATGGAGATCGAGAAGGACGCTGAAGGCAGGGCGATGAAGAGAAAAGGACAGGGCGATGAAGAAAGGAAGAGAGGCAGTGATTTTCTCGAATTCCTCCTCTCCTTTTTTCCTATTTATGCATAGGAATCGAAGTGTCTCTTTCGGGTGCAGGTAGGGTCGAGCAAGTCAGTCATGGCTTGGTCTCCACCTCACGGGAACTCCATGGCCAGCTCCTGCAAGCCAAGTAATGGCGATGCCAAGCTGCCAGAGATGGGGGTAGAGAGAGATATAGAGAAACAAGCTAAAAGCGGATTAAATGGTGGTGGAGGGGTGCCCGCTGCTCGGTCGTCCAGGCCACCAGGACGATAGGCTCTGGTGGTTCTGGCAGTGGCTCTTCATCGTTCAGTGGTACGATCAAGCTGACATTATGTAGTCCTTCAACAGTTCCAAAAAAATAGGGTGCGGACTTTTTGCATTTACTACTGCCTTATTTTACAGGTTTGAGTCGAGGAACTCAGGGGATAATGCCTCAGGAGTTGGCAATGCTCATTCTTTTGGCTTAAGGGAGGTTGGTTTCTAGAGGGATTATGTGGTGGGGACCATTGCTGATTCATTCTTTGACTACCATTGATGATTCATGTGGCAGGGACCGTGCAAATCTTGGCACTTCACATGTGTCTCACATTGCCTCCTTCTGTTGACAATCACAGATGCCCACTAGAAAATAGTAATCCTCTTGGATCATCTTAGTCAGCTATTTGGCAATCAAACAGGTGCATATATCTGGCAGTGGGTTTGAACAAGTCTATCCTATGTCTTATTGAAAGTCACCTAGAGGGGGTGAATAGGCAAATCTGAAATTTATAAACTTTAAGCACAACTACAAGCCGGTGTTAGCGTTAGAAATAAAATCGAGTCCATTAGAGAGGGCGAAAACAAATCATAAGCAAATGAAAGGGATGACACGGTGATTTGTTTTACTGAGGTTTGGTTCTTGCAAACCTACTCCCCGTTAAGGTGGTCACAAAGACCAGGTCTCTTTCAACCCTTTCCCTCTCTCAAACGGACACCTAGACCGAGTGAGCTTTTCTCCTTAATCAACGGGTCACTTAGACCCCTCACAAGGACCACCACAACTTGGTGTCTTTTGCGTTGATTACAAGTTGCTTGAGAACAAGAATGGAGGAAGAAGAAAAGCGATCCAAGCGACAAGAACTCAAATGAACACAAATGTCTCTCTCTCACAAGTCACTAAGTCTTTGGAATGAGTTTGTGAAAGTCGCCTAGAGGGGGGTGAATAGGCAAATCTAGAATTTATAAAGTTTAAGCACAACTACAAGCTGGGGTTAGCGTTAAAAATATAATCGAGTCCGAAAGAGAGGGCGAAAACAAATCACAAGCGAATAAGAGCGGATGACACGGTGATTTGTTTTACCGAGGTTCGGTTCTTGCAAACCTACTCCCCGTTGAGGTGGTCACAAAGACCAGGTGTCTTTCAATCCTTTCCCTCTCTCAAACGGTCACCTAGACCGAGTGAGCTTCTCTTCTCAGTCAATTGGGACACTAAGTCCCTACAAAGACCACCACACAATTGGTGTCTCTTGCTTTGATTAAAAAGATCTTGGGAACAAGAATAGAGGAAGAAGAAAAGCGATCCAAGCGCAAGAGCTCAAAAGAACACAACAAAACTCTCTCTTCTAGTCACTAATGTTTTGAGTGGAATTGGGACTTAGAGAGATTTTGATTCACTCTATTTGTGTCTTGTATTGAATGCACTAGCTCTAGTATTGGGTGGAATGTCTGAAAACTTGGATGCCTTGAAGTGTTGGTGGTTGGGTGTATTTATAGCCCCAGCCACCAAAGTGGCCGTTGGGGAAGGCTGTTGTCGAAGGGCGCACCGGACAGTCCGGTGCGCCACCGGATACTGTACGGTGCGCCAGCCATGTCACCCAACCGTTAGGGTTCGACCGTTGGATCTCTGACAAATGGGGCCACCGGACAGTCACTGTTCACTGTCCGGTGCGCCATCTGCGCCTGCTCTGACTTCTGCGCGCAGTCCGCGCACTGTAGCTCACTGTTCACCTTTTGCAGAGATTGTTGGCGCTGTAGCCGTTACTCCGCTTGGCACACCGGACAGTTCGGTGCTACACCGGACAGTCCGATGAATTATAGCGGAGAGCCATTTTCAGAAACCCGAAGCTTAGCAGTTGGAGGGGATTCTCCCTGGTGCACCGGACACTGTCCGGTGGTGCACCGAACAGTCCGGTGCGCCAGACCAGGGCAGCCTTCGGTTTCCTTTGCTCATTTGATTTGAACCCTTTCTTTTATATTTGTATTCGTTTGTTGTGAACTTTTGGCACCTGTGGAACATATATTCTAGAGCAAATTAGTTAGTCCAATTATTTATGTTGGGCAATTCAACAACCAAAATCATTTAGGAAAAGATGTGAGCCTATTTCCCTTTCAGTTTGGAACTTGGAGAGGATTTGATCTTTTGTTGTGTGTCTTGGAGTGAAGTCAAGAGCTCTTGTATTGAATGCAATGGCTGAAAACTTGGATGCCTTGAAGTGGTGGTGGTTGGGGGTATTTATAGCACCAACCACCAAACCAACCGTTGGGGTTGGGCTGCTGTCGATGGGCGCACAGGACAGTCCGGTGCACCACAGGACACTGTCTGGTGCGCCAGCCACGTCACTCAACCGTTAGGTTTCGACCGTTGGAGCTCTGACAGCCTGGGCCACCGGATAGTCCGGTGGTGCACCGGACAGGTATTGTTCACTGTCTGGTGCATCTTCTGGCACTGCTCTGACTCTGTGCGAACTGTTCGCGCACTGTGCACCTGTCAGCCGACTGTTGGAGTCGACCATTGGGCTTGGAAGCCGTTGCTCCGCTGGCACACCGTACAGTCTGGTGCCACACTGGACAGTCCGGTGAATTATAGCGGAGTAGCTTTCCAAAAACCTGAAGCTGAGCAGTTCATAGTTGATCTCTCTGGTGCACCGGACACTGTCCGGTGGTGCACCGGACACTGTTCGGTGCGCCAGACCAGGACAACCTTAGATTGGTTTTGCTCCTTTCTTTTTGAACCCTAACTTGTTCTTTTTATTGGTTTGTGTTGAACCTATGGCACCTGTAGAACATATAATCTAGAGCAAACTAGTTAGTCCAATTATTTGTGTTGGGCAATTCAACCACCAAAATCATTTAGGAAAAGGTTTGACGCTATTTCCCTTTCAATCTCCCCCTTTTTGGTAATTGATGCCAACACAAACCAAAGCAAATATATAAGTGCAGAATTGAACTAGTTTGCATAAGGTAAGTGCAAAGGTTGCTTGGAATTAAACCAATTTTCATTTTCATAAGATATGCATGGATTGTTTTTTTAACATTTTGGACCACGCTTGCACCACTTGTTTTGTTTTTGCAATTTTTTTGCAAATTCTTTTCAAAGTCTTTTTGCAAATAGTCAAAGGTATATGAATAAGATTTCGAGAAGCATTTTCAAGATTTGAAATTTTCTCCCCCTGTTTCAAATGCTTTTCCTTTGACTAAACAAAACTCCCCCTTGATGAAATTCTCCTCTTAGTGTTCAAGAGGGTTTTTATAAATTGAAAAAGATCAAATATTTTAGATACCAATTTTGAAAAACTCCTCTTTAGATATCAAATGAGATAGAATTTCTTAGAGGAATACCAAATGAAAACATTAAAAACTTTGTTCCGATTTTTTTTGAAATTGGCATGGTGGTGCGGTCCTTTTGCTTTCGGCTAATACTCTCTCCCCCTTTGGCATTAATCGCCAAAAATGGAGTCTTTAGAGCCCTTTTTACTTTCTCCCCAATGGTACAAATGAATATGAGTGAAGATTATACCAAAGTGGAGAGCGACGCGGAGTGACGGCGAAGGGTGAATAATACCGATAGAGTGGAGTGAAGCATTGTCTTCACCGAGGACTCCATTTCCCTTTCAATCTATGACTTAGCATAAGAATTGTACTTGAAAACACATTAGTCATAGCACATGAAAGAAATATGATCAAAGGTACATAAATGAGCTATGTGTGCAAAGTATCAATCAAGGTTCCTAGAATCAAGAACGTTTAGCTCATTCCTAAGTTTGGTAAAGGTTTTCTCATCTAGTGGTTTGTTAAAGATATCGGCTAATTGTTCTTTGGAGCTAACATAAGCAATCTCGATATCCCCCCTTTGTTGGTGATCCCTCAAAAAGTGATACCGAATGGCTATGTGCTTAGTGCGGTTGTGCTCAACGGGATTATCCGCCATGCGGATTACACTCTCATTATCACATAGGAGAGGGACTTTGGTTAATTTGTAGCCATAGTCCCTAAGGGTTTGCCTCATCCAAAGCAATTGCGCACAACAATGACCTACGGCAATGTACTCGGCTTCAGCGATAGAAAGATCTACAGAATTTTGTTTCTTTGAAGCCCAAGACACCAGTGATCTTCCCAAAAACTGACAAGTCCCTGATGTGCTCTTCCTATCAATTTTACACTCTGCCCAATCAGTATCTGAATAACCTATTAAATAAAAGGTGGATCCCTTGGGGTACCAAAGACCAAACTTAGGTGTATGAACTAAATATCTCAAGATTCATTTCACGACCCTAAGGTGAACTTCCTTAGGATCGACTTGGAATCTTACACACATGCATATGGAAAGCATAATATCCGGTCGAGATGCACATAAATAGAGTAAAGAACTTATCATCGACCCATATACCTTTTGATCTACGGATTTACCTCCCATGTCGAGGTCGAGATGCCGATTGGTTCCCATGGGTGTCTTGATGGGCTTGGCATCCTTCATTCCAAACTTGGTGAGTATGTCTTGAATGTACTTCGTTTGACTGATGAAGGTGCCCTCTTGGAGCTGCTTCACTTGAAATCCTAAGAAATACTTCAACTCCCCCATCATAGACATCTCGAATTTTTGAATCATGATCCTAATAAACTCTTCGCATATAGATTTGTTAGTAGACCCAAATATGATATCATCAACATAAATTTGGCATACATACAAATCATTTGCAATAGTTTTAGTAAAGAGAGTAGGATCGACTTTACCGACTTTGAAGCCATTAGTGATAAGGAAATCTCTTAGGCATTCATACTGTCGGGGACCATAATTAGGGGTACCCTCAAGACTCCTAATTCTCAGCTGGTAACCCCCATCAGCATAAAGCTGCAAAGGCCTGATGGGTGCGATTAAGTCAGGGATCAATCCATTCGAGAGACTCGATCATGCCTCGCCCGAGCCTAGCCTCGGACAAGGGCAGCCGACCCCGAAGGATTTTCGTCTCGCCCGAGGCCCCCCTCCAACGGCGGACACATATCCGGCTCGCCCAAGGCCTTGCCTTCGCTAAGAAGCAACCCTGACTAAATCGCCGCACCGACCGACCGAATCGCAGGAGCATTTAACGCAAAGGTGGCCTGACACCTTTATCCTGACGCACGCCCCCCGGCAGAGCCGAAGTGACCGCCGTCACTTCGCACACTCCACTGACCGGCCTGACAGAAGGACAGCGCCGCCTGCGCCACTCCGACTGCAGTGCCACTTGACAGAGTGAGACTGACAGGCAGTCAGGCCCTGCCAAAGGCGCCATAGGAAACTCCGCTCCGCCCGACCCAGGGCTCGGACTCAGGCTAAGTCTCGGAAGACGGCGAACTCCGCTCCGCCCGACCCCAGGGCTCGGACTCGGGCTAAGTCCCGGAAGACGGCGAACTCCGCTCCGCCCGACCCCAGGGCTCGGACTCGGGCTAAGTCCCGGAAGACGGCGAACTCCGCTCCGCCCGACCCAGGGCTCGGACTCGGGCTAAGACCCGGAAGACGGCGAACTCCGCTCCGCCCGACCCCAGGGCTCGGACTCGGGCTCAACCCCAGAAGACGACGAACTCCGCTTCGCCCGACCCCAGGGCTCGGACTCGGGCTAAGTCCCGGAAGACGGCGAACTCCGCTCTGCCCGACCCAGGGCTCGGACTCGGGCTAAGACCCGGAAGACGGCGAACTCCGCTCCGCCCGACCCCAGGGCTCGGACTCGGGCTCAGCCCCAGAAGACGATGAACTCCGCTTCGCCCGACCCCAGGGCTCGGACTCCGCCCTGGCCTCTGCCGAACGACCTCTGCCTCGCCCGACCCAGGGGCTCGGACTCGGCCTCGGCCATGGAAGACAGACTCGACCTCGGCTTCAGAGGAGCCTCCACGTCGCCCAGCCTAGGGCGCGGGCCAGCCACGTCAACAGGAAGCGCCATCATCACCCTACCCCGAGCTGACTCGGGCCGCAGAGAACAAGACCGGTGTCCCATCTGGCTAGCTCCGCCAGATAGGCAATGATGGCGCCCCGCGTGCCCTGTGACAACGGCGGCTCTCAGCTCTCTTACGGAAGCAGGAGGACGTCAGCAAGGACTCAACCGCTCCGACAGCTGTCCCTCCGCCAGGCTCCGCCACTCCTCCGACGGCCACGACATCACACCAGCTAGGTGCCAAGATCTCTCCGGCTGCCACATCGGCATGTACTTAGGGCGCTAGCTCTCCCTCGCTAGACACGTAGCACTCTGCTACACCCCCATTGTACACCTGGATCCTCTCCTGACGCCTATAAAAGGAAGGACCAGGGCCCTCTTAGAGAGGGTTGGCCGCGCGGGGACGAGGACGAGACAGGCGCTCGCGTGAGGCCGCTCGCTTCCCTCTCCTGCGTGGACGCTTGTAACCCCCTACTGCAAGCGCACCCGACCTGAGCGCGGGACGAACACGAAGGACGCGGGATTTCCACCTCTCTCACGCCCATCTCCGGCCACCTCACTTCCCCCCTTTGCGCTCGCCCACGCGCTCGACCCATCTGGGCTGGGGCACGCGGCGACATTCACTCGTCGGCTTAGGGACCCCCCGGTCTCGAAACGCCGACAGTTGGCGCGCCAGGTAGGGGCCTGCTGCGTGTTAACAAATAGCTTCCCGTCAAGCTCCAGATGGGCAGTCTCCAGCAACCTCTCCGACCCGGGACGGTGCTCCGTTCCGGGAGTCTTGAATTCATGTCCTTCGACGGCAGCTACGACATGATACTCCTTCCACCGCCGCGCGACAACGACAATGGCGGCCGACAGCCCGCCCGTCGGCGGCGGAATCGACGACGTCTTCCCCGCGTGGTAGAAGAACAACATTCGAGCTCGCCCCGTCCTCTCCCCCGCCAACGGAGGAGGAGGCAGGGCAACCAAGGCCAAGCGAGAGGCCGCGCCTCGTCGGCTGTCGAGCGAGTCGACGTCCCCAGCGCCCCAACGGGGGGCGCGTCGGGCGTCGACCTCGCGTTTGAGATGAAGGCGAGCGTCGTCTCCCCGCGACACGCCAATCCCGAGCAAGTGGACGACGTCAGTGCGCTCGCGGAGAGCTTGCAGGACGTCGCCCTCGTACCTGAGACGGCGGTGCAATCAGTCCCCGACGTGACTATGTCGCTGCTCGTCGACCAAAAGGTACCGACCGATTCCTATCCTACGTCATTCGGACTCAGCCTCAACCCGCCTAGCGACCTTGCTTTGGCGAGCGCTCTCGTAAAGGCGAGTTCAAACCCTCTGGGGTTTCGCATGCGGTCGCCTTGGGACCGGCTGACGGACGTCTCGACCTACGGGCCCTCTGGGTCCGAGGAAGATGACGACCCCAACATCTGTTGGGATTTCTCTGGATTTGGCAACCCCAGTGCCATGCGGGACTTCATGACCGCATGTGACTACTGCCTCTCCGACTGTTCCGACGGTAGCCGCAGCCTCGACGACGAGGACTGCGGCCCAAGTCGCGAATGTTTCCACGTCGATCTAGGGGATCCCTCCGAAGGCAATCATCTCGGCATGCCGGAGGACGGTGATCTCCCTAGGCCGGTGCCTCACGCTGACATCCCACGGGAGCTAGCTGTGGTCCCCGTTCCGGCGGGGGGTCACGACCCACAACTCGAGCAAGTCCGCGGGGCGCAGGCCAGGCTCGACGAGGGAGCAAGAGCGCTTGAGCCGGTCCACCGGGACGTCGGGCAGGCATGGGCGTGCCAACCCCCGGCCGGAGAAATACGTCACCTACCCTAGGGTCTCCAGCACCGCGTCGCCAACGACGTCAGGGTCAGGCCACCGCCCGCATCCAGTGGGGTCGGTCAGAACCTGGCTGCAGCGGCGATGCTTCTCCGCGCAATGTCGGAGCCATCAACCACCGAGGGTCAGCGAATCCAGGGAGAGCTCAAGAATCTCCTGGAAGGCGCTGTGGTCCGACGGGCCGAGAGCTCTGCCTCCCGAAGGCAGGGATACGCCTCGGAACCTCATGCCGCGACTTCCCGATTCATGCGGGAAGCCTCGGTCTACACCGGGCGCACGCGCAACACCGCGCCTGCGGCCCTGGGTCACCTCGGCAACGAGCACCATCATCGCGACCGTCGGGCCCACCTCGACGAGAGGGTGCGCCGAGGTTACCACCCCAGGCGTGGGGGACGCTACGACAGCGGGGAGGATCGGAGTCCCTCGCCCGAACCACCCGGTCCGCAGGCCTTCAGCCGGGCCATCCGACGGGCGCCGTTCCCGACCCGGTTCCGACCCCCGACTACTATCACAAAGTACTCGGGGGAAACGAGACCGGAACTGTGGCTCGCGGACTACCGCCTGGCCTGCCAACTGGGTGGAACGGACGACGACAACCTCATCATCCGCAACCTCCCCCTGTTCCTCTCCGACACCGCTCGCGCCTGGTTGGAGCACCTGCCTCCGGGGCAGATCTCCAACTGGGATGACCTGGTCCAAGCCTTCGCCGGCAATTTCCAGGGCACGTACGTGCGCCCCGGGAATTCCTGGGACCTCCGAAGCTGCCGGCAGCAGCCGGGAGAGTCTCTCCGGGACTACATCCGGCGATTCTCGAAGCAGCGCACCGAGCTGCCCAACATCACCGACTCGGATGTCATCGGCGCGTTCCTTGCTGGCACCACCTGCCACGACCTGGTGAGTAAGCTGGGTCACAAGACCCCCACCAGGGCGAGCGAGCTGATGGACATCGCCACCAAGTTCGCCTCTGGCCAGGAGGCGGTCGAGGCTATCTTCCGAAAGGACAAGCAGCCCCAGGGCCGCCCATCGGAAGATGCTCCCGAGGCGTCTACTCCGCGCGGCGCCAAGAAGAAGGGCAAGAAGAAGTCGCAAGCGAAACGCGACGCCGCCGACGCGGACCTTGTCGCCGCCGCCGAGTACAAGAACCCTCGGAAGCCCCTCAGAGGTGCCAACCTTTTCGACAAGATGCTCAAGGAGCCGTGCCCCTATCATCAGGGGCCCGTCAAGCACACCCTTGAGGAGTGCGTCATGCTCCGGCGCCACTTCCACAGGGCCGGGCCACCCGCGGAGGGTGGCAGGGCCCGCGACGACGACAAGAAGGAAGATCACCAAGCAGGAGAGTTCCCCGAGGTCCGCGACTGCTTCATGATCTACGGTGGGCATGCGGCAAATGCCTCGGCTCGGCATTGCAAGCAAGAGCGCCGGGAGGTCTGCTCGGTGAAGGTGGCAGCGCCAGTCTACCTAGACTGATCCGACAAGCCCATCACCTTCGACCAAGCTGACCACCCCGACCACGTGCCGAGCCCGGGGAAATACCCGCTCGTCGTCGACCCCATCGTCGGCGACGTCAGGCTCACCAAGGTCCTTATGGATGGGGGCAGCTGCCTCAACATCATCTACGTCGAGACCCTCAGGCTCCTGCGCGTCGATCTGTCCTCCGTCCGAGCAGGCGCTGCGCCCTTCCACGGGATCATTCCCGGGAAGCGCGTCCAGCCCCTCGGACGACTCGACCTTCCCGTCTGCTTTGGAACGCCCTCCAACTTCCGAATGGAGACTATGACGTTCGAGGTGGTCGGGTTCCGAGGAACCTACCACGCGGTACTGGGGAGGCCATGCTACGTGAAGTTTATGGTCGTCCCCAACTACACCTACCTGAAGCTCAAGATGCCGGGCCCCAACGGGGTCATCACCGTCGGCCCCACGTACAAACACGCGTTCGAATGCGACGTGGAGTGCGTGGAGTACGCCGAGGCCATCGCCAAGTCCGAGGCCCTCATCGCCGACCTAGAAAGCCTCTCCAAAGAGGTGCCAGACGTGAAGCGTCATGCCGGCAACTTCGAGCCAGTGGAGACGGTCAAGGCCGTCCCCCTCAACCCCAGTGGCGACGCCTCCAAGCAGATCCGGGTCGGTTCCGGGCTCGACCCCAAATAGGAAGCAATGCTCGTCGACTTTCTCCGCGCGAACGCCGACGTCTTCGCGTGGAGTCCCTCGGACATGCCCGGCATACCAAGGGATGTCGCCGAGCACTCGCTGGATATTCGGGCCGGAGCCCGACCCGTCAAGCAGCCTCTGCGCCGATTCGACGAGGAGAAGCGCAGAGCGATAGGCGAGGAGATCCACAAGCTAACGGCAGTCGGGTTCATCAAAGAGGTATTCCATCCCGAATGGCTTGCCAACCCTGTGCTTGTGAGAAAGAAAGGGGGGAAATGGCGGATGTGTGTAGACTACACTAGTCTCAACAAAGCATGTCCGAAGGTTCCCTACCCTCTGCCTCACATCGATCAAGTCGTGGATTCCACTGCTGGGTGCGAAACCCTGTCTTTCCTCGACGCCTACTCAGGGTATCACCAAATCAGGATGAAAGAGTCCGACCAGCTCGCGACTTCTTTCATCACGCCCTTCGGCATGTACTGCTATGTCACCATGCCGTTCGGTTTGAGGAATGCGGGCACGACGTATCAGCGGTGCATGAACCATGTGTTCGGCGAACACATCGGTCGCACGGTCGAGGCCTACGTCGATGACATCGTAATCAAGACAAGGAAAGCTTCCGACCTCCTCTCCGACCTTGAAGTGACATTCCGATGTCTCAAAGCGAAAGGCGTCAAGCTCAATCCCGAGAAGTGTGTCTTCGGGGTGCCACGGGGCATGCTCTTGGGGTTCATCGTCTCCGAGCGGGGCATCGAAGCCAACCCGGAGAAGATCGCAGCCATCACCAGCATGGGGCCCATCAAGGACTTAAAAGGCGTACAGAGGGTCATGGGGTGTCTCGCGGCCCTGAGCCGCTTCATCTCACGCCTCGGCGAAAGAGGCCTGCCTCTGTACCGCCTCTTAAGGAAGGTCGAGTGCTTCGCTTGGACCCCTGAGGCCGAGGAAGCTCTCGGGAGCCTGAAGGCGCTCCTCACAAAGGCGCCTATCTTGGTGCCTCCAGCTGACGGAGAAGCCCTCTTGGTCTACGTCGCCGCGACCACTCAGGTGGTTAGCGCCGCGATTGTGGTCGAGAGGCAAGAAGAGGGGCATGCATTGCCCGTTCAGAGGCCGGTTTACTTCGTCAGCGAGGTACTGTCCGAAACCAAGATCCGCTACCCACAAGTTCAGAAGCTGCTGTATGCAGTGATCCTGACGAGGCGGAAGTTGCGACACTACTTCGAGTCTCATCCGGTAACTGTGGTGTCATCCTTCCCCCTGGGGGAGATCATCCAGTGCCGAGAGGCCTCGGGCAGGATTGCAAAGTGGGCGGTGGAAATCATGGGCGAGACAATCTCGTTCGCCCCTCGGAAGGCCATCAAGTCCCAGGTATTGGCGGACTTCGTAGCCGAATGGGTCGACACCCAACTACCGACGGCTCCGATCCAACCGGAGCTCTGGACCATGTTTTTCGATGGGTCACTGATGAAGACGGGAGGCGGCGCGGGCCTACTTGAAAGGGAAATGTGCCCTTGGGCCATTTCTATGTATTTTGGTGATTGAGTGCCAACACATGTGCTTAATTGGGAATTTATGTACATGGATGAACAAGGTGAAAATCATGAAGTAAAGGTATGTTTCTAAGCCTTAGTACATTGGTTTTAAGTACTAATATATTTGTCTAAGTGTTAGAAACAGAAAGAAGAAGAATAGAGAAAAGGAGAAGGGACTTGGCTGTGTGCTGCCAAGACCCAGCTCGGTCTGGAGCACCGGACTGTCCGGTGTGCACCGGACAGTGTCCGGTGCGCCAGGCTGGCGCGACTCGAACTGGCCGCTCTCGGGAAATTGGCCGGCGGCGTACGGCTAAAATTCACCGGACTGTCCGGTGTGCACCGGACTGTCCGGTGAGCCAACGGTCGGCCAGGGCCAACGGTCGGCCGCGCAATCCGCGCGGGACACGTGGCCGAGCCAACGGTCGGAAGACGGCACCGGACTGTCCGGTGTGCACCGGACATGTCCGGTGCGCCAACAGCGCCAGATCTGCCAACGGTCTGCAACGGTCGTCTTCGCCGTTTAAGGAAACAAATCGGGCACCGGACAGTGTCCGGTGTGCACCGGACTGTCCGGTGCGCCACGAGACAGAAGGCAAAGATGGCCTTCCAGATTTGCTCTCAACGGCTCCTAGCTGCCTTGGGGCTATAAAAGGAGCCCCTAGGCGCATGGAGGAGACATACAAGCAACCTTTGAGCATTCTTGATCATCCACACTAAGTCTCTGCGCATTCGTTTGTGTTTCTAAGTGATTCGAGCTCTGTTCTAAGTGAGAACTCTGAGATAGTCTTGTGAGCTCGATTCTTGGCCGTGTGTGTGCGCTTTTGCTGTGGATTTGTGTGTGTTGCTTCCCTCCCTTACTCTGTGTTTCATTTGTGATCATATACTTGTAAGGGCAAGAGACTCCAATTTGTGGAGATTCCTTGCAAACGGGATAGTGAAAGGAAAACAAAACACCGTGGTATTCAAGTGGGTCTTTGGACCGCTTGAGAGGGGTTGATTGCAACCCTCGTCCGTTGGGACGCCACAACGTGGAGTAGGCAAGCGTTGGTCTTGGCCGAACCACGGGATAAAACCACTGTGTCACTCTGTGCTTGATTCTCTTGTGGTACTGTGTTTTGTTGAGATTGTTGAGACTTCACCTTAGCCACTTGGCAATAATCGTGCTAACACTTAACAAGTTTTTGTGGCTTAAGTTTGAAGTTTTTACAGGATCACCTATTCACCCCCCCTCTAGGTGCTCTCAATTGGTATCAGAGCCGTTCTCTTCAAGAAAGGGACTAACCGCCCGAAGAGATGGATCCTAAGGGGAAGGGAATTGTGATCAACGACAAGGAGAAGGAGTCCTTCGTCAACGAGCCAAGGGATGACAAGTCCAATGACTCGGGCTCGGGCCACAAGCGAAGAGATGGGAAGAAGAAGAAGACAAGACGCATCAAGGAGATCGTCTACTACGACAGCGATGAGTCCTCTTCTTCCCAAAAGGACGACGACTACGACAAACAAAGGAAACCGGTTAATTCTAACTTTTCTTTTGACTACTCTCGTATTCCGCATAGTTCAAATTCACATTTGCTTTCCATTCCACTCGGCAAGCCCCCACACTTTGATGGAGAGGACTACGGATTTTGGAGCCACAAAATGCGTAGTCACCTATTCTCTCTCCATCCTAGTATATGGGAGATTGTAGAGAGTGGAATGCATTTTGATAGTTCGGATAGTCCCATGTTCATTAATGAACAAATTCATAAGAATGCACAAGCTACTACTGTTCTTCTAGCTTCCTTGTGCAGGAATGAATACCATAAGGTGAGCGGCTTGGATAACGCCAAGCAAATCTGGGACACCCTCAAGATTTCTCATGAGGGGAACGATGTCACCTTACTCACCAAGATGGAGTTGGTGGAGGGCGAGCTTGGACGGTTCGCAATGATAAGGGGCGAGGAGCCAACGCAAACATACAATCGGCTCAAGACCCTTATCAACAAGATAAGAAGCTACGGGAGCACGCGATGGACGGACCACGACGTCGTCCGCCTAATGCTAAGGTCATTTACCGTTCTTGATCCTCACTTGGTGAACAATATACGTGAAAATCCCAGGTACACCAAGATGTCGCCCGAAGAAGTTCTTGGGAAATTTGTTAGCGGGCGAATGATGATCAAGGAGGCGAGATATGTGGACGACGCCTTGAATGGTCCGATCAACGAGCCGCAACCTCTCGCTCTCAAGGCAACACGAAGCAAGGAGGCGCTACCTAGCAAGGTGGCACAAATTGAGGCGGCCGGACTCAACGATGAAGAGATGGCTCTCATCATCAAGAGATTCAAGACGGCGCTAAATGGTCGCAAGGGGCAGCCAAGCAAGACCAAGACCAAGGGGAAGCGCTCATGCTTCAAATGCGGTAAGCTTGGTCATTTTATCGCTAACTGTCCCGATAATGAAAGTGACCAGGAAAAGGGGAACAAAAGAGAAAAGAAGAAGCAATACAAGAAGGCAAAGGGCGAGGCGCATCTAGGAAAGGAGTGGGACTCGGATTGCTCCTCCTCCGACTCCGACAACGAAGGACTCGCCGCCACTGCCTTCAACAAATCGGCTCTCTTCCCCAACGAGCGTCTCACATGTCTTATGGCAAGGGAGAAGAAGGTGAGTACTCAAGACTCCACTTATGCTTCTTCTAGTGATAGTGAGTCTAGTGATGATGACATAGATTATTCATGCTTGTTCAAGGGCTTAGATAGATCTAAGATAGATAAAATCAATGAATTGATTGATGCATTGAATGAAAAGGATAGGCTTTTAGAAAAGCAGGAGGATTTATTGTATGATGAACATGATAAATTTGTAGAGGCACAAAAATCATATGCTTTAGAAGTAAAAAGAAATGAAATGCTTTCTTATGAACTATCTACTTGTCATGAAACCATTTCTACTTTACAAGGTGTTAACAATGATTTAAATGCTAAGTTAGAAGTAGCAAATAAATCTAATTCTTGTGTAGAACATGTTAAGATTTGCACTAGGTGTAAGGATTTCGATGTTGATGCCTGTAGTGAACATCTAGTTTTAATTTCCAAATTAAATAAGGAAGTGGCTAGTCTTAATGCCCAACTTAAGACTAGCAAGAATGAAGTTGATAAAATAAAATTTGCAAGGGATGCCTATACGGTTGGTAGACACCCCTCAATTAAGGATGGTCTTGGCTTCAAGAGAGAGGCCAAGAACTTAACAAGCCATAAGGCTCCCATCTTCGTCAAGGAGAAAGGGAAGGCCCCTATGGCTAGTAATGCTAAAAAGAACCATGCTTTTATGTATTATGATAGGAGAAATGCTAGAAATGCTTATAATGATTTTGATTCACATGTTTATGATTCTCATACCATGTTTGCCTCTAGTTCTTCTTATAAGCATGATAGGGATATGCCTAGGAGAAATATCACTCATGTGCCTAGAAAGAATGTTATTCATGCTCCTAGGAAAGTAGTGAATGAACCTTCTACAATTTATTGTGCTTTAAATGCTTCCTTTGCTATTTGTAGAAAGGATAAGAAAATTGTTGCTAGGAAGTTAGGGGCAAAATGCAAAGGTGATAAAACTTGCATTTGGGTCCCTAAGGATATATGTGCTAACCTTGTAGGACCCAACATGAGTTGGGTACCTAAGACCCAAGCCTAAATTTGCCTTGCAGGTTTATGCATCCGGGGGTTCAAGCTGGATTATTGATAGCGGATGCACAAACCATATGACGGGGGAGAAGAAGATGTTCACCTCCTACGTCAAGAATAAAGATTCCCAAGATTCAATTGTATTCGGTGATGGGAATCAAGGCAAGGTAAAAGGTTTAGGTAAAATTGCGATTTCTAATGAGCATTCTATCTCTAATGTATTTTTAGTAGAGAGTCTTGGATACAATCTGCTATCTGTGAGTCAATTATGTCATATGGGATATAATTGTCTATTTACAAATATAGATGTGTCTGTCTTTAGAAGAAGCGATGGTTCATTAGCTTTTAAGGGTGTATTAGACGGCAAACTTTATTTAGTTGATTTTGCAAAAGAAGAGGCCGGTCTAGATGCATGCTTAATAGCTAAGACCAGCATGGGCTGGCTGTGGCATCGCCGCTTAGCACATGTGGGGATGAAGAACCTTCACAAGCTTCTAAAGGGAGAACACGTGATAGGTTTGACTAACGTGCATTTCGAAAGAGATAGACCTTGTGCAGCTTGTCAAGCAGGTAAACAAGTGGGAGGAGCACATCACAGCAAGAACGTGATGACCACTTCAAGACCCCTGGAGCTGCTGCATATGGACCTCTTCGGACCTGTCGCCTATCTGAGCATAGGAGGAAGTAAGTATGGTTTAGTTATTGTTGATGACTTTTCCCGCTTCACTTGGGTGTTCTTTTTGCAGGAAAAATCCGAAACCCAAGGGACTCTCAAACGCTTCCTCAGGAGAGCTCAAAATGAGTTTGAGCTCAAAGTGAAAAAGATAAGAAGCGACAACGGGTCCGAGTTCAAGAACCTTCAAGTGGAGGAGTTCCTTGAAGAGGAAGGGATCAAGCACGAGTTCTCCGCTCCCTACACACCACAGCAAAATGGTGTGGTAGAGAGGAAGAACAGGACGCTCATCGACATGGCGAGGACGATGCTAGGAGAGTTCAAGACCCCCGAGTGCTTTTGGACGGAAGCCGTGAACACGGCTTGCCACGCCATCAACAGGGTCTACCTTCATCGCCTCCTCAAGAAGACGTCATATGAGCTACTAACCGGTAACAAACCCAATGTATCTTACTTTCGTGTATTTGGGAGCAAGTGCTACATTCTAGTGAAGAAAGGTAGAAATTCTAAGTTTGCTCCCAAAGCTGTAGAAGGGTTTTTGTTAGGTTATGACTCAAATACAAAGGCGTATAGAGTCTTCAACAAATCATCGGGTTTGGTTGAAGTCTCTAGCGACGTTGTATTTGATGAGACTAATGGCTCTTCAAGAGAGCAAGTTGTTGATTGTGATGATGTAGATGAAGAAGATGTTCCGACAGCCGCTATACGAACCATGGCGATTGGAGAAGTGCGGCCACAGGAACAAGATGAGCAAGATCAACCCTCTTCCTCAATTATGGTGCATCCCCCGACTCAAGACGATGAACAGGTTCATCATAAGGAGGCGTGTGATCAAGGGGGAGCACAAGATGATAACGTAATGGAGGAAGAAGCGCAACCGGCACCTCCAACCCAAGTTCGAGCGATGATTCAAAGGGATCATCCCGTCGACCAAATTCTGGGTGACATTAGCAAGGGAGTAACTACTCGATCTCGATTAGTTAATTTTTGTGAGCATTACTCCTTTGTCTCTTCTATGGAGCCTTTCAGGGTAGAAGAGGCCTTGCTAGATCCGGACTGGGTGTTGGCCATGCAAGAGGAGTTAAACAATTTCAAGCGCAATGAAGTTTGGACACTGGTGCCTCGTCCGAAGCAAAATGTTGTGGGAACCAAGTGGGTGTTCCGCAACAAACAGGACGAGCACGGGGTGGTGACGAGAAACAAGGCTCGACTTGTGGCAAAAGGTTATGCCCAAGTCGCAGGTTTGGATTTTGAGGAGACTTTTGCTCCTGTGGCTAGGCTAGAGTCAATTCGAATCTTGCTAGCATATGCCGCTCACCATTCTTTCAGGTTGTTCCAAATGGATGTGAAGAGCGCTTTCCTCAACGGGCCAATCAAGGAGGAGGTGTACGTGGAGCAACCCCCTGGCTTCGAGGATGAACGGTACCCCGACCATGTGTGTAAGCTCTCTAAGGCGCTCTATGGACTTAAGCAAGCCCCAAGAGCATGGTATGAATGCCTTAGAGACTTTTTACTTGCTAATGCTTTCAAGGTTGGGAAGGCCGATCCAACTCTTTTCACTAAGACATGTGATGGTGATTTGTTTGTGTGCCAAATTTATGTTGATGACATAATATTTGGTTCTACTAACCAAAAGTCTTGTGAAGAGTTTAGCAGGGTGATGACGCAGAAATTCGAGATGTCGATGATGGGCGAGTTGAACTACTTCCTTGGGTTCCAAGTGAAGCAACTCAAGGACGGCACCTTCATCTCCCAAACAAAGTACACGCAAGATCTGCTAAAGCGGTTTGGGATGAAGGACGCCAAGCCCGCAAAGACTCCGATGGGGACCGACGGACACACCGACCTCAACAAAGGAGGTAAGTCCGTTGATCAAAAAGCATACCGGTCAATGATAGGTTCTTTGCTTTATTTATGTGCTAGTAGACCGGATATTATGCTTAGCGTATGCATGTGTGCTAGATTTCAATCCGATCCTAAGGAGTGTCACTTAGTGGCGGTGAAGCGAATTCTTAGATATTTGGTTGCTACGCCTTGCTTCGGGCTCTGGTATCCAAAGGGGTCTACCTTTGACTTAGTTGGATACTCAGACTCCGACTATGCTGGATGTAAGGTCGATAGGAAGAGTACATCGGGGACGTGCCAATTCTTAGGAAGGTCCCTGGTGTCATGGAACTCTAAGAAACAAACTTCCGTTGCCCTATCCACCGCTGAGGCCGAGTATGTTGCCGCAGGACAGTGTTGCGCGCAACTACTTTGGATGAGGCAAACCCTCAGGGACTTTGGCTACAATCTGAGCAAAGTCCCACTCCTATGTGACAATGAGAGTGCTATCCGCATGGCGGAGAATCCTGTTGAGCACAGCCGCACAAAGCACATAGACATCCGGCATCACTTTTTGAGAGACCACCAGCAAAAGGGAGATATCGAAGTGTTTCATGTTAGCACCGAGAACCAGCTAGCCGATATCTTCACTAAGCCTCTAGATGAGAAGACCTTTTGCAGGTTGCGTAGTGAGCTAAATGTCTTAGATTCGCGGAACCTGGATTGAATTGTAGCATACATGTAGTTATGCTTTTGATCATGTTCCTTTTTTTGCATTATGTTGCTTATTATGGTGCTCAAGTTGTACAAACACTCCCTGGACCTCACAAGTCCGTTGCAAAGTGATGCACATGTTTAGGGGGAGATGTGTTACAACTTGACCCTTTGAGACTAACCTTGTGCTTGAGTTTGATAATTTAGTCTCGAAGGAGGATTGAAAGGGAAAAGATGGACTTGGACCATGAAAGACTTCCACTGCACTCCGATGAGAGGGTAACTAATTCCAAGTTCATCTCATGAAATCTTATTGCCATTTGCTCTTAATTAAAGACTTTGGTGAGGCAATGGGGTTAAAAGGCCAAGATTGATCCCGTTTTGGTGCTTGATGCCAAAGGGGGAGAAAATAAAGGCCAAAGCGATAAATGGATCAGCTACCACTTGAGAGATTTTGAAAATAGTAGAATAGAGTTTTTGTTGTGTCAAAAGCTTTTATTGTCTCTCTTGTCAAAAATTGGCTTCTTGTGGGGAGAAGTATTGATTATGGGAAATAGGGGGAGTTTTTTTTGAAATCTTTGATCAATCTCTTTTGGAATGATTCTATTTATGCTTCAACATGTGTGTTTAACTTAGAGATTTGAGTTTGATTTGCAAAAACAAACCAAGTGGTGGCAAAGGATGATCCATATATGCCAAAATTGAATAAAACTTAAATTTATTTTATTTGAAGTGAGTTTGCACTTGTTCTAGTTGCTTTATGTTGTGTTGGCATAAATCACCAAAAAGGGGGAGATTGAAAGGGAAATGTGCCCTTGGGCCATTTCTATGTATTTTGGTGATTGAGTGCCAACACATGTGCTTAATTGGGAATTTATGTACATGGATGAACAAGGTGAAAATCATGAAGTAAAGGTATGTTTCTAAGCCTTAGTATATTGGTTTTAAGTACTAATATATTTGTCTAAGTGTTAGAAACAGAAAGAAGAAGAATAGAGAAAAGGAGAAGGGACTTGGCTGTGTGCTGCCAAGACCCAGCTCGGTCTGGAGCACCGGACTGTCCGGTGTGCACCGGACAGTGTCCGGTGCGCCAGGCTGGCGCGACTCGAACTGGCCGCTCTCGGGAAATTGGCCGGCGGCGTACGGCTAAAATTCACCGGACTGTCCGGTGTGCACCGGACTGTCCGGTGAGCCAACGGTCGGCCAGGGCCAACGGTCGGCCGCGCAATCCGCGCGGGACACGTGGCCGAGCCAACGGTCGGAAGACGGCACCGGACTGTCCGGTGTGCACCGGACATGTCCGGTGCGCCAACAGCGCCAGATCTGCCAACGGTCTGCAACGGTCGTCTTCGCCGTTTAAGGAAACAAATCGGGCACCGGACAGTGTCCGGTGTGCACCGGACTGTCCGGTGCGCCACGAGACAGAAGGCAAAGATGGCCTTCCAGATTTGCTCTCAACGGCTCCTAGCTGCCTTGGGGCTATAAAAGGAGCCCCTAGGCGCATGGAGGAGACATACAAGCAACCTTTGAGCATTCTTGATCATCCACACTAAGTCTCTGCGCATTCGTTTGTGTTTCTAAGTGATTCGAGCTCTGTTCTAAGTGAGAACTCTGAGATAGTCTTGTGAGCTCGATTCTTGGCCGTGTGTGTGCGCTTTTGCTGTGGATTTGTGTGTGTTGCTTCCCTCCCTTACTCTGTGTTTCATTTGTGATCATATACTTGTAAGGGCAAGAGACTCCAATTTGTGGAGATTCCTTGCAAACGGGATAGTGAAAGGAAAACAAAACACCGTGGTATTCAAGTGGGTCTTTGGACCGCTTGAGAGGGGTTGATTGCAACCCTCGTCCGTTGGGACGCCACAACGTGGAGTAGGCAAGCGTTGGTCTTGGCCGAACCACGGGATAAAACCACTGTGTCACTCTGTGCTTGATTCTCTTGTGGTACTGTGTTTTGTTGAGATTGTTGAGACTTCACCTTAGCCACTTGGCAATAATCGTGCTAACACTTAACAAGTTTTTGTGGCTTAAGTTTGAAGTTTTTACAGGATCACCTATTCACCCCCCCCTCTAGGTGCTCTCACTACTCTTCATCTCGCCCCTCGGGAAACGCATACGCTATGTGCTACGCCTCCACTTCCCGGCGTCTAACAATGTGGCTGAGTACGAGGCTCTGGTCAACGGGTTGCGGATCGCCATCGAGCTAGGGGTCAGGCGCCTCGACGCCCGCGGTGACTCGCAGCTCGTCATCGACCAAATCATGAAGAACTCCCACTGCCGTGACCCGAAGATGGAGGCCTACTGCGATGAGGTTCGGCGCCTGGAAGACAAGTTCTACGGGCTCGAGCTTAACCACATCGCTCGGCGCTACAACGAGACTGCGGACGAGCTGGCAAAAATAGCCTCGGGGCGAACAGCGGTTCCCCCGGACGTCTTCTCCCGGGATCTGCATCAACCCTCCGTCAAGATCGACGACACGCCCGAGCCTGAGGCGCCCTCGGTCCAGCCCGAGGTACCCTCGGCATGGCCCGAGGCACCCTCAGCTCGGCCCGAGGCGCCCTCGGTTCAGCCCGAGGTACTCTCGACCTCCGAGGGCGAGGCACTGCGCATCGAGGAGGAGCGGAGCGGGGCCACGCTTGATCGAAATTGGCAGACCCCGTACCTGCAATATCTCCGCCAAGGAGAGCTACCCCTCGACCGAGCCGAGGCTCGGCGGGTAGCGCGACGCGCCAAGTCGTTTGTCTTGCTGGGTGATGAGAAGGAGCTCTACCACCGCAGCCCCTCGGGCATCCTCAAGCGATGCATCTCCGTTGCCGAAGGTCAGGAACTCCTGCAAGAGATACACTCGGGGGCTTGCGGCCATCACGCAGCGCCTCGAGCCCTTGTCGGGAATGCTTTCCGGCAAGGCTTCTACTGGCCAACGGCGGTGGCTGACGCCACTAGAACTGTCCGCACCTGCGAAGGGTGTCAATTCTATGCGAAGCAGACCCACCTGCCCGCTCAGGCTCTGCAGACGATACCCATCACCTGGCCCTTTGCCGTCTGGGGTCTGGACCTCGTCGGCCCCTTGCAGAAGGCGCCCGGGGGCTACACGCACCTGCTGGTCGCCATCGACAAATTCTCCAAGTGGGTCGAGGTCCAACCTCTGAACAGCATCAGGTCCGAGCAGGCAGTGACGTTCTTCACCAACATCATCCATCGCTTCGGGGTCCCGAACTCCATCATCACCGACAACGGTACCCAGTTCACCGGCAGAAAATTCTTGGATTTTTGCGAGGACCATCACATCCGGCTGGACTGGGCCGCCGTGGCTCATCCCATGTCGAATGGGCAAGTGGAGCGTGCCAACGGCATGATTCTACAAGGGCTCAAGCCTCGGATTTACAACGACCTCAACAAGTTCGGCAAGCGATGGATGAAGGAACTCCCCTCGGTGGTCTGGAGCCTGAGGACAACGCCGAGCCGAGCCACGGGTTTCACGCCGTTCTTCCTGGTCTACGGGGCCGAGGCCGTCTTACCCACTGACCTGGAATACGGCTCCCCGAGGACGAGGGCCTACAACGATCAAAGCAACCAAGCTAGCCGAGAAGACTCGCTGGACCAGCTGGAAGAGCTCGGGACAAGGCCTTACTACACTCGGCGCGGTACCAGCAGTCCCTGCGACGCTACCACGCCCGAGGGGTCCGGCCCCGAGACCTCCAGGTGGGCGACCTGGTGCTTCGGCTGCGGCAAGACGCCCGAGGGAGGCACAAGCTCATGCCCCCCTGGGAGGGGCCATTCGTCATCGCCAAAGTTCTGAAGCCTGGAACGTACAAGCTGGCCAACAGTCAAGGCTAGGTCTACGGCAACGCTTGGAACATCCAACAGCTACGTCGCTTCTACCCTTAAGATGTTTTCAAGTTGTTCATATACCTCGCACCCACGCAAAGTTTAGTCATCAAGGAAGGGTCGGCCTCGCCTCGGTAAAGCCCGACCCTCCCTCGGGGGCTAAAAGGGGGGGAACCCCCTCTGCGTTGAAATTTTCCTCGAAAAAAGATCTCTTCTGCCAGAATATCTTTCGTGCTATCTGACTACTTCGAAAAGTGGATCCTGAAAACGACGGAGTATACGTAAGCAGCCAAGGCTGACCGAGCCGAGGGACTCCTACGCCTCCGGGATACGGATACCTCACTCATCACCTTCTGCGATAAGTAACTCGCGCTCGGATAAAGTGATTCCGCGGACCGAACAAGTCTTCACGTTGGGAAGCTCTTCTGCCGAAGCGATCCTTCGAGCCTTCTCGACTGAGTCGGTGACAGGGCCTCATGGACGGGTGAAAGTGCGCGTAAGCGGCAAGGCCGACCGAGCTGAGGGACTCCCACGCCTCCGGGATACGGATACCTCACTCATCACCTTCCGCGAGAAGCAACTCTCGCTCGCACAAACATCCCTGTTACCGACAAAAGAGTCCAGATACTTGAAACAAGAGGAAAGGAGACACAGCTTTACAACACAGCGAGGGTGTGTATTCTGGCCTCGGCGGCCGCAGAAGGCACACGCTACAAGACACTCTGATCCTGCAGGCTCGGGTCTTCATGCTGGAAGGGGGCTGTAGCACCCTCGGCATCGACGACACCTTCAGCGAGGTCCGACCCAGCCTCGGACGGCGACGCGGTCCAGGGACTTCTCCGGGAATCCGGCCCGAGCAGGCGGCTCGGCCGGTTACCCCTGGGGGCCTCGGCCAACCATCTTCCAAGGGCGCCAGCCCGACCCGAGGCCTCGGCTGATCAACTCCGGTGTCAGTCCCGCTAACGGACAACCCGGCTAGGCTCCAGCCAACCAGGTTTCATTTTCGAGTCAACTCCGCCTCTGTTCATGCTGATATCGCTACCCCTGGCCTCGGCTCGTCGAAGAGCGGCCAAGGGGTCCCTTTAACTAAGCTAGAGGAGCCTCAGACAACAAGGCCGACCGAGCCGAGGGACTCCTACGCCTCCGGGATACGGATACCTCACTCGTCACCTTGACACGGGGCGACTCATGCTTGGTGAAGAGGTTCAGATAATCAACAGGCGAGTCTTAGTGCTCGAAAATGAGGAAAAACACGGCTCCGTGCCAAAATTACATACATGTTCAGGCCTCGACAGCCACGATGAACAAAAACACTGGCATTCAAAGTGCCATTACAAACGGAACTCTGGTTCCGTCCCCCGCGGGCATGAGCAACCTCGAGCCTGCGGGGCGACGAGCGTCGGGGGACGCCAACGACCTCTACAGCAGCAGCCATGGTCCCGGGTGGACGCGGCCACCGGAGGGCCCTCGTTCGCGGTCCCGCTTAAGGGACGCGAACCAGCTATTAAAGCCAAAGAGCGGGCCGCTCCCAAGCGCACCGGCAGATCCTCGCTGCCGTCCTCGCCGCGAATGCGAGGGAGAGGGCGGAATGTTGCATCCTAGCTTGGCAGCAACAGTTCGCCTTCCCCGGCATGGCTGGAGGACGTCTCCGCCGCAGGGCGGGAGGGCGATTGCCACCACCAACAGTTTGCTCCCCGCCCCAGTGAGGATGACGAACACCCTCGATGCTGAGGGCGGGATCGGGATCACAGCCCGGCTTGCCTCTCCCCATCCAGGTGCTGGAGGTCACCGTCTTGGGTGACCACCAGCGGAGGGGAGCAACCGGGCTGTGTGATGAAAATCCTTGAAGCCGAACGATGGCTGAAAGGTACCAACTCCCACGGAGTTGCGTTCCTCCAACGATAAGGCGAAAAGACGGCGGGTATCCCCCATCCGGGGGCTTGGAAGGTGGAAAGACGCGATGCATAAGGGAGCGAGAAGACATGGTCGCCTTCCGAAAGGGGTCGCCCTCCTTTTAAAGGCAACTCTCCCTACGTGCGCCCCCAACCGTCACGGGCTGAGTCTTCTCCAACACGCTCCAAGGCCCTCCCCTACGGCGCGGGGGCTGGGTCCCGCATGTCATGCAAACCGGCTCAGAGCAGAAGAAGCCAAACCGTCGCGCGTGGTGCATACAACCGCCCGGCGGTTACAAGTGACCCTCCACTTTTGCCCAGACCAACGGGCGAAAGAGGCGGGCAGCCATGCAGGCGGCATGCAACCGCGCCAAGTGGACGCGCTTCTCCGACTCCCAACACGCCAGCATGGAGGCCTAGGCCCACGCGTCACGCAACCGGCGCGCCGGATGCTGCATGCAAGCAACCGCACCGCCACTTGCGCCACCACCGCGCCTCCTCGATTGCGGAACCAATACCGCGACTCGAGGCGACCCAGCGCACGACCCAGCAGCGCCAGCCTGACGCGGCGGTCAATGCGGCCAAAAGTGGGCCGGCAGTAATGACGGTGGCAGGCGGGCGGGAGCAGCGGTCACGTCGTCAGCCAAGCTCACGTCCCGTCCGAGGGCAGCAAGAGAACCCCCTCTCACGGCGTGAAGACAACGCGCCCGTGATCCGTTCCTCGAATGGCTCGCGCACGCGCAACGGCCGCCCCGCCAACCACTCGCCCCGTCGCATTAACTCCACGGCAGGACAGGCGGCACTTCTGGCAGGAGAAGCGGGCGACGCTTCGCCTTCACCGTAATAACCGCGCCAAAAAAGGTACGCCACGTCGTTCGATTTCATATCCTTTTCCTTTTCTTCTTTTTTTTCTATCTCTTGCAACAGGGACCGGGAAAGGGGGATACCCCGAAAAGGATCCTTCCCCGTGAAGGAACCAGGCTCCGAGCCTCCTTACTGATCAGAGGTTCGAAGGCTGGCCCCCCGAAGGGTTTCAACAGCCGCCTCAGATCGCATGGGCCCTACACCCACTACTGGTCAGAGGTTCGAAGGCCGGCCCCCCGAAGGGTTCCACGGCCGCCTCAGGCTACTCGGGCTCCGCGCCCATTACTGATCAGGGGTTCGAAGGCTGGCCCCCGAAGGGTTCACAGTCGCCTCAGACGCCGAGCGAGGGATGACCAGGGGTACGTTCGATACATAACCAAGGCTCGGGCTGCGCTCCCGAGGTACCCTAGGACATTTTCGAGACCAGCAGGAACGATCTTGTAACGGAATCCCATCAGAGGGAGGCATCGAGCCCTCGGACCCCGTCGCCAGGGGACCGGGTCCGGCAGATCACCCGTAGGTACTTTTGGGCGTGCCTCTGGGCCCCTAGCCGACCCCTAACGAACGGGGCACGGACGTCCACTCGGATTACCCGCTTGCAGCTCACCGGAGACACCATGTTCGGCGCCCATCGAGGGTAACTGTAACGCCCCGAATTTTGCAGTTGAATTTTTTCTTTTCTTTACTCGCCAAAATTCGGGCGTTACCTTTTCCTTTTCTTTTTCCCCTCGCTAAACCTTGACCTTTTCCAAAGTTCTAGCGGGATTCGGTTTGGAATTCCCGTACGTATAAAAACCCTAAATGCTTTATGTTGCTTGATGCACCATGCCGAACCTTGCATTTCTTTTGATTGCTTTGAAAGCGCAATTGCATTCATGTAGAAAGATCGGATTTCGAAAATGTGGAGAAGATCTTTTCTTTCTTTTTCTTCCTCCCTCTCTTTTTTTCTCTCCTCTTTTCCTCTCTCTCCCGCGCCGTGGGCCGACCCCGGCCGGCCCAGCCGCCCCTGCGCGCCCCCCCCCTTGGGCCCAATAGGCCCAACCGCCCCCCCACCTCCCCTTTTTCCCCCAATTCTTTCTCCCTCCCTCTCATTTTCTCTCATTTTCTCTCCCTCTCCCTAAGCCGCCGCCCCTACCCCTGCCCTAAGCCGCCCCCGCCCCCTGCCCAACCGCCGCCCTCGGCCGCCCCTGCCGCCGGCCGCCCCTCGCCGTCGCGCCCCTCCCCGGTGAGCTCCCCCCTCCCCCTCTCCTCCCTCTCCCATCCCCTCTCCCCTTTCCCCATGGCCGGTTCGGCCGCCCCCTGCGCCGCCCCCTGCGCCGCCCCCTGCGCCGCCCCCTGCGCCGCCCCCTGCGCCGCCCCCCTGCCCCGCCGGTTCGGCCGCCCCCTGCCCCGCCGGTTCGGCCGCCCCGCCCTCGCCAGCTCGGCCGCCCCTGCGCGCCCCGCCTAGGGCCGGTTCAACCGCCCTAGGGCCGGTTCAACCGCCCCCCCCCCTTCTGTTTTTTTTATTTTTTTTATTTTATTTTATTTACTTTCTGTGATCATAATTACTGTATTTTAAGTAGGCTAATCACTGTTCATGTTATGGGAAAATAGGAAGTTTAATTTAAAATTCCGTTATGTTATTGATTCACGTAGTTAATTGTTTACCCTGTGCAATGTTGATCAACTAAAAGTGATTAGGTTTCCATCAGTATATATAAATATATATAACAGAATTATTTTGTTAAAAACCAATTGTGTCATTAGTGCATAAGATTTAACCCCCTGCGAGACCTTTCCCGTTTCTTTCTAGCCATAACAAATGCGTTATCGAATGTCATACTTGATGCATATTCGCTTTATTTGTTATCTTGTATGGTGTACTGTTCTTTTGTATTAAATATGTGGATGTATGTATGTATGTTTGCGCTCGCATAGAGAACGATCCGGTCGAAGAGCCCGAGGAATTCGCAGGAGAAGCCCCTGAGCAGCAGTCGTTTGGTGGAGGCAAGTGTCCTTTGACCTATCTATGTCCTATTCATTCTTTAATTCACCTCCCGCATTACACATTTATACCTAAGGATTGACTAGCTTTTGTTATCCATGTCCTTGTTTACCTATTTGGGTCGGATTATTACTACTTAGTCTGATGCTATTGCTCAACTCTAATCAATGAACATGATGTGATTATCTATGATACGCTGTTTTCCCGTTCTTCTTTATGATTATACTTGTGGTTTTCAAGGGGGCTCGAGCGGTTTCTCGAGTGCCTCTCCGTAAGGACCTGTTCTATGGATGACCGCCCGGGAAAACAGTGCAACCATGAGGGTGGAATGGGGTGCCCTTAGCTGAATAATTAGAGGATCCGGGGTGTAGTTCACTTAGCCGTCGTGCCGTCAATGGGGCTCGGTGTATGCGGCTCGCTCTGCCAAGTTTGGGTTCGCCCCTTGGGGAGGAGTGCGGTGCATTTAGGAAACCTAACGGGTGGCTACAGCCCCGGGGAATCTTTGTAAAGGCTTCGTAGTGAATCCCTGGCCATTCACCTCGGGAGTGAATAAGGGTCTTGCAAGCCCGGGCTAGAGAGGGAATCACGGCTTGTGGGTAAAGTGCACAACCTCTGCAGAGTGTTATGAAACTGATATATCAGCCGTGCTCGCGGTTATGAGCGGCCAAGGGAGCTCCAGTGATTAGTGGTACTTGATCAGAGACATTGTGGTACAGGTGGTTATGAGATTGATGGTTCTGGTTATGATTATGGTGCTGGTAAGTGGTATTCTTTCCGTTTGGAAAGGGTACATCGGGTTAATAACTTGGGTAATGCTAAAACTTGGCTTTCTACTAGTAAGTAATAACCTGACCAACTAAAAGCAACCGCTTGACTTATCCCCACATAAAGCTAGTCCACTACAGCCAAACAGGATACTTGCTGAGTATGTTGATGTGTACTCACCCTTGCTCTACACACCAAACCCCCCCCCAGGTTGTCAGCATTGCAACCACTGCTCAGGCGAAGATGAAGCTGTGGAAGGAGACTTCCAGGAGTTCCAAGATTACGACGAGTTCTAGGTGTGGGTTAGCGGCAACCCCCAGTCGGCTGCCTGTGAAGGCCGTGTTATCTACGTTTCTTTTCCGCACTTTGATTTATTGTAAGAACTATATGGACGTCTCAGACGTATGATGTAATCGACTATTTCCCTTATTAATACTATTTTGAGCACTGTGTGATGATGTCCATATTATGTAACTGCTGTGTACGTGAATAACTGATCCTGGCACGTACATGGTTCGCATTCGGTTTGCCTTCTAAAAACCGGGTGTGACATAAGTGGTATCAAAGCCGTGTTGACTGTAGGACCGCTAACCTAGAGTAGAATGGCCGTTCTAAGGACTATAGACCTCTGTCTCTTCCTTGACTTTGATATCTCTTCAAAAGTTGGTCCTACTGACCAAACCTATGTTCTACTACATATTATACCTTGCTGAAAATTATGTTTTATTCTGATCCTTCATTTACTTATGATTCATTACTTGCTGGTCATATTAATTCTGTTCTCACCCTTTTGCTTGCGATGTCTTTTGTAGATGGCTCGACTTAGACACACTGCACGAAAGTCAGTCATCCCCTTCTTACCCTCCCGCCTTGCTGAGCGTCCGCTTCGCCGTCCCGTGGTCGGACAGTCCAGCCACTTGGAGAGACTACACCACCGCCTGCGTGAGGAGCAGGAGCGTCGACGACAGGAGCAGCGGAGCTCTTCCCTCTCGCTCCACCAGGAGATAGAGTCTGTGAGGAGCTGCTCCCCTGTGCTTCCTCTGGAGCCGCCCCCTGCACCACCACTGGGCGCCCCAGCTTCTGGAGTAGCTGCTGGAGGAGACCCAGACGACGGAGATGGCGACGACAGCTCGAGCCACGACACCGACTTCTCTGCTAACCCTGAGCCGGAAGGATGGGTTGCTCGACCCATCACTCGCGACGCTGCTCGCGGGTGCCACTTCCATGATGCGCTCGACACCCTGCTACGTCGGGCATTTGACCGGCATACTTGGTCCGTCGAGTATCGCTGTGTGGTCTACCAGCATAGTCGCGGGGTCTACCCGGACCGCTGGGAGGCAACTTGCTTGGTGCGCTGCCCGGAGGACAGTCTCCAGGGTGCAGAGGCCTGTTCAGAGCACTATTCTATCTCTGAGCGGGACTCAGCTGAGGCAGCCATGCAAGATGCTGCACGGCGTGCGCTTTCGCACTACTGCTCGGTTTTCGGTGGGGCAGCTGACGGTCTTGACCTGAAGTATTACCCCCGCCGTTCATCTGGCAGCACAGGAGGCGTGATTGTCTCACCTGTCGGTGAGGGCAATCCTAGGTTGAGCAGCACAGTCAACCTAGCCGCCGTGCTAAACACGGAGCTGGACCATGCACTAGACGAGCTGAGTAGGGCTCGTGCTGAGATCGCCCTGCTGCGGGCTGAGCGCGCGGAACGTCGTTTTCTGGACGGTGGTTCCCCCGCTCCCGTTGGGACTCAGCACCCGTACCGCTCACCTCAGCGTGGACACCAGTCTTATGGCAATCCCGCCTGCAAGACCAAGATCAACCTAGAACCATAGATCGTTAGAGTTGGATCTTGTAATTAATACGAAATAAATATATACATAGAAGCTTCAGTCTTAGCGTTAGTCTCGGTCTTAGTTAGTTTTAGTTAGACAGGGTAGTTTGCTATATCCTGTGCATTTATGCTTGTCATGATGAACTATGTTTGGTTTGGACCTTTGTAATGATTGTCACCAGAGTGTGGGTATCCCCTGCATTTTGGTTTACATACTATGTCAATAAAGTTAGTTATATAGTTGGGAAACCCATTATTCTCCTTTCCTCTTTATCTGAGAAGCTGTGTGGTCTGTGTTGGAGATCAGTGAAGATGCTCATCTGTTCAGTGCTGTTGGAGAATTCTATACTCTTTTCTTATGCTGCAAGCTTTGCCAGATCAGTTCTGATGTGTGGTTGCGTTCTGCAGATGTCAGAGAACAGGCGTAGAGGAGGAAGGCGTGCTCAGCAGGAGCGAGCCGCTCCGCAGGATGAGGTGCCCCAGCAGCAGCACCTGCCGCCCCCGCCCCCGATGTCGATCGAGCAGATGTTTCTGATGCAGACTCAGGCAGTCCAAGCCATCGGTCAGACTTTGGCCGCCATTCAGCAGCAGCAGCAGCAACAACAGCAGCAAGCACCACCCCAGCCTCAGATGCCTCAGATGCCCAGAGACAAGCGTGCTGAATTCATGAGAGGTCATCCACCCACGTTTGCTCACTCTTCTGACCCCATGGATGCTGAAGATTGGCTGCGCACTGTGGAGCGGGAGTTGCATACCGCTCAGTGCGATGACCGGGAGAAAGTCTTGTATGGTCCCCGTCTGTTGAGAGGAGCAGCCCAGTCATGGTGGGAGTCTTACCTCGCCACCCATGCCAACCCCGACACCATCACCTGGGAAGAATTCCGAGGTAGCTTTCGTCAGTACCATGTGCCTGCAGGTCTGATGACAGTGAAGAAGGAGGAGTTCCTGGCCCTTAAGCAAGGGTCATCGTCTGTCAGTGAGTATCGAGACAGGTTTCTGCAGTTGTCTCGCTATGCTCCTGAGGATGTCAACACTGATGCCAAGCGGCAGTACCGTTTCCTGAGAGGCTTGGTTGACCCTCTGCAGTATCAACTGATGAATCACACCTTCCCGACATTCCAGCACCTGATTGATAGAGCGATCATGACGGAGAGAAAGCGTAAGGAGATGGAAGATCGTAAGCGCAAGATCAGTGGACCCCAGCCTGGAAGCAGCAGCCGTCCCCGTTTCTCAGGCAATCAACCTCAGCAGTTCAGGCAGAACCAGCGTCCACCTCAGCAGCATCAGCAGCGTCAGCAGCATCAGCAGTTTCAAAGGCAGTACCCTCAGAACCAGTACCAGAATCGTCAGAGCAATCAGTCAGGAGGTCAGTTTCAAAAGCAGAATCAGCAAGCACCTCGTCTTCCTGCCCCAGCAAATCAGCAGAACAGTCAGGCAGCACCAGCTCAGGTTGGAAACAGAGCATGTTTCCACTGTGGAGAGCAAGGCCACTGGGTGATGCAATGTCCGAAGAAGGCAGCCCAGCAGCAGTCAGGCCCCAATGCCCCAGCAAAGCAGAATGTGTCTCAGCCTGGAGCAGGCAATCGCCCTCAGCCGCGCTATAATCATGGAAGGCTGAACCACTTGGAAGCTGAAGCAGTTCAGGAGACCCCCGACATGATAGTAGGTATGTTCCCAGTCGACTCCCATATTGCAGAAGTGTTATTTGATACTGGAGCAACACATTCTTTCATTACTGCATCATGGGTAGAAGCACATAATCTTCCAACTACTACCATGTTAACCCCCATTCAAATTGACTCAGCCGGTGGTAGAATTCGAGCTGATAGCATTTGTTTAAATGTAAGTGTGGAAATAAGGGGGATAGCATTTCCCGCCAACCTTATAGTAATGGGTACTCAGGGAATAGATGTCATCCTAGGGATGAATTGGTTAGATAAGTATCAGGCAGTTATCAGTTGTGATAAAAGGACAATCAAGTTGGTGTCCCCACTAGGAGAGGAAGTGGTGACCGAGTTAGTCCCGCCTGAGCCAAAGAAAGGAAGTTGTTATCAGATGGCTGTCGATAGCAGTGAAGCAGACCCAATTGAGAGTATCAAGGTTGTGTCTGAATTCCCAGATGTGTTTCCAAAGGACTTACCGGGTATGCCACCAGAGCGAAAAGTTGAGTTTGCTATAGAGCTTCTCCCTGGAACCGCCCCTATCTTCAAGAGAGCTTACAGAATATCTGGACCAGAGTTGGTTGAACTTAAGAAGCAAATTGATGAGCTGTCAGAGAAAGGTTACATCCGGCCAAGCACCTCGCCTTGGGCCGCCCCTGTCTTGTTTGTGGAGAAGAAAGATGGTACCAAGAGGATGTGTATCGATTATCGAGCTTTGAATGAAGTCACGATTAAGAACAAGTATCCTTTGCCCAGAATAGAAGATCTGTTCGACCAGTTGAGAGGAGCCAGTGTGTTCTCCAAGATCGATCTAAGGTCAGGTTATCATCAGCTCAGGATCCGACCTTCGGACATTCCGAAGACGGCATTCATTACCAAGTATGGTTTATATGAGTTCACAGTGATGTCTTTTGGTTTGACCAATGCGCCAGCATTCTTTATGAACTTGATGAACAGTGTATTCATGGATTATCTTGATAAGTTCGTGGTGGTATTCATTGATGACATTCTGGTTTATTCTCAAAGTGAAGAAGAGCATGCAGATCATTTGAGGATGGTATTGCAGAGATTGCGAGAGCATCAGTTGTATGCAAAGTTGAGCAAGTGTGAGTTCTGGATCAGTGAAGTCCTGTTCTTGGGTCACATAATCAACAAAGAAGGATTGGCTGTGGATCCGAAGAAAGTGGCAGACATTTTGAACTGGAAAGCGCCAACAGATGCTAGAGGAATCAAGAGCTTCATTGGAATGGCCGGATATTATCGGCGATTCATTGAAGGGTTTTCGAAGATTGCGAAGCCAATGACAGCGTTGCTAGGCAACAAAGTTGAGTTCAAGTGGACCCAGAAATGCCAAGAGGCCTTTGAAGCGCTGAAAGAGAAGTTGACTACGGCGCCTGTCCTAGTCTTGCCTGATGTGCACAAGCCCTTCTCGGTGTATTGCGATGCTTGTTACACAGGTTTGGGATGTGTGTTGATGCAAGAGGGAAGAGTTGTGGCTTACTCGTCCCGACAGTTGAAGGTTCATGAGAAGAACTACCCAATCCATGATCTAGAGTTGGCAGCAGTGGTTCACGCACTGAAGACATGGAGGCACTATCTGTATGGACAGAAATGCGATGTTTACACAGACCACAAGAGTCTGAAGTACATATTCACTCAGTCAGAGTTAAACATGAGGCAACGAAGATGGTTAGAGTTGATCAAAGACTATGAGTTGGAGATTCATTACCATCCAGGCAAAGCAAACGTAGTGGCAGATGCTTTGAGCAGAAAGAGTCAAGTCAATCTGATGGTCGCTCGCCCGATGCCTTATGAGTTGGCCAAGGAGTTTGACAGGTTGAGTCTCGGATTTCTGAACAATTCGCGAGGAGTTACAGTTGAATTGGAACCTACCTTGGAGCGCGAAATCAAAGAAGCGCAGAAAAATGATGAGAAGATCAGTGAGATTCGGCGATTGATTCTAGATGGCAGAGGCAAAGACTTTCGAGAAGATGCAGAAGGCGTGGTATGGTTCAAAGACCGCTTGTGTGTTCCCAATGTCCAGTCTATTCGGGAGTTGATTCTTAAGGAAGCTCATGAGACAGCTTATTCGATTCACCCTGGCAGTGAGAAGATGTATCAGGATCTGAAGAAGAAATTCTGGTGGTACGGAATGAAAAGAGAAATCGCAGAGCATGTGGCTATGTGTGATAGTTGTCGAAGAATTAAGGCAGAGCACCAGAGACCAGCTGGATTGTTGCAACCGTTGCAGATCCCTCAGTGGAAATGGGATGAAATTGGTATGGATTTCATAGTCGGATTGCCTCGCACTCGAGCCGGCTACGATTCCATTTGGGTAGTAGTGGACCGCTTGACCAAGTCAGCCCACTTCATACCTGTCAAGACCAACTACAACAGTGCAGTATTGGCAGAATTGTATATGTCTCGGATCGTTTGTCTTCATGGTGTGCCAAAGAAGATAGTGTCAGACAGAGGAACACAGTTCACCTCTCATTTCTGGCAGCAGTTGCATGAAGCCTTGGGCACGCATCTGAATTTCAGTTCAGCTTATCACCCGCAGACAGATGGTCAGACTGAAAGAACCAATCAAATTCTTGAAGATATGTTGAGAGCCTGTGCGTTGCAAGATCAGTCCGGATGGGACAAGCGATTGCCTTATGCAGAGTTTTCCTATAACAACAGTTATCAGGCCAGTTTGAAGATGTCACCGTTTCAAGCGCTGTATGGAAGGAGTTGCAGAACTCCGTTGCAATGGGATCAGCCTGGAGAGAAGCAGGTGTTCGGGCCAGATATTTTGCTCGAAGCCGAAGAGAACATCAAGATGGTCCGAGAGAATCTGAAGATAGCGCAATCAAGGCAGCGAAGCTATGCAGACACAAGAAGAAGAGAGCTGAGTTTCGAAGTCGGAGACTTTGTTTATCTGAAAGTGTCACCGATCAGAGGAGTCAGAAGATTCGGAGTGAAAGGCAAGCTAGCACCCCGCTACATTGGTCCGTATCAGATTCTTGCAAGACGAGGAGAAGTGGCTTATCAGCTCAGTTTGCCAGAGAATTTGTCTGCTGTGCATAATGTCTTTCATGTGTCTCAGTTGAAGAAGTGTTTGCGTGTGCCGGAAGAGCAGTTGCCAGTGGAAGGTCTGGAAGTCCAGGAGGACTTGACCTATGTTGAGAAGCCAGCTCAGATCCTTGAGGTTGCAGATAGAGTCACCCGAAGGAAGACCGTCAGAATGTGCAAAGTCAGATGGAGTCACCACTCTGAGGAAGAAGCAACCTGGGAGCGTGAAGATGATCTGATGGCTAAGTACCCGGAGCTCTTTGCTAGCCAGCCCTGAATCTCGAGGGCGAGATTCTTTTAAGGGGGATAGGTTTGTAACGCCCCGAATTTTGCAGTTGAATTTTTTCTTTTCTTTACTCGCCAAAATTCGGGCGTTACCTTTTCCTTTTCTTTTTCCCCTCGCTAAACCTTGACCTTTTCCAAAGTTCTAGCGGGATTCGGTTTGGAATTCCCGTACGTATAAAAACCCTAAATGCTTTATGTTGCTTGATGCACCATGCCGAACCTTGCATTTCTTTTGATTGCTTTGAAAGCGCAATTGCATTCATGTAGAAAGATCGGATTTCGAAAATGTGGAGAAGATCTTTTCTTTCTTTTTCTTCCTCCCTCTCTTTTTTTCTCTCCTCTTTTCCTCTCTCTCCCGCGCCGTGGGCCGACCCCGGCCGGCCCAGCCGCCCCTGCGCGCCCCCCCCCTTGGGCCCAATAGGCCCAACCGCCCCCCCACCTCCCCTTTTTCCCCCAATTCTTTCTCCCTCCCTCTCATTTTCTCTCATTTTCTCTCCCTCTCCCTAAGCCGCCGCCCCTACCCCTGCCCTAAGCCGCCGCCGCCCCCTGCCCAACCGCCGCCCTCGGCCGCCCCTGCCGCCGGCCGCCCCTCGCCGTCGCGCCCCTCCCCGGTGAGCTCCCCCTCCCCCTCTCCTCCCTCTCCCATCCCCTCTCCCCTTTCCCCATGGCCGGTTCGGCCGCCCCCTGCGCCGCCCCCTGCGCCGCCCCCTGCGCCGCCCCCCTGCCCCGCCGGTTCGGCCGCCCCCTGCCCCGCCGGTTCGGCCGCCCCGCCCTCGCCAGCTCGGCCGCCCCTGCGCGCCCCGCCTAGGGCCGGTTCAACCGCCCTAGGGCCGGTTCAACCGCCCCCCCCCTTCTGTTTTTTTTATTTTTTTTATTTTATTTTATTTACTTTCTGTGATCATAATTACTGTATTTTAAGTAGGCTAATCACTGTTCATGTTATGGGAAAATAGGAAGTTTAATTTAAAATTCCGTTATGTTATTGATTCACGTAGTTAATTGTTTACCCTGTGCAATGTTGATCAACTAAAAGTGATTAGGTTTCCATCAGTATATATAAATATATATAACAGAATTATTTTGTTAAAAACCAATTGTGTCATTAGTGCATAAGATTTAACCCCCTGCGAGACCTTTCCCGTTTCTTTCTAGCCATAACAAATGCGTTATCGAATGTCATACTTGATGCATATTCGCTTTATTTGTTATCTTGTATGGTGTACTGTTCTTTTGTATTAAATATGTGGATGTATGTATGTATGTTTGCGCTCGCATAGAGAACGATCCGGTCGAAGAGCCCGAGGAATTCGCAGGAGAAGCCCCTGAGCAGCAGTCGTTTGGTGGAGGCAAGTGTCCTTTGACCTATCTATGTCCTATTCATTCTTTAATTCACCTCCCGCATTACACATTTATACCTAAGGATTGACTAGCTTTTGTTATCCATGTCCTTGTTTACCTATTTGGGTCGGATTATTACTACTTAGTCTGATGCTATTGCTCAACTCTAATCAATGAACATGATGTGATTATCTATGATACGCTGTTTTCCCGTTCTTCTTTATGATTATACTTGTGGTTTTCAAGGGGGCTCGAGCGGTTTCTCGAGTGCCTCTCCGTAAGGACCTGTTCTATGGATGACCGCCCGGGAAAACAGTGCAACCATGAGGGTGGAATGGGGTGCCCTTAGCTGAATAATTAGAGGATCCGGGGTGTAGTTCACTTAGCCGTCGTGCCGTCAATGGGGCTCGGTGTATGCGGCTCGCTCTGCCAAGTTTGGGTTCGCCCCTTGGGGAGGAGTGCGGTGCATTTAGGAAACCTAACGGGTGGCTACAGCCCCGGGGAATCTTTGTAAAGGCTTCGTAGTGAATCCCTGGCCATTCACCTCGGGAGTGAATAAGGGTCTTGCAAGCCCGGGCTAGAGAGGGAATCACGGCTTGTGGGTAAAGTGCACAACCTCTGCAGAGTGTTATGAAACTGATATATCAGCCGTGCTCGCGGTTATGAGCGGCCAAGGGAGCTCCAGTGATTAGTGGTACTTGATCAGAGACATTGTGGTACAGGTGGTTATGAGATTGATGGTTCTGGTTATGATTATGGTGCTGGTAAGTGGTATTCTTTCCGTTTGGAAAGGGTACATCGGGTTAATAACTTGGGTAATGCTAAAACTTGGCTTTCTACTAGTAAGTAATAACCTGACCAACTAAAAGCAACCGCTTGACTTATCCCCACATAAAGCTAGTCCACTACAGCCAAACAGGATACTTGCTGAGTATGTTGATGTGTACTCACCCTTGCTCTACACACCAAACCCCCCCCCAGGTTGTCAGCATTGCAACCACTGCTCAGGCGAAGATGAAGCTGTGGAAGGAGACTTCCAGGAGTTCCAAGATTACGACGAGTTCTAGGTGTGGGTTAGCGGCAACCCCCAGTCGGCTGCCTGTGAAGGCCGTGTTATCTACGTTTCTTTTCCGCACTTTGATTTATTGTAAGAACTATATGGACGTCTCAGACGTATGATGTAATCGACTATTTCCCTTATTAATACTATTTTGAGCACTGTGTGATGATGTCCATATTATGTAACTGCTGTGTACGTGAATAACTGATCCTGGCACGTACATGGTTCGCATTCGGTTTGCCTTCTAAAAACCGGGTGTGACAGTAACATGGCGCTTTCCCCCCCCTCCTCCTTGCAGAAAGGCGACGCAGGGGCGTATGTAAAAAAGCCGAGTCTGTCCCTGATCGCCCTCTCGCCCTGTGCGGAGGCTCGGGGGCTGCTCTCACAAACCCGGCTCCGGCCGAACCGTTGACAGCGTCAACATACCAGCCCGAGAACTTGGGCCCCGACCGTACACCCGGGCTACGGCCAGTTCGCATGAGGGGACAACCAGACCAGCCGAAGCATTACGCAAGGCATTAAGACCTCGGAGGAGTGAAACCACTCCTCCGAGGCCTCGGGGGCTACACCCAGCGGGTGCGCTCGCGCGCACCCACCGGAACAAAATGCAACCGAGAAAGGCTGGTCCCCTTGCAAAAAAGTGCGACGAAAGCCTCCAAGCGAGTGCTAACACTCCCTTCGAGGCTCGGGGGCTACTGTCGAGGACCATAATTAGGGGTACCCTCAAGACTCCTAATTCTCAGCTGGTAACCCCCATCAGCATAAAGCTGCAAAGGCCTGATGGGTGCGATTAAGTCAGGGATCAGTCCATTCGAGAGACTCGATCATGCCTCGCCCGAGCCTAGCCTCGGACAAGGGCAGCCGACCCCGGAGGATTTCTGTCTTGCCCGAGGCCCCCCTCCAACGGCGGACACATATCCGGCTCGCCCAAGGCCTTGCCTTCGCTAAGAAGCAACCCTGACTAAATCGCCGCACCGACCGACCGAATCGCAGGAGCATTTAACGCAAAGGTGGCCTGACACCTTTATCCTGACGCACGCCCCCCGACAGAGCCGAAGTGACCGCCGTCACTTCGCACGCTCCACTGACCGGCCTGACAGAAGGACAGCGCCGCCTGCGCCACTCCGACTGAAGTGCCACTTGACAGAGTGAGACTGACAGGCAGTCATGCCCTGCCAAAGGCGCCATAGGAAACTCCGCGCCGCCCGACCCAGGGCTTGGACTCGGGCTAAGTCTCGGAAGACGGCGAACTCCGCTCCGCCCGACCCCAGGGCTCGGACTCGGGCTAAGTCCCGGAAGACGGCGAACTCCGCTCCGCCCGACCCCAGGGCTCGGACTCGGGCTAAGTCCCGGAAGACGGCGAACTCCGCTCCGCCCGACCCAGGGCTCGGACTCGGGCTAAGACCCGGAAGACGGCGAACTCCGCTCCGCCCGACCCCAGGGCTCGGACTCGGGCTCAGCCCCAGAAGACGATGAACTCCGCTTCGCCCAACCCCAGGACTCGGACTCGGGCTAAGTCTCGGAAGACGGCGAACTCCGCTCCACCCGACCCAGGGCTCGGACTCGGGCTAAGACCCGGAAGACGGCGAACTCCGCTCCGCCCGACCCCAGGGCTCGGACTCGGGCTCAGCCCCAGAAGACGACGAACTCCGCTTTGCCCGACCCCAGGGCTCGGACTCCGCCCTGGCCTCTGCCGAACGACCTCCGCCTCGCCCGACCCAGGGGCTCGGCCTCGGCCTCGGCCATGGAAGATAGACTCGACCTCGGCTTCGGAGGAGCCTCCACGTCGCCCAGCCTAGGGCGTGGGCCAGCCACGTCAACAGGAAGCGCCATCATCACCCTACCCCGAGCTGACTCGGGAAGCAGAGAACAAGACCGGTGTCCCATCTGGCTAGCTCCGCCAGATAGGCAATGATGGCGCCCCGCGTGCCCTATGACGACGGTGGCTCTCAGCTCTCTTACGGAAGCAGGAGGACGTCAGCAAGGACTCAACCGCTCCGACAGCTGTCCCTCCGCCAGGCTCCGCCACTCCTCCAACGACCACGACATCACACCAGCTGGGTGCCAAGATCTCTCCGGCTGCCACATCGGCATGTACTTAGGGTGCTAGCTCTCCCCCGCTAGACACGTAGCACTCTGCTACACCCCCATTGTACACCTGGATCCTCTTTTTACGCCTATAAAAGGAAGGACCAGGGCCCTCTTAGAGAGGGTTGGCCGCGCGGGGACGAGGACGAGACAGGCGCTTGCGTGAGGCCGCTCGCTTCCCTCTCCTGCGTGGACGCTTGTAACCCCCTACTGCAAGCGCACCCGACCTGTGCGCGGGACGAACACGAAGGCCACGGGATTTCCACCTCTCTCACGCCCATCTCCGGCCACCTCACTTCCCCCCTTTGCGCTCGCCCACGCGCTCGACCCATCTGGGCTGGGGCACGCGGCGACATTCACTCGTCGGCTTAGGGACCCCCCAGTCTCGAAACGCCGACACATACCATGCTCTTGGGGCTTGCTTGAGCCCATACAGCGCCTTGGAGAGTTTATACACATGGTTAGGGTACTCACTATATTCAAAGTCGGGAGGTTGCTCAACATAGACCTCCTCCTTGATTGGTCCATTGAGGAAGGCACTATTCACGTACATTTGATAAAGCTTGAATCCATGGTAAGTAGCATAGGCAAGTAATATGCGAATTGACTCAAGCCTAGCTATGGGTGCATAGGTTTCACCGAAATCCAAACCTTCGACTTTTGAATATCCCTTGGCCACAAGTCGGGCTTTGTTCCTTGTCACCACACCATGCTCATCTTGCTTGTTGCGGAATACCCACTTGGTTCCTACAACATTTTGTTTAGGACGTGGAACAAGATGCCATACCTCATTCCTCGTGAAGTTGTTGAGTTCCTCTTGCATTGCCAACACCCAATCTGAATCCCTTAATGCGTCTTTCACCCGCTATCAATGATCCAACTTGAGCCCCCGGATGCATAAACCTACAAAACAAGTTTAGGCCTTGTTCTTAGGTACCCAAACGGTCTTGGGTCCTTTGACATTAGAAACAAGCACCTTGGGAACCCAAACACAAGTCTTTGAACCCTTGTATTTGCCCCTAACATATTTGGCAACTACTTTGCCGGATTTGTTAGTTAAAACATAGGATGCATCAAAAGTCTTAAATGAAACATTTGGTTCATTTGATGCAATAACATATTTCTTTTTAGGCAATTTAACATAGGTTGATTGCCTAGAGCTAGAAGCCTCATTTTTATACGTAAAAACATGATGTGAAATATTATGAGGTTTCCTAGCATGAATTCTCCTAATTTTGTGCTCGGGATAACCAGAAGGATATAAAATATAGCCCTCGTTATCATGAGCCATGGGAGCCTTACCCTTAACAAAATTAGACAATATTTTAGGGGCATTAAGCTTGACATTGTCTCACTGTTGGAAGCCAATGCCATCCTTAATGCCAGGGCGTCTCCCATTATAAAGCATACTTCTAGCAAATTTAAAATTTTCATTTTCTATTTCATGTTCATTAATTTTGCTAGTTAGTTGTGCTATGTGATTATTTTGTTGTTTAATTAAAGCTAGGTGATCATGAATAACATCAACATTAATATCTCTACATCTAGTGCAAATAGAAACATGAGCAACACTAGATGTAGAAGGTTTGCAAGATTTCAGTTCATCAATCTTAGCATGCAAAACGACTTTCTCATTTCTAAGATTGGAAATAGAAACATTGCAAACATTTAAATCTTTAGCCTTAGCAATCAATTTTTCGTTCTCAATTTTTAGGCTAGAAAGTGATTCATTTAACTTGTCAATCTTAGCAATCAAACTAGCATTATCATTTTTAAATTTGACAAGAGAATCATCACAAACATTTAATTTCTCAACCTTAGTAATTAATTTGGCATTTTCATTTCTAAGGTTAGAAACAGTGTCATGGCAAATGCTAAGCTCACTAGTTAATTTCCCACATTTTTCTACTTCCTGAGCATAAGCATTTTTTACCTTAACATGTTTTTTATTTTCCTTAATAAGGAAGTCCCCTTGGCTATCCAAGAGTTCATCCTTCTCATGAATAGCACCTATCAATTCATTTAATTTTTCTTTTTATTGCATATTTAAGTTGGCAAAAAGAGCAAGCTTATCTTCATCATCACTAGAGTTATTCTCATCACTAGATGTTGCATATTTAGTGGAGGCTCTAGATTTTACCTTCTTTTTTTGCCGTCCTTTGCCATGAGGCACTTGTGACCGACGTTGGGGAAGAGAAGGCCTTTGTTGACGGTGATGTTGGTGGCGTCCTCGTCGAAGGAGGAGTCGGTGGAGCTCTCACTGGAGTCCCATTCCCGACATACGTGGGCATCGCCGCCCTTCTTCTTATAGTACTTCTTCTTATCCTTCCTTCTTCCCTTCTTGTCGTTGCCCCTGTCACTATCACTTGATAATGGACATTTAGCAATAAAATGACCTGGCTTACCACACTTGTAGCATACTTTCTTAGAGCGGGGCTTGTAATCCTTCCCCACCTTTGCTTGAGGATTTGGCGGAAGCTCTTGATGATGAGCGTCATTTCCTCGTTGTTGAGCTTGGAGGCGTCGATGGGGAGCCTACTTGACGTAGACTCTTCTTTCTTCTCCTTCGTCGCTTTGAATGCGACAGGTTGCACCTCGGGTGTGGAGGTGGCACCTCGCTCGATGATTTGTTTGGAGCATTTGATCATCAATTCAAAGCTCACAAACTTTCCTATAACCTCCTCGGGAGACATTAGCTTATATCTAGGATCACCAAAAATTAATTAAACTTGTGTAGGGTTAAGAAAAACAAGTGATCTTAGAATAACCTTGACCATTTTATGGTCACCCCATTTTGTACTCCCGAGGTTGCGCACTTGATTCACCAAGGTCTTGAGCCGGTTGTACATGGCTTGTGGCTCCTCCCCTTGGTTGAGCATGAATCGACCGAGCCCCCCCTCGATCGTTTCCCGCTTGGTGATCTTGGTCACCTCATCTCCTTCGTGCGTAGTCTTGAGAACGTCCCAAATCTCTTTGGCACTTTTCAACCCTTGCACCTTATTATATTCCTCTCGACTTACAGAGGCGAGGAGTATAATAGTGGCTTGGGAGTTGAAGTGTTGGATTTGGTCGACCTCCTCCGAGTCGTAATCCTTGTCCCCTACCTTCGGTACCTATGCTCCATACTCAACAATATCCCATATGCTTTTGTGGAGTGAGGTTAGGTGATGCCTCATTTTATCACTCCACATAGAATAATCTTCACCGTAAAAAACCGGTGGTTTGCCTAATGGAACGGAAAGTAATGGAGTACGTTTGGAAATGCGAGGATAGCGGAGGGGCATCTTACTATACTTCTTGCGCTCATGGCGCTTAGAAGTGACGGACGCCGATTCGGAGCCGGAGGTGGAGGGTGACGAAGAGTCGGTCTCGTAGTAGACCACATTCTTCATCATCTTCTTCTTGTCACCTTTCCGTTGTGACTTGATGATGGAAGAGGATTCCTCCTTGTGCTTGTGGCCGGACTCCCTCGAGTGGGTTCTCCCCGGGCTTGCGGACTTGTCGCCGCCGGTCCCAATCTCCCTCTTGGCGGATGCTCCCGACATCACTTCGAGTGGTTAGACTCTAATGAAGTACCAGGCTCCGATACCAATTGAAAGTTGCCTAGAGGGGGGTGAATAGGAAAATCTGAAATTTATAAACTTTAAGCACAACTACAAGTCGGGTTAGCGTTATAAATAAAATCGAGTCCGAAAGAGAGGGCGAAAACAAATCACAAGCAAATGAAAGCGGATGACACAATGATTTGTTTTACCGAGGTTCGGTTCTTGCAAACCTACTCCCCGTTGAGGTGGTCACAAAGACCAGATCTTTTTCAACCCTTTCCCTCTCTCAAACGGTCACCTAGACCGAGTGAGATTTTCTCCTCGATCAAATGGGTCACTTAGACCCCACAAGGACCACCACAACTTGGTGTCTCTTGCTTTGATTACAAAGGTGTTGAGAACAAGAAATGGGGAAGAAGAAAAGCGATCCAAGCGACAAGAACTCAAATGAACACAAAATCTCTCTCTCACTAGCCACTAAGTGTTTGGAGTGATTTCAGACTTGGGAGAGGATTTGATCTCTTGTTTGTGTTTTGGAGTGAAGTCTAGAGCTCTTGTATTGAATGCAATAGCTGAAAACTTGGATCCTTGAAGTGGTGGTGGTTGGGGGTATTTATAGCCCCAACCACCAAACCAACCGTTGGGGTTGGGTTGCTGTTGATGGGCACACCGGACAGTCTGGTGCGCCAGCCATGTCACCCAACCGTTAGGGTTCGACCGTTGGAGCTTTGATAGCCTGGGCCACCGGACAGGTACTGTTCACTGTCTGGTGCACCTTCTGACGCCTGCTCTGACTCTGCGTGAACTGTCCGCACACTGTAGCTCTTTTCAGGTTTCCGTTGGAGTCGACCGTTGTGGTGTAGCCGTTGCTCCGCTGGCACACCGGACAGTCCGGTGAATTATAGCCTAGTGGCTTTTCCAGAAACCCGAAGGTGGCGAGTTCGAGTAGATCCACCCTGGTGCACCGAACACTGTCCGGTGGCACACCGGACAGTCCGGTGCGCCAGACCAGGGTTCTCTTCGGTTTCTTTTGCTCCTTTCTTTTGAACCCTAACTTGGACCTTTTTATTGGTTTGTGTTGAACCTTTAGCACCTATAGAACATATAATCTAGAGCAAACTAGTTAGTCCAATTGTTTGTGTTGGGCAATTCAACCACCAAAATCATATAGGAAAAGGTTTGACCATATTTCCCTTTCATGTTGAAACCCTAGATCAACCCTAATTAAGCCACTTAAGTAGAAAGGAAGAAAAGGGGTAAAAAGACCATGAAAACATGAAACCATGGCTTAGGCCAATTATTAAAATTGGAATACATTAACTAAGATACAATAAATATTATAAAAGTTTGGCCAAAATAGTTTGTTAAAAACCCCAAGCAAGCCATTCAAGTGGAGGTTTGATGGGGAAATATGAAATTCAGATTTCTGAATTTTCAGCCCCTAAACCAAAACCGAGCGCGTTCACCTTAATCTCTATCTCAAAACCCTAAGCTTCCATTGACAAAAATGTGCCTAACTAATCTCTCTACCTCATACCTGAATATGGCATTAGGACGCGTGCCCTGGACACGTCAAACCCGGGATCTTCTCTTAGTGTTCAGCAGTGAGACAAACCCAACTTCACCCCTCCATATCTCTTGATCCAGTCAGCGAAACCCGTAAGCCTCCACACACAAACGACAAAGGAATGTCAGGGGAAGAGATCTCTCAACGGGATCATGGCCATAATCCCAAAGATTTGGAGCCAATCCACGCTTAAACATGACCTCTCTCTGCGCTGCCTCGTGCTCGACACCGTGCCCAGACGCCAGAGCGCGCACTGGCACTCGCCCGCGCACACCCTGAGCGCTTGTCAGAGCCACCCCTCGGTCGTGCTCGCCCACGCCTTTAAAACCACCCCGAGCGCGCCTCACCTCACCCCGCGCTCACCCTCGCTGGCCAAACACCCTCCCTTAGATCCGGCGAGCTCTCCTCCGCCCGCCATCACTGCCCAAGACTCGGCCACCGCAGCCAGCTTCCTCCAGCCACGTCCAAACCGCGCCTGTCACTCGGTTAGCTTCGCTAGTGGCCCATGAAGCTTTCCAAGTCCTCGGACCCGGCAGAACTTCACCAGAGACCCAGGATCGCCCTCGCCGGACTTCGGTCGCCCGCGGCCGTGCATAGACCGAGCAATCCGGTGAGCCATTCTCAAAGTCCTCGCGCACATGTCTTCCTTGACCTCTGGTGAAGCTCCCTAGCCCGTTCAATTGAACTATACCACCCTGGTCAGGCCGGATTCCTCACCGCCGACGAGCTCCCCCGCCTGCGCGCGTGGACCGACCTACTCCGACCACCACCGCCGACGATCCGCACCTCGACGTGATCGCCAGAGACCCCCGGACCTCGCTCGACCCCTCACCGGAACAACCTCACCGCCGGTAAGCCCCTCCGCCCTTTTCCTCCGCCGCGGTCACTGTTCCATTAGGGGAAGGATCGCGGGTTCAATTTCGCAAAACCCTAGGGGGTTTTCTGCAGAGTCATAGACTCAGATGAATATTGAACCGAGGACCTGTATATAATACACTTAAAACCTTTCGCCAGGGACCCCAGTGCAAAACCCTTTTTCCTTTATCTATTCCTATTTATTCTTTTTAAATTCAGCAGAGAACTTAGGAAATTTATATCTTGAGAAATATTCAACCAAATTTAGTCAAACAAATTTTACTGGATTCAAAATATTATGAACTATCACATAAAAATATTGAACAATGTGCTTTCTGTTTTAAATTTTAGAGTTTGGAATTAATTAAGGAAAATGCCCAAACCTTATTAAAATAGAGAAAATTTGTTATGCTTTTGTGCTGAACATAAGAAAATTTGTAGAAGTTCAAACCCTATTTAGACACTGTTTAAAAATAGTGAGCACCCCAGTATTGAGGATTTAGACATGATTATTTATTAAAAGCCATAATTGCCCAAAACTTAGAAAAATGAGAAAGGCACTAGAAAATAATGAACAGTGGATGAATATATTTTTTCCTAGTTCATTTGAGCGATGAAGAACCTAGGAAAAATAAAAAGAACCCTAGTCCAGAACAAATTCAAGGTGAAATGTTTTAATTGGCACTAATAAAACTAGAAGGAGCATTATATATTCAAAGTATAAGGACAATTTCAAAATTGGTAAGAAAAATTCAGTAGACTTCTAACTACTAGGACACCACTCCAAAAATGATAAATACCCCAATCCATCATCTTAAGTAGGTGGAAACAAATAAAACTTGATGTTGAGCCATATTTCAATTAAATCATAAGCAAGCCAAAAATGTGCAACAGTGGGCAAATAAAATTTTACCAGGTTATTAATGGAATAGACCACCAGATAAAAATGCAAAACCTATTCAAAACTACAAAATAATACCCATTGCCACTACTTCATGAAAAATGCCATTTAATTCAAGAACTTTCTACCACCCTTTCCCTTAAGCAAAAAGTTACCAAATCCTAGAATGATTGCTCTTGCATAAAGAAGATAGGAAAAATTTGAAATCTGTTGTTTGATATTTTTCAAGTATAGTGGTAGTAGAAAACACCCCTTTGGCTAGAAACTTTAGAAAATCATAGTAAAATAACCATTAAGAATTAATGGCTGAAAAATTGTACAAAGTCATGTTATAACATCTGGATACCAGCAAAAATAAGTCTTAGAGAATAAATCCCTGTGTAAAGAAAGTTGTAGTTCAAAACACCCCCTTTACCCTAACACTTGATAATTTTGTACAGAGAGAAGACTCACTTTTTAAGCCCCAAATTTTGAGACAGAGAATTATACACCAGTGAGAAGCCACTGTAATTTTTACATGATTTTTTGAAATTTATTAAGCTATCTCGTAGTTCAAACCCACCTTAAAAAGCATAAGAGAAATAGAGAAGAAAAGAGTAATTAGAAAGATTAATAAGTATTACCTCAACATGACAGCTAAAAATATTGTTTAAAAATCCATAAGATACAAGAAAGAAAAACAGTAGAACACTAAAAATGGGTTAACCATTCAATAATCAACTTGACCCTAAGTTGCTAAGTTTTCCACAAAAATCTTCCATAGTAAAAATAAGCTCTACCTTATTAAATTGATCATTTCCCATCAAAGCTTAATTGCTAAATTACATATCCTGATATGCATATATCTTACTTATTGCATTCATTAGATTGCAATCTCGCTGTCGGAGAGTACGTGCTCATCCCTGAGCAAGGAGCACTACACTTAACGTTTGTAGGCTTGTAATGTGCACTTAAGTGTAGGAATTGCTTGAAACCCTAGTTGCATGAATTCAGAATTCCTTTTAGATGGATACTAGTATGATAGGTCGAGTAGCTGCTTTGCTAAAACAGGATCTCGGTAGAAGTCGAGTGATTTTTCTAGCACTCACGCGAGGTCAGGAATTGATTGTATTCAACTTGATAACGGAATTTATGATGGTCTATGGACTTGGATCCAGGGAGGATGCCTTGTCCATGAGATAGGAAAAAGGAATTAAGGATTAATGTGTGGATACCCGTGTCAAGCGTTTGAACGTACTAAACACATGTCGGGAAATATGGTAACCGGTAAACCTAGTACCTGAGTGAAGCCGGGCGCAGACTTTACCCCTCACTTGTCCTGAGATTGGGTCTCTCATGCTAGCTATGGTGGGTACAAGTGCGGTCACTGCACGACGACAGTCGGGGTCAGTGGAGCATTGTATGCCAAGGCGGTGAGGTCTGGCCGCGAACGGGGAATCGATGGGGATGATCCTGATGCCAAACAATTGCATGGTCTAGAGGTAGAGGAGTAGATTCCTCACGCTGGGTAAGTCTAGCTGAGTATCAGTATACCCAGCCTTGCTTGTGGCATAATTTTTGTAGGTACGCTTCAGGATATGGTTGATGGTGTAACTTGGCCTACCACCATGCCACCGGGTTGGACGATCGAGGGGGATGCTGCTCCAATAGGAGAGGAGCAGGAGGAATAGTGGCCAGACCTTGCCCTATCCCTCACTTTCGACGATATCGATTATCCGCTTCAGTTTATTTTGTGAACTTTTCTCAGCTACTTGAAAAACTCCGATTTATGTAATAACTCCAGTACTTTAATTTGAGGTTTCCTATTTTTATTGTATTTCTTATGTGACTCACCTTCGAGTGAGGTTGTGGTATTTGATCCTGGATAAGTGGCTTTATCAGACTAGATCTGAGGGACTGACAGGTTATTCCGATTTAAGTGTGTTGCGGCCTTTAAGGCGTGACTTGGGCACTTAAGCTGGAATAATTCGGGCGGTTCTGCCACACAAATATCTTGCCTTTTTCAATTTGATTTCATGTTACTAGGATTCAGTGCAGTAGTTTAAGATATATAATGTTTTTTCTATTTTTGAATGATTTTTTAGTACTATTAAACTACATATGTTTCTTATCACCTGGCTATTCTGTATTCGATGACCATCCCAAGAAACTATGCTCAAATTATTACTAGCCAAGCTTTCTGGGTGCAAATATCTTCCCTTTTGAGTTTGATATCTTGTTACTAGAATCCAGTGCAAAGGTTATTTTTCTCTCACCATCATTTTGTTTCTCCGGTGTAATGGTAGAGCAGAAGTGTGGTTTTGCTAATTGTTGAGTTGGCCTTTTTTGTTTCAGCTTCCATATGAAGTCATGACACCTCTTCAAGCAGCAGTTGCCGGTGTTCAAAAGGTATCGTAGTTTAACACACAAGCTATTGTGGTTTGTCAAAAAAAGAATAGTAGCACATCTTGCTGTTATCATACCACTTTTATTTGCTGAAAGGAAAATGTTCCAAATAGAAGGTGAATGTTGAGTTGTAACTCATTTGTATTTTTTCAGTGTTTGGTGGGGAAGTAAAATATTCTTCTGAAAGTGTTGTGGAGTTCCTGTTTCGAATCCTAGTTTGGTAGATACGATACCTCTGCATGTAGGATCTCAGACTTACTATTGCCGCTAATACACATCCTATGCTCGCTGAACTACTACAGAGATGATGGCAGAAAGATCCTACTCTAAGACCAACCTTTGCACAGATTGTGGATACACCGAACTCTATAAACGAGGTGTGCATTCACACAAAGAACTACATGCATTTACCCTTCTTTTGGTTTCATCTTATTCTATATTTTTTCACACGCTATATTGTAGGTGGTTCGGAGTTCTTTGCATCACAAGAGGCATCTAGGTCGATCTCACTCTTCTTCGTATTCATGCCTGCTGCGCAGGATGGCACCATAGCGCTGATGGAGTTGGACGATGTCATCAGGCTCGACTGGGTGTGGATGGGATGAACTCTGCTCGTGTTGAAGGAGAGAGAGAGATCGTGCTTGGCTTGCGTGAGACCATATTCCGGTTCATATTTTTTCATGGGTCATGTTAATTATTATGTCATATTACACAACTTCAGATATTTATGTCTTTGTGAGAGAAGTAACAAAATAGTTTCACTTCATGGCTACTCTCGGATGTGTTCATGCCGCTGCCACTAATTGTATAAGTGTAACATTGTATTTGTTAGCAAACAATTTTTGATGTTAGCAAACAATTTTTGAGACATTAAAGTTGGTGATGATATAAGTGTTATTCGTTTGTATGTAATTGTTGTGCACTAATATTTTGCTGAATATTTTGTGTGCCGTGGCATATACTGACATACCTAGTGACAGCAAGAACAAACGTGAGGAGAAACCTAGGCTTGAGTCTAAGAAATTGTGTTATCACCGAGTCGAATCAGAATTCAAGCCGAAGTGAGTCATACATTTCTGCGCTCGCTTTTAAGGTTAAACATGTTTATTTGTGGATTAATGTCTAGTGTGAAATGTTTCTGCAGCTCCAAATATATGGATTGCAGTGTCGTTTTGAATTCCAAACTAGAGTCGTTTTCCTAGTCCTAGCTACCTTCCAATGTTTACATCCATGTTTTCATGCATATCCGAATCTTCATCTGAAAATGGAAAATGATCAAGCCTGTTTTTATCTGAAGCCCATCTGCTTATGCGAGGAAGCCCAGCTCGCTCGGCCCACTTTTGCAACATCCACCTCGCCTGCTCCAAACCCTAGCCCATCCGACGGCCACGAGACTCCCATCGTTCGGATATAAGTGCCCCTCCAACCGAAAACCTGTCCTTCTCCGCGCACTCCACCCCACTCGCCGCCGCCGCTGCCACCGCCGCTTGCTGCCGCAGCCGCCATGGGTGAGCAAATGTTCTGTGGTCTCTCCGTGCAGGCGAACCTTTGCGCGTCGTCTCTCTCTGATAGTCTGTTCGTCGCGCAGGGGCGTACAAGTACGTGTCGGAACTATGGAGGAGGAAGCAGTCGGACGTGATGCGCTTCGTGCAGCGCGTGCGCTGCTGGGAGTACAGGCAGCAGCCGTCCATCGTCCGCCTCACCAGGCCCACCCGCCCCGACAAGGCCCGTCGTCTCGGCTACAAGGCCAAGCAGGTAGGTCTTCTCGCCTGCCGCTCTGTTCTCTTGCCTGCCGCGAGATAGTGATGTAGAAATAGGTTGGTGGAGGGCTTGCAGCCATTTAGGATTTGATCTGCGCAATCATATCACCGTTTGCTGGTTTGTGTTTATAAGATTTTTACGGCTGTGGGCGACCATTTCTACTGTAATAGATATACGATAGATCGTCGTCAGTTTTTTGTTTGCGAAATGTAGAACTGCTTTTGGTTATCACTCCGACGTACGCCGTCCACTACTACAATACAAGCATGCAGCTGAGCCTATGTTTGGGCATGGTTAAGATTTTTGGATTGGATATTTAATGCTTGAATTTAGATATAAGATATTGTAGCTACTTGTTGTGTTGGAATTATTTGAACACAACTCAAAAGTGAGTTCTTACGATTGCTGCATATGATGGTTCATCACATCTGGACCATAAACTTAATATCGTTTGGTGTGGGTTATTTTGTAGTCATCAGTAATTTTGATATCTGTAGTACACAAAATAAGTCTTCATTGGCCACTAGCTGAGGACATGAGCATAATGTAAATAAATAAATAAACGGTGTTACATTGTATCACCATGTAAAAATCAGCCAACCATATTGTGATTAAGTGGCTTAATTCATGTTAGCCTAGCCTTTTTTTTTCACACCAGGGTCTTGTTACGGGTCTGTTTGGTTCGTGACTAACTGCGTCACACTTTGCCTAAGGTTAGTCGTTCGAATTGGAGAACTAACCTTAGGCAGAAAAGTTTGGCAAAATGTGGCAAGTTAGGCAGCGAACCAAACAGGCCCTTACTCCCACTGTGGCAAACTATTAAGATGTTTTGGCATCTCTAGATTCATAACTTTTACGTCGAATCTAGACATAATATATCCAGATATGCAGCAAAAGTTACCAATCTAAAAGGCCAAAAATGTTTTATAATTTGGAACGAAGGGAGTAATAATTTTTTGGTGTATCTGTGTATGATTTTTGAGAAGACTGTTAGTATGCTATGTTGCCTTGTTTGCTTCATCTTACAATTGCAGTTTGAGTATATATGTCCTGATTTTGTCTGACGTTGTGTTGTGGTAATTCATCTTCAGGGATATGTTGTCTACCGTGTCCGTGTGAAGCGTGGTGGCAGGAAGAGGCCTGTGCCCAAGGGTATTGTCTATGGCAAGCCCAAGCACCAGGGTATCACCCAGCTCAAGTTCCAGAGGAACAAGAGGTCTGTCGCTGAGGAGAGAGCTGGACGTAAGCTTGGTGGACTGAGGGTTCTTAACTCCTACTGGGTGAATGAGGTACATCGGATTGTAACATGAACACTCCTCTTTAAACATACTAGCTTGTTTATATCTGTCAAATTTTTTTTCTAATTGCCTGACATGCCCATATCTCCTATCACAGGATAGTACCTACAAGTACTTCGAGATCATCCTTGTGGACGTTGCCCACAAAGCCATCAAAACCGACCCGAGGATCAACTGGCTATGCAACCCTGTGCACAAGCACCGCGAGCTCCGTGGCCTCACCTCAGCAGGCAAGAAGTACCGTGGCCTGCGGGGCAAGGGCCACACTCACCACAAGAACAGGCCCTCAAGGAGAGCCACCTGGAAGCGCAACCAGACCCTCTCCCTCCGTCGCTACCGCTGAGCAGCTCGTCGGGTGCTTGGATACTGCCACTGTCCGACCATTCCCAATCAAGACAACAAGGGTGCCTGTCTCTGGTTGCATTTTCAAAGTTTTGCTATTTGTGTTCTTGGCACTTTTAATGTTAGAAGTCAATTATGGAGCATATGTCATGAACTATTTGCAATTCCGCTGTATTATCAGACAACGAATGGTTAGTGATCAAATGCTGCCTGCTGCTGTGGACTAAATGATTGGTTTTGCCTTGCTGTATTGCATCCCGTGATGATGGTGCATCCAGAATAGTGCGGTGAGGATGATAACTATGTTGACATGTTGAAGCTGGCGTCGTTGCTGCCCTGAGGTTGCTGCTTAGATGGGTGTTGTGCCTTCGTTGTGCTGTCCGGCTATGTGAAGGCGACATCAACCACGGGCGACAGCAGCGTGGGCGCCGTCGTCGCCAGGAGGCAGGTTGCAATGGGAGGTGACGAACGGTGTGGATGGCATGGGGTAGAACTAGAGAAACGAGAGACGCTTCTGGAGAAAACTGCAGTCCAAAGGACACGTGGTTTTGATTTTTTTGGGTGACGTGGCTGCAACGGTTTAATAAGAAAAAAACTTTAGGTCTAGTTTGATAACTTTAATTTTACAAGGAATTCTCATTTTTCTAAGGTTTAAATGAACTTTTTTTTAAAAAAAATGAAAATCCCTTAAAATTGAGTTTGTCAGATTAGCCCTTAAAACTAGTGTAGATCGGTATTTAAAACTGTGTTTTATCAGTAATTACTAAACAAATTTTATCTTCCAATATCATGGTATCATTAAAAACCATAGTGTTGCTTCAAACCAGAAAAAATACCGAGCTGCATCTGATTATCTTACTCCTACCGTGTCCCCACACCTAAGCTAGATTAAGTTTAGGGGGCCGTTTAGTGACTTTGGTTTAGTGACTAAAGTTTTGTTAGAGCATCTTCAGCAGTTTTATAAAAAGAAACTCTCTAAAATCAAATGTAAGAGTTGCTAAATGATCATAGGGAGTTAAAAATATGTGTTGTCCATTAATTCTTTATTTTTAATTGCTAATTTTTTAGAAGTATACCAACTTAGTTTATTTTGAAGGGCCTTTTTTAATAGGCCTATTTGACTTGATAGATCAGCCAATAGATGAAATCATGGTTAGTTTGTTTGATTCCTCTTTGGTCATTCACTCAATTGCTCCTTCATCAGGTACTACTAGTCCTTAAATATCGGGTACTAGTTGGTTGTTGGCTCCTTGTCAAGTATTAGTCCACATGTGTTTCTGATTTTTATTAACAACCAAATCGTCTTTAATTTTTTTTACAGTAGTTGAATTATGATCTGTTCTATTTGCACATATTACAAGCAGAAGATATCATGCTTTTGAGTCTGAATTATCAGTGAATAGTAGAGGACATTTTCATAAGAACAAACAGGACATTTTTAGGACGCCCCTTATCTGCTAAAGCATCAGGTCACCCCTCATCTGAGAATGAACAGACTATTCATGGGATTCAACTTCATGACTACTATATCTCAATTGTGTAACAACTAGGAACAGTTAAAAATCCACGGATACACATAAAACTAAACTGAAAACAGTATACTCCTTTGCCCGCCACCGTATACTGAGTCAGGAAGCGAATAAACACGCCCAAAATTCCTTCAGCCGGCAACATAATCTATTCCTTGCATGCATGACGCTAATATATTTCCATCCATGCAGTTTCCTGCATGTGCATATCCATAATTATCTGCCCACGATTCTCTCATGCCCACAAATTTCTCCTCCACGCTTGCAGCCAGGGGCAACCAGCGGAAAAAACAAAGCTACGTTAATTTTCGTGCAAAGCCTTTAGACGCCTTGTTTCATGGGAAGAGGGAGTATAAGAGTAGCACATGCAACAAAAAATCCATAGATTGTTCATCTATAAATGCACTCAGTGAAACAAAATAATACAAAGTAACATCTGTGATCTGACCAGAATTTGAAAGGGAAATGTAGCAACTTCATAAAATTATCAACAACAATTACAACACCACTGGTGATAAGTTTTTTCTAGTAACTTATTAAACTAAGATTTAGGAACTTGTTTAAGTAACAGTTGGAGATGCTCTTAGAAGACTAAAATTTAGTCTCTACCCTATTTGGTTATAGAGCCTAAAAGTATTTAAAATATATTAAATAAATCATAAGAGGACCAAAATACACCTTAGCATTCTCCTGCCAAAAAGTAGAATTTATATGGTTTAGAGCATCTCAAAGAGACTAGCTAAGACTGTCTCCAGCAGCGTCCCCTAAATTCCGTCCCCTAAAGGAATATTCCCTGTACTTTACAGGACACTCTAAAAGATTCTGTCCTCTATATCTTCTGTGTCTCCAGCAACGTCCCCTAAATTTGATCCCCTAAAGCTACAGTGTTAACAGAATTCGTTTTTCCTTTTCTTTTTCTGTTTTCTTTGTTTTGTACCCATTTAATGGTACTCAAAGGATGCTAAAAATTTTGTAATCAATAATATTACAAATAATAATCTAAAAACTATGGTTCATTAATAATTTCGAAATGTACAAAATAAATAACATTGCATTTTATGTTGTGTGTAATTATTGTGCAAAAAACGTGACACAATATTTGAATCGTACGAAAAAATGTTTACGAATTCACATGCTTCCACCGTAAGCCACGACACTTCTTCAACAAGCCATTGTCTAGCTTCGGCTGCACGACAAGAGCATGGCTTCTCTCCGAAGCCTATCCCTTCTATAAATAATCACTACTTCAACAATTCACTCACACTTCGCATACACTCATCCACAACAATGGACCGGTTCGTAGATTCCAATATTTTTCTTAGGATGGCACAAGACATGGAAGATGAAGACCATGAGCTCGAGGTTGCGACGTACCAACATTGTAGGCGTCGTGCACTTAATGAGCGTCGGTACGCTGGTTCCATTCCCGATCGTGTTCGAATCCATCGTGACCATATCAGTGGTGATGCAAGAATCCGAGCCGACTACTTTTGCGCCCAACCGGTTTACACGGATGCACAATTTCGGAGGAGGTATGTTTATTCATACGCACATCTATTAACGTCCATAGTACGTACTTGACAATTGTACTCAAAAAAGTTTGCAATATAGGTTTCGCATGCGTCGCCATGTGTTCGAGCGTCTCGTTCTTGCTGTGCAACAAGTGGATCCGTACTTCGTTCAACGTCCAAACTGTGCCGGTGAGCTAGGCCTATCTGCCTTTCAGAAAGTTGTTGCTGTCGTACGTATCCTTGCATACGGTGTTCCTGCGGATGCCGTTGACGAGTACGTACGAATTGGAGAATCTACAGCACATGAGGCTTTGAAGCACTTTTGCACTGCCATACAAACTGCTTTTGGGGGGGGTACTATCTTAGGAAACCTACTCCTGCTGATATCGCTAGGCTTCTCCAAGTTGGAGAATCACGCGGCTTCCCTGGTATGCTTGGTAGTGTCGATTGCATGCATTGGGAGTGGCGTAACTGCCCAACTGCATGGAAGGGGATGTTTACCGGTCGCGGTAAACACCCTACAATGATCCTCGAAGCTGTTGCCTCATATGACTTATGGATTTGGCATGCATACTTCGGCATGCTCGGTAGCTGTAACGACATCAATGTTCTTCAGCGTTCAAACTTGTTCGATTCACATCTTAATGGTGATAGTCCACCAGTGAGTTTCTCCGTCAATGGACACACCTACAACATGGGATATTACCTAGCAGATGGTATTTATCCGGACTGGCCAGCGTTTGTCAAGACAGTCCGTCATCCGTATGATGTGAGGACCCAACATTTTGCCACTGTTCAAGAGTCTGCTAGAAAAGACATTGAACGAACATTTGGAGTACTACAGAAGCGATGGGCCATAGTTCGTGGTCCTGCATATGGTTGGTCTCCACACACATTGGAGATATCATGAAAACATGCATCATATTGCACAACATGATCGTAGAAGATGAAGGACCTTCGTCTTTGAACACAAGCTTCGACAACATCGGAGTTTTGGCGGATACTAGTCATGGTTCCATTTCGGAGCGCAATGAGTACATCAACAACAGGTACGACCAACTACATGATCCAGTCAAATATAATCAGTTGCAGGTTGATCTAATCCACCACCACTGGGCGCGGCTTGGATCTGGAGCTGCTTAAGTATGAAGTTTAAGTCTGCCATGTGTTAACTATGTTTGTCATTGTCATGTCTAGTGTGTTATGTCGTCAGTTCTGTTAATCCGAAGGTAGTATGTGTTAAGTATGAAGTTTGTCATGTCGTCGGTTCCGTTATTCCGAAGCTAGTATGTGTTAAGTATGATGAAGTTTATGTTTGTACTATGTGTAATGCAAAAATATGAATAATAGAAACAGATGAATGTTTCTACTTATCCGAAGCTGGCCAATGTGTAATGCTATAATTCACGAATGATATAAGAAGTCTACTATTATTAAGCAACATGACTGAGTTCTAATATGACAGAACATAAAATTGTCCAGTGCAGAAACATAAAATTGTTCTCGAAAACAAATAACAGTACTTCCTCAACCACTAGAATGAACATTCACTTGCTTGACGACGAGCTTCCAGTTACCCTTGCCAGAATCTCCTGTTGTTTTCCCTCGTAGTACTGGCGAAGAAGGGGGTTACATTTTGTCAAATCCATGCTCAATATGAGAACCTCCTGTTCCGTGTCCTCCTTCACCTTTTGTCGTTCCATCTTCATCTTCTCTAAATTTAGCTTCTTCCTCTCCAATATCAGTTTCTGCCTCTCCTGTTTTTTCATGAACTCCAACTTCTTCTCCTCAGTTGAAGCTACTGATTTGTAGACAGATAACCGTTCCAAAGAGAGCTCACCCATCCGTGTTAGGTACTCCGAATCAGTGGATGATGTGTTCTCTGATCTTTGCTTCTTTGCCTTTTCCTTGGCTGAATCACGACCAAGCGGTCTTTTCGAAGTAAAGCTTGATGGAGCTGATTCTTCAGCAGCATCACAGTCAATAGTATTTGATTGGGTACCAATTGGGTTGGGTGGAGGATTTGGAGTGGTCATGTGCTGGTCCATCCATTTAGGTTGATCCTTCAATATGGACCAGCAATGTAAGAAATGGAAGGGCTTCTTTTCGACAGCAGCAAAACGAGTAGCCGCAAGCGAAGTCTGCAAAAGAAAATCAGTTGGTTTTGTCGAACATTTACTTACATAAGGCTGTTAGCTTCTTCTGAAAATTTACGAACATTTACGTACCTTATCTGCATCAGTCATGCCACTTGGGTTTTGTCGAAGCACAACCATCATGTATCCAGCAAAGGTAGAAAATTGAGTTTTGATACTGTCCCACCTGCTCATGAGAGATTTCGTAGACCTCTCTGGCATTGATCCTCTACGAGAGTTGTATGCCTCTGTAATCCTGAAAGTCGCCTAGAGGGGGGTGAATAGGGCGAAACTGAAATTCAAAAATAATCACGACTACAAGCCGGGTTAGCGTTAGAAATATAATAGAGTCCGCGAGAGAGGGCGCAAAATAAATCGCAAGATAATAAGGAGAGTGACACACGGATTTGTTTTACCGAGGTTCGGTTCTTGCAAACCTACTCCCCGTTGAGGAGGCCACAAAGGCCGGGTCTCTTTCAACCCTTCCCTCTCTCAAACGGTCCCTCGGACCGAGTGAGCTTCTCTTCTCAAATCACTTGGGAATCAAACTTCCCGCAAGGACCACCACACGATTGGTGTCTCTTGCCTTAATTACAAGTGAGTGTTTGATCACAAGAAAGAATTCCAAAGAAAAAGAAGCGATCCAAGCGCAAGAGCTCAAATGAACACTACAAATCACTCTCTCTAGTCACTAGGGCTTTGTGTGGAGTTGGGAGAGGATTTGATCTCTTTTTGGTGTGCTTTGTAATGAATGCTAGCTCTTGTGTAGTGGTTGGAAGCTGGAAAACTTGGATTCAATGAATGGTGGGTGGTTGGGGGTATTTATGGCCCCAACTACCAAACTAGCCGTTTGGTGAGGCTGTCTGTTCGATGGCGCACCGGACAGTCCGGTGCACACCGGACATGTCCGGTGCGACAGCCACGTCACCAAAGCCGTTGGGATTCGACCGTTGGAGCTCTGTCTCTGGGCCCGCCTTGATGTCCGGTGGCGCACCGGACATGAACTGTAGATTGTCCGGTGCGCCTGCTCCCGCGTGCCTGACGACTGTGCGCTTCTGGCGCACATTAAATGCGTCGCAGGTAGCCGTTGGCGCTGAAATAGCCGTTTCCCCGCTGTTACACCGGACAGTCCGGTGTACACCGGACAGTCCGGTGATTTTTAGCGGAGTAGCCGAAGTGAATTCCCGAGGCTGGCGAGTTCCTGAGGCCGCTCTTCTTTGGAGCACCGGACATGTCCGGTGTACACCGAACAGTCCGGTGAATTATAGTGGAGTCGCCTCTGGAATTTCCCGAGAGCGAAGACTTCAGCCTCTGGTGCACCGGACAGTCCGGTGCGCCAGACCAGAGGTGCCTTCGGTTGGCTCTTGCTCCTTTGTTTGAACCCAATACTTGGTCTTTTTATTGGCTAAGTGTGAAACTTTGGCACCTGTATAACTTATACACTAGAGCAAACTAGTTAGTCCAAATATTTGTGTTGGGCAATTCAACCACCAAAATTAATTAGGGACTAGGTGTAAGCCTAATTCCCTTTCAATCTCCCCCTTTTTGGTGATTGATGCCAACACAAACCAAAGCAAATATAAAAGTGCATAATTGAACTAGTTTGCAAAATGTAAGTGCAAAGGTTGCTTGGAATTGAGCCAATAAATGTTACTTACTAGATGTGCATGGATTGTTTCTTTATTTTTAACATTTTGGACCACGCTTGCACCACATGTTTTGTTTTTGCAAATTCCTTTTGTAAATCCTTTTCAAAGTCCTTTTGCAACATAGTCAAAGGTAGATGAATAAGATTTTTGCAAAGCCTTTTCAAGTTTAAAAATTTTCTCCCTTTGTTTCAAATGCTTTTCCTTTGACTGAACAAAACTCCCCCTAAATGAGATCCTCCTCTTAGTGTTCAAGAGGGTTTTGATATATCATTTTTGAAATACTACTTCCTCCCCCTTTAGAACATGATAAGATACTAATTTGAAATTGACCAATTGAAAATCTCCAAATTTTTAAAATTAGGTGGTGGTGCGGTCCTTTTGCTTTGGGCTCATATTTTCTCCCCCTTTGGCATGAATCGCCAAAAACGGAATCATTAGAGCCCAACGAAATACTTTCTCCTCCTTTGGTCATAAAATAAATGAGTGAAGATTATACCAAAGTTGGAGAGTGATGCGGAGCGACGGCGAAGGATGAGTAGTAGAGTGGAGTGGAAGCCTTTGTCTTCGCCGAAGACTCCAATTCCCTTTCAATATACCTATGACTTGGTTTGAAATACACTTGAAAACACATTAGTCATAGCATATATAAAAGAGAAATGATCAAAGGTATACTTGTGTGCTATGTGTGTAAATTAGAAAAAGAAATTCCTAGAATCAAGAATATTAAGCTCATGCCTAAGTCTGGTAAAAGATTGTTCATCAAGTGGCTTGGTAAAGATATCGGCTAATTGATCTTTAGTGTTAATGTATGAAATCTCGATATCCCCCTTTTCTTGGTGATCCCTAAGAAAATGATACTGAATGGCTATGTGCTTAGTGCGGCTATACTCAACGGGATTATCCGCCATGCGGATTGCACTCTCATTATCACATAGAAGAGGAACTTTGGTTAGTTTGTAACTATAGTCCCGCAGGGTTTGCCTCATCCAAAGCAATTGCGCGCAACAATGGCCTGCGGCAATATACTCGACTTCGGCGGTAGAGAGAGCGACCGAATTTTGCTTCTTTGAAGCCCAAGACACCAAGGATCTTCCCAAGAACTGGCAAGTCCCCGATGTGCTCTTCCTATTAATCTTACACCCTGCCCAATCAGCATCCGAATAACCAATTAAATCAAATGTGGATCCCCGAGGGTACCAAAGCCCAAACTTAGGTGTATAAGCCAAATATCTCAAGATTCGTTTTACGGCCGTAAGGTGTGATTCCTTAGGGTCGGCTTGGAATCTTGCACACATGCATACGGAAAGCATAATGTCCGGTCGAGATGCACATAAATAAAGCAATGAACCAATCATCGACCGGTATACCTTTTGATCGACGGACTTACCTCCCGTGTCGAGGTCGAGATGCCCATTTGTTCCCATGGGAGTCTTGATGGGCTTGGCATCCTTCATTCCAAATTTGCTTAGAATGTCTTGAGTATACTTGGTTTGGCTAATGAAGGTGCCCTCTTGGAGTTGCTTGACTTGGAATCCTAGAAAATACTTCAACTCCCCCATCATCGACATCTCAAATTTCTGTGTCATGATCCTACTAAATTCTTCACATGTAGATTCGTTAGTAGACCCAAATATAATATCATCAACATAAATTTGGCATACAAACAAATCATTGTCAAGAGTTTTAGTGAATAAAGTAGGATCGGCCTTGCCGACTTTGAAGCCATTTGCAATAAGGAAATCTCTAAGGCATTCATACCATGCTCTTGGGGCTTGCTTGAGCCCATAAAGCGCCTTAGAGAGCCTATAGACATGGTTAGGGTACTCACTATCTTCAAAGCCGGGAGGTTGCTCAACGCAGACCTCCTCCTTGATTGGTCCATTGAGGAAGGCACTCTTCACGTCCATTTGATAAAGCTTGAAGCCATGGTAAGTAGCATAGGCTAATAATATGCGAATTGACTCAAGCCTAGCTACGGGTGTATAGGTTTCACTGAAATCCAAACCTTCGACTTGTGAATACCCCTTGGCCACGAGTCGAGCTTTGTTCCTTGTCACCACACCATGCTCGTCTTGTTTGTTACGGAAGACCCACTTGGTTCCTACAACATTTTGGTTAGGACGTGGAACTAAATGCCATACCTCATTCCTCATGAAGTTGTTGAGCTCCTCTTGCATCACCATCACCCAATCTGAATCTTGGAGTGCTTCCTCTACCCTGTGTGGCTCAATAGAGGAAACAAAAGAGTAATGCTCACAGAAATGTGCAACACGAGATCGAGTGGTTACCCCCTTATGAATGTCGCTGAGGATGGTGTCGACGGGGTGATCTCGTTGTATTGCTTGGTGGACTCTTGGGTGTGGCGGCTTTGGTTGTTCATCCTCCTTGTCTTGATCATTTGCATCTCCCCCTTGATCGTTGCCGTCATCTTGAGGGGGCTCATCTCTTTGATCTTCTCCTTCATCAACTTGAGCCTTGTCCTCATTTTGGGTAGGCGGAGATGCTTGCGTGGAGGAGGATGGTTGATCTTGTGCAAGTGGAGGCTCTTCGGATTCCTTAGGACACACATCCCCAATGGACATGTTCCTTAACGCGATGCATGGAGCCTGTTCTTCACCTATCTCATCAAGATCAACTTGCTCTACTTGAGAGCCGTTAGTCTCATCAAACACAACGTCACAAGAAACTTCAACAAGTCCTGAGGACTTGTTAAAGACTCTATATGCCCTTGTGTTTGAGTCATATCCTAGTAAAAAGCCTTCTACAGTCTTAGGAGCAAATTTAGATTTTCTACCTCTTTTAACAAGAATAAAGCATTTGCTACCAAAGGCTCTAAAATATGAAATATTGGGCTTTTTACCGGTTAGGAGTTCATAGGATGTCTTCTTGAGGATTCGGTGTAGATATAACCGGTTGATGGCGTAGCAAGCGGTGTTTACCGCCTTGGCCCAAAACCGATCCGGTGTCTTGTACTCATCAAGCATGGTTCTTGCCATGTCCAATAGGGTTCGATTCTTCCTCTCCACTACACCATTCTGTTGTGGAGTGTAGGGAGAAGAGAACTCATGCTTGATGCCCTCCTCCTCAAGGAAGCCTTCAATTTGAGAGTTCTTGAACTCCGTCCCGTTGTCGCTTCTAATTTTCTTGATCCTTAAGCCGAACTCATTTTGAGCTCGTCTCAAGAATCCTTTTAAGGTCTCTTGGGTATGAGATTTTTCCTGCAAAAAGAACACCCAAGTGAAGCGAGAATAATCATCCACAATAACTAGACAGTACTTACTCCCGCCGATGCTTATGTAAGCGATCGGGCCGAATAGGTCCATGTGTAGGAGCTCCAGTGGCCTGTCACTAGTCATAATGTTCTTGTGTGGATGATGAGACCCAACTTGCTTTCCTGCTTGGCATGCGCTACAAATCCTGTCTTTCTCAAAATGAACATTTGTTAGTCCCAAAATGTGCTCTCCCTTTAGAAGCTTATGAAGATTCTTCATCCCAACATGGGCTAGTCGGCGGTGCCACAGCCAACCCAAGTTAGTCTTAGCTATTAAGCAAGTGTCGAGTTCAGCTCTATCAAAATCTACCAAGTATAGCTGACCCTCTAACACTCCCTTAAATGCTATTGAATCATCACTCCTTCTAAAGACAGTGACACCTACATCAGTAAATAGACAGTTGTAGCCCATTTGACATAATTGAGATACGGAAAGCAAATTGTAATCTAAAGAATCTACAAGAAAAACATTGGAAATAGTATGGTCAGGTGATATAGCAATTTTACCCAAACCTTTGACCAAACCTTGATTTCCATCCCCGAATGTGATAGCTCGTTGGGGATCTTGGTTTTTCTCATATGAGGAGAACATCTTCTTCTCCCCTGTCATGTGGTTTGTGCACCCGCTGTCGAGTATCTAACTTGAGCCCCCGGATGCATAAACCTACAAAACAATTTTAGTTCTTGACTTTAGGTACCCAAACGGTTTTGGGTCCTTTGGCATTAGAAACAAGAACTTTGGGTACCCAAACACAAGTCTTGGAGCCCTTGTGTTTGCCCCCAACAAACTTGGCAACTACCTTGCCGGATTTGTTAGTAAGCACATAAGATGCATCAAAAGTTTTAAATGAAATACTATGATCATTTGATGCAATAGGAGTTTTCTTCTTAGGCAACTTGGCACGGGTTGGTTGCCTAGAGCTAGATGTCTCACTCTTATACATAAAAGCATGATTAGGGCCAGAGTGAGACTTCCTAGAATAAATTTTCCTAATTTTGCTCTCAGGATAACCGACAGGGTATAAAATGTAACCCTCGTTATCTTGAGGCATGGGAACTGTTGGGGTTGTGCTTCGGTGCGCCGAAGGTCTCACACGAAGAAGCAGCTTCGGCTGAAGTCGTCTCCAAGAGATGGCCGAAGGTCCCTTTTCATGGAGCTTCGGCGTTTTAAACCGACATAGAGATAGAATGACCTTTTTATACATATAGGTCTGAGTCAATGCTGTAAACTTTCGCAAGGGACATAATTGTAATTTGTCACAGGCTGCGACCTGTGCCTATAAATAGATGAACAGTACCTCTGTACTGTTCACGTGAACCTGTCATTTGCTTTCGCATCACGCTTGTACTTCTGCCTTCCGCAGGACCGAAGGTACATTTGTAAATCAAAGTCATTTATATTCATTAATACAAGTAGAGATAATTCTATGACAATATTTAAATGTTTATTTCATATTCTATGATTTATGTGAATGCTTCATTCTTCGTTGTTATGCTTACGAAGGTATGTCCTTCGTAACCTTCGTCCGAGATGCTTTATATCCCGAAGGGATATATCGTTATGGAGGACGAAGGACCTTAACACTTAACATTTTTTGTGTTGCCTTGTTCTTAATTCTTAGCATTTGAGAACAAGTCCCCAACATTGGCGCCCACCTCCGGTCAACTCACTTCCACCTTTCTGAGCTGATGGCTTCGTTCAACACTCAAGCTGGAGCTGCTTCGGCTTCGAAGCTGGTGCTCCCGATAACAGGCGGTTCTTGCTCAGAGCCAGCTAACAAAAAGCAGAAGAAGGAGGCTCAGAGAAGGGTGCAACATGTTGGAGTGCAGGGACCCTTTATTAAGTCAAAATGGTCTCACATTCCAATTACCTTCTCTCAGGAAGATCTTCAGCTCAAGGACTATCCTCACAATGATGCTATGGTCATTTCTTGTGTGATCAAAGGGTTTCTGGTTCACAATGTCCTAGTTGACACAGGCAGTGCAGCTGACATTATATTTGCCAAAGCCTTCAGACAGATGCAGGAGCCTGAAGACAAGATTCATGATGCTACGCACCCTCTTTGTGGCTTCGGAGGGCGGCAGATTGTGGCACTCGGGAAGATTACCATGCCGGTAACCTTCGGATTTGTTAATAACACAAGGACTGAGCAAATTGTGTTTGATATTGTTGACATGGAATACCCCTACAACGCCATCATTGGTCGTGGTACCCTAAATGCTTTTGAAGCAATTCTTCACCCAGCTTATCTCTGCATGAAGATACCTTCGGACCAAGGGCCTATTGCTATTCATGGGAGTCAGGAAGCTGCCAGAAGGGCCGAAGGAAGCTGGACTGATTCCAAGGCAATCCATAATATAGATGGAGTTGAAGCTTGTGAACAGTACAAGTTCAGGAGGGAAAAAGCAGCTTCGGCTGATCAGCCGAAGCCCATGCTGCTGTGTGAGGATATAGCAGAGCAGAAGGTGCTATTGGGCTCGCAATTATCTGAAGATCAAGAGAAAACCTTGATAAGGTTTTTATTCAACAATAAAGATGTTTTTGCATGGTCAGCCAATGATCTTTGTGGAGTGAATCGGGATGTTATTGAACATTCGCTCAATGTTGACCCATCCTTCAGACCCCGCAAGCAGAGGCTTCGGAAAATGTCTGATGACAAGGCCGAAGGGGCTCGCAACGAAGTAAAAAGACTCCTAAGTGCAGGAGTTATCAGAGAAGTGAAGTATCCAGAATGGCTAGCTAACACTGTTATGGTGAAGAAGGCCAATGGAAAGTGGAGAATGTGTATTGATTTCACAGATCTCAACAAGGCTTGTCCGAAGGATGAGTTCCCGCTGCCAAGGATAGACTCTTTAGTTGATGCAGCAGCTTCTTCGGAACTCATGAGTCTCCTGGATTGTTACTCAGGCTATCATCAAATCTGGATGAAAAAGGAGGATGAGCCGAAGACTAGTTTCATAACCCCAAGTGGTACATATTGCTATCTTCGGATGCCTGAGGGGCTTAAGAATGCTGGAGGGAGTTTCAGCAGGATGACTGCAAAGGTTCTCCAATCTCAGATAGGCAGAAATGTGTTGACCTATGTTGATGACATTATTGTAAAAAGCACGAAGCAAGAAGACCATATTGCTGATCTGCAGGAGACCTTCGCCAGCTTCAGACAAGCTGGTCTGAAGCTGAATCCAGAAAAATGTGTCTTCGGAGTAAAGAAGGGTAAGTTCCTTGGATGCTTGGTTTCAACAAAGGGAATTGAAGCTAACCCAAATAAAATCGAAGCTATACTTCGAATGGAGCCACCAACCACAAGAAAGGGGGCCCAAAGATTGACAGGAAGACTGGCATCTCTTAACAGATTTATATCCAGATCAGCGGAAAGAAATCTACCCTTCTTCGAGGTGCTAAAATCAGCTGAAGTCTTTCAATGGGGCCCAGCTCAACAAAAAGCTTTCGAAGAACTCAAGCAATACCTGATAGATCTAACAACATTAACTCCACCAATGCCAGGGGCTCCTCTGTTGTTGTATGTGACAGCTTCGCACTCAGCAGTAAGTGCGGCACTTGTGCAGGAGAAGTTTGATGGACAAATCAAGAAGCAGGTCCCAGTATATTTTGTATCTGAGGTCCTTAGTGTCTCAAAGAAAAATTATACAGAACTGGAGAAGGTGTTGTATGCCGTTCTAATGGCATCCAGGAAGCTTCGGCATTATTTTCAGGCATATAATATTATTGTTCCTTCTTCGCAGCCGTTGAAAGATATCATGAGAAATAAAGAAGCTACTGGCCGAATTGGAAAATGGGCTGCGGAGCTTAATGAATTTTACATTGATTATGTGCACAGATCCTCGATCCAGTCTCAAGCATTGGCAGATTTTATTGCCGACTGGACGCCAGGGGCTCAGGGCGAAGAAGCGAATAAAGATGCCGAAGCATGGACAGTGTTTTGTGATGGCTCCTGGGGAACCTTCGGAGCAGGAGCAGCTGTTGTTTTGGTTTCACCGTCCAAGGTTAAAACTTGCTATGCAGCAAGACTGGACTTCAGCTGCACAAATAATATTGCTGAGTACGAAGCCTTGCTCCTGGGTCTTCGGAAACTAAAGGCGATGGGGATCAGGAGGGCGATCCTCAAAACTGATTCTCAGATTGTTTCGGGTCATATTGACAAAAGTTGCAAGGCTAAAGACCCGAAGCTTGAAAAATACCTAGACACAGTCCGAAGGATCGAAGCTTCCTTCGAAGGATTTTCTGTTAAGAATATCCCTCGAGGGCAAAATGAGCATGCTGATTTGTTAGCCAGGTCTGCAGCACAGGGGCTGCCGTTACCTTCGGATGTATTCTTCGAAACAATAAAGGCACCTTCAGTGGAGTTACTTGAAAGAGCAGTTCTTACTATTTCTCCTGTGTACAGTGAAGATTGGAGAACTGAAATAATTTCTTACCTTCAGGGCAACTTCCTATCAGATGACGAAGCTTATAATAAAAGAATAGAGGCAAGAGCTCGTCCATATATCATTATAGAAGGGGAGTTATACAAGCATGGAGTTTGTGCCCCGCTGCTCAAGTGCTTGTCTAGAGCCGAAGGTATAGAGTTGATGAAGGAGATACATGCAGGCCTTTGTGGATCCCATATCGGATCCAGGCCGTTACTTGGAAAAGTGTTCCGTCAAGGATTTTATTGGCCGAAGGCAGCTTCGGATGCAGCTGAGTTAGTTCAAAAGTGCGAAGGTTGTCAGAAATGTGCAAGAGATCAAAAACAACCTTCGTCTTTGACACAGCTAATACAACCCATCTGGCCATTGCAAAGGTGGGGCCTCGATTTGCTGGGCCCATTACCACCGGCTCAAGGCAATCTGAAATATGTTGTAGTTGCTGTGGAATATTTTTCCAAGTGGATTGAGGCGAAGCCATTAGCTACAATAACTTTGGCCACTGTCCAAAAATTTTTCTGGCAGAATATTGTCTGTCGCTTCGGAGTGCCGAAGGCTATAACTGTAGATAATGGAACACAATTTGACTCCGAAGAATTCAGAAATTTTTGTGATCAAATTGGCACGAAGATCCACTTTGCGTCAGTCAGGCACCCGGAGTCGAATGGGCTTGTTGAAAGGGCCAACGGCATCATAATGACAGGAATAATGAAGCTAATCTTTAATCAACCAAGGGGAAAGTGGCCAGATCAGCTTACCAAAGTGGTATGGAGCCATAACACAACAACATCAAGATCTACAGGCTTTACCCCGTTTAAGTTGTTGTTTGGTGACGAAGCAATAACCCCGGAAGAAGCCAAAGCTGGATCAATAAGAGTGGTAGCTTCGGCAGAATCAGGTCCCGAAGATACTTGTCTCGTGGAAAAAGATGCCTTAGAAGGGATCAGGCTTCAGGCCGTGGAGAATATCAATAAGTACCAGGCTGAAACAGTTAAATGGCGAGATAGAAAGGTCCGGCTAAAAAATATTGAGCCAGGACACTTGGTGCTTCGGAGAGTGGCCAATCCGGATACAGTGGGCAAATTGCAACTGAAATGGGAAGGGCCTTTCTTAGTAGCATCTTCATCAAGGCCTGGTTCGTACAGACTGAAGGACATGGATGGCAATGAAATTCCAAGATCTTGGAATGCGGATGAGCTTCGGCGGTTTTATGTATAACTCGATGTAATTTTGACTTTTCTTTTCTTTTTCATGGCACCCTTTTCCTTTCTAAAAGGGGGAGAAAGGTTTTTAATGGGGCCATCTTATGTAATTTCCTTTTTAGTTTTATAAGAGCAAAATCCCCCAAAGAATGTAAATGTAAAAGCTGAGACTGCACCATCGAGTGCCGAAACTAAAAAAGAGAAGAAGCTCCAAAGACGTCCCTAAGGGGATGCAGAGCTCACAGCGAAAAGTCAACGCTGATTCCGCCGAAAGTAAAAGGCGAAGAAGCTCCAAAGTCGTTCCTAAGGGAATGCAGAGCTTATACCGTCTAAGTAAAGGACGAAGAAGCTCCAAAGACGTCCCTAGGGGGATGCAGAGCTTACAGCGAAAAGTCAACGCTGATACTGCCTAAGTAAAAGGCAAAGATGCTCCAAAGTCGTTCCTAAGGGAATGCAGAGCTGACGTGTGTTTGCTCCTAAGAAAATGATGGATGAGTGTGGCTTCGGACATACGCTTCGGACATTCATTTGCACATTGCATCATGGCATTTGCATGCATAAGCATTCATTCATAGCATTTGTGTTCTTAAATGGTTGCTTCGGCACAGAGAAAAGTTTCGAATAAATGGTTTGTTATGTAAAAGAAAGGTTTCGAAGAAGTGGTTTTTTATGAATCGTTGTATATAAGAGTAGCAGTCTTTTATGTTTTGCTATGTAAAAGCTTCGGCAGAAGGAAGAAGTAGTCTTTTATGTCTTGCTATGTAAAAGCTTCGGCAGAAGGAAGAAGTAGTCTTTTATGTCTTGCTATGTAAAAGCTTCGGCAGAAGGAAGAAGTAGTCTTTTATGTTTTGCTATGTAAAAGCTTTGGCAGAAAGAAGAAGTAGTCTTTTATGTCTTGCTATGTAAAAGCTTCGGCAGAAAGAAGAAGTAGTTTTTTATGTTTTGCTATGTGAAGAAAAGCTTTGGCAAAAAGAGGAAGCGACCGTTTAGGCTTCGTTGTGTACGAAAAGAAGGGAAGGTGTTTTTTCGCCTTCGGCTCAAAATACTGATTTCGTCCACATCAAAGCGACTCAATCGAAGGGTAAGGATATATTACAAGGTATGTACAAAGTTCCTTGAGAACAGTTCAATTGTATTTACAAAACTTGTTACAAAAGTATCCTGAGTTTTTTCCTATAGTACATTTCTACTAATCTTCATTAAGCTTCAGCTTCGGCGACAGTTTCGGCGACATAACTTAGGCATCATCTTCACCTTCGTCATCCTACATAAATCAAGGAATCGTGAGTAAAAATCAAGTGCAAAGAAAAAGGTAAGTACGAAGTATTATCTCTTACTGGTTCAAGATGACTTCGTGCTTCATCTCCAGCCTTCTCCCGCCCGCCTTTTGTCCATATCATTTTTATAAATCTATTGGAGATACTTCGGGCAAGGTCAGGCATATCATCCAGGATTGATGGAGATAAGGCGAAGTTGGGCCTGTTAACAACTTTTCCATGTTCACAGCCAGCCTTCATGAAGGCTGCAGCAGTCCCTCGAGAAGCTACCCAGGCACAGAAATCACCATGCCCAGCTATGACTTCGTCGAGCTCGTCAATTTCCCCCTCAATGTGTTCGAAGGTTTGTGGTAGGTCTTCAGCTGAGGGGGTAAATTTTTCGCTGCTAGCTCCAACTGAATGAAAAATCTTTCTTAGTCGCTAAATGCACTTGTTGCTAAATTCTAGGCATTTTTCTTGAAGATTTGTCAGTAGTTTTCTCAAATCCGAATTTTGCTGAGCTTCGGCTTCAAGTTTTGCATTGAGATCTTGTTTTTCTTGTTCGAACTGCTCAGACTGGCGGAGAAGCTTCGTGTTCAGTTCTAATATTTTTGCTTCAGCTTCCGCCAGTAAACCTTCGGCTGCCTGGAGTTCAAAGTTCTTTTTCTCAAAAGCATCTGATTGTTCCTTTATTTTGTTTTCCAAATTTTCAATTATAACTTCATGCTTTTTATCTTCAAGATCCTGCTGCATTTGCAAGGCCTTGCTCAATAGCATACTCTACACAAACACAACCTTCATCAGACATGTTTTTGTTAGGAGCAATAAAAGTTAGGGGACAAGTCATTTACCTTGAAGTTGGAGTAAAACAAACTACCAACGACATGCTGTCGTCGGTAGCGGCTGATATCTGCTTCTAGCTTCGGAAATCCAATACTCTTGGACAGAGTACTAATAACTCTGGCCCCTGTTTGGTCCCGAATACACTCTAATTTCTCATCATCAACACCTCCGAAGAGGAGTGCCCCAGATTTGTATCCGCAGGATTGGGCATACTCTTTAAGCTCTTCTATTTCAGCTTTTGTTAGATGTTCTCCAACTAAGTTTTGGAACGCGAAGGTTTCGTTTTTTGAAACTTCGTCAGCAATTTCTTTTCCTTTCTTTGACGCTACGGTCACAGTTTCTCCGACAGCAGTAGCAGCTTCTTCTGCAGCCATGTCTAGCAGCATTTGGTCAATATGTTCAATTGTGCTCTCTAAATTAAAATCTTCAGCTGAGGTAACTTCGGCGGCTGCGGCCTCCGAAGGTGCAATTTCAATATCTGCTCCCTCTGCAGCCGCTCGTGTTTTTTGGGCCGAAGCTCTTGGCGGCGTTTTGTCAATTACCTCTGTCACGGTAATGATTCTTTGTTTCTTTGCCTTGATTGTTTTCCTTGATTTCTCGGGCTCCTTGTCCTTCTGAAAAAACTTTGTCAGTTGAGGACCTAGTGGACTTAGCTTCGCAGGTAAGGATTCAGTCATTACCTTCAGAATTTCCCCAACAACAGCAGCAGAAGGCGATGCGGGGGTTTCTTCTGCTTCGGATATTTGTTGCTTCGGAGAAGAAGTTTTCTTTTTCTTTTGAATTTTCTTCTTTATTGGTTCTTTTTCACCTTCATCTAAGGCTTCAGTTGCCCTTTTCCTTTTTTGGCCCTTGGCACCTTTGTTCAGATCTTCGTAGTCTGGATATTCGAAGCCCAGGGCGTCCAATACTCGATTCAGCCTTCGTTTTGGACGGCTGCCGAAGGCTGCAGTCATCAATTGATCTTCTTTCTTGGAATAATTACCAAGTATTTCGTTGCACATCACTTCAATCGTATCTAGCCACTCTTGGCAAGGAGTTTTAAAGAATTTCTTAAATTTGAAGTAGTAAGGCAAGCGTACAAGTTCACCCTTTTTCTTTTCCCCCTCCAGCTTCGGCATTTCCCACTCTTTTACACTAGGGAAAACTTTGAAAGCCAAGAATTCCTGGACCAGGTCCCTTGTACTGATATTTTCTGCAATTATTTTGAATTCATACATTGCTTTTTGAGTTGGACCCTCTGGTAACATGTGGCACTGGGGGCGGGTTTCTCCGAAGGTCAGTTCCAGTGGGCTTTGCACAAGCTTCTCTTTATCATCATCAACCTTAACATAGAACCATTCCGATTTCCACCCTGCTGCCCATTTGCTTCGGTAGCTGATCACAGGATACTTTGTAGTTTTCCGATAAGCAAAATTATAGCAACCAAAGTTGTCATGTAATCCATCCTTTCTAGCCTTTGTCTGATAGTGCAGTTCATGAACTCGGCAAAAGCTGTCCGCAAACGGTTCCACCGCCTGGCTTCGGAGTGCCCAAATATAAACACTAAGCCTAACGATAGCGTTAGGGGTTAGCTGGTGAAAATAGATTCCAAAATTATTCAATATCTCTGCAATAATCCCATGAAGGGGGAATCTCAACCCAGCCTTTAAGAAGCTTTTAAAAATAACAATTTCATCTTTCTCCGGCTTTGGGGTAGTCTCTTCTCCTCCGAAGCGTAGTAGCTTCTTTTGATTTTCAGTAAAATAGCCTGACTTTACCATCTTGGACAAATCAGCCTTCGAAACAGTAGATTTCCCGAAGTCCAAATGGCTGGGTTTGCTTGGTGTGGCAAGGTGATAATCATCTTCGGAGTCTGTTTCCTCAGCTTCTTCTCCTTCTGCTTCAGCGATTGCTTGTTCTGCATCATCAATAGGAATCTTTTCCGAAATCACTAGCCCGGACCGTTGCATGGCTTCGGAGATAGGGACGGTCTCCGAAGCTTCAGTTTCCTCCCCCTCGCGTTCAATCCTAGCGGTAGAACGGATTCTGGCCATTTAACTATGAACTTGTGAAACTTTAATACTTTTTTCTCCGAAGCAGGTTTCAAGATGGAGCTTCGTTCAATTCTGACAAACAAGCTTCGGCGATGGTTAAAAATTTTGGCAGCAAAACAGTGCAAATAGCAATGAATGCTGTGGTAACTTCACAACTACTTGTCAGTTTATATAGTGCTGCAGGTAAGAAGGCGAAGCGGCGGAATTGTTACACCAGGCGCGCAGTAACTTGTACCCGCTGCGCAGTGGACCGCAAGGATCAAACAGTAACTCTGCAAGGTGGGACCGACACGCGCTCGGAAGTCGGATCGTTTCTCCGCAACGAGCTCAGGGAAGGTGTTTTTTGGACCTTCGGCTTCCCGAAGCTGAAGAGGCTTTTTTCACGGGTCAAGCTCGTTACGAAGAACGATCTAGCACCGCGAAAGGGGCTACTGTTGGGGTTGTGCTTCGGTGCGCCGAAGGTCTCACACGAAGAAGCAGCTTCGGCTGAAGTCGTCTCCAAGAGATGGCCGAAGGTCCCTTTTCATGGAGCTTCGGCGTTTTAAACCGACATAGAGATAGAATGACCTTTTTATACATATAGGTCTGAGTCAATGCTGTAAACTTTCGCAAGGGACATAATTGTAATTTGTCACAGGCTGCGACCTGTGCCTATAAATAGATGAACAGTACCTCTGTACTGTTCACGTGAACCTGTCATTTGCTTTCGCATCACGCTTGTACTTCTGCCTTCCGCAGGACCGAAGGTACATTTGTAAATCAAAGTCATTTATATTCATTAATACAAGTAGAGATAATTCTATGACAATATTTAAATGTTTATTTCATATTCTATGATTTATGTGAATGCTTCATTCTTCGTTGTTATGCTTACGAAGGTATGTCCTTCGTAACCTTCGTCCGAGATGCTTTATATCCCGAAGGGATATATCGTTATGGAGGACGAAGGACCTTAACACTTAACATTTTTTGTGTTGCCTTGTTCTTAATTCTTAGCATTTGAGAACAAGTCCCCAACAGGAGCCTTGCCCTTAACAAAGTTAGATAAATTCTTTGGAGGGGCATTAAGTTTGACATTGTCTCCCCTTTGGAAGCCAATGCCATCCTTGATGCCAGGGCGTCTCCCATTGTAGAGCATACTTCTAGCAAATTTAAACTTTTCATTCTCTAGGTTATGCTCGACAATTTTAGCATTTAATAATGCTATATGATCATTTTGTTGTTTAATTAAAGCCATGTGATCATGAATAGCATTGATATCAATATCTCTACATCTAGTACAAATAGAAGTGTGCTCAACGGTAGATATAGAGGGTTTGCAAGATTTTAATTCTACAACCTTAGCATGCAACATATCATTCTTAGTTCTAAGGTCGGAAATAATAGTATCGCAAACATCAAAATCTTTAGCCTTAGCAATCAAATTTTCATTTTCTACTCTAAGGCTAGCAAGAGAATCATTCAATTCCTTAATCTTAGCAAGCAAATCATCATTATCATTTCTAGGATTAGGACTTGAAGCATGAGAATCAACCTTAGCAATTAATCTAGCATTTTCATTTCTAAGGTTGTCTATAGTCTCATGGCAAATGCTTAGCTCACTAGACAATTTTTCACATTTTTCAACTTGTAGAGCATAAGCATTTTTTACCTTAACATGTTTTTTGTTTTCCTTAATAAGGAAGTCCTCTTGAGAGTCCAAGAGATCATCCTTCTCATGAATAGCACTAATCAATTCATTTAATTTTTCCTTTTGTTGCATGTTTAGGTCGGCAAAAAGGGTACGCAAATTATTCTCCTCATCACTAGCATTATCATCACTAGAGGATTCACATTTAGTGGAGGATTTAGATTTAACCTTCTTCCTTTTGCCGTCCTTTGCCATGAGGCACTTGTGGCCGACGTTTGGGAAGAGGAGTCCCTTGGTGACGGCGATGTTGGCGGCGTCCTCGTCGTCGTCGGAGGAGTCGGTGGAACTCTTGTCGGAGTTCCACTCGCGGCACACGTGGGCATCGCCGCCCCTCTTCTTGTGGTACCTCTTCTTTTCTCTCCTCTTGCCCTTCTTGTCGTCGCCCCTGTCACTGTCACTAGATATAGGACATTTTGCAATGAAATGACCGGGCTTACCACATTTGTAGCACACCTTCTTGGAACGGGACTTGTAATCCTTCCCCTTCCGTTGCTTGAGGATTTGGCGAAAGCTTTTGATGATTAAAGCCATCTCCTCATTGTCGAGCTTGGAGGCGTCAATTGGTTGTCTACTCGATGTAGACTCCTGAAAGCTCTCTTGTGAGTTTTGGTGTTTGGATGACAACTCAATTAAAGGACTAACAAGTGTACTAAGTGTTGAACAGGTGCTTAAGGTAAAGCCTACAGGGGTCAACACAAGTGAACAAATGTGATGGTCCAAGAACTGGATTATGGATACATAATGGACATCACAAGTAAGTTGGACATTGCAAAAGTGATACTTGGGTGCGTAGCTCGGAGACAACTGATCAAGCCAAGGACGGAGGCAAGAAGAGCTTCGAGGTACCAAGTGCACGGGAGAAGGTCAAGGAGACTGAGGAACCCAAGGCCAAGGGTGAAGAAGAAAGCTTGCAAAGTCAAGGGTGATCGAGTTGAGAACAGCTACAGCACATCAAGGGTCACTATATAAGGACGTGACTTACAACCAATGAGGTAACAGCTACAGTTATGTGGTGTAAGTCATAAGGCTCAAGATCAAGCTCTAAGAAGGAGATCAAGGTCACTAGAAGGAGAACAAGTGTCAAAACCAGAACTGGAAGCAGCCCAAAAGAGCTAAGTTCATCTTGATCTTTAGTTTGGGTTGTTCCTATGTTTGGAAATGTTCGATGTGACCTTTGCAGGATGTTGGAGCTAAGAAATGTCAATCCAGATCAAGTCAAGCCGACTTGATGATTTATGAGTCCAACATCAAAGCTCAAGCATGTGAAATGCTATGGATGTAATAATTAAGTGAAGGTATGTTTCTAGACTTGGTACATTGGTTTTAGTGTACTAATATACTTGTCTAAGTGATAGAAACAGAAAGAAGAAGAAAAGGAACGAGGTGCAAAGGCTTGGCTGTGTACAGCCAAGGTTCTGCTCAGTCTGAGTGCACCGGACTGTCCGGTGGTGCACCGGACAGTGTCCGGTGCGCCAGGCTAACTCTGGTGAAAAGACCGCTCTCGGGAATTCGTCGGCGACGTTCGGCTAAAATTCACCGGACTGTCCGGTGTGCACCGGACTGTCCGGTGAGCCAACGGTCGGCCGGGCCAACGGTCGGCCGCGCGATCGGCGCACGACACGTGGCCGAGCCAACGGTCGGAAGGAAGCACCGGACTGTCCGGTGTGCACCGGACTGTCCGGTGCGCCAGATTTGCAACGGTCGGCAACGGTCGGCTTCGCTGTTTATGGAAATAAATCTGGCACCGGACAGTGTCCGGTGTGCACCGGACTGTCCGGTGCGCCACCCGACAGAAGGCAAGATTTGCCTTCCTGGATTGCTTCCAACGGCTCCTAGGTCCCTTGTGCCTATAAAAGGGACCCCTAGGCGCCTCAAGCAAGATAGAAGTGCAGCCAACAAGTATAGACTTCACTCGAATCAATTCTCGCTCTCCCTCTTGTGTGTAACTCTATAGTTTGTGTAGAAGGCACAACTATAAGCCTTTAGAGAGTGGAGAAGAGCTGCTAAGAGCTAGAGCAAGGTCTTGAGCGTATCGTTACTCTACCGAGGTGCTGCCGAGAAGTTTGTAAGCAGCCACGGTGTTATTGTAACCCATCTCAATAGTGAAAGGCTCTATCTGTCATACTGACAGATCTGAGCAAACGGAGGAAGGAGTTGAAATAGACTCCAAGCCCAGGTGTGGCTAACTCCAACGAGGACTAGGCAAGCATTTCAGGCTTGGCCGAACCTCGGGATAAATCCTTGCGTCTGTGTGCTCTGTTCTGTATTGTATCCTGACTCTCTGTCTTACTCGTCTTTATATCTGCACTTCAATACTTATCTGTGGTATAAGCTTTATTTGAAGTGCAGGACATTTTGAGACAGGATCTTCTATTCCGCTGCAACCTACTCGAAGAGTCTTCTCACTCCACTGCGTACTAAGTCTTCGAGTAGAGTAAGAATTTAAGTTTTAAAGTAAAAAGTTTTATTCGCCTATTCACCCCCCCCCTCTAGGCGACATCCAGATCCTGTTCCCGGGTCATAGGGAACTTTCAATTGGTATCAGAGCTAGGCCTCTCCAGTGTGGGCTTAGCCGTCCGGAGATGACGATGTCGTCACAAGAGGTAACTGTAGAACTTCTTTTAGGCGATGGTTCTAATTACAAGTCTTGGTCCGTCTCTATTTATAATGCTTTCATGAGTGTTGATCCTGAAATGAGACAGGTCTTTAGTAGAAGTATTTTTCCTTCTAATGTTAGTAAAAATCCTTCTAATGAAGAACTAAGATGTCTAACTCTAAATCACCATGCTTGCAACATCTTAGTTGATTCTCTATCTAGAGGTGCCTATTTTGCCATCTTGAGTAGTGATAGTGACTTAATTTTTGATGCTCATGATCTATGGACTAAACTTAAGTTGAAATTTTTTAAGTCCATATGCACTTCCACTGCTCCCTCTGTTGTTGGTGATACTAACTTGCACAAGGGAGAAGAACAAGAACGATGGGCACCAAACGATGAATCCACCTCGTCGACAGGTTTGTTTTCCACTAATAATAAGTGTTTTATTGCTAACAATGATGATGGAGACAAAAGCCAGGATGAGGAGGAAAATGAGGATGATAGCGAGGATGAATCCTCATCACCACAAGGTACATTTTCCTATATTGCTTCCACTGACGTTAATGACAGGGAAAATGAGACCGATGATGTGGAAGAAGAGGAGATTCGCCGTTTCTACACCCATCTCAACAAAGAAGACAAAGCGCTCTTGATTAAGCTGTTGAAAAGGAACAAGGAACAAAGCGAGATGCTTCTCAGGCTAGAGGAGACTCTCATCAAAACAAACAACAGCCTGGAGGAGATGACCAAAGAACATGAGGAGCTAAAGTGCTCTCATGATGTCTTGGTCCAACGGTATGATTCAATTTTAATTGAGCAAAATAGTAATGATGATGCTATATCTTGTGTTGCTCAACTTAAAATGGAAAATGCCATGCTTGAGAGAGAAGTAGAAATTCTAAATTTAGAAAAGCTTGCTCTAGGTGAAGAGTACGATGTGTTGTCATATTCTCATAATAAAATGATTGATGACCATATCATGCTTAATGTTGCTCATGAGGTTATAATTGCGAACTTAAATTCATGTGAACCTCACTCTCGCACGAGTGCGCAATTGAATTGTATATCACCATGTGCTAACCCCTGCTGTTCAAAAGAAAGCCAATGTTTGAATAAGCATCAAGATGCAGGGTCACAAAAGAAATTGTGTGGGAACAAGAAGCAAAGACAACTAAGGAGAAGACGCATTGCTCAACTCTCTCAAGATATCCACGGGCGCGTGGTGAAGAAGCTTGAGAAAGGAAAAACTGCAGCAAGTGTTGAGCTTCATAAAAAGATTGTTCCTAAAGATGAAGAAATCAACATGAGCTTGGAAAAAGGTAAAGATTTATTTAATCATGTTGTTTGCACTGACCTTTTCTCTATGTCATCAAAGAGCAAAAAGAGAAGAGGAAAAAGGAGGTGTTTCAAGTGCAAGAAGCTAGGCCACCTTATCGCATCTTGTCCATACAAAGACAAGGATGAAGGGACAAGGAGTTGTTTTGGATGCAACAATAAGGACCACATGATCACTTCTTGTCCGCTATTGATGAACCAAGCACGTGCACTCTCCAAGATGACCCCCACTAAGGAAAATAACAAACAGCAAGTGTCATGTCAAGTTGAGCGACGCTTCTGCTACAAGTGTGGCGAGCAGGGTCATCTATCCAAGGTATGTAATAAAGGTAAGGCTCCTAAACGAGTAAAGTTGTCTCAACCTCATTTGCTTAGGAGACCCAAATCATATACTTGTGCTAGATCTACAACGAGCTCACCTAGAACTAGCACAAAGACTATTTGGATACCAAAGGCACTTTTAGTTGATCGTTATGGACCCATCCCGAGGTGGGTACCAAACTGTGCTAACTAGACCATGCAGGTGCCTTGAGATGGACTGGAGACCATGGGAGAGCTTAAGACAGTTATCTAAAAATGCTTAAGCTGTCAATTGTTTTGGTGTTTATTGACCCAAGGTTGATTTATTGTAAAACACTAATCCCATGTTCATCTCAAGTGAAATAAGGTGTATATGTCCTGAACCATTATTGGTGAATCAAGTAAAGGACTTTGATGAGAATCTACAATGTGCTCTCCAAAGGACGGTACTCGTGTATTTTAAGTACATAACTGCAATTTAGTATTACTCTTAAGTTAGCTTGTTGTGCTACCTGTCTTTGGAGTAGTGATGCTTTATGATTGCCTGTGCTAAATGAATCATAATGATGTTTGTTTAATCATGACTAGTGCACTATAGGATATATCTTTTGAATCATTCATGGGTAGCTCTTTCATTTGTTATATCCACAGCGATTAACCCTCTTGGTGTATATGGATAAACATGTAACTGTGTGTAAGTCATGCTATGTGCAAATATGACATTTTGTTTAGTCCATGATTACCCTGGTTTGGTATTGTGTGAATTTCAAATCCATGTCGTGCCCTTTTGAGCTATGAGATGCGTAAGGAGTCCTGAATTGGTGATAACTAGTGCTCTCATAAAGGCAAAGGTATGGAAAATGAAGCTATGCAATTTCATTAAATATTCTTGAAATTCCATTCATTGTGATCATAGCTATGTTCTTGTCTTTCAATCGGTAGTATCTTGGTTTAGGTGATTTATGCCCTTAAAATGTTGTTTCTTTTGATGCATCTAAGAAACCTTCTTAATTGTGGCATGCTTAGACATTACGCTTTATATGCATGATTGTGTTGTTCTTCAATTGGTACATATGGTACAATGATTGGCATGCATTGCTATATTAAGTCAATATTTCATTTGGTACTCAATTGGTATTTCTTTGTGATGAAATTGAGAGTATGCCTTGACCAAGATATGTTGTAATCCCCTCTAGTTCTGAGAAAGCTAGAATGTGCAAAGTGCAAGTCATCTAATACTTGATGCACAAGTTTAGGGGGAGCACACATAACTTGTATTTTTCTTGACTAATTGTTTCTTGAGTGATCTTGTATAGTCTCTAAGTGGAAAAGAGAAGATAAGCAAGAAATGGAGCAATCAGGACTTGGGTACCTTTATAAGTCAAGAAATTGGTATCTCAAGTCATGAGTAAGTACATATTTGTAGATTGCTCATGCTCTATAATATCTGGTGATAATAGATGCTTATTCTTAAATATCATGGAGCTATGATAATAAATGAACTTTTGCAATTGGTATCTTTCAATTGGTAGCCGTGATAGTCTGCTTCAATTGACATCTTTTGATAATCATTAGAATAGAAGGTTCTTCTTGTGCCCAATACTATAACTTGTTATAAGTTTGGTGTCTTAGCAACAAGAAAAAGTTAGGAGAAAGAATCAGGCACAAGTGTGGAGAAGCTCTCGAGAGATCAAATACTGTCAAGATGGGAAGTACACTACAACATGGTAAAGGTACAAAAGGAAGTATTAATCTTTTTGCATATATGTATCTTACCTAAATGTTGGTAGTGCATATGTTCAATAAATAAGGGGGAGTTTTGATAATCGTTTTTCCTCCTTAACACCCTGCTGTCCCTTGACATCATCCTATGTCCTTGCTTGAGTATGGTTTTTGGTGTTTGATGTCAAAGGGGGAGAATTTGTGTATTAAAGCTTATCTCAACCTGAGAGGAAAGCTTATCCTAAGGGGTGATGTGTTAGTTTTAAGCTTTGCTAGTGTGGTATTCATATGCTTCCTACAGTATTATATGTGTTGCATCATATGGACTAGTGTTTCTGCTGCGATGAATTAACTGGCTTCTATAGTGTAATAGATAGTCATGTGTATAGTGTAATAGATAGTCATGTGGTTAATGGTGCTTTAAGATTGCGTTAAATTGGAAATTGGTATCTTAGTTTAAATTGGTATCTTAAAGGTGAATAGTGGTAGGTTGATATTCAATTGGTATCTTAGTTTAAATTGATATATCCACTAATTTGAATGGTGTTTAACTCTGATTATGTGCATTTGTGTGTTATAGCATCATGGTTCGATTCTTGACACAATGCATCCTAAAAAGTGCTAAGGTGTAGAAATGCTTCGAATTGCCTAAGTATGTGCAAATTGGAGTCTGAGGTCAAAATTATGTTTTTGAAGTAAGCACATATTTAGGGGGAGCATTCTATAAACTTAGAATTCAAAATTTGTGCTTCAAATCTTATTCTTATGTAAGCTTTAATTGTGTTGCCATCAATCACCAAAAAGGGGGAGATTGAAAGCTCTCTTGTGAGTTTTGGTGTTTGGATGACAACTCAATTAAAGGACTAACAAGTGTACTAAGTGTTGAACAGGTGCTTAAGGTAAAGCCTACAGGGGTCAACACAAGTGAACAAATGTGATGGTCCAAGAACTGGATTATGGATACATAATGGACATCACAAGTAAGTTGGACATTGCAAAAGTGATACTCGGGTGCGTAGCTCGGAGACAACTGATCAAGCCAAGGACGGAGGCAAGAAGAGCTTCGAGGTACCAAGTGCACGGGAGAAGGTCAAGGAGACTGAGGAACCCAAGGCCAAGGGTGAAGAAGAAAGCTTGCAAAGTCAAGGGTGATCGAGTTGAGAACAGCTACAGCACATCAAGGGTCACTATATAAGGACGTGACTTACAACCAATGAGGTAACAGCTACAGTTATGTGGTGTAAGTCATAAGGCTCAAGATCAAGCTCTAAGAAGGAGATCAAGGTCACTAGAAGGAGAACAAGTGTCAAAACCAGAACTGGAAGCAGCCCAAAAGAGCTAAGTTCATCTTGATCTTTAGTTTGGGTTGTTCCTATGTTTGGAAATGTTCGATGTGACCTTTGCAGGATGTTGGAGCTAAGAAATGTCAATCCAGATCAAGTCAAGCCGACTTGATGATTTATGAGTCCAACATCAAAGCTTAAGCATGTGAAATGCTATGGATGTAATAATTAAGTGAAGGTATGTTTCTAGACTTGGTACATTGGTTTTAGTGTACTAATATACTTGTCTAAGTGATAGAAACAGAAAGAAGAAGAAAAGGAACGAGGTGCAAAGGCTTGGCTGTGTACAGCCAAGGTTCTGCTCAGTCTGAGTGCACCGGACTGTCCGGTGGTGCACCGGACAGTGTCCGGTGGTGCACCAGACAGTGTCCGGTGCGCCAGGCTAACTCTGGTGAAAAGACCGCTCTCGGGAATTCGTCGGCGACGTTCGGCTAAAATTCACCGGACTGTCCGGTGTGCACCGGACTGTCCGGTGAGCCAACGGTCGGCCGGGCCAACGGTCGGCCGCGCGATCGGCGCGCGACACGTGGCCGAGCCAACGGTCGGAAGGAAGCACCGGACTGTCCGGTGCGCCAGATCTGCAACGGTCGGCAACGGTCGGCTTCGCTGTTTATGGAAATAAATCGGGCACCGGACAGTGTCCGGTGTGCACCGGACTGTCCGGTGCGCCACCCGACAGAAGGCAAGATTTGCCTTCCTGGATTGCTTCCAACGGCTCCTAGGTCCCTTGTGCCTATAAAAGGGACCCCTAGGCGCCTCAAGCAAGATAGAAGTGCAGCCAACAAGTATAGACTTCACTCGAATCAATTCTCGCTCTCCCTCTTGTGTGTAACTCTATAGTTTGTGTAGAAGGCACAATAATAAGCCTTTAGAGAGTGGAGAAGAGCTGCTAAGAGCTAGAGCAAGGTCTTGAGCGTATCGTTACTCTACCGAGGTGCTGCCGAGAAGTTTGTAAGCAGCCACGGTGTTATTGTAACCCATCTCAATAGTGAAAGGCTCTATCTGTCATACTGACAGATCTGAGCAAACGGAGGAAGGAGTTGAAATAGACTCCAAGCCCAGGTGTGGCTAACTCCAACGAGGACTAGGCAAGCATTTCAGGCTTGGCCGAACCTCGGGATAAATCCTTGCGTCTGTGTGCTCTGTTCTGTATTGTATCCTGACTCTCTGTCTTACTCGTCTTTATATCTGCACTTCAATACTTATCTGTGGTATAAGCTTTATTTGAAGTGCAGGACATTTTGAGACAGGATCTTCTATTCCGCTGCAACCTACTCGAAGAGTCTTCTCACTCCACTGCGTACTAAGTCTTCGAGTAGAGTAAGAATTTAAGTTTTAAAGTAAAAAGTTTTATTCGCCTATTCACCCCCCCCCTCTAGGCGACATCCAGATCCTGTTCCCGGGTCATAGGGAACTTTCAACTCCTCCTTCTTCTCCTCTGTCGCCTTGAATGCCACCGGTTGTGCTTCGGACGTGGAGTGTTCATCAAGCTCGTTGATCTTCTTTGAGCCTTTAATCATACATTCAAAGCTCACAAAATTCCCGATTACTTCCTCGGGAGTCATTAGTGTGTATCTAGGATTACCACGAATTAATTGAACTTGAGTGGGGTTAAGGAAAATAAGTGATCTCAAAATAACCTTAACCACTTCGTGGTCATCCCACTTCTTGCTCCCGAGGTTGTGCACTTGGTTCACCAAGGTTTTGAGCCGGTTGTACATATCTTGTGGCTCCTCCCCTTGGCGAAGACGGAAGCGACCGAGCTCCCCCTCGATCGTTTCCCGCTTGGTGATCTTGGTGAGTTCATCACCTTCGTGCACGGTCTTGAGTAGGTCCCAAATCTCCTTTGCATTTTCAACCCTTGCACCTTGTTGTATTCCTCCTTGCTTAGAGAGGCGAGGAGTATGGTTGTAGCTTGCGAGTTGAAGTGCTCGATTTGGGCTACTTCGTCCGTATCGTAGTCTTCATCCCCTAAGGATGGTACCTGTGCTCCAAACTCAACAACATTCCATATACTTTTGTGGAGTGAGGTTAGATGAAATTTCATTAAATCACTCCACCTAGCATAATCTTCGCCATCAAAAGTTGGCGGTTTGCCTAATGGAACGGAAAGTAATGGAGTATGTCTAGATGTACGAGGATAGTGTAAGGGGATCTTACTAAACTTCTTGCGCTCTTGGCGCTTAGAAGTTACGGACGGCGCATCAGAGTCGGAGGTCGATGTTGATGAAGTGTCGGTCTCGTAGTAGACCACCTTCCTCATCCTCTTGTGCTTGTCGCCTTTCCGATGCGACTTGTGGGAAGAAGATTTTTCCTTCTTCTCTTTGTGGTGTGAGGAAGAAGATCTTTTCTCCTTCCGTTTGGAGGAGTCCTTCTTCTCCTTCCTCTTGGTGCGAGACTCTTCCGATGAAGTGCTCCCTTGGCTAGTAGTGGGCTTGTCGCCGGTCTCCATCTCCCTCTTGGTGTGATCTCCCGACATCACTTCGAGCGGTTAGGCTCTAATGAAGCACCGGGCTCCGATACCAATTGAAAGTCGCCTAGAGGGGGGGTGAATAGGGCGAAACTGAAATTTAAAAATAATCACGACTACAAGCCGGGTTAGCGTTAGAAATATAATAGAGTCCACGAGAGAGGGCGCAAAACAAATCGCAATAGAATAAGGAGAGTGACACGCGGATTTGTTTTACCGAGGTTCGGTTCTTGCAAACCTACTCCCCGTTGAGGAGGCCAGAAAGGCCGGGTCTCTTTCAACCCTTCCCTCTCTCAAACGGTCCCTCGGACCGAGTGAGCTTCTCTTCTCAAATCACTTGGGAATCAAACTTCCCGCAAGGACCACCACACGATTGGTGTCTCTTGCCTTAATTACAAGTGAGTGTTTGATCACAAGAAAGAATGCCAAAGAAAAAGAAGCGATCCAAGCGCAAGAGCTCAAATGAACACTACAAATCACTCTCTCTAGTCACTAGGGCTTTGTGTGGAGTTGGGAGAGGATTTGATCTCTTTTTGGTGTGCTTTGTAATGAATGCTAGCTCTTGTGTAGTGGTTGGAAGCTGGAAAACTTGGATTCAATGAATGGTGGGTGGTTGGGGGTATTTATAGCCCCAACTACCAAACTAGCCGTTTGGTGAGGCTGTCTGTTCGATGGCGCACCGGACAGTCCGGTGCGACAGCCACGTCACCAAAGCCGTTGGGATTCGACCGTTGGAGCTCTGTCTCTGGGCCCGCCTTGATGTCCGGTGGCGCACCGAACATGAACTGTAGATTGTCTGGTGCGCCTGCTCCCGCGTGCCTGACGACTGTGCGCTTCTGGCGCACATTAAATGCGTCGCAGGTAGCCGTTGGCGCTGAAATAGCCGTTGCCCCGCTGTTACACCGGACAGTCCGGTGTACACCGGACAGTCCGGTGATTTTTAGCGGAGCAGCCGAAGTGAATTCCCGAGGCTGGCGAGTTCCTGAGGCCGCTCTTCTTTGGAGCACCGGACACCGGACAGTCCGGTGAATTATAGTGGAGTCGCCTCTGGAATTTCCCGAGAGCGAAGACTTCAGCCTCTGGTGCACCGGACATGTCCGGTGGTGCACCGGACAGTCCGGTGCGCCAGACCAGAGGTGCCTTCGGTTGGCTCTTGCTCCTTTGTTTGAACCCAATACTTGGTCTTTTTATTGGCTAAGTGTGAAACTTTGGCACCTGTATAACTTATACACTAGAGCAAACTAGTTAGTCCAAATATTTGTGTTGGGCAATTCAACCACCAAAATTAATTAGGGACTAGGTGTAAGCCTAATTCCCTTTCAAATCCGATTCCAAAATCCTTGACGCTTCTGACCAGTGTTCACAATCGGATCACAACTGACAGCCAACCATGCTTGACAAACCCTCATATCCTCTTCAGACGTAAAATTGGCTAGCTTTGTGCGTTGAGGAGGCTTCTTCACTGGAGGTGGTGCTGGTGAGGCCTAGGCTGGTATATCAGTCGGAGGAGGAAGTGCAGTGTTGTCAAACTGAGTGCCATCATCCTCGAATAGGAAACTGCCATATTGTGCCATAACTTGGTTCCAATCCGTACCCATGCTGTACATTGAAGGTAGTCACATAAGAACCATGTGAAATGAAAGCAGAACCATGTGAATGTTAACAGGTCAGGCACAAGAAACTCAGAAGTGGTGCAGACTAGATATATTGCAAAGTTCATAACATTTAACAGACCACGTTAACATAAACATGTCATCAACATCGCGTCCGGATAGTTGTCGACAACATAAACATGACATTAACTAAACCACTCACTTGTGACACACATCTGTTGTGTTCACATACAAAAGACTACTTGGACTCACATAAACCTAACACATACACATATTCCTTAGGTGCATGCTAATCTAGTAGGGATAGGTGTCGTCGGTGGAGTAGTCGCGTCCATCGTCGTAGCCGACGATATCGTCAGGATTCAACTCTGAATCATAATCAAGCAGAAGCTCATCCTCTGTTTCTGATGATGAGGCAATTGGAGAAGGGGCCATGTGCTCCATCTCCCAGTCTTTTTCTAGAGCTAGGTGATCAAGGTCCTTGGCGAGGTCCTCGATCTGAACTAAAGCACGATTCATTTCATTGAGGTCTGGTCCGCTAACTGGTTGGAAGGCACCGTGGACGACATCGATGATGTCGGCACAACGCTGCTCCACTACTATGATTAAATGAGCCAGTGCTCTTCGGAGCTTTGCGTTCTCCAAATCCATGGTCTACATAAAACATATGGTTGTGTTAATATATGTAGGTGATAATTTTATGTATCGTGCTTTAGTTCAGCTAGTATTGGCAGTAGGCAGTTGAAATAAGCACATGAGTAATGAACATGAATTATGAAGATAAAATCATCATTGACTGTGTCAAAAGAATTGGCCAAGTCATTGTGAATACACATCGATTCCTATATCAACAAAGCTTGTACCACAAAGATATTTGGTTAATGTGAACATCAATTATCAAGAGATAGCATAGTGCTCATGATTCAGTCTATCTAAAACAGTCCCCATGTATTTGTAAACACACATCGATGACTACAACAGAGAATTCTTGTACCACAATAAATTTTTTTGTAATGGGAACCAAATTTATGAACACAAAACATAATGGTCTAGGAATCCTACATCCATCGAATGTATAACCCTAAATTCGTAACCCTAGATCTGGACGAGTTGTAGCATTAAGTACTAGAATCATAGAAAGCAAAATCGATCTTCAATGTTTACCTTTTTTTCTTCGGATCTGGACCACCCGACCTAATGGAAGACGATGAAGAAGGTGGCGTCGAGATGCGCTTGCGTTTCTCCCCAGCTTCCTTCGTCGGCGCCGTCGATCTTCTCAGCTTCTTGGCGATGGCGGTTCGACGGCGACGAACACCCACAGAACCACCCGCTCCTTGGATCTTTGAGTCGTCGGCGCCGACCTCCTTGCCTCCAGCCACCGAGAGCGGTCCGCCTCCGGACCCGCTCGAGCACGGCCTCTTCGAGCCCAGCTTGGGCGGCGCCGCCGAGGAGCAGCGCCGCGAGCCCCCCTCGCCGACTTGGATGGAAGTCGCCAGCGACGACACAACAGCGGCTCCGGATTTTTCACCACCGCGCGAGCCCGACCCCGAGCCCGGATATCGGACGTCTGGAATTCTCCACATCTAGGGTGCGTGCGGCGTCCTCTAAAATTTAGAGTGCGATATAGAGTACGTTGCTGGGCGCGTTGAGGACGTGTCTGAACCCTATATTAAGGGTACCGGACGGTTTACCGTCCCTTGCTGGACACAACCTAAATGGTTTACCAAGACAAATTTTAATTATTCGGCATCAAAATAACTCTCCAACAGGCTAGCTATCTTACTCACCAAACTACCTGACTTTTCAAATTAGCTCCCTCACTAGCCAAATTTAGCTAGACACCTGACTAGCCAAACTAGATAGATAATCTATTGGATGGAGATGCTACCAATAAAATGAATCTTTATAAAAAGGTAAATAAATAGTCAAATAGAGAAAAAAATAAAGAGTCTCTTAGATATGATCTTATCCCTTTTAGTTACCTCTTACGGCACTAGCGACTAAAACAATTTAGTCTCTATTTTAGTTCTATCAGCAATTTAAAGATTAAAATAAAGGGAGTAATTTTTAGTCTGTCAAATGAAACGGCGGGGTCAAACAATTTAGAAAAAACGGTCAAACTCTTTTGCAGCTGTGCCTGTGCCCCATTGCGATTTGCGACCGACCGACCAACCCAGCGTAGGGCTCGCTGCCCCAAGTGACATGTGGGTCCCAGCGGTCAGCGAAACAGCCCCATCCCAAGTGTCGTCCATCTAGAGACTATCCGTGAAACTGCCACTCTGCCAGGCGGGCGGGTTGTGCGGTCAACAGAGAGAGCAGCACTGTCTCCGTCTCTACTCGTCAGGCATCACCGTTCATCATCACCGCCTTCTCCCGAGGCTTTCGAGATGGCGGCGGCGGAAGCTTCGAGGACTTCGGAGGCCCGCCGTGACGCCGTGTTCGGGCGGTGGGTCGTCTTCTCTCCGGCGCGCTCGCGCCGCCCCACCGACCTCAAGTCCCACAACCCCACCAACCCTAGCCCGGGCCCGGGGGCCGACGCGCCGCCCAAGCCGTCCTGCCCCTTCTGCGCCGGCCGCGAGTCCGAGTGCGCGCCCCAGATCTTCCGCGTGCCGCCCGACGGCTCGCTGCCGTGGCGGATCCGCGTCATCCAGAACCTCTACCCCGCGCTGCGCCGCGACGTGGACCCGCCGCCTGTGCCAGAGGCAGAGGGGGATGTCTCCTCGGACGAGCCTGGGGAGCGCGCCGTCCCCGGCTTCGGCTTCCACGATGTGGTCATCGAGACACCGCGCCACGACGTGCGCCTCTGGGACCTGGACGCCGAGGGGGTCCGCGACGTGCTGCTCGCCTACGCGGAGCGCGTGCGGCAGCTCGGGGAGCACCCCGCGGTGCAGTATGTTCAGGTAGAGCCTAGAGAGGCTTTAACGTGTGTGCATCCCATTTCTGCTTAGTTTGCCTCTACCGGGCGGCTGGGCCATTTCATTCTTTGGATAATGGTGAAAAAATGTGGCAAAATGTTAGGACGCTAAGAGCATTTCCAAACTGCAAAACTAGGCACTACAAATTGATGCGTCTTAAAGCACCTTGAACTTGTCAGTTAAAACTTGACGAATGCTAAACACCGGATATAGTTGCTATAGTAACCACTAAAATTCATTAGCTGGAGGTATTGTGTTGTCGTTCTTTTTTTCACACGTGTCGATGGTTCTATGTAACTTCTAATTGGGATCTTGATGACTTGATGTGTTTCTCTATGTTGGTACTGAGATTGACATTTTGGGCACATTAATGTAAAATTATAGTATCGTGATATGCATTGCCTGTAAACGAGATTATAATTTATAAATTCAGATATATGTGCCTTTATAACGTATGGGTAATGTTGCCGTGACAAAGTTTACAAACTTGTTGTGTATGTTGTAAGATATGCTTTTTTCTGGAGGTTATGTTGCACGGCAGTTAAGGTTGCTGGAGGCTTCACAAGATCCCAATTCCTAGACACTTGCTGTTACACCTATGTTTATGTCAATCCTTTTTTATGGCAAGATAGATATGGACAATAACATGTTCACCTTTTAGTTTAGAATGGAACACTTGCTGTTACACCTATGTTTATGTCAACCATTTTTTATGGCAAGATAGATATGGACAATAACATGTTCACCTTTTAGTTTAGAATGCAATTTTTTATTTTGTCTATTATGTCGAGTTTTGTGTAGGGTTCATTTAATTAAGCTTGGATCTGGTGATTCTTGAATCTTGATTGACAAATCGTTGCAGACATCTGTATTGTTCACTTGCGAAACATGTTGTTTCAGTAGTTAGTGCCTTTGTCGTTTACTGCATCGCTTATGCTTTGAACCTTTTTCATGCACTGGCCATGTGACATATTTGTCTTCTATATATCCATGTAGGAACCTGTTAGCTGACGTTGGGGTATTGTACTATGGGTTAATAAATAGAAAATACCAGTATCTCATTTGTTTAGGATCTGTTTGTTTAGGATCTGCGGTGAAAACTCAGTAGTTTGTTTGCTACGAACCCATTTGCTCTGAGTTCGATACTTTCCTACCGTGTCTAAGTTCCCAAATAAAAATCGTTGCCTCTCACCTGTGAAGCCACAAGGCGATGAAGTGTGCCTATTTTAAATGTGGACTCATCTTTATATTGGAATTTTGCCAACCATAGAAAGTAGAAAATAATCAGTCTCTAAGGAAAATGAATCAACATGTTCATCCTTATAGGCCATTTCTAGTGTTTATGATGCTTTCCATGTTATTTGTTAGCCAATAGCAATGCTTGTTATTATGGTCTGTGCAGGTGGACTGTCTGTTTTGTGTAGATATGTAGTTTGGTGCAGTTCTCGTGTTTACCGCAAGGACATAGGTGTGGTATGTTTGAGCATTGCCACTGTTACTGTGCTAGTGGATGGTAATTTACAAAATATTACATTCTTAGGCTATCTCCAGCAAACTACCTATCACACTCCCTATCTCATTCTGTAAACAGTGTCGTTTACATAACAAAACAATGTTTTGCACGTCCGTTTGCACGGTCTGCCGTGGCCTTACATGTAATGCTCCTTTAGTTAACTCATACAAACTAATTGGTGATTCTCCTCTAAACTAAATTTATTGAATGAAGATATAAGTGAGACTGAAACTTGCTCATTGAAAGCTTTCAAACGGACCCTTAATGGACAATAATTTCATCACTTTCAAACAAAACTTAGCTCCTACATATTCAAGTCCCAGTCGTTGTTCCACAAACCCATCTTAGTACTTGTTTTGTTGGATCTATTTTTGCCCTGTCGATTGTTTCCGGTTAGCAGTAGGCTATATTCATTCCTGAAGCCTGTTATTGACAACAACAACAATTTTTTTTGTTATTGACTGCAAGTTGCCTCTTTTTTACTTTACCTTCTATAGTACCTCTGTTGATTTTATCATGCCTTTAAAAGTTTCTTTGTCTTAATATGCTTAGGTGTTTAAGAACCATGGGGCATCTGCTGGAGCTTCGATGGCACATTCACACAGCCAAATGTTGGGAACTCCCTTTGTCCCTCCCTCTGTTACAACTCGGCTTAACTGCATGAAGGAGATTTTTGACAGATCAGGGAACTGCAGCCTTTGTGAGATTAGGCCCAAAGATATCCTGATCAGTGAAACACCTAATTTTTCTGCCATTGTTCCTTTTGCAGCATCATATCCATTTGAGATATGGATTATTCCTCGACAACATATTTCTTATTTTCATGAAATAGATCAAGATAAGGTATGGAGTGTTTTTAAATCAGCTAGATATTTCAATTTTTACTGACCAATAGTCCAATAGTGGTTTAGACTTGTGTATACGAATATCACTACATGTTTTGAAGTTCAAACTTCCCTTCATATTTTCTCTTGTTGTACCTTTTTCGAGTTCCTGTTAGGTTATTGATAAACTTCTGTGCCAATAGTTTAATGCATCTGCTGTAGTTATTGGTTTAATTTGCATGCTTAAATACTAGCTGTATAGTATATATGTCATTCCTTCTAAGGCCATGGAAAATGGTTCCTTCAGTGAAAATTTGTAATTAATTACCTTATTTGGCCGTACTCACAAATAGTTTCGCTTTTAGATCGCTTTTCCTCCTTAATCGTTTGACCTTTTCTTGTGCCCATTTAGATCTTGCTGGTTCTTATGGGTTTTATCTCTTTTTATGTGTTTTCCCGTTTCGTCGTTTTTCGGTTCTCCTTTGCCTTTGTTTCCCTTTTCTTTTCTTTAGGGTTGAGCTCTGAGGTTTTCATACGGGGTTTCATCTCTAGCCTACCCCAACGTGCTTGGGACAAAAAGACTTTGTTGTTGTTGTATTTGGCCGTACTCACATTCTGTAACCAGATACACATTGCAGTTTTCTGATGCATTTAATTATCTTATTCAATCTTCGCTTATTCCAAGCACAGTATTACACTTATGGGTTTTATTGCATTTCTACTGAACGAAGATGAGGGATTAGTAGGTTCACTTGATCACTTCCCCAATTTGTGTCATGGGGAACAATATGCCACTATGGGCCATATCTGCGTTACTAATGCTGTCAATAAGTTTGGCCATTTCATGTCATAGTCATGAGCTACTCAGTACATAAATAAATTCCAGGCATGTTGATAGTAGCAGATTCTGCTTGTCAGCACCACCTTTTTTTTGGGCACTAAGTTATTGCAATATTATCTGCAGGCACTGGACCTTGGGTCTCTGTTAAAGACTATGCTGCAAAAGTTGTCTAAGCAGCTTAATGACCCACCATTCAATTTTATGGTCCACAGCGCACCATTTAAGATTTCATCATCCTGCCTGCCTTATACACACTGGTTCCTCCAGATTGTGCCCCAGTTAAGTGTAGTAGGCGGATTTGAGCTTGGAAGTGGGTGCTACATCAACCCAGTTTTCCCTGAGGATGCCGCAAAGATTCTCAGGGAACTTGACTGCTCAGTCTAGTGGTGGTCGACGTCTAACCTTTTAACTAGATAGGAACGAGGGATGTGTTCCTCTGTACTTTTCTGGGAAGCAAAAATACCATGCTAATAATACAAGCAGACAGCTAACTTGATTATGTAACATCAGGCCCTGCTTTGGCGAGGGTGATCTGCTGGGGTATCTTTCTTGCCCTTGCTTCAAACAGGAAGCATGCCAAGTTGGGCTTTCTTTCTTGGCCCTGAGATTGATGTTGCCTGTCTGTACAGTTGTTTGATATCTTTTTATCTGATGATTTGGTTTATGATATGATCTAAATGTTTTCTGGTTGTTAACGTAAATTGGTTACGTGCAATATATATTAGTATTAACTCCTGATGTACTCGTCGTTGGATGATTGCCTGGAAATACTTGCAAGTACATAGATTCATGCCGATTGATGCACAAAATACAAAGTTTGAGTTCTTTGAAGTCCGCCTGCCAGATTTTGAGTAAAAAATGGTGAACCAGGAAGAATTGATGCGTTTTCTTTTCTTGACAAGTCATTAAACTGTTTGAACCTGAAAAAAGAATCCAATCCAGAGTTCTCAATACTTGTCTCGTGAGTTTGTCCGCTAACATATTCACCTTCTTGATCCTTAACATATTTGGCATGTGGCTGACAAGCACAATTGCATATTTTCCTTTACATTTGGACAGTACTCATACACACAATGTATCTGCACGGCAAATGGTCAGGTACGAGGGCAAGCTAAGCTAACAATCGCCTCACTTGTTTCCGAGTCCGAACAAGGACTTGATGGCGTTGATGGCGTTCTCGTTGATGAACGACTCGTCGTAGTTCTTCAGCAAGGGCTCGAACTCCTCCGACTTCCTCAGGTTCGCGAGATCCGGGTCGGTGCGAACTGCCTGCAAGGAGAAGTCGACCAAGTCTCGTGCCATCAGATCAGTAGCAACAAACCATGTGTTTCATACTGCAGAACAAGTATTATACTACCTTGAAGTCTTCATACCCTGACTTGAGCGCATCCTCCAGCGCAGAAAGCGCAGCCTCTACCTGCACAAACGAAGCAACAGAGAAGACATGAGCCGCCTTCCTTCAGTTCAGAGTAGCAGACCTGAAGAACAAGATAGCGAGCAGCCAGTGAGAGTCACTGAACCCGGCCCAGCTTCGAGTAGCTGCAGGCGACGTTGTAGCTGGCGATGGCGGCCTCGCTGGGCTCCGGCTTCGACCCCAGAACCGACTCGAACTTCTCCAGCGCCTCCTCGTACTTCCCGTCCCTGCATTTCTTTCCTTTCCCCCCGTTAGTCCAAAGAGACTTTTTTTTTTCGGAACTGAAGCAAAGCAAGCAATCGCATAGCGCTGTCAGTTCACCGACTTGTACAGCTTGAGCCCCATGCGGAGGTCCTCTTCCCTCTGCATCTTCTGCTCCATCTTCCTCTGGTAGTTTTGCAGCTGCGGGGGGGAGTTTTGCAGAGACATGGCAGGCAGTGAGCAAAAGAACAACAACCATTCTGCGCATTTCATTGCTAGCTACACGCCTACACTACTACTTCTGTTCTACTTCTACTCCACTCACCTGGATCTCCCGCACCCTGCCGCTGACCACTCCGGAGTTCCTCTCGAACCTGATGATCTCCTTCTCGGTGAGGTCGCCGGCGCCGTCCCACTTACCTGAACTCCAGAGTGACCCAGTCAGCACATCAGCATGCAGCAAGAGGAGAAGGAGAACTCCTCAGTTCCCATTTCTTGTTACAATAGCGGGGGGAGGGCTCAGGGGCTCAGGGCTGGGTTCTCTTCTCACCAAACCTCCTCTCCATCTTCATGTACAGAGGGCCGATCCTCTGGCGGATGCAGTACATGGTCTGGCCGTACCCCGCCGCCGGCCAGATCTCCTCCCCGAAGACGGAGCTGGTGGCCAGCACCTTGTCGCCCACCTCGAACTGGCCGGTCAGGTCGGCGGCGGCGCCGGGCTGGATGGCCTCCACGTACGTGCCGCCGTCGCGGCCCTTGGTGAACTTGAGCCCGTACGGCTTCTCGATCGTCACCTCGTACTCCTCGTACGGCCGCTCCTCCTCCGCTCCCCCGCCGCCGCCGCCCGCCTCGGCGGTCTCCGCCTTCGCCTCAGACGACGCCCGCGCGACGACGACGGCGTCCAGGGCCCTCCTCCGCGCGCCGGGAGGCCGAAGCCTCAGGGTCCGGCCGCCGAGGACCGCGGCCGCCGGCTGGAGCAGCAGCAGAGCGTTGCTGCTGGCTCTTGGGAGGCGGCGGGCGGGGGAGGAGAGCGTCGGCGGCGGCGGCTGGTTAGCGGCGACCTGGCTAGCCAGCGCCATGGCTATTGGCTAAGCTAGGAGTAGGAGAAGCTTAACTGCGTTGAGTTAGCTGCGGCGCGATGTTAAACTCCGCCCGGCACCGGCAGCACCGCAGCAGCAGCTGAGCTCTTCTTCTCTTGCTCTTGGTCTTGGGCTCGCGAATCTGTGTTCTGTGGTGGTGCAGATGAGGAGGAAGAAGAGGAGGAGGAAGAGACGCTTCTGTTCTGTGGCTCATCCTGCGCTGTGTGGCGCCAAGAGGGCTTGCAGCTCAGGCGTGAGACGGAGGCCACACACCAGAGCACGGACACACTGGGAAGAACAAAGTAGCTAACGGCTGAGGACTGACGACTGAGGGAGTGACAGGGCCGGTGTCCGGCGCCGGGCGTTAGTACGTACGTGTCACCTTCCATGTCAGTAGAAAGTTTATCTTTTTCCCCCCTTTTGAACAGAAAAGAAAAAAAAAAGCCTTTTTCCCCCTTTTCATTTGCATAACGGAAAATCCATCTGGCTTTATTCCATCAAGAGGCTCTTGAAATCGGACCCCACCTGTCACAAAGTTCACTCAAACACACGACTCAAAAGACAAAAAGTTCTCTCCCAATCCCAGTCCATCATTTTTCTCGTCACACAGCGTTCTTGACGATGGAAGCTTGATGCATAGTTAAGATAGATGATGATGGGGGGCAACAAAGAAAGACAACTATAGACCCTACCGGTTTGAGTACCCGAGTGAATTCCACTTTTTTAAGTTACCACAATCTCATTCGAGGATAGAATACAAGATCATCGATATTCATCTTATCTGTTAGGATTTATGGGCTAGACTCAATTGAAAAATTCAATTAAATCTCAGGAAAATCTCAAAAGCCCATATATGTGTATGGCTAGGGAATGGTGGAACCAATAGCACCATATTGCTAGTCCAAGTGGAGTATAACTAGTTTAAATATGGAAGCCACACTCACTCATCAAGTCATGGATGTGAGGAGAGTGTGTGGAGAGTTTAAATATGGAGGCCACACACACTCACTCACCAATCTAACATCCAGATCATCCCAGTTCTTCTGATTTGACTTTTTACTTCGGTTTTCTGATTTGGTCATGATTTGTATTCGGAATTTAATATGAAAATTGTCTAATTATTCAACAATCCAAAAACCTTATTGTAGACATGTCGGCGTTTCGAGAACGGGGGGTCCCTGAGCCGACGAGTGAATGTCGCCGCGTGCCCCAGCCTAGATGGGTCGAGCGCGAGGGCGAGCGCGAAGGGGGGAAAGCGAGGCGGCCGGAGACCGGCGTGAGAGAGGTGGTGCGCTTGCAGTAGGGGATTACAAGCGTCCACGCGGGAGAGGGAGCGAGCGGCTTCAAGCGAGCGCCTGTCTCGTCCTCGTCCCCGCGCGGCCAACCCTCTCTAAGAGGGCCCTGGTCCTTCCTTTTATAGGCGTAAGGAGAGGATCCAGGTGTACAATAGGGGGTGTAGCAGAGTGCTACGTGTCTAGCGGAGGAGAGCTAGCGCCCTAAGTACATGCCGTTGTGGCAGCCGGAGAGATTTTGGCACCCAGCTGGTGTGATGTCGTGGCCGTCGGAGGAGCGATGGAGCCTGGCGGAGGGACAGCTGTCGGAGCGGTTGAGTCCTTGCTGACGTCCTCTTGCTTTCGTAAGGGGGCTGAGAGCCGCCGTCGTCACAGAGTATGCGGGGCGCCATCATTGCCTATCTGGCGGAGCGAGCCAGATGGGACGCCGGTCTTGTTCCCTGCGGCCCGAGTCAGCTCAGGGTAGGGTGATGATGGCGCCTCCTGTTGACGTGGCTGGTCTGCGCCCTAGGTTGGGCGATGTGGAAGCTCCTCTGAAGCCGAGGTCGAGTCTGTCTTCCGTGGCCGAGGTCGAGTCCGAGCCCCTAGGTCGGGCGAGGCGGAGGCCGTCGGCTAAGGCCAGGGCGGAGTCCGAGCCCTGGGGTCGGGCGGAGCGGAGTTCGTCGTCTTCTGGGGCTGAGCCCAAGTCCGAGCCCTGGGTCGGGCGGAGCGGAGTTCGCCGTCTTCCGGGACTTAGCCCGAGTCCGAGCCCTGGGTCGGGCGGAGCGGAGTTCATCGTCTTCTGGGGCTGAGCCCGAGTCCGAGCCCTGGGTCGGGCGGAGCGGAGTTCGCCGTCTTCCGGGACTTAGCCCGTGTCCGAGCCCTGGGTCGGGCGGAGCGGAGTTCGCCGTCTTCCGGGACTTAGCCCGAGTCCGAGCCCTGGGTCAGGCGAAGCAGAGCTTCCTATGGTGCCTTCGGCAGGGCCTGACTGCCTGTCAGTCTCACTCTGTCAAGTGGCACCGCAGTCGGAGTGGCGCAGGCGGCGCTGTCCTTCTGTCAGGCCGGTCAGTGGAGCGGCGAAGTGACGACGGTCACTTCGGCTCTGCCGGCTGGGGGGCGTGCGTCAGGATAAAGGTGTCAGGCCACCTTTGCATTAAATGCTCCTGCGATTTGGTCGGTCGGTGCGGCGATTTGGTCAGGGTTGCTTCTTGGCGAAGGCAGGGCCTCGGGCGAGCCGGAAATATGTTCGTCGCTGGAGGGGGGCCTCGGGCGAGACAGAAATCCTCCGGGGTCGGCTACCCTTGTCCGAGGCTAGGCTCGGGCGAGGCGTGATCGAGTCCCTCGAATGGACTGATCCCTGACTTGATCGCACCCATCAGGCCTTTGCAGCTTTATGCTGATGGGGGTTACCAGCTGAGAATTAGGAGCCTTGAGGGTACCCCTAATTATGGTCCCCGACAGTAGCCCCCGAGCCTCGAAGGGAGTGTTAGCACTCGCTTGGAGGCTTTCGTCGCACTTTTTTGCAAGGGGACCAGCCTTTCTCGGTTGCGTTTTGTTCCGGTGGGTGCGCGCGAGCGCACCCACCGGGTGTAGCCCCCGAGGCCTCGGAGGAGTGGTTTCACTCCTTCGAGGTCTTAATGCCTCGCGTAATGCTTCGGCTGGTCTGATCGTTCCCTCATGCGAGCTGGCCGTAGCCCGGGTGTACGGTCGGGTCCCAAGTTCTCGGGCTGGTATGTTGACGCTGTCAACGGTTCGGCCGGAGCCAGGTTTGCGAGAGCAGCCCCCGAGCCTCTGCACAGGGCGAGAGGGCGATCAGGGACAGACTCGGCTTTTTTACATACGCCCCTGCGTTGCCTTTCCGCAAGGAGGAGGGGGGGAAAGCGCCATGTTGCCCTCGATGGGCGCCGAACATGGTGTCTCCGGTGAGCTGCAAGCGGGTAATCCGAGTGGACGTCCGTGCCCCGTTCGTTAGGGGTCGGCTAGGGGCCCAGAGGCACGCCCAAAAGTACCTGCGGGTGATCTGCCGGACCCGGTCCCCTGGCGACGGGGTCCGAGGGCTCGATGCCTCCCTCTGATGGGATTCCGTTACAAGATCGTTCCCACTGGTCTCGGAAATGTCCTAGGGTACCTCGGGAGCGCAGCCCGAGCCTTGGTTATGTATCGAACGTACCCATGGTCATCCCTCGCTCTGTGTCTGAGGCGGCTGTGAACCCTTCGGGGGCCAGCCTTCGAACCCCTGATCAGTAGTGGGCGCGGAGCCCGAGTAGCCTGAGGCGGTCGTTGAACCCTTCCGGGGGGGCGGCCTTCGAACCTCTGACCAGTAGTGGGTGTAGGGCCCACGTGATCTGAGGCGGCTGTCGAACCCTTCTGAGGGGCCAGCCTTCGAACCTCTGATCAGTAGGGAGGCTCGGAGCCTGGTTCCTTCACAGGGAAGGATCCTTTTCAGGGTATCCCCTTTCTCGATCCCTATTGCAAGAGAGAGAAAGAGGAAAAAAGGAAAAGGATACGAAATCGAACGACGCGGCGTACCTTTTTTGACGCGGTCATTATGGCGAAGGCGAAGCGTCGCCCGCTTCTCCTGTCAGGGGCGCCGCCTGTCCCGCCGCGGAGTTAATGCGACGGGGCGAGTGGTTCGCGGGGCGGCCGTTGCGCGTGCGCGAGCCGTTTGAGGAACGGAACACGGGCGCGTTGTCTTCACGCCGTGAGAGAGGGTTCTCTCGCTGCCCCCGGATGGGACGTGAGCTTGGCTGACGACGTGACCGCTGCTCCTGCCCGCCTGCCACCGTCATTACTGCCGGCCCATTTTCGGCCGCATTGACCGTCGCGCCAGGCTGGCGCTGCTGGGTCGTGCGCTGGGTCGCCTCGAGTCGCGACATTGGTTCCGCAGTCGAGGAGGCGCGGTGGTGGCGCAAGTGGCTGTGCAGTTGCATGCACGAAGCATTCGACACGCCGGTTGCATGACGCGTGGGCCTGGGCCCCCATGCCGGGCGTGTTGGGAGTCGGAGAAGTGCGCCCACTTGGCGCGGTTGCATGCCGCCTGCATGGCTGCCCGCCCTTTCGCCCGCTGGTCTGGGCAAAAGTGGAGGGTCGCTTGTAACCGTTGGGCGGTTGTACGCACCGCGCACGGCGGTTTGGCTTCTTCTGCTCTGAGCCGGCTTGCATGACGTGTGGGACCCAGCCCCCGCGCCGTAGGAGGAGGACCTTGGAGCGTGTTGGAGAAGACTCAGCCCGCGACAGCTGGGGACGCAAGTAAGGGGAGTCGCCTTTAAAACGAGGGTGACCCCCTTAGAAGGCGACCATGTCTTCGTGCTCCCTTATGCATCGTGTCTTTCCACCTTCCAAGCCCCCGGATGGGGGATACCCGCCGTCTTTTCGCCTCGTCGTTGGAGGAACGCAACTCCGTGGGAGTTGGTACCTTTCAGCCATCGTTCGGCTTCAAGGATTTTCATCATGCAGCCCGGCTGCACCCCTCCGCCGGCGGTCACCCAAGACGGTGACCTCCAGTTTGATGGTGGGGGAGAGCGAGCCGGGCTGCGGCCTCTGCCCCTCCCTCAGCCTCAAGGATTTTCATCACCAGGGCTGGGGAGGGGAGTGTGCTGAGTTGGGGCCAGCCCCTGCGTGGGCGGCGGCCCGCTCCTTCCCTCAGTGATCGGGGGGAAGGGCGGTTGTTGTCCGTGGCACCGGCAGCTGCCGCGTGCCTGGCTCTCGGACGCGAGTGGCTTCGGAGCCGCTCCCGGTGCCGGCGTCTGCCACGGCAGCTGGAAGAGGTTCTTCCGCCGACGAGATAGCCAGGGCCGCCCACGGACCGACCTCCAACTCTACGGCCTTCTGCCCGTCCTTGCCTCACGAGTTTGGGCATGGGCGGGGGCCTCCTGGCAGCAGCATCCGCCCTAAGGTCATCGCTGCCGCTGTTCGGCCCCCCGGAGCAGAAGTCGTCGTCGTCGCCGCCGCTGGAGCGGGCGACAGCGCGCCGTTCGTCGGTCTTCTGTTGCTCCGCAGGCCCCCCATCGAGTGGTGTTGTTCGTACCTGCGGAGGTGGAACCGGAGTTCCGTTTGTAATGGCACTTTGAATGCCAATGTGTTTGTTCATTGTGGCTGTCGAGGCCTGAACATGTATGTAATTTTGGCACAGAGCCATGTTTTTTCCTCATTTTTGAGCACTAAGACTCGCCTGTTGGTTGTCTGAACCGCTTCACCAAGCGTGAGTCACCCCATGTAAAGGTGACGAGTGAGGTATCCGTATCCCGGAGGCGTAGGAGTCCCTCGGCTCGGTCGACCTTGTTGTCCGAGGCTTCTCTAGCTTAGTTAAAGGAACCCCTCGGCCGCTCTTCGATGAGTCGAGGCCAGGGGTAGCGGTGTCAGCATGAACAGAGGCAGAGTTGGCTCGAAAAGAAAACCTGGTTGGCCGGAGCCTAGCCGGGTCGTCCGTTAGCGGGACCGACGCCGGAGTTGACCAGCTGAGGCCTCGGGTCGGGCTGACGTCCTTGGAGGACGGCTGGCCGAGGCCCCGGGGTGACCGGCCGAGCCGCCTGCTCGGGCCGGATTCCCGGAGAAGACCCTGGCAGCGATTGCCCGGGCGTGGCGATGACGTCGTCCTTCAGAGTGGAGATCCTCGAACCGCGTCGCCGTCCGAGGCTAGGTCGGACCTCGCCGAAGGTGTCGTCGATGCCGAGGGTGCTGCTGCTCCCTTCCAGCGTCAAGACCCGAGCCTGCAGGATCGGATTGTCTTGTAGCGTGTGTTTCCTGCGGCCGCCGAGGCCAAAACACACCCTCGCTGTGTTGTAAAGCTGCGTCTCTTTTCCTCTTGTTTCGAGTATCTGGACTTTTTTGTCGGTAACAGAGATGTTTGTGCGAGCGAGAGTTGCTTCTCGCGGAAGGTGATGAGTGAGGTATCCGTATCCCGGAGGCGTAGGAGTCCCTCGGCTCGGTCGGCCTTGCCGCTTACGCGCACTCTTACCCGTCCATGGGGCTCTGTCACCGACGCAGTTGAGAAGGCTCGAAGGATCGCTTCGGCAGAAGAGCTTCCGAATGTGAAGACTTGTTCGGTCCGCGGAATCACTTATCCGAACGTGAGTTACTTATTGCAGAAGGTGATGAGTGAGGTATCCGTATCCCGGAGGCGTAGGAGTCCCTCGGCTCGGTCAGCCTTGGCTGCTTACGTGTACTCCGTCGTTTTCAGGAATACTTTCGAAGTAGTCAAAAAGCACGAAAGACATTCTGGCAGAAAAGATCTTTCTTCGAGGAAAATTTCGACGCAGAGGGGGTTCCCCCCCTTTTAGCCCCCGAGGGAGGGTCGGGCTTTGCTGAGGCGAGGCCGACCCTTCCTTGATGACTAAACTTTGCGTGGGTGCGAGGTATATGAACAACTTGAAAACATCTTAAGGGTAGAAGCGACATAGCTGTTGGATGTTCCAAGCGTTGCAGTAGACCTCGCCTTGACTGTTGGCCAGCTTGTACGTTCCGGGCTTCAGAACTTTGGCGATGACGAAGGGCCCCTCCCAGGGGGGCGTGAGCTTGTGCCGCCCTCGGGCGTCTTGTCGCAGCCGAAGCACCAGGTCGCCCACCTGGAGGTCTCGGGACCGGACCCCTCGGGCGTGGTAGCGTCGCAGGGACTGCTGGTACCACGCCGAGTGTAGTAAGGCCTTGTCCCGAGCCTCCTCCAGCTGGTCCAGCGAGTCTTCTCGGCTAGCTTGGTTGCTTTGGTCGCTGTAGGCCCTCGTCCTCGGGGAGCCATATTCCAGGTCTGTGGGCAAGACGGCCTTGACCCCGTAGACTAGGAAGAACGGCGTGAAGCCCGTGGCTCGGCTCGGCGTTGTCCTCAAGCTCTAGACCACCGAGGGGAGTTCCTTCATCCATCGCTTGCCGAACTTGTTGAGGTCGTTGTAGATCCGAGGCTTGAGCCCTTGTAGAATCATGCCGTTGGCACGCTCTACTTGCCCATTTGACATGGGGTGAGCTACGGCGGCCCAGTCCACCCGGATGTGGTGATCCTCGCAGAAGTCCAGGAACTTTATGCCGGTGAATTGGGTGCCGTTGTCGGTGATGATGGAGTTCAAGACCCCAAAACGATGGATGATGTTGGTGAAGAACGCCACCGCCTGCTCGGACCTGATGCTGTTCAGGGGTCGAACCTCGATCCACTTGGAGAATTTGTCGATGGCGACCAGCAGGTGCGTGTAGCCCCCGGGTGCCTTCTGCAAAGGGCCGACGAGATCCAGGCCCCACACAGCAAAAGGCCAGGTGATGGGTATCGTCTGCAGAGCCTGAGCGGACAGGTGGGTCTGCCTTGCGTAGAATTGACACCCTTCGCAGGTGCGGACAATTCTGGTAGCGTCGGCCACCGCCGAGGCGCTGCGTGATGGCCGCAAGCCCTCAAGTGTATCTCTCGCAGGAGTTCCTGACCTTCGGCGATGGAGATGCATCGCTGGAGGATGCCAGAGGGGCTGCGGTGGTAGAGCTCCTTCTCATCACCCAGCAAGACGAACGACTTGGCCGCGCCACCCGCCAAGCCTCGGCTCGGTCGAGGGGTAGCTCTCCTCGGTGGAGATATTGCAGGTACGGGGTCTGCCAGTTTTGATCAGGCATGACCCCGCTTTGCTCCCCCTCGACGTGCAGCGTCTCGCCCTCGGGGGCCGAGGGTACCTCGGGCTGAACCGAGGGCGCCTCGGGCCGAGCTGAGGGTGCCTCGGGCTGTGCCGAGGGTACCTCGAGCTGGGCCGAGGGTACCTCAGGCTGGGCCGAGGGTGCCTCTGGCTCGGGCGTGTCGTCGATCTTGACGGAGGGTTGATGCAGATCCCGGGAGAAGACGTCCGGGGGAACCGTTGTTCGCCCCGAGGCTATTTTAGCCAGCTCGTCCACAGTCTCGTTGTAGCGCCGAGCGATGTGGTTGAGCTCGAGCCCGTAGAACTTGTCTTCCAGGCGCCGAACCTCATCGCAATAGGCCTCCATCTTCGGGTCGCGGCAGTGGGAGTTCTTCATGACTTGGTCGATGACGAGCTGCGAGTCACCGCGAGCGTCGAGGCGTCGGACCCCTAGCTCGATGGCGATCCGCAATCCGTTGACCAGAGCTTCGTACTCAGCCACATTGTTGGACGCCGGGAAATGGAGGCGTAGCACATAGCGTATGTGCTTCCCGAGGGGCAAGATGAAGAGTAGGCCTGCGTCGGCTCCCGTCTTCATCAACGACCCGTCGAAAAACATGGTCCAGAGCTCCGGTTGAATCGGAGCCGTCGGTAGCTGGGTGTCGACCCATTCGGCCACGAAGTCCGTCAAGACCTGGGACTTGATGGCCTTCCGAGGAGCGAACGAGATCGCCTCGCCCATGATTTCCACCGCCCACTTTGCAATCCTACCCGAGGCCTGCCGGCACTGGATGATCTCCCCCAGGGGGAAGGATGACACCACAGTTACCGGATGAGACTCGAAGTAGTGTCGCAACTTCCGCCGTGTCAGGATCACCGCATACAGCAGCTTCTGAACTTGTGGGTAGCGGATCTTGGTTTCGGACAGTACCTCGCTGATGAAGTAAACTGGCCTCTGAACGGGCAATGCATGCCCCTCTTCTTGCCTCTCGACCACAATCGCGGCGCTAACCACCTGAGTGGTCGCTGCGACGTAGACCAAGAGGGCTTCTCCGGCAGCTGGGGGCACCAAGATAGGTGCCTTTGTGAGGAGCGCCTTCAGGTTCCCGAGGGCTTCCTCGGCCTCAGGGGTCCAAGTGAAGCACTCGGCCTTCCTCAAGAGGCGGTACAGAGGTAGACCTCTTTCGCCGAGGCGTGAGATGAAGCGGCTCAGAGCCGCGAGACATCCCATGACCCTCTGTACGCCTTTCAAGTCTTTGATGGGCCCCATGCTGGTGATGGCTGCGATCTTCTCCGGGTTGGCTTCGATGCCCCGCTCGGAGACGATGAACCCCAAGAGCATGCCTTGGGGCACCCCGAAGACACACTTCTCGAGATTGAGCTTGACGCCTTTCGCCTTGAGACATCGGAATGTCACTTCAAGGTCAGAAAGGAGGCCGGAGGCTTTCCTCGTCTTGACTACGATGTCATCGACGTAGGCCTCGACCGTGCGGCCAATGTGTTCGCCGAACACATGGTTCATGCACCGCTGGTACGTCGCGCCCGCATTCCTCAAGCCGAACGGCATGGTGACATAGCAGTACATGCCGAAGGGTGTGATGAAAGAAGTCGCGAGCTGGTCGGACTCTTTCATCCTGATTTGATGATACCCTGAGTAGGCATCGAAGAAAGACAGGGTTTCGCACCCAGCAGTGGAATCCACGATTTGATCGATGCGAGGCAGAGGGTAGGGAACCTTCGGACATGCTTTGTTTAGACCAGTGTAGTCTACACACATCCGCCATTTCCCCCCTTTCTTTCTCACAAGCACAGGGTTGGCAAGCCATTCGGGATGGAATACCTCTTTGATGAACCCTGCCGCCATTAGCTTGTGGATCTCCTCGCCTATGGCTCTGCGCTTCTCCTCGTCGAATCGGCGCAGAGGCTGCTTGACGGGTCGGGCTCTGGCTCGGATGTCCAGCGAGCGCTCGGCGACATCCCTCGGTATGCCGGGCATGTCCGAGGGACTCCACGCGAAGACGTCGGCGTTCGCGCGGAGAAAGTCGACGAGCACTGCTTCCTATTTGGGATCGAGCCCGGAGCCGATCCGGATCTGCTTGGAGGCGTCGCCGCTGGGGTCGAGGGGGACGGACTTAACCATCTCCGCTGGCTCAAAGCTGCCGGCATGACGCTTCACGTCTGGCACCTCCTTCGAGAGGCTCTCTAGGTCGGCGATGAGGGCCTCGGACTCGGCGAGGGCCTCAGCGTACTCCACGCACTCCACGTCGCATTCGAACGCGTGTTTGTACGTGGGGCCGACGGTGATGACCCCGTTGGGGCCTGGCATCTTGAGCTTCAGGTAGGTGTAGTTGGGGACGACCATGAACTTCGCGTAGCACGGTCTTCCCAGCACCGCGTGGTAGGTTCCTCGGAACCCGACCACCTCGAACGTCAGGGTCTCCCTTCGAAAGTTGGAGGGTGTTCCGAAGCAGACGGGAAGGTCGAGTTATCCGAGGGGCTGGACGCGCTTCCCGGGAATGATCCCATGGAAGGGCGCAGCGCCTGCTCGGACGGAGGACAGTTCGACACGCAGGAGCCCGAGGGTCTCGGCGTAGATGATGTTGAGGCTGCTGCCTCCGTCCATGAGGACCTTGGTGAGCCTGACGTCGCCGATGACGGGGTCGACGACGAGCGGGTATTTCCTCGGGCTCGGCACATGGTCGGGGTGGTCGGCTTGGTCGAAGGTGATGGGCTTGTCGGACCAGTCTAGGTAGACTGGCGCCGCCACCTTCACCGAGCAGACCTTCCAGCGCTCTTGCTTGCGGTGCCGAGCCGAGGCGTTCGCCGCTTGCCCACCGTAGATCATGAAGCAGTCGCGGACCTCGGGGAACTCTCCTGCCTGGTGATCTTCCTTCTTGTCGTCGTCGCGGGCCCTGCCACCCTCCGCGGGTGGCCCGGCCCTGTGGAAGTGGTGCCGAAGCATGACGCACTCCTCAAGGGTGTGCTTGACGGGCCCCTGGTGATAGGGGCACGACTCCTTGAGCATCTTGTCGAAAAGGTTGGCACCTCCGGGGGGTTTCCGAGGGTTCTTGTACTCGGCGGGGGCGACAAGGTCCGCGTCGGCGGCGTCGCGTTTCGCTTGCGACTTCTTCTTGCCCTTCTTCTTGGCGCCGCGCTGAGTTGACGCCTCGGGGGCATCCTCCGATGGGCGGCCCTGGGGCTGCTTGTCCTTTCGGAAGATAGCCTCGACCGCCTCCTGGCCGGAGGCGAACTTGGTGGCGATGTCCATCAGCTCGCTCGCCCTGGTGGGGGTCTTGCGACCCAGCTTGCTCACCAGGTCGCGACAGGTGGTGCCAGCGAGGAACGCGCCGATGACATCCGAGTCGGTGATGTTGGGCAGCTCGGTGCGCTGCTTCGAGAATCGCCGGATGTAGTCTCGGAGAGACTCTCTCGGCTGCTGTCGGCAGCTTCGGAGGTCCCAGGAGTTCCCAGGGCGCACGTACGTGCCCTGGAAATTGCCGGCGAAAGCTTGGACTAGGTCGTCCCAGTTGGAGATCTGCCCCGGAGGCAGGTGCTCCAACCAGGCGCGAGCGGTGTCAGAGAGGAACAGGGGGAGGTTGCAGATGATGAGGTTGTCATCGTCTGTTCCACCCAGTTGGCAGGCCAAACGGTAGTCCGCGAGCCACAGTTCCGGTCTCGTCTCCCCCGAGTACTTTGTGATAGTAGTCGGGGGTCGGAACCGGGTCGGGAACGGCGCCCGTCGGATGGCCCGGCTGAAGGCCTGCGGACCGGGTGGTTCAGGCGAGGGACTCCGATCCTCCCCGCTGTCGTAGCGTCCCCCACGCCTGGGGTGGTAGCCTCGGCGCACCCTCTCGTCGAGGTGGGCCCGACGGTCGCGGTGATGGTGCTCATTGCCGAGGCGACCCGGGGCCGCAGGCGCGGTGTTGCGCGTGCGCCCGGTGTAGACCGAGGCTTCCCGCATGAATCGGGAAGTCGCGGCATGAGGTTCCGAGGGGTACCCCTGCCTTCGGGAGGCAGAGCTCTCAGCCCGTCGGACCGCGGCGCCTTCCAGGAGATTCTTGAGCTCTCCCTGGATTTGCCACCCCTCGGTGGTTGACGGCTCCGGCATCGAGCGGAGGAGCATTGCTGCTGCAGCCAGGTTCTGGCCGACCCCACTAGATGCGGGTATACATGTACATGTGGGCCGGCCTGGCCCGGCACGACACAGGCCCACAAAAGCACGACCCACAAAGGCACGGCCTACAAAAGCACATATCTAATTATAAGCCGTGCCGTGCCAGCACGTATGCCCAGTCATCGGCCCACGGCACGGCCCACAATTAGTTATGTGTGCCAGACCGGCCCAAATAGCCCAAAATACCTTAATGTGCCAGACCGGCCCATATACATACAACAATAATACATCAACAAAAAGTATAAAATATATATGACCAAAATAAAACTAAGATGTTTTGTGGATGCACATTATAAACCTTTGGTCAGAAAGAAAAATATTACATCTAGCTCACAAATAATATTCAGGTCGCTGTTTAGTGTTTAATTGAGTACTATACATCCATACAGAATACATATACAATGATCATCATCATTATTCACTATCCATATCTAGGTATTGGTTCTTGATGGCTTATTGAAGTTCTAGATTCTCCAAGTTATGCTAGTCATGTGGGCTTTGACGGACCTTAGTTATATACTCAGTCTATATTTAGTGGGCCTCGGTGGGCCTTAGTTAAATGGGTCGTGCCAGGCCGGCCCGTGGGCTTGACTTGAGGCCCAGGCACGACCCACAATGTGGGCCGTGCCGGCCCAGGCCCACAATTAGGTTGGGCCGTGCCAGATATGGGCCGTGCCAAAAATTGTGTGCTTTGGACCGGCCTATTAGGCACAACACAAATGTACACCTATAGATGCGGGTGGTGGCCTAACCCTGACGTCGTCGGTGATGCGGTGCTGGAAGCCCTGGGGTAGATGACGTATTTTTCCGGCCGGAGGCTGGCCCGCCCATGCCTGCCCGACGTCCCGGCGGATCGGCTCAAGCGCTCCTGCTCCCTCGTCGAGCCTGGCCTGCACCCCGCGGATTTGCTCGAGCTGTGGGTCATGGCCCCCCGCCTGAACGGGGACCACAGCTAGCTCCCGTGGGATATCGACGCGAGGCACCGGCCTAGGGAGATCACCGTCCTCCGGCATGCCGAGATGGTTGCCTTCGGTGGGACCCCCTAGATCGACGTGGAAACATTCGCGGCTTGGGCCGCAGTCCTCGTCGCCGAGGCTACGGCTACCGTCGGAACAGTCGGAAAGGCAGTAGTTGCATGCGGTCATGAAGTCCTGCATGGCACTGGGGTTGCCAAGTCCAGAGAAATCCCAACAGAAGCTGGGCTCGTCGTCTTCCTCGGACCCGGAGGGCCCGTAGGTCGAGACGCCTGTCAGCTGGTCCCAAGGTGACCGCATACGAAACCCCAGAGGGTTTGGACTCGCCTCTACGAGAGCGCCTGCCAAAGCGAAGTCGCTAGGCGGGTTGAGGCTGAATCCAAATGACGTGGGATGAGAATCGGTCAGTACCTCTTGGTCGACGGGCGGTGATGAAATCACGTCGGGGACTGAATGCACCGTCGTCTCAGGTACGAGGGTGACGTCCAACAAGCTTTTCGCGAGCGTGCTAGCGTCGTCCGCTTGCTCGGGATTGGCGTGTCACGGGGAGACGGCGCTCGTCTTCATCTCAAGCGCGAAGTCGATACCCGGTGCGCCCCCCGTTGGGGTGCCGGCGCTGTCGACTCGCTCGACAGCCGACGAGGCGTTGCCTCCTGCTTGGCCTTGGTTGCCCCGCCTTCCCCTCCGTCGGCGGGGAAGAGGGCGGGATGAGCTCGAAGGTTGTTCTTCCACCACGCGGGGAAGGCGTCGTCGATTCCGCCGCCGGCGGGCGGACTGTCGGCCGCCATTGCCGCTGTCGCCCGACGGTGGAATGAGTATCATGTCGTAGCTGCCGTCGAGGGACATGAACTCAAGACTCCCGAAACGGAGCACCGTCCCGGGTTGGAGAGGTTGCTGGAGGCTGCCCATCTGGAGCTTGACGGGAAGCTGTTCGTCAACACGCAGCAGGCCCCTACCTGGCGTGCCAACTGTCGGCGTTTCGAGATCGGGGGGGTCCCTGAGCCGACGAGTGAATGTCGCCGCGTGCCCCAGCCCAGATGGGTCGAGCGCGAGGGCGAGCATGAAGGGGGAATCCCGCGGCCTTCGTGTTCGTCCCGCGCCCAGGTCGGGTGCGCTTGCAGTAGGGGGTTACAAGCGTCCATGCGGGAGAGGGAGCGAGCGGCTTCAAGCGAGCGCCTGTCTCGTCCTCGTCCCCGCGCGGCCAACCCTCTCTAAGAGGGCCCTGGTCCTTCCTTTTATAGGCGTAAGGAGAGGATCCAGGTGTACAATGGGGGGTGTAGCAGAGTGCTACGTGTCTAGCGGAGGAGAGCTAGCGCCCTAAGTACATGCCGTTGTGGCAGCCGGAGAGATTTTGGCACCCACCTGGTGTGATGTCGTGGCCGTCGGAGGAGCGATGGAGCCTGGCGGAGGGATAGCTGTCGGAGCGGTTGAGTCCTTGCTGACGTCCTCTTGCTTTCGTAAGGGGGCTGAGAGCCGCCGTCGTCACAGAGTATGCGGGGCGCCATCATTGCCTATCTGGCGGAGCGAGCCAGATGGGACACCGGTCTTGTTTCCTGCGGCCCGAGTCAGCTCGGGTAGGGTGATGATGGCGCCTCCTGTTGACGTGGCTGGTCTGCGCCCTAGGTTGGGCGATGTGGAAGCTCCTCCGAAGCCGAGGTCGAGTCTGTCTTCCGTGGCCGAGGTCGAGTCCGAGCCCCTGGGTCGGGCGAGGCGGAGGCCGTCGGCTGAGGCCAGGGCGGAGTCCGAGCCCTGGGGTCGGGCGGAGCGGAGTTCGTCGTCTTCTGGGGCTGAGCCCAAGTCCGAGCCCTGGGTCGGGCGGAGCAGAGTTCGCCGTCTTCCGGGACTTAGCCCGAGTCCGAGCCCTGGGTCGGGCGGAGCGGAGTTTGTCGTCTTCTGGGGCTGAGCCCGAGTCCGAGCCCTGGGTCGGGCGGAGCGGAGTTCGCCGTCTTCCGGGACTTAGCCCGTGTTCGAGCCCTGGGTCGGGCGGAGCAGAGTTCGCCGTCTTCCGGGACTTAGCCCGTGTCCGAGCCCTGGGTCGGGCGGAGCGGAGTTCGCCGTCTTCCGGGACTTAGCCCGAGTCCGAGCCCTGGGTCGGGCGGAGCGGAGCTTCCTATGGTGCCTTCGGCAGGGCCTGACTGCCTGTCAGTCTCACTCTGTCAAGTGGCACCGCAGTCGGAGTGGCGCAGGCGACGCTGTCCTTCTGTCAGGCCGGTCAGTGGAGCGGCGAAGTGACGGCGGTCACTTCGGCTCTGCCGGCTGGGGGCGCGCGTCAGGATAAAGGTGTCAGGCCACCTTTGCATTAAATGCTCCTGTGATTTGGTCGGTCGGTGCGGCGATTTGGTCAGGGTTGCTTCTTGGCGAAGGCAGGGCCTCGGGCGAGCCGGAAATATGTTCGCCGCTGGAGGGGGGCCTCGGGCGAGACGGAAATCCTCCGGGGTCGGCTGCCCTTGTCCGAGGCTAGGCTCGGGCGAGGCGTGATCGAGTCCCTCGAATGGACTGATCCCTGACTTAATCGCACCCATCAGGCCTTTGCAGCTTTATGCTGATGGGGGTTACCAGCTGAGAATTAGGAGCCTTGAGGGTACCCCTAATTATGGTCCCCGACAAGACAATTTCCTAGTTTTTCTATGGCTTCTTTTACCGACACGCTCAAGCCAGAAAGGTTCAATGGTATGCACTTTTGAAAGGGAAATGTGCCCTTGGGCCATTTCTAAGTATTTTGGTGATTTAGTGACCATCACAAATGCCTAAGTGTTAAACGGTGGACAAAGTACAAATCAATTGTAAAGGTATGTTTCTCAGACTTAGTACATTGTTTTAGAGACTAATGTATTGTGTCTAAGTGCTGGAAACAGGAAAAATCAAGTTGGAATTAAAGATGGCTTTATTCAGCCAAAGTCAGCTCTGTCTGGGTGCACCGCACTGTCCGGTGCGCCAGGCTGGCTCAGGCGAACTTGCTGCTCTCGGGAAGCAATTAACGGCGTACGGCTAAAATTCACCGGACTGTCCGGTGTGCACCGGACTGTCCGGTGAGCCAACTGTCGGCCGGGCCAACGGCCGGCCGCGCGATCCGCGCGGGACACGTGGCCCAGCCAACGGCTAGTAGGGGGCACCGGACTGTCCGGTGTGCACAGGACTGTCCGTTGTGCACAGTACTGTCCGGTGTGCACAGGACAGTGTCCGGTGCGCCAACGGCTCCAAGGCTGCCAACGGTCGGCTTCGCCAAATAAGGAAGGAAATCTGCACCGGATAGTGTCCGGTGGTGCACCGGACTGTCCGGTGCGCCAGGCGACAGAAGACAAGAATTGCCTTCCCAGAATGCTCTCAACGACTCCTAGCTGCCTTGGGGCTATAAAAGGGGCCCCTAGGCGCATGGAGGAGAACAACCAAGCAACCTTTGAGCATTGTTGATCATTCACACTTCACTCTTGCGCACTAGTTCGACATTCTTAGTGATTTGAGCTCTGTTCTAGTGAGAACCTTGAGATATTGTCTTGAGCTCAAGTCTTGATCGTGTGTGTGCGTATTTGCTGTGGTTTTTGAGTGTGTTGCTTCCCTCCCTTACTCTTGTGCTTCATATTGATTCTTATTGTAAGGGCGAGAGACTCCAAGTTGTGGAGATTCCTCGCAAACGGGAAAAGAGCAAAGTAAAAAGAACACCGTGGTATTCAAGTTGATCATTGGATCACTTGAGAGGAGTTGAGTGCAACTCTCGTCCATTGGGACGCCACAACGTGGAATAGGCAAGTTTTGTACTTGGCCGAACCATGGGATAAAATCCTCGTGTCTCTTGTGCTTGTCCTTATTGTGTCTATTGTGCTTCACAAGAGCTCTCCTCTCTACTCACTTGATTTCATTATACTAACTCTTAATCAAGTTTGTGGTGTTAAGTTTTAAGTGTCACAGGATCACCTATTCACCCCCCTCTAGGTGCTCTCAATTGGTATCGGAGCCGTTCTCTTCAAGAAGGGACTAATCGCCCGAAGAGATGGATCCTAAGGGAAAGGGGATGGTGGTCAACAACAACGAGAAGGAGTCTATCTTCAATGAGCCAAAAGATGACAAGCCTACAGACTCGGGCTCGAGCCACAAAAGAAGAGACGGGAAGAAGAAGAAGACAAGGCGCATCAAGGAGATCATCTACTACGACGACAGCGACGAATCCACTTCTTCCCAAAAGGACGATGATGACTACGAGAAAAAGAAAACGGTCAATTCAAACTTTTCTTTTGATTATTCTCGTATTCCGCAAAGCACAAATGCTCATTTACTCTCCATTCCACTTGGTAAACCTCCTCACTTTGATGGAGAGGACTACGGATTTTGGAGTCATAAAATGCGTAGTCATTTGTTCTCTCTCCATCCAAGCATATGGGAAATAGTTGAGAATGGAATGCATTTTGATAGTAGTGATAGTCCCATGTTCATAAATGAGCAAATTCACAAAAATGCACAAGCTACTACTGTTCTTCTAGCATCTTTGTGCAGGGATGAATACCATAAAGTGAGCGGCTTGGATAACGCCAAGAAGATTTGGGACACCCTCAAGATCTCACATGAGGGGAACGACGTCACCATGCTCACCAAGATGGAGTTGGTGGAAGGCGAACTCGGGAGATTCACGATGATAAGGGGGGAGGAGCCAACCCAAACGTACAACAGGCTCAAGACCCTTGTCAACAAAATAAGGAGCTATGGAAGCACGCGATGGATGGACCACGACGTTGTTCACCTAATGCTAAGGTCCTTTACCGTACTTGATCCACATTTGGTAAACAATATTCGTGAAAATCCTAGGTACACCAAGATGTCGCCCGAAGAAATTCTTGGAAAATTTGTAAGCGGGCGAATGATGATCAAGGAGGCGAGATACGTGGATGATGCATTGAATGGCCCAATCCACGAGCCTCAAACCGTTGCCCTCAAAGCGACAAGAAGCAAGGAAGCGCTACCGAGCAAGGTGGCTCAAGTTGAGGCGGCCGGGCTTAATGGTGAAGAGATGGCCCTTATCATCAAGCGGTTCAAGACGGCGCTAAAAGGTCGCAAGGAGCACCCCAACAAAAACAAAACGAAGGGGAAGCACTCCTGCTTCAAATGCAGTAAGATTGGTCATTTTATCACTAACTGTCCTGATAATGATAGTGACCAGGAAAAGAAGAATGGAAAATGGGAGAAGAAAAAGAACTACAAGAAGGCGAAGGGCGAGGCACATCTTGGAAAGGAGTGGGATTCAGATTGCTCTTCGTCCGACTCCGACAATGAAGGACTCGCCGCCACCGCCTTCAACAAGTCATCACTCTTCCCCAACGAGCATCACACATGCCTCATGGCAAAGGAGAAGAAGGTATGTACTCGAAACAATACTACTTATGCTTCTTCAAGCGAGGATGAGTCTAGTGATGATGATGAAATAGATTACTCATGCTTATTCAAAGGCTTAGATAGAACTAAGATCGATAAGATTAATGAACTGATTGATGCTTTGAATGACAAGAATAGACTACTAGAAAAACAAGAGGACCTTTTATATGAAGAGCATGATAAATTTGTTAGTGCTCAAAATTCTCTTGCTCTAGAAGTTAAAAGGAATGAAATGCTTTCTTGTGAACTATCTACTTGTCATGAAACCATTTCTTCTTTAAAGAGTGTTAATGATGATTTAAATGCTAAACTAGAAGTAGCAAATAAATCTAACTCTTGTGTAGAAATTTGCAATAGGTGCAAAGACTTTAATGTTGATGCTTGTAGTGAACACCTAGTTTGCATTTCAAAATTAAATGATGAAGTGGCTAGTCTTAATGCCCAACTTAAGACTAGCAAGAATGAGTTTGAAAAGTTGAAATTTGCAAGGGATGCCTACACGATTGGTAGACACCCCTCAATTAAGGATGGTCTTGGCTTCAAGAGGGAAGTCAAGAACTTAACAAGCCATAAGGCTTCCATCTCCGCCAAGGAGAAAGGAAAGGCCTCTATGGTAAATAGTGTGCAAAAGAACCATGCTTTCTTATACCATGATAGGAAATTTGCTAGAAATGTTCATCATGATAGGAATTGCAATACTTATGGTTCAAATGCAATGATTGCTTCAAGCTCTTCCTATGTGCATGATAGAAATTTAGCTAGGAGAAATGTTGTTCATCATATGCCTAGGAGAAATGTTGCTAATGTCCCTAGGAAAGTTAATGAACCTTCTACAATTTATCATGCTTTAAATGCCTCCTTTGCTATTTGTAGAAAGGATATGAAAGTAGTTGCTAGAAAATTAGGGGCAAAATGCAAGGGAGATAAAACTTGCATTTGGGTCCCTAAGGCAATTTGTACTAACCTTGTAGGACCCAACAAGAGTTGGGTATAGATGGCCAGCCGTGCCGGGCTAATCGGGCCGGCCCGGAGCACGGCACGGCCCGTAGTGCCTGGGCACGACACGACCCGATAGGTAGTGCCGTGCCTGGGCCGAGCATCAGGCACGCTGGGCCGGCACGGGCACGGCACGATTAGCCCCTAGGCACGTTTAGGCACGATTATGCATGATTAGATCCAAACACGACTAGTTAGCTGTGTGCTGTACTCTTTTTTCTTATATAGGGTTTTCTCATAAGGGTGAGTTTTTATCTAAATAGGTTTTTAATGAGTTAGCCATTGCACTAAACAGTTCAATATTAGCTATTTTAGTATGTTTTAACTGTGTTTGTGAATATTTGACTAAAATTCTGTGGTGTAGTGCTAAACGGGCTATATGGGCTAAACGGGCTAAACGGGCCGGCACGACACGACTAAGCAGGCTTAGTGCCGTGCTTGGGCCTGGCCTTAGGCACTAGTGCCGTGCCGGCACGACACGACTATTAAACGGGCCAAACGGGCCGTGCCCTAACCATGTCGTGCCTGGCCGTGCCCGAGCCGGGCTGGGCCGTGCCGCCCACTTGGCCATCTCTAGAGTTGGGTACCTAAGACCCAAGCCTAAATTTTCCTTGCAGGTTTATGCATCCGGGGGTTCAAGCTGGATTATCGACAGTGGATGCACAAACCACATGACGGGGGAGAAGAAGATGTTCACCTCCTACGTCAAGAACAAGGATCCCCAAGACTCAATTATATTCGGTGATGGGAACCAAGGCAAGGTGAAAGGTTTAGGCAAGATTGCAATCTCAAATTAGCACTCTATTTCGAATGTATTCTTAGTATAGTCTCTTGGATATAATTTGTTATCCGTAAGTCAATTATGTAATATGGGATATAATTGTTTATTCACAAATGTAGATGTGTCTGTCTTTAGAAGAAGTGATGGTTCATTAGCTTTTAAGGGTGTATTAGACGACAAACTTTATTTAGTTGATTTTGCAAAAGATGAGGCCGGTCTAGATGCATGCTTAATTGCTAAGACTAGCATGGGCTGGCTATGGCATCACCGCTTAGCACATGTGGGGATGAAGAACCTTCACAAGCTTTTAAAGGGAGAACACGTGATAGGTCTAACTAATGTTACATTGGAAAAAGATAGACCTTGTGCAGCTTGTCAAGCAGGGAAACAGGTGGGAAGCTCTCATCATGCCAAAAATGTGATGACAACATCAAGACCCCTGGAGTTACTTCATATGGACCTCTTCGGACCCGTCGCCTATCTAAGCATAGGAGGAAGATAAATCTGAAACCCAAAGGACCCTCAAGCGCTTCCTAAGGAGAGCTCAAAACGAGTTTGAACTCAAGGTGAAGAAGATAAGAAGCGACAATGGGTCCGAATTCAAGAACCTTCAAGTGGAGGAGTATCTTGAGGAGGAAGGGATCAAGCACGAGTTCTCCGCTCCCTACACACCACAAAAAAATGGTGTGGTAGAGAGGAAGAACAGGACGCTTATAGACATGACGAGAACGATGCTTGGAGAGTTCAAGACCCCCGAGCGCTTTTGGTCGGAAGCCGTGAACACGGCTTGCCACGTGAAAGGGAATTAGGCTTACACCTAGTCCCTAATTAATTTTGGTGGTTGAATTGCCCAACACAAATAATTGGACTAACTAGTTTGCTCTAATGCATAAGTTATACAGGCGCTAAAGGTTCACACTCAGCCAATAAAAAGACCAAGAGTTGGATTCAACAAAAAGAGCAAAGGGCCAACCGAAGGCACCTCTGGTCTGGCGCACCGGACATGTCCGGTGCACCAGAGGACTCCAACGCCAACTTGCCACCTTCGGGAATTTCCAGAGGCGACTCCGCTATAATTCACCGGACTGTCCGGTGTACACCGGACAGTGTCCGGTGCGCCAAGGAGGGTCGGCCTCAGGAACTCGCCAGCTTCGGGAAACTCCAACGACTAGTCCGCTATAATTCACCGGACTGTCCGGTGTGCACCGGACTGTCCGGTGTGACTCCGGAGCAACGGTCATCTCCGCGCCAACGGCTACCTGAGGGCGCATTAAATGCGCGTGTAGCGCGCGCAGAAGTCAGGCGCGCCCATACTGGCACACCGGACAAGGAACAGTAGCTGTCCGGTGTGCACCGGACACCCAGGCGGGCCCACAAGTCAGAAGCTCCAACGGTCAGAATCCAACGGCAGTGATGACGTGGCAGGGGGCACCGGACTGTCCGGTGTGCACCGGACTGTCCGGTGCGCCATCAAACAGACAGCCTCCCAACGGCCACTTTTGGTGGTTGGGGCTATAAATACCCCAACCACCCCACCATTCATTGTATCCAAGTTTTCCACTTCCCAACTACTACAAGAGCTCTAGCATTCAATTCTAGACACACCAAAGAGATCAAATCCTCTCCAAATTCCACAAAACGCCATAGTGACTAGAGAGAGTGATTTGCTTGTGTTCTTTCGAGCTCTTGCGCTTGGATTGCTTTCTTCTTTCTTGATCCTTTCTTTGCAATCAAACTCACTTGTAATTGAGGCAAGAGACACCAATCTTGTGGTGGTCCTTGCGGGAACTTTGTGTTCCAAGTGATTGAGAAGAGAAAGCTCACTCGATCCGTGGATCGTTTGAGAGAGGGAAGGGTTGAAAGAGACCCGACCTTTGTGGCCTCCTCAACGGGGAGTAGGTTTGCAAGAACCGAACCTCGGTAAAACAAATCTCCGTGTCTCACTTGCTTATTCGCTTGGGATTTGTTTTGCGCCCTCTCTCGCGGACTCGTTTCTTTATTACTAACGCTAACCCGGCTTGTAGTTGTGTTTATATTTGTAAATTTCAGTTTCGCCCTATTCACCCCCCCTCTAGGCGACTATCAATTGGTATCAGAGCCCGGTGCTTCATTAGAGCCTAACCGCTCGAAGTGATGTCGGGAGATCACGCCAAGAAGGAGATGGAGACCGGCGAAAAGCCCACTACAAGCTACGGGAGCACTTCATCGGAAGAGTCCCGCACCAAGAGGAGGGAGAAGAAGAAGATCTCCTCCAACAAAGGGAAGGAGAAGAAATATTCTTCTCACCACAAAGAGAAGAAGGAAAAATCTTCTTCCCACAAGCCGCATCGAAGCGGAGACAAGCAAAAGAGGATGAGGAAAGTGGTCTACTACGAGACCGACACTTCATCAACATCGACCTCTGACTCCGATGCGCCCTCCGTAACTTCTAAACGCCAAGAGCGTAAGAAGTTTAGTAAGATTCCCCTACACTACCCTCGCATTTCTAAACATGCACCTTTACTTTCCGTCCCATTAGGCAAACCACCAACTTTTGATGGTGAAGATTATGCTAGGTGGAGTGATTTAATGCGATTTCATCTAACCTCACTCCACAAAAGTATATGGGATGTTGTTGAGTTTGGTGCACAGGTACCGTCGGTAGGGGATAAGGATTATGATGAGGATGAGGTGGCCCAAATCGAGCACTTCAACTCTCAAGCGACAACGATACTCCTCGCTTCCTTAAGTAGAGAGGAGTATAATAAAGTGCAAGGGTTGAAGAGCGCCAAGGAGGTTTGGGATGTACTCAAAACCGCGCACGAGGGAGATGAGCTCACCAAGATCACCAAGCGGGAAACGATCGAGGGGGAGCTCGGTCGGTTTCGGCTTCGCAAAGGGGAGGAGCCGCAACACATGTATAACCGGCTCAAGACCTTGGTGAACCAAGTGCGCAACCTCGGGAGCATAAAGTGGGACGACCACGAGGTGGTTAAGGTTATTCTAAGATCACTTATTTTCCTTAACCCTACTCAAGTTCAATTAATTCGTGGTAATCCTAGATATACTAAAATGACCCCCGAGGAAGTTATCGGGCATTTTGTAAGTTTTGAGTGCATGATCGAAGGCTCAAGAAAGATCAACGAGCTCGACGAACCCACCACATCCGAAGCTCAACCCGTCGCATTCAAAGCGACGGAGGAAAAGAAGGAGGAGGCTACACCAAGTCGTCAACCAATAGACGCCTCCAAGCTTGACAATGAGGAGATGGCGCTCGTCATCAAGAGCTTCCGCCAAATCCTCAAACAAAGGAGAGGGAAAGACTACAAGTCCCGCTCCAAGAAAGTTTGCTACAAGTGTGGTAAGCCCGGTCATTTTATTGCTAAATGTCCTATATCAAGTGACAGTGACCGAGGCGACGACAAGAAGGGGAGAAGAAAGGAGAAGAAGAGGTACTACAAGAAGAAGGGCGGCGATGCCCATGTTTGTCGGGAATGGGATTCCGACGAAAGCTCAAGCGACTCCTCCGACGACGAGGACGCCGCCAACATCGCCGTCACCAAGGGACTTCTCTTCCCCAACGTCGGCCACAAGTGCCTCATGGCAAAGGACGGCAAAAAGAAGGTTAAATCTAAATCTTCCACTAAATATGAATCCTCTAGTGATGATAATGCTAGTGATGAGGAAGATAATTTGCGTTCCCTTTTTGCCAACCTTAACATAGCACAAAAGGAAAAACTAAATGAATTGGTTAGTGCTATTCATGAAAAGGATGACCTTTTGGATTCCCAAGAGGACCTCCTTATTAAGGAAAACAAGAAACATGTTAAGGTTAAAAATGCTTATGCTCTAGAAATTGAGAAATGTCAAAAATTATCTAGTGAGCTAAGCACTTGCCATGAGATGATTGACAACCTTAGGAATGAAAATGCTAGTTTAAATGCCAAGGTTGATTCACATGTTTGCCATGCTTCAATTCCCAACCCTAGAGATAATAATGATGATTTGCTTGCTAGGATTGAAGAATTGAACATCTCTCTTGCTAGTCTTAGATTAGAAAATGAAAATTTGATTGCTAAGGCTAAAGATTTTGATGTTTGCAAAGTTACAATTTCCAATCTTAGAGATAAAAATGATATTCTACATGCTAAGATTGTTGAACTTAATTCTTGCAAATCGTCTACATCTATTGTTGAGCATGTATCTATTTGTACTAGATGTAGAGATGTTAACATTGATGCTATTCATGATCATATGGCTTTAATTAAACAACAAAATGATCATATAGCAAAATTAGATGCTAAAATTGCCGAGCATAACTTAGAAAATGAAAAATTTAAATTTGCTAGAAGTATGCTCTATAATGGGAGACGCCCTGGCATTAAGGATGGCATTGGCTTCCAAAGGGGAGACAATGTCAAAGTTAATGCCCCTCCTAAGAAATTGTCAAACTTTGTTAAGGGCAAGGCTCCCATGCCTCAGGATAACGAGGGTTACATTTTGTACCCTGCCGGTTATCCTGAGAGCAAAATTAGGAGAATTCACTCTAGGAAGTCTCACTCTGGCCCTAATCATGCTTTTATGTATAAGAGTGAGACATCTAGTTCTAGGCAACCAACCCATGCTAAGTTGCCTAAGAAAACTCCTATTGCATCAAATGAGCATAACATTTCATTTAAGACTTTTGATGCATCTTATGTGTTAACGAACAAATCCGGCAAAGTAGTTGCCAAATATGTTGGGGGCAAACACAAGGGGTCAAAAACTTGTGTTTGGGTACCCAAAGTTCTTGTGTCTAATGCCAAAGGACCCAAAACCATTTGGGTACCTAAAGTCAAGAACTAAAATTGTTTTGTAGGTTTATGCATCCGGGGGCTCAAGTTGGATACTCGACAGCGGGTGCACAAACCACATGACAGGGGAGAAAAGGATGTTCTCCTCATATGAGAAAAACCAAGATCCCCAAAGAGCGATCACATTCGGGGATGGAAATCAAGGTTTGGTCAAAGGTTTGGGTAAAATTGCTATATCTCCTGACCACTCCATTTCCAATGTTTTTCTTGTTGATTCTTTAGATTACAACTTGCTCTCTGTTTCCCAATTATGTCAAATGGGCTACAACTGTCTATTCACTGATGTTGGTGTCACTGTCTTTAGAAGAAGTGATGATTCAATAGCATTTAAGGGAGTGTTAGAGGGTCAGCTATACTTGGTAGATTTTGATAGAGCTGAACTCGACACTTGCTTAATTGCTAAGACTAACATGGGTTGGCTCTGGCATCGCCGACTAGCTCATGTTGGGATGAAGAATCTTCATAAGCTTCTAAAGGGAGAACACATTTTAGGATTAACAAATGTTCATTTTGAGAAAGACAGGATTTGTAGCGCATGCCAGGCAGGAAAGCAAGTTGGAGCCCATCATCCGCATAAGAACATAATGACGACCGACAGACCACTGGAACTCCTACACATGGATCTATTCGGCCCGATCGCTTACATAAGCATCGGCGGGAGTAAGTACTGTCTAGTTATTGTGGATGATTATTCTCGCTTCACTTGGGTATTCTTTTTACAGGAAAAATCTCAAACCCAAGAGATCTTAAAGGGATTCTTGAGACGAGCTCAAAATGAGTTCGGCTTAAGGATCAAGAAAATAAGAAGCGACAACGGGACGGAGTTCAAGAATTCTCAAATTGAAGGCTTCATTGAGGAGGAGGGCATCAAGCATGAGTTCTCTTCTCCCTACACGCCACAACAAAATGGTGTAGTGGAGAGGAAGAATAGAACTCTATTGGACATGGCAAGGACCATGCTTGATGAGTACAAGACTTCGGATCAGTTTTGGGCCGAGGCGGTCAACACCGCCTGCTACGCCATCAACCGGTTGTATCTACACCGAATCCTCAAGAAGACATCATATGAACTCCTAACCGGTAAAAAGCCCAACATTTCATATTTTAGAGTCTTTGGTAGCAAATGCTTTATTCTTGTTAAAAGAGGTAGAAAATCTAAATTTGCTCCTAAGACTGTAGAAGGCTTTTTACTTGGTTATGACTCAAACACAAGGGCATATAGGGTCTTTAACAAGTCCACTGGACTAGTTGAAGTCTCATATGACGTTGTGTTTGATGAAACTAACGGCTCTCAAGTAGAGCAAGTTGATCATGATGAGATAGGTGATGAAGAGGCTCCGTGCATCGCGCTAAGGAACATGTCCATTGGGGATGTGTGTCCTAAGGAATCCGAAGAGCCTCCAAATGCACAAGATCAACCATCCTCCTCCATGCAAGCATCTCCACCAACTCAAAATGAGGATGAAGCTCAAGTTGATGAAGAAGAAGATCAATCAAATGAGCCACCTCAAAATGACGGCATAGATCAAGGGGGAGATGCAAATGAGGAAGACAAGGAGGATGAAGAACAAAGACCGCCACACCCAAGAGTCCACCAAGCAATCCAACGAGATCACCCCGTCGACACCATCCTCGGCGACATTCATAAGGGGGTAACTACTAGATCTCGGGTTGCTCATTTTTGTGAACATTACTATTTTGTTTCCTCTATTGAGCCACACAGGGTAGAGGAAGCACTTCAAGATTCGGATTGGGTGGTGGCGATGCAAGAGGAGCTCAACAACTTCACTAGGAATGAGGTATGACATTTAGTTCCACGTCCTAATCAAAATGTTGTAGGAACCAAATGGGTCTTCCGCAACAAGCAAGATGAGCATGGTGTGGTGACAAGGAACAAAGCTCGACTTGTGGCCAAAGGATACTCCCAAGTCGAAGGTTTGGATTTCGGTGAAACCTATGCACCCGTAGCTAGGCTTGAGTCAATTCGCATATTATTGGCCTATGCTACTTACCATGGCTTTAAGCTTTATCAAATGGACGTGAAAAGCGCCTTCCTCAATGGACCAATCAAGGAAGAGGTCTATGTTGAGCAACCTCCCGGCTTTGAAGACAGTAAGTATCCTAACCATGTCTATAAGCTCTCTAAGGCGCTTTATGGGCTCAAGCAAGCCCCAAGAGCATGGTATGAATGCCTTAGGGATTTCCTTATTGCAAATGGATTCAAAGTCGGAAAAGCCGATCCTACACTCTTTACTAAAACTCTTGAAAATAACTTGTTTGTATGCCAAATTTATGTTGATGATATTATATTTGGGTCTACTAACGAGTCTACATGTGAAGAGTTCAGTAGGATCATGACACAGAAGTTCGAGATGTCTATGATGGGAGAGTTGAAGTATTTCTTAGGATTTCAAGTGAAACAACTCCAAGAGGGCACCTTCATTAGCCAAACGAAGTACACTCAAGACATTCTAAACAAGTTTGGGATGAAGGATGCCAAGCCCATCAAGACACCCATGGGAACTAATGGGCATCTCGACCTCGACACGGGAGGTAAGTCCGTGGATCAAAAGGTATACCGGTCGATGATAGGTTCTTTACTCTACTTATGTGCATCTCGACCGGATATTATGCTTTCCGTATGCATGTGTGCAAGATTCCAAGCCGACCCTAAGGAAGCTCACCTTACGGCCGTAAAACGAATCTTGAGATATTTAGCTTATACTCCTAAGTTTGGGCTTTGGTATCCTAGGGGATCCACATTTGATTTGATTGGTTATTCGGATGCCGATTGGGCGGGGTGCAAAATCAATAGGAAGAGCACATCGGGGACTTGCCAGTTCTTGGGAAGATCCTTGGTGTCTTGGGCTTCAAAGAAGCAAAATTCGGTCGCTCTTTCCACCGCCGAAGCCGAGTACATTGCCGCAGGTCATTGTTGCGCGCAATTGCTTTGGATAAGGCAAACCCTGCGGGACTACGGTTACAAACTAACCAAAGTCCCTTTGCTATGTGACAATGAGAGTGCAATCAAAATGGCCGACAATCCCGTCAAGCATAGCCGCACTAAGCACATAGCCATTCGGTATCACTTTTTAAGGGATCACCAACAAAAGGGAGATATCGAGATTTCTTACATTAATACTAAAGATCAATTAGCCGATATCTTTACCAAGCCCCTTGATGAACAATCTTTTAACAAACTTAGGCATGAGCTCAATATTCTTGATTCTAGGAACTTCTTTTGTTAAAATTGCACACATTGCTCTTTTATATACCTTTGATCATATCTCTTATATATGCTATGACTAATGTGTTTTCAAGTCTATTTCAAACCAAGTCATAGGTATATTGAAAGGAAATTGGAGTCTTCGGCGAAGACAAAGGCTTCCACTCCGTAACTCATACTTCGCCATCACTCCAAGCAACTCTCTATTCTTTGAGGAGAAATGAGCATCAAAGAAAAGGACTTCATCTTTGGTATAATCTTAACTCATTTATTTATGACCAAGAGGGCTCTAATGATTCCGTTTTTGGCGATTCATGCCAAAAAGGGGGAGAAATGAGCCCAAAGCAAAAGGACCGCACCACCACCACCAATTTCAAAAAAACTTGAGTGTTGAATATTTTCAATTGGTATCTTATTGTGTTCAAAAGGGGGAGAAAGTAGTATTTCAAAAATGGTATATTAAAACTCTTGAACACTAAGAGGTGGATCTCTTTTAGGGGGAGTTTTGTTTAAGTCAAAGGAGAGCATTTGAAACAGGGGGAGAAAATTTCAAATCTTGAAAATGCTTTGCAAAATCTTATTCATTTACCCTTGACTATTTGCAAAAAGAACTTTGAAAAGGATTTCCAAAAGAGTTTGCAAAAACAAAACATGTGGTGCAAGCGTGGTCCAAAATGTTATTTAAGAAAGAAACAATCCATGCATATCTTGTAAGTATTAATATTGGCTAAAATTCCAAGCAACCTTTGCACTTACATTATGCAAACTAGTTCAATTATGCACTTCTGTATTTGCTTTGGTTTGTGTTGGCATCAATCACCAAAAAGGGGGAGATTGAAAGGGAATTAGGCTTACACCTAGTCCCTAATTAATTTTGGTGGTTGAATTGCCCAACACAAATAATTGGACTAACTAGTTTGCTCTAATGCATAAGTTATACAGGCGCTAAAGGTTCACACTCAGCCAATAAAAAGACCAAGAGTTGGATTCAACAAAAAGAGCAAAGGGCCAACCGAAGGCACCTCTGGTCTGGCGCACCGGACAGTGTCCGGTGCACCACCGGACATGTCCGGTGCACCAGAGGACTCCAACGCCAACTTGCCACCTTCGGGAATTTCCAGAGGCGACTCCGCTATAATTCACCGGACTGTCCGGTGCGCCAAGGAGGGTCGGCCTCAGGAACTCGCCAGCTTCGGGAAACTCCAACGGCTAGTCCGCTATAATTCACCGGACTGTCCGGTGTGCACCGGACTGTCCGGTGCGACTCCGGAGCAACGGTCATCTCCGCGCCAACGGCTACCTGCGGCGCATTAAATGCGCGCGCAGCGCGCGCAGAAGTCAGGCGCGCCCATACTGGCACACCGGACAAGGAACAGTAGCTGTCCGGTGTGCACCGGACACCCAAGCGGGCCCACAAGTCAGAAGCTCCAACGGTCAGAATCCAACGGCAGTGATGACGTGGTAGGGGGCACCGGACTGTCCGGTGTGCACCGGACTGTCCGGTGCGCCATCAAACAGACAGCCTCCCAACGGCCACTTTTGGTGGTTGGGGCTATAAATACCCCAACCACCCCACCATTCATTGTATCCAAGTTTTCCACTTCCCAACTACTACAAGAGCTCTAGCATTCAATTCTAGACACACCAAAGAGATCAAATCCTCTCCAAATTCCACAAAACGCCATAGTGACTAGAGAGAGTGATTTGCTTGTGTTCTTTCGAGCTCTTGCGCTTGGATTGCTTTCTTCTTTCTTGATCCTTTCTTTGCAATCAAACTCACTTGTAATTGAGGCAAGAGACACCAATCTTGTGGTGGTCCTTGCGGGAACTTTGTGTTCCAAGTGATTGAGAAGAGAAAGCTCACTCGATCCGTGGATCGTTTGAGAGAGGGAAGGGTTGAAAGAGACCCGGCCTTTGTGGCCTCCTCAACGGGGAGTAGGTTTGCAAAAACCGAACCTCGGTAAAACAAATCTCCGTGTCTCACTTGCTTATTCGCTTGGGATTTGTTTTGCGCCCTCTCTCGCGGACTCGTTTCTTTATTACTAACGCTAACCCGGCTTGTAGTTGTGTTTATATTTGTAAATTTCAGTTTCGCCCTATTCACCCCCCCTCTAGGCGACTATCACCACGCCATCAACAGGGTCTACCTTCATCGCCTCCTCAAGAAGACGTCATACGAGCTACTAACCGGTAACAAACCCAATGTTTCGTATTTCCGAGTTTTTGGGAGTAAATGCTACATTCTAGTGAAGAAGGGTAGGAATTCTAAATTTGCTCCCAAAGTTGTAGAAGGGTTTTTGTTAGGTTATGATTCAAATACAAAGGCGTATAGGGTCTTCAACAAATCATTGGGTTTGGTTGAAGTCTCTAGCGACATTGTATTTGATGAGGCTAATGGCTCTCCAAGAGAGCAAGTTGTTGATCTTGATGATGCAGATGAAGAAGATGTTCCGACGGCCGCAATACGAACCATGGCGATTGGAGATGTGCGGCCACAGGAACAAAATGAACAAGATCAACCTTCTTCCTCAACAATGGTGCATCCCCCAACTCAATAAGATGAACAGGTTCATCAAGAGGAGGCGTGTGATCAAGGGGGAGCACAAGATGAACATGTAATGGAGGAAGAAGCACAATCGGCACCTCCAACTCAAGTCCGAGCAATGATTTAAAGGGATCATCCCGTCGACCAGATTTTGGGTGACATTAGCAACGGAGTAACTACTCGGTCTCGATTAGTTAATTTTTGTGAGCGTTACTCCTTTGTCTCTTCTATTGAGCCTTTCAGGGTAGAGGAGGCCTTGCTAGATCCGGACTGGGTGTTGGCCATGCAAGAGGAGCTCAACAACTTCAAAAGAAATGAAGTTTGGACACTGGTGCCTCGTCCCAAGCAAAATGTTGTGGGAACCAAGTGGGTGTTCCGCAACAAACAAGACGAGCACAGAGTGGTGACAAGGAACAAGGCACGACTTGTGGCAAAAGGTTATGCCCAAGTCGCAGGTTTGGACTTTAAGGAGACTTTTGCTCCTGTGGCTAGGCTAGAGTCCATTCGTATTTTGCTAGCATATGCTGCTCACCATTCTTTCAGGCTGTTCCAAATGGATGTGAAGAGCGCTTTCCTCAACGTGCCAATCAAGGAGGAGGTGTACGTGGAGCAACCCCTGGCTTTGAGGATGAACGGTACCTCGACCACGTGTGTAAGCTCTCTAAGGCGCTCTATGGACTTAAGCAAGCCCCAAGAGCATGGTATGAATGCCTTAGAGACTTTTTAATTGCTAACGCTTTCAAGGTTGGGAAAGCCGATCCAACTCTTTTTACTAAGACTTGTGATGGTGATCTTTTTGTGTGCCAAATTTATGTCGATGACATAATATTTGGTTCTACTAACCAAAAGTCTTATGAAGAGTTTAGCAGGGTGATGACTCAGAAATTCGAGATGTCGATGATGGGCGAGTTAAGCTATTTCCTTGGGTTCCAAGTGAGGCAACTCAAGGATGGGACCTTCATCTCCCAAACGAAGTACACGCAAGACTTGATCAAGCGGTTTGGGATGAAGGATGCCAAGCCCGCAAAGACTCCAATGGGAACCGACGGACACACCGACCTCAACAAAGGAGGTAAGTCCGTTGATCAAAAGGCATACAGGTCTATGATAGGGTCTTTACTTTATTTATGTGCTAGTAGACCGGACATTATGCTTAGTGTATGCATGTGTGCTAGATTTCAATCCGATCCAAGGGAATGTCACTTAGTGGCGGTGAAGCGAATTCTTAGATATTTAGTCGCTACGCCTTGCTTTGGGATCTGGTATCCAAAGGGGTCTACCTTTGACTTAATTGGATATTCAGACTCCGACTATGCTGGATGTAAGGTTGATAGGAAGAGTACATCGGGGACGTGCCAATTCTTAGGAAGGTCCCTGGTGTCATGGAGTTCCAAGAAACAAACTTCCGTTGCCCTATCCACCGCTGAGGCCGAATACGTTGCCGCAGGACAGTGTTGCGCGCAACTACTTTGGATGAGGCAAACCCTCCGGGACTTTGGCTACAATCTGAGCAAAGTCCCACTCCTATGTGATAATGAGAGTGCTATCCGCATGGCGGATAATCCTGTTGAACACAGCCGCACAAAGCACATAGACATCCGGCATTACTTTTTGAGAGACCATCAGCAAAAGGGAGATATCGAAGTGTTTCATGTTAGCTCCGAGAACTAGCTAGCTGATATCTTTACCAAGCCTTTAGATGAGCAGACCTTTTGCAAGTTGCGTAGTGAGCTAAATGTCTTAGATTCGCGGAACTTGGATTGATTTATAGCATACATGTGTTTTATACTTTGATCATGTTCCTTATGCATTTTGTTGCTTATTTATGGTGCTCAAGTTGTACAAGCACTCCCCGGACCTCACAAGTCCTTTGCAAGTGATGCACAAATTTAGGGGGAGATGTGCTACAACTTGACCCTTTGAGACTAACCATGTGCTTGAGTTTGCTTATTTTAGTCTCAAAGGAGGTTTGAAAGGGAAAAGGTGGACTTGGACCATGCAAGACTTCCACTGCACTCCGATGAAAGAGTAACTTATTCCAAGTTCATCTCTTACACTCTTATTGCCTTCTTACTCTTAGTTGAAGATTTTGGTGAGGCAATGGGGTTAAAGGGCCAAGATTGATCCCGTTTTGGTGCTTGATGCCAAAGGGGGAGAAAATAAGGCCAAAGCAATAAATGGATCAGCTATCACTTGTAAATTTTGAAAATAGTAGAGTTAGAGTTTTTGTTTGTCAAAATACTCTTGTTTGCCTCTCAAAAGTTGGTCTCTTATGGGGAGAAGGCCTAATTATGGGAAATAAGGGGAGTTTTTGAACTCTTTGATAAATTTCTCTTGAAATATCTCTCATTATGGTTCAACATGTGTGTTTGACTTAGAAATAAGAAATTGAGTTTGATTTGCAGAAACAAACCAAGTGGTGGCAAAGAATGATCCATATATGTCAAATTTGAATCAAAACAATTCTGAGTTCTTATTTGAATTGATTTTGCACTTGTTCTACTTGCTTTATGTTGTGTTGGCATAAATCACCAAAAAGGGGGAGATTGAAAGGGAAATGTGCCCTTGGGCCATTTCTAAGTATTTTGGTGATTTAGTGACCATCACAAATGCCTAAGTGTTAAACGGTGGACAAAGTACAAATCAATTGTGAAGGTATGTTTGTCAGACTTAGTACATTGTTTTATAGACTAATGTATTGTGTCTAAGTGCTGGAAACAGGAAAAATCAAGTTGGAATTAAAGATGGCTTTATTCAGCCAAAGTCAGCTCTGTCTGGGTGCACCGAACTGTCCGGTGGTGCACCGGACAGTGTCCGGTGCGCCAGGCAGACTCAGGCGAACTTGCTGCTCTCGGGAAGTAATTAACGGCGTACGGCTAAAATTCACCGGACTGTCCGGTGTGCACCGGACTGTCCGGTGAGCCAACGGTCGGCCGGGCCAACGTTCGGCCGCGCGATCCGCGCGGGACACGTGGCCGAGACAACGGCTAGTAGGGGGCACCGGACTGTCCGGTGTGCACCGGACAGTGTCCGGTGCGCCAACGGCTCCAAGGCTGCCAACGGTCGGCTTCGCCAAATAAGGAAGGAAATCCGCACCGGACAGTGTCCGGTGGTGCACCGGACTGTCCGGTGCGCCAGGCAACAGAAGGCAAGAATTGCCTTCCCAAATTGCTCTCAACGGCTCCTAGCTGCCTTGGGGCTATAAAAGGGACCCCTAGGCGCATGGAGGAGAGCACCAAACATTCTTTGAGCATTGTTGATCACTCACACTTCATTCTTGCGCACTTGTTCGACATTCTTAGTGATTTGAGCTCCGTTCTAGTGTGAAACTCGTGATAGTCTCTTGAGCTCAAGTCTGGGTCTTGTGTGTGCGTATTTGCTGTGATCTTTGTGTCTTGTGTGAGTTGCTCATCCCTCCCTTACTCCGTGCTTCTTTGTGATCATCAAAGTGTAAGGGCGAGAGGCTCCAAGTTGTGGAGATTCCTCGCAAACGGGATATAGAAAAGCAAAGCAAAACACTGTGGTATTCAAGTGGGTCTTTGGACCGCTTGAGAGGGGTTGATTGCAACCCTCGTCCGTTGGGACGCCACAACGTGGACTAGGCAAGTGTTGGACTTGGCCGAACCACGGGATAAACCACTGTGTCTATTTGTGATTGATCTTCTTGTGGTTATTGTGTTTTGCTAAGACTCCTCTCTAGCCACTTGGCATTATCTGTGCCAACTACTAATCAAGTTTTGTGAGTTAAGTGTCAAGTTTTACAGGATCACCTATTCACCCTCTCTAGGTGCTCTCAGTGAAAAGGACACTTATTTGATTGATGATTGATGACAAATGCATGAAGTACAAAAAGAGTGTGGTTTCCCTAACTAAAGTTTAATCTATATTACATCAGATGTTTGGATATCACTTACGAGTATTAAATATCATCTAATTACAAAACTAATTATATAGACGAAGAAAAAACGACGAAACAAATTTATTAAACCTAATTAATCAATGATTAACAAATGTTTACTATAGCATCACATAGATAAATTATGAATTAATTAGGTAAATTCATCACGCCGTTTAGTTTTCATATATGTAATTTGTTTTATGTTTAGACTATATTTAATACTTGAAATTGATATTTAAATATTCAATACGGCACAAACTAAATTTTAGTTAGGAAATCCAAATTCCCCCTAATGTTAGCTAGGTTGGACAACGTACTATTGTATCAAAAATTTTGGAGCAAGGATTTGTATACCTCTTTTAGTTTCCATCACAATATCTATGAGATACAGTTTAAAATGTTCACTTGAAAAAATGATATGAATATAATTTCTGGTACCGCAGGGTACTTCCAAGGGACAGTGCAAAAGGCTTGTTAAATGATGTTAATTAGCATGCACACACACACACACACACATATATATATATATATATATATATATATATATATATATATAGTCATTTTTAGTTATTCTAGCGTCCAGACAACATTTAAGTTATTCTAGCGTTCAGACAACATTTAAGTCATTTTAAGTAACTTTAAGTCATTCTAAAGTACAGGTAACATAAATATTAAGTTATTTTAGAATTCTAGGTAACATTAAGTCATTATGGAGTCCTGGCAGTAAGTCATTCTAGTAAACATCTAGTTAACATTAAATCATTTTTTTAGTTTTAGACATTTTTTTCATGTTTTCTCAGTCATTTTTTTGTTTTTAAGTCAGCCATTCCTGTTTTCAGGGAAACATCAAGTCATTTTTCAGAGAAACATTAAGTCATTTTTTTACAGTCATTCACCCTATGTTTATCAGATATTGTTGGATTTTCGGTCATTCTAGAGTCTAGACAACATTAAGTTATTCTTTGTTCTTCGGTCTTTTTTCATAATGATCTGAGCCTACACAACATTAAGTCATTCTTTGTTTTTCAGTCATTTTTTATATTGATCAGCTCGGTTCAGTCGGTCGGCTTGGCTCGGTTGGGCGGCTCGGTCGGCCGGCTAGGTGGGCGCAGCCACGCGCACGCGTCAGGCAAGCAACGGGTAGTCCAGGTGATGAATAGATCTACTATATATATATGTGTGTGGGGGGGCAACATCAATAGGTTTTTACGATAACATTTTTTGTGGATGGATTGAAGGCAAAACACTCTGGTGATGCTATATATATATATATATTCCAATAGCTAGAGAAAGCCCAGGCCAGATGTGCCATTCGGTTGAGCTAGACCACGTCCGGGCGTGTATAAAAGCACCCCAGGCTGCCAGGTTTTAGGGTTTTAGCGACGGCGGCGGTTCCCATGAGGCGTGCGAGCGACGACGATCCCGAGGGCGAGCGACGACGCGCGATTCAGAGGTGCGGTGGCGGCTCCTCGGTCTGGAGGCGCGACGGCGACGGGTTCTGATTTGGAGGCGTGGCGGCCGGCTCCCCGGTCTAGAGGCACGACGACGGGTAGGAGCGGCTGTGGATCCCGGGGAGCGACGAATCTGGCCCGTCACACACAACACATCCGAGGTGGGAGTGGCTACAGTGGCAGATCCCGAGGGCCATGCATGCGGCGGTAGTCCCCTGAAACGCACACGACGGCTACGCATTCGAGGTGGGATCAGCGGTGGCGGAATTCCCTCGGCGCGAGCGGCGATGGTGGGCTCCCCTAGGCGTGAACTATGGTGAATCCTAGAGGCGATACGACGGCTACCTCGAGCGTGCGACAACGACGTCATCTAAGGCGGCGACGACTCCCCTAGGCACGAGCGACAGACATGTTTTTATGCTACTTTGTATAATATCTATGCCAACGTCAATAGGTTTTTACGACATATATTTTAGTTCATGGCTCCGCTCTCGGTCTATTGTCTATTTATGATATTTATATTCACATTTTACGCAAACGTTTATTGATTTTATGCATTATATCGTTACCTAACCAAGTATGTATATGCGGCTCGTACAATTTACGCCATATGTATTACATATTTATGACATACACATTTACGCAACATAAAAAAATTCAGAAAAAGGTAACCGCTTCTAGATATAAAGGTCATTTTGGCTCATAACTGTGATTTTTACGCTCAAAACAGAAGGGTTTTACGCTCAAACCTGGAGAAGCGTTCATCAATGAACATCATGCCAGATTTTTACGAGTGTACCGTATTGCATAAATACCTACATCGTGTAGCATAATTAATATAAGTATATATCATAAACTGGTTTTAACGAGCCTAGCTGCCTTGTTGTTGGAGCGATCATATATTGATGGAGGAAATAAAGCATTTAAATAAGTTTTTTTTTGTTTCCATGCGTGTCAATCCATTCCCTTTCATCGCACATTCATGTTATCCTAAATTTGTGTGCATGAAACAGTAAACAGATTTTGACGCAATGTACCAAGTTGAATAAATAACTATATTGTGTAGCATAATTAGTATCAGTATATATCATAAACTCATTATAATGAGTCTAGCTGCATGCCTGTTGAAGCGATCCTATATTTATGGAGCCATCCAATTTTTATGTGCATGCAGTGAAAACGAAAATATGATCCAAAATTTGCACACATGCAATAGAAACTCCCACGTTCTGCCATAATTATCGGATCTACCATAAAAATAGGATCTGCATGCTGCGCATGTGCACGGGTCCAGGCACTGGGCGAGGTTTTTATGCCATCTCTAAGAACTATTTACGTTATTTCTATGAACTATTTATGCTATATCCACAAAAAAACAGAACACAATCTATGGCGTGCATCCCACACGGGTGGTTAGGATGTTGAACCGGAGGTTTGACTGAGGCACATGGTGGTGGTTTGACCTGGTGTACACAAGCGTGGGGTGTGGGTGGATGTGCCGGCGCGGTCCAACCAGGTCGCATGGGTGGTTGGCCAGAGTTTCCTCTAACATATAGATGGGTCGTTTTTTGGTGGATGGATTGAAGGCAAAACACCCTGGTGATGTTAGTCAAATTACTGATGGCTGCAACTAAGACAATATAATATACACAGTCTGAATGATGCCACACGTCATGACATTGGACGATCTCTTCTCGGGGAACACCAGCACTCGTCATGACATCGGGCAATCTCTTCTCGAGGAACACCAGCCGCATGCCAACATTGTTTAGGCAAGGAGATTGTTCATAATACATGTCTTGCTTGGTCTTTCACAATTTATCATCAAGTAGCCTTCTAATAATCTTGATCTTTGATAGCACAAAATATATGATCAAGCAAACCTTCTTCCTATGTAGCAGCATACAACTATGAGCACTGTGTGCAAACCAAGGTATATGTCACGTGGACGCTAGTAGGCTAGGCCAATCGAGCCTTTACATGTGGTGCAACCATGCATCAATAAAATTTTGACTTATGTCTCCTATTATCACAACACAACACTTCTCCTCACACTACGATGGTCTGGTGCCAAGAAGTGAAGGAGCGTTTGGTGTTACTAGGAACAAAACTTATCCTAATGCCTCCCATGCCTTAACATTTGTAGACCACTAATCATTTTTCTGCATTGGATGGGAAACACATCTCTCGTTCTGCTGAATTTAGATGGGTGAAACTGAAACAGAAAAAACCTCAATACATCTACCCATAACCATCTTAATTCTATATACTCGAGTCGCAACTATACATACAAGAAGAAATGTGGCTTAGCCTCACCAATCTTACCTTTTGTATACCAATATTTATATGCCTTTTCTAGTACAATGGCAACTTGAAATTTATGTATTACATTGAGGGTTGATAGTGTAAATAGTTAATTACTTGAGAGAGATACAGATGTAAATTATGGTATCTCATAGTACTTGTTCCCCAAAAACTACAAAGGCTTGTTAAAAATTGATGTTAGTCGGTGCAGATAATTGTTTGATAGATGATTGAAGGCCTGATAATATATGTCATGATATTGGACCAACAAATGATGCCCAAGTAGGGGATTCATATAAACCTTGGGCCACCCGGTTCCTGGCCTAGGGCGTGATTCATATAAGTCCATATAAATTTGCTTGATCCAGTCAATAAACATTTAAGGTAAAAAGGAAGAGAATCATATTTAGGTCATGTTTGGAAGCAATCCGGTTTTTAAGAATCTGGTTTTTATTTTTTTAGCTAGGAGAGACCAGTTTCTTGGTTTTCCATAGACAACCTACTAGCACTATTATTTATTGTGGCGCTCCAGTTTGTTCGTTTAGCAAGCAACAATGCCGGCCCTAGCTTGGACTGTGGGGAAAATGATGCAAATGGCAATATATATACACAATGATGATGCAAATGCATCATCAGTGTACATGTGTATATAGGAATAGGAGACACGAGGAAATCAGCCGAAACTTGGTTGTTGGAACAATCTGCCATGGGGTTGCAACTGTACACTGCGTCGAGGAGCAATACTCAGCATGCCGCGATGCTCGTGGTTGGACGCTGGAGGCAGGGCTCCATCACGGTGAAGGGAACCTTGTCTATCGCGTCTATATGCATTTGCTGCCAGACGATCTCAGTGAGCGTGAGCCATGAGGATGAGTGCTCTGCTGGTTGGGTAGCAGGCCACACACAACAGCAAAAATGTCATGTCTGGGTCGACTTCGAGAGAGGCGATGTTCGTGTGTAGCTTCAGAATAACCACCGGAACAAAACATTTCCTACTATATAAGCTTTCCAGTACCAAACTGCTCGCGCATCTAATTACGCTGCATTAGATATTTTTACTCAAATGGCAACGAGTCACGATCTGATAGATCAACCACACGCTTATGTTGGGCACTAGTCTTGATTTGATAAATGTGTGGTCCCCACAATAGGCGCCAACGTTGGGGAAGGAATTTTTTTCCAACTGAGCGAGGGCGCTAGCTAGCGTCTCAAGGCTTTAGGGCATGTACAACCTCATTAAATATGAAGTCTTTTAAGTGGTTTGTAGGAGTTAAATAAAAAATATAAGAGACGAGCTCTTCGTGAAGAATCCGTCTCTATACGACTTTCTATGTATGTTGTCTCTTAACTGTATTTATAGTCTAGAGCTTAGGATTGTATCACAAAGTCTCTTAAGTGTCTCTTGTACTTTGGAAACCGAACCAACATTTTAGGTTTGTACATGCCCTTACTAGGGGAGAAGTTCGGTTACTAAAGTGGCAGCATCTAGGGTTTCGAGTTAGAATCATTAATACATAGGATAAACATCATGAGTCTACAAGACTTAGTGCCTCGAGGGTATCGAGGGCCTTTTAGAACAAATTTAATAACAGAGGCTATTGTTGGCTCTAACTCTTTATCATGTTATTTAGAGCCAACAATAAACACTCATATAATAAAGACTCTAAGGTTGGCTTTTAGATGAATCCCTTGTCTCTTTCTTTTTCACTATTTGTCTTGAAACCCGTGTAGCACCTAGCTCTTGTATGAGAGCTCACTTACTCTACTTTTTGATATCTCTCTTTCATATAAGCAAAAAATGTCATGTAAGCAAGTTTAAGTCCATTATTGTACTTGCTCTTACACGGAGCCCACATTTGGTCAAAGGCCTTTGTGAAGGTTCCCTTCAGTCTCCCGGTGTCTTTGCAGCTCTCTTAATTAATGGTTGGTTGATTGTTGCTGGCGTAGACCCACCCTCTCCAGCGGAGAAGTCAATATCATTGATGATCCTAGACCTAGCTTACTATTTTGTGTTATTTGGGTAGTCAAAACACACTTGCAGTACTACGATATCATTTTTTTGGGAGTGGGGATCCGGTCATTTATTTATCCAAACGTTGTGCTAGGAGAAGTTTCTTTGATTTTCCAAAAGTTATTTTGGTTTGCATTGCTGCTTGTCTCTCTAACACGGTATGCCTCTCGTCAAAAGTAAAAAAAAACACGTATTTCAAAATAAACAAGCAAATCATAATCAAGATTGTTTTGTTGCCTGACCAACTATCATAACTAGATGGAGATGTACTGTGATCAATTGCCATTCTCTGCATGAAGCTCTCTAGCTAGGAACGTGTAGTTAGTCTCAAAACTAGTTGCATTCCATTTGACCAACTCACCTCCGCTGGCTTCCCTAGCTCATCATGCTATGCAAACTGGACACTATAAATTATGCGCTGGACACTATAAATAATGTGTAGCATTAGATTGATGGTGCGCGCAATACTGCTAGCTACGCTGTCAAACTATGCTGTATTCTCTGCTCAACATCTTACAAGCATTCTTAAAATTTGAACCACTGTCTATCACAATTTGAACAATATTTTCTGGATCAACAATCTTCAAGACATGATTGATCTCCTGCGAATATAGAAAACCATATTATTGCCCAATACATGATAGATACAACAATTGTGACTTCATTAACAACCGTGTAACCAAAACATACTTGCAATAGGAATTTATGATCTTATGTGACTCCGGTTACTTCTACAGTCCTCAAAAAATACATCATACGATTGCAATATACCAAAAAGTTAATGACGCTTTTCTTTGTGGGACCAGTCCATGAATCACACATGAGAGTGACGCTAAACTCGGTTCACTCATTGTTCCATTTATTAATTTCTGATCGAAACTTCTTCACATTTTCACCCAAATATTTATCGTCTATCTCTCTTCCGGTAGGTAAAGTGACTCTGGTAGCTGCATTTAAGACACGTGGAGTTTATGCTGCTCAGCTCAGCCTATACGCCTGTGTCTGGTTGAAAGAAACGGGCATTAGACTATCTCCAGTAGTTTATCCGTACATATATCCATATTCAAATTCCACTCTGCGAACAGTGTAGTCTACAGTGTAGGACAGTGTAAAACAGTGCTTATGGGTAAACTTTGGGTGAACTGCTGGAGTCAGCCTTAGATGCTGCCATTCATGGTTTCACATGATTCAGGTGCTCTTGGAAACCCGAATAATACTTCCCTTGGTGCATCCCAATCCCAAACACTTGGTGATTCATGACCGAAGATATCTCATTTTTCTACAATGGATAAACTTAATCAAATGGCAAAAATTTCTATCAACCTGGACATAATTACACATCTACATTCTATAGTCTCTACTGATATATATGCAAGCCATAGCAGAAGAGATTTGACATTCTACTTTTGTATATACACTAACATTCACATGACTCATGTGTTTGGCATCCCTCACAATCTCTGCTTCATATTGGGGAGGATGGTACGGTAGACCACACAGTTGATAATTAGTGCTAGCTTATGCAAAATGACACTTGTTTGGTTGATGATTGATGGCGAATGCACGAAATACTAAAGGGTGTTTGGTTCCCCTAACTAAAGTGTAGCTCGTATTGCATAAGATGTTTGGATGCTAACTATGAGTATTAAATATAGTATAATTATAAAACTAATTACACAGATGAAGACTAAACGGTAAGACAAATTTATTAAGCCTAACTAATCAATGTTTAGCAAATGTTTACTGTAGCATCACATGAGCGAATTATGAATTAATTAGCCTTAATAAATTCGTCACGTCATTTAGTTTCCATCTATGCAATTAGTTTTATAATGAGTCTATATTCAATACTTGTAATTGGTATTCAAACGTCTAATATGTCACGAACTAAATTTTAGTCAAACACCCCCTAATGTTAGCTAGGTTGGACAACATACTACCGCATCAAGAATTTTGGAGCAAGGATTTGTAAACCTCTTTTAGTTGCCATCACAGCATTTATGTGAGACAGTTTAAAATGTTCACTTGAAAAAATATGGATATAATTTCTGGTTCCTCATGGTACTTACAAGGAACAGTACAAAAGTCTTGTTAAATGATGTTAATTAGCATGCATATATAGACGGTCGTTTTTTGGTGGATGGATTGAAGGCAAAATATATAGATGTCAGTCAAGTTATTGATGACTACAACTAATACAAATTAATAGACACATTCTAGACGATGCTACGGCATGGCAACGACAACTTCTTGGCTCTCGGGAGCTAGAACTACTTGTGCATTCAAGGAGCCGTGAGGCAAGGTTCCACGCGTACTCGTGGGACGTGGGGCCCGGAGCTATCTAACTATTGCATTTTTATCGTGGGGGATGACGTGGGGCGGTGATATAGATGTCCAAATGGATTGGACTTGTCGGGCGGCTCGAAACCCGGCACGGGTTTGGCTCGGCACGAAACGTAGTGAACCGGGTCCGTGTCTGGGCCGAAGGCGTGACACGACGGGCTAGGCCTGGCATGGCCCGATTTTATTTTTTCTATTTTTCATATAAATACATATATTATACTTGAATATAGAGTATAAAACACAAGAAACATGTGTTTTTGTTGGTTATGTGGGTGTAAATAAATGTTTAGAGCTAATAAATATGGTTTAAACCCTAAAAAATGCATATTTTTAGGATATTTTTATCATTTAAACGTCATATATTGTTATGGGCCCGTTAGGCCCGTCGGGTCGTGGGCCGGGCCGACACGATTATTAACCTAGCGGACCGTGCTTGGGCCTCGCTTGGGGCCCGTGGGCCAGCACGGCACGGCCCGCTAGCTAATCCGGGCCGGGCAGGCACGGTCCTAATCCATGTCGGGCCTAGCCGTGCTCGGGCCGGGCCGGCACGGCCCGCCCATTTGGACATCTATAGGCGGTGATGGTCTAAGATGGCATCGTTCCGACTACGCCGATCCTTGGCTTCCATAGTGAAAGCATCTAGGCTCCTGGTTGGTTTTAGTGATTAATGACAACGTAATATTATATGTGACTAACGTGTGTTTTGCAGAGACAAATGGTAAGTTAGGTCGCATGACAGGTAGAAGTACTACAACGGTGAAAACAATCCCGGAAATAAGAACTCGAAGCGACGGCTAAAACGACAGAACAAAAGGTGAAGGTCTACGGAGTCCGAGTGTCAAGGAGATGTGGACACTCGCGATTTAGTTAGGTCTTTTATTCTCTTTTAGCCGTACTATAAAGAGGGGTTGTCGATGAGTAGTTTGACCAAGAGAGTTCTAGTGTAGTGTTGGTGCCAATCACACTCATATACAGTGCTAGGTGTCACTCTAGAACTCACACACAAGTAGAGCGAAAACCGATTTGAAAATCAGCTGAAAAACAAGACTTAGTGTTTCTGGCTTAGGCGCACCGGACTGTCCGGTGTGCACCGGACTGTCCGGTGCACCCTCTGCCAGGTGGGGCCAGGCTGGTCCACGGCAGTGCCTTCCCTTCACAGAAACCCGAGAGCGCAGTGTTCAGAGTTGAATTTTAGTGGCACACCGGACACCTCACCGGACTGTCCGGTGTGCACCGGACAGTGGACTGTTCACTGTCCGGTGCGCCATGAGTCCAACGGCTCTCTGTCAGAACTAGCCGTTGGAAGTGACCGTTGGCGCACCGGTGGCGCACCGGACTGTCCGGTGCGCCATCGCGCAGTAACTTGCCTGTAACGGCTAGTTGGTGGGTGAGGGCTATTTATACCCCCTCCACCCACCATATTCAATGTCTTGCACTCCACATCTATTCCAGCACATTGCTAGAGCATTGCAAGCACCAAGAGCCTAGTGAGGAGATTAGAGAATCATAATCCGCGCTTGTTCCTCATTAGCGCTAGTGAGAGCCACCTAGAGCACACACCACTTGCATTAGGCTTCTCTTGGTCAAGCGAAAGTCTACGGCTTGTTACTCTTGGTGATCGGCATCATCTAGACGGCTTGGTGGCGTTGGGAGCTCGGTGATCACCGTGAAGATCTTGTTGGTGACCCGACTCAAGTTTGTAAGCGGTCTCGAGGGATCCACCGCGCCGGAGTGGCAAAGGATCATCTCGTAGTGAGCACTTGGTTCTTGCGAAGACCAAGGGGGAGCGATACCCTTGCGCGGGTGCTCCAACGAGGACTAGTGGAGAGTGCCGACTCTTCGATACCTCGGGAAAAATTGGAGGAGTCTTCTAAACTTTGCTTTACATTCCGCACTTAATTCAAGCTCTTTACTTTGTGTATTTGTTTAGCAAGTATTTGAAGCATTGTCTTAGCTTTGTTACATTTCTAGTATTATTTTCTTAGTGCTAGTTGTTGGGGTGAAGTTGGGCTCTTGTTTAGCTCTTGCTTAGGTTTTAATTAGTGTTGATTTTTAGAAAAGCCCAATTCACCCCCCCCTCTTGGGCATCGTGATCCTTTCAATTGGTATCAAAGCCTTGTTGCTCATAGATTAGCTTAACCGCTAGAGTTACGATGTCCGGTGGGGATGGACCTCCTCCCGTTTTTTGATGGTGACGATTTTCCTTATTGGAAAATTTGTATGGAAGCATACTTAGAGGCTATAGACATTGGTGTCTATAAAGCCGCCACACAAGGGTTCCCCGAACCTAGAGATCCCACAAATCTTGTAGGTGATGAGTTTAATTATGAGAAATGGAATGCTAAGGCCAAAAACACCCTTTTTAGAGGCCTTTGCAAAGATGTGTTCAATAGAGTAAGAAATCATAAAAATGCTCATGATTTGTGGATGGACATTTGTGCTCTACATGAAGGAACTAGAAGTGAACGTGAGGAAAGATATCACATAGCCATGCGAAAGTTAAATTCTTTTGAAATGCTTACGAATGAAAATGCAAATGCTATGTACTCACGACTTAATATTCTTGTAGAAGAAGTCAATGGATTGGGGCTTACTCAAATCTCACAACCGGATGTTGTGAGGAAGATTCTCAGTGTCCTCCCAATAGACAAATATGGACACATTGTCACTGTGCTACATCAAATGGATCTTTCAGTTACCACACCCACACAAATTTTGGGAAAGATCAATGCCCATGAAATGTACATGCACATCAACGACAAAGAAGAATCATCTTCCAAAAGAAAAGATTTGGCTCTCAAAGCAAATCATGAAAGAAAAGGAAAAGCAAAAATACAAGTTGAGGAAGAATCCTCAAGTGATGATGACCTTGATGCAAACATTGCCTTGATGGTAAGGAAGACCACCAAGATGTTGAAGAAGCTAAATAGAGAAGGCATCAAATTTGATTCAAGAAAGAAGAAGTTCTTTTCCAACAAAAGAAAGCCCATTTCTGAGATGGACTGCTACAACTGTGGTGAGCTTGGTCATCTTGCTCATCAATGCAACAAGCCCAAGAAGAACAAGTTCAAGGGCAAGAAAGAAGATGACAGCGATGATGAAAAGAAGGAAAAGAAATTCTTCAAGAAGAAGGATGGAAAGCAAAAGAGGTTTCACAAGAAGAAGAATGGAAAGGCATATATTGTTGGCGACTGGCTAACCGACATTGAATCATCAAGTGGGTCTTCTTCAAGTGAAGAAGAGAATGATGAAAAAGTTGCTGCCATCGCCGGGGACTTCTCTTCACCACCACCATCGCCATCATCCACTTCTCACCTATGCCTCATGGCTAGGGGTGAACGGAAGGTACAAAATGATATTAATATTGATGATGATAGTGATAGTGATAGTGATGAAGAATTTGCTTCACCTTCATATGATGAGTTAGCTGACTTACTTAAAGAATATACTCAAATCATTAGAAAGTCAAAAGCTAAATGTGATAGGTTGAAAAATGAAAATGAATCTTTAAATGCCAAGTATGACATAGTTATAAAGGCTAGTGATGAAATAAAAGAAGAAAATAAAACTATGTCATCAACTGTAAATGAGCTCACAAACTCCCTAAAAGATGCTAAGGAAAAATATGACAAATTAAATGAAGCTAATAGGGAGTTGCAAAATAGACTAGTAAAGATCAAGGAAGACTATACTCAAATTAAATTTGATCATGACAATCTTCTTGTTGAAAATGAACTTTTATCTTGCAAAACACATGAGGCTATTAACCCTGTTGTTAAGCTTGATGTAGCAACCTCATGTGATGATTTGATTCAAGAAGAGCAAACTAGTCTACATGCTGAATTGACTGAAAAAGTTGAAGTCCTGACTTTAGACAACCAAAAATTGAAGAATTACTTGACTGATGCAACTACTAGAGGAAAAGTTGCTATTGAGAACAATGATTTCAACAATGAGTTGGCAGTGGATAATCAAAGGCTTAAGAATGAGGTCAAGAAACTAAAAAGTGAAAATGAACATCTTGCAACAAGTGTGCAAAAGTTCAACAAGGGTCAATACCTCCAAAATGAGCTGCTTATGAACACTGTTATGAAAAATAACAAGAGTGGTATTGGATACAATGCTTTTGTGCAAAAGAAAGCCATCACTCAATACAAGCCAAAGCAGACTCACAAGCCTATCAAATGCTTTGAGTGTGGAAATGAAGGTCATTTTGCCCACAACTGCAAAGCTAAACCACCAACTCCCTTGCCTAAGCACTCAAGACCATTTGCTTTCAATGCTCACTATGTTTTAAGAAAGGTTGCAAATGGAAAGATTAAGGTTACATTCCTAGGTCCACCAAATAAAAGTAGACCTAGACAAATCTGGGTGGCAAAGTCCTTAATTGAGAGAGTCACTGGTCCTATGCAATATAGGGCCCTCAAAACTCAAGCTTGAATTGTCTGTGAATGTAGGTGAACTATAAGACCGGTGGGAGCCATTGGGTTATTGATAGTGGATGCACACAACATATGACAGGCAACCCACGGATGTTCACCTCACTGGATGAGAATGTTAATGGTCAAGATAAAATCACATTTGGAGACAACTCAAAAGGAAAAGTGCAAGGACTTGGCAAGGTGGCAATCTCAAATGACTTATCAATATCAAATGTTCTCTTAGTTGCACCCTTGAGCTTCAATTTATTATCAGTGGGACAACTCTGTGATCTTGGACTTCAATGCTTATTCACTCCATCAGAGGTTATTGTAACAAAAATGGATGATGAATCAATGGTATTCAAGGGATTTAGATACAACAACCTTTACTTAGTGGATTTCACTTCAGAAGATGCAGACTTAAGAACTTGCCTCTTCACCAAAGCTTCTCTTGGATGGCTTTGGCATAGGAGGCTTGCACATGTTGGAATGAGCACACTCAAGAAGGTATTGAAGAAAGATATGGTTAGAGGATTAAAGGATGTGGTGTTTGAAAAAGACAAGCCATGCAGTGCATGTCAAGCTGGAAAGCAAGTTGCTAATACACATCCCACTAAAGCTTTCATGTCAACATCAAGGCCACTGGAACTACTTCATATGGATTTATTTGGACCTACAAATTATGTCAGTGCCGGTGGCAACCTCTACTGTCTAGTGATTGTTGATGACTTCTTAAGATACACTTGGGTGTTCTTTCTCCATGACAAATCTGAAGTTGCATCTATATTCAAGAAGTTTGCCAAGAAAGCACAAAATGAATTTGATTGCAAGATTAAGAAGATTAGAAGTGACAATGGCAAAGAATTTGACAACACCAACATTCATGAGTACTGTGATGAAATTGGGATCAAGCATGAAGTATCTGCCACATATACACCTCAACAAAATGGAGTTGTTGAAAGGAAAAACAGGACCTTGATCACCCTTGCAAGAACAATGATTGATGAGTATAACACACCGGAGAGGTTTTGGGCCGAAGCTGTCAACACTGCTTGTTATGCATCAAACAGGCTATTTCCTCACCGGCTACTTGCGAAGACTCCTTATGAACTGCTAAATGGGAAAAAGCCAGACGTCTCTTTCTTCCGGGTATTTGGGTGCAAATGCTACATCTACAAGAAACGCCATCACCTAGGGAAGTTTCAAAGACGTTGTGATATTGGTTTTCTTTTGGGTTATTCATTAAAGTCCAAAGCATATCGAGTATTCAACCATGCCACTGGCATGGTAGAAGAAACACATGATGTGGAATTTGATGAGACTAATGGCTCCCAAGGAGCACTTGAAAATCTTGATGATGTAGGTGATGAGCCACTTAGGGAAGCAATGAAGAACATGCCTATTGGAGCTATCAAACCAAAAGAAGATGAAGAAGAGGTGCAAATCATTGACAGGCCTTCTTCATCAAATGTACCACAAGATGATGAAAAAGATGAGAGGCATGCAAATGAAGATACATTTGTCTCTCATGAACAAGCAAGGGTACAAGCCGAAGATGTTGATGCTCCAGGATCTTCCTCCCAAGTGGTTGACAGGAGGAACTCATCACTACTTCAAGCTCATCCTCAAAACCAAATCATCGGGAGTCCTTCACAAGGGGTTATTACTCGATCACATAGACATGATAATTTTATTGAACATCACTCTTTTGTTTCTTGTGTTGAGCCTACTTGTATAGATGAGGCGCTACAGGATCCGGACTGGGTGAATGCCATGCATGAAGAACTTAACAACTTCACCCGTAACGAAGTTTGGACCCTGGAGAAGCCCCCACAAGATGCAAGAATCATTGGAACAAAGTGGGTGTTCAGAAACAAACAAGATGATCAAGGTGTGATTGTAAGAAACAAGGCAAGACTTGTCGCAAAGGGATTCTCTCAAGTTGAAGGCTTAGATTTTGGAGAGACCTTTGCACCGGTTGCTCGACTGGAAGCCATCCGTATCCTACTTGCATATGCATCATGCTATGATATAAAACTTTATCAAATGGATGTAAAAAGTGCATTTTTAAATGGCTTCATAAATGAACTTGTATATGTTAAGCAACCGCCTGGATTTGAAGACCCTAGATATCCTAACCATGCTTACAGGTTGTCCAAGGCGCTTTATGGGCTAAAGCAAGCTCCAAGGGCTTGGTATGAGCGTCTTCGCGACTTCCTCATCGAAAAGGGCTTCAAATCGGGACCGTCGACACAACTCTCTTCACAAAGAAACATAACGGTGATATTTTCATTTGTCAAGTATATGTTGATGATATAATCTTTGGCTCGACAAATGACTATCATTGCAAGGAATTTGGTGAGTTGATGTCGAAGGAGTTTGAGATGTCAATGATTGGTGAGCTAACATACTTCCTCGGCTTTCAAGTCAAGCAAATGAAAGATGGTAACTTTCTCTCACAAGAGAAGTATACCAAAGACTTGTTGAAAAGGTTCAACATGGAGAAGTGCAAACCAATCAAGACCCCCATGCCTACAAATGGACATCTCGACTTAGATGAGGGAGGTAACCCGGTTAATCAAACTCTCTACCGTTCTATGATTGGTAGTTTATTATACCTTACCGCATCTAGGCCCGATATTATGTTTAGTGTCTGCATGTGTGCTAGATTTCAATCTAATCCTAAGAAAGCTCATCTTCGCGCTGTTAAGAGAATTCTTAGGTATCTCAGGCACACCACAAGCGTTGGTCTGTGGTATCCCAAAGGAGCTACTTTTGATTTAATTGGCTATTCCGATTCGGATTATGCCGGTTGCAAAATTGATAGGAAAAGTACTTCTGGGGGATGCCATCTGCTTGGTAGATCACTAGTTTCATGGACATCCAAAAAGCAAAATAGTGTTGCCTTGTCAACTGCCGAAGCGGAATACATTGCCGCAGGTGCTTGTTGCACACAGATTTTATATATGAAACAAACTCTTCTAGACTATGGTGTAGTTCTAGAAAAGGTACCTTTGTTGTGTGATAATGAGAGTGCTGTTAAAATTGCTAATAATCCTGTACAACACTCTCGCACCAAGCACACTGATATCCGTCATCACTTCCTTAGAGATCATGTTGCTAAAGGAGATATCATCTTAGAAGGAGTGAGGTCGGAAGATCAATTAGCGGATATTTTCACTAAGCCACTTGATAAGACCCGTTTTTGCATGTTGAGGAATGAATTAAATATTCTTGATCTCAGAAACTTTATGTGAAATGTCAAATGGTGTTGTCACTTGCATTGCATGTTTAAATTCCTTGTATTGCATCTAGGACTTGTCTAACCTAGTTGAGATAACCGCCAACAAAGCGAGTGAAAAAGCTTAACTCGGGTCAAACCTGACAAGTCTTAGTTTTAAGCTTTTAGCACTTAAATTCTTACGTTTTATGCAATTATTGGTTCTTGAAAAATGCATGAGGTACTGCACTTAGGGGGAGTATTCAAAACTCAAATCACTCATGAAAACCCCTAGTGCAAACCAAAATGCAAATTTCACCATTTGCCTATTTTCTCTAAAAATTATCTAGCCTATGGCGAAATATTTTGAAAAGTATATGAGGGTGCCAATACCTGTCCCAACAAGTGTTATTTTGTGTGATTATAAGTTGGGATTTGGTTTGGTTGGGAGTTAGATAGAAAAATTCAAAATTTTCTAAACTCTCCTCTGTCTGGGCTCACCGGACAGTCCGGTGTGCACCGGACACTGCACTGTGCAATGTCCGGTGCACCGGCAGCCGCGCGCTAAAATTCATTTTCCCTGTGCGCTGTCCGGTGGTTCACCGGACAGCTACTGTGCGCTGTCCGGTGTGCACCGGACAGGCACTGTAGACTGTCCGGTGCGCCCATGTCGCGTTTTAAAAAAAGGCCTCCAGCCCGCAGAGCCGAGCCAGAGGCTCACTCTTTTCCCCAGCGCCCGCAGCTCTCTGTCCAGTGGCGATTTCCCCCCCCCCCCCCCCCCCCCCCCCCCCGCCGGCGATCTCCACCGGTGGCCACCGTCTTCGACTGTGCTCCGGCGACACCGAGCCCCTCTCCTTCCCTCCCTCGGTGAGCAGAACATCCCCCTCTGTTCTTCTCCCTCTCAGTTCCCTGAAGTTGAGTTTGCACCTTTTCCACCCCTTTGCAAATTCTTCAAATTCCTGTGAAATCAAATGAATCCAATTGGTGGAATGAGTTCAAGTGTCTCTATTGTGTATCCCTGCAAGCTTTTAGCTCCTTCGGGAGGGTATTCCCACCTCAAATGGTCGTTTCACCAAAACCCTAGCTCCCCGCACGCCACATGCTCGGTGAAATGCCCAAACCAGCCAAAAATGCTCCAATTGAACCCAAATTTTTCAGGCACCTTCACAACACTTCTAGTAACCTTCTTGCCAAATTTCACACCAATCCGAGATCCCAGGCTTAAATTTCACCAAAATTCCCGTTTTGAGCGATCGTTTCCGAGCCGTGTGCCCAAATTCCTTTTTCTTCGCCTAAATTCAAACCAAGCACACACTTCACTCATATTCACCTATATAAACCTATTCGTGAAGTCTCGGCTCAATTCCATATCATTTCGTGCCTCATTTCGAATTCCAAACCCCCTATGTCACTATTTATCTGTCAAACGTCGTTTTCACGTCTTTTGACTTCTTGAACGTCCCGTCTAGTGCCATATCTCTCTGTGTATGTATTTATTCACATTTCATATGTTTATGACTATGTGACTAATACATGCTCACCTCTTCTTGAAAGGGAAATGTGCCTTTGGGCCATTTCTAAGTATTTTGGTGATTGAGTGCAAACACAAGTGCTTAAATGTGAAAATATGCCCAAGGATGATCAAAGTGCAAATCACAAGTTAAGGTATGTTTCTAAGCCTTAGTACATTGGTTTTGTGTACTAATATATTTGTCTAAGTGTTAGAAACAGATAGAAGAAGAGAAGAGAAGACTTGGCTGTGTACAGCCAAGGGGCTGCTTCGGTCTGGGGCACCGGACTGTCCGGTGGTGCACCGGACAGTGTCCGGTGGTGCACCGGACAGTGTCCGGTGCGCCAGGCTGCCTCGGCCGAAGAGGCCGCTCTCGGGTTTTTCTCCGGCGACTTCGGCTAAAATTCACCGGACTGTCCGGTGTGCACCGGACTGTCCGGTGAGCCAACGGTCGGCCGGGCCAACGGTCGGCCGCGCGATCGGCGCGCGACACGTGGCCGAGCCAACGGTCGGAAGGAAGCACCGGACTGTCCGGTGTGCACCGGACTGTCCGGTGCGCCAGATCTGCAACGGTCGGCAACGGTCGGCTTCGCCATTTAAGGAAACAAATCGGGCACCGGACAGTGTCCGGTGTGCACCGGACTGTCCGGTGCGCCACGAGACAGAAGGCAAAGATGGCTTTCCAGATTTGTTCCCAACGGCTCCTAGCTGCCTTGGGGCTATAAAAGGGACCCCTAGGCGCATGGAGGAGAATACCAAGCATTCCTACAACTCTTCTAAGCACCAAGACATCAATCTCACGCATTCGTTTCATTGTGATAGCATATAGAGCTCTTGTGGAGTTGTGAACTCTTTGTGTTGCGTTGCGAGCTCTTGTTGCGACTTGTGTGCGTGTTGTTGCTCTGATTTTCGAGTCTTGTGTGCGTTGCTCATTCCCACCTTACTCCGTATTTCTTTGTGAACTCAATTGTAAGGGCGAGAGACTCCAAGTTGTGGAGATTCCTCGCAAACGGGAAAAGATCAAAGGAAAGAAAAACACCGTGGTATTCAAGTTGATCATTGGATCACTTGAGAGGAGTTGAGTGCAACTCTCGTCCGTTGGGACGCCACAACGTGGAGTAGGCAAGTTTTGTACTTGGCCGAACCACGGGATAACCACCGTGTCAACTCTGTGATTGCTTTCTTGTGGTTATCTTGTTTTGAGTTCTCTCTAGCCACTTGGTCATACTTGTGCTAACCCTTAACAAGTTTTTGTGGCTTAAGTTTTGAACTTTTACAGGATCACCTATTCACCCCCCCCCCTCTAGGTGCTCTCAATTGGTATCGGAGCCGTTCTCTTCAAGAAAGGGACTAACCGCCCGAAGAGATGGATCCTAAGGGGAAGGGAATTGTGATCAACGACAAGGAGAAGGAGTCCTTCGTCAACGAGCCAAGGGATGACAAGTCCAATGACTCGGGCTCGGGCCACAAGCGAAGAGATGGGAAGAAGAAGAAGACAAGACGCATCAAGGAGATCGTCTACTACGACAGCGATGAGTCCTCTTCTTCCCAAAAGGACGACGACCACGACAGACAAAGGAAACCGGTTAATTCTAACTTTTCTTTTGACTACTCTCGTATTCCGCAAAGTTCAAATTCACATTTGCTTTCTATTCCACTCGGCAAGCCCCCACACTTTGATGGGGAGGACTACGGATTTTGGAGCCACAAAATGCGTAGTCACCTATTCTCTCTCCATCCTAGCATATGGGAGATTGTAGATAGTGGAATGCACTTTAATAGTTCGGATAGTCCTATATTTATTAATGAGCAAATCCATAAGAATGCACAAGCTACTACTGTTCTTCTAGCCTCATTGTGCAGGGATGAATATAATAAAGTGAGTGGCTTGGATAACGCCAAGCAAATCTGGGATACCCTCAAGATCTCTCATGAGGGAAATGACGCTACCTTGCTCACCAAAATGGAGTTGGTGGAGGGCGAGCTTGGACGGTTCGCGATGATAAGGGGCGAGGAGCCAACTCAGACATACAACCGGCTCAAGACCCTTATCAACAAAATAAGGAGCTACGGAAGCACGCGATGGACGGACCACGACGTCGTCCGACTAATGCTCAGGTCCTTTACCGTTCTTGATCCTCATTTGGTGAATAATATTCGTGAGAATCCCAGGTACACCAAAATGTCGCCCGAAGAAGTCCTAGGAAAATTCGTCAGCGGGCGAATGATGATCAAGGAGGCAAGGTATGTGGACGACGCCTTGAATGGACCGATCAACGAGCCGCAACCTTTTGCTCTCAAAGCCACAGGGAACAAGGAGGCGCTACCCAGCAAGGTGGCGCAAATTGAGGCGGCCGGTCTTAATGAAGAAGACATGGCCCTCATTATCAAGAGATTCAAGACGGTGCTAAAGGGTCGCAATGGACAGCCGAGCAAGACTAAGACCAAGGGGAAGCGATCATGCTTCAAATGCGGTAAGCTTGGTCATTTTATTGCTAACTGTCCCGATAATGATAGTGACCAGGAAAAGGGAAACAAGAGGGAAAAGAAGAAGCATTACAAGAAGGCAAAGGGCGAGGCGCATCTAGGCAAGGAGTGGGACTCGGATTGCTCCTCGTCCGACTCCGACAATGAAGGACTCGCCGCCACCGCCTTCAACAAATCAACCCTCTTCCCCAACGAGCGTCACACATGCCTTATGGCAAGGGAGAAGAAGGTATGTACTCGCAACTCTACCTATGCTTCTTCAAGTGAGGACGAATCTAGTGATGAGGATGAAGTAGATTATTCATGTTTGTTCAAGGGCTTAGATAGATCTAAGATAGACAAAATTAATGAATTAATTGATGCCTTGAATGAAAAGAATATACTTTTAGAAAAGCAAGAGGATTTGTTGTATGAAGAGCATGATAAATTTGTTGAGGCACAAAAATCCTATACTTTAGAAGTTAAAAGAAATGAAATGCTTTCTTTTGAACTATCTACTTGTCATGAAACCATTTCTACTTTTAAAGGTGTCAACAATGATTTAAATGCTAAATTAGAAGTAGCAAATAAATCCAATTCTTGTGTAGAACATGTTGAAATTTGTACTAGGTGTAAAGATTTTGACATTGATGCTTGTAGTGAACACCTAGTTTCAATTTCCAAGCTTAATGATGAACTGGCTAGTCTTAATGCTCAACTTAAGACTAGCAAGAATGATTTTGATAAGCTAAAATTTGCAAGGGATGCCTACACAATTGGCAGACACCCCTCAATTAAGGATGGACTTGGCTTCAAGAGAGAAGCTAAGAACTTAACAAGCCATAAGGCTCCCAGTCTCGCCAAGGAGAAAGGGAAGGCCCCTATGGCTAGTAATGTGCAAAAGAACCATGCTTTTATGTACTATGATAGGAGATATTCTAGAAATGCTTTTAGAGGTCATGATGTGTTTGATTCACATGCTTATGACTCTTATGCTATGACTGCTTCTAGTTCTCATGTTATGCATGGTAGAAATATGTCTAGGAGAAATGCTATTCATCATGTGCCTAGAAAGAATGTTATTCATGCTCCTAGGAAAGTAGTGAATGAACCTTCTACAATTTATTGTGCTTTGAATACTTCATTTGCAATTTGTAGAAAGGATAGAAAAGTAATTGCTAGGAAGTTAGGGGCAAAATGCAAAGGTGATAAAACTTGCATTTGGGTCCCTAAGGAAATTGTGACTAACCTTGTAGGACCCAACAAGAGTTGGGTACCTAAGTCCCAAGCCTAAATTTGCCTTGCAGGTTTATGCATCCGGGGGTTCAAGCTGGATTATCGACAGCGGATGCACAAACCATATGACGGGGGAGAAGAAGATGTTCACCTCCTACGTCAAGAATAAAGATTCCCAAGATTCAATTATATTCGGTGATGGGAATCAAGGCAAGGTAAAAGGTTTAGGTAAAATTGCAATTTCTAATGAGCACTCCATATCTAATGTGTTTTTAGTTGAGTCTCTTGGATATAATCTGCTATCTGTGAGTCAATTATGTCATATGGGGTATAATTGTCTATTTACAAATGTAGATGTGTCTGTCTTTAGAAGAAGTGATGGTTCACTAGCTTTTAAGGGTGTATTAGACGGCAAACTTTATTTAGTTGATTTTGCAAAAGAAGAGGCCGGTCTAGATGCATGCTTAATAGCTAAGACTAGCATGGGCTGGCTGTGGCATCGCCGCTTAGCACATGTGGGGATGAAGAACCTTCAAAAGCTTCTAAAGGGAGAACACGTGATAGGTTTGACTAACGTGCATTTCGAAAAAGATAGACCTTGTGCAGCTTGTCAAGCAGGTAAACAAGTGGGAGGAGCGCATCACGGCAAGAACGTGATGACCACTTCAAGACCCCTGGAGCTGCTGCATATGGACCTCTTCGGACCCGTCGCCTATCTAAGCATAGGAGGGAGTAAGTATGGTCTAGTTATTGTTGATGACTTTTCCCGCTTCACTTGGGTGTTCTTTTTGCAGGAAAAGTCCGAAACCCAAAGAACCTTCAAGTGGAGGAGTTCCTTGAAGAAGAAGGGATCAAGCACGAGTTCTCCGCTCCCTACACACCACAGCAAAATGGTGTGGTAGAGAGGAAGAACAGGACGCTCATCGATATGGCGAGGACGATGCTAGGAGAGTTCAAGACCCCCGAGCATTTTTGGTCGGAAGCCGTGAACACGGCTTGCCACGCCATCAACAGGGTCTACCTTCATCGCCTCCTCAAGAAGACGTCGTATGAGCTTCTAACCGGTAACAAACCCAATGTATCGTACTTTCGTGTATTTGGGAGTAAATGCTACATTCTAGTGAAGAAGGGTAGAAATTCTAAGTTTGCTCCCAAAGCTGTAGAAGGGTTTTTATTAGGTTATGACTCAAATACAAAGGCGTATAGAGTCTTCAACAAATCATCGGGTTTGGTTGAAGTCTCTAGAGACGTTGTATTTGATGAGACTAATGGCTCTCCAAGAGAGCAAGTTGTTGATTATGATGATGTAGATGAAGAAGATGTTCCGACGGCCGCTATACGGACCATGGCGATTGGAGAAGTACGGCCACAGGAACAAGATGAACGAAATCAACCTTCTTCCTCAACTATGGTGCATCCCCCAACCGAAGATGACGAACAGGTACCTCAAGTGGAGGCGCTCGATCAAGGGGGAGCACAAGATAATCATGTGATGGAGGAAGAAGTGCAACCGGCACCTCCAACCCAAGTTCGAGCGATGATTCAAAGGGATCATCCCGTCGACCAAATTCTGGGTGACATTAGCAAGGGAGTAACTACTCGATCTCGATTAGTTAATTTTTGTGAGCATTACTCTTTTGTCTCTTCTATTGAGCCTTTCAGGGTAGAGGAGGCCTTGCTAGATCCGGACTGGGTGTTGGCCATGCAAGAGGATCTAAACAACTTCAAGCGCAATGAAGTTTGGACACTGGTGCCTCGTCCGAAGCAAAATGTTGTGGGAACCAAGTGGGTGTTCCGCAACAAACAGGACGAGCACGGGGTGGTGACGAGGAACAAGGCTCGACTTGTGGCAAAAGGTTATGCCCAAGTCGCAGGTTTAGACTTTGAGGAGACCTTTGCTCCTGTGGCTAGGCTAGAGTCCATTCGTATTTTGCTAGCATATGCTGCTCACCATTCTTTCAGGTTGTACCAAATGGATGTGAAGAGCGCTTTCCTCAACGGGCCAATCAAGGAGGAGGTGTACGTGGAGCAACCCCCTGGCTTCGAGGATGAACGGTACCCCGACCACGTGTGTAAGCTCTCTAAGGCGCTCTATGGACTTAAGCAAGCCCCAAGAGCATGGTATGAATGCCTTAGAGACTTTTTACTTGCTAATGCTTTCAAGGTTGGGAAGGCCGATCCAACTCTTTTTACAAAGACATGTGATGGTGATTTGTTTGTGTGCCAAATTTATGTCGATGACATAATATTTGGTTCTACTAACCAAAAGTCTTGTGAAGAGTTTAGCAGGGTGATGACGCAGAAATTCGAGATGTCGATGATGGGCGAGTTGAACTACTTCCTTGGGTTCCAAGTGAAGCAACTCAAGGAAGGCACCTTCATCTCCCAAACGAAGTACACGCAAGATCTGCTAAAGCGGTTTGGGATGAAGGACGCCAAGCCCGCAAAGACGCCAATGGGGACCGACGGACACACCGACCTCAACAAAGGAGGTAAGTCCGTTGATCAAAAAGCATACCGGTCAATGATAGGTTCTTTGCTTTACTTATGTGCTAGTAGACCGGATATTATGCTTAGCGTGTGCATGTGTGCTAGATTTCAATCCGATCCTAAGGAGTGTCACTTAGTGGCGGTGAAGCGAATTCTTAGATATTTGGTTGCTACGCCTTGCTTCGGGCTCTGGTATCCAAAAGGGTCTACCTTTGACTTAGTTGGATACTCAGACTCCGACTATGCTGGATGTAAGGTCGATAGGAAGAGTACATCGGGGACGTGCCAATTCTTAGGAAGGTCCCTGGTGTCATGGAACTCTAAGAAACAAACATCCGTTGCCCTATCCACCGCTGAGGCCGAGTACGTTGCCGCAGGTCAGTGTTGCGCGCAACTACTTTGGATGAGGCAAACTCTCCGGGACTTTGGCTACAATCTGAGCAAAGTCCCACTCCTATGTGACAATGAGAGTGCTATCCGCATGGCGGAGAATCCTGTTGAGCACAGCCGCACAAAGCACATAGACATCCGGCATCACTTTTTGAGAGACCACCAGCAAAAGGGAGATATCGAAGTGTTTCATGTTAGCACCGAGAACCAGCTAGCCGATATCTTCACTAAGCCTCTAGATGAGAAGACCTTTTGCAGGCTGCGTAGTGAGCTAAATGTCTTAGATTCGCGGAACCTGGATTGAATTGTAGCATATATGTACTTATGCTTTTGATCATGTTCCTTTTTGCATTTTGTGCTTATTATGGTGCTCAAGTTGTACAAACACTCCCTGGACCTCACAAGTCCGTTGCAAAGTGATGCACATGTTTAGGGGGAGATGTGTTACAACTTGACCCTTTGAGACTAACCATTTGCTTGAGTTTGCTTGATTGAGTCTCGAAGGAGGATTGAAAGGGAAAAAGTGGACTTGGACCATGAAAGACTTCCACTGCACTCCGATGAGAGGGTAACTAATTCCAAGTTCATCTCATGACATCTTATTGCCATTTGCTCTTAATTGAAGACTTTGGTGAGGCAATGGGGTTAAAAAGGCCAAGATTAATCCCGTTTTGGTGCTTGATGCCAAAGGGGGAGAAAATAAAGGCCAAAGCGATAAATGGATCAGCTACCACTTGAGAGATTTTGAAAATAGTAGAATAGAGTTTTTGTTGTGTCAAAAGCTTTTATTGTCTCTCTTGTCAAAAGTTGGCTTCTTGTGGGGAGAAGTATTGATTATGGGAAATAGGGGGAGTTTTTGAAATCTTTGATCAATCTCTTTTGGAATGACTCTCTTTATACTTCAACATGTGTGTTTGACTTAGAGATAGAGATTTGAGTTTGATTTGCAAAAACAAACCAAGTGGTGGCAAAGGATGATCCATATATGCCAAAATTGAATAAAACCAATTTGAGTTTTTATTTAAAGTGATTTTGCACTTGTTCTAGTTGCTTTATATTGTGTTGGCATAAATCACCAAAAGGGGGAGATTGAAAGGGAAATGTGCCTTTGGGCCATTTCTAAGTATTTTGGTGATTGAGTGCAAACACAAGTGCTTAAATGTGAAAATATGCCCAAGGATGATCAAAGTGCAAATCACAAGTTAAGGTATGTTTCTAAGCCTTAGTACATTGGTTTTGTGTACTAATATATTTGTCTAAGTGTTAGAAACAGATAGAAGAAGAGAAGAGAAGACTTGGCTGTGTACAGCCAAGGGGCTGCTTCGGTCTGGGGCACCGGACTGTCCGGTGGTGCACCGGACAGTGTCCGGTGGTGCACCGGACAGTGTCCGGTGCGCCAGGCTGCCTCGGCCGAAGAGGCCGCTCTCGGGTTTTTCTCCGGCGACTTCGGCTAAAATTCACCGGACTGTCCGGTGTGCACCGGACTGTCCGGTGAGCCAACGGTCGGCCGGGCCAACGGTCGGCCGCGCGATCGGCGCGCGACACGTGGCCGAGCCAACGGTCGGAAGGAAGCACCGGACTGTCCGGTGTGCACCGGACTGTCCGGTGCGCCAGATCTGCAACGGTCGGCAACGGTCGGCTTCGCCATTTAAGGAAACAAATCGGGCACCGGACAGTGTCCGGTGTGCACCGGACTGTCCGGTGCGCCACGAGACAGAAGGCAAAGATGGCTTTCCAGATTTGTTCCCAACGGCTCCTAGCTGCCTTGGGGCTATAAAAGGGACCCCTAGGCGCATGGAGGAGAATACCAAGCATTCCTACAACTCTTCTAAGCACCAAGACATCAATCTCACGCATTCGTTTCATTGTGATAGCATATAGAGCTCTTGTGGAGTTGTGAACTCTTTGTGTTGCGTTGCGAGCTCTTGTTGCGACTTGTGTGCGTGTTGTTGCTCTGATTTTCGAGTCTTGTGTGCGTTGCTCATTCCCACCTTACTCCGTATTTCTTTGTGAACTCAATTGTAAGGGCGAGAGACTCCAAGTTGTGGAGATTCCTCGCAAACGGGAAAAGATCAAAGGAAAGAAAAACACCGTGGTATTCAAGTTGATCATTGGATCACTTGAGAGGAGTTGAGTGCAACTCTCGTCCGTTGGGACGCCACAACGTGGAGTAGGCAAGTTTTGTACTTGGCCGAACCACGGGATAACCACCGTGTCAACTCTGTGATTGCTTTCTTGTGGTTATCTTGTTTTGAGTTCTCTCTAGCCACTTGGTCATACTTGTGCTAACCCTTAACAAGTTTTTGTGGCTTAAGTTTTGAACTTTTACAGGATCACCTATTCACCCCCCACCCCCTCTAGGTGCTCTCACTTCTGTCATTTCAGTGACCTTGTTTGACCGTGTGCCGTCTCCCGTTCCGCCTGGATCGTCACCTCTCGTGTGAGCTTTCCAGGTAGTCATCTCATTCTTTGCTAAATCTATCGGTCACTTTTGCTCTATGCTTAGTCACTCTCTCTAATATGCAGACATCAGATCAGGATGCCGCACACGAAGAATGCGTCGGCGTCAGGGGGTGGCGATGATGAGGACCCTCGTCGCCCATTCAGGCAGGTCAAGGGCAAGACTGTGTATTTGGAGCAGCAAGAAGGCCGCAAGAAGCGGCGTACGGACAGAGAGGCCCGTGCAGCGGCAGCAGCTGCAGCAGCCGCTGCGCAGGCTGCACTTGGAGATCAGCCGCAGATTCCATCCGATCAGATTGCATTCCGTGCTCGTCGTCTCACCTCCCGGTCTCGCTCCTCCTCTCACACCTCCGCTTCCACTCCGCCACCCACTCTGTCTGCTCCCGTCACTCCTATTGCTCCATCCACCTCCACAGCCATACCCACTACCTCCTCTACGCCAGCTTCCACTGCTTCCCCTGCTCCCGCTCCCGCTTCAGCTCCTCCTGTCCCTCCACCTCGCTTCCGGGAGCGTGATGAGACTGAGGTCCGTCCTCTGGTTTCGGATCCTCGTCTGTTTGATCTTCAGCGTGCTACTGCAGCACGGGTACGTCGGTTCAGGTACGTACTCGTGGAGTCTTGGCTACCTGCTCAGAGAGACCCAGCAGCAGGTGTTCTTTTCAGCACACGGATTCAGGAGTCATTCTTCAGAGCTCAGATGTCTGCTCAGATAGCGCTGCGAGTGCACCGCCTCTTGGATCTTCCAGCTTTTCTGCTTGCAGCCGGTGCTGAGTCTGAGGCGCATCTCACCTATCTGCCTGGCCTCCTGACCCTTCTGACTCTCAGCGGCAGATATGTTGAGGAGTGGGTCCGCGTCTTCTACGCCTCCGTTTGGATTGACCCGGATCATCACTGGATGAGGTTCCGCTTTGAGCGAGAGGATGTCACGATCACTGCCAGTCAGATCCGATAGCTCTTTGGATTCCCAGAATCGACGACTCGCCTTCACAGTCTCTGCTACAGCTCTTCTGACCCTCCGCGTCGCCCTCACGGCGGTGTGGCTCCAGGGACAGCTCACGTCGCGGCTCTGTTCCGCCCGCCTTTCACAGATGGGTCGCGACGTTCTCCAGCAGACTTTACTACAGCAGCGAAGTACTTATATGAGCTCATCAGACGGACACTCCTGCCGAGGATGGGATACAGGGAGGCTACCACTCATATTCAGCTTTGGCTCCTTGGTGCCCTGGTATCCCACTCTGAGTTTGATGTTGTGGACTTTCTGATCTGTGAGATCGAGGACACCGTTCTGGATGGGATTCATGCTCGTCGGCAGCTACCTTATGCTCACTACTTGTGCCACATCTTTGCGCAGCTGATTCAGCCACCTCGATTTCAGAGCACTCTTGAGGCCTCACGCCTTGTATTTGGATCTTACCGTCCTGCTCCTGAGATTCCTGTGCCAGCTACTGCTTCTGTGTTTGACTCTCAGGCCGAGGATGCAGCTCTTCGACAGTTTGACACTCAGGGTACAACAGCTGATGATGATGATGATGATGATTTTGGGGTTCCTCCTCTGCCTCCACGCTCACATGATCATGAGGCTGGGAGTTCTAGTGCTGCCCCTCCTCATCCTCAGGCTATGGACCCTGCTCTTGCTTCGATTCTCCAGACTCTCACCCAGCAGCAGGCTCACCTGGCAGCCGAGCAGGCCCGTTTATCCGACAGGATGCTCTCGATGTTTCAGAACATGCAGGACAGGCAGGATGCGCTTCAGCAGCAGCTACTTCAGGATCGGGCTGAGAGTAGGGCATTCATGGCTCTCATGCTACAGCAGTCTGGTGTCTCAGTACCTCCGGTTCAGTCTGCTCCACCTCCTCCGCTTCACGCTCCAGTGGTGCCATCGATTTTGTCAGGACCCCCTGTTGGTACCTCTCCGCTCCGGCCGGTCACTTTGGCGTTCACCTCTCCGGTTCTCAGCTATGTCTGTTCGCAGCCGCCAGTGCCACCAGCATCTGCTGTTACCACTACCGTTGTGGCAGTATCTGTGACCGCTTCTGTTCCGGTAGCTCCTGTAGCGCGGCCTCTGTCCGAGTCAGTACCAGCTCCAGCTTCTACCGCAGATCCTGGATCCGAGACTGACTCTGACCCTCCATCGGCGTTCGCTCTGCTACCTCGACCTCGACCGGATGCGCCCCCGCCGCCTCCTCCTGCTTCAGGCGTTTAGGTTCAGGTCCCTTTTGGTGTTTGACGCCAAAGGGGGAGAGATATGAGTTGTGAGAGCTAGGGGGAGTTAGAGAGTTAGTAGAGAGTCAGAGTCATTTTGATGTAATATATGTGTCTGCTACTCTCTGTACTAGCTTGATGTGTTTTTGGCTCACAAACTCGTCATATACTCTCGTTGCGTATGATTGACTGTGTGTATTATGTTTTCACCTTATATCATATCACCAGTCTTCTAGCTCTTGTTTCATTAATTTACCTTCTCTTTTATATAAACAAGAATCTTATGATGTGTATGCGCTCACTCTTATTATTATGGTACACATTCTTTCTGTCAAAGATTACTGAGTATAACTAACCATTCTTTCTATTGACAGAATCTTCAAAACAAACTACTCTCTCAAAACTTGTAGGGTTGTCATCAATCACCAAAAAGGGGGAGATTGAAAGCATCTAGGCTCCTGGTTGGTTTTAGTGATTAATGACAACGTAATATTATATGTGACTAACGTGTGTTTTGCAGAGACAAATGGTAAGTTAGGTCGCATGACAGGTAGAAGTACTACAACGGTGAAAACAATCCCGGAAATAAGAACTCGAAGCGACAGCTAAAACGACGGAACAAAAGGTGAAGGTCTACGGAGTCCGAGTGTCAAGGAGATGTGGACACTCGCGATTTAGTTAGGTCTTTTATTCTCTTTTAGCCGTACTATAAAGAGGGGTTGTCGATGAGTAGTTTGACCAAGAGAGTTCTAGTGTAGTGTTGGTGCCAATCACACTCATATACAGTGCTAGGTGTCACTCTAGAACTCACACACAAGTTAGAGCGAAAACTGATTTGAAAATCAGCTGAAAAACAAGACTTAGTGTTTCTGGCTTAGGGGCACCGGACTGTCCGGTGTGCACCGGACTGTCCGGTGCACCCTCTGCCAGGTGGGGCCAGGCTGGTCCACGGCAGTGCCTTCCCTTCGCAGAAACCCGAGAGCGCAGTGTTCAGAGTTGAATTTTAGTGGCACACCGGACACCTCACCGGACTGTCCGGTGTGCACCGGACAGTGGACTATTCACTGTCCGGTGCGCCATGAGTCCAACGGCTCTCTGTCAGAACTAGTCGTTGGAAGTGACCGTTGGCGCACCGGTGGCGCACCGGACTGTCCGGTGCGCCATCGCGCAGTAACTTGCCTGTAACGGCTAGTTGGTGGGTGAGGGCTATTTATACCACCTCCACCCACCATATTCAATGTCTTGCACTCCACATCTATTCCAGCACATTGCTAGAGCATTGCAAGCACCAAGAGCCTAGTGAGGAGATTAGAGAATCATAATCCGCGCTTGTTCCTCATTAGCGCTAGTGAGAGCCACCTAGAGCACACACCACTTGCATTAGGCTTCTCTTGGTCAAGCGAAAGTCTACGGCTTGTTACTCTTGGTGATCGGCATCACCTAGACGGCTTGGTGGCGTTGGGAGCTCGGTGATCACCGTGAAGATCTTGTTGGTGACCCGACTCAAGTTTGTAAACGGTCTCGAGGGATCCACCGCGCCGGAGTGGCAAAGGATCATCTCGTAGTGAGCACTTGGTTCTTGCGAGGACCAAGGGGGAGCGATACCCTTGCGCGGGTGCTCCAACGAGGACTAGTGGAGAGTGCCGACTCTTCGATACCTCGGGAAAAATTGGAGGAGTCTTCTAAACTTTGCTTTACATTCCGCACTTAATTCAAGCTCTTTACTTTGTGTATTTGTTTAGCAAGTATTTGAAGCATTGTCTTAGCTTTGTTACATTTCTAGTATTATTTTCTTAGTGCTAGTTGTTGGGGTGAAGTTGGGCTCTTGTTTAGCTCTTGCTTAGGTTTTAATTAGTGTTGATTTTTAGAAAAGCCCAATTCACCCCCCCCCTCTTGGGCATCGTGATCCTTTCACATAGCCTGGGGTTCGGCACACCCTGTCGTGTAATGCCCTACGAGAGGTCTGCACACTCAAGCCTAGTTCGATACGCCATAAGTGATCCACAAGTTGAGAGGCACCCGGGCCATTAATGCGCCGCAATTCGAGGGCTCGTAGAACATGAACGATATGCGGCCCGACGGGTCCGTAGGTCATGAGTGGGAGGCGGACTGACGCCCGCGTTGTGGCTCGGTGCCAGGCGCAGTTAATGCGGCCAGTTATTTATGGCGGGTCAGTCCGGGGTCGAGCGTGGGATCCACTCGAGTGGTTCTCTTCCGACACGTCCGACCCCCCTTGTCAGGTTCCGCCACGCCCGACCTTAGGCTCGGTGCCGTGGAGTTCGACTAGGGGCGGGTCCTTTCAGGGTTGACGTATTTGCCTCTTCCAACTGACTAATGGACCCCAACAATCAGGGGCTCTTTTCTCTGTGCGCTCACTGACTGGTGGGTTCCAGGGTCCGGGGGTCATTCCCCCCACCGTAATATATAAATTGTGCCAAGAGTAATTATAATCATGATTAGTGTTGTTTATGGATCAGTAGTCTACTTGTTTTTAATTGATGTTGATTAGAGTAAGATTAATTATAAAATAAACATATTTGTTACAAAATAACAACTGCTATGAAAAGATTAGTAGTGTTGATTGCCATGGAATATTATTATACCATTCGTATTACTACTGATGTTGATTGGTTAGCAATCATCGTTCCATCCATCATAATCAGGGCAAAATCCATTGTGGGACGGGGTTGGGGGCTCTAGTTCCTTCAGACCTGTAGATGGCCTCTTAATATTTATCTAGAAATTTTTTACATGCATGTATCCTGAGGAAAGGCTAAACCTGTATAGAGGTTAACGAAGTCCCCCTAGATATTTATACTAGTTTCTCCACTGACCATAATGCGCCCCAACTGAGCGAGGGCTAGACGTCTTGAGCTGTCACTAGGGAAGAGCTCAGTTACTAATAAGGACATGTACAACCCCATTAATTATGAAATTTCTTGAGAGCTCTTTAGGGGCTAAGTGAAAAAAATAGGAGACACTCTTCGCGAAGCGTCAGTCTCTTTACGACTCTCTATACATACTCCAGGTTATATTATGCAATCTTTTAGCTATCTCGTGTATCTTAAAAAACCAATCCAGGGCTCTAAGTTATACATGTTCTAAGGCGATAATGTCTAAAGTTTCGAGCCAGAGTTATTGTATCCTTTACTAATGACCATCATCTCGTTTATAGCGCACAATTATAATTTTTGATTGTTTTCTTTTGCCCCTAATTAACCTACAAGGGCTATTCTCGAATATCTCGAGTTTACATGACATAACATCTCAAAGGTATAGAGGCCTTTTACATACCACCCATTTTTCGTCGTGGGCCTTTATCAAGACGTGGTGAGGGCTTATTAAGGTTCTCTTCAATATGGTGGTCCTGAGGCATGTCTCTCCTGAAGGTTGATCGTTTCTAGCAAAGACCTTCAATATGGTGGTATCAACAAATGCCCTTAGGGCTTATGTCTTGTCATCTCCGATTTGTGCTCTTATGATCCTGATCCTGGTGGATTGGGTGCTTTTGTTATATGTTATTATTTTTTAAACTAAATGGATAAGATAATGATATGTTCATTCGTACGATGATTCAATTCGTAGCTTAAAAATAAACAAATGCAGGCTTTAACAATCTCATGAGAAAGGAAGCAATATTGACATGACCATGGAACCCCTATCTCATCTGTCTATATGTTCTATTTACCACCCTAAGCAACTCCAATAGTTATGTAAATTTTAGCTCTCTAAATCATAGATTTAAGAAGTTGCTAAATAACTTTGAGAGTAAAAAAATGTGAGTTCTCCAATAGTTCTCTAAATATAGGTTGTAGTTTTGTTTTGTATCTATCCACATAAAAAAATAAAGTCACAAATGTCATCAATTACCTTCATTATCTACATAATGCAATAAACATTTTTGTTTAGGGAGTTACTAAATGGTTGCCAAATGTAGAGAGGAAATAAGGTTAGATGAGAAGTTGTTAAATTTAGAAAGTTCATTTAGAACTGTTGGAGATGAGTTTTTGTGTTAACTACTTAAATTGATGATTTAGGAAGTCTATTAGAGAACTACTGGAGTTGCTCTAAAACCGAAAGATTATTTGGTGAGGGCTCTCCAAATAGCCCAGAAACTTGGGGCTGGTGCTCTCTCTGTAGGAACTCTCCGTTGCAATTATGGAGGCACAATTGCCTTCCAAACTCAATTTCATTTGCCTCATGCGCCTCAGTCTTATGCAATTGTTATCTGTGCACAACAAAGCTTCACTCCATCCAACATGGAAATACTTCCAAATTTGACAACCTAAACCCATACACATAAGCATGAAGTTGGCTAGAGTGTGTGTATATATATGTGTGTATACTAGGATTATTGATCACGAGTACTTTGAGTAGTGAAGATGAATTACATTAGAATAGGAATTGATTCACCTATTAAACTTGGAATGTACCTAACATCCAGGACTGCATTTATGTAATAGCACCAGGACTTGCTAGTTGAAAGGAAGTTATATACTCGATGACATATTATTTAACTAGGTATGTGCCCGTGCGTTGCAACGGTGAACAAACTACTTTATACAAAATATTAGTGCACAAAGATTAAAAACGAAAACGCATATATTATCAACCTCAACATCTCACTGAAAAATATTCAAATTTAAAATTCCTTGCAGTTTCGAAACTCCTTATGTCACTACAACAAAGGTTTATTCATCCAAGCTGTATAATTCCATCATCAGCTTCAAGCACCTGTTAACTTAGAGTGCTTCAATACGCTTAGGCCCAATTACAAAGTTACATATACCAAAATAAAACTCGACAAGGAAAATTATCTACTACCCTAGAGTCAATTTTGAATAGTTGGCGCCTAGCAGGTAACATAGAGTGCTCCAATACTCTTAGGCCCTTTAACTTGAAACATTGAGGGGGGAATAGCTATGAAGTATGGCCCTTTGACCTAAAACATTAGACTAAAAATAGCTATCACAACACAAATGCTGGTAAAAGTAAATATCTCTAATTGGTTAACAATGCATGTGAGACCAATTAGTTAACAATGCATGCGAGACTTCTATCTCCATATTCTCCCTAAAAACCTAAATAGAAATCGATTAAATATTTATTAAGGAAAAAGAGAGAAGAGAAAAAAGGACGGCCCGGATCAGGCGCGGGAGGTGGAGCCAAACCCCTAAATCTATATATCAAAGGAAGAAGAGACCGTATTATGATTGACCATATCAAAGGGGATGGGCGTGGAGCAGGGTGGGCGGGCGCGTGCGCGGAGGGGGAGGCGGGGACGTGGTAGCGCTAGGAGTCTACACTACATGCTTAATAGTAGTAGGGATTTGACCTCTGTTAATGTTGTTTCAGCACCAACGACCTCCATTCCCATACCCACCGTAGCTACAACAAAAAGAACATTGTCAGTGAACAGGTTGCAATGAAGGGACAAAAAAATCTAAGGAACTTTTGCTCATGGTTTGCAATACATGCAGTTGGCTGAAATTTACTGGCAAACTATGCACAAGAAGCTTAAATACAAATCTAAATTTGAGGGGCATTTAATGTACATACACAAAACACATCCACACCAACTTTGCCTCCACTACCCAATGTTGAATCAGGCATGAAACCTCTTCTCGAGTCCCCCTCTGACATGAATTCTATACCAAGCATGACCATATCAATATATCCAAATCTACTTATCTATTTTATCCAAGGAGTGGTTTCACCTAGAATTGACTGCAGCTGTAACGAAAGGTTAGTTTTTGACATCAAGTGTAGGGTTTCTGTTTTTTGAAAATTATGACTACACCATGGGATAATCCATGAAATCCATATAAACATTGCTAAAAGTTAACAGTGAACATTATAGTACTAAATTTATTCGGTTTCAATATTCCTGGAAAATATAGTACCCCTTATTTATATGGCAATTTATGAAGATTACTTCATGAGCAGAACTGAGTCGACTAACTATTGTAAACTACTGATTCATTTTAATATCAGTTTATCACATAAATCTAACCACACAGCAAAGAACGTATTTGAAATAAGATCATGTGACCCTGGCCTTGTATCTTTACCTTGCAACATCCATATAACTTCACACCTTGAAATGTTAACTTGTTTATTTTTACTGATTTCCATAGATCCTATGCATATGGGTGGCATCCCTCCACTAAAGTACTACCAAAAAATATTTTTGTAATAATTAAACAAGCTCAACAATTACACTATTGGCAGGTGAAAGCCCACGCTAAGCAATTGTAGTTGTTATTATGAACCACAAGTAAACAACCACAACAACTAACCCAAAATAAGTCATTTAGAAAGTAGTCAAACACAAGCTCACAGTATGCACAACTCACTTTGGTCTGAGTGGTTAATTGGTATATGTGCTTTGATTAGCTAATCGTCTGCTTGCTTTCGCCAGAGACTGATGGGGTCTTCCAGGTCTCCGTATTATGTCACGATGAGCCCATATACTGTCCATACCAATAGGCAAATCCATTAGTACTAATCAACAATTGTACAAATCAAAGTGCTTATCATAACTTCACTATATGACAACCAGACATTTCAATTTGCAACAAAAACATAATATTAGATGCTCTGGTGCCTCTTCTATACTATTAAGAATTTTAAGAACCTCTAATATTTTCAAGCTCACTGCAAGCTCTGCATAGATATCTTGCAAATATAATGGTCGCATCAACTATCATCGGGTTGCAGCGCAAAAAATAATCATGATATTGAAATAGAGCTAACAAGTCATCAAACCAGTGTACCACTGCAATGGTTGATGGAGCAAACAGCTTCTTCAAGTCGACTATTTCAGACATTGGTGATAAAAACTTCCATGCTCTCCCCAGCTTCGGTTCCTCTAGAATTTTAAATTTCATAGTGACACAAGCAAGCAAAACTGTAGAACAAACATATAGAGCAACGTAAATTATTAGTGAAAGATCTTTCAGCACTAACAAAACTTAATTTTAGCTGCAAGTAATCTCTTCGATAGAAAAGGGAGTGCACATTCATGGGTGCAATCATTTGAGGTGGAGCAGTTCTCTTCTATAACAGCTCCTGTAACACTTTGGTTTAATTTGTTTGAGGTTGTCGAGTCCCTCGTCAACGTTTGATACGACACGAACAATAATATACACGATATATCATACAAAAACAACAACAACCTGCAGCAAGCTAGTCACATTATTGTTAGTGACTGAGTCTTGCAAGTGATTACAGTCATAAGCAGGCTTACCAGAACTAAAAGTTATACTAAATACTCAAGCAGCAATTGACTTACATCCATTAAGAGTGAAGGATATGCTAGTCCAATATTCTTATAGCCATTAAGCTTCATACTTCAGTTGTAAGAAAAGTTGTGGACATGGCTTCCAACCCTCTACGATCACTTAATTACCTTTTTCTTCTCTTTAAGAGATTTCACTACAAAATAAGAGTTCCCTGCTTGAGAGCTTTTAGAATTGTCAACGTTCAAATAACTAAAAGGGGATGCATCTAGGCGTACAAATTTAGAATTGACATTCCTTTCTAAAATTATTAGGTTATACAATAATAATTACTCTAATGATAGAGCTTTTAGGACAGCACATGAGGTTCTCAACCAGGTAATAACTATAAAAATACATAGTAACTATGACATAGCAACATACCTGTATATCTCCCGCTGGCAGAGCATAGAAAAAAGTCAGTTGGGGGCTGCTGCAACCTGTAGAGGAGTGTGGAGGTGCCAACACTATTTTGTAAGCAAAAGTCATTAAGCATAAAGAACATTTCCCCGCTACAGATGAGTAGCGACCAAATCGAGCAAAAAATGTCATCCTATAAGACAACATGAAAAGGAAACATCAAAGAGGTTGAAGCAGAGGCGTACTGTCGCCTTTCGGAGTTAAATAGCATAATGGGTGAATCTAGTTCTGAATTTGGATGTTGCTACTACATCTCGTGAGCCTAGAAAAGTCCCTTGCTACGGATCGCATGACCCCAGCACTCCAGCTACCGCCTCGGCGGTCGGAACCTCCTTCTCCCTCTCCTCGCTCCAGTCCGGCGAGTGGGTCCAGCCAAACACTTTCTTCAGCATCTTCTCGGCGTCTTCGCTGGAGAAACCCAATGGAGTGAGCGCCCGTTTGCACTCCTCATCGACGTCCGGGGTAGAAGCCTGCGCTTGGTCAGCTGCTGAGAGCGCTCGCCAATAATCATGGATTTTTGCGTCCCAATGCAAGATATCAGGTTTTAGTATGGCGAGGATTTTTGGTGGAAATGAGCAACAGACAAACACTACTCGAGTCGTTGGAACATAGTAAGTAATTCGTCCACAAGCCAAAGTTTAACATAATAAATATATATGTACTTTATACTGAACGGCACAGAATGCTCGTGGATATGATGTAGACGCGCACAAGAAGAGACCATCGCGACACACTTCTATATTATAGTATCATTACTACATGTATGTGTACGTACCCGGTTGAAGACCATGAAGCCGAAGTCGAGCTGCATGGTGCCGGCGGCATCGGCGTCCTCGACGGCCATGGTCCTTGCGTGCCCGCCGAGGCAGTTCTCCTTCTCGTACACGGTCACCCTCGCGGAGCATAGTAAATAATATATGTGCATAGTAAATAATATACTACAATATGTATTGGTAACATTGCATTACATATCCTATCTATATTTAGGAGACAATGCGGTAATTATAGTTTGCTAATTATATACCCACCCTTTAGATAATTCTTGGTAGGAGCAGATAATTATAGCTTTGTGCATAGATAAAATAGTCAGGTCATGAATACAGTACACTATTACAGTAAGCCTATCGAATAGTAGTTTATGAATTTGTGCATGGTGATTGTGCAATAAAATAGACAGACTGTGCATAGCAATCAATTTATTACAATATGCATTGATAACATTGCATTGCACATCCTATCTGTATTTAAGAGACAATGCAGTAGTTTGCTAATTCTATACCCCTCCCTTCAGATAATTCACATGTTCCGGTCAAGGCACGAGTAAACAAACAAATAGAGATGATTCACAATTTCACATGTTCTAGTCAAGGCGCAAGTACATCAAACAGGGGGTGGTTAAATCAGAGAGCTAAATGTAGAAATACCTACTAATACCTAATACAATTCAACAATGGTGACACAAAAACAAAAAAAGGAAATGCATGACACAGAAACTCAACTTATAGTCATATACCAATTTATAGGTTGACACAGGGCATTCTTGATAAGTATACAGCACCCATGGAAATATGCAATGTTAGGCGTCTACCTTTAGGAGCCATTTCAGCTTCTCGAAACTCTCCTGAACTGGAAACAGAGAATGAAGACCACAATGTCAGATGGGTGAAGAAGCAAAGAAGAAAACAGAAAATCATAAAAATTGCAGGGAACCAAAGAAGAATGATGTTCTCTACATGAATAGCTACTGATTAACAATAGTTCTCGGTCTAGCTCTAACCGTATGTGCAGTTCAGAGTTCAATGTCTAACGTTAACCCAAAGTTAGAACAAAAAACATAATCATAGAAATACCATTACTAAATCAACGTCATGCCCAAATCAACCATAGCAAGAATATTAGAAACATATACAGCATCCATATTCCATACATATCATTACCCCGATGGGATCAGTGTACTAAGGTCAAAGAGACTTCCCACAAAACATTCTCACGATTAACAGCAAAAGCTACCGATACGAGCAGATACACGAAATCTACCAGGCGACCAGATCTTGGCTCGCTACACCTCGCGAGACAACACCCGCCCAAAGACCTCATGACAGAGCAGATCCGGGCTCTTCACCATACCGACCGAGTCGGCTACCCAACAAAGAAGAGCATCCGATTCTGAATGCTAAGAGCACAACGGCCGGACTGGGGAGAGATGGGGCGGGAGTAGGGTAGCGGTTGTGGGTGGCTTACCTTATCTCTCCTGGCGGCGGGCTGAGGCGGACCGAGGGCTAGCCAGCCTGCTCCTTCGCCATGGTCGCGATGTGGCGGGGGCACGGTGAAGCCGTCGAGGTGCGGCCGACAGAAGGGGCCGGATTGGATGAGTTTGGCTCCGCGGTTGTGTCCTTGGCCTCCTCTCCCCCTCTCCTGCTTGCCCAAGATCCTCGGCACCTTCTGCTGATGGCGGAAGGAGATTCCGCTGATGGCGCGGTGTTGCCCGAAGGAGACTGGATCTGCGCGCGCCATCGACAGCGTGGGGAGGAGGCCGTTGATGGTGGCCTCGGATCCCCGTCATCACGGAGCAGAGGGGGAGGAGGGTGGGCGCGGCGGCGTTGATGGCGGATCCTCGGGTCATCGCGCGGGGGCAGCGAGGTGGGAGGTGTTATTGGGTGCAGCGGGGATCGGCGCTGCATCACGCGGCGAGTGTGTGGGGGGGTCACGGAGGCAGGGCAGTGGGGTTGGGAGGCACCGTGTGCATCCGAGGGTGGAGCGAAATCGACGGTGTGCATCGCGTGATGGGTGTGTGCGGGGCGCGGGGGTCACGGAGGTGGGGGCACAGTGTTCCTGCTGTGCAGGGCGAGGGGGTCACGGAGGCACGGTCTCCGGTGCCATACCGAGGGATCCGATGTTGAAGGGGGCAAGGGAGAGGTGGTCTCCGGTGGGAGCCATGGATCCGCCATGCCGGATCCGGTGGGGAAGGTGGGAAGGGCGCCGTCTGCGGTGTCATACAGAGGGATCCCGTGTTGAAGGGGCAAGGGAGAGGTCTCCAGTGGGCGCCATGGATCCGCACCGCCATGCCGGATCCGGTGGGGAAGGTGGGAAGGGCGCGGTCTCCGGCGCCGTACCGAGGGATCCGGTGTTGAAGGGGGAAAGGGATAGGTGACGGCTGTGTTGGCGCCATGGATCCGGGCTTGGACAGGGGAGGAATTGGTGTCGCGCTGGTGACGTCTACGGGGATGGGGCGTTGATGGCGGCCTCGGCAACCTTCCATGACGGGCGGTGCTGATATCGCGTAAGGGTCTGATGGCGGGCGTTGATGGCGGGGATCCTCGGCCACCTTCCGCTATTGGAGACGGCCGTTAATGGTAGAGCAGAGGAGGGTGTTGATGGAAGGTTCCATCGACGGTGGGGAGGAGGGTGGGGCGGATCGGCATGGGGAGGAGGGTGGGGATCCTCGGCAACCTCGGCAGAACCGTGCACCAAATGATTCACTTCTATACTACTTCATAAGACACTAACGTAGACGTCCACAATCACACGGTGCACGGTTCTGCCCGACGGCTGCCCCCCGGTCCGCGCACGCCCCCCAATCCACCCCGATCTCGCTCCGTGACCTCGCCCTCGCCACCCCAATCTCGCTCTGTGACCCCTCCCCCGCGCGGCGGTCGCGGTCATCTCGCTCAAAACCCTAGCGACCGTGCCTCCACCCCCGGTGGCGAGGACACCCGGCGTTGATTCATCCCCGCAGATCGACCGGACAAGCTCCTCCTCGCCATGGGTGACTCCGACCTCGAGGCTGCTCCCTATACCAGCGCCCAAATCCCATGCCTGGATCTCCCCTCAGCCTCGGCCTCGACCTCGACCCAGATCTCCCCTCAGCGTCAGGTGAAGGTTGCGGCACGCGTCTCCTCCTCCGCCTCCTGTCTCCGCCCATCTCAAAACCCTAACAATCGCGCCTCCGCCCCTACCCGAATTCCAATCAAGGTCTGATCCCCCGGTGGCGAGGACACCCAGCGTCGATTCGTCCCCGCAGATCGGCGGGCAGGACAGATTTAGATTCGGGTTTGGGGTCCGCTCGGGTCACCTTGCAGGGGTCCACCGCGGCGGTCAGGGGGTATGGTGGGCAGCGGGAGGTGGGGCGGAGCGGTGGAGGAGGTCAAGCTCAACACCGGCAATGTGTTCACGGCGCTCGAGTCCCTCAAGAAGAAGAAGAAGGGCGACAAAGGCAAGGCGGCCGTGCAGCGGCAAGAGCCACCGCAGAAGGAGCAGTTCTGGGCTCCCGCGCCACTTACCACCAAGTCCTGGGCGGACGTCGAGGACGACGACGACTACTTTGCCACCACCACGTCGCCACGCCCTGTCTGGGGCACTGCCAGTTAGCCCGCCAAGGAAGAGGAAGACGTCGATGATGTTGTGCGCGCCGCCTTCAGGAGGTATATTCTTCCACCTTCTCTATGTGCCTTGTGATTTGTTTGTGAAATATGCCTATGAAATGTTCTTATACCTTAAGACTGTTCGTTGCTGTTTAATCTCCGTACTGGTTAGTTGACAGTTGGCGCGGCCGTGGAATCCTTGGAGTAAGACCAATTTGTAGGTTTACTTGTCCATTATGTTGTTTTTGGCGATTGGCGTCGGTAACAGATGCAATTATTCACCTTGGTCGTGTGTCTTGTGTGCAATATGGCAATCAATTTCTGGTGTAGGTATTGAAACACTAAATTTTAGCTGCAAATCATGTGAAAAGAATTTTGTCCTTTGAATGATAGAAGGGTTGGCATGCTGTGTAGTGTATGCTTAGCTGACAAACTGACACACTACTCTTAAGCATATCTGCTCTTGGATTTTTGAAGCATCTTTAAGTGATTCCAAAAATCCATGGATCTGATCCGAGCACAATTAAAAGGCCAAAGGGAGGCCACACATGAGTTTACCAAGCGGACGCACGCGAGTACATTCGGCGCCCACCATCAGCCATGTAATTCACTACCTTTTCATCCTGCGCAATTCTTTCGTGTGTTGAGTATGCCGTTCTTTCTGGAACCTGTTCGGGTTTCGTTGTGGGGGCGTGCACGAGGTTTTAGCCTATTCCTGTTTGTTGATACGTGTGTACTTGATGTGGGGTGGTAGCTTCGAATGCGATGGGTTGGGTTGCCTGGCCTTGGTGATTGTGGATTAGGTGGCTCATTAGTGTTTTGCGTTGTTGATCACTGGGGGTTAGGTTACAGGATTATTTCTGAAATAAGTTTATTTCTGAGACATAGGTTACAGCAGATGAGGTTCTCAACCAGGTAATAACTATAAAATTACATAGTAACTATGACATAGCAACATACCTCTATATCTCCCGCTGGCAGAGCATAGAAAAAAGTCAGTTGGGGATTGCTGCAACCTGCAGAGGAGTGCGGAGGTGACAACACTATTTTGTAGGCAAAAGCCATTAAGCATAAAGAACATTGCCCCACTACAGATGAGTAGCGACCAAATCAAGCAAAAAATGTCATCCTGTAAGACAACATGAAAAGGAAACATCAAAGAGGTTGAAGCAGAGGCGTACTGTCGCCTTTCGGAGTTAAATAGCATAATGGATGAATCTAGTTCTGAATTTGGATGTTGCTACTGCATCTCGTGAGCCTAGAAAAGTCCCTTGCTACGGATCGCATGACCCCAGCACTCCAGCTACCGCCTCGGCGGTCGGAACCTCCTTCTCCCTCTCCTCACTCCAGTACGGCGAGTGGGTCCAGCCAAACGCTTTCTTCAGCATCTTCTCGACGTCTTCGCTGGAGAAACCCAATGGAGTGAGCGCCCGTTTGCACTCCTCATCGACGTCCGGGGTAGAAGCCTGTGCTTGGTCAGCTACTGAGAGCGCCCGCCAATAATCATGGATTTTTGCGTCCCAATGCAAGATATCAGGTTTTAGTATGGCGAGGATTTTTGGTGGAAATGAGCAACAGACAAACACTACTCGAGTCGTTGGAACATAGTAAGTAATTCGTCCACAAGCCAAAGTTTAACATAATAAATATATATGTACTTTATACCGAATGGCACAGAATGCTCGTGGATATGACGTAGACGCGCACAAGAAGAGACCATCGCGACACGCTTCTATATTATAGTATCATTACTACATGTATGTGTACGTACCCGGTTGAAGACCATGAAGCCGAAGTCGAGCTGCACGGTGTCGGCGGCATCGACGTCCTCGACGGCCATGGTCCTTGTGTGCCCGCCGAGGTAGTTCTCCTTCTCGTACACGGTCACCCTCGCGGAGCATAGTAAATAATATATGTGCATAGTAAATAATATACTACAATATGTATTGGTAACATTGCATTACATATCCTATCTGTATTTAGGAGACAATGCAGTAATTATAGTTTGCTAATTATATACCCACCCTTCAGATAATTCTTGGCAGGAGCAGATAATTATAGCTTTGTGCATAGATAAAATAGTCAGGTCATGAATACAGTACACTATTACAGTAAGCCTATCGAATAGTAGTTTATGAATTTGTGCATGGTGATTGTGCAATAAAATAGACAGATTTTGTGCATAGCAATCAATTTATTACAATATGCATTGATAACATTGCATTGCACATCCTATCTGTATTTAAGAGACAATGCAGTAGTTTGCTAATTCTAAACCCCTCCCTTCAGATAATTCACATGTTCCGGTCAAGGCACGAGGAAACAAACAAATAGAGATGATTCACAATTTCACATGTTCTAGTCAAGGCGCAAGTACATCAAACAGGGGGTGGTTAAATCAGAGAGCTAAATGTAGAAATACATACTAATACCTAATACAATTCAACACTGGTGACACAAAAACAAAAACAGGAAATGCATGACACAGAAACTCAACTTATAGTCTTATACCAATTTTTAGGTTGACACAGGGCATTCTTGATAAGTATACGACACCCATGGAAATATGCAATGTTAGGCGTGTACCTTTAGGAGCCATTTTAGCTTCTCGAAACTCTCCTGAACTGGAAACAGAGAATGAAGACCACAATGTCAGATGGGTGAAGAAGCAAAGAAGAAAACAGAAAATCATAAAAATTGCAGGGAACCAAATAAGAATGATGTCCTCTACATGAATAGCTACTGATTAACAACAGTTCTCGGTCTAGCTCTAACCGTATGTGCAGTTCAGAGTTCATTGTCTAACGTTAACCCAAAGTTAGAACAAAAAACATAATCATAGAAATACCATTACTAAATCAACGTCATGCCCAAATCAACCATAGCAAGAATATTAGAAACATATACAGCATCCATATTCCATACATATCATTACCCCGATGGGATCAGCGTACTAAGGTCAAAGAGACTCCCCACAAAACATTCTCACGATTAACATCAAAAGCTACTGATACGAGCAGATACACGAAATCTACAAGGCGACCAGATCTTGGCTCGCTACACCTCGTGAGACAACACCCGCCCAAAGACCTCATGGCAGAGCATTTCCGGGCTCTTCACTGTAACACCCCAGGTGTTACCATGGCTAGAGCACACCTTGATACTAAAGGCTATGATCACATGTGGAAGAACTTAAGGAGCAAAAGCATGAGGGCCTTGGAAAGCTAGATTTTAGCCAAGGATTGCGAGTGACCAAAAGCATTACTCTAATCCTTGCACACTTACTACCTTGGATAAGAGGGGAGAAGAACCCTAGACCTCTCTTAAACCCTATCTCCCAAAACCCTTGATGGGAGGGAAAAGAGAATGAACAAGTGTGCAAAGCATGAGCAACATTTACCCAAACCTAAGTAACCTTATAGCCAGCAATTAGGGGAGGGAAATATTGCAAAAAGACCCCTGGAGAAACCCCAATTCAAATCTCCAAGTGGAGAGAGAGCTAGAGCTCTCTATTTCTCTCTAAGTCAAATTCTAACCCTAATCCAAAGACCAATCGTGTTCACCTTGAAGATGGCACCAAAACCACTTAGGATCTATACCAAAAATGTGGCATACCACCTAAGGCACCCCTTGGAAAAAGTGGAGACCGAGCCCTTGACGTTTGACAGGTTTTGGCATCAGTTTTGTCGCGGTGTGGGCAGTGAGACAAGCCAGATTTGGCGCCCGTCTATCTCCTGATCTAGGGCGTATCCTCCATTGGAACTCACACATGAGAGATAGCCCTAGGTGCCAGGAAGAGGTCTGCGCCGGATTCATGGCAAGATTCGCACGTTTGCGATCTCTGCAGACGTTTGAACAATGGAAGAATCACACCTCCACGTGTTCGACGCTTTCTGCCCGCGCCAGAGCACGCCCGCGCGCGCCCCCGCATGCCCAGCGCCGCGCCCAAGCCAAGCCAGCGCCGCGCCCAAGCCAAGCCAGCGCCATGGCCCGCGCCCGCGCCTATAAAGCCCTCCCAGGCTTCGACTGCACTCTTCCGCGCACCCTCAAACCTCACCGGAGTTTAGCTCGCCGCCGTTTGCCCGTGCGCAGCGTGTCCGCGGCCGCCCAACCCCTCTGCCACCGTAGACTGGCCAATAGAGCCATTCCCAACCCCGTCCAGCCCTCGGAGAAGACGGTGCACACCTCCGTGAAGCTCCCCGATCGAGGAATCGGAGTTTGCTTCGCCGGAGAGGCCAGTCCACGCTCGCCGGAGCTCTCAACCCCGCCGGAGTACGTGGACCGGGTAATCCACTCAACCATCCTTCGATTCCTTGTGCACTCGGTCACTACGTTACCCCGTGAAGCTCACCATGCCCTTGGATTGAACCAGTTCGCCGTGGTTTGGCCGGTACACTCGCCGCCGACGAGAACACCCGCCTGCACGCGTGGACCGAGCGATTCCGGCCATCCCCGACGTCAAGCCGTACCTCGACGTGACCGCCAGAGTCTCCCCGAGCCAACCCCACCCTTCGCCGGACCTCCCTCGCCGCCGGTAATGAAAGGGAAATGTGCCCTTAGGCCATTTCTAAGTATTTTGGTGATTGAGTGCCAACACAAGTGCTTAAATGTGAATCTATGCCCATGGATGAACAAAGTGCAAATCAAGAGCAAAGGTATGTTTCTAAGTCTTAGTACATTGGTTTTGTGTACTAATATACTTGTCTAAGTATCAGAAACAGAATGAAGAAGAAAAGAGAAGAGTTGGCTGTGTACAGCCAAGAGGCTGTTTCGGTCTGGGGCACCGGACTGTCCGGTGGTGCACCGGACAGTGTCCGGTGCGCCAGGCTGGCTCGAGCGAAGTGGTCGCTCTCGGGAATTCGCCGACGACGTACGGCTAAAATTCACCGGACTGTCCGGTGTGCACCGGACTGTCCGGTGAGCCAACGGTCGGCCGGGCCAACGGTCGGCCGGGCCAACGGTCGGCCGCGCGATCTGCGCGGGACACGTGGCCAAGCCAACGGCTAGAAGGGGCACCGGACTGTCCGGTGTGCACCGGACATGTCCGGTGCGCCAACGGCTCCCGCATCTGCAACGGTCGGCTGCGCTGTTTAAGGAAGGAAATCGGGCACCGGGCAGTGTCCGGTGTGCACCGGACTGTCCGGTGCGCCCGACGACAGAAGGCAAGGATGGCCTTCTAGAATTGTTCTCAACGGCTCCTAGCTGCCTTGGGGCTATAAAAGGGACCCCTAGGCACATGGAGGAGAACACCAAGTATTCCTACAACATTCCTAAGCACCAAGACATCGATTCCACGCATCTGGTTCATTGTGATAGCATCTAGAGCTCTTGTTGAGTTGTGAACTCATTGAGTTGTGTTGCGAGCTCTTGTTGCGACTTGTGTGCGTGTTGTTGCTCTGATTTTGAGTCTTGTGTGCGTTGCTAGTTTCTCCCTTACTCCGTATTTCTTTGTGAATCTTAAGTGTAAGGGCGAGAGGCTCCAAGTTGTGGAGATCCCTCGCAAACGGGATATTGAAAGGCAAAGCAAAACACCGTGGTATTCAAGTTGGACTTTGGACCGCTTGAGAGGGGTTGATTGCAACCCTCGTCCATTGGGACGCCACAACGTGGAGTAGGCAAGCGTTGGTCTTGGCCGAACCACGGGATAAACCACTGTGTCATCTCTGTGTGTGATCTCTTGTGGTATTGTGTTTTGTTGAGACTCCTTTCCAGCCACTTGGCAATTATTGTGCTAACACTTAACAAGTTTTGTGGCTATAAGGTTAAGTTTTCACAGGATCACCTATTCACCCCCCCCCCCCCTCTAGGTGCTCTCAATTGGTATCAGAGCCGTTCTCTTCAAGAAAGGGACTAACCGCCCGAAGAGATGGATCCTAAGGGCAAGGGGATGGTGATCAACGACAAGGAGAAGGAGACCTTCATCAACGAGCTCAATAATGACAAGCCCACTGACTCAGGCTCGGGCCACAAAAGAAAAGACGGGAGGAAGAAGAAGACAAGGCGCATCAAGGAAATTGTCTACTACGACAGCGACGAATCTTCCTCCTCCCAAAAGGACGACGACAACGACTACAGGAAGACGGTCAATTCGAATTTTTCATTTGATTATTCTCGTATTCCACATAGTTCGAATTCGCATTTGCTTTCCATTCCTCTTGGCAAACCTCCACACTTTGATGGGGAGGACTACGGATTTTGGAGTCACAAAATGCGTAGTCATCTATTCTCTCTCCATCCAAGCATATGGGAGATTGTAGAGAATGGAATGAAGTTTGATAGCTCGGATAGCCCTATGTTTATTAATGAACAGATTCATAAAAATGCACAAGCTACTACTGTGTTGCTAGCCTCTTTGTGCAGGGACGAGTACAACAAGGTGAGTGGCTTGGACAACGCCAAGCAAATATGGGACATCCTCAAGATTTCTCACGAGGGAAACAACATCACCATGCTCACTAAAATGGAGTTGGTGGAGGGCGAACTTGGAAGGTTTGCAATGATAAGGGGCGAGGAGCCAACCCAAACATACAACCGGCTCAAGACCCTCATCAACAAAATAAGGAGCTATGGAAGCACGCGATGGACGGACCATGACGTCGTCCGACTATTACTAAGGTCCTTTACCATTCTTGATCCTCATTTGGTGAATAATATTCGTGAGAATCCCAGGTACACCAAAATGTCGCCTGAAGAAGTCCTAGGAAAATTCGTCAGCGGGCGAATGATGATTAAGGAAGCAAGGTACGTGGACGACGCCTTGAATGGACCGATCAATGAGCCGCAACCTCTTGCTCTCAAAGCAACAAGAAGCAAGGAGGCGCTACCTAGCAAGGTGGCACAAATTGAGGCGGCCGGACTTAATGATGAAGAGATGGCTCTCATCATCAAACGCTTCAAGTCGGTGCTTAAGGGTCACAAGGGGCAGCCAAGCAAGACCAAGACAAAAGGGAAGCGCTCATGCTTCAAATGCGGTAAGATTGGTCATTTTATTGCTAACTGTCCCGAAAATGAAAGTGACCAGGAACACGGGAGCAAGAGGGAAAAGAAGAAAAATTACAAGAAGGCCAAGGGCGAGGCACACCTAGGAAAGGAGTGGGACTCGGATTGTTCCTCCTCCGACTCTGACAATGAAGGACTCGCCGCCACCGCCTTCAACAAGTCATCCCTCTTCCCGAACGAGCGTCACACATGCCTCATGGCAAAGGAAAAGAAGGTATGTACTCGAGACGGTACTACTTATGATTCCTCTAGTGATGATGAATCTAGTGATGATGATGAGATAGATTACTCATGCTTATTCAAGGGATTGGATAGAAATAAAATTGATAAAATCAATGAATTGATTGATGCATTGAATGAGAAGGATAAACTCGTAGAGAAACAAGAGGATTTATTGTATGAAGAGCATGATAAATTTGTAGAAGCTCAAAGATCTCATGCTCTAGAAGTTAAAAGAAATGAAATGCTTTCTCGTGAATTATCTTCTTGCCATGAGACAATTTCTAAATTAAGGAGCATTAATGATGATATGAACGCTAAGTTAGAGATTGCTAGTAAATCTACCTCTTGTGTAGAAAATGCTATAACGTGCACTAGATGTAAAGATATTAACCTTGATGCTTATAGTGAACACCTAGCGTGCATTTCTAAACTAAATGAAGAGGTAGCTAGTCTTAATGCCCAACTTAAGACTAGCAAAAGTGATTTTGAAAAACTAAAATTTGCTAGGGATGCCTACACGGTTGGTAGACACCCCTCAATTAAGGATGGACTTGGCTTCAAGAGAGAAGCCAAGAACTTAACAAGCCATAAGACTCCCATTCCCGCCAAGGAGAAAGGGAAGGCCCCTATGGCTAGTAGTGTGCAAAAGAACCATGCTTTTATGTATCATGATAGGAGACAAACTAGAAATGCTTATAGGAATTATAATGCTTATGATGATTTTGACTCTCATGACATGTTTGCGTCTAGTTCTTCCTATATGCATGGTAGAAATATGTCTAGGAGAAATGCTACTCATCATGTGCCTAGAAAGAATATTATTCATGCTCCTAGGAAAGTAGTGAATGAACATTCTACAATTTATTGTGCTTTAAATGCTTCCTTTGCTATTTGTAGAAAGGATAGGAAAATAGTTGCTAGGAAGTTAGGGGCAAAATGCAAGGGCGACAAAACTTGCATTTGGGTCCCTAAGGATATTTGCACTAACCTTGTAGGACCCAACATGAGTTGGGTACCTAAGACCCAAGCCTAAATTTGCCTTGCAGGTTTATGCATCCGGGGGTTCAAGCTGGATTATCGACAGCGGATGCACAAACCATATGACAGGAGAAAAGAAGATGTTCACCTCCTACATCAAGAATAAGGATTCCCAAGATTCAATAATATTCGGTGATGGGAATCAAGGCAAGGTAAAAGGGTTAGGTAAAATTGCAATCTCAAATGAGCACTCTATATCTAATGTGTTTTTAGTAGAGTCTCTTGGATATAATTTGCTATCTGTTAGTCAATTATGCAATATGGGATATAATTGTCTTTTTACAAATGTAGATGTGTCTGTCTTTAGAAGAAGTGATGGTTCACTAGCCTTTAAGGGTGTATTAGACGGCAAGCTCTACTTAGTTGATTTTGCAAAAGAAGAGGCCGGTCTAGATGCATGCTTAATTGCTAAGACTAGCATGGGTTGGCTGTGGCATCGCCGCTTAGCACATGTGGGGATGAAGAATCTTCACAAGCTTCTAAAGGGAGAACACGTGATAGGTTTGACTAACGTTCAATTCGAAAAAGATAGACCTTGTGCAGCTTGTCAGGCAGGTAAACAGGTGGGAGGAGCGCATCACAGCAAGAATGTGATGACCACATCAAGACCCCTGGAGCTGCTACATATGGACCTCTTCGGACCCGTCGCCTATCTAAGCATAGGAGGAAGTAAGTATGGTTTAGTTATTGTTGATGACTTTTCCCGCTTCACTTGGGTGTTCTTTTTGCAGGATAAGTCTGAAACCCAAGGGACCCTCAAGCGCTTCCTCAGGAGAGCTCAAAATGAGTTTGAACTCAAGGTGAAGAAGATAAGGAGCGACAACGGGTCCGAATTCAAGAACCTTCAAGTGGAGGAGTTCCTTGAGGAAGAAGGAATCAAGCACGAGTTCTCCGCTCCCTACACACCACAACAAAATGGTGTGGTAGAAAGGAAGAACAGGACGCTAATCGACATGGCGAGGACGATGCTTGGAGAATTCAAGACCCCCGAGCATTTTTGGTCGGAAGCCGTGAACACGGCTTGCCACGCCATCAACAGGGTCTACCTTCATCGCCTTCTCAAGAAGAGTTCGTATGAGCTACTAACCGGTAACAAACCCAATGTATCTTACTTTTGTGTATTTGGGAGCAAGTGCTACATTCTAGTGAAGAAGGGTAGAAATTCTAAATTTGCTCCCAAAGCTGTAGAAGGGTTTTTGTTAGGTTATGACTCAAATACAAAGGCGTATAGAGTCTTCAACAAATCATCGGGTTTGGTTGAAGTCTCTAGCGACGTTGTATTTGATGAGACTAATAGCTCTCCAAGAGAGCAAGTTGTTGATTGTGATGATGTAGATGAAGAAGATGTTCCGACGGCCGCTATACGAACCATGGCGATTGGATAAGTTCGGCCACAGGAACAAGATGAACGAGATCAACCTTCTTCCTCAACTATGGTGCATCCCCCAACTCAAGACGATGAACAGGTTCATCAACAGGAGGCGGGTGATCAAGGGGGAGCACAAGATGATCACGTGATGGAGGAAGAAGCGCAACCGGCACCTCCGACCCAAGTTCGAGCGATGATTCAAAGGGATCATCCCGTCGACCAAATTCTAGGTGACATTAGCAAGGGAGTAACTACTCGATCTCGATTAGTTAATTTTTGTGAGCATTACTCCTTTGTCTCTTCTATTGAGCCTTTCAGGGTAGAGGAGGCCTTGCTAGATCCGGATTGGGTATTGGCCATGCAAGAGGAGCTCAACAACTTCAAGCGCAATGAAGTTTGGACACTGGTGCCTCGTCCTAAGCAAAATGTTGTGGGAACCAAGTGGGTGTTTCGCAACAAACAGGACGAGCACGGGGTGGTGACGAGGAACAAGGCTCGACTTGTGGCAAAAGGTTATGCCCAAGTCGCAGGTTTGGACTTTGAGGAGACATTTGCTCCTGTGGCTAGGCTAGAATCAATTCGTATCTTGCTAGCATATGCCGCTCACCATTCTTTCAGGTTGTACCAAATGGATGTGAAGAGCGCCTTCCTCAACGGGCCAATCAAGGAGGAGGTGTACGTGGAGCAACCCCCTGGCTTCGAGGATGAACGATACCCCGACCACGTGTGTAAGCTCTCTAAGGCGCTCTATGGACTTAAGCAAGCCCCAAGAGCATGGTATGAATGCCTTAGAGACTTTCTAATTGTTAATGCTTTCAAGGTTGGGAAAGCCGATCCAACTCTTTTTACTAAGACATGTGATGGTGATTTGTTTGTGTGCCAAATTTATGTCGATGACATAATATTTGGTTCTACTAACCAAAAGTCTTGTGAAGAGTTTAGCAGGGTGATGACACAGAAATTCGAGATGTCGATGATGGGCGAGTTGAACTACTTCCTTGGGTTCCAAGTGAAGCAACTCAAGGACGGCACCTTCATCTCCCAAACGAAGTACACGCAAGATCTGCTAAAGCGGTTTGGGATGAAGGACGCCAAGCCCGCAAAGACTCCGATGGGAACCGACGGACACACCGACCTCAACAAAGGAGGTAAGTCCGTTGATCAAAAAGCATACCGGTCAATGATAGGGTCTTTACTTTATTTATGTGCTAGTAGACCGGATATTATGCTTAGTGTATGCATGTGTGCTAGATTTCAATCCGATCCTAAGGAGTGTCACTTAGTGGCGGTGAAGCGAATTCTTAGATATTTGGTTGCTACGCCTTGCTTCGGGCTCTGGTATCCAAAGGGGTCTACCTTTGACTTGGTTGGATACTCAGATTCCGACTATGCTGGATGTAAGGTCGATAGGAAGAGTACATCGGGGACGTGCCAATTCTTAGGAAGGTCCCTGGTGTCGTGGAACTCTAAGAAACAAACTTCCGTTGCCCTATCCACCGCTGAGGCCGAGTATGTTGCCGCAGGACAGTGTTGCGCGCAACTACTTTGGATGAGGCAAACCCTCCAGGACTTTGGCTACAATCTGAGCAAAGTCCCACTCCTATGTGATAATGAGAGTGCTATCCGCATGGCGGAGAATCCTGTTGAGCACAGCCGCACAAAGCACATAGACATCCGGCATCACTTTTTGAGAGACCACCAGCAAAAGGGAGATATCGAAGTGTTTCATGTTAGCACCGAGAACGAGCTAGCCGATATCTTTACCAAGCCTCTAGATGAGAAGACCTTTTGCAGGCTGCGTAGTGAGCTAAATGTCTTAGATTCGCGGAACTTGGATTGAAGTGTAGCATACATGTGTTTATGCCTTATGATCATGTTCCTGTTTGCATTTTGTTGCTTATTGTGGTGCTCAAGTTGTACAAACATTCCCTGGACCTCACAAGTCCTTGTGTAAGTGATGCACATATTTAGGGGGAGTTGTGTTACAACTTGACCCTTTTGAGACTAACCATATGCTTGAGTTTGCGTTATTTAGTCTCGAAGGAGAATTGAAAGGGAAAAGGTGAACTTGGACCATGAAAGACTTCCACTGCACTCCGATGAGAGGGTAACTTATACCAAGTTCATCTTTAGACTCTTATTGCCTATTTGCTCTTAATTGAAGATTTTGGTGAGGCAATGGGGTTATAGGGCCAAGATTGATCCCATTTTGGTGCTTGATGCCAAAGGGGGAGAAAATAAAGGCCAAAGCAATAGATGGATCAGCTACCACTTGAGAGATTTGAAAATAGTAGAGTAGAGCTCTTGGTTTGTCAAAACTCTTTTGTTGTCTTTTTTGTCAAAAGTTGGCCTCTTGTGGGGAGAAGTAGTTATTATAGGAAAAAGGGGGAGTTTTTGAAATCTTTGATCAATCTCTTTTGGAATGACTCTCCTTGTGATTCAACATGTGTGTTTGACTTAGAGATAGAGATTTGAGTTTGATTTGCAAACCAAGTGGTGGCAAAGTGAAAGGGAATTAGGCTTACACCTAGTTCCTATATAATTTTGGTGGTTGAATTGCCCAACACAAATCTTTGGACTTACTAGTTTGCCCAAGTGTATAGATTATACAGGTGTAAAAGGTTCACACTCAGCCAATAAAAAGACCAAGTTTTGGATTCAACAAAGGAGCAAAGGGGCAACCGAAGGCACCCCTGGTCTGGCGCACCGGACTGTCCGGTGCACCAGGGGACTCAAACTCAAACTCGCCACCTTCGGGAATTTCCAGAGGCGACTCGGCTATAATTCACCGGACTGTCCGGTGTACACCGGACAGTGTCCGGTGCGCCAAGGGAGGTCGGCCTCAGGAACTCGCCAGCTTCGGGAAACTCCAACGGCTAGTCCACTATAATTCACCGGACTGTCCGGTGTACACCGGACTGTCCGGTGTGACTCCGGAGCAACGGCCATCTCGGCGCCAACGGCTACCTGCTGCGCAATAAATGCGCACGCAGCGCGCGCAGATGGCAGGCGCGCCCATGCTGGCACACCAGACAGCAAACAGTACCTGTCCGGTGTGCACCGGACACCCAGGCGGGCCCACAAGTCAGAAGCTCCAACGGTCAGAATCCAACGGCAGTGATGACGTGGCAGGGGGCACCGGACTGTCCGGTGTGCACCGGACTGTCCGGTGCGCCATCGAGCAGATAGTCCAGCCAACGGTCAAGTTTGGTGGTTAGGGCTATAAATACCCCAACCACCCCACCATTCATTGCATCCAAGTTTTTCACTTCCCAACTACTACAAGAGCTCTAGCATTCAATTCTAGACACACCAAAGAGATCAAATCCTCTCCAAATTCCACACAACACCATAGTGACTAGAGAGAGTGATTTGCTTGTGTTATTTCGAGCTCTTGCGCTTGGATTGCTTTCTTTGTTCTTGATTCTTTCATTGCGATCAACTCACTTGTAATTGAGGCAAGAGACACCAAACTTGTGGTGGTCCTTGTAGGAACTTTGTGTTCCAAGTGATTGAGAAGAGAAAGCTCACTCGATCCGTGGGATCGTTTGAGAGAGGGAAGGGTTGAAAGAGACCCGGCCTTTGTGGCCTCCTCAACGGGGAGTAGGTTTGCAAGAACCGAACCTCGGTAAAACAAATCCGCGTGTCACACTCTTCATTTTGCTTGCGATTTGTTTTACACCCTCTCTCGCGGACTCGTTTCTTTATTACTAACGCTAACCCGGCTTGTAGTTGTGTTTATATTTGTAAATTTCAGTTTTGCCCTATTCACCCCCCCCCCTCTAGGCGACTATCAATTGGTATCAGAGCCCGGTGCTTCATTAGAGCCTAACCGCTCGAAGTGATGTCGGGAGATCACGCCAAGAAGGAGATGGAGACCGGCGAAAAGCCCACTACAAGCCACGGGAGCACTTCATCGGAAGAGTCCCGCACCAAGAGGAAGGAGAAGAAGAAGATCTCCTCCAACAAAGGGAAGGAGAAGAAATCTTCTTCGCACCACAAAGAAAAGAAGGAGAGGTCTTCCTCCCACAAGCCACATCGGAGAGGGGACAAGCACAAAAGAATGAGGAAAGTGGTCTACTACGAGACCGACACTTCATCAACATCGACCTCCGACTCCGATGCGCCCTCCGTAACTTCTAAACGCCAAGAGCGTAAGAAGTTTAGTAAGATCCCCCTACATTACCCTCGCATTTCTAAGAATGCACCTTTACTTTCCGTCCCATTAGGCAAACCACCAACTTTCGATGGTGAAGATTATGCTAGGTGGAGTGATTTAATGCGATTTCATCTAACCTCACTCCACAAAAGTATATGGGATGTTGTTGAGTTTGGTGCACAGGTACCATCCGTAGGGGATAAAGACTATGATGAGGATGAGGTGGCCCAAATCGAGCACTTCAACTCTCAAGCGACAACAATACTCCTCGCCTCTTTAAGTAGAGAGGAGTATAACAAAGTTCAAGGGTTGAAGAGCGCCAAGGAGGTTTGGGATGTGCTCAAAACCGCGCACGAAGGAGATTAGCTCACCAAGATCACCAAGTGGGAAACGATCGAGGGGGAGCTCGGTCGGTTCCGGCTTCGCAAAGGGGAAGAGCCACAACACATGTACAACCGGCTCAAGACTTTGGTGAACCAAGTGCGCAACCTCGGGAGCGTCAAGTGGGACGACCACGAAATGGTTAAGGTTATTCTAAGATCACTCATTTTCCTTAACCCCACTCAAGTTCAATTAATTCGTGGTAATCCTAGATATACTAAAATGACCCCCGAGGAAGTTATCGGGAATTTTGTAAGTTTTGAGTGCATGATCGAAGGCTCGAGGAAGATCAACGAGCTTGATGATCCATCTACATCCGAGGCTCAACCCGTCGCATTCAAGGCGACGGAGGACAAAAAGGAGGAGTCTACACCAAGTAGACAACCAATCGACGCCTCCAAGCTTGACAATGAGGAGATGGCGCTCGTCATCAAGAGCTTCCGCCAAATCCTCAAACAAAGGAGGGGGAAAGACTACAAGTCCCGCTCCAAGAAGGTTTGCTACAAATGTGGTAAGCCCGGTCATTTTATTGCTAAATGTCCTGTATCTAGTGACAGTGACCGAGGCGACGACAAGAAGGGGAGAAGAAAGGAGAAGAAGAGATACTACAAGAAGAAGGGCGGCGATGCCCATGTCTGTCGGGAGTGGGATTCCGACGAAAGCTCAAGCGACTCCTCCGACGACGAGGACGCCGCCAACATCGCCGTCACCAAGGGACTTCTCTTCCCCAACGTCGGCCACAAGTGTCTCATGGCAAAGGACGGCAAACGGAAGAAGGTTAAATCTAACTCCTCCACTAAATATGAGTCTTCTAGTGATAATAATGATAGTGATGAGGAGGATAATTTGCGTGTTCTCTTTGCCAATCTTAACATGGAGCAAAAAGAAAAATTAAATGAATTGATTAGTGCTATTCATGAAAAGGATGACCTTTTGGACTCCCAAGAGGATTGTCTAATTAAAGAAAACAAGAAACATGTTAAGGTTAAAAAGGCTTATGCTCTAGAAGTAGAAAAATGTGAAAAATTATCTAGTGAGCTAAGCACTTGCCGTGAGATGATTGACAACCTTAGAAATGAAAATGCTAGTTTAAATGCTAAGGTTGATTCTCATGTTTGTAATGTTTCAATTCCCAATCCTAGAGATAATAATGATGATTTGCTTGCTAGGATTGAAGAATTAAACATTTCTCTTGCTAGCCTTAGATTAGAGAATGAAAATTTGATTGCTAAGGCTAAAGATTTTGATGTTTGCAAAGTTACAATTGCCGATCTTAGAGATAAGAATGATATACTTCGTGCTAAGATCGTTGAACTTAATTCTTGCAAAACCTCTACATCTACCATTGAGCATGTTACTATTTGTACTAGATGTAGAGATATTGATGTTGATGCTATTCATGATCACATGATTTTAATTAAGCAACAAAATGATCACATAGCTAAACTAGATGCTAAAATTGCCGAGCACAACTTAGAAAATGAGAAATTTAAATTTGCTCGTAGCATGCTTTATAATGGGAGACGCCCTGGCATTAAGGATGGCATTGGCTTCCAAAGGGGAGACAATGTCAAACTTAATGCCCCTCCTAAAAATTTGTCTAACTTTGTTAAGGGCAAGGCTCCCATGCCTCAGGATAACGAGGGTTACATTTTGTACCCTGCCGGTTATCCCGAGAACAAAATTAGGAGAATTCATTCCAGGAAGTCTCACTCTGGCCCTAATCATGCTTTTATGTATAAGGGTGAGACATCTAGCTCTAGGCAACCAACCCGTGCCAAGTTGCCTAGAAAGAAAACTCCTAATGCATCAAATGATCATGCCATTTCTTTTAAAACTTTTGATGCTTCTTATGTGCTTACTAACAAATCCGGCAAGGTAGTTGCCAAGTTTGTTGGGGGCAAACACAAGGGGTCAAAGACTTGTGTTTGGGTACCCAAAGTTCTTGTTTCTAATGCCAAAGGACCCAAAACCGTTTGGGTACCTAAAATCAAGAACTAAAATTGTTTTGCAGGTTTATGCATCCGGGGGCTCAAGCTGGATACTCGATAGCGGGTGCACAAACCACATGACAGGGGAGAAGAAGATGTTCTCCTCATATGAGAAAAACCAAGATCCCCAACGAGCTATCACATTCGGGGATGGAAATCAAGGTTTGGTCAAAGGATTGGGTAAAATTGCTATATCACCTGACCATACCATTTCAAATGTTTTTCTTGTAGATTCTTTAGATTACAATTTGCTTTCCGTATCCCAATTATGTCAAATGGGCTACAACTGTCTATTCACTGATGTAGGTGTCACTGTCTTTAGAAGAAGTGATGATTCAATAGCATTTAAGGGAATGTTAGAGGGTCAGCTATACTTGGTAGATTTTGATAGAGCTGAACTCGACACTTGCTTAATTGCTAAGACTAACATGGGTTGGCTCTGGCACCGCCGACTAGCCCATGTTGGGATGAAGAATCTTCACAAGCTTCTAAAGGGAGAACACATTTTAGGATTAACAAATGTTCATTTTGAGAAAGACAGGGTTTGTAGCGCATGCCAGGCGGGAAAGCAAGTTGGAACCCAACATCCACACAAGAACATCATGACGACCGACAGGCCGCTTGAGCTACTCCACATGGATCTATTCGGCCCGATTGCTTACATAAGCATCGGCGGAAGTAAGTATTGTCTTGTTATTGTGGATGATTATTCTCGCTTCACTTGGGTATTCTTTTTACAGGAAAAATCTCAAACCCAAGAGACCTTAAAGGGATTCTTGAGACGGGCTCAAAATGAGTTCGGCTTAAGGATCAAGAAAATAAGAAGCGACAACGGGACGGAGTTCAAGAACTCTCAAATCGAAGGTTTTCTTGAGGAAGAGGGCATCAAGCATGAGTTCTCTTCTCCCTACACACCTCAACAAAATGGTGTAGTGGAGAGGAAGAATCGAACTCTATTGGACATGGCAAGGACCATGCTTGATGAATACAAAACTTCGGATCGGTTTTGGGCCGAGGCAGTCAACACCGCCTGCTACGCCATCAACCGATTATATCTACACCGAATCCTCAAGAAGACATCATATGAACTCCTAACCGGTAAAAAGCCCAACATCTCATATTTTAGAGTCTTTGGTAGCAAATGCTTTATTCTTGTTAAAAGAGGTAGAAAATCTAAATTTGCTCCTAAGACTGTAGAAGGCTTTTTACTTGGTTATGACTCAAACACAAGGGCATATAGGGTCTTTAACAAGTCCACTGGACTAGTTGAAGTCTCATGTGACGTTGTGTTTGATGAAACTAACGGCTCTCAAGTAGAGCAAGTTGATCTTGATGAGATAGGTGATGAAGAGGCTCCATGCATAGCGCTAAGGAACATGTCCATTGGGGATGTGTGTCCTAAGGAATCCGAAGAGCCTCCAACTACACAAGATCAACCATCCTCCTCAATGCAAGCATCTCCACCGACTCAAAATGAGGATGAGGCTCAAGTTGATGAAGGACATGATCAAGAAGATGAGCCACCTCATGATGATGGCAATGATCAAGGGGGAGAGGCAAATGATCAAGAGAAGGAGGATGAGCAAGAACCAAGGCCGCCACACCCAAGAGTCCACCAAGCAATACAACGAGATCACCCCGTCGACACCATCCTCGGCGACATTCATAAGGGGGTAACTACTCGATCTCGTGTTGTCCATTTTTGTGAACATTACTCGTTTGTTTCCTCTATTGAGCCACACAAGGTAGAGGAAGCACTCCAAGATTCGGATTGGGTGGTGGCGATGCAAGAGGAGCTCAACAACTTCACTAGGAATGAGGTATGGCATTTAGTTCCACGTCCTAACCAAAATGTTGTAGGAACCAAGTGGGTCTTCCGCAACAAGCAAGATGAGCATGGTGTGGTGACAAGGAACAAAGCTCGACTTATGGCCAAGGGATACTCCCAAGTCGAAGGTTTGGATTTCGGTGAAACCTATGCACCCGTAGCTAGGCTTGAGTCAATTCGCATATTATTGGCCTATGCTACTTACCATGGCTTTAAGCTTTATCAAATGGACGTGAAAAGTGCCTTCCTCAATGGACCAATCAAGGAAGAGGTCTATGTTGAGCAACCTCCCGGCTTTGAAGACAGTAAGTATCCTAACCATGTCTATAAGCTCTCTAAGGCGCTTTATGGGCTCAAGCAAGCCCCAAGAGCATGGTATGAATGCCTTAGAGATTTCCTTATTGCTAATGGCTTCAAAGTTGGAAAAGCCGATCCTACACTCTTTACTAAAACTCTTGAAAATGACTTGTTTGTATGCCAAATTTATGTTGATGATATTATATTTGGGTCTACTAACGAGTCTACATGTGAAGAGTTTAGTAGGATTATGACATAGAAATTCGAGATGTCTATGATGGGGGAGTTGAAGTATTTCTTAGGATTCCAAGTAAAGCAACTCCAAGAGGGCACCTTCATTAGCCAAACGAAGTACACTCAAGACATTCTAAACAAGTTTGGGATGAAGGATGCCAAGCCCATCAAGACTCCCATGGGAACAAATGGGCATCTCGACCTCGACACGGGAGGTAAGTCCGTGGATCAAAAGGTATACCGGTCGATGATTGGTTCATTGCTTTATTTATGTGCATCTCGACCGGACATTATGCTTTCCGTTTGCATGTGTGCAAGATTCCAATCCGATCCTAAGGAATCCCACCTTACGGTCGTAAAACGAATCTTGAGATATTTGGCTTATACTCCTAAGTTTGGGCTTTGGTACCCTCGGGGATCCACTTTTGATTTAATTGGTTATTCGGATGCCGATTGGGCGGGGTGTAAGATTAACAGGAAGAGCACATCGGGGACTTGCCAGTTCTTGGGAAGATCCTTGGTGTCATGGGCTTCAAAGAAACAAAATTCGATCGCTCTTTCTACCGCCGAAGCCGAGTACATTGCCGCAGGCCATTGTTGCGCGCAACTACTTTGGATGAGGCAAACCCTGCGGGACTACGGTTACAAATTAACCAAAGTCCCTTTGCTATGTGACAATGAGAGTGCAATTAAAATGGCCGACAATCCCGTCGAGCATAGCCGCACTAAGCACATAGTCATTCGGTATCATTTTCTTAGGGATCACCAACAAAAGGGAGATATCGAGATTGCATACATTAATACTAAAGATCAATTAGCCGATATCTTTACCAAGCCTCTTGACGAACAAACTTTTACCAAACTTAGGCATGAGCTCAATATTCTTGATTCTAGGAATTTCTTTTGCTAGTTTGCACACATAGCACACAAGTATACCTTTAATCATATCTCTGTTGTATATACTATGACTAATGTGTTTTCAAGAGTATTTCAAACCAAGTCATAGGTATATTGAAAGGGAATTGGAGTCTTCGGCAAAGACAAAGGCTTCCACTCCGTAACTCATACTTCGCCATCACTCCAAGCAACTCTCTATTCTTTGGGGAGAAATGAGCATCAAAGAAAAGGACTTCGTCTTTGGGAGAGAGTAAGAGCCCAAAGCTAAAGGACCGGACTTCGCCTTTGGTATAATCTTAACTCATTTATTTATGACCAAAGGGGAAGATAGCACTTCAAGGGCTCTAATGATTCCGTTTTTGGCGATTCATGCCAAAAAGGGGGAGAAATGAGCCCAAAGCAAAAGGACCGCACCACACCACCACCGATTTCAAAAACTTAGTGTTGAATATTTATCAATTGATTTTCCTATTGTGTTCAAAAAGGGGGAGAAAGTAGTATTTCAAAATGATATATCAAAACCCTCTTGAACGCTAAGAGGTGGATCTCCTTTAGGGGGAGTTTTGTTTAGTCAAAGGAAAAGCATTTGAAACAGGGGGAGAAAATTTCAAATCTTGAAAATGCTTTGCAAACTCTTATTCATTTACCTTTGACTATTTGCAAAAGATTTTTGAAATGGACTTACAAAAGAATTTGCAAAAACAAAACATGTGGTGCAAGCGTGGTCCAAAATAAAGAAACAATCCATGCATATCTTATAAATATTTATATTGGCTCAATTCCAAGCAACCTTTACACTCATATTATGCAAACTAGTTCAATTATGCACTTCTATATTTGCTTTGGTTTGTGTTGGCATCAATCACCAAAAAGGGGGAGATTGAAAGGGAATTAGGCTTACACCTAGTTCCTATATAATTTTGGTGGTTGAATTGCCCAACACAAATCTTTGGACTTACTAGTTTGCCCAAGTGTATAGATTATACAGGTGTAAAAGGTTCACACTCAGCCAATAAAAAGACCAAGTTTTGGATTCAACAAAGGAGCAAAGGGGCAACCGAAGGCACCCCTGGTCTGGCGCACCGGACTGTCCGGTGTGCCACCGGACATGTCCGGTGCACCAGGGGACTCAAACTCAAACTCGCCACCTTCGGGAATTTCCAGAGGCGACTCGGCTATAATTCACCGGACTGTCCGGTGTACACCGGACAGTGTCCGGTGCGCCAAGGGAGGTCGGCCTCAGGAACTCGCCAGCTTCGGGAAACTCCAACGGCTAGTCCACTATAATTCACCGGACTGTCCGGTGTACACCGGACTGTCCGGTGTACACCGGACTGTCCGGTGTGACTCCGGAGCAACGGCCATCTCGGCGCCAACGGCTACCTGCTGCGCAATAAATGCGCGCGCAGCGCGCGCAGATGGCAGGCGCGCCCATGCTGGCACACCGGACAGCAAACAGTACCTGTCCGGTGTGCACCGGACACCCAGGCGGGCCCACAAGTCAGAAGCTCCAACGGTCAGAATCCAACGGCAGTGATGACGTGGCAGGGGGCACCGGACTGTCCGGTGTGCACCGGACTATCCGGTGCGCCATCGAGCAGACAGCCCAGCCAACGGTCAAGTTTGGTGGTTGGGGCTATAAATACCCCAACCACCCCACCATTCATTGCATCCAAGTTTTTCACTTCCCAACTACTACAAGAGCTCTAGCATTCAATTCTAGACACACCAAAGAGATCAAATCCTCTCCAAATTCCACACAACACCATAGTGACTAGAGAGAGTGATTTGCTTGTGTTATTTCGAGCTCTTGCGCTTGGATTGCTTTCTTTGTTCTTGATTCTTTCATTGCGATCAACTCACTTGTAATTGAGGCAAGAGACACCAAACTTGTGGTGGTCCTTGTAGGAACTTTGTGTTCCAAGTGATTGAGAAGAGAAAGCTCACTCGATCCGTGGGATCGTTTGAGAGAGGGAAGGGTTGAAAGAGACCCGGCCTTTGTGGCCTCCTCAACGGGGAGTAGGTTTGCAAGAACCGAACCTCGGTAAAACAAATCCGCGTGTCACACTCTTCATTTTGCTTGCGATTTGTTTTACACCCTCTCTCGCGGACTCGTTTCTTTATTACTAACGCTAACCCGGCTTGTAGTTGTGTTTATATTTGTAAATTTCAGTTTCGCCCTATTCACCCCCCCCTCTAGGCGACTATCACAAAGGATGATCCATATATGCCAAAATTGAATAAAACTCAAATTCATTTTTATTTGAAGTGATATTGCACTTGTTCTAGTTGCTTTATGTTGTGTTGGCATAAATCACCAAAAAGGGGGAGATTGAAAGGGAAATGTGCCCTTAGGCCATTTCTAAGTATTTTGGTGATTGAGTGCCAACACAAGTGCTTAAATGTGAATCTATGCCCATGGATGAACAAAGTGCAAATCAAGAGCAAAGGTATGTTTCTAAGTCTTAGTACATTGGTTTTGTGTACTAATATACTTGTCTAAGTATCAGAAACAGAATGAAGAAGAAAAGAGAAGAGTTGACTGTGTACAGCCAAGAGGCTGTTTCGGTCTGGGGTACCGGACTGTCCGGTGGTGCACCGGACAGTGTCCGGTGCGCCAGGCTGGCTCGAGCGAAGTGGTCGCTCTCGGGAATTCGCCGACGACGTACGGCTAAAATTCACCGGACTGTCCGGTGTGCACCGGACTGTCCGGTGAGCCAACGGTCGGCCGCGCGATCTGCGCGGGACACGTGGCCAAGCCAACGGCTAGAAGGGGCACCGGACTGTCCGGTGTGCACAGGACATGTCCGGTGCGCCAACGGCTCCCGCATCTGCAACGGTCGGCTGCGCTGTTTAAGGAAGGAAATCGGGCACCGAACAGTGTCCGGTGTGCACCGGACTGTCCGGTGCGCCCGACGACAGAAGGCAAGGATGGCCTTCCAGAATTGTTCTCAACGGCTCCTAGCTGCCTTGGGGCTATAAAAGGGACCCCTAGGCGCATGGAGGAGAACACCAAGTATTCCTACAACATTCCTAAGCACCAAGAAATCGATTCCACGCATCTGGTTCATTGTGATAGCATCTAGAGCTCTTATTGAGTTGTGAACTCATTGAGTTGTGTTGCGAGCTCTTGTTGCGACTTGTGTGCGTGTTGTTGCTCTGATTTTGAGTCTTGTGTGCGTTGCTAGTTTCTCCCTTACTCCGTATTTCTTTGTGAATCTTAAGTGTAAGGGCGAGAGGCTCCAAGTTGTGGAGATCCCTCGCAAACGGGATATTAAAAGGCAAAGCAAAACACCGTGGTATTCAAGTTGGACTTTGGACCGCTTGAGAGGGGTTGATTGCAACCCTCGTCCATTGGGACGCCACAACGTGGAGTAGGCAAGCGTTGGTCTTGGCCGAACCACGGGATAAACCACTGTGTCATCTCTGTGTGTGATCTCTTGTGGTATTGTGTTTTGTTGAGACTCCTTTCCAGCCACTTGGCAATTATTGTGCTAACACTTAACAAGTTTTGTGGCTATAAGGTTAAGTTTTCACAGGATCACCTATTCACCCCCCCTCTAGGTGCTCTCAGGTAAGCCGCGCCACCCTTTTCTTTCCCGCGGTTACTGTTTACATTAGGGGAAGGACTGCGGGTGAGAGGGAGAGAAGGTCAGGGGGTTTTGTGAAATGTCAGAGACACAGGGGAATAGTGGTGCAAGGGTAGGATTGCGAAGGTTGATTTGGTTTAAACCCAGGGACCTCGGTGTAAACTGTTTTTCCAGAAAACCTTTATTAAGTCTGTTTTTAATTTGATCAGAAACTTTAAAAACTCATAACTTCAGTTTAGTTCATCCAAATTTGGTCAAACCAATTTTGCTAGACTTTAATTAATGTAACCTACTTAAGAAAAATATAAAACCCCTTGGTACTATAGAAAACTTTAAAGTTCTGATTTAATGTTAGTTTTAGCCAAAAGCTCAATAATAGAAAGAAAAATAGTTGTGCTAATTGACTAGGGTTAGAAAAATTTGGAGAAGTTTATATCTACCTACTGACCTGTTTAAAAATGTTAAACTCTCTGTCCACCCCAATAAGTTAGTCTTTACCCCTTATTTTGCAATATGCTTAGTATTAAGAAAAATAGAAAAGAGGGTATAAATAATGAACCAGAAGGCACCCCTGTTTTTGTTAGGATGCTTATTCAATGTAGTTTACTAGAAAAATCTATTATACCCTGGTTTAGTATAAAATAAGTAGGATACCTTTTATTTTAATAAAATAAGGATAACTTAGAAAAACCCTACAAAAATAACCCCAAGGTAAAAACACCCCCACCCTTGGGATAACTAATGTTTTATTAATGAGAACTTAGAAAAAATATGAAATCTGCTGTTTGACATTTTTCAAATAATAATGTAGTAGAAAGTGTCTTTTTGACATTAAACTTAAGAAAATCATAACTGAATAACCACCCCTTAGTTTTCTGTGATTTTTAGCACAGAAGCCTATAATTACTATTGGATGCCAGCAAAAATAACCTTTAGGACAGAACCCACCCCTAACTAAGAGATGTAGTGTAAAGTGGCCCATTTTGCATAACTCTTGTTATTTTTGTTTAAAGCCTAGCCTCTGTACTTTAAGCCTCGAAATCTTAACACAGGCTAGAATAGCAAATGGCAACCCACTGTACTTTTTACAGAATTTTTGGAAAATATTAAACCCCTGTCATAGTTCAAACCTACCCTAAAAACCATAAGTAGAAAATAAAAGAAAGGGAAAAGTGGGTAATAGAAAAGTGGTGCCATCCTAAAATCCTTTATATCTTATCCACTGAAGGATACAAGAGCAATACAAATTCCCTATGTTTATCCTCAACAAAAAAACTAAGCCTAAAGGTGATAAGTCTAACCCACTAGAAGCCCCACATAACCAAGAAACCCTAAGTTACTTCTTGACTTAGTTTCTTTTTAGCATAATGTTATTAAATCCTGCATAATCATGGCATACATGTTCATTGCATTCGATAGACTGTAACCTTGCTGACGGAGAGTACATCCTCGTGCCGGAGCAAGGAGCTACTCAGGAGGTAGCCCCGGATCCAGCACCCGAGCCTGCACCAGAGGACCTGCCTGCCACTGCTTTGGAAGGCAAGCCCCGGTTTTATGCATAACCTGTTACTTATGCTATTTTACTTCACTTAATGATTGTAGGATTGATTGTGCACTTAGGTGTAGGAACTGTTTGAAACCCTAGTTGCATGATCTCAGGAATCCTTTTGAGATGAATACTAGTATGATAGGTCGAGTAGTTGCTTTATTTAATTAGGATCTCGGTAGAAGACGAGTGATTTTTCTAGCACTCGCGCGAGATCAGGATTTAGTTGTACCCACCTTCATACTATTATGATATTAGTGGTAGACAACAATCCATGGGGATTGGTCGTCTACGAGATGGAAAATGGAATAAGGATTTACGTGCGGATACCTGTGTCAAGCGTTTGAACGTACTAAACACATACTGAGAAATATGGTAAATCGGTAAGCCTAGTACCTGATTGAACCTGGCAGCATATTGCCCTCCTCACGCGACCTGAGACGAGGTCTCCCATTCCAGTTATGGTGGGTACAAGTGCGGTCACTGCACGACGGCGGTCGGGGTCAGTGAGGCATTGTACGCCAAGGCGGTGAGCCCCTCTCTGCTGACGGGGAATCGATGGGGACGGTTGATATGTGTGGGGACGGAGTGCCCCTACATGTCGTGTGTTTAGGTTTACCTTGCAAGGATAAAAACTCGATTCGAATCGTCTGCTTCTCGCAGCTAATGAGACTGCTTGATCCATTGTACTGCATTGAGTAACAAGTGGAAATATGATGAGTTGATATAAGATGTTGATTGCTAATAATGTTTGCTACTATGTATGAGTAGATAGTACACATTTAGCCTTAAGAGAGTCACACTTAAATTGACAAAGTTAAAACTTGACTTAGAAACTCAGCTAGTGCTTTTGGCAACCAAACCCCACAGCCAAACAGCTGCATGTCTAGAGGTAGAGGAGTAGACTCCTCACACCGGGTAAGTCTAGCTGAGTATTAGTATACTCAGCCTTGCTTGTGGCATAATTTTTACAGGTTCTCTGGAGGAAATGGTTGCTGGAGTGACTTGGCCTTCCATCTTGCCACCGGGTTGGACTGTCGAGTGGGACCCCACCTCGGCTGAGGAGGAGCATGAGGAGTGATGGGACAGGCTTCCCCATCTCTCTGTTTAATTACCGTTAGTTTTATTCCGCTGCACTTCGAACACTGATGGCTACTTTTGAAAAACTCTGATGATGATGTAATAACTTAATACTCTGTCATGCATGGTTTTATGCTTTATTGTATTTGCTCTGTGACTCACCATCGAGTGAGATTGTGGTACTTGATCCTGTCAGTGGTCGTGTCGGACTAGATCCGAGGGATTGATGGGTTATTCCCATTTAAGTGTGGTCTAGCCTTTAAAGCGGGACTTAGACACTTAAGTTGGAATAATTCGGGCAGTTCCGCCACAACTGGTATCGGAGCTTGTACCACCACAGAGGAATCGATAAAATGTAAATACCATCATTTTTCCAAGTAAAACTTGATAGAAACAATGTTGGATAGATAGTAGGACAAGCAGGATAGACCTAGGACGTGAAGCCTTAGGGTAATAGAAGGGTAGCTAGGTGGCTAAGTAATTAGGCCCTACAGGCCACTTTTACAGGATGGGAGTCTTTCCTATTCCTTTTATCTTGTTGTGAGGTCGTTTAGGACGAGCATGCATGCATTCTTAATTAAGCAAATGGATAACTGAGTAAGGACTTAAACACAAGATAACAACCAACTAGGTCCCCAGTGCCTTTTTATTTAACTAGAGAAAGGCTGAGTTTTATTTTTCTTGTTCTTTTTATAATTCTTTTTCTTTTACTTACGCTTAACCGTACACAGATGACTTCCCATGGATCCTCAGACGACGGGAATGCACTGTCTCTGTAACGCCCTGAATTTGGGGGTAGAATTTTTTCTTCTTTTCTCTCACCAAATTCGGGCGTTACTCTCTTTTCTCTTTCCCCGTTTGCTCCTTCTTCCCAATTTCAAACCAGTATAGTGGCAGGTGTCCGTGTCATGTATAAACCAAAACCTAAGTCTCATGGGTGTTGCATCATGCCGAAGCACATTTCTTTGTCTGATGTTGAGTGTTCGTCTCGTTCCGTTCCGGATTTCGGTTCGCGATTTAATTCCATTTAGTGGTCGCGCTCGTCGTGGGTTTTCGATCCGCGAAGTGGCCCGGCCCAGCCCAATCTAGTCCAGCCCAGCCGGCCCAGCCCGCCCCGGCCTGCGCGCCCCTGGCGCCCAAAACCCCCCCCTGCGCCCCCATCCCCTCTCTCTCTCTCATTTGGATCTCCCGCGCAACAACCTCTCCTCTCCCTCTTCCACCTCTCTCTCCCCGTGGTGCCCTAGGATTTGGAGACGGCGATCACCGGATTTTGGACCCCGAGGTGAGCTCCCCTCCCCTCCCCTTCTCCTCTCTCTCTCTCCCTTCTCTTCTTCCCCGCGCGCGCGCCCTCCCTCTTCCCCCTGCCCGCGCCCGACCCCGTCCCTGCCCGGCGCGGCGGCACCCCTGCCCGCCCGCTCGGCCCCTCCCGCGGCGGCGCCCCTGCCCCCCGCTCGACCCCTTCCCCGGCCTCCCCGGCGCGGCGGCTCCCGCCCCCGCCCCTCCCCGCGGCGGCCCCGCCCGCTCGGCCCCTCCCCTGCCCGGCGCGGCGATCCCACCCCGCCCCCTCCCCGCGGCGGCCCCGCCCGCTCGGCCCCTCCCCTGCCCGGCGCGGCGATCCCACCCCGCCCCCTCGGCGCGGCGATCCCGCCCCGCCCCCTCGCCCGCTCGGCCCGCCCGCTCGGCCCCTCCCCGCGGTGGCGCTCGGCGTCCGCTCCCGGCTCGCCCGCCCGCCCCCGCTCCTCCCCTGCTCGCGCGCAGCGCGGCCCCGGCGCGCCCCCGGCGTGGCCCGGCGCGGCCCCGGTGGCCCCTGCTCGCCGGCGCGTCCCCGGCGCGTCCCCGGCGCGGCCCCCGGCCGGTTCAACCGCCCCCCTGGCCGGTTCAACCGCCCTGGCCCCAGTTCGGCCGCCCGTTCCCCCGTCCCGGCCTCGCCCGACCGTATCTTCGCTCGTCCGCGCTCGCGGTGATTATTCGTTAATTAGCGTGTTGCGTCGCGCGCTTCACCGCGCGACGGATTTGTCTAAATTCAGATTCTATCTCGTGTTGCGTCGTGCGCTTCGTCGCACGACGATCCATTTTTGTTTCAGGTTGTTTAAGGTGTAACGCCGCGTGTGTATTCACGCGACGTTCCACTTTGGACTCAGTTTAGTCGACGTGTGCCGTCGTGCGCTTCGTCGCGCGACGCTTAACGTCTCCTCTTAGCTAAGGCGAAGTGTCTCGCTGCGTGCTCGGTCGCGCGACGAGTCGTTAACTTCTTAATTTGTTTTAGAAAGCTTTGTCGCGCGTCTCGCCGCGCGACCATCCTTTTATTTATCTCCACCTGCCTATAATAATTAGACATGAAACATGACTTTACTTTACGCTAAACATAGTGTCTACATTAAATTTCCTTCCATTAAGCGAGTAGTTAATTTATAATCATGTAACGTGATCGTCTCTCGACTGTCTTTTCCTCTTTCTCTCTTAACCGTACTCGCGAGCCCGCGTGGAACGTCTGTTTACTTATTGCATTCTATTGTATGGTGTACTGTTCTTTTGTATTAAATGTGTGGATGTATGTATGTTTGTGCTCGCATAGAGAACGATCCGGTTGAAGAGCCCGAGGAACTCGCAGAAGAAGCCCCTGAGCAGCAGTCGTTTGGTGGAGGCAAGTGTCCCTTGACCTATCTATGTCCTACTCATTATTTAATTCACCTCCCGCTTTACACATTTATGCCTAAGGATTGACTAGCTTTTGTTATCCATGTCCTTGTTTACCTATTTGGGTTGGATTATTACTGTTTAGCTTTATGCTATTGCTTAACTCTAATCAATGAACATGATGAGATTATCTATGATACGCTGTTTTCCCTTCTCTTATTATGATGTTATACTTGTGGTCTTCAAGGGGGCTCGAGCGGTTTCTCGAGTGCCTCTCCGTAAGGACCTGTTCTATGGATGACCGCCCGGGAAAACAGTGCAACCATGAGGGTGGAATGGGGTGCCCTTAGCTGAATAATTAGAGGATCCGGGGTGTAGTTCACTTAGCCGTCGTGCCGTCAATGGGGCTCGGTGTATGCGGCTCGCTGTGCCAAGTTTGGGTTCGCCCCTTGGGGAGGAGTGCGGTGCATTTAGGAAACCTAACGGGTGGCTACAGCCCCGGGGAATCTTTGTAAAGGCTACATAGTGATGCCCTGGTTGGTCACCTTGGTAGTGATCAATGGAGAGTCATGATCTCCGGGCAGAATGGGAATCACGGCTTGTGGGTAAAGTGCACAACCTCTGCAGAGTGTTTGAAAACTGATATATCAGCCGTGCTCACGGTTATGAGCGGCCAAGGGAGCTCCAATGATTAGTGGTACTTGATCAGAGATACTTTGGTACAGGTGGTTATGAGATTGATGGTTATGATTATGCTTATGGTGCTGGTAAGTGGTACTCTTTCCGTTTGGAAAGGAGTACGTTTGGGTTAATAACTTGGGTAATGCTAAAACTTGGCTTTCTACTAGTAAGTAATAATCTGACCAACTAAAAGCAACTGCTTGACTTATCCCCACATACAACTAGTCCACTACAGCCAAACAGGATACTTGCTGAGTATGTTGATGTGTACTCACCCTTGCTCTACACACCAAACCCCCCCCCCCCCCCCAGGTTGTCAGCATTGCAACCACTGCTCAGGCGAAGATGAAGTTGTGGAAGGAGACTTCCAGGAGTTCCAAGACTACGACGAGTTCTAGGTGTGGGTTAGCGGCAACCCCCAGTCGGCTGCCTGTGAAGGCCGCGTTTATCTACGTTTCTTTTCCGCACTTTGATTTATTGTAAGAACTATATGGACGTCTCAGACGTATGATGTAACCGACTATTTCCCTTATTAATACTATTTTGAGCACTGTGTGATGATGTCCATATTATGTAACTGCTGTGTACGTGAATAACTGATCCTGGCACGTACATGGTTCGCATTCGGTTTGCCTTCTAAAACCGGGTGTGACATAAGTGGTATCAGAGCCGTGCTGACTGTAGGACCGCTAACCTAGAGTAGAATGGTCGTTCTAAGGACTATAGACCTCTGTCTCTGCCTTGACTTTGATATCCCTTCAAAAGTTGGTCATACCGACCAAACCTATGTTCTACTATATATTATACCTTGCTGAAAATCATGTTTTATTCTAATCCTTCATTTACTTATGATTCATTATTTGCTGGTCATATTAATTCTGTTCTCACCCTTTTGCTTGCGATGTCTTTTGTAGATGGCTCGACTTAGACACACTGCACGAAAGTCAGTCATCCCCTTCTTACCCTCTCGCCTTGCTGAGCGTCCGCTTCGCCGTCCCGTGGCCGGACAGTCCAGCCACTTGGAGAGACTACACCACCGCCTGCATGAGGAGCAGGAACGTCGACGACAGGAGCAGCAGGGCTCTTCCTTCTCGCTCCACCAGGAGATAGAGTCTGTGAGGAGCTGCTCCCCTGTGCTTCCTCTGGAGCCGCCCCCTGCACCACCACTGGGCGTCCCAGCTTCTGGAGTAGCTGCTGGAGGAGACCCAGATGACGGAGATGGCGACGACAGCTCGAGCCACGACACCGACTTCTCTGCTAACCCTGAGCCGGAAGGATGGGTTGCTCGACCCATCACTCGCGACGCTGCTCGCGGGTGTCACTTCCACGATGCGCTCGACACCCTGCTACGTCGGGCATTTGACCGGCATACTTGGTCCGTCGAGTATCGCTGTGTGGTCTACCAGCACAGTCGCGGGGTCTACCCGGACCGCTGGGAGGCAACCTGCTTAGTGCGCTGCCCGGAGAACAGTCTCCAGGGTGCAGAGGCCTGTTCAGAGCACTATTCTATCTCTGAGCAGGACTCAGCTGAGGCAGCCATGCAAGATGCTGCACGGCGTGCGCTTTCGCACTTGTTGGGGACTTGTTCTCAAGTGCTATGAGTTAAGAACAAGGCAACATAGAAAATGTTAATCGTTAAAGTCCTTCGTCCTCCGAAGCATTATTTCCCTTAGGATGTAATGGCTTGCGGACGAAGGTTATGAAGGACATACCTTCATAAATTCATCAAAAAATGATGAAGGATGAAATATAAAGGATGTAAAAGACAACATGAACAATCATATATTATTATCGGGCATAAACAAAAACATCGTTGAATTACAAGTGTACCTTCAATCGGAAGGAGATGACAATACAAGCGTGACGCAAAAAGCGAATGCCAAGTCAGCGTGAACAGTACGGGGGTACTGTTCACCTATTTATAGGCACGGGGCACAGCCCATACAAAATTACATTCATGCCCTTTACATTTGATAATAATTCTATAGTAATCTATCGAGGTCTGAATAGCCTTTTCATCTTTAAGTCGGTTTCATTTTCTGCAACCACGCTGAAGCTCTCCTGCTAACATCTTCGGCGTTGTATCAAGACCTTCGTATTATCCTGGTCTTCTCCTGCCGTGATACCGACTTGAGTTCGAAGGTACCTGCTCACACATTATACTTCCAGAAATACTGTTAAATCCTGTTTTTGAGGACCTTCGGATGCCGAAGGTCCCCAACAGTAGCCCCTCACAATATTAATTTGTTTAAAATAACGAATTTAGATTGCGACATGAACGAAGGCTTTACGCCGAAGGTCCGAAAAAACACCTTCCCTTTGCTAGAATAGCAACAATCACTGACAAGCGGGGTCTTTGAATTTTCAACGCTCTTGGCGTATAAATACGGGCATGCCGCAAACTCATTTGACACGCTTTCTGGCCAACCGTTCCCGCTTACTCAATTTTTAGCTCTTGTGCACTGCGATTTGCTAGGCTTTTGGTTTTGAAGCTTCGGTTTTGAAAATAGTTTTTTAGCGTCTCCGAAGATGTCTGAAGATAAGAAGACTGTTGCTGAGATGAAGCTGAGCCTTGACGAAGAGAAAAACTTGGGGTTTCTTATAGCTATGTCAAAGACCAATACAGAAAAGATTACCAAGGAGATTCTGGAAGGTTTATCCGAAGATACTGGTGACAGTGACAGCTATGATGTGGACAGTGGTGGCGAGGACTCCGAAGATCGTCCCTGGCGACCGAGCCATTCAGTTTATGGTAAATCAACTATCAAAGAGAATCATCTTGTCAACATGAGAGGAAGGTATTTCCGGGATTTGTCCATTGTGAGGGCCGATGAAGGTGAAAAAACTTGCCCACACCCTAAAGAGAATGAAGTCGTAGTGTACCGAAGCTTTTTGAAAGCTGGACTGCGATTTCCCTTGAGCAGCTTCGTTGTGGAGGTACTGAAAATATTCGAAGTTTATCTCCATCAACTTACCCCCGAGGCGATTATAAGGCTAAATATCTTCGTGTGGGCCGTGAGAAGCCAAGGTCTGAAGCCTGATGCAAAAAGTTTCTGCAATATACACGAATTATCATACGAAACAAAACCTTAGGGTAAGGAACAGTATCACAATAATTTTGGCTGCTACAATTTCGTTTCTCGATCCGGGTCAAGCTGTCACGTGCCGACCTTTCGGAAGAGATGGCCCGGCGACTGGATGACAGAATGGTTTTATGTGAAGAATGATCTGACAGCGCGAGAAGATATCAAAGGTATAATTATGCGCCCTATTTGGCAAAGCTTCGGCCTTCGGAGGCCGAAGGTTGAAATGAATGAGGCTGCCGAAGAATGCCAGAGGGCCTTCGGCGTGATCTGTTCTTTTATTGGAACGAGGGATTTAGTACAAGAGCATATTGCCTTCAGGGTATGGCCGCTTGCGGAGAAATGGAAAATGCCACAAGAAACCATAAAAGAGGCCGACGAAGGTGGACTTATCAGGTTGAAGTATACCTTCAAGTTTGGAGATAAATTCGTTGAGCCAGATGATGACTGGTTAAAAAGCATTGAAAATTTAAGTGATGAGCTGCTTGGGACCTATTCGAAGGCCGAAGACACTGCAATGTCAGCAGCCTTCGGAGGCCGAAAAAAGAAGAGACTGAATCGGGTATTTGATGCCATCGGGTTTGTCTACCCTGACTATTGCTATCCCATTCGAAGGCAGAAGAGAAAAAACACAACCTTTGCAAAAGAAGAAGCTGCAGCTGCTCCTAGCGAGCCAGAACCGAAAAGGAAGAAGATAAAGGTCCTTACGCATCGGCCGCGCTATATTGAACCAGCTTCGGTGCCTGAGTTTACCGGAGAAACTTCTTCGGCAACCGAAGCTGAAAAACCAACCGAGCCAACTTTGCTGCCAGAAGTCACAGAAATGGCCGAAGTGCCACCAAAGATAGAATTGGAACAATCAAAGATTTTGTTATCAGAAACGAGAGAGAAGGCCGAAGCGCCGTCCGCAGAAAAAATGGAAGAGGTAAAAGAAGCAACTGAGGGCTCCAAAACATCAGAAGTTTTGAGTCCTGCAGCAAACATTGAGACAATAAAAAATCAAAAAGTGCCAGCAGTGACTCCGAAAAGAAAGAGAATGGCTAATGTGCTAGATGTACTGGAAACGATCAAATCTTCAAGCACACCTCCGAAGAAGGCTGCTGTCACTCCTGAAACAACAGTTGAAACTTCTGGTTCTAAAGCTCTAGAGCAAGAGACTGAAGCCGAAGCTGGGCCCTCAGAGCCCGCAAAGATAAAACCCTTGGAAAGTGAGACAGAAAAAATAACAAAGCCAACTTTTGTTGAAGAAACCGGTGTTCTTGCCCCCGAAGCATCCCCCAAAGTTCGTGATTATATTGTCCGTCATGCTTCAGGGAAAAAACTATCAGAAAAAGAAGAACAAGAGGCCCAGCATTATGCCAAAAAACTGAAATATCCAAAGGGAGCGTTAATATTTAATGGCAGTGGAGAAGAAGACTTCTTATACTGTCTTCCCGACAGCAAGGAGATTTCTGTCTGTCGGGAGATGAGCAAGAGCTTCGGATTCCCAACTTTAGAAGACGGGCTCTCGGTGCTGTCGAAGAACGATCTGGCCGACAGCCTGGCTTACAATAGCTTAAAGGTGCGACAAATGAAATTCTTGTAATTTTTTGTTGAATCCAAAATTTTTCGTTTGTTAAAACCTATTGACGCACACATATTCCTCTTCGCAGGGTCTGATACTTAGCAATGCCCTCAGGGCACAGAAAGATGCTGAAGACGAAGGGTGTACTATAGCCCTGAGCAACCTTCGTTCCGAAGTAATTGAACTGAGGAACGAAGGTCTCGAAAAAGATAAAATATTATACTCATTGATAAATAAAATAAAGGAAGACGAAGCTGCTTTTAAAAGTCAAGCTGAAGCTCAGAAGCGCGAAATTGAAGACCTTCGGAAACAACTGGCCAGAGCCAAGGAAGAACGCATACTTGAAGAAACAAAGCGTGAACTCAGCGATCAATGGGCAGATCACCTAGAAGTGACTGTTGAAGAGCTTCGTTCGTCCAAAAAGAGATGCTATAACAAATCTATAGATTGTGTTAAGAAGTTAAAGGCTAGCTTCGCCAAGGTCGGCGCATTTTCAAGTGAGGAAAACTTTTCGAGAGGCAACCCCGAAGGTGTCATCGAATGGATTGACCACGAAGCTGAAGCCTTCGAAGAAATTTTAAATAGCCGAGGAGATATATGTGCCTTCTCTGGCGCCAGAGGGATTGCCACCATCTTAGAGAAGAAAGGCTGCGAACATGTAAAAATTTTAGCTCAATCCGAAGCTGCTTTGCCCTTTGAAGATGCAAGAGATCCTTCGGCTGAAGCTAGTATAATTGGTGGAAAATTTTTTACTGATATCTGGGATAATGGTGGCCGAGAAATGGCCGGAGAAATTATTCGAAAAAGTGAAAAAGGCATTCACGATGCTAGAGAAGTAGCTGAGGCTGCTGAAAAAAGCGCAGAGACCGAAGGTCAATTAGGTATTAACTAATGGTTTTTATCGTGTTGTAATCTTAGGTTTTAAGATTTGTTTGCGATTTGTAATAGCAATGTAGCTGTATCCTGTGTTGCTTCAGATCCGACTAAAGCGTCTTCGGGCCCTCAGCCGAAGGGAGACGACGAAATTAAAAAGATGGCTGAAGATATTATGGACGAAGTCGTCAACCGGCTCCTGAACGAGGCTGCAGAAGTCGTTTTGAGAGAAGATTAAGTATTTTTGTAAAAACTTCTGAAATGTAATATAGTGTAACATTTTGTAACCCCAAATGTAATATATCTATTTTTGTTACTTAATTCTTTACGATGCATGAAACTTTACACGTACCGCTTTTGAGTCTTTGACGAAAAAACACCTTCCCTTCTTTTCATGCTTCGTGAAGAAAATATCCAATGTTCTGATGAAAAATATCCAGGCTTCGTAAAAATATTTTCCGAAGCTACATTTCCGAAGATCAATGATGTATCTTTTTGTGACTATGATTTCTTCCTTTCAAACCGTTCTTCTGTAGATTAATAATGTATCCACCTCTTGTGCCATGTGCAAAATGATGTATGATGCTTAATGCTATGCGAGATGATGTGATGATGTTATGTTATGTGAGATGACGTTTATTCCGAAGGTACATACACATCCCTGCAATAAAACACAATCTTTTATAAGCCTCCCTTAGGAGCTTCTTCGCCTTTTACTTCAGCGGAATCAGCGTTTATTTTTCGCTGTAAGCCTCCCTTAGGAGCTTCTTCGCCTTTTACTTTCAGCGGTATTCGCGTTGACTTTTCGCGCTTCGCCTTTTACTTAGGCGGTATCAGCGTTGACTTTTCGCTGTATGCTCTGCATTCCCTTTGGAACGACTTTGGAGCAGAAAACTTACACTGCGCTCCCTTTGGAACGACTTTTTGTGACTTCGTCAAACTTACTCTGCGTTCCTTAGGACGACTTTTTGTTGCTTCGAAGAATTTTCGATAGTTCGAAGGTCCTTTGTATTATCACAAGCCTGTGAAGAAAACATATTTTTCTTGTAGGAATCAACGAAACTAATTACATGAAACCTAAACAATGTCCTTTATTACAGAAAATAAAACTGAATGAAAAAGATTGTTATTAAGGTAGGATATTCGTCAATAGATGTGCTTTGACTCTGGCACAGTGCTATTGACTGTACGAGCTTCGGACTGCTCTCTGAAATCCCTCTGGTGTGAAGCATACTGGCTCCCTTCTGGCTGCTGGCCTTGTTGCAACGGGGGTGGAGGCGGAGGCTGTTGCCAGGAAGCTTGAGGCTGACTCGCCGAAGCAACAGAAACTGCAGGATGGTTGCCCACATATTCTGGGATGTAGGGCGAATGATACGAAGCTGTATGCATGACCTGCTTCGGCTGAGCTTGTTGTGCTGCGGCTTCAGCTATTTCCTTTTGCTTCTGAATGGTAACATGGCACATCCTGGTAGTATGGCCTTTGTTCTCACCGCAGAATAAGCAAAAGATTCTTCTCGGTTGATCTCCAAATCTTCCTCCAAAGCCCCTGGCGCCTCTGCCTCTTGGAACTGGTGGTCGGAAGGAGCTTTGCTGTTGCCCCGAAGCCTGTGAGGAGCATTGTGGCCTTTGCTGCTGGCCTCCTCTGTCATCATTTTGTGTAGAGTTATGAATTGATCTCACGTGCCTCGGGTAAAACCTCCCTCCGAAGCCCCTGGTCATTTCAGAAAACCTGAAAGCCTCCTCCCTTCTTTGGCGAAAATCATTATCGGCCCGAATATACTCATCCATCTTCTGGAGAAGCTTTTCCAAAGTTTGAGGAGGCTTCCTGGCGAAGTACTGAGCTGACGGACCTAGCCGAAGCCCTTGATCATGGCCTCGATGACAATTTCATTGGGCACCGTTGGTGCCTGTGCCCTTAAACGCAAGAACCTTCGGACATACGCCTGAAGGTATTCTTCATGATCCTGAGTGCACTAGAACAGAGCCTGAGCAGTGACCGGCTTCGTCTGAAATCCTTGAAAGCTAGTTAACAACAAGTCCTTCAGCTTCTGCCATGAAGTGATCGTCCCTGGTCGAAGGGAGGAATACCAGGTTTGAGCAACACTTCTGACAGCCATAACGAAAGATTTGGCCATGACTGAAGCATTGCCACCATACGAAGACACTGTTGCTTCGTAGCTCATCAAAAACTGCTTCGGGTCTGAGTGGCCATCGAATACGGGGAGCTGAGGCGGCTTGTAGGACGGAGGCCAAGGTGTAGCCTGCAGCTCAGCGGACAGAGGAGAAGCATCATCAAAAACAAAATTCCCATGATGGAAATTGTCATACCAGTCATCTTCGTTGGGAAAACCCTCCTGATGAAGGTCTTGATGCTGAGGCCTTCGGTGTTGCTCATCCTGAGCAAGATGACGAACTTCTTCAGAGGCTTCGTCTATCTGCCTCTGCAGTTCAGCTAGCCTGGCCATCTTTTCTTTCTTCCTCTGTACCTGTTGATGAAGCATCTCCATATCTCTAATTTCTTGATCTATCTCGTCCTCTGGTGGTGTCGGACTGACAGCCTTCCTTTTCTGGCTTCGGGCCTCCCGCAGGGAGACTGTCTCCTGATTGTGGTCCAGTGGTTGCAGAGCTGCAGCCCCAGTCGCTGAAGCCTTCTTCGGCGCCATGACGAAGGTTTATGATCGCCGAAAGTGTTCAAAAAACTCAGAGTGGAAGTGAGTTCACCGGAGGTGGGCGCCAATGTTGGGGACTTGTTCTCAAGTGCTATGAGTTAAGAACAAGGCAACATAGAAAATGTTAATCGTTAAAGTCCTTCGTCCTCCGAAGCATTATTTCCCTTAGGATGTAATGGCTTGCGGACGAAGGTTATGAAGGACATACCTTCATAAATTCATCAACAAATGATGAAGGATGAAATATAAAGGATGTAAAAGACAACATGAACAATCATATATTATTATCGAGCATAAACAAAAACATCGTTGAATTACAAGTGTACCTTCAATCGGAAGGAGATGACAATACAAGCGTGACGCAAAAAGCGAATGCCAAGTCAGCGTGAACAGTACGGGGGTACTGTTCACCTATTTATAGGCACGGGGCACAGCCCATACAAAATTACATTCATGCCCTTTACATTTGATAATAATTCTATAGTAATCTATCGAGGTCTGAATAGCCTTTTCATCTTTAAGTCGGTTTCATTTTCTGCAACCACGCCGAAGCTCTCCTGCTAACATCTTCGGCGTTGTATCAAGACCTTCGTATTATCCTGGTCTTCTCCTGCCGTGATACCGACTTGAGTTCGAAGGTACCTGCTCACACATTATACTTCCAGAAATACTGTTAAATCCTGTTTTTGAGGACCTTCGGATGCCGAAGGTCCCCAACAGCACTACTGCTCGGTTTTCGGTGGGGCAGCTGACGGTCTTGACCTGAAGTATTACCCCCGCCGTCCATCTGGCAGCACAGGAGGCGTGATTGTCTCACCTGTCAGTGAGGGCAATCCTAGGTTGAGCAGCACAGTCAACCTAGCCGCCGTGCTAAACACGGAGCTGGACCATGCACTAGACGAGCTGAGTAGGGCTCGTGCTGAGATCGCCCTGCTGCGGGCTGAGCGCGCGGAACGTCGTCACCTGGATGGTGGTTCCCCCGCTCCCGTTGGGACTCAGCACCCGTACCGCTCACCTCAGCGTGGACACCAGTCTTATGGCAATCTCGACTGCAAGACCAAGATAACTCTAGAACCATAGATCGTTAGAGTTGGATCTTGTAATTAATACGAAATATATACATAGAAGCTTCAATCTTAGCGTTAGTCTCGCTCTTAGTTAGTCTTAGTTAGACAGGGTAGTTTGCTATATCCTGTGCATTTATGTTTGTCATGATGAACTATGTTTGGTTTAGATCTTTGTAATGATTGTCACCAGAGTGTGGGTATCCCCTGCATTTTGGTTTACCTATTATGTTAATAAAGTTAGTTATATAGTTGGGAAACCCCTTATTCCACTTTCCTCTTTATCTGAGGAGCTGTGTGGTCTGTGTTGGAGATCAGTGAAGATGCTCATCTGTTCAGTGCTGTTGAAGGATTCTATTCTCTTTTCTTATGCTGCAAGATTTGCCAGATCAGTTCTGATGTGTGGTTGCATTCTGCAGATGTCAGAGAACAGGCGCAGAGGAGGAAGGCGTGCTCAGCAGGAGCGAGCCGCTCAACAGGAGGAGGTGCCCCAGCAGCAGCACCTGCCGCCCCCGCCCCCGATGTCGATCGAGCAGATGTTTCTGATGCAGACTCAAGCAGTTCAAGCCATCGGTCAGACTTTGGCCGCCATTCAGCAGCAGCAGCAGCAACAGCAGCAGGCCCCGCCTCAGCCTCAGATGCCTCAGATGCCCAGAGACAAGCGTGCTGAATTCATGAGAGGTCATCCGCCAACGTTTGCTCATTCTTCTGACCCTATGGATGCTGAAGATTGGCTGCGCACTGTGGAGCGGGAGTTGCATATCGCTCAGTGCAATGACAGGGAGAAAGTTCTGTATGGTCCCCGTCAGTTGAGAGGAGCAGCCCAATCATGGTGGGAGTCTTACCTCGCCACCCATGCCCATCCTGACGCCATCACCTGGGAAGAGTTTAGAGGTAGCTTTCGTCAGTACCATGTCCCTGCAGGTCTGATGACTGTGAAGAAGGAGGAGTTCCTGGCTCTCAAGCAAGGGCCATTGTCTGTCAGTGAGTACCGGGACAAGTTTCTGCAATTGTCTCACTATGCTCCTGAAGATGTCAACACCGACGCCAAGCGACAGTACCGTTTCCTGAGAGGCTTGGTTGACCCTCTGCAGTACCAACTGATGAATCACACCTTCCCGACATTCCAGCACCTGATTGACAGAGCAATCATGACAGAGAGAAAGAGGAAGGAGATGGAAGATCGTAAGCGCAAAATCAGTGGACCCCAGCCTGGAAGCAGCAATCGTCCTCGTTTCTCAGGCAATCAACCTCAGCAGTTCAAGCGGAACCAGCGTCCACCTCAGCAGCATCAGCAGTTCCAAAGGCAGTATCCTCAGCACCAGTACCAGAACCGTCAGAGCAATCAGTCAGGAAGTCAGTTTCAGAGGCAGAATCAGCAGGCACCTCGTCTTCCTGCCCCAGCAAACCAGCAGAACAGTCAGGCAGCACCAGCTCAGGTTGGAAACAGAGCATGTTTCCACTGTGGAGAGCAAGGCCACTGGGTGATGCAATGTCCGAAGAAGGCAGCCCAGCAGCAGTCAGGCCCCAATGCCCCAGCGAAGCAGAATGTGCCTCAGCCTGGAGCAGGCAATCGCCCTCAGCCGCGCTATAATCATGGAAGGCTGAACCACTTGGGAGCTGAAGCAGTTCAGGAGACCCCTCTGGCATGATAGTAGGTATGTTCCCAGTCGACTCCCATATTGCAGAAGTGTTATTTGATACTGGAGCAACGCATTCTTTCATTACTGCATCATGGGTAGAAGCACATAATCTTCCAATTACTACCATGTCAACCCCCATTCAAATCGATTCAGCCGGTGGTAGAATTCGAGCCGATAGCATTTGTTTGAATATAAGTGTGGAAATAAGGGGGATAGCGTTTCCCGCCAACCTTATAGTAATGGGTACTCAGGGAATAGATGTCATCCTAGGGATGAATTGGCTAGATAAGTATCAGGCAGTTATCAGTTGTGATAAGAGGACAATCAAGTTGGTGTCTCCACTAGGAGAGGAAGTGGTGACCGAGTTAGTCCCGCCTGAGCCAAAGAAAGGAAGTTGTTATCAGATGGCTGTTGATAGCAGCGAAGTAGACCCGATCGAGAGCATCAAGGTTGTGTCCGAGTTCCCAGATGTGTTTCCAAAGGACTTACCGGGTATGCCACCAGAGCGGAAAGTTGAGTTTGCCATAGAGCTTCTTCCTGGAACCGCCCCTATCTTCAAGAGAGCTTACAGAATATCTGGACCAGAGTTGGATGAGCTTAAGAAGCAAATTGATGAGCTGTCAGAGAAAGGTTACATTCGGCCAAGCACCTCGCCTTGGGCCGCCCCTGTCTTGTTCGTGGAAAAGAAAGATGGCACCAAGAGGATGTGTATTGATTACCGAGCTTTGAATGAGGTCACGATCAAGAACAAGTATCCCTTGCCCAGAATAGAAGATCTGTTCGACCAGTTGAGAGGAGCCAGTGTGTTCTCCAAGATTGATCTGAGGTCAGGTTATCATCAGCTCAGGATCCGACCCTCGGACATTCCGAAGACGGCATTCATTTCCAAGTATGGTTTGTACGAGTTCACAGTGATGTCTTTTGGTTTGACCAATGCGCCAGCGTTCTTCATGAACTTGATGAACAGTGTATTCATGGATTACCTTGATAAGTTTGTGGTGGTATTCATTGATGACATTCTGGTTTATTCTCAAAGCGAAGAAGAGCATGCAGATCATTTGAGGATGGTATTGCAGAGATTGCGAGAGCACCAGTTGTATGCAAAGTTGAGCAAGTGTGAATTCTGGATCAGTGAAGTCCTGTTCTTGGGTCACATAATCAACAAGGAAGGATTGGCTGTGGATCCAAAGAAAGTGGTAGACATTTTGAACTGGAAAGCGCCAACAGATGCCCGAGGAATCAAGAGCTTCATTGGAATGGCCGGATACTATCGACGATTCATTGAAGGGTTTTCGAAGATTGCGAAACCAATGACAGCGTTGCTAGGCAACAAAGTTGAGTTCAAGTGGACCCAGAAATGCCAAGAGGCCTTTGAAGCGCTGAAAGAGAAGTTGACTACAGCGCCTGTCCTAGTCTTGCCTGATGTGCACAAGCCCTTCTCGGTGTATTGTGATGCTTGTTACACGGGTTTGGGATGTGTGTTGATGCAAGAGGGAAGAGTTGTGGCTTACTCGTCCCGACAGCTGAAGGTTCATGAGAAGAATTACCCAATCCATGATCTAGAGTTGGCAGCAGTGGTTCACGCACTGAAGACATGGAGGCACTATCTGTATGGACAGAAATGCGATGTTTACACAGACCACAAGAGTCTGAAGTACATATTCACTCAGTCCGAGTTGAACATGAGGCAACGAAGATGGTTAGAGTTGATCAAAGATTATGAGTTGGAGATTCATTATCATCCAGGCAAAGCAAACGTAGTGGCAGATGCTTTGAGCAGAAAGAGTCAAGTCAATCTGATGGTTGCTCGTCCGATGCCTTATGAGTTGGCCAAAGAGTTTGACAAGTTGAGTCTCGGATTTCTGAACAATTCGCGAGGAGTCACAGTTGAGTTGGAACCTACCTTGGAGCGCGAAATCAAAGAAGCGCAGAAGAATGATGAGAAGATCAGTGAGATCCGGCGACTGATTCTAGATGGTAGAGGCAAAGACTTTCGAGAAGATGCAGAAGGCGTGATATGGTTCAAAGACCGCTTGTGTGTTCCCAATGTCCAGTCCATTCGGGAGTTGATTCTCAAGGAAGCTCATGAGACAGCCTATTCGATTCACCCTGGTAGTGAGAAGATGTATCAGGATCTGAAGAAGAAATTCTGGTGGTACGGAATGAAGAGGGAAATCGCAGAGCATGTGGCTATGTGCGATAGTTGCCGAAGAATTAAGGCAGAGCACCAGAGACCTGCCGGATTGTTGCAACCGTTGCAGATCCCTCAGTGGAAATGGGATGAAATCGGTATGGATTTCATAGTCGGATTGCCTCGCACTCGAGCCGGCTACGATTCCATCTGGGTAGTAGTGGACCGCTTGACCAAGTCAGCCCACTTCATACCTGTCAAGACCAACTACAGCAGTGCAGTATTGGCAGAACTGTATATGTCTCGGATCGTTTGTCTTCATGGTGTGCCGAAGAAGATAGTGTCAGACAGAGGAACGCAGTTCACCTCTCATTTCTGGCAGCAGTTGCATGAAGCTTTGGGCACGCATCTGAATTTCAGTTCAGCTTATCATCCGCAGACAGATGGCCAGACCGAAAGGACCAATCAAATTCTTGAAGACATGTTGAGAGCCTGTGCATTGCAAGATCAGTCCGGATGGGACAAGAGATTACCTTATGCAGAGTTTTCCTATAACAACAGTTACCAGGCCAGTTTGAAGATGTCACCATTTCAAGCGCTCTATGGAAGGAGTTGTAGAACTCTGTTGCAATGGGATCAGCCTGGAGAAAAGCAAGTGTTTGGGCCAGACATTTTGCTTGAAGCCGAAGAGAACATCAAGATGGTCCGAGAGAATCTGAAGATAGCGCAATCGAGGCAGCGAAGCTATGCAGACACAAGAAGAAGAGAGCTGAGTTTTGAAGTCGGAGACTTCGTCTATCTGAAAGTGTCACCGATCAGAGGAGTCGGAAGATTCGGAGTGAAAGGCAAGCTAGCACCCCGCTACATTGGTCCGTATCAGATTCTTGCAAGACGTGGAGAAGTGGCCTATCAGCTCAGTTTGCCAGAGAATTTGTCAGCTGTGCATGATGTCTTTCATGTGTCTCAGTTGAAGAAGTGCTTGCGTGTGCCAGAAGAGCAGTTGCCAGTGGAAGGTCTTGAAGTCCAGGAGGACTTGACCTACGTTGAGAAGCCAGTGCAAATCCTTGAGGTTGCAGACCGAGTCACCCGAAGGAAGACCATCAGAATGTGCAAAGTCAAATGGGATCACCACTTTGAGGAGGAAGCAACCTGGGAGCGTGAAGATGATCTGATGGCTAAATACCCTGAGCTCTTTGCTAGCCAACCCTGAATCTCGAGGGCGAGATTCTTTTAAGGGGGATAGGTTTGTAACGCCCTGAATTTGGGGGTAGAATTTTTTTCTTCTTTTCTCTCACCAAATTCGGGCGTTACTCTCTTTTCTCTTTCCCCGTTTGCTCCTTCTTCCCAATTTCAAACCTGTATAGCGGCAGGTGTCCGTGTCATGTATAAACCAAAACCTAAGTCTCATGGGTGTTGCATCATGCCGAAGCACATTTCTTTGTCTGATGTTGAGTGTTCGTCTCGTTCCGTTCCGGATTTCGGTTCGCGATTTAATTCCGTTTAGTGGTCGCGCTCGTCGTGGGTTCTCGATCCGCGAAGTGGCCCGGCCCAGCCCAATCTAGTCCAGCCCAGCCGGCCCAGCCCGCCCCGGCCTGCGCGCCCCTGGCGCCCAAAACCCCCCCTGCGCCCCCATCCCCTCTCTCTCTCTCATTTGGATCTCCCGCGCAACAACCTCTCCTCTCCCTCTTCCACCTCTCTCTCCCCGTGGTGCCCTAGGATTTGGAGACGGCGATCACCGGATTTTGGACCCCGAGGTGAGCTCCCCTCCCCTCCCCTTCTCCTCTCTCTCTCTCCCTTCTCTTCTTCCCCGCGCGCGCGCCCTCCCTCTTCCCCCTGCCCGCGCCCGACCCCGTCCCTGCCCGGCGCGACGGCACCCCTGCCCGCCCGCTCGGCCCCTCCCGCGGCGGCGCCCCTGCCCCCCGCTCGACCCCTTCCCCGGCCTCCCCGGCGCGGCGGCTCCCGCCCCCGCCCCTCCCCGCGGCGGCCCCGCCCGCTCGGCCCCTCCCCTGCCCGGCGCGGCGATCCCGCCCCGCCCCCTCCCCGCGGCGGCCCCGCCCGCTCGGCCCCTCCCCTGCCCGGCGCGGCGATCCCGCCCCGCCCCCTCGCCCGCTCGGCCCGCCCGCTCGGCCCCTCCCCGCGGCGGCGCTCGGCGTCCGCTCCCGGCTCGCCCGCCCGCCCCCGCTCCTCCCCTGCTCGCGCGCAGCGCGGCCCCGGCGCGCCCCGGCGTGGCCCGGCGCGGCCCCGGTGGCCCCTGCTCGCCGGCGCGTCCCCGGCGCGGCCCCGGCGCGGCCCCCGGCCGGTTCAACCGCCCCCCTGGCCGGTTCAACCGCCCTGGCCCCAGTTCGGCCGCCCGTTCCCCCGTCCCGGCCTCGCCCGACCGTATCTTCGCTCGTCCGCGCTCGCGGTGATTATTCGTTAATTAGCGTGTTGCGTCGCGCGCTTCGCCGCGCGACGGATTTGTCTAAATTCAGATTCTATCTCGTGTTGCGTCGTGCGCTTCGTCGCGCGACGATCCATTTTTGTTTCAGGTTGTTTAAGGTGTAACGCCGCGTGTGTATTCACGCGACGTTCCACTTTGGACTCAGTTTAGTCGACGTGTGCCGTCATGCGCTTCGTCGCGCGACGCTTAACGTCTCCTCTTAGCTAAGGCGAAGTGTCTCGATGCGTGCTCGGTCGCGCGACGAGTCGTTAACTTCTTAATTTGTTTTAGAAAGCTTTGTCGCGCGTCTCGCCGCGCGACCATCCTTTTATTTATCTCCACCTGCCTATAATAATTAGACATGAAACATGACTTTACTTTACGCTAAACATAGTGTCTACATTAAATTTCCTTCCATTAAGCGAGTAGTTAATTTATAATCATGTAACATGATCGTCTCTCGACTGTCTTTTCCTCTTTCTCTCTTAACCGTACTCGCGAGCCCGCGTGGAACGTCTGTTTACTTATTGCATTCTATTGTATGGTGTACTGTTCTTTTGTATTAAATGTGTGGATGTATGTATGTTTGTGCTCGCATAGAGAACGATCCGGTTGAAGAGCCCGAGGAACTCGCAGAAGAAGCCCCTGAGCAGCAGTCGTTTGGTGGAGGCAAGTGTCCCTTGACCTATCTATGTCCTACTCATTATTTAATTCACCTCCCGCTTTACACATTTATGCCTAAGGATTGACTAGCTTTTGTTATCCATGTCCTTGTTTACCTATTTGGGTTGGATTATTACTGTTTAGCTTTATGCTATTGCTTAACTCTAATCAATGAACATGATGAGATTATCTATGATACGCTGTTTTCCCTTCTCTTATTATGATGTTATACTTGTGGTCTTCAAGGGGGCTCGAGCGGTTTCTCGAGTGCCTCTCCGTAAGGACCTGTTCTATGGATGACCGCCCGGGAAAACAGTGCAACCATGAGGGTGGAATGGGGTGCCCTTAGCTGAATAATTAGAGGATCCGGGGTGTAGTTCACTTAGCCGTCGTGCCGTCAATGGGGCTCGGTGTATGCGGCTCGCTCTGCCAAGTTTGGGTTCGCCCCTTGGGGAGGAGTGCGGTGCATTTAGGAAACCTAACGGGTGGCTATAGCCCCGGGGAATCTTTGTAAAGGCTACGTAGTGATGCCCTGCTGGGTCACCTTGGTAGTGATCAATGGAGAGTCATGATCTCCGGGCAGAATGGGAATCACGGCTTGTGGGTAAAGTGCACAACCTCTGCAGAGTGTTTGAAAACTGATATATCAGTCGTGCTCACGGTTATGAGCGGCCAAGGGAGCTCCAATGATTAGTGGTACTTGATCAGAGATACTTTGGTACAGGTGGTTATGAGATTGATGGTTATGATTATGCTTATGGTGCTGGTAAGTGGTACTCTTTCCGTTTGGAAAGGAGTACGTTTGGGTTAATAACTTGGGTAATGCTAAAACTTGGCTTTCTACTAGTAAGTAATAATCTGACCAACTAAAAGCAACTGCTTGACTTATCCCCACATACAGCTAGTCCACTACAGCCAAACAGGATACTTGCTGAGTATGTTGATGTGTACTCACCCTTGCTCTACACACCAAACCCCCCCCCCCCAGGTTGTCAGCATTGCAACCACTGCTCAGGCGAAGATGAAGCTGTGGAAGGAGACTTCCAGGAGTTCCAAGACTACGACGAGTTCTAGGTGTGGGTTAGCGGCAACCCCCAGTCGGCTGCCTGTGAAGGCCGCGTTTATCTACGTTTCTTTTCCGCACTTTGATTTATTGTAAGAACTATATGGACGTCTCAGACGTATGATGTAACCGACTATTTCCCTTATTAATACTATTTTGAGCACTGTGTGATGATGTCCATATTATGTAACTGCTGTGTACGTGAATAACTGATCCTGGCACGTACATGGTTCGCATTCGGTTTGCCTTCTAAAACCGGGTGTGACAGTCTCACACTGATGGACTTGCACGAGAGGGCTTTCCCCGCATTTTGTGGGAAGTACTTCAGGGGGCCGGATGTAGGAATACGGGGAGGCTACGCTAGCGCAAAACAAAAATTTTCATCCCCATAATACCAAGAACTACTGCGGTTATAGGTCATGGAATTACCACTAGACGCGCAGAGCAGCGGAAGCCGTCTCGATGTAGACGAACGCGTCGAGCAGTGCCGTGCAGTCGCCGGCGTCCTTCAAGTCCTCGCGCGGTTCGTCCAAGTGCTCCAGATGTAGCACCTCCGAGGTATCCACACGTACAGGGAGGAAGCGCCGCGTACCGAACTGCTAGGTTCGCGACGGCGGCTTGGCGAGGGCGAGAGGTGGGCGGCGGCTGTCAGTTCGCTGGTGGCGAATTAGGTTATCCTTAACCGCGCCCCCGCCCCTCATTATATAGGCGTTATGGTGGGCTTCTGACGCCGAGGCCCATCATTAACCCTAAAGCCCAGTCTAATTTCGGATCTAATCCGAATTAGGCTTCCTTCCCCTTAAGTGTGTGACCCTATAGGTTCACGTACAAATAGACATAGGCCGAGTACTCTTACTTGGCCCAATAATCGACAGCGGCCTCTAGCAAGACATGTCAACTCCTATGTGTACGTAAAGATCATATCAGACGAACCATTGCGACATTACGTACATGCTGTTCCCTTTGTCTCACGATATTTGGTCTGGCTCTAAGCTGACCTCTCTTTCTCGATACTGTGAATTGGAATCCTTTCAATGGTTAACTCTTAACCCTAGCACGGCCATGCATTTCTTGATCCAATCACTCGAGGGGCCCAGAGATATCTCTCTCACAAAGAGAGGGACAAATTCCATCTTGACTGACCATGCCTCACAGCATGTTTCCTGACAAACCCAAAACTACCTTTATAACTACCCAGTTACGAGATAGCGTTTGATAGTCCCTAAGTAAGTCAATTCACATCTTGAGAACATGCGACAATCTCAGGTCTAAGGATACAGTATTCATGTTGCAAGAAGAGAACTATATTACAATATCTCACGTTGGGTCGGTCCAGCCTCATGTCATACATGCGCCCACACTATTAGTTTAACATCTCCATGTTCATGACTTGTGAAATATAGTCATCAACTAATACATGTGCTAGTCATCGACTCTGACTAGGGACATCATTTAGAATAACCATATAAGTAAAGAATCTCACAAACAATTCACATAATTGCTAATCAATACAAGGTGCCTTCCATGGATATTCAATTAAGCAATATATATATCATGGATACAAAGAAATATGCTCATCTCTATGATTATCTCTAGGGCATATTTCTAACACCGGATACGCGACACCCCCTCAGTACGCGGTGCAGCAGTTCGAGAAGCACCGAGTGCCCCGCTGTAGGGTGAGGATGACCTTGGAGCCTCATCCCCTACAGCCAGGCTGGCGCTCTTTGGACTCCGAGTCTTTCGGATACCGAGCGGAGGACAGGATCGAGGCGATCGCTCTGCATGGATTGACTACTTTCTGCGGATTCCATCCTTTGGAGCTGGCTACCCACCCCATTGGCTTGTTCCTCGCCGAGAAGGAGGACGACCCAATGTGGAAGGATCGGGTGGAGCATGCCAAGGATATCTGGGCCATCTACCCAGGACAGACTGCGCATTTGACCGTACGGTGCATGAATGCTCTGTACCGTCTGCAGGTGATGCGCGGTGAGGCGATGTCCCATCTAATGGCACTGCTGGAGGCAACAAAGATTACGTTGGACAACAGAGAGGAACTCGTGGTTGACTTGTCCCAAGAAATGGTGGAGAAGGACTTGCAGGTGGAGCAGCTATCCACTGATATCCAAGAGTTGGAGGAGCTAGTGGGCACCAGGGAGAACACCATTGAAGTTCTCGAGGATCAGCTCATTAATACTCAGCAGCAGCTTGCTGAGGCTAACGAGCACTTGGACATGCATCACCAGGAGATCCAGGACCTGGAGGCCAACGAGGACGTCGACATCGAGGGAGGAGATGAACCTGCCTCCAGTGTGGACACTGCTGGCTCGGGAAGACCACCTTCCCCCGAGTCAAGTGTTGCCTCGTTCGCTCACTAGATGTCTAGGATAGGGTTAGAAGTTGGATGGTAGGACTCCCCGCAGCTAGCTTAGCTTTTGCACCCTTGGGGTACTAGGCTAGATAGAGTTGAGTCTTTTTGGGACAATTGATGTAACCGTGCTAAACTCTCTTGGAAGCATGTTGATGGATACTGTTATCAGTTTTAAATTTGGAAGAAGAAATTTATGCCTTTTTAAATCCTTTGTTGAAGTTGGAATCTATCGCCTTGCTTTTGACTCGTTTCGCCGCGATCAAATTTTGAACTTGGAACTATGGTGTTAAGTATATATGTGATTTTTCAGATGGCCGGGAGGCAGCGTCGTGGCCAGAACGAGCGCGTTCCTCCACCGCCGCCACCACCTCAGCACTATGGTGGTGGAGACCATCAGCGTCACCCCGCGGCAGCTACCTACCAGGAGTTCCTTAGCACCCAGCCTCCATTGTTCACCAGGGCAGAGGACCCACTTGATGCAGATGTGTGGTTGCGAGTGGTGGAATCCAAATTCCCGCTACTCCATGGAGCTTGCTCAGAGGTCACCAAAGTCAGGTTCGCCACCCAGCAGCTTCGCGGACCTGCAAGGACTTGGTGGGATCATTTTCTTGCTATGCAGCCAGAGGACCGAGAGGTGGAGTGGAGGGAGTTCAAGGCAGCTTTCAGGGGACACCATATACCAGCCGGGATTATGGACCGGAAGCTCAATGAGTTTTTGGCACTCACTCAGGGCAACAGGACAGTGTTGCAGTATGCCCAGGCTTTTAATGACTTGTGCCAGTATGCGGGATACCACGCGGATACAGATGAGAAGAAGAGAGACAAGTTCAGGAGGGGGCTCAGCACCAAGCTCCGTGACCGTCTCAACACCGTCAGGGCCAACAGCTACAATGAGTTGGTCAACATGGCTATCTCCCAAGAGGACTGCATTACAGCTCGACAGGCGGAGAAGAAGAGGAAGACCCCTGTGGCAGGACCTTCAGCTCAGCCACAGCGCTTCAGGATTGTGTCCGACACTCAGAACAGGGGCCCCCAGCAGCAGCAAGGAAGATGGGTGATCCGACCACAGCAGCAGGCACCCAACCGCACCCAGTTTCCAGCTCAGAGGAACAATCAGCAGCAGCAGTACCGCCAGTCAAATGATAACAGGTGTTTCACATGTGGCAACACCGGGCATTATGCCAAAAATTGCCCAAGGAACCAGCAGAGGCAGGGGCAGAATGTCAATCAGAACCAAGGCAAGAGGCAGAAGGTGCAAGTGAGGCAGGGCAGGCTGAACTTCACCACCATGGCTGATATTCCCGAGGGAGCACCCGTCATGACTGGTATCTTTACAGTTTTGAATTATCCTGCTATTATTCTATTTGATTCTGGTGCATCGCATAGTTTTATCAGTGCCAAGTTTAGTGCCAAATGTCAGTTGCCCTTTCACCACACCGATGGGGGCATTACAATTTCAACCCCAGGAGGCAGGGTTGCCACTTATCAAATCAACAGGCAAGTGCCTATAAAATTCGGTAGCCTTCTGATTAGAACCACCCTTCTCATCTTAGGATTGGATAGCGTGGATATTATATTGGGAGCTGACTGGTTGACCAGGCATCAGGCAGTATTGGATATTGCAGCCAGGGCCATTGAAATTCATTCCCCTGCTTATGGCGAGACTGTATTATATTTACCTGACCAGGGATGCATCCGTTCTTGTGCCTTTGTTATGATAGAGTCCCCAGTGGAAAAGATCCCAGTGGTCCGTAACTACCCGGATGTTTTTCCGGATGAGTTGCCAGGGATGCCACCTGATCGAGATATTGAGTTCGCAATCGAATTGCAACCCAGGACTGCTCCTATCTCTAAGAGACCCTATAGGATGCCTCCCGTGGAATTGGCAGAATTGAAGAAGCAATTGCAAGAATTGTTGGATAAGGGGTTTATTCGCCCAAGTACTTCACCATGGGGATGTCCAGCTTTGTTTGTGAAGAAAAAGGATGAAAGTTTGAGGATGTGCGTTGACTACCGCCCTCTCAATGCGGTGACTATTAAGAACAAATACCCACTGCCCCGTATTGATGTTCTGTTTGATCAGTTGGTAGGAGCCAAGGTATTCTCCAAGATAGACCTTCGCTCAGGGTACCATCAGATCAAGATCCGTGCCAGCGATATTCCCAAGACAGCTTTCTCTACCAGATATGGGTTGTATGGATTTTTGGTGATGTCTTTTGGGCTGACCAATGCCCCGGCCTATTTTATGTACTTGATGAACTCAGTATTTATGCCAGAATTGGACAAGTTCGTGGTCGTTTTCATTGATGATATTCTGGTCTACTCCAAGAATGAAGACGAGCATACTGAGCACCTGCACATCGTGCTTCAGCGACTACGCGATCATCATCTTTATGCTAAGTTGTCTAAATGTGAGTTCTGGCTGAAGGAGATCAAATTCTTGGGCCACACAATTTCTCAGGATGGGATATCAGTTGATCCTGAGAAGGTGCAGGAGGTGATGGATTGGAAACCCCCGACTACCGTGAGGCAGATTCGAAGTTTTCTGGGTTTGGCAGGGTATTATCGACGATTTATTCCGGATTTTTCCAGGATTGCCAAACCAATGACTGAACTGTTAAAGAAAGGAGTCAAGTATGTTTGGAGCCAGAAGTGTGAAGATGCCTTTCATACCCTGAGGCAGCATTTGACAACAGCCCCAGTGCTAGCTCAACCTGACAACACCAAGCCATTTGAAGTTTATTGTGATGCTTCTGGTACCGGATTGGGATGTGTCTTGATGCAAGAAAACAGAGTCATTGCTTATGCTTCACGAGCACTCAGGCCCCATGAGCAGAACTACCCTACACATGATTTGGAATTGGCAGCTGTGGTTCATGCTCTTAAGATATGGAGACACTACTTGATGGGAGCTCACTGTAACATCTACACTGATCACAAGAGTCTCAAGTACATCTTCACTCAGGCAGATCTGAACATGAGGCAAAGGAGATGGTTGGAGTTAATCAAGGACTATGATTTGGAGGTGCATTACCACCCTGGTAAGGCTAATGTTGTGGCAGATGCTTTGAGCAGAAAGGCCCAGTGCAATTGTATGAACATGGATGTGGGAGTTACCACCCTATGTGATGAGTTGTGCAGATTGAACCTGGAAGTTGTTTCTTCGGGTGACCTAAGCTATATCTCGGTGGAGCCCACGTTGCAAGAACAGATAGTCAGGGCACAGGTTGAGGATAAGGGTGTTCAGGTTGTCAAAGATATGATCAAGCAAAAGGCAAAAAAATACAAGTGTTTCCGACAGGACAGCAAGGGAATTCTATGGTTTGGAGATCGATTGGTTGTTCCCAAGGACCCTGAGCTCAGAAAGAAGATACTGGATGAAGCTCACCTTTCCAAATTCTCCATGCACCCTGGTAGCAACAAGATGTACCATGATCTCAGATCTCTATATTGGTGGACCAGAATGAAGAGGGAAATTGCCAAGTACATATCCGAGTGTGACACCTGCCAGAGAATCAAGGCCAGTCACTTAAAGGCAGCAGGCCCTTTGCAACCCCTTCCCATACCATCTTGGAAATGGGAGGACATTTGCATGGATTTTATCGTAGGATTACCCAATACCTCCAGGCACCATGATTCTATTTGGGTTATTGTGGACAGGTTGACCAAGACCGCTCATTTCTTGCCAGTGCACACCACCCACAAGACAGAAAAGTATGCGGAAATTTACATTGGTCAGATAGTAAGACTGCATGGTATTCCAAAGACCATTATATCCGACAGAGGAGCACTGTTTGTGGCCCGCTTTTGGGAGAAGCTACAAGAATCACTTGGGACACAAGTAATCCGAAGCTCAGCATACCATCCACAAACAGATGGCCAGACAGAAAGGGTGAATCAGATTTTGGAAGACATGTTGCGAGCATGTGCACTACACTACAGAAAGGATTGGGACAAGTGTCTGTCTTTGGCAGAGTTTTCTTACAATAACAGCTATCAGTCCAGTCTGAAGATGGCACCTTTTGAGGCATTATATGGGAGAAGGTGTAGGACCCCACTGAATTGGTCTCAAGTAGGAGAGAGGGAAATTTTTGGGACAGATTTGGTACTTGAAGCAGAGGAAAAGGTCAGAGTTATTACAAAGAACTTAGAAGCTGCTCAGGCTAGGCAAAGGAGCTATCATGACAAGAGGCGGAAGCCTCTCCAGTTTGAGGTGGGAGACCATGTTTATCTTAAGGTATCACCCACCAAGGGTGTCCAGAGATTCGGGATCAAGGGCAAGTTAGCTCCTCGCTACATCGGGCCCTATGAGATCAAAGCAAGTTGTGGACCCATGGCCTACCAATTGGAATTGCCACCTCACATGTCAGCAGTTCACAATGTGTTCCATGTATCTCAGCTGCGGAAATGTGTTCGCCTACCCACTGAAGTGCTACCAGAACCAGACCTTGAGATAGAACCAGACTTATCCTATCAAGAGTACCCCGTCAAGGTATTAGATCAAAAGGAGAGATCAACTCGGGCAAGGTCGGTCAGAATGTATAAAGTTCAGTGGAGTCACCATTCAGCAGAAGAAGCTACATGGGAGACTGAGGATTTTCTACGCTCTCACTTCCCCGACTTTCTACCCAAAGGAGTCGGTATGTAACCCCCACCTGCCCTTTGAATTCAATTATAAGAAAAACTTAGATAACAAGGATAGTCTAAGTTGTGGATTTAACTTAAGAAGGGCTTCCTTCTGAAGTTGCAAAGAGAATGACATTCGAAGAGCAGTTAATAAGAGAAACTTGAGTGTAAAGGAAGACTAACACAAACACACCTTCAAGCACCCTCCAAGGGCCTCTACCTAAAATCTCGGGACGAGATTCCTTTAAGGGGGGAGGGCTGTAACACCCCAGGTGTTACCATGGCTAGAGCACACCTTGATACTAAAGGCTATGATCACATGTGGAAGAACTTAAGGAGCAAAAGCATGAGGGCCTTGGAAAGCTAGATTTTAGCCAAGGATTGTGAGTGACCAAAAGCATTACTCTAATCCTTGCACACTTACTACCTTGGATAAGAGGGGAGAAGAACCCTAGACCTCTCTTAAACCCTATCTCCCAAAACCCTTGATGGGAGGGAAAAGAGAATGAACAAGTGTGCAAAGCATGAGCAACATTTACCCAAACCTAAGTAACCTTATAACCAGCAATTAGGGGAGGGAAATATTGCAAAAAGACCCCTGGAGAAACCCCAATTCAAATCTCCAAGTGGAGAGAGAGCTAGAGCTCTTTATTTCTCTCTAAGTCAAATTCTAACCCTAATCCAAAGACCAACCGTGTTCACCTTGAAGATGGCACCAAAACCACTTAGGATCTATACCAAAAATGTGGCATACCACCTAAGACACCCCCTGGAAAAAGTGGAGACCGAGCCCTTGACGTTTGACAGGTTTTGGCATCAGTTTTGTCGCGATGTGGGCAGTGAGACAAGCCAGATTTGGCGCCCATCTATCTCCTGATCTAGGGCGTATCCTCCATTGGAACTCACACATGAGAGATAGCCCTAGGTGCCAGGAATAGGTCTGCGCCGGATTCATGGCAAGATTCGCACGTTTGCGATCTCTGCAGACGTTTGAACAATGGAAGAATCACACCTCCACGTGTTCGACGCTTTCTGCCCGCGCCAGAGCACGCCCGCGCGCGCCCCCGCATGCCCAGCGCCGCGCCCGAGCCAAGCCAGCGCCATGGCCCGCGCCCGCGCCTATAAAGCCCTCCCAGGCTTCGACTGCACTCTTCCGCGCACCCTCAAACCTCACCGGAGTTTAGCTCGCCGCCGTTTGCCCGTGCGCAGCGTGTCCGCGGCCGCCCAACCCCTCTGCCACCGTAGACCGGCCAATAGAGCCATTCCCAACCCCGTCCAGCCCTCGGAGAAGACGGTGCACACCTCCGTGAAGCTCCCCGAGCGAGGAATCGGAGTTTGCTTCGCCGGAGAGGCCAGTCCACGCTCGCCGGAGCTCTCAACCCCGCCGGAGTACGTGGACCGGGTAATCCACTCAACCATCCTTCGATTCCTTGTGCACTCGGTCACTACGTTACCCCGTGAAGCTCACCATGCCCTTGGATTGAACCAGTTCGCCGTGGTTTGGCCGGTACACTCGCCGCCGACGAGAACACCCGCCTGCACGCGTGGACCGAGCGATTCCGGCCATCCCCGACGTCAAGCCGTACCTCGACGTGACCGCCAGAGTCTCCCCGAGCCAACCCCACCCTTCGCCGGAGCTCCCTCGCCGCCGGTAAGCCGCGCCACCCTTTTCTTTCCCGCGGTTACTGTTTACATTAGGGGAAGGACTGCGGGTGAGAGGGAGAGAAGGTCAGGGGGTTTTGTGAAATGTCAGAGACACAGGGGAATAGTGGTGCAAGGGTAGGATTGTGAAGGTTGATTTAGTTTAAACCCAGGGACCTCGGTGTAAACTGTTTTTCCAGAAAACCTTTATTAAGTCTGTTTTTAATTTGATCAGAAACTTTAAAAACTCATAACTTCAGTTTAGTTCATCCAAATTTGGTCAAACCAATTTTGCTAGACTTTAATTAATGTAACCTACTTAAGAAAAATATAAAACCCCTTGGTACTATAGAAAACTTTAAAGTTCTGATTTAATGTTAGTTTTAGCCAAAAGCTCAATAATAGAAAGAAAAATAGCTGTGCTAATTGACTAGGGTTAGAAAAATTTGGAGAAGTCTATATCTACCTACTAACCTGTTTAAAAATGTTAAACCTCTCTGTCCACCCCAATAAGTTAGTCTTTACCCCTTATTTTGCAATATGCTTAGTATTAAGAAAAATAGAAAAGAGGGTATAAATAATGAACCAGAAGGCACCCCTATTTTTGTTAGGATGCTTATTCAATGTAGTTTACTAGAAAAATCTATTATACCCTGGTTTAGTATAAAATAAGTAGGATACCTTTTATTTTAATAAAATAAGGATAACTTAGAAAAACCCTACAAAAATAACCCAAGGTAAAAACACCCCCACCCTTGGGATAACTAATGTTTTATTAATGAGAACTTAGGAAAAATATGAAATCTGCTGTTTGACATTTTTCAAATAATAATGTAGTAGAAAGTGCCTTTTTGACATTAAACTTAAGAAAATCATAACTAAATAATCACCCCTTAGTTTTCTGTGATTTTTTGCACAGAAGCCTATTATTACTATTGGATGCCAGCAAAAATAACCTTTAAGACAGAACCCACCCCTAACTAAGAGATGTAGTGTAAAGTAGCCCATTTTGCATAACTCTTGTTATTTTTGTTTAAAGCCTAGCCTCTGTACTTTAAGCCTCAAATTCTTAACACAGGCTAGAATAGCAAATGGCAACCCACTGTACTTTTTACAGAATTTTTGGAAAATATTAAACCCCTGTCATAGTTCAAACCTACCCTAAAAACCATAAGTAGAAAATAAAAGAAAGGGAAAAGTGGGTAATAGAAAAGTGGTGCCATCCTAAAATCCTTTATATCTTATCCACTGAAGGATACAAGAGCAATACAAATTCCCTATGTTTATCCTCAACAAAAAAAAACTAAGCCTAAAGGTGATAAGTCTAACCCACTAGAAGCCCCACATAACCAAGAAACCCTAAGTTACTTCTTGACTTAGTTTCTTTTTAGCATAATGTTATTAAATCCTGCATAATCATGACATACATGTTCATTGCATTCGATAGACTGTAACCTTGCTGACGGAGAGTACATCCTCGTGCCGGAGCAAGGAGCTGCTCAGGAGGTAGCCCCGGATCCAGCACCCGAGCCTGCACCAGAGGACCTGCCTGCCACTGCTTTGGAAGGCAAGCCCCGGTTTTATGCATAACCTGTTACTTATGCTATTTTACTTCACTTAATGATTGTAGGATTGATTGTGCACTTAGGTGTAGGAACTGTTTGAAACCCTAGTTGCATGATCTCAGGAATCCTTTTGAGATGAATACTAGTATGATAGGTCGAGTAGTTGCTTTATTTAATTAGGATCTCGGTAGAAGACGAGTGATTTTTCTAGCACTCGCGCGAGATCAGGATTTGGTTGTACCCACCTTCATACTATTATGATATTAGTGGTAGACAACAATCCATGGGGATTGGTCGTCTATGAGATGGAAAATGGAATAAGGATTTACGTGCGGATACCTGTGTCAAGCGTTTGAACGTACTAAACACATACTGAGAAATATGGTAAATCGGTAAGCCTAGTACCTGATTGAACCTGGCAGCAGATTGCCCTCCTCACGCGACCTGAGACGAGGTCTCCCATTCCGGTTATGGTGGGTACAAGTGCGGTCACTGCACGACGGCGGTCGGGGTCAGTGAGGCATTGTACGCCAAGGCGGTGAGCCCCTCTCTGCTGACGGGGAATCGATGGGGACGGTTGATATGTGTGGGGACGGAGTGCCCCTACATGTCGTGTGTTTAGGTTTACCTTGCAAGGATAAAAACTCGATTCGAATCGTCTGCTTCTCGCAGCTAATGAGACTGCTTGATCCATTGTACTGCATTGAGTAACAAGTGGAAATATGATGAGTTGATATAAGATGTTGATTGCTAATAATGTTTGCTACTATGTATGAGTAGATAGTACACATTTAGCCTTAAGAGAGTCACACTTAAATTGACAAAGTTAAAACTTGACTTAGAAACTCAGCTAGTGCTTTTGGCAACCAAACCCCACAGCCAAACAGTTGCATGTCTAGAGGTAGAGGAGTAGACTCCTCACACCGGGTAAGTCTAGCTGAGTATTAGTATACTCAGCCTTGCTTGTGGCATAATTTTTACAGGTTCTCTGGAGGAAATGGTTGCTGGAGTGACTTGGTCGTCCATCTTGCCATCGGGTTGGACTGTCGAGTGGGGCCCCACCTCGGCTGAGGAGGAGCATGAGGAGTGATGGGACAGGCTTCCCCATCTCTCTGTTTAATTACCGTTAATTTTATTCCGCTGCACTTCGAACACTGATGGCTACTTTTGAAAAACTCCGATGATGATGTAATAACTTAATACTCTGTCATGCATGGTTTTATGCTTTATTGTATTTGCTCTGTGACTCACCATCGAGTGAGATTGTGGTACTTGATCCTGTCAGTGGCCGTGTCGGACTAGATCCGAGGGATTTACGGGTTATTCCCATTTAAGTGTGGTCTAGCCTTTAAAGCGGGACTTAGACACTTAAGTTGGAATAATTCGGGCAGTTCCGCCACATTCGCCATACCGACCGAGCCGACTACCCAACAAAGAAGCGCATCCGATTCTGAATGCTAAGAGCACGACGGCTGGACTGGGGAGAGATGGGGCGGGAGTAGGGCAGCGGTTGTGGGTGGCTTACCTTATCTCTCCTGGCTGAAAGCTCTCTTGTGAGTTTTGGTGTTTGGATGACAACTCAATTAAAGGATTAACAAGTGTTCTAAGTGTTGAACAAGTGCTTAAGGTAAAGCTAACAAGGTTCAACAAGTGAACAAGTGTGATGGTCCAAGGACTAGATGATGATAGATAATGGGCATCAAGTAAGATGGACATTGCAAAAGTGATACTCGGGTGCGTAGCTCGGAGACAACTGATCAAGCCAAGGACAGAGGCAAGAAGAGCTTCGAGGTACCAAGTGCATGGGAGAAGGTCAAGAAGGTTGAGGAACCCAAAGCCAAGGGTGAAGAAGAAGGCTTGCAAAGTCAAGGGTGATCGAGTTGAGAACAGCTATGGCACATCAAGGATCACTACATAAGGACGTGACTTACAACCAATGAGGCAACAGCTACAGTTATGTGGTGTAAGTCATAAGGCTCAAGATCAAGCTCGAGAAATGAACAAGGGAGTTGGAGCTCAGATATGTCAATCTAGATCAAGTCAAGTTGACTTAATGGTTTAGAGTCCAACATCGACCTCAAACATGCCAAATTGGGTAAAATGGTGAAAAAGGTTAAGTATGTAAGTTTTGAGTGTTCAACCATGTTGCATACACCTCTTACTACAAATTTGGTGCTTTGGTTTACTCTCTAACTCTTTCTGTAGAGAAAGTACCATTCTGAGCTCTATTGGAGGAGAAACAGAAAAGCTAGGAGAAGAACAAGAAAGATGTAAGTTTCTAGGACTAAATCAATTGGATTATACTCTAAATGTGTTTGTTTAAGTCTCAGGAAAATCCTCTCAAAAGTGGAAGTCAAACGGAGAAAGAACGGAGGAAAAATCACTTAGTGTGCTGTTGGCTGGTGCACAGGACAGTGAATAGTAGTTGTCCGGTGCACAGGACAGTGAATAGTAACTCTGTCCGGTGCACAGGACAGTGAATAGTAACCTGTCCGGTGCACAGGACAGTGAATAGTCCCTGTCCGGTGCACATGACAGTGAATAGTCGCTGCGTCCGGTGCACAGGACAGTGAATAGTAGCTGTGTCCGGTGCACAGGACAGTGAATAGTAACCTGCCCGGTGCACCAACGGCTAGCTGTTCCAGAGAAGGAAACTGCCAATCAGATCCGTTATTGTTCACTGTCTGGTGCGCCACCGGACAGTCCGGTGCACCCGCAACCAGGGAAGGCTGGGAGCTTCCAAATGAAGCTCCAACGGCTCCTAGGCCATTTGGGGCTATAAAAGGGACCCCTAGGCGCCTCAAACAACACACAAGTGCAGCCAACAAGTGTAGACATCACTCGAATCAATTCTCACTCTCCCTCTTGTGTGTAACTCTATAGTTTGTGTAGAAGGCACAGCAATAAGCCTTTAGAGAGAGGAGAAGTGCTGCTAAGAGCTAGAGCAAGGTCTTGAGCGTATCGTTACTCTACCGAGGTGCTGCCGAGAAGTTTGTAAGCAGCCACGGTGTTGTTGTAACCCAACTCAATAGTGAAAGGCTCTATCTGTCATACTGACAGATCTGAGCAAACGGAGGAAGGAGTTGAAATAGACTCCAAGCCCAGGTGTGGCTAACTCCAACGAGGACTAGGCAAGCATTTCAGGCTTGGCCGAACCTCGGGATAAATCCTTGTGTCTGTGTGCTCTGTTCTGTATTGTATCCTGACTCTCTGTCTTACTCGCCTTTATATCTGCACTTCAATACTTATCTGTGGTATAAGCTTTATTTGAAGTGCAGGACATTTTGAGACAGGATCTTCTATTCCGCTGCAACCTACTCGAAGGGTCTTCTCATTCCACTGCGTGCTAAGTCTTCGAGTAGAGTAAGATTTTAAGTTTTAAAGTGATAAGTTTTATTCGCCTATTCACCCCCCTCTAGGCGACATCCAGATCATGTTCCCGGGTCAAAGGGAACTTTCACTGGCGGCGGGCTGAGGCGGACCGAGGGCTAGCCAGCCTGCTCCTTCGCCATGGTCGCGATGTGGCGGGGGCACGGTGAAGCCGTCGAGGTGCGGCCGGCAGAAGGGGCCGGATTGGATGAGTTTGGCTTCGCGGTTGTGTCCTTGGCCTCCTCTCCCCCTCTCCTGCTTGCCCAAGATCCTCGGCACCTTCTGCTGATGGCGGAAGGAGATTCCGCTGATGGCGCGGTGTTGCCTGAAGGAGACTGGATCTGCGCGCGCCATCAACGGCGTGGGGAGGAGGGCGTTGATGGCGGCCTCGGATCCCCGTCATCGCGGAGCAGAGGGGGAGGAGGGTGGGCGTGGCGGCGTTGATGGCGGATCCTCGGGTCATCGCGTGGGGGCAGCGAGGTGGGAGGTGTTATTGGGTGCAGCGGGGACCGGCGCTGCATCGCGTGGCGAGTGTGTGGGGGGTCACGGAGGCGGGGCGGTGGGGTTGGGAGGCACCGTGTGCATCCGAGGGCGGAGCGAAATCGACGGCGTGCATCGCGCGATGGGTGTGTGCGGGGCGCGGGGGTCACGGAGGCGGGGGCACAGTGTTCCTGCTGTGCGGGGCGAGGGGGTCACGGAGGCACGGTCTCCGGTGCCATACCCGAGGGATCCGATGTTAAAGGGGGTAAGGGAGAGGTGGTCTCCGGTGGGCGCCATGGATCCGCCATGCCGGATCCGGTGGGGAAGGTGGGAAGGGCGCCGTCTCCGGCGCCATACCGAGGGATCCAGTGTTGAAGGGGCAAGGGAGAGGTCTCCTGTGGGCGCCATGGATCCGCACCGCCATGCCGGATCTGGTGGGGAAGGTGGGAAGGGCGCGGTCTCCGGCGCCGTACCGAGGGATCCGGTGTTGAAGGGGGAAAGGGAGAGGTGACGGCTGTGTTGGTGCCATGGATCCGGGCTTGGATAGGGGAGGAATTGGTGTCGCGCTGGTGACGTCTACGGGGATGGGGCGTTGATGGCGGCCTCGGCAACCTTCCATGACGGGCGGTGCTGATATCGCGTAAGGGTCCGATGGCGGGCGTTGATGGCGGGGATCCTCGGCCACCTTCCGCTATTGGAGACGAACGTTAATGGCAGAGCAGAGGAGGGCGTTGATGGAAGGTTCCATCGACGGTGGGGAGGAGGGTGGGGCGGATCGGCGTGGGGAGGAGGGTGGGGATCCTCGGCAACCTCGGCAGAACCGTGCACCAAATGATTCACTTCTTATGAATAAGAAGTGAATTCTAGCCTCTCCAATCTCTGGTTTTGTGACTCCCAAACTAGCCCTTAGGAAAGGATAGGACCAAGGCATCCACATGAGTCATTAAATTGGTATTGAATTCATTTCTGCCGTTGATGGCACACTTAGCATCCATGCGTGGGTCATTAGCAAGAGCAAGTATAAGATAGACGGTAAGCAGGCTAAATACTGATATGAACGAGAGAGAAGATATAAGAGAGGAGAAACAAATCGTAAACTTATAGCCGATTTATACATAAGAACAAAAAAAACTTTGCGAGAGAGATAAATAGATCATATATCAACATTCCCTTGGGCCTAAAATATAATTTGCTTTAGACTAAATATACATTCAATAATTAATCTATGAATGTAGTTTGTACGTAGGTCTATATTTATTATCATGTATTCGAATGTGAATAGAAAAAAGAGGGTCAGAAAGAACTATATTTTAGGACAAATGGAGTAGTAACTAGTACAATGCACAAGTGTTGCAACGACATACCAATCATATTTGATGATATAGAGGGTGCAACAGCTGTACGACATGCGAGTGTCCAATGGCAAGTCGGTGTGATCGACCCTCACCATAAAAAATAAATTTAAAATTAAAATGAACCCTTCCCTAAAAAATAAATCAAAAATTAAAGTGGACATATGACCCACATACTAAAATTAAAGTGGACCCTTCTTGAAAAAAATAAATTTAAAATTAAAATAGACATATGACACACATATCAATTATTAAACTATAGATACTGCACTTTATCTTATTCAAAAGACCGAGAAATATATGAATTGAAAAGGTTGACTTGTCCCTTTTTATAGCTAGCTCGGCCGCTCGGGCTCCTTCAACTAGTGAAGTGGTAATATCCGGGAATGCTATGTCGTGTGTGGCTTCTTGTTGTGTTAGACTTGGATGTTTTCTCACAGCCCATCTAGGAGCTAACGACCTACGTCAGAACCGTGGGTTAGATTAGAAATAAGTATAAAGATTTTTCTTGCAAAAGAGACGATGGTGGTATCAGAGAAACTGATGATTTATATTATTATCTCTACTACTTATTAAGGCTCCAATAGTAGTTGACCATTCCGCTTTCTGCCCATTCCGTGTTCTGCCTTTCTGATTCTCTCCTCCCCGCACACAGTCCATTCCCATGTTCCCATTCCCATTCCCCCGTACAGCCAACGCCTAGCTAAATTAAAGTTCTGCCTTTCCGATTCCCTCCTCCCTGCACACAGTCCATTCCCATGTTCTCATTCTCATTCCCCCGTACAGCCAACGCATAGCTAGATTAAAAAAATAAACATGGCCCCAAAGAGAAAAAAATAAACATGGCCCCAAAGAGATTTGAACCAACGACCTCTCAAACAAATGCTACTGGTAGCTACCACTACACTACATGTGTGTTTATGTCTACATCTATAACAGAAAACACATCTATTACATCTCTCTCCAAGCCCACCTGCTACCCTTGCACAATGCGTAGTAGTAGATAAGTATCACCGAGATTCTTGAATTATATTTTTGGATGAAGGGAGTAGTATTTAAAGAAGAGCCTTGCATGAAATTTCTTTTGTTTGAATAATGTTTTCAACTTAAATTCTTTTTTTGCATGTGTGACATTTATTCTTCGTAATAATTTTTCCATGAATCTGACTTGTGAGTCATTTTTATAAACTAACGCCAAACATGAATTCATGCTTCTTACTTAAAAACCCCGAACAAACACTATTAGCAGGAGGCACTCGCGTTGGGGTCGCTCATCGACGATAAGAAGAAACTTGGCGACTGCCAGTTCGACCTCTAGAAACAGTCCTACGTGACCGCATGTGCCGCTATGTACGACAAGCTCCGGTGCAGCCGCCGCTTGGACGCGGTGCAGAGCGGCTGCTCCGCGTTGTCCATTGTCAAGCAGGGGGACCTCATGGTCGTCGCCAACGTCGGCGACTCTCGGGTTGTTCTAGGCACCGCATTCGACGACGACGCCATCACGTCGTCCAGCTCATCATCCACCTGAAGCCCAACCTGCCACGTAAGTCGCTACTGACTGGCCATGAATTCTTGTGTGCTGAGACGATGGTCGTTGCTGACGTTGTATGAGTATCCTCGAACACGATGTATGTAGAGGAGTAGCGCATCCGGTGGTGCAACGGCCAGGGGTACTACCTTGCTGATGAGCCTGGGGTGCACTTCATTTTACAGCCTAGCCAAGAGTCATTAGTACTCGGTATGTCGCGCACGTTCGACGACTACTATATCGAGGACTGTGGCGTCATCTTGGCGCTAGAGGTGACGCAGGGGAGGACCGACAACAATGACCAGTTCGTCATCCTCGCCACCGTTGAGGTAGCTTTTGTACCGACTTGCCTTTAATTCTCTTCGCAAACACACACTTGCCTTTTTGTTTAAGCAAAAGCTTATGGTGGTACGTGTCTGATGACTAACGATGTACGATAAAATTTCTTCCGGTATGTGTGGAACGTGCTCTCCAATGATGAGACCATGCAAATCGTAACATATATCGAAGTTTGCATGATACTGATGGTTGCAATGTAGTGGTAAAACAGATAGATTATAAATAACAAAATTTATGTATGGCCAGAATCACAAATTGGTTATGAAACATTTTCTCATAACGATATAACACACATTTTGTATATAAGTTATCATAGTATACTGGTATTATATATTTCTGTTGCAACGCACGGGCATTCAGTTAGTAGTAATATAAAGTGCTAACTATTATACAAGTAGGTTAGGATGTTGACGGCAAAGATGCTTACCACTAACAAACAACTATATTATTAACCTTGCGCTTATTCAATTTTATCTTTCGCCATTGCTCGGTTCAAATTGTCTCATTCATTCATTCAAGCCAGTTGAACCTTCATGTACGCACCACGGTTGGGCAGTATCGATCGCGTGAATGAACTCTATGTATACGTGATCATGGCCTGCATTCTTGGAGATTCGATGCAACTCAAGACCTATATTTATCTCTTTATGTTCTCTTCTATATTTACAACGTTAAAATTTGTGAGGCAACAATGTCAAGTGAAGAGAAATGTGTGTGTGAATAAGCGTGTGAGGACAGAATCATTACATTCTAAGAAATTTGCCGCCAGTTCACTTATTCTAGGTCGCGCCGATGGCCACAGAAACCATGTAAAGCTCTTGAATCCCTGAATAAAACTTTCCTTAATACCTCCCAAACCTAAATATCTAGATTTTGACAGTTACTGCCATGCATAATTTCAATCTGGCCACAACTATGCACACTCTCTTTAGTTGTATTGTGTGGCAACTATATATACATGCATACATATGTATGTATATTTGGATGTGAAGAAAAGCAGCTTAACTATGTGGTTTTTTTGCCTTTGTATATCTACACACACGTTTATATGCCTTCTATGGTTAGCATCATGGAATATTTATGTTGGGAAGTATGGTGGAACGAGTTAGTACGACGGTACAACATGCTTAGAGAGGCGGACTGTTCTTTGGTTGAAGATTTGAAGATGAAACACTATGGCAAATTATTCATGTCCATTGCATTTTAATTTGGCTCTGCTCATCATTATTAAATTAAAATCAAATAAATCTTAATCGCACATTAAATACCAATATAAAATTCCATGCATTAAAATCATAGTTCTGAATAATGATCGCAATTTTACCTGCGGGTTTGGGTACTCGATGGGCTTGGGCACGAATATAGGTATGAAATTTTATACCTGGCCCTTGGAAATTATCTAGACATGGTCGATGTTTTGGTCTGCCTACGAAGATCAATTTTCATATTCAGATGATGTTTTAGCCATCCTCTAGAAAAGAGATTTTCCAGGACAGTCATGGAACATCCTTTGCAAATCCCTGACTTCAGCTTGTTAATGTGTGATCGGATTCGTCGGTCCGCTATGTCTCTCGCTACTTTCTTCAATCTCTACCAGTGTTAACTGTACACATGCCTCTATATTAATTAATCGTTATAGTGTGGCTAACGTTTGTAACTCCAATCTAGTTGTGCATAAAGTTGTCTCTAGCAACGTCCTTTATATCCATTCTCTACGTTCGTTGTTTATAGTTTTCTTTAAAAGATTCATTTCTCTATATCTTCTCTCTCTAGCAACATCCTCTATATATCTCGTCCTCTATACGTAAATATCTATAGAAATATATTTTACTTTTAATTTTTATACGTGTGTATTTGTCATACTCGAAAATGTATTCTACATATTTTAGTTTTCTTAAATCTGTTGTTTAAAGTATTGACTAGTGTAATACTCGTGTGTTACAATGGCACATAAATATTCAATAAAATCTTAACGCACAAGGTGGTTGCATTATTGATTGCACATGCAACATATAAAACTTATCTTATCTTGCTGTTAAGAGAGACGTGTGGATAAAAACAGATATACGAGCTTCGCGCGCTCGTTGTAGTTGTATGGTTGGTTGCGCATGTAAGAGATATGACTTATCTTATCTAGTTGTTACGCGAGACATGAGGGATAAAAACAGATATACATGCTTCACACGCAATCGTGTAGATGTAGGAGAGAACAAACAGATCTATGTGCTTCACATGTGATGGATGGTGATGTAACTACAAGTTAATTTTGAAGAAATGCAAGGGGTTTCTTGTAAAAAATTATGGTGTAGGACGACCGTCGAAACTGATGTTTTATAGCGTAATAGAGAAATGGATAGAGGAGAGAAAAGAAAAACACTCTATCTAGAGGATCCATCAGCGTCCCCTAAATTTAGAGAACCATTTAGAGAAGGCTGCTGGACACGTAGGGGACAAGAATTTTCTCTAAAATTTAGAATAGAGTAGCCTTTAGAGGACCCGTTGGAGACGCTCACCTTACTACCTTAGGCACTTGTGCAATTTTAGACCAATGTACCACAAACATTTTGTTCGGTAGGAAATCATGTACCCGAACAATTAATGGAAAGATTATGGTTTGTTGAGCATCTGCCATGTGGTGCCTCCTTTCTGAAAGTTAAAAAACCATCAACAATGGAATTTAAGGATCTTTTCATAGCCAAGTGTTGTAACGGGACACCACAAAAAATGGGTTGTACAGGTAAAACTAAGAACTAAACGCAATATGATCATACATATATATTAAATAAATACCAATGCTTTTCTCATAAGAATAAAATAAAATGATCGTGTGTTAAGTTATTTATAAATTCAATGTTATGAATTACAAAGGAGATATAAAGCCGCAATGACATGTATTGGCCTTCAAGATGGAAGTTTCTCTACAATATTGAAAATTGCGACGCAACAATGTCAAGTGAAGAGAGATACATGTGCGAATAAGCGTGTGAAGGACAGAACCATTGCATTATAAGAAAGTGGTTACATCATCGTGTGTTGTTCCACTAAACCTGCTCACTTATTCTAGGTCACGCCACAAGATGGCCACAGAAAACATGTGACTCTCTTCAACCCCTGAATAAAACTATCCTTAATGGCGCCCAAACCTAAACATCTAGATACTGATAGTTACTGCCATGCATAATCTCAATTTGGCCACAACTATGCATGCTCTCTCTAGCTGTATATATTGATGTGTGTGGCAACTATATATACACACATATGTACGTAAGTTTGGATGTGAAGAAATGTGGCTTAACTATGTGGTGTTTTGCCTTTGTATATATACACGTTTATATGCCTCCTATGGTTAGCATCCTGGAATATTTATGTTGGGGAGTATGGTGGAATGAGTTACTACGATGAGACAACATGCTTAGAGAGAGGCGGATTGTTCTTTGGTTGAAGATTTGAAGGTGAAACACTATGGCAAATTAGTGATGTCCATTGCATTTTAATTTGGCTTCACTCATCATTATTAAAATAAAATCAAATAAATATTAAGCGCACATTTAATACCAAATTAACATTCCATACATTAAAAATCATAGTTCTAAATAGTAATGGCAATTTTACCCGTAGATTTGGGTACCCGATGGGCACCCGACCTGTTGGGCAAGAATATGGGTATGAAATTTTATACCCGACCCATGGAAATCCTCTAGACATGGTCGAGGTTTTGCTCTACCTACGAAGATAATTTTTTAGATTCAGATGATGTTTTAGACCATGTCTAGAAATATATTTTCTAGGACGTTCAGGGAACATCCTTTGCAAATCACTGACTTTAGCTTGTTAATGTGTGATCGGTTTTGTCGGTCCACTATATCTCTCACTACTTTCTTCAATCTCTACCGGTGTTAATTGTACATGTGCCTCTATATTAATGAATCGTTATAGCATGACTGTCGTCCATAACTCCAATCTTGTCGTGCATATGGCTGTCTCCAGCAACGTCTTTTATATCAATTCTCTACGCTCGTTGTTTACAATTTTCTCTAAAAGATTCTCTCCTTTATATATTATCTCTCCAGCAACATCATCTATATATCTCGTCCTCTAAACATAAATATCTATATTAGAGATATAATTTACTTTTAATTTTTGTATGTGTGTATTTGTCATACTCACAAACGATTCTACATACTTTAGTTTTGTTAAATCTGTTGTTTAAATATTAACTAGTGTAATACTCGTGCATTACAATAGCACATAAATATTCGATAAAATCTTAATGCATAAGGTGATTGTATTATTGGTTGTGCATGCTACAAATAAGACTTATCTTATCTGGTTGTTAAGCGAGACGTGTGGACAAAAACGGATATACGAGCTTCGTGCGCTCGTTGTGGTTGTAGGGTTGGTTGCGCATGTAAGAGATATGACTTATCTAGTTGTTATGCGAGACATGGGAGATAAAAATAGATATACGCGCTTCACACACGCTCGTGTAGACAAGAAGAGAACGATGTTGGGCGCATAGAGGACAAGAATTTTTTCTAAAATTTGGATAGAATGGCCTTTAGAGGACCTGTTGGAGACACTCACCTTACTACCTTAGGCACTTGTGCAATTTTAGACCAACGTACCACAAACATTTTGACAGGTAGGAAATCATGTACCCGAACAACTAATGGAAAGATTATGGTTTGTTGAGCATCTACCATGTGGTACCTCCTCTCTAGAAGTTAAAGAAAAACCATCAACACTGAAATTTAAGGATCTTTTCATCGCCAAGTGTTATAACAGGACGCCACAAAGAAAAATGAGTTGTATAGGTAAAACTAAGAACTAAACACAAAATGATCTTACATATAAGTTAAATAAATACCAATGGTTCTCTCATAAGAATAAAATAAAATGACCTTATGTTAAGTTACTTATAAATTCAATGTTATGAATGACCTTGTGTTAAGTTATTTATAAATTCAAGATGGAAGTTTCTTTACAACGTTGAAAATTGCAAGGCAACAATGTCAAGTGAAGAGAGATGCGTGTGTGAATAAGCATGTGAGGACAAAATCATTGCATTCTAAGAAAGTGACTGCATCACCGTGTGCTATTCCACGAAACCGGGTCACTTATTCTAGGTCGCGCTAGAAGATGGCCACAGAAACCTTGTGAAGCTCTTGAACCCCTCAATAAAACTTTCCTTAATGCCTCCCAAACCTAAACATCCAAATTTTGATAGTTACTGTCATGCATAATCTCAATCTAGCCACAACTACGCACACTCTCTCTAGTTGTATATATTGATGTGTGTATGTTTGGATGTGAAGAAATGTGGCTTAACTATGTGGTGTTTTTCCTTTGTATACATACACGTTTATATGTCTCCTATGGTTAGCATCATGGAATATTTATGTTCGGGAGTATGGTGGAATGAGTCACTACGATGGTACAACATGCTTAGAGAGGCAATATGTTATTTGGTTGAAGATTTGAAGACGAAACACTATGGCAAATTAGTGATGTCCATTGCATTTAAATTTGGATGCGCTCATCATTATTAAATTAAATCAAATAAATCCTAAGACCACATTAAATACCAAATTAAAATTCCATAATTAAAATCATAGTTCTAAATAGTGATGGTAAATTTTCCTGCGGGTTTGGGTAACCGATGGGCGCCCGACTTGTTGGGCATGAATATAGGTATGAAATTTTATTTGTGGGTTATATCCGAATCCCACTCGTGAAAAATCGGGCCAGGTAGGGGTTTTAATGTCTCGATTGGTCTTAACAATCGAAACTATAATCCCTTTTTCCTTTTTTCTTCTTCTTCTTTTTAGACATTCTTTTTCATCCAACTCGTTTTAATTTTAAATAAGTTTTTGTATATGTATTATGTGCATGCTATTATTGTACATCCATAAATTATACATATGTTTCAAAATAAGAATAAAAATAACTAACAAGAGTTTGTATATTATAATGAGACCGTTCACATTCATCGATTCAATATAGAGACAGAACAAATTTAAATCAAGTCAATACAAACAAGATGTTCGAGCGCGTACCAGTGTTCTTGAAACATAAGTAGATCACCAAGCTTGACTATGTTGTATCATGTACTTCACAAATCATCGAATTCCTAGAATAAAATATCACTGATATAGAGCAACATATTAATAGGGTATTTGGTTTGAGGAATATGCTAGTCAATCATCTTCTCACTCATCATTTTTTTGTTTGGTTTGTGGAATGGAATGAGTTGATCCATCACCATCTCATTTTTCAAAGTTAGTTAGTTAGTACTAATATGAGGAATGAGATCATCCCATCAAATTTGAGGAATGGACCTATAATGCAGCACCTCATTTTGGATCGAGGGATTCCTCAAACCAAACACTCCCTAACTAACTGGTGAAGTCAAGAAGTGATAGGTCTACCAGTAACGATTAAGGTCGAGAATTGATAGGTCCAGGTTCCCCGCTAGTAGTCATAAGCACCTTTTGTTGAAATTCTTTTGTAGTACAATCCTTCTGCAGTACGTGCTGGTCTAACAAAATCCTATTAATTTATAACACAATCGATGAATTGACTGGTTTAAAAGGGCTTGAAGGCTACTACAACCTATAATAATAAATAATAAGAAGAAAATATAAATAAGAACCACACATGTAAACGTAAACGACATTCATTGTCCTACTTCAACTTCCAGTACTTGGCACATCTTCCACATGACGAAGAAGTGTATACTGTATACCACCCACCCTCATCCAAACTGACGGCATTGTACTGCAGTGCAGCACAGGAGGCAGCCAAATTCATTCATTGATGCAGGTTTCATTTCCGTGACACAAGTTTGGTGAACTTGTGTTAACTGACATTTGGATTAAGGCTAACTGCAACGCTGCCCCTTGGCAGCCCCTCCCTTTGCATGTCGCATGTAGGGGGCACTCTACGGCCCCAGCGGTGCCCCTACAGCGCCCCCTACGCGCCGGTCCCCTTCTCTCTCCCCCCACATATAGTGTGTCATTGTTCATCTCCCTAAACACTGTGTTGTGGGTCCACAAGTAATTGTTAGTAGATAAAAAATTGATAGTTGATATAGAAAATGATATTTTATAGTTGTAGTGGGGTATAGGGGGAGTATTTAGGGGGAACCGCTGCGCGAGATGAAAAAATAGGGGGGGAAATAGAGTGAAAAAGTGATATAGGGGGAAAAATTTAAAGGTAACAGTTACGGATAGCCTAACCATTTCACTCCAGCTACATTCCATGTTGTCTTTTAAAAAACACACACACACATTGTACTGTCGACCGTCGAGCATGCTCGACAGTATACATGTCCAACGGGCCGTGCGGGTCTAGCCCAGCCCAGACACGGTTGGGCCCGACACGAGGGACACCAGTCTAAGCATGGCACGTTTCAGTATCGTGCCGGATCGAGTCGGTCCGTGGGCTGGCTGATGCGGTCCAGGCCTGGCACGATTATTCTTACATGGGTCGTGTCGAGCCGTAGACACGACGGGTCTATCGGGTCCGGACCCGTAAAAAAAGCACTCTAAAATTTAGAATTTAAATGTAATATTTAAATTTATGTTAGATTCAATTAATTATACCTATAATTTTAGATACATACTTAGACAAAGAATTTCAGATACACATATAAATAGGGATGAAAACAGTTTCAGAATTTTTTGGTATTCCGGAAACCGGTTTCGAAATTTTTCAATCGGATTCACCGGTAACGGTATTTTTCGGAAACAGAATCGGTTTTTGGAATTTCCTATCGGAATCGGCGTGGTGTTTTACCGACTGTTTCCTTCGTTTACTGGATTTGTGTCTCGGAATTTTCCGGAATTGTGTCTTAGAATTTTTTTTCAGAATTTTCCAGCATGTGATTTTTTCGGATCGCCTGTACGCCTCTGGATAAGGATTACTTTTTTTTGTATTTTTTGGACGCCTTAAGATTTTTTTGGGATAGATGGTGTTGGAAGGCAGTGAAAAAACTCTTTATGTGAGGAAAAAATATTTCATGAGTAACCATGCCATGTCAGCTAAATCGAGTGGATATTGTGAATTGTGAACGTTGAGTCTGTGAACTTGTGATCTTTATGAACTTTTTATACTGTGAACTTGTTATATTATAAACTTGTGATCTTTGTAAACTTTTTATATTATAAATTTGTGATCCATGTGAACTTGTTATATCATGAATTGTGAACTTGTGGTTTTTGTGATTTTTTGTCAACTTTGTTGTATTGTGAAGTTTGATATGTTTACCGATCGTATTTTAGATTTCGACCGTTACCGGTGTATTTTCCGCACCGAACTTTCGTTTCCGATGTTTCCGAAATACCGATAACGTTTTTGTTTCCGGAGTTACCGTTTTCGATTTTGTTTCCGATAAAAAATATGAAAACGATAATGGTTTTAGCGTTTACCGACCGTTTTCATCCCTAAACACATATCACAATTCAGAAGGCTCTCATATAATAACAAAATCATCAATATTATAGCTAAAAGCAGATTGACCGTTACAAAAACAGTCCCTCAAACGGCCATAACCGTGCCTACCCTTTAATCGTGTCGCGCCCATGCCTGCACTGCGGGCCAGACGGCCGGCCCAAGCCCAGCCCGGCTATCGGGCCAGGCCGACCCAGGCACGCTTCTAGTCGGGCCGGGCCAGACCGTCCTTGTGCCGGGACACGAGCCCACTGTCGTGTCGACCTATTTGACATGTATACTCGACATCGACATATTTTACCGTTTATTAAATAGCCATCGAGCATGAGACAACAAGGAAAGCAAATTAAATTTTATTGTTGGTGTTTGAATTCTTTATGAGGAAATGTTATTTTCAGTCCATGAACAGTAACCATTATATCCTAATTAATCCAACAGTGTACGTATCAGTACTATGCTGCTTCTTTTTCTTCACTTTCGGGATGCTCTCCTGCCTATTGCCCTCCTGCCGCCGTCAGTGCCGTGCGTAGCAATTAGAGGCCATGTAAACAATGTGTAACAAAGATCTAGAATTTATAACACAATTAGATGAGTGCTTGTACCTTGCAACAGGAATATATAATTCCCTAATAACTTATGTACAAATGTGTAACTTATATACAAATGTCTATTATACTGTTATGATATGAGAAAAAAGTTTCGTAATTTATTTGTAATCCTAGCTATACATAAATTTTGTTATTTTGATCTAGTTCGGTGTTATGGTCTACACTATTGGCTTAACAAATAGTAGAGATATAAGCAAATCACACTTCCACGCAATAATAAAGTTTCAATGTATGTTTATTGCATCAATTTATACTTATCTTAGTGATCTTAGCGTCTAAGCATAAGCAAGATAAACAATTCCTTAGCTTGTCTAGTATTTTTCTTTTTCACTTAAATAAAAACTTTGTTAATTAGTGTTAAATAGAGATTTGGCGATAGTAGTTTTTGAGGCTCTAAACAGTCGCATATCTAGGCCTGGCGATCGTTCCTGACAGCTTACTCACCGCCTCTGTAGACTGTCTCTAGCATCCGCAACTCCATCAACTTAAGGTTATGACTAGCATATCACTTATATGCTCGTACAAAACAATATTGTATACTGCAATTTGCATTGTCTATAGATTAAAATTTGAAATAAGAGATGCAATACAAGATAGAGGTGTCATAGGAGGTTAGGCGAGTAAGCTTAGATAACTTAAGGCCACATTCCGGCAGCACCTACAACTACAAGTAACCCCCTCCCAAACACGAAGATGTTCTATGATTGAGTATTTTTACAAAAGTTTCAAATTGCGAGAATTTTCCGTGCTTAATGAAATATATAGAAAAATGTTCCATATATTTATTCGCAATGCGCTAAAAATACTGTTGTTTCACTTATTTGAAACCAATGCTTCCAAAGATGGTGTCCATGGAGAATAAGTACCAAATTAGGGCAGTGAGTAAAAGGTGAGAGAAAAAAAAAAGAAACTAAAAAAACGTGGAAAAACTCTCCTATTAGGCCCGTTAACCCGTCACATGCGTACAGGGACAGGGCTACAGACCGGGCCGGCGCGTCTCAAAGAAGGCCCGTTAAAGGCCCAACCACAACCAACGAGGCGGAAATATATACTGCAAAGTAACCCTAAACCCTCCTCCCTTTCTGCTGCCCAGCCGCCGTCCGTCCGCGCTTCACTATCCTTCATTCCCTCCCCTGTCAGCGACGACTGGGTAGGCTACCGCCGCCGCCCTACGCTAGGTGCCCATCTCTTCGCCGGCGAAGAGCGCCCACCAAGTATTCCCTCCCACGCCCTCCTCTCCCCTGTCTGCGTTGCGAAACCGAGTTCCCACACTCTAACCTCAAGCTATTTGGCTGTCTTATGTCTACTAAACCCCTAGCTTCTTCGCGAGGAGATATGGACTTTACTAGATCCGCAACCTGGGCTGGACGATCTGACGCCATGTATGCTGTTTCGACCGTTTCAGGCTCCGGCCAAGGGCGTGATGGCGGCTGTAGGCAGCTTGAAGCCGGGGATGGAGACTCTTCATGTGCAGGACTACAAGGACGCGCCTCCGGCCAAGGCCGCGGTAGAGAGCCTCCAGCCGGCGATGGAGAGTCTGCATGTGCAGGATTACAAGGACGCGCCTCCGGCCAAGGGCGTGGCCGCCGCCGCCGTAGGGAGCTTGCAGCCGGGGGCGGAGAACCTGCAGGTGCAGGACTACAAGGACGGTAACATGTATTATGGTGCTTACCCGGCTTATGCCTATGGAGGTAATGATCTGTTTGGTTCGTTTCTTGAGTGTTTGGTGCTTGAATTTCTATGGACAGTTCGTTCAACGTTCTTTTTTTATAATCTGCAGCCTATGGTGGCTGGGGGGAGTACCCATACCTGAGCCATGATGGAGCACAGACACCAACTGCTGTCAGTGATTCTCCTTTCTTTGTTTGATATGTGTTCAGATAATAGTATCTTTATTTTCGTTTATTGCAACCTGGAGATTGTATTCATTCGAATAATAATTATTCTCATCTTCACCCATACTAAATGTTACTTCTTGATTTCCATGTGCTTTGAGCGTATTTTGATTGGTTGAAAATAAATTCTTTATTCATGTATTGTTCAGGGTACCTATGCTGACATGTACTATGGCTATGCTCCATATGGTGTTGCAACCATGGGGCATGATGGTCAGATTTATGGGTCTCAGAATTACCAGTACCCGTCGACATACACCAAGCAACAGAACTCTACTGCCAAGCTGTCATCCAATGGTATAAGTGAGAAATTGACTCCAGCGCCGCAAACGGATGTATCTACTATTGGTGTGGATGAGGTGAAAGGTTTGAAAAATTCAAATTCGGTGCTGAAGACAGACCGGAACATGCCAGGTTCCAATGGTTCATATGGCCGGTCTAGTGTGCGTTCTGGCAGCTATCAGAACCAGACTAGTTGGTCACACTATCCATATTATAGTAGTGAGATGTTCTCTGACAAGCAGCAAAAGTTCACCGGCAACCACAATTCGACTTCCAACCCTAAAACCAAGGGGCAGTCGAGGAATCAAAACACGAGGCAGTATCCTCATCTCATGGTAGGCTTTTCTGCTCTTAAAGTTTACTAAATTGTTTCTGTTCTGTCCATTCAATATAGAGTTATTGTTGTGCCCTATGCTGACTTCTAGTTTAGTTTAAATGTTTGTTGGCATATTTATTCTTTAGATCTTACTCATGAGCTTCACTGATGCTTGGTAAAGGACCTGATTATTTTTGGGGTGGCAAATTCTCTCTTCATTCCAAAATAACTGCATCGAGGGTGTAGTTATCACTGTAGGGCTGCAGCACCGCCTCCTTTTCCCCGCGCCTTACCGCTTTCGTCGCTTTAGCGACGCCTTAATAACCTTGGTGACTAGACATGAGGATGGGGATGTTACCCTGAATGGGCAACTGGTGGCTAGGAGTCTTTTCGATATTTAGGATTGATGCTACAAAAGGATGGCGACATTGATGAAGATGTTAGGTGTAGAATTTTAGTCGTTTGGTTGAAATGGCTTCATGCTTTTGGCGTCCTCTATGACAAGGCAGTGTCAAAAACACGTAAGTTCTATAGGACTGTTGTCGGTGATGTTATATGGTGTGGACTGTTGGTCGATAAAAAGGAGGTGTGTCCAACAAGCAACAACAGAGTGTAGCAAAGGAGACTTCCTATGGCGCTGGTGCATATACAGGTTTTAGAATGTATCGGTAATGTAAAAAGAGGTTGGGGTTGACCAAAAATGGCTTGGGACAAGGCGGATAAGAGAGATCTTAAGGAGTGAATATCTCCAAGGAATTAGCTAAGGATTGGTGCGTTTGGAGACTAGCAATCAACGTGCTTGAACCATTATCTTTGTCTCTTTTTTCTGTTTACCCTTTCAGTTGTGCTAACATGCTTATTACTTTTGAGTCAGCATGCTAACAATCAACTATGAGCCCTTCATACACCTTTCTTACTATGTTTTTTTTTCATGAAGGGTTTGCAAACACCAACTTCATCAGTGTACTCAGCTAATGGAATTTATGGGTATGATGGGAGCTATGGACCCGGCCTTTGGTATGGATCGCACATGTATAATTCTGGATTATATGGTGGATGGAATTCACTGTATGATGGAAAGTACAGAACCAGAGGAAGAGGTAACAATGGGTATTATGTTTATGGTAATGGAAGCATAGATGGCTTTAATGAGCTGAAAAGAGGGCCAAGAAGTGGTATGTACAAAAACCAGCTGGGGCTTGAAGCTACTACCCAAGCACCAGCAAAAGAGCAGGATCTTTTGTTTGCTAATGGTTCACATCCTGCCATGAAGGATCAGTATAATCAGGCTGACTTTGCGGAAACATACTCAGACGCTAAATTCTTCATTATTAAATCTTACAGTGAAGATGATGTTCACAAGAGCGTTAAGTACAATGTGTGGGCTAGCACTCCCAATGGTAATAAGAAACTTGATGCTGCCTATCAAGAGGCTAAAGAAAAATCAAGCGAAACTCCTGTTTTTCTTCTTTTCTCTGTGAGTTTTGTGTTTGCTCATTACGACTACTGTTGATGCTCATCAATTTGAAATCTTTCACCATACTTATGCTGATATGTGATACTCTTTTTGAAGGTGAATGCAAGTGGCCAGTTTGTCGGCCTTGCTGAAATGGTGGGTCGTGTTGATTTTGAAAAAACAGTAGAGCATTGGCAACAGGACAAATGGACTGGTTGTTTCCCTGTCAAGTGGCACATTGTGAAGGATGTTCCAAACAGCTTGCTGAAGCACATCATTCTTGAGAACAATGAAAACAAGCCAGTGACGAACAGCAGAGATACACATGAGGTGACCAATTGTTTCGTTTGAATACCCCAATCTGTCTTATCAGACAGTAGAGCAGAATGCCATTAGACCATTTTATAAACGGTGTAGGACAAGCACAATTTACATGTTGATGCTTCTTACATGTAGGGATATTAGCATTAAACTGCAATGAAATGACTGAATACTTATTTTAATGTTAAACTATTTTATTGAACGCCTCATTGAGTTATATTTATGTTTTCTACTGGCCACAGGTGAAGCTTGAGCAAGGCCTTCAAGTGCTTAAGATTTTCAAGGATCATGTCTGCAAGACATCCATACTGGATGACTTCGGCTTTTATGATAATCGTGAGAAGATGATGCAAGAGAGGAAAGCCAAACAGCAGCAGTCGCTGAAAAAGGTATGTAGTATACTGTCCTGCTTTTCTGAAATTGCATTCTGAGTCTGTTATTGTAAATTTCTTGCAACTGCCAAGCCCAATGTGTTATTGTTTTCTTGTAATATAAAAAGTAACACAGCTATAATTGTTGTAGCTGACACTAGTGAATGCTACTTCAGGTCATTGATGTGAAGCTGCCCAGCGTCACCGACATGGAGAGAAGTCCTAAAGGGGAGACTGGATCAACAGAACTCACTGGGGTTGGGACTGACGTCTTGAACAAAGAGCGTTTATTAGGCAAAGCAGGAGAGAAAAATGGCGAGAAAGGAAATGATGTCGCCCCACAGGACCTGAAAACACAAACTGAGAAGTTGGCGGGTCTAAATGGCTGTTAATATTTTTCGTTAGCTCAAGCCGTTGACAGTGGTGTCGGGGTGGAACCTAAGGCTGTGGTGGGTTGTTTGAGGAAATTCTGATGTCCCATTGAGCTTGTTTCCTATAGTTCATAGGAGCTAGAGGCTTAGCTAGTTGCTTGTGTTTGGTGGTAGTCATGGTCTGTGTTCTGGCGTGTCAGGTATTTTAGGAATAGAAGGATGATTAACTGGGTTTTGCAATGATGGATCATGGGTTTTGAGGCTGTATTTTTCGTTTATTTGCCTTTCCTCTCTGGATTCTAGTTCCTCTCTCTCTCTCTCTCTAGATTCTGGACAAGTGTAGTGCTTATTTTAAGTTGGTTGGTTTAAGAACCTGAAATGAACATGGGAATTCTATCAAGCATTTACAAACTTACTTTCCTCTGTACAATATGTGAAAACCGTCTACTTCCATACTTTCTGCAGCTGTCTACTTTCTGTTGTGATCCAAAGTACTACGTTGAGATGTGTTTGTTGTATTTGCCCCGCTGGGCCGCTTGTGAATTTTCTCTCTATGATGGTTGAACAACATCAACGGGTTTCTGCACCAGCTTACAACAGTTTATTGGAAGATAAGTCCTTAGTACATGCAACAGTTTATTGTGTACAGAATGGGCATGTATATAAGGAGTCAGTATCTGCAGTCTTTGCCTGTGCGCTGCATGGTGTATAATCTATAATAATGTTAATGTACAGTGAGATTGCTTGCTGTTGCTGGCCCGTATGGCGATGACGAGGAGGGGGGTCTTGGTCATGGAGATGGCCTGGCAAGGTACTGCAGCCACACTTCAGGGAGGCCATGGTTCCTCTTGAGCGTTCTGAACGCAGATTTTGTCAAGGGCACAGCCATGATATCGTACTCCTTGGGCGCCTGCAGTGCGATGCAGTCAGCAACAGCCGCAATCACAGGCAACCTTGTTGCAGCAAGCAATCAATCAGGATCCAGTGAGGAAGGCAGAGATGCCACATGACATACCCTGGGGATCTTGCGCAGCTTCATGTTTGCCTGCTCCAGTGTCTTCTGCCCCTTCCTGGAGTTGCATCTTGCACAGGCAGTCACCTGCACAGATTCAGTTAAAATTAAAAGATGGACGTGCCTATCAAACTTGGGATAAAAAAACGAGTAGATAGAATAGGAGCACTAGAACCGCCTACCAAATTCTCCCATTCCCATTTACCGCCACGCGAGATCGGAATAACATGGTCAATTGTCAAGTCGTCACCACAAGAACAATATCTGCAGGTGATGGAAGATGAAGGCCTCAGATATAGCCTTGCAGATACATGGGGAAGTGAAGCTAAAGCTTGAGCAGTGGCAGTGATGCAGTGCTTACTGACAGGTGAAGTCATCCCTGTAAAGAATGTTTTTACGGCTAAGGCTCTGCTTGACCCTTCTTCTCTTTACTACCTGCAGCAACTGTGGAACCTGAACAGCAGCAGAGGAGGAGAAGATGATGGCACCTCAATACTGTCACAACTCTCAACAAAGAGAAAAATCCAGTATATATATGTCACATATATGTACCCTCAAAACTGCAGGGATGTAGAAGGACCCGCTAGGCGAAGAGACGGTCTGGTCGTAGTACTCCAACACATGGGCCTGCATAGCTAAGAAGAGCATCGCATTACATGTTGAAAGCCTTTGGTTTGGTTGGTATCTGCTGCTATGCTAACCTTCCCAATGAACTCCAGGCAGATGGCGCGCTTCCAGCACACCACGTTGACAGGCCTGTATGCAGAGTTCCAGTTTCAGTTTCAGTTCAGCACACTTGGAGTTGAGGATCGACCGATCGAGTCCAGCAAGTGCATCGAAATATGGCAACTGTCAGTTGCTTTCGGAAATGTAAACAGACCCACCAGTTTAAGAACTGTTACTCTGCAAGCAATGTTAAATTAGCCATGGATGTTGCTAGGCTAGCTACAGCTTGATGCATGCATGCGCAAAAACATTGCACAGTTTTGAGTCGCTACGACCTTAGGTCCTGTTCCAATCTCGCGAGATAAACTTTAGCAGCTTTTTTAGCTACTTTTAGCCATTTGTAATCTAAACAGAAGAGCTAATGGTAGTAATTGAAGCTAAACTTTAGCATTTCAATTCATATAGCTAAAGTTTAGCTTAATTCATATAGCTAAAGTTTAGCAGGAAGCTAAAGTTTATCCCGTGAGATTGAAACGGGCCTAAGTGGAGAGTATTTCAAAGGATATAAGCCTTTTTCAAGTTTCTTTGTGTTATTTTTGTACCAGTAAAGCTTGAATCTCATCACATCACAACACGCATGATTCAAGAGAGATGCTCCTGTTCCTGTAAGCAAGATCCTTTCTCACTCATATACACACACACACAAAAGAAAGAAACAAGTTTTGAACCTCACCTGTAGGAGAGATCAAGAACCAGGCCCCTGAAACCGGACAGCTCGTCGGAGGCGTACTCCTCCTCGTCCCCGGCGTCGACGATCACCACGTCGGCGGCCTCGTCCTCGTCCTCCTCCGCTGTCTCGTCCCTGGACGCGCCCCGCCCGCCGCCGCCGCCGCCGAACCTGTTCCTCCCGCGCGCCCGCGCCGCGAGCAGCCTGCTGCCGCCGCCGGCGCCACCGCTCCAGTACAGCACCCCCGGCAGCCCTGTCCCGGTCCCGGTCCCGCTCCGGCAGCCGCCCGGGGCAGGACGGCCGAGCGGGCCACGCACGTCGCGGCGGAACGCGAGCGGCGAAGCCACCGCCTTGGCCGCCATTGGTCGTCGGGCGCTCGATCGCTCGACTCGAGTCTAGTTGTGCGATCGCGAGATCGATCGGAACCGAGTGGGCCGTCGAGCGAGCGGAGGCCGTGTGATCTTTGCTGCTGTGCTGTTTCGTTTTGTTTGTTTGCTTGCTTTGCTTGCCGGTTGGAATGGAGTGTGCGGCCGTGCGGGTGTGGGCGCGGGAGGTAGAATGCGCAGAGCCACTGGTTCTTCCGACTACATGCAAGAAATATCTCTTTCATAATATTTCGTTTGTTTTATTTTTATTTATGCCATTTTTCCAGAGGGAAAGCTGTGTTGCTTCTTCACGAAACTTCAACTCACAGACCAGCTTTTCTCATCGAAAAAAAAGTTTAAGAGCCAGTTTGACAACTCTATTTTTCTAAGAGATTTTTATTTTATCGAGAGATAATGAGCTAACAGAAATCTCTTAAAAACGGTGTTGTTAAATTAGCCCTAATAAAACTAGTTTCATTGATAATTTACGTTAGGTTTGTGAAAAGACAGTAGTAGGCTTTTTTTTGTCCAACTTCTTAGTTAAAATAAAAATTTCTTCGTACTAAACACACTACAAACGTAGAAGTTCATGCGCACAGATTCCCCCTTTATTTACATGTGTCTATACGCGACATGAGACACGAATTGTTCTTCCTCCTCGCTGTTGTCGATACTGATCCGGCTAGAGCTCCGATCAAAATAATAAAGTGGACATCAACACTCTAAATAAAATATTAAAGTGAAAGTATTAATCGATTTGCATTGGCTAACAATAAACGCATCCCATATAACATATGTATCGGCGTTTCGGACCGCGGGGACCATCAACCGGACCGACTAGTGAATTTTAGTGCCGCGTGCCCCTGTCCAGATAGGTTGATGCAAGATAGAATACAAGCGATGAGATGAGGCTTATATTATCCTGCACTAGGGGGCACTTGCAGTAGGGGTTACAAGCGTTGCGGGAGAGCGAGAACGAGAGAGAGTGAGAAGGAGAGGGTTCGGCCTTGGGGCGAGCCGTCTGGGGCTGCCTCTACCGCATCTCTCCTACTCTGCCTGCCTCCGCTCGTCTGCGTCGTGCGTCCGTGTGTTCGTACGTTGCACCTTTTTTCCTCTCTCTCCCCCCTTTTCTCTTCCTCTCCCCTCGTGGGGCCCTGGACACCCCCCTTTTCTCTTCCTCTCCCCTCGTGGGGCCCTGGACACCCCCTTTTATAGACACAAGGAGATGCCCAGCTGTACAATGGGGGTGTAGCTTGGAGCTAACGTGGTTGGCAGGAAAGTGCCCTGAGCCCTGTACAGATAATAACGTGGCCATCGGGGGAGCACCTTGAGCCCTGTAGATGTACCGACGTGGCCGTCGGAGGAGTGCCTTGAGCCCTGTAGAGGTAATAACGTGGCCGTCGGAGAAGTGCCTTGAGCCCTGTAGTAGCATAGCTGATGGTGCGGCATGGATCATGCTGACGTTTCCTTGCTTCCGTAGGGGGTTGAGAGCAGCCGACATCATGGGCGCACGCGGGGAACCATCATTACCTGTTACCGGAGTAACTTAGATGGGACACCGGTCTTGTTCCTTCGTAGCCTGAGGCGGCTAGCTAAGGGTAGGGCAATGATGGATCCCCAGTAGCATAGCTGATACGAGGCCGAGGTCGGGCAAGGCGTCGACTCCTCTGAGGCCGAGGCTGAGGCCGAGGCCCAGGGTAGGGCGAGGCGGAGACCTTCTCCCGAGGCCGAGGTTGAGGCCGAGGCCCAGGGTCAGGCGAGGCGGAGACCTTCTCTCGAGACCGAAATCGAGGCCGAGGTCGGGGTCAGGCAAGGCGGAGACCTTCTCCCGAGGCCGAAGCTGGGGCTGAGGCCTAGGGTCGGGCGATGCGGAGCTCCCTGTTGCGCCTGAGGCCGAACTCGAGGGAGGTCGTGACTTGCTGTTGTCGGCCCTTCCCTGATAGCTGGCACAGTTGCTGGAGCGGGGTGAACAACGCTGTTTTCCTGTCAGAACGGTCAGTAAAGGGGGCGAAGTGACTGCGGTCACTTCGACCTTGCCGACTGAGGCACGCGTGTCAGGATATGGTGTGAGGCGATTCCCGCATTAAATGCGCATGCGATACGGTCGGTTGGTAAGGCGATTCGAACAAGGTCGTTGTACGACAAAGCTTGCCTGCGCTAGACTTTGGGCGAGCCGAGGGTGTGTCTGCTGACTGAGGGGACCCTCGGGCGAGGCGTGAATTCGTCCGGGACTTCTGTCCTTGCCCGAGGCTAGGCTCGGATGAGGTCGCGTCCCTCGATAGACGAAGCCCGCGCTTTATCGGTCATTTATGGTTTGTTCTGAAGATGTTTTCCAGCCGGATTAAGGAGCATTGGGGGTACCCCTAATTACGGTCCCCGACAGTAGCCCCCGAGCCTCGAAGGGAGTGTAAGTACTCGCTTGGAGGTTCTGCCAGATTTTTCGCAAGGGGACCGGCCCTTCTCGGTTATGCTTTGTTCCGGTGGGTGTGCGCGAGCGCACCCGCCGGGTGTAGCCCCCGAGGCCTCGGAGGAGTGGTTTCACTCCTCCGAGGTCTTAATCCTTTTTGTGATGCCTCTGTCAGCCTTGTGTTCCCTCATGCGGCCTGGCCGCAGCCCGGGTGCATGGTCAGGCTTTGAGTTTTCACGCTGGTTTGTTGACGTGGTCAATAGTTTGGCCGTAGCCTGGCGCGAGAGCAGCCCTTGAGCCTCTGCACGGAGCAAGAGGACGATCAAGGACCGTCTCGACTTTTATTGTACGCCCCTTCATCGCCTCTCCGCGAGGAGGAAGGGGGGAAAGCGCCATGTTACCCTTGGAGGGCACCGAACATGGTGTTTCCGGTGAGCTGCTAACGGGTGATCCGAGTGGACGCCCGAGCCCCGTTCGATAAGGGTCGGCTAGTGGCCCAGAGGTGCGCTCCAAAAGTACCTGCAGGTGATTTGCTGGACCCGGACCCATTCGATAGGATCCGAGGGCTCGATGCCTCCCTCCGGTGTGATTCCATTACAAATCGTTCCCGCTGGTCTCGGAAATGTCCTAGGGTACCTCGGGAGCGTAGCCCGAGCCTCGGCCATGTAACGGACGTACCCAGGGTCATCCCTAACTCTGCGTGCTCTGGGGTGGCTGTCGAACCCTTCCGAGGGGCCAGCCTTCGAACCCCTGATCAGTAATGGGCTCAGAGCCCAAGTGCTCTAGGGCGGTTATCGAACCCCGAAGGGCGCAACCTTCGAACCCCTGATCAGTAGGAGGGCTCAGGGCCCGTTTCCTTCACCAAGAAGGATCCTTTTCGCAATATCCCCTTTCCTGGTCTCTGTGGCGAGAGAGAGAGAGAGAGAGAGAGAGAGGAAAAGGATATGAATTTAAATAATGTGGCGCACCTTTTATGACGCGGTCGTCATGACAGAGACGAAACGGTGTCCGCTTCACCTGCCGGAGGTGTCGCTTGCCCTGCCAAGGAGTTAATACGACGGGATGGGCGATTCGCGGGGCGTCTGTTGCGCGTGCGCGAGTCGTTCGAGGAACGAAAAGACCGTTTTACCTTTGAGTTTGAATTCCGCGGCGGGTTCGGGCGAAGCCTTCGGTGGATCTCGCCTGGGCCTTTATATACCCGGAAGAGGGGCCGGTGGTGGTTCTTTACCCTGCCATTTGCGCTTGCCTTCTGCTTTGGTTTCCACAACCTAAGAGAGCAGCCAAAGAAAAGGAAACCACACACCTCATCCCTTCCGCCTCCACCACCTCCGTTCGGCGATGGCTGACAAGGTGACCGTCATTCTGCCGCGCGACCCATGGCCTTTCTCCACCGTCGCTATGGAGGATCTGGAGGCCCTCGTTGCCGATGGTCTGCTCCGTCCCCTCTCCGATGGGTCGTAGCCGGAGTGGATGGCCCCTGCGAGCGAGGCTGACCCGACTCGGTCGTCGGGGTATGTGGTCAGCTTCATCCCCTTCCATGAGCGGGGGTTTGGAGTGCCAGCGAGCCGCTTCATGCGGGCGCTCCTGCACCATTACGGGGTGGAGCTGCATAACTTCAACCCCAACTCTATCGCGCAAGCGGCCATCTTCGCGGCGGTTTGTGAGGGTTTTTTGGGGATTGACCCTCACTGGGACCTGTGGACCCATCTCTTCTCCGCGGAGTTCTTCGCCGCGACGACGGAGGCGAAGAAGGTCCGTATGGCGGTGCGGGCCGGTGGTTGCACCCTCTAGCTGAGGCCGGGGCGCGCGCAGCAGTACATCCCTTCCTCCCTTGCATCTTCGAACAAGGGGTGGCAGAACCGGTGGTTTTATCTTCGGAACGACGGCGGGATGCTTCCGCCGTTTTCTCAACGAGTGGTGACCGCCGCCGGCACTAACTGGCGCTGGGGGGCCACGCGCGAGAGACAGGAGAAGCTCCAGCCTATTCTGCAGGCCTTGCAGAAGTTATGAGATGCGGGCCTTACCGCTGCGGGGGTCGTCGCCGCTATCCATCGTCGGAGGGTGCTCCCTTTGGCCGAGCGGCGGTTGCGGCTCACGGAGATGAAGCCCGGGGTCGATTCGGAGGACTCGCGGATGTCCTCGACCTCCCTCTCCACCGACGACCTCCTCAAGAGGGTAACAAGTACGGTAGGGAGGCCAGATACCGGCGCCCTTAGCTAGCCCGTGATGCATCCCAACCGCGGGGTATGTGTCCCTGGTAAGTGTCCGATCCTCCTTCTGTTTTGTGTCGGGTTCTCTACGCTTTTGATCCTCACTGTTGGGATTTTTGTTCGTCCCTAGGGGTTGAGGATTTATAAACCCGTCCGGCCACCGGTCCCGAAGGACGCGGTGGACCGAGCCGCGTGGAGGCTTGCCGCGAAGAAGGAGAAGGAGAAGAAGGACGTGGAAAAGGCCCGAGCTCGCGAGAGGATGCTAGCTCGGGAAGCTTTGGAAAAGCGTCATCGGAGGCAGGCGAGGGAAGGGCTCCTGAGGGAGTCGTCACCGGAGACGCCTGACGACGACGATGATGACGATGAAGATGACGACATGGCGGCCCGACTTGGCCTCAGCCCGGACCCGAGGCTGGGCCAGGGGTCGCCGAGCCAGCCTCCAAGTGGGCTGGCACCATCAGCGCCTGGGGCCGGGACACCAAGGTCCCAATCCGAAGAGCGGGGGCAGGCCAAGGGGGTACTTGACCCCTTGGCCGAGACAGTTGTTGTGACTCCGGGGGGTCGGGCCAATCCGCCTGTCCCCCAAGAGTAGGTGCCCGCGCTGGCTGCACAGGAGGCAGGTCCCTCGGCCGTTGTGATGACGCCTGGGCCGGCCGCTCCCTTGGCGCCTCAGGCATCCGAGGCGGAAATGGTGCCGAAGCCGGCGGCGGGGCAACCTTCGGCAGCGCCTGCGGGGATAGGGGCCCGAGGGGCCTCCTCACAGGCACGATTGGCCTTGCCCCGGAGCGGGTAAGTATCTGAGGGTACCTCTGTTTTGGTTCTTTCATTGTGTGTCTTGAACTTGCCGTCTCTCTCTTTCAGCAAGCGAAGGCAGGGCTTTGCTGGTCTGGCCCCCACGAAGGCCCTTAAGACGAAGCCGGCCTCGGTGGCCGGTGCTGCGGCATGCCACACCGGTTGGTTGGCCTCCGCTCAAGGCGCCCTCCAGCGGGGGGCCCAGGCGACGCGAGTTGCCATGGGGCAAGCCTCTCAGGATGACCCCCCGTTGGAGCGGCCATCATGTCGGGGGAAGTTGCTGACGCAGCCGCGGCCCCGAGTCCTCCTGACTCGTCGGCGGCGTCGGCATCGACTCCTGTCGGGGTCGTCGCTGATTCACCCGCGGAACTGCCCGTCGCAGCCGGCGTCGGGATGGTTGAGGTGCCACTGCCCGTGGTCATTCCTGACCTCCCCGTTCTCGGCCACGAGGAGAGTGCGGCCGTCGTAGTCGAGGCTGGTGGTTGGAGGCCCGCCACCTTAGTCGAGGAGAGGCCCAGTACGTTGACGGCGGTGGTACCTGATGCGTCGGCCGTAGGGGGACCCGATGCCTTGGTGGACGAGCGTGTAGAACCGTGGCCTATCCTGGGGAGCAGCGGCCTTATCCCTGCGCAGCTCAATCCCAATGAATGGTGCGGGCAGCCGCTCCGGTTCTAGGGCCGCGGTACCTCGGAGCCCCTCCTCCTCCTTAACGATGAGTTGGAGGAGAAGGCTCGGGATAGTTTCCATGAGTATATCGAGGCAGCGATGAGGTATCTTCGGTCGACCATGGAAACCCTTTCTAGGGACGTTCCCAGGGTTTTCCAGGTAAGGACTTAGACGTACACCTTGCGTGACCAGGGCGTTCTTTGTGACATCTCATTTTCCTTCCTCAGGAGCTCGCGGACGCGAGCACCGCCAAGTCGCTGTTTCGCCATAAAAGCGACGTTTGGAGGTCGCTGCGATCTCAGCAAGCCGCGCTTGCCGAGGCCAATGAGCGCCTTGCCCAACGGAGTGCCGAGGTGGCGGACCTTCAGTTGCTCTGCGACGGGCTGAAGGAGGAGGCAGCAGCGGCACGGACAGAGGCAGCGTCGGCACGAGCGAAGGCTTTGTCGGCCTAGGAGCAGGTGGCTTCCCAGGCCGAGGAGATGCGGCAGCGGCAGTTGGAGCTCGGCCAGGCTATCGGCGAGTGGGACCAGTCTCGGAGCCAAGCTGCCGAGGTCGTGAGCCGGGCTGAGGCCCTTGGAGGTCAGCTGGCTGAGGCTACGGAGCGGCTAACCGAGTTGTCCGCTCGGGCCGAAGGTATGTTTTGCCCGCTTCGCGACTTTGTTTTCGTCTCCATTCTTCTCCTTGCGTCTAAAGAATGTTGTCCTGCTGTCTGCAGGGTTCGAGACGGCTCTTGTCGAGTCCGTCAAGAACTGCAAGGCGCTTTCCGAGGCGGCTGAGCAGAAGGAGGCCGAGCGCGTGGCCATGTCCGAGGCCATCTCGGCTTTCTGCCAGACCTTTGGCCTCGATGGTGTCCCCTCGGATAGCTCCCCCAGAGTCATCTGTGGGCCTTGGGCGGCCATGTGCACAACAGACTCCGCGGGGCGCTGCACCACGGTGTTAGGCGGGCCTTCGCCTTGCTCGCTTTCCACTACGACGTGGATCTGGAGCGGGTCAGCAAGGGGTACTGCTTACCCGACGAAGAGGAGGATGCCTTAGCCGAGGTCTAGAGGCTTGACGCGGCTGTCGAGGGCTCAAGTGCGGTGCTGGCTTCCTCCTTTGAGGTGGAGATCCTTCCGCCCGTGTCGCCGTCTGAGGCCAGGCCAGATTCTGCCGAGGGTGGAAATGACGCTGAGCGTGCTGCTCCTCCCCCTGCCAATGTCTGAGCCTGTAGGAACAATTTCCTTGAAGTATGCTTATGTCTTTTGCGGCCGATGAGGCCTAAACATTATTGCCGTATTATAAAGCTGTGTTTTCTTTTCTCTTGTTCCGTGCGTTAGGACTTGTTCAGTAGCAGAATCGCTTATCCGAGCATGATTTACTTTTCGCGGAAGGTGATGAGTGAGGTATCCGTATCCCGGAGGCATAGGAGTCCCTCGGCTCGGTCGACCTTGCCGCTTACGTGTTCTCCCGTCGTTTTTAGGATTCTGTTAGCGACGCAGTCGAAAAGGCACGAAAGTCGTGCTGGCAGAAAAGTTTTCGAGCGTTAGGACTTGTTCGGTAGCAGAATCGCTTATCCGAGCGTGAGCTACCTTTTCGCGGAAGGTGATGAGTGAGGTATCCGTATCCTGGAGGTGTAGGAGTCCCTCGGCTCGGTCGGCCTTGCCGCTTATGGTCTCTCTTGCTCGTCTTTAGGATTCTGTTATTGACGCAGTCGAAATGCATGAAAGACGTTCTGGCAAAAGACTTTTCCGAGAAAAATTTTGACGCAGAGGGGGTTCCCCCCTTCTAGCACCCGAGGGAGGGTCGGGCTTTGCCGAGGCAAGGCTGATCCTTCCTTGATGGTTAGACTTTATTTATGCATGTAAAGAAAGCGAGATACATGAATGACTTGAAACATTTTAAGGGTAAAAGCGACGTAGTTGTTCGATGTTCCAAGCGTTGCAGTAGACTTCGCCTTGATCGTTGGCCAGCTTGTATGTTCCAAGCTTCAAAATCTTGGCGATGATGAACGGCCCCTTCCAGGGAGGAGTAAGCTTGTGGCGCCCTCGGGCATCTTGTCGCAGTCGAAGTACCAAGTCCCCCACTTGGAAGTCTCGGGGCCGAACCCTTCGGACATGGTAGCGTCGCAGGGACTGCTGATACCACGTCGAGTGTAGTAGGGCCACGTTTCGAGCCTCTTCCAGCTGGTCCAATGAATCCTCTCGGCTGGTCTGGTTGCTTTGGTCGTCGTAAGCCTTTGTCCTCGGGGAACCGTATTCCAAGTCCGTGGGTAAGATAGCCTTGGCCCCATAGACTAGGAAAAACGGCGTGAAGCCCGTGGCCCGGCTCAGCGTCGTCCTCAGACTCCAAACCACCGAGGGTAGCTCTTTTATCCACCGCTTGCCGAACTTATTGAGGTCGTTGTAGATCCTCGGCTTTAGTCCCTGCAAAATCATACCATTAGCGCATTCCACCTGCCCATTCGTCATTGGGTGCGCTACGGCGGCCAGTCCACACAGATGTGGTGGTCCTCGTAGAAGTCCAGGAACTTTTTCCCAGTGAACTGCGTGTCATTGTCGGTGATGATTGAGTTTGGGACCCCAAAGCGGTGGATAATATTTGTGAAGAACGCCACCGCCTGCTCGGACCTAATGCTGGTTAAGGGTCGGACCTCGATCCACTTGGAGAATTTGTCGATGGCGACCAGCAGGTGCGTGAAGCCCCCGGGTGCCTTCTGCAAGGGACCGACGAGGTCCAGACCCCACATGGCAAACGACTAAGTGATGGGTATTGTCTGTAGGGCTTGAGCGGGCAGGTGCGTCTGTCTCACGTAGAATTGACACCCTCGGCAGGAGCGTACAATCCTAGTGGCGTCGGCCACCGCGGTTGGCCAGTAGAAACCTTGTCGGAAAGCATTTCCCACGAGGGCTCGAGGTGCTGCAAGGTGACCACAAGCCCCCGAGTGTATTTCTTGTAACAGCTCTTGTCCTTGGGCAATGGATATGCATCGTTGGAGAATGCCCGAGGGGCTGCGGTGGTACAGCTCCTTTTCATCACCCATTAAACGAACAACTTGGCGTGTCGAGCCAGTCGCTGAGCTTTGGCCTTGTCGAGGGGCAGCTCTCCTCGGAGGAGATATTCCAGGTACGAGGTCTGCCAGTTCGGGACCGGTGCGACCCCATTCCGCTCCACCTCGACACGTAGGGCCTCACCCTCGGCGATCGAGGGTACCTCGGGCTGAACCGAGGCCACCTCGAGCTCGGGCGCGTCGTCGAGTTTGACAGATGGTTGATATATGTCCCCGGAGAAAATGTCCGGGGGAACTGTGGTTCGCCCCGAGGCTATTTTCGCCAGCTCATTCGCAGTCTCGTTGTACCGTCGAGCAACATGGTTGTGTTCCAGCCCGTAGAACTTGTCTTCCAAGCGCCAAACTTCGTCGCAGTAGACCTCCATTTTTTGGTCGCGGCAGTGGGAGTTCTTCATGACCTGGTCAATGATGAGCTGCGAGTCGCCACGAGCGTCGAGGCGCCGAACCCCTAGCTCGACGGCGATGCATAGGCCATTAACCAGGGCCTCGTACTCGGCCACGTTGTTTGACGCCGGAAAATGGGGGCGCAGTACGTAGCACAGATGTTTCCCGAGGGGCGAGATGAAGAGCAAGCCTGCGCCCGCTCCAGTTTTCATCAGCGACCCATCGAAGTACATGGTCCAAAGTTCGGGTTGGATTGGGGCCGTCGGCAACTGGGTGTCGGTCCATTCAGCCAGGAAGTCGGCCAATATTTGGGATTTTATGGCCTTCCGAGGGGCAGGTGAAAGTGTTTCGCCCATGAGTTCCACTGCCCATTTTGCTATCCTACACGAGGTCTCTCGGCTCTAGATGATTTCTCCCAGGGAGAAAGATGACACCACAGTAACCGGATGAGACTCGAAGTAGTGTCGCAGCTTCCGTCGTGTCAGAATCACTGCGTACAGCAGCTTCTGGATTTGCGGGTAGCGGACTTTGGTCCCGGATAGCACTTCACTGATGAAGTATACTGGCCTCTGGACGAGCAGTGCATGTCCTTCTTCTTGCCTCTCGACTACGATCGCGGCGCTGACCACCTGAGTGGTTGCAGCGACGTAAATCAAGAGGCTTCTCCCGCAGCGGGGGCACCAAGATGGGCGCATTAGTAAGGAGTGCCTTTAAGTTTCTGAGGGCTTCTTCGGCCTCGGGGGTCCAAGTGAAGCGCTCGGCCTTCCTTAAGAGGCAGTACAAGGGCAACCCTTTCTCGCCGAGGCGCGAGATGAAGCAGCTCAGAGCCGCAAGGCATCCCATGACCCTTTGTACTCCTTTCAAATCTTTGATGGGCCCCATGTTGGTGATGGCCGCGATTTTCTCCGGGTTGGCTTCGATGCCTCGTTCGGAGACAATGAACCCTAAGAGCATGCCTCGGGGGACTCCGAAGACACACTTCTCAGGATTGAGTTTTATGCTCTTCGCTTTTAGGCAACTGAATGTTACCTCAAGGTCAGAGAGGAGGTCAGAGGCTTTCCTTGTTTTGATGACGATGTTATCGATGTAAGCCTCGACCGTTCTGCCGATGTGTTCTCCGAACACATGGTTCATGCACCTCTGGTAGGTGGCACCTGCATTCCTCAAGCCAAATGGCATTGTAGTATAATAATACATGCCAAAAGGTGTGATGAAAGAAGTCACGAGCTGGTCGGACTCTTTCATCTTGATTTGGTGATAGCTCGAGTAGGCATCGAGGAATGACAGGGTTTCGCACCTAGCAGTGGAGTCCACAATTTGATCGATGCGAGGCAGAGGGTAGGGAACCTTCGGACATGCTTTGTTCAGACCAGTGTAGTCTACGCACATCCTCCATTTCCCACCCTTTTTCTTTACAAGCACAGGGTTAGCTAACCATTCGGGATGGAATACCTCTTTGATGAACCCTGCAGCCATCAGCTTGTGGACCTCCTCGCCTATGGCTCTGCGCTTTTCTTCATCAAAACGGCACAGGGACTGCTTCACGGGCCGGGCTCCAGCTCGGATGTCCAGTTAGTGCTCGGCGACATCCCTCGGTATGCCCGGCATGTCCGAGGGACTCCACGCAAAAACTTCAGCGTTTGCGCGGAGAAAGTCGACGAGCACTGCTTCCTATTTAGGATCGAGCTCAGAGCTGATCCTGACTTTCTTGTCGGTGTCGTTGCTGGGGTCGAGAGAGACGGACTTGACCACCTCGGCCGGCTCGAAGTTGCTGGCGTGCCGCTTCGCGTCGAGCGCCTCCTTGGAGAGGCAATCCATGTTGGCGATGAGGGCTTCGGACTCGGCGAGGGCCTCGGCGTACTCCACGCATTCCACGTCGCACTCGTAAGCGTGGCGGTACGTGGGCCCGACGGTGATGACTCCCTTGGGGCCAGGCATCTTGAGTTTGAGGTAGGTGTAGTTGGGGATGGCCATGAACTTGGCGTAGCATGGTCTTCCCAGCACCGCGTGATAGGTCCCTCGGAACCCAAATACCTCGAAGGTGAGGGTTTCCTTTCAGAAGTTGGAGGGAGTTCCGAAGCAGACGGGCAAGTCAACAGGTCTGAGGGGCAGGATACGCTTTCCGGGTGCGATCCCGTGGAAGGGTATTGCACCAGCCCGGATCTCGGACCGATCAACCCCTAAGAGCTCCAGGGTCTCGGCGTAGATGATGTTGAGGCTGCTGCCTCCGTCCATGAGGACCTTGGAGAGCCTAACGTTGACGATGATCGGGTCGACGACGAGCGGGTACCTTCCTAGGCTCAGCACAAAGTCGGGGTGGTCGCCTTGGTCGAAGGTGATAGGCTTGTTAGACCAGTCTAGGTAGATTGGCGCTGCCACCCTCACCGAGTAGACTTCCCAGTGCTCTTGCTTGCGGTGCCGAGCCGAGGCGTTCGCCACCTGTCCGCCATAGATCATGAAGCAGTTGTGGACCTCCGGGAACTCCTCTTCCTTGTTGCCCCCTTGTTGTTGCCTTGGTCTTTGCCACCTTCTGCCGAGGGTCCAGCCTTGTTGAAGTAGTGCCGGAGCATGTCGCACTCTTCAAGGGTGTGCTTGACGGGACCCCGGTGATAGGGGCATGACTCCTTGAGCATCTTGTCGAACGCATCGGCCCCTCCGGGAGGCTTCCGAGGGTTCCTGTGCTCGGCAGCGGCGATGAGATCCGTGTCGACGGCGTTGCGCTTCACTTGCGCCTTCTTCTTGGCCTTCTTCTTCGCGCCACGCTGGGCAGACGCCTCGGGGGCATCTTCCTTCTGCCCTCCCTGAGGCTGCTTGTCTTTTCGAAAGATGGCTTCGACCGCCTCCTGACCAGAGGCGAACTTGGTGGCGATGTCCATCAATTCGCTCGCCTTGGTAGGAGTCTTGCGCCCCAGTTTGCTCACCAGGTCTCGGCATGTGGTGCCAGCGAGGAATGCCCCGATGACGTCCGAGTCGGTGATGTTGGACAGCTCGGTGCGCTGCTTTGAAAACCTCCGGATGTACTCTCGCAAGGATTCCCCTGGCTGCTGGCGGCAGCTTCAGAGATCCCATGAGTTCCCAGGGCGAAAGTACGTACCCTGGAAATTTCCAGTGAAAGCCTTGACCAGGTCGTCCCAGTCGGAGATCTGCGCAGGAGGCAGATGCTCCAGCCAGGCCCGAGCAGCGTCGAAGAGGAAAAGGGGGAGGTTGCGGATGTTGAGGTTGTCATCGTCCGCCCCTCCCAACTGGCATGCCAGCCGGTAGTCCGCAAGCCACAACTCTGGCCTTGTCTCTCCCAAGTACTTGGTGATGGTAGTCGGGGCTTGGAAACAGGCCGAGAACGGCGCTCGTCGTATGGCCCGGCTGAAGACTCGCGGACCCGGTGGCTCGGGTGAGGGGCTTCGATCCTCCTCACTGTCGTAGCGTCCCTCACGCCTGGGATGGTAGCCTCGGCGCACCTTCTCCTTAAGGCAGGCTCAACGGTGGCGGCGGTGTTGCTCGGTGAAAGGGAATTAGGCTTTCACCTAGTCCCTAATTAATTTTGGTGGTTGAATTGCACAACACAAATAATTGGACTAACTTGTTTGCTCTAGTGTATAAGTTATACAGGTGCCAAAGGTTCACACTTAGCCAATAAAAAGACCAAGTATTGGGTTCAACAAAAGAGCAAATGGACAACCGAAGGCACCTCTGGTCTGGCGCACCGGACTGTCCGTTGTGCCACCGGACATGTCCGGTGCACCAGAGGACTCCAGTGCAAACTCGTCGTCTTCGGGAAAATCCAGAGGCAACTCCACTATAATTCATCGGACTGTCCGGTGTACACCGGACAGTGTCCGGTGCTCCAAGGAAGAGCGGCCTCAGGAACTCGCCAGCTTCGAGAAACTGCAACGGCTGCTCCGCTATAATTCACCGGACATGTCCGGTGTAACTGCGGGGCAACGGCTACGACGGCGCCAACGGCTACCTGCAGCACATTTATTGCGCGCCAGCGGGCGCAGAAGTCAGGAACGCCCATACTGGCGCACCGGACACTCTACAGTACATGTTCGGTGCGCCACCGGACATCCAGGCGGGCCCAGAAGACAGAGCTCCAACGGTCGGAACCCAACGACTTTGGTGACGTGGCTGGCGCACCGGACATGTCCGGTGTGCACCGGACTGTCCGGTGCACCATACGACAGCCAACCTGCACCAAACGGCTAGTTTGGTGGTTGGGGCTATAAATAACCCCAACCACTCCACATTCAAGTCATCCAAGTTTTCCACTTCTCAACCACTTACAAGAGCTAGGCATTCAATTCTAGACACACTCAAGTGATCAAATCCTCTCCAATTCCACACAAGGCTTTAGTGATTAGCGGGAGAGATTTGCCGTGTTCTTTTGAGCTCTTGCGCTTGGATTGCTTTCTTTCTTGATTCTTCATTGCGATCAAACTCACTTGTAATTGAGGCAAGAGACACCAATCTTGTGGTGGTCCTTGTGGGAACTTTGTGTTCCAAACATTTGAGAAGAGAAAGCTCACTCGGTTTGAGGGACCGTTTGAGAGAGGGAAAGGGTTGAAAAAGACCCGGCCTTTGTGGCCTCCTCAACGGGGAGTAGGTTTGCGAGAACCGAACCTCGGTAAAACAAATCCGCGTGTCACACTCTTCATTCGCTTGTGATTTGTTTTGCGCCCTCTCTCTCGGACTCATTATCATTTCTAACGCTAACCCGTCTTGTAGTTGTGTTTATATTTGTAAATTTCAGTTTCGCCCTATTCACCCCCCCTCTAGGCGACTTTCAATTGGTATCGGAGCCCGGTGCTTCATTAGAGCCTAACCGCTCGAAGTGATGTCGGGAGATCACACCAAGAGGGAGATGGAGACCGGCGACAAGCCCACTACGAGTCACGGGAGCACCTCATCGGAAGAGTCCCGCACCAAGAGGAAGGAGAAGAAGAAGGACTCCTCCAAACGGAAGGAGAAAAGATCTTCTTCTTCACACCACAAAGAGAAGAAAGAAAAATCCTCTTCCCACAAGCCGCATCGGAGTGGGGACAAGAAAAAGAGGATGAGGAAGGTGGTCTACTACGAGACCGATTCTTCATCGACATCCACCTCCGGCTCCGACGCGGCATCCGTCACTTCTAAGCGCCAAGAGCGTAAGAAGTATAGTAAGATCCCCTTACGCTACCCTCGCGTTTCTAAACATGCACCTTTGCTTTCCGTCCCATTAGGCAAACCACCAACGTTTGATGGTGAAGACTATGCTAGGTGGAGTGATTTAATGCGATTTCATCTAACCTCACTCCACAAAAGTATATGGGATGTTGTCGAGTTTGGTGCACAGGTACCATCTGTAGGGGATGACGACTATGATGTGGATGAAGTGGCCCAAATCGAGCACTTCAATTCCCAAGCCACAACCATTCTCCTCGCCTCTCTAAGTAGAGAGGAATATAACAAGGTGCAAGGATTGAAGAATGCGAAGGAGATTTGGGACTTACTCAAGACCGCGCACGAAGGTGATGAACTCACCAAGATCACCAAGCGGGAAACGATCGAGGGAGAGCTCGGTCGCTTCCATCTTCGCCAAGGGGAGGAGCCACAAGATATGTACAACCAGCTCAAAACCTTGGTGAACCAAGTGCGCAACCTCGGAAGCAAGAAATGGGATGACCACGAGGTGGTTAAGGTTATTTTAAGATCACTTATTTTCCTTAACCCTACTCAAGTACAATTAATTCGTGGTAACCCAAGATATACACTAATGACTCCCGAGGAAGTAATCAGGAATTTTGTGAGCTTTGAATGTATGATTAAAGGCTCAAAGAAGATCAACGAGCTTGATGAACCCTCCACGTCCGAAGCACAACCGGTGGCATTTAAGGCGACAGAGGAGAAGAAGGAGGAGTCTACACCGAGTAGACAACCAATTGACGCCTCCAAGCTCGACAATGAGGAGATGACTTTAATTATCAAAAGCTTTCGCCAAATCCTCAAGCAACGGAAGGGGAAGGATTACAAATCCCGTTCCAAGAAGGTTTGCTACAAGTGTGGTAAGCCCGGTCACTTTATTGCTAAATGTCCACTATCAAGTGACAGTGACAGGGATAACGACAAGAAGGGCAAGAGGAGAGAAAAGAAGAGGTACCACAAGAAGAAGGGCGGCGATGCCCACGTGTGCCGTGAGTGGAACTCCGACGAGAGCTCCACCGACTCCTCCTCTGACGACGAGGACGCCGCCAACATCGCCGTCACCAAAGGACTCCTCTTCCCCAACATCGGCCACAAGTGCCTCATGGCAAAGGACGACAAAAAGAAGAAGGTTAAATCTAAATCCTCCACTAAATATGAGTCTTCTAGTGATGAAAATGCTAGTGATGAGGAGGATAACTTGCGTACCCTTTTTGCCAACCTTAACATGGAACAAAAGGAAAAATTAAATGAATTAATTAGTGCTATTCATGAAAAGGATGACCTTTTGGATTCCCAAGAGGACTTCCTAATTAAGGAAAACAAGAAACATGTTAAGGTTAAAAATGCTTATGCTCTAGAAATAGAAAAATGTCAAAAACTATCTAGTGAGCTAAGCGCTTGCCATGACACTATTGCCAACCTTAGAAATGAAAATGCTAAATTAATTGCTAAGGTTGATTCTCATGTTTGTAATGTTTCAACTTCCAATCCTAGAGATGATAATGTCGATTTACTTGCTAGGATTGATGAGTTGAATATTTCTCTTGCTAGCCTTAGAGATGAGAATGAGAAATTGTTTGCTAAGGCTAAAGAATTAGATGTTTGCAATGTTACAATTTCCAATCTTAGAGATAACAATGATATTTTGCGTGCTAAGATTGTTGAACTTAATTCTTGCAAACCCTCTATATCTACTATTGAGCATGTGTCTATTTGTGCTAGATGTAGAGATATTGATATTGATGCTATTCATGATCACATGGCTTTAATTAAACAACAAAATGATCATATAGCATTATTAGATGCTAAAATTGCCGAGCATGACTTAGAGAATGAAAAGTTTAAATTTGCTAGAAGTATGCTCTATAATGGGAGACCCCTGGCATCAAGGATGGCATTGGCTTCCAAAGGGGAGACAATGTCAAACTTAGTGCCCCTCCTAAAAATTTGTCTAACTTTGTTAAGGGCAAGGCTCCCATGCCTCAGGATAACGAGGGTTACATTTTGTACCCTACCGGTTATCCCGAGAGCAAAATTAGGAGAATTCATTCTAGGAAGTCTCACTCTGGCCCTAACCATGCTTTTATGTATAAGGGTGAGACATCTAGCTCTAGGCAACCAACCCGTGCTAAGTTGCCTAGAAAGAAAACCCCTAGTGCATCAAATGATCATGGCATTTCATTTAAGACTTTTGATGCATCTTATGTTTTGACTAACAAATCCGGCAAGGTAGTTGCCAAGTTTGTTGGGGGCAAACACAAGGGCTCTAAGACTTGTGTTTGGGTACCCAAAGTTCTTGTATCTAATGCCAAAAGAACCCAAAACCGTTTGGGTACCTAAAGTCAAGAACTAAACTTGTTTTGTAGGTTTATGCATCCGGGGGCTCAAGTTGGATCATCGACAGCGGGTGCACAAACCACATGACTGGGGAGAAGAAAATGTTCTCCTCCTACGAGAAAAACCAAGATCCCCAACGAGCTATCACATTCAGGGATGGAAACCAAGGTTTGGTCAAAGGTTTGGGTAAAATAGCTATATCTCCTGACCATTCCATTTCCAATGTTTTTCTTGTAGATTCTTTGGATTACAATTTGCTTTCCGTTTCGCAATTATGTCAAATGGGCTACAACTGTCTATTTACTAATGTAGGTGTCACTGTCTTTAGAAGAAGTGATGATTCAATAACATTTAAGGGAATGTTAGAGGGTCAGCTATACTTGGTAGATTTTGATAGAGCTGAACTCGACACTTGCTTAATTGCTAAGACTAACATGGGTTGGCTCTGGCATCGCCGACTAGCCCATGTTGGAATGAAGAATCTTCATAAGCTTCTAAAGGGAGAACACATTTTAGGACTAACAAATGTTCATTTTGAGAAAGACAGGATTTGTAGCGCATGCCAAGCCGGGAAGCAAGTTGGCACTCATCATCCACACAAGAACATCATGACAAGTGACAGGACACTGGAGCTCCTACACATGGATTTATTCGGCACGATCGCTTACATAAGCATCGGCGGGAGTAAGTATTGTCTAGTTATTGTGGATGATTATTCTCGCTTCACTTGGGTGTTCTTTTTGCAGGAAAAATCCCATACCCAAGAGACCTTAAAAGGATTCTTGAGACGGGCTCAAAATGAGTTCGATTTAAGGATCAAGAAAATTAGAAGCGACAACGGGACGGAGTTCAAGAACTCACAAATAGAAGGCTTCCTTGAGGAGGAGGGCATCAAGCATGAGTTCTCTTCTCCCTACACTCCTCAACAAAATGGTGTAGTGGAGAGGAAGAATCGAACTCTCTTGGACATGGCAAGAACCATGCTTGATGAGTACAAGACATCGGATCAGTTTTGGGCCGAGGCGGTCAACACCGCTTGCTACGCCATCAACCGGTTATATCTACACCGAATCCTCAAGAAGACATCCTATGAACTCCTAACCGGTAAAAAGCCAAATATTTCATATTTTAGAGTTTTTGGTAGCAAATGCTTTATTCTTGTTAAGAGAGGTAGAAAATCTAAATTTGCTCCTAAAACTGTAGAAGGCTTTTTACTAGGATATGATTCAAACACAAGGGCATATAGAGTCTTTAACAAGTCCTCAGGACTAGTTGAAGTTTCTTGTGACGTTGTGTTTGATGAGACTAACGGCTCTCAAGTAGAGCAAGTTGATCTTGATGAGATAGGTGAAGAACAGGCTCCGTGCATCGCGCTAAGGAACATGTCTATTGGGGATGTGTGTCCTAAGGAATCCGAAGAGCCTCCACATGCACAAGATCAACCATCCTCCTCCACGCAAGCATCTCCACCAACCCAAAATGAGAACGAGGCTCAAGTTGATAAAGAGGAAGAACAAAATAATGAGCCACCTCAAGATGACGGCAATGATCAAGGGGGAGATGCAAATGATGAAGACAAGGAGGATGAAGAACCAAGGCCGTCACACCCAAGAGTCCACCAAGCAATACAACGAGATCACCCCGTCGACACCATCCTCGGCGACATTCATAAGGGGGTAACCACTAGATCTCGTGTTGCACATTTTTGTGAACATTACTCTTTTGTTTCCTCTATTGAGCCACACAGGGTAGAGGAAGCACTTCAAGATTCGGATTGGGTGATGGCGATGCAAGAGGAGCTCAACAATTTCACGAGGAACGAGGTATGGCATTTAGTTCCACGTCCTAACCAAAATGTTGTAGGAACCAAATGGGTCTTCCACAACAAGCAAGATGAGCATGGTGTGGTGACAAGGAACAAAGCCCGACTTGTGGCCAAGGGATACTCCCAAGTCGAAGGTTTGGATTTCGGTGAAACCTATGCACCCGTAGCTAAGCTTGAGTCAATTCGCATATTATTAGCCTATGCTACTTACCATGGCTTCAAGCTTTATCAAATGGACGTGAAGAGTGCCTTCCTCAATGGACCAATCAAGGAAGAGGTCTATGTTGAGCAACCTCCCGGCTTTGAAGACAGTGAGTATCCTAACCATGTCTATAGGCTCTCTAAGGCGCTTTATGGGCTCAAGCAAGCCCCAAGAGCATGGTATGAATGCCTTAGAGATTTCCTTATTACAAATGGCTTCAAAGTCGGCAAGGCCGATCCTACTTTATTCACTAAAACTCTTGACAATGATTTGTTTGTATGCCAAATTTATGTTAATGATATTATATTTGGGTCTACTAACAAATCTACATGTGAAGAATTTAGTAGGATCATGACACAGAAATTCGAGATGTCTATGATGGGAGAGTTGAAGTATTTTCTAGGATTCCAAGTCAAGCAACTCCAAGAGGGCACCTTCATTAGCCAAACAAAGTATACTCAAGACATTCTAACCAAGTTTGGAATGAAGGATGCCAAGCCCATCAAGACACCCATGGGAACCAATGGGCATCTCGACCTCGACACGGGAGGTAAGTCCGTGGATCAAAAGGTATACCGGTCGATGATAGGTTCATTACTCTACTTATGTGCATCTCGACCGGACATTATGCTTTCCGTATGCATGTGTGCAAGATTCCAAGCCGACCTTAAGGAATCACACCTTACGGCCGTAAAACGAATCTTGAGATATTTGGCTTATACTCCTAAGTTTGGGCTTTGGTACCCTCGGGGATCCACATTTGATTTGATTGGTTATTCGGATGCCGATTGGGCGGGGTGTAAGATTAATAGAAAGAGCACATCGGGGACTTGCCAGTTCTTGGGAAGATCCTTGGTGTCTTGGGCTTCAAAGAAGCAAAATTCGGTCGCTCTTTCTACTGCCGAAGCCGAGTACATTGCCGCAGACCATTGTTGCGCGCAATTGCTTTGGATGAGGCAAACCCTGCGGGACTATGGTTACAAATTAACCAAAGTTCCTCTTCTATGTGATAATGAGAGTGCAATCCGCATGGCGGATAATCCCGTTGAGCATAGCCGCACTAAACACATAGTCATTCGGTATCACTTTCTTAGGGATCACCAACAAAAGGGGGATATCGAGATTGCATATATTAACACTAAAGATCAATTAGCCGATATTTTTACCAAGCCACTAGATGAACAAACTTTTACCAAACTTAGGCATGAGCTTAATATTCTTGATTCTAGGAACTTCTTTTGCTAACTTGCACACATAGCTCATAAGTATACCTTTGATCATGTCTCTTTTATATATGCTATGACTAATATGTTTTCAAGTGTATTTCAAACCAAGTCATAGGTATATTGAAAGGGAATAGGAGTCTTCGGCGAAGACAAAGGCTTCCACTCCACTCTACTACTCATCCTTCGCCGTCGCTCCGCATCACTCTCCATCTTTGGTATAATCTTCACTTATATGTTTTATTTGCCAAAGGGGAGAATGTAGCTAGGAAAGGGCTTATATTTCACTCATAGTATCCGTTTTTGGCGATTCATGCCAAAGGGGGAGAAAGTATGAGCCCAAAGCAAAAGGACCGCACCACCATGAGCCCAAAGCAAAAGGACCGCACCACCACCCTAATTTTAAAATGATTTTCAAATTGATAAATTTCAAATTAGTATCTCTTTGTGTTCTAAAGGGGGAGAAAGTAGTACCTTCAAAATTGATATCTTAAAACCCTCTTGAACATTAAGAGGAGAATTTATTTGAGGGGGAGTTTTGTTTAGTCAAAGGAAAAGCATTTCAAACAAGGGGAGGAAATTTCGAAACTTGAAAATGCTTAGCAAAATCTTATTCATTTACCTTTGACTATTGTGCAAAAGGACTTTTGAAAAGGATTTACAAAAAGAATTTGCAAAAACAAAACATGTGGTGCAAGCGTGGTCCAAAATGTTAATAATAAAGAAACAATCCATGCATATCTAGTAAGTAACATTTATTGGCTCAATTCCAAGCAACCTTTGCACTTACATTATGCAAACTAGTTCAATTATGCACTTTTATATTTGCTTTGGTTTGTGTTGGCATCAATCACCAAAAAGGGGGAGATTGAAAGGGAATTAGGCTTTCACCTAGTCCCTAATTAATTTTGGTGGTTGAATTGCACAACACAAATAATTGGACTAACTAGTTTGCTCTAGTGTATAAGTTATACAGGTGCCAAAGGTTCACACTTAGCCAATAAAAAGACCAAGTATTGGGTTCAACAAAAGAGCAAAGGGACAACCGAAGGCACCTCTGGTCTGGCGCACCGGACTGTCCGGTGTGCCACTGGACATGTCCGGTGCACCAGAGGACTCCAGTGCAAACTCGTCGTCTTCGGGAAAATCCAGAGGCAACTCCACTATAATTCACCGGACTGTCCGGTGTACACCGGACAGTGTCCGGTGCTCCAAGGAAGAGCGGCCTCAGGAACTCGCCAGCTTCGGGAAACTGCAACGGCTGCTCCGCTATAATTCACCGGACATATCCGGTGTACACCGGACTGTCCGGTGTAACTGCGGGGCAACGGCTACGACGGCGCCAACGGCTACCTGCAGCGCATTTATTGCGCGCCAGCGGGCGCAGAAGTCAGGAACGCCCATACTGGCGCACCGGACACTCTACAGTACATGTCCGGTGCGCCACCGGACATCCAGGCGGGCCCAGAAGACAGAGCTCCAACGGTCGGAACCCAACGGCTTTGGTGACGTGGCTGGCGCACCGGACATGTCCGGTGTGCACCGGACTGTCCGGTGCACCATACGACAGCCAGCTTGCACCAAACGACTAGTTTGGTGGTTGGGGCTATAAATAACCCCAACCACTCCACATTCAAGTCATCCAAGTTTTCCACTTCTCAACCACTTACAAGAGCTAGGCATTCAATTCTAGACACACTCAAGTGATCAAATCCTCTCCAATTCCACACAAGGCTTTAGTGATTAGCGAGAGAGATTTGCCGTGTTCTTTTGAGCTCTTGCGCTTGGATTGCTTTCTTTCTTGATTCTTCATTGCGATCAAACTCACTTGTAATTGAGGCAAGAGACACCAATCTTGTGGTGGTCCTTGTGGGAACTTTGTGTTCCAAACATTTGAGAAGAGAAAGCTCACTCGGTCTGAGGGACCGTTTGAGAGAGGGAAAGGGTTGAAAAAGACCCGACCTTTGTGGCCTCCTCAACGGGGAGTAGGTTTGCGAGAACCGAACCTCGGTAAAACAAATCCGCGTGTCACACTCTTCATTCGCTTGTGATTTGTTTTGCGCCCTCTCTCTCGGACTCATTATCATTTCTAACGCTAACCCGTCTCGTAGTTGTGTTTATATTTGTAAATTTCAGTTTCGCCCTATTCACCCCCCCTCTAGGCAACTTTCACTCGGCGCTAAGGCGATCCGGGTGCGCTCGGTGTGGACCGAGGCCTTCCGCATGTGTTGGGAGGGCGCTGCGCGATGCTCTGAGGGGTCTCCTCGCCTCCAGGAGGCAGAGCTCTCGGCTTGTCGGACAGCGGCATCTTCCAGGAGGCCCTTGAGCTCGCCCTGGATACGTCGCCCCTCGGTGGTGGATGGCTCTGGCATTGTTCGAAGCAACATTGCTGCTGCAGCTAGGCTCTGGCCGGCCCCGTTGAAGGCTGGGGGCGGCATCGCCCTGGCATCGTCAGCAATGCGGCGCTGGACGTCTTGGGCCCGAAGACGCGCTCCTCCAACAAGTGCCTAGCCTGCCCACTCCTGCTCGATGTTTTGCCGGAGCTACACAAGTCGCCCCACTTCTTCGTCGAGCTTGGCCTGCATCTCGCGGAGTTGCTCAAGCTGTGTGTCCTGACCCCCCGTAGGGACTTGGACCACAGCTAGCTCCCGCGGGATCTCAACGCGAGACACAGGTGCAAGGGCGCCGTCACTTCCTAGCATGCCAAAGTGGTTCTCTCCGTCGTGATCCTCCTGATCGATGTGGAAGCACTCGCGAGTTGGGTCGCAACCCTCGTCGTCGAGGCTGTGACCATCATCAGAGCAGCCGGAGAGAAAGTGGTCACATGTGGATATGAAGTTGCGCATGGCACTGGGATCACGGAGTCCGGAGAAATCCCAACTGACGTCGGGGTCGTCCTTTTCCTCAGAACCCGTGGGTCCAGAGGTTGAGACAGCCGTCAGTCGGTTCCAAGAGGACCACATATGGTACCCCGGAAGGTCAGGGTATGCCCTAGCGAAAGCGCTCACCGAAGCGGGGTCGCTTGGTGAAAGTCGCCTAGAGGGGGTGAATAGGGCAAAACTGAAATTTACAAAGTTAATCACTTCTACAAGCCGGGTTAGCATTAGAAATATAAGCGAGTCCAAGAGAGAGGGTGAAAAACAAATCACAAGCAAATAAAGAGTGAGACACAAGGATTTGTTTTACCGAGGTTCGGTTCTTGCAAACCTACTCCCCGTTGAGGTGGTCACAAAGACCGGGTCTCTTTCAACCCTTTCCCTCTCTCAAACGGTCACTTAGACCGAGTGAGCTTCTCTTCTCAATCACACGAGACACAAAGTCCCCGCAAGGACCACCACACAATTGGTGTCTCTTGCCTCGATTACAATTGAGTGAATCACAAGAAAGAATGAGAAAGAAAAGAAGCAATCCAAGCGCAAGAGCTCAAATGAACACAAATGTCGCTCTCTCTAGTCACTATTTGATTTGGAGTGATTCCGGACTTGGGAGAGGATTTGATCTCTTTGGTAGTGTCTAGAATTGAATGCTATAGCTCTTGTAATGTGTTGGAAGGTGGAAAACTTGGATGCAATTGAATGTGGGGTGGTTGGGGTATTTATAGCCCCAACCACCAAACTGGCCGTTTGATGGAGGCTGCTGTCGACGGGCGCACCGGACAGTCCGGTGCGCCAGCCACGTCACCTGGCCGTTAGGGTTCGACCGTTGGAGCTCTGACTGGTGGGGCCTCTGGGCTGTCCGGTGGTGCACCGGACAGGTCCTGTAGACTGTCCGGTGCGCTAACTGCGCGTGCTCTGACCTCTACGCGCGCAGGCGCGCATTAAATGCGTTGCAGTTGACCATTGGCGCTTGAAGTAGCCGTTGCTCCGCTGGCACACCGGACAGTCCGGTGTGCCATTGGACACTGTCCAGTGCATATACCGGACGGTCCGGTGAATTATAGCGGAGTGGCCTCCATTTTCCCAAACCCTTTCTAGGTCATTTTATTGGTCTATTGTGAACCTTTGGCACCTGTAAAACTTATAATCTAGAGTAAACTAGTTAGTCCAATTATTTGTGTTGGGCAATTCAACCACCAAAATTAATTAGGAAAAGGTGTAAGCCTATTTCCCTTTCAATCTCCCCCTTTTTGGTGATTGATGCCAACACAAACCAAAGCAAATATAGAAGTGCAGAATTGAACTAGTTTGCATAATGTAAGTGCAAATGTTACTTGGAATGAAACCAATAAATATTACTTACTAGATGCGCATGGATGTCTTTTCTTCTTATTAACATTTTGGACCACGCTTGCACCACATGTTTTGTTTTGCAAAATATTTTGTAATTTCTTTTCAAAGTTCATTTGCAAATAGTCAAAGGTAAATGAATAAGATTTTGAGAAGCATTTTCAAGTTTTGAAATTTTCTCCCCCTGTTTCAAATGCTTTTTTCCTTTGACTAAACAAAAACTCCCCCTTAATGAAATCCTCCTCTTAGTGTTCAAGAGGGTTTTAGATATTAATTTTGAAGAGGGCATACCAATTTGAAATTATATCAAAATAAGATACCAATTGAAAAACTTCTTTTAATACCAAATAAAAGACTACATTTTTTGAAATTGGTGGTGGTGCGGTCCTTTTGCTTTGGGCTAATACTCTCTCCCCCTTTGGCATGAAGCCAAAAACGGATATATGAGTGAAATATAAGCCCTTTTAAACTACTCTCTCCCCTTTTGGATAGAAGTATAGAAGTGAAGATTATACCAGAGTTGGAGAGGTGGTGCAGAGCGACGGCGAAGGATGAATGATTCTATGGAGCGGAGTGAAAGCCTTGTCTTCGCCGAAGACTCCTTTTCCCTTTCAATCTATGACTTAGCATGAAATGGACTTGAAAGAACACATTAGTCATAGCACATGAAAGAGATGATCAAAGGTATATATATGAGCTATGTGTGCAAAACATCAATAAAAGTTTCTAGAATCAAGAACATTTAGCTCATGCCTAAGTTTGGTAAAAGTTTGCTCATCCAATGGCTTGGTAAAGATATCGGCTAATTGTTCTTTGGTGCTAACATATGCAATCTCGATATCCCCCTTTTGTTGGTGATCCCTTAAAAAATGATATCGAATGGCTATGTGTTTAGTGCGGCTATGCTCAACGGGGTTATCTGCCATGCGGATTGCACTATCATTATCACATAGAAGAGGAACTTTGGTTAATTTGTAACCATAGTCCCTAAGGGTTGGCCTCATCCAAAGCAGTTGCGCGCAACAATGACCTGCGGCAATATACTCGGCTTTGGCGGTTGAAAGAGCCACAGAATTTTGCTTCTTTGAAGCCCAAGACACCAGAGATCTTTTCAAGAATTGGCAAGTCCCCGATGTGCTCTTTCTATTAATTTTGCACCCTGCCCAATCGGCATCAGAATAACCAATTAAATCAAATGTGGATCCCCTGGGGTACCAAAGGCCAAACTTAGGAGTATAAACTAAATATCTCAAGATTCGTTTTACGACCCTAAGGTGAGCTTCCTTAGGATCGGCTTGGAATCTTGCACACATGCATACAGAAAGCATAATATCCGGTCGTGAAGCACATAAATAGAGTAAGGAACCTATCATCGACCGGTATACCTTTTGATCGACGGATTTACCTCCCGTGTCGAGGTCAAGATGCTCATTAGTTCCCATGGGTGTCTTGATGGGTTTGGCGTCTTTCATCCCAAACTTGTTGAGTATATCGTGAGTGTACTTGGTTTGGCTAATGAAAGTGCCCTCTTGGAGTTGCTTGACTTGGAATCCTAGAAAATACTTTAAACTCCCCCATCATTGACATCTCGAATTTTTGTGTCATGATCCTACTAAATTCCTCACATGTAGATTCGTTAGTAGACCCAAATATAATATCATCAACATAAATTTGGCATACAAACAAATCATTTGCAAGAGTTTTAGTAAATAAAGTAGGATCGGCTTTTCCGACTTTGAAGCCATTAGCAATAAGAAAATCTCTTAGGCATTCATACCATGCTCTCGGGGCTTGCTTGAGCCCATAAAGCGCCTCAGAGAGTCTATAAACATGGTTAGGATACTCACTATCTTCAAAGCCGGGAGGTTGCTCAACATAGACCTCTTCCTTGATTGGTCCATTGAGGAAGGCACTCTTCACGTCCATTTGATAAAGCTTGAAGCCATGGTAAGTAGCATAGGCAAGTAAAATGCGAATTGACTCATGCCTAGCTATGGGTGCATAGATTTCACCAAAATTCAAACCTTCGACTTGTGAATATCCCTTGGCCATAAGTCGGGCTTTGTTCCTTGTCACCACACCATGCTCGTCTTATTTGTTGCGGAAGACCCACTTGGTTCCTACAACATTTTGGTTAGGACGTGGAACTAAATGTCATACCTCATTCCTCATGAAGTTGTTGAGCTTCTCTTGCATCGCCATCACCCAATCCGAATCTTGGAGTGCTTCCTCTACCCTGTGTGGCTCAATAGAGGAAACAAAAGAGTAATGCTCACAAAAATGTGCAACACAAGATCTAGTGGTTACCCCCTTATGAATGTCGCCTAGGATGGTGTTCACGGGGTGATCTCGTTGGATTGCTTGGTGGACTCTTGGGTGTGGCGGCCTTGGAACTTGCTCATCCTCCTTGTCTTGATCATTTGCATCTCCCCCTTGATCATTGCTGTCTTCTTTGGGGTGGCTCATCTTCTTGATCTTCTTCTACATCATCTTGAGCCTCATCCTCACCTTGAGTTGGTGGAGATGCTTGCATGGAGGAGGATGGTTGATCTTGTGCTTGAATGGGCTCTTCGGATTCCTTAGGACACACATCCCCAATGTACATGTTCCTTAGCGCGACGCACGGAGCCTCTTTATCATCTAATTCATCAAGATCAACTTGCTCTACTTGAGAGCCGTTAGTCTCATCAAACACAATGTCACAAGAAACTTCAACTAGTCCAGTGGACTTGTTAAAGACTCTATATGCCCTTGTGTTTGAATCATATCCTAGTAAAAAGCCTTCTACAGCCTTAGGAGCAAATTTGGACTTTCTACCTCTTTTAACAAGTATAAAACATTTGCTACCAAAGACTCTAAAATATGAAACATTTGGCTTTTTACCGGTGAGGAGTTCGTAGGATGTCTTCTTGAGGATTAGGTGAAGATACAACCGGTTGATGGCGTAGCAAGCGGTGTTGACCGCCTCGGCCCAAAACCGATCCGAAGTCTTGTACTCATCAAGCATGGTTCTTGCCATGTCCAATAGAGTTCTATTCTTCCTCTCCACTACACCATTTTGTTGTGGCGTGTAGGGAGAAGAGAACTCATGCTTGATGCCCTCTTCCTCAAGGAAGCCTTCGATTTGCGAATTCTTGAACTCGGTCCCATTGTCGCTTCTAATTTTCTTGATCCTCAAGCCGAACTCATTTTGAGCTCGTCTCAAGAATCCCTTTAAGATCTCTTGGGTTTGAGATTTTTCCTGTAAAAAGAATACCCAAGTGAAGCGAGAATAGTCATCCACAATAACAAGACAGTACTTACTCCCGCCGATGCTTATGTAAGCGATCGGGCCGAATAGGTCCATGTGGAGGAGCTCGAGTGGCCTGTCAGTCGTCAAGATGTTCTTATGTGGATGATGAGCACCAACTTGCTTCCCTGCTTGGCATGCGCTACAGATCCTGTCTTTCTCAAAATGCACATTTGTTAGTCCCAAAATGTGCTCTCCCTTTAGAAGCTTGTGAAGATTCTTCATCCCAACATGGGCTAGTCGGCGATGCCAGAGCCAACCCATGTTAGTCTTAGCAATTAAGTAAGTGTCGAGTTCAGCTCTATTGAAATCAACTAAGTATAGCTGACCCTCTAACACTCCCTTAAAAGCTACTGAATCATCACTTCTTCTAAAGACAGTAACACCTGTATCCGTGAAAACACAGTTGTAACCCATTTTGCATAATTGAGATACAGAAAGCAAGTTGTAATCTAAAGAGTCTACAAGAAAAACATTGAAAATAGAATGGTCAGGAGATATAGCTATTTTACCCAAACCTTTGACCAAACCTTGGTTTCCATCCTCGAATGTGATAGCTCGTTGGGGATCTTGATTTTTCTCGTAGGAGGAGAACATCCTTTTCTCCCCTGTCATGTGGTTTGTGCACCCGCTATCGATGATCCAACTTGAGCCCCCGAATGCATAAACCTACAAAACAAATTTAGTTCTTGATTTTAGGTACCCAAACAGTTTTGGGTCCTTTGACATTAGATACAAGAACTTTGGGTACCCAAACACAAGTCTTTGCTCCCTTGTGTTTGTCCCCAACATACTTGGCAACTACTTTGTCGGATTTGTTAGTCAAAACATAAGATGCATCAAAAGTTTTAAATGAAATGCTAGGTTCATTTGATGCACTAGGAGTTTTCTTTCTAGGCAATTTAGCACGAGTTGATTGCCTGGAGCTAGATGTCTCACCCTTATACATAAAAGCATGATTAGGGCCAGAGTGAGACTTCCTAGAATGAATTCTCCTAATTTTGTGCTTGGGATAACCGGCAGGGTACAAAATGTAACCCTCGTTATCCTGAGGCATGAGAGCCTTGCCCTTAACAAAGTTAGATAATGTTTTAGGAGGGGCATTAAGTTTGACATTGTCTCCCTTTTGGAAGCCAATGCCATCCTTGATGCCAGGGCGTCTCCCACTATAAAGCATACTACGAGCAAATTTAAATTTTTCATTTTCTAGTTCATGCTCGGCAATTTAGCATCTAATTTTGCTATATGATCATTTTGTTATTTAATTAAAATCATGTGATCATGAATAGCATCAATGTCAACATCTCTACATCTAGTGCAAATAGAAACATGCTCAATAGTGGATGTAGAGGGTTTGCAAGTTTTTAGTTCAACAATCTTAGCATGTAAAATATCATTTTCACTTCTAAGATCGGAAATGGAAGCATTGCAAACATCTAAGTCTTTAGCCTTAGCAATCAATTTTTCATTTTCAATTCTAAGGCTAACAAGAGAGGCATTTAATTTTTCAATCTTAGCAATAGATATAGCATGATCATTTCTAAGATTGGCATATGAATCATCACAAACATTTGAATCAACCTTAGCAATTAATCTAGCATTTTCATTTCTAAGGTTGGTAATAACATCATGGCACGTGCTTAGCTCACTAGTTAATTTTTCACATTTTTCCATCTCTAGAGCATAAGCATTCTTAACCTTAACATGCTTCTTATTTTCCTTAATTAGGAAGTCCTCTTGGCTATCCAAGAGATCATCCTTATCATGAATAGTGCTAATTAATTCATTTAACTTCTCCTTTTGTTGCATGTTAAGGTTGGCAAAAAGAGTAAATAAATCATCCTCATCATCATTAGAATTTGCCTCATCACTAGAGGTGGCATATTTGGTGGAGGATTTAGATTTAACCTTTTTCTTTTTGTCGTCATTTGCCATGAGGCACTTGTGGCCGACGTTGGGGAAGAGAAGTCCCTTGTTGACGGTGATGTTGGCGGCGTCCTCGTCGGAGGAGGAGTCGGTGGAGCTCTCGTCGGAGTCCCACTCGCGGCACACATGGGCATCGCCGCCCTTCTTCTTGTGGTACCTCTTCTTTTCCTTTCTTCTCCCCTTCTTGTCGTTGACCCTGTCACTGTCACTAGAAATAGGACATTTTGCTATAAAGTGACCGGGCTTACCACACTTGTAGCAAACCTTCTTGGAGCGGGGTTTGTAGTCCTCCCCCCTCCTTTTGATTGAGGATTTGTCGAAAGCTTTTGATGATTAAAGTCATCTCCTCATTGTCGAGCTTTGAGGCGTCGATGGGGAGCCTACTTGGTGTAGACTCTTCCTTCTTCTCCTCCGTTGCCTTGAATGGGGACGGGTTGTGCCTCGGGCGTGGATGAGGTGCCTTGCTCGATGATTTTCTTTGAGCCTTTAATCATTAGCTCAAAGCTCACAAATTTCCCTATGACTTCCTCGGGAGACATTAGCTTGTATCTAGGATCACCTCGAATTAATTGAACTTGTGTAGGGTTACGAAAAACGAGGGATCTTAGAATAACCTTGATCATCTCATGGTCATCCCATTTGGTGCTCCCGAGGTTGCGCACTTGATTCACCAAGGTCTTCAAGCGGTTGTACATGGCTTGCGGATCCTCTCCTTTGTGACGCATGAAGCGACCGAGCTCCCCCTCGATCGTCTCCTGCTTGGTGATCTTGGTCACCTCGTCTCCTTCGTGCGTGGTCTTGAGCACGTCCCAAATTTCCTTTGCGCTCTTCAACCCTTGCACTTTATTATACTCCTCTCGACTTAGAGAGGAGAGGAGTATAGTAGTGGCTTGGGAGTTGAAGTGGTGAATTTGGGCTACTTCGTTCGAATCGTAGTCCTCATCCCATACGGATGGTACCTGTACACCAAACTCAACAACATTCCAAATGCTTGTGTAGAGTGAGGTTAGATGATGCCTCATCTTGTCACTCCACATATTATAATCTTCACCGTCAAAAACCGGTGGTTTGCCTAATGGAACGGAGAGTAAAGGAGTACGCTTTGAAATACGAGGGTAGCGTAGGGGAATCTTACTATACTTCTTGCGCTCATGGAGCTTAGAAGTTATGGACGGCGCGTCGGAGCCGGAGGTGGATGGCGATGAAGAATCGGTCTCGTAGTAGACCACCTTCCTCATCTTCTTTTTCTTGTCGCCACTCCGATGCGACTTGTGGGAAGAGGATTCCTTCTCCTTCCCTTTGTTGCGGGACTCTCCCGATGGAGCCTTCCCGAGGCTTGTAGCGGGCTTGTCGCCGGTCACCATCTCCTTCTTGGCGTGATCTCCCGACATCACTTTGAGCGGTTAGGCTCTAATGAAGCACCGGGCTTTGATACCAATTGAAAGTCACCTAGAGGGGGGTGAATAGGGTGAAACTGAAATTTACAAAGTTAATCACAACTACAAGCCGGGTTAGCGTTAGAAACATAAGCGAGTCTGAGAGAGAGGGTGAAAAACAAATCACAAGCAAATAAAGAGTGAGACACAAGGATTTGTTTTACCGAGGTTCGGTTCTTGCAAACCTACTCCCCGTTGAGGTGGTCACAAAGACCGGGTCTCTTTCAACCCTTTTCCTCTCTCAAACGGTCACTTACACCGAGTGAGCTTCTCTTCTCAATCACACGAGACACAAAGTCCCCGCAAGGACCACCACACAATTGGTGTCTCTTGCGTCGATTACAATTGAGTGAATCACAAGAAAGAATGAGAAAGAAAAGAAGCAATCCAATCACAAGAGCTCAAATGAACACAAATGTCGCTCTCTCTAGTCACTATTTGATTTGGAGTGATTCCGGACTTGGGAGAGGATTTGATCTCTTTGGTAGTGTCTAGAATTGAATGCTATAGCTCTTGTAATGTGTTGGAAGGTGGAAAACTTGGATGCAATTGAATGTGGGGTGGTTGGGGTATTTATAGCCCTAACCACCAAATTAGCCATTTGGTGGAGGCTGCTGTCGACGGGCGCACCGGACAGTCCGGTGCGCCAGCCACGTCACCCGGCCGTTAGGGTTCGACCGTTGGAGCTCTGACTGGTGGGGCCTCTGGGCTGTCCGGTGGTGCACCGGACAGGTCTTGTAGACTGTCCGGTGCGCCAACTACACGTGCTCTGACCTCTGCGCGCGCAGACGCGCATTAAATGCGTTGCAGTCGACCGTTGGCACTTGAAGTAGCCGTTGCTCCGCTGGCACACCGGACAGTCCAGTGAATTATAGCGGAGCGGCCTCCATTTTCCCGAAGGTAGCGAGTTCAGCGTCAAGTTCCCTGGTGCACCGGACACTGTCCGGTGCGCCAGACTAGGGCACACTTCGGTTGTCTTTGGCTCTCTTTGTTTGAACCCTTTCTTGATCATTTTATTGGTCTATTGTGAACCTTTGGCACCTGTAAAACTTATAGTCTAGAGTAAACTAGTTAGTCCAATTATTCGTGTTGGGCAATTCAACCACCAAAATTAATTAGGAAAAGGTGTAAGCCTATTTCCCTTTCACTTGGTGGATCGAAACTGAATCTAAAGGGAACAGGGTGGAAAACGGACGGTACCTTTTGGTCGATTGACGGTGGTGTAGTCGCGTCGGTGACGGACTGCACCATTATCGTAGGTACGAGGCTAACGTCCAACAAATCCATCGCGAGGGTGCTGGCGTCATCAGTCCGCTTGGGGTTGGCCCGTTGTGGGGAGGCGACATCCGTCGTTGTCTCAGGTGCGAGGACAACACCCGACATGTCCCCCGCAGGGGTGCCGGTGTCGTCGACTCGCTCTGGTTTGACAGTCGATGAGGTGCCGCCTCCTGCCTGGCCACGGTTGCCCCGTCTCTGTCTCCTCCGGCGAGGAGGGTGGCGGGGTAAACCCGGGTGTTCCTCTTCCGCCACGTGGAGATGCCGTCGTCAAGTTCGCCTCCGCTGGGCGAGCCGTCGACCATCGTTGTTGTCATGCTGCGGAGGGAGCAGTACCATGTCGTAGCTACCGTCGAGGGACATGAACTCGAGACTTCCGAAGCAGAGCACCGTCCCGGGCTGAAGAGGCTGCTGAAAGCTACCCATCTGGAACTCAATGAGAAAGTATTCGTTAACACGCAGCGTGCCCCTACCTGGCATGCCAACTGTCGGTGTTTCGGACCCGGGGGACCCTCAACCGGACCGACTAGTGAATTTTAGTGTCACGTGCCCCTGTCCAGATGGGTTGATGCAAGATGGAACACAAGCGATGGGATGAGACTTATATTATCCTGCACCAGGGGGCGCTTGCAGTAGGGGTTACAAGCGTTGCGGGAGAGCGAGAACGAGAGAGAGTGAGAAGGAGAGGGTTCGGCCTTGGGGCGAGCCGTCTGGGGCTGCCTCTACCGCGTCTCTCCTACTCTGCCTGCCTCCGCTCGTCTGCGTTGTGTGTCCGTGTGTTCGTACGTTGCACCTTTTTTCCTCTCTCCCCCCCTTTTCTCTTCCCCTCCCCTCGTGGGGCCCTGGACACCCCCTTTTATAGACACAAGGAGATGCCCAGCTGTACAATGGGGGTATAGAGCTAACGTGGCTGGCAGAGAAGTGCCCTGAGCCCTGTACAGATAATAATGTGGTCGTCGGGGGAGCGCCTTGAGCCCTGTAGATGTACCGACGTGGCCGTCGGAGGAGTGTCTTGAGCCCTGTAGAGGTAATAGCGTGGTCGTCAGAGAAGTGTCTTGAGCCCTGTAGTAGCATAGCTGATGGTGCGGCATGGATCCTGCTGACGTTTCCTTGCTTCCGTAGGGGGTTGAGAGCAGCCGACGTCATGGGCGCACGCGAGGAACCATCATAGCCTAAGGCGGCTAGCTAAGGGTAGGGCAATGATGGATCCCTAGTAGCGTAACTGATACGAGGCCGAGGTCAGGCGAGGCGGCGACTCCTCCGAGGCCGAGGCCCAGGGTCGGGCGAGGCGGAGACCTTCTCCCGAGGCCGAGGTTGAGGCCGAGGCCCAGGGTCGGGCGAGGCGGAGACCTTCTCTCGAGACCGAAATCGAGGCTGAGGTCAGGGTCGGGCGAGGCGGAGACCTTCTCCCGAGGCCGAAGCTGGGGCCGAGGCCTGGGGTCGGGCAAGGTGGAGCTCCCTGTTGCGCCCAAGGCCGAACTCGGGGGAGGTCGTGACTTGCTGTTGTCGGCCCTTCCCTGATAGCTGGCACAGTTGCCGGAGCGGGGTGAACAACACTGTTTTCCTGTCAGAACGGTCAGTAAAGGGGGCGAAGTGACTGCGGTCAGTTCGACCTTGCCGACTGAGGCACACGTGTCAGAATATGGTGTCAGGCGATCCCCGCATTAAATGCGCATGCGATACGGTCGGTTGGTAAGGCGATTCGGACGAGGTCGCTGTACGACAAAGCTTGCCTGCGCTAGACTTTGGGCGAGCCGAGGGTGTGTCTGCTGACTGAGGGGACCCTCGGGCGAGGCGTGAATTCGTCCGGGACTTCTGTCCTTGTCCGAGGCTGGGCTCGGATGAGGTCGCGTCCCTCGGTAGACGAAGCCCGCGCTTTATCGGTCGTTTATGGTTTGTTCTGAAGATGTTTTCCAACCGAATTAAGGAGCATTGGTGGTACCCATAATTACGGTCCCCGACAATATGTATTCTTTCTTTATTTCGTTTCTTCGTATTGGCCAAAATGGTTCCAGAACCTGGGGGGCGGGGGTTGTATTCTTTGCACACTGATTCTTGGTCGGTGAAGAAGCGTAAGTACAATCAATCCCTGATATAGATTTTGAGGATAATGACCACATAATAAAAGAACTAATTATTAAAAAAAATCATGCACTTTCAGTTGCATTTTAATCCAGAAAATTGATATCCTAGGTTCTTTTTTATTTATCGCGTTTTAGTTCAAAAATGAAGCGGGTGATAAATATTCGAATACAGATGTGGTACAATTGAGGATAATAAAAAGGTGCACACCTCCTGGATAAGTGGATATTCTTCATGAACTATTTTACTCCCTCTTCAGGAACTATTTTAATCCTTTTCAGGCAAAATAACAAATCAGCATTTTTCATGAATGCATACTTCCTGGATAAGTGGATATTTTTCTGAACATGTTTTCAACTGCAGCAGTAAGGCTCCGTTTGGCATGACTCTGGCTCCTCTAAAAATGACTTCGGCTCTGGCTTCTCTTTAAGAACAGCTCCTTTATAAGAGCCGATGTTTTTTTAACAAATCGTTTGGCAAAACGGTTCCTCTTAACGCGAGAGAAGGGGGTGAGAGGAGGAGCCGTTAGGAGCCAGTTTTTTTTGCTCCGACTCCTCAGTGCTCTTTGTTAGGAGCTCATTTTTAAGACCGTATGGAAGGGCTCCTCCAAGAGCCAGAGCCGGTTTTGGAGCCCTCCTAAACAGGCTCTAAAGACTTGCTTGAGACAATCCAGTGAATATTACTATCTGAAAAAAAAAAGAATATACACCTCAGAATATTCCTGCTTGCTAAGAAAGTGGAGTCTCTCAGTTTGTCATACCATGGAGCCCACGTGAGGCCAAGGGGTTGCTGTTGGAATAGCATTGGAGATCCAAATCCAGTTGTGTTTTTTGAGCCCAAGGTGGAGAAGTTTAAACATTCCAGGCTCTAGAAAAGCTTCGTCAGAATCCTAGTGTTCCTGTCGCACATGTTCCTTGATCAATAAATAGTACAGCGATAAATTGCAGAATGGTTGTGTTCCCTGCGAAATTCCTACGTTTGTGATTGTCGCTTTGATCAATGGTATCTTCTGTCTGAGCTGAAGGCTTTGATGCCACCACGCCACGCGCACTCAGAGGACAGGACAGCACAAGGCTCACCAAGTCGCACGACTCACGAGACGTCGCGGTCCCCATCGGCGCCCAGTCGTGCTCTGGACGCAACGCAGCGGCCGGGCCCGGCGAGACGTGGATGGCAGCACCGTCAGTCACGCGCGTGGATAAACACTGGACGCGCCCGCGCGTGCGAGAGGCCCAAGAAACCCACAGCAGCCGCTAGCCGTACGATGGCGGACACCGGTGACGTCGCCGCCGCCGCCGAGGCCTCGGCGCGACCGGCGGGCAGCAGCAGCACCCAGCCGCTGGCGGGGCGCGTGGCGATCGTGACGGGCGCGTCGCGGGGCATCGGCCGCGCCATCGCCACGCACCTGTCCTCCCTCGGCGCGAGCCTGGTGCTGGGCTACGCGGCGCGCGCCGACGAGGCGGGCGCGCTGGCGGCGTCGCTCCCGCGCGCGGTGGCCGTGCGGGCGGACGTCTCGGACGAGGCCGGCGCGCGGTCGCTCTTCGACGCGGCGGACGAGGCCTTCGGCGGCGCGCACATCCTGGTGGCCAGCGCCGGGGTGCTGGACGACACGTACCCCGCCGTGGCCGGCACCGCCACCGAGGCCTTCGACCGCGTGCTCGCCGTGAACCTGCGCGGCGCGTTCCTGTGCCTCCGGGAGGCGGCCAACCGCCTCCGCCGCGGCGGCGGCGGGCGCATCGTCGCCGTGACGTCGTCCGTGGTGGGGAGCCTCCCGCCGCGGTTCGGGGCCTACACGGCGTCCAAGGCGGCGGTGGAGGCGCTGGTGCGGACCATGGCCAAGGAGCTCGGGGGCACCCGCGTCACGGCCAACTGCGTCGCGCCCGGGGCCACGGCCACGGACATGTTCTTCAAGGGCAAGAGCGAGGCCATGGTGCGACACGCCGTGGAGACAAACCCGATGCAGAGGCTCGGCGAGCCCGGTGACATCGCGCCGGTGGTCGGCTTCCTGTGCACCGACGCCGCCGAGTGGGTCAACGGCCAGGTCATCCGCGCCAACGGCGGCTATGTGTGATGTGATCTTTAGCTTTCACAGCTTCTTGGTGTCCATCGTCGTTTTCCTTTGCCACGCACTGTTTCGCCATCTTGTTATCTTTACCTTTAACCTTATTATCATTCTAGCACAAATTCATAGGAATATTTTCTCGAGGATCGTTGGGCGGCCGGCTTGACGGCCTTGACCTCGGCTAGTGGTCATTGCCATAATGCCAGGTCAGCCTTCAATCATGACAGAAATAGCTCGCCCATCCAGGATCCAACATAGAATCTAAGATCATCTCAATATATGTAACATCACAAGTGTAATTATACTTAGAGCAAGGTTATGTAGACGGGTTGAAGATATGCCACGTCAGATTTATGATGATATAGAAGAAATAGAAATAGAGAGAAAATGGAATCGGACTATTTACTAATAGCCAGCTCTCAAAGCAAGGTGCTCAGTGGTAGCCAGCTTAAAATAAAATGCTCACAAACTCCAAGACAGATTGTAAGAGGAGACAAGCCAAGTATTAAATGTACAGCTTGTGTTAGTGTATGACTAGTATGTGACACGGCAATAATACAAAGCCCGTTATAGGTTATACTATTAAACTTGCTCTTATAGATGATGTTATAACTCTATAAGAGGCGTTAGTGAAAGCAACAATAGTAGGTGCATCAAGGGCGACGTATGTGATCTTATACCTTGAGCCATTGCATGTATGATCTGGATGTCATCAACAATAATAACATATGTCATAGACGATGATCTTATATCTTTAACTTGAGCCTCACATTTATTCCAACTTCACACCATTTGATGAACCAATGCATTTATGTGATCATGATCTCTATCTCCATCAATTATATGTCTTATTCATCAGGGGTGTTTACTTGTTTGTAAGGGGTGCAAATACACCCAAAAATACAAAATCTATAGATTTAGTTAAAATTTTACTATATATGCACCCCTATAAAATTTCTTATACACCCACAACACAAATACACCCCTCCTCAAATGTGCTCTAGCTTCGTCACTGTTATTCATCAACAACCAGTGAACCCTTGCAAATCATATTTAATGAGAGCATTAATCTATATTGTTGACACTCAATTACTAAAACTAAATTAGGGTTTTCAACTTGTATATCCAATAAATCTTGTAGACAGTTAGACACATACACCCATTCATAACACAGGAGAAGTGTGAGTGCAATTCCTGTACCATTCAAATTCATGCTAAGATTCACTTACTCCCCAAAATAATGTATATATGAGACCCTACCGTCTCCAAAAGTTGCAATGTGTAGAGACATATAAAACAGACACCAACAGCTAAGGCTGGCGCTCCAACAAGGTCCTCTAAAGGGTCATCTACCCTAAATATAGAGGATCAGTAGGTTCTCTACGCTCTCCAACAGTATCCTCTAAACAGTCATCTATCCATTTAAATACTTTAAATAATCAGTTCAGTAAAACTAAAATATGTACAATATATTTAAGAGTATAACAAATACGTATGTAACAAAATAAAAATAAAAATGTCTAATATAGATATTTGAGTATAAATGACGTAATTTCGAAAATGTTGAAGAGAAGTAGATATAGAGAATAAAATCTTTTAGAGAAAACTGTAAAGGACAGATATAGAGATAGATATAGAGGACGTTGCTGAAAACAGCCAAACGGTTTAATACAAAATGAGAAACCAGATCCGCTTTTTTTAAAATACACACACAGTGTGTGACTCCTCTAAAATGGCTCAAGCTCCACACCACAGTTTGAGAAGCACAATTATAGTTCGTGTGGATCATGAACCTGTGATGATTTGGCACAGGCGACACACTGTAGTTCGAGGAGCCTATATCAGCTGCTCGGCTCAAAAATATCATTTTGATCCACTTCAATTAAATATCTAAAATTCAACAAATTACTAACAGTTTAGGCCGAAACGGGGTACAGCCGACGAGAAAACTCTTGGATACTTGAATATCCTAACGGTATGGCCGCTACAAAGTTTGGGAACACAGCAGTTGAAGCTACAAAAGAACTTGGAAGCTTCTGCAAGACCCACTTCATTTAGCTTTGCGTTGTTTTTTGTTGTTCTGTGCCTCTTCCAGATTAACCCGAGACCTCTGTAAATAACAGGGCAAAAAATATATAATCAGAACAAAGAGTAATGGAGCATCAAGTAGCCTCACGTGCTATGATGCAATACCCATACAAAATACTATCAGAACAGAGTAATTGAGCATCAAGTAGAAGTAGCCTCGCAGGCTATGATGTCGTTGCTGCTGCTGTTGTTGTTGCTACATGTATTCAACATGCCAATATGACACCTATGCTGGCATACAGCTCAAGCTCATTCAATTGGAGATGGTGATAAGATGACATTGCTTAATCTTTGAGCTCAATAGGCTTTTCCAAAATGTTGCCTAAAAGCCTTTGATATGTGCTTCACAAGAAATGCAGATTAAAGTGTCTCCTATACCCAAAGTTGGGCTCCATTGTGGCATGTTGTTCGAGATCATTCAAGCCTTTAGCTCAGCAAACCCCTCCAAATGACGTCTAAAAGCCTTCGATATGTGGTCCCAAAAAAATCATGCAGTGCCACAGTAATGCAGTTCGAATTGTTTAAAGTGTATTCAATAAACAAAAATGATCTCCATGGTGGTGTACTGCTTGAGACCATTCTAGATAATGAAAACATGATATCGCACAAACTTTGAGCTTAATAGGCCTTTGAAAATGACACCTAAAAGCCTTCGATATGTGCTTCACCAAAAAATAAATAAAATAGAAGGTAACTATCTCACTGAGTCGCCAGATCATGGATTCGAAACAGCCTCTCCACATTTACAGGGGAAAGGCTTGCCTCCGCTTATCCCTTCCCTAGAACCCACTCATGTGGGAGCTTCCGCAACTGGGTCTACCCCCTTTTACAAACCGCACGCATAAAAGAAGTGATTCAGTTACCTTCTTCTTTCTCCGATTCTGTCGCTGCCTACCTGAATCCTTCTTCTGCTTTTGTACTTGCTGAAAAATCCATCAAGCATAAGAAGAATTACATGACATGATTCCATACCGAACAACAACTCAATTCAACAAAATACATTGAATGTGATAAGTTAGAAATTTTTAAATAGTGTAAACACCTGGGAAAGGGCTATAGTCCGAGCATGTCGTTCAGCATGTGTCTCTTGCTCTTCCTCCAGTTCACCATCGCTGTTGAGCATCAGCTTAAGCCTCCCTTCTCCTAGTAGTTTCTCGGAACGAGCATGCCTCTACAAAAACAAACAAACAAAACTTAGGAACAGGAGGATGCTCCTACCATGATAAAGTGTCGCTTTACATCTTCACAACAGAATAATCTTATTAATTTTGTTCTGACTGTTCCCCTTCTTTTGCATAATGGAAATATTAGCACTCTTTGAATGGATTACCTTTGATTTCAGATGTATCTTGACCATCTCCACATTTAAGCACATGATCCTAGGACAGAGCTTGCACTTAAACACAGATTTGCATTTCAGAATGCAGTTAGGGAAGTCTGCATCAACAGCGTCATCTGTGTTATCAGCACTTTTGGCAGAGTCAGCATTAGCACCAGAAGATTTCATAATGGGCAAACTTATTTCATGACGTTCTTCATCTCTTGGGCTGCTGTGTTCATCATCGTCTGAAACAAAACCCATGATTGATTAAACATTTGTTTCCCGCAATATTTCAGAACTATTTAATGCATAAAAGAGATGATGTCAATAGCAATTAGCACAGCCAGAACAGCTCCTTCCATTCTTTTTGAGAATACATAACATGAATCATAAATTAAGATAGGTACTGTTTGGGTGAGCTTGGCCGATTCTCTCAGACACAACATTTTTTCTCCATGACCAGTAGTTGAGCATGAATCCATGACCATATAACAAGAGGAAACCAAAGGGTACAGTTATACACTTACATTCTGTTAAACCACAATTAGAGCAAATTAAGGTGTGCATAAGACTGAACAAACATTAATTAACAGTTTCATAGAGTTCAAAAGCATCAACAACGACAAACTCTCTTTTTTTAACAATAGACAACGACACGTCTCAGAAATAGTAATTATCAGTCTAGTAAAACTATACACAATCCAAACATCTCTTGCACAAACAGCTGATTTATGGCAAGAAATCTAACTTCATCTAAACCATAAATTACATAACCTGACAACAATCTGCTAAATTAAGAGGAAAACAAGTTAAAGTCCAGAAACAATAAAGCATGGCTTATTACTTTATTAGTTATCAGCAAGAACAAAGAATACCTATAGATGCACCATCAACATCATTCCATGAGTTGTCCTCACTTTGGTATCCTGAACCTGGTAGACATGAGCAGCAAAAGAAGAAATCTTGATCAATTCTTTTCACAGGTCAAGAGACTGCTTCAACTATTCCTGCACCTGAGGATAGCTTTCAACTGTCTATAGTGAAACATCATCATCATCAACATAGCCTTATAGTCCCAAACAAGTTGGCGTAGGCTAGAATTGAAACCCAACAAGAAGTCACTAAAAAGAGAAAGAGAGAGAGGGTAGGGGGGAAAGCTTTTGAGAGCAGTAAAAGGGAAAAGGCCTAATCACGGTTCGGGCACGTGGATAGCTTCTTTTCAAGCACTTCTATCCAAACACAACTCCAATGGGATATTCAATTACTTCAAGTCCCTTTTGATTGCCTCTTCCCATGTCAAGTTTGCCTTTTCAACTTCTATGGCACTCTCTTGTCGCATAGGACTCCCGATGCTTGACGCCATTTCATCCACCCCGCTTTGATCCTATGGCTAACATCATCATATCAGCATCTCTCTGTAGCATCGATCCCAAATAACAAAAGGTGTACTTCTTTGGTACTACCTGGCCTCCCAAGCTTACATCTCTATCATATTGCTCCTTAGTTAAATTTCTCCGCTGATTCTACAGTTTTCTTTACCGGAAATTGTAGTTAGATCTAACATCCTATGCAAGCTTTATTTGCCTAAAAACAGTACAATACTCTTAATCAACATATTGGAATAGTATCATTGTTAGATTGAAACTGCTAACAATTGGACAATCAAAGAGACAATGGAGGGATCAATCATTGCATTTGACTACTTGAAAATCTGATGCATCCACTGTGTGGCATGATACACTGAAGATGATAGGCTAAACCACTGTTTAAACAGCCTTTTAATCCAGTTAAACAGCATGTAAGCAGTAAAGGTCACCCATGTTGTTTAGGACCTAAACAGTGAATTAAATGGATAGACTGTTTAAAACCGTCAAAACCCGTCTAACAAAATCGAGTTAAATTGATTAAATGAGCTAAAGAGTAATTTAACCGACCATTTAGGCAGTGAGAGGATTATAACTACCACATTTGTCACCCAACTAATTAACATCAATACATCATAAGTATATGAGGTTGAGTAGGATTTAATTTTCTTCCAAAAGAATATTTGATAGAATATTTTTTTTACATGCGTAAATATGAATATGCCGTACCATATTTAACTTTTACATACATAAATATGTATAGTTTAGTGTAACTATACAAAAGAGTTTAGGCCGTTTAACTGCATTCAATGACCATCTAAACGGTCTAAACGCTAAACAAAGGATGGCTGACTGTTTACCGTTTAGCATTTAGGATAACATTGGTGTTGAATACATTAAACTCATCCAACAACAACATGTTGTCCGCTTGAAGAAACACAAGACAAAATTGTGCAACATAACAGACAAACAGCGAAGAATACATGCAAGAGACCTCAACCCACACAATGATATGTAGTAAAATACTCACTCCCTTCTACAATTTGTTGTTCTAGTTCTCCTTCCTCTTCTTCTCCTGATTCTTCCTTGACTGCTTCCTCTTCTTCCTGCTCCTCTACTTCCTCACTGCTGACTGCCTCTTCTGCCAAATCGTTGTCCGAGTCACAATCCGATGAGGAGGAAGATGAGGAGCCGCTGTTATCACCATGGTCCTGCCTAAAGTAGCGCCTCTTGATCATCTTTGCCTTCTGTGGGTGAAAGACTGGAGAAAAAATCAAGAACGTAACTCAGGAACCACATTCCCCAAATTAAAGAGGCACAAGAGAAGAACATCTATAACAAGAAGAATAAAACAAGATATAACCAAGCAGAAGTTTATGTATTGCTACTGAATTCCTAACATTGATCTGATCTACAAATTTGACTAGGAAGAGAATATACTATTCTACTAGGGTTCTAAAAGTAGTGTCTGTTAGAGTAAACGTACTAACCAGTTCAACCCAAAAACTTAAGCTAATGGAAGAAAATAGTCAATCCACTTATACACTTCAACACCCCTACTCACGTGCAGCCAGAGAGAAAGGCACAAAATTGGAAATAAATGGGTGGAGGCACAAATAAAGTCTCTGGCAGAATTCAAACTTGTTAAAGTAGACATACTAACCAGTTCAAACCAAAAGTTTAAGCTAATGGGAGAAGGTAGACAATCCACTTATACACTTCAACAGTGTCATATTGTCATGTTTATGCATCGAGTATAAACCTAGGGATCCATATATTGAATCTTGAATCAATGAATTCAGATTGGAAAACAAGATACATCCATCTAAATCACTGTAAGACTACTATCCAGTATGAGTGGCGGACCCAGAAGTTGAACCATTATGACCCTAGCCAATTCTACCATATGCAATTCTGTATAATCAAATACACAATAAAGTATTAAAAACAATACAATATCTTATTAAACATAACATACATCAAACAAGTTCTGATTTAGTCCTCCTGGAGGCTAGAGCTGGTAACTGGAAGGCTACTATATCGATGACACATTAGCTGGGTTGGGTCTGCCCATCAAAAACAAGTTCCTGAGGTTTGAACTCTATTGACATCTATTACAACTGCTATTATGAGATTTTGTTTAGTCTTAACCTGAAAGCCCATTCCTATCTGGTTGGTTCTGCAGGCTATACCCTTAATTTCACATGTTACAATCATTACATAACGATGAGAATGGTCGAGCGAGCTGCATTCGCTGTGTGCCAATCATTACAGGATCAACACAGTTCCTCAACTTTTCATGTGAAACGCAGAATGAAATTGATGCAGGTATCAACCTGACAACACTATAGGTTTACAACAATAACAAAAGAATATCATCAGACAACAGTCTGGGTGAACTGAGCCAGAGACTTGAAACTCGTACATGAAACTGAGTCCAGTATGAGGTGTAGGACATGACATTGTAAGGATTTGAACTTTTTTTGTAGCATGTAAAGGTTTGAACTCTATTGCACTGAGGTTCATGAAACTGTTAATATAGCCTCGCATATTGAATGAAGTTAGAAGGAATCCTAGGGAGACGTGAAATTCGACCTCACTGCTGCAGTATACAAGTGCATAGTCGGACCCAGTAAAGGGGTGTGGGCATACACATGACAATTAGTACTATGTATTTGCAAAAGGCTCGAAGTTAGTCAGCATCAAGCAGCCAAATTGCTCTAAGTTAAGGTTTGGGTGCTCGGTTTCGCACAAGTGGCAGAGCCAGCCCGGAAATAAAGCCTGAGCACCGTTATAAACGTGTAAATTTAACCTACAATCTCTATTTAATGTAGACTAAGGGGGTGTTTCGTTCCAAGAACTAAAGTTTGAGTAAAATATATTTCTGGTCCTTAAACTTGTTTGGTTGTGTTAACCCGGTCCATAAACTTTTAAAGTATGTCACTATGTCTCTTAAGGGCTCAATCTCTGTTCGGGTCTCTATTACGTCTCAACGGGTTGACGTGACCCACATGTCAGTTGACGTGGTCTGTTGGATCTCGTCCACCTTTCTCTCTCCTTCCTTGACGACTAACATGTAGGCCACAACAACCTGTTAGGATGTAATTGAGACCCAAACAGAGATCCAACCCTTAAGAGATATATTTTAAAAGTTTATGAATCAGGTTGACACAGCCAGACAAGTTTTAGTACCGGAAATGTATTTTACTCACTAAATTTAAGTCTGTGTCACATCAGATATTTAAATGCAAATTACGAGTATTAAATGTGGTCTAATTATAAAACTAATTATACATCTGAAGACTAAACATCGAGAAAAAATTATAAGCCTAATTAACACATGATTAGTAAATGTTCATTGTAGCATCACATAAGCGAATTATGAACTAATTAGGTTTAATAGGTTTGTCTTATCGTTTAGTCCTCATTAATGTAATTAATTTTATAATTAGACTATATTTAATACTTCTAACAAGCATCCAAATATCCGATATGACATTGACTAAAATTTAGCCAGTGGAACCAAACAGTGTCTACAATTTCAAGAAAATATCTATATAATTCTAACATTCAAATTCAAGTAAACTATTATTTAGTACTAAAAATTTAAAAGTAGCATGGTGAATAACTCAAGATGGAACAACGCAAATTTATCTTTCTAGTCTTTCAATCAACAGTTCAAATGTTCAATCAACAATCAATAGTTGAATACTGTTATACTATCAGTAGCTCGCCAGGCGTGAGCGCTAAGGCGTTGACTGGCGGGCAGCGATTCTAGGCGCTGGCTGGTCAAGTAGTGGCCTGAGCACCAGGCTGTGGCCGGCTGGCCGGACGTGGCTGCTACCTGCTGGAGCTAGGTGGCGGCCCGCCCTAGCAGGGGCAGGGGCAAGGCTGGCCGGTCACCGGCGCGGGCTGGAGCGGGGCCGCGGTTGCATGGCGCGGGGGCACGGTCGTGGTTGACCGGAGCTGGAGCAGCGGCGCAGCTGCCAGGAGGTGGGCGCGGCTGGGGCTGACTGGTCGGCGCGGGGGCGTGGGGCACGGCTGGCCGGAGCAGCAGCACGTGCAGCGAAGGCTGCGAGAGGGCTGGTGCGTGCAGCGGTGGCAGGTCGATTCCATGGGCCGCGGCAGACCGAAATTCACATGGAGGGAATACAAGGGGTGGGAATACCTTGTTGTGGTGGGTGCTCGTCGCCGGCGAGAAGAGCGATGAAGGGCTCGGCAACTGGCGTAGGGCGGCGGCGGCGGCGGCGCCGCAGTTGTAGCAGAGCAACAGAGAAAGCGCGCACGCGGGGTGAAGCGGTGAAGAGTAGGAAGCAGCGGACGGCGGTCCGGGGTTGTTCGGCCCAGGGCGACCGCACCCGCACGGGCCTTCTCGTGGGCCGTTCTCGCTGCCTCGCTGCTCTCGGCTGCTCTGCTCGGCGGCTCGGCAGCCCGGATTCTGAGGACGCCCGCTGCCTCGCTGCTCGGCTGCTCGCTGCTCTGCCTTGCTGCTCTGCTCGGCGCTCGCTGCCCTACACCATCTTATGAGGACGCCTGATGGATGCCGGAAGCCGGAGCCCGGATGGCCTGAAGCCCTGCACGGCTGGAGGGCAGACGGGCAGTTTGGGACTTGGGAGCTCAAGCTTGGCGGCTAGGGTTAGAAATGGGACACAAGAGAGAGTGAGAGAGAGACAACTGACCGAGAGGGAGAGGCAGAGCGCCAGGCCCGCAGGCTGTTCGCTTGGACCTAGGTCCTGGGCCGCTTTGAGCCTTGGACTGCTGGTCTTGCGGCCTTGCTGCTGAGGCGCTGACCTAGACTCCTAGGATGCGTTTAGTTACCGTGACAGGACGGAATGGAATAGAATGATCTTTTAAATAAGGTTGTTTAGTTCAGAATCAAGGGTTGGAACAGAACTATCACAATGTTGTCTCCAATTATCTCTCAAAATTGGAGGGGCGAAAGAGAACGCTAGGAGACGTTCCTGTCCTAGCTGTCCTGTAACCAAACACACCCCTAGAGTCCCAGACTCCGTGAAGCAGTGAAAAGCCCCAAGAGGCCGGCCACTGGGACCTGGCCACCTGTGATGCGTCCATTGGATGTTCAGGTCCACATGTCATATGTCCATCAAACGACGAATATGGATAGCAGATATCTATACCCATAAAATTATTACTCGTGGATACTATATAGTATCTATACCCGTACCCGTGGATATGAAACTCCAACATATCCGTACCCACTGCCATCCCTGCTTATCAGCTGGAACTAGATACAATTGGCTGGTAGTTTTTCATTTTAAATGATGAGTTGTTTTAAATTTTAAAGATTTAAGATACTTATTGATCTAAGTTATTAAGAGAATTAAAAGATAGATGACATCAAATATATACTGTAAAAATATAAATAATAAGAAAAATCTAACAATATTTAGACCCTGTTTATTATTTAGATTACTCCAAAAAATTTGTTTAGAAGACGTTAGATGCTCAAAAATCATGGAGCTAGATGACATTTACATAAGTTATTTCGTTTATTATTTAGATTACAAATACTTTTAAAAACTATTTAAATTTATATTATAAACTACAGCTACACACTGGAGCTAGAACTTAGAGCTATCCTAAACACCCCCTAGTTGGTATCATAAATGTTATTATTGAAGTTTGATCAAAAAATAGTTATATACTTCTATTCACTTTGTATCTTAACCACTTGATTTGTGTTCTCTTATGGGTCCACTTTGATGAAGAAGTTTATTTAAAGTTGAGGGTCACTTGAGCTTTTTGTAGATTGTTTTCATTAGCAGCCTTCTCATTGCTTTGAACTAGACTATGTGCTTGTTACTCTTGGCGGTCAGTATCACCTAAATAGTTTGGTAGTGATTGAGAGTTTGGTGAGTATCTGATGAAGATTATGAGTGCTCCAACTCATTGTGTAAATGGCTGAGGGTGATTCACAATGATGGAGCGACGGCGAATCAACTCGTAAATAACACTTAATCCTTGTGCGTATCAAAGTAGGAGATGTGCCCTTGCACGGGTATCGCAACGAAAACTATTAAGGAGTGTTGACTCCCTCATAAATCGAAAAATATCGTCATGTTTCTAATCTTTTGTTGAATTTCAGTACTTACTTTCATGCAATTAAATCTACATTGCTAGAATTATTTTTGCTATAGTAAGTTTCGAACCTACAGCGCATTTTTGTAAGAAGGATATAACACAATTAAGCAAAAAAAATAAAGTGGATAAATTAGTAGTGGACATCTTGATTCTAATATATACTCCCTCTGCCAAATTAAATTCGTTTTAGGGTTTCAATGAATTCATAAGATAATTAATATATGTGTTTTGTATATATGTCTAGATACATCATCATATATTTAAATATAGACATAAAAAGAAGAACTAAAACAAATACTAATTGGGATACGGCTAGTATTTTTATATCTTTCTTATCTATTTCGTTTCTGTTTTTTATTGTCAATCCTTTTTCCTGATTTAAGCTCTAGTATTTTTATCGACGACGGTCTTCGATGCTTATTTTATTTACTAGGTGAGTGCCCGTGCGTTGCAACGGGACCACTACATTGCAACCTTTAAGTACAAGGATTTTCCACTTGCAACGGGGCCAGAAGCTCCAATGTCTAGGAACAATTCAGAAGAGGCAGAAATCAGAAAGTGTATCGAGTCCTTCGGAAGGGCAACAAATTATTGGTTAGGTTGCTTCTTGCTTGTGAAATTGATCGAAAAGCAAAGAAGGACATTGACTTGAGACAATAGGGAGGCGAGGCAGAGCGGCCTCGCGAACGCCTGCTTTAGAGCTCAGTGGACGTTCTTCTCGTGCCACAACTTCTTCCTCAGCTTGTCCACCTGTAAGACAAAATCGAAAACGCTGGACGTCCTCAACAGAAATGCAACAGGCTTACGACTAAACACCAGGTAGAACAATACACACACGTCTTGTTGCAGTGCAGTTTTCATGTCCCTTCGAAAATGGCTTCTGTTCTTCATGCCTTGAAGCGTCGCATTTGCGGAGGACGCCTTCATGGACACTGGCGCTATCTTCGAGCTAGGTGGCCTCCTTTGCTCCTCCATGGCCATGGACAGAGGAAACAACACAAAAAAATTACTCACCCCAAACACATTCCTCTAACCTTCATAAGAACATATAAGAGTACAATAAGACAAGCTCAAATAATAGTATAATATCAAGTATGCAATATATATTTGGTCTCAAAGTACAAGTTCAACCACCTTCTACAATAGGCTAACCAACTATAAGGATAACAAAATGTAGCATGTCGTAAGTATAAAACTCTCACTTGCAACTTAATATTACAGACTGAGGTTCAACACAATATGAAGCTCTTCATTGCCCCATATATTTTAAAAGAATTGCTCAAAAGAAAATACATATATTGTTTTGTACAAGTGATCGAACATTGAGTGTCGCTAACCGTAAAAGGCAGTGCTTCAGCAAAAGGAGCAGCACAACACCAACGTTTGTGTAACAAAACATACACACTTTAGCTCCACGTTTTCAATGCAAGAAATAAGTAGCCACGTATGGCATCATCAGTTCACCACTACTCATGTGACTACATTTTGAATGCAGGAAATAAGTAGCCACATGTGACCATATATTCTAGTGGAATGCTAACCTCTATTTTTTAAAAGGTATTTGAATCCAACACTGACACCTGAATTTACAAAGACTGCAAGAGCAGAAGCAAGAAAAAATGTATTTTAGTTGTTGTCAAATAATTGTCAATTCAAATTGCAGCTCAACATCCCAAGCGCTGTGGTGGATCAAAGTCTTCCCATCGTTCCATTATAAGCTGATCAAATAAGCTACATCGAAGTTATGCACCATCTGATCATTTGCCCACAAGACCCAAATGGGGCATTGAAGCATTCTCATGGGCATAAACTGCTACTCGGTTCATGGTGTTAACATCATAAAAACAGTATTGGGGACAATTCCGTATTTGTAAACAGACAACCTCCAAAGCTGAGTAGAAGGACTGAATCAATAGGAAATGGGCAGAAAGTGGAAGAAGATAAGCTGGTAAAATCAAGTTGGCTGAAGCAAATAGAAAACGAAGGTTATTACCTCTGAGGTTGTAATGTTGTCATGTCTTGTTCTCATGACATATCCTAAATTTGCTAGGAGTTTGTGATGACAGGACCTTGCTTTTCGACCTAGGGAAGTACACATTTGGTGTGGCATCGTTAATATAATTTATATCTTATGTGCGAGTTGGTATATTTCAAGTGCTTGAATTTAGATAGACAATTATTAGCACATTTATAAGTAAGAGAGTTTACTTCTTTCTGTACTCAAATAATGACAAAATAATATGGTGTCTAAACAAATTTAGACAATCGATTATTAGTATAATTAAAAGGACAACTTATAAGAGAGAATTTACATGGTTTACTGCACTCAAACAATGACAGGATCTATGGTGCCTAACCAAGAACAGTAAATCAGGCATACCTTATAAGTAATGCAACAACCGATTTACCGAAGAACAATACAGAACAGAGCTCTAAAGTAGGAGAAGAAATTCATAACACTATCATCCTCATTGGAGCCACAGTTCCAGTTAACCAAAATCCTTGCCCTAACCTAATGTCTGCATCAGCAGTTCTTAAGCACAACTTAACACACGAAAAGAGATCTAGGGATTGGAGTTCTTACTGGGGCCTGAGAGCACAACAAGAAGCCCCTAAATTGGATGGGTGTGGACTGGACGATGCTGTGATTGGAATATGCTAGAAATATTGAAACTAACTTGCAAGTTAACGATTTTTTTCTGGAAATTGCTGAGCTTAGAGTACACCATGCTCGCCTTCGTTGACAATAGGCTGTCAAAATCCTAAAATCATAGGAAGTAGAATGAGAGAGCAATCCATGGACAGTGCAACAGTTAATTATAAGCAAATGAAACAAAGTGTTTTTATAGGGGAGAGAAAACATTTGAAGTCTCCTGATAAACAAGAATTGATCCAAATCAGCACTAATAGAATATAATCCAGATGTCAACGACTTCATAGACATTGTTTGTTGTAGTCTACAACATATAAATTTTGCCATTGCCAAAATAACATGATTATTAGCAATAGCAGATGGATTGTCGATTTGCTACAGCTCCTCATAATGCTTCAGTTAGTTTCTTAAGGAAGTAAACTGCAACATATAAATTTTGAAAGGAAGCAATGGTCAATGTGCCTCCTAATAAACAATTGTAAACACAAATTATGATGTGTTTGCCATCTAAAAATCCTACACCATGGACTACATCAATGTAAATTCGAGGATAAATAGTACAACTGCTTTATCCGTATTGACCCAAAAGATCATCAGGTACTTGCTTCCCCCTCCCCTCAACCATTACTTTCATGGCTTCATGTATTCGGGTCAAAAGAAGTGTTGTAACATGGTCCCAAAATATAATTCTGCCACTAATTTGTTTCTAACATGTCAATACATAAATAGTACAACTGCTTTCCAGGATGGATGTACTGATGAAATTTTCAAATGCTCAATCTGAACATAAATTACTCCATATGAACATGGCAAAAAATATATATTTTTGAACGCTGAATTTTGGTCCATCTCTGCATCTTTGAATGATGATGATTTGGAACAATGAAGATGCTGATTTAGGATGAAGTTGATTGAAAACTTGGAATGCTAGCGTCTTACAATCAGTTTTTTGTTGTCGATTTGATCTGTATTTGGTCCATGAAAGGAACACACTACATTTGCCCTAATGTGTAGTTTTGATTGGTATACAGATTTTCTATTGTTACCTTAATTATTAATCTATAATGAGAAACATTCTTTATCTTCATAGTTTCTCTCACGTCTGCTATATTTGTTTTAGAAAAGGGTAAGACACCCATACCAGGCTTCATGATTGCAAAAAAGGACATTTGTTGTTTAGCTGTTGAAAGGGAAATGTGCCCTTGGGCCATTTCTAAGTATTTTGGTGATTGAGTGCCAACACAAGTGCTTAAATGTGAATTTATGCTCATGGATGGACAAAGTGCAAATCAAGAGTAAAGGTATGTTTCTAAGCCTTAGTACATTGGTTTTGTGTACTAATATACTTGTCTAAGTGTTAGAAACAGAAAGAAGAAGAAAATAGAAGAGTTGGTTGTGTACAACCAAAAGGCTGTTTCGGTCTGGGGCACCGGACTGTCCGGTGGTGCACCGGACAGTGTCCGGTGCGCCAGGCTGCCTCGGGCGAAGTGGCCGCTCTCGGGAATTCGCCGACGGCGTACGGCTAAAATTCACCGGACTGTCCGGTGTGCACCGGACTGTCCGGTGAGCCAACGGTCGGCCAGGCCAACGGTCGGCCGCGGAATCCGCGCGCGACACGTGGCCGAGCCAACGGCTAGAAGGGGGCACCGGACTGTCCGGTGTGCACCGGACATGTCCGGTGCGCCAACGGCTCCCAGATCAGCAACGGTCGGTTGCGCCATTTTAGGAAGGAAATCGGGCACCGGACTGTCCGGTGCACCCGACGACAGAAGGCAAGATTGGCCTTCTAGATTTGCTCTCAATTGGTATCGGAGCCGTTCTCTTCACAAAGGGACTAACCGCCCAAAGAGATGGATCCTAAAGGGAAGGGAATCGTGATCAACGACAAGGAGAAGGAGTCCTTCGTCAACGAGCCAAGGGATGACAAGTCCAACGACTCGGGCTCGGGTCACAGACGCAAAGATGGGAAGAAGAAGAAGACAAGACGCATCAAGGAGATCGTCTACTACGACAGCGATGAGTCTACTTCCTCCCAAAAGGACGACGACCACAACGACTACGAGAAAAAGAAACCGGTCAATTCGAACTTTTCTTTTGACTACTCTCGTATTCTGCATAGTTCAAGTTCACATTTGCTCTCCATTCCACTCGGCAAGCCCCCACACTTTGATGGAGAGGACTACGGATTTTGGAGCCACAAAATGCGTAGTCACCTTGAAAGGGAATTAGGCTTACACCTAGTTCCTAAATAATTTTGGTGGTTGAATTGCCCAACACAAATAATTGGACTAACTAGTTTGCCCAAGTGTGTAGATTATACAGGTGTAAAAGGTTTATCCTCAGCCAATAAAAAGACCAAGTTTTGGATTCAATAAAGGAGCAAAGGGGCAACCGAAGGCACTCCTGGTCTGGCGCACCGGACTGTCCGGTGTGCCACCGGACAGTGAACAGTACCTGTCCGGTGCACCAGGGGACTAAGACTCAAACTCACCACCTTCGGGAATTTCCAGGGCGACTCGGCTATAATTCACCGGACTGTCCGGTGTACACCGGACAGTGTCCGGTGCGCCAAAGGAGGTCGGCCTCAGGAACTCGTCTGCTTCGGGAAACTCCAACGGCTAGTCCACTATAATTCACCGGACTGTCCGGTGCGACTCCGGAGCAACGGTCTTCTCCGCGCCAACGGCTCTCTGCCGCGCATTTAATGCGCGCTCTGCACGCGCAGATGGCAGGCTCGCCCATGCTGGCACACCGGACAGCAAACAGTACCTGTCCGGTGTGCACCGGACACCCAGGCGGGCCCACAAGTCAGAAGCTCCAACGGTCAGAATCCAACGGCAGTGATGACGTGGCAGGGGGCACCGGACTGTCCGGTGTGCACCGGACTGTCCGGTGCGACATCGAACAGGCAGCCTTCCAACGGCCACTTTTGGTGGTTGGGGCTATAAATACCCCAACCACCCCACCATTCATTGCATCCAAGTTTTCTACTTCTCAACTACTACAAGAGCTCTAGCATTCAATTCTAGACACACTAAAGAGATCAAATCCTCTCCAATTCCACACTAAGCCCTAGTGACTAGTGAGAGTGATTTGCCGTGTTCATTTGAGCTCTTGCGCTTGGATTGCTTCCTTTCTTTCTCACTTGTTCTTGAGATCACAACTCCATTGTAATCAAGGCAAGAGGCACCAATTGTGTGGTGGCCCTTGCGGGGAAGTTTTGTTCCCGGCTTTGATTTGAGAAGAGAAGCTCACTCGGTCCGAGGGACCGTTTGAGAGAGGGAAGGGTTGAAAGAGACCCGGCCTTTGTGGCCTCCTCAACGGGGAGTAGGTTTGCAAGAACCGAACCTCGGTAAAACAAATCTCCGTGTCTCACTTGCTTATTCGCTTGGGATTTGTTTTGCACCCTCTCTCGCGGACTCGTTTCTTTATTACTAACGCTAACCCGGCTTGTAGTTGTGTTTATATTTGTAAATTTCAGTTTCGCCCTATTCACCCCCCCCCCCTCTAGGCGACTATCAATTGGTATCAAAGCCCGGTGCTTCATTAGAGCCTAACCGCTCGAAGTGATGTCGGGAGATCACGCCAAGAAGGAGATGGAGACCGGCGAAAAGCCCACTACAAGCCATGGGAGCACTTCATCGGAAGAGTCCCGCACCAAGAGGAAGGAGAAGAAGAAGGACTCCTCCAAACGGAAGGAGAAAAGGTCTTCCTCCTCTCACCACAAAGAGAAGAAGGAAAAGTCTTCTTCTCACAAACCGCATCGGAGAGGGGACAAGCACAAAAGGATGAGGAAAGTGGTCTACTACGAGACCGACACTTCATCAACATCGACCTCCAACTCCGATGCGCCCTCCGTCACTTCTAAGCGCCAAGAGCGCAAGAAGTATAGTAAGATCCCCCTACACTACCCTCGCATTTCCAAACATACACCTTTACTTTCCGTCCCATTAGGCAAACCACCAACTTTTGATGGTGAAGATTACGCTAGGTGGAGCGATTTAATGCGATTTCATCTAACCTCGCTCCACAAAAGTATATGGGATGTTGTTGAGTTTGGTGCACAGGTACCGTCAGTAGGGGATGAGAACTATGATGAGGATGAGGTGGCCCAAATCGAGCACTTCAACTCTCAAGCAACAACAATACTCCTAGCCTCTTTAAGTAGAGAGGAGTATAACAAAGTTCAAGGGTTGAAGAACGCAAAGGAGATTTGGGATTTACTCAGGACCGCGCATGAAGGTGATGAGCTCACCAAGATCACCAAGCGGGAAACGATTGAGGGGGAGCTCGGTCGGTTCCGGCTTCGCAAAGGGGAGGAGCCACAACACATGTACAATCGGCTCAAGACCTTGGTGAACCAAGCGTGCAACCTCGGGAGCGTAAAGTGGGATGACCACGAGGTGGTTAAGGTTATTCTAAGATCACTTATTTTCCTTAACCCTACTCAAGTTCAATTAATTCGTGGTAATCCTAGATATACTAAAATGACCCCCGAGGAAGTTATCGGGAATTTTGTAAGTTTTGAGTGCATGATCGAAGGCTCGAGGAAGATCAACGAGCTTGATGATGCCACCACATCCGAAGCTCAACCCGTTGCATTCAAGGCAACGGAGGAGAAGAAGGAGGAGTCTACACCAAGTCGACAACCCATGGACGCCTCCAAGCTCGACAATGAGGAAATGGCGCTCGTCATCAAGAGCTTCCGCCAAATCCTCAAGCAAAGGAGGGGGAAGGATTACAAGTCCCGCTCCAAGAAAGTTTGCTACAAGTGTGGTAAGCCCGGTCATTTTATTGCTAAATGTCCTATATCTAGTGACAGTGACCGAGGCGACGACAAGAAGGGGAGAAGAAAGGAGAAGAAGAGGTATTACAAGAAGAAGGGCGGCGATGCCCATGTTTGTCGCGAGTGGGACTCCGACGAGAGCTCAAGCGACTCCTCCGACGACGAGGACGCCGCCAACATCGCCGTCACCAAGGGGCTTCTCTTCCCCAACGTCGGCCACAAGTGCCTCATGGCAAAGGACGGCAAAAAGAAGGTTAAATCTAAATCCTCCACTAAATATGAATCCTCTAGTGATGACAATGCTAGTGATGAGGAAGATAATTTGCGTTCCCTTTTTGCCAACCTTAACATAGCTCAAAAGGAAAAATTGAATGAATTGGTTAGTGCTATTCATGAAAAGGATGACCTTTTGGATTCACAAGAGGACCTCCTTATTAAGGAAAACAAGAAACATGTTAAGGTTAAAAATGCTTACGCTTTACAAATTGAAAAATGTGAAAAATTATCTAGTGAGCTAAGCACTTGTCGTGAGATAATTGACAACCTTAGAAATGAAAATGCTAGTTTAAATGCTAAGGTTGATTCTCATGTTTGTAATGTTTCAATTCCCAATCCTAGAGATAATAATGATAATTTACTTGCTAGGATTGAAGAATTAAACATTTCTCTTGCTAGCCTTAGATTAGAGAATGAAAATTTGATTGCTAAGGCTAAAGATTTTGATGTTTGCAATGCTACCATTTCCGACCTTAGAACTAAGAATGAAATGTTGCATGCTAAGGTTGTAGAACTTAAATCTTGCAAACCCTCTGCATCTAATGTTGAGCATGTTTCTATTTGCACTAGATGTAGAGATATTGATGTTAATGCTATTCATGATCATATGGCTTTAATTAAACAACAAAATGATCATATAGCAAAATTAGATGCTACAATTGCTGAGCACAACTTAGAAAATGAGAAATTTAAATTTGCTCGTAGCATGCTTTATAATGGGAGACGCCCGGGCATTAAGGATGGCATTGGCTTCCAAAGGGGAAACAATGTCAAAATTAGTGCCCCTCCTAAGAGATTGTCCAATTTTGTTAAAGGCAAAGCTCCCATGCCTCAGGATAACGAGGGTTACATTTTATACCCTGCCGGTTATCCCAAGGACAAAATTAGGAAAATTTATTCTAGGAAGTCTCACTCTGGCCCTAATCATGCTTTTATGTATAAGGGTGAGACATCTAGTTCTAGGCAACCAACCCGTGCCAAGTTGCCTAAGAAGAAAATTCCTAGTGCATCAAATGAACATAGCATTTCATTTAAGACTTTTGATGCATCATATGTTTTGACTAACAAATCCGGCAAGGTCGTTGCCAAGTTTGTTGGGGGCAAACACAAGGGCTCCAAGACTTGTGTTTGGGTACCCAAAGTTCTTGTTTCTAATGCCAAAGGACCCAAAACCGTTTGGGTACCTAAAGTCAAGAACTAAAATTGTTTTGTAGGTTTATGCATCCGGGGGCTCAAGTTGGATACTCGACAGCGGGTGCACAAACCACATGACAGGGGAGAAAAGGATGTTCTCCTCATATGAGAAAAACCAAGATCCCCAACGAGCTATCACATTCGGGGATGGAAATCAAGGTTTGGTCAAAGGACTTGGTAAAATTGCTATATCTCCTGACCATTCTATTTCCAATGTTTTTCTTGTTGATTCCTTAGATTACAACTTGCTTTCTGTTTCCCAATTATGTCAAATGGGCTACAACTGTCTTTTTACTGATGTAGGTGTCACTGTCTTTAGAAGAAGTGATGACTCAATAGCATTTAAGGGTGTGTTAGAGGGTCAGCTATACTTAGTAGACTTTGATAGAGCTGAACTCGACACATGCTTAATTGCTAAGACTAACATGGGTTGGCTCTGGCACCGCCGACTAGCCCATGTTGGGATGAAGAATCTTCACAAGCTTCTAAAGGGAGAACACATTTTAGGATTAACGAATGTTCATTTTGAGAAAGACAGGATTTGTAGCGCATGTCAGGCAGGGAAGCAAGTTGGAGTCCATCATCCGCACAAGAACATCATGACAACCGACAGGCCGCTTGAGCTACTCCACATGGATCTATTCGGCCCGATTGCTTACATAAGCATCGGCGGGAGTAAGTATTGTCTTGTAATAGTGGATGATTATTCTCGCTTCACTTGGGTATTCTTTTTACAGGAAAAATCTCAAACCCAAGAGACCTTAAAGGGATTCTTGAGACGGGCTCAAAATGAGTTCGGCTTAAGGATCAAGAAAATAAGAAGCGACAACGGGACGGAGTTCAAGAATTCTCAAATTGAAGGCTTTCTTGAGGAGGAGGGCATCAAGCATGAGTTCTCTTCTCCCTACACGCCACAACAAAATGGTGTAGTGGAGAGGAAGAATCGAACTCTATTGGACATGGCAAGAACCATGCTTGATGGGTACAAGACACCGGACCGGTTTTGGGCCGAAGCGGTCAACACCGCCTGCTACGCCATCAACCGGTTATATCTTCACCGAATCCTCAAGAAGACATCCTATGAACTCCTAATCGGTAAAAAGCCCAACATTTCATACTTTAGAGTTTTTGGTAGCAAATGCTTTATTCTTGTTAAAAGAGGTAGAAAATCTAAATTTGCTCCTAAAACTGTAGAAGGCTTTTTACTTGGTTATGACTCAAACACAAGGGCATATAGGGTCTTTAACAAGTCCACTGGACTAGTTGAAGTCTCATGTGACGTTGTGTTTGATGAAACTAACGGCTCTCAAGTAGAGCAAGTTGATCTTGATGAAATAGGTAATGAAGAGGCTCCATGCATAGCGCTGAGGAACATGTCCATTGGGGATGTGTGTCCTAAGGAATCCGAAGAGCCTCCAAATGCACAAGATCAACCGTCCTCCACCACACAAGCATCTCCACCAACTCAAAATGAGGATAAGGCTCAAGTTGATGAAGGGCAAAATCAAGAAGATGAGCCACCTCAAGATGATGGCAATGGTCAAGGGGGAGATGCAAATGATCAAGAGAAGGAGGATGAGGAAGAACCAAGGCCGCCACACCCAAGAATCCACCAAGCAATCCAACGAGATCACCCCGTCGACACCATCCTCGGCGACATTCATAAGGGGGTAACCACTCGATCTCGTGTTGCACATTTTTGTGAACATTACTCTTTTGTTTCCTCTATTGAGCCACACAGGGTAGAGGAAGCACTTCAAGATTCGGATTGGGTGGTGGCGATGCAAGAGGAGCTCAACAACTTCACTAGAAATGAGGTATGGCACTTAGTTCCACGTCCTAATCAAAATGTTGTAGGAACCAAATGGGTCTTCCGCAACAAGCAAGATGAGCATGGTGTGGTGACAAGGAACAAAGCACGACTTGTGGCCAAGGGATATTCCCAAGTCGAAGGTTTGGATTTCGGTGAAACCTATGCACCCGTAGCTAGGCTTGAGTCAATTCGCATATTATTGGCCTATGCTACTTACCATGGCTTTAAGCTTTATCAAATGGACGTGAAAAGTGCCTTCCTCAACGGACCAATCAAGGAAGAGGTCTATGTTGAGCAACCTCCCGGCTTTGAAGACAGTGAGTATCCTAACCATGTTTATAGGCTCTCTAAGGCGCTTTATGGGCTCAAGCAAGCCCCAAGAGCATGGTATGAATGCCTAAGAGATTTCCTTATTGCTAATGGCTTCAAAGTCGGCAAGGCCGATCCTACACTCTTTACTAAAACTCTTGAAAATGACTTGTTTGTATGCCAAATTTATGTTGATGATATTATATTTGGGTCTACTAACGAGTCTACATGTGAAGAGTTTAGTAGGATCATGACACAGAAATTCGAGATGTCGATGATGGGGGAGTTGAAGTATTTTCTAGGATTCCAAGTCAAGCAACTCCAAGAGGGCACCTTCATTAGCCAAACGAAGTACACTCAAGACATTCTAACCAAGTTTGGGATGAAGGATGCCAAACCCATCAAGACACCCATGGGAACTAATGGGCATCTCGACCTCGACACGGGAGGTAAGTCCGTGGATCAAAAGGTATACCGGTCGATGATTGGTTCATTGCTTTATTTATGTGCATCTCGACCGGACATTATGCTTTCCGTTTGCATGTGTGCAAGATTCCAATCCGACCCTAAGGAATCCCACCTTACGGCCGTAAAACGAATCTTGAGATATTTGGCTTACACACCTAAGTTTGGGCTTTGGTACCCTCGGGGATCCACGTTTGATTTGATTGGCTATTCGGATGCTGATTGGGCGGGGTGTAAAATCAATAGGAAGAGCACATCGGGGACTTGCCAGTTCTTGGGAAGATCCTTGGTGTCTTGGGCTTCAAAGAAGCAAAATTCGGTCGCTCTTTCCACCGCCGAAGCCGAGTACATTGCCGCAGGTCATTGTTGCGCGCAATTGCTTTGGATGAGGCAAACCCTGCGGGACTACGGTTACAAATTAACCAAAGTCCCTTTGCTATGTGATAATGAGAGTGCAATCAAAATGGCCGACAATCCCGTCGAGCATAGCCGCACTAAGCACATAGCCATTCGGTATCATTTTCTTAGGGATCACCAACAAAAGGGGGATATCGAAATTTCTTACATTAACACTAAAGATCAATTAGCCGATATCTTTACCAAGCCTCTTGATGAACAAACTTTTACCAAACTTAGGCATGAGCTCAATATTCTTGATTCTAGAAATTTCTTTTGCTAGCTTGCACACATAGCTCATTTGAACACCTTTGATCATATCTCTTTTATATGCTATGACTAATGTGTTTTCAAGTCTATTTCAAACCAAGTCATAGGTATATTGAAAGGGAATTGGAGTCTTCGGCGAAGACAAAGGCTTCCACTCCGTAACTCATCCTTCGCCATCGCTCCAAGAAAAGGACCTTGTCTTTGGGGGAGAGAGTAAAAGCCCAAAGCAAAAGGACCGGACTTCGTCTTTGGTATAATCTTAACTCATTTACTTATGACCAAAGAGGAAGATAGTACTTCGATGGGCTCTAATGATTCCGTTTTTGGCGATTCATGCCAAAGGGGGAGAAAGTATGAGCCCAAAGCAAAAGGACCGCACCACCACCAAATTCAAAAACTTAGTGCTTTCAAAAAGTATTTATCAATTGGTATTCTATTGTGTTCAAAAAGGGGAAAAAGTAGTATTTCAAAAATGGTATATCAAAACCCTCTTGAACACTAAGAGGAGGATCTCTTTTAGGGGGAGTTTTGTTAAGTCAAAAGAAAAGCATTTGAAACAGGGGGAGAAAATTTCAAATCTTGAAAATGCTTTACAAACTCTTATTCATTTACCTTTGACTATTTGCAAAAGATCTTTTGAAATGGATTTACAAAAAGAATTTGCAAAAACAAAACCTGTGGTGCAAACGTGGTCCAAAATGCTAAATAAAGAAAGAAACATTCCATGCATATCTTGTAAGTAGTTATATTGGCTCAATTCCAAGCAACCTTTACACTTACATTATGCAAACTAGTTCAATTATGCACATCTCTGTTTGCTTTGGTTTGTGTTGGCATCAATCACCAAAAAGGGGGAGATTGAAAGGGAATTAGGCTTACACCTAGTTCCTAAATAATTTTGGTGGTTGAATTGCCCAACACAAATAATTGGACTAACTAGTTTGCCCAAGTGTGTAGATTATACAGGTGTAAAAGGTTTATCCTCAGCCAATAAAAAGACCAAGTTTTGGATTCAATAAAGGAGCAAAGGGGCAACCGAAGGCACTCCTGGTCTGGCGCACCGGACTGTCCGGTGTGCCACCGGACAGTGAACAGTACCTGTCCGGTGCACCAGGGGACTAAGACTCAAACTCACCACCTTCGGGAATTTCCAGGGCGACTCGGCTATAATTCACCGGACTGTCCGGTGTACACCGGACAGTGTCCGGTGCGCCAAAGGAGGTCGGCCTCAGGAACTCGTCTGCTTCGGGAAACTCCAACGGCTAGTCCACTATAATTCACCGGACTGTCCGGTGCGACTCCGGAGCAACGGTCTTCTCCGCGCCAACGGCTCTCTGCCGCGCATTTAATGCGCGCTCTGCGCGCGCAGATGGCAGGCTCGCCCATGCTGGCACACCGGACAGCAAACAGTACCTGTCCGGTGTGCACCGGACACCCAGGCGGGCCCACAAGTCAGAAGCTCCAACGGTCAGAATCCAACGGCAGTGATGACGTGGCAGGGGGCACCGGACTGTCCGGTGTGCACCAGACTGTCCGGTGCGACATCGAACAGGCAGCCTTCCAACGGCCACTTTTGGTGGTTGGGGCTATAAATACCCCAACCACCCCACCATTCATTGCATCCAAGTTTTCTACTTCTCAACTACTACAAGAGCTCTAGCATTCAATTCTAGACACACTAAAGAGATCAAATCCTCTCCAATTCCACACTAAGCCCTAGTGACTAGTGAGAGTGATTTGCCGTGTTCATTTGAGCTCTTGCGCTTGGATTGCTTCCTTTCTTTCTCACTTGTTCTTGAGATCACAACTCCATTGTAATCAAGGCAAGAGGCACCAATTGTGTGGTGGCCCTTGCGGGGAAGTTTTGTTCCCGGCTTTGATTTGAGAAGAGAAGCTCACTCGGTCCGAGGGACCGTTTGAGAGAGGGAAGGGTTGAAAGAGACCCGACCTTTGTGGCCTCCTCAACGGGGAGTAGGTTTGCAAGAACCGAACCTCGGTAAAACAAATCTCCGTGTCTCACTTGCTTATTCGCTTGGGATTTGTTTTGCACCCTCTCTCGCGGACTCGTTTCTTTATTACTAACGCTAACCCGGCTTGTAGTTGTGTTTATATTTGTAAATTTCAGTTTCGCCCTATTCACCCCCCCCCCTCTAGGCGACTATCACACCTATTCTCTCTCCATCCTAGTATATGGGAGATTGTAGAAAGTGGAATGCACTTTGATAGTTCCGATAGTCCCATGTTCATTAATGAGCAAATACATAAGAATGCACAAGCTACTACTGTTCTTCTAGCTTCCTTGTGCAGGGATGAATACAACAAAGTGAGCGGCTTGGATAACGCCAAGCAAATATGGGACACCCTCAAGATCTCTCATGAAGGGAATGACGTCACCTTACTCACCAAGATGGAGTTGGTGGAGGGTGAGCTTGGACGGTTCGCAATGATAAGGGGCGAGGAGCCAACTCAAACATACAACCGGCTCAAGACCCTTATCAACAAAATAAGGAGCTATGGAAGCACGCGATGGACGGACCACGACGTAGTCCGACTGATGCTAAGGTCCTTTACCATTCTTGATCCTCATTTGGTGAATAATATTCGTGAGAATCCTAGGTATACCAAAATGTCGCCCGAAGAAGTCCTTGGAAAATTCGTAAGTGGGCGAATGATGATCAAGGAGGCAAGGTACGTGGACGACGCCTTGAATGGACCGATCAACGAGCCGCAACCTCTTGCTCTCAAAGCAACAAGAAGCAAGGAGGCGCTACCTAACAAGGTGGCACAAATTGAGGCGGCCGGACTTAATGATGAAGAGATGGCTCTCATCATCAAGAGATTCAAGATGGCGCTCAAGGGTCGCAAGGGACAGCCAAACAAGACCAAAGCCAAAGGGAAACGCTCATGCTTCAAATGCGGTAAGATTGGTCATTTTATTGCTAACTGTCCCGATAATGAAAGTGACCAGGAACTCGGGAGCAAGAGGGAAAAGAAGAAACATTACAAGAAGGCCAAGGGCGAGGCACATATCGGAAAGGAGTGGGATTCGGATTGCTCCTCCTCCGACTCCGACAATGAAGGACTCGCCGCCACCGCCTTCAACAAGTCGTCCCTCTTCCCCAACGAGCATCACACATGCCTCATGGCGAAGGAGAAGAAGGTATGTACTCGAGAAAGTACCACTTATTCTTCTAGTGATGATGATTCTAGTGACGACAATGAAATAGACTATTCTAGTTTATTTAAAGGTCTAGATAGAATTAAAATTGGCAAAATTAATGAGTTAATTGATGCCTTGAATGAAAAGGATAGGCTTTTAGAAAAGCAAGAGGATTTGTTATATGATGAACATGATAAATTTGTAGAAGCACAAAAATCTCATGATTTAGAAGTTAAAAGAAACGAAATGCTTTCTTGTGAATTATCTTCTTGTCATGAGACAATTTCTAGCTTAAGGAGCATTAATGATGACTTGAATGCTAAGATTGCTAGTAAATCTAACTCTTGCGTAGAGAATGTTATAACTTGCACTAGGTGTAAAGATATTAACATTGATGCTTATAGTGAACACCTAGCTTGCATTTCTAAATTAAAGGAAGAGGTGGCTAGTCTTAATACCCAGCTTGAGACTAGCAAAAGTGATTTTGAGAAACTAAAATTTGCTAGGGATGCCTACACGGTTGGTAGACACCCCTCAATTAAGGATGGACTTGGCTTCAAGAGGGAAGCCAAGAACTTAACAAGCCATAAGGCTCCCATCTCCGCCAAGGAGAAAGGGAAGGCCCCTATGGCTAAAAGTACTAAAAGGAACCATGCTTTTATGTATCATGATAGGAGACAAACTAGAAATGCTTATAGGAGTTATAATGCTTATGATGACTTTAACTCTCATGCCATGGTTGCTTCTAGTTCTTCCTATATGCATGATAGAAATATGTATAGAAGAAATACTATTCATCATGTGCCTAGAAAGAATGTTATTCATGCTCCTAGGAAAGTAGTGAATGAACCTTCTACAATTTATTGTGCTTTAAATGCTTCCTTTGCTATTTGTAGAAAGGATAGGAAAATAGTTGCTAGGAAGTTAGGGGCAAAATGCAAGGGAGACAAAACTTGCATTTGGGTCCCTAAGGATATTTGCACTAACCTTGTAGGACCCAACATGAGTTGGGTACCTAAGACCCAAGCCTAAATTTGCCTTGCAGGTTTATGCATCCGGGGGTTCAAGCTGGATTATCGACAGCGGATGCACAAACCATATGACGGGGGAGAAGAAGATGTTCACCTCCTATGTCAAGAATAAAGATTCCCAAGATTCAATTATATTCGGTGATGGGAATCAAGGCAAGGTAAAAGGGTTAGGTAAAATTGCAATTTCTAATGAGCACTCTATCTCTAATGTGTTTTTAGTTGAGTCTCTTGGCTACAATTTGCTATCTATTAGCCAACTATGCAATATGGGATATAATTGTCTTTTTACAAATGTAGATGTGTCTGTCTTTAGAAGAAGTGATGGTTCACTAGCATTTAAGGGTGTATTAGACGACAAACTTTATTTAGTTGATTTTGCAAAAGAGGAGGCCGGTCTAGATGCATGCTTAATTGCTAAGACTGGCATGGGCTGGCTGTGGCATCGCCGCTTAGCACATGTGGGGATGAAGAACCTTCACAAGCTTCTAAAGGGAGAACACGTGATAGGTTTGACTAATGTGCATTTCGAAAAAGATAGACCTTGTGCAGCTTGTCAAGCAGGTAAACAAGTGGGAGGAGCGCATCACAGCAAGAATGTGATGACCACTTCAAGACCCCTGGAGTTACTACATATGGACCTCTTCGGACCCGTCGCCTATCTAAGCATAGGAGGAAGTAAGTATGGTCTAGTTATTGTTGATGACTTTTCCCGCTTCACTTGGGTATTCTTTTTGCAGGATAAATATGAAACCCAAGGGACCCTCAAGCGCTTCCTAAGGAGAGCTCAAAATGAGTTTGAGCTCAAGGTGAAGAAGATAAGGAGCGACAACGGGTTCGAGTTCAAGAACCTTCAAGTGGAGGAGTTCCTTGAGGAGGAAGGGATCAAGCACGAGTTCTCCGCTCCCTACACACCACAGCAAAATGGTGTGGTGGAGAGGAAGAACAGGACACTCATTGATATGGCGAGGACGATGCTTGGAGAGTTCAAGACCCCCGAGTGCTTTTGGTCGGAAGCCGTGAACACGGCTTGTCACGCCATCAACAGGGTCTACCTTCACCGCCTCCTCAAAAAGACGTCGTATGAGCTTCTAACCGGTAACAAACCCGATGTATCTTACTTTCGTGTATTTGGGAGCAAATGCTACATTCTAGTGAAGAAGGGTAGAAATTCTAAGTTTGCTCCCAAAGCTGTAGAAGGGTTTTTGTTAGGTTATGACTCAAATACAAAGGCATATAGAGTCTTCAACAAATCATCGGGTTTGGTTGAAGTCTCTAGCGACGTTGTATTTGATGAGACTAATGGCTCTCCAAGAGAGCAAGTTGTTGATTGTGATGATGTAGATGAAGAAGATGTTCCGTCGGCCGCTATACGAACCATGGCGATTGGAGAAGTGCGGCCACAGGAACAAGATGAACGAGATCAACCTTCTTCCTCAACAACGGTGCATCCCCCAACTCGGGACGATAAACAGGTTCATCAACAGGAGGCATGTGATCAAGGGGGAACACAAGATGATCATGTGATGGAGGTGAGAGCACCTAGAGGGGGGGGTGAATAGGTGATCCTGTAAAACTTCAAAAACTTAAGCCACAAAAACTTGTTAAGAGTTAGCACAGGTATGGCCAAGTGGCTAGAGAGGAGTCAAAACACAATAACCACAAGAAAGCAATCACAGAGTTGACACGGTGGTTATCCCGTGGTTCGGCCAAGTACAAAACTTGCCTACTCCACGTTGTGGCGTCCCAACGGACGAGAGTTGCACTCAACTCCTCTCAAGTGATCCAATGATCAACTTGAATACCACGGTGTTTTTCTTTTCTTTTCTCAATCCCGTTTGCGAGGAATCTCCACAACTTGGAGCCTCTCGCCCTTACAAAAGATGTTCACAGAGAATCACGGAGCAAGGGGGGAATGAGCAACGCACACAAGACTTCAAAAGATCACAGCAACACGCACACAAGCAGCAATAAGAGCTCGCAACACAACTCAGAGAGTACACAACTCCACAAGAGCTCTATATGCTATCACAATGAATCGAATGCGCTAGATCAATGTCTTGGTGCTTAGAAAGGTTGTTGGAATGCTTGATGTACTCCTCCATGCGCCTAGGGGTCCCTTTTATAGCCCCAAGGCAGCTAGGAGCCGTTGGGAACAAATCTGGAAGGCCATCTTTGCCTTCTGTCTCGTGGCGCACCGGACAGTCCGGTGCACACCGGACACTGTCCGGTGCCCGATTTGTTTCCATAAAAAGCGAAGCCGACCGTTGCCGACCGTTGCAGATCTGGCGCACCGGACAGTCCGGTGCACACCGGACAGTCTGGTGCTTCCTTCCGACCGTTGGCTCGGCCACGTGTCGCGCGCCGATCGCGCGGCCGACCGTTGGCCCGGCCGACCGTTGGCTCACCGGACAGTCCGGTGCACACCGGACAGTCCGGTGAATTTTAGCCGAAGTCGCCGGAGAAAAACCCGAGAGCGGCCTCTTCGGCCGAGGCAGCCTGGCGCACCGGACACTGTCCGGTGCACCACCGGACACTGTCCGGTGCACCACCGGACAGTCCGGTGCCCCAGACCGAAGCAGCCCCTTGGCTGTACACAGCCAAGTCTTCTCTTCTTCTTCTTCTTTCTGTTTCTAAACACTTAGACAAGATATTAGTACACAAAACCAATGTACTAAGGCTTAGAAACATACCTTTACTTGTGATTTGCAACTTGTCCATCCATGGGCATATTTTCACATATTGGCACCTGTGTTTGCACTTAATCACCAAAATACTTAGAAATGGCCCAAGGGCACATTTCCCTTTCAATCTCCCCCTTTTTGGTGATTTATGCCAACACAACATAAAGCAACTAGAACAAGTGCAAAATCACTTCAAATAAAAACTCAAATTGGTTTTGATTCAATTTTGGCATATATGGATCATCCTTTGCCACCACTTGGTTTGTTTTTTGCAAATCAAACTCAAATCTCTATCTCTAAGTCAAACACACATGTTGAAGCATAAAGAGAGTCATTCCAAAAGAGATTGATCAAAGATTTCAAAAACTCCCCCTATTTCCCATAATCAATACTTCTCCTCACAAGAAGTCAACTTTTGACAAAAGAGACAATAAGAGACAATAAAAGCTTTTGACAAAACAAAAACTCTATTCTACTATTTTCATCTACTATTTTCAAAATCTCTCAAGTGGTAGCTGATCCATTTATCACTTTGGCCTTTATTTTCTCCCCCTTTGGCATCAAGCACCAAAACGGGATCAATCTTGGCCCTTTTAACCCCATTGCCTCACCAAAGTCTTCAATTAAGAGCAAATGGCAATAAGATTTCATGAGATGAACTTGGAATTAGTTACCCTCTCATCGGAGTGCAGTGGAAGTCTTTCATGGTCCAAGTCCACCTTTTCCCTTTCAATCCTCCTTCGAGACTCAATCAAGCAAACTCAAGCAAATGGTTAGTCTCAAAGGGTCAAGTTGTAACACATCTCCCCCTAAACATGTGCATCACTTTGCAACGGACTTGTGAGGTCCAGGGAGTGTTGGTACAACTTGAGCGCCACAATAAGCAACAAAATGCAGAATGAACCTGATCAAATGCATAAACACATGTATACTACAATTCAATCCAAGTTCCACGAATCTAAGACATTTAGCTCACTACGCAACCTGCAAAAGGTCTTCTCGTCTAGAGGCTTAGTGAAGATATCGGCTAGCTGGTTCTCGGTGCTAACATGAAACACTTCGATATCTCCCTTTTGCTGGTGGTCTCTCAAAAAGTGATGCCGGATGTCTATGTGCTTTGTGCGGCTGTGCTCAACAGGATTCTCCGCCATGCGGATAGCACTCTCATTGTCACATAGGAGTGGGACTTTGCTCAGATTGTAGCCAAAGTCCCGGAGGGTTTGCCTCATCCAAAGTAGTTGCGCGCAACACTGTCCTGCGGCAACATACTCGGCCTCAGCGGTGGATAGGGCAACGGATGTTTGTTTCTTAGAGTTCCATGACACCAGGGACCTTCCTAAGAATTGGCACGTCCCCGATGTACTCTTCCTATCGACCTTACATCCAGCATAGTCGGAGTCTGAGTATCCAACTAAGTCAAAGGTAGACCCCTTTGGATACCAGAGCCCGAAGCAAGGCGTAGCAACCAAATATCTAAGAATTCGCTTCACCGCCACTAAGTGACACTCCTTAGGATCGGATTGAAATCTAGCACACATGCATACGCTAAGCATAATATCCGGTCTACTAGCACATAAATAAAGCAAAGAACCTATCATTGACCGGTATGCTTTTTGATCAACGGACTTACCTCCTTTGTTGAGGTCGGTGTGTCCGTCGGTCCCCATCGGAGTCTTTGCGGGCTTGGCGTCCTTCATCCCAAACCGCTTTAGCAGATCTTGCGTGTACTTCGTTTGGGAGAGGAAGGTGCCGTCCTTGAGTTGCTTCACTTGGAACCCAAGGAAGTAGTTCAACTCGCCCATCATTGACATCTCGAATTTCTGCGTCATCACCCTGCTAAACTCTTCACAAGACTTTTGGTTAGTAGAACCAAATATTATGTCATCGACATAAATTTGGCACACAAACAAATCACCATCACAAGTCTTAGTAAAAAGAGTTGGATCGGCTTTCCCAACCTTGAAAGCATTAGCAATTAAGAAATCTCTAAGGCATTCATACCATGCTCTTGGGGCTTGCTTAAGTCCATAGAGCGCCTTAGAGAGCTTACACACGTGGTCGGGGTACCGTTCATCCTCGAAGCCAGGGGGTTGCTCCACGTACACCTCCTCCTTGATTGGCCCGTTTAGGAAAGCGCTCTTCACATCCATTTGGAACAACCTGAAAGAATGGTGAGCGGCATATGCTAGCAAGATTCGAATTGACTCTAGCCTAGCCACAGGAGCAAAAGTCTCCTCAAAGTCCAAACCTGCGACTTGGGCATAACCTTTTGCCACAAGTCGAGCCTTGTTCCTTGTCACCACCCCGTGCTCGTCCTGTTTGTTGCGGAACACCCACTTGGTTCCCACAACATTTTGCTTCGGACGAGGCACCAGTGTCCAAACTTCATTGCGCTTGAAGTTGTTGAGCTCCTCTTGCATGGCCAACACCCAGTCCGGATCTAGCAAGGCCTCTTCTACCCTGAAAGGCTCAATAGAGGAGACAAAAGAGTAATGTTCACAAAAATTAACTAATCGAGACCGAGTAGTTACTCCCTTGCTAATGTCACCCAGAATTTGGTCGACGGGATGATCCCTTTGAATCATCGCTCGAACTTGGGTTGGAGGTGCCGGTTGCGCTTCTTCCTCCATCACTTGATCATTTTGTGCTCCCCCTTGATCAAGCGCCTCTACTTGAGGTACCTGTTCGTCATCTTTGGTTGGGGGATGCACCATAGTTGAGGAAGAAGGTTGATCTCGTTCATCTTGTTCCTGTGGCCGTACTTCTCCAATCGCCATGGTCCGTATAGCGGCCGTCGGAACATCTTCTTCATCTACATCATCACAATCAACCACTTGCTCTCTTGGAGAGCCATTAGTCTCATCAAATACAACGTCGCTAGAGACTTCAACCAAACCCGATGATTTGTTGAAGACTCTATACGCCTTTGTATTTGAGTCATAACCTAATAAAAACCCTTCTACAGCTTTGGGAGCAAACTTAGAATTTCTACCCTTCTTCACTAGAATGTAGCATTTACTCCCAAATACACGAAAGTACGATACATTGGGTTTGTTACCGGTTAGTAGCTCATACGACGTCTTCTTGAGGAGGCGATGAAGGTAGACCCTGTTGATGGCGTGGCAAGCAGTGTTAACGGCTTCCGTCCAAAAGCACTCGGGGGTCTTGAACTCTTCTAGCATCGTCCTCGCCATGTCGATGAGCGTCCTGTTCTTCCTCTCTACCACACCATTTTGCTGTGGTGTGTAGGGAGCGGAGAATTCGTGCTTGATCCCTTCCTCTTCAAGGAACTCCTCCACTTGAAGGTTCTTGAACTCGGACCCGTTGTCGCTCCTTATCTTTTTCACTTTGAGCTCAAACTCATTTTGAGCTCTCCTGAGGAAGCGTTTGAGAGTCCCTTGGGTTTCGGATTTTTCCTGCAAAAAGAACACCCAAGTGAAGCGGGAAAAGTCATCAACAATAACTAAACCATACTTACTTCCTCCTATGCTCAGATAGGCGACGGGTCCGAAGAGGTCCATATGCAGCAGCTCCAGGGGTCTTGAAGTGGTCATCACATTCTTGCTGTGATGTGCTCCTCCCACCTGTTTCCCTGCTTGACAAGCTGCACAAGGTCTATCTTTTTCGAATTGAACGTTAGTCAAACCTATCACGTGTTCTCCCTTTAGAAGCTTGTGAAGGTTCTTCATCCCCACATGTGCTAAGCGGCGATGCCACAGCCAGCCCATGCTAGTCTTAGCTATTAAGCATGCATCTAGACCGGCCTCTTCTTTTGCAAAATCAACTAAATAAAGTTTGCCGTCTAATACACCCTTAAAAGCTAGTGAACCATCACTTCTTCTAAAGACAGACACATCTACATTTGTAAATAGACAGTTATACCCCATATTGCATAATTGACTAACAGATAGCAGATTATATCCAAGAGACTCTACTAAAAACACATTAGATATGGAGTGCTCATTAGAAATTGCAATTTTACCTAACCCTTTTACCTTGCCTTGATTCCCATCACCGAATATGATTGAATCTTGGGAATCCTTGTTCTTGACGTAGGAGGTGAACATCTTCTTCTCCCCCGTCATATGGTTTGTGCATCCGCTATCAATAATCCAGCTTGAACCCCCGGATGCATAAACCTGCAAGGCAAATTTAGGCTTGGGACTTAGGTACCCAACTCTTGTTGGGTCCTACAAGGTTAGTCACAATTTCCTTAGGGACCCAAATGCAAGTTTTATCACCTTTGCATTTTGCCCCTAACTTCCTAGCAATTACTTTTCTATCCTTTCTACAAATTGCAAATGAAGCATTCAAAGCACAATAAATTGTAGACGGTTCATTCACTACTTTCCTAGGAGCACGAATAACATTCCTTCTAGGCACATGATGAATAGCATTTCTTTTAGGAACAACATTTCTCCTAGTAACATTTCTATCATACATATAAGAGGAACTAGGAGCAAACATGGCATGAGAATCATAAACATATGAATCAAAAGCATCATGACTTACATTTCTAGTTTGTCTTCTATCATGATACAAAAATGCATGGTTCCTTTTAGCACTAGTAGCCATAGGGGCCTTCCCTTTTTCCTTGGCGGGAATGGGAGCCTTATGGCTTGTTAAGTTCTTGGCTTCCCTCTTGAAGCCAAGTCCATCCTTAATTGAGGGGTGTCTACCAACCGTGTAGGCATCCCTAGCAAACTTTAGTTTTTCAAAATCACTTTTGCTAGTCTTAAGTTGAGCATTAAGACTAGCCACTTCATCACTCAATTTTGAAATGGAAACTAAGTGTTCACTACAGGCATTAATATCAACATCCTTACACCTAGTGCAAATTTCAACATGTTCAACACAAGAGTTGGATTTATTTGCTTCTACTAGTTTAGCATTTAAATCATCGTTTATGCTCTTTAAGTTAGAAATAGAATCATGGCATGTTGATACTTCACAAGCAAGCATTTCATTTCTCTTAATTTCTAATGCAAGAGATTTTTGAGCCTCTACAAACTTATCATGTTCTTCATACAACAAATCCTCTTGCTTTTCTAAAAGTATATTCTTTTCATTCAAGGCATCAATTAATTCATTAATTTTGTCTATCTTAGATCTATCTAAGCCCTTGAACAAACATGAATAATCTACTTCATCCTCATCACTAGATTCGTCCTCACTTGAAGAAGCATAGGTAGAGTTGCGAGTACATACCTTCTTCTCCCTTGCCATAAGGCATGTGTGGCGCTCGTTGGGGAAGAGGGTTGATTTGTTGAAGGCGGTGGCGGCGAGTCCTTCATTGTCGGAGTCGGAAGAGGAGCAATCCGAGTCCCACTCCTTGCCTACATGCGCCTCGCCCTTTGCCTTCTTGTAGTGCTTCTTCTTCTCCCTTTTGTTCCCCTTTTCCTGGTCACTTTCATTATCAGGACAGTTAGCAATAAAATGACCAAGCTTACCGCATTTGAAGCATGATCGCTTCCCCTTGGTCTTAGTCTTGCTCGGCTGTCCATTGCGACCCTTTAGCACCGTCTTGAAGCGCTTAATGATGAGAGCCATTTCTTCATCATTAAGCCCGGCCGCCTCAATTTGCGCCACCTTGCTTGGTAGTGCCTCCTTGCTCCTTGATGCCTTGAGAGCAAAAGGTTGCGGCTCGTTGATCGGTCCATTCAAGGCGTCATCGACGTACCTTGCCTCCTTGATCATCATCCGCCCGCTTACAAATTTTCCAAGAATTTCTTCGGGCGACATTTTGGTGTACCTGGGATTCTCACGAATATTATTCACCAAATGAGGATCAAGAACAGTAAAGGACCTTAGCATTAGGCGGACGACGTCGTGGTCCGTCCATCGCGTGCTTCCATAGCTCCTTATCTTGTTGACAAGGGTCTTGAGCCGGTTGTATGTTTGAGTTGGCTCCTCGCCCCTTATCATCGCGAACCGTCCCAGCTCGCCCTCCACCAACTCCATTTTGGTGAGCAAGGTAGCGTCATTTCCCTCATGAGAGATCTTGAGGGTATCCCAGATTTGCTTGGCGTTATCCAAGCCACTCACTTTATTATATTCATCCCTGCACAATGAGGCTAGAAGAACAGTAGTAGCTTGTGCATTCTTATGGATTTGCTCATTAATGAATATAGGATTATCCGAACTACTAAAGTGCATTCCACTATCTACAATCTCCCATATGCTAGGATGGAGAGAGAATAGGTGACTACGCATTTTGTGGCTCCAAAATCCGTAGTCCTCTCCATCAAAGTGTGGGGGCTTGCCGAGTGGAATGGAAAGCAAATGTGAATTTGAACTTTGCGGAATACGAGAGTAGTCAAAAGAAAAGTTAGAATTAACCGGTTTCCTTTGTTTGTCGTAGTCGTCGTCCTTTTGGGAAGAAGAGGACTCATCGCTGTCGTAGTAGACGATCTCCTTGATGCGTCTTGTCTTCTTCTTCTTCCCATCTCTTCGCTTGTAGCCCGAGCCCGAGTCATTGGACTTGTCATCCCTTGGCTCGTTGACGAAGGACTCCTTTTCCTTGTCGTTGATCACAATTCCCTTCCCCTTAGGATCCATCTCTTCGGGCGGTTAGTCCCTTTCTTGAAGAGAACGGCTCTGATACCAATTGAGAGCACCTAGAGGGGGGGTGAATAGGTGATCCTGTAAAACTTCAAAAACTTAAGCCACAAAAACTTGTTAAGAGTTAGCACAGGTATGGCCAAGTGGCTAGAGAGGAGTCAAAACACAATAACCACAAGAAAGCAATCACAGAGTTGACACGGTGGTTATCCCGTGGTTCGGCCAAGTACAAAACTTGCCTACTCCACGTTGTGGCGTCCCGACGGACGAGAGTTGCACTCAACTCCTCTCAAGTGATCCAATGATCAACTTGAATACCACGGTGTTTTTCTTTTCTTTTCTCAATCCCGTTTGCGAGGAATCTCCACAACTTGGAGCCTCTCGCCCTTACAAAAGATGTTCACAGAGAATCACGGAGCAAGGGGGGAATGAGCAACGCACACAAGACTTCAAAAGATCACAGCAACACGCACACAAGCAGCAATAAGAGCTCGCAACACAACTCAGAGAGTACACAACTCCACAAGAGCTCTATATGCTATCACAATGAATCGAATGCGCTAGATCAATGTCTTGGTGCTTAGAAAGGTTGTTGGAATGCTTGATGTACTCCTCCATGCGCCTAGGGGTCCCTTTTATAGCCCCAAGGCAGCTAGGAGCCGTTGGGAACAAATCTGGAAGGCCATCTTTGCCTTCTGTCTCGTGGCGCACCGGACAGTCCGGTGCACACCGGACACTGTCCGGTGCCCGATTTGTTTCCATAAAAAGCGAAGCCGACCGTTGCCGACCGTTGCAGATCTGGCGCACCGGACAGTCCGGTGCACACCGGACAGTCCGGTGCTTCCTTCCGACCGTTGGCTCGGCCACGTGTCGCGCGCCGATCACGCGGCCGACCGTTGGCTCACCGGACAGTCCGGTGCACACCGGACAGTCCGGTGAATTTTAGCCGAAGTCGCCGGAGAAAAACCCGAGAGCGGCCTCTTCGGCCGAGGCAGCCTGGCGCACCGGACACTGTCCGGTGCACCACCGGACACTGTCCGGTGCACCACCGGACAGTCCGGTGCCCCAGACCGAAGCAGCCCCTTGGTTGTACACAGCCAAGTCTTCTCTTCTTCTTCTTCTTTCTGTTTCTAAACACTTAGACAAGATATTAGTACACAAAACCAATGTACTAAGGCTTAGAAACATACCTTTACTTGTGATTTGCAACTTGTCCATCCATGGGCATATTTTCACATATTGGCACCTGTGTTTGCACTTAATCACCAAAATACTTAGAAATGGCCCAAGGGCACATTTCCCTTTCAGGAGGAAGAAGCGCAACCGGCACCTCCAACCCAAGTTCGAGCGATGATTCAAAGGAATCATCCCGTCGATCAAATTCTGGGTGATATTAGCAAGGGAGTAACAACTCGATCTCGATTAGTTAATTTTTGTGAGCATTACTCCTTTGTCTCTTCTATTGAGCCTTTCAGGGTAGAGGAGGCCTTGCTAGATCCGGACTGGGTGGTGGCCATGCAAGAGGAGCTCAACAATTTCAAGCGCAATGAAGTTTGGACACTGGTGCCTCGTCCCAAGCAAAATGTTGTGGGAACCAAGTGGGTGTTCCGCAACAAACAAGACGAGCACGGGGTGGTGACAAGGAACAAGGCTAGACTTGTGGCAAAAGGTTATGCCCAAGTCGCAGATTTGGACTTTGAGGAGACTTTTGCTCCTGTGGCTAGGCTAGAATCAATTCGTATTTTGCTAGCATATGCTGCTCACCATTCTTTCAGGTTGTACCAAATGGATGTGAAGAGCGCTTTCCTCAACGGGCCGATCAAAGAGGAAGTGTACGTAGAGCAACCCCCTGGCTTCGAGGATGAACGGTACCCCGACCACGTGTGTAAGCTCTCTAAGGCGCTCTATGGACTTAAGCAAGCCCCAAGAGCATGGTATGAATGCCTTAGAGACTTTCTAATTGTTAATGCTTTCAAGGTTGGGAAAGTCGATCCAACTCTCTTTACTAAGACATGTGATGGTGATCTGTTTGTGTGCCAAATTTATGTCGATGACATAATATTTGGTTCTACTAACCAAGAGTCTTGTGAAGAGTTTAGCAGGGTAATGACGCAGAAATTCGAGATGTCGATGATGGGCGAGTTGAACTACTTCTTTGGGTTCCAAGTGAAGCAACTCAAGGACGGTACCTTCATCTCCCAAACGAAGTACACGCAAGATCTGCTAAAGCGGTTTGGGATGAAGGACGCCAAGCCCGCAAAGACGCCGATGGGAACCGACGGACACACCGACCTCAACAAAGGAGGTAAGTCCGTTGATCAAAAAGCATACCGGTCAATGATAGGGTCTTTACTTTATTTATGTGCTAGTAGACCGGATATTATGCTTAGCGTATGCATGTGTGCTAGATTTCAATCTGATCCTAAGGAGTGTCACTTAGTGGCGGTGAAGCGAATTCTAAGATATTTGGTTGCTACGCCTTGCTTCGGGCTCTGGTATCCAAAAGGGTCTACCTTTGACTTGGTTGGATACTCAGATTCCGACTATGCTGGATGTAAGGTCGATAGGAAGAGTACATCAGGGACGTGCCAATTCTTAGGAAGGTCCCTGGTGTCGTGGAACTCTAAGAAACAAACCTCCGTTGCCCTATCCACCGCTGAGGCCGAGTATGTTGCCGCAGGACAGTGTTGCGCGCAACTACTTTGGATGAGGCAAACCCTCCGGGACTTTGGCTACAATCTGAGCAAAGTCCCACTCCTATGTGATAATGAGAGTGCTATCCGCATGGCGGAAAATCCTGTTGAACACAGCCGCACAAAGCACATAGACATCCGGCATCACTTTTTGAGAGACCACCAGCAAAAGGGAGATATCGAAGTGTTTCATGTTAGCACCGAGAACCAGCTAGCCGATATCTTTACCAAGCCTCTAGATGAGAAGACCTTTTGCAGGCTACGTAGTGAGCTAAATGTCTTAGATTCGCGGAACTTGGATTGAATTGTAGCATACATATGTTTATGCCTTTGATCATGTTCATTCTGCATTTTGTTGCTTATTGTGGTGCTCAAGTTGTACAAACATTCCCTGGACCTCACAAGTCCTTGTGTAAGTGATGCACATATTTAGGGGGAGTTGTGTTACAACTTGACCCTTTGAGACTAACCATATGCTTGAGTTTACTTGATTTAGTCTCGAAGGAGAATTGAAAGGGAAAAGGTGGACTTGGACCATGAAAGACTTCCACTGCACTCCGATGAGAGGGTAACTTATTCCAAGTTCATCTCATGAACTCTTATTGCCATTTACTCCTAATTGAAGATTTTGGTGAGGCAATGGGGTTATCGGGCCAAGATTGATCCCGTTTTGGTGCTTGATGCCAAAGGGGGAGAAAATAAAGGCCAAAGCAATAAATGGATCAGCTACCACTTGAGAAATTTTGAAAATAGTAAAATAGAGCTTTTTGTTTGTCAAAACTCTTGCATTGTCTCTTTTGTCAAAAGTTGGCCTCTTGTGGAGAAGTATTGATTATGAAAAAAAGGGGGAGTTTTTGAAATCTTTGATCAATCTCTTATGGAGTGACTCTCTTTATGCTTCAACATGTATGTTTGACTTAGAGATAGAGATTTGAGTTTGATTTGCAAAAACAAACCAAGTGGTGGCAAAAGAATGATCCATATATGCCAAAATTGAATCAAAATAAATTTGAGTTTTATTTGAAGTGATATTGCACTTGTTCTAGTTGCTTTATGTTGTGTTGGCATAAATCACCAAAAAGGGGGAGATTGAAAGGGAAATGTGCCCTTGGGCCATTTCTAAGTATTTTGGTGATTGAGTGCCAACACAAGTGCTTAAATGTGAATTTATGCTCATGGATGGACAAAGTGCAAATCAAGAGTAAAGGTATGTTTCTAAGCCTTAGTACTTTGGTTTTGTGTACTAATATACTTGTCTAAGTGTTAGAAACAGAAAGAAGAAGAAAAGAGAAGAGTTGGCTGTGTACAGCCAAAAGGCTGTTTCGGTCTGGGGCACCGGACTGTCCGGTGGTGCACCGGACAGTGTCCGGTGGTGCACCGGACAGTGTCCGGTGCGCCAGGCTGCCTCGAGCGAAGTGGCCGCTCTCGGGAATTCGCCGACGGCGTACGACTAAAATTCACCGGACTGTCCGGTGTGCACCGGACTGTCCGGTGAGCCAACGGTCGGCCAGGCCAACGGTCGGCCGCGGAATTCGCGCGCGACACGTGGCCGAGCCAACGGCTAGAAGGGGGCACCGGACTGTCCGGTGTGCACCGGACATGTCCGGTGCGCCAACGGCTCCCAGATCAGCAACGGTCGGTTGCGTCATTTTAGGAAGGAAATCGGGCACCGGACAGTGTCCGGTGTGCACCGGACTGTCCGGTGCACCCGACGACAGAAGGCAAGATTGGCCTTCTAGATTTGCTCTCAGCTGTTTTTTCTTTTGACTAATTTATGTGTCAGTACTACATTTTTGGGACTTACTACAGTGTCATGTATTATGAAGTTACTGGACGATAGTTTCAGAGTGATTAACCAAAAAATGAATAAAACAAAGTGTGGAAGCTGTTCAATATCAGATGATGAGTATGATGTCTATTCAAATTACTTCCTGTTTGTGTTTAGTCCTAGACTCCTAGTTGCATTCTTACTCTCCGTTATGAGGCCACACATTAACTTTACCGATCGATTATTTCATGTTTGCATATAACCTATTTTAATGAGATTATTTTGCAGGCATTTGTGGAGCTTGGTGAATTGTTGGTAGAATCTGACTGGGCTGCTGCTATGGAATACTTGAAGACAGTAAGCTTTTCAGTCAGTTCTGTATAAAATTCTATGATTCCCCCCCATTTTTCTATCGAAGGACGCTCGTGATTCAGCAGAACTAATCATGAAAAGTTAGCTTTGAGCGTTGTGTTGCCCTCCAAAACTGTTTGACTTAAGGCATAAATCCAAAACTGTACCTGACTGTGCAAGCTCAGTGTGCCGTCTAATTGGGACAACTTCGTTATTAGCATCTCTTACAATCCAAGGAAACAGCAAGCAATATTTATTTAAGTATAAAAATCTTGCTCATGTACATAACCAGTGGGATTTAGAAAGTGATATAGTCGAATGGAAAATTCAAGAAAATAATTGTAACCTGTGGGAGCGTGGTGATGGAAATCACAAACCTTTTGTCCGTGGTGAGCCATGACCCCTCTTCCCGACGATGGAGCTCCCCCCAGAAAACGACTTCTATTTCACAGGTATCATTGCACATGCACTACATGATCAGACCAATGTATTCCTCCCACAGATCTTATTGGAGACAAAAGGAAAGAACAATGGTTAAGAGAGAAATTGATCACGTGGCCCTGCTCCCTCCCACAAATCGGTCCTACACGCCTGCTCCCTCCCACAAATCGATCCTAAATTGGATGGGTGTGGGCTGGACGATGCTGTGATTGGAATATGCTAGAAATATTGAAACTAACTTGCAAGTTAACGATTTTTTTCTGGAAATTGTTGAGCTTAGAGTACACCATGCTTGCCTTCGTTGACAACAGGCTGTCAAAATCCTAAAATCATAGGAAGTAGAATGAGAGAGCAATCCATGGACAGTGCAGCAGTTAATTATAAGCAAATGAAACAAAGTGTTTTTATAGGGGAGAGAAAACATTTGAAGTCTCCTAATAAACAAGAATTGATCCAAATCAGCACTAATAGAATATAATCCAGATGTCAACGACTTCATAGACATTGTTTGTTGTAGTCTACAACATATAAATTTTGCCATTGCTAAAATAGCATGATTATTAGCAATAGCAGATGGATTGTCGATTTGCTACAGCTCCTCATAATGCTTCAGTTAGTTTCTTAAGGAAGTAAACTGCAACATATAAATTTTGGAAGGAAGCAATGGTCAATGTGCCTCCTAATAAACAATTGTAAACACAAATTATGATGCGTTTGCCATCTAAAAATCCTACACCATGGACTACATCAATGTAAATTCGATGCTTGCCACACTTTCTAAGCACCATGTCCCACACTTCAAAGTTTTTTTCTAGCCTGAAGAAGTTTTCTTAGTTGCATAAGCTACAAAAACCCTTAGGCATCAACTAATTAGGAATCACAGGATACTATGTTGCCTGCTACATCATATTAATAACACATACTATAATAATGACTTATGGCTATAGGCAAGAAAATCTAAAGAACAAGATGAACGCATAGCACAGATTTTGGCCTTGATTCTTTGGAAGAATAAAGAAAACGATTTACAGGGGTGACTACAATATATGTCAAATCATATTCAAATAGCTAGACGTATCACACAATTAACATACTACTAAAATCTGTGATGTTAGCCTAACTAACACAAGTGCTGCTAATCGAAGTATATGCCCATGTGTTGTATATCAATACCTCCCACTTGTGTATCTTCCTCAGCTATGCTCCCTTTTCTATGTTCTCCAACCAAGCATTAGTTCATTCTTCTCCAACAATTCTCTTGGCATCTATAGAAGCACCTTTGCAAAAAAAACAAACAAAAAGAGGCCAGTGCTTGAGAAGAATGAACAGAGTAAATAATTCTAAAACAGTAAAACAAAAGGAAATAATTCAGCGCTTCGAACATGTCGGGATTAAAACAGTAAAATCAATCTCAATGGATAACTTGTAAATAATTCTAAAACAAAATAAAAAGGAAAGGTCATACCACAGTACGAACATGTCGGGATTAAAACAGTAAAACTTTTGAGATTGATTTCAATTTCATGATTACCACTTAATAGAAATTCTAACCAAATAGTATCGATCTTTCTCACTCAAAAATCACCATCAGAGAGAGAGAGATCCGGATCTAAAAATTCAGCACTTCGTAAGCCATAAACGAAAGGGGGAAGAACAGACCGAGAGAGACGATTCTGAGGATGAGGAAAAAATGCAGATATGCTATTGAAGCTGTCATGAGTGTAGTTGTAGCATCTCGTCGCGCTGTTGTCCACGCGGAAGGCGACCTCCATGGAGCGCGGAGACTCTGCTTCTTGGACCCGACAACATCTGTGGAGCGCGAAGCCGCCGCCCCACCATCTTCCGGAGTGTCTCCTCCTGGGAGCGTGAGGTGGGACAGGGAAGCGGGAAGCGCACAGGTGGTGGGGGCAGACCACCTCCAGGCGAGCAAAGGGAGGAGAAGGAATGGGGAATTGGGGATACCGGCCTTGAGGTAGTAGGGGAAGCTGGGCTGGGGGCATGGATCGCACGGCGAGTTGGGGGCATGGTGAGGCGGGGGGCGTCGGGGTGGGGGCACGCCCTTGCTGTGCGGGCATCGCAGCGTCGCGGAGAGGGACACGAGCATCACGGCGTCGCGGGGGCGGGTGGACTCCTTTCTTCGCCCGGCGCTGGCGTCAGCGTGATCCTCGTATGGGGGAAGAAGGGGATTCGTGGAGGCCACCCTCGCAGATGCGCGGGACGTAGACGGGGTCACGCACGACATGCCATGGATGTCGCGATGAGGTGGAGATGGATGTCGCTGGGATGCAATCGAGGCGAGGGATCTGCGCGGGAGGGTGAGGGCCGCGGAGATTCCACCTTCACCACGGCGAGATTAGCGGGAGGGCGAGGGCGGCATGGATGTCGCAGGCGCGAGGGAGGGGGCGCGAGAAATGGGGATCTGCTGCGGTGAGGTGGAGATGGATGCCGCGGGATGCAATCGAGGCGAGGAATAATCGGCGGCGAGGGCGACGCGCGCGGGTGAGGAACGCGGGCGGGGGCGCGGGGGTTGCGGGATGGCTCGCGCGGGCGCGCGTTGCGGGGTGAGGGCATCACGGCACGCCGGGGGAGGGGGGGCGGGGCGCGGGCGTGATCCTCCGGCGGCGAGGGCGACGCGCGCGGTGCGTGATTCGCGGGCGGGAGAAGACGCGCGCAGGGCCAAAAATCGCAGGCGGGGGCACGGTGTGTTGGTGGACGCCCTCCGTCCACCCTTAGGGCTTGTTCGGTTATTGATATTACATGTGTATTGGAGTGTATTGAGTGGGATTGAGATGTATTTTGACTTGTTATGGATTTAAATCGGCTCAATACCACCCAATACATGTGGATTATCACCAAAACGAACAAGCCCTTAAGGATTAGTAGAGAAGAGACAGAGAGATGGGTCAGCCAAACTGGAGCCGAAATGTCTGCGTTCGGAATTGGCGATCCTTTCCGCTGTACAACTAGAACTGGTCACTCATTCCCCCGGAACAGTTTTATCTGATGAACACTCATTCCCCCGGACAGTTTTATCTGATGAACAACGGAAGTGTACAGTCTCCACAAAGTTTATCAGATGAAAAATGTGCTGCCGTCAGGACAATCGGCGGATGTTGTTCCTGTGTTACATCCGCTAATTCAAACATTTCTGGTATATAAACCTAGAAAACGGTTTTCCAAATATTTCTAAATACAATAGACAGATAAGAGTAACAAATACAGATGTCTTGATCAAATCACCGCCCCATCCATCCATAGTTTATATTGGTTAATTAACTACAGGCCGGTATCCATCTCCACAGAAACAAAAGAATGAAAGAAAGAAATTTATTGATCATTCATTTGGTTACAATCGGACACAGCGAGGCCCTCAGTCGTCGGCAAGCTGGCCGCAGTCCTCGATGCGTACGCTCTCGGCCGTGGCACCTGACTGAGAACCGACAGCCTCCATCTTGTCCACGACGGCGTAGCCATCGACGACCTTGCCGAAGACGACGTGCTTGCCGTCAAGCCAGGGCGTCTGCGCGGTGCAGATGAAGAACTGGGAGCCGTTGGTGTCGGGCCCCGCGTTGGCCATGGAGAGCACGCCGGGTCCCGTGTGGCGCAGCTTGAAGTTCTCGTCGGCGAACCTGGCGCCGTAGATGGACTCGCCGCCCGTGCCGTTGCCCCGGGTGAAGTCGCCGCCCTGGCACATGAAGCCCGGGATGACGCGGTGGAAGGCCGAGCCCTTGTAGTGCAGCGGCTTCCCCGCGGAGCCCAGGCCCTTCTCGCCCGTGCACAGGCAGCGGAAGTTCTCGGCCGTCTTGGGCACCTTGTCGGCGAAGAGCTCCATCACGACCCGCCCGGCCTTGGACTTGCCGATGAGGATGTCGAAGAACACCTTGGGGTTCTTCGCCATGACGGATCCTCTGACTGTACGGAAGATAGGGGAGTGTCAGTCGTCGGAACTCGGAAGCATATATCTGTGGGGGTAGGCAAAGATTGCTGTTGAAGGAAACAAGTGTGCAGCGTCATCGTACGTATGCATGACCAAGAGAGTCCTGACCTCCACGTAAGGTGGTAGGAGATCATGCCAATCATAAGTAGAGATGACGATTGCGATTGATATAGCACAGAATTTGAGCTCAATAGGTCGATAGAAGCCTACAAAGCCTTCGATATGTGCTTGCAGTTGGAGATCAAAACGCAGAAAAGCGCACGCATCATAGTAAATTGATTAAGAGAAAGAAGCAGGGGATCTGATGAGTATCTACCGACCAGGGTAGCTCACCTCAGCTCATCATCCATACAGACGAGTTATATAAGCATCAATTTTACATAAAAATATTATTTCAAATTTTCAATACATTCAGAGACAAACACCAAGGTTTATTACAGAGGGCCTCAGAGATCTTGGTGGTTCGTAATCATCAGGCGGGGCTCCTGCCCCATCAAGAGTAGCAAATATTTTTTGTCACATCACCGGCCGCCAGGATTAGCGTCTCAGGTATCCATCCATAGGAAAGGCAAAACAGCACCCACAGGGGAAAAACAAAACAGCAATAATAATAATAATAATAATAATAACGCCAGTGGCAGCGGCATCGCGAGTCAGAAGTAGCTGGTTAAGATCTCATCTTTCGCGTGGAAATCAATGGGAATCCGATCGATTTTCTTCGTCACTCTCGCCATTGCCATCGCTAGCCACATACAGGAACAACAAGCAAATGAAACAAAAAAATTCGAAAATAGGAGAAATTTGCATGCTTCGTCACCGGCGAATCCTGGGACAAGGCAGGACGGCCGGAGCTTAGAAAGCAGGCGGGAAGAGCTAGGAAAGCGCCCAACCCTGGGGTTCGTTCTCGCCTAAGGATAGATTGCCCGCCGCACCGGATGCAGCGACGGGCAACTGCAATGTTAGGCAAACCAAACCGAACCAGCACAAACGAAACAAGCAACGGCGCAGGCGAAGCAAGCGAAGGAAAGCGAGGCGCGAGCAGGCGACGAACGAACCTAGTCCGACGGAGAGAGCGCGGCGGCGGCGGCGGCGGCGTCAGTAGATGCGGAGTAGTGGTTAAGTGCAGTGGTCTCCCAGCCTCGTGTATTTGTAGGCGACGCAGCCGTCGTGTAGGGTTTAAGGTATGGGCTCGCTTGCTGTCGGGCCCGTGCACGCGGTTTCCTTGGCGACGGGCCAAAGGCCCATGGCCCATTGGGCAAATGCTGCGGCCTATGCATAGGGTGGACTGTTCCGAGATGGCTATTTTTTTGGTTTCCATATAAAATTTTCAGATTTAGCCGTATAACGATAGTGCAGATTAAAGACTTATCTGTCTAAGGTTCTTCAATTCAATCGATTAACCTTACGGGATGTTTGGATCCATTCATTTTGTAGAAATTGAAATTTACTTAATAAAGTAATCTATTTAACTTGGAATTTAACATTTCACCACTTTCCAAAGTTCGGATATAAGTCTATCTCTAATTCATGGGGCGGAGGATGGGAAATGATTTTATGTATCAGTAGAATTTGTTTCTACTCTACAACTTATAGGACGCTACTCGGCTCACTCCTCTATAATAAAAATATAGCACATAAATATCTCCGACATCTTGCTAATAATAGTATAAAAATATATTTTGTATAAAACCGAATTAGCCTAATTGATATATGCCTAAATTACTATTTTTATAATGGAATTCAATTCCAAGGATCCAAACGGGGTGTTAGGCAAAATATGACACAATTAGCCACGAATTAAACATGCCTTAAAGGCGTCAGACGTGTGGGAAGAACAAAATTAGTTTTGACATGCAAACCAGAATCTGCATGATCTCCAGCGCGGGGAAGGTCATGTCGGCTCGTTGCTGACGGCCACGTCGTAGCATGGGCTAGATCCACAGGAACCTTCCGAGTAAGTTATGATATCTATCTCTTCTCTACTATAATATTAAAGCCACGACCTCTTCGCGATGGTCGGATACTGAGAACATCTAGAGGGGTGAATAGATGATTCTGCAATAATCAACTCTAAACAAGACAATTTAGTTTATAATAAGTGTTAGTATAAGACAATTTAGTTTATAATAAGTGTTAGAAGAACCTAAACCAAGTTAAAATGAATAGATGTAGAGAGAAGAGAACTCTTTATTTGATTGTTCCTTTAAGATATGTATCAAACTTAGGAACAATAACACAATTGAATATGTGAGAACTATATGAAAAAAGCAATAACAATAAAGAGATGCACAAGTGACACGTAATTTTATCTCATGGTTCGGCCAATGTCTACTCCACATTGTGGTGACATTCTTCAGTTAAGGGTTGCACCCAACCCTCTCAAATGATCCAAATATCAAACTTAAATACCACAATTGTAAATACCTGGATATTCGGTCGGATACAGATACCCATTTTTTCCTTTTCTGTATAATATAGTGTGCAATCATAACTTTTACATATGAATTCGGGTGAAGACAAAGTTTATATAAAAATTGTAGATCTCACAGAGATATATAACTATGTAGTTGAAAGGGAAATGTGCCCTTGGGCCATTTCTAAGTATTTTGGTGATTGAGTGTCAACACAAGTGCTTAAATGTGAATCAATGCCCATGAATGAACAAAGTGAAAATCTAGAGCAAAGGTATGTTTCTAAGTCTTAGTACATTGGTTTTGTGTACTAATATATTTGTCTAAGTGTTAGAAACAGAAAGAAGAAGAGAAGAGAAGACTTGGCTGTGTATAGCCAAGAGGCTGTTTCGGTCTGGGGCACCGGACTGTCCGGTGGTGCACCGGACTGTCCGGTGGTGCACCGGACAGTGTCCGGTGCGCCAGGCTGCCCCGGCCGAAGGGGCCGCTCTCGGGAATTCGCCGACGGCGTACGGCTAAAATTCACCGGACTGTCCGGTGTACACCGGACTGTCCGGTGAGCCAACGGTCGGCCGGGCCAACGGTCGGCCGCGCGATCTGCGCGGGACACGTGGCCGAGCCAACGGTCGGGAAGGGGCACCGGACTGTCCGGTGTGCACCGGACATGTCCGGTGCGCCAACGGCTCCCGCATCTGCAACGGTCGACTGCGCTGTTTAAGGAAGGAAATCGGGCACCGGACAGTGTCCGGTGTGCACCGGACTGTCCGGTGCACCCGACGACAGAAGGCAAGTTTGGCCTTCTGGAATTGCTCTCAACGGCTCCTAGCTGCCTTGGGGCTATAAAAGGGACCCCTAGGCGCATGGAGGAGAACACCAAGCAACCTTTGAGCATTCTTGATCATCCACACTCAGTCTTTGCGCATCTGTTTGTTATTCTAAGTGATTCGAGCTTCGTTCTTGTGAGAACTGTGAGATAGTCTTTGAGCTCGATTCTTGGTCGTGTGTGTACGCATTTTGCTGTGGATTTGTGTGTGTTGCTTCCCTCCCTTACTCCGTATTTCCTTGTGAATCTCAAGTGTAAGGGCGAGAGACTCCAAGTTGTGGAGATTCCTTGCAAACGGGAAATTGAAAGGAAAAGCATAACACTGTGGTATTCAAGTTGATCATTGGATCACTTGAGAGGAGTTGAGTGCAACTCTCGTCCGTTGGGACGCCACAACGTGGAGTAGGCAAGTTTTGTACTTGGCCGAACCACGGGATAAATCACTGTGTCTTCTCTGTGTTGAACTTCTTGTGGTTATCATATTGTGCAAGGTCTTCTCTTTAGCCACTTGGCATTAACTGTGCTAACGCTTAATCAAAGTTTCGTGGCTTAAGTTTTGAAGTATACAGGATCACCTATTCACCCCCCCTCTAGGTGCTCTCAATTGGTATCAGAGCCGTTCTCTTCAAGAAAGGGACTAACCGCCCGAAGAGATGGATCCTAAGGGGAAGGGAATCGTGATCAACGACAAGGAAAAGGAGTTCTTCGTCAACGAGCCAAAAGATGATAAATCCAACGACTCTGGCTCGGGCCACAGACGTAAAGATGGGAAGAAGAAGAAGACAAGGCGCATCAAGGAGATCGTCTACTACGACAGCGACGAATCATCTTCTTCCCAAAAGGACGACGACAACGACTACAGGAAGACGGTCAATTCGAACTTTTCATTTGATTATTCTCGTATTCCACATAGTTCGAATTCGCATTTGCTTTCCATTCCTCTTGGCAAACTGAAAGGGAATTAGGCTTACACCTAGTTCCTAAATAATTTTGGTGGTTGAATTGCCCAACACAAAATCTTTGGACTAACTAGTTTGCTCAAGTGTATAGATTATACAGGTGTAAAAGGTTCACACTCAGCCAATAAAAAGACCAAGTTTTGGATTCAACAAAGGAGCAAAGGGGCAACCGAAGGCACCCCTGGTCTGGCGCACCGGACTGTCCGGTGCGCCACCGGACATGTCCGGTGCACCAGGGGGACTCAGACTCAAACTCGCCACCTTCGGGAATTTCCAGGGGCGACTCGGCTATAATTCACCGGACTGTCCGGTGTACACCGGACGGTGTCCGGTGCGCCAAGGGAGGTCGGCCTCAGGAACTCGCCAGCTTCGGGAAACGCCAACGGCTAGTCCGCTATAATTCACCGGACTGTCCGGTGTGCACCGGACTGTCCGGTGCGACTCCGGAGCAACGGCTATCTCCGCTCCAACGGCTCTCTGCCGCGCATTTAATGCGCGCTCTGCGCGCGCAGAGGGCAGGCTCGCCCATGCTGGCACACCGGACAGCAAACAGTACCTGTCCGGTGTGCACCGGACACCCAGGCGGGCCCACAAGTCAGAAGCTCCAACGGTCAGAATCCAACGGCAGTGATGACGTGGCAGGGGGCACCGGACTGTCCGGTGTGCACCGGACTGTCCGGTGCGCCATCGAGCAGACAGCCTCCCAACGGCCACTTTTGGTGGTTGGGGCTATAAATACCCCAACCACCCCACCATTCATTGCATCCAAGTTTTCCACTTCCCAACTACTACAAGAGCTCTAGCATTCAATTCTAGACACACAAAAGAGATCAAATCCTCTCCAATTCCACACAAAACCGTAGTGACTAGTGAGAGTGATTTGCCGTGTTCATTTGAGCTCTTGCGCTTGGATTGCTTTCTCTCTTTGATTATTTCTTGTGTTCAATACTCACTTGTAACCAAGGCAAGAGACACCAATTGTGTGGTGGTCCTTGCGGGGAGGTTTTGCTCCCGGTTGATTTGAGAAGAGAAAGCTCACTCGGTCCGAGGGACCGTTTGAGAGAGGGAAGGGTTGAAAGAGACCCGGCCTTTGTGGCCTCCTCAACGGGGAGTAGGTTTGAAAGAACCGAACCTCGGTAAAACAAATCCGCGTGTCACACACTTCATTATTCGCTTGCGATTTGTTTTTACGCCCTCTCTCGCGGACTCGTTTATATTTCTAACGCTAACCCGGCTTGTAGTTGTGTTTATATTTGTAAATTTCAGTTTCGCCCTATTCACCCCCCCTCTAGGCAACTATCAATTGGTATCAGAGCCCGGTGCTTCATTAGAGCCTAACCGCTCGAAGTGATGTCGGGAGATCACGCCAAGAAGGAGATGGAGACCGGCGAAAAGCCCACTACAAGCCATGGGAGCACTTCATCGGAAGAGTCCCGCACCAAGAGGAAGGAGAAGAAGAAGGACTCCTCCAAACGGAAGGAGAAAAAGTCTTCCTCCTCTCACCACAAAGAGAAGAAGGAAAAGTCTTCTTCTCACAAGCCGCATCGGAGAGGAGACAAGCACAAAAGGATGAGGAAGGTGGTCTACTACGAGACCGACACTTCATCAACATCGACCTCCGACTCCGATGCGCCCTCCGTCACTTCTAAGCGCCAAGAGCGCAAGAAGTATAGTAAGATCCCCCTACGCTACCCTCGCATTTCCAAACATACACCTTTACTTTCCGTCCCATTAGGCAAACCACCAACTTTTGATGGTGAAGATTACGCTAGGTGGAGCGATTTAATGCGATTTCATCTAACCTCGCTCCACAAAAGCATATGGGATGTTGTTGAGTTTGGTGCGCAGGTACCATCCGTAGGGGATGAGAACTATTATAAGGATGAGGTGGCCCAAATCGAGCACTTCAACTCTCAAGCAACAACAATACTCCTAGCCTCTTTGAGTAGAGAGGAGTATAACAAAGTTCAAGGGTTGAAGAACGCAAAGGAGATTTGGGATTTACTCAAGACCGCGCATGAAGGTGATGAGCTCACCAAGATCACCAAGCGGGAAACGATTGAGGGGGAGCTCGGTCGGTTCCGGCTTCGCAAAGGGGAGGAGCCACAACACATGTACAATCGGCTCAAGACCTTGGTGAACCAAGCACGCAACCTCGGGAGCGTAAAGTGGGATGACCACGAGGTGGTTAAGGTTATTCTAAGATCACTTATTTTCCTTAACCCTACTCAAGTTCAATTAATTCGTGGTAATCCTAGATATACTAAAATGACCCCCGAGGAAGTTATCGGGAATTTTGTAAGTTTTGAGTGCATGATCGAAGGCTCGAGGAAGATCAACGAGCTTGATGATGCCACCACATCCGAAGCTCAACCCGTTGCATTCAAAGCAACGGAGGAGAAGAAGGAGGTGTCTACACCAAGTAGACAACCAATCGATGCCTCCAAGCTTGACAATGAGGAAATGGCGCTCGTCATCAAGAGTTTCCGCCAAATCCTCAAACAAAGGAGGGGGAAAGACTACAAGTCCCGCTCCAAGAAGGTTTGCTACAAGTGTGGTAAGCCCGGTCACTTTATTGCTAAATGTCCATTATCAAGTGATAGTGACAGGGGCGACGACAAGAAGGGGAGAAGAAAGGAGAAGAAGAGGTACTACAAGAAGAAGGGCGGCGATGCCCATGTTTGTCGGGAGTGGGACTCCGACGAAAGCTCTAGCGACTCCTCCGACGACGAGGACGCCGCCAACATCGCCGTCACCAAGGGACTCCTCTTCCCCAACGTCGGCCACAAGTGCCTCATGGCAAAGGACGGCAAAAAGAAGGTTAAATCTAAATCCTCCACTAAATATGAATCCTCTAGTGATGACAATGCTAGTGATGAGGAAGATAATTTGTGTTCCCTTTTTGCCAACCTTAACATAGCTCAAAAGGAAAAATTAAATGAATTGGTTAGTGCTATTCATGAAAAGGATGACCTTTTGGATTCCCAAGAGGATTGTCTAATTAAAGAAAACAAAAAACATGTTAAGGTTAAAAAGGCTTATGCTCTTGAAATTGAGAAATGTGAAAAGTTATCTAGTGAGCTAAGCACTTGCCATGAGATGATTGACAACCTTAGAAATGAAAATGCTAGTTTAAATGCTAAGGTTGATTCACATGTTTGCAATGTTTCAACTTCAAGTCCTAGAGATGATAATGTTGATTTACTTGCTAGGATTGATGAGTTGAATGCTTCCCTAGCTAGCCTTAAAACTGAAAATGAAAAATTGCTTGTTAAGGCTAAAGATCTTGATGTTTGCAATGCTACTATTTCCGACCTTAGAACTAAAAATGACATATTACAAGCTAAGGTTGTAGAATTAAAATCTTGCAAACCCTCTACATCTATTGTTGAGCATGTATCTATTTGTACTAGATGTAGAAATGTTGATATTGATGCTATTCATGATCATATGGCTTTAATTAAACAACAAAATGAGCATATAGCAAAACTAGATGCTAAAATTGTCGAGCACAACCTAGAGAATGAGAAATTTAAATTTGCTCGTAGTATGCTTTATAATGGGAGACGCCCTGGCATTAAGGATGGCATTGGCTACCAAAGGGGAGACAATGTCAAACTTAGTGCCCCTCCTAAAAAATTGTCAAACTTTGTTAAGGGCAAGGCTCCCATGCCTTGGGATAACGAGGGTTACGTTTTATACCCTGTCGGTTATCCCGAGGACAAAATTAGGAAAATTCATTCTAGGAAGTCTCACTCTGGCCCTAATCATGCTTTTATGTATAAGGGTGAGACATCTAGTTCTAGGCAATCAACTCGTGCTAAGTTGCCTAAGAAGAAAATTTCTAATGCATCAAATAATCATGCTATTTCATTTAAAACTTTTGATGCTTCTTATGTGTTGACTAACAAATCCGGCAAAGTAGTTGCCAAATATGTTGGGGGCAAGCACAAGGGGTCAAGGACTTGTGTTTGGGTACCCAAAGTTCTTGTGTCTAATGCCAAAGGACCCAAAACCATTTGGGTACCTAAAGTCAAGAACTAAAATTGTTTTGTAGGTTTATGCATCCGGGGGCTCAAGTTGGATACTCGACAGCGGGTGCACAAACCACATGACCGGGGAGAAAAGGATGTTCTCCTCATATGAGAAAAACCAAGATCCCCAACGAGCTATCACATTCGGGGATGGAAATCAAGGTTTGGTCAAAGGTCTTGGTAAAATTGCTATATCCCCTGACCACTCCATTTCCAATGTTTTTCTTGTTAACTCATTAGATTACAACTTGCTTTCTGTTTCCCAATTATGTCAAATGGGCTACAACTGTCTTTTTACTGATATAGGTGTCACTGTCTTTAGAAGAAGTGATGATTCAATAGCATTTAAGGGTATGTTAGAGGGTCAGCTATACTTAGTAGATTTTGATAGAGCTGAACTCGACACATGCTTAATCGCTAAGACTAACATGAGTTGGCTCTGGCACCGCCGACTAGCCCATGTTGGGATGAAGAATCTTCACAAGCTTCTAAAGGGAGAACACATTTTAGGATTAACAAATGTTCATTTTGAGAAAGACAGGGTTTGTAGCGCATGCCAGGCGGGAAAGTAAGTTGGAGTCCATCATCCACACAAGAACATCATGACGACCGACAGGCCGCTTGAGCTACTCCACATGGATCTATTCGGCCCGATTGCTTACATAAGCATTGGCGGGAGTAAGTATTGTCTTGTAATTGTGGATGATTATTCTCGCTTCACTTGGGTATTCTTTTTACAGGAAAAATCTCAAACCCAAGAGACCTTAAAGGGATTCTTGAGACGGGCTCAAAATGAGTTCGGCTTAAGGATCAAGAAAATAAGAAGCGACAACGGAACGGAGTTCAAGAACTCTCAAATTGAAGGCTTCCTTGAGGAGGAGGGCATCAAGCATGAGTTCTCTTCTCCCTACACCCCTCAACAAAATGGTGTAGTGGAGAGGAAAAATAGAACTCTATTGGACATGGCAAGAACTATGCTTGATGAGTACAAGACACCGGACCGGTTTTGGGCCGAAGCGGTCAACACCGCCTGCTACGCCATCAACCGGTTATATCTCCACCGAATCCTCAAGAAGACATCATATGAACTCCTAACCGGTAAAAAGCCCAACATTTCATACTTTAGAGTTTTTGGTAGCAAATGCTTTATTCTTGTTAAAAGAGGTAGAAAATCTAAATTTGCTCCTAAAACTGTAGAAGGCTTTTTACTTGGTTATGACTCAAACACAAGGGCATATAGGGTCTTTAACAAGTCCACTGGACTAGTTGAAGTCTCATGTGACGTTGTGTTTGATGAAACTAACGGCTCTCAAGTAGAGCAAGTTGATCTTGATGAGATAGGTAATGAAGAGGCTCCATGCATAGCGCTAAGAAACATGTCCATTGGGGATGTGTGTCCTAAGGAATCCGAAGAGCCTCCAAGTGCACAAGATCAACCGTCCTCCACCACGCAAGCATCTCCACCAACTCAAAATGAGGATGAGGCTCAAGTTGATGAAGGGCAAAATCAAGAAGATGAGCCACCTCAAGATGATGGCAATGATCAAGGGGGAGATGCAAATGATCAAGAAAAGGAGGATGAGGAAGAACCAAGACCGACACACCCAAGAGTCCACCAAGCAATACAACGAGATCACCCCGTCGACACCATCCTCGGCGACATTCATAAGGGGGTAACCACTCGATCTCGTGTTGCACATTTTTGTGAACATTACTCTTTTGTTTCCTCTATTGAGCCACACAGGATAGAGGAAGCACTTCAAGATTCGGATTGGGTGGTGGCGATGCAAGAGGAGCTCAACAACTTCACTAGAAATGAGGTATGGCACTTAGTTCCACGTCCTAACCAAAATGTTGTAGGAACCAAATGGGTCTTCCGCAACAAGCAAGATGAGCATGGTGTGGTGACAAGGAACAAAGCACGACTTGTGGCCAAGGGATATTCCCAAGTCGAAGGTTTGGATTTCGGTGAAACCTATGCACCCGTAGCTAGGCTTGAGTCAATTCGCATATTATTGGCCTATGCTACTTACCATGGCTTTAGGCTTTATCAAATGGACGTGAAAAGTGCTTTCCTCAATGGACCAATCAAGGAAGAGGTCTATGTTGAGCAACCTCCCGGCTTTGAAGACAGTGAGTATCCTAACCATGTTTATAGGCTCTCTAAGGCGCTTTATGGGCTCAAGCAAGCCCCAAGAGCATTGTATGAATGCCTAAGAGATTTCCTTATTGCTAATGGCTTCAAAGTCGGCAAGGCCGATCCTACACTCTTTACTAAAACTCTTGAAAATGACTTGTTTGTATGCCAAATTTATGTTGATGATATTATATTTGGGTCTACTAACGAGTCTACATGTGAAGAGTTTAGTAGGATCATGACACGGAAATTCGAGATGTCGATGATGGGGGAGTTGAAGTATTTTCTAGGATTCCAAATCAAGCAACTCCAAGAGGGCACCTTCATTAGCCAAACGAAGTACACTCAAGACATTCTAACCAAGTCTGGAATGAAGGATGCCAAGCCCATCAAGACTCCCATGGGAACCAATGGGCATCTCGACCTCGACACGGGAGGTAAGTCCGTGGATCAAAAGGTATACCGGTCGATGATTGGTTCATTGCTTTATTTATGTGCATCTCGACCGGATATTATGCTTTCCGTTTGCATGTGTGCAAGATTCCAATCCGACCCTAAGGAATCCCACCTTACGGCCGTAAAACGAATCTTGAGATATTTGGCTTATACACCTAAGTTTGGGCTTTGGTACCCTCGGGGATCCACGTTTGATTTGATTGGTTATTCGGATGCCGATTGGGCGGGGTGCAAAATTAATAGGAAGAGCACATCGGGGACTTGCCAGTTCTTGGGAAGATCCTTGGTGTCTTGGGCTTCAAAGAAGCAAAATTCGGTCGCTCTTTCCACCGCCGAAGTCGAGTACATTGTCGCAGGTCATTGTTGCGCGCAATTACTTTGGATGAGGCAAACCCTGCGGGACTACGGTTACAAATTAACCAAAGTCCCTTTGCTATGTGATAATGAAAGTGCAATCAAAATGGCCGACAATCCCGTCGAGCATAGCCGCACTAAGCACATAGCCATTCGGTATCATTTTCTTAGGGATCACCAACAAAAGGGGGATATCGAGATTTCTTACATCAACACTAAAGATCAATTAGTCGATATTTTTACCAAGCCTCTTGATGAACAAACTTTTACCAAACTTAGGCATGAGCTCAATATTCTTGATTCTCGCAATTTCTTTTGCTAGATTGCACACGTAGCTCATTCATATATACCTTTGATCATATCTCTTTCATATGCTATGACTAATGTATTTTTCAAGTCCATTTCACACCAAGTCATAGATATATTGAAAGGGAATTGGAGTCTTCGGCAAAGACAAAGGCTTCCACTCCGTAACTCATCCTTCGCCATCGCTCCAAGAAAAGGACCTTGTCTTTGAGGGAGAGAGTAAAAGCCCAAAGCATAAAGACCGGACTTCGTCTTTGGTATAATCTTAACTCATTTACTTATGACCAAAGGGGAAGATAGGACTTCGTAGGGCTCTAATGATTCCGTTTTTGGCGATTCATGCCAAAGGGGGAGAAAGTATGAGCCCAAAGCAAAAGGACCGCACCACCGCACCACCTTCAAAACTTAGTGTTTTCCAAGAAGTATTTATCAATTGGTATACTAATTGTGTTCAAAAGGAGGAGAAAATTAGTTTTTCAAAAATAAATATCAAAACCCTCTTGAACACTAAGAGGTGGATTTCCTTTAGGGGGAGTTTTGTTAAGTCAAAGGAAGAGCATTTGAAACAGGGGGAGAGAATTTCAAATCTTAAAAATGCTCTGCAAACTCTTATTCATTTACCTTTGACTATTTGCAAAAGATCTTTGAAATGGATTTACAAAAGGAATTTGCAAAACAAAACATGTGGTGCAAACGTGGTCCAAAATGTTATATAAGAAAGAAACATTCCATGCATATCTTGTAAGTAGTTATATTGGCTCAATTCCAAGCAACCTTTACACTTACATTATGCAAACTAGTCCGATTATGCACTTCTATATTTGCTTTGGTTTGTGTTGGCATCAATCACCAAAAAGGGGGAGATTGAAAGGGAATTAGGCTTACACCTAGTTCCTAAATAATTTTGGTGGTTGAATTGCCCAACACAAAATCTTTGGACTAACTAGTTTGCTCAAGTGTATAGATTATACAGGTGTAAAAGGTTCACACTCAGCCAATAAAAAGACCAAGTTTTGGATTCAACAAAGGAGCAAAGGGGCAACCGAAGGCACCCCTGGTCTGGCGCACCGGACTGTCCGGTGCGCCACCGGACATGTCCGGTGCACCAGGGGGACTCAGACTCAAACTCGCCACCTTCGGGAATTTCCAGGGGCGACTCGGCTATAATTCACCGGACTGTCCGGTGTACACCGGACAGTGTCCGGTGCGCCAAGGGAGGTCGGCCTCAGGAACTCGCCAGCTTCGGGAAACGCCAACGGCTAGTCCGCTATAATTCACCGGACTGTCCGGTGTGCACCGGACTGTCCGGTGCGACTCCGGAGCAACGGCTATCTCCGCTCCAACGGCTCTCTGCCGCGCATTTAATGCGCGCTCTGCGTGCGCAGAGGGCAGGCTCGCCCATGCTGGCACACCGGACAGCAAACAGTACCTGTCCGGTGTGCACCGGACACCCAGGCGGGCCCACAAGTCAGAAGCTCCAACGGTCAGAATCCAACGGCAGTGATGACGTGGCAGGGGGCACCGGACTGTCCGGTGTGCACCGGACTGTCCGGTGCGCCATCGAGCAGACAGCCTCCCAACGGCCACTTTTGGTGGTTGGGGCTATAAATACCCCAACCACCCCACCATTCATTGCATCCAAGTTTTCCACTTCCCAACTACTACAAGAGCTCTAGCATTCAATTCTAGACACACAAAAGAGATCAAATCCTCTCCAATTCCACACAAAGCCGTAGTGACTAGTGAGAGTGATTTGCCGTGTTCATTTGAGCTCTTGCGCTTGGATTGCTTTCTCTCTTTGATTATTTCTTGTGTTCAATACTCACTTGTAACCAAGGCAAGAGACACCAATTGTGTGGTGGTCCTTGCGGGGAGGTTTTGCTCCCGGTTGATTTGAGAAGAGAAAGCTCACTCGGTCCGAGGGACCGTTTGAGAGAGGGAAGGGTTGAAAGAGACCCGGCCTTTGTGGCCTCCTCAACGGGGAGTAGGTTTGAAAGAACCGAACCTCGGTAAAACAAATCCGCGTGTCACACACTTCATTATTCGCTTGCGATTTGTTTTTACGCCCTCTCTCGCGGACTCGTTTATATTTCTAACGCTAACCCGGCTTGTAGTTGTGTTTATATTTGTAAATTTCAGTTTCGCCCTATTCACCCCCCCTCTAGGCAACTATCACAAACCTCCACACTTCGATGGGGAAGACTACGGATTTTGGAGTCACAAAATGCGTAGTCACTTATTCTCTCTCCATCCAAGCATATGGGAGATTGTAGAGAATGGAATGAAATTTGATAGCTCGGATAGCCCTATGCTTATTAATGAACAAATTCATAAAAATGCACAAGCTACTACTGTGTTGCTAGCCTCTTTGTGCAGGGACGAGTACAATAAGGTGAGCGGCTTGGACAATGCCAAGCAGATATGGGACACCCTCAAGATTTCTCACGAGGGGAACGACATCACCATGCTCACTAAAATGGAGTTGGTGGAGGGCGAGCTTGGAAGGTTTGCAATGATAAGGGGCGAGGAGCCAACCCAAACATACAACCGGCTCAAGACCCTTATCAACAAAATAAGGAGCTACGGAAGCACACGATGGACGGATCACGACGTCGTCCGCCTAATGCTAAGGTCATTTACCATTCTTGATCCTCATCTCGTGAACAATGTTCGTGAGAATCCCAGGTACACGAAGATGACGCCCGAGGAGGTACTCGGAAAATTCGTAAGCGGGCGGATGATGATCAAGGAGGCAAGATACGTGGACGACGCCTTGAATGGACCAATCAACGAGCATCAACCCCTTGCTCTCAAGGCAACAAGAAGCAAGGAGGCGCTACCTAGCAAGGTGGCACAAATTGAGGCGGCTGGACTTAATGATGAAGAGATGGCTCTCATCATCAAACGCTTCAAGACGGTGCTAAAAGGTCACAAGGGGCAGCCAAGCAAGACCAAGACAAAGGGGAAGCGCTCATGCTTCAAGTGCGGTAAGATTGGTCATTTTATCGCTAACTGCCCCGATAACGATAGTGACCAGGAACAGGGGAACAAGAGGGAAAAGAAGAAGAATTACAAGAAGGCCAAGGGCGAGGCACACATCGGAAAGGAGTGGGATTCGGATTGCTCCTCCGACTCCGACAATGAAGGACTCGCCGCCACCGCCTTCAACAAGTCATCCCTCTTCCCCAACGAGCGTCACACATGCCTTATGGCAAGGGAGAAGAAGGTGAGTACTCGAGACTCCACTTATGCTTCTTCTAGTGATAATGAGTCTAGTGATGATGGTGACATAGACTATTCATGCTTATTCAAGGGCTTAGATAGATCTAAGATAGACAAAATCAATGAATTGATTGATGCCTTGAATGATAAGAATGTGCTTTTAGAAAAGCAAGAGGATTTGTTGTATGAAGAACATGACAAGTTTGTAGAAGCACAAAAATCACTTGCATTAGAGATTAAGAGAAATGAAATGCTTTCTTATGAGTTGTCTACATGTCATGATTCAATTGCTAGTTTAAAGAGCATAAATGATGATTTAAATGCTAAACTAGAAAAATCTAGTAAATCAACATCTTGTGTAGAACATGTTAAGATTTGCACTAGGTGTAAAGATTTCGATGTTGATGCTTGTAGCGATCATTTAGTTTCAATTTCCAAATTAACTGAGGAATTGGCTAGTCTTAACGCCCAACTTAAGACTAGCAAGAATGAATTTGATAAACTAAAATTTGCAAGGGATGCCTACACGATCGGTAGACACCCCTCAATTAAGGATGGACTTGGTTTCAAAAGGGAAGCCAAGAACTTAACAAGCCATAAGGCTCCCATTCTCGCTAAGGAGAAAGGGAAGGCCCCTATGGCTACTAGTGCTAAAAAGAACCATGCCTTTTTGTATCATGATAGGAAAAATTCTAGAAATGCTTTTAGAAGTTATGATGCTTTTGATTCACATGCTTATGATTCTTATGCCATGACTGCTTCTAGTTCTTCCTATATGCATGGTAGAAGTATGACTAGGAGAAATGCTATTCATCACGTGCCTAGAAAGAATACTATTCATGCTCCTAGGAAAGTAGTAAATGAACCTTCTACAATTTATTGTGCCTTAAATGCTTCCTTTGCTATTTGTAGAAAGGATAGGAAGATAGTTGCTAGGAAGTTAGGGGCAAAATGCAAGGGAGACAAAACTTGCATTTGGGTCCCTAAGGATATTTGCACTAACCTTGTAGGACCCAACAAGAGTTGGGTACCTAAGTCCCAAGCCTAAATTTGCCTTGCAGGTTTATGCATCCGGGGGTTCAAGCTGGATTATCGACAGCGGATGCACAAACCATATGACGGGGGAGAAGAAGATGTTCACCTCCTACGTCAAGAATAAGGATTCCCAAGATTCAATTATATTCGGTGATGGGAATCAAGGCAAGGTAAAAGGGTTAGGTAAAATTGCAATTTCTAATGAGCATTCTATCTCCAATGTATTTTTAGTAGAGAGTATTGGATATAATTTGCTATCTGTTAGTCAATTATGTCATATGGGATATAACTGTCTATTTACAAATGTAGATGTGTCGGTCTTTAGAAGAAGTGATGGTTCACTAGCTTTTAAGGGTGTATTAGACGACAAACTTTATTTAGTTGATTTTGCAAAAGAAGAGGCCGGTCTAGATGCATGCTTAATAGCTAAGACTAGCATGGGCTGGCTGTGGCATCGCCGCTTAGCACATGTGGGGATGAAGAACCTTCACAAGCTTCTAAAGGGAGAACACGTGATAGGTTTGACTAATGTGCAATTCGAAAAGGATAGACCTTGTGCAGCTTGTCAAGCAGGTAAACAAGTGGGAGGAGCACATCACAGCAAGAATGTGATGACCACTTCAAGACCCCTGGAGCTGCTGCATATGGACCTCTTCGGACCCGTCGCCTATCTGAGCATAGGAGGGAGTAAGTATGGTCTAGTTATTGTTGATGACTTTTCCCGCTTCACTTGGGTGTTCTTTTTGCAGGATAAGTCTGAAACCCAAGGGACCCTCAAGCGCTTCCTCAGGAGAGCTCAAAATGAGTTTGAGCTCAAGGTGAAAAAGATAAGGAGCGACAACGGGTCCGAGTTCAAGAACCTTCAAGTAGAGGAGTTCCTTGAGGAGGAAGGGATCAAGCATGAGTTCTCTGCTCCCTACACACCACAGCAAAATGGTGTGGTAGAGAGGAAGAACAGGACTAGAGATGGCAGTGGGTACAAACCCGCTGGGTTTTGCCATCCCAAACCCGTACCCGTGAAAAATATCTATGCCCATTAAAAAACCCGTACCCATGACGGGTTTGAGATTTTGCCCAAACCCGTACCCATCGGGTTAGCGGGTACCCATGGGTTACCCGCGGGTTTCATCTCCAATATACTTGTTCTTCTCATAATCAATAAGTATCGTAATGATTAATGAGATCATGATCCAAATTTTATGTAATGAACAACGAGTTCATGATTTGGTATAAAAATTATTAGTAGAGAGAATGAAATACAAATAATAAGTTGTATAATTAAGTGACCTTGCACTAAGTTATCCATCCATCACATATATAACACTAGTAAAAACTATAATAACAAGCAAGCAACATTCTCACCGACTACTGATACATTCACCAGTTGATAAAATTAGGAAGTAAATAAAGAATAACAAGTGTGTTGTTCATTTATAAAATAAAATGACAATATGCACTAGGTTTGGTCGGGTTTAAAAAACCCACGGGTTCACGGGTTTGGGTACTATAGGAACAAACCCGTACCCATAAACCCGTCGGGTATAGATTTATGCCCATTAACAAACCCGTGGGTATGAAAATTGACCCAAACCCATACCCTAATGGGGTAAAAACCCATCGGGTTTCGGGTTTCGGGTACCCATTGCCATCTCTAAACAGGACGCTAATCGACATGGCGAGGACTATGCTTGGAGAGTTCAAGACCCCCGAGCGTTTTTGGTCGGAAGCCGTGAACACGGCTTGCCACGCCATCAACAGGGTCTACCTTCACCGCCTCCTCAAGAAGACGTCGTATGAGCTTCTAACCGGTAACAAACCCAATGTATCTTACTTTCGTGTATTTGGGAGCAAGTGCTACATTCTAGTGAAGAAGGGTAGAAATTCTAAGTTTGCTCCCAAAGCTGTAGAAGGGTTTTTATTAGGTTATGACTCAAATACAAAGGCGTATAGAGTCTTCAACAAATCATCGGGTTTGGTTGAAGTCTCTAGCGACGTTGTATTTGATGAGACTAATGGCTCTCCAAGAGAGCAAGTTATTGATTGTGATGATGTAGATGAAGAAGATGTTCCAACGGCCGCTATACGATCCATGGCAATTGGAGAAGTGCGGCCACAGGAACACGATGAACGAGATCAAACATCTTCCTCAACTATGGTACTACCCCCAACTCAAGACGATGAACAGGTTCATCAACAGGAGGCGTGTGATAAAGGGGTTGCACAAGATGATCGTGTGATGGAGGAAGATGCGCAACCAGCACCTCCAACCCAAGTTCGAGCGATGATTCAAAGGGATCATCCCGTCGACCAAATTCTGGGTGACATTAGCAAGGGAGTAACTACTCGATCTCGATTAGTTAATTTTTGTGAGCATTACTCTTTTGTCTCTTCTATTGAGCCTTTCAGGGTAGAGGAGGCCTTGCTAGATCCGGACTGGGTGTTGGCCATGCAGGAGGAGCTCAACAACTTCAAGAGAAATGAAGTTTGGACGCTGGTGCCTCGTCCGAAGCAAAATGTTGTGGGAACCAAGTGGGTGTTCCGCAACAAACAGGACGAACACGGGGTGGTGACGAGAAACAAGGCTCGACTTGTGGCAAAAGGTTATGCCCAAGTCGCAGGTTTGGATTTCGAGGAGACTTTTGCTCCTGTGGCTAGGCTAGAGTCTATTCGTATCCTGCTAGCATATGCCGCTCACCATTCTTTCAGGCTGTTCCAAATGGATGTGAAGAGCGCTTTCCTCAACGGGCCGATCAAGGAGGAGGTGTACGTGGAGCAACCCCCTGGCTTCGAGGATGAACGGTACCCCAACCACGTGTGTAAGCTCTCTAAGGCGCTCTATGGACTTAAGCAAGCCCCGAGAGCATGGTATGAATGCCTTAGAGACTTTCTAATTGCTAATGCTTTCAAGGTTGGGAAAGCCGATCCAACTCTTTTTACTAAGACATGTGATGGTGATTTGTTTGTGTGCCAAATTTATGTCGATGACATAATATTTGGTTCTACTAACCAAAAGTCTTGTGAAGAGTTTAGCAGGGTGATGACGCAGAAATTCGAGATGTCGATGATGGGCGAGTTGAACTACTTCCTTGGGTTCCAAGTGAAGCAACTCAAGGACGGCAACTTCATCTCCCAAACGAAGTACACACAAGATCTGCTAAAGCGGTTTGGGATGAAGGACGCCAAGCCCGCAAAGACTCCGATGGGGACCGACGGACACACCGACCTCAACAAAGGAGGTAAGTCCGTTGATCAAAAAGCATACCGGTCAATGATAGGTTCTTTGCTTTACTTATGTGCTAGTAGACCGGATATTATGCTTAGCGTATGCATGTGTGCTAGATTTCAATCCGATCCTAAGGAGTGTCACTTAGTGGCGGTAAAGCGAATTCTTAGATATTTGGTTGCTACGCCTTGCCTCGGGCTCTGGTATCCAAAGGGGTCTACCTTTGACTTAGTTGGATACTCAGACTCCGACTATGCTGGATGTAAGGTCGATAGGAAGAGTACATCAGGGACGTGCCAATTCTTAGGAAGGTCCCTGGTGTCATGGAACTCTAAGAAACAAACCTCCGTTGCCCTATCCACCGCTGAGGCCGAGTACGTTGCCGCAGGTCAGTGTTGCGCGTAACTACTTTGGATGAGGCAAACCCTCCGGGACTTTGGCTACAATCTGAGCAAAGTCCCACTCCTATGTGACAATGAGAGTGCTATCCGCATGGCGGAAAATCCTGTTGAGCACAGCCGCACAAAGCACATAGACATCCGGCATCACTTTTTGAGAGACCACCAGCAAAAGGGAGATATCGAAGTGTTTCATGTTAGCACCGAGAACCAGCTAGCCGATATCTTCACTAAGCCTCTAGATGAGAAGACCTTTTGCAGGTTGCGTAGTGAGCTAAATGTCTTAGATTCGCGGAACTTGGATTGAATTATAGCATACATGTGTTTATGCCCTTGATCAGGTTCATTCTGCATTTTGTTGCTTATTGTGGTGCTCAAGTTGTACAAACACTCCCGGGACCTCACAAGTCCGTTGCAAAGTGCTGCACATGTTTAGGGGGAGATGTGTTACAACTTGACCCTTTCGAGACTAACCATGTGCTTGAGTTTGATGATTTAGTCTCGAAGGAGAATTGAAAGGGAAAAGGTGGACTTGGATCATGAAAGACTTCCACTGCACTCCGATGAGAGGGTAACTTATTCCAAGTTCATCTTTAGACTCTTATTGCCTTTGTATTCTTACTGAAGATTTTGGTGAGGCAATGGGGTTAAAGGGCCAAGATTGATCCCGTTTTGGTGCTTGATGCCAAAGGGGGAGAAAATAAAGGCCAAAGTGATAAATGGATCAGCTACCACTTGAGAGATTTTGAAAATAGTAGAATAGAGTTTTTGTTTTGTTAAACTCTTTTATTGTCTCTCTTGTCAAAAGTTGGCTTCGTGTGAGGAGAAATGTTGATTATGGGAAATAGGGGGAGTTTTTGAAATCTTTGATCAATCTCTTTTGGAATGACTCTCTTTATGCCTCAATATGTGTGTTTGACATAGAGATAGAGATTTGAGTCTGATTTGCAAAAACAAACCAAGTGGTGGCAAAGGATGATCCATATATGCCAAAATTGAATCAAAATCAATTTGAGGTTTATTTGAAGTGATTTTGCACTTGTTCTAGTTGCTTTATGTTGTGTTGGCATAAATCACCAAAAATGGGAGATTGAAAGGGAAATGTGCCCTTGGGCCATTTCTAAGTATTTTGGTGATTGAGTGTCAACACAAGTGCTTAAATGTGAATCAATGCCCATGAATGAACAAAGTGAAAATCTAGAGCAAAGGTATGTTTCTAAGTCTTAGTACATTGGTTTTGTGTACTAATATATTTGTCTAAGTGTTAGAAACAGAAAGAAGAAGAGAAGAGAAGACTTGGCTGTGTACAGCCAAGAGGTTGTTTCGGTCTGGGGCACCGGACTGTCCGGTGGTGCACCGGACAGTGTCCGGTGCGCCAGGCTGCCCCGGCCGAAGGGGCCGCTCTCGGGAATTCGCCGACGGCGTACGGCTAAAATTCACCGGACTGTCCGGTGTACACCGGACTGTCCGGTGAGCCAACGGTCGGCCGGGCCAACGGTCGACCGCGCGATCTGCGCGGGACACGTGGCCGAGCCAACGGTCGGGAAGGGGCACCGGACTGTCCGGTGTGCACCGGACATGTCCGGTGCGCCAACGGCTCCCGCATCTGCAACGGTCGACTGCGCTGTTTAAGGAAGGAAATCGGGCACCGGACAGTGTCCGGTGTGCACCGGACTGTCCGGTGCACCCGACGACAGAAGGCAAGTTTGGCCTTCTGGAATTGCTCTCAACGGCTCCTAGCTGCCTTGGGGCTATAAAAGGGACCCCTAGGCGCATGGAGGAGAACACCAAGCAACCTTTGAGCATTCTTGATCATCCACACTCAGTCTTTGCGCATCCGTTTGTTATTCTAAGTGATTCGAGCTCCGTTCTTGTGAGAACTGTGAGATAGTCTTTGAGCTCGATTCTTGGTCGTGTGTGTGCGCATTTTGCTGTGGATTTGTGTGTGTTGCTTCCCTCCCTTACTCCGTATTTCCTTGTGAATCTCAAGTGTAAGGGCGAGAGACTCCAAGTTGTGGAGATTCCTTGCAAACGGGAAATTGAAAGGAAAAGCATAACACTGTGGTATTCAAGTTGATCATTGGATCACTTGAGAGGAGTTGAGTGCAACTCTCGTCCGTTGGGACGCCACAACGTGAAGTAGGCAAGTTTTGTACTTGGCCGAACCACGGGATAAATCACTGTGTCTTCTCTGTGTTGAACTTCTTGTGGTTATCATATTGTGCAAGGTCTTCTCTTTAGCCACTTGGCATTAACTGTGCTAACGCTTAATCAAAGTTTCGTGGCTTAAGTTTTGAAGTATACAGGATCACCTATTCACCCCCCTCTAGGTGCTCTCAGTAGTACATCAGGTTTTTGTTTGAAGACATATTCATGCCAAAAATATTAAAATAATATCTAAATCTATATCAAATTAATAGACTTTATCATTTTTTATGCGAAGGCCTAAGTTTATCTCAATGTACGGGTTTAAGGTTATCTTCTTATAGACTATTTATTAGTCTTGGTAATTTATCTACAATTTTCAGTCAACATTAAAATAATTTATGAATTTAATTGTAATTTGATGATTTCCTGCAAAAAAAGGTTAATAATACATTGGTAGACTTAAAAAATCATGAAATTTTATGGAGGCGCAACATATATAACCATAAAAATATTTTGATCATAAAATCTACATGATGACAATTTTTCTTCCATTTCAGTTTCACTTTTTGTGTGAACTACATGTGAAACCACTTTAAGTATCCAAGTTTCAACATAATCAATATTTTACTTTATCATTTTTCATGTGAGTACTTGAGGTTATATTCGTTTATAATATTTGTTAGTTCTGTAACTTATTTGCAATTTTTGAGAAAAATAGAATATTTTATGAAATTAATTGTATTTTGATGATTTTCTATAGAAAAAATAATACACAAATAGCCTTAGAAATCTATGAATTTTTACGGAGGCACAACATATATCCACATATAGTTTTCAAAAACGTTTAGACCATAAATTCCACAAAGTTACCAGTGTTTATTATATTTTAGTTCCACTTATTGCGTGAGTTACACGTGAAATCATTCTATGTATCGAAGTTTCAACATAATCAATACTTTACTTGTCATTTTCATGTGGAGACTTGAGGTTATCTTCGTATAGAAAGTTTTTTAAGTTTTGGTAACTTATTTGCAATTTTCGATGGAAATTAGGATATTTAACGAATTTGATTATATTTTAATGATTTTCTATAGAAAATAATAACAATGCACAAATATCCTCAAAAAATCATGAAATTATACGGAGGCACGATATATGGCCACATATAATTGTGAAAAATAATGGGACCATAAAATTCATAATATGTCAGTGTTTCTTCTATTTCACTTCCACTTATTGCGTGGGTTATACGTGAAATCACTCTAAATATCCAGGTTTCAGCATAATCAATACTCCGCTTTCTTATTTTTATGTGGAGACTTGAGGTTATCTTCTTATGAAATGTTTATTAGTCTTGATAATTTATTTGCAATTTCTTGATCAAACAAAAATATTTTATGATAAGTAGTTCATGCATTTTCCAACAAGTATCTGATATCCGACCAAACAATACACGTATCCGCTACTTATCTGTCCGAATAAATATCCGGTCCATATATCCGTATTCGTCATGTTTTCAACTATCCGAATCCGACCCGAATTCGATTGAAATACATTAGGGTAGGATACAAGATGAGCTACTATCCATCTATATCTGTCATGTTTTTACCTCTAAAGTTGTGATGGTCATCAAGTACTGAAACTATTTAGAGGAAATGGTTCACTTCCTTCTATGGGTCACTTTGACTCAAAGTGTCCCAACAATTTTGAGAAAAAAGGCTTGAGCAAACATGAATAGGAAAGATATTGTGAAGCCAGAAACGAGCAAAAAATATAATGCTCGAGCAAGATAACTTTCAACACATGTCGGAAAAAGGGAACATATGGTCAATTCATGTCGTTTATGTAACATTTATAATATTATTTCAGATGTTAATAATATTGTGTTTGTAAAGGATGGCAATGGTGCCTTATTGATTTCTGTTACAAGACACCCCTCTATTAATATCAAGACAATGCTTATGTATTATGCACCTAATTTGAGAGGATCCAAACTAGTTTGGGTACCATCAAAAAGTGAATGATTGTTAGGTACCTTCTGTATTGGAGGTTTGATTCAATACTACCAATGTTAAATTTATACGTTGGAATGTTGGATCATGACATTCTCAGAGTCGAGTCCAGTCAAGAACAGATAAAGTCCAAATATAAAACATACAAATACAAAAAACAAGATTGTAGTTGACTATAACAATCAAGGAACAAATCAGATTAGGATCAGACTTTATTTATATTTATTTTTAAACTGACATTAATTTTGGGTATTAACAGACTGTGAATAAAATTTTGATTGCAATCTATTACCACCACTAGATGGGAGCTCTTCGGTGTACCGTTGGAGATGTCTTTAGTGCTTGTATACTCTAATTTTTGCAAGTATAGATACTTCTCGCACATTTTAGTTCACATATACCCTTGTATCAAATTTCTAATAAAGTACTTTGTCTATGTATATTTGTTTTTTCGTTACAAATACTCTGCAAAGGAGGTAAGAAGATAGTGAATCCAGACAGTACATTCGATTCAAAAAGAGGGGTGTTCAGAAACCACGAAAAACCAGTGCGTTTGGATGTTGGAATTTAGACTCGGAATTCAGAATTGGAATTGATAAACCCGAATTCTGGTGTTTGGATGGTCACAGTATTTGGAATTGGAAATCCACCAAATTCCAGCCGGTATTCAACTCTACACACGCCTCCACTCTCCAATTCCGACCCTCCACCCTCTGATTTGCTCGGAATTGAACTGGATTTAGTATTGGATCCGATTTCCAAAGCCAGACTAATTTGGTATTGGATCCAATTCAATTCCACTATCTCCAATTCCAACATCCAAACGGAGCATACCCTAAATTCGAACGGTTGCATTGCATCCCAAAACCCCAGCAGTCAGACGCCAAAACCCGCGGCCGCGGAGGCGGAGGGCAGACAGGAGAGAGCGAGAAAGTGATAAGGTTCGTGGGTGCGTCGCCACTCGCCACCCTCACGTCTCCCGAGTGGACTCCCGCCTCCTTCCTTCCGTCCCTTCCCGGCTCACCGCCCTTCGCCTCACCCCGCGCCTCCTCCCTGTCCCCCCTCCAGAACTGTCCCCCACCGCCTCGAGATGCTCGCGGCCCCCGCCGCGCTCCACCTCCTCCTCCCGGCGCCGCCGCTGCCGCCCCCGCACTACCACCACCACCACGTCGCCTTCCCCGCGCCGCCGCTCCACGCCTCGCTCCCGTGCTCACGCCGCCCGCGGAGGAGGCCGCCCAGGCATGGGGTCGCCAGGGCCTCCGCCGCAATGGCGGAGGAGGCCAGCAGCTCCGGACCGACCAAGTTCTCCGTGAGGATCCCCGTCGGCGACCGCGAGGTGGGCCGCCGAGCTATATCACTCCTCAGGCCTCAGTTGTGCAGCGCGGCGCGGCGCTCTGTTCAGGCGGCACGAATTTTGCTTGCCGCTCCGTAGCGTGTTCCTGGCTTCCTGCACAATGCATTGCGGCGCACGCTTCGTGCTTGTGTGTGTTTTCCTAGTTGCTGGATTCTCACGTGCAATTCTGAGCGTGGCGCTTGGCTGTTTTGATCATGACATTTGCCTAAGCACGTTGAAGCTGTTATACTCTTCATCTGTTGGGTTTCGGTTGAGATTGATGACACAGTGTGCATTCACGAAATGAAATGCATCCATAAAATGGACTAATGGAGCGTTTTCACATTTTAGATATTGGTGGAAACGGGCCACATTGGGAGGCAAGCGAGCGCTTCTGTAATGGTCACTGATGGCGAAACGGTAAGTCGTCAGAATCTGCAATACCTGTTGACTGTTGTTAGGAAACTGTACATGCACGAGTGATGGTCCATTCAATCTGTCAGTAGGGGTTACAAAACTCTCAGACATTAACCTTGGAGCACATCATTTGCATATTTGAGTTGTTATTTGTTTTGTTTTGGGGGAACACTTACAGTTGCTACTTAGAAATTAAATTAGGGCTTGCAGAATTGCAGTTATACTGTATGTGCATTTCATCCTGTCAAAACATCAAAACCTCTATGCTTGTCATTTTCGCACAATTTAGGCTGCATTGATTTGCTACTGTTCTGATTTATATGCTCTACATGTGCATGGCAACCAAATTTGATCTAACTTGACCATGATTGTTCTTCCCATATCTCGAGTGGCCTTCTAGAGGACATCGTATTGCCTGTTGCAAGCACAATATAGTGTTTTTTTATCAAGGCTGCACAAAATTTTGGCCTTTTACCAAATTCAACTCAACACTGCTGTTTGGGTTTTGTTTCTCTCATCACTATAGTCCAGTTTAATTGATGAGGATAGAAGCATCCTGAATGCAATTAATTTCGTTTTTATTTCAATTTCACGACCTTATTATGTCTAACTGTAACTTCAAACTGTGCTGGCAGATTCTCTACTGTTCTGTCTGTCTGTCGGATACTCCAAACGACCCTTCTGACTTTTTCCCTTTATCGGTTCACTATCAAGAGCGCCTTTCAGCTGCTGGAAGAACTAGGTACAGAAACTTCAAACTATTCTGACCACCTTTGTCATTGTCCATGACAACATTCCCAGTTTGATTGTGTAATATATGAAACCTTATTCTATATTTTTATTGATTCTAGTGGCGGTTTCTTCAAACGAGAAGGCAAGACAAAAGACCATGAGGTTCACTACAGGAACTTCTACTTTTTTCAACTTTTATATTTATTGGGTGCTTAGATTTTCTTTCTTACGTCCTTCGCAGGTTTTGGTTTGCAGATTGATAGACAGGCCCCTACGACCTACTATGCCTAAGGGTTTCTACTTTGAAACTCAGATTCTATCCTGGGTAATCTTTAGAAGTTAAATTGCATTCATGTTGCCTTTGGGAGTTTGGTTGTATGTTCTAACTTTTTCTTGCAACGTGTGTTAAAGACTTAAAAGTTATATGAGTAGCTCATCATTGTTTGCATATTTCTTTGTAATCCATCCTAGTATTCTCTAAATAGCAGAAACTTACTTTAGTAACCTCATAATATTACAAGGGTGAAATTGACATTGTGAAACTTTTCTCATTAGTGGGCAATTTATGTATAACATCATGTAACTTGGATTCTGGATTACTTGGCAATCTCATGGACAGTTCAACCTCTAAAGCTGAGATACATGTTATCTGAAATTTGTTAGAAAAAACAGAAAAATCAACCATAACATAAACTCAAAACTGCAAGGCTAGTGTTCTTGTTTTGAAACTGACATGATGTATATTGTCTAGTTCTTACTAGCAATCTTCATATGTGGCTGCAAGATGCCCTATGCAGAGCCTTTTCGTAAGCAAAATTGTTTCGTTCCCTTATCAAGAGATATATGTTCTGCACCTGTTAATAATTCACTTTGGCAACACACAAAAGAAACATGAATGCTCACCTAGCAAAAAAATGCCATGGTTGGCCACTTTTTCTCTTGACATCTTTGTGGCTGATGGGCCAGATTTGAAGACCATATTTTGTTATACTACCTTTTTCTTTGGTTTTTATTTCTTGATGACCTCCATCAATTACTACATATGATGAGATAACCTTTACTATTATAGGTCTTCAGTTATGATGGCATTCACTCCCCAGACTGCTTGGCTATCACAGCTGCTGGTATAGCCGTGTAGGTTTAATAAAAATTACTTCAAAACGATGTTTTTTTGCGAGATTACATTCTTTATCTCAAAGATACTCTTATTTATCTATTTTTTTACTGCAGGGCCCTCTCTGAAATTCCAAATAAACAAACAATTGCTGGAGTAAGAATTGGCCTAATTAACAACCAGTTTATTGTTAACCCAACTACTGAACAGATGGAGAATTCAGAGTTAGATTTGATGATGGCTGGGACTGATAGTGCCATTTTGATGATTGAGGTTAGTGCTGAATTTTGCTTGCATACATGCTTGAATGCTTCACTATATTCCCACATTTTTCCCAGTTGTTAAAACAAATATGTGCATATAATTATTGCATTTGGCAACACATACTTATGTCCTCAATTTTTAGTGGTATGTTTTAAGTTTTCTGTACATTGTTATTCTGCCTTTTATTTTATTGTAAAACGGTTATGCTTTAGGCTCATGTGCTAAACTAAGTTACAGTCCTTAAATTAGCCCACTTATTTTGATTACTTTCATAGGACTCATAAATCTCATAGTTGAGGTTAGCTTTTGATTTCTGACTAGTCTTTGGTAGGGCTACTGTGATTTTCTGACTGAGGAGAAGCTGCTTGAAGCTGTCGAAGCTGGGCAGGTGAGCTTATAAGATTATCAATAAGATACACTTTTAGATAGAATATATTGCTCCATAATGTCAATATGAATGAAGTGCTTAAATATGGCAAGATGATAATTGATAGCACTATTGCTGTTGTCAACAATCAAGTACTCAACTCTTTGTGTAAATAATAGATTTATTTGTTTCCCCCCCTTTTGTTTATAACTGCTTTCTAGTTTCTCTTATGATGGAGCTTTGAGTTCTTTATAATTTGTAACTTCCTGAGCTGTCATATTACCTATCTTACTACTCACTACTCGGTCCAAGCAAGCCAAAAATGTATATGTTTTCATATTCGTTTCGGAAACCTGCAAGATCCAGAGCTTCTGTCATCTATAGACTTCCCTTTAGAAGACATGTTGTCTGTTTCCATTCTTACATAAATGCTAGCTCTGTACACCTGAACTTCTTAAACAAAACTTCTGTCCGGATCTATCCCTTTTTTGTGATTCTAACATAATGTAGAAATCAGGTGGCAATTAGAGAAATCTGCAAAGCAATTGATGTTCTTGTTCAGAGCTGTGGGAAGAAGAAAATGGTCGATGCTATCAGCCTACCGCCGCCTGAACTCTACAGGCATGTTGAAGTATGACCGCACACTCCCTATTTTACCAAAATACAAGCTTTTAACTTTTTATAGTTGCAACTACACAAGTATCTAATGTGCTTGTTTGAAGGCTAAACAATACCTGAACTGGCTGACTAGAATGATGTTTCCTGTTTTTTCTGTTTTCCTTAGTTCTTATATGTTTAATTGTTTATTATTGTTTTGATTTGCTTAATATGCTTGTTCAGTAGCCACTTGGAGTAGTTACACAGTCTTGCCAACTGTATAAAAGTTTTATGGAATCCTGCTGCTGCTGTTCATTTCCTTATTTTATTATCGATTGTAACTTTGTCACTTCTGTAACTTTTAAATTGAAAATATATGCTGGTAGTTATATGTCATGTACGGCCGCACTTACAGGCGCCGTCGTGACGCCAGGAGGGCTGCAGATCGCGCAGCCAAGGCAGGCGCCACAATCAGTGGCTAAGTTTAAAAAGATAAGGATTAGTTTCCCTCTTGCATGGCTTAATAATAGGAGGGATTGGTTAAGATTAGTTTCCTTTTCATATGCCTTAATAATAGGAGAGATTGGTTAAGATTAGTTTCCTTTTCATATGCCTTAATCATAGGAAAGGTTGGTTGAACCAGAGGCTATATATATGCCGTGTAATAGGCTGGGAAATAATCAAGCAAGATCAATTATCCAAAACTGCTCTTCTCCCTTGCCTCTCTCAAGCCACCGGTGAGGAATCCCTCACGGTGAAGGTCTGGAGCGTGACTACAAACTGCGTAGCCGCGGTCCAGCGACGTTGGGCGTCGAGGCGCTTGACAACCTGGTATCGGAGCCACGTCGATCCTCACCCACCCGCTCTTGCCCTCCACCATCCCCTTCCACGCCCACCGCCTCCACCGACCACTCCATCACCATGGCTGAGCCCACCATCAAGGACCTCATGGAGCTGATGCAGTCTTTCCAAACCGAGTTGGTTGCCGTGAAAGCCACCATGAAGGACAAGTCGTCCTCGTCGTCCACCGACGGCGGCGGCGAGCGCGAGGATCCCCCTCGTGTGGATCGGCCCCCCAGGTTCCAGAAGCTCGATTTTCCCCGGTTCGATGGCACCACCGACCCGATGCTCTTCATCAACAAATGCGAATCCTATTTTCGCCAACAGCGCACCATGGCGGAGGAACGCGTGTGGATGGCCTCTTATAATCTGGAGGACGTCGCACAGTTGTGGTTCATCCAGCTGCAGGACGACGAGGGCACACCGTCCTGGGGGCGGTTCAAGGACCTCCTCAATCTTCGCTTCGGGCCACCACTCCGCTCAGCGCCCCTGTTCGAGTTGGCGGAGTGTCGCCGCACCGGGACCGTGGAGGAATACTCCAACCGGTTCCAGGCCCTGCTGCCGCGCGCGGGTCGCCTCACGGAGGGCCAGCGTGTCCAACTCTACACAGGCGGTCTCCTTCCCCCATTGAGCCACGTCGTTCGCATCCACAACCCGGAGACACTTGATGGGGCCATGAGTCTCGCCCGTCAGGCCGAGCAGCTGGAGTTGGCACGGGCACCGCCACCGGCCGCCAGGGGAGCCCCTCGCGCCCTTCCCCCAGCGCCGGCGCCCAAGCAGCCGCTGCTCGCCCTCCCTGCACCACCCGCGGGCGCGCCCCAGCCGCGACCAGAGGGTCCGCCCTTGAAGCGGCTGTCACCGGAGGAACAGGCGGAACAGCGCCGCCTCGGCCTCTGCTTCAACTGCAATGAGCCGTACAACCGCGGCCAGAACCGTGTCTGCCGCCGCATCTTCTACCTCCATGGCGTCGAGCTCATGGCCGCTGCCGAGGAACTCGCAGGGGACGACCCGCAGGACGGCGCCCCTGTCTTCTCCCTCAGGGCAGTCACTGGCATGCCCATCTGCAATTCCATGCAGGTGCGGGCCACCCTAGGCGCCACCACCCTCCTCGCGCTCCTGGACACCGGCTCCACGCATAACTTCATTGGGGAGGATGCCGCCCGCCGCACCGGCCTGCCGATCCAGCCGCGGCCGCACCTCACGGCCACTGTGGCCAACGGTGAACGCGTCACCTGCCCAGGAGTCATTCGCGGCGCCCAGGTCATCATCGAGGGCGAGCCATTCTTCATCGACCTCTTCGTCATGCCGCTCGCAGGGTACGACCTCGTCCTGGGGACTCAATGGATGGTCACCCTTGGTCGCATGGTGTGGGATTTCGTCGACCGCTCCGTCTCCTTCCTGCACCAAGGCCGCCAGGTCTCCTGGTCGGACGTCGCCGACCGTCAGCATCCCCTGCTCGCCGCTACCATGACACCGAGCGCCCTCCTTGAGGAGCTCTTGCACTCCTTCGACGGGGTGTTTGCTGAGCCGGTGGGTCTGCCCCCACAGCGAGCTCGGGACCACGCCATCGTCCTCAAGCCAGGCTCTACACCTGTGGCGGTCCGGCCGTACCGCTACCCGGTGGCGCACAAGGATGAGTTGGAGCGGCAATGCGCCGCCATGTTGACCCAAGGCATCGTACGCCGCAGCGACTCGGCGTTCTCCTCACCAGTTCTGCTGGTCAAGAAGCACGATGGGGCTTGGCGGTTTTGCGTGGACTACCGCGCCCTTAATGCCCTCACCGTCAAAGATGCCTTCCCCATCCCCATCGTCGACGAGCTCCTTGACGAGCTGCATGGTGCGCAGTTCTTCACGAAGCTGGACCTTCGCTCCGGTTATCACCAAGTCCGGATGCGGCCGGCTGACGTGCACAAGACGACGTTCCGCACCCACGACGGCTTCTACGAGTTCCTGGTGATGCCGTTCGGATTATGCAACGCACCGGCAACCTTCCAGGCGCTCATGAACGACGTGCTCCGGCCATTCCTCCGTCGGTTCGTTCTTGTCTTTTTTGATGACATTTTGATTTATAGCAAGACCTGGGCAGATCACTTGCGCCACATCCGCGCCGTCCTCGACGAACTTCTCCGCCATGTCCTCTTCGTCAAGCGATCCAAGTGCATTTTTGGGTCCCCATCGGTGGCGTACCTAGGCCACGTCATCTCCGCCCACGGTGTGGCCATGGACCCGGCCAAGGTGCAGGCCATTCACGACTGGCCGACACCTCGGTCGGCGCGCGCGGTGCGTGGGTTTTTGGGCCTCGCTGGGTACTACCGCAAGTTCGTCCATGACTACGGCAAGATTGCAGCACCCCTCACCGCGCTGATGAAGAAGGAGGGCTTCTCCTGGAGCGACGAGGCCCAGGCAGCCTTCCAGGACCTCAAGATGGCCGTGACCTCGGCTCCGGTTTTGGCGCTGCCGGATTTCACCAAGGCCTTCATCGTCGAGTGTGACGCATCCACACACGGCTTTGGGGCGGTCTTACTGCAAGAACATCATACGATCGCCTACTTCAGCAGGCCAGTCGCCCCCCGTCACCGCGCGCTGGCAGCTTATGAGCGAGAGCTCATCGGGCTGGTGCATGCCGTGCGACACTGGCGGCCGTACCTGTGGGGGCGCGCGTTCCTCGTCCGCACCGACCACTACAGCCTCAAGTTCCTCCTCGACCAGCGCCTTTCGACAATCCTGCAACACCATTGGGTGGGCAAGCTCCTCGGCTTCGACTTCTCGGTGGAGTACAAGCCGGGCGCCACGAACACCGTCGCCGACGCGCTGTCTCGGCGCGACACCGACGCGGAAGGCTCGGTCTTGGTGCTGTCCGCGCCTCGCTTCGACTTCGTTGACCGTCTCCGTCAGGCTCAACTTCAGGATCCGGCCCTGGTCGCCATCCGGGGTGAACTCGCGGCCGGCACAAGGGGCGCACCATGGTCGCTGCTCGACGGCATGGTGGCATACGCAGACCGGTTGTACATCCCGCCGGACTCCCCGCTGCTGCTAGAAGTGGTGGCCGCTACGCACGACGACGGTCATGAAGGGGTGCAGCGCACTCTCCATCGCCTCCGCCGCGATTTCTTCTTCCCCGCCATGCGCCGTGTGGTCCAAGACTTCGTCCGCGCCTGCGCTACGTGCCAGCGCAACAAGTCTGAGCACCTACACCCGGCGGGCCTGCTGCTGCCCCTGCCCGTTCCCCAGGCCGTGTGGTCCGACATCGACTTGGATTTCATCGAGGCGCTGCCCCGTGTTGGGGGTAAATCAGTGATCCTCACCGTGGTCGACAGGTTCAGCAAATATTGTCATTTTCTTCCTCTGGCTCACCCCTACAGTGCTGAGTCTGTGGCCCAGGCATTCTTCGGCGAGATCGTTCGCCTCCATGGGGTTCCTTAGTCCATGGTGTCGGACCGGGACTCCGTGTTCACCTCGGCGTTCTGGAAGGAGTTAATGCGCCTCACAGGCACCAAGCTGCACATGACGTCCGCCTTCCACCCGCGGTCCGATGGCCAGACGGAGGCGGCCAACAAAGTCATCGTCATGTACCTCCGGTGCTTCACTGGGGACCGGCCCCGTTAGTGGCTACGTTGGCTACCGTGGGCGGAGTACGTCTACAACACGACGTACCAATCATCACTCAGGGACACTCCTTTCAAGGTGGTTTACGGCAGGGATCCTCCCTCCATCCGTTCTTATGAGCTTGGCGATACCCGGGTGGCGGCGGTGGCCAAGACAATGGCCGAACGCGAGGAGCTCCTAGCGGATGTTCACTACCGTCTGGAACAAGCCCAGGCCGTCCAGAAGAAGTTCTACGACCGCCTGCACCGACCGGTCTCCTATACCGTGGGCGACTGGGTGCTGCTGCGCCTGCGTCATCGGGCAGCCTCCTCCCTTCCCCACGCGCCCAAGGGCAAGCTGAAGCCGCGCTTCGTCGGGCCGTATCAAGTCACAGAGCTCATCAATCCGGTGGCAGTTCGCCTAGCGCTACCTCCGCGTGCCAAGTTGCACGATGTCTTCCACGTCGGCCTTCTCAAGAAGTTCGTCGGCGCCCCACCAGCTACACCACCTCCTCTTCCACCCACTCACAATGGGGCGGTGATCCCAGAACCGGAGCAGGCTGTTCGGTACAGGGTGGCCAGGGGTATTCAGCAGGTGCTCATCCGCTGGAAAGGGCAGGCCACTACTGATGCTACATGGGAAGATGTCGCCGACTTCCGCGACAAATTTCCCCATTTTCAGCTCGAGGACGAGCTGATCGTCGAGGGGGGGGGGAGAGATGTCATGTACGGCCGCACTTACAGGCGCCGTCGTGACGCCAGGAGGGCTGCAGATCGTGCAGCCAAGGCAGGCGCCACAATCAGTGGCTAAGTTTAAAAAGATAAGGATTAATTTCCCTCTTGCATGGCTTAATAATAGGAGGGATTGGTTAAGATTAGTTTTCTTTTCATATGCCTTAATAATAGGAGAGATTGGTTAAGATTAGTTTCCTTTTCATATGCCTTAATCATAGGAAAGGTTGGTTGAACCAGAGGCTATATATATGCCGTGTAATAGGCTGGGAAATAATCAAGCAAGATCAATTATCCAAAACTGCTCTTCTCCCTTGCCTCTCTCAAGCCACCGGTGAGGAATCCCTCACGGTGAAGGTCTGGAGCGCGACTACGAACTGCGTAGCCGCGGTCCAGCGACGTTGGGCGTCGAGGCGCTTGACATTATACAATACCATTTTTCCTTTCAAGCATGCATTTGCCTGTTGCTATTACCCACGGTTGCTGATTTTAGCTATTAATGTTGTTCAGGATATTTCTGGAGATGAGTTGATGAAGGCATTACAAATAAAAGGAAAGATTCCCAGAAGAAAAGCTCTTTCAGCATTGGAAGAGAAAGTTATAAGTATACTTTCTGAGCAGGGCTATGTTTCCAAAGATGGCTTATCTGGAGGCACTGAAAGTTTGGCTGATATTGTTGAGGATGAGGATGAGGATGAAATTGTAGATGACGGAGAAGTAGATGAAGGCGATGTTCACATCAAGCCGGTTTCAAGGAAGCCCCTTCAGGTGATGATAATTGGTGATTTTCGTGCTTCCCCTTTTTTGCTTTGCTCAACAGTTTTAACCTACCACCTTGCTTATTAAACAGGTGACATATTTTTACTGATTTCCATGTATTTCTTCTATACAGCTATTTGCAGAAGTTGATGTGAAGCTAGTCTTCAAGGAAATTTCATCTAAATATTTACGAAAGCGCATTGTAGAGGTATTGCTTGCACTTGTCACCTAAAATTTCCCCCCTTTCTTATGTGATCAATAGCAGGATGCTTACTTCTTTCTATTATATCGACTTGCTAGAGTTTTTTCTGCTAAAAAAACTTGTTACTTGTTAGAGATCTAGCTTTATGCCCATACTTCTGAATTGCACTGTTCTGGTCATTGCAATCATGATAATATCTATCTTGAATCATCATGGATTTTCAGTGTCTGCATTTATTCGGCATACATATATATGGTTACGTCTGTGTAAAAACAATGAAAGATCATATGTACTTTCTAGTTCTTACTACAAAGGATCTGACTTTCTTCCTATATGCGCATTGTGTTTTCAAAGGTCCCTTTGAACTCTTTCTGTAGAATGTAACATTGTTGTCCAGCAACTGGAAGCCAGTGCGACAGGTATTAACTGCCACTGGCCATCCAAAAGTAAATGAAAACAAAATTGTAGTTGCCATATTTAGGAGAAAATTCTGCTATGCCGAAACATGATATTAATGAAACTAATAAGGTCAGTTTAGAATAGGGGTCCTCTCACAGTCTAGCATTGTGTATGTGCGCCAATGCCTGCGATACATGGCTTTGTTCTTCTATTGTGACTGATTATTGATTTTTCTAGTGAGCTACATCATTCTGTCTGGTAATCACAGTTCCTTGGGACTTTCATGTGATTTAATATGGAAATTTTTGTATGGAATATCAATGCCTCAAATTTCAGCGAGGAAAGCGAAGTGATGGACGGAGTCCTTGGGAACTTCGGCCCATCAATTCTCAATGTGGCTTACTTCCAAGAGCTCATGGTAGTGCTCTGTTCACGAGGGGAGAAACACAGGTAAGGTAATACACCTCATTTGAGAGTATGTTGTATCTGTCATCTCTGATTGTCATAGTATGGCATGTCTCGTGGTTTTATTTGTCACATATGCTGCTGTTGGTGTCTTGCTGATCTGTTCGATACCTGATGATGTTTACAGAAATTTGCGTGTGTGTTCTATTTATATCCATCCCACTTTTATTTGTAAGAATCCTACTTTATTACATCAAACATTAACTGTTGCAAAACTTAATTTGGTGTGTTTTATTGTGGAGTTCATTTCTAAATAATACATAACGCAACCATTAACTGTACTTTAGAGCATTATACTTTCTGCTGGTTTATTTATAGTCTGTTTCAGCTAGAGTCAAATGCATATTAGGTTTGATATCTTATATATTTTTTTCACTTATTCCTTTTGTTCGACCATACAGTCACTGGCTGTGGTCACTTTAGGTGGCTATCAGATGGCACAACGAATTGACAACCTTGTTGATACGGAGGACTCAAAAAGCTTCTATCTTCAGGTAAATGGAACACCTTTGCTGACTGAATGATACTTCACCTTGCTAGGTCAATTCCTAGTTTCCTACTTACTATGTTTCTTGTGCAGCATTCTTGTTTAGATTGTTTTATTCATTGGGAATATTACCCTTTTTAAGGGGGGAAATCTTTAGATCCATATTTCTGATAAAAATATGTGAAAAATAGAATGAGTTTACGTTTAAAAGAAAGAATGGGTAGCATGTATTGCCTCCTTGAAAGATTTGTTATGTAAATTGTAAAGGGAGACATGTGGTATGTACAGCTGACAAGATTATATCCTGCTTTATTGCTGTGACGATTTTAAATGGTGGCAAATGGCATTGAATCTGAGCTAATTCATTGTAGATTGCAAGTAAAAATGAGTTGTCAAGATGCCATCTTATATTAAAATGTCTTGGGTTTGTGTGGATGTTATGTTTTGTATTTTAGCTGTGTCATTGAGATTTTTTTTATCAGGGTTTACATGAGTATCTAGCCAAGCTCTGTTCTGTCCTCTGAGGATCACTTTGTGATGTTCTTTTTGAAGGCTGTATGCTTACTATTTTCACTGCTAACCTGTGAAATGGTCCAAAATAGTTTTTCATTCTAGTTTGGAGTTTTGTTATCAACACAGTTAGACTATTAGATTATCCTGCATTGTTAACTAATTTCTGTGACATTCTGCAGTACTCATTTCCTCCATCATGTGTTGGCGAAGTTGGTCGAATTGGAGCACCTAGCCGGAGAGAGATTGGACATGGGATGCTTGCAGAAAGGGCACTGGAGCCAATTTTACCTCTGGAAGAGGATTTTCCGTACACTATTCGTGTTGAGAGTACTATCACTGAAAGTAATGGTTCATCCAGGTAATACTATTCTTGTGCTTATCATTCGTTTTTTTGTTTGCTAGCTTGTATAAGTGTGTTTGTCTTTCTCGCAAGAGATCTTTCTGGCTCTTTCAATTTGCTGAACTACTTGTGAGTTGACACAACCTTTTATTCTATGTCTGTTGCCTCCGGGAGTTCAGTTTAGACATCTGCTAGTTGGTCAGGTGCAAAAATTAACATTCCTGTGTTTGGTGACCCAAAAATAAACGTCCTTAGTCCAGCGGTACCTGAACTTATATGTTATATCTAATATTTCTGATACAGTTAGCAATCAACCATTTCTCTGGGTCTGTACAGACTACTGTAGAGAATTAAGCGTTTGATTACTCCTCAATTGCTAATACTTTTTCTATGATATGACACCAGCATGGCTTCTGTTTGTGGAGGTTGTTTAGCACTTCAAGATGCTGGGGTTCCTATAAAGTTTCCTGTTGCTGGAATTGCAATGGGCCTGGTCCTTGATACACAAGAATTTGGTGGAGATGGTAGCCCACTTATACTTTCTGATATTACTGGAGCTGAAGATGCCTCTGGTGACATGGATTTGAAGGTGTGACATGTATTTTGTTCTGAATTTGGTACTTGGAACTGCATTAGCATGGTCAGTATATGTTCTGTTCAAAGCTCAGTTTTCTTATCTGTAAGCTCTTGTTGCAGATTGCTGGTAATGAAAGTGGCATATCTGCATTTCAGATGGACATTAAGGTTGTAATGACTATATAGATTTGGAAGTATTTGTCATGCATTTTTGCTATTAGGAGGCTTTGCTACATTGGTTAAATCTGTCTGATTCTTGCACTGTGGCAGGTAGTTGGGATAACTCTACCTGTGATGGAGAAAGCACTCCTTCAAGCTAGGGAAGGGAGACAACATATTCTAAGTAAGTCTGTACTAAATTAGCTATTTCCATTTACATGCCAATTTCCTTACCCCAGCTATATAAGAGCTCATGATATCCCTCCCTTCCAAATTATAAGACATTTTGGTTTTTTTTGCTTTTAATATGTATGCATTTATACACGTGTAAATCTAAATGCATAGAAAAAACTACGTATCTAGAAAAACCAAAATGTTTTATAATTTGGAATGGAGGGAGTACATGAGGTTCAAGCTTCAAGTTAAAATAAGAAGGAATATAAAAACATAGCAACTGCTGGAATTCTGTTTTGTGGTCATTTTAAAACCCTTGCAGCATTGTACGAAAAAAAACTTCGACCTAATACGTTTTTTGCCATTAGTAATGCAGCATCCAGTGTTTAGCCTTAGTATAGAAAATGCAAAAAAGGGATGTCGACTTATGCATAGCTTCTTCCTTTTGTGCTGGTAAATTATGTTTGTTCTTGCACTGATTCTCATGTCATCATTTGCGAAGGTCCCTAATTTTGTGGGTGCTAATGTCACCTCTGAAAGATTATGTCACAAGATGGTCGGAACTTTCCTTAATATTAATGTTCTCCTTGGATGGTCAACAATAATCACTCTCACCTGTCTATTCCGCAGAACGTTCTTATGCTGAAACTGTAATTTTCTGCATGTTTTTATTTCATTTTCACTCATGTGATTTGATGTTACATTTTGCTTCTTCTCAGATGAAATGTTGAAATCTTCACCTCCACCCTCAAAAGCACTATCTCCACACGCTCCATTAATTCATGTTATGAAGGTTGATACTTTCTTCATGATGTGTATATGCTGTATATGTTTTCTTACAACTAGATCTTTCTAACATGTTTTACTGCAATGTTCTTCAAGGTCAAACCTAACAAGGTGAATTTAATAATTGGTTCTGGTGGAAAGACAATAAAAAGCATAATTGAGGAGACTGGGGTAGATGCTATTGATACTGGAGATGATGGCACGGTACGGAGAACTTGGTGATACCTGTCATTTAGCCTTACTAAAGTACTATTGACAAATGCCTTTTGCAGGTAAAAATTACTGCAAGAGACCTAACAAGCTTAGAGAAGTCAAAAATTATAATAGCTAATCTTACCATGGTTCCAAAAGTAGGAGAAATATACAGGTACCAACGATTATCCCCTTGGATGTTTTATAGAGTATGCTTCTCAAAGTATATTATCTCTACTTTCTTGTTTAATTAATTACCCTGCTTGCTTTCTGGTAACCAATTTTTTGGGTTTCTAATCAATAACCTTTTCTTGTGAACTCATTTACTAGGGACTGTGAGATCAAGTCAATAGCTCCATATGGTGCTTTTGTTGAAATTGCTCCAGGGCGTGAGGTGAGCAGATATTAAATTTTGCTTTAGTAGTTTCACATATTCATCACCTGTATATAATTCAGAGAAGAGAAGCACTTCTTAGTGGCAAAACCGCATGGCCTTATTGAGCTTATGTGCAATAGAAAACGAGCGAAAGGGCTTCTAGCTGAGTTGGTTAGGTGGTCTAAGTAGCACTCCTCAGGTCCTGGATTCGACTCCCCGTGGGAGCGAATTTCAGGCTGTGGTTAAAAAAATTCTCTCGTCTGTCCCACGCCAAAGCACAGGTCTAAGACTCAGCCCCGGTCGTGGTCGTTCTCACATGGGCTGTGTATGGGTATGCCAGAGGTTCGGGGGTTTTCTCGACCTGTGTGACTCTGTGAGAAGGTCTTCTTTTTAATACAATGCCCGGGGGCTGTCTTACCCGCAGGTTGAGTTTTTGCAATAGAAAACGAAGTTCTTATGAAAAATATCTTCCAGTTTAATTTTGATAATATTTTCTGCCATAACCCGTTGCTTGTAAATCAATATGCAGGGTTTATGTCATATCAGTGAGTTAAGTTCGGGCTGGTTGGCCAAGGCTGAGGATGTGAGAAAATGTCATGACTTTGTTTCATTTGCTTACCTCCCTCCCATCTTGTTTAAGTAACCCAATCCACTGCATTTGCCGCAGGCTTTTAAAGTTGGAGATCGCATAGACGTCAAGCTTATTGAGGTTGGTAGCTATTTTTAAGTTCAACATGCGTCTGCCCTCAAGGCGTCCAGAAATGCCATCCGTTGAGTTATCCAACCACGTGATCTGCCTTTCTCTGAATTTTGTTTCCTTGATCGCCTGAACCAGATAAACGATAAGGGTCAACTTCGGCTAAGCTCTCGAGCTTTGCTTCCAGACGTGGATTCCGAATCCAACATAGGTTCAACAAAAGAAAAGGTGCCACAAAAAGATGATGTCATAAAAATGACAACAAAAAGACCAAGGCGCAAGAAACAGCCAGAGCCGTCTGGAGCTGAAAATGCCACAACAAAGGCTCTTGCGAAAAGCGCTGCTGCTCCAGCTGGTTCAAAGGGCAGTGAAGCGTAGTAGGATGTGGACAGCTTGGTGCCTTAATCAGACGATTGACTGGCCAAGCTAGGGATACATCCTTCAACCGACTATATGATGGTCATATGGCATGAGAAAGAGTTCAGACATGAGGGCACAACTGTCTAAACAGGAATATAATGGAGAAGAATTGGTTGATCGACCTCGATGTTAGACAGGTAGAGTGTCTGGTTGATGCGTTACACAAGGCGTGCGCCTATCCAGCAGTAATGGTGCCCAGGACTGGATCGTCGCCATGGTTAGCGGAACAGATCCCGTAACCACCATGGAAACTTGATTGTAATCGCCAGAAGTGTTGTATCGTTCTGTACTAACTACATATTCTTGCCAATCCGGCCAATGCAAACTACTGCATGAAGTAATTAGCCAAAAAAAATTTGGCTCAGCCTGGGAATAACCGGAACATGGAACAAATAATTTGACAGTCAGAGGCAATGCAACTCCTATCTCACATTTACAAGCCAAATCCAACTCCTATCAGTTAACTGTCCCGACCGGCAATACAAAATCTACCAAAAGAGAAACAGAAACTAGGATCTGGGGTAGCTTTCCACCGACACATACTAGTTTCCATGCTAGCAAAATCTACCAAGAAGGCTGTTCTCAACACTTTAACGCTCAAGTCTGAGCAGCGAGATGTCTTTGTACTCTGTCAACTGTTCCACGCCAACTCGTTACCGTTGAGCAGCCCGCTCCCCACCAATTCATTAGCGATGAGATGCTCCAGGTCATCAAATTCATGGAAGGGCTTGGCCTTCAAAGTCGCGGCATTGCCTCCAGCAGGAGCAGCAGCAACAGCCAGATTGCTGCTTACCGACTTGAAATTGTTACTTCTGGCTGTGCTGTTATTGATCACACTAGTAGGCCCGGTATAGATGGTGGCAGCACCATTTACGGCCATGCGCTGTCCCTGATCTCCTGTACCAGCACTGTTGGTGTTAGCACCTCCTGATGTGATACCACTGCTTATGTTAGGGATATCTAGAGGTGGTTGCTGTGGCAGTGTGTGCCTTTTAGCGTTCTTAACTTCTTGAATCAGCTGATTTAAAGCATGCTGCTGATACTGTGGGCTCACGCCCAGGCCCCGGTGATTGTTTTGCAACCCCAAGCCCTGGAGGTTGTTGTGCTGGGGCATTGGGTGCTGAAATGACCCAGGATGTTGGAATCGTGCTAGCTGCACTTGGTTAGGTCCACAGAAGGACCTAGATGCTTCCATCTGCATGCCATTGCGCGTCGCGGCAGGACCTTTGAAGGCACCGGATGCCCCCTGCTGAAGCTGACTCTGATTTGCGCTGGAGCTTCTCGGTAAATTTTGGTAACCGTTTAGTGCTGCAGCGTTCTGCGGAGCACTATTACCGACGGCTCCAGCAACAGAAGCTCCGTTGTCCACACGAGCGCTTGTTTCTTGTTTGGTACCCATAGCTTCGGTGTTGTTCTGGTCATTCGGAAGACCACCAGCAGCCGTTGTTTGTTTTGTCTCACGCGGATTCTGTCCTGGAAGCTCCGACACATTTGGTTTTGGATAATTCTTCAGGCCCTCTGCATATGAACACGGTACGCATTAAAACGACACCATAGGTTGACGGTGTAAGTAGGAAGCGTGGCCTACATTAGAATGTTATTGCATTCTGATAATCTATTGCTTTTGCCACTATCCATGTCATATAATTCAATCTTTTGCTGTTCTCAGAAGGAAAAGCATATGAACCAACACAGATTATATATGATTTCCTTATAGGCCACTGAGAAATTCATAATCATTTATATGCCAACAACGTGTCTGACATGTGGGGCCCCTGGAGTCACTTGGCAGTGGCATATGAGGGATTTAAGTTTTCAAACTTGAACTCACAATCAACTTTCCTAAAGAAGGTATATCGTTTTAATATGTCATATCATCTTGGAAACAATAACGAGAACCTACTTTCAGAAAATTGACAATTAGGTAAAAACTGAAGACAGTGATAGGTAAATGTGCACGATCATACCTATAGGACCAAAATTGTTTCTGTTGGTGAACTCAATCAAGTCCTTCATGTTATTCACCACCTCCGATATCTGACAAGGGCAAATAATAATCAGTGTTTTCGATGCATATGAATGTACAGGAAGTTGGAAACCATAGGACACATGCAGATATATATATCTATACTAATCTATTAAGAATCTAATGTCGCCACCTGTGTAACATGGCTTCACCCTCCCCACGCCCAACACCAGCAAAAAATAGTGCAAAGCGATCACTCGAACCCACACCCCTCTGCTCCAGAAATTTTGGGCTAACCACCAAACCACATGTACTTTAGTGTTCAGAAATAAACAATAATTATATTTGCAGCCTAGGCGCCGCTCTCGCGCCTCGTGGCAACGCACGGGCACGTACCTAGTAATACTATAATGTACTGGTAATATCTAAGCAGGATTTTTGGGGCAACATTGAAGTATACAATGCAATGGGAAAAGCCTGTAATTACCTGCAGGCAGCGAACATATCGTTTAGAAAGGCCATGTTCATTCAAGGTGTGGTGCTCCAGATTCTTCGCTAGTTGTCGTGATGCAGCCACAAACCTAACAGTACAAATGAAAATGACACCTTTGCATTAGCACAAAAAAAGAACAAGATTGCTCTGAGATTCAGGATTTTCTATTTATCATGGCAAAACATCTCTATGTAATGGATGCTACAGCACTGAAGGTGTAGTTTCTTTACTAACATGTTGCAAATGGTTTGTGCATCATTATTTGAAACCCCAGCAGGACCATTTTCAGTGGCAGCGGTTTGGAATTTCTGGGCAACCTGTAGCAAATTATTGACCTGAAAGGCAGAACCATGCGTACAGTATAAGATATCATTATTAGTCATCAATGATGGCTACACATGTAAAACATGGACATCCACTTAGGGCATGCCTTAAAGAGTACAGATTTAAATTAAGATGTCATGGAAATGGTTTTGATCCTCGCTGGGGTATCACGAAGCACTTCTGAAATCTGAACTACGTCAATGAAGAATGAAGGTGAATCCAAATAGCTGTGGAAGAAGTCTGGTTGTGACAAGAGGCATTTTTCACCCATTTATAAAATTGTCCTAAGTAATTAGACTTATGCTGCATCATGTATAGTTTATTACCTAAGACCTAGGTTGCCAAGAAATAACTATATAACTATGTAGCTAGGCAAGGGAAAGTTACAATTAAAATATCTGGAGCCAAATTAAAGTGGAGCACTGCGCTAGTATAAGAAATCCACCTTCGGTGCCAGAACCCGGCGAGTGATATACTCTTCATGTCGTCGTGAACAGAACTCCCATGACATGATCTGAGTCAATGGTAGATAAGAACTTTTATCGACCCTTGCTTGAGACCATTTCTATGATTACAATGCTACACATAACATGGACAGGCTACAAAAACTGCACTTGCATGTGTGAACTACTGCACCAAGAAACTTACCTTTAATTCTGGTGTGAATATGATTCTCAAATGCCCCTCATGTATAACATGTAGGTGTTCATAAACGCTCTTTTGAACAACTTTTGTATGCTCCAGCACCATTAGTCCATTAGGCAATTGGAATTCGTTGGGCTTGGTCATGTCAAGGAATAGGTATTCGTCTATAACACCATGATCAAATCTAATTTGACAGAGTCTAGGAAGCACTTCATAGGTAGATTCTGTCAGAGAGATCAGACATAAAAAAGGATACCTGGGTAAGAGATACTTGTATTACAAACAACAACCCAGAGAGGAGAAAGCTACTGTCCAAGAAACACTAAGATGTGCATCTGTATTATGCAATAGCACTTGCATGGTGCACATTGCATACATACCACAATTTAGCTAATATTGGTTTACCACAGATTCAATGTGAAAAGCTAGATGACAACTAGACATTGAAACGATGCCACCATGCTGTTTTAATTGTTCATCATTTGTGTCTGATACTCTGATCAATCATCAGTCACATTTCAAATGCATGTGCACAGTATAATTATCGCCACTCAGCATATATGCACGAGACAACTAATATTCATTCTTGATGCCTATGCACCACACATTATTACCATTTGTATTATCAAATAATTCATATTTCTTCTGGCCTGCAACTGTGTTGAATTTGTAAACCACAAGACAATAAATTCATGCTTTGTCCAGCCTTTAGAAATTCATGTAGGTTTACCACAGATTCAATGTGAAACTGCATATAATTCATCTTTGTTAAACCACTCGAGCTCTGGTGTTTTCTCTTCCAAATCTTGTTATTCGGCGTTGTTTATGGGAGCTATTACTTTCCAGCCATGGAAATGGGTGTGGAAGTCGTGGGCACCCCCCAAATGCAAATTTTTTGTTTGGCTGGCGATAAGGAATAAATGTTGGACTGCGGATAGACTTCAGAGGAAAGGATTACCTCACCCGGTGGTCTGTCCACTATGTGATCAAGAGCAGGAAACTATCTTGCACCTCTTGTGCTCTTGCAGTTTCGCTAGACAATTTTGGCATGTTATATTTTCAGCTTTGAGGATGGGACATCTTACGCCTACTAGGGAGGCGGGCTCTTTTGTGGATTGGTGGGGCAAGGTGCATAGGAGGGTCCCCAAACATATCAGAAAAGGTTTCCATAGTCTCATTATCCTGGGGGCCTGGTGTTTATGGCTGCATCGCAATAAGGCGGTATTTGATGGTGTCAACCCGTCATTAAGCACCATTCAGAGGCTTTTCTTGGATGAGGTGGAGTGTTGGTGTATGGCTGGTGCGAAGCAGCTCGAGAGTCTTGGGCTTCTGGCTGCATTTGCTAGGGGGGCTAGGGCTTTTCCTAGTGCATGAGGCTGCACTGTTTTATTTTCTATTTATTTTTGCCTGTTATGGCTTTGTACTTTGGTCCATTTCGGACCTTTCTCTCTTTCAATATAATGATGCGCAGTTCTCCTGCGTGTTCGAGAAAGAAAAAAAACCACAAGATATATACATAGGAAAGTAGAGTTTGCTGCTAACAACTAACACGAGATCAACAAGTTTCAAAGAAAACTTACAAAAACTAAATTTTTTAATACCAAAATATATCATGAATATAGTTTGGCAGAGTTGACAAAATTAGCTAACCATATCCTTTTGCACCATGTGTTTTGCATATGTCACATCGCCACACGTCCTGCAGTGGATAAAACAGGATTGTATGAAGGGGGTACATATATCCATCACCTTTTGCAAATTTTAAGGAGAAACAAGAAATATTCCCCTTCACATTAACTGTAAATCTGCAACAGCGAAAAGAACTGTCTTTTCTATTTAGCTACTGTAATAAGAAAATCTTTACTACAGAAAGCTATACCTACAAACTCTATTCTGAAGCCACTAAAAGCTACTAAATTAGATCTGATATTCAATGATCAAGCAGAAGTTTAAGAAAATGACAATCAATCTTATTTTGGAATCAAGAAGGAAGTGATGCCAGACAGCAAAAGTGGTGCTGGACATGGAACACAAAACTAAGAAGTCAAGAACAATGCAATTGCATGCAAATTTGCCACTGTGAAGCATACACTGTTAACTAACCTGAGCCGTTTGTGCAGTAGAAACTGAAGCATTCGCTCTCTTTTCGTAAGATGACACACACCATCTTTCTCTTGCTGTTGGTGCAAAATATTCCTCAACAAGCTTCCTCCAATATGTTATGGGATTATTCTACAATGCAGTGTACCAATAAATTGTACTGCACAGGGCTTGCATCTCGTAATCTTATGATCAATGTATAAAACGCAGAAACACAAACGCACCTCCGGACGACGACGCTTGTGATATAAATACTGCATTAGCCTGCGGGAACAAAGGCCATTGTTGACAGGAGTCCTAACAGGTACAGCTATTCCAGGCTGTGCTAGTGATGGCGGAAGCTGAGGCTGATGAGGAATGCCAATTTGAGATGGTTGTGTCTGAGCAAATGATTGCAGCAGCTGCTGCTGCCTCTGCTGCATATGTGCCAGATTATGCTGCTGGATCAAAGCTTGAAGCTGTGGGTTCTGTTGCCCCTGGAGATGAAGAGAACCCTGACCATGGAGCAGACGCTGAATCAGCTGTTGCTGCAGTTCATCTTGCCTAACATCAATTCTTAATTTCTTTGGAGCATGCAATGCACCACCAGCCTCAATAATAGGATGTGATGTTAGACTTGAAGACCTCTGCTTTTGCGCCTGGTCTTGGGGTGGACTTTGCTGCACAATGGAGCCATCAATGACTGAAGAGCCAGAGATGTTATTTGATGAAAATGATATTGGGGACGATGGAGCAGGCATGAAGGAATAAGTATTCATGCTTGTACTTGGCTGCAACTGAGCACCTCCAGAGAATGATGAATTGGCATCTATCATCACCCTGAAGAATCTCCAATAAAGGCAGGGCACATAGCTGGAATTACCAATAAAGATCTTCCAATATTTATGACTAGAACCTGCTGTGAGAATAAATTCATGAAGTCATCTAAGACAAATGCCAGTTACAACGAAAGTTTATCATCAATTTTCTTTCTTGGAGCAATCAGCCCATGTATCAAGCAGGGGTGGAGCCAGCAAAGGGGCATGAGTGTACACATGCATACCAATAATTTTTGCAAAAGTTTCGAAATTAGGAGGCATCGAATAGTCAAAAAGCTTTAGATTAGGGTTTGGGTGTTCAGCTTCGGACAGGAGGAAGGGATGGGAATACCTGGTGCGTGCTCGTCGCCGGTAAAGATACCGACGAAGGTGTCGACACCTGGCGACTGGCGTAGGGCGGCGGCGGCCCAACAGTCGTTGCAGAGAGACAGGGGGGCGATACAGCAGTCGTCGGAGAGCGATATGGTTGCGAAAGAGACGCAGGTGCCGTTTTTTTAAGGCGAAGTATCATGTGCACATGAAGCCATGGTGCACATATAACATCTCAACCTTTAATCTTCGATCAAACGGCTGCCTCTCCCACCTCGGCATTTTATCAGAAAACACCCTCCACCTCCTCTGAAGCTCCCGAATCTTTAACAAAAAAAAAACCCAGGCTCCCTGTACGCCTGTACTGGTTGCCCGCCGTCATCACTTCGTTGTCTGCACGCCTGCTGGCTGCTGTAATAAGCAGGAAACTATGGCAGCAAACAATTGTTGCTATGCCTCCACTTGGATAATGAATTGTTGCAGCACAGCTTATCTTAATGAATGTGACTATGACAGCAAACAATTTCAGAAAAATGTATGATATGATATAGTTGCAGTATCAAAATGTATCAAAACTAATTCATGAATTTTCCATAAAGGATGAGCAAAATAAGAATAACACAGGATAATCGTCTATTGATGTGCCTCCGTAGTTTCATTGTTGGTATTTGTCGGAGAGTAGATCTCCGGCCGGGTGGCGGAGTGCACCCGCCCTAAATCCTGAGATGAGGTGGGGCTTAGACGTTTTGCTTGGACGTTGGTATGAACAGGAAGAACGCAAGAACACACAAGGATTTAGAGTGGTTCGGGCCGCCGGAGCGTAATACCCTACTCCACTATGAGATGTATTGCCCGTGAGCTTGTATGAGCTTGCGAGTCTATGGTGTGATCTAAGATTGCGTGTGTGGGTAACGTCGCATGCCTCCCCTATTATAGCTGAAGGGGGCATGCACAAAGGTACTGGGATCCGACATGTGGGCCCAGGGGCATAAAGAATATAGCGCTTGGAGCCTACTAATGTCTGTTGTCGGGGCAATCCTCTTGCGCCCTGACGCCCGAGATCTGTGTATCCTTGGCGTACAGGGGAAGCTTCTTGTAGAAGGGATGATGGGTACAGCGTGCTGCCTGGCACGGTCGTACTGTTCGCCAGCAGACCCAGCAGGCGCGCCGCTTGCTGGATGACCTTGACACCGCCTGCCAGCGGATGGGACGGGACGCCCTCACGTCAGGTTCGGCCCGATAACTTTTGTCATGGGCCACAAGCAGCGGGTCTCCGCCTGAGCAGGATGTGAAGGGCAAGGCCCAGACACGTGTCAGCACCGGACCCCTGCTCATACCAGGGTTCTTCTCGTTCCGGGACCCTGCTGAGGTTTGGACCTCCCGGGGGCTCCGTACTTATACGTATAGCGGTCCGGTGTCCCTCTGTGGGGGTCCGGACTTACTGAGATGTGTTGTCTCTCCTTGCCACGTGGCACCCTTTGGTCTGCCCATGCGGTGGGGTCAGGCGCCGTTCCCCGCGTGGCTAGAGGACGTCGTATGGGAGCGACGTCTTCATGTTGTAGAAGAGGGTACCTCTAATTTAGGGTACCGACAGTGGCCCCCGGGTCCACCTTAGGGGAGGATGCGAGCCTATAGGTGGGGCCAGAGTCTGATTTGCGGTTGGACCGCTGCTCCTGCCCGCCTGTTGCTGCAATTACTGTCGGCCCGCCTATGGCCATGCCGACTAACGCGCATATTCCCACGACTGACTGGCCCATGACCATCGTACTTAATGGCACTGTTGGGCCATGCGCGGGGCTGCCTCGAGTCGCTGCACTGGTTCTGAAAAATTTACCTTTTCAGACTCCCGTGACAGCCCAGAGGAGACGTGGCATTAGCGCAAGCGGTGGTGCAGTTTCTTCGCACACGGTAACCGGTGCGCCGGTTACATGACATGTGGGCCTTGGCCCCCGAGCTGGACTGTCCGTTGCAGCGGAGTTGAGGGGGCGCATAGCCGTGGGACGGTTGTACGCTTCTTGTGCGGCGGTTCGCCTCTTTGACCGCTGGTTACGGCGAAGATGAAAGGGCGCCTAACCGTGGGGCAGTTGCATGCCCCTTGCACGGCGGTTCGCCCTCCTGACCGCTGGTTGCCCCGAAGATGAAGGGGCGCGTAACCGCATGGCAGTTGTACGCTCCTTCTTCGGGTTAGCCTGTATGACATGTGGGGCCTGGCCCCCGTGTCATAAGGTGGGATCTTTGGTGCACGCCGGGGGAGACTTCACCCGTGACGCTTCAGGGGCGCGAGTGGGGGGTCTACCTTTAAAAAGGGTTCGATCTCCCGGGCAGCAGACATGTCTCGCTCCTCCTGCAACCATCGTGCCCTTCCGCCTTCTGGGCCTCCATATGGGGTGCGCCGGTGTTCTCTAGAGGGATCTGCGTCAAGGCCATCATTTTCGGTGACTTCACCGCCGGAGAGCGCACGCTCGTGGTGGCGCCGCCGGTCTTGTTTTCTTCTTGCTGCTGTTGGAGGGGTGGTCGCCGTCGTTGGTGGGGCTGTCCGGAGCCAGCTTCCAGCGCGACTCTTGCTGGTGCAGCGTAGTTCATTCCTGCAGAAATGGAGCTGGGGCCCCGCTTGTAAGGGAATGTAATGACATTTGCTTGAGAGCAAAATGTAATAACATATGTGTCGGCATTTCAGACCCGCGGGGACCGTCAACCGACCAGTGAATTTGTTGCTGCGTGTTCCTGCCTAGATGGGTTGATGCAAGATGGAACATAAGAGGGAAATGAGGTTTATGTTATCTCGCACCGGGGTGCTCGTAGTAGGGGTTACAAGCGTCGCGAGAGAGCGAGGGCGAGAGCGAGAGAGAGAGAGAGAGTCACTGCGTGCGTCCGTCTCTGCCTGTCTCGTCTGCCCCGCCTCCCTCTATGTCAATGTGTGTCCACGTATGTCCACCTGAACGTGTGTCAATGTGAACGTTCCCCCTCTTCCTCTCCTTAGGAAGGCCCTGGACATCCCCTTTTATAGATACAAGGAGATGCCCAACTGTACAATGGGGTGTAGCTATGTGCTAACGTGGCTGGCGGGGAAGCGCCTTGAGCCCTGTACATGAGCTAACGTGGCCGTCGGAGAAGTGCCTTGAGCCCTGTAGAAGCACAGTTGGTGGTGCGGCATGGATCCTGCTGACGTTTGCTTGCTTCCGTAGGGGGTTTGAGAGCAACCGACGTCATGGGCGCACGTGGGGAACCATCATTACCTGTTGCCGGAGTAACCTTGGATGGGACACCGGTCTTGTTCCTTCATAGCCTGAGGCAACTAGCTAGGAGTAGGGTAATGATGCATCCCCTGTAGCATAGTCGGTCCGAGGCTGAGGTCGGGCGAGGCAGAGACTTCTCCTGAGGCCGAGGTCGAGGCCGGGCGAGGATGTGACTCCTCCCGAGGCCGAGGCTGTGGCCGAGGCCTGGGGTCGGGCGAGGCGGAGCTCCCTGTTGCGCCTGAGGGCGAACTCGTGGGAGATCGTGACTCAGTTTTACCCTGGTGGTTGGCACAGTAGCCAGAGCGGGGCGAACAATGTTGTTTTCCTGTCAGATCGGTTAGTAAAGGGGCGAAGTGACTGCGGTCACTTCGACCTTGCCAACTGAGGCACGCGTGTCAGGATAAGGTGTCAGGCGATCCCCGTATTGAATGCACATGCGATACGGTCGGCTGGTAAGGTGATTTGGCCAAGGCCGCTGTACGACAAAGTTTGCCCGAGCTTAGCCTCGGGTGAGACGGGGGTGCGTCTGCTGACGGGGGGGACCCTTGGGCGAGGCGTGAATTCGTCCGGGACTACTGTTCCCGCCCGGGGCTGGGCTCGGATGAGGTCACGTCCCTTGGTAGACGTGGCCTTGACTTGAACCGCGCTTTATCAGCCATGTATGGTTTGTTCTGAAGATGTTTTTCGGCCGTGTTTAGGAGCGTTGGGGGTACCCCTAATTACGGTACCCGACAGTAGCCCTCGAGCCTCAAAGGGAGTGCGGGCACTCGCTTGGAGGTTCTGTCGGATTTTTGCGAGGGGACCAGCCCTTCTCGGTCATGTTTTGTTCCGATGGGTGCGCGTGAGCGCACCCGTCGGGTGTAGCCCCCGAGGCCTCGGAGGAGTGGTTTGACTCCTCTGAGGTCTTAATTCTTTTTGCGATGCCTCAGTCGGCCTTGTTGTTCCCTCATGTGGCCTGGCCGTAGCCCGGGTGCACGGTCAGGCTCCGAGTTTTCATGCTGGTTTGTTGACGTGGTCAACGGTTCGACCGTAGCCTGGTGCGAGAGCAGCCCCCGAGCCTCTGCACGGAGCGAGAGGTCGATAAAGGACTGTCTTGACTGTTATTGTACGCCCCTTCGTCGCCTTTCCGCAAGGAGGAAGGGGGGAAAGCGCCATGTTACCCTCGGAGGGCACCGAACATGGTGTTTCCAGTGAGTTGCTAGCGAGTGATCCGAGTGGACGCCCGAGCCCCATTCGATAAGGGCCGGCTAGTGGCCCAGAGGCGTGCTCCAAAAGTACCTGCAGGTGATTTGCCGGACCCGGACCCATTCGATAGGGTCCGAGGGCTCGATGCCTCCCTCCGGCGGGATTTCGTTACAAAATTGTTCCCGCTGGTCTCGGAAATGTCCTAGGTTACCTTGGGAGCGTAGCTCGAGCCTCGGCCATGTAACGGACATACCTAGGGTCATCCCTGACTTTGCGTGCTCTGGGGCGACTGTCAAACCCTTCCGAGGGGCCAGCCTTCGAACCCCTGATCAGTAAAGGGCTCGAAGCCCGAGTGCTCTAGGGCGGTTGCCGAACCCCGGAGGGCGCAACCTTCGAACCCCTGATCAGTAGGAGGGCTCGGGGCCTGTTTCCTTCGCTGGGAAGGATCCTTTTTTGAAATATCCCCTTTCCCGGTCCCTGTGGCAAGAGAGAGAGGGAGGGAAAGAAAAAGGACATGAATTTAAATAAGGCGGCACACCTTTTTTGACGCGGTCATCATGACGGAGGCGAAACTGCGCCCGCTTCTCCTGTCGGAGGTGTCGCTTGCCCTGCCAAGGAGTTAATGCGACGGAACGGGCGATCCGCGGGGAGTCCGTTGCGCGTGCGCGAGCCGTTCGAGGAACAGAAAGGTCGTTTCACCTTCGTGTTTGAATTTCGCAACGGGTTCGGGTGAGGCTTTGGGTGGATCTCGCCCGGGCCTTTATATACTCGGAAGAGGGGCCGGTGGTGGTTCTTTACCCTGCCATTTGGGCTTGCCTTCTGCTTTGGTCTCCGCAACCTAAGAGAGTAGCCAGAGAAAAGGAAACCACGCACCTCATCCCTTCCGCCTCCACCACCTCCGTTCGGCGATGGCTGACAAGGTGACCGTCATTCCGCCGTGTGACCCGTGGCCTTTCTCCACCGTTGCTATGGAGGATCTGGAGGCCCTCGTTGCCGATGGTCTGCTCCGTCCCCTCTCCGATGGGCCGCAGTCGGAGTGGATGGCCCCCGCGAGCGAGGCTGACCCGACTCCGCCGTCGGGGTATGTGGTCAGTTTCATCCCCTTCCATGAGCGGGGGTTCGGAGTGCCAGCGAGCCGCTTCATGCGGGCGCTCCTGCACCATTACGGGGTGGAGCTGCATAACTTCAACCCCAACTCTATCGCGCAAGCGGCCATCTTCGCGGCGGTCTGCGAGGGTTTTTTGGGGATTGACCGCCACTAGGACCTGTGGACCCATCTCTTCTCCGCAGAGTTCTTCGCCGCAACGACAGAGGCGAAGAAGGTCCGTATGGCGGTGCGGGCCGGTGGCTGCACCCTCCAGCTGAGGTCGGGGCGCGCGCAGCAGTACATCCCTGCCTCCCTTGCATCTTCGAACAAGGGGTGGCAGAACCGGTGGTTTTATCTCCAGAATGACGGTGGGATGCTTCCGCCGTTTTCTCAACGAGTGGTGATCGCCGCCGGCACTAACTGGCACTGGGGGGGCACGCGCGAGAACCAGGAGAAGCTCCAGCCTATTCTGCAGGCCTTGCAGAAGTTACGAGATGCAGGCCTTACCGCTGCGGGGGTCGTCGCCGCTATCCATCGTCGGAGGGTGCTCCCTTTGGCCGAGCGGCGGTTGCGGCTCGCGGAGATGAAGCCGGGGGTCGATTCGGAGGACTCGCGGATGTCCTTGACCTCCCTCTCCGCCGACGACCTCCTCAAGCGGGTAACAAGTACGGTAGGGAGGCCAGATGCCGACGCCCTTAGCCAGCCCGCGATGCGTCCCGACCGTGGGTATGTGTCCCTGGTAAGTGTCTGATCCTCCTTCTGTTTTGCGCCGAGTTCTCTACGCCTTTGATTCTTACTGTTGGGATTTTTGTTCGTCCCCAGGGGTTGAGGATTTATAAACCCGTCCGGCCACCGGTCCCGGAGGACGCGGCGGATCGAGCCGCGCGGAGGCTTGCCGCGGAGAAGGAGAAGGAGAAGAAGGATGCGGAAAAGGCCCAAGCTCGCGAGAGGATGCTAGCTCGGGAAGCCTTGGAGAAGCATCGTCGGAGGCAGGCGAGGGATGGGCTCCCGAGGGAGTCGTCGCCGGAGATGCCTGACGACGATGATGATGACGATGATGATGACGACGACGACATGGTGGCCCGACTTGGCCTCAGCCCGGACCCGAGGCTGGGCCAGGGGTCACCGAGCCAGCCTCCAAGTGGGCTGGCACCATCAGTGCCTGGGGCCAGGACACCAAGGTCCCAATTCGAGGAGCGGAGGTAGGCCGAGGGGTACTTGACCCCTTGGCCGAGGTAATTGTTCTGACTCCGGGGGGTCAGGCCGATCCGCCTGTCCCCCAAGAGCAGGTGCCCGCGCTAGCTGCACAGGAGGCCGGTCCCTCGGCCGTCGTGACGACGCCTGGGCAGGTCGTTCCCTCGGCGCCTCGGGCGTCCGAGACAGAAGCGGCGTCGAAGCCGGCACCGGGGCAACCCTCGGCGGCGCCTGCGGAGGCCGGGGCCCGAGGGGCCTCCCCGCAGGCGCGATTGGCCTTGCCCCGGAGCGGGTAAGTATCTGAGGATACCTCTGTTTTGGTTTTTCCACTATGTGTTTTGAACTTGCTGTCTCTCTCTTTCAGCAAGCAGAGGTAGGGCCCGGCCGGTCTGGCCCCTACGAAGGCCCTTAAGACGAAGCCGGCTTCGGCGGCCGGTGCTACGGCGCGCCACGTCGGTTGGTTGGCCTCTGCCCAAGGCGCCCTCCAGCGGGGGGGGCCCAGGCGGCACGAGTTGCCATGGGGCAAGCCTCCCAGGCTGACCCCCCCCTACTGGAGCGGCCATCGTGCCGGGGGAGGCTGCTGATGTGGCCGCGGTCCCGAGCCCGCCTGACTTGTCGTCGGCGTCGGCATCGACTCCTGCCGGGGCCGTCGCTGATTCGCCCGCGGAGCCACCCGTCGCCGCCGACGTCGGGATGGTTGAGGCGCCACCGCCCGTTGTCAGCCCCGACCTCCCCGTTCTCGGCCACGAGGAGAGGACGGTCGTCGTTGCCGAGGTTGGGGATCGAAGGCCTGCCACCTTAGCCGAGGAGAGGCCCAGTACGTCGATGGCGGTGGTACCCGATGCCTCGGTGGAGGGGCGTGCAGAATCGTGGCCTGTCTTGGGGAGCAGCGGCCTTATCCCCGCGCAGCTCAACCCCAATGAGTGGGGTGGGCAGCCGCTCCTGTTCTGGAGCCGCGCCACCTCGGACTCAGAACCCCTCCTCTCCCTCAACGACGAGCTGGAGGAGAGGTCTCGGGATAATTTCCGTGAGTATACCGAGGCGGCGATGAGGTTGCTTCGGTCGACCATGGAGATCCTTTCCAGGGACGTTCCCAGGGTCTTCCAGGTAAGGACTTAGACGTATACCTTGCATGACCAGGGCATTCTTCGTAATATCCTATTTTCCCTCCTTAGGAACTTGCGGACGTGAGCACCGCCAAGTCGCTGTTCATCCACCGTGAGAGCGACGTCTAGGATTCGTTGCGGTCCCAGCGGGCCGCGCTTACCGAGGCCAATGAGCGCCTCGCCCAATGGAGCGCCGAGGTGGCGGACCTTCGGCTGCTCTGCGATGAGCTGAAGTCGGAGGCAGCGGTGGCGCGGGCAGAGGCGGCGTCGGCACGAGCGGAGGCTTTGTCGGCCCGGGAGCAGGTGGCTTCCCAGGCCGAGGAGATGCGGCAGCGGCAGCTGGAGCTTGGCCAGTCTATCGGCGAGCGGGACCAATCTCGGAGCCAAGTTGCCGAGGCCGTGAGTCGGGCTGAGGCCCTTAGGGGTCAGCTGGCTGAGGCTACGGAGCGGTTAGCCGAGGCGTCCGCTCGGGCCGGGACCCTTGCGGAGAGCCTAGCCGAGGCCGTCGGGTCTGCCCAGTCCGCCCAAACCGAGGCCTCGCAACAGCGTGCCTGGACCGAAGGTATGCTTTGCCCGCTTTGTGACTTTGTTTTTGTCTCCATTCTTCTCCTTTCGCCTGAAGAATGTTGTCCTGCTACCTGCAGGGTTCGAGACGGCTCTTAACGAGTCCGTCAAGAACTGCAAGGCGCTTGCCGAGGCGGCTGAGCAGAAGGAGGCCGATCGTGTGGCCATGTCCGAGGCTATCTCGGCCTTTTGCCAGGCCTTTGGCCTTGACGGCGTCCCCTTGGGTAGCTCCCCCCCAGAATCATCTGTGGGCCTTGGGCGGCCATGTGTACAATAGACTCCACGGGGCGTTGTACCACGGCGTTAGGCGGGCCTTCGCCGTGCTCGCTTCCCACTACGACATGGATCTGGAGCGGGTTAGCGAGGGGTACTGCTTACCAGATGAAGAAGAGGCTGCCTTAGCCGAGGTCTAGAGGCTTGACACGGCTGTCGAGGGCCCAAGCGCGGCGCTGGCTTCCTCCTTTGAGGTGGAGGTCCTTCCGCCCGTGTCGCCGCCTGAGGCCGTGCCAGATCCTACCGAGGGTGGAAATGACGTCGAGCGTGCTGCTCCTCCCCCTGCTAATGTATGAGCCTGCAGGAACAGTTTGCTTGAAGTATGCGTATGCTTTTTGCGGCCGCTGAGGCCTAAACATTTTAATGTCGGATTATAAAGCTGTGTTTTCTTTCCTCTCGTTTCGTGTGTTAGGACTTGTTCGGTAGCAGAATCGCTTATCCGAGCGTGAGTTACTTTTCGCGGAAGGTGATGAGTGAGGTATCCGTATCCCGGAGGCGTAGGAGTCCCTCGGCTCGGTCGGCCTTGCCGCTTACGTGTTCTCCCGTCGTCTTTTGGACTCTGTTATCGACGCAGTCGAAAAGGCACGAAATTCGTTCTGGCAGAAAAGTTTTCGAGCGTTAGGACTTGTTCGGTAGCAGAATCGCTTATCTGAGCGTGAGTTACTTTTCGCGGAAGGTTGAAAGTTGCCTAGAGGGGGGTGAATAGGCAAGTTAAAACTTTTTCAACAAAAACTAGAAGCAAACTGGGTAAAACTGAATTGATCTCGAAATTCACCCAGTTAACTTTGGAAATGAGATGTTCTAAATGATCCACAGGGTTCAAAGTAGTAGATTTGAGAAGGGCACTTCTCAAAATCCACACACCAAAAAGATATAAACAAATCATTCACGGAATGGTGAGAGAACGAAGAACACAAACAAACACAATGAGCAAGAACACAAGAGACACAAGATTTATCCCGAGGTTCGGTCACACCACTAAGGTGCCCTACTTCCTCGTTGAGGCGCCCACAAAGAGCTGGGTCTCTTTCAACCCTAATCCTCCCTTTGCCGACCACAAAGGTCAAGCCCACACAATAATCTTTGCTCAAACGAGCGGGTAATACAAACTTTCGTGTGGTCTTCCACAAAATTTGGAGACTCACAAGAGACACCTAGTCGTCTAGGAGCTAGAAGCTCCAAGAGTAATGAATCCACAAAGAACTCGATGTAATACCAAAGCTCGAATCAAGAAGAGCAAGAAGGATTTAGAGATGAAGCACCAAAATCGCAGCTCTTCAATCTCACTCAAAGATTTGAAATGGGAGAGGCAAGAGGTGTGTGAGAGAGAGTGGGAGGTGTTTCTCAGGTTGGAAATGGAGTTTTGTGCGTGCTCTACTGTGGGGAAGAGTGTGAGAGGTGTATATAAAGGTGCTCCCAAAAGCTGGTGGCCGTTGGGGAAATCTGACTGAAATTCGGTTGAACCGGTTTCAAATTCGGTTGAACCGGATTCCACCAGTCGGTTTTCGGTTCACTGGCGGACTCAGCCGGAGACTGGACCGGACTCAAATTCGGTTGAACCGGTTTCAAATTCAGTTCAACCGGTTTCAAATTCGGTTGAACCAGATTCAAAATTCGGTTCAACCGGTTTCAAATTCGGTTGAACCGGATTCAAAATTCGGTTGAACCGGTTTTCCAAAAATCTGCACATGACTTTTTCTGACAGGCCTGACTGTCAGACTGGCAGTGGCAGAGGGGAACAGTGCAGAAACCGGTTGAACCAGTTTTAGGTCCGGTTGAACCGGTTTTTGAACTGTTGCACAGATTTTGAGAAAACCGAAGTGAAACCAGGGTAAAATGGAAGTTTTAGATCAAGGATTTTGAGCTTTAGTACCAACACCAACCTTCTTTTTGGATCCCCCTTGATAGTACGACGATTCCTATACTCAAGTTAAATAAAATATAATTAAGTAAACTCCTTGAGTCATTGGTGTCTCAAGTGTGATTTCTCCATGGTGTTGCTTCATAAGGATCACAAACATTTTTGTCTCACCTTTTGAAGCAAACACAAATCGAGCCTGTGACTTATGACATTTCACCATATATGAGTTCAAATCATGGCTTCAAGTCACCTTACTGATGCATCAACATGTTGTAACTCTTCATAGCTGATTAGTTCATCGACTTAGTGCAAGTACTCTCTTCTTCACCTTAGCCATGGTACCTCGGTCTACAAGCCGTCGCTTGGCCTTCACCTTCACTTAGTTCCTCGAAGCCCTTTCCTTGCTATCTTCACCCTATCAAGCCATTCTTGAGTCACATCCTATTGAGCATCCATTGAGAGAATCATTTCTTCAATATTGTGAACCTTGCTTGAATGTCATCTAGATATAACTGCTAAGATCAATCAAGCTCTAGTTTGATTCTCATATATTCATATATGGACTAATAGTAATATGGTCAAGCCAATTCACGATTCCTCATATCTTATTCACTTTGGCTTGACCAATCCTCTTAATCACTTCAACCTCTATTATGATCATATTTATGCATAGTGATTTCTCAGGACTTGTCCATATATTCAAACCAATATAGAGACCACATTATATCCATTTGCATTGTCTCACTGGTTATTTGACCTTGTGTTGAACCTTGTTCACTGATCATTATACACTATACAAGTATGTTCATCATACTCAATTTCCTGTTCAACACTTAACAAACTTGTTAGACCTTTAAATGTGTTGTTATCCAAATCACCAAAACTCACAAAAGGGATGAATGCACTTTCAATCTCCCCCTTTTTGGTGATTGATGACAACACATTTAAAGCTTACATAAGATTTGATAAATAAGATTTTGAATCCTATGATATAGTTTTCTCCCCCTAAATATGTGTATTTCAAAAAATACCAATTTTGTACTCAAATGCCAAAACCACATATTTGGGTCAAAGATTGAAGACAACTTATATCATACTATTCATAGGGTGCTTTGTGTCATAAATAAACGTGATGCTCATGACATATTATGCACTCATCAATTTCCTTCATCTTATGTTTTACTTATGATTCAACCCCCTTTTTTCAATTATTTCTCCCCCTTTTCAAAAGTCTTCTTACACTTAGTTACATAAGACTAAAGGTAAGCTTTAATGCACAATTTCTCCCCCTTTGTCATAAATCTCCAAAAAAAGATATAAAGAATATAAAGGGTAGAAATTATGATTAATCAAGATTTGAACACACTATCATGAAAAGGGTCCTTATATGGCACAAAGGTAATGGAGAAGTGTCATAAGTGATGTACCTTTGCGTTTTACCTTTTCAAAGGGGTGTTCCACACTTGTGTTGTATTTAGAGTTCATTTTGCAATCTCTTGTTGGCATAATTGTGACATAGGTCCAAGATATCAAATGAATATTGTCATACTAATTGAAAGATAAATCTTGATACCTGGAGTCTAGATGTCACCTAGCATTTTCTTATCATAACAAGAGGCAGCATGAAAATTGCACAAGTATGAATTATACAACTAGTGATCATGTACGAAAAATATCAATTGAAAACCACCAATTGATACAATTTGATAGATAATCAGATCACTTATTTCATATTACACTAAGTTCTCCTCAAGTTTTAGTGCACACACATATATATGAATTCAATTGATACATGTTGAGAGTACTTATTTGCAACTTAAAGTACCATTGGCATAAAAGGAGTATCAATTGAACATAATCATGCAACATAAGAAACATGTGCACTATTTAATCAATTAAGTTCTAGACAGGAGAATCTATAAGCTATGCTACTTCAGATATTTGTAATCCAAAAAGATGTGATACATATTTACCAATTTTAGATGACGTTGGAGTAGCATATACAAGAGAAACTCATTCTCTTATGAAATTTATAGAAGATACATTTATTGGAGCAAAGAATCTTTGATACCCATCAAAATTTGCAGTGGAAGCGATTGTCTTTGCTTGAAGATTCCTTTCTAATTTGAGACTACACACATAATAGACTTGAAAATGAAGTTAGTCTCAAAGATTCAAATTATAGACCATTCTCCCCCTAAATGTGTGCATACAAGTGATGAATACTTGTTTAGCTTATGCACTTGGACTTGTGAGGCCAGGGGATTAAGTTCTACAATTTGAACCTTGGTACAAATAAAGTATGAAAATATCAAATTGCACCAATTTAAGGAATTACTCATAATCAAACGGTATACTAATAGACATGATATGCAATATTTTAAGCCAAGATTCAAGTGCAACCTTATGATGTGACTTAAGATATTGCATATACATGCATACACTAACTTGTAAGAGCCTAGATACACAAATGTAATACAATAGTTCATGGAGTGACACACCTCTGTTCCATGCCATATGGTCTTCATTATAATCATGAATTTCTATCTTAGCTTTTGATAGGCTTGACATTTCAAAGAGAAACTTATCCTCTTTAAACGATCAAGAGAAACTCATTCTCTTCAAAGAACTACACAAATTCACTAAAAGAAAATGTTAGTCTTTAAGGACACAAGATATAGAATGAGCTCCCCCTAAATGTATGCATCAAGTACTCGAATTACTTGTAACATGCACTTGATTCAAATAAGATTCTTAGAGGAGTTCATCATATATCTTGGTCAAGGCATAATATATATGAAACAATTGAATTTATGCTAGAGAACACATATCATTCCCCAATAGAACTAATCCATGGGGTGACATGTGGTAAATATTTGATCATTTCCTTGGAACCACTCATCCTCATTTGATGTTCTCCAAGGTGTGAGACTACAAAACATGAACTTGAAGAAATCATTAGCCTCACAAGATATAGGCTAAACTCCCCCTCAATTTGTGCATGCAAGAGTACACAAAGTACACTTATGCACATTAACAATGCGAGGTTAAAGGAGATGTTTGCACTATATCTTGGTTTAACATAACATGCTTTACATAGATGATGAAAATTAAACCAATTAAAAGTTTAAGAACTAAAAGTATATCAATTGAAATCTTGAAGGGTAAAGCATGCTAATATGAACCTCAACCTCATAATGAAGGATATCATATAAATATGTCACCACATCTTCATTATTAGGTTGACAACAAGTGTAACTCCCTTCTTGAATCATTGTGATTTCTTTTCTCTTTATGATTTCATCCAACCAGGCGATCTTGAACTTCATTGATCTTGGCTTGGTTCAATCAAACTTGATATGAGACCCATTGAAACTCAATGATTGAAACAACCAAGACTCTTATATCCGTGGATTTTGAATCCATTTTGAAAGCACTTGGAAGGACCTTATTTAAACACTTAGAAAAGAGAGCATTAGAAACACAAGGGAGGGTTTCACAAATGATAATCCTTCTACGTGGATGGAAAATGAATCATCATTCTTGAAACCCAAAAAGATAGATTAAATTCCTTTAAATTAGTGCACACATATAGTTGATGTCAAAGTTATATGCACTATTGAACATTTTATATTGCAAGGAAATTAACCTATACTATGGAACATCCCACTAAGGATAGAATACTAAAACAACTGAAGGAGAGGAAGTTTTCATACCTTGGCCTCTTATCAACTTCATCTTACTTTAGTTGAATAGTATCCTTTAAGCTTGTGGTTTATCCAATGTAAAACAAGCACCATCTCTTAACATAGATTTTCTATGGATAAACTCAACATAAGAGATGGCATTAGTAGCACAAGCACTAGTTTCTTATTTAGCAACCCTTTATATGTGAAAGGCAAACGAGTTGCTAAAATAGAGAAACATCATAATATGGACTAAATTTCCCTTGAGCCCTCATGCACAATATATTTTGAATGACATGGATAATATGCATGGTTATTCAATGAAGTCTAAAGGGCTGACTTAATCCATATTATGGTGAGTGTCTAATAAAGAAGAATCAAATCCAAATTAACTAGATAGAGAATACGTCACATAATTTTGGATTATTCACCACATGATAATATTCATTCAACTTCCAATTAGACCTTTATTTCATAATCAACAACTGATGTATATCCTCAAATGCTTCTTTTTCCTTAGTGGCTACACAAGTCACAAAAAGATAAGATTTGAAAATAATATGCATTTGAGATTCAGTTGTTATCACCCTTGCTACTATCTCCAAATATGATTTATACATTCATTATCGAGCACCCAACTTGATCCATTGAAGAAGTGATCCTGCAAAACAAGTTTAAGCTTCGTATTTTGGTACCCAATTTGAATTGGGTCCTTTGAGATTAGTAGTAAGAGCCTTGAGTACCCACACAATCCTTATTGTGGCCTTTCTCTTTGTGTAGGCACCCACATATACTTGACAACCATCTTACATGGTGTCAAGTCAATATTTAATCACATAGATAAAAACTAGAGTTAAGAATAGGAGTCTTTTCTCCTTTTCTTGATACATCATTGTGTTGCCTTCTTGATGATGAACCTAGCTTGACCTTGGGTGCACCTAGCTTATCAAGGTTAGTCGCACAAGCATTCATATCAAAAAGACAAGTTATGCATGGAATTTACAACTTAGTGATCCAATTCAATGTGAAGCATATGGATACCGATTGAAGTAGATTTCTAAGATATCAAAATATGGGTTTCCAAAATGTAGAAAGTATGGATCACTAATTGTACCTTTTACAGTTTAAAAATCATATCCATGTTAGTGCATATGTATGTGATGAATATCAACAAAAAGAATTCTTATGCACTTTTAGAATTAACGATAAGGGAATTTTAAACTGCATCAAGAGTAGCTATTTAGAAAACAAAGATTACAATCCATATGAATGAGATACAAATTTACCATTTTGGATTGTCTTAGTATAGCTTACTCAAGTGAAACTTATTCTCTATGACACAAGATATATAATGTTCTCCCACTAGATATGTGCATCAAGTATTTGAATGACTTGCCACATGCACTTTCAATTCAGTTAAGAGTCTCATGAGGAGTATATTACATATCATGGTCAAGGCATGACAAATTTGCAATGAATTAACTTATGCCTAAGAATACTTACCACCATATAGAATGTACCATTTATTATACCAATTTGACAGATCTTACTATCTGTGGTGGTGTCACCTTAGTATTCTTCTTTTCATCATTTGTGGAGACTTCCTTCTTTGTTATCTCTTTTCCTTTTAAAACTAGTCGATAAAACACTCATTTCAAATTTTAAAATGTACGCATAGATTGAATGGCACACTCCATTTGAGAAACACATTCTCATGTTGTGAAACTACATAAATCACTTAGACAAAAACATTAGTCTCACAACTCTAGTCATATAGAGAATTTCCCTTTTGGTAAGTGCTTTAAGAATTTGAATTTCTTACTTAGCACTCTATTCATTTAAGAACATGGGATAATACTCTTTATGTCTAGGTTATGGCAATAATATGATGAATAACTTGAAATATGTCACAAGATACATATAATCAATTTAGAGCATGTAGATTGTCACAATATAAAAATATGAAGTTGCAATCTACCATATAATTAGATCCTTTCCAAAGCAAGGTAAAATCTTTTAAGTTCATTCTCAAGTGCTTCATTTTTCTTATGTGGCTACAAAAGACACAAAGGAATATACCAATTAAAAGCAATGTGCACTTAAGAATTAATTGTCACCATCCTTTAGATATCACTTGGTTGTAGGCCTTTTGCTTGATTCCCACAAAGGTTAATCCTTATTCCCTACAACATAAGTTCTTGCTAGAGATGAATATGAAGTTAGTGATATAACAACTCAATTCATCTTTGGGTCAATCTTAAAGGATAGACAATATAAGATTGATAGCTTGAGATAAGAATTGAGTTAAACCGCTCAAGCAACACCAAAGCTTCATATCATCTCTAGGTACCTGCAAAACTTTTTAAGTACATTTTGGTACCCATTTTTGGATGGGTCCACCAAGGTTAGCTAATAAATACTTAGGCACCCAAATGGCCTTTGTGCTAGTTTTAGGTGAACTAATTACCTTTCTAGCACAAGTGTCATTTTTGGGTCTCCTAAGTGAATATGAATGAATTGACATGGTAGGCTTAGGATACTCACTCATGGGACAATCCTTGCATAGGTGTCCCTTTCTTCGGCAAGTGTAGCAAATCTGATTTTTAATTTTGCAAGACTCCTTTTTGCCTTGCTTCTTGTTTGCTACATGGTTAGTGAGCCTCTTTCTTTCTAAAGTTAAGCCACTATCCTTTGTGTAGGGACATGACATAATCTCATGTCCCTTCTCATGACATTGATAACACTTTCTAGCACATCTTCTCTTATTTGGAAGAGTGACTTGTTTGTTACCTTGTGTGGAGCATGTGGAGGCGTGGTTGAGGCACTTGTCATGAGCTTTGGCTTTCTTCTCTTGATGTTTGCTCATGTCCTTCTTGAAAAGCTTGATATTCTTTTGAAGGGGTTTTGTGCATGCTACTATTGTCCCCTTCTCAAGCTTTTTCACCATATTATCACGGTTATCTTGAGAAGGTTGAGCATGACACTTTCCCTTCAATTGAATCAAGCTCCTTTTTAGCCTCTCATTTTCTTCCTTGAGCTCATTGTTTTCTTTTGCATAGGAAACATTACTTGTTCCTGAAAGTTTTAGCTCAATGGAAGATTGGCTTTCTTGAGAGCAACATTTGTTAGCACATGATAATATAGTTTCTGTTTGAGTACATGTGCATAAGTGAGGTTGGTATGATTTCAAATTAGTTAACACAACCTCATGAGCTATTTCTAACATGATATGTGAATCCATAAATTTATTATGAGAGCACACAAGCATATCATGTTTTTCTTGCAAAGCTAGATTTTCAATATTTAGCCTTTCTATCGTGTTCTTGAACATAACATTTTTATTTTCTAATTGAGCAATATATGATGAATGATTAACAATTTTAATTTGCTCAATTGAAATGTCTTCATACCTTTGGACCAAATCATCATGAGAGCACTTTAGCTTCTCATGCTCTTTGGTCAACTTCTCTAAGTCTTCGATTTTTCTGATGAGGAAGTCTTCTTGCTTATGAAGCATTTCTTTTTGTTCTTCCGCTCTTTTCATGAGTTTGAGCAAGCTCATCCGATGTTTCTTGCTTAGCTGAGCGAAGAATTGTTGAAGATCATCCTCATCTTCACTATCACTTTCTTGCTCCTCCTCATCCTCACTTTCGCTTTCACTGTCACTCCCATTAGCAATAAAGCACATATGAGAAGTGGATTTGAAAGACGAACCTTGTGAAGAGGTGGATTCGTCGTTTGGTCTCCATCGATCATTTTCTTCTTCAATTTTGTTCTTCGCCTCATCTTCCTTCATTTTGAGGAACATCCTTTCGGCGATTCTCATGGCAAGATCTATTGCCCTAGGATCAACATCTGCACCAAAAGATGAAGTCGAGACAATCTCAACTTTTTCAAGCTTAGAAGCACTTTCGTTTCTTAGTCCCCCCGACATGAACTTTTCCTCACGCGGTTAAGCGTTAGAACGAGGATTAGGCTCCGATACCAATTGAAAGTTGCCTAGAGGGGGGTGAATAGGCAAGTTAAAACTTTTTCAACAAAAACTAGAAGCAAACTGGGTAAAACTGAATTGATCTCGAAATTCACCCAGTTAACTTTGGAAATGAGATGTTCTAAATGATCCACAGGGTTCAAAGTAGTAGATTTGAGAAGGGCACTTCTCAAAATCCACACACCAAAAAGATATAAACAAATCATTCACGGAATGGTGAGAGAACGAAGAACACAAACAAACACAATGAGCAAGAACACAAGAGACACAAGATTTATCCCGAGGTTCGGTCACACCACTAAGGTGCCCTACTTCCTCGTTGAGGCGCCCACAAAGAGCTGGGTCTCTTTCAACCCTAATCCTCCCTTTGCCGACCACAAAGGTCAAGCCCACACAATAATCTTTGCTCAAACGAGCGGGTAATACAAACTTTCGTGTGGTCTTCCACAAAATTTGGAGACTCACAAGAGACACCTAGTCGTCTAGGAGCTAGAAGCTCCAAGAGTAATGAATCCACAAAGAACTCGATGTAATACCAAAGCTCGAATCAAGAAGAGCAAGAAGGATTTAGAGATGAAGCACCAAAATCGCAGCTCTTCAATCTCACTCAAAGATTTGAAATGGGAGAGGCAAGAGGTGTGTGAGAGAGAGTGGGAGGTGTTTCTCAGGTTGGAAATGGAGTTTTGTGCGTGCTCTACTGTGGGGAAGAGTGTGAGAGGTGTATATAAAGGTGCTCCCAAAAGCTGGTGGCCGTTGGGGAAATCTGACTGAAATTCGGTTGAACCGGTTTCAAATTCGGTTGAACCGGATTCCACCAGTCGGTTTTCGGTTCACTGGCGGACTCAGCCGGAGACTGGACCGGACTCAAATTCGGTTCAACCGGTTTCAAATTCGGTTGAACCAGATTCAAAATTCGGTTCAACCGGTTTCAAATTCGGTTGAACCGGATTCAAAATTCGGTTGCACCGGTTTTCCAAAAATCTGCACATGACTTTTTCTGACAGGCCTGACTGTCAGACTGGCAGTGGCAGAGGGGAACAGTGCAAAAACCGGTTGAACCGGTTTTAGGTCCGGTTGAACCGGTTTTTGAACTGTTGCACAGATTTTGAGAAAACCGAAGTGAAACCAGGGTAAAATGGAAGTTTTAGATCAAGGATTTTGAGCTTTAGTACCAACACCAACCTTCTTTTTGGATCCCCCTTGATAGTACGACGATTCCTATACTCAAGTTAAATAAAATATAATTAAGTAAACTCCTTGAGTCATTGGTGTCTCAAGTGTGATTTCTCCATGGTGTTGCTTCATAAGGATCACAAACATTTTTGTCTCACCTTTTGAAGCAAACACAAATCGAGCCTGTGACTTGTGACATTTCACCATATATGAGTTCAAATCATGGCTTCAAGTCACCTTACTGATGCATCAACATGTTGTAACTCTTCATAGCTGATTAGTTCATCGACTTAGTGCAAGTACTCTCTTCTTCACCTTAGCCATGGTACCTCGGTCTACAAGCCGTCGCTTGGCCTTCACCTTCACTTAGTTCCTCGAAGCCCTTTCCTTGCTATCTTCACCCTATCAAGCCATTCTTGAGTCACATCCTATTGAGCATCCATTGAGAGAATCATTTCTTCAATATTGTGAACCTTGCTTGAATGTCATCTAGATATAACTGCTAAGATCAATCAAGCTCTAGTTTGATTCTCATATATTCATATATGGACTAATAGTAATATGGTCAAGCCAATTCACGATTCCTCATATCTTATTCACTTTGGCTTGACCAATCCTCTTAATCACTTCAACCTCTATTATGATCATATTTATGCATAGTGATTTCTCAGGACTTGTCCATATATTCAAACCAATATAGAGACCACATTATATCCATTTGCATTGTCTCACTTGTTATTTGACCTTGTGTTGAACCTTGTTCACTGATCATTATACACTATACAAGTATGTTCATCATACTCAATTTCCTGTTCAACACTTAACAAACTTGTTAGACCTTTAAATGTGTTGTTATCCAAATCACCAAAACTCACAAAAGGGATGAATGCACTTTCAAAGGTGATGAGTGAGGTATCCGTATCCCGGAGGCGTAGGAGTCCCTCGGCTCGGTCGGCCTTGCCGCTCAAGGTCTCTCTCGCTCGTCTTTAGGATTCTGTTATCGACGCAGTCGAAAAGCGCGAAAGACGTTCTGGTAAAAGACTTTTCCGAGGAAAATTTTGACGCAGAGGGGGTTCCCCCCTTCTAGCCCCCGAGGGAGGGTCAGACTTTGTCGAGGCAAGGCTGATCCTTTCTTGATGGTTAGACTTTATTTATGCATGTAAAGAAAGCGAGATAGATGAACGACTTGAAACATTTTAAGGGTAAAAGCGATGTAGCTGTTGGATGTTCCAAGCGTTGTTGTAGACCTCGCCTTGATCGTTGGCCAGCTTGTATGTCCCAGGCTTCAAAATCTTGGCGATGATGAAGGGCCCTTTGAGAGCACCTAGAGGGGGGTGAATAGGTGATCCTATAAAACTTAAACTTAAAGCCACAAAAACTTGATTAACGTTAGCACAATAATTGCCAAGTGGCTAGAGAGTAATCTCAACAAAACACAATAACCACAAGATATCAATCACAGAGATGGCACAATGGTTTATCCCGTGGTTCGGCCAAGACCAACGCTTGCCTACTCCACGTTGTGGCGTCCCAACGGACGAGGGTTGCAATCAACCCCTTTCAAGCGGTCCAAAGACCCACTTGAATACCACAGCGTTTTGCTTTGCTTTTCTTAATCCCGTTCGCGAGGAATCTCCACAACTTGGAGTCTCTCGCCCTTACAAAGATGTTCACAAAGAAGTACAAAGTAAGGGAGGGATTAGCAACTCACACAAGTCACAAAGATCACAGCAAATACGCACACACAAGACCTAGACTTAAGCTCAAAAGACTAGCACACACTAGAACAGAGCTCAAATCACTAGAATGTCGAATAAGTGCGCAAGAATGATGTGTGAGTGATCAAGAGTGCTCAAGGAATGCTTGGTGTCCTCCTCCATGCGCCTAGGGCTCCCTTTTATAGCCCCAAGGCAGCTAGGAGCCGTTGAGAGCAATCTGGGAAGGCAATCCTTGCCTTCTGTCGCGTGGCGCACCGGACAGTCCGGTGCACACCGGACACTGTCCGGTGCCCGATTTCTTTCCTTAACTGGCGCAGCCGACCGTTGGCAACCAGAGAACCGTTGGTGCACCGGACATGTCCGGTGCCCCCTTCTAGCCGTTGGCTCGGCCACGTGTCCCACGCAGATCGCGCGACCGACCGTTGGCCCGGCCGACCGTTGGCTCACCGGACAGTCTGGTGCACACCGGACAGTCCGGTGCACACCGGACAATCCGGTGAATTATAGTTGTACGTCACCGGTAAATTCCCGAGAGCGGCCACTTCGCTCGAACCAGCCTGGCGCACCGGACACTGTCCGGTGCTCCCAGACTGAGCAGATTCTTGGCTGCTCGAGCCAAGACATTTCCAATTGGATTTTTCCTGTTTCCAGCACTTAGACACAATACATTAGTCCATAAACAATGTACTAAGTCTGAGAAACATACCTTTATCCTTGGTTTGTACTTTGTCTACCATTTTACATTTAAGCATTTGTGTTAGACACTAAATCACCAAAATACTTAGAAATGGCCCAAGGGCACATTTCCCTTTCAATCTCCCCCTTTTTGGTGATTTATGCCAACACAATATAAAGCAAGTAGAACAAGTGCAAAATTACTTCAAATAAAACTCAAATTTGTTTTGAATCAGATTTGAACATATATGGATCACCCTTTGCCACCACTTGGTTTGTTTTTGCAAATCAAACTCAAATTTCTATCTCTAAGTCAAACACACATGTTAAGACATAAAGAGAGTCATTACAAGAGAAATTGATTCAAGATTTCAAAAACTCCCCCTTTTTCCCATAATCAGCACTTCTCCCCACAAGAAGCCAACTTTTGACAAGAGAGACAATAAAAGAGTTTTGACAAACCAAAGGCTCTATTCTACTATTTTCAAAATCTCTCAAGTGGTAGCTGATCCATTTATCACTTTGGCCTTTATTTTCTCCCCCTTTGGCATCAAGCACCAAAACGGGATTAATCTTGGCCCGTAAACCCCATTGCCTCACCAAAATCTTCAAATAAGAGTGCAAATACAATAAGGTCATTAGGATGAACTTGGAATAAGTTACCCTCTCATCGGAGTGCAGTGGAAGTCTGTCATGGTCCAAGTCCACCTTTTCCCTTTCAAATCTCTTTTGAGACTAAATCAGGCAAACTCAAGCACATGGTTAGTCTCAAAGGGTCAAGTTGTAACACATCTCCCCCTAAACATGTGCATCACTTTGCAACGAACTTGTGAGGTCCAGGGAGTGTTTGTACAACTTGAGCACCATTATTAAGCAACAAAATGCATAAGGAACATGATCAAAGGCATAAACACATGTATACTATAAATCAATCCAAGTTCCGCGAATCTAAGACATTTAGCTCACTACGCAGCCTGCAAAAGGTCTTCTCATCTAGAGGCTTGGTAAAGATATCGGCTAGCTGGTTCTCGGTGCTAACATGAAACACTTCAATATCTCCCTTTTGCTGGTGGTCTCTCAAAAAGTGATGCCGGATGTCTATGTGCTTTGTGCGGCTGTGCTCAACAGGATTTTCCGCCATGCGGATAACACTCTCATTATCACATAGGAGTGGGACTTTGCTCAGATTGTAGCCAAAGTCCCTGAAGGTTTGCCTCATCCAAAGTAGTTGCGCGCAACACTGTCCTGCGGCAACATACTCGGCCTCAGCGGTGGATAGGGCAACAGAGGTTTGTTTCTTAGAATTCCATGACACCAGGGACCTTCCTAAGAATTGGCACGTCCCCGATGTACTCTTCCTATCGACCTTACATCCAGCATAGTCGGAATCTGAATATCCAATCAAGTCAAAGGTAGACCCCTTTGGATACCAGAGCCCGAAGCAAGGCATAGCAACTAAATATCTAAGGATTCGCTTCACTGCCACTAAGTGACACTCCTTAGGATCAGATTGAAATCTAGCACACATGCATACACTAAGCATAATATCCGGTCTACTAGCACATAAGTAAAGTAACGATCCTATCATTGACCGGTATGCCTTTTGATCAACGGACTTACCTCCTTTATTGAGATCGGTGTGTTCGTCGGTCCCCATCGGAGTCTTTGCGGGCTTGGCGTCCTTCATCCCAAACTGCTTTAGCAAGTCTTGCGTGTACTTCGTTTGGGAGATGAAGGTGCCGTCCTTGAGTTGCTTCACTTGGAACCCAAGGAAGTAGTTCAACTCGCCCATCATTGACATCTCGAATTTCTGCGTCATCACCCTGCTAAACTCTTCACAAGACTTTTTATTAGTAGAACCAAATATTATGTCATCGACATAAATTTGGCACACAAAAAGATCACCGTCACAAGTCTTAGTGAAAAGAGTTGGATCGGCTTTCCCAACCTTGAAAGCATTAGCAATTAAGAAATCTCTAAGGCATTCATACCATGCTCTTGGGGCTTGCTTAAGTCCATAGAGCGCCTTAGAGAGCTTACACACGTGGTCGGGGTACCGTTCATCCTCGAAGCCAGGGGGTTGCTCTACGTACACCTCCTCCTTGATTGGCCCGTTGAGGAAAGCGCTCTTCACATCCATTTGGAACAACCTGAAAGAGTGGTGAGCGGCATATGCTAGCAAAATACGAATGGACTCTAGCCTAGCCACGGGAGCAAAAGTCTCCTCAAAGTCCAAATCTGCGACTTGGGCATAACCTTTTGCCACAAGTCGAGCCTTGTTCCTTGTCACTACTTCGTGCTCGTCTTGTTTATTGCGGAACACCCACTTGGTTCCCACAACATTTTGCTTAGGACGAGGCACCAGTGTCCAAACCTCATTCCTCTTGAAGTTGTTGAGCTCCTCTTGCATGGCCAACACCCAGTCCGGATCTAGCAAGGGCTCCTCTACCCTGAAAGGCTCAATAGAAGAGACAAAGGAGTAATGCTCACAAAAATTAACTAATCGAGATCGAGTAGTTACTCCCTTGCTAATATCACCCAGAATTTGGTCGACGGGATGATCCCTTTTAATCATCGCTCGAACTTGGGTTGGAGGTGCCGGTTGCGCTTCTTCCTCCATCACATGATCATCTTGTGCTCCCCCTTGATCACACGCCTCCTGTTGATGAACCTGTTCGTCGTCTTGAGTTGGGGGAAGCACCATAGTTGAGGAAGAAGGTTGATCTCGCTCATTTTGTTCCTGTGGCCGCACCTCTCCAATCGTCATGGTGCGAATTGCGGCCGTTGGAACGTCTTCTTCATCTACATCATCAAGATCAACAACTTGCTCTCTTGGAGAGCCATTAGTCTCATCAAATACAACGTCGCTAGAGACTTCAACCAAACCCGATGATTTGTTGAAGACTCTATACGCCTTTGTATTTGAGTCATAACCTAACAAAAACCCTTCTACGGCTTTGGGAGCAAATTTGGAATTCCTACCCTTCTTTACTAGAATGTAGCATTTACTCCCAAATACACGAAAGTACGATACATTGGGTTTGTTACCGGTTAGCAGCTCATACGACGTCTTCTTGAGGAGGCGATGAAGGTAGACCCGGTTGATGGCGTGGCAAGCCGTGTTCACGGCTTCCGACCAAAAGCACTCGGGGGTCTTGAATTCTCCAAGCATCGTCCTCGCCATATCGATGAGCGTCCTGTTCTTCCTCTCTACCACACCATTTTGTTGTGGTGTGTAGGGAGCGGAGAACTCGTGCTTGATCCCTTCCTCCTCAAGGAACTCCTCCACTTGAAGGTTCTTGAACTCAGACCCGTTGTCGCTTCTTATCTTCTTCACCTTGAGCTCAAACTCATTTTGAGCTCTCCTTAGGAAGCGCTTGAGGATCCCTTGGGTTTCAGACTTATCCTGCAAAAAGAACACCCAAGTGAAGCGGGAAAAATCATCAACAATAAATAGACCATACTTACTTCCTCCTATGCTTAGATAGGCGACGGGTCCGAAGAGGTCCATATGTAGCATCTCCAGGGGTCTTGATGTGGTCATCACATTCTTGCTGTGATGCGCTCCTCCCACTTGTTTACCTGCTTGACAAGCTGCACAAGGTCTATCTTTTTCGAAAGTGACATTGGTTAGACCTATCACGTGTTTTCCCTTTAGAAGCTTGTGTAAGTTCTTCATCCCCACATGTGCTAAGCGGCGATGCCACAGCCAGCCCATGCTAGTCTTAGCAATTAAGCATGCATCTAGACCGGCCTCCTCTTTTGCAAAATCAACCAAATAAAGTTTGTCGTCTAATACACCCTTAAAAGCTAGTGAACCATCACTTCTTCTAAAGACAGACACATCTACATTTGTAAATAGACAATTATATCCCATATTGCATAATTGACTAACAGATAGCAAGTTATATCCAAGAGACTCAACTAAAAACACATTAGAGATAGAGTGCTCATTTGAAATAGCAATTTTACCTAATCCTTTTACCTTGCCTTGATTCCCATCACCGAATATTATTGAATCTTGGGAATCCTTGTTTTTGACGTAGGAGGTGAACATCTCCTTCTCCCCCGTCATATGGTTTGTGCATCCGCTGTCGATAATCCAGCATGAACCCCCGGATGCATAAACCTGCAAGGCAAATTTAGGCTTGGGACTTAGGTACCCAACTCTTGTTGGGTCCTACAAGGTTAGTCACAATTGTCTTAGGGACCCAAATGCAAGTTTTATCACCCTTGCATTTTGCCCCTAATTTCCTAGCAACTATCTTCCTATCCTTTTTACAGATAGCAAAGGAAGCATTTAAAGCATGATAAATTGTAGAAGGACCATCCCTAACTTTCCTAGCAACATGAACAATATTCTTTCTAGGCACATGATGAACATAGCTCCTATACATATCTCTATCATGCATATAAGAAGAACTAGAAGTAAACATAGCATAAGAATCATAGGCATGTGCATCAAAAGCATTGTAAGCATTACAACTCCTATGAGACTGTCTTCTATCATTGTACATAAAAGCATGGTTCTTTTTAGTACTACTTGCCATAGGAGCCTTCTCTTTCTCCTTGGCGGAGATGGGAGCCTTATGGTTTGTTAAGTTCTTGGCTTCCCTCTTGAAGCCAAGTCCATCCTTAATAGAGGGGTGTCTACCAACCGTGTAGGCATCCCTAGCAAATTTTAGTTTATCAAAATTACTCTTGCTAGTCTTAAGTTGGGCATTAAGACTAGCCACCTCATCACTTAATTTAGAAATTGAGGCTAGGTGTTTGCTACAAGCATTAATATCAAAGTCTTTACACCTATTGCAAGTTTCAACAATTTCTACACAAGATGTTGATTTACTAGCTATTTCTAACTTAGCATTCAAATCATCATTAATGCTTCTTAAGCTAGAAATTGTCTCATGGCAAGAAGATAATTCACAAGAAAGCATTTCATTTCTTTTAACTTCTAGAGCATGAGATTTTTGTGCTTCTACAAATTTGTCATGTTCTTCATACAACAAATCCTCTTGTTTTTCTAAAAGCCTATTCTTATCATTCAAGGCATCAATTAATTCATTAATTTTATCTACCTTGGTTCTATCTAGGCCCTTAAATAAACATGAATAATCTATTTCATCCTCATCACTAGATTCGTCCTCACTTGAAGAAGCATAAGTAGAGTTTCGAGTACATACCTTCTTCTCCCTTGCCATAAGGCATGTGTGACGCTCGTTGGGGAAGAGGGATGACTTGTTGAAGGCGGTGGCGGCGAATCCTTCATTGTCGGAGTCGGACGAGGAGCAATCCGAATCCCACTCCTTTCCAAGATGTGCTTCGCCCTTTGCCTTCTTGTAGTTTTTCTTCTTTTCCCACTTTCCACTCTTCTTCTCCTGGTCACTATCATTGTCGGGACAATTAGCTATAAAATGACCAATCTTACCACATTTGAAGCAGGAGCGCTTCCCCTTCATCTTGTTCTTCTTGGGGTGCTCCTTGCGACCTTTTAGCGCCGTATTGAATCTCTTGATGATGAGGGCCATCTCTTCATCATTAAGTCTGGTCGCCTCAATTTGTGCCACCTTGCTAGGTAGCGTCTCCTTGCTTCTTGTTGCCTTGAGAGCAAGGGGTTGAGGCTCATTGATTGGACCATTCAATGCGTCGTCCATGTATCTTGCTTCCTTGATCATCATTCGCCCGCTCACGAACTTTCCAAGTATCTCCTCGGGCGTCATCTTGGTGTACCTAGGATTCTCACGAATATTGTTTACAAGATGAGGATCAAGGACAGTAAAAGACCTTAGCATTAGGCGGACGACGTCGTGGTCCGTCCATCGCGTGCTTCCATAGCTTCTTATCTTGTTGACAAGGGTCTTGAGCCGGTTGTACGTTTGGGTTGGCTCTTCTCCCCTTATCATGGCGAACCTCCCGAGTTCGCCCTCCACCAACTCCATCTTGGTGAGCATTGTGACGTCATTCCCCTCACGAGAGATCTTGAGGGTGTCCCAGATTTGCTTGGCGTTATCCAAGCCACTCACTTTGTGGTATCCATCCCTGCACAATGAAGCTAGAAGAACAGTAGTAGCTTGTGCATTTTTATGAATTTGCTCATTAATGAACATGGGACTATCCGTACTATCAAAGTGCATTCCACTCTCTATAATCTCCCATATACTAGGATGGAGAGAGAACAAGTGACTACTCATTTTGTGACTCCAAAATCCGTAGTCCTCTCCATCAAAATGAGGAGGTTTACCAAGTGGAATAGACAATAAATGAGCGTTTGTACTTTGAGGAATACGAGAGTAATCAAAAGAAAAGTTCGAATTGACCGTTTTCTTTTTCTCGTAGTCGTCGTCGTCCTTTTGGGAAGAGGAAGGTTCGTCGCTGTCGTAGTAGACGATCTCCTTGATGCGCCTTGTCTTCTTCTTCTTCCTGTCTTTGCGCTTGTGGCTCGAGCTCGAGTCGGTAGGCTTGTCATCCTTCGGCTCGTTGAAGATAGACTCCTTCTCGTTGTTGTTGACCACCATCCCCTTTCCCTTAGGATCCATCTCTTCGGGCGATTAGTCCCTTCTTGAAGAGAACGACTCTGATACCAACTGAGAGCACCTAGAGGGGGGGTGAATAGGTGATCCTGTAAAACTTAAACTTAAAGCCACAAAAACTTGATTAACGTTAGCACAATAATTGCCAAGTGGCTAGAGAGTAATCTCAACAAAACACAATAACCACAAGATATCAATCACAGAGATGGCACAGTGGTTTATCCCGTGGTTCGGCCAAGACCAACGCTTGCCTACTCCACGTTGTGGCGTCCCAACGGACGAGGATTGCAATCAACCCCTTTCAAGCGGTCCAAAGACCCACTTGAATACCACGGTGTTTTGCTTTGCTTTTCTTAATCCCGTTCGCGAGGAATCTCCACAACTTGGAGTCTCTCGCCCTTACAAAGATGTTCACAAAGAAGTACGGAGTAAGGGAGGGATTAGCAACTCACACAAGTCACAAAGATCACAACAAATACGCACACACAAGACCCAGACTTAAGCTCAAAAGACTAGCACACTAGAACAGAGCTCAAATCACTAGAATGTCGAATAAGTGTGCAAGAATGATGTGTGAGTGATCAAGAGTGCTCAAGGAATGCTTGGTGTCCTCCTCCATGCGCCTAGGGGTCCCTTTTATAGCCCCAAGGCAGCTAGGAGCCGTTGAGAGCAATCTGGGAAGGCAATCCTTGCCTTCTGTCGCGTGGCGCACCGGACAGTCCGGTGCATACCGGACACTGTCCGGTGCCCGATTTCTTTCCTTAACTGGCACAGCCGACCGTTGGCAGCCAGAGAACCGTTGGTGCACCGGACATGTCCGGTGCACACCAGACAGTCTGGTGCCCCCTTCTAGCCGTTGGCTCGGCCACGTGTCCCGCGCAGATCGCGCGGCCGACCGTTGGCTCACCGGACAGTCCGGTGCACACCGGACAGTCCGGTGAATTATAGCCGTACGTCGCCGGTAAATTCCCGAGAGCGGCCACTTCGCTCGAACCAGCCTGGCGCACCGGACAGTCCGGTGCTCCCAGACTGAGCAGATTCTTGGCTGCTCGAGCCAAGACATTTCCAATTGGATTTTTCCTGTTTCCAGCACTTAGACACAATACATTAGTCCATAAACAATGTACTAAGTCTGAGAAACATACCTTTATCCTTGGTTTGTACTTTGTCTACCATTTTACATTTAAGCATTTGTGTTAGACACTAAATCACCAAAATACTTAGAAATGGCCCAAGGGCACATTTCCCTTTCACCCTTCCCAGGGTGGAGTAAGCTTGTGGCGCCCTCGGGCGTCTTGTCGCAGCCGAAGTACCAAGTCTCCCACTTGGAAGCCTCGGGGCTGAACCCTTTGGGCGTGGTAGCGTCGCAAAGACTACTGATACCACGCCGAGTGTAGTAAGGCCACGTCTCGAGCCTCTTCCAGCTGGTTCAACGAATCTTCTCGGTTGGTCTGGTTGCTTTGGTCGTCGTAAGCCTTTGTCCTCGGGGAACCGTATTCTAAGTCCGTGGGTAGGATGGCCTCGGCCCCATAGACTAGAAAGAATAGTGAGAAACCCGTGGCCCAGCTCAGCGTCGTCCTCAGACTCCAAACCACCGAGGGTAGCTCTTTTATCCACCGCTTGGCGAACTTATTGAGGTCGTTGTAGATCCTCGGCTTTAGTCCCTGCAAAATCATACCGTTGGCGCGCTCCACCTGCCCATTTGTCATTGGGTGAGCTACAGCGGCTAGTCCACACGGATGTGGTGGTCTTCGCAGAAGTCCAGGAACTTCTTAGTGAACTGCGTGCCATTGTCAGTGATGATGGAGTTCGGGACCCCAAAGTGATGGATGATATTTGTAAAGAACGCCACCGCCTATTCAGACCCGATGCTGGTTAAGGGTCGGACCTCGATCCACTTGGATAATTTGTAGATGGCGACCAGCAGGTGCTTGAAGCCCCCGGGTGCCTTCTGCAAGGGACCGACGAGGTCCAGACCCCATACGGCAAATGGCCAAGTGATGGGTATTGTTTGTAGGGTCTAAGCGGGCAGGTGCGTCTGTCTCGCATAAAATTGACACCCTCGACAGGAGCGTACAATCCTAGTGGCGTCGGCCATCGCGGTCAGCCAGTAGAAACCTTGTCGGAAAGCGTTTCCGTCGAGGGTCCGAGGTGCTGCATGGTGACCGCAAGCCCCCGAGTGTATTTCTTGTAACAGCTCTTGTCCTTGGACGACGGATATGCATCGTTGGAGAACGCATGAAGGGCTGCGGTGGTACAACTCTTTTTCATCACCCAGTAAAACGAACGACTTGGCGCGCCGAGCCAGTCGCCGAGCTTCGGCCTTGTCAAGGGGCAGCTCTCCTCGGAGGAGATATTGCAGGTACGGGGTCTGCCAGTTTTGGTTTGGCGCAACCCCATTCCGCTCTCCCTCGATGTGCAAGGCCTCACCCTCGACGGCCGTTGGTACCTCGGGCTGGGCCGAGGTCTCGTCGGGTTCGGGCGTGTCGTCGAGTTTCACGGATGGTTGATATATGTCCTTGGAGAAGACGTCTGGGGGAACCGTCGTTCGCCCCGAGGCTATTTTAGCCAGCTCATCTGCAGTCTCGTTGTACCGCCGAGCAAAATGGTTGAGTTCCAGCCCGTGGAACTTATCTTCCAAGCGCCGAACTCCGTCGCAATAGGCCTCCATTTTTCGATCGCGGCAGTGGGAGTTCTTCATGACTTGGTCAATGACAAGCTGCGAGTCGCCCCGAGCATCGAGGCGCCGAACCCCTAGCTCGACGGTGATGCACAACCCGTTAACCAAAGCCTCATACTCGGCCACGTTGTTTGACGCCGGAAAATGGAGGCGCAACACGTAGCGCACATGTTTCCCGAGGGGTGAGATGAAGAGCAAGCCAACACCTGCTCCTGTTTTCATCAGCGACCCATCGAAGTACATGGTCCAAAGTTCAGCCTCGATTGGAGCTATCGGCAATTGGGTGTCGACCCATTCAGCCAGGAAGTCCGCCAAGACTTGGGATTTTATGGCCTTCCGAGGAGCGAATGAAATCGATTCGCCCATGAGTTCCACTGCCCATTTTGCTATCCTACCCGAGGCCTCTCGGCACTGGATGATCTCTCCCAGGGGGAAGGATGACACCACAGTCACCGGATGAGACTCGAAGTAGTGTCGCAATTTTTGTCGTGTCAGAATTACTGCGTACAGTAGCTTCTGGATTTGTGGGTAGCGGATCTTGGTCTCGGATAGCACCTCACTGATGAAGTAGACCAGCCTCTGGACGAGCAGTGCATGCCCTTCCTCCCGTCTCTCGACTACGATCGTGGCGTTGACCACCTGAGTGGTTGCGGCTATGTAGATCAAGAGGGCTTCTCCCGCAGCGGGGGGGGGGCACCAAGATGGGCGCGTTAGTAAGGAGTGCCTTTAAGTTTCTGAGGGCTTCCTCGGCCTCGGGGTCCAAGTGAAGCGCTCGGCCTTCCTTAAGAGGCGGTACAAGGGTAATCCTTTCTCGCCAAGGCGCGAGATGAAGCGGCTCAGAGCCGCAAGGCATCCCATGACCCTTTGTACTCCTTTTAAATCTTTGATGGGTCCCATGTTGGTGATGGATGCGATTTTCTCCGGGTTGGCCTCAATGCCTCGCTCAAAGACGATGAACCCCAGGAGCATGCCTCGGGGGACTCCAAAGACACACTTTTCGGGATTGAGTTTTACGCCCTTTGCGCGCAGGCACCTGAAAGTCACTTCGAGGTCGGAGAGGAGGTCGGAGGCTTTCCTTGTCTTGACAACGATGTCATCTACGTAAGCCTCGACCGTTCTGCCGATGTGCTCTCCGAACACGTGGTTCATGCACCTCTGGTAGGTTGCACCTGCATTCCTCAAGCCAAATGACATAGTAGTGTAACAATACATGTCAAAGGGTGTGATGAAAGAGGTCACGAGCTGGTCAGACTCTTTCATCTTGATTTGGTGATAGCCTGAATAAGCATCAAGGAAAGACAGGGTTTTGCACCCAGCAGTGGAGTCCACAATTTGATCGATGCGAGGAAGAGGGTAGGGAACCTTTGGACATGCTTTGTTTAAACCAGTGTAGTCTACGCACATCCTCCATTTCCCACCCTTTTTCTTTACAAGCACAGGGTTAGCTAGCCATTCGAGATGGAATACCTCTTTGATGAACCCTGCAGCCATCAGCTTGTGGACCTCCTCGCCTATGGCCCTACGCTTCTCTTCATCAAAACGGTGCAGGTGCTGCTTCACGGGTCAGGCACCGGCTCGGATATCCAGCGAGTGCTCGGCGACATCCCTCGGTATGTCTGGCATGTCTGAGGGACTCCACGCAAAATATTCGGCGTTTGCGCGGAGGAAGTCGACGAGCACTGCTTCCTATTTGGGGTCAAGCTCGGAGGCGACCCTGATGTGCTTGCAGGCGTCGTTGCTGGGGTCGAGGGCGACGGTCTTAACCGCCTCGGCTGGTTCGAAGTTGCCGGTGTGGCGCTTCGCATCAGGCGCCTCCTTGGAGAGGCAATCCAGGTCGGGGATGAGGGCCTCGGACTCGGCGATGGCCTCAGCGTACTCCACGCACTCCACGTCGCACTCGTAAGCGTGGCGGTACGTGGATCCGACGGTGATGGTTCCGTTGGGGCCTGACATCTTGAGCTTGAGGTACGTGTAGTTGGGGACGACCATGAACTTGGCGTAGCACGGTCTTCCCAACACCGCGTGATAGGTCCCTCGGAACCCGACCACCTCAAACGTGAGGGTTACCCTGCGGAAGTTGGAGGGAGTTCCGAAGCAGACGGGCAAATCAATTTGCCCAAGGGGCAGGACACGCTTATCGGGGACGATCCCGTGGAAGGGTGTTGCACCGGCCCGGATCATGGACAGATCTATCCCCAAGAGCCCTAGGGTCTCGGCGTAGATGATGTTGAGGCTGCTGCCTCCCTCCATGAGGACCTTGGTGAGCCTAGCGTTGCCGATGACGGGGTCGACGACGAGCGGGTACCTTCCTGGACTCGGCACATAGTCGGGGTGGTCGCCTTGGTCGAAGGTGATGGGCTTGTCGGACCAGTCTAGGTAGACCGGAGCCGCTACCTTCACCGAGCAGACCTCCCGGCGCTCCTGCTTGTGGTGCCAAGCCGAGGCGTTCACCACCTATCCGCCGTAGATCATGAAGCAATCGCGGACCTTCGGGAACTCCTCTTCTTTGTCGCCCCCCTTCTTGTTGTCGCCTTGGTCCTTGCCACCTTCTGCCGAGGGTCCCGCCTTGATGAAGTAACGCCGGAGCATGTCGCACTCCTCAAGGGTGTGCTTGACGGGACCCCTGTGATAGGGGCATGACTCTTTGAGCATCTTGTCAAATGTGTTGACTCCTCCGAGAGGCTTCCGAGGATTCCTGTGCTCGGCAGCAGCGACGAGATCCGCGTTAACAGCGTCGCGCTTTGCTTGCGCCTTCTTCTTCGCCTTTTTTTCGAGCCACGTTGGACGGATGCCTCGGGGCGTCTTCCTTCTGTCTTCCCTGAGGCTGCTTGTCCTTCCGGAAGATGGTTTCGACCGCCTCCTGACCAGAGGCGAACTTGGTGGCGATGTCCATCAATTCGCTCACCTTGGTGGGAGTCTTGCGCCCCAGTTTGCTCACCAGGTCCCGACACGTGGTGCCGGCGAGGAATGCCCCGATGACGTCCGAGTCGGTGATGTTGGGCAGCTCGGTGCGCTGCTTCAAAAACCGCCGGATGTACTCTCGCAGGGATTCTCCTGGCTGCTGGTGGCAGCTTCGGAGGTCCCATGAGTTCCCAGGGCGCATGTACGTACCTTGGAAGATTCTCGCAAAGGCCTTGACCAGGTCGTCCCAGTCGGAGATCTGCGCAGGAGGCAGATGCTCCAGCCATGCCTGGGCAGCGTCGGAGAGGAAAATGGGGAGGTTGCGGATGATGAGGTTGTCGTCATTCGTCCCACCCAACTGGCATGACAGTCGATAATCCGCAAGCCACAACTCCGGCCTTGTCTCCCCTGAGTTCTTGGTGATGGTAGTCGGGGCTCGGAACCGGGCCGGGAACGGCGCCCGTCGTATGGCCCGGCTGAAGACCCTCGGACCTGGCGGTTCGGGCGAGGGGCTCCGGTCCTCCTCACTGTCGTAGTGTCCTTCGCGCCTAGGGTGGTAGCCTCGGCGCACCCTCTCTTCGAGGCAGGCTCGACGGTCGCGGTGGTGCTGCTCGCTGTCGAGGCGGTCCGGGGCTGCAGGCGTCGCGTCCCGCGTGCGCTCGGTGCGGACCGAGGCCTCCCACACGTGTCGGGAGGGCGTTGCGCGATGCTCTGAGGGGCACCCTTGCCTTCAAGAGGCAGAGCTCTCAGCTCATCGTACTTCCAGGAGATCCTTGAGTTCGCCCTGGATACGCCGTCCCTCGGTGGTGGATGGCTTCGGCATTGTTCGGAGTAGCATCGCCGCTGCAGCTAGATTCTGGCCGACTCCGCTGAAGGCCGGGGGCAGCGCTGCCTTGGCATCGTCAACGATACGGCGCTGGACGTCTCGGGCCCGATGACGTGCTCCTCCGGCAAGTGCTCGGCCTGCCCACTCCTGCTCGATGTTTTGTCGGAGCTGCACAAGCCGCCCCGCTTCTTCGTCGAGCTTGGCCTGCATCTCGTGGAATTGCTCGAGCTGTGTGTCCTGACCCCCCGCAGGGACTGGGACCACAGCTAGCTCCCGTGGGATGTCAACGTGAGACGCAGGCACAAGGGTGTTGTCATCTTGTGGCATGCCAAGGTGGTTGTCTTCGCCGTGACCCCCCTGATCGATGTGGAAACACTCGCGACTTGGGTCGCAACCCTCGTCGCCGAGGCTGTGGTCATTGTTGGAGCAGCCGGAGAGGCAGTAGTCACATGCGGACATGAAGTCTCGCATGGCACTGGGATCACTGAATCCGAAGAAATCCCAACCGAAGTCGGAGTCGTCGTCTTCCTCAGAACTCGCGGGTCCGGAGGTTGAGATGGCCGTCAGTCGGTCCCAAGATGACCACATATGATACCCTGGAAGGTTAGGTTATGCCCTTGCGAAAGCGCTCACCGAAGTGGGGTCGCTTGGTGGATCGAAGCTGAATCTAAAAGGGACAGGGTGGAAAACGGACGGTACCTTTTGGTCAACGGACGGTGGTGGAGTCGCGTCGGGGACGGAATGCACCGTTATCTCAGGTACGAGGCTAACGCCCAGCAAGTCCTTCACGAGGGTGCTGGCGTCATCAGTCCGCTTGGGGTTGGCACGTGGCGGGGAAACGACACCCGTCGTTGTCACAGGTGTGAGGAAAACACCCGACATGGCCCCCGCAGGAGTGCCGACGTCGTCGACTCGCTCTGGCTCGACAGCCGACGAGGTGCCGCCTCCTGCATGGCCACATTTGCCTCGTCTCCTCCTCCTCCGGTGAGGAGGGTGGCGGGGCAAACCCGGGTGTTCCTCTTCTACCACAGTGGGAAGCCGTCGTCGAGTTCGCCGTCGCTGGGCGAGCTATCGACCGTCGTTGCTGTCACGCTGCGAGGGGAGGAGTACCATGTCGTAGCTGCCGTCGCGGGACATGAACTCGAGACTCCTGAAGCGGAGCACCGTCCCCCGCTGAAGAGGCTGTTGGAGGCTACCCATCTGGAACTCAACGGGAAAGTGTTCGTTAACATGCAGCGAGCCCCTACCTGGCGCGCCAACTGTCGGTGTTTCGGACCCGCGGGGACCATCAACCGACCAGTGAATTTATTGTTGCGTGTCCCTGCCCAGATGGGTTGATGCAAGATGGAACACAAGAGGGAAATGAGGCTTATGTTATCTCACACTGGGGTGCTCGTAGTAAGGGTTACAAGCGTCACGAGAGAGCGGGGGCGAGAGAGAGAGAGAGTCCCTGTGTGCGTCTGTCTCTGCCTGTCTCGTCTGCCCCGCCTCCCTCTATGTCAATATGTGTCCACGTATGTCCACCTAAACGTGTGTCAATGTGAACGTTCCCCCTCTTCCTCTCCTTAGGAAGGCCCTGGACATCCCCTTTTATAGATACAAGGAGATGCCCAGCTGTACAATGGGGTGTAGCTATGTGCTAACGTGGTTGGCGGGGAAGCGCCTTGAGCCCTGTACACGAGCTAACGTGGCCGTCGGAGAAGTGCCTTGAGCCCTGTAGAAGCATAGCTGGCGGTGCGGCATGGATCCTGCTGACATATGCTTGCTTCCGTAGGGGGTTTGAGAGCAACCGACGTCGTGGGCGCACGCAGGGAACCATCATTACCTGTTGCCGGAGTAACCTTAGATGGGACACCGGTCTTGTTCCTTCATAGCCTGAGGCAGCTAGCTAGGAGTAGGGTAATGATGCATCCCCTGTAGCGTAGTCGGTCCGAGGCTAAGGTCGGGCGAGGCGGAGACTTCTCCTGAGGCCGAGGTCGGGCAAGGATGTGACTCCTTCCAAGGCCGAGGCTGAGGCCTGGGGTCGGGCGAGGCGGAGACCTTCTCCCGAGGCCGAGGCTGAGGCTGAGGCCTGAGGTCGGGCGAGGCGGAGCTCCCTATTGCGCCCGAGGCCGAACTCGTGGGAGATCGTGACTCAGTTTTACCCTGGTGGTTGGCACAGTAGCCGGAGCAGGGCGAACAATGCTGTTTTCCTGTCAGATCGGTCAGTAAAGGGGCGAAGTGATTGCGGTCACTTCGACCTTGCCGACTGAGGCACGCGTGTCAGGATAAGGTGTCAGGCGATCCCCGTATTGAATGCGCATGCGATACGGTCGGCTGGTAAGGCGATTTGGCCAAGGCCGTTGTACGACAAAGTTTGCCCGAGCTTAGCCTCGGGTGAGACGGGGGTGCGTTTGCTGACTGAGGGGACCCTCGGGCGAGGCATGAATTCGTCCGGGACTACTGTTCCCGCCCGAGGCTAGGCTCGGATGAGGTCGCGTCCCTTAGTAGACGTGGCCTTGACTTGAACCGCGCTTTATCAGCCGTGTATGGTTTGTTCTAAAGATGTTTTTCGACCGTGTTTAGGATCGTTGGGGTACCCCTAATTACGGTACCCGACAATATGTATGCAGGATTTTAGCCTGGGAAGCCCAGTTGTGTGTCCGAACCCCCTAGATGGTGGCTTCAAGTACTAGGACACCTGCCACAGGGCTGTGGAGTATACAGGCTCATGGTACGGGACCAGGTTGAGCGGCTACATGGTTTCCGGACCTCCCCAGGAGACAAGTGCCCGTTCTTTAGAGCCGGACCTCCAGGTTGTTGAACGCACATGACTTTAGTTTAAATACTAGGACACCCGTCGCGGAGTGGTGGAGTGTGCGGGATATTGGGTACGGAACCAGGCTAACCGGCACACAGGCTCCGAACCACCCTATGGAACGGGCATCCGTTCTTTAGAACCGACCCCAGGCCTTCCCCTGTTTTTGTAAAGAAATAAATATTGCCTTCTAAGCAGCATTTAGCACTTATCTGTGTAATGCCTATTCCTGTTGTGTGCGATGTTGTTGACTCCTCCTTAGTACCTGGCCCCCCGCCTGGGATGCAGGCTTGATGTGTTGAGGTTGGATATCAGCGTTTCTTAAAAGGTTGTCAACAATCCTCGGGAGGCAACTCACCGGGATCTAGATCTGTACACAACTTTTAGCTAGGAAGCATTAGTAGTACACCTCATAGGGTTCTCCATCTAACATTAGTCGTCCTTTGATACATGCTCGGGACCCGCAGGTTTTAGTCCAGGTGGCCAAGTTGCGCGTCCGGACCCTCTTGGGTCGCGGTTCTAGATACTAGGACACTTGTCACAGGGCGGTGGAGCGTGCAGGCCCACGGTACGGGACCAGGCTGAGCGGCTACATGGGTTCCAGACCACCCCAGGAGACTAGTGCCCATTCTCCAGCTCCGGTCCCGAGGTTGTTGGACTCGCAAGACTCATAACTCCAGGTGCTAAGTTCCTGTCACGGGGTGGCAGAGCATGCAGGCCCACGGTACATGACCTGGCTGAGCGGCTACACGGGCACTAGACCACCCTATGGAACGGGACCCCGTTCTCTAGAGCCGGCCCCCAGGCTGTCGGACCTCCCTACTTTCGTGTCAGGGGCCCTAAACTGCAAGCCTGGCTATTCAATTCGGATGTCGCCATGTCAGACAGATGGAAACTGTACGAGTGGGTTAGCTAAAAGGTATTATCTGAAAGACTGCAAGGTAGGGCCATGGAGCAGGAAGATGGAACTATCACAAGAGCACGACTGAGGGGGGTAGTTTCTCTTTATAACTTGTCGTGCATGTGTGTAGACCAATAGTCCGGGTTCATGGGGGCAGACCCCACCGGGTTGTCGTACACGTATGCGTCATCTAGTTAAAAAAAGGAAACAGACTCGACCCCTTAGTCTTGCTCTATGGATAGAACTTACAGAGATATTTGGCATCGGAGTAAGGTACTCCTCCAGTCGTAGCTAGATGGTTGCCCTGGCTCGGTGCACTCCCGTTACCTTGAAGGGTCCTTCCCAGCTGGGGGAGAGTTGCAGAGCCCCTCTTGGGTAGAAACGTTCAGTAAGGCAGATTGACACAAGACTGGATCGACGCAGGCCCAGACGACCTGATGGATTTGAGCCGTGATCGCAACAGTGACCCGACCTTCCCGCGCAGGGGCCCTGTACATCGGAACTGAGCGAGGATGAGTCGGCTAAATTATAGGAAGATAGACTCAGTTAGTTCATTATTACTTAGGCACACGTTGTTATCATGTCCACATGTAATGCCCCACGGTCGAGTATATAAGGCCTAGGGGCACCCCTTCAAGACGATCGACCTCATTACTTAGGCACCCACACCAGCTCTCTACGTTTCCAACACTAGAGAACCTCTTTGTAACCCACCACAAAAAGTGCTCACATCAGGACATAAGGTATTACGCATCTCAAAGCGGCCCGAACCTGTAAACGACTGTCCATAGTTTCTCGTGCGACTAGCACGAACCATCGAGCTATAGTCGATAACACCGTCCTACTCCAAAAGGCACCTTGAGGGGCAGCCCCGGGTGCGCGGTCGGACCCAAAACACCGACAGCTGGCGCGCCAGGTAGGGGGTGTGTCGTCGATCCAAGCTAGCTCAATGGCCATCACCTTCAAGCACAAGATCATCCTCCGTCCCGGGTCCGTGTTCTGCTTTGGAACTATCTCATATGTAGCGGATGAGGAGGGAACTCTGCATCGCATCGCGGATCCACCGGAGAGAAAGTCGTCCTCAAAGATCTCTGAGAAAATCGGAGCAAAGCAGGGAAAAGCACAACCTCCAGCACTTCGAGAAAAGATCACCTTCAGCAAGCTAGGAGCTGAGGGTCCGTCTACCCGGAGAACCCCGCTGTCCACCTCCCCGACAGAAAAATGGACACAGATCACAAGGAGGAAAGAAATGAATGAAGCCAAGGGTCGTCAAGCTGTTCTTTCTATGCCTCCGTCCTCAAAGGAGGACAGAAAGAAGATCGTCACGACTGCTACTCAATTCTACCCCGACGTCCTCTTCATCGGGGGAAGAGTGGAATCGAATCCTATCTCCGACGATGAACCAACTGCACCAGGAGAAGAACCTCTTCATCGGGAGTCTCGCCTACGGAGGAACCGACGCCGAAATATTCGGCGGCATCACGAAGCCGGAGAACGGGATCCGGCGCAGCCCGTATCGCGAGATGAGGTCTCAGAAGTAGGAGAAACTCCGGAAGAATGGGTCCTCAGAGAAAGAAGGAACTCTCGACGACGTGACCATCGGCAGGCTCAAGAACAGGCCGAGCAGGAAACAAGGCAACGTCGGGAAAATCCACTCTTCGAACGCAATCTGAACCCCGACTTCGCCCGGGCCATGAACACGCCGAGTGAAGTCGGCGGAGTGTTGGCTCGGATAGCTGATGGCCTCCCCCGGACTCTCGATGCTGAGGGCTATCGGCGGCTGTTCACTCAGGCAGCCAACCACCTTCAACCCCTCGCTCATCCACCAAACGATATGCGACACGCCATCAACAGTCGACGGGACGCATGGAGCTCCATCAACGCTTCGCGCGAACGACGACACGAGAACGAGATCCGTCGCCGGGAAGAGTACGACCGAGATCACGGCATCCCAGCACGGAGTCAGGCTAACAGGACCGAGTCGGCCACGGCTTCAACTGGAGGCACCACCCGGGGACGGTCGAGGCACCACGACAACTACTCCCCTCCCTGGGAAAGACATCATCACCGACGACAAGAAGACAGTTGTGGAGTATCGGCGCTTACTCCACGCCTCAGGGCCATTCAATGGCCCCCGAACTTCAAGGTCTCCAATGTCGACAAATATGAACCTAAGCAGGATCCAGGAGGCTGGCTGGCCGTCTACACCACCACCGCCCGAGCCGCCGGGGCAACTGAGGACGTGATGAACGCGTACTTGCCTATTGTCCTTGGACAAGATGCGCTGCAATGGCTACGACACCTACCCCGACACTGCATCGACGACTGGAGCGACTTCAGTCGGCGCTTCACCGCCAACTTCTAATCTCTCTCCGACAAACTGGCACAACCATGGGACCTCAAATCCATCAAGCGCCGGGGAGACGAAACTCTCCGGCCATACCTCAAAAGATTCCAGACCATGAGAAACCGTATCCCCGAGGTCACGAAAGCAGCAGTGATCGAGGACTTCTACCGGGGATCCAATGACTCGGCTTTCGTCCGAGCCATACTACAAAAGGCGCCAACCACTTCGGAGCAGCTATTCCGGGAAGCCGACCTCTACATCATTGCCGATGAACGAGCCCTAGACCTCATCGGAGGAGCAAAGCCTGCACCGACAGCACTACGACGCGACACGAACCAGCAACCCGACAAACGTTGGGAGAAGAGGCCTCGTGAAGAGGTCCACGCCGCTGGACCGCCCGCCTCTCGCGCCCGAGGAGGACCTCGCAGAGGCGAACGCACGCTGGATGACATCCTCGACGCCCAGTGCTCGTACCACTAGGACATGCGCCACACCCTACGGAACTGCAGAGACTTCAAGCATTCCGTGGGGAACGGCCGGCCTTTCCAACCTCTACCTCCTCCACCGCCACGAGGAGGACCAGGAGAACCGCGACAACCCCAGCAGCAGGAGGAAGGAGGAGGAGGAGCTTTCCCGCGCGTTGACAGAGAAGTCAACGTCAACTTCGGCAGACACGGGTTGCACGAAAGCAAGAGACAACAAAAGCTCAACGATCGTCAGATACTGGTGGCGGCTACCGGTCCACCCGCTCCGTACCGATGGTCCAAACACCCAATTACCTTGACTCGGGCAGATCAGTGGCTCAACTTTGACCACCCCGGCAAGTACCTGCTCCTCGTCGATCCGGTGATCCGAGAGAGCAGGGTAAAGAAGGTATTAGTGGACGGGGGGAGCAGCATCAACGTCACCTTCCCCCGGACACTCTAAGGCTTGGGAGTTCACCTCAAAGAGCTCTACGAGTCAGACACTCCTTTCTTCGGCATCGTGCCGACTGAAGAAGAATATCCGCTAGGCCACATCTACATGTCGGTCACCTTTGGAACTTCGGAGAACTACAGAACCGAAGTTCCTGAGGTTCGAGGTGGCGAACTTCGACTGCGGATACAACGCCATCATCGGGAGGCCTGGGTTGGCGGAATTCATGGCCATTCCGCATTATACATACATGATATTGAAGATGCCCGGACCACAAGGAATCATAACTGTGCGCGCTGACTTCCAAGGCGCCGCAGAGTGTTTCCGAGTGGCCATTCAAGTGGCCCTCACTACCAAACCATTGGCGACTTCTTCTGCGCAGGCGAACTCAAAGCCTGAGGAAGACCTCGTGGTACCCACGAATGAAGCTCAAGCCGTGACCTCTATGCGGCCGACTGAAGAAACCAAGAGAATCAACCTTGGGTTCACCGACGAGCGCAAAACTGCTGTCATCAGTTCCAGTCTGGATGACAAATAGGAAAGCGCGCTCGTCCAGTTTCTGTATGATAATCGAGACGTATTCGCATGGCAACCTGCGGATATGCCGGGAGTCCCGAGAGAACTGGCCGAGCACAAATTGAAGGTCTACCCCCAGGCGAGGCCGATCTGACAGAAGTTACGTCGCTTCACGCCCGACAAGAGAGAAGTCATCCGTGCTGAGCTGGCTCGCTTGGTCGCGGCCGGGTTCATTAGAGAGGTGTTACATCCTGAGTGGCTAGCTAATCCTGTTCTTGTACTCAAAAAGAATAAAGTGGATTGGCGCATGTGCGTCGACTATACGGATCTCAACAAACACTGTCCAAAGGATCCCTTCGGGCTCCCCAGGATAGACCAGGTGGTGGATTCAACCGCCGGATGTTCTGTGTTGTTGTTCTTGGATTGCTACTCTGGGTATCATCAGATTAGTTTGGCAAAAGAAGACAAGGAAAAAACAGCATTCATCACCCTGTTCGGAGCTTTCTGCTATACCTCCATGTCGTTCGGCCTCAAAAACGCTGGAGCGACTTATCAGAGAGCTATTCAGACATGCTTAGCCGACCACTGGGGCAAGAGTGTGGAAGCATATGTGGATGATGTGGTAATCAAGACAGAGAACTCAGAAAATTTCATCGAAGATTTACAGCTGGTCTTCAACAGTCTACGACGATATCGGTGGAAGCTTAATCCCGAAAAATGTGTCTTCGGAGTACCAGCAGGAAAGTTGCTCGGGTTTATTGTCAGCCACCGAGGAATTGAAGCCAATCCAGAAAAGATCGAGGCTATCATGAGGATGGAAGCACCACGATCATAGAAGAAAGTACAAAGACTTACCGGATGTATGGCCGCTCTGAGCAGATTCATATCCAGGCGGGGAGAGAAAGGCTTACCATTCTATAAGTTGCTCAAGAAGGTATACAAATTCTAGTGGACTTCAGAAGCACAAGAAGCTCTAGATGCGCTGAAAAAATTCTTGACAACACCACCAGTGCTAAAACCGCCACGCCGAGCCACGCCGACTCAACCGACTGAAGATCTGCTATTATACATCTCTTGCACGACTCACGTGGTGAGCACCGCGTTGGTAGTCGAGCGAGCAGAAGAGGGACATGCATACCCAATACAACATCCTGTTTATTTCATCAGTGAAGTTCTGGGCCCTTCAAAGAAGAAATATCCTCAGGTTCAGAAGCTATTATACGCAGTACTTCTAACTGCACGCAAGCTCTGTCACTACTTCGACGACCACAAAGTCATAGTAGTCACTGGATTTCCGATAGGGGATATTCTCCACAATAAAGAAGCCATTGGAAGAATAGCCAAGTGGTCCTGTGAATTGGGATCTCATGACATCGAGTTTCGACCTCGCACCACAATCAAAACTCAAGCACTGGTTGACTTTGTATCAGAGTGGACCGAGCAACAGGTGCCGGATAACCCGGAAACTGCAGAAGTGTGGCAAATGTATTTTGATGGCTCGTTGAAGCTGCAGGGAGCAGGTGCAGGGATCCTCTTTATTGCACCTAGAGGTGAACAACTCAAATATGCTCTCCAATTGTTATTTCCAGCATCCAACAATGCAGCAGAATACGAAGCCCTGATTCATGGACTGAATATTGCCATATCGCTGGGTATCAAGAGACTGATAGTATATGGAGATTCTTTGGTGGTCATAAGTCAGATAAACAAAGAATGGGATTGCCCGAATGATTCCATGGGAAAATACTGCACTGCTATCCGGAAACTAGAAGACAAATTTGAAGGACTGGAATTTCATCATGTGGAGAGAGATCACAACACGACAGCTAACACATTGTCCAAGCTCGGGTCCAGTCGGACTCAGGTCCCACCTGGAGTTTTCGTACAAGAAATACTGCACCTGAGCATCTCACTAGATCAGGTGGAGGAATGTAACGCTCTGAGCCAACCAGAGTCAAATTCTGATGACTGGAGGGAGCCGATCATCAGGTACATAAAAATGAGGAGGATCCAGACGACAAAAATGCAGCAGAAAGAATTGCAAGGCAATCAACTCATTATACTCTCATTGGGGAAACGCTGTACAGAAGGGGTGCATCGGGAGTCCTCATGAAATGCATTCTCTCAGCCACCGGAAAGCAACTGCTGGAAGAGGTTCATGCTGGGCAATGCGGGATACACGCAACATCCAGGACCCTGGTTGGGAAGGTCTTCAGGTCGGGTTTCTACTGGCCAACAATAAAGAGTGATGCAGCCGAGTTAGCCCAGAAGTGTGAAGCCTGCCAGTACTTGTCAAAACAGCAACATTTACCAGCACAGCAACTGCAAACCATACTCGTAACTTGGTCATTCGAGTGCTGGGGATTGGATATGATTGGACCTTTCAAGAAGGCACAAGGAGGATACACTCATGTACTGGTTGCCATCGATAAATTCACTAAATGAATAGAATTCAAACCCATTGCCTCCCTAACTTCAGGTTTGGAATTCATACAAGACATAATATTCAGGTTTGGAATATCGAATAGCATCATAACCGACCTGGGATCCAACTTCACAAGCTCAGAGTTCTTCGATTTCTGCGAGCAAAAGAGCATTCAGATCAAATATGCCTCGGTGGCACACCCAAGAGCCAACGGGCAGGTAGAAAGAGCCAACGGGGTGATATTGGAGGCGCTCAGAAAGAAAGTCTTCGACAAGAATGAAAAGTTCACAGGAAAGTGGGTCATAGAGCTGCCATATGTCGTTTGGAGCCTGAGAACTCAACCTAGTCGAGCTTTGCATGGAAACACACCTTTCTTTATGGTCTATGGTTCGGAAGCAGTGCTACCTGCTGATCTCAAGTTTGGGGCACCAAGGTTAATCTTTGAAAACATAGCAGAAGCCGAAGCTACTAGACTGGAGGACGTCGATATACTAGAAGAAGAACGATTGAATATAGTGATTCAGTCGGCCCGATATCAGCAAACTCTGAGGCGCTATCATGACAAGGCCATATGACATCGATCCTTCGCAGTGGGAGACCTCGTCCTCTGCCGAATTCTAACGTGGGAGGGACAACACAAACTGTCGCCTCTATGGGAAGGACCATTCATGGTAGCGGAAGTCACTCGGCCTGGATCATATCGTCTCACTCAGATGGATGGCACAGAGGTTGGGAACTCATGGAACATAGAACATCTCAAGAAGTTTTATCCCTAGCTATATCTCAAAAGCTATTAGGGACGACAATGTACTCTGTAAACTGGAAAATATATCATAAATAAAAAGACTTCAAAGGCACTCGAATTGTTCACTGTTGACCTGCATGCTTACTTAACTCGGGGTGACCACTATACCCTACTAATGGAGCAATCAGCTTAAGTCTGCAATGACTTAAGGCAGTGTAACATGCTCACGCTTACTTGACTCGGGGTGACCACTATACCCTACTAATGGAGCAATCGACTTAAGTCGGCAATGACTTAAGGCGGTGTAACATACTCATGCTTACTTGACTCGGGGTGACCACTATACCCTACTAACGGAGCAATCGGCTTAAGTCGGCAATGACTTAAGGCGGTGTAACATGCTCACGCTTACTTGACTCGGGGTGACCACTATACCCTACTAACGGAGCAATCGACTTAAGTCGGCAATGACTTAAGGCGGTGTAACATACTCATGCTTACTTGACTCGGGGTGACCACTATACCCTACTAACGGAGCAATCGGTTTAAGTCGGCAATGACTTAAGGCGGTGTAACATGCTCACGCTCATCTAACTCAGGGTGACCACTATACCCTACTAACGGAGCGGTCGATTTAAGTTGGTAATAACTTAAAACGGCACGGCACATTCGCGCTTACCTAATCCAACACAAGCACGTTTGCAATTACTCATCTTAGGGCGACCTCTATGCCCCACGAAGAAATATTATACGACATTTACTTCTGCGATTGTAGATACTGTTGTATTCTAACGACGGGGAAACAATAGCGGCATTCAGTACTAAAAAGTGTTTTCTAACAAAATATCCAGGCACACTAACTATGTATTCAAAGCATTCAGTATTTCTATTTGGTAATATTCTTCTCAGGAGCAACCGACGAAGAGGGACGACTCGAGGAATCAGGAGCGACATTCACATCAGCCACTATGTCATCAGGAACAACCACGTCGGGTCTCCTCATCAGGATCCGCCCCGTGCGAATAGCTTTGTCCATAGCTTTGTCGCGCTGGGCCCTCAGAGTAGCAAAAGTCTCTTCAGCAGCCTGGACAGCCAATCGAGCAGCTTCTAGCTCCAGAGCGACTGATTTCTTGGAAGCACGCAGATCCTTGATGATAGTATCCTTGTTCGACACCACTTGCCTGAGGCGAATCATGTCATCCAAGGACTCTTGCAGCTTATAACGATGATTATCCAAATCTTCCATGGTGAAGCGATGACTCCTCTCCAAGATGGTCAACGAGTTGCTGGCATCGTGATATAGCTTGTCAAGGTTGTCGCGAGAAGTGGCCAGAACACGTTTTTCCTCCTGCGGACAAGAATCAGTTTTTCCAATGTCAAGCAAGCACTAAGAACACAACAGACAAAACCAAGTAAAGCTTAATTCACTGGTCACCTTTTCAGAGTCGAGCTGAGCATGGAGAGTGGAGTTCAGCGTGTTAGCATCATTCAAAGAAGCAGAAACCCGAGCCAGTTCATTCTGACCTTGAGAATATTTTTCTTCAAGATCAGAGTACCGCCAGGCCATATCTGTCAAGAAATAGTCAAGCAAGGGTGTTCAGTTAAAAAACAGAATTAATCAAGTAGTCAAAGAAGAAACAAAGGGCACTAACCAGCATTTGCCATCTCCAAATCAGACACCCGCCGCTGAAGCAGCACTGGATTCCAATGTGCCAGAGATAGAGCCCTTTCCGGGACAGAAGCACCCTGCGACCTCAGCTGACCAACCATTTCATCAACCAATGCCTGACATTAAAAACAAATGAGTGTAAGAACAATATCACACCTGGGGTACAACCAGATCAGTAAAAACCAAGTTACCTGGAGGTTGGAAAAGAACGAAGGAACTCCCAAGTCGTGGGAAGTTAATTGATGGCTCGATGAAGGATCACCAACCGGAACAACCTGCAATGCATCAAAGGGGACCAGGTCAGTATCATCAATAGAGGTCAAAACTTTGTCATCAGGAGCGTTGGCCTCTAAGGCGACTTCCTGACCAGAAGCTTGAGCTGCTGCCATGCAACCAGAATGCGGAGGAGAAGACCCTACGTGAACGTCCATGGAAGTGTGAGAGGGAGAACCGACTCGGACACCCTCGGGGGCTGGGTCAAAGCTCGCGCTGCCCATCCGAGTCGGGTCATCCCCGGCAACACCCTCGGGGGCTGGGTAAACGCTAGCGCCATCCTTGAGGGTCAAGCTCTCCGTAACAGCCACCTCTAAGGCTGAAGGACCTTCACCCACTTCCATGGGAGCAGAACAATCCAGACCAGCCTCCTGACCCTTAAGACCGCGCTCTAAGGTCGACGAGGCACGGGACGCTGCTCGAGATAACTCCAGCCCGGCATCAGGCGCATCAGCACAAATATCCATCATTCCACCATCTACCGGCTCTAACAACAGATCTTCTGGGACCATATCTTCAAGAGTCTAATCAAAGTTGGCCAGAGACAATTCATGCAGACCAATGAGGGCAGATAAAGCTAGAGAAGGAACACAACTGCTTTCGCCGCTGGCTATGTAGCGTCGGCTGTTCTTTCGAACTAGAGGGATTTCATCCTCCTCTTCCTCATCCTCATCAACAATGCGGACGGTACACCCATTGGGGTCAGCTTCAGCAAAGTTACACCCATTGGGATCAGCGTTGGCCGGATCACACCCATTGGGATCAGTATCATCTAAGCCACACCCATTGGGGTCAGCTTCAGTAAAAGCTGGTACTGGCACTTCCTCAGCAGCAGGAGAAGAAGGACCAACATCCTGATCCAAGCATGACACTCGGCGAAGACGTCTCTTTTTTCTTTTTCTTCCCTCAGCAGGAGAAGTTGGTTGAGTGGCTCGGCGAGGACGCTTCGGGCGAACACTATCAGACCTCTGAGTATCCAAAGCTTTGTCAGCCTCTGGGATGGGTGCTACAGCCAGTGTTTCAGCAGGGGCTGCATCAGGGGAATCTTCAGCCAACATATCCAGCATGGCACTTATCTCTGCATCACTTGGATTCAAAGGCACCTCGAAATGAACCTGCCTCTCGTCATCAGGGACTTCACCAAGTGAGGCAACCAAAGCACTAACCTCTTTGGGAGAGGGTCGCACTCTAAGGCCCAAACCGCTATCACCAACAGGAGGATTCGACACAAAACTGGTAAAAGCCCTGGAAGGAGGCAGATTCCAGGCTGAATATGTAACAGGAGCACCGATGTTCGACACCATGCCCCTAAGTATCATCTCGAGCCGGCTGACCAAGTCCATAACAGGAATTCTTCTGTTGGTAACCCGGGTCGAATCAGCGAGGCCTCGATATAGATAAGTCGGGTATGCTATGTCCTTTAATGGCTGAATGTTCTTGAAAACAAAATTGGTGACCACAGCTTCTGCAGTCAGACCCCTCTCTTCCAATAGTCCAACCTCAGCAAGCAGAGCCCCTGCCTCAGCCACCTCCAGGTCTGTGGGGGACTCGGTCCAGCTCAGAGTACGAACATCTGGTTGTCTCCCTGACCGCGGGGGAGGGAATTCTCGTGGTTCTCCACGATAAACCACTCTAGGCGCCATCCTTTGATGCTGTCCTTGAGTGGGATGTAGAGGTAGTCAGTCTTCCTCCCACGGCGCATCTCCAAACTCGCGCCCCCCACAAGCTGGTGCTGCCCTCCAGCCATCCCAGGCCGGCAGGGGTACAAGTACTTCCATAGGCCGAAGTGTGGCAGAATACCAAGGAAAGCTTCGCACAAGTGAACAAAAACGGAAACTTGTAGAATGGAATTGGGATTCAGGTGGGTCAGATTCAAGTGATAGAAGTCAAGGAGACCGCAAAAGAAAGGGGAAATTGGAAGAGCAAGGTCGTGGATGAGAAAAGGAACGTAAATGACGGATTCGTGGGTGTCTTCTGTCGGAACAGTGACCCCACAGTAGATCCACCAAGAACAGAGCTCCTTCAGAGGAAGAACTCCGATGGATATGAGATGGAAAAGGTCAGATTCAGAGACAACAGACATATGGTTACCTGCGAAGGGCAACTGACTGTTGGGATCGATGGGGGAATGACTGCGGCAGACGAACTCTGGGATTTCCGCTTGGGCGCCATCTCAACCGTGCTGGCGAACAGAGCGAAGGCAGTATTGCAAGATAGCAGCGAAGGTGAAAGGGAATTAGGCTTACACCTATTTCCTAATTGATTTTGGTGGTTGAATTGCCCAACACAAATAATTGGACTAACTAGTTTGCTCTAGTCTATAAGTTATACATGTGTCAAAGGTTCACACTAAGCCAATAAAAAGACCAAGAATGGGTTCAAACTTAGAGAGCAAGGGATAACCGAAGGCTGCCCTGGTCTGGCGCACCAGACTGTCCGGTGTGCCACCGGACAGTGTCCGGTGCACCAGGGAACTCGACGCCCAACTCTTCACCTTCGGGAATTTTCAGAGGGCTCCACTATAATTCACCGGACTGTCCGGTGCACCACCGGACAGTGTCCGGTGCCCCAAGGAAGAGCAACTCTGAACTCGCCAGCTTTGGGAATCCGCTTCGCTATAATTCACCGGACATGTTCGGTGCACACCGGACTGTCCGGTGAGCCAGCGGAGCAACGGCTACTTCGCGCGCAACGGTCGACTGCAACACATTAAATGTGCGCCTGCGCGCGCAGAGGACAGAGCACGCGCGGGTGGCACACCGGACAGTCTACATGACTTGTCCGGTGCACCACTGGACAGCCAGGCGGGCCCACAAGATAGAGCTCCAACGGTCGGAACCCAACGGCCAGGTGACGTGGCTGACGCACCGGACAGTGTCCGGTGGCGCACCGGACTGTCCGGTGCGCCATGCGACAGCAGCCTCCACCAAATGACTAGTTTGGTGGTTGGGGCTATAAATACCCCCAACCACCCAACATTCAAGTCATCCAAGTTTTCCACCTTCCAACTACTTACAAGAGCTAGGCATTCAATACAAGACACACCAAAGTGATCAAATCCTCTCCCAATTCCACACAAGGCTTTAGTGATTAGTGAGAGAGATTTGTTGTGTTCTTTTGAGCTCTTGCGCTTGGATTGCTTTCTTTCTCATTCTTTCTTGAGATCAAACTCACTTGTAATTGAGGCAAGAGACACCAATCATGGGGTGGTCCTTGTGGGAACTTTGTGTTCCAATTGATTGAGAAGAAAAGCTCACTCGGTCCGAGGGACCGTTTGAGAGAGGGAAAGGGTTGAAAGAGACCCGGTCTTTGTGACCACCTCAACGGGGAGCAGGTTTGCGAAAACCGAACCTCAGTAAAACAAATCCGCGTGTCACACTCTTTATTCGCTTGCGATTTGTTTTGCACCCTCTCTCTCGGACTCGATTATATTTCTAACGCTAACCCGGCTTGTAGTTGTGATTAAGTTTGTAAATTTCAGATTCGCCCTATTCACCCGCCCTCTAGGCGACTTTCAATTGGTATCAGAGCCCGGTGCTTCATTAGAGTCTAACTGCTCGAAGTGATGTCGGGAGATCTCGCCAAGAAGGAGATGGAGACCGGCGACAAGCCCACTACAAGCCACGGGAAGGCTTCATCGGAAGAGTCCCGTAACAAAGGGAAGGGGAAGGAGAAGAAACCCTCTTCCCACAAGTCGCATCGGAGTGGGGACAAGAAAAAGAAGATGAGGAAGGTGGTCTACTATGAGACCGACACCTCATCGCCATCTACCTCCGGCTCCGACGCGTCGTCCGTCACTTCTAAGCGCCATGAGCGCAAGAAGTTTAGTAAGATCCCCTTACGCTATCCTCGCATTCCTAAACATACGCCTTTACTTTCCGTCCCATTAGGCAAACCACCAACGTTTGATGGTGAAGATTATGATAGGTGGAGTGATTTAATGCGATTTCATCTAACCTCACTCCACAAAAGTATATGGGATGTCGTTGAGTTTGGTGTACAGGTACCATCCGTAGGGGATGAAGATTATGATGAGGACGAAGTAGCCCAAATCGAGCACTTCAACTCCCAAGCCACAACTATACTCCTCGCCTCTCTAAGTAGAGAGGAGTACAACAAGGTGCAAGGATTAAAAAGCGCCAAGGAAGTTTGGGACGTGCTCAAGACCGCGCACGAGGGAGATGAGCTAACCAAGATCACCAAGCAAGATACGATCGATGGGGAGCTCGGTCGCTTCCGTCTTCGCCAAGGGGAGGAGCCACAAGACATGTACAACCGGCTCAAAACCTTGGTGAATCAAGTGCGCAACCTCGGGAACAAAAAATGGGATGACCACAAAATAGTTAAGGTTATTCTAAGATCACTTATTTTCCTTAACCCTACTCAAGTCCAATTAATTCGTGGCAATCCTAGATATACACTAATGACTCCCGAAGAAGTAATCGGGAATTTTGTGAGCTTTGAGTTCATGATCAAGGGCTCAAAGAAGATCAACGAGCTTGACGGTCCCTCCACGTCCGAAGCACAACCGGTCGCATTTAAGGCGACGGAGGAGAAGAAGGAGGAGTCTACATCGAGTAGAACACCCATCGACGCCTCCAAGTTCGACAACGAGGAAATGGCGCTCGTCATCAAGAGCTTCCGCCAAATCCTTAAGCAAAGGAGGGGGAAAGATTACAAGCCCCGCTCCAAGAAGGTTTGCTACAAGTGTGGTAAGCCCGGTCACTTTATAGCAAAATGTCCTATTTCTAGTGACAGTGACAGAGGTGACGACAAGAAGGGAAGAAGAAAGGAGAAGAAGAAATACTACAAGAAGAAGGGTGGCGACGCCCATGTATGCCACGAGTGGGACTCGGACGATAGCTCCTCCGACTCCTCCTCCGACGAGGACGCCGCCAACATCGCCATCAACAAGGACCTTCTCTTCCCCAACGTCGGGCACAAGTGCCTCATGGCAAAGGATGGCAAAAAGAAGAAGGTTAAATCCAAATCCTCCACTAGATATGAGTCCTCTAGCGATGATAATGCTAGTGATGAGGAAGATAATTTGCGTACCCTTTTTGCCAACCTAAACATGCAACAAAAGGAAAAGTTAAATGAATTAATTAGTGTTATCCATGAGAAGGATGATCTCTTGGACACCCAAGAGGACTTCCTTATTAAAGAAAATAAGAAACATGTTAAGGTTAAAAATGCTTACGCTCTAGAAGTAGAGAAATGTGAAAAACTTTCTAGTGAGCTTAGCACTTGCCATGAGACTATTGACAACCTTAGAAATGAAAATGCTAGTTTAATTTCTAAGGTTGATTCAAATGCTTGTAATGTTTCAATTTCCAATCCTAGAAATGATAATGTTGATTTGCTTGCTAAGATTGAAGAATTGAACATTTCCCTTGCTAACCTTAGGAATGAAAATGAAAAATTGCTTGCTAAGGCTAAAGAACTAGATGTTTGCAATGTTACAATTTCCGATCTTAGAGATAAAAATGATATATTGCGTGCTAAGATTGTTGAACTTAATTCTTGCAAACCCTCTACATCTACCGTTGAACATACTACTATTTGCACTAGATGTAGAGATGTTAACATTGATGCTATTCATGATCACATGGCTTTAATTAAACAACAAAATGATCATATAGCAAAATTAGATGCTAAAATTGTCGAGCATAACTTAGAAAATGAGAAATTTAAATTTGCTAGAAGCATGCTATATAATGGGAGACGCCCTGGCATTAAGGATGGCATTGGCTTCCAATAGGGAGGCAATGTCAAGCTTAATGCCCCTCCTAAGAAATTGTCCAACTTTGTTAAGGGCAAGGCTCCCATGCCTCAGGATAACGAGGGTTACATTTTGTACCCTGCCGGTTATCCCGAGAGCAAAATTAGGAGAATTCATTCTAGGAAGTCTCACTCTGGCCCTAATCATGCTTTTATGTATAAGGGTGAGACATCTAGTACTAGGCAATCTACCCATGCTAAATTGCCTAAAAAGAAAACTCCTAGTGCATCAAATGATCATGATATTTCATTTAAAACTTTTGATGCATCATATGTGTTAACTAACAAATCCGGCAAGGTAGTTGCCAAATATGTTGGGGGCAAGCACAAGGGGTCAAAGACTTGTGTTTGGGTACCCAAAGTTCTTGTGTCTAATGCCAAAGGACCCAAAACCATTTGGGTACCTAAAGTCAAGAACTAAACTTGTTTTGTAGGTTTATGCATCCGGGGGCTCAAGCTGGGTAATCGACAGCGGGTGCACAAACCACATGACAGGGGAGAAGAAGATGTTCTCCTCCTATGAGAAAAACCAAGATCCCCAACGAGCTATCACATTCGGGGATGGAAATCAAGGTTTGGTCAAAGGATTGGGTAAAATTGCTATATCTCCTGAACATTCCATTTCCAATGTTTTTCTTGTTAATTCATTAGATTACAATTTGCTTTCCGTTTCTCAATTATGCAAAATGGGCTACAATTGTCTTTTTACTGATGTAGGTGTCACTGTCTTTAGAAGAAGTGATGATTCAGTAGAATTTAAGGGAGTGTTAGAGGGTCAGCTATACTTAGTAAATTTTGATAGAGCTGAACTCGACACTTGCTTAATTGCTAAGACTAACATGGACTGGCTCTGGCATCGCCGACTAGCACATGTTGGGATGAAGAATCTTCATAAGCTTCTAAAGGGAGAGCACATTTTAGGATTAACAAATGTCCATTTTGAGAAAGACAGGATTTGTAGCGCATGCCAAGCAGGGAAGCAAGTTGGTGCTCATCATCCACACAAGAACATCATGACGACTGACAGGCCACTGGAGCTCCTACACATGGATCTATTCGGCCTGATAGCTTACATAAGCATCGGCGGGAGTAAGTACTGTCTAGATATTGTGGATGATTATTCTCGCTTCACTTGGGTGTTCTTTTTGCTGGAAAAATCTCATACCCAAGATACTTTAAAGGGATTCTTGAGACGAGCTCAAAACGAGTTCGGCTTAAGGATCAAGAAAATTAGAAGCGACAACGGGACGAAGTTCAAGAATTCACAAATTGAGGGCTTCCTTGAGGAGGAGGGCATCAAACATGAGTTCTCTTCTCCCTACACGCCACAACAAAATGGTGTAGTGGAGAGGAAGAATAGAACTCTATTGGACATGGCAAGAACCATGCTTGATGAGTACAAGACTTCGGATTGGTTTTGGGCCGAGGCGGTCAACACCGCCTGCTACGCCATCAACCGGTTGTATCTACACCGAATCCTCAAGAAGACATCATATGAACTCCTTACCGGTAAAAAGCCCAATATTTCATATTTTAGAGTCTTTGGTAGCAAATGCTTTATTCTGTCAAAAGAGGAAGAAAATCTAAATTTGCTCCTAAGACTGTAGAAGGCTTTTTACTTGGATATGATTCAAACACAAGGGCATATAGAGTCTTTAACAAGTCCTCTGGACAAGTTAAAGTTTCTTGTGACGTTGTGTTTGATGAGACTAACGGCTCTCAAGTAGAGCAAGTTGATCTTGATGAGATAGGTAATGATGAGGCTCCATGCATCGCGCTAAGGAACATGTCCATTGGGGATGTGTGTCCTAAGGAATCCGAAGAGCCACCAAATGCACAAGATCAACCATCCTCCTCCACGCAAGCATCTCCACCAACTCAAAATAAGGATGAGGCTCAAATTGATGAAGGAGAAGATCAAAGAGATGAGCCACCTCAAGATGACAGCAATGATCAAGGGGGAGATGCAAATGATCAAGACAAGGAGGATGAAGAACCAAGGCCGCCACACCCAAGAGTCCACCAAGCAATCCAACGAGATCACCCCGTCGACACCATCCTCGGCGACATTCATAAGGGGGTAACCACTAGATCTCGTGTTGCACATTTTTGTGAGCATTACTCTTTTGTTTCCTCTATTGAGCCACACAGGGTAGAGGAAGCACTTCAAGATTCGGATTGGGTGGTGGCGATGCAAGAGGAGCTCAACAACTTCACTAGGAACGAGGTATGGCATTTGGTTCCACGTCCTAATCAAAATGTTGTAGGAACCAAGTGGGTGTTCCGCAACAAGCAAGACGAGCATGGTGTGGTGACTAGGAACAAAGCCCGACTTGTGGCCAAAGGATATTCACAAGTCGAAGGTTTGGATTTCGGTGAAACCTATGCACCCGTAGCTAGGCTTGAGTCAATTCGTATATTATTGGCCTATGCTACTTACCATGGCTTCAAGCTTTATCAAATGGACGTGAAGAGTGCCTTCCTCAATGGACCAATCAAAGAAGAGGTCTATGTTGAGCAACCTCCCGGCTTTGAAGATAGTGAGTACCCTAACCATGTTTATAAACTCTCTAAGGCGCTTTATGGGCTCAAGCAAGCCCCAAGAGCATGGTATGAATGCCTAAGAGATTTTCTTATCACTAATGGATTCAAAGTCGGAAAGGCCGATCCTACACTCTTTACCAAAACACTTGAAAATGATTTGTTTGTATGCCAAATTTATGTTGACGATATTATATTTGGGTCTACTAACGAATCTACATGTGAAGAGTTTAGTAGGATCATGACACAGAAATTTGAGATGTCTATGATGGGGGAGTTGAAGTACTTCTTGGGATTTCAAGTGAAGCAACTTCAAGAGGGTACCTTCATTAGCCAAACAAAGTATACTCAAGATATTCTAAGCAAGTTTGGGATGAAGGATGCCAAACCCATCAAGACACCCATGGGAACCAATGGGCATCTCGATCTCGACACGGAAGGTAAGTCCATAGATCAAAAGGTATACCGGTCGATGATAGGCTCTTTACTTTACCTATGTGCATCTCGACCGGATATTATGCTTTCCGTATGTATGTGTGCAAGATTCCAAGCCGACCCTAAGGAAGCTCACCTTACGGCCGTAAAACGAATCTTGAGATATTTAGTTTATACTCCTAAGTTTGGGCTTTGGTATCCTAGGGGATCCACATTTGATTTGATTGGTTATTCGGATGCCGATTGGGCGGGGTGTAAAATCAATAGAAAGAGCACATCGGGGACTTGCCAGTTCTTGGGAAGATCCTTGGTGTCTTGGGCTTCAAAGAAGCAAAATTCTGTAGCTCTTTCTACCGCCGAAGCCGAGTACATTGCCGCAGGCCATTGTTGCGCGCAACTACTTTGGATGAGGCAAACCCTTAGGGACTACAGTTACAAATTAACCAAAGTTCCACTTCTATGTGATAATGAGAGTGCAATCCGCATGGCGGATAATCCCGTTGAACATAGCCGCACTAAACACATAGCCATTCGGTATAATTTTCTAAGGGATCACCAACAAAAGGGAGATATCGAGATTGCATACATTAACACTAAAGATCAATTAGCCGATATCTTTACCAAGCCACTTGATGAACAAACTTTTAACAAACTTAGGCATGAGCTAAATATTCTTGATTCTAGGAATTTCTTTTGATGTCTTGCACATATAGCTCATAAGTATACCTTTGATCATGTCTCTTTCATATATGCTATGACTAATGTGTTTTCAAGTCTATTTCAAACCAAGTCATAGGTGTATTGAAAGGGAATTGGAGTCTTCGGCGAAGACAAAGGCTTCCACTCTGTAACTCATCCTTCGTCGTCGCTCCGAGCAACTCTCCGTCTTTGGTATAATCTTCACTCATGTTTTTGGCGATTCATGCCAAAGGGGGAGAAAGTGTAAGCCCAAAGTAAAAGGACCGCACCACCACCTAGTTTTAAAAACTAATGATTCTCAATTGGTAAATTTCAAATTGGTATCTTATTGTGTTCAAAAGGGGGAGAAAGTAGTATTTCAAAATTGATATCTCAAAACCCTCTTGAACACTAAGAGGGGGATTTCATTGAGGGGGAGTTTTGTTTTAGTCAAAGGAAAAGCATTTGAAACAGGGGGAGAAAATTTCAAATCTTGAAAATGCTTCACAAAATCTTATCCATTCACCTTTGTCTATTTGCAAAAGAACTTTGAAAAGGATTTACAAAAGAATTTGAAAAAACAAAACATGCGGTGCAAGCATGGTCCAAAATGTCAAAAATGAAAGAAACAATCCATGCATATCTTATAAGTATTCATATTGGCTCAATTCCAAGTAGCCTTTGGACTTACAATTATGCAAACTAGTTCAATTATGCACTTCTACATTTGCTTTGGTTTGTGTTGGCATCAATCACCAAAAAGGGGGAAATTGAAAGGGAATTAGGCTTACACCTATTTCCTAATTGATTTTGGTGGTTGAATTGCCCAACACAAATAATTGGACTAACTAGTTTGCTCTAGTCTATAAGTTATACAGGTGTCATAGGTTCACACTAAGCCAATAAAAAGACCAAGAATGGGTTCAAACTTAGAGAGCAAGGGATAACCGAAGGCTGCCCTGGTCTGGCGCACCGGACTGTCCGGTGTGCCACCGGACAGTGTCCGGTGCACCAGGGAACTCGACGCCCAACTCTTCACCTTCGGGAATTTTCAGAGGGCTCCGCTATAATTCACCGGACTGTCCGGTGCACCACCGGATAGTGTCCGGTGCCCCAAGGAAGAGCAACTCTGAATTCGCCAGCTTCAGGAATCCGCTCCGCTATAATTCACCGGACATGTCCGGTGCACATCGGACTGTCCGGTAAGCCAGCGGAGCAACGGCTACTTCGCGCGCAACGGTCGACTGCAACGCATTAAATGCGTGCCTGCGCGCGCAGAGGACAGAGCATGCGCGGGTGGCACACCGGACAGTCTACAGGACTTGTCCGGTGCACCACCGGACAGCCAGGCGGGCCCACAAGACAGAGCTCCAACGGTCGGAACCCAACGACCAGGTGACGTGGCTGACGCACCGGACAGTGTCCAGTGGCGCACCGGACTGTCCGGTGCGCCATGCGACAGCAGCCTCCACCAAACGGCTAGTTTGGTGGTTGGGGCTATAAATACCCTCAACCACCCCACATTCAAGTCATCCAAGTTTTCCACCTTCCAACTACTTACAAGAGCTAGGCATTCAATACAAGACACACCAAAGTGATCAAATCCTCTCCCAATTCCAGACAAGGCTTTAGTGATTACTGAGAGAGATTTGTTGTGTTCTTTTGAGCTCTTGCGCTTGGATTGCTTTCTTTCTCATTCTTTCTTGAGATCAAACTCACTTGTAATTGAGGCAAGAGACACCAATCGTGTGGTGGTCCTTGTGGGAACTTTTTGTTCCAGTTGATTGAGAAGAAAAGCTCACTCGGTCCGAGGGACCGTTTGAGAGAGGGAAAGGGTTGAAAGAGACCCGGTTTTTGTGACCACCTCAACGGGGAGTAGGTTTGCGAAAACCGAACCTCGGTAAAACAAATCCGCGTGTCACACTCTTTATTCGCTTGCGATTTGTTTTGCACCCTCTCTCTCGAACTCGATTATATTTCTAACGCTAACCCGACTTGTAGTTGTGATTAAGTTTGTAAATTTCAGATTCGCCCTATTCACCCCCCCCTCTAGGCGACTTTCAGAAGGCCTGGATGCAGAAAAGCAAAACTAGGGCACAGAACGCAGAGGCATGCGATAGTGTTGTACATATGGGGTTTTCCCGGGCCAGACGACATTTCTAAAAAGCGCCCAGTCATCACCCAGCCGTTATTTCTAAAGCGCTGGCGTGCCATGTCATCACCCAGCTGTTATTTCTAAAACGCTGGCGTGCCATGTCATCACTCGGCCGTTATTTCCAAAAAGGCCGATGCGGCCCAATTTAACTCAGCTGTTATTTCTAAAAAACGCTGGCGTTACCAGACTTCACTCAGCCGCTATTTCCAAAGCGGCCGACGTGGCCTGTTATCACTCGGTTGTTACTTCTAAAACACCGACGTCGCCAGCAGTTACTCGGTTGTTATTCCTGATGCGATGACATGGCTTCAAAAGATTCGGCTGTTACTTCTAAAACGCCGACATCACCAGTAACCGCTCGGCTGTTATTTCTAAAACACCGATGTGGCCCGCTATCACTCGGCTGTCACTTCTAAAAATGCCAACATCGCTGATAATCACTCGGCCGCTACTACTAAAGCGCTGACATCGCGAAGAGGGTAGTCTGAAGCGCGACTCAACGATTTTAAGTCACTAATCAAGCATTACAATCAGAAACAGCATATGTAGTAGGCATTAACACGATCGACAAGAAAGCAAAAGGGTACACACAGGAGGGGGCGAAATCATTCTTCAGTATAAGGGAAGCACTACTGAACTTACAAATCAACTCATTATGAGTTGATGACCTCCCCATTACTACATCATATTTCACTACACTATACTACTAGCTACTACTACATTATTTCACTAATACTACTTCTACTACTAATCTATACTAACATTTAAAACCAGTGGCATCTAGCCACTGGCCTTGTTGCTGCCCCTGCTGCCGCCATCGCCGTCGCCGCTGCCACCTTTGTCGCTGCCGTCACCGCTCTTGCCGTCGCTTCCGCTGCCATCACAATCACCTTCGTCGTCGTCGCCGTCACCACCATCGCCGCCGCCGCCCTCCTCGGATGAGTCCGAGGAGTACTCCGACTCATCCGAGTCCTCGAGCCCGGCGCGCTCGATGGCCCGGATGTAGGTCCATACCTCTGCGGCGATCCCCTGGGAGTCGTCTGAGTCATCAGACGACGCTGGGGGAGAGGCAGGAGTCAGAGAACCCTCAGACTCGGAGGAGAACTCCTCCTCCGAGTACTCCGAGTCGCCGAAGTCCTCCGAGGGAGGAGTCGGCTCACGCTTGCGTTTGTCGCCGGAGTGATGCGAAGAACTACCACCCTTCTTGTTCTTGCCCATGGTGGAGTGGAAGGAAAGAGAAGAAAGTAAACAGCGAGCAGTGGTAAGAGATGTGAAAATGTCGGAGAAGCAAGAACACTATTTATAGAAGAAGAAGGCAACCGCTCACCTCCTACCACGTCCACCGAACAGTCGCAAAAATTCAATATGCAATTCAAACCGTCTGAAGACACGTCAGGCGGCTGACGCCGTTCCATGTAACACTACACCCATTGGGACTTCAGTCAACTGCTTGGGCGATATGATTACACCCGCGGTCACATCAAATTACTACTCAGAAGCAGTTTGCTAAACGCTCAGTGCACCAAGCCGTCCCTTGCCTACACCCATTGGGGGGACGTCCAGGAATTTTCAATAGATTTTCCCAAGCAGGAACATCCATACAGTATATGCAATGAATACCCCAAGACAAAAGGAGGATATCAACAGATATCAGAGGAAAGCCAAATATAGCCGATGAGGTACAAGTCTAATCGACAGAAGCATTGAAGCACGAAGTGATATGAAGACTAGCCAAAAGCCATCTATCGAACGTCCAATCAGTCGCAGATCAAATAAATTGCTAGACCTAGCAAGATATGGGCATATCGCATACTCGGCTTCAAAGACAAAAATATATGCTGACCTCTGAAGCATAACGTTGATGACATAATGCTGACCTCTAAGGCATTCGACAAAAGAAAAGGATGATTCCTAAAGAAAAAAAGAGACACCATGAGATGAAGACCTTCGAGCGGATTATTTTCAAAAATCCACTCGAAGCTCGGGGGCTACACAATGAATAGTCATCCCCGAAAGATAAAATGTTGACCTCTAAAGCATACGGCAAAACTAAGGCAAGGCTGACCTCTGAAAAAGCACAGGTGGAAGGTAAAAATAATTTCTGAGAAGACTTGAAATGAAGACCTTCGAGTGGATCATCTGCAAAAATCCACTCAAAGCTCAGGGGCTACACCCATTGGGTGCACCTTTGGTGCACCCAATGAACTTCAAAGTTCAACAATACAAAATGCTGACCTCTGAGGCATGAACCAGAGACAGAACACCAAATTTTGAGGAGTAATAGTGGAAGAAGACAGTAAAAGATCGTTGTTACCGGATCACTCAGAGTTCAGAAGTAGTGACCCGGCAAGCTTATTTTCAAGACATTTCTTGGTAAAATCAAAGACTGCAAGCTGGACCTAGGATCTTTGGGCCGGTTATTTCAAAACCAACCCAAAGATCAGGGGCTTGTGGGGGATAGATATCCCCCGGGTCCACCAGAAGGATAAAAGACCTCACGAAAGGCCCGTGGACCCAATAGTTCGCGAGGTTATCTCTTCGTGGGCCTGGGAGAAACGTTCAGTAAGGCAGATTGACACAAGACTGGATCGACGCAGGCCCAGACGGCCCGATGGATTTGAGCCGTGATCGCAACAGTGACCCGACCTTCCCGCACAGGGGCCCCGTACATCGAAACTGAGCGAGGATGAGCCGGCTGAATTATAGGAATATAGACTCAGTTAGTTCACTATTACTTAGGCACACATTGTTATCATATCCACATGTAATGCCCCACGGTCGAGTATATAAGGCCTAGGGGGCACCCCTTCAAGACGATCGACCTCATTACTTAGCCACCCACACCAGCTCTCTACGTTTCCAACACTAGAGAACCTCTTTGTAACCCACCACAAAGTGCTTGCATCAGGACGTAGGGTATTACGCATCTCAAAGCGGCCCGAACCTGTAAATGAATGTCCACTGTTTCTCGTGCGATTAGCACGAACCATCGAGCTACAGTCGATAACACTGTCCTACTCCAAAAAGCACCTTGAGGGGTAGCCCCGGGTGCGCGGTCGGACCCAAAACACCGACAGGGTTCCCGTCTGCATTTGATACGGGAGCCCTCGTCTCTGGTCGTGGCCACTTTTGCATGTACCTGTCTGCAACCTGGATCTGTGGGGGATTCAGAAGGGCCTCCGGAGGAAGGCGTGCTTCAGCTCCATAGACCGGGGAACACGGGGTCCCTCTGGGGCCCGTCTAGTTGTCTTCACCGGAGTAGGAGCCTCCGACGAAGATATCCTTTAGGTCCCCCTCGGGTGACTCGTACCTGAGGTCCCGCTCAGCCACAAGACACCTCGCTGTCGTCCACCTTTTCCTTGCCAGGGCGGCGGTGAGGCGAGGAGTCGTCTTTGGAAGACTGCTCGCGCCGCTCGCTGACAAGTTTTGCGAGGTCAATGATCTTGCGGCACTCCACGGCGTTGTGGCGGCCGTTCGGGTGCATGGGGCATGAACTGCTGCCCCCTCTCTGCGGCCGCGGGCGTTTGTTGCGGTCGCCCTGGCCTCCAGTCGCTGCTGCGACCACTAGAGCGGTGGACCGCGGCTTCTGGTAGCCGCAGTCCTTCTTCTTTTTCTTCTTTCCGTCCCGGAGGACGGCCCCCGAGCCACCCGACTGGTCAGCTCCAGGTTGTGGGCCCGAGTGCCATGCACGGCCCTCGGTGGCTCTGGCGCACTTGTCGGCCAGAGCGAAGAGCGTGGGGACAGTTTCCACGTCATGTGTGGCCAACTTTTCCAACATTTTTTCATCACGTACTCCCTGTCGGAAGGCCATGATGATAGAAGCATCAGAAATACGAGGTATCGTACCTCGTACCTTGGTGAAGCGGGAGATGAACTTCCGGAGGGTTTCCCCGGGCTCGTGCCTCACTGCATGGAGGTGGGCCTCCACACCGTGCTGCTGGTAAGCACTGGCGAAGTTCGCCACGAACCGCGCACAGAGTTCTTCCCAGGAGTAGACTGATCCCGGGGTGAGGTTCATGAGCCAAGTCCGGGCAGGTCCAGACAAGGCCACATGAAAGTATGTTGCCATCACAGTGGTGTTTCCACCTGCTGCCGTGATGGCGGTAACGTACACCTGCAGGAACTCCGACGGGTTTGATATTCCATCATATTTTTCCGGCAGGTGCGGCCGAAACTTGGGTGGCTAGGACGCCGCGTGGAGATGATCCACCAGTGCGGCGCAACCCACTCCGGCCAAGGGGACACCCGTTTGGTACCGGGTGCCCATTGGTGTCCATCGATGGACGCAACCGCAGCGAAGTCTTGATCGAGGTTGCGTCCATCGATGTTTTGGCGGCGCTCGCACGCCCTTTCCAAGGATACCCGGGCGTCCTCTCTCGCACGCCTGTGGTTGAGTTCTGCCCGGAGGTCGTTGGTCTGTGTGCCCCTTACTGAGGGCGAGCGCACCGATGCTGATGCCTCGTGTTGGTGCTGGGATGACCGCGTCTTCGACCTGGTCGAGGTAGAATGCGCCATACTGAGCAGTCGGTCGACGTCGTCCCGCCATTGCTTCATAGCTCCTGGTGAAGCCGTGGAGCTTGGAGGGTGTCGCAACAACTCCTTGGCTGCTGACAATGCCCCCGGAGACGCCCTTGATGGACTCCGGGATGTTTGCGCTACCATGTGCTGCCGTGCAGCGTGCACAGCAGGAGTGACTGGTGCCGGGCGACTGGGAGCCTGCGGTGTGGAGGAAGCAGCTTCTCCCTCCACCGCAAAGTCTATCAAAGTCTTGGCGCGGTGCTCAATGATCTGCACCATCATGCTTGGGCAAGGGATCAAGCGAAAACCTAATGCCTAGCCCCCTACTTGCCACGCCAAATGTCGGAGAGTAGATCTCCGGGCGGGTGGCGGAGTGCACCCGCCCTAAATCCTGAGATGAGGAGGGCTTAGGTGTTTTTCTTGGAAGTTGGTATGAACGGGAAGAACGCAAGAACACAAAAGGATTTAGAGTGGTTCGGGCCGCCGGAGCGTAATACCCTACTCCACTGTGAGATGTATTGCCCGTGAGCTTGTATGAGCTTGCGAGTCTATGGTGTGATCTAAGATTGCGTGTGTGGGTAACGTCGCATGTCTCCCCTTTTATAGCTGAAGGGGGGATGCACAAAGGTACTGGGCCCCGACATGTGGGCCCAGGGGCATAAAGAATATAGCGCTTGGAGCCTACTAATGTTTGCTGCCGGGGCAATCCTCTTGCGCCCTGACGCCTAAGATCTGCGTATCCTTAGCGTACAGGGGAAGCTTCTTGTAGAAGGGATGATGGGTACAGCGTGCTGCCTAGCACGGTCAGACTGTTCGCCAGCAGACCCAGCAGGCGCGCCGCTTACTGGATGACCTTGACACCGCCTGCCAGCGGATGGGACGGGACGCATTAAATGCTGAGAGGGCATGTCGCCCGTTAGCGCGGTGGAAGGCGGCGCGTCCTTTCCTCAATAAATGCAGGGGCTGCATGACCTCATGTCAGGTTCGGCCCGATAGCTTTTGTCATGGGCCACAAGCAGCAGGTCTCCGCCTGAGCAGGACGTGAAGAGCAAGGCCCAGACACGTGTCAGCACTGGACCCCTGCTCATACCAGGGTTCTTCTCGTTCCGGGACCCTGCTGAGGTTCGGACCTCCTGGGGGCTCCGGACTTATACGTATAGGGGTCCGGTGTCCCTCTGTCTCTGTGGGGGTCCGGACTTATTGAGATGTGTTGTCTCTCCTTGCCACGTGGCGCCCTTTGGTCTGCCCATGCGATGGGGTCAGGCGCCATTCCCCGCGTGGCTAGGGGACGTCGTATGGGAGCGGCGTCTTCATGCTGTAGAAGAGGGTACCCCTAATTTAGGGTACCGACAACATTCTTCTGCTTCCGTGGCTTTTTAGTCTCATTTTCGGCATTCTTTCGCTTGTGTGGCTTGGGTAGTTCTTTAGATTTCTTAATTCTTTTACTCCTTCCCTTTGAACGGACATCGGTTGGAGGATGTATGTCAACTTTCTCTGGGATTTTGCAACCAATGAAAGTCTCATATTCTTCTTGTGGGGCTTGCATATTGGTAGGAACAATTTGACTGAAAGAAGCCTCTAGGTTCATAACACCTGATACTAAGAAATTCATGCCTTCATTTGAACTCTTTGCTCTTTGAATCAAATCTTCGACCTTGTTTCGCACCGCCGCGATCTTTTTTCCTTTTTTCCACCTCTTTAGCATCTTTGGGCTTCTCTTCCAATAAATTGCCTTCCTCGTCAACCATAATCTCTCTAAAATCATAATGAAAAAGAATGACAAAGCTAACATACTAACTGATTGAAAAAGTTGAGTAAATCATAGTGATGAGAACATACCTCTTGCATCTTATCTCCCATCTCTTCAAAATATAGGCTGAAGGAAGTTCGTATAGCCTTTCACCTCTCAATGTAGAATAATATGTCGGCACAGAATTCCCATCGTCTCAAATAGTTTGCATGAACAACTTGCAAATACAGTTGAGCTGCTCCAATGAACAACCCTATCTCTCATTGACCCATCATTAATTATAACAACTTTCACACCCTCTTGTTGCATGATTGCTACAATAAAGCAATGGTCTCTAGCAGCTATCACTTCTTGCTGAAATTTTTTGAACACAGTATGTGTGTACAATATGCTTCCTTGCTTCTCTAGAGGCCATGGTGTACTCAATAGCGGTGAGCTATGACTACTAATATTATTATCTTTTAACTAGTCATGTCGTTGGCATTCCAAGGATGTATCGAATCGGAGCCAAAACTCAACAAAACTTAACTTTCGGTGGATAAAGTGATTGAAGAATGAATTAGAACTTTCAGATCTTGAGGTGGTTCTAAGGAGTCCTGCAAGGGGTATGTCCATAAAGAATGCTGGAATCCATGATTCACGAATTGCATACTTATTAGCCAACCATTCATTGCCCTGCAGACCATAAGCAACTATGATACTATTCCACTGCATCTCAAATTCTTCTCCTGTTTCTGAACCCCAAACACACTTATTTAAATCCTCCCAAAAATGTTTATCTCTATTTGTTGGAGGCCCAACCTTCTCAGGCATCTTCTCCATAATATGCCACATGCAAAACATATGTATTGTATCTGGCAAAATAGACCGAATTGCTGATTTCATACTAGCATCTTCATCTGTAATGATAATTCTTGGGGCATTTCCTCCCATTGTTGAAAGAAAAGTCTGAAATACCCATTCATATGACTCAATCTTCTCATCTACTATGAAAGCAACTCCAAAAAATACTGATTGCAAATGATGGTTGACACCAATAAAAAGGTGCAAATTTCATATCATACTGGTTCGTGCTATATGTTGCATCAAAAGATACTACATCACCAAAATGCCTATAGTTCTTTCGACTTGTAGCATCAGCCCAGAAAATGTAGACCAACTTTCCTTGCTCATCCACAACAAAATCATAGAAAAATGCTGAATTTGCCTCTTTCTTTCTCTCCATTTGGGCAACAAATAATTCAGCATCAGCATCCTTGATTCTCTGCCTAAGTCCCCGATAATAGTTCTGAAGATCCCGCTTCATGCATCCAATGTAGTTGATTCCATCACTTACTTGAAGAAGTCTATATGCTTGTGAGGTACCTATACTTGCTTTACGACACGTGAACAAGGTAGTCTTGACTCGTTGACTAATTGAACGGTTTGAACGAAGAAATGAAATTTTATCAGGAGAAACCAGGCCATGATTATGTTGCTCAACCATTGAAGCGATGAAGTACCTTTTATCTGGAGCCAACTTCATATATATATATATATATATATATATATATATATATATATATATATGTGTGTGTGTGTGTGTGCATTACATCCACATCTTGTCTCCATGCACATCTTTGGCTTCTTTTGTTCCCCATAGGGATGAACTTTAGAAGTAACGACACCGTCACCATTTTTTTCTTTGAGAAGCCTTGTCTCGAACACAAGAACCTCTTATTTTCAATCACATCGAGCACCTTGGTTTGGGCTCCTATACGCACTGCAAAACCACTTTCATGAGCATATGTCTTGTAGAATTCTTCAACTGCCTCTAGAGAATCAAATGACATGCCAACAGTAGGCTTCAATCCCTCATTGCAATCAGGTACAAATGATGTAATCTGCAAAATCAATCGTTAATATATCAATACAGATATCTAGTTCATCTTGAACAACAGCTTAAAACAATGTAAAATTCTCACCGGTGATGTTGTTCTTATACTTTTTTTGTGTGTTCTAAATCGATCAGCACTGTAATAAGGATCAGAGTTGTTTAGAACCATGGTGTTGTTGCCTGCGATATCTGTGGCTACATAATCCATGTTTGGCTGCAACATTTGCATGCCGGTGTCTATGCTCCCCGCAACGCCTGTTGGATGTGTATCCAATGAGGTCAGTAGAGCCATGAAGTCGTCGTCGTACCCAACTGGCGAGGTCACATCCATGGTCGTGCAGAACCTACATCACGATCAATCACCTAGGTCAATGAACGTGGTCGTCGTACCTTACACGAACCTGAGAAATTGGAGACCGTGGTGCACTGTACCCTTCTCTGGAGGAACGGCTTGGCTCCACTGATGCCGATCGCCGCAGGCCACAAGCAGGAAACGACGATGCAGGGGGGACGAGCGGTGGAAGCGGTGGCTAGGAACGAGGTGGAAGCGGTGGCCAGGGAATGAAGTGGAAGCGGCAGCCAGAATACATGGGTGCGGCAGTCTGAATACGATGGGGCGGCGGCCAGAAATAAGGATCAGAGTTGTTTCTGGCGTACAGGGAGCTTGAGGGGGGTTTCGTTAAAGATTCAGGGAGCTTCAGGGGAGGTGGAGGGTGTTTTCTGATAAAATGCCGAGGTGGGAGAGGCAGACGTTTGATCGAAGATTAGAGGCTGAGATGTTATATGTGCACCATGTGCACCAAGGCTTCATGTGCACAGGATACTTCGCCTTTTTTAGAAAGAGCACACACTCACTGGGTTTTTTCAACTTCAAAATAATGATAGAAAGATTCTAAAAAAATGATTAGATTATTGGAGACAGGTTAAAAAAACAGGGTGGAATCTAAAGTCTTAAAACCTGACCCGGTTTGGGAGCCTCCCCATACTTGGCGGGCACTCAGTAGTACACGTGCCGACGCGTGTACGGGCATCGGACCCGAAAACATTTTCTCCAATCCAACTCTGAGTCCGACAGTGCCGTGTCCCACTCCCTCCCTCGCTACTTCCTTCGTTCAAGCCTCGGCTCCCTCTCCACAACGGTGCCACACGTCGTGCCCCCCTCCCCGTCGGTATATAGGGCCAAATCGATGCCCAGGCGCCAGCCCGTCCCACCGCTGTCGCGAAGCAACAGGAAGGGGAGCACGAGCGGAGCACTATTGATATGCTTCTCGAGGCATTGCCTGGCCGCCACGAACAGGTGACGGACCTCCTCTGGCTCCTAGCGCCCGCGACGGCGCTTTCGCTTCTCCTCCATGGTGGTGTCGCCACGGGGAAGACGCATGCACTCCTCCTCGCTCTCCACCACGTGAGGCGTCGCCTCGGCCTCTTCCTCCCCACGCCGCTGCTACCCCCACCCCCAACACCACCCTCTTCTTCCCCATGCCCCCATCGGTTGTGCGCTGTTGCGCTCTGTCTCAGTTCGCAATTTTTACCGTTGTGTGGTCACTGCATTGACATTGCTTTACTCGGCAAATCAAATCTAAAGTGATTATTTTTCTTGTGTTCTCAAGCCAGGTGCTGATGTTTGTGTATGTGAAGTAGTTTACGGATGGGAAACAAAGGATTCTATACGCCACTCCCTGCCATCTTCCAAATCTTTGATATCCTTCAAATTGCCATTTTTTGGTGTATCCATGTCATTTGACAGTATCATCTCACATTCGATTTGTTTCACCAATTGTCTTGATTTGAACTAACAATCTTTGTATCCAAGTCCTAAATGGACTTTTTGTTTAGTTTCTCAGGCAGAGGTCAGCTTTCTAGGAAACCAAAAACATCCGAACATGTTCTGACTAATTGGTTATTGTCTTGAGGATAACCAAAAGTAGTTAGTATATGAATTTATGCCCCATGAAAGTCTAGAGCACCATCTCTTCATGAATAAGCGTTTGGCATCTGCTACAACTTCATTTTAAGCATATTTGTGAGCTTACTAAGTAGATGAGTTATTTGATTTTTTGTCTATTTGAAAAGTCAATGTCTTATGGAAGAACTTATATTGTAAATGGCTGCATTGTGCGAAGTGCCATCTAATTTATTTTTAGATATTTGTTGCTTTATAAAATTGGTATCTATTGACCTGGACAGAGTAGCATGCATCACACTATACATAATGTACATTTTTATGATATACTTATTTACAATTATTTCTTTTTCAGAGCTGTCTGATGTGTGCTAATTCTTGATGTTCAGGTTTGTGGTTTTCTCAGCTTGCCAAGGTATGCATACATTATCTCATATTCAAATAGCTACACCAAACATAGAATTAGATCTACGGGTAAAACAGAAAAAAAATGCAATTTATATTCTTCTCGTGGTTGCGCTTGTGCCCATTATTTAGAATTACATAGACTTTTCACAGTCTCCTTTTATTTTTCAATTTCAAACAGTTATGAACTATTTGATATTTTCCATATTTAGAGCACCATCTCTTTAGGAATAAGCGATTGCATCTGCTACAACTTCATTTTAAGCATATTTGTGAGCTTTCTAAGTCGATGAGTTATTTGATTTTTTTTGGTCTATTTCAAAAGTCAATGTGTTCAGGAAGAACTTATATTGTAAATGGCTGCATTGTGCGAAGTGCCATCTAATTTCTTTTTAGATATTTGTTGCTTCATAAAATTGGTATCTATTGACCTAGACAGCAATGCTCTATGGTGAATCTTAGATTCAGATTCATTGTTTTACTGATGAAGCTGTCCCAGATTGCCCCAAAATATGGATCGGGACATTTTTTGAACCAAATACCTAGGTTAAGAATAGAGCTCAAGATAGTTCAACATATATATGTGTTGACACCTTTTTCGGGCGCCAATCACTCAACAAGAACCGGCGGCGGTGCCCTCTGGTCAGGCGCGGACGGTCCGCAGCCTTGGGCCGGACGGTCCGCGACCTGGGCGCAGGAGCGGTGTCTTCCCTGCGTCACACCGGACGGTCCGCAGATCTGGGCCGGACGGTCCGCGACCTGGCGACAGGGTCGTCTTCCTCCTCCTTGCTGGAATCTAGATCTCGTCCCCTGGGGGAAAAGATCTTAAGGTGCTCCGGGTCGACACGCCTAGGAATTAAGAGATCAAATCGAGGAAGAGGTCTTGGATGGACAACTAGATCTTGCCCCCCGGGCGGGGTGAGATCCTAGGGTCGTCTTGGGATCGGCAGGCCACCCAAGACGGATCTAGACGACGTAGAGTCGAATAGGGGTGGAGGTGGATATGTGGAAGACTACAACTAGAACTATGCTACATCTACTCCTAGGGCAGGAAAAGTAAATAAGGTAATTGGTTCGATTGGAATGTGTTCGGGGGTTCTCAATCGGCCGTACCCCTTTATATTTATAGGGGAGGAGGTCTGGACCTTTTCCTAAGAGATAGCCAACAAACTCTCACGTGATTAGATGGATAACCACGCACGAGATAAGGATAAACATCCGAGTTAATCTAATCTCGGGACACGCGGACCGTCCGGGCCCATGGGCCGGACCGTCCGCTCATTTTGGTGTCCAACATATGCCCCCCTGCCTTTTGGTGGAGCTTGGCGAACCAAAAGCATCAGCGAAAACTTCGGAAACAATTGACCTCAGGAGGTTTTGTTCCCGAAGTAAGGACTCAGCTCGATGCAAGTCATCGGCTCTTGCGATCAGATAATATAAATACTTGATGGGACTTTAATGCACAGAGGCCGTTTCGGATCGCATCCTCTTCAACCATGTCTACCTGATCAACCTGTCAATAGGCAAAAACTTGTGGTGCCCCCCAGCCCAAATAAGCAAACGGATTGGGCCAGTAATACGAATTCATCGCCGTACCACCCCACACATGAGCAGGACAACACATCGGCGATGGATAGAACGGGACGCACCATGCTATCCCTGGAGGAGGATGACAAGGCGATCTTGGTTGTGCTACCCTTTGGGTCCGTTTAGTCGGCTTTTGCTTTCGCACAAGTCGCCCTTTTGACTTCGTTTGTTTTATTGGCCGGTTGTGTGGAACGGCCTTCTTCATATATTTGGCAAGCAATTGACCAAAAGTAGGGCCGACTCTACTGAGTCGTCCAGACGTCTTAGTAGTGTTTTGTTTCCTAACACTTGTGTTGGAACGTTGTGGTCCGATGGTCTGAGGTTGCTGCTTCTGACCATCTGCGGACCGTCCGGCCATCATAGCCGGACTGTCCGCGCCTGTCTCGGACTGTTCGGCCTTAGTACCCGGATCGTCTGGCGTACGCAGGACAGGTGACCGTGATCGGGTGTCCGATCGTGCTTGCCCCCCGGTGCCTCCGGTCTTTCTTTTGTCCGGAGCCTTCAGAGTAACCATTCTGCGTGACATATTTGGTGTGCGAGGATCACCAATGACGATATTTTTATTTTTACTTTTATCGGCCGCACAAGGCCGAATTATGGCCTTTTTGCTCGTTGGCTCTAATGTGGTGACAGGAACAGGTGGCCTGTCAATTTTCACCTCTTTTTGAAACCTCAATCGGCCTTCGTTTATAGCCGATTGTATTTGTCGACGGAAGACGGCACAATCATTGGTGTTATGGAGAAAGGAGCCATGCCATTTGCAATAAACACGCCCTTTTAATTGTTCAACCGGAGGAATTACATGTGACAATTTAATATTACCATGTTTAAGCAACTCATCAAATATTTTATCACATTTAGTAATATTAAATGTGAACTTAACCTTTTCCTTTTGTGTCGAGTGCGGGTGAGAGCGAACAGAAGGTTTGGCCTTAGTGGGCCAAACAAGCTCAGGGACATGTGACTTTTTTGGTTCTTGGGGCTTGGGTGGCCGGTTATATTTATGTCAGCCTTCCGCACTAGGCGGATCACAGGTGACTTCTGGTGCTCCAGACGGTCCGACCTGCACAGTCGGACGGTCTGCGGGTGGATCGGACGGTCCAGTAATATCCTCGGACTGTCCGGTCACGTCAGGCAACACCTGTGACCCTTGTGGTGGGCTCTGTGTAACTCCGGACTGTCCGGCGTAGGGTGCCGGACGGTCTGACGGAGGGCCGGACGGTCCGCGATTGTGTGCGGACGGTCCGGCCGTGCTCAGGGTTGACTCACCATTTAGCGAAGATGGTGATGACGGTCGTCCTGGATATGAGTCCATCGGCATACCAGAATATGGCTGGGGAAACCCATTTGTCGCCGATGTGTTTGGCGCAATTGTTTCATCGTCTAATTTATGTGATAAAAAATTAGGCATGTGAGTTTTTCCTAATGCATGTGTCATCCTCTCTATATCCTCCGTGATACTTTTAATCCGATTATCAAAAGAAATTTTAATAGATGGAATATCATCGGCTGACCTGGCATCACCTATCGTGGGGAGCTGTTGCAGCACGGCTAACATATACTTGGCGTTTATCTCCCTCTCTTGGACGGTCTTCTGGTGGCAGTCTACCTTGAAGTGCGAGAGGTACCACTTGTCCGCCACCTTGAGCACCTGATCCTTTTGTCGGTGGGCCTCCTCATCTATTTTCTTCATGTCATCTTCTAATCTTTTATGCTCAGCGGCCGATAAATTAGTCAGCCTTGTGTTGCTGTTTGGAGAAGCACTGTTGAGATCTTTAGAATCGGCCATGTAAGCCTGATTTTGTAGATCTGCAACTTCTTCCCCAGCGGAGTCGCCAAAAAGTATGTTGACACCTTTTTCGGGCGCCAATCACTCAACAAGAACCGGCGGCGGTGCCCTCTGGTCAGGCGCGGACGGTCCGCAGCCTTGGGCCGGACGGTCCGCGACCTGGGCGCAGGAGCGGTGTCTTCCCTGCGTCACACCGGACGGTCCGCAGATCTGGGCCGGACGGTCCGCGACCTGGCGACAGGGTCGTCTTCCTCCTCCTTGCTGGAATCTAGATCTCGTCCCCTGGGGGAAAAGATCTTAAGGTGCTCCGGGTCGACACGCCTAGGAATTAAGAGATCAAATCGAGGAAGAGGTCTTGGATGGACAACTAGATCTTGCCCCCCGGGCGGGGTGAGATCCTAGGGTCGTCTTGGGATCGGCAGGCCACCCAAGACGGATCTAGACGACGTAGAGTCGAATAGGGGTGGAGGTGGATATGTGGAAGACTACAACTAGAACTATGCTACATCTACTCCTAGGGCAGGAAAAGTAAATAAGGTAATTGGTTCGATTGGAATGTGTTCGGGGGTTCTCAATCGGCCGTACCCCTTTATATTTATAGGGGAGGAGGTCTGGACCTTTTCCTAAGAGATAGCCAACAAACTCTCACGTGATTAGATGGATAACCACGCACGAGATAAGGATAAACATCCGAGTTAATCTAATCTTGGGACACGCGGACCGTCCGCTCATTTTGGTGTCCAACAATATGTTTTCTGCATCGTTCCATACTTTTTATATTTGACTATTCATCGTTTGTTTCTCAAGATATATGTTTTATGCATCATTCTGTATTGTTTTTGTTTAACTACTATTCATCCCCTTTTTTATCTCTGCAGTAATTGTTGCAACCTCAGTACGACCAACTTTCTGATTTGGTTTATAAAGTGTCAAATTTTGAATTCGTTTTACTGGCTCTAAGTTCTGTGTGAACACTTATTACTTTGCTCTGTTAATTCTTTAGTGCTTCATACATTACAGGTTATCAAACATTAGCTCTTTCTAACATGGCTCATACTAATAAACCAACTCTCCTAACTCAGTGAATATTCCACTACGAGTGTTTCGTCAAGTGGTCAATTGTAGTGCTTGAATACTAGAAGCTCAAAACTAAATTACATAAGCAGTATGCTATTTTAAAAATATATAAAACACATTAAAATACAAAAAGGTGACTAGACATTTTGAACAAAAAATCATAGCTAATATCAAACCAGTAAGACCAGTTCTCATTATCAAACCTTACAATATTGGCAGTATGCTAATGTTGAAGGATATGTAAATAAGAGCAGCCAGACAACAAGGTGAAGGAACAACCAAAAAACAAAACAAAACCAGATTCAACCCTTTTTTGTTGACAGTGGTATGTGATCTATTCCATGGTACAGTTAATATCACTTCAAAGGCGTAATATGCTATTTATACTGAAGTTACAAGACCTTATATACTATGTCAATAAACCCTCAGAAATCAATTCTAGGGATACAGGTTAACTGCCAGCAAGATGGTTCCAATAACCAGTCACCCAAAAAGTACTAAATGTCTGGACTCCCATGGAAGTGTAAAGCTTCGGCTAAATCCAGCAACAAATGCCCTTAATCAAATAAATATTTGGTGTAACTGTCATGTCATTCCTAATCAAATTGGTACTCATCAAAACAGATTTTGGTGTTTCAAATTGGAAAGTTGTGGTCTAGAATCGGTATGTCCAACAATTATCATCAATTCATCATGAACGAATTTAGAAAGCTGCAAACGGCCAAACACACTAATATTGGTACCGTACGTATATTTTTTTAACATTTTCCTCCATCAACAGAGCCCTAGATCTCTTGACGGATTTTTTGTGATAAAAGTTGGTCTTCTGAAATACCTTGAAATAGCAGAGACTAATTGGATCTAACTAGACCTTCCGCGTTTATTTACCAAGGTATGTTAGTTGCCGCCAACATGCTCTTCTAGAACACTATTTTGAACATGTGAAAAGCTTAGCTTGATCTCAGATCTTGCATGTAATTTATTTTTATCTTCCCTCGTCCACCTGCTCAAAATTATCTTCTCCGAGTCCCTGGACTTTCACCATTCTGGCGCGCTGTGCGAGCCTCCTGCTCCTCCGATGACCAACGATGTCAGCCACAAGCCTGCTCGTGGGTTCAGCAGCGCCTAGTTCTTGGCGGCCTCACCGACGAGGCACTCGTCGTCAGTGAACACCCATGACGACGCGATACGGTTGCTCAGGTCGATGCCGATCACCGCCCTCGACGTGCCTTCCCCTTCTCTGCCTTTCGTGCCTTCGCACCTTCAGTTGTCCCGACAAGTAACCTGAGCAATAAAGAGAGAGCAAAACTAGAGCTACGATGTTGGTCCACGTCGTTGAATGACCTTTTCCTCGATCAGGTGGATGTTCAGTTCGTCTTCACTTGGGAGATGTGCCTTTATTTATCGGCAACAAAAGCATGCTCTCTTCACCGTTGTTGTTTATATACGTGGCTACGATTTTGTCACTGTTTAATGTGTGCTTCAGCTCTTTGTTTTCAGATTGGTAAAAAAATGTGTTCTTTAGTTTTGTAGGGAGCACATATATAATAAGGAGCCGCAGTGGTTAGATATGATTTTTTTGGGTCTTTTTTCTTTTGGGAAGAGTCCAATATAGCAATATTAGGAGAGTACATATTAGAACCCGTTGGAGATACTCTAAGGTTATGCCTCCAACGACTTTTCTGTCTTATCACCTATTTTAAACTTTCTTTATTTTACACGGTCCACTAAAGACAACCTAACACCTGAATCATTTTTTCTTCTTTTTAGATCATGTTGTAGACCTTCGAGCCAATTGTTGCTCGATACAACTTAAACCTTAGGGGCTACACTATACGATGCACATTAAGTAAAGTGTATCATATTTTTCAACTTGGATTTTCATTAAATACATTTAAGACGTGTCGGCGTTTCGAGACCCGGGGGGTCCCTGGACCGACGAGTAAATTATCGCCGCGTGCCCCAGCCTAGATGGGTCGGCGCGAGACGGAGCGCGAAGGGGGAGGAAGCCGGAGGGAGACGGGCGTGAGAGGTGGAATCCCGCGGCCTTCGTATTTGTCCCGCGCCCAGATCGGGTGCGCTTGCAGTAGGGGTTACAAGCGTCCACGCGGGAGGGAGCGAGCGGCCTCACGCGGGCGCCGTCCCGTCCTTCCCCGCGCGGCCAACCCTCTGTAAGAGGGCCCTGGTCCTTCCTTTTATAGGCGCAAGGAAAGGATCCAGGTGTACAATGGGGGGTGTAGCAGTATGCTAACGTGTCTAGTGGAGGAGAGCTAGCGCCCTAAGTACATGCCATCGTGGCAGCCGGAGAGGTTTTGGCACCCGATTCGTGTGGTGTCGTGGCCGTCGGAGGAGCGCTGGAGCCTGGCGGAAGGACAGCTGTCGGGGTTGTCGAGTCCTTGCTGACGTCCTCTTGCTTCCGTAAGGGGGCTGAGAGCCGCCGTCGTCATAGAGCATGCGGGGCGCCATCATTACTTGTCTGGCGGAGCGAGCCAGATGGGACGCCGGTCTTGTTCCCCGTAGCCTGAGTCAGCTTGGGGTAGGGTAATGATGGCGCCTCCTGTCGACGTGGTCGGTCCGTGCCCTGGGTTGCGCGATGTGGAGGCTCCTCCGAGGTCGAGGTCGAGTCTGTCTTCCGAGGCCGAAGTCGAGCCCGAGCCCCTGGGTCGGGCGAGGCGGAGACCGTCGGCTGAGGCCAGGGCTGAGTCCGAGCCCTGGGGTCGGGCGAAGCGGGGTTCGTCGTCTTCCGGGGCTGAGCCCGAGTCCGAGCCCTAGGGTCGGGCGAAGCGGAGTTCGTCATCTTCCGGGGCTGAGCCCAAGTCCGAGCCCTGGGGTCAGGCGAAGCGGAGTTCGTCGTCTTCCGGGGCTAAGCCCGAGTCCGAGCCCTGGGGTCGGGCGAAGCGGAGTTCGTCGTCTTCTGGGGCTGAGCCCAAGTCCGAGCCCTAGGGTCGGGCGAAGCGGAGTTCGTCGTCTTCCAGGGCTGAGCCCGAGTTCGAGCCCTGGGGTCGGGCAGAGCGGAGTTCGCCGTCTTCCAGGGCTGAGCCCGAGTCCGAGCCCTGGGGTCGGGCGGAGCGGAGTTCGCCGTCTTCCGGGGCTGAGCCCGAGTCCGAGCCCTGGGGTCGGGCGAAGCGGAGTTTCCTATGGCACCTGAGGCCGGACTCGGCTGCTGTCAGCCTCACTCTGCCGAGTGGCACATCAGTCGGAGCGGCGCAGGCGGCGCTGTCCTCTTGTCAGACCGGTCAGTGGAGCGGCGAAGTGACTATGGTCACTTCGGCTCTGTCGACTGGGGGGCGTGCGTCAGGATAAAGGTGTCAGGCCACCTTTGCATTAAATGCCCCTGCGATTTGGTCGGTTGGCGTGGCGAGTTGGCCAAGGTTGCTTCTTGGTGAAGACTGGGCCTCGGGCGAGCCGAGGGTATGCCCATTGCTGGAAGGGGTCTTCGGGCGAGACGTAGATCCTCCGGGGTCGGCTGCCCTTGCCCGAGGCTGGGCTCGGGCGAGGCGTGATCGCGTCCCTTGAATGGACCGATCCTTGACTTAATCGCACCCATCAGGCCTTTGCAGCTTTGTGCTGATGGGGGTTACCAGCTGAGATTTAGGAGCCTTGAGGGTACCCCTAATTATGGTCCCCGACAGTAGCCCCCGAGCCTCGAAGGGAGTGTTAATACTCGCTTGGAGGTTTTTGTCGCACTTTTTTGCAAGGGGACCAGCCTTTCTCGGTTGCGTTTTGTTCCGGTGGGTGCGCGCGAGCGCACCCGCCGGGTGTAGCCTCTGAGGCCTCGGAGGAGTGGTTTGACTCCTTCGAGGTCTTAATGCATTTTGCAACACTTTGGCTGGTCTGGTTGTTCCCTCATGCGAGCTGGCCGTAGCCCGGGTGCACGGTCGGGTCCCAAGTTCTCGGGCTGGTATGTTGACGCTGTCAACGGTTTGGCCGGAGCCGGGTTTGCGAGAGCAGCCCCCGAGCCTCTGCACAGGGCGAGAGGACGGCCAGGATAGACTCGACTTTTTTACATACGCCCCTGCGTCGCCTTTCCGCAAGGAGGAGGGGGAAAGCGCCATGCTGCCCTCGGAGGGCGCCGAACATGGTGTTTTCGGTGAGCTGTTGACGGGTAATCCGAGTGGACGCCCGTGCCCCATTTGTTAGGGGTCGGCTAGAGCCCCCGAGGCGCGTTCCAAAAGTACCTGCGGGTGACCTGCCGGACCCGGTCCCCTTTCGACGGGGTCCGAGGGCTCGATGCCTCCCTCTGATGGGATTCCGTTACAAGATCGTTCCCGCTGGTCTCAAAAATGTCCTAGGGTACCTCGGGAGCGTAGCCCGAGCCTTGGTTATGTATCGAACGTACCCAGGATCATCCCTCGCTCTGTGTCTGAGGCGGATGTGAACCCTTCGAGGGCCAGCCTACGAACCCCTGATCAGTAGTGGGCGCGGAGCCCGAGTGGCCTGAGGCGGCCGTTGAACCCTTCCGAGGGGCCGACCTTCGAACCTCTGACCAGTAGTGGGCGCGAAACCCAGGCGCTCTGAGGCGGCTGTTGAACCCCCCCCCCCCCCCCCGAGGGGCCAGCCTTTGAACCTCTGATCAGTAGGGAGGCTCGGGGCCTGTTCCCTTCACGGAGAAGGATCCTTTTCGGGGTATCCCCCTTTCCCGGTCCCTGTTGTAAGAGAGATAAAGAGGAAAAGGAAAATGATACGAAAACGAATGACATGGCGTACCTTTTTTGACGCGGTCATTATGGCGAAGACGAAGCGTCGCTTGCTTCTCCTGCCTGAGGCGCCGCCTGTCCCGCCGCGGAGTTAATGCGACAGGGCGAGTGGTTCGCGAGGCGGCCGTTGCGCGTGCGCGAGCCGTTCGAGGAACGGAACACGGGTGCGCCGTCTTCACGCCGTGAGAGAGGGTTCTCTCGCTGCCCCTGGATGGGACGTAAGCTTGGCTGACGACGTGACCGCTGCTCCTGCCTGCCTGCCACCGCCATTACTGTCGGCCCATTTTTGGCCGTATTGACCGTCGCGCCTGGCTAGCACTGCTGGGTCATACGCAGGGTTGCCTCGAGTCGCGGTACCGGTTTCGCAGTCGAGGAGGCGTGGTAGTGGTGCGAGTGGCGGTGCAGTTGCTCGCACGTAGCAACCGACGCGCTGGTTGCATGACGTGTGGGCATGGGCCTCCATGCTGGGTGTGTTGGAAGTCGGAGGGGTGCGCCCACTTGGCGCGGCTGCATGCCGCCTGCATGGCTGCCCGCCCTTTCCCCCACTGGCCTGGGCGAAAGTGGAGGAAGGCTTGTAACCGCTGGGCGGTTGCATGCACCGCGCGCGGCGGTTTGGCTTCTTCTGCCCTGGGCCAGTTTGCATGACGCGTGGGACCCAGCCCCCGCACCGTAGGGGGAGGATCCTGGAGCGTGTTGGAGAAGACTCAGCCCGCGACGGCTGGGACGCAAGTAGGGAGAGTCGCCTTTAAAAGGAGGGTGACTCCTTTGGAAGGCGACCATGTCTTCGCGCTCCCTTATGCATCGTGTCTTTCCACCTTCCGAGCCCCCGGATGGGGAACACCCGCAATCCTTCTGCCTTGCCATTGGAGGAACGCAACTTCGTGGAAGTTGGTACCTTTCAGCCATCGTTCGGCTTCAAGGATTTTTATCAGGCAGCCTGCCTGCACCCCCTCGACGGCGGTCACCCAAGACGGTGACCTCCAGTTCGATGGCGGGGAAAAGCAAGCCGAGCTGCGGCCTCTGCCCCTCCCTCAGCTTCAAGGATTTTCATTATCAGTGCTGGGGAGGGGAGTGTGCCGAGTTGGGGTCAGTCCCTGCGCGGGCGGCGGCCCGCTCCTTCCCTCAGTGATCGGGGGGAAGGGCGTTCGCCGTTCGTGGCGTTGGCAGCTGCCGCGTGCCTGGCTCTCTGAGTCGAGTGGCTTCGGAGCCGCTCCCGGCGCCGCCTTCCGCCACGGCAGCCGGAAGAGGTTTCTCCGCCGACGAGATAGCCGGTGCCGCCCACGGACTGACCTCCAACTCTACGGCCTTCTGCTCGTCCTTGCCTCTCGAGTGAGGGCATGGGCGAGGGCCTCATGGCAGCAGCATCCGCCCTGAGGTCATCGCTGCTGCTGTTTGGCCCCCCAGAGCAGAAGTCGTCGTCGTCGCCGCTGCTGGAGCGGGCGACGGCGAGCCGTTCGTCGGTCTTCTGTTGCTCCGCAGGCCCCCCCAATCGTGTGGGGTTGTTCGTACCTGCGGAGGTGGAACCGGGGTTCCATTTGTAATGGCACCTTGAATGCCGATCTTTTGTTCATTGTGGTTGTCGGGGCCTGAACATGTATGTATTTTTGGCACGGAGCTGTGTTTTTTCCTCATTTTCGAGTACTAAGACTCGCCTGTGGGTTATCTGAACCGCTTCACCAAGCGTGAGTCGCCTCGTGCGAAGGTGACGAGTGAGGTATCCGTATCCCGGAGGCGTAGGAGTCCCTCGGCTTGGTCGGCCTTGCCGTCCGAGGCTTCTCTTGCTTAGTTAAAGGAACCCCTCGGCCGCTCTTCGATGAGCCGAAGCCAGGGGTAGCGGTGTCAGCTCGAACAGAGGCAGAGTTGGCTTCGGAAAGAAGACTTGGTCGGCCGGAGCCTGGCCGGGTCGTTCGCTGGCGGGACCGACGCCGGAGTTGAGTTGCCGAGGCCTCGGGCCGGGCTGATGTCTTCGGGGGACAGCTGGCCGAGGCCTCGGGGTGGCCGGCCGAGCCGTCTGCTCGAGCTGGATTCCTGGAGAAGACCCTGGCGGCGATGGCCTGGGCGTGGTGCTGATGTCGTCCTTCAGAGTGGAGACCCTCCGACCGCGTCGCCGTCCGAGGCTAGGTCGGACCTCGCCGAAGGTGTAGTTGACGCTGAGGGTGCTGCTGCTCCCTTCAACTGTCAAGATCCGAGCCTCGCCTTGACTGTTGGCCAGCTTGTACGTTACGGGCTTCAGAACTTTGGCGATGACGAACGGCCCTTCCCAGGGAGGCGTGAGCTTGTGCCGCCCTCGGGCGTCTTGTCGCAGCCGAAGCACCAGGTCGCCCACCTGGAGGTCTCGGGACCGAACCCCTCGGGCGTGGTAGCGTCGCAGGGACTGCTGGTACCGCGCCGAGTGTAGTAAGGCCATGTCCCGAGCCTCTTCCAGCTGGTCCAGCGAGTCTTCTCGATTAGCTTGATTGCTTTGGTCGGCGTAGGCCCTCGTCCTCGGGGAACCGTATTCTAAGTCTGTGGGCAAGATGGCCTCGGCCCCATAGACTAGAAAGAACGGCGTGGAGCCCGTGGCTCGGCTCGGCGTTGTCCTCAGACTCCAGACCATCGAGGGGAGTTCCTTCATCCATCGCTTGCCAAACTTGTTGAGGTCATTGTAGATCCGAGGCTTGAGTCCTTGTAGAATCATGCCGTTGGCACGCTCTACTTGCCCATTCGTCATGGGGTGAGCCACGGCGGTCCAGTCCACCCGGATGTGGTGATCCTCGCAGAAGTCCAGGAACTTTCTGCCGGTGAACTGGGTGCCGTTGTCGGTGATGATGGAGTTCAGGACCCCAAAGCGATGGATGATGTTGGTGAAGAACGCCACCGCCTGTTCGGACCTGATGCTGTTTAGGGGTCGGACCTCGATCCACTTGGAGAATTTGTCGATGGCGACCAACTGGTGCGTGTAGCCCTCGGGTGCCTTCTACAATGGGCCGATGAGGTCCAGACCCCACACAGCAAAAGGCCAGGTGATGGGTATCGTCTGCAGGGCCTGAGCGGGCAGGTGGGTCTGCCTTGCGTAGAACTGACACCCTTCGCAGTTGCGGACAATTCTAGTGGCGTCGACCACCGCCGTCGGCCAGTAGAAACCTTGTCGGAAGGCGTTTCCAACAAGGGCTCGAGGTGCTGCGTGATGGCCACAAGCCCCCGAGTGTATCTCTTGGAGGAGCACCTGACCTTCGGCGGTGGAAATGCATCGCTGGAGGATGCCCGAGGGGCTGTGGTGGTAGAGCTCCTTCCCGACTCCTAGCAAGACGAACGACTTGGCGCGCCGCGCCAACCGCCGAGCTTCGGCTCGGTCGAGGGGTAGCTCTCCTCGGTGGAGATATTGCAGGTACGGGGTCTGCCAGTTTCGATTAGGCGTGACCCCGCTTCGCTCCTCCTCGACGCGCAGTGCCTCACCCTCGGGGGCCGAGGGTACCTCGGGCCGAGCCGAGGGTGCCTCGGGTTGAGCTGAGGGTGCCTCGGACTGTGCCGAGGGTACCTCGGACTGAGCCGAGGGTACCTCGGACTGAGCCGAGGGTGCCTCGGGCTGGGCCGAGGGTGCCTCGGGCTCGCGCGTGTCGTCGGTCTTGACGGAGGGTTGATGCAGGTCTCGGGAGAAGACGTCCAGGGGAACCGATGTTCGCCCCGAGGCTATTTTAGCCAGCTCGTCCGCAGTCTCGTTGTAGCGTCGGGCGATGTGGTTGAGCTCGAGCCCGTAGAACTTGTCTTCTAGGCGCCGAACCTCATCGCAGTATGCTTCCATCTTTGGGTCGCGGCAGTGGGAGTTCTTCATGACTTGGTCGATGACGAGCTGCGAGTCACCACGAGCGTCGAGGCGTCGGACCCCTAGCTCGATGGCGATGCGCAAACCGTTGACCAGAGCCTCATACTCAGCCACATTGTTGGATGCCGGGAAGTGGAGGCGTAGCACGTAGCGTAGGTGCTTCCCGAGGGGCGAGATGAAGAGCAGGCCTGCGCCTGCACCTATCTTCATCAGCGACCCGTCGAAGAACATGGTCCAGAGTTCCGGTTGGATTGGAGCTGTTGGGAGCTGGGTGTTGACCCATTCAGCCACGAAGTCCGCCAAGACCTGGGACCTGATGGCCTTCCGAGGGGCGAACGAGATCGTCTCGCCCATGATTTCCACCGCCCATTTTGCAATTCTACCCGAGGCCTCGCGGCATTGGATGATCTCCCCCAGGGGTGGAGGATGACACCACAGTTACCGGATGAGACTCGAAGTAGTGCCGCAACTTCCGTCGCGTCAGGATCACCGCATAAAGCAGCTTCTGAATTTGTGGGTAGCGGATCTTGGTCTCGGACGGTACCTCGCTGATGAAGTAGACTGGCCTCTGGACGGGCAATGCATGCCTCTCTTCTCGTCTCTCAACCACAATCGCGGCGCTAACCACCTGAGTGGTCGTGGCGACGTAGATCAAGAGGGCTTCTCCGGCAGCAGGGGGCACCAAGATGGGTGCGTTTGTAAGGAGCGCCTTCAGGTTCCCGAGGGCTTCCTCGGCCTCAGGGGTCCAAGTGAAGCACTCGGCCTTCCTTAAGAGGCGGTACAGAGGCAGGCCTCTTTCGCCGAGGCGCGAGATGAAGCGGCTCAGAGCCGCAAGGCATCCCATGACTCTTTGTACGCCTTTCAAGTCCTTGATGGGCCCCATGCTGGTGATGGCTGCGATCTTCTCCGGGTTGGCCTCGATGCCCCGCTCGGATTACTCGTCGGTCCAGGGACCCCCCGGGTCTCGAAACGCTGACAGTTGGCGCGCCAGGTAGGGGCCTGCTGCGTGTTGACGAACAGCTTCCTGTCAAGCTCCAGATGGGCAGTCTCCAGCAACCTTTCCGGCCCGGGACGGTGCTCCGTTTTGGGAGTCTTGAGTTCATGTCCCTCGACGGCAGCTACGACATGATACTCCTTCCCCCGCCGCGTGACAGCGACAATGGCGGCCGACGGCCCGCCCGCCGGCGGCGGAATCGACGACGTCTTCCCCGCGTGGTGGAAGAACAACTTTCGAGCTCGCCCCGTCCCCTCCCCCGCCGACGGAGGAGGAGGCGGGGCAACCAAGGCCAAGCAGGAGGCGGCACCTCGTCGGCTGTCGAGCGAGTCGACGGCGCCGGCGCCCCAATGGGGGGCACGTCGGGCATCGACCTCGCGTCTGAGACGAAGACGAGCGTCATCTCCCCTCAACACGCCAATCCCAAGCCAACGAACGACGCCAGCACGCTCGCGAAGGACTTGCTAGGCGTCACCCTCGTACCTGAGACGACGGTGCAGTCAGCCCCTGACGTGACTTCATCACCGCCCGTCGACCAAGAGGTACCAACCGGTTCCCATCTCACGCCTTTTGGATTCAGCCTCGACCCACCAAGCGACTTCGCTTTGGTGGACGCTCTCATAGAGGCGAGTCCAAACCCTCTGGGGTATCGTATGCGGTCGCCCTGGGACCGGCTGACGGACGTCTCGACCTACGGGCCCTCGAGGTCCAAGGAAGATGACGAGCCTGACTTCTGTTGGGATTTCTCCGGACTTGGTAACCCTAGTGCCATGAGGGACTTTATGACCGCGAGCGACTACTGCCTTTCTGACTGTTCTGACGGTAGTCGCAGCCTCGGCGACGAGGACTGCGGCCCAAGTCATGAATGTTTCCACGTCGATCTAGGGGGTCCCTCCGAAGGCAACCATCTTGGTATGCCGGAGAACGGTGATCTCCCTAGGCCTGTGCCTCGCGTTGACATCCTACGGTAGCTAGTTGTGGTCCCCGTCCCGGCGGGGGGTCATGACCCATAGCTCGAGCAAATCCGCGAGATGCAGGCCAGGCTTGACGAGGGGGCAGGAACACTTGAGCCGATCCGCCGGGACATCGGGCGGGAATGGGCGGGCCAACCTCCAGCCGGAGAAGTGCGTCACCTACCCCAGGGTATCCAGCACTGCATCGTCAACGATGTCAGGGCAAGGCCGCCACTGGCTTCCAGTGGAGTCGGCCAGAACCTGGCTGCAGCGACAATGCTTCTCCGCGCGATGCCGGAGCCATCAACCACCGAGGGGCGGCGAATTTAGGGAGAGCTCAAGAATCTCCTAGAGGACGCCGCGGTCCGACGGGCCAAAAGCTCTGCCTCCCGAAGGCAGGGGTACCCCTCGGAACATCACGCCGCGACTTCCCGATTCATGCGGGAAGCCTCGGTCCACACCGGGCGCACGCGCAACACAGCGCCTGCGGCCCCGGGTCGCCTCGGCAACGAGCACCATCACCGCAACCGTCGGTCCCACCTCGACGAGAGGGTGCGCCGAGGCTACCACCCCAGGCATGGGGGACGCTACGACAGTGGGGAGGATCGGAGTCCCTCGCCCGAACCACCCGGTCCGCAGGCTTTTAGCCGCGCCATACGACGGGCGCTGTTCCCGACCCGGTTCCGAACCCCAACTACTATCACAAAGTACTCGGGGGGAGACGAGACCGGAACTGTGGCTCGCGGACTACCGGCTGGCCTGCCAACTGGGTGGAATGGACGATGACAACCTCATCATCCGCAACCTCCCCCTGTTCCTCTCCGACACCGCTCGTGCCTGGTTGGAGCACCTGCCTCTGGGGCAGATCTCCAACTGGGACGACCTGGTCCAAGCCTTCGCCGGCAACTTCCAGGGCACGTACGTGCGCCCTGGAAACTCCTGGGATCTCTGAGGCTGCCGACAGCAGCCGGGAGAGTCTCTCCGGGACTACATCCGGTGATTCTCGAAGCAGCGCACCGAGATGCCCAACATCACCGATTCAGATGTCATCGGCGCGTTCCTCGCCGGCACCACCTGTCGCGACCTGGTGAGCAAGTTGGGTCGCAAGACCCCTACCAGGTCGAGCGAGCTGATGGACATCGCCACCAAGTTCGCCTCTGGCCAGGAGGCGGTTGAGGCCATCTTCCGGAAGGACAAGCAGCCCCAGAGCCGCCCACCGGAAGATGTCCCCGAGGCGTCAACTCAGCGCGGCGCCAAGAAGAAAGGCAAGAAGAAGTCGCAAGCGAAGCGCGACGTCGCCGACGCGGACCTTGTCGCCGCCGCCGAGTACAAGAACCCTCGGAAACCTCCCGGAGTGCGCCATGCTCCGGCGCCACCCTTGAGGGGCCCGTCAAGCACACCCTTGAGGAGTGCGCCATGCTCCGGCGCCACTTTCACAAGGCCGGGCCACCCGCGGAGGGTGGCAGGGCTTACGACGACGACAAGAAGGAAGATCACCAGGCAGGAGAGTTCCCCGAGGTCCGCGACTGCTTCATGATCTACGGTGGGCAAGTGGCGAATGCCTCGGCTCGACACCGCAAGCAAGAGCGTCGGGAGGTCTGTTTGGTAAAGGTGGCGGCGCCAGTCTACCTAGACTGGTCCGACAAGCCCATCACCTTCGACCGAGACGACCACCCCGATCGCGTGCCGAGCCCGGGGAAATACCCGCTCGTTGTCGACCCCGTCATCGGCGACGTCAGGCTCACCAAGGTCCTCATGGATGGAGGCAGCAACCTCAACATCATCTACGCCGAGACCCTCAGGCTCCTGCGGGTCGATCTGTCCTCAGTCCGGGCAGGCGCTGCGCCTTTCCACGGGATCATCCCCGGGAAACGCGTCCAGCCCCTCGGACAACTCGATCTACCCGTCTGCTTTGGGACACCCTCCAACTTCCGAAGGGAGACCCTCACGTTCGAGGTGGTCGGGTTCCGAGGAACCTACCACGCCATGCTGGGGAGGCCATGCTACACAAAGTTCATGGCCGTCCCCAACTACACCTACCTCAAGCTCAAGATGCCGGGCCCCAACGGGGTCATCACCGTCGGCCCTACGTACCGACACGTGTTCGAATGCGACGTGGAGTGCATGGAGTACGCTGGGGCCCTCGCCGAATCCGAGGCCCTCATCGCCGACCTGGAGAGCCTCTCTAAGGAGGCGCCAGACGTGAAGCGCCACGCCGGCAACTTCGAGCCAGCGGAGACGGTTAAATCCGTCCCCCTCGACTCCAGCAGCGACGCCTCCAAGCAGATCCGGATCGGCTCCGAGCTCGATCCCAGATAGGAAGCAGTGCTCGTCGACTTTCTCCGCGCAAACGCCGACGTTTTCGCGTGGAGTCCCTCGGACATGCCCGGCATACCGAGGGATGTCGCCGAGCACTCGCTGGATATCCGAGCTGGAGCCCGACCCGTGAAGCAGCCTCTGCGCCGATTCGACGAAGAAAAGCGCAGAACCATAGGCGAGGAGATCCACAAGCTAACGGCGGCAGGGTTCATCAAAGAGGTATTCCATCCCGAATGGCTTGCCAACCCTGTGCTTGTGAGAAAGAAAGGAGGGAAATGGCGGATGTGTGTAGACTACACTGGTCTAAATAAAGCATGTCCGAAAGTTCCCTACCCTCTACCTCGCATCGATCAAATCGTGGATTCCACTGCTGGGTGCGAAACCCTGTCCTTCCTCGATGCCTACTCAGGGTATCACCAGATCAGGATGAAAGAGTCCGACCAGCTCGCGACCTCTTTCATCACACCCTTCGGCATGTACTACTATGTTACCATGCCGTTCGGCTTGAGGAATGCGGGTGCAACGTACCAACGGTGCATGAACCATGTGTTCGGCGAACACATTGACCGAACGGTCGAGGCCTATGTCGATGACATCGTAGTCAAGACGAGGAAAGCCTCCGACCTCCTTTCCGACCTTGAAGTGACATTCCGATGTCTCAACGCGAAAGGCGTGAAGCTCAATCTCGAAAAGTGTGTCTTCGGGGTTTTTTCGGACGACGGACTCCGCCTCGGCCAACCCCAGGGCTCGGACTCAGCCTCGACCTCGGACGACGGACTCCGCCTCGCCCGACCCGAGGGCTCGGACTCAGCCTCGACCTCGGAAGACGGTCTCCGCCTCGCTCGACCCCAGGGCTCGGACTCGACCTCGACCTCGGAGGAGCCTCTGCCTCGCCTGACCTCGGGCTCGGACCTGCCATGTCATAGGGGGGCCATCATTACCCTACCCCTAGCTAGCTCAGGCTACGGGGAACAAGACCGGCGTCCCATCTGGCTCGCCCCGGTAAATAAGTAATGATGGCACCCCGCGTGCTCCATGACGACGACGGCTCTCAGCCCCTTACGGAAGCAAGGAGACGTCAGCAAGGATCCGATAGCCCCGACTCGTTTCGGGAGTCTTGAGTTCATGTCCCTCGACGGCAGCTACGACATGATACTCCTTCCTCCGCCGCGCGACAACAACAATGGCGGCCGTCAGCCCGCCCGCCGGTGGCGGAATCGACGACGTCTTCCCCACGTGGCGGAAGAGCAACATCCGAGTCTGTCCCGTCACCTTCCCCGCCGATGGAGGAGGAGGCGGGGCAGGCATGGCCAAGCAGGAGGCAGCACCTCGTCGGCTGTCGAGCGAGTCGACGGCGCCGGCGCCCCAACGGGGGACACGTCGGGCGTTGACCTCGCGTCTGAGACGAAGACGAGCGTCGTTTCCCCGCAACACGCCAACCCCAAGCAGACGGACGACGTCAGCACGCTCGCGAAGGACTTGTTGGGCGTTAGCCTCGTACCTGAGACAACGGTGCAGTCTGTCCCCGACACGACTTCGTCACCGCCCGTCGACCAAGAGGTACCGTCCGTTTCCCATCCCATGCCTTTCAGATTCAGCTGCGACCCACCAAGCGACCCCGCTTCGGTGGACGCTTTCATAAAGGCATGTCCAAACCCTCCGGGGTATCATATGCGGTCACCCTGGGATCGGCTGACGGCCATCTCGACCTACGGGCCCCTGGGTTCCGAGGAAGATGACGAGCCCGACTCTGGTTGGGATTTCTCCGGGCTCGATAACCCCAGTGCCATGCGGGACTTCATGACCACATGTGACTACTGCCTCTCCGATTGCTCCGATAGCAGCCATAGCCTCGGCGACGAGGACTGTGGCCCAAGTCGCGGATGCTTCCACGTCGATCTAGGGGGTCTCGATGAAGGCAACCATCTTGGTATGCCGGAGGACGGTGATCCCCCTAGGCATGCGCCTCGCGTTGACATCCTTCGGGAGCTAGCTGTGGTCCCAGTCCCTGCGGGGGGGGTCAGGACGCATAGCTCGAGTAAATCCGTGAGGTACAGGCCAGGCTCGACAAGGAAGCAGGACAACTTGTGCAGCTTCGGCAAAATATCGGGCAGGAGTGGGCAGGCCGAGCACCGGCCGGAGAAGCGCGTCATCTGGCCCAGGACGTCCAGCACCGCATCGCCGACGATGCCAGGGCGAGGCTGCCCCCGGCTTCCAGTGGGGTCGGCCAGAACTTGGCTGCAACGGCGATACTACTCCGAGCGATGCCGGAACCATCCACCACCGAGGGGCGGCGTATCCAGGGAGAGCTCATGAATCTCCTGGAAGATGCCGCGGTCCGACGGGCCGAGAGCTCTGCCTCCCGAAGGCAGGGGTACCCCCCGGAGCATCGCGCCGTGACTTCCCGATTCATGCGGGAAGCCTCGGTCCACATTGGACGCACGCGGAACACAGCGCCTGCGGCCCCGAGTCGCCTCGGCAACGAGCACCACCGTCGCGACCGTCGAGCCCACCTCGACGAGAAGGTGCGCCGAGGCTACCACCCCAGGTGTGGGGGACGCTACGACAGTGGGGAGGATCGGAGCCCCTCGCCTGAACCACCCGGTCCGCGAGCTTTTAGCCGGGCCATACGACGGGCGCCGTTCCCGACCCGGTTCCAAATCCCGACTACCATCACCAAGTACTCGGGGGAGTCAAAACCGGAACTGTGGCTCACGGACTACCGGCTGGCCTGCCAGCTGGGTGGGACGGACGATGACAACCTCATCATCCGCAACCTTCCCCTGTTCCTCTCCGACGCCGCCCGAGCCTGGCTGGAGCATCTGCCTCCTGCGCAGATCTCCAACTGGGACGACCTGGTCAAAGCCTTCGTCGGCAACTTCCAGGGCACATACGTGCGCCCTGGGAACTCCTGGGATCTCCGAAGCTGCCGCCAGTAGCCGGGAGAGTCCCTGCGGGACTACATCCGGCGATTTTCGAAGCAGCGCACTGAGCTGCCCAACATCACCGACTCGGATGTCATCGGCGTGTTCCTCGCCGGCACCACTTGTCGTGACCTGGTGAGCAAGTTGGGTCGCAAGACTCCCACCAGGGCGAGCGAGCTGATGGACATCGCCACCAAGTTCGCCTCTGGTCAGGAGGCGGTCGAGGCCATCTTCCGGAAGGACAAGCAGCCTCAGGGGCGCCAGCCGGAAGACGTCCTCGAGGCGTCCGCTCAGCGCGGCGCGAGGGAGAAGGGCAAGAAGAAGTCGCAAGCGAAACGCGACACCGTCGACGTGGACCTTGTCGCCGCCGCCGAGCACAGGAACCCTCGGAAGCCTCCCGAAGGCGCCAATCTGTTCGACAAGATGCTCAAGGAGTCGTGCCCCCATCATCAGGGTCCCGTCAAGCACACCCTTGAGGAGTGCGTCATGCTTCGGCGCTACTTCCACAGGGCCGGGCCACCGGCGGAAGGTGGTAGAGCCCACAACAACGACAAGGAGGATCACAAGGCAGAGGAGTTCCCCGAGGTCCATGACTGCTTCATGATCTACGGTGGGCAAGTGGCGAACGCCTCGGCTCGGCACCGCAAGCAAGAGTGTCGGGAGGTCTGCTCGGTAAAGGTGGCGGCGCCAGTCTACCTAGACTGGTCCGACAAGCCCATCACCTTTGACCAGGGCGACCACCCCGACCGCGTGCCGAGCCCAGGAAAGTACCCGCTCGTTGTCGATCCCGTCATCGGCAACATCAGGCTTACCAAGCTCCACATGAACGGAGGCAGCAGTAAAGCGTCCCCAATCCTCTGGGACTCAAATGTGATACAATTACTAGTCCCAGGAGGCTAGTAAACACATTTATACATCAGATGATACCAAATCTGCTTAAACGAGACAAACCTACAAAGGTGGCGAACAACTTTAAGAGTTGGTCCACAACTCGGGACATATCATCAGAGTGGGGCTGAAACAGCCCGATATACGCAGCGAAGCAAATCAGCGGTCCAACAGCCACAGGCAAGGTTGGGAACAGTCATAACTCTTACCCGATCTCCTTTTTCTGAAAAACAACAAATAAGCAAGGGTGAGTACAAACGTACTCAGCAGCCCACCTTCACCCGCGGAATGGGGAAATCAGATATAATGCATGGAATATGTAGAGCTCAAGATATTTGCAGAAACAACAATATTTTATGCAGGGTTGTTTTGAAAAACATTTTGTATTTTGCAAAGCGCGTCCTCTCCGAAAGGAGCAGGAAGTTTTTCAGTATTATAACAAAATCCCCTGGACTAAACCATCTAGGTATCTCAGCAGTTTCCCACTGGTTTTCCTTTTCAAAAACAGCTACTGGACTTCCCGTCCACCATAGCTCACGGCTCAACCGCTGAACCTTTTAAAAACCACTTTTCTCAAAACCATCTCTTTTTTTGGAAAACAAAACATTAATTGCCATACCATACCAGACTCGTCCATTCCTGTGGACACAGACTATTCGAATAGGTTTGAACTCTGCGCAGAGGTGTACACTTTACCCACTAGTTCGGCTCTGCGATCCCATGGCCAATGAGACCCGAATCCGACTCTCTTCTTTCCCCGCACGTCCTAACCTTAACGGTTATCCGGAAGGAGTCAGGCCACCACCATGTCCAAACCGGACAAAACTTTCCCCCTCCTTATCCTCCCGGTGCTCCCCAACCTTCATAACCCTGGGGTTGGACCGTACGAGTTCAGATTGAGTGACTGCCCACACAGTCTCGAGTGGTTGTACTATTAAAGAGTACAGGTAGTGAAGATGACAAACCGGTCCTTATATGAGGGGACAATCCTTCTGCTCACGCCTAAACCAGCTGAGCCAACACCTTAGGCCCTCCCCTAAACCAGGGAGTCCCTGATTATCCCACTCACAAGGTGATAAGGGTGAAAACCCTTCATCATACACATTTTGAAAAGCATTTTCTTTTGAAAACTCACACCTTTTCTCAAATCATTTGGAACATATATATCAGGGATTGATTGCGGCAAGCGGCTGGGTGGCCATAATAACTTGTCTCAAAATCATATCATGCATAAAATAACAGGCTGAGGGTTGTGGTTGAAAAACATAGGTAATTTATGCATCAAAGGGATCCAGTGAGCTTGCCGTGCTTATTCGGCGAAGGGGGAAGGGGAGCTCGCGGAACTGGCTTCTGGCTCCATCGCCTAGCGTAGACTTGCAGATCTGGCCTCCACGAGACGGCACGAACGCTCCGATAACTATGCAACATGAACAAGCAAACATACAAACCAGCAAGTATACCAACAAATATTTAGTATAGTGGTCAGAATAGCGATATATGGATGGGTAGAGTCTTGAGTAGAATCTGTGTCATGTGGTGTTGTGATATTACTGGTGGTGGAGCGGAGGTGCTTACCAGGAGGGTGGACTGGAGGCGAAGCGACACTATGTGTGTAGCCGGCAGAGCGGAGTAACTGAGTGGGTGGGGTGTTTGCCTTGGCTGAGGGTGTTGAGTGTGTGTGGAGAGGGAGAGGGTAGCTAGGTGTATTTATAGCTGGGTGTATGTGGTGTAGCACAGTGAAGTTCACTGTTGGTGAGAATAGTGACGAATGAATCGTCTGACTTAGTATGAACAGGAGAGTTATAGGCAGAATATGGGACAAGAGTATTTTGGGAGTTTTCTGGAATATGGGCCATGCTTAAGGGATGACATGGTTGGATAGGGAATAGTTTGATAAGAATTTAGAAACGAGAATTATTGGAATCTGAGTTTGGGAGCCTGGTTCGAAGGAATCTCAAAGTTAAGCGTGCTCAACTTGGAGAAACCTGGGATGGGTGACCAGATGGGAAGTTCCCACTGGAAGGAAAATCACAGTCACCGGAGTTCGTATGACTGGAATATGGGTCTGGCTGGTCTTAGGTGGACTGGACAGCATGATGGATGAGTAGTTGAAATTTGGGATGACTAGATGACCGATGAATAGTAACGATGATTAGTAACGATGAATAGTGGCGATGGAAAAGTAATTATAGATATCATCGATGAATAGTAACGCCAATGAATAGTAACGCCAATGAATAGTAATGATAAATAGTAGCGATGATGAATAGTGTATGTGAATAGTAACGATGAATAGTAATGGTGAATAGTGATAGTGAATAGTTCGTATGAACGAACGATGAACGATGAATAGGAATTATGAACGAACGGACGAACGATCGAATGATCGGACGAACGAACGATCGGAATTTCGGCAGCATAACGGCAGGAAAAGATTATTTGGACGAACGAACGGACGAACGATCGAATGATCGTACGAACGAACGATCGGAATTTCGGCAGCATAACGACAGGACAAAGATTATCTAGAAGAACGATGAATAGGGACTATGAACGAACGATGAACGATGAATAGGGACTATGAACGAACGATGAACGATCGAATGATCGAACGAACGAACGATCGGAATTTCGGCAGCATAACGGCAGGACAAAGATTATCTGGAAGAACGATGAATAGGGACTATGAACGAACGATGAACGATGAACGATGAATAGGAACTATGAACGAACGATGAACGATCGAATGATCGAACGAACGAACGATCGGAATTTCGGCAGCATAACGGTAGGAAAAAGATTATTTGGACGAACGAACGGACGAACGATCGAACGAACGGACGAACGAACCATGAACGATCGGACGAACGATCGAACGATCGGACGAACGAACGAACAAACTAAGAACAGGGGGACGAACGATCGAAGAACGATCGAACGATCCTTGTGCTAGTGTGTGCTTGTGTGGAACATGGAGTGGGTGTGTGTGGGGGGGAGAGAGTTGCCATGAAATGGCTTGGGGTGGGATGAGAGGAGGCCCTTGCCCCTCTATTTATAGCCATGGTGGGGGGATTAGGGGGAGGGATGAGAGGATTAGTGGGAGGATGAGAGGATTAGTGGGAGATTAGCATGTATTTGTCTTGTATAAGTGAGATTTGCTTGTAGAGCTCACCGTATGACACTGGAGGCATACGTATACGTATGGGCATGAGGAAAGTTATGAAGAAAATATTTGTAGGGTCTTGAAAAATGATTCTGAAGGTATTTCTCAAAAGAAAAATACTTGGAGATATATTAGTGAAATATCTGGGCAGTATTTCTGGAAAGAATTTGAGGGGGATCACTCAGGAAATATTTGTAGGATATTTTGAGGAGGATTTTGGAGATAATATAGACCACTATATTTTATTTGCTGATATCAACTCGCAAACAAACATTTTGAAATGAAATTTGAAATTCATTTTGAATTTAGAGCGAGTTTGAGAAAATTTTAGGATTTGAATTTTTGGGATGCTACAAATCTACCCCACTTAAAAGGAATCTCGTCCTCGAGATTCGGCTTAGAAGGGTTATGGGTATAGCTTTACTTCAGCTACATATCTTCACTTTGCAACTCTTCGAGGAGATGGAACTTCAACAAAATCTGGCCCTTGCGGAGCATCCGGCTGCTGATCGCAAACGCTGATTTTGGCTACTCAAGGATCATCTTCAGGCTTCTGGCTTTCGCTTGGCAGCTAGCTTATTGAGGAAGCATTGATGCCAACACGCAAACCTTTCTCTTGCGAACTCCCACATGGATTCCTTTCTTGATTGGTCTTCTGGTTCTTCATCAACAAAACTTGGGTGACCACTTCTCATCCAGAAACTTATATGCTTTGATGATCTGGTCCTCCACAAGCTTGCTACAAGTCTTCTCCTTTTTCTCCACAGCAGGAACCTTACTGGAATACTACCCCACTTAAAAAGAATGAGGGTAGAACTCTTGAATCTTGGGGATTTGAACTCCTTGAAGTACCTCATAACAAAGGTGTTACGGGGCCTTCTTCTCCTGTTGCTGCTTGAGCAGGCTGCGGAGAAATGACTGACACAGGGTTGATTCTGGGACAACCTTCTTCTCATCTTCTCTTCACTATCTTCTTTTCTCTTCTCACTTTTCACTTTTCACTGCCTCTTTCTTTCTCTTTGCTCTTCCCACTGGAGGAGTCTATCGATGAGTATTACCATCATACAGAGGAGGAAACCAAAGACTATGAACCATATACAACAGTCTTCAACCCAAGAATCACCAAGCATTGTGATCTTAGGGGCGAGGGAGTGGAAAAATGGAGTTGCTTGCGATTTGGCAGAGGGGGTTTATCTGGAGTGTGCTTTTGCTTTGAGCGAGATGGGAGTTGAGGGAGATGGTGGGGGGGTTTTATAGGCGAGCGGGGGTGTTCGGTTGCGGAGCAGTGGTGATGGAGTAGGTGCTACGCGACAACGGGTGCGACAAGGGGAAGGGGGGCCTGGTGCCGGCGATGATGGCGGCGGTGGGTGCGCTGCAAAGGGGGGTGGGCGGCGGTAGTGCGCTGCAAAGGGGGCATGGGCGGCGGTGCTAGTGCGCATGGAGGTGGGCACGCATGCGGGGGGCACGGGTGAGTGGTGGGGTCGATGACCCTGATGTTTGTGGTCTCTGGTTCCAAGAATCTTTGCCTCTCTGTATGGTAATAACTTCTTCTGTCCTCTTTTGCTGTTTACTTTGACTCAGGGGCAGTGCTTTGATTCTCACGGTCGGTCCTTTTGACTGAGCGGCTGGACTGGTTCCTTCTGTAGCTTATTCCAGGCTTCAAGGGTAAGCTTCTCGGTATCTTCTTGGGTAAAGCACTTTTCTCTTGAGATGGGTTAAGATGAGAATGGAATCATAAGGTGAGGATTAGATCTAATTTGTGATCTATGTTTTTAGAGAAAACCTTTCTTAAAATAAAACACACAAGCTCAGCAATGATAAGCACAAACAAATCGAATGTTTTGAATAAGGGAAGAATAGAGTTTTTCCAAAGCACGGACTACTCAGATTCGGGGGCTAAGCATAACTACTATTGCTTGGCTCCTGAATTGAGAACTATGCTAAATGCAACTTATGAGCACTAACGTTAAAGCATCACATATGCACTCAAAAGGGGAGAAAACATCAAGCAAAATTCATTTTGAAATGCCCTAGGGGGCCACACAAATAGAGTTTTTCAAGGCACGGGACTACACGATTACCTCTCATACATGCAGGGCTCTAGCCAAAGTGAAGAAAACTTCACTACCCAATGCATGCAGAGGACTAGGCATAACTAACTCAGATCTGGCAGCTTCTCTTCTGGCAAGGCTTGCACACAACTTCAATCTGAGACATCTCCTGGATGGGTCAAGAGGGAGCTGATGTTGATGACTTCTTCTGGCGGCCACTGAGATGGCAGCACGGGGTCGAACTCTTCTTCAAGTTGGACTGGCTCTTGTAGTTCCTTAGAGGGCAGCGGTGCTGGCGGGGTGCTTGCAGCTTCTTCCTTGACTTCAAGAGATGGTGCTGGAATCTTCTTCATGGTGAGGGGCTCAAACAACTCCGGCGGGGGATCTTAGGCGGATTCAGGGTGCTCTTGCTTATCCATAGCCTGAGGGAAGACTGGAATTCCTTCCAAGACTATGGCTCCTTCCGGGAGTTCCCAAGCCTTCTTTTCTCCTCTAGTAGAGACTGGGTGACCTTCAAGAATCTGGGGGTCTTCAGCTTTGATGGGTTGAACAGGGTTGGATGAAGTGGGCTCTTGGATTTGCAGGGCTCTACGTTGGTTATGGGTTACCAAGTAGGCCTCCATCAACTTCTGGACGTGCTCATCCTTGGCTTGCTTCAGGGCTTCAACCGCAATGACTTCACGACTTTCCAATGCAGTTGCACAGGCTTGAGCTGTGGTGAGATCTACATGGAGCTTACGGTTGAGCTTCTCTGCATCTTCTGCTCGGGCAATCATCTGACGGTGGTGCCGAGCCAAGAAATCATACTGCGCATCCAGGGTGAGCAGGTATGTAGTGAGGTACACGACTGTGGGGTCGTCCTCAAGCAGCTGCTGCTCTTCCAATGCACGCATCTTGGCCATCCAAATGGGACGGTCTCTCTGAAAGGGCGGAAAGAATCTGAGCGGTGTGTCGGCCACTTCTTCTTCATAGATCTGACACAGGGTCCTCAATGCCTTGCGGGCGACGACTTGGCAGGTGTCTCTGAATCTGTGCCCAGCAGCAGTGACACTCCATTCCACATGGTGTGGACTGGATCCAATGTATACAATCACGACACACTTCTCTGTGCCATGCTCGACGAATTCACGACCATCATACTCTGGCTGACTCCTGATTCCGAGGCGAACTGTGCATGCTCTCAGCAACTTGGGGAAACCATCTTCATTCTGGCAAAAGCTGGTTTGGCAACGAACATCCATCTGACTTCTGAGAGAAGGAAAGGGGGAAAAGCATTTTTGAAATGAAGGGATGAGAGCAAGATTTTTTTTAAGAAAATAGTTTTGACTCAAAAACTTTTGGATCAGGCTAAGGGTTACGTCCTGCGGCCAACCTAACAGCTCCGATACCACCTAAAGCGTCCCCAATCCTCTGAGACTCAAATGTGATACAATTACTAGTCCCAGGAGGCTAGTAAACACATTTATACATCAGATGATACCAAATCTGCTTAAACGAGACAAACCTACAAAGGTGGCGAACAACTTTAAGAGTTGGTCCACAACTCGGGACATATCATCAGAGTGGGGCTGAAACAGCCCGATATACGCAGCGAAGCAAATCAGCGGTCCAACAGCCACAGGCAAGGTTGGGAACAGTCATAACTCTTACCCGATCTCCTTTTTCTGAAAAACAACAAATAAGCAAGGGTGAGTACAAACGTACTCAGCAGCCCACCTTCACCCGCGGAATGGGGAAATCAGATATAATGCATGGAATATGTAGAGCTCAAGATATTTGCAGAAACAGCAATATTTTATGCAGGGTTGTTTTGAAAAACATTTTGTATTTTGCAAAGCGCATCCTCTCCGAAAGGAGCAGGAAGTTTTTCAGTATTATAACAAAATCCCCTGGACTAAACCATCCAGGTATCTCAGCAGTTTCCCACTGGTTTTCCTTTTCAAAAACAGCTACTGGACTTCCCGTCCACCATAGCTCACGGCTCAACCGCCGAACCTTTTAAAAACCACTTTTCTCAAAACCATCTCTTTTTTTGGAAAACAAAACATTAATTGCCATACCATACCAGACTCGTCCATTCCTGTGGACATAGACTATTCGAATAGGTTTGAACTCTGCGCAGAGGTGTACACTTTACCCACTAGTTCGGCTCTGCGATCCCATGGCCAATGAGACCCGAATCCGACTCTCTTCTTTCCCCGCACGTCCTAACCTTAACGGTTATCCGGAAGGAGTCAGGCCACCACCATGTCCAAACCGGACAAAACTTTCCCCCTCCTTATCCTCCCGGTGCTCCCCAGCCTTCATAACCCTGGGGTTGGACCGTACGAGTTCAGATTGAGTGACTGCCCACACAGTCTCGAGTGGTTGTACTATTAAAGAGTACAGGTAGTGAAGATGACAAACCGGTCCTTATATGAGGGGACAATCCTTCTGCTCACGCCTAAACCAGCTGAGCCAACACCTTAGGCCCTCCCCTAAACCAGGGAGTCCCTGATTATCCCACTCACAAGGTGATAAGGGTGAAAACCCTTCATCATACACATTTTGAAAAGCATTTTCTTTTGAAAACTCACACCTTTTCTCAAATCATTTGGAACATATATATCAGGGATTGATTGCGGCAAGCGGCTGGGTGGCCATAATAACTTGTCTCAAAATCATATCATGCATAAAATAACAGGCTGAGGGTTGTGGTTGAAAAACATAGGTAATTTATGCATCAAAGGGATCCAGTGAGCTTGCCGTGCTTATTCGGCGAAGGGGGAAGGGGAGCTCGCGGAACTGGCTTCTGGCTCCATCGCCTAGCGTAGACTTGCAGATCTGGCCTCCACGAGACGGCACGAACGCTCCGATAACTATGCAACATGAACAAGCAAACATACAAACCAGCAAGTATACCAACAAATATTTAGTATAGTGGTCAGAATAGCGATATATGGATGGGTAGAGTCTTGAGTAGAATCTGTGTCATGTGGTGTTGTGATATTACTGGTGGTGGAGCGGAGGTGCTTACCAGGAGGGTGGACTGGAGGCGAAGCGACACTATGTGTGTAGCCGGCAGAGCGGAGTAACTGAGTGGGTGGGGTGTTTGCCTTGGCTGAGGGTGTTGAGTGTGTGTGGAGAGGGAGAGGGTAGCTAGGTGTATTTATAGCTGGGTGTATGTGGTGTAGCACAGTGAAGTTCACTGTTGGTGAGAATAGTGACGAATGAATCGTCTGACTTAGTATGAACAGGAGAGTTATAGGCAGAATATGGGACAAGAGTATTTTGGGAGTTTTCTGGAATATGGGCCATGCTTAAGGGATGACATGGTTGGATAGGGAATAGTTTGATAAGAATTTAGAAACGAGAATTATTGGAATCTGAGTTTGGGAGCCTGGTTCGAAGGAATCTCAAAGTTAAGCGTGCTCAACTTGGAGAAACCTGGGATGGGTGACCAGATGGGAAGTTCCCACTGGAAGGAAAATCACAGTCACCGGAGTTCGTATGACTGGAATATGGGTCTGGCTGGTCTTAGGTGGACTGGACAGCATGATGGATGAGTAGTTCAAATTTGGGATGACTAGATGACCGATGAATAGTAACGATGATTAGTAACGATGAATAGTGGCGATGGAAAAGTAATTATAGATATCATCGATGAATAGCAACGCCAATGAATAGTAATGATAAATAGTAGCGATGATGAATAGTGTATGTGAATAGTAACGATGAATAGTAATGGTGAATAGTGATAGTGAATAGTTCGTATGAACGAACGATGAACGATGAATAGGAATTATGAACGAACGGACGAACGATCGAATGATCGGACGAACGAACGATCGGAATTTCGGCAGCATAACGGCAGGAAAAGATTATTTGGACGAACGAACGGACGAACGATCGAATGATCGTACGAACGAACGATCGGAATTTCGGCAGCATAACGACAGGACAAAGATTATCTAGAAGAACGATGAATAGGGACTATGAACGAACGATGAACGATGAATAGGGACTATGAACGAACGATGAGCGATCGAATGATCGAACGAACGAACGATCGGAATTTCGGCAGCATAACGGCAGGACAAAGATTATCTGGAAGAACGATGAATAGGGACTATGAACGAACGATGAACGATGAACGATGAATAGGAACTATGAACGAACGATGAACGATCGAATGATCGAACGAACGAACGATCGGAATTTCGGCAGCATAACGGTAGGAAAAAGATTATTTGGACGAACGAACGGACGAACGATCGAACGATCGAACGAACGGACGAACGAACCATGAACGATCGGACGAACGATCGAACGATCGGACGAACGAACGAACAAACTAAGAACAGGGGGACGAACGATCGAAGAACGATCGAACGATCCTTGTGCTTGTGTGTGCTTGTGTGGAACATGGAGTGGGTGTGTGTGGGGGGGAGAGAGTTGCCATGAAATGGCTTGGGGTGGGATGAGAGGAGGCCCTTGCCCCTCTATTTATAGCCATGGTGGGGGGATTAGGGGGAGGGATGAGAGGATTAGTGGGAGGATGAGAGGATTAGTGGGAGATTAGCATGTATTTGTCTTGTATAAGTGAGATTTGCTTGTAGAGCTCACCGTATGACACTGGAGGCATACGTATACGTATGGGCATGAGGAAAGTTATGAAGAAAATATTTGTAGGGTCTTGAAAAATGATTCTGAAGGTATTTCTCAAAAGAAAAATACTTGGAGATATATTAGTGAAATATCTGGGCAGTATTTCTGGAAAGAATTTGAGGGGGATCACTCAGGAAATATTTGTAGGATATTTTGAGGAGGATTTTGGAGATAATATAGACCACTATATTTTATTTGCTGATATCAACTCGCAAACAAACATTTTGAAATGAAATTTGAAATTCATTTTGAATTTAGAGCGAGTTTGAGAAAATTTTAGGATTTGAATTTTTGGGATGCTACAAGCAGCCTCAACATCATCTATGCCGAGACCCTCGAGCTCCTACAGATCGATCTGTCCTCGATCCGGGCCGGCGCGACGCCTTTTCACGGGATCATCCCCGGGAAACGCGTCCAACCCTTGGACAACTCGATCTGCCCGCCTGCTTTAGGACTCCCTCCAACTTCCGAAAGGAAACTCTCACGTTCGAGGTGGTCGGGTTCCGAGAAACCTACCACGCAGTGCTGGGAAGACCATGCTACGCTAAGTTCATGGCCGTCCCCAACTACACCTACCTCAAGCTCAAGATGCCGGGCCCCAACGGGGTCATCACCGTCGGCTCCATGTACTGACACGCGTACGAATGCGACGTGGAGTGCGTGGAGTATGCCGAGGCCCCCGCCGAATCCGAGGCCCTCATCGCTGACCTGGAGAGCCTCTCCAAGGAGGCGCCAGATGCGAAGCGCCACGCCGGCAACTTCGAGCCAGCTGAGGCGGTTAAGTCCGTCCCTCTCGACCCCAGCAACAACACCTCCAAGCAGACCCGGATCGGCTCCGAGCTCGACCCCAAATAGGAAGCAGTGCTCGTCGACTTTCTCCGCGTGAACGCCGAAGTTTTTGCGTGGAGTCCCTCGGACATGCCTGGCATACCGAGGGATGTCGCCGAGCACTCGCTGGATATCCGAGCTGGAGCCTGACCCATGAAGCAGCCTCTGCGCCGATTCGACGAAGAAAAGCGCAGAGCCATAGGCGAGGAGATCCACAAGCTGATGGCTGCAGGGTTCATCAAAGAGGTATTCCATCCCGAATGGCTTGCCAACCCTGTGCTTGTGAGAAAGAAAGGAGGGAAATGGCGGATGTGTGTAGACTATACTGGTCTAAACAAAGCATGTCCGAAGGTTCCCTACCCTCTGCCTCGCATCGATCAAATCGTGGATTCCACTGCTGGGTGCGAAACCTTGTCTTTCCTCGATGCCTACTCAGGGTATCACCAAATCAGGATGAAACAGTCCGACCAGCTCGTGACTTCTTTCATCACACCCTTTGGCATGTACTGCTACGTTACTATGCCATTCGGTTTGAGGAATGCGGGTGCGACATACCAAAGGTGCATGGACCACGTGTTCGGAGAGCACATTGGTCGAACGGTTGAGGCTTACGTTGATGACATCGTAGTCAAGACGAGGAAAGCCTCCGACCTCCTCTCCGACCTTGAAACGACATTCCGGTGTCTCAAGGCGAAAGGGGTAAAACTCAATCATGAGAAGTGTGTCTTTGGAGTCCCCCGAGGCATGCTCCTGGGGTTCATCGTCTCCGAGCGGGGCATCGAGGCCAACCCGGAGAAAATCGCGGCCATCACCAACATGGGGCCCATCAAGGACTTGAAAGGAGTACAGAGGGTCATGGGATGCCTTGCGGCTCTGAGCCGTTTCATTTCGCGCCTCGGCGAAAGAGGCCTACCTCTTACCGCCTCTTGAGGAAGACCGAGCGCTTCACTTGGACCCCCGAGGCCGAGGAATCCCTCGGGAACCTAAAGGCGCTCCTTACCAGCGCGCCCATCTTGGTGCCCCCCGCTGCCGAAGAAGCCCTCTTGATCTACGTCGCCGCTACCACTCAGGTGGTCAGCGCCGCGATCATGGTCGAGAGACGAGAAGAGGGGCACGCATTGCCCATCCAGAGGCCGGTCTACTTCATCAGTGAAGTACTGTCCGAGACCAAAATCCGCTACCCGCAAATCCAGAAGCTACTGTACGCGGTAATTCTGACGCGGCAAAAGTTGCGACACTAATTCGAGGCTCATCCGGTGACTGTGGTGTCATCCTTCCCCCCGGGGGAGATCATCCAGTGCCGAGAGGCCTCGGGTAGGATTGCAAAGTGGGCGGTGGAGATCATGGGCGAGACAATCTCGTTCGCCCCTCGGAAGGCCATCAAGTCCCAAGTCTTGGCAAACTTTGTGGCTGAATGGGTCGACACCCAGCTTCCAGCAGCTTCGATCCAAATGGAATTCTGGACCATATTTTTCGACGGGTCATTGATGAAAACAGGAGCGGGCGCGGGCCTGCTCTTCAGCTCGCCCCTCGGGAAGCACCTCCGCTACGTGCTGCGCCTCCATTTCCCGGCGTCCAACAATGTGGCCGAGTACGAGGCTCTGGTTAATGGGTTGCGCATCGCCATCGAGCTAGGGGTCCGACGCCTCGACGCTCGTGGCGACTCACAGCTTGTCATCGACCAAGTCATGAAGAACTCCCATTGCCGCGACTCGAAGATGGAAGCCTACTGCGATGAGGTTCGGCGCCTGGAGAACAAGTTCTTCGGGCTCGAGCTCAACCACATCGTCCGACGATACAACGAGACTGCGGATGAGCTGGCTAAGATAGCCTCAGGGCGCACAACGGTCCCTCCGGACGTCTTCTCCCGAGACCTACATCAACCCTCAGTCAAGACCGACGACAGGCCCGAGCCCGAGAAGGTCTCGGCTCAGCCCGAGGCACCCTCGGCTCAGCCCGAGGCACCCTCGGCTCAGCCAGAGGCACCCTCGGCTCAGCCCGAGGCACCCTCGGCCCCCGAGGGTGAGGCACTGCGCGTCGAGGAAGAGCGGAATGGGGTCACGCCTAATCGAAACTGGCAGACCCCGTACCTGCAATATCTCCACCGAGGAGAGCTACCCCTCGACAGAGCCGAAGCTCGGCGACCGGTGCGGCGCGCCAAGTCGTTCGTCTTGCTGGGTGATGGGAAGGAGCTCTACCACCGCAGCCCCTCAGGCATCCTCCAGCGATGCATATCCATCGCCGAAGGTCAGGAGTTATTACAAGAAATACACTCGGGGGCTTGCGGTCACCACGCAGCACCTCGAGCCCTCGTTGGAAATGCCTTCCGACAGGGTTTCTACTGGCCAACCGCGGTGGCCGACGCCACTAGGATTGTACGCACCTGCCAAGGGTATCAATTCTACGCAAAAGCAGACCCACCTACCTGCTCAGGTTCTGCAAACAATACCCATCACCTGGCCGTTTGCTGTGTGGGGTCTGGACCTCGTCGGTCCCTTGCAAAAGGCACCCGGGGGCTACACGCACCTGCTGGTCGCTATCGACAAATTCTCCAAGTGGATCGAGGTCCGACCCCTAAACAGCATCAGGTCCGAACAGGCGGTGGCGTTCTTCACCAACATCATCCATCGCTTTGGGGTCCCGAACTCCATCATCACCGACAACGGCGCCCAGTTCACCGGCAGAAAGTTCCTGGACTTCTGCGAGGATCGCCACATCCGGGTGGACTGGGCCGCCGTAGCTCACCCCATGACGAATGGGCAAGTAGAGCGTGCCAACGGCATGATTCTGCAAGGACTCAAGCCGCGGATCTACAACAACCTCAACAAGTTCGGCAGGCGATGGATGAAGGAACTCCCTTCGATGTTCTGGAGTCTGAGGACAACGCCGAGCCGAGCCACGGGCTTCACGCCGTTCTTTCTGGTCTATGGGGCCGAGGCCATCTTGCCTATAGACTTAGAATACGGTTCCCCAAGGATGAGGGCGTACGACGACCGAAGCGACCGAACCAACCGAGAAGACTCACTGGACCAGCTGGAAGAGGCTCGGGACATGGCCTTACTACACTCGGCGTGGTATCAGCAGTCCCTGCGATGCTACCACGCCCGAGGGGTTCGGTACCGAGACCTCCAGGTGGGCGACTTGGTGCTTCGGCTACGACAAGACGCCCGAGGGCGTCACAAGCTCACGCCTCCCTGGGAAGGGCCGTTCATCATCGCCAAGATTTTGAAGCCTGGAACGTACAAGCTGGCCAACAGTCAAGGCGAGGTCTACAGCAACGCTTGGAACATCCGACAGCTACGTCGCTTCTACCCTTAAGATGTTTTCAAGTCGTTCATACACCTCGTTTACATACGCCAATAAAGTCTAACCATCAAGGAAGGGTCAGCCTTGCCTCGGCAAAGCCCGACCCTCCCTCAGGGGCTAGAAGGGGCGAACCCCCTCTGCGTCAAAATTTTCCTCGGAAAAAGTCTTTCTGCCAGAACATCTTTCGTGCTTTTCGACTACTTCGAAAGTGGGATCTTGAAAACGACGGAGTACACGTAAGCAGGCAAGGCCGACCGAGCCGAGGGACTCCTACGCCTCCGGGATACGGATACCTGACTCATCACCTTCTGCGATAAGTAACTCACGCTCGGATAAGCGATTCCGCTGACCGAACAAGTCTTAATGCTCGAAAACTTTTCTGCCGAAATGATTTTTCGTGCCTTCTCGACTATATCGATAACAGAATCCTACGGACGAGTAAGAGTACACGTAAGCGGCAAGACCGATCGAGCCGAGGGACTCCTACGCCTCCGGGATACGGATACCTCACTCATCACCTTCCGTGAAAAGTAACTCTCGCTCAGACAAACAATTCTGTTACCGACAAACAAGTCCTGATACTCGAAACAAGGGGAAAAGAAACGCAACTCTACAACACGACGACGATATGTTTGGGCCTCGGCGGCCGCCAAAAAACATACGCACACTACAGATAAACTGTTCCTGCAGGATCAGACATCAGTGGGGGAGCAACATCACCCTCGGCGTCGACTCCACCTTCGGCGGAATCCGACCCGGCCTCGAACGGCAACACGGTCGGAGGATCTTATTAACTCTGCGGCAGGACAGGCGGTACCTTTGGCAGGCGAAGCAGGCGGCGCTTCACCTCCGCCATGATGACCGCGTCAAAAAGGTACGCCATGTCGTTCAAATTCATATCCCTTTTTCTCTTCCCCTTTCTCTCTCTTGCTACAGGGACCGGGAAAGGGGATACTCCGAAAGGGATCCTTCTTCACGAAGGAAACGGGCCCCAAGCCCCTACTGATCAGAGGTTCGAAGGCTGGCCCCTCGGAAGGGTTCGACAGCCGCCTCAGAGCACTCGGGCTCCGAGCCCTCCTAGTGATCAGAGGTTCGAAGGCTGACATATAAATTTAAGATCAAATTTGATCTGGGATAATAAATCTTGAAATAAAAAATATGAAAAAAAGAATAACAAATAAAAGGCTTACCTATTCGGCCACTTAAGGAACACAATCCACGTGAGTTTTTTCTCCTATTTTTTAATTCCACTTGTGGAATCCTGCATCACTATTACATCATCCATAACATCAGACATTCTTTCTGTTTGTAAGAAACTATTCATCGTAGTTATTATAACCCCTGGCAAACTTCTTACTTGCACATCGAATTTGAGTTTGAGTTTGTTTTCTTCATCTTATTGCCTGTAAACCGTGTTGCTTCTTTGGATGGGTTAGCTGGTATAGTGGTTGTCTCTTGAAGTCTTGTTGTGCAGGCTGCTCCCGGCAGCTGTTTCTTGCCTTTTTTTTTCTAGCGCCAATGGAAGCCATCGAAGGTTTTGCTATATGTACATCACATTACTAACTAAAACTAAAAATAGTATGTATATTATTTTTTCAGGATACAAAGAAGCTTATGTATCCACTACTCACCAATACAATGAAAACGTTCTAGATCCAACTAATTGATCTACCCAATTATTCTATGTTTTATATAAATATATTATTTACAATACATATGAATAGTTTGATTATAAAATATACTCCCTCCGTTTTTTTATTTGTCGCGATTTAGTTTAAGGGATTGCCCCAGATGAGAAGATCTATATTCAAGAACAAATGTAGTAATTTTCTTTCACCTATATCCTCTCCAGTCTATCTATGAATAGTTTAAGGACTCTTTTCTACCAGTGGACGATAAATATTTGAGAGCGAAGATAGTAATTTTCTTTCACTTATACTCTCTATGTTCATAAATATGACACCGTTGATTTTTAAAAAAAACTTTGAACAATTGTCTTATTTTAAATAATGAGTTATTATTTATTTATTTGTGATTTGTTATCACTTAAGTTAGTTTGTGCTTAAATTAATTTTTTATATTTTTAATAAATATTTGTGAACAGTGTATTATTAACGAAATGGGTTTTACACGCGGGAGCGCGCTATTTACTAGTACATGTAAACCAACGTGGCAACGCCCACTAATGGTTAGCTCTCAATTCATATGAATTGAGTAAGATTATGTGAGTTTAAATCTCAAGGAAGTTAAAATTTTTCTAAATTTTTTCTAATTCTATCTAATCCATATATAAATTATAATAGGAATAAATCCAACAAGGACGGAATCTTTGCCCGACCTGGTGGCATGCCGTGACGCCGCATGCGCACATCTAAACTATTAAAACCTGACGCGGTTTGAAGCGCTCTCCGCGCTTCACGGGATATTCGCCTATCAGCTGCCGACACGTGGACACTGCTCTAGAGTCGCGGACGCGAGACTTCCATCCAATAACGTTGAGTGCTGAGCAGTTCCGTCTCCCTCCCGACCTTCCCTCCCTCCACACCCTCCCTCTCCCGTCACGCCCCTGCCTCCTCCCCCGATCCCTCCCCCGATCTCGCTGTCGAGCCTGCGTCCTCTGCGTCGTTCATGCTAGGTCGGCTCCATCAGCCTTCCTCTCCGCGACGTCCCCAAGATTCAGGCATCTCTGTCCTCCTCTCCTTGCTTCCACCGCCCCTGGTTGGACTCCGCCAGCCGCCCCCTCCGCCTGTGCACCCGACGGTGGCCTCCGCGACCGGCCTCTCCTCTTCACCGTCGCCTGCTTGCCTCCTCCGCCAGGAGTGTATTTACGTCGTGGGGAGGAATATGACGCCAGCGAGCTCCTTTGGCGGGGAGGACTGCAGGAATCAAGGGTTGGGGCGAGGACGAGGCGGCGGGTGCCGATGCCGCTCCTGTGGCCTTGCCATGTCCATTTCCTGCCCCCTCCTCAACTGATTTGACCAGAGCTAGGCCACCACTGCCACTCGCATCTGCTCCTCACAACTATTGCGCTCTGAGCGGGGTCCCGACACAGCTTCCTCACGTGCATCGCCTTCCGCACTTCTCTGTCTGCCCACCCGCCTCCTCCTCCTAGGGTTAGGGCTCGCGTCACGGGGGGCCGTGGCGCCCGGTGCAATGCGGAGGCTGTTGGGACTGGCGCTCTGTGCATCGGCTGCCACGCGATCTAGGTGCTGGTGGCGTTCTCCCTGATCGACGCGCTCGCCATGTTATTCTTATTCCTTGAATCGCCCCTTGTGTTTACGTCGCTGCTCGGGGCAGGGGCGGCTGCCGCGGCGTCGCGGAAGCTCGACCTCGATGATGCGGGGCAAGCAATGCTGGCGCGTCTCGTGAAGCACCCGCACAGGGAGGCCCTCTTGGCGGACGCATAGCGGCGACGGGCGCACCGGTTAGTGGGGATCGTCTCTGACCTCGACCTCCACCACCTTAACTCTACACGCCCTGGTTTGCTCCGCAAGGCCTGATATGCTGTTCGGGAAGCCTGGGAAGAGTGGTCTCATGGCTCTCAACTTGGATTTCGATCAAGTCAAGGAGTTTATCAAGGAGCGGTTGGGGATTGAGGTATAGCATCTGCTTGTGTCGAAAAAAACTTGTCCTTGAGACATGCTACATTACTTGATTCTGTTTCCTGTGATTCATTGATTTTTAGGTTGAGATGGGTGGTTGCAAGGCTTAAATCATGACCTTCATCGTCGAGCCATTTGTGCCACATGATCAATAGTACTGCCTTTCGATTATTTTAGAGAGGTTGGGCAACATTATCAGCTTCTCAGAGTGTTGGAGGGATTGAAATAGAGGAGAACTGGGACAAGGTTAAGACTATTTTTCTTCCTACTGAGAAGCCAACGACGTCTGATTCATGTGCTCCTTTGATTGCAACCCATCCATTGGAGGTACTTGTTGCTCTCCTCCTTAGTTCTAACCTCAATACCTCCATGTTAACTCATTTCTCACATTGGAGACACTCCTTATTTGCTGATCAGGCACACAGAAAATTTGGTGACTTCATTAAAGGAGTATTTGCTGTCTTCCACGGATTTGGGAAATGTTTATTTGCCTGCTGTAGTGAATTAAGAAATTTTCATGTCACTATATTTTCTTATTTGCCATGTTTATAATAATTATGCTCCATCTCCATACGGATTTCTCATTTCTTGAGATGAATCCGTTCCTTATTTGCTGATCAGGCACACAGAAAATTTGGTGACTTCATTAAAGGAGTATTTGCTGTCTTCCACGGATTTGGGAAATGTTTATTTGCCTGCTGTAGTGAATTAAAAAATTTTCATGTCACTATATTTTCTTATTTGCCATGTTTATAATAATTATGCTCCATCTCCATACAGATTTCTCATTTCTTGAGATGAATCCGTTCGCCATGGTCAACGGGGAGCCATATCCTCTGGACATCAGAGGAGAACTAGATGACACAACAGCCTTCAAAAACTTCAAGAAGTGAATCAGATTTCCCAGGGATACCATTTCTTGTTGTCATTGTTGGATTTACTCTTATCAATTGTGCAGGTGGGGAGGTATAGAATTCCCTCTACCTTTTGGAAGAGTACTCAGCCCTACAGAAAGTTTCATCCATGAACTAGATGAGAAGGTATTGATCTCTGGGCTATATTTTTATCTTTCTTTCTTTCCCCGAGGTCTATCACCTATAAAATAATCAGTTTCCATGAGAAATACGGGATCTGCAGTGTATTCTGTTGATGTGTGTTAATTCGCCAACCTTGTTATTTCAGACAAGTGTTTGTTCTTTTGTGCTACTTTGCATGTCCTGTTGATGTTATACCCTGATTTAAGGTTGTTCTTCATTTGCCTTGCGACTGGATTTGAACCTGAGGACGATGTTTGTAGGACCATACATCTCTTGTATTGAAAGTATAAATTAGACATAACCACCTTTTTCTAATGAAAATATGATGCTGCGCTTACCTGTGTTAAATTTAGTAGTTCCCCTTTCACTTAGCTAATAAAAAGTTGCTTTGTTGTGATGCCTTGGCTGGCAAGTTCTTTCATCTTGGTTTACCATTCTATTGTTGATAGTGAGAGTGAGCATGAGGTGCACGTTGATGTACTCAAGCGGTTCAAACTGCTAGCGGAGATCATGTAGAGCTCCTCTCTTCACTTTCACTACCACACACACAAAGAGTTCTCAGTGTCTCCTTTTGTATGCAGGGAGTTTTCCATAGCGCCGACATGTGAACGATTTATATAGGGACTTTTGGCTGGCAAGTGTCTCTTTTACTGATTTGTTTGAAAGGTAACAGTGTGTTGCTCTTTTGCTGTTTTGATTATTCTAACTGAATGTATATAGAAGTTCCCTCTCCGATGCATCCTATACATGTTCCTTCCCCTCCTTGCATGTCTCCCTACTCTTTGCAGTCATAACCATTTTTTCCTATCCCATCCAGTTCATATGAGATAGGAATATGAATTGGTTGGGAGCTTGGATAATTTGGAAACACTGTATTTTTGATAAAACCAGCCCCAACCTGGATGCTGCTCTCAGGATGATTGAACAAGAAATGGAGCTTTGGAGGATGGTGTGGCTTGTACCATCACAGAAGTAGAATAAATATTTGTGCTTGCCTACACAAAAGTACAATGGTCTGGATTGTTGAAACATCACACAAGTAGAATAAATATATGTGCTTGCCTACACAGGGTGCTGATTTGCTGGAACCATGAATGATGGGTTGCTCCATTAAATCATGTTTTTTTGTGGTTTCGGATTCCTAACCTATCATCTGAAAAGGGAAACAATGTGTCTCCTTGTGTCTTGAGTGCTTCCATTTTAACAAGTGATGCAGTAGCCATTGACTTTTTAGAGCATCAGTTCTCTTGTTGTTGGTCACCTCAATTAGTCAGTTTAAGTTTACTGGATGCTACTACTATTTTAATGGTCACCTAAATATATGTGCTTGCATCATGAAATCCTAAACTGGGGATATGTGATGATGAGATATAAGGAGGTGATTTTCTGACTTGTGTGGAGGCACCCAGTGGCCATTGCAGGTGAAATTAACTAAAGGTGGCCATTGCATGGGTATGCGACTCTCCATGTTCAAGTGTCATACAACAGCAGAGGCCTCAAACATTTCTGATTTTTTTGCTATTGAAGAGTACCCATTGCTGCTTGTGATCCCTTAGTTCAGTCAGCATGGTTGTTGGTGATATTGTTTGGAGCTGCAGGTTTTTCAATTGTTCTATAAAACTTTGGACTTCTCATTACCTTTCTGTACTGCCTTGGCCTATTTCTTGGCACTATATATTCTGCTCCTCCATTCAGACTGAAACATATCCTGTTGCTGCTTTCCTTATCAATGCAACGGTGATTTGCTCCTCCCTTCTCTGCATTCATTATTTTATTTTAATAACATCATCGAATTCTGCTTCTTTTGTGTAGTAAAAAGTATGTTGCTTATTTTCTTTATTTTGATTCATTCTAAACATAGTTGATAACAAACTGATCCTGATAAGTCTATGCTTGGTAAAAATAAACAGTTAGAAAATAATGGCAGCATCAAACTTATTTGTTATGGTTAAGTAATACCATTTTTTTTACAAAAACATCTTTTTACCAATCAAACAACTGTGATTGGTGAGTCTTTCCTTCCCTTTTTCAGTGCTACTAAAATGTTTAGTTGCAAAGGGAGGAATGCATGTCTTTTGCTGACACAGTTGCAGCAAATGCTTTCGGTACATGGTCACCACGCACTACTGCTATTTTGGAGTTATGATGTATATATGCTTTGAAAGGGTACTTGTTCATGTCTACACCATCATCATAAATGGTGACACGTACGCCTGGAAGGTACGTGTGCTTTATGTTAAGTGTACATGGTTTTGTCTATTGTACATCTTTTCATGCTATGCTACTTGTCTAGATAAAGATACATGCACCAGATTTATAGTGCATCTTTTATGTCCATAATAGCGAAGTGCAACATTACCAGGATGGTTAAACCTTTTGCTCAATGCACGTTCTTACACTATCACACTAATGTCCATCTACAGGTCAACGTTTGATCATGGTGCTCCATTACTAAGGTGTGCGAGCCAGCGCCTGGCGTTGCCTCCCTTGAAACCTTAGCCTCTGCAACTTGTTCTCAGTGTGCCATTATGGAGTGGATATATACACATGTAGTTACCGCCTAGGCCGATATCTCGTGTACACTGACCACTTGCTGCTAGGCATTCTATCCTTAAACTGTTTGGCTGCAAAATTGTGATGTTTAAATAATTGTGTAACCGACGTTTGCTGAACAAGACGCGTACTGTACTTCATAAATGCATATTGTTGCTCATGTTTCATGTGGTGTATGCGTCATTGTTCGCTTCGTGGATCTGAATTTCTCGCTTTGACGATACATAGTTCAGTTCGATGTTTCAATATGGCTTAGCAGGATCCTTCTCTATATTTGGTATTGTTACAGCGCCCGATAGGGCGCAACCTTTTCTAGTTAATTTACATCGCATCAAAGATTCTACAGCTCAGATGGATCACTAGGAACCCGATAGAGCGAAAGGTTCAACCAAACCGGCTTTTTTAAAAACCAGAGATGGCAAGAGCATCGTTTAAAAAGAAAAGAAAAAAAAACTCACAAGCGCACGGCGGGCCGGCGGCACGGGACACGGCTACGGCAGAAAAGTTAGCAACAACAAACCAGCGGAGCTCGAAATCGAATTCCCCAATCCCCGCCTTCCTCGGTTCCCTCACCGCGAACCCTAACCCTAGTCCACCCCGCTCCCATGGACGAGGATGCTGGCGGCGCCTCGCCGCCGCCGGTGCCACTGGCTCACGTGCCCCCTCTTCAGCAACCCACCACCGCCGCCCCCTCGCATCGGGACATGGCGGCGTCCCCCACCAGCTCGCGCTCCGTGACGGAGACGGTGAACGGCTCCCACCGCTTCGTGATCCAGGGCTACTCGCTCGCCAAGGGCATGGGCGTGGGGAAGCACATCGCCAGCGAGACCTTCTCCGTGGGCGGATACCAGTGGGCGGTCTACTTCTACCCCGACGGGAAGAACCCCGAGGACAACTCCGTCTACGTCTCCGTCTTCATCGCCCTCGCTTCCGATGGCACCGACGTGCGTGCCCTCTTCGAGCTCACGCTCCTTGATCAGAGCGGCAAGGGCAAGCACAAGGTCCACTCCCACTTTGACCGCTCCATGGAGTCCGGGCCGTACACCCTCAAGTACCGCGGATCCATGTGGTAAACACTCAATCCATCCTGTTCCATATCCGGTTGTTAGGTTCGTTATAAGATGGGACTGCTGTTGAGACGATCTATAATCCACAATTGCTTACTCTGCAGTAGAATTTAGCCTAATATTATTCAATTACTACTTACTAGTGCGCGAGTGCTCCTGTCGTGCCAATTTAGTTCACATATGTATATATTGCAGTAGAATTATAGCCATTCAATATTCAATTCGGGTTCATTTTGTTGTGTTAACATGGGTTTAGTGCTGTATGACTGGAATTGCTGATATTTTTTTTACTAATTGTTGTTCTTTAGTTTTAGTAGTACATTGCTTGTTGGATCAGTTTCGATTTGAATGATTGCGAGGTGCTGAATTGGCTTGTGTGTGCATAAGTGCAATGATCTTGTTTGACTTCATACTGTTGTTTGTGGCTGTGAAACTGTGGATCTGACTCCTAGGAGAGTTTAGTGTGCTTGAGGGTCTATTTGTTGGTTTTCATCTTGGTGTTGTTTTAGTCATACGAATTCCCCATTAATTGATGTGTGTGGCTATGTCTTGTACTCTTGTTTATTTATCCATTTTCATTTGTGTGGTTATGAATTTTCAGTTGCAATTTGCTCTCATCCAATAATTCTTTTGCACGCTTCATTGTTAACTATACTTATGCGCTGACAAGTTCCAGTTCTCCATTGTTGAAATTAGATTATCCTTATTTGTGTTTGAATATGGGGGGATGCTGGTATGCATGTGATAGAAATATGGCATTAGATACATTTGTTTTTTGAGGTGCCTGGATTTGGTATTTTTTTGTTTTTTTGTTCAATCTATTTTGTTGCTTTCGTTTATGTTTGTTGCTAGCGCAAACCTGTTATTAGAATAAGTAATTCTATGTTAATTTGTACAATTCGAGTTTTTGTATTTTTTGTTAGACAATCATCTCATTACCCGGCCCGCTGAATGATTTTATTCAATGTAAACAGCAGTTATTTTAATTTGCCCATTATTTTGGATGCAAATTGTTTGTGGAACCAGTCATCACAGTCATGAGACTCTTTGATGCATTTGTTATATAATAGAGAGATGGATGAAGCTTTCTTAATGTTTCTTTACATGTGGAACCTGTATTGTGGGAATCATTGCTCTTGCAATAACTGGCCTCTGATAATTGAATTTTACGTCTATCCTTCTTTGTTTCAGGGGTTACAAACGATTCTTTCGGCGAACTGCCCTTGAATTATCAGACTATCTCAAAGATGATTGTCTGAAAATAAATTGCACTGTGGGAGTTGTAGTGTCAACTATCGATTACTCCATACCGCACTCTATCCATGTTCCAGACTCAGACATCGGCTATGATTTTGGTTCACTGTTGGACAGTCAGGAGGGTGCTGATGTCATTCTTAATGTGGGAGGAGAGAGGTTTCATGCCCATAAGTTAGTGTTGGCTGCACGGTCTCATGTATTCGGATCTCAATTTTTTGATGATGAATCTGATGGAGAGAAGAGTGAGGTTAATGAGACTGATGAACTAAAAGAGTTTTCTATTGATGATATGGAGCCAAATGTTTTCAAGGTCTGTTTCTGTTCTTGTATTGCTTTATCCTTCCAATAAACCTGTGACTAGCAAGTATTTGGTGAATATTTGTTGCAGGCAATGCTTCACTTCATCTATAGAGATACCCTTGTTGATGATGATGAGTTGGGCGCGTCAAGCTCTGATGGTTCTATCTTTGATACTCCGGCAGCTAAGTTGTTGGCTGCAGCCGATAAGTATCACTTAGCAAGACTAAAGTCGCTATGTGAATCTTACCTGTGCAAGGGCATATCAGTGGCCTCAGTTGCGAGTACGTTAGCATTGGCTGATAGGCACCATGCCATGGAGCTTAAAGCTGTTTGCCTAAAATTTGCTGCTGAAAATCTTTCAGGTACTAAAATTTGTCATACCAGACATTGCTTATGATTATTTCATGCAAGTGGCCTCATTATTTGCTACGTAAACTCTTGTCAGTTGAAAAATATTCAAAGTGGGCTGTCATCAAAAGGAAAAAAACACAATGAAAAATAGTAAAAGAACTTTATAACCTGTAAATTTCTAGTGTCTGAGACTCTGAGTGTATGGCCGTGCACTGTGCGTTCTTTCTTTTGGTCACTATTCTTGCACAGAAAATTCTCTTGAACTTGTGGGATAAACTTTTTGGTACTTCTCATGGAAATATGCATTAGACTATTACAGATGCTTCCATGTTTGTTTTAAGTACAGTTTGCTTGAGCCATCTACATTGTTACAGCTTCCGAAGCATTCATATAATCAGCTCTATATGTCACCTGATTGCCATATTAGTGCAATAGTTTTTAACAATGTAGACTGTGTTGACATTTTTGACTGAATGAAACAGATTTTAAGCTATCAACAATTCAGTAGTTAGCGTGTAGATGCCATTATGTGTTAGCATCTTCTGATAGCAATACATGCGTCATGAGTATTATACTTATTCTGCACGTAGTACATTAGCAGCCTAAATTGTGAATAGAAGCTTGGGATTGGTTACTTGCATTACTACCAGCCTGTGTTGAGCATAATGCAGTATAGGCTAAGCCAGCATAAACATACGCAATGGCATGGTGTTTGGTTGCCTGCATTGTATTGTATTGTATGTGAATAAGAGTAAAGTATGTCATCTCCATCTTCTTCCTCCCCCACTCTTGTCTGCCTTTTCGGCACTGCTTGGACCGCTGGAGATGGAGGACGAGGAGAGCCAGAGCTTGTGGATGAGGTGGAGGTGGACAAGGTTGAGGATGACGTTAAGCGTGGCAATGCTTGCCCACCCTAAGGTGTGCACAATGCAGAGAGACAAAGGACTGGTTTTGATGAGAGCGTGATGAAGGATAATGAGGGGAGCGACAGAGATATCTGTGCACTGAAGGTGGTTGCGGTAGCGATAGCAGTGGAGGCGGTGGCTGTGTCTGCTAGCGCAGGCAGGAGGGGACTGTTTGGTTTACGGCCTGCCAGGCAAGTTTAGAGACAAACATTTATCAACAAACAGGTCCAAAGTGCAGAGAGGGCAGTGTCAGAGGAGAGCAGGGAGAAGGGCGTCGGATTGTGTGGTGGGTGATGTCCATTGGTGGTGGTGGCGGTGCGGTGGTGGCAGTGTGGTCACGGTGTCGTAGGAGAGCAGGGAGAAGGGCGCTGGGTCATGGTGGTAGGCGACATCCGTTGGCGTCGCCATGGCAGTTGTGTGGTTGACTGGTTGTGACAGTAAGTGGGCCATTTTTGCATACTACTCCACAATGTGGCCATGAACCTTTCTTTTGCTTCCCTAAGCCTGTATAACTTCTAGTGCGGCCAACCAAACACTGCTGGCCTGCATCATCAAAGCCTAGATATGCTCTAATACAGGCAAGAGCTTAGACTTGTAGTGAGAGAGACGGCTCCTACACATTAATTATGTAATTTCTTTGCAATATTAACCTTGTTTAAGCTCTAAGACCTGGTAATAATGTTTATTTTGGTGGTACAAATAGAAAATTTATAAACATAAAAAATTATAAAAATGTTAAATAGCTGAGTTATATTGTATAGGGAGAGTTGGATAGGGTGAATGGTTGGAGACGCCCTGTACGCAGGGGGAGTCTTTTAGGTGGATGTAGTAAAATATAATAGAAAATACAGATAGGTGGAGAAATATGGGGGAATGGTTGGAATGGACCTTACCTGAATTAGACTGTACTGCAACATATTATTTATTATCGACTTCAGATGTGAGATGGACTAATATGTCTTGCTAGATTATATTCCTTCCATTACAAATTATAAATAAGATGTTTTGGCTTTTCTGATATATAGTTTTTGCTATGCACTTAGATGTACTCCATGCCTAGATACATAATAAAAGCAATGTATCTAGAAAAGTCAAAACATCTTATAATTTGGATAAAAAAGAATAATAAAAGAGAGTAATAGTTATGATGTGTTTTATAACAAGGTCTGGGTTGGTGGACAAGTATATTTTTATTCCTTGTGTCAGAGCTGATATTCTGTTATTGCCAACCTTTTCCGTTTCAGCATGGGGTAGTTCCAGGGCTTGTCCCTGGATACAAGAAAATTATGCCTCGAGTCCACGATACCATCGTTTGACCTTTTGGTTGCTTTATTTGCTCAATTAAGTTTGTACAGCTTCTGGTGCGATTAAGTTTATAAAGCTTCATAACCCATTCCAGATACCCTTATGTGTCTGCAGCTGTAATGCGGAGTGAGGGTTTCATTTACCTCAAGGACAACTGCCCATCTCTCCAGTCAGAGATACTGAAAACTGTTGCAGGGTGTGAGGACCAGTGCAGCAGTGTTGGGAAGAGCCAGAGCGTTTGTGGGCAGCTCTCGGACGGTGGCGATTCCAGTTGCCGCAGGGTTAGGCAAAGAACCTGAGGTCAACCCAGAACTGACATGGTTAGCCAGCTCTTGCTCTGTAAATGACGATGGCAATCATCTGTATGTGAAGAAAAAACAATTTGAAGGAGCTGTAACTAGCTGTATCTCATCATGCTCCTTACATCTTACCTGCCGTCTTGTTTGTAACTAGTTGACTGTTTGGTCATGAGCAGTTACTGAATCGATGTGTAGACAGCCCTGCAAATGCTCACGAGTCAACGATAAACATGGTGGCCTTGTGTCTTGGCAACTGGTGTTTGCAGCAGGCGGGCCAGCAGCTGTCTGCTACTAATATGGATCCGTTGATTTTGTTGTATTCTTCTTTCGACTGGAAGGTATCATAAGTCAATTAGGAGGTGATTCTTATATGTATTCGTTATGCTGCAAAAGTGAAGGTGACAATATTTTTGGTTTATTGGCAAGTACATGGAATTTACATTTTTGTTGAGATGGTTCGTAGATGGAGTAATTTTGCTGTAAAGATATAGTGGTGACAAGTTTTTTTTGTTTGTTTGGATTTTTTACATTTCTGTTCGCAAGTATCGTCATCTGTCAATGTTGAGAGGTGATGATATATAGGATTGTCCTTTGGTGGCCTCCACGAGAGGTTTGTTTTTTTCCTTGTATTTTGGACCGTTTTTTCTTTTATTAATATAATGATATGTTCAAGGAATGATAACATATTTGTTGACATGTAAATTTGTTACAGACGGGTAGTAAATGTTCATCATTGTCATTGTTACGGTAGAGTTAATTTGTTGACACGTGAATTCGGCCGAATAGTGGTGCGGCATAGGGCTGGAAACGAGCCGAGCTCGGCTCGGTGTGGCTCGGTGGCTGACCGAGCTCGGCTCGGCTTGCCCATTTGACGAGCTGGGGAGACAGGCTCGGCTCGGCTCGAAGGTGGCTCGCGAGTCGGCTTGGCTCGCGAGCTACACCCTGATATATATAATTGCATTATCTAATGAATTATTAGTATATAAATATAAATATATAGATATCATTCATCATTATGAGTAATCTAAATTATTAATTGTCATATATTTAATATTAAACGTTAAGAAACAAACTGACTATCTATAAAATTATCCAATATCCATCATTATTCAATATATTTAATATTAAACGTTAAGAAACAAACTGACTATCTATAAAATTATCCAATATCCATCATTATTCTAGCCAGCTCGGCTCGGCTCACGGATGAGTCTCCTGTGGGCGTGGCCAATGAGTCTCCTGTGGGCGTGGCCAGGCTTTTTGCTCACAGCCTCACATACATACGCGGTGCCGCCCCACGGATGCCGCCAAGCAGGACGGCGCTACCACACGCCCACCAGATTCGATACCCACCCTTGGCCCCCACCACAGCCCACCTTCCGCTTTCATCAAGTTCTCTTTTCCGCGACACTGACGCATGGGTCCAGTGGCATTATTCCCACCCACGCATCGGCTGTATTATAGATCGCCACGAATTTACCAGGAATGCCCCTGACACATGGGTCCACATCCTGCACCTGTTCCTGTCAGCGACATGGACGGCAACGGCAGTGCGGCGATTCCCGAGCACAGTGTCAGTATACGTTGGCTGGTGGTGGGGTCGTAAACGCGAGGAGCCCGCGCATCAGCGGCTCCGACTTCCGAGCGGGTTCGCGCCTGGAAACGAAGCTATACGTCGCGAGGAGGGGAGGGCCCACCGCCCCGCGTGGGCGTCGCAGCTTCCACTCTTCCCCCGTGAAACTTTTCTCACGCGCACCCATTCCACCCACCACCCACCTTCCTTTCCTCTCTCTCTGTCTGACTGTCTCCCTCCGTCCCTCGAAGCTTCTCTGGTTTCAGACGCAACCCCGCGGGTCGCGGGATCAAGGAGCCAGAGAGCGGGACGCAGCGAGCGTTCCGCCAGAGATCGAGACCGTAGCTAGGGTTTGAGGCGCCGGGCTGCGGTGGACGAGATGTCGACGCCGGCGAGGAAGCGGCTGATGCGGGACTTCAGGCGCCTGCAGCAGGACCCGCCCGCCGGGATCAGCGGCGCGCCGCACGACAACAACATCATGCTCTGGAACGCCGTCATATTCGGGTAGCCCGTCCCCTCCCCTCCCCCCTCCCCCGATTTCGTTACCCCACAAACGCCCCCCCTGGAGTCCGTTAATCCCGTTCCTGTTCTAGGGTTTGATTGAGGGACTCCGGATCTCGGGGAGGGAGACGGGATCTCAGCTATTCCTTTTGTTCTTACTCTTGTGTTCGTTGTGCTGATGAGAGGTTCGTGTGGTTTCGCAGGCCGGATGATACGCCGTGGGACGGTGGTGAGATTCCCAGCTCTCAGCTCTGAGCCTCTGACCCCTTCTCTTATCTGTTGCTCATTTGGTGCTTGCTGTGTGGTCGTTACTTGCTTGAAGGTAGTTTGATTCGGAATTGTGCAGGTGGAACCGTAGAAATTCATGGGGCGTTAAGATATTTGGGTGCCACAGGAACCGAGACTCGTCTGGTACCTCGTGGCTGTTTTAGCTTGTTCCTGTCGGTTAATCTTTCATGTCCAATCTTGGGGGAGCATTCTGTTATGCAATTCTTTAGCTATCCGTTGGAAGTTGTCTTTTGGAGCATGTCTTCAGAGCTGTAGGTTCGAGCTGAAATTCTGTAATGGCTTTAGTCTCAGTTAAATCAGAAATCGACAAATTTAGCATGGCGGTAAGAATAACGCCCACTAGGCTGCAGCTGTAAATCCAGTACTGTTTTGGTTACTTTTAATTAGAAGCGACAAGTTTTTTTCATTGTATACTGAAAGCACCCACTAAGTAGGCAGTTCCACCTGTGGTGCATAAACTGCCACTATATATAAGAAGTTTGCATTTGGATTTTCTAATTATGCATACTATCTGATTTCTAATTTTGCACAGGAACTAAGACTCATTTGGGCACATCAGGGCTGTTTTAGATTGTTCTTATCAGTTGTTCTTTCATGTTGGCTTTGGTTTCAATTAATCAGGGATCAACAAATTTTGCATGATGATACTGTAAACACCCACTAAGCTAGATCATTAAATCTGCTACAGTTTTGTTTTCTGTTAATTGGAGGTGGCTATTTTTGTGTAGTATATTAAAAGCTCACACTATGTAGTCAATTCCACCATGTGGATATTAGCAGTTCACCGTTTTGGATTTTCGAACTATGAACGCTTGTTGATTTCTCGGGCTCCATGAATGCATAGAAACGTTTGCTTGCTATATCTGCAAATCTTTTCATGCCTTTGCATTGGGTTTGCACCGAGAAGCATGCTGCATATTTGGTTCAGTGTTCTGATGCTTGCAAAACTATGTTATTTGTTTTTATATTGTTATAGAAATAGGATTAGAAGACTGGCCTAGCACAGCGGTGAGAGCCTTCCCACTATGACAAAAGGTCCTGGGTTGGACGCAGCATCTGCAAAATGTAGCCGTAAGGCTTGCCTTGGTTTAGTACGGTACAGAGATCGAGGACAAAATTATTTGGAAATGGACAGTACAGCACTAAATCGGCCTACAGGGCACAATTTCTAGTCATCTACAACCGGTTTAGAACGGACATCATTTGGTGGGTTCACACATAGAACAAATGCAAAATATTCACCTAGATCCTCATCCAAAACAAAATCCTCCATGATTGGCCACATCAGGACACCTCTGCGCCTCGTAACTGCCCAGTAGAAAACAGTTACCACCTTGCCTATCTCTTTGCGCAAGAGGTCCGGTGTCACATCACTTCTTCCGGACACTTAATAAATGTTAATGGGACTCAACAGCCAAACTTCACAGCTCTTGGAGAATGTTGGGAGCACATCCTGAGTTCAATCCCAAAAGAGCGCAGCGAACGTTCAATGGCCTAGCTATCTAAACCATGTGAAACCTCTGGAAAGAGCTGAACGGATCAAAGAGAACCTAGTCTTGTATAAAGGGATAACATACCACAATCTCCTTAGTAGTTCGGTGCTGGGCTTTTGTCCCTTGTAATCTAGTTTACTCGGGTTTGTGTGTGCCTTTAGTGCCTGGATTTGCCCCCCCTCGAAGTTATTGCATATAAAACTCTTTCCCTATAATGAAAAACAACTACTGCCATCTACCATTAAAGACAAGGGTAATCATAAAAAAAAACTAAAAAAGTCAACTCGAGCGATTCAGGTATAGTGAAAATGTGGTGACATTTAGACATCTTACTTTCCATAAAAAAGGTACATGCACAAATCAGTATTTATTGTAAAAAAATACTGTTTTGGGTGTAAATTAACAAGGGATATTATAAGCGTAATAGTTTTTTTTTGGGGGAAATAACTTTATGATAGCATTCTTTATATTTTGTATTAAGGGGCCCAGTTAGACTTGTCTGTTTCAGTGTTCATTATTAATGTGTGCAAGTAGCAACGAGGAACTATGCTGCATACTTTGACTTAAATGGTACTTTTGATTGGATAATTATTATTTTTTAGAATGGTGAATTTGCTAAGGCATCATAGATATGTACACCTGACCCTCTTGTGGACCGATTTGTTGTTCCTCCTTTAACTGTCATTAGAATTTGTCATTATTGCATCATGCATGTAGGCTGTTTACTGTGCATATTTATCAGCACATAGTTTCCTGATCCACCCTTGTGATCAACGCTTTAGTATATTTCCAGTCATGTTTTTTGTGTGATACTATAAATTGAGATCATTATTATTTCTTATTTGGAAAACAGCTACCTGTTTTTTGCTGAGAGATGCTTATGTTATTTTTCCTTTTCATTTACTTTCCATTTAAGTTTATGGACACATGGACTTATATTTAATCTGGAGCCTTCGCCGCCAAGATCTGCTGTCCTCTCTTCTGCTCGGCGACCTCTCTTCTCCTGCCACCACACGCCCCTCTCCGGCCACCTGCCCATAGTTGTTAATGCGTCCTTAAAGCGTCGCTTAGGTGACCTGCCCATAGTTGTTAATGCGTCCTTAAAGCGTCGCTTAGGCGACGCTTAGGCGCTAAGGCGTGCAGCAGCGGCAAGGCGTCGCTCTCGCCTTAGAACAGAGACTAAGGCGTCGCCATGGCGCCTTGAAGCTTGCTAATGCGTCACTTTGAAGACGCCTTGAAGGTCTGCAGCGTTGCTGACTTGCCGTTAGTCTCCTGGCGGATCTGCACCGGCGGCAGTGTTGGTCTCCTGGCGGCTCTGCACCGGCCCCTCCCCTCCGTGAGCTCTCCAGGCAAGATCTGAGTGCTGGAGGAGAGGGGGCGCATACCCATAGCAGATTTGGCGGCTGCGAGCTGAGTGCTGGCGGCGGCAGTGAGATGAGTGTTGGCGGCTAGGAAGGGAAGGGGAAAAGTGGCTGGAGGTGTGGCAGTGTGGGACTGTGGGCTATGTGGCTGAAGGGTAACCTAATTTTGATGGGCTATGTGGGCTGTTGGGCTGCCTGGGCTAACTGGACTTCTATTTGCTACTATAATAGTATTATGAGACTATATTCCTATATATATATTCTATTTTTATTGTCTATTTTTATATTTTACTAAGGCGTCGCCTCGCCTTATCTCTTAAAAGGTAAAAAGGGGTCGGTCGCCTTACCTCTTTAACAACTATGCACCTGCCTCCGCATCCCCCCTCTCCCCGCCGCTGCCGGCGCCAGTTTCCATGAACTAACATCCCCTTTTTTTCGTCTGGTACCCACCCTGTTCGACCTCCTCGTTCTCTTGCAGCTTGTAGCTCCTCCCCTTCCCTTCCAATCCGGTCTTGCACTATTTCCGTCGCCCTCCCCTTCCCTTCAAATCCTGCAGCTCCTCCCCTTCCTTTCAATCCTGCTGGTTGCAGCCCCTCCTTTTCTTCGATTTTGCAGTTCAACGGCGACCGGCTGACCGCCATCTGCCGGGATTGGTCCGGTGTGGACCCTCTTGCCATCTCTGGCGCTGCTGCAGGGCGCCCAACCAGCAGCCAGGGCCCACTGGTGGGGCACCCGTGTGAGTGCTGTACGCCATTTTTTGCAATGGAGGAGGGTCACGTGCGTCAGACGGGCGCGTGAGGGCGGACCGACGACGAAGGAATTTTCTCCCTTACGTACTTAATAGTAGTACAGATGGTCTGGTCTCCATGTATTTCTTGAGAACTAGGACTTTTTGCCGGTTTAATTAGTTTGTGATCCTATACCAGTGAAAACTAGTCACTTTACTGGATCATGTTTGGTACTGATCTTTTTAGATCAAGAAGTATTTATTTCCTGGTTGAGTTGCATGGTTAAACCTCCAACCTGGAGTTTGTAGATCTTTACCCCCCTAGGCCCCTACTCTAGTCATTTCATGGCTACAAGCAGTCACCTTTAATATCCAACTAGTTTATATGTGCAAGTTAGTTTAGCGTAATTTAATGTCTTAATATGCTCTGTATCTCTGCTACAGCAATCTGGCCCTGTTACTTTATATGTAAAGCATATTGTATCCAGGAATTTTTTGTACATCCTTTTGTAGCAGTGTCATATGGTTAAGAACCACTCACAATGAGGGATACATGATTAATCAAGTATGAATTTAATGGATAATTCGCAGAAGTTATGAAAGCTGTTTTTTATGCTGGGATACCTTCTTATTGACTTAGTTAGGTTCATGTTAAGCTTTTTTGATTCAACACTGTGGCTGTGATGTTTCACTTGTTTTACATAGCCTTGAAACACGTGGGAAACATTTTGAATGTGCGCTTAAAATTTAATGTACAATTTATCAGTATATTTTTAACGGAGACAATTCTATGCTTTTATAAAAAACATTTTATTAGTATGTTATGATCGTGACTTTTGATTTTCATGTTTCATTAAGGTCAATAAGTTTCCCTTAGCCTTAGCATGCTGAGATTTTTAAATGGCTTTGTGCTATTATGTCAGCATTGCAAAGTTCACTGACTATTGACTGTATGTTACATATGTAGGCACGTTCAAGCTTACCTTGCAGTTTACAGAAGATTACCCAAACAAGCCACCAACTGTTCGATTTGTCTCTAGGATGTTTCATCCAAATAGTAATATTTCTTTCCTTCCCCACATTTTTTGCTGACCTCATCACCCTCTGTCTTTGTGCACATTAACATCAATCTCAATTTTGATTTTGTAGAAAGTGGTGTAACATTTTATTATTAATGCAGTATATGCTGATGGAAGCATCTGTTTGGATATCCTACAGAACCAGTGGAGTCCTATATATGATGTTGCTGCAATTTTAACTTCTATCCAGGTACCTTGCACTTTGTTGAGCAGATTTTTTAGTGCAAAAATGGATGTTTAGTGATAATGGCTAACTCACTTAAGAGTTTTATCAACATCAACATAGCCTTTTAGTCCCAAACTTGTTGGGGTAGGCTAGAGTTGAAACCCAACCAGAAGTCACCAAAAAGAGAAAGAGAGAGAAAGGGGAGGGGGAAAAGCTTTTGAGAGAACTTTGTGGCTCGTGAGCTTAACCCCTCGATAGTTGGTACAACTCTGAATATCTCCCTTGTCCTTCAAGATTGGTACTAATGTACTCCTCCACTCATCGGACATTTTGTTTGATCGAAAAATATGGTTGAACAACTTGGTTAGCTAAACTATAGCAATATCCCCAAGGCATTTCCACAACTCTATTGGGATACCATCCGGGCGATCGCCTTGTCCCCTTTCATCCTCTTTAAAGCTTCTTAGACCTCCGACTCTTGGATCCTGCGTACAAAGCATCTATTTAAATCATCAAAGGAATCATCCAACTGGGTGTCCATAGTCTCATTCTCACCATTGAAAAGATTGTCAAAATATCTCCGCCACCTCTGTTTGATGTCTTGTCCTTTCACCAAGAGTTGATCCATCTCATCCTTAATGCATTTAACTTGGTTGAGGTCCCTCGTCTTCCTTCTCCCCTTCCTTTGTACTTAGTCTTCGGTAAAGATCATCATAGGCTCGACCCTTTGCCTTACAACTCACTTTGCAGTCTTCTTTTCCACCTTATACCTCTCTATGTTGACCGTGCTCCTGTCATGGAACAAGTTCTTGTAACATTCTTTCTTCTCCTTTATTGTTTTTTGAACGTTCTCGGCCCACCAAGTATCTTTAGGTTCACCTCTGCTCCCTTTGGTCACTCCAAACACCTCTGAAGCCACCTTCCTAATACAAGTTGCAATCTTCACCCACATGTTGTTCACATCTTCTTCGGACCAAGCGCCCTCCACAAAAACTCTTCCCTTAAAAACTTGGGATGTCTTCCCTTTGAGTTTCCACCACTTCGTCCTCGCAAATTTGGCTTGTTTATCCCTTTGGATACGGATCCAAAAACAGAAGTCAACCACCACAAGATTATGTTGAGTGCACAACACTCTCTCCAGGTACCACCTTACAATCCAAAACATGCTTGTTTATCTTCTCTCCTTGTGAGAACAAAGTCGATCTGGCTCGCACGATGACCACTGTTAAAAGTCACCAAATGAGAACATCTTTTTCTGAAAAAAGTGTTGTCTACCACTAGGTTGTAGGCTACAACAAAGTCCAAAATATCCTCTCCTTGATTCCTACTATCATACCCGAAACCTTCATGAGCCAACTCATAACGTGCATTTGTTGAACCTACATGACCATTGAGATCTCCTATGAAAAGCTTCTCATTGGTGGGTACTGCTCTAACTAAGTCATCTAAGTCTTCCCAGAACTTCCTCTTCTCGCTCTCACTAAGACCAACCTGAGAGGCATATGCACTTATAATGTTCAAGACTACATCCTACAAAACTAGTTTGACTAGGATAATCCTATCTTCCTGCCTTTTGACATTCACCACTCCATCCTTGAGGCTCTTATCAATCAGGATACCTACTCGGCTACTCCATTTTTGTTTGCCACTGTTCCTGAGTACCAAATCTTGAAACCAGTGTTCTCCACCTCTTTTTGCCCCTTCCATTTGTCTCCTGAACACATAGGATATTAACACGCCTCCTGCTCGCTGCATCGACTAACTCTCTTAGCTTACCTGTAAGGGATCATACGTTCCAACTACCTACACGAATCTTAGTCAGCTCAACTAGCTTCCTCACCTTACCCCTCACATCCACAAATATGTTACAATGAATCAATTCTCGCAATGGCTTTGACTTGGGAAACTGTCTGCTTGTATTTATATTATGCTTCCAGTTCAGCAAGTTGTCTTATCATGAAGTGGCAAGTTTACTTGCTTGATGCACATGATTAGTTCTCTTGCATATCCATTATAATTCACCTCCTATGTACTGAGTTGGAAGTTACATGGGTGAACATTTGATATTACATTTAGAAATATATTCTTGTGAAATAATGCGGTAGTTAAAGTCTTTCTTGCCTTCTGCTTAATTGACAGAACGCTGGAACTAGTTTAACAGCCCAAAATTGAAGGGATCTTGTGGGCCTAGAAGCATAGAACAACGATTCCAAATTAATTTGGTTTGTTTTTTGTGGCCATACAAGGGATGAGTCTGGAATGATGATATTACTTGATAGGCTAGGGGTAACATTAGTTAAAGAAAAGGTTATGCAACATCGGTTGAGATAGTTTGGACATATCTGATGAAGAACTCTAAAGACACCAGTCACCAGTGTATAGTGGGATCCTAAGGCGTGATAGTGATGGAAGAGAGGTAGGAGAATGTGAAGTTGACATGGAAAGAGGCAGTAAAATGAGACTTAAAGGATGGAATGTAGCCAAAGATTTAGCCTTGAATATAAGCGCATGGAAAACCGTTGTCTACGTGACTGAAACTTGATTTGTGGCTTCTCTTGGGTTTCAACTGTACTACTCCAACTTGTTTGTGACTATACAACTTTATTGTTGTTGTTGTTGTCGTGTTTCATTCATCCTGGTTAGCAGTGTTTGAAATAGTTATGAATGATTAGCAGTGTTGAAACCTTGATGGAATCATTTTAACTAGAACCATATTAATGGACTTTTAATTGTTATCCTTGTTCATACAGTTCACACAACTGCCATGTACCGATGACTTCTGACTGCAAGCTGTATCAATAATATGCTGTTGTATTTGAACTATCTAACTTGCGGTAAAATTGTTTTTGCAGTCCCTGCTGTGTGATCCAAACCCAAACTCCCCTGCAAACTCAGAAGCAGCAAGACTGTTCAGCGAGAACAAGCGGGAGTACAACCGCAAAGTCCGTGAGATCGTGGAGCAGAGCTGGACAGCCGACTAGTGCATAAGGATGCTCGTCGTGCCCGATAGGGGCACAATAAGAAAGCGTGAAAAAAAAAACACACCCACTCCTTGTGTTTCTGGTTCGCCAGGCTTGTCGAAACATTGAAGAACCCCAGTGATTGGTTTGTAGTCTGTCGTCGTCGTTCTGCCCCCATCAAGAGCCCCGGTTGCTCATGGTGGTGGCTGTCGTAATGTAGCGGTTGTTGACCTATCTTCTCATGAATTGAAAGGATCCTGCCCATGTACAAAAATTATAGCGTGGGAATGGTTGTTTGACGGACCGTGTTGCTCTTGCTTTGTGGGTTGAGTTTGACAGGGACAGAGCACACTCAACTTGGAACAGCAAGGCAGACAAGGTCGATCTCGAAGTGAGATCCGATTTTTGGCTATCGCTCGAAAGGTGTTCTGCATTCCTCATCATGCCGCACCTGAAATTTGAAGATCATCTGATCATGGTGGACCGTGGACGGTGGGCAACGATATAGGCCGAGAACGAGATATGTCACGATTCTCGCATTGGGGACGTACGCAATGATGACTATCTGTGCTGGAGGACAGGACCAGCGGCAGGCATCTTTCAGGATTTAAGGATTGCGGTTGCTGTCCGCCATAGCTGTCTGGAGAAGGGCAGAGCAGCTGCATTACATCGAACTGTTGGAGAGCAGTGCACTCACTAATCCACAGTAGTTTGCCAGTGTGCCTGTTTGGCCTTCTGACTCTGTGACTGTGATGCCATCGTGCCATGCAAAGAGCCAAATGTGCTGCAACAGCGAGTCAAGTCACGCTTGGTCCTACAACTGAGACCTCTGGTAAGATTGACGCCAAATACAGTTGTGCTTACACATAGTCAAACGATCCATATAGTAGGTGAATCAATGAGGTGGCAAAGACGCATTGAAAAAAATAAAATAAAGCAGTGCTAGTACTAGTAGGCCGAAGCAAAGAGCTGTACACATCCTGTGGTGGGTTTCCAGCTTCAGCTGCAGCCTGCAGCTGCTGTACACTTGTTTACCAACGAAATCTCACTTGATGCATGCCTGCCTCGCCGCCTAATCGGATCGCCCAACAACAGTCACCTAGAGCGGGCTTGGCTTATTACCAGGCGCTGGTCTCCCTGTCCCTCCGCGGCGGGATCTGCGACGGCGACAGCGGCGACTCCTCGCTGGCGCTGCTCCGCGAGTCCCCGCGCCAGTCGTCCTGCACCTGCGCCGCGAACTGCAGGTTCCACAGCACGTCCTCCACCGACGGCCGCTGCTCCGCCTCCTTGGCCAGGCAGCGCAGGCAGATCTCCATCACCGTCCGCGCCGACTCGTCGGAGCACGCCCGGCTCACCGCCTGGTCCACCAGCGCCCTCCGCCGCCCCGGGCTCTCCGACGTCAGCGCCGACTGCAGCTGCACATGCATGAACGAACGTACGTGTCAGTCAGTCACTCATGCAATGCTATATAATATGGAACGTGCAGCAGTGGATGGATGCATGGACCAGCGAAAGGAATGCAACGCATCGATGTGTGGTGGTGGTGACCGATCACCTACCTGCTCCTTCATGACCTCCACCTCGTGTATGGACGTGATGGGCCTCCCGGTCACGACCTCGAGCAGGATCACGCCGAAATCGTAGATGTCGATCTTGTCGCCATTGGGGGGCACCCTACAGGATGGAATGGCAACAAGATCCCATCATGCGTTAGAAATCCCATAACAGCAGCTAGTAACCTTCGCCGCCGTACCGCACGTACGTACCTGCTGTCAGATGGATACTTGCTTCCTCCTCCTCCTCCTCCTCCCTACATCGATGCAGCAAACAGATGGGCGCGCAAACAGAAAGGAAGAAAGAAAGAAAGAACGAGAGCCGCACCGTTGAGATTGAGAATGTAGAAGAAATGGCTGGCGCCGGCTGCGTGCGTCATGGTTTTACCTCGGATTTGGCGGTCTCGGCGAGGATAGGGATGTTGTAGCTGCCGATCTTGGCGACGAGGTTCTGGTCCAGGAGGATGTTGGTGATCTTGAGGTTGTTGGCGAAGAGGCCCGGCATGATGCCCCCGTGCAGGAACTGGATGCCCTTGGCCACGCCGATGGCCGCCGAGATCCTCTGCACCCATGGCAGCTTCCTCCCTTCGGTTCCCTCTGAACCAAGAACACAAGCAGCGTCAGCCTCAGCGCGCCTCAGCTATGTATGATGATCGACGTCACGACGACGACGACAATGGCGACCACGAGAGGAACAAGGATGGCACTCACGCGAGATCCTGCTCCTGAGGTTCCCGTTGTGCACGTACTCGAACACGAGGTACAGCCGCGTGACGGTGGCGTCGTCGGGGCTGCACTCGAAGCAGTGCCCCAGGGCGCTCACCAGGTGCCGGTGCCGCAGCCTGGAGATCATCTCCACGTGCCGGTTGAACGCCTGCGACGTCTGGCTGCGCCGCACCCGCAGCGACCGGATCGTCACCGCCGTGCCGTTGCCGAGCGTGCCCCGGTACATCTGCCCGTGCGCGTCCTGCCCCATCAGGCGCGACACCTCGAAGTCGTTGGTCGCCGCCTCCAGCTCCACCAGCGAGAAGGACCGGTACGCGGGGACGCCCAGCGCGCCCAGCTTCACCGTCTGCGAGATGTACCGCGCGTCGGCGAACAGCTGCGACGGGTACGCGCCGCCGCCGCCGACCGACATGGACGACGCCGCGTGCTCCACCAGCCGCCGGGGCGGCCTGGCCTTGGCGCGCCTCACGGCCGCCCTCCGCGCGAAGAGGAACGCGGCCACGCCGGCGAGCAGCGCGGCGGCCAGCGCGGCCGCCACGGCGCCGGCCACGGCTCCGGCCTTGCCCTTGGCCTTGCCGCCGCCCCGCGCCTGCACGGGCACGATGCCCACGGCCAGCGCCTGGTTCTGGCAGAACAGGGCCGGGTGCTGCGTGCTGCCGGCGCCGCCGGACAGGCAGTTGGACGCCGCCAGGACCGTCACCTGCTTGGAGTTGGAGGACGACGGGAGCGTCTTCAGGCACGACGGGAGCGTCCCCGTCAGGAGGTTCGACGACACGTCCACGAACCGGAGGTTCTCGCCGCAGGACATGTTGGCGGCGAGCAGGCCCGTGAAGCGGTTTCCGGCGACGCTGAGGTACTCGATGGACGGGAGCGCGAGCAGCGCCGGCGGGAGCGGGCCGACGAACCGGTTCCTCGACACGTCCAGGCGCTCCAGGAGGTAGAGCGAGGCGACCTCCTCGGCGGGGACCCCGTTGCCGAAGCGGTTGCCGCTGAGCACGACGCTGGCCACCTTCCGCCCCAGGCGCGGGAACGCCGGGCCAAGCGAGTTGTTGGAGAGGTCCACCGCCTGCAGGTTCGTCAGCGCGCTCAGGTCCGGCACCTGGCCGGAGAGGTTGTTGCACGCGAGCGCCAGCGACCGCAGCGACCCCATGTCCCGGACGGACTCCGGCACCGCGCCCTGCAGCGAGTTGTTCCGGAGGCTGAGCACGGCCAGCGACGCCAGCCTCCCGAGCCACCCGGGCAGCTCGCCGGAGAGCATGTTGTCGTCGGCGATGAACGTCTGGAGGCCGCCCAGCCGGGATAGCCCCTCCGGGAGCTGCCCGTAGAGGTAGTTGCCGCTGACGTTGACGATCTCCAGCGACGCCAGCCGCGACACCTTCCCCGGCAGCGGGCCCCAGAGGCCGAGCCCGGTGAGCGTCAGCACCCGGAGGTCGGGGAGCCTCGTCAGCGTCGTGAAGAGGGCGTCCAGGTTGAACGTCTTGGGCAGCGGCGGGGCGCCGCCGGGGCCCATGATGTGGAGCTGCGTCACGCTGTCGCCGTAGCACTCGACGAAGGCGGAGGCGGTCTTGTAGTCCCCGCCGTAGCAGAAGTCGGTGCCGTTGCCCCAGGTGCGGAGCACCGGCGGGTAGCTGAGCAGCTGCTGGATCTTGAGCAGCGACCACGTCTGCGACGACTGCAGCTGCGCCGACTCGGGCACCATTGCTAGCACTAGCAGCAACGGCAGCAAGACGGCGAGCAGAGGATGCCTGCAACCGCAACTCCCTCGACCCATCCTTGAACCTTACTTACTTACGCTTGCTAGCTCTAGCTTGCCACACACAGAGAGAATTCTCCTCCTCCTCTCTCTTGGAATTCTTCTGATGATTGCCAGCTTTCTACTGCGCAACCGATGGCAGCGAGGCCAGAAATGATGAGCAAATGATCAGAAACGGCGAAAGAAACCTTTTCTCGACCTCGAGCTGGAACCGAAGAGAGTGGGAGTCTCCAGCCTCTTGGTAATCACCCACACATCTAGAATCTGGAAGAAAAGATTTCTAAGCTCTGAATGCAGTTACGCAGGGAGCCTGAGCCAGCAAAACGAAGGCAGCAACGAACTTGGGAACTCGCAGCAACGAGGTATAGTTATTGGAGATAGCTACTGGCGACCAGAAAAAAAAATGTCCAATCCTGCACTGCACAGGGGACGGATCTGAGTGGTAGACCGCCGGTTCTTTTCACCCCCTGGCAAGCAAGCAAGCAAGCACTGGATGCCAATGCCTCTCCCCTCTTCCACCCCCTCCTGCAGGCACCCCAGATTTGCTCCCTTTCTTCACGAACTGGCAACAGGGCTGCACAGCGATTGCACCGTCAGGTTAACCAAGCATCATCTCTGCTCGGCACTGTCACCTACTCCTCCTAGTACTACTAATCACCGTATTTTTTTTAAAACTCACCAGTTGATATGATTATTAGTAGTAATTCCAAGAAACCAGAAACACAAGTTCAGGAGCTTCAGTTATTACCTTACAGCTACAGCTACTGGAGCAGCACAGCGCCTCACTGCCAGTGCCAGTGCTGAAGGAACGCAGAGGTCAGCTTGCGAGGGACTGGGACTGGGAGAGAGCACGAGCTGGGGCAGCAGATGAACGCAATGCAACTGATGAACCGAGCGCTGTCTGTCTCTGAATGGAGTGGAGCACTGCAGCATCTACAGTCCATATTATTTTGCCCTTGGGGTTTTGTGAATGCTGGGTGGGAGATGATGGGATGGGATCATGGGAGTAGGGAATCGTATGCGCAGTGTGTGTGTGTGTGTGTCGGCTACCACTACTCTACTGTCGCCGAGCATCACGGGCTGGCTTGGCGCGTGAGGAAGAGGCCACAAAGGATTGAGCTGGACGACGGCGGTTGGCAAAAGGACAAGGAGGTGTGAGCCCGGAGCCATCTTTTCCCTCCCCCCTCCCCTCCCCTACCATACAAAAGCTCAGCGTTAGGAAGCAGGCAGGGAAATACGGTTGGTCTTTTGTAGGCTTTTCTTTAACCATTCTTTTTTTTTTGGCCCCTCCACAGCCGCTTTCCCTCTCCTTCAACCTGAAGATCTGGTAAAAGGTAGGCTAGGCTGTAACAGCATGTTGTTTTCTGGTAGGTTAAAATGGTTTTCACATTTCACTTTGGTGTGGCATCGCTTTCACTTTGGTGTGGCGAACATTTGCACGAACTGACCCTTTCAGTGACTTCATTCGTCGGCAAAAGACTGACGAAAAGAACGCAAATTTCAGGCACTAGACACGTACAAATACACCGTGAAATCTGGTAAGAGACACATGTAGATTTTTTTTTGGCAAGATAAAACTGGGATCTTGCAGAGCATGTGTGTGGTGTGCTGCTCCCTCACACGGGCTTGGCCGATGTCCGCTGGCCACGGCCTCGGCGTGCCCACGGCACTGACACCGACTGCATATATCCATCAGACAGACGACAATAAACAATCGCTGGGTTTCTCTTCTCCAACCACCGTACTACGTCCGATCGCCTCTAATTGGATGGACCCCCACCCCCCTCTCTTGTGAGAGTAGAACCAAATGGCGTGTATATTGGAAAGAATCTCCGGAGGCCACGATGCACAGTTCATGTGACCGCGAGTGAGTGAGACAGAGACAGAGACCATGGCAGAGGAGGGTAGCCTGAATGTGAACAACGCGAGGGAAGAGAGGAGAGTAGAGAGGATCCAAGAACAGCAAGAAGAGAGAGAGAGAGAGGGATGGCGAGAAGAGAGACGTGTTCTGTTGTTATTTCATAATTCGAGATGGATCCCCGTGTCGGGCGGCTAGCGCATGTATATATATACATGGGATGATAATTTGATTTATATTTGAGCAGTTTTGTTGTAAGCATTATTTAAGTAGAAAAAAACAAATGTCTAATAAGAAGAGACAGTAAGATTTATAGTTTTTAGACGCCAAGCGCATGTATAGGTTATGAACTAATACACACAACTTGAAAAATTTATGATTATGAAAAAGTATGGTAATTCATATAGACTGTTGGAAATACCTTTATGTCTCTAGCATTACTCACTTTAAATTTTTTATTAATACTCAGCCAATTTATAGTGGTCTCGTTGTTTTGTAAGTAATATAATGGGCTAGAGTTTGAAAAGCTAAGACTCCAAAGCAATCGTTTTAGGATTGGAGCAGTCTAAACTACGTATTTCCATCTATTAAGTGTATATATATATATATATATATATATATATATATATATATATATATATATATATATATATATATATATATATATATATATATATATATATATATATATATAGTTTATATATTAAGAGCTCTGAGCTTCCAATAATAGAGGAAGCCCAGGCTAGTTAATATGGGCATTTTGGTTGAACCACACCGAGTCAACAGGTCCTAGTCACGACGCCGTTACACCGTTTCCTCCGTCTGCCAGCCACCTCTCCCACGTTTCCTGTTTCTAAAACCGTAGTCGCGCAATCAACGGAGTCAAACCAGCGCCGATAGGAAGAAAACCCCAGCCGCGCAGATTTTCCTTTCGCCGGAGGCGACTCCCCAGGCGATTTCCGCGCCTCCAAACCAGCGCAGCGCCAATCCACCGCTGCTCCAATCCAGCGCCCTTCCATTCCAGTTTACATCCTTCAATCTCCCAGCATTGGAGCCCGATTCAAGAAGTTCCAGGTAATCCAACATTGAAATACACCGAGTTTGCCGTCGATTTTTTGAAGCCTATCGGTCGATTGAAGTGGATTTGATTGTAACCCTTATTCTCCAGCTAAATGTGTGATTTGTATCCGTTTAGACATCACTCTAATCGGGTCATTGCATCGCGCATTGCATCTCTTTTTTGTTTAGGAGCCCCGATATTAGGGCATATGTATTTATTCTATATCCTCACTATCGCCCGACATTCATAGATCTAGACAAAGGCTGTGGATTAGGTATTTACTGATGAGTTAGCAGAGAGTTCTCTTATACAACTCAAGTAACACATATATGCTTTTTGTATGTAATATATATGCATATCTTCAGTACTGTTTATACACATTCACTTGAGTCATTTGTTTACACATTTATTTTATTATATATGCATATAGTCAGTACTCTTTATGCACATTTACTTTAATGATTTGTTTTCACATCTATTTTATTATCAAATATGCTTATTTGTATTTGATATATATGCATATCCTCAGTACTGTTTATGCACATTCACTTGAGTCATTTGTTTACACATTTGTTTTATTATATATGCATATAGTCAGTATTCTTTATGCACATCTACTCTAATGATTTGTTTTCACATATATTAAGCATATTTAAGCAAATGTTATTTAAATATTCATGTTATTTGAGCTAAATGTTTTTATTACTATGAACCAGTTATTAAAATATGTTGTATAGTTAGTTGATGCAAAAAGGCTCTTATTTTATCCTGATCCATTTACAATTATATGAAATATTAAATCAATCTTTATGCTTGTATATAACCATTGTTCATTAAATGCTATCGCATAAATATAAAAGGTAGTTTAAGTTATGTAATTCCACTTAGCATTATATAGTATGCATTTCAGATAGTTATAGTAAAAATTAGTTCTTTTTTTGGCATATATTCATGCATAAATCAATGTATTTAAAAACAACTTCTTTTTTCTACAGATTTATTCAGTATTTAATCATGAAGTCTGTTGATCGCCCGCCCAGTAATCCAAAAAGATTAACCATTGAATCCAGTCAGGAGGTTTTTTCAATTGACATTTCCAGACGTACAAGATCCAGCAGCTCAGCTCACCAAGATGATATTCCCCAAAATCAGGAGCAGAATGAGCCACAACCAGCCCCAATCCATCGTTTTCGCAGAAAGGCTTTAGCTTGTCGTTTAAAAAAGAAAACTGTCGGGGACCATAATTAGGGGTACCCTCAAGACGCCTAATTCTCAGCTGGTAACCCCCATCAGCATAAAGCTGCAAAGGCCTGATGGGTACGATTAAGTCAGGGATCAGTCCACACGAGTGACTCGATCACGCTTCACCCGAGCCTAGCCTCGGCCAAGGGCAGCCGACCTCGAGAGACTTCCGTCTCGCCCGAGGCCCCCTTTTATGGCGGACACATCACCGGCTCGCCCGAGGCCTTGGCTTCGCTCAGAAGCAACCTTGACTAAATCGCCACACCGACTGACCAAATTGCAGGGGCATTTAACGCAAAGGTGGCCTGACACCTCTATCCTGACACGCGCCCCCGGCAGAGCCGAAGTGACCGCCGTCACTCCACCGCTCCACTGGCCAGTCTGACAGAAGGACAGCGCCACCTGCGCCACTCCGACTGCAGTGCCACTCGACAGAGTGAGTCTGACAGGCAGTCAGGCCTTGCCAAAGGCGCCACGGCGAACTCCGCCCCGCCCGACCCCAGGGCTCGGACTCGGGCTAAGACCCGGAAGACGGCGAACTCCGCTCCGCCCGACCCCAGGGCTCGGACTCGGGCTAAGACCCGGAAGACGGCGAACTCCGCTCCGCCCGACCCCAGGGCTCGGACTCGGGCTAAGACCCAGAAGACGGCGAACTCCGCTCCGCCCGACCCCAGGGCTCGGACTCGGGCTAAGACCCGGAAGACGGCGAACTCCGCTCCGCCCGACCCCAGGGCTCGGACTCGGGCTAAGACCCAGAAGACGGCGAACTCCGCTCCGCCCGACCCCAGGGCTCGGACTCGGGCTAAGACCCGGAAGACGGCGAACTCCGCTCCGCCCGACCCCAGGGCTCGGACTCGGGCTAAGACCCGGAAGACGGCGAACTCCGCTCCGCCCGACCCCAGGGCTCGGACTCGGGCTAACACCCGGAAGACGACGAAACTCCGCTTCGCCCGACCCCAGGGCTCGGACTCCGCCCTGGCCTCGGCCGAACGACTTCCGCCTCGTCCGACCCCTTGGCTCGGGCTCGGCCACGGCAACGGAAGGCAGACTCAACCTCGGCTTCGGAGGAACCCCCACGTCGCCCTGCCTAGGGCACAGACCGCCACGTCAACAGGAAGCGCCATCATCATCCTATCCCGAATCGACTCGGGTCACGGAGAACAAGACCGGCGTCTCATCCGGCCAGCCCCGCCGAAGGGGCAATGATGACGCTCCACAAGCTCTATGACGACGGCGGCCCCCAGCTCTCTTACGGAAGCAGGACGACGTCAGCAGGGACTCGACCGCTCCAACAGTTGTCCCTCTGCCAGGCTCCGCCGCACCTCCGACAGCCACGACATCACGCCAGCAGGGTGCCCAGATCTCTCCGGCTGCCACATTGGCATGTACCTAGGTGAAAGGGAAATGTGCCTTTGGGCCATTTCTAAGTATTTTGGTGATTGAGTGCAAACACAAGTGCTTAAATGTGAAAATGTGCCCATGGTTGAACAAAGTGCAAATCACAAGTAAAGGTATGTTTCTAAGCCTTAGTACATTGGTTTTGTGTACTAATATCTTGTCTAAGTGTTAGAAACAGGAAGAAGAAGAAAAGAAAAGAAGTGGAGAGTGGCTGTGTACAGCCAAAGGCTGTTTCGGGCTGGGGCACCGGACTGTCCGGTGTGCACCGGACAGTGTCCGGTGCGCCAGACCAGCGCGGAGCAAACCAGCCGCTCTCGGGTTTTTCTCTGGCGACTTCGGCTAAAATTCACCGGACTGTCCGGTGTGCACCAGACTGTCCGGTGAGCCAACGGTCGGCCGGGCCAACGGTCGGCCGCGCGATCAGCGCGCGACACGTGGCCGAGCCAACGGTCGGAAAGGTACACCGGACTGTCCGGTGTGCACCGGACATGTCCGGTGCGCCAACTGTGCGCAGATCTGCATCAGAAAGCAACGGTCGGATGAGCTTTTTATGGAAACAAATCGGGCACCGGACAGTGTCCGATGTGCACCGGACTGTCCGGTGCGCCACGAGACAGAAGGCAAAGATGGCCTTCCAGATTTGTTCCCAACGGCTCCTAGCTGCCTTGGGGCTATAAAAGGGACCCCTTGGCATGGAGGAGACAACCAAGCATTCCTTGAGCACTCTTGATCACTCACACATCAATCTTGCGCACTTGTTCGACATTCTAGTGATTTGAGCTCCGTTCTAGTGTGCTAGTCTCTTGAGCTCAAGTCTGGGTTTTGTGTGTGCGTATTCGCTGTGATCTTTGTGTCGTGTGTGAGTTGCTAATCCCTCCCTTGCTCCGTGATTCTCTGTGAACATCTTTTGTAAGGGCGAGAGGCTCCAAGTTGTGGAGATTCCTCGCAAACGGGATATTGAGAAGAAAAGCATAACACTGTGGTATTCAAGTTGATCATTGGATCACTTGAGAGGAGTTGAGTGCAACTCTCGTCCGTTGGGACGCCACAACGTGGAGTAGGCAAGTTTTGTACTTGGCCGAACCACGGGATAAATCACCGTGTCCTCTCTGTGTTGAACTTCTTGTGACTATCATATTGTGCAAGATCTTCGCTCTAGCCACTTGGCATTAACTGTGCTAACACTTAATCAAAGTTTTGTGGCTTAAGTTTTTAAGATTTACAGGATCACCTATTCACCCCCCCCTCTAGGTGCTCTCAATTGGTATCAGAGCCGTTCTCTTCAAGAAAGGGACTAACCGCCCGAAGAGATGGATCCTAAGGGGAAGGGAATCGTGATCAACGATAAGGAGAAGGAGTCTTTCGTCAACGAGGCAAAGGATGACAAGTCCAACGACTCTGGCTCGGGTCATAGACGAAAAGATGGGAAGAAGAAGAAGACAAGGCGCATCAAGGAGATCATCTACTACGACAGCGACGAGTCTTCCTCCTCCCAAAAGGACGACGACCACAACGACTACGAGAAAAGAAAACCGGTTAATTCGAACTTTTCTTTTGACTATTCTCGTATTCCGCAAAGTTCAAATTCGCATTTGCTCCCCATTCCACTTGGCAAGCCTCCTCACTTTGATGGAGAGGACTACGGATTTTGGAGCCACAAAATGCGTACTCACTTGTTCTCTCTCCATCCTAGCATATGGGAGATTGTAGAGAGTGGAATGCACTTTGATAGTACGGATAGCCCTATGTTTATTAATGAACAGATTCATAAAAATGCACAAGCTACTACTGTGTTGCTAGCTTCCTTGTGCAGGGACGAGTACAATAAGGTGAGCGGCTTGGACAATGCCAAGCAGATATGGGACACCCTCAAGATTTCACACGAGGGGAACGACATCACCATGCTCACCAAGATGGAGTTGGTGGAGGGCGAGCTTGGACGATTCGCCATGATAAGGGGAGAAGAGCCAACTCAAACTTACAACCGGCTCAAGACCCTTATCAACAAAATAAGGAGCTACGGAAGCACGCGTTGGACGGATCACGACGTCGTCCGCCTAATGCTCAGGTCCTTTACCGTTCTTGATCCTCATCTCGTGAACAATATTCGTGAGAATCCCAGGTACACGATGATGACGCCCGAGGAAGTACTTGGAAAATTCGTGAGCGGGCGGATGATGATCAAGGAGGCAAGATACGTCGACGACGCGTTGAACGGTCCACTCCACGAGCCTCAACCCATTGCTCTAAAGGCAACAAGGAACAAGGAGTCGCTACCTAGCAAGGTGGCGCAAGTTGAGGCGGCCGGGCTCAATGATGAAGAGATGGCTCTCATCATCAAGAGATTCAAGACGGTGCTGAAAGGTCACAAGGGGCAGCCAAGCAAGAACAAGACAAAGGGGAAACGCTCATGCTTCAAGTGCGGTAAGATTGGTCATTTTATCGCTAACTGCCCCGATAACGATAGTGACCAGGAACAGGGAAACAAGAGGGAAAAGAAGAAGAATTACAAGAAGGCCAAGGGCGAGGCGCATCTAGGCAAGGAGTGGGATTCGGATTGCTCCTCCTCCGACTCCGACAATGAGGGACTCGCCGCCACTGCCTTCAACAAATCGGCCCTCTTCCCCAACGAGCATCACACTTGCCTCATGGCAAGGGAAAAGAAGGTAATCACTCGTAATGCTAATACTTATGATTCTTCTAGTGATGATGAATCTAGTGAGGATGAAATTGATTACTCTAGTTTATTCAAGGGATTGGATAGAACTAAGATAGCTAAGATTAATGAGTTGATTGATGCCTTAAATGAAAAGGATAGAATCTTAGAGAAACAGGAAGACCTTTTATATGAAGAACATGATAAATTTGTTAGTGCTCAAAATTCACTTGCTCTAGAAGTTAAAAGAAATGGAATACTTTCTTGTGAACTTTCTACTTGTAATGAAACCATTTCTTCTTTAAAAGGTGAAATTAATGTTTTAACTGCTAAACTAGAAGTAGCAAGTAACTCTTGTGTTGAAAATATTACAATTTGCACTAGGTGTAAGGATATTGATGTTAATGCTTGTAGTGAACACTTAGTTTCAATTTCAAAACTAAATGATGAAGTGGCTAGTCTTAATGCTCAACTTAAGACTAGCAAAAGTGATTTTGAAAAACTAAAATTTGCTAGGGATGCCTACACGGTTGGTAGACACCCCTCAATTAAGGATGGGCTTGGCTTCAAGAGGGAAGCCAAGAACTTAACAAGCCATAAGGCTCCCATTCCCGCCAAGGAGAAAGGGAAGGCCCCTATGGCTAGTAGTGCAAAAAGGAACCATGCCTTTATGTACCATGATAGGAGACATGCTAGAAATGCTTGTAATGATTTTGATTCATATGTTTATGATTCTCATGCCATGTTTGCTCCTAGTTCTTCATATGTGTATGATAGAAATGTTACTAGGAAAAATGTTGTTCCTAAAAAGAATGTTATTCATGCTCCTAGGAAAGTAGCAAATGAACCTTCTACCATTTATTATGCTTGCAATGCTCCCTTTGCCATTTGTAGAAAGGGTAAAAAGGTAATTGCTAGGAAGTTAGGGGCAAGATGCAAGGGAGATAAAACTTGCATTTGGGTCCCTAAGAATATTTGTGCTAACCTTGTAGGACCCAACATGAGTTGGGTACCTAAGTCCCAAGCCTAAATTTGCCTTGCAGGTTTATGCATCCGGGGGTTCAAGCTGGATTATCGACAGCGGATGCACAAACCATATGACGGGGGAGAAGAAGATGTTCACCTCCTACGTCAAGAATAAGGATTCCCAAGATTCAATTGTATTCGGTGATGGGAATCAAGGCAAGGTAAAAGGGTTAGGTAAAATTGCAATCTCTAATGAGCACTCAATTTCTAATGTGTTTTTAGTAGAGTCTCTTGGTTATAATTTGCTATCTGTTAGTCAATTATGCAACATGGGGTATAATTGTCTTTTTACAAATGTAGATGTGTCTGTCTTTAGAAGAAGTGATGGTTCACTAGCTTTTAAGGGTGTATTAGACGGCAAACTTTATTTAGTTGATTTTGCAAAAGAAGAGGCCGGTCTAGATGCATGCTTAATAGCTAAGACTAGCATGGGCTGGCTGTGGCATCGCCGCTTAGCACATGTGGGGATGAAGAACCTTCACAAGCTTCTAAAGGGAGAACACGTGATAGGTTTGACTAACGTTCAATTCGAAAAAGATAGACCTTGTGCAGCTTGTCAAGCAGGTAAACAGGTGGGAGGAGCGCATCACAGCAAGAATGTGATGACCACTTCAAGACCCCTAGAGCTGCTGCATATGGACCTCTTCGGACCCGTCGCCTATCTGAGCATAGGAGGGAGTAAGTATGGTCTAGTTATTGTAGATGATTTTTCCCGCTTCACTTGGGTGTTCTTCTTGCAGGATAAGTCTGAAACCCAAGGGAGCCTCAAGCGCTTCCTCAGGAGGGCTCAAAATGAGTTTGAGCTCAAGGTGAAGAAGATAAGGAGCGACAACGGGTCCGAGTTCAAGAACCTTCAAGTAGAGGAGTTTCTTGAAGAGGAAGGGATCAAGCACGAGTTCTCCGCTCCCTACACACCACAGCAAAATGGTGTGGTAGAGAGGAAGAACAGGACGCTCATCGATATGGCGAGGACGATGCTAGGAGAGTTCAAGACCCCCGAGTGCTTTTGGACGGAAGCCGTGAACACGGCTTGCCACGCCATCAACAGGGTCTACCTTCATCGCCTCCTCAAGAAGACATCGTATGAGCTACTAACCGGTAACAAACCCAATGTATCTTATTTTCGTGTATTTGGGAGCAAGTGCTACATTCTAGTGAAGAAGGGTAGAAATTCTAAGTTTGCTCCCAAAGCAGTAGAAGGGTTTTTATTAGGTTATGACTCAGATACAAAGGCGTATAGAGTCTTCAACAAATCATCGGGTTTGGTTGAAGTCTCTAGCGACGTTGTATTTGATGAGACTAATGGCTCTCCAAGAGAGCAAGCTGTTGATCTTGATGATGTAGATGAAGAAGATGTTCCAACGGCCGCTATGCGCACCATGGCGATTGGTGATGTGCGACCACAGGAACACTTGGAGCAAGATCAACCTTCTTCCTCAACAACGGTACATCCATCATCTCACGACGATGAACAGGTTCATCAACAGGAGGCGCGTGAGCAAGGGGGAGCACAAGATGATCATGTGATGGAGGAAGAAGCGCAACCAGCACCTCCAACCCAAGTTCGAGCAATGATTCAAAGGGATCATCCTGTCGACCAAATTCTGTGTGACATTAGCAAGGGAGTAACTACTCGATCTCGATTAGTTAATTTTTGTGAGCATTACTCCTTTGTCTCTTCTATTGAGCCCTTCAGGATAGAAGAGGCCTTGCTAGATCCGGACTGGGTGTTGGCCATGCAAGAGGAGCTCAACAACTTCAAAAGGAATGAAGTTTGGACACTGGTGCCTCGTCCCAAGCAGAATGTTGTGGGAACCAAGTGGGTGTTCCGCAACAAACAAGACGAGCACGGAGTGGTGACGAGAAACAAGGCTCGACTTGTGGCAAAAGGTTATGCCCAAGTCGCAGGTTTGGACTTTGAGGAGACGTTTGCTCCTGTGGCTAGGCTAGAATCAATTCGTATCTTGCTAGCATATGCCGCTCACCATTCTTTCAGGTTGTACCAAATGGATGTGAAGAGCGCTTTCCTCAACGGGCCAATAAAGGAGGAGGTGTACGTAGAGCAACCCCCTAGCTTCGAGGATGAACGGTACCCCGACCATGTGTGTAAGCTCTCTAAGGCGCTCTATGGACTTAAGCAAGCCCCAAGAGCATGGTATGAATGCCTTAGAGACTTTCTAATTGTTAATGCTTTCAAGGTTGGGAAAGCCGATCCAACTCTTTTTACAAAGACATGTGATGGTGATTTGTTTGTGTGCCAAATTTATGTCGATGACATAATATTTGGTTCTACTAACCAAAAGTCTTGTGAAGAGTTTAGCAGGGTGATGACGCAGAAATTCGAGATGTCGATGATGGGCGAGTTGAACTACTTCCTTGGGTTCCAAGTGAAGCAACTCAAGGACGGCACTTTCATCTCCCAAACGAAGTATACGCAAGATCTGCTAAAGCGGTTTGGGATGAAGGACGCCAAGCCCGCAAAGACTCCGATGGGAACCGACGGACACACCGACCTCAACAAAGGAGGTAAGTCCGTTGATCAAAAAGCATACCGGTCAATGATAGGGTCTTTACTTTATTTATGTGCTAGTAGACCGGATATTATGCTTAGCGTATGCATGTGTGCTAGATTTCAATCCGATCCTAAGGAGTGTCACTTAGTGGCGGTGAAGCGAATCCTTAGATATTTAGTTGCTACGCCTTGCTTCGGGCTCTGGTATCCAAAGGGGTCTACCTTTGACTTGGTTGGATACTCAGACTCCGACTATGCTGGATGTAAGGTCGATAGGAAGAGTACATCGGGGACGTGCCAATTCTTAGGAAGGTCCCTGGTGTCATGGAACTCTAAGAAACAAACATCCGTTGCCCTATCCACCGCTGAGGCCAAGTATGTTGCCGCAGGACAGTGTTGCGCGCAACTACTTTGGATGAGGCAAACCCTCAGGGACTTTGGCTACAATCTGAGCAAAGTCCCACTCCTATGTGATAATGAGAGTGCTATCCGCATGGCGGAAAATCCTGTTGAACACAGCCGCACAAAGCACATAGACATCCGGCATCACTTTTTGAGAGACCACCAGCAAAAGGGGGATATCGAAGTGTTTCATGTTAGCACCGAGAACCAGCTAGCCGATATCTTTACCAAGCCTCTAGATGAGAAGACCTTTTGCAGGCTGCGTAGTGAGCTAAATGTCTTAGATTCGCGGAACTTGGATTGAATTGTAGCATACATGTGTTTATGCCTTTGATCATGTTCATTCTGCATTTTGTTGCTTATTGTGGTGCTCAAGTTGTACAAACACTCCCTGGACCTCACAAGTCCGTTGCAAAGTGATGCACATGTTTAGGGGGAGGTGTGTTACAACTTGACCCTTTGAGACTAACCATGTGCTTGAGTTGATGATTTAGTCTCGAAGGAGGATTGAAAGGGAAAAAGTGGACTTGGACCATGAAAGACTTCCACTGCACTCCGATGAGAGGGTAACTTATTCCAAGTTCATCTTTAAACTCTTATTGCCTATTTGCTCTTAATTGAAGATTTTGGTGAGGCAATGGGGTTAAGGGGCCAAGATTGATCCCGTTTTGGTGCTTGATGCCAAAGGGGGAGAAAATAAAGGCCAAAGTAATAAATGGATCAGCTACCACTTGAGAGATTTTGAAAATAGTATAATAGAGTATTTGGTTTGTTCAAAACTCTTGCATTGTCTCTTTCGTCAAAAGTTAGCTTCTTGTGGGGAAAAGTATTGATTATGGGATTTAGGGGGAGTTTTTGAAATCTTTGATCAATCTCTTTTGAAATGACTCTCTTTATGCTTCAACATATGTGTTTGACTTAGAGATAGAGATTTGAGTTTGATTTGCAAAAACAAACCAAGTGGTGGCAAAAGATGATCCATATATGCCAAAATTGGATAAAACTCAAAGTTAGTTTTTATTTGAAGTGATTTTGCACTTGTTCTAGTTGCTTTATGTTGTGTTGGCATAAATCACCAAAAAGGGGGAGATTGAAAGGGAAATGTGCCTTTGGGCCATTTCTAAGTATTTTGGTGATTGAGTGCAAACACAAGTGCTTAAATGTGAAAATGTGCCCATGGTTGAACAAAGTGCAAATCACAAGTAAAGGTAGGTTTCTAAGCCTTAGTACATTGGTTTTGTGTACTAATATCTTGTCTAAGTGTTAGAAACAGGAAGAAGAAGAAAAGAAAAGAAGTGGAGAGTGGCTGTGTACAGCCAAAAGCTGTTTCGGGCTGGGGCACCGGACTGTCCGGTGTGCACCGGACAGTGTCCGGTGCGCCAGACCAGCGCGGAGCAAACCAGCCGCTCTCGGGTTTTTCTCCGGCGACTTCGGCTAAAATTCACCGGACTGTCCGGTGTGCACCGGACTGTCCGGTGAGCCAACGGTCGGCCGGGCCAACGGTCGGCCGCGCGATCAGCGCGCGACACGTGGCCGAGCCAACGGTCGGAAAGGTACACCGGACTGTCCGGTGTGCACCGGACATGTCCGGTGCGCCAACTGTGCGCAGATCTGCATCAGAAAGCAACGGTCGGATGAGCTTTTTATGGAAACAAATCGGGCACCGGACAGTGTCCGGTGTGCACCGGACTGTCCGGTGCGCCACGAGACAGAAGGCAAAGATGGCCTTCCAGATTTGTTCCCAACGGCTCCTAGCTGCCTTGGGGCTATAAAAGGGACCCCTTGGCGCATGGAGGAGACAACCAAGCATTCCTTGAGCACTCTTGATCACTCACACATCAATCTTGCGCACTTGTTCGACATTCTAGTGATTTGAGCTCCGTTCTAGTGTGCTAGTCTCTTGAGCTCAAGTCTGGGTTTTGTGTGTGCGTATTCGCTGTGATCTTTGTGTCGTGTGTGAGTTGCTAATCCCTCCCTTGCTCCGTGATTCTCTGTGAACATCTTTTGTAAGGGCGAGAGGCTCCAAGTTGTGGAGATTCCTCGCAAACGGGATATTGAGAAGAAAAGCATAACACTGTGGTATTCAAGTTGATCATTGGATCACTTGAGAGGAGTTGAGTGCAACTCTCGTCCGTTGGGACGCCACAACGTGGAGTAGGCAAGTTTTGTACTTGGCCGAACCACGGGATAAATCACCGTGTCCTCTCTGTGTTGAACTTCTTGTGACTATCATATTGTGCAAGATCTTCGCTCTAGCCACTTGGCATTAACTGTGCTAACACTTAATCAAAGTTTTGTGGCTTAAGTTTTTAAGATTTACAGGATCACCTATTCACCCCCCCCTCTAGGTGCTCTCACTAGGGCGCTAGCTCTCCCTCCGCTAGACACATAGCACTCTGCTACACCCCCCATTGTACACCTGGATCCTCTCCTTACGACTATAAAAGGGAGGACCAGGGCCTTCTCAGAGGAGGTTGGCCGCGCGGGACCGAGGACGGGACAGGCGCTCTCTTGGGGCCGCTCGCTTCCCTCACCCGCGTGGACGCTTGTAACCCCCCTACTGCAAGCGCACCTGACCTGGGCGCGGGACGAACACGAAGGCCGCGGGACTTCCACCTCTCTCACACTCGACTCCGGCCACCTCGCCTCTCCCCCCTTCGCGCTCGCCCACGCGCTCGACCCATCTGGGCTGGGGCACGCAGCACACTCACTCGTCGGCTTAGGGACCCCCCCTGTCTCGAAACGTCGACAGTTGGCGCGCCAGGTAGGGGCCTGCTGCGTGCTGACGAACAGCTCCCCGTCAAGCTCCAGATGGGCAGTCTCCAGCAACCTCTCCGGCCCGGGACGGTGCTTCGTTTCGAGACTCTTGAGTTCATGTCCTTCGACGGCAGCTACGACATGATACTTCTTCCACCGCCGCGCGACTACGACAATGGCGGCCGACAACCCGCCCGCCGGCGGCGGAATCGACGACGTCTTCCCTCGCGTGGTGGAAGAGCAACATTCGGGCTCGCTCCGTTCTCTCCCCCGCCAACGGAGGAGGAGGCAGGGCCGTCAAGGCCAGGCGGGAGGCCGCGCTTCGTCGGCCGTCGAGCGAATCGACGCCCCCGACACCCCGACGGAAGGCACGCCGGACGTCGACCTCGCGTTCAAGACGGAGGCAAGCGCCGTCCCCCCGCGGCACGCTGACCCCGAGCAAGAAGACGACGCCGGCGCGCTCGCGGAAAGCCTGCAGGACGTCGCCCTCGAACCAGAGATGACGGTGCAACCAGTCCCCGATGTGACTACGTCGCTCCTCGTCGACCAAAAGGTACCGACTAACTCCCATCTTGCGTCATTTCGACTCGGCCTCAACCCGCCAAACGACCTCGTTTTGGCGGGCGCTCTCATTGAGGCGAGTGTAACCCCACTGAGGTTCCGTATGCGGTCGCCTTGGGACCGACTGACGGACGTCTCGACCTACGGGCCCTCTGGGTCCGAGGAAGATGACGATCCCAGCATCGGTTGGGGTTTCTCCGGACTTGGCAACCCCAGTGCCGTGCGGGACTTCATGACCGCATGTGACTACTGCCTATCCGACTGTTCCGATGGAAGCCGCAGCCTTGGCGACGAGAGCTGCGGCCCAAGCCGCGAATGTTTCCACATCGAGCTAGGGGATCCCTCCGAAGGCAACCATCTTGGCATGCCGGAGGACGGTGATCTCCCTAGGCCGGTGCCTCGCGCCGACATCCCACGGGAGCTAGCTGTGGTCCCCGCTCCGGCGGGGGGTTACGACCCACAACTCGAGCAAGTCCGCGAGGCGCAGGCCAGGCTCAACGAGGGAACAGAAGCGCTTGAGCCGATCCGTCGGGACGTCGGACGTGCATGGGTGGGCCAACCCCCGGCCGGAGAAATACGTCATCTGCCCCAAGGTCTCCAGCACCGCGTCGCCAACGATGTCAGGATCAGGCCGCCGCCCGCATCCAGCGGGGTTGGTCAGAACCTGGCAACCGCAGCAATGCTCATCCGCGCGATGCCGGAGCCGTCAACCACCGAGGGTCGGCGAATCCAGGGAGAACTCAAGAATCTCCTGGAAGGCGCTGCGGCCCGGCGGGCCGAGAGCACTGCATCCCGAAGGCAAGGATATCCCTCGGAGCCTCATGCCGCGACTTCCCGATTCATGCGGGAAGCCTCGGTCTACACCGGGCGCACGCGCAACACCGCGCCTGCGGCCCCGGGCCACCTCGGCAACGAGCACCATCGACGCGACCGTCGGGCTCACCTCGACGAAAGGGTGCGCCGAGGCTACCACCCCAGGCGTGGGGGGCGCTACGACAGCGGGGAGGATCGGAGTCCCTCGCCCGAACCACCCGGTCCGCAGGCCTTCAGTCGGGCCATCCGACGGGCGCCATTCCCGACCCGGTTCCGACCCCCGACTACTATCACGAAGTACTCGGGGGAAACGAGACCGGAACTGTGGCTCGCGGACTACCGCCTTGCCTGCCAACTGGGTGGAACGGACGACGACAACCTCATCATCCGTAACCTCCCCCTGTTCCTCTCCGACACTGCTCGCGCCTGGTTGGAGCACCTGCCTCCGGGGCAGATCTCCAATTGGGACGACTTGGTCCAAGCCTTCGCTGGCAATTTCCAGGGCACATACGTGCGCCCCGGGAATTCCTGGGACCTTCGAAGATGCCGGCAACAGCCGGGGGAGTCGCTCCGGGACTACATCCGGCGATTCTCGAAGCAGCGCACTGAGCTGCCCAACATCACCGACTCGTATGTCATCGGCGCGTTCCTCGCCGGCACCACTTGCCGCGACCTGGTGAGCAAGCTGGGTCGCAAAACCCCCACCAGGGCGAGCGAGCTGATGGACATCGCCACCAAGTTCGCCTCTGGCCAGGAGGCGGTCGAGGCTATCTTCCGAAAGGACAAGCAGCCCCAGGGCCGCCCATCGGAAGAAGCTCCCAAGGCGTCTGCTCCGCGCGGCGCCAAGAAGAAGGGCAAGAGGAAGTCGCAATCGAAACGCGACGCCGCTGACGCGGACCTTGTCGCCGCCGCCGAGTATAAGAACCCTCGGAAGCCCCCTGGAGGTGCAAACCTCTTCGACAAGATGCTCAAGGAGCCGTGCCCCTACCACCAGGGGCCCGTCAAGCACACCCTCGAGGAGTGCGTTATGCTTCGGCGTCACTTCCACAGGGCCGGGCCACCCGCCGAGGGTGGCAGGGCCCGCGACGACGACAAGAACGAAGATCACCCAGCAGGAGAGTTCCCCGAAGTCCGCGACTGCTTCATGATCTATGGAGGGCATGCGGCGAATACCTCGGCTCGGCACCGCAAGCAAGAGCGCCGGGAGGTCTGCTCGGTGAAGGTGGCGGCGCCAGTCTACCTAGACTGGTCCGACAAGCCCATCACTTTCGACCAGGCCGACCACCCCGACCATGTGCCGAGCCCGGGGAAATACCCGCTCGTCGTCGACCCCGTTGTCGGCGATGTCAGGCTCACCAAGGTCCTGATGGATGGGGGCAGCTGCCTCAACATCATTTACGCCGAGACCCTCAAGCTCCTGCGCGTCGATCTGTTCTCCGTCCGAGCAGGCGCTGCGCCCTTCCACGGGATCATCCCTGGGAAGCGCGTACAGCCTCTCGGGCGACTCGACCTCCCCGTCTGCTTCGGGACACCCTCCAACTTCCGAAGGGAGACCCTGACGTTCGAAGTGGTCGGGTTCCGAGGAACCTACCACGCCGTGCTAGGGAGGCCTTGCTACGCGAAGTTCATGGCCGTCCCCAACTACACCTACCTGAAGCTCAAGATGCCGGGCCCCAACGGGGTCATCACCGTCGGCCCCACGTACAAACACGCGTTCGAATGCGACGTGGAGTGCGTGGAATACGCCGAGGCCCTCGCCGAGTCCGAGGCCCTCATCGCCGACCTGGAGAACCTCTCCAAGGAGGTGCCAGACGTGAAGCGCCATGCCGGCAACTTCGAGCCAGCGGAGACGGTCAAGGCCGTCCCCCTCGACCCCAGTGGCGACACCACCAAGCAGGTCCGGATCGGTTCCGGGCTCGACCCCAAATAGGAAGCAGTGCTCGTCGACTTTCTCCGCGCAAACGCCGACGTCTTTGCGTGGAGTCCCTCGGACATGCCCGGCATACCGAGGGACGTCGCCGAGCACTCGCTGGATATTCGGGCCGGAGCCCGACCCGTCAGGCAGCCTCTGCGCCGATTCGACGAGGAGAAGCGCAGAGTGATTGGCGAAGAGATCCACAAGCTAATGGCAGCGGGGTTCATCAAAGAGGTATTCCATCCCGAATGGCTTGCCAACCCTGTGCTTGTGAGGAAGAAAGGGGGGAAATGGCGGATGTGTGTAGACTACACTGGTCTCAACAAAGCATGTCCGAAGGTTCCCTACCCTCTGCCTCGCATCGACCAAATCGTGGATTCCACCGCTGGGTGCGAAACCCTGTCCTTCCTCGATGCCTACTCAGGGTATCACCAGATCCGGATGAAAGAGTCCGACCAGCTCGCGACTTCTTTCATCACGCCGTTCGGCATGTACTGCTATGTCACCATGCCGTTCGGTTTGAGGAATGCGGGCGCGACGTACCAGCGGTGCATGAACCATGTGTTCGGCGAACACATCGGTCGCACAGTCGAGGCCTACGTCGATGACATCGTAGTCAAGACACGGAAGGCTTCCGACCTCCTCTCCGACCTTGAAGTGACATTCCGGTGTCTCAAGGCGAAAGGAGTCAAGCTTAATCCTGAGAAGTGTGTCTTCGGGGTGCCCCGAGGCATGCTCCTAGGGTTCATCGTCTCCGAGCGAGGCATCGAAGCCAACCCGGAGAAGATTGCGGCCATCACCAGCATGGGACCCATCAAGGACTTAAAAGGGGTACAGAGGGTCATGGGATGCCTCGCGGCCCTGAGCCGCTTCATCTCACGCCTCGGCGAAAGAGGTCTGCCTCTGTACCGCCTCTTAAGGAAGGCCGAGTGTTTTGCTTGGACCCCTGAGGCCGAGGAAGCCCTCGGCAACCTGAAGGCGCTCCTTACAAAGGCGCCTGTCTTGGTGCCCCCGGCGGACGGAGAAGCCCTCTTGGTCTACGTCGCCGCGACCACTCAGGTGGTTAGCGCCGCGATTGTGGTCGAAAGGCAAGAGGAAGGGCATACATTGCCCGTTCAGAGGCCGGTCTACTTCATCAGCGAAGTGCTGTCCGAGACTAAGATCCGCTACCCACAAGTTCAAAAGCTGCTGTATGCTATGATCCTGACAAGGCGGAAGCTGCGACACTACTTCGAGTCTCATCCGGTAACTGTGGTGTCATCCTTCCCCCTGGGGGAGATCATCCAGTGCCGAGAGGCCTCGGGCAGGATCGCGAAGTGGGCGGTAGAAATCATGGGCGAAACGATCTCGTTCGCCCCTCGGAAGGCCATCAAGTCCCAGGTGTTGGCGGATTTCGTGGCCGAATGGGTCGACACCCAGCTGCCAACGACTCCGATCCAACCGGAGCTCTGGACCATGTTTTTCGACGGGTCGCTGATGAAGACGGGGGCCGGCGCGGGCCTGCTCTTCATCTCGCCCCTCGGAAAGCACTTGCGCTACGTGCTGCGCCTCCACTTCCTGGCGTCCAACAATGTGGCCGAGTACGAAGCTCTGGTCAACGGATTGCGGATCGCCATCGAGCTAGGGGTCAGACGCCTCGATGCCCGCGGTGATTCGCAGCTCGTCATCGACCAAGTCATGAAGAACTCCCACTGCCGCGACCCGAAGATGGAGGCCTACTGCGACGAGGTTCGGCGCCTGGAAGACAAGTTCTTCGGGCTCGAGCTCAACCACATCGCTCGGCGCTACAACGAAACCACAGACGAGCTGGCTAAGATAGCCTCGGGGCGAACGACAGTCCCCCCGGACGTCTTCTCCCGGGATCTGCATCAACCCTCCGTCAAGCTCGACGACGCGCCCGAGCCCGAGGTACCCTCGGCTCAGCCCGAGGTACCCTCGGCTCAGCCCGAGGCACCCTCGGCCCCCGAGGGCGGGGCACTGAACGTCGAGGAAGGGCAGAGCGGGGCCACGCCAGATCAAGATTGACAAGCCCCGTACCTGCAATATCTCCGTCGAGGAGAGCTACCCCTCGACCAAGTTGAGGCTCGGCGGGTAGCGCGACGCGCCAAGTCATTCGTCTTGCTGGGCGACGAAGAGGAGCTCTACCATCGCAGCCCCTCGGGCATCCTCCAGCGATGCATCTCCATCGCCGAAGGTCGGGAACTGCTGCAAGAAGTACACTCGGGGGCTTGCGGCCACCACGCAGCGCCCCGAGCCCTTGTCGGAAATGCTTTCCGGCAAGGCTTCTACTGGCCAACGGCGGTGGCTGACGCCACTAGAATTGTCCGCACCTGCGAAGGGTGCCAATTCTATGCGAAGCGGACGCACCTGCCCGCTCAGGCTCTGCAGACAATACCCATCACCTGGCCCTTCGCTGTATGGGGTCTGGACCTCGTCGGTCCCTTGCAGAAGGCGCCCGGGGGCTACACGCACCTGCTGGTCGCCATCGACAAATTCTCCAAGTGGATCGAGGTCCGACCTCTGAACAGCATCAGGTCCGAGCAGGCGGTGGCATTCTTCACCAACATCATCCATCGCTTCGGGGTCCCGAACTCCATCATCACCGACAACGGCACCCAGTTCACCGGCAAAAAATTCTTGGATTTTTGCGAGGATCACCATATCCGGGTGGACTGGGCCGCCGTGGCTCATCCCATGTCGAATGGGCAAGTAGAGCGTGCCAACGGCATGATTCTACAAGGGCTCAAGCCTCGGATCTACAACGACCTCAACAAGTTCGGCAAGCGATGGATGAAGGAACTCCCCTCGGTGGTCTGGAGCCTATGGACGACGCCGAGTCGTGCCACGGGCTTCACGCCGTTTTTCCTGGTCTACGGGGCTGAAGCTATCTTGCCCACTGACCTGGAATACGGCTCCCCGAGGGCGAGGGCCTACACCGAACAAAGCAACCAAGCTAGCCGAGAGGAATCGCTGGACCAGCTGGAGGAAGCTCGGGACAGGGCCTTACTACACTCGGCGCGGTACCAACAGTCCCTGCGACGCTACCACGCCCGAGGGGTCCGGTCCCGAGAACTCCAGGTGGGCGACCTGGTGCTTCGGCTGCGGCAAGACGCCCGAGGGAGGCACAAGCTCACGCCCCCCTGGGAAGGGCCATTCGTCATCGCCAAAGTTCTGAAGCCCGGAACATACAAGCTGGCCAACAATCAAGGCGAGATCTACGGCAACGCTTGGAACATCAAACAGCTACGTCGCTTCTACCCTTAAGATGTTTTCAAGTTGTTCATATACCTCGCACCTACGCAAAGTTTAGTCGTCAAGGAAGGGTCGGCCTAGCCTCGGCAAAGCCCGACCCTACCTCGGGGGCTAAAAGGGGGGAGACCCCCTCTGCGTCGAATTTTTCCTCGAAAAAGGATCTCTTTTTAGCAGGATTTCTTTCGTGCTTCTTGACTACTTCGGAAAGCGGATCCTGGAAACGACGAGGTACACGTAAGCAGCCAAGGCTGACCGAGCCGAGGGACTCCTACGCCTCCGGGATACGGATACCTCACTCATCACCTTCTGCGATAAGTAACTTGCGCTCGGATAAAGCGACTCCGTGGACCGAACAAGTCATCACGTTCGGAAGCTCTCCTGCCGAAGCAGTCCTTCAAGCTCTCTCGGCTAAGTCGGGGACAGGGCCTCGTGGACGGGTGAAAGTACGCGTAAGCGGCAAGGCCGACCGAGCCGAGGGATTCCCACGCCTCTAGGATACGGATACCTCACTCGTCCCTTCCGCGAAAAGCAACTCTCGCTCACACAAACATCCCTGTTACCGACAGAGTCCAGATGCTCGAAACAAGAGGAAAAAAGACGGCGGCTTCGCAAGCGCAGCGAGGGTGTGTTCTTCTGGCCTCGGCGGCCGCAGAAAGCACACGCTACAAGATGATCTGATCTTGCAGGCTCGGGTCTTCACGCTGAAGGGAGCCGTAGCACCCTCGGCATCGACGACGTCTTCAGCAAAGCCCGACCTAGCCTCGGGCGGCGCCGCGGTCCAGGGACTCCTCCGGGAATCCGGCCCGAGCAGGCGGCTCAACCAGTTACCCCTGGGGCCTCGGTCAACCGGCTTCCAAGGGCGCCAGCCCGACCCGAGGCCTCGACTGACCGACTTTGGCGTCGGCTCCGCTGACGGACAACACGGCTAGGCTCCGGCCAACCAGGTTCCCATTCTCGAGCCAACTCCGCCTCTGTTCATACTGATATCGCTACCCCTGGCCTCGGTCCACCGAAGGGCGGCCGAGGGGTCTCTTTAACTAAGCTAGAAGAGCCCCAGACAACAAGGCCGAACGGGCCGAGGGATTCCTACGCCTCCGGGATACGGATACCTCACCCGTCACCTTGACACGGGGCGACTCATGCTTGGTAAAGCGGTTCAGATAATCAACAGGCGAGACTTAGTGCTCAAAAATGAGGAAAAAACACGGCTCCGTGCCGAAATTACATACATGTTCAGGCCCCGACAGCCGCAATGAACAAAAAACACTGGCATTCGAGATGCCACTACGAACGGAACTCCGGTTCCCCCTCCGCAGGCACGAACGACCCCACTCCGAGGGGGAAGGTCTGCAGAGCAACGGAAGGCCGACGAATGGTGCGCCGTCACCTGCTCCAGCAGCGGCGACGACGACGCCTTCTGCTCCGAGGGACCAAGTAGCGGCAACGCCGACCTCGGGCTAGATGCCGCTGCCAGGAGGCCCCCGCCCATGCCGAAACTCGTAAGGCAAGGACGGGCAGAAGGCCGTAGAGTTGGAGGTCAGCCCGTGGCCGGCCCCGGCTATCTCGCCGGCAGCAGAACCTCTTCAAGCTGCCGTGGCGGATGCCGGCACCGCGAGCGGCTCCGAAGCCACTCGCGCCTGAAAGCCAGGCACGCTGCAGCTGCCAGCGCCGCGGACGACGACCGCCTTTCCCTCCGATCACTGAGTGAAGGGGCGGGCCGCCGCCCACGCGGGGCCGACCTCAACTCTGCGCACTCCCCTCCCCAGCCCTGGTGATGAAAATCCTTGAGGCTGAGGGAGGGGAAGAGGCCGCAGCCCGGCTCGCTTTCCCCCACCATCAAGCCAGAGGTCGCCATCTCAGGTGACCGCCGGCGGAGGGGAGCAGCCGGGCAGCATGATGAAAATCCTTGAAGCCGAACGATGGCTGAGAGGTACCAACTCCCATGGAGTTGCGTTCCTCCAACGAGGAGGCGGAAAGGCGGCGGATACCCCCCATCCGGGGGCTTGGAAGATGGGAAGACACGACGCTTAAGGGAGGAAGAAGGCATGGTTGCCTTCCGAAAGGAGTCTCCCTCCTTTTAAAGGCAACTCTCCCTACGTGCGCCCCCAGGCGCCGCGGGCTGAGTCTTCTTCAACACGCTCCAAGGCCCTCCCCTGCGACTCGGGGGCTGGGTCCCGCATGTCATGCAAGCCGGCTCAGGGCAGAAGAAGCCAAACCGCCGCGCGTGGTGCGCACGACCGTCCAGCGGTTACAAGCGACCCCCCATTTTCGCCCAGACCAACGGGCAGAAGGGGCGGGCAGCCATGCAGGCGGCATGCAACCGCGCCAGATGGACGCGCTTCTCCGACTTCTGACACGCCAGCTTGGGAACCCAGGCCCACGCGTCGAGCAACCGGCGCGCCAGTTGCTGCATGCAAGCAACCGCACCGCCACTTGTGCCACCATCGCGCCTCTTCGGTTGCGAAGCCTATGCCACGACTCGAGGCGACCCAACAGCGCCAGACTGGCGCGTCGGTCAAAGCGACCGAAAGTGGGCCGGCAGTAATAGCGGTGGCAGGCGGGCGGGCGCAGCGGTCACGTCGTCAGCCAGGCTCACGTCCCATCCTGGGACAGCAAGAGAGCCTCCTCTCAAGGCATGGAGACGGTGCACCCGTGACCCGTTCCTCGAACGGATCGCACGCGCGCAACGGCCGCCCCGCCAACCACTCGCCCCGTCGCATTAACTCCGCGACGGGACACGCGACGCCTCTGGCAGGAGGAGCGCGCGACGCTTCACCTTCGCCGTAATAACCGCGTCAGAAAAGGTACGCCACGTCGTCCGATTTCGTATCCTTTTCCGTTTTCCTCTTTCTCTATCTCTTGCAACAGGGACCGGGAAAGGGGGATACCCCGAAAGGGATCCTTCTCCGCGAAGGAACCGGGCTCCGAGCCCCCCATTACTGATCAGGGGTTCGAAGGCTGGCCCTCCGAAGGGTTCAACAGTCGCCTCAGATCGCGTGGGTCCGACACCCACTACTGGTCAGGGGTTCGAAGGCTAGCCCCCCGAAGGGCTCCATGGCCGCCTCAGGCTACTCGGGCTCCGCGCCCATTACTGATCAGGGGTTCGAAGGCTGGCCCCCGAAGGGTTCACAGTCGCCTCAGACACCGAGCGAGGGATGACCAGGGGTACGTTCGATACATAACCGAGGCTCGGGCTGCGCTCCCGAGGTACCCTAGGACATTTCCGAGACCAGCGGGAACGATCTTGTAACGGAATCCCATCGGAGGGAGGCATCGAGCCCTCGGACCCCGTCGCCAGGGGACCAGGTCCGGCAAATCACCCGCAGGTACTTTTGGGCGTGCCTCTGGGCCCCTGGCCGACCCCCAATGAACGGGGCACGGACGTCCACTCGGATTACCCGCTTGCAGCTCACCGGAGACACCATGTTCGGTGCCCATCGAGGGTAACATGGCACACTCCCCCCCTCCTCCTTGCGGAAAGGCGACGTAGGGGCGTATGTAAAAAGTCGAGTCTGTCCCTGATCGTCCTCTCGCCCTGTGCAGAGGCTCGGGGGCTGCTCTCGCAAAAACCGGCTCCGGCCAAATCGTTGACAGCGTCAACATACCAGCCCGAGAGCTTGGGCCTCGACCGTGCACCCGGGCTACGGCCAGTTCGCATGAGGGGACGACCAGACCAGCCGAAGCGTTAAGCGAAGTATTAAGACCTCGAAGGAGTGTAACCACTCCTCCGAGGCCTCGGGGGCTACACCCGGCGGGTGCGCTCGCGCGCACCCACCGGAACGAAATGCAACCGAGAAAGGCTGGTCCCCTTGCAAAAAGTGCGACAAAAGCCTCCAAGCGAGTGCTAACACTCCCTTCGAGGCTCGGGGGCTACTGTCGGGGACCATAATTAGGGGTACCCTCAAGACGCCTAATTCTCAGCTGGTAACCCCCATCAGCATAAAGCTGCAAAGGCCTGATGGGTACGATTAAGTCAGGGATCAGTCCACACGAGTGACTCGATCACGCTTCACCTGAGCCTAGCCTCGGCCAAGGGCAGCCGACCTCGAGAGACTTCCGTCTCGCCCGAGGCCCCCTTTTATGGCGGACACATCACCGGCTCGCCCGAGGCCTTGGCTTCGCTCAGAAGCAACCTTGACTAAATCGCCACACCGACTGACCAAATTGCAGGGGCATTTAACGCAAAGGTGGCCTGACACCTCTATCCTGACACGCGCCCCCGGCAGAGCCGAAGTGACCGCCGTCACTCCACCGCTCCACTGGCCAGTCTGACAGAAGGACAGCGCCGCCTGCGCCACTCCGACTGCAGTGCCACTCGACAGAGTGAGTCTGACAGGCAGTCAGGCCTTGCCAAAGGCGCCACGGCGAACTCCGCCCCGCCCGACCCCAGGGCTCGGACTCGGGCTAAGACCCGGAAGACGGCGAACTCCGCTCCGCCCGACCCCAGGGCTCGGACTCGGGCTAAGACCCGGAAGACGGCGAACTTCGCTCCGCCCGACCCCAGGGCTCGGACTCGGGCTAAGACCCAGAAGACGGCGAACTCCGCTCCGCCCGACCCCAGGGCTCGGACTCGGGCTAAGACCCGGAAGACGGCGAACTCCGCTCCGCCCGACCCTAGGGCTCGGACTCGGGCTAAGACCCAGAAGACGGCGAACTCCGCTCCGCCCGACCCCAGGGCTCGGACTCGGGCTAAGACCCGGAAGACGGCGAACTCCGCTCCGCCCGACCCCAGGGCTCGGACTCGGGCTAAGACCCGGAAGACGGCGAACTCCGCTCCGCCCGACCCCAGGGCTCGGACTCGGGCTAACACCCGGAAGACGACGAAACTCCGCTTCGCCCGACCCCAGGGCTCGGACTCCGCCCTGGCCTCGGCCGAACGACTTCCGCCTCGCCCGACCCTTTGGCTCGGGCTCGGCCACGGCAACGGAAGGCAGACTCAACCTCGGCTTCGGAGGAACCCCCACGTCGCCCTGCCTAGGGCACAGACCGCCACGTCAACAGGAAGCGCCATCATCATCCTATCCCGAATCGACTCGGGTCACGGAGAACAAGACCGGCGTCTCATCCGGCCAGCCCCGCCGAAGGGGCAATGATGGCGCTCCACAAGCTCTATGACGACGGCGGCCCCCAGCTCTCTTACGGAAGTAGGACGACGTCAGCAGGGACTCGACCGCTCCAACAGCTGTCCCTCCGCCAGGCTCCGCCGCACCTCCGACAGCCACGACATCACGCCAGCAGGGTGCCCAGATCTCTCCGGCTGCCACATTGGCATGTACCTAGGGCGCTAGCTCTCCCTCCGCTAGACACATAGCACTCTGCTACACCCCCCATTGTACACCTGGATCCTCTCCTTACGACTATAAAAGGGAGGACCAGGGCCTTCTCAGAGGAGGTTGGCCGCGCGGGACCGAGGACGGGACAGGCGCTCTCTTGGGGCCGCTCGCTTCCCTCACCCGCGTGGACGCTTGTAACCCCCCTACTGCAAGCGCACCTGACCTGGGCGCGGGACGAACACGAAGGCCGCGGGACTTCCACCTCTCTCACACTCGACTCCGGCCACCTCGCCTCTCCCCCCTTCGCGCTCGCCCACGCGCTCGACCCATCTGGGCTGGGGCACGCAGCACACTCACTCGTCGGCTTAGGGACCCCCCTGTCTCGAAACGCCGACAAAAACCTCCTGCTCCATCCACACTGTCCGACGACGATTTCATGGATGCTCCATCGTTGAAGCGCCAATTCAGATCTGCCTCACCTTCTCCTTCAGAACAAATCAGTGCAAAGAAGTTAAAAGTACCTTCTCCTCAAGTTGTTTGTGTGAAAAGAAGTCCAAAGTCTAATATCATTACAAAAAAAACTCTCCTAAACAGAAGACTCCTAGAAAATCACAGGTAACATGTATATATTTATGTTTATTCATGTGTTAATTTTGGTGCCCAATCAAGTTTGTATTTTCCCCCACTTTAAATTTATGTATATTATTATCAACAAATATGGTGTTTACTTTTTTTATTGTTGTAGACTAGTTATTTACAAGCATGTAATAATTATCCCTTGTGTGTAAATATTGTATCATTAGTTCTAACTATATATATACTTTGTGTATTAATGCATATTCATTTATGCTTCCAGAAATTGAATATCCGCTGCATTCCCTATGATGTTATTGTATCATCTTGGATAATGAGCGATCGGCAGCGCGATGCTGTCGCTAGGTTGGGATTTTCTAGCATATTTGATTTGCGAACTGATGCCTTAGAGAGCAGATCACTCATCAGGTGGTTGATGGATAAATTGGATCCACATGACATGACCATACGCCCAGGGGCTGGCAAGGAACTGAAGATAACAAAAGATACGGTTCATCTGATTTTGCGTTTGCCATGTGCTGGAGGAGGCAGGGAGTTTACTGATTGGTATGGTGAAGTGGATGCTGCTGCAAAACTGAGATGTGATCTCAATGTTGGTAAAGAAGAATTTGATGTTGTCAAGCTTCAAGACAAGATAGTGCTTGGCAACGATGATGAGCTATCAATTAGATGTTTTTTTTCTGATTCTATTCAATCGGCTTCTTTTTCCTTCTGCTTCTTGGGGCATTACAAACAATGAGGTACTCATGACTTCAAACATGGCCCGAATGTCTGATATTGACTGGTGTCAACTAGTTTACACGGATTTGTGTGATGCTGCCGCACGTTGGCATAAAAGGAACAAAACAAACATCACAGCAACAATATATGGATGCTCACTCATTGTTCTAGTAAGTATATTTTTTTGTTTAATGTGCATATATATGATATGCAAATATTTGTTATGTACTAATTTTATATATTTGTGCATTCCTTTTTTCAGATTTACTATCTTGATCACCTACATCACCCTGCATCTCCTGTTAACAAATATGGTACTCCACGCATTAAGTTTTTTGATAATGAGACCATAAGAGAGTTGGCTCGGGGTGACAGACCCCCCCCCCCCGTAAAACTGGTGAACCATTCGGATATGCAGAGGTTAGACATAAACAATTTTTGTCCTGTTATGCAGATGTTAAAATATTATTACTGCTAACTGTTCTATATGGCTTTATACAGTTTCGTAGCCGTTCAGAAACGTGTTACGTCATTGCTCCAGAACGGCATGTTTCTGCCGTTTTCAACATATATGTGCCACGTATCAAGAATTTGATTGGCAACAAGTTGCAATGTTTGCCCTCCCAGCAGCGGCCAATGTTTCAATCATTGTTTGATGCTCATGACAAAGAGGTGGATAAATACTGTGATTCCCTTCAGCTGAGCCATCAGATGATTGTTTCGAAGCAGATTGAACTCTCTGAAACATTTGGTAAAATGATCGATGAAGTACTGAGAGCTGCAACGCAACGCGATTCACAGCCAGAAGGTTTTAGTATTTATGTTTATTTTTTTAAACTAATCAAGTTCACGAATTATTTCCTGGAAAATAATATATACTTATACGATCTCAAATAATTTATTATATGCAGTTTTGTATATACAACTTATATATTAATTTATACTCATACAAGCAGCAACATATTTTTTCAGTGTATTTCATTTTTTGAAAACTGTATTTTATTTATGCATCCTGATAGTATACTGATGTAGTTTGCAAATGTGTATGTTTAACCATTTTTTATAACGATACATTTATATTTCAGTTATATTTCAGTAACAACTACTATATTATTATATGTTCCAAATGTAGATAACCCCCCACTACCTCAATGCCTCCAACAAATGCTCCAGTATCCTCACCAACTGTTCCAACACCTGATAAACAGCAACATGATCAGGAAAGCCATGTTCCTACTGATCATATCAAAGTATCAGATGATGTAAGTTTTCTCATACAAACTATATATACAATGCATATATTATATTTTGCATACAAGTTACTGTTTACTCAAATCTCAGTTGTTTCCATTACAGATTGTCAGTGGGAACGTCTGCAAAAAAGATGAAGTTATGGATGCCCCTATTTTTGACAAGACTCCAAAATCTAATGTTTGACTTCCTTATATCACAATTTATTATTATTTCATTTACAATGTATGCAAGCAACATTAATATATATACATGCTTTATTTTTTTTAAATCCCCAGTCTCCCACAACAGACAAGCCTGCTGCTCCTAAGTTAACACCAGATATAAATAGTGTAAGTATTTACACCTTCATCATATTATGCTAATATTAATTATAAATGTTTCATTACGTTTATATTAATAAATTTATTGGTTACAGGAAGGACAAAAATCTGTTACACATGATACTCCTGTATCTGGTGCACCTCAGTTCGATAAAACTCCACTGACAGATGTAAGACATGTTGTCATTTTCAAAATTTTCCTATTTATACACTAAGACATACATATTTATGCAACTGTTTACTAACATATATTCATATATTAGGCAACTACTGACCTGGTTGCAAAGGATAGTTCCTGTAAAGCTGCAGTCGCTGAACATCCCCACGTGTCACGTGAAGACTGTGCTCGCAATCTGCTTAAGTTCATTCTGTCAGGAAAACTAGATCCGAGCATGTATGTATTAGTTATTCAAATTCCAATTAATTATAATTAGATGAATTGTAATCAAAGTTTTTTTCCCAGGTCTATCATTAATTTTGGAGGATTTGGAGGGTCTGTCCTTGATGTTGTCCAGTCGTTTGGTCCCAACAAATGTCTTGAGAATACTTTCATGCAGGGATTTATCGACTGTATTCGTGAGGATGATGTATTATACAATCCAGATTCTGTAATCAACACTCTAATACTGAATGTCAATGTTGGGGTAATTTTTTCTCCACAACTTTGTATCTTATTGCAACACTTACTGTATAAATATATAATACTAATCAATTTATTTTTTGTCCAGACCGTTTTGAATATCGAGGAGTTTGAACAGCATAGTTCAAATCCACAGCCCTTCTCAACATCACTTCTTAAAGAACAACTTGAACCGACCCTTCCTTCAGATGAAGTTCTGAACCAGATTAAATTGGTGAGCTTTAATCAGTTTCATTTGTAACAATGTTATAATGTTCTTTTGGTCATTAGTTTTATGTTGTATTAGTTTTAATTTTTCATATGCATAGTATAAATCATTCATAAATTTACATATATATTTAACAGATCCTGGTTCCTATGCTACGCCGAAGCCACTGGACCCTTTATGCAATCAACTTTGAACGTCGTCGAATAGACATCTTAGATTCAAATCCTTATGGTACATTGCTTGGAGGCACTACATGGAAACAAATCCATAATGATCAAATGATGATAAATGGAACGAAGATACCTTGGTCCAGATTAATAATGAGAAGACTTAGCATTGCCTTACATAAAGCTTGACCTGAGTCAACTGTACCAAAGTTTGGCAACTACAAGATTGGGCTCCTTCCCAATTGTCCAACCATGACACCAGGGTCAAATGATTGTGGTTTTTTTGTCGCAAACTTCCTCCGCTACTACGATTTTGATGATGGCGACTTATCAGAATTTTATACTCCGGTATGTCACTAAATTAGTCTTCTAATCTTGCATATATTACTCCTTCAGATTTAATCCTACCATTAATTTGATATTATGGCTATTTCAGGATGAACCATTGGACCAACGTGCCTTTGTTCTGCATTACCTTACCTTTCATCGCAACAACAGGGTTGCCCCCCTCCCTGCAGAACTGCTGCCTTTCAAGTATGCTCCAAGGAGACGCCGCTGTTTGAAAGCCAAGACTTAGATAGCATAGCTGAACATGATTCCCTGTGGGATCCACAAAACCGTTTATGTTACTTGCTAAGTCACTTATGTCAGGCCTCTGATCATGTGTTTGATACTCCGTGTGCCACTTATGTTCAATGTGTCTAATGTCTATGCTACTTCGCATCAGTTTTTATTTGAAGTGTGTCAAACATAAGTGTTACCAGAATGTCTATTTATGTTATCTGTTAAGAAATTTTATGCTGTTTCTTCTCCAGTTTGTGAGATGGTTAATCGTTTTGCTTCCAATGTTTGGCTTATTTGTATTATCATATTGATTCAATATTCAAGTTTTATGCATAATATATACTTCCTTATTTTATATACACTAGGTTCATCTTTTATACATTTTCCACGCTAATTATGCTAATTGTAACAAGTGTTTATGCTATATCCTGTTTGGTGTATTTGAAGTGCGAAACCGACGTATGTACTCCCATTTGATTAGTATTGTTAAGTGTATACAGTTTTATATACCATTAATGTCCAGACCTTCCGATTGCTAAACGTTCAATGCCAATTTGTTGTACATATTCAGTTATATAATTTGTGTAATTGTCTATATTTACGCAACATTTTATAGTTTTATATCAACGCATTATATAACCCTGTCATGCAAACTATTGAATTTCCAACAAAATAAAGCATAAGTCATTGTGCTATTACAAGTTTCTACTAAATCGACCACTCTTTAGTCACACTTCAAATTATTCGCCCAAATCCATATGCTCATCGGCTTCTTCATTTTCAACTTCTTCATCAATACGATGTTTTTTTTGCAGTCGATGTTTCATTCCACTGTGGAGCAGTTGTTTTATTGTTTAGTCTTGATCCGGCTGGCCGTCCTCTCTTTCGATTAGACAGTTTTGCTAGCCTTGCCCTGTTCTCTTCCACAGACAGACATGTTCTGCTGTTATGCCCATCTGCTATTCCACACAAATGGCATCTCCTATTCTTCTTTTTCTCTCCTTTCGCACCTAGTCTCATAATCCTATCTTCTGAATTTTTGATTGTCCGTCCTTTTGGTCTTGCACGATCCGGCATACTCAGATTTATAACATCCACATTAAAATTCAACCTCTGCATAATAATAGAAGTTACTATTTAGTATACACATATTTACATATATTTATACCAATCAGTAAAATCATTTATCAATGCTCACCTTTTTAGCTTCTGAGGATGCAACAATATGTTCCATTTGTTCATGTTCTACGTGACACGGAGAACTTGTATCACCAACCTCATGTGAAATTCTCATGTTGTCCTCCTTTAGAGCCCAACCCAAATACATCAACATTTACATGCAGCATAAATATATATGTTCATTTTAGACAAATGAACAATATTATTTTAATATGTACCTGGTTACCAGTTGTTATTATTGTTAACGCATGTTCACATCCAGTCCTGGTGTTATGCTCATCCTACAAAATATTATTTGCTTATTACATTGATTTTATATATTCATTATGTACAATACTTCATGCAAGCTTATATATCTATCGTTTACATACCTTATTATGACATGTAATTGTATTGTCATCTTCCATCCCATCGCCAGCATTATTTTTATTCAACTCTTCTTCCTGGTACAAAATAACATGTTACTATGCATAATTTATGTTACAAATAGTATAACACTAAAAACATCTGGAATATTATTACCTTGTCTTCCTCATCATCACTAACATCTGTTGACTCATTACATCCAATATCTGGCTCTAATCGGCTTAGAACGACATCGAGCTCATCCAACACATCCATCGCCTTATCGTACCCTGCTTTTGACATACACGCCTGGTGAACTACTTTCATTGTTTTCGTTAACAACATTTTCTGTCTGTATGATTTAGTAACTCCATCCTTCCCCCTGAAGCTCTTATCAATTCTTTCAAACGGAACATCTTTTCTTGATGAGACAGTGTACCTTTGCAATATATACTTTGAAGGTATCTTTTCAACTTGAAGATGCATGAAGGCTCTTAAAAGATGAACACACAATAGACCTGAAAACATGAAAACGAACCATTATTTCAAAGATATACATTAATTTGTACTACAATCATCAAATTCTTTAGTATGCAAATTTTTTATGCTAACCAACATAATACGTACAAACCTGTATGTTCCCACTGTTTGCACTCGCATGTATACTCCCCAGCTTCTACGTCTGCTGTTATCTTGAATTGATGTTGTCCCCACACAATTTTATTAGACCGTTTTGTATGCTGTACGATCCATTCTTTATCACATCCGTCTGGGTCCTTTAATATTTTGTATGCAGTGGCGTATTTCATTGATTCCTCAAATCTATTCATAACAGCTCTGGTGTATGCTCTAGATACTCTCACTTCGAACCTATATAATGTATCTGTTGTCCTTGGTGCCTATAACACATTATTATCATAATTAAACAAATTATTTACATAAATGTATGCAAAACGTTATTGCTAACAAGCACGACATACCTTGCTCACCAATGCCTCCTTTGATTCTTTCATTTTCCTGTTGTGCAACATTTTCATCATTTGTTTAGCGAACTCATGCAGTGGGGTGTTCGCATCTACATGTGATTGCTTCACTAATCTGTTCATGCTCTCACTTCGTTGTGTAGATACCATTACCCCACAGAAGTCATTTTTAAAAAATGCAGATATCCATTCTTTTCTTATTTCATATAATTTGCGTAGAGTCATATCTTCATGAAGATTGAACTCCTCTATCATCATTTCCCAGGCACATTCAAACTCATGAGGAGTTAATGGATGATGTATAATAGACTGGAATGTTGTTTTAAAATCCTTAACAGCAAACCTTGCATATATCTCATTTAGGAATGGCATAAATCTGTTCTGTACATGCCATAAGCACAGTCTGTGAACTGTTTTTGGAAATACAATTCTTAGAGCAATTGGCATTGCAGGATCTTGATCTGCAATTGCTCACAGATTATTCAGTTATTTTCACCATAAATTAATTCACTGTTTTGCATAACAAATTTATATATCACATACCTGTAAGCATAACTCTTGGACCCTCGCATCCCATACATGTTTTGAATGAATTGAAAGCCCATTCAAAAGTATGTACAGTTTCATCTCCCAACAAAACAAATCCAAACACTGTACACTGCAGATGGCTGTTAGCTCCAACAAACATGCCCAGTGGTTTATCATATATATTTGTCTTGTGTGTTGTATCAAATGTCACAGCATCACCATAATCTGCGTATTCCCCCTGCATACTTGCGTGTGACAAAAAAATACTCACTATTTTCCCATCATTGTCTAGCTGGAAATCACAAAAAAATTTGTGGATTCTGTTTCTTGCATTCTCTAAAGAAAGCCAAAAGTTTGGCTACATCATTTGTGCAGTTTTCTCTTCTCCTGGCTGCCCTCCTACATTTGTTTGCACAAAAAATTATTACACACACATTTACTATAGTAATATTCATGGCTCTTGATATATACACATGTAACAAAAAGTATTGCTTACATGTTTTTCAGATCTTGAGCAGTTACCGGTACGTTCTCCGGCCCATCATGCATTTCTGATATAAAATCAACTATGCAATGCTGCGACACTCGGCTATCATGCATTGCATCCACAAAATTTATGAACTTAGCATCCCTAATTTTGTTGCAACGTAAATGTTGTTTCTCTGCTTCGTCAGTTATGAACTCATGATTATGCTCCAAGTTTACCAGTTCAATTTTTGCAGCTACAACCATTTTGTTTTCATCATCATATATTTTTTTTAATTTTATTCCAGCTTTACATTGCGTACGCCCCGATGATCTATTCCTCATCCTAGGTGTATCATTTGATTTTGGTGCACTTTTACCTTCACGTGAACAATTTATCCACTTACTGAATGTCTTCTCTCTGTATTTCTTCAGTGGAAATCCAACTTCATATGCATACCTTTTATAGCATTTATATGCATCATCAACATCCTTGAAAGTCATCCCTACCGTTGGCACTATAGTTGGATCAATGTTTTTTGCCTGCTATTTCATTGTCATTGTTGTTTGTACCATGGAATATGTTCACAACAATATAATCAATCAATAATCAAATACAGCGATTGGACTTACATGTGAATGCAGTATTTGTGGCGTATCCATCTCTCTGGAGCTAATATTGGACATAGGAGGTCGAACCCTTTGTTCTCCTTCTTCCCCTATGCTCATCTCGGCGATCTCAGGACCCATTAGAGCAGGAGGTGGTGTCACCAGTGAGTTACCACCAACTCCTCCCTCTATCTCTGGATCAAGACGAACGCCATCTCCTTCCATTGCCGGCGACTCTCCAGAGCCGGCCATCTCCAACTCCGATTAGTTATGCAAGCTTAGTGGTCTTTTTTCCGAATGAAAGTAAATCTCGGATACTATAAAAGTAACCGCATCCACGTTTATAGGGTCTCCCCATTATTTCCGAAACCGTCCCGATATTATGGCGACGTCTTTGTCAAACTAAAATTCATAATAAAAAATTTACGCACAATGACTCAACGTTTTACGCCAAACGGTATATACTGTTTATGCAACTATTATGTCGTTTCGGTTTTATGCCATATCTTTCAACATCTTATGCTTCATTTTTTTTACCTTCCACGCATTACTTCCCATGCAAGATCCATAATTTACGCGCCCACGTATCACAGTAATCACGTTTGCATGTGGAAACTATTCCCTTTAATTCCGCGCCATTCCCTTACCATTCAAACAACCGCGTCACGACGCCGTCTGTCCTGCATGCCGCCTCTCAGCCTCACGTTAAACACAGGCGCGCCTGTCCCAGCGACCAGACCTCGGGAACCGACCTGGGCTTCCTTTAATATCCGAAGCCCAGGGCTCCCGTTATACCTGCCCTATATATATATAGTTTATATATTAGGAGCCATGAGCTTCCAATAACTAGAGGAAGCCTAGGTCGGACGGTCTATAAAACAGGACCCGGAGTGCTAGGGTTCAGTTTTTTACGCTTCACCCTGATTCATTAGCAACGCCGCGTGCGACGATGGCGGTTGCCCTAAAGCGTGCGCGGCGGTGGCCGCAACTCCATGACCTCGACGCGTGGTGGCGGAGGTTCCTCGATCCGGAGTAGTGGCAACGGTTCCCAGGTCGGTGGCGGCGGCTCCCCGATCCAGACGACGAGCGACAGCGAGGCCCTTATGCAGGCAAGCGGCAGCGTCCCCGAGGTCCCGAGGAGGCGGCACTTCCAAGGCCGGCGAACAAGCGACGCCCGTCGACGTGCGAGTAGCGACGGCGACGCATGAGGCGCGATGTTCGAGCGAGCGGCGTCACGGAAGGCCCGAGATGCTCGCAGCGATGATCACGCGTGACATCCTCCGATCCGGCGCAGTTTTCTTTTCGATTATTGTGTTTTATGCCTACCACATGTATTATTTACGCCAAAAACTGTACAATTTTATGCTTAAACACGAAGTTCGTATATCAGTTTACTGCATGCACATTGGAAAGACAATTCCTTGATTTATGTTGTTCGTAATTTGCGCGCAAGCAATGGAAACTCCCACGATTTTTGCCATAATTTTTAGATCTGTATAAAAATAGAAACTGCATGCATGCGGCTGCCATGTTTTTGGATTTGTCATAAAAATAGGATAGTAATAACAACCTACTAGAGCTATCAACCTCTCACATTGACTCGGTATTTATGCTTATAATTGAGGGATTTATGCTCAAAACTTAAGGTTTTTACGCTCCACCCAGAGATGCGTCCACCAGTGAACAACATGCCAGATTTTTTACGAAGTGTAACGAATTGCATAAATACATACACCGTGTAGTATAATTTGTATCAGTATATATCATAAACTAGTTCTAATGCGTTTAGCTGCATGGCTGTTGGAGGGATCCTATATTTACGAAGAAAATAAAACATTAAAAGCGATTTTTTGTTTCTATGCGTGCAATTCATTTCTTTTCATTGCATATTCTTTCCATCATAAATTCGTGTGCATGCAGTTGGTAACGGATTTTTACGCAGTATACCGAATTGCATAATTATCTACACGGTGTGGCATATTTAGTATCAGTATATATCATAAAATGGCTATTACGAGTCTAGTTGCATGGCTGTTGCAGCGATCCTAAATTTATGAAGGAAATAAAACATTTAAAATAGAAATCGCTACACATATCTTTTCTAAATTTACGCGCATGCAAGGGAACGTGTTTGACTCATGCATGCATTTTGCCATAATTTTTGGATCTGTATAACCGCATGCATGCGGCTGCCATGTTTTTCGGATCTGCCATAAAAATAGGATCGTAATAACAACCTATTAGAGCTATCAACCTCTCACATTGGCTCGGTATTTACGCTTATAATTGAAGGATTTTATGCTCAAAACTTAAGGTTATTACGCTCCAACCCAAAGATGTGTCCACTAGTGAACAACATGCCAGATTTTTTATGCAGTGTAACGAATTGCATAAATAGTTATACCATGTAGTATAATTTATATCAATATATATCATAAACTAGATGTAATGTGTTTAGCTGCATGGCTGTTGGAGGGATTCTATATTTATGAAGGAAATAAAACATTAAATACGATTTTTTTGTTTCTATGCGTGCAATTCATTTCCTTTCATTGCACATTATTTTCATCATAAATTCGTGTGCATGCAGCTGATAACAGATTTTTATGCAGTATACCGAATTGCATAATTATCTATACAGGTTAGCATATTTAGTAGCAGTATATATCATAAAATGGTCCTTACGAGTCTAGTTGCATAGCTGTTACAGCGATCCTAAATTTATGGAGGAAATAAAACATTTAAAATAGAAACTGCCACACATATCTTTTCTAAATTTATACGCATGCAAGAGGACGTGTTTGACTCATTCATGCATTTTTTTTACGCGCACAGACGTGGGCGCGGGTGGTGCAACCGACAGTCTGGTCCCGTCGGTGCGCTTGATTGAACCAGGTTGTAAGGATGATCAACCTGGGCTTCTTTTAACTATTGGAAGCCCAAGGCTCCCGTTATAACTACGATATATATATATATATATATATATATATATATATATATATATATATATATATATATATATATATATATATATATATATATATATATATATATATATATATATCGCTTACTCATTTATAGAGGTCACTGCAGCCCAATAAACTTCAAATTTGGACGCTCACGCGCGCTTCGTTTCTTTGCGCCCATCTCCTCCTGACACTGCCCCCGCGCCTGCTCGTCCTCCACACTGAACCCCCCTAGCTTAGACGCGTAGCTGACGGTGGAGAATAGTTATAGTAGCATTCATGTGCGTGCCATGTAGCACGCGACTTCTGTGAACCTGATTAGATTCCTTGCTGCTTTCTCCTACGGCGCATGCATGCGCGTGTGCACAACAGATCGAACACGCATGCTGGTAGCAGTGAAGAGCGTTCGTGTGTAGAGATAAAATACTGTAAAAGCCGTAGCCGCAGAGCTGTGAATAAGCTTTCAGCGAGAATTTTTTAAAAAAAACAAACAAAATGGGTACGTACGGTTCTAACTACCTTTGCACTGCACGGCCGGTAACTTTTCATCCACACAAACAGGCGTGCTTCGATCTGTGTATCCAGCAAACCACTAGTCACATCAGCTTTTTGTCACCGGAAGAAGAAGAAGAAACCAGGAGATTTTTGCATCCCTTTTCACTTGCGGCTTGCGGCGTATCTGTGTCGACGACGTTCGAGTGTTGCTTCAAGTGCATGCAGCTTCATATCACGCTGCGCTAGTGCTATATAGTGCTTTGCAACGTCTCTGTTCATGCGGGTGGACAGTTCCTTTCGTTCAATTCGCGCCATGCCATGCTATCACGGTATCACCCGCTCGATTTCCGATTTGTCCCATCTTCCTCCTATCTAGACATGGCCAAATGGGCCGCTCGGCCCGGTGAAGCCCGGTCCGTTTTGGGGCTCGACCCGAAAACCGGGCCAAGCCATCTAAGGCCGCAAGCTCTTTTTTCTGTCCGAGCCCGGCCCGCGGCGGACCTAATCGGGCTAAAAAACGGGTTAAGCGGGCTGTTAAGAACGATTGAGTGCAAAAAACGGGCTTCTCAGGTTTAGAGGTAAACGGGTCTACCGGGCTAGCTCACTGTGCTTAGTTTCCTGTCCGAACCCGACCCACTTATCCGTACCGGGGCGGTCCAGGCCTGCACAGAACCGGGTCGTGCCGAGCTTAGATCGGACCCAAACAATGGATTTCGTGTCGAGTTCGCGGGCCTCGTTCTTAATAGCCATCTACACTCCCATCCTTTCCGCCGTGACCCCACGTGCGTGTCCTTCGGTTGAAAAAAAAACGACCCGGACTCATCTCTCCAGCATTTTCGATCGGCCGAGCCCCATTGGTTTTCTATACATAAGGCATGTCTAAGAAAACTGCATCATACAATAGAGTATTTAAATTCAGTCACATCACAAACATTATCAAAAGACATTATGTATGGAGAGTCATGTAGAGATAGATTTTTCGTAAAGATCTCATCTCTTATATATTTTTTATATTAAACCTCTAAAACTCCCTAAAAACGAAGTATTAAATGAGTTTGTACATACCCTTATAATCATTACCTCTTTTACCGTGTGTATATAAAATAGAAAGAGTGCCGATAAATGTATATAATAGTCTTTATATAGGTTTCTTTATTATACATTTATCGATCAACTATGAGTTGTTATACTCACTACCGTAATTCATCTCTTTGTCGAGTGTCTCAATTAGTCGACAAAGCTCTTTTTACACTCGACAAAACATTTGTCAAATGCTACACTTAGAAAAAAAATACTCGACAAATATTTTATCGGCAAAGAGCTATTTACCGAGTGTTTTCTTTTCAAACACTCGACAAAAGCCTTTAGCAACCAACACAAAGTTGCTCTATTAACTGTTGTTATTATTAATAATAAAAAGGAGGTGCTTCCTACCATGACTAGAACTCCCGCGGTTCTTCTTCTCGAGCGAGGGACACGTAGGGAGAAGCAGCAGTAGCCGAACATTGCATGTTGGTAGTGTGTACAGCGACGTGCAGCGAAAGTTACTGCATGTACGATGCAAGTAGCAACATCTGTTCTTCATCCCTTGTACTGCTGATTTCTTCGGGTTCCAGCAATCCGGCCCTTAAACACAACAACGGCTGGCCGTGATCGGAGAACGGTCCAGACACTGCCGGAATTTGGTTTTTTTGCCGAATGCTAAATTCTTTGCCAGTGTTTTTTTCGGCACTCGGCAAAGAGTGACACGTAAAAAACCTTCGGTAAAAGAAAACACTCGGCGAAGAAGCTCTCTACCGTGTGTTTTATTTTTTACACTCGGCAAAAAGTTTCTTTGCCAAGTGTTTTTTTTGACACTCGGCAAAGAACTCTTTACCGAGTGTCAGAAATATAACACTCGGCAAAGAGCTCTTTGTCGAGTGCTTTTTTCCAACACTAGGCAAAGACAATTTAAAAATCACATTTTAAAGCAGTAAATTAATTCAAATGAAAAAGTTTTCAACTACAAATTTGTATAACTCATCATGATGTACAATTTATATATTGAATATTTCTCATATGACAAAATAAAAATAAATTTGTTCACAAAACTTATATCTCTCTCGTAGTTTATGAAACTACGAGAAAGATGTATAGAATTTGTGCATATTGTTAGAACCATCATGTGAGATGAACAAATGATCAAACAACCAAAATAAACTTTGTAGATCTTGAGAAATTATAAAAGTTTGTAGTTGACAACTTTATCATTTGAAGTCATATTGTCAACGAAAACTACGTCTGAATTTAAAAAATTTAAAATTTGCATTTCGAAAACGACCTCGAAAGAAAAAACCATCAACATGAAAGCTGTAGGTATTGAAGAGTTATGAAACTTTATAGTTGACAATGTTTTGGTTTGAAATGATCTTATTATGCAAAACTATATTTAAATTTTGAAATTTGAATTTTTCAAACTATTTCGAATGAAAAAACTACCAAAATAAAAGTTGTAGGTTTTGAAATTTAATGAAACTTTGTAATTGACAACGTTTTCGTTTGAAATCATCTTATCATTGAAAAATTCGTGTGAAGTTTTCAAATTTAAAATTCAAATTTTGTAAATGATCTCGGATGTAGAAACTATTAAAATTAAACTTGTAAATCTCAAAAAGTTATGCAACTTTATAGTTGGTCACATTTTTCAAATGAACTCATTTAGTGCCTTAAATAATCAAATTACTCTCGATTTGTTATAGTACATGGAGAATGAAAATGTAATATAGACATAATTGGTGTAGTAGTGTAGTGGTATAGGAGGGTATGCGCGAGAGAGAGGTTGCGAGTTTGAATCTCACCATTCACAAAACATATAAATTTGATTCAAAATAATAGTAAAAAATGATAGGGCAATGGGTAAGGTAAAATAGGGTAGGTTGGAGAGTTGTTTCTATAATTTAAAAAATGTTTTGCTGTTTTTTTATTTTTTTCGATTTTAATTTGCCGAGTATTTATCTTTGTCGAGTCGAGTGCTTTTCGAAAAAAAGTACTCGGCAAATAACTCTTTGCCGATAAAATATTTGCCGAGTGTTACACTCGGTAAAGGCTTTGCCTAATGTAAAATAGCCTACACTCGACAAAGAACGTGATTCCGGTAGTGAGAACTCGCTCCTCGATGTAGCTAGTCCTGGTAGCTAGCTAGCGGAAAAGCTGTTCGATCACAGTAGTGCGCTGACAGGGGCGTCATGAAGAAATTAAAATAACTAGGGTTGGAGAGCTGCCAGCATGCATGGTATGTGGATGCGATGTATATTTGGCTTGCCTGTATCTCTTTTTTTGTAATTATAGGTCTGTTTGGGAGGGTTTCACCTCAAAGATTTTGAGTTTGTTCCAACTTCTTTCGTTCAAACAAGTCTAGCTCATCTCTAGCTTTTTTTAAAAAAAGTAAAATGTGCTTCACAAATACAGTTTTCATACTTCATCATGAAGTTACGTGAAAATTACTCACTATATCACTAGTTACACAAAACATAGTGTTTCGATTCTCTCGTGACAACAGACACTAATCATTAAGGATAGTAAAAAAAGTAAAACTCACACAAATCAATTATATTACAGTAGATAAAGTCCATGTTTATGATGAAGCTAAAAACCGAGACTCAAATTCTTGAATTAAAGCCCTCCCAAACCATGCCACAAGTACCAGCCTTATTCGCGCGCGAGACTTCTTTTCCTAGCTAGAGCTACATGGTTCTAGCTGCTTTTGTGGTTTTGTCCGAAGCCAAATCCCGATCGAATTTTTTGCATTTTAGACATTTTTGTGACAAAAATTTACACTTAGACCCTTGAAAGAATTATTTCCCATTTTGAACCCGATACTCGGCGCCATAGCCTATGACGCCGAGGTAACACAACTCTGTAGAGGAAGGCCAACACTGTTGTAGTAGGTGTGACCACATCCACAGCTCTCGCGGTCCTCGACGAATGACGACATGCCTCGCAAAGTTGCCTGTAGAGGAAGGCCAACACTGCAGAAGCCCAGTTGTGTCATGCAGGGCAGAAACATCCATGACACGTTGTTGCCTGTCGCGTCTGGAAAAAGAACTGAACCAAATAGGTGGAGAATCCAAGCACGACAATGGTAGCCAACCGTATGCTCGTCTGCTCCAGGTGGACACTCCCCAAAAGCCTGCCTAAGCCAGGTGAGTGGGACTCCGGTGGTGTGGCTACCTTATTAGTCATCAGGAAGCAGTCTCCCAAGGAAGGCCTCCACCAACTGCCTCCAACCACCTGGTGCTGCCTGACCAGTCACTGGACGACCCTGAATGCTGAGACCAAGAATCTTCTGACAATCTTCGAGTGTCACGGTCATCTCACCGTAGGGAAGGTGGAAAGTATGAGTCTCTGACCTCTACCTATTGGAAGACAAACGAATACAAAATCATAAGTATGCAAATAGATGCAATTACTATAAAAGTTAAAAAATATATAGAAGTATTTACCTATCGACCAGAGCTGTCAACGTCGCTGGGTTGAAAGTCGGCAGTCCACGGCGAACCTGGAACGATACGACGTCCAAGCCAGCCCTCTGTAGGAGAGGTCATCGTACCACATCTCCTCCAGAAACGGGTCGTGGGTCTGGACCCATAGAACAGGCAACATCTAACAATCAAAGTAATTTCATTAGTCAAATATACGTTGCATTTACTAATTCAAAATTTTAATATATGTGCAAAAAATTACCTCTCCCTCTGCGGTGAGACGACCCATGTGGTGCTCGTCGCAGTCAGGGTCCAGCAAGTGGGACTGCGCCATCCTGCAAATTAAGATAATAAGGTTAGTAAAAATATTAGAATGTAACAACAACATTGACATAGTACAATAACAAATGTGTACTCTACGTGTGAAATAAACATTGTATTACAACTGACTAAGTGTCCAAATGCATGTACGTGAGTTGTGGCCAAGTCTCCCGCGTTTTCCGCATTCATTCTGCTCCGGGTCCACGAGAAAGGGGGATGCTCGACCTCTCCTAGTGCGACCGGAAACCTGATCCATAACCATGTTGCACCGACTCCTTTTCCTAGTACCACGTTTGTCCCATCGATGCGCTGGATCAACAATGTATACCGAACCGGTGTACGTTGGCCACTGTGACTCGTCAATAAATGGCTCAAAACGAGGGCTCCAGGTACGTACTAAGCTCTCCACACTGAACTCTGAAGGTATCCTGCTCTCAAATGCAAAGTTGCGATGACGTGCGGCAGCAACATAATGAAAACATGGAAAGTGGTACTGTCTAGGTTTACCACAACCACATGAGAATGCATCAAGTAACACAACATGTGTCCTCGAAGGCCGCACCTCACCATCAGAAGTTATGCCACCCATCGTTGTTACCTCGTATTTACCCAACTCCTCATCAAAGCATTGTACCTCATGTCTATTGGCCCGTTCCTTTGCATTATTAAGGTGTGTTGTTGGTTTAGGTGGCCATCTCTGCCCTTGCGTCTGCATTGCCTTGGCATGTGCGTGTCTATCATTAAACCAAGCTGAAAGCATCTAGGCCCCTGGTTGGTTTTAGTGATTAATGACAACGTAATATTATATGTGACTAACGTATGTTTTGCAGAGACAAATGGTAAGTTAGGTCGCATTACAGGTAGGTGAATTGGGCTTTTCAAAAAATCAACACTAATTAAAACCTAAGCAAGAGCTAAGCAAGAGCCCAACTTCACCCCAACAACTAGCACTAAGAATATAATACTAGAAATGCAACAATGCTAAGACAATACTTCAAATACTTGCTAAACAAATACATAATGTAAAGTGCTTGAATTAAGTGCGGAATGTAAAGCAAGGTTTAGAAGACTCCTCCAATTTTTCCCGAGGTATCGAAGAGTCGGCACTCTCCACTAGTCCTCGTTGGAGCACCCGCGCAAGGGTATCGCTCCCCCTTGGTCCTTGCAAGAACCAAGTGCTCACTACGAGATGATCCTTTGCCACTCCGGCGCGGTGGATCCCTCGAGACCGCTTACAAACTTGAGTCGGGTCACCAACAAGATCTTCACGGTGATCACCGAGCTCCCAACGCCACCAAGCCGTCTAGGTGATGCCGATCACCAAGAGTAACAAGCCGTAGACTTTCGCTTGACCAAGAGAAGCCTAATGCACGTGGTGTGTGCTCTAGGTGGCTCTCGCTAGCACTAATGAGGAACAAACGCGGATTAAGATTCTCTAATCTCCTCACTAGGCTTTTGGTGCTTGCAATGCTCTAGCAATGTGCTGGAATAAATGTGGAGTGCAAGACATTGAATATGGTGGGTGGAAGGGGTATAAATAGCCCTCACCCACCAACTAGCCGTTACAGGCATCTCACTGCGCAATGGCGCACCGGACAGTCTGGTGCGCCAACGGTCGTTTCCAACGGCTAGTTCTGACAGTTAGCCGTTGGACTCATGGCACACCGGACAGTGAACAGTCACTGTCCGGTGCACACCGGACAGTCCGGTGCACTGTCCGGTGCGCCACTAAAATTCCTTTCTGAAACAGGCGCTCTCGGGTTTCTGTGGAGGGAAGCTTCTTCCCCGGACCAGCCTGGCCCCACCTGGCAGAGGGTGCACCGGACAGTCCGATGCACACCGGACAGTCCGGTGCCCCAGGGCCAGAAACCCTAACTCTTGTTTTTCAGCTGATTTTCAAATCGGTTTTCGTTCTAACTTGTGAGTGAGTTCTAGAGTGACACCTAGCACTGTATGTGAGTGTGATTGTGCACCAACACTACACTAGAACTCTCTTGGTCAAACTACTCATCGACAATCCCTCTTTATAGTACGGCTAAAAGAGAATAAAAGACCTAACTAAATCACGAGTGTCCACATCTCCTTGACACTCGGACTCCGTAGTCCTTCACCTTCTGTTTCGTCGTTTTAGCCGTCACTTCGAGTTCTTATCTCTGGGATTGTTTTCACCGTTGTAGTACTTCTACCTGTAATGCGACCTAACTTACCATTTGTCTCTGCAAAACATACGTTAGTCACATATAATATTACGTTGTCATTAATCACTAAAACCAACTAGGGGCCTAGATGCTTTCAATCTCCCCCTTTTTGGTGATTGATGACAACCCTACAAGTTTTGTGAGAGTAGTTTGTTTTGAAGTTTCTGTCAATAGAAAGGATGGTTAGTTATACTCAGTAATCTTTGACAGAAAGACCGTGTACCATAATAATAAGAGTGAGTGCATACACATCATAAGATTCTTGTTCATATAAAAGTGAAGTTAAATCAATGAATCAAGAACTAGAAGACTAGTGATAAAATATAAGGTGAAAACATAATACACACAGTCAATCATAAGCAACGAGAGTATATATCGAGTTTGTGAGCCAAAAACATCAAGCTAGTACAGAGAGTAGCAAGCACATATATTACATCAAAATGACTCTCTACTAACTCTCTAACTCCCCCTAGCTCTCACAACTCATATCTCTCCCCCTTTGGCGTCAAACACCAAAAGGGTACCCAAACCTAAACATCTGAAGTGGGAGGAGGCGGCGGGGGCGCATCCGGTCGCGGTCGAGGCAGCAGAGCGAACGCCGGCGGGGGGTCAGAGTCAGTCTCGGATCCAGGATCTGCTGTAGAAGCTGGAGCTAGTACTGACTCGGACTGAGGTCGCGCTGCAGGAGCTGCCAGAACAGAAGTGGTCACAGATACTGCCACAACAGTAGTGGTAATAGCAGATGCTGGTGACACTGGCGGCTGAGGACAGACAGAGCTGAGAACCAGTGACGTGAATGCTAGAGTGACCGGCCGGAGCGGAGAAGGATCAACAGTAGTGTAACACCCGGATTTTAGGGGTCCAAAACCCGGGCGCTAACATAAACACCAGGTATGCTGGGACCAAGTCTCACACATATGATGTAAAGTGGCACAGGATCGAATGTCACATCTTTATATATAACAGGAGTTCTATACAAAATAAATAATTACATTATAAGGAGACAACGGTCCAGCAACCCAAAGTTGACTGGGAGACGACGACCTAGACCACTCACGAACTCAACGCAGCATCCTTCAAGCGCCTCATCCTGCGGTACCTGTTCTTGACCTGTGGGGGGGTGTGAGACAGCAAGAGTGAGCTCACATACGTTCATCGCTCAGCAAGTTGTGGGGAATAATGTGCATGAACTCGCCAAAGGTGGGAGCTCACGTGAAGTGTAAGGCTTACCAAAGAGGATGGCTGAAGCTGAGCATTGCTTTTAAAGTTGGTCAAAATTTTATTAGCCATTACTAAGTATAAGTAAATACCAACCCAATTAAATAGTAGAACAGAAGTAACAACATCACCTGCGATGCAATGCATATGACAAATTGAATTTAAGTTCCATAGATTAATCATGTGAGTGTCCGAGCTGCTCATGACCGTGAGCACGGCTAGTATACCAGTTTTACACTCTGCAGAGGTTGCGCATCTTTACCCACAAGTCATGTTACCCATCTGCCAAGGGATCGCGACTTCCCATACACCTCTACCGAGGAGGCGAGGCAGGGTAACACTACGAGGCCTTTACAAAGTTCCACTAGCTTCAGAAAACCCGCTACAGTTTATAGGAAGCTCCAATGCAGGAATCCCTTGCAGGACCGCCATCACAGCAAAATCCTCCCGAGGGCCTCCCCAGGAATCCCTTGCAGGACTGCCATCACAGCAAAATCCTCCCGAGGGCCTTCCCAGGAATCCCTTGCAGGACCGCCATCACAGCAAAATCCTCCCGAGGGCCTCCCTACACTGACCACTCCCCTACTGTCCTTGCCCCTTTCGGGTAAGGTAGTCTTCCACTAGCTTTCCTAATTAATCGGCCAAGGGCGTCCCATTAAACCCTTGTGGTAGCACTGTTTTCCCGGGTGGTTCTCCATGTTCCAATTAACATAATGATCTTATCATGAACAGTAATAATAAACAGATAATAAAAGTGTAATCATAAATAATGTATCTTCATACCCAAAACCACATAAAGCACTAGCAAGTACTACCCAAAAAGTTCAGTGGTAAACAAGGTATAAAGATAGTCAAAACTAGGGTAACCTATTAGGTCCCGTCAAATTAACCTATGCAGATCATTATGATTAATTAGAACATGAGTGGGTAAAAAGAAGTGATCAAGGGCACAACTTGCCTGGGTCTTGAGATTCCAGGTGCCAGGATGATCTTCAGGTGACTCGTGACCTCACTGCTAGTCGTAGCAATACAGACATACATGGTATAGGCAAAATTAACATTACACCAAGCATGTAAATAAATTACACAGTAATAATCTAGATATTAAAATAAGATCATAGGAACAGGAATCATTAATTTTGGGGTTGTAGATTTTAAGTTATGAATTTCCTAAGATTTAAGGTGATTATAATAGGATTAAATGATAAATTAATTCCCTAACAGAGTTCATGTCAAAACAGTGATTCTAAATGATAGAGAATATTATTACAAAATTTTAGGAATTGGAATGACTCAATTTGGAGCTAAAATGAATTAGTTATGAATTAATTAAGTTTCTGGATTTATTTTAACACTAAAAATCATTTTCTAAATCATTTTCTATGATTTTATAACTCTCTGGACTGGGCGCACTAATATAAAGAAGCACAGGGGGCTCGACGCAAGAATTCCCAGACACAGGGAACAGGATCCCTGAACGGCGGGTTGATTCCAGTGTTTGTCAGGGTCTCTTTAACAAAAATGTATGACGAAGGGGTATGGGTGATTCTAGGCCGTTGGATCAGACACGGACGGCTCGGATTAGATTTAGTATAACCCGAACCGGTACGCATCTACAACCGTTCGATCGACGATTAACGGCCCAGATTTAATGACACCGAGATCACGCCGCAGCCCTCCGATTGAATCCTACGGTCCAGATCTAAAGCGCGAAGGGGTATCCCTTTGCCTAATCGCAGCCGTTCAGAGACCGATCAACTGTACCAAACCCATCTTCCTCCCCGGCAGCCGAGTCTGGCGGCGCGCGTGCTAGCCACGGCGGAGTCCTCGCCGGTGGAAACCAATCCAGGGCACCAACGCCCAAAACTCTAATCCGTTAGGTTCTACACGTAAAGGAGAAGTAGGCGAACATGGGAGGCGGCTTCTTACAAGGATTCCGGCAGTGTCCAGCTCCGTCCACGGCGCGGTGCGGATCCGCGGCGGCGTTGAAGCTCCGGTGAGAAATTGCCGGTGTAGACCGCCCTCCAACCCGATGTCGATGCCACGGAAACACCCGCCGAGTCAAGGCGGAGCTCCCCGCCCACACGCGCAAACCCGAGCGCGAGTACAAAGGAGGGTCGCCGGCGACGGGTCGCTACGGCCCTACGAGCTCACGGCGGCGACGGTGTTGGTGCACGGAGGCGGGTACAATTGGATGAGATGAGGGTGGGGGATCACGGCGGTCTTCTTATATAGTCCAGGGCGCAACGGAAGCGCCGATTACCACGCGCCCGAGCGCGGAGTCCGCCAGTGAGGAACGAGATCCCCGGCGACGACGGAGGCGGGATCGCGCGCGTTTCCGTTGTGAGAGAACGAGCTGACATGTGGGTCCCGCGGAGCAGTGAATCCGAGCGTAAGCGTGCGCGGGGCGAGAGACCGGGCAGGGGGCCCCATGCGTCAGCGAGAGCCCGTTTCACGCACAAGCTCCACAGCGCGCCGACAGCATGGCCCCACCTGTCAGTGACTCGTGAGGTAAACGCGGCGGAGGGACTTGGGCCGCGCGGGAGGGGAGAAGCTTAAGTGGGCCGAATGTGAGGTTGTTGGCCCAAATAAGGTTTTTATTCTTTTTCTTTTTCTTTTCTATTTCCTTTTCTCCATTTTCAAATCCCATTTGAATTTCAAGTTTGAGTTCAAACTTTGTGTGGATCTTCATTTATAAACTCATCTTTTTGAGATTAAAAATGCTAAACTTGAAGATATTTGGTTATTCATTGTATGTATATTTTCATATCTCTTCTCTTTTCTCCCTTTCCCATTTATTTTCTATTTTCTATTTTTCCTTTCCATTTGAATTTCAAATCATCACAAGTTTAAAGTTCAAACACTTAATTTGGATACACATATAGAACTTTAGCATAATGCACAAAACCTATTTTATGTATTTCTTTATTTATTTTAGTTCTTTTAGACAAGCTTTTAATCATATAGTAGAATAATCCCTACCTTATTACTTCTAGGGAAACCAAATTTATATTGTAGACTATATATATTAAGAAATAGTTTAATCATGATTCTTCTTTATAACCTAACCCAAAGGCAATTTAGATTATCTAAGTATCTTTAATTATGTATTTTTAACATATTCATGAGTGGAAACTTCTAAATTATGATTATCTTTAAGGAAAGGTGTTTTGATTTAAAATCTTTGAGAATTTTTCCTTGTCTTTACAAAATTGAACTTTAGGGTGTTACAAATCCTACCCCCCTTAAAAAAATAATCTCGTCCTCGAGATTTGTAAGAAAAGGGATGTATTAAGTTTGGTTTAAGAATTTAGTTTCCCCATATATTTAGGAACCAAAAGTTTTGTTCCAAGTTCTTAAATAATTGTTAGTAAAGGATTAGGAATATGGACATTGTATGCCTAATCATCAATTAGGTTAGTTGAGGTACGGTTATGGCAAGTATAGGTCGTGGCAAGGAAGAGTATAATAAGGAAATACTTCATCTAGAACTGTGGATCTTGATTCCGCTGGCGATTCAACTTGATCTTTGAAGACTTGAGTTGATGCTTATCCCTTTTTTTTGACATGGTTGGTCTTCTTTGACATTTCTTCTTGGAGTTGCCATCCGAGTTAAGTACATATAGTTAGGATAGCCGAGGTACACGAGGTAAGTAGGTTTGAGCAGAGTTTTACTTTGCTTTTTGAACAAATGGGTTAGGCAACCTATGATGTAGGTTAGGTTGTTGTTTACGGACGAGTTAGTCCAAGGTATTAATTTTAGGTAAGATATGTTTATAGGATTAAGGCCTAATTTTTGTCGCCAACATTATCTAACTAATTTAAGTAACTCAAATTTGGATTAGATCATGGTTGTTATTCTAGAGTGGAATCAATATGCTAATTAGGGCAAGATGAATCCATAAGAATAAGGTAGAATCTTTTGAGGTCAGTTAGATCTATTAAGATGGGATAAGTAAAGTAGTTATGATAAGATGAATCCATTAAGATAAGAGAGAGTCTTCTAAGATAATATGAATTTGTTAGAATGGGATCTTTTAGGATAAGATAAATCTCTTAAGCTAGATGTATTCCAATGGGGATAATCTAGGTTGTCTAGTTATTTTATAAATATATTTTTTTATACCTATGTGTATATGTAGATGCAATTATGGACATTACTCCACAACTCATCACACTCAATCAAAGATCCAAATCAGGCAAATATCATAATAACAAACATTCAAGTGCATAGATATAAAAATAGTTTTTTTTTTGTTTTTGTTCCTAAGATTAGGTCTCCTATTCCTAAAAGTCACTTTAGGTACATGATTTCGAAGTGTGAAATCCATATTTGTCTTTTAGAAAGAAAAGATAAGAATAATCAGAGTAAAGCGGAAATAGATGAGAAAAGATTAAGATAAGTTTAGAAAGAATCAGAGTAGCAAAGATAAGTAGGTAAGGGTTGTCTAGTTCTATCTAGGTTTCGTCCTACAGTCAACATTCCTCTGATACCACTTCTGTAACACCCGGATTTTAGGGGTCCAAAACCCGGGCGCTAACATAAACACCAGGTATGCTGGGACCAAGTCTCACACATATGATGTAAAGTGGCACAGGATCGAATGTCACATCTTTATATATAACAGGAGTTCTATACAAAATAAATAATTACATTATAAGGAGACAACGGTCCAGCAACCCAAAGTTGACTGGGAGACGACGACCTAGACCACTCACGAACTCAACGCAGCATCCTTCAAGCGCCTCATCCTGCGGTACCTGTTCTTGACCTGTGGGGGGGTGTGAGACAGCAAGAGTGAGCTCACATACGTTCATCGCTCAGCAAGTTGTGGGGAATAATGTGCATGAACTCGCCAAAGGTGGGAGCTCACGTGAAGTGTAAGGCTTACCAAAGAGGATGGCTGAAGCTGAGCATTGCTTTTAAAGTTGGTCAAAATTTTATTAGCCATTACTAAGTATAAGTAAATACCAACCCAATTAAATAGTAGAACAGAAGTAACAACATCACCTGCGATGCAATGCATATGACAAATTGAATTTAAGTTCCATAGATTAATCATGTGAGTGTCCGAGCTGCTCATGACCGTGAGCACGGCTAGTATACCAGTTTTACACTCTGCAGAGGTTGCGCATCTTTACCCACAAGTCATGTTACCCATCTGCCAAGGGATCGCGACTTCCCATACACCTCTACCGAGGAGGCGAGGCAGGGTAACACTACGAGGCCTTTACAAAGTTCCACTAGCTTCAGAAAACCCGCTACAGTTTATAGGAAGCTCCAATGCAGGAATCCCTTGCAGGACCGCCATCACAGCAAAATCCTCCCGAGGGCCTCCCCAGGAATCCCTTGCAGGACCGCCATCACAGCAAAATCCTCCCGAGGGCCTTCCCAGGAATCCCTTGCAGGACCGCCATCACAGCAAAATCCTCCCGAGGGCCTCCCTACACTGACCACTCCCCTACTGTCCTTGCCCCTTTCGGGTAAGGTAGTCTTCCACTAGCTTTCCTAATTAATCGGCCAAGGGCGTCCCATTAAACCCTTGTGGTAGCACTGTTTTCCCGGGTGGTTCTCCATGTTCCAATTAACATAATGATCTTATCATGAACAGTAATAATAAACAGATAATAAAAGTGTAATCATAAATAATGTATCTTCATACCCAAAACCACATAAAGCACTAGCAAGTACTACCCAAAAAGTTCAGTGGTAAACAAGGTATAAAGATAGTCAAAACTAGGGTAACCTATTAGGTCCCGTCAAATTAACCTATGCAGATCATTATGATTAATTAGAACATGAGTGGGTAAAAAGAAGTGATCAAGGGCACAACTTGCCTGGGTCTTGAGATTCCAGGTGCCAGGATGATCTTCAGGTGACTCGTGACCTCACTGCTAGTCGTAGCAATACAGACATACATGGTATAGGCAAAATTAACATTACACCAAGCATGTAAATAAATTACACAGTAATAATCTAGATATTAAAATAAGATCATAGGAACAGGAATCATTAATTTTGGGGTTGTAGATTTTAAGTTATGAATTTCCTAAGATTTAAGGTGATTATAATAGGATTAAATGATAAATTAATTCCCTAACAGAGTTCATGTCAAAACAGTGATTCTAAATGATAGAGAATATTATTACAAAATTTTAGGAATTGGAATGACTCAATTTGGAGCTAAAATGAATTAGTTATGAATTAATTAAGTTTCTGGATTTATTTTAACACTAAAAATCATTTTCTAAATCATTTTCTATGATTTTATAACTCTCTGGACTGGGCGCACTAATATAAAGAAGCACAGGGGGCTCGACGCAAGAATTCCCAGACACAGGGAACAGGATCCCTGAACGGCGGGTTGATTCCAGTGTTTGTCAGGGTCTCTTTAACAAAAATGTATGACGAAGGGGTATGGGTGATTCTAGGCCGTTGGATCAGACACGGACGGCTCGGATTAGATTTAGTATAACCCGAACCGGTACGCATCTACAACCGTTCGATCGACGATTAACGGCCCAGATTTAATGACACCGAGATCACGCCGCAGCCCTCCGATTGAATCCTACGGTCCAGATCTAAAGCGCGAAGGGGTATCCCTTTGCCTAATCGCAGCCGTTCAGAGACCGATCAACGGTACCAAACCCATCTTCCTCCCCGGCAGCCGAGTCTGGCGGCGCGCGTGCTAGCCACGGCGGAGTCCTCGCCGGTGGAAACCAATCCAGGGCACCAACGCCCAAAACTCTAATCCGTTAGGTTCTACACGTAAAGGAGAAGTAGGCGAACATGGGAGGCGGCTTCTTACAAGGATTCCGGCAGTGTCCAGCTCCGTCCACGGCGCGGTGCGGATCCGCGGCGGCGTTGAAGCTCCGGTGAGAAATTGCCGGTGTAGACCGCCCTCCAACCCGATGTCGATGCCACGGAAACACCCGCCGAGTCAAGGCGGAGCTCCCCGCCCACACGCGCAAACCCGAGCGCGAGTACAAAGGAGGGTCGCCGGCGACGGGTCGCTACGGCCCTACGAGCTCACGGCGGCGACGGTGTTGGTGCACGGAGGCGGGTACAATTGGATGAGATGAGGGTGGGGGATCACGGCGGTCTTCTTATATAGTCCAGGGCGCAACGGAAGCGCCGATTACCACGCGCCCGAGCGCGGAGTCCGCCAGTGAGGAACGAGATCCCCGGCGACGACGGAGGCGGGATCGCGCGCGTTTCCGTTGTGAGAGAACGAGCTGACATGTGGGTCCCGCGGAGCAGTGAATCCGAGCGTAAGCGTGCGCGGGGCGAGAGACCGGGCAGGGGGCCCCATGCGTCAGCGAGAGCCCGTTTCACGCACAAGCTCCACAGCGCGCCGACAGCATGGCCCCACCTGTCAGTGACTCGTGAGGTAAACGCGGCGGAGGGACTTGGGCCGCGCGGGAGGGGAGAAGCTTAAGTGGGCCGAATGTGAGGTTGTTGGCCCAAATAAGGTTTTTATTCTTTTTCTTTTTCTTTTCTATTTCCTTTTCTCCATTTTCAAATCCCATTTGAATTTCAAGTTTGAGTTCAAACTTTGTGTGGATCTTCATTTATAAACTCATCTTTTTGAGATTAAAAATGCTAAACTTGAAGATATTTGGTTATTCATTGTATGTATATTTTCATATCTCTTCTCTTTTCTCCCTTTCCCATTTATTTTCTATTTTCTATTTTTCCTTTCCATTTGAATTTCAAATCATCACAAGTTTAAAGTTCAAACACTTAATTTGGATACACATATAGAACTTTAGCATAATGCACAAAACCTATTTTATGTATTTCTTTATTTATTTTAGTTCTTTTAGACAAGCTTTTAATCATATAGTAGAATAATCCCTACCTTATTACTTCTAGGGAAACCAAATTTATATTGTAGACTATATATATTAAGAAATAGTTTAATCATGATTCTTCTTTATAACCTAACCCAAAGGCAATTTAGATTATCTAAGTATCTTTAATTATGTATTTTTAACATATTCATGAGTGGAAACTTCTAAATTATGATTATCTTTAAGGAAAGGTGTTTTGATTTAAAATCTTTGAGAATTTTTCCTTGTCTTTACAAAATTGAACTTTAGGGTGTTACAAGTAGGAACAGGGGGTCCTGACTGAATCGCTGGCACAACAGGAGCGTGAAGCGGAGGAGGTGGAGCAGACTGAACCGGAGGAACTGAGACACCAGACTGCTGTAGCATAAGAGCCATGAATGCCCTGCTCTCAGCCCGATCCTGGAGTAGCTGTTGCTGAAGCGAATCATGCCTGTCCTGTATGGTCTGAAACATCGAGAGCATCCTCTCGGATAACCGGGTCTGCTCGGCTGCCAGGTGAGCCTGCTGCTGAGTGAGAGACTGGAGAATCGAAGCAATAGCAGGGTCAATAGCCGGAGGGGCAGCAGGGGTAGCACTAGAACTCTCAGCCTCATGATCATGTGAGCGTGGAGGCATAGGAGGCGGAGGCGGAGGAGGAACCCCAAAATCATCATCATCATCATCATCATCATCATCATCATCATCATCAACTGTTGTATCCTGAGTGTCGAACTGACGAAGAGCAGCATCCTCGGCCTGAGAGTCAAAAACAGGAGCAGAAGCTGGCACAGGAGCCTCAGGCGTAGGACGGTAGGATCCAAAAACAAGGCGTGAGGCCTCAAGTGTGCCCTGAAACCGAGGAGGCTGAATCAGCTGCGCAAAGATGTGGCACAAGTAGTGAGCATATGGCAACTGTCGACGAGCACGAATCCCATCCAAAACGGTGTCCTCGATCTCACAAATAAGGAAATCCACGACGTCAAACTCAGAGTGAGAGACCAGGGCACCAAGGAGCCAGAGCTGAATATGTGTGGTAGCCTCCCTGTATCCCATCCTCAGCAGGAGAGTCCGTCTGATAAGCTCAAATAAGTACTTGGCTGTTGTAGTAAAATCTGTCGGTGAACGTCGCGATCCATCTGAGAAGGGCGGGCGGAACAGAGCCGCGACGTGAGCTGTACCCGGAGCCACACCGCTGTGAGGGCGACGAGGAGGGTCAGAGGTGCCGTAGCAGAGGTTGTGAAGTCGAGTCGTCGACTCGGGAAATCCAAAGAGCTGGCGAATCTGAGTGGCAGTAATGGTGACATCCTCTCGCTCAAAACGAAACCTCATCTAGTGATGATCCGGGTCTATCTATACAAACGCGTAGAAGACTCGGACCCACTCCTCAACATACCTGCCGCTGGTAGTCAAAAGGGTCAGAAGGCCAGGCAGATATATGAGGTGCGCCTCAGAGTCAGCACCGGCGGCAAGCAGAAAAGCTAGAAGATCCAAAAGCCGGTGCACTCGCAGAGCTATCTGTGCAGACATCTGAGCTCTGAAAAAAGACTCCTGAATACGTGTGCTGAATAGGTCAACTGCTGCAGGGTCCCTCTGAGCTGGTAACCAAGACTCCACGGGTACGTATCTGAACCTACGTACCCGTGCCCCTGTAGCACGCTGAAGGTCAAAAAGTCTGGGATCCGCAGCAAGTGGTCGTACCTTAGTCTCATCGCGCTCACGGAATCGAGGTGGAGGGACAAGAGGAGCTGAAGCGGGAGCGGGAGGAGGAGCAGTGGAAGCTGGCGTAGTGGAGGTAGCGGGTATGGCTGTGGTGGTGGATGGCGCAACAGGGGTGACGGGAGCAGGCAGAGTGGGTGGTGGAGTGGAAGCAGTGGTGTGAGTGGAGGAGCGAGGCCGGAAGGCGAGACGACGAACACGGTATGCAATCTGATCTGACGGAGTCTGCGGCTGATCTCCAAGCTCGGCTTGCGCAGCGGCTGCTGCTGCTGCCGCTGCACAGGCTGCTCTGTCCGTACGCCGCTTCTTGCGGCCTTCCTGCTGCTCCAAGTAAACTGTCTTGCCCTTGACCTGCCTGAAGGGGCGACGAGGATCCTCATCATCGCCTCCCCCTAGCGCCGACACATTCTTCGTGCGCGGCATCCTGAACTGATGACTGCAAATGAGAGAGAGTGACTAAGCACAGATCGATAATATCCGATAGAATAGCAAAGGATGAGATGACTACGTGGAAAGCTCACACGAGAGGTGACGATCCAGGCAGGACAGGAGACGGCACACGGGCAATCAAGGTCACTGAAATGACAGAAGATGTGAGCACGTATTAGTCACATAGTCATAAGTATATGAAATGTGAATAAATACATACACAGAGAAATATGGCACAGAAAACACGAGATGAGACGATCGAGAGGTCAAACGACGTGAAAACGACGTTTGAACGGTAAACAGTGCCATAGGAGGTTTGGAATTTGAATTGAGGCACGAAACGACATGGAATTGAGGCAATACTTCACGAATAGGTTTATATAGGTGAATATGAGTGAAGTGTGTGCTTGGTTTGAATTTAGGCGAAGAAAAAGAGATTTGGGCACTCGGCTCGGAAACGATCGCTCGAAACGGGGAATTTGGTGAAATTTAAGCCTGGAATCTCGGATTGGCGTGAAATTTGGCAAATATGTTACTGGAAGTGTTGTGAAGGTGCCTGAAAAATTTGGGTTCAATTGGAGCATTTTTGGCTGGTTTGGGCATTTCACCGAGCACGTGACGTGCGGAGTTCTAGGGTTTCGGTGAAATGGCTATTTGAGGTAGGAAAACCCTCCCGAAGGAGCTAGGAACCTGCAAGAATACTCAAGACACACAGAGGAACACATATGGCCACTTGGTTTCACTGGATTTTACAGAGATTGGAATTGAACTCAAGGGGTGGAAAAGGGGTGCTCAGCCTAGAGAACAGAGAGAGAGAGAAGACAGAGGAAGAAAGGAGTCTACTCACCGAGCGAGGGGAGGAGAGAAGCACTGGTCGAGGTCGCCGGAGAGCAGTGGACATCGGTGAGGGAGATCGCCGGTGAGAGAGGGTGGATCGCCGGAGAGAGAGAGCAAACGCAGAGAACAGAGAGCTCAGAGGAAGAAAAATGCCTCTGGCTCGGTCTCGGGCTGGAGGCCGTTTTTTAAAACGTGATATGGGCGCACCGGACAGTCTACAGTGCCTGTCCGGTGCACACCGGACAGCGCACAGTAGCTATCCGATAAACCACCGGACAGCGCACAGGAGAATGGAGTTTTAGCGCGCGGCTGCCGGTGCACCGGACATTGCACAGTGCAGTGTCCGGTGCACACCGGACTGTCCGGTGAGCCTAGATAGAGGGAAGATTGGAAAATTTTGAATTTTTCTATCTAGTTTCGAACCAAACCAAATCCCAACTTATAATCACACAAAATAACACTTGTTGGGACAGGTATTGGCACCCTCATATACTTTTCAAAATATTTTGCCATAGGCTAGATAATTTTTAGAGAAAATAGGCAAATGGTGAAATTTGCATTTTGGCTTGCACTAGGGGTTTTCATGAGTGATTTGAGTTTTGAATACTCCCCCTAAGTGCAGTACCTCATGCATATTTCAAGAACCAACAATTGCATAAAAAGTAAGAGTTTAAGTGCTAAAAGCTTTAAAACTAAGACTTGTCAAGTTTGATCCGAGTTAAGCTTTTTCACTCGCTTTGTTGGCGGTTATCTCAACTAGGTTAGACAAGCCCTAGATGCAATACAAGAAATTTAAACATGCAATGCAAGCTTGACAACACCATTTGACATTTTACATAAAATTTCTGAGATCAAGAATATTTAGTTCATTCCTCAACAAGCAAAAGCGGGTCTTATCAAGTGGCTTAGTGAAAATATCCGCTAATTGATCTTCCGACCTCACTCCTTCTAAAATGATATCTCCTTTAGCAACATGATCTCTAAGGAAGTGATGACGGATATCAATGTGCTTGGTGCGAGAGTGTTGTACAGAATTATTAGCAATTTTAACAACACTCTCATTATCACACAACAAAGGTACCTTTTCTAGAACTACGCCATAGTCTAGAAGAGTTTGTTTCATATATAAAATTTGTGTGCAACAAGCACCTGCGGCAATGTATTCCGCTTCGGCAGTTGACAAGACAACACTATTTTGCTTTTTGGATGTCCATGAGACTAGTGATCTACCAAGCAGATGGCATCCCCCAGAAGTACTTTTCCTATCAATTTTGCAACCGGCATAATCCGAATCGGAATAGCCAATTAAATCAAAAGTAGCTCCTTTGGGATACCACAGACCAACGCTTGTGGTGTGCCTGAGATACCTAAGAATTCTCTTAACAGCGCGAAGATGAGCTTTCTTAGGATTAGATTGAAATCTAGCACACATGCAGACACTAAACATAATATCGGGCCTAGATGCGGTAAGGTACAATAAACTACCAATCATAGAACGGTATAGAGTTTGATTAACCGGGTTACCTCCCTCATCTAAGTCGAGATGTCCATTTGTAGGCATGGGGGTCTTGATTGGTTTGCACTTCTCCATGTTGAACCTTTTCAACAAGTCTTTGGTATACTTCTCTTGTGAGAGAAAGTTACCATCTTTCATTTGCTTGACTTGAAAGCCGAGGAAGTACGTTAGCTCACCAATCATTGACATCTCGAACTCCTTCGACATCAACTCACCAAATTCCTTGCAATGATAGTCATTTGTCGAGCCAAAGATTATATCATCAACATACACTTGACAAATGAAAATATCACTGTTATGTTTCTTTGTGAAAAGAGTTGTGTCGACGGTCCCGATCTTGAAGCCCTTTTCGATGAGGAAGTCGCGAAGGTGCTCATACCAAGCCCTTGGAGCTTGCTTTAGCCCATAAAGCGCCTTGGACAACCTGTAAGCATGGTTAGGATATCTAGGGTCTTCAAATCCAGGCGGTTGCTCAACATATACAAGTTCATATATGAAGCCATTTAAAATGCACTTTTTACATCCATTTGATAAAGTTTTATATCATAGCATGATGCATATGCAAGTAGGATACGGATGGCTTCCAGTCGAGCAACCGGTGCAAAGGTCTCTCCAAAATCTAAGCCTTCAACTTGAGAGAATCCCTTTGCAACAAGTCTTGCCTTATTTCTTACAATCACACCTTGATCATCTTGTTTGTTTCTGAACACCCACTTTGTTCCAATGATTCTTGCATTTTGTGGGGGCTTCTCCAGGGTCCAAACTTCGTTACGGGTGAAGTTGTTAAGTTCTTCATGCATGGCATTCACCCAGACCGGATCCTGTAGCGCCTCATCTATACAAGTAGGCTCAACACAAGAAACAAAAGAGTGATGTTCAATAAAAGAAGCATGTCTATGTGATCGAGTAATAACCCCTTGTGAAGGACTTCCGATGATTTGGTTTTGAGGATGAGCTTGAAGTAGTGATGAGTTTCTCCTGTCAACCACTTGGGAAGAAGATCCTGGAGCATCAACATCTTCGGCTTGTACCCTTGCTTGTTCATGAGAGACAAATGTATCTTCATTTGCATGCCTCTCATCTTTTTCATCATCTTGTGGTACATTTGATGAAGAAGGCCCGTCAATGATTTGCACCTCTTCTTCATCTTCTTTTGGTTTGATAGCTCCAATAGGCATGTTCTTCATTGCTTCCCTAAGTGGCTCATCACCTACATCATCAAGATTTTCAAGTGCTCCTTGGGAGCCATTAGTCTCATCAAATTCCACATCATATGTTTCTTCTACCACGCCAGTGGCATGGTTGAATACTCGATATGCTTTGGACTTTAATGAATAACCCAAAAGAAAACCAATATCACAACGTCTTTGAAACTTCCCTAGGTGATGGCGTTTCTTGTAGATGTAGCATTTGCACCCAAACATCCGGAAGAAGGAGACGTCTGGCTTTTTCCCATTTAGCAGTTCATAGGGAGTCTTCGCAAGTAGCCGGATGAGGAAATATCCTGTTTGATGCATAACAAGCAGTGTTGACAGCTTCGGCCCAAAACCTCTCTGGTGTGTTATACTCATCAATCATTGTTCTTGCAAGAGTGATCAAGGTCCTATTTTTCCTTTCAACAACTGAAAGGGAAATGTGTCCTTGGGCCATTTCTATGTATTTTGGTGATTGAGTGCCAACACATGTGCTTAATTGGGAATTTATGTACATGGATGAACAAGGTGAAAATCATGAAGTAAAGGTATGTTTCTAAGCCTTAGTACATTGGTTTTGAGTACTAATATATTTGTCTAAGTGTTAGAAACAGAAAGAAGAAGAATAGAGAAAAGGAGAAGGGACTTGGCTGTGTGCTGCCAAGACCCAGCTCGGTCTGGAGCACCGGACTATCCGGTGTGCACCGGACAGTGTCCGGTGCGCCAGGCTGGCGCGACTCAAACTGGCCGCTCTCGGGAAATTGGCCGGCGGCGTACGGCTAAAATTCACCGGACTGTCCGGTGTGCACCGGACTGTCCGGTGAGCCAACGGTCGGCCAGGGCCAACGGTCGGCCGCGCAATCCGCGCGGGACACGTGGCCGAGCCAACGGTCGGAAGACGGCACCGGACTGTCCGGTGTGCACCGGACATGTCCGGTGCGCCAACAGCGCCAGATCTGCCAACGGTCTGCAACGGTCGTCTTCGCCGTTTAAGGAAACAAATCGGGCACCGGACAGTGTCCGGTGTGCACCGGACTGTCCGGTGCCCCCGACGACAGAAGGCAAGGATGGCCTTCCGGATTTGCTCTCAACGGCTCCTAGCTGCCTTGGGGCTATAAAAGGAGCCCCTAGGCGCATGGAGGAGATACACAAGCAACCTTTGAGCATTCTTGATCATCCACACTAAGTCTCTGCGCATTCGTTTGTGTTTCTAAGTGATTCGAGCTCTGTTCTAAGTGAGAACTCTGAGATAGTCTTGTGAGCTCGATTCTTGGCCGTGTGTGTGCGCTTTTGCTGTGAATTTGTGTGTGTTGCTTCCCTTCCTTACTCTGTGTTTCATTTGTGATCATATACTTGTAAGGGCAAGAGACTCCAATTTGTGGAGATTCCTTGCAAACGGGATAGTGAAAGGAAAACAAAACACCGTGGTATTCAAGTGGGTCTTTGGACCGCTTGAGAGGGGTTGATTGCAACCCTCGTCCGTTGGGACGCCACAACGTGGAGTAGGCAAGCGTTGGTCTTGGCCGAACCACGGGATAAAACCACTGTGTCACTCTGTGTTTGATTCTCTTGTGGTACTGTGTTTTGTTGAGATTGTTGAGACTTCACCTTAGCCACTTGGCAATAATCGTGCTAACACTTAACAAGTTTTTGTGGCTTAAGTTTGAAGTTTTTACAGGATCACCTATTCACCCCCCCCCTCTAGGTGCTCTCAATTGGTATCGGAGCCGTTCTCTTCACAAAGGGACTAACCGCCCGAAGAGATGGATCCTAAGGGGAAGGGTATAGTGATCAACGACAAAGAGAAGGAATCCTTCGTCAACGAGCCGAAGGACGATAAGCCTACCGACTCCGGCTCGGGCCAAAGACGGAAGGAAGGGAAGAAGAAGAAGACCAGGCGCATCAAGGAGATCGTCTACTACGACAGCGACGAGTCTACTTCTTCCCAAAAGGACGAGGACCACAACGACTACGAGAGAAGAAAACCGGTTAATTCGAACTTTTCTTTTGATTACTCTCGTATTCCGCAAAGTTCACATTCTCATTTGCTCTCCATTCCACTCGGCAAGCCCCCACACTTTGATGGAGAGGACTACGGATTTTGGAGCCACAAAATGCGTAGTCACCTATTCTCTCTCCATCCTAGTATATGGGAGATTGTAGAGAGTGGAATGCATTTTGATAGTTCGGATAGTCCCATGTTCATTAATGAACAAATTCATAAGAATGCACAAGCTACTACTGTTCTTCTAGCTTCCTTGTGCAGGAATGAATACCATAAGGTGAGCGGCTTGGATAACGCCAAGCAAATCTGGGACACCCTCAAGATTTCTCATGAGGGGAACGACGTCACCTTACTCACCAAGATGGAGTTGGTGGAGGGCGAGCTTGGACGGTTCGCAATGATAAGGGGCGAGGAGCCAACGCAAACATACAATCGGCTCAAGACCCTTATCAACAAGATAAGAAGCTACGGGAGCACGCGATGGACGGACCACGACGTCGTCCGCCTAATGCTAAGGTCATTTACCGTTCTTGATCCTCACTTGGTGAACAATATACGTGAAAATCCCAGGTACACCAAGATGTCGCCCGAAGAAGTTCTTGGGAAATTTGTTAGCGGGCGAATGATGATCAAGGAGGCGAGATATGTGGACGACGCCTTGAATGGTCCGATCAACGAGCCGCAACCTCTCGCTCTCAAGGCAACACGAAGCAAGGAGGCGCTACCTAGCAAGGTGGCACAAATTGAGGCGGCCGGACTCAACGATGAAGAGATGGCTCTCATCATCAAGAGATTCAAGACGGCGCTAAATGGTCGAAAGGGGCAGCCAAGCAAGACCAAGACCAAGGGGAAGCGCTCATGCTTCAAATGCGGTAAGCTTGGTCATTTTATCGCTAACTGTCCCGATAATGAAAGTGATCAGGAAAAGGGGAACAAAAGAGAAAAGAAGAAGCAATACAAGAAGGCAAAGGGCGAGGCGCATCTAGGAAAGGAGTGGGACTCGGATTGCTCCTCCTCCGACTCCGACAACGAAGGACTCGCCGCCACTGCCTTCAACAAATCGGCTCTCTTCCCCAACGAGCGTCTCACATGTCTTATGGCAAGGGAGAAGAAGGTGAGTACTCAAGACTCCACTTATGCTTCTTCTAGTGATAGTGAGTCTAGTGATGATGACATAGATTATTCATGCTTGTTTAAGGGCTTAGATAGATCTAAGATAGATAAAATCAATGAATTGATTGATGCATTGAATGAAAAGGATAGGCTTTTAGAAAAGCAGGAGGATTTATTGTATGATGAACATGATAAATTTGTAGAGGCACAAAAATCATATGCTTTAGAAGTAAAAAGAAATGAAATGCTTTCTTATGAACTATCTACTTGTCATGAAACCATTTCTACTTTACAAGGTGTTAACAATGATTTAAATGCTAAGTTAGAAGTAGCAAATAAATCTAATTCTTGTGTAGAACATGTTAAGATTTGCACTAGGTGTAAGGATTTCGATGTTGATGCCTGTAGTGAACATCTAGTTTTAATTTCCAAATTGAATAAGGAAGTGGCTAGTCTTAATGACCAACTTAAGACTAGCAAGAATGAAGTTGATAAAATAAAATTTGCAAGGGATGCCTATACGGTTGGTAGACACCCCTCAATTAAGGATGGTCTTGGCTTCAAGAGAGAGGCCAAGAACTTAACAAGCCATAAGGCTCCCATCTTCGTCAAGGAGAAAGGGAAGGCCCCTATGGCTAGTAATGCTAAAAAGAACCATGCTTTTATGTATTATGATAGGAGAAATGCTAGAAATGCTTATAGTGATTTTGATTCACATGTTTATGATTCTCATGCCATGTTTGCCTCTAGTTCTTCTTATAAGCATGATAGGGATATGCCTAGGAGGAATATTGCTCATGTGCCTAGAAAGAATGTTATTCATGCTCCTAGGAAAGTAGTGAATGAACCTTCTATAATTTATTGTGCTTTAAACACTTCCTTTGCTATTTGTAGAAAGGATAGGAAAATAGTTGCTAGGAAGTTAGGGGCAAAATGCAAGGGAGACAGGACTTGCATTTGGGTCCCTAAGGACATTTGTGCTAACCTTGCAGGACCCAACATGAGTTGGGTACCTAAGACCCAAGCCTAAATTTGCCTTGCAGGTTTATGCATCCGGGGGTTCAAGCTGGATTATTGATAGCGGATGCACAAACCATATGACGGGGGAGAAGAAGATGTTCACCTCCTACGTCAAGAATAAGGATTCCCAAGAGTCAATCATATTCGGTGATGGGAATCAAGGCAAGGTAAAAGGGTTAGGTAAAATTGCAATTTCTAATGAGCACTCTATCTCTAATGTGTTTTTAGTAGAGTCACTAGGATATAATTTACTATCTGTTAGTCAATTGTGCAATATGGGATATAACTGTCTATTCACAAATATAGATGTGTCTGTCTTTAGAAGAAGTGATGGTTCACTAGCTTTTAAGGGTGTATTAGACGACAAACTTTATTTAGTTGATTTTGCAAAAGAAGAAGCCGGTCTAGATGCATGCTTAATAGCTAAGACTAGCATGGGCTGGCTGTGGCATCGCCGCTTAGCACATGTGGGGATGAAGAACCTTCACAAGCTTCTAAAGGGAGAACACGTGATAGGTTTGACTAACGTTCAATTCGAAAAAGATAGACCTTGTGCAGCTTGTCAAGCAGGGAAACAGGTGGGAGGAGCACATCACAGCAAGAATGTGATGACCACTTCAAGACCCCTGGAGCTGCTGCATATGGACCTCTTCGGACCCGTCGCCTATCTAAGCATAGGGGGAAGTAAGTATGGTTTAGTTATTGTTGATGATTTTTCCCGCTTCACTTGGGTGTTCTTTTTGCAGGATAAGTCTGAAACCCAAGGGACCCTCAAACGCTTCCTCAGGAGGGCTCAAAATGAGTTTGAGCTCAAAGTGAAAAAGATAAGAAGCGACAACGGGTCCGAGTTCAAGAACCTTCAAGTGGAGGAGTTCCTTGAAGAGGAAGGGATCAAGCACGAGTTCTCCGCTCCCTACACACCACAGCAAAATGGTGTGGTAGAGAGGAAGAACAGGACGCTCATCGACATGGCGAGGACGATGCTAGGAGAGTTCAAGACCCCCGAGTGCTTTTGGACGGAAGCCGTGAACACGGCGTGTCACGCCATCAACAGGGTCTACCTTCATCGCCTCCTCAAGAAGACGTCGTATGAGCTACTAACCGGTAACAAACCCAATTTATCGTACTTTCGTGTATTTGGGAGTAAATGCTACATTCTAGTGAAGAAGGGTAGAAATTCTAAGTTTGCTCCCAAAGCTGTAGAAGGGTTTTTGTTAGGTTATGACTCAAATACAAAGGCGTATAGAGTCTTCAACAAATCATCGGGTTTGGTTGAAGTCTCTAGCGATGTTGTATTTGATGAGACTAATGGCTCTCCAAGAGAGCAAGTTGTTGATTGTGATGATGTAGATGAAGAAGATGTTCCGACAGCCGCTATACGAACCATGGCGATTGGAGAAGTGCGGCCACAGGAACAAGATGAGCAAGATCAACCCTCTTCCTCAATTATGGTGCATTCCCCAACCAAAAATGACGAACAGGCACCTCAAGTGGAGGCGCTTGATCAAGGGGGAGCACAAGATGATCAAGTGATGGAGGAAGAAGCGCAACCGGCACCTCCAACCCAAGTTCGAGCGATGATTCAAAGGGATCATCCCGTCGACCAAATTCTGGGTGACATTAGCAAGGGAGTAACTACTCGATCTCGATTAGTTAATTTTTGTGAGCATTACTCCTTTGTCTCTTCTATTGAGCCTTTCAGGGTAGAAGAGGCCTTGCTAGATCCAGACTGGGTGTTGGCCATGCAAGAGGAGTTAAACAACTTCAAGCGCAATGAAGTTTGGACACTGGTGCCTCGTCCAAAGCAAAATGTTGTGGGAACCAAGTGGGTGTTCCGCAACAAACAGGACGAGCACGGGGTGGTGACGAGGAACAAGGCTCGACTTGTGGCAAAAGGTTATGCCCAAGTCGCAGGTTTGGATTTCGAGGAGACCTTTGCTCCTGTGGCTAGGCTAGAGTCAATTCGAATCTTGCTAGCATATGCCGCTCACCATTCTTTCAGGTTGTACCAAATGGATGTGAAGAGCGCTTTCCTCAACGGGCCAATCAAGGAGGAGGTGTACGTGGAGCAACCCCCTGGCTTCGAGGATGAACGGTACCCCGACCATGTGTGTAAGCTCTCTAAGGCGCTCTATGGACTTAAGCAAGCCCCAAGAGCATGGTATGAATGCCTTAGAGATTTCTTAATTGCTAATGCTTTCAAGGTTGGGAAAGCCGATCCAACTCTTTTCACTAAGACATGTGATGGTGATTTGTTTGTGTGCCAAATTTATGTTGATGACATAATATTTGGTTCTACTAACCAAAAGTCTTGTGAAGAGTTTAGCAGGGTGATGACGCAGAAATTCGAGATGTCGATGATGGGCGAGTTGAACTACTTCCTTGGGTTCCAAGTGAAGCAACTCAAGGACGGCACCTTCAACTCCCAAACGAAGTACACGCAAGATCTGCTAAAGCGGTTTGGGATGAAGGACGCCAAGCCCGCAAAGACTCTAATGGGGACCGACGGACACACCGACCTCAACAAAGGAGGTAAGTCCGTTGATCAAAAAGCATACCGGTCAATGATAGGTTCGTTGCTTTACTTATGTGCTAGTAGACCGGATATTATGCTTAGCGTGTGCATGTGTGCTAGATTTCAATCCGATCCTAAGGAGTGTCACTTAGTGGCGGTGAAGCGAATTCTTAGATATTTAGTTGCTACGCCTTGCTTCGGGCTCTGGTATCCAAAGGGGTCTACCTTTGACTTAGTTGGATACTCAGACTCCGACTATGCTGGATGTAAGGTCGATAGGAAGAGTACATCGGGGACGTGCCAATTCTTAGGAAGGTCCCTGGTGTCATGGAACTCTAAGAAACAAACATCCGTTGCCCTATCCACCGCTGAGGCCGAGTACGTTGCCGCAGGTCAGTGTTGCGCGCAACTACTTTGGATGAGGCAAACTCTCCGGGACTTTGGCTACAATCTGAGCAAAGTCCCACTCCTATGTGACAATGAGAGTGCTATCCGCATGGCGGAGAATCCTGTTGAACACAGCCGCACAAAGCACATAGACATCCGGCATCACTTTTTGAGAGACCACCAGCAAAAGGGAGATATCGAAGTGTTTCATGTTAGCACCGAGAACCAGCTAGCCGATATCTTTACCAAGCCTCTAGATGAGAAGACCTTTTGCAGGCTGCGTAGTGAGCTAAATGTCTTAGATTCGCGGAACTTGGATTGAATTGTAGCATACATGTGTTTATGCATTTGATCAGGTTCATTCTGCATTTTGTTGCTTATTGTGGTGCTCAAGTTGTACAAACCCTCCCTGGACCTCACAAGTCCGTTGCAAAGTGATGCACATGTTTAGGGGGAGATGTGTTACAACTTGACCCTTTGAGACTAACCATGTGCTTGAGTTTGCTTGTTTTAGTCTCAAAGGAGGTTTGAAAGGGAAAAGGTGGACTTGGACCATGAAAGACTTCCACTGCACTCCGATGAGAGGGTAACTAATTCCAAGTTCATCTCATGAAATCTTATTGCCATTTGCTCTTAATTGAAGACTTTGGTGAGGCAATGGGGTTAACAGGCCAAGATTGATCCCGTTTTGGTGCTTGATGCCAAAGGGGGAGAAAATAAAGGCCAAAGCGATAAATGGATCAGCTACCACTTGAGAGATTTTGAAAATAGTAGAATAGAGTTTTTGTTGTGTCAAAAGCTTTTATTGTCTCTCTTGTCAAAAGTTGGCTTCTTGTGGGGAGAAGTATTGATTATGGGAAATAGGGGGAGTTTTTGAAATCTTTGATCAATCTCTTTTGGAATGACTCTCTTTATACTTCAACATGTGTGTTTGACTTAGAGATAGAGATTTGAGTTTGATTTGCAAAAACAAACCAAGTGGTGGCAAAGGATGATCCATATATGCCAAAATTGAATAAAACTTAAATTTATTTTATTTGAAGTGAGTTTGCACTTGTTCTAGTTGCTTTATGTTGTGTTGGCATAAATCACCAAAAAGGGGGAGATTGAAAGGGAAATGTGTCCTTGGGCCATTTCTATGTATTTTGGTGATTGAGTGCCAACACATGTGCTTAATTGGGAATTTATGTACATGGATGAACAAGGTGAAAATCATGAAGTAAAGGTATGTTTCTAAGCCTTAGTACATTGGTTTTGAGTACTAATATATTTGTCTAAGTGTTAGAAACAGAAAGAAGAAGAATAGAGAAAAGGAGAAGGGACTTGGCTGTGTGCTGCCAAGACCCAGCTCGGTCTGGAGCACCGGACTGTCCGGTGTGCACCGGACAGTGTCCGGTGCGCCAGGCTGGCGCGACTCAAACTGGCCGCTCTCGGGAAATTGGCCGGCGGCGTACGGCTAAAATTCACCGGACTGTCCGGTGTGCACCGGACTGTCCGGTGAGCCAACGGTCGGCCAGGGCCAACGGTCGGCCGCGCAATCCGCGCGGGACACGTGGCCGAGCCAACGGTCGGAAGACGGCACCGGACTGTCCGGTGTGCACCGGACATGTCCGGTGCGCCAACAGCGCCAGATCTGCCAACGGTCTGCAACGGTCGTCTTCGCCGTTTAAGGAAACAAATCGGGCACCGGACAGTGTCCGGTGTGCACCGGACTGTCCGGTGCCCCCGACGACAGAAGGCAAGGATGGCCTTCCGGATTTGCTCTCAACGGCTCCTAGCTGCCTTGGGGCTATAAAAGGAGCCCCTAGGCGCATGGAGGAGATACACAAGCAACCTTTGAGCATTCTTGATCATCCACACTAAGTCTCTGCGCATTCGTTTGTGTTTCTAAGTGATTCGAGCTCTGTTCTAAGTGAGAACTCTGAGATAGTCTTGTGAGCTCGATTCTTGGCCGTGTGTGTGCGCTTTTGCTGTGAATTTGTGTGTGTTGCTTCCCTTCCTTACTCTGTGTTTCATTTGTGATCATATACTTGTAAGGGCAAGAGACTCCAATTTGTGGAGATTCCTTGCAAACGGGATAGTGAAAGGAAAACAAAACACCGTGGTATTCAAGTGGGTCTTTGGACCGCTTGAGAGGGGTTGATTGCAACCCTCGTCCGTTGGGACGCCACAACGTGGAGTAGGCAAGCGTTGGTCTTGGCCGAACCACGGGATAAAACCACTGTGTCACTCTGTGTTTGATTCTCTTGTGGTACTGTGTTTTGTTGAGATTGTTGAGACTTCACCTTAGCCACTTGGCAATAATCGTGCTAACACTTAACAAGTTTTTGTGGCTTAAGTTTGAAGTTTTTACAGGATCACCTATTCACCCCCCCCCCCTCTAGGTGCTCTCAACAACTCCATTTTGTTGAGGTGTGTATGTGGCAGATACTTCATGCTTGATCCCAATTTCATCACAGTACTCATGAATGTTGGTGTTGTCAAATTCTTTGCCATTGTCACTTCTAATCTTCTTGATCTTGCAATCAAATTCATTTTGAGATTTCTTGGCAAACTTCTTGAATATAGATGCAACTTCTGATTTGTCATGGAGAAAGAACACCCAAGTGTATCTTGAGAAGTCATCAACAATCACTAGACAATAGAGGTTTCCACCGGCACTTACATAATTTGTAGGTCCAAATAAATCCATATGAAGTAGTTCCAGTGGCCTTGATGTTGACATGAAAGCTTTAGTAGGATGTGTATTAGCAACTTGCTTTCCAGCTTGACAAGCACTGCATGGCTTATCTTTTTCAAACACCACATCTTTTAATCCTCTAACCATGTCTTTCTTTAATACCTTCTTGAGTGTGCTCATCCCAACATGTGCAAGCCTCCTATGCCAAAGCCATCCAAGAGAAGCTTTGGTGAAGAGGCAAGTTCTTAAGTCTGCATCTTCTGAAGTGAAATCCACTAAGTAGAGGTTGTTGTATCTAAATCCCTTGAACACCATTGATGCATCATCCATCTTTGATACAATAACCTCTGTTGGAGTGAATAAGCATTGAAGTCCAAGATCACAGAGTTGACCCACTGATAATAAATTGAAGCTCAAAGGTGCAACTAATAGAACATTTGATATTGATAAATCATTTGAGATTGCCACCTTGCCAAGTCCTTGCACTTTTCCTTTTGAATTGTCTCCAAATGTGATTTTATCTTGTCCATCAACATTCTCATCAAGTGAGGTGAACATCCGTGGGTTGCCTGTCATATGTTGTGTGCATCCACTGTCAATAACCCAATGGCTCCCACCGGTCTTGTAGTTCACCTACATCCACAGACAATTCAAGCTTGAGTTTTGAGGGCCCTATATTGCATAGGACCAGTGACTCTCAATCAAGGACTTTGCAACCCAGATTTGTCTAGGTCTACTCTTGTTTGGTGGACCTAGAAATGTAACTTTGACCTTTCCATTTGCAACCTTTCTTAGAACATAATGAGCATTGAAAGCAAATGGTCTTGAGTGCTTAGGCAAGGGAGTTGGTGGTTTGGCTTTGCAGTTGTGGGCAAAATGACCTTCATTTCCACACTCAAAGCATTTGATAGGCCTGTGAGTCTGCTTTGGCTTGTATTGAGTGGTAGCTTTCTTTTGCACAAAAGCATTGTATCCAATACCACTCTTGTTGTTTTTCATGACACTGTTCATAAGCAGCTCATTTTGGAGGTATTGACCCTTGTTGAACTTTTGCACACTTGTTGCAAGATGTTCATTTTCACTTTTTAGTTTCTTGACCTCATTTTTAAGCCTTTGATTATCCACTGCCAACTCATTGTTGAAATCATTGTTCTCAATAGCAACCTTTCCTCTAGTAGTTGCATCAGTCAAGTAATTCTTCAATTTTTGGTTGTCTAAAGTCAGGACTTCAACTTTTTCAGTCAATTCAGCATGTAGACTAGTTTGCTCTTCTTGACTCAAATCATCACATGAGGTTGCTACATCAATCTTAACAACAGGGTTAATAGCCTCATGTGTTTTGCAAGATAAAAGTTCATTTTCAACAAGAAGATTGTCATGATCAAATTTAATTTGAGTATAGTCTTCCTTGATTTTTACTAGTCTATTTTGCAACTCCCTATTAGCTTCATTTAATTTGTCACATTTATCCTTAGCATCTTTTAGGGAGTTTGTGAGCTCATTTACAGTTGATGACATAGTTTTATTTTCTTCTTTTATTTCATCACTAGCTTTTATAACTATGTCATATTTAGCATTTAAAGATCCATTTTCATTTTTCAACCTATCACATTTAGCTTTTGACTTTCTAATCATTTGAGTATATTCTTTAAGCAAGTCAGCTAGCTCATCATATGAAGGTGAAGCAAATTCCTCATCACTATCACTATCACTATCATCAACAATATTAATATTATTTTGTACCTTCCGTTCACCCCTAGCCATGAGGCATAGGTGAGAAGTCGATGATGGCGATGGTGGTGGTGAAGAGAAGTCCCCGGCGATGGCGGCAACTTTTTCATCATTCTCTTCTTCACTTGAAGAAGACCCACTTGATGATTCAATGTCGGTGAGCCAGTCACCAACAATATATGCCTTTCCATTCTTATTCTTGTGGAACCTCTTTTGCTTCCCATCCTTCCTCTTGAAGAATTTCTTTTCCTTCTTTTCATCATCGATGTCATCTTCTTTCTTGCCCTTGAACTTATTCTTCTTGGGCTTGTTACATTGATGAGCAAGATGACCGAGCTCACCACAGTTGTAGCAGTCCATCTCAGAAATGGGCTTTCTTTTGTTGGAAAAGAATTTCTTCTTTCTTGAATCAAATTTGATGCCTTCTCTATTTAGCTTCTTCAACATCTTGGTGGTCTTCCTTACCATCAAGGCAATGTTTGCATCAAGGTCATCATCACTTGAGGATTCTTCCTCAACTTGTATTTTTGCTTTTCCTTTTCTTTCATGATTTGCTTTGAGAGCCAAATCCTTTCTTTTGGAAGATGATTCTTCTTTGTCGTTGATGTGCATGTACATCTCATGGGCATTGATCTTTCCCAAAACCTGTGTAGGTGTGGTAACTGAAAGATCCATTTGATGTAGCATAGTGACAATGTGTCCATATTTGTCTATTGGGAGGACACTGAGAATCTTCCTCACAACATCCGGTTGTGAGATTTGAGTAAGCCCCAATCCATTAACTTCCTCTACAAGAATATTGAGACGTGAGTACATAGCATTTGCATTTTCATTAGCAAGCATTTCAAAAGAATTTAACTTTCTCATGGCTATGTGATATCTCTCCTCACGCTCACTTCTAGTTCCTTCGTGTAGAGCACAAATGTCCATCCACAAATCATGAGCATTTTTATGATTTCTTACTCTATTGAACACATCTTTGCAAAGGCCTCTAAAAAGGGTGTTTTTGGCCTTAGCATTCCATTTCTCATAATTGAACTCATCACCTACAAGATTTGTGGGATCTCTAGGTTCGGGGAATCCTTGTGTGGCGGCTTTATAGACACCAATGTCTATAGCCTCTAAATATGCTTCCATACGAATTTTCCAATATGGAAAATCGTCACCATCAAAAACGGGAGGAGGTCCATCCCCACTGGACATCGTAACTCTAGCGGTTAAGCTAATCTATGAGCAACAAGGCTCTGATACCAATTGAAAGGATCACGATGCCCAAGAGGGGGGGTGAATTGGGCTTTTCAATTCACCCCCCTCTTGGGCATCGTGATCCTTTCACAAGCCACGAGCCGATAGAAAGTGAATGTTACTATAGCATTGACTGGCATGTCGTGTATACCCTTCAGCACACTATTAAATGACTCGGCCATGTTGCTAGTCTGGAACTCGAACCTCCAACCACCTTCGTCGTAGGCCCTTGTCCACTTCTGTGGTTCCCTCAGCAATCCAGCAATCCAGTTCTTACCTTCAGCATTTGTTGCATCTTTTAGTTCCTTCAACTTGTCCTCAAAAAATGAAACCTCCGACTGTCGGCAGACCTCCTCAAAAAGAGGGAAATTAGCCTTGCTACGATCCTTTCGAAGAAGATTTTCTGCTAGATGTCGAGTGCACCATCTGTGGTGCATGGGTGTGTAGCCAGGAATCTGCTCTTGCATTGCATTAAGAATGCCTTGGTGTCTGTCAGATATGACACCAACCTCGCGACCAGGGCCCACGACATGGATCCGAACAAGTCGCAAGAACCAAGACCAACTATCTATGTTCTCCCTCTCCACCAAAGCAAATGCCAAAGGAACCAATGCATTTTCTGCGTCACATGATATGGCAACCAACAATGTGCCCTTATACTTCCCAAGCAGAAAAGTGCAATCAATAGAGAGCACGGGGCGACAATGCCTGAAGGCCTCTACGTACTGCGAGAAACACCAGAAAGCACGAAAGAAGATCTCTGTCATTCCTCCATTCATTAGGTTTAGGGATGTACTCGTAATGCATGCCTGGGTTTTTTGCTTTTATTGCATTGAACAATGTTGGCAACTTCTCGTAACCCTCCTCCCAATCCCCGTATATCATCTTCCATGCTTGTTGCTTTGCCCTCCATGCTTTCCCATACTTGATCCTATAACCAAACAATTCCCAAGTCATGGTCATAATTGACTTCACCTTCAAGTTTGGCTGACCTTTCAATGTCCCCAATAGCCTTTTTGCAATTAGGGTAGATGTCAACTGACGATGCTTAGAGCTCAGCTATGTCTGGGCATAAGTGTGTGGACCTACAATTTTTGTGATCTTAAACTTTCCGGTTTCCTTATGCCTTCGGGCACATACCCTCCAATTACATTCTGACACCTCGCACACAACTATGTAACGACGTTGTGCATACGAGTGTCTAACCTTGAACGGCCTCTTGCGGTTCATAGAATATTCCTGTAGCCATCGTCTCAGTGTAGGCAGGTCCTTGAAAAGTAAGCCTACCTTAATCTCAATGTTGTTGGCGTTATCAGGAGCCTCTAGCAGTTCATCATCATGTTCTTCTATGTATGCACCAGTGGAATGACTTAGACTGCTAAATTCATGTACTGCAGGGTCACGTTCAGGACATAAACGTCTTATGAGTTCAATTTCTTGCTCGGTCATTTCTTGAACTGGGCGGTCATCATCATAATCTAAGGCCCGTGCAGCCTCATATGGCTCCTCCTCATCCTCAATCTGAACATCAACACTATTTGAGGCCCTGCATATGCGGTCCATATTGTATGATAGGGGCTCATGAAGATCGGCATCATTATCTAGTTGTGGAGATCCTGCATCGCGTCGAATGAGGAAATACTACATTAAAAGTCTAATCAAACGAAATAACGATGGATATGAACAACGTGTTAAAGACACTTACTAGGATGTTCCTGGATTGGATCCTGGGTCAATGGGATCTCCTGGGAGGTACCACCAGATTAGAAGCCCCACAAACATCGCTAACAGGACGAGAAATCTCAAACTCGTTCGGGCCGGATTGTGCATCAGGCACTACAACCACTTCTCCCGGAAGCTCAGGCAAAGGAGCTTCAATACGAGATGCATTTGGCAATTTGTGGAGACAACCCGACTGAAGCATCAGAATGACTAAATGATAACTTTCAAACAACTACATCCAAACATGGTGGAACAATCGTCTTCATAATTCTGACATATTTGACCCAGTCATCTTTTGAGCCAATGGAGATCAACTGTCGGACAGCTGTCTCAGATGTAACATGGGACAACAAACCCTGAATTGATATTCTAGTGTCGTTTAAATTGCAACTAATCTCCTCACAAGCTCGAGCGAAAATCTGGCCAAAAGAGGGTCTTTCATCGAACATCACGGTCACCTTCTTCATACCATAAAAACTAACATTTCCATAAACATCTTCCTCCACGCTTCCTCCATGGTATAGTGTCACTAGGGTGTCCATGTATTGCAAACACGGATTACTAACTCAATAATGCGTAGGTACTTACTACTGACTAAATACTTATACCTAAATACTTACTAAGTAATAAACAAGTAATAGCTACTTACTAACTAATAATTATATAAATGACCACAACAAACATAAATACATAATCTACGAATAATGTACGAAAACAAGGTATACCGAGATCCCGGATGAGTCAAACTAACGGTGGCGAAGATCGAGTCCGACACCTATATACAAAAAAAATTAGTATTGTGAGTAAAAAATTCGGCAGCACCTGCCCTATACGGTGAGTTTTCTATAACCTGCAAAGAAACGACAGCACGATGGCTGACATACTCATTCCATGTAAATTAACAACTAAGTAATAGGTAATAGCTAATCCACAACACTAAATGATAAACTAAGCAAATGCTAAACAATGTTAATTAACACTTACTACTCACTAACCCTAAACCCTATACCATGCTAAAAAAACTGACTACTAACTAACAACTAACTTATAACTAACATCTAAAAACTAACTAAACACTAACTAACTAACTAATTAGTATCAAATAAACACAGAAAAAATTGAGTAATAATTAGATAGTAAAAAATACTGACTACTAACTAACAACTACCAACTAACTAAACACTAACTAACTAATTAGTATCAAATAAATACAGAAAAAAAATAAGTAATAATTAGAAACTAACCTTAATACCGAATCATGGCGGGAGGGAGGGAGCAGGCGCCGACGGCTCGGGCGGGAGGGGGCGGCGCGACGTTGGGGGGCGGGCTCAGCACTGCGCGGGTGGAGGGGACGGGTGTTGGGGGCGGCGCTGGTGGAGGGGGCGGGGGCGGGCGCTGCTGGTGGCCGCGGGAGGGGCCAGCGGTGGGCGGCGGCGCTGGGAGACAGAGGGGGCGGCGCGCGGTGCTGGGAGACAGAGTGAGAGAAAGGAGAGGGAGGAGAAAGACGACGCGTTTAATTCCTAGTTCGGCGTTAGGATCTGTGGCGCCGAGTTAGGTGCCACGGTGGCTGCCACGTCAGCACAGTCGACGCCATAAGCCATGGTGTCGAGCCGTATAAGCTCAGCGCCACGATCCATGTCGCCGAGCATAGGGTCCAGATCTGCAATTTTGTCGTCCAGGAGTCTAAACGTATATATTTTTCGAAAAATGTGCTTAAAAGCAAAAAAATTTGGGCCAAATCCCAACTATGTACACCTATCACCTAGGTGGTGGGCACATGCACGCGCGTGATTTCGATTCTGTGCATCATGCAACCCCCAACCTAACACTAGCGAAAGCGATGCCATGTCGCTCGGACAAATCTATTAAAGTTGAGTGGATCGATCGATAGAAACACCAACCAGTTAGATTAGGCAGAGCATTATTAGTTCTTGTCGGCCAAAACGAACAATTAAGAGAAGAAAATATACTCCGGCCGTACGTTAGTTAGCCAGTGAGATTATTGATAAACTGGTCACGACTGAATAATACTGATCACTAAGTATCTATGTGCATGGTATTAATGCATTTATGTAGAAAAATGAACAAAGAGAAGAAGAGAAAAAAACACGTGAATTAACATAAAGTCTTATTATTTTTTTATTAGTGGTAGGTATATCGAATCCAACATTAACGTCTTCTAATGCTTATGTCGCGTGAATTTTGAGCCGGTGTTCTGCTCTGGGATTAAAGTCGAAAACAAATGTACTTGTCCGTGCGTCTCACGATAAATGGTGGCCTGCAGCATAGTATATGGCTGGCGTAGCGCATGGGACAAGAGTGAGCATACATTAGGTTTGCAAAGTAAATAAAAGAGTAACTGCTACAAACGGCTATAGATGTCCAAATGGACGGCCCGACCTAGTCCGTTTGAGCTCTGCATGGATAAGCCCGAATCCTTATCCGTGTCGGGCCGGGCCATGCCACCCGACAGGCTGATATAATCAGCCGAGCACAGCACTATTCCGGTCCAACTGTGTCGGGCTGGCTCAGAAAGCACGGCCCATGAAGGAGCCCGTGCCACCCCGAGCATGGCAAATACGAGAACCCTAAACCCATTATCTACACACATTCACAAAGTTTACATATATATATATATACAAATCAGAAATATATACAGATCAGAAGTATACACAGATTCACACCGCTGAGATAAAGAGTAGATCCTAAATAAAGGATTAGAGCTGTTCGTGCAATGGCTGCCTCACTAAAAACCTTTTTAGGTAAAAACTCACTCCTCGTGAGAAAACCCTAGAAAGAAAAAAGAGTACAACCTAGCTCTAATTTAATAATTCAGGTCAATGTTGTTCAGTTACAACTTACAACTTACATCACCAGATTTCCAAATCAACAGAATGTAGTAAGAACTAGGAAGATAAAAGTCCTAAGGGTTATCAAGATAAAGTCCTTCAAATGCATCTTCATGTTCTTGGTCCTGTGTACAATGCTGCCCTCTAGCTTCACCAAGTTCCCAGTCTTTCATGCAAAGAAGCATCTCTACCATTTCTGGTGCTAGGCGTCTTCGTCGTTCCTCGATTATCCTGACATAGAGATTAAATGCAGATTCTGAGGAGATAGTTGAAACGGGAACAAAAATAACATCCCTAGCTAAGATGGAGAGAACATGATAGAACTGTTGGAGGTCTCCTTCTCTACCGAAGGTCCACAGTACGGACAATCTACCTATAAACAACGAGACTGAATGTCGAAGCTATAACAAGCATGCGTGAAGCGCCGAAGGATGACAACTTCGGCTCAAGGCGGTTACGAAGGACAAACACAATGACGAGCCGAAGAGTAAAAGACTCGTTAATCCCTGATGTTTGTATGTGTCAGGGTTATAAATGTATTTTTGCTCAGACTGCGTCCCTTGCCTATAAATAGATGAACAGTACCACATACTGTTCATGCTAATTGGAATTGTATTCTCACATTCACCTTCGAGCAAACCGAAGGTACAAATGTAATATATATTATGTATTACTTTGTTAGCATATGATATAAACTACAATGCTACTTAATATTTGATATGATATAAATAATTAATTATAATGTTACATTTAAAGGTACACCTTCGTATTTGTGAGTGATGTAGACTTGTTCTTCATAACCTTCGTTCGAGAACCATCAAACCCGGAAGGATTTGATGCTTCGAAGGACGAAGGTTCTTTTCGTATAACATTTGTGTTGCCTTGTTTTGTGATTCAGCAATCATAAACAAGAGACCTACATTGGCGCCCACCGTGGGGCTCGAACCCACGACCACAAGGACAACTTATGTTCATGCCACCAATTTAGGATATTGAAGTCCTCATCAAACTTCTGCAAAGTGTCACTAAGGAGGTTAGCTCTGTGTCAAGTGAACTAAGGCCAGCACTAGAGTGTGCTTGTTGAAGAAAAGTAGATGTTGATGTTCCACTACCAAGGTTAGATATGCTAGAACCAGGATATGGGAACTTAGAGGTACAATCAGATACATAAATTAATCCCCAGTTTTGTTTTTCTTTTACCCGTGACAGATGGAGGAGGAGGCACTTGTTGCCTAACTGCACCAAACTTCAGATCATATTTGTTAAACATTGTAGACAATTCACTTTTCACACAAGTATAGTAAAGTGAGTAGTTAGTACCAGATAGCCCAAATAATAATCTCAAGATATAGCTAGTTGAAAGGGAATTAGGCTCACACCTAGTCCCTAATTAATTTTGGTGGTTGAATTGCCCAACACAAACAATTGGACTAACTAGTTTGTTCTAGTGTATAAGTTATACAGGTGTCAAAGGTTGACAACAAGTCAATTAAAAAGACCAAAGTTGGGTTCAAAATAGAGAGCTAAAGGCATCCCGAAAGGCTCCCTGGTCTGGCGCACCGGACTGTCCGGTGGCGCACCGGACAGTGTCTGGTGCACTAGGGGACCTCGCGCAGAACTCCTCAGCCTCGGGAATTTTCGGAGCCGGCGCGCTATAATTCACCGGACTGTCCGGTGTACACCGGACAGTGTCCGGTGCTCCAAGAGGTCACGGCTCCGGAACTTGGCAGCCTCGGGAAATCATAGCAGCTGCTCCGCTATAATTCACCGGACATGTCCGGTGTACACCGGACTGTCCGGTGCAACAGCGGGCCAACGGCTACTTCGCGCCAACGGTCGCCTGCAACAGCAATTAATGCGCGCCAGAGCGCGCAGGCGTCAGGCACGCCCATACTGGCGCACCGGACACTCTACAGTACATGTCCGGTGCACCACCGGACATCCAGGCGGGCCCAGAAGTCAGAACTCCAACGGTCGAATTGCAACGGCTTTGGTGACGTGGCTGGCGCACCGGACATGTCCGGTGTGCACCGGACTGTCCGGTGCACCATACGACAGACAGCCTCCACCAACGGTCATGTTTGGTGGTTGGGGCTATAAATACCCCAACCACCCCACCATTCATTGTATCCAAGCTTTCCAGCTTCCAACTACTATACAAGAGCTAGCATTCATTGCAAAGCACACCAAAAGAGATCAAATCCTCTCCCAACTCCACACAAAGCCTTAGTGACTAGAGAGAGAGTGATTTGTAGTGTTCATTTGAGCTCTTGCGCTTGGATCGCTTCTTTTCTTTGGCATTCTTTCTTGTGATCAAAAACACTCATTTGTAATTGAGGCAAGAGACACCAATTGTGTGGTGGTCCTTGCGGGAAGTTTGATTCCCAAGTGTTTTGAGAAGAGAAGCTCACTCGGTCCGAGGGACCGTTTGAGAGAGGGAAGGGTTGAAAGAGACCCGGCCTTTGTGGCCTCCTCAACGGGGAGTAGGGTTGCGAGAACCGAACCTCGGTAAAACAAATCCGTGTGTCACACTCTTTATTTGCTTGCGATTTGTTTTGCGCCCTCTCTCTCGGACTTATTATTATTTCTAACGCTAACCCGACTTGTAGTTGTGTTTATATTTGCAAATTTCAGTTTCGCCCTATTCACCCCCCCTCTAGGCGACTATCAATTGGTATCAGAGGCCGGTGCTTCATTAGAGCCTAACCGCTCGAAGTGATGTCGGGAGATCACGCCAAGAAGGAGATGGAGACCGGCGAAAAGCCCACTACAAGCCACGGGAGCACTTCATCGGAAGAGTCCCGCACCAAGAGGAAGGAGAAGAAGGACTCCTGCAAAGGGAAGGAGAAGAAATCTTCTTCACACCACAAAGAGAAGAAGGAGAAATCCTCTTCCCACAAGCCGCATCGGAGTGGGGACAAGAAAAAGAGGATGAGGAAGGTGGTCTACTACGAGACCGATTCTTCATCGACATCCACCTCCAGCTCCGACGCGGCGTCCGTCACTTCTAAACGCCTAGAGCGTAAGAAGTATAGTAAGATCCCCCTACGCTACCCTCGCATTTCTAAACATACACCTTTACTTTCTGTCCCATTAGGCAAACCACCAACTTTTGATGGTGAAGATTACGCTAGGTGGAGTGATTTAATGCGATTTCATCTAACCTCGCTCCACAAAAGTATATGGGATGTTGTTGAGTTTGGTGCACAGGTACCATCTGTAGGGGATGAAAACTATGATGAGGATGAAGTAGCCTAAATCGAGCACTTCAACTCCCAAGCCACAACCATACTCCTCGCCTCTCTAAGTAGAGAGGAATATAACAAGGTGCAAGGGTTGAAGAATGCGAAGGAGATTTGGGATCTACTCAAGACCGCGCACGAGGGTGATGAACTCACCAAGATCACCAAGCGGGAAACGATCGAGGGGGAGCTCGGTCGCTTCCGTCTTCGCCAAGGGGAGGAGCCATAAGATATGTACAACCGGCTCAAAACCTTGGTGAACCAAGTGCGCAACCTCGGGAGCAAGAAATGGGATGATCACGAGGTGGTTAAGGTTATTCTAAGATCTCTTATTTTCCTTAACCCTACTCAAGTTCAATTAATTCGTGGCAACCCAAGATATACACTAATGACTCCCGAGGAAGTAATCGGGAATTTTGTGAGCTTTGAGTATATGATCAAGGGCTCGAAGAAGATCAACGAGCTAGATGATCCCTCCACATCCGCGGCACAACCGGTCGCATTTAAGGCGACGAAGGAGAAGAAGGAGGAGTCTATATCGAGTAGACAACCAATCGACACCTCAAAGCTCGACAACGAGAAGATGGCGCTCGTCATCAAGAGCTTCCGCCAAATCCTCAAACAAAGGAAGGGGAAGGACTACAAACCCCGCTCCAAGAAAGTGTGCTACAAATGTGGTAAGCCCGGTCATTTTATTGCAAAATGTCCCATATCTAGTGACAGTGACAGGGGCAACGACAAGAAGGGAAGAAGAAAGGAGAAGAGATACTACAAGAAGAAGGGCGGCGATGCCCATGTTTGTCGGGAATGGGACTCCGACGAAAGCTCCAGCGACTCCTCCGACGACGAGGACGCCGCCAACATCGCCGTCACCAAGGGATTCCTCTTCCCCAACGTCGGCCACAAGTGCCTCATGGCAAAGGACGGCAAAAAGAAGGTTAAATCTAGATATGAATCCTCTAGTGATGAAAATGCTAGTGATGAGGAGGATAACTTGCGCACTCTTTTTGCTAACTTAAACATGCAACAAAAGGAGAAATTAAATGAGCTAATCAGTGCCATCCATGAGAAGGATGATCTCTTGGACTCCCAAGAGGACTTCCTAATCAAGGAAAATAAGAAACATGTTAAAGTTAAAAATGCTTATGCTCTAGAAATAGAAAAATGTCAAAAACTATCTAGTGAGCTAAGCACTTGCCATGACACTATTGCCAACCTTAGAAATGAAAATGCTAATTTGTTATCAAAGGTTGATTCTCATGTTTGTAATAGTTCAATTTCCAATTCTAGAGATGATAATGATAATTTACTTGCTAGGATTGAAGAATTGAACATTTCTCTTGCTAGCCTTAGAAATGAAAATGAAAAATTGCTTGCTAAGGCTAAAGATTTTGATGTTTGCAATGTTACTATTTCTAACCTTAGGAGTGAAAACGATATATTACATGCTAAGGTTATAGAATTAAAATCTTGCAAAACCTCTACATCTATCGTTGAACATGTGTCTATTTGTACTAGATGTAGAGATGTTGATATTAATGTTGTTCATGATCACATGTCTTTAATTAATCAACAAAATGATCATATAGCAAAATTAGATGCTAAAATTGCCGAGCATAACTTAGAAAATGAAAAATTTAAATTTGCTAGAAGTATGCTCTATAGTGGGAGACGCCCTGGCATTAAGGATGTCATCGGCTTCCAAAGGGGAGACAATGTTAAACTTAGTGCCCCTCCTAAGAAATTGTCCAACTTTGTTAAGGGCAAGGCTCCCATGCCTCAGGATAACGAGGGTTACATTTTATACCCTGTCGGTTATCCCGAAGACAAAATTAGGAGAATTCATTCTAGGAAGTCTCACTCTGGCCCTAACCATGTTTTTATGTATAAGGGTGAGACATCTAGCTCTAGGCAACCAACCCGTGCTAAGTTGCCTAAGAAAAAGACTCCTAATGCATCAAATGATCATGACATTTCATTCAAAACTTTTGATGCATCATATGTTTTAACTAACAAATCCGGCAAGGTAGTTGCCAAGTTTGTTGGGGGCAAACACAAGGGCTCCAAGACTTGTGTTTGGGTACCCAAAGTTCTTGTTTCTAATGCCAAAGGACCCAAAACCGTTTGGGTACCTAAAGTCAAGAACTAAAATTGTTTTGTAGGTTTATGCATCCGGGGGCTCAAGTTGGATACTCGATAGCGGATGCACAAACCATATGACAGGGGAGAAGAAGATGTTCTCCTCCTACGAGAAAAACCAGGATCCCCAACGAGCTATCACATTTGGGGATGGAAATCAAGGTTTGGTCAAAGGTTTGGGTAAAATAGCTATATCCCCTGACCATTCCATTTCTAATGTTTTTCTTGTTGATTCATTAGATTACAATTTGCTTTCTGTATCTCAATTATGCAAAATGGGCTACAACTGTCTCTTTACTGATGTAGGTGTCACTGTCTTTAGAAGAAGTGATGATTCAATAGCATTTAAGGGTGTGTTAGAGGGTCAGCTGTACTTAGTAGATTTTGATAGAGCTGAACTCGACACATGCTTAATTGCTAAGACTAACATGGGCTGGCTCTGGCATCGCCGACTAGCACATGTTGGGATGAAGAATCTTCATAAGCTTCTAAAAGGAGAACACATTTTAGGACTAACAAATGTTCATTTTGAGAAAGACAGGATTTGTAGCGCATGCCAAGCAGGAAAGCAAGTTGACACTCATCATCCACACAAGAACATCATGACAAGTGACATGCCACTGGAGCTCCTACACATGGATTTATTCGGCCCGATTGCTTTCATAAGCATCGGCGGGAGTAAGTATTGTCTTGTAATAGTGGATGATTATTCTCGCTTCACTTGGGTGTTCTTTTTGCAGGAAAAATCTCAAACCCAAGAAACCTTAAAGGGATTCTTGAGACGAGCTCAAAACGAGTTCGGATTAAGGATCAAGAAAATTAGAAGCGACAACGGGACGGAGTTCAAGAACTCACAAATTGAAGGCTTCCTTGAGGAGGAGGGCATCAAGCATGAGTTCTCTTCTCCCTACACCCCTCAACAAAATGGTGTAGTGGAGAGGAAGAATTGAACTTTATTGGACATGGCTAGAACCATGCTTGATGAGTACAAGACTTCAGATCGGTTTTGGGCGGAGGCGGTCAACACCGCTTGCTACGCCATCAACCGGTTATATCTACACCGAATCCTCAAGAAGACATCTTATGAACTCCTAACCGGTAAAAAGCCCAACATTTCATATTTTAGAGTCTTTGGTAGCAAATGCTTTATTCTTGTTAAAAGAGGTAGAAAATCCAAATTTGCTCCTAAGACTGTAGAAGGCTTTTTACTTGGATATGATTCAAACACAAGGGCATATAGAGTCTTTAACAAGTCCACTGGACAAGTTGAAGTTTCTTGTGACGTTGTGTTTGATGAGACTAACGGCTCTCAAGTAGAGCAAGTTGATCTTGATGAGATAGGTAATGAAGAGGCTCCATGCATCGCGCTAAGTAACATGTCCATTGGGGATGTGTGTCCTAAGGAATCCGAAGAGCCTCCAAATGCACAAGATCAACCGTCCTCCTCCACGCAAGCATCTCCACCAACTCAAAATGAGGATGAAGCTCAAGTTGATGAAATAAAAGATCAAGCAAATGAGCCACCTCAAGATGACGACAATGATCAAGGGGGAGATGCAAATGATCAAGACAAGGAGGATGAAGAACAAAGACCGCCACACCCAAGAGTCCACCAAGCAATTCAACGAGATCACCCCGTCGACACCATCCTCGGCGACATTCAAAAGGGGGTAACCACTAGATCTCGAATTGCACATTTTTGTGAGCATTACTCTTTTGTTTCCTCTATTGAGCCACACAGGGTAGAGGAAGCACTACAAGATTCGGATTGGGTGGTGGCTATGCAAGAGGAGCTCAACAACTTCACTAGGAATGAGGTATGGCATTTAGTTCCACGTCCTAATCAAAATGTTGTAGGAACCAAATGGGTCTTCCGCAACAAGCAAGATGAGCATGGTGTGGTGACAAGGAACAAAGCTCGACTTGTGGCCAAGGGATACTCCCAAGTCGAAGGTTTGGATTTTGGTGAAACCTATGCACCCATAGCTAGGCTTGAGTCAATTCGTTTATTATTGGCCTATGCTACTTACCATGGCTTTAAGCTTTATCAAATGGACGTGAAAAGTGCCTTCCTCAATGGACCAATCAAGGAAGAGGTCTATGTTGAGCAACCTCCCGGCTTTGAAGATAGTAAGTACCCTAACCATGTCTATAGGCTCTCTAAGGCGCTTTATGGGCTCAAGCAAGCGCCAAGAGCATGGTATGAATGCCTTAGGGATTTTCTCGTTGCTAATGGCTTCAAAGTCGGAAAGGCCGATCCTACTCTATTTACTAAAACTCTTGAGAATGATTTGTTTGTATGCCAAATTTATGTTGATGATATTATATTTAGGTCTACTAACGAATCTACATGTGAAGAGTTTAGTAGGATCATGACACAAAAGTTCGAGATGTTTATGATGGGGGAGTTGAAGTACTTCTTGGGATTTCAAGTGAAGCAACTCTAAGAGGGCACCTTCATTAGCCAAACGAAGTACACTCAAGACATTCTCAACAAGTTTGGGATGAAGGATGCCAAACCCATCAAGACACCCATGGGAACTAATTGGCATCTCGACCTCGACACGGCAGATAAGTCCGTGGATCAAAAGGTATACCGGTCGATGATAGGTTCCTTGCTATATTTATGTGCATCTCGACCGGATATTATGCTTTCCGTATGCATGTGTGCAAGATTCCAAGCCGACCCTAAGGAAGCTCACCTTACGGCCGTGAAACGAATCTTGAGATATTTGGCTTACACTCCTAAGTTTGGGCTTTGGTATCCTAGGGGATCCACATTTGATTTGATTGGTTATTCGGATGCCGATTGGGCGGGGTGTAAAATCAATAGAAAGAGCACATCGGGGACTTGCCAGTTCTTAGGAAGATCCTTGGTGTCTTGGGCTTCAAAGAAGCAAAATTCGGTCGCTCTTTCCACCGCCGAAGCCGAGTACATTGCCGCAGGCCATTGTTGCGTGCAATTGCTTTGGATGAGGCAAACCCTGCGGGACTACGGTTACAAATTAACCAAAGTCCCTTTGCTATGTGATAATGAGAGTGCAATCAAGATGGCGGATAATCCCGTCGAGCATAGCCGCACTAAACACATAGCCATTCGGTATCATTTTCTTAGGGATCACCAACAAAAGGGCGATATCGAGATTTCTTACATTAACACTAAAGATCAATTAGCCGATATCTTTACCAAGCCTCTTGATGAACAAACTTTTAACAAACTTAGGCATGAGCTCAATATTCTTGATTCACGCAACTTCTTTTGCTAAAAATTGCACACATATCTCATTTGTATACCTTTGATCATGTCTCTTTCATATGCTATGACTAATGTGTTTTTCAAGTCTATTTCAAAACCAAGTCATAGGTGTATTGAAAGGGAATTGGAGTCTTCGGTGAAGACAAAGGCTTCCACTCCATAACTCTTCCTTCGCCGTCACTCCAAGCAACTCTCCATCTTTGGGGGAGAGAGCAAAATGACTCCGTCTTTGGTATAATCTTCACTTATTTATTTATATCCAAAGGGGGAGAGAGTATGAGCCCAAAGCAAAAGGAGGACCGCACCACCACCAATTTCAAAAAAACTTAGTTTTTCAAAGAGTATTTTCAATTGGTATCCTATTGTGTTCAAAAGGGGGAGAAAGTAGGATTTCAAAAATGATATATCAAAACCCTCTTGAACACTAAGAGGAGGATCTCATTTAGGGGGAGTTTTGTTTAGTCAAAGGAAAAGCATTTGAAACAGGGGGAGAAAATTTAAAATCTTGAAAATGCTTTGCAAAATCTTATTCATTTACCTTTGACTATTTGCAAAAGAACTTTGTAAAGGATTTACAAAAAGAGTTTGCAAAAACAAAACATGTGGTGCTAGCGTGGTCCAAAATGTTAAAAATGAAGGAGCAATCCATGCATATCTTGTAAGTATTTATATTGGCTCAATTCCAAGCAACATTTGCACTTACATTATGCAAACTAGTTCAATTATACACTTCTATATTTGCTTTGGTTTGTGTTGGCATCAATCACCAAAAAGGGGAAGATTGAAAGGGAATTAGGCTCACACCTAGTCCCTAATTAATTTTGGTGGTTGAATTGCCCAACACAAACAATTGGACTAACTAGTTTGTTCTAGTGTATAAGTTATACAGGTGTCAAAGGTTCACAACAAGCCAATTAAAAAGACCAAAGTTGGGTTCAAAATAGAGAGCTAAAGGCATCCCGAAAGGCTCCCTGGTCTGGCGCACCGGACTGTCCGGTGGCGCACCGGACAGTGTCCGGTGCACCAGGGGACCTCGCGCAGAACTCCCCAGCCTCGGAAATTTTCGGAGCTGGCGCGCTATAATTCACCGGACTGTCCGGTGTACACCGGACAGTGTCCGGTGCTCCAAGAGGTCGCGGCTCCGGAACTTGGCAGCCTCGGGAAATCATAACGGCTGCTCCGCTATAATTCACCGGACATGTCCGGTGCAACAGCGGGGCAACGGCTACTTCGCGCCAACGGTCGCCTGCATCAGCAATTAATGCGCGCCAGAGCGCGCAAGCGTCAGGCACGCCCATACTGGCGCACCGGACACTCTACAGTACATGTCCGGTGCGCCACCGGACATCCAGGCGGGCCCAGAAGTCAGAACTCCAACTGTCGAATTGCAACGGCTTTGGTGACGTGGCTGGCGCACCGGACATGTCCGGTGTGCACCGGACTGTCCGGTGCACCATACGACAGACAGCCTCCACCAACGGTCATGTTTGGTGGTTGGGGCTATAAATACCCCAACCACCCCACCATTCATTGTATCCAAGCTTTCCAGCTTCCAACTACTATACAAGAGCTAGCATTCATTGCAAAGCACACCAAAAGAGATCAAATCCTCTCCCAACTCCACACAAAGCCTTAGTGACTAGAGAGAGTGATTTGTAGTGTTCATTTGAGCTCTTGCGCTTGGATCGCTTCTTTTCTTTGGCATTCTTTCTTGTGATCAAACATTCATTTGTAATTGAGGCAAGAGACACCAATTGTGTGGTGGTCCTTGCGGGAAGTTTGATTCCCAAGTGTTTTGAGAAGAGAAGCTCACTCGGTCCGAGGAACCGTTTGAGAGAGGGAAGGGTTGAAAGAGACCCGGCCTTTGTGGCCTCCTCAATGGGGAGTAGGTTTGCGAGAACCAAACCTCGGTAAAACAAATCTGTGTGTCACACTCTTTATTTGCTTGCGATTTGTTTTGCGCCCTCTCTCTCGGACTTATTATTATTTCTAACGCTAACCCGGCTTGTAGTTGTGTTTATATTTGCAAATTTCAGTTTCGCCCTATTCACCCTCCCTCTAGACGACTATCACTAGTACAAACATTGTAGACCCCTTAATTTGACTCTAGGATATAATATAAAAGCAAATGCATAGAGATGAACGGGGGACAAGGACGGGGGACTCGAGAGAAACCCCTTATGTGCCCATGCGCTGCGAGCCTGCGCCCATAGGCCATGGCTCATGCCAACCGCGCACGCGAGTGGTTATGGTTGGCTGGCCTACCGCTAAAATATAGCGGGCGAAACCCCTTATGTGCCTATGCGTTGCGAGCCTGCGCCCATAGGCCATGGCTCATGCCAACCACGCACGCGAGTGGTTATGGTTGGCTGGCCTGCCGCTAAAATATAGCGGGCTGATTTTTAAGCCCACCATCCATCGGGTCGTGCTTGAGTCAGCCCAATGAGCTCAAATGGCTGTCGAGCCCAGCACACTCGTCGTTCCGTGCTGAGCTCGAACCGACGTTAATCCATACCGTGCTTATGTCATGCAAAAAAAATCGTGCCTCGAGCCAGGCTAACAAGCCACGTGATTTCTAGATATCTATAGAAACGGCCTCGGAGAAACAACGACATAAGAAAACATATCTAAAACTATTACAAGAATGCACTTCTAATAATGCTAATACTCTATAGATACTACTTTCAATATTACAAATTATAAGACATTTTTATTTTTTTTAATATATAATTTTTAGTATGTATTTAGATATATACTTACGTTTAGATACAAGAAGCATAATATCTAAAAAATTGGCCACCCTGGGTCTAGGGAGTACAGTACTGAGTTTTTTCATGAAAGAACTCGAGTTGATCTGCCTTCTGCGTAGCAGACTAGCAGGAGGCCTTGTCCCGGGTCAAGCTTTTCTCATTGCACATTATCAATCAAACAAATCAAAGAGAACAAGAAAGTGGCCAGAATCCAGAAACCAGAAAGTAATTTCTACAAGTCAATTACCTCGCTTCATCGACACACACGGAAAAGGGTGGGTCCAGAATTAAGACAACGATGAAATAAGTTATCCATATTTCCTAACTTAACCAATACCAACAGTTAAAGTCCTGGCCTCTTTACATACAAAGTCCCCTCTCACATCAAAGGATGAGTGGTACACACTGGCATGGTTCTCTCCCACAATACCCAAAGGAAACTACTAGGACTAGATACCCTGATATGAGACAGAATGGTGAAAGCATTGGTGCAATTCACAGGTCTTCGTCTTCCATAGGTGTGATTTATGATCCTTTCTCGCGATACAAAAAAAATCTCCCATAGGTGTATCGCAAGAAGCTTATCCCTGGGCACAAGATTTCACAAAGTCAGAAAAGCATCTGCAGAAAATATTGTCATATGCTATGCGCAAATTTGCTACGATCGCATATTAAGCATGTGCAAATAAACATATGGTCGCAAGGAAACTAAAAGAATATTAAGTATGGCATGGATTCAAGCCAACCATCTAGGGGTGTTTAGTTTGAGGAATCACTCCATCAAAGATGAGGTGGTGCATCATGAGTTCATTCCTCAAATTTGGTGGGACGACCTCATTTCTCATGTTAGTAACTAACTAACTAACTATGAGGAATGAGGTGGTGATGGATCAACTTATTCCATTTTACAAACCAAACAAAAAGTGAGAAACGAGAAGATGGAGTAGCTTATTCCTCAAACCAAAAACCTCACTAGTATTCGAGTCTAATGTGCATTGTTAGTTCGGGTAGCAGGCAACCAAAACAGGCAGCTTGCACACTGTTTACCCAACAAAGATACAACCACATTCTAAGAGATAACCAACATTATTGGTTCGTAAGGGAATACAAACTATTTCGCCATATCCACAAAACACCCTGAAAGTTCAAAGCATCCACCAGCTAATTATTTCATGGGGTTCAATTTTGTCATGTGATTTAGGCCCCGTTTGAAACCTCTAAAACTAAAACTAATAGTTAGCTACTAAAAATTAGTTGTTGGGTTCCAAACAACATCAGCTAATACCGCAGCTAATTGTTAGCTACCTCACGGCTAACAATTAGTTCATTAGCTGGCTCAACCCAATATTTTATTAGCTGGCTAACTATTAGCTCTAAGGGTTCCAAACAGGGCCTAATCGAGTTAGATATATTTAGGCCCTGTTCGTTTGCGTCGGATTGCACCCGGAATTGTTCCGCCTAAGGCCCTGTTCGTTTACATCGGATTGCAACCGGAATTATTCCGGCTAATCAAAGTTTATATAAATTATAGAAGCAATCCGGTTCGGAATCGTTCCGACCCACCAGGCCTTGTTCGTTTGTGCCGAATTGGTGGGTCGGAACGATTCCTAAACGGATTGCTTCTCTAATTTATATAAACTTTGACTAGCTGGAACGATTCCGGGTGCAATCCGACACAAACGAACAAGACCTAAACAAAGTTTATATAAATTAGAGAAGCAATCCGGTTAGGAATCGTTCCGACCCACCAATCCGGCAGAAACGAACAAGGCCTTAGGTGAACCACACCTGGACAGCATAACCGTGACAACCACACATGTAAAGGCAGGCAAAAACTGGAATTTGGTCTAGAATAATGCTTGGAAATGACTTATAAGAAACTGCATGATGATCATTCAAATACAAAGGCTCAGCACTGTGACTAACAAGAACTAAAATTTGGCTGTGACCAACAAATCTGAGCAAGGGCAGAGAAGTGATATTTGGATTGTGCCCAACACAATCTGTGGGTAGTACCAAAAACTGTAGTGTTTAAATTATCACCATGCCATGCCAAATCTTGTACATTTGCAGGAAAAAGATGGGTCCACATGACACTAATTTTCTACCATCAAAACACGTCCAGTATTTATGTTGCTTCATTGACAAAATCATCAGGGAATGTTATGTTGCAAACCAGATACATAGTCTAAGAGATTGTGGTTTCAACATGGTTAACCACGAAATGCTGGATGCCGGAAGCATGTGCAAACACTACCCTACTGCCACATCATGCCTTCTCCTGCGCACCCGACCACGCCAGTGAGGCCAGCAAAATGATTCTATAAATCCCCAGTCCAAATTTGGTTGGGATTCCAGTTTTTTTGTAACCAAATGATAGCAAATCATCCTAGACAGGCCAAAAGATTGGCTTAGCCAACATGATGCACAAATAAAACATGTCCAGTGTGATAAAGTGAGTAGTAAATGCTTATTGCTTATGCAGGCATTAGATATTAGAGTAATATTTGTGCTACTTGCATAAGATTTGTTCCTAAACTCCTAACTTTCAAATAGTTGAGTTACCACTAAATAATCCAATGTAGCTTCAGTGATGAATGACACTGTTGGAATGCTAGGTAAACTGCAAACACCAAGAAGTGTATCCTTCCTTGCTCAGCATTTTCAATCAAAATCAGATATATCTGAGCCTGAGAAAGTGTCCTCAAAGACTCGGTACATAACAGTCTTATGAACCTATCTCACTGGAAAAGCAACAAGCAATATACATATTTTTTCATCACACTAAGTAGACTTGTTTCATCACAGAATAATTAATTAATGCACACACAAGCTTGATACCAAAAAATGCCTGGTCAAGATATTGCAGTGTAGACCTAAATAATAATTGATACCACACACTTGTCCATCAAATTGCACAGTACATCCTTACCCCTGTGCACCACAAACAAAAGGAAGAAATAGACCCTCTTTGTGAAACCACCATAACAGGCAGTATAATCATTCATTCTTTCAGTATTGTTCTTCCAAACAGACACATGCAAAGTTAGCTATATCAAAGTATGAATTTAGTTAAATAAAAGTGTTTAGTTAAATGTAAGCATTGTTCTTCCAAACTATGAGATCTAGAAGTTGGCTATAGCAAACTAGAACCACCAGCATTCATGAATTTAGTTAAATGTAAGTGCTTAACAATAAAATTTCAAACAAGCACATGTGAAGTTGTACTTATAACAAAATTCAAATCAGAAGGTAAACAAACAGGATCATAAACATAATGGTATGACCAGTAAGCAAATTAACAGATCCTGTAAGAAAAAGGATAATCACTTCCATGCGATCATAACGGCATTGCTCCTGCAATCTTGCACAGGCAGGTAAATAGGCAGCACCAATTATTGGTGCTGAATTAGGTGCTATGTGCTATTGAGCAGTGGATCAAAAATAGTGGTAAGTATCGATGCACACCAGACTGTTTTAGGTTAGAACCCCACAAGATCGCAACTATATATACAAACACAGATATCATATTTCTCGTCAATCGTCATAAACAAACAAACAGATCTCATCAAATAGGCATCATACAAAACAATAAAGTTTATACACATACAAGCATTGCACCAATTCAGGGAAAAAACAACCCTAAACACCAGCAAACTAACAACCATGAATTCAATAATGTAGCACTCAGAACTTACAGGTAAGGAACTACTGAGGCGGGTTTTGTCCAGGCTGCTGCGGGCCAGGTGGCGGAGGTGGCATCCCTGGCCTCGGCTGTCCGAATGGTGGCGGAGGCATTCCAGGCCTCATTCCAGGAGGTGGTGGCCCCGGCATCCCGGGCCTCACTTGTGGCGGCCCCATCGGCGGTGGTCCCCTCATGAACTGTTGTGGCGGTGCCCCAGGGAACGGAGCAGGCGGCGCTCCAGGCGGGCGGAACGGCATCTGCATCTGCGGCGGCATTCCAGGACGCATTGGGGGAGGCATCCCCTGCGGCGGGCGCACGACCTGCGGATACGACACCGGCTGGGCCGACAGGTTGGGCATCGGCGGCCGCGAGATCTGGGGCTGCATCATGCCGGGGGCGGGTCCACCAACCCCACGTACAGGACCAGCGAGCCCAGGAGCTGCCTGGAGCAGCGGGCCGGTGGGCACACCGCGCCCAGCGGCGCGGCCGATGCCAGGGCCGGCGAGGGCTCCGCCCGCCGCCGCGGCCTTGGCGCGGGACTCGTCGGGCGGTGGTGGGCCCTCGACGGTCATGGATACTACCTCCTCGCCGCGGAGGAGGAGGAGGCCGAGCGTGCGGCGCTCCTCGCGTTCACCGGTAGTCTTGGAGGACTTGGAGGGCGGGAGGCGGCGAAACTCCTCGCAATCGCCGAGGACGAGGTTCATGTGGCGGTCGAACGCCATGAACTTGCCCACAAGTTGGCGCCCGTCCTGGATCGTCACCCGCATGCGGTAGTTGATGAACTGGAGCATCTTGGAGCCCTTCGGGTTCGACATGGCGTCGCCGGGAAGGGTGGCCGCGGGGCGACTAGGGTTAGGGTTTCGGCGAAGATGAATGGGGGACGAGGCGGCGGCGGCGGGGCCTTGTGAATTTGAGAGAGGGTTTTCGATGGGGTTTGTCCGTTTGGAAGTAGGCGCCGAAGGACGGAAGGAGCGGGGCGTTGTCTTGTGGGCCTTTTGCAATGTCGGTTTTTGCTATGGGTCCGTGGGGAGAAGAATTGAAAGACGTGGGTGCTTGTATAGATGCGTAAACGGACGATCCAGCTCGATCCGGCACGGACCCGATAAAACATGGCCCGTTATACCTGACGGACTAATTGGGCCATGTCGGCGGCCCGCGTGACATGGGCGCAGCGTATACGGCAGTACGGCACGTCGGCCTGCTAGTTGTGCTGGGCCGGCCTGTTAACTTATGGAGCCTATTTAATTAAATCGGAACACATGACAAACCAGTAGAACCAAGGTCTGTTTGTGTCATATGGTGAATAGACATTATAAATATACTTGTACAATTATTTTTAAAAATTAAAAAATGTGTCGTGCTGGGTCGGCATTGTGTGACGAGGAGGCGGCTCAAGCACGGTCCAGCTCTCGTACCGCACTATGCCGAGGCACTAATAAATAGGTCGTGACTTAGGCCAACTCATCGGGCACGACTCATTTAACCATCTATAAGTGCTTGGCTTGGCCTACTAGAATTCGATACACATTAGTTATTACGCATAATATACATACCCTTCTTGAGAGCAACTCTCAATAGACTTTCTAATGTATAAAAAATATAGATATAGTGAAAACATACCCTTGAACAACCTCTTTAGTTTGACTTTCATGTATAAACATCTTTTATTTCAAATTTCTCATAAGTCAAAGATGTGGAGAGAGAATAACTCTCCAGAGTATGCATAATATATAGAAAATCTGATAAAGGATAAAAAATGTAGAAATAGAGTTTTAATCAAGTAGATATATATTTGTGTGTTGCATCGAAGCCACGGTTTTTTTACTAAGGACATGTCTGAAAGCACCCAATTTTTAAGAAATTGATTTATAGAAACCGAGGTGGTTATAAACATATCGGTTTATGCCTCAGTTTATAGAAAGTGAATTTTTAGTTTCTTAAAAACCAAAAAAACGGGTCTCCCCTAGCTAAAATAATATTTTATTCGTTCAATTATTTATACATTGATTTTTTAGGTTTTTCAAGTGATTAGATCTGAGCATGGGCCACCAAATCCAAACCGCTCGAAAAATACCCGACCCGACTAATGTGATGGGGTGGACACGGGCCATAGTTTTTAGCTTGCAGCAATTCACGATATGAGTAAGAGCCATGTTTTGGACCCCTAATCCAATTCAACCTAAAAAACCTGATCCAAACCACAAAAAATACCTGATCCGATGTTAAAATTTAAAGTGTGAGTTTCGTCATACGTTTCTCCTCCCACGGGAAATAACTTAAAAATAGGATATGGAGGGATTTAAACTCTGCTCGCTTAGAACAAAGCGTCCGGCTTCTACCAGTGCAGTTTATGTATGTACGGGTATCTGACTAGTATGTATGTATTCTAAGAGATTCCATGGGTAATTGGTATATGCAATTAGCAACCCTAGATTGGTAGCAGGGCCGTGCCGAAGGGGTGCAATCTATTCACTGGAACAGGGCCCTCAAATTTCAAGAGTCCCAAATCCCTAAACTAAAAATAAAGATACAATCCATCTAATACAAAAGTTAGGCTATGTAAAGTAAATAAATGATTTTATGCTTTTGCTCATGGCGTTTAAGTCTCTGCCGCCGTCCATGGAGCCCTAAGTTGCCTGGTGCCTGCTCCCAAGCTGCCAAGTCCCCAACTCGCAAGCTGCTGTCACCACGACTCAAGCTTCAAGAAAGCAAGCAGCAAGATAATTTTTTATTTTTCCCTTTAATTTATTTAGTTATTAGGCTATCTCTAGCAGCTATCCTATCTCATTTTCTATTTCAAATTTTACTATGTAAATAATATAATCTACAATACAAATCTTACATTTTACATGATCTACTGCGGATAACCTTATGTTTTATTCATAATGCGTGTTCTGTCATTCTCATTCTCCCTCCCCACAAAGCTCATTCCCATTCTCGGTGTTCTGCCAGTGTTCTGCCATTACCCCTCCCCGCAAAGCTCATTTCCATTCCCGGTGTTCGAACCGGTTTTGAGCCGGCGGACAGTCCGGCCCTGAGGCCGGACGGTCCGCGGTCCGGACGGTCCGCGCCTGTGGGCCGGACGGTCCGCGCGTGCGCAGAACAGATTAGGGTTCCGAGTTTTGTGCTACGATTGTTAGCTATATTCGCGGGATTAGCTCGGAATCAGTTGTGTAAAGGGTCCAGCCCCCCTCCTCTATAAATAAGAGGTCTACGGCCGATTTGTAATCATCAACAATCGAATCAATACAACTTTTACTCGCATTTTATCCTAGGAGTAGTTCTAGTCTAGTTTAGGTTTAGCCACTCGATCCCCAAATTCTCCGCCTCTCCTCGACTCTACGTCGATTAGAGGAGTCTAGGTCGGCCTGCCCGAGCCTAGACACCACCTAGGATCTCTACTCCCCGACGAGGTCCCTCCCGGGAGCGAGATCCAGGCGCCGCCGGCGACTTCCGCCGCCTCTGCGCACGCGCGGACCGTCCGGCCCCCAGGGTGCGGACCGTCCGGCCGCCAGGCAGAGAAGCATCAGCTGCGCACCAGGCCGCGGACCGTCCGGCCCCTGGCCGCGGACAGTCCGCCCCTGCGCAGAGAATACCACCGCGCCTCGCACCAGGCCGCGGACCGTCCGCCCCTGTGCAGAGGGCACCGCCACGGTTCTTGTTGAGTGTTTGGCGCTCCGAAAAGGCGTCAACATACTTTTTGGCGACTCCGCTGGGGAAGACACATCTAGGCTCATCAAATCGGCCCTCAATGGCCGGTTCAAGGGAGAGCTCTGATATTTCTCCAAGCAACATCATAGAGCCGACTTGGGAAACCTTGCCGGCTGACGAGCAGCTCCAGTTTGAGGAGCACAAGGAGCGGATGATCCAGGAGGCGAAAGCAAAATTCTTGGCCAACTTCAAAGTGGACAGGAACAACAAGGTCGTCCGACATCGGGCGACGGATCCGGCTTCGCTCCAACCCACGCCAGATATCCCCAATGTAAGTAATACCAACGAGCTACAATCTCTTAGAAATTATGTAGAAGAGCAGCGTGAACAAATGCAGAACATCATAGGGGGTATGCAAAGCGATGTTAAGAGACTAGTACGTGCATTTGATAAATCTAATATCGCAAATTTTCCTTCGCACGAGGTTGAGTTAGGGGGTAACACGCGTAATACATCGGCTACAGGTTGTCACGACCAGTCACAACCCCTGTATGGGATGCTGATGGACACATACCCTGAGCAACCGCAAATCGGTAGTAAATCAGCCGATCTGCACATGCCCGGACCGTCCGCACGTGAGCGCGGACCGTCCGGGCCAGCAACAGTCAGGCCTATTTTTAATGAGTTACCTAGATATGCGCCCGAGCCACCACACACAGCACAGAACCCAAACTACCCAGTCGGACAGTCCGCATACAACGACGGACGGTCCGCATATAACCACGGACGGTCCGGGTACGTATCCGGACAGTCCGCGCATGAGTCTTTTGAGGAGGATTATTACATGAATCCTCGTCCGTCCCAGCAACACTTCCCATCACACTATGCAATGCACCAGCCCATTAATTCAGGATCCAAAGCCCAGGAAAGCTTTCCGGCCCCACCTAGAAGGCCGGAAAGAAACGATCAAACATATGAGCCATATAGAGCAAATGGAAATGCACCACGTAACTCAAACCAATGGGGGGAAAGACAACATGCTAATATCCAGCCAACCCCACCTATGTTTGACCAGAGAGCCGGTGGTCTCGCACCGGCTGCCATTGATATAGTGAGGGAAGAAATAGCCGGGGCGTTCCGAGATAAGCTCGGAGTAAGCATGGTCCCTGGGGGGCAATCATATCGGAAACCTTATGACAGCCGATTTGATCACCACCCATACCCACAGGGAACCAGGATACCCGAATTCACAAAATTTTCGGGTGATCAAGGAAAGAACACACGTGAACACATAGGCCAATTTTTAGCACAATTAGGAGAGTTGGCCGACACAGAGGCATTTCGCGTACGTTTATTTTCATTATCTTTAACAGGAACTGCGTTTGCATGGTACGCCACTTTACCTCCTAATTCCATTTCATCATGGGGGGATTTAGAACAAAAATTTCATGATCATTTTTTCTCCGGTGACTATGAGTTGGATTTGGTAGATTTAGCGTCGTTGCGACAGACAAAAGATGAATCGGTTAATGATTACATCCGGAGATTCCGAGATACAAGAAACCGATGCTTTCAAATTCATTTAGCAGAGAAACAGCTAGTAGGATTAGCCTTTAATGGTCTGCGATATTATTTAAAAGAAAGATTAGAAGGCATCCAATTTTTTACACTAGCACAGTTACACCAGAGAGCTTTGGCTTGCGAAAGCCGGAGCAAAGAAACTGCTAAAACAATGCGTCACAACGTACACATAGTAGAATGCGACCAAAGTAGCTCAGATGACGAATCAGCAGAAGTATACGCTGCTGAAATGGTTTGGCCAAAGCAGGCCAAATCTTCGGCTTGTGCTTCCTTACAGCCGGTTCAAAAGAAACGGCAAGAGGAGGTAAAGTTTACATTTAATGTTGGTAAATGTGATAAAATATTTGATGAGTTACTTAAAAATAGCAATATTAAAATAAATCACACTGTTCCATCCGCTGACGAGCTAAAACGTCGTGCGTACTGCAAGTGGCATAACTCATTTTCTCATGCCACTAATGATTGTAATGTATTTCGGCGACAGATTCAATCGGCCATTAACGAAGGACGATTGAAATTTCAGGAAATGTAGGTGGATACAGAGCCCTTTCCGATAAACATGATTGACTTCGAGGGCAAGAAAGTCCTGATTCGGCCAAATACAGCTGATAAAGGCAAAGGCAAGGAAACAATCATCGGCAATGCTAAAAGGGCCGATGGAGATTGTAAAGTTGCTTGCAGGAAGGTGGTGGCCGAGAAGACTCCCGATGGAGGGGAGACACTGAAGGTGACCATCACAGCCTCTAACACTGGGGGGCAAGCGCAGACAGGGAGACAGTTGCGGGAACCCGTGCTGCGCATCACGGACAGTCCGCCGTCCCGACGCGGACGGTCCGACGCTTCCCCGGACGGTCCGGACGACTCTGGCGGACGGTCCGGCCATGCTCAGGACTCACAGCGACCACGTACCTTCAAACCACGACGACCAGAGATAGGTACGTGGAAAACAAATACATTTAAAGCAGCTGGTCGGCTGATCAAGCCTGGCCCGACTTTCGATCAATTGTTGTCTAAATATGTGAAAAAGAAGGCCGGCCCCAGTGACCGGCCACCGAAGCGACCCCGCTCACCCATTCATGAGCAACGTCAGGTCAGGCCGATTGGACCACTTCACCAATCGGAAGAAATGAAAGGTCCTATTGTGCAATTGAGACCTAACATGCCGACATGGACCCCTCCACCCCCTTATCCATCTATGCCATATCCATACACATACTTACCTCCACCATATGTCCCAAATCAAATGTGGGGCATGCCACCATATCCATTTGGGATGCCACAGTACCCCGCCTGGGGGGCACCCCAAACATCCGTTTTTGATAGGTTGGCGCCGCCAGTGCAAGACCGATTGAGCGCTGCTGAATCTGGTCACCAGGCACAGGCCCAACAAGATTGCCGGACTACTCGGCCTCCTAGGCCGACCAATCCGGCAGGGGGGGCATATGCCTGCAACAAAAAAGGACATCATCAAAATAGGCACTGCAGATGTTGTCATACAAGAAGATAATAAAGGGCCGATGATTTTCGGCGAATCGGCCAACACAACCGAAAAGGATACGGCTACCATCAAAACAGTCGATCCAAAATACTCCATGCCTCGATGGTGCCCAGCGGGATTGACACGATCCCAAAAGAGAAAATTACAGCGCCTAAGAGCAAAGGAGAGCCAGGAGAAGGAGGCGGAAAAGACATTTAATGACACACATCCACTATACCCGCCACCGCAAAAGAAATGGAGACCGAAGGCCGTTGAGAAAAAACAAACGGCCACAGCAATAGAAAGTCAAACTGCACCAGGCGCGGACCGTCCGGCCCCTGCGCACGGACCGTCCGCCGTTCACCAGGAAGTCTCTGGACGACCTGCACCAGGCGCGGACCGTCCGGCCCCCGCACGCGGACCGTCCGCCGTTCACCAGGAAGCCTCCAACGACACGACAATATCAATGGAAGAGGACGACCTGCTGGGAGAAGACCTGGTCGACTACGAGGCTTCTCCAGAACACCCAGGTATGGATGTAAATATTATTACATTTTCTGCCGATTGTACTATCATCGGCAATGATGAACCTGTTGTTGCCCAGTTTGATTTCGGTCCTAAAGAAGCCGCCTTTACTAAACCAAAAGAATCGGTAAATCATTTAAAGCCGCTCTTCGTGCGCGGCCACATTGATGGGATACCGATTGCTAAGATGCTGGTAGATGGAGGGGCGGCTGTAAATCTAATGCCTTATTCATTATACAGAAAATTAGGTAAACAAGATGACGAACTTGTCAAGACCAACATGACCCTCAGCGGTGTTGGAACTGATAGTTCGATCAAAGCCAGGGGAGTCACGTCCGTTGAATTAACCATCGGGACTAAGACCCTTGCTGCTGCATTCTTCGTCGCTGATGTAGAAGGAAATTACAGTTTAATCTTAGGAAGAGATTGGATTCACGCCAATCAATGTATACCTTCTACATTACATCAAATGCTGATACAATGGGTAGGCGATGACATAGAACAAGTACATGCTGATGTATCGGCCTGCATCGCTGTGGCTGATGCCCCTGTACTCTGGACTTACGAGAATGCTACATGTCTCACAGGAGTAGACTTTTCTGATTATCAATTCATAAGTATAGATAAGAAAGGTTTCATTCCTGTAATGCTAGAGCCGATGGAGAATCGGCTAAATCCTAAATAAAGTTAAATGATGAATACACACAAAGTTCATGAGTCTTTGGTCACGGACAGTTCGGCCGCCAAGGCCGGATGGTATGGCCTTTCACAAAAGAGTTCGGACTTTAAGGCCGAACATCTACCACAGCGAAAAGACAGTATTACGGATGATCCGGTCCCCGAGACCGGAAAGTCCGCCATCACGCAAAGATCATCTGATTCCTCTGTGGGAGACATGATAGAGGAATTCAGAGATCTTGATAAACTAGGACAGGGGTTTACATCGGCCGATCCTTTGGAGGAGGTTGACATAGGAGATGGTAAAACTCCAAGGCCGACTTTTGTAAACAAAACCCTGGAGACCGATTCTAGAAATGAGATGATCGGTCTATTGAAGGAATATTCAGATTGTTTTGCTTGGACTTACACTGAAATGCCTGGACTAAGCCGAGAAATTGTCGAACATCGGCTGCCTATTAAGCCTGGTTTCAGACCTTTCAAGCAGAAAGCTAGAACATTTCGTCCAGATCTTCTCCCACGAATCAAGGACGAAATCCACCGGCTGCTAGAAGCTAATTTTATTAGACCTTGCAGATACGCAGAGTGGGTCTCCAATATTGTGCCGGTGGAGAAGGAGTCAGGTAAGCTTAGAGTATGCATTGATTTTCGTAATTTAAATAAAGCAACTCCTAAGGATGAATATCCCATGCCCATAGCCGATACATTAATCAATAATGCATCAGGAAATAGGATTATTAGCTTCCTTGATGGTAATGCCGGATATAATCAGATTTTCATGGCCGAAGAAGATGCGTCTAAAACGGCCTTTATATGTCCAGGCTTCATTGGTTTATTTGAATGGGTTGTCATGACATTCGGTCTTAAAAATGCTGGTGCTACTTATCAGAGGGCTATGAATCTGATCTTCCATGAGTTGTTAGGAAACACTGTGGAAGTCTACATTGATGATATTGTAGTCAAATCGGCTGAGTTTAGTTCTCATATAGCTGATTTGCGCAAAGCCTTTGATAAAATGCGTTGGTATGGTTTAAAAATGAACCCACGTAAATGTGCTTTTGGAGTGTCGGCTGGTAAGTTTTTAGGATTTGTCATCCATGAACATGGTATAGAAATAGACCCTGACCGAATCAAGTCTATTCGGAATGTGGGGCCTCCGACGTGTAAGGTCGAAGTGCAGAGGTTTCTTGGCAAGGTGAATTATTTACGAAGGTTTATTTCTAACTTAGCCGGGAAGATTGATGCCTTCACTCCTATCCTTCGGCTTAAGAATGATGCTGAATTCACTTGGGGGGCAGAGCAGCAGAAAGCATTTGATCTCATTAAAAAATACTTGTCTTCGGCTCCCGTGTTAAAAGCACCACAAGTAGGAGCACCATTCAGATTATACATTGCAGCTGAAGACAAGGTTATTGGGGCTGTTCTGACACAAGAAACTGAGGGGAAGGAGCATGTGGTGACATATCTAAGCCGAAGGTTGGTGGATGCTGAAACAAGGTACACTTTTATTGAAAAGTTATGCTTATGCTTGTTTTATGCATGCACCAAATGTAGATGTTATTTACTGTCTAGTCGTTGCACTGTTTCTGGTCAAGCCGATGTAATCAAGTACATGTTGCATAACCCAATTATGAGTGGTAGAATTGGTAAGTGGGCTTATGCACTCATAGAATATGACTTGGCTTATGAACCATTGAAATCTATGAAAGGCCAAGTCATAGCAGATTTTATTGTAGAACATCGGGTTAATGATATTCATGAACTAGACATATCATACCTCACTATTACTCCTTGGACTTTATATTTTGATGGATCGGTTTGCAATGAAGGGCAAGGAATTGGCATTGTGCTTGTTTCACCAAGTAATGTCTCCTTTGACTTCTCTAGCCGATTGGAAACGTATTGCACTAATAATCAAGCTGAATATGAGGCCCTCCTATTCGGTTTAGAACTGTTAAATGGTATGGGAGTAAAACATGTGAAGGTATTTGGTGATTCTCAGCTGGTTGTCCAACAAGTGTTAGAAGAATATCAATGTCTTGATGGTACTCTAAATAGTTATCTTGAGAAATGTTGGAGCATAATCCATTCTTTTGATGAATTCAGTATTCAGCATATCTCTAGAGTTGAGAATCATAGAGCTAACAACTTGGCACAAGATGCATCGGGTTATCGGATAAAGAGAGGGAAATTTCACAAAACTGAAAATCTGATAACCAGTGCAGAGCCAAATTCCCAGGTCGCGGACCGTCCGCGTGTTGACGCCGGACCGTCCGAGGTTACCAGAAAGGTTCTCTTAATCGATTCGGCTGACAATGAAGCCGATACAAGTGATTGGAGGACACCTATACTTAATTATTTGCAAAATCCCAATATCAGGACAGATAAGAACATTCGGCGAACAGCTTTCAAGTATGTTTTGATGAGTGATGAACTTTACCGCCGAACGTTTAATGATGTCCTGCTTAAGTGCTTGGGCCCAGATGATGCTATATTAGCCATGGCCGAAGTACATGAAGGGATTTGTGGTACCCATCAATCAGCTCCAAAGATGAAGTGGTTGTTGCGAAGGTCTGGTTTTTATTGGCCTAGTATGACAGCTGATTGTTTCAAGTACTACAAGGGGTGCCAAGTGTGTCAAAAATTCGGTGACCTACAGTTGGTCCCTGCAGCCGAATTACATCCTATCATCAAGCCTTGGCCATTCAGAGGATGAGGATTAGACTTTATTGGAGAAATTCATCCTTCATCATCAAAGGGGCATCGGTTTGTGTTAGTTGCCACTGACTATTTCACCAAATGGACTGAAGCCGTTGCTCTAAAGAACATGACGCACAAGGAGGTAATTGAGTTCATAACTGAGCATATTATTCATAGATTCGGCATTCCCCAGACCTTGACTACAGATCAAGGTACTTCTTTTATGTCAAAGGAGGTACGTGAATTTGCTGAATTATACAGAATTAAGCTGCTTAATTCGTCTCCATATTATGCTCAGGCCAATGGACAGGCCGAGTCTAGTAATAGGACGTTGATTAATTTGATAAAGAAAAAGGTATATGATAATCCTAGACATTGGCATAAGATTTTGTCTGAAGCTTTATGGGCTCATAGAATATCTAAGCATAGTGCTACTAAAGTATCTCCTTTTGAGCTTGTCTATGGGCAGGAAGCAGTGTTACCTGTGGAAATAAGTTTGAATGCTGTCAGGTTTGCCAGACAAAATGATCTAACTACTACTGATTATTATAATTCAATGATGGATAATATTGATGAGGTGACCGACAAGAGGATGATAGCTTTGGGAGCAATAGAAAAGGACAAGATCATGGTAGCTAGGGCCTACAACAAGAAGGTCAAAGCTAAATCATTCCAAGTAGGAGACTTGGTGTGGAAGACCATTCTGCCTCTAAGGAATAAAGACCGAAAGTTCGGGAAATGGTCGCCAAGCTGGGAGGGTCCTTATAAAGTGAAACAGGTGATGTTTGGTAACGCTTATTTACTACAAACATTACAAGGCAAGGATTTACCTAAGGCTTTGAATGGGCGTTTCCTCAAACAGTATCATCCTAGTATGTGGCAAGATGCCTAAGAAAACCGATGTGATCACATCGAGTTAGTTGCTTTTGGTTCGCCCAGCTCCACCAAAAGGCAGGGGGGCATATGTTCGAACCGGTTTTGAGCCGGCGGACAGTCCGGCCCTGAGGCCGGACGGTCCGCGGTCCGGACGGTCCGCGCCTGTGGGCCGGACGGTCCGCGCGTGCGCAGAACAGATTAGGGTTCCGAGTTTTGTGCTACGGTTGTTAGCTATATTCGCGGGATTAGCTCGGAATCAGTTGTGTAAAGGGTCCAGCCCCCCTCCTCTATAAATAAGAGGTCTACGGCCGATTTGTAATCATCAACAATCGAATCAATACAACTTTTACTCGCATTTTATCCTAGGAGTAGTTCTAGTCTAGTTTAGGTTTAGCCACTCGATCCCCAAATTCTCCGCCTCTCCTCGACTCTACGTCGATTAGAGGAGTCTAGGTCGGCCTGCCCGAGCCTAGACACCACCTAGGATCTCTACTCCCCGACGGGGTCCCTCCCGGGAGCGAGATCCAGGCGCCGCCGGCGACTTCCGCCGCCTCTGCGCACGCGCGGACCGTCCGGCCCCCAGGGTGCGGACCGTCCGGCCGTCAGGCAGAGAAGCATCAGCTGCGCACCAGGCCGCGGACCGTCCGGCCCCTGGCCACGGACAGTCCGCCCCTGCGCAGAGAATACCACCGCGCCTCGCACCAGGCCGCGGACCGTCCGGCCCCGCGTGCGGACCGTCCGCCCCTGTGCAGAGGGCACCGCCACGGTTCTTGTTGAGTGTTTGGCGCTCCGAAAAGGCGTCAACACCCGGTTGTCACTGTCTTTCTCATTCTCCCCTCCCCGCAAATCTCATTTCCATTCCCACGTGCATCCCCAATTAAATTAAAAAAACACTAAATTAAAAAAACACAAATGTGGCCCCAATTGGATTCGAACCTCTGAAGCAAATGTGCTCGTAGCTACCACTACACCATATGTGTGTTTATGTTAATATCTGTTACAGTAAAAATATTTACTACATCTCTCCCAAAGCCTACCTGCTACTTTTGCACAATGTGTAGTAGTAGATAATTATCAACGAGATTCCTGATTTATATTTTTGGATGGAGGGAGTAGTATTTAAAGAAGAGCCTTGCATGCAATTTCTTTTTGTTTGAATAATGTTTTCAACTTAAATTCTTTTTTATATGTGTGACATTTATTCTCCGTAATATTTTTTCCATGGATTTGACTTGTGAGTCATTTTCATAAACCAACGCTAAAGATGAATCCATGTTTCTTACTTGAAAACCCCGAACAAACACCACTGGCAGGAGACGCTCGCGTTGGCATCACTCATCGACGACGAGAAGAAGCTTGGCGACTGCCAGTTCGACCTCTAGAAGCAGTACTACGTGGCCACATGCGTCGCTGTGTTCGGCAAGCTCCGCCGCAGCCGCCGCTTGGACGCGGTCCAGAGCGGCTGCACCGCGTTGTCCATCTCAAACAGGGGGACCTCATGGTCGTCACCAATGCTGGCGACTCTTGGGTTGTTTTGGGCACGCATCCGACAACGGTGCCGTCACACCGTCCAGCTCATCATCACCTGAAGCTGAACCTGCCACGTAAGTCACTACTGACCGGTCATGAATTCTTGTGCGTTGGGACGACGACCGTTGCTGACATTGTGTGAGTGTCCTCGAACAAGATGTATGTAGAGGAGTAGCACATCCGGTGGTGCAACGGCTAGGTGTATTACCTCGCTGATGAGCCCGGGGTGCACTTCATTTGGCAGCCCAACCAAGAGTCATCGGTACTCTCCATGTCGTGCGCGTTCGATGACTACTATATCAAGGACTATGGTGTCATCTTGTCGCTAGAGGTGACGCAGAGGAGGACCAACAGCAATGGCCACTTGTCATCGTCGGGGTAGCTTTTGTGCTGGTCTGTCTTTAATTCTCTTCGCAAACCCATACACTTGCTTTTTTTGTTTAAGCAAACGTGTATGGTGGTGCCTACCTGATGACTGATGACTGATAATGTACGAGGAAACTTCTACCAGCAGGTGTGGCACGTGCTCTTCAATGATGAGACTATGTAAATTGTGGCATATATCAAAGTCTGCATGATACTGATGGTTGTAATATAGTAGTGAAACTAGAGATAACAATGGGTACCCGCTACCCGAAACCCGGTGGTTTTTTGCTCTATTAGGGTATGGGTTTGGGTCAATTTCTCTACCCATGGGTTTGTTAATGCGTTCAAATAAAAACCCAACGGGTATGTGGGCATGGGTTTGTTCTTCCACTACCCGCACCCGCAAACCCATGGGTTTTTAAAACCCGCCTTAAAATCAACATTTCTTATAAATATGTCTCATAATATTATTAATTGAATATGTTCTAATTGAAATAAACTTCATGTAACAAATTTTAAGCTAAAATTAGTTATCACTTGTTCCTTTTATCTTAGCTTATTAATGTATTGATTGTCATTTACATGATGAATTTTTTTATGTTGATGTTAGTGGGTATGGGAAACCCGTTGGGTACCCGAAACCCGCATGGGTATGGGTTTGGGTAAAATTTTATACCCGTCATGGGTATGGGTTTTTTAGCGGGCGTATTTTTTCTTCACGGGTATGGGTTTGGTCAAGTAATACCCAACGGATTTTTACTCATTGCCATCTATACGTGAAACAACTAAATTAAAATAACAAAATTTATGTATGGCTAGGATTACAAATGTGTCGGCGTTTCGAGACCGGGGGGTCCCTGGGCCGACGAGTGAAATGTCGCCGCGTGCCCCAGCCCAGATGGGTCGGCGCGAGGCCGAGCGCGAAGGGGGGAGAAAGGTGGCCGGAGCCGGGCGTGAGAGAGGTGGAAATCCCGTGGCCTTCGTGTTCGTCCCGCGCCCAGGTCGGGTGCGCTTGCAGTAGGGGGTTACAAGCGTCCACGCGGGAGAGGGAGCGAGCGGCCTCACGCGAGCGCCTGTCTCGTCCTCGTCCCCGCGCGGCCAACCCTCTGTAAGAGGGCCCTAGTCCTCCCTTTTATAGGCGTAAGGAGAGGATCCAGGTGTACAACGGGGGGGGTGTAGCAGAGTGCTACGTGTCTAGCGGAGGAGAGCTAGCGCCCTAAGTACATGCCGTCATGGCAGCCGGAGAGGTTTTGGCACCCGGTTCGTGTGGTGTTGTGGCCGTCGGAGGAGCGCTGGAGCCTGGCGGAAGGACAGCTGTCGGGGCTGTTGAGTCCTTGCTGACGTCCTCTTGCTTTCGTAAGGGGGCCGAGAGCCGCCGTCGTCAGGGAGCGTGCGGGGCGCCATCATTGCCTATCTGGCGGAGCGAGCCAGATGGGACGCCGGTCTTGTTTCCCGTAGCCTGAGTCAGCTTGGGGTAGGGTAATGATGGCGCCTCCTGTCGATGTGGTCGGTCTGCGCCCTAGGTTGGGCGATGTGGAGGCTCCTCCGAGGTCGAGGTCGAGTCTGTCTTCCGCGGTCGTGGTCGAGTCCGAGCCCCTGGGTCAGGCGAGGCGGAGACCGTCGGCTGAGGCCAGGGCTGAGCCCGAGCCCTGGGGTCGGGCGAAGCGGTGTTCGTCGTCTTCCGGGGCTGAGCCCAAGTCCGAGCCCTGGGACGGGCGGAGCGGAGTTTGCCGTCTTCAGGGGCTTAGCCCAAGTCCGAGCCCTAGGTCGGGCGGAGCGGAGTTCGCCGTCTTCCGGGGCTTAGCCCGAGTCCGAGCCCTGGGTCGGGCGAAGCGGAGTTTCCTATGGTGCCTGAGGTCGGGCCTGACTGCCTGTCAGCCTCACTCTGTCAAGTGGCACTGCAGCCGGTGCGGCGCAGGCGGCGCTGTCCTTCTGTCAGGCCGGTCAATGGAGCGGCGAAGTGACTGCGGTCACTTCGGCTCTGTTGACTGAAGGGCGTGCGTCAGGATAAAGGTGTCATGCCACCTTTGCATTAAATGCTCCTGCGATCTGGTCGGTTGGCGCAGCGATTTGGTCAGGGTTGCTTCTTGGCGAAGACAGGGCCTCGGGCGAGCCGGAAATATGTTCATCGCTGGAAGGGGGGCCTCGGGCGAGACGAAGATCCTCCGGGGTCGGCTGCCCTTGTCTGAGGCTAGGCTCGGGCGAGGCGTGATCGAGTCCTTTGAATGGACCGATTCCTGACTTAATCGCACCCATCAGGCCTTTGCAGCTTTGTGCTGATGGGGGTTACCAGCTGAGAATTAGGAGCCTTGAGGGTACCCCTAATTATGGTCCCCGACAGTAGCCCCCGAGTCTCGAAGGGAGTGTTAACACTCGATTGGAGGCTTTTGTCGCACTTTTTTGCAAGGGGACCAGCCTTTCTCGGTTGTGTTTTGTTCCGGTGGGTGCGCGCGAGCGCACCCGCCGGGTGTAGCCCCCGAGGCCTCGGAGGAGTGGTTTGACTCCTCTGAGGTCTTAATGCCTCGCGTAATGCTTCGGCTGGTCTGGTCGCTCCCTCATGCGAGCTGGCCGTAGCCCGGGTGCACGGTCGGGTTCTAAGTTCTCGGGCTGGTATGTTGACGCTGTCAACGGTTTGGCCGGAGCCGGGTTTGCGAGAGCAGCCCCCGAGCCTCTGCACGGGGCAAGAGGACGATCAGGGACAGACTCGACTTTTTTTACATACGCCCCTATGTCGCCTTTCCGCAAGGAGGAGGGGGGAAAGCGCCATGTTGCCCTCGGTGGGCGCCGAACATGGTGTCTCCGGTGAGCTGCTAGCGGGTAATCCGAGCGGACGTCCGTGCCCCATTTGCTAGGGGTCGGCTAGAGGCCCAGAGGCGCGCCCAAAAGTACCTGCGGGTGATCTGCCGGACCCGGTCCCCTGTCGACGGGGTCCGAGGGCTCGATGCCTCCCTTTGATGGGATTCCATTACAAGATCGTTCCCGCTGGTCTCGGAAATGTCCTAGGGTACCTCGGGAGCGCAGCCCGAGCCTTGGTTATGTATCGAACGTACCCATGGTCATCCCTCGCTCTGTGTCTGAGGCGGCTGTGAACCCTTCGAGGGCCAGCCTTCGAACCCCTGATCAGTAGTGGGCACGGAGCCCGAGTAGCCTGAGGCGGTCGTTGAACCCTTCCGAGGGGCCGGCCTTCGAACCTCTGACCAGTAGTGGGTGTGGAGCCCACGCGCTCTGAGGCGGCTGTTGAACCCTTCCGAGGGGCCAGCCTTCGAACCTCTGATCAGTAGGGAGGCTCGGAGCCTGGTTCCTTCACGAAGAAGGATCCTTTTCGGGGTATCCCCCTTTCCCGGTCCCTGTTGTAAGAGAGAGAAAGAGTAAAAAAGGAAAAGGATTCGAAATCGAATGACGTGGCGTACCTTTTTTGACGCGGTCATTACGGCGAAGGCGAAGCGCCGCTCGCTTCCCCTGCCAGAGGCGCCGCCTTTCCCGCCGCGGAGTTAATGCGACGGGGCGTGCGGTTCGTGGGGCGGCCATCGCGCGTGCGCGAGCCGTTCGAGGAACGGAACACGGGCGCGTCATCTTCTCGCCGTGAGAGAGGGTTCTCTCGCTGCCCCCGGATAGGACGTAAGCCTGACTGATAACGTGACCGCTGCCCCTGCCCGCCTGCCACCGCCATTACTGCCGGCCCATTTTTGGCCGCATTGATCATCGTGCCAGGCTGGCGCTGCTGGGTCGTGCGTAGGGTTGCCTCGAGTCGCGGTACTGGTTCCGCAGTCGAGGAGGCGTGGCAGTGGCGCGGGTGGCGGTGCAGTTGCTCGCACGCAGCATCCGGCGCGCTGGTTGCATGACGCGTGGGCCTGGGCCTCCATGCTGGGCGTGTTGGAAGTCGGAGAAGCGCGCCCACTTGGCGCGGTTGCATGCCGCCTGCATGGCTACCCGCTCTTTCGCCCGCTGGTCTGGGCAAAAGTGGAGGGCCACTTGTAACCGCTGGGCGGTTGCATGCACCGCGCGCGGCGGTTTGGCTTCTTCTGCTCTGGGCCGGCTTGCATGACGTGTGGGACCCAGTCCCTGCGCCGTAGGGGGAGGACCTTGGAGCGTGTTGGAGAAGACTCAGCCCACGACGGCTGGGGACGCAAGTGGGGAGAGTCGCCTTTAAAAGGAGGGTGACCCCCTTGAAAGGCGACCATGTCTTCGCGCTCCCTTGTGCATCGTGTCTTTCCACCTTCCAAGCCCCCGGATGGGGGATACCCGCAGTCTTTCTGCCTTGTCGTTGGAGGAACGCAACTCCGTGGGAGTTGGTACCTTTCAGCCATCGTTCGGCTTCAAGGATTTTCATCACGCAGCCTGGTTGCACCCCTCCGCCAGTGATCACCCAAGATGGTGACCTCCAGTTCGATGGCGGGGGAAAGCAAACCGGGCCACGGCCTCTGCCCCTCCCTCAGCCTCAAGGATTTTCATCACCAGGGCTGGGGAGGGGAGTGTGCCGAGTTGGGGTCGGCCCCTGCGTGGGCGGTGGCCCGCTCCTTCCCTCAGTGATCGGGGGGAAGGGCGGTTGTCGTCCGTGGCGCTGGCAGCTGCCGCGTGCCTGGCTCTCGGACCCGAGTGGCTTCGGAGCCGCTCTCGGCGCCGGCTCCCGCCACGGCAGCTGGAAGAGGTTCTTCCGCCGACGAGATAGCCGGGGCCGCCCGCGGACCGACCTCCAACTCTATGGCCTTCTGCCCGTCCTTGCCTCACGAGTTTGGGCATGGGCGGGGGCCTCCTGGCAGCGGCATCCGCCCTGAGGTCATCGCTGCCGCTGTTCGGCCCCCCGGAGCAGAAGTCGTCGTTGTCGCCGCTACTGGAGCGGGTGACGGCGTGCCGTTCGTCGGTCTTCTGTTGCTCCGCAGGCCCCCCCATCGAGTGGGGTTGTTCGTACCTGCGGAGGTGGAACCGGAGTTCCGTTTGTAATGGCACTTTGAATGCCAATGTTTTTTGTTCATTGTGGCTGTCGAGGCCTGAACATGTATGTAATTTTGGGCACTGAGCCGTGTTTTTTCCTCATTTTCGAGCACTAAGACTCGCCTGTTGGTTGTCTGAACCGCCTCACCAAACGTGAGTCGCCCCGTGTAAAGGTGACGAGTGAGGTATCCGTATCCCGGAGGCGTAGGAGTCCCTCGGCTCGGTCAGCCTTGTTGTCCGAGGCTTCTCTTGCTTAGTTAAAGGAACCCCTCGGCCGCTCTTCGATGAGCCGAAGCAAGGGGTAGCGGTGTCAGCACGGACAGAGGCAGAGTTGGCTCGAAAAGAAGACTTGGTCGGTCGGAGCCTGGCCGGGTCGTCCGTTAGCGGGACCGACGTCGGAGTTGATCTGCCGAGGCCTCGGGTCGGGCTGATGTCCTCGGGGGACAGCTGGCCGAGGCCTTGGGGTGACCAGCCGAGCCGCCTGCTCGAGCTGGATTCTCGGAGAAGACCCTGGCGGCGATGGCCTGGGCGTGATGATGAAGTCGTCCTTCAGAGTGGAGACCCTCGGACCGCGTCGCCGCCCGAGGCTAGGTCGGACCTCGCCGAAGGTGTTGTCGACGCCGAGGGTGCTGCTGCTCCCTTCGACCGTCAAGATCCGAGCCTGCAGGATCGGATTATCTTGTAGCGTGTGTTTTCTGCGGCCGCCGAGGCCCAAACACACCCTCGCCGTGTTGTAAAGCTGCGTTTCTTTTCCTCTTGTTTCGAGTATCTGGTCTTCTTTGTCGGTAACAGAATTATCTGTGTGAGCGAGAGTCGCTTCTCGCGGAAGGTGATGAGTGAGGTATCCGTATCCCGGAGGCGTAGGAGTCCCTCGGCTCGGTCGGCCTTGCCGCTTACGCGCACTCTTACCCGTCCATAGGGTTCTGCCACCGACGCAGTCAAGAAGGCTCGAAGAATCGCTTCGGCAGAGGAGCTTTCGAACGTGAAGACTTGTTCGGTCCGCAGAATCACTTATCCGAACGTGAGTTACTTACCGCAGAAGGTGATGAGTGAGGTATCCGTATCCCGGAGGCGTAGGAGTCCCTCGGCTCGGTCAGCCTTGGCTGCTTACGTGTACTCCGTCGTTTTCAGGATCCACCTTCGAAGTAGTCGAAAAGCACGAAAGACATTCTGGCAGAAAGGATCTTTTTTCGAGGAAAATTTCGACGCAGAGGGGGTTCCCCCCTTTTAGCCCCCGAGGGAGGGTCGGGCTTTGCCGAGGCAAGGCTGACCCTTCCTTGATGACTAAACTTTGCGTGGGAGCGAGGTATATGAACAACTTGAAAACATCTTAAGGGTAGAAGCGACGTAGCTGTTGGATGTTCCAAGCGTTGCTGTAGACCTCGCCTTGACTGTTGGCCAGCTTGTACGTTCCGGGCTTCAGAACTTTGGCGATGACGAACGACCCTTCCCAAGGAGGCGTGAGCTTGTGCCGCCCTCGGGCGTCCTGTCGTAGCTGAAGCACCAGGTCGCCCACCTGGAGATCTCGGGACCGGACCCCTCGGGCGTGGTAGCGTCGCATGGACTGCTGGTACCGCGCCGAGTGTAGTAAGGCCTTGCCCCGAGCCTCTTCCAGCTGGTCCAGCGAGTCTTCTCGATTAGCTTGGTTGCTTTGGTCAGCATAGGCCCTCGTCCTCGGGGAACCGTATTCCAGGTCTGTGGGCAAGATGGCCTCGGCCCCATAGACTAGAAAGAACGGCGTGAAGCCCGTGGCTCGGCTCGGCGTTGTCCTCAGGCTCCAGACCACCGAGGGGAGTTCCTTCATCCATCGCTTGCCGAACTTGTTGAGGTCGTTGTAGATCCGAGGCTTGAGTCCTTGTAGAATCATGCCGTTGGCACGTTCTACTTGCCCATTCGACATGGGGTGAGCCACGGCGGCCCAATCCACCCGGATGTGGTGATCCTCGCAGAAGTGCAGGAACTTCCTGCCGGTGAACTGGGTGCCGTTGTCGGTGATGATGGAGTTCGGGACCCCGAAACGATGGATGATGTTGGTGAAGAACGCCACCGCCTGCTCGGACCTGATGCTGTTTAGGGGTCGGACCTCGATCCACTTGGAGAATTTGTCGATGGCGACCAACAGGTGCGTGTAGCCCCCGGGTGCCTTTTACAAGGGGCCGACGAGGTCCAGACCCCATACAGCAAAAGGCCAGGTGATGGGTATCGTCTACAGAGCCTGAGCAGGCAGGTGGGTCTGCCTTGCGTAGAAGTGACACCCTTCGCAGGTGCGGACAATTCTGGTGGCGTCGGCCACCGCCGTTGGCCAGTAGAAACCTTGTCGGAAGGCATTTCCGACAAGGGCTCGAGGTGCTGCGTGGTGGCCGCAAGCCCCCGAGTGTATCTCTCGTAGGAGTTCCTGACCTTCGGCGATGGAGATGCATCGCTGGAGGATGCCTGAGGGGCTGCGGTGGTAGAGCTCCTTCCCATCTCCTAGCAAGACGAACGACTTGGCGCGCCACGCCAACCGCCGAGCTTCGGCTCGGTCGAGGGGTAGCTCTCCTCGGTGGAGATATTGCAGGTACGGGGTCTACCAGTTTTGATCAGGCGTGACCCCGCTTCGCTCCCCCTCGACGTGCAGCGTCTCACCCTCGGGGGCCGAGGGTACCTCGGGCTGAACCGAGGGTGCCTCGGGCCGAGCCGAGGGTGCCTCGGACTGTGCCGAGGGTACCTCGGGCTGGGCCGAGGGTGCCTTGGGCTCGGGCGTGTCGTCGATCTTGACGGAGGGTTGATGCAGGTCTCGGGAGAAGACGTCCGGGGGAACCGTTGTTCGCCCTGAGGCTATTTTAGCCAGCTCGTCCGTAGTCTCGTTGTAGCGCCGAGCGATGTGGTTGAGCTCGAGCCCGTAGAACTTGTCTTCCAGGCGCCGAACCTCATCGCAGTAGGCCTCCATCTTCGGGTCGCGGCAGTGGGAGTTCTTCATGACTTGGTCGATGACGAGCTGCGAGTCACCGCGAGCGTCGAGGCGTCGGACCCCTAGCTCGATGGTGATTCGCAACCCGTTGACCAGAGCCTCTTACTCAGCCACATTGTTGGACGCCGGGAAATGGAGGCGTAGCACGTAGCGTAGGTGCTTCCCGAGGGGCGAGATGAAGAGTAGGCCTGCGCCGGCTCCTGTCTTCATCAGCGACCCGTCGAAGAACATGGTCCAGAGCTCCGGTTGGATCGGAGCTGTTGGGAGCTGGGTGTCGACCCATTCAGCCACGAAGTCCACCAAGACCTGGGACTTGATGGCCTTCCGAGGGGCGAACGAGATTGTTTCGCCCATAATTTCCACCGCCCACTTTGCAATTCTACCCGAGGCCTCTCGGCACTGGATGATCTCCCCCAGGGGAAAGGATGACACCACAGTTACCGGATGAGCCTCGAAGTAGTGTCGCAGCTTCCGCCGCGTCAGGATCACCGCGTACAGCAGCTTCTGAACTTGTGGGTAGCGGATCTTGGTTTCGGACAGTACCTCGCTGATGAAGTAGACTGGCCTCTGAACGGGCAATACATGCCCCTCTTCTTGCCTCTCGACCACAATCGCGGCGCTAACCACCTGAGTGGTTGCGGTGACGTAGATCAAGAGGGCTTCTCCGGTAGCTGGGGGCACCAAGATAGGCGCATTCGTGAGGAGCGCCTTCAGGTTCCCGAGGGCTTCCTCGGCCTCAGGGGTCCAAGTGAAGCACTCGGCCTTCCTTAAGAGGCGGTACAGAGGCAGACCTCTTTCGCCGAGGCGTGAGATGAAGCGGCTCAGAGCCGCGAGACATCCCATGACCCTCTGCATGCCCTTCAAGTCCTTGATGGGCCCCATGCTGACGATGGCTGTGATCTTCTCCGGGTTGGCTTCGATGCCCCGCTCGGAGACGATAAACCCCAAGAGCATGCCTCGGGGTACTCCGAAGACACACTTTTCAGGATTGAGCTTCACGCCTTTCGCCTTGAGACATCGGAATGTCACTTCGAGGTCGGAAAGGAGGTCGGTGGCTTTCCTCGTCTTGACTACGATGTCATCGACATAGGCCTCGACCGTCCGGCCAATATGTTCGCCGAACACCTGGTTCATGCACCGCTGGTACGTCGCACCCGCATTCCTCAAGCCGAACGGCATGGTGACATAGTAGTACATGCCGAAGGGCGTGATGAAAGAAGTCGTGAGCTGGTCGGACTCCTTCATCCTGATTTGGTGATACCCTGAGTAGGCATCGAGGAAAAACAGGGTTTCACACCCAGCAGTGGAATTCACGATCTGATCGATGCGAGGCAGAGGGTAGGGAACCTTCGGACATGCTTTGTTTAGACCAGTGTAGTCTACACACATCCGCCATTTCCCTCATTTCTTTCTCACAAGCACAGGGTTGGCAAGCCATTCGGGATGGAATACCTCTTTGATGAACCCTGCCGCCATTAGCTTGTGGATCTCCTCGCCTATGGCTCTGCGCTTCTCCTCGTCGAATCGGCGCAGAGGCTGCTTAACGGGTCGGGCTCCGGCTCGGATATCCAGCGAGTGCTCGGCGACATCCCTCGGTATTCCGGGCATGTCCGAGGGACTCCACGAGAAGACGTCGGCGTTCGCGCGGAGAAAGTCGACGAGCACTGCTTCCTATTTGGGATCGAGCTCGGAGCCGATCCGGACTTGCTTGGAGGCGTCGATGCTGGGGTCGAGGGGGACGGACTTAACCGTCTCCGCTGGCTCGAAGTTGCCGGCATGGCGCTTCACGTCTGGCACCTCCTTAGAGAGGCTCTCCAGGTCGGCGATGAGGGCCTCGGACTCGGCGAGGGCCTCGGCGTACTCCACGCACTCCACGTCGCATTCGAACGCGTGTTTGTACGTGGGGCCAACGGTGATGACCCTGTTGGGGCCCGGCATCTTGAGCTTGAGGTAGGTGTAGTTGGGGACGACCATGAACTTCGCGTAGCATGGCCTTCCCAGTACCGCGTGGTAGGTTCCTCGGAACCCGACCACCTCGAACGTCAGGGTCTCCCTTCGGAAGTTGGAGGGCGTTCCGAAGCAGACGGGAAGGTCGAGTTGTCCGAGGGGCTGGACGCGCTTCCCGGGGATGATCTCGTGGAAAGGCGCAGCGCCTGCCCGGACCGAGGACAGATCGACACGTAGGAGCCCGAGGGTCTCGGCGTAGATGATGTTGAGGCTGCTGCCTCCGTCCATGAGGACCTTGGTGAGCCTGACGTCGCCGACGACGGGGTCGACAACGAGCGGGTATTTTCCTGGGCTCAGCACGTAGTCGGGGTGGTCAGCTTGGTCGAAGGTGATGGGCTTATCGGACCAATCTAGATAGACTGGCGCCGCCACCTTCACCGAACAGACCTCCCGACGCTCTTGCTTGCGGTGCCGAGCCGAGGCGTTCGCCGCTTGCCCACCGTAGATCATGAAGCAGTCGCGGACCTCGGGGAACTCTCCTGCCTAGTGATCTTCCTTCTTGTCGTCGTCGCGAGCCCTGCCACCCTCCGCGGGTGGCTCGGCCCTGTGGAAGTGGCGCCGAAGCATGGCGCACTCCTCAAGGGTGTGCTTGACGGGCCCCTGGTGATAGGGGCACGACTCCTTGAGCATCTTGTCGAAGAGGTTGGCACCTCCGGGGGGTTTCTGAGGGTTCTTGTACTCGGCGGCGGCGACAAGGTCCGCGTCGGCGGCGTCGCGTCGGCGGCGGCGACAAAGTCTCGCTCGCCCTGGTGGGGGTCTTGCGACCCAGCTTGCTCACCAGGTCGCGGCAGGTGGTGCCGGCGAGGAACGCGCCGATGACATCCGAGTCGGTGATGTTGGGCAGCTCGGTGCGCTGCTTCGAGAATCGCCGGATGTAGTCCCGGAGAGACTCTCCCGGCTGCTGTCGGTAGCTTCGGAGGTCCCAGGAATTCCTAGGGCGCACGTACGTGCCCTGGAAATTGCCGGCGAAGGCTTGGACCAGGTCGTCCCAGTTGGAGATCTGCCCCGGAGGCAGGTGCTCCAACCAGGCGCGAGCGATGTCGGAGAGGAACAGGGGGAGGTTGCGGATGATGAGGTTGTCATCGTCCGTTCCACCAAGTTGGCAGGCCAGCCGGTAGTCCGCGAGCCACAGCTCCGGTCTCGTCTCCCCCGAGTACTTTGTGATAGTAGTCGGGGGTCGGAACCGGGTCGGGAACGGCACCCATCGTATGGCCCGGCTGAAGGCCTGCGGACCGGGTGGTTCGGGCGAGGGACTCCTGAAAGCACCTAGAGGGGGGCGGTGAATAGGTGATCCTGTAAAACTTAAAAACTTAAGCCACAAAACTTTGATTAAGCCTTAGCACAGTTAATGCCAAGTGGCTAGAGAGAAGATCTTGCACAATACGATAACCACAAGAAGTTCAACACAGAGAAGACACAGTGGTTTATCCCGTGGTTCGGCAAAGTACAAAACTTGCCTACTCCACGTTGTGGCGTCCCAACGGACGAGAGTTGCACTCAACTCCTCAAGTGATCCAATGATCAACTTGAATACCACAGTGTTATGCTTTTCTTTTCTTATCGCGTTCGCGAGGAATCTCCACAACTTGGAGTCTCTCGCCCTTACACTTGAAGTTCACAAAGAAGCACGGAGTAAGGGAGAGAAGCAACACACACAAATCCACAGCAAAATGCGCACACACACGGCCAAGAATCGAGCTCAAAAGACTATCTCAAAGTTCTCACTAGAACGGAGCTCGAATCACTGAGAATGACAAACGAATGCGCAAAGGCTGAGTGTGGATGATCAAGAATGCTCTAAGGTTGCTTGGTGTTCTCCTCCATGCGCCTAGGGGTCCCTTTTATAGCCCCAAGGCAGCTAGGAGCCGTTGAGAGCAAATCTGGAAGGCTGATCTTGCCTTCTGTCGACTGGTGCACCGGACAGTCCGGTGCACACCGGACACTGTCCGGTGCCCGATTTCTTTCCTTAAACGGCGCAGCCGACCGTTGGCCGCCAGAGAGCCGTTGGCGCAACGGACATGTCCGGTGCACACCGGACAGTCCGGTGCCCCCTTCTAGCCGTTGGCTCGGCCACGTGTCCCGCGCAGATCGCGCGGCCGACCGTTGGCTCACCGGACAGTCCGGTGCACACCGGACAGTCCGGTGAATTTTAGCCATACGCCGTCGGCGAATTCCCGAGAGCGGCCACTTCGCGCCGAGTCAGCCTGGCGCACCGGACACTGTCCGGTGCACCACCGGACAGTCCGGTGTGCCAGACCGAGCTGAGTCTTGGCTGTACCCAGCCAAGCCTTTTTCATCTCTTTTCTTTTCTTCTTCTTTCTGTTTCTAACACTTCGACAAGTATATTAGTACACAAAACCAATGTACTAAGGCTTAGAAGCATACCTTTACTCTTGATTTGCACTTTGTCCATCCATGAGCATAAATTCACATTTAAGCACTTGTGTTGGCACTCAATCACCAAAATACTTAGAAATGGCCCAAGGGCACATTTCCCTTTCAATCTCCCCCTTTTTGGTGATTTATGCCAACACAACATAAAGCAACTAGAACAAGTGCAATATCACTTCAAATAAAACTCAAATTTATTTTGATTCAATTTTGGCATATATGGATCATCCTTTGCCACCACTTGGTTTGTTTTTGCAAATCAAACTCAAATCTCTATCTCTAAGTCAAACACACATGTTGAAGCATAAATAGAGTCATTTCAAAAGAGATTGATCAAAGATTTCAAAAACTCCCCCTATTTCCCATAATCAACACTTCTCCCCACAAGAGGCCAACTTTTGACAAAAGAGACAATGCAAGAGTTTTGACAAAACAAAAGCTCTATTTTACTATTTTCAAAAAAATTTCTCAAGTGGTAGCTGATCCATATATTGCTTTGGCCTTTATTTTCTCCCCCTTTGGCATCAAGCACCAAAACGGGATCAATCTTGGCCCTTTAACCCCATTGCCTCACCAAAATCTTCAATTAAGAGCAAATGACAATAAGAGTTCATGAGATGAACTTGGAATAAGTTACCCTCTCATCGGAGTGCAGTGGAAGTCTTTCATGGTCCAAGTCCACATTTTCCCTTTCAATCCTCCTTCGAGACTAAATCATCAAACTCAAGCACATGGTTAGTCTCAAAGGGTCAAGTTGTAACACATCTCCCCCTAAACATGTGCATCACTTTGCAACGGACTTGTGAGGTCCAGGGAGTGTTTGTACAACTTGAGCACCACAATAAGCAACAAAATGCAGAAGGAACATGATCAAAGGCATAAACACAAGTATGCTATAAATCAATCCAAGTTCCGCGAATCTAAGACATTTAGCTCACTACGCAACCTGCAAAAGGTCTTCTCATCTAGAGGCTTGGTAAAGATATCGGCTAGCTGGTTCTCAGTGCTAACATGAAACACTTCGATATCTCCCTTTTGCTGGTGGTCTCTCAAAAAGTGATGTCGGATGTCTATGTGCTTTGTGCGGCTGTGCTCAACAGGATTTTCCGCCATGCGGATAGCACTCTCATTGTCACATAGGAGTGGGACTTTGCTCAGATTGTAGCCAAAGTTCCGGAGGGTTTGCCTCATCCAAAGTAGTTGCGCGCAACACTGTCCTGCGGCAACATATTCGGCCTCAGCGGTGGATAGGGCAACAGAGGTTTGTTTCTTAGAATTCCATGACACCAGGGACCTTCCTAAGAATTGGCACGTCCCCGATGTACTCTTCCTATCGACCTTACATCCAGCATAGTCGGAATCTGAATATCCAATTAAGTCAAAGGTAGACCCCTTTGGATACCAGATCCCGAAGCAAGGCGTAGCAACTAAATATCTAAGGATTCGCTTCACTGCCACTAAGTGACATTCCTTAGGATCGGATTGAAATCTAGCACACATGCATACACTAAGCATAATGTCCGGTCTACTTGCATATAAATAAAGTAAAGACCCAATCATAGACCGGTATGCCTTTTGATCAACGGACTTACCTCCTTTGTTGAGGTCGGTGTGTCCGTCGGTCCCCATCGGAGTCTTTGCGGGCTTGGCGTCCTTCATCCCAAACCGCTTCAGCAAGTCTTGCGTGTACTTCGTTTGAGAGATGAAGGTGCCATCCTTGAGTTGCTTCACTTGGAACCCAAGGAAGTAGTTCAACTCCCCCATCATAGACATCTCGAATTTCTGCGTCATCACCCTGCTAAACTCTTCACAAGACTTTTTATTAGTAGAACCAAATATTATGTCGTCGACATAAATTTGGCACACAAAAACATCACCATCGCAAGTCTTAGTGAAAAGAGTTGGATCGGCTTTCCCAACCTTGAAAGCATTAGCAATTAGAAAGTCTCTAAGGCATTCATACCATGCTCTTGGGGCTTGCTTAAGTCCATAGAGCGCCTTAGAGAGCTTACACACGTGGTCGGGATACCGTTCATCCTCGAAGCCAGGGGGTTGCTCCACGTACACTTCCTCCTTGATCGGCCCGTTGAGGAAGGCGCTCTTTACATCCATTTGGAACAACCTGAAGGAATGGTGAGCGGCATATGCTAGCAAAATACGAATGGACTCTAGCCTAGCCACAGGAGCAAAAGTCTCCTCAAAGTCCAAACCTGCGACTTGGGCATAACCTTTTGCCACAAGTCGAGCCTTGTTCCTCGTCACCACTCCGTGCTCGTCTTGTTTGTTGCGGAACACCCACTTGGTTCCCACAACATTTTGCTTAGGACGAGGCACCAGTGTCCAAACTTCATTCCTCTTGAAGTTGTTGAGCTCCTCCTGCATGGCCAATACCCAATCTGGATCTAGCAAGGCCTCCTCTACCCTGAAAGGCTCAATAGAAGAGACAAAGGAGTGATGCTCACAAAAATTAACTAATCGAGATCGAGTAGTTACTCCCTTGCTAATGTCACCCAGAATTTGGTCGACGGGATGATCCCTTTGAATCACCGCTCGAACTTGGGTTGGAGGTGCCGGTTGCGCTTCTTCCTCCATCACGTGATCATCTTGTGCTCCCCTTTGATCACACCCCTCCTTTTGATGAACCTGTTCATCGTCTTGAGGTGGGGGATGCACCTTTGTTGAGGAAGAAGGTTGATCTCGTTCATCTTGTTCCTGTGGCCGCACTTCTCCAATCGCCATGGTTCGTATAGCGGCCGTCGGAACATCTTCTTCATCTACATCATCACAATCAACAACTTGCTCTCTTGGAGAGCCATTAGTCTCATCAAATACAACGTCGCTAGAGACTTCAACCAAACCCGATGATTTGTTGAAGACTCTATACGCCTTTGTATTTGAGTCATAACCTAACAAAAACCCTTCTATGGCTTTGGGAGCAAATTTGGAATTTCTACCCTTCTTCACTAGAATGTAGCATTTACTCCCAAAAACACGAAAATACGATACATTAGGTTTGTTACCGGTTAGTAGCTCATACAAAGTCTTCTTGAGGAGGCGATGAAGGTAGACCCTGTTGATGGCGTGGCAAGCCGTGTTCACGGCTTCTGACCAAAAACGCTCGGGGGTCTTGAATTCTCCAAGCATCGTCCTCGCCATATCGATTAGCGTCCTGTTCTTCCTCTCTACCACACCATTTTGCTGTGGTGTGTAGGGAGCGGAGAACTCGTGCTTGATCCCTTCCTCCTCAAGGAACTCCCCCACTTGAAGGTTCTTGAACTCGGACTCGTTGTCGCTCCTTATCTTCTTCACCTTGAGCTCAAACTCATTTTGAGCTCTCCTGAGGAAGCGCTTGAGGGTCCCTTGGGTTTCAGACTTATCCTGCAAAAAGAACACCCAAGTGAAGCGGGAAAAGTCATCAACAATAACTAGACCATACTTACTTCCTCCTATGCTCCGATAGGCGACGGGTCCGAAGAGGTCCATATGTAGCAGCTCCAGGGGTCTTGATGTTGTCATCACATTTTTGGTGTGATGAGAGCCTCCCACTTGTTTCCCTGCTTGACAAGCTGCACAAGGTCTATCTTTTTCAAAATGAACATTGGTTAGACCTATCACATGTTCTCCCTTTAGAAGCTTGTGGAGGTTCTTCATCCCCACATGTGCTAAGCGGCGATGCCACAGCCAGCCCATGCATGTCTTAGCTATTAAGCATGCATCTAGACCGGCCTCTTCTTTTGCAAAATCAACTAGGTAAAGCTTGCCGTCTAGTACACCCTTAAAAGCTAGTGAACCATCACATCTTCTAAAGACAGACACATCTATATTTGTAAACAAACAGTTATATCCCATATTGCATAATTGACTAACAGATAGCAAATTATATCCAAGAGACTCTACTAAAAACACATTAGAGATAGAGTGCTCATTTGAGATTGCAATTTTACCTAACCCTTTTACCTTGCCTTGATTCCCATCACCGAATATTATTGAATCTTGGGAATCTTTGTTTTTGACGTAGGAGGTGAACATCTTCTTCTCCCCCGTCATATGGTTTGTGCATCCGCTATCAATAATCCAGCTCGAATCCCCGGATGCATAAACCTGCAAGGCAAATTTAGGCTTGGGTCTTAGGTACCCAACTCATGTTGGGTCCTGCAAGGTTAGCACAAATATCCTTAGGGACCCAAATGCAAGTTTTGTCTCCCTTGCATCTTGCCCCTAATTTTCTAGCAACTATCTTCCTATCCTTTCTACAAATAGCAAAAGAAGCATTTAAAGCATGATATATTGTAGAAGGTTCATCTACTTTCCTAGGAACATTAACAACATTTTTCCTAGGCAAATTATGAACAGCATTTCTCCTACCAACATTTCTATCATGCACATAAGACGAACTAGAAGCAAACATGGCATGAGAGTCAAAGACATTATATGCATTACAACTCCTATAAGCATTTCTAGATTGTCTCCTATCATGGTACATAAAAAGCATGGTTCTTTTGCACACTACTAGCCATAGGGGCCTTTCCTTTCTCCTTGGCGGAGATGGGGGCCTTATGGCTTGTCAAGTTCTTGGCTTCCCTCTTGTAGCCAAGTCCATCCTTAATTGAGGGGTGTCTACCAATCGTGTAGGCATCCCTTGCAAATTTTAGCTTGTCAAATTCATTCTTGCTAGTCTTAAGTTGGGCATTAAGACTAGCTAATTCCTCATTTAATTTAGAAATTGAAACTAAATGATCACTACAAGCATCAATGTCAAAATCTTTACACCTATTACAAGTTTCAACAATTTCTACACAAGAATTAGATTTACTAGCTACTTCTAGTTTAGCATTTAAATCATCATTAAAACTTTTTAACTTAGCAATAGTTTCATGACAAGAAGATAATTCACTAGAGAGCATTTCATTCCTCTTAATTTCTAGAGCAAGAGATTTCTGAGCTTCTACAAATTTATCATGTTCTTCATACAACAAATCCTCTTGCTTTTCTAACAGTATATTCCTATCATTCAAGGCATCAATCAATTCATTAATTTTGTCTACCTTAGTTCTATCTAATCCCTTGAATAAGCATGAGTAATCTATCTCATCATCATCACTAGACTCATCCTCACTTGAAGAAGCATAAGTACTAGTATTAGGAGTGCTTACTTTCTTCTCCCTTGCCATGAGGCAAGTGTGACGCTCGTTGGGGAAGAGGGATGACTTGTTGAAGGCAGTGGCGGCGAGTCCCTCATTGTCGGAGTCGGACGAGGAGCAGTCCGAATCCCACTCCTTGCCAAGATGAGCCTCGCCCTTTGCCTTCTTATAGTTCTTCTTTTTCTCCCTCTTGTTCCCTTGATCCTGATCACTATCATTGTCGGGACAGTTAGCAATAAAATGACCAAGCTTACCGCATTTGAAGCATGAGCGCTTCCCCTTGGCTTTGGTCTTGCTTGGCTGTCCCTTGCGACCTTTAAGCACCGTCTTGAATCTTTTGATGATGAGAGCCATCTCTTCATCATTAAGTCCGGCCGCCTCAATCTGTGCCACCTTGCTAGGTAGCGCCTCCTTGCTTCGTGTTGCTTTGAGAGCAAGGGGTTGCGGCTCGTTGATCGGACCATTCAAGGCGTCGTCCACGTACCTCGCCTCCTTGTCGTTGATCACCATCCCCTTGCCCTTAGGATCCATCTCTTCGGGCGGTTAGTCCCTTTCTTGAAGAGAACGCCTCTGATACCAATTGAAAGCACCTAGGGGGGGGGTGAATAGGTGATCCTGTAAAACTTAAAAACTTAAGCCACAAAACTTTGATTAAGCGTTAGCACAGTTAATGCCAAGTGGCTAGAGAGAAGATCTTGCACAATACGATAACCACAAGAAGTTCAACACAGAGAAGACACAGTGGTTTATCCCGTGGTTCGGCAAAGTACAAAACTTGCCTACTCCACGTTGTGGCGTCCCAACGGACGAGAGTTGCACTCAACTCCTCTCAAGTGATCCAATGATCAACTTGAATACCACAGTGTTATGCTTTTCTTTTCTTATCGCGTTCGCGAGGAATCTCCACAACTTGGAGTCTCTCGCCCTTACACTTGAAGTTCACAAAGAAACACAGAGTAAGGGAGAGAAGCAACACACACAAATCCACAGCAAAATGCGCACACACACGGCCAAGAATCGAGATCAAAAGACTATCTCAAAGTTCTCACTAGAACGGAGCTCGAATCACTGAGAATGACAAACGAATGCGCAAAGGCTGAGTGTGGATGATCAAGAATGCTCTAAGGTTGCTTGGTGTTCTCCTCCATGCGCCTAGGGGTCCCTTTTATAGCCCCAAGGCAGCTAGGAGCCGTTGAGAGCAAATCTGGAAGGCTGATCTTGCCTTCTGTCGACTGGTGCACCGGACAGTCCGGTGCACACCGGACACTGTCCGGTGCCCGATTTCTTTCCTTAAACGGCGCAGCCGACCGTTGGCCGCCAGAGAGCCGTTGGCGCACCGGACATGTCCGGTGCACACCGGACAGTCCGGTGCCCCCTTCTAGCCGTTGGCTCGGCCACGTGTCCCGCGCAGATCGCGCGGCCGACCGTTGGCCCGGCCGACCGTTGGCTCACCAGACAGTCCGGTGCACACCGGACAGCCCGGTGAATTTTAGCCGTACGCCGTCGGCGAATTCCCGAGAGCGGCCACTTCGCGCCGAGTCAGCCTGGCGCACCGGACACTGTCCGGTGCACCACCGGACAGTCCGGTGTGCCAGACCGAGCTGAGTCTTGGCTGTACCCAGCCAAGCCTTTTTCATCTCTTTTCTTTTCTTCTTCTTTCTGTTTCTAACACTTAGACAAGTATATTAGTACACAAAACCAATGTACTAAGGCTTAGAAGCATACCTTTACTCTTGATTTGCACTTTGTCCATCCATGAGCATAAATTCACATTTAAGCACTTGTGTTGGCACTCAATCACCAAAATACTTAGAAATGGCCCAAGGGCACATTTCCCTTTCAACTCCGATCCTCCCCGCTGTCGTAGCGTCCTCCACGCCTGGGGTGGTAGCCTCGTCGCACCCTCTCATCGAGGTGGGCCCGACGGTCACGGTGATGGTGCTCGTTGCCGAGGCGACCCGGGGCCGCAGGCGCTGTGTTGCGCGTGCGCCCGGTGTGGACCGAGGCTTCCCGCATGAATCGGGAAGTCACGGCATGATGTTCCGAGGGGTACCCCTGCCTTCGGGAGGCGGAGCTTTCGGCCCGTCGGACCGCGGCGCCTTCCAGGAGATTCTTGAGCTCTCCCTGGATTCGCCGCCCCTCGGTGGTTGATGGCTCTGGCATCGCACGGAGAAGCATTGCTGCTGCAGCCAGGTTCTGGCCGACCCCACTGGAAGCGGGTGGCGGCCTCATCCTGACATCGTCGGCGATGCGGTGCTGGAAGCCCTGGGGTAGATGACGCATTTCCCCGGCCGGAGGTTGGCCCGCCCATCCCTGCCCGACGTCCCGGCGGATCGGCTCAAACTTAACGCTCCTGCTCCCTCGTCGAGCCTGGCCTGCACCCCACGGATTTGCTCGAGCTGTGGGTCATGGCCCCCCGCCTGGACGGGGACCACAGCTAGCTCCCGTGGGATGTCAACGCGAGGCACCGACCTAGGGAGATCGCCGTCCTCCGGCATACCTAGATGGTTGCCTTCAGAGGGACCCCCTAGATCGACGTGGAAACATTCGCGGCTTGGGCCGCAGTCCTCGTTGCTGAGGCTGCGGCTACCATCGGAATAGTCGGAAAGGCAGTAGTCGCATGCGGTCATGAAGTCCCGCATGGCACTGGGGTCGCCAAGTCCAGAGAGATCCCAACAGAAGTCGGGCTCGTCATCTTCCTCGGACCCCGAGGGCCCGTAGGTTGAGACGTCCGTCAGCCGGTCCCAGGGTGACCGCATACGAAACCCCAGAGGGTTTGGACTCGCCTCTACGAGAGCGTCCGCCAAAGCGAAGCCGCTTGGCGGGTCGAGGCTGAATCCGAAAGGCATGAGATGGGAATCGGTCAGTACCTCTTGGTCGACGGGCGGTGATGAAGTCACGTCGGGGACTGACTGCACCGTCGTCTCAGGTACGAGGGTGACGTCCAGCAAGCCTTTCGCGAACGTGCTGGCGTCGTCCGTTTGCTCGGAATTGGCGTGTCGCGGGGAGACGGCGCTCGTCTTCGTCTCAAACGCGAGGTCGATGCCCGACGCGCCCCCCGTTGGGGCGCTGGCGCCGTCGACTCGCTCGACAGCCGACGAGGTGCTGCCTCCTGCTTGGCCTTGGTTGCCCCGCCTCCTCCTCCGTCGGCGGGGGAGGGGACGGGGCGAGCTCGAATGTTGTTCTTCCACCACGCGGGGAAGACGTCGTCGATTCCCCCGCCGGCGGGCGGGCTGTCGGTCGCCATTGTCGCTGTCGCACGGCGGGGGAAGGAGTATCATGTCGTAGCTGCCGTCGAGGGACATGAACTCAAGACTCCCAAAATGGAGCATCGTCCCAGGCTGGAGAGGTTGCTGGAGACTGCCCATATGGAGCTTGACGGGAAGCTGTTCGTCAACACGCAGCAGGCCCCTACCTGGCGCGCCAACTGTCGGCGTTTCGAGACCGGGGGGTCCCTGGGCCGACGAGTGAAATGTCGCCGCGTGCCCCAGCCCAGATGGGTCGGCGCGAGGCCGAGCGCGAAGGGGGGAGAAAGGTGGCCGGAGCCGGGCGTGAGAGAGGTGGAAATCCCGCGGCCTTCGTGTTCGTCCCGTGCCCAAGTCGGGTGCGCTTGCAGTAGGGGGTTACAAGCGTCCACGCGGGAGAGGGAGCGAGCGGCCTCACGTGAGCGCCTGTCTCGTCCTCGTCCCCGCGCGGCCAACCCTCTGTAAGAGGGCCCTGGTCCTCCCTTTTATAGGCGTAAGGAGAGGATCCAGGTGTACAACGGGGGGGGGGGGGGGGTGTAGCAGAGTGCTACGTGTCTAGCGGAGGAGAGCTAGCGCCCTAAGTACATGCCGTCGTGGCAGCCGGAGAGGTTTTGGCACCCGGTTCGTGTGGTGTCGTGGCCGTCGGAGGAGCGCTGGAGCCTGGCGGAAGGACAGCTGTCGGGGCTGTCGAGTCCTTGCTGACGTCCTCTTGCTTCCGTAAGGGGGCCGAGAGCCGCCGTCGTCAGGGAGCGTGCGGGGCGCCATCATTGCCTATCTGGCGGAGCGAGCCAGATGGGACGCCGGTCTTGTTTCCCATAGCCTGAGTCAGCTTGGGGTAGGGTAATGATGGCGCCTCCTGTCGACGTGGTTGGTTCGCGCCCTAGGTTGGGCGATGTGGAGGCTCCTCCGAGGTCGAGGTCGAGGTCGAGTCTGTCTTCCGCGGCCGTGGTCGAGTCCGAGCCCCTGGGTCGGGCGAGGCGGAGACCGTCGGCTGAGGCCAGGGCTGAGTCCGAGCCCTGGGGTCGGGCGAAGCGGTGTTCGTCGTCTTCCGGGGCTGAGCCCAAGTCCGAGCCCTGGGTCGGGCGGAGCGGAGTTCGCCGTCTTCCGGGGCTTAGCCCGAGTCCGAGCCCTGGGTCGGGCGGAGCGGAGTTTCTTATGGTGCCTGAGGTCGGGCCTGACTGCCTATCAGCCTCACTCTGTCAAGTGGCACTGCAGCCGGTGCGGCGCAGGCGGCGCTGTCCTTCTGTCAGGCCGGTCAGTGGAGCGACGAAGTGACTGCGGTCACTTCGGCTCTGTTGGCTGAAGGGCGTGCGTCAGGATAAAGGTGTCAGGCCACCTTTGCATTAAATGCTCCTACGATCTGGTCGGTTGACGCAGCGATTTGGTCAGGGTTGCTTCTTGGTGAAGACAGGGCCTCGGGCGAGCCGGAAATATGTTCGTCGCTGGAAGGGGGGCCTCGGGCGAGACGGACATCCTCTGGGGTCGGCTGCCCTTGTCCGAGGCTAGGCTCGGGCGAGGCGTGATCGAGTCCTTTGAATGGACCGATCACTGACTTAATCGCACCCATCAGGCCTTTGCAGCTTTGTGCTGATGGGGGTTACCAGCTGAGAATTAGGAGCCTTGAGGGTACCCCTAATTATGGTCCCCGACAAAATGGATTATGAAACATTTTCTTATAACAATATAAGACACATTTTGTATATAAGTTATTATGTTATTATATGTCCCCGTTGCAACGCACGGGTACTCACCTAGTATCATTTGAATAATTTATTTCAAGCAACACTAAGGTACTCAGGAAAAAATTATACACGCAACACTAAGTTATTCAGGTAAAATTTATACAAGTAAGAGTTGAATAGATATTTTTTTTTAATTATTTCTATTTTTACGTAATATATTACAACATTTAAATAGTTATAGTTCTGTTCCTTTAAATAATTTAGTGAGAAAAGCCTTTTTCAATAGTTTTGTACAAGGCCTCGTTTTTTTACGGCTCGGGCCTGACTGACTGGTTGCTAGTAAGATACTAGCTAGGTTGATACTAACGATGTAGTACTAGATATGTACTTGCAGGAAGAGTGGTTATTACGTTGTCTTATCGATCATTCGACACAAGATACAAAACTACAAATATTTTGCTTATCCAAGGGGCGGCCCGAGGCCAGGTATCCACAAAGACTGAACCAGTGTATATATACATACAATACAAATTGTCCTCCGGCCAGGCTTGAAATATTTATAAAGGTGATCGACAAAATGTCGATGGTTTCCAGCTGCATATATATGCAAAGAACTGAGATCGCGAGATCGCGCGCGGCGGGCATCCAGAGGGTGAGGGTGGGTGCGCGCGCTGGAAATTCCCGGAGTGGGTGCGTGACACAATCGTGGACTTCAGCACACTAGCTTGACGCGCCAGGGTATAAATACTTGAGGTCATGTGTGGCTTGACGGCCATCCTCTTTTTTGCGATACCCACCGTGTTTGTTCGATATATACCCATGCAGCCAGCAGTAGTGCGTGGTGGCGCCAACAAGACCAGACCGACGGCCGGCGGCGGCAGCGGCGGCGGCGAGACAGCCACCGATGACGCCGCCGCCAACGCGAAACGCTCCCCCGCGGACAAGCCGCCGTTCACGCTGGCCGACATCAAGCGAGCCATCCCAGCGCACTGCTTCCGGCGGTCCGCGCTGAGGTCCACGTCCTACCTCCTGCGCGACCTCTCCGCCGTGGCCGCGCTCTTCTACGTGGCGCTGGTGGCGATCCCGTCGCTCCCCGCCGGCGGCGCGCTCCGCCTGGCCGCGTGGCCGCTGTACTGGGCGGCGCAGGGCTGCGCGCTGAACAGCGTGTGGGTGGTCGCGCACGAGTGCGGCCACCACTCCTTCTCGGAGCACGCAGCGCTGGACGACGCCGTCGGCTTCGCGCTCCACACGGCGCTCCTCGTGCCCTACTTCTCCTGGAAGCACAGCCACCGGCGGCACCACGCCAACTCGGCGTCGCTCGACCGCGACGAGGTGTACGTGCCGTGGAGGCGGTCGGAGCTGCCGGCGCTCGTGCGGGGGCTCCACGCCAACGCCGCCGTCCGCCTCGTCCTCCTGGCGCTGGTGCTCGTCTTCGGCTTCCCGCTCTACCTGACGTGCAACATCACCGGCAGGCCGTACCCGCGCCTCGCCAGCCACTACGACCCCTACTCGCCCATCTTCTCCGGCGGCCGGGAGCGCGCCCAGGTCGTCGCCTCCGACGCCGGCATCGCCGTCTTCTCGCTCGCCCTCTACCGCCTCTCGTCCTCCTCCGGCGGCGGCGGGCTCGCCACGCTGGCGCTCGTGTACGGCGCGCCCCTGCTCGTCGTCAACGTGTGGCTGGTGCTCATCACGTTCCTGCACCACACCGACGCGGCCGTGCCCCGCTACGACTCCGGCGAGTGGGACTGGCTCCGCGGCGCGCTCGCCACCGTGGACCGCGACTACGGCGCCTTCCTCAACGCCGCCTTCCACAACATCGCCGACACGCACGTCGTCCACCACCTCTTCCCGTCCATGCCGCACTACCACGCCGCCGAGGCCACCAGGGCCATCCGCCCGGTCCTCGGCGAGTACTACCGCTTCGACGACACGCCCATCGCGCGCGCGGCGTGGCGCGCCGCCAAGGAGTGCTTGTACGTCGAGCCCGACGCACGCCGCGAGGGCGTCTTCTGGTTCGCCAGCAATAAGCAGGCGTAATTAATTAGGTTGCATGCATCGGATCACGGTGGCGTACACTACAGACAGAAAAATCTTATATATATAGTGTACGAAACGTTGGGTGGGCTGCTATCTATGTGACGTGGTAACTATGTACTCCTATATATATACCGGCGCTCGGTGTGATGAGAAATTCCAATAATTTGTATGGAAAATAAAAATCGACCTTCTATCCTCGCCACATTATTATCACAAAACTATTATAATAGATTATCATGCAACCAAAAAATAATAATAAAAAACAGTCAGAACAAACAAAGCTAAAGTGAGAACTCTAGAAGAAAGTCAATCACAATGAATAAGGACACGAGACACAATGATTTTTATTCCATGGTTCGGCCAAGTATAACACTTGGCTACTTCCACGTTGTGGCGTCTCAATGGACAAGAGTTGCACTTAACTCCTTTCAAGTGATCCAATGATCAACTTGAATACCACAATCTTTTTCTTTCGAGTTCTTTTCCCGTTTGCGAGGAATCTCCACAAGTTGGAGCCTCTCGCCCTTACAATGTTAATCACAAGAAAGGCACAAGAGTGAGGGAGGGAAATCGACACACACAAGACTCAAATCGCAGCAAACACCCGCACACAAGCCAAGACGTGAGCACAAAAGCACGGTGCAGGAGTTCTCGACTCGAAAGGTGTTCAAATCTCTAACACAGCGATCCAAATGCGTGGCGGCGGAGTCTAGGTGTCTTAGATTGTTTAGAGAATACTTGGTGTCTTGCTCTATGCGCCTAGGGGTCCCTTTTATAGCGCCAAGGCAGATAGGAGCCGTTGGAGATCAAATTGGAAGGCAATTCTTGCCTTCTGTCGGGTGGTGCACCGGACAGTCCGGTGAACCACCGGACATGAAAAGTTCCTGTCCGGTGCATGATCTCCAGTGTGACCATCCGACCGTTGGCTCGGCCACGTGTCGCCCGTTGATCGCACAGGCGACCGTTGGCCCACCGGACAGTCCGGTGAATTTTAGCCGTGGCGTCCTCGGCGAATTCCCGAGAGTGACGAGTTCGTCGCCGGGCTAGCCTGGGCACCGAACACTGTCCGGTGCACCACCAGACAGTCCGGTGCACCACAGGCTGGTGTTGTTCTGGCTGAACTCAGCCAAAACTCCTCCATTCTGATTCTAGTTTTCTTGGCAATGTTTCTAGCACTTAGAGATATATGTTAGTATCCATAAGCAATTTACTAAGTCTAGAAACGTACCTTGATTCTTGATTTTGCACTTTGCAACCACTTAGCACATATTAACTCAAACCATGTGTTGGGCATCTAATCACCAAAATATTTATAGAAATGACTCAAGGGCACATTTCCCTTTCATTGGGAAGGCACTCACATTCTCTCGCCCTTCTCGGACTGACGCCTGGTGCGGGTACGTCTCGATTTGGAGCTGCTCCGGCTGGGCTTCTTTCTCCACTTGTGTGCTCTTTCCCTATATATATCTTGTGGTATACTACCTATGTTGCCTCCAGATGCCTAGGTCTTCGTCGTGTCCTTCTCCGGCAACGAACACATATGCCCGCCTCTTCCCTTCCTTTCCTGCTCTACGAAACCTTGGAAGTGGGGGAGGCGAGGGATGGGAGTCCCTGATTTGCTTCTTATGGTACCCGTTCGATGGCTCGACATCGCCTGTCTACATGGCTTTTTCCTTACCACAGTGTCGACTCGGCATGCTTCTACCACTTTTGTGTACCTGTCACCCATCCTTCTGTCATTGCAAAAAATTATTATGTTGTTCCTCTGTTGTTTTGGGTGTTAGTTTTTGTTGTGCTAAGGATTGAACATAATTTGGGTGTGTTAATACTTTATTTATTGTGTGCACGTGGTTTGTATTCTTCTGATGATGGGTCATGGATCCTGCAAAATATGTGTTAGGATTTGGAGATCCATGTGGGCACTACCACAGGGTGCTCGTCCTTTGTGTTCTTGGATCTTGCATGCATTATGTCGTTTCTGAGACCATATTGGCGCAATGGACTCCATGGTGTTTGAGGTTGCTGAATTAGATGGAGCAGCAATGATTTGACATGTTAACAGTAAAATGAAAGGTTATTTGTTGGTTTTTGAGAGCGCCTAGAGGGGGTGAATATGTGATCCTGTAAAAAATAGCTTAACAACACAAACTTGGACTAATATTAGATTAGTGAAAGCTAAGGCCGAGTTCGAGAGAGGAGCACTAGTGGAGTAAACTTCTTCACTTAATTGCTCTTCACAAGAGAGTATTAAACTTAGAGCAATTATGCAAGTGAAGTGAATGGAGGTAGAGAGAATCACACAAGAATGAAGACAAGTGACACAACGATTTTTATCCTGTAGTTAGGTCAAATAGAATACTTGCCCACTCTACGTTGTGGCATCCCAATGGATGAGGGTTGCACTCAACCCCTTTCAAGTGATCCAAAGATCAACTTGAATATCATGATTCTCTTTATCTCAATAATATCCCTTTGTGAGTAATCTCCACATTTTGGAGTCTCTCACGCCTTACACAAATGATCTCAAATGAACACGAGAGTAAAAGGGAATAGAAACACACACAAGAGCGAGAGTTGCAGCAACAACATGCACACAAAACAAGAACGAGCACACAAAAGCAGCACAACGGAGTTACAACTCAAAGAAGTGCTCGAATCTCTATCGCAATGAACCAGATGCGTGTATTCGAAGTCTTGGTGTCTTAGGATGTTCAATGGGTGCTTGGTGTACTATTCCATGCGGCTAGGGGTCCCTTTTATAGCCCCAAGGCAGATAGGAGCCGTTGGAGCTCCATTTGGAAGGCCATTGTTGCCTTCTGTCTGTGGGCGCAACAGATAATCCGGTGCACCACCGGACAGTGAACAGTGCACGATTTCCTTCCTTTTCTGGCGAAGTCGACCGTTGCAGCTATGACCCTTATGGCACACCGGACAGTCCGATGGCACCTTCCGACCGTTGGTGAAGTCCATGTGTCGCCCGCTGATCGCGCGACCGACCGTTGGCGTGGGCGTGGCTGACTTACTAGACAGTCCGGTGAATTATAGCCGTGGCACGCTGAATTTTTCCCAAGAGCGGCCTGTTCGCCGACGCGTCAGCCTGGCACCGGACACTGTCCGGTGCACACCGGACAGTCCAGTGTACCGCAGGCTGGTGCGATGACTTTTCGACCGAGGGATTCCTATGCTTTCTTCTTCCTGAAACCGTAGTGGGTTTTCTTGAACTAGTGGAACTTTATAAAGGCCTCACAGTGGATCCTTAGCCATTTACCTTGGAAGTGTCTAAGGGTCTAGCTAGCCCAGGCTAAAAGGAAAACACGTCTTGTGGTAAAGATGCGCAACCTCTGCAGAGTGTAAAACTGGTATATGAGTCATGCTTATGGTCATTAGCGGCTCAAGACTCTCGCTTGATTAACTTATAGAATTAAACATAACTTGTCATTTGCATTGCATTATGGGATTCATTATTAATCGTGATCAATTATTTAATTGGGTTGATATACACTTATACTTAGTAATTGATAATAAAATTGTGACCAACTTATTAAAGTGATACTCAACTTTAACCATCTTACTTGGTAAGCCTTACAATTCACATGAACCCCCACCGTAAGTGAGCTCATGCACATTATTCCCCACACTTTTTGGGCGATGAACATATATGAGTTCGCTCTTGCTATAATCACACGATGTCAAGAACATGTACTGCTTCAGGAGCATGAATGATACTACGATGAGTTCAGAGAGCTCTAGGCCATCGTCTCCCAGTCAACTATGATGGTTGATGATCGTTATCGCCATATGATGTATTTATTTAGTTATTTTGTACATAACTTATATTATATAAAGATGTGACATTGATTTTTCTACCATGAGTCGTCATATGTGTGAGACTTGATTCTATCACACATTTGAGACGTACCTGGATTTTACCTTGTGACACCTCTTCCGTCTAAAAAAGAGTTCCATTACCATGGTTCTTTTCTTGTTAGCAAGCTCAAAATCGGAAGATCTTTGCGGTCTTTAATTCAATTGTTGAAGACCTCTACAATGTTGTTGGTTATGTAGTCACGTTTTATTGCTAGGGTGAAACCACGTTTATACCACACAAGAGGATGTCACTCATGTAGCTAGTGCTTCACTCCAGTCAAATTCTTTACATTGTCAAAGTGGTGCTCAAATATAGAGGCCTTGTAGGCTCTAGCAGCAGGATACATGTGTTCTGAACCATAGAAATGCTTGACATAATTATACATTAGATGTCGAGAGCATTCTCTTTGTGCAAGTGTGGCGATCAACCATGACTGAAACCTGCACAAAACCATTGACCATTTTAGTATCACAGCTATACTATCCACAACAATATATATTAAAAACACTCACAACGATAGTAGGACAACTAACAACTTTGGGTCTTGCATTAATTTTCCTAGGCAATCATCACCTTTATAGTAATCTACATATCTAAAAGGAGCACTTGACTTAATTCATAACCCAAACTTATTATTAATCGCGTATTGTCTCATAGTAAGTATGAATTCTTTCATATCCTTCTACAAACTGCCAATTCCACTACGAGGTCCGATTCCGGCATTGACGCACAGAATACGCTCGAGGCTTCTAGACTTTGGCAACTTTGGTCATCAACAATTTGTATATGCTTATTAATGTTTCATGCATCAAAGGATTGGAACATCATCTCATTTTAGACTCCGCCAAATTACAAACCAGGACACACAACACATATATTTGGAGTGATCCGTGTGTCTGTACATGGCCGGCTGGACGAAAGCGACGCCTAGAACAGGAGCGCGGCCGCGGCCGCCACGGCAGCGGCGGCGAGCCCCGCTGCGGCACCTCCGCCGTGAGCAATAAGCGCCGGTGGTGCCGACGACGACGAAGAGGAGAGCTTGACGACGGGGAGGACCGTGACGCCGAACTTCATGCCCTGCTCGCAGTGGCCCGCCACCCCGCAGAAGAACCACCACTGGCCCGACGTGTTGAGCGGGACCCTGTCGTCGCCGGAGGCCCACGTCCCGAGGCTGTTGGACTGGCTGCACGCCGCGAAGCTCGCCGCCGTCGCCTGCACCACCGTGTGCTGGCCCTTGGCGTACTTGAACACTGCGCGCGCGAGACAGATCACGGAAGAGTCGTAGGGCTATATATATACTACGCATGCATATGCAATTGTGCACGTACGCACGCACCTAGCGTGTCGCCGACGATGAAGTCCTTGCCGTCGGCCCACTCGTCGTAGTCGACGTTGAGGCGCCAGCCCTGGCTGTCCCCAACCAAGAGGTCCGCGGCGAGGGCCGGGCCCGGTGCTGTGAGGACGGCTGCGACCGTGACTACGACTACGATGACCAGCACTACTTTCTTGGACGACGGTGCCATGGATGATGCACAACGGCTTATTTCTTCAGTAAACCCTGAGCTCCCGTCAGTTGCTGCCCCAGTGTTCTTCTACCGGACATCTTCCTAGGGGCAGGGCCGTAGGGGTATGTATATATGCTGTATATATATAATCAAGGTAACAAGGACAGGTGGAATGATTCTTTGAGCATAGGGCGTGGTACTTAACAATGGCTGATCATCGAGGCATGCTTGGGCGCTTTGTTATCCTCGGCCGATGGTCTCTGTCGGAGAAGAAGCCAAGTGCACATCGATCGTACGGAGGTCCTCGGATGCATCGATGGATCTTTGCATCCGCCAGTTTTTCCTCTCGACAATGTATTGCTCGGTCACGAAATTTTGTGGTAAATATAGCGAGCATGGGAGGTTCCGATATTTGTCGAGTACGACCGAGGGTGGGCGCAACAGCTACAAAGTACAGCTTTTGTTTGAATTTTCTTTAAGTGTCTTCATCAGTAAATGTAGCGCTAGTAAAAACAACTCGAAACTTAAGAGCCGGCTCAAGCTCGGAGTGGTTTGGCTCGCGAATCTATTTTTAGCTTATTGGAGCAGCGAGTCGAACCTAGCTAGCTCGTTCTGACTTGCAAGCTATGCTAAATTAATTAATCTGCAGAATAATAATGAATTTGCCAACTGTCGGCGTTTCGGACCCGCGAGGTCCGTCAACCAACAAGTGAATTTGTTGTTGCGTGCCCCTGTCTAGATGGGTTGATGCAAGATGGAACACAAGAGAGAAATGAGGCTTATGTTATCCTGCATCGGGGTGTTCGTAGTAGGGGTTACAAGCGTCGCGAGAGAGCGAGGGCGAGAGCGAGAGAGGGAGGCCCCGCTGTCAACGTGTCTGTGTGTCCACGTCCACCTGTGTCCTTCCAACCTCCTTCCTCCTCAGGGAGGCCCTGGACATCCCCTTTTATAGATACAAGGAGATGCCCAGTTGTACAATGGGGGTGTAGCTATGTGCTAACGTGGCTGGCGGAGAAGCGCCTTGAGCCCTGTACACGAGCTAACGTGGCCGTCGGAGAAGTGCCTTGAGCCCTGTAGAAGCATAGCTGGCGGTGCGGCATGGATCCTGCTGACGTTTGCTTGCTTCCGTAGGGGGTTTGAGAGCAACCGACGTCATGGGCGCACGTGGGGAACCATCATTACCTGTTGCAGGAGTAACCTTAGATGGGACACCGGTCTTGTTCCTTCATAGCCTGAGGCAGCTAGCCAGGAGTAGGGTAATGATGTATCCCCTGTAGCGTAGTCGGTCCGAGGCTGAGGTCGGGCGAGGCGGAGACTTCTCCTGAGGCCGAGGCCGAGGTCGGGCGAGGACGTGACTCATCCCTCGGCCCAGGCTGAGGCCGAGGCCTAGGGTCGGGCGAGGCGGAGACCTCCTCCCGAGGCCGAGGCTGAGGCCGAGGCCTGAGGTCGGGCGAGGCGGAGACCTTCTCCCGAGGCCGAGGCTGAGGCCGAGGCCTGAGGTCGGGCGAGGCGGAGCTCCATGTTGCGCCCGAGGCCGAACTCGTGGAAGATCGTGACTCAGTTTTACCCTGGTGGTTGGCACAACAGTCGGGACGGGGTGAATAGCGTTGTTTTCCCGTAAGATCGGTCAGTAAACGGGCGAAGTGACTGCGGTCACTTCGACCTTGCCGACTGAGGCACGCGTGTCAGGATAAGGTGTCAGGCGATCCCCACATTAAATATGCATGCGATACGGTCGGTTGGGAGGGCGATCCGGCCGAGGTCGCTGCACGACAAAGTCCGCCCAAGCTGGGCTTCAGGCGAGCCGAGGGTGCGCTCACTGCCTGAGGAGGCCCTCGGGCGAGGCGTGAATCCGCCCGGGACTACTGTTCCCGCCCGAGGCCGAGGCTGGGCTCGGATGAGGTCGCGTCCCTTGGTAGACGAGGCCCTGACTTGAACCACACTTTATCAGTTGTTTATGGTTTGTTCTGAAGATGTTTCCCGGTCGCGTTTAGGAGTGTTGGGGGTACCCCTAATTACGGTACCCGACAGTAGCCCCCGAGCCTCAAAGGGAGTGTGGGCACTCGCTTGGAGGTTCTGCCGGATTTTTGCAAGGGGACTGGCCTCTTCCGGTTATGTTTGGTTCCGATGGGTGCGCGCGAGTGCACCCATAGGGTGTAGCCCCCGAGGCCTCGGAGGAGTGATTTGACTCCTCTGAGGTCTTAATTCTTTTCATGATGCCTCGGTCGGCCTTGTTGTTTCCTCATGCGGCCTGGCCGTAGCCCAGGTGCATGGTCAGGCTCCGAGTTTTCACGCTGGTTTGTTGACGCGGTCAACGGTTCGGCCGTAGCCTAGTGCGAGAGCAGCCCCCGAGCCTCTGCACGGAGCGAGAGGACGATCAAGGACCGTCTCGACATTTATGGTACGCCCCTTTGTCGCCTCTCCGCAAGGAGGAAGGGGGGGGGGGGGGAAGCGCCATGTTACCCTCGGGGGGGCACCGAACATGGTGTTTCCAGTGAGTTGCTAGCGGGTGATCCGAGTGGACGCCCGAGCCCCATTCGATAAGGGTCGGCTAGTGGCCCAGAGGCGCGCTCCAAAAGTACCTGCAGGTGATTTGCCGGACCCGGACCCATTCGATAGGGTCCAAGGGCTCGATGCCTCCCTCCGGTGGGATTCCGTTACAAAATCGTTCCCACTGGTCTCGGAAATGTCCTAGGGTACCTCGAGAGCGTAGCCCGAGCCTCGGCCATGTAACGGACGTACCCAGGGTCATCCCTGACTCTGCGTGCTCTGGGGCGGCTATCGAACCCTTCTGAGGGGCCAGCCTTCGAACCCCTGATCAGTAAAGGGCTCGGAGCCCGAGTGCTCTGGGGCGGTTGTCGAACCCCGGAGGGCGCAACCTTCGAACCCCTGATCAGTAGGAGGGCTCGGGGCCCGTTTCCTTCGTTGGGAAGGATCCTTTTCGGAATATCCCCTTTCCCGGTCCCTGTGGCAAGAGAGAGAGAGAGAGGAAAAGGAAAATGATATGAATTTAAATAATGTGGCGCACCTTTTTTGACGCGGCAATCATGACGGAGGTGAAACAGCGCCCGCTTCTCCTGCCGGAGGTGTCGCTTGCCCTGCCAAGGAGTTAATGCGACGGGACGGACGATTCGCGGGGCGTCTGTTGCGCGTGCGCGAGCCGTTCGAGGAACGGAACACGGGCGCGTCGTCTTTACTCCGCGGGAGAGGGCTCCCCTGCCGCTTTGGGAGAGGATGCGAGCCTGTAGGTGATTGGACCGCTGCTTCTGCCCATTTGTTGCTGCAATTACTGTCGGTCCGCTTTTGGCCATATCGACCGTCGTGCCTATCACCGTGGCTTACTGACCCGTGATCGTTGCACTCAATTGGCACTGTCGGGTCATGCACAAGGCTGCCTCGAGTTGCGGCACTGGTTTTGCAGTCGAGAAGACGCGGCATTGGCGCGAGTGGCGGTGTGGTTTCCTTGAACGTAGTAATCGTTGCGCCGGTTACATGACATGTGGGCCCGGGCCTCCATGCTGGACCACCGGATGCGACGAAGCCGAAAGGGTGCATAACCGTGGTGCGGTTGTATGCTTCCTGCGTGGCGGCCCGCCCTTTCGACCGGTGGTTTCGGCGAGGATGGGGGAATGCTTATAACCGCGGGGCGGTTACATGCTTCGCGTGCGGCGGTTTGGCTTCTTTGCGTTTCGGGTCAGCTCGCATGACGTGTGGGACACAACCCCCGTGTCGTGGGGTGGGAACCCTGGAGCACGTCGGTGGAGACTTTGTCTGTGACGCTTGGGGGTGCGAGTGAGGAGATCTGCCTTTAAAAAGGGATTGACCCCTCGGGTGGTAGCCATGCCTTCACACTTCTCGCATTCATCGTGCCTTTCCACCTTCCGAGCCCCTAGATGGGGTGCACCTGCGTTGCCTTCTTTTTGCTGCTGTTTGAGGAGCGCGACCCCGTGGGGGTTGACGCTCTTCAGCCATTGCTCGGCTTCAAGGATTTTCATCATGCAGCCCGGCTACAGTCCCTCACCAATGGTCATCCGTAGGGATGATCACTAGCCTTGTGGTGGGGAGAATGTCACACCCGGTTTTGGAAGGCAAACCGAATGCGAACTATGTACGTGCCAGGATCAGAACTCACGTACACAGCGATTACATAAATGAACATCATCGCACAATGCTCGAATAATAACATAAAAGGGTATTAACTTATTACATCACAGAGTCGTAGACATCCACATAGTCATCAACTTAACTGATAAATCAAAGTGCTAGCGAAACACAGTAAAGATAAGGCCTTCACAGGCAGCTGACTGGGGGTTGCCGCCAACCCACACCTAAAACTCGTCGTAATCTTGGAATTCTTGGAAGTCTCCTTCCACAGCTTCATCTTCTCCTGAGCAGTGGTTACAATGTGGACAACCTAGTATTTTGTGGTAAAGCAAGGATGAGTACACATCAACGTACTCAGCAAATGCCCCGTTTGGCTGAAGTGGACTAGCTTTTTGTGGGGTTAGGCTCAAGCAGTTGCTTTTAGTTGGTCAAGTATTTATTGTTAGTAGAAGCCAGGTTTTAGTAATCACCAACCCGTGAACCATTTCCTCATCGAGGAGCATCATCATCATAGTCGAACCAAAACCATAAACATAATCATTGTATCTCGAACCATCTGTATCTCTAATCAAAGAGGATCCCAAGGCTGCTCTTAACCGTGAGCACGACTGATATATCAGTTTCACTACCCTCTGCAGAGGTCGCACACTTTACCCATGAGCCGTGATTCCCGTTTTGCCCGGGGAGAGCTAATCCCCATTGATCACTTCCTAGGTGGTCCAGCAGGGTATCACTATGTAGCTTTTACAAAGATTCCCTAGAGATCATAGCTGCCTGTTAGGTTTCTCCAGTTTGATAAACACAGTACCCCTCCCCGCAGGAGAGTGACTAACAAAAAGCAAAACGAAAGAACCTCGGCACTCAGCCTCGGCAGAGCAAGCACTGTGCCTGGACCCCATTGACGGCACGACGGCGAAGCAACTACACCTCTAGTTCCTCTAATTAATTAGCTATGGGCATCCCATTTCACCCTCATGTTTGCACTGTTATCCCGGGTGGTCTCTCAACGAACAGGTCCTTACGGAGAGGTACTCAGGAAACAGCCTGAGCCCCCTAGAGTATCACAAGATCATCAATATCATCAGGATAACAGTATCGTATCATAAATAGTCACATCATGTTCATTGATTAGGTTAAGGCAATAGCAAAATGCTAACCATAATAATAACCCAAAAGGTCATCAAGGATAAGGTAAAGTATAAAGCTAGTCAATCCTTAGGTTTCAATTAAATAATGCGGGAAAGTGAATTATAAGTGAATAGGACATAATGGGTCAGAGGACACTTGCCTTCACCAAACTGCTGATCAGGAACTTCTTCTGCAACTTCCTCGGGAAACACAGACTGCCCGTTGTCTACGTAAAGTAATCATTCATTCTATGCACTTGGGAAATAACAAACCAAAGCAATAAACCAAACATATGCAGCAGAGAGATCACAAGTTCACAGGAGAAAAGGATTGGTAATATGGTGTTCCCTAGGTCTAGGGTAGATGACTATACAAAATGATTCATTATCCACTAATCAGATCTAAGTCAGTGGTGGGGTTAAATCATTACATGGTGTTAAGTCCATAAACTTAGGTGCTCCAACTTTTATTAAAGTCTTCTATCTTTTATTTATCTCAAATAGGGGTTCCAATAACATTAGTTTTACCCTAATGATCAACTATTAATTGGGACATAAAAACAGCAGGGAAACATTGTCTAAATAGATAGATAAGAATATTATGAGCATTTTGCAATTTGAAGCACCTAATTTGGAGTTCATATGACAAGGTTATGAATTTTACAAGATTAGGGATTAAAAATATGCCTTAAATACCTATTTTGGATTAAATAAAAGGTCCGAGGACCTAACTGCGAAGATCCAGGGATGGCAGGTTAATTTGCGGCAAACCGGGGGTCTCTTTAAGAAAAAGCGCGGGCGAAGGGGTATCGGGCTTCTACGGCCGTTGGATCTCGGATCAACGCCTGAGATTAGATCCGCGGGCGGGCGCGCGAGCGCGCGGCGGCCTGAGCGGCTGACAGGCGGGGCCGGGCAGGCAGCGCGGGGCGGACGGCTGACAGGCGGGGGCGGGCAGCGCGGGCGCGGACGGCTGACAAGCGGGGCCCAGATGGCAGCGCGGGCGCGGACGACTGACAAGCGGGGCCCAAATGGCAGGAAGGCGGGGTGCGGGGGGGGGGGGGGGGAACGGCCCTGGGCCGTTGGATCTCAGGCGGATGGCTACGATTGGGCTCGGCCTATTTGAAACAGGGTCGTCCGATCTAAGCTGGACGGCGGAGATCTGGCGGCCGGCTTCTGTCTTCCCCTCCGGCTAGCAGAGGCGGCGGCGCCCGTTCCCGCGGCGGAGAACTCGCCGGAGACGAGGGGCGCGGGGGCTCTGCGGGTCCTTGGGACGACCTGGGTGGCCGGGGAGGTTGGGGAGAGCGTGGGGAACCCTCTGGTGGGGACTAGGTCGGGACAGGGGCACCGAAGGGGGCGGTCCACGGCGAAGCGGCTCGGCGGTGGCGCTAAAGGACTCCGGCGAGGAATTAAGCGCGGCAGAGTGCAATAGAGGGGAAGGGAGAGGGCAGAGGAGGTTCCTTACCTCAAGGCGAACCCCGGGGACTCCTCGGTGGCGGCGAAGGTGCGGCGATGGCTCGGGTCGACGGTGGCGGACCTCGGCGGCTGCGCAGAGAACAGCGGGTGAGCACGGGCAGAGGAATTCGGGGAGGGAGAGGGGAAATTGGGGCGTGTCCCGGGTTGCGGACGTCGGGGCGAAGCTTACCGTGGCAGAAGGCACGGCGGGGCTCCAACGGCGACGGAGAAACGGGCTCGGGCGGCGGTGGTTAATGGCGGCGGCGCTTTGGCGTGCGAGCAGCGTGGGCGAGGTGGAAGGGAGATCTGCAGGTGCGCAAATGAGGGAGGGGGGAGAGGGCGAGCGAGGTTCTGGGCTCAAGTGGCCGAGGGCGAGGTGGTTGCGAGCTCCACGCGCGACGTGGGCGCAGAGTCCGCGGCACGCGCGGCTCGGGGCGGCGGTTACGCGGAGACGGAAGAGCTGACAGCTCAGGCCCGCGAGCAGAGAGAGCGGGGAAAGCGGGCGCGGGCGCTGGGAAGGCGGTCGCGCTGACGAGCGGGCCCGCCACGGCAGAGAGGGGAGAGGGGGAAGGAGGGCGCGCGCGCGAGGATGGGCCAGATGGGCCGAAAGGCCGAAGGGGCGGGGGATGTGGGCTTCTTTCCTTTTTCTTTTATTCTGGCATTTGTTTTTTCCCTTTTCTTTTTATTTACTCTATTTGATTCAAATCCAAATAAGCCACAAATTCAAATTAGCATTTCTAAGTATTATGCACCAAACAAAAGTGAAATTTAGGGTTTGACATGATGCCACAATACATACTCCTTGGAGTTTTAGTCTAATAGACTATAATTACACAAAGTAAATAGCCACTTTTCTTCTATAGAAAAGAGAAAGAGGGGATTGGGAAGGGTGTGAAAAGAGAAGTAACATCTGAATTTGTGAATATGAGCAAAGAAATTTTATACCCCCAAATTCAGGGTGTTACAAACCTATCCCCCTTAAAAGAATCTCGCCCCGAGATTCAAGGATGGTCAACAAAGAGTTCAGGGTATTTGGCCTTCAGATCATCTTCTCGTTCCCAGGTTGCTTCTTCCTCAGAGTGGTGGCCCCATCTGACTTTGCACATTCTGATGGTGTTTCTTCGGGTGACTCTGTCTGCAAACTCCAGAATCTGCGTTGGCTTCTCTACGTAGGTCAGATCTTCTTGGACTTCCAAGTCCTCCACTGGCAACTGTTCTTCTGCAGGCACTTCTTCAATTGCGACACATGGAACACATTGTGCACTGCTGACAAACTTTCTGGTAGGTTGAGCTGATAGGCCACTTCTCCACGCTTTGCTTGAATTTGATATGGTCCAACGTACCGGGGTGCTAACTTGCCTTTAACTCCGAACCTTCTGACTCCTCTGATAGGTGACACCTTCAGATAGACGTAATCTCCCACTTCGAAACTCAGTCCCCTTCTCCTTCTGTCAGCATAGCTTCGCTGTCTTGATTGTGCTATCTTCAGATTATCCCGAACCATTTTGATATTCTCTTCGGCTTCAAGCAAGATGTCGGGGCCAAACACCTGTCTCTCTCCAGGCTGGTCCCAATGCAGCGGAGTCCTACAACTCCGTCCATAGAGTGCCTGAAACGGTGACATCTTCAAGCTGGCCTGGTAACTATTATTGTAGGAGAATTCTGCATAAGGTAACCTTTTGTCCCATCCTGACTTGTCTTGCAACGCACAGGCCCTCAGCATATCTTCTAGGATCTGATTAGTTCTTTGGGTCTGACCGTCTGTCTGCGGGTGATAAGCCGAGCTGAAGTTCAAATGTGTGCCCAAAGCTTCCTGTAGCTGCTGCCAAAAATGAGAGGTGAACTGTGTTCCTCGATCTGACACTATCTTCTTCGGCACACCATGAAGGCAGACTATCCGAGACATGTATAACTCAGCTAACGTTGCTCCGGTGTATGTTGTCTTCACGGGTATGAAATGGGCCACCTTTGTTAAGCGGTCCACAACCACCCAGATGGAATCATAGCCGGCCCGGGTACGAGGTAGGCCAACTATAAAATCCATCCCGATCTCATCCCACTTCCACTGAGGAATTTGCAATGGCTGCAACAGTCCGGCGGGCCTCTGATGCTCTGCTTTGGTTCTTTGACAGCTATCGCAGATGGCGACATATTCTGCGATTTCTCTTTTCATGCCATACCACCAAAACCTCCTTTTTAAATCTTGATACATCTTTTCACTTTCAGGGTGTATGGAGTAAGCTGTCTCATGAGCCTCCTTGAGGATCAGCTCCCGAATAGGTTTGAGGTCGGGAACACACAATCGGTCTTTGAACCATATTACTCCTTCTTCATCCTCTCGAAAGTCTTTGCCTCTTCCTTCTAAGATCAGCTGCCGGATCTTGTTGATGTTTTCATCATCCTTCTGCCCTTCTTTGATCTCCCGCTCTAGAGTGGGCTCTAATTCCACTGTTACTCCTTGCGTACTGTTCAGGAAACCGAGGCTCAGTCTGTCGAACTCCTTGGCTAACTCATATGACATTGAGTACGTGGCCATCATATTAACTTGACTCTTCCTGCTTAGAGCATCTGCAACAACATTGGCTTTGCCTGGATGGTAATGTATCTCCAACTCATAGTCTTTGATCAATTCCAACCATCTTCGCTGCCTCATGTTTAACTCTGACTGGGTGAATATGTACTTCAGACTTTTATGATCTGTGTAGATGTCGCACTTCTGCCCATACAGGTAATGTCTCCATGTCTTTAACGCATGAACCACTGCTGCCAACTCCAGGTCGTGTGTGGGGTAATTCTTCTCATGGATCTTCAGCTGTCGAGATGAGTATGCTACAACCCTTCCTTCTTGCATTAGCACACATCCCAATCCGGTGTAAGAAGCATCGCAGTACACCGAGAATGGCTTGTGAACATCAGGCAGAACTAACACAGGTGCTGTAGTCAATCTATTTTTCAGTTCTTCAAATGCTTCTTGACACTTTTGGGTCCACTTAAACTCAACTTTCTTCGCTAGTAACGCTGTCATTGGTCTAGCAATCTTTGAAAAGCCTTCAATGAAACGCCTATAGTATCCGGCCATTCCAATGAAGCTCTTGATCCCACGAACATCCTTCGGTGCTTTCCAGTTCAGGATATCTGCTACTTTCTTTGGATCCACTGCTAACCCATTTTGGTTTATGATGTGACCCAGAAACAGGACTTCATGAATCCAGAATTCGCATTTGCTCAGCTTGGCATACAACTGATGCTCTCGAAGCCTTTGCAATACCATCTTCAAATGCTCCACATGATCTTCCTCACTTTGAGAGTATATGAGAATATCATCGATGAACACTACCACAAACTTGTCTAGATAGTCCATGAACACGCTGTTCATCAGATACATAAAGAAGGCTGGCGCATTTGTCAAACCAAAGGACATAACTGTGAACTCATATAACCCATACTTGGTGATGAATGCTGTCTTCGGTATGTCCGAGGGTCGGATTCTGAGCTGATGGTAACCCGATCTCAGATCAATCTTCGAGAATACGCTGACACCTCTGAGCTGGTCAAACAGATCTTCTATTCTTGGCAGGGGGTACTTGTTTTTAACCGTGACTTCATTCAGGGCTCTGTAATCTATGCACATCCTTTTGGTACCATGTTTCTTCTCTACAAACAATATTGGAGCGGCCCAAGGCGAGGTGCTTGGTCTGATGTAACCCTTCTCTAACATCTCATCTATCTGCTTCTTGAGTTCCACCAATTCTGGTCCAGACACCCGATAGGCTCTTTTGGAAATGGGGGCGGTACCAGGGATAAGCTCTATGGCAAATTCGACTTTTCTCTCGGGTGGCATGCCCGTTAGCTCCTCGGGAAACACATCCAGAAAGTCCGACACAACCTTGATAGCCTCGAGCGGGTTGGTCTCCTTACTATCAACTGAAATCTGGTGACAAACTCCCTCCGCTGATTTAGGCATCTTTAGCTCAGCCACTACCTCCTCTCCGGACGGGGACTTCAATGTTACGGTCCTCTTGTCACAGCTAACATTCGCTTCATATTTCATTAACCAATTCATCCCTAGGATGACATCTATCCCAGGGGTGTCTATTACTATTAGGTCACTGGGGAACCCTATCCCCCTTATTTTCACCCTTATATTTGAGCATATTTTATCTGTTTGCACCTTGCCACCGACCGAATTAATCCTCATGGGCGGCATCATTGCCTCTACTAAGATGTTATGCATTTCTACCCATGTTGCAGTGACAAATGAATGAGTCGCACCAGTATCAAATAGCACTTTTGCAGAATGAGATTCGACTGAAAACATACCTACTGCCACATCTGGTGCATCCTGGATCGCTTCGGTCTCCAAGTGGTTCACCTTTCCACGGTTGTACGCTTGGCCACGATTGCCTGCTGCCTGCTGCAGTACACCTTGCCTTGTTGGAGCATTGGGGTTGGTCTGCTGCTGCGCCATCTTCTTTGGGCACTGCATCGCCCAGTGGCCTTGTTCTCCACAGTGGAAACATCCTCTGCCTCCTCCTTGTGCTGGGGCTGCTTGGTTGTTCTGATTTGCTGCGGGGGCAGGAAGGCGAGGTGCCTGGTTGTTCTGCTTCTGATACTGATTACCTCCCTGCTGGTTGTTCTGACGATACTGCTGCTGTTGTGGGTACTGCCTTTGAAACTGCTGCTGATGCGGACGCTGATTCTGATGCTGATATCCCTGTGGGTGACCAGGCCTGCCTTGCTGAGATGAACTGCCTGCGAAGCGGGGGCTGCTGATGCTCCCGGACTGTGGTCCACTCATCTTGCGCTTCCGATCTTCCATATCCTTGTGTTTCTTCTCGGTCATAACTGCCCTATCGATCAGGTGCTGGAAGGTGGGGAAGGTGTGATTCATCAGCTGGTAATGCAGGGGATCCACCAAACCCCTCATGAACCTGTACTGCCTTTTAGCATCAGTGTTGACATCTTCAGGTGCATAACGAGACAGCTGCAGAAACTTGTCTCTGTATTCACTAACAGACAGGGGTCCCTGCTTCAGAGCCAGAAACTCCTCCTTCTTCACGATCATCAGTCCCTCTGGCACATGGTTCCTGCGGAAACTCTCGCTGAATTCTTCCCAGGTGATGGCTTCGGGGTCAGCATGTGTGGTGAGGTAGGACTCCCACCAGGACTGGGCTGCTCCCCTTAGCTGACGGAGACCGTACAGAACCTTCTCCCTGTCGTCACATTGGGCGGTGCGCAGTTCCCTTTCCACTGCGCGCAGCCAGTCTTCTGCATCCATGGGGTCAACAGAATGGGCGAAGGTAGGAGGGTGCCCTCTCATGAACTCGCCACGCTTATCCCGTGGCATCTGGGGCATCTGCACTTGCAACTGGGGCTGAGGTTGTTGTTGAGCCTGCTGCATGGCTGCCAGAGTCTGCCCAATAGCCTGCACTGCCTGAGTGTGCATCAAGAACATCTGCTCCACGGTCATCGGGGGTGGTGGGGGAGGCTGCCTCTGATGTTCCTCCTGCTGGGCATGCTGCTCTTGCTGAGCACGCCTGTTGCATCGGCGCCTGTTGTCAGACATCTGTGGAAGACATTCATACATCAGCATTGATCTTACAATCCTTCAGCATAAGAAAAGGGAATACAGAATTCCTCATGACACTGAGTGAACAGAGAGCTTCACTGATCCTCATTATGATTCAACACAGCTTCTCAGATAGAAAGGAAAGTAGAAGTAAATGGTTTCCCAACTAAATAACTGATTTCATTATTATCACTAGCTAAGCCAACCTGCAGGGGAAACCCACATGTTGGCTACAGTCATTACAAAGACTCAAATCCAGCACAAGTTCACCATAACAAGCATGTAAGCAACTGATAAGCAAACTAAATTGACTAGAAGCAACTAATAAGCAAACTAAACTGAATGGAAGCAACTGATAAGCAAACTAAACTGACTATCTAAGACTGGGACATCTGACTTAAGAATTATTACAAACTCCGACGCTAACGATCTAAGGATCCAGATCTATCCTGGTCTTACAGGCAGGGGAACCATAAGTGTGGTGACCACGTGGTGGCGAGCGGTATGGGTGCTGAGTCCCAACAGGAGCGGGGGAACCACCCTCCTGGTGACGGTGCTCTGCCAGCTCAGCACGCAACTCCGCAATCTCCGTTCGAGCCCTGCTTAGCTCGTCCAGAGAGTGATCCAGCTCGGTGTTAAGCACTGCGACTAGGTTGACTGTGCTGCTCAACCTAGGGTTATCCTCACCAACAGGTGAGACAACCACACTCTCTGTGTTACCAGTCGGACGGCGGGGGTAGTACCTAAGGTTAAGACCATCGGCCACCCCACCGAACAAAGAACAGTACTGGGAGAGTGCACGCCGTGCTGCATCCTGCATAGCCGCCTCTGCAGTGTCCCTCTCGGAGATGGAGTAGTGCTCCGAAACGGCCTCTGCACCCCGGAGGTCATCCTCCGGACGACAAACTAGGCAGGTACCTCCCAGCGGTCCGGGTACCTCCCGCGACTGTGCTGGTAGACTACACAACGATACTCGATCGACCAGGTGTGTCGGTCAAAAGGCTGGCGCAACAAGGTGTCGAGTGCGTCGTGGAAGTGACAACCGCGAGCGGCGTCACGAGTGATGGGTCGGGCGACCCATCCCTCCGCCTCCTGCGGCTCAGAGGACTCCGTGCTGTGGTCTGAGTCGTCGTCGTCGGGGTCTCCTCTAGGACCTCCTCCAACAGCCGGGGCGTCCCGTGGTGGTGCAGGGGGCGCCTCCAGCTGGGGAGCAGAGGAGCGGCGCCTCACGGACTCCACCTCCTGCTGAGGTGGAGAGGAAGAGCCCTACTGCTCTCTGTGCTGACGCCGGCGTCCCTGCTCCTCATGCAGGCGGTGGTGCAGTCTCTCCAGGTGACTCGACTGACCGGACACGGTGCGGCGCAGAGGACGCTCCGCAAGTCGAGACGGCAGGAAAGGAATCACCGACTTACGTGCAGTGTGTCTAAGACGAGCCATCTACAAAAGACACCGTAAGCACAAGAGTAAGAACAGAACTAATATGACAAGTGAATAAACCATAGACAGAACAAAATAAAATTTTAACAAGGTATAATGTAGTATATATATGTGGTAAAACATAGGGTTGGTCGAGGTGACCGACTTTTGAAGTAACATCAGAGGTCAAGGTGAGAGAGAAGGTCAATAGTCCTTAGTTCGACCAGTGCTACTCTAGGTTAGCGGTCCTACAGTCAGCACGGCTTTGATACCACTTATGTCACACCCGGTTTTGGAAGGCAAACCGAATGCGAACTATGTACGTGCCAGGATCAGAACTCACGTACACAGCGATTACATAAATGAACATCATCGCACAATGCTCGAATAATAACATAAAAGGGTATTAACTTATTACATCACAGAGTCGTAGACATCCACATAGTCATCAACTTAAATGATAAATCAAAGTGCTAGCGAAACGCAGTAAAGATAAGGCCTTCATAGGCAGCTGACTGGGGGTTGCCGCCAACCCACACCTAAAACTCGTCGTAATCTTGGAATTCTTGGAAGTCTCCTTCCACAGCTTCATCTTCTCCTGAGCAGTGGTTACAATGTGGACAACCTGGTATTTTGTGGTAAAGCAAGGATGAGTACACATCAACGTACTCAGCAAATGCCCCGTTTGGCTGAAGTGGACTAGCTTTTTGTGGGGTTAGGCTCAAGCAGTTGCTTTTAGTTGGTCAAGTATTTATTGTTAGTAGAAGCCAGGTTTTAGTAATCACCAACCCGTGAACCATTTCCTCATCGAGGAGCATCATCATCATAGTCGAACCAAAACCATAAACATAATCATTGTATCTCGAACCATCTGTATCTCTAATCAAAGAGGATCCCAAGGCTGCTCTTAACCGTGAGCACGACTGATATATCAGTTTCACTACCCTCTGCAGAGGTCGCACACTTTACCCATGAGCCGTGATTCCCGTTTTGCCTGGGGAGAGCTAATCCCCATTGATCACTTCCTAGGTGGTCCAGCAGGGTATCACTACGTAGCTTTTACAAAGATTCCCTAGAGATCATAGCTGCCCGTTAGGTTTCTCCAGTTTGATAAACACAGTACCCCTCCCCGCAGGAGAGTGACTAACAAAAAGCAAAACGAAAGAACCTCGGCACTCAGCCTCGGCAGAGCAAGCACTGTGCCTGGACCCCATTGACAGCACGACGACGAAGCAACTACACCTCTAGTTCCTCTAATTAATTAGCTAAGGGCATCCCATTTCACCCTCATGTTTGCACTGTTATCCCGGGTGGTCTCTCAACGAACAGGTCCTTACGGAGAGGTACAAAGGAAACAGCCTGAGCCCCCTAGAGTATCACAAGATCATCAATATCATCAGGATAACAGTATCGTATCATAAATAGTCACATCATGTTCATTGATTAGGTTAAGGCAATAGCAAAATGCTAACCATAATAATAACCCAAAAGGTCATCAAGGATAAGGTAAAGTATAAAGCTAGTCAATCCTTAGGTTTCAATTAAATAATGCGGGAAAGTGAATTATAAGTGAATAGGACATAATGGGTCAGAGGACACTTGCCTTCACCAAACTGCTGATCAGGAACTTCTTCTGCAACTTCCTCGGGAAACACAGACTGCCCGTTGTCTACGTAAAGTAATCATTCATTCTATGCACTTGGGAAATAACAAACCAAAGCAACAAACCAAACATATGCAGCAGAGAGATCACAAGTTCACAGGAGAAAAGGATTGGTAATCTGGTGTTCCCTAGGTCTAGGGTAGATGACTATACAAAATGATTCATTATCCACTAATCAGATCTAAGTCAGTGGTGGGGTTAAATCATTACATGGTGTTAAGTCCATAAACTTAGGTGCTCCAACTTTTATTAAAGTCTTCTATCTTTTATTTATCTCAAATAGGGGTTCCAATAACATTAGTTTTACCCTAATGATCAACTATTAATTGGGACATAAAAACAGCAGGGAAACATTGTCTAAATAGATAGATAAGAATATTATGAGCATTTTGCAATTTGAAGCACCTAATTTGGAGTTCATATGACAAGGTTATGAATTTTACAAGATTAGGGATTAAAAATATGCCTTAAATACCTATTTTGGATTAAATAAAAGGTCCGAGGACCTAACTGCGAAGATCCAGGGACGACGGGTTAATTTGCGGCAAACCGGGGGTCTCTTTAAGAAAAAGCGCGGGCGAAGGGGTATCGGGCTTCTACGGCCGTTGGATCTCGGATCAACGCCTGAGATTAGATCCGCGGGCGGGCGCGCGAGCGCGCGGCGGCCTGAGCGGCTGACAGGCGGGGCCGGGCGGGCAGCGCGGGGCGGACGGCTGACAGGCGGGGCCGGGCGGGCAGCGCGGGCGCGGACGGCTGACAAGCGGGGCCCAAATGGCAGCGCGAGCGCGGACGGCTGACAAGCGGGGCCCAAATGGCAGGAAGGCGGGGTGCGGGGGGGGGGGGGGGGGGGAACGGCCCTGGGCTGTTGGATCTCAGGCGGACGGATAGGATTGGGCTCGGCCTATTTGAAACAGGGCCGTCCGATCTAAGATGGACGGCGGAGATCTGGCGGCCGGCTTCTGTCTTCCCCTCCGGCTAGCAGAGGCGGCGGCGCCCGTTCCCGCGGCGGAGAACTCGCCGGAGACGAGGGGCGCGGGGGCTCTGCGGGTCCTTGGGACGACCTGGGTGGCCGGGGAGGTTGGGGAGAGCGTGGGGAACCCTCTGGTGGGGACTAGGTCGGGACAGGGGCACCGAAGGGGGCGGTCCACGGCGAAGCGGCTCGACGGTGGCGCTAAAGGACTCCGGCGAGGAATTAAGCGCGACAGAGTGCAATAAAGGAGAAGGGAGAGGGCAGAGGAGGTTCCTTACCTCAAGGCGAACCCCAGGGACTCCTCGGTGGCGGCGAAGGTGCGGCGATGGCTCGGGTCGACGGTGGCGGACCTCGGCGGCTGCGCAGAGAACGGCGGGTGAGCGCGGGCAGAGGAATTCGGGGAGGGAGAGGGGAAATTGGGGCGTGTCCCGGGTTGCGGACGTCGGGGCGAAGCTCACCGTGGCAGAAGGCACGGCGGGGCTCCAACGGCGACGGAGAAACGGGCTCGGGCGGCGGCGGTTAATGGCGGCGGCGCTTTGGCGTGCGAGCAGCGTGGGCGAGGTGGAAGGGAGATCTGCAGGTGCGCAAATGAGGGAGGGGGGAGAGGGCGAGCGAGGTTCTGGGCTCAAGTGGCCGAGGGCGAGGTGGTTGCGAGCTCCACGCGCGACGTGGGCGTGGAGTCCGTGGCACGCGCGGCTCGGGGCGGCGGTTACGCGGAGACGGAAGAGCTGACAGCTCGGGCCCGCGAGCAGAGAGAGCGGGGAAAGCGGGCGTGGGGAAGGCGGTCGCGCTGACGAGCGGGCCCGCCAGGGCAGAGATGGGAGAGGGGGAAGGAGGGCGATCGCACGGGGATGGGCCAGATGGGCCGAAAGGCCGAGGGGGCGGGGGATGTGGGCTTCTTTCCTTTTTCTTTTATTCTGGCATTTGTTTTTTCCCTTTTCTTTTTATTTACTCTATTTGATTCAAATCCAAATAAGCCACAAATTCAAATTAGCATTTCTAAGTATTATGCACCAAACAAAAGTGAAATTTAGGGTTTGACATGATGCCACAATACATACTCCTTGGAGTTTTAGTCTAATAGACTATAATTACACAAAGTAAATAGCCACTTTTCTTCTATAGAAAAGAGAAAGAGGGGATTGGGAAGGGTGTGAAAAGAGAAGTAACACCTGAATTTGTGAATATGAGCAAAGAAATTTTATACCCCCAAATTCAGGGTGTTACAGAGAAGCAAGCCGGGTTGCGGCCTCTGCCCCGCCCTCAGCTTCAAGGATGTTCATCATCTGAGCTAGGGAGGAGGGCGCGCCGAGTTGGGGCCCGCCTCCGCGTGGGCCGGCGACCCGCTTCTTCCTCCAGCATTCGGGGGAGAAGGGCATCCTCTAGCCCTGCGGAGTGGACGCCCTCCAGCCATGTGGGGGAAGGCGAACTGCTGCTGTCTGGTCAGGGTGCAGCTGTCCGTCCTCCACCGGGCGATGGTCGTGCCGTGCGTAGGTGGCTGCTGTCGCCGGTGCTGAAGTGGTGGTGGCCACCGCTGGTGAGGCTTCCCACCGCAGCGGTGGTTGCTTCCGCCGACGAGACCGTCAGTGCCGCCTGCGCTCCGGACCTCCGGCTCTTTGGCTTTAATGGTTGGTTCTCGTCCCCCGTGAGGGGACGTGAACGAGGGCCTTTCAGCAGTAGCATTTGCCCTGAGGCCATCACTGCTGCTGTCTAGCCGCCCGAGACGGAGGTCGTTGTCGCGCTGCTGGTGCAGTGGCCGCCGGCGAGCCACCTGGAGTTTGTTATTCCGCAGGCCTTCTGGTGTGGAGGTTGTTCATTCCTGCGGGAATGGACCCGGAGTCCCGTTTGTAATGGTACCCTCTTGAGAGCGAGATGTAATAACTTTAAGTACTAAGACATCTGCTGTAGGTCGGGACAACCGACGAGGGCGCTGCCGACGTCTAAGTCTAGGTACCATTGTTACCCCAAGTACGTGTGTTTGTTCTTTGTGGCTGCTGAGGCCTGAACATTTGGGTATAAAGCCATGTTTCTTTCCTCTTTGTTTCGAGCATTAGGACTTGTTCGTCAGAAGCAGAATCACTTATCCGAGCGTGAGCTACCTTTCGCGGAAGGTGACAAGTGAGGTATCCGTATCCCAGAGGCGTAGGAGTCCCTCGGCTCGGTCGGCCTTGCCGTTCAAGGTCTCTCTCGCTCGTCATTAGGATTCCACTATTGACGCAGTCAAAAGGCATGAAAGTCGTTTTGGCGGAAAACTTTTTCGAGGAAAGATTTCAGCACAGAGGGGGCTTCCCCCTTTCTAGACCCGAGGCGACCGCTCGGGCCGGGACCCTTGCGAAGGGTCTGGCTGTGGTCGTCGGGTCTGCCCGGTCTGCCCGAGGCATGGCCTCACAGCAGCGTGATCGGGCCGAAGGTATGTTTTGCCCGCTCTATGACTTTGTTTATATCTCCATTCTTCTCCTTGCGTCTGAAGAATTTTGTCCGGCTGTCTGCAGGGTTCGAGATGGCTCTTAACGAGGCCGTCAAGAACTGCAAGGCGCTTGCCGAGGCGGCTGAGCAGAAGGAGGCCGAGCGTGTGGCCATGTCCGAGGCTATCTCGGCCTTTTGCCAGGCCTTCGGCCTCGACGGCGTCTCCTCGGGTAGCTCCCCCCAGAGTCGTCTGTGGGCCTTGGGCGGCCATGTGCGCAACAGACTCCGTGGGGCGCTGCACCACGGCGTTAGGTGGGCCTTCGCTGTGCTCGCTTCCCACTACGACGTGGATCTGGAGCGGGTTAGCGAGGGGTACTGCTTACCCGATGAAGAGGAGGCTACCTTAGCCGAGGTCCAGAGGCTTGACGCGGCTGTCGAGGGCCCGAGTGCGGCGTTGGCTTCCTCCTTTGAGGTGGAGATCCTTCCGCTCGTGTCGCCGTCCGAGGCCGGGCCAGATTCTGCCGAGGGTGGAAATGACGCCGAGCGTGCTGCTCCTCCCCCTGCCGATGTCTGAGCCTGCAGGAACAGTTTCTAAGTATGCGTATGTTTTTTGTGGCCGCTGAGGCCTAAACATTTTAATGTCAGATTATAAAGTTGTGTTTTCTTTCCTCTCGTTTCGTGTGTTAGGACTTGTTCGGTAGCAGAATCGCTTATCCGAGCGTGAGTTACTTTTCGCGGAAGATGATGAGTGAGGTATCCGTATCCCAGAGGCGTAGGAGTCCCTCGGCTCGGTCGGCCTTGCCGCTTATGTGTTCTCCCGTCGTTTTTAGGATTCTGTTATCGATATAGTCGAAAAGCACGAAAGTCGTTTTAGTAGAAAAGTTTCCGAGCGTTAGGACTTGTTCGGTAGCAGAATTGCTTATCCGAGCGTGAGCTACTTTTTGCGGAAGGTGATGAGTGAGGTATCCGTATCCCGGAGGCATAGAAGTCCCTCGGCTTGGTCGGCCTTGCCGTTCAAGGTCTCTCTCGCTTGTCGTTAGGATTCTGTTATCGACGCAGTCGAAAAGCACGAAAGATGTTCTAGTAAAAGACTTTTCCGAGGAAAATTTTGACGTAGAGGGGGTTCCCCCCTTCTAGCCCCCGAGGGAGGGTCGGGCTTTGCCGAGGCAAGGCTGATCCTTCCTTGACGGTTAAACTTTATTTATGCATGTAAAGAAAAGCGAGATACATGAACGACTTGAAACATTTTTAAGGGTAAAAGCGACGTAGCTGTTGGATGTTCCAAGCGTTGCTGTAGACCTTGCCTTGATCGTTGGCTAGCTTATATGTCCCGGGCTTCAAAATCTTGGCAATGATGAAAGGCCCTTCCTAGGGAGGAGTAAGCTTGTGGCGCCCTCGGGCGTCTTGTCGCAGCCGAATTACCAAGTCTCCCACTTGGAAGCCTCGGGGCAGAACCCTTCGGGCGTGGTAGTGTCGCAGAGACTGCTGATACCGTGCCGAGTGTAGTAAGGCCACATCCCGAGCCTCTTCCAGCTGGTCCAACGAATCTTCTCGGCTGGTCTGGTTGCTTTGGTCATCGTAAGCCTTTGTCCTCGGGGAACTGTATTCCAAGTCTGTGGGTAAGATGGCCTCGACCCCATAGACTAGGAAAAACGGCGAGAAACCCGTGGTCCGGCTCGGCGTCGTCCTCAGACTCCAAACCACAGAGGGTAGTTCTTTTATCCACCGCTTGCTGAACTTGTTGAGGTCGTTGTAGATCCTCGACTTTAGTCCCTGCAAGATCATACCATTAGCGCGCTCCACCTGCCCATTTGTCATTGGGTGAGCTATGGCAGCACTGTCCACACGGATGTGGTGGCCTTCGCAGAAGTCCAGGAACTTCTTCCTAGTGAACTGCGTGCCATTGTCGGTAATGATGGAGTTTGGGACCCCAAAGCGATGGATGATACTTGTGAAGAACGCCACCGCCTGCAAGGACCCAATGCTGGTTAAGGGTCGGACCTCGATCCACTTGGAGAATTTGTCGATGGCGACCAGCAGGTGCTTGAAGCCCCCGGGTGCCTTCTACAAGGGACCGACAAGGTCCAGACCCCATACGGCAAACGGCCAAGTGATGGGTATTGTTTGCAGGGTCTGAGCGGGCAGGTGCGTCTGTATCGCGTAGAATTGACACCCTCGACAGGAGCGTACAATCCTAGTGGCGTCGGCCACAGTGGTCGGCCAATAGAAACCTTGTCGGAAAGCGTTTCCCACGAGGGTCCGAGGGGCTGCATGGTGACCATAAGCCCCCGAGTGTATTTCTTGTAACAACTCTTGTCCCTGGGCGATGGATATGCATCGTTGGAGAATGCTTGAGGGGCTGCGGTGGTATAACTCCTTTTCGTCACCCAGCAAAACGAACGACTTGGCGCGCCGAGCCAGTCGCCGAGCTTCGGCCTTGTCGAGGGGCAGCTCTCCTCGGAGGAGATATTGCAGGTACGGGGTCTGCCAGTTTTGGTTTGGCGCAACCCCATTCCGCTCTCCCTCGATGCGCAAGGCCTCACCCTTGGTGGCCGAGGGTACCTCGGGCTGGGCCAAGGTCTCGTCGGGTTCGGGCGCGTCATCGAGTTTGACGGATGGTTGATATATGTCCCTAGAGAAGACGTTCGGGGGAACCGTCATCCTCCCCGAGGCTATTTTTGCCAGCTCATCCTCGGTCTCGTTGTACCGTCGAGCAACATGGTTGAGTTCTAGCCCGTGGAACTTATCTTCCAAGCGTCGAACTTCGTCACAATAGGCCTCCATTTTTCGATCGCGGTAGTGGGAGTTTTTCATGACTTGGTCAATGACAAGCTGCGAGTCGCCACGAGCGTCGAGGCGCCGAACCCCTAGCTCGACGACGATGCGCAACCCATTAACCAAAGCCTCATACTCGGTCACGTTGTTTGACGCCGGAAAATGGAGGCGCAACACGTAGCGCACATGTTTCCCGAGGGGTGAGATGAAGAGCAAGCCAGCACCTGCTCCTGTTTTTATCAGCGACCCATCGAAGTACATGGTCCAAAGGTCGGGCTGGATTGGAGCTGTCGGCAATTGGGTGTCGACCCATTCAGCCAGGAAGTCTGCCAAGACTTGAGATTTTATGGCCTTCCGAGGGGCAAATGAAATTGTTTCGCCCATGAGTTCCACCGCCCATTTTGCTATCCTACCCGAGGCCTCTCGGCACTGGATGATCTCTCCCAGGGGGAAGGATGACACCACAGTCACAGGATGAGACTCGAAGTAGTGTCGCAATTTTCGCCGTGTCAGAATTACTGCGTACAATAGCTTCTGGATTTGCGGGTAGCGGATCTTGGTCTCAGATAGTACCTCACTGATGAAGTAGACTGGCCTCTGGACGAGCAGTTCATGCCCCTCTTCTCGTCTCTCGACTATGATCACGACGCTGACCACCTGAGTGGTTGCGGCTACGTAGATCAAGAGGGCTTCTCCCGCAGCGGGGGGCACCAAGTGTAACACCCCACTGATCCCACACAATGGATGATACCAAAAAGAAACCTTTCTACAAGACTTATGCAACACATAGAGAAAGAAAGCATTGCAAAATCCGGCAGCACCTCCCTTGAAAGTAGCATAACAAGGGAAGCATATAGTTTATACAGGATATAAAAGAAAGATAATTGCCATAGTATAATCAAAATGCAACGGTAGAAAAGAACATTCATGACCAGACAAAAGATAGACATCTCAGCCCACCAAACTAAACAGTTCAACTACCATGAAAGATTAGAATGTAATAATTCCCTAGACTTGACCCTTCCTGTTTAACATCATTAATAATCAGTTATTCCTTTATTTAAAAGTGTGGTGGCCGTGCTGCTACATCCCTTCTTTCCCAAAGCAAAGATCAGGTGCCTGCATCAGACAATGCAAGAGTGAGATGACACATCTCAGCAAGTAAAAAAACAAACAACAGTTGGACAATGCAAGCCAACCGTGCATAAGCAACCACATGGTTCCCAACTTCTTCCTTAAATATTAATTTGCAGCAAGTAAGCAAGTAATCAATTACTCAATGCCAAGATGAATTACAAAGTAAAGATCCACCTTATCCACATCACCAAAATAGGTTCCACACTTCACCCATGAATGCACATGGCTACAGATGCAACATGACTTCTGCCTTCATACCTCTAAGGATATGAAGCTGCATCATACCCCTTCTCGGGAAACATATGATGCTCATTGTACCGGTACGGTCGGACCATAAGATCGCGACGAAAACTTCAATGCAATGGATGATGAATGCATTATGCATGTCAACAACATGAGTTCTTCCCAAATAAAATGTGCTAGACATATACTTCCACCCATTTCACATCAATAACCACATGGGTAACATGATCAAACCACACCCTCCACATGTATAATCAATAAAGCATGAATAATTTCAAACGATGGTACCCAATTAGGAATATGGATACGAACACAAATAGCACAAACATAATCAAGTATGAGACTCTTCAATCAAAGACGAAATAACCATCACTGTTTTACTTGCCTTTACCGAAGTTCGGGCAAAATCCCTAAGAACGATCCGGAAGTCCACCACCTGTTTTTGACACCCAACTTAGTGCACCAAATTCTCATGAAAAAAACTCAAAGACAACACCACACCTACGCGCAATCTCAAACCCCGCCGCGGTAACAATTCTCCCCTCACTAACCAAACTGCAGCGGCGCTGCTTAACAATTCCATAACTTAAAATTTAGGACAGCAGTGATGATAAACAAAAACTTCAGAGACAACTACATAAAATTCCCCACAAGTTTTGTATACAACTCATGATTGAATTCTAACATCTACTTACCTCTAAACGGTCCTCAAAATAAACCCTGCAATCTGTTTTTTTTTATTTGAGCAGCGACATACGCGGATTCAAACAGCGACAACTTTTAAAATATAATTCCGATTTGAGCGCATAAGTACTTGTTGGAAAGATAAGAAAAAGCCCTACATGATTCTCATACTGATTAACACTAATTACTCCCGAAACATCCCCAGAAACTGCTAACACTGCTGCTGTTCATCACTCTGAAAAATCTGTTTTCTGGACAGCCACATACCCGGATTCAAACGATGATAACTTTTAATTTATAACTCCAAATTGAGCGCATAAATACTCGTTGGAAAGATAAAACAAAGTGCTACAAGATTCTCATACTGATTAACACTAATTGCTCCCGAAAAATCCCCAGAAACTGCTAACACTGCTGCTGTTCATCACTCTGAAAAATCTGTTTTTCTGGACAGCCACATACCCGGATTCAAACGATGATAACTTTTAATTTATAACTCCAAATTGAGCGCATAAATACTCGTTGGAAAGATAAAACAAAGTTCTACAAGATTCCCAAATTGATCCCCATTAAATCTTCACGAAAAAAAACTAAAAACTGCTGGAACTACCGCTGTTCATCCACCACGCAAAATTCTGGACAGCCCCCCCTCTATCTAATCGCAAACGCAACATCTAATCAATTGAATCGCAGTGCAAATGAACAAGGGATGAACACAAAAGAAAAATCACCTTGGGTTCTCCCCTTTTCCTTCCTCCCTCCTTCCTTCCACCAAAACGATTGGAGATTCGCACCAAAAGACGATGATCCGAGCGACACGGAGTAGCACCTAGGGAGGAGGGGATTGGGGGGGGGGGGGGGGGGGGGCGGCTAGGGTTTTGGTGGCTGCAACAATGGAGGGAGGAGGAGGTGGGCAGGGGGGGCGGCGGCCAAGGGGAAAGGAGGAGTGGGGGGGGCGGCTGCACATGGGGGGGGGGGTAGTTAGGAGGGTGGCGGCTAGGGTTTGGGAGGCTAATGGGCCAAAATACCAATTGCGGCCCAACTAACTCACGCGACAGCTCCCGACCGCAACGCAAACGTCAAACCAAATAAATTCTACTGCCCTAGTTGCGAATGTTGTTCACAAAATTCCAAATCCCCAAAACAACAACTGGATGAGGGAAAAAAAACAAAAAGAACAACCCCCAACTTCTCTTCTTTGCAAACCGGGTATCACATTCTACCCCTCTTAAAAAGAATTCGACCTCGAATTCTGACGCTTCTATCGGAATGACACAAGAAAAGATTAGCGAATCAACAACACTTACCCACAACGAAAAGTTCCGGGTACTTCTGCCGCATCAACTCCTCAAGTTCCCACGTAGCCTCGCGCTCTGACTGATTAGACCATAAAACCTTGACATACTTAATTGATCTCTTCCTCAACACACGCTCCGAGAATTCCAATATACGCACCGGACGGCACTCCAGAGTCAGATCCTGCTGCACCGCAATTGGTTCCATCTCAATCTGATGGTCCGGATCCCGCAAGAACTTCCTCAACATAGAGACATGAAAAACCGGGTGTACCCCTGCCATGGAATCCGGCAGCAGCAAGCGATAAGCCAGGCTGCCCACCCGGGCCAAGATAGTGAACGGTCCAATGTATCTTGGGCTGAGCTTCCCAGAGACACCGAACCGAACAACTCCCTTAGTGGGTGATACCCTGAGAAGGACTTGGTCACCCACAGCAAATTCCAGATCCCGCCTCCTCACATCAGCATAACTCTTCTGACGACTCTGAGCTGCCAAAATATTCTAACGAATTTCCCGAACCTTTTCAGAAGTTTGCTGAACCCAATCAGGACCAACCAGGGATCTCTCTCCCAAAGTCTCCCAGCACAGAGGAGAGATACACCGCCTGCCATACAAAGCCTCAAATGGTGCCATCTTGATGCTAGCTTGGTAGCTGTTGTTATACGCAAACTCTGCCAGAGCAAGATGGTCCTCCCAGCTACCCTTCCATGACAGAACACAAGCACGCAACATATCCTCCAAGGTTTGGATTGTTCGCTCTGACTGACCATCCGTCTGAGGGTGAAAAGCGACACTAAGCGAAAGCTTGGTGCCCAATGCACTGTGGAGACTCTCCCAGAATTTGGATACAAATTTGGAGTCTCGATCAGAAACAATAGACTTAGGTACCCCGTGAAGCCTGACTACTTCCTTCATATACAAGGGAACCAAATCTGAAGCTGAATTTGTGGTCTTCATGGGAATAAAATGTGCAGACTTAGTCAAGCGATCCACTACCACCCAAATAGCATCCCTGCCACGAGGGGAACGAGGTAGACCCACCACAAAATCTATGGTGATATGCTCCCATTTCCACTCTGGAATTTCCAATGGCTTCAGCAAACCTGCAGGCCGCTTATGTTCGGCCTTCACGCGCTGACATACTTCACAGGCGGCCACATACTTAGAAATGTCAACCTTCATCCGCTTCCACCAGAAGTTTTGCTTCAAATCTCGGTACATTTTGGTTTCGCCAGGATGGACGGTGTAAGGCGTTTTATGAGCTTCTCGCAGGATATCCAGCTTCACCTTTGATTTCTGAGGCACACAAAGACGGCCCCTGAAACGAACCAAATCATTCTCATCAATGGTGAACTCCCGCGGTTTACCATCACCAACCCTCCTTCGGGCTTCCTGCAAAAGACGATCCTGCTGCTGAGCCGCACGCACTCTCTCCATAAGAGAGGATTGAATAAGCATCTGAGTCTCCTCGCTAGCGGTGCCGACATAACACAAAGCGATCCCCAAACGGTCCAGATCAGCGATCAACGGCAAGGCCACCTTTGGAACCCCGGACCTGCTAAGGGCATCCGCCACCACATTAGCCTTCCTCGGGTGATAATGAATGGACAAATCATAATCTTTAATCAATTCTAGCCACCGACGCTGCCTCAAATTCAGCTCCTTCTGAGTAAAAATATACTTGAGACTTTTGTGATCAGTGAAAATGTCACAAGCCTCGCCATAAAGGTAATGCCTCCACGACTTTAGAGCAAAAACCACCGCAGCCAATTCCAGATCATGAGTTGGATAATTCCCCTCATGCTTCCTCAACTGCCTTGAGCCATAAGCAATCACCCTGCCTTCCTGCATCAGCACACAGCCAAGACCAATACGCGAAGCATCCGCATAAACTGTGAAACGCTTACCGCTCTCAGGCAAAGCTAGGATAGGGGCGTCCACCAACTTGCTCTTCAATGACTGATAACTGATCTCACAATCGCCGGACCAGACGAAGGGAACACCCTTCCCAAAGAGCCTAGTCAAAGGCTTAGCAATGCTGGAAAAATTTGGTACGAAACGCCGATAATACCCAGCAAGCCCCAAGAAACTTCGGATTTCAGAGACACTAGAAGGTCTCTTCCACTCCACTACAGCCGCAACATTCTTGGGGTCAACCGCAATACCCTGCTGATTAATCACGTGCCCCAGGAAAGCCACTTCAGATAGCCAAAAGGCACACTTCTTCAACTTGCCATAGAATTGATTCTTCCTTAGGGCACCCAGAACGAGACGGAGATGCTGATCATGCTCGGCCTCGGTCTTTGAATAAATCAAAATATCATCTAGGAATACGACCACAAAATCGTCCAAGAATTCATGCAGCATCCTATTCATTGCTTCCATAAACGCAGCAGGGGCATTAGTTAAGCCAAAGGACATGACTATGAACTCATAATGCCCATACCTGGTGCAGAAGGCAGTCTTCTTAATATCCTCCTCACGAATCCTCAATTGATGATAACCAGAGTTCAAATCAATTTTGGAGAACACCTGGGCACCCCTCAACTGCTCAAAGAGGACCTCAATTCGGGGAAGCAGATATTTATTCTTGATTGTCACTTGATTCAAAGCGCGATAATCCACACACAGCCGCTTGCTTTTATCCTTCTTCTCAACAAACAATACTGGGGAAGCCCATGGAGACCTGCTAGGCCTAATGAAGCCCTTAGCCAGCAGATCATCCAATTGTCGCTTTAATTCAATCTGCTCCTTTGGAGCCATTCGATACGGGGCCTTATGAATAGGCTGCGTACCCGGGATCAGCTTAATCTCAAAAGCTGCATCGCGCTCCGGAGGAATGCTTGGAAGCTCTGCTGGAAACACGTCAGCAAAGTCACACACCACCCAGATGTCCTGCACCCGCAAGGCAGCCTCACCCTCCACCACCATAGAGAAAAAGATCCCGGACTTCCTTGACCAGCGATCAGGAAGCAATTGCGCCAACAAGGATAATGTGAACTTCGGAGAACTTCCCAAGAATACCACCTCCTTACCCGACGGCGCCTGCAATAACACTGTCTTCCAGAAGCAGGATATAACCGCGCGATACTGGGATAACCAATCCATACCCAAGATAACATCGAATGCCCCCAAGGAAATCACCACCAGATTAGCCGAAAAAACCTCATCAGCAAGAATGATGGAACACCCCTGACAAACTGAACAGCTACTAATGGAGCCATTAGCAGAACTGACCAAAATTGGGTGACCCAACCTCTGCACCGAAAGACCAGCCCGCGACACAAAATCCTCCGAAACAAACGAATAGCTAGCGCCAGAGTCAAAAAGAGCATGGGCTGCAAATGAATCAACTGAAATCGTACCTGTCACCACGTCTCCTTGCTCCCTGCCATTCGTAGCGGGTAGCACATAAGCTCCAGAAATACCCGCAGAAGAGGAAGCTCCCGGAGTGAAATTAACAGAAGAACCCCACTGAGCCACCGGAGGAGGCTGGCGCGGAGCTCCAAACTGAGACAGCACAGGGGTGGACGGCGCAGGAGTAGGCACAACCTGATACTGCGGAAAACCTTGCATTGGCACGAACTGAGAAGTCCCGGGCACATAAAGCTGCTGTGGAGGAAGAGGGACTGAAAACTGCTGCTCAGCACTTGACATCATATTGATAGTGCCCTGAGAAGAGGAGGAAGCTATCGGCTCCCATCTGAGCTTCCCATTGGGATTCCTCCTACACACCACATCCTTGTGGTCCTGACTGCAGATAGAACACCTGCCACTCCACTGACACTCTGCACGGCGATGCGCATCTCCACAGCGGAAACACACCAGCCCCAACCCGGGCTTAGGAACGGCCCGAAACCTCTGAGTACTTCCTCCTGAAGTACCTGAGTCAGAAGATTTGCCACGGTAAGGATGGTGGCGCTGATGCTGAGACTTGCCCCTCTTGTGAGCTGGACCTCCAGTGTTGCCCCTCCTCGCGTCCTGGCTACGAGGTTGATCAACACCCGAAGACTTCTGCGACTCCATGGTGTACTGGTGTTGCATCTCCACACCCAGCGCCTGCTCCACTATGGTACGGAAGTCCACCAACGGAAAGGCCCCCAGAGCATGCCTGATAGAAGGCTTCAGACCCTGACGGAATTGGCTCGCCTTCTCCATCTCATTATAGGCCACATGAGGGACAAAGCAGACCATTTTGTTGAAGCCCACCTCATACTCTGTGACAGACTTCTTCTCCTGCTTGTAGGACTGCAAGTCAATCTTCATTTTCTCCAGAAAGGTGACCGGGTAGAATCTCCTTTCGAACTGCCTGATGAAAACATCCCACGATAGGACTCCTGGTGAGGAGGAGTGCGCTGCCTGCACGCCTCTCCACCAAATCTGCGCCTCACCCTTCAGCAGCTGAGTGCCAAAGCGAACCTGATCTTCATAAGCAATCTCGAAGACATTCATCTTATCCTCCACATAAGTCAGCCAATCTGCCGCCTCGACCGGAGTACCACTGCCATCAAAAGAATCCAACTTCATGCCCATCCACTGCATCAGAGAAAGACCACTGACAGGAAGAGACACCCCGGCCCCGCCACCAGGAACAGCACCCGCAGGGACAGCGCCCCCGGGCACTTCTCCACCTCCAGCTCCCTGAGCAGCACCTGCAGGGGCGACAGGAATGGCTTGCCTCAGAAGGGCCAACTCCTGCTGCATGGCCTGCATCGCGGCTAACATTGCCGCCGGACTCATCGAGTCCCCACTAGGAGCTTGCGGACTACCCTGAGCTCTACGAGGCGGCATAGCTGTATCCACAGGGATGAGAATAATAAGTATATGAGATAAGCATAGCATCTCTCTAGATAATGTCAAAACTAGCACAGAGAATAACATAATCATATCAATAGCAAGACCGAAAACCCATCCTACATGTGCAGTGTGTCAATTTATTACTACTCCACTTGCTAGGACCTACAGCCTATGCTTTGATACCAACTGTAACACCCCACTGATCCCACACAATGGATGATACCAAAAAGAAACCTTTCTACAAGACTTATGCAACACATAGAGAAAGAAAGTATTGCAAAATCCGGCAGCACCTCCCTTGAAAGTAGCATAACAAGGGAAGCATATAGTTTATACAGGATATAAAAGAAAGATAATTGCCATAGTATAATCAAAATGCAACGGTAGAAAAGAACATTCATGACCAGACAAAAGATAGACATCTCAGCCCACCAAACTAAACAGTTCAACTACCATGAAAGATTAGAATGTAATAATTCCCTAGACTTGACCCTTCCTGTTTAACATCATTAATAATCAGTTATTCCTTTATTTAAAAGTGTGGTGGCCGTGCTGCTACATCCCTTCTTTCCCAAAGCAAAGATCAGGTGCCTGCATCAGACAATGCAAGAGTGAGATGACACATCTCAGCAAGTAAAAAAAACAAACAACAGTTGGACAATGCAAGCCAACCGTGCATAAGCAACCACATGGTTCCCAACTTCTTCCTTAAATATTAATTTGCAGCAAGTAAGCAAGTAATCAATTACTCAATGCCAAGATGAATTACAAAGTAAAGATCCACCTTATCCACATCACCAAAATAGGTTCCACACTTCACCCATGAATGCACATGGCTACAGATGCAACATGACTTCTGCCTTCATACCTCTAAAGATATGAAGCTACATCATACCCCTTCTCGGGAAACATATGATGCTCATTGTACCGGTACGGTCGGACCATAAGATCGCGACGAAAACTTCAATGCAATGGATGATGAATGCATTATGCATGTCAACAACATGAGTTCTTCCCAAATAAAATGTGCTAGACATATACTTCCACCCATTTCACATCAATAACCACATGGGTAACATGATCAAACCACACCCTCCACATGTATAATCAATAAAGCATGAATAATTTCAAACGATGGTACCCAATTAGGAATATGGATACGAACACAAATAGCACAAACATAATCAAGTATGAGACTCTTCAATCAAAGACGAAATAACCATCACTGTTTTACTTGCCTTTACCGAAGTTCGGGCAAAATCCCTAAGAACGATCCGGAAGTCCACCACCTGTTTTTGACACCCAACTTAGTGCACCAAATTCTCATGAAAAAAACTCAAAGACAACACCGCACCTACGCGCAATCTCAAACCCCGCCACGGTAACAATTCTCCCCTCACTAACCAAACTGCAGCGGCGCTGCTTAACAATTCCATAACTTAAAATTTAGGACAGCAGTGATGATAAACAAAAACTTCAGAGACAACTACATAAAATTCCCCACAAGTTTTGTATACAACTCATGATTGAATTCTAACATCTACTTACCTCTAAACGGTCCTCAAAATAAACCCTGCAATCTGTTTTTTTTTATTTGAGCAGCGACATACGCGGATTCAAACAGCGACAACTTTTAAAATATAATTCCGATTTGAGCGCATAAGTACTTGTTGGAAAGATAAGAAAAAGCCCTACATGATTCTCATACTGATTAACACTAATTACTCCCGAAACATCCCCAGAAACTGCTAACACTGCTGCTGTTCATCACTCTGAAAAATCTGTTTTCTGGACAGCCACATACCCGGATTCAAACGATGATAACTTTTAATTTATAACTCCAAATTGAGCGCATAAATACTCGTTGGAAAGATAAAACAAAGTGCTACAAGATTCTCATACTGATTAACACTAATTGCTCCCGAAAAATCCCCAGAAACTGCTAACACTGCTGCTGTTCATCACTCTGAAAAATCTGTTTTCTGGACAGCCACATACCCGGATTCAAACGATGATAACTTTTAATTTATAACTCCAAATTGAGCGCATAAATACTCGTTGGAAAGATAAAACAAAGTTCTACAAGATTCCCAAATTGACCCCCATTAAATCTTCACGAAAAAAAACTAAAAACTGCTGGAACTACCGCTGTTCATCCACCACGCAAAATTCTGGACACCCCCCCTCTATCTAATCGCAAACGCAACATCTAATCAATTGAATCGCAGCGCAAATGAACAAGGGATGAACACAAAAGAAAAATCACCTTGGGTTCTCCCCTTTTCCTTCCTCCCTCCTTCCTTCCACCAAAACGATTGGAGATTCGCACCAAAAGACGATGATCCGAGCGGCACGGAGTAGCACCTAGGGAGGAGGGGATTGGGGGGGGGGCGGCTAGGGTTTTGGTGGCTGCAACAATGGAGGGAGGAGGAGGTGGGCAGGGGGGGCGGCGGCCAAGGGAAAAGGAGGAGTGGGGGGGGGCGGCTGCACATGGGGGGGTAGTTAGGAGGGTGGCGGCTAGGGTTTGGGAGGCTAATGGGCCGAAATACCAATTGCGGCCCAACTAACCCACGCGACAGCTCCCGACCGCAACGCAAACGTCAAACCAAATAAATTCTACTGCCCTAGTTGCGAATGTTGTTCACAAAATTCCAAATCCCCAAAACAACAACTGGATGAGGGAAAAAAACAAAAAGAACAACCCCCAACTTCTCTTCTTTGCAAACCGGGTATCACACCAAGATGGGCGCACTTGTAAGGAGTGCCTTTAAGTTTCTGAGGGCTTCCTCGACCTCGGGGGTCCAAGTGAAGCGCTCGGCCTTCCTTAAGAGGCGGTACAAGGGTAATCCTTTTTTGCCAAGGCGCGAGATGAAGTGGCTCAGAGCCGCAAGGCATCCCATGACCCTTTGTACCCCTTTTAAGTCCTTGATGGGTCTCATGTTGGTGATGGCCGCCATTTTCTCCGGGATGGCCTCGATGCCTCTTTCAGAGATGATGAACCCCAGGAGCATGCCTCGGGGGACTCCAAAGACACACTTCTCGAGATTGAGCTTCACGCCTTTTGCACGCAGGCACCCGAAAGTTACTTCGAGGTCGGAGAGGAGATCAGAGGCTTTTCTTGTCTTGACAACGATGTCCTCGACGTAAGCCTCGACCGTTCTACCGATGTGTTCTCCGAACACATGGTTCATGCACCTTTGGTAGGTTGCACCAGCATTCCTCAAGCCAAATGGCATAGTAGTATAACAGTACATGCCAAAAGGTGTGATGAAAGAAGTCGCGAGCTGGTCGGACTCTTTCATCTTGATTTGGTGATAACCTGAATAGGCGTCGAGGAATGACAGGGTTTCGCACCCAGCAGTGGAGTCCATAATTTGATCGATGCGAGGCAGGGGTAGGGAACCTTTGGACATGCTTTGTTTAAACCAGTATAGTCTATGCACATCCTCCATTTCCCACCTTTTTTCTTTACAAGCACAGGGTTAGCTAACCATTCTGGATGGAATACCTCTTTGATGAACCCTGCAGCCATCAGCTTGTGGACCTCCTCGCCCATGGCCCTGCGCTTTTCTTCATCAAAGCGGCGCAGGTGCTGCTTCACGGGTCGGGCACCGGCTCGGATATCTAGCGAGTGCTCGGCGACATCCCTCGGTATGCCTGGCATGTCCGAGGGACTCCACGCAAAAATTTCGGCATTTGCGCGGAGAAAGTCGACGAGCACTGCTTCCTATTTGGGGTCGAGCTCAGAGCCGATCCGGACTTTCTTGCCGGCGTCGTTGCTGGGGTCGAGGGCGACGGACTTGACCGCCTCGGCCAGTTCGAAGTTGCCGGCGTGGCGCTTCGCATCAGGCGCCTCCTTGGAGAGGCAATCCAGGTCGGCGATGAGGGCCTCGGACTCGGTGATGGCCTCAGCGTACTCCACGCATTCCACATCGCACTCGTAAGCATGGCGGTACGTGGATCCGACGGTGATGGTCCCGTTCAGGCCTGGCATCTTGAGCTTGAGGTACGTGTAGTTGGGGACGACCATGAACTTGGCGTAGCACGGTCTTCCCAGCACCGCGTGGTAGGTTCCTCGGAACCCGACCACCTCGAAAGTGACGGTTTCCTTTCGGAAGTTGGAGGGAGTTCCGAAGCAGACAGGCAAGTCAAGTTGCCCAAGGGGCAGGACACGCTTACCGGGGACGATCCCATGGAAAGGTGCTGCACCAACCCAGATTATGGACAGATCGATCCCCAAGAGCCCTAGGGTCTCGGCGTAGATGATGTTGAGGCTGCTGCCTCCGTCCATGAGGACCTTGGTGAGCCTAGCGTTGCCGATGACGGGGTCGACGATGAGCGGGTACCTTCCTGGGCTCGGTACGCAGTCGGGGTGGTCGCCTTGGTCGAAGGTGATGGGCTTGTCAGACCAGTCTAGGTAGACCGGCGCCGCTGCCTTCACCGAGCAGACCTCCCGGCGCTCCTGCTTGCGGTGCCGAGCCGAGGCGTTCGCCACTTGCCCACCGTAGATCATGAAGCAGTTGTGGACCTCCAGGAACTCTTCTTCCTTGTCGCCCCCTTCTTGTTGTCGCCTTGGTCCTTGCCACCTTCTGCCGAGGGTCCAGCCTTGATGAAGTAACGCCAGAGCATGTCGCACTCCTCAAGGGTGTGCTTGACGGGACCCCTGTGATAGGGGCACGACTCCTTGAGCATCTTGTCGAACGTGTTGGCCCCGCCGGGAGGTTTCCGAGGGTTCCTGTGCTCGACAGCAGTGACAAGATCCGCGTCAGCGGCATCGCGTTTTGCTTGCGCCTTCTTCTTGGCCTTCTTCTTCGAGCCACGCTGGACGGATGCCTCGGGGGCGTCTTCCTTCGGTCTTCCCTGAGGCTGCTTGTCCTTCCGGAAGATGGCTTCGACCGCCTCCTGACCAGAGGCGAACTGTAACACCCCAGGTGTTACCATGGCTAGAGCACACCTTGGCACTAAAGACTATGATCACATGTGAAAGAACTTAAGGAGCAAAGGTATAAGGGCTTTGGAAACTAGGTTTTAACCAACAGTTGTGAATGACCAAAGGCATTACTCTAATTGTGTGCAACTATCACCTTGGATAAGAGGGGGGAAAGAACCCTAGACCTCTCTTAAACCCTATCTCCCCAAAACCCTGGATAAGAGGGGAAAGAGAGTGAGCAAATGTACACAACATGGGTAATCTTTGACAAAACCATAAGTAACCTTATAACCAGCAATTAGGGGAAGGTAATATTGCAAAAAGACCCCTGGAGAAACCCCAAATCAAATCTCCAAGTGGAGAGAGAGCTAGAGCTCTCTATTTCTCTATAAGTTAAAAACTACACCTACACTAAAGATCAGTCGTGTTCACCTCGAAGCTGGCACCAAATCCACCTATGTCCTATACCAAAAATGTGGCATACCACCCAAGGCACCCACTGGAAAAAGCTGAGCCCGAGACTTGGACGTTTGACATGCCTTGGCATGGTTTTTGTCGCGAAGTGGGCAGTGTGACACACCCGATTTGGCGACCAGAGATCTCCCTACCTAGGCCATATCTGCCATGGCAGCTCCGGATGAGAGACAGCCCTAGGTGCCAGGAAAAGACTCGCGCCGGATTTTTGCCAAGATTCGCACGTTTGCGACTTGGGTGAGCTGTGGAACACGGGCAGAATGAAAGCTCCACGTGTTCGACGCGCTCTGTGTGCGCCAGAGCACGCCCGCGCGCCCCGCGTCGCGCCAACGGCCAGCCGGCGCCCTGTCCCGCGCCCGCGCCTATAAAGCCCACCCAGGCGTCGGCTACACTCTTCCGCGCACGCTCAAACCTCACCGGAGCTCAGTTCACCGCCGTTTGCCCGTGCGCGGCGTGTCCGCGGCCACCCGAGCCACTGCCGCCATAGATCGGCCAGTCCAGCTTTCCCCAGCCCCATCCAACCCTCGGAGGCGAGTGTGCACACATCAGTAAAGCTCCCCGAGCGAGGAATCGAACCCTGCTTCGCCGGAGAGGCCAGTCCACGGTCGCCGGAGTTCTCAACCCCGCCGGAGTACGTGGACCGGGTAATCCACTCAACCATTTTCCGATTCCTTGTGGACACGGTCTCTACGTTACCCTGTGAAGCTCACAGTGCCCTTGGATTGAACCAGATCGCCGTGGTTTGGCCGGTACACTCGCCGCCGACGAGAACACCCGCCTGCGCGCGTGGACCGAGTGATTCCGGCCATCCCCGCCGCCGAGCCGCACCTCGCTGTGACCGCCAGAGCCTCCCCGAGCCAACCCTGCCCTTCGCCGGACCTATCTCGCCGCCGGTAAGCCGCGCCACCCTTTTCTTTCCCGCGGGTACTGCTTACATTGGGGAAAGGACTGCGGGTGAGAGGAAGAGAAGGTCAGGGGGTTTTTGAACTGTTAGCGACCCAGGGGAATAGTGGCGCAAGGGTAGAACTGCGAAGATTGATTTAGCTTTAACCCAGGGACCTCGGTGTGAACTGTTTTTCCAGGAAATTCTTATTAAATCTGTTTTTAATTTGAATAGAAACTTTAAAAACTCATAACTTCTGTTTAGTTCATCCAAATTTGGTCAAACCAATTTTGTCAGACTCTAATTAATGTGACCTACTTAAGAAAAATATAAAACTCTCTAGGTACTATAGAAAACTTTGAGGTTCTGATTTAATTATAGTTTTAGCCAAAAGCTCAATAATAGAAAGAAAAATAGTTGTGCTATTTGACTAGGGTTAGAAAAATTTGGAGAAGTTTATATCTATCTACTGACCTGTTTAAAAATGTTAAACCTCTCTGTCCACTCCATTAAGTTAGTTTTTACCCCTTATTCCATAATATGCTTAAGGTTAAGAAAAATAGAAAAGGTGATTTAAATAATGAACCAGAGGGCACCCCTATTTTTGTTAGGGTACTTATTCAATGAAGTTCACTGGAAAAATCTATCATACCCTGGTTTAGTATAAAATAAGTGGGATACCTTTTATTTAAATAAAACAAGGAAAACTTAGAAAAACCCTACAAAAATAACCCCAAGGTGAAAACACCCCCACCCTTGGGATAGTTAATGTTTTGTTATTAAGAACTTAGGAAAAATATGAAATCTGCTGTTTGACATTTTTCAAATAACAATGTAGTAGAAAGTGCCTTTTTGACATTAAACTTTAGAAAATCATAACTAAATAACCACCCCTTAGCCTTTTGTGGTTTTTGGCACAGAAGCCTATTATTACTGTTAGATGCCAACAAAAATAACCCTTAGGACAGACCCCACCTCTAATTAAGAGTTGTAGTACAAAGTGGCCCATTTACCCAATTTTTATTCTTTTTGTCTTAAGCATAGCCTTTATATGTTGAGCCTCAAATTCTTAAAACAGGCTAGAATAGCAAATGGCAACCCACTGCAATTTTTACAGAATTTTTGGAAAATATTAAACCACTGTCGTAGTTCAAACCTACACTAGAAACCATAAGGAGAAATTAAAGAAAGGAAAATGAATAATGGTAATTAGTGTCATCCTAAAACCCTTGTAATTTGTCCACTGAAATGTATAAAGACAATACAAATCCACTATGTTATCCTCAATAAAAACCTAAGCCTAAAAAGTAATAAGCATAACCCACTGGAAGCCCCGCATGACTAAGAAACCCTAAGTTACTTCTTGACTTAGTTTCTTTTAGCATAATGTTATTAAATCCTGCATAATCATGACATACATGTTCATTGCATTTCGATATACTGTAACCTTGCTGACGGAGAGTACGTCCTCGTGCCGGAGCAAGGAGCTGCTCAGGAGGTAGCCCCGGACCCAGCACCAGAGCCTGCACCAGAGGACCTGCCTGCCACTGCTTTGGAAGGCAAGCCCCGGTTTATGCATAACCTGTTATTTATGCTATTTTACTTCACTTAATGATTGTAGGATTGATTGTGCACTTAGGTGTAAGAATTGTTTGAAACCCTAGTTGCATGATCTCAGGAATCCTTTTGAGATGGATACTAGTATGCTAGGTCGAGTAGTTGCTTTGTTTAATTAGGATCTCGGTAGAAGACGAGTGATTTTTCTAGCACTCGCGCGAGATCAGGAATTGGTTGTACCCACTTTTATATCATATTGATAGTTGGTTGGTGGACACGGATCCATGGGGATGCGTGGTCTACGAGGTGAAATTGGAATAAGGATTAACGTGCGGATACCTGTGTCAAGCGATTGAACGTACTAAGCACATGCCGAGAAATATGGTAAATCGGTAAGCCTAGTACCTGAGTGAACCTGCCCGCAGATTGCCCTCCTCACGCGACCTGAGACGTGGTCTCCCATTCCGGTTATGGTGGGTACAAGTGCGGTCACTGCACGACGGCAGTCGGGGTCAGTGAGGCATTGTACGCCAAGGCGGTGAGCCCTTTATGTTGCCAGGGAATCGATGGGGACGGTTGATGTGTGTGGGGACGGAGTGCCCCTACATGTCGTGTGTTTAGGTTTACCTTGCAAGGTTTAAAAACTCGATTCGAATCGTCTGCTTCTCGCAGCTAATGAGACTGCTTGATCCATTGTACTGCATTGAGTAACAAGTGGAAATATGATGAGTTGATATAAGATGTTGATTGCTAATAATGTTTGCTACTATATATGAGTAGATAGTACACTTTTAGCCTTAAGAGAGTCACACTTAAATTGACAAAGTTAACACTTGACTTAGAAACTCAGCTAGTGCTTTTGGCAACCAAACCCCACAGCCAAACAGCTGCATGTCTAGAGGTAGAGGAGTAGACTCCTCACACTGGGTAAGTCTAGCTGAGTATTAGTATACTTAGCCTTGCTTGTGGCAAAATTTTTACAGGTTCTCTGGAGGAAATGGTTGCTGGAGTGACTTGACCGTCCATCTTGCCACCGGGTTGGACTGTCGAGTGGGACCCTGCCTCGACTGAGGAGGAGCATGAGGAGTGATGGGACAGGCTTCCCCATCTCTCTGTTTATTTACCGTTAGTTTTATTCCGCTGCACTTCGAACAATGATGACTACTTTTGCAAAACTCCGATGGTGATGTAATAATTTAATACTCTTACATGCATGGTTTTATGCTTTATTGTATTCGCTCTGTGACTCACCATCGAGTGAGATTGTGGTACTTGATCCTGTCAGTGGCCTTGTCGGACTAGATCCGAGGGATTGACGGGTTATTCCCATTTAAGTGTGGTCTAGCCTCTAAGGCGGGACTTAGGCACTTAAGTTGGAATAATTCGGGCAGTTCCGCCACAGCTGGTATCGGAGCTTGTACCACCACAGAGGAATCAATAAAATGTGAATACCATCATTTTTCCAAAATAAAACTTGATAGAAACAATGTTGGATAGATAGTAGGACGAGCAGGATAGACCTAGGACGTGAAGCCTTAGGGTGATAGAAGGGTAGCTAGGTGGCTAAGTGATTAGGCCCTACATGCCACATTTACAGGATGGGAGTTCTTCCCTATTCCTTTTATCTTGTTGTGAGATCGTTCAGGACGAGCATGCATGCATTCTTAAAATTAAACAAATGAAAGGTTAAGTAAGGACCTAATTACAAAATGATAACCAACTAGGTCCCCAGTACCTTTTTATTTAACTAGAGAAAGGCTGAGTTTTATTTTCCTTGTTCTTTTTATAATTCTTTTTCTTTTACTTATGCTTAACCGTACACAGATGACTTCCCACGGATCCTCAGAGGACGGAAATGCACTGTCCCACACTGACGGGCTTGCACGAGAGGGCTTTCCCCGCATTTTGTGGGAGGTACTTCAGGGGGCTGGATACACGACACCCCCTCAGTACGCGGTGCAGCAGTTCGAGAAGCACCGAGTGCCCCGCTGTAGGGTGAGGATGACCTTGGAGCCTCATCCCCTGCATCCAGGATGGCGCTCTTTGGACTCCGAGTCTTTTGGATACCGAGCGGAGGACATGATCGAGGCGATCGCTCTGCACGGGTTGACCACTTTCTGCGGATTCCATCCTTTGGAGCTGGCTACCCACCCCATTGGCTTGTTCCCCGCCGAAAGGGAGGACGACCCAATGTGGGAGGATAGGGTGGAGCATGCCAAGGATATCTGGGCCATCTACCCAGGACAGACTGCGCACTTGACCGTACGGTGCATGGATGCTCTATACCGTCTGCAAGTGATGTGCGGTGAGGCGATGTCTCATCTGATGGCACTATTGGAGGCGACAAAGATTACTTTGGACAACAGGGAGGAGCTTGTGGTTGATTTGTCCACTGAAATGGTGGAGAAGGACTTGCAGGTGGAGCAGCTATCCACTGATATCCAAGAGTTGGAGGAACTAGTGGGCACCAGGGAGAACACCATCGAGGTTCTCGAGGATCAACTCATTAACACCCAGCAGCAGCTTGCCGAGGCTAATGAGCACCTGGATATGCATCATCAGGAGATCCAGGACATGGAGGCCAACGAGGACGTCGACATCGAGGAAGGAGAGGAGCCTGCCTCTAGTGTGGACACTGCTGGCTCAGGGAGACCACCTTCCCCCGAGTCGAGTGTTGCCTCGTTCGCTCACTAGGTGTTCAGGATAGGGTTAGAAGTTGGATGGTAGGACTCCTCGCAGCTAGCTTAGCTTTTGCACCCTTGGGGTACTAGGCTAGATAGAGTTGAGTCTTTTTGGGGCAAATGATGTAATCATGATAAACTCTTTTGGAAGCATGCTTGATGGATGCTGTTATCAGTTTTAAATTTGGAAGGAAAAAGTTATGCCTTTTTAAATCCTTTTGTTGAAGTTGGAGTCTATCATTTTGCTTTTGACTCTTTTCGCCGCGATTAAATCTTGAACTTGGAAATATGGTGTTAAGTATATATGTGGTTTTTCAGATGGCCGGGAGGCAGCGTCGTGGCCAGAATGAGCGCGTTCCTCCACCGCCGCCACCACCTCCCACTCTGCAGGAGCTAATGGCTCAGCAGAATGAGATCCTGAGGCAGCTAGCTCAGCGTCAGCCACCACCTCAGCACTATGGTGGTGGAGACCATCAGCGTCACCCCGCGGTAGCTACCTACCAGGAGTTCCTCAGTACCCAGCCACCATTGTTCACCAGGGCAGAGGACCCACTTGATGCAGATGTGTGGTTGCGAGTGGTGGAATCCAAATTCCCGCTACTCCATGGAGCTTGCTCAGAGGTCACTAAAGTCAGGTTCGCCACCCAGCAGCTTCGCTGTAACACCCAAATTCTGAATTGGGATTGGTAGAAGAAATCTGAGCAAAGTACCCTTGATAAATAATTAAACTTTAGAATTCACCCTTTTTAAAGGTAAATGATCATAATAAAGTAACGATGGTTAAAATAAATCATAATAAAGATTAGACATTGGAAAAATGTTCCTATCAAAACAAAGGGAAAATTTTTGAATATACCTTTAATTCGACTACACAATCAAATAATAATATATTGCTATAATGAGGTGTGTGTACTTCATGTTGAAAACATTACCTAATTAATATAATAATAAAATAAATAAAAAAATACTATGTAGTAATTGTGCATCATGTGAAGTTTTTCTTGTGCATAAATTTAAAATTTAGAATTTAAAACTTGGTTTGATTTGAAACTTGAATTCAAATTGAATTTGAAAATGGAGAAAAAGAAATGGGAAAGAAAAGGGGGAAACTCTATTGGGCCAACTCCCTGCTTTCGGCCCAGCCAGCCGGCCCATCTCCCTACCGCGCACCCTCAGCCGTGAACCCACTGCCACGCGGGCCCGTCTGGCCAGACACCCTGCGCCCACGCTTGGTCCCGCCTTGTGCCTCTGACGTGTGGACCCCTCCGGTCAGATGCTTCCTCAACCGACCGCGAGCTTCGCGGTGCTCGTCGCGCCGTAACCATCGCACCAAGTTTGCTCCCCCGCTTAAATCGCCGCTCCAGTCGCTAACCATGCACCGGCCGCTTCGGGACCCATGTGTATATAAGCGTGTACCCATGAACCCTCATCGCCATGCGCATTCGATCGGAATCGAGCGGAACCAGGGGTGAGAAAGAGAGAGAAGTCGGGGCCCCTTCGCCGACGACACAGAGTACCGCGGGCGGGGTCGTGGTGTACCGCCGATGTGCGCGAGATCCGGGGTGGTTTAATCGTTGCCTGCGTTGGCGCGTGGACGGTTCGGCTTGCGGCAATCGCTCGTCGGCGCACAGAATCCGCCGCGGATCGCGGGTCACCGTGGTCAATGCCCCACGCACCATAACCGCCGGTAAGAACCCCTCCATTGATTTCGCCATCCTCTCCGCTCTGTGTAGCATGCGTTTAAATCTAAGTTCGGGCATTGGGAGCTAGTTCGATTCCTGCCGACAAACGCGCCGCCGCAGCCTGCTCACACGCCGCCGCTCTGGTGGTCGAAAGGAAGAAGAATGTCGTGGTCCGTTGGATTGGAATGGACGGCTAAGATTAGAAGATGCAGATACCCCTTCACATTTTGAATCCCATCCGTTGACGCAAGATCGGACGGGTCCGTGTTGATCTCGGTCAAATAAAATCCAGACCATTGATGTTGATCGGAGGGGCACGGTTGGGAGCCGGTTCAGGATCTGATCTCAACCGCAGGTGTGTGATCGGACGGCTGATCCTCGCCGATACCCCTTCGGTCATGCTAAATTGCTAAAGAGACCCTGGGGTTTCCTAAAACTAACCCGCCATCCACTAGGACACAAAGACAGTATCAGATAGGTCCTAGACTTTACGAGTTAGACCCTGGGCTTTATTAAAATAGTGTGCTCAGTCCAGAGCTTCGAGAAAATAGGAAAAATAATTTATAAAATGGATTTCTAGTGCCAAAATAATTCCAGAACTTATATAACTCATAGAAAATTAATCTTAGCTCCTTTTTAATTCATTCCAGTTGCATTGAATTCATTTTAATATTGTTTATCATCTAGTAACCTCATTTTGCTATGAAATTTAGAATTGAAATTATGCACTTAGTTTCTTTTATCCAACACTTTAAACTTCGGAAATCCATAACTTAATAACCGTAGCTCCGAATTCAGTGATTCTCAAGCCCACGATCTCGTAGAGACATATAGATTATTATTATGCAGTGTATTATTATGTTTGGTGTGATGTTAATTTTGCATATACCATGTTTGTTTGTATTGCTACGACTAGTGCGAGGTACGAGTCATCTGAAGAGCAAGCTGGTACCTGGAATCTCAAGTCCCAGGCAAGTTGTGCCCTTGATCACTTCTTTTACCCATTCATGTTCTAATTAATCATAATAATCTGCATAGGTTAATTTGATGGGACCCAATAGGTTACCCTAGTTTGACTATCTTTATACCTTGATTACCACTGGACTTTTTGGGTAGTACTTGCTATTGCTTTATGTGGTTTTGGGTATGAAGATTACACTATTCATGATTATACTTTTGTTATCAGTTGTTATTTATTGTTCATGTTAAGATCATTATGTTAATTGGAACATGGAGAACTACCCGGGAAAACAGTGCTACCACAAGGGTTTATGGACGCCCTTGGCTGACTAATTAGGAAAGCTAGTGGAGGACTACCTTACCCGAAAGGGGCAAGGGCAGTAGGGGAGTAGTCAGTGTAGGGAGGCCCTCGGGAGGATTTTGCTGCGATGGCGGTCCTGCAAGGGATTCCTGCATTGGAGCTTCCTATAAACTGTAGCGGGTTTTCTGAAGCTAGTGGAACTTTGTAAAGGCCTTGTAGTGTTACCCTGCCTCGCCTCCTCGGTAGAGGTGTATGGGAAGTCGCGATCCCTTGGCAGATGGGTAACATGACTTGTGGGTAAAGATGCGCAACCTCTGCAGAGTGTAAAACTGGTATACTAGCCGTGCTCACGGTCATGAGCGGCTCGGACACTCACATGATTAATTTATGGAATTAAATTCAATTTGTCATATGCATTGCATTGCAGGTGATGTTGTTACTTTTGTTCTACTACTTAATTGGGTTGGTATTTACTTATACTTAGTAATTGCTAATAAAATTTTGACCAACTTTAAAAGCAATGCTCAGCTCTAACCATCTCCTTTGGTAAGCCTTACACTTCATGTGAGCTCCCACCTTTGGCGAGTTCATGCACATTATTCCCCACAACTTGTTGAGCGATGAACGTATGTGAGCTCACTCTTGCTGTCTCACACCCCCCCACAGGTCAAGAACAGGTACCGCAGGATGAGGCGCGTGGAGGATGCTGTGATGAGATCGTGAGTGGTCTAGGTCGTCGTCTCCCAGTCAACTTTGGGTTGCTGGACCGTTGTCTCCTTATAATGTAATTATTTATTTATTTTGTATAGAACTCCTGTTATGTAGTAAAGATGTGACATTCGATCCTGTGCCATGATTTCATCATATGTGTGAGACTTGGTCCCAGCACACCTGGTGATTATGTTCGCGCCCGGGTTTTGGACCCCTAAAATCCGGGTGTGACAGAAGTGGTATCAGAGGAATGTTGACTGTAGGACGAAACCTAGATAGAACTGGACGACCATTGTCTACTTACCTTTGCTACTCTGATTCTTTTCTAAACTTATCTTAATCTTTTCTCATCTATTTCCGCTTTACTCTGATTATTCTTATCTTTTATTTTCTAAAGACAAATGTGGATTTCACACTTTGAAATCCCGTACCTAAAGTGACCTTTAGGAATAGGAGACCTACTTTTAGAAACAAAATCAAAACTATTTTTGTAAATATTTGTATGCTTGAATGTTTGTTCTTGTGATACATGTCTGATTTGGATTTTTGATTAAGTGTGATGAGTTGTGGAGTAATGTCCACAATTACATCTGCATATACGTATAGGAAAAAAATGCTCATCAAGATAACTAGACAAACTAGATTATTTCTCATTAAAGTATCTAGCCTAACAATATCCATCTCATCTAAAAAGATTCTATCCTACACTCATAGATCCATCTCATATCAAAAGATCCTAACTTATCCTAATGTATCTAGATCCATCTTATCTTAAAAAAAATTTTATCTCACCATAATAGATCTAACTGATCTCAAAAGATTCTACCTTATCCTTATGAATTCATCTTGCCCTAATTAGTATATTTATCTCATCCTAGTATAACAATCATGATCTAATCCAAAATAATCAGATCTTAACTAGTTTAATCTAGTCACACCAACCTAATCTAGATTCTATCTAATCTATTATGATCCAATCTAGAGAGAATTACTTAATGCTGGTACAAAAAAATAAGACCATACTCCTAATTCACCTAAGCTTAAATCGGTAACTTAGATCAACTCGGCCATACCTAACAACTTGACCTACATAATGTAGTCTATCTCACCCACATCTATCTTAACCATATTCCCCAACCCTAATGATATACACTAACCTCAAATCAATGAGACCAAGATCGGAACGGAAAAGATCAACGTCGACAAGGCAAGAAGGGAGGCAGACCAGATCTCCAAATGAGACAAGACCCATCATTTGCGATGAAAAGCTTTCCTTACCATGAACCTTCTTATCCCCAAACTATTCTTGCCCCAACCTACCATCTTGTATCCTACATAATCATGTGGCCATACATATATACACATGCCTTCCTAATCACCTGATACTTAGATATAGTCTGAAAAAATCTTTTGGTACTAAAACCAAATAATAACTGAAACATAGACTATAAACCTAACATGTTGCATCCCTTATCTTACTAATCTCGAGGACGAGATTATTTTTAAGGGGGGTAGGATTTGTAACACCCAAATTCTGAATTGGGATTGGTAGAAGAAATCTGAGCAAAGTACCCTTGATAAATAATTAAACTTTAGAATTCACCCTTTTTAAAGGTAAATGATCATAATAAAGTAACGATGGTTAAAATAAATCATAATAAAGGTTAGACATTGGAAAAATGTTCCTATCAAAACAAAGGGAAAATTTTTGAATATACCTTTAATTCGACTACACAATCAAATAATAATATATTGCTATAATGAGGTGTGTGTACTTCATGTTGAAAACATTACCTAATTAATATAATAATAAAATAAATAAAAAAATACTATGTAGTAATTGTGCATCATGTGAAGTTTTTCTTGTGCATAAATTTGAAATTTAGAATTTAAAACTTGGTTTGATTTGAAACTTGAATTCAAATTGAATTTGAAAATGGAGAAAAAGAAATGGGAAAGAAAAGGGGGAAACTCTATTGGGCCAACTCCCTGCTTTCGGCCCAGCCAGCCGGCCCATCTCCCTACCGCGCACCCTCAGCCGTGAACCCACTGCCACGCGGGCCCGTCTGGCCAGACACCCTGCGCCCACGCTTGGTCCCGCCTTGTGCCTCTGACGTGTGGACCCCTCCGGTCAGATGCTTCCTCAACCGACCGCGAGCTTCGCGGTGCTCGTCGCGCCGTAACCATCGCACCAAGTTTGCTCCCCCGCTTAAATCGCCGCTCCAGTCGCTAACCATGCACCGGCCGCTTCGGGACCCATGTGTATATAAGCGTGTACCCATGAACCCTCATCGCCATGCGCATTCGATCGGAATCGAGCGGAACCAGGGGTGAGAAAGAGAGAGAAGTCGGGGCCCCTTCGCCGACGACACAGAGTACCGCGGGCGGGGTCGTGGTGTACCGCCGATGTGCGCGAGATCCGGGGTGGTTTAATCGTTGCCTGCGTTGGCGCGTGGACGGTTCGGCTTGCGGCAATCGCTCGTCGGCGCACAGAATCCGCCGCGGATCGCGGGTCACCGTGGTCAATGCCCCACGCACCATAACCGCCGGTAAGAACCCCTCCATTGATTTCGCCATCCTCTCCGCTCTGTGTAGCATGCGTTTAAATCTAAGTTCGGGCATTGGGAGCTAGTTCGATTCCTGCCGACAAACGCGCCGCCGCAGCCTGCTCACACGCCGCCGCTCTGGTGGTCGAAAGGAAGAAGAATGTCGTGGTCCGTTGGATTGGAATGGACGGCTAAGATTAGAAGATGCGGATACCCCTTCACATTTTGAATCCCATCCGTTGACGCAAGATCGGACGGGTCCGTGTTGATCTCGGTCAAATAAAATCCAGACCATTGATGTTGATCGGAGGGGCACGGTTGGGAGCCGGTTCAGGATCTGATCTCAACCGCAGGTGTGTGATCGGACGGCTGATCCTCGCCGATACCCCTTCGGTCATGCTAAATTGCTAAAGAGACCCTGTGGTTTCCTAAAACTAACCCGCCATCCACTAGGACACAAAGACAGTATCAGATAGGTCCTAGACTTTACGAGTTAGACCCTGGGCTTTATTAAAATAGTGTGCTCAGTCCAGAGCTTCGAGAAAATAGGAAAAATAATTTATAAAATGGATTTCTAGTGCCAAAATAATTCCAGAACTTATATAACTCATAGAAAATTAATCTTAGCTCCTTTTTAATTCATTCCAGTTGCATTGAATTCATTTTAATATTGTTTATCATCTAGTAACCTCATTTTGCTATGAAATTTAGAATTGAAATTATGCACTTAGTTTCTTTTATCCAACACTTTAAACTTCGGAAATCCATAACTTAATAACCGTAGCTCCGAATTCAGTGATTCTCAAGCCCACGATCTCGTAGAGACATATAGATTATTATTATGCAGTGTATTATTATGTTTGGTGTGATGTTCATTTTGCATATACCATGTTTGTTTGTATTGCTACGACTAGTGCGAGGTACGAGTCATCTGAAGAGCAAGCTGGTACCTGGAATCTCAAGTCCCAGGCAAGTTGTGCCCTTGATCACTTCTTTTACCCATTCATGTTCTAATTAATCATAATAATCTGCATAGGTTAATTTGATGGGACCCAATAGGTTACCCTAGTTTGACTATCTTTATACCTTGATTACCACTGGACTTTTTGGGTAGTACTTGCTATTGCTTTATGTGGTTTTGGGTATGAAGATTACACTATTCATGATTATACTTTTGTTATCAGTTGTTATTTATTGTTCATGTTAAGATCATTATGTTAATTGGAACATGGAGAACCACCCGGGAAAACAGTGCTACCACAAGGGTTTATGGACGCCCTTGGCTGACTAATTAGGAAAGCTAGTGGAGGACTACCTTACCCGAAAGGGGCAAGGGCAGTAGGGGAGTGGTCAGTGTAGGGAGGCCCTCGGGAGGATTTTGCTGCGATGGCGGTCCTGCAAGGGATTCCTGCATTGGAGCTTCCTATAAACTGTAGCGGGTTTTCTGAAGCTAGTGGAACTTTGTAAAGGCCTCATAGTGTTACCCTGCCTCGCCTCCTCGGTAGAGGTGTATGGGAAGTCGCGATCCCTTGGCAGATGGGTAACATGACTTGTGGGTAAAGATGCGCAACCTCTGCAGAGTGTAAAACTGGTATACTAGCCGTGCTCACGGTCATGAGCGGCTCGGACACTCACATGATTAATTTATGGAATTAAATTCAATTTGTCATATGCATTGCATTGCAGGTGATGTTGTTACTTTTGTTCTACTACTTAATTGGGTTGGTATTTACTTATACTTAGTAATTGCTAATAAAATTTTGACCAACTTTAAAAGCAATGCTCAGCTCTAACCATCTCCTTTGGTAAGCCTTACACTTCATGTGAGCTCCCACCTTTGGCGAGTTCATGCACATTATTCCCCACAACTTGTTGAGCGATGAACGTATGTGAGCTCACTCTTGCTGTCTCACACCCCCCCCCCCCACAGGTCAAGAACAGGTACCGCAGGATGAGGCGCGTGGAGGATGCTGTGATGAGATCGTGAGTGGTCTAGGTCGTCGTCTCCCAGTCAACTTTGGGTTGCTGGACCGTTGTCTCCTTATAATGTAATTATTTATTTATTTTGTATAGAACTCCTGTTATGTAGTAAAGATGTGACATTCGATCCTGTGCCATGATTTCATCATATGTGTGAGACTTGGTCCCAGCACACCTGGTGATTATGTTCGCGCCCGGGTTTTGGACCCCTAAAATCCGGGTGTGACATTCGCGGACCCGCAAGGACTTGGTGGGATCATTTTCTTGCTATGCAGCCAGAGGACCGAGAGGTGGAGTGGAGAGAGTTCAAGGCAGCTTTCAGGGGACACCACATACCAGCCGGGATTATGGACCGAAAGCTCAACGAGTTTCTGGCACTCACTCAGGGCAACAGGACAGTGTTGCAATATGCCCAGGCTTTTAATGACTTGTGCTAGTATGCTGGGTATCATGCAGATACGGACGAGAAGAAGAGGGACAGGTTCAGAAGGGGGCTCAGCACTAAGCTCCGTGACCGTCTCAACACTGTCAGGGCCAACAGCTACAATGAGTTGGTCAACATGGCTATCTCCCAGGAGGACTGCATCACAGCTCGACAGGCAGAAAAGAAGAGGAAGACCCCTGTGGCCGGACCCTCAGCTCAGCCACAGCGCTTCAGGATTGTGTCCGACACACAGAACAGGGGACCCCAGCAGCAGCAAGGGAGATGGGTGATCCGACCACAGCAGCAGCAGCAGCAGGCACCCAACCGCACCCAGTTTCCAGCTCAGAGGAACAACCAGCAGCAGCAGCAGTACCGCCAGGCAAATGATAACAGGTGTTTCACATGTGGCAACACCGGGCACTACGCCAAAAATTGCCCCAGGAACCAGCAGAGGCAGGGGCAGAATGTTAATCAGAACCAAGGCAAGAGGCAGAAGGTGCAAGTGAGGCAGGACATGCTGAACTTCACCACCATGGCTGATATTCCCGAGGGAGCACGCGTCATGACTGGTATCTTTATAGTTTTGAATTATCCTGCTATTATTCTATTTGATTCTGGTGCATCGCATAGCTTTATCAGTGCCAAATTTAGTGCCAAGTGCCAGTTGCCCTTTCACCACACCGATGGGGGCATTACAATTTCAACACCAGGAGGCAGGGTTGCCACTTATCAAATCAACAGGCAAGTGCCTATAAAATTTGGTAGCCTTGTGATTAGAACCACCCTTCTCATCTTAGGATTGGATAGCGTGGATATTATATTGGGAGCTGACTGGTTGACCAGGCATCAGGCAGTATTGGATATTGCAGCCAGGGCCATTGAAATTCATTCCCCTGCTTATGGCGAGACTGTTTTATATTTACCCGGCCAGGGATGCACCCGTTCTTGTGCCTTTGTTATGATAGAGTCCCCAGTGGAAAAGATCCCAGTGGTCCGTGACTACCCGAATGTTTTTCTGGATGAATTGCCAGGGATGCCACCTGACCGAGATATTGAGTTCGCCATCGAATTGCAACCTGGGACTGCTCCTATCTCTAAGAGACCCTATAGGATGCCTCCCGCGGAATTGGCGGAACTGAAAAAGCAACTGCAAGAGTTGTTGGACAAGGGGTTTATTCGCCCAAGTACTTCACCATGGGGATGTCCAGCATTATTTGTGAAGAAAAAGGATGAGAGTTTGAGGATGTGTGTTGACTACCACCCTCTCAATGCGGTGACTATCAAGAACAAATACCCACTGCCCCGTATTGATGTTCTGTTTGATCAGTTGGTAGGAGCCAAGGTATTCTCCAAGATAGACCTTCGCTCAGGTTACCATCAGATCAAGATCCGTGCCAGCGATATTCCCAAGACGGCTTTCTCTACCAGATATGGGCTGTATGAGTTTTTGGTGATGTCTTTTGGGCTGACCAATGCCCCGGCTTATTTCATGTACTTGATGAACTCAGTATTTATGCAGAGTTAGACAAGTTCGTGGTCGTTTTCATTGATGATATTCTGGTTTATTCCAAGAATGAAGCCGAGCACACTAAACATTTGCATACTATACTTCAGAGACTGCGTGACCATCAGTTGTATGCTAAGTTGTCTAAATGCGAATTCTGGCTGAAGGAGATCAAATTCTTGGGTCACACAATTTCTCAGGAGGGGATATCAGTTGATCCTGAGAAGGTACAAGAGGTGATGGATTGGAAACCCCCGACTACAGTGAAACAAATTCGGAGTTTTCTGGGATTGGCAGGGTATTATCGACGATTTATTCCGGATTTCTCCAGGATTGCCAAACCAATGACGGAACTGTTGAAGAAAGGAGTCAAGTATGATTGGAGCCAAAGGTGTGAAGATGCCTTTCATACCTTGAGGCAGCATTTGACAATAGCCCCAGTGCTGGCTCAACCTAACAACACCAAGCCATTTGAAATTTATTGTGATGCTTCTAGTACAGGATTGGGGTGTGTCTTGATGCAAGAGAACAGAGTCATTGCTTATGCTTCCCGAGCACTCAGGCCCCATGAGCAGAACTACCCTACACATGACCTGGAGTTGGCAGCTGTGGTTCATGCTCTTAAGATATGGAGACACTACTTGATGGGAGCTCATTGTAACATCTACACTGATCACAAGAGTCTCAAATACATCTTCACTCAGGCAGATCTGAACATGAGGCAAAGGAGGTGGTTGGAGTTAATCAAAGACTATGATTTGGAAGTGCATTACCATCCTGGCAAAGCCAATGTGGTGGCAGATGCCTTGAGCAGAAAGGCCCAGTGCAATTGTATGAGCATGGATGCAAGAGTTACCACCCTGTGCGATGAGTTGTGCAAGCTGAACCTGGAAGTTGTTTCTTCGGGTGACTTAAGTTATATCTCGGTGGAACCCACATTGCAAGAGCAAATAGTGAGGGCACAGATTGAGGATAAGGGTGTTCAAATGATTAAGGAAATGGTCAAGCAAAAGGCAGAGAAATACAAGTGCTTCCATCAGGACAGCAAGGGAATTTTATGGTTTGGAGACTGATTGGTTGTTCCCAAGGACCCTGAGCTCAGAAAGAAGATACTGGATGAAGCTCACCTTTCCAAATTCTCCATGCACCCTGGTAGCAACAAGATGTACCATGATCTCAGAACTTTATATTGGTGGACCAGAATGAAGAGGGAAATTGCCAAGTACATATCCGAGTGTGACACCTGCCAGAGAATCAAGGCCAGTCACTTAAAGGCAGCAGGCCCTTTGCAACCCCTTCCCATACCATCTTGGAAATGGGAGGACATTTGCATGGACTTCATAGTGGGATTACCCAATACCTCCAGGCACCATGATTCCATTTGGGTTATTGTGGACAGGTTGACCAAGACCGCTCATTTCTTGCCAGTGCACACCACCCACAAGACAGAGAAGTACGCAGAAATTTATGTTGATCAAATAGTGCGATTGCATGGTATTCCAAAGACCATTATATCTGACAGAGGAGCACTGTTTGTGGCACGCTTTTGGGAGAAGCTACAAGAATAACTTGGGACCCAAGTAATCCGAAGCTCAGCATACCATCCCCAAACAGATGGTCAGACAGAAAGGGTGAATCAGATTCTGGAAGACATGTTGCGAGCATGTGCACTACACTACGGGAAGGATTGGGACAAGTGTCTTTCTTTGGTAGAGTTTTCTTACAATAACAGCTATCAGTCCAGTCTGAAGATGGCACCTTTTGAAACCTTATATGGGAGAAGGTGTAGGACCCCACTGAATTGGTCTCAAGCAGGAGAGAGGGAAATTTTTGGGCCAGACTTGGTACTTGAGGCAGAGGCAAAGGTCAGGGTTATTACCAAGAACTTAGAAGCTGCTCAGGCCAGGCAAAAGAGCTATCATGACAAGAGGCGGAAGCCTCTACAGTTTGAGGTGGGAGATCATGTTTATCTTAAGGTGTCACCCACCAAGGGTGTCCAGAGATTCGGGATCAAGGGCAAGTTAGCTCCTCGCTACATTGGACCCTATGAGATCAAAGCAAGTTGTGGACCTGTAGCCTATCAATTGGAATTGCCACCTCACATGTTAGCAGTTCACAATGTGTTCCATGTATCTCAGCTGCGGAAATGTGTTCGCCTACCCACTGAAGTGCTGCCAGAACCAGAAATTGAGATAGAACCAGACTTGTCCTACCAAGAGTACCCCGTCAAGGTATTAGATCAAAAGGAGAGATCGACTCGAGCAAAATCAGTCAGAATGTACAAGGTTCAGTGGAGTCATCATTCAGCAGAAGAAGCTACATGGGAGACTGAGGATTTTCTACGCTCTCGTTTCCCCGACTTTCTACCCAAAGGAGTCGGTACGTAACCCCAAAACCCCACCCCCACCTGCCCTTTGAATTCAATTATAAGAAAAACTTAGATAACAAGGATAGTCTAAGTTGTGGATTTAACTTAAGAAGGGCTTCCTTCTGAAGTTGCAAAGAGAATGACATTCGAAGAGCAGTTAACAAGAGAAACTCGAGTATAAAGAAAGAATAGCACCAACACACCTTCAAGCACCCTCCAAGGGACTCTACCTAAAATATCGGGACGAGATTCCTTTAAGGGGGGCTGGCTGTAACACCCCAGGTGTTACCATGGCTAGAGCACACCTTGGCACTAAAGACTATGATCACATGTGAAAGAACTTAAGGAGCAAAGGTATAAGGGCTTTGGAAACTAGGTTTTAACCAAGAGTTGTGAATGAACAAAGGCATTACTCTAATTGTGTGCAACTATCACCTTGGATAAGAGGGGGGAAAGAACCCTAGACCTCTCTTAAACCCTATCTCCCCAAAACCCTGGATAAGAGGGGAAAGAGAGTGAGCAAATGTACACAACATGGGTAATCTTTGACAAAACCCTAAGTAACCTTATAACCAGCAATTAGGGGAAGGTAATATTGCAAAAAGACCCCTGGAGAAACCCCAAATCAAATCTCCAAGTGGAGAGAGAGCTAGAGCTCTCTATTTCTCTCTAAGTTAAAAACTACACCTACACTAAAGATCAGTCATGTTCACCTCGAAGCTGGCACCAAATCCACCTATGTCCTATACCAAAAATGTGGCATACCACCCAAGGCACCCACTGGAAAAAGCTGAGCCCGAGACTTGGACGTTTGACATGCCTTGGCATGGTTTTTGTCGCGAAGTGGGCAGTGTGACACACCCGATTTGGCGACCAGAGATCTCCCTACCTAGGCCATATCTGCCATGGCAGCTCACGGATGAGAGACAGCCCTAGGTGCCAGGAAAAGACTCGCGCCGGATTTTTGCCAAGATTCGCACGTTTGCGACTTGGGTGAGCTGTGGAACACGGGCAGAATGAAAGCTCCACGTGTTCGACGCGCTCTGTGTGCGCCAGAGCACGCCCGCGCGCCCCGCGTCGCGCCAACGGCCAGCTGGCGCCCTGTCCCGCGCCCGCGCCTATAAAGCCCACCCAGGCATCGGCTACACTCTTCCGCGCACGCTCAAACCTCACCAGAGCTCAGTTCACCGCCGTTTGCCCGTGCGCGGCGTGTCCGCGGCCACCCGAGCCACTGCCGCCGTAGACCGGCCAGTCCAGCTTTCCCCAGCCCCATCCAACCCTCGGAGGCGAGTGTGCACACATCAGTAAAGCTCCCCGAGCGAGGAATCGAAGCCTGCTTCGCCGGAGAGGCCAGTCCACGGTCGCCGGAGTTCTCAACCCCGCCGGAGTACGTGGACCGGGTAATCCACTCAACCATTTTCCGATTCCTTGTGCACACGGTCTCTACGTTACCCTGTGAAGCTCACAGTGCCCTTGGATTGAACCAGATCGCTGTGGTTTGGCCGGTACACTCGCCGCCGACGAGAACACCCGCCTGCGCGCGTGGACCGAGCGATTCCGGCCATCCCCGCCGCCGAGCCGCACCTCGCTGTGACCGCCAGAGCCTCCCCGAGCCAACCCTGCCCTTCGCCGGACCTATCTCGCCGCCGGTAAGCCGCGCCACCCTTTTCTTTCCCGCGGGTACTGCTTACATTGGGGAAAGGACTGCGGGTGAGAGGAAGAGAAGGTCAGGGGGCTTTTTGAACTGTCAGCGACCCAGGGGAATAGTGGCGCAAGGGTAGAACTGCGAAGATTGATTTAGCTTTAACCCAGGGACCTCGGTGTGAACTGTTTTCCAGGAAATTCTTATTAAATCTGTTTTTAATTTGAACCGAAACTTTAAAAACTCATAACTTCTGTTTAGTTCATCCAAATTTGGTCAAACCAATTTTGCCAGACTCTAATTAATGTGACCTACTTAAGAAAAATATAAAACCCCCTAGGTACTATAGAAAACTTTGAGGTTCTGATTTAATTATAGTTTTAGCCAAAAGCTCAATAATAGAAAGAAAAATAGTTGTGCTATTTGACTAGGGTTAGAAAAATTTGGAGAAGTTTATATCTACCTACTGACCTGTTTAAAAATGTTAAACCTCTCTGTCCACTCCATTAAGTTAGTTTTTACCCCTTATTCCATAATATGCTTAAGGTTAAGAAAAATAGAAAAGGTGATTTAAATAATGAACCAGAGGGCACCCCTATTTTTGTTAGGGTACTTATTCAATGAAGTTCACTGGAAAAATCTATCATACCCTGGTTTAGTATAAAATAAGTGGGATACCTTTTATTTAAATAAAACAAGGAAAACTTAGAAAAACCCTACAAAAATAACCCCAAGGTGAAAACACCCTCACCCTTGGGATAGTTAATGTTTTGTTATTAAGAACTTAGGAAAAATATGAAATCTGCTGTTTGACATTTTTCAAATAACAATGTAGTAGAAAGTGCCTTTTTGATATTAAACTTTAGAAAATCATAACTAAATAACCACCCCTTAGCCTTCTGTGGTTTTTGGCACAGAAGCCTATTATTACTGTTAGATGCCAACAAAAATAACCCTTAGGACAGGCCCCACCTCTAATTAAGAGTTGTAGTACAAAGTGGCCCATTTACCCAATTTTTATTCTTTTTGTCTTAAGCATAGCCTTTATATGTTGAGCCTCAAATTCTTAAAACAGGCTAGAATAGCAAATGGCAACCCACTGTAATTTTTACAGAATTTTTGGAAAATATTAAACCACTGTCGTAGTTCAAACCTACACTAGAAACCATAAGGAGAAATTAAAGAAAGGAAAATGAATAATGGTAATTAGTGTCATCCTAAAACCCTTGTAATTTGTCCACTGAAATGTATAAAGACAATACAAATCCACTATGTAATCCTCAATAAAAACCTAAGCCTAAAAAGTAATAAGCATAACCCACTGGAAGCCCCGCATGACTAAGAAACCCTAAGTTACTTCTTGACTTAGTTTCTTTTAGCATAATGTTATTAAATCCTGCATAATCATGACATACATGTTCATTGCATTTCGATAGACTGTAACCTTGCTGACAGAGTGTACGTCCTCGTGTCGGAGCAAGGAGCTGCTCAGGAGGTAGCCCCGGACCCAGCACCAGAGCCTGCACCAGAGGACCTGCCTGCCACTGCTTTGGAAGGCAAGCCCCGGTTTATGCATAACCTGTTATTTATGCTATTTTACTTCACTTAATGATTGTAGGATTGATTGTGCACTTAGGTGTAGGAATTGTTTGAAACCCTAGTTGCATGATCTCAGGAATCCTTTTGAGATGGATACTAGTATGCTAGGTCGAGTAGTTGCTTCGTTTAATTAGGATCTCGGTAGAAGACGAGTGATTTTTCTAGCACTCGTGCGAGATCAGGAATTGGTTGTACCCACTTTTATATCATATTGATAGTTGGTTGGTGGACACGGATCCATGGGGATGTGTGGTCTACGAGGTGAAATTGGAATAAGGATTAACGTGCGGATACCTGTGTCAAGCGATTGAACGTACTAAGCACATGCCGAGAAATATGGTAAATCGGTAAGCCTAGTACCTGAGTGAACCTGCCCGCAGATTGCCCTCCTCACGCGACCTGAGACGTGGTCTCCCATTCCGGTTATGGTGGGTACAAGTGCGGTCACTGCACGACGGCAGTCAGGGTCAGTGAGGCATTGTACGCCAAGGCGGTGAGCCCCTTTCTGTTGCCAGGGAATCGATGGGGGCGGTTGATGTGTGTGGGGACGGAGTGCCCCTACATGTCGTGTGTTTAGGTTTACCTTGCAAGGTTTAAAAACTCGATTCGAATCGTCTGCTTCTCGCAGCTAATGAGATTGCTTGATCCATTGTACTGCATTGAGTAACAAGTGGAAATATGATGAGTTGATATAAGATGTTGATTGCTAATAATGTTTGCTACTATGTATGAGTAGATAGTACACTTTTAGCCTTAAGTGAGTCACACTTAAATTGACAAAGTTAACACTTGACTTAGAAACTCAGCTAGTGCTTTTGGCAACCAAACCCCACAGCCAAACAACTGCATGTCTAGAGGTAGAGGAGTAGACTCCTCACACCGGGTAAGTCTAGCTGAGTATTAGTATACTCAGCCTTGCTTGTGGCAAAATTTTTACAGGTTCTCTGGAGTAAGGATGTAAATGGTCGGTAAAATCCGGTAAATTTCCGGTACCGTTTACCAGTTTTTTCCGGCCGTTTTCAGATTTATCGGGATATACGGAAAACGGGACGGAAACGGGATATGTTTTTTCGGAAACGGTACGGTAAACGGTGAGACAAACTTACCGTCCGTTTTCGTATTTCTCGAGATACTCCGGTATATTCCCGTATTTTTCCCGTATTTTCCCGGCTCACGTGTTACATTGCATCCACATTCCAACGGACCTGCCAATCAGCCATCAGCCCATCCCACGGCCATGGCCCATGGGCCCATGTTGGCCACATGCCCACGCGTCCACGCAAGGCACGCACGCATGAGACACAGGAGTACAGCCGTACAGGACACAACTGCCGCCTGTTCGTGTTCCTTCCTGTGCGAGTCTGCGAGGGGCTGAGTCGGCGAACGGCGAGGCGTCTCCGGAGTCCGGACTGCGGCTGTGGACAGCGACTCTGTGACGGCGACTCGGCGAAGCCCCAAGCTGCCAAGCCCCCAGGTCCCCATCCATCTCTGTCTCTCTGGTCATCTCCTTCCCCTGGTCGATCTGCAGGCGCCAGCCGCCAGGCGCTCCATCGCCGGCCATCCATAAACTCGCCACGGCCACTGCCGCAACGGCCCAGTCAGGAGGGGCGGCAACAGGAACCGCGGCTCGCACGCATCGAAGCCGCTGCGGTCTGCGCTCTGCGGTGGTGGGCTCTGGCTCTAGCGCAGGGGCGTGGGGGACCTAATTTTAGCTATGTGTGTTTGGATCTGATAAACTACAACTAAAATGGCACATACTTACTACACTTACTACTGATTTTGTTGTACAGATTCATCTAAAATGACACATACTTACTACACTTACTACTGATTTTATTATGAAAGGACAGCAACAGCTCAAGGCAGACAAAGACCATGGCACAAATCTCACACTTGTCCAAACCTACAAGTATGATCAGGAAGATAGCTTGAAAAAAATTGTGAATGAGACTTGTATGTGGCTGTGAATGAACAATTGTGTGATTAGGATTTGTTTATTGTGAGCTTTTCCGATTACAATTACCGTTTCCCGATTAATTCCGAGCTATTTTGCTCGGATTTATCCGTTTTCGATATACCGGAATTTACCGGTCGTTATCCGTTTCCGACTTTCCCGTTTACCGATTCCGGCCGAACAAAAAATTATGCGGGTGAAAACGGTGAGAGGTTTTTTCCGACCGTTACCGACCATTTTCACCCTTACTCTGGAGGAAATGGTTGTTGGAGTGACTTGGCCATCCATCTTGCCACCGGGTTGGACTGTCGAGTGGGACCCTGCCTCGGCTGAGGAGGAGCATGAGGAGTGATGGGACAGGCTTCCCCATCTCTCTGTTTATTTACCGTTAGTTTTATTCCGCTGCACTTCGAACAATGATGACTACTTTTGCAAAACTCCGATGGTGATGTAATAATTTAATACTCTTACATGCATGGTTTTATGCTTTATTGTATTCGCTCTGTGACTCACCATCGAGTGAGATTGTGGTACTTGATCCTGTCAGTGGCCTTGTCGGACTAGATCCGAGGGATTGACGGGTTATTCCCATTTAAGTGTGGTCTAGCCTCTAAGGCGGGACTTAGGCACTTAAGTTGGAATAATTCGGGCAGTTCTGCCACACGAACTTGGTGGCGATGTCCATCAATTCGCTCGCCTTGGTGGGAGTCTTGCGCCCCAGTTTGCTCACCAGGCCCCGGCACGTGGTGCCGACGAGGAATGCCCCGATGACGTCCGAGTCGGTGATGTTGGGTAGCTCAGTGCGCTGCATGGAAAACCGCTGGATGTACTCTCGCAGGGATTCCCCTGGCTGCTGGCGACAGCTTCGAAGATCCCATGAGTTCCCAAGGCGCACGTACGTACCTTGGAAGTTTCCCGCGAAGGCCTTGACCAGGTCGTCCCAGTCGGAGATCTGCGCAGGAGGCAGATGCTCCAGCCATGCCCGGGCAGCATCGGAGAGGAAGAGGGGGAGGTTGCGGATGATGAGGTTGTCGTCGTCCGTCCCTCCCAACTGGCACGCCAGCCAGTAATCCGCGAGCCACAACTCCGGCCTTGTCTCCCCTGAGTACTTGGTGATGGTAGTTGGGGGTCGGAACCGGGCCAGGAACGGCGCCCGTCGTATGGCCCGGCTGAAGACTCGCGGACCTGGCGGTTCGGGCGAGGGGCTTCGATGCTCCTCACTGTCGTAGTGTCCCCCGCGCCTGGGGTGGTAGCCTCGGCGCACCCTTTCCTCGAGGCAGGCTCGACGGTCGCGGCGGTGTGGCTTGTTGCTGAGGCGATCTAGGGCCGCAGGCGTCTCGTCCCGTGTGCGCTAGGTGCGGACCGAGGCCTCCTGTATGCGTCGGGAGGGCGTTGCGCGATGCTCCGAGGGGCACCCTTGCTTTCGGGAGGCAGAGCTCTCGGCTCGTCGGACTGCGGCATCTTCCAGGAGATCTTTGAGTTCGCCCTGGATACGCCGCCCCTCGGTGGTGGATGGCTCCGGCATCGTTCGAAGCAGTATCGCTGTTGTAGCTAGATTCTGGCCGACCCCGCTGAATGCTTGGGGCAGCCCTGCCCTGGCACCGTCAACGATACGGCGCTGGACGTCCTGGGCCCGATGACGCGCTCCTCCGACGAGTGCTCGGCCCGCCCATTCATGCTCGATGTTTTGTCGGAGCTGCACAAGCCGCCTCGCTTCTTCGTCGAGCCTGGCCTACATCTCGTGGAATTGCTCAAGCTGTGTGTCCTGAACCTCCGCAGGGACTGGGACCACATCTAGCTCCCGCGGGATGTCAACGCGAGACGCAGGCACAGGGGCGTTGTCATCTTCCGGCATGCCGAGGTGGTTGTCTTCGCCGTGATCCCCCTGATCGATGTGGAAACACTCGCGACTCGGGTCGCAACCCTCGTCGTCGAGGCTGTGGTCATCGTCAGAGCAGCCGGAGAGGCAGTAGTCACATGCGGACACGAAGTCTCGCATGGCACTAGGATCACGGAGCCCGAAGAAATCCCAACCGAAGTCGGAGTCGTCGTCTCTTGGTCGATGGACGGTGGGGAAGTCGCGTCGGGGACGGACTGCACCGTCATCTCAGGCACGAGGATAACGCCCAGCAAGTCCTTTGCGAGGGCGCTGGCATCATCTGTCCGCTTGAGTTTGGCGCGTTGCGGGGAAGCGACACCCGTCATTGTCTCAGGTGCGAGGACAACACCCGACATGGCCCCCGCAGGGGTGCCAGCGTCGTCGACTCGCTCTGGCTCGATAGCCGACGAGGTGTCGCCTCCTGCATGGCCACGGTTGCCCCGTCTCCTCCTCCTCCGGCGAGGAGGGTGGCGGGGCAAACCCGGGTGTTCCTCCTCTGCCACGGTGGGAAGTCGTCGTCGAGTTCGCCGCTGCTGGGCGAGCCGACGACCGTCATTGCTGTCGCGCTGCGTGGGGAGGAGTACCATGTCGTAGCCGCCGTCGCGGGACATGAACTCGAGACTCCTGAAGCGGAGCACAGTCCCGGGCTGAAGAGGCTGCTGAAGGCTATCCATCTGGAACTCAACGGGAAAGTATTCGTAAACACGCAGCGAGCCCCTACCTGGCGCGCCAACTGTCGGCGTTTCGGACCCGCGAGGTCCGTCAACCAACCAGTGAATTTGTTGTTGTGTGCCCCTGCCCAGATGGGTTGATGCAAGATGGAACACAAGAGGGAAATGAGGCTTATGTTATCCTGCACCGGGGTGCTCGTAGTAGGGGTTACAAGCGTCGTGAGAGAGCGAGGGCGAGAGCGAGAGAGGGAGGCCCAGCTGTCAACGTGTCTGTGTGTCCACGTCCACCTGTGCCCTTCCAACCTCCTTCCTCCTCAGGGAGGCCCTGGACATCCCCTTTTATAGATACAAGGAGATGCCCAGCTGTACAATGGGGGTTTAGCTATGTGCTAACGTGGCTGGCGGAGAAGCGCATTGAGCCCTGTACACGAGCTAACGTGGCCGTCGGAGAAGTGCTTTGAGCCCTGTAGAAGCATAGCTGGCGGTGCGGCATGGATCCTGCTGACGTTTGCTTGCTTCCGTAGGGGGTTTGAGAGCAACCAATGTCATGGGCGCACGCAAGGAACCATCATTACCTGTTGCCGGAGTAACCTTAGATGGGACACCGGTCTTGTTCCTTCATAGCCTGAGGCAGCTAGCCAGGAGTAGGGTAATGATGTATCCCCTGTAGCGTAGTCGGTCCGAGGCTGAGGTCGGGCGAGGCGGAGACTTCTCCTGAGGCCGAGGCTGAGGTCGGGCGAGGACGTGACTCATCCTGAGGCCGAGGCTGAGGCCGAGGCCTGGGGTCGGGCGAGGCGGAGACCTCCTCCCGAGGTCGAGGCTGAGGCCTGAGGTCGGGCGAGGCGGAGATCTTCTCCCGAGGCCGAGGCTGAGGCCGAGGCCTGAGGTCGGGCGAGGCGGAGCTCCCTGTTGCGCCCGAGGCCGAACTCGTGGAAGATCGTGACTCAGTTTTACCCTGGTGGTTGGCACAGCAGTCAGGACGAGGTGAATAGAGCTGTTTTCCCATCAGATCGGTCAGTAAAGGGGCGAAGTGACTGTGGTCACTTCGACCTTGCCGACTGAGGCACGCGTGTCAGGATAAGGTGTCAGGCGATCCCCGCATTAAATGCGCATGCGATACGGTCGGTTGGGAGGGCGATCCGGCCGAGGTCGCTGCACAACAAAGTCCGCCCAAGCTGGGCTTCAGGTGAGCCGAGGGTGCGCTCACTGCCTGAGGAGACCCTCAGGCGAGGCGTGAATCCGCCCGGGACTACTGTTCCCGCCCGAGGCTGAGGCTGGGCTCGGATGAGGTCGCGTCCCTTGGTAGACGAGGCCCTGACTTGAACCGCACTTTATCAGTTGTTTATGGTTTGTTCTGAAGATATTTTCTGGCCATGTTTAGGAGTGTTGGGGGTACCCCTAATTACGGTACCCGACATGTCTTTATCAGTAAACGTAGAGCAAGTAAAAAACTTGAAACTTAAGAGCCGGCTCAAGCTCGGAGTGGTTTGGCTCGCGAATCTATTTTTAAGCTCATTGGAGCAGCGAGTCGAGAAGAGCTAGCTCGTTCTGACTTGCGAGCTGTGCCAAATTAATTAATCTGTAGAATAATAATGAATATTGGATAGTTCTATAGATAATAGACTTGTTTTTTAGCTTTTGACGATGAAAATACGACAATTCATAATTTAAATTACTCAAAATATTTACTAGGGTGTGGCTCGTGAGTCGATCCGAGCCGGCTCGTGAGCCCACTTCGAGTCGAGCCAAGCCTCATTTTTTATCTCGTGCACTAGATGAGCCGAGCAGAGTTTGGCTCTGATCATTTCTAGCCCTAATCTCTACTACTTATTAAGACAGTAAGGGGTAGTCTGCCCTGTTCTGCCTTTTCGATTCCCCCCTCCTCCGCGCACAGTCCATTCTCATGTTCGGTCACCATTACCTGTTTCCTTTCTCATTCTCCCCTCCCCACAAAGCTCATTCTCATTCCCACGTACATTCCACGCCTAGCTAAAATTAAATTAAAAAAACAGGCCCAAGGGGATTCAAACTCGCGACCCCTCAAGTAAATGTGCTCGTAGCTACCACTACACCACATGTGTGTTTATGTCTACTTCTATTATAATAAAAACATATACTATATCTCTCCCAAAGCCCACCTGCTACCCTTGCACAATGTGTAGTAGTAGATAAGTATCACCGAGATTATTAAATTATATTTTTAGATTGAGGGAGTAGTATTTAAAGAAGAGCCTTGCATGCAATTTCTTTTGTTTGAATAATGTTTTCAACTTAAATTCCTTTTTTGCATGTGTGACATTTATTCTCCATAATATTTTTCCATGGATCTGACTTAGAAGTCATTTTCATAAACCAATGCCAAAGATGAATCCATGTTTCTTACTTGGAAACCCCGAACAAACACCACTAGCACGAGGCGCTCGAGTTGGCGTCGCTCATCGACGACGAGAAAAAACTTGGCGACTGTCAGTTCGACCTCTGGAAGCAGTCCTACGTGGCCCATGCGCCGCTGTGTACGGCAAGCTCCGCCGCAGCCGCCGCTTGGACCCGGTCCAGAGCGGCTGCACCGTGCTGTCCGTCGTCAAACATGGGGACCTCATGGTCGTCGCCAATGCCGACGACTCTCGGGTTGTTCTGGGCACCGCAACCGACGACGGTGCCATCACGTCATCCAGCTCATCATCCACCTGAAGCCCAACCTGCCACGTAAGTCGCTACTGACCGGTCATGAATTCTTGTGCGCTGGGATGACGACCATTGTTGTTGTTGTGTGAGTGTCCTTGAACAAGATGTATGTAGAGGAGTAGCACATCCGGTGGTGCAACGACCAGGTGTACTACCTCGCTGATGAGATGTATGTAGAGGAGTAGCACATCCGGGGTGCACTTCATTTGGCAGTTCAACTAAGAGTCATCGGTACTCACCATGTCGCGCGCGTTCGACGACTACTATATCAAGGATTGTGACATCATCTTGGCGCCGGAGGTGAGAAGAGGAGGACCGACAAAAATGACCACTCGCCATCGTCGGGGTAGCTTTTATGCTGGCATGCCTTTAATTCTCTTCGCAAACACCCACTTGCATTTTTTGTTTAAGCAAGCGTGTATGGTGGTGCGTGCCTGATGACTAATGATGTACGACGGAACTTCTACCGGTGTGGCGCGTGCTCTCCAATGATGAGACCATGCAAATCATGACATAAATCGAAGTCTGCATGATACTGATGGTTGCAATGTAGTAGTGAAACAACTAAATTAAAATAACAAAATTTATGTATGGCTAGGATCACAAATGGATTATGAAATATTTTCTTACAACAATATAAGACACATTTTGTATATAAGTTATCATGATATTATATGTTCTCAAAATATTTACTAGGGTGTGGCTCGTGAGTCGATCCGAGCCGGCTCGTGAGCCCACTTTGAGTCGAGCCAAGCCTCATTTTTTATCTCGTGCACTAGATGAGCCGAGCAGAGTTTGGCTCTGATCATTTCTAGCCCTAATTACCGTAAATGTGTGCAAACGCAGAAGCGGGGATTTTGTTCCATTGTAAAATAAGAGTTATGGCTATCAGATTTTGGAAATACTATCTACTAAAATAACGATTTGCTAGAATAGAGCCAAGAGAGAGAAATTATAAAGGACCCTTATACCCCTTGCATTATACAGGAGAGAGAAACCGTACAACACAATCATCTTAATCTGATCTTCTCTCGTGAGTCGTGCCATAAAAAATCTCTCCAACCCTCTCCCCCATCATCACTTGGAGCCTCCTCGTCTTCTCTTCTCTCCCATCTTCCTCCATTGTTGTGCGGTAAACTTAAGAGCTAGTTTGGTAACTAAGAAATTAGATAGAATTCATGAGAAAGAACTTTCTTGCTATACAATTTTGAATAGCAAATGAATTTTTCTCCATAGATATATTCTAATTATCTGGTCACCAAATCAACCCTAAGGTGTGCGCGTGATGCGGTGTTAGTGACATTTCTTTTTTGTAATTTTGAATTCGTACACTTAATTTATGTTTGTTATTTGTAAAATCAAGAAAGATAAGAGTGTGGGGTAGCATACTGAGGGATGGAAGAGAAGCGAGACACACACATGCATGGAGAGAGCAACACACGGAAGAAAGAAATAGTGAGAGGGACCTTGGACAATTTAGCTAGAAGGAATTATAGTGTAGCAAATTAATTTTGTGCTTTCTGTTGTAGGAATGAAACAATACACCATCACTTTTCTTATTGCATCTACGCTAAAATCTATTATGGACAATCTTTTTTGTATTAGGTTTGAATTCACAAGCAACACACATGACCTTCTGCATGGGTGACACATGAACAAGGAGTAAGTACTCTTAAGCCCTTATTATTGACCGGGTCAGTCATATATTGGACAATATGACTTAAAAAATAGAGTTACTTTTAACAAATGTCGATCCTATTTTTTGCAGGTTTTATTTAGAGAAATTCATTGTTACATCCATGGACATAGTTACAGAGAGTTCAAATGAATAAGGAAGACCTTCAAACTTGTCAAGCGCATGAGATGTCTACTATGCAGTTCTTTGCTTCCTTAGGGTAGCCAACAATGATATAATTAAGTTTTGAGTTGTTTTTTTGTTAATTATTATACATTTTTGTAACAGATGGTCTGATTCTCTTAGATACAAGAGATAAAGCCAAGTTCATTTTCCTTATCTAAAAAGTTGTGAGGGATCGTGTCCATAGTAAAATGTACGAGAAACATTAATGCATAAGGGCAAAACAATGATTAAATGGGAGCATACCCCCATAAGATATGTGCCATAGAGATCTACCGACACAACACAAGTAGTTAGCCCTATGACAGATCGGGGCCATAAATTTAACAATATCACTTATTTGGAATAGGAGTGGGAAGATATATAGCATTCACACTACAGGAAACACCTAAATTTTCGTGGGCCGGACTATTTTCGTCGGCCGGCCCACGAAAATACAATGTTATTTTCGTCGGCAACAGTGACCGACGAAAATGGGTCCTATTTTCGTCGGCCAACGAAGCTTTTCGTCGGCAGGCCCACGAAAATACGAAAGGTATTTTCGTCGGCCTCGGGACCGACGAAAATGTGTGATATTTTCGTCGGCCGCAGCTAGGCCGACGAAAATAAGTGGCGTATTTTCGTCGGCCTCATCCAGACCGACGAAAATAAGTCATTAACCGGCCTGTATTTTCGTCGGCCTCAATGAGGCCGACGAAAATAGAGACCCGTTAATCGGCCTCAGCGCACTTTCTATCTCTCGCTCGTCTCGTCAAACTCTCGCTCGCTTGCGCCGCCGCCCGCCTGCCCTACGTCGTCGCGCCGCCGGCCCGTCCTCCCTCGCCGCGCCGCCCGCAGACCGTCCCTCCACGCGCCGCGCCGCGCCGCCGTCGACGACGCCCGCCCGCACACCCGCCCTCCCGCGCCGCCCACCATTGTCACGCCCCCATCCACCATCGCCGCGCCGGCGTCCACGCGTCGCCCGCGCCCGCCCGCTCACTGCACCGCCGCCGTTCGTGGCCCTCCCTCACTGCACCGCCGCCCGCGCCCGCCCGCTCTCCACGCGTCGCCGCTCGTGGCCCGCGCGCGCGCCCTCGCCGCTTCGCGTCGCCGCGCGTGGCTCGCCGTTCGTCCACGCCGTTCATAGGAGCAAACTCGTCCACGCCGTGCCCGCCGTCCACGCCGTTCGTCCACGGCCGTCGTTCGTCCACGCCGTGTCGTCCGTCCACGTCGTCGTCGTTCCCCGCGGTGAGCCTCCCCGTCTCCCTTATTTCCCGACATATTTGATGCTTGTCGTGGCGTGCCGGGCGTGCCATGCGCGTGCCGTGGCGTGCCGGGCGCGCGGCCGTGCGCGTGTCGTGGCGACCGTGCGCGTGCGGCGTGCCGTGCGCGTGCCGTGGCGTGCCGTTCGCGTGCGGCGTGTCGTGGCGACCGTGAATGTTATTTGTCTTTTGTTTAAGTTATTTATTATGGACGGTGATCGTTAACCGTAGCGAACCGTATACGTCACCCGTTCGGGAACGGCGAACGTCACATTGGCTTGTGAGGTTCGCCGTTCCGGAATTGTCCACGTATTTTGGACAGCCTGAGAGTGTAGGCCGATGCTTTTGATTTGTGACATGTGCCTTATGCTTGACGCGGAATTTCGGTTGTGTAACCCAGTTGTTCTCCAACGCACCATGTTCAGGCGTGTGCTTGGAGAGCAGCGGGGTTATGCTGCCGAAATTTCGCGGCAATCGTAGGCTACACGTCACAAATCACAAGCATCGGCCTACACTCTTGGGTGGGTTTAGGGCCTTTACCTAATAGGGAGTTCACCTAAGCCACGGACGATCGTTGATGTTCTTTGTCTTTTGTTTAGCCTTTGAAATGGACGGTGATCGGAGGGTGATGTATGACGGGTGGAGAAAGGATGGGGCACATTCGAATGAATGGATGGGTGTAACAAAGGCTTTTCTTGAGCACGCTTTCAAAGATGCAACTGGTCGTCTAGTGAAGTGTCCTTGCAATCGCTGCGAGAACAAGTGGCCTCAGATGAAAGAAGAAATGGAGAAACACCTTTGCAAAAGTGGGTTTATGCCGAACTACCTTGTATGGTACCGGCATGGAGAGTCTATTAGACACGTTGACGCGGAGGTGGAACTTGATGACGATCATGATAGGATGGATGACATGTTGCATGATCTTGGTAGGGATGTTGAAATGAACGCTGAGGAGCCGGGGCAGCTTCCACGCGATGCTCAGGAATTCTTCCGGCTACTCGCCGCAGGAGAAGAGAGACTGCACGAGCACACTCAGATGTCAGTTCTTGGGACTCTCACTAGACTAATGGCGATAAAGTCGAAGCACAACATTTCAAACAGTGCTTATAACGACATCGTCCAACTGATGGGCGAGGTTCTCCCGGAGAATCATAAGTTGCCAAAGAATATGTACTTCGCAAAGAAGATGTTGGCTGGTCTTGGGATGACATATGAGAAGATCGACGTGTGTCCCAACAGTTGCATGCTATTCTTTGAGGAGGATGACAAGCTGGACCGTTGTAAGCATTGCGAAGCTTCTAGATATGTCGAGGTGACAAATGATGAGGGTGAATTGGTAGTTACGAAGGTCGCAGCTAAGCAACTTCGGCGTTGTACCACAGTGGTGGGGGTAGAAAGCATGGCAGGTGAGGTGGTTGTCTTTGATTCGACAATTTCATTAACAAGAATGTGTCCACTTAATGGCTCAACTATGTGTATCATGCAGGTTTGCCTTTGGCACCGGCGTTGTGGAGTACAACAGGACATTAGGTCAAGGGAAAACATCATCTTCGGCAGGGAGTTCTCGCTCCTCCAAATCTGCTCGAGAGGCTCAGCTGGAGGAGGAGACTCGGGCAGCACAGGAGCAGGCTCGAGCAGCACAGGAGCAGGCTCGAGCAGCGCAGGAGCAGGTCGGACAGCTGACGCAGTATATGACTTCTTATTTTCAGGTAATTCATCTATCTCATCACGTGTCATTGAATTCAAAGTATAATGTTGCGATTCTAACGTTTCATCCATTTGCAGGAAATGACTACTCGACTCGGCCCTGATATGAACTTGCCAGCTTTTCGCCCTCCCCAGGTAACACTATCTGAACACTTCAATTCCATAGCAACTCTTTTTTTATTATCAAAAATGGCTCGCAGGCACAAGGATGGGGACAGTGGCCAGGACAAGCTCCAGCGTCGCAGCCACAGTGGACTGGTGTTGGGTGGACGCAGGCACCTCCAGGCACTTGGACACCTCCACCACCCCAAGGATCGCAGCCAGTCCCGGGATGGGTGCCACCGGTCTTTCAGCCACCGGCGGGCTCTCAACCATTTCAAGCGTGGATGGCACCGCCACCGACGGGGTGGGTGCCACCACCTCAGGGGTGGCCAGCACAACAGTACCCGTGGATGCATGCACAGCCTCCTCCTCACCATGGATCACAGGTGACGTTCCATGTTTAGTTTTATACAAATATTGACCAAACACAGCCTTATTTGAATGATTGATGAATTGCAGGGTTCAGCGTCACATGCTCAGGGATCGGAGGGTGCTGTCAACGTCCAAGACTTCCTCGTCCATGGTTCTGGAGGGAGTGGCCACCTTCCTGGTGGCGGAGGAGGGAGTGGCCAAAACTCACATAGCCCGCCGGAGTGAGTAGTGACTTTGTTTATGGACTATGTATGGATATGTATAGACTTTGTTTATGGTTCTCGAGGGAATGACTTTGTTTATGTATGGACTATATATGGACTATATGTATGGAATATGTTTGAAACAATTATGTAATTGCTTGTGAATGTTGTTTGTGAAAACTGTATTGTTTGTGAAATCTGTATATATGATTGTGTATATGTTTATTTTGCTGTGAATTAATAAAAGGTGCAGAACAATCTGTTTTTTGGGGGGTATCATGAATTTTCGTCGGCCTGGGTGGTGGCCGACGAAAATAAGTGCCCAGATATTTTCGTCGGCCACCACCCAGGGCCGACGAAAATTATGTCCCTATTTTCGTCGGCCTCAGTGGCCGACGAAAATAGTCAGCCGACCAACTATTTTCGTCGGCCTTAGAGAAGCCGACGAAAATAAGTCGTTTTCGTCGGTACCGACGAAAATAATTCCCTATTTTCGTCGAACTTATTTTCGGCGGCTATTTTCGTCGGCCTGCCGACGAAAATAGGCTATTTTCGTCGGTTTAGGCTTATTTTCGTGGGTTTTTAGCCCACGAAAATTTAGTCGTTTCCTGTAGTGTCAATTTCAGTTTCACACAACCAAAACCTTAGACAAGAGATTTCAAGATAGACCATCCAAGGTTTTAGCTTTCCACTCCCGAGAAAAGATCTCCTCATGACCAAAGGCTTTTAATAGCATGTACACCTTTCATACAAATATCCACTATAAGAAAGAGAATGCATGGTATTATGCTTTGTATGCCCGAATCTCTATAAAAATCATCGTGTCTCCGTGCTCATGAACTCATGACTTAGTAGGCATACTCTACAACGTCAAAACTATATGTCCCTGCCCCCTCGATCAAATCCCCATCGGTCCTTGAGTACCCTATGACAACCATGGAAACTAAATTTGATGTGACTAAATTATAGGAGACTACTCTCAAGGATCGTCCTTGTTGGAGGTGTTCCTTTGCCGAAGGTCCTCAAATTGACGAGTTTCAATTGTTTCCCAAGTTTGTTTCCAAGTTTGATGATTAATAGAGGCCTAACGTCGGAGGTGCTTGCAATGCCCGCCTCCTTTAATTGATTTTGTTAGCCCATATTAAATTTTTTGTGCTAGTGTGTAAGCTTCATCTAAGAGATCTTTGTGGCCTGAAGAAGGAAGTAGCAATTTTGTCATAAAAAAGGAAGTAACAACTTTGTCATCAAGGCCTATAGACGAAGTATTCCAGAAGGACTGAATGTCATCCTCGGTGTCACATAAACGAAGGGAGATTGAGGAGACTTGCACTGCATGTTTTGTTGAGGAAAATACAACACTGTCCCATTAGATTATGTAAATAATGTGTATGGAGCTTCAGGATACAAATATAATTTCATAAGAAGTTGCACACTGCCTTGTCCCAATAAATAAAGGTACAATGCTCATGCAGAGCTACTTGTCATTTTTGAATTGTCTACATGTTCACGCGGACCCAGAACACTCAACATTCAAAGCTACAAAGTTACACTCACCTTCGGATATCATTTACATATACCGAAGTTACCGTTGTAATCATTTGCATGTAAAAGAGAAATAAACAGGATGACGAATATGCTTCATAACTTCTTTCTCTTTATGCTTTGCTTCTTGTATTATTCATGTTTTGTTTAACCTTCTCCACTTTAACTCTTTTCTCTTCATGGGAGAACAAAGGGGAGAAGGTTGCATCAATTTAATTACGTTGCTCTATTTTGCTTTGTTTCAGGAATCTTAACAGAGCCTAGGGGTGGGTGTTCAGGTTACCCAAAAAACTTCGGGTCGGGTAATTCAAATAAGGAAAATTTTAAATTTCAGATTTTGAGAATCGTTACCCAAAATTATAACATGTATTATATTACCTAGAAATTTGGGTACCTGGAAATTTCGATTAAAGTATTCTCGAACTACGTACCTGAATTGTTGTGTTAATTTTATAAAAACATATACACTGTACCAAATCGGTATAAAACATAATATGGATAATTATATAAATGCACATAAAAACACATGCACTCTACAATCAAATGATCATACACACATACATACAATTATAGATACATAAATTAATAATGAACAATGGCATGGGTATGACACATGAAAGTTCAGGTATTTCAAATATTTCGGACCGGGGGTGGTACCTGAATTACCCAAAATAAGTTCGGTTTTTGCAAGTGGCCACTCAAAATTTTCGAACAAAATTTAGATTTCTGGTACGATATTCTAGATTTGGGTATTCCGTGTCCGCGTATTGGATTATGGCTGGTTGCACTACGATCATCACCGGACTATGTTTGTATCATGCTCTTTAGAGTTGGGCCTAGGATCATCGATGGGCTCTGATACATTTGACCGTCTATGGTTAGAGGATATTCGTACAATTGGTAGAATATGTGTGCCAATAAGAGGGCGTAATTATGGTTTACCCTTGCTAGCTTAACTAGGCGGCAGGTGCGCATCAAAGAACCACTAGCAAATAGCTTGTGCTAACGCTATGATCGTGTGGAGGGGGTGATGATTGACGGTTGCGGTGGCGGCGTGAGGGGGGAGGTTGACAACTATGGCAATGGTGGAGCGAGTGAGGGGAGGGGCGACGGGGACGCGGGAGAGAAGGGAGGGGGAGGTTGGGGGCCACAGGGTCACTGTGGAGGAGGAAGGGAAGGGATAAGAGATGAGTGATGATCTAAAAAATATTGTCCATTAGATTTGAGTGAGTAAGGGAGAATGGGTTATCTAGCGATCTGAACCATTGATTTTGATAGTGTGTAAAGTCTTGGTGTAATTTATTTGGTGGATTTAGTACAGGTTATAGATGTGGGGGTGATTTGATTGGTGTGTTTTGCAAAATTTAAACTGGCGGATTATATAGTGGTATAGAACTATAGATACACTTGTTGCTACGTTTTCTAAGTACAAGAGACAACAGAGAAATTATATGGTATAACTATGAACCCCTGAATCATAAATGCAGTTAAAAGACAATGTGTATAGAGCATCGTGTAGAGACAAAGAGACAACACATATAGATAATCGTGTAGAGACAAAGAGACAATGCATATAGAAAATTGTGAAGAGCCTACCTCTTGTATTTTTTCAGTTAAGCTCCTAGAGACTCCTCAAGAGACCTCCTATTAAATGTAGTTGTACACAACCTTAGGCCTCTTCACGACTTTCTATACATATTGTCTCTTATATATAACTGCACTAGACAGTTGCCCGTGCTTTAATTTGCTACAGTTGTTATATCATATAAATATGTATTGAAATATTTATTCAAATATAATTATTGTTTATTTCTAAAAACTAAGGTACGTGTGGTCTGGTAGTTAGCCCTAAATTTCTGGAGTAAGGGGGGCATAGGTTTGAGTGCTCACTCTATACTATTTTTGCGGGTGGGAGAACCAATCATGGCGTGTGGAGCAGACCTAGTGTGTCAGTGTGGAGAATGTAGCCATAGTAGCACCATGAGCCAACATTAAGTTTATAATAGAGTAGTATATATATTAATATTCTAATGGTTAAGGATTATATAATCCAGTTTCTTAGCCATCTCTTCTACTTAAGAAACCGAGTAATGGACTCTAGGTTGTACATGCCTAGGGCAACGGAACCAGCTATGCCAACATTGTCTTTTTTATGTGTGCGGCTGATGTCCCAAAGCAAAACTCCCCACCCCCGTCCCTGTTCGTCAACAAGGCACATTCTGACGCTCTGCTCTGCTATGCACCGTCGCGTTGGACAGACAACAATAATATAGACGCGGACAGTACGAGATGCCGGCGTCCGGCAGCACGGAGCCGCGCGGCTTCGTAGCAGCATGCATCCTCTCTTTATAAATCCGTATGGCTTCCACACTGTCTCCCTGTTATTATTTACCAGCAACAGAGAAGCCCAGCACGATCGCGATTCGCGACCAACACTGTCAATGGCTTCCAGCAGCAGCAGGCTAGCTCTGGTCTTGTCCGCGGCGATGGCGATGGCCGTGGCCTTGCACCTGGGGCCGGCGTCTGCGGAGTACTACCTGGTCGGGGACTCGGCTGGCTGGACCCTCAACTACACCATCGGCTGGCCGGAAAACAAGACCTTCAAAGTTGACGACTTTCTAGGTACGGACTACGGAGGAACAGAACAAAAGCCGGCGCATTTAGCTTCGTCGTCGTCATATCAGGATGAAAATGATGGCCGGCCTTCGATTTTGTTTCCGCAGTGTTCAGGTACCCGAGAGGCGAGTACACGGTGACGGAGGTGGACAGCCAGACGTTCCGGGAGTGCTACCGGCAGGGCAACGCGGTCCACGAGTGGACCTCCGGCAACGACACCGTCCGGCTGGACTCGCCCGGCAGGCGCTGGTTCTTCTCCAGCCTCGACGACCACTGTGACATGGGGCTCAAGCTGTTCGTCGACGTCGTCGGAAGCGCGCCCCCCGCACAGCATCCCTTGCCTCCAGCTCAGGCCCCGGCCCCGGTAACGACGACACCGCCACCGAACACCACCGGCCGTCCGGTGCCCCAGACCCAGTCGCCGGCCGCTGCGTCACCTCTGCCGTCGGACAAGTCGTCTGCCGCCGCTTTGGACCACTACTACAAGGTCGACGGGGCGGTTGCCCGGGCGGCTGCCCTAGCAGGCGCAGTGGTCGTGGCCTTGCTCATATAGCAACAATATAAATTTCATTGCAATAGCTAGTGTTATTGCCACAACTTTAAAAATGGTTGAGAAATGTAGACTTTATTGCCACAATTTTTTGTGTTGCAATAATCATTAGTTTTGTTGTAAACGGTAGGTGTTATGACCAAAATCTGCAAAACCATTGCAATATATTAACCAATATTACCACGAGTTTCATGTGGTTGCGATACCATTAAATTCCTTTGCAAAACGGTGGTGCTCTTCTTGCCACAAAATAAAAAATGGTTACAATATAGTTACCTATATTGTCACAAATATCTTTTGTTGCTATGGTCATATTGTTCTTTGCAAAAATCATGGTGTGTATTACAACGAACATCCAAATGGAGGCAATATATACTGATTTTGTTGCAAAAGGTGTAATATCATTGTCACAAATAAGATAATAATATGTTTAGTTATTTTTATAAAAAAAGACTAGGTCGTTATAAACAATGAGACATGGGTTTGATTCCCAAATTTGTCATTTTTTGTGTTATTTGATCAATGCAACTAATATGTAATGCAATATTTTGTTTTGTTGTGAGAACCGGAGCTATTGCAAGGGAACTAAAAATTGTTGCCATAAGCTTTTGCCACTCTGTTTTCTGCAATGACTGGCAATGAAAGTAACATTATGACAAATGGTAGAACTTGCCACGATTTCTTGCCAACCTGATGCTTTAAATGCATTTGTCTTCCATGTACTTATTTCTATCATCGTGGCTTCAAGGTACGTGGTCGTTGCTGCTCCTGGGTATTGCCAGACCGTCCGCTAGATCTGTCTGAACATGCCAGCGGTGTCCCAGACCATCTATAGTGCACAAAATAGGGTGCTGCTCTTGGCCACCCACCTGCATGCGACATCCCCCAGCGTTGGAGGTCGTGATGGTGATCTTCAATGTCTCCCCTATATCCGAGGTATTCTCTGCAACCACTTTCTTGCAAGAAACTTTGGTGATTTCATCGACCTCTCGTGGGTCGCCGATGATGATCTATTTGCCTTTGCCCTTATCGGCGGCATAGATCAAACTAGATTTTTTGTCATCAAAATTGATCATGTTCATCGGAAAGGGTTATGTGTCCACCTGCATTTCTTAAAACTTAAATCGGCTCTCGTTAATGGCCGATTAGACCATCGTTGAAATATAGTGGCATGAAAGAATGAATTATGCCACTTGCAATAAACATGACGTTTAAGCTCGTCAGCAGATGGAATAGTATGATTTATTTTAATGTTGTTGCTTTTAAGTAACTCGTCAAATATTTTGTCACATTTGCTGACATTAAATGTAAATTTATCTTCTTCTTGCTATTTCTTTTGAACCGAATGTAGAGAGGAATAAACTGAAGATTTGGCCTGCTTTGGCCAAACCATCTCAGCGGCGTACACTTCTTGTGGTTTATCGTCCAGGCTACTCTGGTCACAATCTATCATATGGACGTTGTGACAAACCGTTTTAACAGTGTCCTTGCTTTGGCTTTCGCAAGCCAAAGCCCTCTGGTGTAATTGGGCTAGCGTAAAAAATGAATGTCTTACAATCTTTCTTTTTAAATAGTATCACATTCCATTAAAAGCTAATCATGCTAGTTGTTTTTCTGTAAGGTGAATTTGGAAGCATCGATTTCTTGTGTCCTGGAACCTCCAGATGTAGTCATTAATCAATTCGTCCTTCCCCTATCGTAGAGGTACTAACTCTACCAAGTCTAACTCATAATCATCGGAGAAAAATGATCCTGAAATTTTTGCTCTAGATCCCCCACAAATAGAGTTACGAGGCAGCGTGGCGTACCAAGAGAATATAGTTCCAGTTAGGTATAATGAGAATAATCGAACTCGGAATGCCTCGGTATCACAATTCTCCTAATTATGCTAGGAATTGGCCTATGTGCTCGTGCATGCTCTTACCCTGGTCACCCAAAAATTTTGTAGATTTGGGTATTCTCGTTCCCTGGGGATATGGGTTGTAGTCAAATCAATTGTCATAAGGTTTCCAATATGATTGTCCCCCAAGGATCATGCTAACTTCGAGCTTGTCTTGAAACGCCTTAGTTATCTCCTCACTTACTATGTCAATGGTAGTCGATGGTAGTTAACGGGCCTTCTGGTCCATCTGAGAGCACCTAGAGGGGGGTGAATAGGTGATCCTGTAAAACTTGAAACTTAAGCCACAAAAACTTGGTTAAGTGTTAGCACAATAATCGCCAAGTGGATAGAGAGGAATCTCAACAAAAACACAATAACCACAAAGATATCAATCACAGAGATGGCACGGTGGTTATCCCGTGGTTCGGCCAAGACCAACGCTTGGCTACTCCACGTTGTGGCATCCCAATGGACGAGGGTTGCAATCAACCCCTCTCAAGCGGTCCAAAGACCCACTTGAATACCACGGTGTTTTGCTTTGCTTTTCTTAATCCCGTTCGCGAGGAATCTCCACAACTTGGAGCCTCTCGCCCTTACACTTGAAGTTCACAAAGAAGCACGGAGTAAGGGAGGGATGAGCAACGCACACAAGACACGAAATCAGAATGTCAACACGCACACAAGTCACAACAAGAGCTCGCAACACAACCCGACGAGTTCACAACTCAACAAGAGCTCTAGATGCTATCACGAAGAAACAAATGCGTGGAATCGAAGTCTTGGTGCTAGGAATGCTTTGAGTATGCTTGATATCCTCCTCCATGCGCCTAGGGGTCCCTTTTATAGCCCCAAGGCAGCTAGGAGCCGTTGAGAGCATTCCAGGAAGGCTGATCTTGCCTTCTGTCGCCTGGCGCACCGGACAGTCCGGTGCACCACCGGACACTGTCCGGTGCGAATATCCTTCCTTATTTGGCGAAGCCGACCATTGGGGTTAGAGAGCCGTTGGCGCATCGGACACTGTCCGGTGCACACCGGACAGTCCGGTGCCTCCTTCTAGCCGTTGGCTCGGCCACGTGTCCCGCGCAGATCACGCGGCCGACCGTTGGCCCGGTCGACCGTTGGCTCACCGGACAGTCCGGTGCACACTGGACAGTTCGGTGAATTATAGCTGTGCGCCGTTAATTTATTCCCGAGAACGGCAAGTTCGCCTGAGCCAGCCTGGCACACCGGACACTGTCCGATGCACCACCGGACAGTCCGGTGCACCCAGACCGAGCTGACTTTGGCTGAACAGAGCCATCTCATTTCCAATTCAATCTTTCCTGTTTCCAACACTTAGACACAATACATTAGTCCATAAAACAATGTACTAAGTCTAGAAACATACCTTTTGACATGATTTGCACTTTGTCCACACATTGCATAGATCAACACAAAAGTACTTGCGTTGGCACTCAATCACCAAAATACTTAGAAATGGCCCAAGGGCACATTTCCCTTTCAATCTCCCCCTTTTTGGTTATTTATGCCAACACAACATAAAGCAACTAGAACAGGTGCAATATCAATGCAAATGAAAACTTAGTATAGTTTTGATTCATATTTGGCATATATGGATCACTCTTTGCCACCACTTGGTTTGTTTTTGCAAATCAACCTCAAATTCCTATCTCTAAGTCAAAAACACTTGTTGAGACATAACAAGAGTTGTTCCAAGAGGAATTGATCAAGGATTTCAAAAAAACTCCCCCTTTTTCCCATAATTAAGCCTTCTGCCCACAAGAGACCAACTTTTGACAAAAGAGACAACAAGAGAGTTTTGACAAATCAAAAAGCTCTATTCTACTATTTTCAAAATTTCTCAAGTGGTAGCTGATCCATTTATTGCTTTAGCCTTATTTTCTCCCCCTTTGGCATCAAGCACCAAAACGGGATCAATCTTGGCCCTTTAACCCCATTGCCTCACCAAAAACTTCAACTAGGAGTAAAAAGGCAATAAGAGTACTAAGATGAACTTGGAAGAAGTTACTCTTTCATCGGAGTGCAGTGGAAGTCTTGCATGGTCCAAGTCCACCTTTTCCCTTTCAAACCACCTTTGAGACTAAGATAAGCAGACTCAAGCACACGGTTAGTCTCAGAGGGTCAAGATGTAGCACGTCTCCCCCTAAATTTGTGCATCACTTGCAAAGGACTTGTGAGGTCCGGGGAGTGCTTGTACAACTTGAGCACCATAAGTAAACAACAAAATGCATAAGGAACATGATCAAGGGCATAAACACATGTATGCTATAAATCAATCCAAGTTCCGCGAATCTAAGACATTTAGCTCACTACGCAACCTGCAAAAGGTCTTCTCATCTAAAGGCTTGGTAAAGATATCGGCTAGCTGGTTCTCGGTGCTAACATGAAACACTTCGATATCTCCCTTTTGCTGGTGGTCTCTCAAAAAGTGATGCCGGATGTCTATGTGCTTTGTGCGGTTGTGCTCAACAGGATTTTCCGCTATTCGGATAGCACTCTCATTATCACATAGGAGTGGGACTTTGCTCAGATTGTAGCCAAAGTCCCGGAGGGTTTGCCTCATCCAAAGTAGTTGCGCGCAACATTGTCCTGCGGCAACGTACTCGGCCTCAGCGGTGGATAGGGCAACGGAAGTTTGTTTCTTAGAATTCCATGACACCAGGGACCTTCCTAAGAATTGGCACGTCCCCGATGTACTCTTCCTATCGACCTTACATCCAGCATAGTCGGAATCTGAATATCCAATCAAGTCAAAGTTAGACCCCTTTGGATACCAGATTCCGAAGCAAGGCGTAGCGACTAAATATCTAAGAATTCGCTTTACGGCCACCAAGTGACATTCCCTTGAATCGGATTGAAATCTAGCACACATGCATACGCTAAGCATAATATCCGGTCGACTAGCACATAAATAAAGTAAAGACCCTATCATTGACCGGTATGCTTTTTGATCAACAGACTTACCTCCTTTGTTGAGGTCAGTGTGTCCATCGGTTCCCATCGGCGTCTTTGCGGGCTTGGCGTCCTTCATCCCAAACCGCTTTAGCAAGTCTTGCGTGTACTTTGTTTGAGAGATGAAGGTGCCATCCTTGAGTTGCTTCACTTGGAACCCAAGGAAGTAGTTCAACTCGCCCATCATCGACATCTCGAATTTCTGCGTCATCACCCTGCTAAACTCTTCACAAGACTTTTGATTAGTAGAACCAAAGATTATGTCATCGACATAAATTTGGCACACAAAAAGATCACCATCGCAAGTCTTAGTGAAAAGAGTTGGATCGGCTTTCCCAACCTTGAAAGCATTAGCAATTAAAAAGTCTCTAAGGCATTCATACCATGCTCTTGGGGCTTGCTTAAGTCCATAGAGCGCCTTAGAGAGCTTACACACGTGGTCGGGGTACCGTTCATCCTCGAAGCCAGGAGGTTGCTCCACGTACACCTCCTCCTTGATCGGCCCGTTGAGGAAAGCGCTCTTCACATCCATTTGGTACAACCTGAAAGAATGGTGAGCGGCATATGCTAGCAAAATACGAATTGATTCTAGCCTAGCCACAGGAGCAAAGGTCTCCTCAAAGTCCAAACCTGCGACTTGGGCATAACCTTTTGCCACAAGTCGAGCCTTGTTCCTCGTCACCACCCCGTGCTCGTCCTGTTTGTTGCGGAACACCCACTTGGTTCCTACAACGTTTTGCTTGGGACGAGGCACCAGTGTCCAAACTTCATTGTGCTTGAAGTTGTTGAGCTCTTCCAGCATGGCCAACACCCAGTCCGGATCTAGCAAGGCCTCTTCTACCCTGAAAGGCTCAATAGAAGAGACAAAGGAGTAATGCTCACAAAAATTCACCAATCTAGAGCGAGTAGTTACTCCCTTGCTAATATCACCCAAAATTTGGTCGACGGGATGATTCCTTTGAATCGTCGCTCGAACTTGGGTTGGAGGTGCCTGAGGTGCTTCTTCCTCTTCAACTTGAACATCCTGTGCTCCCCCTTGATCATGCGCCTCCACTTGAGGTACCTGTTTGTCATCTTGGGTTGGGGGATGCACCATTGTTGAGGAAGAAGGTTGATCTTGCTCCAAATGTTCCTGTGGTCGCACATCGCCAATCGCCATGGTGCGCATAGCAGCCGTTGGAACGTCTTCTTCATCTACATCATCAAGATCAACAACTTGCTCTCTTGGAGAGCCATTAGTCTCATCAAATACAACGTCGCTAGAGACTTCAACCAAACCCGATGATTTGTTGAAGACCCTATACGCCTTTGTATTTGAGTCATAACCTAATAAAAACCCTTCTACAGCCTTGGGAGCAAATTTAGAAGTTCTAACTTTCTTCACAAGAATATAACACTTGCTCCCAAATACACGAAAATAAGACACATTGGGTTTGTTACCAGTTAGCAGCTCATACGAAGTCTTCTTGAGGAGGCGGTGAAGGTAGACCCGGTTGATGGCGTGGCAAGCCGTGTTCACGGCTTCCGACCAAAAGCGCTCGGGGGTCTTGAACTCTCCAAGCATAGTCCTCGCCATATTGATGAGCGTCCTGTTCTTCCTCTCTACCACACCATTTTGTTGTGGTGTGTAGCGAGCGGAGAACTCGTGCTTGATCCCTTCCTCCTCAAGGAACTCCTCCACTTGAAGGTTCTTGAACTCGGACCCGTTGTCGCTCCTTATCTTCTTCACCTTGAGCTCAAACTCATTTTGAGCTCTCCTGAGGAAGCGCTTGAGGGTCCCCTGGGTTTCAGATTTATCCTGCACAAAGAATACCCAAGTGAAGCGAGAAAAATCATCAACTATAACAAGACCATACTTACTTCCTCCTATACTTAGATAGGCGACGGGTCCGAAGAGGTCCATATGAAGCATCTCCAAGGGTCTTGATGTGGTCATCACATTTTTGGTGTGATGAGAGCCTCCCACCTGTTTCCCTGCTTGACAAGCTGCACAAGGTCTATCTTTTTCGAAATGTACGTTAGTTAGACCTATCACGTGTTCTCCCTTTAGAAGTTTGTGAAGGTTCTTCATCCCCACATGTGCTAAGCGGCGATGCCACAGCCAGCCCATGCAAGTCTTAGCAATTAAGCATGTATCTAGACCGGCCTCTTCTTTTGCAAAATCAACCAAATAAAGTTTGCCGTCTAGTACACCCTTAAAAGCTAGTGAACCATCACACCTTCTAAAGACAAACACATCTACATTTGTGAATAGACAATTATATCCCATATTGCATAATTGACTAACAGATAACAAATTATATCCAAGCGACTCAACTAAAAACACATTAGAAATAGAGTGCTCGGATGAAATAGCAATTTTACCTAACCCTTTTACCTTGCCTTGGTTCCCATCACCGAATATTATTGAATCTTGGGGATCCTTGTTCTTGACGTAGGAAGAGAACATCCTCTTTTCCCCCGACATGTGGTTTGTGCATCCGCTGTCGATAATCCAGCATGTACCCCCGGATGCATAAACCTGCAAGGCAAATTTAGGCTTGGGTCTTAGGTACCCAACTCTTGTTGGGTCCTACAAGGTTAGTCACAATTGTCTTAGGGACCCAAATGCAAGTCTTGTCTCCCTTACATTTGGCCCCTAACTTCCTTACCCTCTTATCCTTTCTACAAATAGCAAAGGAAGCATTGCAAGTATAATAAATTGTAGAAGGTTCATTCATTACTTTCCTAGGAGTATGAACAATATTCTTTCTAGGCACATGATGAATAACATTTCTCCTAGACATATTTCTACCATGTATATAGGAAGAACTAGAAGCAACCATGACATGAGAATCAAAAGCATCATAAGCATTACAACTCCTATAAGTATTTCTAGATTGTCTCCTATCATGGTATATAAAAGCATGGTTCTTTTTAGCACAACTAGCCATAGGGGCCTTCCCTTTCTCCTTGGCGGAGATGGGAGCCTTATGGCTTATCAAGTTCTTGGCTTCCCTCTTGAAGCCAAGTCCATCCTTAATTGAGGGGTGTCTACCAATCGTGTAGGCATCCCTTGCAAATTTTAGCTTGTCAAATTCACTCTTGCTAGTCTTAAGTTGGGCATTAAGACTAGCCACTTCATCATTTAATTTAGAAATGCAAACTAGGTGTTCACTACAAGCATCAATGTCAAAATCTTTACACCTAGTGCAAATCATAACATGTTCTACACAAGAGTTAGATTTATTTGCTACTTCTAGTTTAGCATTTAAATCATTGTTAAATCTCTTTAAACTAGAGATAGAGTCATGACATGTAGACACTTCACTAGAAAGCATTTCATTCCTTTTAACTTCTAGAGCAAGTGAATTTTGTGCACTAACAAATTTATCATGCTCTTCATATAAAAGATCCTCTTGTTTTTCAAAAAGTCTATCCTTTTCATTCAAGGCATCAATCAATTCATTAATCTTATATATTTTAGTTCTATCCAATCCCTTGAATAAACTAGAGTAATCTATTTCTTCATCACTAGACTCATCATCACTAGAAGAATCATAAGTAGTACTGTCTCGAGTACATACCTTCTCCTTTGCTATGAGGCATGTGTGACGCTCGTTGGGGAAGAGGGATGACTTGTTGAAGGCAGTGGCGGCGAGTCCTTCATTTTCGGAGTCGGATGACAAACAATCCGAGTCCCACTCCTTGCCAAGGTGTGCCTCGCCCTTAGCCTTCTTGTATGCCTTCTTCTTCTCCATCTTTCCCCCTTGTTCCTGGTCACTATCATTATCGGGACAGTTAGCAATAAAATGACCAATCTTACCACATTTGAAGCATGAGCGCTTCCCCTTTGTCTTGGTCTTTCTTGGCTGTCCCTTGCGACCCTTTAGCGCCGTCTTGAAGCGCTTGATGATGAGGGCCATCTCTTCATCATTGAGCCCGGCCGCCTCAACTTGCGCCACCTTGCTAGGTAGCGCCTCCTTGCTCCTCGTTGCCTTGAGAGCAATGGGTTGAGGCTCATGGATTGGACCGTTCAACGCGTCGTCCACGTACCTCGCGTCCTTGATCATCATTCGCCCGCTTATGAATTTTCCAAGGACTTCTTCGGGCGACATCTTGGTGTACCTAGGATTTTCACGAATATTGTTCACCAAATGTGGATCAAGTATAGTAAAGGACCTTAGCATTAGGCGGACGACGTCGTGGTCCGTCCATCGCGTGCTTCCGTAGCTCCTTATTTTGTTGATAAGGGTCTTGAGCCGGTTGTATGTTTGGGTTGGCTCCTCGCCCCTTATCATCGCGAATCTTCCAAGCTCGCTCTCCACCAACTCCATTTTGGTAAGTAAGGTGACGTCGTTCCCCTCATGTGAGATCCTGAGGGTGTCCCAGATCTGCTTGGCATTGTCCAAGCCGCTCACCTTATGATACTCGTCCCTGCACAAAGAGGCTAACAACACAGTAGTGGCTTGTGCGTTTCTATGAATCTGCTCATTGATAAACATAGGACTATCCGAGCTATCAAATTTCATTCCACTTTCCACAATCTCCCATATGCTCGGATGGAGAGAGAACAGGTGACTACGCATTTTGTGGCTCCAAAATCCGTAGTCCTCTCCATCAAAGTGAGGAGGTTTGCCAAGTGGAATGGAGAGCAAATGAGCATTTGTACTTTGCGGAATACGAGAGTAGTCAAAAGAAAAGTTCGAATTAACCGGTTTCCTTCTCTCGTAGTCGTTGTCATCGTTGTCCTTTTGGGAAGAAGTGGACTCGTCGCTGTCGTCGTAGTAGACGATCTCCTTGATGCGCCTTGTCTTCTTCTTCTTCCCATATTTGCGTTTGTGGCCCGAGCCTGAGTCGGTAGGCTTGTCATCCTTGGGCTCGTTGACGAATGACTCCTTCTCCTTGTCATTGATCACAATCCCCTTGCCCTTAGGATCCATCTCTTCGGGCGGTTAGTCCCTTTCTTGAAGAGAACGGCTCCGATACCAATTGAGAGCACCTAGAGGGGGGGGGGGTGAATAGGTGATCCTGTAAAACTTGAAACTTAAGCCACAAAAACTTGGTTAAGTGTTAGCACAATAATCGCCAAGTGGATAGAGAGGAGTCTCAACAAAAACACAATAACCACAAAGATATCAATCACAGAGATGGCACGGTGGTTATCTTGTGGTTCGGCCAAGACCAACGCTTGCCTACTCCACGTTGTGGCATCCCAATGGACGAGGGTTGCAATCAACCCCTCTCAAGCGGTCCAAAGACCCACTTGAATACCACGGTGTTTTGCTTTGCTTTTCTTAATCCCGTTCGCGAGGAATCTCCACAACTTGGAGCCTCTCGCCCTTACACTTGAAGTTCACAAAGAAGCACGGAGTAAGGGAGGGATGAGCAATGCACACAAGACACGAAATCAGAATGTCAACACGCACACAAGCCACAACAAGAGCTCGCAACACAACCCGACGAGTTCACAACTCAACAAGAGCTCTAGATGCTATCACGAAGAAACAAATGCGTGGAATCAAAGTCTTGGTGCTTAGGAATGCTTTGAGTATGCTTGATATCCTCCTCCATGCGCCTAGGGGTCCCTTTTATATCCCCAAGGCAGCTAGGAGCTGTTGAGAGCATTCCAGGAAGACTGATCTTGCCTTCTGTCGCCTGGCGCACCGGACAGTCCGGTGCACCACCGGACACTGTCCGGTGCGGATATCCTTCCTTATTTGGCGAAGCCTACCGTTGGGGTTAGAGAGCCGTTGGCGCACCGGACAGTCCGGTGCCTCCTCCTAGCCGTTGGCTCGGCCACGTGTCCCGCGCAGATCACGCGGCCGACCGTTGGCTCGGTCGACCGTTGGCTCACCGGACAGTCCGGTGCACACCGGACAGTCCGTTGATTTATAGCCGTGCGCCGTTAATTTATTCCCGAGAAAGGCAAGTTCACCTGAGCCAGCCTGGCACACCGGACACTGTCCGGTGCACCCAGACCGAGCTGACTTTGGCTGAACAGAGCCATCTCATTTCCAATTCAATCTTTCCTGTTTCCAACACTTAGACACAATACATTAGTCCATAAAACAATGTACTAAGTCTAGAAACATACCTTTTGACATGATTTGCACTTTGTCCACCACATTGCATAGATCAACACAAAAGTACTTGTGTTGGCACTCAATCACCAAAATACTTAGAAATGGCCCAAGGGCACATTTCCCTTTCACCATCAATGGTGTGGGTGTTTGTGTATTATGTTGCCTTCTTGCCCATGGGTTTGGGTTCTGTGGGGCATTAATGCTTGCCCTAAGCGGGTCATATGGTTGGTCATCCTTTTCCGACCTCCTAGGTGGTCGAAAAGTTCTCGCCCCATGCATATGTGGGGTGATGTTATGATATTGAGGAGCCATAGGGAGTAAGGGGAAGCTTGGCTGGATGGATGTAGGGATGGGTGATGAAAATTAACATCACATTCTACATATTCTGCGTCGGACTGTCCGGCATAACGAGCGGACTGTCCGGCCGTGTACTCAAACTGTTCGATCATGTAGGTGGATGGTTTGTATGCGTCTGTTAGGGTTTGCATGGAATATGACGACCCTGGTGCGGATTTCAGTGGTTCGGTTTGGAAAATGGGTCGACCACCGCTAGTTCGGACAGTCCGTGCTCATGTGTAGATTGGTGGATTTACCCCCAATCTGTGTAGGGTGTGGTTGTTCGGGAGATGTGTTCATCGACATCACGTAAAGTGGTTGAGATTGGTTGTGCCAATTTGTCGCTGATGAATCATGTGTATTCTCCTTAGTTTCAATCTCTAGCGATGGAAAATTAGCAACAACTGATTTATCGAATGCACATGCTAGCCTCTTGCAATCATCTTGCATACCCCCTATTATTTGTTGCAAATGTTCTCGTTGATCATTTATGTAAGATCTAAGAGCTTAAATATTGTTTGTTTCACTTACCTTGAAGGTAGCTATAGTAGGTCAGAGTGAAGCCAGATCAGTCGTCCGTTGTCAGACGACCTTGTGATTCCTGTCCACCTTGAAGTTAGCAAAAAATTTGGCCTGGGCCTCATTGATAAGTTGTCCTTTTTGTTCCTCGAATTCCTGCTGGTCTTCAGTCGATAGAGTCTCCATAGTCGGCTCTGAAAGTCGCCTAGAGGGGGGGGTGAATAGGCGTAATCTGAAATTTACAACTTTAAACACACACTACAAGTCGGGGTTAGCGTTAGATCTAAAATTGAGTCCGAGAGAGAGGGGGAAAACAAATCAAATGAGAGTCAAGCGAATGAACACGGTGATTTGTTTTACCGAGGTTCGGTTCCAAAGAACCTAGTCCCCGTTGAGAAGGTCACAAAGACCGGGTCTATTTTAACCCTTTCCCTCTCTCAAACGGTCAGTTAGACCGAGTGAGCATTCTTCCTTAATCTCACGGGTCACTAAGACCCCGCAAGGACCACTACACACTTGGTGTCTCTTGCCTTGCTTACAAAGCACTTGAGAATAATAATGGGAAAAGAAGAAAGGCAATCCAAGCGACAAGAGCGCAAATGAACACAAATATCTCTCTCTCACAAGCCACTAAGTGTTTGGAATGAATTTGGGACTCGGAGAGGATTTGATCTTTTGTATTGTGTCTTGGAGTGGATGCTAGAGCTCTTGTATTGAATGTATTCTTCAGAAAACTTGGATGGTTATGAATGAGGTGGTTCGGGGTATTTATAGCCCCCAACCACTTCCATAGCCGTTGGGGAGGCTACTGCCGAAGGACGCACCAGACAGTCTGGTGCGCCACCGAACGACACTGTTCAGTGTCCGGTGCGCCGCCACAGCACCCAACCGTTAGGGTTCGGAGCCGAGTCGACCGTTGAGGCTTCGTCCTCTTGCGGCACCGGACAGTCCGGTGCCCCTCTGACTTCACTGCTCTGACTTCTGCGCGGTACTGTTGCTCACTGTAGCTCCTGTCAGAGTCGACCGTTGGCGCTGGATAGTCGTTGCTCCGCTGGCTCACCGGACAGTCCGGTGGCACACCAGACAGTCCGGTGAATTATAGCGGAGGACGTCGTTGAATTCATGAGAGTGGCTGCTTTGGAGTGTACGACCCTGGTGCATCGGACACTGTCCGGTGGCACACCGGACAGTCTGGTGCACCAATTTTCAGCACACTCAAGTTCTTTGCTCTGTTTCAAATTGAGTCCCTAACTTGAATCTTTTATTGGTTTGTGTTGAACCTTATGCACCTGTAATACATAAATTCTAGACAAACTAGTTAGTCCATGTGTTTGTGTTGACTATCATCCACCAAAATTAATTATAGGAAAAGGTTAACCCTATTTCCCTTTCAATCTCCCCCTTTTTGGTGATTGATGCCAACACAAACCAAAGCAAATACAAAGTGCAGAAATGTAACTAGTTTGCATTTTGGAATGTGAATAGGTTATTTGGAGTTAAACCAATTGAAAATCTCAGTAGATATGAGTGGATTGCCTTTTCTTTTACTAAACATTTTGGACCACATTTGCACCACTTGTTTTGTTTTTGCAAATCCTTTTGGAAAATCTTTTCAAAGTCTTTTTTGCAAATAGTCAAAGGTACATGAATAAGATTGCAAGAAGCATTTTCAAGATTTGAAATTTCTCCCCCTGTTTCAAATGCTTTTCCTTTGACTAAACAAAACTCCCACTGAATGACATTCTCCTCTTAGCTTTCAAGAGGGTTTTGAGATATATATTAATTTTTAAAATTGACTTTTAAAGATACCAATTGAAAATTACCAAATAAAACTTCATTCCAAAATTTTTTGAAGTAGTGGTGGTGCGGTCCTTTTGCTCTGGGCTTGATACCTTCTCCCCTTTGGCAATAATCGCCAAAAACAGAGAACTTGAGAGCCCTTGAATACTTTCTCTCCATTGGTACAAGTAAATAAGAGTGAAAGATTATACCAATTGAGAGTGTGGAGGAACAACGGCAAAGCATGCATGATACCGTCAGAGTTGTGGAGTGGAAGCCTTTGTTTTTGCCGAAGACTCCATTTCCCTTTCAATCTACGACTTAGTATAGAAATACACTTGGAAACACATTAGTCGTAGTCTTAGCACAAGAATAATAAATATGTATGTGTACCAAATAAAAGAGATATGATCAAAGGTATATAAAATAGCTATGTGTGCAATATTTCAATCAAAGTTCCGAGAATCAAGAATATTTAGCTCATTCCTAAGTTTGCTAAAAGTTTTCTCATCTAATGACTTGGTAAAGATATAAGCTAATTGATTCTTGGTGTTAACATAAGCTATTTTGATATCCCCCTTTTGCTGGTGATCTCTCAGAAAGTGATACTGAATGTCTAGGTGCTTAGTGCGACTGTGTTCAACGGGATTATCCGCCATGCGGATTGCACTCTCATTGTCACATAGGAGAGGGACTTTGCTCAATTTGTAGCCATAGCCCCTAAGGGTTTGCCTCATCCAAAGTAATTGCGCGCAACAATGGCCTGTGGCAATGTACTCGGCTTCGGCGGTGGAAAGAGCTACTGAGTTTTGTTTCTTTGAAGCCCATGACACCAGGGATCTCCCCAAAAACTGACAAGTCCCTGATGTGCTCTTCCTATCAATTTTACACCCTGCCCAATCGGCATCGGAATAACCTATTAAATCAAAAGTGGATCCCTTGGGGTACCAAAGCCCAAACTTAGGAGTGTAAACTAAATATCTCATGATTCTTTTCACGGCACTAAGGTGAACTTCCTTAGGATCTGCCTAGAACCTTGCACACATGCATACGGAAAGCATAATATCCGGTCGAGATGCACATAAGTAGAGTAAAGATCCTATCATCGACCGATATACCTTTTGATCTACGGATTTACCTCCCGTGTCGAGGTCGAGATGCCCATTGGTTCCCATGGGTGTCTTGATGGGTTTTCCATCTTTCATTCCAACGTTTTTAAGTATGTCTTGAATGTACTTTGTTTGGTTGACGAAGGTGCCATCTTGGAGTTGCTTGATTTGAAATCCAAGAAAATACTTCAACTCCCCCATCATAGACATCTCGAATTTCTGTATCATGATCCTACTAAACTCTTCACAAGTTGATTTGTTAGTAGACCCAAATATAATATCATCAACATAAATTTGGCATACGAACAAACCTTTTGCAACAATTTTAGTAAAGAGAGCAGGATCGGCTTTTCTGACTTTGAAGCCATTAGTGATAAGAAAATCACTTAGGAGTTCATACCATGCTCTTGGGGCATGTTCCTCATCTAGAGTTGGTGGAGATGCTTGCATGGAAGATGATGGTTGATCTTGTGCTTGTGTGGGCTCTACGAATTCCTTAGGACACACATCTCCAATAGACATGTTCCTTAGCGCGACGCATGGAGCCTCTTCATCATCTAATTCATCAAGATCAACTTGCTCCACTTGGGAGCCATTAGTATCTGAAAGTCGCCTAGAGGGGGGGTGAATAGGCAAATCTGAAATTTATGAACTTTAAGCATAATATACAAGACGGGTTAACGTTAGAAATATAATCGAGTCCGAAAGAGAGGGCGAAAACAAATCACAAGCCAATGAAAGCGGATGACACGGTGATTTGTTTTACTGAGGTTCGGTTCTTGCAAACCTACTCCCCGTTGAGGTGGTCACAAAGACCAGGTCTCTTTCAACCCTTACCCTCTCTCAAACGGACACCTAGACCGAGTGAGCTTTCTCCTTAATCAAATGGGTCACTTAGACCCCACAAGGACCACCACACAATTGGTGTCTCTTGCTTTGATTACAAGTCACTTGAAGAATAAGAATGAGGAAGAAGAAAGCACGATTGCAAACACCAAGCGACAAGAGCGACAAATAACACACAGATCACTCTATCTCTCAAGTCACTAATCACTAATGATCACTTGTCTCAATTGTGGAACTTGGAGAGATTGAAGCTTTGATTGTGTCTTGGAATGGAATTCTAGCTCTTGTATTGAATGTAGAGGATTGGAATGCTCCAATTCTGCCAACCGCGGACGGTCCGCGCCCCTGGTTTGGACGGTCCGCCCCTGCACATCAACGGCTAAAAACGCAACGGTCAGCAGTAACGGCTATATCAACGGCTATTTTGCATTTAATGCGTCGTCAGATGTCAGATAAAGGCAGTCGCGGACGGTCCGGTCGTGCACCCCGGACGGTCCGCGAGGACGCTATAATTCATTTTACCGAACTCGTCACCTTCGGGTTTTTCGGTTCCTCACCTATCGGACGGTCCGCGCGTGGTCTCGGACGGTGCTTGCTTTTCCTCCGGACGGTCCATAGTGTAGACTTGGATTTTTACATTGGTTCTGTCCGAGGGTCATCCTGGTGTCGTGGACGGTCCGCCGCAAAGGCCCGGACGGTCCGCGCTTAGTCTGTTTTTTCTAAAAAGCTTATCCTGTCCGGATTAATCTACGGTATTCCGGACAGTCGACTTAGAAGAGTTATAGATGAACTTATGCATCTGTGAAATGATCAACTAGGCAAACTGGTTAGTCCACAAGGTTTGTGATGGTCGTCAAACACCAAAATCTATTATAGGAAATGTTGAGACTATTTTCCTTTCAATCTCCCCCTTTTTGGTGATTGATGCCAACACAAACCACATCAAATACAAAGTGTAGAAATGTAACTAGTTTGCATTTTGACAGATGTGCATAAGTTATTTTGAAATGAAAGCATCTCTAAGCAGATAAGTTTGATACGATAATTTTAACATTTTGACCATATTTGCACCACTTGTTTTGTTTTTGCAAGTTCTTTTGGAAATTCTTTTCAAAGTCTTTTTGCAAATAGTCAAAGGTATATGAATAAGATTTCAAGAAGCATTTTCAAGATTTGAATTTTTCTCCCCCTGTTTCAAATGCTTTTCCTTTGACTAAACAAAACTCCCCCTGGATGGAATTCTCCTCTTAGTGTTCAAGAGGGTTTTTTCAAATTGAAAGAATGTCAAATATTTTAGATACCAAATTTTGAAAAACCCCTCCTTAAAATATAGATACCAATTGGGATAGAATTTCTTCGAGGAATACTAATTTAAAAGATACCAATTGAAAACATTAAAAACTTTATCTCGAAATTTTTTGAAAATGGCGCGGTGGTGCGGTCCTTTTGCTTTGGGCTAATACTCTCTCCCCCTTTGGCATTAATCGCCAAAAACAGAGTCTTTAGAGCCCTTTTCTTTACTTTCTCCCCAATGGTACAAATGAATATGAGTGAAGATTATACCAAAGTGGAGAGCGGTGCGGAGTGACAGCGAAGGGTAAATAATACCGATAGAGTGGAGTGGAAGCCTTGTCTTCGCCGAAGACTCCATTTCCCTTTCAATCTATGACTTAGCATAAGAAGTGACTTGAAAACACATTAGTCATAGCACATGAAAGAGATATGATCAAAGGTACACAAATGAGCTAAGTGTGCAAAGTGTCAATCAAAATTCCGAGAATCAAGAATGTTTAGCTCATTCCTAAGTTTGGTAAAGGTTTTCTCATCTAATGGTTTGGTAAAGATATCGGCTAGTTGTTCTTTGGTGATAACATAAGCAATCTCGGTATCCCCCCTTTGTTGGTGATCCCTCAAAAAGTGATACCGAATGGCTATGTGCTTAGTGCAGCTGTGCTCAACGGGATTATCCGCCATGCGGATTGCACTCTCATTATCACATAGGAGAGGGACTTTGGTTAATTTGTAGCCATAGTCTCTAAGGGTTTGCCTCATTTAAAGCAATTGCGCGCAACAATGGCCAGCAGCAATGTACTCGGCTTCGGCGGTAGAAAGAGCTACTGAATTTTGTTTCTTTGATGCCCAAGACACCAGGGATCTTCCCAAGAACTGACAAGTCCGTGATGTGCTCTTTCTATCAATTTTACACCATGCCCAATCAGCATCTGAATAACCTATTAAATCAAAAGTGGATCCCTTGGAGTACCAAAGATCAAACTTAGGTGTATGAACTAAATATCTCAAGATTCTTTTCATGGCTCTAAGGTGAACTTCCTTAGGATCGGTTTGGAATCTTGCACACATGCATACGGAAAGCATAATATCCGGTTGAGATGCACATAAATAGAGTAAAGATCCTATCATCAACCGGTATACCTTTGGATCTATGGATTTACCTCCCGTGTCGAGGTCGAGATGCCCATTGGTTCCCATGGGTGTCTTGATGGGCTTGGCATCCTTCATTCCAAACTTGGTAAGTATATCTTGAATGTACTTGGTTTGGCTGATGAAGGTGCCCTCTTGGAGTTGCTTCACTTGAAATCCTAAGAAATACTTCAACTCCCCCATCATAGACATCTCGAATTTTTGAATCATAATCCTACTAAACTCTTCACATGTAGATTTGTTAGTAGACCCAAATATGATATCATCAACATAAATTTGGCATACAAACAAATCATTTGCAATTGTTTTAATAAAGAGAGTAGGATCGGCATTGCCGACTTTGAAGCCATTAGTGATAAGAAAATCTCTTAGGCATTCATACCATGCTCTTGGGGCTTGCTTGAGCCCATAAAGCGCCTTAGAGAGTTTGTAAACATGATTAGGGTACTCACTATCTTCAAAGCCGGGAGGTTGCTCAACATAGACCTCTTCCTTGATTGGTCCGTTGAGGAAGGCACTTTTCACGTCCATTTGATAAAGCTTAAAGCCATGGTAAGTAGCATAGGCAAGTAATATGCGAATTGACTCAAGCCTAGCTACGGGTGTATAGGTTTCACCGAAATCCAAACCTTCGACTTATGAATATCCCTTGGCTACAAGTCAGGCTTTGTTCCTTGTCACCATACCATGCTCATCTTGCTTGTTGCGGAAGACCCACTTGGTTCCTACAACATTTTGATTAGGACGTGGAACAAGATGCCACACCTCATTCCTCGTGAAGTTGTTGAGTTCCTCTTGCATTGCCAACACCCAATCTAAATCCCTTAATGCGTCTTCCGCCCTGTATGGCTCAATAGAAAACACAAAAGAGTAATGTTCACAAAAATGAGCGACACGAGATCGAGTTGTTACCCCCTTATGAATATCGCCGAGGATGGAGTTCACGGGGTGATCTTGTTGTATCGCTTGGTGGACTCTTGGGTGTGGCGGTCTTGGACCCTGATCATCTTCCTTGTCTTGATCATTAGCATCTCCCCCTTGATCATTGTCCTCCTCTTGAGGTGGTTCTTCTTGATCTTCATTTTCATCATCTTGAGCTTGATCCTCATCTTGGGTCGGTGGAGATGCTTGCATGGAAGATGAAGGTTGATCTTGTGCTTGTGGAGGCTCTTCGGATTCCTTAGGACACACGTCCCCAATGGACATGTTCCTTAGCGCGACGCATGGAGCCTCTTCATCATCTAGCTCATCAAGATCAACTTGCTCTACTTGAGAGCCATTAGTCTCATCAAACACAATGTCACAAGAAACCTCAACTAATCCAGTGGATTTGTTGAAGACTCTATATTCCCTTGTGTTTGAGTCATAACCAAGTAAAAAGCCTTCTACAGCCTTAGGAGCAAATTTAGATTTTCTACCTCTTTTAACAAGAATAAAACATTTGCTACCAAAGACTCTAAAATATGAAACATTAGGCTTTTTACCGGTTAGGAGTTCATATGATGTCTTCTTGAGGATTCGGTGAAGGTAGAGACGGTTGATGGCGTAGCAAGCGGTGTTGATTGCTTCCACCCAAAACCGGTCCGATGTCTTGTACTCATCAAGCATGGTTCTCGCCATATCCAATAGAGTTCTATTCTTCCTCTCCACTACACCATTTTGTTGAGGTGTGTAGGGAGAAGAGAACTCATGCTTGAAGCCCTCATTCTCAAGAAAGCCTTCAATTTGAGAGTTCTTGAACTCCGTCCCATTGTCGCTTCTAATTTTTTTGATCCTTAAGCCGAACTCATTTTGAGCCCGTCTCAAGAATCCCTTTAAGGTTTCTTGGGTTTGATATTTATCCTGCAAAAGGAACACCCAAGTGAAGCGAGAATAATCATCCACAATAACTAGACAGTACTTACTCTCGCCGATGCTTATGTAAGCTATCGGGCAGAATAGATCCATGTGGAGTAGCTCTAGAGGCATGTCGGTCGTCATGATGTTCTTGTGTGGATGATGAACACCAACTTGCTTCTGAAAGGGAAATGTGCCCTTGGGCCATTTCTAAGTATTTTGGTGATTGAGTGCCAACTCAAGTGCTTAAAATGTGAATTTATGCAATTGATGAACAAAGTGCAAATCAAGAGCAAAGGTATGTTTCTAAGTCTTAGTACATTGGTTTTGTGTACTAATATACTTGTCTAAGTATTGGAAACAGGAAGAAAAAGAAAAGGAAAAAGGTGGCTGTGTACAGCCAAGGGGCTGTTTCGGTCTGGGGCACCGGACTGTCCGGTGGTGCACCGGACAGTGTCCGGTGCGCCAGGCTGCCTCGGCCGAACAGGCCGCTCTCGGGAATTCGCCGACGGCGTACGGCTAAAATTCACCGGACTGTCCGGTGTGCACCGGACTGTCCGGTGAGCCAACGGTCGGCCGGGCCAACGGTCGGCCGCACGATCTGCGCGGGACACGTGGCCGAGCCAACGGTCGGGAAGGGGCACCGGACTGTCCGGTGTGCACCGAACATGTCCGGTGCGCCAACGGCTCCCGCATCTGCAACGGTCGACTGCGCTGTTTAAGGAAGGAAATCGGGCACCGGACAGTGTCCGGTGTGCACCGGACTGTCCGGTGCACCCGACGACAGAAGGCAAGTTTGGCCTTCTGGAATTGCTCTCAACGGCTCCTAGCTGCCTTGGGGCTATAAAAGGGACCCCTAGGCGCATGGAGGAGTAGACCAAGCAACCTTAGAGCATTCTTGATCATCCACACTCAGTCTTTGCGCATTCGTTTGTCATTCTAAGTGATTCGAGCTCCGTTCTAGTGAGAACTTTGGGATAGTCTTTTGAGCTCGATTCTTGGCCGTGTGTGTGCGCATTTTTCTGTGGATTTGTGTGTGTTGCTTCCCTCTCTTACTCCGTATTTCTTTGTGAATCTCAAGTGTAAGGGCGAGAGACTCCAAGTTGTGGAGATTCCTCGCAAACGGGAAATTGAAAGGAAAAGCATAACACTGTGGTATTCAAGTTGATCATTGGATCACTTGAGAGGAGTTGAGTGCAACTCTCGTCCGTTGGGACGCCACAACGTGGAGTAGGCAAGTTTTGTACTTGGTCGAACCACGGGATAAATCACTGTGTCTTCTCTGTGTTGAACTCCGTGTGATTATCCTATTGTGCAAGATCTTCTCTCTAGCCACTTGGCATTAACTGTGCTAACACTTAATCAAAGTTTTGTGGCTTAAGTTTTGAAGTTTACAGGATCACCTATTCACCCCCCCTCTAGGTGCTCTCAATTGGTATCAGAGCCGTTCTCTTCAAGAAAGGGACTAATCGCCCGAAGAGATGGATCCTAAGGGGAAGGGAATCATGATCAACGACAAGGAAAAGGAGTCCTTCGTCAACGAGCCAAAAGATGACAAATCCAATGACTCTGGCTCGGGCCACAAGCGCAAAGATGGGAAGAAGAAGAAGACAAGGCGCATCAAGGAGATCGTCTACTACGACAGCGACGAATCCTCTTCTTCTCAAAAGGACGACGACAACGACTACAGGAAGACGGTCAATTCGAACTTTTCATTTGACTATTCTCGTATTCCACATAGTTCGAATTCGCATTTGCTTTCCATTCCTCTCGGCAAACCTCCACACTTTGATGGGGAGGACTACGGATTTTGGAGTCACAAAATGCGTAGTCATTTATTCTCTCTCCATCCAAGCATATGGGAGATCGTAGAGAATGGAATGAAATTTGATAGCTCGGATAGCCCTATGTTTATTAATGAACAAATTCATAAAAATGCACAAGCTACTACTGTGTTGCTAGCCTCTTTGTGCAGGGATGAGTACAATAAGGTGAGCGGCTTGGACAATGCCAAGCAGATATGGGACACCCTCAAGATTTCTCACGAGGGGAACGACATCACCATGCTCACCAAAATGGAGTTGGTGGAGGGCGAGCTTGGAAGGTTTGCAATGATAAGGGGCGAGGAGCCAACCCAAACATACAACCGGCTCAAGACCCTTATCAACAAAATAAGGAGCTACGGAAGCACGCGATGGACGGATCACGATGTCGTCCGCCTAATGCTAAGGTCATTCACCGTTCTTGATCCTCATCTCGTGAACAATATTCGTGAGAATCCCAGGTACACGAAGATGACGCCCGAGGAGGTACTCGGAAAATTCGTAAGCGGGCGGATGATGATCAAGGAGGCAAGATACGTGGACGACGCCTTGAATGGACCGATCAACGAGCATCAACCCCTTGCTCTCAAGGCAACAAGAAGCAAGGAGGCGCTACCTAGCAAGGTGGCACAAATTGAGGCGGCCGGACTTAATGATGAAGAGATGGCTCTCATCATCAAACGCTTCAAGACGGTGCTAAAAGGTCACAAGGGGCAGCCAAGCAAGACCAAGACAAAGGGGAAGCGCTCATGCTTCAAGTGCGGTAAGATTGGTCATTTTATCGCTAACTGCCCCGATAACGATAGTGACCAGGAACAGGGGAACAAGAGGGAAAAGAAGAAGAATTACAAGAAGGCCAAGGGCGAGGCACACATCGGAAAGGAGTGGGATTCGGATTGCTCCTCCGACTCCGACAATGAAGGACTCGCCGCCACCGCCTTCAACAAGTCATCCCTCTTCCCCAACGAGCGTCACACATGCCTTATGGCAAGGGAGAAGAAGGTGAGTACTCGAGACTCCACTTATGCTTCTTCTAGTGATAATGAGTCTAGTGATGATGATGACATAGACTATTCATGCTTATTCAAGGGCTTAGATAGATCTAAGATAGACAAAATCAATGAATTGATTGATGCCTTGAATGATAAGAATGTGCTTTTAGAAAGGCAAGAGGATTTGTTGTATGAAGAACATGACAAGTTTGTAGAAGCACAAAAATCACTTGCATTAGAGATTAAGAGAAATGAAATGCTTTCTTGTGAGTTGTCTACATGTCATGATTCAATTGCTAGTTTAAAGAGCATAAATGATGATTTAAATACTAAACTAGAAAAATCTAGTAAATCAACATCTTGTGTAGAACATGTTGAGATTTGCACTAGGTGCAAAGATTTCGATGTTGATGCCTGTAGTGATCATTTAGTTTCAATTTCCAAACTAACTGAGGAATTGGCTAGTCTTAATGCCCAACTTAAGACTAGCAAGAATGAATTTGATAAACTAAAATTTGCAAGGGATGCCTACACGATCGGTAGACACCCCTCAATTAAGGATGGACTTGGCTACAAAAGGGAAGCCAAGAACTTGACAAGCCATAAGGCTCCCATCTCCGCCAAGGAGAAAGGGAAGGCCCCTATGGCTACTAGTGCTAAAAAGAATCATGCCTTTTTGTATCATGATAGGAGACAAACTAGAAATGCTTATAGGAGTTATAATGCTTACGATGATTTTTCTCATGCTATGTTTGATTCTAGTTCTTCATATGTGCATGATAAATTTGTTGGTAGAAGGAATATTGTTCATAATACGCCTAGGAGAAATGTTTTTAATATTCCTAGGAAAGTTAATGAGCCTTCTACAATATATCATGCTTTAAATGCTTCCTTTACAATTTGTAGAAAGGATAGAAAGGTGATTGCTAGGAAGTTAGGGGCAAAATGCAAGGGTGATAAAACTTGCATTTGGGTCCCTAAGACAATTGTGACTAACCTTGTAGGACCCAACAAGAGTTGGGTACCTAAGTCCCAAGCCTAAATTTGTCTTGCAGGTTTATGCATCCGGGGGTTCAAGCTGGATTATCGACAGCGGATGCACAAACCATATGACGGGGGAGAAGAAGATGTTCACCTCCTACGTCAAGAATAAGGATTCCCAAGATTCAATTATATTCGGTGATGGGAATCAAGGCAAGGTAAAAGGGCTAGGTAAAATTGCAATCTCCAATGAGCATTCTATCTCTAATGTGTTCTTAGTGGAGAGTCTTGGATATAATTTGCTATCTGTTAGTCAATTATGTCATATGGGATATAACTGTCTATTTACAAATGTAGATGTGTCTGTCTTTAGAAGAAGTGATGGTTCACTAGCTTTTAAGGGTGTATTAGACGACAAACTTTATTTAGTTGATTTTGCAAAAGAAGAGGCCGGTCTAGATGCATGCTTAATAGCTAAGACTAGCATGGGCTGGCTGTGGCATCGCCGCTTAGCACATGTGGGGATGAAGAACCATCACAAGCTTCTAAAGGGAGAACACGTGATAGGTTTGACTAACGTGCAATTCGAAAAAGATAGACCTTGTGCAGCTTGTCAAGCAGGTAAACAAGTGGGAGGAGCACATCACAGCAAGAATGTGATGACCACTTCAAGACCCCTGGAGCTGCTGCATATGGACCTCTTCGGACCCGTCGCCTATTTGAGTATAGGAGGAAGTAAGTATGGTCTAGTCATTGTTGATGACTTTTCCCGCTTCACTTGGGTATTCTTTTTGCAGGATAAGTCTGAAACCCAAGGGACCCTCAAGCGCTTCCTCAGGAGAGCTCAAAATGAGTTTGAGCTCAAGGTGAAGAAGATAAGAAGCGACAACGGGTCCGAGTTCAAGAACCTTCAAGTGGAGGAGTTCCTTGAGGAGGAAGGGATCAAGCATGAGTTCTCCGCTCCCTACACACCACAGCAAAATGGTGTGGTAGAGAGGAAGAACAGGACGCTAATCGACATGGCGAGGACTATGCTTGGAGAATTCAAGACCCCCGAGCGTTTTTGGTCGGAAGCCGTGAACACGGCTTGCCACGCCATCAACAGGGTCTACCTTCACCACCTCCTCAAGAAGACGTCATATGAGCTTCTAACCGGTAACAAACCCAATGTATCGTACTTTCGTGTATTTGGGAGCAAGTGCTACATTCTAGTGAAGAAGGGTAGAAATTCTAAATTTGCTCCCAAAGTTGTAGAAGGGTTTTTGTTAGGTTATGACTCAAATACAAAGGAGTATAGAGTCTTCAACAAATCATCGGGTTTGGTTGAAGTTTCTAGCGACGTTGTATTTGATGAGACTAATGGCTCTCCAAGAGAGCAAGTTGTTGATTGTGATGATGTAGATGAAGAAGATGTTCCGACGGCCGCTATACGAACCATGGCGATTGGAGAAGTGCGGCCACAGGAACAAGATGAACGAGATCAACCATCTTCCTCAACTATGGTGCTACCCCCAACTCAAGATGATGAACAGGTTCATCAACAGGAGGCGTGTGATCAAGGGGGAGCACAAGATGATCATGTGATGGAGGAAGATGCGCAACCTGCACCTCCAACCCAAGTTCGAGCGATGATTCAAAGGGATCATCCTGTCGACCAAATTCTGGGTGACATTAGCAAGGGAGTAACTACTCGTTCTCGATTAGTTAATTTTTGTGAGCATTACTCCTTTGTCTCTTCTATTGAGCCTTTCAGGGTAGAGGAGGCCTTGCTAGATCCGGACTGGGTGTTGGCCATGCAGGAGGAGCTCAACAACTTCAAGAGAAATGAAGTTTGGACGCTGGTGCCTCGTCCGAAGCAAAATGTTGTGGGAACCAAGTGGGTGTTCCGCAACAAACAGGACGAGCACGGGGTGGTGACGAGAAACAAGGCTCGACTTGTGGCAAAAGGTTATGCCCAAGTCGCAGGTTTGGATTTCGAGGAGACTTTTGCTCCTGTGGCTAGGCTAGAGTCAATTCGAATCTTGCTAGCATATGCCGCTCACCATTCTTTCAGGTTGTACCAAATGGATGTGAAGAGCGCCTTCCTCAACGGGCCAATCAAGGAGGAGGTGTACGTGGAGCAACCCCCTGGCTTCAAGGATGAACGGTATCCCGACCATGTGTGTAAGCTCTCTAAGGCGCTCTATGGACTTAAGCAAGCCCCAAGAGCATGGTATGAATGCCTTAGAGATTTCTTAGTTGCTAATGCTTTCAAGGTTGGGAAAGCCGATCCAACTCTTTTTACTAAGACTTGTAATGGTGATTTGTTTGTGTGCCAAATTTATGTCGATGACATAATATTTGGTTCTACTAACCAAAAGTCTTGTGAAGAGTTTAGCAGGGTGATGACGCAGAAATTCGAGATGTCGATGATGGGCGAGTTGAACTACTTCCTTGGGTTCCAAGTGAAGCAACTCAAGGACGGCACCTTCATCTCCCAAACGAAGTACACGCAAGATCTGCTAAAGCGGTTTGAGATGAAGGACGCCAAGCCCGCAAAGACTCCGATGGGGACCGACGGACACACCGACCTCAACAAAGGAGGTAAGTCCGTTGATCAAAAAGCATACCGGTCAATGATAGGTTCTTTGCTTTACTTATGTGCTAGTAGACCGGATATTATGCTTAGTGTATGCATGTGTGCTAGATTTCAATCCGATCCTAAGGAGTGTCACTTAGTGGCGGTAAAGCGAATTCTTAGATATTTGGTTGCTACGCCTTGCTTCGGGCTCTGGTATCCAAAGGGGTCTACCTTTGACTTAGTTGGATACTCAGACTCCGACTATGCTGGATGTAAGGTCGATAGGAAGAGTACATCGGGGACGTGCCAATTCTTAGGAAGGTCCCTGGTGTCATGGAACTCTAAGAAACAAACCTCCGTTGCCCTATCCACCGCTGAGGCCGAGTACGTTGCCGCAGGTCAGTGTTGCGCTCAACTACTTTGGATGAGGCAAACCCTCCGGGACTTTGGCTACAATCTGAGCAAAGTCCCACTCCTATGTGACAATGAGAGTGCTATCCGCATGGCGGAGAATCCTGTTGAGCACAGCCGCACAAAGCACATAGACATCCGGCATCACTTTTTGAGAGACCACCAGCAAAAGGGAGATATCGAAGTGTTTCATGTTAGCACCGAGAACCAGCTAGCCGATATCTTCACTAAGCCTCTAGATGAGAAGACCTTTTGCAGGTTGCGTAGTGAGCTAAATGTCTTAGATTCGCGGAACCTGGATTGAATTGTAGCATACATGTCTTTATGTTTTTGATCATGTTCCTTTTTGCATTTTGTTGCTAATTATGGTGCTCAAGTTGTACAAACAATCCCTGGACCTCACAAGTCCGTTGCAAAGTGATGCACATGTTTAGGGGGAGATGTGTTACAACTTGACCCTTTGAGACTAACCATGTGCTTGAGTTGATGATTTAGTCTCGGAGGAGGACTGAAAGGGAAAAGGTGGACTTGGACCATGAAAGACTTCCACTGCACTCTGATGAGAGGGTAACTTATTCCAAGTTCATCTCATGAAATCTTATTGCCATTTGCTCTTAATTGAAGACTTTGGTGAGGCAATGGGGTTAAAGGGCCAAGATTGATCCCGTTTTGGTGCTTGATGCCAAAGGGGGAGAAAATAAAGGCCAAAGCGATAAATGGATCAGCTACCACTTGAGAGATTTTGAAAATAGTAGAATAGAGTTTTTGTTTTGTCAAACTCTTTTATTGTCTCTTATTGTCTCTCCTGTCAAAAGTTGGCTTCTTGTGGGGAGAAGTGTTGATTATGGGAAATAGGGGAAGTTTTTTGAAATCTTTGATCAATCTCTTTTGGAATGACTCTCTTTATGCTTCAACATGTGTGTTTGACTTAGAGATAGAGATCTAAGTTTGATTTGCAAAAACAAACCAAGTGGTGGCAAAGGATGATCCATATATGCCAAAATTGAGTCAAAATCAATTTGAGTGTTATTTGAAGTGATTTCGCACTTGTTCTAGTTGCCTTATGTTGTGTTGGCATAAATCACCAAAAAGGGGGAGATTGAAAGGGAAATGTGCCCTTGGGCCATTTCTAAGTATTTTGGTGATTGAGTGCCAACTCAAGTGCTTAAAATGTGAATTTATGCAATGGATGAACAAAGTGCAAATCAAGAGCAAAGGTATGTTTCTAAGTCTTAGTACATTGGTTTTGTGTACTAATATACTTGTCTAAGTATTGGAAACAGGAAGAAAAAGAAAAGGAAAAAGGTGGTTGTGTACAGCCAAGGGGCTGTTTCGGTCTGGGGCACCGGACTGTCCGGTGGTGCACCGGATAGTGTCCGGTGCGCCAGGCTGCCTCGGCCGAACAGGCCGCTCTCGGGAATTCGCCGACGGCGTACGGCTAAAATTCACCGGACTGTCCGGTGTGCACCGGACTGTCCGGTGAGCCAACGGTCGGCCGGGCCAACGGTCGGCCGCGCGATCTGCGCGGGACACATGGCCGAGCCAACGGTCGGGAAGGGGCACCGGACTGTCCGGTGTGCACCGGACATGTCCGGTGCGCCAACGGCTCCCGCATCTGCAACGGTCGACTGCGCTGTTTAAGGAAGGAAATCGGGCACCGGACAGTGTCCGGTGTGCACCGGACTGTCCGGTGCACCCGACGACAGAAGGCAAGTTTGGCCTTCTGGAATTGCTCTCAACGGCTCCTAGCTGCCTTGGGGCTATAAAAGGGACCCCTAGGCGCATGGAGGAGTAGACCAAGCAACCTTAGAGCATTCTTGATCATCCACACTCAGTCTTTGCGCATTCGTTTGTCATTCTAAGTGATTCGAGCTCCGTTCTAGTGAGAACTTTGGGATAGTCTTTTGAGCTCGATTCTTGGCCGTGTGTGTGCGCATTTTTCTGTGGATTTGTGTGTGTTGCTTCCCTCTCTTACTCCGTATTTCTTTGTGAATCTCAAGTGTAAGGGCGAGAGACTCCAAGTTGTGGAGATTCCTCGCAAACGGGAAATTGAAAGGAAAAGCATAACACTGTGGTATTCAAGTTGATCATTGGATCACTTGAGAGGAGTTGAGTGCAACTCTCGTCCGTTGGGACGCCACAACGTGGAGTAGGCAAGTTTTGTACTTGGTCGAACCACGGGATAAATCACTGTGTCTTCTCTGTGTTGAACTCCGTGTGATTATCCTATTGTGCAAGATCTTCTCTCTAGCCACTTGGCATTAACTGTGCTAACACTTAATCAAAGTTTTGTGGCTTAAGTTTTGAAGTTTACAGGATCACCTATTCACCCCCCCCCCTCTAGGTGCTCTCAGCTTCCCTGCTTGAAATGCACTACAAACCCTGTCTTTCTCAAAATGAACATTTGTTAGTCCCGAAATGTGTTCTCCCTTTAGAAGCTTGTGAAGATTCTTCATCCCAACGTGGGCTAGTCGGCGATGCCAGAGCCAACCCATATTAGTCTTAGCAATTAAGCAAGTATCGAGTTCAGCTCTATTGAAATCAACTAAGTATAGCTGACCCTCGAGTACTCCCTTAAATGCTATTGAATCATCACTTCTTCTAAAGACAGTAACACCTATATCCGTAAAAAGACAATTGTAGCCCATTTTGCATAATTGAGAAACTGAAAGCAAGTTGTAATCTAAAGAATCTACAAGAAAAACATTGGAAATAGAATGGTCAGGAGATATAGCAATTTTACCAAGTCCTTTGACCAAACCTTGATTTCCATCCCCGAATGTGATAGCTCTTTGGGGATCTTGGTTTTTCTCAAAGGAGGAGAACATCCTTTTCTCCCCAGTCATGTGGTTTGTGCACCCGCTATCAATGATCCAACTTGAGCCCCGGATGCATAAACCTACAAAACAAGTTTCAGCCTTGTTCTTAGGTACCCAAACGGTCTTGGGTCCTTTCACATTAGAAACAAGCACCTTGGGTACCCAAACATAAGTCTTAGAGCCCTTGTGTTTGCCCCCAACATATTTGGCAACTACTTTGCCTGATTTGTTAGTAAGCACATAAGAAGCACCAAAAGTCTTAAATGAAATATTAGGTTCATTTGATGCAATAGGAGATTTCTTTTTAGGCATTTTAACATAAGTCGAATGCCTAGAGCTAGAAGCCTCACTCTTATACATAAAAGCATGATGGGAAACAAAGTGAGTCTTTTTAGCATGAATTCTCCTAATCTTGTGCTCAGGATAACCAGCAGGATATAAAATGTAACCCTTGTTATCCTGAGCCATGGGAGCCTTGCCCTTTACAAAATTAGACAATCGTTTAGGGGCATTAAGCTTGACATTGTCTCCCTGTTGGAAGCCAGTGCCATCCTTAATGCCAGGGCGTCTCCCATTATAGAGCATACTTCTAGCAAATTTAAAATTTTCATTTTCTATCTCATGCTCATTAATTTTAGCACTAAGTTGAGCTATGTGATCATCTTGTTGTTTAATTAAAGCTAGGTGATCATGGATAGCATCAACATTAATGTCTCTACATCTCATGCAAATAGACACATGCTCAACGGTGGATGTAGAGGGTTTGCAAACATTTAATTCATCAATCTTAGCAGGTAAAATAGCATTCTCATTTCTAAGATTGGAAACAATATCATTGCAAACATTTAAATTCTTAGCCTTAGTAATTAATTTATCATTCTCAATCTTAAGGCTAGAAATTGATTCATTCAACTTGTCAATCTTAGCAATTAAACTAGCATTATCATTTTTAAGGTTGACAAGGGAATCATCACAAACATTTGATTTCTCAACCTTAGCAATTAATTTGGCATTTTCAATTCTAAGGTTAGAGATAGTGTCATGGCAAATGCTAAACTCACTAGTTAATTTTTCACATTTCTCTACTTCCCGAGCATAAGCATTTTTCACCTTAACATGTTTTTTATTTTCCTTAATAAGGAAGTCCTCTTGGCTATCCAAAAGTTCATCCTTCTCATGAATAGAACTAGTCAATTCATTTAACTTCTCCTTTTGTTGCATGTTAAGGTTGGCAAAAAGAGTAAGCAAATCATCCTCATCATCACTAGAGCTAGCCTCATCACTAGATGTTGCATATTTAGTAGAAGCTCTAGATTTTACCTTTTTCTTTTTGTCGTCCTTTGCCATGAGGCACTTGTGGCTGATGTTGGGGAAGAGAAGGCCTTTGGTGATGGCGATGTTGGCGGCGTCCTCGTCGGAGGAGGAGTCGGTGGAGCTCTCATCGGAGTCCCATTCCCGACACACGTGGCATCGCCGCCCTTCTTGTAATACTTCTTCTTTTCCTTCCTTCTTCCCTTCTTGTCGTCGCCCCTGTCACTATCACTTGATAATGGACATTTAGCAATAAAATGACCGGGCTTACCACACTTGAAGCAAACTTTCTTGGAACGGGGCTTGTAATCTCTCCCCTTCCTTTGCTTGAGGATTTGGCGAAAGCTTTTGATGATTAGCGCCATCTCCTCATTGTCGAGCTTAGAGGCATCGATGGGGAGCCTACTTGACGTAGACCCTTCTTTCTTCTCTTCCGTCGCTTTGAATGCGATGGGTTGCACCTCGGGTGTGGAGGTGGCGCCTCGCTCGATGATTTGTTTGGAGCCTTTGATCATCAATTCAAAGCTCACAAACTTTCCTATAACCTCCTCGGGAGACATTAGCTTATATCTAGGATCACCACGAATTAATTGAACTTGAGTAGGATTAAGAAAAATGAGTGATCTTAGAATAACCTTGACCATTTCATGGTCATCCCATTTTGTGCTCCCGAGGTTGCGCACTTGATTCACCAAGGTCTTGAGCCGGTTGTACATGGCTTGTGGCTCCTCTCCTTCGTTGAGCATGAATCAACCGAGCTCCCCCTCGGTCGTTTCCCGCTTGGTGATCTTGGTCACCTCATCTCCTTCGTGCGTGGTCTTGAGCACGTCCCAAATCTCTTTGGCACTCTTCAACCCTTGCACCTTATTATACTCCTCTCGACTTAGAGAGGCGAGGAGTATAGTGGTGGCTTGGGAGTTGAAGTGCCGGATTTGGTCGACCTCCTCTGAATCATAGTCCTTGTCCCCTTTCTTCGGTACCTGTGCTCCATACTCAACAATATCCCATATGTTTTTGTGGAGTGAGGTTAGGTGATGCCTCATTTTATCACTCCACATAGAATAATCTTCACCTTCAAAAACCGGTGGTTTGCCTAATGGGACAGAAAGTAATGGAGTGTGTTTTGAAATACGAGGATAGCGGAGGGGCATCTTACTATACTTCTTGCGCTCATGGCGCTTAGAAGTGGCGGACGTCGATTCAGAGCCGGATGTGGAGGGTGACGAAGAGTCGGTCTCTTAGTAGACCACTTTCTTCATCTTCTTCTTCTTGTCACCTCTCCGTTGTGACTTGATGGAGGAAGAGGATTCCTCCTTGTGCTTGTGGCCGGACTCCCTTGAATGGGTTCTCCCCGAGCTTGCGGACTTGTCACCGCCGGTCCCTATCTCCCTCTTGGCGAATGCTCCCGACATCACTTTGAGTGGTTAGACTCTAATGAAGTACCGGGCTCTGATACCAATTGAAAGTCGCCTAGAGGGGGTGAATAGGCAAATCTAAAATTTATGAACTTTAAGCACAATCTACAAGCCGAGTTAACGTTAGAAATATAATCGAGTCCGAAAGAGAGGGCAAAAAACAAATCACAAGCAAATGAAAGCGGATGACACGGTGATTTGTTTTACCGAGGTTTGGTTCTTGCAAACCTACTCCCCGTTGAGGTGGTCACAAAGACTGGGTCTCTTTCAACCCTTTCCCTCTCTCAAACGGTCACCTAGACCGAGTGAGCTTTCTCCTTAATCAAATGGGTCACTTAGACCCCACAAGGACCACCACACAATTGGTGTCTCTTGCTTTGATTACAAGTCACTTGAAGAATAAGAATGAGGAAGAAGAAAGCACGATTGCAAACACCAAGCGACAAGAGCGACAAATAACACACGGATCACTCTCTCTCTCTCTCTCTCAAGTCACTAATCACTAATGATCACTTGTCTCAATTGTGGAACTTGGAGAGATTGAAGCTTTGATTGTGTCTTGGAATGGATTTCTAGCTCTTGTATTGAATGTAGAGGATTGGAATGCTTGGATGAATTGAATGGAGGTGGTTGGGGTTGTATTTATAGCCACCAACCACTTCCTAGCCGTTGCTCCAATTCTGCCAACCGCGGACGGTCCGCGCCCCTGGTCCGGGCGGTCCGCCCCTGCACATCAACGGCTGAAAACGCAACGGTCAGCAGTAACGGCTATAGCAACGGCTATTTTGCATTTAATGCGTCGTCAGATGTCAGATAAAGGCAGTCGTGGACGGTCCGGCCGTGCACCCCAGACGGTCCGCGAGGACGCTATAATTCATTTTACCGAACCCATCACCTTCGGGTTTTTCTATTCCTCACCTATCGAACGGTCCGCGCCTGAGGCCGGACGGTCCGCGCCTGAGGCCGGACGGTCCGCGCGTGGTCTCGGACGGTGCTTGCTTTTCCTCCGGAAGGTCCGTAGTGTAGACTTGGATTTTTGCATTGGTTCTGTCCAAGGGTCATCCTGGTGTCGCGGACAGTCCGCGCTTAGTCTGTTTTTCCAAAAAGCTTCTCCTGTCCATAATAATCTACGGTATTCCGGACAGTCGACTTAGAAGAGTTGTAGATGAACTTATGCACCTGTGAAATGATCAACTAGGCAAATTGGTTAGTCCACAAGGTTTGTGATGGTCGTCAAACACCAAAATCTATTATAGGAAATGTTGAGACTATTTCCCTTTCAATCTCCCTCTTTTTGGTGATTGATGCCAACACAAACCAGAGCAAATACAAAGTGTAGAAATGTAACTAGTTTGCATTTTGACATATGTGCATAAGTTATTTTGAAATGAAAGCATTTCTAAGCAGATAAGTTTGATACGATAATTTTAACATTTTAGACCATATTTGCACCACTTGTTTTGTTTTTGCAAGTTCTTTTGGAAATTCTTTTCAAAGTCTTTTTGCAAATAGTCAAAGGTATATGAATAAGATTTCAAGAAGCATTTTCAAGATTTGAATTTTTCTCCCCCTGTTTCAAATGCTTTTCCTTTGACTAAACAAAACTCCCCCTGGATGAAATTCTCCTCTTAGTGTTCAAGAGGGTTTTTCAAATTGAAAGAATGTCAAATATTTTAGATACCAAATTTTGAAAAACTCCTCCTTAAAATATAGATACCAATTGAGATAGAATTTCTTAGAGGAATACTTATTTAAAAGATACCAATTGAAAACATTAAAAACTTTATCTCGAAATTTCACAGAGTTGTGGAGTGGAAGCCTTTCTTTTTGCCGAAGACTCCATTTCCCTTTCAATCTATGACTTAGTATAGAAATACACTTGGAAACACATTAGTCGTAGTCTTAGCACAAGAATAATAAATATGTATGTGTACCAAATAAAAGAGATATGATCAAAGATATATAAAATAGCTATGTGTGCAATATTTCAATCAAAGTTCCGAGAATCAAGAATATTTAGCTCATTCCTAAGTTTGCTAAAAGTTTTCTCATCTAATGGCTTGGTAAAGATATCGGCTAATTGATTCTTGGTGTTAACATAAGCTATTTTGATATCCCCGTTTTGCTGGTGGTCTCTCAGAAAGTGATACCGAATGTCTAGGTGCTTAGTGCGACTGTGTTCAACGGGATTATCCGCCATGCGGATTGCACTCTCATTGTCACATAGGAGAGGGACTTTGCTCAATTTGTAGCCATAGTCCCTAAGGGTTTGCCTCATCCAAAGTAATTGCGTGCAACAATGGCCTGCGGCAATGTACTCGGCTTCGGCGATGGAAAGAGCTACTGAGTTTTGTTTCTTTGAAGCCCATGACACCAGGGATCTCCCCAAAAACTGACAAGTCTCTGATGTGCTCTTCCTATCAATTTTACACCCTGCTCAATCGGCATCGGAATAACCTATTAAATCAAAAGTGGATCCCTTGGGGTACCAAAGCCTAAACTTAGGAGTGTAAACTAAATATCTCATGATTCTTTTCACGGCCCTAAGGTGAACTTCCTTAGGATCTGCCTAGAACCTTGCACACATGCATACGGAAAGCATAATATCCGGTCGAGATGCACATAAGTAGAGTAAAGATCCTATCATCGACCGGTATACCTTTTGATCTATGGATTTACCTCCCGTGTCGAGGTCGAGATGCCCATTGGTTCCCATGGGTGTCTTGATGGGTTTCCATCTTTCATTCCAAACTTTTTAAGTATGTCTTGAATGTACTTTGTTTAGCTGACGAAGGTGCCATCTTGGAGTTGCTTGATTTGAAATTCAAGAAAATACTTCAACTCCCCCATCATAGACATCTCGAATTTCTGTATCATGATCCTACTAAACTCTTCACAAGTTGATTTGTTAGTAGACCCAAATATAATATCATCAACATAAATTTGGCATACGAACAAACCTTTTGCAATAGTTTTAGTAAAGAGAGTAGGATCAGCTTTTCCGACTTTGAAGCCATTAGTGATAAGAAAATCACTTAGGAATTCATACCATGCTCTTGGGGCTTGCTTTGACCCATAAAGCGCCTTTGAGAGTTTATACATGTGGTTAGGGTACTCACTATCTTCAAAGCCAGGAGGTTGCTCAACATAGACCTCTTCCTTGATAGGTCTATTGAGGAAGGCACTTTTCACATCCATATGATAAAGCTTAATGTCATGGTAAGTAGCTGTTGGGGACCTTCGGCGTCCGAAGGTCCTCAAAAATAGGATTTAACAGTATTTGTGTAGTACAATGTGTGAACAGGTACCCTCAGACTAAAGTCGGCATTGCAGCAGACCGGAATAATACGAAGCTTGATACAGAGCCGAAGGTGTTGAGCAGGAAAGCTTCGGCGTAACGGCAAAGAGTGGAACCGACTTAAAGATGAAAAGGCTATTCAGACCTCGATAGACTACTATAGAGTTATTATCAAATGTAAAGGGCATGAATGTAATTTTGTAAGGGCTGTGTCCCGTGTCTATAAATAGGTGAACAGTATCCCCGTACTGTTCACGCTGACTTGGCATTCACTTTTTGCGTCACGCTTGTACTGTCATCTCCTTCCAAGCCGAAGGTATATTTATAATTCGATATTGTCTCTATTTCTCTTTGACGATATAATAAAGTAAAATGAATAATGTTATATGATTATTCGTGCTATCTTTTGTGTTTCATATGCTTCGTCTTTCATTAATGCATACTGTGATGATGAAGGTTCGTCCTTCATGACCTTCGTCCGGAGATCGTTATATCCTAAGGGAAATAATGCTTCAATGGACGAAGGACTTTATCGTTTAACATTTTCTGTGTTGCCTTGTTCTTAACTCATAGCATTTGAGAACAAGTCCCCAACATTGGCGCCCACCTCCGGTGAACTCACTTCCATTTCTTGAGCTTTTCAACATCTTCGGCAAGCATCACCTTCGTCATGCCGCCGAAGAAGGCTTCAGCACCAGGGGCTGGCACGCTGCAGCCGCTGGACCCCAATCAAGACGTCCTTTCTCTTAGAGAGGCACGAAGCCAGAAGAGGAAGGCTACCAGTCCAACACCTCCGGAGGATGATCTGGATCAGGAGATTCAAAATCTGGAAATCCTTCAGCAGCAGGTTCAACGCAAGAAGGAGAAGATGGCCAGGCTAGCTGAACTGCAGAGGCAAATAGACGAAGCCTCTGAAGAAGTTCGTCATCTTGCTCAGGATGAGCAATACCGAAGGCCTCAGCATCAAGACCTTCATCAGGAGGGCTTTCCCAACGAAGATGACTGGTATGACAATTTCCATCATGGGAATTTTGTTTTTGATGATGCTTCTCCCCTGTCCGCTGAGCTGCAGGCTACACCTTGGCCCCCGTCCTACAAGCCGCCTCAGCTCCCTATATTTGATGGCCACTCAGACCCGAAGCAGTTTTTGATGAGCTACGAAGCAACAGTGTCTTCGTACGGTGGCAATGCTTCAGTCATGGCCAAATCTTTCGTTATGGCTGTCAGAAGCGTTGCTCAAACCTGGTATTCCTCTCTTCGACCAGGAACGATCACCTCATGGCAGAAGCTGAAGGACTTGCTGTTAACTAGCTTTCAAGGGTTTCAGACGAAGCCGGTCACAGCTCAGGCTCTCTTCCAATGCACTCAGGACCATGAAGAGTACCTTCAGGCATATGTCCGAAGGTTTCTACGATTGAGGGCACAGGCGCCAACAGTGCCCAATGAGATTGTCATTGAGGCTATGATCAAGGGGCTTCGGCCAGGGCCGTCAGCACAGTATTTCGCCAGAAAGCCACCACAAACGCTGGAAAAGCTGCTCCAGAAGATGGACGAATATATTCGAGCTGACAATGATTTTCGTCAAAGAAGGGAGGAAGCTTTCAGGTTTTCTGAAATAACCAGGGGCTTCGGAGGAAGGTTTTACCCGAGGCATGTCAGGTCAATCCACAATTCCACTCAGAATGATGATAAAGGAAGTCAGCAACAAAGGCCACAATACTCCTCACAGGCTTCAGGGCAACAACAAAGTTCCTTCCGACCTCCAGCTCCAAGAGGCAGGGGCGCCAGGGGCTTCGGAGGAAGATTTGGCGATCAACCGAGAAGAATCTTTTGCTTATTCTGCGGTGAGAACAAAGGCCATACTACCAGGATGTGCCATGTCACTATTCAGAAGCAAAAGGAAATAGCTGAAGCAGCAGCACAACAAGCTCAGCCGAAGCAAGTCATGCATACAGCTTCGTATCATTCGCCTTACATCCCAGAATATGTGGGCAACCATCCGGCAGTCTCTGTTGCTTCGGCGAGTCAGCCTCAAGCTTCGTGGCAACAGCCTCCACCTCCACCTCCGTTGCAGCAAGGCCAGCAGCCAGAAGGGAGCCAATATGCTCCGCATCAAAGGGACTTCAGAGAACAGTCCGAAGCTCGCACGGTCAACAGCACTGTGCCAGAATCAAAGCACATCTATTGACAAATATCCTACCTTAATAGCAATTTTTTTCATTCAGTTTTATTTTCTGTAATAAAGGACATTGATTAGGTTTCATGTAATTAGTTTCGTTGATTTCTACAAGAAAAATATGTTTTCTTCACAGGCTTGTGATAATAAAAAGGACTTTCGGACTATCGGAAATTCTTCGAAGCAACAAAAAGTCGTTCTAAGGAACGCAGAGTGAGTTTGATGAAAGTCACAAAAAGTCGTTCCGAAGGGAGCATAGTGTAAGTTTTCTGCTCCAAAGTCGTTCCTAAGGGAATGCAGAGCATACAGCGAAAAGTCAACGCTGATACCGCCTAAGTAAAAGGCGAAGAAGCTCCAAAGACGTTCCTAAGGGAATGCAGAGCTTACAGCGAAAAGTCAACGCTGATTCCGCCGAAGTAAAAGGCGAAGAAGCTCCTAAGGGAGGCTTATAGCGAAAAGTTAGCGCTGGTCTGCAAAAAGATTGTGTTTTATCGCGCAGATATGCGTGTAACTTCGGAATATCACCTTACATAGCATAACATCATCACATCATTTTGCATAACATAAGCATCATACATCATACTGCATGTGGCATAAGAAAGAGATATGATATCAATCTTCGGGAAAACGCTTTGAAAAAGGGGTAAATCATGCCAAGTCACAAGGAGAAACAATATTGATCTCTGAAGTATAGCCTTAAGGAATGTTTCTACGAAGCTTCAACATCTTTCGGGATACTTCGGATATTGTTGTGATAAATGGTAATTCTTCTTCACGAAGCATGAAAAGAAGGGAAGGTGTTTTTTCGCCAGACTCAAAAACGGTACGTATGTAAAGTTTCATGCATCGTAAAGAATTGAACCATAAAGAAAAATAAGACAAATATATTACATACAGCACTACAAGATATTACACATGTTACATTTAAAATGTTTTTACAATAGCATTTAGTCCTCTCTAAGTACCACTTCTGCAGCTTCGTTCAACAGTCGATCGACAACTTCATCCATAATAGCTTCAGCCATCTTTTTAATTTCATCATCACCCCTAGGCCGAGCACCCGGAGATACTTCAGTAGGATCTGAGGAAGGACGGGACACAACTACATTGCTATTACAAATCGCAAGCAGATCTTAAAGTCTAAAGATTACAACACGATAAAAACTATTATTTAGTACCTAGTTGACCTTCGGCTTATGTGCTCTTGTCAGCAGCTTCAGCTACTGCTCTAGCATCGTGAATGCCCTTCTCACTTCTTCGAATAATTTCTCCGGCCATTTCTCGGCCACCATTATCCCAAATATCGGTAAAAAACTTTCCACCAATTATGCTAGCTTCGGCCGAAGGATCTTTTGTATCTTCAAAGGACAAGGCAGCTTCGGACTGTGCTAGAATTTTTACATGTTCGCAGCCCTTCTTCTCTAAGATGGTGGCAATCCCTCTGGCGCCAGAGAAGGCACATATATCTCCTCGGCTATTTAAAATTTCTTCGAAGGCTTCAGCTTCGTGGTCAATCCATTCAATAACACCTTCGGGATTGCCTCTCGAAAAGTTTTCCTCACTTGAGAATGCGCCGACCTTGGCGAAGCTAGCCTTTAATTTCTTAACGCAATCTATAGATTTGTTGTAGCATCTCTTTTTGGATGAACGAAGCTCTTCAACAGTCACTTCTAGGTGATCTGCCCATTGATCGCTGAGTTCACGCTTTGTTTCTTCAAGTATACGTTCTTCTTTGGCTCTGACCAGTTGTTTCCGAAGGTCTTCAATTTCGTGTTTCTGAGCTTCAGCTTGACTTTTAAAAGCAGCTTCGTCCTCCTTTATTTTATCTATCAATGAGTATAATATTTTGTCTTTTTCGAGACCTTCGTTCCTCAGTTCAATTACTTCGGAACGAAGGTTGCTCAGGGCTATAGTACATCCTTCGTCCTCAGCATCTTTCTGTGCCCTGAGGGCATTACTGAGTATCAGGCCCTGCAAGTAGGAATATGTCTGTGTCAATAGTTTTAAACAAACGAAAAATTTTTGAACTCAACAAAAAGTACGAGAATTCCATTTGTCGCACCTTTAAACTGTTGTAAGCTAGGCTATCAGCCAGATCGTTCTTTGACAGCACCGAAAGTCCGTCTTCTAAAGTTGGGAATCCGAAGCTTCTGCTCATCTCCCGACAGACAGAAATTTCCTTGCTATCGGGGAGACAATACAAGAAATCTTCTTCTCCACTGCCATTAAATATCAACGCCCCCTTTGGATATTTCAACTTTTGAGCATAATGCTGGGCCTCTTGTTCTTCTTTTTCTGATAATTTTTTCCCCGAAGCATGACGAAAAATATAATCACGAATTTTGGGGGGTGCTTCGGGGGTAACAACACCAGTTTCTTCAACAAAAGTTGGCTTTGTTATTTTTTCTGCTTCACTTTCCAAGGTTTTTGCGGGCTCTGAGGGCCCAGCTTCGGCTTCAATTTCTTGCTCTGGAGCTGTAGAACCAGAAATTTCAGCTGTTGTTTCAGCAGTAACAGCAGCCTTCTTCGGAGGTGTGCTCGAAGATTTGATCGTTTCCAGTACATCTAGCACATTAGCCATTCTCTTTCTCTTCGGAGTTGCGGCTGGCACTTTTTCATTTTTTGCTATACCAATGATGGCTGTAGGACTCAAAACTTCTGATGTTTTGGAGCCCTCAGTTGCTTCTTTTACTTCTTCAATTTTTTCTGTGGACGGCGCTTCGGCTTTCTCTTTTGTTTCTGACAACAAAATGTTTGATTGTTCTGATTCTATCTTTGGTGGCACTTCGGCCGTTTCTGCGATCTCTGGCAACAAGGCTGGCTCGGTTGGTTTTTCAGCTTCGGTGGCCGAAGAAGTTTTTCCGGTAAACTCGGGCACCGAAGCTGGTTCAATATAACGCGGCCGATGCGTAAGAACCTTTATCTTTTTCCTTTTCGGTTCTGGCTCGCTAGGAGCAGCTGCAACTTCTTCTTTTACAGAGGTTGTGTTTTTTCTCTTCTGCCTTCGAATGGGATAGCAATAGTCAGGGTAGACAAACCTGATGGCATCAAATACCCGATTCAGTCTCTTCTTTTTTCGGCCTCCGAAGGCTGCTGACATTGCATTATCTTCGGCCTTCGAGTAGGTCCCGAGCAGATCATCACTTAAATTGTCAATGCTTTTCAACCACTCATCATCTGGCTCAATAAATTTATCTCCAAATTTAAAAGTGTACTTAAATCTGATAAGTCCACCTTCGTCGGCCTCTTTAATGGTTTCTTGTGGCATTTCCCATTTCTCCGCAAGCGGCCACACCCTGAAGGTGATATGCTCTTGTACTAAGTCCCTTGTTCCTATAAAAGAGCAGACGACGCCGAAGGCTCTTTAGCACTCTTCGGCGGTTTCATTCATTTCAACCTTCGGCCTCCGAAGGCCGAAGCTTTGCCAAATAGGACGCATGATTATACCTTTGATGTCTTCCCTTGTTTTCAGATCATTTTTTACATAAAACCATTCTGTCATCCAGCCGCTAGGCCACCTCTTCCGAAAAGTTGGCACGGGGCAGCTTGACCCAGACCGAGAAACAAAACTGTAGCAGCCAAAGTTATTGTGATACTGTTCCTTACCCCAAGGTATTGTCTCGTATGACAATTCGTGCATATTGCAGAAACTTTTTGCATCAGGCTTCAGACCTTGGCTTCGCACGGCCCACACGAAGATGTTCAGCCTTATGATTGCCTCGGGGGTAAGTTGGTGAAGATAGACTTCAAAAATCTTCAGTACCTCCACGACGAAGCTGCTCAAGGGCAATCGCAGCCCAGCCTTCAAAAAGCTTCGGAACACTACAACTTCATTCTCTTCAGGGTGTGGACAAGTCTTCTCCCCTTCGTCGGCCCTCACAACGGACAGATCCCGGAAATACCTTCCTCTCATGTTAACAAGATGATTCTCTTTGATAGTTGATCTACCATAAACTGAATGGCTTGGTCGCCAGGGACGATCTTCGGAGTCTTCGCCATCGCTGTCCACATCATAACTTTCACTGTCACCAGTATCTTCAGACAGGCCTTCCAAAATCTCCTTGGTGATTTTTTCTGTGTTGGTTTTCGACATTGCTATAAGAAACCCCAAGTTCTTCTCTTCATCAAGACTCAGCTTCATCTCAGCAGCAGCCTTCTTAGCAGCTTCAGACATCTTCGGAAACGCTAAAAAACTGTTTTCAAATCTGAAGCTTCAAAGCTAAAACCTTAGCAAATCACAGTGCGCAAGAGCTAAAAATTGAGTAAGCAGGAGTGGTTGGCCAGAAAGCGTGCAAAATAAGTTTGCGGTATGGCCGTATTTATATGCTCGGTACGTTGAAAGCTGAAAGACCCCACTTGTCATTGAATGTTGCTATTCTAGCAAAGGGAAGGTGTTTTTTCGGACCTTCGGCGTAAAGCCTTCGTCCATATCGCAATCTAAATTTATTACTCCAAACAAATTAATATTGCGAGGGGCTACTGTTGGGGACCTTCGGCGTCCGAAGGTCCTCAAAAACAGGATTTAACAGTATTTGTGTAGTACAATGTGTGAACAGGTACCCTCAGACTAAAGTCGGCATTGCAGCAGACCGGAATAATACGAAGCTTGATACAGAGCCGAAGGTGTTGAGCAGGAAAGCTTCGGCGTAACGGCAAAGAGTGGAACCGACTTAAAGATGAAAAGGCTATTCAGACCTCGATAGACTACTATAGAGTTATTATCAAATGTAAAGGGCATGAATGTAATTTTGTAAGGGCTGTGTCCCGTGTCTATAAATAGGTGAACAGTATCCCCGTACTGTTCACGCTGACTTGGCATTCACTTTTTGCGTCACGCTTGTACTGTCATCTCCTTCCAAGCCGAAGCTATATTTATAATTCGATATTGTCTCTATTTCTCTTTGACGATATAATAAAGTAAAATGAATAATGTTATATGATTATTCGTGCTATCTTTTGTGTTTCATATGCTTCGTCTTTCATTAATGCATACTGTGATGATGAAGGTTCGTCCTTCATGACCTTCGTCCGGAGATCGTTATATCCTAAGGGAAATAATGCTTCAATGGACGAAGGACTTTATCGTTTAACATTTTCTGTGTTGCCTTGTTCTTAACTCATAGCATTTGAGAACAAGTCCCCAACAGTAGCATAGGAAAGTACTATACGAATTGACTCAAGCCTAGCTACGGGTGCATAAGTTTCATCAAAGTCCAAACCTTCGACTTGTGAATAACCTTTGGCCACAAGTCGGGCTTTGTTTCTTGTCACCACACCATGCTCATCTTGCTTGTTGTGGAATACCCATTTGGTACCTACAACATTTTGGTTAGGACGTGGAACTAAATGTCATACTTCATTCCTCGTGAAGTTGTTAAGCTCCTCTTGCATAGCCAGCACCCAATCCGGATCTCTTAGTGCATCCTCTACCCTGTATGGCTCAATAGAGGACACAAAAGAGTAATGTTCACAGAAATGAGCAACTTGAGATCTAGTGGTTACCCCTTTATGAATGTCACCAAGGATGGAGTTGACGGGGTGATCTCTTTGAATTGCTTGGTGGACTCTTGGGTGTGGCGGTCTTTGACCTTGTATTTCTTGATCATCTTCCTTGTCTTCATTAACTTCATCTCCCCCTTGATCCATGTCCTCCTCTTGAGGTGGCTCATCTTCTTGATTTTCATCCTCATTATCTTGAGCATGTTCCTCATCTTGAGTTGGTGGAGATGCTTGCATGGAAGATGATGGTTGATCTTGTGCTTGTGTGGGCTCTTCGGATTCCTTAGGACACACATCTCCAATAGACATGTTCCTTAGCGCGACGCATGGAGCCTCTTCATCATCTAATTCATCAAGATCAACTTGCTCCACTTGGGAGCCATTAGTATCTAAAAGTCGCCTAGAGGGGGGTGAATAGGCAAATCTGAAATTTATGAACTTTAAGCATAATCTACAAGCCGGGTTAACGTTAGAAATATAATCGAGTCCAAAAGAGAGGGCAAAAACAAATCACAAGCAAATGAAAGCGGATGACACGGTGATTTGTTTTACTGAGGTTCGATTCTTGCAAACCTACTCCCCGTTGAGGTGGTCACAAAGACCAAGTCTCTTTCAACCCTTTCCCTCTCTCAAACGGTCACCTAGACCGAGTGAGCTTTCTCCTTAATCAAATGGGTCACTTAGACCCCACAAGGACCACCACACAATTGGTGTCTCTTGCTTTAATTACAAGTCACTTGAAGAATAAGAATGAGGAAGAAGAAAGCACGATTGCAAACACCAAGCGACAAGAGCGACAAATAACACACGGATCACTCTCTCTCTCAAGTCACTAATCACTAATGATCACTTGTCTCAATTGTGGAACTTGGAGAGATTGAAGCTTTGATTGTGTCTTGGAATGGATTTCTAGCTCTTGTATTGAATGTAGAGGATTGGAATGCTTGGATGAATTGAATGGAGGTGGTTGGGGTTGTATTTATAGCCACCAACCACTTCCTAGCCGTTGCTCCAATTCTGCCAACCGCGGACGGTCCGCGCCCTGGTCCGGACGGTCCGCCCCTGCACATCAACGGCTGAAGACGCAACGGTCAGCAGTAACGGCTATATCAATGGCTATTTTGCATTTAATGTGTCGTCAGATGTCAGATAAAGGCAGTCGCGGACGGTCTGGTCGTGCACCCCGGATGGTCCGTGAGGACGCTATAATTCATATTACCGAACCCGTCACCTTTGGGTTTTTCTATTCCTCACCTATCGGACGGTCCGCGCCTGATGCCGGACGGTCCGCGCGTGGTCTCGGACGGTGTTTGCTTTTCCTCCGGACGGTCCGTAGTGTAGACTTGGATTTTTGCATTGGTTCTGTCCGAGGGTCATCCTGGTGTCGTGGACGGTCCGCCGCAAAGGCCCAGACGGTCCGCGCTTAGTATGTTTTTCCAAAAAGCTTCTCCTGTCCGGAATAATCTACGGTATTCTGGATAGTCGACTTAGAAGAGTTGTAGATGAACTTATGCACCTGTGAAAGGATCAACTAGGCAAACTGGTTAGTCCACAAGGTTTGTGATGGTCGTCAAACACCAAAATCTATTATAGGAAATGTTGAGACTATTTCCCTTTCAGTATCATCAAACACAATGTCACAAGAAACCTCAACCAATCTAGTGGATTTGTTGAAGACTCTATATGCCCTTGTGTTTGAGTCATAACCGAGTAAAAAGCCTTCTACAACCTTAGGAGCAAATTTTGATTTTCTACCTCTTTTAATAAGAATAAAGCATTTACTCCCAAAGACTCTAAATATGAAACATTGGGCTTTTTACCAGTGAGGAGTTCATATGATGTCTTCTTGAGGATTCGGTGAAGATATAATTGGATGATGGAGTAGAAGGCGGGTTTGTAGGGAGAAGAGAACTCATGCTTGATGCCCTCTTCCTTAAGAAAAACTTCAATTTGTGAATTCTTGAACTCCGTCCCATTATCGCTTCTTATCTTTTTGATCCTTAATCCAAATTCGTTTTGAGCCCGTCTTAAGAATCCTTTTAAGGTCTCTTGGGTTTGTAATTTTACTGCAAAAAGAACACCCAAGTGAAGCGAGAATAATCATCCACAATAACTAGACAGTACTTACTGCCACTGATGCTTATGTAAGCGATCGGGCCGAATAGATCCATGTGGAGTAGCTCGAGCGGCCTCTCCGTCGTCATTATGTTCTTGTGTGGACGGTGAACTCCAACTTGCTTCCCTGCTTGGCATGCGCTACAAACCCTGTCTTTCTCAAAATGAACATTGGTTAGTCCTAAAATATGCTCTCCCTTTAGAAGTTTATGAAGATTCTTCATCCCAACATGGGCTAGTCGGCGATGCCAGAGCCAACCCATATTAGTCTTAGCAATTAAGCAAGTGTTAAGTTCAGCTTTGTTCTCATTAAAGTAAAGTAAATATAGTTGTCCTTCTAACACTCCCTTAAATGCTATTGAATCATCACTTCTTCTAAAGACAGTAACACTTATATCAGTAAAAAGACAGTTGTAGCCCATTTTGTATAATTGAGAGACAGAAAGCAAATTGTAATCTAAAGAATCTACAAGAAAAAACATTAGAAATAGAATGGTCAGGTGATATAGCAATTTTATCCAAACCTTTGACCAATCCTTGATTTCCATCCCCGAATATGATAGCTCGTTGGGGATCTTCATTTTTCTCATAGGAGGAGAACATTCTCTTCTCCCCTGTCATGTGGTTTGTGCACCCACTATCGATTATCCAACTTGAACCACCGGATGCATAAACCTACAAAACAATTTTAGGCCTTGTTCTTAGGTACCCAAACAGTCTTGGGTCCTTTGACGTTAGAAATAAGCACCTTGGGTACCCAAACACAAGTTTTGGAGCTCTTGTGTTTGCCCCCAACATATTTGGCAACTATTTTACCTGATTTGTTAGTTAAAGCATATGATGCATCAAAAGTCTTAGATGAAACATTATGCTCATTTGATGACGCAAGAGTTATGTTTTTAGGCATTTTAACATGTGTAGAATGCCTAGAGCTAGAAGCCTCATTTTTATACATAAATGCATGATGAGAAATAGTGTGAGGTTTCCTAGCATGAATTCTCCTAATTTTGTGCTCAGGATAGTTAGCAGGATATAAAATGTAGCCTTCCCTATCCTGAACCATGGGAGCTTTGCCCTTAACAAAATTCGACAGTTTCTTAGGGGCATTAAGCTTGACATTGCTTTCCTGTTGGAAACCAATGCCATCCTTAATGCCAGGGCGCCTCCCATTATAGAGCATGCTTCTAGCAAATTTAAATTTTTCATTCTCTAGTTGATGCTCAGCAATTTTAGCACTTAATTTAGCTATGTGATCATTTTGTTGTTTAATCATGGCAAGGTGATCATCCATAGCTAACATTAATATCTCTACATTTAGTACAAATAGAGACATGCTTGACACTAGATGTAGATAGTTTGCAAGCATTTAATTCTTCTATCTTAGCATTTAATCTAACATTCTCATCTCTAAGACAGGAAATAGAATCATTGCAATCATTCAATTCTTTAACCTTAGAAACTAAACTAGCATTCTCATTTCTAAGATTAGAAACTGAATTATGACAAGTGCTAAGCTCCTTAGTTAAGTTTTCATATTTTTTTACTTCCTGAGCATAAGCATTTTTTAGTTTAACAAATTTTTTGTTTTCTTTAATGAGGAAGTCCTCTTGGCTATCCAATAGTTCATCCTTCTCATTAATGGATTCAGTTAATTCATTTAATTTTTTCTTTTGGTCCATGCTAAGGTTGGCAAAGAGAGACATTAAATTATCTTCACTATCACTAGAGCTACCCTCATCACTAGATGTTGTATATTTGGGGGTGGCTCTAGAGTGTACCTTCTTTTTTTGTCGCCCTTAGCCATAAGACACTTGTGGCTGACGTTGGGGAAGTGGAGCCCTTGTGGACGGCGTCCTCGTCGGAGGAGGAGTCGGTGGAGCTCTCGTCGGAGTCTCATTCCCGACATATATGGGCATCACCGCCCTTCTTCTTGTAGTACCTCTTCTTCTCCTTCTTCTTCCCCTTCTTGTCTTCGTCCTTGTCACTTTCACTAGAGATTGGAAATTTAGCAATAAATTGACCGGACTTACCACATCGGTAGCACACCTTCTTGGAGTGGGACTTGTAGTTCTTCCCCCTCCTTTGCTTGAGGATTTGGCGGAAGCTCTTGATGATGAGTGTCATTTCCTCGTTGTCGAGCTTGGAGGCGTCGATTGGAAGCCTACTTGATATAGACTCCTTCTTTTCTTCTTCTGTTGCTTTGAATGCGACGGGTTGCTCCTCGGGTGTGGAGGTGGCGCCTTGCTCCAAGTTGACAATGTGTTTGGAGTCTTTGATCATAAGTTCAAAGCTCACAAACATGTCAATCACTTCCTCGGGAGACATCTGTTTATATCTATGCTCTCCACGGATTAGTTGCACTTGAGTGGGATTACGAAAAACAAGTGATCTAAGAATAATCTTGACCATTTCATGGTCATCCCACTTGGTGCTCCCGAGGTTGCGCACTTGGTTGACCATCGTCTTTAGTCGGTTATACATTGCTTACGGCTCTTCTCCTTTGTTGAGGACGAATCGACCGAGTTCTCCCTCGATCGTCTCGCGCTTGGTGATCTTTGTCACCTCGTCCCCTTCGTGCGCCGTTTTGAGGACGTCCCAAATTTATTTGGCGCTCTTTAACCCTTGCACCTTGTTATACTCCTCTCGACACAAGGAGGCGAGGAGTATAGACGTGGCTTGGGAGTTAAAGTGCATAATTTGGGCGGCCTCGTTCGAGTCGTAGTCTTTGTCCCCCACCTTAGGTACCTGCGCTCCATACTCAACAATATCCCAAATACTTTCGTGGAGTGAGGTTAGATGGTGCCTCATTTTATCACTCCACATACAATAATCTTCACCATCAAAATATGGTGGTTTGCCTAGGGGTACGGAAAGTAATGGAGCACGCTTTGAAATACAAGGATAGCGTAGGGGCATCTTACTATACTTCTTGCGCTCATGGCGCTTAGAAGTAGTGGACAACTCGGAGCTTGATGTGGAGGGTGACGAAGAGTCGATCTCGTAGTAGACCACTTTCTTCATCTTCTTCTTCTTGTCACCTCTCCGATGCGACTTGATAGAGGAAGATGATTCCACCTTGTATTTGTTGTCGGACTCCTTTGAAGGAGTCCTCCCCGAGCTTGCGGACTTGTCGCCGGTCATGATCTCCCTCTTGGCGTGATCTCTAGACATCACTTCGAGTTGGTTAGGCTCTTAATGAAGCACTGTCTTCGATACCAATTGAAAGTCGCCTAGAGGGGGTGAATAGGCGTAATCTGAAATTTACAACTTTAAACACACACTACAAGCCGGGGTTAGCGTTAGAACTAAAATCGAGTCTAGGAGAGAGGGGGAAAACAAATCAAATGATAGTCAAGCGAATGAACACAGTGATTTGTTTTGCCGAGGTTCAGTTCTAAAGAACCTAGTCCCCGTTGAGGAGGTCACAAAGATTAGGTCTATTTCAACCCTTTCCCTCTCTCAAACGGTCACTTAGACCGAGTGAGCCTTCTTCCTTAATCTCACGGGTCACTAAGACCCCGCAAGGACCACCACACACTTGGTGTCTCTTGCCTCGCTTACAAAGCACTTGAGAATAAGAATGAAAGAAGAAAGGCAATCCAAGCGACAAGAGCACAAATGAACACAAATATCTCTCTCTCACAAGCCACTAAGTGTTTGGAATGAATTTGGGACTCGGAGAGGATTTGATCTTTTGTATTGTGTCTTGGAGTGAATGCTAGAGCTCTTGTATTGAATGTAATCTTCAGAAAACTTGGATGGTTATGAATGAGGTGGTTGGGGGGTATTTATAGCCCCCAACCACTTCCATAGCCGTTGGGGAGGCTACTGGCAAAGGGCGCACCGGATAGTCTGGTGTGCCACCGGACAGACATTGTTCAGTGTCCGGTGCGCCGTCACGTCACCCAAATGTTAGGGTTCAGAGCCGAGTCGACCGTTGAGGCTTTGTCCTCTTGCGGCACCGGACAGTCCGATGCCCCTCTGACTTCGCTGCTCTGACTTCTGCATGGCAATGTTGCTCATTGTAGCTCCTTTCAGAGTCGACCGTTGGCGCTGGATAGCCGTTGCTCCGCTGGCTCACTGGACAGTCCGGTGGCACACCGGACAGTCCGGTGAATTATAGCAGAGGACGCCTGTAACACCCCCACTGATCCCACACAATGGATGTTACCAAATACCCTTCCCACTAAACTTATTCAACACAAGAAATGAAATATAGAGACAAAATATTGCAAAATCCGGCAGCACCTCCCTTGAAAGAAGCATAACAAGGGGGGAACATAGAGTTCACACAGGATATAAAAGACAGATAATTCACGTAGTATAATCAAAATGCAAAAGTAGTAAAGCACATTCATGACCAATTAAAAAAATGGGTAACTCAGCCCACCCCAAAAAAATCAGCTCAACTACCATGAAAGGCTAGAACATAATAATTCCCTAGACTTGACCCTCGCTGATTAACAACATTATTAAGCAGTGGTTCCTTTATTAAAGGTGTAGTGGTCGTGCTGCTACATCCCTTCTTTCCCAAAGCAGAAATCAGGTGCCTGCATCAGACAATGCAAGAGTGAGATGACACATCTCAACAAGTAAACAGAGCAAACAACAATTGGACAATGTAAACCAACCGTGCTTAAACAACCACGTAGTTCAAAACTTCCTTCTTGAATATTAATTTGCAGCAAGTAAGCAAGTAACTGATTACTTAATACCAAGATGAATCACAATGTAAAGATCCACACTATCCACATCCACATAATAGATTTCACACCTCTCCCATGAATGCACATGGCTACAGATGCAGTAATGACTTCTGCCTTCATATCTCTAAGGATATGAAGCTGCATCATACCCCTTCTCGGGCAACATATGATGCTCATTGTACCGGTACGGTCGGACCATAAGATCGCGACGAAACTTCAATGCAATGGATGATGAATGCATTATGCAAGTCAACAACATGAGTTCTTCCCAAACAAAATGTGCTAGACATATACTACCACCCATTCCACATAATAAACCACATGGGTAACATGATCAAACCACAAACTCAACATATGTAATCAATAAAACATGAATATCTTTCAACGATGGTACTCAATTAGAAATATGAATACGAACACAAATAGCAAAAACATAATCAAGTATAAGACTCTTCATTCGACAGACGGAATAACCATCACTGTTTTACTTGCCTTCACTGGAAGTTTGGGCAAATCCCTAAGTATGATCCGGAAGTCCACCACCTGTTTTTGACACACAACTTAGTGCACCAATTTCACATAATAAGCCTCATAAACGACGCCGCACCTACGCACAATCTCAAACCCCGCCACGGGTAACAATTCTCCCCGCACCCACCAAACTGCAGCGGCGCTGCTTAATAATTTCATAACTTTAAAATTATGACAGCAGTGGTGACAACCAAAAACTCCAGAGGCATCTACATCAAATTTCCCACAAGTTTTTTATACAATTTATAATAAAATTCCAAAATCTAATTAGCCCAAAACAGTCCACAAGATAAACCCTGTAATCTGTTTTTTTTCTCTTTTGGACAGCGACATACCTGGATTCAAGCAGCGATATCTTTTAAAATATAATTCCAAATCAAGCGCATAAGTACTCATTGGAAAGATAAGACAAAGCCCTATATTATTATCATACTGGTTATCACTAATTACCCACGAAAAATTCCCAGAAACTGCTAATACTACTGTTGTTCACCCACCTGAAAAATCTGTTTTTTTGGACAGCAACATATCCGGATTCAAACAATGATATCTCCTAAATTATAACTCCGAATCGAGCGCATAAATATTTGTTAGAAAGGTATGACAAAGCTATACATGATTATCCCACTGATTCCCACTAATTAACCCACGAAAATTCCCAGAAATCCCTAGAACTACTGCTGTCCACCCACTCACAAAATTCCTGGACAGCACCTCTACCGGTTCGCAAAGATAAACGCATAATCCAATTGGTTGCAGCACAAAAATAACAAAAGTTAAACATGAATTCACCTTGGGTTCTTCCCTTTCTCCTTCCTTCTTCCTCCCTCCAAACTCCAATTGAGATCGCAGCCACACGACGGAGAACACGCGGGAGGGCTGAACCTTGGAGGGGGGGAAGAGAAATGGGGGGGGGGGCTAGGGTTTTGGGTGGTGAGGGCTGCAAAGGTTTGAGGAGAAAGAAGATGGGAGAGGGGGGAGGGGTGACGTCCAAGAGGAAGGGGGCGGCTGCAAAAATCCCAAGGGGAAAGGGGGGCGGCTAGGGTTAGGGGAGACTAATGGGCCAGATCAAGGTTCAAGGCCCAACTCGCCCATGTGACAGCTCCCGACCCCGGCGCAAACAACTAACCAAAGAAATTCTACTGTCTTACAGATGAATATTTTCCACAAATTCCAAATTCTCAAAGCGCATCATCCGAATGAGGAAAAAGAACAAAAAGAATAACCTCCACTTCTCCTCTTTGTAAACCGGGTATCACACTCTACCTCCCTTAAAAAGAATTCGACCTCGAATTCTGACGCTTCTATCGGAACGAAAAAAGGGAAAACATTAATGAATCAACAACACTTACCCACAACAAAAAGTTCCGGATATTTCTGCCGCATCAGCTCCTCAAGTTCCCATGTAGCCTCGCACTCAGACTGATTAGTCCATAAGACCTTGACATACTTAATTGATCTCTTCCTCAAAACACGCTCTAAGGATTCCAAGATACGCACCGGACGACACTCCAAGGTCAGATCCTGCTGCACCGCAATTGGTTCCATCTCAATCTGATGGTCCGGATCCCGCAAGAACTTCCTCAGCATAGAGACATGAAAAACTGGGTGTACCCCTACCATGGAATCCGGCAATTGCAAGCGATAAGCCAAGCTGCCCACCTGGGCCAAGATAGTGAACGGTCCAATATATCTTGGGCTAAGCTTTCCGGAGACACTGAACCGAACAACTCCTTTAGTGGGTGATACCCTGAGAAGGACTTGGTCACCCACTGCAAATTCCAAATCCCGCCTCCTCACATCAGCATAACTCTTCTGACGGCTCTGAGCGGCCAAAATATTCTGACGAATTTCCTAAACCTTTTCAGAAGTCTGCTATACCCAATCAGGACCAACCAGGGATCTCTCTCCCAAGGTCTCCCAGCACAGAGGGGAGACACACCGCGTGCCATACAAAGCCTCAAATGGTGCCATCTTGATGCTAGCCTGGTAGTTGTTGTTATAAGCAAACTCTGCCAATGCAAGATGATCTTCCCAGCTACCCTTCCAAGACAGAACACAAGCGCGCAACATATCTTCCAAGGTTTGGATCGTTCGCTCTGACTGACCATCAGTCTGAGGATGAAAAGCGACACTAAGAGAAAGCTTGGTGCCCAATGCACTGTGATGACTCTACCAGAATTTAGATACAAATTTGGAGTCTCGATCAGAAACAATGGACTTAGGTACCCCATGAAGCCTGATTACTTCCTTCATATACAAGGGGACCAAATCTGAAGCTGAATTTGTGGTCTTCATGGGAATAAAATGCGCAGACTTAGTCAAGCGATCCACTACCACCCATATAGCATCTTTGCCCCGAGGAGAATGAGGTAAAACCACCACAAAATCCATGGTGATATGCTCCCATTTCCACTCCAGAGTTTCCAATGGCTTCAGTAAACCTGCAGGCCACTTTGCTCGGCCTTCACGCGCTGACATACTTCACAAGCGGCCACATACTTAGAAACGTCAACCTTCATCCGCTTCCACCAGAAGTTTTGCTTCAGATCTCGGTACATCTTGGTTTCACCAGGGTGAATGGTGTAAGGCGTTTTATGAGCTTCTCTCAATATATCCATCTTCACCTCTGATTTTTGAGGCACACAAAGGCGACCCCTGAAACGAACCAAATCATTCTCATCGATGGAGAACTCCCGGGGTTTACCATCGCCAACCCTCTTTCGAGCTTCCTGCAATAAATGATCCTGCTGCTGAGCTACACGCACTCTCTCAATGAGGGAAGATTGAATAAGCATACGAGTCTCCTCACTAGCGGTGCCGACATAGCACAAGGCGATCCCCAAATGGTCCAGATCAGCAATCAACTGCAAGGCCACTTTTGGAACCCCAGACCTGCTAAGGGCATCAGCCACCACATTTGCCTTCCCCGGGTGATAATGAATAGACAAATCATAATCTTTAATCAATTCGAGCCACCGACGCTGCCTCAAATTTAGCTCCTTCTGAGTAAAAATATACTTGAGACTTTTATGATCGGTGTAAATGTCACAAGCCTCGCCATAAAGATAATGCCTCCACGACTTTAGAGCAAAAACCACCGCGACCAATTCAAGATCATGAGTTGGGTAATTCCCCTCATGCTTCCTCAACTGCCTTGAGCCATAAGCAATCACTCTGCCTTCCTGCATCAACACACAGCCAAGACCAATACGCGAAGCATCCGTATAAACTGTGAAACGCTTACCGCTCTCAGGCAAAGCTAGGATAGGGGCGTCCACCAATTTGCTCTTTAATGTCTGATAACTGACCTCGCAATCGCTGGACCAGATGAAGAGAACACCCTTCTCCAAGAGTCTATTCAAGGGCTTAGCAATGCTGGAAAAATTTGGTATGAAACGCCGATAATATCCAGCGAGCCCCAAGAAACTTCGAATTTCAAAGACACTAGAGGGTCTCTTCCACTCCACCACAGCCGCAACATTCTTGGGATCAACCACAATGCCCTGCTGATTAATCACATGCCCCAGGAAAGCCACTTCGGACAACCAAAATGCACACTTCTTCAACTTGCCATAGAACTGATTCTCCCTTAGGGCACCCAGAACGAGACGGAGATGCTGCTCATGCTCAGCCTCGGTCTTAAAATAAATCAGAATGTCATCCAGGAACACGACCACAAAGTCGTCCAAGAACTCATGCAACATCCTATTCATTGCTTTCATAAAAGCAGCAGGGGCATTAGTTAAGCCAAAAGACATGACTATGAACTCATAATGCCCATACCTGGTGCAAAAAGCGGTCTTCTCAATATCCTCCTCACGAATCCTCAGTTGATGATAATCAGAGTTCAAATCAATTTTGGAGAACACCTGGGCACCCCTCAACTGTTCAAAGAGAACCTCAATACGGGGGAGTGGATATTTATTCTTGATAGTCACTTGATTCAAAGCGCGATAATCCACACATAGCCGCTTGCTTTTATCCTTCTTCTCAACAAATAATACTGGGGAAGCCCATGGAGACCTGCTAGGCCTAATGAAACCCTTAGCCAGCAAATCATCCAATTGCCGCTTCAATTCAACCTGCTCCTTTGGGGCCATTCGATACGGAGCCTTATGAATGGGCTGCGTACCCAGAATCAGCTTAATCTCAAAAGTTGCATCGCGCTCTAGAGGAATGCCTGGAAGCTCTGCCGAAAACACGTCACCAAAGTCACACACCACCCGGATGTCCTGCACCCGCAAGGCAGCCTCACCCTCCACCACCATGGAGAAAAAGATTCCCGACTTCCTGGACCGGCGATCCAGAAGCAATTGCGCCAACAAGGATAAGGCGAACTTAGGGGAACTTCCCAAGAATACCACCTCCCTACCTGACGGCGCCTGCAATAACATTGTCTTCCAAAAACAGGATATAACTGCGCGATACTGGGATAACCAATCCATACCGAAGATAACATCGAATGCCCCCAAGGAAATCACAACCAGATTGGCCGAAAAGACCTCATCAGCAAGAATGACGGAACACCCCTGACAAACTGAACAGCTACTAATGGAGCCATTAGCAGAACTAACCGAAATTGGGTGACCCAACCTCTGCACCGAAAGACCAGCCCGCGACACAAAATCCTCTGAAACAAACGAATAGCTAGCGCCAGAGTCAAAAAGAGCATGGGCCACAAACGAATCAACTGAAATCGAACCTGTCACCACGTCTCCTTGCTCTCTGCCATCCGCAGCGGGTAGCACATAAGCCCTAGAAATACCCGCAGAAGAGGAAGCTCCCGGAGTGAAATTAACAGAAGAACCCCACTGAGCCGCCGGGTGAGGCAGACGCGGAGCTCCAAACTGAGACGACATAGGAGTAGTCGGTGCAGGAGTAGGCGCAGCCAGATACTGAGGAAAACCCTGCATCGGCATGAACTGAGAAGTCCCAAGCACATAAAACTGCTGCGGAGGAAGTGGAACTGAAAACTGTTGCTCAACACTTGACATCATGTTGATAGTGCCCTGAGAAGAGGAGGAAGTCACTGGCTCCCATCTGAGCTTCCCATTAGGATTCCTCCTACACACCACATCCTTGTGGTCCTAACTGCAGATAGAACACCTGCCACTGCACTGGCACTCTGCACGGCGATGCGCATCACCACAACGGAAACACACCAGCCCCAGCCCGGGCTTAGGAACAGCCCGAAACCTCTGAGTACTTCCTCCCGAAGTACCCGAGTCAGAAGATTTGCCACGGTAAGGATGGTGGCGCTGATGCTGAGACTTGCCCCTCTTATGGGCTGGACCTCCAGTGTTGCCCCTCCTCGCGTCCTAGCCACGAGGCTGATCAACACCTAAAGATTTCTGCGACTCCATGGTATACTGATGCTGCATCTCCACACCCAGTGCCTGCTCCACTGTAGTACAGAAGTCCACCAACAGAAAGGCTCCCAAGGCATGCCTGATAGAAGGTTTCAGGCCCTGACGGAACTGGCTCGCCTTCTCCATCTCATTAAAAGCCACATGAGGGACAAAGCGGACCATCTTGTTGAAGCCCACTTCATACTCTGTGACAGACTTCTTCTCTTGCTTGAAAGACTGCAAATCAATCTTCATTTTCTCCAGGAAGGTGATCGGGTAGAACCTCCTTTCAAACTGCCTGATGAAGACATCCCAAGTCAGGACTCCTAGTGAGGAGGAGTGCGCTGCCTGCACGCCTCTCCACCAAATTTGAGCCTCTCCCTTCAGCAGCTGTGTGCCAAAGCGAACACGACCACCATACACAATCTCAAAGACATTCATCTTATCCTCCACATAAGTTAGCCAATCTGCCGCCTCGACCGGAGTACCACTGCCATCAAAAGCATCCAGCTTCATGCCCATCCACTGCATCAGAGAAAGACCACTAACTGGAAGAGGCACCTCAGCCTCGCCACCTAGAGCAGCACCCGCAGGGACAGTGCCCCCGGGCACTCCTCCTCCACCAGCACCCTGAGCAGCACCCGCTGGGGCAACAGGAATAGCTTGCCTCAGAATGGCCAACTCCTGCTGCATGGCCTGCATCGCGGCTAACATTGCCGCCGGACTCATCGAGTCCCCACTAGGAACTTGCGGACTACCCCAAGCCTAATGAGGCGGCATAGCTGCTGCCACAGGGGTGAGAATAATAAGTAAATAAGATTGGCATAGCATCACTTCAGATAATGTCAAACTAGCATAGACAATAACATAACATATCAATAGTAAAGCAGAAAACCCATCCTACATGTGCAGTGTGTCAATTTATTGTTATTCCACTTGCTAGGACCTACAACCTATTGCTTTGATACCAACTGTAACACCCCCACTGATCCCACACAATGGATGTTACCAAATACCCTTCCCACTAAACTTATGCAACACAAGAAATGAAATAAAGAGAGAAAATATTGCAAAATTCAGCAGCACCTCCCTTGAAAGAAGCATAATAAGGGGGAAACATAGAGTTCATACAGGATATAAAAGACAGATAATTCACGTAGTATAATCAAAATGCAAAAGTAGTAAAGCACATTCATGACCAATTAAAAAAAGGGTAACTCAGCCCACCCCAAAAAAATCAGCTCAACTACTGTCACACCTGGGTTTCGAGGCACCAAGACCCGGGCACGAACATAATCACCAGGTGTGCTGGGACCAAGTCTCACACATATGATGAATCATGGCACAGGATCGAATGTCACATCTTTACTATATAATCGGAGTTTTGTACAAAATAATTACATTATATGGAGACAAGGGTCCAGCAACCCAAAGTTGACTGGGAGACGATGACCTAGACCTCTCACGAACACAGCACATCATCCTCCATGCACCTCATCCTGCGGTACCTGTTGTTGACCTATGGGGGTGTGAGACAGCAAGAGTGAGCTCACATACGTTCATCGCTCAACAAGTTGTGGGGAATAATGTGCATGAACTCGCCAAAGGTGGGAGCTCATGTGATGTGTAAGGCTTACCAAAGAGGATGGTTAGAGCTGAGCATTGCTTTTAAAGTTGGTCGAAATTTTATTAGCAGTTACTAAGTATAAGTAAATACCAACCCAATTAAGTAGTAGAACAAAAGTAACAACAACACCTGCGATGCAATGCATATGACAAATTGAATTTAGTTCCATAAATTAATCATGTGAGTGTCTTAGCTGCTCATGACCGTGAGCACGGCTAGTATACCAGTTTTACACTCTGCAGAGGTTGCACATCTTTACCCACAAGTCATGTTACCCATCTGCCAAGAGACGGCCAATCCCATACACCTCTACCGAGGAGGCAAGGCAGGGTAACACTATGAGGCCTTTACAAAGTTCCACTAGCTTCAGAAAACCCGCTACAGTTTATAGGAAGCTCCAGTGCAGGAGTCCCTCGACTGACCGCCATCGCAGCAAAATCAACCAAGGACCTCCCTACACTGACCACTCCCCTACTGCCCTTGCCCCTTTCGGGTAAGGTAATCATCCACTAGCTTTCCTAGTTAATCAGCCAAGGGCGTCCATAAACCCTTGTGGTAGCACTGTTTTCCTGGGTGGTTCTCCATGTTCCAATTAACATAATGATCTTATCATGAACAGTAAATAATAAACAGATAATAAAGGTACAATCATGAATAATGTATCTCCATACCCAAAACCACATAAAGCAATAGCAAGTACTACCCAAAAAGTTCAGTGGTAATCAAGGTATAAAGATAGTCAAACTAGGGTAACCTATTGGGTCCCATCACAATTAACCTATGCAGATCATTATGATTAATTAGAACATGTCTGGGTAAAAAAAGTGATCAAGGGCACAACTTGCTTGGCACTTGAGATTTCAGGTACCAACTTGCTCTTCAGGTGACTCGTGACCTCACTGCTAGTCGTAGCAATACAAACAAACATTGTATATGCAAAATTAACATCACACCAAATATGAGAACAAACTGTGTAATAATAATCTACGCGTTGCTACGAGATCGTGGAAACGAGAATCGCTAGATTCGGAGTTACGGTTGAGGAGTTATGATTTATGGAAGATCTATGTGATTTATATATTAAACTATATTATAAATTGGTTAGTATACACCATATCAGAGAATATTCTATGAATAATTAACTCAACTTTAATCTTAATTATAACTTGACTAGAGGTCATATTTTATCCAAATTATAACTATGGACATGTTAGCTTTGATTAGAAGAGTTAACCTAGTAGACATAGGTTAAATAAATATCTAACTATAAAAGTATGTGATATGGTATAATTAATGTTGTTACTGTATAGCAAATGTTTATACGAAGCTAACGTGACTTGAACGGACCCAATCGGAATTAAAACGGTGAAGTTATGAATTTCCAAAGTTTTAAGTGTTGGATTAAAAGAAACTAAGTGCATAATTTTTTTAATCCAAGTTTCATAATAAAATAAAGTTACTAGATGATAACAAATATTATTATGAATTTAATGCAACTGGAATGGATCAATTTGGAGTTAAAATAAAGAAGTTATGGATGAAGTTTTGGAGTTTAATTTATATATAAAAATCATTTTCTGATATTAATTTATTAAGTCAGAAACCCAGACCGTACTGCGTACACCATTTAAAATTCCCTAGGGTCTATTCTGCAAAAACCAGGACTTACTTATAATTATTTTAACGTTGTACTGGACGGTAGGTTGATTCAGCAAACTACAGGGGTTCTTTTGAAAGACGTACAAGGCGAAGGGGTATCATGACGTTTCGGCCGACCGATCAACAACAGAGCGCCAGGATTAGATTTCTCTTAAAACGAACCGGTACGCACTAGCAGTCGTTGGATTAAGATCCGATGGTTCCGAGACATCCATACCCCGATCCAACCGAGACCATTAGATTGACATCTAGCGGTCACGGTTCGATACAACGAAACGTTATACGCCATTTAATCTCAGCCGCACATCAACCTCTCTACGGCTCCGGTCTCTTCTCCTACCTCCAGCTACCGAACACGGCGGCGTGCCCGCACTCCCGCTCCCGCGGTAGCGTCATGGATGATGAAGTCGCAAGGAGGCCCGGGTTATCCAACTTCAACGCCGGTCGATGCTAAATGATGCAGATACTAAAGCGAACACGTGGGGGAAGGTATTACCGAAGTTCATGGTTGCGGAGATGCTCGACCCCGAGAGACGTCGTGCTGGAGTTCCTTCCGCCAGGCCCTAGCTTCCTCGTCCATCCGTCGATACGGGAATGAGGAGGGTGCCGACCAGTATATATAGGGACATACGAGTCTAATCTAGCGTGGAACTGGGCCGGACAGGTAGAAGATTGAGACGGACTTCAGAAGTTTGTTGCGAATTCGTAGGTGCGCACGCGTACTAGTGCGATTCTATTGCAGCCACTGGATCGGAGCTCACGCTTGAAGCAGATCCTGGCCAAAGTGCCCCACATGTCATTGAGCTTGGCTGACATCATCGCTGAGGTCGTGGTGACATCATGCGCGGCAAGAGGAATAAAGAATTCAAAAAACAAACGTGGGTGGGTTTGTGCGGTGCATTTGTACAGCGTGGGCTGCGTCGCAGTTTGAGCCCAATAACAGGTAAGTTTTTCCTATTTTTTTTCTTTTCTATTTGTTTTAGTTTTATATTTTACTTTTAAATTTCGGTTTCAATTTCAAATATGAACTAGGTAGGTGCCCGTGCGATGCCACGGAACATAAATTGCAAACCTCCAATGGACTTCATTTGAGACAAGTGATCCCCAAGAAAATGGGGGTAAACTGACACAGCTATCACTTGCATTAATTGCCCTATGCGCGGAAGAATCTGACACAACTATCACCCATGAAGATTTCCGGTTAACTTGTGGAACCGGACTTCATTTGAGACAAGATAACAATACCAGTGTTGAGCTTGCCACTCGGCCATGGCACACGCGAGAACACGGGATGATCAAGTAAGAACTGAACAGAATGCACTAATACAAAAGGTTGTCTTGCGTTCGCTTCCTTGCTCCACAGGAAGCATAGCTGATATATAAATCGAGAAGTTTTACATATAGAGTAAAAAAAGGTCCTGCTCTCGTGTTTTCGTGTAAAACTGGATTCTGTTCAGTTCTTACTGTGGAGCTATGCTTCCTAGGTAAAACTTCTCGATTTGTATAACTTCTCGATTTGTATAAAAACTTCTCCATTTACATATTGGGAAGTCTATATGTAAAACTTCTCGATTTGTATATCAGATATGCTTCCTGTGGAGCAAGGAAGCGAACGCAAGCCAGCCTTTTGTATTAGTGCATTCGGTTCATTTCTTACTTGATCATCCCGTGTTCTCGTGTGTGCCATGGCCGAGTGGCAAGCTCAACACTGGTATTGTTGTCTTGTCTCAAATAAAGTCCGATTCCACAAGTTAACCGGAAATCTTCATGGGTGATAGCTGTGTCAGATTCTTCCGCGCATAGGGCAAGTAATGCAAGTGATAGCTTTGTCAGTTTACCCCCATTTTCTTGGGCATCACTTGTCTCAAATGAAGTCCATTGGAGGTTCGCAATTTATGTTCTGTGGCATCACACGGGCACCTACCTATAAAATACAGAAAACACAAAGAAGTATTTATATTTGGTACGGTACTAAGCACTCACGTACGCACACTACAAAACGAATACGCTAGGCTAGGCATGTTGATTGGAAGAGCTCTTGCCATTGACGACATTGGAAGGGGTCGACTCTATTAGTCATGAAACGACCTACAGAATACAGATTGCATCACAGAAACACCAAACACCAGAAATCAAGTAAGACACTGGGCAACTTGAATGCAGGTAAACCGTACCTGGGGGAGGAGATCCCCCTCACCAGTAATAAAGTTTTAACAGTCAAGAGGACTATGTATTTACAGCGTTTGAGACTGGATCAACCGGCAATGATAGATCAGGTGAATATATGGCGGAAGGGGCCTCCTGAGTAAGAGAACGACTTCTCCGTCTCCTCCAGGCAGTGGTCCTTCTCCTCCCGAGACCAGTTCTGAGGAACCAACCAGTACATGGAAAAGAATTTGACAGTTAGTTTTTCCTTCGAGAATCTGCCGTTCAGTTTAAAAAGCTTTGGTACCTGTGTTTGGTTCCAGGGACTTACCGAAGCGACTTGGTTAAGCTTGTTGTGGACGTTCTGCAGCAGCTGGGAGAGATTGCCCTCCCACTTGTAGAACTCCAGCTCTTTGTTGTTCAGAATCTTCTCGGAAACCTAAGATACCAGGAGCACATGGTACTGTGTTAAATGATACGAGATAATGGAGGAACAAGTAGTTTCAGACTTCTGAACTGCCCAGATCAGCAACGAAAGGTAATCATATTCCTAACCAGAAGTGCATTGTAGTATCGACAAAGAAAAAAGGCACAAGGAATCATATTCAATAGAGAATGCATATGCATGCTTGGGGATTTGATGGCATCAGACACATGAATGTGCCAATGCTGTGTAAACTATGCTTGCCAAAACAATGTTGTGACATGATGCCATGTACTACTCAGTATTTTTTTCATTTTCTCAGAAGGGGGGAGGGTCACCTTTTTGCCAATCATTCGGCCTCCAGCAGTATGAGCAAAGTACACGTTATAGAAATGGCAGATAAAGGCCTGGGGGTCCTCCTCAGACAGATCTTCCAGTAGAGAAGCGTATGTGGTGCCAGGGGCCGATGGTTTTGGAATTGTGTGGCCCTGTTGCCTGAACCATTCCAGATCATTTTTCAGCGCCTCTGATCTCTCCAGCCCAGTATTCCGAAACTCTGCATCTGAAACACACACCACTAAAAAATGTCAACAAGCAGCATCTTTGCAGATCCTGATGAAGCAATCGCCCATTAACTACTACTCCCTCCGTTATTATAAGACATTTTTTATAGATAAATTGTCTACAAGACCAGGTTCAACGACCTGTTGCTGCGAAATGTTCAGCGTGTCCGTTCAGCTCGTCGATGTTCAGCAGATCGTCGATGCGGGTGACGATGTTTGAAGCCAAACTTTCTAACACCCTCGAATAGCCCTCGAGGATTGATTTGCCCACATCCTAAAAATTGCTCACCAGCAAGAGCCGCGTCAGTTATTTACCTGTAATTTGGTTATGGATGGAATACTGGGAGAACCAGATAAGAGATAAAAAAACCTTGTTGTACTGAATTTTGCTCATGTCCAGGCTTGTCTGTGTCAATCTAGAAAACCTTTGCTTCAAGCATATTAGCAGGCCCTCTGATTGTTCAGCTAGCAGCAGCTCTCTCTTCTCTGAGTCTACCATCATGTCCTTTACCATGCCCCACGATGATCTAGCACTGCTGCTTCGGCCCAATCCATTTACTGGTTTGGCAGCAACCCTCCGGCGCCACACATACACTGACGCCTCAACACGGTTTGTGACTTCCAGGGCCTGGTACTCCGTGGACAAATCCAGGCAATCAAGAAGGCACTCAGGGGAGAACTGATCAGAGGTTATGTAGTGGTATATGATATCACCTAAGGTTGACCGTCCATTCTGAAATCAAGTTCAATGCAACATGTTGAGAACTGACACTAAGAAATTCTGTGGACACTGCACATTCATGAGTTCTGATTGCGGAAGAATGCATGGTATACCTTTGGAAGGGAGTCAAGATAAGGTTCAGGGACCTCCATCTCTGCTAAAGTATTGCTGTTGATGGCCATGGCAGCCTTCAGGATTTGGTTTGCACAATCACGCTTGTGTTGGAGCTGCTTCCTTGTTTTGTTGTGAAGGCCACCGGGAGGCACACGATGCACCGGGAGCCACCACTTCTCATCACGGTGGTGGAAAGCCATCCTGAAGGAGGCAGAGTCGTCGCAGTCTGGTGCAGCGATACCTTGCTCAACGTACCAGAATTCCGGGTCTCTGAAGCTTTCCAGGATTTCCTGTCAGAACATGATGCTGTGAGAGAACCGAAGTTTTCGATCAACTGCACTAAAATTCTAAGTTAGGATGGATTGTCACTTCTGCTGAAACCTGCTAGTCAACCTGATGATTCTAGAATGAACTCTTCTTCTCTTCAATCTGATGCATCTCAATCTGTTCCTGTACCAACAACAACAAATAAGAAGCCTGGCAGACCAAAGTGGCTGAAAAGGTAACATTATTTGTTCGTCTTAATTGCAATATTTGTTTGGAGGCCTTTTCTAAGTTTTTTTTGTGTGAATATTCTAATTCCATCCAAAGGAGAAAAAAATTCTAGAGTATTCTTCTTTCCATTGTGGTCCAATAATTAAAAGGAGAAAACCTGTCAAGTTTTTGGTGATAATTGTTATGAATAGCACTCATATCCAATATGAGGGCACTTGCTGCTCTCATGCATATTTGAGAAAAATATTTCCTTATCATCTTTTGGTAAGTTAGCATATGCACTTGCTATCCATCGTTTCAGAACATTTGTAGAGTTTGCAAGGAGCTTTAAATTGCAGTTTCATTTTAGTGCATGCATCTAATACTATTCTTATTGTTGAATCAACCCCACCACCATAGGGTATGTCTCGTGATAATTCTGTTTGCTTGAACTCACATGTGTGCTCTACTGCTCTAGCTACTTTGTTTCAGAACATATTGTGACTTGCTGGATCACGACGAAATAACTGGTACCCTCTTCTTACAGGTGATACCACTCCAGGTGTCAAGTGTGTGACATCAACACAGAATCACTTTGTTAGGTTTCTAAACACTACTAATGGCCGAACAAGCTCAAATCTGAACAGGCTACACTGCTGTAGTACAATAATTGGATCCTCTGCTTACAGAAGCTGTAGGGGCATTAGAAATAGAATCCCACCTTTATCTAACAAATCAGCCTTGTTCCTAGCAAGAGCCACTATTGTATTCGAGTTTCCTGCATTAAAAAGGAAAGGGAAAATAAAACAAAAACTTGTAGATCAGCAGCACACTCAATGACATAATACATCCACAGATAACCCCTTCCAAAAAAAAATCACATCGTACTCGCTGAATCAACTTCTTACACAGCTCTTCGATAGGACTGAGGTAAAAAGTGCATGTATTCAGGGGTCTAAGATCCAAAATATCAATATCTTTACTTTTGAAGCAAACTTCCACCATACAAGTGCATGTTCTAATACAGCTAAAGGAGGGAGCTGGTTAAGAGCAGCTATAACCAGGAAGTATACATATGCCAACCGATGAAACTGTATGAAGAGATTCTTTGGCAAGAACGTAATCAAAGTATACTTGCTTGTCCTGATCTCATTCCCTGTAAATTCATATCGATCATTTGTCCTGTTAGGATCATTAATGTAAATTTTTCTTGGCTCTTACTCAGATGGATCTTCAAACTGTGAGCTCTTGTTCCTGATTCTCTGGGAGCGATTTGGCTTCTCATGCGAAGAAGATACCATTCCAATCTCTAGGGATGATGGAGAATGTTGCCTCTCCATTGCGCCACCCCAAGAAACCTTCCGTTGCCTCTCCTTCTGAGAGCATTCCACTGAGAGACGATGGAAGAATTGTGAATCAGCAGACTGGAAGCGCTCTGCCACCCTACTCACATCAGACAACTCATGTAAATGTCTTGGTTGAGCCTCCCTTTCATCCGTGACTGTGACAGAAGACGTTTCACAATCCTCGTACAGTGAAGAAGAGAATGAATCAGTTGCGCAGAGACAGCCTAATGAGCCTACCGAAGGCCGAGCTGGAGCCTGATGCTTTGAAGGTGAATCTGCACTTCCCGATGATGACAGGAGCAAGGGATCACCGGTAGTCATCTACTGCAACCTACCAACCACTGCATCATTGGAATAAGGAATCTGGCTACAAGAAGGATGGGTTCAGTTGCACGGTGCCCGCTTCTAGCACGCTATATGCTGAAGCCATCTCATGTTTGCACAATTTTCAGCACCAAGCAAAGCTCCACAAATACAGATTACTCCCACCTATTGAAACAAAACATATAGCAAAAGCTTTAGTCTCATCAATCAGTGCAGTCCTGTAAGGTCAATAGCTAACAGGTTATGGAGCACAATTCGACGAGCACTCAAAGCGGGATTAATACTCCACAAGCTTCTACTGGATGCAGGTAACTTGAAGTAAAAACAGATAAACCAGCAACTATTGAGCTTCGAAGGGGAAACACTATTACTCACGCAAAAGGGGGAAAACTCAAAATCGTATCAATCAAAATGAGTACTCGATTCAAGCGCCTAAAATCCAAATTTTCTAAGACCGGAGTTATGTCCATACGGTGGATCGAACAATATGCAGCGGATAAACCCAAAAAAATACTTTACAGAGAACATTTCCCAGATCGCGCCAAAGAGAGAAAATCGGGGACCAGGACAGGGTCGAGACACGCACCCACAGTCTACGCGCCTCCGGATCGAGCCAAACCAATGCCAAGCTGGACGTCGGCGGCGCCCTCCCTGTCGGCGTGGCGGATCCGGCGGCGCGCCTTACGCGGATCCGAAATGCACGGCGGTGCGCTCCCGGGTTCGGACCGCGCGGATCCGGCTGCGCCTGGCGGTGTACCCCTCGGGCAGCTCGGCGGCAACGTGGCAAGGAGAGCGGCGGAGACGACGGCGGCGAGGTACGTGGTGCTCTCGCTTTTTTTTCGCGCTCGCAGCTCGGGGACGGTGAGGGAGGAAGAACCTGCTGCTGTGCGCGCGACTATGGGCCGCCCAAACCTAACTGGAGTATGGGCCGCACCAAAAAAGCAGCCCAAAATGCCTGCACTGCTGTATTGTTGTATTGTCTTGCAAAAACTTAGTACCATATTGGCTAGTAAAGGAGACATGGAGCGGCTTATAAGCTTTGGTGCGGTGGCTGAATTGATCAGTTTCAAATGGTGGCTGAACTGGTGGTCAGTTTCAACTCGCGCAGGCATAATAATTTTTGCTGGACACCTGCGTGTACGGCCTGTGGGGGCAGAACCAGAGCCATGGCAGAACAGGTCAAAGGCAGAACAAGTCAATGGCAGACTACTATTGCTTACTTAATAAGTAGTAGAGATTTGTCTGCAAAATAAAATGCACAACCAAAGTACCAGTACGAAATGCACCATCTAATTTATTTATTTCTTTATTAAATGAACACATCTCTAAACGAAATCTACCCACTAAAATAAATCCTTAATATCCCTCTCATAGTTGTTTTAAGGTAATATTCTTAGTGTAAAATTTAGATTAAGGGATAGTTTAACTTAATTCTTTTATAAAATAGATCAAAATATATAATTCAACAAAGGAAACATTTTTAGTTTAAGATTTTTTTAAATATATATTTTTTAAATCAAAACCTTTGGAGAGTTTTGCTAAGTTCCCAAAATAAGATTTTGGGGTGTTACAACTACCATGAAAGGCTAGAACATAATAATTCCCTAGACTTGACCCTCCCTGATTATCAACATTATTAAGCAGTGGTTCCTTTATTAAAGGTGTAGTGGCCGTGCTGCTACATCCCTTCTTTCCCAAAGCAGAAATCAGGTGCCTGCATCAGACAATGCAAGAGTGAGATGACACATCTCAGCAAGTAAACAGAACAAACAACAATTGGACAATGTAAACCAACCGTGCTTAAATAACCACGTAGTTCAAAACTTCCTTCTTGAATATTAATTTGCAGCAAGTAAGCAAGTAACTGATTACTTAATGCCAAGATGAATCACAATATAAAGATCCACACTATCCACATCCACATAACAAATTCCACATCTATCCCATGAATGCACATGGCTACAGATGTAGTAATGACTTCTGCCTTCATATCTCTAAGGATATGAAGCTGCATCATACCCCTTCTCGGGCAACATATGATGCTCATTGTACCGGTACGGTTGGACCATAAGATCGCGACGAAACTTCAATGCAATGGATGATGAATACATTATGCAAGTCAACAACATGAGTTCTTCCCAAACAAAATGTGCTAGACATATACTTCCACCCATTCCACATAATAAACCACATGGGTAACATGATCAAACCACAAACTCAACATATGTAATCAATAAAACATGAATATCTTCCAACGATGGTACTCAATTAGAAATATGAATACGAACACAAATAGCACAAACATAATCAAGTATAAGACTCTTCATTCGATTGACACACAACTTAGTGCACCAATTTCACATAATAAGCCTCATAAACGACGCCGCACCTACACGCAATCTCAAACCCCACCACGGGTAACAATTCTCCCCGCACCCACTAAATTGCAGCGGCGCTGCTTAATAATTTCATAACTTTAAAATTATGACAGCAGTAGTGACAACCAAAAACTCCAGAGGCATCTACATCAAATTCCCCACAAGTTTTGTATACAATTTATAATAAAATTCCAACATCTAATTAGCCCAAAACAGTCCACAAGATAAACCATGTAATCTGTTTTTTTCTCTTTTGGACAGCGACATACCCGGATTCAAACAGCGATATCTTTTAAAATATAATTTTAAATCAAGCGCATAAGTACTTATTGGAAAGATAAGACAAAGCCCTACATGATTATCATACTGGTATCACTAATTACCCACGAAAAATTCCCAGAAACTGCTAATACTACTGCTGTTCACCCACCTGAAAAATCTGTTTTTTTGGACAGCAACATATCCAGATTCAAATAATGATATCTCCTAAATTATAACTCCGAATTGAGCACATAAGTACTTGTTGGAAAGGTATGACAAAGCTCTACATGATTATTCCACTGATTCCCACTAATTAACCCACGAAAATTCCCAGAAATCCCTAGAACTACTGTTGTCCACCCACTCACAAAATTCCTGGACAACACCTCTACCGATTCGCAAAGATAAACGCATAATCCAATTGTCGGGGACCATAATTAGGGGTACCCCCAAGACTCCTAAACTCGGCTGGTAACCACCATCAGCACAAAGCTGCAAAGGTCTGATGGGCGCAATACAGGACAAAGCTCTGTCCGCTCAGGGGACACGATCTCACCTCGCCCGAGCCCAGCCTCGGGCAGGAACAGTAGACCCAGGCAGATTCACACCTCGCCCGAGGGCCTCCTCAAGCAACGGGCGCACCTTCGACTCGCCCGAGGCCCAGCTCGGGTAGGCTTCGCGGAGAAGCAACCTTGGCCAGATTGCCTCGCCAGCCGACCGGATCGCAGGAGCATTCAATGCAAGGATCGCCTGACACCTTATCCTGACGCGCGCTCCTCAGTCGACAAGGCCGAAGTGACCGCAGTCACTTCGCCCCTCCACTGACTGACCTGACAGGAAAACAGCGCCGCCTGCGCTGCTCCGACTGCTGTGCCACCCGCTAGGGTGAGGCTGACAGCAGCCAAGTCCAACCTCGGGCGCCATAGGAAGCTCTGCCTCGCCCGACCCTAGGGCTCGGCCCCTGCCTCGACCTCGGAAGACGGTCTCCGCCTCGCCCCACCCCAGGGCTCAGACTCAACCTCGACCTCGGACGACGATCTTCGCCTCGCCCGACCCCCGGGCTCGGACTCAACCTCGACCTCGGACGACGATCTCTGCCTCGCCCGACCCCCGGGCTCGGACTCAACCTCGACCTCAGACGACGGTCTCCGCCTCACCCGACCCTCGGGCTCGGACTCAGCCCCGACCTCGGAGGAGTCTCTGCCTCGCCCGACCTTGGGCTCGGACCGACCACGTCGCAGGGGGGTACATCATTACCCTACCCCTAGCTAGCTCAGGCTACGGGGAACAAGACCGGTGTCCCATCTGGCTCGCCCCGTTAAAACAAGTAATGATGGCACCCCGCATGCTCCTATGATGACGGCGGTTCTCAGCCCCCTACGGAAGCAAGGGGACGTCAGCAAGGTCCCGTCAGCCCCAACAGCTGTGCTTCTACAGGGCTCAAGCGCTCCTCCGACGGCCACGACATCACATGAACAGGGCACGAACACCTTTCCAACAGCCATGTCGGCATGTACATAGGGCTCTGGCTCCTCTCTGCTAGACACGTTAGCACATTGCTACACCCCCCATTGTACACATGGGCCCTCTCCTTACATCTATAAAAGGAAGGTCCAGGGCCCTCGTACAAAAAAGGTGGCCGCACAGGAGAACGGGCTGACGGACAGGCTCTCACTCTCTCCCTCGCGAACGCTTGTAACCCCCTACTGCAAGCGCATCCGCCCTGGGCGCAGGACAACACGAGCCACGGTTCCCCTTATTGTTCCCCCTTGTGTTCCGTCTCGCGCCGACCCATCTGGGCTGGGACACGCAGCGACAATTTACTCGTCGGTCTAGGGACCCCCCGGGGTCGAAACGCCGACAGTTGGCACGCCAGGTAGGGGCCTGCTGCGTGTTGACGAACAGCTTCCCGTCAAGCTCCAGATGGGTAGTCTCCAGCAACCTCTCCAGCCCGGGACGATGCTCTGTTTCGGGAGTCTCGAGTTCATGTCCCTCAACGGCAGCTACGACATGGTACTCCTTCCTCCGCCGCGCGACAACGACAATGGCGGCCTTCAGCCCGCCCGCGGGCAGCGGAATCGACAACGTCTTCCCCGTGTGGCGAAAGAGCAGCATCCGGGTCTGTCCCGTCTCCTTCCCCGCCGACGGAGGCGGCACCTCGTCGGCTGTCGAGCGAGTCAACGACGCCGGCGCCCCAGCGGGGGACACGTCGGGCGTCGACCTCGCGTCTGAGACGAAGACGGGCGTCGTTTCCCCGCAACATACCAACCCCAAGCGGACGGATGACGCCAGCACGCTCGCGAAGGACTTGCTGGGCGTTAGCCTCGTACCTGAGATAACGATGCAGTCCGTCCCCGACGCGACTTCGTCACCATCCGTCGATCAAGAGGTACCGTACGTTTTCCACCCTGTGCCTTTTAGATTCAGCTTCGACCCACCAAGCGATCCCGCTTTGGTGGACGCTTTCATAAAGGCATACCCAAACCTTCCGGGGTACCATATGTGGTCAACCTGGGACCGACTGACGGCCGTCTCGACCTATGGGCCCCCGGGTTCCGAGGAAGATGACGAGCCTGACTCTGGTTGGGATTTCTCCGGGCTCGGTAACCCCAGTGTCATGCGAGACTTCATGGCCGCATGTGACTACTGCCTCTCCGATTGCTCCGATGATGGCCACAGCCTTGATGGCGAGGACTGTGGCCCAAGTCGTGAATGTTTCCACGTCGATCTAGGGGGTCTCGACAAAGGCAACCATCTTGGTATACCGGAGGACGGTGATCCCCCTAGGCCTGTGCCTCGCGTTGACATCCTTCGGGAGCTAGCTGTGGTCCCAGTCCCTGTAGGGGGTCAGGACGCACAGCTCGAGCAAATCCGCGAGATGCAGGCCAGGCTCGACGAGGAAGCAGGACAACTTGTGCAGCTCCGGTAGAACATCGGGCAGGAGTGGGCAGGCCGAGCTCCGACCGGAGAAGCGCGTCATCTGGCCCAGGACGTCCGGCACCGCATCACCGACGATGCCAGGGCAAGGCTGCCCCCGGCTTCCAGTGGGGTCGGCCAGAACCTGGCTGCAGCGGCAATACTACTCCGAGCGATGCCGGAACCATCCACCACCGAGGGGCGACGTATCCAGGGAGAGCTCAAGAATCTCCTGGAGGATGTCGTGGTCCAACGGGCCGAAAGCTCTGCCTCCCGAAGACAGGGGTACCCACCGGAGCATCGCGCCGCGACTTCCCGATTCATGCGGGAAGCCTTGGTCCACACCGGGCGCACGCGGGACACAGCGCCTGCAGCCTCGGGTCGCCTCGGCAACGAGTACCACCGCCGCAACCGTCGAGCCCACCTCGACGAGAAGGTGCGCCGAGGCTACCACCCCAGGCGTGGGGGACGCTACGACAGCGGGGAGGATCAGAGCCCTTCGCCCGAACCGCCCAGTCCGCAGGCTTTCAGCCGAGCCATACGACGGGCGCCGTTCCCGACCCGGTTCCGAACCCCGACTACCATCACCAAGTACTCGGGGGAGACAAGGCCAGAACTGTGGCTCGCGGACTACCGGCTGGCCTGCCAGCTGGGTGGAATGGACGATGACAACCTCATCATCCGCAACCTCCCCTGTTCCTCTCCATCGCCGCCCGAGCCTGGCTGGAGCATCTGCCTCCTGCGCAGATCTCCAACTGGGACGACCTGGTCAAAGCCTTCGCCGGCAACTTCCAAGGCACATACGTGCGCCCTGGGAACTCCTGGGATCTCCGAAGCTGCCGCCAGCAGCCGGGAGAATCCCTGCGTGACTACATCCGGTGATTTTCGAAGCAGCGCACCGAGCTGCCCAACATCACCGACTCAGATGTCATCGGCGCGTTCCTCGCCGGCACCATTTGCCGCGACCTGGTGAGCAAGCTGGGTCGCAAGACTCCCACCAGGGCGAGCGAGCTGATGGACATCGCCACCAAGTTCGCCTCTGGTCAGGAGGCGGTCGAGGCCATCTTCCGAAAGGACAAGCAGCCTCAGGGGCGCCAGCCGGAAGACGTCCCTGAGGCGTCCGCTCAGCGTGGCACCAAGAAGAAGGGCAAGAAGAAGTCGCAAGTGAAACGCGACGCCGCCAACGCAGACCTTGTCGCCGCCGCCAAGCACAGGAACCCTCGGAAGCCTCCTGGAGGCGCCAACCTGTTCGACAAGATGCTCAAGGAGTCGTGCCCCTATCATCAGGGTCCCGTCAAACACACCCTTGAGGAGTGCGTCATACTTCGGTGCTACTTCCACAAGGCCGGTCCCCCGCGGAAGGTGGCAAAGGCCAACGACAACGACAAGTAGGAGGGCCACAAGGCAGAAGAGTTCCCCGAGGTCCACGACTACTTCATGATCTACGGTGGGCAAGTGGCGAACGCCTCGGCTCGGCACCGCAAGCAAGAGCGCCGGGAGGTCTGCTCGGCGAAGGTGGCGGCGCCATTCTACCTAGACTGGTTTGACAAGCCCATCACCTTCGACCAAGGCGACCACCCCGACCACGTGCCGAGCCCGGGGAAGTACCCGCTCATTGTCGACCCCGTCATCGGCAACGTCAGGCTTACCAAGGTCCTCATGGACGGAGGCAGCAGCCTCAACATCATCTACGCTGAGACCCTCGGGCCCTTGCAGATCGATTTGTCCGCGATCCGGGCCGGTGCGGCGCCCTTTCACGGGATCATCCCCGGGAAGCGCGTCTGTTGGGGACTTGTTCTCAAATGCTTCGAGTTAAGAACAAGGCAACATAAAAAGTGTTAAATGTTAAAGTCCTTCGTCCTTCGAAGCATTATCTCCCTTCGGATATAATGAATTCTGGACGAAGGTTATGAAAAACAAACCTTCGTAAGCACAATAAATGATGAAGAAGGATTCATACACAAAATAATATAAACACTTTAAACATCATTATCAACTTATTTTTATTTGTGTTACTGCATAAACAATAACAAATTATAAATGTACCTTCGGCTTTAAGGAAAGCAGGGGTACAAGCGTGACGCGAAAGTAAATGCCAAGTCCGCGTGAACAGTACGGGAGCACTGTTCATCTATTTATAGGCACGGGTCACAGCCCATGTAAAATTACACACATGCCCTTTACATTTGCTAATAACTCTATAGCAATTCATCGGGGTCTAAATAGCCTTTTCCCTTTTAAGTCGGTTTCTTTTCCTGCTATCATGCCGAAGCTCCCCTGTGCATAGCTTCGGCTCTGCGCCATCCTTCATACTCTTTGTGCATCTTCACGCTGTGGTTTTGATTTAAGTCCGAAGGTACCTGTTTACACATTATACTCCAGTGACATTGTTAAATCATGTTTTTGAGGACCTTCGGAAGCCGAAGGCCCCCAACATTAGCCCCTCGCAATATTAATTTGTTAGAGTGATAAATTCAGATTGCGACATGGACGAAGGCCTTAAGCCGAAGGTCCGAAAAAACACCTTTCCCTTGCTAGAATAGCAACAGTCATTGACAAGCGGGACCCTCCAGTTTTTATCGCACTAGGCGTATAAATAAGGGCTCACCACGAGTTCATTTGGCACGCTTTCTTGCCATCTGCTCTTGCTCACCCAACTTTTAGCCCTTGGCACCAACACTTGCTTAGCTTTTTAAATTTTCAAGCTTCGGTTTCGAGAGCACTTTCTCAGCATTTTCGAAGATGTCTGAAGATAAGAAAGCTGTCGCTGAATCAAAGCTGAGCCTTTCTGAGGAGATGAATCTCGATTTTCTTGAATCAATGGCAAAGACAAATACAGAGAAGATTACTAGAGAGATTTTAGAGGGTTTGTCTGAAGACACTGGTGACAGTGACAGCTATGATGTGGAAAGTGGTGGTGAAGATTCTGAAGATCGACCTTGGCGACCAAGCCATGCAGTTTTTGGAAAATCAAGCATTAAACAAAGCCATCTTGCCAATATGAGGGGTAGATATTTTTGGGATTTATCTATTGTGAGGGCTGACGAAGGAGAGAAAACTTGTCCGACTCCCGAGGAGAATGAAGTCATGATATTCCGAAGTTTCTTCAAGGATGGACTTCGATTTCCTTTGAGCAGTTTCGTGGTAGAAGTTTTGAAGATATTTGAAATCTGCCTTCATCAAATTACTCCCGAAGCAATCATAAGGATGGGAATCTTTGTATGGGCCGTAAAGAGCCAAGGTTTGGAGCCAAATGCAAAAAGTTTCTGCAGTATGCATGAGTTATTATATGAGACAAAACCATGGGGTAAAGAGCAATATCATAACAATTTTGGCTGTTATAGCTTCGGTGCCCGCTCTGGGTCTAGCTGTCCCGTGCCAACTTTTCGGAAGAGATGGCCTGGGGACTGGATGAAGGAATGGTTTTATGTGAAAAAACGACTTGAAGACACGAGAAGATATTAAAGATATCATCATGTGTCCCATCTGGCAGCGTTTTGGCCTTCGGAAACCGAAGGTGGATATTGACGAAGCAGCCGAAGAATGCCGAGAGCCTTCGGTGTAGTTTGCTCTTTCATCGGGACAAGAGATTTGAGCAAGGAGCACATTGCCTTCAGAGTATGGCCACTTGTAGAAAAGTGGGAAATGCCAAAGGAAACCATCAGCAAACCTGACGAAGGTGGACTAGTTAGGTTAAAATATACCTTCAGATATGGAGATCAGTTTGTCGAGCCAGATGATGACTGGCTGAAATGTATTGAGGCCACAAGCGATGAACTGCTTGGACCATACTCAAAGGCAGAAGATACTGCACTGTCTGTGGCCTTCGGAGGCCGGAAGAAGAAAAGACTCAATTGAGTATTTGATGCCATTGGGTTCGTCTATCCTCACTACCGTTACCCAACACGGGGTCAAAAAAGGAAAGATACGGCTTCTGTTAAGGAAGCTGCTTCAGCCGCTCCTAGTGAGCCATCGCCGAAGAGGAAAAAGATGAAGGTTCTTACACACCGGCCACGCTATATTGAACCGGCCACAGTGCCTGAGTTTGTCGGTGAGACCTCTTCGGCCACCGAAGCCAAGGAGCCGACTCCCCTGCCGAATATTGAAGAGCCGGCCATAATGCTGGAGATGGGGAAAATAGAAGAACCGAGGGCTGAAGAAACAAAGACATCGGAAATTTTAAGTCCTTCAGCAAAAGTTGAGGTGCCAACACCAATGCCGAGGGCACAAAAAGACCTTTCAACAACTCCCAAGAGGAAAAGAATGGTTAACGTGCTAGATGTGCTGGAAACGATAAAATCTTCAAGCTCTACTTCGAAAATATCTGCCGAAGCTCCAAAATCACAAATTGAGGCCGAAGCTGCCAAAAGTCAAGCGGAAACTGAAACTGGGCTTTCAGAGCCCACCAAGAGGGAATTCTTGGAAATTGAAAAAGAAACGGAAAAAGAATTTGCAGAAGAAATTTTATCTGAGAAAATCGCCACACCCGAAGCATCTTCTGAAGCTTTTGACTATGTCTTACGTCATGCTTCGGGTAAAAATCTGACCGAAAAAGAAAAGAGAGAAGCTCAGTTCTATGCACAAAAATTGAAATATCCAAAAGGGGCGCTGATATTCAACGGCAGCGGAGAAGAAGACTTCTTATATTGTCTCCCTAACAGCAAGGAGATTTCTGTCTGTCGGGAGATTAGCAAGAACTTCGGATTCCCAACATTAGAAGACGGGCTCTCGGTGTTGTCAAAAAACGAGCTGGCCGACAGCTTAGCGTACAACAGTTTAAAGGTGAAAAAAATGAGATCTTTGTATTATTCCTTGAAACCAAAAATTTTCATTTGCTTGAACTTATTAACGCATTTTTTTGCAGGGCCTTATACTTAGCAATGCCCTCAGGGCACAGAAAGATGCCGAAGACGAAGGGTGTACCATAGCCTTGAGCAACCTTCGTTCCGAAGTAATTGAACTAAGGAACGAAGGTCTCGAAAAAGATAAAATATTACATTCGTTGGTGAATAAGATAAAAGAGGACGAAGCTGCTTTCAAAGCTCAAGCTGAGGCTCAGAAGCGCGAAATTGAGGATCTTCGGAAACAGCTAGCCAGAGCTAAAGAAGAATACACAGTTGAAGAAACAAAAAGAGAAATTAGTGAACAATGGGCAAATCATTTAGAAAAAAACGTTGAAGAGCTTCGTGCGTCCAAGAAAAAGTGTTATGAAAAATCTATAGAATGTGTTAAGAAAATAAGAACCAGCTTCGCCAGCGTTGGCGCGTTTTCAAGTGAAGAAAAATTCATGATGGGCGACCCCGAAGGCCCAATTGGATGGATCAGCCACGAAGCTGAAGCTTTTGAAGAAGTTTTGAATAGCCGCGGAGACATATGTGCCTTCTCGGGTGCTAGGGGGGTTGCCACTGTTTTGGAGAAAAAAGGCTGCGATCACGTGAAATCCTTAGCACAGACCGAAACCGATTTATCTCCCGAAGACATAAAAGACCCTTCGGCCGAGGCAATTTGGTTGGTGGGAAATTTTTCACCGACATCTGGGACAATGGTGGCCGGGAGATGGCTCAAGAAATTATACGAAGAAGCGAAAAAGGTATTCATGACGCTAGAAAAGTAGCAGAGGCCGCTGAGAAAAGTGCGGATCTCGAAGGGCGAATAGGTATTAACTACTAGTTTTTGACTTTTTGTTGTAACTTTTTGATTTCGAACTTGTTTACACTTTGTAACATAGCCGCACCTTCTCCTCCCTCAGAGCCCGCCGAGCCATTAGCGGACCCCAACGTAAAGGGGGATGACAAGATTAGAAAAATGGCCGAAGCTATCATGGACAAAGTTATTGATCAACTACTAAACGAAGCTGCAGAAGTAGTTCTAAGGGAAGACTAGATGTTATTGTAAAAACATTTGGAATGTAATATTTGTTGAACAATATGTGTAATATTTTGTAACTTTGAATGTAATATATAAGCTATTTATGGTTCAATTCTTTACGATGCATGAAACTTTACATACATACCGTTTTTGAGCCTTCGGCGAAAAAACACCTTCCCTTCTTTTCATGCTTCGTAAATAATATCCGTATTTTCATAAAAACATCCAATCTTCATAAAAATCAGTAAGCAATAGATCTTGTCATTTCAGAGTTTGACGAAGGCATGCTTCTTCAATAATTATTTTCGTGCCTTGGCACTGTTTCTTCAAAACAATCTCCGAATATCAACATTGAAACCCCCTTCTTGCGCCATTGATGCAATATGATGTATGATGTTATGCTATGCAAATGATGTGATGATGTGATGTTATGCAAAATGATATTTGCCGAAGATCGACGTTTATTTTTCACTGCAAGCCTCCCTTAGGAGCTTCTTTGCCTTTTACTTCAGCGGAATCAGCGTTTATTTTTCGCTGTAAGCCTCCCTTAGGAGCTTCTTCGCCTTTTACTTTCAGCGGAATCAGCGTTTATTTTTCGCTGTAAGCCTCCCTTAGGAGCTTCTTCGCCTTATACTTTCAGCGGAATCAGCGTTTATTTTTCGCTGTAAGCCTCCCTTAGGAGCTTCTTCGCCTTTTACTTTTAGCGGAATCAGCGTTTATTTTTCGCTGTAAGCTCTGCATTCCCTTCGGAACGACTTTTGAGCAGAAAACTTACGCTGCGCTCCCTTAGGAACGACTTTTTGTTATTTCGAAGTTTCTCCCTGTAACCATAAATTCTTATGCTTCGGCAACTTTTTGGACCTCGTTATTCTGTGGAGTAAGTATATTCGTACTATGGCAAAGGCGAAGCTATTACAAGAAATTGAAAACGACAAAAAACACTTAGGCTTTCAATAATTGTTCCTTATTAAAAAAGAAAATGATACTGAATGCAAAAACTGCTGCCGAGGTAGGATATTTGTTAGTAAATGTGCTTCGATTCCGGCACAGTACTATTGACTGTACAAGCTTCGGACTCTTCTCTGAAGTCTCGTTGGTGTTGAGTATGCTGACTCCCTTCTGGCTGCTGGCCTCGTTGCATTGGTGGTGGAGGTGGTGGTTGTTGCCAAGATGCCTGAGATTGACTTGCCGAAGCAACAGAAGCTGCAGGGTGGTTGCCCACATACTCTGGGATATAAGGCGAGTCGGATGAGTCTGTTGGGCTACAACTTCTGCTATTTCCTTTTGTTTCTGAATGGTGACATGGCACATTTTGGTGGTGTGGCCCTTGTCCTCACCACAGAATAAGCAATAAATTTTCCTGGGCTGATCCCCAAATCTTCCTCCGAAGCCCCTGGCACCTCTGCCCCTTGTGGCTGGAGGCCGAGGATAGCTCTGCTGCTGCCCCGAAGCCTGGGAGGAATATTGCGGCCTCTACTGCTGGCTTCCCCTGTCATCATTCTGAGTGGAATGAATCGATCTGACATGTCTGGGATGAATTCTCCCTCCGAAGCCCCTGGCTATTTCGGAGAACCTGTAAGCTTCCTCCCTTCTCTATCGAAAATCATTGTCAGCGCAGATATATTCATCCATCTTCTGAAGCAATTTCTCCAGAGTCTGAGGGGGCTTCCTGGCAAAGTATTGGGCTGAAGGTCTCGGCCGAAGCCCCTTAATCATGGCCTCAATGACAATTTCATTGGGCACTGTTGGCGCTTGTGCCCTAAGGCGTAAGAACCATCAGACATACGCCTAAAGATACTCTTCGTGATCTTGGGTGCACTGGAATAAGGTTTGAGCGGTGACCGGCTTCGTTTGAAACCCTTGGAAACTGGTGATCAACATATCCTTCAGCTTCTGCCATGATGTGATTGTTCCTGGTCGAAGGGAGGAGTACCAGGTTTGTGCAACATTCTTGACGGCCATGATGAAAGACTTCGCCATGACTGCAGTATTGCCACCATAGGAAGATATCGTTGCTTTGTAGCTCATCAGAAACTGCTTCAGATCTGAGTGTCCGTCGTACCTGGGGAGTTGAGGTGGCTTGTAGGACGGAGGCCAAGGTGTAGCCTGCAGTTCTGCTGACAGAGGATAAGCATCATCAAAAGCAAAATTTCCATGATGAAAATCCTCATACCAGCCATCCTCGTTGAAGAAGCCCTCTTGATGAAGCTCTCTGTGTTGAGGCCTTCGGTTCTGCTCATCTTGAGTAAGATGGCGAACTTCTTCAGAGGCTTCATCTATCTGCCTTTGCAGGTCAGCCAGCCTAGCCATCTTTTCCTTCTTCCTTTGCACCTGCTGATGGAGCATCTCCATATTTCTGATCTCTTGATCCAAGTCGTCCTCCTGAGGCGTTGGACTGGTGGCCTTCCTCTTCTGGCTTCGGGCCTTCCGAAGAGAGAGGGTCTCCTGGTTGGGGTCCAGCGGCTGCAGAGCGGCAGCCCCTGTTGCTGAAGCTTTCTTGGGCGGCATGATGAAGATCTTTGCTTGCCGAAGGTGTTCGAAACTCAAAAAGTGGAAGTGAGTTCACCGGAGGTGGGCGCCAATGTTGGGGACTTGTTCTCAAATGCTTCGAGTTAAGAACAAGGCAACATAAAAAGTGTTGAATGTTAAAGTCCTTCGTCCTTCGAAGCATTATCTCCCTTCGGATATAATGAATTCTGGACGAAGGTTATGAAAAACAAACCTTCGTAAGCACAATAAATGATGAAGAAGGATTCATACACAAAATAATATAAACACTTTAAACATCATTATCAACTTATTTTTATTTGCGTTACTGCATAAACAATAACAAATTATAAATGTACCTTCGGCTTTAAGGAAAGCAGGGGTACAAGCGTGACGCGAAAGTAAATGCCAAGTCCGCGTGAACAGTACGGGAGCACTATTCATCTATTTATAGGCACAGGTCGCAGCCCATGTAAAATTACACCCATGCCCTTTACATTTGCTAATAACTCTATAGCAATTCAACGGGGTCTAAATAGCCTTTTCCCTTTTAAGTCGGTTTCTTTTCCTGCTATCACGCCGAAGCTCTCCTGTGCATAGCTTCGACTCTACGCCATCCTTCATACTCTTTATGCATCTTCACGCCGTGGTTTTGATTTAAGTTCAAAGGTACCTGTTTACACATTATACTCCAGAGACATTGTTAAATCATGTTTTTGAGGACCTTCGGAAGCCGAAGGCCCCCAACAGCGTCCAACCCCTCGGGCAACTCGATCTGCCCGTCTGCTTCGGGACTCCCTTCAACTTCCGAAAGGAAACCCTCACGTTCGAGGTGGTCGGGTTCCGAGGAACCTACCACGCAGTGCTGGGGAGACCATATGCTACGCCAAGTTCATGGTCGTCCCCAACTACACCTACCTCAAGCTCAAGATGCCAGGCCCCAACGGGGTCATCACCGTCGGCTCCACGTACCGACACGCGTACGAATGCGACGTGGAGTGCGTGGAGTACGCTGAGGCCCTCGCCGAATCCGAGGCCCTCATCGCCGACCTGGAGAGCCTCTCCAAGGAAGTGTCAGACACGAAGCGCCACGCCGGCAACTTCGAGCGAGCAGAGGCAGTTAAGTGCGTCCCTCTCGACCCCAGCAACGACGCCTCCAAGCAAGTCCGGATCGGCTCCGAGCTCGACCCCAAATAGGAAGCAGTGCTCGTCGACTTTCTCCACGCAAACGCCGAGGTTTTTGCGTGGAGTCCCTCGGACATGCCTGGCATACCGAGGGATGTCGCCAAGCACTCGCTGGATATCCGAGCTGGAGCCTGACCCGTGAAGCAGCCTCTGCGCCGATTCGACGAAGAAAAGCGCAGAGCCATAGGCGAGGAGATCCACAAGCTGATGGCTGCAGGGTTCATCAAAGAGGTATTCCATCCTGAATGGCTAGCCAACCCTTTGCTTATGAAAAAGAAAGGTGGGAAATGGCGGATGTGTGTAGACTATACTGGTCTAAACAAAGCATGTCCGAAAGTTCCCTACCCTCTGCCTCGCATCGATCAAATCATGGATTCCACTGCTAGGTGCGAAACCCTATTGTTCCTCGATGCCTACTCAGGGTATCACCAAATCAGGATGAAAGAGTCCGACCAGCTCGCGACTTCTTTCATAACACCTTTTGGCATGTACTGCTACATCACTATGCCATTTGGTTTGAGGAATGCAGGCGCGACATACCAAAGGTGCATGAACCACGTGTTCGGAGAGCACATTGGTCGAATGGTCGAGGCTTACGTCGATGACATCGTAGTCAAGACGTGGAAAGCCTCTAACCTCCTCGCTAACCTTGAAACGACATTCAAGTGTCTCAAGGCGAAAGGCGTAAAACTCAATCCCGAGAAGTGTGTCTTCGGAGTCCCCTAAGGCATGCTCCTGGGGTTCATTGTCTCCGAGCGGGGCATCGAGGCCAACCCGGAGAAAATCGCGGCCATTACCAACATGGTGCCCATCAAGGACTTGAAAGGAGTACAGAGGGTCATGGGATGCCTTGCGGCTCTGAGCCACTTCATCTCGCGCCTCGGCGAAAGAGGCCTGCCTCTGTACCGCCTCTTAAGGAAGACCGAGCGCTTCACTTGGACCCCCGAGGCCGAGGAAGCCCTCGAGAACTTAAAGGCGCACCTTACAAGTGCGCCCATCTTGGTGCCCCCCGCTGCCGGAGAAGCTCTCTTGATCTACGTAGCCGCAACCACTCAGGTGGTCAGCGCCGCGATCATAGTTGAGAGACGAGAAGAAGGGCATGCATTGCTCGTCCAGAGGACGGTCTACTTCATCAGTGAGGTACTGTCCGAGACCAAAATCCGCTACACGCAAATTCAGAAGCTACTGTACACGGTGATTCTGACGCGGCGAAAGTTGCGACACTACTTTGAGTCTCATCCGGTGACTGTGGTGTCATCCTTCCCCTAGGGGAGATCATCCAGTGCCGAGAGGCCTCTAGTAGGATTGCAAAGTGGGCGGTGGAAATCATGGGCGAGACAATCTCGTTCGCTCCTCGGAAGGCCATCATGTCCCAAGTCTTGGCGGACTTTGTGGCTGAATGGGTCGACACCCAGCTTCCAGCAGCTCCGATCCAACCGGAACTCTGGACCATGTTTTTCGACGGGTCGCTGATGAAAACAGGAGCGGACGCGGGCCTGTTCTTCATCTCACCCCTCGGGAAGCACCTCCGCTATGTGTTGCGCCTCCATTTCCCGGCGTCTAACAACGTGGCCGAGTACGAGGCTCTCGTTAACGGGTTGCGCATCGCCATCGAGCTAGGGGTTCGGCGCCTCGATGCTCGTGGCGACTCGCAGCTTGTCGTCGACCAAGTCATGAAGAACTCACACTGCCGCGACCCAAAGATGGAAGCCTACTGCGACGAGGTTCAGCGCCTGGAGGACAAGTTCTACGGGCTCGAGCTCAACCACGTCGCTCGACGATACAACGAGACTGCGAACGAGCTGGCTAAAATAGCCTCGGGGCGGACAACGGTTCCCCCGGACGTCTTCTCCCAAGACCTACATCAACCCTCCGTCAAGACCTATGACACGCCCGAGCCCGAGAAGGCCTCGGCTCTGCCCGAGGCGCCCTCAACTCAGCCCGAGGCACCCTCGGCCGCCGAGGGTGAGGCACTGCGCGTCGAGGAAGAGCGGAATGGGGTCCCGCCTAATCAGAACTGGCAGACCCCATACCTGCAATATCTCCACCGAGGAGAGCTACCCCTCGACAGAGCCAAAGCTCGGCGACTGGCGCGGCGCGCCAAGTCGTTCGTCTTGCTAGGTGACGGAAAGGAGCTCTACCACTGCAGCCCCTCAGGCATCCTCCAACGATGCATATCCATCGCCGAAGGTCAGGAGCTATTGCAAGAAATACACTCGGGGGCTTGCGGTCATCACGCAGCACCTCGAGCCCTCGTTGGGAACGCCTTCCGACAAGGTTTCTACTGGCCAACCGTGGTGGCCGACGCCACTAGAATTGTACGCACCTGCCAAGGGTGTCAATTCTACGCAAGGCAGACGCACCTGCCCGCTCAAGCCCTACAAACAATACCCATCACTTGGCTGTTTGCTGTGTGGGGTCTGGACCTCGTCGGTCCCTTGCAGAAGGCACCCGGGGGCTTCACGCACTTGCTGGTCACTATCGACAAATTCTCCAAGTGGATTGAGGTTCGACCCCTAAACAGCATCAGGTCCGAACAGGCGGTGGCATTCTTCACCAACATCATCCATCGCTTTGGGGTCCCGAACTCCATCATCACCGACAACGGCATCCAGTTCACTGGCAGGAAGTTCCTGGACTTCTGCGAGGACCACCACATCCGGGTAGACTGGGCCGCCGTAGCTCACCCCATGACGAATGGGCAGGTAGAGCGTGCCAACGTCATGATTCTACAGGGGCTCAAGCCGAGGATCTACAATGACCTCAATAAGTTTGGAAGGCGATGTATGAAGGAACTCCCTTCGGTGGTCTGGAGTCTGAGGACAACGCCAAGCCGAGCCACGGGCTTCACGTCGTTCTTTCTAGTCTACGGGGCCGAGGCTATCTTGCCCACAGACTTAGAATACGGTTCCCCGAGGACAAGGGCGTACGATGATCGGAGCAACCAGACCAGCTGAGAAGACTCACTGGACCAGCTAGAGGAGGCTCGGGACATGGCCTTACTAGACTCGGCAAGGTATCAGCAGTCCCTGCGACGCTACCACGCCCGAGGGGTTCGGTCCCGAGACCTCCAGGTGGGCGACTTGGTGCTTTGGCTACGACAAGACGCCTGAGGGTGCCACAAGTTCACACCTCCCTGGGAAGGGCCGTTCATCATCGCCAAGATTTTGAAGCCCGGAACATACAAGTTGGCCAACAGTCAAGGCGAGGTCTACAGCAACACTTGGAACATCCGACAGCTACGTCGCTTTTTCCCTTAAGATGTTTTCAAGTCGTTCATATGCCTCGTTCATACGCAAAATAAAGTCTAACCATCAAGGAAGGGTCAGCCTTGCCTCAGCAAAGCCGGACCCTCCCTCGGGGGCTAGAAGGGGGAACCCCCTCTGCGTCAAAATTTTCCTCGGAAAAAGTCTTCCACCAAAACGACTTTCGTGTTTCTCGGCTATATCAGTAACAGAACCCCGAGAAGCGAATAAGAGTGCATGTAAGCGGCAAGGTCGACTGAGCCGAGGAACTCCTACGCCTCCGGGATACGGACACCTCACTCATCACCTACCGCGAAAAATAACTCCTACTTCGGTAAGCGATCCTGCTACTGACGAACAAGTCCGGATACGCGAAACAGGAGGAAAAGAGACAACTTTATATCACGACGACAAAGTGTTCAGGCCTCGGCGGCCGCGAAAGACACATACGTGTTCAAAACAAACTGCTCCGGCAGAATCAAGCATTGCCCGGGGGAGGAGCGGCACCCTCGGCTTCGTCTCCAACCTCGGCTTCATTTCCACCCTCGGCGAGATCCGCCACAGCCTCGGACGGCGGCGCAAGCGGAAGGATTTCCACTTTGAAGGAGGACGCCAGCACCGTGCTTGGGCCCGCGGCGGCCGCGTCAAGCCTCTGAACTTCGGCCAGGGCAGCTTCATCTTCGTCGGGAAGGCAGTACCCCTCGCTGACCCGCTCTAGATCCACATCGTAGTGGGAAGCGAGCATGGCGAAGGCCCGCCTAACGCCGTGATGCAGCTGTCACACCCGGGTTTTAGGGGCACCAAGACCCGGGCGTGAACATAATCACCAGGTGTGCTGGGACCAAGTCTCACACATATGATGAATCATGGCACAGGATCGAATGTCACATCTTTGCTATATAATAGGAGTTCTATACAAAATAAATAATTAATTACATTATAAGGAGACAACGGTCCAGCAACCCAAAGTTGACTGGGAGACGACGACCTAGACCTCTCATGAACACATCGCAGCATCCTCCAAGCGCCTCATCCTATGGTACTTGTTCTTGACCTGTGGGGGTGTGATACAACAAGAGTGAGCTCACATACGTTTATCGCTCAACAAGTTGTGGGGAATAATGTGCATGAACTCGCCAAAGGTGGGAGCTCACGTGAAGTGTAAGGCTTACCAAAGAGGATGGTTAGAGCTGAGCATTGCTTTTAAAGTTGGTCAAAATTTTATTAGCAGTTACTAAGTATAAGTAAATACCAACCCAATTAAGTAGTAGAACAAAAGTAACAACATCACCTGCGATGCAATGCATATGACAAATTGAATTTAAGTTCCATAAATTAATCATGTGAGGGTCCGAGCTGCTCATGACCGTGAGCACAACTAGTATACCAGTTTTACACTCTGCAGAGGTTGCGCATCTTTACCCACAAGTCATGTTACCCATCTGCCAAGGGATCGTGACTTCCCATACACCTCTACAGAGGAGGCGAGGCAGGGTAACACTACGAGGCCTTTACAAAGTTCCACTAGCTTCAGAAAACCCGCTACAGTTTATAGGAAGCTCCAATGCAGGGTTCTTGCCTGACCGCCATCGCAGCAAAATCAACCAAGGACCTCCCTACACTGACCACTCCCCTACTGCCCTTGCCCCTTTCGGGTAAAGTAGTCCTCCACTAGCTTTCCTAATTAATCAGCCAAGGGCGTCCATAAACCCTTGTGGTAGCACTGTTTTCCCAGGTGGTCGCTCCATGTTCCAATTAACATAATGATCTTATCATGAACAGTGATAATAAACAGATAATAAAAGTGTGATCATGAATAATGTGTATCCTTATACCTAAATCCACATATAGCACTAGCAAGTACTACCCAAAAAGTTCAGTGGTGAACAAGGTATAAAGATAGTCAAACTAGGGTAACCTATTAGGTCCCATCAAAATTAACCTATGCAGATCATTATGATTAATCAGAACATGAATGGGTAAAAAGAAGTGATCAAGGGCACAACTTGCCTGGCACTTGATATTCCAGTTACCAGGGTGATTCTTCAGATCTTCAAAACCTCGCGCTAGTCGTAGCAATACAAACAGACATGGTATAGACAAAATTAACATCACACCAAACATAAGTACAAACTGAATAATAATGATCTACGCGTTGCTACGAGATCGCGGGAACGAGAACCACTAAGATCGGAGTTATGGTTAAGGAGTTGTGATTTAACCATTAAACTATGTTATCACTTGGTTAGTATAAATCATATGAGAGATTATTCTATAAATAATTATATCAACTTTAATCTAATTTATAAATTTACCATAAATTATATTTTGGTAGATAATGATGAGCACATTAACAAGACTAACCAACGTAGGTTAAATAAAGGCCTAATTATAACATAATAAAACATGGTATAATAAGTGTTGTTATTGCATAGTAAATATTTATACGATACTAATGCAACTTGAACGGATTAAACCGGAGTTAAAACGGAGGAGTTATGAATTTCAAAAGATTTTATGTATTTGATATGATATTAATTAGGAGATCAATTTTATTATTGTTTTCATGTCAAAACAGAGGCAATAGGTGATAAACAACATTATTACAAAATTATAGAAATTGGAATGGGTCAATTTGGACTAAGTATGCATTTCCTATAAATTAAACAAGTTCTAGCATTTATTTTTACACTAAAAATCCATTTCTAAGTGATTTTATAGATTTTTCCTCACTGTCTGGGCTGCACGCACAATTCACAAGAAGTCCAGGGACTGGAACAGAAAGATACAAAGACTCAGTGAATCCAGGACTGGACCGCGGTTATTTCGTAGAAACCATAGGGGTTTATTTGCAATGTTGGTGGCCTAAGGGGTATGTTGAAATGGCGATCGTCCGATCAATAACCGAGGGTGTAGATTAGATAGAAACGATCAAGAAACCTCGGCCGCATGATCCAGACGGACGCCCCAGATTTAAACACAGCCGGATTCGTCGTTGGCCCTCGGATCAAAATCATACGGCTGCTATCAACCGAGCGAAGGGGTATGAAGTCTTCTAATCCTAGCCGTTGAATACCAGATCGACGATCAGGGCGCCCCTTCACGCTTTCCTCTCTCCCTGCTCACTCCGGCCGGTGGTGAACCCAAATTTTGCGGCGGCGCCATTGACTGGGTTACGCAAACTGGCTAACTCGCGCACAACCTCGAATACCGAACGGTCCTACACCAAGTATAGCGTATGGCAAATCTAATGGTGGTTTGTTTACCTGATGGGGTGGTGGCAGATTGGCTAACCATGGCGGGAGGCGGACCCGCGGCGGCGTAGGGGCGACGGCGAGAAATTCGTCGGGTTATGGCGACGCCCACGCCCAATTTCCAGCCTGCGCAGGATCCCCGATCGCTGGAGAACGTCCCTGACCCCTCCTCGGTCCCTGACCGGTGGCAGAGAGGGGGACAGGCAACGGCGAAATCCTGCGACGCAGCGCAGATGCCCCGGCTTCCACACCCGCCTCAGATGGACGCGCGATGGCGGTGCGCGAATCCCCAGCAGCGGCTAGAGGCTCCACGCACGGGGAAGATGGTAGCAGGTGCGGCTACAGGCGCATGCAGGCAGTGGCGCGCGCAGAAGGGTGTGGCGGCGGATCCACGGATTCCAGAGCTCGCCGCTAGAGGTGATGCCGAGCGTGGTTGGAACGTGCAAGAGCTGAGGCGGCGCGGTGCATAGGGTTGGGGAGGACGCAGATTTTATAGCGCGGATGCCGTGTATGTTCCGAAGTCAGCGCCGACTTGAGGGGGTCGCCGGAGAGCGAAATCCGCGCGGTCTGTTACGCCAGAGGAGAAAGAGCTGACAACCCGGGCTCGTGACTCAGAGACGTATGGGCGCGCGGCGTGTTAGAGTACGGCTGCAGAGCGAGTGAGGGCGAACTGACGAGATGGACCCACGCAGCAGCGGTACTGGGGTCGAGTCCGTGATCGCGCAGGTGACGCCATGAGACCAACAAGTGGGGCCCAACAAGCGTTGTGTGTAGGCGCGGCAGCGGATAGTTGCGCCGCGCAGGAGAGCAAGGATGAGTGGGCCGAGCGAGTGGAAAGTGAGGTGGGCCGCAAGCAGGGTTGCTATTCCTTTTCTTTTTTTAATTCTATTTTGTTTTCTATTTGAATTTCAAATCAATCCAAGTTTGAAGTTCAAACCCTTAATTTAGGTACACATTATAGAACTTCAGCACGATGTGTAAAAATATATTTTATATATTTATTTTATTTTAGTTCTTTTGGACAAGCTTCCAATCATATAATAGAGAATAGTCCACACCTTATTAATTCTAGGAAAATAAAATTTATATTGTAGATTATGTATATTTTTAACATATTCATTTTGGGAGTAGAAACTTCCAATTTATGATTATCTTTAAGGAAAGGCGTTTTAGTTTAAAACCTTTGGGGAATTTTCCCTGTCTTCACAAAATTAAACTTTAGGGTGTTACAGCAGCGCCTCGCGGAGTCTGCCGCGCGCGCGGTCACCCAAGGCCTGCAGGCGACTCTGGGGGGAGCTTCTCGAGGGGACGTCGTCAAGACCAAAGACCCAGCAGAAGGCCGAGATAGCCTTAGACATGGCCACGCGGTCAGCCTCCTTCTGCTCAGCCGCCTGGGCAAGTGCCTTGGAGGACTCGTTGAGGGCAGACTCGAACTCTGCAAACAGCCAAAACAGAATTCTTCAAACACGAGTTGAAGAGTGAAGCTGAATTAAAATCTCAAAACAGCCAAGACATACCTTCAGCCCGGGCACGCTGCTCCGAGGCTGCGGCTTGGGCGGACTGAGCAGACCCGACGGCCACGGCTAGGTCCTGCGCAAGGGCTCCGGCTCGAGCAGACGCCTCGGCTAGCTGGCCTCCAAGGGCCTCAGCCCGGCTTTCAGCCTCGGTGGCCCGGCTCCGAGATTGGTCCCGCTCACCGATGACCTGGCCAAGCTCCAACTGCTGCCACTGCGCCTCTGCGCGTGCCGCCGCTGCCTCCGCCCCCAGCTCATCACAGAGCAACCGAAGGTCCACCGCCTCGGCGCTCCGTTGGGAGAGGCGCTCGGTAGCCTCGGCAAGCGCGGTCCTCAAGAACCGCAGCGAACCCCAGACGTCGACATTGCGGCGGATGAACGACGACTTGGCGGTGCTCAGATCCGTCAGATCCTGAGGAAGGGAAGCAGGGCATCACAAAGGGTGCCTTGGTCACGTGAAAGGTATGCCTGAAATCCTTACCTAGAGGATCCTGGGAACGTTCCTGGCAAGGACCTCCATGGTCGACCGAAGCGACCCCATCGCTGCCTCGGCACACTCACGGGGCTCGTCCCGAGACTGCTCCTCCCGCTCATCGTCAAGAACAAAGAGGGGCTTCGAGGCACCACGGGTCCAGAACAGGAGCGCCTCCCCACGCCGCTCATTGAAGCCACGCCGCGTGAGGATGAGGTCGCCGCTCCCCAGGACGGGCCGCGGTTCTACGCCCCCTCCTCCAAGGCGTCGGCACCCCCTGCGGTCGGTGCATCGGGTACCTCCTCGACTAAGGGGGCGGGCTTCCGATCACCGGCCTCGGGTAGCAGCGCCTCAGCCATCTCAGCATCGGCGGCGATGGATGGCTCCACGGGCAGAACGGCAACAGCCTCGGCAGAGGCTGGTGCCGGCGTCGGCAACACGTCAGGTGGTGTGAAGGCCACGGCCGCGCCAGCAGTCTCCCCCGGCACGACGGCCGCCTCAGCAGAGGGGTCAGCCTGGGGAGCTCGCCCCACGGTAACCCGTGCCGCCTGAGCCCCCCGCTTTGGGGCATCTTGTGAGGAGGCCAGCCGGCCGGCGAGGCCCAGTGCGGCACTGGCTGCAGAAGCCAGCGCCGTCTTGAGGACCTTCCGGGGAGCCAGACCGATCGAGTCGTGCCTCCGTTTGCTGGGAAGAAAAGGAAAAGCAGGATTAGGACACACAAAGAAGGAGCCGGGACAGAGGTATCCTCAGATACTTACCCACTCTGGACCACAGCCAATCGTGCCTGCGGGGAGGCCCCTCCAGCCTCGGTCCCCGCGGGCACTACCAAGGTTTGCCCCGCTGCCAGCTTCGGCACCATCCCCGCCTCGGGCGCCCGGGGCGCCGAAGGGACGGTCCGCCCAGGCGCGGTCACGACGACCTGAGAATCAACCTCCTGCGCGGCCGGCACGGGCAACGGCTCTTAGGGCACAGGCGGGTCCGCCTGACTCCCTCGGGTCACCTCAACTACCTCGGCCAAGGGGTCAAGTACCCCCTCGGCCTGCCCCTGTTCTTCAGACCGGGACCCTGATGTCCCGGCCCCGGATACCGACGGCGCCAGCCCACTCGGGGGCTGGCTCGATGACCCCTAGCCCAGTCGTAGATCTGGCTGAGGCCAAGGCGGGCCGCCATGTCGTCGTCTTCGTCATCATCGTCGTCAGGCATCTCCAGCGACGGCTCCCTCGGGAGATGTCCCTCTCCTGCTTCCGACGACGCCTCTCCAAGGCGTCCCGAGCCCGCATCCGCTCGCGGGCCCGAGCCTTTTTTGCGTCCTTCTTCTCCTTCTTATTCTCCGCAGCGACCCTCCGCGTGGCTCGGTCCACCGCGTCCTCCGGGACCGGTGGCAGAAAAGGCTTGTGAAACCCCAACTCCTGGAGACGGACAGAAATCTCGGCGGTGAGAACCAAGGGCAATCTAACACAAGAAAGAAGAAGGAGCGGGCACTCACCAGGGATATGCACCCGCGCTCGGGACACATCGAGGGCTGGGTAAGGGCGCCGGCATCCAGCCTCCCTACCGTGCCGGCTACTCGCCTGTGGAGGTCATCGGCGGGGAGGGGGACCGAGGACATCTGCGAACCCTCCAAGTCGACCCACGGCGTCATCTCCGAAAGCAGTAGCCGCCGCTCCGTCAAGGGGAGCACCCTCCGGCGATGGATGGTGGCAACCACCCCTGCGGCGGTGAGCCCTCCGTCTCGCAGCTCCTGCAAGGCCTCCAGAAGGGGCTGGAGATTCTTCTGTCTCTCGCGCGGGGCCCCATAGCGCCAGTTGCTGCCAGCGATAGTCACCACTCGTTGAGAAAACGATGGGAACCTCCCATCGTCATTCCGGAGGTAAAATCACCGGCGTTGCCACCCCTTGTTCGAAGACACAAGGATGGCGGGGATGTACTATTGCGCACGCGCCTGCCTCAACTGGAGGATGCAGCCACCGGCCCGCACCGCCATGCGGACTCTCTTTTCCCTGTCGTCGAGGCAAAAGGCTCCATGGAGAAGAGATGGGTCCACAGATCCCTGTGGGGGTCAATCCCTAAAAACCCTTCGCAAACCGCCGCGAAGATGGCTGCTTGCGCGATAGAGTTGGGGTTGAGATTGTGCAGCTCCACCCCATAGAAATGCAGAATCGCCCGCATGAAATGGCTTGCCGGCACTCCGAATCCCCGCTCATGGAAAGAGACGAAACTCAGCACATACCCCGACGGTAGGGACGGGGCGGCTCCGCTCGGAGGGACCATCCACTCCGGCTGCGGGTCACCGGAGAGGGGATGAAGCAAGCCATCGGCAACAAGGGCCTCTAGGTCGTCCGCTGTGACGGTGGAGAAAGGCCATGGGTCGCGCGGCGGAACGACGGTTACCCGGTCGGCCATCACCAAGCGAAGGGGGTGGCGGCGGAGCAGACAAGGTGCGCGGTTCTCTTTCTCTGGCTATTCCCTCAGGTTGCGGAAACCAAAGCAGGAGGCGAGCAGCAGAGAAAAGAACCACCACCGGTCCCTCTTCTGAATATATAAAGGCCCGGGCAAGACCCGTTCAACACTTCGCCCGAACCCGCCGCAAAATTCAAAACTCGAAGGCGAAACGCTCGTTCCTCGAACGGCTCGTGCAACGGCTGCCCCGCGAACCACTCGTCCTGTTGCATTAACTCCGCGGCAGGGCAGGCGACACCTTTTGCAAGCGAAGCGGGCGACGCTTCACCTCCGCCATAATGACCGCGTCAAAAAAGGTGCGCCACGTCGTTCAATTTCGTATCCTTTTCCTCTTCCCCTTTCTCTCTCTTGCTACAGGGACCGAGAAAGGGGATACTCCAAAAGGGATCCTTCTCTGCGAAGGAAGCGGGCCCCGAGCCCTCCTATTGATCAGGGGTTCGAAGGCTGGCCCCTCGGAAGGGTTCGACAGCCGCCTCAGAGCACTCGGGCTTCGCGCCCACTACTGGTCAGAGGTTCGAAGGCTGGCCCCTCGGAAGGGTTTGACAGCCGCCTTAGGCCACTCGGGCTCTGCGCCCACTACTGATCAGGGGTTCGAAGGCTGGCCCCCCGAAGGGTTCGACAGCTGCCTTAGAACACGCAGAGCGAGGGATGACTCTGGGTACGTCCGATACATGGCCGAGGCTCGCGCTATGCTCCCGAGGTACCCTAGGACATTTCCGAGACCGGCAGGAGCGATTCTGTAACGGAATCCCATCAGAGGGAGGCATCGAGCCCTCGGACCCTATCAAATGGGACCGGGTTCGGCAAATCACCTGCATGTACTGTTGGAGCGCGCCTCTGGGCCACTAGTCGACCCTTATCGAACGGGGCACGGGCGTCCACTCGGATCACCCATTAGCAACTCACTGGAGACACCATGTTTGCCGCCCTCCAAGGGCAACATGGCGCTTTCCCCCCCTCCTCCTTGCGGAAAGGCGACAAAGGGGCGTATGATAAAAGCCGAGTCAGTCCTTGACCGTCCTCTCGCTCTGTGCAGAGGCTCGGGGGCTGCTCTCGCAAACCCGGCTCCGGCCAAACCATTGACAGCGTCAACATACCAGCCCGAGAACTCGGAACCTGACCATGCACCCAGGTTACGATCAGATCGCATGAGGGAACAACCAGACCGGCCTAGGCATCACGAAAGACACTAAGACCTCGGAGGAGTCAAACCACTCCTCCGAGGCCTCGGGGGCTACACCCAGCGGGTGCGCTCGCGTGCACCCACCAGAACGAAATGCAACCGAGAAAGGCCAGTCCCCTTGCAAAAAAGTGCGACAAAGCCTCCAAGCGAGTACCAACACTCCCTTTGAGGCTCGGGGGCTACTGTCGGGGACCATAATCAGGGGTACCCCCAAGACTCCTAAACTCGGCTGGTAACCACCATCAGCACAAAGCTGCAAAGGCCTGATGGGCGCAATACAGGACAAAGCTCTGTCCGCTCAGGTGACACGATCTCACCTCGCCCGAGCCCAGCCTCGGGCAGGAACAGTAGACCCAGGCAGATTCACACCTCGCCCGAGGGCCTCCTCAAGCAACAGGCGCACCTTCGACTCGCCCGAGGCCCAGCTCGGGCAGACTTCGCGGAGAAGCAACCTTGGCCAGATCGCCTCGCCAGCCGACCAGATCGCAGGAGCATTCAATGGAAGGATCGCCTGACACCTTATCCTGACGCGCTCTCCTCAGTCGACAAGGCCGAAGTGACCGCAGTCACTTTGCCCCTCCACTGACTGACCTGACAGGAAAACAGTGTCGCCTGCGCTGCTCCGACTGCTGTGCCACCCGCCAGGGTGAGGCTGACAGCAGCCAAGTCCAGCCTCGGGCGCCATAGGAAGCTCCGCCTCGCCTGACCCTAGGACTCGGCCCCCGCCTCGACCTTGGAAGACGGTCTCCGCCTCGCCCGACCCCAGGGCTCGGACTCAACCTCGACCTCGGACGACGATCTCTGCCTCGCCCGACCCCCGGGCTCGGACTCAACCTCGACCTCGGACGATGATCTCCGCCTCGCCCGACCCCCGGGCTCGGACTCAACCTCGACCTCGGACGACGGTCTCCGCCTCACCCGACCCCCGGGCTCGGACTCAGCCCCGACCTCGGAGGAGTCTCTGCTTCGCCCGACCTTGGGCTCGGACCGACCACATCGCAGGGGGGTACATCATTACCCTACCCCTAGCTAGCTCAGGCTACGAGGAACAAGACCGGCGTCCCATCTGGCTTGCCCCGTTAAAACAAGTAATGATGGCACCCTGCATGCTCCTATGACGACGGCGGTTCTCAGCCCCCTACGGAAGCAAGGGGACGTCAGCAAGGTCCCGTCAGCCCCAACAGCTGTGCTTCTACAGGGCTCAAGCGCTCCTCTGATGGCCACGACATCACATGAACAGGGCACCAACACCTCTGCAACAGCCACGTCGGCATGTACATAGGGCTCTGGCTCCTCTCTGCTAGACACGTTAGCACATTGCTACACCCCCCATTGTACACCTGGGCCCTCTCCTTACATCTATAAAAGGAAGGTCCAGGGCCCTCGTACAAAAAAAGGTGGCCGCGCGGGAGAATGGGCTGACGGACAGGCTCTCACTCTCTCCCTCGCGAACGCTTGTAACCCCCTACTGCAAGTGCATCCGCCCTGGGCGCAGGACAACACGAGCCGAGGTTCCCCTTATTGTTCCCCCTTGTGTTCTGTCTCGCGTCGACCCATCTGGGCTGGGACACGCAGCGACAATTTACTCGTCGGTCCAGGGACCCCCCCGGGGTCGAAACGCCGACACCAATTGATTGCAGCACAAAAATAACAAAAGTTAAACATGAATTCACCTTGGGTTCTTCCCTTCCTCCTTCCTTCTTCCTCCCTCCAAACTCCAATTGAGATCGCAGCCACACAACGGAGAACACGCGGGAGGGCTGCACCTTGGAGGGGGGAAGAGAAATGGGGGGGGGCTGCAAAAATCCCAAGGGGAAAAGGGGGCGGCTAGGGTTAGGGGAGACTAATGGGCCGGATCAAGGTTCAAGGCCCAACTCGCCCATGTGACAGCTCCTGACCCCGTCGCAAACAACTAACCAAAGAAATTCTACTGTCTTACAGGTGAATATTTTCCACAAATTCCAAATTCCCAAAGCGCATCACCCGAATGAGGAAAAAGAACAAAAAGAATAACCTCCACTTCTCCTCTTTGCAAACCGGGTATCACAACGCCGTTGAATTCCCAAAAGTGACTGTTTTGGAGTGTACGGCCGTGGTGCACCAGACACTGTCCGGTGGCACACCGGACAGTCTGGTGCGCCAATTTTCAGCACACTCAAGTTCTTTGCTCCGTTTCAAATTGAGTCCCTAACTTGAATCTTTTATTGGTTTGTGTTGAACCTTATACACATGTAATACATAAATTCTAGACAAACTAGTTAGTCCATGTGTTTGTGTTGACTATCAACCACCAAAATTAATTATAGGAAAAGGTTAATCCTATTTCCCTTTTCAGGCTCGATGATGTTGCTGGGAGAGACATCAGAGTGATCCTTTGAATCGACCATTGTGCACCGATCTGATGGATCTTCACGCCTTGCCCTCAGCGGAGTTGCCAAAAATTGAGTTGGCCCCGACTTGGGCGCCAATCATTGCGAGGTGTACCGGGGACAAAATAGTCTGTGACCTGCGGTAGGAGTGTAATCTTCTCTGCGTCAAAGCCAGATGGTCCACGCCTGGTGGCCGAACGTTCTGCATGCGTGCAAAGGCGGTGGCGTTCGCCAACAGCACCTGGATCTAACCCCGGGGAGAGGCCCCGACAGGGAGGAGAGATCCTAAGGTTTGTTTTGGGATCGACATGCCACTCAAAACGCCTCCAGACCATAGAGCCGAAGAGAGGTGAAATCGGGGATGAGAAGGCTAAGTTACTACCACTCCTAGGGCATAAAAATTTGAAAAATGTTAACTAGATTGATTGGTTCGATTGTTGATACCACAATCAGCCGCACTCCTTCAAATATATATATATATATATATATATATATATATATATATATATATATATATATATATATATATATATAGTGAGTTCTGGATCCATTCCTAAGTGTTCTCCAACAACTCCACGAATTTAGAGGGATGAACACGTGTGTAGAAAGGAGTTTAGCCGACTAATATGATCTTTTCGCGGACCGTCCACGCTTATGGGTGGACCGTCCGCAGGCTGGACTGTCCGACATCAAGGTCAGACCCGGACAGTCCGGCCATGCCCAACGCCACATGCGGGGCTCAACAAGCATAAATTTGAAAAATGACTCGGTTTGTCTAGAATATCATGTAGACTGTATCTAAAGGTACGTTTACAAAAAAACAAACATGGGTTAGCCAATCGAGTAATGGGGAAAAATAAGGTTTTAAGTGTCCTAAAAGAGCATGAGAAGACCTATAAACCAGGCGGCTTCTAATTTGAATCTTAATTTGGTGGACGCCGATTAAAAACGGCCAAATTTTTTGATCGATAGAGAAACAACGAAAATCGTGTTATCAGAAGCCTACCATCGATAAAGTTTTTCCTGTAGTGAAGTCTATCAGGAAAATATATAGAAGAATTTTATATAGAGTAATAGCGCTATAAACCTAGTAAATACCATCCCTGAAATCGTTTTTTATATTCATTCAAGCAACCAATGCAAGCTGACGATCGACGAGCGAGCCATAAAAATCTGAAGAGATAAACTTTATTATAATGTCCTTATTATATAAAATAAGGCTGGCGATACAGCGGACAGAGCAAACTCAGATCACCTGAAGAAACAGGTGATTAGGCAGGCCCCGTATCTCCGCGCGTATACATTCATAGCTTAGTTTGGACTCCTGCTACCGTAACCTAGCTGAAACAAACAAGTCCAGACCACCACCACCAGCAGCAGCAGCAGCAAGTCCAAATAAGAACAAACAACAGTATTCAATTAAATGATCGACGACGATGTCAAGTAATAAGCAAGGACGAGATATGATTGGTACGGTCCTGCTGCTCACATGCATGCATGCATGCAAAGGACCTAGAACGCGAGCACAGCCGCCGCCGCGACCACGGCGGCCGCCGCAGCGGCGCCAACCGTGTAGCTGACGGGCGCCGACGACGAAGCCGGGGCCGGGGCCAGGGCCGCGGCGGACTCCGCGACGTCGATGGCCAGCTTCATGCCGTTGAGGCAGTGGTTGGGCTTGTTGCAGATGAACCACACCTTGCCGGGCTTGTCCAGCGTCACGACGTCGCTGCCGCTGGTCCAGTTCCCCAGCTGCAGGTTGGCGCTCAGGTCGCACGCCGCGAAGGCGTCCTTGCCGACCTTCACCACCGTGTGGTTCTCCTTGGGGTACACGAACACTGCAATGTATACGATATATACGACGATGCATGGGTTAGCTCTGTAATTAGCTCTGCACTGTTGTTCCAATCCAACAACGAAACAAGACGATGGTGCGTGCGTGCGTACGCAGGGTGTCGCCGACCACGAACGTCTTGCCGTTGGCCCAGCCGGTCTCGTTGAACTTGGCCCTCCAGCCGCCTGCGTCCCCGACCGTCCACGGCGTGGCGGAGGCCAGCGACGCGAGGCACGCGACGGCGGCCAGGAGCAGCAGCACTTGCTTGGACGCCATTGCCTCTTCCCTAGCTGGATTGCTTGCAAGATAGCTACTGACCCCTCGCTGGTCGCTGCTGCTGGCCTGCTGCTGTGGCTGTGGCTGTGGCTTGGCAGGAAGAAGTGACACTCGCGTCTATTTATACAACACAGGCAGTTGCACGCAGCTATAGCCTTGACTAGGTAACACGGGACCAGGTCGACGCGCAGGCATTGCAAGCCATTGTACGTACCTGAGGCCTGACAAATGGAGTGTTTCTAGCTCCGCATATCCAGCTGCCGAATGGAGTAGTACGTAGCTGATAGAAGCGAGGTTAAGTTTGCATTGGGATCATCACTGGATGGAATGCTGCAGCTGGCCCTGCTGGCTGCAGCCTGCGGGGACGCATGGAAAGTGACAAAGCAACGACATTTGGCTCTAGTGGAAGAAGTTGAAGGCAGCAACAACTAATAGTACTGGTTAACTACTTTGTTTGGGAATTCGGATGTGAGTGGCAACTTCTTCCTCCTAGCTAGTAGGACCAAAACGCGTGTGTTCTTTCAATCAAGCCATGGATTATTTCTTGGCAATTTTAGTAACTGATTTATGGTTTTGTTTGAATCTCAACTAATAATGCAGATATATATAGTTAATTAGCTAGCCTCCGTGTATATTAGCTAGCTACCAGGGGACGACGATACAAATTACTAGCATATTCCACCTTGGATACAAAGGATGGTGACAACTACTCCATTATCAATGTATTCAAACACAAGCCCTTTGATTATTGATTTGCTAAGCCATATTATTATTATTTTTTTGCAAGAGATAGCATCTGCAACGATGATAAACATGAGGCGGGCCGGGGAGGAGGATCTCCTTGTATAGCACCTTTGCCTCCCTCTCTCCAACTCAGCACATAATTCACTATCGGAATCCGGCTCTTTGTCGAGTGCTCGGCGCTTTGCCGAGTGCTTTTTGTCGGGCACTCGGTAAAGTCCTGCTCACGGTAACGACCGTGTTTACCGAGAGCAGGACTCTCGGCACAGAAATACACTCGGCAAAGAAATCTTTGCTGAGTGCCGAACACTCGGCGAACGACGGCGCTCGACAAAGGGCCGTCAGTAGCCGTCCATAGCTGACGGTCGTTATCTTTGCCGAGCGCCAAACTTTGGCACTCGGTAAACAAGCTTCTTTGCCGAGTGTTTTTGTATGACACTCGGCACAGTTGTCTGATACTCGACACAGTACACTTTGCCGAGTGCCATTCTTGGACACTCGGCAAAGTATATTTTTATTTTTTTTATTTTCCCAACCAAACTTTTTGTGGTATGTTCATACACTATGTGGACCTACATGTACTATTTTGGCATAATCATAAAACTGTTTTCTATAACTATTAGATTTAGTTCGTTTAATTAAATTTCTTTGGAAAAATCACATTTGAACTGCAAGTCACTCGAAACATGGAAAATCGTGCATGCAAAAATGATATGCATGTTATTTAGCATAAGTTACGACCGATTTTAGGAACAGTCCGGAATCTTCGAGCACCATGCACACTAAACATGACCGTGAACTTTCCATCTAGTTGTTTAAAAATTGTATAAAATACAAACAAAGTCAGAAAATCAAGAAACTTGTCCACATGTCATGATATCATATGTAGAGGTTGTGAAAAAAATTGAGAATGTTTCAAGAAAGTTGTGACGCACTATGTGTAGAAACCTAAGTGACCTACATATGAAATCATAGAGTTTCAATATAGACCGGCTAGAGCACTCAACAAAGAAGCTGACAAATTAAAGGGCCCCCTGATGGACCCTTTGCCGAGTGCAGGATGGTAGACACTCGGCAAAGAGGTAATCTCTTTGCCGAGTGTATTAGGTGACACTCGGCAAAGGCGCCATCTCCATTACCAGGCGCCGTGACAGCCGCTTTTCTTTGCCGAGTGCTGAGTGTGACACTCGGCAAAAAGAGCTCGGCGAACAGTATATCGACAATGACTTCTTTACTGAGTACTTTTTATCGGGCACTCGACAAAGACTTTTGCCGAGTGTTTTTCGGCAAAGCGCCTGATTCCGGTAGTGATTAGACCTACATTTAGGGCAGTTTGAAAACTCAAATCTTCTCCAATCCTGGAGGAAATTTGAGTTCCTAAACTAGCCCTTAAGGATCTACACAGTTTTCTTCTTAGTGAAGAAACCCTAACGCCTAAGCAGGCACGGAGCCAAAAAAATAAGAGGGTCTAAACTACAGTTGTGGTATATATGAAGCCTCTCCTACATTATAATGATATTTTAAATTTTAGGGAGGCTTTACTGGGGCTCTATGGGCTCGGAAGCGATAGGAGGGCTCGAGCCCCGTCCACTCCATCGCTATCTCTGTCATTGCATCTAAGAGAGGAGGGTGAATTAAGCAATCTAATTTCTCTTTTAAATAATGGTCTCTATTATTCTTCTAGCCAAAACCTATGCAACAAACAAGCAAATTTATGTCCAACTATGATTTTTGACTAAGTGTTGTTATCTCTAATGCAAAGGGGTTATGCAATCTAGGCTCTAAACTTATCCACTAGCCTATAACTAAGCTAGGAAGGTAAAGTATATAACCCAGGTAACACACTACAAATATGAAAGCTTAAGTATGATAGAGATATAAACTCTCATTGACACGCTAGTATTTTTAGGAGATCTCCAGAAGCGTTTAAGGTTCCTCCTAATCTTCGTTGGAGTCTTGAAAGTTCCCTTTGGCCCGGGAACAGGATCTGGATGTCGCCTAGAGGGGGGGTGAATAGGCGAATAAAAATTATCACTTTAAAACTTAAATCTTACTCTACTCGAAGACAGGATCGCAGTGGAGTGAAGAGACGACCCTTCAAGTAGGTTGCAGCGGAATACAAGATCCTGTCTCAAAATGTCCTGCACTTCAAATAAAGCTTATACCACAGATAAGTGTTGAAGTGCAGATATAAAAACTAAATAAGACAGAATCAGCACACAACACAGAGCAGAGCACGTGGACACAGGAATTTATCCCGAGGTTCGGCCAAGCCTGAAACGCTTGCCTAGTCCTCGTTGGAGTTAGCCACACCTGGGCTTGGAGTCTATTTCAACTCCTTCCTCTGTTTGCTCAGATCTGTCAGTCAGACAGATAGAGACTTCCACTATGTTGAGGTAGTTACAACAGAGCTGCTGCTGCTTACAACCTTCTTGACAGCACTTCGGCGGAGTAACAATATGCTCAAGACTATGCTCTAGCTCTTAGCAGCACTTCTCCACTCTCTAGAGGCTTATAACTTTGCCTCTACACAAACTAGAGAGATATACACGAGAGGGAGAGAGAGAATTGATCCGAGTGATGTCTACACTTGTTGGCTGCTCTTGTTTCTTGATTGAGGCGCCTAGAGGTCCCTTTTATAGGCACAAGGGACCTAGGAGCCGTTGGAAGCAATCCAGGAAGGCAAATCTTGCCTTCAGTCGGGTGATGCACCGGACAGTCCGGTGCACCACCAGACACTGTCCGGTGCCCGATTTCCTTCCAAAAATGGCTCAGTTGACCGTTGCAGTCTTGGAGCCGTTGGCGCACCGGACACTGTCCGGTGCACACCGGACAGTCCGGTGCCCCTTCTGACCGTTGGCTCGGCCACGCGTCACGCGCGGATTGCGCGGCCGACCGTTGGCTCACCGGACAGTCCGGTGAATTATAGTCGTACGTCGCCAGACTTCTCTCGAGAGCGGCCTGTTCACCAGAGTTCAGCCTGGCGCACCGGACACTGTCCGGTGCACCACCGGACAGTCCGGTGTGCCAGACCGAGCTGAGTCTTGGCTGTATACAGCCAAGCCTTTTGCACCTCTTTTCTTTTCTTCTTTTCTCTGTTTCTAATACTTAGACAAATATGTTAGTACACATAAACCAATGTACTAAGTCTAGAAACATACCTTCTCTTGGATTTTCACCTCTCTATCATTTGACATGCTAAAGATTGATGTTGGACTCCTAAATCATCAAGTCAGCTTACCTTGATCTAGACTAACATTTCTGAGCTCCAACATCCTGCAAAGGTCACATAGAATATCTCCAAACATAGGAACAACCCAACCTAAAGGTCGAAGTGCACTTAGCTCTTTTGGGCTGCTTCCAGTTCTGATTTTGACATTTGTTCTTCTTCTAGTGACTTTGTTCTCCTTCTTAGAGCTTGATCTTGAGCCTTATGACTTACACCACATAACTATAGATGTTTCCCCATTGGTTGTAAGTCACGTCCTTATGTAGTGATCCTTGATGTGTCATAGCTCTTCTTAACTTGATCACCCTTGACTTTGCAAGTCTTCTTCTTCACCCTTGGCTTTGGGTTCCTCAGCCTCTTTGACCTTCTCCCGTGCACTTGGTACCTCGAAGCTCTACTTTTCTCCATCCTTGGCTTGATCAGTTGTCTCCGAGCTACGCACCCGAGTCTCACTTTATGCAATGTCCATCATACTTGTGATGCCCATTATCTATCCATCATCTAGTCCTTGGACCATCACACTTGTTCACTTGTGTTGAACCCTGTTAGCTTTACATTAAGCACCTGTTCAACACTTAGCACACTTGTTAGTCCTTTAATTGAGTGTCATCCAAACACCAAAACCCACAAGAGAGCTTTCAATCTCCCCCCTTTTTGGTGATTGATGGCAACACAATTAAAGCTTACATAAGAGTGAAATTTAAAGCACAAATTTTGAGTTCTAAGATTGTAGAATGCTCCCCCTAAATATGTGCTTACATTAAAATCTTAGCTTTGGCCTTAAATGCCAAAATGCACATACTTAGGCTAAATCGAAGCATTGCTACACCTTAGCACCTGTGGGATGCATTGTGTCAAGGATCAAACCATGATGCATATAACACACAAATGCACAGAATTAGAATTAAACACCATTCAATTGAGTGGATATATCACAGGAATATCAACCTACCACTATTCACCATTAAGATACCAATTTAAACTAAGATACCAATTTAAAACAATCTTAAAGCACCATACCAATTTAAAACTATCTTAAAGCACCATTAAACCATTAACCATATGCACCATTATCCACATGACTATCTATTTCAGAATGAACACAATAGATGCCAATTAATTTATAGCACCGGACGCACTAGTCCATATGATGCAACACATATAATACTGCAAGAAGCATATGATAAGAATTATCAATAACACAATAACACACTAACAATGCTCAAACTAACATATCACCCCCTTAGGATAAGCTTTCCTCTCAGGTTGAGATAAGCTTTAATGCACAAATTCTCCCCTTTGACACCAAACACCAAAACCATATTCAAGCAAGAACATAGGATGATGTCAAGGGACAGCAGGGTGTTAAGGAGGAAAAACACACTATCAAAACTCCCCCTTACTTATTGAACATATGCACTACCAACATTTGAGTTAGATACATATACGCAAAAAGAACAATACTTCCTTTTGTACCTTTACCATGTTGATGTACTTCCCATCTTGAAAGAATTAATCTCTCGGGAGCTTCTCCACACTTGTGTCTGATCCTTTATCCTAACCTTTTCTTGTTGCTAAAACACCAAGCTTAGAGCAAGTTATAGTATTGTGGCACAAGATGAAGCTTCTATTCTAGTGATTACTAAACGATGTCAATTGAAGCAAACTATCACGGCTACCAATTTAAAAGTCATTTATTATCATAGCTCCATGATATTTAAGGATAAGCATCTAGTATCACCAAATATTATAGAGCATGAGCAATCTAAAAATATGCGATTACTCACGACTTAAGATACCAATTTCTTGACTTACAGAGGTACCCAAGTCCTGATTGCTCCATTTCTTGCTCATCTTCTCTTTTTCACCCTAAGACTGTACAAGATCGCTCAAGAAACAATTAGTCTCAAAAGACACAAGTTATGTGTGCTCCCCCTAAACTTGTGCATCAAGTATTTGAATAACTTGCACTTTGCACATTCTAGCTTTCTCAGAACTAGAGGGGATCACAACATATCTTGGTCAAGGCATACTCTCAATTTCATCACAAAGAGATACCAATTGAATACCAAATGAAAGGTTGACTTAATACAACTATGCATGCCTCAAGAAGTATAACATGTTACAAGCAACCTAGGCATGCTTCATGCATGATAATCACTTCCATATATGCCAATTGAAAACGACAAGATCATGCACATAAAGCACAATGTCTAATTACATCAAGATTAAGAAAAATTTTCTTAGGTACACCAAGAGAAACAACATTTTAAGGCATAAGTCACCTAAGCCAAGATACTACCAATGAAATGCAAGAACATAGCTATGATCACAATCAATGGAACTTCAAGATATTTAATGAAATTGCATAGTTCCATTTTCCATACCTTTGCCTTTTACCTGTATGGCCATGAGAGCACCAGTTATTACCACAAGTTCCCTATTGTTTATGCACTTCATAGCTCGAGAGGGTGCATTAGAGGCATAACACATAGTGCCAAAATAGGGTAATCATGTGAACATGGACTAAACAAGATGTCATGCTTGCACACATATGTTACTCATTACACACGTATAGCATGATTTACAAAACGATACAGGTTTATCCATGAACACATAAAGGATTAATCATGGTAAATATCTCAAATGATAAGCTACCCAATGAATGATTCAAAAGATATGACTTATAGAGCACCCAGTCATGATTAAGCAAACATGAATGATCTTTGAAATCATGAATCAATTATTAACAAGGTTCAACACGAGCAATCTTAAAAGCGTAACTACTCCAAGGACAGATAGCACGACAATCAACTTTTAAGAGTAATACTGATACTGCACTTAAGAAGCACAGGTACCATCCTTTGGAGAGCCAGATGCACAATCAAGGTCCTTTGCTTGATTCACCAATAATGATTAAGGACTTCTACAACTTATTTCACTTGAGATGAACATGGGATTAGTGTCTCACAATAATTCAACCTTGGGTAAATGAATAAACACCAAAACAATTAACAGCTTAAGCATAGAGTTTGAGTTAACCGTCTTAAGCAATCCCATGGTCTCCAGTCCATCTCAAGGCACCTGCATGGTCTAGTTAGCACAGTTTGGTACCCACCTCGGGATGGGTCCATGACGTTCAACTAAAAGTGCCTTTGGTACCCAAATAGTCTTTGTGCTAGTTCTATGTGATCTCGTTATAGATCTAGCACAATTGTATGATTTGGGTCTCCTAAGCGAATGAGATTGAGACAAATTCACTTGCTTAGGAACCTTACCTTTAGTACATACCTTGGATAGATGACCCTGCTCACCACACTTGTAGCAGAAACATCGCTCAACCTGACATGGCGCTTGTTGTTTGTCATTTTCCTTGGTGAGAGTCATCTTGGAGAATGCACATCTTTGATTCTTCATGACCGGACATGAAGTGATCATGTGGTCCTTGTTGTTGCATCCAAAACATCTCCTTATCCCTTCATCCTTGTCTTTGTATGGACAAGATGCGATGAGGTGGTCTAATGCCTTGCACTTGAAGCATCTCTGTTTTCCTCTTCTCTTGTTACTTTTAGATGACATAGAGAAATTATTAGTGCAAATAACATGATTAATTGAATCATTACCTTTTTCCTGTATCATGTTGATTGCTTCACTTATTGCTTTAGGAACATCTTTTTCAAGGAGTTTGACCCTTGCTGCGGTTTCTCCTTCCTCAAGCTTCTTCACCACGTTTTCGCAGATATCTTGAGGAAGTTGAGCATGGTGTCTTCTCCTTAATTGTCTTTGTTTCTTGTTCCCAAGCAATTTCTTTTTTGACCCTACAACTTGTTGCTCATTCAAACATTCGCTTCCTTTTGAGCGACAGGGATTAGCACATGACGATATATTATCTAGATGTGTACTTGTGCAAGAATGAGGTTCACATGAATTTAAGTTTGTAATTACAACCTCATGAGCAACACTATGCATGATATGGTCATCAACTAGTTTACTATGAGAATATGACAACCTATCATACTTTTCACCTAGAGCAAGTTTTTCTAAATTTATCATTTCTACTTGACTCCTAAGCATGAAATTTTCAGTTTTAAGTTGAGCAACATTAGATAATGCATCATGATTATTTCTTTGCTCAATTAAAACAGATTCATACCGTTGGACCAAATCATTATGAGAGCACTTTAGCTCCTCATGTTCTTTGGTCATCTTCTCTAGGCTGTTGTTGGTTTTGATGAGGGACTCCTCTAGCCTGAGAAGCGTCTCGCCTTGTTCCTTGTTCCTTCTCAACAGCTTAACCAAGAGTGCTTTGTCCTCTTTGTTGAGATGGATGTAGAAACGGCGAATCTCCTCTTCTTCCACATCATCGGTCTCATTTTCCCTGCCATTAATGTCAGTGGAGGCACTATAGGAAAATGTGCCTTGTGGTGATGAAGATTCATCCTCGCTATCATCCTCATATTCCTCCTCATCATGGCTTTCGTCTCCACCGTCATTGTTAGCAATAAGACATTTATTACTAGTGGAGAACAAACCTGTCGACGAGGTGGATACATCGTTTGGTGCTCAACACTTTTCTTCTCCCTTTGAAGGGTTAGTATCACAAGTAATATAGGGAGTAGGAGCATTACAATTTGCCACAAAATATTTTCCTTTAATTCTACTCCATAAATCATGAGCATCAACAAATAAATCACTATCACTACTCATGATGGCAAAATAAGCACTCCTAGAAAGAGAGTCGACTAAGATGTTGCAAGCACGGTGATTGAGAGATAAACATCTTAGTTCAGCATTAGAAGGATTTTTACTAATATCATAGGAACAAATACTTCTACTAAAGATCTGTCTCAAATCAGGATCAACATGCATGAAGGCATTATAAATAGAGACATACCAAGATTTGTAATTAGAACCATCGCCTAAAAGAAGTTATACAGTTACCTCTTGTGACGACATCGTCATCTCCGGACGGCTAAGCCCACACTGGAGAGGCCTAGCTCCGATACCAATTGAAAGTTCCCTTTGGCCCAGAAACAGGATCTGGATGTCACCTAGAGGGGGGTGAATAGGCGAATAAAAATTATCACTTTAAAACTTAAATCTTACTCTACTCGAAGATAGGACCGCAGTGGAGTGAAGAGACGACCCTTCAAGTAGGTTGCAGCGGAATACAAGATCCTGTCTCAAAATGTCCTGCACTTCAAATAAAGCTTATACCACAGATAAGTGTTGAAGTGCAGATATAAAAACTGAATAAGACAGAATCAGCACACAACACAGAGCAGAGCACGTGGACACAGGAATTTATCCCGAGGTTCGGCCAAGCCTGAAACGCTTGCCTAGTCCTCGTTGGAGTTAGCCACACCTGGGCTTGGAGTCTATTTCAACTCCTTCCTCCGTTTGCTCAGATCTGTCAGTCAGACAGATAGAGACTTCCACTATGTTGAGGTAGTTACAACAGAGCTGCTGCTGCTTACAACCTTCTTGACAGCACTTCGGCGGAGTAACAATATGCTCAAGACTATGCTCTAGCTCTTAGCAGCACTTCTCCACTCTCTAGAGGCTTATAACTTTGCCTCTACACAAACTAGAGAGATATACACGAGAGGGAGAGAGAGAATTGATCCGAGTGATGTCTACACTTGTTGGCTGCTCTTGTTTCTTGATTGAGGCGCCTAGAGGTCCCTTTTATAGGCACAAGGGGCCTAGGAGCCGTTGGAAGCAATCCAGGAAGGCAAATCTTGCCTTCAGTCGGGTGATGCACCGGACAGTCCGGTGCACCACCAGACACTGTCCGGTGCCCGATTTCCTTCCAAAAATGGCTCAGTTGACCGTTGCAGTCTTGGAGCCGTTGGCGCACCGGACACTGTCCGGTGCACACCGGACAGTCCGGTGCCCCTTCTGACCGTTGGCTCGACCACGCGTCACTCGCGGATTGCGCGGCCGACCGTTGGCCCAGCCGACCGTTGGCTCACCGGATAGTCCGGTGCACCACCGGACAGTCCGGTGAATTATAGCCGTACGTCGCCAGACTTCTCCCGAGAGCGGCGTGTTCATCAGAGTTTAGCCTGGCGCACCGGACACTGTCCGGTGCACCACCGGACAGTCCGGTGTGCCAGACCGAGCTGAGTCTTGGCTGTATACAGCCAAGCCTTTTGCACCTCTTTTCTTTTCTTCTTTTCTCTGTTTCTAATACTTAGACAAATATGTTAGTACACATAAACCAATGTACTAAGTCTAGAAACATACCTTCTCTTGGATTTTCACCTCTCTATCATTTGACATGCTAAAGATTGATGTTGGACTCCTAAATCATCAAGTCAGTTTAGCTTGATCTAGACTAACATTTCTGAGCTCCAACATCCTGCAAAGGTCACATAGAATATCTCCAAACATAGGAACAACCCAACCTAAAGGTCGAAGTGCACTTAGCTCTTTTGGGCTGCTTCCAGTTCTGATTTTGACATTTGTTCTTCTTCCAGTGACTTTGTTCTCCTTCTTAGAGCTTGATCTTGAGCCTTATGACTTACACCACATAACTATAGATGTTTCCCCATTGGTTGTAAGTCACGTCCTTATGTAGTGATCCTTGATGTGTCATAGCTCTTCTTAACTTGATCACCCTTGACTTTGCAAGTCTTCTTCTTCACCCTTGGCTTTGGGTTCCTCAGCCTCTTTGACCTTCTCCCGTGCACTTGGTACCTCGAAGCTCTACTTGCCTCCATCCTTGGCTTGATCAGTTGTCTCCGAGCTACGCACCCGAGTCTCACTTTATGCAATGTCCATCATACTTGTGATGCCCATTATCTATCCATCATCTAGTCCTTGGACCATCACACTTGTTCACTTGTGTTGAACCCTGTTAGCTTTACATTAAGCACCTGTTCAACACTTAGCACACTTGTTAGTCCTTTAATTGAGTTGTCATCCAAACACCAAAACCCACAAGAGAGCTTTCAAGTCTCACGCAAGGGAATGCCCATGTAAGGGCCAAGCTCTCGGTCAGGTAACTCCATGGATAGCACTAGACCTTCTCCACAAGCAAGTGGTGTTTCGGTTGTAGGTTCTCTCAGAAGCTCTCTGTCATCTCAACTATCGAGTTTTCAACTGAAACTCCATATATGTGCCTTGATTGCTCTAGTGCATGGTGGCTACCACACCAAAATCGTAGTTGATGTGATCTCATAAGATTACAACCCCTTCCGGTGCATCCTATAATGATGTGCGCAAGCATCGAAGGTTTGAGGGTGTCTAACCTCACTTAATCACTAGAAAAAATCTAGAGCAATTGCTAATGATAGTAGTCTAACTAACCTAAGCACTTTGCAAAGCATCTACATGAATTACTGATTGATTCCTTAAGCTCTTTGGTGCCTAAAGCTATATGAATGGAGTCTCAACTTTCTAGCGATGTTTCTCACCTCATACACTAAAAATACTCAGTTGGGTGGGTATATATAGCCACCATGTCCAAAACTAGACATTGAAAGTGACACATAAATTATGCGTACTCATCAGCCATGTCTTATGCAATCACTAGATACGTCGGTGTCATCCACGCCAGCTAGCCATTGGATCTAGTCGTTGACGACCTTTTGAGTAAAGGCATTTGTTGCTTCGACTCATGTTAGAAAGGACACACTAAGTGCCTTAGTCCATTCTAAGTGGTGAGTTTCAATGCTTTGTAGTTTCCAATGATACCACATCGGATTTAAACTAGGTAACTATGTATGCATGGTTCCATCTTCATGAAACCCTAACATCTCCCACGAAACTCTCTCTATATCTCCCCTATTAATTGCACTGCCATATCACCAAGCATGATGATGTGATACTATATTTAATGAGTATGAAACTCCCATTGAGAATGGCCTTATAGCCCTTCTTGGGTTGTTGTGCAACGTCTCTTAAGTATATTGTCCGATGGGGTATCCGTGCCACACCGGATGTATGGTGCCTTGTGGATCTCTTTAAACATTGTGCCAACCTATCTGAGTGTTGTATTTAGTGTCATGTTGTCGGTGTTTTGGGTCCGACCGCACACCCGGGGTTGCCCCTCAAGGTGTTTTTAGGAGTAGGACGGTGTCAACGACTGTAGCAAAATGGTTCGTGCTGGTCGCACGAGGGACAGTGGACAAGATTTGCAGGTTCGGGCCGCTTAGAAGTGTGTAACACCCTACGTCCTGGTGAGTATATGAGCGTGGTTACAAGAGGGTTCTCCGGATAGAGGACGCAGAGAGTTTATGTGGGTGGCTAAGTAGAACAGGGGCGATCGTTCTGAAGGGGTGCCCCCTAGGTCTTATATACTCGACCGTGGGGCAGTACACGTGAGTATGATAACAACAAGTAGCTAAAAGATAGTGAACCTCTTGAGTTTATCCCTACGTAACCCTTGCCGACTTATCCTCGCATGGCTCTGCTGCATGTGGGCTTCAGCGCGGGAAAGTCGGGTCTCTGTTGCGATTCATCCGTTCGACGTTGTGGGCCGTCTGGGTTTGCACTAATCAGTCTCACGTCTTCTTTTCTTTGTTGGTTGTCTTTCCCTAGGCCCACGAAAGAATGACCTTACGAATTATTGGGCCCTTGGGCCTTTCGTGAGGCCTTTTACTTCTTTAGTGGACCCAGGGGATATCTATCCCCCACAAGCCCCCGATCTTTGGGTTGATTTAGAGGTAATCAACTCAAAGATCCAAGGTCCAAAAAATGACTTCCTGCTGTCTTCTCTAGCTCTGATCACTCGTTTGACCAAAGTTTGGTTTTGTGCTTGTGCCTTAGAGGTTGGCATTTTGGATTGTAAGACTCTGGACTTCATTGGGTGCACCGGAGGTGCACCCAATGGGTGTAGCCCCCGACCTTTGAGTAGATTTTAGAAGATAATCTACTCGAAGGTCTTCTTCCCAAGGTTATCTCCATTCGCGCTCCTGCATCTCGGTTGAGGATCGGTCTTTTCAGTCTTGCTCTACGCCTTAGAAGTCGGCGCTATATCGGCTTAGAATAATACTCCATGGGGTGCACCGGAGGTGCACCCAATGGGTGTAGCCCCCGACCTTCAAATGGATTTTTTAAGGATAATCCATTCGAAGGTCTTCCTTTCGCTTGTGGAAACTGGCATGAAGCTATTTTGCATTATGCTTTGGAGGTCAGCATTATGTCATCAACATTTTGCTGCAGAGGTCAGCGTGTATTTTGTCTTTAGCAGCCGAGTTTGCAATCCATCCATATCTTGCTAGGTAGTGCAATTTATTTGCTTCTGCGATTGATTGGACGTTTGACAGACGTTCTCTGTCTAGTCTTCACGTCGCTTCTGTCGGCCATATCTTGTACTTTGCTGGCTATATTTGGCTTTCCTCTGATCCTTACTGATATCTCATTTTTGTCTTGAGGTATTCACTGCATGCCCTGCACGGATGTGACCGTTTTGAAAAATATACTGATAATTCCTGGGCGTCCCCCCCCAAATGGGTGTGGGCAAGGGACGGCTTGGTACGCTGAGTGTTTTAGCCGGTTGCCTCTGAGTAGTAATGCGATGGGACGGCTAGTGTAATCATATCCTTTGCGCTGTTGACTAGAGTCCCAATGGGTGTAGTGTTGCATGAAACGGCGTCCGCCGTCTGACGTGTCTTCAGATGGGTGGAAGTGCTTATTGAATGCCTTGCGACTGTTCAGTGACCGCGGTTAGAAGTGAGGGGTTGCCTTTCCCTTCTATAAATAACCCCTTTGCTTCTCTGGTTTCTTCACATCTCTTCGCTGCTCCTTACTGCCTTCTTTTCCTCCCCTTTGTCTGTTTCCACCATGGGCAAGAACAACAAGCGCAAGCGCGAGCCGACTCCTCCATCGGAGGATTTCGGTGACTCGGAATACTCGGAGGAGGAGTTCTCCTCCGAGTCCGAGGGGTCTCCGGCTCCCGTCTCTCCCCCGGCGTCGTCCGATGACTCGGACGACTCCCAGGGGATAGCCGCGGAGGTCTGGACGTACATCCGGGCCGTCGAGCGCTCCGGGCTCGAGGGCTCGGATGAGTCGGAGTGCTCCTCGGATGAGGAGGACTCGGACGGCAGCGACGAGGATGAGGACGACGGCGACGACGACGATGACGACGACGACGGCGACGGTGACGGCAGCGGCAGTGGCAGGGGCGGCGGCGACGGCAGCAGGGGCAGCACCAAGGGCGACAGCAGCGAAGGCAGCACCAAGGGCGGCGGCAGCGGCAGGGGCAGGGCCAGTGGCTAGATGCCACTGGTCTTCTTAGATGTTAGTATAGTTTAGTATAGCTAGAATAATGTAGTAGTAATTAGTGTAGTTTAGTAGTAGTAGTAATGTAGAGTAGAAGTAGGGAAGTACCAACTCGTGAAGAGTTGGTTTGTAAACTCGTTAACTTCCCTTTAACGAAGGACTGTCGTTGATCCCCCCTTTTCGATGACTTGTCGTTGCTTTTCCTGAGTGTTGAACCGATTCTTTTGACATAGTAGAAACAACGCCGAGCGATGTGGAGGTTGACATCAGCGTTTTAGAAGTAACACCAAGCAATCGAACACAAGACCCGCGTTTTAGAGGCAATGCCGAATGATAGAAGGTCGGCATCGGCATTTTAGAAGTAATGCCGAGCGACAGAATACGGGGTCGGCGTTTTAGAAACAACGCCGAGTGATTGAAGGTCGGCGTCGGCACTTTTAGAAGTAATGCCGAGCGATTGAACACGTGGTCGGCGTGTTAGAGGACACGCCGAGTGATTGAAGGTCGGCGTCGGCACTTTTAGAAGTAATGCCGAGCGATTGAACACGTGGTCGGCGTTTTAGAGGCAACGCCGAGTGATTGAAGGTCGGCGTCGGCATTTTAGAAGTAATGCCGAGCGATTGAACACATGGTCGGCGTTTTAGAGGCAACGCCGAGTGATTGAAGGCCGGCGTCGGCATTTTAGAAATAATGCCGAGCGATTGAACACGTGGTCGGCGTTTTAGAGGCAACGCCGAGTGATAGCCAGCTTTTCAAGTTACTTTGAGGAAAATAACCGAATGATGAGGTGGCACGTCGGCTTTCTTGGAAATAACTGTCGGATATCCACGTGGCATGCTGGGATTTCGGAGATGACCGCCGGGTGATGACTGGGCGCCTTTTTGAAAGGGTATCTGGCTCAAGAATATTCCCTAAGAGTCGCGCTTTTAGCCGCCTTTGCTTTCCGTGCCCTAGTTCTTGCATTTCCGCATCTGAATCTTCTCTGCCACTCGCCTCCTACTCTGTTTCGCCAGTGAGAAGCAAGATGGCGCCCAAGAGAAAAACTGCAAACTCGTCTGCTGCAGTGATCCCCGCAATCGACCCCAACAGCCAGTTACCCTTCGCAGGTAACCACATGTCTGTAATTTCTGAAGCTGAGCTTCTCCGCCTTGTCTCCATCGGGGTTCTTCCTCCGCGGGAACTCTGTTCTTGGCGGGCTTGCCACGGGACTACTGTCCCAACCGAAGATACCCACGAGTCAGTAGTTTACACTCCTTTCCTTCTTCGCGGCCTCGGCCTTCCCATATCTCCTTTTTTCCGTGGCATCCTTGATTTTTATCACATCAACCTGACTCATTTGAACCCTAATTCCATTCTCCAAATCTCTATTTTCGTTCACCTTTGCGAAGCTTATCTCGGCGTGCTGCCGCATTTTGGCTTATGGAAATATCTGTATCACTACCGTCCTGGGATGGCCGGGGGGCAACATCAGTTGGTCGGAGGTGCCAGTTTGGAGATGCGCCATGGGCGGAAGACCGAGTATCTCGAGATACCCCTCAAGGACAGCATTAAAGGTTGGCGTCTGGAGTGGTTTATAATTGATAATTATGGAAATTCTCTCCCTCCCCGCTCAGGAAGACAGTCAGACGTTCGTACTCTGAGTTGGACTGAGTCTCCCACGGATCAAGAAGTGGCCGAGGCAGGCGTGTTGCTTACTGAAGTCGGATTACTGAAAGAGAGAGGTCTGACTGCCGAAGCTGTGGTCACAGATTTCGTTTTCAGAAACATTCAGCCGCTGAAAGACAGGGCCTATCCGGCATATCTTTACCGAGGGCTGGCCGACTCAACCCGAGTTACCAATAGGAGAATTCCTTCTGTTGATTTGGTAAGCCGACTCGAACTGATCCTCAGGGGTAAAGTTTCAAACGTTGGTGCTCCAGTGGCTTACTCGGCTTGGAACCTTCCTTCTCCCAAAGCTTTCACCCTTTTTGTGTCCAATCCACCCGTGACTGATAGCAATTTGGGTCTTAGAGTGCGACCTTCTGCCGAGGAAGTCAGTGCTTTGGTTGCTTCGCTCGGGGCAATTCCTGATGATGAACGGCAGGTTTATTTCAAAGTGCCTCTGAACCCCAGTGATGCTGACATAAATGATATGCTCGATCTGCTAGCTGAGGATTCATCTGATGTTGCTCCTGATGGTACATTGGCAGTGGTGCCCCTTCCAGAGGTTGATGCGACCTTGGATGTCCCGAAACCTGTCAGTACTCGCCCGAGGCGCCCTAGCCGAACCAGTCAGCCCGAGCCTTCTGCTGATGAGCAGAAGAAGAAGAGAAGACGCCTCCGGCGAGTATCCAGCTTTGACGAGGATGCCAGTACCTTAGCTCCTGCTGCCGAAGAAATGACTGCAACTGGCCTTGCTGACATTGATCCCAATGGGTGTGCTCCGCCTGCTACTGACCCCAATGAGGATGCTGTTTGTGCTGTTACTGTGGAGGATGAGGAGGAAGAAAATGAAACTCCATTAACTCGGAAAAACAGTCGGCAGTTCGTCGCTAGCGGTGGAAGTAGTGGAGTTCCTTCTCCTGCCTTGTCTGCCCTTATTGGTCTGCAAGAACTGTCCATGGCCAATTTTGATCAAGCTCTAGAGGATATGGTCCCTGAGAACTTGTTGTTGGAACCTGCAGATGCTGATGCAACAGAAACTTGTGCAGCCGTGCCAGATGCTGGGTTGAGGTCATCCCGTGCCTCGTCGACCTTAGAGCATGACCTCGAGGGTCGGGATGCTGACCTGGATCGTCCTGATCCCATGGAAGTAGCTGAAGGCCCGTCAACCTTAGAGGTGGTCACGGCAGAGAGCCTGGGTCCCAAGAATGGCGCTGATATATGCCCAGCCCCCGAGGATGTCGTCGGGAGTGACTTAGCTCGGGCGAAGAGTGTAGGCCACTGCCCAGCCCCCGAGGGTGTTGCCGGGGATGATCCGGCTCAAGTGGGCAGTGCCGACTATGACCCAGCCCCCGAGGGTGCCCGAGCAGGGTCTCCTTCCTGCACTTCCATGGACGTTCACGCGGGTTCACCTCCACACTCTGGCGGCATGGTGGTGGCTCAAACTCCGGATCAGGGGGTCGCTTTAGAGGGCAGCATCCCCACTGGTCTGGCGTTAGGCTCTGCTGAATGTACTGAGCTCGTTCCTGCTGGTCTGCTGCAAGCTGCTTCAGGTGGTGGTCTTGCACCTGATTATCCACTGATCTCTCCTGATTTGGGAATATCTTCGTTCTTCTCCAACCTCCAGGTAATTGTGCTGTATTGTAGCTTGATCCCTACATTGTATGAACTGTTGTCATTCTACTCATCTGTTCTTCTCATCAGGCTTTAGTGAATGGGATGGCCAGCCAGCTGAGATTGCAGGGTGCTTCTGTCCCGGAAGTGGCTTCGTCTCTTGCATGCTGGAATCCAGTGTCGCTTCAACGTCGTGTGTCTGAGTTGGAGGCAACAAATGCTGGTCGGTGCTCTTTTCCTTCTTCTTCTTTGCCTTTGCTCGTGGATTGTTTTACCTTCTGACCTTATGTCATTTGATTACCCCTTGATAGGAATGACTCGGCAGATTGCAGTTCTTGAAGAAAAACATTCCCAAGATCAAGCTGAAATGGCTCAACGGTGCGCTGACTTCGAGGAGAAGTATTCTCAGAGTCAGATCGAGTTGAGTCAGGTCTCTGCGGCTTTGGATGATGCCAACGCTCTGAGTTCTTCTCTTCATGCTCAGCTCGACTCTGAGAAGGTAGCTTACGAACCCGTGCTTCGCCTTATCATGCTCTTGGATTCTGAATGAGTTGATTTTTTGCTTGTAGGAAGAAAAACGCATCCTTGCTGCTTCTCGCGACAACCTTGACAGATTGTACCAAGATTCCAGCAACTCGCTGACCATCTTGGAGAGGAGCCACCGTTTTACGATGGAGGAGCTGGACAATCAGCGTCGTCAGCTGCAAGAATCTTCGGACGAAGTGACCCGCCTTACACAGTTGCTATCAGCAAAGGATACCACCATCAAGGGACTCCGAGCTTCTAAGAAATCCATTGCTCAAGAGTTAGAAACTGCCCAGCAGGCTGTTAAAGTTGCCGAAGAAGCTGCTGTCACTTTCAAAGCTCAGCGCGATAAGGCCCTGGACAAGGCCATTCGGGCGGGACGAATCTTGATGAGAAGACCTGGCGTGGTTGTCCCTGAAGATATAAGAGCCGATGTGAATGCTGCCCCTGACTCCTCGAATCGCCCTTCTTCGTCAGTCGTTCCTGAGAAAGACATTGGAAAATAAAGAAACAGTTCGCGTGCTCTGAGCGCGCAGTTAGCATGATCAAGTACTCGTTAGAGGTTATCGGCTTATCATTCGAATGACATCATCATTTTCTTATTGTATCCGAATTTCGAATTTGTGGTAACGCTACATGATGATTATGAAGTTTGTTTGTGGGATATGGAAATCATCCCCTGAACTGCATAAGCGCGAGTATGCTATACCGGTTTAAGCCGTAAATGACTTTTAGCCGATAACTCCGTTAGTAGGGTATAGTGGTCCCCCTAGGTAAAGTAAGTGTGAGCATGTTGCACCGCCTTAAGTCGTTGCCGACTTAAGTCGATTGCTCCGTTTGTAGGGCATAGTGGTCACCCTGAGTTAAGTAAGCGTGAGCATGTTGCACCGCCTTAAGTCGTTGCCGACTTAAGTCGATTGCTCCGTTTGTAGGGCATAGTGGTCACCCCGAGTTAAGTAAGCGTGAGCATGTTGCACCGCCTTAAGTCGTTGCCGACTTAAGTCGATTGCTCCGTTTGTAGGGCATAGTGGTCACCCCGAGTTAAGTAAGCGTGAGCATGTTGCACCGCCTTAAGTCGTTGCCGACTTAAGTCGATTGCTCCGTTTGTAGGGCATAGTGGTCACCCCGAGTTAAGTAAGCGTGAGCATGTTGCACCGCCTTAAGTCGTTGCCGACTTAAGTCGATTGCTCCGTTTGTAGGGCATAGTGGTCACCCCGAATTAAGTAAGCGTGAGCATGTTGCACCGCCTTAAGTCGTTGCCGACTTAAGTCGATTGCTCCGTTTGTAGGGCATAGTGGTCACCCCGAATTAAGTAAGAATGCAAGTCAATCATAAATGAGCCAAGTATCTTTGAAATCTCTCTTTATTGATGACGTATTTCCATTATACAGAATACATGGTCGCCCCGGCCGTTTTGAGATACAGCTAGGGGTAAAACTTTCGGAGGTGCTCTATGTTCCAGGAGTTCCCAACTTCTGTGCCATCCATCTGGGTGAGGCGATATGATCCGGGACGAGTGACCTCTGCTACTATGAAAGGTCCTTCCCATAAGGGTGATAACTTGTGCCGTCCTTCTCCCGTTAGAATTCGGCGGAGGACGAGGTCTCCCATCGAAAAGAAACGTCGCCGCACAGCTTTGTCGTGGTAGCGCCTTAGAGTCTGCTGGTATCGTGCTGATTGAATCACTGCATTCAGTCGTTCTTCCTCAAGTACGTCAATATCCTCCAGCCTAGTGGCTTCGGCTTCTGCTATGCTTTCGAAGATCAATCTTGGCGCCCCAAACTTGAGATCAGCAGGTAGCACTGCCTCCGACCCATAGACCATGAAGAAAGGAGTGTTTCCATGCAGGGCCCGGCTAGGTTGGGTTCTCAAGCTCCAAACAACATAAGGCAATTCTCTTATCCATTTTCCTGCGAATTTTTCGTTTTTATCAAAGACCCTTTTTCTAAGTGCCTCCAATATCATTCCGTTGGCTCGCTCAACCTGCCCGTTGGCTCTCGGATGGGCTACAGATGCATACTTGATCTGAATGCTTTTTTGCTCGCAGAAGTCAAAGAATTCTGAACTGGTGAAGTTGGATCCCAAGTCAGTGATGATACTGTTGGGTATCCCAAATCTGAATATTATGCTTTGTATGAATTCCACGGCTTTAGCAGAGGTTAAAGAGGCAATGGGCTGGAACTCTATCCATTTAGTGAATTTGTCAATTGCCACCAATACGTGGGTGTATCCTCCTTGAGCTTTCTTGAAAGGTCCAATCATATCCAATCCCCAGCATGCGAAAGGCCAAGTTACTGGTATGGTCTGTAGCTGCTGTGCTGGCATGTGCTGTTGCTTTGACAGGTATTGGCAAGCTTCGCATCTCTGAACTAACTCGGCTGCGTCGTTCTTCGCCGTCGGCCAATAGAATCCTGACCTGAAAACCTTCCCGACTAATGTTCTGGATGCTGCATGTACTCCACACTGCCCTGCATGGACTTCCTCCAGAAGTTGCTTTCCGGTGGACGGGAGAACGCACTTCATGAGGACGCCTGACGCGCCCCTCCTGTATAATACTTCCCCAATGAGTGTATAGTGAGCTGATTGTCTAGCAATGCGCTCTGCCGAGTTCTTGTCATCTGGTTCTTCTTCATTCTTTATATACTTAATAATCGGTTGCCTCCAGTCATCAGAGTCTGACTCGAGTTGATCTATGATGTTGCACTCTTCTATTTGATCCGTCGAGATGCTCGGCTGGAGAATTTCTTGCACGAAGACCCCGGGCGGGACCTGAGTCCGACCGGATCCGAGCTTGGACAGTACATCGGCCGCCGTGTTCCGATCTCTCTCTATATGATGAAACTCCAGACCCTCGAATTTATCTTCTAGCTTCCGGACGACGACGCAGTATTTTCCCATTGAATCACTTGAACAATCCCACTCCTTGTTTATCTGACTGATGACTACCAGAGAATCTCCATACACCATCAGTCTCTTGACACCCAGTGATATGGCGATGTTTAATCCGTGTATCAAAGCTTCATACTCGGCTGCGTTGTTAGAGGCCGGGAATAGCAGCTGGAGAGCATACTTGAGGTGCTTGCCTCCAGGTGCAGTGAAGAGAATTCCTGCTCCTGCTCCTTGCAGTTTCAGCGAGCCATCAAAATACATTCGCCATACTTCTGCGGTTTCTGGATTATCCGGTACTTGCTGTTCTGTCCACTCTGATACGAAATCAACCAGTGCTTGAGTTTTGATGGCTGTGCGAGGTCGGAACTCGATATCATGGGATCCCAACTCGCAAGCCCACTTGGCTATTCGGCCAATGGCTTCCTTGTTGTGAAGAATGTCCCCTATTGGAAAACCAGTAACTACTATGACTTTGTGGTCGTCAAAGTAGTGGCGCAGCTTGCGGGCAGTTAGAAGTACTGCATATAATAGCTTCTGAACTTGAGGATACTTTTTCTTCGATGGACCCAGAACCTCACTGATGAAGTAGACAGGATGTTGTACCGGATAAGCATGCCCTTCTTCCACTCGCTCGACTACCAACGCAGTGCTTACCACATGAGTCGTGCAAGAGATATATAGCAGCAAATCTTCAGCTGGTTGAGTTGGCGTAGCTCGCCGGGGTGGCTTTAGTACTGGTGGTGTTGTCAGGAATTTCTTCAGTGCGTCTAGAGCTTCTTGTGCTTCTGACGTCCATTGAAACTTATCCACCTTCTTGAGCAGTTTGTAAAATGGCAGACCTTTTTCTCCTAGCCTGGATATGAATCTGCTCAGGGCTGCCATACATCCAGTGAGTCGCTGAACCTTCTTTTGCGACCGAGGGGCTTCCATCTTCATGATAGCTTCAATCTTATCTAGATTAGCTTCAATTCCCCGGTGGCTGACAATAAATCCGAGTAACTTTCCTGCTGGTACCCCGAAGACGCATTTCTCAGGATTGAGCTTCCATCTATATCTTCTCAGGCTGTTGAAAACCAGCTGTAAGTCTTCGATGAAGTTTTCCGGATTCTCCGTTTTAATCACCACGTCGTCTACGTAAGCCTCCACACGCTTGCCCCAGTGATCGGCTAAGCATGTTTGAATGGCTCTCTGATAAGTCGCTCCAGCGTTTTTGAGGCCGAACGGCATGGAGGTATAACAGAAAGCACCAAACGGGGTGATGAACGCCGTTTTTTTCCTCGTCTTCTTTTGCCAAACTAATCTGATGATACCCGGAATAGCAATCTAAGAAAGACAGCACAGAACATCCAGCGGTGGAATCCACCACCTGATCTATCCTCGGGAGCCCGAAGGGATCCTTCGGACAGTGTTTGTTGAGATCAGTATAGTCGACGCACATGCGCCAATCCACTTTATTCTTTTTGAGTACAAGAACAGGGTTGGCTAACCACTCGGGGTGTAATACTTCTCTAATAAACCCGGCCGCGACCAAGCGAGCTAACTCGGCACGAATGGCCTCTCTCTTGTCGGGCGTGAAACGACGCAGCTTTTGCCGGATCGGCCTCGCCTGAGGATAGACTTTCAATTTGTGCTCGGCCAACTCCCTCGGGACTCCCGGCATATCCGCAGGTTGCCATGCGAATACGTCTCGGTTATCTTGCAGGAACAGGACGAGCGCGCTTTCCTATTTGTCATTCAAACTGGAGCTGATGACGGCCGCCTTGCGCTCATCGGCAAACCCCAGGTTGATCCGCTTGGTTTCTTTAGTCGGCCGCATAGAGGTCGCGGCCTGAGCTTCGTTTGCCGGCACGGCGAGGTCTTCCTCAGGCTTAGAGTTCGCCGGTGTAGAAGGAACCGTTGACGGCTTGGTGGTGAGGGCTGCTTGGATGGCCACTCGGAAACATTCTGCGGCGCCTTGGAAGTCGGCGCGCACAGTTATGATTCCTTGCGGTCCTGGCATCTTCAGTATCATGTAGGTATAGTGTGGGATGGCCATGAATTTGGCTAGCCCCGGCCTTCCGATGATGGCGTTGTAACCGCAGTCGAAGTTCGCCACCTCGAACCTCAGGAACTCGGTTCTGTAGTTATCCGGAGTCCCGAAGGTGACCGGCAGGTAGATGTGGCCCAGCGGGTATTCCCCTTCCGTCGGCACGATGCCGAAGAAGGGAGTGTCTGACTCGTGGAGCTCTTTGAGGTGAACTCCCAAGCCTTGGAGCGTACGAGGGAAGGTGACGTTGATGCTGCTCCCCCCGTCCACTAGCACCTTCTTTACCCGGCTCTCTCGGATCACCGGATCGACGAGGAGCGGGTATTTGCCTGGATGGTCAAAGTTGAGCCATTGATCCTCCCGAGTGAAAGTGATTGGGTGCTCCGACCACCGGTACGGGGCGGGAGGGCCGGTGGTCGCCACCAGTATCTGGCGGTCGTTGAGCTTTTGTTGTCTTTTGTTCTCCTGCGACCCATGTCCGCCGAAGATGACGTTGACCTCCCTGTCAACGCGCGGGAAAGCTCCTCCTCCCCCCTCCTCCGGCTGATGGGGCTGTCGTGGTTCACCTGGTCCTCCCCTCGGCGGAGGAGGCGGTAGGGGTTGGAAGGGTCGACCATGTCCGACGGAGTGCTTGAAGTCCCGGCAGTTACGTAGAGTATGGCGCATGTCCTTGTGGTACGGGCACTGGGCGTCGAGGATGTCGTCCAGCGTGCGCTCGCCTCCGCGAGGTCCTCCTCGGGCGCGAGAGGCAGGCGGTCCGGCGGCGTGTACTTCTTCGCGAGGCCTCTTCTCCCAGCGTTTGTCGGGTGGCTGGTTCGCGTCACGTCGTGGTGCTGTCGGTGCGGGTTTTGCTCCTTCGATGAGGTCCCGGGCCCGCTCGTCGGCGGTGATGTAGAGGTCGGCTTCCCGGAACAGCTCCTCGGAGGTAGTCGGCGCCTTTTGCAGTATGGCTCGGACGAAAGCCGAGTCGTCAGATCCTCTGTAGAAGTCCTCGATCACGGCCGCCTCCGTGACCTCGGGGATGCGGTTTCTCATGGTCTGGAACCTCTTAAGGTATGACCGGAGAGTCTCGTCTCCCCGACGCTTGATGGATTTGAGGTCCCATGGTTGCGCTGGCTTGTCGGAGAGAGACTGGAAGTTGGCGGTGAAGCGCCGACTGAAGTCTCCCCAGTCGTCGATGCAGTGTCGGGGTAGATGTCGTAGCCACTGCAGCGCATCTTGCCCAAGGACGATGGGCAGGTACGCGGTCATAACGTCTTCCGATGCTCCGGCAGCCCGAGCAGCGGTGGTGTAAACGGCTAACCAACCCCCTGGATCCTGCTTAGGTTCATATTTGTCGACATTGGATACCTTGAAGTTGGGAGGCCATTGGATGGCCCTAAGGCGCGGAGTAAGGGCGGATACTCCGCACGTGTCCTCCTGTCGTCGGGGATGACGTCTGTCCCGGGGAGGGGAGTGGCGGTGGTGGTTCCTCGACCGTCCCCGGGTGGTACCACCAGTTGAAGCTGTTGCCGACTCAGTCCGGGTGGCCTGGCTTTGAGTCGGGAAGCCATGATCTCGGTCATACTCCTCCCGACGGCGAATTTCGTTCTCATGCCGTCGTTCGCGCGAAGCATTGATAGAGCTTCGCGCGTCTCGGTGACTGTTGATGGCGTGTCGCAAATCGTTCGGCGGGTGAGCGAGCGGTAGAAGATGGTTGGCTGCCTGAGTGAACAGGCGTCGGTATCCCTCGGCGTCGGGAGTCCGAGGAAGTCCGTCAGCTATCCGAGCTAGAACGCCTCCGACTTCGCTCGGCGTGTTCATAGCTCGGGCGAAGTCGGGGTTCAAGTTGCGCCCGAAGAGCGGATTCTCGCGTCGTTGCCTTGCATCTTGCTCGGCTTGCTCCTGAGTCCGACGGCGATCACGTCGTCGAGAGTTCCTTCGTTCCCTGAAGACGCGTTCTTCCGGAGTTTCTCCTATCTCTGAGACCTCGTCTCGCGAGACAGGCTGCTCCGGATCCCTTTCTCCAGCTGCGTGATGTCGTCGAACGTTCCTGCGTCGGTTCCTTCGTCGGCGGGATTCTCGCTGAGGCGGTTCTTCTCCAGGCGCGGTCGGTTCATCGTCGGAGATGGCGGGCGACTCTGCTCTCCCGATGAAGAGGACGTCGGGGTAGAACGGTATTGCTGCCGCGGCGACTTTCTTTCCGTTCTCCTTTGAGGTCGGAGGAACGGGAAGAACGACTTGCCTCTCCCTGGTCTCCTTCTTTCTCACGACCCGTGTCCATTCTTTCGTCGGGGAAGTAGACAGCGGAGTCTTCCGGGTCAGCGAGCTTCTAGCTCCAGCCTCCCCGGAGACGATCTTTTTCCGAAGAGCCGGAGGTAGCGTCTTTCCAGCATTTTCGGAGTTTGTTGGAGGAGACTTCTGTTCCAGCAGATCTGCGAGGCGGTGTAGAATTCCTTCTTCATCTGCTACGGACGAGATTGTCCTGAAGCAGAATACAAATCCGGGACGCACGGCGATCTTGCTGTGGAAGGTGACGGCCATTGAGCTAGCTTGGATCGTCGACACACCCCCTACCTGGCGCGCCAGCTGTCGGTGTTTTGGGTCCGACCGCACACCCGGGGTTGCCCCTCAAGGTGTTTTTAGGAGTAGGACGGTGTCAACGACTGTAGCAAAATGGTTCGTGCTGGTCGCACGAGGGACAGTGGACAAGATTTGCAGGTTCGGGCCGCTTAGAAGTGCGTAACACCCTACGTCCTGGTGAGTATATGAGCGTGGTTACAAGAGGGTTCTCCGGATAGAGGACGCAGAGAGTTTATGTGGGTGGCTAAGTAGAACAGGGGCGATCGTTCTGAAGGGGTGCCTCTACCGCGTCTCTCCTACTCTGCCTGCCTCTGCTCGCCTGCCTTCGCCCGTTTGTACGTCACACGTTCGTGCGTTCCATCTCCCCCTTTTCTTTGGAAGGCCCTGGAGGTGTCGCCTGTCGGAGGTGTCGCTTGCCCTGTCAGGGAGTTAATGCGACGGGACGGGCGATTCGCGAGGCATCTGTTGCCTGTGCGCGAGCCGTTCGAGGAATGGAACATGGGTGCGTCGTCTTTTATGCTATGGGAGAGGGCTCCCCTGCCGTTTCGGGAGAGGATGCGAACCTGTAGGTGATTGGACCGCTGCTTCCGCACGCCTGTTGCTGCAATTACTGCCAGCCCGCCTCTGATCATATCGACCGTCGTGCTTATCTCCGCGGCTGAGTGACCCGTGATCGTCGCACTTAATGGGCACTGTTGGGTCACGCGCAGGGCTGCCTTGAGTCGCTGCGCTAGTTCTGTAGTCGAGAAGACGCAGCATTGGCGCAGGTGGCGGTGCGGTTTCCTTGCACGTAGCGACCGGCACGCCGATTACATGACATGTGAGACCGGGCCTCCATGCTGGACCGTCGGATGCGACGAAGCTGAAAGGGTGCATAACCGTATTGTGGTTGCATGCTTCTTGCGCGGCGGTCCGCCCTTTCGACCGCTGGTTTCGGCGAGGATGAGGGAATGCTTATAACCGCGGGGCGGTCACGTGCTTCGCGTGCAGTGGTTTGCCTTCTTCATGTCTCGGGTCAGCTTGCATGACGTGTGGGACCTAGCCCCCGTGTCGTGGGGTGGGAACCCTGGAGCACGTCGGTGGAGACTTTGCCCGTGGCGCTTGGGGGTGCGAGTGAAGAGATCTGCTTTTAAAAAGGGATCGACCCCCCGAGCGGTAGCCATGCCTTCACACTACTCTTGCCTTCATCACGCCCCTCCGCCTTCTGGGCCTCTAGATGAGGTGTGCCGGCGTTTTCTGGCAACCTCACCGCCGGAGAGCCCGCGCCCGTGGCAATGCCGGTGGTCTTGCTTTCTTCTTGCTGCTGTTGGAGGAGCACGACCTCATGGGGGTTGGCGCTCGTTAGTCATCGCTCGGCTTCAAGGATTTTCATCACGCAGCCCGGCTGCATCCCCCCACCAATGGTCATCCAGGAGGATGACCACCAACTTCGTGGCGGGGAAGGGCGAGCCGGGTCGTTGCCTCCCCCTTGCCCTTAGCTTCAAGAATGTTCATCATCTGTGCTGGGGAGGAGGGTGCACCGAGTCGGGGCCCACCTCCGCGTGGGCTGCGGCCCGCTCCTTCCATCAGTGATCAGGGGAGAAGGGCGTTCGCCGTCCGTGGCGCTGTCAGCTGCCGCGTGTCTGGCTCCTCGGCCTGAGCGGCTCTGGTGCCGCTTCCGGTGTCGCCTCCTACCGCTGGGGCGGAGCGTGGCTGCCCGTCCGCCGCATGGGTGTCGGTTGCGCCGTGCGCGAGCCGGCTACATCCAGGTCCTCCTTGCGCCGTCGGCTGCACCGGGGGGTCGCACAACACGTCGTACGCCGCGAGGGCGGTACTCGTGTTCTGGGACAGCCTCAACGAGGACGGGAGTGAGGACCTGTCGGTGCGCATTGGGGCGGCCGCCATTCGCCGGTGCGGTGTTGGTGGGCAGGTGGCCGCTGTCGTCAGTGCTGAGGTGGTGGTCGCCATAGGTGAGGTTTCCTCTACCGAAGCGGTTGCCTCCGCCGACGGGACCGTTAGTGCCACCTGCGCTCCGGACCTCTGGCTCTTTGGCTTTAATGGCTGGTTCTCGTCCCCCATGAGGGGACATGAACAAGGGCCTTTTCACAGTAGCGTTTGCCCTGAGGCCATCGCTGCTGCTGTCTAGCCGCCTGAGGCAGAGGTCGTTCTCGCGCTGCTGGTGAGTGGTCGCCGGCGAGCCACCTGGGTTTGTTATCCCACAGGCCTTCTGGTGTGGAGGTTGTTCATTCCCGCGGGAATGGGGCCGGAGTCCCGTTTGTAATGGTACCTTCTTGAGAGCAAGATGTAATAGCTTTAAGTACTAAGACATCTGCCGTAGGTCGAGAAAACCGCCGAGGGCGCTGCCGACGTCTAAGTCTATAGGTACCATTGTTACCCCAAGTATGTGTGTTTGTTCTTTGTGGCTGCTAAGGCCTGAACATTTGGGTATAAAGTCGTGCTTTTTTCCTCTTGTTTCGAGCATTAGGACTTGTTCGTCGGTAGTAGAATCACTTATCCGAGCGTGAGCTACCTTTCGCGGAAGGTGACGAGTGAGGTATCCGTATCCCGGAGACGTAGGAGTCCCTCGGCTCGGTCGACCTTGCCGTTCAAGGTCTCTCTCGCTCGTCGTTAGGATTCCGTTATCGACACAGTCGAAATTGCACGAAAGTCGTTTTGGTAGAAAAACTTTTCCGAGGAAAGTTTCGGCGCAGAGGGTGCTCCCCTTTCCGGACCCCGAGGCGACCGCTTGGGCCGGGACCCTTGCGGAGGGCCTAGCCGTGGCCGTCGGGTCTGCTTGGTCTGCCCAAGCTAAGGCCTCGCAGCAGCGTGTCCGGACTGAAGGTACGTCTTGCCCGCTGTGTGACTTTGTTTCTGTCCCCATTCTTCACCTCGCGTCTGAAGAATGTTGTCCTGCTGTCTGCAGGGTTCGAGACGGCTCTTAACGAGTCCGTCAAGAACTGCAAGGCGCTCGCCCAGGCGGCTGAGCAGAAGGAGGCCGACCGTGTGGCCATGTCTGAGGCCATCTTGGCTTTCTGCCAGGCCTTTGGTCTCGACGACGTCCCCTCGGGTAGCTCCCCCTAGAGTCACCTGCGGACCTTGGGCGGCCATGTGCGCAGCAGACTCCACGGGGTGCTGCACCACGGCGTTAGGCGGGCCTTCGCCGTGCTCGCCTCCCACTATGACGTGGATCTGGAGCGGGTCAGCGAGGGGTACTGCTTACCCGACGAAGAGGAGGTTGCCTTAGCCGAGGTCCAGAGGCTTGACGCGGCTGTCGAGGGCCCAAGCGCGGCGCTGGCTTCCTCCTTTGAGGTGGAGATCCTTCCGCCCGTGTCGCCATCCGAGGCCGGGCCAGATCCTACCGAGGGTGGAAACGACGCCGAGGGTGTTGTTCCTCCCCCTGCCGATGTCTGAGCCTACAGGAACAGTTTGTTCTAAGTATGCGTATGTTTTTCGCGGCCGTTGAGGCCTAAACATTTTAATTGTTGGATTATAAAGCTACGTTTTCTTTCCTCTTGTTTCGTGCGTTAGGACTTGTTTGGTAGCAAAATCGCTTATCCGAGCGTGAGTTACTTTTCGCGGAAGGTGATGAGTGAGGTATCTGTATCCTAGAGGCGTAGGAGTCCCTCGGCTCGGTTAGCCTTGCCGCTTACATGATCTCTCGTCGTCTTTAGGATTCCGTTATCGATATAGTCGAAAAGCACGAAAAGTCGTTTTGGTAGAAAAGTTTTCGAGCGTTAGGACTTGTTCGGTAGCAGAATCACTTATCCGAGCATGAGCTACCTTTCGCGAAAGGTGATGAGTGAGGTATCCGTATCCCAGAGGCGTAGGAGTCCCTCGACTCGGTCGGCCTTGCCGCTCAAGGTCTCTCTCGCTCGTCTTAAGGATTCTGTTATCGACGCAGTCGAAAAGCGCGAATGTCGTTCTGGTAAAAGACTTTCCCGAGGAAAATTTTGACGCAGAGGGGGTTCTCCCCTTCTAGCCCCCGAGGGAGGGTCGGGCTTTGCCGAGGCAAGGTTGATCCTTCCTTGATGGTTAGACTTTATTTATGCATGTAAAGAAAGCGAGATACATGAACGACTTGAAACATTTTAAGGATAAAAGCGACGTAGTTGTTCGATGTTCCAAGCGTTGCTGTAGACCTAGCGAAAGCGCTCACCGAAGCGGGGTCGCTTAGGGGATCGAAGCTGAATCTAAAGGGAATAGGGTGAAAAATGGATGGTGCCTCTTGGTTGATGGACGGTGGCAAAGTTGCATCGGGGACGGACTGCACCGTTATCTCAGGTACGAGGCTAACGTCCAACAAGTCCTTCGTGAGGGTGCTGGCGTCATCAGTCCGCTTGGGGTTGGCACGTTGCTGGGAAGCGACACCCGTCGTTGTCTCAGGTGCGAGGATAACGCCCGATATGTCCCCCGCAGGGGTGCCAGCGTCGTCGACTCGCTCTGGTCCGACAGCCGTCGAGGTGCTGCCCCCTGCCTGGCCATGTTTGCCCCGTCTCCGTCTCCTCCGACGAGGAGGGTGGTAGGGTTGACCCGAGTGTTCTTCCGCCACGGGGAGATGCCGTCGCCGAGTTTGCCTCCGCCGGGCGAGCCGTCGACCGTCGTTGTTGTCGTGCTGCGGGGGGAGCAGTACCATGTCGTAGCCACCGTCGAGGGACATGAACTCGAGACTCCCGAAGCGGAGCACCGTCCCGGGCCGAAGAGGCTGCTGAAAGCTACCCATCTGGAACTCAACGGGAAAGTATTGTCAACACGCAGCGTGCCCCTACCTGGCGCGCCAACTGTCGGTGTTTCGGACCCGAGGGACCCTCAACCGACCAGTGAATTTGTCGCTGCGTGTCCCTGCCCAGATGGGTTGAAGCAAGATGGAACACAAGAGGGAAATGAGGCTTATGTTATCTTGCACCGGGGTGCTCGTAGTAGGGGTTACAAGCGTTGCGAGAGAGCGAGAGCGAGAGAGAGAGAGAGAAAGAGAGGGTTTGGCCTTGAGGTGGGCTGTCTAAGTTTGCCTCTACCGCGTCTCTCCTACTCTGCCTGCCTCTGCTCGCCTGCCTTCGCTCATTCGTACGTTTTGTCGGGGACCATAATTAGGGGTACCCTCAAGACTCCTAAATCTCAGCTGGTAACCCCCATCAGCACAAAGCTGCAAAGGCCTGATGGGTGCGATTAAGTCCAGGATCGGTCCATTCGAGGGACGTGATCACGCCTCGCCCGAGCCCAGCCTCGGGCAAGGGCAGCCGACCCCGGAGGATTTACGTCTCGCCCGAGGACCCCCTCCAGCAACGGACACACCTTCGGCTCGCCCGAGGCCCAGTCTTCACCAAGAAGCAACCTTGGCCAAGTCGCCACGCCAACTGACCGAATCGCAGGGGCATTTAATGCAAAGGTGGCCTGACACCTTTATCCTGACGCGCGCCCTCCAGTCGACAGAGCCGAAGTGACCGTAGTCACTTTGCCGCTCCACTGACCGGCCTGACAAGAGGACAGCGCCGCCTGCGCCGCCCCGACTGCTGTGCCACTCGACAGAGTGAGGCTGTCAGCAACCAAGTCCGGCCTCAGGCGCCATAGGAAACTCCGCTTCGCCCGACCCCAGGGCTCGGACTCGGGCTCAGCCCCGGAAGACGATGGACTCCGCTTCGCCCGACCCAAGGGCTCGGACTCGGGCTCAGCCCCGGAAGACGACGAACTCCGCTTCGCCCGACCCTAGGGCTTGGAATTAGGCTCAACCCCAGAAGACGACGGACTCCGCTTCGCCTGACCCCAGGGCTCGGACTCGGGCTCAGCCTCGGAAGACGACGGACTCCGCTTTGCCTGACCCCAGGGCTCGGACTCGGGCTCAGCCCCGGAAGACGATGAACTCCGCTTCGCCCGACCCCAGGGCTCGGACTCGGGCTTAGCCCCGGAAGACGATGGACTCCGCTTCGCCCGACCCTAGGGATTGGACTCGGGCTCAGCCCTGGAAGACGACGGACTCCGCTTCGCCCGACCCTAGGGCTCGGACTCGGGCTCAGCCCCGAAAGACGACGAACTCCGCTTCGCCCGACCCCAGGGCTCGGACTCGAGCTCAGCCTCGGAAGACGACGAACTCCGCTTCGCCCGACCCCAGGGCTCGGACTCGGGCTCTGCCTCGGAAGACGATGAACTCCGCTTCGCCCGACCCCAGGGCTCAGACTCAGCCCTGGCCTTAGCCGACGGTCTCCGCCTCGCCCGACCCAGGGGCTCGGACTCGACCTCGGCCTTGGAAGACAGACTCGACCTCGACCTCGGAGGAGCCTCCACCTCGCCCAACTCAGGGCTCGGACCGACCACGTCCCGGAGGCGCCATCATTACCCTACCCCAAGCTGACTCAGGCTACAGGGGACAAGACCGGCGTCCCATCTGGCTCGCTCCGCTAAACAAGTAATGATGGCGCCCCGCATGCTCTATGACGACGGTGGCTCTCAGCCCCCTTACGGAAGCAAGAGGACGTCAGCAAGGACTCGACAGCCCCGACAGCTGTCCTTCCGCCAGGCTCCAGCGCTCCTCCGACGGCCACGACACCACACGAACTGGGTGCCAAAACCTCTCCGGCTGCCACGATGGCATGTACTTAGGGCGCTAGCTCACCTCCGCTAGACACGTTAGCACACTGCTACACCCCCCATTATACACCTGGATCCTCTCCTTACGCCTATAAAAGGGAGGTCCAGGGCCCTCTTACAGAGGGTTGGCCGCGCGGGGAAGGACGGGACGGCGCTCGCGCAAGGCCGCTCGCTCCCTCCCTCGTGGACGCTTGTAACCCCCTACTGCAAGCGCACCCGACCTGGGCGCGGGGCTAACACGAAGGCCGCGGGTTCCACCTCCCATGCCTGTCTCCCTCCGACTTCTTCCCCCCTTCGCGTTCCGTCTCGCGCCGACCCATCTAGGCTGGGGCACGTGGCGATAATTTACTCGTCGGTTCAGGGACCCCCCAGGGTCGAAACGCCGACACGTTCTGTCTCCCCCTTTTCTTTGGAAGGCCCTGGACATCCCCTTTTATAGATACAAGGAGATGCCCAGCTGTACAATGGGGGTGTAGCTATGAGCTAACGTGGCTGGCGGGGAAGTGCCTTGAGCCCTGTACATGTACTAACATGGCCGTCGGAGAAGTGCCTTGAGCCCTGTAGAAGCATAGCTGGCGGTGCGTCATGGATCCTGCTGACGTTTCCTTGCTTCCGTAGGGAGTTGAGAGCAACCAACGTCATGGGCACACGCGGGGAACCATCATTACCTGTTACCGGAGTAACTTAGATGGGACACCGGTCTTGTTCCTTCGTAGCCTGAACCGGCTAGCTAGGGGTAGGGTAATGATGTATCCCCTGTAGTGTAGTCGGTCCGAGGCCGAGGTCGGACGAGGCGGAGACTTCTCCTAAGGCCGAGGCTGAGGTCGGGCGAGGCGGAGCCCTTCTCCCGAGGCCGAGGCCTGGGGTCGGGCGAGGCGGAGCTCCCTGTTGCGCCCGAGGCTAAACTCGGGGGAGGTCACAACTTACTGTTGCTAGTCTTACCCTGGTGGTTGGCACAGTAGCCGGAACGGGGTGAATAGCGTTGTTCTCCTGTCAGAACGGTCAGTAAAGGGGCGAAGTGACTGCGGTCACTTCGACCTTGCCGACTGAGGCGCACATGTCAGGATAAGGTGTCAGGCGATCCCCGTATTGAATGTGCATGCGATACGGTCGGTTGGTAAGGTGATTCGGCCGAGGTCGCTGCACGACAAAGTTCGCCCGAGCTTAGCCTTGGGTGAGACGGGGGTGTGTCTGCTGACTGAGGGGACCCTCGGGCAAGGCGTGAATTCGTCCGGGACTACTGTCCTTGCCCGAGGCTGGGCTCGGATGAGGTCGCGTCCCTTGGTAGACGAGGCCTTGACTTGAACCGTGCTTCATCAGCCGTGTATGGTTTGTTCTGAAGATGTTTTCCAGCCGGGTTAAGGAGCATTGGGGGTACCCCTAATTACGGTACCCAACACTTCTTTTTCGGACGCCTATCTCAAAAAACCTCTAGGTTAAGCGTGCTTGGTCCAGAGCAATCTTGGGATGGGTGACCGACTGGGAAGTCTTATTGGGTGCATATGAGTGAGGACAAAGTGCACACAAAAAACTCATGTTGGTCTATGGGGATGATCTATAGTCCTAGAGGGCTAGTAGTAAGTAACGTCGGTCCGAAAGTGGACGAGGTGTTACAAATGGTACTAGAGCCGACCCTTGTAGTTTCACAGACATGTGTGGGTTAGGGGTTCGGGTATATGGCGCATAGCGCATGTGGTCCCAAAGTGATCATATGGCATGGCATATGATGACACTAGACATATAGACGTGGTTAAAAGGGAAGGTTCCTGGCTTGGGGTTGACCGATGAGGACGTCAGTATTCTAAGGGGTTGGATTGTGATATACTAATCTGGATCAGTTGTGTGATATCTTGGCCCAAGGCTTAATAGGATTGATATAATACTCATACCAATAAGGTGCATCTTCTTTTTAGAATGCATGTCTTGAAAGAACCTCTAGGTTAAGCGCGCTTGGCCTAGAGCAATCCTGGAATGGGTGACCGACCAAGAAGTCTTCTCTTGTGTGCACGAGTGAGGACAAAGTGCACACAAAAGATTCGTGTTGGTCTATGAGGATGGTCTATAGTCCTCGAGGGCTACCAAGAGTAAGTACCACTGGTCCAAGGAGTGGACGGGGTGTTACAGTCATCCATAGAGCAAAGGCAAAATATATTTCTCTTATAGTCGCATGGATATAACCTATGTTGTAATTGCCTCACTCTCCCTTATTTTCTTCATTTCCTTATTTGTTTCTTGAGTTTTATTTGTAAGACTTTACCTTTATTATTTTTTAATAGAACTTCCAGTAGGGATTACCCCTCCTGTTACTTGGCTTTGATACACACCAAGCCAAGCTCCCTTTGCGAACTGGCTTATAAACTACCAAGTTGCAAGTTTTGTTTTAAAAAATGATCCTATTTATACTTTCTAGTGGTCCAGATTATCCAGCGAAGCAGTGATGATAACTTCTCTGAAAATGGGGCTACCAAAAAAATGTTCTTGCTTCGTATCCAAAGGTTGGAGGATCATGTTGTAGTGAGTGAACAAGAAATTCCAATAGTCGGTACTAAAAGGGCATTCAAAAAGGGGATGAAAGTTTGTTTCTTCACTTCCATTGTTGTAGAAAACACAGCTATAGCAATCCATTAATTTATGGTATCCAATCGGTCACTGATGAGTAGCTAGAAGAAATTTTTGTGTTTCCCAAGTTACCTTAGGTCCAAAGTGAGGAGAAGAGATGAGAATCCTCCATGGAGCCATATAGAAAAGGGTATGCCTTAATTGGAATGTACATTCTAGAGCTCTGAAAGCTCTCTTGTGAGTTTTGGTGTTTGGATGACAACTCAATTAAAGGACTAACAAGTGTACAAAGTGTTGAACAGGTGCTTAATGTAAAGCTAACAAGGTTCAACACAAGTGAACAAGTGTGATGGTCCAAGGACTAGATGATGGATAAGTAATGGGCATCACAAGTAAGATGGACATTGCAAAAGTGATACTCGGGTGCGTAGCTCGGAGACAACTGATCAAGCCAAGGACGGAGGCAAGAAGAGCTTCGAGGTACCAAGTGCACGGGAGAAGGTCAAGGAGGCTGAGGAACCCAAAGCCAAGGGTGAAGAAGAAGGCTTGCAAAGTCAAGGGTGATCGAGTTGAGAACAACTACGGCACATCAAGGATCACTACATAAGGACGTGACTTACAACCAATGAGGAAACATCTTTTGTTATGTGGTGTAAGTCGTAAGGCTCAAGACCAAGCTCTAAGAAGGAGATAAAGGTCACTAGAACGAGAACAAATGTCAAAAACAGAACTGGAAGCAGCCCAAAAGAGCTAAGTGCACTCTGACCTTTAGTTTGGGATGTTCCTATGTTTGGAGATGTTCTATGTGACCTTTGCAGGATGTTGGAGCTAAGTAATGACAATCTAGATCAAGTCAAGCTGACTTGATGATTTATGAGTCCAACATCAAAGCTCAAACATGTCAAATGCTATAGATGTAATAATTAAGAAAAGGTATGTTTCTAGACTTAGTACATTGGTTTTGTGTTCTAATATACTTGTCTAAGTGTTAGAAACAGAAGGAAGAAGAAAAGGAAAGAGGTGCAAAAGGCTTGGCTGTGTACAGCCAAGACTCTGCTCAGTCTGGCACACCGGACTGTCCGGTGGTGCACCGGACAGTGTCTGGTGCGCCAGGTTGAACTCCGGTGAATATGCCGCTCTCGGGAGAAGTCTGGCAACGTACGGCTATAATTCACCGGACTGTCCGGTGGCGCACCGGACTGTCCGGTGGCGCACCGGACTGTCCGGTGAGCCAACGGTCGGCTGGGCCAACGGTCGGCCGCGCAATCCGCGCGTGACGCGTGGCCGAGCCAACGGTCAGATAGGGGCACCGGACTGTCCGGTGTGCACCGGACAGTGTCCGGTGTGCACCGGACAGTGTCCGGTGCGCCAACGGCTCCAAGACGGCAACGGTCGACTGTGCCACTTTTGGAAGGAAATCGGGCACCGGACAGTGTCCGGTGGTGCACCGGACTGTCCGGTGCGCCACCCGACAGAAGGCAAGGATTGCCTTCCTGGATTGCTCTCAACGGCTCCTAGGCCCCTTGTGCCTATAAAAGGGACCCCTAGGCGCCTCCAAGAGATATACAAGTGCAGCAAACAAGTGTAGACATCACTCGAATCAATTCTCACTCTCCCTCTTGTGTGTATCTCTCTAGTTTGTGTAGAAGGCAAAGCTATAAGCCTTTAGAGAGTGGAGAAGTGCTGCTAAGAGCTAGAGCAAGGTCTTGAGCGTATCGTTACTCTGCCGGGGTGCTGCCAAGAAGTTTGTAAGCAGCCGCGGTTTTGTTGTAACCCAACTCAACATAGTGAAAGGCTCTATCTGTCATACTGACAGATCTGAGCAAACGGAGGAAAGAGTTGAAACAGACTCCAAGCCCAGGTGTGGCTAACTCCAACGAGGACTAGGCAAGCATTTCAGGCTTGGCCGAACCTCGGGATAAATCCTTGCGTCTGTGTGCTCTGTTCCGTATTGTATTCTGACTCTCTGTCTTATTTGCTTTTATATCTGCACTTCAACACTTATCTGTGGTATAAGCTTTATTTGAAGTGCAGGACATTTTGAGACAGGATCTTCTATCCTGCTGCAACCTACTCGAAGGGTCTTCACTCCACTGCGTTCTAGTCTTCGAGTAGAGTAAGAATTTAAGTTTTAAAGTGATAAGTTTTATTCGCCTATTCACCCCCCTCTAGGCGACATCCAGATCCTGTTCCCGGGCCAAAGGGAACTTTCAAGCTCCAAATATAAGTCCAACTATTTGTCTTTGGATGAGATGGTTTCCTGTTACACTAAACCCTACACAGTACATGTGTCTTTGGATGGGATGATTCCATTTTAAAACTAACTCGTCGGTGGACTTTTGGCCCTCTTAATGTTGCCAACCAAAACTAAAGGCGCTAAGGGTCTATATTAGTCCTGATGAAGATTAAAGATCCTCTAACAAAGGGTCAAGGCTCTTTAGTCTAGGCTCTTTAGTCTAGGTTGATGTTCCTAACCAAGATTAAAGATCCTCTGACATACAAAAACTTGGACCAAGAACTAATATTCACATTAGTTCTAGGCCAACTCTAATCGAGGCTAAGGTCCTATTTTTCGCTTTTCTGAGCCTCGCTTATATGATAAGTAGGTTTTTTAGAAAAGCCGCTTTGTGGTTAATCTACTGTTGGAAAACCGGGGCGTGGGGAGTGGGGCAGCTGAGTGGAGGAGTGGGGAGGCGATCGATTGGGCGGAGGAGCTAATGGGAGGAGGCACGGGAGGCGCCCGGTCGGGCGGAGGCACCGATGGGAGGAGGCATGGGGAGGCGGGTGGCCGACCAGAGGCGTGGGGAGGCGGTCAGGTGGGCGGAAGCACAGACAAACAGGAGAATCAACCGACCAGGCGGAAGTGCTCGCATTCTCGAAATCTCGAGAGCCTGACCGTGTTACGGGAGAACCAATGCGATGTGTTAATATGGATTATGGCAGTCATCGCAGTTATGGATGAAAACGGGACGGATACAGCCGGATACAGGGTCATCCTGTATCCTACCCTAATGTATTTCTCTCGGATACGGGACCGGATACGGGTAGTTAAGATTCGGGACGGATACAGGACGGGACCGGGTAATAATCCGGACGGGTAAGAAACGGATAACGGATACTACTCGGGTAGGTACCGGATAATTGTCGGGTAGTTCATCCGATGATATTAATTATCCAACCATCCATAAGTTAAGCAATACATAATCATGTATATGATAGATCAGATGTAAGAAAGGAAACCGGTAAAATTGACATCATGCAATTCAAAGTTGCTTATCACAATGACATTATAGAACCAACACCGCAATATTTAAAATTCATAAATATTCTAGTTTCACTAAAAAATTGCAAATAAGTTACAAAAACTAATAAACATTTTATATGAAGATAACTCAAGTCCTCGTATGAAAATGATAAAGTAAAGTACTGATTATGTTGAAACTTGGATACTTACACTAATTTCACATGTAACTCATACAAATAAGTGAAAGTGAAAGGAAAGAAACGTGGGCATCTTATAGATCTTATGACCCAAACATTTTTTATGATTACATATGGACATATGTTGTATCTCCGTAAAATTTCACGATTTTTTGAGGCTATTTATGTATTATTAATTTCTTGTCATAGAAAATCATCAAAATACAATTAAATCATTAAAATATTGTTTAAACAAAAAAATGATGTATTACAAAGTCATAGATCTCTTCAAGCTCTACAATTTTCATATAAACTTTATCTTCATCCAATTTCATATGTAAAAGTTATGATTTTATAACTATATTATGCAGAAAAAGAAAAAACGGGTACCCGAATTCCGGGTACCCGTATCTGACCCGGGATTTTCGGGTAATGACCGGGTATTAGTGATTTCGTATCCTACCCGTATCCGAGGTTCAATATCCGAGTAATACTTGTATCCGTCCCGACAAACAAAATACACGTATCCGTATCCGAAATTACGTCCCGTTTTGGTACCCGTATCCGATACCCGTTCCGGGTACCCGTCCCGTTTTCATCCCTAATCGCAGGTGAGAAAATCCAAAAATAATCAAAGCGTTCGGGTGGGATTTTCGCTTTTTTGGGCCAAAATCATCAAAGTGTTCGCGTGGGAGTAGTATAAGCAGAGTCAAGCATATCCCCTCCCCAATATACTTAAACTAGTAACTGGTGTGCGCTCGCGCGCATAGGAAGAAAATTCGTAATGTAATGTCGTGTGGAAGATACATATATACATCTTATACAATTGTAAATATTGTTATAAACCTAAAACATACAATTAAAAAATTGGGAAGGTCCTACATGCTAACTAAACATGAATGACCAACCTGCAGAATCGATTAATTAGGTTAATAAAGTATTATCAAACTATATATAAACAAATCTGTAAATGGAAAAAAATAGCATTGGCATTGCATCGTCGTTTGATAGGTGTGTGTAGGGACGGGGTGAGGCTCTCTATGTCGGCGCTCGCGATGTTGCAGTTGTTTACGGCGTAGCATTCTGTGCATCATACTAATCAAGCTCAGTTTCATGAATAGAATGTTCCTTTCTTCGCTCAACAAAAACGTAAGGCCAAGCTCTAGACATGAATCCACCAGCTCTCTGTTGCCATGGACTCTTGGATCCATTACAATATGGAAGTCGCCTTTGTCGACCATCTGAATAGGCCATTTCGCTGTGTCATGGAATTCAACACCCTGATCACTTTGCATACAACCAAGAGAAGTGGAGTACTTCAGTTAGCAACTGGAAGTAGCACAAACATTCAGTTGCCCACTTAAAGCAGGGGCACACAATGCAAATATCATAGGCAATATGGATTAAACTTATTAGTTAAATGGGAGGAAATAGCATTCAAAGCACATGAAGCATTAGTTAACAGTCTGGCGGGACGATTAAGATGTAAAAAAATGTAGAAGTAAGCAAGCCTTAAGTTGTTGACATTGTAAGCAATATAGGTTGATTGTTTGAGAGTATCAAGAATTATAGGCAACAATAATCAAGCTAACAATAGAATTATTGATGCATGCAAGCAAACCTTTGTTCAAATATCAAAATATTTGTTCATGGAACCATAACAGAATGAAAATGCAACATTTACAACAATTGTAGTTGCTCTTAAATTACCAATTATTAGTTTGAGCAGATGAGTTCTTTTCAAGCCATTTGACAGCATAATAGCCTTCTTAGATTCGTCATCAAGAATCTACCAAAAGACTGTTCGGCCCTAACGAATCTACTGTCTATATTAGCCACCATGGTCTAGGCCTTCATGCCTTGTCCAGCCCTACCCGATCCTTCCTTATCACACTGGCCAGTATAAAGATTGGTAATTTCAGATGTGATACTAAAACGAAAAGGCATTCATATGGAGAATACAGATACAATCACTCCAATAACTTACTGAAAGATTGTTCACCAAGTAACTTACTAAAACGATTATTGTCATATAATACATCCTTCAACAAAAAAACAAAGAGCAGAGATTATTATCTACTTTGGTTGAACAGCTGAGTATGAACACCCACTATTGTAGTCAAAATTGTTGTTGTTGCTTCCATCATTCATAGCAAATGTTCTGAATAAACATCCCGTCTATTTTTGTTTACAAATTGTTCAACTGATAAAGACGCTGAGTTTAACAATTGTGCTCTTTCTTTTTGTATGGAGATCTCAAGTTACTTCACCACATCATTCATTGTTGGGCGCCTGGTCAGTCAACAGTAGACTCTTCCACACATTCATAGCCAACCGTATAAATCTTTGTAAGACAATTAATTTAGCTAAATCTCAGTTTTTTTTGGATCTATTAGGTCCTTCAATGCATAGTATTATTCATCATATTGACATGTCGTTCTCCTGATTTCACGTAGAATATACTTACCTTTATCCATAGGCTGGCTGGCAGTTATTAGTCACGGTAGGACAGCTCCAAAGTTGTAAGCATGACTCTCCTCGAAGAGCTGTTGCGTCATGTAATATGTAATATTCAGGACCCAAATAGGCCAAGCAACAATGCAAAAAGAGAATTCAACAAAAGTGTTTCTCGGGTGAACAGAAATTATGCCATAGAATATCCAAAATACTTGTAGCACTTGCATTTTTTATTTTACGACTTGCGAATTGAAAATATCACTAAACATTATTAAGAAAAGAGTTTTCTAAATAAGGGAGGAGCCATATGAGAGGAAACCTCATGTACGGTTTGGAAAAGGATTCCTTTTAAACAAATTGAATGCATGGCTATAATGTATGTTAGCTTAATCCAAAAGAAATATTTGCAGAAGCATTGCACAATTACTATGAAGCCAAACAACACCAGGACTACAGCAAGTCATTTGATTCTGATTGTTGATACAGGGCACTGGGCACAAGGTAGGAATTGCCTGCAAATACAATAACAATAACAATACTGGTAGTGGGGGATGAAGATTCCGTACAACTAGGAGGCGATGCCGGAGATGTGTCGGCGTCATCGCAGAAGCGGGTGATGACCTCGGCGATGAAGCCCGGCGTGCATCCGTCTTCCTACAGCATCTGCAGATGGTGGAACTGTGTTAGCAACTCACTGCCGGTGTGTATTGATTCAACTTAACAGTAGCGATTACAGAGGATTAGAGTCTAGGAAGGAAGAACAGCATGAGGATTAAGGATAGGAGAAGAATGCCGAAGCCACTCTAGAAGATCTAGAAGAACCTAGAGAGGGGATAGAGGATACATGTAAGAGAGAAAACTGTAGAAGGAACCGTATTCTCAATATTCGATGCCTCATCCTAGTGACCGCACTGCTCCTTATATAGTATTTCCCTTAGCACACGGGCTGGCATGGGCCGTTAGACTCACATTCCCTAACATTCCCCCCTTCTTAAAAATTGGCTTGCCCACAAGCCAATACCCAGTATTCATTCCACTACAATCCCCTGTGATCATCATAGCCTGCTCAGCTGCTGCGATTACTATGTCTGCTTCACGTACTAAGCTTTCACGTTCAAAACTGACAGATTCTGTGATGCAAGGCCTGGGCTTGTCTCCATCTTTTTTTTTTACGGCAACTCTCAATGGGTCGCATGTGTCATCCTGCCTTGCAGTAGCTTCATCGGAAGCTCCAAAGGAGGGCCATGGTATTGGTCGCAGTTCAGCACTGATGTCTTGTCGAGGTTGAAGCGGCCACGGCGGTTTCCAACAGACAACCCAATGCATGAAACAACAATTGCTCAATGGAAAAGAAACACAACATTGAACCAAATCTTGTTGAATTGAGATGATGACATTTGTATTGCCTCCGCATCCATTGTGACTCTTCTGCTTTTGTCCTTGAATTAGTTCACCAGCTATCAATAGAACTTGCGCATTTATATCACTGGCCATATGGCCACATCCTGTCAGTGTCACACAACCGCATAGATTGGCAATGACACATCCCTCTGGTAAGCAACCACTAGTGACACCCATATGTGTTGGCTCCAAACAAACCGCACACTGTTCATTCTTCTTGAGCTTGCGTAATTCTTCAACCAACAATGAAACTTCATTGGTGTAGTAAATTTTCAGTGCTGACCCAGTGACTGAATTGACTAAGCGCAAATCCAAGCACTCTAACTCCATGAGTGGCTGCCATGGTTGCTTGATACACACTATATTTAGAGCAAAAATTTCCTCACACACTTTCAGAACAGCATGTGTGGCATTGGTTGCAGAACAGAACCAAACAACAGCATCATCAACTGAGGTTGCATCGATGAAACTAGCAGTGAAAAACCTTGGTTGGATGTGGTCCACAATGTCCCAGGGTAAGATGATGAATGAACGTAACTCATTGCTCCCATAAAAGAGGCCATCATCAAAGTTGTTAGCTACCAACATAATCCCTTTTCCAACAGCGTAGTAGCCACGGGCAAAATTGTTAGTTGTGTCCTCCATCTTTATGAGTACCATGAGGGAGATCTCCTCAGCAGCGAGCTGTTTCTCCTCACCCTTGAAGTTGACTACTATCATGGGTTTGTCACCAGGGCCTGGAATGACTTTGCACGGCCATAGCTTCATCTGACTCGGCACTGATGGTTCAGAGAACCACCTGCTGATCGAACCCTTGGATAATTCGAAGCAGGTGTTCATCTCTAGCATGGGTCGATCGCTCCAGTCGCTGCGCAGGCGTGGGTTGAGGTGGAGTATCCGAAGCAGGTCCTCGCCGTCGGTAGCGCGTAGGCCGCGCAACGCCCCCGCGAACTGCACCACCAGCACTGTCCCATTTTCCGTACTATTCCGCTCCACGGAGCTGTAGTCATTGAAGATGGGCCTGGTGAACGCACTGGTTGTCAGTGAAGTGGCAGGGTTGGGAACGGAGTAAGCGTCGTAGTTGAGGACCGTCGTCGAACACTTGGTGGGCATGGTGCGGAAGACCTCATCCTCCTCGTAGTAGGCGCGCCCCAGAAGACGGTGATGGGCGAGGGGCTTCAGCAGCCAGTCGTCGAGCGCGGGTGCCTTGCTGGCGGCCTCGTGGATGGTGGGGCTGCAGTGGCCCACCACCACGTAAATCCGGATGCGGCGGCGACATCGCGGTACCAGTAGGCCTTGTACATGGCCTTGGCGAGGGCGCAGGGAATCACGAAGCCGGCGAGGGCGCGGAAGGAGCGCGCGAGCTGTGCAGCCTGCACGTCCTCGGAGTCGCGACGTAGGCTGTCGAGGTAGAGCAGGTGGCGTTGCCCCCTCGCGTGGTGGACGTCGTCTGTTGATGTCGCAGGCCCGTATGACGTCGTCTGTTGGTGGCAACTCAAACTCCTGGAGGGCGGCGAGGTCGCGGCGGGCGAAACAGGTGAGATGGGCGAGCGCGGGAACGTCGCCCGAGATCTCGTTGTGGAAGAAGGGAGCGCGGCCTTCCTCGGGGCGAGTGAAGGACGCAAGCGCGTCCGCGGGGACGACGTCGAGCAGCGCGTCGGTGTCTGTGGAGGTGACGAGCGCATTGACGGAGTCGTCCGATACTCCGGAGTTGGTGCGGGCCAGCGCGAGGTCGATGCTGGGCTCGTCGGTGTAGGCGTTGGGGAGGATGAATCTCTTGGGGTCGTCTGGCGAATCGATGGCGAACTCGGCGTTGGCAGCCGCATCCTCGCCACCGAAGAATCCACCCCAATTGTCGGTGTTGATGGGTTCCTCGTAGCGCTGCTCGTCGGAGTCGACGCCACTGTCGAAGAGGTTGCCCCAGTTGTCGGCGACCACGTCGGCTCCGACAACCGTGGACTGGGCCGTAACATGGACGCGCCCGAATGCCTCCCGCGCGGCATCCCGCATGGTCCATCGCGCGTCGAACTTGTCGAAGAGCTCACTAATGGCGTCGAGGAGGAGCTTCGTGTCGAGCGACATTTCGATGCAGTGCAGTCGAGTAAAACAGATCGAGCTAGAAAACTCTGAGGATCGAACAGCTCTGATACCAATTGTTAGCAACTCACTGCCGGTGTGTATTGATTCAACTTAACAGTAGCGATTACAGAGGATTAGAGTCTAGGAAGGAAGAACAGCATGAGGATTAAGGATAGGAGAAGAATGCCGAAGCCACTCTAGAAGATCTAGAAGAACCTAGAGAGGGGATAGAGGATACATGTAAGAGAGAAAACTGTAGAAGGAACCGTATTCTCAATATTCCATGCCTCATCCTAGTGACCGCACTGCTCCTTATATAGTATTTCCCTTAGCACACGGGCTGGCATGGGCCGTTAGACTCACATTCCCTAACAAACTGCGTCGATGCCCACGGTCCGAGAGAAGGCCGCCACGACTGTGTGCCAGGTCTAAGGGTCAAGAGGCGCCTGTGAGGCGCTGCTCATGTAGGAGGATGTCCCGCCGCAGCTTGTCAGGGTGGCGGAGTCCAGTAGTGACGCGGGGTGCGAGAAGGCCGGAAGGGAAGACAGAAGGGGAATGGGGATCTTGGCGGCGTGCGGCTAGGAATCTAGGTTCCTGGCGGCGTGCGGCTGTGTTCCTGGAAAGAGAGAAGAGGTGATGGGGATACTGGAGGAGGGAGAGTGGGGACGCTCCTGGCAGCCAGCGACGGAGTAAGGCTCCTGGAGGTGTGAAACTTTTTTTTTCTCGCCCTTCCAGCATCATCTGGAAGCATCGCGTAGTATGGAGGCCGGTTTTGCTCGTCGGCCGATGGTAGCTGAACGAATGAAACATAAAGCGGTTTGTTGACGTTGAAATAGGATCGAAGGGCCATAAAAAAAGAGAATGACGTGGAACATCCAGGTGCAAGCTTTGCGTCCGCGCTTCATATATAGAAAAGCGGTTTGTTGACGTTGAAATAGGATCGAAGGGCCATAAAAAAAGAGAATGACGTGGAACATCCAGGTGCAAGCTTTGCGTCCGCGCTTCATATATAGAAATGGAAGTTCATTCTCTAGACAAGGTTTCTTATTAAGAAATTATTTCCTCATTTTTCTTCTTTAATTGTAGTTCAATGTCATTTTTTACCTAATTGATGAACATAGCAATCAAATAGTTTATGTGCTAGCCCGCTAATATGATACAAAATTTATCTCCGTGGCCGCATGTTACAGCTCGTCAATGTCTCAATAAGTGTGGCCAAACGGTAACCATACGCATATATATTCTACACAATTCTATACTTGCATCTTGTTTGGAAGCACACGGTATTTAAGAAACTGGTTTATGAAAATTGAGGTGATTTCAAATATATTAGTTTATGCACTACTTTATAGAAACTGGATTCTCATTTTTTGAAAACTAAGAAGTTAGTCTCCCCTATCTAAAGACAGTTTATAAAAACTGAGATGGTTTCAAACATCATTAACCAGTTTTGTTTCATAAACTAGTTTCTAGAAACTAAAGATAAAAACTGAAATTTTAAAAATTAGGTTAAGGATCGAGATCGTCTGATGAGCAGACGTCCTGACAATCATCGCTCCAGAGAATTCGAATACATACATTGTAAAACGTACTTTTGAAATACTACTTGCAGCTAATTATAAGATGCAACTATATATTCACTGACCGAGCGCAAACACACACTCCGATTCCATTCCTGTGTCAATAAAATATAAAGAGTTAAACTTTATTAGAATGAGTTTATTAAATGCCGGCCAGCAATACGGCAAACTCAGATCGCCTGACACACACATGTTCGAAAGAAGAAAAAAAAATAACACATGCTAATGCTACCTAGTCCAAGGTCCAAGCACGAACAGCAGCAATGCTCTCCCACCACAGACCACACACTGGAAACGAAGTCATGCCAGGGCAAGTAACAATTCTGCAGGAAGGGGGGAGAAGAGGGCTAGAGCGCGAGGGCGGCCGCGACAACGACGGCTGCCGCGGCGGCCACCGCGCCGCCGACCGGGCACCTCACGGCTGCAGACGGCGGCGACGATGCTGCTGGGGCCGGGGCTGGGGCCAGGGCCGCCAGGTCGGGGACCGGGCCCGCCAGGTCCGAGAACGGGAACCGCACCAGCGGAGACGGGGCTACGGCCGGGACTCCCGGGAACGGCATCGGGGCTGGGCCTGAGGTGCCGCCGACCACGTCGATGGCGAGCTTCATGCCGTTGAGGCAGTGGGTGGGCTTGTTGCAGATGAACCACGCCATGCCCGGCTGGTCCAGCGTCACGACGTCGCTGCCGCTGGTCCAGTTCCCCAGCTGCAGGTTGGCGCTCAGGTCGCACGCCACGAAGGCGTTCTTGCCGACCTTCACCACCGTGTGCTTCTCCTTGGGGTACACGAACACTGCGTGCGTGCGTGCGAGAGAGAGAAAGAGAGATGTTAGTCGTTCAAATAAGCTTTCGTCTCATGGTGTGTTGCCGTCTCTCGCGTGACGTGCGTACGTACGCAGGGTGTCGCCAACCGTGAACGTCTTGCCGTCGGTCCAGGCGGTCTCGTTAAGCCTGGCCCTCCAGCCGCCTTCGTCCCCGACCGTCCACTGCGTGGCGGAGGCCAGCGACGCGAGGCACGCGACGGCGGCCAGGAGCAGCGCTTGCTTCGAGTTGGAGGACGCCATTAGCGTTGCCGCTTCGTCGTCGCCGTCGTCCCAGGCGAGCGAGCAGCTAGCTAACTATCACTGCCCTTGCCACGCTACACTATCTTGCTGCGGCTGCTGCTGCTGCTGTAGCTTGGCAAGCAGGAGTGAGGACTGAGGGGTGACACTCATGTCTACTATTATACAGCAGAGGGGCACGGCGGCAGACGAAGGAGCTTGCTAGCTAGCTATCGTTGCGACGAGGTCATCTTCGTCTAGTTAGGGTGATAATAATTAGCTCTAAATTTGACAGATCTAGTTAGGATCGAAATCTAATTCTGTTCATTTTTTAATAACGAGGTGTTTAGTTTCAATAGACTAATTTTCAGTTCCTCTATTTTATTTTAGAGACTAAAATAGAATAAAATAGACCATCTATTTTATTGTATATTCCTCTGCAGCAAGTAAAGACCATTGGTAGCGCCACACAAATGGACTGTGTTGCTCTCCATGCAGCGATAAAAGCGAGGTGAAGTGTGCATCGGGATCATCACCTATCTGCAGGGAGCCATCGTAGAAGCCAGGCAGGTGGCGCGACAATGTACTATGCTTGCAGTTGGCTTGGTGACGCTTTCCTGCCAATATAATTTGTTTTGCTGACAGCTCGGTAACTCGGTTGCCTTTTACTGCTCACCGTAATGACCTAGCTTCTCGGGTTATAGTCATAGCACTATATTACTACTGGTACTATAGTACTTAGCTTCATATAAAATAGTTAACATGGTTGTTACAGTACCGGCTTCTTCTTGGAGGTTATTCTTTATCCACAATTCATATAAAAAATAACTGTGACAATTCTTTCTACAGCGGTTAGTTAACATCGTTTAGGACTGGACCAAAAGCTCACAGCTTAATACCTCGCTCATCTCGACTCGTTAAGTGGTTCAGCTCGGCTCAACTCAACCCGTTTATAATTTTTTTTAGCGAGATGAGCTAGTATTTTAGCTCATATAGTTAACGAACCAGCTCACATTATTGTGACTCTATCACTTTGTTTTTAAATGAACACGTGTAAAATAAAAAAAAACATTACGGATGCGGCTTATCAAGACGAATAAATAGATTAATCTGGAAACAACAACGATTAATTATTATTGCGGTAAAGCATCCTCATATTTTACCTTTCTTACTGTTTTGTAACTATGAGAATGTGAATGAATTTCAAGCCCAAGAAATATCAACGATTAATGCTCCTAGATACAAGAAAAAATAGACATATTCCTCAATCAACACAAAAGTTTAACAATTCAATCGAAACTTAAGAAACTCCGACCATAATTTTAAAAACAACAATTGAAACGTATGTTAATTACGATTGTTGATGTTTATTAGAAAGGCTCCCGGGTGAGGCTATTAGGAGCCGTGGGCTTCCATATGATACAGGAAGCCCGGATCGACCGACCCACACCAATGAGACTGACACGATATGCCTAATTAACGGCATGCAGCGTTAAAAAAGGCAAACCGTCCGCGCGACGTGGGATGATGCCTTTTTGAAGTGCATGTAACGCACTCTACGGGATTTCCGTATGTGCATGCACGAAATTAGTGGACGGTTATTACGGAGGTTCAGATCTGCGGCGGTATATATGGAACTAGACTAGCTGCATGTGATGGATATGCGAAAATAATAACGAGCAAAACTTAGGAATGGTATAATATCCAGTAGATGGTTTCGTAAATATAGCATAATTTGTATGAAAGATACAATTTATTGCATAAAAATGATGCGGATGTCTTAAGAAGAAGTATTGTTTCTCGTAAACAAATTAATATTAATAGTTGTTTAAGGTATGCGATATGGGCCTAAATTTTTTCGAGGTAGTGCATAAAATGTGGTATAAATATTCATAAACGTATATAAGGTATATGGAAAAATATTCCAGATCTGTTTTGATTTGATGTGTGGGCAATCCGTGAAAAGTGGCGATTGGCGGGGAGTATTCTCATCGTGGTCAACTTTTGATTATTACGAAGCCAACATACAAGCGAAAAAAACCCATCTTCTTTCTCACATACCCCCGGGCTTCTGCGGTTATGTGGCCACCGTATGATAGATCGCCGACTGGATGGTTCTCCCTGAGGCGTCCTCCGGGTGCCATTGTTGCTTGCCTTAGAAACGAGACGCCACCTGCAACTCTGCGAGGACCTGGTAGCGAGGAGATATGTGGAGATGATGGACAACTGGCAACAATGATGCGCGGGCGGATGACTACAATAGGATGTGGTGAGATGGATACATCAAATATATTACAATCGCATGTAAGTTTAATGCTTATAAGTATATTTATGATTTGACGTCTCTGACGATGATAATGTGTTTAGAGGAATTAAAAATTAGATGTTAATGTATGCGATTTTATGTTGTCCACAGCCTGATTCGATTGATCCTAGTTTAGTTCCTAGGTTTAGGATGATGTTCCGAGATGTTGATGATGCTTATGATTTCTATAAATGTTATGCATATGAGGTCGGCTTTCCTTTGAAAAGGTACAGGGAAAAGACAAACTGCAAATGGTTGAATTGCTCCAGAGAGGGGAGATGTGTAGAAAGAAAAGATGGTAACCCTAGAATCTGGAACAAATACATAGGTCGAACATAGTGCAAAGTAGGAATAAAGCTTAGGAAAATTTATGATGATGCTAAAAATGTCATATCTGTTAGGATTGATCTAGTTAACCTTGTGCATAATCATGATTTTGTAACCCAAGAAACTGAAAAACAACACCTCTGTTGTAACAAGACACGTGATCCGGAATTTATGGACTTTGTTGGAGCAATGCATGACAGTAGGGTACCACAACGCTGTATTGTTGATATGATTTCAGACATGTATGATGGTCCTAAAAACGTTCCTATTACGACATAAGATTTGAAAAACATGTAAGAGTTGTCACATAAAATTTGAGTTTTTCCTTGCCGGATGACATTGTCGTATTGATATTAGGTTGTGATGCGGTTGAATAACTTATTTTGTATAATGAACAGGAAAGCAGCTAAGAAACAAGAGAACTGTGCTAATGATGTATCTAAGCTTTTGTCATTTTTTACTACTTGCAAAAAACAGAACCCTTAGTTTTTTGTGACTTTCAGCTTGATGGCGAAGGGAAGATAAAAACATATTTTGGTCACATGCTAGCATGCAGGCATAATACATTGATTTTGGTAATGCTGTAACTTTTGATACAACACATAAAACAAATATGTACGACAAACTACTAGGAATGTTTGTTGAAGCTAACCATCGTCTTCATTGCACATTGTTTGGTTTTGTGTTACTCGGGGATGCGACTGTAGACACATTCGAGTGGGCTTTTAATGCATTCAAAACCTGCATGGATGTGAAGGTCCACGAGTTATGCTAACATGTATAATTTTTTTTTATTTAATGAATGTGTATTGATTTAGAAATATTATGTTATTTCTGACTTTTATGACCATATTATTTAGATCAAGATCCTGTGATGCCAGTTGCACTACGAAAGGTGTTCCCATGCATAATCCACAGACTTTGTTTATGGCATGTCCAGAATAGATTTATGCCATTCCTTAATGAATTGTATGCAAGATTTACGGAACAATACTTCAAAACCAAGTTCCAATCTATTGTGCATCATCCATTAACACCATATGAGTTTGATAAGATGTCAAAGAGTTGTGTGTCCTACACTACACGCTCTTGTGTAGGTCATCCACGTAGAGTGAAGATGTTGGGAACATGGTCGTCGTCGTGGCTACTGTAGCTAAGGCAGTTGGAGAGCTATGGGACTCGGATGCAGATCCAGTCACCACCTGCCCTTGTGTCACCATCTCCAACCCCAGCGGCGATGAACGCGAATCTGAGGAAGAGATGTCGGCCATGGCCGCCTGCACTCCCCATACTTGTTGAGCGATGAACATCTATGAGCTCACTCTTGCAATAAAACTTCCCCCCACAGGTGAAGAGCAGGTGGCTCCAAAGGAAGACTACTATGAGGAGTTCGACGAGGTCTAGGTCTCGTCTCCCAGTTAGCTTGTTGGCGCCAAGGGACAATAATGATATTAGTTCATTCTATTTATCATCAATTATTTTGTAATACATTTCTTTTGTAATAAAGATTGTGACATTCGTCTCTATACACTGAGTCATCATATGTGTTGATCTCGTTTGTTGCACATATGAGACACACCCGGGTTTGCCCCTTAAATCTGGGTGTGACACAGACAAGTCGGGTCTTGAGGTTTCCTTTGAAGGCCCACCGGTGCATGTGGGGAGCTCTCATGGGCCCTCCACGACCAGCTAGTCACCTCATGCATGATGAGGATGTCGAAGGCGCAACCCATTATTGGCTTGCTTACTGGGCTCCACTAGCACGCCGAAGGAGTTGGGACTTAACTCCCTCCTAGCAATGGTGGAGACTGAGCATGCCATGAGCTTGTGTGGTGGCCGACGACGGTCACCGCATGTGCCATAGGACCAGGACATAGGCCAGCGCAGCGGACTACGCTAGCCTTGCTCCTAGCCCATGGGGACCTACCAATGGATTCCATGGAGGTCATGTTAACAAATGCATATCCTTTGTTATTATGGCTTGCTGAAACCCATTGGTAGGTAGAAGAAGTCATCCCCGTGGGCGGGGGAGACAACTCCATCTACTATGGAGCATAGCGGTCGATCGTCGGTGGCAGCCTCACTTGTGTCTGGCTGTCGAATGGCAGCGACCACCTTGAATACCATTGTGCTCTGCCGGGGGTCGACACCTACGACCCACGGAGCCGAGAGGAGGGTCGATGACAGTAACGTCAAGCATCATGCTTGAGGTTTCCCCCGCCTTCTGCCTGATGGCATTGGCACGCCAGTTGAGCCGCCGCCGGAGATCGACGACGAGCATCTTGAGGCATCACTTTTTCCTCTTTCACCAAATGACAAATCGCCTGCGGCCGAGCTCGTCGGCAAATGAGTGGGATGTCATCAGCAAGGGCTAGGTTAAGTGCCCCGCCCCCTACCTGGTTGTAACACCCTGAATTTGGGGGTATAAAATTTCTTTCTTATGATCACCCAAATCCATGTGTTACTCTTCTCTATCTCACTCTAGTTTCCCTCTCTCTCTCTCTCTTTTAATTAGAGTTAGTTGTATTAGTGAGGGATTATTTATTTTATTTTGCACAAAACATATGGGTCTTGGAATGTTGCATCATATTGAGCCTAATTATTCTTTGAAATGTTGCACATATTTGATTTGGTTTGAATTTGAAACTTGATTTGAATTTGAATTGAAAACCCTAGAGAAAATAAATAGAAAAGGCAATAGAAATTCCAGGAAAATAGGAAAAGCCAATTCGGCCCAAGGCAGCCCATTAAGCCCAGCCCCCGCGCGCGTGCCCGCGCCCGCGCGTCCGTGTGCCTGACAGGCCGATCCCGCCTGTCGACGCAAACCCGAGCGTCCTCTCTCCCTCGCTCTCTCGCTGCTCCGTGGGACCGGTCTGTCGGCGTCGTTGCTCTCGCGCGCGCCCACTCTCCCTCTCTCTACCCCGTCGACCCCACTTGTCAGCGCGTCCCTAAACTCTCGCCCACGATCTCCCCACCGTGGATGCGCCCACGTCCGCGCGTTCTCCGGCCACGACTGAGCCCCCGTGCCCCTTTTGAACCCCGCGCCCTGCTCGCCCACCTCCCCTCTTCCATTTGCGCCCTCTGCCCAACTCTCTCGCTCCGCCCACGCGAACCGAGAACCTCCACCACCGCCCATCGACGTCCACCGCCTGTTCTGTGGCCGTCGTTGCGCCTGCGCCCCGTCCAGTGCCACAATGAGCTTTGCCTTGCCGTCAACTTCTCGGGACATCCTTCGTTGTGCCCCTTCCCTCCCTGGTTCAGCCGGCCCACGCTCACCGGAGTGGTTCGCTCCGCCACCATTGCCTCGTCGCGTCCCTGTGCCTCCGTCATTGCCCCATGCCTCCAGCGTTCCCCCGCAAGGTGAGCAACCTCCCCGCGCCCCTATTTCCCTGTGTACCGCACTGGCTTAGCGCGCAATTGCTCGCCGGAGTTGCCCCGCGCCGCCGTTAGCCCGCTGCGCCATGTGCAGCGCCCTCTGGTGCTCCCGCGCCGGCGTGGTGCCCTCGGCTGAGTCCGCCAGATTCCCCTGTGCGCGCCTAGGCCAACCCCCAAGCCTCTGGTGCCTCGCCGTGGCCGGTCTGCTCGTCTCCGGTGAGTTTCCGTCGTGGGACTGAACGGCGCCACCGCGCCCATAACCGCCCCCCGCCTCCGTTAGATCTCGGTCGTTCGCCCGAGATCGGACAGTGTAGATCCAACCCGAGCGGATCTAATCGTAGCCATCCAATCCAGATCCAACCGTCTCTCCTCTCTCCCCTCACCCGCGCATCTGCCCCTGGGCCCGGTTGGTCAGCCAGCCCTGGCTCGCTGACGCCCTGGCCCCGCTTGTCAGTCGCGTCCGCTCGCCCGCGCCCGCGTGATCTAATCTGGGTCATCGGTTTCTGATCCGATGATTGAGATTACCCCGTACCCCTTCGCGTGGTTATTTTGCTTAAGAACCCCCTGGTTTTAGGAAATCAACCCGCCGTCCTCTGCTTTAGCGTATAGGTCCCTGGTTTCTTTATAATAGCCCATGGACTTTAATTTAATTACAGATTTAGCCTTAATTTCATATTTCAAACTTTAAAACTTGTTTATTTCATATCGTTTTCATATGAACTCCAAATTTAGTGGTTCAAATTGCAAAATGTTCACAGGATTATTCTCTGTTCAAATAAAATATGACCAACTGTAATCTGTATACCATAATTTTACACTAAGAATATAGGATTAATGTTTATGTTAGTTTATTTATTTAATAAAATAAGTAAAAAAGAAAGCCCTAGGAGTTAAAACATATTAAATTTTGTGAGATTAGTGTTATGTATTTCATGGATTCACTTTTGGTTTAACCTTTAGACCCTAATGTGATAAATAGAATTAGGTATGTAATTATGGATAATATTTAAAGGATAATCAAATTCCTAAATGAGAGTAGTTTATATTATAATTCTAACTTTCCTTTGTTTTAATCACTACTTAACCCTTTTGAGCTATGTCCTAAACATTTAGAGAGTAATCAATTCCCCAATTAGGATTACTCCATTTTCTTTGTAGCTTGATATCATCCCCCTACACTTAATACTATATCTTTTTGTGAGTTAATGATTGTAAATGTTTGATGTGCTGTTCATTTATACTTCTCCAAATGTATTGAATGTATGCTTGCTTTACTTAGACAACGAGCAGTCCGAGGTTCCTGAGTGTGTTGTTGGAGACCTCCCTAAGCAACAACCTGGTGAAGGCAAGTGTCCTCAGACCTACTATGTCCTACTATACTTTATAATTCACTGTCCCGCATTACATTACTGAAACTTAAGGATTGACTAGTTTGTATTTCCCTTACCCTTGTTTACCTTTTTGGGTTAATCATGGTTAGTTTATGCTATTACTTCAACTTAATCAATGAACATGATGTGATCTTTTATGATACGATGATGTTATCCCGATGGGGTCCTTGTGATTACTTTAGGGGGCTCAGGCTCTTTCCTGAGTGCCTCTCTGTAAGGACCTATTTGGGGAGTGACAACCTAGGATAATAGTGCAACCATGATGGTGGAATGTGACGCCCTTAGCTGAGAGGAACCAGAGGCGTAGTTGGCCTCGCCGTAGTGCCGTCAATGGGGTCCGGGCACAGTACTTGCTCTGCCGAGGTTGGGTGCAGAAGTTCTTTGATTTGGTTTTGTTAGTAACCCTTCCTCTGGGGAGATGTATTATGTTTATCAAACTAGAGAAACCTAACGGGCGGCTATGATCTATGGGAAATCTTTGTAAAGGCTACGTAGTGAGACCCTGCTAGGTCACCTTGGTAGTCATCAATGGGGAGGCTAGAACCCCGGGCAGAATGGGAATCACGGCTTGTGGGTAAAGTGTGCGACCTCTGCAGAGTGTTAGAAACTAGTATATTAGGCGTGCTCGCGGTTATGAGCAACCTTGGGATCCTCTTCGATTAGAAGAACAATGGTTACTTTTATGATGATGATTAACAATGGTGATTATAATCCTGATCTCTGGTATTTCCTCTTGGAGGGAGTGCCTCTGGATAATAACTGAGTTATTACTAAAACTTGGCTCTACTTATAAGTAATAAAACTTGACCAACTAAAAGCAACTGCTTAACTTTAAACTCCACATACAGCTAGTCCACTTTAGCCAAACGGGACATTTGCTGAGTACGTTGAAGTGTACTCACCCTTGCTTTACAAACCACCCCACCCTAGGTTGTCCCCACTGTTCTCAGTGCTCAGGAGGTGAAGCTGGCAACATGGATGACTTCGAGGAGTTCCAGGAATATGATGAGTTCTAGTTTACTTTAGTGGCAAACCCCTAGTTAGCTGCCTGTGTAGGCTTACACTCTACGTTTCATTACTCCGCACTTTGATGTTATTGCTAAACACTATGATTATGTAATAGACTCTGTGGATGTCTTAGACATCTTGATGTAACTAAGTACCTTTCCGCTATTTAATTCAAGCATTGTGTGATGATGTCCAATTATGTAATCGTTGTGTACGAGAGTTCTGATCCTAGCACATACATGGTTCGCATTCGGTTTACCTTCCAAAACCGGGTGTGACATAAGTGGTATCAAAGCCTTGCTGACTGTAGGACTGCTAACCTAGACTAGAATGGTCGACCTAAGGACTATAGACCCTTACCCTTACCTTGACCTTAGAGTCTTTTCAAAAGTTGGTCATCTTGACCAACTCTATGTTATTTACTTATCTCAAAAGTTTTGTCTCACTTTTCTTTCTGTTTACTTTCTGGTCTCATAGTTCTATTCTTACTCGTGTGCTTATGATGTCTTTTGTAGATGGCCCGTATCAGGTGCACTGCACGTAAGTCTGTGATCCCCTTTTTGCCTTCTCGCCTGGCAGAGCGTCCACTGCGTCGCACGGTGTTAGGTCAGTCCAGACAGCTGGAGAGACTGCATCGTTGCCTGCATGAGGAGCAGGAGCACCGACGCCAGGAGCAGGAGCTGCAGGATTCTTCCCCCTCGCCTCAGCGGGAGGTGGAGTCTGAGAGACCGCTTTCCCCTGCACCTCAGCCAGAGATGCCCCCTGCACCACCCCAGGAAATCCCGGCTGTTGAAGGAGACCCCGACGGAGATGGAGATGACGACGACGCCAGTGGCAGTTCGAGCCACGGCACGGAGCTCTCGGAGGAGCTGGAGCCGGAGGGGGTGGATCGCTAGACCCATCACTCGTTACACCGCTCGCGGGTGTCACTTCCACGACGCTCTCGATACCCTGTTGCGTCGGGCTTTCGATCGACACACTTGGTCTATCGAGTACCGTTGTGTAGTCTACCAGCATCGTCACGGGCTATACCTAGACCAGTGGGAGGCTACTTGCTTGGTGCGCCGTCCGGATGATGATCTCCGGAGCGCAGAAGCCTTCTCAGAGCACTATTCTATCACTGAGAGGGACACTGCCGAGCCAGCCATGCAAGATGCAGCACAATGGGCACTTTCTCAGTATTGCTCGTTGTTCAGCGGGGTAGCTGATGGCCTTGACCTGAAGTACTACCCTTACCGTTCGACCGGTAGTGCTGGAGGTGTGATGGTCTCACCAGTTGGTGAGGGCAATCCTAGGCTGAGCAGCATAGTCAACTTGGTCGTCGTGCTCAACACAGAGTTGGACCACGCCCTTGACGAGTTGGGCAAGGTTCGGGCGGAGGTTGTGGAATTGCGTGTTGAATGCGCGGCACGCCACTATCTTGATGGTGGTTCTCCCGCCCCTGTCGGGATTCAGCACCCTTACCGTTCACTGCCCCGTGGTCGCTTCGATTATGGTACCCCAGAATGTAGGACCCGCATAGATTTAGGTCCATAGATCGATGGAGTCGGAGTCTGTAATAATGCTTAATTTAGTGTCTTAGTCTAGTCAGTCTTAGTTAGAGTTAGTTTGGTTATCTTTTGTTGGATGCTTGTCATGATGAACATGTAATGAAGTTGGATCTTTGTAATGATTGTCACCAAGGTGTGGGTATCCCCTGCAACTTGGTGTAGTTATTAATAAAATCAATTATTTAGTTGGGCAATCCATTTGTTTCCACTTTCCTCTTTATCTGAGAAGTTGTCAATGAAGATGATCAATTGTTTAGTGCGGTGAAGATTTCCGTATATCTTTTCTTATGCTGAAAGACTGTAGAGTCAGATCTGATATGTGTGTGATTACTACCAATGTCTGAGAACAGGCGCAGAGGTGCGAGGCGTGCTCAGCCAGAGCAGCAGGCACCCCAAGAGGAGGCAGCCCCACAGCAGCATTTGCCACCGCCACCCCCGATGACCATTGAGCAGATGTTCTTGATGCAGACTCAGGTAGTTCGGGCAATTGGTCAGACATTAGCAGCGATGCAGCAAGTTCAGCAGCAGCCACCACCACCTCAGCCTCTAGTGCAAGTTCAGATGCCACGAGTGCCCAGAGACAAGCGGGCAGAGTTCATGAGGGGTCATCCCCTGCCTTTGCCCACTCTGTTGATCCCATGGACGCAGAAGATTGGCTGCGTACCGTGGAACGTGAGTTGCACACTGCCCAGTGCAACAACCGTGAGAAGGTGTTGTATGGTCCCTGACAGCTGAGGGAGCAGCACAGTCTTGGTGGGAGTCCTACCTCGCCACCCATGCCAACCCTGAAGCCATCACTTGGGAGGAGTTCAGGGATAACTTTCGTCGCTACCATGTGCCCGAGGGACTAATGATAGTGAGGAAGGAGGAGTTTCTCGCCCTGAAGCAAGGTCCCCTGTCCGTCAGTGAGTCCAGGGACAAGTTTCTACAGCTGTCGCGTTATGCCCCAGAGGATGTCAACACGGATGCCAAGAGACAGTACCACTTTTTGAGAGGATTGGTTGATCCCCTCCATTATCAGTTGATGAACCACACTTTCCCCACCTTCCAGCATTTGATCGACAGAGCAATCATGACTGAAAGGAAGCGTCGAGAGATGGAGGACAGGAAACGCAAGATTGATGGACCTCAGGTTGGGAGTAGCAGCCGTCCTCGCTACTCAGGCAACCCATCTCAGCAATTCAAGCAAGGTCACCAGCACCAGCATCAGCGTCAGAACCAGCCGCAGCAGTACCAGAGGCAGTTTCCTCAGCAGCAGCAGTAGTACCGTCAGAACACTCAGCCGGGAGGAAATCAGTACCAGCGTCAGAACAACCAGGCAACTTGTCTTCCTGCCCCTGCAACCAACCAGAATGGCCAAGCAGCCCCAGCACAAGTAGGAGGTCGTGCATGCTTCTACTGTGGAGAACAGAATCACTGGGCGAAGAATTGTCCAAAGAAAGCATCCCAGCAACCGCCAACAATCAATGCCCCAGCAAGACAAGGAGCACCACAGCAAGCACCAGGAGTCCGTGGTCAGGCCTACAACCGTGGAAAGGTGAACCACCTGGAAGCCGAAGCAATCCAGGATGCTCAGGATGTGGCAGTAGGAATGTTTCCAGTCGAATCCTACCCAGCAAAAGTATTATTTGATACTGGTGCCACACATTCTTTTGTTTCTGCATCTTGGGTAGAATCACATAATATCTAGGGGTGGGCGTTCGGGTTACCCGAAAATTTCGGGTCGGGTAATTCGGGTTTTTAAAATTTTGGGTTTTGAGAATCGATACCCGAAACTACAACGGGTTTTGCAATACCCGAAATTTCGGGTACCCGAAATTTCGGGTTCGGGTTCGGGTATTCCCGAACTACCCGAACTATTGTGTCGGCTTCATAAAAACACATACAGTCTATTAAATTAGTATAAAAATATAGTTTGAATAATGATATATATGGACATATAAAACACAAGCAATCTACATTCACAAGTTATGCACACTTACACATAATTATAGATGTACAAATTAATAATTAAGCATGGCATGAGTACATGACACATGAAAGTTCGGGTAATTCGGGTATTTCGGGTACCCGATTGTGATACCCGAATTACCCAAAATAAATTCGGGTTTTGAAAGTTGCTACCCGAAATTCCCGAACAAAATTCGGGTTTCGGGTAGTTCAGGTTCAGGTTCGGGTATTTCGGGTTCGGGTTTCGGGTTACGGGTTTTTTGCCCAGCCCTAATAACATCCCCATAAAACCAATGATCCCACCTTTGAGAGTAAATTTAGTTGGGGGAAAAGTTTAGTCCGATAGGATTTGTCCGAATCTAAGGATTGAAATAAGGGGGATAACCTTCCCCGCTAGCCTAGTAGTAATGGGAACTCAAGGGTTAGATGTCATCCTAGGGATGAATTGGCTACACAAAAACCAAGCCACTGTCAGTTGTGACAAGAGAACAGTTAAGTTGGTGTCCCCATCCGAAAAGGAGGTAGTAACCAAGCTATACTTACCTGAACTAGAAGAAGGAGCCTGTCACCATTTATCAGTAGATGACAAGGAGTCCAATCCGATTGAAACAATTAGGATTGTGTCAGAATTCCCCAATGTATTCCCTAAAGAGTTACCAGGCATGCCACCTGAAAGGAAAGTTGAATTTGCCATAGAGCTTATCCCAGACACTGCCCCTATTTCCAAGAGAGCTTATCGAGTGTCCGGACCGAAGTTGGTGGAACTCAAGAAGCAGATTGATGAGTTGTTAGAGAAAGGTTACATCAAACCAAGTACCTCACCTTAGGCAGCCCCAGTGTTGTTTGTGGAGAAGGATGGCACGAAGAGGATGTGCATCGATTACAGATCTTTGAATGAAGTTACTGTCAAGAACAAGTACCCCCTGCCCAGAATTGAAGACTTATTTGATCAGTTGAGAGGAGCCAGTGTGTTCTCAAAGATAGATCTAAGGTCAGGTTACCATCAGCTGAGAATCCGACCCTCAGACATACCAAAGACAGCATTCATCACCAAGTATGGACTATATGAGTTCATGGTTATGTCATTCGAATTGACGAATGCGCCAGCGTACTTCATGTATCCGATGAACAGTGTGTTCATGGACTACCTCGACAAATTCGTAGTTGTGTTCATAGATGATATCCTTATATATTCCCAGAATGAGCAAGAGCATGAGGAACATTTGAGGAAAGTACTTCAAAGGCTACGAGATTGCCAGTTGTATGCCAAGCTTAGCAAATGTGAGTTTTGGATCAGCGAAGTTCTATTTTTGGGTCATATTATAAACCGAGATGGACTAGATGTGGATCCAAAGAAGGTAGCAGCGATTCTGGACTAGAAAGCACCAAAAGATGTCCGAGGAATTAAGAGTTTCATTGGAATGGCCGGTTATTATCGACGTTTCATTGAAGGTTTCTCCAAGATTGCCAGACCAATGATAGCCTTGCTAGCAAAGAAGGTTGAGTTCAAGTGGACCCCAGCGTGCCAATAATCATTTGAAATGTTGCAACAGAAGTTGACAACAGCGCCAGTGTTGGTTCTGCTAGATGTTCACAAGCCATTCTCAGTATATTGCGATGCTTCGTACACCGGACTGGGATGTGTGTTGATGCAGGAAGGGAGAGTAGTGGCATACTCGTCCCAACAGTTGAAGATTCATGAGAAGAACTATCCTACTCATGATTTGGAGCTAGCAGCAGTGGTTCATGCATTGAAGACCTAGAGACATTATCTTTATGGGCAGAAGTGTGATATCTACACGGACCACAAGAGCCTCAAGTACATATTCACTCAGTCAGAGTTAAACATGAGGCAGCGAAGATGGCTGGAATTGATCAAATACTATGAGCTAGAGATTCATTACCACCCAGGCAAAGCAAGTGTGGTTGCAGATGCTCTTAGCAGGAAGAGTAAAGTCCATATGTTGGCCGCTCACCCGATGTCGTTTGAGCTAGCAAAGGAATTCGACAGGTTGAGTCTCGGATTTCTGAACAACACCCATGGAGTGACAATTGAGCTAGAGCCCACTCTGGAGCAAGACATCAGAAAAGGTCAGAAGGATGATGAGAAGATCAACGAGATCCGGCAGCTGATCATCGATGGGAAAGGTCCAGATTTCCGTGTAGATGTCGAAGGAGTGGTATGGTTCAAGGATAGGCTGTGCGTTCCCGGCATCACATCGATCTAAGAACTAATTCTCAAGGAAGCTCATGAGACAGCGTATTCTATACACACGGGTAGTGAGAAAATGTACCAAGACTTGAAGAGGATGTTCTGGTGGTATGGTATGAAAAGAGAGATAGCAGAGTATGCGGCTAGATGCGACAGTTGCCAGAGGATCAAGGCAGAACATCATAGACCCGCAGGTTTATTGCAGCCGTTGCAGATTCCATAGTGGAAATGGGATGAGATTGGGATGGACTTTATAGTTGGTCTGCCCCGCACTCGAGCTGGTTATGACTCCATCTGGGTAGTAGTGGACCGTTTGACAAAGACGACCCATTTCATACCAGTCAAGACCACCTATAACAATGTAGTGTTGGCAGAGTTATACATGTCTCGGATTGTGTGCTTGCATGGTATTCCAAAGAAGATAATATCGGATAGAGGCACCCAATTTACTTCTCACTTTTGGCAGCAGCTACATGAAGCTTTGGGTACGCACTTGAAATTCAGTTCAGTTTATCACCCGCAGACAGATGGTCAGACTGAGAGAACCAACCATATTCTTGAGGATATGTTGAGAGCTTGTGCTTTGCAAGACCAGTTAGGTTGGGACAAGAGGCTACCGTATGCAGAATTCTCCTACAACAACAGCTATCAAGCCAGCCTGAAGATGTCACCATTCGAAGCACTTTATGGGAGAAATTGCAGAACTCCATTGCATTGGGACCAACCCGGCGAAAGGCAGGTATTCGGTCCAGAGATTTTGCTTGAAGCCGAAGAGAATATCAGGATGATCCGGGAAAATCTAAAGGCAGTGCAGTCCAGGCAGCAAAGCTATGCTGACACCAGAAGAAGAGAACTCAGTTTTGAAGTGGGAGACTATGTCTACTTGAAAGTGTCGCCCATCAGAGGAACCAAGAGGTTTGGGTCAAAGGCAAGTTAGCACCTTGCTACATCGGCCCGTATCAGATTCAAGCCAGACGTGGAGAAGTGGCTTATCAACTCATCTTACCAGAGAACCTGTCCGCAGTGCATGATGTGTTTCACGTGTCTCAGTTGAAGAAATGCTTGCGAGTACCAGAAGAGCAGTTGCCAATGGAAGACCTTGAAGTTCAAGAGGATCTGACATATGTTGAGAAGCCAACGCAAATTCTGGAGACAGCCGGTCGAGTCACCCGGAGGAACACCATCAGAATGTGCAAAGTCAAATGGGGCCATCACTCAGAAGAAGAAGCAACATGGGAAAGATAAGATGATCTGAGTGCCAAGTACCCTGAACTCTTTGCTAGCTAGCCCTGAATCTTGAGGGCGAGATTCTTTTAAGGGGGATAGGTCTGTAACACCCTGAATTTGGGGGTATAAATTTTTTTCTTATGATCACCCAAATTCATGTGTTACTCTTCTCTATCTCACTCTAGTTTCCATCTCTCTCTAGTTTTCTCTCTCTCTCTCTCTTTTAATTAGAGTTAGTTGTATTAGTGAGGGATTATTTATTTTATTTTTCCCAAAACATATGAGTCATAGAATGTTGCATCATATTGAGCCTAATTATTCTTTGAAATGTTGCACATATTTGATTTGGTTTGAATTTGGAACTTGATTTGAATTTGAATTGAAAACCCTAGAGAAAATAAATGGAAAAGGCAATAGAAATTCCAGGAAAATAGGAAACGCCAATTCGGCCCAAGGCAGCCCATTAAGCCCAACCCCCGCGCGCGCCCGCGCGTCCCTGTGCCTGACAGGCTGACCCCGCCTGTCGGCACAAACCCGAACGTCCTCTCTCCCTCGCTCTCTCGCTACTCCGTGGGACCGGTCTGTCGGCGCCGTTGCTCTCTCGCGCGCCCACTCTCCCTCTCTCTGCCCCGCTGACCCCACTTGTCAGTGCGTCCCTAAACTCTCGCCCACGATCTCCCCGTCGTGGATGCGCCCACGTCCGCGCGTTCTTCGGCCACGACCGAGCCCCCGCTCCCCTTTTGAACCCTGCGCCCTGCTCGCCCACCTCCCCTCTTCCATTTGAGCCCTCTGCCCAGCTCTCTCTCTCGCCCTGCCCACGTGAACCGAGAACCTCCGCCATCGCCCGCCGACGTCCATCGCCTCTTCCGTGGCCGTCGTTGCGCCTGTGCCCCGTCCAGTGCCACGGTGAGCTTCGTCTTGCCGTCAGCTTCTCGGGACACCCTTCGGTGTGCCCCTTCCCTCCCTGGTTCAGCCGGCCCGCGCTCACCAGAGTGGTTCTTGCGCAGCCGGAGCTCTGCCACCATCGCCCCGTTGCGTCCCTGTGCCTCCGCCGTTGCCCCATGCCTCCAGCGTTCCGCCGCAAGGTGAGCAACCTCCCCACGCCCTTATTTCCCTATGTACCGCACTGGCTTAGCGCGCAATTGCTCGCCGGTGCAAGTGGGGAGCTCCCATGGGCCCTCCACGACCGGCTAGTCACCTTATGCATGATGAGGATGTTGAAGGCGCAACCCATTATTGGCTTGCTTACTAGGCTCCACCAGCACACCGAAGGAGTTGGGACTTAACTCCCTCCTAGCAATAGTGGAGACTGAGCATGCCATGAGCTTGTGCGGTGGCCGACGACGGTCACCGCATGCGCCATAGGACCAGGACATAGGCCAGCGCAGCGGACTACGCTAGCCTTGCTCCTAGCCCATGGGGACCTACCAATGGATTCCATGGAGGTCATGTTAACAAATGCATATCCTTTGTTATTATGGCTTGCTGAAACCCATTGGTAGGTAGAAAAAGTCATCCCCACGGGCGGGGGAGACAACTCCATCTACTATGGAGCATAGCGATCGATCATCGGTGGCAGCCTCACTTGTGTCTGGCTGTCGAATGGCAGTGACCACCTCGAATACCATTGTGCTCTGCCGGGGGTCGACGCCTACGACCCATGGAGCCGAGAGGAGGGCCGACGACGGTAACGTCAAGCATCATGCTTGAGGTTTCCCCCGCCTTTTGCCTGATGGCATTGGCACGCCTGTTGAGCCACCGCCGGAGATCGACGACGAGCATCTTGAGGCATCGCTTTTTCCTCTTTCACCAAATGACAAATCGCCTGTGGCCGAGCTTGTCGGCAGATGAGTGGGATGTCATCAACAAGGGCTAGGTTAAGTGCACCGCCCCCTACCTGGTTGTAACACCCAAAATTTGGGGGTATAAAATTTATTTCTTATGATCACCCAAATTCATGTGTTACTCTTCTCTATCTCACTCTAGTTTCCCTCTCTCTCTAGTTTTCTCTCTCACTCTCTTTTAATTAGAGTTAGTTGTATTAGTGAGGGATTATTTATTTTATTTTGCCCAAAACATATGAGTCATGGAATGTTACATCATATTGAGCCTAATTATTCTTTGAAATGTTGCACATATTTGGTTTGGTTTGAATTTGAAACTTGATTTGAATTTGAATTGAAAACCCTAGAGAAAATAAATAGAAAAGGCAATAGAAATTCTAGGAAAATAGGAAAAGTCAATTCGGCCCAAGGCAGCCCATTAAGCCCAGCCCCCGCGCGCGCCCGCGTGTCCCTGTGCCTGACAGGCCGACCCCGCCTGTCGGCGCAAACCCAAGCGTCCTCTCTCCCTCGCTCTCTCGTTGCTCCGTGGGACCGGTCTGTCGGCGTCGTTGCTCTCTCGCACGCCCACTCTCCCTCTCTCTGCCCCGCCGACCCCACTTGTCAGCGCGTCCCTAAACTCTCGCCCACGATCTCCCCGCCGTGGATGCGCCCACGTCCGCGCGTTCTCCGGCAACCTCTCCGCGCCCCTATTTCCCTGTGTATCGCACTGGCTTAGGGTGCAATTGCTCGCCGGAGTTGCCCCGCTGTAACGCCCTGAATTTGGGGGTAGAATTTTTTTCTTCTTTTCTTTCACCAAATTCAGGCGTTACCCTTTTCTTTTTCTCATTCCCTCGCTAAACCTTGATCTTTTCTAAAGTTATAACGGAGTTCGGCTTGGAATTCCCGTGTAAAGAAAAACCCTAAATTACTTTATGTTGTTTGATGCACCATGCCGAACCATGCATTCTTTCGATTGCTTAAAAATGTAAGTGCATTCATTTAGGAAGATCGGATTTCGAAAAGGAGAAGAAAACCTTTTCTTTCTTTTTCTTTTTCTTTCTCTCTCTCCTCCTCTTTCTCTCTCCCGCGCCGTGGGCCGCCCCCCCCCCCCCCCCCCCCCCCCCCCGCGTGCCCCTTTGGGCCCAGCTGGCCCATGCCGCCCCTTTTTTTTCCCAAAACCCCTCTCTCTCCCTCCCCTTCCTCCCATTTTCTCTCTAGCCGCCGCCCCTGCTCGTCGCCGGTTCGGCCGCCCCCTGCAGCTCGGCCGCCCCGTCCCCGTCCCCGGTGAGCCCTCCCCCTCTCCTCCCTTCCCTCTCCCCTCCTCTCCCCCTCCCCGGCCCAACCGCCGCCCAGCTCGGCCGCCCATGGCCGGCTCGGCCGCCGCTGCCCCGGCGCGCCCTGCCCCGCCCCTGGCCGGCTCGGCCGCCTCGGCCGCCCCCTGCCCCGCCCCTGGCCGGCTCGGCCGCCTCGGCCGCCCCCTGCCCCGCGCCGGTTCGGCCGCCCCTGCGCGCCCAGCCGCCCCGGTTCGGCCGCCCCGCGCCCGCGCCCTGCCCTAGCCGCCGCCCCCCCCCCCCCCCTTTTTTTATTTATTTTATTTTATGTTCTTTTATTATTGTTATTTATTTTATTTTAGGCAAGTTAATCATTGTTCATGTTATTGAAATAGGAAACTTAATTTAGAATTCCGTTTCGCTAGTTAATTCATATAATCAATTGTTTATCCAGTTCAATGTTGATCAACTAAAAATGACTAGGTTTCCATTAGTGCATATAACTGAATTCTTTTGTTAGAACCAATTGTAACTAATCATTAGTGCATAAGCTTTAACCCCCCCCTCGCGAGACCTTTCCCGTTTCCTTCTAACCATAATGAATGCGATATCGAATGTCATACTTGATGCATATTCACTTTATTTGTTCCCTTGTATGATGTACTGTTTGTTTCCCAATTTGAATGGATGAATGTATGTATGCTTGCAATCGCATAGAGAACGATCCGGTCGAAGAGCCCGAGGAACTCGCAGGAGAAGCCCCTGAGCAGCAGTCGGTTGGTGGAGGCAAGTGTCCCTTGACCTATCTCTGTCCTATTCATTCTTTAATTCACCTCCCGCTTTACACACTTATGCCTAAGGATTGACTAGCTTTTTGTTATCCATGTCCTTGTTTACCTATTTGGGTTGGATTATTATTGTTTAGCTTTATGCTATTGCTCAACTCTAATCAATGAACATGATGAGATTATCTATGATACGCTGTTTTCCCTTCTCTTATTATGATGTTGTACTTGTGGTCTTCAAGGGGGCTCGAGCGGTTTCTCGAGTGCCTCTCCGTAAGGATCTGTTCTATGGATGACCGCCCGGGAAAACAGTGCAACCATGAGGGTGGAATGGGGTGCCCTTAGCTGAATAATTAGAGGATTCGGGGTGTAGTTCGCTTCGCCGTCGTGCCGTCAATGGGGCTCGGTGTATGCGGCTCGCTCTGCCAAGGTTGATTCGTCCCTTGGGGAGGAGTGCGGTACATTTAGGAAACCTAACGGGCGGCTACAGCCCCGAGGAATCTTTGTAAAGGCTACGTAGTGAGACCCTGCCTATTCACCTTGGTAGTGTTTAAGGGTTTGATCGGCCCGAGGCAAGAGGGAATCACGGCTTATGGGTAAAGTGCACAACCTCTGCAGAGTGTTATGAAACTGATATATCAGCCGTGCTCGCGGTTATGAGCGGCCAAGGGAGCTCCAGTGATTAGTGGTACTTGATCAGAGACATTGTGGTACAGGTGGCTATGAGATCGATGGTTTTGGTTATGACTATGGTGCTGGTAAGTGGTATTCTTTCCGTTTGGAAAGGGTACATCGGGCTAATAACTTGGGTTAATGCTAAAACTTGGCTTTCTATTAGTAAATAATAATCTGACCAACTAAAAGCAAACTGCTTGACTTATCCCCACATAAAGCTAGTCCACTACAGCCAAACAGGATGCTTGCTGAGTATGTTGATGTGTACTCACCCTTGCTCTACACACCAAACCGCCCCATCCCCAGGTTGTCAGCATTGCAACCACTGCTCAGGCGAAGATGAAGCTGTGGAAGGAGACTTCCAGGAGTTCCAAGACTACGACGAGTTCTAGGTGTGGGTTAGCGGCAACCCCCAGTCGGCTGCCTGTGAAGGCCGCAGTTATCTACGTTTCTTTTCCGCACTTTGATTTATTGTAAGAACTATATGGACGTCTCAGACGTATGATGTAATCTACTATTATTCCCTTTTAATACTATTTTGAGCACTGTGTGATGATGTCCATGTTATGTAACTGCTGTGTACGTGAATAACTGATCCTGGCACATACATGGTTCGCATTCGGTTTGCCTTCTAAAACCGGGTGTGACACCCGCGCCGCCGTTAGTGAAAGGGAAATAGACTTACACATTTTCCTAATTGATTTTGGTGGTTGAATTGCCCAACACAAATAATTGGACTAACTAGTTTGCTCTAGATTATAAGTTTTACAGGTGCCAAAGGTTCACAACAAACCAATAAAAAAGACCAAGAAAGGGTTCAAATAAAAAGAGCAAAAGAATACCGAAGTGTGCCCTGGTCTGGCGCACCGGACAGTGTCCGGTGCACCAGGGAACCCAACTCCGAACTTGCCACCTTCGGGAATTCTGGAAGCCGCTCCGCTATAATTCACTGAACTGTCCGGTGTAGCTGAAAGGGAATTAGGCTTACACCTATTTTTCTAATTGATTTTGGTGGTTGAATTGCCCAACACAAATAATTGGACTAACTAGTTTGCCCTAGTGTATAGATTATACAGGTGTAAAAGGTTCACATTAGCCAATAAAAAGATCAAGTATTGGATTCAACAAAGGAGCAAAGGGACAACCGAAGGCACCTCTGGTCTGGGGCACCGGACTGTCCGGTGTACACCGGACAGTGTCCGGTGCACCACCGGACAATGTCCGGTGCACCAGAGGACTCCAACTCAAACTTGCCGCCTTCGGGAATTTCCAGAGGCGCTCCGCTATAATTCACCGGACTGTCCGGTGTACACCGGACAGTGTCCGGTGCTCCAAGGACGAGCCGCCTCAGGAACTCGCCAGCCTCGGGAAAACGCAGCGGCTGCTCCGCTATAATTCACTGGACATGTCCGATGTACACCGGACTGTCCGGTGAACCAGCAGAGCAACGGCTACTTCGCGCCAACGGTCACCTGCAGGCGCATTTAATGCGCGCCAGAAGCGCGCAGAAGTCAGGCACGCGCGCGCTGGCACACCGGACATTGAACAGTACATGTCCAGTGTGCACCGGACATCCAGGCGGGCCCAGAAGACAGAAGCTCTAACGGTCGGAATCCAACGGCATTGGTGACGTGGCTGACGCACCGGACATGTCCGGTGTGCACCGGACTGTCCGGTGCACCATACGATAGACAGCCTCCACCAACGGTCATGTTTGGTGGTTGGGGCTATAAATACCCCAACCACCCCACCATTCATTGCATCCAAGTTTTCCAGCTTCCAACCACTATACAAGAGCTAGCATTCATTGCAAAAGCACACCAAAAGAGATCAAATCCTCTCCCAACTCCACACAAAGCATTAGTGACTAGAGAGAGTGATTTGTAGTGTTCATTTGAGCTCTTGCACTTGGATCGCTTATTTTCTTTGGCATTCTTTCTTGTGATCAAACAGTCACTTGTAATTGAGGCAAGAGACACCAATTGTGTGGTGGTCCTTGCGGGAAGTTTGATTCCCAAGTAATTTGAGAAGAGAAGCTCACTTGGTCCGAGGGACCGTTTGAGAGAGGGAAGGGTTGAAAGAGACCCGGCCTTTGTGGCCTCCTCAACGGGGAGTAGGTTTGCGAGAATCGAACCTCGGTAAAACAAATCCGCGTGTCACACTCTTCATTTGCTTGCGATTTGTTTTGCACCCTCTCGCGGACTCGTTTTTATTTCTAACGCTAACCCGGCTTGTAGTTGTGTTTATATTTGTAAATTTCAGTTTCGCCCTATTCACCCCCCCTCTAGGCGACTATCAATTGGTATCAGAGCCCGGTGCTTCATTAGAGCCTAACCGCTCGAAGTGATGTCGGGAGATCACGCCAAGAAGGAGATGGAGACCGGCGAAAAGCCCACTACAAGCCACGGGAGCACTTCATCGAAAGAGTCCCGCATCAAGAGGAAGGAGAAGAAAGACTCCTCCAAAGGGAAGGAGAAGAAGAAGGACTCCTCCAAACGGAAGGAGAAGAAATCTTCTTCACACAAAGAGAAGAAGGAGAAGTCTTCCTCCCACAAGCCTCGTCGGAGTGGGGACAAGAAAAAGAAGATGAGGAAAGTAGTCTACTACGAGACCGACTCTTCATCAACATCCACCTCCGGCTCCGACGCGGCATCCGTCACTTCTAAGCGCCAAGAGCGCAAGAAGTATAGTAAGATCCCCCTACTCTACCCTCGCATTTCTAAACATACACCTTTACTTTCCGTCCCATTAGGCAAACCACCAACATTTGATGGTGAAGATTACGCTAGGTGGAGTGATTTAATGCGATTTCATCTAACCTCACTCCACAAAAGTATATGGGATGTTGTTGAGTTTGGTGCACAGGTACCATCCGTAGGGGATGAAGACTATGATGAGGATGAGGTGGCCCAAATCGAGCACTTCAACTCTCAAGCAACAACAATACTCCTCGCCTCTCTAAGTAGAGAGGAGTATAACAAAGTACAAGGGTTGAAGAGCGCCAAGGAGGTTTGGGATGTGCTCAAAACCGCACACGAAGGAGATGAGCTCACAAAGATCACCAAGCGGGAAACAATCGAGGGGGAGCTCGGTCGGTTCTGGCTTCGCAAAGGGGAAGAGCCACAAAACATGTACAACCGGCTCAAGACCTTGGTGAATCAAGTGTGCAACCTCGGGAGCAAGAAATGGGATGACCACGAAATGGTTAAGGTTATTCTAAGATCTCTTATTTTTCTTAACCCCACTCAAGTACAATTAATTCGTGGCAACCTAAGATATACACTAATGACCCCCGAGGAAGTAATCGGGAATTTTGTAAGTTTTGAGTGCATGATCGAAGGCTCGAGGAAGATCAACGAGCTTGATGATCCCTCCACATCCGAAGCTCAACCCGTCGCATTCAAGGCGACGGAGGAAAAGAAGGAGGAGTCTACACCAAGTCGACAACCAATCGACGCCTCCAAGCTCGACAATGAGGAAATGGCGCTCGTCATCAAGAGCTTTCGCCAAATCCTCAAACAAAGGAGGGGGAAAGACTACAAGTCCCGCTCCAAGAAGGTTTGCTACAAGTGTGGTAAGCCCGGTCACTTTATAGCTAAATGTCCATTATCAAGTGATAGTGACAGGGGCGACGACAAGAAGGGGAGAAGAAAGGAGAAGAAGATGTACTACAAGAAGAAGGGCGGCGATGCCCATGTTTGTCGGGAATGGGACTCCGACGAAAGCTCTAGCGACTCCTCCGACGACGAGGACGCCGCCAACATCGCCGTCACCAAGGGACTTCTCTTCCCCAACGTCGGCCACAAGTGCCTCATGGCAAAGGACGACAAAAAGAAGAAGGTTAAATCTAAATCCTCCACTAGATATGAATCCTCTAGTGATGAAAATGTTAGTGATGAGGAAGATAACTTGCGATCTCTTTTTGCCAACCTCAACATGCAACAAAAAGAGAAACTTAATGAATTGATTAGTGCCATTCATGAAAAGGATGATCTCTTGGACACCCAAGAGGACTTCCTTATTAAAGAAAATAAGAAGCATGTTAAGGTTAAAAATGCTTATGCTCTAGAAGTAGAAAAATGCGAAAAATTGTCTAGTGAGCTAAGCACTTGCCATGAGACTATAGACAACCTTAAAAATGAGAATGCTAATTTGTTAGCTAAGGTTGATTCTCATATTTGTAATGTTTCAAGTTCCAATCCTAGAGATAATAATGATGATTTACTTGCTAGGATTAAAGATTTGAATATTTCACTTGCTAGCCTTAGAAATGAAAATGAAAAATTGCTTGCTAAGGCTAAAGATTTTGTTTGCAATACTACTATTTCCGACCTTAGAACTAAGAATGATATCCTGCATGATAAGGTTGTAGAATTAAAATCTTGCAAACCCTCTACATCTACCGTTGAGCACACTTCTATTTGCACTAGATGTAGAGATATTGATGTTGATGCTATTCATGATCACATGACTTTAATTAAACAACAAAATGATCATATAGCCAAACTAGATGCTAAAATTGCCGAGCATAACTTAGAAAATGAAAAATTTAAATTTGCTAGAAGTATGCTCTATAGTGGGAGACGCCCTGGCATCAAGGATGGCATTGGCTTCCAAAGGGGAGACAATGTCAAACTTAATGCCCCTCCTAAAAGATTGTCTAATTTTGTAAAGGGCAAGGCTCCCATGCCTCAGGATAACGAGGGTTACATTTTATACCCTGCCGGTTATCCCGAGGACAAAATTAGGAGAATTCATTCTAGGAAGTCTCACTCTGGCCCTAATCATGCTTTTCATGTATAAGGGTGAGACATCTAGCTCTAGGCAACCAACCCGTGCAAAGTTGCCTAAGAAGAAAACTCCTAGTGCATCAAATGAACATAGCTTTTCTTTTAAAACCTTTGATGCATCATATGTTTTGACTAACAAATCCGGCAAGGTCGTTGCCAAGTATGTTGGGGGCAAACACAAGAGCTCCAAAACTTGTGTTTGGGTTCCCAAAGTTCTTGTTTCTAATGCCAAAGGACCCAAAACCGTTTGGGTACCTAAAGTCAAGAACTAAAATTGTTTTGTAGGTTTATTTATCCGGGGGCTCAAGTTGGATACTCGACAGCGGGTGCACAAACCATATGACAGGGGAGAAAAGGATGTTCTCCTCCTACGAGAAAAACCAAGATCCCCAACAAGCTATCACATTCGGGGATGGAAACCAAGGTTTGGTCAAGGGTTTGGGTAAAATTGCTATATCTCCTGACCATTCTATTTCCAATGTTTTTCTTGTAGATTCATTAGATTACAATTTGCTTTCTGTATCTCAATTATGCAAAATGGGCTACAATTGTCTCTTTACTGATGTAGGTGTCACTGTCTTTAGAAGAAGTGATGATTCAATAGCATTTAAGGGTGTGTTAGAGGGTCAGCTATACTTAGTAGATTTTGATAGAGCTGAACTCGACACATGTTTAATTGCTAAGACTAACATGGGTTGGCTCTGGCACCGCTGACTAGCCCATGTTGGGATAAAGAATCTTCATAAGCTTCTAAAGGGAGAACACATTTTAGGACTAACAAATGTTCATTTTGAGAAAGACAGGATTTGTAGCGCATGCCAAGCAGGAAAGCAAGTTGGTGCCAATCATCCACACAAGAACATCATGACGACCGACAGGCCGCTTGAGCTACTCCACATGGATTTATTCGGCCCGATTGCTTACATAAGCATCGGCGGGAGTAAGTATTGTCTTGTAATAGTAGATGATTATTCTCGCTTCACTTGGGTGTTCTTTTTGCAGGAAAAATCTCAAACCCAAGAAACCTTAAAGGGATTCTTGAGACGAGCTCAAAACGAGTTCGGATTAAGGATCAAGAAAATTAGAAGCGACAACGGGACGGAGTTCAAGAACTCTCAAATCGAAGGTTTCCTTGAGGAGGAGGGCATCAAGCATGAGTTCTCTTCTCCCTACACGCCACAACAAAATGGTGTAGTGGAGAGGAAGAATCGAACTCTATTGGACATGACAAGGACCATGCTTGATGAGTACAAGACTTCAGATCGGTTTTGGGCCGAGGCGGTCAACACCGCTTGCTACGCCATCAACCGGTTATATCTACACCGAATCCTCAAGAAGACATCCTATGAACTCCTTACCGGTAAAAAGCCCAATATTTCATATTTTAGAGTTTTTGGTAGCAAATGCTTTATTCTTGTAAAGAGAGGTAGAAAATCTAAATTTGCTCCTAAAACTGTAGAAGGCTTTTTACTACGATATGATTCAAACACAAGGGCATATAGAGTCTTTAACAAGTCCACTGGACAAGTTGAAGTTTCTTGTGACGTTGTGTTTGATGAGACTAACGGCTCTGAAGTGGAGCAAGTTGATCTTGATGAGATAAGTAATGAAGAGGCTCCATGCATCGCGCTAAGGAACATGTCCATTGGGGATGTGTGTCCCAAGGAATCCGAAGAGCCTCCAAATGTACAAGATCAACCGTCCTCCTCCACGCAAGCATCTTCACCAACTCAAAATGAGGATGAAGCTCAAGTTGATGAAATAGAAGATCAAGCAAATGAGCCACCTCAAGATGACGACAATGATCAAGGGGGAGATACAAATGATCAAGACAAGGAGGATGAAGAACAAAGGCCGCCACACCCAAGAGTCCACCAAGCAATCCAACGAGATCACCCCGTCGACACCATCCTCGGCGACATTCATAAGGGGGTAACTACTAGATCTCGTGTTGCACATTTTTGTGAGCATTACTCTTTTGTTTCCTCTATTGAGCCACACAGGGTAGAGGAAGCACTCCAAGATTCGGACTGGGTGGTGGCGATGCAAGAGGAGCTCAACAACTTCACGAGGAATGAGGTATGGCATTTAGTCCCACATCCTAACCAAAATGTTGTAGGAACCAAATGGGTCTTCCACAACAAACAAGATGAGCATGGTGTGGTGACAAGGAACAAGGCTCGACTTGTGGCCAAAGGATACTCCCAAGTCGAAGGTTTGGATTTCGGTGAAACCTATGCACCCGTAGCTAGGCTTGAGTCAAATCGTATATTATTGGCCTATGCTACTTACCATGGCTTTAAGCTTTATCAAATGGACGTAAAAAGTGCCTTCCTCAATGGACCAATCAAGGAAGAGGTCTATGTTGAGCAACCTCCCGGCTTTGAAGATAGTGAGTACCCTAACCATGTCTATAAGCTCTCTAAGGCGCTTTATGGGCTCAAGCAAGCCCCAAGAGCGTGGTATGAATGCCTTAGAGATTTCCTTATTACTAATGGCTTCAAAATCGGCAAGGCCGATCCTACTTTATTCACTAAAACTCTTGACAATGATTTGTTTGTATGCCAAATTTATGTTGATGATATTATATTTGGGTCTACTAACGAATCTACTTGTGAAGAATTTAGTAGGATCATGACACAAAAATTCGAGATGTCTATGATGGGGGAGTTGAAATATTTCTTAGGATTTCAAGTAAAGCAACTCCAAGAAGGCACCTTGTTAAGCCAAACGAAGTACACTCAAGGTATTCTAAGCAAGTTTGGAATGAAGGATGCCAAACCCATCAAGACACCCATGGGAACTAATGGGCATCTCGACCTCGACACGGGAGGTAAGTCCGTGGATCAAAAGGTTTACCGGTCGATGATTGGTTCATTGCTTTATTTATGTGCATCTCGACCGGACATTATGCTTTCCGTTTGCATGTGTGCAAGATTCCAAGCCGACCCTAAGGAATCACACCTTACGGCCGTAAAACGAATCTTGAGATATTTGGCTTATACTCCTAAGTTTGGGCTTTGGTACCCTCGGGGATCCACATTTGATTTGATTGGTTATTCGGATGCCGATTTGGCGGGGTGTAAGATTAATAGGAAGAGCACATCGGGGACTTGCCAGTTCTTGGGAAGATCCTTGGTGTCTTGGGCTTCAAAGAAGCAAAATTCGGTCGCTCTTTCCACCGCCGAAGCCGAGTACATTGCCGCAGGCCATTGTTGCGCGCAATTGCTTTGGATGAGGCAAACCCTGCGGGACTACGGTTACAAATTAACCCAAGTCCCTTTGCTATGTGATAATGAGAGTGCAATCAAGATGGCGGATAATCCCGTCGAACATAGCCGCACTAAACACATAGCCATTCGGTATCATTTTCTTAGGGATCACCAACAAAAGGGAGATATCGAGATTTCTTACATTAATACTAAAGATCAATTAGCCGATATCTTTACCAAGCCTCTTGATGAACAAACCTTTACCAAACTTAGGCATGAGCTCAATATTCTTGATTCTAGAAACTTCTTTTGCTAATTTGCACATATAGCTCATAAGTATACATTTGATCATATCTCTTTATAATATGCTATGACTAATGTGTTTTCAAGCATATTTCAAACCAAGTCATAGGTATATTGAAAGGGAATTGGAGTCTTCAGCGAAGACAAAGGCTTCCACTCCGTAACTCATCATTCGCCGTCGCTCCGTGCAACTCTCCATCTTTGGGGGAGAGAGCAAAAGGACTCCATCTTTGGTATAATTTTCACTCATTTATTTATGACCAAAGAGGGGTAGAGTATTAAAAGGGCTCTAATGATTCCGTTTTTGGCGATTCATGCCAAAGGGGGAGAAAGTATGAGCCCAAAGCAAAAGGACCACACCACCACCAATTTCAAAATTTTAGTTTTTCAAGAGTATTTTCAAATTGGTATCTTTTTGTGTTCAAAAGGGGGAGAAAGTAGTATTTCAAAATGATATATCAAAACCCTCTTGAACACTAAGAGGAGGATCTCATTTAGGGGGAGTTTTGTTTAGTCAAAGGAAAAGCATTTGAAACAGAGGGAGAAAATTTCAAATCTTGAAAATGCTTTGCAAAATCTTATTCATTTACCTTTGACTATTTGCAAAAGAACTGTAACACCCCAGGTGTTTATATTCCGCTCGACAACGAGTACGGATTTAAGCACGTAATATCAGTGAATGAAACAGATGTTAAATTTTAAACATCTTCGTTCATCGCGATTTTAATATCGCATCGGTGTCGTCTGTCGCGAACGCGACATCGTTTTTATTTTTATCTATTCGGGCTCTTCCGAAATTTTCGTGATGTTCGAAACATCGTTGTTCCGAAAATCGGTGCGTCCGATGATTATTTAAAATACATCGCTCGCGCGAACACGAATTCGGAAGCTCGACCCACTAGATGATTTTATCCCGAACAAATTAATCAGAATTCCACGACTAAAGTGTTCGAGGCAAAATAATTGGGATCGCGCGTCGTCTGAGTGAAATCGTGCGCGCGAATATGATTCAATTTATTCGTCGGCACGTTGTTTTGACGACGAAATCGCGTATACATTAGTGGAGTTGGTTTCGCCTAATTTTAGTCGAATCCCACAGAGCAAATTATCAGTGCCGAAATCAGTTAATTTCGGTCTGTTGTTCTCGCCCGGATCCAGATCCTCGGATATAAACAATTATTAAATAACTCTGTTCCCACTCGTCTACCGTAAAATCACGCACGTGGATCTGTAATTGAGCCTCGATTCACTGGTAAATCATCCGTGGTCGTGGAACCAGATGTTCAGACCGCAGGTAAATTTATCAGATTTTTGAATCGAATTAACTGTCGTAATTACCATCGACTCTTTTGCTATCGCTAGAAATCCCGATTCAAAAATATCTGCGATTTGTCGTTAAAAAAAGAGAGAAAAGGAAATTTAAAAAAAGGGAAAATATCCTCTCGCCCTGATCCCTTCCACCGCTCACCGTTCTCAGATTTTTGCCACCACCGTTCTTTGAAAAATCTTGCCGCTCTCTTCCCTGATCTTTCCTCTCCCTTCCGCGCGCGTCGTTCTTCTTATCTGCCGCTCGCCGCTCTGCTGAGGAAGAAAAATCGCGCCGCTCCAGCCGTCGTTATCCCCAGCTGAGCTTCTTCTTTCCCCCAGCACGCCGCACTTCTCTGCTCCCTCCAGTCCACAGAAGCTCCCAGCCGTGGCGTTCTCTCTGCTCGGCCGCGCCCCTGCGCTTGCCGAGCTGCTCTCTGGCGCTCGCCCATGGCCACGCCTGCCCCTGCTCGCGTCCTTCAGCTCCAGCGCTCCCTCGGCTCGCCTGGCCGGAGCGCCCTGCGCTCTGCTCGCCCATCCTCCGCTCCTATCTCCATGGCCGTGGTGCTTCTCCATGGCTGTCGTCGCCCAAATCCAGAACCTTGCCGAGTTCGTCCTCCACTCGGCTCATGGCGCTTGGCCTCAGCTCGGCCTTACCTCCTGGCTATTGTATACCGCTCTGCTGGTGGCTGCCGTCAACCTGGAGCACCGCCTCGAGCACCCGTTGCCCCGCGCTCTGTTCTCCCGGCGAGTCGCGCCCAGGCTGCACTGAGCCCTTCCCTGGTCGCCTGCTGGCCTGCTACCGCGTCCCTGGCTCTAGCTCTGTTGCCGCGCACGCTCCCTGCTCGGTGTCCCTCTCCACTCGTCTGGGTACTCCTTCGCTGCTCGTCGTGCACGTGCTGGCCAACGTTCGGTGTCTGGCTCGCCGCGCGCCCAGCTTCTTGCGCGCCATGGCGGCCGTCGTCGTGTTTTCCTGCGCGTGGCGTTCCTCCAGCTCGCCCATGGATGCGCGCTCCATTTTCCCCAACCGCGCATCCCTCTGTTGGCCAGAGTTCCCTGGTCCGACCCCGTGCTGTGCTCGCCTCGGCCGGCCATGTTGGCCGCGCAGACTTCCTGGCCGCGGGCAGTTCTGGCCTATGCCGCCATCGCGCCCGGGATTTTGGTGCGCGTCCCTGCTTCCCGATAGCGCCGACCGCCGTCGTTCTCTGCCTGTGACCTCCGGCCGTGTTGGTCGTGGTTGCTATCTTCAGCTCACCGGCATGCTGCTAGGACTCGCGTGCGCCATGGCTCTGATTGCCACGCTCTCGCGCCTCCCTGGGCTCCTTTTGTCGTGTCCAGTTCTAGTCACGGTTATCTGCTGAACCATCGTCACGCCGGGTTGCCCCTGATTCGTGGAGTTCACCGGCTTTCCCGTACACAGTCACGGATGTCATCACCCGGTCCTTGTCTCTTGCCGAGCTCATCACCACCGTGAGACTCTGCGTTGCTGTACTCGGCCGCGTCTCCTAGTCATCTTATGCGTACTCATCTCCAAATTTGACCGTGCGGCCGACGGTCGACCATACAGTTGCCTCACAGCATTTCGACACCTTGTCGTCACTCGGCAACGTGTTTGCTCGTCACCACACCATCTTCAGCATCATGGTTCTGTAAGACTCCGCGCACTCGTCAACACCCGGCTATCAGTCTCCACCACGCGGCGCCACTTCGGACCTCTAGCCTCGTCCTACTCTGCTCCAGCTTGCGTCTAAGCCTAGGGTCAAGTTCGTACGCCACCTGCTCGATAAAATAAAGTGAACTGGTGAGCGCCAGTGTTTTTGTAAATTTTGAGTTAAATTACTAGTTGTTAATATTGTGTGATGGTTGCAAGCGCTCGATATGGAAAGATGGAGTTAGATGAAGAAGAAAGCGAAGCCGCACAACTCTCGTCTAATGTTCGACGACAAGCCCGAGCCAAGACTTATCAGCATTCTTACGAGTATTGAGTCACATTTGATGCTGGTAAGCTAGAGTTATATGCTTAGTAATTTTAGTGTTTTGCCTGTAGGCGCTATCGGCATTTCATGTGAGGAATTTTAGTTGTACAGTGAAGTCAGTGCTATGCATTCATGTGCATAATGCATTTCATTCAGGTACGTTAATTAATCGAGCGATGCGGAAGAAGAACCAAGTCGACCCCAAGCGCGGGCTAATATGCCAGCTGAAGCTGATGAATCAACCTGAAGATGGTTAAATCAAGCAAGTGCTTGGTCGAAGAATACTCGTCAAGCGGGCGTCACCTAACAACACTAACCTAGTGTTACTCAGGCAAGCCCCGGTGCATGCAACCCTTTCCTTGTGTTTTAAAATACTTTTCGCACACTTAAGTCTAGTGAAATGTGCATTAAGTTCATAGGAGTTGCTTGGAACCCTTTGATGCATTGCTTTCCTTGATATCCATACCTTTATAGATACTTCGGTGAAGTATCAAAATATGATTTACAAAAATGCTTAGCCTTGCTTAGATCTTGTAGATAGAGGTTGTCCTTAATTTAACTCGAGAAAGGATGGCTTCTACCTGCAAGAATATTTTCATTTGGAGCAATGGTGGGATCTTACTGCAAAGCTCCCTGTGATGCTCTTTTCATCCTTGGGAACAGAAACAATCCTAAGGATGGAAGTATGTAAATCGAGACTTGGGTTAGGAACAGGTGATGTTCTACCCAAGTTGATTAAGGATTAACGCGTATGTAGGCTTGATGATCGAGGACCCTTTAACTGGTCACATGCCTCGTCATGGGTAAGCCTTGCCTCGGGCAGACTAAGGCCGGAATAAGATAACACGAAATGGACATGGAGCGGTGGCGAGAGTAGCGTGTACCCTCCGTGGCAAGAGGCTGGACGGTGGTGTATCTGTGCTCTCGGTTTGCGTGAACCTGATCCGGTCTTAAGAACCCCGGTGGCGGGTTGACATATGCAAGGGTTAAGTGCTACATATGTCGTGTGATTGGAGATCCTCAGCTGAGTATAATCGATTCGGATCACCGTACCTTCGCGGTTATGAAGACTTGGTCACTGCCCTGCAACCTAAAGTCAGGATGTGAACATTATGGATAAAAATGATGTTGTATTGATGAGATGATTGAAAATAGACTAGATGCAAATAGAGTCTATTAATACTTAATATGGCGTTAAAAGATTGAAAGTAAGGACTCACTTTAGTAAGCTACTTCTGCAAAAGTATAAGTTGATTTTTGCTAAAGCCTCTCCTTGACTCCTATTTATCCAGCATACCCTTGAGAGTCTTTTCCTTAGTCGGGTAAGACTTGCTGAGTAATTCCATACTCAGGGTTTTATTCCCTGTTGTTTTTCAGGTTTTAACTTTGTGCTGTTGTTGATGGTGTTAAGTGCCGGTGGGCTCGGCCTTCTTATAAGTCTAAGTAACCCTTCTATACTTCTTATTGAGGATGGTCACTTGAGCTAGCATATATTTCAAACTTATACTTTTGTAATCACTCCGATAAAATAATGTAAATTTTTTTTTATAACCTGTAAAATTTGGTAATAAGATTTCCGCTGCAAAAATGTTGTGTGTGTGATTTGTGTTACTTAATCCCGCGGTTCTGGTTGTAAGTGGTTTATCCGATGTCCTTGGGCAATCGGACGGATCCTGTTAAGTTATCTGGTGCACATGCATAGCTGTCTGAGGTCTTTGAGACAAGGACAGGTGCATGTGGGCCCGATAACTTGGGAGGTTCTGCCACAAGAACTTTGAAAAGGATTTACAAAAGAGTTTGCAAAAACAAAACATGTGGTGCAAGCGTGGTCCAAAATGTTAAAAATAAAGAAACGGTCCATGCATATCCTGTAAGTATTTATATTGGCTCAACTCCAAGCAACCTTTGCACTTACATTATGCAAACTAGTTCAATTATGCATTTCTTTACTTGCTTTGGTTTGTGTTGGCATCAATCACCAAAAAGAGGGAGATTGAAAGGGAATTAGGCTTACACCTATTTTTCTAATTGATTTTGGTGGTTGAATTGCCCAACACAAATAATTGGACTAACTAGTTTGCCCTAGTGTATAGATTATACAGGTGTAAAAGGTTCACATTTAGCCAATAAAAAGATCAAGTATTGAATTCAACAAAGGAGCAAAGGGACAACCGAAGGCACCTCTGGTCTGGGGCACCGGACTGTCCGGTGTACACCGGACAGTGTCCGGTGCACCACCGGACAATGTCCGGTGCACCAGAGGACTCCAACTCAAACTTGCCACCTTCGGGAATTTCCAGAGGCGCTCCGCTATAATTCACCGGACTGTCCGGTGTACACCGGACAGTGTTCGGTGCTCCAAGGACGAGCCGCCTCAGGAACTCACCAGCCTCGGGAAAACGCAGCGGCTGCTCCGCTATAATTCACCGGACATGTCTGGTGTACACCGGACTGTCCGGTGAACCAGCAGAGCAACGGCTACTTCGCGCCAACGGTCACCTGCAGGCGCATTTAATGCGCGCCAGAAGCGCGCAGAAGTCAGGCACGCGCGCGCTGGCACACCGGACATTGAACAGTACATGTCCGGTGTGCACCGGACATCCAGGCGGGCCCAGAAGACAGAAGCTCTAACGGTCGGAATCCAACGGCATTGGTGACGTGGCTGACGCACGGGACATGTCCGGTGTGCACCGGACTGTCCGGTGCACCATACGACAGACAGCCTCCACCAACGGTCATGTTTGGTGGTTGGGGCTATAAATACCCCAACCACCCCACCATTCATTGCATCCAAGTTTTCCAGCTTCCAACCACTATACAAGAGCTAGCATTCATTGCAAAAGCACACCAAAAGAGACCCAACTCCACACAAAGCATTAGTGACTAGAGAGAGTTATTTGTAGTGTTCATTTGAGCTCTTGCGCTTGGATCGCTTCTTTTCTTTGGCATTCTTTCTTGTGATCAAACACTCACTTGTAATTGAGGCAAGAGACACCAATTGTGTGGTGGTCCTTGCGGGAAGTTTGATTCCCAAGTAATTTGAGAAGAGAAGCTCACTCGGTCCGAGGGACCGTTTGAGAGAGGGAAGGGTTGAAAGAGACCCGACCTTTGTGGCCTCCTCAACGGGGAGTAGGTTTGCGAGAACCGAACCTCGGTAAAACAAATCCGCGTGTCACACTCTTCATTTGCTTGCGATTTGTTTTGCACCCTCTCGCGGACTCGTTTTTATTTCTAACGCTAACCCGGCTTGTAGTTGTGTTTATATTTGTAAATTTCAGTTTCGCCCTATTCACCCCCCCCTTTAGGCGACTATCAGTAGCACCGGACTGTCCAGTGCGCCAGCGGAGTAACGGCTACACAGCGCCAACGGTCGTCTGCAACGAGCATTTAATGCGCTACAGTGCGCGCAGAAGTCAGAGCAGAGCCAGAAGGCGCACCGGACAGTGAACAGTGACTGTCTGGTGCACCACCAGACTGTCCGGTGGCCCAGATGTCAGAAGCTCCAACGGTCAGAACCCAACGGCCGACTGACGTGGCTGGCGCACCGGACAGTGTCCGGTGGCGCACCGGACTGTCCGGTGCGCCATGCGATAGCAGCCTCCACCAACGACTCTTTTGGTGGTTGGGGCTATAAATACCCCAACCACCCACCATTCATTGCATCCAAGTTTTCAGCCTTCACACCTCATACAAGAGCTATAGCATTCAATACAAGACACAAACAAAGAGATCAAATCCTCTCCCAAGTCCGGAATCACTCCAACCAAATTAGTGACTAGAGAGAGAGACATTTGTGTACATTTGAGCTCTTGCGCTTGGATTGCTTTTCTTCTTCCTCTTTTCTTGTGTTCAACTCACTTGTAATCAAAACAAGAGACACCAAGTTGTGGTGGTCCTTGTAGTGGACTTAGTGTCCCATTTGATTGAAGAGAAAGGCTCACTCGGTCTAGGTGACCGTTTGAGAGAGGGAAAGGGTTGAAAGAGACCCGGACTTTGTGACCACCTCAGCGGGGAGTAGGTTTGCAAGAACCGAACCTCGGTAAAACAAATCACCGTGTCATCCGTCTTATTTGCTTGTGATTTGTTTTCGCCCTCTCTTTCAGACTCGCTTTTATTTCTAACGCTAACCCTGGCTTGCAGTGTGTGCTTAAGTTTATAAATTTCAGATTTGCCTATTCACCCCCCCTCTAGGCGACTTTCAATTGGTATCAGAACCCAATGCTTCATTGGAGCCTAACCGCTCGAAGTGATGTCGGGAGCATCCGCCATGAGGGAGATCGGGACCAGCAACAAGTCCGCAAGCTCGGGGAGAACGCACTCAAGGGAGTCTGCCCACAAGCACAAGGAGGAATCCTCTTCCTTTATCAAGTCCCAACAGAAGAGTGATAAGAAGAAGAAGATGAAAAAGGTGGTCTACTACGAGACCGACTCTTCGTCACCCTCCACCTCCGGCTCGAAATCGGCATCCGCCACTTCTAAGCGCCATGAGCGCAAGAAGTATAGTAAGATGCCCCTTTGCTATCCTCGTATTTCAAAATGCACTCCATTACTTTTCGTTCCATTAGGCAAACCACATATGTTTGAAGGTGAAGATTATTCTATGTGGAGTGATAAAATGAGGCATCACCTAACCTCACTCCACAAAAGCATATGGGATATTGTTGAATATGGAGCGCAGGTACCAAACAAAGGGGACAAGGATTATGATTCGGAGGAGGTTGAACAAATCCAACACATCAATTCCCAAGCCACTACTATACTCCTCGCCTCTCTAAGTCGATAGGAGTATAATAAGGTGCAAGGGTTGAAGAGTGCAAAGGAGATTTGGGACATGCTCAAGACCGCGCACGAAGGAGACGAGGTGACCAAGATCACCAAGCGGGAAACGATCGAGGGGGAGCTCGGCCGCTTCATGCTTCACCAAGGAGAGGAGCCACAAGCGATGTACAACCGGCTCAAGACCTTGGTGAACCAAGTGCGCAACCTCAGGAGCACCAAATGGGATGACCATGAGATGGTCAAGGTTATTCTTAGATCACTCGTATTTCTTAATCCCACTCAAGTTCAATTAATTCGTGGTGATCCAAGATATAAACTAATGTCTCCCGAGGAAGTAATAGGAAAATTTGTGAGCTTTGAATTGATGATCAAAGGCTCCAAAAAGATCATCGAGCAAGGCACCTCCTCCTCCGTACCCGAGGCACAACCCGTTGCGTTCAAGGCAACGGAGGAGAGGAAAGAAGATTCTACACCGAGTAGGGTCCCCATTGACGCCTCCAAGCTCGACAATGAGGAGATGGCGCTCATCATCAAGAGCTTCCGCCAAATCCTCAAGCAAAGGAGGGGGAAGGACTACAAGCCCCGCTCCAAGAAAGTTTGCTACAAGTGTGGTAACCCGGTCATTTTATCGCTAAATGTCCTTTGTCTAGTGATAGTGACAGGGGCGACGACAATAAGGGAAAGAGAAGAGAAAAGAATAGGTACTACAAGAAGAAGGGCGGCGATGCCCATGTTTGCCGGGAGTGGGACTCCGACGAGAGGTCCACCGACTCCTCCTCCGATGAGGACGCCGCAAACATCGCCGTCACCAAAGGCCTTCTCTTCCCCAACGTCGTCCACAAGTGCCTCATGGCAAAGGACGGCAAAAAGAAGAAGGTAAAATTAAGATCCTCCACTAAGTATGCAACCTCTAGTGATGAGGATAATTCTAGTGATGAGGAGGATAGCTTGCTCACTCTTTTTGCCAATCTTAACATGCAACAAAAGGAGAAATTAAATGAATTAATTAGTGCTATTCATGAGAAGGATGAACTCTTGGATAGCCAAGAGGACTTCCTTATTAAAGAAAACAAAAGGCATGTTAAGACTAAAAATGCTTATGCTCTAGAGGTAGAAAAATGTGAAAAATTAACTAGTGAGCTAAGAACTTGCCATGACACTATTTCTAGCCTTAGAAATGAAAATGCCAAATTAATTGCTAAGGTTGAGAAATCAAATGTTTGTGATGATTCAATTGTTAATCTTAGAAATGATAATGCTAATTTGATTGCTAAGATTGACAAATTGAATGTATCCCTCTCTAGCCTTAAAATTGAGAATGAAAAATTAATTGCTAAGGCTAAAGATCTAAATGTTTGCAATGCTTCTATTTCCAATCTTAGAGATGAGAATGTGATTTTACATGCTAAGATTGTTGAACTAAATACTTGCAAACCCTCTACATCTACCGTTGAGCATGTTACTATTTGCACTAGATGTAGAGATATAAATGTTGATGCTATTCATGATCACCTAGCTTTAATTAAACAACAAAATGATCACATAGCTCAACTTAGTGCCAAAATCAATGAGCATGACTTAGAAAATAAAAATTTTAAATTTGCTAGAAGCATGCTCTATAGTGGGAGACGCCCTGGCATTAAGGATGGCATTGGCTTCCAACAGGGAGACAATGTCAAGCTTAATGCCCCTCCTAAAAGATAATCTAACTTTGTTAAGGGCAAGGCTCCCATGCCTCAGGATAACGAGGGTTACATTTTATACCCTGCCGGTTATCCCAAGCATAAAATTAGGAGAATTCACTCTAGGAAGTCTCACTCTGGATCTCATCATGCTTTTATGTATAAGGGTGAGGCATCTAATTCTAGGAAATCAACACATGCTAAATTGCCTAAGAAGAAAACTCCTATTGCATCAAATGAACCTAGTATTTCATTTAAGGCTTTTGATGCATCTTATGTTTTGACTAACAAATCTGGCAAAGTAGTTGCCAAATATGTTCGGGACAAACACAAGGGGTCAAAGACTTGTGTTTGGGTACCCAAAGTTCTTGTATCTAATTTCAAAGGACCCAAAACTGTTTGGGTACCTAAAATCAAGAACTAAATTTGTTTTGTAGGTTTATGCATCCGGGGGCTCAAGTTGGATCATCGATAGCGGGTGCACAAACCACATGACTGGGGAGAAGAGAATGTTCTCCTCCTACAAGAAAAATCATGATCCCCAAAGAGCTATCACATTCGGGGATGGAAATCAAGGTTTGGTCAAAGTATTGGGTAAAATTGCTATATCACCTGACCACTCTATTTCCAATGTTTTTCTTGTAGATTCTTTAGATTACAACTTGCTTTCTGTTTCTCAATTATGTAAAATGGGTTACAACTGTCTTTTTACAGATATAGGTGTTACTGTCTTTAGAAGAAGTGATGATTCAGTAGCATTTAAGGGAGTATTAGAGGGTCAGCTATACTTAGTTGATTTTAATAGAGCTGAACTCGACACTTGCTTAATTGCTAATACTAACATGGGTTGGCTCTGGCATCGCCGACTAGCCCACGTTGGGATGAAGAATCTTCATAAGCTTCTAAAGGGGGAGCACATTTTGAGACTAACCAATGTTAATTTTGAGAAAGACAGGGTTTGTAGCGCATATCAAGCAGGGAAGCAAGTTGGTGTTCATCATCCACACAAGAACATCATGACGACCGACATGCCGCTTGAGCTACTCCACATGGACCTATTTGGCCCGATAACTTACATAAGCATCGACGGGAGTAAGTATTGTCTTGTAATTGTGGATGATTATTCTTGCTTCACTTGGGTGTTCTTTTTGTAGGAAAAATCTCAAACCCAAGAGACATTAAAGGGATTCTTGAGACGAGCTCAAAACGAGTTCAGCTTAAGGATCAAAAAGATTAGAAGCGACAACGAGACGGAGTTCAAGAACTCACAGATAGAAGGCTTCCTTGAGGAGGAGGGCATCAAGCATGAGTTCTCTTCTCCCTACATGCCACAACAAAATGGTGTAGTGGAGAGGAAGAATAGAACTCTACTTGACATGGCGAGGACCATGCTTGATGAGTACAAGACATCGAACCGATTTTGGGCCGAGGCGGTCAACACCGCTTGCTACGCCATCAACCGGTTATATCTTCATCGAATCCTCAAGAAGACATCGTATGAACTCCTCACCGGTAAAAAGCCCAATGTTTCATAATTTAGAGTCTTTGGTAGCAAATGCTTTATTCTTGTCAAAAAAGGTAGAAAATCTAAATATGCTCCTAAGGTTGTATAAGGCTTTTTACTTGGTTATGATTCAAACACAAGGGCATATAGAGTCTTTAACAAGTCCGTCGGACTAGTTGAAGTTTCTTGTGACATTGTGTTTGATGAGACTAACGGCTCTCAAGTAGAGCAAGTTGATCTTGATGAGCTAGATGATGAAGAGGCTCCCTGCGTCGTGCTAAGGAACATGTCCATTGGGGATGTGTGTCCTAAGGAATCCAAAGAGCCTCCACATGCACAAGATCAACCATCTTCCTCAATGCAAGCATCTCCACCAACCCAAGATGAGGATCAAGCTCAAGAGGATGAAAATGATGATCAAGAAGATGAGCCACCTCAAGAGGAGGGCAATGATCAAGGGGGAGATGCACATGATCAAGACAAGGAAGATGATGATGGTCCAAGGCCGCCACACCCAAGAGTCCACCAAGCAATCCAACGAGATCACCCCGTGAACACCATCCTCGGCGATATACATAAGGGGGTAACCACTCGATCTCGTGTTGCTCATTTTTGTGAACATTACTCTTTTGTTTCCTCTATTGAGCCACACAGGGTAGAGGAAGCACTTCAAGATTCGGATTGGGTGCTGGCGATGCAAGAGGAACTCAACAACTTCACGAGGAATGAGGTATGGCATTTAGTTGCACGTCCTAACCAAAATGTTGTAGGAACCAAGTGGGTCTTCTGTAACAAGCAAGATGAGCATGGTGTGGTGAAAGGGAAATAGGCTTTAAACCTTTTCCTAAATGATTTTGGTGGTTGAATGTCCAACACAAACAATTGGACTAATTAGTTTGCTCTAGATTACATGTTCTACAGGTGCCAAAGATTCAACTCAAAACCAATAAAAAGAACAAGACAAGGTTCAAAAGAAAGGAGCAAAGAGAAACCGAAGTGCTCCCTGGTATGGCGCACCGGACTGTCCGGTGTGCCACCGGACAGTGTCCGGTGCACCACCGGACAATGTCCGGTGCACCAGGGAGGATTGCCTTCAAACTCTTCACCTTCGGGTTTCTCAGGCGCAGCCCACTATAATTCACCGGACTGTCCGGTGCACCACCGGACAGTGTCCGGTGCTCCAGAGTGAAGCGGCTCTGAACTGGCCAGCTTCGGGATAATGGAAGGCCGCTCCGCTAAAATTCACCGGACTGTCCGGTGTACACCGGACTGTCCGGTGCGCCAGCAGAGCAACGGCTACTTCGCGCCAACGGTCGACTCTGACAGTGTACAGTACACGCAGCAGGAGTCAGAGCAGAGGATCAGAGGGGCACCGGACTGTCCGGTGCTGCACCGGACTGTCCGGTGCCACATGAGGACAAAGCCTCCAACGGTCGACCAGCTCGAATCTCAACGGATAGGATGACGTGGGTGGCGCACCGGACATGTCCGGTGTGCACCGGACTGTCCGGTGCGCCCATCGCCAGCAACTTCTCCAACGACTACAAAATTGGATGGTGGCTATAAATACCACCCCAACCGGCCACTTCAAAGTGTGGGAGCCCAAGCAACATTCCAAGTCATCTAGTTGACATACTCAAGCCCTCCCCACCACATATATTCATTGATCCATCCTATACACAAGATTTAGACCACTACAACCAACACAAGTGCCACAAAAGAGAGAGCAAGCAAAAGAGAGCTACTCATTTGAGTTTAGCACTAGTGCCTTGTGAGATTCATCGAGAGATAGTGTGTGTGCTTCTTCTTTGTGTTCATTTGCGCGTGGAGTTTTGACTCCCATTGAACTTCCTCCAAAGTTTTGGAGGCTTGTAAAAGCTAGCAAGAGACACCAAAGATTGTGGTGGTCCTTGTGGGATCGAGAGTGATCCTTGAGAAGAAGAAGAGCTCACCGATCCTTGTGTGATCGGGGGAGAGAGGGAAAGGGTTGAAAAAGACCCGTCCTTAAGTGGACTCCTCAACGGGGACTAGGCCTTCGAGGGCCGAACCTCGGTAAAACAAATCACCCGTGTCCATTGTGTTTATTGCTTGTGATTTGTTTGTTTTCCCTTGCTCTAAGTTTTCTTGCACCTTTATTTACTAATATCATTTGGTGTTGCTTCAAGTTAAATTCCCATTTAGTGAAGCAACACATTGCAAGAAAGAACTTGTCCTAGTGCTCTTCTCATCTAAGGCTTCTTGCTTTGTTATTCTATAACTTACTAGTTGAATTAATTTATCACTCCCGCATTATTTAGCAATACCCTTTTCAAGCAAGAACTTAGTTTCTATTCTCCGATATTTGTATATCTTGTTCTAACCACTAATCAAGGGATCTAGTTGGGGGATAAAGTTTTAATTTTCAGGTTCCGCCTATTCCCCCCCCCCCCCCTCTAGGCGACTTACAATTGGTATCAGAGCTAGGCACTTCATCTTGAGTCTAACAACTCGAAGTGATGGCTCGTAGAAGATCCCAAAAGAACAAGAAGACAACTCCGAAGGAGAACAAGGAGGTAACTCTTGAGATATTACTTTCCGATTGTTCTAATTATGATTCATGGTCCACTAGAGTAATAAATGCCTTTAGAATCATAGATCCACAATTAGAACAAATTTTAGACAAGAGTCTTATTCCTCCTAACTATGCTAGGGAAAATGCCTCCGAAGAAGATTTAAGATGTATTAACTTAAACTATATAGCTTATGACATCTTAAGTAAATCCCTTAGCAAAGAAGACTATCATGCTTTCATAATAAAATATGATAAACCTATTTGTGATGTGCATGATATTTGGACTAGAATTAAAACTAAATTTGATAAGTCCAAACATGATAGTTCATTTTGTGCTTCTACTTCCTTTGGTATTTGTGATACTAATCATTGCAAGGAAGAAGAAGAAAATGATCGATGGAGACCAAACGATGAATCCACCTCTCCAAAAGGTTTGTCTTCCCATTTCAATTCCCACATGTGTTGTGTGGCTAATGAAAATGATAGCGGAAGCACAAACAAGGATGAGGAGGAAGAAAGAAGCTTCATGCAACTCTACGCTCGCCTAAGCCAAGAGGATAAGGCGGTCATGCTCAAACTTCTAGAAAGAGCAAAAGAGCAAAGCGAAGCTCGTCAAAGAATAGAAGATGTTCTCTCCATGAAAATGCTACACTTTGACGAGTTGACTAAAGAACATGAGGAGCTAAAGTGCTCTCATGTTGATTTGGTCCAAAGGTATGAAACTATTTCAATTGAGCAAGATAACGCTTTACATTGTATTGCTCAATTAGTAAATAAGAATACCTTGCTTAAGGACCAAGTAGAAAAGCTAAAAGTTGAAAATCTAGCTTTTCAAGAAAAACATGATATGCTCCTATGCTCTCATGAAAATCTTATGAATGATCATATCATGTTAAACATTGCTCATGAGGTTGTGATAGAAAACTTAAAATTCCAACAACCTCACTCTTGCACATGTGTTCATATTGATACTATATTACCATGTGCTAATGCTTGTTGTCCGTCAACAAGCAAATCTTCTTTTAAGCTAGAATTTGCAGGAACAAATGATAATACATATCAAAAGCTCAAAGAAGAAAATAAGAGGCTAAAGATGAGCTTGACACAACTTAAAGGGAAATGCATTGTCCAACCTTCTCAAGATAACCGTGATCACATGGTGAAGAAGCTTGAGACGGGAACAACCGTGGCATGCAATACATCCCTTGAAGAAAATGTCAAGGATTTGAGGATTGCCAAGAGGAAGAAACAAAAGATGAAATTCGACACCTCCTCCAAAAGCCTCAACCACGCCTCCACAAAAGGTAACGTCCAAGGTAATGATCAAGCCACACTTCACATTAAGAGGTGTAGTGATTGCTTTGAAGAAGGGCACTTGATTAGGTCATGTCCCTACATTAAAAATGGCTTGATTATTAACAAGGATGATAGATTTTGTTTTAAATGCTTCAAGAAAGGACACTTGCTTAGATCTTGTCCTCATTTAAAACAAAAAGGCATAGGGTTAGAAAAGAAAGTTTTTACTAACCATGTAGCAGGCAACAAACAAGGAAAGAAGAAAACGCCAAATCTTGGAAAGCGCCTTTGCTACACATGCCGTAAGAAGGGACATCAATGCAAGGATTGTCCCATTGATAACAATTTCACTCCTAACTTGTCAATTGATTCTCATGTAACTAGGCAACCCAAAATTGCAACTTGTGCTAGAAAGGTAATGAGTTTACCTAGTGCTAACACAAAGGACTTTTGGGTTCCTAAATCTTTGTTGACTAATCATGATGGACCCATCAAGCGATGGGTACCAAAATATGCTTGACAAGATTTATAGGAGAAGGAGATGATATGAAGCCTTGGAGTGCTTGAGAGAGTTCATTCAAGCTATCAATCATCAATAATCTGTATCCGTGATTGACCCAAGGTTATTTTTCAAATTGCTATGTCTTAGACTCATATCATCTCGAGGAAGATATTATATGTTGTAGGAATTGAAAAATTATCATGTGCGGAAATATCAAAGCCTACAACATGGAGGAAAGTCAAAGGATGGTAACATTTATATTCTTAAGTGCAATTATCTTAAATTGTCATGTGTCTTGTGTAGTCACATAGAAATAGAAAGCACTTAAGCATATGTTAAAATTATGTTATCATTCCTTGAAGAAATTCCTCTCATATGGTAGATTGTGTATTTATCAATTCTATATTATGACAATCTACATGTTTTAAATTGTTGCAAGTTCTCATGGCATGTTTTTACATTAATTATTCTATTATTGCCATGTTCTAGATATAGAGAGATATTTCATATTCTTAAAAGACTAAGGTGTCATGTAAGGAATTCAAATCCTTAGCACACTTATAAAAGGAAAACTCTCTCTAACTAGAATAGTGAGACTAATGATTTCTATCTAAGTAACCCAAGTAGTCTCACTTGTAGAGAATAAGTTTCTCTTTGGAAGCATGTAATCTAACATGAAAAGAAAAAAATCAATCCAATGTCTTATGATGTATTTCTACTTGCTCAAATTGGATATGATTCTTTCACATTTATCGCTTTCCAAATCATGAATTAGATTTATTCCTATAATCTCAAAGGATTATTTATGCTTGTTTTATGAGTTAAAATTGAGCATAACATCATCTATGGATAATCTAGTTCATGTTATGGAGTTTCCATGTTTTGGTAATCTAGCTTCTCATTCCTTATCAAAATGATTACAAAAATGGAAACTAGTGCTTGTGTTGCTACTAACATTTCTCTTGAGTCTACTTATGAAAATCTACAAGAGAGTAAGTGCAAGGTTAAAGCCACAAGCCTCAAAGAGAAGAAAGGTAAAAGCAAAGGTATGGGAACTCATCTCTTTAATATAGTTCCCTTCAATGGTTATTCTCTCTAAATTATCATTCTTGAAGAGTAGATTCTTTGGAGAACTAAATTTGTCTTGATGTGCATTCAATCACATTCTCATAAATGCACTTATCCATTAGAATCTATTTCATACCTTTGCTATAAATGTTCTCATATTGACTTGCTTTTAAGTAATAATTAATAAAATTCAATATGAAGAAGCAAAATCCTATGTTTGATCAAATAGTTAAATAGTGCATATTCCTTTTTAGTAATAAGCACAAATGTTAAGGATTTTACTTCATGTCTGTGTGATTTGTGGATGATGAATCATGTATGTTAATTATCTAAAGTAATCATCTTTCACCATATACTCCCTTGCGCTATTAACATCTCTCTTGAGTATTTTCAATAAGCTTGGAAGGAAAAAGAGACAACTACTAAGGGAGGACACTCAAATGAAAAAGGAAGAACATCAAGGACAATGACACCTACTTGGACAATAAGATCTTCACAAGAATCAATGGTGTGGTTGTAAGCATTCCAAATCCTTTTCATTATGGAATTACCAGGCTTAAGTTGATTATTGCAAATTTTATAAGCCTCGATCAAGGTGTGTAATGGGTCTCCCTTTGTGTCTTTAAAGGTGAATGCATCAAATTTAATTCATTCAAATTCTTGATGCATATCTTTAGAGGGGGCCTCTTTCTATATCTTGATCATGTTGAGACTATTACTTTATCTTAGTAATTTCATATAGTCTCTTTCATGAGAATAAGTTTCTCATATAGTATGCTACTCCACATCAATCCAACTTGTTAAAATAATGTCACCTTTATCAAGGATTGTTGCTTTCTTTGCTAAAGTAGCATGCTTATTGGATTCTCCCATTTTAAGCTTAATTCATATTCCAATATGTTACTCTCTTGATCACATCCATTGTTTATTTGATCATAGAATAACATCAAATGACACTTAGTGCCTCATACTCTCTCAAATCGATATCTCTCTTGATATGCACTAGGTTAAAAGGGGAATTCATGATTCATTTATGCAATTTGTGATCCACTTGATATATGTTAACCATGTCTTAGAAAAAGGATCACTAGTTGTAAGAACTCTCTCTTGTGCAAAATATTTTCACACACTGTCATTAAGCATAGGTCTTAAGCAAACAAGACCAAGGACATAAGCACAATGGAGAGAGCGTCTACAAGTAAAGGTACAAAAAGGGTAAAACTAATTCCTATCATTTACATATATACCTAAATCTTCCTCTTATATACACTCTTTGCATATCTTGTATAAAAGGAAGAGAAAGCATGTCCTTTGCATTTATCCCTGCTTCATACCTAGTTTAACCTCTTAAAAAATTTCACTCATGCATTATTGCATCTTTGCTAAAACTAGATGAAGTGGTTCTATTGTCAAAGAGCTTAAAGCTTAACCTTGTAACGAGGATAAGCTACCTTTGTTCCAAAGGTGGATGGTCCTTAAGTCTCTTTGAAATCTTGAAAGGAAAATGCTTAAAATGTTTGCAACATGCTTTCATAAGTGCATAAACTGTCTTGAGCATCACACATATACTATGACACAATGCACTTCACTTTCTCTATGATATAGACTTGTTCTCATTAACCCAATTATGTGCAATTGGCATTTGAGGCCAAAAATATGTTTTCCTCTCGCGCATATTTAGGGGGAGCAATCTATGTTATATAGAATTATGATCATGCTTAATTTGACATATCCTTTTGATCATATCTCTTTTATGTCTATGACTAATGTGTTTTCAAGTATATTCTCATGCTTAGTCATAGGATTGAAAGGGAAATGGAGTATTCGGCAAAGACGACGCTTCCACTCAACTCCTTCGGTATTATCCACTCTTTGTCGGTATTCCGCATAGTTCTCCTCTATGGTACAATCTTCACTCATATATTATTTGCCAAAGGGGAAGTGAAAGTAACAAGGGCTTATATCTCATACTCCGTATCCGTTTTTGGCGATTCATGCCAAAGGGGGAGAAAGTATTAGCCCAAAGCAAAAGGACCGCACCACCCTCCTAATTTCAAAACTAATGAGTTTCAATTGGTAAATTTCAAATTGGTATCTTATTGTGTTCAAAAGGGGGAGAAAGTAGTATTTTCAAAATTGATATCTTAAAACTCTCTTGAACACTAAGAGGAGGATTTCATTGAGGGGGAATTTTGTTTAGTCAAAGGAAAAGCATTTGAAACAGGGGGAGAAAATTTCAAAATCCTGTAAAAGCTTCTCAAAAATCTTATTCATCTGCCTTTGACTATCTACAAAATGTCTTTGAAAAGAATTTCCAAAAGAATTGCAAAAACAAAACTCATGGTGCAAGCGTGGTCCAAAATGTTAAAAACAAAGAAAAGCATCCATGCATATTTTATGAAATGAATATTGGTTTAATTCCAAGCAATCTTTGCACCTATCCTATGCAAACTAGTTCAATTATTCTCTTATATATTTGCTTTGGTTTGTGTTGGCATCAATCACCAAAAAGGGGGAGATTGAAAGGGAAATAGGCTTTAAACCTTTTCCTAAATGATTTTGGTGGTTGAATGTCCAACACAAACAATTGGACTAATTAGTTTGCTCTAGATTACATGTTCTACAGGTGCCAAAGATTCAACTCAAAACCAATAAAAAGAACAAGACAAGGTTCAAAAGAAAGGAGCAAAGAGAAACCGAAGTGCTCCCTGGTATGGCGCACCGGACTGTCCGGTGTGCCACCGGACAGTGTCCGGTGCACCACCGGACAATGTCCGGTGCACCAGGGAGGATTGCCTTCAAACTCTTCACCTTCGGGTTTCTCAGGCGCAGCCCACTATAATTCACCGGACTGTCCGGTGCACCACCGGACAGTGTCCGGTGCTCCAGAGTGAAGCGGCTCTGAACTGGCCAGCTTCGGGATAATGGAAGGCCGCTCCGCTAAAATTCACCGGACTGTCCGGTGTACACCGGACTGTCCGGTGCGCCAGCAGAGCAACGGCTACTTCGCGCCAACGGTCGACTCTGACAGTGTACAGTACACGCAGCAGGAGTCAGAGCAGAGGATCAGAGGGGCACCGGACTGTCCGGTGCTGCACCGGACTGTCCGGTGCCACATGAGGACAAAGCCTCCAACGGTCGACCAGCTCGAATCTCAACGGATAGGATGACGTGGGTGGCGCACCAGACATGTCCGGTGTGCACCGGACTGTCCGGTGCGCCCATCGCCAGCAACTTCTCCAACGGCTACAAAATTGGATGGTGGCTATAAATACCACCCCAACCGGCCACTTCAAAGTGTGGGAGCCCAAGCAACATTCCAAGTCATCTAGTTGACATACTCAAGCCCTCCCCACCACATATATTCATTGATCCATCCTATACACAAGATTTAGACCACTACAACCAACACAAGTGCCACAAAAGAGAGAGCAAGCAAAAGAGAGCTACTCATTTGAGTTTAGCACTAGTGCCTTGTGAGATTCATCGAGAGATAGTGTGTGTGCTTCTTCTTTGTGTTCATTTGCGCGTGGAGTTTTGACTCCCATTGAACTTCCTCCAAAGTTTTGGAGGCTTGTAAAAGCTAGCAAGAGACACCAAAGATTGTGGTGGTCCTTGTGGGATCGAGAGTGATCCTTGAGAAGAAGAAGAGCTCACCGATCCTTGTGTGATCGGGGGAGAGAGGGAAAGGGTTGAAAAAGACCCGTCCTTAAGTGGACTCCTCAACGGGGACTAGGCCTTCGAGGGCCGAACCTCAGTAAAACAAATCACCCGTGTCCATTGTGTTTATTGCTTGTGATTTGTTTGTTTTCCCTTGCTCTAAGTTTTCTTGCACCTTTATTTACTAATATCATTTGGTGTTGCTTCAAGTTAAATTCCCATTTAATGAAGCAACACATTGCAAGAAAGAACTTGTCCTAGTGCTCTTCTCATCTAAGGCTTCTTGCTTTGTTATTCTATAACTTACTAGTTGAATTAATTTATCACTCCCGCATTATTTAGCAATACCCTTTTCAAGCAAGAACTTAGTTTCTATTCTCCGATATTTGTATATCTTGTTCTAACCACTAATCAAGGGATCTAGTTGGGGGATAAAGTTTTAATTTTCAGGTTCCGCCTATTCCCCCCCCCCCTCTAGGCGACTTACATGTGGTGACATGGAACAAAGCCCGACTTGTGGCCAAGGGATATTCACAAGTCAAAGGTTTGAATTTCGGTGAAACCTATGCACCCGTAGCTAGGCTTGAGTCAATTCGCATTTTACTTGCCTATGCTACTTACCATGGCTTTAAGCTTTATCAAATGGACGTGAAAAGTGCCTTCCTCAATGGACCAATCAAAGAGGAGGTCTATGTTGAGTAACCTCCTGACTTTGAAGATAGTGAGTACCCTAACCATGTCTATAAACTCTCTAAGGCGCTTTATGGGCTCAAGCAAGCCCCAAGAGCATGGTATGAATGCCTAAGAGATTTTCTTATCGCTAATGGCTTCAAAGTCGGAAAAGCCAATCCTACTCTCTTTACTAAAACACTTGCAAATGATTTGTTTGTATGCCAAATTTATGTTGATGATATCATATTTGGGTCTACTAATGAATCTACATGTGAAGAGTTTAGTAGGATCATGACTCAAAAATTCGAGATGTCTATGATGGGGGAGTTGAAGTATTTCTTAGGATTTCAAGTGAAGCAACTCCAAGAGGGCACCTTTATTAGCCAAACGAAGTACATTCAAGGCATACTCACAAAGTTTGGGATGAAGGATGCCAAGCCCATCAAGACACCCATGTGAACTAATGGACATCTTGACCTGATCAAAATGTATACCGGTCGATGATAGGTTCTTTACTCTACTTATGTGCATCTCGACCGGATATTATGCTTTCCGTATGCATGTGTGCAAGATTCCAAGCCGATCCTAAGGAAGTTCACCTTAGGGCCGTAAAACAAATCTTGAGATATTTAGTTTATACTCCTAAGTTTAGCCTTTGGTACCCCAGGGGATCCACTTTTGATTTAATTGGGTATTTCGATGCTGATTGGGCAGGGTGTAAAATTAATAGAAAGAGCACATCAGGGACTTGCCAGTTCTTGGGAAGATATCTGGTGTCTTGGGCTTCAAAGAAGCAAAATTCTGTGGCTCTTTCTACCGCCGAAGCCGAGTATATTGTCGCAGGCCATTGTTGCGCGCAATTGCTTTGGATGAGGCAAACCCTCAGGGACTATGGTTACAAATTAACCAAAGTTCTTCTTCTATGTGATAATGAAAGTGCAATCCGCATGGCGGATAATCCCGTTGAGCATAGCCGCACTAAACACATAGCCATTCGGTATCATTTTTTAAGGGATCACCAACAAAAGGGCGATATCGAGATTGCATATATTAACACCAAAGAACAATTAGCCGATATCTTTACCAAGCGATTAGATGAGCAAACATTTACCAAACTTAGGCATGAGCTAAATATTCTTGATTCTAGGAATTTTGATTGATATTTTGCACACATGGCTCATTTATATACCTTTGATCATGTCTCTTTCATGTGCTATGACTAATGTGTTTTCAAGTGCATATTATGCTAAGTCATAGATTGAAAGGGAAATGACGTCTTCGGCGAAGACAAAGGCTTCCACTCCACTCCATCGAATTATTCTTCCTTTGTCGTCGCTCCGCAACGCTCTCCAATTTGGTATAATCTTCACTCACATATTATTTGCCAACGGGAGAGAAATACAAGGGCTTATATTTCACTCAAGTATCCGTTTTTGGTGATTCATGCCAAAGGGGGAGAAAGTATTAGCCCAAAGCAAAAGGACCGCACCACCACCAATTTCAAAAATGTAGTCTTTCAAATTTGTGTTAAGAAAAGATTTTCAATTGGTATCTTATTTTTGATATAATTTCAAATTGGTATACCCTCTTCAAAATTAATATCTAAAACCCTCTTGAACACTAAGAGGGGGATTTCATTAAGGGGGGGTTTTGTCTAGTCAAAGGAAAAACATTTGAAATAGGGGGAGAAAATTTCAAATCTTGAAAATGCTTCTCAAAATCTTATTCATATACCTTTGGCTATTTGCAAAAGATTTTTGAAAAAGAATTTCCAAAACATTGCAAAACAATACAAGTGGTGCAAGCGTGGTCCAAAATTTTAAATAAGAAGAAAGCCATCCATGCATATCTAGTAGAAATGATTATTGGTTTCATTCCAAGCAACCTTTGCACTTCCATTATACAAACTAGTCCAATTCTGCACTTTTATATTTGCTTTGGTTTGTGTTGGCATCAATCACCAAAAAGGGGGAGATTGAAAGGGAAATAGGCTTACACCTTTTCCTAATTGATTTTGGTGGTTGAATTGCCCAACACAAATAATTGGACTAACTAGTTTGCTCTAGATTATAAGTTTTACAGGTGCCAAAGGTTCACAACAAACCAATAAAAAGACCAAGAAAGGGTTCAAATAAAAAGAGCAAAAGAATACCGAAGTGTGCCTGGTCTGGCGCACCGGACTGTCCGGTGTGCCACCGGACAATGTCCGGTGCACCACCGGACTGGGTCCGGTGCACCACCGGACTGGGTCCGGTGCACCAGGGAACCCAACTCCGAACTTGCCACCTTCGGGAATTCTGGGAGCCGCTCTGCTATAATTCATCGGACTGTCCGGTGTAGCACCGGACTGTCCGGTGCGCCAGCGGAGTAACGGCTACACAGCGCCAACGGTCGTCTGCAACGAGTAGTTAATGCGCTACAGTGCGCGCAGAAGTCAGAGCAGAGCCAGAAGGCGCACCGGACAGTGAACAGCGACTGTCCGGTGCACCACCGGACTGTCCGGTGGCCTAGATGTCAGAAGCTCCAACGGTCAGAACCCAACGGCCGGGTGACGTGGCTGGCGCACCGGATAGTGTACGGTGGCGCACCGGACTGTCCGGTGCGCCATGCGACAGCAGCCTCCACCAACGGCTCCTTTGGTGGTTGGGGCTATAAATACCCGCAACCACCCACCATTCATTGTATCCAAGTTTTCAGCCTTCACACCTCATACAAGAGCTATAGCATTCAATACAAGACACAAACAAAGAGATCAAATCCTCTCCCAAGTCCAGAATCACTCCAACCAAATTAGTGACTAGAGAGAGAGACATTTGTGTACATTTGAGCTATTGCGCTTGGATTGCTTTTCTTCTTCCTCTTTTCTTGTGTTCAACTCACTTGTAATCAAAACAAGAGACACCAAGTTGTGGTGGTCCTTGTAGTGGACTTAGTGTCCCATTTGATTGAAGAGAAAGGCTCACTCGGTCTAGGTGACCATTTGAGAGAGGGAAATGGTTGAAAAAGACCCGGTCTTTGTGACCACCTCAACGGGGAGTAGGTTTGCAAGAACCGAACCTCGGTAAAACAAATCACCGTGTCATCCGTCTTATTTTCTTGTGATTTGTTTTCGCCCTCTCTTTCGGACTCGCTTTTATTTCTAACGCTAACCTCGGCTTGCAGTGTGTGCTTAAGTTTATAAATTTCAGATTTGCCTATTCACCCCTCTCTAGGCGACTTTCAGTTAGCCCGCTGCGTCGTGTGCAGCACCCTCTGGTGCTCCCGCGCCGGCGTGGTGCCCTCGGCTGAGTCCGCCAGATTCCCCTGTGCGTGCCTAGGCCAACCCCCAAGCCTCTGGTGCCCCGTCGTGGCCGGTCTGCTCGTCTCCGTCGAGTTTCCGTCACGGGACCGAGCGGCGCCACCGCGCCCATAACCGCCCCCCGCCTCCATTAGATCTCGGTCATTCGCCCGAGATCGGACAGTGTAGAGCCAACCCAAGCGGATCTAAACGTAGCCGTCCGATCCAGATCCAACCGTCTCTCCTCTCTCCCCCTCACCCGCGCCTCTGCCCCTAGGCCCGGCTGGTCAGCCCGCCCTGGCTCGCTGATGCCCTGGCCCCGCTTGTCAGTCGCGTCCGCGCGCCCGCACCCGCGCGATCTAATTTGGGTCGTCGGTTTCTGATCCGATGGCTGAGATTACCCCGTACCCCTTCGTGTGGTTATTTTGCTTAAGAACCCCTTGGTTTTAGGAAATCAACCCGCCATCCTCTGTTTTAGCGCATAGGTCCCTGGTTTCTTTATAATAGCCCCTGATACAATAGTAGTGGGTGGTCCAATCTTGAGGTAACGACAAATAGTTACACTTAATTTATTAGAGTTTATTAATTCCGGATATAGCAGACTGGCAAAATCAGATCGCCTTAGACACATATTCGAAAGAAACAAAAACACATGGGTATAGGCAGCCCCCGTATGTAGCTCTCAACTCATGCTGATGCTACCAAGTCCAAGCACGAACAGCAGCAATGCTCCACCACACACACTGGAAACGAAGCCATGCCAATGCTGTAACGCGTGCATGTGCGTGCACGGCGGTCACAGCAGGCAGGCAGGGGGAGAGAGCTAGAACGCGAGCGCGGCCGCGACCACGACGGCTGCCGCGGCGGCCACCGCGCCGCCGACCGGGCACCTCACGGCTGCAGACGGCGGCGACGATGCTGCTGGGGACGGGGCCGGGGTCATCGGGGCCATCGGGGCACCTGGGGTCATCGGGGCCATCGGGGCACCTGGGGTGGCGGCATCGACCACGTTGATGGCGAGATTCATGCCGTTGAGGCAGTGGTTGGGCTTGTTGCAGATGAACCACACCATGCCGGGCTGGTCCAGCGGCACGACGTCGCTGCCGCTGGTCCAGTTCCCCAGTTGCAGGTTGGCGCTCAGGTCGCACGCCGCGAAGGCGTCCTTGCCGACCTTCACCACCGTGTGGTTCTCCTTGGGGTACACGAACACTGCGAGAGAGAGATAGAGAGATGTTAGAGTCGTCAAATAATTCTTCATCTCATGGTGTGTTGCCGTCTCTCGCGTGACGAGCGTACGTACGCAGGGTGTCGCCGACCGTGAACGTCTTGCCGTCGGTCCAGCCGGTCTCGTTGAACTTGGCCCTCCAGCCGCCTACGTCTCCGACCGTCCACTGCGTGGCGGAGGCCAGCGACGCGAGGCACGCGACGGCGGCCAGGAGAAGCAGCACTTGCTTGGAGTTGGCGGACGCCATTAGTTGCCGCGCGCTGCGCTTCGTCGTCGTCGTCCCAGGAGTGACTCTTGCTGCTGCTGTGGCGGCGGCTGTAGCTTTGGCAAGCAGGAGTGACACTCTTGTCTATTTATACAGCCATAGCAGAGAGGCACGGCGCGCGGCAGATCAAAGCGCTAGCTATAGTTAGGCTTGACTACTAGAGATCGAACACACCGTTGCGACGATGTGAAGTCAGCTTCGTCTGCACAGCAACAGCAAAGAGCTAGCATCGGTATCGCCACACAAATGGACTGTTGCTCCATGCAGCTGATAAAAGCGAGGTGAAGTGTGCATCGGGATCATCTATCACTCCAGCCTGCACTTGCAGGGAGGGAGGCATCGTGGAAGGCGGCAACAATGCATTATGCCGCATTATATTGCTAGCTGTTTCTTCCGGCCGGCCCCTGAAGATTCGTCTCGCGCCCCCAGCTGCAGGTTTGCAGTGCAGTTGGGTTGCTGACGCTTTCCTGCCAATTTGTTTCTATATTACTACTTCATATAAAACAGTTAACACGGTTGTTACAGTGGCCGGCTTCTTGGAGGTTAAGTTATTATTCTTTATCCACAATTCAATACAAATAAATAACTGTGACAATTCTTTCTACAACGGTTAACGTAGTTTAGGACTAGACCAAAAGCTCGCAGCTCGATAGTTAAGAAATTCCAACTAGAGTTTAAGAAACAACAATCAAAACTTAAGTTCCGATCGTTGATGTTTTATTTGAATGGCTCCAGCTTATATATATAAAGAAAGTAAACCAATTGTATATTCTTGTATAATTTCAGCAGCACTGCTGATGAGTTAGAGAAACAAGAAATATTAAAAAATATATGTATAACAAAGTTTATTTTTAAATTTATATCCATAAAAAATGAACAGCTCCAACACATCGATGTGTAGTTTTCTCTGCACGCTAAGTGGAAAGACCATTTTATTTGTTCGTTTTGCTGCAGCTCAAAAGTGTAGTCGGCTTGTCGGCGTCTCGATAAGGTCATACCTCCGTTGCCAGTATATGAGTGAGCCGAGCTGCTCGGCCTTCCTACAAGCTCAAGGTAGAGACTCGACTCTCGCAAGCCAAATGGCTTTGCATCCTGATTTTATTTTAGGAAAATCTTAGATCATGTTGGGTCAATTTAGACCAAAAAACTTCACAAATAAACCTAGGATTCATAGTTTAGATTGCTTATTGAGCTTTTGTCCTTTTTGTCTGTATTGGGCTAGTGTGAGATCTGCTCACGAGTCACATCAAGTTGGCTCGCCTCGGCCATACAATAAGTTTAGAAAATGGGTTCGGCTCTGTCGATCTGAGCTTGCGAGCTACTATAATTTGTACCAAGTCTGAGCCAGCACACGAGCTATTTTTCGAGCCCTAACTACAACACCATCAATTTACATAGCCCACTATTCTATTTTTATAGCCTAACGATAATCAAAGTGAATTGAGAGTCGCTCCCACGCTCGCGTCGCTCCCGCGCGGGGCGACACGACGGCTCCCAAGCCCGCCGCCGCTTTCCCTCTCTTCCTCTCTTCTGCCACGCCGCCGCCGGAGCTGGACGCCGGCATGGCCGTCCGGCCGGCAGAGAGGGTGGCGGCGAGGCTCTCTTCTTCGCGTTGGTGGCGCGCTCCGCAGCAGGCCGGCAAGCCATCCCTCGCGCGGCTGCGTAGAGTTGTTTGGATGGCTACTGCGGCTGTGGCGGCGCCAGCTGGTGCCCGCGCAGGTGCAGGGGACGGCGGCTGGGGTCGCTGGCCCGTGGCCCAGGCGGTCGACTCCGGTGCTCGGGGGCCAGATCTAGACCCTGTCGACCGGATCTGCCTCAACAGCTGGCAGTTGGTGCGGTTGCGGTGGCGGTTGCGGTGGCGGTTGCGGTGGCGGCAGTTGGTTGGGGCTTGTGCAGGTGTTGTGGGGTGGCGCTCTCTTCTTTGCCACCTCTCCCCTCACGTCCTTACGTGTCGCTCTCTCCGCGGGCGACACAGGCGGCGACTCCGCCACCATGGCCTCCTCGTGGGTTCGGCGAGGCCTTGTTTGGAGCTACGGTCGTCAGATCTGGCTCCCCGGTGGTGGTGTGTGGCAACAACAAGTGGGCAGCAGTGGCCCCAGCGGCGACTACGGGGTTTGTGCGTCAGAGCGGCGGAGGTAGCTTGCTTTTGTTCTGGGGCCTCGCTTGGCATTGTGCTAGGGTTTTCTTGGGTGAAAGCCTTGGCGACAGCGGCGCCCCTAGGCGTCGCTTCCCCTGTTGAGGGTGTCGTGCTTCCCAGCACTGTCTTACATGGGCGAAAGCCCCGTCCATTTTGGACCGGCGACGGTGGCGTCCTCGACGTCACTCTCTTCCTGAAGGCGTCGCTACTGCTGGCGGGAGCAGGACAGAGGTTCAAAGTTTTGGAAGTCTCGCTGGTGAAGAATCGGAGCTGTCTCGAGCGGGGTGTCTCGTGCTTGGCAACGACGGCGCGCCGCATTCTTCCTCCTCTTGGGTCGATGTTTGTAGTTGTCGTCGTTTTTCATTTAGCCTTGTGCTGCCTATCTTGGAGAGTCGGAGCTGCTCGTCACTTATGTTGAGCTCGGCAACGATGACTCAGGATGTGTATTGTGTGGGGGGTTGCTGTTGTCTGGGTTGTTTATATGCCCTGTGTAGGTTTTGGGTCCGGTTTACCTTAAAACTGGATCAATTCCTTTCTTTTTAATTGAGAGGCAGAGCTCCTGCCATTACGTTTAAAAATAAAATAATCAAAGTGAATTCAGACGATAGACCAGACTTAGTTATGCTAAGGAACTAACCAATTTCAATCTGCAAGAAGGGTGAGAAGCATAAAAAGTCAATGTGAGAAATGAGAATGGGCACTAGTACAATTTGGCTCTATACAAGCGGTAGGATTTTTACATCACAGGCGGTTCGGTTAGAAAACCGCCTGTGATGTCCCAGGCGGTTCAGTACGCCTGTGATGTAATAGTATCACAAGCGGTTTTTTTTAGGACCGCCTGTGGTGCTCTATCATTTTCACAAGCGGACCCTAAGACAAAACCGCCTGTGATTGTAAAAATATGAAAAATACAATTTAAATATGAAAATAATTTTAATTTTTAACAGAAATATGCAAATACAATTTAAATGAATTAATATTTAATTTTTAACAATAATATGCAAATACAATTTAAATGAATTATAATAGCACACATAGATAATTAGAGAGATTTTAAATTAATTGGCAACCACAATTCATAGTCGATCATACATGATAACAAATACAATTTGATTCATACAATTTTTCATGAACTATCATTTTTCCGCATGTATGGCTTTAAGTTCTTATCAATTTTCTTTTCCACACGCTTGATTCTCTCTGGACCGTTAAAGACGAACATCTCTTCATACTTATTGTATTCCTCATCTTGGTCTCCCACATTCTCAACTCCAACAATTTTTTGCTTTCCAGAAATAACTACATGCATCTTCTCATCTGCTGGATCGAGTACATAGAACACTTGTGCAACACATTCGGCGAGAACCCACGGGTCATCTTTATATCCTACTTTCTTTAAGTCTACCAGTGTGAGTCCGTAGTTATCCACTATCACCCCCACGGGATGTTGTACCCACTGGCACTTAAATAAGGGTATTTTCATGCTTGGGCCATAATCAAGTTCCCATATTTCCTCTATGAATCCAAAATATGTGGTCTTCTGTCCATGTAGGTCAAAAGCATCGATACGAACACCGCTATTTTGTGCAACACTTTTCATGTCTTTTGATTTAGTGTAGAATGTGTACCCATTGATGTCATATGCTTGTCATGATGTCACAAAACACGATGGCCCAGAAGCCAAATTCTTCATTGTTTTCTCATCCGAAGAGTCTCTGAATGGGATGTTTTTGTCCATTAACCATTCGCTGAAACGATGTTTGTGCTCCCTCATGATCCAGTCCTCTGTGTGGTTCTGATTTTCTTTACGAAGCTCATTCAGGTGTTCCTCTATGTAAGGCTCAGCTATCGTGAGATGTTGTAGTACACTACCATGAGCACAATGTACTAGCTTGTAATCCTCAACGCGAAAAGTTTTCTTGCCCATTCTCCCTCTCCCACATAGTTTACCCTCATGTTTAGGTACAGGCACACCTATCATTGTTCCGTCACTGATGTAATCTATACAACTCTCAATCACTTCTTCTGTAGTGTATCCCTCCATGATTGAACCCTCTGGGTGAGCGCGATTTCGCACATAACCTTTTAATACTCCCAGGTATCGCTCCAACTGAAACATATGATGTAAATATAGTGGCCCTAATATTTTTATCTGATCCACGAGATGTATGATTAGGTGTACTTGCATATCAAAAAATGATGGAGGAAAACACATTTCAAGCTTGCACATAGTCTCGATGATGTATGCCTTTAGATAGTCCAAGTCTTCTAAAGCTATTACTTTTTGTGAAACCGCATTGAAAAAGTAACACAAGCGTGTGATGACAACTTTGACATGCTCTGTTTCGAGGGCTCTTACCGCAATTGGGAGGAACACGATACAGAATACAATGGTTCGGACATGCATGAATTTTTTGCACACCCAGAGCTATGGGAGATATAAGCTTCTTCGCTTTATAAGTGCTTGTTGGTAGTTTGTTGGGTTTTGGTAGTAATTGAGACAGAAAATTCAAAAGATCTGTGAAGCTAGTATCAGACCATCCGGCGCTAGCCTTCAACTTCAGAAGTTCTAGAACTGTACGCAGTGTAGTAAACTCTTTGTCACAACCCTTTGATTCATCATATAAAGGTTCTTTTGAGGCACTTTCCAGTCCCTCCATTTTAGATAGCCCTTTCTGCGATCCCACAGAACTTAACATTTCTGGTTCCATATGGCGCAACATCTCTTCACAATCAAATTCTTCAAAATCTTGATTAGCATCCACATTATCCACTTTACCATCAACTTTAAGATCTAAAATTCCGACAACTCTCTCGTCATTACCAGGCACTTCACACGGATCCAACTCATCATGTTCTGACCATATCGTGTAATTGTTTTTAAACCCTCTTTTTAGCAGATGTGATTGGATTACTCCTATATCTCTCCAAGCTATCTTATTATCACAATCGATGCACGGACATAATATCTCCTTGCTCTTTCGCAAATTCGCGTGCTTGTTGGTCGCTTCAATAAAGCTTCTCAAATTTCGAATGTACGATGGATGTGGTCTTGGCACATTGTACATCCAACCTCGGTCCATTACCTATCCCTATATTGATTAACGTCAATATCGAGATGTAACATGAAAAAATAAATGTTCATGAAAGTGAAACAAGATCATATCGAGATGTACCTAGCACATGAGACAAAAATTTTTTAAAATATCCCTAATTAATTGAATTTAATCCCTAAATCATGAACGAATTAATGTGCATGAAAATTAAACAAGATTGCAGCAATATAGGTACCTTGAGGTGAGACAACTCTTCAAAAAAATCTTTAAATTAGATCAACTACAAGTCCAAATCTTGGAATTCCTGAGTTTTTCTTCAATTCCGGTCTATATTACAAAATTGAGGCAAAAAATCGTATCAAAATGAGAAAGAAAACAAACAGAGATCATATATATGCATAAACTCTTGAAATCAAGCCCGAAAATCAAAAACAAAACCTTCTCCCCGTAGATCAAAAAAATCCGCCGCCGCTACAGTAGTGCGCAGCCTAGCGGCGTGTCGGGCTCCGGAAGTTAGGGTTCCTGCGCTGGAACCACCGAGCCTTTTATACTACATACACATCACAGGCGGATTTTTAGAAAAACCGCTTGTGATGTATAACATCACAAGCGGTTTTCTATTTGGACCGCCTGTGAAGTTTACATATCACAGGCGGTCGAAATAGAAAAGCGCTTGTGATGTTATACATCACAAGCGGGTTTTCTAAAAATCCGCCTGTGATGTGTTTACTATATAAAAGCCTCGGTACGGTGGCTTAGGGTTTAGGTTTCGCCCGGAGCTGATACTACGCCGCTAGGCTGCTGCGCCGCCGTTCCCGTCCCCGTCTCCGAGCTGTGAGCGCCCGCCACGCCGTCGCCGAGCCCGAGCCCAAGCGCCACCGTCTCCGAGCTGAGCGCCCGCCAGGCCGCGCCGTCCCCGAGCCCAACTCCGTCGTCCCCGAGCCCAACTCCGCCGTCCCCGTCCCCATCTCCGAGCCCGAGCGTCGCCGTCTCCATCTCCGAGCCCGAGCGTCGCCGTCTCCATCTCCGAGCCCGAGCGCCTCTGTCCCCGTCCCCGAGGCCAAGCGTCGTCGTCCCCGTCCCCGAGCCCGAGCGCCGCCGAGCCCGAGCGCCGAGTGCGCCGCCGTGCCCATCTCCGAGCCCTCGGTGCACTCCTTGATCATGCCTTAATTACTTGTTACAAATTCATGCCTTGATTACTTGTTTTTGCTAGTCATGCCTTGATTCCTCGGTGCACTCCTTGATCATGCCTTGATTACTTGTTACAAATTCATGCCTTGATTACTTGTTTCTGCTAGTCATGCCTTGATTCCTCAGTGCACTCCTTGATCATGGTGCACTACATTGCAGATAGTGTACATTAGATTAATTATCAGTGCTTAGATTAATTATTGTTAATCTTATATTGTTAATGTTGGTCATTATGCTTATATTGTTGGTGTTTTCACTTACATATTTTGTTAAGGTCACCATTTTTGCTTTAGTAGCTTGTATCCCTTGTGATTAAATGTTGGTCATTATGCTTATGAAGAATTTTGTCATGGATAGTTGATGCAACTACTAGGACCCCTTCTTGGTAGAAAATCTCCATAGTGATTGGGGCAACAAGTCTATTTTTAGTGCTTATGGCCACATACATCATGTAAGTACATAGCCATGGCAATGTTATTATCTCCCTATGTTATAAGACTTGTTCTTATCTCCCTTCTTAGTTTTTTGACTACCTATCTTTGCTTCCCAACCCTATGTTATAAGACTTGTTCTTATCTCCCATCTTTGACTTGTTCATAGCCATGACAATGTTATTTGGACCCCTCTTTTTGCCCTATAAGCCACATCCTTGTTTTCCCTCTGATCCCTGCCTTTGTTGCGATCTCAATTTTGATTGTGAGACTTGGCCATTTTCAGTTTTAGAGATGGAAAAAGAGCCACTTGACATGGTTGAGAGCTCAGTTCGAGTCATCGAGACACATGTTGACATCATTCGCAGTCTAGTGACTGATGGGGTTGTGGATACTAGTGAACCGGAATCAGTGTACACACTTAAGACCACTTTGTTTCAAATTGGAGATGTATGCGACATGCTTGAGAAGTGTGCTCTGTCCATCAAAAAGTATGCTGACTCCAAGAGGGCTAAAATTATTCAAGATGAAGCCCTGCAATATGCTGAAGATGGAGGAACTCCCAAGCCCAGATCTCCTTACTCAAGCCGACATATTGGAAAAATATTTTGGAATTGAGTATGATAGCGACCAGTCAAGGGGTTGTTGATGTTTAGTCCTAAACAACACGATATGAGTATCGTAGGTTTCACTCTTAGAGAGAATGTATTTTGTATGAACCTCTTAGAGAGTGTCAAGTCAATGAACTATCTTCGAGTACTATTGGGAAGTGGATCTCTTTGATGTATTTTTTTTCTAGTGATATCGATGGTGCCGAGTAGCACCAAATTTGGACTTGTGTCCATATCTATAGATGCTAGTAGTTGAGCACTAGCGCCTACAATCTTGACTACCTCATCCCTATTCTCTGTTTGGGACTTATATGGAGAATGGCATCGGCGGAATGCCTGAATCGGCGGACCCCAAGAAGAGATTAAGTCCTGTAGTCTACCACCTCCCGTTATTTGTGGGCTTCACCGATGGCTGGAAACATTTGGTGATAGCAAACGACCTTCGGGTTGAAGACGTCTGCGAGCTTGTTAAGGGGCCAGACGATGGTGAGCCGGTGTACTATGTCCGAAAGTGTGGTCACAAAATTTAAAGCTGCCCCGGCTGCATGTGTGTGCTTCTCTTCTCTTAGGTGGGGTGCTAAGTGATCTTAGTAGCCGACATAAGAGAAGAGAAGCGCACAGATGAAGCCGGGGCGGCTTTAAATTTTATGACCACACATCCGGACAGAGTACACCGGCTCACCATCGTCTGGCCCCTTAACAAGCTCGCAGACGTCCCCAGCCCGAAGGTCGTTTGATGTCACCAAATGTTTCCCGCCCTCGGTGAAGCCCACAAATAACGGGAGGTGGTAGACTACAGGGCATAATCTCTTCTTGGGGTCCTACAGGGCTTAATCTCTTCTTGGGGTCCTTCAGCATGGCTGTGATGTTATAATGCTGAAGGACCCCAAGAAGAGATTAAGCCCTGTAGTCTACCACCTCCCGTTATTTGTGGGCTTCACCGATGGTGGAAACATTTGGTGATAGCAAACGACCTTCGGGCTGAAGACGTCTGCGAGCTTGTTAAGAGGCCAGACGATGTTGAGCCGGTGTACTATGTCCGGATGTGTGGTCACAAAATTAAAAGCTGCCCCGGCTGCATGTGTGTGCTTCTCTTCTCTTAGGTGGGGTGCTAAGTGATCTTAGTAGCCGACATAAGAGAAGAGAAGCGCACAGATGAAGCCGGGGCGGCTTTAAATTTTGTGACCACACATCCGGACAGAGTACACCGGCTCACCATCGTCTGGCCCCTTAACAAGCTCGCAGACGTCCCCAGCCCGAAGGTCGTTTGATGTCACCAAATGTTTTCCGCCCTCGATGAAGCCCACAAATAACGAGAGGTGGTAGACTATAGGGCATAATCTCTTCTTGGGGTCCTTCAGCATTATAACATCACAGCCATGCCTTCTCTGTCTAACTGCATTGGAAAGTGCCCTTCTATCTGCAAGCTTGCTTCCCGACCCGATCCTGCCCCGTAGGGGGGTTTGGGCTCGATTTCTTTTGAATCACCTTTTCTCCAAGTTCCCTTATTGATGGAACCAGTATATCAGACTAACAGTATATCCCTTTATCGATGGAACCAGCTTGAATGGCAGACAACGAGCAGCCTAGTATGGATGTGGTCTGCACCGGTGCGTCTAACAAAGTTGATGAAGACGCGACCAAACTTGAATGGCAGACAACAAGGATTATCAAGGAAGCTATAACTAACAGCACTTTGGACCCAATATTAAAAGATATCGATGAGAGAGCTATTCGTTGGATCTTAGGTCGGGCAGGTTTGAGTGAGGACGACAAACTTTTGCATCCAGAATTGGTAGGTGAAGTTTCGACCAAAATTCAAGAATATGCAGATAAGAGAAAAAAAGGAGAATTTAAGCCTAGGAGGGAGAATGACATACTAACTGCAGCACTAGGCAATCCTGAACACACTGGACGGGCTCGGGGAATCTCTTCTAAGATTTCCTGGAGAGAGGCGTTTCCAGAGTATGCGTCGTCATATAGGAAACACGAGAAGTCGAAAAGGACCCTTGAAGAGACTATTGATGAAAGGGTACAAAAGGCTATTAATGACGTGATGAACAAAATGAAGAAAACAGAATGCATATCATTTGAACTCAAGCCAAGCCACATGAGTCCACCTATAGTCCCTAGCAGCGTTGGATCTGTGCAAGACTTGACCAAGTACCCTGTAGACGATATTGTTGAGGACAAGCCTTGCTTTCTTCATATTCCAATCAATCGACCTGGGACAAAAACAAAGCAAGCTGCTACTGGTTTGGTAAAACCAGGACTTGTTAACTACAAGGACAATCCTGTCCTGCCACACTATGATGTGGTCCAAGTTCTAGAAATCACAGACAGTGGTTGTGAAGATTGGGAGATAGATTTTCCAGTTGAGGGGATCATAACTTTGCAGGAGGCAATGAACGAGTTGGTCCTTTGGCATCGACGCGACATCAAGTTTGGTGATGAGCCGAATTCAACACCAATGCAACAAAAAGCTAGTTCGATCATTCCACACCCCATGGTGCAGGAAGATATGACACCGACCTCCAAAAAAATCGTTGAAACAATCATATCGCCTCTTGCGAAGGAACTCGACGAGGGGGACGTAGACAAAATTGTTCCTCAGAATGTCGACGTCAACATCAAAAAGGAACCAAAGGTTGGCACCAATGTTGAAGGGCCAACTATTTCAAAGAAAATTCATAAGCGAATCGCCACAGACGATGTCAAGAAACCGTCAGAATCAGTGGCACGCTACCTGCATAAATTGCAGAGAGTTATGACTAATCAATCAAAAGCAGTATCAGCATCTCATGGAGTAGGCACACGGTCGGCCCAAATAGACAATTTCGAAGTATGGGAAGAAGATGGAATGATTCATACTCGAGAATAATTACGTCTTAAAACCAATATCTCGGTATACAAGAAGGAGGATGTTCCTCCTAAATTTGTGAATGGGAGGCCGTTCTTAACGACGGTGCAACTTTCTAAGTTGTCGACTCCGGAGATTAGAATGCATGAGTGGTACATGGTGGCTAGCAACAAATACAAACTCGAGGAATTCACATTTGTTGTGCCAGAAGATGCATTTTGGAGCAATGATCATATAAATCCTGTGCGGCATTTATTCTTTGACGATCTCTGGTCATTGTACCACCGACAAAGGATGGAAACCAACTACTTAACCCTCTTTTGCTTGTAAGTACCTCTAAACTTTCATATTTGTTAGTTTTGTACACGCACACATAAACGAGAGTCTATCGATTAACACTATTACACGTAGGATGCAATACATGGATGATAAGAAGAAACAACTTAAGACATGGTTTCTTGACCCGTTGATGATATCCCAAGCTCGCTACAAAGTAGTTGCTCGGAGGCAAGGAGAAGAATACAAAGACTTGGACGATGCTGAATTTGAGAAAGCCGTCAAACAGAATCAGAGAAAGAAAATGAAGGTAATGGCGGCATACATTGGACGAGCCATGTATAATCATGTACAACATGGCAAGGACTTAATAATAGCTCTGCACCACTTTAAGTAAGTTATCGACATGGTTTAATTTTGAACTATAAATTATGGCAATCGTGATATTAACATGTGTTTTCGTCTATGTCTATATAGTGACCACTACATTTGTATCATGATCTGGCCAAAGGATGGTAAAGTCGTGGTCTTCGACTCACTGAGAATGGAAAAGGCTACGTATAATGACTTCTTGAAGATTTTAGAGAAGTATGATTATTATTGCACACTTGTACTTATTACAATTTAACAAATGTATTCTTAATCTCACAATGCTATTCTTATATGCAGTGCATACCGTTTTTATTGGAAAGATCTTGGCGGCGAACATCCAGAGGACAAGCCTAATTTGTCAATATCATTATTTCCATATGGTGACAAACAACCTCCGGGTACTGTCCTGTGCGGTTATTATGTATGCGAATGGTGTCGTGTCACCTTCCATTACATGGTCAATCGTGAGGATGTAAGTTCGCTATCATTCTCTATGTTGCAATTTTTATGTTATATTGTTGCTCATCACATTACTCTTAGCACTGATTGCTTTTTGCTTTCATTGCAGGTTCCTAAATCTAAGATCAATGCTGAATGGTTAGAAAGAGATATGGTTTCCACCGGCGTGGCTAAGGTTGTAAGAGACTTGCTTTACTTTATGCGCCGTGAAGTTCTTCATCAACAAGGGCTATTCTACAATGTAAATGGAAATTTGCAAAAATTCCCAGAACTAAGTTTGTACACAATATCACACAGTGTTTAGGTCTTTAGTTAGGAACTTTAGATGTTTAGTTGTCTATGGAACTTTGAGATGTTGAGTTGTTATGCAACTTGATGTGTATAAATCTGTGTATGATGGAACTTGATATATATGTGGATGAATCTGTGTATGGAACCTGCTATAGAACTTGTTTGAATCTGTGTATGGAATCTTTGTATGATGAATATGTGTGTTTGAATCTGTGTTTGAATCTGTTATTAATTCTGTTATTAATTCTGTTTCTGGAATACAGGCGGCTTATAATTAAAACCGCCTGTGATGTGTGTCTATCACAGACGGTTCTTTTAAACCGGACCGCCTGTGATGTGTGTCTATCACAGGCGGTTCTTTTAAACCGGACCGCCTGTGATGTGTGTCTATCACAGGCGGTTTTTGATTGACCGCCTGTGATGTTGTTTTACATCACAGGCGGTGCACCACAAGCGGTTCCTGGAACCACCTGTGTAGAGGCTAACCGGACCGCCTGTACAGAGGATCCCTGTAGTAGTGGGGACTCAACAATGGAATAGCACACGGATTGCTTGAAGAAAATTGGGAGTAGTCAATAGTCACAGGGCATGTTTGGTTTCTTTAGTTAAGAGACTAAAGTTTAGTTAAAGAACTAAAGTTTAGGTTCCGTATGGTTCCATTAGTCTTTGGACTGAAGTTTAGTACAAAGACTAAACTTTAATCTCTAACTTGTTTGGTTATAGGGACTAAACATATTCTAAATATACTAAATGTAACACATAAAGACCGAAATAACATTTTTCTTGTTTCAGGCTGGTTTTCTAGGTAAGGGCAATTGAAATAAATGTTGTCCTTTAGTCCCTTTTAGCACCCATGTGAGGGACTCAGACTAAACTCAATTAGTCCCTATTTTAGTCCTTCCATTTGGCAAAATAGGAACTAAACGAGACTAAAAACCATAGATTAAAAAATAGTCCCTCTAACCAAACGCGGCCTTAGTCCCTACCATGTTTGTTTCTAGAGACTAAAGTATTCAGAACACATTAAATGAATCATAAGAGGACCAAAATATCCCTTAACATTCTCCTACTATTAGTGCAACTGAAATAAAGGAGGAACAAAAATGGAATTAATATGATTTAGTCCCTTTGATTAGTGATTACAACAGTTTAATCCTTATTTTAGTCCCACTGTTTGGCAATTTAGGGACTCAATGGGGAAAATATCCTATGCAATCACTCATACTGGTGCAAGTGTGCAATTAAACGATCTGATGCATCCAATCTAGATCTAATGATGATTGTTATTTTGCATTATCCCCTTCCATTTGAAACCTAGTGCCTGCTTTACATTTAATCACTTCCATATGAAACCAATGGATATAATTTGATGCTTTGGATAGTTTGATTGCAGATTTACAACAAATAAATGATTGGATAGGATATATCGTCGATTAAATGAGACTAAAATATATGGACTAATTTTTAGTCACTCAAACTAAACCGGCATAGTGTGCGGTTGCGTGATCTGTGCAGCGTAGATGGCCGAATCTAGCATGAGCAGCGAGGAAGGATCAAACCGCACGGCCCGGCCCGTACGGATTTCTGGGCCAGGAAAGCACCATGTGCTGGGCCAGGAAGGAACACGGACGCCAGTGTTCTTTCGTAGAGGAGTGAAGAGGCCTATCTATAACTCGACGCGCTAGGGTTTTCCATCACCGCCGCCGCCGACGCATCCAAACCCAAATCAAGCCACCACCCTCTCCTCCTCCTCAGCGGCGAGCACCACCAGCAACAGCGAGACACGATGAGGCCGATCTTGATGAAGGGCCACGAGCGCCCGCTCACGTTCCTGCGCTACAACCGCGACGGGGACCTCCTCTTCTCCTGCGCCAAGGACCACACCCCCACGGTCTGGTACGCCGACAACGGCGACCGCCTCGGCACCTACCGCGGCCACAACGGCGCTGTCTGGACCTGCGACGTCTCCCGCGACTCGGCGCGCCTCATCACCGGATCCGCCGACCAGACCGCCAAGCTCTGGGATGTCAGCACGGGGAAGGAGCTCTTCAGCTTCCGCTTCGACGCGCCCGCCAGGTCCGTCGAGTTCGCCATCGGGGACGCGCTCGCCGTCGTCACCACCGACAACTTCATGGACCACGTCCCCACCGTCCAGGTCAAGCGCATCGCCGAGGACATCGACGACCGTCAGTGCTTTTTCCTTCTCAACAACGCTTTCGTTCATGCCTCCTCCGCTGTTTCGTTTGAATGGCAAGCCAGCATCCTTGACCTTGAGATCCTGTGTACATGCAGAGACGGAGGAGTCTGCACTCGTCATCACCGGCATCAAGGGAAGGATCAACAGGGCCGTTTGGGGGCCGCTCAACAGGACCATCATCACTGCCGGAGAGGATGCCACCGTTCGCATTTGGGATTCAGAGGTTAGGATGCTGGCTGCAGATAGGACTGGTGTCCACTATAATTTGGTTATCTAGCCCTAAGAATGCCCCATCAGTTGCTTGTTGTTACGGGGCTATGGGCAGTGGTGATGCATTTTGTGTTCATACTATAACACATCATTTCTGACTACTACTAGTTTTACTCTAGTCTATCCAACAAGGCATGATAATTTATTTAATGCAACATTTTTACCCACAAGGAGGGAATACGTAAATCAAAAGGGACGTGGGATTCAAAATAAAACCTGCTGTGCTTTTATATATCCATGGTTCCATGCCGATCTTTCTGTCTTTTCCTGTGCTGTTAAAAAAGTTAAATTGTTTTTCCATAACAATGGAGAGTTGTTTCACATCACTCATGGGATGCTCTTTGATTTGTGTGCAGACTGGACAACTTCTGAAAGAGTCTGACAAGGAATCCGGACATCAGAAGACCATTTCATCATTGTCAAAATCCCTAGATTGGTCACATTTTATTACTGGCTCCTTGGATAAATCTGCCAAGGTTAGAATTTGTTCAAGTTGACTGTCGTAAAGATACTTATGGTTTCCCTGACATTCAATTTTCGATGCATAGCTATGGGATACAAGAACGCTGACCCTGATCAAGACATATGTCACAGAGAGACCTGTTAATGCTGTTGACATCTCTCCCACTCATGATACTGTATGTTCCTCTTCACAATCTTGTTTATATTTATACATGTTCTTTTCCTAATGCCCAGGCTACTGACCTAATTTGTTTGACACTTGGGTTTCATAGTTTGTATAGTGGATGCTTATATAGCTGGTATTGTTAAGTGTCTCTTTGTCTGATTTAGTGCATTTTTATATAAACATAGGTCATGATTTTGTATATATATTTAACTGTGCTGTCAGCAGTTGCATCTTTTGTACAATAGGAGAAAAGTATTTTATCGCATTTAAGCTTTTAATCTATGGCTTATGCATTGTGTTAGATGTTCTTTTTCCTATTTACACTAGAACACTATTTATCATGTTTGTTTTTTTGCGCCACTGATAAATGCATTTGTGGTTACCGTTACGCTTTACGGTCTAAATATGATGCTGAGCCCAGTGGTACCATCATCTGTGTTCCATTTTCCTAAGATTTTTGTTTCTGTTTTTAGGTGGTTCTAGGAGGTGGTCAGGATGCAATGAATGTGACTATGACTGACCGCCGTGCTGGTAAATTTGAGGCTAAATTCTACCACAAGGTGATTTTTCAGTTCACAGAATATAAATGCCTTACTCTTTTTGTGTTACATCTTGCTAACTTTGCATGCTTACAATATTTGAACCATTATTATTAAAACTTGCTCTTTTAGATTTTGCAAGAGGAAATTGGTGGTGTTAAAGGGCATTTTGGGCCAATTAATGCTTTGGCATTTAATCCTGATGGGCGGAGGTAATTTTTTTAATCTGACAGTGGTTGTCTCTTTCAGTCATAGTTGGTAGTATTAACAGTTGACCAGGTTATTGCCCATATATGCTGTTTTTATTGTATATGCTCAATGATTCAGCCATGGTAAATCATGGTAATATACGCTATTCTGATCCACACAAGGATGTCAACAACATTTCTGAGAGCAGGATTTTTCGTTGCTATGTGTAATTTTCATTAGATTTTGATTGGTTTATCTTTTGCAAATATACCTCCTCTGATTGTTTTTCTATCTCATTTGTGGAGCAACATAGCAACCAATCTTGATTTGCCATTTTATCTCACTTTTCTTTGACTTAATCGGCTTAAGTGTTATAGATCTCTATATTGACAAGTTTTTTGTCTGTAAACATCATGTATCTTCTAAGTGTGTCCACGACATATCTGGTTTTTATTGATTTCTGAAGCTATTTATTTTTACCTTGTAAATGGCTGAATGTCTCATTTGGTATTCTACATTTATATGTAGCTCAGTGATTGTAGCCAATTACATTGGCAATATACGCTATGCTGACCTCAGTTTGATGAACATTTTTACTGAGAGCTGCATTCTGCCCACAATAGCTTTACCAGTAATCTGGGATCTGATGGCTCAATGATTTCAACCAGTCATTCTTGATATATACGCTATTCTGATTGCTGCTGTTGAAAAAAAATATCCATGAGAGCACCATTGTACCCTATCAACATGCTTTGTAGATACCTTTTCTCTTGCGTTCTGGAGTTATTTTTAAATTTTAGAAGTTTTTTTACTAACTCCATGTTCATTCTTTTATCTTATTATTAGCTTTTCAAGTGGTGGTGAAGATGGATATGTAAGGTTGCATCATTTTGATTCTGACTACTTTAGCATCAAAATGTAGATAAAGAACAGACGAATCAGAGGTACCACTTCAGCTCTCAGCTGTTTTATTAAGATTGGTTTGTTAATTTTGTTATCGCTTGCTACCTGTGTACTGTTGACATGGCATATTGTTTTTCTTGCAACCCGACCTTTTGGTTTGACTTTTTAGGTGGGTTTTCTGGTTATTATACACGTCAGATGTATCTATGGCATGTTCTAACAGATTGACAATGTTGAAACATCAATGATGTCTATCCTAAGAATTCCATTTCTTGCATCCAGACCGAAAGCCCTGTTGCTTATGTTTTTAGGTCGTGTTTGTTTTAACCTTCATCCTTCAATTCCTTTTCAGGCTGTTTGATGACCAACCGGTTCAGTTTCTTGGTTCAGATGTTAGATGTTGCTGGTTGGCCATGGCGCATGTAGAGCAGGCTCAGATCCTAGGTTTTTGGTCTGCTTGTTTGATGATGTTGCTCTGGATAAGCAGCTTTTTGGTCTGCTTGAGGAATTTGTACACACTTGGCAATGAAAAGATCCTTGGACTGAGTTGTCATTCTCGCTCATGTTTCCAGTTTTGTTTCGATTTGTAGTGCTCACATTTCAAAACCTGTGTTTTAACTCTACATATGAGGCTGCTGTATTACTGCATTGGCTAAACGGCTAAACCTACTACGTTCCCCACTTAAATGACTGAACGATCAATGTCGAGAGGTTCGACCGCCCCTCATGTGGGTTTCAGCCTATTTGGATAATGCTGAGAACTTTAAACGGCTTGTGTAATATCTTGCTGGTGCCTAACTTTAGTTGGGTTTTGCCTGTGAGTGTAGCCCTTAGTGGGTATATTGAATAATGTAAATAAATACTCACTTCATTCTAAGGGCGTCTCTAATGGCCAGCTATTTCACTAGCTAGTTTCACTCCTAAATTTTAATGACTAAATTTTGGTCTCTTTTCTAAAATACCAAACATGATGACTAAAATCGTTCCTTTAAATATGATTTATAGGGACTAAAGTTTAGTAGGGTGACTAAAGCAACTAAACATCTTTTAAATTTTAAAATGTTCTAAGATATATAACTTGTGCTATATGTGTAGTCTAGGTTTCATGAGTATATCATGTGTGATTGTATATATTGGTATAATCATTTCACCAAGAAACAATATTATTTGAATGTGGAAAGTATATATTATTTAGGGGTGTTTTGGATTGCTCTAGATTTTAGGTTCAACGAGTTGAAGTCTATAATATAAAGTTAAATAATATTATTGGAATGTGAAAAGTATATATTATTTGGAGGGTGTTTGGGACTACTCTAAATTTCATCTTCAACGTGAAGTTATAGTCTATAATATAATTTTAAATAGTTTTAAAATTATTTTAAATCTAAAATAATAAACAAAATAACTTATTTAAACGCCTTCTAAAAATTCACAGCTTCAATTTTACGATTTACTGAAGATCATCTTAATGATCTATTTCACCAATTTCACCAAATATTTTAAAGTTAAAGCAGTCCTAAACAAAGTCTTAAAATGTAAAATATGCCTTAAAAGGTAAAATATTTTAGTTTGATAGAAGCTAGGTGAGTACCTTATTTTCCGTCCTTTTTATGCCACTTGCGTAATTTCTTACCCTTCAATAATATTGAAGTGGTATAGAATACATTATGACATGTAAATATTTTATCCTTCTATACCATCTGCGTTGGTATGGAAAGGCAAGAAATTAAATTTGAGATGGTAAATAAGCCCTTCGAATGGAAGGGTAAGAATGCATTGAAGTGTCACATAAATAAGATAACGGATAAAATTAGTGTGCCATAGAGAGGCTTCATCGACGAAAATTGTATATAAACATGTTAATTTGGTTTAGACTCAAATCAGGTTGGTAAATTGCAACATGAGAAAGACACGTGGATATATAGGTAGTAAAAGCTGTTATTCAATTAAAATTTCTTGCAATCAAATTACTAAAAAATATGAAAAAAACTCAAAAAAATATAGATATACTTTATCGTTTGTTCTACAAATGTATTAAATTTAAAGTTCTAATTTATCCTATATTAAAAAAGGTATAGAAAATTCTATCAAATATGAAAGAGTAAAAAAATGATAGATTTTTAATATCTTTTAACACTAGATAAAATCAACCTTAAAATCTAATATATTAGTACATTAAATAATAAAGTATGTGTCGAGTACTCGGGAACCAGGTATCCGAAATAGGCCCTTCAAAAACGGCCAACTCCGTCGATTAACTGTGCGAGACAGACCAGATGACCAGCTCTCCGATGAGCTACTCCACCGACTAATTCTGCGAGACGGACAAGATGACCAACTCTCGAATGATGACTAACTCTACGATGATGATCAACTCTTCGATGATGAACTCTCTGATGACCAACTTCGCTGACCTACTCTGTGAAATAGACCGAATGTGACTAACTCTCGGATGATGACCAACTCTTGGATGATGACCAACTCTGACTACCAACTCTCTACCAATCAGCTCTAGTCGACCAATTCTCCGTCGAGCAACCCGGCAAGGCACAGATCTAAGTCCAACGCTACTGATCCACGTCAGCTACGATGAGACGTGTCACCATCAAGCCACGTCCGGATATACGCACATCACACCTAATGGGCATCGAGGTCTCTATAGTGACCCGTACATTGGAAGGACAGGACAGCGTGTCATACCAAGCGTGCGCTGGCAGGTGACGAAGGACCCATGATGACATGAGAAGCCGTGTCATATATCTAAACTTTCTTTTTTAATGGCTCTCGATGAATCGCGCATATATCTAAACTTTCTTTTTTGTGTGGAATTTTACTGCTGCTGTTCGTTGTGTGTGTGTGGTTCTGCTTTATTGGGGCTGTTGGGACGAATTGCGTTTTGTTCTCCTGGCTCTTTGGGATATGCGGACGGCAGCAGCTGCGACATCAAAATTAAAGCGACTTGATCACTCCATCCAACGATCGGGTTTTGTCGAGGGCTAAGCGCTTTTTCTTGAGAGCGGCTTCCACGTTGTAGAAAACAAAGTCGATTTATCAACAACGCGGTATATTTAATCGCCCTGTTTGTCACAGCATATTCATAGATTTAAACAAAAACTGTGTTAAATATGTAACTTCTACAACAGCTTATCAGTTCAGTTGTTTATCAGAATGAACTAAAAACAGCCAACAAACAGAAGCTGGTTTTCATCAAATAAGCTGTTTTTCCAACAAGCACAAGCTGTGTCAAACATAACCAATAAACGCTTTCTCATGGCAGAGAAAGGAGCCTGATTCTATATAAATTTGCTGGCATCTACTAATAGTTCAGGAAAAAGAAATGTTTATGCTATTTTTTTCTCATAAACTCAATCAAATTTAAACTAGCTTGAATCTGATCAAACCTAGAGTTGCATCGTTTCTAGGATTTATATGATGGAAGTGATATAAGCAAATAGCTACTGTTAGAGAGTAGAGGTTTCATTGGACGTTTTCTAGAACGTCATAGGAGCTTGTTTTCCCCCACTGGCCACTGACACCATTAATATGTACTCACACAAATGAAGAGTATAACAAAAAGAATATATTTAGGAAAAAAATTAAAACAACACGTAATTTAAAACGTAGAAACGATTAATTTAATGGCATTTATTCTGTATTACAAATGTCAGTATTTTTTTTATACAAGCTCGGTCGATGCTCCCACTACAAGAAGTATATATACTCATAAGACCAACTCCAGCAGACTCCCTCTCCCTATCCGTATTTAGCACGGCCAACAGTATACAACGAGACTCCGTATCCGTCCCCGTTTCCAGCAGACTCCGTATTTGCACTCCGCTTGCAGTCTATGACACCTGGGGCCCGCGAGCAGCCGCGGGCGCATGCAGTCTTGTGCGGAGAGGAGAGAGAAACCGTGGAAAAGGGGAGTGCAGGTACACGGCGTGTGTTTTGCGGAGACAGATGCGGAGGCTGCTGGAGAGCGAAATAGTAACTTAGAGCGTGTATAATATGGATACGGAGTGGGATAGCCAGTGCTGCTGGAGTTGGTCTAAACGAGCAGCTAGCTGGCCATGCCTTGAAAAGCAAGAGAAAAAACTTTGGATTCTGGCCTTACTTCACCTGTTCTGTTCTGTTCTCACCACTTGAGACTAGGCACATGCCTACTCTAAGCCCAAACGCATCTTAGGCCATTAAAACTAAGACCATAGTGTGATTAACACACTTTTGACGAACTGGTTGCTTCTACTGCTGTCTGCTGATCATTGTTCCCCTCCATCTCACCGTCTCATGTGTGCCAGCTTGCCCATCTCACAGATTCAGATTCAGAACTACAGAAAAAGACACAAGAGTTAGAGCCATCTATCGACTATCGTGCTTAGCTACTGATTCATAGTTTAGCCAAGACTGTCACTGCACAAGTCATGATGCTGATCTTCATTAGTTACAATCGGTTTGGTCCGTTCAGGCTTTTGCAATGGCTGCAGCAGAGGAGGAGGAAGAAGAAGAGAACGCAAGGTGCGCGTGGAGCGCGTGTAGGCGCATGTCCAACCGACCCGTCCTCCTGTCCTGCTCCTCCTCTCTCTTTTTCTCCATCCAAGAATACCAAAAAGAAAAGAAAACCAGTGCGTCATGCCATGCGTGCGTGGACTCACTCTCGTCTCTTTATGAAGGGAAGGAAAGTTCCAGGGGCCTCGTTCGTAAAATGCGGATACTAGAGCGCTTTCCTGCAAAAAAAAAAACTTGGTCCTTGGTGTCCTGGCCTGCTGCGTTGCGTGCAAGACATGCACCCCTCTAGCAGTTCTCTCTGTATGCTGATAGTTTGCCGCTTCATCGCAGTGGATCGTCAACGGCTATGCACATCTCAAGCTGAGTGACTGTAACAAGCTTAACGAACACGAAGCCTAATCAAAACGGTGCATGGAATTCTTGCCTTGTGGTGGATATCCTCGGCCCACCGCAATTGTCAAGAAACCGGAGGCCATAACGTGAAAAATCCACAAAAATCCAACCAACAAGCTCGTCTGCCCCCCCCACTCCACCTCTTTTTTTTCGATGACATGCCGTGTATAACCTCAATTTCTGTTCGCGTATAATCGTCGGATATCTCCCTCTCCTCAAAATACTCACAACCCAGAGATCTCACACCCACGACCACCACGAGGGAAAAAAAACAACAACAGAGGAGAGAGACTAGAGAGAGAGAGAGAGAGAGAGGAGCGTTGGAGTTTGGAAGCAGTTCCTGCGACCTGCGGCCGGAGCCCCGGGGCATATTCCTCGCCCGGAGATCCCGTACCCGACCCTCCCCTGATAAACAGACGCAAGCGTCAGGGAGGGAGGGAGGGACAGAGAGAGGTAGAGAGGGCCGGGGCGAAGGGGGCAAAGATGCGTTCTTGAGGAGCCTGTGCAGGGGAGGTCCAATCCAGAGGCCGCCATTCCTTTTCTTTTCCCCCCAACCTCTGCAGGCTCTTCAGATCCAGCAATCCGGCTTGTTTCTTTTGCTGGTAAGGAAAGCCCCATCTTGATTGATCCTGACGTCTCGCGGTGATCTTCCGTCAAAACCAAACCTTTCTTCCGGGGGGTGGCTGGCTGGTTGGATGCTTCCAGCCTTCCAGTTTGTTTTGCAGCGTGTTTCCCATTTTTTCCCCCGGGGGTCTGCTCGGATTTGTTCAGTTCGTCCAGAGAAGGATCGTGCAGCGTGTACCATATTATTGTCTATATATGTGGGGAATCTGATGGTTGAGTTCTGAATTGATAACGATGATAAGTTATTAATTCTAAGTAGTATTTGCTAGACATTCTTCCTTGTTTTAATTCCATGCCATGTATGTACGTTAACTAAATGTGTATACGTAATTAGCGTTTGGCTGGGGCCATTTTACAAGCATGTATTTCGTTTCTGTTGTGATTTCTTCTTTTGTTTTTCCCCCCCACTGTTACCGACTTGACTCCCATGCTCAATGATTTAGACTAAGAATGTTACTAGTGACGTTCGATTACCCATCTGTGCTGTTCCACGGCCTTGACACTATAATGGATGGGTTAGTTTATCATTTACATCAGTGCTATATATGATTCCTTTTCCCCGAAACAATTACATGTCGGTGTCAAGGGCAAGTTCTATTTCTCTATCCAAGTTGGGTGCATATTTATAAGTTTGCTGTGGTAGGCCAACTTTAGATTGAAAATATATAATTGCATAAGATGCATAACCTGAAGACTTGAATGTGAAGGTGTTTACTTTCTGTTTAAGTTAGACCTCTTATCAGAAATGTCATTCACCAATAGTTTTTCCATGTTGCAGATTGTTTGTTTGTGCATTTAAAAAAAACTAGTTCATTTTCCAGTTTATCAGGCATATAATTCAGAGCATTCATTATTTTAATGCTATTGTAATTTCTTGCATTATATAGTTTACTCATTTACATCCATTTTATTTTATCCATCGTGCAGGTTGATTTATACTCTATAGTGGTTCTCTACTTAGCATCAAGTCTTGGCATGGCAATGGCCTCGTAGCTCGCGGCTCTCTAATAGGAATAATTTTACTCAAAATGAAGCTATAGCGTCATGCTATCTTAGGTTGTTTGGACAGTTCCTTAGGATACTGAAACTGTCTTAGATAATGGAGATGATGTTCACTCAAACATTTCTCCCGATAGATATACAATTGTAATTACACCAGAACTGTACTTACAATTAAGAACAACATCAGCTGTAACATTAGTAGTAAGAAACAGTTCAGATAGTGTGAAGAAGTTCATCTGTTGGCCTGCTATTTCAGGTACTTTCACATCTAGGAAAAAGAATGATTTCTAATGTTATCTTGATGGAGTTCTTATTTGCCTCAATAATTGTGTAGATACTGTGTGTGTTCCTGAAACTTCATGGAGACTTCCATATCTCCACCAGGCACATCAAAGCAGTCAGCTGTCCGCAAACCTTCTCCTGGAAGCTCTCTTAAGGATCTGTGCCTTGTTTCCAAACAAGGGTCAATAGCTGAAGTAGAATCTGCTTTGGCCTTGTTGAAAAAAAGTGGTGGGAACATTGATGGTAGAAATGCATTTGGTCTTAGTGCCCTCCACCTTGCAACATGGAGAAATCATCTACCCATTGTGAGGCGACTCCTAGATGCTGGCGCTGATCCAGATGCAAGGGTATGCACTATTTCTTTTAGGATGCTTCCTCTGGTTATCTTTGCTTTGAAAATTATTTTCTTTTAGCTATAATCCCAGTAAGGCAGTAACAGCCTCAGCTGTATCGAACCACTACAGTAACAACAACAACAAAAAACTAAAATGTGGTTTTGTACAGAATATCATGCAGATAAACTCATTTTGATTATCAAAATTTTCTTTAGTTTGGTGCTGCTTGATTTTGCTTATTGACCTTTCAGTTGTGTGTAAATTCTCACTAAAATTTTCACTGTTGCAGGATGGAGAATCTGGCTGGAGTAGCCTGCATAGAGCACTTCATTTTGGTCACCTATGTATTGCTGGTGTTCTTTTACAGTTTGGTGCTTCCCTCGCTTTGGAGGACACTAAGGGCCGTACACCTGTTGACCTTATCTCCTGTCCAGTATCACAGGCCAATGGAGATTTTCCAGATGCAGGTAGCTTTCTTCTGCCCCAGGAAACGGTTCTCTTATATTGCGCTCTTGGCAATTTGGCTTGCTTTATGGAAGTTTTTTTTTTCATTTTAGTTGCAACGGAAGTCTTCAGTTGGGGAAGTGGGACAAATTATCAGCTGGGAACTGGCAACGCCCACATACAAAAACTACCATGCAAAGTAGAAGCTTTGCATGGATCATATATCAAAACAGTTGCTGCATCAAAGTTTCACAGTGTAGCAGTTAGTTCTAATGGTGAACTATACACATGGGGATTTGGTCGAGGTGGTCGTCTTGGTCATCCAGATATTCACAGGTTAGCGATTGCATGATGTTAAAATGAGTTTGTTTCTAGATCAGAAAATTGTTTCCTCAATGCTTTTGTTAGTACCTACGGATTAGCTACCCCTTCCGGCCACAGAAACATGTTGCTTAGGATAAGATTTGGTCAAACCCTAAAAACTACAAACAGTAATATCTTTTAAATTGTTTACTTTGAAAACATGTTGTATGTGTAGAGTTGCATCGAAAAATACTTGCAAATTTTCATAAATTTAAAGAATATACTCTAGAAAAAATAGTGGTCAAACAAATGCATCAAATATTTGAAGCTGTTCAAAATCAAATGTGATGACTACTAATGAAAACTAAATTGGCTTAATTGTAAGCCAAAGTAATTGAGCAGTAATGTCTATTTTCTTGTAAAATTTTCTTCATTGTTGAGTAAGTTTATGAAACCTATCATTCTGTTACAGTGGACAGACAACTGCTGTGATTACCCCTCGCCAGGTGACAGTAGGATTAGGCCGTAAACGAGTTAATGCTGTGGCTGCAGCCAAACATCATACTGTGATTGCTACAGAGCTGGGGGAATTGTTTACCTGGGGATCAAATAGAGGTACGTGTGATGCATTTTAAATGTATTTTTAGGCAACATGAACCTTGGGCACACATTTCATGCCCTTTTTGTCCTTACTAATATTATTTTCTCCTTAGAAGCAGCCTCTTCACATTTGTGGGGGGATGCTTGCCTCGGTTTATTCCTTCCCCAGACGGCCAGACCCCACTCATGTGGGAGCTCTGGCACTGGGTCTGCACTTTTATGGTCTATAACAAAATCCTCTGAATGATGCAGAGGGTCAGCTTGGGTACCCTTCTGTTGATACCCAACCAACACCAAGGCGTGTTGGTTCGCTCAAGCAAAGGATAATTTCAGTAGCTGCTGCAAACAAGCACTCCGCTGCAGTTGCTGATACTGGCGAAGTATTCACCTGGGGTTGCAATAAGGAGGGCCAACTAGGATATGGCACTTCAAACTCAGCATCAAACTGTATCCCAAGAATGGTGGAGTACTTGAAAGGAAAAGTACTTAGAGGTGTTTCTGCAGCAAAGTATCATACAATAGTGTTAGGAGCTGATGGAGAGGTATTCTTTGAATCTTGATTTTTACACATTGTTCTTGCATTATGAGAATTGAACACATCTATTGATTTAATCCTTTTTTTAAGGTGTTCACTTGGGGCCATCGCCTTGTCACCCCACGGCGTGTCGTAGTAGCTCGATGCCTTAAGAAGGGTGGAAATACAAATCTGAAGTTTCATCGTATGGAACGACTTCAAGTGATTTCAGTGGCTGCTGGAACAACGCACAATACTGCTTTAACAGCTGATGGTGCTCTTTTCTACTGGGTTTCATCAGATCCTGATCTAAAATGCCAGCAGGTTTGGTTTCTTACCTGCTAAGGTCTTAATTGGTATAGCAGTAATTTGTTCATGTTTGCATAACATCATCTCTGTACAGATATTTTCAATGTGTGGAAGGAATATTGTGAACATCTCGGCTGGAAAGTACTGGACCGCTGTGGCTACATCAACTGGTGATGTTTTCATGTGGGATGCAAAGAAACGTAAGGACGAAACGCCAATTTTCACTCGGGTGCATGGTGTTAAGCGAGCAACATTTGTTTGTGTTGGTGAAACGCACATGCTTGTGCTCTCAAGTATATACCATCCTGAGTATCCACCCAAGCCTAAAAGCCAAGGCTTAAAATCCATGTTAGAATGGAACGGTGGAACAGAAGAGCTGGGTGAAGATATCCTGTTTGATGATGTTCAGCCCAACAGTGGTTTATCAGGAAGCAGTGGTGAAATGAGCAAAGGTGTGCCTAGCTTGAAAAGCCTCTGTGAGAAGGTTGCAGTTGAGTATTTATTGGAGCCAAAAAACTCAATACAGCTTCTTGAAATTGCTGATTCCTTGGAAGCTAAGGAGCTCAAGAAGCATTGTGAGGTAATGGGCATAAATTTATAATGCACTGGTGCGCTGCAGCTTACAAGCACTAATCCTTCTGTTAATATGTGTTTTGTGTTTATCTTTCTTCAATGCAACCGTTGCTTGTGAAATTCCATATAGGTATAGTTGTTGCTGAGACTCAGTCGTTGAATATCCTGCAGGATTTAGCTATTCGCAACCTCGATTACATTTTCACAGTGGGAGCTTCTTCAATTATGAATGCTTCTTCTGAAATTCTTGTGAACTTAGAGAAATTGCTAGATGAGAAATCCTCAGAGCCTTGGAGTCAGCACCGTCTTCCCACAATGACAGCTACCTATCCTGCTGTCATTGACAGTGATGTAGAGGAAGATGAAGCAAGAGAATTCCCCAAGACCCGTAAATGTGGGAAATCTGCATCAAGGCCATCTGCGATGTCTAGTGATGACAGCTTCCTTCAGAAAGACTGCACCGCTGAACAAGCCGTCTCTAAGCAGATCAGAGCACTTCGCAAGAAGCTGCAACAGATTGAGATTCTCGAGGCTAAACAACTTGCAGGTCATCAGCTTGACAGTCAGCAGGTAGCGAAGCTCGAGTCTAGGGCTGCCCTTGAAGGTGAACTTGCTGAACTTGGCATTCCCTCAGAGATATACTCAACTTCCTCTGCTTGTCCAGCAGAAGGTAGGACAAACAGAAAACCTGAGGTTTCTAAGAAACAGAAGAGAAAGAACAAGCAGTCAACACAGACCCCGTCAGTGAAAAATGAGCCTGGGCAACAAATCCCCATTACGGAACTTCAAGTTCTACAAGTCAATGTCTCTGCTGAAAAGGTTAGATTATGTCGTGTTTGCACTCATCCAGTGATTCTATATAGTCTCTGCCTTTTGTAGTCCCCCCCCCCCTCTTTCTTTGTGCAGACATGCTTATTATTATCATCCCAGATGGTTGTGTTGTAGGAGCTAGCAAATTCAAAGTATTAGTTTGTACTCTTGATTTACTATTGTTTTGGATCCCTGTTTTCCCTGTGGCTATTCTGTTTTGTAGTCGTACCAGTAGTAAGACGTAAAGTTGAGAGGGTGTCCCATACTATATTCTTTTAGCACCTGTTGTGCTTTACTTGCGTGAAAGGCCAAGTATTTTCTCCCTAAGCAGAATCTTGTACACTTTTCGCTTTACTTACACTACATTTTGCATTCGTCCACGATGCTTTGAGTTTCTGTTCTGCTACTACTTGGATTCATTCATTTGGCTATCTTCAGAAAGCACAAGTGCTGATAAAACTGTGTCTACATTGAAGCAGGAGGCGTATGCCGCTGATCCAATTAAACCTATGGAGGCTGCCGCGTTCAGCAACACAAAGGACACCGCTTCTCCACCGGAGAAGAAACCTTCCCAACCAACTCCATCAAAGAAGAAGAACAGAAAAGGCGGCCTGTCGCTGTTCCTGAGCGGCGCTCTCGACGACACCCCAAAACCAAGCCTCCCTGCCCCCGCTGTGCCTGCCACACCGAAGCCCGAAGGACCCGCCTGGGGCGGCGTGAAGATAACCAAGGGACCCGCTTCGCTTCGAGACATCCAGACCGAGCAGAGCAGAACAAACGAGCCCGCGTCGGCCAAGGCGAAGGACCGCCACGAGAACTCGCCGGACAGCGCCGGCCGCGCGACAAGGCTCTCCTCGTTCATCCCCGACGCGCGTTCCAGCCCAGTAGCCGTCGTGGCGCCTGCTCGCGCAGCGGCGGCGCCTTCTTCCGAAGGTGACAGGAGCACGCCGCCGTGGTCGTCCTCTGCCACCTCGCCCAACGTGTCGCAGCCTTCGCTCAGGGACATACAACAGATGCAGCAGGTATCGTTCTCACTTCCACTTCCACCCCACCCAGGACCGGTTAAGATTTTTGTCCTCTGACGAAAATTCTAACTAGCATTTTTCTTTTTCTTTTTATTTTTGCATGAGAAGAGGCACCATGGCGGCGTCTCCCACAGCCCGAAAACCCAGACATCGGGCTTCTGTATACCGCCCCACGGCGGAGCGCCAGAGGCCGCTGGCGGTGGCGGCGTGAAGGACAACGTGCCCAACCGGTGGTTCAGGCCGGAGACCGACGCCCCGTCCTCCATCCGCTCCATCCAGATCGAGGAGCAGGCTATGAAGGACTTCAGGCGCTTCTACAGCAGCGTGAGGATCGTCAAGCCGCAGGTCTAGTAGCACTGGCGGCGGCGGCGGTGGCGGCCTTGGCGGAGAGTGACTGATGGCACAACAACCCCCTTTAGGCTCACCCTCCCATTTGACACTGGCTCGTTGTACATTCGAGTGTACAGTTGGTTCTGTTCGCCATAGGTTCCTTGAGCTGAACAATAAACAAACACCCTTTGCTGCTGTTGCTGCTGCTTTCGCAGTGAGTGGTCTCGTTTAGTTGTAACAGAAGATTGTACAGGCCATGTGAGATCACCACCCCCCGGCTTTGGCTTAACAGTTTAACTTGAGCCAATGCTTCTTTTTTTTTTTTTGGCGCCAAAATGTCTTTGGTTGTTCCAAGCAGAGGTCATAAAAACTGTGTGGTGCGTCTGCACCCAGGTACCCAACATTTTTAGCTTCGATCGGACATGATCTCACTTTGGGGCTGTAGCCTAGTGCTTCTATATGCTCTCGATCTGCTTGACTGGTCGGTGTGAGAATTTGGTAGATAGCGGCATACTTGTGCTGTTGTGCAATAGTAGCACTATGCATGGTCATCTGCTAAGATCGATGGCAGCTCGTAATTAATGGAGCTAGTCTGCCTGGTTCAGTAGCTTGTCGCCTATGGCTATCGGTAATAAGGCCGGTTGCAATATTTTTTTGTTTGGTGAGCACTAGCTAGCCATGAGGCGATCAAATGTCATGTGCTCCCATGAACCCTGATGACATGTATCTTCACACCTTTGCGTGTGTGTATATATATAAAAAAAGAGCAAGCTTTCTTTTTTCCTCTTTCTATCCATGGAATCCTGCTGGGTCCCACAGCTGCACCGCCGGAAAGAGGAGGAGAGAGCCAGGAGGATGGCGGGAAGTCCTCTCTCTCTCTCCAACTTTTGCGGCTCTTTCTCGCGGCGCTTTCTGCCATGCACGCGGCATTTCTAACCAGTCTTCAGTCTCAGCCATCCGCCGGCGTTCTATACGTAGTAGAGCCTTATGCCCTTATCGTTCGTAATCGTTTCACTTTGATTGACAGTTACACACATGCATGCCAAAGGGAAGGGAGGACATGGGGATCCTGATCGACTCTCAGCTGTCCTTCGTCTTCGTCCTCATGCATGTCCAGAAAGGAAGGAATAGGCAGAAAAACAGCCTGGCAGGCAGTGACTCTCCAGCAATGGACAGTGGTTGTGGTTCACCGCGCAAGTCATCGGAGCTTATAAAGACTGGTTCGACCGCCGGCCAGTCATGTGCTGGGCACGTACGTGAGGAGCAAGTGCCCACCACCTGATCCATGGGGCGGGCGGCCGGCGATGGTGGAATCGCCGGTCCACTTTTTTGCCCGCGGCTTTCTGACTAGATTTCTGCCGTTTCTAGCTACTATAGTGACTAGATTTTTGCACCGCGTTTCTAGCACTAGAGTCTCTCTAGAGCCTCATTCGTCGTTTCACACATATGCCCATATATATGGCCAAGGGACATGGGATTCCTGGTGGAGTGAGCTGTCTGTTCGTCTTCGTCGTCTCCGTCACTAAACTCACTTTATAGGGAGGAGAGACATGGTGCATGCATGGCCCGAAAGGTGGCAAAGTATATCTTGCTTATTGATACAAAGGCAGATGCTGTCTGTGTGGGGCCGGTTAATTTCTTCTAGCCATGAGGAACCTTTGCTTCTTGTAATACTCAAATTTATATACAAAGGATATATTATATCTCCTCATTTTATGTGCCTCATTTGCATCATAAGAAAAGAGCACACACACAATTTAGAGATTAAGTCAAACAAATGATAAAAAAATGCATCATGCTGGAGTTTATATGTTTGTGCATTAAATAAAATAATAATGTTAATGATAATAATATAATAATGACTAGAAGTTGAATTAAAACCTAAAATTAAAATTAGGGTTTTGAAAATGAGAAGAAGAGAAAGGATATAAAAATATAAATAATATAATTATATATTTAAAAAACTGGTATTTTTAATTTCACAGAAGTGAAAGGGATTAATGTAGCACAAGCTTGAATTTAAATTTGAATTCAAAATTTAAATAGAGGAGAGAGAAAGAAAATCAGAAAAAGAAAAGGAAAAGAGAAGGGGTCGCTGGTGGGCCGGCGGCGGGGATTTCGGCCCATCTCGCCATTTCGCCATCGCGCGCACGGCCCAGCTGACCTCTGCGCCGACATGTGGGCCCCGCTCGTCGGTCACACGCACGCCTGCTTGCTCCTTATCTTACACCGACTTGTGGGACCAGCTCAGCGCCGCTACTCGCGCCCACGTAACGACCCAGTCTTCTCGCTGTCATTAGGGCCCCACTTGTCATCCCGACGCCCACCGTTGTAACAAACCGCACGGAATGCGCGGCGGCACACCTGGGCTCAAGCCGACGACCTCCTCCACCTCGCCCTGGGTATATAACCCGACTACTCGAGACCCTTTGACCATGCCCCGCCATCCAATCCACTAGTGCCTCCTCGCCGCCGAGAATTCCTCTCTGCCGTGAGGACTAAGCCTGCCGCCACATCCAAATCAAGTGGTCACCGGCGTTGGGACCCCAGGAATTAGTCTAGGAGCGTCCGTGGGCCTTCTGGGCGGGTGGCGTGTCGTCCGCGGGTGAGATCGGTCGCCGAGCAAGGCGCAATTGCTCATCGAACTTCGATTCTCCGCCGCGGTCCGCTCTTCGTCGCGGCCAGCGTCGCCGTGGCATCAATCACCGGTAACAAGCCCATCCTTGTCCTCGTTGTGCATCGCGCATTGTGTAGCGGCGACAAATTGGGAAATGGGGGAGCGGGAGCGCGGGGTTGATGTCCGCCGGTAGTGAGCGCCGTCGTGGCTCTAGGTGCGCGGCCGTAACGCGGGAGCTCGAGGACGATGGCGTGCCAGGACCGTAGATCCCTTAATAGACGGCCCTGGTGCGATGATGGGAGAAGGGTGTTTAGAACCGTTGGATGCCCTCTGATCGGCTACGATGGAACCCTGGGGTGTAACGCTTAGGTCAAGAAATCTGATCCGTTCAGATCCGATCGGGCGGATCAAGTGACTTTGGGGTAAATAAAATATGTGCCGTCGATTCCAGATCCTGGGGACGGGATCGCGTACCGATTCACCGGATATACGATCTAATATGTACCGCCTGCTGCTAATCCAGCGGCCGAGATCTAACTATACCCCTTCGCTTGCGCACTTTGCATAAGAGTCCCTGGACAATTTAATAATAAACCCGCCGTCCACCTCTGTAGTGCCTGAGTCATATGAAATGTTACCCCGAGACCCCTGGACTTTCCAGGAATTGAGGCCCAGTCCAGTACAGAGTTAAATTGATTAAATGAATTGGAAATTGGATTTTAATATGAAAATAAACCCTAGAATTTGTATAAATCATAGAAAATGCATATGAACTCCAAATTGGTCCATTCCAGTTCCTAAATTTTTGTAATATTATTGTCTATACATTAGTGTCTCTGTTTTGACATGAAACCAGTAAGAAAATTAATTTCTCATTTAATCCTATTTTAATCACATTAAACCTTAGGAAATTCATAATTTAAAATCTATAACTCCAAAATTATTAATTCCAGTTCCTATGATCTCATTTTAATCTTTAGATTTTTACTGTATATTTTATTTGCATGTTTGATGTGATGTTAATTTATGCTATACTATGTTTGTATTGTGTTGATGCGAGTAGACGAGCAAGCCACTGTGGAATCTGAGGTTCAGCAAGTAGAAGTAGCTGAGCAGGAGCTCATTGAAGGCAAGTTGTGCCCTTGATCACTTACTTTTTCCCAGCCATGTTCTTATTAATTATAATGATCTGCATAGGATAATTTTGATGGGACCCAATAGGTTACCCTAGTTTTGGATATCTTTATACCTTGTTTACCACTGAAATATTTCTTTGGGTAGTACCTGCTATTGTTTTATGTGGATTTGGGTATGAAGATACTTTATTCATAATTACTCTTTTATTCTCTTTTATTATTACTGTTCATGTTAAGATCATTATGTTAATGGGAACATGGAGCGACCACCCGGGAAAACAGTGCTACCACAAGGGTATAATGGGACGCCCTTGGCTGATTAACTAGGAAAGCTAGTGGAGGTCTTCCTTACCCGAAAGGGGCAAGGGCAGTAGGGGAGTGGTCAGTGTAGGGAGGTCCTTGGTTGATTTTGCTGCGATGGCGGTCAGGCAAGAACCCTGCATTGGAGCTTCCTATAAACTGTAGCGGGTTTTCTGAAGCTAGTGGAACTTTGTAAAGGCCTCTTAGTGTTACCCTGCCTCGCCTCCTCGGTAGAGGTGTATGGGATTGACCATCTCTTGGCAGATGGGTAACATGACTTGTGGGTAAAGATGTGCAACCTCTGCAGAGTGTAAAACTGGTATACTAGCCGTGCTCACGGTCATGAGCAGCTCGGACCCTCACATGATTAATTTATGGAACTTAAATTTAATTTGACATTTGCATCGCATTTGGGATTATTTTACTATTACTTTCTTTATTATTATTAAGGTTTGGTATTTACTTACACTTAGTAATTGCTAATAAAATTTTGACCAACTTATAAAAGCAATGCTCAGCTTCAGCCTCTATTTCATTGATCGGCCTTACACTTCATGAACTCCCACCTTTGGCGAGTTCATGCACATTATTCCCCACGACTTGTTGAGCTATGAACGTATGTGAGCTCACTCTTGTTGTCTCACCCCCCCACAGGAGAAGAACAGGTGATCGAAGAGGAGCCGCCTAACTCTGAGGCTTTCGACTTGATCTAGGTGGCGTCTCCCAGTCAGCTTTCTGGCGCCAAGGATAGATTTTAGATCCTGCGATATTTATCTCTTATTTTGTAAGACTTCTGCTATGTAATAAAGTACTCTGATTATATTATGACATTTATCTCTATACACTCTGTTATTATATATGTTGTCTTCTTTGGCGCATGTATGAGATGCACCCGGCTTTGTCCCTTAAATCCGGGTGTGACAGAAGTGGTATCAGAGGAAATGTTGACTGTAGGACGAAACCTAGATAGAAATGGACAAAACCCTTATCTACTTATCTTACTCTGATTCATTCCAACTTACCTTATCTTGAACCTGTCTCACCTTGTGCTACTCTACTCTGATTATTCTTACCTTTACTACTCTAAGACAAGATGGATTTCACACCTTGGAATCCTACATTTATGACCTTTTTAAGAGATAGGAGACCTAAGACAAAAATTAAAATTATTTTCTCTATTAAAAATGGTGGTTGATTGTTCTGATGATCAATGCCTGATTTGCTTCTTTGATTGATTGAAATAGTATAGACGGACATCTTAGCATGTACCACCATAAGGTAATGAATTGCTTTAGTAAGCAACACACTTAGCTAATAAATCCCCCAAAGTGACATGCTTCATAATTACATGCCTTGTCTACAATCCTTTCTTTCGTACCCTATGTTTCTAACCCAGATGGGCTACCCCTATAGTGTTAGAAGAGAACACTATAGATGTGATCCTTGGTATGTCGTGGTTAAGAAAGGTAAAGGCGGTTTATACACTGTGCTAAAGGAACCATAGAACTCACCAGTTCCAAAGGAGAAAGATTTGAAGTTAGAATTGCAGTAACTACCGCCACCAAACTAGCGGCATGCTTAGTCGATGGGAAGTTTGTTGATGACAACATCCATGTGGTTAAGGATTTTCCGGATGTCTTTCCAGAGGAGTTACTAGGGATGCCACTAGATACGGAAGTTGAGTTTGTCATTGATCCCTTACCTGGGACTGCCCCTATTTCTAAACGGCTATACATGATGTCCTTAGAAGAATTAAAGGGACTTAAGAAGCAATTAGCGGAATTACAAGAGGTTGGGTGCATTCGTTCGAGTTCCTCACCTTGGATAGCACCGGTACTGTTTGTACAGAAGAAAGATGGTTCACAACGGATGTGTGTGGACTATATAGCACTTAATGATGTTACCATCAAGAATAAGTACTCGTTACCCCGCATTAAGGATTTATTTGATCAGATGATAGATGCTAGGGTATTCTCGAAGATTGATCTCCGATCGGGATACCATCAAATGAAGATTAGGCCATCGGATATTCCCAAGACGGATTTCTCGACCCGATATGGTTTGTATGAGTTCACCGTTATGTCATTTGGACTAACTAATGCACCAGCCTATTTTATGGATCTGAAGAATAAAGTGTTCGTGATCTGGATAGATTTGTCGTGGTTCTCATCGACGATATTTTTTTTATTCTAAGAGTGATAGTGATCATGTGGAACATCTGATATTGGTGCTACAAAAGCTACGAGATAATCAACTCTACACCAAGTATACCAAATGCGAGTTTTGGATTGGTGAGGTGCCATTTCTTGGATATATCATTTCTAATGGAGGAATAACAGTGGATCCTGCTAAAGTGAAGGAGATAATGGAATGGAGCGTGCCCACTACCGTCACTGAGATTCAGAGTTTCTTGGGGCTTGCAGGATATTATCGGAGATTTATTGAAGGATTCTCTAAGATTGCCAAGCCTATGACCTCGCTTCTGGAGAAAGGAAGAGAATTTAAGTGGGATGAGAAATGCCAAGACAGCTTTGATCAATTGAAGAAGTGAAAGGGAAATGTGCCCTTGGGCCATTTCTAAGTATTTTGTTGATTGAGTGCCAACACAAGTGCTTAAATGTGAATTTATGCTCATGGATGGACAAAGTGCAAATCAAGAGTAAAGGTATGTTTCTAAGCCTTAGTACATTGGTTTTGTGTACTAATATACTTGTCTAAGTGTTAGAAACAGAAAGAAGAAGAAAAGAAAAGAGGTGAAAAAGGCTTGGCTGTGTACAGCCAAGACTCAGCTCAGTCTGGCACACCGGACTGTCCGGTGGTGCACCGGACAGTGTCCGGTGCGCCAGGCTGACTCGGCGTGAAGTGGCCGCTCTCGGGAATTCGCCGACGGCGTACGGCTAAAATTCACCGGACTGTCCGGTGTGCACCGGACTGTCCGGTGAGCCAACGGTCGGCCGGGCCAACGGTCGACCGGGCCAACGGTCGGCTGCAGAATCTGCGCGCGACACGTGGCCGGGCCAACGGTCGGAAGGGGGCACCGGACTGTCCGGTGTGCCAATGGCTCCCAGATCTGCAACGGTCGGCCGCACCATTTTAAGAAGGAAATCGGGCACCGGACAGTGTCCGGTGTGCACCGGACTGTCCGGTGCACCCGACGACAGAAGGCAAGATTGGCCTTCCAGATTTGCTCTCAACGGCTCCTAGCTGCCTTGGGGCTATAAAAGGGACCCCTAGGCGCATGGAGGAGAAGCCCAAGCAACCTTAGAGCATTCTTGATCATCCACACTCAGTCTTTGCGCATTCGTTTGTCAGTCTCAGTGATTCGAGCTCCGTTCTAGTGAGAACTTTGAGATAGTCTTTTGAGCTCGATTCTTGGCCGTGTGTGTGCACATTTTACTGTGGATTTGTGTGTGTTGCTAATCCCTCCCTTACTCCGTATTTCTTTGTGAATCTCAAGTGTAAGGGCGAGAGGCTCCAAGTTGTGGAGATTCCTCGCAAACGGGATATTGAAAGGCAAAGCAAAACACCGTGGTATTCAAGTTGGTCTTTGGACCACTTGAGAGGGGTTGATTGCAACCCTCGTCCATTGGGACGCCACAACGTGGAATAGGCAAGCGTTGGTCTTGGCCGAACCACGGGATAAACCACTGTGTCATCTCTGTGTTTGATCTCTTGTGGTATTGTGTTTTGTTGAGACTCCTCTCTAGCCACTTGGCGTTTATTGTGCTAACACTTAACAAGTTTTTGTGGCTATAAGTTTAAGTTTCACAGGATCACCTATTCACCCCCCCCTCTAGGTGCTCTCAATTGGTATCAGAGTCGTTCTCTTCAAGAAGGGACTAATCGCCCGAAGAGATGGATCCTAAGGGAAAGGGGATGGTGGTCGACAACAACGAAAAGGAGTCTATCTTCAACGAGCCAAAGAATGACAAGTCTACCGACTTGGGCTCAAGCCACAAGCGCAAAGATGGGAAGAAGAAGAAGACAAGGCGCATCAAGGAGATCGTGTACTACGACAGCGACGAATCCTCTTCTTCCCAAAAGGACGACGACAACGACTACATGAAGACGGTCAATTCGAACTTTTCATTTGATTATTCTCGTATTCCACATAGTTCGAATTCGCATTTGCTTTCCATTCCTCTTGGCAAACCTCCACACTTTGATGGGGAGGACTACGGATTTTGGAGTCACAAAATGCGTAGTCATTTATTCTCTCTCCATCCAAGCATATGGGAGATTGTAGAGAATGGAATGAAATTTGATAGCTCGGATAGCCCTATGTTTATTAATGAGCAGATTCATAAAAATGCACAAGCTACTACTGTGTTGCTAGCCTCTTTGTGCAGGGACGAGTACAATAAGGTGAGCGGCTTGGACAATGCCAAGCAGATATGGGACACCCTCAAGATTTCTCACGAGGGAAACGACATCACCATGCTCACTAAAATGGAGTTGGTGGAGGGCGAGCTTGGAAGGTTTGCAATGATAAGGGGCGAGGAGCCAACCCAAACATACAACCGGCTCAAGACCCTTATCAACAAAATAAGGAGCTATGGAAGCACGCGATGGACGGACCATGACGTCGTCCGACTATTACTAAGGTCCTTTACCATTCTTGATCCTCATTTGGTGAATAATATTCGTGAGAATCCCAGGTACACCAAAATGTCGCCCGAAGAAGTCCTAGGAAAATTCGTCAGCGGGCGAATGATGATTAAGGAAGCAAGGTACGTGGACGACGCCTTGAATGGACCGATCAACGAGCCGCAACCTCTTGCTCTCAAAGCAACAAGAAGCAAGGAGGCGCTACCTAGCAAGGTGGCACAAATTGAGGCGGCCGGACTTAATGATGAAGAGATGGCTCTCATCATCAAACGCTTCAAAACGGTGCTAAAGGGTCACAAGGGGCAGCCAAGCAAGACCAAGACAAAGGGGAAACGCTCATGCTTCAAATGCGGTAAGATTGGTCATTTTATTGCTAACTATCCCGATAATGAAAGTGACCAGGAACACGGGAGCAAGAGGGAGAAGAAGAAAAATTACAAGAAGGCCAAGGGCGAGGCACATCTAGGAAAGGAGTGGGACTCGGATTGCTCCTCTTCCGACTCCGACAATGAGGGACTCGCCGCCACCGCCTTCAACAAATCAGCCCTCTTCCCCAACGAGCGTCACACATGCCTTATGGCAAGGGAGAAGAAGGTAAGTACTCGGAACTCTACCTATGCTTCTTCAAGTGAGGACGAATCTAGTGATGAGGATGAAGTAGATTACTCATGTTTGTTTAAGGGCCTAGACAGAACCAAGGTAGACAAAATTAATGAGTTGATTGATGCCTTGAATGATAAGAATATGCTTTTAGAAAAGCAAGAGGATTTGTTGTATGAAGAACATGATAAATTTGTAGAAGCTCAACGATCTCATGCTCTAGAAGTTAAAAGAAATGAAATGCTTTCTTGTGAATTATCTTCTTGCCATGAGACAATCTCTAAATTAAGGAGCATTAATGATGATTTGAATGCTAAGTTAGAGATTGCTAGTAAATCTACCTCTTGTGTAGAAAATGTTGTAACGTGCACTAGGTGTAAAGATATTAACCTTGATGCTTATAGTGAACACCTAGCTTGCATTTCTAAATTAAATGAAGAGATAGCTAGTTTTAATGTCCAACTTAAGACTAGCAAAAGTGATTTTGAGAAACTAAAATTTGCTAGGGATGCCTACACGGTTGGAAGACACCCCTCAATTAAGGATGGACTTGGCTTCAAGAGAGAAGCCAAGAACTTAACAAGCCATAAGGCTCCCATTCCCGCCAAGGAGAAAGGGAAGGCCCCTATGGCTAGTAGTGCTAAAAAGAACTATGCCTTTTTGTATCATGATAAGAGACAATCTAGAAATGCTTATCGGAGTTATAATGCATATAATGCTTTTGATTCTCATGCCATGTTTGCTTCTAGTTCTTCCTATGTGCATGATAGAAATGTTAGTAGGAGAAATGTTGTTCATAATATGCCTAGGAGAAATGTTGTTGATGTTCCTAGGAAAGTTAATGAACCTTCCACAATATATCATGCTTTAAATGCTTCCTTTGCTATTTGTAGAAAGGATAGGAAGATAGTTGCTAGAAAATTAGGGGCAAGATGCAAGGGAGACGAAACTTGCATTTGGGTCCCTAAGGATATTTGTGCTAACCTTGTAGGACCCAACATGAGTTGGGTACCTAAAACCCAAGCCTAAATTTGCCTTGCAGGTTTATGCATCCGGGGGTTCAAGCTGGATTATCGACAGCGGATGCACAAACCATATGACGGGGGAGAAGAAGATGTTCACCTCCTACGTCAAGAATAAGGATTCCCAAGATTCAATTATATTCGGTGATGGGAATCAAGGCAAGGTAAAAGGGTTAGGTAAAATTGCAATTTCTAATGAGCACTCTATCTCCAATGTGTTTTTAGTTGAGTCTCTTGGTTACAATTTGCTATCTGTTAGTCAACTATGCAATATGGGATATAATTGTCTTTTTACAAATGTAGATGTGTCTGTCTTTAGAAGAAGTGATGGTTCACTAGCTTTTAAGGGTGTATTAGACGGCAAGCTTTACTTAGTTGATTTTGCAAAAGAAGAGGCCGGTCTAGATGCATGCTTAATTGCTAAGACTAGCATGGGCTGGCTGTGGCATCGCCGCTTAGCACATGTGGGGATGAAGAACCTTCACAAGCTTCTAAAGGGAGAACACGTGATAGGTTTGACTAACGTGAAATTCGAAAAAGATAGACCTTGTGCAGCTTGTCAAGCAGGTAAACAAGTGGGAGGAGCACATCACAGCAAGAATGTGATGACCACCTCAAGACCTCTGGAGCTGCTGCATATGGATCTCTTCGGACCCGTCGCCTATCTGAGCATAGGAGGAAGTAAGTATGGTTTAGTTATTGTTGATGACTTTTCCCGCTTCACTTGGGTGTTCTTTTTGCAGGATAAGTCTGAAACCCAAGGGACCCTCAAGCGCTTCCTCAGGAGAGCTCAAAATGAGTTTGAGCTCGAGGTGAAGAAGATAAGGAGCGACAACGGGTCCGAGTTCAAGAACCTTCAAGTGGAGGAGTTCCTTGAGGAGGAAGGGATCAAGCACGAGTTCTCCGCTCCCTACACACCACAGCAAAACGGTGTGGTAGAGAGGAAGAACAGGACGCTAATCGATATGGCGAGGACGATGCTTGGAGAATTCAAGACCCCCGAGTGTTTTTGGTCGGAAGCCGTGAACACGGCTTGCCACGCCATCAACAGGGTCTACCTTCATCGCCTCCTCAAGAAGACGTCGTATGAGCTTCTAACCGATAACAAACCCAATGTATCGTACTTTCGTGTATTTGGGAGCAGGTGCTACATTCTAGTGAAGAAGGGTAGAAATTCTAAATTTGCTCCCAAAGCTGTAGAAGGGTTTTTGTTAGGTTATGACTCAAATACAAAGGCGTATAGAGTCTTCAACAAATCATCGGGTTTGGTTGAAGTCTCTAGCGACGTTGTATTTGATGAGACTAATGGCTCTCCAAGAGAGCAAGTTGTTGATTGCGATGATGTAGATGAAGAAGATGTTCCGACGGCCGCTATACGAACCATGGCGATTGGAGAAATGCGGCCACAGGAACAAGATGAACGAGATCAACCTTCTTCCTCAACAACGGTGCATCCCCCAACTCAAGACGATGAACAGGTTCATCAAAAGGAGGCGTGTGATCAAGGGGGAGCACAAGATGATCACGTAATGGAGGAAGAAGCGCAACCAGCACCTCCAACCCAAGTTCGAGCGATGATTCAAAGGGATCATCCCGTCGACCAAATTTTGGGTGACATTAGCAAGGGAGTAACTACTCGATCTCGATTAGTTAATTTTTGTGAGCATTACTCCTTTGTCTCTTCTATTGAGCCTTTCAGGGTAGAGGAGGCCTTGCTAGATCCGGATTGGGTATTGGCCATGCAGGAGGAACTCAACAACTTCAAGCACAATGAAGTTTGGACACTAGTGCCTCGTCCCAAGCAAAATGTTGTGGGAACCAAGTGGGTGTTCCGCAACAAACAGGACGAGCACGGGGTGGTGACGAGGAACAAGGCTCGACTTGTGGCAAAAGGTTATGCCCAAGTCGCAGGTTTGGACTTTGAGGAGACGTTTGCTCCTGTGGCTAGGCTAGAATCAATTCGTATCTTGCTAGCATATGCCGCTCACCATTCTTTCAAGTTGTACCAAATGGATGTGAAGAGTGCTTTCCTCAATGGGCCAATCAAGGAGGAGGTGTACGTGGAGCAACCTCCTGGCTTCGAGGATGAACGGTACCCCGACCACGTGTGTAAGCTCTCTAAGGCGCTCTATGGACTTAAGCAAGCCCCAAGAGCATGGTATGAATGCCTTAGAGACTTTTTAATTGCTAATGCTTTCAAGGTTGGGAAAGCCGATCCAACTCTTTTTACAAAGACATGTGATGGTGATTTGTTTGTGTGCCAAATTTATGTCGATGACATAATATTTGGTTCTACTAACCAAAAGTCTTGTGAAGAGTTTAGCAGGGTAATGACGCAGAAATTCGAGATGTCGATGATGGGCGAGTTGAACTACTTCCTTGGGTTCCAAGTAAAGCAACTCAAGGACGGCACCTTCATCTCCCAAACGAAGTACACGCAAGATCTGCTAAAGCGGTTTGGGATGAAGGACGCCAAGCCCGCAAAGACTCCGATGGGGACCGACGGACACAACGATCTCAACAAAGGAGGTAAGTCCGTTGATCAAAAAGCATACCGGTCAATGATAGGGTCTTTACTTTATTTATGTGCTAGTAGACCGGATATTATGCTTAGCGTATGCATGTGTGCTAGATTTCAATCCGATCCTAAGGAGTGTCACTTAGTGGCGGTGAAGCGAATTCTTAGATATTTGGTTGCTACGCCTTGCTTCGGGCTCTGGTATCCAAAGGGGTCTACCTTTGACTTGGTTGGATACTCAGATTCCGACTATGCTGGATGTAAGGTCGATAGTGACAGTCGCCTAGAGGGGGGGTGAATAGGGCGAAACTGAAATTTACAAATATAAACACAACTACAAGCCGGGGTTAGCGTTAGTAATAATAAACGAGTCCGCAAGAAAGGGCGCAAAACAAATCCCAAGCGAATAAGCAAGTGAGACACGGAGATTTGTTTTACCGAGGTTCGGTTCTTGCAAACCTACTCCCCGTTGAGGAGGCCACAAAGGCCGGGTCTCTTTCAACCCTTCCCTCTCTCAAACGGTCCCTCGGACCGAGTGAGCTTCTCTTCTCTAATCAAAGCCGGGAACAAAACTTCCCCGCAAGGGCCACCACACAATTGGTGCCTCTTGCCTTGATTACAATGGAGTTTTGATCACAAGAACAAATGAGAAAGAAAAGAAGCAATCCAACCGCAAGAGCTCAAATGAACACGGCAAATCACTCTCACTAGTCACTAGGATTTTGTGTGGAATTGGAGAGGATTTGATCTCTTTGTATGTGTCTAGAATTGAATGCCTAGCTCTTGTAAGTGGTTGAGAAGTAGGAAAACTTGGATGCAATGAATGGTGGGGTGGTTGGGGTATTTATAGCCCCAACCACCAAATGTGGCCGTTGCTGGGAGCTCTCTGTTCGATGGCGCACCGGACAGTCCGGTGCACACCGGACAGTCCGGTGCCCCCTGCCACGTCATCACTGCCGTTGGATTCTAGCCGTTGGAGCTCCTGACATGTGGACCCGCCTGGATGTCCGGTGTACACCGGACATGAACTGTTCATTGTCCGGTGCAACGGTATGGGCGCGCCTGCCGACTGCGCGCGCAGAGCGCGCATTAAATGCGCTTGCAGGTAACCGTTGGCGCGGAAGTAGCCGTTGCTCCGTGGTTCACCGGACAGTCCGGTGCACACCGGACAGTCCGGTGAATTTTAGCGGAGCGGCTGCCGCGCGAACCCGAGGGTGGCGAGTTCCGGAGGCCGCGGTTCGTTGGCACACCGGACATGTCCGGTGCACACCGGACAGTCCGGTGAATTATAGCGCGCCGGCCTCCGCGAATTCCCGAGGGCGAAGGGTTGAAGTCGAAGTCCTCTGGCGAAGGGTAGAAAGCGAAGTCTACGGGCGCACCGGACACTGTCCGGTGCACACCGGACAGTCCGGTGCCTCCAGCCAGAGGTGCCCTCGGTTGCCTTATTGCTCCTTTGTTGAATCCAACACTTGGTCTTTTTATTGGCTAGATGTGAACCTTTTGCACCTGTATAACTTATACACTAGAGCAAACTAGTCAGTCCAATATTTGTGTTGGGCAATTCAACCACCAAAATTATTTAGGAACTAGGTGTAAGCCTAATTCCCTTTCAATCTCCCCCTTTTTGGTGATTGATGCCAACACAAACCAAAGCAAATATAGAAGTGCATAATTGAACTAGTTTACATAATGTAAGTGCAAAGGTTACTTGGAATTGAGCCAATGTAACTACTTACAAGATATGCAAGAATATATAACATTTTGGACCACGTTTGCACCACATGTTTTGTTTTTGCAAATTCTTTTTGTAAATCTATTTCAAAGATCTTTTGTAAATAGTCAAAGGTCAAAGGTACATGAATGAGAGTTTGCAAAGCATTTTTAGGATTTGAAATTTTCTCCCCCTGAATCAAATGCTTTTCCTTTGACTAAACAAAACTCCCCCTAAAGGAGATCCACCTCTTAGTGTTCAAGAGGGTTTTATATCATTTTGAAATACTACTTGCTCCCCCTTTGAACACAATAGGATACCAATTGATAGATACTTCTTTGAAAATACTAAGTTTTTGAAATTGGTGGTGGTGCGGTCCTTTTGCTTTGGGCTCATTTCTCCCCCTTTTTGGCATGAATCGCCAAAAACGGAATCATTAGAGCCCTCGAAGTAAGTTCTTCCTCTTTGGTCATAAATGAATGAGTTAAGATTATACCAAAGACGAAATCCGGTCCTTTTGCTTTTGAGCTTTTATTCTCTCTCCCAAGGATGAAGTCCTTTTCTTTGATGCTCATTTCTCCCCAAGGAATAGAGAGTTGCTCGGAGTGATGGCGAAGCATGAGTTACGGAGTGGAAGCCTTTGTCTTCGCCGAAGACTCCAATTCCCTTTCAATATACCTATGACTTGGTTTGAAATAAACTTGAAAACACATTAGTCATAGCATATAAAAGAGATATGATCAAAGGTATTCAAAAGAGCTATGTGTGCAAGCTAGCAAAAGAAATTTCTAGAGTCAAGAATATTGAGCTCATGCCTAAGTCTGGTAAAAGATTGTTCATCAAGAGGCTTGGTAAAGATATCGGCTAATTGATCTTTAGTGTTAATGTAAGAAATCTCGATATCTCCCTTTTGTTGGTGATCCCTAAGAAAATGATACCGAATGGCTATGTGTTTAGTGCGGCTGTGCTCGACGGGATTGTCGGCCATTTTGATTGCACTCTCATTATCACATAGCAAAGGGACTTTGGTTAATTTGTAACCGTAGTCCCGCAGGGTTTGCCTCATCCAAAGCAATTGCGCGCAACAATGTCCTGCGGCAATGTACTCGGCTTCGGCGGTGGAAAGAGCGACCGAATTTTGCTTCTTTGAAGCCCAAGACACCAAGGACCTGCCCAAGAACTGGCAAGTCCCCGATGTGCTCTTCCTATTAATTTTGCACCCCGCCCAATCGGCATCCGAATAACCAATCAAATCAAATGTGGATCCCCGAGGGTACCAAAGCCCAAACTTAGGTGTGTAAGCCAAATATCTCAAGATTCGTTTTACGGCCGTAAGGTGTGATTCCTTAGGGTCGGATTGAAATCTTGTACACATGCAAACGGAAAGCATAATGTCCGGTCGAGATGCACATAAATAAAGCAATGAACCAATCATCGACCGGTATACCTTTTGATCCACGGACTTACCTCCCGTGTCGAGGTCGAGATGCCCATTAGTTCCCATGGGTGTCTTGATGGGTTTGGCATCCTTCATCCTAAACTTAGCAAGAATGTCTTGAGTGTACTTCGTTTGGCTAATGAAGGTGCCCTCTTGGAGTTGCTTGACTTGGAATCCTAGAAAATACTTCAACTCCCCCATCATCGACATCTCGAATTTCTGTGTCATGATCCTACTAAACTCTTCACATGTAGACTCGTTAGTAGACCCAAATATAATATCATCAACATAAATTTGGCATACAAACAAGTCATTTTCAAGAGTTTTAGTAAAGAGTGTAGGATCGGCCTTGCCGACTTTGAAGCCATTAGCAATAAGGAAATCTCTAAGGCATTCATACCATGCTCTTGGGGCTTGCTTGAGCCCATAAAGCGCCTTAGAGAGCCTATAGACATGATTAGGATACTCACTGTCTTCAAAGCCGGGAGGTTGCTCAACATAGACCTCTTCCTTGATCGGTCCATTGAGGAAGGCACTTTTCACGTCCATTTGATAGAGCTTAAAGCCATGGTAAGTAGCATAGGCCAATAATATGCGAATTGACTCAAGCCTAGCTACGGGTGCATAGGTTTCACCGAAATCCAAACCTTCGACTTGTGAATACCCTTTGGCTACGAGTCGAGCTTTGTTCCTTGTCACCACACCATGCTCATCTTGCTTGTTGCGGAAGACCCATTTGGTTCCTACAACATTTTGGTTAGGACGTGGAACTAAATGCCAGACCTCATTCCTCGTGAAATTGTTGAGCTCCTCTTGCATCGCCACCACCCAATCCGAATCTTGGAGAGCTTCCTCTACCCTGTGTGGCTCAATAGAGGAAACAAAAGAGTAATGTTCACAAAAATGAGCAACCCGAGATCGTGTAGTTACCCCCTTATGAATGTCGCCGAGGATGGTGTCGACGGGGTGATCTCGTTGGATTGCTTGGTGGACTCTTGGGTGTGGCGGTCTTGGTTCTTCCTCATCCTCCTTTTCTTGATCATTTGCATCTCCCCCTTGATTATTGCTATCATCTTGAGGTGGCTCGTCTTCTTGATTTTGCTCTTCATCATTTTGAGCCTCATCCTCATTTTGAGTTGGTGGAGATGCTTGCATGGAGGAGGATGGTTGATCTTGTGCATTTGGAGGCTCTTCGGATTCCTTAGGACACACATCCCCAATGGACATGTTCCTTAGCGCGATGCATGGAGCCTCTTCATTACCTATCTCATCAAGATCAACTTGCTCTACTTGAGAGCCGTTAGTTTCATCAAACACAACGTCACATGAGACTTCAACTAGTCCAGTGGACTTGTTAAAGACCCTATATGCCCTTGTGTTTGAGTCATAACCAAGTAAAAAGCCTTCTACAGTTTTAGGAGCAAATTTAGATTTTCTTCCTCTTTTAACAAGAATAAAGCATTTGCTACCAAAAACTCTAAAGTATGAAATGTTGGGCTTTTTACCGGTTAGGAGTTCATATGAAGTCTTCTTGAGGATTCGGTGAAGATATAACCGGTTGATGGCGTAGCAGGCGGTGTTGACCGCTTCGGCCCAAAACCGGTCCGGTGTCTTGTACTCATCAAGCATGGTTCTTGCCATGTCCAATAGAGTTCGATTCTTCCTCTCCACTACACCATTTTGTTGAGGTGTGTAGGGAGAAGAGAACTCATGCTTGATGCCCTCCTCCTCAAGGAAGCCTTCAATTTGAGAGTTCTTGAACTCCGTCCCATTGTCGCTTCTTATTTTCTTGATCCTTAGGCCGAACTCATTTTGAGCCCGTCTCAAGAATCCCTTTAAGGTCTCTTGGGTTTGAGATTTTTCCTGTAAAAAGAATACCCAAGTGAAGCGAGAATAATCATCCACAATAACTAGACAGTACTTACTCCCGCCGATGCTTATGTAAGCAATCGGGCCGAATAGATCCATGTGTAGGAGCTCCAGTGGCCTGTCGGTCGTCATGATGTTCTTGTGTGGATGATGGACTCCAACTTGCTTCCCTGCCTGGCAAGCGCTACAAATCCTGTCTTTCTCAAAATGAACATTTGTTAATCCTAAAATGTGCTCTCCCTTTAGAAGCTCATGAAGATTCTTCATCCCAACATGGGCTAGTCGGCGGTGCCAGAGCCAACCCATGTTAGTCTTAGCAATTAAGCAAGTGTCGAGTTCAGCTCTATCAAAATCTACCAAGTATAGCTGACCCTCTAACACTCCCTTAAAAGCTATTGAATCATCACTTCTTCTAAAGACAGTGACACCTATATCAGTAAAAAGACAGTTGTAGCCCATTTGACATAATTGTGAAACAGAAAGCAAATTGTAATCTAATGAATCAACAAGAAAAACATTGGAAATAGAATGGTCAGGAGATATAGCAATTTTACCCAATCCTTTGACCAAACCTTGATTTCCATCCCCGAATGTGATAGCTCGTTGGGGATCTTTGTTTTTCTCATATGAGGAGAACATCCTTTTCTCCCCGGTCATGTGGTTTGTGCACCCGCTGTCGAGTATCCAACTTGAGCCCCCGGATGCATAAACCTACAAAACAAATTTAGTTCTTGACTTTAGGTACCCAAACTGTTTTGGGTCCTTTGGCATTAGATACAAGAACTTTGGGTACCCAAACACAAGTCTTGGAACCCTTGTGTTTGCCCCCAACAAATTTGGCAACTACCTTGCCGGATTTGCTAGTAAGCACATAAGATGCATCAAAAGTTTTAAATGAAATGGTATGATCATTTGATGCACTAGGAGTTTTCTTTCTAGGCAACTTGGCACGGGTTGGTTGCCTAGAGCTAGATGTCTCACCCTTATACATAAAAGCATGGTTAGGGCCAGAGTGAGACTTCCTAGAGTGAATTCTCCTAATTTTACTCTCGGGATAACCGGCAGGGTACAAAATGTAACCTTCGTTATCCTGAGGCATGGGAGCCTTGCCCTTAACAAAGTTAGACAAGTTCTTAGGAGGGGCACTAATTTTGACATTGTCTCCTCTTTGGAAGCCAATGCCATCCTTAATGCCCGGGCGTCTCCCATTATAGAGCATGCTACGAGCAAATTTAAATTTCTCATTTTCTAAGTTGTGCTCGGCAATTTTAGCATCAAGTTTAGCTATATGATCATTTTGTTGCTTAATTAAGGTCATGTGATCAAGAATAGCATTAACATCAATATCTCTACATCTAGTGCAAATAGAAACATGCTCAACATTAGATGTAGAGGGTTTGCAAGATTTAAGTTCTACAACCTTAGCATGCAACATTTCATTCTTAGTTCTAAGGTCGGAAATGGTAGTATTGCAAACATCAACATCTCTAGCCTTAGCCATCAAATTTTCATTCTCTAATCTAAGACTAGCAAGAGATACATTCAAATCATCAATCTTAGCAAGCAAGTCAATATTATCTTCTCTAAGATTGGGAATTGAAACATTACAAACATGTGAATCAACCTTAGCATTTAAAATAGCATTTTCATTTCTAAGGTTGTCAATCATTTCACGGCAAGTGCTTAGCTCACTAGACAATTTTTCACATTTTTCTACTTCTAGAGCATAAGCCTTTTTAACCTTAACATGTTTCTTGTTTTCTTTAATTAGACAATCCTCTTGGGAGTCCAAAAGGTCATCCTTTTCATGAATAGCATTAATCAATTCATTTAGTTTTTCTTTTTGCTCCATGTTAAGATTGGCAAAAAGGGAACGTAAATTATCCTCCTCATCACTAGCATTATCATCACTAGAAGATTCATATTTAGTGGAGGAGTTAGATTTAACCTTTTTCCGTTTGCCGTCCTTTGCCATGAGGCACCTGTGGCCGACGTTGGGGAAGAGGAGTCCCTTGGTGACGGCGATGTTGGCGGCGTCCTCGTCGTCGGAGGAGTCGCTAGAGCTTTCGTCGGAATCCCATTCCCGACAAACATGGGCATCGCCGCCCTTCTTCTTGTAGTACCTTTTCTTCTCCTTTCTTCTCCTCTTCTTGTCGTCGCCTCGGTCACTGTCACTAGACATAGGACATTTAGCAATGAAATGACCGGGCTTACCACATTTGTAGCAAACCTTCTTGGAGCGGGACTTGTAGTCTTTCCCCCTCCTTTGTTTGAGGATTTGGCGGAAGCTCTTGATGACGAGCGCCATCTCCTCATTGTCAAGCTTGGAGGCGTCTATTGGTTGTCGGCTTGGTGTAGACTCCTCCTTCTTTTCTTCCGTCGCCTTGAATGCAACGGGTTGAGCTTCGGATGGCTCGCCAAGCTCGTTGATTTTCCTCGAGCCTTCTATCATGCACTCAAAACTTACAAAATGCCCGATAACTTCCTCGGGGGTCATTTTAGTATATCTAGGATTACCACGAATTAATTGAACTTGAGTGGGATTTAGAAAAATGAGAGATCTTAAAATAACATTTACCACTTCGTGGTCATCCCACTTCTTGCTCCCGAGGTTGCGCACTTGGTTTACCAAGGTCTTGAGCCGGTTGTACATGTGTTGTGGCTCCTCCCCTTTGTTAAGCCGGAACCGACCGAGCTCCCCCTCGATCGTTTCCCGCTTGGTGATCCTGGTAAGCTCATCTCCCTCGTGCGCGGTTTTGAGTACATCCCAAACCTCCTTAGCGTTCTTCAACCCTTGCACTTTGTTATACTCTTCTTTGCTTAAAGAGGCGAGGAGTATCGTTGTTGCTTGAGAGTTGAAGTGCTCGATTTGGGCCACCTCATCCTCATCATAGTTTTCATCCCCTATCGACGGTACCTGTGCACCAAACTCAACAACATCCCATATACTTTTGTGGAGCGAGATTAGATGAAATCGCATTAAATCGCTCCACCTAGCGTAATCTTCACCATCAAAAGTTGGTGGTTTGCCTAATGGGACGGAAAGTAAAGGTGTATGTTTGGAAATGCGAGGGTAGCGTAGGGGGATCTTACTATACTTCTTGCGCTCTTGGCGCTTAGAAGTGACGGAGGGCGCATCGGAGTCGGAGGTAGAAGTTGATGAAGTGTCGGTCTCGTAGTAGACCACCTTCCTCATCCTCTTGTGCTTGTCGCCTTTCCGATGTGGCTTGTGGGAAGAAGATTTTTCCTTCTTCTCTTTGTGGTGAGAAGAAGATTTCTTCTCCTTCCCTTTGTTGGAGGAGCTCTTCTTCTTCTCCCTCCTTTTGGTGCGGGACTCTTCCGATGAAGTGCTCCCGTAGCTTGTAGTGGGCTTTTCGCCGGTCTCCATCTCCTTCTTGGCGTGATCTCCCGACATCACTTCGAGCGGTTAGGCTCTAATGAAGCACCGGGCTCTGATACCAATTGACAGTCGCCTAGAGGGGGGGTGAATAGGGCGAAACTGAAATTTACAAATATAAACACAACTACAAGCCGGGGTTAGCGTTAGTAATAATAAACGAGTCCGCAAGAAAGGGCGCAAAACAAATCCCAAGCGAATAAGCAAGTGAGACACGGAGATTTGTTTTACCGAGGTTCGGTTCTTGCAAACCTACTCCCCGTTGAGGAGGCCACAAAGGCCGGGTCTCTTTCAACCCTTCCCTCTCTCAAACGGTCCCTCGGACCGAGTGAGCTTCTCTTCTCTAATCAAAGCCGGGAACAAAACTTCCCCGCAAGGGCCACCACACAATTGGTGCCTCTTGCCTTGATTACAATGGAGTTTTGATCACAAGAACAAATGAGAAAGAAAAGAAGCAATCCAACCGCAAGAGCTCAAATGAACACGGCAAATCACTCTCACTAGTCACTAGGATTTTGTGTGGAATTGGAGAGGATTTGATCTCTTTGTATGTGTCTAGAATTGAATGCCTAGCTCTTGTAAGTGGTTGAGAAGTAGGAAAACTTGGATGCAATGAATGGTGGGGTGGTTGGGGTATTTATAGCCCCAACCACCAAATGTGGCCGTTGCTGGGAGCTCTCTGTTCGATGGCGCACCGGACAGTCCGGTGCACACCGGACAGTCCGGTGCCCCCTGCCACGTCATCACTGCCGTTGGATTCTAGCCGTTGGAGCTCCTGACATGTGGACCCGCCTGGATGTCCGGTGTACACCGGACATGAACTGTTCATTGTCCGGTGCAACGGTATGGGCGCGCCTGCCGACTGCGCGCGCAGAGCGCGCATTAAATGCGCTTGCAGGTAACCGTTGGCGCGGAAGTAGCCGTTGCTCCGTGGTTCACCGGACAGTCCGGTGCACACCGGACAGTCCGGTGAATTTTAGCGGAGCGGCTGCCGCGCGAACCCGAGGGTGGCGAGTTCCGGAGGCCGCGGTTCGTTGGCACACCGGACATGTCCGGTGCACACCGGACAGTCCGGTGAATTATAGCGCGCCGGCCTCCGCGAATTCCCGAGGGCGAAGGGTTGAAGTCGAAGTCCTCTGGCGAAGGGTAGAAAGCGAAGTCTACGGGCGCACCGGACACTGTCCGGTGCACACCGGACAGTCCGGTGCCTCCAGCCAGAGGTGCCCTCGGTTGCCTTATTGCTCCTTTGTTGAATCCAACACTTGGTCTTTTTATTGGCTAGATGTGAACCTTTTGCACCTGTATAACTTATACACTAGAGCAAACTAGTCAGTCCAATATTTGTGTTGGGCAATTCAACCACCAAAATTATTTAGGAACTAGGTGTAAGCCTAATTCCCTTTCAGATAGGAAGAGTACATCGGGGATGTGCCAATTCTTAGGAAGGTCCCTGGTGTCGTGGAACTCTAAGAAACAAACTTCCGTTGCCCTATCCACCGCTGAGGCCGAGTATGTTGCCGCAGGACAGTGTTGCGCGCAACTACTTTGGATGAGGCAAACCCTCCGGGACTTTGGCTACAATCTGAGCAAAGTCCCACTCCTATGTGATAATGAGAGTGCTATCCGCATGGCGGAAAATCCTGTTGAACACAGCCGCACAAAGCACATTGACATCCGGCATCACTTTTTGAGAGACCACCAGCAAAAGAGAGATATCGAAGTGTTTCATGTTAGCACCGAGAACCAGCTAGCCGATATCTTTACCAAACCTCTAGATGAGAAGACCTTTTGCAGGTTGCGTAGTGAGCTCAATGTCTTAGATTCGCGGAACTTGGATTGAACTGTAGCATACATGTGTTTATGCCTTTGATCATGTTCATTCTGCATTTTGTTGCTTATTGTGGTGCTCAAGTTGTACAAACATTCCCCGGACCTCACAAGTCCTTGTGTAAGTGATGCACATATTTAGGGGGAGTTCTGCTACAACTTGACCCTTTGAGACTAACCATATGCGTGAGTTTGGTTGTTTTAGCCTCAAAGGAGGATTGAAAGGAAAAGGTGGACTTGGACCATACAAGACTTCCACTGCACTCCGATGAAAAGAGTAACTATTCCAAGTTCATCTCATGAACTCTTATTGCCATTTGCTCTTAATTGAAGATTTTGGTGAGGCAATGGGGTTATCGGGCCAAGATTGATCCCGTTTTGGTGCTTGATGCCAAAGGGGGAGAAAATAAAGGCCAAAGAAATAAATGGATCAGCTACCACTTGAGAAATTTTGAAAATAGTAAAATAGTCAAAAATCTTGCATTGTCTCTTTTGTCAAAAGTTGGCCTCTTGTGGGGAGAAGTATTGATTATGGGAAATAGGGGGAGTTTTTGAAATCTTTGATCAATCTCTTTTGGAATGACTCTCTTTATGCTTCAACATGTGTGTTTGACTTAGAGATAGAGATTTGAGTTTGATTTGCAAAAACAAACCAAGTGGTGGCAAAGGATGATCCATATATGCCAAAATTGAATCAAAATAAATTTGAGTTTTATTTGAAGTGATATTGCACTTGTTCTAGTTGCTTTATGTTGTGTTGGCATAAATCACCAAAAAGGGGGAGATTGAAAGGGAAATGTGCCCTTGGGCCATTTCTAAGTATTTTGTTGATTGAGTGCCAACACAAGTGCTTAAATGTGAATTTATGCTCATGGATGGACAAAGTGCAAATCAAGAGTAAAGGTATGTTTCTAAGCCTTAGTACATTGGTTTTGTGTACTAATATACTTGTCTAAGTGTTAGAAACAGAAAGAAGAAGAAAAGAAAAGAGGTGAAAAAGGCTTGGCTGTGTACAACCAAGACTCAGCTCAGTCTGGCACACCGGACTGTCCGGTGGTGCACCGGACAGTGTCCGGTGCGCCAGGCTGACTCGGCGTGAAGTGGCCGCTCTCGGGAATTCGCCGACGGCGTACGGCTAAAATTCACCGGACTGTCCGGTGTGCACCGGACTGTCCGGTGAGCCAACGGTCGGCCGGGCCAACGGTCGGCTGCAGAATCTGCGCGCGACACGTGGCCGGGCCAACGGTCGGAAGGGGGCACCGGACTGTCCGGTGTGCACCGGACATGTCCGGTGCGCCAATGGCTCCCTGATCTGCAACGGTCGGCCGCGCCATTTTAAGAAGGAAATCGGGCACCGGACAGTGTCCGGTGTGCACCGGACTGTCCGGTGCACCCGACGACAGAAGGCAAGATTGGCCTTCCAAATTTGCTCTCAACGGCTCCTAGCTGCCTTGGGGCTATAAAAGGGACCCCTAGGCGCATGGAGGAGAAGCCCAAGCAACCTTAGAGCATTCTTGATCATCCACACTCAGTCTTTGCGCATTCGTTTGTCAGTCTCAGTGATTCGAGCTCCGTTCTAGTGAGAACTTTGAGATAGTCTTTTGAGCTCGATTCTTGGCCGTGTGTGTGCACATTTTACTGTGGATTTGTGTGTGTTGCTAATCCCTCCCTTACTCCGTATTTCTTTGTGAATCTCAAGTGTAAGGGCGAGAGGCTCCAAGTTGTGGAGATTCCTCGCAAACGGGATATTGAAAGGCAAAGCAAAACACCGTGGTATTCAAGTTGGTCTTTGGACCACTTGAGAGGGGTTGATTGCAACCCTCGTCCATTGGGACGCCACAACATGGAATAGGCAAGCGTTGGTCTTGGCCGAACCACGGGATAAACCACTGTGTCATCTCTGTGTTTGATCTCTTGTGGTATTGTGTTTTGTTGAGACTCCTCTCTAGCCACTTGGCGTTTATTGTGCTAACACTTAACAAGTTTTTGTGGCTATAAGTTTAAGTTTCACAGGATCACCTATTCACCCCCCCCCTCTAGGTGCTCTCAAGAAGAGATTGATGTCACCACCATTGTTGATTATGCCAGATCTACAGAAGGGATTTGACATTTATTGTGATGCATGTGGCCAAGGATTGGGGTGTGTGCTCATGCAAGAAGGACATGTGATCGCCTATGTGTCTCGTCAGTTGCGGAAACATGAATTGAACCACCCCACTCATGATTTAGAACTGCAGCAGTTGTGCATGCACTTAAGATTTGGAGACACTACATTATGGGAACTAAGTGCCAAGTATACACAGATCACAAGAGCTTGAAGTATATATTCACTCAGAAGGATCTCAACCTTAGGCAACGCCGTTGGTTGGAGCTTATTAAGGATTATGATTTGGAGATTCATTACCACCCAGGCAAGACAAATTTGGTTGTAGATGCCTTGAGTCGGAAGGAGCATGATCACTCCGCTTTCGTTGTCCAGCTACCTGATGAATTAGCAAAAGATTTTGAGAGGCTCAATCTGGGGATTGTTACACATACGGAAGGAGTTACCATTGAGCTGGAACCTACCTTGGAGCATGAAATTCGTAAAGGTCAGGTTGGTGATGCTAAGATTCAGGAGATCAAGGATCTGATAACAGAGTGTAGAGGCCCAGAGTTCACAGAGGAAGAGCAAGGCACGATATGGTTCAAGAATCGGATCTGTGTACCCGATATTGATAGTCTTCGGGAAACTATATTGAAGGAAGCACATGACTCAGTTTATTCTATCCACCCTGGAAGTACTAAGATGTATCAGGATTTGAAGCAAAAGTATTGGTGGTATGGATTGAAGAGAGATGTGACTGCACATGTGGCTATGTGCGATGTGTGCCAAAGAGTTAAAGCTGAACACCTGAGGCCAGCCGGACTACTGCACCCACTGAAGATACCTGAGTGGAAATGGGAAGAGATTGGCATGGACTTCATTGTTGGATTACCCCGCACGTCTGCTGGATATGATTCTATATGGGTGATTGTGGACAGGCTAACTAAAGTAGCCCACTTTATTCCAGTGAAGACCACATATTCAGGAGCTAAGTTGGCAGAGTTGTATATGGCACGGATTGTATGCCTACATGGTGTGCCAAAGAAGATTGTATCAGACCAGGGATCACAATTTACCTCTCGATATTGGAAGAAGTTACACGAGTCCTTGGATACAAGATTGAATTTTAGTTCGGCTTACCATCCACAGACTGATGGGCAGACTGAGAGGACCAACCAAGTGCTTGAGGATATGTTAAGAGCTTGTGCTCTTAAACATGGTGGAAGCTGGGATAAGAGTCTACCTTATGCAGAGTTCTCTTACAATAATAGCTATCAGGCCAGTTTGAAGATGTCACCGTTTGAGGCTTTGTATGGCAGAAAGTGCAGGACTCCACTGTATTGGGATCAAACTGGTGAAAGGCAGTTGTTTGGACCTGAGATTATACAAGAGGCAGAAGAACAAGTCCAGCAAATAAGGGAGAATTTGAGAACTGCACAATCCAGGCAGAAGAGCTATGCTGATACCCGGAGGAGACTGCTTGAGTTTAAGGAGGGTGATTATGTCTATTTGAAGGTGTAACCACTCAGGGGTATGAGAAGATTCAAAGTCAAAGGAAAGTTGTCCCCTCGCTTCATTGGACCCTTCTTAATCTTAAAGCGAGTGGGAGAGGTTGCATACCAGTTGGAGCTACCGGATCATCTTGCGGATGTTCATGATGTATTTCATGTATCTCAGCTGAAGAAATGTCTCAGGGTACCTGAAGAACAATTACCAATGGAGGACCTTAGTGTTCAAGATGATCTGACTTATGCTGAGTACCCCATCAGGATTCTTGATACATTGACTCGAGTTACGAGGAATAAGGTGATAAAGATGTGCAAAGTGCAATGGAGTCACCACGATGAAGATGAAGCAACTTGGGAAAGAGAAGAAGAGCTTCGTATAGATTTTCCCCACCTTTTCCCCAGATCTTCCTAAATCTCGAGGACGAGATTATTTTTAAGGGGGGTAGGATTTATAATACTCAAATTTGTATACAAAGGATATATTATATCTCCTCATTTTATGTGCCTCATTTGCATCATAAGAAAAGAGCACACACACAATTTAGAGATTAAGTCAAACAAATGATAAAAAAATGCATCATGCTGGAGTTTATATGTTTGTGCATTAAATAAAATAATTATGTTAATGATAATAATATAATAATGACTAGAAGTTGAATTAAAACCTAAAATTAAAATTAGGGTTTTGAAAATGAGAAGAAGAGAAAGGATATAAAAATATAAATAATATAATTATATATTTAAAAAACTGGTATTTTTAATTTCACAGAAGTGAAAGGGATTAATGTAGCACAAGCTTGAATTTAAATTTGAATTCAAAATTTAAATAGAGGAGAGAGAAAGAAAATCAGAAAAAGAAAAGGAAAAGAGAAGGGGTCGCTGGTGGGCCGGCGGCGGGGATTTCGGCCCATCTCGCCATTTCGCCGTCGCGCGCACGGCCCAGCTGACCTCTGCGCCGACATGTGGGCCCCGCCCGTCGGTCACGCGCACGCCTGCTTGCTCCTTATCTTACACCGACTTGTGGGACCAGCTCAGCGCCGCTACTCGCGCCCACGTAACGACCCGGTCTTCTCGCTGTCATTAGGGCCCCACTTGTCATCCCGACGCCCGCCGTTGTAACAAACCGCACGGAATGCGCGGCGGCTCACCTGGGCTCAAGCCGACGACCTCCTCCACCTCGCCCTGGGTATATAACCCGACTACTCGAGACCCTTTGACCATGCCCCGCCATCCAATCCACTAGTGCCTCCTCGCCGCCGAGAATTCCTCTCTGCCGTGAGGACTAAGCCTACCGCCACATCCAAATCAAGTGGTCACCGGCGTTGGGACCCCAGGAATTAGTCTAGGAGCGTCCGTGGGCCTTCTGGGCGGGTGGCGTGTCGTCCGCGGGTGAGATCGGTCGCCGAGCAAGGTGCAATTGCTCATCGGACTTCGATTCTCCGTCGCGGTCCGCTCTTCGTCGTGGTCAGCGTCGCCGTGGCATCAATCACCGGTAACAAGCCCATCCTTGTCCTCGTTGTGCATCGCGCATTGTGTAGCGGCGACGAATTGGGAAATGGGGGAGCGGGAGCGCGGGGTTGATGTCCGCCGGTAGTGAGCGCCGCCGTGGCTCTAGGTGCGCGGCCGTAACGCGGGAGCTCGAGGACGATGGCGTGCCAGGACCGTAGATCCCTTAATAGACGGCCCTGGTGCGATGATGGGAGAAGGGTGTTTAGAACTGTTGGATGCCCTCTGATCGGCTACGATGGAACCCTGGGGTGTAACGCTTAGGTCAAGAAATCTGATCCGTTCAGATCCGATCGGGCGGATCAAGTGACTTTGGGGTAAATAAAATCTGTGCCGTCGATTCCAGATCCTGGGGACGGGATCGCGTACCGATTCGCTGGATATACGATCTAATCTGTACCGCCTGCTGCTAATCCAGCGGCCGAGATCTAACTATACCCCTTCGCTTGCGCACTTTACATAAGAGTCCCTGGACAATTTAATAATAAACTCGCCATCCACCTCTGTAGTGCCTGAGTCATATGAAATGTTACCCCGAGACCCCTGGACTTTCCAGGAATTGAGGCCCAGTCCAGTACAGAGTTAAATTGATTAAATGAATTGGAAATTGGATTTTAATATGAAAATAAACCCTAGAATTTGTATAAATCATAGAAAATGCATATGAACTCCAAATTGGTCCATTCCAGTTCCTAAATTTTTGTAATATTATTGTCTATACATTAGTGTCTCTGTTTTGTCATGAAACGAGTAAGAAAATTAATTTTTCATTTAATCCTATTTTAATCACATTAAACCTTAGGAAATTCATAATTTAAAATCTATAACTCCAAAATTATTAATTCCAGTTCCTGTGATCTCATTTTAATCTTTAGATTTTTACTGTATATTTTATTTGCATGTTTGATGTGATGTTAATTTATGCTATACTATGTTTGTATTGTGTTGATGCGAGTAGACGAGCAAGCCACTGTGGAATCTGAGGTTCAGCAAGTAGAAGTAGCTGAGCAGGAGCTCATTGAAGTCAAGTTGTGCCCTTGATCACTTACTTTTTCCCAGCCATGTTCTTATTAATTATAATGATCTGCATAGGATAATTTTGATGGGACCCAATAGGTTACCCTAGTTTTGGATATCTTTATACCTTGTTTACCACTGAAATATTTCTTTGGGTAGTACCTGCTATTGCTTTATGTGGATTTGGGTATGAAGATACTTTATTCATAATTACTCTTTTATTCTCTTTTATTATTACTGTTCATGTTAAGATCATTATGTTAATGGGAACATGGAGCGACCACCCGGGAAAACAGTGCTACCACAAGGGTATAATGGGACGCCCTTGGATGATTAACTAGGAAAGCTAGTGGAGGTCTTCCTTACCCGAAAGGGGCAAGGGCAGTAGGGGAGTGGTCAGTGTAGGGAGGTCCTTGGTTGATTTTGCTGCGATGGCGGTCAGGCAAGAACCCTGCATTGGAGCTTCCTATAAACTGTAGCGGGTTTTCTGAAGCTAGTGGAACTTTGTAAAGGCCTCGTAGTGTTACCCTGCCTCGCCTCCTCGGTAGAGGTATATAGGATTGGCCATCTCTTGACAGTTGGGTAACATGACTTGTGGGTAAAGATGTGCAACCTCTGCAGAGTGTAAAACTGGTATACTAGCCGTGCTCACGGTCATGAGCAGCTCGGACCCTCACATGATTAATTTATGAAACTTAAATTTAATTTGACATTTGCATCGCATTTGGGATTATTTTACTATTACTTTCTTTATTATTATTAAGGTTTGGTATTTACTTACACTTAGTAATTGCTAATAAAATTTTGACCAACTTATAAAAGCAATGCTCAGCTTCAGCCTCTATTTCATTGATCGGCCTTACACTTCATGAACTCCCACCTTTGGCGAGTTCATGCACATTATTCCCCACGACTTGTTGAGCTATGAACGTATGTGAGCTCACTCTTGCTATCTCACACCCCCCACAGGAGAAGAACAAGTGATCGAAGAGGAGCCGCCTAACTCTGAGGCTTTCGACTTGATCTAGGTGGCGTCTCCCAGTCAGCTTTCTGGCGCCAAGGATAGATTTTAGATCCTGCGATATTTATCTCTTATTTTGTAAGACTTCCGCTATGTAATAAAGTACTCTGATTATATTATGACATTTATCTCTATACACTCTGTTATTATATATGTTGTCTTCTTTGGCGCATGTATGAGATGCACCCAGCTTTGTCCCTTAAATCCGAGTGCGACACTTCTGTACTGCGTTTCTCTACTTCGGTCAGTGGACAAGGTACGTCATCACCTTGGCGCACGGTCACATGTATAAGATTTCGGTACAAACAAGGTCCAATTAACATTCAAATCTAGCACCAATACATGTGTCCAAAAATTTCGGTACAGATTTTATAGGTCTTCTTTGGAATTTCGTAGGAATCGTACACGAATTTCACAGGAACCGATTCATTTTCACAATAAAAAAACACAGAAAACGGAAAAATTCCAGGCGTTCCAAATAAGGGTCTGTTCGGTTTAATCGGAACGATGACCTAGAACGATTTGTGGCCGGATTGCTTCTATAATTTACATAAGTTTTGATCAGCTGGAATGATTCCTGGATAGAATCCTGGACAACCGAACAGGGAAGAGGCCTTAATGTTTTCTAACCTAAATGAATTAGTAATTAGTTTTGTAGAGTAAACTGTTGTTGTTGTTGGTTGTGGTGGTGGTATTGTTATTCTTGTTGTTACTATTGTTTCCGAAGTAAAACAAAAAATCATCTTTCAAAACTAACCACAGAGTCAAATTTATCAGGTATATAGTGCATAGTTTGCTGCTTATTAATTCCTAATTTTCGAGTTGTGTGGCTAAAGTTAAAATAATGCAATAGTTGGATACTTGGATGTCCAAATGAAATTCTTGTGCGATGGAAATAAATCTACACATGTTAGACGTACTATATATTGTACACGTTTTACCCTGAAAGAATGAATATACGTTTGAATAGTTATACGGGTCTAATCTTTGTTGTGGCATGATTGACATGCTCTTTATTTACACAGCTTGTTCGCTGCGGCTTGCTGCGGCTGCAATCCGGCTGCGGCTGCGGCTTCTACAGTATTTTTCTCTCTATGGATTGCAGCTGCAGCAGTCCAAACAGCTGCAACAGTGTCGGCTTGCAGCCAACCGAACACGCCCACAATATAAAAACATATCATCAGCTGCTTGCGCATGAAGGTAAGCATATATATATATCTGGGTCTTTACTTCACGCCCTAGTACTACACCTAGCTAAGCCGTTCATCTCATGTATTATTGCCTTTAACTCTTTCTCCTTCACGTAAAGATGAAGCAAGGAATTGGCATCAGCTACTATTCCGCCTCTTATTAATCATTTCCAATGTTTGTAAACCGCGTGACTGTGTGCCATGAAATTCTCTCACAAATTATTGAGAGAAAAAAAGAGACAGAGGAATTCTCTTCCTATCTAGCTAGCAAATATATATATTCCCTATTTATAATGATGAGCAAATCTGTTCAATGCCATTGAAATTTATAACCTTTTTTATATGCCATTGAAAATTAAAAGTTCCCTTCTTGCTATTAAATTGCATTTTTCTTTTTCCTTATCTATACAACTATATAATTCACCAATTAAACTTTGCAAAACCCATCCAACCAAATCACCCCACACACATAACCTCCACGAAATCCACAAACACAAATTACATGCAGACTTAACACACCATCAAAACCAACGGTTTAGATCGTTGGATAATCTCATCCCTTACTCAAATCCAATGGACAAAACTATTTGGATTATCCCTCCCCCCTCTCCCCGCGTCCTCGCCGTCGTCAACCCCTCCTCCACCCTCCACAAGATTTGTAGCGTTAGCATTGGCTATATGCTAGCATGTCATTAGATGAATGCTACATGATGAAAATGACAATTATACCATATTTACTAGCAGAGATATAACCTAGAAAATGTAATGATTAGGATATGATTATCTTTTTATCCTCTAACATTTCTTTAACGCCCCGTTTGGATCACTAGAATTGAATTCCATTCTAATATAGTAATTTAAGCATATATCAATTAAGCTAATTCGCTTTTATACAAAATATATTTGTATACTATTATTAGCAAGATGTCCTAGATATTTATGTGCTACATTTTTATTATAGAGGAGTAGAACGAAGAGTGTCATGTAAGTTACAGATTAGAAACAAATTCTAATCATGCATAAAATCATTTCCTATTCTTCACCCTATGAATTTTAGATAGGCTTATATCTGAACTTTGGAAAGTGGTGGAATGCCAAATTCCAAACTAAATAAGTTACTTTATTGAGTGAATTCTAATTTCTTTAAAATGAAGGGATCCAAACGCCTCGTAACTGATTTTACGTGTCGATGACATACAAGAGAAATAAAAATACAATTCAATGACAATAAAGAAAGATCTTAATTTCTAGTGGTTTATACGAAAATAATATAGGTTTCGATAGCATTCAACAAATTTTCTCATTTATATATAGTACCCACTTTCACTTTTAAAGCCTTCTAACTCGCTACGCACCCACGCTCACACTGACCCATCTCGCTAATCGCCATAGCACCATATGCATCTGAAGGCTGAAGCTGCGAGGTGTCTCGCCGTGGTTGCACTTGCACCGACCGAAACAGCAGTGGATTCAACTTTGGCACGTTGCCGTGCTGAGCAGCTGGTGCCAATCGATCGTGAATCGTGATGGCGGCGACGGCGAGGAAGCTGATCGTGGAGGTGGTGGAGGCGCGGAACCTGGTGCCCAAGGACGGCACCGGCACGTCCAGCCCCTACGCGCGAGCTGACTTCGACGGACAGCGACGCAAGACGCGCACCGTGGCCAGAGACCTCAACCCGGCGTGGAACGAGGCGCTCGAGTTCGACTTCCCGCCCGCCGGCGTCGACCCCGTCGCCGGGGAGCCGCTCGAGGTCACCGTGCTGCATGACCTCCGCATCGGGCCTACTCGCCGGAACAACTTCCTCGGCCGCGTCCGCCTCGACGCGCGCCAGTTCGTGCGCAAGGGCGAGGAGGCGCTCATCTACTTCCCGCTTGAGAAGAACAAGGGCCTCTTCAACTTCAACTGGGTCCGCGGCGACATTGGCCTCAAGGTGTACTACGTCGACGTCCCGCTCGCGCCACCAGAGCCGGAGCCGGAGGCATCCGTCGCTCCTCCTGATGCGACGGTGGCGGAAGCAGCAGCGCCGCCGCCGCCGCCGCCTGATGCTACTGCTACGGCTTCCGCGGATGAGCCTCCCAAGGCCGAGGAGCTGGTGGACGCAGCTCCGGCGCCGCAACCGGAGCCGGCAGAGGCATCAGCCGGTGACGGAGCTACCACGGAGAAGCCATCGGAGGCTGATTCTGAACCGGCAACGCTGGCGCCGGAAGACGCACAAGTAATGACGGCAGAGGCGGTGGCAGCATCGGAGGAGAAGCCGCCGGAAGAGGAGCCTGTGTTGAGCCCGCCACCACTGCCGACGCCGACTCTGATGCCACGGCAGGTATCGATGCCTGTACGCCAGTTGGAGCCGACGCCGACTCTGATGCCACGGCAGGTATCGATGCCTGTACGCCAGTTGGCGCCGCCGCCGCCCCAACTGGAGGAGCCGATGGTGCAGAGCAAGCACGATCTGGTGGACAGGATGCCATACTTGTTCGTCCGGGTGGTGCGCGCGCGGGGGCTGCCCGCCGGCGCGCACCCCCACGTGCGCGTGGCCGCCGGCGGCCACCATGCGTCCACGCGGGAGGCACGCCGCGGCGCCTTCTTCGAGTGGGACCAGACCTTCGCGTTCGTGCGCGATCCGGCCACCGACTCGCCGGGCCCGACGCTGGAGGTCTCCGTCTGGGACCTGCCGCCCGACGCCGACGTGTCCATCGCCGACGATCGACACTTCCTTGGCGGCCTCTGCTTCGACACCGCCGACGTGCACGCGCGGGACCCGCCGGACGGGCCTCTCGCGACGCAGTGGTACAGGCTCGAGGGCGGGCGCCGCCTCGGTGGCGCCGACCTCATGGTCGCCACGTGGGCCGGCACGCAGGCCGACGAGGCCTTCGCCGACGCGTGGAAGGCAGACTCCCCAGCGGCGACCACGGCCACGGCCGCGGCCGCCGCCACGTCGCGCGCCAAGGTTTACGTGTCGCCTAAGCTCTGGCTCCTTCGCCTCACCGTCATCGAGGCGCAGGACACGCTCACGGCGCCGCCTCCCCGCGACGCCGGCATCGCTGTGCGCGCTACGCTGGGCTCCCAGGCGCTCAAGACGCGCACCACGCCGGTGGCGCGCAACGGAGGGCCTGCGTGGAACGAGGACCTTCTCTTCGTCGCCGCCGAGCCGTTCACCGACGACGACTGCCTCGTCATCTCCCTCGAAGTGCGCCACGGCAAAGAGGCCTTCCCTGTCGGCTCGGCGAGCATATCGCTGGCTACCGTTGAGAGGCGCGTCGACGACCGGAAGGTGGCGTCCAAGTGGCTCGACCTCCTCCCGTCCGACGAAGCCGCGATGAGAGTCGGCAAGAGAGCGGCTATGCACATGCACGGAGGCCGGCTGCACGTGCGCGTGTGCCTCGACGGCGGCTACAACGTCGCCGACGAGCCGTCCTACGCGTGCAGCGACTTCCGGCCGTCGGCGCGGCAGCTGTGGTCCCCGCCCCTTGGCGTCGTGGAGCTAGGCATCATTGGATGCAAGGGCCTCCTTCCGATGCGCGCCGCCGACGGCAAGGGCTGCACGGACGCGTACGCGGTGGCCAAGTACGGACCCAAGTGGGCGCGCACGCGCACCATCGCCGACAGCTACGACCCGGCCTGGAACGAGCAGTACACGTGGCCGGTGTACGACCCCTGCACCGTGCTTACCGTCGGCGTGTTCGACGACCCACTGCCGTTGCAGCCGTCAGAAGGCGGCGGCAAGGATGCCGCCGCCGTCGCGTGCTCGCGGCCGATGGGTAAGGTGAGGATACGGTTGTCCACGCTGGAGCGAGGCCGCGCGTACCGTGGCCTGTACCCGCTCATCATGATGCTGCCCACCGGCGCAAAGCGAATGGGCGACGTCGAGCTGGCCATCCGCTTCTCCACGTCCGGGTCGATGCTGGACGTGCTGCACGCGTACGGCCGACCATTGCTCCCGGCGATGCACCACCAGCGGCCCATCCCACTGGTGAACCGCGAGGCTCTGCGGCTGGCGGCAGTGCGCATCTCCGCGGCGCACCTGGCGCGGTCCGCGGAGCCGCCGCTGCGGCGCGAGGTGTCGACGTGGATGCTGGACGCCGCGGAGCCTCGCGGGTTCAGCATGCGCAAGTTCCGCGCCAACTGGAACCGCGCCGTGGCCGCGCTCTCCTGGGTCACCGACGCGGCGCGCTGGGTGGAGGACACCCGGTCGTGGCGCAACCCGACGGCGACCGCGATGGCGCACGCCGTGCTGGTCCTCCTCGCGTGGCACCCGGACCTCGTCGTGCCGACGCTGACGCTCCACGCCGCCGCGGTGGGCGTGTGGAAGTACCGGCGGAGGCCGCGCGCGCCGGCGGCGCACCCGTGCGTGCGCGCGTCCATGGCAGAGGCGCCCGACAGGGAGGAGCTGGACGAGGAGTTCGACACGATCCCGAGCGCGAGGCCGCCCGATGTGGTGCGGGCGCGCTACGACCGCGCCAGGATGGTGGGCGTGCGGCTGCAGCAGACGGTCGGCGACGTCGCGACGCAGGCGGAGAGGCTGCAGGCGCTCGTGTCCTGGCGCGACCCGCGTGCCACCGGGCTGTTCGTCGCGCTGTGCGTCCTCGTGGCCATGGTGCTGTACATGGTGCCCATGAAGATGGTGGCCGTGGTCGCCGGGTTCTACTACCTGCGCCACCCGATGTTCCGGAATCGGATGCCAGCACCGGTGATCAACTTCTTCCGGCGGCTGCCTTCCATGTCTGAACGAATCATGTAGGAGCAGGCAATCGGTGGCGATGGAGCATCATTTTGGCACACACGATGGAAGACGGTTGCGATGGAGTGGTGGTTTAACATGCAATAGCAGCGATATCCGATATGTTAACGTTTTTCTTCTAATTTCTACTCCAGCATTCAAGAATTGCAATAAAGCAATGTTCCTTTCAGTGTATATAATTATTGGAGGTCTTAACTCCTTTAGTAACTTAGGCTATCTCTAGCAATCTTACTTATCATACCTATTTTAAACTTCACTCTGTAACCATTGCAGTGTGAAATAATATTTTGCACAGCAATATGCACGGTCTACTTATCCAATTCGATGTGATAACTTGCATGATTTAGCATATTGGGGAACTTGTTTGAAACATTTGATACTGAGTAGGCAAACAACTTACCTCCAGTGTTAGTGGAACAAAATTGACCTATTGATTATCAAATTTACATTTTAAATATCAGCAGCACACAATGCTGTTCCATGAACCGTCATCAATCTGGACCTTAGGTAGACAGGGTACAATCCTATAAAATTGAAAAGGAAATGCTGTTCTTATCTCTGACAGTGGACACACAGTGGGCCTAGTATGACTTTGCGAAAATTGCGACTTCCTCTGCGGGGTTGCCAGTCATGAAGCATTTCTTGGTGCCCTCAGGCTGCTCGAATGGGTAGCATCTGATGGTGGCGCTGGTCTCTTCTTTCACTTTCAGCTCATCAGCATCGCTGAAGTTTGCCAGAGTTCAGTAAAAATTTAACATGTGCCATGGAAACAACTGGCGTGTGCTATACTTATACAGTACAAACATGAGAACGAATATGTTTACCAAAGTTAACCTACCTAGCTGACCAAGGACCTCTAGCCCACTTTCCTTCAGAAATAGCTTCCTTCAGCTCGCCATATGAGCTTACGTCGACAATGTTACTGCAAGAATGAAACGGGGTAAATTGCTCGAAACAGGTGCGTGCAAAGGCAGTGACACAAAGAAAAGGAAACGTCCTTGGAAAGGCAGCCATTCAAAGAAGACATGGAGCCTTGCTAAATATTATTAATATCTGGAATCCCTCCCTCCCTCTGCGAAAGGGACTCTAGCTAAGTTAGTTAAATGATCTGAGTAGCACTCCTCAGGTTCTGAGTTTGACATGAGAGCGAATTTCAGGTTGTGGTTAAAAAAATTCTCTCGGTTGTCCCACGCCAAAAGCACGGGTTTAAGGTCTGGTCCTGGTCGCGGTCGTTTCGCGCATGGGCTACAGTGTCGTTGTAGTGTCGTTGTGTATGTGTGGGAAGGTCTTCTTAATATAATGCTCGGGGGCTGTCTTACTGCCGCAGGTCAAGAATACCATCTCTACTATTTAAACCAACAAAAGACTATTAACTTTTTATATAGTTATAACAGCTGTGGTGGTATTAGAATATATACCCAAAGATTTAGCATTGAATATGAATGCATGAAAAACAACTATATATGAACCTAGATCTAGCTTCTGTTGGGTTTTAACTCTAGCCTATCATAGTCCTTAACTTGCTTGGTGTTAAAAGGCTTTGTTGTTGTTGTATAGCAACTGTAGCGGTATTGAAACATTTATGCCCATGGATAAGGTTGGTTTGCAGACATCAATCAACAAGCAGGAGAAGATTAAAAAGGTGTCCCTAAAACTAGAACAAAAAAAGACAAGGTAATCCTTCAAAGGAAAACAATTACCTATCACGGAATGTTATGGCCTTCTGTAAAAGGGATGCTTGTATGTCATCTAGACGACCCTTTATATGGTTCACCAATATCGAAGGCTCCATAGACACTCCAAACTCCTTTCCTTGCTTTCCAGGGACATCACGCCTAGAAACCACAACACTCTTATTTGTGACATCACGTGGACCTATCTCTATTCTTACAGGAACCCCCTGTCAAAAGCAATACAAGGAGATGAGAGGAATAAGTTTACAGTGAGAGAAATGTGTTGCGCAGGCAAATAATCGGTATCCAGATTGATGGATGTAAAACAGCCCAGATACGTCTACGTTCAAAACAATATTGCATGCATAAAGTAAACTTTTGCATCTAATACATCTTTGATTTTGTTCCATTATGCCTATTGATAGTTGGCAGCACAACTGAAATGAAGGCAATACTGCAACAGGACCTTCTAGAAATTGTTATGGAAGAATGAGGCATTTATGTGCTAGCAGATGGAGCAATGGTCTCAAGCAGAATTGATGTACATAGGGCGTAGCCAAGCAACACAGACCAATGAAATCATCAAATACGAAGGGATTTTCATAGTGCTGAAAGCATATGAAACCAAATATGCTAAGAGCAAATGGGTGAACAACACACAGAAGTTCGCAGCTCTGAGTCTTCCACTATAAGAGTAGAAACAATTACTTTCATCTCATAGTGATTGAATTTCCATCCAGGAGTTCGCAGCTCTGAGTCGTCCACTTTAACTCTAATTCCTGCTTCTTTGAGTATTTTTTGAACTGAATCTACAGCTTCCACAACAACAGCCTTCTCATCACCCTTTTTCCATATTGGTACTATTATGACCTGAATTAAATAGGAACATTCTTAGAGATAGCCCCATCATGGGTATGGATTTGAAAACAGAACAATGTACATTTTAGTTAGCCATTTATTACATTGTAAAGGATTGATAGTAGCACACGAAACAAAGGAGGGAAGACTAGATTAGTCAGGTAGAATGTTGTGAATACAAAGGCAAGCAAATGAGGAAGGAGAGGAGACCTGAATGGGTGCAATCCTTGGAGGAAGCATTAGACCGGCATCATCGCCATGGGTCATGATAATCCCACCAACAAACCGAGTACTAATAGCCCAAGAGGTCTGCCAGACGTGTTCGATTTGACCATTTTCATCCATAAACTGCAGACAATGAAAAAAATCAAAATGTTTGAAAACAAGAAAGAATTAAAAAGAACAAAATCCAATCCTTGTGAAAAAATGTTCTGAAATTTTAAAATGTATAGAATGGATCCAACACATGAAGTCATCACGATATGAAGAGAGTTGGTAGCAACCTGTGTTCCAAAAGCTCGTGAAAAGTTTTGGCCAAGGTTGTGACTAGTTCCAGCTTGTAAGGCCTTCTTGTCACCCATCATAGCTTCTATAGTGTAGGTCCGATTGGCACCCGCAAATGTTTCTACTCTTGATTTTCTACCTGGAATAACTGGTATTGCAGCATGCTCAAAGGCAAATTTGGTATATACATCAATCATCTGCATCGCCTGCAGAGCAATAACAATTGGAGAATATGAGGTAGTGCACTAGAATCTTTCATTGTTTATCAAGAAATGACTTTCCTGCACCATCACATGCATGGCTTTGAAATTTCAGCAGAAGCAACAATAATTTGGAAAGAAAATGTGAAAACTAACCTCCTTCTCTGCCTCCTCAAGGGTGGCATGGGCTGTATGGCCTTCTTGCCATAAAAATTCAAGAGTTCGGATGAATGGTTTAGTCCGCATTTCCCATCTTGTCACGTTAGCCCACTAGGAATATAAGAACTATTTAATATCGTGAATAATAGTGGACTACAACTCTACAGCTAGCCTAAAATTGCCAACAAAGTTACCTGGTTTATCATGAGAGGAAGATCACGATAGCTCTGAATCCATTTGGTGAACATGTGGTTTACAATGGTCTCACTTGTTGGTCTTACCTACAAAGCCCTCAAGAACACAAGTTCAAAAGGTTCAGGTTTAAAGGCAATCTACGTAATCATTTTTCCAACAAAATTTGTGGCTGGTACCAAATTTAACGATAAAACTAGAGCAAAGTAATACCACAAGCTTTTCCTCTAGTTCTTTTCCTCCTCCAATGGTGACCAATGCAAGCTCCGGGCTAAACCCTTCAACATGACTAGCTTCCTTCTCTATAAATGAGTATGGAATGAACTGATGCAATAGAAGGGACAAGCATAAGAACCTACACATAAGACATAACAAATGGAAACTATGGACTCTAACTCAGATAAAGCATGAGGCAATCGCCTAGTGAGAAAAAAAAAAGTAACCTGAAACAAGGAAAATGTATGACAATAACACAAAACTACAAGGAAGATAATGGCCACAGATTGATCCACGCCATGAAATATGATATCTGTACACAATTCCTTTGAATACAGAACAATGTAAATATCACTTCCCTTGAGATCATTTGCATAGGAGAATGTGACATTATACAGAGCTGTCAGAGCATGTATTTAAATTACTATCCTGAATCCCCCCACCATGTGTCAACAAAGAGAACCTCATCATCAAATCGTCAAAATTCAGCATTTTATTTTGTTCCTTTTCCCAAATTATGCATCTTTTTTTTTGCATCCAGAAGCATGTTAACAGAAGCTAGCATAAAGCATTCTGAACTTCCAGAATATGGCCATTCTACAGAGGTTTTAGTATTTCATACCCTCAAGAGATGAAATTACACTTTCTGAAACTTCATCTAAGCACAGGCCTTTTCAGACTTTATTAGCAATGAGAGCTGACATTTTGTAGCATTAACAAATGGTATTCCTATCAAACACAATATAACATTGGAACATAGAGCTAAGGAAACAAATATTTATTGTTGAATCAGATAGTGTTATCACTGAGTGCTGGCTGCCTCCAGCAGGTCCCCTATCCCATCTGTCATCTATAGTGCCGCGTCCCCTATTTTACACAATCCACCAAAGACAGCCTAATCCATAAAAATAATAGCAGAAACAGATAGATCATTCTTTGCGAACCTGAGGGAAGTACATGTTGCTGTGCCCTGTCTCCTTGAATTTGACATTCAAATAATCCTACAACAAATCGGCAACAAAAATATTGAGGTATTGATGAAGTGCAACACTGAAAAGTATCACATAACAAGAGGAGCATTCAGATGTAAAGCCAAACAGTATGTCAAATTTGTCACGTTATGCATAACGATGCTCCCATTGACCATAATCCACGGCTGCACTACATGATTGGAAGAATATCGTTTCGTTTCATACAGAAAGGTACAGGCATCACACCAGATCAACAAAAAAACACGCTAAACACCGTTTGGGGATCATTCTGCCACACGATGCATACACTCTACGCAACTACGACATTCTTCAACATACCAATCTGCACAAATGGGACAACGCCAGGAGCCGAGCTACACGGTGCTTCGAAATCTACGACTACGCAGGCAGAGGCACCTGTAACCACTTTTACTTCATATTTGCACTGCACCAGCAATGTTGAACGCAGGATGACGCACGGCACGGGGGGAAGGAGGAGCGAACGACCACTGACCTGGATGGCCTCCCAGATGGCGTATCCGTAGGGGCGAATGACCATGGTCCCTCGCACGGGCCCGTAGTCCGCGAGCTCGGCAGCGGCGATGACGTCCGTGTACCAGGCGTTGAAGTCCGCGGACCGCGGCGTGACCTGCCCCTCCCTGTCCCCGCCGCGGGTCTCCGCGGCCGCCGGCGCCGCCGCGCCCGCGGTCGCCGAGGCTTGACCCCTGGATGCGGCGGATGCCGCGAGCCTCGCCGCCGGCAGCCGGCGCCGGAGCAGGGGCTTGGACGGGGACAGCAGCGAGGGGAGGCGCAGCAGCGACGCCATTGTGGCCTGTGGGGATTGCCCGCCTGGATTGGGGGGTTCTGTGCCTCCAAACGCTAGTGCTATAGCCATCTAGCCTTAGTGGGCTACGTTGGGCTGAGCTGTTCCTTCCATTAACTAGACTATCACCAGGGAAACGGCCCTTCTCATTACAAGGCCCCAGCCGCCACCGCTTCTTGTCGTGGCCCGAAGACTGGGTGTCTTTGTTGGGTGTATATGGGCTGTCGTGGCCCATGGATACAGGGAATGGCTGTTATATGTCTGATTTTAGTTCAAGCCTCAGCTTATGCGAAATGAATTAAATAGGAAATGGATTGAAATTCGTTTCTCTCGAGTCTGATTAGTGCCAGAGTTTTCAATATGATATTAGATTTTTTTTTCCCCAAATGCAAGCTTGACTGACTTTTTTATCCGATCTAGAAAGTCATCTAGCCTCTAAATGTCGATTGACCCTTGGAAGAACTCAGAATCATATAAACAGTTAATCATGACCCTCAATCAAGTCTTATGGAGTTTCAGAATTTTTTTTAGAAACTACAATACAGAGGTTTTAAATTTTGCGTATAAAATTATACAAGTCAGAGATAAAGTCGTACTTGCTCGTACTGAACTAAGTCGTTGGCCTTGTGGGCCGAATCTTTGGCTTTGGTGGTCGAGTCCATCTGGTGGGTCAAATCTTCGTTGGTGATCCTCTTCTAGTCTAATATTTTTGAAGATGGCTAGGCTCTACTTCAGATCGGCAATTTGCTCCTTCATCTTGGCCTGCATAATAACCACCTTGGGGCCACATACCGATGGCCTAGCTTAAAGGCTACGGACAAGGCAAAATAGTCAGAGACATAAATGTCTAAGATTTCATGTCCAAAACTCAGGCGTGTTTGAATCCTTCAATTGGCCAGCGGCTAAGGCTATGTTTGTATCCTTCTAACTAATTATTTGTCCGTGACTAGTGACTAATAATTAGCTAGTAACAATTATTTAGGGTATATTTTGAAGTCTTGACTAATAGATGTTCTTTTCTCTTTATACGATCTATTAACACCTATTAGCAAGGGTAAATGACTAATGGGCAAATAATTTGCTTCGGCTAACAATTAGCCAATTTATTAACCAGTTTATGTTGGAGACTAAAATGTTAAAAATAGACGGCAAACTATTTGCCACACGGATCCAAACAGTCCCTAATAACTAGCCGGCAAATAATTAGTTAGCAACAATTAGCCATGATATGTTTGGAGTCTTGATTAATAGATGTCTTTTTCTCTTGTCATGATCTATTAACACCTATTAGCAAGATCAAATAGTTAATAAACAAATACTTTATTAGTCCTCCAGCTAACAACTGGCCAACTTTATTAGCCCAAGGAGCTAAAATTAGCTGGCACCAGATGGATCCGAACAGACCCTCAGACACATAGCTTCAAACTCGGCCGAGTTAGATTCGACCTGATTACATACGACTTAATTGGTTGTCTGCGTAGTCTCGTCCTAGTCTATTGTGTGCGTTGACTGTCTATACCTATGTTTAGTTGTGCATACGGAAGACATAGGCTACCTAAGCGGGTGTAAAACAAGCTATTATACTCAGGAAACCACCGTATCTGGTGGGACATGCTCGCGTGAGCGTGCCTATGTGCGTAACAAATCAGCCGAATAGTGTTTGGACGGTGCTGATGAACTCAGTACTAACTTTCTTCTCTTGCTCCAGACTTGTCGAGTGCGTGGTCCCGTCCGGGTCGCTTGGAACTTCTTGCGTGTCATTTGTCAACATGATCTGAAGAGATTTCTCTTTCTACTTATTCCGAATTTACTACAAATATCACTGTCGAAGAAAGAAACCTGTAAGATAGATTAAGAGCTGCGGGGAGATTTGATAGAAAAGAGAGATCGCTGACGTAGCGATACTATGTCAGTCCCGTCGGCCGTCGCTTGGGCTGCCGGCCACCAAAATATCCTCAGTTTGGGCGGCGGCACCGGCACGTGGCCGGAGCATGGCCGGCCTGCCGAGTCAGGCGGAGGCGGGGACCCCCTCCGGCCCTCCCCTCACGTGCCGATCAATCCACGCACGCGCACCAGGCACCACCGCACCAGCCAAACAACTCATAAAAGCCACTCGCCGACTCGCGTAAACAAACCAAACCCCATTAACACCCGCCCATGCACCCGCGGGCCCCGCATGTCAGCGGCAGCGGCGAGCCGTCGCCTCACGCCGCGTCACCCTCGTGGCGCTCGGCGAGCGCGCGACACGCCGGCACGCCGCCCTCCCGTGATGCCCGTTCTCTCTCCGTTTTGGAATTTCTCGGCGACAGCGACCCTGCTTGCGATTTGCGAAGCTGCGAGAGTGGCGGTGCTAGTAGTCTAGTAGAGTACTCCCAGTAGATAAGCAAGCTGCGGGCGCCGCCCAGATGGGAATCGGGTTCCGACTTCCGACACGCACACGCCCCCACATCGCGCCGCGATGGCTGCTTCGCCCTCGCCGTCGACCGCGACCGCGACCGCTTCTCCCTCAGCGTCAGCGGCGGCGGTCTTGGCTGTAAACGGGGAGCGGGTTGAGCTCCGCGAGGGGGACGTGAACCCCGGCACCACGCTCCTCGAGTTCCTCCGCACCCGCACCCGCTTCACCGGGCCCAAGCTCGGCTGCGGCGAAGGCACGTCACCCCGCCCTCCTCCTCCCTCTCCCCGCGCTCTTCCGTTTCGTTCCGCGGCTTTTGAGCTTCACGGCCCATTTCTGCAGGCGGATGCGGCGCGTGCGTGGTGCTCCTCTCCGCCTACGACGCGGCTTCGGGCGCGGTGTCGCACGCGGCGGCGAGCTCCTGCCTCACGCTGGTGCACGGCCTTCATCACCGCGCCGTGACCACCACCGAGGGGCTCGGGGGCGGCGGCCGCCTCCACGCCGTGCACGAGCGGCTCGCGGGGTTCCACGCCTCGCAGTGCGGCTTCTGCACGCCCGGGGTGTGCATGTCCCTCGCCGCCGCGCTCGCGGGGGCCGAGGCCGAGGCCAAGGCCAAGGCGGGGAGGAGGCCCGCCCCACCCGAGGGGTTCGCGAGGCTCACGGCGGCTGAGGCGGAGTGGGCCGTGGCGGGAAATCTCTGCCGTTGCACGGGGTACCGCCCGATCGCCGACGCCTGCAAGAGCTTCGCGGCTGACGTGGATTTGGAGGACCTGGGCCTCAACTCCTTCTGGAGGAAGGGGGACGCCCATGCTTCCAAGCTGCCGCGGTACGACGAGGGGAGCATCGGTGTGTTCCCGGAGTTCCTCAAGGCTGAGATCAGAGCTTCTTCTGGGGTTGACCAGTACACACCGCCGGCATTGCTGGGAAGTGCCACCACTTGGCACCGGCCTCGGAGCGTGGAGGAGTACTATAAGCTGGTAGATTCTGAGTTGTTTGACCAAAGTAAAACAAAGGTGGTTGTGGGGAACACAGCTTCAGGCGTTTACAGAGAAACAGAGGTGTATGATAGGTACATCGACCTCAGATGCATCCCGGAGCTGAATTCGGTTAGTAAGGAAGCCAATGGTGTTCAAATTGGAGCTGCAGTAACGATTTCTCAGGCAATTGAGATTTTAAGAGTAGAAGCTGGTGGCTGCAATGATGTAATCTTCTGTAAGATTGCTGATCATATGGAAAAGGTGGCGTCTCCATTTGTCCGGAACACTGCAAGTTTGGGTGGAAATTTGGTGATGGCACAGAGGGACCAGTTTGCCTCTGACATCGCAACGATCCTTCTTGCTGCTGGGTCATCGATATGCATCCAGGCATCATCAAAAAGGTTGACTGTCATGATGGAGGACTTCCTTCAGATGCCACCTTGCGATCACAAGACACTGCTATTAAGCATTTGCATTCCTCGTTGGACTCCTATTGGTGGCCTATTTTCTGGTGATAAAACCATGGCTGGGACAGAAAGTAAGACAGGAACTTCTGTGCTGTTTGAGACGTACCGAGCTGCTCCACGCCCTCTTGGCAATGCAGTTGCATATCTTAATTCTGCTTTCTTGGCTCAGGTCTCTTCAGATGGAACTTCAAGCAGATTAATATTGAGAGAGATATGTCTGGCTTTTGGTGCATATGGGAGCCAACATGCCATCAGGGCTAGGAATGTTGAGAAACTGTTAGTGGGTAAACCTATTACTACATCGGTGCTACTTGAAGCATGTAGACGTCTCAAGGAAACAATTGTTCCTAAAGAAGGCACAAGGCATGCTGCTTATAGGTCAAGCTTGGCAGTTGCCTTTCTGTTTACTTTTCTTTACCCAGTAACTGAAGGAACTTTGAAGACTGTAAAGGAAGTTCATCTTAATGGCTATGCAACTTTTGGCACCAATGGAAATCCAAATTGTGGACCCGATGCACATGTTGATGTTTCACTTAAAAAGGTCATTGATGTGAACTCCGGTTCATGTACCAATGAACGCATTCTTGAATATTCAAATCAGATTATTGAAATCAATAAAGACTATTTCCCCGTTGGCATACCAACCAAGAAGGTTGGAGCAGAACTCCAAGCCTCTGGTATGCACTTTGCACTTGTATTTTATAATCACTCCCTACAGACAAGAATAAGTGACAGAACATGTACTAAACAAGTGGTCATGCAAATGATACTTCATAACTAATTTGTCTATTATAATATGAAGACATCTGGTAACATTTATCGTATCATTGAAGTATTTCTCAATATAAATCTGCACATACCATTTCCATATGTCGAATCCAAAATTCATGGAAACATTGATAACCAAAATTTATAAGTTGGCCACACTCTCCCATAGCACCACTTACACTGAAGGAAATACTTCTGTGGAATATAACTGGTATTTATTTATGGTTACATTTGTTTATTTTTAATGCAAATGGTTACATTTATGTAGCATGTTATATTTGCTTGCAACCTTGCTCATGCTATTTATTTGCTTGGTATGTCTTCCTATCTCCCCTTTTTGATTGTAACTAATAATAGTTATTAGTATTTCAGTCTGTTCTTTAAGTATTATCATCAACGTGACTTATGTAAACTTCGGTGCTGATACAAAACCACACACATAGGTGAGGCTGTATTTGTGGATGACATCCCCGCTCCCAAGGATTGTGTTTATGGAGCATTTATATATAGCACAAAACCTTTAGCCCATGTGAAGAGCATAGAACTCGACCTTTCACTCAAGCAGCTTAAAACGCTGGGAGTAGTTACTGTTAAGGATATTCCAGAATGTGGCAGCAATGTTGGGGCCAACACTATATTTGGACCTGAACCTCTGTTTGGTGATCCAGTTACTCAGTGTGCAGGGGAACCTCTTGGTGTTGTGGTATGGTTTGTAGTTATATTTCGATTTGAAGAAATTCTCTAGACTTCTTTCCTTTAGTAATGAAAATTATGTCTATGACCATGTGTGTTATGGTTCAGTTCTGTTGTTACTGAATCTTTTTGGCACAGATTGCAGAAACACAAAGATTTGCCAATATAGCTGCAAAAAAAGCTGTTGTTAACTACAGTACTGAGAACTTAGATGCTCCAATTTTATCCATAGAGGAGGCTGTTAAAAGGTGCAGTTATTTCGAAACCCCGCCGTTTCTTCTTCCCCTGAAAATTGGTGATTTCTCAAAAGGAATGGCAGAAGCAGATCAGAAAATCTATTCTGAGGTACACTCTGTGCAGTTTGGTCTCTGGCTAAATTATTTTGATGTAAAGCAGGCAGAGTATGTGCCTGAGCTCTAGCATTCATAATTGTTAGTCAAAATAATATCTTACATGGGTTCTTCACTAAGTATTGGGCCCTTGTGACATGAGACCTTAGTATCTTACAGGTTTGCTATATAATATGTTACTTCTGTGTTGGCCCACCTTTGTTGCTAAAAGTGATTCAGCTAAATCGGTTTTGTGGAATACTTGTGCCTGTCCTATTCCTTTGCTTTTGATTTAGTGCTGCCTTACCTTAGCTATCCTTGTATGTAACTGGTCCTTATGAGGCTCTGGCAGATCCTACCAAGGGAATAAAGTTTAGTGGGCATCTTTTTTTATCAATCCTTTATATTGCTATATGTTCTGCACCTGACGAACACTTATTGCAGGTTAAACTCAATTCTCAGTACTACTTTTACATGGAAACACAAGCTGCTCTGGCAATACCCGATGAGGATAACTGCATGGTAGTGTATAGCTCAAGCCAATGCCCTGAGACAGCACAGAATGTCATTGCAAAGTGCCTTGGTTTACCTTGTCACAACGTTCGTGTTATTACCAGAAGAGTTGGTGGTGGATTTGGAGGAAAGGCTGTTAGATCATTACCTGTAAGTGTCAGGCCATAATCACTTATAGCATTCCATTTCCGTCCACTCTTAAAGAGCTGGAAACAAAATTCATTTTCACCAGTCAATGTTCTGCATTATTATGGAGCATAAATGGTGCATAAACAAGTATTGTTTTATGTTTATTTATAGCATATTAAATAATCAGCAAACATGGCAAAAAGTGACTTGTTACATGCCCTTTTGTCATAGAGGTTTACTTGACTACCAGAATCTGAAACACATGAGTAACATTAACACAGTTAACTATTTGCAGCTCTGCACATGTCTGCATGTCCTAAGCGCACATCATGATCAGTCACGTTATGTGGTCAAATATAAAACCAGATCTCCAGCTCTTCTTTTTTAGCACATCCATGACACTGTACTAGTAAATCTGAATGAGCCTGCCATACACTATAACCTACCGATTTTCTTAAAGGAACACTCATCCTGTTTTACTTATAGGTGGCAACTGCTTGTGCACTTGCAGCATTTAAGTTGCACCGTCCTGTCCGTATGTATCTTGACCGCAAGACTGACATGATAGTGACTGGAGGTCGGCATCCCATGAAAATATGCTATTCAGTGGGATTCAAACCAGATGGGAAAATCACTGCTTTGCATATAGGTTTGTTCATAAATGCAGGAATGACAAAAGATATTAGCCTCATAATCCCTCATAATTTCATTGAGGCACTGAAGAAATATAATTGGGGTGCCTTTTCTTATGAAGCAAAGGTCTGCAGAACAAACCTTGCTACAAAGTCTGCGATGCGGGGGCCTGGAGAAGTACAAGGTTCTTATGTTGCCGAAGCTATAATTGAGCATGTTGCTTCCACGCTCTCCGCTGATGCTAATTTGGTTAGACGTAAAAATCTTCACACGGTTGAGAGCCTTGCTTTGTTTCACAGTGAGTGCACTGAAGATGCCATGGGTTATACACTTCACTCTATATGTGATCAAGTGACTGCATCAGAAAACTATCAGCATCGGCTTGAAATAATCCAGTCTTTCAACAAAAACAACAAATGGAAAAAGAGGGGCCTCTCTTTTGTGCCAATAGTACACAAAGTATTATCTCGACCGACACCTGGAAAAGTGTCTATTCTTAATGATGGATCTGTTGCTGTTGAAGTTGGAGGCATTGAGTTAGGCCAGGGGCTTTGGACAAAAGTGAAGCAGATGACAGCTTTTGGTCTTGGACAACTCTGTCCTAATCGAAGTCAAGAGCTGTTGGAGAGAATAAGAGTTATTCAAGCGGATACATTAAGTAACGTACAGGGAGGGTGGACCACTGGGAGTACCACATCAGAATCTAGTTGTGAAGCAGTTCGTCTCGCATGCAATGTCTTGGTCAACAGGCTGAAGCCAGTCAAGGAGCAATCTCAAGAAAAGCAAGACAATGTTTCATGGGATGAACTTATTTCCAAGGTTATTAGTCAATTTCTTTCTTACAAACTATCTTTTGAAATGACTGGTGTGATACGAGGGTGTCCTCCTGATTGAATTGTAGGGAATTACGTGTTGACTCTATAGGATCTTTAGCTTGTAACGCTAGCCACAAGAGCGGGAAAAACTAGGGCTATACCATTGGGATTGGAGGACCCCATAGGTGAGGAGACTCCAGCCGTTGGTGTCGAGTCGATGAAGCAGTGGCAGCAACACTCACTCTCACTAACCGGATATGTCATATGTGTGTGTAGGGACGAGGAGGTATCAGCGAATGTTGGTTCGCATGCCAGCCTTTTCCCCTTCTATTGTACGCAATGTGAAAGGGTCGCAACCAGAAGGTTGTTTCCCCCTCGATCAGGGCGTGAGGTGGAGTCGGGCTCAGTCCTCTGACCAAGTTCGACATGAGATAAACCTAACATTCTCCCCCTGTTCTCATACTTACTCGCTTATGTTTAGAACTTGTTAGACTATGTGTGTGTGAGTGTGTGTGGGCCGGCACCACTGTTGGGCTGCCAGCCCATTAGGGTTAGGGTTTCCTGTCTCTATATATTGTAACCCCATCTATTATCAATACAACACTTAATCTTCCAACATGGTATCGGACTAGGTTTAGGTTTTCCAGCACCACAGCAGCCGCCGGCCTCCTTCTCTCCCACAGCAGCCGCCGGCTGCTTCATCCCCGTTGCAAGCCGCCTCCTGCGCCGCTGCCCCCGGGAGGCTCAGCCTTCCCTCCCGGGGGCGGCCTCCCACCTGCCAACCGCCGAGGCCCCCCACTCCACTGCCTGCTGGCTGCTGCTTCCTTCCAGATCTAGGGGATCAAGCAGCCCCGCGCCGCCATGCTGCTCGCCGTGGCAGCAGCGTCGCTCGCCAGCTCCAACTTCCGCTCCCCGCACGAGCAGGCCATCTTCGAGATCGCCCGCACCAACCGGCGCCCCGCCTGCGTTCCTCGCCATGTACTGCGCCGGCCACTTCCCAGCCGGCGGCCTCCTTCTTCCTCGCCGGCCTCCCCTGCCCGGCCGCGTCCGCGCCGCCCCCAGCCGCGCGCGCCCGGGCCTCCACCGGCGGCGCCCGCGCCGCTCCCTGCCGAGACCGCGCCGCCGCGGGCCGGCCTCGCCCACGACCTTCCCTGCCCGGCCGCGCCGCCAGGCCTCCGCGCCGCCTCACGCCCTGGCCGTGGCCCGCGCAGAGGCCGTCGAGGGCCGGACCATGCCGCCCCGCAGACGCCGCCAGCAACTTTCCTTGCAGTCTCTCTCGCTGCTGCACGCACACGTGCTGTCAGGACGCCTCCAACTGCACCGTCGGCTACGCCTAGGCACGGACGCCTCCCCAGCAGCGCTTTCCCTGCCCCCGCCGACCTGTGCAAGCGCGGGCGTGCAGCCACGGATGCCCTGCTGCAGCCAACCACGCGCGGGCTAGCCGTCGCCACAGCCCCGGCTCATGTCCAGCGGCGGCGCCTCCCCGTTGGCCACCCCCTCTCCTGAGGCTCTACAGCGTCGCCCGGATCCGCGCCGCCGCCGCGTCCTCTGACTGCGCCGTCACCGAGCAGTGCCTCCTCACGCTTCTCTTATCGCCAGCATCACCCATCCTCTGCCAGGTCCGGCGCAGGCCCCTGCCTGGCTGGAACCGCCCCGTCGCCCTCCCCTTCCTCGCCTTCGTCGGATCCGTCGCTGCCGCGGCCTTCCCGGCCGGATCCACGTTGTTGCGTCCTTCTCGGCTCGATCCGCCGTCCCTTTGGCTGGATCGCGTCTCCCCGTCCGGATCCGTCGCTGTCGTGGCCTTCCCGGCCGGATCCGACACTCCCCTTCTTTTCTGCCGCGGGCGCGGACACCTTGACCAGCGCAGCCGCGTGCGCTGCTGTCGGCCTCCCTGGCGGGGCTCCGAGACGCCTGGATGATCGAAGAAGCAGGAAGGTCGGCCTGCCGGTGCCCTTTTGCTGTGTCGCCCTGCCGATCGTTGACGCTCGAACGTCGACCCCTCCCGAAGATCAAACTTTTGCTGCGCGTCTTCCGACCGCGACCATCTCGACTTCGGCTACCTCGGCATCTAGGGGTTATCGTCTTTTTGGAGCACACAACGGTCTCTACTCCAGCCGCAACATTCGCACCATCACGACGCTGCGACTGCGGGGGGATTTCAACCCGTCGGCTCCTACCTTCGGCCTCTACTCCAGTCTCATCGTGTGTGGTGCCCCCGTTGCGACTGCGGGGGGATGTTAGACTATGTGTGTGTGAGTGTGTGTGGGCCGGCACCACTGTTGGGCTGCCAGCCCATTAGGGTTAGGGTTTCCTGTCTCTATATATTGTAACCCCATCTATTATCAATACAACACTTAATCTTCCAACAGAACTTACTCTCTCCATCCCATAAAATAAGGCGTATATTTTTTTGGCAAAGTCTTTACGGTGAAACTTTGACCATTAATTTCTTTTAAAATATGACATCAATAAATACAAAATGGGCATCATATTAAATTAATTTTTATACAAACTCAAGTATATAACATGCATACACTAAAATATATGTTTTTTTTGCTGAATTGTTGGTCAAAGTTTTAAAACGTTGACTTTTCTGAAAACATGCACGCCTTATTTTATGGGATGGAAGGAGTAGTTTCTTACTTCCTAGATCAACCTCACATTCTCCCGAAAGAGGCCCACATGATCTCCATTGTTAATTCAGATCAGACAATCAAAATCACTCAGTGTCAGGTATAGAATGCGGAATTTTCATTGTCCCCTGAAACCCTAGCTCATTCACATCGTCCTCGTGCCATAACGCTCCACTCTCATCCCCTCCCGAGCCGCACCTCTCCCTTCCTTCATCCGCATCGGTGAGCAAGAGATCTGGAGTCATTGTGGTGGCTCCAACGGTCGGTGTCGAGTCAATGAAGTGGTGGCTCCGCCTACTCAGATGGATTGCTCTATGGGTCATCCTCATGCGTGAGTGCGTTTGGTTGCAATGATGAGACATGATGAAATAGGATGATCCTCAGATAAGGTTGTTTGGTTCAGGGTCAGGGGTTAGGACAAGACTGTCTCAGTATTGTCCCCAATTGTCCCTCGAAATTAGAGGGACGAGAGGGGACGCCAGGGAACGTCCCTGTCCTAGGTATCCCGCAACCAAACGCACCGTAATTCTACAGGTGGGGATGACTCCAACGGTCAGCGTCGAGTCAATGAAGTGGTGGCAATGACACTTCCCCTCACCGAGATCGGGTATATGTGTAGGGACGAGGAGGTACCGGTGAACGTTGTTTTGTGTGCTGGTCTCGTCCCCTTCTATTATACACGGTGTGATGAGGGGCTGCAACCAAAACGTTGTTGTGCCCCCGATCAAGGCGCGAAGTGTAGTCAGACTCGGTCCTCTGACCGAGTCTACCGTGAGACTTAACACTACCCTCCTCCTTTCACTCAATGTAACTGAATGCAATTCTCTCTGCTTTGTCATATGAAAAACAAACATGCTCATGCATTGCCAGTTTTTTAACATTACAGGTGCTATTGCACATCCATAAATTAAATTACTTGGTATGAAATGTTGCTATCATCAACATGCAGGCCATAATGATTGGTGTAGACTTGTCAGCACGAGAATACTACATTCCTGGTCCTTCTGGCTCTTACCTAAACTATGGGGCTGCTGCTAGTGAGGTACCTTGTTTTACACCTTAAGTTTGGTTTAAGATAAACTGCTCTAGACAGCAGAATGATAACAGTAAATGACCAAAATGTATAAATCTCTATGCTAAGATAGTGTTCAATGTTGCAGGTAGAGATTGATCTTCTCACTGGAGCCTCCACAATTGTTCGAAGTGATCTTATATATGACTGTGGCCAGAGCTTAAACCCTGCTGTGGACTTGGGACAGGTGGGTTTTATCTGATTGGTTGTATTTGTCAGTGTTATTAAAACTACGTTTAAACGTCAAGACACTAATTATAGGTTGAAACCGCGCTTTGGCGTTCTAAACTGTAAAACGCAATGCTTCATGCGCTTTAGACCATTAGCTACTTTTGGGTCCAGTCTGTTAGTTACTTTTGTGTCCAATCCGGCTGCTCATGGGTGAAGTTTTGATAAGCCACTAACCTCTTTGTTTTGGTATTTAACTTCATGTTATTGTCTGAAATTATGATATACTGGTATTTTTCCTATGTTGTTTAAAATTACGTTTAAACTTCGTTTAAACGTTTTGAAGTCAAAACTTCACCCATGAGTGTTTCAACGTTTTATCGTTTTAATAACCTTGATATTTGTATTGGTATTTTTTTACATTGGAAAACCTGCAGATTTCTTTCCTTTTCTCTGTTTCTTTTGTTGATGTTTTTGAAGTATCATAGTGTCTAGCAGGTAGCTGGTAATAATAAATTAGTATTTTTGTAGTAAACTTGGAAAGCTAATATGCTGTGACAAACTAAGTATCTTGTGATATCATCTAAAGGTTGTAGTAATTCCATTTTTTTGCTAACTTCGTTCGGTGCTTTTCATTTTCCAGGTTGAAGGGGCGTTTGTTCAAGGAATCGGCTATTTCATGAGTGAGGAATATGTCACCAACTCAGATGGATTGCTTATCTCTGACGGGACTTGGACATACAAGATCCCAACTGTGGACACCATCCCAAAGCAGTTCAATGTGAAGTTACTTAACAGTGGATTCCACAAGAAACGCGTGCTCTCTTCAAAAGGTGCGAAGTTTTTCCTTACGGGCCACACATCTGTATGCATGCCCTAGATCAACTAGTTCTGTTCTGTACATTGGATGCAGCAGTTGTAACATGCTATCCGAGTTGAAAAGAAATTGATAAGTTTATCAGTGAGCATATGGTGCCCAGTGAAACTAGACGTCTGCATCTGCATAAATTGCATTATTTACTGTTCCAAAAGTATTCACAAGAAAATTCAGAGCTGCAGCATGCATGAAGTCATGCAAACACTGCACTTGGCATTACTGCTTCAGCGATATGTTGAAGCTGCAAACGCTGAGATTATTTAGGCCCTGTTTCAATCCCACTAGATAAACTTTAGCAACTTTTTTTAGCTATTTTTAGCCATTTAGTGATCTAAACAGGAGAGCTAATGGTGGTGTGATAAAATTTAGCACATATTATCTCATAAGCTGCTCAAGGGGTGCTAAAAGTAGCTAAACGTGTGCCAGAGAACCCCATTTTTCACTCATACACTCCAACCTCATTCCCTCTCTCCGCATTAGGGGCATAGGTGTCTTTTTATTCTAATGTGCTAAACTTTATTAGAGTAGTCCAAACACCCTAATGAGCTAAACTTTAGCATTTCAATTTATATGGCTAAAGTTTAGCAGGAAGCTAAAAATTATCCTGTGAGATTGAAACAGGACCTTAATTACTATCTTAAGTCTAGAAGTGTTGCATTGGCTAAATGCCCGATAGCGTCTCTCTCTCCTTTTTTTTTGTCTCCCTTTGTAACCTTTTTTAATAAAAGAGTGCTGTAGGGTTTTCCCCTACAGCCTTTTTCCCTAAAAAACATCTGTGCACTTGTCGCTCATACCACTTCCCTGGACCCTGGAACACTGCACCACGCACACGCTGTAGCAGCTGGGGTGATTGCGTGTGTGCATAAATTGCTCATACTTCACTTGGTTTCACTTGCTTATTTTCTGTTCTACTGACTTAGTCCTCCCTTTCTTGCAGCATCTGGGGAGCCACCGTTGCTTCTTGCAGCTTCAGTGCACTGCGCAACAAGAGAGGCAATTAGAGCTGCAAGGAACGAACAGCACTGCTCTGGATCCAAACCTTCACCATCCCATTTTGATCTGGAAGTTCCTGCCATCATGCCCGTGGTGAAGGAGCTGTGCGGCCTGGACAACGTAGAGAGGTACTTGGAGAGCCTGCTGAGCTCCGAATGAAAAGCCTACTCTCACCGTCAGCACTTGTTACCCTTACTCCCTTAGGCCTTGTTCGTTTCTGTCGGATCGCACCCGGAATCGTTCCAGCTAATCAAAGTTTATATAAATTAGAGAAACAATCCGGTTAGGAATCGTTCCGACCCACCAATCCGGCACAAACGAACAAGGCCTTAGGGCCTGTTCGTTTTTCACGGACCTGGAACGGTTCCTGGCCGGATTGTTTCTCTAATTTATGTAAGTTTTGATAAGTTGGAATGAATTCTGGTCTAATCCTGGACAAACGAACGGGCCCTTAGCCGTACAATACCAGACGTAGATAGCATAACGATAGCACAATGCGCGATTGTGCCGAAGTCATCAGAGAAGAGAGAATCATAGCTGTTAGATGATATCACCAAGTCTTTTGCACCTACGTCTTGTCAGCGAGAACATTTTGGGTTTCGAACAAGACAGACTTCCTCTGTGTGTAAAAACTTTGGGCATACCCCCCTCTTCTCATCTCCATTGGTGAGATTGGTGTGTACATGCTATTGTAGTTCAGAGTTCAGACAGAGTGACACGGATATCAGAGCAGATCATAAGAACGTACTTGCAGCGATGGAACTGAGATTATTTTCTATATTCTTTGGCCACTGAATGTGCTTCAAATGACAGCAGCAGCAACATTTTGTATGTATCAGGAGAAGGACGCACTCCTGGTAGCTCATGTGTACCATTTTACAACTCAGCTCAAGATGTATGAGCCTGTTTCTTTGCCTGAACTAAGCTGTCCTACGGCCTGGTAGGGTTGAGTAGAGCCGGAATATTCTCAAACAGGTTTGGTGTGAAAAAAATTGTTGTAATCTGCGAGTTGTGGGAAAAGCTGTTGTGGGCTGTGAGCTATTAAAAAACTAAAAATTGTTTGGTCGAAACCACTAAAAATCGTTAAAAGTTCTTCGATATATGTTTTCACAGTTCTATCCAAAAGTCACTAAAAACAAGTCCAGTGGTGTTTTCATTTTTGCACTGCGAGAAAGTCAGTTTTTAAAAAAGTTGATTCCTAGATTCAGCCATTTAATTTGGATTTTGGCTTTTAGAGGGCAAAAGCCAAAGCCAAACACACCATAGGTCTAGACCTTTAGGTATTTGGGGATAGGCTTTTACTTAAGAGTTGTTTCTACGTAACTTTTCATATATATATTGTCTTTTAACTATATTTATATTTATAGTATTTTAATTGTCTCTTGTACTACTAAGAAAATTGATCTCCTTTTCATATATATATATATATTGTCTTTTAACTATATTTATATTTATAGTATTTTAATTGTCTCTTGTACTGCTGGGAAATTGATCTCTTTGAATTATACTAACTCCGCTCTCGAATATTTGTCGTTAGTTTATTTTTAACTAAAACGCGACTAATAAAAAAAGTTAGTTTATTTTTAACTAAAACGCGACTAATAAAAAAACAGAGTACATGCATTTACACGGCAGACAAGAGACAACCCTCCCGGCCTTCCCCAACCACCAATCCACCCCCACCCCACATGCACCGGAGGCTGGAGGTCGAGCAAGAGCCTAGATTTCGTTTCCCCATGGCCTGGCTGCAGCGCACAAGCTCCAAGCTCCCATGCGGTCTATGCAAACAAACAATTGAAGATGCACGTGTCTCAGCCCATCCAGGCATTCAAACACGCCCTATATGGCTGTATTCCTTTACACTGTGTAATGCATGTGTGCAAAACCAGATCAGAGTTATTGTTACATGAACCGCTACAGGATCTCCACAAGATCAGGCTGTGGCAACAGGATTCTGTTCCTCGACCTTGCTCTCTCCAACCTGTTCCAGTATCTGTGCAGGCACAACATCCTTCCCTTTGTCCTCCTGCACATGTGCAGGCTCCTCTTCATTCGCGTTTCCCTTGCCGCCTTCTTCCAGCTCTTTCAGCTGCCTCAGGATGTCTTCTCTCTTGGCCTGTAGGTCATGCAATTTGGCATCAATCTTCTCCAGTTTTGCCTTCAGCTTCACCGGATCAATCGTCTTCTCCTTTGCACCCTTGTGTTTCCTCTTCTTCTCTTTCTTTTCCTTGTCCTCCTTCTTACCTTCTTCGTCTTCATCGCCATCGGCCTCTTTCTTCTTACCATCTTCATCCTTGTCACCCTTTGGTTCCGATCCATCCTTTTCTTTGGCCTTTTTATCCTTCTTATCTTTGTCCTTGTTTCCTATCTTCTTGCGTTTATCTTCCTCCCCCACATCTTTGCCATCTCCTGTCTCTTTCTTATCTTTGATTTTCTCTTGTTTCTCACCACTTGAACCCTTCAACTCTGATCCGTCCTTCTCTTTAGCCTTCTTATCCTTCTTATCTTTCTCTGCCTTCCCTGAATCTCCATCATCTTCCTTCTTTTTCTTGTCTTTCTCCTTTTTATCCTTCTTCTTGATCGCCTTCTCATCGCCTTCGCCATATTCATGCTCCACCGACTTCTCCTCCTCCTTTCTCTCTCTGTCTTTCTTCCCCTCTTTACTCTTTCCTCCCACAGACCCTGCGCCACCACCCGAGTCTTTGGCCTCTTCCTTCTCAACAAACTTGGCCTTGATCTCTGTCTCCCCCTCCTTCAGATTGGCAGCTTCTTTGTCCTTCCCCATCTTGAATATGATCAAGCTGCCCTGCAGGATGCAGCTACAAGTTTCAGTCAATATCGAACTGATTTGCTAGGCTATGGATGGATGGAGCATATTCCTACAAGACAGTTGATTTTGCTTATTTTTTTCAACAAGAGAATCTGCTCGGCACAGTGACCTGTGCCTCCTACAGGTCCCTGTTGTACCAGTACCACCAACCATTTCGCGATGTTCACGCAGGTAATGCTATGCACATCGAAGGCGTGGCCAAGACGAGCATTGGACCTGCTCATAAATCACAGAGTTGGGACACGGTAGTTTTGTTCATAATACGATGCAAATGGATTCTGGATTAAGAGGCTGAACAAAGTGAGTATACGAAGAATCCACTCGGAAGGTACAATCTAGGCTAAATCTAGTGGAACATAACGTCAAGCACGAACTGAGCGGTGTCAGTCAGTGACACCAACACGGCCGACCCATATGGCTTGTTAGTCCCTAGTTTTAATCTCAATCCACGTGGATGGGACGAACTTGAGCCCTTGTTCCAGGATTCCATCCAGAAATCGTTCTAGCTTATATAAATTATACAAGCAATCTAGCTAGAGCTAGGAATCGTTCCAGGTCACCGTTCCGATGGAATCGAACAGGCCCTCAGTCGTTTAAATCCCTAACAAGTTGAAACCCTTCCTAATTTATTCTAACGTAACAGGACTGCAGGAGTGGGATGAACAGAGGAGGAGCGTTTCCTGGACTCTCACCTTGCTTGGCGGAGGTGGCGGCGCGTTGCGGGGTGGGCAAGATCCGGGACCGGGAGGCAAGCAGGACGCGTGCTGCCGCGGCTTCGAGAAATGGAAACGGCCTTCGGCCTTCCTCTATACAGTAGAGCGGACAGACAGGTGGAGAAGAGGCGAGCGGAAAGGAGAAGAAGGCCCGCGGCGGAAGGTGTGTGAGAACGTGCGTCGCCGCGTCCGTCGGTCGGGGACGTTTGGCGACGGTGGAGCCGCGTGGCGACTGGCGAGCGATCCGCGGTGTCGCCCGGGCATCTCGGAGTCTCGTGGGCCGTGAGCCGCAATGGCTTTTTATGGCGGTGGGTGGGTGGGTGGGCTCATGACGACGATGAGGCGATCTGCACAGTGGGCTTCGTGGCGACGGGATCTTCTTCTTCTCTTTCTTTCGGCGCAATTTATCTTTGAGAGTTTTCTTAAACTCAATATCTAAATCCTCGTTTCGAAAGACACATTTGAAAAGAGCAAATTCAATTTTAGAGCAAATCCAACACTTGAGCAATTGAGGCATTCTTCATTCTCGTTGTTCGTGTCTGTATCGTTGGATCTTGGGTGCCGTTTGATTCACATATGAACAGATAACGTTAAATCGTGTTTGTTTAAGTCAAACCGTAATCGATACCACACTATAAATGGATACCACCTTATTCAAATTTGTTACCGCCGGTATTTAAGTGTGAATTATTACCATTACCATTTACGTTACATTTTATGAACCAAATGGTACCTTGGTTCTTAGACGGCTAGGAGTCACCAAGGAGCCGCTAAGGTCGTGGTGTACTTTCGACAAGTTTAAGGGTTTTGATTTTGCTTGCACAACAGAAGGAATCAAACTAGTGAAATGAAGGGGATGCAACTAGGGTGAATCCCGAAACGGCTACACATTTTAAAGACACACAAGTTAGACCATCTCATCCACTGGCTGCCTCCATTTTAAAGACACACAACTAATCCGCCAGTGCGCTAATATGGACCACCGGTCCACCGCTATGATTGGGTCGCTCTTCGAAGAGTTTACGAAATGCAAAGTTTAATCAAAGTGTAAACAAAAAGGTATTAATATTTACGACCATAAACGAATATTATCAGATGGGTTGCATCGTATATTTGCATAATAACTAGCAAAGTATCCATATGTTGTTACGTTTTCCATTTATAGTTATAAAGTACTTCACATAAAAACACATGTGTTATGTTGGTTATTTAGATGTGACTGTGGTTGTGGAGCCAACAACTATGATTCAAGCCTCTATTTATATATAATTTTAGTTTTTATCATTTAAATGTGGGGAGACACGACAACGGTAGATCCTTGAAACCGTTGACTAGGTGGTGTAAGCTAACAACCATGGTTGTGGGTTTGTAGCAAATGGAGGAGCCAACAAAACAACCATAGCTCGCAATGGACCGGAGGAGGCCCACGGAGGTTTGTTTTGGCTCATCCACGCTTTAATGTTATCTGTAATTAACAGAATATATATAAGATATATATGGTTTTAAAAAATAGGGAGCCATGGCCCACTTTGCTCTTCCTGTGGCTCCGCCCCTGAGAATGTTAAATCTATACTAAAAATCAGATGAAGTATTTTTTTACAGTGAGGAAGACATGTTTGCGTTGTCCTATAGTTCGGACGGCTTGGCCCCGGTGGGCCATGCACACCAACCCCTGGAACTTATTTGGTAGCAATGATACCGGATGAGATGTGATGGGCTAAAATCATCTTTCTATTTAAAATCCTAGAGTCTAGGATGTCCTAGGGATTACAACTGGATTTTTCGGTCGGTTTTCTAAGATTATGCTTAATTTTTTTTAAAATAAAATATTTATAGAATTCAAGAAAAATGTTGTGAAAGATTAAATATTTTTCTGAGTACTCTTATATTAAACTTTTAGGTTTATTAGAAACTACCAACCATCATTTTCTAGCAAAATAACTGAGAATTTCAATGAAAAAACACCGTTTCTCGCCGATTTTTTTTCCAAATTTGAAAATATGTGCATAGAAACTTTTAAAATGGGTTTTGGGTGGCAAAAGACGTTTTGTCGTTGCTGAGGGTTGGCACATCGCCTGATAAACGCGAAATCATGTGGTTTAAATTTAAATCTTCAACAAAGCGTTGAGGGTACGATGAAATTCGGTTTTCTCGCCGGTTTTTCCGTTCTCGACCAAACCCGGGCCCCCTCCATACTCCAGCTCCAGCGGTCCAGCCTCGCCCTCCTGTTAGTTCGTTCGCACCGGTCTACCTGCGAGACGACCGGCGGGTGGACCCCGCGCGCCACCCGCGGAGTCCGGTGCTGGTGGGCCCGACGTCGCCGCTGTTTTGTCTCCGTTTGAGGCACCTCTCTGGCAGTGGCAAGCCAACCTGACGCGGTGTTCCACTTCCAGCGCAGAGGGCAGAGGTGAACAAGACGAGGCAAACACCCCTGGAAATGGAAAGCAATTTTTAAAAAACTTTCCATGGCACTTGCCAGCCAGCCGCCTACCTGCCGAAAGAGATCCTCGAATGGCCCACCTGCCAGCCTCAGCACCCGCAGCGTTAACCCTCTGCCCACCCAACCTCTTCCCCCCAGCTCAAAGCATCCTCTGCGGCGCAACGGCCACACCTTCCCCGGTCCCGCCTCCGTCTGTCCCGCGGCCTCCGCTCTCCTCGCCGCCCGCCCGCCTGTCCCTCCCTCTCTCTCCCTCCCTCCTCGCCGCCATGAACAACCTCCTCACGGTAAGCGACCCCCCACCCCGGTCTCCTCTTCCCTCCGCCCTGTCCCCCCCCCCCCCCTCCCCGGGCGGACTCCGCCGCTCGCCGGGATCCGCCGCGCGAGCTGGAGATCTGGAGACGGCCTTTCGGCGCCGCCCGCTCCTCCCCCACGGCGACCGCCGGCGGAGCCATAGGTTGGCTCGCGGGACCGGAGGCAGCGGCGGTGGAGTGGTCGGCGGCCGAAGGGATCGCTTGAGCCGCGCGGGTCGGAATGCGGGGCGTGCGGTCGAAGGAACCCGCCCCTGTTTTCTCGGCTACGTGCGGTAGGGTGCCCGCTTGCCTGGTGCTCGCCTCGCCTAGATCTGCGTGGCTTTAGTTCGGGAGCAGCTGCGTTGTGCGGTGGAAGCAAGATGCGCTTGCTCAGCTTCCGGCTGCCTTTTGTTCCGTGCCTCTTCTCTTGCCTTTGCCTTTGGAGTGGACTGTCCTGCTTCAACCACCTCAATGATCATTCGCATTAGCTGCTCGTGTAGCAGTTACCTTGATTGAATATTTGAACAGCGGCAATGATCACCAGTAGTTGCATTGCATTTAGTGCTGCCGTTGGAGTGCTCGGGTTCAGGAGGGTTTGTATTCACTGGAGCTTGATGTGTTTTAAAGCTTGTTCTTTTTTTTTTCTCATCCGCTTTGGCTAGAACATTTTCATGGCCCATCGTAACATCTGTCCAATTGCACTCTTGGAATGGAGAGGGTGTGTCAGCCCTGCTGGGATTTGAATGGTGATGTTTCTCACGCGGGGGCGGGGCGCAGTCCTGTTGTTTGTTGGCACATGCAGTGCGAGGCTTTCCGTTTTGGATTTATAAACTACTCACTCGGTTCTTTTTTCTTTTTTATCTGTGGCGTTTTAGTTTAAAAATAAGGTGTTTTTATGGTGGTGCCCTCGGTTTTGCTGGTGTCCTCATTTTTACTTTTAGTTGTGTTTTTTTTTCTCAGTTTTGTCATTCTATTCTATAGCACTGGAATGACAAAACTGAGAAAAAAACACAACTAAGGATAAAAATGAGTACAACAGCAAAACCGAGGGCACCACCATAAAAAACCCCAAATAACTATCGGGCGACAAATATTCGAGAAATGAGTTAGTATAATTTACTATTCTTATGTGATTGAACTGCGGTACGTATTGTGAACACTACTGTTTCACAGGATTCCTTTGAGCTCCCTCGGCGGGACTCCTCAAGAGACGCAGATATTGAAATGGGAATGCATCAGGCTGATGCTTCAGACAACTTGAAAGATTTCTTGAAGAAGGTGCTGTTTGCATAATTACTCTGCTGCTTGCGTCTCTTCATCTTACCATATTTACGTTATTACATGTACTCTCCTGTTTGCATCGAATTACATTAGTATTGTTAGTCCGACTCCAACATTCCCCTTCTGATTAATGACGTAAAGCTTTGTGATGTAACAGGTCGATGCAATTGAGAGTATAATTGCAAAGCTGTCAAATCTATTGAATAAGCTCCAGGCATGTTCATTCTGCCATTCATTCTTTGTCTTTTTCTTAAGCTAACGACCCTGGAGTTTAGTATTCACAATGGATTTTTTGTTTTTTGATTACCATTTTCCTTGTGAATCTACGTTTGACATGTGCATTGATATCAGAAACCTATTTTTTTGTCTGTAGACTGCAAATGAGGAATCCAAAGCAGTTACAAAAGCAAGTTCCATGAAAGGTAAGTGTTTGTTTATTCTAGCAGACTTAACCATTATCTGAAATATGTATGCATTCTTTTAGAAATTGCCTCTATGCTTATGGTTAGAAGCAACAATTCTTTTTTCACAGCAATTAAGCAGCGGATGGAGAAAGATATTGATGAAGTGGGGAAAATTGCTCGTCAGGCAAAGACAAAAGTTGATGAACTGGAAAGAGATGTATGCTCTTGCTTGACCCTGATAGTTATCAGTATTTGTCTTAGCAATATCTATATAAATCAAATTTGTCCATGCTTATTGCAGAAATTGTATAGATGTGTCATAACTTGGTCAATCGTACTACTGATAATTGCTAGATGAAATTGAGAACCTCATTACCTTACTTTGTTATATGTCATTTTGTAAGATTTTTTGTTCCGAAACAATGCTAAATTCACTGGAACCAAACAGCATTTCTCGAGAACTTATGAAATAGGTATTTATAATTGTTTAAATCAACTGACTTGTGTGCTGCTGTCAACAATTAACCTTGAATTGCTCGCTAACATTTTGGAACAGAACCTATCGAATAGGCAAAAACCTGGATGTGGAAAGGGTTCTGCCGTGGACCGATCAAGAGAGCAAACTACTGGGTAAATTTGCATTTCATATCAGAGCCTTTAGTTATGCTGCTTACTTGCTTACATGCATTTGTTGCTTACTCAATATGTTTTTCCAATTACTACAGAGCAGTGAAAAAGAAATTGAAGGAACGGATGGATGATTTTCAGGTACTGTGTTCCTTTCCATGCATGTCATGCTTATGCTGTTTTGTGATATTATAAGATCTTATTAACATAGGATGATTTTAAAACACAAACTTGTACAAAATTATTTTTTCCCAAACCAGGCCTGGTGTAGTGCTGAGAGCTGTTTCATTGAGTCACCGGGTCGCGGGTTCGAAGCAGTCTCTCCGCATTTGTGGGGGAAAGGCTTGCCTTTGTTTATCCCTTCCCTAAACCCCGCCCATGTGGGAGCCTCGGGCACTGGGTATATGCCCTGCCCTTGCACAAAATTAATTGCTCCTAGGAAGATTTGAATATGGTTTCTAAAGTAGCAGAGAGGAAGTGTTCTACTTTTCCATGCCTAAAGAGATATCCAATTACAAGAATTCTGCATGCCTTACTCGTTGTGAGCAGGGGGATATCTTCATTGATGGTTGCATGTTTTACTCAACTAAAACAAAATAAAAAAAATATGGTCAGCTACAGGTTCAGTTTTCAGTATTAGTTAGATGATGGTATGATTCTAGAAGGGCTTCAAGTTTGTAAATCATTGTGAATATCTGCCGATTGCCGACAAAATTATGGAGAAAATTAAAATATATTGTTTGTATCATGTAAGTTACCCTGTTAATATCTGGTGCAGACCTTGAGAGAAGCAATCAGGCAAGAGTATCGAGAGGTTGTCGAAAGAAGGGTTTTTACTGTAACTGGTAATCGTCCTGATGAAGAGGTGAGTATTGCACCTGTGCACTACCATACTTTTCACCTGCGGTTATGTTTGCACATGTCATTGTGCCGTTGATTTACAGTGAACTTTGATTATGGTTGACTTCACAGTTTCTCATGTGGCTGCCTCTAACCCTGCAGACAATTGATGACTTGATAGAGACCGGAAAAAGTGAGCAAATATTCAAAGATGCTATCCAACATCAGGGAAGAGGCCAGGTATGTGGTCTACCATAGGTCATATTACTAGTTATGTGGTATGTTTGTTTCAGGTAACAGGTCTAGCTATGTCTGTTTACAACATTGATTTGTTATAGATATGTTCTTTTTTTGACATTCACAGATACTGGACACAGTTGCTGAAATACAGGAGCGACATGATGCTGTAAGGGATCTAGAGAGGAAGCTTTTGGAGTTGCAACAGGTGATGCTTTTTTTTGCATAAGTTGTTTGTAATAATACATTATGTTACAAAAGCTATGACATTCAACGAACTATACAGTCTGGTTTCCAAAAGAAAGACTCTAAAAATAACACTAACTGGTGTAGTTATTGCGTCCCTAGCTCATGTGATTACGTGTGGTCTGGGATGGGGTAGGCAGTCAACTCTTGGAGCTGGCTGCTGGGATTAACTTAGAACACTTAAAAGAATATAGAATACACATAAAACCACATGTACCTTTCAGTAAGTTGACCCTGTCTGGGACATTTCTTTGTTGAGGACTTGAGGCTCAACTATGCCTCTTTATACCGTTGCTTTGTTTTTGTGTTTAGATATTTATGGACATGGCAGTTCTTGTCGAGGCTCAAGGAGACATGATCAACAACATCGAGACACATGTAAGAGTTCTCTATTTCTGCATTGAGCCTGTTGTATGTAGGACAAGAACCATGTTTCAATAAATTAATTAATAGCGAGCTTGATGAGATCACTCACATGTCGATTTCCATCCTCTTTTTCAAGGTCTCGAATGCCACCAACCACATACAACAAGGCGTGAGCGCGCTCCAGAACGCGAAGAAGCTGCAGAAGAACTCGAGGAAGTGGATGTGCTACGCCATCATCTTGCTGCTGGTGATAGTGGCGGTCATTGTCGTCGCGGTCATCCAGCCATGGAAGAAGTGAGCCTAGGGTGGCTCTAAACAGGGAGGAGGGCGTGGGAGATACGTTTTTTTTTGGCTGTCTGTGTAATATCTGTGCAGTTGTTGTGGGTGGTTCTGTGATTTATGGTTGTACTTATGGTCGGCACCAGAGAAGCTTTGGTATTTCCATTCTTTCTGTTTGGGATAGTTCGTGCAGTCCATTGACCATAGCTCTCAGAAATGTTATTGTGGTGACCATATATTCATATGTCGGTCAGCTGATGAAAAGAATGGTGCTTCTGAATCTTTCCACAAACAGTGTGCTGGTGCCCGGTAATGGCTGTTGGATTAATGTAGGTTTGATTCAATTAATATTTAATAATAGTCAATGCTAATAGTCTACTTTAATGTTATGGTGTACTAAGAATTTAGTACCATATTGGGAGTTCTTATGTTTTGGTGCTTAATGCCAAAGGGGGAGAATTTAAGGTCAAAGCAACTGGATCAACTATCACTTGTGAATTTTTTCAAATATTTAAGTGAAGGTATACTTAGTTTTTAATCAAACCCCTCTTATTGCAAAAACTGCTCTCTTGTGGGAGAAATTTGATTACGGGGAAAAGGGGGAGCTTATGCTTTTTTTTATCAAAACTAGTCTTGAAAAATATTTTGATTTGCCAAAACAAAGTGTTTTGACATAGAGATTGTCGGGGACCATAATTAGGGGTACCCTCAAGACGCCTAATTCTTAGCTGGTAACCCCCATCAGCATAAAGCTGCAAAGGCCTGATGGGTACGATTAAGTCAGGGATCAGTCCACACGAGTGACTCGATCACGCTTCACCCGAGCCTAGCCTCGGCCAAAGGCAGCCGACCTCGAGAGACTTCCGTCTCGCCCGAGGCCCCCTTTTTATGGCGGACACATCACCGGCTCGCCCGAGGCCTTGGCTTCGCTCAGAAGCAACCTTGACTAAATCGCCACACCGACTGACCAAATTGCAGGGGCATTAAACGCAAAGGTGGCCTGACACCTCTATCCTGACACGCGCCCCCGGCAGAGCCGAAGTGACCGCCGTCACTCCACCGCTCCACTAGCCAGTCTGACAGAAGGACAGCGCCGCCTGCGCCACTCCGACTGCAGTGCCACTCGACAGGGTGAGTCTGACAGGCAGTCAGGCCTTGCCAAAGGCGCCGCGGCGAACTCCGCTCCGCCCGACCCCAGGGCTCGGACTCGGGCTAAGACCCGGAAGACGGCGAACTCCGCTCCGCCCGACCCTAGGGCTCGGACTCGGGCTAAGACCCGGAAGACGGCGAACTCCGCTCCGCCCGACCCCAGGGCTCGGACTCGGGCTAAGACCCGGAAGACGGCGAACTCCGCTCCGCCCGACCCCAGGGCTCGGACTCGGGCTAAGACCCGGAAGACGGCGAACTCCGCTCCGCCCGACCCCAGGGCTCGGACTCGGGCTAACACCCGGAAGACGACGAAACTCCGCTTCGCCCGACCCCAGGGCTCGGACTCCGCCCTGGCCTCGGCCGAACGACTTCCGCCTCGCCCGACCCCTTGGCTCGGGCTCGGCCACGGCAACGAAAGGCAAACTCAACCTCGGCTTCGGAGGAACCCCCACGTCGCCCTGCCTAGGGCACAGACCGCCACGTCAACAGGAGGCGCCATCATCATCCTACCCCGAATCGACTCGGGTCACGGAGAACAAGACCGGTGTCTCATCCGGCCAGCTCCGCCGGAGGGGCAATGATGGCGCTCCACAAGCTCTATGACGACGGCGGCCCCCAGCTCTCTTACGGAAGCAGGACGACGTCAGCAGGGACTCGACCGCTCCAACAGCTGTCCCTCCACCAGGCTCCGCCGCACCTCCGACAGCCACGACATCACGCCAGCAGGGTGCCCAGATCTCTCCGGCTGCCACATTGGCATGTACCTAGGGCGCTAGCTCTCCCTCCGCTAGACACGTAGCACTCTGCTACACCCCCCATTGTACACCTGGATCCTCTCCTTACGACTATAAAAGGAAGGACCAGGGCCTTCTCAGAGGAGGTTGGCCGCGCGGGACCGAGGACGGGACAGGCGCTCTCTTGGGGCCGCTCGCTTCCCTCACCCGCGTGGACGCTTGTAACCCCCCTACTGCAAGCGCACCTGACCTGGGCGCGGGACGAACACGAAGGCCGCGGGACTTCCACCTCTCTCACGCTCGACTCCGGCCACCTCGCCTCTCCCCCCTTCGCGCTCGCCCACGCGCTCGACCCATCTGGGCTGGGGCACGCAGCACACTCACTCGTCGGCTTAGGGACCCCCCTGTCTCGAAACGCCGACAGTTGGCGCGCCAGGTAGGGGCCTGCTGCGTGCTGACGAACAGCTCCCCGTCAAGCTCCAGATGGGCAGTCTCCAGCAACCTCTCCGGCCCGGGACGGTGCTTCGTTTCGGGACTCTTGAGTTCATGTCCTTCGACGGCAGCTACGACATGATACTTCTTCCACCGCCGCGCGACTACGACAATGGCGGCCGACAACCCGCCCGCCGGCGGCGGAATCGACGACGTCTTCCCCGCGTGGTGGAAGAGCAACATTCGGGCTCGCTCCGTTCTCTCCCCCGCCAACGGAGGAGGAGGCGGGGCCGTCAAGGCCAGGCGGGAGGCCGCGCTTCATCGCCCGTCGAGCGAATCGATGCCCCCGACGCCCCGACGGAAGGCACGCCGGGCGTCGACCTCGCGTTCAAGACGGAGGCAAGCGCCGTCCCCCCGCGGCACGCTGACCCTGAGCAAGAAGACGACGCCGGCGCGCTCGCGGAAAGCCTGCAGGACGTCGCCCTCGAACCAGAGATGACGGTGCAACCAGTCCCGATGTGACTACGTCGCTCCTCGTCGACCAAAAGGTACCGACTAACTCCCATCTTGCGTCATTTCGACTCGGCCTCAACCCGCCAAACGACCTCGTTTTGGCGGGCGCTCTCATTGAGGCGAGTGCAACCCCACTGAGGTTCCGTATGCGGTCGCCTTGGGACCGACTGACGGACGTCTCGACCTACGGGCCCCCTGGGTCCGAGGAAGATGACGATCCCAGCATCGGTTGGGATTTCTCCGGACTTGGCAACCCCAGTGCCGTGCGGGACTTCATGACCGCATGTGACTACTGCCTATCCGACTGTTCCGATGGAAGTCGCAGCCTTGGCGACGAGAGCTGCGGCCCAAGCCGCGAATGTTTCCACATCGAGCTAGGGGATCCCACCGAAGGCAACCATCTTGGCATGCCGGAGGATGGTGATCTCCCTAGGCCGGTGCCTCGCGCCGACATCCCACGGGAGCTAGCTGTGGTCCCCGCTCCGGCGGGGGGTTACGACCCACAACTCGAGCAAGTCCGCGAGGCGCAGGCCAGGCTCAACGAGGGAACAGGAGCGCTTGAGCCGATCCGTCGGGACGTCGGACAGGCATGGGTGGGCCAACCCCTGGCCGGAGAAATACGTCACCTGCCCCAAGGTCTCCAGCACCGCGTCGCCAACGATGTCAGGATCAGGCCGCCGCCCGCATCCAGCGGGGTTGGTCAGAACCTGGCAACCGCAGCAATGCTCATCCGTGCGATGCCGGAGCCGTCAACCACCGAGGGTCGGCGAATCCAGGGAGAACTCAAGAATCTCCTGGAAGGCGCTGCGGCCCGGCGGGCTGAGAGCACTGCATCCCGAAGGCAAGGATATCCCTCGGAACCTCATGCCGCGACTTCCCGATTCATGCGGGAAGCCTCGGTCTACACCGGGCGCACGCGCAACACCGCGCCTGCGGCCCCGGACCACCTCGGCAACGAGCACCATCGACGCGACCGTCGGGCTCACCTCGACGAAAGAGTGCGCCGAGGCTACCACCCCAGGCGTGGGGGGCGCTACGACAGCGGGGAGGATCGGAGTCCCTCGCCCGAGCCACCCGGTCCGCAGGCCTTCAGTCGGGCCATCCGACGGGCGCCATTCCCGACCCGGTTCCGACCCCCGACTACTATCACGAAGTACTCGGGGGAAACGAGACCGGAACTGTGGCTCGCGGACTACCGCCTTGCCTGCCAACTGGGTGGAACGGACGACGACAACCTCATCATTCGTAACCTCCCCCTGTTCCTCTCCGACACTGCTCGCGCCTGGTTGGAGCACCTGCCTCCGGGGCAGATCTCCAATTGGGACGATTTGGTCCAAGCCTTCGCTGGCAATTTCCAGGGCACATACGTGCGCCCCGGGAATTCCTGGGACCTTCGAAGCTACCGGCAACAGCCGGGGGAGTCGCTCCGGGACTACATCCGGCGATTCTCGAAGCAGCGCACCGAGCTGCCCAACATCACCGACTCGGATGTCATCGGCGCGTTCCTCGCCGGCACCACTTGCCGCGACCTGGTGAGCAAGCTGGGTCGCAAAACCCCCACCAGGGCGAGCGAGCTGATGGACATCGCCACCAAGTTCGCCTCTGGCCAGGAGGCGGTCGAGGCTATCTTCCGAAAGGACAAGCAGCCCCAGGGCCGCCCATCGGAAGAAGCTCCCGAGGCGTCTGCTCCGCGCGGCGCCAAGAAGAAAGGCAAGAAGAAGTCGCAATCGAAACGCGACGCCGCTGACGCGGACCTTGTCGCCGCCGCCGAGTATAAGAACCCTCGGAAGCCCCCCGGAGGTGCAAACCTCTTCGACAAGATGCTCAAGGAGCCGTGCCCCTACCATCAGGGGCCCGTCAAGCACACCCTCGAGGAGTGCGTTATGCTTCGGCGTCATTTCCACAGGGCCAGGCCACCCGCCGAGGGTGGCAGGGCCCGCGACGACGACAAGAACGAAGATCACCCAGCAGGAGAGTTCCCCGAGGTCCGCGACTGCTTCATGATCTGTGGAGGGCATGCGGCGAATACCTCGGCTCGGCACCGCAAGCAAGAGCGCCGGGAGGTCTGCTCGGTGAAGGTGGCGGCGCCAGTCTACCTAGACTGGTCCGACAAGCCCATCACTTTCGACCGGGCCGACCACCCCGACCATGTGCCGAGCCCGGGGAAATACCCGCTCGTCGTCGACCCCGTTGTCGGCGATGTCAGGCTCACCAAGGTCCTGATGGACGGGGGCAGCTGCCTCAACATCATCTACGCCGAGACCCTCAAGCTCCTGCGCGTCGATCCGTCCTCTGTCCGAGCAGGCGTTGCGCCCTTCCACGGGATCATCCCTGGGAAGCGCGTCCAGCCCCTCGGGCGACTCGACCTCCCAGTCTGCTTCGGGACATCCTCCAACTTCCGAAGGGAGACCCTGACGTTCGAAGTGGTCGGGTTCCGAGGAACCTACCACGCCGTGCTAGGGAGGCCATGCTACGCGAAGTTCATGGCCGTCCCCAACTACACCTACCTGAAGCTCAAGATGCCGGGCCCCAACGGGGTCATCACCGTCGGCCCCACGTACAAACACGCGTTCGAATGCGACGTGGAGTGCGTGGAGTACGCCGAGGCCCTCGCCGAGTCCGAGGCCCTCATCGCCGACCTGGAGAACCTCTCCAAGGAGGTGCCAGACGTGAAGCGCCATGCCGGCAACTTCGAGCCAGCGGAGACGGTCAAGGTCGTCCCCCTCGACCCCAGTGGCGACACCACCAAGCAGATCCGGATCGGTTCCGGGCTCGACCCCAAATAGGAAGCAGTGCTCGTCGACTTTCTCCGCGCAAACGCCGACGTCTTTGCGTGGAGTCCCTCGGACATGCCCGGCATACCGAGGGATGTCGCCGAGCACTCGCTGGATATTCGGGCCGGAGCCCGACCCGTCAGGCAGCCTCTGCGCCGATTCGACGAGGAGAAGCGCAGAGTGATTGGCGAAGAGATCCACAAGCTAATGGCAGCAGGGTTCATCAAAGAGGTATTCCATCCCGAATGGCTTGCCAACCCTGTGCTTGTGAGGAAGAAAGGGGGGAAATGGCGGATGTGTGTAGACTACACTGGTCTCAACAAAGCATGTCCGAAGGTTCCCTACCCTCTGCCTCGCATCGACCAAATCGTGGATTCCACTGCTGGGTGCGAAACCCTGTCCTTCCTCGATGCCTACTCAGGGTATCACCAGATCCGGATGAAAGAGTCCGACCAGCTCGCGACTTCTTTCATCACGCCGTTCGACATGTACTGCTATGTCACCATGCCGTTCGGTTTGAGGAATGCGGGCGCGACGTACCAGCGGTGCATGAACCATGTGTTCGGCGAACACATCGGTCGCACAGTCGAGGCCTACGTCGATGACATCGTAGTCAAGACGCGGGAGGCTTCCGACCTCCTCTCCGACCTTGAAGTGACATTCCGGTGTCTCAAGGCGAAAGGAGTCAAGCTTAATCCTGAGAAGTGTGTCTTCGGGGTGCCCCGAGGCATGCTCCTAGGGTTCATCGTCTCCGAGCGAGGCATCGAAGCCAACCCGGAGAAGATTGCGGCCATCACCAGCATGGGACCCATCAAGGACTTAAAAGGGGTACAGAGGGTCATGGGATGTCTCGTGGCCCTGAGCCGCTTCATCTCACGCCTCGGCGAAAGAGGTCTGCCTCTGTACCGCCTCTTAAGGAAGGCCGAATGTTTCGCTTGGACCCCTGAGGCCGAGGAAGCCCTCGGCAACCTGAAGGCGCTCCTTACAAAGGCGCCTGTCTTGGTGCCGCCGGCGGACGGAGAAGCCCTCTTGGTCTACGTCACCGCGACCACTCAGGTGGTTAGCGCCGCGATTGTGGTCGAAAGGCAAGAGGAAGGGCATACATTGCCCGTTCAGAGGCCGGTCTACTTCATCAGCGAAGTGCTGTCCGAGACTAAGATCCGCTACCCACAAGTTCAAAAGCTGCTGTATGCTGTGATCCTGACAAGGCGGAAGCTGCGACACTACTTCGAGTCCCATCCGGTAACTGTGGTGTCATCCTTCCCCCTGGGGGAGATCATCCAGTGCCGAGAGGCCTCGGGCAGGATCGCGAAGTGGGCGGTGGAAATCATGGGCGAAACGATCTCGTTCGCCCCTCGGAAGGCCATCAAGTCCCAAGTGTTGGCGGATTTCGTGGCCGAATGGGTCGACACCCAACTGCCAACGACTCCGATCCAACCGGAGCTCTGGACCATGTTTTTCGACGGGTCGCTGATGAAGACGGGGGCCGGCGCGGGCCTGCTCTTCATCTCGCCCCTCGGAAAGCACTTGCGCTACGTGCTGCGCCTCCACTTCCCGGCGTCCAACAATGTGGCCGAGTACGAAGCTCTGGTCAACGGATTGCGGATCGCCATCGAGCTAGGGGTCAGACGCCTCGACGCTCGCGGTGATTCGCAGCTCGTCATCGACCAAGTCATGAAGAACTCCCACTGCCGCGACCCGAAGATGGAGGCCTACTGCGACGAGGTTCGGCGCCTGGAAGACAAGTTCTTCGGGCTCGAGCTCAACCACATCGCTCGACGCTACAACGAAACCGCAGACGAGCTGGCTAAGATAGCCTCGGGGCGAACGACAGTCCCCCCGGACGTCTTCTCCCGGGATCTGCATCAACCCTCCGTCAAGCTCGACGACACGCCCGAGCCCGAGGTACCCTCGGCTCAGCCCGAGGTACCCTCGGCTCAGCCCGGGGCACCCTCGGCCCAGCCCGAGGTACCCTCGGCCCCCGAGGGCGGGGCACTGAACGTCGAGGAAGGGCAGAGCGGGGCCACACCAGATCAAGATTGGCAGGCCCCGTACCTGCAATATCTCCGTCGAGGAGAGCTACCCCTCGACCAAGTCGAGGCTCGGCGGGTAGCGCGACGCGCCAAGTCATTCGTCTTGCTGGGCGACGAAGAGGAGCTCTACCATCGCAGCCCCTCGGGCATCCTCCAGCGATGCATCTCCATCGCCGAAGGTCGGGAACTGCTGCAAGAAGTACACTCGGGGGCTTGCGGCCACCACGCAGCGCCCCGAGCCCTTGTCGGAAATGCTTTCCGGCAAGGCTTCTACTGGCCAACGGCGGTGGCTGACGCCACTAGAATTGTCCGCACCTGCGAAGGGTGCCAATTCTATGCGAAGCGGACACACCTGCCCGCTCAGGCTCTGCAGACAATACCCATCACCTGGCCCTTCGCTGTATGGGGTCTGGACCTCGTCGGTCCCTTGCAGAAGGCACCCGGGGGCTACACGCACCTGCTGGTCGCCATCGACAAATTCTCCAAGTGGATCGAGGTCCGACCTCTGAACAGCATCAGGTCCGAGCAGGCGGTGGCATTCTTCACCAACATCATCCATCGCTTCGGGGTCCCGAACTCCATCATCACCGACAACGGCACCCAGTTCACCGGCAAAAAATTCTTGGATTTTTGCGAGGATCACCATATCCGGGTGGACTGGGCCGCCGTGGCTCATCCCATGTCGAATGGGCAAGTAGAGCGTGCCAACGGCATGATTCTACAAGGGCTCAAGCCTCGGATCTACAACGACCTCAACAAGTTCGGCAAGCGATGGATGAAGGAACTCCCCTCGGTGGTCTGGAGCCTAAGGACGACGCCGAGTCGTGCCACGGGCTTCACGCCGTTTTTCCTGGTCTACGGGGCTGAAGCTATCTTGCCCACTGACCTGGAATACGGCTCCCCGAGGGCGAGGGCCTACACCGAACAAAGCAACCAAGCTAGCCGAGAGGAATCGCTGGACCAGCTGGAGGAAGCTCGGGACAGGGCCTTACTACACTCGGCGCGGTACCAACAGTCCCTGCGACGCTACCACGCCCGAGGGGTCCGGTCCCGAGAACTCCAGGTGGGCGACCTGGTGCTTCGGCTGCGGCAAGACGCCCGAGGGAGGCACAAGCTCACGCCCCCCTGGGAAGGGCCATTCGTCATCGCCAAAGTTCTGAAGCCCGGAACATACAAGCTGGCCAACAATCAAGGCGAGATCTACGGCAACGCTTGGAACATCAAACAGCTACGTCGCTTCTACCCTTAAGATGTTTTCAAGTTGTTCATATACCTCGCACCTACGCAAAGTTTAGTTGTCAAGGAAGGGTCGGCTTAGCCTCGGCAAAGCCCGACCCTCCCTCGGGGGCTAAAAGGGGGGAGACCCCCTCTGCGTCGAATTTTTCCTCGAAAAAGGATCTCTTTTTAGCTGGATTTCTTTCGTGCTTCTTGACTACTTCGGAAAGCGGATCCTGGAAACGACGAGGTACACGTAAGCAGCCAAGGCTGACCGAGCCGAGGGACTCCTACGCCTCTGGGATACGGATACCTCACTCATCACCTTCTGCGATAAGTAACTTGCGCTCGGATAAAGCGACTCCGTGGACCGAACGAGTCATCACGTTCAGAAGCTCTCCTGCCGAAGCAGTCCTTCAAGCTTTCTCGACTAAGTCGGGGACAGGGCCTCATGGACGGGTGAAAGTACGCGTAAGCGGCAAGGCCGACCGAGCCGAGGGATTCCCACGCCTCTGGGATACGGATACCTCACTCGTCCCTTCCGCGAAAAGCAACTCTCGCTCACACAAACATCCCTGTTACCGACAGAGTCCAGATGCTCGAAACAAGAGGAAAAAAGACGCAGCTTCGCAAGCGCGGCGAGGGTGTGTTCTTCTGGCCTCGGCGGCCGCAGAAAGCACACGCTACAAGATGATCTGATCCTGCAGGCTCGGGTCTTCACGCTGAAGGGAGCCGTAGCACCCTCGGCATCGACGACGTCTTCAGCAAAGCCCGACCCAGCCTCGGGCGGCGCCGCGGCCCAGGGACTCCTCCGGGAATCCGGCCCGAGCAGGCGGCTCAACCGGTTACCCCTGGGGCCTCGGTCAACCGGCTTCCAAGGGCGCCAGCCCGACCCGAGGCCTCGACTGATCGACTTTGGCGTCGGCTCCGCTGACGGACAACATGGCTAGGCTCCGGCCAACCAGGTTCCCATTCTCGAGCCAACTCCGCCTCTGTTCATACTGATATCGCTACCCCTGGCCTCGGTCCACCGAAGGGCAGCCGAGGGGTCTCTTTAACTAAGCTAGAGGAGCCCCAGACGACAAGGCCGAACGGGCCGAGGGATTCCTACGCCTCCGGGATACGGATACCTCACCCGTCACCTTGACACGGGGCAACTCATGCTTGGTAAAGCGGTTCAGATAATCAACAGGCGAGACTTAATGCTCGAAAATGAGGAAAAACACGGCTCCGTGCCGAAATTACATACACGTTCAGGCCTCGACAGCCGCAATGAACGAAGAACACTGGCATACGAGATGCCACTACCAACGGAACTCCGGTTCCCTCCTCCGCAGGTACGAACAACCCCCCTCCGAAGGGGAAGGCCTGCGGAGTAACTGAAGAACGGTGGGCGGCTCGCTGCCGCCCGTTCCAACCGCGACGGCAACCACCCCTGCCCTAGACAGCGAAGCGGCTTAGGCAGCAGCTTTGGGGGAGGTGTCACGGCAGAAGGGCTCCCCCCCGCTGAGGACGAGAACCAGCCATTCAGGCAGGGAGACGGGGACCCAGGGCCCCTAGCGCCCTGCATATCCTGGCATGGCTGGAGGAAGTCTCCGTGGGGCTCAAGGACGCCCTTCACCCCCGGGCGCAGGGGGAAGAAAGGGGCAGCCGACCCACGCGGGGGCGGCCCCCCGACTCGCCTCATCTTCCATCTTGGCCTGGATGACGAAAATCCTTGAGGCCGAGGGAGGAGTAGAGGCCGCGGCCTGGCCCGTTTTCCCCACCGTCGAACTAGAGGTCACCATCTTGGGTGACCGCCGGTGGCGGGGTGTGGCCAGGCTGCGTGATGAAAATCCTTGAAGCCGAACGATGGCTGAGAGGTACCAACTCCCATGGAGTTGCGTTCCTCCAACGAGGAGGCGGAAAGGCGGCGGATACCCCCCATCCGGGGGCTTGGAAGATGGGAAGACACGACGCTTAAGGGAGGAAGAAGACATGGTTGCCTTACGAAAGGAGTCTCCCTCCTTTTAAAGGCAACTCTCCCTACGTGCGCCCCCAGGCGCCGCGGGCTGAGTCTTCTCCAACACGCTCCAAGGCCCTCCCCTGCGACTCGGGGGCTGGGTCCCGCATGTCATGCAAGCCGGCTCAGGGCAGAAGAAGCCAAACCACCGCGCGTGGTGCGCACGACCGTCCAGCGGTTACAAGCGACCCCCCATTTTCGCCCAGACCAACGGGCAGAAGGGGCGGGCAGCCATGCAGGCGGCATGCAACCGCGCCAGGTGGACGCGCTTCTCCAACTTCTGACACGCCAGCTTGGGAACCCAGGCCCACGCGTCGAGCAACCGGCGCGCCAGTTGCTGCATGCAAGCAATCGCACCGCCATTTGTGCCACCATCGCGCCTCTTCGGTTGCGAAGCCTATGCCACGACTCGAGGCGACCCAACAGCGCCAGCCTGGCGCGTCGGTCAAAGCGACCGAAAGTGGGCCGGCAGTAATAGCGGTGACAGGCGGGCGGGCGCAGCGGTCACGTCGTCAGCCAGGCTCACGTCCCATCCTGAGACAGCAAGAGAGCCTCCTCTCACGGCGTGGAGACGGTGCACCCGTGACCCGTTCCTCGAACGGCTCGCGCACGCGTAACGGCCGCCCCGCCAACCACTCGCCCCGTCGCATTAACTCTGCGGCGGGACACGCGGCGCCTCTGGCAGGAGGAGCGCGCGACGCTTCACCTTCGCCGTAATAAACACGTCAGAAAAGGTACGCCACGTCGTCCGATTTCGTATCCTTTTCCGTTTTCCTCTTTCTCTATCTCTTGCAACAGGGACCGGGAAAGGGGGATACCCCGAAAGGGATCCTTCTCCGCGAAGGAACCGGGCTCCGAGCCCCCCATTACTGATCAGGGGTTCGAAGGCTGGCCCCCCGAAGGGTTCAACAGTCGCCTCAGATCGCGTGGGCCCGACACCCACTACTGGTCAGGGGTTCGAAGGCCAGCCCCCCGAAGGGCTCCATGGCCGCCTCAGGCTACTCGGGCTCCGCGCCCATTACTGATCAGGGGTTCGAAGGCTGGCCCCCGAAGGGTTCACAGTCGCCTCAGACACCGAGCGAGGGATGACCAGGGGTACGTTCGATACATAACCAAGGCTCGGGCTGCGCTCCCGAGGTACCCTAGGACATTTCCGAGACCAGCGGGAACGATCTTGTAACGGAATCCCATCGGAGGGAGGCATCGAGCCCTCGGACCCCGTCGCCAGGGGACCAGGTCCGGCAAATCACCCGCAGGTACTTTTGGGCGTGCCTCTGGGCCCCTAGCCGACCCCCAACGAACGGGGCACGGACGTCCACTCGGATTACCCGCTCGCAGCTCACCGGAGACACCATGTTCGGTGCCCATCGAGGGTAACATGGCGCACTCCCCCCTCCTTGCGGAAAGGCGACGTAGGGGCGTATGTAAAAAGTCGAGTCTGTCCCTGATCGTCCTCTCGCCCTGTGCAGAGGCTCGGGGGCTGCTCTCGCAAAAACTGGCTCCGGCCAAATCGTTGACAGCGTCAACATACCAGCCCGAGAGCTTGGGCCCCGACCGTGCACCCGGGCTACGGCCAGTTCGCATGAGGGAACGACCAGACCAGCCGAAGCGTTAAGCGAAGTATGAAGACCTCGAAGGAGTGTAACCACTCCTCCGAGGCCTCGGGGGCTACACCCGGCGGGTGCGCTCGCGCGCACCCACCGGAACGAAATGCAACCGAGAAAGGCTGGTCCCCTTGCAAAAAAGTGCGACAAAAGCCTCCAAGCGAGTGCTGACACTCCCTTCGAGGCTCGGGGGCTACTGTCGGGGACCATAATTAGGGGTACCCTCAAGACGCCTAATTCTCAGCTGGTAACCCCCATCAGCATAAAGCTGCAAAGGCCTGATGGGTACGATTAAGTCAGGGATCAGTCCACACGAGTGACTCGATCACGCTTCACCCGAGCCTAGCCTCGGCCAAAGGCAGCCGACCTCGAGAGACTTCCGTCTCGCCCGAGGCCCCCTTTTTATGGCGGACACATCACCGGCTCGCCCGAGGCCTTGGCTTCGCTCAGAAGCAACCTTGACTAAATCGCCACACCGACTGACCAAATTGCAGGGGCATTAAACGCAAAGGTGGCCTGACACCTCTATCCTGACACGCGCCCCCGGCAGAGCCGAAGTGACCGCCGTCACTCCACCGCTCCACTAGCCAGTCTGACAGAAGGACAGCGCCGCCTGCGCCACTCCGACTGCAGTGCCACTCGACAGGGTGAGTCTGACAGGCAGTCAGGCCTTGCCAAAGGCGCCGCGGCGAACTCCGCTCCGCCCGACCCCAGGGCTCGGACTCGGGCTAAGACCCGGAAGACGGCGAACTCCGCTCCGCCCGACCCCAGGGCTCGGACTCGGGCTAAGACCCGGAAGACGGCGAACTCCGCTCCGCCCGACCCCAGGGCTCGGACTCGGGCTAAGACCCGGAAGACGGCGAACTCCGCTCCGCCCGACCCCAGGGCTCGGACTCGGGCTAAGACCCGGAAGACGGCGAACTCCGCTCCGCCCGACCCCAGGGCTCGGACTCGGGCTAACACCCGGAAGACGACGAAACTCCGCTTCGCCCGACCCCAGGGCTCGGACTCCGCCCTGGCCTCGGCCGAACGACTTCCGCCTCGCCCGACCCCTTGGCTCGGGCTCGGCCACGGCAACGAAAGGCAAACTCAACCTCGGCTTCGGAGGAACCCCCACGTCGCCCTGCCTAGGGCACAGACCGCCACGTCAACAGGAGGCGCCATCATCATCCTACCCCGAATCGACTCGGGTCACGGAGAACAAGACCGGTGTCTCATCCGGCCAGCTCCGCCGGAGGGGCAATGATGGCGCTCCACAAGCTCTATGACGACGGCGGCCTCCAGCTCTCTTACGGAAGCAGGACGACGTCAGCAGGGACTCGACCGCTCCAACAGCTGTCCCTCCACCAGGCTCCGCCGCACCTCCGACAGCCACGACATCACGCCAGCAGGGTGCCCAGATCTCTCCGGCTGCCACATTGGCATGTACCTAGGGCGCTAGCTCTCCCTCCGCTAGACACGTAGCACTCTGCTACACCCCCATTGTACACCTGGATCCTCTCCTTACGACTATAAAAGGAAGGACCAGGGCCTTCTCAGAGGAGGTTGGCCGCGCGGGACCGAGGACGGGACAGGCGCTCTCTTGGGGCCGCTCGCTTCCCTCACCCGCGTGGACGCTTGTAACCCCCCTACTGCAAGCGCACCTGACCTGGGCGCGGGACGAACACGAAGGCCGCGGGACTTCCACCTCTCTCACGCTCGACTCCGGCCACCTCGCCTCTCCCCCCTTCGCGCTCGCCCACGCGCTCGACCCATCTGGGCTGGGGCACGCAGCACACTCACTCGTCGGCTTAGGGACCCCCCTGTCTCGAAACGCCGACAGAGATAGAAAAATGAATTTGTTTTGCGAAATCAAACCTAGTGGTAGCAAAATGATTCAAATATGTCAAATCCTGTGGCAATTCAATTGGTTTTGAGTTTGACATCAATTTGCACATTTTGGCTCATATTTTGATATGTTAGTGCGATTTGAGTTGTGAAAGGGAAGTAGTGTTTAACCTTTTCCTATAAATAATTTTGATAGTTGAAAGCCCAACACAAATAAATGGACTAGATTATATATTCCACAGGTGCATAAAGGTTCAACACAAACCAATAAAAATATCAAGTTAGGGTTCAAAAGCAAAGGAGCAAAAGAACCGAAGTGTGCCCTGGTCTGGCGCACCGGACTGTCCGGTGTGCCACCGGACAGTGTCCGGTGCTCCAGGACCGTACAACTCCGAACTAGCCATCTTCGGGTTTCTCCAGCGCCACTCCGCTATAATTCACTGGACTGTCCGGTGCACCAAGCGGAGCAACGGCTATCAGCGCAACGGTCGACTGCAATGGACACCTGCAAACGCTACAGTGCGCGCACAGTACGCACAGAAGTCAGAGTAGCCGCCAGAGGCGCACCGGACAGTGCACAGTACCTGTCCGGTGCGACTAGAAGACAGAGCTCCAACAGTCGAAACCGCCAGAATCCTAACGGTTGGGTGACGTGGCTGGCGCACCGGACTGTCCGATGCGTCCATCGACAGCAGCCACCCCCAACGGTTATTTTGGTGGTTGAGGGCTATAAATAACCCCCAACCACCTCCACTCCAACCATCAAAGCATTCAACACATTGCATTCAATACAAGAGCAATAGACTCCACTCCAAAGACACAATTCAAGTGATCGATCCACTCAAAGTCCCCAATTCAACTCTAGCGCATTAGGACTTGTGAGAGGATCATTTGTGTTTCTTTGTTGCTCTTGTTTGCTTGGTTGGGTTTCTTTTCTTTCTCACTTCTTACTCTCAAGCTTTGTAAGCGAGGCAAGAGACACCAATTGTGTGGTGGTCCTTGCGGGGTCTAAGTGACCCGTGAGATTAAGGAAGAAGCCTCACTCGGTCTAAGTGACCGTTTGAGAGAGGGAAAGGGTTGAAAGAGACTCGGTCTTTGTGACCACCTCAACGGGGACTAGGTTCTTTGGAACCGAACCTCGGTAAAATAAATCACCGTGTCATCCGCTTTATTTTCTTGGTTGATTTGTTTTCCCCTCTCTCCCGGACTCGGATTTTATTCTAATGCTAACCCCGACTTATAGTGTGTTTAAAGCTATAAATTTCAGTTTCGCCTATCCACCCCCCTCTAGGCGACTCTCAATTGGTATCAGAGCTCGGTACTTCATTTAGAGTCTAACCACTCAAAGTGATGTCGGGAGGATCCACCAAGAGGGAGATGAAAACGGCCACAAGCCACGGGAAGGCTCCATCAAGGGAGTCCGGCGCCAAAGGAAGGGAGGAATCACCTCCCCGCGTCAAGTCGCATCGGAGTGGCGACAAGAAGAAAAGGATGAAGAAAGTGGTTTACTACGAGACCGACTCTTCGTCGCCCTCCACCTCCGGCTCCGATGCCGCGTCCGTCACTTCTAAGCGCATGAGCGCAAGAAGTTTAGTAAGATCCTCCTACGCTATCCCCCCATTTCTAAACGCGCCCCTTTACTTTCCGTCCCATTAGGCAAACCACCAGTTTTTTATGGTGAGGACTATTATATGTGGAGTGATAAAATGAGACATCATCTAACCTCACTCCACGCAAGTATATGGGATATTGTTGAGTATGGAGCGCATATACCATCTGTGGGGGACGAAGGCTACGACTCGGACGAGGTCGCCCAAATCCGGAACTTCAACTCCCAAGCCACTACTATACTCCTCGCCTCTCTATGTCGAGAGGAGTATAATAAAGTGCAAGGGTTGAAGAGCGCCAAAGAGATTTGGGACGTGCTCAAGACCGCGCACGAAGAAGATGAGGTGACCAAGATCACCAAACGGGAGACGATCGAGGGAGAGCTCGGCCATTTCGTCCTCAACCAAGGAGAGGAGCCACAAGCTATGTACAACCGACTCAAGACCTTGGTGAATCAAGTGCGCAACCTCGGGAGCACCAAATGGGATGACCATGAAATGGTTAAGGTTATTCTAAGATCACTCTTTTTCGCAATCCTACGCAAGTACAATTAATACGTGGTGATACTAGATATAAGCTAATGTCTCCTGAGGAGGTTATAGGAAAGTTTGTGAGCTTTGAATTGATGATCAAAGGCTCCAAACAAATCATCAACTTGGAGCAAGGCGGCACCTCTACACCCGAGGTGCAACCCGTCGCATTCAAAGCGACAGAAGAGAAGAAAGAAGAGTCTACATCAAGTAGGCTCTCCATCGACGCCTCCAAGCTCGACAACGAGGATATGACGCTTATCATCAAGAGATTTCGCCAAATCCTCAAGCAAAGGAGGGGGAAGGATTACAAACCCCGCTCCAAGAGGGTGTGCTACAAGTGTGGTAAGCCCGGTCATTTTATCGCTAAATGCCCTATGTCTAGTGATAGGGACAACGACAGGAAGGGGAGGAAGAAGGAGAAGAAGAAATAGTACAAGAAGAAGGGTGGCGATGCCCATTGAGAGCACCTAGAGGGGGGGGGGGTGAATAGGTGATCCTGTAAAATTAAACACTAAATAGCCACAAACTTGATTATTAAAGTGTTAGTGAAATCAAGTGGCTAAAGAACATGCTCGTGCGAACAAAACAATCACAATAAGCAACACACGAGACACACGATTTTTATCCCGTGGTTCGGTCAAGTAACACTTGTCTACTTCCACGTTGTGGCGTCCCAATGGACGAGGGTTGCACTCAACCCGTTTTAAGCGATCCAATGATCAACTTGAATACCACGGTCTTTTCCTTTAGAGTATTTTTCCCGTTTGTGAGGAATCTCCACAATTTGGAGTCTCTCGCCCTTACAATTGAGATCACAAAGAAAGCACGAGAGTAAGGATGGGAGAGCAACACACGCAAGACTCAATTCCGCAGCACAACCACGCGCACAAGTGAGAAGGTGAGCACACAAACACAGCGCGAGGAGTTTACAACTCGAATAGTGCTCAAATCTCAAGAACGATGATCCGATTGTGTGAAAGCAGAGTCTAGATGTCTTAGGATGTTTCTTGTAAGCTTGGGTGTTGTGCTCCATGCGCGTAGGGGTCCCTTTTATAGCCCCAAGGCAGCTAAGAGCCGTTGGAGATCAACATGGAAGGCTATCCTTGCCTTCTGTCGAGTGGCGCACCGGACAGTCACTGTAACATGTCTGGTGCACGATCTCCTTCCAAATCAGGCGCATCCGAGCATTGCTCCTCCGGGCCCGTTGGCGCACTGGACACTGTCCGGTGCAAACCGGACAGTTCGGTGCACCAGCTGACCGTTGGAGCAGTCCACGTGTCACCCACAGATTGCGCGACCGACCATTGGCGCTGGCGACCGTTGGCTCACCGGACAGTCTGGTGCACCTGAAAGGGAAATGTGCCCATGTGCCATTTCTAAGTATTTTGGTGATTAAGTGACCAACACAAATGATTATGTGTTAAACTATGCCAAATTGTGGAAGAAGTGCAAATCAACACAAAGGTATGATTCTATACTTAGTACATTGGTTTTTGTGTACTAACATGTTTGTCTAAGTGCTAGAATCAGAGAAAAAAATAAATGGAAAAGACTTGGCTCGAGCAGCCAAGACTCTGCTCAGTCTGGGTGCACCGGACTGTCCGGTGGTGCACCGGTCAGTGTCTGTTGCGCCAGGCTGGTGCTGGTCAACTGGCCGCTCTCGAGAACTCGACGGCGGCGTACGGCTAAAAATCACCAGACTGTCCGATGAGCCAACGGTCGGCCGCGCAATCCGCGCGTGACGCGTGGCCGGGCCAACGGTCTGAAGGGGGCACCGGACTGTCCGGTGTGCACCGGACAGTGTCCGGTGCGCCAACGGCTCCAAATCGTCAACGGTCGGCTGCGCCAGAACAGGAAAGAAATCTGCACCGGACAGTGTCCGGTGGTGCACCGGACTGTCCGGTGCACCAGTCGACAGAAGGCAAGATTTGCCTTCCTGGATTGCTCTCAACGGCTCCTAGCTGCCTTGGGGCTATAAAAGGGACCCCTAGGCGCATGAAGGAGTACACCAAGCATTATTTGATCATCTCTTAGCACCAAGACATCTCTCTAGCGCATTTGATTCGTTGTGATAGCAATTTGAGCTCCTCTTGAGTTGAGAACTCCGTGTGTGATCTTAGAGCTCAAGTTGTGACTTGTGTGCGTGTTTGTGCTCGTGCTTTGAGGCTTGTGTGTGTTGCTCTTCCCACTCTTACATATGTGCTTCTTTGTGATCATCTCATTGTAAGGGCGAGAGGCTCCAAGTTGTGGAGATTCCTCGCAAACGGGAAAGAGTAAAGGAAAAAGAACATCGTGGTATTCAAGTTGATCATTGGATCACTTGAAAGGAGTTGAGTGCAACTCTCGTCCATTGGGATGCCACAACGTGGACTAGGCAAGTGTTGTACTTGGCCGAACCACGGGATAAATCTCTGTGTCCCTTGTGCTTGTTCTCACTGTGTCAATTGTGGTTCACAAGAGCTCTCCTTAGCCACTTGATTTCATTGTGCTAACACTTAATCAAGTTTGTGGCTTTAAGTTTCAAGTTTTTACAGGATCACCTATTCACCCCCCTCTAGGTGCTCTCAATTGGTATCGGAGCCGTTCTCTTCAAGAAAGGGACTAATCGCCCGAAGAGATGGATCCTAAGGGAAAGGGGATGGTGGTCAACGACAATGAGAAGGAGTCCATCTTCAACGAGCCAAGGGACGACAAAGCCAATGACTCCGGCTCTAGTCAAAAGAAGAAGGATGGAAAGAAGAAGAGGCGCATCAAGAAGATTGTCTACTACGACAGCGACGAATCTTCCTCTTCTCAAAAGGACGACGAATACAAGGAGAAAAAGAAAACGATTAACTCGAACTTTTCTTTCAATTATTCTCGTATTCCGCATAATTCCAATGCTCAATTGCTCTCCGTTCCACTTGGTAAACCTCCACACTTTGATGGAGAGGACTACGGATTTTGGAGTCACAAAATGCGTAGCCACTTGTTCTCTCTTCATCCAAGTATATGGGAGATAGTAGAAAATGGAATGCGATTTGATAGTTCGGATAACTCCATGTTTATCAATGAACAAATCCATAAAAATGCACAAGTTACTACTGTTCTTTTAGCATCCTTGTGCAGGGAAGAGTACAATAAGGTGAGCGGCTTGGACAACGCCAAGCAGATTTGGGACACCCTCAAGATCTCGCATGAGGGGAACGACGTCACCATGCTCACCAAGATGGAGTTGGTGGAAGGCGAACTATGAAGGTTCGCGATGATCAGGGGAGAGGAGCCAACTCAAACGTACAATAGGCTCAAGACCCTGGTCAACAAGATAAGGAGCTATGGGAGCACGAGATGGACGGACCACGACGTCGTCCGACTTATGCTAAGGTCCTTCATTGTCCTTGATCCTCATCTTGTAAACTCTATTCGTGAGAATCCTAGGTACATCAAGATGACGCCCGAGGAAATACTCAGAAAGTTCGTAAGCGGGCGAATGATGATCAAGGAGGCAAGATATGTTGATGATGCATTGAATGGTCCAATGCCAATCTACGAGCCTCAAACTGTTGCTCTCAAAGCAACAAGTAGCAGGGAGGCGCTACCTAGCAAGGTGGCGCAAGTTGAGGCGGCCGGACTAAATGAAGATGAAATGGCCCTCATCATCAAACGCTTCAAGACGACTCTCAAAGGTCGCAAGGAGCATCCCAACAAGAGCAAGACGAAGGGGAAGCGCACCTGCTTCAAGTGTGGTAAGGTTGGTCACTTTATTGCTAACTGTCTTGATAATGATAGTGACCAGGATCAAGAAAAGAAGAGGGAAAAGAAGAAGACTTACAACAAAGCGAAGGGCGAGGCACACCTTGGCAAAGAGTGGGACTCAGATTGCTCTTCATTCGACGACGAAGGACTTGCCGCCTCGGCCTTCAACAAATCATCGCTCTTCCCCAACGAGCATCACACCTGCCTCATGGCAAAGGAAAAGAAGGTATGCACTAGGGATACTATTACATATGCTTCTTCAAGTAATGATGAATCTAGCGATGATGAAATAGACTATGCAAGTTTATTCAAAGGTTTAGATAGAACTAAAATTGATAAAATCAATGAATTAATTGATGCTTTGAATGACAAGAATAGATTGTTAGAAAAGCAAGAGGATCTTTTATATGAAGAGCATGATAAATTTGTAGATGTCCAAAAATCTCTTGCTTTAGAAGTTAAAAGGAATGAAATGCTTTCTTGTGAATTATCTACTTGCCATGAGACTATTTCTAGTTTAAAAAGTGTTAATGATGATTTAAATGCTAAGCTAGAAGTAGCAAATAGATCTAGTTCTTGTGTAGAACATGTAGTGATTTGCAATAGGTGTAAGGACTTTAATGTTGATGCATGTGTTGAGCACCTTACTTCCATTGCAAAACTAAATGGTGAAGTGGCTAGTCTTAATGCCCAACTTAAGACTAGCAAAAATGAATTTGATAAACTAAAATTTGCAAGGGATGCCTACACTATTGGTAGACACCCCTCAATTAAGGATGGGCTTGGCTTTAAGAGGGAAGCCAAGAACTTAACAAGTCATAAGGCTCCCATCTCCGCCAAGGAGAAAGGAAGGCCCCTATGGCTAATAGTGTTCAAAAGAATCATGCTTTCATTTATAGTGATGGAAAATTCTCTAGAAATGCTTATAGGAATTATTCTTATGATTCATATGCTATGCCTACTTCTAGTTCTTCTATTGTGCATGATATGCCTAGGAAAAATGTTATTCACCATATGCCTAGGAGAAATGTTGTTCATGTATCTAGGAAAGCAAGTAATGAACCTTCTACAATTTATCATGCTTGCAATGCTTCCTTTGCAATTTGTAGAAAGGATAAGAAAGTGATTGCTAGGAAATTAGGGGCAAAAAGCAAGGGAGATAAAACTTGCATTTGGGTCCTTAAGACCATTGTTACTAACCTTGTAGGACCCAACAAGAGTTGGGTACCTAAAACCCAAGCCTAAATTGCCTTGCAGGTTTATGCATCCGGGGGCTCAAGCTGGATTATCGACAGCGGATGCACAAACCACATGACGGGGGAGAAGAAGATGTTCACCTCCTACGTCAAGAACAAAGATTCCCAAGATTCAATCATATTCGGTGATGGGAACCAAGGCAAGGTTAAAGGACTAGGAAAAATAGCAATTTCATCCGAGCATTCCATTTCTAATGTGTTTTTAGTAGAATCGCTGGGATATAACTTGTTGTCCGTTAGTCAATTATGTAATATGGGTTATAATTGCTTATTCACAAATGTAGATGTGTCTGTCTTTAGAAGAAGTGATGGTTCATTAGCTTTTAAGGGTGTACTAGACGGCAAACTTTATTTAGTTGATTTTGCAAAAGAGGAGGTCGGTCTAGATGCATGCTTAATTGCTAAGACTAGCATGGGCTGGCTGTGGCATCGCCGTTTAGCACATGTGGGGATGAAGAACCTTCACAAACTTCTAAAGGGAGAACATGTGTTAGGTCTAACAAATGTGACTTTCGAAAAAGATAGACCTTGTGCAGCTTGTTAAGCAGGTAAACAAGTGGGAAATGCTCATCACAGCAAGAACGTGATGACCACATCAAGACCCCTGGAGCTGCTGCATATGGACCTCTTTGGACCCGTCGCCTACCTTAGCATCGGGGGAAGTAAGTATGGTTTAGTAATTGTTGATGATTTTTCCCGCTTCACTTGGGTATTCTTCTTGCAGGATAAAACAGAAACCCAAGGGACCCTCAAGCGCTTCCTAAGGAGAGCTCAAAATGAGTTTGAGCTCAAGGTGAAGAAGATAAGGAGCGACAACGGGTCCGAGTTCAAGAACCTTCAAGTGGAGGAGTATCTTGAGGAGGAAGGAATCAAGCATGAGTTCTCCGCTCCATACACACCACAGCAAAACGGTGTGGTAGAGAGGAAGAACATGACGCTCATAGACATGGCAAGGACGATGCTTGGAGAGTTCAAGACGCCCGAGCGGTTTTGGTCGGAAGCCGTGAACACGGCTTGCCACACCATAAACCGGGTCTACCTTCATCGCCTCCTTGAAAGGGAAATGTGCCCTTGGGCCATTTCTAAGTATTTTGGTGATTTAGTGTCCAACACAAGTGCCTAAGTGTAAATGGTGGACAAAGTGCAATTCAAGTATAAAGGTATGGTTCTCAGACTTAGTACATTGTTTTAGAGACTAATATATTGTGTCTAAGTGCTGGAAATAGGAAAAATCAGTTGAAATTAAAGATGGCTTTTGTTCAGCCAAAGTCAGCTCAGTCTGGGTGCACCGGACTGTCCGGTGGTGCACCGGACAGTGTCCGGTGCGCCAGGCTGGCTCAGGCGAACTTGCTGCTCTCGAGAAGAAATTAACGTCGTACGGCTATAATTCACCGGACTGTCCGGTGAGCCAACGGTCGGCCGGGCCAACGGTCGGCCGCGCGATTCGCGCGAGACACGTGGCCGAGCCAACGGACGGAAGGGGGCACCGGACTGTCCGGTGTGCACCGGACAGTGTCAGGTGCGCCAACGGCTCCAAAGCGCCAACGGTCGGCTTCGCCAAAGAAGGAAAGAAATCCGCACCGGACTGTCCGGTGCGCCAGGCGACAGAAGGCAAGAATTGCCTTCCTGGAATGCACTCAACGGCTCCTAGCTGCCTTGGGGCTATAAAAGGGACCCCTAGGCGCTTGGAGGAGAACACCAAGCATTCTCTAAGCATTCCTAAGCACTAATACTTCGATTCCGCGCTTTTGATTCCTTGCGATAGCAATTAGAGCTCTAGTTGAGTTGTGAACTCATTGAGTTGTGTTGTGAGCTCTTGTTGCGATTGTGTGTGTGGTGTTGCTGTGATTTCTTGTCTTGAGTGTGTTGCTCATCCCTCCCTTACTCCGTGCTTATTTGTGATCATCAAAGTGTAAGGGCGAGAGGCTCCAAGTTGTGGAGATTCATCGCAAACGGGATATAGAAAAGCAAAGCAAAACATCGTGGTATTCAAGTAGGTCTTTGGACCACTTGAGATGGGTTGATTGCAACCCTCGTCCGTTGGGACGCCACAACGTGGACTAGGCAAGTGTTGGACTTGGCCGAACCACGGGATAAACCACTGTGTCTATCTGTGATTGATCTTCTTGTGGTTTTCGTGTCTTGCAAAGACTCCTCTCTAGCCACTTGGCATTACTTGTGCTAACTCCTAATCAAGTTTTGCGAGTTAAGATTCAAGTTTTACAGGATCACCTATTCACCCCCCTCTAGGTGCTCTCAATTGGTATCAGAGCCATTCTCTTCAAGAAAGGGACTAATCGTCCGAAGAGATGGATCCTAAGGGCAAGGGGATTGTGATCAATGATAAGGAGAAGGAGTCATTCGTCAACGAGCCCAAAGATGACAAGCCTACTGACTCGGGCTCGGGCCACAAACGAAAAGATGGGAAGAAGAAGAAGACAAGGCGCATCAAGGAGATCGTCTACTACGACGACAGCGACGAGTCCACCTCTTCCCAAAAGGACAACGACGACAACGACTACGACAAAAGAAAGACGGTTAATTCAAACTTTTCTTTCGATTACTCTCGTATTCCGCAAAGTACAAATACTCATTTGCTCTCCATTCCACTTGGCAAACCTCCTCACTTTGATGGAGAGGACTACGGATTTTGGAGTCAAAAATGCGTAGTCACTTGTTCTCTCTCCATCCGAGCATATGGGAGATAGTAGAGAGTGGAATGAAATTTGATAGTACTGATAGTCCCATGTTCATTAACGAGCAAATTCACAAAAATGCACAAGCTACTACTGTTCTTCTAGCTTCATTGTGCAGGGACGAATACCATAAGGTGAGCGGCTTAGACAATGCCAAGCAGATCTGGGACACCCTCAAGATCTCACATGAGGGAAACGACGTCACCATGCTCACCAAGATGGAATTGGTGGAAGGCGAACTCGGGAGATTCGCAATGATAAGAGGGGAGGAGCCAACCCAAACATATAACAGGCTCAAGACCCTCATCAACAAGATAAGGAGCTATGGAAGCACGCGATGGACGGACCACGACGTCGTCCGCCTAATGCTAAGGTCCTTCACCGTCCTTGATCCACACCTTGTGAACAATATTCGTGAGAATTCTAGGTACACGAAGATGACGCCCGAGGAGATCCTTGGAAAGTTCGTAAGCGGGCGGATGATGATCAAGGAGGCGAGATACGTGGACGACGCGTTGAATGGTCCAATCCATGAGCCTCAACTCATTGCTCTCAAGGCAACGAGGAGCAAGGAGGTGCTACCCAGCAAGGTAGCACAAGTTGAGGCGGCCGGGCTTAATGATGAAGAGATGGCCCTCATCATCAAACGCTTCAAGACGGCGCTTAAGGAACGCAAAGGACAACCTTACAAGAACAAGACGAAGGGGAAGCGCTCATGCTTCAAATGTGGTAAGATTGGTCATTTTATCGCTAACTGTCCCGAGAATGATAGTGACCAGGAACAAGGGAACAAGAGGGAAAAGAAGAAAGTTTACAAGAAGGCTAAGGGCGAGGCACACCTTGGAAAAGGAGTGGGACTCGGATTGTTCGTCGTCCAACTCCGACAACGAAGGACTTGCCGCCACCGCCTTCAACAAATCGGCCCTCTTCCCCAACGAGCGTCATACATGCCTCATGGCGAGGGAGAAGAAGGTATGTACTCAAAATACTACTTATGCTTCTTCAAGTGAGGACGAGTCTAGTGATGATGATGAAATAGATTATTCATGTTTATTCAAGGGCCTAGATAGAACCAAGGTTGATAAAATTAATGAATTAATTGATGCCTTGAACGATAAGAATAAGCTATTAGAAAAGCAAGAGGATTTGTTGTATGAAGAACATGATAAATTTGTAGAGGCTCAAAAATCTCATGCTTTAGAAGTTAAAAGGAATGAAATACTTTCTTGTGAACTATCTACTTGCCATGAGACAATTTCTAGTTTAAGGAGCATAAATGATAATTTGAATGCTAAGTTAGAAATAGCTAGTAAATCAACATCTTGTGTAGAAAATGTTGTAACTTGCACTAGGTGTAAAGATTTTGATATCGATGCTTGTAGCAAACACCTAGCTTCAATTTCTAAATTAAATGTTGAAGTGGCTAGTCTCAATGCCCAACTTAAGACTAGCAAAAGTGAATTCGATAAGCTAAAATTTGCAAGGGATGCCTACACAATTGGTAGACACCCCTCAATTAAGGATGGACTTGGCTTCAAAAGGGAAGCCAAGAACTTGACAAGCCATAAGGCACCCATCTCCATCAAGGAGAAAGGGAAGGCCCCTATGGCAAATAGTGTGCAAAAGAACCATGCTTTCTTATACAATGATAGGAAATATTCTAGGAACGTTCATTTCAATAATGTTGTTTCACATGCTTATGATATGACTGCTTCTAGTTCCCATGTTGTGCATGGTAGAGATATGCCTAAGAAAAATATTCATCATGTGCCTAGAAAGAATATTGTTCATGTTCCTAGGAAAGTTATGAATGAACCTTCTACAATATATCATGCTTTAAATGCCTTCTTTGCTATTTGTAGAAAGGATAGGAAGATAGTTGCTAGAAAATTAGGGGCAAAATGCAAGGGAGACAAAACTTGCATTTGGGTCCCTAAGGATATTTGTACTAACCTTGTAGGACCCAACATGAGTTGGGTACCTAAAACCCAAGCCTAAATTTGCCTTGCAGGTTTATGCATCCGGGGGCTCTAGCTGGATTATCGACAACGGATGCACAAACCACATGACAGGGGAAAAGAGGATGTTCTCTTCCTACGTCAAGAACAAGGATCCCCAAGATTCAATAATATTCGGTGATGAGAACCAAGGCAAGGTGAAAGGGTTAGGCAAAATTGCAATTTCTTCCGAGCACTCTATTTCTAATGTGTTTTTAGTTGAGTCGCTCGGATATAACTTGTTGTCTGTAAGTCAATTATGCAATATGGGATATAACTGTCTATTCACTAATGTAGATGTGTCTGTCTTTAGAAGAAGTGATGGTTCATTAGCTTTCAAGGGTGTATTAGACGACAAACTTTATTTAGTTGATTTTGCAAAAGAGGAGGTCGGTCTAGATGCATGCTTAATTGCTAAGACTAGCATGGGTTGGCTGTGGCATCGCCGCTTAGCACATGTGGGGATGAAGAACCTTCACAAGCTTCTAAAGGGAGAACACATGATAGGTCTAACTAATGTTACTTTCGAAAAAGATAGACCTTGTGCAGCTTGTCAAGCAGGTAAACAAGTAGGAGGAGCGCATCACAGCAAGAATGTGATGACCACATCAAGACCTCTGGAGCTGCTACATATGGACCTCTTCGGACCCGTCGCCTATCTAAGCATAGGAGGAAGTAAGTATGGACTAGTTATTGTAGATGACTTTTCCCGCTTCACTTGGGTATTCTTTTTGCAGGATAAATCTGAAACCCAAGGGACCCTCAAGCGCTTCCTAAGGAGAGCTCAAAACAAGTTTGAACTCAAGGTGAAGAAGATAAGGAGCGACAATGGGTCCGAGTTCAAGAACCTTCAAGTGGAGGAGTACCTTGAGGAGGAAGGGATCAAGCACGAGTTCTCCGCTCCCTACACACCACAACAAAATGGTGTGGTAGAAAGGAAGAACATGACGCTTATAGACATGGCGAGGACAATGCTTGGAGAGTTCAAGACCCCCGAGTGCTTTTGGTCGGAAGCCGTGAACACGGCTTGCCACGCCATCAACAGGGTCTACCTTCATCGCCTCATCAAGAAGACATCGTATGAGCTACTAACCGGTAACAAACCCAATGTTTCGTATTTTCGAGTTTTTGGGAGTAAATGCTACATTCTAGTGAAGAAGGGTAGGAATTCCAAATTTGCTCCCAAAGCCGTAGAAGGGTTTTTGTTAGGTTATGACTCAAATACAAAGGCGTATAGAGTCTTCAACAAATCATCGAGTTTGGTTGAAGTCTCTAGCGACGTTGTATTTGATGAAACTAATGGCTCTCCAAGAGAGCAAGTTGTTGATTTTGATGATGTAGATGAAGAAGAAGTTCCAACGGCCGCAATACGCAACATGGCGATTGGGGATGTGCGGCCACAGGAACAAGATGAACAAGATCAACCTTCTTCCTCAACAATGGTGCATCCCCCAACTCAAGATGATGGACAGGAGGCGTGTGATCAAGGGGGAGCACAAGATGATCATGTACTGGAGGAAGAAGCACAACCGGCACCTCCAACCCAAGTTCGAGCGATGATTCAAAGGGATCATCCTGTCGACCAAATTTTGGGTGATATTAGCAAGGGAATAACTACTCGATCTCGATTAGTTAATTTTTGTGAGCATTACTCTTTTGTCTCTTCTATTGAGCCTTTCAGGGTAGAAGAGGCCTTGCTAGATCCAAACTGGGTGTTGGCCATGCAAGAGGAGCTCAACAACTTCAAAAGAAATGAAGTTTGAACACTGGTGCCTCGTCCCAAGCAAAATGTTGTGGGAACCAAGTGGGTGTTCCGCAACAAACAAGACGAGCACGGGGTGGTGACAAGGAACAAGGCACGACTTGTGGCAAAAGGTTATGCCCAAGTCGCAGGTTTGGACGTTGAGGAGACTTTTGCTCCTGTGGCTAGGCTAGAGTCCATTCGTATTTTGCTAGCATATGCCGCTCACCATTCTTTCAGGTTGTTCCAAATGGATGTGAAGAGCGCTTTCCTCAACGGGCCAATCAAGGAGGAGGTGTACGTGGAGCAACCCCCTGACTTCGAGGATGAACGGTATCCCAACCACGTGTGTAAGCTCTCTAAGGCGCTCTATGGACTTAAGCAAGCCCCAAGAGCATGGTATGAATGCCTTAGAGACTTTTTAATTGCTAATGCTTTCAAGGTTGGGAAAGCTGATCCAACTCTTTTTACTAAGACTTGTGATGGTGTTCTTTTTGTGTGCCAAATTTATGTCGATGACATAATATTTGGTTCTACTAACCAAAAGTCTTGTGAAGAGTTTAGTAGGGTGATGACTCAGAAATTCGAGATGTCGATGATGGGCGAGTTAAGCTACTTCCTTGGGTTCCAAGTGAAGCAACTCAAGGATGGGACCTTCATCTCCCAAACGAAGTACACACAAGATTTGATCAAGAGGTTTGGGATGAAGGACGCCAAGCCTGCAAAGACACCAATGGGAACCGACGGACACACCGACCTCAACAAAGGAGGTAAGTCCGTCGATCAAAAGGCATACCGGTCTATGATAGGGTATTTACTTTATTTATGTGCTAGTAGATCGGATATTATGCTTAGTGTATGCATGTGTGCTAGATTTCAATCTGATCCAAGGGAGTGTCACTTAGTGGCTGTGAAGCGAATTCTTAGATATTTAGTCGCTACGCCTTGTTTAGGGATCTGGTATCCAAAGGGGTCTACCTTTGACTTGATTGGATATTCAGACTCCGACTATGCTGGATGTAAGGTCGATAGGAAGAGTACATCGGGGACGTGCCAATTCTTAGGAAGGTCCCTGGTGTCATGGAGTTCTAAGAAACAAACTTCTGTTGCCCTATCCACCGCTGAGGCCGAGTACGTTGCCGCAGGACAGTGTTGCGCGCAACTACTTTGGATGAGGCAAACTCTCCGGGACTTTGGCTACAATCTGAGCAAAGTCCCACTCCTATGTGATAATGAGAGTGCTATCAGCATGGCGGATAATCCTGTTGAACACAGCCGCACAAAGCACATAGACATTCGGCATCACTTTTTGAGAGACCACCAGCAAAAGGGAGATATCGAAGTGTTTCATGTTAGCTCCGAGAACCAGCTAGCCGATATCCTTACCAAGCCTTTAGATGAGCAGACCTTTTGCAAGTTGCGTAGTGAGCTAAATGTCTTAGATTCGTGGAACTTGGATTGAATTATAGCATACTTGTGTTTATGCCTTTGATCATGTTCCTTCTGCATTTTGTTGCTTATTTATGGTGCTCAAGTTGTACAAGCACTCCCCGGACCTCACAAGTCCGTGTGCAAGTGACGCACACATTTAGGGGGAGATGTGTTACAACTTGATCCTTTGAGACTAACCATGTGAGGATTGAAAGGGAAAAGGTGGACTTGGACCATGCAAGACTTCCACTGCACTCCGATGAAAGAGTAACTTATTCCAAGTCCATCTATGTACTCTTATTGCCTTTTTACTCTTAGTTGAAGATTTTGGTGAGGCAATGGGGTTAAAGGGCCAAAATTGATCCTGTTTTGGTGCTTGATGCCAAAGGGGGAGAAAATAAGGCCAAAGCGATAAATGGATCAGCTACCACTTGTGAATTTTGAAAATAGTAGAGTTAGAGTTTTTGTTTGACAAAATACTCCTGCTTGCCTCTTATTGTCAAATTGGTCTCTTGTGGGGAGAAGGCTTAACCATGGGAAAAAGGGGGAGTTTTTGAATCCTTCCTTGATCAATTTCTCGTAAAACAGCTCTTATTATGGTTCAACATGTGTGTTTGACTTAGAGATAGGAAATTGAGTTTGATTTGCAAAAACAAACCAAGCGGTGGCAAAGAGTGATCCATATATGTCAAATTTGAATCAAAACAATTTTGAGTTCTTATTTGAATTGATTTTGCACTTGTTCTACTTGCCTTATGTTGTGTTGGCATAAATCACCAAAAAGGGGGAGATTGAAAGGGAAATGTGCCCTTGGGCCATTTCTAAGTATTTTGGTGATTTAGTGTCCAACACAAGTGCCTAAGTGTAAATGGTGGACAAAGTGCAATTCAAGTATAAAGGTATGTTTCTCAGACTTAGTACATTGTTTTAGAGACTAATATATTGTGTCTAAGTGCTGGAAACAGGAAAAATCAGTTGAAATTAAAGATGGCTTTTGTTCAGCCAAAGTCAGCTCAGTCTGGGTGCACCGGACTGTCCGGTGGTGCACCGGACGTGTCTGGTGCGCCAGGCTGGCTCAGGCGAACTTGCTGCTCTCGGGAAGAAATTAACGTCGTACGGCTATAATTCACCGGACTGTCCGGTGAGCCAACGGTCGGCCGCGCGATTTGCGCGAGACACGTGGCCGAGCCAACGGTTGGAAGGGGGCACCGGACTATCCGGTGTGCATCGGACAGTGTCCGGTGCGCCAACGGCTCCAAAGCGCCAACGGTCGGCTTCGCCAAAGAAGGAAAGAAATCCGCACCGGATAGTGTCCGGTGCGCCAGGCGACAGAAGGCAAGAATTGCCTTCCTGGAATGCACTCAACGGCTCCTAGCTGCCTTGGGGCTATAAAAGGGACCCCTAGGCGCATGGAGGAGAACACCAAGCATTCTCTAAGCATTCCTAAGCACTAAGACTTCGATTCTGCGCTTTTGATTCCTTGCGATAGCAATTAGAGCTCTAGTTGAGTTGTGAACTCATTGAGTTGTGTTGTGAGCTCTTGTTGCGACTTGTGTGCGTGGTGTTGCTGTGATTTCTTGTCTTGAGTGTGTTGCTCATCCCTCCCTTACTCCGTGCTTCTTTGTGATCATCAAAGTGTAAGGGCGAGAGGCTCCAAGTTGTGGAGATTCCTCGCAAACGGGATATAGAAAAGCAAAGCAAAACACCGTGGTATTCAAGTAGGTCTTTGGACCACTTGAGAGGGGTTGATTGCAACCCTCGTCCGTTGGGACGCCACAACGTGGACTAGGCAAGTGTTGGACTTGGCCGAACCACGGGATAAACCACTGTGTCTATCTGTGATTGATCTTCTTGTGGTTTTCGTGTCTTGCAAAGACTCCTCTCTAGCCACTTGGCATTACTTGTGCTAACTCCTAATCAAGTTTTATGAGTTAAGATTCAAGTTTTACAGGATCACCTATTCACCCCCCCTCTAGGTGCTCTCACTCCTCAAGAAGACTTCGTATGAGCTTCTAACCGGTAACAAACCCAATGTGTCATACTTTCGTGTTTTTGGGAGCAAATGTTACATTCTAGTGAAGAAAGGTAGAAATTCTAAGTTTGCTCCCAAAGCTGTAGAAGGGTTTTTTTTAGGTTATGACTCAAATACAAAGGCGTATAGGGTCTTCAACAAATCATAGGGTTTGGTTGAAGTCTCTAGCGACGTTGTATTTGATGAGACTAATGGCTCTCCAAGAGAGCAAGTTGTTGATCTTGATGATGTAGATGAAGAAGACGTTCCAACGACCGCAATACGCACCATGGCAATTGGAGATGTGCGGCCACAGGAACAAAAGGAGCAAGATCAACCTTCTTCCTCAACAATGGTGCAACCCCCAACTCAAGACGATGAACAGGTTCATCAAGAAGAGGCGTGTGATCAAGGGGGAGCACAAGATGATCATGCTATGGAGGAAGAAGCACAACATGCCCCTCTAGCTCAAGTTCGAGCGATGATTCAAAGGAATCATCCCGTCGACCAGATATTGCGTGATATTAGCAAGGGAGTAACTACTCGCTCTAGATTAGTTAATTTTTGTGAGCATTACTCTTTTGTCTCTTCTATTGAGCCTTTCAGGGTAGAAGAGGCCTTGCTAGATCCGGACTGGGTGTTGGCCATGCAGGAAGAGCTCAACAATTTCAAGAGAAATGAAGTTTGGACACTGGTGCCACGTCCCAAGCAAAACGTTGTGGGAACCAAGTGGGTGTTCCGCAACAAACAGGACGAGCACAGGGTGGTGACAAGGAACAAGGCACGACTTGTGGCAAAAGGTTATGCCCAAGTCGCAGGTTTGGACTTTGGGGAGACTTTTGCTCCTGTGGCTAGGCTAGAGTCAATTCACATATTGTTAGCCTATGCCGCTCACCATTCTTTCAGGTTGTTCCAAATGGATGTGAAGAACGCTTTCCTCAATGGGCCAATCAAGGAGGAGGTATACGTAGAGCAACCCCCTGGCTTTGAGGATGAACGGTACCCCGACCACGTGTGTAAGCTCTCTAAGGCGCTCTATGGACTTAAGCAAGCCCCAAGAGCATGGTATGAATGCCTTTAAGACTTTTTAATTGCGAATGCTTTCAAGGTTGGGAAAGCCGATCCAACTTTATTCACTAAGACGTGTGATGGCGATTTATTTGTGTGCCAAATTTATGTCGATGACATAATATTTGGTTCTACTAACCAAAAGTCTTGTAAAGAGTTTAGCAGGGTGATGACTCAAAAGTTTGAAATGTCAATGATGGGCGAGTTGAACTACTTCCTTGGGTTCCAAGTGAAGCAACTCAAGGATGGCACTTTCATCTCCCAAACGAAGTACACACAAGACTTGATCAAGCGGTTTGGGATGAAGGACGCCAAGCCCGCAAAGACTCCAATGGGAACTGACGGACACATCGACCTCAACAAAGGAGGTAAGTCTGTTGATCAAAAAGCATACCAGTCTATGATAGGTTCCTTGCTTTACTTATGTGCTAGTAGACCGAATATTATGCTTAGTGTATGCATGTGTGCTAGATTTCAATCCGATCCAAGGGAATGTCACTTAGTGGTCGTGAAGCGAATTCTTAGATATTTAGTCGCTACGCCTTGCTTCGGGATCTGGTATCCAAAGGGGTCTACCTTTGACTTGATTGGATATTCAGACTCCGATTATGCTGGATGTAAGGTTGATAGGAAGAGTACACCAGGGACGTGCCAATTCTTAGGAAGGTCCCTGGTGTCTTGGAGTTCTAAGAAACAAACTTCCGTTGCCCTATCCACCGCTGAGGCCGAGTATGTTGCCGCAGGACAGTGTTGCGCGCAACTACTTTGGATGAGGCAAACCCTCAGGGACTTTGGCTACAATCTGAGCAAAGTCCCACTCCTATGTGACAATGAGAGTGCAATCCGCATGGCGGATAATCCTGTTGAACACAACCGCACAAAGCACATAGACATCCGGCATCACTTTTTGAGAGATCACGAGCAAAAGGGAGATATCGAAGTGTTTTATGTTAGCACCGAGAACCAGCTAGCCGATATCTTTACCAAGCCTCTAGATGAGAAGACCTTTTGCAGGCTGCGTAGTGAGCTAAATGTCTTAGATTCGCGGAACTTGGATTGACTTATAGCATACATGTGTTTTATGCCTTGATCATGTTCCTTATGCATTTTGTTGTTTATTTATGGTGCTCAAGTTGTACAAGCACTCCCCGGACCTCACAAGTCCATTTGCAAGTGATGCACATATTTAGGGGGAGATGTGCTACAGCTTGACTCTTTGAGACTAACCATGTGTTAGAGCTTGCTTGATTTAGTCTCAAAGGTGGATTGAAAGGGAAAGATGGACTTGGACCATGAAAGACTTCCACTGCACTCCGATGAGAGGGTAACTTACTCCAAGTTCATCTCCATGTCTCTTATTGCCTTTTCCTCTTAATTGACAATTTTGGTGAGGCAATGAGGTTAAAAGGGCCAAGATTGATCCCGTTTTGGTGCTTGATACCAAAGGGGGAGAAAATAAGGCCAAAGCAAGAAATGGATCAGCTACCACTTGAGAATTTTGAAAATAATAGAGTTAGAGTCTTTGTTTTGGCAAAATGCTCTTAATGTCTCTTCTTGTCAAAAGTTGGTCTCTTCTGTGGGAAGAATGTTAATGTCTCTTCTTGTCAAAAGTTGGTCTCTTTTGTGGGGAGAATGTTTGATTATGGGAAAAAGGGGGAGTTTTTGAATCTTTGATCAATTTCTCTTGGAATACCTTTCTCTATGCCTCAACAAGTGAATTTGACTTAGAGATAGGAAATTGAGTTTGATTTGCAAAAACAAACCAAGTGGTGGCAAAGAATGATCCAAATATGCCAAATTTGAATCAAAACAAATTCTTGTTCTCATTTGCATTGATGTTGCACTTCTATATGTTGCTTTTTGTTGTGTTGGCATAAATCACCAAAAAGGGGGAGATTGATAGGGAAATGTGCCCATGGGCCATTTTTAAGTATTTTGGTGATTAAGTGACCAACACAAATGATTATGTGTTAAACTATGCCAAATTGTGGAAGAAGTGCAAATCAACACAAAGGTATGATTCTAGACTTATTACATTGGTTTTTGTATACTAACATATTTGTCTAAGTGCTAGAACCAGAGAAAAAAACAAATGGAAAAGACTTGGCTCGAGCAGCCAAGACTCTGCTCAGTCTGGGTGCACCGGACAGTGTCCGGTGCGCCAGGCTGGCGCTGGTCAACTGGCCGCTCTCGGGAACTCGACGGCGGCGTACGGCTAAAAATCACCGGACTGTCCGGTGGTGCACCGGACTGTCCGGTAAGCCAACGGTCGGCCGAGCCAACGGTCGGCCGCGCAATCCGCGCGTGACGCGTGGCCGGGCCAACGGTCTAAAGGGGGCACCGGACTGTCCGGTGTGCACCGGACAGTGTCCGGTGCGCCAACGGCTCCAAATCGTCAACGGTCGGTTGCGCCAGAACAGGAAAGAAATCTGCACCGGATAGTGTCCGGTGCACCAGTCGACAGAAGGCAAGATTTGCCTTCCTGGATTGCTCTCAACGGCTCCTAGCTGCCTTGGGGCTATAAAAGGGACCCCTAGGCGCATGAAGGAGTACACCAAGCATTCTTTGATCATCTCTTAGCACCAAGACATATCTCTAGCGCATTTGATTCGTTGTGATAGCAATTTGAGCTCCTCTTGAGTTGAGAACTCCGTGTGTGATCTTAGAGCTCAAGTTGTGACTTGTGTGCGTGTTTGTGCTCGTGCTTTGAGGCTTGTGTGTGTTGCTCTTCCCACTCTTACATTTGTGCTTCTTTGTGATCATCTCATTGTAAGGGCGAGAGGCTCCAAGTTGTGGAGATTCCTCGCAAACGGGAAAGAGTAAAGGAAAAAGAACACCGTGGTATTCAAGTTGATCATTGGATCACTTGAAAGGAGTTGAGTGCAACTCTCGTCCATTGGGACGCCACAACGTGGACTAGGCAAGTGTTGTACTTGGCCGAACCATGGGATAAATCTTTGTGTCTCTTGTGCTTGTTCTCACTGTGTCAATTGTGGTTCACAAGAGCTCTCCTTAGCCACTTGATTTCATTGTGCTAACACTTAATCAAGTTTGTGGCTTTAAGTTTCAAGTTTTTACAGGATCACCTATTCACCCCCCCTCTAGGTGCTCTTAGCACCACCGGATAGTCCGGTGAATTATAGCCACATCGCCTTTTCCGTTTCTCGAGAGCGGTGAGTTCGTCGCGGATGACTCACCGGACAGTCCGGTGCACCACCGGACAATCTGGTGAATTATAGCTGTACAACTCCGTCGATTCTCGAGACCGGCTACTTCACCGTTGACCAGCCTGGCGCACCGGACACTGTCCGGTGCACCACCGGACAGTCCGGTCTGCCAGGCCGAGCTGGTGTTGGCTGCACACAACCAACTCTTTCCCTTTCCTTTTCTCCTTCTTTTGTCACTGTTTCTAGCACTTAGACAAACACATTAGTATTCAAAAACAATATACTAAGTCTAGAAACATACCTTGTAACATGATTTGTATTTCTCTCTCCATTTGGCACATAAGAATTTAATCAATCGTGTTGGGCATTTAATCACCAAAACTTTATAGAAATGGCCCAAGGGCACATTTCCCTTTCAATCTCCCCCTTTTTGGTGATTCATGCCAACACATCAAAAAGCAACAAAAGAAGTGCAACATCAATGCAAATGAAGACCATATTCTCTTTACTTAGGATTTGGCATATTTGGATCATTCTTTGCCACCACTTGGTTTGTTTTTGCAAATTAAATTCTTTTTCCTATCTCTAAGTCAAACACACTTGTTTGGGCAAATCGAGAGATATTCCAAGAGGAAAAATTGATCAAGTACCAAAAACTCCCCCTTTTTCCCATAATCAAAATTCTCCCCCATAAGAGACCAAATTTTGCAATAAGAGTGTTTTGGACAAATCACAAATTCTAACTCTACTATTTTCAAAATTCTCAAGTGGTTGGCTGATCCAGTTGCTTTGGCCTTAATTTCTCCCCCTTTGGCATTAAGCACCAAAACGGAATCATTTTGGCCCTTTAACCCCATTGCCAAAAATGTCAATTAAGAGCAAAAAGGCAATGAGATTGTAAGTATGAACTTGGAAGTAAGTACACTAATACCGGAGTTGTAGCATCCCAAAAATTCAAATCTTGGAATTTTCTCAAACTTGCTCTAAATTCAAAATGAATTTCAAATTTCATTTCAAAATGTTTGTTTGCAAGTTGATATCAACAAATAAAGTATAGTGGTCTATATTCTCTCCAAAATCCTCCTCAAATGTCCTGCAAATATTTCCCAAGTGATACCCCTCAAATTGTTTTCAGAAATACCGCCCAGATATTTCCCCAGTAATCCCCTCAAGTTCTTTCCAAAAATACTGTCCAAATATTCCACCGATAATTCTCCAGATATTTTCCTCCTCAGAAATACCTTCCGAATCATTTTTGAAGTCCCCACAAATATTTTCTTCATAACTTTCCTCATGCTCATACGTATACGTATGCCTCCGGTGTCATACGGTGAGCTCTACAAGCTAATCTCACTTATACAAGACAAATACATGCTAATCTCCCACTAATCCTCTCATCCTCCCACTAATCCTCTCATCCCTCCCCCTAATCCCCCACCATGGCTATAAATAGAGGGGCAAGGGCCTTCTCTCATCCCACCCCAAGCCATTTCATGGCAACTCCCCCCCACACACACGCCCACTCCACCTCCCACACAAGCACACACTAGCACAAGGATCGTTCGGTCGTTCTTCGATCGTTCGTCCCCTGTTCTTAGTTTGTTCGTTCGTTCGTCCGATCGTTCATGGTTCATTCGTCCGTTCGTCCGACCGTTCGATCGTTCGTCCGTTCATTCGTCCAAATAATCTTTTTCCTACCGTTATGCTGCCGAAATTCCGTTCGTTCGTTCGTTCGATCGTTCGTCCGTTCGTTTATAGTTCCTATTCATCGTTCGTTCATAGTCCCTATTCATCGTTCTTCCAGATAATCTTTGTCCTGCCATTATGCTGCAGAAATTTCGATCGTCCGTTCGTTTGATCATTCGTTCGTTCATAGTTCCTATTCATCGTTCATCGTTCGTTCATAGTTCTTATTCATCGTTCATCGTTCGTTCATAGTCCCTATTCATCGTTCTTCCAGATAATCTTTGTCCAGCCGTTATGCTGCCGAAATTCCGATCGTTCGTTCGTCCGATCATTCGATCGTTCGTCCGTTCGTTCATAGTTCCTATTCATCATTTATCGTTCGTTCATACGACTATTCACCATCGCTATTCACCAGTATTATTCATTGTTACTATTCATCAGCACTATTCACCAACACTATTCATCATTACTATTCATCATCGTTACTATTCATTGATTCTATCTATGGTACCTTTTCGTCGTTACTATTCATTGTTACTATTCATCGTTACTATTCATCGATCATCCGATCACCCCAAATTTCTACTACTCATCCATCATGCTGTCCAGTCCACCTAAGATTAGCCAGACCCATATTCCAGTCATACGAACTCCGGTGACTGTGATTTTCCTTCAAGTGGGAACTTCTCATCTGGTCACCCATCCCAGGTTTCTCCAAATTGAGCACGCTTAACTTTGAGATTCCTTTGAACCAGGCTTCCAAACTCAGATTCCAATAATTCTTGTTTCTAAATTCTTATCAAACTACTCCCTATCCAACCATGTCATCCCTTAAACATGGTTCATATTCCAGAAAACTCCCAAAATACACTTGTCCCATATTCTGCCTACAACTCTCCTGTTCATAATAAGTCAGACGATTCATTCATCACTATTCTCACCAACAGTGAACTTCACTGTGCAACACCACATACACCCAGCTATAAATACACCCAGCTACCTTCTCCCTCTCCACACACACTCAACACCCTCAACCAAGGCAAACACCCCACCCACTCAGTAACTCCGCTCTGCCGGCTACACACATAGTGTCGCTTCGCCTCCAGTCCACCCTTCTGGTAAGCACCTCCGCTCCACCACTAGTAGTATCTCAACACCACATGACACAGATTCTACTCAATACTCTACCCATCCATATATCGCTATTCTGACCACTATACTAAATATTTGTTGGTATACTTGCTTGTTCATGTTGCATAGTTATCGGAGCGTTCGTGTCGTCTCGTGGAGGCCAGATCTGCAAGTCTACGCCAGGCAGTGGAGCTAGAAGCCAGTTCCGCGAGCTCCCCTTCCCCCTTCGCCGGATAAGCACGGCAAGCTCACTGGATCCCTTTGATGCATAAATTACATATGATTTTTCAACCACAACCCTCAGCCTGTTATTTTATGCATGATTTGATTTTGAGACAAGTTATTATGGCCACCCAGCCGCTTTCCGCAATTAATCCTTGACATATTTGTTACAAATGATTTGAGAAAAGGTGTGAGTTTTTAAAAGAAAATGCTTTTCAAAATGTGTATGATGAAGGGTTTTCACCCTTATCACCTTTGAGTAGGGATGATCAGGGACTCCCTGGTTTAGGGGAGGGCCTAAGGTGATGGCTCAGCTGGTTTAGGTGCGAGCAGAAGGATTGTCCCCTCATATAAGGACCGGTTTGTCATCCTTCACTACCTGTACTCATGATAAGTACAACCACTCGAGACTGTATGGGCAGTCACTCAATCTAAACTCATACGGTCCAAACCCCAGGGTTATGAAGGCTGGGGAGCACCGAGAGGATAAGGAGGGGGAATGTTTTGTCCGGTTTGGACATGGCGGTGGCCTGACTCCTTTCGGTATAACCGTTAAGGTAAGGACGTGCGAGGAAAGAAAGAGATTCGGCATTCGGGTCTCACGACGGTGAGATCGCAGAAACCAGACTAGTGGGTAAAGTGTACCCCTTTGCACAGAGTTCAAACCTATTCGAATAGTCTGTATCCACATGAATAGACGAATCTGGTGTGGTATGACAATTAGTGTTTTGTTTTAAAAAAAGGTGCGTTTGAGAAAAGTGGTTTTTAAAAGGTCCGGCGGTTGAGCCGTGAGCTATGGTGGACGGGAAGTCCAGTAGCTGTTTTTGAAAATGAAACCCAGTGGTAAACTGCTGAGATACCTGGATGGTTTAGTCCAGGGGATTTTGTTCTAATATTGAAAAACTTCCTGCTCCTTTAGGAGAGGATGCGCTTTGCAAAATACAAAATGTTTTACAAAACAACCCTGCATAAAATATTGTTGTTTCTGCAAAATACCCTGAGCTCCACATATTCCATGCATTATATCTGATTTCCCCATTCCGCGGGTGAAGGTGGGCTGCTGAGTACGTTTGTACTCACCCTTGCTTATTTGTTGTTTTTCAGAAAAGGAGATCGGGTAAGAGTTACGCCTGTTCCCAACCTTGCCTGTGGCTTTTGGACCGCTGATTTGCTTCGCTGCGTATATCGGGCTGCTTCAGCCCCACTATGATGATATGTCCCGAGTTGTGGACCAACTCTTAAAGTTGATCGCCACCTTTATAGGTTTGTATCGTTTAAGCAGATTTGGAATCATCTGATGTATAAATGTTTTTACTAGCCTCCTGGTACTAGTAATTGTATCACATTTGAGTCCTAGAGGATTGGGGCGCTTCAGGTGGTATCAGAGCTGTTAGGTTGGCTGCATGACGTAACCCTTAGCCTGATCCAAAAGTTTTGAGTCAAAACTATTTTCTTAAAAAACTCTTGCTCTCACCCCTTCATTTCAAAAATGCTTTTCCCCCTTTCCTTCTCTCAGAAGTCAGATGGAAGTCCACTGCCAAACCAGCTTTTGCCAGAATGAAGATGGTTTCCCCAAGTTGCTGAGAGCATGCACAGTTCACCTCGGAATCAGGAGCCAGCCAGAGTATGATGGTCATGAATTCGTCGAGCATGGCATAGAGAAGTGTGTCGTGACTGTATACATTGGATCCAGTCTGCACCATGTGGAATGGAGTGTCACTGCTGCTGGGCACAGATTCAAAGACACCTGCCAAGTCTTCGCTCGCAAGGCATTGAGGGCCCTGCGTCAGATTTATGAAGAAGAAGTGGCCGACACCCCGCTCAGATTCTTTCCGCCCTCTCAGAGAGACCGTCCAGTTTGGATGGCCAGGATGCGTGCATTGGAAGGTCAATAGTTGCTTGAGGACGACCCCTCGGTCGTGTACCTCACTGCATACCTGCTCACCCTGGATGCACAGTATGATTTCTTGGCTTGGCACCACCGTCAAATGATTGCCCGAGAAGAAGATGCAGAGAAGCTCAGCCGTAAGCTTCATGTGGATCTCACCACAGCTCAAGCCCGTGCAACTGCCTTGGAAAGTCATGAAGTCATTGTTGTTGAAGCTCTAAAGCAAGCCAAGGATGAGCATGTCCAGAAGCTGATGGAGGCCTACTTGGTAACCCATAACCAACGTAGAGCCCTGTGGATCCAAGAGCCCGCTTCATCCAACCAAGTTCAACCCCTCAGAGCTGAAGATCCCGAGATTCTTGAAGTTCACCCGGTCTCTATCAAAGGAGAGAAGAAGGCTTGGGAACTCCTAGAAGGAGCCATAGTCTTGGAAGGAATTCCAGTCTTCCCTCAGGCTATGAATAAGCAAGAGCACCCCGAATCCGCCCAAGATCCCCCGCCAGAGTTGTTTGAACCCCTCACCATGAAGAAGATTCCAGCACCGTCCCGTGAGATCAAAGAAGAAGCTGCAAGCACCCCACCAGCACCGTCGCCCTCTGAGGAGCTACAAGAGCCAGTCCCGCTTGAAGAAGAGTTCGACCCCGTCTAGCCATTTCAGTTGCCACCAGAAGAAGTCATCAACATCAGCTCCCTCTTGACCCATCCAGGAGATGTCTCAGATTGAAGTTGTGCGCCAGCCTTGCCAGAAGAGAAGCTGCCTGGTTTGAAGTTAGTTATGCACAGTCCTCTACATGCATTGGGTAGTGAAGTTTTTCTTCACTTTGGCTAGAGCCCTGCATGTATGAGAGGTAACCGTGTAGACTCATGTTTTGCAAAACTCTAATTGTGTGGCCCCCTAGGGCATTTCAAAATGAATTTTGCTTGATGTTTTCTCCCCTTTTGAGTGCATATGTGATGCTTTAATGTTAGTGCTCATAAGTTGCATTTAAGCATAGTTCTTAGTTCAGGAGCCGAGCAATAGTAGTTATGCTTGGCCTCCGAATCTGAGTAGTCCGTGCTTTGGAAAAACTCTATTCTTCCCTTATTCAAAACATTTGATTTGTTTGTGCTTATCATTACTGAGCTTGTGTGTTTTCTTTCTTTTTAAGAAAGGTTTTCTCTAAAAACATAGATCACAAATTAGAGCTAATCCTCACAATATGCTTCCATTCTCATCTTAACCCATCTCAAGAGAAAAGCACCTTACCCAAGAAGATACCGGGAAGCTTACCCTTGAAGCCTGGAATAAGCTACAGAAGCAATCAGTCCAGCCGCTCAGTCAAAAGGACCAACCGTGAGAATCAAAGCACTGCCCCTGAGTCAAAGTAAATAGGAAAAGAGGACAGAAGGAGTTATTACCATACAGAGAGGCAAAGATTCTTGGAACTAGAGACCACAAACATCAGGGTCATTGACCCCACCACTCACCCGTGCCCCCCGCACGCGTGCCCGCCTCCATGCGCACCACCACCGCCCCACTTCCCCTTTGCAGCGCACCCACCGCCATTACCGCCAGCAGCACCATCCCCCCTCCCCATGTCGTGTCTGCTGCCTCGTGTCACCTGCTCCATCACCACCAGTCCACACCCCGAACACCACCTCGCATACCGCTCGCCTATAAATTCCCCCACCAGTTCCCTCAACTCCCATCTCGCTCAAAGCAAAACACTCCCAATAAAATTCCCTCTGCCAAATCACAAGCAACTCCATTTTCCACTCCCTCGCCCCCTAAGATCACAATGCTTGGTGATTCTTGGGTTGAAGATTGTTGTACATGGTTCATAGTCTTCAGTTCCTCCTCTGTATGATGGTAATACTCTTTGATAGAATCATCCAATGGGAAGAGCAAAAAGAAAGAAAGGGTTAGTGAAAAGAATATAGTGAAGAGAAGATAAGAAGAAGGTTCTTCCAGAATCAACCCTGTGTCAGTCATTTCTCCGTAGTCTGCTCAAGCAGCAACAGCAGAAGAAGGCCCCGTAACACCCTTGTTATGAGGTACTTCAAGGAGTTCAAATCCCCAAGATTCAAGAGATCTACCCTCATTCTTTTTAAGTGGGGTAGTGTTCCAGCAATGTTCTTGCTATGGAGAGAAAGAAGAAGGCTTGTAGCAAGCTTGTGGAAGGACCAGATCATCAAAGCATATAAGTTTCTGGATGAGAAGTGGTCACCCAAGTTTTGTTGATGAAGCACCAAAAGACTAATCAAGGAAGGAATCCATGTGGGAGTTCGTAAGAGAAAGGTTTGTGTGTTGGCATCGATGCTTCCTCAATAAGGTAGCTGCCAAGCAAAACCTAGAAGCCTGAAGATGATCTTTGAGTAGCCAGAATCAGCGTTTGCAATCGGCAACCAGATGCTCCGCAAAGACTAGATTTTGTTGAAGTTCCATCTCCTCGAAGAGTCTGCAAAGTGAAGATATGTAGCTGAAGTAAAGCTATACCCACCCTTCTAAGACAAATCTCGAGGACGAGATTCCTTTTAAGTGGGGTAGATTTGTAGCATCCCAAAAATTCAAATCTTGGAATTTTCTCAAACTTGCTCTAAATTCAAAATGAATTTCAAAATGTTTGTTTGCAAGTTGATATCAGCAAATAAAGTATAGTGGTCTATATTCTCTCCAAAATCCTCCTCAAATGTCCTGCAAATATTTCCCCAGTGATCCCCCTCAAATTGTTTTCAGAAATACCACCCAGATATTTCCCCAGTAATCCCCTCAAGTTCTTTCCAGAAATACTGTCCAAATATTCCACCGATAATTCTCCAGATATTTTCCTCCTCAGAAATACCTTCTGAATCATTTTTGAAGTCCCCACAAATATTTTCTTCATAACTTTCCTCATGCTCATACGTATACGTATGCCTCCGGTGTCATAAAGTGAGCTCTACAAGCTAATCTCACTTATACAAGACAAATACATGCTAATATCCCATCAATCCTCTCATCCTCCCACTAATCGTCTCATCCCTCCCCCTAATCCCCCACCATGGCTATAAAAAGAGGGGCAAGGGCCTCCTCTCATCCCACCCCAAGCCATTTCATGGCAACTCTCCCCCCACACACACGCCCACTCCACCTCCCACACAAGCACACACAAGCACAAGGATCGTTCGGTCGTTCTTCGATCGTTCGTCCCCCTGTTCTTAGTTTGTTCGTTCGTTCGTCCGATCGTCCGTTCGTTCGTCCGATCGTTCATGGTTCGTTCGTCCGTTCGTCCGATCGTTCGATCGTTCGTCCGTTCGTTCGTCCAAATAATCTTTTTCATGCCGTTATGCTGCCAAAATTTCGATCGTTCGTTCGATCATTCGATCGTTCGTCCGTTCGTTCATAGTTCCTATTCATCGTTCATCGTTCGTTCATAGTCCCTATTCATCGTTCTTCCAGATAATCTTTGTCTTGTCGTTATGCTGCAGAAATTCCGATCGTTCGTTCGTTCGATCATTCGTTCGTTCATAGTTCCTATTCATCGTTCATCGTTCGTTCATAGTTCATATTCATCGTTCATCGTTCGTTCATAGTCCCTATTCATCGTTCTTCGAGATAATCTTTGTCCTACCGTTATGCTGCCGAAATTCCAATCGTTCGTTCGTCCGATCATTCGATCGTTCGTCTGTTCGTTCATAATTCCTATTCATCGTTCATCGTCCATCGTTCGTTCATACGACTATTCACCATCACTATTCACCATTACGATCCATTGTTACTATTCACCGTTACTATTCATCATCAACACTATTCATCGTTACTATTCATCGATGATATCTATGGTACCTTTTTCGTTGTCACTATTCATTGTTACTATTCATTATTACTATTCATCGATCATCCGATCACCCCCAAATTTCAACTATTCATCCATCATGTTGTCCAGTCCACCTAAGACCAGCCAGACCCATATTCCAGTCATACGAACTCCGGTGACTGTGATTTTCCTTCCAGTGGGAATTCCCATCTGGTCACCCATCCCAGGTTTCTCCAAGTTGAGCACGCTTAACTTTGAGATTCCTTCGAACCAGACTTCCAAACTCAGATTCCAATAATTCTTGTTTCTAAATTCTTATCAAACTACTCCCTATCCAACCATGTCATCCCTTAAACATGGTTCATATTTCAGAAAACTCCCAAAATACACTTGTCCCATATTCTGCCTACAACTCTCCTCTTCATACTAAGTCAGACGATTCATTCGTCACTATTCTCACCAACAGTGAACTTCACTGTGCTACACCACATACACCCAGCTATAAATACACCTAGCTACCCTCTCCCTCTCCATACACACTCAACACCCTCAACCAAGGCAAACACCCCACCCACTCAGTTACTCCGCTCTACCGGCTACACACATAGTGTCGCTTCACCTCCAGTCCACCCTCCTGGTAAGCACCTCCGCTCCACCACTAGTAGTATCTCAACACCACATGACACAGATTCTACTCAAGACTCTACCCATCCATATATCGCTATTCTGACCACTATACTAAATATTTGTTGCTATACTTGCTTGTTTGTATGTTTTCTTGTTCATGTTGCATAGTTATCGGAGCATTCGTGCCGTCTCGTGGAGGCCAGATCTGCAAGTCTACGCCAGGCAGTGGAGCTAGAAGCCAGTTCCGCGAGCTCCCCTTCCCCCTTCGCCGGATAAGCACGGCAAGCTCACTGGATCCCTTTGATGCATAAATTACCTATGATTTTTCAACCACAACCCTCAGCTTGTTATTTTATGCATGATATGATTCTGAGACAAGTTATTATGGCCACCCAGCCGCTTGCCGCAATTAATCCTTGACATATTTGTTACAAATGATTTGAGAAAAGGTGTGAGTTTTTAAAAGAAAATGCTTTTCAAAATGTGTATGATGAAGGGTTTTCACCCTTATCACCTTTGAGTAGGGATGATCAGGGACTCCCTGGTTTAGGGGAGGGCCTAAGGTGATGGCTCAGCTGGTTTAGGTGTGAGCAGAAGGATTGTCCCCTCATATAAGGACCGGTTTGTCATCCTTCACTACCTGTACTCATGATAAGTACAACCACTCGAGACTGTATGGGCAGTCACTCAATCTGAACTCGTACGGTCCAAACCCCAGGGTTATGAAGGCTGGGGAGCACTGGGAGGATAAGGAGGGGGAATGTTTTGTCCGGTTTGGACATGGCGGTGGCCTGACTCTTTCCGGTATAACCGTTAAGGTAAGGACGTGCGAGGAAAGAAAGAGATTCGGCATTCGGGTCTCACGACGGTGAGATCGCAGAAACCGGACTAGTGGGTAAAGTGTACCCCTCTGCGCAGAGTTCAAACCTATTCGAATAGTCTGTGTCCACAGGAATGGACGAGTCTGGTGTGGTATGACAATTAGTGTTTTGTTTTAAAAAAAGGTGCGTTTGAGAAAAGTGGTTTTTAAAAGGTCCGGCGGTTGAGCCGTGAGCTATGGTGGACGGGAAGTCCAGTAGCTGTTTTTGAAAATGAAAACCAGTGGGAAACTACTGAGATACCTGGATGGTTTAGTCCAGGGGATTTTGTTCTAATATTGAAAAACTTTCTGCTCCTTTGGGAGAGGATGCGCTTTGCAAAATACAAAATGTTTTATAAAACAACTCTGCATAAAATATTGTTGTTTCTGCAAAATACCCTGAGCTCCACATATTCCATGCACTATATCTGATTTCCCCATTCCGCAGGTGAAGGTGGGCTGTTGAGTACGTTTGTACTCACCCTTGCTTATTTGTTGTTTTTCAGAAAAGGAGATCGGGTAAGAGTTACGGCTGTTCCCAACCTTGCTTGTGGCTATTGGACCGCTGATTTGCTTCGCTGCGTATATCGGGCTGCTTCAGCCCACTCTGATGATATGTCCTGAGTTGTGGACCAACTCTTAAAGTTGATCGCCACCTTTATAGGTTTGTATCGTTTAAGCAGATCTGGAATCATCTGATGTATAAATGTGTTTACTAGCCTCCTGGGACTAGTAATTGTATCACATTTGAGTCCCAGATGATTGGGGCGCTTCAGGAGTGCAGTGGAAGTCTTTTCATCACCCAAGTTCACTTTTCCCTTTCAATGCACCTTTGAGGCTACATCAAGTGTACTCAAACAAATAGGTTAGTCTCAAAGGGTCAAGTTGTAGCACATCTCCCCCTTAATATGTGCATCATTTGCATATGGACTTGTGAGGTCCGGGGATCACTTGTACAACTTGAGCACCATAAATAAACAATAATGCACAAAGGAACATGATCAAGGCATAGAACACATTTATGCTATATATCAATCCAAGTTACGCGAATCTAAGACATTTAGCTCACTACGCAACCTGCAAAAGGTTTTCTCATCCAACAGCTTGGTGAAGATATCGACTAGCTAGTTCTCAGTGCTAATATGATAAATATCGATATCTCCCTTTTGCTGATGATCCCTCAGGAAGTGATGCTGGATGTCTATGTGCTTAGTGCGGCTGTGTTCAACAGGATTATCCGCCAAGCGGATTGCACTCTCATTGTCACATAGGAGTGGGACTTTGCTCATATTGTAGCCAAAGTCCCGGAGGGTTTGCCTCGTCCAAAGTAGTTGCGCGCAACACTGTCCTGTGGCAACATACTCGGCCTCAGTGGTGGATAGGGCAACAGATGTCTGTTTCATGGAACTCCAGGACACCAGGGACCTTCCTAGAAATTGGCACGTCCCTGATGTACTCTTCCTATCAACCTTGCACCCAGCATAATCGGAGTCTGCGAATCCAATTAAGTCAAAGGTAGACCCCTTTGGATACCAGATCTCGAAGCACGACGTAGCAACTAAATATCGAAGAATTCGCTTAACGGCCACAAGGTGACATTCATTGGGGTCGGATTGATATCTAGCACACATGCATACACTAAGCATAATGTCCGGTCTACTAGCACAAAGATAAAGTAATGAACCTATCATGGACTGGTATGCCTTTTGATCAACGGACTTACCTCCTTTGTTGAGGTCGACATGCCAGTCAGTTCCCATCGGTGTCTTCGCGGGCTTAGCGTCCTTCATCCCAAACCTCTTGAGAAGATCCTGAGTGTACTTCGTTTGGGAGATGAAGGTGCCATCCTTGAGTTGCTTCACTTGGAATCCAAGGAAGTAGGTCAACTCGCCCATCATCGACATCTCAAACTTTTTGCGTCATTACCCTGCTAAACTCTTCACAAGACTTTTGGTTAGTAGAACCAAATATTATGTCATCGACATAAATTTGGCACACAAAGAGATCACCATCACAAGTCTTGGTAAACAGAGTGGGATCGACTTTCCCAACCTTGAAAGCATTAGCAATTAAGAAATCTCTAAGGCATTCATACCATGCTCTTGGGGCTTGCTTAAGTCCATAGAGCGCCGTCGAGAGCTTATACACGTGGTCGGGATACCTGTCATCCTCAAAGCCAGGGGGTTGTTCCACGTATACCTCCTCCTTGATTGGCCCGTTGAGGAAAGCGCTCTTCATGTTCGTTTGGAACAACCTAAAAGAATGGTGAGCGGCATAGGCTAACAAAATTCAAATTGACTCTAACCTAGCCACAAGAGCAAAAGTCTCCTCGAAATCCAAACCTACGACTTGGGCATAACCTTTTGCCACAAGTCGAGCCTCGTTTCTTGTCACCACTCCGTGCTCGTCTTGCTTGTCGCGGAACACCCACTTGGTTCCCACAAAGTTTTGCTTTGGACGTGGCACCAGGCTCCAAACTTCGGTTCTCTTGAAGTTGTTGAGCTCTTCCTGCATGGCCAACACCCAGTCCGGATCCTGCAAGGCCTCTTCTACCCTGAAAGGCTCAATAGACGAGACAAACGAGTAATGCTCACAAAAATTAGCTAAGCGTGAGCGAGTGGTTACTCCCTTGCTGATGTCACCTAGAATTTGATCGACGGGGTGATGTCTTTGGATCGACGCTCGGACTTGAGTTGGAGGGACCTGTGGTGCTTCTTCATCCATCACTTGATCTTCCTGTGCTCCCCCCTTGATCTCGCTCCTCTTCTTGTGGTACATGTCCATCATCTTGAGTTGGGGGATGCACCATTGTGGAGGAAGATGGTTGATCTTGCTTCTGTTGTTCCTGTGGTCGCACATCACCTATCGCCATCGTGCGCATTGCGGCCGTTGGAACTTCATCCTCATCTATGTCATCAAGATCAACTTGCTCTCTTGGAGAGCCATTAGTCTCATCAAAATACAACGTTGCTAGAGACTTCAACTAATCCTGATGATTTGTTGAAGACCCTATACGCCTTTGTATTTGATTCACACCCTAGTAAAAACCCTTATATTGCCTTGGGAGCAAATTTAGAATGTCTACCTTTCTTCACCAGAATGTAGCATTTGCTCCCAAATACATGAAAGTAAGAGACATTGGGTTTGTTACCGGTAAGGAGTTCGTAGGAGGTCTTCTTGAGGAGGCGATGCAGATAGAGCATGTTTACGGCGTGCAAGCTGTGTTCACAGCTTCTGACCAAAACCGCTCAGGTGTCTTGTACTCTCCAAGCATTGTTCTCGCCATGTCAATTAGCGTCCTATTCTTCTTCTCTACCACACCATTTTGCTGTGGTGTGTAGGGAGCGGAGAACTCATGCTTGATGCCTCCCTCCTCAAGAAACTCTTCAACTTGCAGATTCTTGAACTCGGACCCATTGTCGCTCCTTATCTTCTTCACCTTTAGCTCAAATTCATTTTGAGCCCTCCTTAGAAAGCGCTTTAGGGTCTCTTGGGTTTCTGATTTGTCCTGCAAAAAGAACACCCAAGTGAAGCGGGAAAAGTCATCAACAATTACAAGACCATACTTACTTCCCCCGATGCTAAGGTAGGCAATGGGTCCAAAGAGGTCCATGTGAAGAAGCTCCAGTGGTCTTGATGTTGTCATCACATTCTTGTTGTGATGAGTACTTCCCACCTGTTTCCCTGCCTGACATGCTGCACAAGGTCTGTCTTTCTCAAAACAGACATCGGTTAGTCCTAACACTTGATCTCCCTTTAGAAGTTTATGAAGATTCTTCATCCCAACATGTGCTAGACGGCGATGCCAAAGCCAGTCCATATTAGTCTTAGCTATTAAGCATGCATCTAGATCGGCCTCCTCTTTCAAAAAATCAACTAAGTAGACTTTGTCGTCTAATACACCCTTAAAAGCTAATGAACCATCACTCCTTCTAAAGACAGATACATCAACGTTTGTAAAAAGACAATTGTAACCCATGTGACATAATTGACTTACAGACAGAAGATTGTACCCAAGTGACTCTACTAGAAATACATTCGATATGGAGTGCTCGTTAGTGATGGCTATCTTGCCCAAGCCTTTGACCTTGCCTTGGTTCCCATCTCCAAAGATGATCGTATCCTGGGAATCCTTGTTCTTGACGTAGGAGGTGAACATCTTCTTCTCCCCCGTCATGTGGTTTGTGCATCCGCTGTCGATTATCCAACTAGAGCCCCGGGATGTATAAACCTGCAGGGAATTTAAGCTTGGGTTTTAGGTACCCAACTCTTGTTGGGTCCTACAAGGTTAGTCAAAATAGTTTTTGGAACCCATATGCAAGTTTTGTCTCCCTTGCATTTAGATCCCAACTTCCTAGCAACTACTTTTGCATTCTTACATGAAAGAACAAAAGAAGTGTTGCAAGCATGAAAACAGTAGTAGGTTCATTGCACATTTTCCTGGACACATGAGACACAACATTATTTCTCCTAGGCCTACTTCTACCATGAACAAAAGTAGAGCTAGAGGTGAACATGGCATGTGAATCATTATAAGCAGTATGAACATAACTCCTATTATAATGAGAATGACTAGCAATTTTCCTATCATAAATAAAGGCATGGTTCCTTTGAGGACTACTCGCCATAGGGGCCTTCCCTTTCTCCTTGTTGAGAACGAGAATCCTTTGGCTTGTTAAGTTCTTGGTTTCCTTACGAAAACCAAGTCCATCCTTAATTGAGGGGTGTCTACCAATAGTGTAGGCATCCCTAGCAAATTTTAATTTATCAAAATCAATTTTGCATGCCTTAAGTTGAGCATTAAGACTTGCCACCTCATCATTTAATTTAGCAATAGAAATAAGATGTTCATTACATGCATCAACATCAAAGTCCTTACAACTATTACAAATACTAACATGCTCTACACATGAACTTGTTTTACTAACTTCCTCTAGCTTATCATTTAATTCATCATTTAAATTCTTTAAACTAGAGATAGATTCATGGCAAGTAGATAAGTCAGAAGATAGCATTTCATTTCTCTTAGTTTCTAAAGCAAGAGATTTTTGCACACTAACAAATTTGTCATGTTGCTCATACAAAATGTCCTCTTGCTTTTCTAGCAGTCTATCTTTTTCGTTTAGAGCATCAATTAATTCATTAATTTTCTCTACTTTGGCTCTATCTAAACCTTTAAATAAACCAGAGTAATCTACTTCATCATCGGAGGATTCCTCATCACTACAAGAAGAGTACTTAGGGGAATCTTGAATATGTACCTTCTTCTCCTTGGCCATGAGGAAAGTGTGGCGTTCGTTGGGGAAGAGTGATGACTTGTCGAAGGCCGAGGCAGCCAGTCCCTCATCGTTGGAGTCGGATGAGGAGCAATCAGAATCCCATTCCTTTCTAAGATGAGCCTCACCTTTCGCCTTTTTATAGTTCTTCTTCTTCTCCATATTCTCATATCTTTCTTGTGCCTGGTCATTTTCATTATCGGGACATTGAGCAATAAAGTGACCAGTCTTACCGCATTTGAAGCAGGAGCGCTTTCCCCTTGTTTTATTCTTGTTGAGGGTACTCTTTGCATCCTTTGAGTGCGGTCTTGAAGCGCTTGATGATAAGTGCCATTTCTTCCTCATTGAGCCCGGCATCCTCCACTTGTGCCACCTTGCTAGGTAGCGCCTCCCCGCTGCTGGTTGCTTTGAGAGCAACGGGTTGTGGCTCGTAGACGGGTAGTGGACCGTTTAGTGCATCGTCCACGTATCGAGCCTCCTTCACCATCATGCGCCCGCTCACGAATTTTCTGAGGATCTCCTTGGGCGTCATTTTGGTGTACCTAGGGTTTTCACGAATAAGATTCACAAGATGGGGGTCAATTACAGTGAATGACCTTAGCATGAGTCGGACGACATCATGATCCATCCATCTTGTGCTTCCGTAGCTTCGAATTTTGTTGACCAGAGTCTTGAGCCTGTTGTAGGTTTGAGTTGGCTCCTCTCCCCTGATCATCACGAACCTTCCCAGCTCGCCCTCCACCAGTTCCATCTTGGTAATCATGGTGGCATCATTTCCCTCATGTAATATTTTGAGGGTATCCCAGATCTGTTTGGCATTGTCCAAGCCAGTTACTTTGTTATACTCATCCCTGCAAAGTGAAGTTAGCAAGACAGTAATAGCTTGGGCATTTTTATGAATTTGTTCATTAATCATCACAGGGTTATCCATACTATTGAAATGCATCCCATTTTCCACAATTTCCCAAATGCTAGGATGGAGAGAAAATAGATGACTATGCATTTTATGGCTCCAAAATGAGTAATCCTCTGCATCAAAGTGTGGAGGTTTTCCAAGAGGAATAGAAAGTAAATGTGCATTCAAATTGTACAGAATATGGGAATAATCAAACGAATAATTTTGATTGACCGTCTTTTTCTTTGACGAGTAGTCGTCGTCGTCGTCCCTTGGTGAAGAAGATGAGGCATCGCTGTCGTAGTAGATGATCTTCTTGATGCGCCTCTTCTTCTTCCCGTCTCTCTTCTTGTGACTTGAGCCTGAGTCAGTAGGCTTGTCGTCTCTTGGCTCGTTGAAGAGAGACTCCTTCTCCTTGTCGTTGACCACCATCCCCTTTCCCTTAGGATCCATCTCTTCGGGCGGTTAGTCTCTTAGATGAAGAGTACGACTCTAATACCAATTGAGAGCACCTAGAGGGGGGTGAATAGGTGATCCTGTAAAAATAAACACTAAATAGCCACAAACTTGATTATTAAAGTGTTAGTGAAATCAAGTGGCTAAAGAACATGCTCGTGTGAACAAAGCAATCACAATAAGCAACACACGAGACACGCGATTTTTATCCCGTGGTTCGGCCAAGTAACACTTGCCTACTTCCACGTTGTGGCGTCCCAATGGACGAGGGTTGCACTCAACCCCTTTCAAGCGATCCAATGATCAACTTGAATACCACGGTCTTTTCCTTTAGAGTATTTTTTCCCGTTTGCGAAGAATCTCCACAATTTGGAGTCTCTCGCCCTTACAATTGAGATCACAAAGAAAGCACGAGAGTAAGGATGGGAGAGCAACACACGCAAGACTCAATTCCGTAGCACAACCACGCACACAAGTGAGAAGGTGAGCACACAAACACAACGCGAGGAGTTTACAACTCGAATAGTGCTCAAATCTCAAGAACGATGATCCGATTGCGTGAAAGCAGAGTCTAGATGTCTTAGGATGTTTCTTGTAAGCTTGGGTGTTGTGCTCCATGCGCCTAGGGGTCCCTTTTATAGCCCCAAGGCAGCAAGAAGCTGTTGGAGATCAACATGGAAGGCTATCCTTGCCTTCTGTCGAGTGGCGCACCGGACAGTCCGGTGCGCCACCGGACAATCACTGTAGCATGTCCGGTGCACGATCTCCTTCCAAATCAGGCACATCCGACCATTGCTCCTCCGGGCCCGTTGGCGCACCGGACAATGTTCGGTGCACACCGGACAGTCCGGTGAACCAGCTGACCGTTGGAGCAGTCCACGTGTCGCCCATAGATTGCGCGGCCGACCGTTGGCGCTGGCGACCATTGGCTCATCGGATAGTCCCATGCACCACCGGACAGTCTGGTGAATTATAGCTACGACACCTTTTCCGTTTCCCGAGAGCGGCGAGTTCGTCACGGATGACTCACCGGATAGTCCGATAAATTATAGTCATACAACTTCGTCGATTCCTGAGACCGGCTACTTCACCGTTGACCAGCCTGGCGCACCGGACACTGTCCGGTGCACCACCGAACAGTCCGGTGTGCCAGGCCGAGCTGGTGTTGGCTGCACACAGCCAACTCTTTCCCTTTCCTTTTCTCCTTCTTTTGTCATTGTTTCTAACACTTAGACAAACACATTAGTATTCAAAAACAATATACTAAGTCTAGAAACATACCTTGTAACATGATTTGTATTTCTCTCTCCATTTGGCACATAAGAATTTAATCAATTGTGTTGGCCATTTAATCACCAAAACTTTATATAAATGGCCCAAGGGCACATTTCCCTTTCACCCATGTGTGTCGGGAATGGGACTCCGACGAGAGCTCCACCGACTCCTCCGACGAGGATGTCACCAACATCGCCGTCAACAAGGGCCTCCTCTTCCCGAACGTCGGCCACAAGTGCCTCATGGCAAAGGATGGCAAAAGGAAGAAGGTAAAATCTAGAGCCTTCACCAAATATATGACATCTAGTGATGAGGGTAGCTCTAGTGAAGATGAGGATAATTTGCTTACCCTTTTTTGCCAACCTTAACATGCAACAGAAAGAAAAATTGAATGAATTGATAGGTGCTATTCATGAGAAGGATGAACTCTTGGATAGCCAAGAGGAATTCCTTATTAAGGAAAACAAAAAGCATGTTAAAGTTAAAAATGCTTATGCTCAAGACATAGAAAAATGTGAAAACTTGACTAAAGAGCTTAGCATTTGCCATGACACTATTTCCAACCTTAGAGCTGAGAACGCTAGTTTAATTACTAAGGTTGAAAAGTTAAATGTTTGTGATAATTCTATTGTCAGTCTTAGAAATGAAAATGCTAGTTTAATTACTTAGATTGATAAATTGAATGAATCAATTTCTAGCCTTAAAACTGAGAATGCTAGTTTAATTTCAAAGGCTAAAGATTTGAATGTTTGCAATAATGCTATTTCCAGTCTTAGAAATGAGAACGCCATTTTACATGCTAAGATTGATGAATTAAATGCTTGCAAACCCTCTACATCTATTGTTGATCATGTTTCCATTTGCACTAGATGTAGAGATGTTAATGTAGATGCTATAAATGATAACCTTGCTTTAATTAAAAAACAAAGTGATCACATAGCTACATTAATTGCAAAAATTAATGAGCATGAAATTGAAAATGAAAAATTTAAATTTGCCAGAAGCATGCTCTAAAGTGGGAGACACCCTGGCATTAAGTATGGCATTGGTTTCCAACAGGGAAGCAATGTCAAGCTTAATGCCCCTAAAAGATTGTCTAATTTTGTTAAGGGTAAGGCTCCCATGGTTTAGGATAACGAGGGCTAAATTTTATATCCTGTTGCTTATCCCAAACACAAAATTAGGAAAATTCATGCTAAGAAGTCTCATTCTGTTTCTCACCATGCATTTATGTATAAGAATGAGGCATCTAGCTCTAGGCATTCTACACATGTTAAAATAACTAAAAAGAAAACTACCACTGCATCAAATGAACCTAACATTTCATTTAAGACTTTTGATGCATCTTATGTTTTAACTAACAAATCAGTCAAAGTAGTCGCCAAATATGTTGGGGGCAAACACAATGGGTCAAAGACTTGTGTTTGGGTACCCAAGGTGCTTGTTTCTAATGTGAAAGGACCCAAGATCGTTTGGGTACCTAAGAACAAGGCCTAAATTGTTTTGCAGGTTTATGCATCCGGGGGCTCAAGTTGGATTATTGATAGCGAATGCATAAATCACATGACAAAGGAGAAAAGAATGTTCCCCTCCTACGAGAAAAACGAAGATCCCCAAAGAGTTATCACATTCGGGGATGGAAATCAAGGTTTGGTCAAAGGACTTGGTAAAATTGCTATATCACCTGACCATTCTACGTCCAATGTTTTTCTTGTAGATTCTTTATATTACAATTTTCTTTCTGTTTCTCAATTATGCAAAATGGGCTACAACTGTCTTTTTACGAATACAGGTGTTACTGTCTTTAGAAGAAGTGATGATTCAGTTGCATTTAAGGGAGTATTAGAGGGTCAGCTATACTTAGTTGATTTTAACAGAGCTGAACTTGATACTTGCTTAATTGCTAAGACTAATATGGGTTGGCTCTGGCATCGCCGACTAGCCCATGTTGGGATGAAGAATCTTCACAAGCTTCTAAAGGGAGAGCACATTTTGGGATTAACAAATGTTCATTTTGAGAAAGGCAGGGTTTGTAGCGCATGTCAAGCAAGAAAGCAAGTTGGAACTCATCATCCACACAAAAACATAATGACAACGGACAGGCCAGTGGAGTTACTCCACATGGATTTATTCGGCCCGATAGCTTACATAAACATCGGCGGGAGTAAGTATAGTCTTGTAATTGTGGATGATTATTCTCGCTTCACTTGGGAATTCTTTTTGCAGGAAAAATCACAAACCCAAGAGACCTTAAAGGGATTCTTGAGACGAGCTCAAAATGAGTTCAGATTGAGGATCAAAAAGATTAGAAGTGATAATGGGACGGAGTTCAAGAACTCTCAAATTGAAGGCTTTCTTGACGAGGAGGGCATCAAGCATGAGTTCTCTTCTCCCTACACACCTCAAAGAAATGGTGTAGTGGAGAGGAAAAATAGAACTCTACTGGACATGGCAAGGACCATGCTTGATGAGTACAAGACTCCGGACCGGTTTTGGGCTGAGGCGATTAACATCGCCTGCTACTCCATCAACTGGCTCTATCTTCACCGAATCCTCAAGAAAACATCATACGAACTCCTTACCGGTAAAAAGCCCAATGTTTCATATTTTATAGTCTTTGGAAGCAAATGCTTTATTCTTATTAAAAGAGATATAAAATTGAAATTTGCTCCCAAGGCTGTAGAAGGCTTTTTACTTGGTTATGACTCAAACACAAGGGCATATAGAGTCTTCAACAAATCCACTGGATTAGTTGAAGTTTCTTGTGACATTGTGTTTGATGAGACTAATGGCTCCCAAGTGGAGCAAGTTGATCTTGATGAACTAGATGATGAAGAGGCTCCATGCGTAGCGCTAAGGAACATGTCCATTGGGGATGTGTGTCCTAAGGAATCCGAAGAGCCTCCACAAGCACAAGATCAACCGTCATCTTCCATGCAAGCATCTCGGTGCGTACTACTTCCAGACAAGGGCGGATTCGGCCGACGCCTATATCTCCTCCCTCAGCGGCGCGAGGTGGGAAAACTGGCGTGCCAAATGGGTGATCGCCAGTACCATGGTCAGCGACCGCCTCGTACTACCGAGCAAGGGGCTGAGGCTCGACAAGAAGCAATGGAGGGCCAAGCCGCCGTTGACGTCGGAGTTGGAGCCTGTACTGGACAGGATCAAGTCCCTGGCGACCAGCGGACTGACGTCGATGCACGTGGTCGGCGACTTTTTAAAGCGCCGGATCGCGTCGCTGCAGGCGAGGGCACGCCTGAGCTGCTGGTTCACTGGCTTGAACGACCTCGACCGGATCCATCTTGGGCCAGGCACCGACCTGTCCTGGGAGGAACTGGAGCTCCTGGTGAAGGGGATTACTGGTGAGTCCTTCATCCCTGAGTCCCTAATCCCTCCCGAGGGCATTCCTTCGCTCTGTGATGACCAAGGGTTGAGGGCAGCGATCTTCGATTGGCTACCAACCCTCGACGAGAGCGGCGTGGCGGTTCGCCAGACCGGCGGCCGGATCCCCACTGTGGGATTCAGATCTCGGTGTACCGGCCGGGGGTTCCCGACCCGCCGATGCCGGCTCCAGAGCTCCCCCCACGGCGCTCAGCCCCTCGGACAAGTGCAAGGGGGCTGCGAGCAGTTCTTCCGCCCTGGGTGGTTCTGGGAGGTCAGAGGGAGAGAGGCGGCACCGACTGCGTCGCACCGACGGATCTTTCGTCGCAGATCCGCCCCTTGATTTGGACCTCCCGTAGAAGCGTCAGAGGACAGCTGGTAGGGCCAAGGAGACCAGCTCCCAGGCCCAGGGCTCGCAGAGGCGCATCAGTCATCCACCAGCACCACCATCAGACCTGCCGCCACCGCCATCTTGCTCGCTGCCGCCCTAGGGGCAGCAGCACCAACAGCAGCAGGGGCAGCAGACGTCCCGCTTCCAGGGTCGCTGGAAGGTTTAGGGCCCCAAGTAAGTGTAACCCTTCTTATTTGTTCCACTAGTCTAGTTACCATGTTGACGGGCATTAACCCATCCTTTGCTTATCGGGGCCTCTTCTCCCTCTGCTTCCAAAGTCGCTCCCACCGGTGAATCCGGCTCCCAGCAGCAGGCGTCTGCTGGCCTTGATGCCGGTGACCTGCCTCCGCCTGCCACTGCCAACGCGGCGCCATTGGGCCCCCAGGTTCCGCTTGCCACTGCTGAAGCGGCGCCGTCGGGCCCCCAAGTTTCGACCGCTACTGCCGAGGCAGCGTCGTCGGGCCCCCGGGTTCCGGCTGCCACTGCTGAGGCGGCGCCGTCGGGCCCCCAGGTTCCGACTGCTACTGCCGAGGCAGCGCCGTCAGGCCCCCAGGTTCCGGCTGCCGCTGTCGAGGCAGCACCGTCGGGCCCCCAGGCTCTAGTCGGGGGCCCGGAAGCAGCAGCGCAACCGACGGCTACTACAGACCCAATGGCGGCGGCGATGTCGTCGAATACACCGTCGGCTACGGCGGAAGATGCGGGGGGCGCGCCCAGCTCCATCCCACCGCCCATTCCGGAGGAGCCGAAAGTTATCCTTGGGCGGCGGCTCTAGACCGGCGCTGGGCTAGAAGCGGCACCGAATCCCCTCCCTCGGGTGTTGTCCCGCGCTCATCAGACTCTCCGAGAGACCGAGGCGGAGATCCGGCGGGAGTGGGAGGCGCTCGAGACTGAGCACCAGTGCCTCGGTGATTGGCGCACCCAGCTGGAGGAGCGTACCAAGGCCGCGTCCTGTCAATTTGCCTCGGAGTGGTCCGAGCTTGAGCAGGAGCGCGAGGACTTCAAGGAGGACCTGGAGAAGGTGTTTGACCGGGAGCGAGAGGTGACCCGGAAGGAGAAGAGGCTGGTTATGAAGGAAGAGCACTTGGACCAGAGGGAGGCGGTCATCACGGAATTCCATAAGAAGCTGAAAGCCTATAATGTGATGCTGGAGAAGCAGCGGGATGAGCAGACCGCGACTGAGGCGGCTCTGCAAAATCTGCGGCGGGAGCTCGATGACAGGGCTAGCAACAACTCTCTCACCGAGGAGAACCTCAATGCGAAGGATGCCTCCCTGGAGGAGCGGGCGACAGATCTCGTCAGGCAGGAGAAGGACCTCGCCTGAAGGGAGGAGATGCGGGAAAGGCGGGAAAAGTTGCTGGCCGAACATGAGCTCGAGGCGGAGGAGAAGGAGAAGAAACTGGAGGAGAAGGAGCGGACACTGGAGGAGCGGGTCCACCGGTTCTAGGCGACGCAGGCAGCGCAGGTAGCCTAGACGGCGCAGGCGACTCTGGGCTCCTAGGCGGTCGAGGCGATGAAGAAGACGCTTAAAGATCTCTAGGCAGAGCATCGCACCGGGGTCCAGCGTATCGCCGAATGGGCCGACGAGGCAAGCTCGGCTCTGGCGCCGCTGGGGGTGAGCCCCATTCCAATGTCGAAGCAGTCGGTGTCCATCTCCGACGCGCTCCCGATGCTGGATTCCACTGCCGACCGCCTCCGACGCCTGGATCAGATCCTTGGTGCTCGCTTGGAGGCTGAGGGCAGTAGTGTAACACCCCAGGTGTTACCATGGCTAGAGCACACCTTGGCACTAAGGACTGTGATCATATGTGGTAGAGACTTAAGGCAACACATAAGAACTTTGGAGATCGTGTGTTAATCAAAGTTGTCAATGACCTAAGAAGCATTACTCTAATCCTTGCACACTTACTACCTTGGATAAGAGGGGAGAAAAACCCTAGACCTCTCCTAAACCCTATCTCCCAAAAACCATGGATAAGAGGGAAAAGAGAGTGAGCAAATGTGCAAAACATGAGTAATCTTTACCCAAACCTTAAGTAACCTTATAACCAGCAATTAGGGGAGGAAATATTGCAAAAAAACCCCTGGAGAAACCCCAAATCAAATCTCCAAGTGAAGAGAGAGCTAGAGCTCTCTATTTCTCTCTAAGTTAAAAACTACACCTACACTAAAGATCAGTTGTGTTCACCTCGAAGCTGGCACCAAATCCACCTATGTCCTATACCGAAAATGTGGCATACCACCCAAGGCACCCACTGGAAAAAGCTGAGCCCGAGACTTGGACGTTTGACATGCCTTGGCATGGTTTTTGTCGCGAAGTGGGCAGTGTGACACACCCGATTTGGCGACCAGAGATCTCCCTACCTAGGCCATATCTGCCATGGCAGCTCACGGATGAGAGACAGCCCTAGGTACCAGGAAAAGACTCGCGCCGGATTTTTGCCAAGATTCGCATGTTTGCGACTTGGGTGAGCTGTGGAACACGGGCAGAATGAAAGCTCCACGTGTTCGACGCGCTCTGTGTGCGCCAGAGCACGCCCGCGCGCGCCCCGCGTCGCGCCAACGGCCAGCCGGCGCCCTGTCCCGCGCCCGCACCTATAAAGCCCGCTCGAGCGTCAACTACACCCTTCCTCGCACACTCAAACCTCACCGGAGCTCAGTTCACCGCCGTTTGCCCGTGCGCGGCGTGTCCGCGGCCACCCGAGCCACTGCCGCCGTAGACCGGCCATTCCAGCTTTCCCCAGCCCCATCCAACCCTCTGAGACGTGTGAGCACACCTCGGTGAAGCTCCCCTGGCAAGGAATCGAAGCCTACTTCACCGGAGAGGCCAGTCCACGGTCGCCAGAGCTCTCAACCCCGCCGGAGTGCGTGGACCGGGTAAATCACTGAACCGTTTCTCGATTCACTGCACAGATAGCCTATACGTCACCCCAGGAAGCTCACCGTGCCCTTGGATTGAACCAGATCGCCGTGGTTTGGCCGGTACACTCGCCGCCGACGAGAACACCCGCCTGCGCGCGTGGACCGAGCGATTCCGGCCATCCCCGCTGTCGAGCCGCACCTCGCTGTGACCGCCAGAGCCTCCCCGAGCCAACCCTGCCCTTCGCCGGACCGATCTCGCCGCCGGTAAGCCGCGCCACCCTTTTCTTTCCCGTGGGCACTGTTTACGTTGGGGGAAGGACTGCGGGTGAGAGGGAGAGAAGGTCAGGGGGCTTTTTGAACTGTCAGCGACTCAGGGGAATAGTGGCGCAGGGGTAGATTTGTACGGGTTGATTTAGTTTAAACCCAGGGACCTCGGTGTAAACTGTTTTTCCAGGAAACTCTTATTAAATCTTTTTTTAGATTGAACAGAAGCTTTAAAAATTCATAACTTCTGTTTAGTTCCTTCAAATTTGGTCAAACCAATTTTGTCAGACTCTAATTAATGTAACCCACTTAAGAAAAATATAAAACCCCCTATGAACTATAGAAAACTTTAAAGTTTTGATTTAATTATAGTTTGGCCAAAAGCTCAATAATAGAAAGAAAAATAGTTGTACTATTTGACTAGGGTTAGAAAAATTTGGAGAAGTTTATATCTACCTACTGACCTGTTTAAAAATGTTAAACCTCTCTGTCCACTCCATTAAGTTAGTTTTTACCCCTTATTCTATAATATGCTTAAGGTTAAGAAAAATAGAAAATGTAAGTTAAATAATGAACCAGAGGGCACCCCTATTTTTGTTAGGGTACTTATTCAATGTAGTTCACTGGAAAAATCTATCCTACCCTGGTTTAGTATAAAATAAGTGGGGTACCTTTTATTTAAATAAAACAAGGAAAACTTAGAAAAAACCCTACAAAAATAACCCCAAGGTGAAAACACCCCCACCCTTGGGATAGTTAATGTTTTGTTATTAAGAACTTAGGAAAAATATGAAATCTGCTGTTTGACATTTTTCAAATAACAATGTAGTAGAAAGTGCCTTTTTAACATTAAACTTTAGGAAATCATAACTAAATAACCACCCCTTAGCTTTCTGTGGTTTTTGGCACAGAAGCCTATTATTACAGTTAGATGCCAACAAAAATAACCCTTAGGACAGACCCCACCTCTAATTAAGAGTTGTAGTACAAAGTGGCCCATTTACCCAATTGTTATTCTTTTTATCTTAAGCTTAGCCTTTATTTGTGGAGCCTCAAATTCTTAAAACAGGCTAGAACAGCAAATGGCAACCCACTGTAATTTTTACAGAATTTTTGGAAAATATTAAACCACTGTCGTAGTTCAAACCTACACTAGAAACCATAAGTAGAAATTAAAGAAAGGAAAATGAATAATGGTAATTAATGTCATCCTAAAAACCCTTGTAATTTGTCCACTGAAATGTATAAAGGCAATACAAGTCCACTATGTTATCCTCAATGAAAACCTAAGCCTAAAAAGTAATAAGTATAAACCACTTGAAGCCCCGCATGACTAAGAAACCCTAAGTCACTTCTTAACTTAGTTTCTTTTAGCATAATGTTATTAAATCTTGCATAATCATGACACACATGTTCATTGCATTTCGATAGACTGTAACCTTGCTGACGGAGAGTACGTCCTCGTGCCGGAGCAAGGAGCTGCTCAGGAGGTAGCCCCGGATCCAGCCCCCGAGTCTGCACCAGAGGATCTGCCTGCCACTGCTTTGGAAGGCAAGCCCCGGTTTATGCATAACCTGTTATTTATGCTATTTTACTTCACTTAATGATTGTATGATTGATTGTGCACTTAGGTGTAGGAATTGTTTGAAACCCTAGTTGCATGATCTCAGGAATCCTTTTGAGATGGATACTAGTATGCTAGGTCGAGTAGTTGCTTTATTTTAATTAGGATCTCGGTAGAAGACGAGTGATTTTTCTAGCACTCGCGCGAGATCAGGAAATTGGTTGTACCCACTTTCACATTATTATGATACTAGTTGTGGACAACAATCCATGGGGATTGGTTGTTTACGAGATGAGAAAATGGAATAAGGATTAACGTGCGGATACCTGTGTCAAGCGTTTGAACGTACTAAACACATACTGAGAAATATGGTAAATCGGTAAGCCTAGTACCTGATTGAACCTGGCAGTAGACTTTGCCCCTCACGCGACCTGAGACGTGGTCTCCCATTCCGGTTATGGTGGGTACAAGTACGGTCACTGCACGACGGCAGTCGGGGTCAGTGAGGCTTTGTACGCCAAGGCGGTGAGCCCTGTTCTGCTGACGGGGAATTGATGGGGAAGGTTGATGTGTGTGGGGACGGAGTGCCCCTACATGTCGTGTGTTTAGGTTTACCTTGCAAGGATAAAAACTCGATTCGAATCGTCTGCTTCTCGCAGCTAATGAGACTGCTTGATCCATTGTACTGCATTGAGTAACAAGTGGAAATACGATGAGTTGATATAAGCTGTTGATTGCTAATGATACTTGCTACTATGTATGAGTAGATAGTACACTTTTAGCCTTAAGAGAGTCACACTTAATTTGACAAAGTTAAAACTTGACTTAGAAACTCAGCTAGTGCTTTTGGCAACCAAACCCCACAGCCAAACAGCTGCATGTCTAGAGGTAGAGGAGTAGACTCCTCACACCAGGTAAGTCTAGCTGAGTATTAGTATACTCAGCCTTGCTTGTGGCATAATTTTACAGGTTCTCTGGAGGACATGGTTGCTGGAGTGACTTGGCCGTCCATCTTGCCACCGGGTTGGACTGTCGAGTGGGACCCTGCCTCGGCTGAGGAGGAGCATGAGGAGTGATGGGACAGGCTTCCCCATCTCTCTGTTTGATTACCGTTAGTTTTATTCCGCTGCATTTCGAACACTGATGGCTACTTTTGCAAAACTCCGATGATGATGTAATAACTTAATACTCTTTCATGCATGGTTTTATGCTTTATTGTATTTGCTCTGTGACTCACCATCGAGTGAGATTGTGGTACTTGATCCTGTCAGTGGTCGTGTCGGACTAGATCCGAGGGATTGACAGGTTATTCCCATTTAAGTGTGGTCCAGCCTCTAAGGCGGGACTTAGGCACTTAAGTTGGAATAATTCGGGCAGTTCCGCCACAGCTGGTATCGGAGCTTGTACCACCATAGAGGAATCAATAAAATATAAATACCATCCTTTTCCAAAGTGAAACTTGATAGAAACAATGTTGGATAGATAGTAGGACGAGCAGGATAGACCTAGGACGTGAAGCCTTAGGATGATAGAAGGGTAGCTAGGTGGCTAAGTGATTAGGCCCTACAGGCCACATTTACAGGATGGGAGTTCTTCCCTATTCCTTTTATCTTGTTGTGAGGTCGTTCAGGACGAGCATGCAAGCATTCTTAATTAAGCAAATGGATAACTGAGTAAGGACTTAAACACAAGATAACAACCAACTAGGTCCCCAGTACCTTTTTATTTTAACTAGAGAAAGGCTGAGTTTTATTTTTCTTGTTCTTTTTATAATTCTTTTCTTTTACTTATGCTTAACCGTACACAGATGACTTCCCACGGATCCTCAGAGGACGGAAATGCACTATCCCACACTGACGGGCTTGCACGAGAGGGCTTTCCCCGCATTTTGTGGGAGGTACTTCAGGGGGCCGGATACACAACACCCCCTCAGTACGCGGTGCAGCAGTTCGAGAAGCACCGAGTACCTCGCTGTAGGGTGAGGATGACCTTGGAGCCTCATCCCCTGCAGCCAGGTTGGCGCTCTTTGGACTCCGAGTCGTTTGGATACCGAGCTGAGGACACGATCGAGGCAATCGCTCTGCATGGGTTGACCACTTTCTGTGGATTCCATCCCTTGGAGCTGGCTACCCATCCCATTGGCTTGTTCCCCACCGAAAGGGAGGACGACCCAATGTGGAAGGATCGGGTGGAGCATGCCAAGGATATATGGGCCATCTACCCAGGACAGACTGCGCACTTGACCGTACAGTGCATGAATGCTTTGTACTGTCTGCAAGTGATGCGAGGTGAGGCGATGTCCCATCTGATGGCACTATTGGAGGCGACCAAGATTACGTTGGACAACAGGGAGGAGCTTGTGGTTGATTTGTCCACTGAAATGGTGGAAAAGGACTTGCAGGTGGAGCAGCTATCCACTGATATCCAAGAGTTGGAGGAATTGGTGGGCACCAGGGAGAACACCATCGAGGTTCTCGAGGACCAGCTCATCAACACCCAGCAGCAGCTTGCCGAGGCTAATGAGCACCTGGATATGCATCACCAGGAGATCCAGGACATGGAGGCCAACGAGGACGTCAACATCGAGGGAGTAGAGGAGCCTGCCTCTAGTGTGGACACTGCTGGCTCAGGGAGACCACCTTCCCCCGAGTCGAGTGTTGCCTCGTTCGCTCACTAGGTGTCCGGGATAGAGTTAGACGTGGTGATGGTAGGACTCCTCGCAGCTAGCTTAGCTTTTGCACCCTTGGGGTACTAGGCTAGATAGAGTTGAGTCTTTTTGGGGCAACTGATGTAACAGTGCTAAACTCTCTTGGACGCATGTTGATAGGTGCTGTTATCAGTCTAAATTTGGAAGGAACAATTTATGCCTTTTTAAATCCTTTTGTTGAAGTTGGAGTCTATCATTTTGCTTTTGACTCTTTTTCGCCGCGATTAAAGTTTGAACTTGGAGATATGGTGTTAAGTATATACGTGGTTTTTCAGATGGCCGGGAGGCAGCGTCGTGGCCAGAATGAGCGCGTTCCTCCACCGCCGCCACCGCCTCCCACTCTGCAGGAGCTAATGGCTCAGCAGAACGAGATCTTGAGGCAGCTAGCTCAGCGTCAGCCACCACCTCAGCACTATGGTGGTGGAGACCATCAGCGTCACCCCGCGGCAGCTACCTACCAGGAGTTCCTCAGCACCCAGCCACCATTGTTCACCAGGGCAGAGGACCCACTTGATGCAGATGTGTGGTTGCGGGTAGTGGAATCCAAATTCCCACTACTCCATGGAGCTTGTTCAGAGGTTACTAAAGTCAGGTTCGCCACCCAGCAGCTTCGCGGACCCGCAAGGACTTGGTGGGACCATTTTCTTGCCATGCAGCCAGAGGATCGAGAGGTGGAATGGAGGGAGTTCAAGGCAGCTTTCAGGGGACACCACATACCAGCCGGGATTATGGACCGAAAGCTCAACGAGTTTCTGGCACTCACTCAGGGCAGCAGGACAGTGTTGCAGTATGCCCAGGCTTTCAATGACTTGTGCCAGTATGCTGGGTATCATGCAGATACAGATGAGAATAAGAGAGACAGGTTCAGGAGGGGGCTCAGCACTAAGCTCCGTGATCGTCTCAACACCGTCAGGGCCAACAGTTACAATGAGTTGGTCAACATGGCTATCTCCCAGGAAGACTGCATTACAGCTCGACAGGCAGAAAAGAAGAGGAAGACCCCTGTGGCAGGGCCTTCAGCTCAGCCACAGCGTTTCAGGATTGTGTCCGACACACAAAACAGGGGACCTCAGGAGCAGCCAGGAAGATGGGTGATCCGACCACAGCAGCAGCAGCAGCAGGCACCCAACCGCGCCCAGATTCCAGCTCAGAGGAATAATCAGCAGCAGCAGTACCGCCAGGCAAATGACAACAGGTGCTTCACATGTGGCAACACCGGACACTATGCCAAGAATTGCCCCAGGAACCAGCAGAGGCAGGGGCAGAATGTCAATCAGAACCAAGGCAAGAGACAGAAGGTGCAAGTGAGGCAAGGCAGACTGAACTTCACCACCATGGCTGATATTCCAGAGGGAGCACCCGTCTTGACTGGTATCTTTACAGTTTTGAATTATCCTGCTATTGTTCTTTTTTATTCTGGTGCATCACACAGTTTTATCAGTACCAAATTTAGTGCCAAGTGCCAATTTCCTTTTCACCACACCAATGGGGGTATTACCATCTCAACACCAGGAGGCAGGGTTGCCACCTATCAGATCAATAGACACGTACCAATTAAGCTGGGTAGTTTCATTTTCAAAACCACTCTCTTAATAATGGGATTGGATAGTGTGGATATCATCTTAGGGACTGATTGGTTATCACGGCACCACGCGGTGATTGATGTCGCAGCCAGAGCCATAGAAATCCGCTCCCCTTTGGATGGCGAGATCACCTTATATCTACCCGACCAGGGATGCACCCGTTCTTGTGCCTTTGTTATGATAGAATCCCCGGTAGAAAGGATCCCAGTGGTCTGTGACTATCCGGATGTGTTTCCAGATGAATTGCCAGGGATGCCACCTGACCGAGACATTGAGTTCGCAATCGAGTTGCAACCCGGGACTGCTCCTATCTCCAAGAGACCCTATAGGATGCCTCCCGCGGAATTGGCAGAACTGAAAAAGCAATTGCAAGAGTTGTTAGATAAGGGGTTCATTCGCCCAAGTACTTCACCATGGGGATGTCCAGCTTTATTTGTGAAGAAAAAGGATGAGAGTTTGAGGATGTGTGTTGACTACCGCCCTCTCAATGCGGTGACTATCAAGAACAAGTACCTGCTGCCCCGTATTGATGTTCTGTTTGATCAATTAGTGGGAGCCAAGGTATTCTCCAAGATAGACCTTCGCTCAGGTTACCATCAGATCAAGATCCGTGCCAGTGATATTCCCAAGACAGCTTTCTCTACCAGATATGGGTTGTATGAGTTTTTGGTAATGTCTTTTGGGCTGACCAATGCCCCGGCTTATTTCATGTACCTGATGAACTCAGTGTTTATGCAAGAATTGGATAAGTTCATGGTCGTTTTCATTGATGATATTCTGGTCTATTCCAAGAATGAAGACGAACATACTGAGCACCTGCACATCGTGCTCCAACGACTGCGCGATCATCGTCTTTATGCTAAGTTGTCTAAATGTGAGTTCTGGCTGAAGGAGATTAAATTCTTGGGTCACACAATTTCTCAGGATGGGATATCCGTTGATCCTGAGAAGATGCAGGAGGTGATGGATTGGAAATCCCCGACTACAGTGAGGCAGATTCGAAGTTTTCTGGGTTTGGCAGGGTATTATCGACGATTTATTCCGGATTTCTCCAGGATTGCCAAACCAATGACTGAACTGTTGAAGAAAGGAGTCAAGTATGTTTGGAGCCAAAAGTGTGAAGATGCCTTTCATACTTTGAGGCAACATTTGACAACAGCCCCAGTGTTGGCTCAACCTGACAACACCAAGCCATTTGAAGTTTATTGTGATGCTTCTGGTACCGGATTGGTATGTGTCTTGATGCAAGAGAACATAGTCATTGCTTATGCTTCACGAGCACTCAGGCCCCATGAACAGAACTACCCTACACATGATCTGGAGTTGGCAGCTGTGGTTCATGCTCTTAAGATATGGAGACACTACTTGATGGGAGCTCACTGTAACATCTACACTGATCACAAGAGTCTCAAATACATCTTCACTCAGGCAGATCTGAACATGAGGCAGAGGAGATGGTTGGAGTTAATCAAGGACTATGATTTGGAGGTGCACTACCATCCGGGCAAAGCCAATGTTGTGGCAGATGCCTTGAGCAGAAAGGCCCAGTGCAATTGTATGCGCATGGATGCAAGGGTTACCACCCTGTGCGATGAGTTGTGCAAGCTAAACCTGGAAGTTGTTTCTTCAGGTGATTTGAGTTATATCTCGGTGGAACCCACATTGCAGGAGCAAATAGTAAGAGCACAGATTGAGGATAAGGGTGTTCAAATGATTAAGGAAATGGTCAAGCAAAAGGCAGAGAAATACAAATGCTTCCGTCAGGACAGCAAGGGAATTCTATGGGTTGGAGACCGATTAGTTGTTCCCAAGGACCCTGAGCTCAGAAAGAAGATACTAGATGAAGCTCACCTTTCCAAATTCTCCATGCATCCTGGTAGCAACAAGATGTACCATGATCTCAGAACTTTATATTGGTGGACCAGAATGAAGAGGGAAATTGCCAAGTACATATCCGAGTGTGACACCTGCCAGAGAATCAAGGCCAGTCACTTAAAGGCAGCAGGCCCTTTGCAACCCCTTCCCATACCATCTTGGAAGTGGGAGGACATTTGCATGGACTTTATCGTGGGATTGCCCAATACCTCCAGGCACCATGATTCCGTTTGGGTTATCGTGGACAGGTTGACCAAGACCGCTCATTTCTTGCCAGTACACACCACCCACAAGACAGAGAAGTACGCAGAAATTTATGTTGATCAAATAGTGTGATTGCATGGTATTCCAAAGACCATTATATCTGACAGAGGAGCACTGTTTGTGGCACGCTTTTGGGAGAAGCTGCAAGAATCACTTGGGACCCAAGTAATCCGAAGCTCAGCATACCATCCCCAAACAGATGGCCAGACAGAAAGGGTGAATCAGATTTTGGAAGACATGTTGCGAGCATGTGCACTACACTACGGGAAGGATTGGGACAAGTGTCTGTCTTTGGCAGAGTTTTCTTACAATAACAGCTATCAGTCCAGTCTGAAGATGGCACCTTTTGAAGCCTTATATGGGAGAAGGTGTAGGACCCCACTGAATTGGTCTCAAGCAGGAGAGAGGGAAATTTTTGGGCCAGACTTGGTACTTGAGGCAGAGGCAAAGGTCAGGGTTATTACCAAGAACTTAGAAGCTGCTCAGGCCAGGCAAAAGAGCTATCATGACAAGAGGCGGAAGCCTCTACAGTTTGAGGTGGGAGATCCTGTTTATCTCAAGGTATCACCAACCAAGGGTGTCCAGAGATTCGGGATCAAGGGCAAGTTAGCTCCTCGCTACATTGGACCCTATGAGATCAAAGCAAGTTGTGGACCTGTAGCCTATCAGTTGGAATTGCCACCTCACATGTCAGCAGTTCACAATGTGTTCCATGTATCTCAACTGCGGAAATGTGTTCGCCTACCCACTGAAGTGCTGCCAGAACCAGACATTGAGATAGAACCAGACTTGTCCTACCAAGAGTGCCCCGTCAAGGTATTAGATCAAAAGGAGAGATCAACTCGAGCAAGGTCGGTCAGAATGTATAAGGTTCAGTGGAGTCACCATTCAGCAGCAGAAGCTACATGGGAGACTGAGGATTTTCTACGCTCTCGCTTCCCCGACTTTCTGCCCAAAGGAGTCGGTACGTAACCCCAGAACCCACCCCCACCTGCCCTTTGAATTCAATTATAAGAAAAACTTAGATAACAAGGATAGTCTAAGTTGTGAATTTAACTTAAGAAGGGCTTCCTTCTGAAGTTGCAAAGAGAATGACATTCGAAGAGCAGTTAACAAGAGAAACTTGAGTATAAAGAAAGAATAGCACCAACACACCTTCAAGCACCCTCCAAGGGACTCTACCAAAAATCTCGGGACGAGATTCCTTTAAGGGGGGAGGGCTGTAACACCCCAGGTGTTACCATGGCTAGAGCACACCTTGGCACTAAGGACTGTGATCATATGTGGTAGAGACTTAAGGCAACACATAAGAACTTTGGAGATCATGTGTTAATCAAAGTTGTCAATGACCTAAGAAGCATTACTCTAATCCTTGCACACTTACTACCTTGGATAAGAGGGGAGAAAAACCCTAGACCTCTCCTAAACCCTATCTCCCAAAAACCATGGATAAGAGGGAAAAGAGAGTGAGCAAATGTGCAAAACATGAGTAATCTTTACCCAAACCTTAAGTAACCTTATAACCAGCAATTAGGGGAGGAAATATTGCAAAAAGACCCCTAGAGAAACCCCAAATCAAATCTCCAAGTGAAGAGAGAGCTAGAGCTCTCTATTTCTCTCTAAGTTAAAAACTACACCTACACTAAAGATCAGTTGTGTTCACCTCGAAGCTGGCACCAAATCCACCTATGTCCTATACCAAAAATGTGGCATACCACCCAAGGCACCCACTGGAAAAAGCTGAGCCCGAGACTTGGATGTTTGACATGCCTTGGCATGGTTTTTGTCGCGAAGTGGGCAGTGTGACACACCCGATTTGGCGACCAGAGATCTCCCTACCTAGGCCATATCTGCCATGGCAGCTCACGGATGAGAGACAGCCCTAGGTGCCAGGAAAAGACTCGCGTCGGATTTTTGCCAAGATTCGCACGTTTGCGACTTGGGTGAGCTGTGGAACACGGGCAGAATGAAAGCTCCACGTGTTCGACGCGCTCTGTGTGCGCCAGAGCACGCCCGCGCGCGCCCCGCGTCGCGCCAACGGCCAGCCGGCGCCCTGTCCCGCGCCCGCACCTATAAAGCCCGCTCGAGCATCAACTACACCCTTCCGCGCACACTCAAACCTCACCGGAGCTCAGTTCACCGCCGTTTGCCCGTGCGCGGCGTGTCCGCGGCCACCCGAGCCACTGCCACCGTAGACCGGCCAGTCCAGCTTTCCCCAGCCCCATCCAACCCTCTGAGACGTGTGAGCACACCTCGGTGAAGCTCCCCGGGCAAGGAATCGAAGCCTACTTCACCGGAGAGGCCAGTCCACGGTCGCCGGAGCTCTCAACCCCGCCGGAGTGCGTGGACCGGGTAAATCACTGAACCGTTTCTCGATTCACTGCACAGATAGCCTATACGTCACCCCAGGAAGCTCACCGTGCCCTTGGATTGAACCAGATCGCCGTGGTTTGGCCAGTACACTCGCCGCCGACGAGAACACCCGCCTGCGCGCGTGGACCGAGCGATTCCGGCCATCCCCGCCGTCGAGCCGCACCTCGCTGTGACCGCCAGAGCCTCCCCGAGCCAACCCTGCCCTTCGCCGGACCGATCTCGCCGCCGGTAAGCAGCGCCACCCTTTTCTTTCCCGCGGGCACTGTTTACGTTGGGGGAAGGACTGCGGGTGAGAGGGAGAGAAGGTCAGGGAGCTTTTTGAAATGTCAGCGACTCAGGGAAATAGTGGCGCAGGGGTAGATTTGTGCGGGTTGATTTAGTTTAAACCGAGGGACCTCGGTGTAAACTGTTTTTCCAGGAAACTCTTATTAAATCTTTTTTTAAATTGAACAGAAGCTTTAAAAATTCATAACTTCTGTTTAGTTCCTTCAAATTTGGTCAAACCAATTTTGTCAGACTCTAATTAATGTAACCCACTTAAGAAAAATATAAAACCCCCTATGAACTATAGAAAACTTTAAAGTTCTGATTTAATTATAGTTTGGCCAAAAGCTCAATAATAGAAAGAAAAATAGTTGTACTATTTGACTAGGGTTAGAAAAATTTGGAGAAGTTTATATCTACCTACTGACCTGTTTAAAAATGTTAAACCTCTCTGTCCACTCCATTAAGTTAGTTTTTACCCCTTATTCTATAATATGCTTAAGGTTAAGAAAAATAGAAAATGTAAGTTAAATAATGAACCAGAGGGCACCCCTATTTTTGTTAGGGTACTTATTCAATGTAGTTCACTGGAAAAATCTATCCTACCCTGGTTTAGTATAAAATAAGTGGGGTACCTTTTATTTAAATAAAACAATGAAAACATAGAAAAAACCCTACAAAAATAACCCCAAGGTGAAAACACCCCTACCCTTGGGATAGTTAATGTTTTGTTATTAAGAACTTAGGAAAAATATGAAATCTGTTGTTTGACATTTTTCAAATAACAATGTAGTAGAAAGTGCCTTTTTAACATTAAACTTTAGGAAATCATAACTAAATAACCACCCCTTAGCTTTCTGTGGTTTTTGGCACAGAAGCCTATTATTACAGTTAGATGCCAACAAAAATAACCCTTAGGACAGACCCCACCTCTAATTAAGAGTTGTAGTACAAAGTGGCCCATTTACCCAATTTTTATTCTTTTTATCTTAAGCTTAGCCTTTATTTGTGGAGCCTCAAATTCTTAAAACAGGCTAGAACAGCAAATGGCAACCCACTGTAATTTTTACAGAATTTTTGGAAAATATTAAACCACTGTCGTAGTTCAAACCTACACTAGAAACCATAAGTAGAAATTAAAGAAAGGAAAATGAATAATGGTAATTAATGTCATCCTAAAAACCCTTGTAATTTGTCCACTGAAATGTATAAAGGCAATACAAGTCCACTATGTTATCCTCAATAAAAACCTAAGCCTAAAAAGTAATAAGTATAAACCACTTGAAGCCTCGCATGACTAAGAAACCCTAAGTCACTTCTTAACTTAGTTTCTTTTAGCATAATGTTATTAAATCTTGCATAATCATGACACACATGTTCATTGCATTTCGATAGACTGTAACCTTGCTGACGGAGAGTATGTCCTCGTGCCGGAGCAAGGAGCTGCTCAGGAGGTAGCCCCGGATCCAGCCCCCGAGTCTGCACCAGAGGATCTGCCTGCCACTGCTTTGGAAGGCAAGCCCCGGTTTATGCATAACCTGTTATTTATGCTATTTTACTTCACTTAATGATTGTAGGATTGATTGTGCACTTAGGTGTAGGAATTGTTTGAAACCCTAGTTGCATGATCTCAGGAATCCTTTTGAGATGGATACTAGTATGCTAGGTCGAGTAGTTGCTTTATTTTAATTAGGATCTCGGTAGAAGACGAGTGATTTTTCTAGCACTCGCGCGAGATCAGGAAATTGGTTGTACCCACTTTCACATTATTATGATACTAGTTGTGGACAACAATCCATGGGGATTGGTTGTTTACGAGATGAGAAAATGGAATAAGGATTAACGTGCGGATACCTGTGTCAAGCGTTTGAACGTACTAAACACATACCGAGAAATATGGTAAATCGGTAAGCCTAGTACCTGATTGAACCTGGCAGTAGACTTTGCCCCTCACGCGACCTGAGACGTGGTCTCCCATTCCGGTTATGGTGGGTACAAGTGCGGTCACTGCACGACGGCAGTCGGGGTCAGTGAGGCATTGTACGCCAAGGCGGTGAGCCCTGTTCTGCTGACGGGGAATTGATGGGGAAGGTTGATGTGTGTGGGGACGGAGTGCCCCTACATGTCGTGTGTTTAGGTTTACCTTGCAAGGATAAAAACTCGATTCGAATCGTCTGCTTCTCGCAGCTAATGAGACTGCTTGATCCATTGTACTGCATTGAGTAACAAGTGGAAATACGATGAGTTGATATAAGCTGTTGATTGCTAATGATACTTGCTACTATGTATGAGTAGATAGTACACTTTTAGCCTTAAGAGAGTCACACTTAATTTGACAAAGTTAAAACTTGACTTAGAAACTCAGCTAGTGCTTTTGGCAACCAAACCCCACAGCCAAACAGCTGCATGTCTAGAGGTAGAGGAGTAGACTCCTGACACCGGGTAAGTCTAGCTGAGTATTAGTATACTCAGCCTTGTTTGTGGCATAATTTTACAGGTTCTCTGGAGGACATGGTTGCTGGAGTGACTTGGTCGTCCATCTTGCCACCGGGTTGGACTGTCGAGTGGGACCCTGCCTCGGCTGAGGAGGAGCATGAGGAGTGATGGGACAGGCTTCCCCATCTCTCTGTTTGATTACCGTTAGTTTTATTCTGCTGCATTTCGAACACTGATGGCTACTTTTGCAAAACTCCGATGATGATGTAATAACTTAATACTCTTTCATGTATGGTTTTATGCTTTATTGTATTTGCTCTGTGACTCACCATCGAGTGAGATTGTGGTACTTGATCCTGTCAGTGGCCGTGTCGGACTAGATCCGAGGGATTGACGGGTTATTCCCATTTAAGTGTGGTCCAGCCTCTAAGGCGGGACTTAGGCACTTAAGTTGGAATAATTCGGGCAGTTCCGCCACAAGTAGACTCTGCCGAGCGGTAATAGAGTACATCCTGACGTGCTTTTGGAGCCACGACCCGCCCATCTCCTTGGGGTCGGTGATCGTTGGTCCGGTGGCTGATACTGAAGACGCCGCCCGGGGGAGCGTACAAGACGCTGTAGATGCGGTGGCCAAGCTTACAGCAGGATCCCACTGATGATGAGTAGTCGGATCTGCGAAGAGAAAGCAAGGGTTTCGCTAGGAAGCGACTTATTATATTTTGATTTTGTAAGATACTTTTAAGTACTACTTGTCAAGCAACATTACAACTTATCTGCATGCTACTTTCCCTTTGCTGTGTGCGTCGTCGTCAACTCCTTCGCTGGTACTTGGCCCCCCTGGGATGTGGGTTCGACTTGTCGAGGCGGGATGCCAGTATATTTAAGAAAGAATCGGTGACCTGGTCCCCAGGAGGTAATCTCGACTAGGACCCAGACCTGCACACAGCCTTAGCTAGGGAATTTCAATAGTGCACTCATAGGTCCCATTAGCTGGTATCCTTTATCCTTTGATTTACGCAACAGGACCTGTAGGATTTAGACTAGGAAGCCGACCCGTGTGTCGGACCCTCTGGGTCACGGCTTCCAACTACCAGGGTACTCATTGCAGGGTGGTGGAGTGCGTAGGCTTACGATACGGGACCAGGCTAAGCAGCCACACAGCTCCGGACCTCCCCATGAGGCGAGTGTCCTTTCTTTAGAGCCGGACCTCGGGTTTCCGGACCCACAAGACTATAGATCCGGATACTAGGACACCTGCCACAGAGCGGTAAAGCGTGTGGGCTTAGGGTACTGGACCAAGCTAAGCGGTCGCACGGCTCTGGACCTCCCTAGGGACAATTATCCGTCTCTTGGACTGGCCCCTAGGCTATACGACCTGGCTACTCAGTCCGGATGTCAATATACCAGCAATGGAGGGAAACCGTATGGGTGGGTTAGATAAACTTAATGGTTGCAAACTTAAGCAGGATAAGACCACCATAAAGCAAATCTGGGGGGTAATCTTCTCTTCGTAACTTGATGTTAATGAGCGTAAACCAACAGACTGGTTTTACGAGGGCGGACCTCACCGGGCTGGCGTACATATATGTGCTACTTAGTTACAAAGGAAGAAAACTGAATTCCCTAGCTTTGCTTTTATGGGAAGAACTTACGGAGGTGCTCTATGTTCCAGGGATTGGACAGAGGCTCTCCTTCAGTTGTGGCGAGGCGGACACACCCGGGTCGGCATACTTCCGTCACCTTGAAGGGTCCTTCCCAGGTGGAGGAGAGTTTATGGAGCCCTTCTCGGTTCAGCACTCGCCTTAGGACTAGGTCCCCGACCCTGGGCTCCCTACTATGCACGAACCAATGGTGGTAGCGCCTGAGCGCTTGGTTGTACCGTGCATTTCGGATGGTCGCTTGCCATCTACGCTCGTCGATGAAGTCCATGTCTTCACGTACGCTGCAGTTGTCCCTGCATAGACTCATCGAAAGCCTGGACCCATGGGGAGCCCATGATGATTTCTTGGGGAAGACAGGCTTCGGCCCCATAGACCAGGAAGAACAGGGTCTCCCTGGTAGCCCGGCTGGGTGTTGTCCGGTTCCCCCATAGCACAGATGGGAGTTCACTGACCCAATTCGCACCATGCTTCTTCAAGTAATCGTAGGTGCGCGTCTTGAGTCCCCTGAGGATCTCTGCATTTGCCCTTTCCACTTGGCCATTACTCCTGGGGTGGGTCACAGACGCGAAGCAAAGCTAGGTGTCGATGCCCTCGCAAGACTCCTGGAAGATCTGACTTGTAAACTGGGTTCCGTTGTCCGTAATGATACGGTTTGGGACCCCAAATCTACAGACAATGGACTTGAGGAAGGCGACAGCGACACCCTGGGTGATGTTGACCACAGGGGTGGCCTCTGGCCACTTGGTGAACTTGTCGATGGCGACGAAGAGGTACCGGTACCCGCCAACGACCCTGGGAAATGGTCCCAGGATATCCACCCCCCATACGGCGAATGGCCAGGAGGGTGGAATCATCTGTAGAGTCTGAGCTGGTGTGTGTATCTGCTTTGCGTGGAACTGACATGCCTTGCAGGACTTTACCATCTGAGCTGCATCCTGGAGAGCAGTTGGCCAGTAGAAGCCATGCCGGAAGGCCTTACTGACCAGTGTGCGGGATGATGAATGACTTCTGCACGCTCCTCCATGGATCTCTGTGAGCAACTAACGACCCTCCTCCTGGGTAATGCACCGCATGTGAATGTCGTTGGCGCCGCGGCGGTAGAGATCCCCTTCCACCACCGCGTAGCGTTTAGCCAACCGCACTATGCGTTCTGCGGACACATGGTCTTCAGGAAGGATATTCTCCTTCAGGTAGTCCTGGATCTTGGAGATCCATGCATCGGGACCAATCTGAGATATTGGTTGCGGCGCTAAGGGGCTGGCAGGCCCCCCTGTAGCACACACAGTCTTCGGTGGGTTCTGGGACGCCACCAGGACCGCTAGCTTCGAGGTGCTAGTCTCGCCCCTTCGCCCAGTTCGGCAGGCTAGGCGGTGGGTCTCAGCAGCCGTCTTTCGAAGACGCCCTCGGACACGGGTGCCCAAGTTGATGCCTTCACGGAGAGGTCATCTGCCACCAGTTGTCGGCCCGAGGAACATGTTGCAGTTCTAGGGCTGTGAAGTCTTTCTCCAGCTTCCTCACGTGAAGAAGGTAGGTTGCGAGCCTAGGCTCATTGCAGCTACACTCCGCGCGGACTTGCTTGATGATTAGCTAGGAGTCTCCCTTCACAAGGAGCTGGCGGATCCCCAGAGATAGGGCTGCCGATAAGCCAAAGATCAGTGCCTCGTACTCTGCTATGTTGTTGGTGGCCTTGAACTCAAGGTGCACCATGTACTTCACTTGATCTCCGCTTGGGTCGATGAGGATCACCTCGGCCCCGCCAATTTGTTGGCGGGCAGATCTGTCGAAGTAGAGCGTCCAGTGGGGCTCGATGAAGACCGGACCCTGAGGCTCCGCAGGTGTGGGGTCCGTATCAGGATCCAGACCCCTAGGGACGCTTGGGGGAGGCATCCACTCTACGATGAAGTCAGCCAGGACCTGACTCTTGATGGCGTGGCGAGGTCGGAAGTCCAGCTGGAACTCAGCGAGCTCCGCAGCCCACTTGGCGATGTTGCCTGTGGCGTTAGAGTTGTGGAGGATGGCCCTTAATGGGAAGGAGGTCACCACCACAACCCTGTGCGCTTGGAACTAATGGCACAGCTTCCTGGTGAGAACACCTAGAGGGGGGTGAATAGGTGATCCTGTAAAACTTTAAACTTAAGCCACAAAAACTTGGTTAGACGTTAGCACAATAATCGCCAAGTGGCTAGAGAGGAGTCTCAACAAAACACAATAACCACGAAGATATCAATCACAGAGATGGCACAGTGGTTATCCCGTGGTTCGGCCAAGACCAACGCTTGCCTACTCCACGTTGTGGCGTCCCAACGGACGAGGGTTGCAATCAACCCCTCTCAAGCGGTCCAAAGACCCACTTGAATACCACGGTGTTTTGCTTTGCTTTTCTTAATCCCGTTTGCGAGGAATCTCCACAACTTGGAGTCTCTCGCCCTTACAAAGATGTTCACAAAGAAGCACGGAGTAAGGGAGGGATTAGCAACTCACACAAGACACAAAGATCACAGCAAATACGCACACACAAGACCCAGACTTAAGCTCAAAAGACTAGCACACTAGAACGGAGCTCAAATCACTAGAATGTCGAACAAGTGCGCAAGAATGGAGTGTGAGTGATCAAGAGTGCTCAAGGAATGCTTGGTGTACTCCTTCATGCGCCTAGGGGTCCCTTTTATAGCCCCAAGGCAGCTAGGAGCCGTTGAGAGCAATCCGGGAAGGCAATTCTTGCCTTCTGTCGCCTGGCGCACCGGACAGTCCGGTGCACCACCGGACACTGTCCGGTGCGGATTTCCTTCCTTATTTGGCGAAGCCGACCGTTGGCAGCCTTGGAGCCGTTGGCACACCGGACACTGTCCGATGCACACCGGACAGTCCGGTGCCCTCTCCCGACCGTTGGCTCGGCCACGTGTCTCGCGCAGCCGACCGTTGGCCCGGCCGACCGTTGGCTCACCGGACAGTCCGGTGCACACCGGACAGTCTGGTGAATTATAGTCGTACGCCGTTAATTTATTTCCGAGAGCGGCAAGTTCGCCTGAGCCAGCCTGACGCACCGGACACTGTCCGGTGCACCACCGGACAGTCCGGTGCACCCAGACCGAGCTGACTTTGGCTGAACAGAGTCATCTCACTTCCAATTCAATCTTTCCTGTTTCCAGCACTTAGACACAATACATTAGTCCATAAAACAATGTACTAAGTCTAGAAACATACCTTTTGACATGATTTGCACTTTGTCCACCACATTGCATAGATCAACACAAAAGCACTTGCGTTGGCACTCAATCACCAAAATACTTAGAAATGGCCCAAGGGCACATTTCCCTTTCAATCTCCCCCTTTTTGGTGATTTATGCCAACACAACATAAAGCAACTAGAACAAGTGCAATATCAATGAAAACTCAATATAGTTTGATTCATATTTGGCATATATGGATCATTCTTTGCCACCACTTGGTTTGTTTTTGCAAATCAAACTCAATTTCCTATCTTTAACTCAAATTCACTTGTAGAGACATAAAGAGAGATATTCCAAAATAAATTGATCAAGGATTTCAAAAACTCCCCCTTTTTCCCATAATCAACACTTCTCCCCACAAGAGGCCAACTTTTGACAAAAGAGACAATAGAAGAGTTTTGACAAACCAAAAGCTCTATTCTACTATTTTCAAAATTTCTCAAGTGGTAGCTGATCCATTTATTGCTTTGGCCTTTATTTTCTCCCCCTTTGGCATCAAGCACCAAAACGGGATCAATCTTGGCCCTTTAACCTTATTGCCTCACCAAAATCTTCAACTAAGAGTAAACGGCAATAAGATCGTAAAGATGAACTTGGAATAAGTTACCCTCTCATCGGAGTGCGGTGGAAGTCTTGCATGGTCCAAGTCCACCTTTTCCCTTTCAATCCTCCTTAGAGACTAAATCAAGCAAACTCAAGCACATGGTTAGTCTCAAAGGGTTTAGTTGTAGCACATCTCCCCCTAGATTTGTGCACCACTTGCAAATGGACTTGTAAGGTCCGGGGAGTGCTTGTACAACTTGAGCACCATAAATAAACAACAAAATGCATAAGGAACATGATCAAAGGCATAAACACATGTATGCTATAAATCAATCCAAGTTCCGCGAATCTAAGACATTTAGCTCACTACGCAACTTGCAAAAGGTCTGCTCATCAAAAGGCTTGGTAAAGATATCGGCTAGCTGGTTCTCGGAGCTAACATGAAACACTTCGATATCTCCCTTTTGTTGGTGGTCTCTCAAAAAGTGATGCCGGATGTCTATGTGCTTTGTGCGGCTGTGTTCAACAGGATTATCCGCCATGCGGATAGCACTCTCATTATCACATAGGAGTGGGACTTTGCTCAGATTGTAGCCAAAGTCCCTGAGGGTTTGCCTCATCCAAAGTAGTTGTGCGCAACACTTTCCTGCGGCAACGTACTCGGCCTCAGCGGTGGATAGGGCAACGGAAGTTTGTTTCTTAGAACTCCATGACACCAGGGACCTTCCTAAGAATTGGCACGTCCCTGATGTACTCTTCCTATCGACCTTACATCCAGCATAGTCGGAGTCTGAATATCCAATCAAGTCAAAGGTAGACCCCTTTGGATACTAGATCCCGAAACAAGGCGTAGCGACTAAATATCTAAGAATTCGCTTCACAGCCACTAAGTGACACTCCTTAGGATCGGATTGAAATCTAGCACACATGCATACGCTAAGCATGATATCCGGTCTACTAGCACATAAATAAAGTAAGGACCCTATCATGGACCGGTATGCTTTTTGATCAACGGACTTACCTCCTTTGTTGAGGTCGGTGTGTCCGTCGGTTCCTATCGGAGTCTTTGCGGGCTTGGCGTCCTTCATCCCAAACCGCTTGATCAAGTCTTGCGTGTACTTGGTTTGAGAGATGAAGGTTCCATCCTTGAGTTGCCTCACTTGGTACCCAAGGAAGTAGCTTAACTCGCCCATCATCGACATCTCGAATTTCTGAGTCATCACCCTGCTAAACTCTTCACAATACTTTTGGTTAGTAGAACCAAATATTATGTCATCGACATAAATTTGGCACACAAAAAGATGACCATCACAAGTCTTAGTAAAAAAGAGTTGGATCGGCTTTCCCAACCTTGAAAGCATTAGCAATTAAAAAGTCTCTAAGGCATTCATACCATGCTCTTGGGGCTTGCTTAAGTCCATAGAGCGCCTTAGAGAGCTTACACACGTGGTCGGGGTACCGTTCATCCTCGAAGCCAGGGGGTTGCTCCACGTACACCTCCTCCTTGATTGGCCTGTTGAGGAAAGCGCTCTTCACATCCATTTGGAACAACCTGAAGGAATGGTGAGCGGCATATGCTAGCAAGATACTAATGGACTCTAGCCTAGCCACAGGAGCAAAAGTCTCCTCAAAGTCCAAACCTGCGACTTGGGCATAACCTTTTGCCACAAGTCGTGCCTTGTTCCTTGTCACCACCCCGTGCTCGTCTTGTTTGTTGCGGAACACCCACTTGGTTCCCACAACGTTTTGCTTGGGACGAGGCACCAGTGTCCAAACTTCATTTCTTTTGAAGTTGTTGAGCTCCTCCTCTTTTGCAAAATCAACTAAATAAAGTTTGCTGTCTAATACACCCTTAAAAGCTAATGAGCCATCACTTCTTCTAAAGACAGACACATCTACATTTGTGAATAGACAATTATATCCCATATTGCATAATTGACTCACAGATAACAAATTATATCCAAGAGACTCAACTAAAAACACATTAGATATAGAGTGCTCGGATGAAATAGCAATTTTACCTAACCCTTTTACCTTGCCTTGATTCCCATCACCGAATATTATTGAATCTTGGGAATCCTTGTTTTTGACGTAGGAGGTGAACATCTTCTTCTCCCCTGTCATATGGTTTGTGCATCCGCTGTCAATAATCCAGCTTGAACCCCCGGATGCATAAACCTGCAAGGCAAATTTAGGCTTGGGTCTTAGGTACCCAACTCTTGTTGGGTCCTACAAGGTTAGTCACAATTGTCTTAGGGATCCAAATGCAAGTTTTGTCTCCCTTGCATTTTGCCCCTAATTTTCTAGCAACTATCTTCCTATCCTTTCTACAGATGGCAAATGAAGCATTGCAAGCATGATATATTGTAGAAGGTTCATTAATTTTCCTAGGATCATTAACACCATTTCTCCTAGGCATGTGATTAATAGCATTTCTTCTAGCTACATTTCTACCATGCATATAGGAAGAACTAGAAGCAAACATCGCATATGAATCATAAACATGTGAATCAAAAGCATCATAACTTCTATTTGCATTTCTAGCATGTCTCCTATCATGATACATAAAAGCATGGTTCTTTTTAGCACTACTAGCCATAGGGGCCTTCCCTTTCTCCTTGGCGGGAATGGGAGCCTTATGGCTTGTTAAGTTCTTGGCTTCCCTCTTGAAACCAAGTCCATCCTTAATTGAGGGGTGTCTACCAATTGCGTAGGCATCCCTTGCAAATTTTAACTTATCAAATTCGCTTTTGCTAGTCTTAAGTTGGGCATTAAGACTAGCTACTTCATCATTCAATTTAGAAATTGAAACTAGGTGTTCACTACAAGCATCAATATTAAAATCTTTACACCTAGTGCAAACCACAACATGTTCTACACAAGATGTTGATTTATTAGCTACTTCTAGTTTGGCATTTAAATCATTGTTAATTCTCTTTAAGCTAGAGATAGAGTCATGACAGGTAGACAATTCACGAGAAAGCATTTCATTTCTTTTAACTTCTAGAGCAAGTGAATTTTGTGCACTAACAAATTTATCATGCTCTTCATATAAAAGGTCTTCTTGTTTCTCTAAGAGTCTATCCTTTTCATTCAAGGCATCAATCAAGTCATTGATCTTATCTATTTTAGTTCTATCCAATCCTTTGAACAAACTAGAGTAATCTATTTCTTCATCACTAGACTCAACATCACTAGAAGAATCATAAGTAGTATTGTCTCGAGTACATACCTTCTTCTCCCTTGCCATGAGGCATGTGTGACGCTCGTTGGGGAAGAGGGATAACTTGTTGAAGGCAGTGGCGGCGAGTCCTTCATTTTCGGAGTCGGATGACGAACAATCCGAGTCCCACTCCTTGCCAAGGTGTGCCTCGCCCTTAGCCTTCTTGTATACCTTCTTTTTCTCCCTCTTGCTCCCTTGTTCCTGGTCACTTTCATTATCGGGACAGTTAGCAATAAAATGACCAATCTTACCACATTTGAAGCATGAGCGCTTCCCCTTTGTTTTGATCTTGCTTGGCTGTCCCTTGCGACCCTTTAGCGTTGTCTTGAAGCGCTTGATGATGAGAGCCATCTCTTCATCATTGAGCCCGGCCGCCTCAACTTGCGCCACCTTACTAGGTAGCGCCTCCTTGCTCCTCGTTGCCTTGAGAGCAATGGGTTGAGGCTCATGGATTGGACCGTTCAACGCGTCGTCCACGTACCTCGCCTCCTTGATCATCATTTTCGCCCGCTTACGAATTTTCCAAGGACTTCTTTGGGCGACATCTTGGTGTACCTAGGATTTTCACGAATATTGTTCACCAAATGTGGATCAAGTACAGTAAAGGACCTTAGCATTAGGCGGACGACGTCGTGGTCCGTCCATCGCGTGCTTCCGTAGCTCCTTATTTTGTTGACTAGTTAGTTGCCCGTGTGTTGCTACGGTATCTATATATCACACAGGTACAACTTGCTTAAATTAGATATTTGATCGATCTATCTTTTATATAACAGAAAGAAACATGAGGTGCTGAGGTAGAGGATGCGTGCTCAGATCCAAACGACCACGGTTTGAACCCTAGCATCCACCATTTTTTTCAACAAACAACTAAAAAAGATGTACTCGTGGCAACTGTGTCAAATATAAAATTATATAAACATCTTCTTTTGATGGATATTATGTGTACAAATCCGCTAGAGAGTGTCATCACATTACAAAAATACTATTTATAGTGATGTTTGTTGTTCTATATCTATGTTTTATACTAACTCTCAATGCACACAGAAGATGATATTTTATCTCTATTTGTCCAATTGTACCAAAAAGGTGTATATAATCTGCTATTCCTTGGGGATTTTTGTAGGCTTGGTTATCATTTGTGGGGTTTTATTCAATCTGACTATATATATAATCCATATGGCAAAATATCATTATAACACTAATATTATATTGTCGATATAAATATATAATATTGTTATAAATACGTCGACTCAAATAGAATGAACTGATGTCGAACAAATATTATAATATCACATAAATTTTAAAGAATCAATATAGAATTTTGAATGATAGACAAATATATCGACAACACTAATCTCATACACTAATTTAATCTTTTTAGCGATATTGATAAGTCTATGTTGTATGTTTGCAAGGATGACATATCAACATGAATTGTCCTCGTAATTTAATAGACCGCTCAAAAAATTACTCCCAAGAATCTTTGCATCCTACACAAATCATAGAATAAGGGCATGCAATAGCTTCATTCAACATAATATGACATAGTTCATACAAACTACATCAGACATCATAATTCATACAAGATAGTAGGAAACAGTTCATACAAACAGCTTCAAACAACATCACTACGATCTGTATCATACAAACTATGTCATTACATTAACATAGTACACAGTTTGTAATCGAGTACTACGCCAAACTCTGGCACAAGAGTGAATCTTGGTCCAAACCTTCAGCAATCGCTTCAAGGGCTTCGCGCAGTTCCTTCACCTCTATTGCACTCAATGCCTTCCCTGGGTGCAGCTTCTCCTTGCGAATATACATGAGATGCTTTGAGGTAACCTGCATGATGCTAATGGCCTTGTCGACAATTTCATCCATCTAGATCACCTACAACAAAAACACTAATGTCAGTCAGGGACACCAAACAGAGACCACCAAAACTAAAATATCCATGAGTTGTTGTCTGTCATCTGCAGACCACACCCTGAAAAGAAAACACTCATCATAGTCCCTGATGACTGATCATAAAAACATAGTCTCTGACTGTGCAAAGCATATGCACACCATAAAGAGACTACACCCAAACACTAACCAGTCTGTTGATGGAAACACTATGTGTGCAAAGCTCAAAGTTAACTATAGCCATGATTGCTATAATGTCATTCATGAATATAATAATATATAACAATAATAATAACTTTTTTGTAGATAAATAAAGGACAACTATTGTATAGCTTAATCTTATTTATAGTCAGCACTCTGTTATTAATCTTGCTCTGAGAAAGAGAACGCTACAATCCTTTGTTATGTGTCGAGTCCGCCATCTACTCTGATTTGCTCGATTATCTACTTAAGTGTTTGGAAACTAAGCGATATACACACAGATAAATTATCAGTTCTTTGTCCATTCACAATACTTAATCCATTTAAGAATCAAGATAGGGGATAAATGGTACTCCCTCCATTTTTTATTTGATGTTTTGCAGTTCAATTTTACATTATTTGGCATCAAATAAATAAGGAGGGAGGTAGTATATTGTACAATTAAACTCCTTCTAGTAAGGCTGTTACACAAATTCAAAGCTTGACCCCTACAAAGGTCAAAATACAAACTTTGTACAGTACATCAAAGAAAGCGAACATGCTTTGGCTACTATGTTGAACTTTGGAAATTACACAAATGAAAGTAGAAATGAAAACCAAAACAACCCTGTGAGGAAGTTTTACAAGTATACAATATAAACTAATGTTCCTTTTGAAACTGTACGCGACTATATGATGTACAATAACAACAACATAATAATAATAAGCATATGATCTTTAATCATATTTCTATGGTCACAGGAAATTTCCTCGAGGAACAGATAACTTAGCGTCCTTTAGAAAGGTTCCGAGGTATTGTGTTCCCAAGTCACACAAAAACCTAGGCTTTAATCGATGATTTGGGCCCCGCCCCAGCACCGGTGATGTCATAACAATAATAGTAGTTAGCCATGGGCCGTAGCTATGCAAGTATGGTTCACTGGTCTAGTGCAGTGTTTTGTGATTTGCTTAAGGACACAGACTGCTGTAGTGCCTGCAGATATTAATGCAATATCAAGAAGACTGAAGACACATAAGTACCTTAGTTATGCTTGTCTCTTGTCGGTAACAACTCTTCAGCATCGATTCTAATGTTGGTGTTTGATGGGCGCCGCATTGATCGGCCATCTAGCCTTTTAACCTCAACAGTAAATGTCCGACAAACACGACGATGGTCAGAGAATTGAGATCCCCCCGGAAGTAGGACAACTGTGCAATACCATCTCCATGCCATAGTATTCTTTCACACCTGAACATTTGCAACAAACCGGTCATTAATAGTATTATGTATTCATGGTTTGGGAAGTGTGATTCCTGAATTCTGAATATGTGAATTATCTTGATTTGTTTATTTAATAGAACCCAAACATACAACCGGCACATGAGAATGATTCCTCTTTTGTGTTTCCCCACGCTTACAACTTACCTTGTTGTCCAAATCTGATTTAACTCATCTCAAAAGATGGTTCTTGTGGTACAGAAAGGGGAAACACAAGGTTTTCGGGTTGCAAAGAGGTTTGTGGACTCTAGGATACTTCATAGCCACTGACGAGTGTTAACATATGAGAATGAGATCTGAACTCTCTGAAACTATCTCAAACATTGTAGTACATACCAGGCTGGGGTTCTCCTCTTTTTCTTTGATGTGGCAGTCTCTCCAGCATAAGAATCTGAATTGCAAGAGTACTTGTATGTGGGAGCAAAATATATCTTCTCCTCACTCCACCCCTTGAACAGACTTCCAAAAGCACGCTAGATATTGAGCTGCTGGATATTGAGCAAAGAAAAATTGTGTAACATGTCATTGAAATTCTAGTATCATTTCACCGTAATATAAAATAAAAACATACTTGATTTGTATGGTTTGAATTTGTGATTGACTGATTGATCATCGGAAGAACACAACGGGGTCCAGTCCAGCAGGCTGCAGCAAAAGTAAAATATTTTATTCTTTTTTAAGGATCTCAGTTTTTTATACCAGAAATAAGTTGATAGGCCCGCATGTCTGATTTGCTTAATATTTCTGATGCAGCTGATTTTTAGCTACATGTTGAGCTGTTGTGGATCCATGAAGATACAACATAATCTCCATAGATCATACAGAATACAGGGAGGCACAATTGGATGTGGATCTGGGATTGCTTCTTAAAGTAGTAAATTAATTAAACATCCATGTGAAAGTGCCTGCAGAATGTTCTGAAAAGTTAATCCTTGTACTTGTATGTCTGGAAAAATAAGATCATGAAAAGAGAGGCCATAAAAATGCTTACAAACAAAAGAAAAAGAGCACCCATGTATATTAGCACAAACAGATAAATTGGGAAATAATTTATCAAGGAAGCATATACTAATAAAATTATAAAAAATTGTACTAAAGCCTAGAATAAAAATTGCGACGGGTTCCTTTGGGCGTTGTTGTCGATACCTCCATAAAGCCATGCACAAAAATGACAACACAAATTAGGTTCTATTATATTACCTCAAAAAATGGCCTTCACATTAGTGGTAGATGTTTTGAGTGAAGTGGAGTTTTCACAAGAGGTGCGGAATTAGGCGCTCTTGTTAGCCAGACACGGTAGTCTTTGTGGTAAAACCACCCTTTATTGTATCTGAAAACATGGAGCAGCAATTTACTTAAAAACTGTGGTAGAGTGCATTAGTGCAAGACTGCAAGCTATACATCAAGAATACAAATAGTGATACTACAAATTGTGCAGTTTCTATGCTTACAGTTCATTAGCAGCATATAACTGAGTGGCATCTTTAGGCATGCTGCACAAAGAACACAGTTAGATGATGCACAACCTATTTACATCAAAAGATCAGTTTAACGAACTCTAAAGTACCTGTAAAAGATGTAGAATAGTGTCAAAGGGTGAAACTTCTGAAAATGAAATGGTTGCAGAGGATGAAAAAATGTGAATATGTAATGCCAGAAAAACGCTAACAAAAACTAAATATTTAGAAGCTTACTTGCAGTGCTGGTGGTGGCTTTGCAGAGAAACAAGCTGGGATCTGATAATCAGGTTCTCCTACAGCTGGCTCACTTGACCACGGAGAGCCAAATGTCTTGTAAAGATTATCTTGGGAGTTCAAATTCAACCCCAATGAGGTCAAATCAATCCCTAAAGCAAGAGTTGTTGGTCCAGGCTCTTTCATTCCTATTAAACTCAACATCCAAGTAAGCTATATGGATCCAGCACAGCCTGTGTTCCTTGAACGGATTTTTGGCTCTGATCCTTGTACTGTTGAGGATCTGAAGATGCCTGCAACCTAAGTGAATTTTGAGTCTGTGGTTGATGGTACTTCTGCATGAATTGCTCATAAACCCCTGAATTAGTTGACAGACTTGGAGAATTTGCCGGTCTTAGTCCAATAGTTTCCAGCCCAGCATTTTGAACCTAATACAAGGTCACTATGGTTAGTAATTCACATTCAGAAAGCTTAACAGGCACTAAAAGATCAAATCTCAACAGGAATCTGCCATGTACCTCTTGTGGAAATGGAAAATAACAATTCAAGTAGTTTTAAAAAAGGTGATGTGTTCAATCTTGACATGATATAAACAAATAGTATTACTTACTGAATTAGCACTCTACTGATGTTGACGGGGTGGATAACTGCTTCCCAAGCTAAAGCCAGATGGTCTAGCCATCTACAGAATCATGTGTGCCGAAATTTAGAATAAGCAACTATTCTTGAGAGTGCACTAACCTGATAGGACAAGTAAGACTGCTGATTCAGACCACTCTTCAGAAAATACCAAAGTTTTCAGACATGTATCTAAGTGAGGACCAAGAATATTGCTATTTTCTGGTGCAAAGGTTAAATAAACTAATATAGTTAGAATAATAAGCATCTGCAAGACTACAAAGGATAGAGGAATCTGGACTTTCTTACCTGATCATTCTTGTGATAAGTAGTCAGATCCAAAGTGGTATGAAGTGACGCTTATTTAGAAGACCAACACTAACGAAAGACATTTTTCCAAGAAACACAACATAACGGTTGTCCCACTGAATTCAAGAGGAAAAAACCTCATCCATGGACATGACTACATGAGTGGACTGAAGAAGGAACAGTGATGTGCAGCGCCAAACCTCTGGGCTCTAGGAACTGGGGGGAGGAAGGACTGCAACCAAGGATGGTAGAAAGATGAGTGGAACTGTGGAAGGCAGCATGTCTAGAGGTCAGTGCCTGCCTACCAGGTGTGATGTCAAAAACTCGATGGTGGCCATTGGTGGCCACATTCTGATCAGGATGGTGAATATCAAGATAGTGAATAACAAGATGGGTGAAACAACCGGTAAACTCTTCTGTACACCATCGAATATTGAGATCCTTCCTCTGGCCTATCAAGATGGTGAATATTTCATATCATGTTGAACTACCATTTTTTAAAACAATATACATGAAGAAGAGAAGCTGAGGTTTACTAAGAGAAACTGCTTCCAATTATTAAATATATAATTTGGATTTAGGATTCCTATAAAATTTTCAAATACCATTTCTCAACTAACATGCACCATATAAAACCAATTTGTTCTTATTGCTTCAAATGACTTATTTTCATTGCCCCACAACCCCTGCCATAATAATGGGACCAACCTATCAGCAAACAACATGAATTATTGTTCGTTTAAAAAACGAAAGGAATGGTTTAATAAAGGAATCAGTAAACTTCTTGTTAGTGATTTACTCTCTTTTGGAATGACATTTACATTTCAACCAAGATCAGAGTTTCTCAAGAAAAATAGAAGGAGCTGGTAACTTACAATTGTTGGCCCAACCGAGTAGTCAAATTCTGCGGACAGAGATATGTGCATGGTTGAAGCTGAAGCCAGGAGCTGGTAGCTTATAAATGCTTTTTTGATAATATTGATATCCTTCCTCCGGCCTATCAAGATGGTGAATATTTCATATCATGTTGAACTACCATTTTTTAAACAATATACATGAAGAAGCGAAGCTGAGGTTTACCGAGAGAAACTGCTTCCAATTATTAAATATACAATTTGGATTTAGGATTTTGGATTCCTATAAAATTTTCAAATACCATTTCTCAACTAACATGCACCACATAAAACCAATTTGTTCTTATTGCTTCAAATGACTTATTTTCATTGCCCCACAACCCCTGCCATAATAATGCGACCAACCTATCAACAAACAACATGAATTATTGTTCGTTAAAACGAAAGGAATGGTTTAATAAAGGAATCAGTAAACTTCTTGTTAGTGATTTACTCTCTTTTTGGAATGACATTGACATTTCAACCAAGATCAGATTTTCTCAAGCAAAACAAAAGGAGCTGGTAACTTACAATTGTTGGGCCAACCGAGTAGTCAAATTCTGCGGACAGAGATATGTGCATGGTTGAAGCGGAAGCCAGGAGCTGGTAGCTTATAAATGCTTGTTTGAGCGAAAAAATAAGTGTAGTTTCTGCACTTAACTAAAAACCTTGGATAAACCAACAGAAGGTGCTAACCACTGATTCATTACAGGTAGCCAACAAGAAAAACCCAAGCGATGGAAGCTGGTATATCAGATAACATTTGGCTCCATGTATCTAGTAATTAACCATAGGTAGTCAGCAAGCAAACTCAATCAATCTCGCGAGGTATATTAAGCAACGTCTAACATGTATCTATCAACTAAAGGATACACAATAGAGGCAGTGACCATTTGCAATTTCAGTAGCAATATGCCTAGAGCAAGTCAGCAGGCTCAGAAAGATTCCAAGGCCAAGAAATGTGTGGACACACCTCCATGATCGGTATTTTTTTCTCAGCAAAACAACCAGTCCCCACGAAGATGCCTCTCTTGAGGGCGACAACCTCTGCGAGCTGTTCCTCCGCGAATAGCTTGGCCGTGGCCATCTGGCGCTCGATTTCCCTCTTCTTCGAACACTGCATCAACACAAAACCAGCGGGAGTCTTAGAAAATCAGAAGGGCAGGGGAACACAACACAAACCCAGCAGGTTCGTGGGTCCAAAAATGAGGGCGATGATCCGGTCGGATTAGTGGGAGTGAGGCAGCGGAGGTGACGTCAGCGTCGAGGACGGGGGCAGGGAGGATGTGAGTAGGATGGGGGCGAGAAAGATGGCCTGGGCGCGTGGACCTTGTTGGCGCAGCAGGGTCGAAGACAGCGGTGTCTAGCGGAGCTCGCGGCCATGGAAAAGAGGAGGAAGTCGTTGGCGAGGAGCTTGGTGTGGACGGCGCACTTGGTGTGGACCAGCAGAACATCCCCGCGGCGGCCATTGGGGGAGCTCGGAGAGGGGCGACGCTGGTGTCCTTGGATCCATCGGCGTCGACCTCGCGAGCTAGGGCTAGCGCAGATCCGGACGTCTTGTTGGGGGCGACGCTCGAAGCGGGGGCGCTTGGAATTGGGCGAGACCTGGGATCCAACGACAGTCACATGCGCGTAGCCGGTAGACGGCCAACGCGCGCAGATGGTAGGCGGGGATGGTGGCGAGATTTGGAGATTCTCCTTCCGAGGGAGGAGCGGATCCGACGGCATGGACAGCAGCTCTGCTCGCGGGCGTGGGATCCGGGGGCGAAGGCTCTGCTCGCGGGTGGCTGGAAGACACGCGAGCAGAGGGCGTGGACAGCAGAGAGGAGAGCGGGGGCGAGGGAGACGCCAGACGCGCGCAGATGGCGGGCGGGGATGGCGGCTGGTGCTGCGCGGAGTGGAGGGTCTCGCGGGTGCAAGGCAGAACCGTGCGCCATATGTTGTGAACGTCTACACTACGTTCTTAAGTAGTAGTAGAGATAAGGGTCTTGAGCCGGTTGTATGTTTGGGTTGGCTCCTCGCCCCTTATCATCGCGAATCTTCCAAGCTCTCCCTCCACCAACTCCATCTTGGTGAGTAAGGTGACGTCGTTCCCCTCATGAGAGATCTTGAGGGTGTCCCAGATCTGCTTGGCATTGTCCAAGCCGCTCACCTTATGATACTCGTCCCTTCACAAAGAGGCTAACAACACAGTAGTAGCTTGTGCATTTCTATGAATTTGTTCATTTATAAACATAGGACTATCCGAGCTATCAAATTTCATTCCACTTTCCACAATCTCCCATATGCTCGGATGGAGAGAGAAAAGGTGACTACGCATTTTGTGGCTCCAAAATCCGTAGTCCTCTCCATCAAAGTGAGGAGGTTTTCCAAGTGGAATGGAGAGCAAATGAGCATTTGTACTTTGCGGAATACGAGAGTAGTCAAAAGAAAAGTTCGAAATTAACCGTCTTTCTTTTGTCGTAGTCGTTGTCGTCGTTGTCCTTTTGGGAAGAAGTGGATTCATCGCTGCCGTCGTAGTAGACGATCTCCTTGATGTGTTTTGTCTTCTTCTTCTTGTCATTGATCGCAATCCCCTTGCCCTTAGGATCCATCTCTTCGGGCGGTTAGTCCCTTTCTTGAAGAGAACGGCTTTGATACCAATTGAGAACACCTAGAGGGGGGTGAATAGGTGATCCTGTAAAACTTTAAACTTAAGCCACAAAAACTTGGTTAGGCGTTAGCACAATAATCGCCAAGTGGCTAGAGAGGAGTCTCAACAAAACACAATAACCACGAAGATATCAATCACAGAGATGGCACAGTGGTTATCCCATGGTTCGGCCAAGACCAACGCTTGCCTACTCCACGTTATGGCGTCCCAATGGACGAGGGTTGCAATCAACCCCTCTCAAGTGGTCCAAAGACCCACTTGAATACCACGGTGTTTTGCTTTGCTTTTCTTAATCCCGTTTGCGAGGAATCTCCACAACTTGGAGTCTCTCGCCCTTACAAAGATGTTCACAAAGAAGCACGGAGTAAGGGAGGGATTAGCAACTCACACAAGACACAAAGATCACAGCAAATACGCACACACAAGACCCAGACTTAAGCTCAAAAGACTAGCGCACTAGAACGGAGCTCAAATCACTAGAATGTCGAACAAGTGCGCAAGAATGGAGTGTGAGTGATCAAGAGTGCTCAAGGAATGCTTGGTGTACTCCTTCATGCGCCTAGGGGTCCCTTTTATAGCCCCAAGGCAGCTAGGAGCCGTTGAGAGCAATCCGAGAAGGCAATTCTTGCCTTCTGTCGCCTGGCGCACCGGACAGTCCGGTGCACCACGGGACACTGTCCGGTGCGGATTTCCTTCCTTATTTGGCGAAGCCGACCGTTGGCAGCCTTGGAGCCGTTGGCGCACCGGACACTGTCCGATGCACACCGGACAGTCCGGTGCCCTGTCCCGACCGTTGGCTCGGCCACGTGTCTCGCGCAGCCGACCGTTGGCCCGGCCGACCGTTGGCTCACCGGACAGTCCAGTGAATTATAGTCGTACGCCGTTAATTTATTCCCGAGAGCGGCAAGTTCGCCTAAGCCAGCCTGACGCACCGGACACTGTCCGGTGCACCACCGGACAGTCCGGTGCACCCAGACCGAGCTGACTTTGGCTGAACAGAGCCATCTCACTTCCAATTCAATCTTTCCTGTTTCCAGCACTTAGACACAATACATTAGTCCATAAAACAATGTACTAAGTATAGAAACATACCTTTTGACATGATTTGCACTTTGTCCACCACATTGCATAGATCAACACAAAAGCACTTGCGTTGGCACTCAATCACCAAAATACTTAGAAATGGCCCAAGGGCACATTTCCCTTTCACCTAGACGCGACAAGCACAACATAGAGGAGTTTGTGCGTCTCAAGGTACCTGGTTTTCGCCTCATGAAGGACCTCGCTGACGTAGTAGACCGGCCTTTGAATGGTTCGGACCCCTGCAGCCGGTCCCGAGTCCTTAGGTTTCTAGTTTTCTGGTGCCGGTCTTTCGACGACCAGCACCATGCTCATCGCTTCCGCGACCGCCGCGATGTATAAATACAGCGACTCCTCTGGTTCTGAAGCTACCAACATTGGTAGGGACACCAGGTGCTGCTTCAACTCCTGGAAGGCTTGTTCCGCCTCTTTGGTCCAAGAGAAGGGCCCGGACTTTTGCAGCAGCCTAAAGAAGGGCAGCGCTCTCTCAGCCAGCCTCGAAATGAAGCGACTAAGGGTGGCTAATGACCCTGTAAGCTTCTGGACGTCCTTGACTCGGGCCGGGGGCCTTATTGCCTCGATCGCTTTGATCTTCTCCGGGTTCGCTTCAATGCCCCGGTATGAAACCAGGAATCCCAGCAACTTCCCAACGGAGACACCAAAAACGCATTTGTCCGGGTTCAGCTTTGTGCGGGTTGCCCGCAGCTTGTCGAAGACCAGGGTTAAGTCTTCCACTAGGGTCGACCCTCTCTTAGTCTTGACCACGATGTCATTGACGTAGATTTCCACCTTGTCCCTGATCAGGTCCCCAAAAGTCTTACTCATCACCCGCACAAATGTAGGCAAGGCATTTTTCAGACCGTACAACATAACAACATAGCAGTAAAGCCCGTCCACTGTTACAAAAGCGGTATGCTTCCTATCTTCCCTAGACGTCTAGATTTGATGGAAACCAGAGTAAGCGTCTAAGAATGACAATAGGTCGCACCCGGACGTAGAATCCATGATTTGGTCTATACGTGGAAGTGGATACGGGTCCTTGGGACAGGCCTTATTCAGGCTGGTGTAGTCGATGCACATCCGAAGCTTCCCATTCGCCTTGGGGACGATGACTGGGTTGGCCAGCCATATTGGGTGATGAACCTCTTTGATGAAGCCAGCGTCTAGCAGCTTTCGGACCTCCTTTCGGATGAAGTCCTACCGCTCAACAGACTACATGCGAGGCTTCTGACTCACTGGCCTGGCGTCCGGGTTGATCTTCAGATGGTGCTCGATCACCTACCTGGGGATCTCAAGCATCTGTGATGGCTCCCATGCGAAAACACGTCGGTATTTGCCTGGAGGAAGGCGACGAGCGCAAGTTCCTATTTCTTGTCCAGATCACCTGCAATGCGAGTGGTATGGGTGGAATCCGCAGCGAGCCGGATGCCTTTGACGGGGACACCATCCGCTCCAAATGGTTGTACTTTTGGCGCTTTGGGGAGCGCCTTGGTACCGGAGGCTAAGGGGTTCCTCCCTCCGTCGTCCGGGCGAGCAGTCTCTGCCGCCAGGGCGTGCAGCTTCTCTACGGCCGCAAGTGCGGCGGCACGGTCACCCCGCACGGTGAGGACCCTAGTCGGGGATGGCATCTTGAGGACCAAATACTCGTAATGGGCAATGGCCATGAACCGGTACAGGGCCGTCCTGCCAATGATGGCGTTAAAGGGGAGGTTGACCTCCGCGACGTTGAACACGACGTTCTCCGTGCGGAAGTTCTCCTCAGTCTCGAATGTAACCGGGAGTGCGATGCTCCCCAGGGGATACACCAGTTGTGGTCCCACTCCGTAGAATGGGCGTGAGGGTCCCAAACGGGACCCCGGGATTTGCAGTTGCTTGAACGCAGCATGGCTGATGACGTTGAGGCCTGCCCCGCCGTCAATCAACACATCGTGCAGCCACATGTTGGCGATGACAGGGGCGGTGATGAGTGGCAGTATGCCGGCCCCTGCCATGTTGTCGGTGTGGGGGATAGATATCCCCCGGGTCCACTAAAAGAGTAAAAGACCTCACGAAAGGCCCGAGGGCCCAATAAATCGTAAGGTCATTCTTTCGTGGGCCTGGGGAGAAGCAACCAGCAAAGCAGATCGACATGAGGCCGGATTGGTGCAAACCCGGACGGCCCACAGCTTCGAGCGAGTGACCGCAACAAAGATCCGACTTTCCCGCGCTGGAGCCCCCATGCAACGGAGCCATGCGAGGATAAGTCGGCGAGGGTTACGCAGGGATAAACTCAAGAGGTTCACTATCTTTTAGCTACTTGTTGTTATCATATCCACATGTATTGCCCCACGGTCGAGTATATAAGGCCTAGGGGGCACCCTTTCAGAACAATCGACTCTATTACTTAGCCACCCACGTCAACTCTCTGTATTCTCAATCCAGAGAGCTCTCTTGTAACCACATTCACCAAGCATACTCACCAGGACGTAGGGTGTTACGCATCTCTAAGCGGCCCGAACCTGTAAACCTTGTCCACTGTTCCTCGTGCGATTGGCACGAACCATTTTGCTACAGTCGTCGACACCGTCCTACTCCTAAAAACACCTTGAGGGGCAACCCCGGGTGTGCGGTCGGACCCAAAACACCGACAGCTGGCGCGCCAGGTAGGGGGTGTGTCGACGATCCAAGCTATCTCAATGGCCGTCACCTTCTACAGCAAGATCACCCTGCGCCCCCGATCCGTATTCTGCTTCGGAACAATCTCATCTGTAGCGGATGAAGAGGGAATTCTACACCGTATCGCGGATCCGCCGAAAAAGAAGTCTCCTCCAACGAACTCCGAAAATGCCGGAGAAGCGCAACCTCCAGCTCCTCGGAAAAAGATCGTCTCCGGAAAGTCAGGGGCCGAGGGCTCGCTGACCCGGAAAACTCCGCTGTCTACTTCCCCGACAAAAGAATGGACACGGATCGCGAGGAAGGAGACCAGGGAGAAGCAAGTTGTTATTTCCGTTCCTCCGGCCTCAAAGGAGAACGGAAAGAAAGTCGCCACGACAGCAGCACCATTCTACCCCGACGTCCTCTTCATCGGGAGAGTGGAGTCGCCTACCGTCTCCGACGACGAGCCGACCGCACCCGGAGAAGAACCGCCTCAACGAGAATCCCGCCGACGGAGGAATCGGCGCAGGAACGTTCGACGACATCACGCAGCCGGAGAACGGGATCCGGAGCAGCCTGTTTCGCGAGACGAGGTCTCGGAGATAGGAGAAACTCCGGAAGAACGCGTCTTCAGAGAACGAAGGAACTCCCGACGACGTGATCGCCGACGGGCTCAGGAACAAGCCGAGCAAGATGCAAGGCAACGCCGGGAGAATCCATTCTTCGGGCGCAACCTGAATCCCGACTTCGCCCGAGCCATGAACACGCCGAGCGAAGTCGGAGGGGTACTAGCTCGGATAGCTGATGGACTTCCTCGGACTCCCGACGCTGAGGGCTACCGACGCCTGTTCACCCAGGCAGCCAACCATCTTCTACCGCTTGCTCACCCGCCGAACGATCTACGACACGCCATCAACAGTCGCCGAGATGCGCGAAGCTCCATCAATGCTTCGCGCGAACGGCGGCATGAGAACGAGATTCGCCGTCGGGAAGAGTACGACAGGGATCATGGCATCCCGGCTCAGAGCCAGGCCACCAGAACTGAGTCGGCAACGGCCTCAACTGGCGGTACCAACCGGGGACGGTCGAGGAACCACAACCACAACTCCCCTCCCCGGGACAGACATCGTCCCCGACGACAGGAGGACACGTGCGGAGTATCCGCTCTTACTCCGCGCCTTAGGGCCATTCAATGGCCTCCCAACTTCAAGGTATCCAATGTCGACAAATATGAACCTAAGCAGGATCCAGGGGGTTGGCTAGCCGTCTACACCACCGCTGCTCGAGCTGCCGGGGCGTCCGAAGACGTGATGACCGCGTATTTACCCATCGTCCTTGGGCAAGACGCGCTGCAATGGCTGCGACATCTACCCCGACACTGCATCGACGACTGGGGGGACTTCAGTCGACGCTTCACCGCCAACTTCCAGTCCCTCTCCGACAAGCCGGCGCAACCATGGGACCTCAAATCCATCAAGCGCCGGGGGGATGAGACTCTTCGGTCGTACCTCAAAAGTTCCAGACCATGAGAAATCGTATCCCCGAGGTTACGGAGGCGGCCGTGATCGAGGACTTCTACAGAGGATCCAACGACTCAGCTTTCGTCTGAGCTATACTACAGAAGGCGCCGACTACTTCCGAGGAACTGTTCCGGGAAGCCGACCTCTACATCACCACCGACGAGCGAGCCCAGGACCTCATCGGAGGAGCAAAGCCCGCACCAGCAGCACCACGGCGCAACGCGAACCAGCCGCCCGACAAACGCTGGGAGAAGAGGCCTCGCGAAGAAGTACACGCCGCCGGACCACCTGCCTCTCGCGCCCGAGGAGGACCTCGCGGAGGCGAGCGCACGCTGGACGACATCCTCGACGCCCAGTGCCCGTACCACAAGGACATGCGCCACACTCTTCGAAATTGTCGGGACTTCAAGCATTCCGTCGGACACGGGCGACCCTTCCAACCTCTACCTCCTCCTCCGCCAAGGGGAGGACCAGATGAACCACGACAACCTCATCAGCAGGAGGAGGGAGGAGGAGGAGCTTTCTCACGCGTCGACAGGGAGGTCAACGTCATCTTCGGCGGACATGGGTCGCAGGAGAACAAAAGACAACAAAAGCTCAACGACCGCCAGATACTGGTGGCGACCACCGGTCCTCCCGCCCCATACCGGTGGTCGGAGAACCCGATCACTTTCACTCGGGAGGATCAATGGCTCAACTTCGACCATCCAGGCAAATACCCGCTCCTCGTCGATCCGGTGATTCGAGAGAGCCGGGTAAAGAAGGTGCTAGTGGATGGGGGGAGCAGCATCAACGTCACCTTCCCCCGGACACTCCAAGGCTTGGGAGTTCGCCTCAAAGAGCTCCACGAGTCGGACACTCCTTTCTTCGGCATCGTGCCGACGGAAGGGGAATACTCGCTGGGCCACATCTACATGCCAGTCACCTTCAGAACTCCGGAGAACTACAGAACCTAGTTCCTGAGGTTCGAAGTGGCGAACTTCGACTGCGGGTACAACGCCATCATCGGGAGGCCGGGACTGGCCAAATTCATGGCCATCCCTCATTACACGTATATGATACTGAAGATGCCAGGACCGCAAGGAATCATAACTGTGCGCGCCGACTTCCAAGGCGCCGCAGAGTGTTTCCGAGTGGCCATTCAAGCAGCCCTCACCACCAAGCCGTCAGCGGTTCCTTCGACACTGGCGAACTCTAAGCCTGAAGAGGACCTTGCAGCACCGGCAAACAAAGCTCAGGCCGCGACCTCTATGCGGCCGACTGAAGAAACCAAGAGGATCAACCTGGGGTTCGCTGATGAGCGCAAGACTGCCATCATCAGCTCTAGCTTGGACGACAAATAGGAAAGCGCGCTCGTCCAGTTCCTGCAAGATAACTGAGACGTATTCGCATGGCAACCTGCGGATATGCCGGGAGTCCCAAGAGAACTGGTCGAGCACAAACTGAAGGTCTACCCCCAGGCGAGGCCGATTCGGCAAAAGCTACGTCGCTTCACGCCCGACAAAAGAGAAGCCATTCGCGCCGAGTTAGCTCGCTTGGTCGTGGCCGGATTTATTAGAGAAGTGTTACACCCCGAGTGGTTAGCCAACCCTGTTCTTGTACTAAAAAAGAATAAAGTGGATTGGCGCATGTGCGTCGACTATACTGATCTCAACAAACACTGTCCGAAGGATCCCTTCGGGCTCCCGAGGATAGATCAGGTGGTGGACTCCACCGCTGGATGTTCTGTGCTGTCTTTCTTAGATTTCTATTCCGGGTATCATCAGATTAGTTTGGCGAAGGAAGACGAGGAAAAAACAGCGTTCATCACTCCGTTTGGTGCTTTATGTTATACCTCCATGTCGTTCGGCCTCAAAAACGCTGGAGCGACCTATCAGAGAGCCATTCAAACATGCTTAGCCGATCACTGGGGCAAGCGTGTGGAGGCCTACGTAGATGATGTGGTAATCAAAACGGAGAATTCGGAGGATTTCATCGAAGACTTACAGCTGGTTTTCAACAGTCTGAGACGGTATAGATGGAAGCTTAATCCTAAAAAATGTGTTTTTGGGGTACCAGCTGGAAAGTTACTCGGGTTTATCGTCAGCCACCGGGGAATTGAGGCTAATCCAGAAAAGATTGAAGCTATCATGAAGATGGAAGCACCTCGATCACAAAAGAAGGTTCAGCAACTTACTGGATGTATGGCAGCTCTGAGCAGATTTATATCCAGGCTGGGAGAAAAAGGTTTGTCATTTTACAAGCTACTCAAAAAGGTGGATAAGTTTCAATGGACTTCAGAAGCACAGGAAGCTCTAGATGCACTGAAAAAATTCTTGACAACACCACCAGTATTGAAGCCACCCCGGCGAGCTACGTCAACTCAACCGGCTGAAGATTTGCTACTGTATATCTCTTGCACGACTCACGTGGTAAGCACCGCGTTGGTAGTCGAGCGAGTAGAAGAAGGACATGCCTACCCAGTGCAACATCCTGTTTACTTCATCAGTGAAGTTCTGGGCCCCTCAAAGAAAAAGTATCCTCAAGTTCAGAAGCTATTATATGCAGTACTTCTAACTGCCCGCAAGCTACGTCACTACTTTGATGACCACAAAGTCATAGTAGTCACTGGTTTTCCGATAGGTGATATTCTTCACAACAAGGAGGCCATTGGCCGAATAGCCAAGTGGGCTTGTGAGCTGGGATCTCATGACATCGAGTTCCGACCCCGCACTGCCATCAAAACTCAAGCACTGGTTGATTTCATATCAGAATGGACTGAACAGCAAGTACCAGATAACCCAGAGACTGCAGAAGTATGGCGAATGTATTTTGATGGCTCGCTGAAGCTGCAGGGAGCAGGAGCAGGGATTCTCTTCACCGCACCTGGAGGCGAACACCTCAAGTACGCCCTCCAGTTGCTATTTCCGGCCTCCAACAATGCAGCCGAGTATGAAGCTCTGATTCATGGATTGAACATCGCCATATCATTGGGCGTCAAGAGATTGATGGTATATGGAGACTCTCTGGTAGTCATCAGCCAAATAAACAAAGAGTGGGATTGTTCAAGCGATTCAATGGGAAAATACTGCACTGCCGTCCGAAAGCTGGAAGATAAATTCGAAGGTCTGGAATTTCATCACGTAGAAAGAGATCGGAACACAGCAGCCGATGTACTGTCCAAGCTAGGATCCAGTCGAACTCAGGTCCCACCCGGAGTCTTTGTGCAAGAAATACTACAGCCGAGTATCTCAATGGATCAAGCAGAAGAGTGCAACATCATAGATCAACCCGAATCAGATTCTGATGACTGGAGAAGGCCGATCATTAAGTATATAAAGAATGAAGAAGAACCAGACGACAAGAACTCGGCAGAGCGCGTTGCCAGACAGTCGGCTCACTATACACTCATTGGGGAGACATTATACAGAAGGGGTGCATCAGGAGTCCTCATGAAGTGTATTCTCCCGTCCACTGGGAAGCAACTTCTGGAGGAGGTCCATGCTGGGCAATGTGGAATACATGCAGCCTCCAGAACACTGGTCGGGAAGGTCTTCAGGTCAGGATTCTATTGGCCAACAGCGAAGAACGATGCAACCGAGTTAGTTCAGAGGTGCGAAGCTTGCCAATACTTGTCAAAGCAACAACACATGCTAGCACAGCAATTGCAGACCATACCAGTGACTTGGCCTTTCGCATGCTGGGGACTGGATATGATTGGACCTTTCAAGAAAGCTCAAGGGGGATACACTCATGTATTGGTGGCGATTGACAAATTCACTAAATGGATAGAGTTCAAGCCCATTGCCTCTTTAACCTCTGCTAAGGCCGTGGAATTCGTACAAGACATAATATTCAGATTCGGGATACCAAACAGCATCATAATTGACTTAGGATCCAACTTCACAAGTTCAGAATTCTTCGACTTCTGCGAGCAAAAGAGCATTCAGATCAAGTATGCATCTGTAGCACATCCAAGAGCCAACGGGTAGGTTGAGCGAGCCAACGGAATGATATTGGAGGCACTCAAGAAAAAGGTCTTCGATAAGAATGAAAAATTCGCAGGAAAGTGGATAAGGGAATTGCCCTATGTCGTTTGGAGCCTAAGAACCCAACCTAGCCGAGCCCTGCATGGAAACACTCCTTTCTTCATGGTCTATGGGTCGGAGGCAGTGCTACCCGCTGATCTCAAGTTCGGGGCACCAAGGTTGATCTTCGAAAGCATAGCAGAAGCTGAGGCCACCAGGCTGGAGGACATTGATGTACTTGAAGAAGAACGGCTAAACGCGGTAATCCAATCAGCACGGTATCAGCAGACTCTAAGGCGCTATCACGACAAGGCTGTGCGACAACGATTCTTCTCAGTAGGGGATCTCGTCCTCCGCCGAATTCTAACGGGGGGGACGACACAAGTTATCACCCTTATGGGAAGGACCCTTCATGGTAGCAGAAGTCACTCGGCCCAGATCGTATCGCCTCACTCAGATGGATGGCACAGAAGTTGGGAACTCCTGGAACATAGAACACCTCAGAAAGTTTTATCCCTAGCTGTATTTCAAAACTGCTGGGACGACAATGTACTCTGTAAAGTGGAAATATGTCATCAATAAAAAAGAGGTTTCAAAGATACTCAGTTCGTTTACGATTGACTTGCATTCTTACTTAACTCGGGGTGACCACTATGCCCTACTAACGGAGCAATTGACTTAAGTCGGCAACAACTTAAGGCGGTGCAACATGCTCACGCTTACTTAACTCGGGGTGACCACTATGCCCTACTAACGGAGCAATCGACTTAAGTCGGCAACGACTTAAGGCGGTGCAACATGCTCACGTTTACTTAACTCGGGGTGACCACTACGCCCTACTAACAGAGCAATCGATTTAAGTCGGCAACGACTTAAGGCGGTGCAACATGCTCACGCTTACTTAACTCGGGGTGACCACTATGCCCTACTAACGGAGCAATCGACTTAAGTCGGCAACGACTTAAGGCGGTGCAACATGCTCACGTTTACTTAACTCGGGGTGACCACTACGCCCTACTAACGGAGCAATCGATTTAAGTCGGCAACGACTTAAGGCGGTGCAACATGCTCACGCTTACTTAACTCGGGGTGACCACTATGCCCTACTAACGGAGCAATCGACTTAAGTCGGCAACGACTTAAGGCAGTGCAACATGCTCATGCTTACTTAACTCGGGGTGACCACTATGCCCTACTAACGGAGCAATCGACTTAAGTCGGCAACGACTTAAGGCGGTGCAACATGCTCATGCTTACTTAACTCGGGGTGACCACTATGCCCTACTAACGGAGCAATCGACTTAAGTCGGCAACGACTTAAGGCGGTGCAACATGCTCATGCCTATGCTATTCAGGGGATGACTTCTATATCCCGCAAACAAATCTCATAATCATCGTGTGTCGTTTCATTACTGCAAATTTACGAACTGATGAATTCTGATACAATAAGAGAGTAATTATATCATGCGAATGCTGAACTGATGTCCTCTAACAAATACTCGATCATGCTAACCGCGCGCTCAAAGCACGCAAAATGTTTCTCTATTTCGCAATGTCTTTCTCATGGGCGACCGACGAAGAAGGGCGACTCGAGGAATCGGGGGCAGCATTCACGTCAGCCCTTATGTCTTCAGGAACAACCACGCCGGGTCTCCTCATTAAGATTCGTCCCGCCCGAATAGCCTTGTCCATGGCTTTGTCGCGCTGGGCTTTGAGAGTAACAGAAGTTTCTTCGGCAACTTTAGCAGCTAGTCGAGCAGTCTCTAACTCTTGGGCAATGGATCTCTTGGAAGCTCGGAGTTCTTTAATGGTGGCATCCTTTGCTGATATCAACTGCTTGAGGCGGGTCACTTCATCCGCGGATTCCTGCAGCTTACAACGTTGATTATCCAATTCCTCCATTGTAAAGCGGTGACTCCTCTCCAAGATGGTCAGCGAGTTGCTAGAATCACGATACAATCTGTCAAGATTGTCACGAGAAGCAGCAAGGATACGCTTTTCTTCCTGCAAGCAAAAATCAACTCCTTCAAAAACCAAGCAAGTAATATGAACACAGCAAGGCAAGGCACAGTCTTGTAAATTACCTTTTCAGAATTGAGCTGAGCATGAAGAGAAGAACTCAGGGCATTGGCATCATCCAAGGCAGCGGAGACCTGACCCAGTTCAGTTTGGCTCTGAGAGTACTTCTCCTCGAAGTCAGCGCACCGCTGGACCCATTCAGCCTGATCTCGAGAGTGTTTTTCCTCAAAAATTGAAATCTGCCGAGTCATTCCTAGCAAGAGATAATCAAACAAAACGGGGTCAGAAGGTAAAACAGTCCACAGCAAAGGCAAAGGGAAGCAAAAAGGGCACTAACCAGCGTTGGTTGCCTCCAATTCAGAGACGCGATGTTGAAGTGACACTGGATTCCAACATGCAAGAGACGAAGCCACTTCTGGGACGGAAGCACCCTACAATATCAGCTGGCTGGCCATCCCATCCACCAAAGCCTGATGAGGAAAACAGATGAGGGTGATGACAGCAGTTTATACAATGTGAAAATCAAGCTAAAACACATCACGGTACCTGGAGGTTGGAAAAGAACGAAGGGATCCCCAAATCAGGGGAGATCGGTTGATAAGCAGGCGTAAGGCCACCACCCGAAGCAGCTTGCAACGAACCAGCAGAGATCAGCTTAGTACCTTCAACAGAGCCCAACACTCGGTCAGCAGGGACGCTGCCCTCTAAAGCGACTCCCTGATCCAAAGTTTAGGCTACCACCATATAGCCAGAGTGTGGAGGAGATCCCGCGTGAACGTCCATGGAAGTACAGGAAGGAGACCCTGCTTGGGCACCCTCGGGGGATGGGTCATACTTGGCACTGCCCACTTGAGCCGGATCATCCCCGGTAGCACCCTCGGGGGCTGGGCAGTGGCTTACACTCTTCACCCGAGCTAAGTCATCCCCGGCGACATCCTCGGGGGCTGGGCATGTGTCAGCACCATTCTTGAGGTCCAAGCTCTCCGCAGTAACCACCTCTAAGGTTGACGGGCCCTCAGCCACTTCCATAGGACCAGGACAATCCAAGTCAGCTTCCCGACCCTCGAGATCGCGCTCTAAGGTCGACGAGGCACGGGATGACCTCAACCCAGCATCAGGCACGTCAACGCAAGCCTCCATTGTACCATCACCCACTGGCTCCGATAACAAGTCTTTTGGGACCATATCTTCAAGAGTCTGATCAAAGTTGGCTAGGGACAGTTCTTGCAGCCCAATGAGGGCAGACAAAGCAGGAGAGGGAACTCCACTACTTCCACCGCTGGCGATGAACTGCCGATTGTTTTTCCGAGTCAAAGGAGCTTCATTTTCTTCCTCCTCATCATCCACATTGGCAGCACAAGCAGCACCCCCATTGGGATCAGCAACAGATGGAGCACCCACATTGGGATCAGCAGCAGATTGGGTACACCCATTGGGGTCAGCATCAATAAGTCCAGTCGCAGGCACTTCTTCAGTAGCAGGAACCGAGGTACCAGCGTCCTGATCAAAGCTGGATACTCGCCGGAGGCGTCTTCTTTTCTTCTTCTGCTCATCAGCAGAAGGATTAGGCTGATTGGCTCGGCAAGGGCGCCTTGGGCGAGTACTGATAGGTTTCTGAGCATCCAAGGTCGTATCAACCTCTGGGAGGGGCACCACTGCCAACGCCCCAGCAGGAGCAGCATCGGAAGAATCCTCAGCCAGCAAATCGAGCATAGCGTTTATATCTGCATCACTAGGGTTCAGGGGCACCTCAAAATGGACCTGCCGTTCGTCATCAGGAATCTCCCCAAGCGAAGCAACCAAAGCACTAACTTCTTCAGCAGAGGGTCGCACTCTAAGGCCCAAACAGCCATCAGTAACAGGTGGATTCGACACAAAAAGGGTGAAGGCTTTGGGAGGAGGCAGGTTCCAGGCCGAGTACGCCACTGGAGCACCAACATTTGACACCCTGCCCCTGAGGATCATTTCAAGTCGGCTCACCAAGTCTGCAGAAGGAATTCTCCTATTGGTAACCCGAGTTGAGTCGGCTAGCCCTCGGTACAGATAAGCTGGATAGGCCCTGTCTTTCAGTGGCTGAATATTCTTGAAAACAAAGTCAGTAACCACAGCTTCAGCAGTTAGACCCCTCTCTTTCAGCAGTCCAACTTCAGCTAGCAACACACTTGCCTCAGCTACCTCCTGATCTGTGGGAGACTCGGTCCAGCTTGGGGTGCGAACGTCCGGCTGTCTTCCCGACCGGGAGGGGAGAGAATTCCCATAATTCTCAACTATGAACGACTCTAGGCGCCATCCCTTAATACTGTCCTTGAGAGGGATCTCGAGATATTCAGTTTTCCTCCCGCGACGCATCTCCAAGCTGGCACCCCCGACCAACTGATGTTGTCCCCCGGCCATCCCAGGGCGACAATGATACAAGTATTTCCATAAACCGAAATGTGGCAGCACGCCAAGAAAAGCTTCGCATAAGTGAACAAAAATGGAGATTTGCAGGATTGAATTGGGGTTCAAATGGGTCAAGTTAATATGGTAGAAATCAAGGAGGCCGCGGAAAAAGGGAGAGATGGGAAGGCCGAGGCCGCGGAGAAGAAAAGGGGCGTAAACAACGGACTCATGGGTGTCCTCTGTCGGAACAGTAAACCCATGGCAAATCCGCCAAGAACAGAGTTCTCGCGAAGGAAGAACCCCGATAGATACGAGGTGGAGAAGTTCAGTTTCAGAAATAATGGACATGTGGTTACCTGCGAAAGGCAACTGGCTGTTGGGGTCGATTGGAGGAATTACCACAGCAGACGAGCTCGCGGTCTTCCTCTTGGGTGCCATCTCGATTCTAACAGCGAGCAGAGCGGAAGGCGAATGGCGGAGAGGATTCGGAAGCGAAAAAGCAAGAACTAGGGCACGGAAAGCAAAGGCGGCTAAAAGCGTAGCTCTTATGGGATATTCTCGAGCCAGATACCGTTTCAAAAAGTGCCCAGTCATCACCCGGCGGTTATTTCCAAAATCCCAGCATGCCACGTGGAAACCCGGCAGTTATCTCCAGAACACCGGTGCGCCACCTCATCACTCGGCCATCGTCCTCAAATTGGCTCGCGCAGCCTGCTATCACTCGGCGTTGCCTCCAAAACGCCGATTTCGTGTTCAGTCGCCCGGCATTACCTCTAAAAATGCCAACGTCGCTTTCCAGTCGGTCGGCGTTGCCTCCAAAACGCCGACTTCGCGTTCAGTCGCTCGGCGTTACCTCTAAAATGCTGACATCGCTTTCCAATCACTCGGCGTTGCCTCTAAAACGCTGATACAGTGTTCAGTCGCTCGGCGTTGCCTCTAAAACACCGACATCGCCTCTCAGTGGCTCGGTGTTACATCTAAAACGCTGAAATCGCCCTCTGGCACCGTCTCAAGTCGCTCGGCATTACCTCTAAAATGCCGACGTCGCTTCCCAATCACCCGGCGTTGCTTCTAAAACACTGATACAGTTTTCAGTTGCTCAGCGTTACCTCTAAAGCGCCGACACCATCTACAAGTTACTCGGAGGCTATTCCTAAAAGCATCAGTATGATGCCCGAGTTATTTAAATACCATTCCGAATGAATCAACTTCACAAAACAAGAGATCAATTTACTATGAAGCAAAAGTAATTGGCGCAGGAGGAGACAGTCATTTTTCATTAAGGGAAGTAACAATACTTACAAATCAACTCATTATGAGTTGATACTCCCCTACTACTACTACTACAACGCTACACTATACTACTCTACACTACTAATACTACTACATTATTTCACTATACTACTTCTAATCTATACTAATATCTAAAAACCAGTGGCATTTAGCCACTGGCCTTGTTGCTGCCCTTGCTGCTGCCGCCGCCGCTGCTGCCCCTGCTGCTGCCGCCGTTGCCGCCCCTGTTGCCGCCGTTGCTGCCCCTGCTGCCGCCGTCATCGTCGTCGTCGCCGCCGCCGTCGTCGTCGTCATCCTCGTCCTCGCCGCCGCCGTCCGAGTCCTCCTCATCCGAGGAGTACTCTGACTCATCCGAGCCCTCGAGCCCGGAGCGCTCGACGGCCCGGATGTACGTCCAGACCTCCGCGGCAATCCCCTGAGAGTCGTCCAAGTCATCGGATGACGCTGGGGGAGAGACGGGAGCCGGAGACCCCTCGGACTCAGAGGAGAACTCCTCCTCTGAGTATTCCGAGTCACCAAAATCCTCTGGCGGAGGAGTCGGCTCGCGCTTGCGTTTGTTGTTCTTGCCCATGGTGGAAATACAAGGAGAGGAAGAAAGCAAGCAGCGGAGAATAGCAAGAGATGTGAAATAACCAGAGAGGCAAAGGCACTATTTATAGAAGAAGAAGGCAACCGCTCACCTCCAACCGCGGTCACTGAACAGTCGCAAAGCATTCAATAAGCACTTCAACCCGTCTGAAGACACGTCAGGCGGCTGACGCCGTTTCACGCAACACAACACCCATTGGGACTCCAGTCAACAGCGCGGAGGATATGATTACACCCGCCGTCACATCACATTACTACTCAGAAGCAGCCGGCTAAAACACTCAGCGCACCAAGCCGTCCCTTGCCCACACCCATTGGGGGGGACGCCCAGGAATTATCAGTATATTTTTCAAAATGGTCACATCTGTGCAGGGCACGCAGTGAATACCTCAAGACAAAAATGAGATATCAGTAAGGATCAGAGGAAAGCCAAATATAGCCAGTGAAGTACAAAATATGACCGACAGAAGCGATGTGAAGACTAGACAGAGAACGTCCATCAAACGTCCAATCAATCGCAGAGCAAATAAATTGCACTACCTAGCAAGATATGGATGGATTACGAACTCGGCTGCTAAAGACAAAACATATGCTGACCTCTGAAGCAAAATATTGATGACATAATGCTGACCTCCAAAGCATAATGCGAATAGCTTTATGCCGATTTCTACAAACAAGAGAGAATAATTTTCAGCAAATAGACACAAAAGGAAGACCTTCGAATGGATTATCCACAAAAATCCATTTGAAGGTCGGGGGCTACACCCATTGGGTGCACCTCCGGTGCACCCCATGGATTATCATTCCAAGCCAAGATAGTGTCGACTTCTAAAAGAGCGTGGAACAAGATTAAAAGGCCAGCTCTCAACCAAAACGCAGGAGCACAAAGGGAAATAATTTCTGGGGAAGACCTTCGAGTAGATTATTTTCTAAAATCTACTCGAAGCTCGGGGGCTACACCCATTGGGTGCACCTCCGGTGCACCCAATGAAGTTCAGAATCTTACAAACTGAAATGCCGACCTCTAAGGCACAAGCACGAAACAAGGTTTCGGTCTACGAATGATCAAAGCAGGAGAAGACAATAAGAAGTCATTTTCTTCAAATCACCTGCAAGCTGGACCTGGGATCTTTGGGCTGATTATCTCTAAATTAACCCAAAGATCAGGGGCTTGTGGGGGATAGATATCCCCCGGGTCCACTAAAAGAGTAAAAGACCTCACGAAAGGCCCGAGGGCCCAATAAATCGTAAGGTCATTCTTTCGTGGGCCTGGGGAGAAGCAACCATCAAAGCAGATCGACATGAGGCCGGATTGGTGCAAACCCGGACGGCCCACAGCGTCGAGCGAGTGACCGCAACAAAGATCCGACTTTCCCGCGCTGGAGCCCCCATGCAACGGAGCCATGCGAGGATAAGTCGGCGAGGGTTACGCAGGGATAAACTCAAGAGGTTCACTATCTTTTAGCTACTTGTTGTTATCATATCCACATGTATTGCCCCACGGTCGAGTATATAAGGCCTAGGGGGCACCCTTTCAGAACAATCGACTCTATTACTTAGCCACTCACGTCAACTCTCTGTATTCTCAATCCAGAGAGCTCTCTTGTAACCACATTCACCAAGCATACTCACCAGGACGTAGGGTGTTACGCATCTCTAAGCGGCCCGAACCTGTAAACCTTGTCCACTGTTCCTCATGCGATTGGCACAAACCATTTTGCTACAGTCGTCGACACCGTCCTACTCCTAAAAACACCTTGAGGGGCAACCCCGGGTGTGCGGTCGGACCCAAAACACCGACAGTCGGGGCAGTCGAATGCCCCGAAGGAGATGGTGGTGCTTCTTCATCGTTGATGTGGGGCAGCCTTCGGGACCCCTGGAGTTGCCGACAGGACCTCACAGCGCAGGGATTTGACGTTCCTGCGGGAGGTGAGTTCCCAGCTCCCGCCGTACATGACGTACAGCTTCTTGCGGCGATCGCTGTCATCCCTGGAGTCAGAATCTCCAGTGAAGATGTCCTTGAGGTCCCCCTCAGGTGATTGATACCCGAGTTCTCGCTCTCCCGCGACCACTTCGTCGTCGTCGACCCTCTCCTTACCAGGCCGGAGATGGGGCGGGGAGCCGTCCTTGGACGACTGCTCGCGTCGCTTGCTGACGTGTTTCGCGAGCTTGATGATCTCGCGGCATTCCAAGGCGTTGTGGCGAGTGTTGGGATGCACTGGGCATGAGCCGTTGTTGCCTCCCTGTGGCCCGGGACGCTTATTGTGCTCGCCCCGGCCCCCAGTCGCGACTGCAACAATCGGAGCGGCAGACTGCGGCTTCTCATGGACGCGGTTCTTCTTCTTCTTCTTTTTGCCGTCCTGGGAGATGGCTCTGGTGCCTCCCATCTGGTCGACTTCGGTTTGTGGCGCTGAGTGCCATGCACGGCCCTCGGCTGCTCTGGCGCACTTGTCTGCCAGAGTGAAGAGAGTGGAGACAGTCTCCACGTCGTGTGTGGCTAACTTCTCCAACATCTTTTCATCACGTACTCCCTGGCAGAAGGCCGTGATGATGGAAGCATCTGATATACGAGGTATGGTGCCCCGTACCTTGGTGAAGCGGGAGATGAAGGCCCGGAGAGTTTCTCCAGGCTCCTGCCTCACTGCGTGGAGGTGAGCTTCCACGCCATGTTGTTGATAAGCGCTGGCGAAGTTCGCCTTGAACCGTGCGCAGAGCTCTTCCCAGAAGTAGATTGATCCTGGGGTAAGGTTCATGAGCCAAGTCTCGGCAGGCATAGACAAGGCAACATGAAAATATGTCGCCATCACGGTAGTGTCCCCACCCGCTGCCGTAATGGCGGTGACGTACACCTGCAAGAATTCCGACGGGTCGGACGTACCGTCGTATTTTTCCGGCAGGAGTGGCCGGAACTTGGATAGCCAGGTCGTTGCGCGGAGATGATCTGCGAGTGCAGCGTAGCCCACACCGGCCAAGGGGGCACTCGCCTGGAACCGGGTGCCCACTGGGGTCTGCGGTGCAACCGCAGTGAAGTCGCAGTCGAGGTTGCGACCCTCGACGTTCTGTCGGCGCTCACGTGCCCTCTCCAGGGAGATGCGGGCATCCTCGCCTGCACGCCTGCGGTTGAGTTCTGCCCGCAGGTCCTCAGTTGGCGCGACCCTCATCGAGGGCGAGCGCACAGACGCCGACACCTCATGTTGGCGCCGGGATGACCGAGGCCTAGGTCTGGTAGAGCTAGAGTGCGCCATGCTGAGCAGGCGGTCGACGTCATCACGCCACTGCTTCATGGCCCCTGGCAAGGCCGTGGAGCTAGGGGGTGGCGCAACAATTCTCTCGCCGCAGACAGCGCCCCAGGCGCAGCCCTAGATTCTCTGGTCGTCTGCGTAGGAGTGTGCTGTCATGCAGAGTGCACAGCAGCGGCACCAGGCGCCGGGAGGTTAGTAGCCCGTGGCGTGGAAGAAGCAGCTTCTTCCTCCACCAGGAAGTCCTCGGGCAAAGAATCATGGTGCTCGACAATGTGGACCATGGCGTCGAGCAGGAAAATAAGCGAAAACCTAAAGCCAAGCCCCCTACCTGGCACGCCAAATGTCGGAGAGGGAATTCTCCGGCCGGGTGGCGGAGTGCACCCGCCCTAAATCCTAAGATGAGGAGGGGGCTTAAGCGTTTTGCTTGTTAGTTGGAAAGTGGGAAAGGCGCAAGAACACACAAGAGTTTAGAGTGGTTCGGGCCGCCGGAGCGTAACACCCTACTCCACTGTGTAATATATTGAGCTTGTATGAACTTGTAAGCCTGAGCTAGGTCTAAGTGTCCTTGTCTCTGTCCATCGCGTGCCCTCCCTTTTATAGCTCAAGGGGCACGTACAAAGACGCTGAACCCCGACATGTGGGCCCAGGGACATAACGGATGGAACACCCGGAGCAACTAATGCCAGTCACCTTGTGCAATCCCCCTGTGCCCCGATATCCGCTGCTTGTGTAGCATTGGCGTGCAGCAAAAGCTTCCCTGGCAACGTACAAGTCATGATGACCATGGCACGCGCGGCAGTATGGGCGTACTGCCCGCTGTCTAATTGGACAGGCACGCTGCCTGCAGGGTGGCCTGGTCGCCGCCTGCCAGTTGAGTGGACAGGTCACAATAAATGCTGAGGCGGCACATCGGTTGTCAGTAGGGTGGATAGGCGGCACGTCCTTTCTGCAATAAATGCAGAGACCGCGCGGCCCAGAGGCCTACGTGAGGCTCCGCCCGCTGGCTTACGTCACGGGCAACAAGCCACGTGGCAGCATCGGGTCTCCGCCTGAGCGGGGAGCGCAAGCGCACAGGGTAAAACCTGGACACATGTCAGTACCGGACCCTTGTACGTCCTTGACCTATACCAGGGTATTCTCCGTCCCGGGACCTTGCCGTGAGTGGCCCGGACCTCACTTAGAGGGGTCCGAGTCTCATCCGGGGGAATGTGGAGGTCCTGGGCCATACCCGGAGGTCCGGACTGTGTATGCTGGGGTCCGGGACTTTCTCATGGGGGTCCGAATCCACTGAGGATATCATGGTATATGCTACCTTCTCTGGTCACGAGGCGGCCCCGGAGTCGTCCATGTGGTGGGGTCGGGTGCCGTTTATCACGCGTCTAGAGATAGACGCGCGGGTACCGCACCTTCATACTGTAGTAAGGGGTACCCCTGTTCCAGGGTACCGACAGAAAGAATGTCACTTGAAAGGAACTATTATTTATCACATACCAAATGAAACAATTAGTTCCATACCTTTGCCTTGAGCATTCCTAATCTTTATTTTAGGTGAAGATTAACCTTTAATGCTTGTGATTTTACCAATTGAAAGAGCACAATCTCTACTTATGAATTTCATGAAATAGCTTAAAAGAAATTGCATTAGAAACACAAGCAATAGTTTCCTATTTAGCAACCTCTAGTATGAATGACAAGAAGGTTCCTAAAATACCGAAATCTCATGATATGAACTAAATTACCCTTACGAGCATCATGCATGACACTGACTTAAACATGGTGAAAATAGCATGATTATTTAATTAAGTTTACATGGCAAGTTTAATTCATAGCATGGTGAGTGATTAATGTAGAAGACTCAAAACCAATTTAAACAAGAATGAGTACATCACATAGTATTGGTTCGATCTTCTTTGAATGTTGAATGGCACACTCCATTTGGGAAACACATTCTCATGTTGTGAAACTACATAAATCACTTAGATAAAAACATTAGTCTCACAACTCTAGGCGTATAGAGAATTCCCCTTTTGGTAAGTGCTTTAAGAATTTGAATTTCTTACTTAGCACTCTATTCATTTAAGAACATGGGATAATCCTCTTTATGTCTCGGTCATGGCAATAATACGATAATTCATTTGAAATATGCCACAAGATACATACAACCAATTTAAAGCATGTAGATTGTCACAATATAAACATATAAACTTGCAGTCTACCATATAATGGATCTTTTCCAAGGCAAGGTGAAATCTTTTAAGTTCATTCTCAAGTGCTTCATTTTTCCTATGTGGCTACAAAAGACACAAAGGAATATACTAATTAAAAGTAATGTGCTCTTAAGAATTAATTGTTACCACCCTTTGGATATCACTTGGTTGTAGGCCTTTTGCTTGATTGCCACAAAGGTTAATCCTTATTCCCTACAACACAAGTTCTTGCTAGAGATGAATATGAAGTTAGTGATATAACAACTCGATTCATTTTTGGGTCAATCTTAAAGGATAGACAATGTAAGATTGATAGCTTGAGATAAGAATTGAGTTCAACCGCTCAAGCACCCCAAAGCTTCATATCATCTTTGGGTACCTACAAGTTCCTTCAAACATATTTTTGTACCCATCGCATGATGGGTCCATCAAGGTTAGCCAATAAGGACTTAGGCACCCAAATGGCCTTTGTGCTAGTTTAGGTGAACTAATTACCTTTCTAGCACAAGAGTCAAATTTAGGTCTCCTAAGTATATTTGAATGTATTTATAGGTTAGGCTTAGGAGTTTTACCCTTTGGACAAACCTTGAATAGATGACCTATTTCACGATGATTGTAGCAAATGCGGTGCTTGTCCTTGCAATGCATTTGCCTTTTGCTTTCATCTTTCTTGATGGTCAACTTTCTTGATCGTGCAAGGTCTTGGTTCTTCATGCGGGGGCATAAACCAATTTCATGACCCTTCTCCTTGCATCCATAGCACCTCCTATCGCTTCCCTTTGATCTTTCTTTGTTGAAGCACATAGGTACATTGTTAGAGCAAATAATATGAGCATTAATTTTCTCACCTTGAGTCTTGCTCATGTCCTTCTTGGAAAGCTTGGTATTCTTTTGAAGGGATTTTGTGCATGCTACTGTTGTCCCCTTCTCAACCTTTTCACTATATTATCACGGTTATCTTGAGAAGGTTGAGCATGACAGTTTCCCTTCAATTGAGTCAAGCTCCTTTTTAGCCTCTCATTTTCTTCCTTGAGCTCATTGTTTTCTTTTGCATAGGAAACATTACTTTTTCCTGAAAATTCTAGCTCAATGGAAGATTGGCTTTCTTGAGAGCAACATTTGTTAGCACATGATAATATAGTTTCTATTTGAGTACATGTGCATATGTGAGGTTGGTATGATTTCAAATTAGTTAACACAACCTCATGAGCCATTTCTAACATGATATGTGAATCCATAAATTTATTATGAGAGCACACAAGCATATCATGTTTTTCTTGCAAAGCTAGATTTTCAACGTTTAGCTTTTCTATCGTGTTCTTGAGCATAGTATTTCCTTTTTCTAATCGAGCAACACAATATAAAGCATTTGAAGTACTAGTTTGCTCAATTGAAATCTTTTCATACCTTTGGACCAAATCATCATGAGAGCACTTTAGCTTCTCACGCTGTTTGGTCAACTTCTCTAAGTCTTTGATATTTTCGATGAGGATATCTTCTTGCTTATGAAGCATTTCCTTTTGTTCTTCCGCTCTTTTCATGAGTTTGAGCAAGCTCATCCAGTTCTTCTTGCTTAGTTGAGCGAAGAATTTTTGAAGATCATTTTCATCTTCACTATCACTTTCATGTTCGTCCTCATCCTCACTTTCGCTTTCACTATCACTCCCATTAGCGACAAAGCACATATGAGAAGTGGATTTGAAAGACGAACCTTGTGAAGAGGTGGATTCGTCGTTTGGTCTCCATCGATCATTTTCTTCTTCTTCAATCTTGTTCTTCGCCTCATCTTCCTTCATTTTGAGGAACATCCTTTCAGCGATTCTCATGGCAAGGTCTATTGCCCTAGGATCAACATCTGCACCAAAAGATGAAGTCGAGGCAACCTCAACTTTTTCAAGCTTAGAAGTACTTTCGTTTCTTAGTCCCCCCCCCCCGACATGATCTTTTCCTCACGCGATTAAGCGTTAGAACGAGGATCAGGCTCTGATACCAATTGAAAGTTGCCTAGAGGGGGTGAATAGGCAAGTGGAAACTTTTTCAACAAAACTAGAAACAAACTGGGTAAAACCGGTTTGCACGAGCTCAACTAAAGAATGAGATATAAACTGAATTGATCTCGAAATTCACCCAGTTAACTTTGGAAATGAGATGTTCTAGTTGATACAGAGGGTTCAAAGTAGTAGATCTGACAAGGGCACTTCTCAAAATCCACACACCAAAAAGATATAAACAAATCTTCCACGCAATGGTGAGAGAACGAAGAACACAAACAAACACAAATGGGCAAGAACATAAGAGACACAAGATTTATCCCGAGGTTTGGTCACACCACCAAGGTGCCCTACTTCCTCATTGAGGCGCCCACAAAGAGCCGGGTCTCTTTCAACCCTAATCCTCCCTTTGCCGACCACAAAGGTCAATCCCACACACTAATCTTTGCTCAAACGAGCGGGTAATACAAACTTTCTTGTGGTCTTCCACAAGATTTGGAGACTCACAAGAGACATCTAGTCGTCTACGAGCTAGAAGATCCAAGAGTAATGAATCCACAAAGAACTCAATGTAGTACCAAAGCTCAAATCAAGAAGAACAAGAAGGATTTGGAGATGAAGCACAAAAATCGCAGCTCTTCAAACTCACTCAAAGATTTCTCTCCAAAGATTTGAAATGGGAGAGGCAAGAGGTGTGTGAGAGAGAGTGGGAGGTGTTTCTCAGGTTAGGAATGAAGTTTTGTGCGTGCTTTACTATGGGGAAGAGAGGTAGGAGTGAGTATATATAGGTGGGGCTCCAAAACTAGCCGTTTTTTACTTTTCTGCACAAAAACCGGTTGAACCGGTCCCAAAACCGGCTGAACCGGTTTTCAAAAAGTTGTACACAACTTTTTGGCTGAAACAACACACTAGCAGAAAAAGTGAACAGTACAAAACCGGCTGAACCGGTTTCCACCAGACTGAAAACCGGTTGAGTGACTGGTTGAGCCAGTATTTGAATACCAGCTGAACCAGTATTTTCCAGAGAGCAATTTTGGCCAAGATACACTTAAAAAGGTTGTACTACATACTTTCACTAAGGATTAACAAGGGTAAAATGGAAGTTTTAGATCAAGGATTTTGAGCTTTAGTACCAACACCAACCTTCCTTTTGGATCCCCCTTGATAGTACGACGATTCCTATACTCAAGTTAAATAAAATATAATTAAGTAAACTCCTTGAGTCATTAGTGTCTCATGTGTGATTTCACCATCATAAGGATCACAAACATATGTGTCTCACCTTTTGAAGCAAACACAAATCAAACCCTGTGACTCGTACTATTTCACCATATATGAGTTCAAATCACGGCTTCAAGTCACCTTACCGATGCATCAACATATTATAACTCTTCATAGATGATTAGTTCATTGACTTAGTGCAAATACTCTCTTCTTCACCTTAGCCATGGTACCTCGGTCCACAAGCTGTCGCTTGGCCTTCACCTTCGCTTAGTTCCTCGAAGCCCTTTCCATGCTATCTTCACCCTATCAAGCCATTCTTGAATCACATCATATTGAGCATCCATTGAGAGAATCATTTCTTCGATATTGTGAACCTTGCTTGGATGTCATATAGATATAAATGCTAAGATCAATCAAACTCTAGTTTGATTCTCATAGAAGCATATATGGACTAATAGTAAAATGGTCAAGCCAATTCATGATTCCTCATATCTCATTCATTTTGGCTTGACCAATCCTCTTAATCACTTCAACCTCTATTCTGATCATATTTATGCATAGTGATTTCTCAGGTCTTGTCCACATATTCAAACCAATATAGAGACCATATTATATCCACTAGGTATATGCCCGTGCGTTGCTATAGAATCAATATGTTAAAATATATTGATATGCAAAAACATTAATTGGTATTCTATACTTTTGTTAGCATCACTAAAAATATATGTAAATAACTATTTCTACTTAACCATTTGACAAGGCTCCTCCCTAGGAGTCGAAGCCTACCAATACACTCATTTTTGTTTCAAATTATAGTTCACATCGTTTTCTAAGGAGTCATTTAGAACCCTTGCCAATCCCTCTCCTTGCCTAGCCAGACCCGTCGTGATGAGCTACTGCTTCCCATCCACCACGGGGGTGGAGCTCTCCAGGGTGTTCACGGTGGCCATGGTGTCGGTCTGGAACCCACCCTATAGATAGGCAGCACCATCATGTTCTTCATGTGAGGGTAAGCAGGACACATCTGAAGAATAAAACCTGGACTTAAAAATGATTGCATAACCACCTTGTGTGAGATACAGAGCCTAGATAAACAAGATCTGAAGATGAAAGATGCAAACTTTGTGGAAACTATCTTCCACTCGAAGTTGCAGGATGTTCTCAGGCTTTATTTGGTAGGTGCAGCTAAATCCAATGATGTATGTGCACTTGCTGGATGTTATGAATTCTCTTTACCTTGATCTGATTTTTGGGTGCATGTCCCTAATCTCTACTTCTATAATTGATGGGATTCATTGTCAATTTATAGCATTAATATTTTATTTCAGGGGGGGTGATGCGTAGCTCTTTTGATGGATCATATGACTTATTTATCAACATAAGATGAGATTGGTCCTGGTTAGCGACTCTACATTTAAAAATCTAAATATGATTGGTTGATGTACCGACTCTTGGTTTGGAACTGCAAAAGTTTGGATATGGTCATTCCATTGTACTGATTTTCTAGAATAGTGAACTCAACATTTTGGTAGATAATATAAATGAACAATTTTTGCTTCATGAAAATAGCAGCAATTGATTCCTTCTAAATCTAAAAAAATACTTACATATCAACACAATTGCCACACTTGCTGCTAGAAGTCACTACAAAAATTAATTGATCAAAGTGTTGTACCTCAGGCTATCAATGTTCAAAGCATCAATTAAACAAGATGCTAGAAATGATCTAAGTGCATAGAAACCTTTTCCTCGTTCCCTGTGAACTATAGCCTTTTCTTTTGGGAAAACTCCTAGTCCGTCAGTGCAACGCACTATAATGTTTACGCACCAGAAATAAAGAATGAAAACAATAAAAATTGTAATTCACAATCATTTGTAGGGCACTATCTTTCTCAACACGTGGCTCTGGTATGCATCTAAGAATTGCCTCAAAAGGGGTCCTAGGTCATCAGCTAAATTGTCTGGAGATAGACTGGCCTTTCCTTTAATTCCACTTGAATACACTGTTTGGAAATCACATTGGCATGCTGAAATAGAACCTAAACATGAGGATTAGGATAAGCCGTGTATTGATAAACTGAAAACAAATTATATGAACAATAGGATAGTTATAACTATTTACGTGTTCATCAGTTGCATCTAAATCAGTAAATAGCTCAAATGTTGAATTACCACACACTCAGGACGAGCAGTAGGTCTATCGATCTTGTTTATTTACAACCACAACAACATCATATCCAAATTCTAGAGCTCTCTTCACAACAAACATTGTTTGTGGCACATGCCCTTCTACATAATCAACCTACATAGAAGATAAGCTTTAAAAGTAATGTGGAATGAACAATTGATTGCTAAAAGCATCAAAGAACTCTCTTTCAAGGAACAAAAGGAAAAATTATAAAAAATGACACATCAATGTAATAGCTAACATGAAAGTAGCATGGCAAGAACTGAGGTTCCTTCATTAGCTTCACTTCTTAAATAAAACGTGGGTGCTTTATTGTTACTTCTTAAATAAAAACATGTTCACCCATGTTTTGTACAGGAATTGGTGTAAACAACACTTGTGGATACACAACCGAGATAAACTACACCCGAGGAGATGCAAGAACTCTAAAAAAATCATCTGGATAGCTAGAATTCATCCATTTTAATTCTTGACATCTTTTACAGATGAATTAGTGACACTCTGAGAAGCAGAAAAAACATTACCCCATTTCCTTTCGATCCTCGACTTTTTCCATGGCCTTTCATTTTGAACTATGCATTTCCTCTAGCTGTCAGCATCTACACAATCAAATTGAGTATACCAAATTAATATTGCAGGCTGGCAACTTCATGCAGAACGCTCAAAATGTTCTCAATTAGATAGGGGAACATTTCTACCACTTTTTCCTTAGATTGCAGAAGATTACACAGAGTTGGGACCACATCGAGAACAAATTGGCAGCAATTCGTCGAGACCTTTTTGCAGGCATTTGCGACAACTAACACTACAACCCTCTGAACCATGGAAGTGCACATCAAATTAACAGCCCACTGCTGCAGTATGTAGTGATTAGTGAAGATCTCCCTAAACTAAACCACACCACATTTACATCCAGGTTGCATGAACTAAGAAGCAATTAAACAAGGTGAAATACCAACATTTTTACCCACCAAGAACAGGCAAGAAATGCATCATCATTAAAGAATCGCACACCAAGCACAACTACACAAATCACCAAGAACCCTAACCAAACATGCCCAAGACCATGTTAGATGCAAGAACCGAGGAGATGACAGGCATTACACAATTACACGGTTCCGTACCAAGGGGAGTGGTGCTGGGTGTAAGGGGCGACGGTGGCAGACTCCCTCGAGGCTACGCAGGACGCATGCGAGCTTGATGAGCATGATGAGGCTGTGGTCATCGGCGTAGAAGACCATGAAGGCATGGTGCATGTCCTCGTCGACCTCCTCCATCATGCATGACACCTTATCGTCGGTGACGGCATGGCCCATGCCCACGATCAGCGTCGCGAGATCTGCCTGTCGCCGTTGGTGCGAGTGCTCTAGGGTTTGGGCTATGGTCTATAGACTCTAGGGTGGTTGTTTCTGGGTGCAGTGGGGTGACGCGATCTGGACGCAGGGCAGTGGTTGCAAGGGTGCATCGCAGGGCGTTTCCAAATCGGAGTACATGTGCGGCTACAGTCTCGACGCCACCGTTAGGGAGCAGAGGGAGCGGCGCGGAGCATGGGGGAGCGGAGGGAGCGACGCCGAGACGTGGGCGTGGGGCGGCCCATAGTGGCAGTGTGGGGGGAGGCAAGGCGTAGCCGTGGTATACCCTGTGCCCACGTTAGACGCTTAATTAGTAGTAGGGATTTGCATTGTCTCATTGGTTATTTAACCTTGTGTTGAACATTTGTTCACTGATCATTATACACTATTCAAGTATGTTCATCATACTGAATTTCCTGTTTAACACTTAGCAAACTTGTTAGACCTTTAAATGTGTTGTTATCCAAATCACCAAAAGTCACAAAAGGGATCAATGCACTTTCACCGTGACCCCCTGGCGCTGGTTTCAGATCGAGGGGATCCGCCGAGAGCTCCGGTGTTTGGTTGGGGGTTGTTGAAAGGGAAATAGGGTTTAACCTTTTCCTATAAATGATTTTGGTGGTTGAATACCCAACACAAATAATTGTACTAACTAGTTTGCTCTAGATTATATATTCTACAGGTGTTAAAGGTTCAACACAAACCAATAAAAAGAACAAGTTAAGGTTCAAAAAGAAAGGAGCAAAAGAAACCGAAGAGCACCCTGGTCTGGCGCACCAGACTGTCCGGTGTGCCACCGGACAGTGTCCGGTGCACCAGGGCCATACAGTGCGAACTCTTCACCTTCGGGTTTCTGAGGCCGCGCTCCGCTATAATTCACCGGATTGTCCGGTGTGCCACCGTACTGTCTGGTGTGCTAACGGAGCAACGGCTAGCCAGCGCAACGGTCGACTCCAACGGTCGCCTGCAACGTGAACAGTACGTGCAGAAGTCAGAGCAGCCGCTAGAGGCGCACCGGACAGTGCACAATACCTGTCCGGTGTGGCACCGGACTGTCCGGTGCCACATGAAGACAAAGCTCCAATGATCGAAACCGTCAGAACCCTAACGGTTGGGTGACATGGCTGGCGCACCGGACACTGTCCGGTGCGCCCATCGACAGCAGCCTGCCCCAACGGTTGAATTGGTGGTTGGAGGCTATAAATACCCCCCAACCACCTCCACTCCAACCATTCAAGCATTCACTACTCCTCATTCAATACAAGAGAAAAATACAACACTTCAATACACAAATCAAAACCTCCGATCCAATCAAAGTCCACAATTCAACTCTAGTATTTTAGGACTTGTGAGAAGATCGTCTTGTGTTCTTTGTTGCTCTTGTTGCTTGGTTGGCTTTCTTCTTTCTCTCATTCTCACTCTCAAAGCCTTGTAAGCGAAGCAAGAGACACCAATTGTGTGGTGGTCCTTGCGGGGTCTAAGTGACCTGGGAAATTAAGGAAGAAAGCTCACTTGGTCTAGGTGACCGTTTGAGAGAGAGAAATGGTTGAAAGAGACCCGGTCTTTGTGACCACCTCAACGGGGACTAGGTTCATTGGAACCGAACCTTGGTAAAACAAATCACTATGTCATCCGCTTTACTTTCTTGGTTGATTTGTTTTTCCCCTCTCTCCCGGACTCGGTTTTTATTCTAACGCTAACCCCGGCTTATAGTGTGTTTAAAGTTGTAAATTTCAGTTTCCGCCTATCCACTCCCCTCTAGGCGACTTTCAATTGGTATCAGAGCCCGGTACTTCATTAGAGTCTAACCACTCGAAGTGATGTCGGGAGATCACGCCAAGGGAGAGATCGTGACCGGCGGCGACAAGTCCGCAAGCTCGGGAAGAACCCATTCGAGGGAGTCCGGTCACAAGCATAAGGAGGAATCCGCTTCCTCCATCAAGTCACAATGGAGAGGTGACAAAAAGAAAAAGATGAAGAAAGTGGTCTACTACGAGACCGACTCTTTGTCACCCTCCACCTCCAGCTCCGAATCGACGTCTGTCACTTCTAAGCGCCATGAGCGCAAGAAGTATAGTAAGATGCCCCTCCAATATCCTCGCATTTCTAAACGCACTCCATTACTTTTCGTTCCCCTAGGCAAACCACCATTTTTTGATGGTGAGGATTATTGTATGTGGAGTGATAAAATGAGGCATCATCTAACCTCACTCCACAAAAGCATATGGGATATTGTTGAGTATGGAGCACAGGTACCAAAGGTAGGGGACAAGGACTATGATTCGGACGAGGTCGACCAAATTAGGCACTTTAACTCCCAAGCCACAACTATACTCCTCGCCTCCTTGTGTCGAGAGGAGTATAATAAGGTGCAAGGGTTAAAGACGGCCAAGGAGATTTGGGACGTGCTCAAGACAGCGCACGAGGGAGATGAGGTGACCAAGATCACCAAGCGGGAGACGATCGAGGGGGAGCTCGGTCGATTCATCCTCAACCAAGGAGAGGAACCACAAGCCATGTACAACCGGCTCAAGACCTTGGTGAATCAAGTGTGCAACCTCGGGAGCACAAAATGGGATGACCATGAAATGGTCAAGGTTATTCTTAGATCACTCGTATTTCGTAATCCCACTCAAGTTCAATTAATACGTGGTGATCCTAGTGTCGGTGTTTTGGGTCCGACCGCACACCCGGGGTTGCCCCTCAAGGTGTTTTTAGGAGTAGGACGGTGTCGACGACTGTAGCAAAATGGTTCGTGCCAATCGCACGAGGAACAGTGGACAAGGTTTACAGGTTCGGGCCGCTTAGAGATGCGTAACACCCTACGTCCTGGTGAGTATGCTTGGTGAATGTGGTTACAAGAGAGCTCTCTGGATTGAGAATACAGAGAGTTGACGTGGGTGGCTAAGTAATAGAGTCGATTGTTCTGAAAGGGTGCCCCCTAGGCCTTATATACTCGACTGTGGGGCAATACATGTGGATATGATAACAACAAGTAGCTAAAAGATAGTGAACCTCTTGAGTTTATCCCTGCGTAACCCTCGCCGACTTATCCTCGCATGGCTCCGTTGCATGGGGGCTCCAGCGCGGGAAAGTCGGATCTTTGTTGCGGTCACTCGCTCGACGCTGTGGGTCGTCCGGGTTTGCACCAATCCGGCCTCATGTCGATCTGCTTTGCTGGTTGCTTCTCCCCAGGCCCACGAAAGAATGACCTTACGATTTATTGGGCCCTCGGGCCTTTCGTGAGGTCTTTTACTCTTTTAGTGGACCCGGGGGATATCTATCCCCCACAAGCCCCCGATCTTTGGGTTAATTTAGAGGTAATCAGCCCAAAGATCCCAGGTCCAGCTTGCAGGTGATTTGAAGAAAATGACTTCTTATTGTCTTCTCCTGCTTTGATCATTCGTAGACCGAAACCTTGTTTCGTGCTTGTGCCTTAGAGGTCGGCATTTCAGTTTGTAAGATTCTGAACTTCATTGGGTGCACCGGAGGTGCACCCAATGGGTGTAGCCCCCGAGCTTCGAGTAGATTTTAGAAAATAATCTACTCGAAGGTCTTCCCCAGAAATTATTTCCCTTTGTGCTCCTGCGTTTTGGTTGAGAGCTGGCCTTTTAATCTTGTTCCACGCTCTTTTAGAAGTCGGCACTATCTTGGCTTGGAATGATAATCCATGGGGTGCACCGGAGGTGCACCCAATTGGTGTAGCCCCCGACCTTCAAATGGATTTTTGTGGATAATCCATTCGAAGGTCTTCCTTTTGTGTCTATTTGCTGAAAATTATCCTCTCTTGTTTGTAGAAATCGACATAAAGCTATTCGCATTATGCTTTGGAGGTCAGCATTATGTCATCAATATTTTGCTTCAGAGGTCAGCATATGTTTTGTCTTTAGCAGCCGAGTTCGTAATCCATCCATATCTTGCTAGGTAGTGCAATTTATTTGCTCTGCGATTGATTGGACGTTTGATGGATGTTCTCTGTCTAGTCTTCACATTGCTTCTGTCGGTCATATTTTGTACTTCACTGGCTATATTTGGCTTTCCTCTGATCCTTACTGATATCTCATTTTTGTCTTGAGGTATTCACTGCGTGCCCTGCACAGATGTGACCGTTTTGAAAAATATACTGATAATTCCTGGGCGTCCCCCCCAATGGGTGTGGGCAAGGGACGGCTTGGTGCGCTGAGTGTTTTAGCCGGCTGCTTCTGAGTAGTAATGTGATGTGACGGCGGGTGTAATCATATCCTCCGCGCTGTTGACTGGAGTCCCAATGGGTGTTGTGTTGCGTGAAACGGCGTCAGCCGCCTGACGTGTCTTCAGACGGGTTGAAGTGCTTATTGAATGCTTTGCGACTGTTCAGTGACCGCGGTTGGAGGTGAGCGGTTGCCTTCTTCTTCTATAAATAGTGTCTTTGCCTCTCTGGTTATTTCACATCTCTTGCTATTCTCCGCTGCTTGCTTTCTTCCTCTCCTTGTATTTCCACCATGGGCAAGAACAACAAACGCAAGCGCGAGCCGACTCCTCCGTCAGAGGATTTTGGTGACTCGGAATACTCAGAGGAGGAGTTCTCCTCTGAGTCTGAGGGGTCTCCGGCTCCCGTCTCTCCCCCAGCGTCGTCCGATGACTCGGACGACTCTCAGGGGATTGCCGCGGAGGTCTGGACGTACATCCAGGCCGTCGAGCGCTCCGGGCTCGAGGGCTCGGATGAGTCAGAGTACTCCTCGGATGAGGAGGACTCGGACGGCGGCGGTGAGGACAAGGACGACGACGACGACGACGGCGGCGGCGGCGACGACGGTGACGGCGGCAGCAGGGGCAGCAACGGCGGTAGCAGGGGCGGCAATGGCGGCAGCAGGGGCGGCAACGGCGGCAACAGCGGCAGCAGCAGGGGCAGTGGCGGCGGCGGCAGCAGCAAGGGCAGCAACAAGGCCAGTGGCTAAATGCCACTGGTTTTTAGATATTAGTATAGATTAGAAGTAGTATAGTGAAATAATGTAGTAGTATTAGTAGTGTAGAGTAGTATAGTGTAGCGTTGTAGCAGTAGTAGGGGAGTATCAACTCATAATGAGTTGATTTGTAAGTATTGTTACTTCCCTTAATGAAAAATGACTGTCTCCTCCTGCGCCAATTACTTTTGCTTCATAGTAAATTGATCTCTTGTTTTGTGAAGTTGATTCATTCGGAATGGTATTTAAATAACTCGGGCATCCTACTGATGCTTTTAGGAATAGCCTCCGAGTAACTTGTAGATGGTGTCGGCGCTTTAGAGGTAACGCCGAGCAACTGAAAACTGTATCAGTGTTTTAGAAGCAACGTCGGGTGATTGGGAAGCGACGTCGGCATTTTAGAGGTAATGCCGAGCGACTTGAGACGGTGCCAGAGGGCGATTTCAGCGTTTTAGATGTAACACCGAGCCACTGAGAGGCGACGTCGGCGTTTTAGAGGCAATGTCGAGCGACTGAACACTGTATCAGCGTTTTAGAGGCAACGCCGAGTGATTGGAAAGCGATGTCAGCATTTTAGAGGTAACGCCGAGCGACTGAACGCGAAGTCGGCGTTTTGGAGGCAATGCCGACCGACTGGAAAGCGACGTTGGCATTTTTAGAGGTAATGTCGGGCGACTGAACACGAAATCGGCGTTTTGGAGGCAACGCCGAGTGATAGCAGGCTGCGCGAGCCAATTTGAGGACGATGGCCGAGTGATGAGGTGGCGCACCGGTGTTCTGGAGATAACTGACGGGTTTCCACGTGGCATGCTGGGATTTTGGAAATAACCGTCGGGTGATGACTGGGCACTTTTTGAAACGGTATCTGGCTCGAGAATATCCCATAAGAGCTACGCTTTTAGCCGCCTTTGCTTTCCGTGCCCTAGTTCTTGCTTTTCCGCTTCTGAATCCTCTCCGCCATTCGCCTTCCGCTCTGCTCGCTGTTAGAATCGAGATGGCACCCAAGAGGAAGACCGCGAGCTCGTCTGCTGTGGTAATTCCTCCAATCGACCCCAACAGCCAGTTGCCTTTCGCAGGTAACCACATGTCCATTATTTCTGAAACTGAACTTCTCCACCTCGTATCTATCGGGGTTCTTCCTCCGCGAGAACTCTGTTCTTGGCGGATTTGCCATGGGTTTACTGTTCCGACAGAGGACACCCATGAGTCCGTTGTTTACGCCCCTTTTCTTCTCCGCGGCCTCGGCCTTCCCATCTCTCCCTTTTTCCGCGGCCTCCTTGATTTCTACCATATTAACTTGACCCATTTGAACCCCAATTCAATCCTGCAAATCTCCATTTTCGTTCACTTATGCGAAGCTTTTCTTAGCGTGCTGCCACATTTCGGTTTATGGAAATACTTGTATCATTGTCGCCCTGGGATGGCCGGGGGACAACATCAGTTGGTCGGGGGTGCCAGCTTGGAGATGCGCCGCGGGAGGAAAACTGAATATCTCGAGATCCCTCTCAAGGACAGTATTAAGGGATGGCGCCTAGAGTGGTTCATAGTTGAGAATTATGGGAATTCTCTCCCCTCCCGGTCGGGAAGACAGCTGGACGTTCGCACCCCAAGCTGGACCGAGTCTCCCACAGATCAGGAGGTAGCTGAGGCAAGTGTGTTGCTAGCTGAAGTTGGACTGCTGAAAGAGAGGGGTCTAACTGCTGAAGCTGTGGTTACTGACTTTGTTTTCAAGAATATTCAGCCACTGAAAGACAGGGCCTATCCAGCTTATCTGTACCGAGGGCTAGCCGACTCAACTCGGGTTACCAATAGGAGAATTCCTTCTGCAGACTTGGTGAGCCGACTTGAAATGATCCTCAGGGGCAGAGTGTCAAATGTTGGTGCTCCAGTGGCGTACTCGGCCTGGAACCTACCTCCCCCCAAAGCCTTCACCCTTTTTGTGTCGAATCCACCTGTTACTGATGGCTGTTTGGGCCTTAGAGTGTCGAGGAGAAGTACTCTCAGAGCCAAACTGAACTGGGTCAGGTCTCCGCTGCCTTGGATGATGCCAATGCCCTGAGTTCTTCTCTTCATGCTCAGCTCAATTCTGAAAAGGTAATTTACAAGACTGTGCCTTGCCTTGCTGTGTTCATATTACTTGCTTGGTTTTTGAAGGAGTTGATTTTTGCTTGCAGGAAGAAAAGTGTATCCTTGCTGCTTCTCGTGACAATCTTGACAGATTGTATCGTGATTCTAGCAACTCGTTGACCATCTTGGAGAGGAGTCACCGCTTTACAATGGAGGAATTGGATAATCAACGTTGTAAGCTGCAGGAATCCGCGGATGAAGTGACCCGCCTCAAGCAGTTGATATCAGCATAGGATGCCACCATTAAAGAACTCCGAGCTTCCAAGAGATCCATTGCCCAAGAGTTAGAGACTGCTCGACTAGCTGCTAAAGTTGCCGAAGAAACTTCTGTTACTCTCAAAGCCCAGCGCGACAAAGCCATGGACAAGGCTATTCGGGCGGGACGAATCTTGATGAGGAGACCCGGCGTAGTTGTTCATGAAGACATAAGGGCTGACGTGAATGCTGCCCCCGATTCCTCGAGTCGCCCTTCTTCGTCGGTCGCCCCTGAGAAAGACATTGCGAAATAGAGAAACATTTTGCGTGCTTTGAGCGCGCGGTTAGCATGATCGAGTATTTGTTAGAGGACATCAGTTCAGCATTCGCATGATATAATTACTCTCTTATTATATCAGAATTCATCAGTTCGTAAATTTGCAGTAATGAAATGACGCACGATGATTATGAGATTTGTTTGCGGGATATAGAAGTCATCCCCTGAATAGCATAGGCATGAGCATGTTGCACCGCCTTAAGTCGTTGCCGACTTAAGTCGATTGCTCCGTTAGTAGGGCATAGTGGTCACCCCGAGTTAAGTAAGCATGAGCATGTTGCACCGCCTTAAGTCGTTGCCGACTTAAGTCGATTGCTCCGTTAGTATGGCATAGTGGTCACCCCGAGTTAAGTAAGCATGAGCATGTTGCACCGCCTTAAGTCGTTGCCGACTTAAGTCGATTGCTCCGTTAGTAGGGCATAGTGGTCACCCCGAGTTAAGTAAGCGTGAGCATGTTGCACCGCCTTAAGTCGTTGCCGACTTAAATCGATTGCTCCGTTAGTAGGGCGTAGTGGTCACCCCGAGTTAAGTAAACGTGAGCATGTTGCACCGCCTTAAGTCGTTGCCGACTTAAGTCGATTGCTCCGTTAGTAGGGCATAGTGGTCACCCCGAGTTAAGTAAGCGTGAGCATGTTGCACCGCCTTAAGTCGTTGCCGACTTAAATCGATTGCTCCGTTAGTAGGGTGTAGTGGTCACCCCGAGTTAAGTAAACGTGAGCATGTTGCACCGCCTTAAGTCGTTGCCGACTTAAGTCGATTGCTCCGTTAGTAGGGCATAGTGGTCACCCCGAGTTAAGTAAGCGTGAGCATGTTGCACCACCTTAAGTCGTTGCCGACTTAAGTCGATTGCTCCGTTAGTAGGGCATAGTGGTCACCCCGAGTTAAGTAAGAATGCAAGTCAATCGTAAACGAACTGAGTATCTTTGAAACCTCTTTTTTATTGATGACATATTTCCACTTTACAGAGTACATCGTCGTCCCAGCAGTTTTGAAATACAGCTAGGGATAAAACTTTCTGAGGTGTTCTATGTTCCAGGAGTTCCCAACTTCTGTGCCATCCATCTGAGTGAGGCGATACGATCCGGGCCGAGTGACTTCTGCTACCATGAAGGGTCCTTCCCATAAGGGTGATAACTTGTGTCGTCCCTCCCCCGTTAGAATTCGGCGGAGGACGAGATCCCCTACTGAGAAGAATCGTTGTCGCACAGCCTTGTCGTGATAGCGCCTTAGAGTCTGCTGATACCGTGCTGATTGGATTATCGCGTTTAGTCGTTCTTCTTCAAGTACATCAATGTCCTCCAGCCTGGTGGCCTCAGCTTCTGCTATGCTTTCGAAGATCAACCTTGGCGCCCCGAACTTGAGATCAGCGGGTAGCACTGCCTCCGACCCATAGACCATGAAGAAAGGAGTGTTTCCATGCAGGGCTCGGCTAGGTTGGGTTCTTAGGCTCCAAACGACATAGGGCAATTCCCTTATCCACTTTCCTGCGAATTTTTCATTCTTATCGAAGACCTTTTTCCTGAGTGCCTCCAATATCATTCCGTTGGCTCGCTCAACCTGCCCGTTGGCTCTTGGATGTGCTACAGATGCATACTTGATCTGAATGCTCTTTTGCTCGCAGAAGTTGAAGAATTCTGAACTTGTGAAGTTGGATCCTAAGTCAGTTATGATGTTGTTTGGTATCCCGAATCTGAATATTATGTCTTGTATGAATTCCACGGCCTTAGCAGAGGTTAAAGAGGCAATGGGCTTGAACTCTATCCATTTAGTGAATTTGTCAATCGCCACCAATACATGAGTGTATCCCCCTTGAGCTTTCTTGAAAGGTCCAATCATATCCAGTCCCCAGCATGCGAAAGGCCAAGTCACTGGTATGGTCTGCAATTGTTGTGCTGGCATGTGTTGTTGCTTTGACAAGTATTGGCAAGCTTCGCACCTCTGAACTAACTCGGCTGCATCGTTCTTCGCTGTTGGCCAATAGAATCCTGACCTGAAGACCTTCCCGACCAGTGTTCTGGAGGCTTCATGTATTCCACATTGCCCAGCATGGACCTCCTCCAGAAGTTGCTTCCCAGTGGACGGGAGAATACACTTCATGAGGACTCCTGATGCACCCCTTCTGTATAATGTCTCCCCAATGAGTGTATAGTGAGCCGACTGTCTGGCAACGCGCTCTGCCGAGTTCTTGTCGTCTGGTTCTTCTTCATTCTTTATATACTTAATGATCGGACTTCTCCAGTCATCAGAATCTGATTCGGGTTGATCTATGATGTTGCACTCTTCTGCTTGATCCATTGAGATACTCGGCTGTAGTATTTCTTGCACAAAGACTCCGGGTGGGACCTGAGTTCGACTGGATCCTAGCTTGGACAGTACATTGGCTGCTGTGTTCCGATCTCTTTCTACTTAATGAAATTCCAGACCTTCAAATTTATCTTCCAGCTTTCGGACGGCAGTGCAGTATTTTCCCATTGAATCGCTTGAACAATCCCACTCTTTGTTTATTTGGCTGATGACTACCAGAGAGTCTCCATATACCATCAATCTCTTGACGCCCAATGATATGGCGATGTTCAATCCATGAATCAGAGCTTCATACTCGGCTGCATTGTTGGAGGCCGGAAATAGCAACTGGAGGGCGTACTTGAGGTGTTCGCCTCCAGGTGCGGTGAAGAGAATCCCTGCTCCTGCTCCCTGCAGCTTCAGCGAGCCATCAAAATACATTCGCCATACTTCTGCAGTCTCTGGGTTATCTGGTACTTGCTGTTCAGTCCATTCTGATACGAAATCAACCAGTGCTTGAGTTTTGATGGCAGTGCGGGGTCGGAACTCGATGTCATGAGATCCCAGCTCACAAGCCCACTTGGCTATTCGGCCAATGGCCTCCTTGTTGTGAAGAATATCACCTATCGGAAAACCAGTGACTACTATGACTTTGTGGTCATCAAAGTAGTGACGTAGCTTGCGGGCAGTTAGAAGTACTGCATATAATAGCTTCTGAACTTGAGGATACTTTTTCTTTGAGGGGCCCAGAACTTCACTGATGAAGTAAACAGGATGTTGCACTGGGTAGGCATGTCCTTCTTCTACTCGCTCGACTACCAACGCGGTGCTTACCACGTGAGTCGTGCAAGAGATATACAGTAGCAAATCTTCAGCCGGTTGAGTTGACGTAGCTCGCCGGGGTGGCTTCAATACTGGTGGTGTTGTCAAGAATTTTTTTAGTGCATCTAGAGCTTCCTGTGCTTCTGAAGTCCATTGAAACTTATCCACCTTTTTGAGTAGCTTGTAAAATGGCAAACCTTTTTCTCCCAGCCTGGATATAAATCTGCTCAGAGCTGCCATACATCCAGTAAGTCGCTGAACCTTCTTTTGTGATCGAGGTGCTTCCATCTTCATGATAGCTTCAATCTTTTCTGGATTAGCCTCAATTCCCCGGTGGCTGACGATAAACCCGAGTAACTTTCCAGCTGGTACCCCAAAAACACATTTTTTAGGATTAAGCTTCCATCTATACCGTCTCAGACTGTTGAAAACCAGCTGTAAGTCTTCGATGAAATCCTCCGAATTCTCCGTTTTGATTACCACATCATCTACGTAGGCCTCCACACGCTTGCCCCAGTGATCGGCTAAGCATGTTTGAATGGCTCTCTGATAGGTCGCTCCAGCGTTTTTGAGGCCGAACGGCATGGAGGTATAACAGAAAGCACCAAACGGAGTGATGAACGCTGTTTTTTCCTCGTCTTCCTTCGCCAAACTAATCTGATGATACCCGGAATAGCAATCTAAGAAAGACAGCACAGAACATCCAGCGGTGGAGTCCACCACCTGATCTATCCTCGGGAGCCCGAAGGGATCCTTCGGACAGTGTTTGTTGAGATCAGTATAGTCGACGCACATGCGCCAATCCACTTTATTCTTTTTGAGTACAAGAACAGGGTTGGCTAACCACTCGGGGTGTAACACTTCTCTAATAAATCCGGCCGCGACCAAGCGAGCTAACTCGGCGCGAATGGCTTCTCTTTTGTCGAGCGTGAAGCGACGTAGCTTTTGCCGAATCGGCCTCGCCTGGGGGTAGACCTTCAGTTTGTGCTCGGCCAGTTCTCTTGGGACTCCCGGCATATCCGCAGGTTGCCATGCGAATACGTCTCGGTTATCTTGCAGGAACTGGACGAGCGCGCTTTCCTATTTGTCATCCAAGCTGGAGCTGATGATGGCAGTCTTACGCTCATCAGCGAACCCCAGGTTGATCCTCTTGGTTTCTTCGGTCGGCAGCATAGAGGTCGCGGCCTGAGCTTCGTTTGCCGGTGCTGCAAGGTCCTCTTCAGGCTTAGAGTTTGCCAGTGTCGAAGGAACCACTGACGGCTTGGTGGTGAGGGCTGCTTGAATGGCCACTCGGAAACACTCTGCGGCGCCTTGGAAGTCGGCGCGCACAGTTATGATTCCTTGCGGTCCTGGCATCTTCAGTATCATATACGTGTAATGAGGGATGGCCATGAATTTGGCCAGTCCCGGCCTCCCGATGATGGCGTTGTACCCGCAGTCGAAGTTTGCCACTTCGAACCTCAGGAACTCGGTTCTGTAGTTCTCCGGAGTTCCGAAGGTGACTGGCATGTAGATGTGGCCCAGCGGGTATTCCCCTTCCGTCGGCACGATGCCGAAGAAAGGAGTGTCCGACTCGTGGAGCTCTTTGAGGCGAACTCCCAAGCCTTGGAGTGTCCGGGGGAAGGTGACGTTGATGCTGCTCCCCCCATCCACTAGCACCTTCTTTACCCGGCTCTCTCGGATCACCGGATCGACGAGGAGTGGGTATTTGCCTGGATGGTCAAAGTTGAGCCATTGATCCTCCTGAGTGAAAGTGATCGGGTGCTCCGACCACCGGTATGGGGCGGGAGGACCGGTGGTCGCCACCAGTATCTGGCGGTCGTTGAGCTTTTGTTGTCTTTTGTTCTCCTGCGACCCATGTCCGCCGAAGATGACGTTGACCTCCCTGTCGACGCGTGGGAAAGCTCCTCCTCCTCCCTCCTCCTGCTGATGAGGTTGTCGTGGTTCATCTGGTCCTCCCCTTGGCGGAGGAGGAGGTAGAGGTTGGAAGGGTCGCCCGTGTCCGACGGAATGCTTGAAGTCCCGACAATTTCGAAGAGTGTGGCGCATGTCCTTGTGGTACGGGCACTGGGCGTCGAGGATGTCGTCCAGCGTGCGCTCGCCTCCGCGAGGTCCTCCTCGGGCGCGAGAGGCAGGTGGTCCGGCGGCGTGTACTTCTTCGCGAGGCCTCTTCTCCCAGCGTTTGTCGGGCGGCTGGTTCGCGTCGCACCGTGGTGCTGCTGGTGCGGGCTTTGCTCCTCCGATGAGGTCCTGGGCTCGCTCGTCGGCGGTGATGTAGAGGTCGGCTTCCCGGAACAGTTCCTCGGAAGTAGTCGGCGCCTTCTGTAGTATAGCTCGGACGAAAGCTGAGTCGTTGGATCCTTTGTAGAAGTCCTCGATCACGGCCGCCTCCGTAACCTCAGGGATACGATTTCTCATGGTCTGGAACCTTTTGAGGTACGACCGGAGAGTCTCATCCCCCCAGCGCTTGATGGATTTGAGGTCTCATGGTTGCGCCGGCTTGTCGGAGAGGGACTGGAAGTTGGCGGTGAAGCGTCGACTGAAGTCCCCCCAGTCGTCGATGCAGTGTCGGGGTAGATGTCGCAGCCATTGCAGCGCGTCTTGCCCAAGGACGATGGGTAAATACGCGGTCATCACGTCTTCGGACGCCCCGGCAGCTCGAGCAGCGGTGGTGTAGACGGCTAGCCAACCCCCTGGATCCTGCTTAGGTTCATATTTGTCGACATTGGATACCTTGAAGTTGGGAGGCCATTGAATGGCCCTAAGGCGCGGAGTAAGAGCGGATACTCCGCACGTGTCCTCCTGTCGTCGGGGACGATGTCTGTCCCGGGGAGGGGAGTTGTGGTTGTGGTTCCTCGACCGTCCCCGGGTGGTACCGCCAGTTGAGGCCGTTGCCGACTCAGTTCTGGTGGCCTGGCTCTGAGCCGGGATGCCATGATCCCTGTCGTACTCTTCTCGACGACGAATCTCGTTCTCATGCCGCCGTTCGCGCGAAGCATTGATGGAGCTTTGCGCATCTCGGCGACTGTTGATGGCGTGTCGTAGATCGTTCGGCGGGTGAGCAAGCGGTAGAAGATGGTTGGCTGCCTGGGTGAACAGGCGTCGGTAGCCCTCAGCGTCGGGAGTCCGAGGAAGTCCATCAGCTATCCGAGCTAGTACCCCTCCGACTTCGCTCGGCGTGTTCATGGCTCGGGCGAAGTCGGGATTCAGGTTGCGCCCGAAGAATGGATTCTCCCGGCGTTGCCTTGCATCTTGCTCGGCTTGTTCCTGAGCCCGTCGGCGATCACGTCGTCGGGAGTTCCTTCGTTCTCTGAAGACGCGTTCTTCCGGAGTTTCTCCTATCTCCGAGACCTCGTCTCGCGAAACAGGCTGCTCCGGATCCCGTTCTCCGGCTGCGTGATGTCGTCGAACGTTCCTGCGCCGATTCCTCCGTCGGCGGGATTCTCGTTGAGGCGGTTCTTCTCCGGGTGCGGTCAGCTCGTCGTCGGAGACGGTAGGCGACTCCACTCTCCCGATGAAGAGGACGTCGGGGTAGAATGGTGCTGCTGTCGTGGCGACTTTCTTTCCGTTCTCCTTTGAGGCCGGAGGAACGGAAAGAACAACTTGCTTCTCCCTGGTCTCCTTCTTCCTCGCGATCCGTGTCCATTCTTTTGTCGGGGAAGTAGACAGCGGAGTTTTCCGGGTCAGCGAGCCCTCGGCCCCTGACTTTCCGGAGACGATCTTTTTCCGAGGAGCTGGAGGTTGCGCTTCTCCGGCATTTTCGGAGTTCGTTGGAGGAGACTTCTTTTCCGGTGGATCCGCGATACGGTGTAGAATTCCCTCTTCATCCGCTACAGATGAGATTGTTCCGAAGCAGAATACGGATCCAGGGCGCAGGGTGATCTTGTTGTAGAAGGTGACGGCCATTGAGCTAGCTTGGATCATCGACACACCCCCTACCTGGCGCGCCAGCTGTCGGTGTTTTGGGTCCGACCGCACACCCGGGGTTGCCCCTCAAGGTGTTTTTAGGAGTAGGACGGTGTCGACGACTGTAGCAAAATGGTTCGTGCCAATCGCATGAGGAACAGTGGAAAAGGTTTACAGGTTCGGGCCGCTTAGAGATGCGTAACACCCTACGTCCTGGTGAGTATGCTTGGTGAATGTGGTTACAAGAGAGCTCTCTGGATTGAGAATACAGAGAGTTGACGTGGGTGGCTAAGTAATAGAGTCGATTGTTCTGAAAGGGTGCCCCCTAGGCCTTATATACTCGACCGTGGGGCAATACATGTGGATATGATAACAACAAGTAGCTAAAAGATAGTGAACCTCTTGAGTTTATCCCTGCGTAACCCTCGCCGACTTATCCTCGCATGGCTCCGTTGCATGGGGGCTCCAGCGCGGGGAAGTCGGATCTTTGTTGCGGTCACTCGCTCGACGCTGTGGGCCGTCCGGGTTTGCACCAATCCGGCCTCATGTCGATCTGCTTTGCTGGTTGCTTCTCCCCAGGCCCACGAAAGAATGACCTTACGATTTATTGGGCCCTCGGGCCTTTCGTGAGGTCTTTTACTCTTTTAGTGGACCCGGGGGATATCTATCCCCCACACCTAGATACAAGCTAATGTCTCCCGAGGAGGTTATAGGGAAGTTTGTGAGCTTTGAGTTAATGATCAAAGGCTCCAAACAAATCATTGAGCAAGGCGACACCTCCACATCCAAGGTGCAACCCGTTGCATTCAAAGCGACAGAGGAAAAGAAAGAAGAGTCTACATCAAGTAGACTCTCCATCGACGCCTCCAAGCTCGACAACGAGGAAATGGCGCTCATCATCAAGAGCTTCCGCCAAATCCTCAAGCAAAGGAGGGGGAAGGATTACAAACCCCGCTCCAAGAAGGTTTGCTACAAATGTGGTAAGCCCGGTCATTTTATCGCTAAATGCCCTATGTCTAATGATAGTGACAGGGACAACGACAAAAGGGTAAGAAGAAGGAGAACAAGAAGAGATACTACAAGAAGAAGGGCGGCGATGCCCACGTGTGTCAGGAATGGGACTCCGACGAGAGCACCACCGACTCCTCCCCAACGAGGACGCCACCAACATCGTCGTCAACAAGGGTCTCCTCTTCCCCAACGTCGGCCACAAGTGCCTCATGGCAAAGAACGACAAGAAAAAGAAGGTACAAACTAGAACCACCCCAAGTATACTACATCTAGTGATGAGGGTAGTTCTAGTGATGATGAAGATAACTTGCTTAGTCTTTTTGTCAACCTTAACATGTAACAGAAAGAAAAATTAAATGAATTAATAGGTGCTATTCATGAGAAGGATGAACTCTCGGATAGCCAAGAGGAATTTCTTATTAAGGAAAATAAAAAGCATGTTAAGGTAAAGAATGCTTATGCTCAGGAAATGGAGAAAAATGAAAATTTGACTAAGGAGCTTAGCATTTGCCATGACACCATTTCCAACCTAAGAACTGAGAATGTTAATTTGATTTCTAAGGTTGAAAAATCAAATGTTTGTCATAATTCAATTGTCAATCTTAAAAATGATAATGCTAGTTTAATTGCTAAGATTGATAAATTGAATTAATCAATTGCTAGCCTTAAAACTGAGAATGATAAGTTAATTTCTAAGGCTAATGATTTGAATGTTTGCAATGTCTCTATTTCCAATCTTAGAAATGAGAATGCTATTTTACATGCTAAGATTGATGAATTAAATGCTTGCAAACCCTCTACATCTACTATTGAACATGTTGCTATTTGTACTAGATGTAGAGACATTAATGTTGATGCTATTAATGATCACTTAGCTTTAATTAAACAACAAAATGATCACATAGCTCAACTAACTGCTAAAATCAATGAGCATGAAATTGAAAATGAAAATTTTAAATTTGCTAGAAGCATGCTTTATAATGGGAGACGCCCTGGCATTAAGGATGGCATTGGTTTCCACTAGGGAAGCAATGTCAAACTTAATGCCCCCAAAAGATTGACTAATTTTGTTAAGGGCGAGGCTCCCATGGCTCAGGATAACGAGGGTTACGTTTTATATCCTGCTGGTTATCCTGAGCACAAGATTAGGAGAATTCATGCTAGGAAGTCTCATTATGTTTCTCATCATCCTTTTATGTACAAGAACGAGACATCTAGCTCTAGGCAATTAACCCATGTTAAATTGCCTAAAAAGAAAACTCCTACTGCAACAAATGAACCTAATGTTTCATTTAAGACTTTTGATGCATCTTATGTTTTAACTAACAAATCAGGCAAAATAGTTGCCAAATATGTTGGGGGCAAACACAAGGGCTCCAAGACTTGTGTTTGGGTACCCAAGGTGCTTGTTTCTAACGTGAAAGGACCCAAGACTATTTGGGTACCTAAGAACAAGGCCTAAAATTGTTTTGCAGATTTATGTATCTGGGGGCTCAAGTTGGATCATTGATAGTGGATGCACAAACCACATGACAGGGGAGAAAAGGATGTTCTCCTCCTACGAGAAAAACGAAGATCCCCAAAGAGCTATCACATTCGGGGATGGAAATCAAGGTTTGGTCAAAGGACTTGGTAAAATCGCTATATCACCCGACCATTCCATTTCCAACGTTTTTCTTGTAGATTCTTTAAATTACAATTTGCTTTCTATTTCACAATTATGCAAAATGGTTTACAACTGTCTTTTTACGGATATTGGTGTTACTGTCTTTAGAAGAAGTGATGATTCAGTAGCATTTAAGGGAGTATTGGAGGATCAGCTATACTTAGTTGATTTTAATAGAGCTGAACTCGATACTTGCTTGATTGCTAAGACTAATATGGGTTGGCTTTGGCACCGCCGACTAGCCCATGTTGGGATTAAGAATCTTCACAAGCTTCTAAAGGGAGAACACATTTTGGGACTAACAAATGTTCATTTTGAGAAAGACAGGGTTTGTAGCGCATGTCAAGCAGGAAAGCAAGTTGGCTCCCATCATCCACACAAAAACATCATGACAACGGACAGGCCTCTGGAGTTACTCCACATGGATCTATTCGGCTCGATTGCTTACATAAGCATCGGCGGGAGTAAGTACAGTCTAGTTATTGTGGATGACTATTCTCGCTTCACTTGGGTGTTCTTTTTGCAGGAAAAATCACAAACCCAAGAGACTTTAAAGGGATTCTTGAGACGAGCTCAAAATGAGTTCGGATTAAGGATCAAGAAAATAAGAAGCGATAATAGGACGGAGTTCAAGAACTCACAAATAGAAGGCTTTCTTGAGGAAGAGGGCATCAAGCATGAGTTCTCTTCTCCCTACACACCTCAACAAAATGGTGTAGTGGAGAGGTGAGAGCACCTAGAGGGGGGGTGAATAGGTGATCCTGTAAAATTTAAAACTTTAGCCACAAAACTTGGTTAAGTGTTAGCACAATAATCACAAGTGGCTAGGGAGGAGTCTCAACAACACACAATAACCGCAAAGATCAATCACAGAGAAGGCATGGTGGTTATCCCGTGGTTCGGCCAAGACCAACGCTTGCCTACTCCATGTTGTGGCGTCCCAACGGACGAGGGTTGCAATCAACCCCTCTCAAGCGGTCCAAAGACCCACTTGAATACCACGGTGTTTTGCTTTGCTTTTCTTAATCCCGTTTGCGAGGAATCTCCACAACTTGGAGCCTCTCACCCTTACACTTGAAGTTCACAAAGAAGCACGGAGCAAGGAAGGGATTAGCAACTCACACAAGACACAAAGATCACAGCAAATACGCACACACAAGACCCAGACTTGAGCTCAAGAGACTAGCACACTAGAACGGAGCTCAAATCACTAGAATGTCGAACAAGTGCGCAGGAATGGAGCGTGAGTGATCAAGAGTGCTCAAGGAATGCTTGGTTTATTCCTCCATGCGCCTAGGGGTCCCTTTTATAGCCCCAAGGCAGCTAGGAGCCGTTGAGAGCAATCTGGGAAGGCAATTCTTGCCTTCTGTCGTCTGGCGCACCGGACAGTGTCCGGTGCCCGATTTATTTCCTTCTACGGCGAAGCCGACCGTTGGCAGCCAGAGAGCCGTTGGCGCACCGGACATGTCCGGTGCACACCGGACATGTCCGGTGCACACCGGACATGTCTGGTGCCCCCTTCTAGCCGTTGGCTCGGCCACGTGTCCCGCGCAGATCGCGCGGCCGACCGTTGGCCCGACCGACCGTTGGCTCACCGGACAGTCCGGTGCACACCGGACAGTCCAGTGAATTATAGTTGCACGTCGCCGGTGAATTCCCGAGAGCGGCCAGTTCGCTCGAGCCAGCCTGGCGCACCGGACACTGTCCGGTGCACCACCGGACAGTCCGGTGCTCCCAGACTGAGCAGGCTTTGGCTGAACAAAGCCATCTCATTTCCAATTTGATTTTTCCTGTTTCCAGCACTTAGACACAATACATTAGTCCATAAAATAATGTATTAAGTCTAGAAACATACCTTTTGACATGATTTGCACTTTGTCCACCACTTTGCATATATTAACACTTAAGCACTTGTGTTGGACACTAAATCACCAAAACACTTAGAAATGGCCCAAGGGCATATTTCCCTTTCAATCTCCCCCTTTTTGGTGATTTATGCCAACCCAACATAAAGCGACTAGAGCAAGTGCAATATCACTGCAAATGAAAACTCAAATTTGTTTTGAATCAAATTTGGCATATATGGATCATTCTTTGCCACCACTTGGTTTGTTTTTGCAAATCAACCTCAAATTCCTATCTCTAAATCAAACACACTTGTAGAGACATAAAGAGAGGTATTCCAAAAGAATTTGATCAAGGATTTCAAAAACTCCCCCTTTTTCCCCCATAATCAATACTTCTCCCCACAAGAGACCAACTTTTGAGAATAAGAGACAATCAAAGAGTTTTGACAAACCAAAAGCTCTATTCTACTATTTTCAAAATTTCTCAAGTGGTAGCTGATCCATTTATTGCTTTAGCCTTATTTTCTCCCCCTTTGGCATCAAGCACCAAAACGGGATCAATTTTGGCCCTTTAACCCCATTGCCTCACCAAAATCTTCAACTAAGAGTAAAAGGCAATAAGAGTACTAAGATGAACTTGGAATAAGTTACTCGTTCATCGGAGTGCAGTGGAAGTCTTGCATGGTCCAAGTCCACCTTTTCCCTTTCAATCCTCCTTCGAGACTAAATCAAGCAAACTCAAGCACACGGTTAGTCTCAAAGAGTCAAGTTGTAACACATCTCCCCCTAAATATGTGCATCACTTTGCAACGTACTTGGAGGTCCGGGGAATGCTTGTACAACTTGAGCACCATCAATAAGCAACAAAATGCATAAGGAACATGATAAAAGGCATAAACACATGTATGCTATAAATCAATCCAGGTTCCGCGAATCTAAGACATTTAGCTCACTACGCAACTTGCAAAAGGTCTGCTCATCTAAAGGCTTGGTAAAGATATCGGCTAGCTGGTTCTCGGAGCTAACATGAAACACTTCGATATCTCCCTTTTGCTGGTGGTCTCTCAAAAAGTGATGCCGGATGTCTATGTGCTTTGTGTGGCTGTGTTCAACAGGATTATCCGCCATGCGGATAGCACTCTCATTATCACATAGGAGTGGGACTTTGCTCAAGTTGTAGCCAAAGTCCCTGAGGGTTTGCCTCATCCAAAGTAGTTGCGCGCAACACTGTCCTGCGGCAACGTACTCGGCCTTAGCGGTGGATAGGGCAACAGAGGTTTGTTTCTTAGAACTCCATGACACCAGGGACCTTCCTAAGAATTGGCACGTCCCCGATGTACTCTTCCTATCGACCTTACATCCAGCATAGTCGGAATCTGAATATCCAATCAAGTCAAAGGTAGACCCCTTTGGATACCAGATCCCGTAACAAGGTGTAGCAACTAAATATCTAAGAATTCGCTTCACAGCCACTAAGTGGCACTCCCTTGGATCAGATTGAAATCTAGCACACATGCATACACTAAGCATAATATCCGGTCTACTAGCACATAAATAAAGTAAAGACCCTATCATAGACCGGTATGCTTTTTGATCAACGGACTTACCTCTTTTGTTGAGGTCGGTGTGTCCGTCGGTTCCCATCGGAGTCTTTGCGGGCTTGGCGTCCTTCATCCCAAACCTCTTAATCAAATCTTGTGTGTACTTCGTTTGGGAGATGAAGGTTCCATCCTTGAGTTGCCTCACTTGGAACCCAAGGAAGTAGCTTAGCTCGCCCATCATCGACATCTCGAATTTCTGAGTCATTACCCTGCTAAACTCTTCACAAGACTTTTGATTAGTAGAACCAAATATTATGTCATCGACATAAATTTGGCACACAAAAAAATCACCATCACAAGTCTTAGTAAAAAGAGTTGGATCGGCTTTCCCAACCTTGAAAGCATTAGCAATTAAAAAGTCTCTAAGGCATTCATACCATGCTCTTGGGGCTTGCTTAAGTCCATAGAGCGCCTTAGAGAGCTTACACACGTGGTCGGGGTGCCGTTCATCCTCGAAGCCAGGGGGTTGTTCCACGTACACCTCCTCCTTGATTGGCCCGTTGAGGAACGCGCTCTTTACATCCATTTGGAACAACCTGAAAGAATGGTGAGCGGCATATGCTAGCAAAATACGAATGGACTCTAGCCTAGCCATAGGAGCAAAAGTCTCCTCAAAGTCCAAACCTGCGACTTGGGCATAACCTTTTGCCACAAGTCGAGCCTTGTTCCTTGTCACCACCCCGTGCTCGTCTTGTTTGTTGCGGAACACCCACTTGGTTCCCACAACATTTTGCTTAGGACGAGGCACCAGTGTCCAAACTTCATTCCTCTTGAATTTGTTGAGCTCCTCCTGCATGGCCAACACCCAGTCCGGATCTAGCAAGGCCTCTTCTACCCTGAAAGGCTCAATAGAAGAGACAAAGGAGTAATGTTCACAAAAATTAACCAATCGAGATCGAGTAGTTACTCCCTTGCTAATATCACCCAGAATTTGGTCGACGGGATGATCCCTTTGAATCATCGCTCGAACTTGGGTTGGAGGTGCCGGTTGCACTTCTTCCTCCATCACATGATCATCTTGTGCTCCCCCTTGATCACACGCCTCCTTTTGATGAACCTGTTGATCGTCTTGAGTTGGGGGATGCACCATAGTTGAGGAGGAAGGTTGATCTTGCTCATGTTGTTCTTGTGGCCGCACATCTCCAATCGCCATGGTGCGTATTGCGGCCGTTGGAACGTATTCTTCATCTACATCATCAAGATCAACAACTTGCTCTCTTGGAGAGCCATTAGTTTCATCAAATACAACGTCGTTAGAGACTTCAACCAAACCCGATGATTTGTTGAAGACTCTATATGCCTTTGTATTTGAGTCATAACCTAACAAAAACCCTTCTACAGCTTTGGGAGCAAACTTAGAATTTCTACCCTTCTTCACTAGAATGTAGCATTTGCTCCCAAATACACGAAAGTAAGATACATTGGGTTTGTTACCGGTTAGAAGCTCATAAGACGTCTTCTTGAGGAGACGATGAAGGTATACCCTGTTGATGGCGTGGCAAGCCGTGTTCACGGCTTCCGACCAAAAGCACTCGGGGGTCTTGAACTCTCCAAGCATCGTCCTCGCCATATCGATGAGCGTCCTGTTCTTCCTCTCTACCACACCATTTTGTTGTGGTGTGTAGGGAGCGGAGAACTCGTGCTTGATCCCTTCCTCTTCAAGAAACTCCTCCACTTGAAGGTTCTTGAATTCGGACCCGTTGTCGCTTCTTATCTTCTTCACTTTGAGCTCAAACTCATTTTGAGCTCTCCTTAGGAAGCGCTTGAGGGTCCCTTGGGTTTCAGGCTTATCCTGCAAAAAGAATACCCAAGTGAAGCGGGAAAAGTCATCAACAATAACTAGACCATACTTACTTCCTCCTATGCTTAGATAGGCGACGGGTCCGAAGAGGTCCATATGTAGCAGCTCCAGGGGTCTTGATGTGGTCATCACATTCTTGCTGTGATGCACTCCTCCCACTTGTTTACCTGCTTGACAAGCTGCACAAGGTCTATCTTTTTCGAATTGCACGTTAGTCAAACATATCATGTGTTCTCCCTTTAGAAGCTTGTGAAGGTTCTTCATTCCTACATGTGCTAAGCGGTGATGCCACAGCCAGCCCATGCTAGTCTTAGCTATTAAGCATGCATCTAGATGGGCCTCCTCTTTTGCAAAATCAACTAAATAAAGTTTGCCGTCTAATACACCTTTAAAAGCTAATGAACTATCACTTCTTCTAAAGACAGACACATCTACATTTGTAAATAGACAATTATATCCCATATTACATAATTGACTAACAGATAGCAAATTATATCCAAGGGACTCAACTAAAAACACGTTAGAGATAGAGTGCTCGTTTGAAATTGCAATCTTGCTTAAGCCTTTCACCTTGCCTTGGTTCCCATCACCAAATATGATTGAATCTTGGGAATCCTTGTTTTTGACGTAGGAGGTGAACATCTTCTTCTCCCCCGTCATATGGTTTGTGCATCCGATGTCGATAATCCAGCTTGAACCCCCGGATGCATAAACCTGCAAGGCAAATTTAGGCTTGGGACTTAGGTACCCAACTCTTGTTGGGTCCTACAAGGTTAGTCACAATTGTCTTAGGGACCTAAATGCAAGTTTTATCACCCTTGCATTTTGCCCCTAATTTCCTAGCAACTATCTTCCTATCCTTTCTACAAATAGCAAAGGAAGCATTTAAAGCATGATATATTGTAGAAGGACCATCCATAACTTTCCTAGAAACATGAACAATATTCTTTCTAGGCACATGATGAACATATCTCCCAGACATATCTCTATCATGCATATAAGAAGAACTAGAAGCAAACATAGCATGTGAATCATAAGCATGACTCCTATTATGATACATAAAAGCATGGTTTTTTTTAGTACTACTTGCCATAGGAGCCTTCCCTTTCTCCTTGGCGGGGATGGGAACCTTATGGCTTGTTAAGTTCTTGGCTTCCCTTTTGAAGCCAAGTCCATCCTTAATTGAGGGGTGTCTACCAATCGTGTAGGCATCCCTCGCAAATTTTAGCTTATCAAATTCGCTCTTGCTAGTCTTAAGTTGAGCATTAAGACTAGCCAATTCATCATTAAGTTTGGAAATTGAAACTAGGTGTTCACTACAAGCATCAATGTCAAAATCTTTACACCTATTACAAGTTGCAACAATTTCTACACAATATGTTGATTTACTAGCTATTTCTAACTTAGCATTCAAATCATCATTAATGCTCCTTAAGTTAGAAATTGTCTCATGGCAAGAAGATAATTCACAAGAAAGCATTTCGTTTCTTTTAACTTCTAGAGCATGAGATTTTTGTGCTTCTACAAATTTGTCATGTTCTTCATACAACAAATCCTCTTGCTTTTCTAAAAGCCTATTCTTATCATTCAAGGCATCAATCAATTCATTAATTTTATCTACCTTGGTTCTATCTAGGCCCTTAAATAAACATGAATAATCTATTTCATCCTCATCACTAGATTCGTCCTCACTTGAAGAAGCATAAGTAGAGTTTCGAGTACATACCTTCTTCTCCCTTGCCATAAGGCATGTGTGACGCTCGTTGGGGAAGAGGGATGACTTGTTGAAGGCGGTGGCGGTGAGTCCTTCATTGTCGGAGTCAGAAGAGGAGCAATCTGAATCCCACTCCTTGCCTAGATGCGCCTCGCCCTTTGCCTTCTTATAGTTCTTCTTCTTCTCCCTCTTGTTCCCTTGATCCTGATCACTATCATTGTCGGGACAGTTAGCAATAAAATGACCAAGCTTACCACATTTGAAGCATGAGCGCTTCCCCTTTGTCTTTGTCTTGCTTGGCTGCCCCTTGCGACCTTTTAGCGCCGTCTTGAATCTCTTGATGATGAGAGCCATCTCTTCATCATTAAGTCCGGCCGCCTCAATTTGTGCCACCTTTCTAGGTAGCGTCTCCTTGCTTCTTGTTGCCTTGAGAGCAAGAGGTTGAGGCTCATTGATTGGACCATTCAATGCGTCGTCCACGTATCTTGCTTCCTTGATCATCATTCGCCCGCTCACGAACTTTCCAAGTATCTCTTCGGGCGTCATCTTGGTGTACCTAGGATTCTCATGAATATTGTTTACAAGATGAGGATCAAGGACAGTAAAAGACCTGAGCATTAGGCGGACAACGTCGTGGTCCATCCATCGCGTGCTTCCATAGCTTCTTATCTTGTTGATAAGGGTCTTGAGCCGGTTGTAAGTTTGGGTTGGCTATTCTCCCCTTATCATGGCGAATCTCCCGAGTTCGCCCTCCACCAACTCCATCTTGGTGAGCATTGTGACGTCATTCCCCTCATGAGAGATCTTGAGGGTGTCCCAAATTTGCTTGGCGTTATCCAAGCCGCTCACTTTGTGGTATTCATCCCTGCACAATGAAGCTAGAAGAACAGTAGTAGCTTGTGCATTTTTATGAATTTGCTCATTAATGAACATGGCACTATCCGTACTATCAAAGTGCATTCCACTCTCTACAATCTCCCATATACTAGGATGGAGAGAGAACAAGTGACTACGCATTTTGTGACTCCAAAATCCGTAGTCCTCTCCATCAAAATGAGGAGGTTTGCCAAGAGGAATAGATAATAAATGAGCATTTGTACTTTGAGGAATACGAGAGTAATCAAAAGAAAAGTTTGAATTGACCGTTTTCTTTTTCTCGTAGTCGTCGTCGTCCATTTGGGAAGAGGAAGATTCGTCGCTGTCGTAGTAGACGATCTCCTTGATGCGCCTTGTCTTCTTCTTCTTCCTGTCTTTGCGCTTGTGGCCCGAGCCCGAGTCGGTAGGCTTGTCATCCTTCGGCTCGTTGAAGATAGACTCCTTCTCGTTGTTGTTGACCACCATCCCCTTTCCCTTAGGATCCATCTCTTCGGGCGATTAGTCCCTTCTTGAAGAGAACGGCTCTGATACCAATTGAGAGCACCTAGAGGGGGGGGTGAATAGGTGATCCTGTAAAATTTAAAACTTAAGCCACAAAACTTGGTTAAGTGTTAGCACAATAATCACAAGTCGCTAGAGAGGAGTCTCAACAACACACAATAACCGCAAAGATCAATCACAGAGAAGGCACGATGGTTATCCCATGGTTCGGCCAAGACCAACGCTTGCCTACTCCACGTTGTGGCGTCCCAACGGACGAGGGTTGCAATCAACCCCTCTCAAGCGGTCCAAAGACCCACTTGAATACCATGGTGTTTTGCTTTGCTTTTCTTAATCCCGTTTGCGAGGAATCTCCACAACTTGGAGCCTCTCGCCCTTACACTTGAAGTTCACAAAGAAGCACAGAGCAAGGAAGGGATTAGCAACTCACACAAGACACAAAGATCACAGCAAATACGCACACACAAGACCCAGACTTGAGCTCAAGAGACTAGCACACTAGAACGGAGCTCAAATCACTAGAATGTCAAACAAGTGCGCAGGAATGGAGCGTGAGTGATCAAGAGTGCTCAAGGAATGCTTGGTTTATTCCTCCATGCGCCTAGGGGTCCCTTTTATAGCCCCAAGGCAGCTAGGAGCCGTTGAGAGCAATCTGGGAAGGCAATTCTTGCCTTCTGTCGTCTGGCGCACCGGACAGTCCGGTGCACACCGGACAGTGTCCGGTGCCCGATTTCTTTCCTTCTACGGCGAAGCCGACCATTGGCAGCCAGAGAGCCGTTGGCGCACCGGACATGTCCGGTGCACACCAGACAGTCCGGTGCCCCCTTCTAGCCGTTGGCTCGGCCACGTGTCCCGCGCAGATCGCGCGGCCGACCGTTGGCCCGACCGACCGTTGGCTCACCGGACAGTCCGGTGCACACCAGACAGTCCGGTGAATTATAGTCGTTCGTCGCCGGTGAATTCCCGAGAGCGGCCAGTTCGCTCGAGCCAGCCTGGCGCACCAGACACTGTTCGGTGCACCACCGGACAGTCCAGTGCTCCCAGACTGAGCAGACTTTGGCTGAACAAAGCCATCTCATTTCCAATTCGATTTTTCCTGTTTCCAGCACTTAGACACAATACATTAGTCCATAAAATAATGTATTAAGTCTAGAAACATACCTTTTGACATGATTTGCACTTTGTCCACCACTTTGCATATATTAACACTTAAGCACTTGTGTTGGACACTAAATCACCAAAACACTTAGAAATGGTCCAAGGGCATATTTCCCTTTCAAGAGGAAGAATAGAACTCTATTGGACATGGCAAGGACCATGCTTGATGAGTACAAGACTCCGGTCCGGTTTTGGGCTGAGGCGATTAACACCGCCCGCTACTCCATCAACCGGCTCTACCTTCACCGAATCCTCAAGAAAACATCATACGAACTCCTCACTGGTAAAAAGCCCAATGTTTCATATTTTAGAGTCTTTGGTAGCAAATGCTTTATTCTTGTTAAAAGAGGTAGAAAATCTAAATTTGCTCCTAAGGCTGTAGAAGGTTTTTACTTGGTTATGACTCAAACACAAGGGCATATAGAGTCTTCAACAAATCCACTGGATTAGTTGAGGTTTCTTGTGACATTGTGTTTGATGAGACTAACGGCTCCCAAGTGGAGCAAGTTGATCTTGGTGAGCTAGATGATGAAGAGGCTCCGTGCATCGCGCTAAGGAATATGTCCATAGGGGATGTGTGTCCTAAGGTATCCGAAGAGCCTACACAAGCACAAGATCAACCGTCATCTTCCATGCAAGCATCTCCACCAACCCAAGATGAGGATCAAGCTCAAGATGATGAAAATGAAGATCAAGAGGATGAGCCACCTCAAGAGGAGGACAATGATCAAGGGGTAGATGACAATGATCAAGACAAGGAAGATGATCAAGAGATACAGGGTCAAAGACCGCCACACCCAAGAGTCCACCAAGCGATTCAAAGAGATCACCCCATGAACTCAATCCTCAGCGATATTCATAAGGGGGTAACAACTCGATCTCGAGTCGCACATTTTTGTGAACATTACTCTTTTGTGTCTTCTATTGAGCCATACAGGGTGGAAGATGCACTAAGAGATTTGGATTGGGTGCTGGCAATGCAAGAGGAGCTCAACAACTTCACGAGGAATGTGGTATGACACCTAGTTCCACGTCCTAACCAAAATGTTGTAGGAACCAAGTGGGTTTTCTGCAACAAGCAAGATGAGATGGTGTGGTGATAAGGAACAAAGCCCGACTTGTAGCCAAGGGATATTCACAAGTCGAAGGTTTGGATTTCGGTGAAACCTATGCACCCGTAGCTAGGCTTGAGTCAATTCGTATATTACTTGCCTATGCTACTTACCATGGCTTTAAGCTCTATCAAATGGACGTGAAGAGTGTCTTCCTCAATGGACCAATCAAGAAAGAGGTCTATGTTGAGCAACCTCCCGGCTTTGAAGATAGTGAGTACCCTAATCATGTTTACAAACTCTCAAAGGCGCTTTATGGGCTCAAGCAAGCCCCAAGAGCATGATATGAATGCCTAAGAGATTTTCTTATCACTAATGGCTTCAAAGTCGGAAAAGCCGATCCTACACTCTACTAAAACCATTGCAAACTATTTGTTTGTATGCCAAATTTATGTTGATGATATCATATTTGGGTCTACTAACAAATCTACATGTGAAGAGTTTAGTAGGATCATGATTCAAAAATTCGAGATGTCTATGATGGGGGAGTTGAAGTATTTCCTAGGATTTCAAGTCAAGCAACTCCAAGAAGGCACCTTCATCAGCCAAACCAAGTATATTCAAGACATACTCAACAAGTTTGGAATGAAGGATGCCAAACACAGCAAGACACCCATGGGAACAAATGGGCATCTCAACCTCGACATGGGAGGTAAATCCGTAGATTAAAAGGTATACCGGTCGATGATAGGATCGTTACTCTATTTATGTGCATCTCGACCGGATATTATGCTTTTTGTATGCATGTGTGCAAGGTTCCAAGCCAATCCTAAGGAAGTTCACCTTAGGGTCGTGAAAAGAATCATTAGATATTTAGTTTATACACCTAAGTTGGACTTTGGTACCCCAAGGGATCCACTTTTGATTTAATAGGATATTCAGATGCTGATTGGACAGGGTGTAAAATTGATAGGAAGAGCACATCAGGGACTTGTCAGTTTCTAGGGAGATCCCTGGTGTCTTGGGCTTCAAAAAAACAAAACTCAGTAGCTCTTTCCACCGTTGAAGCCGAGTACATTGCCGCAGGCCATTGTTGTGCACAATTACTTTGGATGAGGCAAACCCTCAGGGACTATGGCTACAAATTGAGCAAAGTCCCTCTCCTATGTGATAATGAGAGTGCAATCCGCATGACGGATAATCCCGTTGAACACAGCCGCACTAAGCACATAGACATTCAATGTCACTTTTTAAGGGATCGCCAACAAAGGGGGATATCGAGATAGCTTATGTTAGCACCAAAGAACAATTAGCCGATATCTTCACCAAACCATTAGATGAGAAAACCTTTACCAAACTTAGGAATGAGCTAAACATTCTTGATTCTCGGAACTTTGATTGACACTTTGCACACATAGCTCATTTATATACCTTTGATCATATCTCTTTTATGTCTACGATTAATGTGTTTTCAAGAGCATTTCTATGCTAAGTCGTAGATTGAAAGGGAAATGGAGTCTTCGGCGAAGACAAGGCTTCCACTCCACTCTTTCGGTATCATTTACCCTTCGCCATCACTCCACATCACTCTCACTTTGGTATAATCTTTCACTCATATTTACTTGTACCAATGGGGGAGAAAGTAAAAAAGGCTCTCAAAAGACTCCGTTTTTGGCGATTAATGCCAAAGGGGGAAAATATTAAGCCCAAAGCAAAAGGACCGCACCACCACCAATTTAAAAAAAACTTTTCAATTGATATATTTTGGGTATGTTTATGTTCAAGAATTATTTCAAAATTGGTATCTAAATGTATTTGATATAATTTGGTATTTACAAAAATTGGTAAAACCCTCTTGAACACTAAGAGGAGAATTTCATTCACGAGGAGTTTTATTTAGTCAAAGTAAAAGCATTTGAAACAGGGGGAGAAAATTTCAAATCTTGAAAATGCTTCTCGCAATCCTATTCATATACCTTTGACTATTTGCAAAAAAAGACTTTGAAAAGATTTTTTTCAAAAGAATTTGCAAAAACAAAACAAGTGGTGCAAATATGGTCCAAAATGTTAAATAAAAGAAAGCAACCATGCATATCTATTAGAAGTAACAATTGGTTTAATTCCAAGCAACCTTTACATCTACCTTATGCAAACTAGTTCAATTATGCACTTATATATTTGCTTTGGTTTGTGTTGGCATCAATCACCAAAAAGGGGGAGATTGAAAGGGAAATAGGGTTTAACCTTTTCCTATAAATGATTTTGGTGGTTGAATACCCAACACAAATAATTGGACTAACTAGTTTACTCTAGATTATATATTCTACAGGTGCTAAAGGTTCAACACGAACCAATAAAAAGAACAAGTTAGGGTTCAAAAAGAAAAGAGCAAAAGAAACCGAAGAGCACCCTGGTCTGGCGCACCGGACTGTCTGGTGTGCCACTGGACAGTGTTCGGTGCACCAGGGCCGTACAAATGCGAACTCTTCACCTTTGGGTTTCTGAGGCCGCGCTCCGCTATAATTCACCAGACTGTCCGGTGTGCCACCGGAGCAACGGCTAGCCAGCGCAACGGTCGACTCCAACGGTCGCCTACAACGTGAACAGTACGCGCAGAAGGCAGAGCAGCCACCAGAGGCGCATCGGACAGTGCTCAGTACCTGTCCGGTGCGGCATCGGACTGTCCGGTGCCAAATGAAGACAAAGCTCCAACGGTCGAAACCGTCAAAACCCTAACGGTTGGGTGACGTGGCTGGCGCACCGAACTGTCCGGTGCGCCCATCGACAGCAGCCTGCCCCAACGGTTGAATTGGTGGTTGGGGGCTATAAATACCCCCAACCACCTCCACTCCAACCATCCAAGCATTCACTACTCCTCATTCAATACAAGAGCAAAATACAACACTCCAAGACACAAATCAAAGCCTCTGATCCAATCAAAGTCCACAATTCAACTCTAGTATTTTAGGACTTGTGAGAAGATCGTCTTGTGTTCTTTGTTGCTCTTGTTGCTTGGTTGGCTTTCTTCTTTCTCTCATTCTTACTCTCAAAGCCTTGTAAGCGAAGCAAAATACACCAATTGTGTGGTGGTCCTTGCGGGGTCTAAGTGACCCGGGAAATCAAGGAAGAAAGCTCACTCGGTTTAGGTGACCGTTTGAGAGAGGGAAAGGGTTGAAAGAGACCCGGTCTTTGTGACCACCTCAACGGGGACTAGGTTCATTGGAACCGAACCTCGGTAAAAACAAATCACCGTGTCAGCCGCTTTACTTTCTTGGTTGATTTGTTTTCCCCTCTCTCCCGGACTTGGTTTTTATTCTAACGCTAACCCCGACTTTTAGTGTGTTTAAAGTTGTAAATTTCAGTTTCCGCCTATCCACCCCCTCTAGGCGACTTTCAGTTGTTACAGGGTAGGACGTGAGTTTTCTACATGGGGGCCACTGGCAGCAACATCACGCCCATGCGCTAGCGCGGAACAGAAAAGGAGGGAGACTGGAGCAGGAGGTCCCACCGGTTGGTGAGGAGGAACCACAACCCACACGCAGCGGAACGAGCGACTGCAACGGGCCCCCACCAGTAGGTGCGAGCGCGGGAAAGGGAAGATGGGACGTGCGGGCCGAGGGAAGGAGAGTGGCCGAGCGCGCGCGAGGTAGAAATGGGTCGAATTCTGATCTGTTGGGCCATAACGGTGCTTCCTTTTTCTTTTCTATTCTTTTATATTTTCTATTTCAAATTTCAGATATCCAAATCAAAATTCAAATCCCTGTTTGATTTCAATTCTCAAATATGATTCTAATGTAAAGGTAAATCCTCTTTTTATTAGTATTTATTTTCTCCCTATTATTTAACTATGGAAGTAATAAATGGCTTTATTAAGATTTCCTTTCTCATTTTACATTTTATATTTCATTTATAGGTTGAGGTCAAATGTAAGTTATGATTCCTCATTTCACTAAAATGCACCCCAACAAATTCATAAGCATGGAATGCCCATTTCTTTATTTATTCATTGTTACTTGATTAATTTGATACCATTATCTAATTATGAAAATGAAGGGAACTAATAAATCTCAAAAAGGCTTTAAAAATTTCCCAAAACTAACATAATTATATCTATTTATTTATATCATTATTTTTATCTGATCCAAATTTTTGGGCTTTACAACTACATCAACATTTTTTATTTTCTAAGCATGGTTTATCCATTGTTTGATTGCTTTAGGAATCAAACCAATCTTAGAAGTGCATAATTTTCTAAGGAATCAAGGTCAAGCCTCTTCCAACCTCTCATTCCTGCCATTTTATAGGAGATGTTTCCATATTTCTCTCGGTGGGGTTTGTACTTACAAACTCACATTATAAACTTGACCATAGAAGTTTGTAACATGTAGTACACCCTCACCGCATAATTCAAAGACATAGAATACATCTCTACACCTTTGAAGCATCAGTTTCATGCATCACGTGTCACATGCGAAACACGTAGGTTCGTTCCTCTCCTCGTTTCTCGCCTACTAATGTTCTATTACATCATAGAACGTGAGAAATCACCCAAGTTCAACACGACATAAAAGCCACACACACCGCAACATTTCCATATAGTATCACCTTGCTAGCTAAAGGAGAACAAATGACTGAACAAGCTATAAAGAAGTGATTGGAATTATTTTCAACTCATACCTTTATCGACCCTTTGGCTAAGATAAAGTGCAATGTTTGTTCTTTCCAATTTAATATCTAACATGTGTAACACACTTATACTAGTTGAATTATATGATGATATGTCAAAAGATGTTAGAAAGAAAAAAAGAAATGAAGAAAAAGACAGTATTAACTTTTACTTGGGGCCCATTTAAAAGCCCACACGTTTGTTTACCCTAACCTTTTCACTGCTCCACAGAAGGCACACAGGATGACAGGACAGAGCCGCCCGGTCGCCCTTTCTTCATCTCCCATCTTAATTTCCTCGCAGCGCCGGCGCTCATCTTCCGCTTTCTCCCTTACTCGCGCTCAGCACGCAGGCGACGGCGTCGGCGCTCAGGTCGGGCTCTGGGCGACGGCGTCATCGGCTTCTCCTCCCGCCTCTCTCCAGTCGCCTCGCGCCCTCGCCTCCGGTCCTCCGCACACCGGCCGGTGACCCTGCGTGCGTGCCTCTCTCTCTCTCTCCCCCTTCCCGCCTCCGGTGGATCGTCAACGCCGCCCGGCCCGGGTGGCAGCACCGCGCGCGACCTGAGGGGTGAGGGCAGCGGGAGCCAGCAGCCGCTGCTCCACCAAGGCGGTCGCGCCGCTTTTGGAGCGCTTATGCCCCCCGGTCCGCTGAGCGCTTAGTGCAGTTTTTTTGGAACATGAGACCTCCTAGCAGTGGCAAAAAGACTGAGGTCTCCCATAGCGTGGGGAAATGTGGGGTTTCTGATCAAGCTTGTCATGGCAAATGCCAAAGCTGTGGCATTGATGCAAAACCTTTTTGTGCTGGAGTGAACGAAGTCTCCTTGTTGACTGGCAGTCACACTGATGTGGAGGCCTCAAAAGAGAACCGTGGAGCATGCAGTTTGAACAATGATCGTGCTGATGCTCTAGAAGAAGAGGCCAATGTTTCCACAGCTAGGATAGGTCATGTTGAGAGTGCTGACCCTGGTGGCTCTGTGGGTGTAGAAAAGGAAATTTTCATGGCTGTTAATGAGGAGTCTGAGGGGGAGCAAGCTGGGGCAACACTGGAGGATCTGTTTTTCTTTAATGGTGAAGAGGATGATGACAGTGATTGGGAACCTGCTAGTCGCCTTGTTGTGAATAGATGGTTTTGCTTGAACTGCACAATGCCAAATGTGGACAAGATTACATATTGCATGGTGAGATTTTTTTTTATGGTCAGGCAAGCAGTGCAACTTATGAAAAGTTGTAATTCTACGTAGTACATATTATTGTTTTGACTCCTCTTCTTCGGTGTTTGTTCACATATTCTAGAATTGCCGTGAGCTTCCAGGATCTGTTGTAGATGGATATGATGTCTTCAAAAAGCAAATTGCACAAACAGCTTTGTTATCTGCTGACACAGGTGTTGTTTGCATTTGAATTAAAGTTATGCTGTTACTTTTCAATTTTCATCGTTAAATGTCAGATGTTTGTTAAAATTTCAATACTTGTTTCTTATTTGCTTATCAAGGTTGGAACTATACCTAAAATAAAAAAGAAAGACGAACATGCACGAGAAGCTATGTATCGAGTTATAGACTACTACTAGGTTAATTGACCTAGCCGAGTTTCAACCTAGGAAAATTCTCATTAATACAGAATTAAATTAGTAGCTAATTCTGTTATTGACTTATGCTTGGATTGAGACTGGTCCCCACAGGATCCTACTGAAATTGGCAAAATATTAAGAACATGCTGTCACAATCTTTTCAAATAGGCATCCTTTAATCCATGCATGTGATATTCATATCTTTCGAACTTGGACCAGTGAGATCACGGACACAAACAAACAATTACACATTTACACTGCCCCATGTTTCCAAATATGTTGGCACTCTACTTGCTCCAGTTTCCTTCCGGGGCTTTATAAAACCCACCTTTGATTTTGATATGGCTTCTTTTATGATGTGATTTAGTCCGATTAGCGATTAGCACATGTCAATGGAAATTTCTCATTGGCGAGATTTGATAAGGATCCAAAACCATCTGAATATCGAAAGAAAAATAAGAATGGTCTTACACTGAACGGCAAATTTATGTCCACCATCATACAATAGTTTGAAGAATCTGAATCTGTTCCACCGCCTCAAAATAGAATGGTGTTACACTGAATGGCAAGTAAAAAATGTATGTTCACCATCGCACGATAGTTTAAGAATCTGAATGTGTTCCACTGAATCAATTTCTCATGTGCCTATTGCATCCAGTTCTGAATTTCTCGTTTGCTCACACTATTGACTATTCTATGCAGGGTTGCTGCCAGTGTCTACGGCGATTGGTTTTGATGAAAGAATGCTGCTCCACAGTGAGGTAAATAGCAGATGTGGTGCTATAATGTTTGAGTAAAGCTCTTACATCAAGGGTGGTAGCTTGTAGGTTATCTTGTATTGGACTTATACTTTCTTCACTTAGGTGGCCTTTTTGCTTGATTGCATGCTGTGTATGATATACACTTGTTTAATGCCATGTGAAAGAGCAAAGTCAGAACTTACGGGCACAATTTTATACTGTATTTGTTGTGCATTTCACGAAGCTATTCATTTGTGATAGCATAAGTTCTCCATTCTAATAACTTTTAAAATACTCGAGTGTTAAAAATTCTGTTTTGTTTTTCCACTATGCGTCCAAAGGAAGTGATAAAACAATCTGTTTAAACATAAGGTTCTACAGATTCTTTCGCTAGCTGTGTTTTCTAGATTATTTCCATAAATTCCTGACTTTCTGTCTATCAACTTGTGGAAATTATTGTTGAACTGATGTATGGTACTTACTAGCAGCTAGAAGTTAAACCAAATCCACATCCAGAAAGACCGGATCGCCTTCGCGCCATTGCTGCAAGTCTTGCTGCTGCAGGTGCATACTATCTTTTACCTTTATTAGTCTGATTGTCTGTTAAAATTTATGTGTAGTCTGTGTTTTATTCATGTCAAATGGGTTATGGTTTGTGTAGTTAAGTGTTAGTCTACTTGTCTAGTAAAGTAGTACAGTTGCACTTACGAAGATCTGCTGCAAGAAAACTTTTTATTGAACACGCTGCAAGAAAATGCGCGATGTTTTGGTGTATAGTGATGAAGTTACAAAAAGGGAGATGCAATGTAGATTGTGTGATCTTTCCATTATAGCAAAAAAGTTGATATCTAGACAGGAAAAATATGATGTCATGTCAACAAGTGTCAAGTGGTTTGGTGAGTATCCTTTCTATTCGAGGTGCATTAGTACACCCTAACTTGTCGCTATATCCTTCAGGGATCTTTCCCTCAAAATGTGCTTTGGTACCTCCTCGAGAAATCACGAAGGAGGAACTTCTTATGGTAAGTAAGAGGCTTGCAGGTGTATTTCCGAGAGTATATTTTTTGTTTCATTATCTCTGATAGTCTCAATGTACTCAAATTTTGGTAACTTCTAGGTTCATAGTCCAGACCACATTGAAAGTGTCGAGCAGACAAAGAACATGCTTTACAGGTACTGCTTGATTTTTTTGAAATATTTCCTTCTTGTTCAAGACCTTTTTTTTGCTTTCAAATGTCATGATCTGTTAGTTTGTCGCTAACTGTTCTGGTCATTATTAATGAATGCTTAGCCTATCTTGGCATTTTTGTGCGAAAATCATTCTTTGGCTAATAACACAATTTGCAGTTACTTCACTTCGGATACTTACGCAAATGGACATTCAGCATGTGCTGCCAAACTTGCAGCTGGATTATGTGCTGATCTTGCTAGTTTGATAGTATCTGGGCGTGTTCGCAATGGCTTTGCGCTGGTACTGTACTTATGATCTTATATCTTTTTTCACGAAACTTTTTCATTGTGCACAGTGAGCCTGAAATGAAATGGGTATTTATGTATATTCTTCATATTGATTGGGTCTGTTGAAAAACAGGTAAGACCTCCTGGGCATCATGCAGGGGTGAAGCAAGCAATGGGGTTTTGTCTTCACAACAATGCAGCAGTAGCTGCGTTAGCTGCAAAAAGAGCAGGTGCCAAGAAAGTCCTCATAGTTGACTGGGTAATGATCTTGCATAGTTCTTTTGTACTACCTATTTTATAGTCAATAATGCTAATTAATGTTGATTATCTCATCAGTAGGTTCTCAATTGTTGTTGCAGGATGTGCACCATGGAAATGGCACACAAGAGATATTCGACGGGGACAAAACAGTGAGTCATCCTCTTTCCTTTTATTGTTGTGGCTTTCTATTTCTTTTAATGTCACAGAATAGCAAAATTCAAACCTGTGCCTATTCATTTTTTCCTGCTGTATGTTCCCCTATTTATTCTTCTGACGAAGGATCACATGGAACAGTTAATAGTGAATTAGTGAAGGCAGAGATTAAATATAGTGCAACTTAAATATATAGTAGTGTTTTACATAGCACATTGTTGAACTTTGAACTGCTTTGGATTTCAAAATTATTTATCATGCCTGTTTTGTGGATTAATAGTAGAAACAAGGGTATGTAGCTGTGTTTTTCCAGCACTAAGGGCGCGTTTGGTTCATTTCTCCCTCGATCCCGGCTCTATGAGCCAGGGCCACCAGAGCCTGGCTCTGGACATACACTCATCTGGCTCATATCTGTAGAGCCTGGTCCAAGCTGCTTTAAGGACCGTGAGTCTGGCTCCATAGCTTCATACAGGCAACCAAACACATGTCTCGCACGCGCAGAGTCTGGCTCACAACAACCAAACAACAGCTCCTTGCACTCCCACGATACAAGCACGTGCAGAACCAGGCAACCAAACGCGCCCTAAGTAACTAACATCTTTGTGCTATCACAACAGAGATATTATCAAACCTGAGTTCAAAACTTTAATCGTGTTATATAACCTGTGACCTCAATCACATTTAGTTAAGACCATGTTCCATGAATCTTATTATGCACTGCCCGTATGTGCACCATTATATATTCTGTATCTCCATGAGTTTGCTAGCTGTCCAAATTAACAATTAAATGGAATGTCTGTTCCATTTTTCCATTTCAGGTCTTGTACATATCATTACATCGTCATGAGGATGGAAACTTTTACCCTGGAACTGGAGCTGCTCATGAGGTATCTATCTTTGACAAATTTGCAATATAATGCCTTTTTTCAATTGATTGAAAATTGATCGATAGCTGAATGTGTTATTAGGAACAACATGCATGAGGTGAGTCTAAACTGATTGAAAACCTTTTTTACATATCAACAGTACTTGGACTGTTAGAGTTCCTATAATTGACAAGCAAACTGAAATTTCTTGTTTAGATTGTAAGTGATCCAGATTTGTTAAATCTAACATCTTTGTACATAGGGCATTAGAACTAAAATATCAAGCACTCCCTCGATTCCAAATTATAAGACATTTTGGGTTTTCTAGGTACATAACTTTGTATTTAGATTTACATTATGTCTAGATACATAGCAAAAGCATTGCATCTGAAAAAGCCAAAACATATTATAATTTGGAATGGATTACTATTTATCACAACTATAATGATTAATAGATCACACACTGGAGATTCATTTCTACTATTGTAATACATCCAATTGTACCCATGCATATCTTGCAGACCAAATTAGGAATGGTTGTGTCATTTCTTCTTGCAATTGGTGTACCTCCTTTAATCAATGTTTTGATTCTAAGCTGTTTCAAATTTGTACATGCAATTTCTTGCATGGATCTCAGGTGGGAGTTCTTGATGGTCAAGGATTCTCAGTTAATATACCTTGGAGCCGTGGTGGTGTTGGAGATGATGACTACATCTTTGCTTTTCAGACTGTGGTGCTTCCAATAGGTAATAATAAAATAGGATTGATATGTGTACTATTCTTATGTGCTTTGACTTCTAGGAGATCTGGCATTATTCACCTTGTTAGAAAGACACATAACTCAAATTTATCAAATTGGAATGTTTCCTTCTTTGCTTCATATGGCTGGTGGTATTATTTTTTCTTATTGGTGAAAAGCATGTTTGCTAATAGCACTTGAACCATTTGATTTACAGCCTTCATGTACTCATATATTTTTGCGATTTTGTTCCACAGCTTTCTTATGCTTTTATTATTGTTGTTGTTGTTGATGTAAATCCTGTATTTATACAGCTTCAGAGTTTGCCGCAGACATCACTATAATATCTGCAGGATTCGATGCAGCTAGAGGTGACCCTCTGGGTTGTTGTGACGTAAGATTCCTCTTAATTCTGATCGCTAAACTCTAAAATGCAGCCACTGCTCTCATGTCCTGTGTATGCATTACATTTTTACTTTGTTTCTATTGGGAAATGATTGATAAGACTCAATACTTAGGCCCTGTTTGTTTACCTTCCAGATTGTATAATTCAACTTAAATTAGGGGTGAAAACGGGACGAATACATGCGGATACTAGGTCATTCCGTATCCTACCCTAATACAATTCTTTCGGATACAGGATCAAGTACGGATAGTTAAAATTCGGGACGTATACAAGACGGGATCGGGTAATAATTCGGCCGGGTAAGAAACAAATATCAGATATTACCCGGGTAGATAACGGATACTAGTCGGATAGTTCATCTCGATAATATTAGTTGTCTAACCGTCTAACAAACCAATAAAAAAATACATAACATGTATATGATAGCACAAATATAGAACCAACAACATATTTTTTTCTTAAAAAAATCAGCAACATATCCTCTCTTTCAGGCATAATCTGCAAGTCCACAAGTATATAACAGATAGTAGATAGTTGATATTAATTAACTTCTCGGAAACCTGACTAAAAAATTAGCCTACCTACTGATTATTATTTTTAGATGCGAGTTAGTTTTTAATTAGCTCTGGTACTAAATATACCCTCAGTGTATAGGCTGCTCACAATTTTCCCATAATAACAACATGCTAATATCTAGGTGCAATGTTTTACGCCTTTGTAATTATTTCAAGGCAGTGAAAATTTGATTTTCCTACTTTACTTTATGGCATATAGTACGCGCGCTGCTTTCCAATTCTTCTCACGACGAGACAACATATATCTAGTCAAGTACTACCAATGAACTTTGCTTGGATCTATTTGTTGAGGCTGTCAATAGCTGCATGATTAAATCGGCAAATGAAGGAAAAAATAATCAGGCTTGACCCATATATTGTATACTACATTATCGGCCCAGTTCTACACCAAGGCCTAGCTGGAGCACACCACACGAAGTTGCTCAGACTCAGCCGCCCGGCCATCCGGATGCGAAGCTGCTGTCTCAGCCCTCAGCAATCAGCATCTAGAGCCCACGCACTCACGAGGATTAGTCCCACCTTGGTGCCGTAGGGAGGCGCGAGTGGGTGGGTCGGCCTTATAAAGTGGCCCACACACAACATCTTGCAGTCATGTGATATAGGCACTGCCCCGGATTGGTTAAGCCCGGGAACCCGAGGGTCGGGTACCCGTATCCTACCCGAGGGATTCGGGTATTTACTGGGTACTTGTATTTCCGTATCCGACCCATATCCGAAAGTGCATTAATTGGGTAGTACCCGTATCCATCCCGAGAACAAAATTATCTGTATCCGTATCAGAAAATTCGGGTATTTCTAGTACCCGTATCCGGTACCCGACCCGGTTACCCGTCCCGTTTTCACCCCTAAATCCCTAACTTACATAAGTTGAGAGGTAAACAAACAACACAAATTATTAGGTGGATTATATAATCTAGATACCTAGATTATGATAATCCATAAGCAGATCAATAGGTGCTTATATAATCCATAAGTTGGATTATATAATCCTGGAAGGAAATACACATGGCCTTAAGCAGATGACTTCCTTTTGGAAGTTAGGCTGAACATTCTTTTTTACATCATGTAGAAACATAGTTTATTTGACCTTGTTGTAGAAGATAGATTTTGAGCTGCTTTTTAGCATTTGATTCTATCAAGGGCATGGTTTTTAAGGTGGTAAGGTGAGACGTGACGAGCCACCCCCTTCCAATCACCTAGGCGATCATAAGGCAATGCGAGGTGAGGTCCTGTGATTATAAGAAAACTTCAAAGAAGCAGCATGGAGGGAGAAAAAGGAGAAAGAAAAGAAAAGAAGGCATTTTCACAAAATTCCTGGGTCGATGGGTTGAATGGGATTGAGGAACATAGTATGCTACTTGTGAGAGGTTTTTACATGACGGTTACGAAAATGACCCTTCATACTTGGGCCGGGGACGACCTTCCTTGGTCGAGGCCTCGAGGGTTAATATCTTTGTCCCTGTTTTTTGTGACTATTAGAAGGACAAGACACAAAAAAGTCCAGCCCACCAGCCAGCCCATATACCCTTCCTGGCATGTTATATGACCTACCTGTACTTGTGGTCCTCCCCGAACCATTGTCAAGCATCCGAGTGCTGCCACTGCTCATCTCCATGTGCCTCTTGCCTCCTTCCCTCGCCTGTTTTCCATATATGCGCTGCTGCCGCACGCAACCATCCTCCCTACCTCTTCCCCTCCCCTTGCTCACTGCTGGTGCTGCCCCCTTCTAGATCCCCTGTACTAGAACTTCTGGCCTGCTGCTGCCCCTCCCAGATCTCCAATGACACAGAAGTTGGCTGGTGAAGAAAGTTGCAATGATCACATGAGCTCCAGATAATGGGGATGGGAGCAGAGACGGGCGCACTTGGCCTTGTCTGCTCCTCCAGTTCTTCCTCTCTTTCCTCCCTTCCCTCCTCTCATTTTGCCGATTTTTGGTTGTGGCTACAGTGATGCTTAAGTTTTTTTAGTGCCTGGACGCCTAGACGACAAGACAACTAAGTGTCACCTTATAAAAACATGATCAAGGGTACACCCTCATGTAAGTACTGCTAAAACTTTTTTGGGGATGATCTAGATCTCGTTATGACAGTATAATGCAAGATGCATGTTTCTTTTGTTGTACTTGGCAGTAGGTACAAAGTACTGGCAACAATATAAGCGATTAAGTTCACTGAAGTATTCAATTGGAATACTGGAAGCAACATTTTCAGTGCAACCTTTGATTGATATTACTCCTTGTTTTCTAGTCGGTTGTTCTGTAGACTTTCAGTTTTTTTATTGTTTGAATTGTATTAACGTTTTCTGGTGTGCAATTACATGCTGAAGCCACATTATGCTAACTCATAGTTTGTGTAACTTTCCTTCTTCAATATTAGGTCACTCCAACTGGATACTCTTGGATGACATCCCTGCTAGCTGGTTCCTCAAATGGAAGATTGTTGGTGATACTTGAGGGAGGGTATGTACCTGGTTTTCTCAATTCTAGAAAAATATAACCAATGCGTAGAAAGTTGAAAGTTATGGTAGGACATATACATACTACTGCTTTGCCCTAAGTCAGACATTAAGTCCAAACAAAAAAGAATCTATGATTTGATTGTTATGTTATGTGTCTACTCAACTCCATTAGGTGCTATGTTTTAACTAAAAATGGATGACTGAGATGCTAATGCCAAGTTGCCATATCAAGGTTCAAAGGAATGATGCTTGTATTCTGGTGTACTAGTTTTGGGCTGAAAATGTGGAAACTACTGTGCATATTGTTGGAACTCGCTAGTCTCACGATTAGCCAAGCTCAAACAATGGAAGAATGGGAAACAGTTTGATGCAGATAAACACAGTGTATTAGGGCAACAATGTTTTTCTCCGTCCCCCGCTTTGGCACAGTGCGGGGGTATTTATAGGTAACTGAGGGACCGCCCGACTCTGTCAAGCACAATTAGGCCCTTAGTTACCTAGTTTATCCCTGGAATATTCCCTCATGAGGGGGTTACATCGTGTCATTACATCATACTTTATTACAGACGTGGGCCAACCCGCTCTGCTCACCTGGCAACCCGCGGGTGGGGCCCTACGACATGGGCCGGATTGCACACGGGCCCCTTGTCGCACTGAGAGAGACAGAGCCTTGTGGTCTTCGCGGCTTCTGTCATCCGGTCCTTAAGTCGTTGATGGTCTTCGCCTTCGCTTGTTGAAGCGAAGGGGGCGCTCGGGCCTTCGCATGGACGACGTCCGCGGTCAGGCCGGCGGAGCCCGCTGGCGCGGCCTTCGGCCTGCGGAAATGTTGATGTAGAAATCGACGAGCGAGGGGGAGGCGTGTTCGCCTTCGCCCCAACACATATCAATCCTTAGTGTTATTTTTTAAGAAAATGGTGCCTTTTTATTGACAAAAATATCTTACTCTAATAAGCGGTCTGGTGGTAGGCTCTTTTTGAGAAAGTTCCCGGTTAATACTCAAAAATCGTTTGTGTTGTCCTACAGATACAATCTCCGGTCGATATCCTCATCAGCTACTGAAGTTGTTAAGGTAAGTAATAACACTAGTCATGTGAGAATGGGGTGTGTAAATATTTCAATTTTGTTTCACAAACACGCATGAGATGTCTGTCATTTTTAAATTTTTTCATTAAGGAAGAAATATAGAAAGGTAGGAGCTAGGGACCCCTCATCTCCAAACACACCGCACAGACCCCTTGATATAGTTTAAACAGTTTAGCCACACAAGATCCAGCGACCAACTCCCACAACACAGACTAGATGTCTGTTAAATTTCCAGAAAGGAGCAACATTTTTATATTCATATGAGCATTTTATAGTTTAAGAACCAAAGTTTCGGGGATTGTTTCAAGGTTTCCCTTTTTAGCATTTGGAAGGTCAGGTCTGCTACAGTGGTGACTGGTGAGGGCTGTGTCACCAGAATGCGGGTTCGAAGCCGTCTCTCCGCATTTATTGATTCGAAGCAGTCTCTCCGCAGTTGCGGGGAGAGGCTTGCCTTGGTTTATCCCTTCCCCAGACCCTACTCATATCAGGGCCTCGGGCACTGGGTCTGCCCCTAAGATATATGTAAAGTGTCGTTCAGTTATTTGGTCATAGACATGCTAACACTTGACAGCATGGTAGATTGTGATTTGTGAATGCAGATAATTAGCTTTTTGTTGCTGTCGTCCATTATAGCAGTGATTTAATTATTTGGTTTTTGTGATGAAATGCAGGTCCTACTTGGGGAGGGTCCCAATCGTGCTTCATTTGTAGTTTCACCATCAAAAGAGGCCTTGAGTACTGTTTCTCAAGTCCTGAAGATTCAACAACAGTTTTGGCCAGTTTTAGGTCCAACATACGCATCACTACAGGCGCAGCAGGGGTCGGTTTCTTCCAATCATAGTGAGTAACATCACTAGTTATTGAATTGCATAACCATTATGAAACCTCATAGCGAGAACAACTTGCCTGGCTACCTTTGGGTTTGATATTAGAGATTTGCTTCCTAACAATTTATACGGATTGCTTAATAAGAAGTGATGATCTGAATAGGTGACATGATTAGAAGAAATCCAAGCAAAGTTTTGAGCATGCATTGGATTGCAAAACAAAACAAAACATGCAAGCATTAATTTTAAGCGCCAGGGAACAACTTTGCACTCATTATATTTTTCACTCTTTCTTAAGCTGCTCCTGAATGTTGATCAGAAGTTGGGATGGTAACGGGTGGGGTTGGGTGTGGGGGAGTAAAAACATGTCCTCAACACATTACCTAAAACTAATGCAGTGAAGTTGGACTTTGTGCAGTGAAGTTTCCTGCATGATTGCCATATTTGCGTGGCTCGATGCATGCACGAAAGCTATTTTTCTGGTTTCAGTTGTTGACTTAGCCTTTTGCTCCCTCTGTTCCGAAATGTAAGATTTATCTAGATAAGAGGTGTTGGATCTTGATTTGGCTTTTAGTTTATTTCTGAGTATATCATGAAGGCTACAATTTATCTGAGGATATACTATTTTTTTCTTGTATTCTTGTTTTACTAATTACTACTCCCTCTGTTCTGAAATGTAAGATTTTGGCTTTTCTAGATACATAGCTTTTGCTATACACTTAGGTATATGTATGTCTAGATACAGTAAAAGCAATGTATCAGAAAAAAATCCAAAACATCTTATAATTCAGAACGAAGGTGAGTATTAGTCCTGATGAGAAGGATTCTGATACAATTCTTTGTTTTACATGCATTATCACCAAAGGTAATGAGCTGAAGAAAAGGAAGCGTCCAGGAGGAGGACCAGGGCCCTTCTGGTGGAAGATGGGAAGCAAAAGGCTTCTATACGAAGCGCTTATTGAGCCTCGCAGCCGTCCGAGGAAACTCAAGGGGTCAACTGGTTCAGCAGCGCCTTAGACTTAGATGGGCAGTTTGCTGGCCGTTGATCTTCTAGACATGAACAGGGTAGCTCGCTGACCGCGTTTCCTCAAGCAGAGTAGGCTGCGTTTACCTAGAAAACCTAGTTTTGGCTGGTTACTTGCATGATGGTCGACCGTTTCAGATGGAGTTTGACAGCAAACCCGTTGTGTTAACCATGCGTGGCGTATCAGCCGATGTTTCATGCATGCTACTGTCTTTTTCTTTGGTTGGTTTCGTACCATAGATAGACGTGTGTAGCGACCATCGATGGAAAAAAACCTTGCACATCTGGAACGGCATGCATCTCAGTTATTAGCCCCTGCTGTTGCACATGCATTTTTTTTTTGCGGATTTTCTGTGCGACTTGACTGCGACGTCTGATGTGCATTTGTTACACATCAGACGTCTGAAATGGATTTTACTGACTTTGAGGAGCTGGTGCATTTTCTATATGCATTTTTTATTGTTCAGCTACCAAGCTTAACATCCATCTCTGACCACATTCACTGACTCCGTCCTTGTGAACTTGAGGTGGCCAGAAGTTTGATCAGGACTGCTATTTTTTTTTTGCATGAAGCCATCTTCTCTGGTTAGCTTGCTATATCATTTTTATAGCTTCGATCCCTACACCATTCCCAATTATTCTGTCGTTCCTGCAAATGATGCTTTAGCGTTGCCAAACTTTGCTATTTAGCTTCGTGAAATGTTTTTTAGCCATGCCAATTCCTCTCTGTCGTGTTCTTAATAATTTGTGTTTTTTTTTTCTCGTTGCCCGCTTGTACAGCTTTTACAACTTTTCTATCACTCACGCCACACAGATGTTACAACATATGCAAACCGTGCCGCGGTTATGAACCTCTGTCAGATGCCTGTTCCACCTTCATCACTCTGTTGCTGGCATCTTTAGAAGCGCCGCAACAACTTCGCCGCAACAACTTTGTTTGTCGGGGTGAAATGTCCCTGGTAGCTGTTATCCTACGTGCTTGCCTTGCGGACGTTCGCATATCACATATGGGCATACCGCCTAAAGGTCAGTGACTCTGTTCAAACAATCGTTTGGTGCAGATGTCTCTCTCACACCCTCTCCTGCTTGTAATTTTCTATGTTTCTTTCTTTGGGGTGTTCGTTCCGCCTCCAAGACCATAATATATTAGATGGAGGTTTTTCTGCTCCCCTCGGAATTTTTTTAAAACTATTGGTATTGCACTACTCAGTTAGTTGTACTATTATATTATTTGTTCTTATGATTTATAGTCTGTCTACGTCTTTGATTTATGCATCCGATATCAAAATTCGAAGGCCACTGGTAATAATAGTAAAATAGCAAATGGCTCCCTCCCAAAAGAAAAATCCATAGAGTGGATAAAGATATGTTTGGTTCAACTTTTTTAGGAGCATTTCTGATAATCTATCTATATGCAGAATCTGAGTATCGAGGAAAATTACATGCGAATGAAGATACAATGATCTATATGGTTTAAGATCTAAAAAGTGACATATTTCTATTATTATAACGGCTAGATCGATTTTATGTTCATATTGATACTAGGTATATGACCGTGCGTTGCTACGGAATCAATCAACATAATAAAATACATTCATATGCAAAACTACTAATTGTTATCCTATACTTTTATTAGCATCACTAAAAGTTGATGGTTATATACTTTAAAAATATATATAAAAATATATATATATATAAGATTGTACATGCGCTTAGTCATTAACATCTCAGATAAAACACGTGGATTCTATAAAAGAATAATGTATTATATAAGGCATTGTACGTAGCCAATATGATAAAATCTCTACTAATTCTTAAGAGGACAAGAGGGCGTCCACTATCTTCACCACGACTCCACCCTACTCTATTAAGAACGGAGCGTCAACGTCCACACCTAGCGTGCCTCCGCCTCTCCCCCGCGTGTGCCCTCGTCCCTGCCTCTCCCTGCCCGTAGCTAAGGTATATGTCCGTACGGGCGGCGCGGACGGATTGGGCGAAGACGGGGCACGCACTTGGGAGAGACGGGGCACGCTAGGTGTGGGACTGACCATCCGTTCTTCATAGAGTAGGGTGGAGCCGTGCTGAAGATGGTGGACGCCTTTTTTGTCCTCTTAAGGATTAGTAGAGATTAGATGATTTTAGGTGATGTTTGGTTCACAAAATATAACGTAAATGCTAATAGTAATGATTCACACCCAAGTACCAACGGTAATAAATTTAAATAGACCGATATCTATTTCTACTGTGATATTTAATTACAGTTAGACTTAAACCACATCATTTAACGTTATGAGTTAGCCATTAAACTGAATCGTGGTTATAAAAGCTGCTCAAAAAGCTCCGAGGACCGAAGTCGCCAAGAGCCCACCGCAGCGAACAATCCCTTCCACTCCCCTCCCCTAAACCCCTCGCCGCCCGCGGGGCTCGCCGGCCGGCGCCCCTCCAGGCCCCCACTCCCTCCGCGTGGGCGCGATGCCAACGGCGGTGCCGACGCCCAAGGCGGTGGTCCACCAGCGGTTCGGCGCCAAGGCGCGGTACACGGTCGAGGAGGTGCGGGAGGACGTGGGCGGCTGCCCGGGCCTCGCGCCGCAGACCAGGAACGTCTACCGCTGCGCGCTCGACCTCCCGGGCCTCTCCGTTGCCACGCCCGGTACCTTCCTCAGGAAGAAGGACGCTGAGCAGGCCGCCGCGCAGATCGCGCTCGACAAGGTGAGGTCCCCCCACTCCTTTTGCGGCGCGGTGCTCCAATCCAGTGTTTTGCTTGCCAAGCCATTGTGGGGGTCGCAGTTTGCCACTAGATAGAACGGGAGAAATGGAGAATTTAGGTCTCCTTTTGCGGCGCGGCGCTCCAATCCAGGACGTGTTTTGCTTACCAAGCCCAGAAGCCCTTTGACGGTGAAATCGAGGTCTTCTGTGAATCATACCATTGCGCTGCTGGTGTTTTGCTTGCAAGGAAGATTATCTGGTGGTTAGGAATTGAAATTCTGATTCTGTGCCTAGTTTAGTGAAATTTATCCTTGATTGCCAACACACTTCTGTTGCACATTTTCTGCTATCCTGTTAACTGATAATCCATCATCTTCTTCTTTTTTTTTTAAAAAAAAAGGTGACCACCTTCTATTTATGCTCTGATTCATCAATGCCCAGACTTTGGAGCCTACTCCCCATTGTTTAGATAGGCTAGCTTGTACTTGCATGTAATCTTATTCCCATGCTATCAACCTGTTGTGATAACCATTTGTTTTTTTCCATCGTAGCTTGGTATTCATCCTACAGCAAATAGTCCCACCACACCCCAAGAAGCTTGGGCTGAACTGATTGCTCGCATATCTGGTTTTTTCATAGATGAGGTCAGTATTTCTGCCTCATGTTGATAACATGTCTGTGCACCATTACTTTTCTGCCTTCTGAGAATTGGAGTAGAGTCCTTTATGAATTGTTAGGTTGTTTCTGTTTGGCAATGCATTTAACTCTTGTGAGTCTTTCCTCAAAACTTAAGAACGAGGACCCTATAGCACTGTAACTGACAACTTTTAATAAGCACCAAAGACTGATCAAACATAAGGTTCCATTTTTATTTTGGCATTTTCTTATGATAATATTTTGTAGCTGTAATATAATCTAATTCGGTTCCCTGCAATGTCAATACCTGTGTAAGATTATTTGTAGTACAATTCACAAAGCATGAACCATTCTGCTGGTCACTCAAAAAGCATGCTATTCATGTCATATTTGAGCTTTGTTGCACTTTTAAAATTACAAAATAATTAAAAAATCCAATTACCTCTTCTAACATCACCTACCACCGTACTTCATTTCAGAACTTTCTGTCATCTACCCATCCTCTTATTGGCCATTTGTGTGTGTCTCTCCGGAGAACTGGAGACCTCATTGGGAGGTTACCTTTGTCGGCTATTGCTGCATGTGATGTGAAGGTCAATACATTGTGTAAATTGATCGACCATAGGGCAGAATTTGATCCTCTATTGGTCTTGTCATTATTGTACAATGCTGCAAAACAATCTCCTGGAGTCTCTGTTAGTGACAGCAACTTCTGGATTCAGAGTGAAAAGCCTTATTCTCCGGAGGCTGTTGACTCGGCACTTGAGCGTTGGTCTGGTACAACAGATCCCGTAGAAGTAGAGGCAGTTCTTGTTCCCCACATGTTGGAGGATGAACTGAAGACAGTAAGAATTAATCTACGAGATAATGAACATTATATGAGTTATGTTGCAGCAGAGCTCTCAGCAATTGATTCCTCTCATGTTCTTGTATCAAGGTAGGCAAAGAAAAACTAAGCAGTAAATTCCTGACTTCTGGGCCTTTTCCATTATTCTTTCTGTGCATGACAATTTTGAAACATTGATCTCACTGCAGAACAATTGGAAAAACATCATCCGAGATAAGACTGTATTTTGCAGCCGCAAATATACATGCTGTTTCTGATATGTCAAAACACGCGCTTGATTCTCTTGGAGATGGTGACATCAACTGGCAAGTAAATAAGCGAGCTTCCTACATTTGTGGCCAAACAATTTATGGAGATGCACTCTTGGCAAATATTGGATACACAAGGAGAGATTCGGAACTTCACACTGAAGATGTCAATCTATGTTCCTATTACAGGTAAAGCTTTATTGAACATTTCACTACAACGGCATTGTTAAATACAATTTCGCTATGCTAATCAATGAATCAAGATGCATTCCATTTTATATTGTTAGTAGATATTGTCATTTTTTTCTCAGGAATCATCACATGATTCAAGCTGCAGAGGTTGGCTCGTGTTCTGTTTGTCTTTCATGTCTGTGCTGCTTTTATCTATTATTTAAGCACCAAACTTCCTATAGTTCTTCAGAGTGACACGCTGACATGCTTTTGCCTCAGGATACTTCTGGGCAAGTTACCTGATGGAAATTGTAAGATGTCTAGGGATTCGATTCTTGCAGCGGAGCTTCCATCTGCATACTCTCGTTTTAGTTGGAAAGGCCTCTCTCCACGAGATCTTCTTTGCTCATTTTGTCGCCTTCAGAGGTTGCCAGAGCCCCATTTTGCTGTCAGTAGGGTCTCTTGTGATACATTAATGTCAGCTGTGAGCTCTGAAGAAAGAGGAGCACCAGCAGGCAGCGCAGAAAATCAGTACACCAATGATGTCAGGATCAACAAGGAAAAACCAGATCTTTTTAAATGTGAAGTGAACATACGTTCACGGAAGCAAGAAGTTTTACTAGAGTATTCTGCAGCTGACACTTGGAGCAAGGAATCTGATGCTATTCAGAATTCTTCATTAAAGGTCTTGATTTGGTTCAATAATTATTTTAAGAAACTAACCTCAAAAACAGGCAAGCTATATCTTTCTGAGTCTACTGCTGGTGTCAAGGTACATTCAAATATTTTTCTTCAAGAGTTTGCAATGTGTCTATCTGTTTATGGCAAGAATGGATGCAGTGATTCAGCAATGTGCAGTGCAGTTGGACCATTTTCTATGGATACACAAAAGAAGCACCTTGAAAGCACTGCAAAGTTAACACACATTGAAGGTCCAGACTCTGGTGTTTTCCCGTCCCACGGATCATTGACTTGTATAAGTTATACTGCTTCCCTTGTGACGAAGGATAAAGCAAAAACATATTTGTTGGAGAGCCACAACGAGTTTGAGTTTGAGATTGGGACGGGTGCTGTTAGTAATCAGCTTGAATCATGTGTAACTCAGCTGTCAGTGAATCAAACTGCACGTTTTGTAGCTGAACTGCCTCCTAGGGATTTAATCATGGCTGCATCTTGTGAGTTCTCACATGACCTCTCCAATGTATCTAGCGGTGAGCCACCTAAACTTATAATTTTATTTCAGCAATCTTTTTGATTCTGCTTCTGCAGGTGTACATATTTTAAACATTGTTGCAGAGAGCTGCTTCCTGGAGTTCTCTGTAAAGGTTCTGCAGGTAACTGAACCATTAGAAGATAGAATGGAGAAAGCCCTGTTCAGTCCTCCATTATCTAAACAAAGAGTTGAATTTGCTGTACGGCACATCAACGAGCTGCATGCTACCACACTTGTAATTTCCCCACCTAATTCCCTTGTTCATTTATGGAAAATACTGTTTTTCATTGCAAAGATGCATTTTCAGGTTGATTTTGGCTGTGGATCTGGTAGCCTTCTTGATTCGTTGTTAGAGCATCCAACCACGCTGGAAAAGCTTGTTGGCGTTGATATTTCTCGAAAAGGCCTCACACGTGCAGCAAAGGTACAAAGCATATCCTTGACTTGTTAGCTGCTGATGTTCCATCCATCTTGTTCTTTCCGTATGCATTATAACTTTAGCTTGTTTTGACTCTCCTGGAATTGCAGAGCCTTCATCAGAAGCTGAGCAAAAAATCAACGACGCAGACAAATGTTCCAACTGCTGTGCTGTATGACGGATCAATAACGGACTACGATTCTCGCTTATATGGGTTTGATATTGGCACTTGTCTTGAGGTGACGGACCTTACCTCTTGGACCTTTTCTATTGTATTCTTATTTGGTTTCAGCGCATAAGGTGTCCCTTCTAAACATGAAACGCTTTGCAATTAACATCTCGGATCGTACTGTTAGGGGTTGTTGCTGATGCATCTATAAAACAAATCTATAGGATGCTCGTCTACATAGACTAAATTGGCGTTCATGATTCGACTATATGAAATGCAGGTGATCGAGCACGTCGAGGAGGACCAGGCGACTTTATTTGGCAACGTCGTCTTGAGCTCATTCCGCCCGACCGTGCTCATTGTTTCCACACCCAACTACGAATACAACCCTATCCTCCAGGGGTCTGCTATGCCCAACAAGGACGACGAGGCAGACGAAAGCGCTGGTCCCTGCAAGTTCCGCAATCACGACCACAAGTTCGAGTGGACCAGGCTACAGTTCCAGTGCTGGGCTACTGGCCTCGCGGTGAAGCATAGCTACAGCGTGGAATTCTCCGGCGTCGGTGGCTCAGGCGAGGAGCCAGGCTACGCTTCCCAGATCGCTGTTTTCAGAAGACTGGTGCAGGGCCAGGAAGCGATGTGCCTGGACGAGGATGGCGATCAGCCTTACGAGGTTCTCTGGGAGTGGCCTAACGCGTGTGTGAACTAGGTAGATTGCACGTCTAATCTCTCTAGGGCTTGGAACTTTGAATCGTGCCCCCGGTTTGGAACTGAGTAATATATGTGTCAGGAAAGTGGGCATCCGACTTGTGGCAAGAACACAAAAAATTAACATTGCTGCATGCAAGTGCAGAAATTCAGTCTGCTTCTAGGTTCTGGATGTACGGTAGTTACTACACTGTATATGATACACTGTATATACGAATAGGTCTGGACGAAATGCTCGTGCCTCGTTGGCTCGCTCGGTTTATTTGAATTTTTCACGAGCTGAGCCGACATTCTAGCTGTATTTGTTAACGAGACAGCTCGATTTGTTAACGAGCCAGCTTGCGAGCTAAACGAGCTACCACTTCTAGCAAAACGAAACTAGATGTATAACATTTATAAAATAATTAATGAACATGTTATATGTCTATGACTTATGAGTTAAACTAATGATTAATGAACTATGTTTATGTGTTAAATTGGTCTATGCAAATATAATTGTGGGTTAAACTGATGAAATGTATGTGAATTGATGAGTGATGAATTGTGCTAATTTTGTGTTACATTGACGTGGTTTATGAAACTATAAGTATAATTACTATTTTCTATTGTTAAATTAGTTTGAAACTATTATTCTTTCGTAAATGAGCCGAGCCGAGTCGAGCTGGCTCGTTAGCTTAACGAGCCAGTTCGAACTCGGACGAGCCATGCCGAGTTGGCTCGTTATCCACCCCTATATACGAAGCATTTAACAGTAGTTTTAAAAAACTTAATAAATAATTTAAGTAGTTAATATAAAAACTCCTCACCAACAGTTATCTAAATAAACTTCCTCAATTTAGTTATTTCTCTTCTAACCCTATTTTCTCTTTACATTCGTCAACCATTTAATAACTATTTAAACAAAAATGTTGACTGCATTATGAGTAGTTAATGAAGGTGATTGTTAACATTTGTGACCTATTTTTTTATATAGATACATATAAAATGAAACTACAATCTATATTTAGAGAACTATTGAAAAACTTATATTTTTTTACTTACAAAGCTATTTAGGAATTTGTTAAATCTGTGATTTAGAGATTTATATAACTATCGGAGTTACTCACCTAAAGGTTAAACCGCCGTTTTTTACTTACAAAGCTATTTAGGAAATGCAACACCATGAACTTCACGACTTCTACGCTGTAAGCTTTTTCTCCTCTTTCTGTCCACAAAGTAGAATTTGGTGACAGGAGTTCTTTTGAAAATAAATCTACAGAAATTAAGAAGTTCAGTTGTAAAATTAAATTACACCATAGTATTTTAGACCAAAAAGTGTTTGAGAGCACATACAAAACCCTGTGTTTTAAACCATAATTTTATTAATACCATGATATATTTAGGGTCAAAAAACTTTGATCTATTTTTTTTACTTACACGTAGCTATAATCTTTTTTCTCCTACACTACAATTAAAATACTATGTCTTCAAACAATTATTAGATTTGACTGATGTAAAGTATATTATCTTAACTAAAATACGATAATAAAAAAGAATAAAGTGAGCACCATAGTTATGTCATGACATACGTTACACAGTCCTATTATAAAGTGTGGAACAGGCCATAATTGGTGTCTGGCGCGGACGCGCGGTGGCGCCGTCGCCGCCTCAATGCAGTTCGGAACGCCGCTTCCTCCGGCCGCTCGGCGCGCACCCACCTTCCACGCAGACCCCGCCGCCGACGCGAGGCAGCTCCTCGGCGCGCTCCTGCCGCCACGCCCTGCGCTCTACCACGTTTTGCAGGCCCACGCCCGCCTCGCCGTTCTCGGCCTCGCTACCGCGCGTGCCCTCCCGCAACTCCTCGCCGCCCTTCCGCGCCTGACGCTCGCCGCCGCCGACGTTTCCCACTCCTACCCGCTCCTCCTGTTCCGTTGCTCCAACTGTACCTCGGCCTTCGCGTCGAACCACCTCCTCCGCGTGCTCCCGCACCCGCTCCCGCTCCGCCTCTTCCCGCGCCTCCCACGCCGCAACCCCCACTCCTTCACTTTCCTCCTCGCTTCCCTCTCCAATCACCTAGACACTGAGCCTGCCGCTGCAGGCTCCATCGCCTCCCGCTTCATGGGCACCCACGTGCACGCGCTGGCCGTGAAGGCTGGCGCCGCGGGCGACCTGTACGTGCGTAACGCGCAGATCCACTTTTACGGCGTCTGCGGAGACGTGGCGGCGATGCGGAAGGTGTTCGACGAGCTGCCGATCGTGCGGGACGTGGTGACGTGGAATGCCGTCCTCGCTGGCTACGTGCGAGCGGGCATGGTGGGGGTTGCGCGGGAGGTGTTCGACGGAATGCCAGTGAGGGATGAGGTTTCTTGGAGTACGGTGATAGGAGGCTATGTGAAAGAAGGAGAGCCGGAGGTCGCGCTGGGAGTGTTTAAGAATATGGTGGCGCAGGGGGTGAAGGCAAATGAAGCGGCAATAGTGACGGCACTGTCGGCCGCTGCACAGCTGGGTTTGCTTGAGCAGGGGAAATTTGTGCATGAAGTGGTCAAGAGAGTAGGAATGACGATGAGTGTGAACTTAGGTGCTGCACTGATTGATATGTATTCCAAGTGTGGAAGTGTGGCAGCGGCCAAGGAAGTTTTTGATGCCATGCCTAGGAGGGATGTTTTTGCTTGGAACTCCATGATCTGCGGGCTTGCCACCCATGGATTGGGGCATGACGCAGTCCAGCTCTTTGAGAAGTTTGTCAGTGAGGGGTTTTGCCCGACAAGCATCACATTTGTGGGGGTGCTGAATGCCTGCAGCCGTACTGGCCTTGTTGATGAAGGACGGCGGTATTTCAAGCTGATGGCAGAGAAATATGACATTGAGTCAGAGATGGAGCATTACGGATGCATGGTTGATCTTCTGAGTCGTGCTGGTCTTGTTCAGGAGGCTGTTGAATTGATTGAAGGGATGCGCATCCCACCTGACCCAGTTCTCTGGGGCACAATACTGTCAGCTTGCAAGAGACATGGCCTTGTGGACTTGGGCATTACTGTTGGTAATAAGCTAATTGAACTGGATCCAGCTCATGATGGATACTATGTTCTCCTTGCAAGTATATATGCAAAAGCAAAGAAATGGGACGAAGTCAGGAAAGTTAGGAAATTAATGTCTAACCGTGGCACCAGCAAGTCAGCTGGTTGGAGCTTGATGGAGGCACATGGAATTGTGCACAAGTTTCTAGTAGGGGACATGAATCACAAAGATTCTGCGCGGATATATAACATGCTTTGCACGATTAACAGAAGGTTGGCTGAGGCGGGCTATGTACCAGACGTGTCATCAGTCTTGCATGACATCGGGGATGAAGAGAAGGTTCATGCGATTAAGGTGCATAGCGAACGGCTTGCAATTGCTTACGGGTTCATTGTTGTTGAAGCTGGCAGCCCAATCCGTATTGTCAAGAACCTTAGTGTGTGTGGTGATTGTCATGAGTTCAGTAAGATGGTGACAAAGGTTTTTGGCAGGGAAATTGTTGTGAGGGATGGTAGTAGGTTTCATCATATGAAAGATGGAAAGTGTTCTTGCCATGATTATTGGTGATTAATCATTCGATATGTTTCTTCTCAACTATGATGTGGAGTTTAGGCCATGATTTCAATATATTTGATTGGCAAGCTGGTAATTGACATGAGTTCTGTTTCTGAGAGATTCCGATATACCATTTCAGATGCCATGTAAGGCCTCTCCTCACGAGTTCATAGCTCCACTTATAAGAGGTAGTTTATTTTCTAAAGTAAAGCTTACAGTCTCTTCATTCTGATGATAGATAGTCTTGGCATTTTTTTGTTCTCACTTCATATTTTTTGCTCAGGCAGCCAATGATCCCTACATCTTGTTGCCTCCTAAGAAATTTCTGGGGCATCGGTGCAGCGGTAGAGCCTACCGTCTGTAACCGGAAGGTCTCGGGTTCGAGCCCCAGCCTCTGCATATTACGTGGGTAAGACTTGTCGCTTAAAGATACCCTTCCCCAAACCCCGCACAGTGCGGAAAGCCTACAACACTGGGTGCGCCCTTTTTATCCTCATGAAGCAAGAGGTACCTTCAGCTCTCTCTTTTTCTCCAAAATTTAGACAAAATTGGTGGCATCAACAGGTGGTATGTATTGGTCAAATGTTTGTATGAAGGTCCACTGCTCAATTGTCATCTTATGGTTTTGCCTCTCTCACAATATGTATTTTCATTTGTCTCCTTCAAAGGTTATCAGAACCCCATTTTTATTATCTGTAGGGTAAGCTTGTCCTGTTATTTGTTAGCACCAGCTGCAGTGTAGGAAATGGAGGAAGTCAGTACGTGAACAATGTTAGAATCACAAGAAAAATATAGATATGCTCAAATACGTTTATTGGAAGAAGATTTACTATACTTTCCTGAAACTGTCAGTTTAAGCAACTAAGCAAGCACTAAAATGCTGTTCAGAATTCTGCACTGGAAGTCTTCATTTCTTCAATAAGAATTTTAAACAGCTAACAAAGACTGAGAAGCTGTGCTTTTGTAAGTGAGCTGATGATTCATTAATATCCCCCTTTTTTGGTTATAATTTCAGTGTGCTTTATCTTTTCTGGGATACTGAAGGCAATGGTTAAAAAGTGCATGATGGAGTTGGATCATTTCTATGGATACATCAAAGAACAGATTGAAAGCAGTGCAACCTTTACAAATACTGAAGGTCAAGTGTTTTACTATCCACTTGCATAAATTATACTCCTTCCTGGTGACGAAGGATAAGCAAAGGAATATTTGCTAGGACCTGGGAAGCCACAATTATTTGAGATAGGAACAGGGGGCTATTATGAGGTATCAACATGAATTTTATGTAAATCAACTCTCAGTCAACCAAATTGCAAGTTTTGTAGTTGAACTGCCTCCTAGGAGGCTAGGACTTGATCCTCCCTGCCTCTTGTTAGTTGTCCCGTTACCTTTCCAAGGTATCTAGAGGTTAGAGTTGATCTGAGCTGCCATGTTAACACCTCAATCTTCTAATTGATATAACTAACTGTTTGAAATCCACCAGTATCATGTAGCAATAGCATCCTTGCATAAAGCTGTTTCTTGGAGTTAACTGTACAAGTTTTGTAAGAAACTGAACCATTAAAAGATTATAAATCTTTTTTCTATCTTCCATTATCTACACAGAGTTGAATTCCTCTATTAGCAAAATGTACTATTTTTCCCGATGCTCATTTTCAGGTAGGTTTGAGCTGAGTATCTGGTAGTATTCTTGATTCATTTACTAGAGCATTGAGATTATCACATGTATCATGTCTCCAGTATGCAGAAGTTGAGGAAGAATTCTTTGACATATACAAGTGTTCGTCTGTTCGACTAGCTATGTTTATTTGGAACAGCACAACTGGCTAGATTATCACTTGTATAAATGATCAATTCTGTGAAAGGTTAGGCTAGTTGGTCCGGCAGAATGGAAACATTAGGGCTTGATTGACATACTTGAGACTTAGCAATCTGGGTTTCTTGGACTAGTTTTGTCAATGGGCTAAGACGAGATCGTACGGTTCACTTTTCTATCTTTAGCATTCCACTTCACTCCACAAGGGGACACCTAATTCACATTAGGCTGGTCTCTTTTTGTTTCTAGCCTGAATGTCAGGCGAGAAGTCAAGCCCGTGTTTGGTTTCGAATGGTTCCATCCCATTTTTCATGGAATCGTCAGTTTTCATGCCCCTGCCTGTCATCTTCCTGTGTGCATCTTCTTCCTCCTCACTGGACCACCGCTCGCCGGTCTCTTACTCTCTTTGCAGCAGCCCCACCTCGTCTACTGTCGCTGAACGCAGGAGCCTCGAGCTCTCCCAGACGCCATGTGCTCGCTCGGTTTCTCCCCTGCCTCAACGGGCCCTGTGGGATGGCGGGCAGTTCTCTAACCCATCAGAGCATCAGCAACACGATTGGGATTTGGGAGCAGCATTGTCTTCCTCACGCCGCTATTTCTCGCTTGCCTCAGTTGGCCTCCCCCGCCTATCCAGGCACAGCGGGTGGACTGAGTGTTCGCTGATCAGATGTGGCATGCGGGTCCTTACTCAGCGGTGAGGCTGGAAGGTCTGAACAGATTAGATGTGGATGGCATGGAAGTTCCTCTTCACAATCCATCTCTGAGGTAAGACTAAACGAGCTTGGGCTTTTGTCATCTCACCACGACACCACCTGCACCGATGTTTCTTTTGGTCTAATTGATTCAATCAATCCTAGCCCCGACGACAGGCAAGAGGCCAAGATTGGAGTCCGGGGTTCCGCCAATAATGCCCCTGAGCTGAGTACCAACAAACGGAGTTTGTTGTGAGGTGGAGGCCTCTTTGTGGAGAAGCGAAATTCAATCTTTGCTTGCGCTCCACAGGAGTCTGGTGGCTCCAATTTAGAGCAGAAAGCTGGACAAACGTTCAAAGTCGAAACAAAGCTGTCTTCGATGGAGTAAACCCTTCCTTGAGCTCTGTTAAAAGTTTGTTTCTGAATGAGTTAAGTTGCTGGGATAGGGCTGGGGCTAAGCAGTTACCTAGCATTGATCTTCCTGCTGTTTTAGTAGGGTCTAGGCTGGGTTCCAATCTGGTCTAGTGTTTTGGCTTGCCCTCTGGGCATTGTACTTTGGTCCTCTTGGACCTTTTTCCTCTCTTAAAATAATGGCGTGCATTTCTCCTGCCCGTTCAAGAGAAAAAAGTCAATGTCCATTCTGAATTAAAATCATGCTCTGGAATTGGGAGTCTAGTTATAGCGAAGTGCTCTCAGATATCTAAGAGAAATGAGGACACCTTTGATGGAAAGTACAGCTTGCAAGATGTTCTTAAGCCTGGTTTATGGCTCTCACCGGAGACCTCCGCTGGTTTTGCCGGGCCTATGGGCTGATGCCTAAGGATTGTTTTGACATTTTGATTGGTTTTGGACTCAGTGCAGCAGAAGTGAGAAAGAGAAGATTTCTATGGAATTTGTATAGGTGGGCCTCACTACAGAGCAAGGAGTTCCAACCAGTGTTTACAAGTCGTCCGACTAATCGCGATTAGTCGGGCTGGTCGCCTGGAAGAGGGTGATTAGGTGGATGACGCGATTAGGATTTCAAGTCGTCCTAGTCGTCGACTTGGGCGATTAGCCATCCGGTCGAAAGCTTCCTGGTTGTTTTTTGTCGTCGCAATTTTGGTACTGTGCTTCACTCTAGTTTTTGGCCCATCTACAGTAGTCCGCCCCTCCAGCAGTAAATCAGCCGCCAGAAACCCTCCCAGCCGCCAGTAACCCTCCCAGCCACCAGTAAACCCTACTCCTCTCCTCTGTCATCTCTGGTTTCTGCCGACGTCTCTGCTCCAAGTGCTCCAGCCGTCCAGCGTCTGCCACCGGCGTCCAGTACCCCAGTGCTCCGACGTCTGTCACCTAGTCAAGAATTGAAGATGAGCTCATCATCTGAAGGTAGCACCTGCTCTCCCTTCTCTGATTATCTCCCAGTCTCCCTTCCCTCTATTACCACTGGTAGCACTAGCACCTGAAGGTGCACCTGCAGACCTCTGTTTGAGCAGTCACCCTGAGTTCAGATTACCTCTGTTTGAGCAGTCACCCTGCAGTACCTATATTACTTTCAGTTTGGACTTTGGATGGATTCAGTTTTACACTTTTACTGAATTACTGCTAGTATGCTACTAATTATGCCTATATTATTGCAGAAATGCAGTGCTTATATAGTTAATATAAGTTATATACATATACATATGTCCATAAATCTATAGGACGACTAACGGACGACCAGAGGTCGACCAGGACCGATTAATCGACCTAATCGTCGCCCTAATCGCGATTAGGCGCCTGGTCGCTGCTCTAGCTCGACCAGCTGGTCGCCCGACTTGTAAACATTGGTTCCAACATCTGCCAACAGGGACGGATTTGAACCTGGGACTACCTCGGCTGCAGCCCCGGTCGCGGTGCCGGCAACAAGGCGAGTATGCAGCAGCCAACAGAGAGTCACGTGTCGGTGTAAGCAGGCCAAGACGCCAGACACGCTGTCCTGCAGTGCACGCTATAGGCTGCACTGCAAGCCATGGCCCACGAGATACAAAAGAAAAGGCGTGGCAAGGGCTGGAGGAACGGTGTAGTCTGTAGTGTCATTTCAAGACTGTGCCTTGCCCTTTTTCTTTTCAATCGACGTCATTTATCTTCCCTCTAGAATCTAGACTTTACTCTATATGATTGCCTTTCACCAAGAGATTAGGTTTTATACTTTGGTTATTTTGGATTGGTCAATTATTTGCTAGGTTAATTGATAAAATTATTTTTTAGTTTATAGGGATAGAATGGATAAATTTCTCATCAAGAACCAGAACAAAGATACTTTTCACACAACTCATTAGGGGTATGTTTTGAGTATTGTACTTTTTAACACAACTCATTAGTTATTTTCATACTTATTTGGTCTATATTAATTAGATCATTTAGTTATATCTAAATATTTTTAGCCTTATTTTAGTAGGCTAGTAGCCCCTCCTTGCATCTCATCCTGGATCCGCCACTGTCTGCCAAGGTCAAATGAGACGATGGTATCCATACTTGCAGATGCTCATATGCTCAGTCCATTACCACCTCAATTGCTACTGCGCTCATTGGTTGATCATATGGCTCCGACTGTTTCAAGTGAATTATTCAGTTGGATTACCCAGGAGTATACAGAAGCACACAACCTTGAGAAATCATTCAGTTGCACTTTATGATTATGCAAGGTGTGAGCATTTGATTCCTTCAGTTTCATGCTATCAGGTACTTCTTCATTTTCTGATCAGAAACAAAAAAGGACGAATTGATTTGAAGAGTATATGTGGACATACTTAAAGTTGGATTTGGTTCTTGCACCAAAGGAGGTATTATTTATTCTGTTGCCATATCTTTAATCAAGAAAGATAGTTTTCTGCAAGCTCTTGGTATTCTTCGGCAACTAAAGAGTTTGGATCTTAAATTAAGCAAGGGAGCCTTGTCAACTATAGAAGAAGAATTTAACAAGGAAAGCAAATTGGGGATATGATGAATTTGTTGGAAAGAGTGGAGATGTTCCCCTGAGTTGCGTCTTCGCAACAAAATCTTTGTGTCTGTGTGTACAAATCTTGGCACTGATCAGGCATGGTTGTTATTCCAAATATTGGAGGCCTTAGGGTTTGCTCCAGATGCTTCGACTCTTGAAATTTTCATATTTCATAGCTGTAGAGAAACGAAACTGAAATCTGCACATGTATATTTATCAGAGTGCTTTTCTAGGCATATTAAACCTGGAGTTTATTCTTATAATGCTATTTTAGGTGGCGTTCAGGGAGGGACTGTACAGAAATGCAAAGTATGTCTTCGAAGACATAGTTGAAAGAGAAGTAACACCCAATCTTTCAACATATTAAATAATTCTTGCAAGATATTGCAGGTATAGGCAGTTTGATGATATTGAGCAAGTTTTTAAGGATATGAAAACTAATGGTGTAAATGATCTTCCCTCTGAAAACTGTGTGCTCTCTAAGGATTTATCATTCTTGTGGCTAGGTCATCTAGGGGTGGAAACCAAGAGAGATAATTAAATAATTCTTGCAGGATATTGCAGGTACAGGCAGTTTGATGATATTGAGCAAGTTTTTACGTATATGAAAACTAATGGGGTAAATGATCTTCCCTCTGAAAACTGTGTGCCCTCTAAGGCCTTATCATTCTTGTGGCTAGGTTACCTAGGGGTGGAAACCAAGAGAGATAATGCCACTGGTTTCTCAAAAGCTGAGTTTTTTTATTCAGTTGGCAATGGACTGTGTTTGGACACTGAGTCCAAAATGTTTGAGAGTTCACTGGCGCAGGCTTTGGATAGTGCAGTTCACACAGATATTAACTCAGCGCTAGTCAGGGCATCTCAGCAAGGTAATGTTTCAAGTGCTCTTCTTGTGAAAGACGAAGCTCATCAAATTAGCTACCTGTTCTGAGCTATTCAAGGCCTTATTCGTGATCCCTGCTTATGTAATAGATGCCATTGACCTTATGGAGGAGATGCCAGATATGTTGGACCTTTTGACTTATCATACTGTAACTAATTCGTGTGTTCGTGTAGGAACTTGCAATTTGACTCTAGAGGAAAGCACTATCAAGAATCAAGATGGCTTCCAAGTGAGCCACAGATTTTTTTTTTATGTTTTGGTATGAACTATTTATGTAGCCTTATGTTGTAGTAATGCATAATTTATGTAACCTATTTTGGGATTTATAAAAGTTTCTCCAAAAGGTTTGAGTTAAAATATCTTTTTAATAAGAGATTCTTTTCTTTATAAAGTATATCTCCCTAAAACAAATAAATAATAATATTAAGGGTTTGGTATTCAAAACTTAGACCCAAAACTTAAAACTAAAATTTAAGTTGAAAACGTGGCACCGTAAATAAAAGAAACACTTTCAATCTATCTATTATTCCCTTTATAACTATATAATTAAAGTACTCATTTGGAATAAAAATAATTCATGGTAAAGAATATAAATTAACTTCTCCTAAACTAAGTAAGCAGTAAGTATTGAAATTATGACTAATTTTTTTAAAATTGGCTACACTTTTAAAACAACCTTTTCTTAAAATGGGTGTTTTGTATAATTGAAGCATTTTCATAAATGAGTAAAGTAATTAATATAAAATATGTTGCATCCATGATGGATCTTTGCTTGTGCATTTTAATTGAAGTTTAAACTAAAACCAGAATCAAATTGGACTTTGAAATCTACAAAATAAAAGAAGAAAATAAATTAGAAAAAGAAAACAAAAAACAAAAAGAAAAGGGAAAAATATAGGAACCGGCTGATTCGACCCATTCCAGCTTTTCTCCTGCACACCCCAACCCACACCTCACCTTAGCGTTGGTGGTTGGGCCCAATCGGTCAGCCTTCGTGCATCCCTCCGCTCGCGGTCTCTGCCAGTGGGGCCAACTCGTCAACATTATCCTCTAAGTCGGACTTTATCGAGCTCCCGTAGCAACACGCGTAACAGAAAACCGCTGGTGATCTCGGGATTCAATTTCACCACCATTGAAGCCTTCTCGGTGTATATAAGCGAGCCTCGAGACCCTTTGATTCATAAACATGTCCGAATGAGGACCGAGAGCTGAGCACTGTGCGAGCGGAGTGGGGGGGAGGAAAGCTTCTAGCCACTGTCGTCGACCCGTGTTTTCTTCGACGTTGAGCCCTCGGGATTGGCCAGGGAGCTTTGCCTTCAAGTATGAAGCATGGATGCGGTGTTGCTGTGATAGGAGAGCAAGCAGGGCATCTGGAATCCCTCACTGGAGTTCGAAGTCCGCATGTGGGCCGCTCTCTTCCTGACTTGAGTTAAGAAACCTCCCATGGAGTTCGCCTAATCCCCCACATTGTTTAGAACCTATCGGTGTAGGGAGGCATGCTTGGGGCGCTGGCTTGGCCGTCTTCGGCGAACCCGCCCTCGTAGGTGTGTGCGCTCCGCCGTGCGGGTGTCAGAGGGAAGGGGCTGATCCATGGTCGTCGATGGGGAAACCTATGGCTGTGATTAAAACAACAGTTACCGGTTCAGGCATCGGATCGAGTGTTGGAACTTGCTCTCCTGGGCAAGTTGATCCAACGGGGGAGTGAAAAGAGTGCAAGCAAGGTTTAACTCGAGATGGCAATTGCTCTGTTAATCCAGCCTCTCAAGGGCACTGTACAAGGGTATTTATAGGTGCCCGAGTGTCCAACGTCCCAATGTAAGGACGTTTATGCCCTCGGGCACCTGTACTATCCCCAGAATATTCCCATAAGGGAGGGTTACAAACCGTCATTACAGAAAAGCTATTACAAATCAGGCCCGTAACACGCTTCTCCGTGCGGGGCCTGTTACAGTGGGCCGAATCTCACGTGGGCCTCCAGGTCGGGTGAGGACGTGGGATGGAGAGACTTCGTCGTAGGCCTTCGTCTTGCGCCGATCATCTTTCCTCCGTTGGTGCAGCGAGGTGACGAAGGCCTTGGAGCGAAGGGTAGCACCGTTGGTGCAGCGAGGTGACGAAGGCCTGGAGCGAAGGGTAGCGTCTTCGCCTTCGCCCCAACATTTGCCCTCCGAGGGACCAGTTCGACTGAGTCATCTGGTGCCGAAGACGTTGCTAGATGGTGGAGACGCTGCCCTCGCTCGAAGTGGTTCCGTGGGGGGTTTTGATGTGACCGTTGATGGATGTGGTACTGTTGGACTGCGGGCTTCCCAAAGCGTCGCGCCCTGTGTATAAAAGGGGGGCGGCGCGGCTCGGGCTCTCTTACCTTTCTGTGCGCCGCAAAACCCTAACATTTTGAAACCGTTCGCCCGCTCACCTACCCTCCTTGTTCCTCTTCATCGGAGATCTGGCCCGCGTCAAGCAAACCGCGCGTCGCCGTCGACGGTACGTAGCAATGTCGTCTACTTCTTCGTCCGCTGCGAATGCGCCGTTGGGCGAATCGTCGTCCGAGGATACCATGAGCGATTTGGCGGCGGTGGAGTTACACCCGGGCCACACGGTGGAGTTCGGTGTTTCGAGGATCTCCTCGGTTCGCGTGCAAGACATGCAGCAATTGGGGTATTTTGGGAATGGAGTTGGACGAGTTCCGGGGGCGGAAGAGATTCCTGAGCCGGAGGGTGAGATAGTTGTGTTCGAGGCGTTTTTTATCGCCGGCCTTCGCCTACCTGCGCATCGTTTTGTGGCGGAGGTCTTGCAGAGGTATGACGTGCAGATCCACCAATTGACACCTAATGTCGTGGTGGCCCTAGCGAAGTATGTCTGGGCGGTGACTTCGTATGGTGGTCAGCCCTCCGTAGAGGTCTTCGCCAAGAATTATTGTCTGCACTGGCAGAAGAGAAAAATCGGGGGCAAGATTGCACAGTTTGGATCGTGCAACTTTACGCCGAGGACTGGGAAGACTTCGACGGAAGTTGTGGAACTGGTTCCCTGCGCCCGCAACAAGTGGGACAACTGGTATGATTATTGGTTTTATGTATCAGGAGGCGAAGTCGAAGACCTCCCAGGACTCCTGGTGGCCGTGATGTGCTCCCACTGTTATGTGGCGTTCCCGCCGTTTGAGGTGGCGGAGGATGATAGGGACGAAGGGGCCCTTCAGTGAACTGCCCGCATGAGTAGCGGGCGCGATTTGGTTGAGGAATTCATCGGTTATGGTGTGTGGCCCTTGGCACATGGCTGGGCGCTGGGCGAAGTATGCCCTCGCCAGATGCCCTCCCTGGGCGAGCAGCAAGTGCGAGGTCAGGCCTTCACGTTGGATCTGCGCGGCCGGGACCCAGCCACATTCGTGCGTGAAGTGGAGGACGGAGCTGTGAGGATTGTGGGGCGGTATGTGCCGAGGACGGAAGCTCTGCGGAGTTGGGATATTCGTGCATCCAACGTTCGCTTGAATAGGGTCTTCGAGTTGAATCGTTTGCCGTACGACGGCTATCCCGGGGATGACGCTGTTGTGGCCGTCGATCGCCACGAGAAGAAACCGGTGGCTGCGGCTGGGGAAGGTTCTTCACGGGAGGCTGCGCCGGCCATGAAGAAGAGAAAATTAGGTACTGCAGGTGAAGGGTTGGGGGTCTCCGATCGTTTTGCTGTGGAGTTAATGGGTACTTGTGCGGCCCTCGGGGGAAGGATGTCTTCGCCTGAGCTCCGGGAGTCTTCGACGCGAATGCCGAGGGTTACCGGGGGTCGATGGCCAAGGAACGTTCCGATCCCCCGCGCTGCCGGCGAAGACATATTTACGTCTCGTATGGCTCGTGAGTTGAAGATTTTTCCTTATGGACGGAATATTGCTGTTGTTGTATCGGCAGTGATGGAGAAGGATCGTTGAGATGCGGCTCGGAAGCACCGGGCGGTCACTAGGGTCGGGGACCCTTTCCGCAAGGCGAAGAAGGCGCGGGGAGGCGCGAAGTCTGTCGCCCTTGGCAGTAGCAAACCACCACCGGCTGCGAAGCTGGCCGCCCCTGGGCCCAGCAAGTCTTCGGCGGGTGTGAAGGCTGCTGCTTCTAGTGCGGGCAAGCTGCCCTCGGCCGAGCCCGCGAAGGAGCGAAGGCTGCCGTCGCCGGCGCGCACTGACGTGGCGGCGGCGCGTGTTGCTGACTTTGACACGGACATCTGCGTGGGGGATTATCTCGTTGGTAAGTTTTTTTAACGGGGACTAGGTCTTAAACAAGATCATGGTGCAGGGTCAGATGTGGGACAGCTGGCTGTTGTCCTGACTCCGGTGGCGGCCACTTCGCCGACGGCGGCGGTTGGTGCAAAGTGTGCTTCGCAGGACCCGTGGTCCAACTTCTGCGCGAGCGGTGAGATTTTGTCGGCCGCCGCCGCTAAAGATGTGGCGGGCTCTGTGTCCCAGCAGCTGAGGCATGCGTCGCAGCAGCTGAAGCATGTGAGTCGTGTTGGACTTCGATAGTTCATTGTTTTTATGTGGTTGCGAATCTCATGGTTTTTTGTGGCAGGCGGCCGACTTCGCCGACCATGTCGCGTCGGGTGCTCTGACTTCGGAGTTTGCTGCCGAAATCGAGCGTCTCTGGGCGCAGCATACTGATGCTGTTCGGGAGAAGTCGGCTGCAGAAAACAAAAGTCGCAGGCTTACGGAGAGGTTGGCTGCTGCGGAGGCCGAGAAGGGGGATCTCCGGCGCCAGCTGGTGGAGGAGAGGAGGGACGCGAACAAGGCCATTGCCGATGCGCATGCTGCTCAAGCCGAGGCCAAACTTGCACGGGCGGAGGCCAGTCTCGCCCGCCAACGCGCTGAGGAGCTGGAGGCGAGGCTCAACCGCGTGGACAAAACCGAGGTCTCGACGCGCGTGGAGGTAGAGCGGACGCATGCGCAGCTCGTGGACGCGTACCTGGAGCTGGGTGCGCGGACCGCCGCCTTTGAAGCGCCCGGCCAAGAGGTGGGCCTCCGCTTCCTCGAGTGGCTATAGGAGGAGCTGGGGGTGCTCCCGACAATCGTGACGTGCCTCATGTCCTTTGCCTCCCTCGTCACCTGTGAGGGGGCCGTGAATGCTCTGTCCCGAGAGGGGTGCGGGCACTACGAGGTCTTCGACCAGTCGGACGAAGGCTTCAAACGCGAAATCTTCCAGGTCGAGGACCCGGTTCTGAAGCGGTCGGCGGGGGCGCTCTTCGACAGGATGTGGGGCCCTCACGGCCGAGAGACGGTCCGGGAGAGGTCCGACCGGGCGATTGATCAGGTAAAGGCTCATCTTTGTGTGGGTATGTTTGGGTATGTGTGGTTTTGCTGAAGGAATGTGCTATTGCTGTAGATGGCGCACGATGAAGAGGTTGAGGATCTTGGCGATCTGGACGGCACGCTGCCCGACAGCACGCTCCTCGAGGCATCGGGGGTGGAGCTGGCGCCGCCATCCGATGCGGGCAAGGGCCCCTCGGCGACCCCCGTGCCGACTGGAGCTGGCGAAGACCCCGCGCCAGCCCCTGCACTGACGGGTGAGGACGCTTCGAAGGCGATGGGCGAACCAGCTGCCGAAGACCCCGCGGCGGCGGCCGGGCCTTCGTAGGTGGCGGAATAGGGTTTAGGGATTTTAAGTGTAAACTTTTGTCTCTGTGATACTGAACCTCGGTTGCTGCGCAGGTTCCGACATTTGGGCCTGCGCAAGCAACCGCTGCTGACAATACTGATTTTGTGGCGACCTCAACCGTAGTGCCTGCCGATGATAGTTTGTTTGGTTCTGTGTCTGAGTGTTTTGAGGCTGATGGTGAATCGGGGAGTTCGTTTCCTTGGACGAAGGAGTCCTCGGATGAAGGCTTGGATTATTTTGTTGCGTTGGATGTGGCTGCGGCAGAGACTTCGCCACGTGTGGAGGGTGTCGGGGATCTTCCTAGTGCGAGTACTGGGTGTAGGCGGCGAAGGGTGGTGGGAAAACATAGTGTGGGTGAATTTTCGCGAAGTGACAGGCGCCGTCGTATGGGGATGGAACGTGGCCATCTCCGAGTAGACCGGGTTGGTAAACGAGAATTATTGTCCTCGCCGACTGGGGCGAGCATAAGCAAGGGGGATCTTCGGAAGCTTTTTTAGGGTGAGGAATTGAGGATAATGTTGTTTAATTACAGGGAGATGGGTATCATCTTGAAGGTTGAGCCGATGTAATATGTGATGCCCTCGCCGTGTGTATGTAATTGTAATTTGTATGGTAATGTGGCCTGTTTGCCGTATTCGTACGCCTGTGTTGGTCCGGCTGCGCCCGTGGGCGAATTTGCGCGGAGTGTCTTTTTAATGAGAGACTTCGATTAACGCGCTTGGTGTGCTATTCCGGCTGCACCCTTAGGTGACTTTTGCGCGGAGTGTCTTTTAAATAAAAGACTTCGATTAACACACTTTTTGTGCTATTTCGGCTGCACCCTTAGGCGACTTTTGCGCGGAGTGTCTTTTAAATAAAAGACTTCGATTAACGCGCTTGGTGTGCTATTCCGGTTGCACCCTTAGGCGACTTTTGCGCGGAGTGTCTTTTAAATAAAAGACTTCGATTAACGCACTTGTTGTGATATTACGGCTGCACCCTTAGGCGACTTTTGCGCGGAGTGTCTTTTAAATAAAAGACTTCGATTAACGCACTTGTTGTGCTATTCCGGCTGCACCCTTAGGCGACTTTTGAGCGGAGTGTCTTTTAAATAAGAGCCTTTGATTAACACACTTGTTGTGCTATTCCGGCTGCACTCTTAGGCGACTTTTGCGCGGAATGTCGCACGCGAGGGTAGTCTGCGCTGCCTCTCGCGGTGACTTCGGAGTGGTCGAATGCCGAAGACCGTCGATGCGGTCTTTTTCGACATGTTGCGTCTGAGTTTTTGCGGGGGATTTTTGCAGGTATATTACATGGCTCCGCCTCGTTAAAAACCTCACCCCCCGGGAGGAAAAGAGTGTGGGTCGAAATAGTATTGTTTGGTGGATTACAAGGGCGCGTGGGCCCTGAGGGTTTAAACAAAAAATTTGCGGAGATTGTCAATATTCTAGGAATGCACTAGGTCTTCGCCGGATGGCGTTGTCATCCTGTACGCGCTGGGGGACGCCTTCGATTTGACGATGAATGGACCCTCCCACTTCGGCTCCAGTTTGCCTCGTGACTCTGTTCGGGTGGTCCGGACGAGTACGAGGTCTCCTTCGTTGAACTCTCTTGGGACGACCGTGTGGTCGCGCCAGGCCTTGGTTTGAGCTTGGTATTTGTTGAGGGCCTGCAGGGCAAAGACGCGGTCTCCGTCGATGAGGTCTTTGGACGTTGGTTCGTCTACGTCGGGGACTGCTGATGTGCTTGTTCGGGGCGACCCATGCTTTATCTCCTGCGGCGTCATGGCCTCCGATCCATATAGTAGACGAAAAGGTGTGAATCCGGTCGCTCGACATTCGGTCGTGTTTAGGGCCCAGACTACTTCTGGTAGCTGGTCGGCCCATTTACCCTTCTTGTCGTCGAGAAGCCTTTTCTTGATTGCAGTGAAAATCTTGTCGTTGGCACGCTCGACGACGCCGTTGGATTGCGGGTGGTATACCGAGGCGAAGGCAAGCTTGGTGTCGATGGAGAAGCAGAAATCCCTGAAGTTTTGGCTGTCAAACTGTTTGCCATTGTCGACTGTGAGCTCGGATGGGACTCCGAATCGGCAAACAATGTTTTGCCAGAAGAACTTCTGGGCAGTCTTCGACGTTATTGTGGATACTGCCCTGGCCTCGATCCACTTGGTAAAATATTCGACGGCGACGAAGGTGAACTTGAGGTTCCCTTGAGCCGTAGGTAGTGGCCCAACGATATCCAGCCCCCAGCGTTGAAGTGGCCATGTGTGGGCAATCAGCTTGGTGAAATGCGAAGGGTTGCCCGAGCGGGGAGAAAACTTCTGGCAAGCTTCGCACGACCGCGTGACTCGATTCTCGGCGCAGATTATTGTGGGCCAGTAAAATCCTTGACAGATCACCTTGGCAGCGAGGGCCCTAGGCCCTGAGTGGGAGCCGCAAGTTCCGTTGTGGACTTCGCGAAGGATTTGAATGCCTTCGGTTTCGGTGACGCATTTAACCATGGGTTGACTGACCCCCTTCTTGTATAGCTGGCCCCCAATAAGTACGAAGTCTCGGCTTCGGTGCTTGAGGCGCTTGGCCTCGTTGACGTCACTTGGGTGGTAATATCCTTCCAGGAACAAGGTTATTGGGGCCCGCCAATCTTCAGTCATGATGAGGTTGACAATGCGATGGCCCTCGGCGTCGTTGGTTACTTGTAGACCCTCTGGATTACGGACGGCTGGTGTGCCAATGACATGGTAGAACACGCTGGAGGGCAAGGCCTTGCCTCTGGCCGCTGCCTTAGCCAACGCATCGGCCTCTTCGTTCCTGGCGCGGTCCACATGCTGCAAGGTGAAGCCCTTGAATTGTCTCTCAAGACTGCTAACAGCCGTGAGATACTGCATGATTGCAGGGTCTTTTGCTGAATATTATTTTTCGACCTGGCCGGCAACCACTTTGGAATCTGTCTTGATTATGCAGGTGGTGACACCAAGCGCTCTTAGCTTGCGAAGGCCCAGGATGACAGCTTCGTATTCTGCTACGTTGTTGGTGCATCTATCGGACTCCAAAGCAAAGCTGAGGCGTGCTGCATATCTATGCTTGACGCCTGTGTGTGACGTGATAATTGCAACTACGCCTGCCCTCGCATGACACCATGCGCTGTCGCAGTGGATGGTCCACACCTTCTCTGTAGGCTCGTCTTGCTGCCTTGTTGGCCCTGTTCAGTCAACGATGAAGTCTGCCAGGATCTGTGACTTGATTGCTGTTGTCACACCCGGTTTTAGAAGGCAAACCGAATGCGAACCATGTACGTGCCAGGATCAGCAATTCACGTACACAGCAGTTACATAACTGGACATCATCACACAGTGCTCAAATAATAACATAAAAGGGGAATAATAGTCAATTACATCATATGTCTGAGACATCCACATAGTCTTTACAATAATCAAAGTGCAGAAAAGAAACATAAATACACGCGGCCTTCACAGGCAGCCGACTGTGGGTTGCTGCTAACCCACGCCTAGAACTCGTCGTAATCTTGGAACTCCTGAGGGTCTCCTTCCACGGCTTCATCCTCTCATGAGCAGTGGTTGCAATGCTGACAACCTAGGGATGGGGGGTTTGGTGTGTAGAGCAAGGGTGAGTACACATCAACATACTCAGCAAGTGTCCTGTTTGGCTGTAGTGGACTAGCTTTATGTGGGGGTAAGTCAAGCAGTTGCTTTTAGTTGGTCAGGTTATTATTACTAGTAGAGAAAACCAAGTTTTAGAATTAACCCACGTTATTAACCCAAACGTACTCCTTTCCTAACGGAAAGAGTACCACTTACCATTACCAGAGTCAATACCAAAACCATCATTCTCATTGCCACCTGCAATCCGAACATCTCTGATCAAGTACCACTAATCAATGGAGCTCCCTTGGCCGCTCATAACCGTGAGCACGGCTGATATATCAGTTTTCAAACACTCTGTAGAGGTTGCGCACTTTACCCACAAGCCGTGATTCCCTTTCTGCCCGGAGATCATGACTCTCCATTGATCACTACCAAGGTGACCCAGCAGGGTATCACTATGTAGCCTTTACAAAGATTCCCCGGGGTTGTAGCCGCCCGTTAGGTTTCCTAAATGCACCGCACTCCTCCCCAAGGGGCGAACCAACTTGGCAGAGCGAGCCGCATACACCGAGCCCCATTAACGGCACGACGGCTAAGCGAACTACACCCCGGTTCCTCTAATTATTCAGCTAAGGGCGTCCCACTCCACCCTCATGGTTGCACTGTTTTCCCGGGCGGTCATCCAACGAACAGGTCCTTACAGAGAGGCACTCGAGAAACCGCTCGAGCCCCCTTAAATGCCACAAGTATAACATAATAAAGAAGGCAAATAACGTATCATTGATAAATCTCATCATGTTCATTGATTAGTGTTGAGCAATAGCATAAAGCTAAACAATAATAATCCAACCCAAATAGGTAAACAAGGACATGGATAACAAAAGCTAGTCAATCCTTAGGTATAACTGTGTAAATGCGGGAAGTGAATTATAGAATGTATAGGACAAAGATAGGTCAAGGGACACTTGCCTCCACCAACCAGCTGCTGCTCAGGGGCTTCTCCTGCGAGTTCTTCGGACTCTTCAACCAGATCGTTCTCTATACGAGTTCAAACATATATTCCACACATTTAATACAAAAGAACAGTACACCATACAATGGAATGCAATAATCAAACAGACGTTCCACGCGGGGCTCGCAATTACGGTTAAGAGAGAAAGAGGAAATGACAGTCGAGTCTACGGTCGAGAAGCGATCACGTTACATAATTATAAATTAAACCACTCGCTTAACGGAAGGGCGTTAATTTGGCCACTGCATTTAGCATAAAGTAAGGTCATGTTCCACATTTAATCGTTATAAATAGATAAAGATGAATGAAAGGGAGTGGTCGCACGACGAGACGCGCGACACAACATTTAAATTGAATTAAGAAATAAACGACTCGCCGCGCGACAGAGCGCGCAACGAGATTCTTGCATTAATTATAGATAAACGTTAAGCGTTGCGCGACGAAACGCACGACGGCTTACGTGTCACACCCGGGTTTCGGGGCACCAAGACCTGGGCGCGAACATAATCACCAGGTGTGCTGGGACCAAGTCTCACACATATGATGAATCATGGCACATGATCGAATGTCACATCTTTACTATATAATAGGAGTTCTGTACAAAATAAATAATTACATTATAAGGAGACAACAGTCCAGCAAACCAAAGTTGACTGGGAGACGACGACCTAGACCACTCACGAACAACATCCTCCATGCGCCTCATCCTGCGGTACATGTTCTTGACCTGTGGGGGGGTGTGAGACAGCAAGAGTGAGCTCACATACGTTCATCGCTCAACAAGTTGTGGGGAATAATGTGCATGAACTCGTCAAAGGTGGGAGCTCACGTGAAGTGTAAGGCTTACCAAAGAGGATGGTTGGAGCTGAGCATTGCTTTTAAAGTTGGTCAAAATTTTATTAGCAATTACTAAGTATAGGTAAATACCAACCCAATTAAGTAGTAGAACAAAAGTAACAACCTCACCTGCGATGCAATGCATATGACAAATTGAGTTTAAGTTCCATAATTTAATCATGTGAGTGTCCGAGCCGCTCATGACCGTGAGCACGGCTAGTATACCAGTTTTACACTCTGCAGAGGTTGCACATCTTTACCCACAAGTCGTGTTACCCATTTGCCACGGAGTTGATCAGACTCCATACACCTCTACCGAGGAAGCGAGGCAGGGTACCACTACGAGGCCTTTACAAAGTTCCACTAGCTTCAGACTACCCGCTACAGTTTATAGGAAGCTCCAGTGCAGGGTTCTTGCCTGACCGCCATCGCAGCAAAATCAACCCAAGGACCTCCCTACACTGACCACTCCCCTACTGCCCTTGCCCCTTTCGGGTAAGGTAGCCGTCCACTAGCTTTCCTAGTTAATCAGCCAAGGGCGTCCCATAAACCCTTGTGGTAGCACTGTTTTCCCGGGTGGTTCTCCATGTTCCAATTAACATAATGATCTTATCATGAACAGTAAATAACAACTGATAACAAAGATATAATCATGAATAAAAGGTATCTCCATACCCAAAACCACATATAGCACTAGCAAGTACTACCCAGAAAGTTCAGTGGTAAACAAGGTATAAAGATAGACAAACTAGGGTATCCTATTGGGACCCATCAAAATTAACCTATGCAGATCATTATGATTAATTAGAACATGAGTGGGTAAAAAGAAGTGATCAAGGGCACAACTTGTCTGGCACTTGAGATTCCAGGTACCAACTTGCTTTTCAGATGACACGTGCCCACGCGCTAGTCATTGCAATACAAACAAACATGGTATAGATAAAATTAACATCACACCAAACATAAGAATATACCGCATAATAATGATCTACGCGTTTCTACGAGACTTAACGCAACTTTGAACGGATCAAATCGGAGTTAAAACGAAGGAGATACGAATTTCCTAAGGTTTTATGTATTTGATATGGATTTAATCAGGAAATAAATTTTAAGGTGGCTTTCGTGTCAAATTAGTGGCACTATTAGATAAACAATAATATTATAAAATTATAGGAACTGGAATGACTCAATTTGGAATTAGTATGAATTTTCTATGGATTAAACAAATTCTAGCCATTATTTTTATATTAAAAATCCATTTTCTATTTATTTCCTTGGATTTTCTATTTACTGGACTGGGCGACAATAACAGGGGAAACTGGGGTTTCTAGCGTAAATGTGTCCCAGACACAGAGCCGGCCCAGTCGTGTACTGCGGGTTGATTCCAATAAAGAACAGGGTCTCTTATGCAAGAAACCCGGCCGAAGGGGTATCGTTGTATCGTAGCCGCACGATTTGATCTGGGCGGCCAGGATTAAATCACCACGGTACATACGGCCGCATCACTCGGAGCCGTTGGATTAGATCCGAGGGGCCAGATTTAATGAAACGTGACTCCCTCACAGCCCCACGATCAAGGATATACGGTTCTGATCGTTCGGTCAGGTTGGTAAGTGTGGTTTAATCTAAGTCGTTCATCAGAGATCTACGGTCTGAATCATTTCCCTTCTCGGCCACCCGCAGCCGTTGATCACAAGATCAACGCCCGCGGCGATCTCTCCCTCACGCCGTAACCAGGCAGTGGCACCGCAAGCCCCGCGGCGGATCGCTACCGGCGTACGGTGGCGCCATGGCCGGGGATCCACTATCTAGCGCCCCAGGTAACTAATTTCAAATCCGAAAGCTCCTGCGCGATGCGACAGTGATGGCGAGTACGCTGGAGGGGTCTTACCGGAGATTCGGGTCACACAGAGGGTCGGCGACGGTGCTTGGCGGCGCCGCGACGATTCCTTGGCTCCGGTGAGCGATTCGCGCAACACTGCGCACCCACCGCGACTGGTGTGTCCACGCACACACCCAAGGAGCCAGCCCAAGTTGCCAGACCCGGTGCAGAGACCCCGACGGGGTTGAGTCCGCGCAATCCCCACGGCGGCAATCCTCTCCGATGACCGCCCCTCTGCGTGGTTTCGATTGTTGCAATGTGAGGAGTCAGGGAAGAAGTCAACCCCGACGCAACGCATTTATGGCCCGAGAGGCCACGACCGCGCACGGACTCCGTCACCCGATCCTCCAGCCGCACCGAACGGAGCTGTTTCAACAGAATGCCCGGGAGATGGGGAAGACCGATCTGACCAGAGGGTCCCACAGGTCGGTGAGTCAACCCGCGCGTGAGGAGAACTGAGCAGCGGGGCCCGGTCGTCAGCGCCAGCAGCGCGCGCGTGGAAGCAACCAGCTGGGCCGCACAGTGTGTTTCCTACGGTGGGCCGAAATGAAGTACGAGGCCCAGTTAGCTGGGTTTTGTTTTATTCTTTTATTTTCCATTCCTTTTTCACCATTTTCTAATCCAAATTTGAATTCAAGTTTAAATTCAAACTTTGTGGCTCAACATTTACACTATATTTGTGCAGTTAAAAGTAATAAGTTTAAGGATATTTATATTATTTATATTTTTATATCCTTTCTCTTCTTCTCATTTTCAAAACCCTATTTTCAAATTTAGGGTTAAGTCAAACTTCAAATAATTATTATCATTTTTATCCTCATTATTTTATTTAATGCACAAACATATGAAAATCTAACAAAATGCATTTTATTTTATTTTGGTATCATTTATTTGTAATTTAATCACTCTTAATTACTTGGATGCTCTTTTTATGATGCAATGTGGCACATAAAATAAGGAGATCCTCTATATATTTCTTTTATAGAATTTTGAGTATTACAAATCCTACACCTCTTAAAAATAATCTCGTCCTCGAGATTTAGGAAGCAGGAGGGTTATACCGAGGTTGGTTTATAATTGAGATTGTAGTTTCTAATTGATTCAAAAATTAAGAGTCTCTCTCTCTCTCTTTTTAAATACTATTTAGCAAGTACTTAGAAATGTATGGGTATCTTCTATGTTTAGACACACAGGTAGGTAAGAAGAGAGATAGTCAGAGTGAGGTTAGCTGATGGTAAGAAGAACTTGGTAAGGGAAGACTCCATCCAAGGTGGTAAATTTGAATCATCTCGAGATCTAATTTGACTCCTATTCTTCCATGTCGAGGTTGATCTCCTCCTTCTTGCTCTTTGGTGTCTCCATCCGGGTTTGGGACGAGAGGCTAAGATAGATCTGTTATGTAAGTCAAGTTGTTGGGTATGGCCTTATCTTTTGTACCAGCATTAAGTAACTTACTCCAGATTAGATCATAATAGATTAGATAAAAGCTAGATTAGATTGGATATGACTAGATTAGACTAGTTAAAATCTAAATAATTTTTTTTTGGATTAGCTTATGGTTGTTATTCTAGAGTGGGATAAATATGCTGATTAGGGCAAGATGGATCCATAAGGATAAGGTAGAATCTTTTGAGGTCAGATAGATCTATTAGGATAAGATAAATCTTTTCAAGATAAGATGAGAATCTATTTTTTTAGGATAAGATGGATCTATGAGTGTAGGATAGACTTTTTCAAGATAAGATGGATTTTGCTAGGCTAGATTCTTTGATGAGGGATAACCTAGTTCATTTGGATATTTTTATAACCGTTTTTTTCTATATGTATATGCAGATGTGATTGTGGACATTACTCCACAATTAATCACACTCAATCAAAGATCCAAATCAAACAAGTATCATAAGAACAAACATTCAAGCATACAAATACCTATAAAAATAGTTTTGTTTTTGTTCCTAAGAGTAGGTCTCCTATTCCTAAAGGTCACTTTAGGCACAGGATTTCAAAGTGTGAAATCCACATTTGTCTTTAGAATGAAAATGTAAGAATAATCAGAGTAAAGCAGAAATAGATGAGAAAAGATTAAGAAAAGTTTAGAAAAGAATCAGAGTAGCAAGGGTAAGTAAAGAATGGTTGTCCAGTTCTATCTAGGTTTCGTCCTACAGTCAACATTCCTCTGATACCACTTCTGTCACACCCGGGTTTCGGGGCACCAAGACCCGGGCGCGAACATAATCACCAGGTGTGCTGGGACCAAGTCTCACACATATGATGAATCATGGCACAGGATCGAATGTCACATCTTTACTATATAATAGGAGTTCTGTACAAAATAAATAATTACATTATAAGGAGACAACGGTCCAGCAAACCAAAGTTGACTGGGAGATGACGACCTAGACCACTCACGAACAGCATCCTCCATGCGCCTCATCCTGTGGTACCTGTTCTTGACCTGTGGGGGGGTGAGACAGCAAGAGTGAGCTCACATACGTTCATCGCTCAACAAGTTGTGGGGAATAATGTGCATGAACTCGCCAAAGGTGGGAGCTCACGTGAAGTGTAAGGCTTACCAAAGAGGATGGTTGGAGCTGAGCATTGCTTTTAAAGTTGGTCAAAATTTTATTAGCAATTACTAAGTATAGGTAAATACCAACCCAATTAAGTAGTAGAACAAAAGTAACAACCTCACCTGCGATGCAATGCATATGACAAATTGAGTTTAAGTTCCATAATTTAATCATGTGAGTGTTCGAGCCGCTCATGACCGTGAGCACGGCTAGTATACCAGTTTTACACTCTGCAGAGGTTGCGCATCTTTACCCACAAGTCGTGTTACCCATTTGCCACGGAGTTGATCAGACTCCATACACCTCTACCGAGGAAGCGAGGCAGGGTACCACTACGAGGCCTTTACAAAGTTCCACTAGCTTCAGACTACCCGCTACAGTATATAGGAAGCTCCAGTGCATGGTTTTTGCCTGACCGCCATCGCAGCAAAATCAACCCAAGGACCTCCCTACACTGACCACTCCCCTACTGCCCTTGCCCCTTTCGGGTAAGGTAGCCGTCCACTAGCTTTCCTAGTTAATCAGCCAAGGGCGTCCCATAAACCCTTGTGGTAGCACTGTTTTCCCGGGTGGTTCTCCATGTTCCAATTAACATAATGATCTTATCATGAACAGTAAATAACAACTGATAACAAAGATATAATCATGAATAAAAGGTATCTCCATACCCAAAACCACATATAGCACTAGCAAGTACTACCCAGAAAGTTCAGTGGTAAACAAGGTATAAATATAGACAAACTAGGGTATCCTATTGGGACCCATCAAAATTAACCTATGCAGATCATTATGATTAATTAGAACATGAGTGGGTAAAAAGAAGTGATCAAGGGCACAACTTGCCTGGCACTTGAGATTCCAGGTACCAACTTGCTTTTCAGATGAAACGTGCCCACGCGCTAGTCATTGCAATACAAACAAACATGGTATAGATAAAATTAACATCACACCAAACATAAGAATATACCGCATAATAATGATCTACGCGTTTCTACGAGACTTAACGCAACTTTGAACGGATCAAATCGGAGTTAAAACGAAGGAGATACGAATTTCCTAAGGTTTTATGTATTTGATATGGATTTAATCAGGAAATAAATTTTAAGGTGGCTTTCGTGTCAAATTAGTGGCACTATTAGATAAACAATAATATTATAAAATTATAGGAACTGGAATGACTCAATTTGGAATTAGTATGAATTTTCTATGGATTAAACAAATTCTAGCCATTATTTTTATATTAAAAATCCATTTTCTATTTATTTCCCTGGATTTTCTATTTACTGGACTGGGCGACAATGACAGGGGAAACTGGGGTTTCTAGCGTAAATGTGTCCCAGACACAGAGCCGGCCCAGTCGTGTACTGCGGGTTGATTCCAATAAAGAACAGGGTCTCTTATGCAAGAAACCCGGCCAAAGGGGTATCGTTGTATCGTAGCCGCACGATTTGATCTGGGCGGCCAGGATTAAATCACCACGGTACATACGGCCGCATCACTCGGAGCCGTTGGATTAGATCCGAGGGGCCAGATTTAATGAAACGCGACTCCCTCACAGCCCCACGATCAAGGATATACGGTTCTGATCGTTCGGTCGGGTTGGTAAGTGTGGTTTAATCTAAGCCGTTCATCAGAGATCTACGGTCTGAATCATTTCCCTTCTCGGCCACCCGCAGCCGTTGATCACAAGATCAACGCCCGCGGCGATCTCTCCCTCACGCTGTAACCAGGCAGTGGCACCGCAAGCCCCGCGGCGGATCGCTACCGGCGTACGGTGGCGCCATGGCCGGGGATCCACTATCTAGCGCCCCAGGTAACTAATTTCAAATCCGAAAGCTCCTGCGCGATGCGACAGTGATGGCGAGTACGCTGGAGGGGTCTTACCGGAGATTCGAGTCACACAGAGGGTCGGCGATGGTGCTTGGCGGCGCCGCGACGATTCCTTGGCTCCGGTGAGCGATTCGCGCAACACTGCGCACCCACCGCGACCGGTGTGTCCACGCACACACCCAAGGAGCCAGCCCAAGTTGCCAGACCCGGTGCAGAGACCCCGACGGGGTTGAGTCCGCGCAATCCCCACGGCGGCAATCCTCTCCGATGACCGCCCCTCTGCGTGGTTTCGATTGTTGCAATGTGAGGAGTCAGGGAAGAAGTCAACCCCGACGCAACGCATTTATGGCCCGAGAGGCCACGACCGCGCACGGACTCTGTCACCCGATCCTCCAGCCGCACCGAACGGAGCTGTTTCAACAGAATGCCCGAGAGATGGGGAAGACCGATCTGACCAGAGGGTCCCACAGGTCGGTGAGTCAACCCGCGCGTGAGGAGAACTGAGCAGCGGGGCCCGGTCGTCAGCGCCAGCAGCGCACGCGTGGAAGCAACCAGCTGGGCCGCGCAGTGTGTTTCCTACGGTGGGCCGAAATCAAGTACGAGGCCCAGTTAGCTGGGTTTTGTTTTATTCTTTTATTTTCCATTCCTTTTTCACCATTTTCTAATCCAAATTTGAATTCAAGTTTAAATTCAAACTTTGTGGCTCAACATTTACACTATATTTGTGCAGTTAAAAGTAATAAGTTTAAGGATATTTATATTATTTATATTTTTATATCCTTCCTCTTCTTCTCATTTTCAAAACCCTATTTTCAAATTTAGGGTTAAGTCAAACTTCAAATAATTATTATCATTTTTATCCTCATTATTTTATTTAATGCACAAACATATGAAAATCTAACAAAATGCATTTTATTTTATTTTGGTATCATTTATTTGTAATTTAATCACTCTTAATTACTTGGATGCTCTTTTTTATGATGCAATGTGGCACATAAAATAAGGAGATCCTCTATATATTCCTTTTATAGAATTTTGAGTATTACATTACGTCAACAGAACTGCATTTAAAACAAATCGTCGCGCGACGAAGCGCGCGACGCAGCACTTTAATAAATATAAATTAAAAAGAATCGTCGTGCGACGAAGCGCGCGACGCAGCACATTAATAAAGACGAATTTAGAATGAACCGTCGCGCAACGTAGCGCGCGACGCAACACATCAACTAAACTAGAATTAAAATGGATTAAAACGAGGGTTGAACACAGCGTGACTACGTCACACGCGCGAGAGCACGCTGCGCGTGCCGAGGGCACGCGAACCGTGCAGGCGCGCGTGGCGCGAGGCCGTCGGGGCACGGGCTCGGGCAGGGGTGTGCGGCCAGGCGGGCCGGGGCGCGGGGCCGAGCACGGCCGCCGAGGCATGGCCGGGGAGCAGGGGCTCACGGCGGGGGGCGGGCTCGGCGGGGCGAGGCCGCGGCGGGGGCGGGCTCGGCGGGGAAGGGGCGCGCGGGCAGGGGCCGAGCCGCCGGCGCCGGGCGCGAGGCGCACGCGGGGCCGCGGGCACGAGGGCCGCAGGGGCGGGGCCGGGGCGCCGCCGGGCGCGGGGAGGGGCTCGCCGGGGAGGGGAGGGGAGGGGCTCGCCGGGCGCGGCCGAGGGAGGCCCGAGGGGTGGCACGGGGGGCGCGGCCGAGGGGCGGCGCGCAGGGGCGCGGGCAGGGAGGCCGCGCGGGGAAGAAGGGGAGGGGGAGGAGAGAGAGAGAGCGAGAGAGAGAAGGGGAGGGGAAGCTCACCTCGGGGATCCAAACTTCGGCGATCACCGTTCCAAGACCTAGGGCACCACGGGGAGAGAGAGAGAGAGGTGGAAGAGGGAGGTTACTGCGCGGGAGAAATCAAATGAGAGAAAGGGATCATGGGGAGGGGGCGCGCATGGGGAGGGCAGGGGGCGCCAGGGGCGCGCGGGCCGGACCGAGCCGGGCTGGGCCACACCGCGGATCCAAACCCACGACACGCATGACCACTAAACGGAATCCGATTGCGAATCGAAATTCGAAACGGGACGAGACGAACACACGACTAACCACGACATCAGACAAAGAAATATGCTTCAGCATGATGCAACACCCATGACACTTAGGTTTTGTTTACACATGACATAGACACCCGTCACTATATTGCTTTGAAATTGGGAAGAAGGAGCGAAACGGAAAAAGGAAAGAGAGTAACGCATGTATTTGGTGAGTAAAAAGAAGAAGAAAAATTCTACCCCCAAATTCAGGGCGTTACAAACCTATCCCCCTTAAAAGAATCTCGCCCTCGAGATTCAAGGTTGGCCAGCAAAGAGTTCAGGGTACTTGGCCATCAGATCATCTTCACGCTCCCAGGTTGCTTCTTTCTCAGAGTGGTGACTCCATCTGACTTTGCACATTCTGATAGTCTTCCTCCGGGTGACTATGTCTGCAGTCTCAAGAATCTACGCTAGCTTCTCAATATAGGTCAAGTCTTCTTGGACTTCAAGACCTTCCACTGGCAACTGCTCTTCTGGCACACGCAGACACTTCTTCAACTGAGACACATGAAAGACGTCATGCACTGCAGACAAACCTTCTGGCAAACTGAGCTTATAGGCCACTTCTCCATGCCTTACGAGAATCTGATACGGACCAACATAGTGGGGTGTTAGCTTGCCTTTGACTCCTCTGATAGGCGAAACCTTCAAATAGACGAAGTCACCGACCTCAAAACTTAGCTCTCTCCTTCTTGTGTCTGCATAGCTTCGCTGCCTTGATTGCGCTATCTTCAGATTCTCCCGAACCATCTTGATGTTCTCTTCAGCTTCAAGCAAAATGTCTGGCCCAAACACTTGTTTTTCTCCAGGCTGATCCCATTGCAACGGAGTTCTACAACTCCTCCCATAAAGCGCCTGAAATGGTGACATCTTCAAGCTGGCCTGATAACTGTTGTTATAGGAGAACTCTGCATAAGGCAACCTCTTGTCCCATCCGGACTGATCTTGCAACGCATAGGCTCTCAACATGTCTTCGAGGATTTGATTAGTTCTTTCGGTCTGACCATCTGTCTGCGGATGATAAGCTGAACTGAAATTCAGATGTGTACCCAAGGCTTCATGCAAATGCTGCCAGAAATGAGAGGTGAACTACGTTCCTCTGTCTGACACTATCTTCTTTGGCACACCGTGAAGACAAACGATCTAAGACATGGACAACTCTGTCAATACTGCATTGCTGTAGTTGGTCTTAACGGGTATGAAGTGGGCTGACTTGGTCAAGCGGTCCACCACTACCCAAATGGAGTCGTAGCCGGCTCGTGTGCGAGGAAATCCGACTATGAAGTCCATACTAATTTCATCCCATTTCCACTGAGGAATTTGCAATGGTTGCAACAATGCGGTTGGCCTCTGATGCTCTGCCTTGATCCGTCGACAACTATCACACATAGCCACATGCTCTGTGATTTCCCTCTTCATTCCGTACCACCAGAATTTCTTCTTCAGATCTTGATACATCTTCTCACTTTCAGGGTGTATCGAGTAAGCTGTCTCATGAGCTTCCTTAAGGATCAATTCCCGAATAGACTGGACATTGGGAACACACAAGCGGTCCTTGAACCATATCACACCTCCTGCATCTTCCCGAAAGTCTTTACCTCTGCCGTCTAGAATCAGTCGCCAGATTTCATTGATCTTCTCATCATTCTTCTGTGCTTCTTTGATTTCCCGCTCCAAGGTGGGTTCTAACTCAACTGTTACTCCTCGCATATTGTTCAAAAATCCGAGACTCAACCTGTCAAACTCTTTGGCCAACTCATAAGGCATCGGATGAGCGACCATCAGGTTGACCTGACTCTTCCTACTGAAAGCATCAGCCACTATGTTTGCTTTGCCTGGATGGTAATGAATCTCCAATTCATAGTCTTTGATCAGCTCTAACCATCTTCGTTGCCTCATATTCAGCTCTGACTGAGTGAATATATACTTCAGACTCTTGTGGTCTGTGTAAACATCACATTTCTGCCCATACAGATAGTGCCTCCATGTCTTCAGTGCGTGAACCACTGCTGCCAACTCTAGGTCATGGATTGGGTAATTCTTCTCATGAACCTTCAGCTATCGGGACGAGTAAGCCACAACTCTTCCCTCCTGCATCAACACACATCCCAAACCAGTGTAACAAGCATTGCAATACACTGAGAAGGGCTTGTGCACATCAGGCAAGACTAAGACAGGCGTTGTAGTCAACTTCTCTTTCAGTGCTTCAAAGGCCTCTTGACATTTTTGGGTCCACTTGAACTCAACTTTGTTGCCTAGCAAAGCTGTCATTGGTTTCGCAATCTTCGAGAACCCTTCAATGAATCGCCGATAATATCCGGCCATTCCAATGAAGCTCTTTATTCCTCGAGCATCTGTTGGCGCTTTCCAGTTCAGAATGTCTGCCACTTTCTTCGGATCCACAGCCAATCCTTCTTTTTTGATTATGTGACCCAAGAACAAGACTTCATCAATCCAGAACTCACACTTGCTCAACTTTGCATACAACTGGTGCTCTCGCAATCTCTGCAATACCATCCTCAAATGATCTGCATGCTCTTCTTTGCTTTGAGAATATATCAGAATGTCATCAATAAATACCACCACAAACTTGTCAAGATAATCCATGAATACACTGTTCATCAGATTCATGAAGAAGGCTGGTGCATTTGTTAGACCGAAAGACATCACAGTGAACTCATACAACCCATACTTGGTAATGAATGTCGTCTTCGGAATATCTGAAGGTCGAATCCTGAGCTGGTGATAACCCGACCTCAGATCTATCTTTGAAAACACGCTGGCTCCTCTCAACTGGTCGAACAGATCTTCTATTCTGGGCAAGGGGTACTTGTTCTTGATGGTGACCTCATTCAGAGCTCGATAATCGATACACATCCTTCTAGTGCCATCTTTCTTCTCCACGAATAGGACAGGAGCGGTCCAAGGCGAGGTGCTTGGCCGGATGTATCCTTTCTCTGACAGCTCATCAATCTGCTTTTGAGCTCAACCAACTCTGGTCCAGATACTCTGTAAGCTCTCTTAAAGATGGGGGCGGTGCCAGGAAGAAGCTCTATGGCAAACTCAACTTTCCGCTCTGGTGGCATACCTGGTAAGTCCTTTCGAAACACATCTGGAAACTCGGACACAACCTTGATAATCTCCAGTGGGTCTGCTTCACTGCTATCAACAACCATCTGATAACAACTTCCTTTCTTTGGCTCAAGCGGGACTAACTCGGTCACCACTTCCTCTCCTAGTGGAGACATCAACTTGATTGTCCTCTTATCACAACTGATAATTGTCTGATACTTGTCTAGCCAATTCATCCCTAGGATGACATCTATTCCTTGAGTACCCATTACTATGAGGTTAGCGGGAAATGCTATCCCCCTTATTTTCACACTTACATTCAAGCAAATGCTATCGGCTCGAATTCTACCACCGGCTGAGTCAATTTGAATGGGGGTTGACATGGTAGTTATTGCAAGATTATGTGCTTCTACCCATGATGCAGTAATGAATGAATGTGTTGCTCCAATATCAAATAACACTTCTGCAATATGGGAGTCGACTGGAAACATACCTACTATCATGTCGGGGGTCTCCTAAACTGCTTTAGCCTCCAAGTGGTTCAGTCTCACATGGTCATAGCGTGGCTGAGAACGGTTGCCTGCTCCAGGCTGAGACACATTCTGCTTTGTTGGGGCATTGGGGCCTGACTGTTGCTGGGCTGCCTTCTTCGGACATTGCATCACCCAATGGTCTTGCTCTCCACAGTGGAAACATGCTCTGTTTCCACCCTGAACTGGTGCTACTTGACTGTTCTGCTGGTTCGCTGGGGCAGCAAGACGAGGTGCCTGCTGATTCTGCCTATGGAACTGACCTCCTCCTGACTGATTGTTCTGTCGATTCTAATGCTGGTGCTGAGGATACTGCCTTTGGAACTGCTGCTGCTGAGGTGGACGCTGGTTCTGCTTGAACTGCTGAGGTGGATTGCCCGAGAAACGAGGGCGATTGCTGCTTCCAGGCTGAGGTCCACTGAAGCGCCCCAGATCCTCTGGGACTCAAATGTGATACAATTACTAGTCCTAGGAGGCTAGTAAACACATTTATACATCAGATGATTATAGATCTGCTTAAACGAGACAAACCTATAAAGGTGGCGATCAACTTTAAGAGTTGGTCCACAACTCGGGACATATCATCAGAGTGGGGCTGAAGCAGCCCGATATACGCAGCGAAGCAAATCAGCGGTCCAACAGCCACAGGCAAGGTTGGGAACAGTCGTAACTCTTACCCGATCTCCTTTTCTGAAAAACAACAAATAAGCTAGGGTGAGTACAAACGTACTCAGCAGCCCACCTTCACCCGCGGAATGGGGAAATCAGATATAATGCATGGAATATGTGGAGCTCAGGATATTTTGCAAAAATAGCAATATTTGATGCATGGTTATTTTGTAAAACATTTTGCATTTTTTTCAAAGCGCATCCTCTCCCAAAGGAGCAGGAAGTTTTTCAGTATTAGAACAAAATCCCCTGGACTAAACCATCCAGGTATCTCAGCAGTTTCCCACTAGTTTTCCTTTTCAAAAATAGCTACTGGACTTCTCGTCCACCATAGCTCACGGCTCAACCGTCGAACCTTTTAAAACCCACTTTTCTCAAACGCACCCTTTTTTGAAAAACAAAACACTTAATTGTCATACCACACCAGACTCGTCCATTCCTGTGGACACAGACTATTCGAATAGGTTTAAACTCTGCGTAGAGGGGTACACTTTACCCACTAGTCCGGCTCTGCGATCCCATGGCCAATGAGATCCGAATCCGAATCTCTTTCTTCCCTCGCACGTCCTAACCTTAACGGTTATGTCAGAAGGAGTCAGGCCACCGCCATGTCCAAACCGGACAAAACATTCCCCCTCCTTATCCTCCCGGTGCTCCCCAGCCTTCATAACCCTAGGGTTGGACCGTACGGGTTCAGATTGAGTGACTGCCCACACAGTCTCGAGTGGTTGTACTTATCATGAGTACAGGTAGTGAAGGATGACAAACCGGTTCTTATATGAGGGGACAATCCTTCTGCTCACGCCTAAACCAGCTGAGCCATCATCTTAGGGCCTCCCCTAAACCAGGGAGTCCCTGATCATCCCTACTCAAAGGTGATAAGGGTGAAAACCCTTCATCATACATATTTTGAAAAGCATTTTCTTTTGAAAACTCACACCTTTTCTCAAATCATTTGTAACAAATATATCAAGGATTGATTGCGGCAAGCGGTTGGGTGGCCATAATAACTTGTCTCAAAATCATATCATGCATAAAATAATAGGCTGAGGGTTGTGGTTGAAAAATCATAGGTAATTTATGCATCAAAGGGATCCAGTGAGCTTGTCGTGCTTATCCAGCGAAGGGGGAAGGAGAGCTCGCGGAACTGGCTTCTGGCTCCACCTCCTGGCGTAGACTTGCAGATCTAGCCTCCACGAGACGGCACAAACGCTCCGATAACTATGCAACATGAACAAGCAAACATACAAACAAGCAAGTATACCAACAAATATTTAGTATAGTGGTCAGAATAGCGATATATGGATGGGTAGAGTCTTGAGTAGAATCTGTGTCATGTGGTGTTGAGATACTACTAGTGGTAGAGCGGAGGTGCTTACCAGGAGGGTGAACTGGAGGCAAAGCGACACTATGTGTGTAGCCGGCAGAGCAGAGTAACTGAGTGGGTGGGGTGTTTGCCTTAGCTAAGGGTGTTGAGTGTGTGTGGAGAGGGAGAGGGTAGTTGGGTGTATTTATAGCTGGGTGTATGTAGTGTAGCACAGTGAAGGTCACTGTTGGTGAGAATAGTGATGAATGAATCGTCTGACTTAGTATGAACAGGAGAGTTATAGGCAGAATATGGGACAAGAGTATTTTGGGAGTTTTCTGGAATATGGACCGTGCTTAAAGGATGACATGGTTGGATAGGGAATAATTCGATAAGAATTTAGAAACAAGAATTATTGGAATCGGAGTTTGGAAGCCTGGTTCGAAGGAATCTCAAAGTTAAGCGTGCTCAACTTGGAGAAACCTGGGATGGGTGACCAGATGGGAAGTTCCCACTGGAATGAAAATCACAGTCACCGGAGTTCGTATGATTGAAATATTGGTCTGGCTGGTATTAGGTGGACTAGACAGCATGACGGATGAGTAGTTGAAATTTTGGGTGATCGGATGATCGATGAATAGTAACGATGAATAGTGACGACGAAAAGGTTGCCATTGATATCATCGATGAATAGTAACGATGATGAATAGTAACGGCGAATAGTAACGATGAATAGTAATGGTGAATAGTGATGGTGAATAGTTCGTATGAACGAACGATGAACGATGAATAGTGACGATGAACGATGAATAGGAACTATGAACGAACGGACGAACGATCGAATGATCGGACAAACGAACGATCGGAATTTCGGCAGCATAACGGCAGGACAAAGATTATCTGAAAGAACGATGAATAGGGACTATGAACGAACGATGAACGATGAATAGGAACTATGAACGAACGATGAACGATGAATAGGAACTATGAACGAACGATGAACGATAAAATGATCGAACGAACGAACGATCGGAATTTCGGCAGCATAACGGCAGGAAAAAGATTATTTGGACGAACGAACGGACGAACATTCGAACGATCGGACGAACGGACGAACGAACCATGAATGATCGGACGAACGATCGAACGATCGGACGAACGAACGAACAAACTAAGAACAGGTGGACGAACGATCGAAGAACGACCGAACGATCCTTGTGCTAGTGTGTGCTTGTGTGGAACATGGAGTGGGTGTGTGGGGGGGAGAGTTGCCATGAAATGGCTTGGGGTGGGATGAGAGGAGGCCCTTGCCCCTCTATTTATAGCCATGGTGGGGGATTAGGGGGAGGGATGAGAGGATTAGTAGGAGGATGAGAGGATTAGTGTGAGATTAGCATGGATTTGTCTTGTATGAGTGTAATTAGCTTGTAGAGCTCACCGTATGACACCGGAGGCATACGCATACGTGTCAGCATGAGGAAAGTTATGAAGAAAATATTTGTGGGGACTTGAAAAATGATTCTGAAGGTATTTCTCAAGAGGAAAAATATCTGGAGATATATCGGTGGAATATTTGGGCAGTATTTCTGAAAAGAACTTGAAGGGGATCACTAGGGAAATATCTGGGCAGTATTTCTAGAAGAATTTGAGGGGGATCACTGGGGAAATATTTGTAAAATATTTGAGGAGGATTTTGGAGAGAATATAGACCACTATATTTTATTTGCTGATATCAACTCGCAAACAAACATTTTGAAATGAAATTTGAAATTCATTTTGAATTTAGAGCGAGTTTGAGAAAATTTCAAGATTTGAATTTTTGGGATGCTACAAATCTACCCCACTTAAAAGGAATCTCGTCCTCGAGATTCGGCTTAGAAGGGTTATGGGTATAGCTTTACTTCAGCTACATATCTTCACTTTGCAACTCTTCGAGGAGATGGAACTTCAATAAGATATGGCCTTGAGGAGCATCTGGTTGCCGATTGCAAACGCTGATTCTGGCTACTTAAGATCATCTTCAGGCTTCTAGGTTTCGCTTGGCAGCTAGCTTATTGAAGAAGCATCGATGCCAACACGCAAACCTTTCTCTTGCGAACTCCCACATGGATTCATTCCTTGATTAGTCTTCTGGTGCTTCATCAATGAAACTTGGGTGACCACTTCTCATCTAGAAACTTATAAGCTTTGATGATCCAGTCCTCCACAAGCTTGCTACAGGCCTTCTTCTTTTTCTCCATAGCAGGAACCTTACTGGAACACTACCCCACTTAAAAGAATGAGGGTAGAACTCTTGAATCTTGGGGATTTGAACTCCTTGAAGTACCTCATAACAAGGGTGTTACAGGGCCTTCTTCTGCTGTTGCTGCTTGAGCAGGCTGCGGAGAAATGACTGACACAGGGTTGATTCTGGGACAACCTTCTTCTCATCTTCTCTTCACTATCTTCTTTTCACTGACCCTTTCTTTCTCGTTGCTCTTCCCACTGGAGGATTCTATCAAAGAGTATTACCATCATACAGAGGAGGAAACCGAAGACTATGAACCATGTGCAACAGTCTTCAACCCAAGAATCACCAAGCATTGTGATCTTAGGGGCGAGGGAGTGGAAAATGAAGTTGCTTGCGATTTGGCAGAGGGGATTTATCTGGAGTGTGCTTTGCTTTGAGCGAGATGGGAGTTGAGGGAGCTGGTGGGGGAGTTATATAGGAGAGCGGCACTGAGGGTGGTGCTCGAGTGCGGAGTGGTGGTGATGGAGCAGGGGACACGAGGCAGTAGGTGCGACATGGGGAGCGATGGTGTTGCTAGCGGTAATGGCGGTGGGTGCGCTGCAAAGGGGGCGTGGGCGGCAGTGGTAGTGCGCTGTAAAGGGGCGTGGGGCGGTGGTGGTGCGCATGGAGGCAGGCACGCGTGCGGGGGGGCACGAGTGAGTGGTGGGGTCGACGACACTGATGTTTGTGGTCTCTGGTTCCAAGAATCTTTGCCTCTCTGTATGGTAATAACTCCTTCTGTCCTCTTTTCTTGTTTACTTTGACTCAGGGGCAGTTCTTTGATTCTCACGGTCGGTCCTTTTGACTGAGCGGTTGGACAGGTTTCTTCTATAGCTTATTCCAGGCTTCAAGGGTAAGCTTCTGGTATCTTCTTGGGTAAGGTGCTTTTCTCTTGAGATGGGTTAAGATGAGAATGGAAGCATAAGGTGAGGATTAGCTCTAAATTATGATCTTTGTTCTTAGAGAAAACCTTTCTTAAAAAAGAAAGAAAACACACAAGCTCAACAATGATAAGCACAAACAAATCAAATGTTTTGAATAATGGAAGAATAGAGTTTTTCCAAAGCACGCACTACTCAGATTTGGGGGCTAAGCATAACTACTATTGCTTGGCTCCTGAATTGAGAACTATGCTAAATGCGACTTATGAGCACTAACGTTAAAGCATCACATATGCACTCAAAAGAGGAGAAAACGTCAAGCAAAATTCATTTTGAAATGCCCTAGGGGGTCACACAATTAGAGTTTTGCAAAACACGAGTCTACACGATTACCTCTCATACATGCAGGGCTCTAGCCAAAGTGAAGAAAAACTCCACTACCCAATGCATGCAGAGGATTGGGCATAACTAACTTCAGACCAGGCAGCTTCTCTTCTGGCAAGGCTGGCACACAACTTCAATCTGAGGCATCTCCTGGATGGGTTAAGAGGGAGCTGATGTTGATGACTTCTTCTGGCGGCAACTGAGATGGCAAGACGGGGTCGAACTCTTCTTCAAGCGGGACTGGCTCTTGTAGCTCCTCAGAGGGCGGTGGTGCTAGTGGGGTGCTTGCAGCTTCTTCCTTGATCTCACGGGAGGGTGCTGGAATCTTCTCAATGGCGAGGGGCTCAAACAACTCTGGCGGGGGATCTTGGGAGGATTCGGGGTGCTCTTGCTTATTTATAGCCTGAGGGAAGACTAGAATTCCTTCCAAGACTATGGCTCCTTCCGGGAGTTCCCAAGACTTCTTCTCTCCTCTGATAGAAACAGGGTGACCTTCAAGAATCTGGGGATCTTCAGCTCTCATGGGTTGAACTGGGTTGGATGAGGCAGGCTCTTGGATCCGCAGGGCTCTATGTTGGTTATGGGTTACCAAGTAGGCCTCCATCAACTTCTGGACGTGCTCATCATTGGCTTGCTTCAGGGCTTCAACATCAATGACTTCACGACTTTCCAAGGCAGCTACACGGGCTTGAGCTGATGTGAGATTCACATGGAGCTGACGGTTGTGCTTCTCTGCATCTTCTGCTCGGGCAATCATCTGACGGTGGTGCCGAGCAAAGGAATCATATTGTGCATCCAGGGTGAGCAGGTATGCAGTGAGGTACACGACTGTGGGGTCATCCTCAAGCAGCTGCTTCCCTTCCAATGCACGCATCCTGGCCATCCAAACTGGACGGTCTCTCTGAAAGGGCGGAAAGAATCCGAGCGGTGTGTCGGCCACTTCTTCTTCATAAATTTGACACAGGGCCCTCAATGCCTTGCGAGCGACGACTTGGCAGGTGTCTTTGAATCTGTGCCCAGCAACAGTGACACTCCATTCCACATGGTGCGGACTGGATCCAATGTATACAGTCACGACACACTTCTCTGTGCCATGCTCGACGAAATCACGACCATCATACTCTGGCTGGCTCCTGATTCCGAGGCAGACTGTGCATGCTCTTAGCAACTTGGGGAAACCATCTTCATTCTGGCAAAAGCTGGTTTGGCAACGAACCTCCATCTGACTTCTGAGGGAAGGAAAGGGGGAAAGCATTTTTGAAATGAAGGGATAAGAGCAAGAATTTTTCTAAGAAAATAGTTTTGACTCAAAATTTTTTGGATCAGGCTAAGGGTTACGTCCTGCGCCAACCTAACAGCTCTGATACCACCTGAAGCGCCCCAGATCCTCTGGGACTCAAATGTGATACAATTACTAGTCCTAGGAGGCTAGTAAACACATTTATACATCAGATGATTACAGATCTGCTTAAACGAGACAAACCTATAAAGGTGGCGATCAACTTTAAGAGTTGGTCCACAACTCGGGACATATCATCAGATTGGGGCTGAAGCTGCCCGATATACGCAGCGAAGCAAATCAGCGGTCCAACAACCATAGGCAAGGTTGGGAACAGTCGTAACTCTTACCCGATCTCCTTTTCTGAAAAACAACAAATAAACAAGGGTGAGTACAAACGTACTCAGCAGCCCACCTTCACCCGCGGAATGGGGAAATCAGATATAATGCATGGAATATGTGGAGCTCAGGATATTTTGCAGAAATAGCAATATTTGATGCAGGGTTATTTTGTAAAACATTTTGCATTTTTTTCAAAGCGCATCCTCTCCCAAAGGAGCAGGAAGTTTTTCAGTATTAGAACAAAATCCCCTAGACTAAACCATCTAGGTACCTCGGCAGTTTTCCCACTAGTTTTCCTTTTCAAAAACAGCTACTGGACTTCCCGTCCACCATAGCTCACGGCTCAACCGTCGAACCTTTTAAAAACCACTTTTCTCAAACACACCCTTTTTTTGAAAAGCAAAACACTAATTGTCATACCACACCAGACTCGTCCATTCCTGTGGACACAGACTATTCGAATAGGTTTAAACTCTGTGCAGAGGGGTACACTTTACCCACTAGTCCGACTTTGTGATCCCATGGCCAATGAGATCCGAATCCGAATCTCTTTCTTCCCTCGCACGTCCTAACCTTAACGGTTATGTCGGAAGGAGTCAGGCCACCACCATGTCCAAACCGGACAAAACATTCCCCCTCTTTATCCTCCCGGTGCTCCCCAGCCTTCATAACCCTGGGGTTGGACCGTACGAGTTCAGATTGAGTGACTGCCCACATAGTCTCGAGTGGTTGTACTTATCATGAGTACAGGTAGTGAAGGATGACAAACCGGTCCTTATATGAGGGGACAATCCTTCTGCTCACGCCTAAACCAGCTGAGCCATCACCTTAGGCCCTCCCCTAAACCAGAGAGTCCCTGATCATCCCTACTCAAAGGTGATAAGGGTAAAAACCCTTCATCATACACATTTTGAAAAGCATTTTCTTTTGAAAACTCACACCTTTTCTCAAATCATTTGTAACAAATATATCAAGGATTGATTGCGGCAAGCGGCTGGGTGGCCATAATAACTTGTCTCAAAATCATATCATGCATAAAATAACAGGCTGAGGGTTGTGGTTGAAAAATCATAGGTAATTTATGCATCAAAGGGATCCAGTGAGCTTGCCGTGCTTATCCGGCGAAGGGGGAAAGAGAGCTCGCGGAACTGGCTTCTGGCTCCACCGCCTGGCGTAGACTTGCAGATCTGGCCTCCATGAGACGACACGAACGCTCCGATAACTATACAACATGAACAAGCAAACATACAAACAAGCAAGTATACCAACAAATATTTAGTATAGTGGTCAGAATAGCGATATATGGATGGGTAGAGTCTTGAGTAGAATCTGTGTCATGTGGTGTTGAGATACTACTAGTGGTAGAGCGGAGGTGCTTACCAGGAGGGTGAACTGGAGGCGAAGCGACACTATGTGTGTAGCCGGTAGAGCAGAGTAACTGAGTGGGTGGGGTGTTTGCCTTGGCTAAGGGTGTTGAGTGTGTGTGGAGAGGGAGAGGGTAGTTGGGTGTATTTATAGCTGGGTGTATGTAGTGTAGCACAGTGAAGTTCACTGTTGGTGAGAATAGTGTCGAATGAATCGTCTGACTTAGTATGAACAGGAGAGTTATAGGCAGAATATGGGACAAGAGTATTTTGGGAGTTTTCTGGAATATGGACCATGCTTAAGGGATGACATGGTTGGATAGGGAATAATTCGATAAGAATTTAGAAACAAGAATTATTGGAATCGGAGTTTGGAAGCCTGGTTCGAAGGAATCTCAAAGTTAAGCGTGCTCAACTTGGAGAAACCTGGGATGGGTGACCAGATGGGAAGTTCCCACTGGAAGGAAAATCACAGTCACCGGAGTTCGTATGACTGAAATATTGGTCTAGCTGGTATTAGGTGGACTGGACAGCATGACGGATGAGTAGCTGAAATTTGGGGTGATCGGATGATCGATGAATAGTAACGATGAATAGTGACGACGAAAAGGTTGCCATAGATATCATCGATGAATAGTAACGATGACGAACTGAAACGATGCTGAATAGTAATGATGAATAGTAATGGTGAATAGTGATGGTGAATAGTTCGTATGAACGAATGATGAACGATGAATAGTGACGATGAACGATGAATAGGAACTATGAACGAACGGACGAACGATCGAATGATCGGACGAACGAACGATCGGAATTTTGGCAGCATAACGACAGGACAAAGATTATCTGAAAGAACGATGAATAGGGACTATGAATGAACGATGAACGATGAATAGGAACTATGAACGAGCGATGAACGATGAATAGGAACTATGAACGAACGATGAATGATCGAATGATCGAACGAACGAACGATCGGAATTTCGGCAGCATAACGGTAGGAAAAAGATTATTTGGACGAACGAACGGACGAACGATCGAACGATCGAACGAATGGACAAACGAACCATGAACGATCGGACGAACGATCGAACGATCGAACGAACGAACAAACTAAGAACAGGGGGACGAACGATCGAAGAACGACCGAACGATCCTTGTGCTAGTGTGTGCTTGTGTGGAACATGGAGTCGGTGTGTGTGGGGGGGGGAAGAGAGTTGCCATGAAATGGCTTGGCGTGGGATAAGAGGAGGCCCTTGCCCCTCTATTTATAGCCATGGTGGGGGATTAGGGGGAGGGATGAGAGGATTAGTGGGAGGATGAGAGGATTAGTGGGAGATTAGCATGGATTTGTCTTGTATGAGTGTAATTAGCTTGTATAGCTCACCGTATGACACCGGAGGCATACATATACGTGTGAGCATTAGGAAAGTTATGAAGAAAATATTTGTGGGGACTTGAAAAATGATTCTAAAGGTATTTCTCAAGAGGAAAAATATCTGGAGATATATCGGTGGAATATTTGGGCAATATTTCTGGAAAGAACTTGAAGGGGATCATTAGGGAAATATCTGGGCAGTATTTCTGGAAGAATTTGAGGGGGATCACTGGAGAAATATTTGTAGGATATTTGAGGAGGATTTTGGAGAGAATATAGACCACTAAATTTTATTTGATGATATCAACTCGCAAACAAACATTTTGAAATGAAATTTGAAAATCATTTTGAATTTAGAGCGAGTTTGAGAAAATTTCAAGATTTGAATTTTTGGGATGCTACATCCACTGATCTTACGCTTGCGATCCTCCATCTCTTTACGCTTCCTCTCTGTCATGATTGCTCTGTCAATCAGGTGCTGAAATGTCGGGAAGGTATGATTCATTAGCTGATACTGCAGAGGGTCGACCAAGCCTCTCAGGAAACGATACTGTCGCTTGGCGTCGGTGTTAACATCTTCAGAAGCATAGCGAGACAACTCCAGAAACCTATCTCGATACTCACTGACAGACATTGACCCTTGTTTGAGCGCCAGGAACTCCTCCTTCTTCACTGTCATCAGACCTGCAAGAACATGGTACTGACGGAAGCTACCTCTGAATTCTTCCCAGGTGATGGTGTCGGGGTTGGCATGAGTGGCGAGATAAGACTCTCACCAAGACTGAGCTGCTCCTCTCAACAGACGGGGGCCATACAGAACTTTCTCCCTGTCATCACACTGAGCGGTGTGCAACTCCCGCTCCACTGTGCGCAGCCAGTCTTCAGCATCCATGGGGTCAGAAGAGTGAGCGAACGTTGGGGGATGATCTCTCATGAATTCGGCACGCTTATCTCTAGGCATCTGAGGCATCTGAGGCTAAGGTGGCTGCTGCTGCTGCTGAATGGCGGCCTGGGTCTGACCGATGGCTTGAACTGCCTGAGTCTGCATCAGGAACATCTGCTGGATGGACATCGGGGGCGGGGGTGGCAGTTGTTGTTGCTTGGGTGCCTCATCCTGCGGGGCTGCCTGCTCCTACTGAGCACACCTTCCTCCTCTGCGTCTGTTTTCTGACATCTGCAGAATGCAACCACACATCAGAACTGACCTTGCAAATCTTGCAGCATAAGAAAAGAGTATAGAATTCTCCACAACACTGAACAGATGAACATCTTCACTGATCTCCAACATAGACCAACACAGCTTCTCAGATAAAGAGGAAAGTGGAATGAAAGGCTTCCCAACTAGATAACTAACTTCATTAACATATAACAGGTAAAGCAAAATGCAGGGGATACCCACACTCTGGTGACAGTAATTACAAATATCCAAATCCAACATAGTTCATCATAACAAGCATAAATGCACAGGATAAGCAAACTACCATGTCTAACTAAAACTAACTAAAAGCAAGACTAACGCTAAGACTATAGCTTCTATGTATATATTTTCGTATTAATTACAAGATCCGACTCTGACGATCTATGGTTCTAAATTTATCCTGGTCTTGCAGTCGGGGTTGCCATAAGATTGGTGTCCACGCCGAGGTGAGCGGTACGGGTGCTGAGTCCCGACGGGAGTGGGGAAGCCGTCATCCAGGTGACGACGCTCCGCGCGCTCAGCCCGCAGCTGGGTGATCTCAGCACGAGCCCTACTCAGCTCGTCTAGCGCATGGTCCAGCTCCGTGTTTAGCACGGCGGCTAGGTTGACTGTGCTGCTCAACCTAGGATTGTCCTCACCAACAGGTGAGACAATCACGCCTCCTGTGCTGCCAGATGGACGGTGGGGTAATACTTCAGGTTGAGACCATCAGCTACCCCATCGAGCACTAAACGGTAGTGCGAAAGCGCACGCCATGCGGCATCTTCCATGGCCGCCTCAACTGAGTCCCGCTCAGAGATGGAATAGTGCTCTGAGCAGATCTCTGCACCCCGGAGACTGTTCTCCGGACGGCGCACCAAGCAGGTCGCCTCCCAGCGGTCCGGGTAGACCCCGCGACTGTGCTGGAAGACCATACAGCGATACTCGATCGACCAAGTACGTCGGTCAAGTGTCCGACGTAGCAGGGTGTCGAGCGCATCGTGGAAGTGACACTCGTGAGCAGCGTCGCGAGTGATGGGCCGAGCAACCCATCCTTCCAGCTCCTGGTCAGCAGAAAAGTCGGTGTTGTGGCTCGAGCTACTATTGCCACCTCCGTCGTCTGGGTCTCCTCCAACAGTTACTACAGGGGCTGGGGCGCTCAGTGGTGGTGCAGGGGGCGCCTCTAGTGGGAGCACAGGGGAGCAGCTCCTCACAGACTCTATCTCCTGCTGGAGCAAGAAAGAAGAGCCCTGCTGCTCCTGCTCCTGTCGTCGACGCTCCTGCTCCTCATGTAGGCGGTGGTGCAGCCTCTCCAAGTGGCTGGACTGACCGGTCACTGGACGGCGAAGCGGACGCTCCGCGAGACGGGAGGGTAAGAAGGGGATGACAGACTTCCGTGCAGTGTGTCTAAGACGAGCCATCTACAAAAGACACCACAAGCATAAGAGTGAGAACAGAACTAATATGACCAACAAGTAAACCATGAATAAATGAGGAATTAGAATAAACAAAAGATTTTTAGCAAGGTATAATATATAGTAGAACATAGGTTTGATCGATATGACCAACTTTTGAAGGGATACCAAAGTCAAGGTGAGAATAAGGGTCTATAATCCTTAGAACGACCATTCTACTCTAGGTTAGCGGTCCTACAGTCAGCACGACTTTGATACCACCTATGTCACACCCGGTTTTCGAAGGCAAACCGAATGCGAACCATGTACGTGTCAGGATCAGCAATTCACGTACATAGCAGTTACATAACTGGACATCATCACACAGTGCTCAAATAATAACATAAAAGGGGAATAATAGTCGATTACATCATATGTCTGAGACATCCACATAGTCTTTACAATAATCAAAGTGTGGAAAAGAAACGTAGATACACGCGGCTTTCATAGGCAGCCGACTGGGGGTTACCGCTAACCCACGCCTAGAACTCGTCGTAATCTTGGAACTCCTGGGGGTCTCCTTCCATGGCTTCATCCTCTCCTGAGCAGTGGTTGCAATGCTGACAACCTCGGGATGGGGGAGGGTTTGGTGTGTAGAGCAAGGGTGAGTACACATCAACATAGTCAGCAAGTGTCATGTTTGGCTGTAGTGGACTAGCTTTATGTGGGGGTAAGTCAAGCAGTTGCTTTTAGTTGGTCAGATTATTATTACTAGTAGAGAAAGCCAAGTTTTAGAATTAACTCACGTTATTAACCCAAACGTACTCCTTTCCAAACGGAAAGAGTACCACTTACCATTACCAGAGTCAATACCAAAACCATCATTCTCATTGCCACCTGCAAACCGAACATCTCTGATCAAGTACCACTAATCAATGGAGCTCCCTTGGCCGCTCATAACCGTGAGCATGGCTGATATATCAGTTTTCAAACACTCTGCAGAGGTTGCACACTTTACCCACAAGCCGTGATTCCCCTTCTGCCCGGAGATCATGACTCTCCATTGATCACTACCAAGGTGACCCAGCAGTGTATCACCACGTAGCCTTTACAAAATTCCCCGGGGCTGTAGCCGTCCGTTAGGTTTCCTAAATGCACTGCACTCCTCCCCAAGGGGCGAACCAACTTGGCAGAGCGAGCCGTATACACCGAGCCCCATTAACGGCACAACGGCTAAGCGAACTACACCCTGATTTCTCTAATTATTCAGCTAAGGGCGTCCCACTCCACCCTCATGGTTGCACTGTTTTCCTGGGAGGTCATCCAACGAACAGGTCCTTATGGAGAGACACTCGAGAAACCGCTCGAGCCCCCTTAAATGCCACAAGTATAACATAATAAAGAAGGGAAATAGTGTATCATTGATAAATCTCATCATGTTCATTGATTAGTGTTGAGCAATAACATAAAGCTAAACAATAATAATCCAACCCAAATAGGTAAACAAGGACATGGATAACAAAAGCTAGTCAATCCTTAGGTATAACTGTGTAAATGCGGGAAGTGAATTATAGAATGTATAGGACAAAGATAGGTCAAGGGACACTTGCCTCCACCAACAAGTTGATGCTCAGGGGCTTCTCCTATGAGTTCTTCGGGCTCTTCAACCAGATCGTTCTCTATACGAGTTCAAACATACATTCCACATATTTAATACAAAAGAATAATACACCATACAATGGAATGCAATAATCAAACAGACGTTCCACGCGGGGCTCGCAATTACGGTTAAGAGAGAAAGAGGAAATGACAGTCGAGTCTACGGTCGAGAAGCGATCACGTTACATAATTATAAATTAAAAAACACTCGCTTAATGGAAGGGCATTAATTTGGCCACTGCATTTAGCATAAAGTAAGGTCATGTTCCACATTTAATCGTTATAAATAGATAAAGATGAATGAAAGGGAGTGGTCGCACGACGAGACGCGCGACACCTCATTTAAATTGAATTAAGAAATAAACGACTCGCCGCGCGACAGAGCGCGCAACGAGATTCTTGCATTAATTATAGATAAACATTAAGCGTTGCGCGACGAAACGCACGATGGCTTACGTCAACAGAACTGCATTTAAAACGAATCGTCACGCGACGAAGCGCGCGACGCAGCACTTTAATAAATATAAATTAAAAAGAATCGTCGCGCGACGAAGCGCGCGACGCAGCAGATTAATAAAGACGAATTTAAAATGAACCGTCGCGTGGCGAAGCGCGTGACGCAACACATCAACTAAACTAGAACTAAAATGGATTAAAACGAAGGTTGAACGCAGTGCGACTACGTCACACGCGCGAGACCACGCTGCGCGTGCCGAGGGCACGCGAACTGTGCAGGCGAGCGTGGCGCGAGGCCGCCGGGCACGGGCTCGGGCTCGAGCAGGGGCGCGCGAGGGCGCAGCCGGGGGCACGATCGAGGGCGCGCGGCCAGGGCGCGGGGCGAGGGGCCGGGCACGGCTGCCGGGGCGCGCGGCGAGGGCGCAGCCGCCGGGGCACGGCCGGGGAGCAGGGGCTCGCGGCGGGGCAAGGTCGCGGCGAGGGCGGGCTCGGCGGGGAAGGGGCGCGCGGGCAGGGACCGCAGGCGCGGGGCCGGGGCGCCGCTGGGAGCGGGGAGGGGCTCGCCGTTGAGGGGAGGGAGGGGCTCGCCGGGCGCGGCCGAGGGGCGGCGCGCAGGGGCACGGGTTGGGAGGTCACGCGGGGAAGAAGAAGGGGAGGGGGAGGAGAGAGAGAGAGAAGGGAAGGGGAGGGGAAGCTCACCTCGGGGATCCAAACTCCGGCGATCACCGTTCCAAGACCTAGGGCACCACGGGGAGAGAGAGAGGTGAAAGAGGGGGAGGGAGGTTACCGCGCGGGAGAAATCAAATGAGAGAAAGGGATCAGGGGGAGGGGCGCGCGCGCATGGGGAGGGCAGGGGGCGCCAGGGGCGCGCGGGCCGGACCAGGCCGGGCCGAGCTGGGCCACACCGCGGATCCAAACCCACGACACGCACGACCACTAAACGAAATCCGATTGCGAATCGAAATCCGAAACGGGACGAGACGAACACGCGACTAACCACGACAACAGACAAAGAAATATGCTTCAGCATGGTGCAACACCCATGACACTTAGGTTTTGTTTACACATGACATAGACACCCGTCACTATATTGCTTTGAAATTGGGAAGAAGGAGCGAAACAGGAAAAGGAAAGAGAGTAACTCCTGAATTTGGTGAGTAAAAAGAAGAAAAAAATTCTACCCCCAAATTCAGGGCGTTACAGCTGTCCTGGGTTCGAAGGTAATATGGTAGCCGGAGAGCTCGGCTGCCCGTTTGGCGATCCAGACAGACGCCTCCGGGTTGCAGAACAGCTCTCCCAGACCCCTGTTCGAAGTGACCCGCACCTTGAATGCCTCGAAGTAGTGGCGCAGCTTGCGCGATGCCATGACGTCTGTGTAGGAGATTTTTTTCCAATTCAGTCATGTTGCACTTGGAGGCCGTGAGGACCTCGGAGACGTAGTAGACTGGACACTGCCGGGTCGTGCCCTCCCTGTCTTGCTCTTGGACTAGGGCTGCGCTGACTGCATATGGCGACGCGGCGATGTAGAGCAGTAGAGGCAGTGAGGGGTCTGGACTGGTGAGAATGGCCAAGTCTGACAGGTGCTGTTTGAGAGATGCGAAGGCTGCCGCCTATTCTGGTCCCCACGCGAAGTCTTTCGCGCCACGCAGTGTCTTGAGGAAAGGTAGACTCCGCTCTGCAAACTTGGAGATGAATACGTTCAGAGCGGCTAATCTGCCTGTCAGACGCTGGACGTCCCTGGTTGACTGTGGGGTGTCATGTTGGTGATTGCTTGAATCTTGGTCGAGTTGGCCTCGATCCCGCGGTGCGACACCTGGTAGCCCAGTATCTTCCCCTTGCGAACTCCGAAGACGCACTTCTCGGGGTTGAGGCGAAGTCATGCGTCCCGCATATTTGCGAATGTCTCTGCGAGGTCGGCCAGGTGATCCTCTTTATTTTTGCTGGCGACGACGATGTCGTCCACATACGTGAAAATGTTCTGGCCTACTTGGCTCTCGAGCACCGTCTTGGTGAGGTGAGAGAAGGTTGACCCAGCGTTCTTGAGTCCCTCCGGCATCCTGATGAAGCAGTACGTGCTGAAGGGTGTGATGAAACTGGTACTGGCCTTGTCTTCCTCCTTCATGTATATTTGGTGGTAGCCGGAGAAGCAGTCAGAAGTGACATGACTTCGCATCCAGCTGCACTATCGACTATCTTGTCGATCCGTGGCAGCGGGAAATTATCCTTGGGCAGGCCTTGTTGAGGCTGGTGAAGTCGATGCACATCCGCCACTTGCCGCTTTTCTTTTGCACCATGACTACGTTGGCGAGCCACGTAGGGTAGGTGATTGGTTCGATGAAATTGGCCTCCAGCAGGTGGTGTACTTCGGCTTTGGCGGCTTCTGTTTTTTCATCGGACATTTTGCGCAACCGCTGCTTCTTTGGGCGCACCGAAGGGTCGATGCCTAGGCTGTGCTCGATGACGGTGCGACTGACTCCGACTAGGTCGAGGGCAGACCAGGCGAAGACATCCTTGTTTCTGGAGAGATAGGAGATGAGTTTCTCCTCGTCTTGCGAAGTCAGATCTTCGCTTATAATGACTGTTTGCTTGGGTGTCGCCGGGTCGAGGGGAACTGTCTTCGTTTCGTCGTTGCTCTGCAGTTGTGCCTTTGCATGTTCGTTGGCGGCTGGGCGGGTAGCCTCGGAGACTTCGCGCTGCATCGTAAGGTAGTGTACGTTCTGTTGGCCTAGAACGAAGTCTCTCTCAATGTTACGTGCAGTCTGCTAGTTACCGTAAATCGTTATCACGCCTTGCGGACCCAGAATTTTCATGCAGAGGTATAATCCGTGAATGACCGCTTCAAATTTATTGATGGAGCCCCGACCCATTATGGCGTTATAGGGATAGACCATGTCGACGATGTCAAAGGTGACATGTTCGCTTCGCGCATTGGGTGCTACGCCGAAGGACATGGGTAGCTCTATCTTGCCCACAGGGAAAGTGCCCTTGCCGCCGAAGCCATATAGGGGATTGTCCGAAGGCTTGAGTAAGCTATGGTTGATGCCCATGCGGTCGAAGGCATGAAGGAAGATGATGTTCGCATGGTGAAAGTCGCCTAGAGGGGGGGTGAATAGGGCGAAACTGAAATTCTCAAAAATAATCACAACTACAAGCCGGGTTAGCGTTAGAAATATAATTAAGTCGGCGAGAGAGGGTGCAAAACAAATCGCAAGCAAATAAGAGGTGTGACACGCGGATTTGTTTTACCGAGGTTCGGTTCTTGCAAACCTACTCCCCGTTGAGGTGGTCACAAAGACCGGGTCTCTTTCAACCCTTTCCCTCTCTCAAACGGTCCCTCGGACCGAGTGAGCTTTCTCTTCTCAATCACTTGGAACACAAAGTTCCTACAAGGACGACCACAAGATTGGTGTCTCTTGCCTCAATTACAAGTGAGTTTGATCGCAATAAGGAATCAAGAAAGAAGAAAGCAATCCAAGCGCAAGAGCTCGAAAGAACACAAGCAAATCTCTCTCTCTAGTCACTAAAGCTTTGTGTGGAATTTAGGAGAGGATTTGATCTCTTGAGTGTGTCTAGAATTGAATGCCTAGCTCTTGTAAGTGGTTGGAAGTGTGAAAACTTGGATTCCATGAATGGTGGGTGGTTGGGGTTATTTATAGCCCCAACCACCAAACTAGTCGTTTGGTGGGGCTGACTGTCGTATGGTGCACCGGACAGTCCGGTGTACACCGGACATGTCCGGTGCGCCAGCCATGTCACCAAAGCCGTTGGGATTCGACCGTTGGAGCACTATCTTCTGGGCCCGCCTGGATGTCCGGTGGCGCACCGGACATGTACTGTAGAGTGTCTGGTGCGCCACTACGCGCGTGCCTGACTTCTGCGCGCTCTGGCGCGCATTAATTGCTGTTGCAGGTGACCGTTGGCGCGAAGTAGTCGTTGCCCCGCAGTTACACCGGACAGTCCGGTGTACACCGGACATGTCCGGTGAATTATAGCGGAGCAGCCGCTGCCGTTTCCCGAAGCTGGCGAATTCCTGAGGCCGCTCTTCCTTAGAGCACCGGACACTGTCCGGTGTACACCGGACAGTCCGGTGAATTATAGTGAAGCGCCTCTGGATTTTCCCGAAGGTGACGAGTATGAGTTGGAGTCCTCTGGTGCACCGGACAGTCTGGTGCGCCAGACCAGAGGTGCCCTCGGTTGTCCCTTTGCTCTTTTGTTGAACCCAATACTTGGTCTTTTTATTGGCTAAGAGTGAACCTTTTACACCTGTATAACTTATGCACTAGAGCAAACTAGTTAGTCCAATTATTTGTGTTGGGCAATTCAACCACCAAAATCATTTAGGAAATAGGTGTAAGCCTAATTCCCTTTCAATCTCCCCCTTTTTGGTGATTGATGCCAACACAAACCAAAGCAAGTATAGAAATGCATATTTGAACTAGCTTGCGTAATGTAAGTGCAAAGGTTGCTTGGAATGGAGCCAATATAAATACTTACAAGATATGCATGGATTGTTTCTTCATTTTTAACATTTTGGACCACGCTTGCACCACATGTTTTGTTTTTGCAAATTCTTTTGTAAATAGTCAAAGGTAAATGAATAGGATTTTGCAAAGCATTTTCAAGATTTGAAATTTTCTCCCCCTATTTCAAATGCTTTTCCTTTGACTAAACAAAACTCCCCCTAAATAAAATTCTCCTCTTAGTGTTCAAGAGGGTTTTGATATATCAAATTTTGTAATGCTACTTTCTCCCCCTTTTGAACACAATAAGATACCAATGTTGAAATTGAGAATCATACCAATTGAAAAACTTTTTAAAAAAAAATTAGGTGGTGGTGCGGTCCTTTTGCTTTGGGCTATTACTTTCTCCCCCTTTGGCATTAATCGCCAAAAACGGAGTCATTAGAGCCCTTTAAATACTCTCTCCCCCTTTGGTCATAAATAAATAAGTGAAGATTATACCAAAGACGAAGTCCTTTTGCTCTCTCCCCCAAAGATGGAGAGTGGCGCGGAGTGATGGCGAAGGATGAGTTACGGAGTGGAAGCCTTTGTCTTCGCCGAAGACTCCAATTCCCTTTCAATACACCTATGACTTGGTTTGAAATAGACTTGAAAAACACATTAGTCATAGCATATGAAAGAGACATGATCAAAGGTATATAAATGAGCTAAGTGTGCAAATCAACAAAAGAAGTTCCTAGAATCAAGAATATTTAGCTCATGCCTAAGTTTGTTAAAAGTTTGTTCATCAAGTGGCTTGGTAAAGATATCGGCTAATTGATCTTTAGTGCTGATATAAGAAATCTCGATATCTCCCTTTTGTTGGTGATCCCTTAGAAAGTGATATTGAATGGCTATGTGCTTAGTGCGGCTATGCTCAACGGGATTATCCGCCATGCGGATTGCACTCTCATTATCACATAGAAGAGGAACTTTGGTTAATTTGTAACCGTAGTACCTAAGGGTTTGCCTCATCCAAAGTAGTTGCGCGCAACAATGGCCTGCGGCAATGTACTCGGCTTCGGCGGTAGAGAGAGCGACGGAATTTTGCTTCTTTGAAGCCCAAGACACCAAGGATCTTCCCAAGAACTGGCAAGTCCCCGATGTGCTCTTTCTATTGATTTTACACCCCGCCCAATCGACATCCGAATATCCAATCAAATCAAATGTGGATCCCCTAGGATACCAAAGCCCAAACTTAGGAGTATAAACTAAATATCTCAAGATTCGTTTTACGGCCGTAAGGTGAGCTTCCTTAGGGTCGGCTTGGAATCTTGCACACATGCATACGGAAAGCATAATATCCGGTCGAGATGCACATAAATATAGCAAAGAACCTATCATCGACCGGTATACCTTTTGATCGACGGATTTACCTCCCTTGTCGAGGTCGAGATGCCCATTGGTTCCCATGGGTGTCTTGATGGGTTTGGCATCCTTCATTCCAAACTTAGTTAGAATATCTTGAGTATACTTTATTTGGCTTAGGAAGGTGCCTTCTTGGAGTTGCTTCACTTGAAATCCTAAGAAATACTTCAACTCCCCCATCATAGACATCTCGAATTTTTGTGTCATGATCCTACTAAACTCTTCACATGTAGATTCGTTAGTAGACCAAAATATAATATCAACATAAATTTGGCATACAAACAAATCATTCTCAAGTATTTTGGTAAAGAGTGTAGGATCGGCTTTTCCGACTTTGAATCCATTAGTGATAAGGAAATCCCTAAGGCATTCATACCATGCTCTTGGGGCTTGCTTGAGCCCATAAAGCGCCTTAGAGAGTTTATAGACATGGTTAGGGTACTCACTATCTTCAAAGCCGGGAGGTTGCTCAACATAGACCTCTTCCTTGATTGGTCCAATGAGGAAGGCACTTTTCACGTCCATTTGATAAAGCTTAAAGCCATGGTAAGTAGCATAGGCCAATAATATGCGAATTGACTCAAGCCTAGCTACGGGTGCATAGGTTTCACCGAAATCCAAACCTTCGACTTGGGAATATCCTTTGGCCACAAGTCGAGCTTTGTTCCTTGTCACCACACCATGCTCATCTTGATTGTTGCGGAAGACCCATTTGGTTCCTACAACATTTTGATTAGGACGTGGAACTAAATGCCATACCTCATTCCTAGTGAAGTTGTTGAGCTCCTCTTGCATTGCCACCACCCAATCCGAATCTTGTAGTGCTTCCTGTTGGGGGCCTTCGGCTTCCGAAGGACCTCAAAAACATGATTTAACAATGTTTCTGGAGTAAAGTACATTAACAGGTATCTTCGGACTCGGATCAGAGCCACGGTATGAAGAAGCACATATAACACGAAGGTTGGCGCAAAGCCGAAGCTGTGTGTAGAAGAGCTTCGGGATAGCGGCGGAAAAGGAAACCGACTTAAAGATGAAAAACCAGATTAGACCTCGAAGAATTATCATAGAGTTATTGATAAATGTAAAGGGTATTAATGTAATTTTGCATGGGCTGCGACCCGTGCCTATAAATAGGTGAACAGTATCCCCGTACTGTTCACGCTGACTGGACATTCACTTTTGCGTCACGTCTGTACTCTTCTCCTTCAAACCGAAGGTACACTTGTAATTTATTCTTGTTCAAATAAGTAATAAAAAGAAGAAATAGATTAATAATAATATTTACAATAATTGTGTCACTTTCTATATCTTGTTTGAATGTTCTCCATTTTTTATGATTATGATGGTATGACCTTCATAACCTTCGTCCTAAATTCATTATGTTCGAAAGGAAATAATGATTTGTAGGACGAAGGGCCTTTTGATATTTAACATTTTGTGTTGCCTTGTTCTTGATTCATAGTATTTGAGAACAAGTCCCCAACATTGGCGCCCACCTCCGGTGAACTCACTTCCATTTTTTGAGTCTTGAACACTTTCGGCAAGCATCACCTTCGTCATGCCGCCGAAAAAAGCTTCAGCGACAGGGGCTGGTACTTTACAGCCGCTGGATCCCAATCAGGATGTCCTTTCTCTTAGAGAGGCCCGAAGCCAGAAGAGGAAGGCTGTTAGTCCAACACCTCCGGAGGATGACCTGGATCAGGAGATCCAAAACCTGGAGATCCTTCAGCAATAGGTGCAACGCAAGAAGGAGAAGATGGCTCGTCTAGCTGATCTTCAGAGACAGATAGACGAAGCTTCTGAAGAGGTTCGTCATCTTGTTCAAGATGATCAGAGCCGAAGGCCTCCACGCAGAGAGCTTCATCAGGAAGGCTTCCACAATGAGGATGACTGGTATGAAGATTTCCATCATGGAAACTTTGCTTTTGATGATGTTTCTCCTCTCTCAACAGAATTGCAGGCTACACCATGGCCACAGTCTTACAAGCCACCCCAGCTCCCCATATATGACGGTCACACAGACCCGAAGCAATTCCTAATGAGCTATGAAGCAACCATATCTTCGTATGGTGGCAATACGGCAGTCATGGCAAAATCTTTTGTCATGGCCGTCAGGAGCGTTGCTCAGACTTGGTACTCTTCTCTTCGGCCAGGGACAATCACTTCTTGGCAGAAATTGAAGGATATGCTGATAACTAGCTTCCAAGGGTTTCAAACGAAACCAGTCACTGCTCAGGCTCTCTTCCAGTGTACCCAGGACCATGAAGAGTACCTTCAGGCGTATGTCCGGAGGTTTCTGCGCCTGAGGGCACAAGCGCCAACAGTGCCCAATGAAATTGTCATTGAGGCCATGATTAAGGGGCTTCGGCTGGGACCATCAGCGCAGTACTTTGCCAGGAAGCCGCCACAAACGTTGGAGAAGCTGCTCCAGAAGATGGACGAATACATTCGAGCTGACAATGACTTCCGCCAAAGAAGGGAGGAAGCATTCAGGTTCTCTGAAATGACCAGGGGCTTCGGAGGAAGATTTCACCCGAGGCATGTTAGGTCAATCCATAACTCTGCTCAAACTGATGATCGAGGGAGCCAGCAGCAAAGGCCACAACACTCTTCACAAGCTTCGACCCAACAGCAAAGTTCTTTTCGGCCGCCAGCGCCAAGGGGCAGAGGCGCCAGGGGCTTCGGGGGGAGGTTTGAAGACCAGCCAAGAAAAATATATTGCCTATTCTGTGGTGAAGACAAGGGTCATACTACCAGGATGTGTCATGTTACCATCCAGAAGCAGAAGGAAATAGCGGAAGCAGCAGCGCAACAGAGTCAGCTGAAGCAGGTCATGCATACTGCTTCGTATCACTCACCTTATATTCCAGAATATGTAGGCAACCACCATGCAGCTTCTGTTGCTTCGGCGAGCCAACCCCAAGCATCTTGGCAGCAACCTCCACCGCCACCGCCGACCCAGCGAGGACAACAGCCAGAAGGGAGTCAGCACAATCATCTTCAGAGGGATTTCAGAGAGGAGTCCGAAGCTCGCACAGTCAACAGCACTGTGCCAGAGTCGAAGCACATTTATTGACAAATATCCTACCTCAACAGCAGTTCTTTTGCATTTTCTACATTCACTATTACCCTTTTGTTAATAAGGAACAATTATGAAGAGTTTAAATGTCTTTTATTGAATTTCAATTCCTTGTAATACTTTCACTATTAAATGTTTTTTCCATAGGCTTGAGTTGCCGAAGCATACGAACTTATACTGATTTGAAGGACCTTTGTATTATCAAAAATTTGATCTAACGGACACAGTACAAATTGTTCGAAGCAGTAAAAAGTCGTTCCTAAGGGAGCGCAGTGTAAGTTTTCTAAACCTACAGCGAAAAATAAACGCTGATTCCGCTGAAAGTAAAAGGCGAAGAAGCTCCTAAGGGAGGCTTACAGCGAAAAATAAACGCTGATTCCGCTGAAAGTAAAAGGCGAAGAAGCTCCTAAGGGAGGCTTACAGCGAAAAGTCAGCGCTGATATAAAAAGTGTGTGTGCTTCATCACAGGGATATGTATCTGCGGCACAAATATCATTTTGCATAACATAACATCATCACATCATTTTCGCATGACATAAGCATCATACAACATAATGCATCTGGAACAAGAAGGGGATACAGTGTTGACCTTCGGAACATATTTTGGAAAAGAGAAAATCGTGCTAAGGCACAAGACAAATCGAGATGAAGTGTAGCCTCGTCGGAAACGCAACACAAAACTTTTTTATAGCTTCGGAAAATATTTCACGAAGCTTGGACATTTTTCATCAGAGAAGTAAGCGAATTCTTGTGATATAGAAAGGATTTTCTTCACGAAGCATGAAAAGAAGGGAAGGTGTTTTTTCGCCGAAGGCTCAAAAAATGGTATGTATGCAAAGTTTCATGCATCGTAAAGAATTAAACTATAAATAGATTATATATTGCATTTAAAGTTACAATATATTACACATTTTTTACGTTTCAAATGTTTCTACAATGGCATTCAATCCTCTTTAAGCACTATCTCTGCAGCTTCATTCAGTAGTTGGTTGACAACCTTGTCCATAATGGCTTCGGCCATTTTTCTAATTTCATCGTCCCCCTTCGGGTGGGGGTCCGGAGATGCCTCAGCAGGTTCTGAGGGAAGAAAAGATACGGCTATATTACTATTACAAACCGAGAACAGAGTATGGAATTAAAATTAGAGCATGATAAAAACCACTAATTAATACCTATTTGCCCTTCGGGCTCTGTACTTTTCTCGGCAGCTTCCGTTACTTTTCTAGCATCGTGGATGCCTTTTTCACTCCTTTGAATAATTTCTTGCGCCAATTCTCGGCCGCCGTTATCCCAGATATCGGTGAAGAATTTCCCACCGACCATGCTTGCTTCGGGTGAGGGGTTTTTAATGTCTTTAGAGGACAAGGTAGCTTCGGACTGCGCTAAGGATTTTACATGCTCGCAGCCTTTCCTCTCCAAAACAACAGCAATCCCCCTAGCACCCGAAAAAGCGCAGATGTCGCCACGGCTATTCAGGATTTCCTCGAAGGCCTCTGCTTCGTGACTGATCCATTCCATTGGACCTTCAGGATTGCCTCTTGAAAAATTCTCTTCACTAGAGAATGCGCCAACGCTGGCGAAGCTAGATTTTATCTTTTTGACGCACTCTATGGATTTAACATAGCATTTTCTCTGGGATGCACGAAGCTCTTTAACACTTATCTCTAAATGATTGGCCAATTGATCACTAAGCTCTCGTTTTGTTTCTTCAAGTATACGCTCTTCTTTAGCTCTAGCTAACTGTTTCTGAAGATCTTTAATTTCACGTCTTTGGGCTTCGGCCTGGGCCTTTGAGGCAGCTTCGTCCTTTTTTACCTTGTCCACCAATGTAAGCATAATTTTATCCTTCTCCAGAGCTTCATTTCTCAGTTTAATAACTTCTGATCGTAGGTTGTTGAATGCAATTTCATAGCTCTCGTCTTCGACACTCTTTTGTGCTCTTAATGTGTTGCTTAGAATTAAACCCTATATGTAAAAAGAAGAGGTTGGTATAAGAATAAAAGAATGAGTTATGAATTATAAAATTTGTAAACATCCAATTCCCATACCTTCAGGCTATTGTACGCAAGACTATCCGCAAGATCCTCCTTCGTCATAGCGCATAATCCAGCTTCGAGTTTCGGAAACCCCATACTTCTAGACATCTCCCGACAGACGGATAATTCTTTATTGTCTGGAAGGCAGTATAGGAAATCTTCTTCGTTCGTCCCATTGAACACTAGTGCCCCCTTCGGATATTTCAATTCTTTGGCATAGTGATTAGCTTCAAAAACTTCTTCTTCCGATAATTTTTTCCCCGAAGCATGACGCACAATATAATCGTGAATTTTGGAAGATGCTTCGGGGACAGCAGTATCAATTTCTTCGACCAAAGTAGGCTTTGACATTTTCATTTCTTCAGTTGCCCTTGCAATTTTTGCTTCTTCTGCTACCAAAGGTATTACCTTGGTTGGTTCTGAAGGCCCGGCTTCAACTTCAGTCTGTTGCTTTGGAGCCTTAGCAACGGATACTTCAGCAAGCGCCTCAGAAGTTTCAGCAGTCTTCTCTGGGGTTGTGCTTGGAAGTTTAATTGTTTCCAAAACATCTAGCACATTAACCATTCTTTTTCTTTTTGGGGTCACTGTTGGCCCCTTTTTAATTTTCGCTGCTTCAATTCCTTCTGAAGGACTTAAAACTTCTGATATTTTCGCTCCCTCAGTTGATGTTTTTGCTTCTTCCATCTTTTTTGTCGATGGCACTTCGGCCGGCTCTTTGGTTTCTGGTAATAGAATCTTTGGTTCATCCAATTCTTTTGTTGTTGGTTCTTCGGCCAGCTCTTTGGCTCCTGGCAGCGGAGTTGATTCCTTAGCTTTGGGGGCCGAAGACGTTTCACTGCCGAGTTCAGGTACTGTGGCTAGTTCAATGTAACGTGGCCGGTGTGTGAGAACTTTCACCCTTTTTCTCTTCGGCGCTGGCTCGCTAGGAGCAGCTGAAGCACTTTCTTTCGTAGAAGCCGTACCTTTCCTTTTCTGCCCCCGCACTGTATAATGGTAGTCGGGGTACACGAACCCAATTGCATCAAAAACTCGGTTCAGTCTTTTCTTTTTTTCGGCCTCCGAAGGCCGCTGATAATGCAGTATCTTCGGCTTTCGAATATATCCCAAGCAATTCATCACTTACAGTCTCAATGCTCTTTAACCAATCATCATCTGGTTCAACGAACTTGTCTCCATACTTGAATGTATACTTCAGCCTGACTAGCCCACCTTCGTCAGTTTCTTTAACAGTTTCTTTCGGCATTTCCCAATTATCTGCAAGAGGCCATACTCTGAAGGCAATGTGTTCTTGTATTAAATCCCTTGTCCCAATAAAAGAGCAGACTACGCCGAAGGCCCGTTGGCATTCTTCGGCTGCTTCATCCATTTCTACCTTCGGTTTCCGGAGTCCGAAGCGCTGCCAGATGGGGCACATGATGACATCCTTAATATCCTCTCGAACCTTCAAATCATTTTTTACATAAAACCATTCTTTCATCCATTCTCCGGGCCATCTCTTACGAAAGGTGGGCACGGGACAACTTGATCCAGAGCGAGCGCCAAAGCTGTAGCAACCAAAGTTATTATGATATTGCTCTTTACCCCAGGGCTTCGTTTCATATAACAATTCATGTATATTGCAAAAGCTTTTCACACTTGGCTCTAGACCCTGACTCTTCACAGCCCAGACGAAGATTCTCATTCTTATTATTGCTTCAGGGGTAAGTTGATGAAGGTAAACCTGATATATTTTCAGAACTTCTACCACGAATCTGCTTAGAGGGAATCGTAGCCCAGCTTTTAAAAAGCTTCGGAAGATAACGACTTCATCATCTTCGGGAGTTGGCACAGTTCTTTCTCCGGCATCTGCTCTCACAATGGACATATCTCGAAAGTATCTCCCTTCATGTTTTCAAGATGACTTTGCCCAATAGCTGATTTTCTGAAGACTGAATGGCTTGGTCGCCATGGCCGGTCTTCGGAATCTTCACCCCCAATATCTGCATCATAACTGTCACTATCACCAGTATCTTTAGATAAACCTTCTAAAATCTCCCTTGTAATCTTCTCCATATTCGTCTTTGCCATTGACTCAAGAAAACCCAGATGCATCTCTTCAGAAAGGCTCAGCTTCATCTCGGCAGCAACCTTCTTCTTCTCAGACATTCCTTCGGAATTCTTGCCTCTCGCTTCCGAAGCTTAAAACTAGGGAGGCAACCAAATATTTGTAGGCACAAAGCTATTTGAGCAGGTAAAACAGATGGCAAGAGAGCGTGCCAAATAAATTGTGGTGAGCCCCTATTTATAAACCCATTATGTCGGAGACTGGAGGGTCCCATTTGCCAATGACTGTTGCTATTCTAGCAAGAGGAAGGTGTTTTTTCGGACCTTCGGCTCATAGCCTTCGTCCATTTCGCAATCTGAATTTATCATTCTAACAAATTAATATTGCGAGGGGCTACTGTTGGGGGCCTTCGGCTTCTGAAGGACCTCAAAAACATGATTTAACAATGTTTCTGGAGTAAAGTACATTAACAGGTATCTTCGGACTCGGATCAGAGCCACGGTATGAAGAAGCACATATAACACGAAGGTTGGCGCAAAGCCGAAGCTGTGTGTAGAAGAGCTTCGGGATAGCGGCGGAAAAGGAAACCGACTTAAAGATGAAAAACCAGATTAGACCTCGAAGAATTATCATAGAGTTATTGATAAATGTAAAGGGTATTAATGTAATTTTGCATGGGCTGCGACCCGTGCCTATAAATAGGTGAACAGTATCCCCGTACTGTTCACGCTGACTGGACATTCACTTTTGCGTCACGCCTGTACTCTTCTCCTTCAAACCGAAGGTACACTTGTAATTTATTCTTGTTCAAATAAGTAATAAAAAGAAGAAATAGATTAATAATAATATTTACAATAATTGTGTCACTTTCTATATCTTGTTTGAATGTTCTCCATTTTTTATGATTATGATGGTATGACCTTCATAACCTTCGTCCTAAATTCATTATGTTCGAAAGGAAATAATGATTTGTAGGACGAAGGGCCTTTTGATATTTAACATTTTGTGTTGCCTTGTTCTTGATTCATAGTATTTGAGAACAAGTCCCCAACACTTCCTCTACCCTGTGTGGCTCAATAGAGGAAACAAAAGAGTAATACTCACAAAAATGTGCAACACGAGATCTAGTGGTTACCCCCTTATGTATGTCACCGAGGATGGTGTCGACGGGGTGATCTCGTTGGATTGCTTGGTGGACTCTTGGGTGTGGCGGCCTTTGTTCTTCATCCTCCTTGTCTTGATCATTTGCATCTCCCCCTTGATCGTTGCCGTCATCTTGAGGTGGCTCATTTGCTTGATCTTCTACTTCATCAACTTGAGCTTCATCCTCATTTTGAGTCGGTGGAGATGCTTGCGTGGATGAGGATGGTTGATCTTGTGCATTTGGAGGCTGAAAGGGAATTAGGCTTACACCTAGTTCCTAAATAATTTTGGTGGTTAAATTGCCCAACACAAATAATTGGACTAACTAGTTTGCTCTAGTGTATAAGTTATACAGGTGTAAAAGGTTCACACTTAGCCAATAAAAAGATCAAATATTGGATTCAACAAAGGAGCAAAGGGGACAACTGAAGGCACCTCTGGTCTGGCGCACCGGACAGTGTCCGGTGCACCACCGGACATGTCCGGTGCACAAGAGGACTCCAACTCAAACTCGCTACCTTCGGGAATTTCCAGAGGCACTCGCGCTATAATTCACCGGACTGTCCGGTGTACACCGGACAGTGTCCGGTGCTCCAAGGAAGAGCGGCCTCCAGAACTCGCCAGCCTCGGGAAAACGTTGCGGCTCGTCCGTTATAATTCACCGGACATGTCCGGTGTACACCGGACTGTCCGGTGCAACTCCGGAGCAACGGCTAATTCGGCGCCAACGGCTACCTGCGACGCATTTAATGCGTGCGCTGCGCGCACAGAAGTCAGGCGTGCCCATACTGGCGCACCGGACACTCAACAGTACATGTCCGGTGCGCCACCGGACATCCAGGCGGGCCCAGAAGTCAGAACTCCAACGGTCAGAATCCAACGGCATTGGTGACGTGGCTGGGGCACCGGACATGTCCGGTGTGCACCGGACTGTCCGGTGCGCCATCGAACAGACAGCCTCCACCAACGGTCATGTTTGGTGGTTGGGGCTATAAATACCCCAACCACCCCCACATTCATGGCATCCAAGTTTTCCACTTATCAACCACTTACAAGAGCTAGGCATTCAATTCTAGACACACCAAAGAGATCAAACCCTCTCCAACTCCACACAAGGCTTTAGTGATTAGCGAGAGAGATTTGTCGTGTTCTTTTGAGCTCTTGCACTTGGATTGCTTCTTTTCTTTCTCACTTGTTCTTGTGATCAAAACTCCATTGTAATCAAGGCAAGAGGCACCAATTGTGTGGTGGCCCTTGCGGGGAAGTTTTGTTCCCGGTTTTGATTTGAGAAGAGAAGCTCACTCGGTCCGAGGGACCGTTTGAGAGAGGGAAGGGTTGAAAGAGACCCGGCCTTTGTGGCCTCCTCAACGGGGAGTAGGTTTGCGAGAACCGAACCTCGGTAAAACAAATCCACGTGTCACACTCTTCATTTGCTTGAGATTTGTTTTGCACTCTCTCTCGCGGACTCGTTTTTATTTCTAACGCTAACCCGGCTTGTAGTTGTGTTTATATTTGTAAATTTCAGTTTTGCCCTATTCACCCCCCCCCTCTAGGCGACTATCAATTGGTATCAGAGCCCGGTTCTTCATTAGAGCCTAACCGCTCGAAGTGATGTCGGGAGATCACGCCAAGAAGGAGATGGAGACCGGCGAAAAGCCCACTACAAGCCATGAGAGCACTTCATCCGAAGAGTCCCGCACCAAGAGGAAGGAGAAGAAGAACTCCTCCAAAGGGAAGGAGAAGAAGTCTTCTTCACACCAAAAGGAGAAGAAGGAGAAATCCTCTTCTCACAAAACGCGTCGGAGTGGGGACAAGAAAAAAAGGATGAGGAAAGTGGTCTACTACGAGACTGATTCTTCATCGCCATCCACCTCCGGCTCCGACGCGGCATCCGTCACTTCTAAGCGCCAAGAGCGCAAGAAGTATAGTAAGATCCCCCTACGCTATCCTTGCGTTTCTAAGCATACACCTTTACTTTCCGTCCCATTAGGCAAACCACCAACTTTTGATGGTGAAGATTACGCTAGGTGGAGTGATTTAATGCGATTTCATCTAACCTCACTCCACAAAAGCATATGGGATGTTGTTGAGTTTGGTACACAGGTACCGTCCGTAGGGGATGAAGACTATGATGAGGATGAAGTGGCCCAAATCGAGCACTTCAACTCTCAAGCTACAACCATACTCCTTGCCTCTCTAAGCAAGGAGGAATACAATAAAGTGCAAGGGTTGAAGAATGCAAAGGAGATTTGGGACTTACTCAAGACCGCGCACGAGGGTGATGAACTCACCAAGATTACCAAGCGGGAGACGATCAAGGGGGAGCTCGGTCGCTTCCGTCTTCGCCAAGGGGAGGAGCCACAAGATATGTACAACCGGCTCAAAACCTTGGTGAACCAAGTGCGCAACCTCGGGAGCAAGAAATGGGATGACCACGAGGTGGTTAAGGTTATTCTTAGATCACTCATCTTCCTTAACCCCACTCAAGTTCAATTAATTCGTGGTAATCCTAGATATACTCAAATGACCCCCGAGGAAGTTATCGGGAATTTTGTGAGCTTTGAATGCATGATCAAAGGCTCCAAGAAGATCAACGAGCTTGATGAACCCTCCACGTCTGAAGCACAACCAATGGCATTTAAGGCGACGGAGGAGAAGAAGGAGGAATCTACACCGAGTAGACAACCAATTGACGCCTCCAAGCTCGACAACGAGGAGATGGCCTTAATCATCAAAAGCTTTCGCCAAATCCTCAAGCAACGGAAGGGGAAGGATTACAAATCCCGTTCCAAGAAGGTTTGCTACAAGTGTGGTAAGCCCGGTCACTTTATTGCAAGATGTCCATTATCAAGTGACAGTGACAGGGATAATGACAAGAAGGGCAAGAGGAGAGAAAAGAAGAGGTACCACAAGAAGAAGGGCGGCGATGCCCACGTGTGCCGCGAGTGGGACTCCGACGAGAGCTCCACCGACTCCTCCTCTGACGAGGACGCCGCCAACATCGCCGTCACCAAGGGACTCCTCTTCCCCAACGTCGGCCACAAGTGTCTCATGGCAAAGGACGGCAAGAAAAAGAAGGTTAAATCTAAATCCTCCACTAGATATGAGTCTTCTAGTGATGATAATGCTAGTGATGAGGAGGATAACTTGCGTACTCTTTTTGCCAACCTTAACATAGAACAAAAGGAAAAATTAAATGAATTGGTTAGTGCTATTCATGAAAAGGATGACCTTTTGGATTCCCAAGAGGACTTCCTTATTAAGGAAAACAAGAAACATGTTAAGGTTAAAAATGCTTATGCTCTAGAAGTAGAAAAATGTCAAAAACTATCTAGTGAGCTAAGCACTTGCCGTGAGATGATTGACAACCTTAGAAATGAAAATACTAGTTTAAATGCTAAGGTTGATTCACATGTTTGTAATGTTTCAATTCCCAACCCTAGAGATAATAATGATGATTTGCTTGCTAGGATTGAGGAATTAAACATTTCTCTTGCTAGCCTTAGGAATGAAAATGAGAAATTAATTGCTAAGGCAAAAGATTTTGATGTTTGCAATACTACTATTTCCGACCTTAGAACAAAGAATGATATGTTGCATGCTAAGGTTGTAGAATTAAAATCTTGCAAACCCTCTACATCTACCGTTGAGCACACTTCTATTTGTACTAGATGTAGAGATGTAGATATTAATGCTATTCATGATCACATGACTTTAATTAAACAACAAAATGATCATATAGCAAAATTAGATGCTAAAATTGCCGAGCATAACTTAGAGAATGAAAAATTCAAATTTGCTAGAAGTATGCTCTATAATGGGAGACACCCTGGCATCAAGGATGGCATTGGCTTCCAAAGGGGAAACAATGTCAAACTTAATGCCCCTCCTAAAAGATTGTCTAATTTTGTAAAGGGCAAGGCTCCCATGCCTCAGGATAACGAGGGTTACATTTTGTACCCTACCGGTTATCCCGAGAGCAAAATTAGGAAAATTCATTCTAGAAAGTCTCACTCTGGCCCTAATCATGCTTTTATGTATAAGGGTGAGACATCTAACCCTAGGCAACCAACCCGTGCCATGTTGCCTAAAAGGAAAACTCCTATTGCATCAAATGATCATAGTATTTCATTTAAAACTTTTGATGCTTCATATGTGCTTACTAACAAATCCGGCAAGATAGTTGCCAAGTTTGTTGGGGGCAAACACAAGGGCTCCAAGACTTGTGTTTGGGTACCCAAAGTTCTTGTTTCTAATGCCAAAGGACCCAAAACCGTTTGGGTACCTAAAGTCAAGAACTAAAATTGTTTTGTAGGTTTATGCATCCGGGGGCTCAAGTTGGATTATCGACAGCGGGTGCACAAACCACATGACAGGGGAGAAGAAGATGTTCTCCTCCTATGAGAAAAACCAGGATCCCCAAAGAGCTATCACATTCGGGGATGGAAATCAAGGTTTGGTCAAAGGTTTGGGTAAAATAGCTATATCCCCTGACCATTCCATTTCCAATGTTTTTCTTGTTGATTCATTAGATTACAACTTGCTTTCTGTATCTCAATTATGTCAAATGGGCTACAACTGTCTTTTTACTGATATAGGTGTCACTGTCTTTAGAAGAAGTGATGATTCAATAGCATTTAAGGGAGTGTTAGAGGGTCAGCTATACTTGGTAGATTTTGATAGAGCTGAACTCGACACTTGCTTAATTGCTAAGACTAACATGGGTTGGCTCTGGCACCGCCGACTAGCCCATGTTGGGATGAAGAATCTTCACAAGCTTCTAAAGGGAGAACACATTTTAGGATTAACAAATGTTCATTTTGAGAAAGACAGGATTTGTAGCGCATGCCAAGCAGGGAAGCAAGTTGGCACTCATCATCCGCATAAGAACATAATGACGACCGACAGGCCACTGGAGCTCCTACACATGGATCTATTCGGCCCGATCGCTTACATAAGCATCGGCGGGAGTAAGTACTGTCTAGTAATTGTGGATGATTATTCTCGCTTCACTTGGGTATTCTTTTTACAGGAAAAATCTCAAACCCAAGAGACCTTAAAGGGATTCTTAAGACGGGCTCAAAATGAGTTCGGCTTAAGGATCAAGAAAATAAGAAGCGACAACGGGACGGAGTTCAAAAACTCTCGAATTGAAGGCTTCCTTGAGGAGGAGGACATCAAGCATGAGTTCTCTTCTCCCTACACGCCACAACAAAATGGTGTAGTGGAGAGGAAGAATCGAACTCTATTGGACATGGCGAGAACCATGCTTGATGAGTACAAGACTTCGGATCGGTTTTGGGCCGAGGCGGTCAACACCGCTTGCTACGCCATCAACCGGTTATATCTACACCGAATCCTCAAGAAGACATCATACGAACTCCTAACCGGTAAAAAGCCCAATATTTCATATTTTAGAGTCTTTGGTAGCAAATGCTTTATACTTGTTAAAAGAGGAAGAAAATCTAAATTTACTCCTAAGACTGTAGAAGTCTTTTTACTAGGATATGATTCAAACACAAGGGCATATAGAGTCTTTAACAAGTCCACTGGACAAGTTGAAGTTTCTTGTGACGTTGTGTTTGATGAGACTAACGGCTCTCAAGTAGAGCAAGTTGATCTTGATGAGATAGGTACTGAAGAGGCTCCGTGCATCGCGCTAAGGAACATGTCCATTGGGGATGTGTGTCCTAAGGAATCCACAGAACCTCCAAATGCACAAGATCAACCATCCTCCTCCACGCAAGCATCTCCACCGACTCAAAATGAGGATGAAGCTCAAGTTGATGAAGTAGAAGATCAAGCAAATGAGCCACCTCAAGATGATGGCAATGATCAAGGGGGAGATGCAAATGAGGAAGACAAGGAGGATGAAGAACAAAGGCCGCCACACCCAAGAGTCCACCAAGCAATCCAACGAGATCACCCCGTCGACACCATCCTCAGCGACATTCATAAGGGGGTAACCACTAGATCTCGTGTTGCACATTTTTGTGAGCATTACTCTTTTGTTTCCTCTATTGAGCCACACAGGGTAGAGGAAGCACTCCAAGATTCGGATTGGGTGGTAGCAATGCAAGAGAAGCTCAACAACTTCACTAGGAATGAGGTATGGCATTTAGTTCCACGTCCTAACCAAAATGTTGTAGGAACCAAATGGGTTTTCCGCAACAAGCAAGACGAGCATGGTGTGGTGACAAGGAACAAAGCTCGACTTGTTGCCAAGGGATACTCCCAAGTCGAAGGATTGGATTTCGGTGAAACCTATGCACCCGTAGCTAGGCTTGAGTCAATTCGTATATTATTAGCCTATGCTACTTACCATGGCTTTAAGCTTTATCAAATGGACGTGAAAGTGCCTTCCTCAATGGACCAATCAAGGAAGAGGTCTATGTTGAGCAACCTCCCGGCTTTGAAGACAGTGAGTATCCTAACCATGTCTATAAGTTCTCAAAGGCGCTTTATGGGCTCAAGCAAGCCCCAAGAGCATGGTATGAATGCCTTAGAGATTTCCTTATTGCTAATGGCTTCAAAGTCAGAAAGGTCGATCCTACTCTATTCACTAAAACTCTTGAAAATGACTTGTTTGTATGCCAAATTTATGTTGATGATATTATATTTGGGTCTACTAACGAGTCTACCTGTGAAGAATTTAGTAGGATCATGACACAAAAGTTCGAGATGTCTATGATGGGGGAGTTGAAGTACTTCTTGGGATTTCAAGTGAAGCAACTCCAAGAGGGCACCTTCATTAGCCAAACGAAGTATACTCAAGACATTCTAAACAAGTTTGGGATGAAGGATGCCAAGCCCATCAAGACACCCATGGGAACCAATGGGCATCTCGACCTCGACACAGGAGGTAAGTCCGTGGATCAAAAGGTATACCGGTCGATGATAGGATCTTTACTCTATTTATGTGCATCTCGACCGGATATTATGCTTTCCGTATGCATGTGTGCAAGATTTCAATCCGACCCTAAGGAAGCTCACCTTACGGCCGTAAAACGAATCTTGAGATATTTGGCTTACACTCCTAAGTTTGGGCTTTGGTATCCTAGGGGATCCACATTTGATTTGATTGGATATTCGGATGCCGATTGGGCGGGGTGCAAAATCAATAGAAAGAGCACATCGGGGACTTGCCAGTTCTTGGGAAGATCCTTGGTGTCTTGGGCTTCAAAGAAGCAAAATTCAGTCGCTCTTTCCACCGCCGAAGCCGAGTATATTGCCGCAGGACACTGTTGCGCGCAATTGCTTTGGATGAGGCAAACCCTGCGGGACTACGGTTACAAATTGACCAAAGTCCCTTTGCTATGTGATAATGAGAGTGCAATCAAGATGGCGGATAATCCTGTCGAGCATAGCCGTACTAAACACATAGCCATTTGGTATCACTTTTTAAGGGATCACCAACAAAAGGGAGATATCGAGATTTCATATATTAACACTAAAGATCAATTAGCCGATATCTTTACCAAACCACTCGATGAACAATCTTTTAACAAACTTAGGCATGAGCTAAATATTCTTGATTCTAGGAACTTCTTTTGTTGATTTGCACACGTAGCTCTTTTTACATACCTTTGATCATATCTCTTTCATATGCTATGACTAATGTGTTCTTAAGTCTATTTCAAACCAAGTCATAGGTGTATTGAAAAGGAATTGGAGTCTTCGGCGAAGACAAAGGCTTCCACTCCGTAACTCATCCTTCACCGCCACTCCGCGCTTTTCTCCATCTTTTGGGGGAGAGTTAAAAGCAAAAGGACTTCGTCTTTGGTATAATCTTAACTCATTTGTTTATGACCAAAGGGGAAGAAATTACTTCAAGGGCTCTAATGATTCCGTTTTTGGCGATTCATGCCAAAGGGGGAGAGAGTAAGAGCCCAAAGCAAAAGGACCCGCACCACCACCAATTTCAAAAACTTCGTGTTTCCAAGAATATTATCAATTGGTATCCTATTGTGTTCAAAAGGGGGAGAAAGTAGTATTTCAAAAATGATATATCAAAACCCTCTTGAACACTAAGAGGAGGATCTCATTTAGGGAGAGTTTTGTTTAGTCAAAGGAAAAGCATTTGAAACAAGGGAAAAATTTCAAATCTTGAAAATGCTTTGCAAATCTTATTCATTTACCTTTGACTATTTGCAAAAGAACTTTGAAAAAGGATTTACAAAAGAATTTGCAAAAACAAAACATGTGGTGCAAGCGTGGTCCAAAATGTTAAAAACGAAGAAACGATCCATGCATATCTTGTAAGTATTACATTGGCTCAATTCCAAGCAACCTTTGCACTTACATTATGCAAACTAGTTCAATTATGCATTTCTATACTTGCTTTGGTTTGTGTTGGCATCAATCATCAAAAAGGGGGAGATTGAAAGGGAATTAGGCTTACACCTAGTTCCTAAATAATTTTGGTGGTTGAATTGCCCAACACAAATAATTGGACTAACTAGTTTGCTCTAGTGTATAAGTTATACAGGTGTAAAAGGTTCACACTTAGCCAATAAAAAGATCAAATATTGGATTCAACAAAGGAGCAAAGGGGACAACCGAAGGCACCTCTGGTCTGGCGCACCGGACTGTCCGGTGTGCCACCGGACAGTGTCCGGTGCACCACCGGACATGTCCGGTGCACCAGAGGACTCCAACTCAAACTCGCTACCTTCGGGAATTTCCAGAGGCACTCGCGCTATAATTCACCGGACTGTCCGGTGTACACCGGACAGTGTCCGGTGCTCCAAGGAAGAGCGGCCTCTGGAACTCGCCAGCCTCGGGAAAACGTTGCGGCTCGTCCGTTATAATTCACCGGACATGTCCGGTGTACACCGGACTGTCCGGTGCAACTCCGGAGCAACGGTTATTTCGGCGCCAACGGCTACCTGCGACGCATTTAATGCGCGCGCTGCGCGCACAGAAGTCAGGCGTGCCCATACTGGCGCACCGGACACTCAACAGTACATGTCCGGTGCGCCACTGGACATCCAGGCGGGCCCAGAAGTCAGAACTCCAACGGTCAGAATCCAACGGCATTGGTGACGTGGCTGGGGCACCGGACATGTCCGGTGTGCACCGGACTGTCCGGTGCGCCATCGAACAAACAGCCTCCACCAACGGTCATGTTTGGTGGTTGGGGCTATAAATACCCCAACCACCCCCACATTCATGGCATCCAAGTTTTCCACTTATCAACCACTTACAAGAGCTAGGCATTCAATTCTAGACACACCAAAGAGATCAAACCCTCTCCAACTCCACACAAGGCTTTAGTGATTAGCGAGAGAGATTTGCCGTGTTCTTTTGAGCTCTTGCACTTGGATTGCTTCTTTTCTTTCTCACTTGTTCTTGTGAACAAAACTCCATTGTAATCAAGGCAAGAGGCACCAATTGTGTGGTGGCCCTTGCGGGGAAGTTTTGTTCCTGGTTTTGATTTGAGAAGAGAAGCTCACTCGGTCCGAGGGACCGTTTGAGAGAGGGAAGGGTTGAAAGAGACCCGGCCTTTGTGGCCTCCTCAACGGGGAGTAGGTTTGCGAGAACCGAACCTCGGTAAAACAAATCCACGTGTCACACTCTTCATTTGCTTGCGATTTGTTTTGCACCCTCTCTCGCGGACTCGTTTTTATTTCTAACGCTAACCCGGCTTGTAGTTGTGTTTATATTTGTAAATTTCAGTTTCGCCCTATTCACCCCCCTCTAGGCGACTATCAGAGGCTCTTCGGATTCCTTAGGACACACATCCCCAATGGACATGTTCCTTAGCGCGATGCATGGAGCCTCATCCATACCTATCTCATCAAGATCAACTTGCTCTACTTGAGAGCCGTTAGTCTCATCAAACACAACGTCACAAGAAACTTCAACTTGTCCAGTGGACTTGTTAAAGACTCTATATGCCTTTGTGTTTGAATCATATCCTAGTAAAAAGCCTTCTACAGTCTTAGGAGCAAATTTAGATTTTCTACCTCTTTTAACAAGTATAAAGCATTTGCTACCAAAGACTCTAAAATATGAAATATTGGGCTTTTTACCGGTTAGGAGTTCATAGGATGTCTTCTTGAGGATTCGGTGTAGATATAACCGGTTGATGGCGTAGCAGGCGGTGTTGACCGCCTCGGCCCAAAACCGATTCGAAGTCTTGTACTCATCAAGCATGGTCCTTGCCATGTCCAATAGAGTTCTATTCTTCCTCTCCACTACACCATTTTGTTGCGGGGTGTAGGGAGAAGAGAACTCATGCTTGATGTCCTCCTCCTCAAGGAAGCCTTCAATTTGTGAGTTCATGAACTCCGTCCCGTTGTCGCTTCTAATTTTCTTGATCCTTAAGCCGAACTCATTTTGAGCCCGTCTCAAGAATCCCTTTAAGGTCTCTTGGGTTTGAGATTTTTCCTACAAAAAGAACACCCAAGTGAAGCGAGAATAATCATCCACTATTACAAGGCAATACTTACTCCCTCCGATGCTTATGTAAGCAATCGGGCCGAATAGATCCATGTGGAGTAGCTCAAGTGGCCTGTCGGTCGTCATGATGTTCTTGTGTGGATGATGGGCACCAACTTGCTTTCCTGCTTGGCATGCGCTACAAACCCTGTCTTTCTCAAAATGAACATTGGTTAGTCCTAAAATGTGCTCTCCCTTTAGAAGCTTATGAAGATTCTTCATCCCAACATGGGCTAGTCGGCGGTGCCAGAGCCAACCCATGTTAGTCTTAGCAATTAAGCAAGTGTCGAGTTCAGCTCTATCAAAATCTACCAAGTATAGCTGACCCTCCAACACTCCCTTAAATGTTATTGAATCATCACTTCTTCTAAAGACAGTGACACCTACATCAGTGAAAAGACAGTTGTAACCCATTTTGCATAATTGAGATACAGAAAGCAAATTGTAATCTAATGAATCTACAAGAAAAACATTGGAAATAGAATGGTCAGGAGATATAGCAATTTTACCCAATCCTTTGACCAAACCTTGGTTTCCATCCCCAAATGTGATTGTTCGTTGGGGATCTTGGTTTTTCTCGTAGGAGGAGAACATCTTCTTCTCCCCTGTCATGTGGTTTGTGCTCCCGCTGTCGAGTATCCAACTTGAGCCCCCGGATGCATAAACCTACAAAACATGTTTAGTTCTTGATTTTAGGTACCCAAATGGTTTTGGGTCCTTTGGCATTAGAAACAAGAACTTTGGGTACCCAAACACAAGTCTTTGACCCCTTGTGCTTGCCCCCAACATATTTGGCGACTACCTTGCCGGATTTGTTAGTCAAAACATAAGATGCATCAAAGGTTTTAAATGAAAATCTATGTTCATTTGATGCACTAGGAGTTTTCTTCTTAGGCAACTTAGCATGGGTTTGTTGCCTAGAACTAGATGTCTCACCCTTATACATAAAAGCATGATTAGGGCCAGAGTGAGACTTCCTAGAGTGAATTCTCCTAATCTTGCTCTCGGGATAACCGACAGGGTACAAAATGTAACCCTAGTTATCCTAAGGCATGGGAGACTTGCCCTTTACAAAATTAGACAATCTTTTAGGAGGGGCATTAAGTTTGACATTGTCTCCCCTTTGAAGGCCAATGCCATCCTTGATGCCAGGATGTCTCCCGTTATAGAGCATACTTCTAGCAAATTTAAACTTTTCATTCTCTAAGTTATGCTCGGCAATTTTAGCATCTAATTTTGCTATATGATCATTTTGTTGTTTAATTAAGGCCATGTGATCATGAATAGCATTAATATCAACATCTCTACATCTAGTACAAATAGATACATGCTCAACAATAGATGTAGAGGGTTTGCATGAATTAAGTTCAATGATCTTAGCATGCAAAATATCATTGTTATCTCTAAGATCGGAAATTGTAACATTGCAAACATCTAGTTCTTTGGCCTTAGCAATCAAGTTTTCATTCTTTTCTCTAAGGCTAGCAAGAGATACATTCAATTCATCAATCTTAGCAAGCAAATTGACATTATCATCTCTAAGATTGGGAATCGAAACATTACAAGCATTAGAATCAACCTTAGCAATTAATTTTGCATTTTCATTTCTAAGGTTGGCAATAGTGTCATGGCAAGTGCTTAGCTCACTAGATAGTTTTTGACATTTTTCTACTTCTAGAGCATAAGCATTTTTAACCTTAACATGTTTCTTGTTTTCCTTGATTAGGAAATCCTCTTGTGAATCCAAAAGGTCATCCTTTTCATGAATAGCACTAATTAATTCATTTAATTTTTCTTTTTGTTCCATGTTAAGGTTGGCAAAAAGGTTATGCAAATTGTCTTCCTCATCACTAGCATTATCATCACTAGAGGATTCATATTTAGTGGAGGATTTAGATTTAACCTTCTTCTTTTTGCCATCCTTTGCCATTAGGCACTTGTGGCCGATGTTGGGGAAGAGAAGGCCCTTGGTGACGGCGATGTTGGCGGCGTCCTCGTCGGAGGAGGAGTCGCTAGAGCTTTCATCGGAGTCCCACTCCCGACAAACATGGGCATCGCCACCCTTCTTCTTGTAGTACCTCTTCTTCTCCTTTCTTCTCCCCTTCTTGTCATCACCCCTGTCACTGTCACTAGAAATTGGACATTTAGCTATAAAGTGACCGGGCTTACCACACTTGTAGCAAACCTTCTTGGAGCGGGGCTTGTAATCCTTCCCCCTCCTTTGCTTGAGGATTTGCCGAAAGCTTTTGATGACAAGCGCCATCTCCTCGTTGTCGAGCTTTGAGGCGTCGATTGGTTGTCTACTCGGTGTAGACTCCTCCTTCTTCTCCTCCGTCGCCTTAAATGCGACCGATTGTGCCGCGGATGTGGAGGGATCATCTAGCTCGTTGATCTTTTTCGAGCCCTTGATCATATACTCAAAGCTCACAAAATTCCCGATTACTTCCTCGGGAGTCATTAGTGTATATCTTGGATTACCACGAATTAATTGAACTTGAGTAGGGTTAAGGAAAATAAGTGATCTTAGAATAACCTTAACCACCTCGTGGTCATCCCATTTCTTGCTCCCGAGGTTGCGCACTTGATTCACCAAGGTTTTGAGCCGGTTGTACATATCTTATGGCTCCTCCCCTTGGCGAAGACGGAAGCGACCAAGCTCCCCCTCGATCGTTTCCCGCTTGGTGATCTTGGTGAGTTCATCACCCTCGTGCGCGGTCTTGAGTAAGTCCCAAATCTCCTTCGCACTCTTCAACCCTTGCACCTTGTTATATTCCTCTCTACTTAGAGAGGCAAGGAGTATGGTTGTGGCTTGGGAGTTGAAGTGCTCGATTTGGGCTACCTCATCCTCATCATAGTCTTCATCCCCTACGGATGGTACCTGTGCACCAAACTCAACAACATCCCATATACTTTTGTGGAGTGAGGTTAGATGAAATCGCATTAAATCACTCCACCTAGCGTAATCTTCACCATCAAATGTTGGTGGTTTGCCTAATGGGACGGAAAGCAAAGGTGTATGTTTAGAAATGCGAGGGTAGCGTAGAGGAATCTTACTATACTTCTTGCGCTCTTGGCGCTTAGAAGTGACGGACGCCGCATCGGAGCCGGAGGTGGATGTTGATGAAGAATCGGTCTCGTAGTAGACCACTTTCCTCATCCTCTTTTTCTTGTCCCCACTCCGATGCGGCTTGTGGGAGGAGGATTTCTCCTTCTTCTCTTTGTGTGAAGAAGATTTCTTCTCCTTCCCTTTGGAGGAGTCTTTCTTCTCCTTCCTCTTGTTGCGGGACTCTTCCGATGAAGTCTTCCCGTGGCTTGTAGTGGGCTTTTTGCCGGTCTCCATCTCCTTCTTGGCGTGATCTCCCGACATCACTTCGAGCGGTTAGGCTCTAATGAAGCACCGGGCTCCGATACCAATTGAAAGTCGCCTAGAGGGGGGTGAATAGGGCGAAACTGAAATTCTCAAAAATAATCACAACTACAAGCCGGGTTAGCGTTAGAAATATAATTAAGTCGGCGAGAGAGGGTGCAAAACAAATCACAAGCAAATAAGAGGTGTGACACGCGGATTTGTTTTACTGAGGTTCGGTTCTTGCAAACCTACTCCCCGTTGAGGTGGTCACAAAGACCGGGACTCTTTCAACCCTTTCCCTCTCTCAAACGGTCCCTCGGACCGAGTGAGCTTTCTCTTCTCAATCACTTGGAACACAAAGTTCCTACAAGGACCACCACAAGATTGGTGTCTCTTGCCTCAGTTACAAGTGAGTTTGATCGCAATAAGGAATCAAGAAAGAAGAAAGCAATCCAAGCGCAAGAGCTCAAAAGAACACAAGCAAATCTCTCTCTCTCTAGTCACTAAAGCTTTGTGTGGAATTTAGGAGAGGATTTGATCTCTTGAGTGTGTCTAGAATTGAATGCCTAGCTCTTGTAAGTGGTTGGAAGTGTGAAAACTTGGATTCCATGAATGGTGGGTGGTTGGGGTTATTTATAGCCCCAACCACCAAACTAGCCATTTGGTGGGGCTGACTGTCGTATGGTGCACCGGACAGTCCGGTGTACACCGGACATGTCCGATGTGCCAGCCATGTCACCAAAGCCGTTGGGATTCGACCGTTGGAGCACTGTCTTCTGGGCCCGCCTGGATGTCCGGTGGCGCACCGGACATGTACTGTAGAGTGTCCGGTGCGCCACTACGCGCGTGCCTGACTTCTACGCGCTCTGGCGCGCATTAATTGTTGTTGCAAGTGACCGTTGGCGCGAAGTAGCCGTTGCCCCGCAGTTACACCGGACATGTCCGGTGAATTATAGCGGAGCAGCCGCTGCCGTTTCCCGAAGCTGGCGAGTTCCTGAGGCCGCTCTTCCTTGGAGCACCAGACACTGTCCGGTGTACACCGGACAGTCCGGTGAATTATAGCGAAGCGCCTCTGGATTTTCCCGAAGGTGACGAGTTTGAGTTGGAGTCCTCTGGTGCACCGGACACTGTCCGGTGGTGCACCGGACACTGTCTGGTGTACACCGGATAGTCCGGTGCGCCAGACCAGAGGTGCCCTCGGTTGTCCCTTTGCTATTTTGTTGAACCCAATACTTGGTCTTTTTATTGGCTAAGAGTGAACCTTTTACACCTGTATAACTTATGCACTAGAGCAAACTAGTTAGTCCAATTATTTGTGTTGGGCAATTCAACCACCAAAATCATTTAGGAAATAGGTGTAAGCCTAATTCCCTTTCACATGGCTACCGTTGTCAACTAGGACTTTGTGCAGGTCCCAGCTTGCCACACTGCAGTTGATTACCATGGCGTCAATGTGGGGTGCGCTGCGCAGGTCGACATCTCTGGCGTCGAAGGTTAGTGGCACATGTGACCACTTCGTCTGCACGACTGGGCCGGTGATGGAGACGTGGTTGACGCTTCGGTAGTGATCCCTCTTTTGCCGCTTCGTGTCGAAGTCGACACTGGACCCTCCGGTGATCATGTGAATGACTCCGCGATACGGCTGATCGGTGAAGTCTTCTTGTTTTGGTGCTTGGGGGTGATTTTGGTGGTGTAGGTTTGGTTGATGCGGAGGCGGGAGTGGGGGTGGTACAACTTGTACCTCCTGGTGGTGCTGATATGCGTGGTTGGGGTAGATGCTGGGCGTGGCCGTGGTTGTATGGTTGTGGGTGGTGGTGTTGATATGTGTGCACGGCCACTCTTTGGTTGTCGGCTGGTTGTGCCCGAGACATCCTGTCCCTGGTGGCCTTTGTTTCCGGGCAGTCCCTCGTCGGGTGCGCGCAGTCTTCGCCATGAAACAGGCAGTAATATTTGTGTGGTTGCTGCGCTCGTTCCCAACCCCGGCCACGCGTGCCATTGCCGCGGCCCTGGGGGGATAATCTTGACGGCGAGCTGCCTCGCCGGCGGGGTGCTGGTTGGCTATGTTGTGCACCTGCTACTGACTGCGGCTGTCCCGCCCGGAGTCTGACTGCGGGGGCCTTGTCCAGGTCCGGCTGGACTGCAGAGGGTATTTGGGCTTTCTCTGAGACTCGACCTTGCGCTGATGGAGCTATTCGGATCTGGCATACTTCTCGAACAACCGATAGAGCTCTTGGAGATTTTTGGGTGGGTCCCTGATGCAGTGACTATATAGGACGCCAGCCCGAAGGCCACTGATGGCGTAGTGTATGGCAATTTGGTCGTCGACCGAAGGCAATTGTGACTTGAGAGTCAGGAACTTGCGGTAGTACTCCCATAGGGTTTCCTTCTCTTGCTGTTTGCAGAGTGATAGTTTGGCCAAAGCATCAGTGTCGGGTCGGTACCCTTGGAAATTGAGTAGAAACTTGTCTCGGAGTCCTTTCCAAGAGTCGATGGACAGTGGGGGCAACCTGGTGTACCAGGTCAAGGTCGGACCCTCGAGGGCGATGATGAAAGACTTGGCCATTGTGGCGTCGACTCCTCCGGATGATGCGACAACGACTTGATAGCTCATGATATATTGTGCCGGGTCGGTGCTGCTGTTGTACTTGGGGTAGGTCCCTGCCCTGAATTAAGTTGGCAGGCCATGGTGACACTTGGAGTTGCGGTGCTAGGGGGCTTCGCTCATCAAGGTAGTTGATGCCCTAGAAAGCTGCGGCGTGAGGGATGAAGGGTCCGCGCTGGGGAATGAATAAGTCTCCGACTGGCGCGCGCTGTTGGAGGGGCGGGCCGTGCTGCAGATCGTGTTGGCCTTCGCGCTGCATGAGCGCAATCTCTTGCTCGAGTTCCCGAGCACTCTGCTCCTCGTCTCGTATCATCTAGCACACCTTGGCTTGCGCGGAGACACGTTGGCGCTTGGCCTCGAGGATTTATTTCTACTTTTGGAGGTTGCGGTTCTTGATGCGCAGGCCCCATAGTTGTAGCTGTTCTTCTGCTGAGACGCTGATGACTTCGCCGTCCTCTATTGCGTCCTCGCCCTCTAGTGGAGCGAAGCCTGGGGGTGGTGCTTGTGGTTGTCCTCCGGAGCTGCAAGTGCGTAGGGTGCCTTCGGGAGTGAGTTGTTCGTTGCGCTGTCTCTTGCTGAGAGCTTCGTCTTCGCATGCTTCTTGGGGGTGTTATCTGCGAGGGTCTTGCCCTTTTTCTCGGCTAGCAGTGCTGCCTTCGCTGCTTCGTCAACGGATGGGGTTGCCTTCGAACTAGCTCTCTTGGGTGCCATCACGGGTGGTTTGTTCGTAGCACGAACGGTGGGCGCCAAATGTTGGAACTTGCTCTCCTGGGCAAGTTGATCCAACGGGGGAGTGGAAAGAGTGCAAACAAGGTTTAACTCGAGATGGCAATTGCTCTGTTAATCTAGCCTCTCAAGGGTACTGTAACGGGGTATTTATAGGTGCCCGAGTGTCCAACGTCCCAATGTAAGGACGTTTATGCCCTCGGGCACCTGGACTATCCCCAGAATATTCACATAAGGGAGGGTTACAGACCGTCATTACAGAAAAGCTATTACAAATTAGGCCCATAACACGCTTCTCCGTGCGGGGCCTGTTACAGTGGACCGAATCCCACGTGGGCCTCCAGGTCGGGTGAGGACGTGGGATGGAGAGACTTCGTCGTAGGCCTTCGTCTTGCACCGGTCATCTTTCCTCCGTTGGTGCAGTGAGGTGACGAAGGCCTGGAGCGAAGGGTAGCGTCTTTGCCTTCGCCCCAACATCGAGACCGTACATCTTGTGATGGACGACTCGAGAGCTTCACGGGTTTGACCGGGTTGGGATTCAATCTGGGCCGTTGTAATCTGATCGGATGGTGCAGAATCAAGCGTACCCCTTCGGGCGTGATGTTTTGTTAAAGAAACCTCCAAAAACTAGTGAATAAACCCGCAGTCCCCTCACACATAAAAAGTAATACAATTGTGTTTGTATTTTTTGTAAAACTGACCCGAACTTTTGAAAATAATGTTTTGTAAAACTGACCCGAACTTTTGAAAAATAATGCACAAAGTCTCTGACCTAATGAGATATAGGAAATAAAATCTGAGAAATATATTTCTTGTATAAAAATAATTATAAAATTAGTAAATCATAACTTATTCATTTTAATTCTAATTTTAGTGGTTTTCGAACCTACGATCTCGTAGCAACACGTAGAATATTATTGTGTGGTTGATTCCATTTTGGTGTAATGTTATCACATCCATTATTTATTTATTTGTATGTATTGATACGAATAGAAGCGAGGTTGCGAGAATCTGAGGCACCATTTTAGAGAAGTACCTGAAATCGTAAGTAAAATGCAAATTGTGTCCTTGATCACATTCTTTGACCTAATAATGTTCTGTTAATCAACGTGACACTGCTAGATTAAGTTGATGGGACCTAATATGTTACCTAGTATTGTTTACCCTACACCTTGTATATAAATGAATTATTGGGTAGTCTTGCTATGCTCTACCTGATTTTGGATTAGTATTATATCTGAATTATGGCCATGCTTTTACCATTGTGGTGGCTTAATTATTGTTCATGATAATATTATTTTGTTAATTGGAACATGGAACGACCGCCCGAGACCACAAGAGTGGAATTGGACGCTCTTGGTTGATTAATTAGGAAAGCTAGTGTGGGTTAATCCTTTTTTGAAAGGGTAAGCGGGGTGGAGAAGCTGCCAGTATACGAAGGTCATCGGGTTAATCTGTCTACGATAGCTTTTCGGACGAGTAATTCTTGTATCACCCCATTCTGCGGGGAACCGTAGTGGGTTCTCTCATGTTGGTGGAACTTTGGAAAGACCTCATAGTACTAGCCTGTCTCGTCTCTTCGGTAGAGATGACTCAGATTCGAGACCCTTGGCAAAATGGGTAACACAGCTTGTGGGTAAAGATACACAATCTCTGCAAAGTGTAAAACTGGTATATCAGTCGAGCTCACGGTTAAGAACGCTTGGACCATCACATGAATAATCTATGGAACTAAACTTAATCTATCATGGATTGTATTATATTGTGGAATTTATTCTGGTATATACTTACACTTAGTAATCACTAATAAAATTTTCATGAATTTATTAAAAGCAATGCTCAACCTTAACTATTTTTCTTGGTAACCTTACACTACACTTTTTTCCACACTTGTTGAGCGACGACCGGATGAGAGCTCACCCTTGCTATAATCACGCCAGGTCAGGGATAAATATCACAAGATGAGGAGTATGGAGGATGCTACGATAAGTTTTTGGAAAGGTCTAGGTCGTCGTCTCCCAATCAACTTTGATTCCCAATCAACTTTGATGGTGGAGGATCGTTGTCGCCATATGATGTATTTTATTTAGTTATTTTGTACATAACCTCTATTATATAATAAAGATGTGATATTAATTTCTGTACCATGAGTCATCATATGCGTGATAGTTGATCTTAGCACACATTTGAGTCACACCTATGTTTATCCTTAAATCCGAGTGTGTCACACCAGGGTTTCGGGGCACCAAGACCCGGGCGCGAACATAATCACCAGGTGTGCTGGGACCAAGTCACACACATATGATGAATCATTGCACATGATCGAATGTCACACCTTTACTATATAGTAGGAGTTCTGTACAAAATAAATAAATAATTACATTATAAGGAGACAACGGTCCAGCAACCCAAAGTTGACTGGGAGACAACGACCTAGACCTCTCACGAACTCGTCACAGCATCCTTCATGAGCCTCATCCTGTGGTACCTATTCTTTACCTGTGGGGGGTGTGAGACAGCAAGAGTGAGCTCACATACGTTCATCGCTCAACAAGTTGTGGGGAATAATGTGCATGAACTCGCCAAAAGTGGGAGCTCATGTGAAGTGTAAGGCTTACCAAAGAGGATGGTTAGAGCTGACATTGCTTTTAAAGTTGGTCAAAATTTTATTAGCAGTTACTAAGTATAAGTAAATACCAACCCAATTAAGTAGTAGAACAAAAGTAACAACATTATCTGCGATGCAATGCATATGACAAATTGAATAGTTCCATAAATTAATCATCAGAGAGTCCTGAGCTGCTCATGACCGTGAGCTCGGCTAGTATACCAGTTTTACACTCTGCAGAGGTTGTACCCTTTACCCACAAGTCATGTATCCCATGTCACCAGGGTTTACAAGGCCCTTAGACACTACCGAGGTGAATGGCTAGGGATCCACTACGAGGCCTTTACAAAGTTCCACTAGCTTCCTAAAACTCGCTACAGTTATGGGAAGGGCACTTGCAAGAATCCCCTGTCTGACCGCCATCGCAGCAAAATCAACCCGAGAACCTCCTTGCATGCAATCCCCTACTAGTCTTCCACTAGCTTTCCTAGTTAGTTGGCCAAGGGCGTCCATTAAACCCTTGTGGTGGCACGTGTTTCTCAAGTTAAGCTCCATGTTCCAATTAACAATTAATGATCTTGATATGAACATAAATAGAATAAAAAAAGAATTGGAACATGGATATAATGAAAGATTATCCCAAAACCATGTAAAGCAATAACATAACTACCCATATGATCAGGGGTAAATGTTGGGGACTTGTTCTCAAATGCTAAGAGTTAAGAACAAGGCAACATAAAAAGTGTTAAGTGTTAAAGTCCTTCGTCCTTCGAAGCATTATGTCCCTTCGGGAAATAATGAGTTTCGGACGAAGGTCATAAGAGACATACCTTCGTAAACATAACAAGTAATGACGAAGGATTCATATAAAGCATGAAATATAATATAAGCATCATCATAGAATCATTTCTATTTTATTAACATGGAAAAATAGAAATGATTTCAAATTACAAATGTACCTTCGGTCCTGAGAGAAGGTAAAAAGTACAAGCGTGACGCAAAAGCAAATGCCAAGTCAGCGTGAACAGTACGGGGGTACTGTTCACCTATTTATAGGCACGGGATACAACCCATACAAAATTACATACATGCCCTTTACATTTGGTGATAATTCCATAGCAATCTATCGAGGTCTAAATGGCCTTTTCATCTTTAAGTCGGTTCCTTTTTCTGCGAACATGCCGAAGCTTTCCTGCTTCACAGCTTCGGCACTGTGTCAACCTTCGTATCTTTTGAGCTTCTCCCTTTCTGATACAAGTCCGAAGATACCTGTTCACACATTATACTCCAGAAACATTGTTAAATCATGTTTTTGAGGACCTTCGGAAGCCGAAGGCCCCCAACAGTAGCCCCTCGCAATATTAATTTGTTAATAAATTTAGATTGCGACATGGACGAAGGCTTTTAAGCCGAAGGTCCGAAAAAACACCTTCCCTTTGCTAGAATAGCAACATTCAATGACAAGTGGGGTCTTTCAACTTTCAACGCATCAAGCGTATAAATACGGCCATACCGCAAACTTATTTTGCACGCTTTCTGGCCAACCACTCCTGCTCACTCATTTTTTAGCTCTTGCGCACTGTGATCCGCTAAGCTTTTAGCTTTGAAGCTTCGGCTTTGAAAACAGTTTTTAGTGTTTCCGAAGATGTCTGAAGCTGCTAAGAAGGCTGCTGCTGAGATGAAGCTAAATCTTGATGAAGAGAAAAACTTAGGGTTTCTTATAGCAATGTCGAAGACCAACACAGAAAAGATCACCAGGGAAATTCTGGAAGGGCTGTCTGAAGATACTGGTGACAGTGAAAGTTATGATGTGGACAGCGGTGGCGAAGACTCCGAAGATCGCCCCTGGCGACCAAGCCATTCAGTTTATGGTAAATCAACTATCAAAGAGAATCATCTTGTTAATATGAGAGGAAGGTATTTCCGGGATCTGTCCATTGTGAGGGCGGACGAAGGGGAAAAAACTTGTCCACACCCTGAAGAAAATGAAGTTGTGGTGTATCGAAGCTTTTTGAAAGCTGGATTGCGATTCCCCTTGAGCAGCTTCGTCGTGGAGGTGTTGAAAATCTTCGAAGTCTATCTTCATCAACTTACTCCCGAGGCAATTATAAGGCTAAATATCTTCGTGTGGGCCGCGAGAAGCCAAGGTCTGAAGCCTGACGCAAGAAGCTTCTGTAACGTTCATGAATTATTATATGAAACAAAGCCTTGGGGCAAAGAACAGTACCATAACAACTTTGGCTGCTACAGCTTCGTCTCTCGGTCCGGGGCAAGCTGTCCCGTACCAACCTTTCGGAAGAGATGGCCCGGGGATTGGATGACAGAATGGTTTTATGTGAAGAATGACTTATCAGCACGAGAAGACATCAAAGGTATAATTATGCGTCCTATTTGGCAAAGCTTCGGCCTTCGGAGGCCGAAGGTTGAAATGAACGAAGCCGCCGAAGAGTGCCAAAGAGCCTTCGGCGTTGTCTGCTCTTTTATAGGAACAAGGGACTTAGTACAAGAGCATATTGCCTTCAGGGTGTGGCCGCTTGCGGAGAAATGGGAAATGCCACAAGAAACCATTAAAGAGGCCGACGAAGGTGGACTTGTCAGGTTTAAGTACACTTTTAAATTTGGAGATAAATTTATTGAGCCAGATGATGAGTGGTTGAAAAGCATTGACAATTTAAGTGATGAGCTGCTTGGGACATACTCGAAGGCCGAAGATACTGCAATGTCAGCAGCCTTCGGAGGCCGAAAAAAGAAAAGGCTGAATCGGGTATTTGATGCCATCGGGTTTGTCTACCCTGACTATTGCTACCCCATTCGAAGGCAGAAGAGAAAAAATACAACCTCTGCAAAAGAAGAAACTGCAGCTGCTCCTAGCGAGTCAGAACCAAAAAGGAAGAAGATAAAGGTTCTTACGCATCGGCCGCGTTATATTGAACCAGCTTCGGTGCCTGAGTTTACCGGAGAGACTTCTTCGGCCACCGAAGCTGAAAAACCAGCCGAGCCAACTTTGCTGCCAGAAGTCGCAGAAACAGCCGAAGTACCAACGAAGACAAAATTGGAGCAATCAAAAATTTTGTTACCAGAAACGAAAGAGAAGGCCGAAGCGCCATTCACAGAAAAAATGGAAGAGGTAAAGGAAGCAACCGAGGACTCCAAAACATCAGAAGTTTTGAGTCCCTCAGCAATTATTGGGACATCAAAAAATGAAAAAGTGCCAGCTGCAACTCCGAAGAGGAAGAGAATGGCTAATGTGCTAGATGTACTGGAAACGATCATATCTTCGAGCACACCTCCGAAGAAGGCTGCTGTTACTTTTGAAACAACAGCTGAAGCCGAAGCTGGGCCCTCAGAGCCCTCAAAGGCAAAAACCTTGGAAAGTGAGGCAGAAAAAATAACAAAGCCAACTTTTGCTGAAGGAACTGGTGTTGTTACCCCCGAAGCATCCCCCATAATTCGTGATTATATTTTTCGTCATGCTTCGGGGAAAAAATTATCAGAAAAAGAGGAACAAGAGGCCCAACACTATGCCCAAAAGTTGAAATATCCAAAGGGGGCGTTGATATTTAATGGCAGTGGAGAAGAAGATTTCTTGTATTGCCTCCCCGACAGCAAGGAAATTTCTGTCTGTCGGGAGATGAGCAGAAGCTTCGGATTCCCGACTTTAGAAGACGGACTTTCGGTGCTGTCAAAGAACGATCTGGCTGACAGCCTAGCTTACAACAGTTTAAAGGTGCGACAAATGGAATTCTTATATTTTTGTTGAGTTCAAAATTTTTCGTTTGTTTAAAACTATTGACACAGACATATTCCTGTCTGCAGGGCCTGATACTCAGCAATGCCCTCAGAGCACAGAAAGATGCTGAGGACGAAGGATGTACTATAGCCCTGAGCAACCTTCGTTCCGAAGTAATTGAACTGAGGAACGAAGGTCTTGAAAAAGACAAAATATTGCATTCCTTAATAAATAAAATAAAAGAAGACGAAGCTATTTTCAAAGGTCAGACCGAAGCTCAGAAGCGTGAAATTGAAAACCTTCGTAAACAATTAGCCAGAGCTAAAGAGGAATGCATACTTGAAGAAACAAGGCGAGAACTCAGCGACCAATGGGCAAATCATTTAGAAGAAACTGTTAAAGAGCTTCGGTCAGCCAAGAAGAAATGCTTCGACAAATCTATAGAGTGTGTCAAGAAAATAAAAACTAGCTTCGCCAGCGTTGGCGCATTTTCGCAAGAAGAAAACTTTATAAGAGGTAACCCCGAAGGTCCCCTGGAATGGATCAATCATGAGGCGGAGGCCTTTGAAGAAATTTTAAATAGTCGCGGAGACATCTGCGCTTTTTCTGGTGCCAGAGGGATTGCCACCATTTTGGAGGGGAAAGGATGTGAACATGTAAAGATTTTATCGCAGTCCGAAGCCACCTTGTCCACTGAAGATATAAAAGATCCTTCAGCCGAAGCTAGCGCGGTTGGGGGAAAATTTTTCACCGACATCTGGGACAACGGTGGTAGAGAAATGGCCCAAGAAATCGTTCAGAAAAGCGAGAAAGGGATTCATGAGGCTAGAAAAGTAGCCGAGGCTGCTGAGAAAAACGCAGAGCCCGAAGGGCAAATAGGTACTAACGAATAGTTTTCATTGCGTTATAACTTTTAATTTTATAGTTCGTTCGCGATCTGTAATAGTATCCCGTCCTCACTCAGATCCTACTAAAGCATCTTCGGGCCCTCAGCCTAAAGATGACGACGAAATTAAAAAGATGGCCGAAGCTATCATGGATCAGGTTGTCGATCGACTGTTGAACGAAGCTGCAGAAGTGGTACTTAGGGAAGACTAGGTGCTATTGTAAAAACATTTTAAATGTAACATGTGTAATAACTTGTAATCCTGTATGTAACATATTTGTTTTATTTTTCTTTGTGGTTCAATTCTTTACGATGCATGAAACTTTACATACGTACCTTTTTTGAGCCTTTGGCGAAAAAACACCTTCCCTTCTTTTCATGCTTCGTGAAGAAAAATCTTTATATATCACAACAATGTCCATAGTGCTCAGATGAAGAATATCAAGCTTCGTGAAAACATTCTCCGAAGCTATACTCCGAAGATGAAGATTATGTCTCCTTGTGACAACACGATTTTCACTCTTTTGAATCATACTTCCGAAGATCAATATTGTGTCCCCTTCTTGTGCCATATGCAACATGATGTATGATGCTTATGCTATGCAAAATGATGTGATGATGTTATGTTACGTAGATGACATTTGTTTCGAAAGATACACACATATCCCCACACAATATTTTTGTATCAGCACTGATTCTTCGCTGCAAGCTCTGCATTCCCTTAGGAACGTCTTTGGAGCTTCTTCGCCTTTTACTTAGGCGGTATAAGCTCTGCATTCCCTTAGGAACGTCTTTGGAGCTTCTTCGCCTTTTACTTAGGCGGTATAAGCTCTGCATTCCCTTAGGAACGTCTTTGGAGCTTCTTCGCCTTTTACTTAGGCGGTATCAGCGTTGACTTTTCGCTGTATGCTCTGCATTCCTTTTGGAACGACTTTGGAGCAGAAAACTTACACTGCGCTCCCTTCGGAACGACTTTTTGTGACTTCGTCAGACTTACTCTGCGTTCCTTAGAACGACTTTTTGTTGCTTCGAAGGATTTTCGATAGTCCGAAGGTCCTTTTTATTGTCACAAACCTGTGAAGAAAACATATTTTTCTTGTAGGAATCAATGAAACTGATTACATGAAACCTAAACAATGTCCTTTATTACAGAGAATAAAACTGAATGAAAAAGATTGCTATTAAGGTAGGATATTTGTCAATAGATGTGCTTTGACTCTGGCACGGTGCTGTTGACCGTGCGAGCTTCGGACTGTTCTCTGAAGTCCCTTTGATGTGGAGCATATTGGCTCCCTTCTGGCTGCTGGCCTTGTTGTAGCGGTGGTGGAGGCGGAGGTTGTTGCCAGGAAGCCTGAGGCTGACTCGCCGAAGCAACAGAAGCTGCAGGGTGATTGCCTACATATTCTGGAATGTAAGGCGAATGATACGAAGCAGTGTGCATCACCTGCTTCGGCTGAGCCTGTTGCGCGGCAGCTTCGGCTATCTCTTTTTGCTTCTGAATGGTAACATGGCACATCCTGGTAGTATGACCTTTGTTTTCACCACAGAATAAGCAAAATATTCTTCTGGGTTGATCCCCGAATCTTCCGCCGAAGCCCCTGGCGCCTCTGCCTCTTGGAGCTGGTGGTCGGAAGGAGCTTTGCTGTTGCCCCGAAGCCTGTGAGGAGTACTGTGGCCTTTGCTGCTGGCTCCCCTTATCATCATTTTGATTGGAATTATGAATTGATCTGACATGCCTCGGATAGAATCTTCCTCCGAAGCCCCTGGTCATCTCAGAAAATCTGAAGGCCTCCTCCCTTCTTTGGCGAAAATCATTATCAGCTCGAATATATTCATCCATCTTCTGGAGCAGCTTCTCCAGCGTTTGTGGTGGCTTCCTGGCAAAATACTGCGCTGATGGCCCTGGCCGAAGCCCCTTGATCATGGCCTCAATGACAATCTCATTGGGCACTGTCGGTGCCTGTGCCCTCAAACGCAAGAACCTTCGGACATATGCCTGAAGGTATTCTTCGTGGTCCTGAGTGCACTGGAACAGAGCCTGAGCAGTGACCGGCTTCGTCTGAAATCCTTGAAAGCTGGTTAACAACAAGTCCTTCAGCTTCTGCCATGAAGTGATCGTTCCTGGTCGAAGGGAGGAATACCAGGTTTGAGCAACACTTCTGACAGCCATGACGAAAGATTTGGCCATGACTGAAGCATTGCCACCGTACGAAGACACTGTTGCTTCGTAGCTCATCAAAAACTGCTTCGGATCAGAATGGCCATCAAATACGGGGAGCTGAGGCGGCTTGTATGACGGAGGCCAAGGTGTAGCCTGTAACTCAGCGGACAGGGGAGAAGCATCATCAAAAACAAAATTCCCATGATGGAAATTGTCATACCAGTCATCTTCGTTATGAAAGCCCTCCTGATGAAGGTCTTGATGCTGAGGCCTTCGGTGTTGCTCATCCTGAGCAAGATGACGAACTTCTTCAGAGGCTTCATCTATCTGCCTCTGCAGTTCAGCTAGCCTGGCCATCTTTTCCTTCCTGCGTTGAACCTGCTGCTGAAGGATTTCCAGATTCTGAATCTCCTGATCTAGATCATCCTCCGGATGTGTTGGACTGGTAGCCTTCCTCTTCTGGCTTCGTGCCTCTCTAAGAGAAAGGACGTCTTGATTGGGGTCCAGCGGCTGCAGCGTGCCAGCCCCTGGTGCTGAAGCCTTCTTCGGCGGCATGACGAAGCTGATGCTTGCCGAAGGTGTCGAAAAGCTCAAGAAGTGGAAGTGAGTTCACCGGAGGTGGGCGCCAATGTTGGGGACTTGTTCTCAAATGCTAAGAGTTAAGAACAAGGCAACATAAAAAGTGTTAAGTGTTAAAGTCCTTCGTCCTTCGAAGCATTATGTCCCTTCGGGAAATAATGAGTTTCGGACGAAGGTCATAAGAGACATACCTTCGTAAACATAACAAGTAATGACGAAGGATTCATATAAAGCATGAAATATAATATAAGCATCATCATAGAATCATTTCTATTTTATTAACATGGAAAAATAGAAATGATTTCAAATTACAAATGTACCTTCGGTCCTGAGAGAAGGTAAAAAGTACAAGCGTGACGCAAAAGCAAATGCCAAGTCAGCGTGAACAGTACGGGGGTACTGTTCACCTATTTATAGGCACGGGATACAACCCATACAAAATTACATACATGCCCTTTACATTTGGTGATAATTCCATAGCAATCTATCGAGGTCTAAATGGCCTTTTCATCTTTAAGTCGGTTCCTTTTTCTGCGAACATGCCGAAGCTTTCCTGCTTCACAGCTTCGGCACTGTGTCAACCTTCGTATCTTTTGAGCTTCTCCCTTTCTGATACAAGTCCGAAGATACCTGTTCACACATTATACTCCAGAAACATTGTTAAATCATGTTTTTGAGGACCTTCGGAAGCCGAAGGCCCCCAACAGTAAACAAGGTAAAATGGATAAAAAAACTAGGGTGACCTATTGGGTCCCATCAAAATTAATCCTATGCATGGTAAATGATTATAAAGAATATTATTGGGTAACAAAAGTGATCAAGGGCACAACTTGCCTGGCACTTGAGATTCCAGTTACCAGGGTGATTCTTTAGATCCTCGTGGCCTCACTGCTAGTCGTAGCAATACAAACAAACATGGTATGGATAAAATTATCATCACACCAAACATAAGTACAAACTGAATAATAATAATCTATGCGTTGCTACGAGATCGCGGGATCGAGGACTACTAAGATCGGAGTTACGATTAAGGAGTTATGATTTTATAGAAGATCTATGTGATTTAAAATATTAAACTATATTATAAATTGGTTAGTATAAATCATAGGAGAGGTTATCCTATAAACAATTATCTTAACTTTAATCTAAGTCATTATTTGATTAAAGATCATCTAACCAAATTATAACCATAAGATCATAATACTATATTAATATTAAAATAAGATAATCCAAAAAAACATAGATTAGTTAAATTAGTTACCTAATATAAAAGTATGGGGTATCATATAATCAATGTTGCTACTGTGTGAAAAATATTTATACGAAACTAACTCAACTTGAACGGATCAAATCGGAGTTAAAACTGAGGAGTTATGATTTTCCGAATAATTAAGTGCTTGTCATGGAATAAATTAAGTAGACACTTTTAGTCTATATTTCATGCCTAAACGGAGTTACTAAGTGATAAACAGTATTAAAACAAAATTAATGCCACTGGAATGGATCAAAAGAAATTAAAATAGATTAAATATGAATTAAATATGTCTTTGAATTTATTTTTATACTAAAAATCCAATTTCTATATTAATTTCTGAATTTCCTAAGGATCCTGGACTGGGCACATAAAAACAGAGGAGTGCAGGGGCTTTGGTGCAAAACCTCCTAAGACATAGAGTACTCAGCGCTAGGACGGCGGGTTGAATTCTCTCTTCCGAGGGGTTTCATACGTAATTCTGCCATGGCGAAGGGGTATGAGTATTGCTGGGCCGTCGGATTCAAATCCAAGAGCTCAGATTAGATCAGGTTGGCCCCCAACCGGTACGCCACCCCAGCCACCCGATCAAATAACAACGCTCGGGATTTAAAATATTGAGATGGAAACCCGCACACTCGATCTTGATCCAACGGGCTAGATCCCACATGGAACTGTATGCACCCAGAGCCGGTCATCACTAGATCTATGGTCACGATGCATCGCGCAGAGGGATACAGCTTGACCTAATCCTAGCCATTGGTGGTTAGATCAGCGGACGAGGGTTTTCTTCTACCAATAGCGCATAGCTAGCGGCACTCCGATCTCCACGGCGGTGAGCATCACGCCGGCGCAGACCGATCCTGCTACCTCCCCGACCTCTGTCAAATTGAACGGAGCTACACGATGTAACCAACAAGACGAACTAGATGAGGGTTTCTTACCTTGATTCAGGCATTGGACGAACCGCCCCACTGAGTTTGGCGGACACGCGGCGGAGTTCGCACCACGACGACGAAATTCAAGGGCTCCGGCCGCCAATCCACAGCAGGGAACTCCCCGGTTCAATCCCCGACGCACGGAGAGACTCACAGGGCCGAAATCGGGGACGCGACGGCGGTGTACAGCTTCCTCTCTCTCTCTCTCTCCCCTGCGGCACCGGTGAGACTCGGAGCTACGCCAAAACGGCTCGGAACCTAGGGAACGGGTCTCGATATATACTCGTTGCAGCGCACGGTTTCCGGGCAGAAGAACGGCGGTCGCGGTAGTGAAGACCGAGTCCCCCGGAGGATTTCGTCGTGCTGTTAGTGCTGGACGCGGAGAAAATATAGGGAGGAGAAGAGGATGGCTCCGACCGGTGGGTCCAGATAACAGAGGGAGACCACGGCTGGGCACCACGAACGGACTCCGCGCATCGCGGGCGAGTCCAGGGCGGTCCTGTTATGGGGAGGTCGGCAGCCCCCGACCGTGTCCTAACAGCCGATCCCGGTTTGGACGGAAGGTAAGGGATGAGCCTGACGATAAGGGCCCACAGGTAAGTGGAACGAAGCGCGGCGCGGGGCTGACGGACAGGAGGTCCCCTGGTGGGCGGTGCAGGGCGCGCAAAGTGGGGTGGCTGACAGGTCGCCCCCCTGTCAGCGCGACATGTTACCCGGTTGGGCCAAGTGGGTGGAGAGAGGTCGTGGGCCAAAATCAAGGTTAAGGCCCAATTCGGTTAACACCTTATTCTTTCTTTTTCTTTGTTTTGTTTCCAATTTCAAACTAAATTGTTAGTTTAGATTTGAACTTCAGGTTTTAATTGTACCACATGATTTTCAATATGGACAAAATTCTTACTGCAGATTTTGATATTATTTATTCTACCTAATAGTGTTTTAGCTATGGGAAGTTAATTTACTTAATCAAGATGCTTCTCTCCTAAATTTCGAATTTTGAACTCAAATCCCAATTTAGGTAATAAATCCAGATATGCACAAACCAAAACAATTTCAGCTTGGAGTACAAGTTCGAATATTTCATCTTATTATTATATATATTTTTTAACCCTAAAAAATATGCTCCAATAGTGAATCACATAACAAAATCACCTTAATATTATTTATTTAGAAACTCAAGTTCTACGACCCCATTCTAGGGTTTACAGAGTGTAACATTAGAGTACGAGACACTGGACATCACTATCTTGCTTAGCTGTATTCTTGTGTTAATGTTTTGAACTCGGTGGTGATGGGGATGGTCTGATGGCTGAGCCTTTGCTTTGATGCCGATGTAATTGTTGAATGTTGATGGATGACGGGTCAGTGCCTCATTGGAGTCTTATCTATATTAATCTGTTTTATATTTTTCATGCATGTGTTACTCTAACCTGCGTCACTTCCGGACCAACCGTATTCACTTCTAGCAGTTCTCTAGAAACATAAAGAGTGTTTGGTTTATATGGACTAATTTTCAGTCTCTCTATTTTATTTGATTTTACTCACTAAATTGCTAAATATGAAAACTAAAATCTAGTTTAATTTCTGTATTTGGTAATTTAGAGACTAATTTGAAATAAAATGAAGCGAGTAAAAATTAGTCCCTAGAAACCAAACACCCTGATAGACTTTTTACAAACTAACACAAATCTTTTATACATACTTTGTTCTTACTTATACGTACCTCAGAAGATTTTTTCGATCGGTGGCCTATTTAAGATTGCTCTGGATCAACCACATTTAACCAGAGGTATCTTTTGAGACAGATTTTCGAAAAAAAGATACCCCTTTTAATACGAATACTCTATTAATTCTATAAAGTCTAGAGTTTTTTTTTTCAAATTTGTGCTGCTGTTTAACGAGGGTTATCAGGCCATCAGGGGACGGGATCCCATCGGGTGTATAATCCCCGTGCGGGAACGAGGACTGAAAATCTGTCCAACGCACTGAAAAACTAGTTCGCCAAATGCAACGGTGAATCGCATGGGAGAAGGGGTCTGCCGCATCGAGCCCATAATATCGCGGCCGTCCATCCCACACTTGCCCTTCATCCTAGCCGTCCACCAGCGCACCGTTCTTGCCCCGCAAGCCTCCGCACGAGGCCTGGAACTTTCCACGGGTCCAAAACCTTCTCTCTCTCTCCTCTCCTCTTCCCTTTCTCTCTCCTCCGCCTCCCCCGACTCGCGAGTCGCGATCTCCACCTCCCTCGACCACCACTCCCGTAACCCACTTCCGGGTGGGCCCCACGTCGCCGCCGGCGACCAGCACCTCCCCTCCTTGACTCCCTCGCTACCCGCCGCCCGCGTCCCGCCGGCCATGACGACCTCGCCGCCGCCCGCCGAGGTAAGCGTGTGTGCGAGGGGCAGATGCCCCCCCTCCTCCGTTCATTTCCCGCCTCCTCGCGCGAGACCTGCCTGCTGCATCGGTCCGCGATGCCGTGCGCATCCCGGCCGTCAGGCGCGGCGGGCGCCGTTGCCCTAGGGCTCTGGGGTTGGTTTCTGGGTTGGAGTTCTGGCGTGGCGTGTAGGTCTGGGCGTGCCCACCGCGCGCGCGTACGGAATTCTAGGGTTCGGGGTTTTGATACCCCCTCGCGAGGTTGGAGCAATGGATCTGATATTGTGCCTCTCTCGTGTTTTTCTCGCAGCAGCAGCATGAGGAAGAGGAGGTGCTGGTGCCGTATGGCCCGCACCTGGAGTTGCCCAATGGAGCGCAGCCAATGGAAGGTCTGGTTGGCCCATCTCGCCTAGCGATTAGTTCAGTTTGCTCATCACGTTATTCCTAGTTTCGTTATATGGCCTGTCAGCTCGTTAGTTGATGTTCCGTGACTTGTGATGTCTAAATACTCAGGCCAGCTGCCTAGATATGCTGCATTTTTCTGCCTCCTATTTGCTATGAATTTTTATCTGCTTGCTATTCATGTGTGGTGCTGTTGCTACTCTATACCCTGATTATTTTCATTTTTTTTTGTGCAAATGGTGACCTTGTAAGTGTTGTGGCCAGAGTTATCACTTTATGACATGCAGCGTGATTGTTTATTTGCTTGTTCTATGATTTGGTACTGCTGTTTTGTATGGAGCTGTTAGCTGTAATGTCTTATGTAGTCTGTTCATTTTATTATGCACTTATTTATAGCTTATATATTGTGTATGTGACTGTCACTAGATTATTGTACTGTTTTCGAGGAGTTAAGTTGAGTTAATGCTGGATAGATTGTGTGTGCCCACACATTTGATGTTTTTATGCTGATGTAAGTTTTTTTAATTGTCATGATTGACCATAGTTGTGTTTTTATGCAAAATCACATTGGCATGAGGACTTTATGTGTGGGGGTGCATTTTGGTTACTGTTTGCTGTAGGTTAAAGTTACTTTCTGCTTGTTCTTCACTTCTTTGTACACAGCGAATTTTTTAGAGCCTTTATGCACCATAAATAAACTTGAACTCCTTTGTTTTTTCTTTGGTTTGTTTGTTATGCGATCACATTTGAGTTTATCAGATGGTTTCTTTCTTTTATTGTGCCAGTTGTGCCTGCTGAGCCAGCTGCTACTGTGGAAAACCAACAGATAGAGGATCCACCAATATCGAGATTTACTTGGACCATTGAGAACCTATCAAGAGTTAGCACGAAGAAGCTGTACTCCGAAATCTTTGTTGTCGGAGGCTACAAGTGGTAAGTGCCTATTGATTTCCATTTTACTCCAAATTAGTATATTTATTTAATTTTACCTTTTTTTTTGTATTTGATGGAGTCCTTTTTGCTTTGCAGGCGAATCTTGATTTTCCCAAGGGGAAATAATGTTGAATTCTTATCTATGTATTTGGATGTGGCTGATTCTGGGGTATTGCCCTATGGGTGGACTAGATATGCACAATTCAGCCTCTCTGTGGTTAATCAAATTCACAACAAATTCACAATAAGAAAAGGTCCATTCTTTTATCTTGCCCTTGTTTTTCAACCTAGCACATGTCAAGATATTGATTGGCTTCCATACTTTGAGGTTTTAGTGACAAACTTAGGCGTCTGACTTATAATTCTTGCAGAAACACAACATCAGTTCTCTGCTCGAGAAAGTGATTGGGGTTTCACTTCATTTATGCCGTTGGGTGAACTCTACAACCACAGTAGAGGTTATCTTGTAAATGATACTTGTATAGTGGAAGCTGAAGTTGCTGTATGTAAAGTTGTTGACTATTGGAGTTATGACTCTAAAAAGGAAACTGGCTATGTTGGTCTTAAAAATCAAGGTGCTACCTGCTATATGAATTCTCTTCTTCAGACGCTGTACCACATCCCATATTTCAGAAAGGTACAAACGAGAAAATTCACATGTCATTGCTCCCCTGCTCAACCTGCTTGGATAGATGCAGCTAACTACAGATATTTCTTGCCAGGCTGTTTATCACATGCCCACCACTGAGAATGATATGCCCTCAGGAAGCATCCCTTTAGCTCTACAGTCACTCTTCTATAAGTTGCAGTATAATGACAGCAGTGTCTCTACAAAGGAGCTCACAAAATCATTCGGGTGGGACATGCATGATTCATTTATGCAACATGATGTTCAAGAATTGAACAGAGTTCTTTCTGAGAAGTTGGAAGATAAGATGAAGGTTTGACGTCTGTAAGGTCTTTCCTTTTTATATCCTCCGGTGTTGTTTACTGAACCGTTGTAGCTCTGACTGAATTATGCTTGTAAAATGTTGACTCAAGGGAACTGTTGTAGAGGGCACAATACAACAATTGTTTGAAGGGCACCACATGAACTACATTGAGTGCATCAATGTAGATTTCAAATCAACAAGAAAGGAATCCTTCTATGGCAAGTGATGTTGTTTCCACATAAATAGCGAAGTTTAAACTGGACTGTTGTTTAACATAGTTGTAATTCTAATGCAGATCTCCAGCTTGATGTCAAAGGTTGTCAGGATGTCTACGCTTCATTTGACAAGTACGTAGAAGTGGAGCAATTGGAAGGTGACAACAAGTATCATGCCGATAAGCATGGTCTGCAGGTTAGTATTATGCATCATGTGATAGATAAACCCTCTTTTTTCTCAGGCAGCATGACCATATAATCACATGGCCATGGAAAAATATCAAACTCAATGTAACCAAGCTTACATTTGTTTAACAGTTATTACCTAAATGGAATCACTAAGATAAGGACAAACTTGTTTCTTAAAGCAACTCAGGGATTTCTACTCAATACCGCAATTTATTCAAATCATATTTATACATTTTGTGCTAGGATGCATCTCAGGTGTAAAAGGGGACATTGAAAATGCTAAATTATTTACCAAGCAGTTAAGTGAAGGGTAAAGGCCATATTGTGCATCCTCAAGATTCAAACTTTTTAATATTTCAAGACAATCATCATACCATGACAATAAGTCAATAATGTTATCCACAGTTGGTAGATTTGTGGCGCAGTGTAATCATATCAGATGCTTGTCCTTGTTTATCGTCTTGTTGGTTTGAAACTTTGTGATGTTAATGATTGGACCTTAGGACCCTCTTGACGTTCGGGCACCTGTTTCCATACAGACTTGAGACTCCTTAGGGCATGTACAATGGGTGTCTTAAGTTATGTCTTAGAATGTGTCTAGGGGGGTGAATGTAAAAAAACTCAAGACATGTATCTTGACGAAGACACGGTGTCTTAGCTCAATGTTCGAGACAAGAGACTAGCTGATTGATCACTTTAATTTATTGAATGCTCTGATTGGTACAATGAATATGGTAAGACACATGTTTTAGACACGACCACTGTATTATGTTGTGTTTTAGTTGTGTCTTATACTTGGAGTACCGTACAACAGTGTCTAGGTTGTACATGCCCTTAAGAATCCAGAAATTATCAAATTAATCCACCCTGTAAAAACTCGACCCATCTAAGAGTTACATAGGGGTATTGTAAATAAATAGACAGTATACACCTAGACCTCCCACCAACTGACCTAGGCTTCGTTCCTAAAGTAAAAAAGGGGGCTAATTCAGTGCAAGAGGCTCCCACATGAGTGGGGTTTAGGGAAGGGATAAACCGAGGTGAGCCGTCCTCCTGTAAATGTGGAGAGGCTGCTTTGAACCCGTGACCTAGTAACTCAGTGATCCACTGCATCAGGCTCGGTTCCTAAAGTAATCCACCCTTCTTTATCTGCTTAAACCAATATATAATAAATTTACTGCTTATGACATCCCACAAATATCTGACAAGTGGCAACCGAAAAATCTGATTTACCATTTCATTGTATGTTTTTTTCTTTACAGAAATTCTGTTGTTTCAGGATGCAAAGAAAGGAGTTCTTTTTATCGACTTCCCTCCTGTTCTGCAGCTTCAGCTAAAACGTTTTGAATATGATTTCATGCGTGACACGATGGTGAAGGTTTGTATCAGTGCACTAATTAGTTTTCCTTTTCATCAGTCAATTTGCTTTCAGGATTTCAAAGCTCTTTTTCGAGGAAAATTTTAGAAGCCCTTTTTTAGGAAAATCTTCAACAGCTCTTTAGTCATGATGATATATGAGACTGTATTCCTAGCTTGAGCAGAAATCTTAGACGCGCTTAATTTAAACAGAAATACTGCATAATGTGGGCATTGCGTTCATTCTATTTCGGCTTAATTTATCGCACAGTTTGTCGGAAGTTTTCGATGATTACTATTGATTCCAAGCTATGTATTAGATGGATCAATGTTAAATTATTTTGGTCTAGTCAAAACATAAGCTACCATAGAAAAATGATTATATGTTGTGATAATGCGTTGCATTGTTACCTTGAGTAAGTGGATATGTTACTATTCACAAGTAACAATTGTACTTCTAGGGCAACTGAAATCTGGAAAATATGTGCTGATTAAATTTAACTATTAACCCATGCATCTGGCTGTTACATTTGGAATCCACAGTAGCCATACGGAAAAGCCTTTCTATCTTTTGTTTCCTTTCAATCTATTAATTCTGGTGATGTCATTTTGGATTGTTTACCACTGTTAAGTTACTTTTTAGATGACACCAACAATTATGCGCGCTTGAAATTGAAGTTGCAATAATACCATTTTATATGAATGCTGATCTTTTTAGATAATACAACTCGAAATTTATATTTGTATGCACGAACTTCTCAAAAAGTGCAATTTTCACATTTCAAACATCAATAAAGCCTTTTGTTGAAGTGTATAAGTGGATTGACTACCTTCTCTCATCAGCTTAATCTTTTAGGTTTAATTGGTTAGTGCGTCCACTCTATTATGGTATCAGAGACAGAGGTCACGAGTTCGAATCCCAGCTAGCGCGCAATTAAATAAATAATTGTTGCTCGCTCCTATTCCATGTCTGAGACCCAATAGAGGCTCGACATGAGAGGGAGTGTTGGAATATAATATAAGTGAATTGCCTGGCTCTTCCTATCAGCTTAAGCTTTTGGTTTGAACGGGTTAGTACATGCAATTTAATATGATATCAAAGCCAGATGTCTTAAGTCCGAATCCTGGCAGATGCTTTATTTGTGCCTCCACCCATTTATTTCCATGTTTGCGCCTTTCTCTCTGGCCCCACATGAGTGGGCGTGTTGAAGTGTATAAGTGGATTGACTACCTTCTCTCATCAGCTTAAGCTTTCTAATACCTTTTTTATCTCAAGCAACCTGAGCAGGCTAGAGATTAGACCCAACGAGCGCAAACACAAAAAAGAGAAGGATAAAAGGCTCTTAAAATCCATGTATACAGAGCATCAGCTCATGGAAGTTGCAGAAGTATATGCTAAAATATCACAGTGCAAAAAAAGAGCTCACATACTTTGTAATATCCCACACTCGCTAGATATATTTTTTCTTCTGTTTTTTTACATTTGAAAGTATGAGTCATCTTGGGCTTGCATAAATGAAAATGTGTTTATATGCAACAAAGTTCATAAAGTATTTTGCTTTATTGTGACCGTGTGATATTTATCCTTCTATATTTTATGTTTTTAGCATGTCAAGGTACTTACCATCCATTGTGAACCACAGATAAATGATCGCTATGAATTCCCACTTCAATTGGACCTTGATAGAGATGATGGAAAATATTTATCTCCTGATGCTGACAGGAATGTGCGTAACCTTTATACCCTTCACAGGTTAGTAATATATTTTCAGATAATTTTCTATATACTTACATGCATTAATATTTCAAATCTTCATGGTTGGATATGTCAAGCATTGGTATACTGGCTACCTGTTTCCAGAAGTGATGTTTGTGAATTTCTGGCCTTACAATACGGCCTGTCCCTGGATTCTGATAACCATGATGCTGGCGTAGAGCATAGCTATTGTCATGTGTTGCTCGAATTTTGTAACTTGCAGATATTCATAATATTTTAATTGTTCAAGCAATATGTCAAGGGCGCCGAACCCTTGACTGGCCGGACCGCGGCTACGCAGTTCGTAGCCGTCGGCCGTCTTCTCCGGTGAGGTTATTCCCCTCAACCGTAGGCTTAACAGAGAAAGAGAGAGATGCGGAATGTATTTCTTATTCCCCTCAAGTGCCGATTACAATGCATAAATAGCCCAAGGCTGACAACTGATTGGAGTAATTCACTCCTAAATAAAAGGCTAGATATAATCTGTTGCCTTATTCTAGGCTAACTATAATCTGTTGCCTAATTCTAGCTGCTAGTGCTGCCCTTTTGCGCGGACGCCACACGCTCGGCGGCCCTGCGCACATCGCGGCCGCGCCGTCTCCTGGCGTACGGGATGCCGTACATGACACAATAAGATGTGCTGTTGTTGATCAGATAAACAGCCAGACATGGTTATGGGGTGAGGGGTAGGAGTGAAATTGATACAAATGATCTATGTTACATATATCAGGCCCATGGCCTACATAGCCCATCAGGAATTGTATATGACTTATTCCTAAGGGTCAGATTAGACTTTCAAACATTAAACAGACAAGATTAGCCCTAACTTGAACCCTAAACCTTGCTCTATCACCATGTTACTAACCTTTGTTTTTGAGAGTCTAATTGACCCTTAGGGATAATAGTCATATATATAGTATTCCTTATGGGTCATATAGGCCTTGACATATTTAACGGTCTAGCTAAAAGCTAAGAAGTGTTAATCGGATGAAATTTGTGGTTGTGTGTTTCTGTTAATATTTTTATATTGATGCAGTTCATAACAATTACTCTTACAGCGTTCTTGTCCATAGCGGTGGTGTTCATGGTGGACATTATTATGCTTTCATACGACCTACCCTTTCTGATCAATGGTAGGCTTGCTTCATTCTAGAAACATCATGCACATACTTTTTTTTATGACTAGTTCATTTGTTCACTTCAAGTATTTACTGGAGCGAAAAATTCCCAGGTTCAAGTTTGATGATGAGCGTGTGACAAAAGAAGATGCAAAGAGGGCACTGGAAGAACAATATGGTGGTGAGGAGGAGGTATGTTTCAATTTCTAAGGCTACAGTTATTGTCTTTGGTATCTTATAAACACTGAACTTACCAATTCCATTTTGCAGCTACCTCAGACAAATCCTGGCTTGAACAACACTCCCTTCAAGTTTACTAAATATTCAAATGCATACATGCTTGTGTACATTCGTGAAAGCGACAAGGACAAAATTATTTGTAATGTGGATGAGAAAGATATAGCAGAGCATCTTCGGGTAAGCTGTCCCCTAAGATTTGAGTTTCATGTGATCTTCTTTTGTCGGTTCTAATATTTAAATCTACTCTCAGATTAGATTGGAAAAGGACCGTGAAGAGAAGGAACGTCGGAAGAAGGAAAAAGCTGAGGCACACCTCTATACCATAATCAAGGTGTCTTAGTCAACCTTCTGTGCGTAGAACATCCTTTTGTTTTTGTTTTGTTATCTTATGCTCTGTTATATAGGTTGCAAGGGATGATGACTTAAAAACTCAGATAGGGAAAGACATATATTTTGATCTTGTTGACCATGATAAAGTCCCAAGCTTCCGTATCCAAAAGCAGATGGCCTTTGCTCAATTCAAGGTAATTACATGATGTGAGGGTGTATCTTAGCATGTCCTGTCAAAGGAATATGATATATCTTCAATCTGGTGTCTGTTACTCAAGGACTCAAGTATGTTTACTAGTGTCACATTTTGCTGTTGAAACTTGAAAGCACATTTGAGTTTATCTCAGGCAGACCAACTGCTGTTCATAGTTTACTAAAAGAATTTAAGTGCCAATAAGATGTAAATGGTGGTGCAATAATAGATTACTTAAGAAATGTGTTTTGTTGTCTCTTTTCACACCTTAAGGAATCATTTGATGGTTGATCTAATAATATTTTTTCATTTCTTATAGGATATAGGGTAGAATTTCGTAGTTGGCATACTGATTATTCATCCATGATGTGCTTTACAGGAGGAGGTAGCAAAAGAGTTTGGTATTCCCACACAGTTCCAACGATTTTGGCTGTGGGCCAAGCGACAAAACCATACTTACCGACCTAACAGGCCATTGTGTCCTCAAGACGAAGCGCATACTGTAAGATGATTTTGTTACACATTGAGTTGGACAAAACACAAAAGGATGCCTTGGCAGTTTTTAGGCCATTTTTTAATTCTTGGAAAGCTGCATGATGCACACTAGTTTTTACAAATGTGTATTTGAATCATCATTTTCTCTAAGTTTGTCTTCATAGAAGTTGCTTCTTTTGGATGTTAAGGTCCTGATTTTCTTAGTTTGTTTTTTACTTGTTGAGCAATTGTATCGTGCGTGCAGCTTTATTTCTTATATCTTGTTTAGTCAGTTACTATGGTTGAAACACCTCACTCAAGTAGTGTGCTACTATACTACAGGGAGGGAAGCATGCAGAACTTTTTTTTTCAGTCAGCTAATTTGCAAGCTGATTTCATAGCTGGTTTTGTACTTGTTGATCAATTTCATCGTGCATGTAGCTCTGTTTCCTGTATCTTCTTGAGCAGTTATTATGGTTGAAACACCTCAATCGAGTAGTTTTCTACTATACTGCTGTGGTGGGTAAGGCATGTAGAACTTTTTTGAGTCAGCTAAGTTGCATTATAGCTTGTCCAACTTCCTAACACCCATCAGTATATGAATTAGTTCAACCATTTAAGATCCATATTGTAAAATCTTTACTACCATGACTAACATTAATAATTCACATCACAATGAGATACTTTGGTGCTGTTCTAGCCATTGCAAAATCCGTATGCTTTTTCTTGAACTCAATTAACTGTGGGGGTTTATTGTTGAGCTGCTACTTCTATGCCTTCTCTTGTCTGTAAAGGAATAGGCCAGTTCTAAAGGAGAGCATTTTATATAGGTTGGACAGCTAAAGGAATTGGTGAACAAGGCCCACAACGCTGAATTGAAATTGTTCTTGGAAGTTGAACTTGGACTGGTAATAACTTCTTTCCTGTGAGCCTTTATTTATTTAAGGTGCAGAGGGTGTTCAGCTGCAAGCCAAAATTTGCCACTCCTCTGTTAGGCAACTTTGATCATAGTAGTAAGGTGTTTGCTTTTGCTAATCATAAATTAGGCATGCTTCACTTGTTTCCAGCTTGGCTTTACATGTAATAGGTACAAAGAATTGTGGCGCAATTTTTTCTGCACTGTTGGCAACTTAAGCAGGAAATAAATGTTTGCCTTACTTGAGCATCATTAGATACGAACCAAAAGGGCCTACATTTTCGCACTTTTGATTTCACCAACCCATTAATATGATTTGAAGTTGATAGGATCTGTTCTCATTATTTTGTGGGCAATTTAGGACCTTAAACCTCTTCCTCTTCCAGACAAGACTAGAGAAGATATATTTCTTCTCTTCAAACTCTATGAACCTGAAAAGGAACAGCTACGGTACTTTTCATACATTCCAACTCACCACTATTTGTCATACACTCAATACTTGATTTTTTGTTGGATATTTACTCCTCTACTGGATGGATTTTTCAGGTATGTTGGTAGGCTCTTTGTAAAGGCTTCAGGAAGACCACAGGACATTCTGCCGAAGCTAAAGATGTTGGCAGGTTTTTCACAAGATGATGATATTGAACTTTATGAGGTTAGTCTAGTTTTTTTGGAAAGCATACATTGCCAATGCTTATAATATGCACATTGTTCTGGTTCATTATCTCATTCTTTCCCTGTGATGATATTTATGTAGTTCTCTAATTATTTGATTTCATTATCTTAATGCATTTTTTCTTACATTAGGAAATTAAGTTCGAACCCAATGTGATGTGTGAATACATTGATAACAGGCTTCTGTTCCGATCTTGCCAGGTAAATGCTGATTGTAAGGTTGTTTCTGCTTGGTATTGAACTTGTTTTTGTGATACTTCCTTACATGGACTCATTTTTTGTTAGCAGCTTGAAGATGGGGACATAATCTGTTTTCAAAAATCTTCAAAGGCAGATAGTGCTGACCGATATCGATTTCCTGACGTACCATCCTTTTTGACGTATATACGTAACCGACAGGTATCTAGACTCTAGAGTGTCCCAAGTACTCACTCTGTTCTAAAACATAAGTTGAGGTTTGTCCTAAGTCTAGCTTCTCTAGCTTTCACCAATTGTACAGAAAAATGCACAAACACCTATACAACATTAAGTTAGTTTCATCAAATCAACCATGAAACACATTTTTTTGGTCGAGAAAAGGCACATGGAGGAAATTGTCTAGTTTCCTGGGACAAGGTTCAAAGCTCCTTAAACTATGGGGAGTTAGGGATTTTAAAACTGGAAAAGTTGGGTTGGGCACTGAAGATAAGGTGGCTTTGGGCAGAAAAAATGGACCGGCCTCGACCTTGGGATGGCTTCCAAGTGGAGGTACCTCGAAATGCCAGAGCTCTCTTCAACATGGCAGCAATCCTCATAATTGGCAATGGTAAAAGAATTGATTCTGGAAAGACAGGTGGCTGGATGGAAAGAACTTCGCTGAATTAGCACCCAATCTGTTGTCAACCATTGGCAAGCGAACAGTAAAAAAGGACAGTTGCAGAAGTTTTGAGCAACAGAAGATGGGTGTCAGATATTAAAGGGGCTTTAACTATTCAAGTTCTAGAGGAATATCTTATGATCTGGGACCATGTGGGAAGAATTAATGTACAACCTGAGGTCCCTGACACTTTCAGATGGAAATTAACACAAACAGGGGATTACAGCAGCAAATCAGCATGTACAGCTCTTTTCACTGGATCTATTCGTTATGCTCCCTGGAAAAAGATTTGGAAAAGCTGGGCACCACTTCGATGCAGATTTTTCATTTGGTTGGTTTTCAAAAAAATGATGCTGGACTGCAGACAAGTTGGCTAAAAGGGGGCTGCCCCATCCTAATGTTTTCTCCAGGCAGCTTTGGTTTTATATTTTTCAGGCTCTAAAACTTACAGAGCTGGTATCTAACATAGCTGAACCTTCCTTTCCTAATTGGTGGAGGAAAGTGGTCAAATTGGTTCCAAAGGAAAGAAGACAAGGGCTGAACTCTTTAACCATTCTAACGACCTGGGAGATTTGGAAGCACAGGAATTCCTGTGTCTTTGAGAATACATAACCTTGCATTGCTGTTCTGATGACAAGAATTGTGGAGGAATGTCGACTTTGGTGGTGGGATGGTGCCTCCAAACTGCATGATTTCTTGGTTTGGGCAAGGGCCAGGGCAGAACAGACCCGAACTGCATGATTTTTGGTTTAGGCAAGGGTCAGGGATGAACAGATCCTGATGGCCTGACCCTTTTCTTTTTTGGTCTAGGTTTCACCCCTGTAACAGACTGAGTTCTAGTAGCTCAGATCCTGTTTGCAGGGGTGCTGGTCTGGTGGTCTTGTTTTGTTTTTGTTTGTTGTTTTTGCCTAAGTCTGTATCTAGACCCTCTTTTTCTTCTTAATGAAAGATCTCCTGCGTGGTTCGAGAAAAAAAAACATGTGTTTTTTCTTGACGACCTTGAAACATGTGTTGACCGTGCATTTATTTGGTCTTATAGATGTTAACATATTTTGCTAGAGGATATACTGCTATGTGTTTGTGCTGTATTGATTGAGGGAAACAATACACATATATAGGCAACATCCCTGGAGGCGCAGGGAAACCCTTCCCTAGGGCTGGCGCAGTGCAACTACTGCAGGGACATGCAATAGGAAGGTGGCACAGCACCTTAGGTTGGGCCATAGACGCGCAGGAGTTGGCCCAGCCCAAACCAAATGACAGAATATAAATATTCTAACATATTTTTGTATAAACTTGGTCAATATAAGAAAAGTTTGGCTTAGGACAAAACTAAAACGACCAACATTTTGGAACCTAGTAGTACTAGAATTCTGATTTCCGAATTGAATGCTATTTGACATTTCTTCCCCCCTCCTAACATTGTACATGGAAGATCTAAAAGACAACATTGTGCTAAGTTTTTTTTTTTTTGCTTATTTATTGGTTGTTGATCAATTAGAGCACAAAGCTTGTGAACAATACAACATTTCTCCAGAAAAGAACAATACATCTCTGTGGTTATTATATATGATTTTGCCTATAATCTTGTTTTTCACATTTTGCATACACTGATCTGAAGTTTTAATCTGTGATTTACATCTTAATAATGCTATCATAATTCATTTTGCTGTAATATTTAGGTGGTCCACTTTCGTTCACTGGAGAAGCCCAAGGAGGACGATTTTTTCCTCGAGATGTAAGAATTTGGACATGCTGTAGCAGACTGATATTCTGTACTGCTAATGAAACCTTTTCTTTTTTTTGTTTTTATATAGGTCAAAGATTTTCACATATGATCAAGTCGTGGAAAAAGTAGCTGAAAAACTTGGCGTGGATGACCCATCGAAAATTCGGCTTACATCACATAATTGTTATTCGCAGCAGCCTAAGCCTCAGCCAATAAAGTACAGAGGCGTTGAACGTCTACTGGACATGCTGATTCATTATAACCAGGTCGCTACACTGAGTTTTGATCTATGTTTCAGTTGGTCTCCATGCAAGTAAAGTACAAGATAACATATTTTTTTCATCTATCAGACTTCTGATATTCTGTACTATGAAGTATTGGACATACCACTTCCAGAATTACAAGCGCTGAAGACATTAAAAGTTACATACCATCATGCCACAAAAGATGAGGTTATTTTCCTGGACTTTCTCAATAGCTGTTGTTGACCTTTGTATGTCTGTCCTAGAATATGTTTTATCAATCATCAGGTGTCAGTTCACAGTATAAGATTGCCAAAAAACAGCACTGTTGGCGATGTGCTAAACGATATCAAAACAAAGGTATCCCATGTTTTTTTTTGACATACTTTAATTATGGGACCCTTTGCATTGTGAAGTTAACTAATGTCTTGAATCATATCAGGTTGAGTTATCTCATCCCAATGCTGAACTGAGATTACTTGAGGTCTTTTATCACAAGATATACAAGGTGCTAAGTTGCATTTAATTCTGCTGCAGTATGCTTTATGTATCAATCCATGCACTTAGTTAGGGGCATGTAGGCAAATAGAATATATGCATTTTGCTAAGTACACATGCATCACATACTAACAAATTCCATGGGCTATCGAGTTGTCTCACCCCAATGCTTAGCTAAGATTACTTGAGATATTTTATAATAAGATATACAAGGTGCTAAATTGCATTTAGTTATGTTGTAGTATTCTTTATGTATCAATGTATGTACTTCGTTAGTGGCATGTAGGCAAAAGGAATATATGCATTTTGCTAAGTATGTGTGCATCTCATACTAACAAATTCCATGGGCTATTGTTATTTAACGTGTAATAATTCCTGCAGGTGTTTGCACCAAATGAAAAGATTGAAAACATTAATGATCAGTACTGGACACTGCGTGCGGAGGAGGTATGTTATTTCATGCTTCACAATTAGATTGGTTTTTTAAGGTTCTCATTTGTCTCTTACTTACTAATGGCTACTTTTACCTTCTCTTTCTAGGTTCCAGATGAGGAAAAAAACCTTGGTCCCTTTGATCGATTGATTCATGTATATCATTTTACAAAAGATACTCAAAACCAAACGGTAATGATGGAAACTTGGCTAATGTTCATCTGAATGTCGCAGTCTTGTCATTATTTTTAACGTGTATATAAAAAAACAGCTGAAGTTCTAGAATATAATGACACAATTCTTTTGATTATTAATTCATTATAACACCCTTAGTCTCAATGTAGTGTCGGATGGCTTCGGTTTCATTTTTTTTCTAAATCTGTTGCCTCAGTGGTGTGTCTTAAAATATCCTTTTAGATAAACCTGTACATTGCGCTCTGTCAGGGTGTGCGCCTTATACATGTTCACTGAGTTAAGCAGGTTGTACTTGTGCTAGGAACCAATCCTACATTTGTGGGACCATGGGAGGTGTTACTGTACATCCCCACGACCATTCATAGTTGCTTGAGTTTTTTTTTCTTTTTCATCTGAGTATTATCTATTGGATATCTATTGAAAATAAGTGCTATCTAACAGTATCTTCCTCATCTTGTTCACATATTTCTAGTAATTTTCCTTAGGTATGTATATGTCATCTTGAATACATGGGTCTTTAATAACTACTATACTGTAACAGTAGGATAAATTTGCCTAAGTACTCCTTTTGGACATATACTAGTTACTATTCTGTATCCTTCTTATGATATATGTTTGACATTATAATGCTCATTCTTGCTCAAATATCTTAAAAATACTTTCCTTGGCCCTGGTCTAGTAGTCCTTGTTCGTGGTAATTCTTGTACTGTGAGTGTGTTGTGTCCGGGAGCCTCTGTCTCCCCTGTACTAGAAGTGGACTCTTGACCGGTTGACCCTCATATGTATTATTTTCTTATTAATAAAATGACACACATTTCTCCTTGTTCAAGAAAAAAATGATACTTTGACTTCTCTAAAATGACACACATTTATAAGATATTTTGACTTCTCTAAATTCACAGCTTTTGCTATGCACTACATAGTAAAAAGTTATGAAACTAGAAAGGCCAAAACGTCTTATAATTTGGGATGAAGTATATAACATGGATGGAAGAACAATAGTACAATACTGCTATTCAGTAACTGTTAACGTTCAATCATTCTGATATTAATAGCGTATTCTTTTATATAGCTAAAACTATACCGAATATTTGTGTTGTTGTCAACAGCAAGTTCAGAACTTTGGAGAACCTTTTTTTATGGTTATTCGTGAGGATGAGACCCTATCTTCTATCAAAGAGCGTATACAGAGAAAGCTTAAGGTTCCAGATGAGGATTTCTCAAAGGTATTTTCTTTATATGTTTCCATATGTGTAGGTTCCTGACTTCCAAATGTTTTGTTCTTAAACCATTTGATGTCTTGCTTGTTGATCTTGTTAAGAAGTGATGTTGGAACATGCATGCTGGCCAGATTTCGGCACTGAATTTGCCCTCAGCGTTCTAAGGTGTTAGCCTGCCACAAAGCATAATAGCAGCTTACGTAGACCACATAGGCAATTGCCCTCAACAATTGCCACCTAGGTGTTAGGTATCATCCCATTGCCTTGTTAATTAGTGCCTAGCATTTCTATTCTTATAATATTTTATGCTTTTCAATATGCTGACCGTTAAAAGGTCTAGTAGGACTTAAAACACCACTAATACAATGTCCACGTGTTGTGACGGCACACAATCATATTTGATACCCATAAAAAATAAATTTAATATCAAAGTGAACATATGGTCCACACCTCAGATATTAAGTTGATAAGAACAAATATTACACCTTATCTTAGCCAAAAGGCTGAGAAATGTATGAGTTGTAGGCTGCTCGGTCGCTCGTCCTCCTTCAGCAAGCGAGGTGGTAATATGTGGGAGCGTTGCGCTCCATGTGGCTTCCTGTCGTGTTGGGATTTGGTGTTTTCTCAAGGCCCATATGTGGTGTAATGACCCATTGTTAGACGAGAATCGGGGAAGAGGAATAGACCTACATGCTTCACACATGACACACGACGCATGAAACTGCTGCTTTATTGTAGTAGAAAAGGCTAAGAAATGCATGAATTGAAAGGAGCCCGACCCTTTTTTTATAGGCCGCTCGTCCTCCTTTAGCTAGCGAGTTGGTAATTTGTGGGAGCGTTACGCTGCTTATGGTTTCCTGTCATGTTGGGCTTTGGTGGTTTGTCAAGGCCCATATGTGGTGTAACGACACATTGTTAGGTGACGTCCCATTGTTAGGCGAGAAGCGGGGAAGAGGAATAGACCTACACACTTCGCATGTGACACACGACACATGAAACTGCTGCTTTAATATAGTAGAGATTAAGAATGGGCTAAATGGAAGTTTGTTTTTTAAATGGTTTACTTTTCATTTTAGCGTAACAAGCTTAAGAAACCTTTTCTATGCCTTAAAAAATAGGAAGAGATAGTTGGTACATGAGTACAAGATTTGAGGTCTTATCTTGGTGCTTATATGTGTCACTAACCTTGGATTAGAGAGTACAATTAGTCCTTAGGATTTGGTAGAATATATATAGGCACAGTAATATGGGCCATTATGGGCCTTAACACCCCCCTTCAAACTTAAGGTGGAAGCGGAGGATCTGAAGTATTGAGTTTGAACAATTTGAGACGATGTTGTTCTCTTGTTTGTGCTTTTGTGAAGAAGTCTGCAACTTGCATTTCTGAGGACACATGTTGAAGAGCAATAGTTTTCTGTTGACAATGAGACCGTGTGAAGAAAACATCAACACCAATATGTTTTGTAAGTTGATGCTTCACAAGATCATTTCCAATTTGAATGGCTCGAGTGCTGTCACATAGAAGAGGCGTAGGAGTATCACAAGAGACACCAAGATCAGCCAATAACCATCGTAGCCATATAATCTCGGCAGAAGTGGTAGCAAGAGCTCGAAGTTCTGCTTTTGCACTGGATCTTGATACAACAACTTGCTTCTTTGATTTCCATGCAATAGGAGAGGAACCAAGGAAAATACAATAACCTGTAATAGAGCAGCGATTAGTGCGATCACTCGCCCAAGTGGCATCAGACTAGGCATGAAGCCGAAGAGGGCTATTACAATCATAGAATAAGCCTCAAGATGTGGTTCCCCATGAGTATCTTAATTCACGAAGCAAGTGACCATAATGGACTGAAGTAGGCGCATAAACAAACCGACTCAGAATATGAACAACATATGCAATATTCGGCCGCGTGATAGTGAGATAGACTAGACTGCCAACTCTGGATGGATCCTGTAGTGGTGAACCATCATTTGAACAATGTTGTAATTGAATATCCATGATTGTTGCAGCTGTACGATTCAGTCCGACCAGAGTGAGTGATGAGGTCTTGTATGTATTTAGACCGTGATAGATAATAGCCCTTTGTTGATCTAGAAAATATCCAAGAGGGCCTAAACCAGACATCTTAAACTGCTCACTAAGATGCTTTTTTACTTGAGAAATATGTTCTGGATCATCACCCGTAATGAGTATATCATCAACCTATAATAGAAGCAAGATGCGCCCTGGTGAAGAGGAATAAAGAAATAAAGCTGGATCATGGTCACTAGGGATAAAACCAGGAACCCTTATGGCAGCGACGAACCTTTGAAACCAAGCACATGGGCCTGTTTCAATCCATATAAAGCTTTGCATAGACGACATACATGTACGGAAGGAATATCAACTCCTGGTGGTGGGTGCATATAAACTTCGTGTAAATCACATGAAGAAAAAGCATTTTTGACATCCATCTGAGAGATAGTCCATGAACTAGATGTTGCAACAGCAATCAAAGTACGAACAGTGGTCATATGTGTAACCGGTGCAAAGGTTTCATCATAATCTAGTCCTTGAGTCTGTTGAAAACCTCTGGCCACAAGACGAGCTTTATATCGCTCAACTGAACCATCAGATTTGGTCTTCATTTTAAAGACCCATTTATATGTTATAGGGACTGCATGTGATGGTAAAGGAACAAGATCCCAAGTACCCTTTCGATCAAGAGCGTCCAACTCATCTTGCATAGCAAGCCGTCATTCATGAATACTAGAAGCTTCATGCTAATTAGATGGTTCAACAATTACAACAACATTAGAAAATCCATAGCGATGTGGAGGTTCCATTGTAGTACGATCATGAAGATGATATCCCTGGTGATTTGGTAACACATCAGTAAACTGTGACCCATCAACAATCTGTAGATCATCAGAACAGATGGAGAGTCACCATTGTTAGTACAAACATCAACAACAGGTTCGTCATCAGCCCATTAGGACTGGTTGTGGGACTAGTGCGAGGACGACGAATGTAGGTTTTGGGAATTGGTGGTTTTGAAGCAAAGTGTGAAGTGGGTGTTGATGCAGAAGGATTTGTAATGGGAATGAGAACATCGGGTGAGAATGTGATAGACGATGGTGCAGTGGAAGATGAAGACCCAGATGAAGGAGCATGGATGGGAGGAAGGCACATGAAAGAGGTTGACTCTGTAGAAAAAGAAGATGAATGTGTGAGAGAGTTATAAAAGAAAGGTCGGTTTTCATTAAAACTTACATCACGTGAAATACGAAGGCGACGTGCTGAAGGATCATAACATCTATAGCCTTTGTGCTCCGGACTATATCCAAGAAAAACACACTGAACAGATTGAGCAATTAATTTAGTCCGTTCACGAGAGGCTAACAACACATAGCATGTACATCCAAAAACTCTAAGATGGTCATAGCGAGGAGTTCCAAATAGAACTTCACCAGTAGTTTTCCCTAAGAGTTTTGATGATGGTTGTTTATTGATGAGGTAGACAACGGTAGACACTGCTTCGCACAAAAAATGCGAGGAAACGAAAGAAGATATCAAAAGAGTGCGGGCAATTTCTCTTACATGACAATGCTTGCGTTCAGCAACACCATTTTGAGCATGTGCACTAGAGCACGAAAGCTGAACAAGAGTACCCTCTGAAGTTAGAAATTGTCGAAAAGAATCGGATAAATATTCACCACCAGAATCAGATCAAAAAAATCTTAATAGGAGCAGAAAACTAGGTGTGAGTCATGCGAGCAAAAGACCTATAGATAGAAAGTAACTCAGAACGATGTTTCATTGAATAGATCCAAGCATAATGAGAATGATCATCAACAAAAATAACATAATATTTATTTCCACCTTTTGAAACCAAAGGAGCTGGGCCTCGAACATCAGAGTGAACAAGATCAAATGGTCTAGCAGAATGAGTCAATGGTAAAATAAGGAACTAAGGAAGTTGTATTTGTTTTCCAAGATGACAACCCTTACAATGAAAGCTAGACTCAGATGACGTATGACCTAAACAACCTGATTTTATTAAGGTGGACAGACGCGAACCACACAAATGACCTAGACGGTGATGCCATTGGGCAAAAGAGGCAACATGAACTGATGCTGCAGAAAGCACATGGGTCATAGATGATGAAGCGGATGAAGGCGCAAGCTATCGAGGATGTAGAGGCGAGGATCAGTGCTACGGTGACCAATCACAATCTCTATGCGACGATCCTGTACAAAACAAGATGAGTCATCAAATCTAACAAAACAATTGTGGTCTGTAATTTTTCCAACTGAGAGAAGATTCATGGATAACCCAGGGACAAAAAATATATTAGGAACAGTAAACTGAGGAGTGCAAAGACCCTTGTGGGTTATATGGCATAAAGTATAATCTGCGGTTTGAACAGAGGCATTTTCTGTGACAGGTGTAGAAGTGACTAACTGTGACTGATTAGATGTCACATGGAAGGAGGCCCCCTGAGTCAAGAGCCCAAGACGATGGCGAGGCTGTAGCTGGTGAAGTAGATGCAATAACAACTGAACCTCAAGGTGCTGAACCTGTGCGACGACCACGAGCCGCCCGTCGTGTACGGAAATCGGCCAACTTCTCTGGAAATTTAACAAACAATTTTCAGACCGATGAGTGTTCTTGCAATGCTCACAAGGTACCGAGGAATAACTCCTTGCCACATAGGACTTCCGAGCAGCGGCCAACACACTTTGAGAGCTAAAACCAGTAGTAGAAGACAATGCTTTGAGGCGAGTCTCTTCAACAAATAGTTTAGACAATACCTTTGCCATTGTGAGAGTATCAGAACTGTGAGCAATCGTGCACGAAGAGTCATATTCAGCCCGACCCCCATAACAAATATGTATGTAAAGAACTTTTTAATAAACTGATGAGCCGGGCATGGATTAGTTGCACAGACTGGCACCATAGATAGCAAAAAACTCATCAAACGATCAAAAGCAGAATAGTACTCATCAATAGTCATATATTCTGCTCAATAACATGTGTTTGCTGCATAATAGTGTGTAAGAGAGCACCACTGTCTTGAACAAACCGGGCCTTCAAATGAGACCAAATTGCTTTAGCAGTGGTGAACTTGGATAGACTCATAATCATGGATGGTTTAGTGCTATTAACCATGACAACCATCACTTTGCCGTCATTGATCTGCCTAGTTTTAATGTCTGCAGCATTGTTACAATCCTCACATAAAGTAGGAGGATCGTCAGTTAAGTGAAAAAGCAGACCATGACCACGTAGAGCTGTCTGAACACAAAAAGCCCACTCTGGATAATTCTGACCATCAAGGATGATATTAACCACAATAGCATTGACTGACATGATGATCAATTGATATGGCGTACAAAGGATGCAGGCCAGTGAATAATGCAAATCAGTGAAGAGGTAACCTTCTTTGTCCCAAACCTAATCCTCTGGCGGGAACTGTGCGGACTGGCACTGATCTAGTTAGTTTGGAACGGACGGCGTGCGGATCCCAGTTGAGCAGGTCCTGCGCAGATGACAGACAATGGACTGGGCTGGCTGGAGGCAGTCTCAGATCCGGCACAAAAGGGCAGACAACGGTCCAGGCAGGCAGGTCCTGCTGGATCCGGCCGAACGAACGTCGATCTGGCGGAGACGCGGATTCGGCACGACAGGGCTCGGATCTGGCGCGGCAGACTAGAGGCGGCGTGTATCCGGCGGATGGGCGCAAATCCGGTGTGGCATGGCGCGGATCCGGCACGGCGAACTGGAGGCGGCGCGGATCCGACGTTTGAGGACGAGTCCGGGCGCGGGCAGCCGCCGGACAAGGTCAGGGATTAGATGCCGCGACGGTGGCGAGTGAGGTTGCGATGGTGGCCTGAGAAGGTAGGGCAGCGACGGCGGTTTGGAAAAAAAGGAGATTAGGCCCTAACCCTAACCTGCTTTGGTACCATGTCACTAGCCTTGGATTAGAGAGTATAATTAGTCTTTAGGACTTGGTAGAATATATATAGGCTGATAGGCACAATAATATGGGCCATTATGGGCCTTAACAATATGTATGTGAAAACCATAGTTTGTAGTTAGTGTGGACAATCTGGTTGTTTAGTTACATGAACAGTAGCTTGCTAACATTTCCTAGCATAGTTGTTAAAGCGTAGCTTAGGGCTTAGGAATCACTTAAGGCAACTGGAAGGGGGCAAGGCGTCATGTCGCTTTGCCGCAAGAGTAAGGCGAGGGTCGGAGGCAGTGGCGGTGCGGGGAAGAGGCGGCGGCGGCATCGCGCGGGTCACAGGGAAGAGGCGTGTTGTGCACATCCTCCCTCTCTCTCAGGCAGGCGGGCGGGCGGCAACCTCCCCTCCTCCCTCTAGCGGCGACTCACTTCCTCCCTGTCCTCTGTGGCGGCTGAGGAGAGGGAGGATGCTGGCTGGGAAGATTAGGTTAAGAAGTGGGCTGGGCCAGGAAACAGCAGACCGGTGGCCCATATGTCTTTAATCTCTTTTATTTTTTTTCTTCTCTTTTTTCTTCTCTACTAAACCAGTAAATCAATTAGTTATGTATTCATTGTTTCCTAATCTTCTACTACTATGTATTAGTTATGTTAGATTTTAAGTGTATTATGTTGGTTTATGTTGAAGTTGTCATCCTATTTGGTGCTACTATCCCTACTTATTTAAGATTATATTCCTATATTTATATATTAGTAAGGCCTTGCCTTGCTTCACGCCTTACTGCTTAAAAGGTAAAAAAGGGTTAGCTGCCTTACCTCGCCTTACCGTCTTAACAACTCTGTTCCCTAGTAAGTAACCAAACTTTGCTATTTGGACAGTGGAAGTTTGCATACATTTCACTTGGTCGTCCAGACTATTTTGAAGATTCAGATACTGTAGCTTTAAAATTTCAGGTACGATCAAGCTTTTATTTTATATCTATTCGCTGAAGTATTTATTGTCTATATCTTTATCTTGCCAGCGTCTTAACTTTATTTCTCTTGACATCTGACCTTTTTAAGAGAAACATGTATGGAGCTTGGGAGCAGTATCTTGGACTGGAACATCCAGACACAGCTCCTAGGAAGGCACACACAATTAATCAGGTACAGCTAACGCATTGTTTCCGTTGCTTTGCGTTTCTACTGATTTCACAAATCCTTTTTTTGTGATCTGTAATGTGTATTATGTGCTCATTGTGCAGAACCGGCATTCATTTGAGAGACCTGTAAAAATTTATAACTAGGCATGATAGAAATTTGAGCAATGAGCTGCCAAGCAAGGGCTAAAATTGCTGTCCTGAAATAAAGCGTGCCGGGGCATGTTGCTCAGGTTTTTCGTGGAGCTGGTGAGCTAGTTCATGAGACTCCAAGTATGATCGGGGCGGCTTCTCATCTTTCCCTGCTTTTCCCCGGATACATATAAAGTTGTGCAGAGATGACCCCACCGAACAATTGTCTTTAGTAGATAAGCCAGTACTTCCCGTTAGATGACTTTATACAGTCGAATAGCCGGCATTTTAGTCGATCTTTCCGTTCTCCAGTTGCTGTTGGTGCTAGGAGGCCTTGAGCTGTTGAGGGTACTTGCCCTGCTGTATATTATGACGTAGAGTGTACAAGTCTTTGTTGTTGACAATTACACGGTGTTTTGTAATTTCAGTGATACACTTCCAGGTCCTTCAGTACGTACTTGCCTGGATGGTGTCAATTTGGCATTCTATGTTAGATATTGATCCATCTGTTCTAAATTAAAATTATAAGGCAGTTTGACTTTTTTAAGATATACTGCCTCCGATTTTCTATTAGTTGTCGTTTAGAATAGTGACACGGTCTCCATATTATAACGTGTCTCCATATTATAACTTTCATGTTTTTTGTTACAATATAAATAAATTCTTACTTCATTAATACTTTTATAAAAGTAGATAAATCTGTGCATAGGTTTCAAAACTAAATAATAAAATAGTTATATATTGTCAAAATTTTATAAGTTTGAGTCATCTAAAACTATAACTAATGGACACCAAAGGTAGTACTGCTTTTATTGTGTAGTGTATATCTAAGTGCATAAAAAAATCTTTGAATCCAGAAAAGGTAAAATATTTTATAATCTAGACCGGAAGGAGTAATAGTTATTAAATAACAGTACAATTGATTTCAATTTGATCGGGATCGATTTTTCTGGAATACGTATGCATACGCAGGAAAATATGTATCATTATATTACAAAGAGAAGAGTTGGGCACAAGCTTGTACAACCCATGCCATACACACTTAAAACATCAGGGTTTAAAACTCCCAGGCAATGAGTCAGCTGCATCAAAAATCTATCTACGATTGAATCCGTGAAAAATCTGTCCACGATGGCATTTGTGAGCTCTACATAAACTTGCCCCCTATCGTACCTGTCGGTGCAATTCTAAACCTGTTTTAAAACCGTCATTAGCTAACATCTGCCCGTGATCGAACCTGTCAACCATCATTAGCTAAGTCTTCTCACGTTGAGCAACAATAAAACATTTCATGAATCATTAGTTAAGTTACTTATTCAAAATATATAATATTGTATCTCAATCATTTTTACGTAAAAATAAAAACGAACCAAACTTCGAGTCGAGTGTGGGTCACCTGTGGGTAGAAATAAAAACTCGCATCCATACCCGCAAAACTTAAGGTTGGGTGTGGGCCGAGGGTCAAAATCTTCACTCGTATCTACACTCATCGGGTTAGGTACCAAAACATTGGTTGCGGCGGTTCCATAAGGCCCAAGCACCAAGCAAAACAAGTGAGTTAATCTCTTTTGGTTTAGGGTTCATGTGATCGGTAAAATTAACTTTATTTATGAGTTTGCAGATAAACATGTTTATATATGTTATCGTTAGTCGTCCCACATCTTTGATTATCATCTTCTACACATATTGTATACAAGCATAAGATGTGTTTGGTAGGTATTTATGTTGAAGCATGAAATGTAAAATAGAATAGTAGAAATGTGGAATTTTTATATTGCATTGATCTGATCATGAAAAATAAGATAAGTATTCTCATAAGGATATGCTCCTTTGGTGGTTGTGGTACATGTCTACTCTAGTTTTGATAAGACCACTCATAAAAAGATGTATATTTAGAGAGGCATCTTGAAGAGATGCCTTTGAAAAGGCACTTGTTTTATAACACTCAATCATGCTTGAGATAAATAGAATTTAACCTATGTAGATGAAATTCCTTTAAAACTCTATAGAAAAATCTTACAAATATAGTATGCCATTTGAACTCCTAAACCTAGGAGAAAATGACATGTCACATATATGTTATTAGATATATGAAAAAGTTATCTCATAACATATATTCCTATATATTAAAGCAGGACACAAAGTTACCCAGCCGTGTGTTCACGTCGTCGATTTTTATGTAGCCGCACGATGCTCATCCAACGACCATCAACATATCTAAGCGACACGAGGGCCTATTTGGTTCGACTTTTTCTGAGGAGCTTTTCTGAAAAGCTGGTTGTAGAGAAAAGCTGGCTGTGGGGGAGAAGTTGGTAGTTAGAATCTGGGTGTTTGGATACGCAGACTCTGAGATTGTAGATTCTTAGTGAAAAAGGAAACATGCAAAGACACAATAATCAAAACCTGATTAAAATTAGACATGATTTGTCCATTACAACATAACTATTGACTAGTTCAGATAACTAACTATGACACTAACGCATTAGCTTTTATTTGGCATGGATGTAAACACCTCGTATATCTATGTAATATAACGCTCGTAATTAACATCACGACTAAAGTGTTGATGATTATTGATCGTCGTAGTACAATTAGTGTGTATTTACCAGTAATATAAGATCGATGTGGGCTGAGATAAAGAGAGAGCCAGAGTATTAATCTCCTACGTACGTACGAAGCGGATGAGATCGGGATTCACGAGTCTTCTCACGCAGGTGGGTGCTGAGCTGCTTCTCTGCCGCCGTTGAAAACCTACTTCTCAGAAAATCAGCTGTGGGCAGAATCACCTCAGAATCTAGGCTTTTGGACACCAAAACCCGCTTATGGCGACCAGAATCAGCTGAAAAGTCGAACCAAACACGATAGTCTTCTCGGCTTCTCACCACGACGAGATCGTTCCAGAGAATAGGAGTTTCGTCGTCTTCACCACACTTCGTCTCACTAGACGAAACCGATGACACATTCCTCGGCATCCGGTTGTGCGCCTCCCCCTTCGTCCTCCCTCCATTACTAGTCTTCACATCGGCAACTCATGCCATCCGCAGGCAAAGGCCTCACCAATGACGCATTCCTCGGTGTCTAGTTCGCACACGCTAACAACTTCAGTGTATTCCACATCGGGAAGCTCCGATACGTATTAGAGATAGTGTCTTCCTCTATCTGCTTACCCTGTGTTTTGGTTCACCCTCTCAGTCCTGCGGATGATCCAGATCCACTTCCCCTGCAATGTCCAGATTCACTTTCCCTACAATGTTGATTTTCCAACACATTGTTTTGTTCTTGCTGAAAGGAGTCTCTAGATGTTTCTAGTACTACTTAGGATATTCCATGAGAAGTAATTCCAGTACTACTGATGTCGTGAAGACCACGTCGTCCTATCATATGTTGTTTCATCGGTTCACCAAAAAAATGAGTACATATCCTATTTGATTAAATGTCCATAGTTGTCTACATGTAGTAACAAGTTCAACATTACAACCTAGCGCTAGCGCAATAAATAATAAATACAATAGAGGAGGTTGTTGCAATGCGAAGAGTGTCGATTAGATGTTTAATAGGCCAGTGCGCACGAGGGATACAAAAGTGGCACTAGTTGGGACATGTTCCAATAATAAAAGGTTTGTTTTTGGCATATAATGTACATGTAGATACACACTTCAATTAAGTGTTCAAGTTCACATGGTCGAAGATGTGCTGCTATACATAAATAAACATATGCACATACACAAGATCACCGTTGTCAAGTACGCTTCGTTCACAAAGTCCCTGAAAATTTCATTTTAGCACACAGTTCTTTTGTGACAACTAAGACCCATTGTAAAATAATATCCAATCTGATCTGAATTCTACATTTGTACATTCCAACTTTTCAGTTGCAAACATGTTCATGTTGTTGGCCATCTCCAACAGGCCATGTAAATGGTCGTGCAAAATACTGTTTTGCACTGTTTGCAGAGTGTAGTTTGAAATAAAGAGTGAGATAGAGACTCTGCTGGAGATAATCTTACCTTACTCATTTCAACAAACCAGCGTATTTTCCCCATCTATCTTGCTTCCATTACTTTGCTTTCCTTTGTTTTAGTTGCATCACTTCACTCCTCAAATTGTATTCCCTCAAATATGCTATTCTAATTTATTATTGCATCAATATCATATTTTATCAGATGCCAGCCAAGGAAAGTGTTATATATTGACCGAATTGAGATGGTTATCAATTTAGATCCCTAACTACAATTTATGTGCTTGATATAGAAGATTAGAGTAACAAAAATACTGGGCCAAATTACATGCCACATCATCTAATTATTCAACCTACATGACAATATTTCTTTTTGCATAAATACTTGCACGACAAGATACTTTTTTGTTACTGAAAGGGAAATAGGCTCACACCTTTTTCTAAATGATTTTGGTGGTTGAATTGCCCAACACAAATAATTGGACTAACTAGTTTGTTCTAGATTATAAGTTCTACAGGTGCCAAAGGTTCAACACAAACCAATAAAAAGTCCAAGAAAGGGTTCAAATAAAAAGGGCAAAAGACAACCGAAGGTTGCCCTGGTCTGGCGCACCAGACTATCCGGTGCACCAGGGAGATCAACTCCGAACTTGCCACATTCGGGTTTCTAGAATTGCCCTTCGCTATAATTCACCGGACTGTCCGGTGTGCCAAGCGGAGTAACGACTACAGCGCCAACGGTCGACTGCAAAAGTGTACAGTGAACAGTGAACAGTGCGGACTGCGCGCGCAGAGTCAGAGCAGGCGCCAGATGGCGCACCGGACAGTGAACAGTGACTGTCCGGTGCACCACCGGACTGTCTTGTGGCCCCACATGTCAGAGCTCCAACGGTCGAACCCTAACGGTTGGGTGACGTGGCTGGCGCACCGGACAGTGTCCGATGGCACACCGAACTGTCCGGTGCGCCCTTTGACAGCAGCCTTCCCCAACGACCACTTTGGTGGTTGAGGATATAAATACCCCCAACCACCAACACTTCAAGGCATCCAAGTTTTCAGCCAACACATTCAATACAAGACACAAATAGAGTGAATCAAAATCTTTCCAAGTCCCAATTCCACTCAAAGCAAATAGTGACTAGAAGAGAGAGTTTTGTTGTGTTCTTTTGAGCTCTTGCGCTTGGATCGCTTTTCTTCTTCCTCTATTCTTGTTCTCAAGTTCTTTGTAATCAAAGCAAGAGACACCAATTGTGTGGTGGTCCTTGTGGGGACTTAGTGTCCCAATTGATTGAGAAGAGAAGCTCACTCGGTCAAAGTGACCGTTTGAGAGAGGGAAAGGGTTGAAAGAGACCCGGTCTTTGTGACCACCTCAACGGGAAGTAGGTTTGCAAGAACCGAACCTCGGTAAAACAAATCACCATGTTATCCGCTCTTATTTGCTTGTGATTTGTTTTCGCCCTCTCTTTCATACTCAATTATATTTCTAGAGCTAACCCCGGCTTGTAGTTGTGCTTAAACTTTATAAATTTAAGATTTGCCTATTCACCCCCCTCTAGGCGACTTTCAATTGGTATCAGAGGCAGGTACTTCATTAGAGCCTAACCGCTCAAAGTGATGTCGGGAGCTCACGCCAAGAAGGAGATGGTGACCGGCGAGAAGCCCGCCACAAGCCACGGAAAAGCTCCATCGGGGGAGTCCGACAACAAGAAGAGGGAGGAATCACCTCCCCACGTTAAGTCGCACTGGAGTAGCGACAAGAAGAAGAAAATGAAGAAAGTGGTCTACTACGAGACCGATTCTTCGTCGCCTTCCACCTCTGGCTCCGACACGCCGTCCGTCACTTCTAAGCGCCATGAGCGCAAGAAGTTTAGTAAGATCCCCTTACGCTATCCTCGCATTTCCAAACACACTCCTTTACTTTTCGTCCCACTAGGCAAACCACCGGTTTTTGACGGTGAAGATTATTTTATGTGGAGTGATAAAATGAGGCACCATCTAACCTCACTCCACGCTAGTATTTGGGACATTGTTGAGTTTGGAGCGCAGGAACCATCCGTGGGGGATGAAGGCTATGACTCAGATGAGGTAGCCCAAATCCGACACTTCAACTCCCAAGCCACCACTATACTCCTCGCCTCTCTAAGTCGAGAGGAGTATAATAAAGTGCAAGGGTTAAAGAGTGCCAAAGAGATTTGGGACGTGCTCAAGACCGCGCACGAAGGAGACAAGGTGACCAAGATCACCAAACGGGAAACGATCGAGGGGGAGCTCGGTCGATTTATGCTCAACCAAGGAGAGGAGCCACAAGCCATGTACAACCGGCTCAAGACCTTGGTAAACCAAGTGCGCAACCTTGGGAGCACTAAGTGGGATGACCATGAGATGGTCAAGGTTATTCTTAGATCACTCGTTTTTCTTAATCCTACTCAAGTTCAATTAATTCGTGGTGATCCAAGATATAAACTAATGTCTCCCGAGGAAGTGATAGGAAATTTTGTGAGCTTTGAACTCATGATCAAAGGCTCCAAATAAATAATCGAGCGAGGCGCCACCTCCACACCCGAGGTGCAACCCATCGCATTCAAAGCAACGAAGGAGAAAAAAGAAGAGTCTACATCAAGTAGGCTCCCCATCGACGCCTCCAAGCTCGACAATGAGGAGATGGCTTTAATCATCAAAAGCTTTCGCCAAATCCTCAAGTAAAGGAAGGGGAGAGATTACAAGCCCCGTTCCAAGAAGGTGTGCTACAAGTGTGGTAAGCCCGGTCATTTCATTGCTAAATGTCCATTATCAAGTGATAGTGACAGGGGCGACGACAAGAAGGGAAGAAGGAAGGAGAAGAAGAAGTATTACAAGAAGAAGGGCGGCGATGCCCATGTTTGTCGGGAATGGGACTCCGATGAGAGCTCCACCGACTCCTCCGACGAGGACGCCACCAACATCGCCGTCAACAAGGGTCTCCTCTTCCCCAACGTCGGTCACAAGTGCCTCATGGCAAGGGACGACAAAAAGAAGGTAAAATCTAGAGCCTCCACTAAATATGCAACATCTAGTGATGAGGAGAACTCTAGTGATGATGAAGATAATTTACTTGCCCTTTTTGCCAACTTAAACATGCAACAAAAGGGAAAATTAAATGAATTAATAGGAGCTATTCATGAGAAGGATGAACTCTTAGATAGCCAAGAGGACTTCCTAATTAAAGAAAATAAGAAGCATGTTAAGGTTAAAAATGCTTATGCTCAGGAAGTAGAAAAATGTGAAAAATTAACTAGTGAGCTAAGCACTTGCCAAGATATCATATCCAACCTTAGAAATGATAATGCTAATTTAATTGCTAAGGTTTAAAAGCTATATGTTTGTGATGATTCAATTATCAATCTTAGAAATGACAATGCTAGTTTAATTGCTAAGATTGAAAAGTTGAATGAATCAATTGCTAGCCTTAAAATTGAGAATGGAAAATTAATTGCTAAGTCTAAGAATTTAAATGTTTGCAATGATGTTGTTTCCAATCTTAGAAATGAAAATGTCATGTTACATGCTAAGATTGATGAATTAAATGCTTGCAAATCATCTACATCTATGGTTAGTCATGTCTCTATTTGCACTAGATGTAGGGATGTTAATATTGATGCTATCCATGATCACATTGCTATGATTAAACAACAAAATGATCATATAGCAAAATTAGATGCTAAAATTGCCGAGCATGAATTAGAAAATAAAAAATTTAAATTTGCTCGTAGTATGCTTTATAGTGGGAGACACCCTGACATTAAGGATGGCATTGGCTTCCAAAAGGGAGACAATGTCAAGCTTAATGCCCCTAAGAAATTGTCCAACTTTGTTAAGGGCAAAGCTCCCATGGCTCAGGATAACGAGGGTTACATTTTATATCCTTCTGGTTATCCCAAGCACAAAATTAGGAGAATTCATTCTAGGAAGTCTCACTCTGGCTCTCATCATGCTTTTATGTATAAGAGTGAGGCATCTAGTTCTAGGCAATCCACACATGTTAAATTGCCTAAAAAGAAATCTCCTATTGCATCAAATGAGCCTAACATTTCATTTAATACTTTTGATGCTTCATATGTTTTAACTAACAAATCAGGCAAAGTAGTTGCCAAATATGTTGGGGCCAAACACAAGGGCTCAAAGACTTGTGTTTGGGTACCCAAGGTGCTTGTTTCTAATGTGAAAGGACCCAAGACCGTTTGGGTACCTAAGAACAAGGCCTAAATTTGTTTTGTAGGTTTATGCATCTGGGGCTCAAGTTAGATAATTGATAGCGGGTGCACAAACCACATGACTGGGGAGAAAAGGATGTTCTCCTCCTACGAGAAAAATCATGATCCCCAAAGAGCTATCACATTCGGAGATAGAAATCAAGGTTTGGTCAAAGGACTTGGTAAAATTGCTATATCTCCTCACCATTCTATTTACAATGTTTTTCTTGTAGATTCTTTAGACTATAACTTGCTTTCAGTTTCTCAATTATGTAAAATGGGCTACAATTGTCTTTTTACGGATATAGGTGTTACTGTCTTTAGAAGAAGTGATAATTTAGTAGCATTTAAGGGAGTGTTAGAGGGTTAGCTATACTTAGTTGATTTTAATAGAGCTGAACTCGACACTTGCTTAATTGCTTAGACTAACATGGGTTGGCTCTGGCATCGCCGACTAGCCCACGTTGGGATGAATAATCTTCATAAGCTTCTAAAGGGAGAGCACATTTTGGGACTAACAAATGTTCATTTTGAGAAAGACAGGATTTGTAGCGCATGTCAAGCAGGGAAGCAAGTTGGTGTTCATCATCCACACAAGAACATCATGACGACCGACAGGCCGCTTGAGCTACTCCACATGGACCTATTCGGCCCCATAGCTTACATAAGCATCGGTGTGAGTAAGTACTGTCTAGTTATTGTGGATGATTATTCTCGCTTCACTTGGGTGTTCTTTTTGCAGGATAAATCTCAAACCCAAGAGACCTTAAAGGGATTCTTGAGACGGGCTCAAAATGAGTTCGGCTTAAGGATAAAAAAGATTAGAAGCGACAACGGGACGGAGTTCAAGAACTCACAAATTGAAGGCTTTCTTGAGAACGAGGGCATCAAGCATGAGTTCTCTTCTCCCTACACACCACAACAAAATGGTGTAGTGGAGAGGAAGAATAGAACTCTACTTGACATGGCAAGGACCATGCTTGATGAATACAAGACTTCGAACCGGTTTTGGGCGGAAGCAATCAACACCGCTTGCTACGCCATCAACCGTCTCTACTTTCACCGAATCCTCAAGAAAACATCGTATGAACTCCTCACCAGTAAAAAGCCCAATGTTTCATATTTTAGAGTCTTTGGTAGCAAATGCTTTATTCTTATTAAAAGAGGTAGAAAATCTAAATTTGCTCCTAAGGCTGTAGAAGGCTTTTTACTTGGTTATGACTCAAATATAAGGGCATATAGAGTCTTTAACAAGTCCACTGGACTAGTTGAAGTTTCTTGTGACATTGTGTTTGATGAGACTAACGGCTCTCAAGTAGTGCAAGTTGATCTTGATGAGCTAGATGATGAAGAGGCTCCATGCGGTCTCGTTGTACCGTCGAGCAATATGGTTGAGTTCCAGCCCGTGGAACTTATCCTCCAAGCGCCGAACTTCGTCGCAGTAGGCCTCCATTTTTTGATCGCGGTAGTGGGAGTTCTTCATGACTTGGTCAATGACAAGCTGTGAGTCGCCCCGAGCGTCGAGGCACCGAACCCCTAGCTCGATGGCGATGCGCAACCCGTTAACCAAAGCCTCGTACTCGGCCACGTTGTTTGATGCCGGAAAATGGAGGCGTAGCACATATCGCACATGTTTCCCAAGGGGTGAGATGAAGAGCAAGCCAGCGCTTGCTCCTGTTTTCATCAGCGACCCATCGAAGTACATGGTCGAAAGTTCGTCCTGGATTGGAGCTGTCGGCAATTGGGTGTCGACCCATTCAGCCACGAAGTCCGCCAAGACTTGGGATTTTATGGCCTTCCGAGGGGCAAATGAAATTGTTTCGCCCATGAGTTCCACTGCCCATTTTGCTATCCTACCCGAGGCCTCTCGGCACTGGATGATCTCTCCCAGGGGGAAGGATGACACCATAGTCACCGGATGAGACTCGAAGTAGTGTCGCAACTTTCGCCGCGTCAGAATTACTTGTACAGTAGCTTCTGGATTTGTGGGTAGCGGATCTTGGTCTCGGATAGCACCTCACTGATGAAGTAGACCGACCTCTGGACGAGCAGTGCATGCCCCTCTTCTCGTCTCTCGACTACGATCGCGGCGCTGACCACCTGAGTGGTTGCGGCTACGTAGATAAAGAGGGCTTCTCCCGCAGCGGGGGCACCAAGATGGGCGCGTTTGTATGGAGCACCTTTAAGTTTCCGAGGGCTTCCTCGGCCTCAGGGGTCCAAGTGAAGCGCTCGACCTTCCTTAAGAGGCGGTACAAGGGTAATCCTTTCTCGCTGAGGCGCGAGATGAAGCGGCTCAGAGCCGCAAGGCATCCCATGACCCTTTGTACTCCTTTCAAATCCTTGATGGGTCCCATGTTGGTGATGGCTGCGATTTTCTCCGGGTTGGCCTCGATGCCTCTTTCGGAGACGATGAACCCCAGGAGCATGCCTCGGGGGACTCCGAAGACACACTTCTCGGGATTGAGTTTTACGCCTTTTGCGCGCAGGCACCCGAAAGTCACTTCGAGGTCGGAGAGGAGGTCGGAGGCCTTCCTGGTCTTGACAACGATGTCATCGACGTAAGCCTCGACCGTTCTACCGATGTGTTCTCCGAACACGTGGTTCATGCACCTTTGGTAGGTGGCACCTGCATTCCTCAAGCCAAATGGCATAGTAGTATAACAATACATGCCAAAAGGTGTGATGAAAGAAGTCGCGAGCTGGTCGGATTCTTTCATCTTGATTTGGTGATAACCTGAATAGGCGTCGAGGAATGACAGGGTTTCGCACCCAGCAGTGGAGTCCACAATTTGATCGATGCGAGACAGAGGGTAGGGAACCTTCGAACATGCTTTTTTAGACCAGTGTAGTCCACTCACATCCTCCATTTCCCACCTTTTTTCTTCACAAGCACAGAGTTAGCTAACCATTCGGGATGGAATACCTCTTTGATGAACCCTGCACCATCAGCTTGTGGATCTCCTCGCCTATGGCCCTGCGCTTCTCTTCATCAAAGCGGCACAGGTGCTGCTTCACGGGTCGGGCACCGGCTCGAATATCCAGCGAGTGCTCGGCGACATCCCTCGGTATGCCTGGCATGTCTGAGGGACTCCACGAAAAAATTTCGGCATTTGCGCGGAGAAAGTCGACGAGCACTGCTTCCTATTTGGGGTTGAGCTCGGAGCCGATCCTGATTTGCTTGCAGTCATCGTTGCTGGGGTCGAGGGCGACGGTCTTAACTGCCTTAGCTGGTCAAAGTTGCCGGCGTGGCACTTCGCGTCAGGCGCCTCCTTGGAGAGGCATTCCAGGTCGGCGATGAGGGCCTCGGACTCGGCGATGGCCTCAGCATACTCCACGCGTTCCACGTCGCACTCGTAAGCGTGGCGGTACGTGGATCCGACGGTGATGACTCCCTTGGGGCCCGACATCTTGAGCTTGAGGTACGTGTAGTTGGGGACGGCCATGAACTTGGCGTAGCACAGTCTCCCCAGCACCGCGTGATAGGTTCCTCGGAACCCGACCACCTCGAACGTGAGGGTTTCTGTGCGGAAGTTGGAGGGAGTTCCGAAGCAGACGGGCAAATCAAGTTGCCCCAGGGGAAGGACACGCTTACCGGGGACGATCCCATGAAAGGGTGCTGCACCGGCCCGGATCATGGACAGATCTATCCCCAAGAGCCCTAGGGCCTCGGTGTAGATGATGTTGAGGCTGCTGCCTCCGTCCATGAGGACCTTTGTGATCCTAGCATTGCCGATGACGGGGTCGACGACGAGCGGGTGAAAGGGAATTAGGCTTACACCTATTTCCTAATTAATTTTGGTGGTTGAATTGCCCAACACAAATAATTGGACTAACTAGTTTTGCTCTAGTGTATAAGTTATACAGGTGCCAAAGGTTCACACTTAGCCAATAAAAAGACCAAGAATTGGGTTCAACAAGAGAGAAAGGGGTAACCAAAGTGTGCCCTGGTCTGGCGCACCGGACTGTCCGGTGTGCCACCGGACAGTGTCCGGTGCACCAGGGGACTTCATGCTGAACTCTTCACCTTCGGGAAAATCCAGAGGTGCTCCGCTATAATTCACCGGACTGTCCGGTGTACACCGGACAGTGTCCGGTGCCCCAGGGGAGAGCAACTCTGGAACTCGCCAGCTTTGGGAATTTGCTCCGCTATAATTCACCGGACGTGTCCGGTGTACACCAGACTGTCCGGTGAGCCAGCGGAGCAACGACTATTCGGCGCCAACGGTCACCTGCTACAGCATTAAATGCGCGCCAGAGCGCGCAGAAGTTAGGCACGCGCGAAGTGGCGCACCAGACACTCTACAGTGCATGTCCGGTGTGCCACCGGACATCCAGGCGGGCCCAGCAGTCAGAGCTCCAACGGTCGAAACCCAACGGTCTGGTGACGTTGCTGGCGCACCAGACACTGTTCGGTGTGCACCGGACTGTCCGGTGCACCATGCGACAGACAGCCCCACCAAACGGCTAGTTTGGTGGTTGGGGTTATAAATACCCCCAACCACCCCACATTCAAGTCATCCAAGTTTTCCCACTTCAACTACTTACAAGAGCTCTAGCATTCAATTCTAGACACATCCAAGTGATCAAATCCTCTCCAAACTCCACACAACGCCTTAGTGACTAGTGAGAGAGATTTGCTTGTGTTCTTTTGAGCTCTTGCGCTTGGATTGCTTTCTTCTCTGATTCTTTTCTTGTGATCAAAACTCACTTGTAACCGAGGCAAGAGACACCAATTGTGTGGTGGTCCTTGCGGGGAAGTTTTGTTCTCGGTTGATTTGAGAAGAGAAAGCTCACTCGGTCCGAGGGACCGTTTGAGAGAGGGAAAGGGTTGAAAGAGACCCGGTCTTTGTGACCACCTCAACGGGGAGTAGGTTTGCGAGAACCGAACCTCGGTAAAACAAATCCACGTGTCTCACTCTTTATTCGCTTGCGATTTGTTTTGCACCCTCTCTCGCGGACTTGATTATATTTCTAACGCTAACCCGGCTTGTAGTTGTGATTAACTTTATAAATTTCAGTTTTGCCCTATTCACCCCCCCTCTAGGCGACTTTCAATTGGTATCAGAGCCTGGTGCTTCATTAGAGCCTAACCGCTCGAAGTGATGTCGGGACAACACGCCAAGAAGGAGATGGAGACCGGCGACAAGCCCGCTACAAGCCACGGGAAGGCTTCATCGGAAGAGTCCCGCAAAAAGGGAAAAAGGGAAGGAGAATAAGGCTTCTTCCCACAAGTCGCATCGGAGTAGGGACAAGAAAAAGAAGATGAGGAAGGTGGTCTACTACGAGACCGACACCTCATCGCCATCTACCTCCGGCTCCGACGCGCCCTCCGTAACTTCTAAGCGCCATGAGCGCAAGAAGTTTAGTAAGATCCCCCTACACTATCCTCGTACTTCTAGACATACTCCATTACTTTCCGTTCCATTAGGCAAACCACCAACCTTTGACGGTGAAGATTATGCTAGGTGGAGTGATTTAATGAAATTTCATCTAACCTCACTCCACAAAAGTATATGGAATGTTGTTGAGTTTGGAGCACAGGTACCATCCGTAGGGGATGAGGATTATGATGAGGATGAAGTGGCCCAAATCGAGCACTTCAACTCCCAAGCCACAACAATACTCCTCGCCTCTCTAAGTAGGGAGGAGTACAACAAGGTGCAAGGACTAAAGAGCACCAAGGAAGTTTGGGACGTGCTCAAAACTGCGCACGAGGGTGATGAACTCACCAAGATCACCAAGCGGGAAATGATAGAGGGGGAGCTCGGTCGCTTCCGTCTTCGCCAAGGGGAAGAGCCACAAGACATGTACAACCGGCTCAAAACCTTGGTGAATCAAGTGCACAACCTTGGGAGCAAGAAATGGGATGACCACGAAGTGGTTAAGGTTATTTTAAGATCACTTATTTTCCTTAACCCTACTCAAGTACAATTAATTCGTGGCAATCCAAGATATACACTAATGACTCCCGAGGAAGTAATCGGGAATATTGTGAGCTTTGAATTTATGATCAAGGGCTCATGGAAGATCAACGAGCTTGACGGTCCTTCTACGTCCGAAGCTCAACCGGTCGCATTCAAAGCGACGGAAGAGAAGAAGGAGGAGTCTACACCGAGTAGAACACCCATCGACGCCTCCAAGCTCGACAACGAGGAAATGGCGCTTGTCATCAAAAGCTTCCGCCAAATCCTCAAGCAAAGGAGGGGGAAAGATTACAAGCCCCGCTCCAAGAAGGTTTGCTACAAGTGTGGTAAGCCCGGTCACTTTATAGCAAAATGTCCTATTTCTAGTGACAGGGGCGACGATAAGAAGGGGAGAAGAAAGGAGAAGAAGAGGTACTACAAGAAGAAGGGCGGCGATGCCCATGTTTGTCGCGAGTGGGACTCCGACGAAATCTCTAGCGACTCCTCCGACGACGAGGACGCCGCCAACATCACCGTCACCAAGGGACCTCTCTTCCCCAACGTCGTCCACAAGTGCCTCATTGCAAAGGACGGCAAAAAGAAAAAGGTTAAATCTAAATCCTCCACTAGATATGAATCCTCTAGTGATGATAATGCTAGTGATGAGGAAGATAATTTACGTACTCTTTTTGCCAACTTAAACATGCAACAAAAAGAGAAATTAAATGAATTAAATAGTGTCATCCATGAGAAGGATGATCTCTTGGACTCCCAAGAGGACTTTCTGATCAAGGAAAACAAAAAGCATGTTAAAGTTAAAAATGCTTATGCTCTAGAAGTTGAAAAATGTGAAAAATTATCTAGTGAGCTAAGCACTTGCCATGAGACTATAGACAACCTTAGAAATGAAAATGCTAATTTGTTAGCTAAGGTTGATTCCATTGCTTGTAATGTTTCAATTCCAAATCTTAGAAATGATAGTGATGATTTACTTGCTAAGATTAATGAATTAAACATTTCTCTTGCTAGCCTTAGAGATGAAAATGAAAAATTGCTTGCTAAGGCTAAAAATTTTGATGTTTGCAATGCTACTATTTCCGATCTTAGAGATAAAAATGATATATTGCGTTCTAAGATTGTTGAACTTAATTCTTGCAAACCCTCTACATCTATCGTTGAACATACTTCTATTTGCACTAGATGTAGAGATGTTGATATTAATGCTATACATGATCCTATGACTTTAATTAAACAACAAAATGATCATATAGCTAAGCTAGATGCAAAAATTGCCGAGCATGATTTGGAAAATGAAAAATTTAAATTTGCTCGTAGTATGCTTTATAGTGGGAGACGCCCTGGCATCAAGGATGACATTGGCTTCCAACAGGGAGGCAATGTCAAACTTAATGCCCCTCCTAAGAAATTGTCTAACTTTGTTAAGGGAAAGGCTCCCATGCCTCAGGATAACGAGGGTTACATTTTATACCCTGTCGGTTATCCTGAGAGCAAGATTAGGAGAATTCACTCTAGGAAGTCTCACTCTGGCCCTAACCATGCATTTATGTATAAGGGTGAGACATCTAGTTCTAGGCAACCAACCCGTGCTAAGTTGCCTAAGAAGAAAACTCCTAGTGCATCAAATGAACATGACATTTCATTTAAAACCTTTGATGCATCTTATGTGTTAACTAACAAATCCGGCAAGGTAGTTGCCAAATATGTTGGGGGCAAGCACAAGGGGTCAAAGACTTGTGTTTGGGTACCCAAAGTTCTTGTATCTAATGCCAAAGGACCCAAAACCATTTGGGTACCTAAAGTCAGGAACTAAAAATGTTTTGTAGGTTTATGCATCCGGGGGCTCAAGTTGGATCATCGACAGCGGGTGCACAAACCACATGACAGGGGAGAAGAAAATGTTCTCCTCCTATGAGAAAAACCAAGATCCCCAAAGAGCGATCACATTCGGGGATGGAAATCAAGGTTTGGTCAAAGGACTGGGTAAAATTGCTATATCTCCTGACCATTCTATTTCCAATGTTTTTCTTGTAGATTCATTAGATTACAATTTGCTTTCTGTATCTCAATTATGTCAAATGGGCTACAACTGTCTATTCACTGATGTAGGTGTCACTGTCTTTAGAAGAAGTGATGATTCAATAGCATTTAAGGGAGTGTTAGAGGGTCAGCTATACTTGGTAGATTTTGATAGAGCTGAACTCGACACTTGCTTAATTCCTAAGACTAACATGGGCTGGCTCTGGCACCGCCGACTAGCACATGTTGGGATGAAGAATCTTCATAAGCTTCTAAAGGGAGAGCACATTTTAGGATTAACCAATGTTCATTTTGAGAAAGACAGGATTTGTAGCGCATGTCAAGCAGGGAAGCAAGTTGGTGCTCACCATCCACACAAGAACATCATGACGACTGACAGGCCACTGGAGCTCCTACACATGGATCTATTCGACCCGATAGCTTACATAAGCATCGACATGAGTAAGTACTATCTAGTTATTGTGGATGATTATTCTCGCTTCACTTGGGTATTCTTTTTGCAGGAAAAATCTCATACCCAAGAGACCTTAAAGGGATTCTTGAGACGGGCTCAAAATGAGTTTGGCTTGAGGATCAAGAAAATTAGAAGCGACAACGGGACGGAGTTCAAGAATTCTCAAACTGAAGGCTTCCTTGAGGAGGAGGGCATCAAGCATGAGTTCTCTTCTCCCTACACGCCACAACAAAATGGTGTAGTGGAGAGGAAGAATCGAACTCTATTGGACATGGCAAGAACCATGCTTGATGAGTACAAGACATCGGATCGGTTTTGGGCCGAGGCGGTCAACACCGCCTGCTACGCCATCAACCGGTTGTATCTACACCGAATCCTCAAGAAGACATCATATGAACTCCTTACCAGTAAAAAGCCCAATATTTCATATTTTAGAGTCTTTGGTAGCAAATGCTTTATTCTTGTTAAAAGAGGTAGATAATCTAAATTTGCTCCTAAGACTGTAGAAGGCTTTTTACTAGGATATGATTCAAACACAAGGGCATATAGAGTCTTTAACAAGTCCTCTGGACAAGTTGAAGTTTCTTGTGACGTTGTGTTTGATGAGACTAACGGCTCTTAAGTAGAGCAAGTTGATCTTGATGAGATAGGTGATGAAGAGGCTCCGTGCATCGCGCTAAGGAACATGTCCATTAGGGATGTGTGTCCTAAGGAATCCGAAGAGCCTCCAAATGCACAAGATCAACCATCCTCCTCCACGCAAGCATCTCCACTAACTCAAAATGAGGATGAAGCTCAAGTTGATGAAGTAGAAGATCAAGCAAATGAGCCACCTCAAGATGACGGCAATAATCAAGGGGGAGATGCAAATGATCAAGACAAGGAGGATGAAGAAGCAAGACCGCCACACCCAAGAGTCCACCAAGCAATCCAACGAGATCACCCCGTCGGCACCATCCTCGGCGACATTCATAAGGGGGTAACCACTAGATCTCGTGTTGCACATTTTTGTGAGCATTACTCTTTTGTTTCCTCTATTGAGCCACACAGGATAGAGGAAGCACTACAAGATTCGGATTGGGTGGTGGCGATGCAAGAGGAGCTCAACAACTTCACTAGGAATGAGGTATGGCATTTAGTTCCACGTCCTAATCAAAATGTTGTAGGAACCAAATGGGTGTTCCGCAACAAGCAAGACGAGCATGGTGTGGTGACAAGGAACAAAGCACGACTTGTGGCCAAGGGATACTCCCAAGTCGAAGGTTTGGATTTCGGTGAAACCTATGCACCCGTAGCTAGGCTTGAGTCAATTCGTATATTATTGGCCTATGCTACTTACCATGGCTTTAAGCTTTATCAAATGGACATGAAAAGTGCCTTCCTCAATGGACCAATCAAGGAAGAGGTCTATGTTGAGCAACCTCCCGGCTTTGAAGATAGTGAGTACCCTAATCATGTCTATAAACTCTCTAAGGCACTTTATGGGCTAAAGCAAGCCCCAAGAGCATGGTATGAATGCCTTAGAGATTTTCTTATCACTAATGGCTTCAAAGTTGGAAAGGCCGATCCTACTTTATTCACTAAAACTCTTGAGAATGACTTGTTTGTATGCCAAATTTATGTTGATGATATTATATTTGGGTCTACTAACGAGTCTACATGTGAAGAATTTAGTAGGATCATGACGCAAAAGTTCGAGATGTCTATGATGGGGGAGTTGAAGTATTTCTTGGGATTTCAAGTGAAGCAACTCCAAGAGGGCACCTTCCTTAGCCAAACGAAGTATACTAAGCAAGTTTGGGATGAAGGATGCCAAACCCATCAAGACACCCATGGGAACCAATGGGCATCTCGATCTCGACGAAGGAGGTAAGTCCGTGGATCAAAAGGTATACCGGTCGATGATTGGCTCTTTACTCTAATTATGTGCATCTTGACCGGATATTATGCTTTCCGTATGCATGTGTGCAAGATTCCAAGCCGACCCTAAGGAAGCTCACCTTACGGCCGTGAAACGAATCTTGAGATATTTGGTTTATACTCCTAAGTTTGGGCTTTGGTATCCAAGGGGATCCACATTTGATTTAATTGGTTATTCGGATGCCGATTGGGCGGGGTGTAAAATCAATAGAAAGAGCACATCGGGGACTTGCCAGTTCTTAAGAAGATCCTTGGTGTCTTGGGCTTCAAAGAAGCAAAATTCCGTAGCTCTTTCTACCGCCGAGGCCGAGTACATTGCCGCAGGACATTGTTGCGCGCAACTGCTTTGGATGAGGCAAACCCTTAGGGACTACGGTTACAAACTAACCAAAGTTCCTCTTCTATGTGATAATGAGAGTGCAATCCGCATGGCGGATAATCCCGTTGAGCATAGCCGCACTAAACATATAGCCATTCGGTATCACTTTCTAAGGGATCACCAACAAAAGGGAGATATCGAAATTTCATATATTAACACTAAAGATCAATTAGCCGATATCTTTACCAAGCCACTAGATGAACAAACTTTTAACAAACTTAGGCATGAGCTAAATATTCTTGATTCTAGGAACTTCTTTTGTTGATTTGCACACATAGCTCATTCATATACCTATGATCATGTCTCTTTTATATATGCTATGACTAATGTGTTCTCAAGTGAATTTCAAACCAAGTCATAGGTATATTGAAAGGGAATTGGAGTCCTCGGCGAAGACAAAGGCTTCCACTATGTAACTCATCCTTCGCCGTCACTCCGAGCAACTCTCCATCTTTGGGGGAGAGAGCATCTCTCCTATTTTGGTATAATCTTCACTCATTTATTTATGACCAAAGGGGGATAAAGTTACTAAAAGGGCTCTAATGACTCCGTTTTTGGCGATTCATGCCAAAGGGGGAGAAAGTATTAGCCCAAAGCAAAAGGACCGCACCACCACCTTTTAAAATAATTTTCAATTGGAAATTTCAAATTGGTATCTTATTATGCTCCAAAGGGGGAGAAAGTAGTACTTCAAAATTTATACAACAAAACCCTCTTGAACACTAAGAGGAGGATTTCATTTAGGGGGAGTTTTGTTTAGTCAAAGGAAAAGCATTTGAAACAGGGGGAGAAAACTTTAAATCTTAAAAATGCTTCGCAAAATCTTATTCATTTACCTTTGACTATTTGCAAAAGAACTTTGAAAAGGATTTACAAAAGAATTTGCAAAAACAAAACAAGTGGTGCAAGCGTGGTCCAAAATATTAAAAATGAAGAAACAATCCATGCATATCTTATAAGTATTTATATTGGCTCAATTCCAAGCAACCTTTGCACTTACATTATGCAAACTAGTTCAATTATGCACTTCTATATTTGCTTTGATTTGTGTTGGCATCAATCACCAAAAAGGGGGAGATTGAAAGGGAATTAGGCTTACACCTATTTCCTAATTAATTTTGGTGGTTGAATTGCCCAACACAAATAATTGGACTAACTAGTTTTGCTCTAGTGTATAAGTTATACAGGTGCCAAAGGTTCACACTTAGCCAATAAAAAGACCAAGAATTGGGTTCAACAAGAGAGCAAGGGATAACCGAAGTGTGCCCTGGTCTGGCGCACCGGACTGTTCGGTGTGCCACCGGACAGTGTCCGGTGCACCAGGGGACTTCACACTGAACTCTTCACCTTCGGGAAAATCCAGAGGTGCTCCACTATAATTCACCGGACTGTCCGGTGCCCCAGGGGAGAGCAACTCTGGAACTCGCCAGCTTCGGGAATTTGCTCCGCTATAATTCACCGGACGTGTCCGGTGTACACCGGACTGTCCGGTGAGCCAGCGGAGCAACGACTATTCGGCGCCAACGGTCACCTGCTACAACATTAAATGCGCGCCAGAGCGCGCAGAAGTTAGGCACGCGTGAAGTGGCGCACCAGACACTCTACAGGCCATGTCCGGTGTGCCACCGGACATCCAGGCGGGCCCAGCAGTCAGAGCTCCAACGATCGAAACCCAACGGCCTGGTGACGTGGCTGGCGCACCGGACACTGTCTGGTGTGCACCGGACTGTCCGGTGCACCATGCGACAGACAGCCCCACCAAACAGCTAGTTTGGTGGTTGGGGTTATAAATACCCCCAACCACCCCACATTCAAGTCATCCAAGTTTTCCCACTTCAACTACTTACAAGAGCTCTAGCATTCAATTCTAGACACATCCAAGTGATCAAATCCTCTCCAAACTCCACACAACGCCTTAGTGACTAGTGAGAGAGATTTGCTTGTGTTCTTTCGAGCTCTTGCGCTTGGATTGCTTTCTTCTCTGATTCTTTTCTTGTGATCAAAACTCACTTGTAACCGAGGCAAGAGACACCAATTGTGTGGTGGTCCTTGCGGGGAAGTTTTGTTCCCGGTTGATTTGAGAAGAGAAAGCTCACTCGGTCCGAGGGACCGTTTGAGAGAGGGAAAGGGTTGAAAGAGACCCGGTCTTTGTGACCACCTCAACGGGGAGTAGGTTTGCGAGAACCGAACCTCGGTAAAACAAATCCGCGTGTCTCACTCTTTATTCGCTTGCGATTTGTTTTGCACCCTCTCGCGGACTTGATTATATTTCTAACACTAACCCGACTTGTAGTTGTGATTAACTTTATAAATTTCAGTTTCGCCCTATTCACCCCCCCTCTAGGCGACTTTCAGCGGGTACCTTCCTGGGCTCGACACATAGTCGGGGTGGTCGCCTTGGTCGAAGGTGATGGGCTTGTCGGACCAGTCTAGGTAGACTGGCGCCGCTACCTTCACCGAGTAGACCTCCCGGTGCTCCTGCTTGCGGTGTCGAGCCGAGGCGTTCGCCACCTGCCCGCCGTAGATCATGAAGCAGTCGCGGACCTCCGGGAACTCCTCATCCTTGTCGCCCCCTTCTTGTTGTTGCCTTGGTCCTTGCCACCTTCTACCGAGGGTCCCGCCTTGATGAAGTAGCGCCGGAGCATGTCACACTCCTCAAGGGTGTGCTTGACGGGACCCCTGTGATAGGGGCACGACTCCTTGAGCATCTTGTCAAATGTGTTGACTCCTCCGGGAGGCTTCCAAGGATTCCTGTGCTCGGCAGCAGCGACGAGATCCGCGTCAACGGCGTCGCGCTTTGCTTGCGCCTTCTTCTTGGCATTCTTTTTCGAGCCGCGCGGGCCGAACGCCTCGGGGGCGTCTTCCTTCTGTCTTCCTTGAGGCTGCTTGTCCTTTCGGAAGATGGCTTCGACCGCCTCCTGACCAGAGGCGAACTTGGTGGCGATGTCCATCAATTCGCTCGCCTTGGTGGGAGTCTTGCACCCTAGTTTGCTCACCAGGTCCCGGCACATGATGCCGACGATGAATGCCCCGATTACGTCCAAGTCGGTGATGTTGGGTAGCTCGATGCGCTGCTTCGAAAACCGTAGGATGTACTCTCGCAGGGATTCCCCTGACTGCTGGCGGCAGCTTCGGAGGTCCCATGAGTTTCCAGGGCGTACGCACGTACCTTGGAAGTTTCTCGCGAAGGCCTTGACCAGGTCGTCCCAGTCGGAGATCTGCGCAGGAGGCAGATGATCCAGCCATGCTCGGGCAGCGTCGGAGAGGAAAAGGGGGAGGTTGCGGATGATGAGGTTGTCGTCGCTCGTCCCTCCCAACTGGCATGCCAGTCGGTAATCCGCAAGCCACAACTCCGGCCTTGTCTCCCCTGAGTACTTGGTGATGGTAGTCGGGGCTCAGAACCGGGCTGGGAACGGCGCCCGTCGTATGGCCCGGCTGAAGACCCTCGGCCCTGGCGGTTCGGGCGAGGGGCTCCGGTCCTCCTCACTGTCGTAGCGCCCTCCGCGCCTGGGGTGGTAGCCTCGGCGCACCTTCTCTTCGAGGCGGGCTCGATGGTCGCGGTGATGGTGCTCGTCGCCGAGGCGATCCGGGGCTGCAGGCGTCCCGTCCCGCGTGCGCCCGGTGCGGACCGAGGCCTCCCGCAGGAGTCGGGAGGACGTTGCGCGATGCTCCGAGGGACACCCTTGCCTTCAGGAGGCAGAGCTCTTGGCCCGTCGGACCGCTGCGTTCTCCAGGAGACCCTTGAGTTCGTCCTGGATACGCCGTCTCTCGGTGGTGGATGGCTCCGGCATTGCTCGGAGTAGCATTGCTGCTGCAGCTAGATTCTTGCCGACCCCGCTGAAGGTCGGGGGCAGCCTTGCCCTGGCATCGTCAACGATTCGGCGCTGGACGTCTTAGGCCCGATGAGGCGCTCCTCCGGCAAGTGCTCGGCCTGCCCACTCCTGCTCAATGTTTTGTCGGAGCTGCACAAGCCACCCCGCTTCTTCGTCGAGCTTGGCCTGCATCTCGCGGAATTGCTCGAGCTGTGTGTCCTGACCCCCCGCAAGGACTAGGACCATAGCTAGCTCCCGCGGGATGTCAACGTGAGACGCAGGCACAGGGGCATTGTCATATTGCGGCATGCCGAGGTGGTTGTCCTCGCCGTGATCCCCCTGATCGATGTGGAAACACTCGCGACTCGGGTCGCAACCCTCGTCGCCGAGGCTGTGGCCATCGTCAGAGCAGCCAGAGAGGCAGTAGTCACATGCGGACATGAAGTCTCGCATGGCACTAGGATCACTGAGTCCGGAGAAATCCCAACCGAAGTCGGAGTCATCGTCTTCCTCGGAACCCACAGGTCCGGAGGTTGAGACGGCCGTCAGTCGGTCCCAAGATGACCGCATAGGATACCCTGGAAGGTCAGGGTATGCCCTTGCGAAAGCGCTCACCGAAGCGGGGTCGCTTGGTGGATCGAGGCTGAATCTAAAAGGGACAGTGTGGAAAACGGACGGTACCTCTTGGTCGATGGACGGTGGCAAAGTCGCGTCGGGGACGGACTGCACCGTTATCTCAGGTACGAGGCTAATGCCCAGCAAGTCCTTTGCGAGGGTGCTGGCGTCATCAGCCCGCTCGGGGTTGGCACGTAGCGGGGAAGCGACACCCATCGTTGTCTCAGGTGCGAGGACAACACACGACATGGCCCTCGCAGGGGTGCCGGCGTCGTCGACTCGCTCTGGCCCGACAGTCCACGAGGTGCCGCCTTCTGCATGGCCACGGTTTCCCCGTCTCCTCCTCCTCCGGCGAGGAGGGTGGCGGGGCAAACCCGGGTGTTCCTCTTCTGCCACGGTGGGAAGTCGTCGTCGAGCTCGCCGCTGCCGGGCGAGCCGACTGTCGTTGTTGCTGTCGCGCTACGGGGGGAGGAGTACCATGTCGTAGCTGCCGTCGAGGGACATGAACTCGAGACTCCCGAAGCGGAGCAGCGTCCCCGGCTGAAGAGGCTGTTGGAGGCTACCCATCTGGAACTCAACGGGAAAGTGTTAGTTAACACGCAGCGAGCCCCTACCTGGCGCGCCAACTGTCAGCGTTTCGGACCCACGAGGACCGTCAACCAACCAGTAAATTTGTTGTTGCGTGTCCCTTCCCAGATGGGTTGATGCAAGATGGAACACAAGAGGGAAATGTGGCTTGTGTTATCTCGCACTGGGGTGCTTGTAGTAGGGGTTACAAGCGTCGCGCGAGACAGCGAGGGCGAGAGCGAGAGGGCACCGACCAATGTTGGCGGTGTTGCCACGTCTGTCTGCGACTTCGCGTGGTGTGTTGTGTGTTCCACCACGTGCCTTAGTGGAAGTGCATTCATCCCTTTTGTGAGTTTTGGTGAATTGGATGACAACACATTTAAAGGACTAACAAGTTTGCTAAGTGTTGAACAGGAAATTCAGTATGATGAACATACTTGAATAGTGTATAATGACAGTGAACAAAGGTTCAACACAAGGATGTGACTCAAGAATGGCTTGATAGAGTGAAGATAGCAAGGAAAGGGCTTCGAGGAACTAAGCGAAGGTGAAGGCCAAGCGACGACTTGTAGACCAAGGTACCATGGCTAAGGTGAAGAAGAGAGTACTTGCAATAAGTCGATGAACTAATCAGCTATGAAGAGTTACAACATGTTGATACATCAGTAAGGTGACTTGAAGCCATGATTTGAACTCATATATGGTGAAATGGTACAAGTCACATGGTTTGCTTTGTGTTTGCTTCAGAAGGTGAGACTAAGATGTTTGTGATCCTTATGAAGCAACACCATGGAGAAATCACACTTGAGACACCAATGACTCAAGGAGTTTACTTAATTATTTTTTATTTGACTTGAGTATAGGAATCGTCGTACTATCAAGGGGGATCCATAAAGAAGGTTGGTGTTGGTACTAAAGCTCAAAATCCTTGATCTAAAACTTCCATTTTACCCTTGTTAATCCTTAGTGAAAGTATGTAGTACAACCTTTTTAAGTCTATCTTGGCCAAAAATGCTTTTTGGAAAATACAGGTTCAACCAGTTTTAAAACAGGTTCAACCGGTTTTTGCACTGTTCACCTTTTTGGAAAATACTGGTTCAGCCGGACACTCAACCGGTTTTTGTCTAGTGGAAACAGGTTCAACCGGTTTTTGCACTGTTCACGTTTTTCTGCCAGTCTGCTGTGTCAGCCAAAAAGTTGTGCGCAGCTTTTTGAAAACCGGTTCAACCGGTTTTTGGGCAGAAAAGTCAAAAACGGCTAGTTTTGGAGCCCCACCTATATATACTCACTCCTACCTCTCTCCCCCATAGGAGAGCATGACTTGGACTCCATTCCTAACCTGAGAAACACCTCCCACTCTCTCTCACACACCTCTTGCCTCTCCCATTTCAAATCTTTGGAGAGAAATCTTTGAGTGAGTTTGAGAGCTGCAGTTTTTGTGCTTCATCTCCAAATCTCTCTTGCTCTTCTTGATTCGAGCTTTGGTACTACATCGAGTTCTTTGTGGATTCATTACTCTTGGAGCTTCTAGTTCCTAGACGACTAGGTGTCTCTTGTGAGTCTCCAAATCTTGTGGAAGACCACAAGAAAGTTTGTATTACCCGCTCGTTTGAGCAAAGATTATTGTGTGGGCTTGACCTTTGTGGTCGGAAAAGGGAGGATTAGGGTTAAAACAGACCCGGCTCTTTGTGGGCGCCTCAACGAGGAAGTAGGGCACCTTGGTGGTGTGACCGAACCTCGGGATAAATCTTGTGTCTCTTGTGTTCTTGCTCATTGTGTGTTTGTGTTCTTCGTTCTCTCACCATTTCGTGGAAGATTTGTTTATATCTTTTTGGTGTGTGGATTTTGAGAAGTGCCCTTCTTAGATCTACTACTTTGAACCCTGTGGATCAACTAGAACATCTCATTTCCAAAGTTAACTGGGTGGATTTCGAGATCAATTCAGTTTTATATCTCATTCTTTAGTTGAGCTCATGCAAACCGGTTGAACCGGTTTTGACACCGGTTGAACCGGTTTCACCCAGTTCGTTTCTAGTTTTTGTTGAAAAAGTTTCAACTTGCCTATTCACCCCCCTCTAGGCAACTTTCACTTAGGAAGGCCCTGGACATCCCCTTTTATAGATACAAGGAGATGCCCAGCTGTACAATGGGGTGTAGCTGCGAGCTAACGTGGCTGTCGGAGAAGCGCCTTGAGCCCTGTACACGAGCTAACGTGGCCGTCGTAGAAGTGCCTTGAGCCCTGTAGAAGCACAACTGTCGGCGTGGCATGGATCCTGCTGACGTTGTGTTGCTTCCGTAGGAGGTTGAGAGCAATCCGACGACATGGGCGCACGCGGGGAACCATCATTACCTGTTACCGGAGTAACCTTAGATGGGACACCGGTCTTGTTCCTTCATAGCCTGAGGCAGCTAGCTAGGAGTAGGGTAATGATGTATCCCCTGTAGCATAGTCGATCCGAGGCCCAGGTCGGGCGAGGCGGAGAATTCTCCTGAGGTCGGGCTCGGGCGAGGTGGAGATCTTCTTCCGAGGCCAAGGTTGAGGCCGAGGCCTGAGGTCGGGCGAGGCGGAGCTTCTTGTTGCGCCCGAAGCCGGACTCGTGGGAGATCGTGACTCAGTTTATCCTGGTGGTTGGCACGGTAGCCGAAGCGGGGCGAACAACGCTGTCAGGATAAGGTGTCAGGCGATCTACGCATTAAATGTGCATGCGATACGGTCGGCTGGTAAGGCGATTTGGCCAAGGTCGCTGCACGAGAAAGTCTACCCTAGCTGGGCTTCGGGCGAGCCGAGGGTGCGTCTGCTGACTGAGGGGACCCTCGGGCGAGGCGTGAATCCGTTCGGGATTACTGTTCCCACCCGAGGCTGGGCTCGGATGAGGTCGCGTCCCTCGGTAGACGTGGCCTTGACTTGAACTGCACTTTATCAGCCGTGTATGGTTTTGTTCTGAAGATATTTTTCGGCCGTGTTTAGGAGTATTGGGGGTACCCCTAATTACGGTACCCGACAAGTGAACAGTGCAGACTGCGCGCACAGAGTCAGAGCAGGCGCCAGATGGTGCACCGGACTATGAACAGTGACTGTCCGGTGCACCACCGGACTGTCCGGTGGCCCCACATGTCAGAGCTCCAACGGTCGAACCCTAACGGTTGGGTGACGTGACTGGCGCACCGGACAATATCCGGTGGCGCACCGGACTGTTCGATGTGCCCTTTGATAGCAGCCTTCCCCAACGACCACTTTGGTGGTTGGGGCTATAAATACCCCCAACCACCAACACTTCAAGGCATCCAAGTTTTCAGCCAACACATTCAATACAAGACACAAATAGAGTGAATCAAAATCTTTCCAAGTCCCAATTCCACTCAAAGCAAATAGTGACTAGAAGAGAGAGTTTTGTTGTGTTCTTTTGAGCTCTTGCGCTTGGATTGCTTTTCTTCTTCCTCTATTCTTGTTCCCAAGTTCTTTGTAATCAAAGCAAGAGACACCAATTGTGTGGTGGTCCTTGTGGGGACTTAGTGTCCCAATTGATTGAGAAGAGAAGCTCACTCGGTCTAAGTGACCGTTTGAGAGAGGGAAAGGGTTGAAAGAGACCCGGTCTTTGTGACCACCTCAACGGGGAGTAGGTATGCAAGAACTGAACCTCGGTAAAACAAATCACCGTGTCATCCGCTCTTATTCGCTTGTGATTTGTTTTCGCCCTCTCTTTCGGACTCGGTTATATTTCTAACGCTAACCCCGGCTTGTAGTTGTGCTTAAACTTTATAAATTTCAGATTTGCCTATTCACCCCCCTCTAGACGACTTTCAGTTACGTAATAAACAAGTACAAGACATCAAGTTAGAACGTTATATTCACCATAGCCACTGAATCTATCTAAAAAACCTTGCAAATTTCTAAACACAAACTCTATACTATGTACTTGCTCCCATGTATATTAAAAGATCTATATATTGTCTATATAATTTTACAATATCGATCATTATTGTTTACATACATTAAATTAAATGTTTAAAAACTGTTAGAAGACTTGTGCGGAGCGCGAGTAAGTTATTAGTATATATGACATGCACCACCACACCTAACTAGATTTCTCTTGGTCAAGCTATCCATTTTATGCTCTCTTTATAGCATGTCTAAAAGAAAATTAAGATCTTATCAATAATCTGAGTGTCAAACAACTACTTCATTAACACTTAGAACCAGCTGATCCTTAAACTTCTCGATTATCCTTCGAAAACCAACCATTGACTTCCGTCAATAAGGGTGTAAATACCATATAAGACCAATCATTTTTTCGTCATTATGATATAACTTATCTTATTTCTATAAAACACGTGTCAGTTTCAATAATCTTGTATTATTGTTAATCACCGAAATCATACTAGGGCTGCATGCTTTCAGGCCTTATAAAAAACAACATAGTTTCATAATTACAATCTCGGTAAAAAACGCACTGCAAATCTATATTGTAAACATCTATAATGAATAGAAATACATTAGATTTAGTTAGTCTTGCCAACTATAAATAACTTTGTCTTCCTTGACAAAAGGGAAAAAATTAACACCGTTTTCGACACCAGATTTTATGTCTTCCAAATCCTTCCCTACTGAAACATAAGGATGTTGGATGCAACTAAATGGCAGCTAGACTAGACCAGTCATGTATACCGCTTAATATCAACGGACATTAAGCTGTCTATAATTAATATCAACGGACATTAAGCTATCTATAAGAGTCTGTTTGTTTAGGATTATAATATACTTAGATTATATAATCTTACTTATTTTGAATTAAGTGTTAGTTCAAAATAATTAAGATGTTTATTTAAAATAAGTGAGATTATATAATCTGATCAGATTATATTTTAAACAAACATCCCTTAAGTACAGAGAAGATTTTTCTCCCCTTCAATCTCTCAGTGCTAAAAAAGAAAGGAGAAGTGTGGTTCTAGTCAAAGCCTGGTGTATTTGATTTAAGATCAAAATAGAAAGAGACAGGAACGACCACTCGATTTTTTTAGACCACCCCACCAATAAAAATTATTTTGGTGTTTAACTCGTCTTCTATGACTTGGCATTTCTATGCTGAACGTCCAACCAAACGCATAGTGGACTCGCCATGCAGCAGGTGTCATTGTTACAATGAAACGAAACTGAGCGTGTTCGCCTGATAAATTTAAAAAAAAAAGGTAAAACCGAATGCGTTTGCCGGGAGTCGAACCCGGGTCTATTGCTTGGAAGGCAATTATCCTAACCGTTGGACTACAAACGCCGCTGATGCTAATTTTTTACGGACACTTTATTAGTACGACTATCAAGAATGTACGAGAGTTGTCTTTTCATCAAAATTTTGTATTTTTGTATTGGTCACGGGTACGTAAACATCGTATAACTCGTATTTTGGTATCCTTTGTATTTTTTCCATCATTCTTATTCGCTTGTTTATGGATGGTTTCTGATAAGACATCATCCTCTGTATCGGTCACGGGATCATGTCGACGAATACTTTAGTTCGTCGTTGGCAGTACCTGGAGGAGGAGTTGGGCATCGAGTCACCCAGGGCGATGGCGATACGGCAGCTCTTTGTACGCACCCCGCCCGGTGCCGGCCGAGTCGGATCGGAGCTGGCACCCACCATGCCACCGGACGGCCGCGCCACGTCCTTACCCCCTGTCGCTTCCGGCGATCGCCCGGCCCCGGCCCCGGCCCGAACCACTCGTCTCCCAAACGACAAAAAAGCGCCTCCACTTGCGCACCCCACGCTTCCCGCTCTATCTATATGACTCACACTTGTCACTCACCCCGCGCCGCTCCACTCGACCACTCCAGCCACGCGCCAGCGCCCACCCACCCATGGCGTCCGAGGCCGCGCCGCGGGTCGTCGTGGACGAGTGCCGGGGCGTGCTGTTCGTGTACAGCGACGGCACGGTGGTGCGGCGCGCGCAGCCGGGGTTCGCGACACCGGTGCGGGACGACGGCACGGTCGACTGGAAGGACGTGACGTTCGACGAGGCCCGCGGGCTGGCGCTCCGCCTCTACCTCCCCCGGGACCGCGGGGCCGGGGCCGGGCGGCGCCTGCCGGTCTTCTTCTACTACCACGGCGGCGGCTTCTGCATCGGGTCCCGCGCCTGGCCCAACTGCCAGAACTACTGCCTGCGCCTGGCCTCCGACCTGGGCGCGCTCGTGGTGGCGCCGGACTACCGCCTCGCGCCCGAGCACCGCCTCCCCGCCGCCATCGACGACGGCGCGGCGGCGGTCCTGTGGCTGGCGAGGCAGGGCGGCGGGGACCCCTGGGTCGCCGAGGCCGCCGACCTCGGCCGCGTCTTCGTGTCGGGCGACTCGGCCGGCGGCACCATCGCGCACCACCTCGCCGTGCGCTTCGGCGGCTCGCCCGCGGACCTGGCCCCCGTCGCCGTGCGGGGATACGTCCAGCTCATGCCATTCTTCGGCGGCGTGGCGCGCACGCGGTCGGAGGCCGAGTGCCCCGCCGACGCCTTCCTCGACCGCCCCCTCAACGACCGCTACTGGCGCCTGTCGCTGCCGGAGGGCGCCACGCCCGACCACCCCGTGGCCAACCCGTTCGGCCCGGGCGCGCCGCCGCTGGACGCCGTCGACTTCGCGCCCACCCTGGTCGTCGTCGGCGGCCGCGACCTCCTCCACGACCGTGCCGTCGACTACGCCGCCAGGCTCAGGGCCGCTGGGAAGCCCGTCGTGGTCAGGGACTTCCACGGCCAGCAGCACGGCTTCTTCACCATCGACCCCTGGTCCGACGCCTCCGCCGAGCTCATGCGCGTCATCAAGCGCTTCGTCGACGCCGACGGCCGCTTCGACTTCGACTGACACGTCGGTGTCGAACTCTAGTATTAAATCCGAGGGTTTAGGGTTGAGCCGTCGAGTTGTTCCCGGGTTGAAATCAATGTGGTTTGGTGATTGTGATATTTTTCTTGCTCGTTTTTTATTATGGACGGTTCTCCTGTTAAAAAGTAGTAGCCCGGTGTGTTTAGTAGGAATATATATGTCCAATAAGCACGAGGCCCGCGAGCCCGGCACGAAGCCCGCTTTTTGGGCCCGGTCCGAGCCCGGCACGACCCGGTTATATGCGGGCCCGGGCCGACCCGGCACGAATAAGCGGGCCAGGCTCGGACAGGAAATTAGGCACGGTGGGCTAGCCCGGCACGGCCCGTTTAGCTCTAAGCCCGTTAAGGCCGCTTTTTTTACACTAAAACGTGTTTTTTGGCCCGCATAGCCCGCTTTTTTCGTGGCCCGTTTAGGCCCGTTGCGGGCCGGGCTCGGACAAGAAATTGAGCCCGCGTGCTTAGTCGGCCCGGCCCGGTTTTTTAATCGTGCCTGGCGGGCCGGGCTCAAAACGGGCCGGGCTTCACCGGGCCCGGGCCGGACCGGGCCGGGCTTCACCGGGCCCGGGCCGGACCGGGCCGGGCGGCCCGTTTGGACATCTCTAAGTAGGAATCTTGTATCTAGATTCGCTCGAGGAACATTCTAGATGATAAAAAAAATCATTTGTGAGATTCTTTGATTCGTGGGCTATATTCTAAATATTTACTTTTCATAAAAAATATATACATTTCAAAGTATATATCTATCTCTATTATATTAAAGCACCAATTTTTCCAGATTCAAGGTTTCCACCGTCGTCGCGTTCTTCGCATTTAAATTAAAAATACTAAAATTATATATAAATAGAGATTTAAACCATAGTTGTTCACTTTAAACCATATTCACACTCATCTAGCCAACAGAACATATATGAATCTTTATGTTTTATATTATAAAATTAAGAATAAATGAAAACTGTAAGTGTAACACTTTGCTAGTATCCATTAAATTTAAGTTTACTTAGACCTTATTTATTTAGAACGTGAGACTACTATATTTAAATGAAAAAAATCTTCGTGCGTCTTTTGTCAGCGAGCCATCCCGCGTCCAGCGACGGAGTCGCGTTCTTCGCATTTAAATTAAAAATGCTAAAATTATATATAAATAGAGATTTAAACTATAGTTGTTCACTTTAAACCATATCCATACTCATCTAGCCAGCAGAACATATATGGATCTTTATGTTTTATATTATATAATTAAGAATAAATGGAAACGGTAAGTGTAACTATTCGAAGCCAAAAAAGGCCTCGCGGGTCCGCGGTGGCGACGCGGACGGTCCGCGCGTGCGCAGAGACAGTTAGAGTTCCTAGTTTCTCGCGGGATTTGTTACCTAAAACCGTGGGATTGACTCGGAAATCAGATCGAAGCGGATCCAGACCTCCCCATTTATATAGATGAAGGGCTACGGCCGATTGAACCCCCGAACAATCGATCAAATCAAATCTATCTCTCGTTTTTACCTTACGCATTAGGAGTAGTTCTAGTTTAGCCCTAGTTTAATATTCCAATCCCCAAAATTCTCCGCTTCTCTTCGGCTCTACGTCGATTAGAGGAGTCTAAGTCGGCCTGCCAAGCCTAGACAACCCCTAGGATCTCTCCTTCCCGACGGGGTCCCTCCCGGGAGCGAGATCCAGGCGCCGCCGGCGACCTTCGCCGCCCCCTGCACACGCGCGGACCGTCCGGCCCCAGGGCGCAGACCGTCCGGCCGTCAGGCAGAGAACGCCGGCCCCTGTACCAGGTCGCGGACCGTCCGGCCCTGGCCACGGACCGTCCGCGCCTCTGCAGAGGGCACCGCCACCGGTTCTCATGCAGTGTTTGGCGCCCGAAAAAGGCACCAACATACTTTTAGCGACTCCGCTGGGGACTAGGTGTCTAGACTTGCTAAAAATCGGCATATAGATGGCCGGTTCTAAGGATCACACCAAGATCTCCACCACCAACATCATCAAGCCGGCCATGGAGGCGCTCCCGGCTGATGACCAAAGACCCTTTGAAGACCTCGTAATGCGCGATGAGAAGGAGGTGATGTGGCAATGGAACGAACAACGCGACAAGGAAGAGGCAGAACTGCTGCATAAACTCTCCGAACGGCGCAAGGAGGCGGCAGAAAAGTACTTGTCACACTTCACGGTGGATCGCCACCAGAAGGTCATCCGTCAAGGGGAGATCGATATGGAATCTCTCCTACCTCCACTTTAGGGTCCCGCTGTAAGTACTCTAGATCTATCTCTTACGACTTTCATGGATCAACGAGGAGATCAGTTAAAGCAATATGCAGATGAATCTGTTAAAATGCATCTACGTGCATATGAGAAATCAGCTGCTCCTAGCATTCCATCGCGAGAGTCTAATACAGAGCCACCCGCGTCAAACACATCGGCTATAAATGGGTCACCCTTGACCCAGCCATCATATGGTATGTCGATGCACGCTTTCGTGTCACCATCACAGCCGCAACCACTAGGCACGCGGCAGGTACTGGACGCGACCGGGCCATCTGAGCATCATCTCAGACAGTCCGGTTATACCGCGGACCGTCCGACGTATTTCGCCGGACCGTCCGACCCGATGCAGGCCCGCACACAAAACACTCAGGTCGCACCGTACATGTCCGAACCATCAGGGCACAACCCCGAACAATTCGGCCCCATCACGGACCGTCCAGTGCATCACGCCGGACAGTCCGGTGCATCTTACGTCGGACCGTCCGGATATGGCATGAACCGACCGACGTATTACGCCGGACCATCCGACTCTACACGAGTCCACACGCAGACTGCCCAAGTCGCGCCATACATGACCGATCCGTCCGGGTACAACCCTGGACCATTCGCCCCGATCACGGACCGTCCAGTTCTTTACGACAGACGGTCTGGGTACGAGACTACCCACGTAGCACCATATACGGCTGGACAATCCGGATATACCTTTGGACCATTTGGCCAGGTCGCGGACCATCCGACCTCTTACGCCGGACCGTTCGGATATGCGTACGCAGAGCCGAGAGCTGCACAATACACACAGTTTCCACATTCATCGCAGCAACATTATGGTGCCCCACCAGCAACACATTATAATCATACCATACCACCTCATGGACATAGGGCTAAATATTGTTCGGCCACAAGAGAGTCTCAGAGGTATAGGGCAGGAGCTGGTGACATTAATAGGACACCTAACACACACCTCAAACATCCCTAGGAGGAAAGCCGACAGAGTGATGTCAGGCAACCTGAGATTTCCACCCACAAACTCAATGGATGGTCGCTAGACATGACAGAGAGGATCAGAGACGAAGTAGCTGGGGTGTTCAGGGACAAACTCGGTGTTAGTGTGTCAGGTACAGGGCAATCATATCGGAAGCCTTATAGTCACCGATTCGACACCGTGTCGTATCCACAGGGAACTAGAATACCAGACTTCTCTGAATTTTCTGGTGAAGGTGGGAAAAGCACACACGAACATATAATCCAATTCATAGCACACTTGGGAGAATTGGCTGATTGGGAAGCCTACCGCGTTCGTTTATTCTCGTTGTCCCTTACTGATACCGCATTCGCATGGTACGCAGCTTTGCCACCAAACTCTATTAACTCTTGGGAAGAATTAGAGCGGAAATTTCATGAACACTTCTTCTCAGGAGAACATGAATTAGAATTGGCTGACTTAGCCTCAGTCCGACAGGGGCCTAAAGAATCGGTTAATGACTATATCCGGAGGTTCCGGGACACTAGAAACCGAAGCTTTCAGATCCATGTCGCAGAAAAACAACTAACAGGGCTGGCTTTCAATGGGTTGCGACCCTACTTAAAAGAAAAATTAGATGGCACCCAATTCTTTTCGCTAGTGCACTTGCACCAGCGGGCTATGACCTGTGAAAGCTGAAGTAAGGAAACATCAAAATCGGCTAATCATAAGATGCATCTAGTGGCATACGATAATTCGGACGATGAATCCACAAATGTATACACCGCCGAACTAGTTTGGCCAGGACAGGCTTGAAAGTCGCCTAGAGGGGGGGGGGTGAATAGGGCGAATCTGAAATTTACAAACTTAATCACAACTACAAGCTGGGTTAGCGTTAGAAATATAATTGAGTCCGAGAGAGAGGGTGCAAAACAAATCGCAAATGAATAAAAAGTATGACACGCGGATTTGTTTTACCGAGGTTTGGTTCTCGCAAACCTACTCCCCGTTGAGGTGGTCACAAAGACCGGGTCTCTTTCAACCCTTTCCCTCTCTCAAACGGTCCCTCGGACCGAGTGAGCTTCTCTTCTCAATCAAACGGGAATCAAACTTCCCCGCAAGGATCACCACACAATTGGTGTCTCTTGCCTCGGTTACAATTGAGTTGATCGCAAGAAAGAATGAGAGAAAGAAGCAATCCAAGCGCAAGAGCTCAAAAGAACACAACAAATCACTCTCACTAATCACTAAAGCTTTGTGTGGAATTGGGAGAGGATTTGATCACTTGGGTGTGTCTAGAATTGAATGCTAGAGCTCTTGTAAGTAGTTAGAAGGTCAAAACTTGGATGACTTGAATGTGGGGTGGTTGGGGGTATTTATAACCCCAACCACCAAACTAGCCGTTTGGTGGAGGCCGTTGTCGCATGGCGCACCGGACAGTCCGGTGCGCCAGCCACGTCACCTGGCCGTTGGGTTTCGACCGTTGGAGCTCTGTCTTGTGGGCAAGCCTGGCTGTCCGGTGGCGCACCGGACAAGTCCTGTAGACTGTCCAGTGTGCCACCCGCGCGTGCACTGCTCCTCTGCGCGCGTAGGCACGCATTTAATGCGTTGCAGTCGACCGTTGCGCGTGTAGTAGTCGTTGCTCCGCTGGCTCACCGGACAATCCGGTGTGCACCGGACATGTCCGGTGAATTATAGCGGAGCGTATTCCCGAAGCTGGCGAGTTCAGAGTCGCTCTCCTCTGGAGCACCGGACACTGTCCGGTGGTGCACCGGACAGTCCGGTGAATTATAGCGAAGCGCCTCTGAGAATTCCCGAAGGTGCGAAGTTTAGCTTGGAGTCCCCTGGTGCACCGGACACTGTCCGGTGGCACACCGGACAGTCCGGTGTGCCAGACCAGGGCACACTTCGGTTGTCCCTTGCTCTTTTTGTTGAACCCTTTTCTTGGTCATTTTATTGGCTTTTTGTGAACCTTTGGCACCTGTATAACTTATAGACTATAGCAAACTAGTTAGTCCAATTATTTGTGTTGGGCAATTCAACCACCAAAATCAATTAGGAAAATAGGTGTAAGCCTAATTCCCTTTCAATCTCCCCCTTTTTGGTGATTGATGGCAACACAAACCAAAGCAAGTATGGAAATACATAATTGAACTAGTTTGCATAATGTAAGTGCTTAGGTTACTTAGAATTGAGACAATATGAATACTTATAAGATACGCATGAATTGTTTCTTTAATTTTAACATTTTGGACCATGCTTGCACCACATGTTTTGTTTTTGCAAATTCTTTTGTAAATATTTTTCCAAATTCCTTTTACAAATTGTCAAAGGTAAATGAATAATATTTCGAGAAGCATTTTCAAGATTTGAAATTTTCTCCCCCTGTTTCAAATGCTTTTCCTTTGACTAAACAAAATTTCTCCTCAATGAAATCCTCCTCTTAGTGTTCAAGAGGGTTTTAAGATATCGCTTTTGAAAATACTACTCTCTCCCCCTTTTGAACACAATAAGATATCAATTTGAAAATCATTATTTTTTTAAAATTAGGTGGTGGTGCGGTCCTTTTGCTTTGGGCTAATACTTTCTCCCCCTTTGGCATGAATCGCCAAAAACAGATACTTTGAGTGATATATAAGCCCCTTTGTAAAACTACTTTCTCCCCTTTGGCAAATAAAACATGAGTGAAGATTATACCAAAGACGGAGAGTTGCTCGGAGCGATGGCGAAGGAAGAGTTATGGAGTGGAAGCCTTTGTCTTCGCCGAAGACTCCAATTCCCTTTCAATACACCTATGACTTGGTTTGAAATTTACTTGAAAACACATTAGTCATAGCATATGAAAGAGACATGATCAAAGGTATGTTTATGAGCTATATGCGCAAGACATCAAAAGAAATTCCTAGAATCAAGAATATTTAGCTCATGCCTAAGTTTGTTAAAAGTTTGTTCATCAAGGGGCTTGGTAAAGATATCGGCTAATTGTTCCTTAGTGTTAATATATGCAATCTCGATATCTCCCTTTTGTTGGTGATCCCTTAAGAAATGATACCGAATGGCTATGTGTTTAGTGCGGCTATGTTCAATGGGATTATTCGCCATGCCGATTGCACTCTCATTATCACATAGAAGAGGAACTTTGGTTAATTTGTAACCATAGTCCCTAAGGGTTTGCCTCATCCAAAGTAGTTGCACACAACAATGACCTGCGACAATGTACTCGGTGTCGGGGACCATAATTAGGGGTACCCTCAAGACGCCTAATTCTCAGCTGGTAACCCCCATCAGCATAAAGCTGCAAAGGCCTGATGGGTACGATTAAGTCAGGGATCAGTCCACACGAGTGACTCGATCACGCTTCACCTGAGCCTAGCCTCGGCCAAGGGCAGCCGACCTCGAGAGACTTCCGTCTCGCCCGAGGCCCCCCTTTTTACGGCGGACACATCACCGGCTCGCCCGAGGCCTTGGCTTCGCTCAGAAGCAACCCTGACTAAATCGCCACACCGACTGACCAAGTTGCAGGAGCATTTAACGCAAAGGTGGCCTGACACCTTTATCCTGACACGCGCCCCCCCGGCAGAGCCGAAGTGACCGCCGTCACTCCACCGCTCCACTGACCAGTCTGACAGAAGGACAGCGCCGCCTGCGCCACTCCGACTGCGGTGCCACTCGACAGAGTGAGTCTGATAGGCAGTCAGGCCTTGCCAAAGGCGCCACGACGAACTCCGCTCCGCCCGACCCCAGGGCTCGGACTCGGGCTAAGACCCGGAAGACGGCGAACTCCGCTCCGCCCGACCCCAGGGCTCGGACTCGGGCTAAGACCCGGAAGACGGCGAACTCCGCTCCGCCCGACCCCAGGGCTCGGACTCGGGCTAAGACCCAGAAGACGGCGAACTCCGCTCCCCCCGACCCCAGGGCTCGGACTCGGGCTAAGACCCGGAAGACGGCGAACTCCGCTCCGCCCGACCCCAGGGCTCGGACTCGGGCTAAGACCCAGAAGACGACGAAACTCCGCCTCGCCCGACCCCAGGGCTCGGACTCCGCCCTGGCCTCGGCCGAACGACCTCCGCCTCGCCCGACCCCATGGCTCGGACTCGGCCTCGGCAACAGAAGACAGACTCAACCTCGGCTTCGGAGGAGCCCCCACGTCACCCTGCCTAGGGCACAGGCCCGCCACGTCAACAGAGAGCGCCATCATCGTCCTACCCCGAATCGACTCGGGTCACGGAGAACAAGACCGGCGTCCCATCCGGCCAGCTCCGCCGGATGGGCAATGATGGCGCTCCACAAGCTCTGTGACGACGGCGGCCCCCAGCTCTCTTACGGAAGCAGGGCGACGTCAGCAAGGACTCGACCGCTCCAACAGCTGTCCCTCCGCCAGGCTCCGTCGCACCTCCGACAGCCACGACATCACGCTAGCAAGGTGCCAAGACCTCTCCGGCTGCCACATTGGCATGTACCTAGGGCGCTAGCTCTCTCTCCGCTAGACACGTAGCACTCTGCTACACCCCCCATTGTACACCTGGATCCTCTCCTTACGACTATAAAAGGGAGGACCAGGGCCTTCTTAGAGAAGGTTGGCCGCGCGGGACCGAGGACGGGACAGGCGCTCTCTTGGGGCCGCTCGCTTCCCTCACCCGCGTGGACGCTTGTAACCCCCCTACTGCAAGCGCACCCGACCTGGGCGCGGGACGAACACGAAGGCCATGGGACTTCCACCTCTCTCACGCCCGACTCCAGCCACCTCGCCTCTCCCCCCTTCGCGCTCGCCCACGCGCTCGACCCATCTGGGCTGGGGCACGCAGCACACTCACTCGTCGGCTTAGGGACCCCCCTATCTCGAAACGCCGACAGTTGGCGCGCCAGGTAGGGGCCTGCTGCGTGCTGACGAACAGCTTCCCGTCAAGCTCCAGATGGGCAGTCTCCAGCAACCTCTCCGGCCCGGGGCGGTGCTTCGTTTCGGGACTCTTGAGTTCGTGTCCTTTGACGGCAGCTACGACATTATACTTCTTCCACCGCCGCGCGACAACGACAATGGCGGCCGACAACCCGCCCGCCGGCGGCGGAATCGACGACATCTTCCCCGCGTGGTGGAAGAACAACACTCGAGCTCGCTCCGTTCTCTCCCCCGCCAACGGAGGAGGAGGCGGGGCCATCAAGGCCAAGCGGGAGGCCGCACTTCTTTGGCCGTCGAACGAATCGACGCCCCCGGCGCCCCGACGGAAGGCACGCCGGACGTCGACCTCGCGTTCAAGACGGAGGCAAGCGCCGTCCCCCCGCGACACGCTGACCCCGAGCAAGAAGACGACGCCGGCGCGCTCGCGGAAAGCCTGCAGGACGTCGCCCTCGCACCTGAGATGACGGTGCAACCAGTCCCCGATGTGACTACGTCGCTCCTTGTCGACCAAAAGGTACCGACTAACTCCCATCTTACGTCATTTCGACTCGGCCTCAACCCGCCAAACGACCTCGCTTTGGCGGGCGCTCTCATTGAGGCGAGTGCAACCCCACTGGGGTTTCGTATGCGGTCGCCTTGGGACCGACTGACGGACGTCTCGACCTACGGGCCCTCTGGGTCCGAGGAAGATGACGATCCCAGCATCTGTTGGGATTTCTCCGAACTTGGCAACCCCAGTGCCGTGCGGGACTTCATGACCGCATGTGACTACTGCCTCTCCGACTGTTCCGACGGAAGCCGCAGCCTTGGCAACGAGAGCTGCGGCCCAAGCCGCGAATGTTTCCACATCGAGCTAGGGGATCCCTCCGAAGGCAACCATCTCGGCATGCCAGAGGACGGTGATCTTCCTAGGCCGGTGCCTCGCGCCGACATCCCACGGGAGCTAGTTGTGGTCCCCGCTCCGGCGGGGGGTTACGACCCACAACTCGAGCAAGTCCGCGAGGCGCAGGCCAGGCTCAACGAGGGAACAGGAGCGCTTGAGCCGATCCGTCGGGACGTCGGGCAGGCATGGGCGGGCCAACCCCTGGCCGGAGAAATACGTCACCTGCCCCAAGGTCTCCAGCACCGCGTCGCCAACGATGCCAGGGTCAGGCCGCCGCCCGCATCCAGCGGGGTTGGTCAGAACCTGGCAGCCGCAGCGATGCTCCTCCGCGCGATGCCGGAGCCATCAACCACCGAGGGTCGGCAAATCCAGGGAGAGCTCAAGAATCTCCTGGAAGGCGCTGCGGCCCGACGGGCCGAGAGCACTGCCTCCCGAAGGCAGGGATATCCCTCGGAACCTCATGCCGCGACTTCCTGATTCATGCGGGAAGTCTCGGTCTACACCAGGCGCACGCGCAACACCGCGCCTGCGGCCCTGGGCCACCTCGGCAACGAGCACCATCGACGCGACCGACGGGCCCACCTCGACGAAAGGGTGCGCCGAGGCTACCACCCCAGGCGTGGGGGGCGCTACGACAGCGGGGAGGATCGGAGTCCCTCGCCCGAACCACCCGGTCCGCAGGCCTTCAGTCGGGCCATCCGACGGGCGCCATTCCCGACCAGGTTCCGACCCCCGACTACTATCACAAAGTACTCGGGGGAAACGAGACCGGAACTGTGGCTCGCGGACTACCGCCTTGCCTGCCAACTGGGTGGGACGGACGACGACAACCTCATCATCCGTAACCTCCCCCTGTTCCTCTCCGACACTACTCGCGCCTGGTTGGAGCACCTGCCTCCAGGGCAGATCTCCAACTGGGACGACTTGGTCCAAGCCTTCGCTGGCAATTTCCAGGGCACATACATGCGCCCCGGGAATTCCTGGGACCTTCGAAGCTGCCGGCAACAGCCAGGGGAGTCGCTCCGGGACTACATCCGGCGATTCTCGAAGCAGCGCACCGAGCTGCCCAACATCACCGACTCGGATGTCATCGGCACGTTCCTCGCCGGCACCACTTGCCGCGACCTGGTGAGCAAGCTGGGTCGCAAGACCCCCACCAGGGCGAGCGAGCTGATGGACATCGCCACCAAGTTCGCCTCTGGCCAGGAGGCGGTCGAGGCTATCTTCCGAAAGGACAAGCAGCCCCAGGGCCGCCCATTGGAAGAGGCTCCCGAGGCGTCTGCTCCGCGCGGCGCCAAGAAGAAAGGCAAGAAGAAGTCGCAACCGAAACGCGACGCCGCTGACGCGGACCTTGTCGCCGCCGCCGAGTACAAGAACCCTCGGAAGCCCCCCGGAGGTGCAAACCTCTTCGACAAGATGCTCAAGGAGCCGTGCCCCTACCATCAGGGGCCCGTCAAGCACACCCTCGAGGAGTGCGTTATGCTTCGGCGTCACTTCCACAGGGCCGGGCCACCCGCCGAGGGTGGCAGGGCCCGCGACGACGACAAGAACGAAGATCACCAAGCAGGAGAGTTCCCCGAGGTCCGCGACTGCTTCATGATCTATGGAGGGCATGCGGCAAATGCCTCGGCTCGGCATCGCAAGCAAGAGCGCCGGGAGGTCTGCTCGGTGAAGGTGGCGGCGCCAGTCTACCTAGACTGGTCCGACAAGCCCATCACCTTCGACCAGGCCGACCACCCCGACCATGTGCCGAGCCCGGGGAAATACCCGCTCGTCGTCGACCCCGTTGTCGGCAATGTCAGGCTCACCAAGGTCCTGATGGATGGGGGCAGCTGCCTCAACATCATCTACGCCGAGACCCTCAAGCTCCTGCGCGTCGATCTGTCCTCCGTCCGAGCAGGCGCTGCGCCCTTCCACGGGATCATCCCTGGGAAGCGCGTCCAGCCCCTCGGGCGACTCGACCTCCCCGTCTGCTTCGGGACGCCCTCCAACTTCCGAAGGGAGACCCTGACGTTCGAGGTGGTCGGGTTCCGAGGAACCTACCACGCCGTACTAGGGAGGCCATGCTACGCGAAGTTCATGGCCGTCCCCAACTACACCTACCTGAAGCTCAAGATGCCGGGCCCCAACGGGGTCATCACCGTCGGCCCCACATACAAACACGCGTTCGAATGCGACGTGGAGTGCGTGGAGTACGCCGAGGCCCTCGCCGAGTCCGAGGCCCTCATCGCCGACCTGGAGAACCTCTCGAAAGAGGTGCCGGACGTGAAGCGTCATGCCGGCAACTTCGAGCCAGCGGAGACGGTTAAGGCCGTCCCTCTCGACCCCAGTGGCGACACCTCCAAGCAGATCCGGATCGGTTCCGGGTTTGACCCCAAATAGGAAGCAGTGCTCGTCGACTTTCTCCGCGCAAACGCCGACGTCTTGGCGTGGAGTCCCTCGGACATGCTCGACATACCGAGGGAGGTCGCCGAGCACTCGCTGGATATTCGGGCCGGAGCCCGACCCGTCAGGCAGCCTCCGCGCCGATTCGACGAGGAGAAGCGCAGAGTGATAGGCGAGGAGATCCACAAGCTAATGGCAACAGGGTTCATCAAAGAGGTATTCCATCCCGAATGGCTTGCCAACCCTGTGCTTGTGAGGAAGAAAGGGGGGAAATGGCGGATGTGTGTAGACTACACTGGTCTCAACAAAGCATGTCTGAAGGTTCCCTACCCTCTGCCTCGCATCGATCAAATCGTGGATTCCACTGCTGGGTGCGAAACCCTGTCCTTCCTCGATGCCTACTCAGGGTATCACCAAATCCGGATGAAAGAGTCCGACCAGCTCGCGACTTCTTTCATCACGCCGTTCGGCATGTACTGCTATGTCACCATGCCGTTCGGTTTGAGGAATGCGGGCGCGACGTACCAGCGGTGCATGAACCATGTGTTCGGCGAACACATCGGTCGCACAGTCGAGGCCTACGTCGATGACATCGTAGTCAAGACAAGGAAGGCTTCCGACCTCCTCTCCGACCTTGAAGTGACATTCCGATGTCTCAAGGCGAAAGGAGTCAAGCTCAATCCTGAGAAGTGTGTCTTCGGGGTGCCCCGAGGCATGCTCCTGGGGTTCATCGTCTCCGAGCGAGGCATTGAAGCCAACCCAGAGAAGATCGCGGCCATCACCAGCATGGGACCCATCAAGGACTTAAAAGGTGTACAGAGGGTCATGGGATGCCTCGCGGTCCTGAGCCGCTTCATCTCACGCCTCGGCGAAAGAGGTCTGCCTCTGTACCGCCTCTTAAGGAAGGCCGAGTGTTTCGCTTGGACCCCTGAGGCCGAGGAAGCCCTCGGCAACCTGAAGGCGCTCCTTACAAAGGCGCCTGTCTTGGTGCCCCCGGCGGATGGAGAAGCCCTCTTGGTCTACGTCGCCGCGACCACTCAGGTGGTTAGCGCCGCGATCGTGGTCAAGAGGCAAGAGGAAGGGCATGCATTGCCCGTTCAGAGGCCGGTCTACTTCGTCAGCGAAGTGCTGTCCGAGACCAAGATCCGCTACCCACAAGTTCAAAAGCTGCTGTATGCTGTGATCCTGACAAGGCGGAAGCTACAACACTACTTCGAGTCTCATCCGGTAACTGTGGTGTCATCCTTCCCCCTGGGGGAGATCATCCAGTGCCGAGAGGCCTCGGGCAGGATCGCAAAGTGGGCGGTGGAAATCATGGGTGAAACGATCTCGTTCGCCCCTCGGAAGGCCATCAAGTCCCAGGTGTTGGCGGACTTCGTGGCCAAATGGGTCGACACCCAGTTGCCGACGGCTCCGATCCAACCGAAGCTCTGGACCATGTTTTTCGACGGGTCGCTGATGAAGACAGGAGCCGGCGCGGGCCTGCTCTTCATCTCGCCCCTTGGAAAGCACCTGCGCTACGTGCTGCGCCTCCATTTCCCGGCGTCCAACAATGTGGCCGAGTACGAAGCTCTGGTCAACGGGTTGCGGATCGCCATCGAGCTAGGGGTCAGACGCCTCGACGCCCGCGGTGATTCGCAGCTCGTCATCGACCAAGTCATGAAGAACTCCCACTGCCGCGACCCGAAGATGGAGGCCTACTGCGACGAGGTTCGGCGCCTGGAAGACGAGTTCTTCGGGCTCGAGCTCAACCACATCGCTCGGCGCTACAACGAAACCGCAGACGAGCTGGCTAAAATAGCCTCGGGGCGAACGACGGTCCCCCCGGACGTCTTCTCCCGGGATCTGCACCAACCCTCTGTCAAGATCGACGACGCGCCCGAGCCCGAGGTACCCTCGGCTCAGCCCGAGGCACCCTCGGCACAGCCCGAGGTACCCTCGGCCCCCGAGGGCGAGGCACTGGACGTCGAGGAAGAGCAGAGCGGGGCCACGCCTGATCGAGATTGGCGGGTCCCGTACCTGCAATATCTCCGTCGAGGAGAGCTACCCCCCGACCAAGTCGAGGCTCGGCGGGTAGCGCGACGCGCCAAGTCGTTCGTCTTGCTGGGCGATGAAGAAGAGCTCTACCATCGCAGCCCCTCGGGCATCCTCCAGCGATGCATCTCCATCGCCGAAGGTCGGGAACTGCTGCAAGAAATACACTCGGGGGCTTGCGGCCACCACGCAGCGCCCCGAGCCCTTGTCGGGAATGCTTTCCGGCAAGGCTTCTACTGGCCAACGGCGGTGGGTGACGCCACTAGAATTGTCCGCACCTGCGAAGGGTGCCAATTCTATGCAAAGCAGACCCACCTGCCCGCTCAGGCTCTGCAGACAATACCCATCACCTGGCCCTTCGCTGTATGGGGTCTGGACCTCGTCGGTCCCTTGCAGAAGGCACCCGGGGGCTACACGCACCTGCTGGTCGCCATCGACAAATTCTCCAAGTGGATCGAGGTCCGACCTCTGAACAGCATCAGGTCCGAGCAGGCGGTGGCGTTCTTCACCAACATCATCCATCGCTTCGGGGTCCCGAACTCCATCATCACCGACAACGGCACCCAGTTCACCGGCAAAAAATTCTTGGATTTTTGCGAGGATCACCATATCCGGGTGGACTGGGCCGCCGTGGCTCATCCCATGTCGAATGGGCAAGTGGAGTGTGCCAACGGCATGATTCTACAAGGGCTCAAGCCTCGGATCTACAACGACCTCAACAAGTTCGGCAAGCGGTGGATGAAGGAACTCCCCTCGGTGGTCTGGAGCCTAAGGACGACGCCGAGTCGTGCCACGGGTTTCACGCCGTTTTTCCTGGTCTACGGGGCTGAAGCTATCTTGCCCACTGACCTGGAATACGGCTCCCCGAGGACGAGGGCCTACACCGATCAAAGCAACCAAGCTAGCCGAGAAGAATCGCTGGACCAGCTAGAGGAGGCTCGGGACAGGGCCTTACTACACTCGGCGCGGTACCAGCAGTCCCTGCGACGCTACCACGCCCGAGGGGTCCGGTCCCGAGACCTCCAGGTGGGCGATCTGGTGCTTCGGCTGCGGCAAGACGCCCGAGGGAGGCACAAGCTCACGCCCCCCTGGGAAGGGCCATTCGTCATCGCCAAAGTTCTGAAGCCCGGAACATACAAGCTGGCCAACAATCAAGGCGAGATCTACGACAACGCTTGGAACATCAAACAGCTACGTCGCTTCTACCCTTAAGATGTTTCCAAGTTGTTCATATACCTCGCACCTACGCAAAGTTTAGTCGTCAAGGAAGGGTCGGCCTAGCCTCGGCAAAGCCCGACCCTCCCTCGGGGGCTAAAAGGGGGGAGACCCCCTCTGCGTCGAATTTTTCCTCGAAAAAGGATCTCTTTTCAGCAGGATTACTTTCGTGCTTCTTGACTACTTCGGAAAGCGGATCCTGGAAACGACGGAGTACACGTAAGCAGCTAAGGCTGACCGAGCCGAGGGACTCCTACGCCTCCGGGATACGGATACCTCACTCATCACCTTCTGCGAGAAGTAACTCGCGCTCGGATAAAGCGACTCCGTGGACCGAACAAGTCTTCACGTTCGGAAGCTCTCCTGCCGAAGCAGTCCTTCAAGCTTTCTCGACTAAGTCGGGGACAGGGCCTCATGGACGGGTGAAAGTACGCGTAAGCGGCAAGGCCGACCGAGCCGAGGGATTCCCACGCCTCTGGGATACGGATACCTCACTCGTCCCTTCCGCGAGAAGCAACTCTCGCTCACACAAACATCCCTGTTACCGACAGAGAGTCCAGATGCTCGAAACAAGAGGAAAAAAGACGCAGCTTCGCAAGCACGGCGAGGGTGTGTTTTTCTGGCCTCGGCGGCCGCAGAAGGCACACGCTACAAGACGAGGGTGTGTTTTTCTGGTCGCGCCTCTTCGGTTGCGGAGCCTATGCCGCGACTCGAGGCGACCCAGCAGCGCCAGCCTGGCGCGTTGGTCAAAGCGACCGAAAGTGGGCCGGCAGTAATGGCGGTGGCAGGCGGGCGGGCGCAGCAGTCACGTCGTCAGCCAGGCTCACGTCTCATCCTGGGACAGCAAGAGAGCCTCCTCCCACGGCGTGAAGACGGTGCACCCGTGACCCGTTCCTCGAACGGATCGCGCACGCGCAACGGCCGCCCCGCCAACCACTCGCCCCGTCGCATTAACTCCGCGGCGGGACAGGCGGCGCCTCTGACGGGAGGAGCGCGCGACGCTTCACCTTCGCCGTAATAACCGCGTCAGAAAAGGTACGCCACGTCGTTCGATTTCGTATCCTTTTCCTTTTTCCTCTTTCTCTATCTCTTGCAACAGGGACCGGGAAAGGGGATACCCCGAAAGGGACCCTTCTCCGCGAAGGAACCGGGCTCCGAGCCCCCCTACTGATCAGGGGTTCGAAGACTGGCCCTCTGAAGGGTTCAACAGTCGCCTCAGATCGCGTGGGCCCGACACCCACTACTGGTCAGGGGTTCGAAGGCCAGCCCCCCGAAGGGTTCCATGGCCGCCTCAGGCTACTCGGGCTCCGCGCCCATTACTGATCAGGGGTTCGAAGGCTGGCCCCCGAAGGGTTCACAGTCGCCTCAGACACCGAGCGAGGGATGACCAGGGGTACGTTCGATACATAACCGAGGCTCGGGCTACGCTCCCGAGGTACCCTAGGACATTTCCGAGACCAGTGGGAACGATCTTGTAACGGAATCCCATCGGAGGGAGGCATCGAGCCCTCGGACACCGTCGCCAGGGGACTGGGTCCGGCAAATCACCCGCAGGTACTTTTGGGCGTGCCTCTGGGCCCCTAGCCGACCCCCAACGAACGGGGCACGGACGTCCACTCGGATTACCCGCTTGCAGCTCACCGGAGACACCATGTTCGGTGCCCATCGAGGGTAACATGGCGCTCTCCCCCCCTCCTCCTTGCGGAAAGGCGACGTAGGGGCGTATGTAAAAAAGCCGAGTCTGTCCCTGATCGTCCTCTCGCCCTGTGCAGAGGCTCGGGGGCTGCTCTCGCAAAAACCGGCTCCGGCCAAACCGTTGACAGCGTCAACATACCAGCCCGAGAGCTTGGGCCCCGACCGTGCACCCGGGCTACGGCCAGTTCGCATGAGGGAACGACCAGACCAGCCGAAGCATTACGCAAGGTATTAAGACCTCGAAGGAGTGTAACCACTCCTCCGAGGCCTCGGGGGCTACACCCGGCGGGTGCGCTCGCGCGCACCCACCGGAACAAAATGCAACCGAGAAAGGCTGGTCCCCTTGCAAAAAAGTGCGACGAAAGCCTCCAAGCGAGTGCTAACACTCCCTTCGAGGCTCGGGGGCTACTGTCGGGGACCATAATTAGGGGTACCCTCAAGACGCCTAATTCTCAGCTGGTAACCCCCATTAGCATAAAGCTGCAAAGGCCTGATGGGTACGATTAAGTCAGGGATCAGTCCACACGAGTGACTCGATCACGCTTCACCCGAGCCTAGCCTCGGCCAAGGGCAGCCGACCTCGAGAGACTTCCGTCTCGCCCGAGGCCCCCCTTTTTACGGCGGACACATCACCGGCTCGCCCGAGGCCTTGGCTTCGCTCAGAAGCAACCCTGACTAAATCGCCACACCGACTGACCAAGTTGCAGGAGCATTTAACGCAAAGGTGGCCTGACACCTTTATCCTGACACGCGCCCCCCGGCAGAGCCGAAGTGACCGCCGTCACTCCACCGCTCCACTGACCAGTCTGACAGAAGGACAGCGCCGCCTGCGCCACTCCGACTGCGGTGCCACTCGACAGAGTGAGTCTGACAGACAGTCAGGCCTTGCCAAAGGCGCCACGACGAACTCTGCTCCGCCCGACCCCAGGGCTCAGACTCGGGCTAAGACCCGGAAGACGACGAACTCCGCTCCGCCCGACCCCAGGGCTCGGACTCGGGCTAAGACCCGGAAGACGGCAAACTCCGCTCCGCCCGACCCCAGGGCTCGGACTCGGGCTAAGACCCGGAAGACGGCGAACTCCGCTCCGCCCGACCCCAGGGCTCGGACTCGGGCTAAGACCCGGAAGACGGCGAACTCCGCTCCGCCCGACCCCAGGGCTCGGACTCGGGCTAAGACCCGGAAGACGGCGAACTCCGCTCCGCCCGACCCCAGGGCTCGGACTCGGGCTAAGACCCGGAAGACGACGAAACTCCACCTCGCCCGACCCCAGGGCTCGGACTCCGCCCTGGCCTCGGCCGAACGACCTCCGCCTCGCCCGACCCCATGGCTCGGACTCGGCCTCGGCAACAGAAGACAGACTCAACCTCGGCTTCGGAGGAGCCCCCACGTCACCCTGCCTAGGGCACAGACCCGCCACGTCAACAGAGAGCGCCATCATCGTCCTACCCCGAATCGACTCGGGTCACGGAGAACAAGACCGGCGTCCCATCCGGCCAGCTCCGCCGGATGGGCAATGATGGCGCTCCACAAGCTCTGTGACGACGGTGGCCCCCAGCTCTCTTACGGAAGCAGGGCGACGTCAGCAAGGACTCGACCGCTCCAACAGCTGTCCCTCCGCCAGGCTCCGTCGCACCTCCGACAGCCACGACATCACGCCAGCAAGGTGCCAAGACCTCTCCGGCTGCCACATTGGCATGTACCTAGGGCGCTAGCTCTCTCTCCGCTAGACACGTAGCACTCTGCTACACCCCCCATTGTACACCTGGATCCTCTCCTTACGACTATAAAAGGGAGGACCAGGGCCTTCTTAGAGAAGGTTGGCCGCGCGGGACCGAGGACGGGACAGGCGCTCTCTTGGGGCCGCTCGCTTCCCTCACCCGCGTGGACGCTTGTAACCCCCCTACTGCAAGCGCACCCGACCTGGGCGCGGGACGAACACGAAGGCCGCGGGACTTCCACCTCTCTCACGCCCGACTCCGGCCACCTCGCCTCTCCCCCCTTCGCGCTCGCCCACGCGCTCGACCCATCTGGGCTAGGGCACGCAGCACACTCACTCGTCGGCTTAGGGACCCCCCTGTCTCGAAACGCCGACACTCGGCTTCGGCGGTAGAAGAGCTATGGAATTTTGCTTCTTTGAAGCCCAAGACACCAAGGATCTTTCCAAGAACTGGCAAGTCCCCGATGTGCTCTTTCTATTGATTTTACACCCCGCCCAATCGGCATCCGAATAACCAATTAAATCAAATGTGGATCCCCTGGGATACCAAAGCCCAAACTTAGGAGTATAAGCCAAATATCTCAAGATTCGTTTTACGGCCGTAAGGTGAGCTTCCTTAGGGTCGGCTTGGAATCTTGCACACATGCATACGGAAAGCATAATATCCGGTCGAGATGCACATAAATAGAGTAAAGAGACTATCATCGACCGGTATACCTTTTGATCGACGGATTTACCTTCCATGTCGAGGTCGAGATGCCCATTTGTTCCCATGGGTGTCTTGATGGGCTTGGCATCCTTCATCCCAAACTTGTTTAGAATGTCTTGAATATACTTCGTTTGGCTAATGAAGGTGCCCTCTTGGAGTTGCTTCACTTGAAAACCCAGGAAGTACTTCAACTCCCCCATCATTGACATCTCGAATTTCTGTGTCATGATCCTACTAAACTCTTCACATGTAGATTTGTTAGTAGACCCAAATATAATATCATCAACATAAATTTGGCATACAAACAAATCATTTTCAAGTGTTTTGGTAAAGAGTGTAGGATCGGCCTTTCCGACTTTGAATCCATTAGTGATAAGGAAATCTCTAAGGCATTCATACCATGCTCTTGGGGCTTGCTTAAGCCCATAAAGCGCCTTAGAGAGTTTGTAAACATGGTCAGGGTACTCACTATCTTCAAAGCCGGGAGGTTGCTCAACATAGACCTCTTCCTTGATTGGTCCATTGAGGAAGGCACTCTTCACGTCCATTTGGTAAAGCTTGAAGCCATGGTAAGTAGCATAGGCTAATAATATACGAATTGACTCAAGCCTAGCTACGGGTGCATAGGTTTCACCGAAATCCAAACCTTCGACTTGTGAATATCCCTTGGCCACAAGTCGGGCTTTGTTCCTTGTCACCACACCATGCTCGTCTTGCTTGTTACGGAACACCCACTTGGTTCCCACAACATTTTGATTAGGACGTGGAACCAAATGCCATACCTCGTTCCTAGTGAAGTTGTTGAGCTCCTCTTGCATCGCCACCACCCAATCCGAATCTTGTAGCGCTTCCTCTACCCTGTGTGGCTCAATAGAGGAAACAAAAGAGTAATGCTCACAAAAATGTGCAACACGAGATCTAGTGGTTACCCCCTTATGAATGTCGCCGAGGATGGTGTTGACGGGGTGATCTCGTTGGATTGCTTGGTGGACTCTTGGGTGTGGCGGTCTTGCTTCTTCATCCTCCTTGTCTTGATCATTTGCATCTCCCCCTTGATCATTGCCGTTATCTTGAGGTGGCTCATCTCTTTGATCTTCTACTTCATCAACTTGAGCCTCATCCTCATTTTGAGTTGGTGAAGATGCTTGCGTGGAGGAGGATGGTTGATCTTGTGCATTTGGAGGCTCTTCGGATTCCTTAGGACACACATCCCCAATGGACATGTTCCTTAGCGCGATGCACGGAGCCTCTTCATCACCTATCTCATCAAGATCAACTTGCTCTACTTGAGAGCCGTTAGTCTCATCAAACACAACGTCACAAGAAACTTCAACTTGTCCAGTGGACTTGTTAAAGACTCTATATGCCCTTGTGTTTGAATCATATCCTAGTAAAAAGCCTTCTACAGTCTTAGGAGCAAATTTAGATTTTCTACCTCTTTTAACAAGAATAAAACATTTGCTACCAAAGACTCTAAAATATGAAATATTGGGCTTTTTACCGGTTAGGAGTTCGTATGATGTCTTCTTGAGGATTCGGTGTAGATACAACCGGTTAATGGCGTAGCAGGCGGTGTTGACTGCCTCGGCCCAAAACCGATCCGAAGTCTTGTATTCATCAAGCATGGTTCTTGCCATGTCCAAAAGAGTTCTATTCTTCCTTCCACTACACCATTTTGTTGTGGCGTGTAGGGAGAAGAGAACTCATGCTTGATGCCCTCCTCGTCAAGGAAGCCTTCGATTTGTGAGTTCTTGAACTCTGTCCCGTTGTCGCTTCTAATTTTCTTGATCCTTAAGCCGAACTCATTTTGAGCCCGTCTTAAGAATCCTTTTAAAGTTTCTTGGGTATGAGATTTTTCCTGCAAAAAGAACACTCAAGTGAAGCGAGAATAATCATCCACAATAACTAGACAGTACTTACTCCCGCCGATGCTTATGTAAGCTATCGGGCCGAATAGATCCATGTGTAGGAGCTCCAGTGGCCTGTGAGTCGTCATGATGTTCTTGTGTGGATGATGAGCACCAACTTGCTTCCCTGCTTGGCATGCGCTACAAATCCTGTCTTTCTCAAAATGAACATTTGTTAATCCTAAAATGTGCTCCCCCTTTAGAAGCTTATGAAGATTTTTCATCCCAACATGGGCTAGTCGGCGGTGCCAGAGCCAACCCATGTTAGTCTTAGCAATTAAGCAAGTGTCGAGTTCAGCTCTAACAAAATCTACCAAGTATAGCTGACCTTCTAGCACTCCCTTAAATGCTATTGAATCATCACTTCTTCTAAAGACAGTGACACCTACATCAGTAAATAGACAGTTGTAGCCCATTTGACATAATTGAGAAACGGAAAGCAAATTGTAATCTAGGGAATCTACAAGAAAAACATTGGAAATTGAATGGTCAGGGGATATAGCAATTTTACCCAATCCTTTGACCAAACCTTGGTTTCCATCCCCGAATGTGATAGCTCGTTGGGGATCTTGGTTTTTCTCGTAGGAGGAGAACATCTTTTTCTCTCCTGTCATGTGGTTTGTGCACCCGCTGTCGATGATCCAACTTGAGCCCCCGGATGCATAAACCTCCAAAACAAGTTTAGTTCTTGACTTTAGGTACCCAAATGGTTTTGGGTCCTTTGGCATTAGACACAAGAACTTTGGGTACCCAAACACAAGTCTTTGACCCCTTGTGCTTGCCCCCAACATACTTGGCAACTACCTTGCCGGATTTGTTAGTTAAAACATAGGATGCATCAAAAATTTTAAAGGAAATGTCATGATCATTTGATGCACTAGGAGTTTTCTTCTTAGGCAATTTAGCACGGGTTGATTGCCTAGAGCTAGATGTCTCACCCTTATACATAAAAGCATGATTAGGGCCAGAGTGAGACTTCCTAGAATGAATTCTCCTAATTTTGCTCTCAGGATAGTCGGTAGGGTACAAAATGTAACCCTCGTTATCCTGAGGCATGGGAGCCTTGCCCTTAACAAAGTTGGACAATTTCTTAGGAGGGGCATTAAGTTTGACATTGCCTCCCTGTTGGAAGCCAATGCCATCCTTAATGCCAGGGCGTCTCCCATTATAAAGCATACTACGAGGAAACTTAAATTTTTCATTTTCTAGTTCATGCTCGGCAATTTTAGCATCTAATTTAGCTATATGATCATTGTTGTTTAATCATGGAAAGGTGATCATGTATAGCATTAACATCAACATCTCTACATCTAGTGCAAATAATGACATGCTCAGTGGTAGATGTAGAGGGTTTGCAAGAATTAAGTTCAACGATCTTAGCACGCAATATATCATTTTTATCTCTAAGATCGGAAATTGTAACATTGCAAACATCTAGTTCTTTAGCCTTAGCAAGCAATTTTTCATTCTCAATCCTAAGGCTAGCAAGAGAAATGTTTAATTCTTCAATCTTAGCAAGCAAATCATCATTATCATTTCTAAGATTGGGAATTGAAACATCACAAACATTTGAATCAACCTTAGCTAACAAATTAGCATTCTCATTTCTAAGGTTGTCTATAGTCTCATGGCAAGTGCTTAGCTCACTAGATAATTTTTCACATTTTTCTACTTCTAGAGCATAAGCATTTTTAACCTTAACATGTTTTTTGTTTTCTTTAATAAGGAAGTCCTCTTGGGTGTCCAAGAGATCATCCTTCTCATGAATAGCACTAATCAATTCATTTAATTTTTCTTTTTGTTGCATGTTTAAGTTGGCAAAAAAGAATGTGTAAGTTATCCTCCTCATTACTAGCATTATCCTCATCACTAGAGGTTTCATATTTGGTGGAGGATCTTGATTTTACCTTCTTCCTTTTGCCATCCTTTGCCATGAGGCACTTGTGGCCGACGTTGGGGAAGAGAAGTCCCTTGGTGACGGTGATGTTTGCGGCGTCCTCGTCGGAGGAGGAGTCGGTGGAGCTCTCGTCGGAGTCCCATTCCCGGCAAACATGAGCATCGCCGCCCTTCTTCTTGTAGTACTTCTTATTCTCCTTTCTTCTCCCCTTCTTGTCGTCGCCCCTGTCACTGTCACTAGAAATAGGACATTTTGCTATAAAGTGACCGGGCTTACCACACTTGTAGCAAACTTTCTTGGAGCGGGGCTTGTAATCTTTCCCCCTCCTTTGCTTGAGGATTTGACGGAAGCTCTTGATGATGAGCGCCATCTCCTCGTTGTCGAGCTTGGAGGCGTCGATGGGTGTTCGACTTGGAGTAGATTCCTCCTTCTTTTCTTCCGTCGCCTTGAATGCGACCGGTTGTGCTTCGGACGTGGAGGGGCCGTCAAGCTCGTTGATCTTCTTTGAGCCTTTGATCATTAATTCAAAGCTCACAAAATTCCCGATTACTTCCTCGGGAGTCATTAGTGTATATCTAGGATTGCCACGAATTAATTGAACTTGAGTAGGGTTAAGGAAAACAAGTGATCTTAGAATAACCTTAACCATTTCGTGGTCATCCCATTTTTTGCTCTCGAGGTTGCGCACTTGGTTCACCAAGGTTTTGAGCCGGTTGTACATGTCTTGTGGCTCCTCTCCTTGGCGAAGTCGGAAGCGACCGAGCTCCCCCTCGATCTTTTCCCGCTTGGTGATCTTGGTCACCTCGTCTCCTTCGTGCGCGGTCTTTAGCGTGTCCCAAATTTCTTTAGCACCTTTCAACCCTTGCACCTTATTATACTCCTCTCGACTTAGAGATGCGAGGAGTATAGTTGAGGCTTGGGAGTTGAAGTGTTGAATTTGGGCCACTTCGTCCTCATCATAATCTTCATCCCCTACTGATGGTACCTGTACACCAAACTCAACAACGTCCCATATACTTTTGTGGAGTGAGGTTAGGTGAAATCGCATTAAATCACTCCACCTAGCATAATCTTCACCATCAAACGTTGGTGGTTTGCCTAATGGGACGGAAAGTAAAGGCGTATGTTTAGGAATGCAAGGATAGCGTAGGGGGATCTTACTAAACTTCTTGCACTCATGGCGCTTAGAAGTAATGGATGGCGCGTCGGAGCCGGAGGTGGAAGGTGATGAAGTATCGGTCTCGTAGTAGACCACCTTCCTCATCTTCTTTTTCTTATCACCACTCCGATGCGACTTGTGGGAAGAGGATTTCTTCTCCTTCCCCTTCCCTTTGTTGCGGGACTCTTCCGATGAAGCCTTCCCGTGGCTTTTAGTGGGCTTGTCGCCGGTTTCCATCTCCTTCTTGGCACGATCTCCCGACATTACTTCGAGCGGTTAGGCTCTAATGAAGCACCGGGCTCTGATACCAATTGAAAGTCGCCTAGAGGGGGGTGAATAGGGCGAATCTGAAATTTACAAACTTAATCACAACTACAAGCCGGGTTAGCGTTAGAAATATAATTGAGTCCGAGAGAGAGGGTGCAAAACAAATCGCAAGCGAATAAAAAGTATGACATGCGGATTTGTTTTACCGAGGTTCGGTTCTCGCAAACCTACTCCCCGTTGAGGTGGTCACAAAGACCGGGTCTCTTTCAACCCTTTCCCTCTCTCAAACGGTCCCTCAGACCGAGTGAGCTTCTCTTCTCAATCAAACGGGAATCAAACTTCCCCGCAAGGATCACCACACAATTGGTGTCTCTTGCCTCGGTTACAATTGAGTTGATCGCAAGAAAGAATGAGAGAAAGAAGTAATCCAAGCGCAAGAGCTCAAAAGAACATAACAAATCACTCTCACTAATCACTAAAGCTTTGTGTGGAATTGGGAGAGGATTTGATCACTTGGGTGTGTCTAGAATTGAATGCTAGAGCTCTTGTAAGTAGTTGGAAGGTGAAAACTTGGATGACTTGAATGTGGGGTGGTTGGGGGTATTTATAACCCCAACCACCAAACTAGCCGTTTGGTGGAGGCCGCTGTCGCATGGCGCACCGGACAGTCCGGTGTGCCACCGGACACTGTCCGGTGCGCCAGCCACGTCACCTGGCCGTTGGGTTCCAACCGTTGGAGCTCTGTCTTGTGGGCCCGCCTGGCTGTCCGGTGGCGCACCGGACAAGTCCTGTAGACTGTCCGGTGTGCCACCCGCGCGTGCACTGCTCCTCTGCGCGCGCAGGCGCGCATTTAGTGTGTTGTAGTCGACCATTGCGCGCGTAGTAGTCGTTGCTCTGCTGGCTCACCGGACAGTCCGGTGTGCACCGGACATGTCCGGTGAATTATAGCGGAGCGTATTCCCGAAGCTGGCGAGTTCAGAGTCGCTCTCCTCTGGAGCACCGGACACTGTTCGGTGGTGCACCGGACAGTCCGGTGAATTATAGCGAAGCGCTTCTGAGAATTCCCGAAGGTGCGAAGTTTAGCTTGGAGTCCCCTGGTGCACCGGACACTGTCCGGTGGCACACCGGACAGTCCGGTGTGCTAGACCAGGGCACACTTCGGTTGTCCCTTGCTCTTTTTGTTGAACCCTTTTCTTGGTCATTTTATTGGCTTTTTGTGAACCTTTGGCACCTGTATAACTTATAGACTAGAGCAAACTAGTTAGTCCAATTATTTGTGTTGGGCAATTCAACCACCAAAATCAATTAGGAAAATAGGTGTAAGCCTAATTCCCTTTCAAGGCTAAACCTTTCGCATGTTCTGCTTTACAGTCGATTCGAAAGAATCGACAAGAAGAAGTTAAGTTTACTTTTAATGTTGCCAAATGCGATAAAATATTTGACGAGTCACTAAAAATGGCAACATTAAATTAACTCATACTATTCCTCCTCCTGATGAACTAAAGAGGCGTGCTTCTTGTAAGTGGCATAATTCCTTTTCTCATGCCACCAATGATTGTAATGTTTTTGCCGACAGATACAATCGGCCATAAATGAGGGCCAATTGGCTTTTCAGGAGATGCAAGTAGACACACAACCTTTTCCTGTTAATACAATAGAACTCACATGCAAAAAGGTCTTGGTTCGGCCCGAAATGGCCGATAAAGGCAAAGGCAAGGGCATCGTCATTGGCGATCCTCGCATGTCAATTATATCACAAAAGGAGATTGCTCGAAAGGCTTCGGACGAGAAGGCTAAAAGGTCCGAAGACACCGGGGGCAGGCACAATTAATGAACCAAACACATCAGCCTAGCCCGAGCATCGCAGATGGTCCGGCACCTACGTGCGGACGGTCTGGTGCTCAGACAAACAGTCCGACTAACTCAGCCGGACAGTCCACCTATGACCAAAGGCGTCAGCCTCTACACGAAGCAAGGAAAAAGACGCAAGGTCAAAGCACATATAGTCGGCTAATCAAAGTCGACCCTACTTTTGATCAGTTGCTCTCCAAAAATGATAGCAAAAAGACTGTTCCACGTGATCGGTCAACAAAGAAACCTCGGTCACCTATTAAAACGAAACGGCTGAACAAAACGGCCCAAAAGGCGACGCGACAAGCATTGCCTGTTCATCCTATGAGACTAGGGTATTTTCCACCCGTTTATTCATCGTCGGTATATTGTCCTACTCAAATGTGGAATGGCACGACGATGAATCCATGGTACATGCATAGTCCCTTTGTCTATCCAGGCTGGGGGACACCTCCATTCTATTCATTCTGATGCATCGATCAAATGGTCGTGGCCGAGAAAGATACAATCCAAAACAACCTTTATACATTGGTGCTTTATTGAATGATCTCTATTTTGAAAAGCCGGTGACTTACATCAGGTTTAGTTCATATGCTTTTGGTTCGTCAACCTTCACCAAAAGGCAGGGGCATATGTTCGAAGCCAAAAAAGGCCTCGCGGACGGTCTGGACTGTCCGCGGTGGCGGCGCGGACAGTCCGCGCGTGCGCAGAGATAGTTAGGGTTCCTAGTTTCTCGCGAGATTTGTTACCTAAAACCGTGGGATTGACTCGGAAATCAGATCGAAGCGGATCCAGACCTCCCCTTTATATAGATGAAGGGCTACGGCCGATTGAACCCCCGAACAATCGATCAAATCAAATCTATCTCTCGTTTTTACCTTACGCATTAGGAGTAGTTCTAGTTTAGCCCTAGTTTAGTATTCCAATCCCCAAAATTCTCCGCTTCTCTATGGCTTTACGTCGATTAGAGGAGTCTAAGTCGGCCTGCCGAGCCTAGACAACCCCTAGGATCTCTTCTCCCCAACGGGGTCCCTCCCGGGAGCGAGATCCAGGCGCCGCCAACGACCTTCGCCGCCCCCTGCGCACGCGCGGACCGTCCGGCCGTCAGGCAGGGAACGCCGGCCCGTGTACCAGGTCGCGGACCGTCCGGCCCCTGGCCGCGGACCGTCCGCGCCTCTGCAGAGGGCACCGCCATCGGTTCTCACGCAGTGTTTGGCGCCCGAAAAAGGCACCAACAGTAACACTTTGCTAGTATCCATTAAATTTAAGTTTACTTAGACCTTATTTATTAAATTCCAGCCCTGGACCCGCCGAGGCAACACAATACCACCACCAACTCCGTAGCATATGCCGGCTGCTGCCGCGCTACAGGCTTTGGTTGTCCAATATCTCAGATCTGGACTCGTCATCGCCAAGATAACCTAAGCGTGGCAGGCACCATCGTGTCCTCCTCGATGACACGCATGAAGAAAAGCCAAGAGCAAGACCGACTCGCCCGTACCTGCGTCGACGAGCGTCGGTCGGCTCGCAGCTGCGACCGTGGGCAGGGGCAACAGGTTGGGGAGGAAGAACAGGGCGAAGGCCAGGAAGAAGAACGGCACGTCCGACGACAGCGAAAACGATGGTGCGTGCATGCTGTGAAACACCCTCGTGAACGTGCAATAGCCACTGCGCGGGTCAGTGTCGGAACTGGTATCGGACGAATACGGGGAGGAGACACCTTCCCCCACGCCCTCTGTCGAGAATGGGTGGCGCGGAGGCGGAGGCATGAGGGGAGAGAGAAAAGAAGCAGGATAACGAACGAGGTGGTGGCAACTGAGGCGAGAACCATCGTTATCATGCGAAGGTATAGATGGCCAAATGGGTCGTGTCTGGTGGGCTAGTCTGGGATATGGCCCATTTAATAGTGCCTGGGCCAGCCGACCCGATCGTCGTGTCGTGCTTGGGCCGTAGTCTCGGCCCGTAGTGCTGATCCGGCCTGACACGATTATATTTTTTATTTTACAAAACTCGTATATACATATGTACAATTTATATTCAATATTAAAAATAATTGATCATGATGTTCCACTGGTTAGATGACTTCACTCATTGTCTCCCGCCCTTCTTCTATTAGGATTTAGGTTTGAACCTCACCTCCTGCACCACTTTTTTTAAATATTTTACGCTAATTTAACCACCCGACTGGCTAACGGGCCGTGGAGGTTGTGTACAGAGAGGGATGCAGATTAATTTAAAATAGATGTGGGGAGTTATAAATATATGACGGACGACCGTTGAAACTGGTGTTTTAAATATAGTAAGGCTTTGTTTGGGTATAGAGGGATTGAAGTGGATTGAGGTATATTGAAGGAGATTGGAAGAAAAATTAGTTCATGTTACACTTCAATATACCACATACTACCTCAGTCTACTCCAATCTGAGATTATCCAAACAAGCCCTAAAGATAAGAGGAAGTGGATGTGTCGTTTGGACCTTATTAGGCCACCGTGAAAACTTGGGCTCAATATTGATTCACACCCTGAGTCTGGCAAGACACGAATCATGTTGAATGTGACCCCGACGTCGCACCCAGGCTGAGATCCACGTACAATTAGGACTGGGAAAAAAAAACCCGCTACCCATTATCCAAATCCGATTTACCCGGACCCGATATACCCGTACCCGAATTACCCGATCACTATTTCGGATAGCAAGTCACAAAACCCGTTTTTAGTTTGGGTAATTTGGGTTACCCATCCCGGTACCCGTTACTCGAAATTATAGCAGTCACTAGTAGATTTGGCCCAACCCAATAGGCAAACGCTCTAACGCAGTAACGCCCTAACCCGCTCAGGCCAGGCCAAGGCACCCCGCGGGCCGCGGTCAGGCACTCAGGCGGGCCACTCCCTGACTCCCTGGCCGGTAGGCCCGTGTACCACTCCTGACTCTCTAGTCGGCTGGTCTTACATGGGACACCCTCACAGTCACTAGGTCAGCTGGTCAGCCCTCATTCAATGAGGGCTGACCAGCTGACCTAGTGACTGTGAGAGTGTCCGGTGTAAGGCCAGAGAGTCAGGGAGTGGTACATGGGCATGCCGGCCAAGGAGTCAGGGAGTGGCCCGCCTGAGTGCCTGACCGCGGGGTGCCTTGGCCTGGCCTGAGCGGGTTAGGGCATTACTGCGTTTGTCTATTGGGTTGGGCCAAATCTACGTAATTTCGGGTAAAATAGGGAAAATCGGGTATCGGGATGGGTAACCCGAATTACCCAAACTAAAAACGGGTTTTGTGACTTGCTATCCGAAATAGTGATCGAATAATTCGGGTACGGCTATATCGGGTCTGGGTTCGAGTAAATCGGATTTGAATAATGGGTAACGGGTTTTTTTGCCCAATCCTAGAGCTGAGGTATTCATGATTGATGCCATTGAAACTGGCTAACAAGTTCTGGTCACGCACAGTACCACTTGAGAAGTAGTTTAGGTTCTTAGACCAGTTTTAATGGGAAAAATTCGTGACATCATTATCAAAACTAGCACATCAACCTTTTGCGTTCCTAATTGTGGCAACGGATTTCATCTAGATGAAAAACTCTTCTCTCCCTTTATAATTAACCTGACAACTCAGCAAATTTACTGATGTGTCGTAGTATTAAATGATAATGAAACTCATTTAGCCCACATTCACTTACTTCGGAATGGTTCCTTTAAAACCGTTCCAGCTAAATTGGTATGCTGCTTATATCTGTATTAAAAAGCTGGAATAGTCGGATATAAACAGACGGGGCCTTAAAATCCCCATTGAGATTGGTCTTACGCTTTTGCAGTTTTGATGCCATTAAAGTGTGGCACTGTTACGTTCTCTATTTTATCTCGAGACGGCGAGACCCACTGCAGATTAGGGATCTAAACGGTCGGAAAAATCACGTTCCATTATGCACTGATTTTTATATTTGTTCCCGTTCGAATTCGTATTTTCAGGAAAAAAAACGAAAATAGAATGAGAACAAAAAACCGATGATTTTCCGTTTGGATTAGTTTTTTCCCGTTATCCCTTATATCGCGTGTCTGATCCCGTTTCTGACAATTTTGATTCCAAATCCGTTTTCAAATTTAAATGTAAAAGTGAAAACGAGAAAGAATTTATTCCGATGTATTCCTTTCGTCACATCCATACTGCACATGCAAAAACTTATATACCCGAGCGTATACTCATTCCTATAATGGATAACCAAACAGCGCCTATTGGGGATCGACATCCCATTATCATCCCTTTGCTTTCTAAAAAAGTATAGCGTCGTTAACTCTAAACAATGAGATCGAATACTTTTGCTAAGCGGAGGACTTGAATCAGGATGGATAGGTTCTGCCATAAGGAACCTAACCAAATGACCTACACACTTTTACCGTCTTCTATACTACTAATTAAGGCTGCAAGGGATAGGCTGCTTCCTTGCGTTCTGCCTTTTTATCATTTCCTGTTTTGCCCTCCTGCCCGCGCACCTCACCTGCCCGCGTCGCCTCCTCTCCTGTCCTCCGCGTGCGTTGGGCGGGCAGCCAACTCCCTCACCAAACCCTAATCACTCCGGCGCCGCGCCGCGCCGCGCGGACCTGCCTCGATCCGCTCCAGCGGCCGCCCGCCTAGGCGGCTGTGCGGTGGATCCAACCTGCCGTCTTGTTGCGCCTCGTGCGTCAACGCGAGGTAGGAGCAACATCCACTTCTGCAGGCTGGTCGAGTACCACACGAGGCTGCGCATGATGAGGAGCCTCCGCGACTCCCTCCATGGCCGAATCACCGCACGCCTCGAAGCCAAGGTTGGTGTCTCCCCCCTCTCTTTCTCTCCGTCGTAGACTGTGCAACCAATGTGCAATCGCTCAATCAAGAAATCTAGGGCATATAGCCTGATTAGTTCACCAAAATCCGGCGGAGGGGAGGAGCTCTCCGTGGAGGAGCGCAACCTGCTGTCCGTCGCCTACAAGAACGTCATCGGCGCCCGCAGGGCCTCGTGGCGGATCATCTCCTCCATCGAGCAGAAGGAGGAGGGCCGCGGGAACGAGGCGCACGCCGCCTCCATCCGCGCCTACCGCTCCAAGATCGAGACCGAGCTCGCCCGCATCTGCGACGGCATCCTCGCCCTGCTCGACTCCCACCTCGTCCCATCCGCCGGCGGCGCCGAGTCCAAGGTCTTCTACCTCAAGATGAAGGGTGACTACCACAGGTATACCATTATCGCTAGCAGATCTCACTTTTTTATTCTTCGTATTTGCCTGTAGAGTCTAGACTATGCGATCTATTTATGGAGTGGCGAAGGAGGGAGGAGTCCATACCATGGGAATTGTGTTTTGGAGAAGTTAAAACCTGAGATCTGTGCGTAGATGTTTTGTATGGTAGCAGGGGCATGAGGCTCCCTGTAAAAACCTCCTCCAACCGTGTATGCAGTGTGCGCAGTACTCAAAAGGTTTTCTATAAAAGGTCCCTGTATGTATAGGGAGAAGAATCTTCTCTATATAGGGGGAGTGATATGCTCTCCACGTTAATTATGTGGTTCTTATTCCTAATTAACTCCCGTGATATGATAATAATGTGTATTATGGTATTATAAATATTGTTTGCTTCTAATTCAAAGAAAAAAGATAAATAAATGTTAATCTGTAGTGTATAGAGGAAGCTGGATTGTAGTGTATAGGGGAAGCTGGATAGGGGGGGAATGGTTGGAGACAAAACATAGTGGGAGAATAAGGGAGTTTAGTGTAGTAAAATATATTAAAAAATACAGATAAGGGGAGATGTATAGGGGAAATGGTTGGAGATGGCATGAGTTCTTATTATCAATTGGGTCTAAATTTAACGTGTGGTCTTTTTGTTTGAACTTTTTGTTATTTGTGGCCGAAAGTTCAAAAGATAAAAAGGGGAAAGGGGTTGTGCAGGCTGTGACGTTTTTTAGTGAGGTTGTTGTCCTTTTATTTATGTTGCACGTTGAAGTTGCTTATCTATGAATTTGCCCTGTATGATGCACGATGCTGTGCTGTCTCCTGTAATGCATGGTTGAAAGATGTGAAATTGTGTTTCATGGTTTTACCCCCTACCCTACAGCACGTATATATTGTTATCTGATTTCTCCACATGATGATTTGGCAGGTACCTTGCTGAGTTCAAGTCTGGTGCAGAGAGGAAGGATGCTGCGGAGAGCACCATGAATGCCTACAAAGCTGCTCAGGTTGGACCATGGTGTACATGTTGATAGGATGAAGGTGTACATATCTTATTAATTGTGATTCATAGTTTCTGGGTTTTTGGGGGGGGTTTGTAGGACATTGCTCTTGCAGATCTGGCTCCAACCCACCCCATCAGGCTTGGCCTTGCTCTCAACTTCTCAGTGTTCTACTACAAGATCCTGAACTCCCCTGATCGTGCCTGCAACCTTGCAAAACAGGTTTGCTTCTTCTCCTTCTATCCCCCCTTTGTGATTTGCTTTCATTTTGAGACCCTTTGTGATTTGTTTTAATTTTGAGACATGATGTCTCCTAGATTGTGTGTAGCTTCTGGGCAACGGATTGAGTGTGCATAAACAGCTCCTGTCTCCATCAGCTTATGTAGGGGTTTGGTTGATTCAATTAAAAAAAGATGGTGCAAAGGAAATAGTTCACTTGCCTCCATCTGCATGCCTATTCACTGAAACAATTTTTTCTTACATTAGGCACTGTGTAAGTGATGGATCTAATTACTCTGGGTGCTAACAAAATGCTTCTTTTGTTGCATATTTGTTTCAAAGAACGAGAGCTCGAAATAGTAACAGGAAAAAATACCCAGGAGAAAATACTACTGAGAATAATAGTAGCGCAATCTTTGATGGTATACAAGTAATAGAACCCAATTTTGGTTTGATAGATAAACCAGATGCAGATACAAATGACATGATTTCTGAAAAGTTGATGGTACAAATGAATCTTAACGAAGGCATTGAAGAGGATATCCCACCAAGCCAATATACTACCAGGTGTGAAGAGAAATTAACTATGACTCAAGCTGCCATCTCAAGGGAAGCTGGACCTCCAGGTTATGATCCTGGAGAAAACTTTCTTCAGGTCAGTTCAATGATTACTAGATGTGAACAGAGTGTGATAATGGCTCCTAGCGCTATCGCAAGAGGAGTTGGTCCACCAGGATATACGCCTGGAGAACACCAGGGCAATGGGGCTCCATGGAATACAAGCTATGAGCGAAGACCGTTTACGAGTCCTGCGACTAGCTCAAGAGAAGTCAGACCTCCAGGATATGGGCCTGAAGAAAACCAAGGCAGTGGCATTTCCTGTAATACAAGCAGAGAGCAAATATTGTTTATGAGCCCTACAACCATCTCGAGAGAACTTGGTCCACCAGGATATTTGCCCAGAGAAAACCAGCGCAGTGACACTTCATGGAATACAAGCTGTGAGTCGGGACTATTTATGAGTCCTGCGACCACCTCAATAGAACATGGTCCACCAGGATATGGGCCTGTAGTCTTGATGCTTGCTTTATTGTGTATACTATTTAGTATAAATAGCTGTATATATTATTTTTGTCCTGAAATATTTAGGATGACTATATGTACGAGTTACGACTATGACTAGGCTTGAGTAATCGGTCTGGTCGAGGACTAATCATGATTAGTTGCCCAGTCTGTCCCATGGCAACTAGGTTTGACTATACAATTTATAAACATTGGATCCTATCTAAGTGCATTCAAAGCAACTAGAGTCCATTTGGACTTTGATTATCCAAATTCACTACCACTTCTACCTTTGGTAATGGATAAGCAGCTGAAGCTCTTGTTCTTCCCCTGATCCTCATGACTAACATGCTCTTGTCAGGCTGTTGAATTGATTGATGCAGAAATAGCGCAGTCATTTTCACAACAAAGGAAAAAAAGAGAGGGCGGTGGTCCTACATATCATGAAACTTTTGCTTATGCTCAAGGGTCGTTTGCTCGTGTACCTGAAGCTTACGTTCTAAGCCTGGGCATTTATCTGCTTCCCAACAGAGAGTGCACGAGGTACAGCAGCAGAACATAAACTTCTGAATTAAAATTTTGCATATTGTTTCTGCATTGGATACATGACTGTCTGCATCTAATTCTGTTCTTTTCAGGACTTTGTCCACGTGTGGCATCCCCACAATCAAAATGTGGGAGCAACAGGTTCTGGTCTGTCTGGTGTTGCTACTGTCTCGAGTACTCTTGGTGTACTTCGAGCTTACAGTCCAAATTCGACATCAGCATCCTCCAGTAATTTGTCAACTGTCCATATGGGTGGACTAACATGTATAACTCAGCCGACGACAGAACTGGGGTCTGAGGATACTGTTATTGCACAATTTTTGAGGTACACATGTGTTGGGGACTTGTTCTCAAATGCTAAGAGTTAAGAACAAGGCAACATAAAAAGTGTTAAGTGTTAAAGTCCTTCGTCCTTCGAAGCATTATGTCCCTTCGGGAAATAATGAGTTTCGGACGAAAGTCATAAGAGACATACCTTCGTAAACATAACAAGTAATGACGAAGGATTCATATAAAGCATGAAATATAATATAAGCATCATCATAGAATCATTTCTATTTTATTAACATGGAAAAATAGAAATGATTTCAAATTACAAATGTACCTTCGGTCCTGAGAGAAGATAAAAAGTACAAGCGTGACGCAAAAGCAAATGCCAAGTTCGTGTGAACAGTACGGGGGTACTGTTCATCTATTTATAGACACAGGACGCAGCCTGTGACGAATTACAATTATGCCCTTTACAAAAGTTTACAACATTATCTTAGACCTCTATGGATAAAAAGGTCATTCTATCTTTATGTCGGTTTGCAACGCCGAAGCTCTATAAAAAGGAACCTTCGGCCATTTCCTGGGGACGATTTCAGCCGAAGCTGCTTCTTCACGCAAGACCTTCGGCGCAACGAAGCATGGGCCCAACAGTAGCCCCTTTCGCGGCGCTAGATCGTTTTTCGTAACGAGCTTGAACCGTGAAAAAATCCTCTCAAGCTTCGGGAAGCCGAAGGTCCAAAAAACACCTTCCCTGAGCTCGTTGCCGAGAAACGATCCATTTCCCGAGATCGTGTCGGTCCCACCTTGCAGAGTCACTGTTTGGTCTTTGCGGTCCACTGCGCAGCGAGTACAAGTTACTGCCCTCCTGGTGTAAAAACCCTGCCGCTTCGCCTTCTTACCTGCAGCACTATATAAACAGACGAGTAGGTGTGAAGTTACCACAGCATTTACTGCTATTTGCACTGTTTTGCTGCCAAAATTTTTAACCATCACCGAAGCTTGTTTGTCAGGTTTGAACGAAGCTCCATCTTGAAGCCTGCTTCGGAGAAAAAAGTATTAAAGTTTCACAAGTTCATAATTAAATGGCCAGAGTTCGCTCTACAGCTAGGGTTGAGCGTGAGGGGGACGAAACTGAAGCTTCGGAGACTGTGCCCATCTCCGAAGCGATGCAGCGCTCCGGACTGGTGACTACGGAAGAAATGGCTGTTGCCGGAGCAAACCCGACAGCTGCCGAAGGAGAAGGGAACATTGAAGAAACCGACTCCGAAGATGACTACCGTATTGCCATGCCCAGCAAACCCAGCCACCTAGACTTCGGAAAATCGACTGTTTCAAAGGTTGATCTCGCCAAGATGGTGAAAGCAGGTTTTTTCAGTGAAGATCAGAAGAAGCTACTTCGCTTCGGGGGAGAAGAGACCACCCCGAAGCCAGAGAAGGACGAGGTTGTCATCTTCAAAAGCTTTTTAAAGGCTGGGCTAAGATTCCCTGTTCACGAGATTGTTGCGGAGATATTGAAGAGGTTTGGCATCTACCTTCATCAGTTAACTCCTAACGCTATCGTTAGGCTTAGCGTTTATATTTGGGCCCTCCGAAGCCAAGCAGTGGAGCCTTTTGCTGACAGTTTCTGTCGAGTTCATGAATTGCATTATCAAACAAAGGCCAGAAAAGATGGGCTTCATGAAAACTTCGGTTGCTACAATTTTGCCTACCGGAAAACCGCAAAGTTTCCTGTAATTAGCTACCGAAGCAAATGGCCGGCAGGCTGGAAATCAGAATGGTTCTATGTCAAGGTTGATGAGGACAAGGAGAAGCTTGTGCAAAGTCCACTCGAGCTAACTTTCGGAGAAACCCGACCCCACTGCAACATGACACCAGAGGGTCAAACTCAACGGGCAATGGATGAATTCAGAATCATTGCAGAGCATATTGGTACCAGGGATCTGGTTCAAGAATTCTTAGCATTCAAAGTTTTCCCTACTCTGAAAAAATGGGAAATGCCAAAGTTAAAGGGGGAGAAGAAGGAAGGGGATCTTGTCCGGCTTCCTTACCACTTCAAATTCAAGAAATATTTTAAGAAGCCCTGCCAAGAGTGGCTGGACACAGTTGAGGTGATGTGTAATGAAATTCTTGGAAATTATTCGAAAAAAGAAGATCAACTGATGACAGCAGCCTTCGGTACCCGTCCGAAGCGAAGGCTGAACCGAGTGCTTGATGCACTGGGCTTCGAATATCCTGACTATGCGCAGCTGAACAAGGATGCTGAGGGCCAGAGAAGAAAAAGAGAGGCCGAAGCTTTAAACAAGGATGAAGAACAACCACCAAAAAAGAAGAAAATTGTCAAGAGAAAAATATCAACTCCAAAGCGAAAACTATCCGAAGGAGAGGGGACCCCCACACCACCTTCTACCAGCGACGTGGAGGAAATTCTAAAGGTAATGACTGAACCCATGCCCACGAAGCTAAGTCCATTAGGGCCTCGACTGACGAAGCTTTTTCAAAAGGTGGCGGAGCCGGAAAAAACGAAGATAACCAAAGCAAAAAGGCAAAGAATTATTGCCGTAACAGAAGTTATTGACAAGACGCCACCGAGAGCATCAATTCAGAAAACAGCAGCTGCTGAAGACACAACAAACGTCGAAGTCGCACCTTCGGAGGTCGCGGCTACCGAAGCCGCTACAGCCGAAGATGTGAACTTAGAGACTACCATTGAGAATATCGACAAAATTTTAGAAGACATGGCTGCAGAAGAAGCTGCCGCTGCTGCTAAAAAAGTCATGGCCGCAGTGCCTGAGAAGGGGAAAGAAATAGCCGAAGTCGCTTCGGACGACGAAGCCTACACATTTCAAAATTTAATTGGGCAAAAACTTTCGGAGGACGAAATAGAAGAGCTAAAAGACTATGCCAAATCTTGCGGATACAGGCCAGGAGCTCTTCTATTCGGAGGTGTGGACGATGAAAAATTAGGCTGCATTCGAGACCAAACCGGAGCTAAGGTCATCGGTACTCTGTCAAAGAGTATCGGTTTTCCGAAGCTAGAGATAGATATCAGCCGCTACCGACGACAGCATATCGTCGGCAGCTTATTTTATTCCAATTTCAAGGTAAACAATCTTTTCTCTGTTCCTTATTGCTTTGGATAATGAAAATGTTACTAACGAAAACTGTTTTTGTGCAGAGCATGCTACTGAGCAAAGCTCTGAAGATGCAGCAGGATTTAGAGGACAAAAAACACGAAGCTATAATTGGAAATTTGGAGAGCAAAATAAAAGAACAATCAGTCATCATTGAAAAGAAAGACTTCGAACTTCAATCAACCGAAGGCTTGCTGGCAGAGACCGAAGCTAAAATATCAGAATTGAATTCGAAGCTTATCGGTCAATCAAAACAGTTTGAACAAGAAAAGCTAGAGCTTAATTCTAAACTTGAAGCCGAAGTCCAAGCCAACTCAAATTTGAAGAAATCATTAACAAGCCTTCAGGATAAATGTTTGAATTTTAGCAACAATTGTATCCAACAACTAAAGAAGATCTTTTACTCAGTTGGAGCCAGCAGCGGGAAATTTACCCCTTCGGATGAAGATTTACCAAAAGCCTTCGATCATATCGAAGCTGAAATTGAAGAACTTGACGAAGTTATAGCTGGGCACGGTGACTTCTGTGCCTGGGTAGCTTCTCGGGGTACTGCTGCAGCATTCCTGAAGGCTGGCTGCGAGCATGGAAAGATCGTCAACAGGCCCAACTTCACCCTGTCTCCATCAATCCTGGACGATATACCTGACCTCGCCCGAAGTATCTCAAATAGATTTATAAAAATGATATGGACAAAAGGCGGGCGGGAGAAGGCTGGAGACGAAGCTCGAAGTCATCTTGAACCAGTAAGAAATCCTACTTTGTACTTACCTTCTCCTTCATACTTGATTTTTACTCTGGATACCTGGATTCATGTAGGATGACGAAGCTGAAGGTGATTAAAGAATATGCCGCCGAAGCGGGAGTCTGAAGAAGATTAGTAGTAGTAGGCTAGAAAATTTGTAACAACTTGTTGTAAATACAATTAAACCGTTCTCAAGGAACTTTGTACATACCTTGTAATATATCCTTACCCTTTTATTAAGACGCTTTGATGTGGACGAAATCAATATTTTGAGCCGAAGGCGAAAAACACCTTCCCTTCTTTTCGTACACAACGAAGCATTAAAGACTGCTTCTTCTTTCTGCGGAAGCTTTGCTTTTTTGTACAAAACATAAAAGACTACTTCTTCTTTCTGCCGAAGCTTTTCTTTTTTTGTACACTCCAAAACATAAAAGAATACTTCTCCTTTTTGCCGAAGCAACCACTTAGTAACACAGATGCCATGAATGAATGCTTATGAATGCAAATGCTATGATGTAATGTGATGTGCGAATGAATGTCCAAAACATATAACCGAAGCCACACTCAACCATTATTTCCTTGGAATCAACCACACATCAGCTCTGCATTCCCTTAGGAACGACTTTGGAGCTTCCTCGTCTTTTACTTAGACGGTATAAACTCTGCATTCCCTTAGGAACGTCTTTGGAGTTTCTTCGCCTTTTACTTAGGCGGTATAAGCTCTGCATTCCCTTAGGAACGTCTTTGGAGCTTCTTCGTCTTTTACTTAGACGGTATAAACTCTGCATTCCCTTAGGAACGTCTTTGGAGTTTCTTCGCCTTTTACTTAGGCGGTATAAGCTCTGCATTCCCTTAGGAACGTCTTTGGAGCTTCTTCGTCTTTTACTTAGACGGTATAAACTCTGCATTCCCTTAGGAACGTCTTTGGAGTTTCTTCGCCTTTTACTTAGGCGGTATAAGCTCTGCATTCCCTTAGGAACGTCTTTGGAGCTTCTTCTCTTTTTTCTTTTTCAGTTCCTGCACTCGATGGTGCGTTCTCAGCTGTTACATTTACATTTTTTGGGGGATTTTGCTCTTATAAGACTAAAAAAGGAAATTACACATGATGGCCCCATTAAAAACCTTTCTCCCCCTTCGGAAAGGAAAAGGGTGCCATGAAAAAGAAAAGAAAAAACATAAAAAATTACATCATGTTATACATAGTATCGCCGAAGCTCATCCGCATTCCAAGACCTTGGAATTTCGTTGTCATCCATGTCCTTTAATCTGTACGATCCAGGCCTTGACGAAGATACTACTAAGAATGGTCCTTCCCATTTCAACTGTAGCTTACCCACTGTATCTGGGTTAGCCACTCTCCGAAGCACCAAGTGTCCCGGCTCAATATTTTTTAACCGGACTTTTCTATCTCGCCATTTAACTGTTTCAGCCTGATATTTATTGATATTCTCCACGGCCTGAAGCCTGATCCCTTCTAAAGCATCCTTTTCCACAAGGCAAGCATCTTCGGGACCTGATTCTGCCGAAGCTACTACTCTTATTGATCCAGCTTTGGCTTCTTCCGGGGTTATTGCTTCGTCTCCGAATAATAACTTGAATGGGGTAAAGCCTGTAGATCTTGATGCTGTTGTATTGTGGCTCCACACCACTTTGGTTAACTGGTCTGGCCACTTTAAGCTTCAGGGACTTAAGCCTGTGAAGAAAATGAGTTTTCCTCGTGGGAAACAACGAAATTATTACATGAAAACTAACAATGTTCTTTGTTTCACAGAAAATAAAACTGAATAGAAAAGACTGCTATCAAAGGTAGGATATGTGTCAATAAATGTGCTTCGACTCTGGCACAGTGCTGTTGACTGTGCGAGCTTCGGATTGTTCTCTGAAGTCCCTTTGGTGTGGGGCATATTGACTCCCTTCTGGCTGTTGACCCTGTTGCAGTGGAGGTGGAGGCGGAGGCTGCTGCCAGGAAGCTTGAGGTTGACTTGCCGAAGCTACAGAAGCTGCAGGGTGGTTGTCTATGTATTGTGGGATGTAAGGTGGATGATACGAAGCAGTATGCATGACCTGCTTCGGCTGAGCTTGTTGAGATGCAGCTTCGGCTATTTCCTTTTGCTTCTGGATTGTAATATGGCACGTCCTGGTGGTATGGCCCTTGCTTTCTCCACAGAACAAGCAAAACAGCTTCCTTGGTTGATCTCCGAATCTTCCGCCGAAGCCCCTGGCGCCTCTGCCTCTTGGAGCTGGTGGCCGGAAGAAAGTTTGTTGTTGCCCCGAAGCCTGTGAGGAGCACTGCGGTCTGTTCTGCTGACTCCCCTTATCATCATTCTGAGTAGAGTTGTGGATGGACCTAACATGCCTCGGATAGGATCTTCCTCCGAAGCCCCTGGTCATTTCAGAAAATCTGAAGGCCTCCTCCCTTCTTTGGCGAAAGTCATTGTCAGCACGAATGTACTCGTCCATCTTTTGGAGCAGCTTCTCCAGGGTCTGAGGAGGCTTCCTAGCAAAGTATTGAGCAGCAGGTCCAGGACGAAGCCCCTTGATCATGGCTTCGATGACAATTTCATTGGGCACCGTTGGTGCCTGCGCCCTCAAACGCAAGAACCTTCTGACATACGCCTGAAGGTATTCTTCATGATCCTGAGTGCACTGGAACAAGGCTTGAGCAGTGACCGGCTTCGTCTGAAATCCTTGAAAGCTGGTCAATAACATATCCTTCAGCTTCTGCCATGAAGTGATCGTTCCTGGCCGAAGGGAGGAATACCAGGTCTGAGCAACACTCCTGACGGCCATAACGAAAGACTTTGCCATTACTGCAGCATTGCCACCATACGAAGACACTGTTGCTTCGTAACTCATCAAGAACTGCTTCGGGTCCGAATGGCCATCGAACATGGGAAGCTGGGGTGGCTTATAGGACGGAGGCCAAGGTGTAGCCTGCAGATCAGCGGACAGAGGAGAAGCATCGTCGAAAACAAAATTTCCATGATGGAAATTGTCATACCAGTCATCTTCATTGAAGAAGCCCTCCTGATGAAGGTCTTTTTGTTGAGGCCTTCGGTTCTGCTCATCGTGGGTAAGATGACGGACTTCTTCAGAAGCTTCGTCTATCTGCCTCTGCAGCTCAGCTAGCCTGGCCATCTTCTCCTTCTTCCTCTGCACCTGTTGATGTAGCATCTCCATGTCCCTGATCTCTTGGTCTAGTTCATCCTCCTGAATCGTCGGGCTGACAGCCTTCCTCTTCTGGTTTCGGGCCTCCCGAAGAGAGACGGTCTCCTGGTTGGGGTCCAGCGGTTGCAGTGCTGCAGCCCCAGTCGCTGAAGCTTTCTTCGGCGCCATAGCGAGGGTCTATAGCTTCCGAAGGTGTTCAAAAAACTCGAAGTGGAAGTGAGTTCACCGGAGGTGGGCGCCAATGTTGGGGACTTGTTCTCAAATGCTAAGAGTTAAGAACAAGGCAACATAAAAAGTGTTAAGTGTTAAAGTCCTTCGTCCTTCGAAGCATTATGTCCCTTCGGGAAATAATGAGTTTCGGACGAAAGTCATAAGAGACATACCTTCGTAAACATAACAAGTAATGACGAAGGATTCATATAAAGCATGAAATATAATATAAGCATCATCATAGAATCATTTCTATTTTATTAACATGGAAAAATAGAAATGATTTCAAATTACAAATGTACCTTCGGTCCTGAGAGAAGATAAAAAGTACAAGCGTGACGCAAAAGCAAATGCCAAGTTCGTGTGAACAGTACGGGGGTACTGTTCATCTATTTATAGACACAGGACGCAGCCTGTGACGAATTACAATTATGCCCTTTACAAAAGTTTACAACATTATCTTAGACCTCTATGGATAAAAAGGTCATTCTATCTTTATGTCGGTTTGCAACGCCGAAGCTCTATAAAAAGGAACCTTCGGCCATTTCCTGGGGACGATTTCAGCCGAAGCTGCTTCTTCACGCAAGACCTTCGGCGCAACGAAGCATGGGCCCAACAACATGTTTTGACTATCTTTTACAGATGTGTCATTCTTTTTTCTGTTGCTTGTTTTGGACTGATTATATTCTTGCGCCTTCCATAGTAATCCTGCCCAAGTTGGACCAAGCGAGTCTCCTGTCCTATTTAGTGGAACAGTTGGTGCTGCATCTACATTTTCTCCATTGGCATCTAATGACCTTCCTGTTAGTGTAACGACTGTCTCAACCAATGTATTTTTCCTGTTGACCTCATGACTATGTTGCCATATATTATCTTCTAATACCTTTCTAACCTTCTGCCAGGAAATAAGTGCTATGGTGCCCCCTCCATCAACATCTGCTGATCGTCTGGGACCTGTATTACTTGGTTGTATACGAGACGTCTTGTGGCACGACCATTTCTTAAGGTATTTCTCGCTACAATTAATTGGTGACAACTCTGTTCTGTTCCACTACAGGTATCTCTTGATATTGGACCGCACGAACTGGAAGACCAACATGTTGACAGCTCTCTTGGTTCCTTACATTTTCTTCACTCTGCCTAATGTGCTGTTTTCTCTGATCAGGTGATTAGGCACATAAACTCTATCTCAATTCTCACTGACCAGTATGTTGTGCATTGCATATATCAATTGTTAGTTACCATGATAGTTTTCATGTCACTATGGGTAGCAGATGAGATCGATGTAGTACAGTAAACTCGTAGGATCAAAGCACTACCACAGTACCACTACAATATTGTCATACTCTACACATCGTAGAATGACAATTACAAAATTTATTAAATTCAGTTATGTTTCTGTGGATCAGTTATGGCATGTTCGTTTTAGTGAGTTTAAATTCATGGCAAGTCAAAATGCTCTTCTATTTTTTCCCCCAATCCATATAAGATGGAAATAACCGAACAAGGCCTTAATCTAGAACATCCATATTGGTTACATGTTGTTGTGAAGTCTGCTGTAGTGATAGCTCAAAGCACTTTCATGAGAGAGTGTTCTCTCTTGATCACTTGATCTATAACAGAGAATACGAAAGAAAATTGTCTTATATAATCAAACCTTTGAATTTTCAGAGGAGAGGTGGGGAAATGGATTGCGATTATTGCTGTTATTCTGCGCCTATTTTTTCCGCGCCACTTCCCAGGTACATCTCCAGCCTATTGGTTTCAGCCTATCAAATTTCCAGATATTGGTTTCACTTACATTTTATTAACATTTTGCGGTTTTGCCCTTCAAATAAAATAGCCACGGTTCATACATTTTGCTTAGCGACTCTTTAGCATGGTTTCATCCTGTGCACCAGATTGGTTAGAGCTTCCCGGTTCCATCATCCTGCTCACAGCGGTCGCCCCTAGTCTGTTCGCACACACCTTCAGGGACGACCTCGTCGGTGTCTTCATATGCCTTGCGATCGGATGCTACCTGCTCCAAGAGCACATCAGGGCGTCAGATGGACTTAGGGGCGTCAGATGGACTTAGGAACGCCTTCAGGAAGGGCAATGGCGTGTCCAACTCCATTGGCATCCTCCTGCTCTTCATCTACCCTGTCTGGACCGGGGTGCTGCGAATCCTGTAGGCACTGTTGCCTCCGTGTTCCCGTCTGCTGTCCAGGCGTCCAGCTCCGTTGCCGTTCGTCTCTTGTGCAAATGTTTCTTCTATGGTGATCGTGGTTCTGTGCTATCGGGATGGGATGTAAATCGAGATGTTGGCCATATTATCAGGCGTGTAAACCCTTGCCGCTTCTGTTAAGTTGTCGCAAGTTTGAGGATGGGTGTTTATAGCAACTACTGTATATCATTTGATGTTATTCCTTCTGAATATGATGTCAAGCGGTGACAAATATTGAAACATGAACCGCGCACGCTTGCTGTTGTCCTCTACACCAGGCTTCCGTTGGTTCAGCAGCCTTTGCCTGCCATTCACTCGTGCCCGTCGCACCACACAAGCCTTTGCCTGCCATTCACTCAGAACGAACTGACGAATGGAAAGCAGCGCGACCTGTTGCCCCATAGAGTTTGCAATGGTCGAACATGGTTTGTGCGCAGCTGGTACATTTTTTAACAACACAAATATGTAGTTTCCTCCCTGGGTTCCTCGAACTATTGGGCTGAGAGGATGTCAGGGCAGGCCTTTGAGCCATCTTTGCGCCTACTGGCATTCCTTCTCGTTTCCATTGGCCCACTTGGTTTGGATCACGTCAAGTGTATGGGACAACTCGGAGAGCCCATGTTGCAATTTAACCAATTAATAATAATAATAATAATGAAATGGATGGAAAGATCCACAATGGCAGGGGCAAATCTCATAATCTTAGCTATCAATCAGTCGTCGTCGTCATTTTTATAGTTCCTGGTCATCGGCTCATCGCCACCTTACAAAGCGTGTGCATAATAGTATTGTTTTTATTAAACATGAGCTGAAAAAGAAAAAAAACAATATACCACTTGGGCCAATTCAATACTATAGGAGAGTGCCCGTGCGTTGCAACGGGAACGTATAAAACCACGATAAACTATGTGGCAAATCGAGAAGTTTTACATATACCAGTGTTCTCGATTTGTATATCAGCTATGCTTCCTGTGGAGCAAGGAAGCGAACACAAGCCAACCTTTTGTATTAGTGCATTATGTTCAGTTCTTACTTGATCATCTCGTGTTCTCGCGTGTGCCATGGCCGAGTGGCAAGCTCAACACTGGTATTGTTGTCTTGTCTCAAATGAAGTTCGGTTCCACAAGTTAATCGGAAATCTTCATGGGTGATAGCTGTGTCAGATTCTTCCGGCAAATAATGCAAGTGATAGCTGTGTCAGTTTACACCCATTTTCTTGGGCATCACTTGTCTCAAATGAAGTCCATTGAAGGTTCGCAATTTATGTTCCGTGGCATCGCACGGGCACCTACCTAGTTATGTTTGAACTGGCGTTGTATTTCAGTTTTCTATCTATAAAATGTGACACGGTGCAATCTAGATGCAGGCTATCTTTTACTCTCTCAAATCTAAATCATAAGTTGTTCTATCTTTTTCTAAGTACATTTTTTCTCTATGCATCTAGATGCAGGCTATGTATAATAAAAATTGTATACTAAAAAAAGTCACAAGAACTTACTTATAGTTTGGAATATAGGGAGTCGATCATTGGTCAAACAAATTTAATTATTTTCTTTAGTTGTTTTTAACTTAACAAATTTAGGGAGATTTTTATTTGGAGTAGATACGTGATTTCGACAATACGCATGAGGAATGAGATATCAGTTTGAAAAGTCAAGTAGTAATTAGGAAGGACACTTTTAAGTATTTACGATCAATGCAAAATGTCGAGGAACACATACCTAATTTTAGGTGTTAACTAACTTGTGGCGTCGAAAAGATAAACTTACCTGGTCTATGCCTAATTTTATTTTATTGAACTGCTAATTGCGGCGCTAAGTCGTGAGTCGTGACACTCACTCACTGCTCATCGCACAAGATCAGCCTTTGTCATTATCCATTGCCACTGGGAACTTTATGAGTCCATCGACACAGCTGACACCAGACATGCTACCTAATCCATTGTTACTATGAACCTGTCTTCCGTTCCTTTTCCCCACCGATCTGTCATTTTTGTGACAACCTCTTCATCGCTCCTCAGCCTCGGTACCGGTTTCTTTGGAACGCATGAATTTTATATTAATGATATAAAAATTGGCTGCATATATGGATCCCAAGATAAGTTCAGCCCGTTTCCGTCATCCAGAATTCATCTTATAAAACGCATATGATCTGAATTCGAACTTTTCATCCAATACGTCTGATTTCCGGGCCATTTCCTTTTCTTACTGAGATGTAGCTGTCTGACCATGGCCGACCAGCACGAGGCACGATAATTTTAACATAACATGAACACGACACGACATAATAGTAATGTCTAGACCAGCACAAGACTCATCATAGGCCGTGCTTGGACTTGTGGATAAGCCTATCGGACAACATATATATACACGGATAATTTGTCGTCGTCTCATTTAGCCCAGTGTTAAACACAAATAGCATATATATCAGGTTGAACACGATCCAACACGGTCAGTTCGTGGTCCAACTTTTCTCGCCCAATCTAGTCACATATATACACATATGACCGACTTGACTCCACTTTCGAGATATTTTCGAGCTCTATTACAAAAAATGAGAAAAATAGCAATAAAAATAGAAAAAATAAATTATTTTTGAGATCTGTTATAGGGCCCTAGTCTATTCGGTACGGTAGCACGACACGGTATGATGGCTAGATATGACCCGTTTAAAACTAGCTGGGACGTGCTTGGACTTAGATTTTGGCCTACGACACGATCCACTATTTATCGTGACGTGCCTCGGTCCGATTAAATCGGCTTAACATGACCTATTGACCACGTATAGCTATATATCAGTCGTCACACAGATTAAGTTCCTGCAAGGTTTAGTTCCACATATCAACAAGGAGATACATACATAGTTCTTGCAAGAACACATCATATGCGCGGCCGGAAAGCATGAAATGTTGGACATATAAATCCAGTGGCTAATGACAGACGAAAAGAAAGGGCGTTGTGACGAGCGTTGCGTTAAGCGCTACTTCACTATATATGATCCAACGGCTAATTACCAATTAACACCGACTCCACTCACGAAAGCTATGTATCACATCACATGTGTGATATATTATTACTTAACATACTGTACTACAGCGACCATGATCACTCCTCACTCCTCAGCTTGCTTTTAGCTCACATATATATATGTATATACCAATGGTCACTCACCAACTGGCATGGCCTTACTTACTCAATCCCCATATGTTTGCAACTCAACTTCGATGTTGAGATAAAGTGTGATACCTTTTTTTAGTGCAATAAGTTGAAATGTACCCTTCGTCCTAAAAAGAGATTTATTCTAGAAGTTTAGGAGATACCAATTTTATTGGACAAAGGCCAAACACCCCATATGAAAAGGTATCCATAATATGTATTTCTCTTGAGGGTTATGACATAAATATTTAAGTGGGACCCATATATTTTATTGGATTGTGAACTTACTATTATGTCGTGTAGATGTTTGGTAGTTGTCTAGAAAATATTTAAATTAGATGCATTTAAAATATTAAAATATTGTGTTGACCTTTACTCAGATTATGTGCTATAATTTATTGAATTGTAATTGTTATCGTGAATTATACTATGTTTTGATATTTTGTTTTTAATCTAATTATAGTATATTATAGTAATGAGATTTAGTGTTAAAACTTGGTTAGAGTACATAAAATTTAGTGTTAAAACTTTGTTAGAGTGGAGAAATAGAGAGATTAACAGTTTTCATGGTATTGTTGGAAGAGTGAGTGATTTAAGAGTGGTGTATCTTGGACCCATGCCAAGCAGTGGTGTTGAATAGATCCACCTTTTTAAGAGTGGTATAGATTGAATTCTCCCATTAGTTATTTAGATGCAACATTTAAATCATATATTATCCTATAAAATTGTTTCATGAAACTCTCGGTTAAGAGAGCATGTTTGCATGGTATTCAGTGGATTTGCAGTGGTCATGGTCATGGGATGACTATATATAAGAGGACTAAGCTTGAGGTTTGCTGAATATCATCGACTTATATAGCTTAATCACATTATAATGCACGTTAACAAGGGCACGCCAGCAGCCATGCCCGCCGTCTTGGTTCCCGGCTGCTGTCCCGCCGCTACGGCGGCGAACGAAGTCGTCGAGGACGTATTGGGCCTGGTGCGCGTCCTCGGCGACGGCACCGTCGTCCGGTCGGCGGTCGGCCCAGTGTTCAGCCCAGCGACCAGCTTCCCTGAGAACCACCCGTGCGTGGAATGGAAGGAGGCAGTGTACGATAAGCCCAACAACCTCCTCGTCCGCATGTACAAGCCGTCGCCGCCGGCCGCCGGCGGGAAGGCGCCGGTGCTCGTCCACTTCCACGGCGGCGGGTTCTGCATCGGGTCGTGCACGTGGGCCAACGTGCACGCGTTCTGCCTCCGCCTCGCCGCGGACACCGGCGCCGTCGTGCTGTCCGCGGGGTACCGCCTCGCCCCCGAGCACCGCCTGCCCGTGGCCGTCGACGACGGGGCCGGCTTCATGCGCTGGTTACGCGGGCAGTCGTCGTCCGCGGACGCCGCGGACGCCGACGCCGACGCCTGGGCCTGGCTCGCCGACGCCGCCGACCTGGGCCGCGTGTTCGTCACCGGCGACTCGGCGGGAGCGACCATCGCGCACCACCTCGCCGTGCGCGCCGGCGTGGCGGCGGCCGGCGCTGGTGAAGCCGGCGACGGCGAGCGCAAGACGCCAGGCCAGCAGGTGACTACGGTCCGCGGCTACGTGCTTTTGCTGCCATTCTTCGGCGGCGTCGAGCGCACGCCGTCCGAGAAGGCGGGGTGTCCCGCCGGCGCCGGGGCGCTACTGAGCCTGGACGTGCTCGACCGGTTCTGGCGGGTGTCGCTGCCGGTAGGCGCCACCAGGGACCACCCGGTGGCGAACCCGTTCGGGCCGGACAGCCCTGAACTGGGCTCGGTGGACTTCCCGCCGGTCCTCGTGGTGGTGGCCGGCCTCGACCTGCTGCGCGACCGAGCCGTCGACTACGCCGAGCGGTTGGCAGCGGCGGGTAAACCCGTGGAGCTCGCCGAGTTCGCCGCCGCGGCCCATGGCTTTTACCTGCACGAGCCGGGCTCCGAGGCGACCGGCGAGCTGATACGGGCCGTGGGCCGGTTCGTCGACAGCTGCGTGTCAGCGTCCGAGGTGCTGCTTGATTAGCTGTTTGCATGAGTGCAATTTGGCTTCGTATATTTCTATCGTACGTGTGTTTCTCAGTACTTTAAAAGAAGTTAACCATTATCTCCCAGCACATATGAAAGATAAAGATGTCGTTTGGTTCACGAAATGTAACATAAATGACAACAATACTGATTGACACTGGATTACAAACAATATTAAGTTTGAATAGGACGCTATCAATTTCTAGTGTGTTATTTAATTAGGACATTTACATTTGTGGCCTCAGTGGTGGCATCGTTGTCAAATTTGACCGTAGGCAATAAAACTGCTCAGATCTAACCACGAGAAAGTGCAGTTACATCCGTAAAGGGCTTGGACGCCGTTGCCGTGAGTGGAGCGCTGCCTGTTACTGCACATGGGCCCCACATGAGCATAAGTTAGATAACAAACGAAAAAAAGAAACCCTCACTCCTCACTCAACCGGCAGAAACGGACCGGGACCGTCCGCCGCCACCACAGCCCCTCTGTCGCCGCCACCGCAGCCCCTCACCGCCGCCGCCGTTGCTGCCCCGGCGCACACGGACTAAGCCCGCTGCCGCCGCAGCCTCTCTCCGTCGCCGCCGTCGCTGCCCCGGCGCATGGCCTCAACCCGTCACCGCGCCGTTGCTGCCCCTCTCTGCCGTGGCTGCTGCCCCTCTCTGTCGTGGCTGCTGCTGCCCCGGCACGGACGCAGCCCGCCGCCGCCGTGGCTCTCCCCTGCCTGCCTCTCTTCGTCGCCCTCTTCCCCTGCCTGCCTGTCTCTCTCCGTCGTGGCTGCTGCCGCGGCACGGACGCAGCCCGCCGCCGCCGTCGTGGCTCTCCCCTGCCTGCCTCTCTTCGCCGCCCTCTTCCCTTGTGTCTTTCCCCTGCCTCTCTCCGCCGTGGCTGCTGCCCCGGCACGGATGTAGCCCGCCGCCATCGTCGCCGTCGCCGTGGCTCTCCCCTGCCTGCCTCTCTTGACCTTAAAATTCTTTACACATGTCCATTGACTCCCTAAAAATTTATTTGAGGCAGAATTTTATTTTTTTTAACGTTTTCATATTTTCTGTCATTTAAATTTGTATATTTTTTCAGTAAATTGAAATAAAATCTAATGTTGCCAAAAAATCATGAAACTCGGCAGGTAGTCAATTGATGTGTTTACAAGGTTGGGATAAAAATTTCGTATGATTTTACAAAAGTTCATGAACTATTTTGTATTGTATGGAACTTGGGTTAATTTTATGGAACTTGGGTCCGATTTTGGTGCCTGTAAAGGGCAATTTTTGTGTCACTCTTACTTTAAGAATTATTAAAGGTCGTTTAAGAATTATGGCAGCATTTTAGTAGATTTTGGCAGCATTTTAGTAGATTTTTTGGCAGCATTTTGGCAAAATTTAATCAAATACACAACCATACAAGTTTCACAAGCATGACCACAACCATACAATTCTCACAAGCATACAAGTCTCACAAGCATATAAGTCTCACAAGCATGACCACAACCATACAAGTCTCACAACCATACAAACATAATTCCTACAAGTCCATGATAACTCTTGGCTTCCGTACTCGCTTCGTCGTCTCTTTGGATGCACTAGTGGGCGCGTCTTTGCTTCTATTGCTTGGCATTTCCTTGGGTGCACTACAAAAGAAACAATGTTGAGTACAAAACTTGCAAATGAAAAGCAAAAGTAAAGAGCTCAAACTTGACAAAAAAGTACCTAGAGGGCACCACTCCTAAATCAACACTAGTGGGTGCAACTTGCCACTCAAGATTGGAGGGCACATCTTGCAACTCAAGATTGGAGGACGCATTTTGCAACTCAAAAATGCAGGGTAAATCTTCAAACTCAAGGTTGGATGGCAAATCTTGCCACTCCAGATTGGATGGCACATATTGCAACTCAAGATTGCAGGGCACATCTTGCAACTCAAGATTGGAGGGTGCATCTTCCAAGTCCTCTCCAAAAGCTGGATCAACTGCATTTTTACAAATTCTAGCAATATGACCCAATCCTCCACATCTTTTACATTTTCTTTTTCTAGCTCCAAGTCCATTCCTACCCTCTGCACTTGATCTTATTCTATTCTTTCTCGGCCTTCCAGGTGCTCTAGTCAAAACAGGAGGATGAAGCACAAAACCAGGATCGACTTTGTTCCACTGGTGTTTTGCCCCTAAGAGGGCAAATTATCAGCATATGCGGCTTTGAACTTGGCAACTGAGTAGTAGTCATCAACATATTGGTCTATATGTGAAGCCGGTGGACTTAGAGAAGTTATGAAGCAAAGTGCATGAGTGCAAGGCAATCCACATATTTGCCATTGCCTACATGTACAAGTTCTCTTCTCTAAGTCCACTGAAAACCTCCACTCCGTCTTCTCTTTGTCAAATAAAATCATCTCTGCCACATAAGGCTTGAATTTCATGATGGTCATCCTCAAACCTCTTGTTTTTGCATGCAAAGTCTTCATGACAAGTGGGATGATCTCATGGTTTTTAAATCTTTCTTCCGCAATTCTTTTGCGCAACTCAAACTTTACCATAATCATTTGTCTTATCTTGTCCAATACATCAACTATGTGAAGACCTTTGACCCCCTTAACCATTGAGTTGAAGGACTCTGCCAAATTATTGTTCACATAGTGAACTTTACAAAATACATTGAATTTGCTCCTTGTTCACACCTTCTTGTTTGCCAACCATGTTTGCACACCTGGCTTAATGTATATTTTGCTCAAATGGTCCATGTGTTGTTCCACACAAAAAGTCAATGATGCTGCCCATAAGCTGTCACTTAATGATTTCCCTTTAAACTTCTTCACAAAGTGTCCAGCAAGATGCCGCATGCATTCCCTGTGCTCCACTCCAGGGAACACATGATCCACCGCAAACTCCAAACCTTTGCAAGCATCTGTGTGTATGACCAATCCATTAGGAAACCCAATGACATGCTACAGATTCTCCACAAACCATGTCCAACTCTCTGATGATTCAACCTCCAGGACACCATAAGCAACTGGATACAACCAATTTTGCCCATCTATAGCACAAACAGCCACTAACTGTCCTGTGAATTTGCCGGTCAAAACAGTTGCATCCACCGCCAAGTATGGCCTACAACCAACCAAAAAACCCTTCCAACAAGCCTTGAATGAAACAAATACTCTCCGAAAGCATTCCTTCTCCATAGTTTTACCTTTCATATTGTACACTACTTTGTGCTTGTCAATCTGCACAACACTTCCAGGACAAGCCTTCTCCACTTCGGATTTAAATGAGTACAATAGTTGAAAACTTTCCTTCCATGGACCATAGATTTTATCAAGAGCCATTTGTTTCCCATAGAAGACCCTCATGTAAGGCACTTGAATGTTATGCTTCTCATGAATCTTCTTAATAAGTGCGGCTGGACCAATAGAAGGATTTTCTATCACCCACTGTAACACTGCATCACAGCACCACCTGCTCTTGGCTGCCCTCTGCGTCACTTTTCTTTCCGCACTTGGGCATGTGTGCAGAAAAGGGTTGACCTTAACTTGAACAATAGTGCTATTCCTCATAGTGGAGGCATGCATCCTCCACTTACATCGCTCAAACCAACAATGCACAGTGTATCTCTTGGGTGAACTCTTGTCAATGATAAAGTCGTATTCCCCTTTGATGCAATAGGTTGTGAGTGCATTCCTGCAATCTCTCATGGTTGGAAAAGTATTGCCTTCTTCTAGACTTGGATTTTCTCTATCCCAATCAACAATTAGTCTATCCTCATCTTCTACATCATCGGGCACACCCATGGTAAGGTTCTCCTCCCTCTCTTCATCATCGGTATCCTCGAATTGTGCAAGCATGTCATACCCACGTGCATGACCATTTTCAACAAACTCAGGAAACATCCTCTCATCTTCATGAGCATTAAGGACATCATCCTCAAGAGCTTCCACATGAGTGTTTGAATTCATCCTAGTTGACAAAAAAGAGATAATTGTTTCTAATTAGAGCATTTGTCTCAAGCACAAATTACCAACATTACAAGACAAAAAGTGCAAACAAAGGAGCCTCCACTACCTACTTAAACAAATGGGCACGTGGAGTACTACTAGCAGTGGAGCAGCACTAACTAGGAATCCGAGGCACTGAAGCCTAATTAAATAGGACCACAGCCACATGCCCCTGTCAATTAGAGCCTCACCTTCTTGAAGAGAGCTGGAGCCACGCGCTGTAGTGGGGAGACCAGAGGCGCGCTGGAGGGGACCTGGAGGCGCGATGGAGCTGGAGACGCGCTGGAGCTGCAAATCCGGCGCTAGAGTGGGTTTAGGGTTTAGGGGATCTGGAGCCACGCGCTGGAGCCACGGAGACGCGCGCTGGAGGGGACCTGGAGCCACGCGCTGGAGCCGGAGACGCGCGCCGGACCTGGGAGGCCCGCGCAGGAGCAGGTTGTGCCCTCTGGGGTCGCGACTGTTACTTGCGGCTCCTCCACAGCGTGCACCGCGACGTCCTCCTCACCCTTGTCATGGCCGGCTCCTCTAGATCCGGCGGTGGGCGGTCTGCGGCGGCATGACTCCGGCAGTCTGCGGCGGCGGACGAGTGGCCGTAGGCGGCGGGCGAGTGGCTGTGGGAGGCGGGCCGATGACGGACAGGCTCGGTCGATTCAATCGCGATTGGGGAAAAATTCATGTAAGGGGACGGACATGGACCCACATGTTAATAGGTTGTGGGCTCCCCTTGTCAGTTACGGCCTTCAGTGCCGTTCTTTCACGGAGATGGCGTTCGAGCACCAAATGGAGGAAACATTGGATCTCGAGGCCAAAACTGAGTATCAACAAAAAACGGGTATAGAAATGAGGTGTGCACCTCAACTAGGGCCACGGATGTAAACATCCCTATTTAATTACGGTGGGACTTAAACAAACGTGGTTTAATAACATCTATGCTACAAATATGTAAACCAAACAGTATCTAAATGTTTTCGTCGTGCACTAGATCATTTTCATTGCATATTCATACTTCCTTAAAAAACGGAGGCAGGCATTGCCCAGTATGTGGGTCATGGACTCATGGCCCAATTAGGCCTTGTTACCACCGTCCACAAGCGCGACCGATGGCAGAGACATCAAGGGATTAGCTAAAAAATACTAGTCAAATTTATTGACCTACCTACTCTCTAAAATAGATTTTATAGAGAAAGAGTTGGCTAACCCAACAGACTCGGTAAACTTATGAACTAAATAGAGAGTGAAGCAGGCTATCCAAAAATAGAGAGCGAAGATGGAGGGATAGAGAGCCACTAAATTTGAAGATTCATTTACAGAGTCTATTGGAGACATTTTTCTTCTAATAATAACTAAATTTAACTTTACAAAATCATATATCTAGTCTCTTGGAGTTACTCTAACCATAGCAATTGGATGAGCTATTTTTAGGGAATCGAGGAGTTCTCCTGCCAAGATGTGTAGTTAAGCTAAGTCTCTCATAAAAAGATGGTCACTTCATATAAGAGTTTTGTCCTTTGCCTTTCTGATAGAATGATTAGGTCTGATCTTCGAAAAGGTAAGTCAGTTGAGATAGAGATCTCAACGTTGAAATAAGAGCATCTCCAAGAGCAGGTATTGGGACGTCCTCAAAAAACTTTGATCCTTAAATAGAGTCCATATTCCAACAACTCCCTTTGATTTCCCTTGAAGCTCTCTACGTGTACCTACGACCACCACTATGTCGCCAAACTCTCCTCCGGAGTCAGCAAAATCAGCTAGGTCCTACACTTAAACCAGCAGTAGCTTCTGGACTCTGAAGATGGCCGCACGAATTTCGTGCCTCCCTGGATGAGCAGGTCCTTGCCACCCTGCTTGTGCCACCATTGCTCGAAGTTGTAGAGCACATCCAATGCCATGGAGACCTCGAGGAAGCAGTGGATCTCGTGCATGCATGGCTCCTTCAGCCCGCCCTTGGCGATGACAGCAATCGTGAAGTTGGGCTGGTGGAAGTCGTTGTGGTGCGCGTCATCGGGCGTCCAGAACAACGAGTGGCACAACATGTCGTAGTGGCCGTCGCAGAGGTCCAGCCCACCCGCGAAGCCGAGGATCCTCCGATGCCACCGCGGTCGACCTCGTGGCCGTCGAAGTTGTCACAAACGAGGAGGTAAGCGTCGCCACTGGTGGGGAACACACACGTTCCTTTGGTCCTCTGGTACCTGCAATTAACATCCATGCCCGGATGTCCCTACTTGCAGGTCGAAATGGAAGAAGCCCTTACACGAGTAGAGGATTAGGAGGAGGAAGCGTGATGCAAATTTCCGCAGCAAGGCTCTGCTTTGTGCCTGTGGAAGGATAGGGAGATACTATGGGGAACTGTTGGATACCTTTTTTTCCTCCCCCTAAAATAAGATTGGTAATATGCTTTTTGGTTATTGTTGGAGATGCTCTAAGGCTCCGAACAAACAACTCCTTACAACCACTACTCCACTGCTCATTAGTTATCATCCATGCCATATTGTCATTCACGAAGGCTTGTTCTTCCAAGCCTAATCAAGAACACAAGCAAGATCATGTAAGTTGCAATCAATTGAATCGATTACAAAGGTGAAGTTCAACAAACTGATGATCGATGATACTATTCTTGACACATTGAATCTAAGCTAAAACTAAATCTCTATTATGACCAGTGGTGGACAAATATATAGTCTAAGGGGAGTGCAAGGACTCCTATTAAGAGCCCCAACTCGATACAATGTCCAAACCGTTTAAACTATGGTAATGTCACATCTCAACGAATTCTGGATACTGAGTTGTTTCATCGATTCATGTTTACTCCAATGAAATCTAGACTTCGAGCCAGCACCATTAGTTAGGTAATAAAAATAGCTTTCCATCCATATGTAGATCATCGAAAAATGGAGTCTGTATGCATCCTAGATGTTTTTATTGTAAGTTGGTCTTGGATTATGAGAAGCACTCGAACTTGACTTGGATTGGGAAACCGACTTGGCTTAAACATCCTTGTTAATTTCTGAAGGTAGTGGCTAGGGAGGAGGATGTCCACAAACTTTCTTTTTATATTCTCCATCTTCTTAGGGCATACTCCAACTTAGGTCAGGGTCCAAGGTTGTATGGCAAGCACATGACGATGTCACAACACCCAATAGAAATATTGTCAGATGATCATGATGATTTTAAAACCTTGATGATTCGACATTGAGGTAGGACTAAATATATTTAAAATATTATCAAATAATCTCTCTGTAAAGTCCTCATGGACCTTGTCGGTACCCTGGATTAGGGGTACCCCTTGCTACGGTATGAAGACACGATGCCTGTGCGGCTACCCTTAGCCGCGTGGAGAACAGCCCCAGGAGTATCTCGTGAGCAGTTAAGGTGGCGTTCTCGGAGACAACGCCATCGGGCCCAGAAGGCACAGGACCCCTGTACGCACAACCCGGACCCCCGAAGTAAAGCAGCCCGGAGCCATTGGATAGGGTTCGGACCCCACCAAGTGAGCTCCGGACCACCCATAACAAGGTCCCGTGAGAAGAAGTGCCGTGACCTAGGCATGAGTTCGGTATTGACGCGTGTCCAGGCTCTATCCGTAGCGCCTCCGCTCCCCACTCGGTCGAGGGTCTAATGCTGCCACATGGCTTATTGTCCGTGACGTAGGCCAGCGGGCGGAGCATGACGTAAGGGCTCTGGGCCGCACATTTATTGCGGAAAGGACACGCTGCCTGTCCACCCTTCTGACAGGCGATGTGCCCCCACGACATTTATTGCGTCTTGTCCATTCCGCTGGCAGGCGGCGCCAGGGCCACCCTGCAGACGGCGCACCTGTCCAGTCCGTTGCCGAAACAGTGCGCCCGTGCTGCGCGATGCACTGTACTCATCCCTTATACGAGAAGCTTCCCCCTGCACGTCGAGGCTATATAGATCTTTTGTGTCAGGGCGCAAGAAGATCGCTCCAGCAGCAAGTATTAGTAGCTAGATCCGCTATGTTCCTGGGCCCACATGTCGGGGCTCAGTACTCTTGTACATGTCCCCCTTTAGCTATAAAAGGGGAGGCATGCGACATTACAACACAAGCTCAATCTTTAGGCTTAGACCCAAGTCATCCAAGACAATTCAAGCTCTCAAGCAATATAACACACAGTGGAGTAGGGTATTACGCTCCGGTGGCCCGAACCACTCTAAACTCTTGCGTGTTCTTATGTTCATTCCTTCATCTCGCAACAAGCAAAACGCTTAGGCCCCTCCTCATCTTAGGATTTAGGGTGGGTGCACTCCACCACCCGGCCGGAGATTTCCTCTCCGACATTTGGCGCGCCAGGTAGGGGCCTAGGCTTTAGGTTTTTGCTTGTTTTTTCGCTCAGCATGATGGTGCAAATCGTTGAGCATCACGCCAAGACTTCGATGGATTTCGTGGTGGAAGAAGAAGCTGCTTCTTCCACACCACATGTTCCCAACCGCCTTGTGTGCACGCCACACGGCAGCATACAGCTGCACAGACATCTCGGACTCCGTCGAGGACGACTCCAGGAGCATTGTCAGCAGCCAGGGAGTTGCTGCGACACCCTCCAAGCTCCACAGCCTCACTAGGGGTCATGAAGCAATGGAGGGACGACGTCGACCGACTGCTCGACATGACACATTCTACCCCGACCAGGTCGAGGCCAAGGTCATCCCGGCGCCAACATGAGGTGTCGGCGTCTGTGCGCTCACCCTCAGTGAGGGGCGCACAGACCAACGACCTTCGGGCAGAACTCGACCGCAGTCGTGCAGGAGAGGATGCCCGGGTCTCTTTGGAGAGGGCGCGCGAACGCCGCCAAAACATCGAGGGCCGCAACCTCGATCGAGACTTCGTTGCGGCAGTACCGCAGACACCAATGGGCACCCGGTCCCAAGCGGGTGTCCCCTTGGCCGGCGTGGGCTGCGCCGCTCTCGCGGATCATCTCCGTGCGGCGTCATGGCCGCCCAAGTTCCGGCCGCACCTACCAGAAAAGTACGACGGAACGTCAAACCCGTCGAAGTTCCTGCAGGTGTACGTCACCGCCATCACGGCAGCAGGTGGAAACATCGCTGTGATGGCGACATATTTTCATGTCGCCTTGTCTGGACCAGCCCGGACTTGGCTCATGAACCTCGCCCCAGGGTCAATCTACTCCTGGGAAGAGCTCTACGCGCGGTTCGTTGCGAACTTCGCCAGTGCTTACCAGCAACACGGCGTGGAGGCCCACCTGCATGCAGTAAGGCAAGAGCTCGGAGAAACGCTTCGGACATTTATCTCTGAAAGGGAAATGTGCCCTTGGGCCATTTCTAAGTGTTTTGGTGATTTAGTGTACAACACAAGTGCCTAAGTGTCAAATGGTGGACAAAGTACAAATCAAGTATAAAGGTATGTTTCTCAGACTTAGTACATTGTTTTTGAGACTAATGTATTGTGTCTAAGTGTTGGAAATAGGAGAAAACAAATTGAAATGAGATGGCTCTGATCAGCCAAAGTCAGCTCGGTCTGGGTGCACCGGACTGTCTGGTGGTGCACCGGACAGTGTCCGGTGCGCCAGGCTGGCTCAGGCAAACTAGCTGCTCTCGGGAAGGAATTAACGGCGTACGGCTATAATTCACCGGACTGTCCGGTGTGCACCGGACTGTCCGGTGAGCCAACGGTCGGCCGGACCAACGGTCGGCTGCGCGATCTGCGCGAGACACGTGGCCGAGCCAACGATCGGGAGGGGGCACCGGACTGTCCGGTGTGCACCGGATAGTGTCCGTTGCGCCAACGGCTCCAAGGCTGCCAACGGTCGGCTTCGCCAAATAAGGAAGGAAATCCGCACCGGACAGTGTCCGGTGGTGCACCGGACTGTCCGGTGCGCCAGGCGACAGAAGGCAAGAAATGCCTTCCTGGAATGCTCTCAACGGCTCCTAGCCGCCTTGGGGCTATAAAAGGGACCCCTAGGCGCATGGAGGAGAACATCAAGCATTCTCTAAGCATTCCTAAGCACTAAGACATCGATTTCGCGCTTTTGATTCCTTGCAATAGCAATTAGAGCTCTAGTTGAGTTGTGAACTCATTGAGTTGCGTTGTGAGCTCTTGTTGCGACTTGTGTGCGTGGTGTTGCTGTGATTTCTTGTCTTGAGTGTGTTGCTCATCCCTCCCTTACTCTGTGCTTCTTTGTGATCATCAAAGTGTAAGGGCGAGAGGCTCCAAAGTGTGGATATTCCTCGCAAACGGGATATAGTAAAGCAAGCAAAACACTGTGGTATTCAAGTGGGTCTTTGGACCGCTTGAGAGGGGTTGAGTGCAACCCTCGTCCGTTGGGACGCCACAACGTGGAGTAGGCAAGCGTTGGTCTTGGCCGAACCACGGGATAAACCACTGTGCCATCTCTGTGATTGATCTCTTGTGGTTATTGTGTTTTGTTGAGACTCCTCTCTAGCCACTTGGCATTATTGTGCTAACGCCTCATCAAGTTTTTGTGGATTAAGTTTCAAGTTTCACAGGATCACCTATTCACCCCCCCTCTAGGTGCTCTCAATTGGTATCAGAGCCGTTCTCTTCAGGAAAGGGACTAATCGCCCGAAGAGATGGATCCTAAGGGAAAGGGAATTGTGATCAATGATAAGGAGAAGGAGTCCTTTGTCAACGAGCCTAATGATGACAAGCCTACCGACTCGGGCTCGGGCCACAAACGCAAAGATATGAAGAAGAAGAAGACAAGGCGCATCAAGGAGATCGTCTACTACGACGACAGCGATGAGTCCACTTCTTCCCAAAAGGACAACAACGACAACGACTACGACAAAAGAAAGACGGTTAATTCGAACTTTTCTTTTGATTACTCTCGTATTCCGCATAGCTCAAATGCACATTTGCTTTCCATCCCTCTTGGCAAACCTCCACACTTTGATGGAGAGGATTACGGATTTTGGAGTCACAAAATGCGTAGTCACCTGTTCTCTCTCCATCCAAGTATATGGGAGATTGTTGAGAATGGAATGAAATTTGATAGCTCGGATAGTCCTATATTTATTAATGAACAGATTCATAAAAATGCACAAGCTACTACTGTGTTGTTAGCCTCTTTGTGCAGGGACGAGTACCATAAGGTGAGCGGCTTGGACAATGCCAAGCAGATCTGGGACACCCTCAAGATGTCTCATGAGGGGAACGACGTCACCTTGCTCACCAAGATGGAGTTGGTAGAGGACGAGCTCGGGAGATTTGCAATGATAAGAGGCGAGGAGCCAACCCAAACATACAACCGGCTCAAGACCCTCATCAACAAAATAAGGAGCTACGGAAGCACGCGATGGATGGACCACGACGTCGTTCGCCTAATGCTAAGGTCCTTTACTGTACTTGATCCACATCTGGTGAACAATATTCGTGAAAATCCTAGGTACACCAAGATGTCGCCCGAAGAAGTTCTTGGGAAGTTCGTGAGCGGGCGAATGATGATCAAGGAGGCGAGATACGTGGACGACGCATTGAATGGTCCAATCAATGAGCCTCAACCCTTTGCTCTTAAAGCAACAAGAAGCAAGGAGGCGCTACCTAGCAAGGTGGCACAAGTTGAGGCGGCAGGGCTAAATGATGAAGAGATGGCTCTCATCATCAAGCGCTTCAAGACGGCGCTAAAGGGTCACAAGGGACAGCCAAGCAAGACCAAGACAAAGGGGAAGCGCTCATGCTTCAAGTGTGGTAAGATTGGTCATTGTATCGCTAACTGCCCCGATAATAATAGTGACTAGGAACAGGGGAACAAGAGGGAGAAGAAGAAGGCATACAAAAAGGCTAAGGGCGAGGCACACCTTGGCAAGGAGTGGGACTCGGATTGTTCATCATCCGACTCCGACAATGAAGGACTCGCCGCCACCGCCTTCAACAAGTCATCCCTCTTCCCCAACGAGCGTCACACATGCCTCATGGCGAAGGAGAAGAAGGTATGTACTCGAAACAATGCCACTTATGATTCTTCTAGTGATGATGAGTCCAGTGATGAAGAAATAGATTACTCTAGTTTGTTCAAGGGATTGGATAGAATTAAAATAGATAAGATTAATGAATTGATTGATGCCTTGAATGAAAAGGATAGACTTTTAGAGAAACAAGAGGACCTTTTATATGAAGAGCATGACAAGTTTGTAGAGGCACAAAAATCTCATGCTTTAGAAGTTAAAAGAAATGAAATGCTTTCTTGTGAACTATCTTCTTGCCATGAGACAATTTCTAGCTTGAGGAGCATAAATGATGATTTGAATGCTAAGCTAGAAATAGCTAGTAAATCTAACTCTTGTGTAGAACATGTTATGATTTGCAATAGGTGTAAAGATTTTGACATTGATGCCTGTAGTGAACACCTAGTTTCAATTTCCAAATTGAATGATGAATTGGCTAGTCTTAATGCCCAACTTAAGACTAGCAAGAACGAATTTGACAAGCTAAAATTTGCAAGGGATGCCTACACGATTGGTAGACACCCCTCAATTAAGGATGGACTTGGCTTCAAGAGGGAAGCCAAGGACTTAACAAGCCATAAGGCTCCCATCTCCACCAAGGAGAAAGGGAAGGCCCCTATGGCTAGTAGTGCTAAAAGAAACCATGCTTTTATGTACCATGATAGAAGACAGTCTTATAGGAGTTGTAATGCTTATGATGCTTTTGACTTTCATGCCATGTTTGCTTCTAGTTCTACCTATATGCATGGTAAAGATATGTCTGGGAGATATGTTGTTCATATGCCTAGGAGAAATGTTGTTAATGTTCCTAGGAAAGTTAATGAATCTTCTACAATATATCATGCTTGCAATGCTTCATTTGCTATTTGTAGAAAGGATAGGAAGGTGATTGCTAGGAAGTTAGGGGCAATGCAAGGGAGATAAAACTTGCATTTGTGGTCCCTAAGACAATTGTGACTAACCTTGTAGGACCCAACAAGAGTTGGGTACCTAAGACCCAAGCCTAAATTTGCCTTGCAGGTTTATGCATCCGGGGGTACAAGCTGGATTATCGACAGCGGATGCACAAACCACATGACGGGGGAAAAGAGGATGTTCTCTTCCTACGTCAAGAACAAGGATCCCCAAGATTCAATAATATTCGGTGATGGGAACCAAGGCAAGGTAAAAGGGTTAGGTAAAATTGCTATTTCATCCGAGCACTCTATTTCTAATGTGTTTTTAGTTGAGTCGCTTGGATATAATTTGTTATCTGTTAGTCAATTATGCAATATGGGATATAATTGTCTATTCACAAATGTAGATGTGTCTGTCTTTAGAAGGTGTGATGGTTCACTAGCTTTTAAGGGTGTACTAGACGGCAAACTTTATTTGGTTGATTTTGCAAAAGAAGAGGCCGGTCTAGATACATGCTTAATTGCTAAGACTTGCATGGGCTGGCTGTGGCATCGCCGCTTAGCACATGTGGGGATGAAGAACCTTCACAAACTTCTAAAGGGAGAACACGTGATAGGTCTAACTAACGTACATTTCGAAAAAGATAGACCTTGTGCAGCTTGTCAAGCAGGGAAACAGGTGGGAGGCTCTCATCACACCAAAAATGTGATGACCACATCAAGACCCTTGGAGATGCTTCATATGGACCTCTTCGGACCCGTCGCCTATCTAAGTATAGGAGGAAGTAAGTATGGTCTTGTTATAGTTGATGATTTTTCCCGCTTCACTTAGGTATTCTTTTTGCAGGATAAATCTGAAACCCAGGGGACCCTCAAGCGCTTCCTCAGGAGAGCTCAAAATGAGTTTGAGCTCAAGGTGAAGAAGATAAGGAGCGACAACGGGTCCGAGTTCAAGAATCTTCAAGTGGAGGAGTTCCTTGAGGAGGAAGGGATCAAGGACGAGTTCTCCGCTCCCTACACACCACAACAAAATGGTGTGGTAGAGAGGAAGAACAGGACGCTCATCGATATGGCGAGGACTATGCTTGGAGAGTTCAAGACCCCCGAGCGCTTTTGGTCGGAAGCCGTGAACACGGCTTGCCATGCCATCAACCGGGTTTACCTTCACCGCCTCCTCAAGAAGACTTCATATGAGCTGCTAACTGGTAACAAACCCAATGTGTCTTATTTTCGTGTATTTGGGAGCAAGTGTTATATTCTTGTGAAGAAAGTTAGAACTTCTAAATTTGCTCCCAAAGCTGTAGAAGGGTTTTTATTAGGTTATGACTCAAATACAAAGGCGTATAGGGTCTTCAACAAATCATCGGGTTTGGTTGAAGTCTCTAGTGACGTTGTATTTGATGAGACTAATGGCTCTCCAAGAGAGCAAGTTGTTGATCTTGATGATGTAGATGAAGAAGACGTTCCAACGGCCGCTATGCGCACCATGGCAATTGGCGATGTGAGACCACAGGAACATTTGGAGCAAGATCAACCTTCTTCCTCAACAATGTTGCATCCCCCAACTCAAGACGATGAACAGGTTCATCAAAAGGAGGCGTGTGATCAAGGGGGAGCACAAGATAATCATATGATAGAGGAAGAAGCACAACCGGCACCTCCAACCCAAGTTCGAGAGATGATTCGAAGAGATCATCCCGTCGACCAGATTTTGGGTGACATTAGAAAGGGAGTAACTACTCGGTCTCGATTAGTTAATTTTTGTGAGCATTACTCCTTTGTCTCTTCTATTGAGCCTTTTAGGGTAGAAGAGGCCTTGCTAGATCCGGACTGGGTGTTGGCTATGCAGGAGGAGCTCAACAACTTCAAAAGAAATGAAGTTTGGACACTGGTGCCTCGTCCTAAGCAAAATGTTGTGGGAACCAAGTGGGTGTTCCGCAACAAACAAGACGAGCACGGAGTGGTGACGAGGAACAAGGCTCGACTTGTGGCAAAAGGGTATGCCCAAGTCGCAGGTTTGGACTTTGAGGAGACCTTTGCTCCTGTGGCTAGGCTAGAGTCAATTCGTATTTTGCTAGCATATGTCGCTCACCATTCTTTCAGGTTGTTCCAAATGGATGTGAAGAGCGCTTTCCTCAACGGGCCAATCAAGGAGGAGGTGTACGTGGAGCAACCCCTGGCTTCGAGGATGAACGGTACCCCGACCACGTGTGTAAGCTCTCTAAGGCGCTCTATGGACTTAAGCAAGCCCCAAGAGCATGGTATGAATGTCTTAGAGACTTTTTAATTGCTAATGCTTTCAAGGTTGGGAAAGCCGATCCAACTCTTTTTACTAAGACTTGTGATGGTGATCTTTTTGTGTGCCAAATTTATGTCGATGACATAATATTTGGTTCTACTAACCAAAAGTCTTGTGAAGAGTTTAGCAGGGTGATGACTCAGAAATTCGAGATGTCGATGATGGGCGAGTTAAGCTATTTCCTTGGGTTCCAAGTGAGGCAACTCAAAGATGGAACCTTCATCTCCCAAACGAAGTACACACAAGATTTGATCAAGAGGTTTGGGATGAAGGACGCCAAGCCCGCAAAGACTCCAATGGGAACCGACGGACACACCGACCTCAACAAAGGAGGTAAGTCCGTTGATCAAAAGGCATACCGGTCTATGATAGGGTCTTTACTTTATTTATGTGCTAGTAGACCGGATATTATGCTTAGTGTATGCATGTGTGCTAGATTTCAATCCGATCCAAAGGAATGTCACTTAGTGGCGGTGAAGCGAATTCTTAGATATTTAGTCGCTACGCCTTGTTTCGGGATCTGGTATCCAAAGGGGTCTACCTTTGACTTGATTGGATACTCAGACTCCGATTATGCTGGATGTAAGGTCGATAGGAAAAGTACATCGGGGACGTGCTAATTCTTAGGAAGGTCCCTGGTGTCATGGAGTTCTAAGAAACAAACCTCCGTTGCCCTATCTACCGCTGAGGCCGAGTACGTTGCCGCAGGACAGTGTTGCACGCAACTACTTTGGATGAGGCAAACCCTCAGGGACTTTGGCTACAATTTGAGCAAAGTCCCACTCCTATGTGATAATCAGAGTGCTATCCGCATGGCGGATAATCCTGTTGAACACAGCCGCACAAAGCACATTGACATCCGACATCACTTTTTGAGAGACCACCAGCAAAAGGGAGATATCGAAGTGTTTCATGTTAGCTCCGAGAACCAGCTAGCCGATATCTTTACCAAGCCTTTAGATGAGAAGACCTTTTGCAGGCTGCGTAGTGAGCTAAATGTTCTAGATTCGCGGAACTTGGATTGATTTATAGCATACATGTGTTTATGCCTTTGATCATGTTCCTTATGCATTTTGTTGTTTACTTATGGTGCTCAAGTTGTACAAGCACTCCCCGGACCTTACAAGTCCATTTGCAAGTGATGCACAAATTTCGGGGGAGATGTGCTACAACTTGACCTTTTTAGACTAACTGTGTGCTTAAGTTTGCTTAATCTCAAAGGTGGTTTGAAAGGGAAAAGGTGGACTTGGACCATGCAAGACTTCCACTGCACTCCGATGAAAGAGTAACTTCTTCCAAGTTCATCTTAGTACTCTTATTGCCTTTTTTACTCTTAGTTGAAGATTTTGGTGAGGCAATGGGGTTAAAGGGCCAAAATTGATCCCGTTTTGGTGCTTGATGCCAAAGGGGGAGAAAATAAGGCCAAAGCAATAAATGGATCAGCTACCACTTGTGAATTTTGAAGTGAATTTTGAAAATAGTAGAGTTAGAATTTTTGTTTGTCAAAATACTCTTATTTGCCTCTTATTGTCAAAAGTTGGTCTCTTGTGGGGAGAAGGCTTAATTATGGGAAAAAGGGGGAGTTTTTGAATCCTTGATCAATTTCTCGTGAAATATCTCTCTTTATGTTTCAACATGTGTGTTTGACTTAGAGATAGGAAATTGAGTTTGATTTGCAAAAACAAACCAAGTGGTGGCAAAGAATGATCCATATATGCCAAATTTGATTCAAAACAAATTTGAGTTCTTATTTGAATTGATTTTGTACTTGTTCTACTTGCTTTATGTTGTGTTGGCATAAATCACCAAAAATGGGGAGATTGAAAGGGAAATGTGCCCTTGGGCCATTTCTAAGTGTTTTGGTGATTTAGTGTATAACACAAGTGCCTAAGTGTCAAATGGTGGACAAAGTACAAATCAAGTATAAAGGTATGTTTCTCAGACTTAGTACATTGTTTTTGAGACTAATGTATTGTGTCTAAGTGCTGGAAACATGAGAAAACAAATTGAAATGAGATAACTCTGATCAGCCAAAGTCAGCTCGGTCTGGGTGCACCGGACTGTCCGGTGCGCCAGGCTGGCTCAGGCAAACTAGCTGCTCTCGGGAAGGAATTAACGGCGTACGGCTATAATTCAACGGACTGTCCGGTGTGCACCGGACTGTACGGTGAGCCAACGGTCGGTCGGGCCAACGGTCGGCTGCGCGATCTGCGCGAGACACGTGGCCGAGCCAACGGTCGGGAGGGGGCACCGGACTGTCCGGTGTGCACCGGACAGTGTCCGTTGCGCCAACGGCTCCAAGGCTGCCAACGGTCGGCTTCGCCAAATAAGGAAGGAAATCCGCACCGGACAGTGTCCGGTGCGCCAGGCGACAGAAGTCAAGAAATGCCTTCCTGGAATGCTCTCAACGGCTCCTAGCCGCCTTGGGGCTATAAAAGGGACCCCTAGGCGCATGGAGGAGAACATCAAGCATTCTCTAAGCATTCCTAAGCACTAAGACATCGATTCCGCGCTTTTGATTCCTTGCAATAGCAATTAGAGCTCTAGTTGAGTTGTGAACTCATTGAGTTGCGTTGTGAGCTCTTGTTGCGACTTGTGTGCGTGGTGTTGCTGTGATTTCTTGTCTTGAGTGTGTTGCTCATCCCTCCCTTACTCCGTGCTTCTTTGTGATCATCAAAGTGTAAGGGCGAGAGGCTCCAAAGTGTGGAGATTCCTCGCAAACGGGATATAGTAAAGCAAGCAAAACACTGTGGTATTCAAGTGGGTCTTTGGACCGCTTGAGAGGGGTTGAGTGCAACCCTCGTCCGTTGGGACGCCACAATGTGGAGTAGGCAAGCGTTGGTCTTGGCCGAACCACGGGATAAACCACTGTGCCATCTCTATGATTGATCTCTTGTGGTTATTGTGTTTTGTTGAGACTCCTCTCTAGCCACTTGGCATTATTGTGCTAACGCCTAATCAAGTTTTTGTGGATTAAGTTTCAAGTTTCACAGGATCACCTATTCACCCCCCCTCTAGGTGCTCTCAATCTCCCGCTTCACCAAGGTGCAAGGTATTATACCTCATATCTTCGATGCTTCTATCATCACGGCCTTCCGCCAGGGGGTATGTGATAAAAAGATGTTGGAGAAGTTGGCCACGCATGACGTGGAAACGGTCCCCACTCTCTTTGCTCTGGCCGACAAGTGCGCCAGGGCTGCTGAGGGCCGTGCGTGGCACTCAGCGCCACAGACCTGGGCTGCCCAAGCAGGTGGCTCAGGTGCCGTCGCTCAGGACGGCAAGAAAAAGAAGAAAAAGAATCGCGGCAACGAGAAGCCGCACTCCGCCGCTCTGGTCGTGGCAGCTGCGACTGGGGGCCGGGGCGACCGCAGCAAACGCCCACGGCCACCGAGGGGTAATGGCGGCACATGCCCCGTGCACCCCAACGATCGCCACAGCGCCGCAGAATGTCGCGAGATCACCGACCTCGCGAAACGCGTCAGCGCGCGACGCGAGCAGTCTTCCGGGGATGGCTCCCCACCTCGTCGCCGACCCGGCAAGGAAAAGGCCGACGACGAAGAGGTGGCCGCGGCCAAACCGGACCTCGGGTATCAGTCACCCGAGGGGGTCCTGAAGGATGTCTTCACTGGAGACTCCAATTCTGGTGAAGGCAACTAGACGGACCACCAGGGGGCCCCGTGCTACCTGGCCTACGGGGCCGAAGCCTGCCTTCCTCCAGAAACCCTTCTGGACTCCCCACAGGTCCAACCTTTCGATGGGTTTATGTAGGGGCCACTACAACGTGAGGACGTGGACTCAAGCAGCGGACTCAGGTGTCAAGTTGCATCCTGAAATGCACATCGTAACCAGGCGCCCAAGTACTATGGCCGACGGTTCGTGCACAGTAGGGAACCCAGGGTCGGGACCTAATCCTGCGGCAAAGTACTGAACCAAGAGGGGATCCGCAACCTCTCCCCCAGCAGGGAGGAACCCCTCAAGGCGATGGAAATATGCCAACCCGAGGGATGCCAACTTTGCTATAGCTGAAGAAGTACCCCTCCCTATCTTAGTAAGTTCAGTCCATAGAAGCAACTCTGAGGGGTTAAATTTTTCTCCTTTCATAATTAAATTTCGCATAGGTGTACACCAGCCCGGTGAGGTCTGTCCACATAAACCCGGCCTGATGGTTTACACCCATGCATATCAAGTTATAAAGAGGAAATTCACCCTCTCGGAGGCGTTTCTATGACAACTTTATCTTCCTGCTCCATGGATTTGGTGTATAGTTTTCAGATAATACCTTTTATCTAACCCACCCGCACGGTTCCCATCTGTCCTAACATGACGACATCCGAATTGAGCAGCCAGGCTTACAGTTTAGGACCTCCTTTACGAAAGCAGGGAGGTCCGACAGCCTGGGGGCGGTTCCAAAGAACGGGAGCTCGTTCCATGGAATGGTCCGGAGCAGTGTAGCTGAAAGGGAATTAGGCTTACACCTATTTCCTAAATGATTTTGGTGGTTGAATTGCCCAACACAAATAATTGGACTAACTAGTTTGCTCTAGTCTATAAGTTATACAGGTGCCAAAGGTTCACACTTAGCCAATAAAAAGACCAAGAAATGGGTTCAACAAAAAGAGCAAGGGATAACCGAAGACAGCCCTGGTCTGGCGCACCGGACTGTCCGGTGTGCCACTGGACAGTGTCCGGTGCACCACCGGACAGTGTCCGGTGCACCACCGGACAGTGTCCGGTGCACTAGGGGACTCCAAGCCCAACTTCGCACCTTCGGGAATTTTCAGAGGCGCTTCGCTATAATTCGCCGGACATGTCCGGTGCTCCAGAGGAGAGCTACTCTGAACTCGCCAGCTTCGGGAATCCGCTCCGCTATAATTCACCGGACATGCCCGGTGCACACCGGACTGTCGGGTGAGCCAGCGGAGCAACGGCTATTTCGTGCCAACGGTCACCTGCAGAAGCAATTAATGCGCGCCAGAGCGCGCAGAAGTCGGGCACGCGTGAAGTGGCACACCGGACACTCTACAATACATGTCCGGTGTGCCACCGGACATCCAGGCGGGCCCAGCAGTCAGAGCTCCAATGGTCGGAACCCAACGGCCTGGTGACGTGGTTGGCGCACCGGACACTGTCCGGTGCGCCATGCGACAGCAGCCTCCACCAACGGCTAGTTTGGTGGTTGGGGTTATAAATACCCCCAACCACCCCACATTCAAGTCATCCAAGTTTTTCAACTTCCAACCACTTACAAGAGCTAGGCATTCAATACAAGACACACCCAAGTGATCAAATCCTCTCCCAACTCCACAAAAGCTTTAGTGTTAAGTGAGAGTGATTTGTTGTGTTCTTTTGAGCTCTTGCGCTTGGATTGCTTTCTTCTTTCTCATTCTTTCTTGAGATCAATACTCACTTGTAACCGAGGCAAGAGACACCAATTGTGTGGTGGTCCTTGCTGGGAAGTTTTTGTTCCCGGTTGATTTGAGAAGAGAAAGCTCACTCGGTCCAAGGGACCGTTTGAGAGAGGGAAGGGGTTGAAAAAGACCCGGCCTTTGTGGCCTCCTCAACGGGGAGTAGTTTTGCGAGAAACGAACCTCGGTAAAACAAATCCACGTGTCACACTCTTTATTCGCTTGCGATTTGTTTTGCACCCTCTCACGCGGACTCGATTATATTTCTAACGCTAACTCGGCTTGTAGTTGTCATTAACTTTGTAAATTTCAGTTTCGCCCTATTCCCCCCCTCTAGGCGACTTTCAATTGGTATCAAAGCCCGGTGCTTCATTAGAGCCTAACCGCTCGAAGTGATGTCGGGAGAACACGCCAAGAAGGAGATAGAGACCGGCGACAAGCCCACTACAAGCCACGGGAAGGCTACATCGGAAGAGTCCCGCAACAAAGGGAAGGGGAAGGAGAAGAAAGCCTCTTCCCACAAGTCGCATCGGAGTGGCGACAAGAAAAAGAAGATGAGGAAGGTAGTCTACTACGAGACTGACACTTCATCACCTTCCACCTCCGACTCCGACGCGCCCTCCGTAACTTCTAAGCGCCATGAGCGCAAGAAGTTTAGTAAGATCCCCTTACACTATCCTCGCACTTCTAGACATACTCCATTACTTTCCGTTCCATTAGGCAAACCGCCAACATTTGACGGTGAAGATTATGCTAGGTGGAGTGATTTAATGAAATTTCACCTAACCTCACTCCACAAAAGTATATGGAATGTTGTTGAGTTTGGAGCACAGGTACCATCCGTAGGGGATGAGGATTATGATGAGGACGAGGTGGCCCAAATCGAGCACTTCAACTCCCAAGCCACAACTATACTCCTCGCCTCTCTAAGTCGAGAGGAGTATAACAAGGTGCAAGGATTAAAGAGCGCCAAGGAAGTTTGGGACGTGCTCAAGACCGCGCACGAAGGAGATGAACTAACCAAGAACACCAAGCGGGAGACGATCGAGGGGGAGCTCGGTCGCTTCCGGCTTCGCAAAGAAGAAGAGCCACAAGACATGTACAACCGGCTCAAAACCTTGGTGAACCAAGTGTGCAACCTCGGGAGCAAAAAGTGGGATGACCACGAGATGGTTAAGGTTATTCTTAGATCACTTATTTTCCTTAACCCTACTCAAGTTCAATTAATTCGTGGTAATCCTAGATATACACTAATGACTCCCGAGGAAGTAATCGGGAATTTTGTGAGCTTTGAGTATATGATCAAGGGCTCAAAGAAAATCAATGAGCTAGATGATCCCTCCACATCCGAAGCACAACCGGTTGCATTCAAGGCAATGGAGGAGAATAAGGAGGAGTCTACATCAAGTAGACAACCAATCGACGCCTCAAAGCTCGACAATGAGGAGATGGCGCTCGTCATCAAGAGCTTCCGCCAAATCCTCAAGCAAAGGAGGGGAAATATTACAAACCCCGCTCCAAGAAGGTTTGCTACAAGTGTGGTAAGCCCGGTCACTTTATAGCAAAATGTCCTATTTCTAGTGATAGTGACAGGGGCGACGACAAAAAGGGGAGAAGAAAGGAGAAGAAGAAATACTACAAGAAGAAGGGTGGCGACGCCCATGTATGCCATAAGTGGGACTCGGACGAGAGCTCCTCCGACTCTTCCTCCGACAAGGATGCCGCCAACATCGCCATCAACAAGGGCCTTCTCTTCCCCAACATCGGCCACAAGTGCCTCATGGCAAAGGACGGCAAAAAGAAGAAGGTTAAATCCAAATCCTCCACTAGATATGAGTCCTCTAGCGATGACAATGCTAGTGATGAGGAAGATAACTTGCGTATTCTTTTTGCCAACCTAAACATGCAACAAAAAGAAAAATTAAATGAATTGATTAGTGCTATTCATGAGAAGGATGATCTCTTGGACTCCCAAGAGGACTTCCTTATTAAATAAAACAAGAAGCATGTTAAAGTTAAAAATGCTTACGCTCTAGAAGTAGAGAAATGTGAAAAACTTTCTAGTGAGCTAAGCACTTGCCATGAGACTATTGACAACCTTAGAAATGAGAATGCCAAATTAATTGCTAAGGTTGATTTAAATGCTTGTGATGTTTCTATTCCCAATCTTAGAAATGATAATGATGATTTGCTTGCTAAGATTGAAGAATTAAACATTTCTCTTGCTAGCCTTAGGATTGAGAATGAAAAATTGCTTGCTAAGGCTAAAGAACTAGATGTTTGCAATGTTACAATTTCCGATCTTAGAGATAAAAATGATATATTGCGTGCTAAGATTGTTGAACTTAATTCTTGCAAACCCTCTACATCTACCACTGAGCATGTCACTATTTGCACTAGATGTAGAGATGTTGATGTTAATGCTATTCATGATCACATGACTTTAATTAAACAACAAAATGATCATATAGCTAAATTAGATGCTAAAATTGCCGGGCATGAACTTGAAAATGAAAATTTTAAATTTGCTCGTAGTATGCTTTATAGTGGGAGACGCCCTGGCATTAAGGATGGCATTGGCTTCCAAAAGGGGGACAATGTCAAACTTAATGCCCCTCCTAAGAAATTGTCTAATTTTGTTAAGGGCAAGGCTCCCATGCCTCAGGATAACGAGGGTTACATTTTGTACCCTGTCGGTTATCCTGAGAGCAAAATTAGAAGAATTCACTCTAGGAAGTCTCACTCTGGCCCTAACCATGATTTTATGTATAAGGGTGAGACATCTAGTTCTAGGCAACCAACTCGTGCTAAGTTGCCTAAGAAGAAAACTCCTAGTGCATCAAATGATCATGACATTTCATTTAAAACTTTTGATGCATCATATGTTTTAACTAACAAATCCGGCAAAGTAGTTGCCAAATATGTTGGGGGCAAGCACAAGGGGTCAAAGACTTGTGTTTGGGTACCCAAAGTTCTTGTGTCTAATGCCAAAGGACCCAAAACCATTTGGGTACCTAAAGTCAAGAACTAAACTTGTTTTGTAGGTTTATGCATCTGGGGGCTCAAGTTGGATCATCGATAGCGGGTGCACAAACCACATGACATGGGAGAAGAAGATGTTCTCCTCCTATGAGAAAAACCAAGATCCCCAACGAGCTATCACATTCGGGGATGGAAACCAGGGTTTGGTCAAAGGATTGGGTAAAATTGCTATATCTCCTGACCATTCAATTTCTAATGTTTTTCTTGTAGATTCCTTAGATTACAATTTGCTTTCAGTATCTCAATTATGCAAAATGGGCTACAACTGTCTCTTTACTAATGTAGGTGTCACTGTCTTTAGAAGAAGTGATGATTCAATAGCATTTAAGGGAGTGTTAGAGGGTCAGCTATACCTAGTAGATTTTGATAGAGCTGGACTCGACACTTGCTTAATTGCTAAGAATAACATGGGTTGGCTATGGCACCGCCGACTAGCCCATGTTGGCATGAAGAATCTTCATAAGCTTCTAAAGGGAGAGCACATTTTAGGATTAACAAATGTTCATTTTGAGAAAGACAGGATTTGTAGCGCATGCCAAGCATGGAAGCAAGTTGGTACTCATCATCCACACAAGAACATAATGACAACTGACAGACCACTGGAGCTCCTACACATGGATCTATTCGGCCCGATAGCTTATATAAGCATCGGCGGGAGTAAGTATTGTCTAGTTATTGTGGATGATTATTCTCGCTTCACTTGGGTATTCTTTTTGCAGGAAAAATCTCATACCCAAGAGACCTTAAAGGGATTCTTGAGACGGGCTCAAAATGAGTTCGGCTTAAGGATCAAGAAAATAAGAAGCGACAACGGGACGGAGTTCAAGAACTCTCAAATTGAAGGCTTCCTTGAGGAGGAGGGCATCAAGCATGAGTTCTCTTCTCCCTACACCCCACAACAAAATGGTGTAGTGGAGAGGAAGAATAGAACTCTATTGGACATGGCAAGAACCATGCTTGATGAGTACAAGACTTCGGATCGGTTTTGGGCCAAAGCGGTCAACACCGCCTGCTACGCCATCAACCGGTTGTATCTACACCGAATCCTCAAGAAGACATCATACGAACTCCTAACCGGTAAAAAGCCAAATATTTCATATTTTAGAGTCTTTGGTAGCAAATGCTTTATTCTTGTTAAAAGAGGTAGAAAATCTAAATTTGCTCCTAAGACTGTAGAATGCTTTTTACTAGGATATGATTCAAACACAAGGGCATATAGAGTCTTTAACAAGTCCACTGGACAAGTTGAAGTTTCTTGTGACGTTGTGTTTGATGAGACTAACGGCTCTCAAGTAGAGCAAGTTGATCTTGATGAGATAGGTGATGAAGAGGCCCCGTGCATCGCGCTTAGGAACATGTCCATTGGGGATGTGTGTCCTAAGGAATCCGAAGAGCCTCCAAATGAACAAGATCAACCATTCTCCTTGTCACACCCGGGTTTCGGGGCACCAAGACCCGGGCGTGAACATAATCACCAGGTGTGCTGGGACCAAGTCTCACACATATGATGAATCATGGCACATGATCGAATGTCACATCTTTACTATATAATAGGAGTTCTATACAAAATAAATAAGTAATTACATTATAAGGAGATGACGGTCCAGCAACCCAAAGTTGACTGGGAGACGACGACCTAGATCTCTCACGAACACATCACAACATCCTTCATGCGCCTCATCCTGCGGTACCTGTTCTTGACCTGTGGGGGGTGTGAGACAGCAAGAGTGAGCTCACATACGTTCATCGCTCAACAAGTTGTGGGGAATAATGTGCATGAACTCACCAAAGGTGGGAGCTCACGTGAAGTGTAAGGCTTACCAAAGAGGATGGTTAGAGCTGAGCATTGCTTTTAAAGTTGGTCAAAATTTTATTAGCAATTACTAAGTATAAATAAATATCAACCCAATTAAGTAGTAGAACAAAAGTAATAACATCACCTGCGATGCAATGCATATGACAAATTGAATTTAGTTCCATAAGTTAATCATGTGAGGGTCCGAGCTGCTCATGACCGTGAGCACGGCTAGTATACCAGTTTTACACTCTGCAGAGGTTGCGCATCTTTACCCACAAGTCATGTTACCCATCTGCCAAGGGATCGCGACTTCCCATTGATAGTCGCCTAGAGGGGGGGTGGATAGGCGAAACCTGAAAATTAAAACTTTATCCCCCAACTAGATCCTTTGATTAGTGGTTAGAACAAGATGAACAAATATCGGAGTATAAAAACTAAGTTCTTGCTAGTAAAGAGTATAGCTTTCAAATAATGCGGAAGTGATAAATCAATACAACTAATAATTCTATGATAACAAAGCAAGAAAGCTTAGATGAAAAGAGCACTAACTCAAGTTCTTTCCTGCGGAGTGTTGCTTTACTTAAATGAGTGTTTAACTTGAAGCAACACCAAATGATATGAGCAAAGAACAGTGCAAGAGAACTTAGAGTAAGGGAAAGCAAACAAATCACAAGCAAAAGCACAATGAACACGGGTGATTTGTTTTACCGAGGTTCGGCCCTCGAAGGCCTAGTCCCCGTTGAGGAGTCCACTTAAGGACGGGTCTTTTTCAACCCTTTCCCTCTCTCCCGATCACACAAGGATCGGCGAGCTCTTCTTCTTCTCAAGGATCACTCTCGATCCCACAAGGATCACCACACTCTTTGGTGTCTCTTGCTAGCTTTTACAAGCCTCCAACACTTTGGAGGTAGTTTGAATGGGAGTCAAAACTCCACGCGCAAATGAACACAAAGATGTAGCACACACTATCTCTCAATGAATCTCACAAGGCGCTAGGGCTAAACTCAATAGAGGAGCTCTCAATTGCTTGCTCTCTCTTTTGTGGCACTTGTGTTGGTTGTAGTGGACTAAATCTTGTGTATAGGATGGATCAATGAATATATGTGGTTGGGAGGGCTTGAGTATGTCAATTAGATGACTTGGAATGTTGCTTGGACTCCCACCACTTGAAGTGGCCGGTTGGGGTGGTATTTATAGCCACCATCCAATTTTGTAGCCGTTGGAGAAGCTGCTGGCGATGGGCGCACCGGACAGTCCGGTGCACACCGGACATGTCCGGTGCGCCAGCCACGTCATCCTATCCGTTGAGATTTGAGCTGGTCGACCGTTGGAGGCTTTGTCCTCATGTGGCACCGGACAGTCCGGTGCAGCACCGGACAGTCCGGTGCCCCTCTGACTTCTGCTCTGACTTCTGCCATGAGAACTGTTCCGCACTGTTTTCCGTCAGAGTCGACCGTTGGCGCGAAGATGATCGTTGCTCCGCTGGCACACCGGACAGTCCGGTGTACACCGGACAGTCCGGTGAATTTTAGCGGAGCGACTTCCCACTTTCCCGAAGCTGGCCAGTTCGGAGCCGCTTCACTCTGGAGCACCGGACAGTCCGGTGAATTATAGTGGGCTGCGCCTGAGAAACCCGAAGGCGAAGAGTTTGAAGGCAATCTTCCCTGGTGCACCGGACACTGTCCGGTGGTGCACCGGACACTGTCCGGTGGCACACCAGTAGGGATGAAAGTAGGATGGGAAAATCCCGTACCGACCGTTATCGTATAACCGATTTTGTTAGTTTTGTCCCGATCGATTTCGAACCCGAGGTAAAAAACGAAAACGGAACGGAAACGGGATATACAAAACGGTAAACGGAAACGGAAACGGTAGAACTGGTTTCCCGACCGTTTCACCGGGATCCCGTTTTTAATCGGGATGATCCCGTTTTGTTACCGTATTTTCCAATTCGGGATCACTGCAATATGGCCAGCTCCAACTCCAATCCATAATCAGTGAGGCCCAGCCCATGTAAGAAAAACCTAGCGACCCGACCCGTCTCGCCTGGCGCCAGCTCTCTCCAGCCGCACGGCACCACCGCACGCGGCACGCCCACCGCACCACGGGATCACACGCCGCCACGCGCCCACGCCGGAGTCCGGACGCCGCCAGCCGCACACCACACGCCGGCGACGCGTCTCGCTCTCGCCTGCTCTCTCCCTGTCTCCCAGCCGGCCGGCCGCACCAGGCACCACACGCGGCACGCCGGACGCGGACGCCGCCATCCGCCCATCTGCCATCCCTCCACTGCTCGTCCTCCAGACCTCCACTGCTCGCCCATCCGGCCATCCGCGGTCCGCCCATCCGGCCATCCCATCCGTGGCTCCTTCCAGTTCCAGCCTCCACGCCGCCATCCGTTGAATGATGTTACCTTTCTGGCCTTACCATGTATGCAAGTTTCTTTGGTTGAGGGCTATAAGATTACTGCCGTACTGGCTGATTACAGATCATAGCATTTTGTTAGGTCGGACTGCAACTGTCAAGTGCGCAGGCATTTTGTTAGGCGCTAGCTGCCTAGCTCCCAGCCGTGTTAGTTGACAAATTCATGTTCTTCTATATGTATTTATTTATACTCTCTGCATATCAATTCATGTTCTTCTATATGTATTTATTTATCCAAAACTGACTTATTTTTGTGTATTAACAGGATGAAGACGCACTAGAATTTTCTAAGAATAATGAAGATGTAGCAAGTGGCTCCTCTCCATGAGCAATGTGTCTTATGTTTGTTGACAGATGAGCCTTGGTTGTAATAGTCTATGCATGCTAAGTGATCCAGATGTGAGCAAGTGATTATGAATATGTGTTTTAAACTTTATATTGTGTCATGTGTGCTAGTAGTAGTAGACTTATATGGCTTCTTATGTTAGCCAAGAGCCCAAGACTTATCACTTATGTGCTACATTAAACTATGTGTGCTCCGGATTTATATGCCTTTTATCTATGTTTAATTAAGACTTGTGTTTACAATTTTTATATTTGTTTTTAAGTTTTGAATATATGTTTTCATGGTGTGATTTTACCGAACAAAAATACCGGTTCCCGTCCGATTTCGGCTTTAACCCGACCGGATCGTATCGGTTTTCGATTACCGTATTTATCCCGTTCGTTTTCGTTACCGATATATCTCGTTTTCGTTTTCGTCCCGCAAGTTAAATATGAAAATGAAAACGGTAGAGGCATTTTACCGACCGTTCCCGACCGTTTTCATCCCTACACACCGGACAGTCCGGTGCGCCCGACCAGGGAGCACTTCGGTTTCTTTTTGCTCCTTTCTTTTGACCCTTGTCTTGTTCTTTTTATTGGTTTTATGTTGAATCTTTTGACACCTGTAGAATATATGATCTAGAGCAAACTAATTAGTCCAATTGTTTGTGTTGGACATTCAACCACCAAAATCATTTAGGAAAAGGTTTAAAGCCTATTTCCCTTTCAATCTCCCCCTTTTTGGTGATTAATGCCAACACAAACCAAAGCAAATATATAAGAGAATAATTGAACTAGTTTGCATAGGATAGGTGCAAAGATTGCTTGGAATTAAACCAATATTCATTTCATAAAATATGCATGGATGCTTTTCTTTGCTTTTGACATTTTGGACCATGCTTGCACCTCAAGTTTTGTTTTTGCAAATGTTTTGGAAATTCTTTTTTTTTAAAGTCTTTTGTAAATAGTCAAAGGTAAATGAATCATAAGATTTGGAAATTTCTCCCCCTGTTTCAAATGCTTTTCCTTTGACTAAACAAAACTCCCCCTAGATTAAATCCTCCTCTTAGAGTTCAAGAGGGTTTTAAGATATTGATTTTTGAAATAGTACTTTCTCCCCCTTTAGAACACAAAGAGATACCAATTTGAAATTTACCAATTTTAAAACACTAGGGTGATGGTGCGGGTGATGGTGCGGTCCTTTTGCTTTGGGCTAATACTTTCTCCCCCTTTGGCATGAATCGCCAAAAACGGATACTTAGAGTGAAATATAAGCCCTTTATAAGTTGTCTCCCCCTTTGGTAAATAATATATGAGTGAAAGATTATACCAATGTGGAGAGATAGTATAGAGTGATGGCGAAGGGTGGATAATACCAATAGAGTTGAGTGGAAGCCTTGTCTTCGCCGAAGACTCCATTTCCCTTTCAATCTACGACTTAGCATAGTAGTTATATATACTTGGAAACATATTAGTCGTAGTCATGGTACGGGAATAATAGGATATATGCATTTGTACCAAAATGAAAGAGATATGATCAAGAGATATGTCAATTAAGCATGATCATAGTTCTATATAATATAGATTTCTCCCCCTAGATATGTGCTTTGAGAGGAATACATATTTTGGCCTTAAATGCCAAGTGCACATAATTAGGTTAATGAGAACAAGTCTATATCATAGAGAAAGTGAAGTGCATTGTGTCATAGTATATGTGTGATGCTCAAGACAGTTTATGCACTTATGAAAGCATGTTGCAAACATTTTAAGCATTTTCCTTTAAAGATTTCAAAGAGACTTAAGGACCATCCACCTTTGGAACAAAGGTAGCTTATCCTTGTTACAAGGTTAAGCTTTAAGCTCTTTGACAATAGAACCACTTCATCTAGTTTTAGCAAAGATGCAATAATGCATGAGTGAAATTTTTAAGAGGTTAAACTAGGTATGAAGCAGGGATAAATGCAAAGGACATGCTTTCTCTTCCTTTTATACAAGATATGCAAAGAGTGTATATAAGAGGAAGATTTTAGGTACATATGTAAATGATAGGAATAAGTTTTACCCGTTTTGTACCTTTACTTGTAGACGCTCTCTTCATTGTGCTTTTGTCCTTAGTCTTGTTTGCTTAAGACCTATGCTCAATGACAATGTGTGAAAATATTTTGCACAAGAGAGAGTTCTTACAACTAGTGATCCTTTTCTAAGTCATGGTTAACATATATCAAGTGGATCACAAAATGCATAAATGAATCATGAATTCTCCTTTTTCCTTAGTGCATATCAAGATAGACCAATTGAAATCAAATTGAAATTACATGAGGCACTAAGAAGCATAAGTGATAATTGAAGTTGTTCAATGATCAACCAATATGCGATCAAGAGAACAACATAGGCAATAGATTTTCAATCAAGCTTAAAAATAGGAGAATCCAATAAGCATGCTACTTTAGAAATGAAAGCAACAATCCTTGATAAAAGCGACTTTATTTTAATAGGTTGGATTGATGTGTAGTAGCATACTATATGAGAAACATTATTCTCATGCAAGAGACTATATGAAATTACTAAGATAAAGCAATAGTCTCAACATAATCAAAATATAATGATGGACTCCCCCTAAAGATATGCATCAAGTAATTGAAAGAATTGATTTTGATGCATTCACTTTTAAGGACATAAAGGGAGACTCATTATACATCTTGATCGAGGCTTATGAATTTTGCAATAAACAACTTAAGCCTGGTAACCTCATAATGAAAAAGGATTTAGAATGCTTACAACCACACAATTGATTGTTGTGAAAACCTTATTGTCCAAGTAGGTGTTGTTGTCCTTGATGTTCTTCCTTTTTCATTTGAGTGTCCTCCCTTTGTATTTGTCTCTTTTTCCTTCCAAACTTATTGAAAATACTCAAGAGACATGTTAATGGCGCAATGGAGTAAATGGGAAAGGATGATTACTTTAGATAATTAGCATACATAATTCATCATCCACAAGTCACATAGACATGAAGTAAAATCCTTAACATTTGTGCTTATTACTAAAAAGGAATATGCACTATTTAACTATTTGATTAAACATAGGATTTTGCTTCTTCATATTGAATTTTATTAATGATTACTTAAAAGCAAGTCAATATGAGAACATTTATAGCAAAGGTATGAAATAGATTCTAATGGATAAGTGCATTTATGAGCATGGTATTGAATGCATACTTAGTTAATTTCGGTCCAATAAAGAATCTATTCCTTACAAGGGTAGAATATGATAATTTAGATTAAGTACCCATTGAGATGGGAACCAAACTTAAGAAGATGAGTTCCCATACCTTTGCTTTTACCTTTCTTCCTTTGGGTGAAGCTCAACCCATGAGGCTTGTGCACTTTCTTTCTTGTAGATTTTCATAATTGAACTCAAGAGAAATGTTAGTAGCAACACAAGCACTAGTTTCCATTTAGTAATCATTTTGATAGGGAATGAAAAGCTATATTACTAAAAGCATGGAAACTTCATAGCATGAACTAGATTATCCATAGATGATGTTATGCTCAATTTTAACTCATAAAACAAGCATAAATAATCCTTTGAGATTATAGGAATAAATCTAATTCATGATTTGGAAAGCGATAAATGTGAAAGAATCATATCCAATTTGAGCAAAAAAAATACATCATAAAACATTGGATTGATTTTTCTTTTTATGTTAGATTGCACGCTTCCAAAGAGAAACTTATTCTCTACAAGTGAGACTACTTTGGGTTACTTAAATAAAATCAATAGTCTCACTATTCTAGTTATAGAGAGAGTTTTCCTTTTACAGGTGTCCTAAGTATTTGAATTCCTTACATGACACCTTATTCTTTTAAGAACATGAAATATCTCTCTATATCTAGAATCATGGCAATAATAGAATAACTTAGCGAAAAACATGCCATGACATACTAGCAATAAATTAAAGCATGTAGATTGCCATTGTATGGAAATGATGAATGTGCAAACTACCATATGAGAGGAATTTCTTCAAGGAATGATGACATAGTTTTAAAACATGCTTAAGTGCTTTCTATTTCTATGTGACTACACAAGACACACGACAATTTAAGATAATTGCACTTAAGAATATAAATGTTACCATCCTTTGACTTTCCTCCATGTTGTAGGCTTTGATATTCCGCACATGATGATTCTTTATTTCCTACAACATTAATATCTTTCCGAGATGATATGGGTTTTGAATACAATAAATTGAAGTAACCTTGGGTCAATCTTGAATACGTAGATCATTTGAAGATTGATAGCTTGAGTCGATAAGAATTGAATTAATTTCCTCAAGCACCCCAAAGGTTCATACCATCTCCTTCTCCTACAAAGCTTGTCAAACATATTTTGGTACCCATCGCTTGATGGGTCCATCACGGTTAGTCAACAAAGATCTAGGAACCCAAAAGTCCTTTGTGTTAGCGCTTGGTAAACTTGTTACCTTTCTAGCACAAGTTGCAATTTTGGGTTGCCTAGTTACATGCGAAATGATTGACAAGCTAGAGGTGGGGTTGTTACCAATGGGACAATCCTTGCATTGATGTCCCTTTTTCCGGCATGTGTAGCATAGGCGTTTTTGAAGTTTTGAAGATATCTTCTTTCCTTGTTTGTTGCTTGCTACATGGTTAGTAAAAACTTTCTTTTCTAACCCTATGCCTCTTTGTTTCAAATGGGGACAAGATTTGATTAAGTGTCCCTTCTTTGAGCATTTAAAACAAAGTCTATCATCCTTGTTAATAATCAAGCCATTTTTAATGAAGGAACATGACCTAATCAAGTGTCCCTTTTCAAAGCATTCACTGCACTTCTTATTTATCTTAGTGTGAAGTGTGGCTTGATCATTACCTTGGATGTTACCTTTTGTGGAGGAGAGGTTGAGGCTTTTGGAGGAGGTATTGAATTTCATCTTTTGTTTCTTCCTCTTGGCAATCCTCAAGTCCTTGACATCTTCTTCAAGGGATGTAGTGCATGCCACGGTTGTTCCCGTCTCAAGCTTCTTCACCATGTGATCACGGTTATCTTGAGAAGGTTGGGCAATGCATTTCCCTTTTAGTTGTGTCAAGCTCATCTTTAGCCTCTCATTTTCTTCTTTGAGCTTTTGATAGGTATTATCATTTGTTCCTGCAAATTCTAGCTCAAAGGAAGATTTGCTTGTTGACGGACAACAAGCATTAGCACATGGTAATATAGTTTCTATTTGAATACATGTGCATGAGTGAGGTTGTTGGGATTTTAAGTTTTCTATTACAACCTCATGAGCAATGTTTAATATGATATGATCATCTCTAAGATTTTCATGAGAGCATAGAAGCATATCATATTTTTGTTGAAAAGCTAGATTTTCAATTTTTAGCTTTTCTACTTGGTCCTTAAGCAAGGTATTCCTATTTACTAATTGAGCGATACAATGTAAAGCATTATCTTGCTCAATTGAAATAGTTTCATACCTTTGGACCAAATCAACATGAGAGCACTTTAGCTCCTCATGTTCTTTAGTCAGCTCGTCAAAGTGTAGCATTTTCATTGAGAGAATATCTTCTAGCCTTTGACGAGCTTCGCTTTGCTCTCTCGCTCTTTCTAGAAGTTTGAGCATGACCGCCTTATCTTCTTGGTTTAGGCGAGCGTAGAGTTGCACAAAGCTCCTTTCTTCCTCCTCTTCCTCATTTGTGCTTCCGTTATCATTTTCATTAGCCACACAACACATGTGGGAATCGAAATGGGAAGACAAACCTTTTGGAGAGGTGGATTCATCGTTTGGTCTCCATCGTTCATTCTCTTCTTCTTCCTTGCAAGGGTTAGTATCACAAACACCAAAGGAAGTAGAAACACAAAATGAACTATCATGTTTGGACTCATCAAATTTGCTTCTAATTCTAGTCCAAATATCATGCGCATCATGGACGGATTCGTCATAGTTTGATATGAAGGCATGATAATCTTTGCTAAGAGAATTAGTTAAGATGTCAAAAGCTAGATAGTTTAAGCGATAACATCTTTGATCCTCCTCGGAATTAATTTTTCCATTGAAATTAGAGGGAAAAATACTCTTGTCTATAATTTGTTCTAATCGTGCATCTATGGTTCTAAAAGCATTTATCACACGAGTAGACCATGAGTCATAATTGGAACAATCATCAAATAATATTTCAAGAGTTACCTCTTTTTGAGTTACGTTCGATGGAGGAGTCTTCTTGTTCTTTTGGGATCTTTTACGAGCCATCACTTCGAGTTGTTAGACTCAAGATGAAGTGCCTAGCTCTGATACCAATTGATAGTCGCCTAGAGGGGGGGTGGATAGGCGAAACCTGAAAATTAAAACTTTATCCCCCAACTAGATCCTTTGATTAGTGGTTAGAACAAGATGAACAAATATCGGAGTATAAAAACTAAGTTCTTGCTAGTAAAGAGTATAGCTTTCAAATAATGCGGAAGTGATAAATCAATACAACTAATAATTCTATGATAACAAAGCAAGAAAGCTTAGATGAAAAGAGCACTAACTCAAGTTCTTTCCTGCGGAGTGTTGCTTTACTTAAATGAGTGTTTAACTTGAAGCAACACCAAATGATATGAGCAAAGAACAGTGCAAGAGAACTTAGAGTAAGGGAAAGCAAACAAATCACAAGCAAAAGCACAATGAACACGGGTGATTTGTTTTACCGAGGTTCGGCCCTCGAAGGCCTAGTCCCCGTTGAGGAGTCCACTTAAGGACGGGTCTTTTTCAACCCTTTCCCTCTCTCCCGATCACACAAGGATCGGCGAGCTCTTCTTCTTCTCAAGGATCACTCTCGATCCCACAAGGATCACCACACTCTTTGGTGTCTCTTGCTAGCTTTTACAAGCCTCCAACACTTTGGAGGTAGTTTGAATGGGAGTCAAAACTCCACGCGCAAATGAACACAAAGATGTAGCACACACTATCTCTCAATGAATCTCACAAGGCGCTAGGGCTAAACTCAATAGAGGAGCTCTCAATTGCTTGCTCTCTCTTTTGTGGCACTTGTGTTGGTTGTAGTGGACTAAATCTTGTGTATAGGATGGATCAATGAATATATGTGGTTGGGAGGGCTTGAGTATGTCAATTAGATGACTTGGAATGTTGCTTGGACTCCCACCACTTGAAGTGGCCGGTTGGGGTGGTATTTATAGCCACCATCCAATTTTGTAGCCGTTGGAGAAGCTGCTGGCGATGGGCGCACCGGACAGTCCGGTGCACACCGGACATGTCCGGTGCGCCAGCCACGTCATCCTATCCGTTGAGATTTGAGCTGGTCGACCGTTGGAGGCTTTGTCCTCATGTGGCACCGGACAGTCCGGTGCAGCACCGGACAGTCCGGTGCCCCTCTGACTTCTGCTCTGACTTCTGCCATGAGAACTGTTCCGCACTGTTTTCCGTCAGAGTCGACCGTTGGCGCGAAGATGACCGTTGCTCCGCTGGCACACCGGACAGTCCGGTGTACACCGGACAGTCCGGTGAATTTTAGCGGAGCGACTTCCCACTTTCCCGAAGCTGGCCAGTTCGGAGCCGCTTCACTCTGGAGCACCGGACACTGTCCGGTGGAGCACCGGACAGTCCGGTGAATTATAGTGGGCTGCGCCTGAGAAACCCGAAGGCGAAGAGTTTGAAGGCAATCTTCCCTGGTGCACCGGACACTGTCCGGTGGTGCACCGGACACTGTCCGGTGGCACACCGGACAGTCCGGTGCGCCCGACCAGGGAGCACTTCGGTTTCTTTTTGCTCCTTTCTTTTGACCCTTGTCTTGTTCTTTTTATTGGTTTTATGTTGAATCTTTTGACACCTGTAGAATATATGATCTAGAGCAAACTAATTAGTCCAATTGTTTGTGTTGGACATTCAACCACCAAAATCATTTAGGAAAAGGTTTAAAGCCTATTTCCCTTTCACCCATACACCTCTACCGAGGAGGCGAGGCAGGGTAACACTACGAGGCCTTTACAAAGTTCCACTAGCTTCAGAAAACCCGCTACAGTTTATAGGAAGCTCCAATGCAGGGTTCTTGCCTGACCGCCATCGCAGCAAAATCAACAAAGGACCTCCCTACACTGACCACTCCCCTACTGCCCTTGCCCCTTTCGGGTAAGGTAGTCCTCCACTAGCTTTCCTAATTAATCAGCCAAGGGCGTCCATAAACCCTTGTGGTAAGCACTGTTTTCCCGGGTGGTCGCTCCATGTTCCAATTAACATAATGATCTTATCATGAACAGTAATAATAAACAGATAATAAAAGTGTGATCATGAATAATGTATCTTCATACCCAAAACCACATAAAGCACTAGCAAGTACTACCCAAAAAGTTCAGTGGTAAACAAGGTATAAAGATAGACAAACTGGGGTAACCTATTGGGTCCCATCAAAATTAACCTATGCAGATCATTATGATTAATCAGAACATGGCTGGGTAAAAAGAAGTGATCAAGGGCACAACTTGCCTTCAATGAGCTCCTGCTCAGCTACTTCAACCTGCTGCTCACCAGGATCCTCGGTCACGGGCTCTTCTACTCGCCACAATACAAACAAGCACAGTGCATATAGAGAAATTAACATTACACCAAACATATATACAAAATACACAGTAATAATCTACACATTAAAATAAAATTCTAGGAACAGGAATCATAATTTTTGGAGTTATAGATTTTAAGTTATGGATTTTCAAAGGTTTTATGTGTTTAGAATAGGATTAAGTGTGGGATTAATTTTCTTGCTGTTGTCATGTCAAAACATATATTCTAAGTGAAAGAGAATAATATTACAAAATTTTAGAAAGTGGAATGGCTCAATTTGGACCAAGTATGGATTTTCTATGAATTAAATAAGTTTCTGGAATTATTTTAACACTAAAATCATTTTCTAATTGAATTTCTACATTTTTCTATGATTCTGGACTGCGCGCATGAATAACTAGAAGCACAGGGGCCCTGGCGTATAATTCCCTAAGACACAGAGCGCAATAAGTAGGACGGCGGGTTTATTCTATAAAAATCAAAGGGCTCATAAGCGAAATGGCACCGCGAAGGGGTATCTAGGGTTTTCGGCCGTAGGATTAGATATGGACGGCACGGATTAAATCAATCTTCATCCGAGCCGGTACAAATTGCAGTCCACAGGATCGAGATCTGATGGTTACAATTTAATGAAACACGATCTGCTTTGAGCCGTAGGATATCAGATCTACGGTCAGCCCATTTGATTGCGCGAACGGGTAAGGGGATATCTAATCCTAACCGTTAATCCTGAGATCGATGGCTTCTACGCGTCGCTCCCCATCACCTGTTCCTTCGGCGAACAGACACGGCGGAGCTCGTCGCCCGCGGTGGCGCCATGGCCGGTACCGCCCGAAACTCGGCCCTCGCGCTCGAACTCCGATTCGAATGCAGTAACACGTATAGGGTAGCCATACGATATGGAGGGAAGGTTACTCACCGATAATCGCAGCATTGCTTGGTCTGGCCACGGCGAACCGCGAATGTGCGACGGCGGAGGCAAATTGGCCGCGCTCCGGTCACCCTCTGAGCCCACAATCGCCACCCAACCGGTCCAGGGGCTTGGATGAAGCCTTCTGTCCGCGTGCGAGGCCCCAATTTGGCGTCGAGGACGACCGACGACGGGGAGGATGACTTTCCGCCCCGCCCCACTCTCTCTGCACACGCGCGGTGGTTGGCTGGAGCTCCAATGACTCGATATGGGGAAGGGGAAGCGCTTGGGAGGTCGCCAGATAGACTCAGTATAAGAAGGCGGGGGAGATTGGAGTAGTTCCGAAGGATGCGCGCGGTCTGTTGAGCTCGACGCGAATTTGGGGGAGCAGATGAACAGAGACCGAGTCCGCGCTTCTGTTGCGGTCAGACACGGAACGACTGCATCGCGAGGGGAAGGGAGCGCAATCCACAGAATCCCATAGTTCCGAGTCCGTCACTGCACAGGGAGGAGAAAGCTCCAGCTGAGCCACGGCGGGCATATACGCGCCAGGGCACGGAGTCCGCCCTTCAACCGCCTGCGCACGAAGTGGAGCAGAGATAGGGAGAGGGGATGGAGCTGACCAATGGGTCCCACACGCTTCCGCTGCGCTGGGACAAACCGGGTTTGCGAGGGCACATTCGCCGGGACATGCGCGCGGAGCCGTTGAAGCCACGCAGGAAGCAGAGACCGCCGCGCACCCCGGTGCTCATTTTAGGAAGAAGATGACTTACAGCCTGGGCCCACCGAGCGGTCAAACAAGCTAACACAACGGACTTGATTAAAGCCACCGCCATGCGGGTCCCGCAGCCAGAGACATGGCGCGGTGGGCTGGCGCAGTGAGTGAAGTAGAGATGGGCCAAAAATGAGGTGGTAGGCCCAGCACATATGGTTTTCTCTTTTTTTATCCAATTCATGTATACTAGCTCAATTTCAATCCTTGTTTTGAATTCTAGATTTAAAAATCACACAACAGTATAATAATACTTCTTCTATCTGCACTAATATTATTTATTTATTGTTATTATTATTTATTATTCTCCCAATTGTTTAATTAGGGAAGAAAGGAATGGCTTTATTAAAATCCCTTTTTCATATATATTTTCATTTAAGGTAAATTTAAATTATGATTCCTTGATTCAGCTAGAATGCATCACAGAAATAACATCTGCATGAGATGCACATTTCTTTATTTCTTTATTTGTTATTATGCCATTAGTTGAGTATGTAGAGAAAAATAAAAGATAATCAAGGGATCCCAAAACACCCACTTATAAATTTACTTATTTGTTTATTTTATTATTTTTTTCTACCAATTTCGGGCTTTACAAATCCTACCCCCTTAAAAATAATCTCGTCCTCGAGATTTGTAAGAAAAGGGATGTAGTTTTTTTTCAACACATATGCACAAACAAAATCTCAACATGATGCATAATTTATTAGCAAAACATACGGTCAAATAGACCTTATTATTCCTTCTTAAAATCATATCATCTACTAACTAAAGTAACATCTAGATCTTACAAATGGTAGTAATTTATATATATGTTTATGTAGCTTGGTGGAGCTGGTGGGGGTTGTTGTTGTTGTTGTCTCTCCAACCGCGCTTGCCTTATTTCTTGGCGGACCTGACGTATTTCCTCGCGTTCTTGTCTTATCTGATTTTGCATCTCGGTCACCAGGTCTGTTAATTGTTGTATTACCAGTCTTTGGGCAGCAACCACTTGATCGGTTTCAACAGGTGGAGGATTTGGAGAATTCATTTCTGTTTGTTGTTGCGTGATAATCTTTCCTTTCCTAGTATTGACCATGAAAGTTAGAAGCATATGATAATAGTTTTGCAAAGGAAATTATTCAATAGGCGAAATGAATAAGCTAGTAGCTGGTTATAATCTGAAGATTCTTTAGTAGGGCTTAATCTTTGTTTTATGTCCAGATTGGGGTAACCAGTCGTATAAGGTGAATATCCAAGGGTAAGATAGAATCTGTCAAGATGAGGGTTATATATGGGTGAGATAGACTACAAGATGTAGGTTAAAAGTTTGTTTGTTGTTAGGTGGGAATAGATCATATTCGTTAGAAGGTTATGATATAAGCCAAGTGGTTGGGATAAGTATGCTTGTTAGAACAAGACAAGTCTCTACGAATAAGACATAATCTTTTGAGATTAGTTAGATCTATTAAGATGAGATAAAATCTTTTTAAGATAAGATGAATCTATTAAGATAAGAGAGAATCTTATTAGGATAAGATGGATCTATGAGGCTTGATATATTCTAGTGGTGGTATTCTTAATTTGTACAATCATCTTATGATTTTTTTATTTATTTATATTTATGTCTATATGTATATGCAGATGTAATTGTGGACATTACTCCACAATTCATCACACTCTATCAAAGATCCAAATCAGGCAAGTATCATAAGAACAAGCATTAAAGCATATAGAAAGAAAAAAAATAGTTTTGTTTTTATTCCTAAGAGTGGGTCTCCTATCCCTAGAGGTCACTTTAGGTACAGGGATTTCAAAGTGTGAAATCCACATTTGTCTTTAGAAATAAAAGGTAAGAATAATCAGAGTAAAGCAGAAATAGATGAGAAAGAATTAAGATAAGTTTAGAAAGAATCAGAGTAGCAGAGGTAAGTAAATAAGGGTTGTCCAGTTCTATTTAGGTTTCGTCCTACAGTCAACATTCCTCTGATACCACTTCTGTCACACCCGGGTTTCGGGGCACCAAGACCCGGGCGCGAACATAATCACCAGGTGTGCTGGGACCAAGTCTCACACATATGATGAATCATGGCACAGGATCGAATGTCACATCTTTACTATATAATAGGAGTTCTATACAAAATAAATAAGTAATTACATTACAAGGATACGACGGTCCAACAACCCAAAGTTGACTAGGAGACGACGACCTAGATCTCTCACGAACACATCACAGCATCCTTCATGCGCCTCATCCTGCGGTACCTGTTCTTGACCTGTGGGGGGTGTGAGACAGCAAGAGTGAGCTCACATACGTTCATCGCTCAACAAGTTGTGGGGAATAATGTGCATGAACTCGCCAAAGGTGGGAGCTCACGTGAAGTGTAAGGCTTACCAAAGAGGATGGTTAGAGCTGAGCATTGCTTTTAAAGTTGGTCAAAATTTTATTAGCAATTACTAAGTATAAATAAATATCAACCCAATTAAGTAGTAGAACAAAAGTAATAACATCACCTGCGATTCAATGCATATGACAAATTGAATTTAGTTCCATAAGTTAATCATGTGAGGGTCCGAGCTGCTCATGACCGTGAGCACGGCTAGTATACCAGTTTTACACTCTGTAGAGGTTGCGCATCTTTACCCACAAGTCATGTTACCCATCCGCCAAGGGATCGCGACTTCCCATACACCTCTACCGAGGAGGCGAGGTAGGGTAACACTACGAGGCCTTTACAAAGTTCCACTAGCTTCAGAAAACCCGCTACAGTTTATAGGAAGCTCCAATGCAGGGTTCTTGCCTGACCGCCATCGCAGCAAAATCAACCAAGGACCTCCCTACACTGACCACTCCCCTACTGCCCTTGCCCCTTTCGGGTAAGGTAGTCCTCCACTAGCTTTCCTAATTAATCAGCCAAGGGCGTCCATAAACCCTTGTCGTAGCACTGTTTTCCCGGGTGGTCGCTCCATGTTCCAATTAACATAATGATCTTATCATGAACAGTAATAATAAACAGATAATAAAAGTGTGATCATGAATAATGTATCTTCATACCCAAAACCACATAAAGCACTAGCAAGTACTACCCAAAAAGTTCAGTGGTAAACAAGGTATAAAGATAGACAAACTGGGGTAACCTATTGGGTCCCATCAAAATTAACCTATGCAGATCATTATGATTAATCAGAACATGGCTGGGTAAAAAGAAGTGATCAAGGGCACAACTTGCCTTCAATGAGCTCCTGCTCAGCTACTTCAACCTGCTGCTCACCAGGATCCTCGGTCACGGGCTCTTCTACTCGCCATAATACAAACAAGCACAGTGCATATAGAGAAATTAACATTACATCAAACATATATACAAAATACACAATAATAATCTACGCATTAAAATAAAATTCTAGGAACAGGAATCATAATTTTTGGAGTTATAGATTTTAAGTTATGGATTTTCAAAGGTTTTATGTGTTTAGAATAGGATTAAGTGTGGGATTAATTTTCTTGCTGTTGTCATGTCAAAACATATATTCTAAGTGAAAGAGAATAATATTACAAAATTTTAGAAAGTGAAATGGCTCAATTTGGACCAAGTATGGATTTTCTATGAATTAAATAAGTTTCTGGAATTATTTTAACACTAAAATCATTTTCTAATTGAATTTCTGCATTTTTCTATGATTCTGGACTGCGTGCATGAATAACTAGAAGCACAGGGGCCCTGGCGTATAATTCCCTAAGACACAGAGCGCAATAAGTAGGACAGCGGGTTTATTCTATAAAAATCGAAGGGCTCATAAGCGAAATGGCACCGCGAAGGGGTATCTAGGGTTTTCGGCCGTAGGATTAGATATGGACGGCACGGATTAAATCAATCTTCATCCGAACCGGTATGGATTGCAGTCCACAGGATCGATATCTGATGGTTACAATTTAATGAAACGCGATCTGCTTTGAGCCGTAGGATATCAGATCTACGGTCAGCCCGTTTGATTGCGCGAACGGGTAAGGGGATATCTAATCCTAACCGTTAATCCTGAGATCGATGGCTTCTACGCGTCGCTCCCCATCACCTGTTCCTTCGGCGAACAGACACGGCGGAGCTCGTCGCCCGCGGTGGCGCCATGGCCGGTACCGCCCGAAACTCGGCCCTCGCGCTCGAACTCCGATTCGAATGCAGTAACACGTATAGGGTAGCCATACGATATGGAGGGAAGGTTACTCACCGATAATCGCAGTGTTGCTTGGTCTGGCCACGGCGAATTGCGAATGTGCGACGGCGGAGGCAAATTGGCCGCGCTCCGGTCACCCTCCGAGCCCACAATCGCCACCCAACCGGTCCAGGGGCTTGGGCGAAGCCTTCTGTCTGCGCGCGAGGCCCCAATTTGGCGTCAAGGACGACCGACGACAGGGAGGACGACTTTCCGCCCCGCCCCACTCTCTCTGCACACGCGTGGTGGTTGGCCGGAGCTCCAATGACTCGATATGGGGAAGGGGGAGCGCTTGGGAGGTCGCCAGATAGACTCGGTATAAGTAGGCGGGGGAGATTGGAGTAGTTCCGAAGGATGCGCGCGGTCTGTTGAGCTCGACGCGAATTTGGGGGAGCAGATGAACAGAGACCGAGTCCGCGCTTCTGTTGCGGTCAGACGCGGAACGGCCGCATCGCGAGGGGAAGGGAGCGCAATCCACGGAATCCCATAGTTCCGAGTCCGTCACTGCACAGGGAGGAGGAAGCTCCAGCTGAGCCACGGCGGGCATATACGCGCCAGGGCACGGAGTCCGCCCTTCAACCGTCCGCGCACGAAGTGGAGCAGAGATAGGGAGAGGGGATGGAGCTGACCAATGGGTCCCACACGCTTCCGCTGCGCTGGGACAAACCGGGTTTGCGAGGGCACATTCGCCGGGACATGCGCGCGGAGCCGTTGAAGCCACGCAGGAAGCAGAGACCGCCGCGCACCCCGGTGCTCATTTTAGGAAGAAGATGACTTACAGCCTGGGCCCACCAAGCGGTCAAACAAGCTAACACAGCAGACTTGATTAAAGCCACCGCCATGCGGGTCCCGCAGCCAGAGACATGGCGCGGTGGGCTGGCGCAGTGAGTGAAGTAGAGATGGGCCAAAAATGAGGTGGTAGGCCCAGCACAGATGGTTTTCTCTTTTTTTATCCAATTCATGTATACTAGCTCAATTTCAATCCTTGTTTTGAATTCTAGATTTAAAAATCACACAACAGTATAATAATACTTCTTCTATCTGCACTAATATTATTTATTTATTGTTATTATTATTTATTATTCTCCCAATTGTTTAATTAGGGAAGAAAGGAATGATTTCATTAAAATCCCTTTTTCATATATATTTTCATTTAAGGTAAATTTAAATTATGATTCCTTGATTCAGCTAGAATGCATCACAGAAATAACATCCGCATGAGATGCACATTTCTTTATTTCTTTATTTGTTATTATGCCATTAGTTGAGTATGTAGAGAAAAATAAAAGATAATCAAGGGATCCCAAAACACCCACTTATAAATTTACTTATTTGTTTATTTTATTATTTTTTTTTCTACCAATTTTGGGCTTTACACTCCTCCACGCAAGCATCTCAACCAACTCAAGATGAGGATGAGGCTCAAGTTGATAAAGGAGAAGATCAAAGAGATGAGCCACCTCAAGATGACGGCAATGATCAAGGGGGAGATGCAAATGATCAAAACAAGGAGGATGAAGAACCAAGGCCGCCACACCCAAGAGTCCACTAAGCAATCCAACGAGATCACCCCGTCGACACCATCCTCGGCGACATTCATAAGGGGGTAACCACTAGATCTCGTGTTGCACATTTTTGTGAGCATTACTGTTTTGTTTCCTCTATTGAGCCACACAGGGTAGAGGAAGCACTTCAAGATTCGAATTGGGTGGTGGCGATGCAAGAGGAGCTCAACAACTTCACTAGGAATGAGGTATGGCATTTAGTTCCACGTCATAACCAAAATGTTGTAGGAACCAAGCGGGTTTTCCGCAACAAGCAAGACGAGCATGGTGTGGTGACAAGGAACAAAGCTCGACTTGTGGCCAAGGGATACTCCCAAGTCGAAGGTTTGGATTTCGGTGAAACCTATGCACCCGTAGCTAGGCTTGAGTCAATTCGTATATTATTGGCCTATGCTACTTACCATGGCTTCAAGCTTTACCAAATGGACGTGAAGAGTGCCTTCCTCAATGGACCAATCAAGGAAGAGGTCTATGTTGAGCAACCTCCCGGCTTTGAAGATAGTGAGTACCCTAACCATGTTTACAAACTCTCTAAGGCGCTTTATGGGCTCAAGCAAGCCCCAAGAGCATGGTATGAATGCCTTAGAGATTTCCTTATCACTAATGGATTCAAAGTCAGAAAAGCCGATCCTACACTCTTCACCAAAACACTTGAAAATGATTTGTTTGTATGCCAAATTTATGTTGATGACATTATATTTGGGTCTACTAACGAATCTACATGTGAAGAGTTTAGTAGGATCATGACACAAAAATTCGAGATGTCTATGATGGGGGAGTTGAAGTATTTCTTAGGATTTCAAGTGAAGCAACTCCAAGAGGGCACCTTCCTAAGCCAAACGAAGTATACTCAAGATATTCTAAACAAGTTTGGGTTGAAGGATGCCAAGCCCATCAAGACACCCATGGGAACCAATGGGCATCTCGACCTCGACACGGAAGGTAAATCCGTCGATCAAAAGGTATACCGGTCGATGATAGGTTCATTACTCTATTTATGTGCATCTCGACCGGATATTATGCTTTCCGTATGCATGTGTGCAAGATTCCAAGCCGACCCTAAGGAAGCTCACCTTACGGCCGTAAAACGAATCTTGAGATATTTAGTTTATACTCCTAAGTTTGGGCTTTGGTATCCTAGGGGATCCACTTTTGATTTAATTGGTTATTCGGATGCTGATTGGGCGGGGTGTAAAATCAATAGAAAGAGCACATCGGGGACTTGCCAGTTCTTGGGAAGATCCTTGGTGTCTTGGGCTTCAAAGAAGCAAAATTCCGTCGCTCTTTCTACCGCCGAAGCCGAGTACATTGCCGCAGGACACTGTTGCGCGCAACTACTTTGGATGAGGCAAACCCTTAGGGACTACGGTTACAAATTAACCAAAGTTCCTCTTCTATGTGATAATGAGAGTGCAATCCGCATGGCGGATAATCCCGTTGAACATAGCCGCACTAAACACATAGCCATTCGGTATCACTTTTTAAGGGATCACCAACAAAAGGGATATATCGAGATTGCATACATTAATACTAAAGATCAATTAGCTGATATCTTCACCAAGCCACTTGATGAACAATCCTTTAACAAACTTAGGCATGAGCTAAATATTCTTGATTCTAGGAACTTCTTTTGTTGATTTGCACACATAGCTCATTCATATACCTTTGATCATATCTCTTTCATGTGCTATGACTAATGTGTTTTCAAGTGAATTTCAAACCAAGTCATTGGTATATTGAAAGGGAATTGGAGTCTTCGGCGAAGACAAAGGCTTCCACTATGTAACTCATCCTTCGCCGTCGCTCCGAGCACCTCTCCGGCTTTGGTATAATCTTCACTCATGTTTTATTTGCCAAAGGGGAGAAAGTAGTTAGGAAAGGGCTCTAATGATTCCGTTTTTGGCGATTTATGCCAAAAGGGGAGAGAGCATGAGCCCAAAGCAAAAGGACCGCACCACCAACTAATTTTAAAAAGAGTTTTTCAATTGGTATGATTTTTCAAATTGGTATATCATTGTGTTCATAAATGGGAGAGAGTAGTATTTTCAAAATCAATATCTTAAAACCCTCTTGAACACTAAGAGGAGGAATTTATCAAGGGGGAGTTTGTTTAAGTCAAAGGAAAAGCATTTGAAACAGGGGGACAAAATTTCAAATCTTGAAAATGCTTCGCAAAAATCTTATTCATTCACCTTTGACTATTTGCAAAAAAAACTTTGAAAAGGATTTACAAAAGAATTTGCAAAAACAAAACAAGTGGTACAAGTGTGGTCCAAAATGTTAAAAATAAAAGAAACAATCCATGCGTATTCTATAAGTATTTTAATTGGCTCAATTCCAAGCAACCTTTGCACTTATATTATGCAAACTAGTTCAATTATGCACTTCTATATTTGCTTTGGTTTGTGTTGGCATCAATCACCAAAAAGGGGGAGATTGAAAGGGAATTAGGCTTACACCTATTTCCTAAATGATTTTGGTGGTTGAATTGTCCAACACAAATAATTGGACTAACTAGTTTGCTCTAGTCTATAAGTTATACAGGTGCCAAAGGTTCACACTTAGCCAATAAAAAGACCAAGAAATGGGTTCAACAAAAAGAGCAAGGGATAACCGAAGGCAGCCCTGGTCTGGCGCATTGGACTGTCTGGTGTGCCACCGGACAGTGTCCGGTGCACCAGAGGACTCTAAGCCCAACTTCGCACCTTCAGGAATTTTCAGAGGCGCTTCGCTATAATTCACCGGACATGTTCGGTGCTCCAGAGGAGAGCGACTCTGAACTCGCCAGCTTCGGGAATCCGCTCCGCTATAATTCATCAGACATGTCCGGTGCACACCGGACTGTCCGGTGAGCCAGCGGAGCAACGACTACTTCGCGCCAACGGTCACCTGCAGAAGCAATTAATGCGCGCCAGAGCGCGCAGAATTCGGGCACGCGCGAAGTGGCACACCGGACACTCTACAGTACATGTCCGGTGTGCCACCAGACATCCAGGCGGGCCCAACAGTCAGAGCTCCAACGGTCGGAACCCAACGGCCTGGTGACGTGGTTGGCGCACCGGACACTGTCCGGTGGCGCACCGGACTGTCCGGTTCGCCATGCGACAGCAGTCTCCACCAAACGGCTAGTTTGGTGGTTGGGGTTATAAATACCCCCAACCACCCCACATTCAAGTCATCCAAGTTTTCCAACTTCCAACCACTTACAAGAGCTAGGCATTCAATACAAGACACACCCAAGTGATCAAATCCTCTCCCAACTCCACAAAAGCTTTAGTGTTAAGTGAGGGTGATTTGTTGTGTTCTTTTGAGCTCTTGCGCTTGGATTGCTTTCTTCTTTCTCATTCTTTCTTGAGATCAATACTCAGTTGTAACCGAGGCAAGAGACACCAATTGTGTGGTGGTCCCTGCGGGGAAGTTTTTGTTCCCGGTTGATTTGAGAAGAGAAAGCTCACTCGGTCCGAGGGACCGTTTGAGAGAGGGAAGGGGTTGAAAAAGACCCGGCCTTTGTGGCCTCCACAACGGGGAGTAGGTTTGCGAGAACCGAACCTCGGTAAAACAAATCCGCGTGTCACACTCTTTATTCGCTTGCGATTTGTCTTGCACCCTCTCTCGCGGACTCGATTATATTTCTAACGCTAACCCGGCTTGTAGTTGTGATTAACTTTGTAAATTTCAGTTTCGCCCTATTCACCCCCCCCTCTAGGCGACTTTCAGTAGCCGCTTAGCCTGGTCCCGTACCATAAGCCTGCACAGCCCACCATTTTGTGACAGGTACCTTAGTATTTGGAACTATAGTTCTGTGGGTCCAACAACCTGGGGTCCGGCTCAGGAAAATGGGCACTTGTCTCCTGGGGTGGTCCGGAGCCGTGTAGCCGCTTAGCCTAGTCCCGGACCGTAAGCCTACACACTCCACCACCCTATGACGAGAGTCCTAGTATCTAGAGTCGCGACCCAAGGGGGTCCGGACACGCAACTTGGCCACTCGGACTAAACCCTGCGAGTCCCGAGCATGTATCAAAGGATGGCTAATATCAGACAGGGGACCCTATGGGTGTACTACTAACGCTCCCTAGCTAAAGTTGTGTACATATCCAGATCCCGGCTGAGGCTGCCTCCCGAGAGTTGTTGACAACCCTTTCAGATACGCTGGTATCCAACCTCGACACATCAAGCCTGCATCCCAGGCGGGGGGCCAGGTACCAGGGAGGAGTCAACAACATCACACATAGCAGGAACATGCGGTACACAGATAAGTACTAACACTGCTTGATAAATAGTACTCAAAAGTACCTTACAAAAAGCAAAAGTATTACATCCGCCTTCAAGCAGAATCCTAGTTCCATCTCTACTCTGCAGGTATAAACTACCAGACGCCAGCGGAGTCGCGCTGGAAAGCCCGCGACCACTATCCTTGCGAAGTCCTCCAGAACAGTGTGACAGCAGTGATGGCCGCCTCAATGCGTGCGCCATTGTGAAGAGGTCCTCGCCCCCGTCCTCCTACGAGGGGCGACACCGAGGCCATTAAAGCCAAAGAGTTGGAGGCTCGGCGGCAGGTGGCGCTGGTGGTCTCGCCAGCGGAGGCAACCACCTCTGCAACGGGCAGCCTCACCAGCGGTGGCAACCACCTCAGCACCGACGATGGCGGCCACCTCTGCACCGGTGGCTCACCGGCGACGGTGGCTGCCTCACCGCGTGCAGAAAGGTCCTCGCCCCCTTCCTCCTACGGGGGTGAGGACAAGACCATCCAAGAATGCGGACGCCACCTCCGCGGCGTACGACGTCTTGTACAACCCCCTGGGCGGCATCAGAGCAGGGCGGCCAGTTGCGCAGGGAACGCCACGGATGCGGCAGACCTGCGCACGGCGCGACCGTCGCCCGTGCGGTGGACGAACACCCGCACCCCATTTGGCGGCGGGAGGCGGCGCTGGAGGCGGTGCCGAAGCCATCCAAGCTAAGGAGCTAGACACGCGGCAGCTGACGGCGCCTGCAGCCGGCCGGCCCCGCGTAGCCAAAGTTCGCCTCCTCCGCAAGGCTGGTGAACATCCTTCTCCTCCAAATGCTAGAGGAAGAAGCGGGTCACCATCCCTTGCGGAAGGCAGGACCCCAACTCGGCTCGCCTTCCACCCCAGCGAGGATGATGAACATCCTTGAAGCTGAGGGCAGGGGGGAGGCCACAGCCAGGCTCGCTTCTCTCCACCACGAGGCTGGTGGTCATCCTTGTAGATGACCACTGGAGGGAGACTGCAGCCAGGCTGCATGATGAAAATCCTTGAAGTCGAGCGATGGCAGAAGAGCGCCAACCCCCACGAGGTCGTGCTCCTCTAACAACAGCAAGAAGAAGACAAGATCGACAGCACCACTGCGCAGGAAACGAAGAGCGTGAGCTTCCCAGTGGTGAGACCACGGGGGGGGGGGGGGTGTGGCCCTGACACGGATCCCTCCAGCGAACACCGGCGCGCCCCATCTAGAGGTCCGGAAGGCGAAAGGGCACGGTGAATGCAAGAGGAGCGAGGCATGGCTACTGCCCGAGGGATGAACTCCTTTTTAAAGGCAGGTTTCCCCGCTCGTGCCCCGAAGCGTCACGGGCAAGGTCTCCCCCGATGCGCACCAGGGTTCTCATTCTATGACATGGGGGCCAGGCCTCACACGTCGTACAAGCTGACCCGAAGCGCGAAGAAGGCGAATCGTCGCACAGAGAGCGTGCAACCGTCCTGCGGTTACACGCCCTTCCACCTTCACCGCAACCAACGGTCAAGAAGGCGAACCGCTATACAAGGAGCATGCAACCGTCCTGCGGTTATTCGCCCTTCCATCTTCACCACAACCCGCGGTCAAGGAGGTGAACCGCCGCACAAGGAGCATGCAACCGCCCCGCGGTTGCGCGCCCCTTCAACTTCGCTACAACCGGTGGTCCAACCTCTGGCATGGGGGCCCAGGCCCACATGTCATGCACCCGACACGCCGGTTCCTGGGTGCAGCAAAATCGCACTGCCGCTCGCGCCAATACCACGCCCCCTCGAGGTCGTCGCAGAAGACTAAGAAGATAAATTTTCAAAACCGATGCAGCGACTCGAGGCACCCCGCGCATGGCCCAACAAAGACATTAAGTACGGAGGTCACGGGCCAGTCAGCCGCGGGGCAGGCGTGGCAGTCGGCGTGACCATAGGCGGGCCAACAGTAACTGCATCAATGGGTGCGCAGAAGCAGTGAGCCGATCGCCAGTCAAACTCTGGCCCCACCTGCAGGCTCGCACCCTCCCCTGAGGCGGGCCCGGGGGCCACTGTCGGTACCCTGGATTAGGGGTACCCCTTGCTACGGTATGAAGGCACGATGCCTGTGCGGCTACCCTTAGCCGCACGGAGAACAGCCCCAGGAGTATCTCGTGAGCAGTTAAGGTGGCGTTCTCGGAGACAATGCCATCGGGCCCAAAAGGCATAGGACCCCTGTACGCACAACCCGGACCCCCCGAAGTAAAGCAGCCCAGAGCCATTGGATAGGGTTCGGACCCCATCAAGTGAGCTCCGGACCACCCATAACAAGGTCCCGGGAGAGGAAGTGACGTGACCTAGGCATGGGTCCGGTATTGACGCGTGTCCAGGCTCTATCCGGAGCGCCTCCGCTCCCCACTCGGTCGAGGGTCTAATGCTTCCACATGGCTTATTGTCCGTGACGTAGGCTAGCGGGCGGAGCATGACGTAAGGGCTCTGGGTCGCGCATTTATTGCGGAAAGGACACACCGCCTGTCCACCCTTCTGACAGGCGATGTGCCCCCACGACATTTATTGCGTCCTGTCCATTCCGCTGGCAGGCGGCGCCAGGGCCACCCTACAGACGACGCACCTGTCCAGTCCGTTGCCGAAACAGTGTGCCCGTGCTGCGCGGTGCACTGTACTCATCCCTTATACGAGAAGCTTCCCCCTGCACGCCGAGGCTATACAGATCTTGGGTGTCAAGGCGCAAGAAGATCGCTCCAGCAGCAAGTATTAGTAGCTACATCCGCTATGTTCCTGGGCCCACATGTCGGGGCTCAGTACTCTTGTACATGTCCCCCTTTAGCTATAAAAGGGGAGGCATGCGACGTTACAACACAAGCTCAATCTTTAGGCTTAGACCCAAGTCATCTAAGACAACTCAAGCTCTCAAGCAATATAACACACATTGGAGTAGGGTATTACGCTTCGGCGACCCGAACCACTCTAAACTCTTGCGTGTTCTTGTGTTCATTCCTTCATCTCGCAACAAGCAAAATGCTTAGGCCCCTCCTCATCTTAGGATTTAGGGCGGGTGCACTCCGCCATCCAGCCAGAGATTTCCTCTCCGACAGACCTCAAACTCACTTTGTATGGGGTAGTTAATACCTTCCGAATAAAGTATTTTCGGCCCGTCGACGAACAAAAAGTTTAACTTTGATGAACTTGTACTTTGTGATTCACATTGTCCGTGGCGCATGTCCATTCGCTACCATAATAATCATTGTTGCTAAGAAAAGCGTCGTCAGGATGACAATAGATCAACCAGAGAGGGGTGATGAATCTGCGGATGAGGCACCTGGGTATGGAGGGCATTCGCTCCTGCTGCCTCCTTGGATAGCGAACGACTATAGATGACGCCTGGCTGCAGCTAAATGTTGCAATATAGGTGTCTAGCTGAGTATACATATACATAGAGAATAGAGATGACCCAAGACAGATGAATTGGAGAGGAAGTGTTGCAGGTGCGAAGGGAGGCGAAGAAATCTTTGTCCTTGAGATTACTCTGACCATCAAAAGAAGTTATACTGTTGTAGCACAGTATGAGAAAATGAGTGGACACATCAAGTAGACAGCAGTGGCCTGCAGACTGCAGTCATGGTTTTACTGGACTTTCCACTTGTTTAATGCATATGTATCCTCTTTCAGCACTTCAAGTTCTTATCGCAGGGAACCGCCAGTAGTGATGAGCACTGTAAATTCATATACCATCTTAACGCGTGGTCCATAACCGTGATGTCAGGGCCCCTCAGGTAGGTAAGATAAAGATAAGTCTAGTTTGGGATAAGATTAGAATTAGAGATAATATTAGATGATAAAGATAAGACTAGTTTGAGATAAGATTTTGCTTCGGATTAAAGCTGGCTGTTTGGACTGCTGCAGTTGTAATTCATAGAGACAAAACACTGTAGAAGCGGCAAAAGCTGATACAGATTAAAGCCAAACGAATGGGCTGAAGATTAGATCTAGAGCTTAGAGGTAAAATAACTCTCTCTATATATAAGAAGAAGGATTGTATCAATTGAAGGTAAGCAAGACATTGGAAGGAAATCACATCTCTCTTGTCGGTCGTAGGCAAAGCCCTGCGATCGACCTCCCCAAGCGTCGGGGTTCTGGCCCTAAACCCCAAACCTACCGCTCGTATTAAATCCTATGAACCCATCAGATCCTGATCCACAACACGTGTCTTTCGTGTTACCTGCTGATTATGATTAGTGATTTAGTATGCCTAGTGGTAAGTTAGCCGCCACTTAAGTAAGCTTGGCCGTGTAAAGAAAAGTGACTTAAAATTACGGGCCAGCAAGGGTTGACATATGAAGGTACGTAGGGGGGCTCCACATGCATGTGTCTTAATCTTGTTTACTTCTCGTAGTAATTGTAGCGTCTAAGTGCAGTTTTGACATTTGGTCGAAGATATATATACTGGGCGAAGTTAAGTTTAACACTAGGAGCTACGTGGCGAAGATTTGTTGAATACTTGAATCTTCTTCTTAGCGGTGTATATCCCGTGGGCGTGGGGGCCATCCATGATCTGTACATGCGACCATGTCATAATACTGTCATTAATTAAAGGACATTTATATGTGGCCTAAGGCCATTCTCAATACATAATTTTATTGCACTGTTTTAAGACTGTCATATCAAAATTTGTAACAGTGTAAACTTTCTCATCTCCATAAAACCATCTGATATCTCCCTTTTGTTAAATTGCATGTCATCATCCTTACTTATCCGGCATATCACAAGTCAAGAGATATGTTGTACAATACCACACTCACACCGTAGTTAGTCCTCAAACTCAACCAAAACTGTGGGCACGTATCAACCATGTGTTCGTAGTTTAATTTATAGCATGACAACTCCTAAAAATACTCCCTCAAGTGCAAAAATTAAGATGGGAAAAATACAATTAATCTTAGGGTTCGGGTTTTTTAAGCTGGTGCCCAAAGTTTTGCTGGTGTCCTCATTTTTACCCTTAGTCATGTTTTTACTCAGTTTTGTCTTTCTGTTATATAGCACTTCAAGAGTAAAACTGAGCAAAAAAAAACACGACTAAGAATAAAAATAAAGACACCAGCAAAACTGAGGGCACCAGCTTTAAAAAAATCCTTGATTTTATCCCTGTAAGTCGAGTTTTTTTTTCTTCTTATTCAGGCACCGATGGTAAACTGATGGTAAACTGACGAATTCAGGGAAACTACGATATCTTTGAGAGAGAGAGAAAAAAAAGAAGGAAAAAAGGAACTCCAACTTATAAAACTAGCTCCATAATCACAACTATTTTAATTTTGTATTGGCAAAAAAAGTCATGGCACTCATCAGCCACTGCTGCAGGAACCCTAAATTGGTTTTAGCGCCTTCGTTTTCGCATGGATCTCGCGATCAGATCGACCCCTCACCTCACTTATATATATGTGCGGCTTTCTCCCTTGGACATGTCTATCCGTGGCCGCTCCCATCTCTGTCGACGTTGCCATCTCATCAATCTCGTACTCTACCGCAGACCCCCACTCCTTGTAACCAGTCAAGCCACGGGTGCTGTTGGAAATTCACCTGTCCGTTTCAGTCAGTTTTCTTGAGGCTTATCGTCGATCGCCGAGATCAGGTTTCCTGGCTGCTGAAGGATTTCAGATTCAGAACGTGTAATCGAGAAAGCGACGACTCTGTCTCTGCCCTGCCCTACCTTACCCGAGATTAATTACCCTGCCCTTTCGTTTTCAGGCGGTGGATCTGATTCGGCCAAACTGGCGTAGATGTGTGTTCTTTCCTTTTCACAATTGTTTCTTTGCCAGTTATCAAGCTGAATTTGAGTGGATCTCGGTCGCATGTGCCGGCATTATTTATTCGATCGGCTGACGAGAGCAGGTTTACAATAGCTCGTGACCCCAGCGAAAACGCGGTGGAGCTAGAAAAAAACCCCACATTTTCAGCTTCTAGGCCCAAATAGCTTTGGCTTTATTTGTTTTTTGTTTGTTTGGTTTTAGCTTCAGTAACCGTTCTCACGATGTGTGTATGTCTGACAAGGATTTTGATCAAACCAGCGGAGCAGCAGCCACAAAATCCCTGCCAAAGACAGCTTAAAAGCTGCTAGCGTGAACTAAAAAATTAGCGCCGCGCTCGTTGATTCATCCCAAGTGGAAATAAAAGCCACCACGCCACCGATTGATGGCTTATAAATCGAGGGACTAGGGAAAAAGGCAACCCTAACAAGAAGACGAACTAGAGCACCCAGAGATGTTCTATGGACAAGTTAAATTAACACAAGTGGTGCACACAAAAAGGAAATGAAGATTAGACTATCTCTAACAGTTTACTCATCCTTATAACTATATTCAAATTTCACTCTGTAAACAGTGTACTGTAAAACAATGTTTTTGGGTAAACTGCTGTAGACAGTCATAGAAGGGCTCAAGTGAGTTGCAGCACAAGTGCTCCTCTCGGTCTGTCTCCACCAGCTACCCTATCTTATCCACTATTTTAATCATCACTATATAAATAGTGTAATCTACAATATAAGGTAGTGTTTGGTTGAGGAGCCAAGTAGAACGGAGCCGTTCCATCCTGATTCTAGGAACAGAGTCGTTATTCTGTGTTTGGTAATCTGGAACAGAGCGGCTCTGTTTTTTGTTTGGTTGCAGAGTGAACGGAACGGAGCGTGACTGTGAGAGCGGGATGGGAACGAAGCGGCTCCGTCCGGTTGATTTTTTGGAGCGGAATGGTTCCGGATCTGAGGAGAATATTCCCTAATTGGAGCCATTCCGTTCTAGTTACTTTGTAACCAAACAGCAACAAAACTGGGACAGAACGACTCCGTTCTACTTGGCTCTTCAACCAAACACTACCTAAATTAGAGATGACAATGGTTAACCAAAACCTAAATACCTAATATAAAAGTGGGTATGAGATGATTTTTTTTACCCGTGGGTATGATAATATGCGAGAATGCTAGCCGTCGGATAGACGAGTACGGGTATGAGTGGGTACTACCCATACCCGCGAACCCGTGGGTAAAATATACCCGCATGATATCACTATTTACCATGTAATTAAGCCGTCTTAGCTAAAAGAAAATACTTCTCCGGTTATTGTTTGTTTACCTATCAAGTTATGTAATTAAATAGTTTGTTGTATATTAAATTGAACTACTTTTATGTGTTTGTTTGACATTTTTAGTGATTGACACATTAGTGTTTTAGACTTTTCTAGCGGGTACGGATAATACGATGGGTAAAATTATTCATATGGATACGGGTATGAGTAAGATTCTATACCGCGATCATATATAGATAACCTGGTAGGTAGAATTTTTTTACGGGTATAAGTATGAGATAATACTATCCAACGATATAACAAATCACTATTTTATGCAGTGCGGACAGCCTCACGCGGCTCACGCAGGCAGACGCGCCTTCTCCTCCCCTTCCTCTCGCCGATGTGCCTCCCAATGGCGACACGCCAATTGCTACCAATCAGTCCTCATTTCTTTGCAGCTGAATGTAGCTATCACTATCAGGCTAAAGAAAACCTTGCTAATTGCTAATCTGACATGGCGTGCCACACTCTTATATAAGGAAAAGAAAAGGCCACCACACAACACAATTTTACTATTTTTTTGAAACCTGAATAAAGAATATATGCACTGCTGATAAAAACAATTCATTACCAGTTTAGCACGAAAGACTAGCAAACTAAATTAATTATTGTACTATATATGGATTTTGAGATCGTAGTTTCCATGGAAATTTCAAAAGTGTGGCAGATTAAAGTTAACTGTTCGTACTGATGCAACTGTAATTTATAAAGATAAAAATACTTTATAAACAGTAGAATCGGATATAGATCAAAGCCAAGCGAACAGTCTGAATAATGGACAAGTCAAAATGCTGCAACGCTCTTTTTTTTTACCACAGGTTGGCTAGCTTAAGAGATGAAACTAAACAAGTGGAAGAAATAATTTGACTTCACAAAATCTGGAACTGGCTTACCGTGGACGGAGCCAGCAGCGGAGGCAAAGCGCCTCGACGAATGTGTCGGCCGGAGTTGTTTTGGAGAACCAAAACTTTTCCTGTTTATAGCTAAGGAATGAGAAATTTCTGAGGCTAACAAAAGTTAGGAAAGATTTAGGAGACCTGTTGGAGGCTTATTTTTTCTAATTTCCTATCTTTCTTTTTAATTTTTAGTTTGGGGATATTTTAAGAGAGTTTTTGGAGATGCTCTTAGCATATAAGAGGGTTTAGCTAGGCAGCTGGAGATCATCAGTTCAGTAAGTTCAGCCTTCTTGACTTGTACAGTTGTACTGAGGTAGGTCTCGTCTGAGTTGGCAACGACCATGCCTGCCGTCTCGGCCGCCGCCTGCTGCGCCGCCACAACGCCGGCAAACGAGGTGGCGGAGGACCTCCTCGGCTTCCTCCGCGTTCTCAGAGACGGCACCGTGCTCCGGTCGCCGGCGGACCCAGTGTTCTGCCCGGCCACCTTCCCCGGCAGCCACCCGTCCGTGCAGTGGAAGGAGGCCGTCTACGACAAGCCCAAGAACCTCCGCGTCCGCGTGTACAGGCCGACGACGCCGCCGGGGACGAAGAAGAAGCTCCCAGTGCTCGTCCACTTCCACGGCGGCGGCTTCTGCCTGGGGTCGTGCACGTGGGCCAACGTCCACGAGTTCTGCCTCCGCCTGGCCGCGGAGGCCGGCGCCGTCGTGCTCTCCGCGGGATACCGCCTGGCCCCCGAGCACCGCCTCCCCGCGGCCTTCGACGACGGGGCCGGGTTCATGCGCTGGCTCCGGGACCAGTCAGCGATCGGCGGCGCCGGCGCCTCCGACGCCTGGCTCGCGGAGGCCGCCGATTTCGGCCGCGTGCTCGTCACCGGCGACTCGGCGGGCGCCACGATCGCGCACCACCTCGCCGTGCGCGCCGGCTCGGCCGCGGCGGAGCCAGAGCCGGAGCCGGAGCCGGGCCTCCTCACGGTCCGCGGCTACGTTCTGCTCATGCCGTTCTTCGGCGGCGTCCGGCGCACGGCCTCGGAGGCCGAGTGCGCGGAGGAGGCGTTCCCGAACCTTGACCTGGTGGACCGGTTCTGGAGGCTGTCGCTGCCGGCCGGCGCCACCAGGGACCACCCGGCGTCCAACCCGTTCGGGCCGGACAGCCCTGACCTGGGCCCGGTGGACTTCCGGCCCGTGCTCGTGGTGGCCGGCGGCCTCGACCTGATACGCGACCGCACCGTCGACTACGCCGAGCGGCTGGCGGCGATGGGCAAGCCCGTGGAGCTCGCCGAGTTCGCCGGCATGCCCCACGGGTTCTACCTGCACCAGCCGGGGTCCCAGGCCACCGGCGAGCTCATCCAGACCGTCGCCCGGTTCGTCCACGTCGTTGCGCCAGAGGCTGCGGCTTAATTTACTCGGCATATGCATGCATCCGTGCATGTATCCCGTTTCTTGTCGTCGTGTTGTGGTTCACTCGTATACCTCATCTTTTTTCTCTTATGAAATTCTTGTAGAGTAAAACCCTTCTCTCTCTGATGTCTCGGTTGAATGATCCAAATAATGGACCACTGGTTTGGGATTTTTAATTCCATTCTGCTAGTTCAGACTTCAGAGGTAACGCTAGGGGAAGCTAGCGTTTGGTTCTAAAATATGGTGGAACGGAGTAATTTGTTATTGTCTGAATTAATTTTATGTAGTACGAAGTAGTTCTAAAAACGAAAAGTTATGCTTAAATGTTAAGCCATTTAGCCTATCAAAATCTCTCGGACGGAGTCATTCTATTTCAATCGGTTCGGAACCAAACACTATGTTAATTAGAGACGAGGGAGCTGAGTTTGCTGCAGGTTACTACTAGATAGTACTGACTTATAAATTATTATAAATTATGTACTATATATGTTCATAATATGGTTCGTAGACTGACTAATTTCTTGCTTCGTACTATTTTGCTAGCATAACCATAACCAATTATCATTTACGCTCTTAGGCTCTGCCATATAAAGTCATAACATGCTGGGTGTGTTTGGTTATAACGACAGAATAGGATGGAAAAGGATAATCTCTTCAATAAGGTTGTTTGGTTCAGACACAGGGGTTATAAAGGACGATCCTAATATTATCCCAATTGTTCTTCAAAATTAGAAAGACGAAAGAGAACGTTAAAGAACTTTTATGTCATGTCTACAGCTGTCTCACAACCAAACGTATCTAAAGTCCTAGCTGTACAAAATTAGAGGGATAAGAGAGCACGTCAGAGAACGGCAAGAACTTCCGTGTCCTTTACTGGACACAGGGCTGACCTTCTAGGTGCAGTGAGGCACATGCATGTACGATGGCCACGCTAAATTATTTCCGTAATTTGTGGTGCATGATGAGTAGGACAAACATTCTTCCACAGTTCGACATTTCCTTGGAGTATCTTGGAGGAGGTTTCAAATTATGAACGATGGCTAGTGTCAAAGAAAAATATTGAATCGGTCTTAATTAATTAGAAGTGCGTACCCAATAGGGCTATATATATATCCCAATATGTGTGATCTCATTAGCAGAGAACTGATCTTCGGTTTTACTCTTTAATCCTAGCTAGTATTAGCCTCGAGACTAATATATGTGAAAGGAAAATAGGTTTAAAACTGTTGGTCACTTGTTCTCAAATGCTATAAATTAAGAACAAGATAATACAATTGTTAATGGTTAAAAACCTTCGTCATTCGAAGCATTATATCATCGTGGATATAATGATCTTTAGACAAAGGTCATGAAAAACATACCTTCATCATTTTATGATATAAACATGAATATAAGTAAGAAAATGAAAGAATACAGATGAATGAAGATAATATTTGTTATATATTCATGATTCATTTATCTTTATTGTACATAAATAAACGTTGAAAATATTCATATTACAATAATACATTCGGCTTGCCAGAAGGTGAGAGAGCAAGAATGGCGTGAGAGAGATTACAATCCAGCGTGAACAGTACGGTGCTACTGTTCATCTATTTATAGGCACGAGACGCAGCCCGGATAAAAGTATATTTATATCCCTGGTAAACTCCTATAATCTTAACATAAATTATTGAGGACTATAAGGTCTTTTAGCACATCAGGGACTTGTCAGTTTAGGAAAAATCCCTGGTGTCTTGGGCTTCAAAGAAACAAAACTCAGTAGCTCTATCCACCGCCGAAGCCGAGTATATTGTTGCATGCCATTGTTGTGCACCATTACTCTAGATGAGGCAAACTCTTAGGGACTATGGCTACAAGTTGAGCAAAAGTCCCTCTCCTATGTGATGTGATAATGAGAGTGCAATCCGCATAGCGGATAATCCCGTTGAATACATCCGCACTAAAGCATATAGACATCCGGTATCACTTTTTGAGAGATCACCAACAAAAGAAGATATCGAAATTGCTTATGCTAACACAACCAATTAGCCGATATCTTTACCAAGCCCTTAGATGAAAAGACTTTTAGTAAGCTTAGGAATGAGCTAAACATATTAGATTCTTAGAACTTTGGTTGAAACATTGCACATATTGCTCATTTATATACCTTTGATTATGTCTCTTTTATTTGGTACAAATGCATATTTCTTATTCTTCTTGTGCCAAGGCTAAGACTAATGTGCTTCCATGAGTATCTCTATGATTAGTCTTAGATTGAAAGGAAAATTGAGGATGAGTATCATCCATCCTTTGCACTCCTTATAAATTTTCATTCATATTCATTGAAGGAGAATTTGTAGGCCTCTCAAGTTCTTCGTTTTTTACGATTAATGCCAAAGGGGGAGAATTAAAGGCCCAAAGCAAAAGGACCACACCACCACCCTGTTTTTCAAAAACTATATTACTAAGGGGGAGAAATTTCAAATTACAAAAACCCTCTTGACAACTAAGGGGAGAAATTCTTCAGGGGGAGCTTTTATTTAGCCAAAGGAAAAGCATTTGAAACAAGGGGAGAATTTTTCAAAATCTTGAAAATGTTTTTTAAAATCATATTCTTAATATCATTGGCTATTTACAAAAGATTTTGAAAAGACTTTTCTCAAAAGATTTGTAAAAACAACCTAAGTGACGTGAATGTGGTCCAAAATGTTAAAATATAAGAAAGCAATCATATATACTTAGAAATACTTTCGGTTGGTTTAAATTCAAAGTAACTTATGCACAACTGACAAATTGCAAACTAGTTACATTCCTACACTTTATATTTGCTTTGGTTTGTGTTGGCATCAATCACCCAAAAGGGAGAGATTGAAAGGGAAATGGGTTTAAAACATTTCCTATAATCGATTTTGGTGTTTGACGTCCATCACAAACCACGTGGACTAACTAGTTTGCCTAGTTGTCATTTATCTCAGGTGCATAAAGTTTAGCATAAACCAACAAAGAAAATAAGTTGAAAAACTCTACAAAGTTTGGAGCAAAGACAAGCATTGGTGTTGCTAGTGGCGCACCGGACACTGTCCGGTGCCCAAGCCAAGGCACCCCATGAACTGGCCGCTCTCGGGTTTTTCACAGAGTCGCTATGCTATAATTCACCGGACTGTCCGGTGTGCACCGGACATGTCTGGTGAGCCAACGAAGCAACGGTCAACTACGCCCAACGGTTGACTGCGGTGAACAGTGAACAGTGGACATCGCAGTCAGAAGTCAGAACACACCGGACTGTCCGGTGCCGCAAGAGGACAAAGGACTTCAACGGTCAACTGCTCTAAACCCTAACGGTCTGCTGACATGGCATGCACCAGACAATGAACAGTGTCATGTTCGGTGTGCCACCGGACTGTCCGGTGTGCCCATCGACAGCAACTACTGGAATAGTGGTTGGGCTATAAATACCCCAACCACCTCCATTCAAGTCATCCAAGTTTTCTGAACTCCATATTCAATACAAGAGCAATAGCCTACACTCCAAGACACAATCAAAAGATCAAATCCTCTCCAAGCCTCAAAATCAACCCAATTGCTTAGTGACTTGAGAGAGGGTGTTTAGTGTTTCTTTTGTTGCTTGGATTGCTTTTTCCTTCTCACTCTAATTTTTCAAGTGCTTTGTAAAGCTAGCAAGAGACATCTAAGTGTGTGGTGATCCTTGCGGAGTCTTAGTGACCCAAATAATTAAGGAGAAGCACTCAATCGATCTGTATGACCGATTGAGGGGGGGGGAAGGGTTGGAATAGACCCGGCCTTTGTGGCCTCTTCACGGGACTAGGTTCTTTGGAACCGAACCTCGGTAAACAAATCACCGTGTTCATTTGTGTTATTCTCAACTAGATTTGTTTTCCCTTTTCCCCTACCCTAAAAGTTCTCTTGCTCATATTGGTTTGAGTTTGCTCCCAAGGTTATCTGCATTGAATGAGCAACTCATAGCAAGGAGAATTATCTTCCGCACTTCGAATTATTTCTAATGCTAACCCTGGGTGTAGTGCGTATTCAAAGTTCATAATTTTTAGGTTTCACCTATTCACCCTCCCCTCTAGGCGACTTTCAATATGCTACCTTTGTAGACAGGCCAGTGAGGTTTTTTGTCTAGGTTGATGGCTCTAGCTAGGACGAAAGATCACCTTTCAGGGCTTAAATAGGAAGGGATTTACTCTTCTATGGATTCTCTCCAATTCCCTTACCACTAAATCAGCTCTTAATGATAGCTGAAGCCACTAATCAAGACAATAGTTGTTAGCTATATATATCCATCTTTCTTATCCTCTAGCCCGAGCCCTCCAGTCATTTAAAGCGCTTTGTTCTTGCTTGAGCTATTTGTGAATAGTTCATTCCTCCGTCCATTTCAGGGTTCTAATGGTTAGCAACTTTATCACCCTCTTGCATTGCTATTATAACACATTCCATGGTTTATAAATATAAGGATTTATGGTTTTTATAATAGGAATAATGGGGTAATTTTTTTATTAATATGCCATTTGAGCTAGAATTTATTTGATAGTTTGCATGTTTAGAAGAAAAAAAACATTATGGCACTTGATCAAAATAAATATCCATCTTCTGTTGCTATTATATATCTCATTTCAGGGTTTAGAAATATAGAAATTTGTGGTTTTTTAGATTGGGGGTATGTGGTTCTTTTCCATTTATACACCAATTAAGCTCAAATTCACTTGATAGTATACACATGTAGAAGAATAAAGTTTATAGTAGTTGATCAAGATAACTACACGTATTTCCTTTCATTGCTAGTATAGCTTATTTTATGGTTCAAAAATAGAGAAATTTGGGGGGAGGGTAGATTGGTAAATATGGTAATTTTTTTATTTATAAATTATTTTATATTGAGAAAGTTATTTGATAGTTTGCATATGTAGATGTGGTTTATTATTTATTATAATTGATCAAAATAAGTTTAGAGTAGCTAGATGGTGTCTCTGTCTAGATTCACGGTGGGGTTCGTGAGCGACCAAGGCTGGACCATCATTATATAGGACATGGTCTATATAATCAAGACAGGGTATGCCATGTAAAGACAGTCATGTGGGCTTAAGTACTCACTTGGACCTTGCCATGTAAAGACAAGGTATACCATATTTACCCTCAAAAGATGATTTAGTTCCCATATGCTGAAGTCACAAAATTGAACTCGGTGGGCAGATTCCACCACAAGAAGCCCGGCCGGTGAACTAAGCTATCACACTTGAAGCTACATTTAGAGCCCATCTAAGCTAATAGAGCACATATGTGTGATATGGCTAGAGATGGCAATGGGTACCCGAAACCCGAAACCCGATGGGTTTTTACCCCATTAGGGTACGGGTTTGGGCCAATTTTCATACCCATGAGTTTGTTAATGGGCATAAATCTGTACCCAGCGGGTTTATGGGTACGAGTTTGTTCCTATAGTACCCAAACCCGTGAACCCGTGGGTTTTTTAAACCCGACCAAACCTAGTGCATATTGTCATTTTATTTTATAAACGAACAACAAACTTGTTATTCCTTATTTACTTCATAATTTTTAACAATTGGTGAATGTATCAGTAATCGGTGAGAGTGTTGCTTGCTTGCTATTATAGTTTTTACTAGCGTTATATATGTGGTGGATGGATAACTTAGTGCAAGGTCACTTAATTATACAACTTATTATTTGTATTTCATTCTCTCTACTAATAATTTTATACCAAATCATGAACTCGTTGTTCATTACATAGATTTTGGATCATGATATCATTAATCATTACGATACTTATTGATTATGAGAAGATAATTATATTGGAGATGAAACCCGCGGGTAACCCATGGGTACCCGTTAACCCGATGGGTATGGGTTTGGGCAAAATCTCAAACCCGTCACGGGTACGGGTTTTTTAATGGGCACAGATATTTTTCACGGGTACGGGTTTGGGACGGCAAAACCCAGCGGGTTTGTACCCGTTGCCATCTCTAGATATGGCCTCCTCTGTTTACATGTAATACCCAAAGTGTAAGTAAGAACAAAAGTAGAAAACTGCTCTCCTTTATATGTGTGTGAATCTCTATTTATCATCACATGTGGCTACTCATGTGTAAAAATGAGTAAATCATTACTGAGACACAAATAAACCATTGCATAATATTGGATTTTTGTTTGTGCATTTAAAACAATAGTAATATGAATAAAAATAAAATAATAATGAAGAGGATTTGAGGAAAAAGGAGAGGAAAAGAAAGGATATAAAAATATAAATAATATATGTATAGTTATATTTTTAAAATTATTACTTCTAATCTCACAATATAATTTTAGGATAAGTTTGTCATAAGTTTAAGTTTAAACTAGGATTAAATTTGAATTGGAAAGGGAGGAAAGGAAATAGGAAAATGAACAAATAAAAGAAAAAGACAAAACCTCATATGGGCCAGCGGCCACCCAATTCAACCCACTCACCCATCCACCACGCGCGGCCCAGACTGCGGTCGTGGGCGCCGACAGGCGGGCCCGTGCCGTCAGCCCCTCACGCGCGCGTGTGTGTGCCGACTTGAGGGCCCCACTGGGCGGTCACTCTCTTGCGCGCTCGTCCTCACCATTTCACTGCGCGTGGACCCATTCGTCCACCTTCCAGCCTTCGTCAATCGCCATCGCGCGAGAAGCGCCGCGCCGACCGGATCACAACCCCCTCGCGCGAGCTCCGCAAAACTGCCGCTGACCGAGCCCAACCGTAGGAATAAAACCCTGGGGCGCTTCTGTTCCCCCTTCCGCTATCCCGCGCAAGAGCCATCAAGGGAGTTCACTGAGGCAGAACGAAGAGAAATGGGGAGAAATCCACATCGCCGTGCGCGCAGACTGAGCTAATCCCTGAGAGAGCTGAGGAACAGAGAGGATGCCGCCGCTAGGGAGCTTCGCGTACGGGGAAGCGCTCGCCAGGACGCAACCACGGTGGCCGGGCTTCGATGTCGCGGCCGGATTGACGCCGCGGGTGCAGCCGGGTCCTGGGATTCCACACCACCGCAGTGGAATTCGCACCAACACCGTCGATTGAGTGCTGTCGCCTGCTCGCTCGCTCCGTCGAACCGCGGGGAACGTTTCCGTGGCCACGCCATAATGGGATACCCCTCAGGGCGTCTTCAATTCCTTGCCGGAGATCTAGCACCACCGCGCATCCGCCCCTTCTCGTGGATAAGGCTCACCCCTGCGCGAATATCGGTAATAGCAGTCTCAACCTACTCACTTTGACTTCAATTCGGGTAGAGCGCTTCGGATTCGAGAATGAGGCATCTGGGAGAATGATGGCGTGTCACCGGCGATGGTGCATCGCCGTGGTTGGGCGGCGTCGCCATCCTGTATTGCGGGATGGGGTAAAGGGTCGTGCGACGTTGATCTCAACGTGGACGGTTACGATTAGACTCAGCTCTTCCCCTTTGGTTATTCTGACCCGGACCGTTGGATCCATCCTGAGCGGACCGGATTAGATCGTTGATAAGCTATTCGGTTACATTGGATCCGGGCCGTCAGATCCCGATCTAGCGGTTGGTGCTGCGTACCGATTGAAGGTTTTATCTGGTGCACCGGATCTTGATCGTGCGGCCCTGGATGCTCGGTACCCCTTCGTCGTACCTGTTTTGCATAAGAGCCCTCCTATTTTTAGGAAACCAACCCGCAGTCCGCTCGGGTGTCTCCCTGAGTCTGTGGAATTCTTACACCGTAGCCCCTGCAGTTTCCTGTAATTGAGGCCCAGTCCAGAGAATTACAAAACCAGAGAAAACTTATTAGAAAAAGGATTTTTAGTGTGAAAATAAATCCTAGAACTTGTTTAATTTGTAGAAAATTCATATGAACTCCAAATTGGTCCATTCCAGTTTCTAAATTTTCATAATATTATTGTCTATCTATTTGTGCCACTGTTTTGGCATGAAAAGCACATTAGAATTATTCTAGTACTTAATCTTGTATTAAGCAGATAAAACATTAGAAAATTCGTAACTTAAAATCTATAACTCCAAAATTAATAATTCCAGTTCCTATGATCTTATTTTAATGTCTAGATTATTACTGTGTATTTTATGTATATGTTTGGTGTGATGTTAATTTATGCTATACTATGTATGTATTGTATTGATGCGAGTAGACGAGCAAGCAACAGAGGATTCTGAGGTTCAGCAAGTAGAGATAGCTGAGCAGGAGCTCATTGAAGGCAAGTTGTGCCCTTGATCACTTCTTTTACCCATTCATGTTCTTATTAATCATAATGATCTGCATAGGTTAATTTTGCTGGGACCCAATAGGTTACCCTAGATTTGACTATCTTTATACCTTGTTTCACCACTGGTTTTACTACTAAATTTTTGGGTAGTACATGCTATTGCTTTATGTGGATTTGGGTATAAAGATATTTATGACTCATGATTACACTTTCTATTATCTGTTCATTATTTTATGTTTATGATAAGATCATTATGTTAATGGGAACATGGAGAACCACCCGGGAAAACAGTGCTACCACAAGGGTATAATGGGACGCCCTTGGCTGATTAACTAGGAAAGCTAGTGGAGGGCTACCTTACCCGAAAGGGGCAAGGGCAGTAGGGGAGTGGTCAGTGTAGGGAGGTCCTTGGGTTGATTTTGCTGCGATGGCGGTCAGGCAAGAACCCTGAACTGGAGCTTCCTATAAACTGTAGCGGGTAGTCTGAAGCTAGTGGAACTTTGTAAAGGCCTCGTAGTGGTACCCTGCCTCGCTTCCTCGGTAGAGGTGTATGGAGTCTGATCAACTCCGTGGCAAATGGGTAACACGACTTGTGGGTAAAGATGTGCAACCTCTGCAGAGTGTAAAACTGGTATACTAGCCGTGCTCACGGTCATGAGCGGCTCGGACACTCACATGATTAAATTATGGAACTTAAACTCAATTTGTCATATGCATTGCATCGCAGGTGAGGTTGTTACTTCTGTTCTACTACTTAATTGGGTTGGTATTTACTTATACTTAGTAATTGCTAATAAAATTTTGACCAACTTTAAAAGCAATGCTCAGCTCTAACCATCCTCTTTGGTAAGCCTTACACTTCACGTGAGCTCCCACCTTTGGCGAGTTCATGCACATTATTCCCCACAACTTGTTGAGCGATGAACGTATGTGAGCTCACTCTTGTTGTCTCACACCCCCCACAGGTCAAGAACAGGTACCGCAGGATGAGGCGCTTGGAGGATGCTGCAATGTGTTCGTGAGAAATCTAGGCCGTCGTCTCCCAGTCAACTTTGGGTTGCTGGACCGTTGTCTCCTTATAATGTAATTATTTATTTATTTTGTATAGAACTCCTGTTATGTAGTAAATATGTGACATTCGATCATGTGCCATGATTCATCATATGTGTGAGACTTGGTCCCAGCACACCTGGTGATTATGTTCGCGCCCGGGTTTTGGACCCTAAAATCCGGGTGTGACAGAAGTGGTATCAGAGGAAATGTTGACTGTAGGACGAAACCTAGTTAGAAAATGGATAAACCCTTACCTACTTATCTTACTCTGATTCTTTCTATACTCATCTTGTCTTGATCCTGTCTCACCTTCTACTGTTCTACTCTGATCATTCTTACATTTTCTACTCTGAGACAAGATGGATTTCAAACCTTGGAATCCCTACCCCTATGACATTTTTAAGAGATAGGAGACCTAAGACAAAATTACAACTAATTTCTCTGTAAAAAATGTTGGTTGATTGTTCTGATGATAACTGCTTGATTTGCTTCTTTGATTGATTGAAACATTATAGTCGGGCATCTTAGCATGTACCACCATAAGGTAATGTATTAGCTTTAGTAGGTGACACACTAATCTACTTAGCTAATAAATTCCCCGCAGCAACATTCCTCGTAATTACTCGCCTTGTCTATAATCCTTGCTTTCTTACCCTGTGTTTCTAACCCAGATGGGCTACCCCTATACTGTTAGAAGAGAGCAGTATAGACGTAATCCTTGGTATGTCATGGTTAAGAAAGGCAAAGGCAGTTTATGCACTGTGCTAAAGGAACCGTAGAACTCACCAGTTCCAAAGGACAAAGATTTGAAGTTGAAGTTGCAGTAACTACCACCATCAGACTAGCGGCATTTTTAGTAGATGGGAAGTTTGTTGGTGACAACATCCGTGTGGTTAAGGATTTTCCGGATGTCTTTCTAGAAGAGTTACCAGGGATGCCACCAGATAGGGAAGTTGAGTTTGTGATTGATCTGTTACCTGGGACTGCCCCTATTTTCAAACGGCCATACAGGATGTCTGTAGAAGAATTGAAGGAACTTAAGAAGCAGTTAACTGAGTTACAAGATGCTGGGTACATTCGTCCGAGTTCCTCACCTTGGGGAGCACCGGTCTTGTTTGTACAGAAGAAGAATGGATCGCAGCGGATGTGTGTGGATTATAGATCTCTTAATGATGTTACGGTGAAGAACAAGTATCCGTTGTCCCGCATTGAGGATTTGTTTGATCAGATGCGAGGTGCAAGAGTATTTTCGAAGATCGATCTCCGATCGGGATACCATCAGATGAGGATTAGACCATCGGATATTCCCAAGACGGCTTTCTCGACTCGATATGGATTATATGAGTTTACTGTTATGTCATTTGGACTAACTAATGCACCAGCTTATTTCATGAATTTGATGAATAAGGTGTTTATGGAGTATTTGGACAGATTCGTCGTGGTGTTCATCGACGATATTCTTATCTATTCTAAGAGTGAAAGTGATCATGAGAAACACCTGAGGTTGGTGCTACAGAAGCTAAGAGATAATCAACTCTATGCCAAGTTCAGTAAATGCGAGTTTTGGATTGACAAGGTGCCATTTCTTGGACATATTATTTCTAATGGAGGAATAGCAGTGGATCCTGCTAAGGTCAAGGAGATTATGGAGTGGAGAGTGCCCACTACAGTTACTGAGATTCGGAGTTTCTTGGGGCTTGCAGGATATTATCGAAGATTTATTGAAGGATTCTCTAAGATTGCCAAGCCTATGACCTCGCTTCTGGAGAAGGGCAGAGAATTTAAGTGGGAAGATAAATGTCAAGAAAGCTTTGAACAATTAAAGAAGAGATTGATGTCTCCACCGGTGTTGGTTATGCCAGATTTACAGAAAGGATTTGATATTTATTGTGATGCATGTGGCCAAGGATTGGGATGTGTGCTCATGCAGGAAGGACATGTGATCACCTATGTATCTCGTCAGTTGCGGAAACATGAATTGAACTACCCCACTCATGATTTAAAGCTGACAGCAGTTGTGCATGCACTTAAGATTTGAAGACATTACATTATGGGAACTAAGTGTCAAGTGTACACGGATCATAAGAGTTTGAAGTATATATTCGCTCAGAAGGATCTCAACCTTAGGCAACGCCGTTGGTTGGAGCTCATTAAGGATTATGATTTGGAGATTCACTATCATCCGGGCAAGGAAAATTTGGTTGCAGATGCCTTGAGTCGGAAGGAGCAGGTTCACTCCGCTTTCGTTGTCCAGCTACCCGATGAATTAGCAAAAGACTTTGAGAGACTCAATTTGGGAATTGTTACTCACACTGAAGGAGTTACCATTGAGTTGGAACCTACCTTGGAGCAAGAGATTCGTAAAGGTCAGGTTGGTGATGCTAAGATTCAAGAGATTAAGGATCTTATTACTGAAGGAAGAGTTCCGGAATTCACGGAGGATGAGCAAGGTACTATATGGTTCAAGGATCGGATATGAGTTCCTGAGATTGAAAGCCTTCGTGAGACTATTTTAAAGGAAGCCCATAACTTGGATTATTCTATTCATCCTGGTAGTACCAAGATGTATCAGGATTTGAAGCAAAAATATTGGTGGTATGGACTGAAGAGAGATATGGCTACACATGTGGCTATGTGCGATGTGTGTCAAAGAGTTAAGGCCGAACATCAAAGACCCGCTGGACTATTGCACCCGCTTAAGATTCCTAAGTGGAAATGGGAAGAAATTGGTATGGATTTTATTGTTGGACTACCCCGCACCCCTGCTGGGTATGACTCTATTTGGGTAATTGTGGACAGATTGACAAAAGTGGCTCATTTCATACCTGTGAGGACTAATTATACGGGAGCCAAATTAGCAAAATTGTATATGACTCGGATAGTTTGTCTACATGGAGTACCTAAGAAGATCGTGTCTGATCGAGGATCGCAGTTCACTTCTCGATTTTGGAAGAAGTTGCATGAGAGCTTGGATACAAAGTTGAATTTTAGCTCAGCCTACCATCCTCAGACTGAAAGGACTAATCAAGTATTGGAGGACATGTTGAGAGCTTGTGCCCTTCAGCATGGTAGTAGTTGGGACAAGAATCTACCTTATGACGAGTTCTCATATAATAATAGTTACGAAGCCGGTTTGAAGATGTCACCGTTTGAGGCTCTATATGACAGAAAATGCAGGACTCCTCTATATTGGGATCAGACTGGAGAAAGACAGTTCTTTGGACCTGAGCTTATTCAAGAGGCAGAAGCAGAAGTTCGAATGATAAGGGAGAATTTGAGAATTGCACAATCAAGACGGAAGAGCTATGCTGATACCCGGAGAAGACTACTGGAGTTTAAGGAGGGTGATCACGTGTATCTGAAGGTGTCACCAATCCGGGGTATGAGGAGATTTAAAGTCAAAGGAAAGTTGTCCCCTCGCTTCATTGGACCTTTCTTGATCTTAAAGCGAGTGGGAGAAGTTGCATATCGACTGGAGTTACCTGATCATCTGTCAGATGTACATGATGTATTCCATGTATCTCAGCTGAAGAAATGTCTCAGGGTACCTGAGGAGCAACTACCAATAGAAGACCTTAGTGTTCATGATGATCTGACTTATGCAGAATACCCTGTCAAGATTCTGGACACTTTGACTCGAGTTACAAGAAATAAGGTGATAAAGATGTGTAGAGTACAATGGAGTCACCACGGTGAAGATGAAGCTACTTGGGAGAGAGAAGAAGAGCTTCGCGTAGACTTCCCCCATCTTTTCCCTAGATCTTCTTAAATCTCGAGGACGAGATTCTTTTTAAGGGGGGTAGGATTTGTAATACCCAAAGTGTAAGTAAGAACAAAAGTAGAAAACTGCTCTCCTTTATATGTGTGTGAATCTCTATTTATCATCACATGTGGCTACTCATGTGTAAAAATGAGTAAATCATTACTGAGACACAAATAAACCATTGCATCATATTGGATTTTTGTTTGTGCATTTAAAACAATAGTAATATGAATAAAAATAAAATAATAATGAAGAGGATTTGAGGAAAAAGGAGAGGAAAAGAAAGGATATAAAAATATAAATAATATATGTATAGTTATATTTTTAAAATTATTACTTCTAATCTCACAATATAATTTTAGGATAAGTTTGTCATAAGTTTAAGTTTAAACTAGGATTAAATTTGAATTGGAAAGGGAGGAAAGGAAATAGGAAAATGAACAAATAAAAGAAAAAGACAAAACCTCATATGGGCCAGCGGCCACCCAATTCAGCCCACTCACCCATCCACCACGCGCGGCCCAGACTGCGGTCGTGGGCGCCGACAGGAGGGCCCATGCCGTCAGCCCCTCACGCGCGCGTGTGTGTGCCGACTTGAGGGCCCCACTGGGCGGTCACTCTCTTGCGCGCTCGTCCTCACCATTTCACTGCGCGTGGACCCATTCGTCCACCTTCCAGCCTTCGTCAATCGCCATCGCGCGAGAAGCGCCGCGCCGACCGGATCACAACCCCCTCGCGCGAGCTCCGCAAAACTGCCGCTGACCGAGCCCAACCGTAGGAATAAAACCCTGGGGCGCTTCTGTTCCCCCTTCCGCTATCCCGCGCAAGAGCCATCAAGGGAGTTCACTGAGGCAGAACGAAGAGAAATGGGGAGAAATCCACATCGCCGTGCACGCAGACTGAGCTAATCCCTGAGAGAGCTGAGGAACAGAGAGGATGCCGCCGCTAGGGAGCTTCGCGTACGGGGAAGCGCTCGCCAGGACGCAACCACGGTGGCCGGGCTTCGATGTCGCGGCCGGATTGACGCCGCGGGTGCAGCCGGGTCCTGGGATTCCACACCACCGCAGTGGAATTCGCACCAACACCGTCGATTGAGTGCTGTCGCCTGCTCGCTCGCTCCGTCGAACCGCGGGGAACGTTTCCGTGGCCACGCCATAATGGGATACCCCTCAGGGCGTCTTCAATTCCTTGCCGGAGATCTAGCACCACCGCGCATCCGCCCCTTCTCGTGGATAAGGCTCACCCCTGCGCGAATATCGGTAATAGCAGTCTCAACCTACTCACTTTGACTTCAATTCGGGTAGAGCGCTTCGGATTCGAGAATGAGGCATCTGGGAGAATGATGGCGTGTCACCGGCGATGGTGCATCGCCGTGGTTGGGCGGCGTCGCCATCCTGTATTGCGGGATGGGGTAAAGGGTCGTGCGCCGTTGATCTCAACGTGGACGGTTACGATTAGACTCAGCTCTTCCCCTTTGGTTATTCTGACCCGGACCGTTGGATCCATCCTGAGCGGACCGGATTAGATCGTTGATAAGCTATTCGGTTACATTGGATCCGGGCCGTCAGATCCCGATCTAGCGGTTGGTGCTGCGTACCGATTGAAGGTTTTATCTGGTGCACCGGATCTTGATCGTGCGGCCCTGGATGCTCGGTACCCCTTCGTCGTACCTGTTTTGCATAAGAGCCCTCCTATTTTTAGGAAACCAACCCGCAGTCCGCTCGGGTGTCTCCCTGAGTCTGTGGAATTCTTACACCGTAGCCCCTGCAGTTTCCTGTAATTGAGGCCCAGTCCAGAGAATTACAAAACCAGAGAAAACTTATTAGAAAAAGGATTTTTAGTGTGAAAATAAATCCTAGAACTTGTTTAATTTGTAGAAAATTCATATGAACTCCAAATTGGTCCATTCCAGTTTCTAAATTTTCATAATATTATTGTCTATCTATTTGTGCCACTGTTTTGGCATGAAAAGCACATTAGAATTATTCTAGTACTTAATCTTGTATTAAGCACATAAAACATTAGAAAATTCGTAACTTAAAATCTATAACTCCAAAATTAATAATTCCAGTTCCTATGATCTTATTTTAATGTCTAGATTATTACTGTGTATTTTATGTATATGTTTGGTGTGATGTTAATTTATGCTATACTATGTATGTATTGTATTGATGCGAGTAGACGAGCAAGCAACAGAGGATTCTGAGGTTCAGCAAGTAGAGATAGCTGAGCAGGAGCTCATTGAAGGCAAGTTGTGCCCTTGATCACTTCTTTTACCCATTCATGTTCTTATTAATCATAATGATCTGCATAGGTTAATTTTGCTGGGACCCAATAGGTTACCCTAGATTTGACTATCTTTATACCTTGTTTCACCACTGGTTTACTACTAAATTTTTGGGTAGTACATGCTATTGCTTTATGTGGATTTGGGTATAAAGATATTTATGACTCATGATTACACTTTCTATTATCTGTTCATTATTTTATGTTCATGATAAGATCATAATGTTAATGGGAACATGGAGAACCACCCGGGAAAACAGTGCTACCACAAGGGTATAATGGGACGCCCTTGGCTGATTAACTAGGAAAGCTAGTGGAGGGCTACCTTACCCGAAAGGGGCAAGGGCAGTAGGGGAGTGGTCAGTGTAGGGAGGTCCTTGGGTTGATTTTGCTGCGATGGCGGTCAGGCAAGAACCCTGAACTGGAGCTTCCTATAAACTGTAGCGGGTAGTCTGAAGCTAGTGGAACTTTGTAAAGGCCTCGTAGTGGTACCCTGCCTCGCTTCCTCGGTAGAGGTGTATGGAGTCTAATCAACTCCGTGGCAAATGGGTAACACGACTTGTGGGTAAAGATGCGCAACCTCTGCAGAGTGTAAAACTGGTATACTAGCCGTGCTCACGGTCATGAGCGGCTCGGACACTCACATGATTAAATTATGGAACTTAAACTCAATTTGTCATATGCATTGCATCGCAGGTGAGGTTGTTACTTCTGTTCTACTACTTAATTGGGTTGGTATTTACTTATACTTAGTAATTGCTAATAAAATTTTGACCAACTTTAAAAGCAATGCTCAGCTCTAACCATCCTCTTTGATAAGCCTTACACTTCACGTGAGCTCCCACCTTTGGCGAGTTCATGCACATTATTCCCCACAACTTGTTGAGCGATGAACGTATGTGAGCTCACTCTTACTGTCTCACACCCCCCACAGGTCAAGAACAGGTACCGCAGGATGAGGCGCTTGGAGGATGCTGCAATGTGTTCGTGAGAAATCTAGGCCGTCGTCTCCCAGTCAACTTTGGGTTGCTGGACCGTTGTCTCCTTATAATGTAATTATTTATTTATTTTGTACAGAACTCCTGTTATGTAGTAAATATGTGACATTTGATCCTGTGTCATGATTCATTATATGTGTGAGACTTGGTCCCAGCACATCTGGTGATTATGTTCGCGCCCGGGTTTTGGACCCTAAAATCCGGGTGTGACATTACACCTCTGAACTTTGATATTTCCATGGAAGGGTTGTAGACCGGGTTGGTTGTATTTTTGAGGTATTTGTTTTTCTTTTATATATATATATATATATATATATATATATATATATATATATATATATATATATATATATATATATATATATATATATGGCAGGTATAACGGGAGCCCTGGGCTTCCAATAGTTAAAGGAAGCCCAGGTCGATCATCCCTGCAACCTGGTTCAACCCAGCGCACCGACTGGATCAGGCTGTCGGTTGCACCACCCGCGCCCAAGTCTGTGCGCGCAAAAAAGGAACGCATGCATGAGTCAAACACGTCCCCTTGCATGTGCATAAATTTAGGAAAGATATGTGTGCCCGTTTCTATTTTTAAATGCTTTATTTCCTCCATAAATTTAGGATCGCTGCAACTGCCATGCAACTAAACTCGTAAGGACCATTTTATGATATATACTGCTACTAAATATGCTATCCTGTGTAGATAATTATGCAATTCAGTATACTGCGTAAAAATCTGTTACCGGCTGCATGCACACGATTTTATGATGAAAATAATGTGCAATGAAAGGAAATGAATTGCCCGCATAAAAACAAAAAATCGTATTTAATGTTTTATTTCCTTAATAAATATAGGATCCCTCCAACAGTCATGCAGCTAAACACATTAGATCTAGTTTATGATATATATTGATACAAATTATACTACATGGTGTAGCTATTTATGCAATTCGTTACACTGCGTAAAAAATCTGGCATGTTGTTCACTGGTGGACGCATCTCCGGGTTGGAGCGTAATAACCTTAAGTTTTAAGCATAAAATCCTTCAATTATAAGCGTAAATATCGAGCCAGTGTGAGAGGTTGATAGCTCCAGTAGGTTGTTATTACGATCCTATTTTTATGGCAGATCTGAAACATGGCAACCGCATGCATGCGGTTATACAGATCCAAAAATTATGGCAAAATGCATGCATGAGTCAAACACGTTCCCTTGCATGCATGCAGTTTCTATTTTAAATGCTTTATTTTCTCCATAAATTTAGGATCGCTGCAACAGCCATGCAGCTAGACTCGTAATGACCATTTTATGATATATACTCGTACTAAATATGCCACATTGTGTAGGTATTTATGCAGTTCGTCACACTGCGTAAAAAATCTGGCATGTTGTTCACTGGTGGACGCATCCCCGGGTGGAGCGTAAAAACCTTAAGTTTTGAGCATAAAATCCCTCAATTATAAGCGTAAATATCGAGTCAATCCGAGAGGTTGATAGCTCTAGTAGGTTGTTATTACTATCCTATTTTTATGATAGATCCGAAAACATGGCAGCCGCATGCATGCGGTTTTTATTTTTATACAGATCCAAAAATTATGGCAAAAATCGTGGGAGTTTCTATTGCATGCGCGCAAATTACGAACAGCATAAATCAAGGAATTGCTTTTCCAATGTGCATGCAGTAAACTGGTATACGAACTCCGTGTTTAAGCATAAAATCATACAGTTTTTGGCGTAAATAATACATGTGGTAGCCATAAAACACAATAATCGAAAAGAAAACTGCGCCGGATCGGAGGATGTTATGCGCGATCATCGCCGCGCGCATCTCGGGCCTTCCGTGACGCCGCTCGCTCGAAGATCGCGCCTCATGCGTCGCCGTCGCTACTCGCACGTCGACGGGCGTCGCTCGGAAGTGCCGTCTCCTCGGGACCTCGGGGACGCCGCCGCTTGCCCGCACAAGGGCGCCGCTGTCGCTCGCCCTCTGGATCGGGGAGCCGCGGCCACCGACCTGGGAACCGCCACCACTACTCCGGATCGAGGAACCTCCGCCACCGCGCGTCGAGATTATGGAGTTGCGGCCACCGGCTGGGGGTCCACCGTCGCGCACGCTCTGGGGCAACCGCCGTCGTCGCATGCGGCGTCGCTAATGAATCGGGGTAGAGCGTAAAAAACTAAACCCTAGCACTCTGGGTCCTGTTTTATAGATGTCCGGATGTGATCCGACTCGACCGGATTGCACCGTCCGACCTGGGCTTCCTCTAGTTATTGGAAGCCCAGGGCTCCTAATATATAATATATATATATATATATCTACTACTTATTAAGTTAGCAATAGTAGCCTGCCTTTTTGTGTTCTGCCATTCTGCGATCTCAGCCGTGGCTGCCTAGGGATCGAACATTGGATCTATTGAGCAGAATGCCTAACCTTCCACCCTCTAGCCAACATGACTCATGTTGAATTGTGTACAACTTCAACTAAAACGTCTTTTGTGTTTAACCCACCGTCCACTCTGTATGCTCCCTGAGTCTAGAAAAACATTTATAGCTTGGCCCTTGATCTTTCTGGAATTTGGGACGCAATCCAGGAAATAAAGAAAATAGGGAAAAGGAGTTTAGAAATTGATTTTTAGTTTAAAAATAATTGCAGAAACACATCTAATTCATGGAAATTTCATATTAAATCTAAATGAGTTCATTCCAATTTCTATAATTTTATAATATTATTTTTATCACATAATACCTCTGTTTTGTCATGAAAACAACAATAAAATTGATTTCCTAATTAATCCTATATCAAATACATAGAAACTTTGGAAATTCGTAACTTCCCCATTTTAATTCCAAATTGAATCGTTCCAGTTGTGTTAGTCTCGTATGAATATTTACTACGCAGTAACAACATTGATTATACCATGTTTCATACTTTTATAATTAGATATTTATTTATCCTATGTTAATTGGGTTAATCTATGTCTATTGGATTAATTTATTTAATATATTAATATAGTATTCTAACTTTGTGGTTATACGATGTTTGACCATTAGTCTTGCAAACACACACTTACCTTTTTGTTTAAGCAAAAGCGTATGGTAGTACGTGTCCAATGACTAACGATGTACGAGAGAATTTCTTCCGGTATGTGTGAAACGTGCTCTCCAATAATGAGACCATACAAATCGTGATATATATCAAAGTCTGCATGATACTGATGGTTGCAATGTAGTGGTGAAACAGATAGATTATAAATAACAAAATTTATGTATGGCCAGAATCACAAATTGATTATGAAACATTTTCTCATAACGGTATAACACATATTTTGTATATAAGTTATCGTAGTATACTGGTATTATATATTCCCGTTGCAACGCACGGGCATTCAGCTATCATGTATAGAAGTCTGCACGGTACTGTTGGTTGCAATGTAGTGATGAAATAGTTAGATTGAAATAACAAAATTTATGTATGGCTAGGATCACAAATTAATTACGAAACATTTTCACATAACAGTATAACACACATTTGTTCATAAGTTATCATAATATTAAATGTTTCCGTTGCAACGCACGGGCACCCACCTATATGTGTTTATGTCTACGTCTATGACAGGAAACACATCTACTACATTTCTCTCCAAGCTCACTTGCTACCATTGCACAATACGTAGTAGTAGATAAGTATCACCGATATTCTTGAATTATATTTTTGGATGGAGGTAATATTATTTAAAGAAGAGCTTTGCATGCTATTTCTTTTGTTTGAATAATGCATTATACTTAAATTCCCTTTTTTGCATGTGTAAAATTTTTTCTTCGTAATATTTTTTCCATGGATCAGACTTGTGAGTCATTTTCATAAACCAACGCCAAGCATGAATCCATGTCTCCTACTTCAAACCTCGAACAAACTCCATGAGCAGGAGGCATTCGCGTTGTCATCGCTCATCGATGACGAGAAGAAGCTTGACGACTGTCAGTTCGACCTCTAAAAGCAGTCTTACGTGGTCGCATGCGCCGCTGTGTACGACAAGCTCCCACGAAGCCGCCGCTTGGATGCAGTCCAGAGCAGCTGCACCGCGCTGTCCATCGTTAAGCAGGGGGCCTCATGGTTGTCGCCAATGTCGTCGACTCTCGGGTTGTTCTGGACACCGCATCTGACGACGACGCCATCACGCCGTCCAGCTCATCGTCCACCTGAAGCCCAACCTGCCACGTAAGTCGCTACTGACCGGACATGAATTCTTGTGCGCTGGAACGATGGACGTTGCTGACGTTGTGTGAGTGTCCTCGAACATGATGTATGTAGTGGAATAACGCATTCGGTGGTGCAACGGCCAGGGGTACTACCTCGCTGATGAGCCCGGGGTGCACTTCGTTTGGCAGCCCAACCAAGAGTCATCGGTACTCGTCATGTCGCGTGCGTTCGACGACTACTATATCGAGGATTGTGGCGTCATCTTGGCGCTGGAGGTGACATAGAGGAGGATCGACAACAGTGACCAGTTCGTCATCCTCGCTACCGTCAGGGTAGCTTTTGTGCCGGCCTGCCTTTAATTCTCTTCGCAAACACATACACACTTACCTTTTTGTTTAAGCAAGAGCATATGGTGGAGAGCATATGGTGGTGCGTGTCTGATGACTAACGATGTACGAGGGAATTTTTCCGGCATGTGTGGAACGTGCTCGTGCTCTCCAATGATGAGACCATACAAATCGTGGCATATATCGAAGTCTGCATGATACTGATGGTTGCAACGTAGTGGTGAAATAACTAGATTAAAATAACAAAATTTATGTATGGCTAGGATCACAAATTGATTATGAAACATTTTCTCATAACAATATAACACAGATTTTGTATATAAGTTATCGTAGTATACTGGTATTATATATTCTCGTTGCAACGCACGGGCATTCAGCTAGTGTATATATATATATATTTGAGGTATATGATGGCTGTCATTCATTGAGTATTTGGGTTAATTGGAACCCAAATGGCCCTCTGCATCTTAAATCTCCGGCCACGGGTAAGTGCAGTGCTAGCTGCATAATTAGACACTAAATAAGGTTAAAGGCATATGAATGAGGGAGGTCTATGGATGAAATGCCAATGAGGCCAGTTCAAAATTCAGGTGTGTGGAAGAAGAGAAGGGTAAAATATGTGAACGTAGAACTTATTTGAGACTGCTCTATAAACTTAATTCGTCCTAGAGTAGCTCCACAAAAATCTAGAGTTTCTAGAACACCACTCTAAAGTGCTTTCTTAACTCTATTTTTTAGAAAAGAGTTTATAGAGTCACAACTATTTGACTGAAAAAACTTAGAACAGAGCTAAAAAGAGTGAAGCAATAACACAAACTCGATGGATACAATCGGAATTAATACACTCGAATCTTCTCCGCAAACTAGTAGTGTGTTGATTAACAGAGTAATATAAAATCCTGCAACAATCAAAACATGCACACGATATATGAGACCAACCATCAGTGAACATCAAAACATGGCTGACACGTGTGGACACAGTTCTACTGACACGTGGTACATCCATCGCGTCGTGCATGCAGCACGACAACAAGACACATGCACGAACCTTGATGCGAGATCGAGGTCCGTTACAGTCGGCACATTGCACCGGGCAAATCAAGCACCCGCGCGCGCCTCGCAACTGCGCAGGAATCGGCTGACGAGGCCGATCAGCTCGCCGGTGGCCTCGGACCCCGGCTCGTGCAGGTAGAACCCGTGGGGCTTGCCGGCGAACTCGACGAGCTCCACGGGCTTGCCCATGGCCGCCAGACGCTGCGCGTAGTCGACGGTGCGGTCGCGCATCATGTCGAGGCCACCGACCACCACCAGGAGCGGCGCCCGGAAGTGCACCGAGCCCAGGTCGGGGCTGTCCGGCCCGAACGGGTTCGCGGCCGGGTGGTCCCTGGTGGCGCCGGGCGGCAGCGCCAGCCGCCAGAACCGGTCGAACAGGTCCAGGTTCAGGAGCACCTCGGCGGGGCACTTGGCCTCCGACCGCGTCCGCCGGACGCCGCCGAAGAACGGCATCAGGAGCACGTAGCCCCGCACCGTGACCGGGCGGAGGACGTCGACGTCGGCGTCGGCCTCGGCGCGCACGGCCAGGTGGTGCGCTATGTTGCCGCCCGCCGAGTCGCCGGTGACGAACACGCGGCCGAAGTCGGCGGCCTCGGCGAGCCATCCGTCGGCGGCGGCGGACGACTGGTCGCGCAGCCAGCGCAGGAAGCCCGCGCCGTCGTCGACCGCCGTGGGGAGGCGGTGCTCTGGCGCGAGGCGGTACCCCGCGGAGAGCACGACGGCGCCGGCCTCCGCGGCGAGGCGGAGGCAGAAGGCGTGCACGTTCGCCCACGTGCACGACCCCAGGCAGAAGCCGCCGCCGTGGAAGTGCACGAGCACCGGCAGCTTCTCCCTCGTCCGGCCGGCCGCGGACGGCTTGTACATGCGGACGCGGAGGTTGTTGGGCTTGTCGTAGACGGCCTCCTTCCATTGCACGGACGGGTGGCTGCTGGGGAAGGAGGCCGGGCAGAACGCGGGTTCCTCCGGTGACCGGAGGACGGTGCCGTCACCTAGGACGCGCAGGAAGCCGTAGATGTCCTCCACGACGGCGTTGGCCGCCGCCGGAGGTGACGACGCGCCGGTGGCAGCTGAAACTGCGGGCATGGTTGGCATATACACGTATCCTTTAATTTACTCTGAGTCACAGGAAGACACTTCTCTTCTGAAACATAAGCGGACTTATATAGCCACCGATACGCTAGCTCACTCTAGTCTAGTAGATGCTGGCTCAACAAAGGTGAATTAAAACATGTACTAAATCGAGCATCGCATACATGGTGAATTGGACAGGCACTAATAGCTCCTCTTCCTTCTCTCTCTTCCACTTAAGGCTTCAATCCATCAATATTTGTTCAGTTGTTTTAAAACATGTACTAATATAATATTAAAGAATAGGGTTTGTGTCCAACAACATTTATTCCGATTGTTTAAAAACCGGTATTGATACTAGCCTTCTGTGCCGATTTAAAATATTTAGCCCGTCCAAAGGATATTAGTACCGGTTGAAACAAACAACCAATATTAGGTTCAAGACAAAAACAGTACTAAGAGATTCAGTACCGATTTTTTTTATAGAATCAGTGCTAAATATCTTTCTCATTCTCTCAAGATCAATTGGATTTTCAGCCAAAATCAGTTTAGTGCTGGTTCTTCTGAATAACCGACACTAAAAGTCAAGAATTTTGCATGTTTGTTTGAGATTATAATCTGCCCATATTATATAATCTAACTTATTTTGTCTGTTTAGTGCCAGTTTGAGATTATAATTTTGCCTATTCTGTTTGATGTTAATCCATATGGATTGGATGTGATTGAATCAGTTTAAATCCATAACAAGTAGAGGTGGTAATTAATTATGATATAAATGCGTCTCCACAAAATGGTAGGGCCATAAATAAATTTTAGTTCAAAAATGAATAAAAATAGTGTCCGATCCTAATCCAATCTAATCCTTAAATATTATAGTGTAAAATTTAGATACCATTGTCACCCCTAATAACAAGTAAAAATATGTATCAATCCTACTCAATCCACTCTAATCCAAATGTGAGAATAACCGAACTAGGCTTAATGGAGATTTTGGTAAGAAGCACATGGTGGTCTTTTGTGGTAACCACTAGCCGGTGTTCTCATCATCAGAAAACCGAGGGCGAGGCTCCATCCTCTTTTACTTCCATTTTCGGAGTTCAAAAGGGTGAATGGGCGGCGGTGCAACATGCTAGCTTTTGTGTGCAGCTAGCAATGGTGGTGTGTGGGCTTTGAGTCGGCATAGTGGCCAAACCCTGTTCTTCTGAGAACACGCGCTATATGTGTGCCACATCAGCTTAGCAAATAGCATACCTTGCTTTAGTGCGATGGCGATCTTCTTCAGCTGGAAAGCAGGAATTTGAGAGAGAGAGAGAGAGTCGGTCCACAGCAAATCGGTGTGCCACCATTGGCTGCGTTCGTGAGTGCGGGTCAGCATCGTATCATATTCAGGTGGCAGCCTTCTTGATTTCCTACACAAAAATTTAGGGCTCTTAATAAATTTTAGTTCAAAAATTAAATAGTAATAGAGTTCAATCCTAATACGATTCGATCCTTAAATTTTATAGCGTAAAATTTAGAGTTTATTATCACTCCTGCTAGTCAAGTCATAGGACACCAATTAACAGCCACTTAAGTTTAGAAGCTTCTCAACCACTATCCTAGGGACTTTTAGTTTTGGTCTAGCTCCACTGAACTGAGAGAGCTAGCGCACTCCTAGCCTATACACGAACAGAAAGTTAACACGTCAAGAACATATATACTTTCGTTTGGATGCCTAAATTCTGTTATTTGGTTGCACGTGAAATTGAGATTTGGAATCAGATATCTAATTTTTAGGAATTAGACTATAACTAGAAACCCTCTCTTCTGATACAAAGACTCATCTCTCGGTACTGTATGAAATTAGACCGTATAATTTCGAACTACAATTATGTGACATCTAAACAATAGAATTAGAATTACATCTTATTTTAATATCATGCTAGATTTAGTATTTAACCTAATTCAATTTCATCCTCTTCAATATCGACATCCAAACAGAGCAATTTAGGGTTTTTTTTTGAACAGTTTGGGTGCTTTTGCTGATGGATGGATGGATGAAATTCTCAATCTGTGTTACGTCGGTGGTCATCGGTGTTTATCGTCCCTGCAAGCTAGATCTGAATTCTCTGCAAGTGACCTGCTGGGTTATCTTCTCGTACGTGGTGGTTGTTGCTCGGCTTGCTTTCGCCGTCCTATAATAAGATGCGGTGCATTATCCTCGCTTTCAGTGAGAGCGAGCGAGAGCACCCTGTCGTCTTCGCCGGAAAGGTGGTGGCGGGCTTTTCCCACTGCTGGTGGTGCTGGTGCTGGTCATCAGTCAGCCGACATGTTTCACACCGGGGATAAAAAGTGGCACACGTGATTCAGCTTGCATCTACCTATCTATGAATTGAATAGGGATGTTCCTAAAACATCCGATTTGTATCATAAATCTAATATTTTAGCATAGATATACATAGAATTTAAAGCTAATTTTTGGCAATGTTATTAAGAATATTATGAAGTATTTAAATAAATTTTTATATATTTTTTATGTACATTATTTTCTCCCTACAACAAAAAAAGTGAAAAAACATCCGAATCTGTATTCGGATAGACATCCGAATTTTATATCAATTATTTAAAAAGATATAGAACGAATTTAATGTTTATTTTTTGTGAAGATTGATAGCCTCAATGCTAAAAACAAGAATATAAATTTATATAGCAAATTCTATATATTATTTGTTCACTATCAAAAAAAGAAGACCAAAAATCTGACATCCGAATAAATATCCGGATCCATCCCTAGAATTGAACGACTAGAACGCATGGCTAGTGGTGGTCGTCGAGCCATATCCAGATGACCAGATATATCCTTTGGAGTTTGGACCGATCCACTGGCAAATCTATATAATGCTGAACGCACGCATAATGCTGCAGACTCCTGAAATCTTAAGCTGCTGTGAGATGTAAGAAAACTGCTACGAGCCGACGGTAGGGAAGAAAAACGGTCGAAAACAATCGAAAAAACAGCTAAATTGTTTTTCTTTTCATATTTTTTGGTCGGGACGAAAACGAAAACCAACGGTCGAAATACGGGATCGGAATTGTCGGTTATTTGAAAACGATCGAAAACGATAAACTATAGTCGGAAAGATAACTATTTTGTAGTTTTATCAAAAACATAATTGTTGACGCTTTTTTGGAGCGCCAAATACTCAAGAAGAACCGGCGGCGGTGCTCTCTGGTCAGGCGCGGACGGTCCGCGGCCTGGGGCCGGACGGTCCGCGACCTGGCGCAGGGGCTAGGGTTTCCTGCCTGACGTCCGGACGGTCCGCGCCCTAGGGCCGGACGGTCCGCGCGTGTGCAGGGGCGGCGGAAGATCGCCGGCGGCGCCTGGATCTCGCTCCCGGGAGGGACCCCGTCGGGGAGGAGAGATCCTAGGGGTTGTCTAGGCTCGGGCCGGCCGACCTAGACTCCTCTAATCGGCGTAGAGTCGAAGAGAGGCGAAGAATTTAGGGATTGAGAAGCTAAACTAGAACTAGACTAAAACTACTCCTAATTGTACTGGAAATAAATGCGAGTAGAAGTTGTATTGATTCGATTGTTGATTACAAATCGGCCGTAGACCTCTCTTTATATAGAGGAGGGGGGCTGGACCCTTTACACGACTAGATTCCGAGTTAATTCCGCGAATCTAGCCAATAATCATAGCACAAAACTCGGAACCCTAAACTGCTCTGCGCAAGCGCGGACCGTCCGGCCCACAGGCGCGGACTGTCCGGACCGCGGACCGTCCGGCCTCAGGGCCGGACCGTCCGCCCGCTCATTTTGGTGCTCAACATATGCCCCCTGCCTTTTGGTGGAGCTGAGCAAACCAAAAGCAACTAACTCGATGTGATTACATCGGTTCTCTTAGGCATCTTGCCACATACTAGGATGGTACTGTTTGAGGAAACGCCCATTCAAAGCCTTAGGCAAGCCCTTGCCTTGCAATGTTTGTAGCAAATAGGCGTTGCCAGACATCACCTGTTTTACCTTATAAGGACCTTCCCAGCTTGGTGACCATTTCCCGAACTTTCGGTCTCTATTTCTTAGAGGCAGAATGGTCTTCCACACCAGGTCCCCTACTTGAAATGATTTTGCTTTGACCTTCTTGTTGTAGGCCCTGGCTACCATGATTTTGTCCTTTTCTATTGCTCCCAAAGCTATCATCCTTTTGTCGGTCACCTCATCAATATTATCCATCATTGAATCATAATAATCAGTAGCAGTTAGATCATTCTGTCTAGCGAACCTGACAGCATTCAAACTTATTTCCACAGGCAACACTGCTTCCTGCCCATAGACAAGCTCAAAAGGAGATACTTTAGTAGCCCTATGTTTAGATATTCTATGAGCCCATAAAGGCTCAGACAAAATCTTATGCCAATGTTTAGGATTATCGGATATTTTCTTTTTTATCAAATTAATCAATGTCCTATTGCTAGACTCGGCCTGACCATTGGCCTGAGCATAATATGGAGATGAATCAAGCAGCTTAATTCTGTATAATTCAGCAAATTCACGTACCTCCTTTGACATAAAAGAAGTACCTTAATCTGTAGTTAAGGTCTGGGGAATGCCGAATCTATGAATGATATGCTCAGTTATAAACTCAATTACCTCCTTGTGTGTCATGTTCTTTAGAGCAACGGCTTCAGTCCATTTGGTGAAGTAGTTAGTGGCAACTAACACAAACCGATGCCCCTTTGATGATGAAGGATGAATTTCTCCAATAAAGTCTAATCCCCATCCTCTGAACGGCCAAGGCTTGATGATAGGATGTAATTCGGCTGCAGGGACCAACTGTAGGTCGCCGAATTTTTGACACACTTGGCAACCCTTGTAGTACTTGAAACAGTCAGCTATCATACTAGGCCAATAAAAACCAGACCTTCGCAACAACCACTTCATCTTTGGAGCTGATTGATGAGTACCACAAATTCCCTCATGTACTTCGGCCATGGCTAACATAGCGTCATCTGGGCCCAAGCACTTAAGCAGGATGTCATTGACTGTTTGGCGGTAAAGTTCATCACTCATCAAAACATACTTGAAAGCTGTTCGCCGAATGTTCTTATCTGTCCTGATATTGGGATTTCGTAAATAATTAAGTATAGGTGTCCTCCAATCACTTGCATCGGCTTCATTGTCAGCCGAATTAATGAAAAGAACATTTCTGGTAACCCCGGACGGTCCGGCGTCGCGACCTGGGAATTTGGCTTTGCACTGGTTATCAGATTTTCAGTTTTGTGAAACTTCCCTCTCTTTATCCGATAACCTGATGCATCTTGTGCCAAATCATTAGCTCTATGATTCTCAACTCTAGAGATATGCCGAATACTGAATTCGTCAAAAGAATGGATTATGCTCCAACATTTCTCAAGGTAACTATTTAGAGTACCATCAAAACATTGATATTCTTCTAACACTTGTTGGACAACCAGCTGAGAATCACCAAATACTATCACATGTTTTACTCCCATACCATTTAAAAGTTCTAAACCGAATAGGAGGGCCTCATATTCAGCTTGATTATTAGTGCAATAAGTTTTCAATCGGCTAGAGAAGTCAAAGGAGACATTACTTGGTGAAACAAGTACAATGCCAATTCCTTGCCCTTCATTGCAAACCGATCCATCAAAATATAAAGTCCAAGGAGTAATAGTGAGGTATGACATGTCTAGCTCATGAATATCATTAACCCGATGTTCTACAATGAAATCCGCTACGACTTGGCCTTTCATAGATTTCAATGGTTCATAGGCCAAGTCATATTCTATTAGTGCATAAGCCCACTTACCAATTCTACCACTCATAATTGGGTTATGCAACATGTATTTGATCACATCGGCTTGACCAGAAACAGTGCAATGACTAGACATTAAATAACATCTACATTTGGTGCATGCGTAAAACAAGCATAAGCATAATTTTTCAATAAAAGTGTACCTTGTTTCAGCATCCACCAACCTTCGGCTTAGATATGCCACCACATGCTCCTTCCCCTCAGTTTCTTGTGTCAGAACAGCCCCAATGACCTTATCCTCAGCTGCATTGTATAATCGAAATGGCACTCCTGCTTGTGGTGCTTTTAATACGGGAGCCGAAGATAAGTATTTTTTGATAAGATCAAATGCTTCTTGCTGTTCTGCCCCCAAGCGAATTCGGCATCATTCTTAAGCCGAAGAATAGGGGTAAACGCATCAATCTTCCCGGCTAGGTTAGAAATAAACCTTCGTAAATAATTCACCTTGCCGAGGAACCTCTGTACCTCGACTTTACAGGTCGGAGGCCCCACATTCCGAATAGACTTAATTCGGTCAGGGTCTATCTCTATACCATGTTCATGTATGACAAATTCTAAAAACTTACCAGCCGACACTCCAAAAGCACATTTACGTGGGTTCATTTTCAAACCATACTGACGCATTTTATCAAAGGCCTTACGCAAATCAGCTATATGAGAACTAAACTCAGCCGATTTGACTACAATATCATCAATGTAAACTTCCACAGTGTTTCCTAACAATTCATGGAAGATCAAATTCATAGCCTTCTGATAAGTAGCACCAGCATTTTTCAGACCAAATGTCATGACAACCCACTCAAATAAACCAATGAAGCCTGGACATATAAAGGCCGTTTTAGACGCATCTTCTTCGGCCATGAAAATCTGATTATATCCGGCATTACCATCAAGGAAGCTAATAATTCTATTTCCTGATGCATTATTGATTAATGTGTCGGCTATGGGCATGGGATATTCGTCTTTAGGAGTTGCTCTATTTAAATTGCGAAAATCAATGCATACTCTAAGTTTACCTGTCTCCTTCTTCTCCACCGGCACAATATTGGAGACCCACTCTGCGTATCTGCAAGGTCTGATAAAATCAGCTTCTAGCAGCCGGTGGATTTCGTCCTTGATGCGTGGGAGAAGATCCGGACGAAATGTTCTAGCTCTTTGCTTGAAAGGTCTGAAACCAGATTTAATAGGCAGCCAATGCTCTACGATCTCTCGGCTTAATCCAGGCATCTCAGTATAATTCCAAGCAAAGCAATCTGAATATTCCTTCAATAGACCGATCATCTCATTTCTAGAATCTGTCTCCAGGGTCTTGTTTACAAAAGTCGGCCTTGAAGTTTTACCATCTCCTATGTCAATCTCCTCCAAAGGATCGGCCGATGTAAACCCCTGTCCTAGTTTATCAAGATCTCTGAATTCCTCTATCATGTCCCCCACAGAGGAATCAGATGATCTTTGTGTGATGGCGGACTTTCCGGTCTCGGGGACCGGATCATCCGTAATACTGTCCTTTCGCTGTGGTAGATGTTCGGTCTTAAAGTCCGAACTCTTTTGTGAAAGACCAGACCATCCGGCCTTGGCGGCCGAACTGTCCGTGACCAAAGACTCATGAACTTTGTGTGTATTCATCATTTAACTTTATTTAGGATTTAGCCGATTCTCCATCGGCTCTAGCATTACAGGAATGAAACCTTTCTTATCTATACTTATGAATTGATAATCAGAAAAATCTACTCCTGTGAGACATGTAGCAGTCTCATAAGTCCAGAGTATAGGGGCATCGGCCACAGCGATGCAGGCCGATACATCAGCATGTACTTGTTCTATGTCATCGCCGACCCATTGTATCAGCATTTGATGTAATGTAGAAGGTATACATTGATTGGCGTGAATCCAATCTCTGCCTAGGATTAAACTGTAATTTCCTTCTACATCAGCGACGAAGAATGCAGCAGCAAGGGTCTTAGTCCCGATGGTTAATTCAACGGACGTGACTCCCCTGGCTTTGATCGAACTATCAGTTCCAACACCGCTGAGGGTCATGTTGGTCTTGACAAGTTCGTCATCTTGTTTACCTAATTTTCTGTATAATGAATAAGGCATTAGATTTACAGCCGTCCCTCCATCTACCAACATCTTAGCAATCGGTATCCCATCAATGTGGCCGCGCACGAAGAGCGGCTTTAAATGATTTACCGATTCTTTTGGTTTAGTAAAGGCGGCTTCTTTAGGACCAAAATCAAACTGGGCAACAACAGGTTCATCGTCGCCGATAATAGTACAATCGGCAGAAAATGTAATAATATTTACATCCATACCTGGGCGTTCAGGAGAAGCCTCGTAGTCGACCAGGTCTTCTCCCAGCAGGTCGTCCTCTTCCATTGATGTTGTCGTGTCGTTGGAGGCCTCCTGGTGAACGGCGGACGGTCCGCACGTGGGGGCCGGACGGTCCGCGCCTGGTGCAGGTTGTCCAGAGGCTTCCTGGTGAACGGCGGACGGTCCGTGCGCGGGGGCCGGACGGTCCGCACCTGGTACAGGTTGACTTTCTATTTCTGTGGCCGTTTGTTTTTTCTCGACGACCTTTGGTCTCCATTTCTTTTGCGGTGGCGGGTATAGTGGATGTGTGTCATTAAATGTCTTTTCCGCCTCCTTCTCCTGGCTCCCCTTTGCTCTTAGGCGCTGTAATTTTCTCTTTTGGGATTGTGTCAATCCCGATGGGCACCATCGAGGCATGGAGTATTTTGGATCGGCTGTTTTGATGGTATCTGTATCCTTTTCTGTTGTGTTGGCCGATTCGCCGAAAATCATCGGCCCTTTATTGTCTCCCTGTATGACAACATCTGCAGTGCCTATTTTGATGATGTCCTTTTTTGTTGTTCTTTGAGTTGCTACAGGCATATGCCCCCCTGCCGGATTGGTCGGCCTAGGAGACCGAGTAGTCCGGCAATCTTGTTGGGCCTGTGCCTGGTGACCGGATTCAGCAGCGCTCAATCGGTCTTGCACTGGCGGCGCCAACCTATCAAAAACAGATGTTTGGGGTGCCCCCCAGGCGGGGTACTGTGGCATTCCAAATGGATATGGTGGTATGCCCCACATTTGATTTGGGACATATGGTGGAGGTAAGTATGTGTATGGATATGGCATAGATGGATAAGGAGGTGGAGGGGTCCATGTTGGCATGTTAGGTCTCAATTGTACAATAGGACCTTTCATTTCTTCCGATTGGTGAGGTGGTCCAATCGGCCTGACCTGATGTTGCTCATGAATGGGTGAGCGGGGTCGCTTCGGTGGCCGGTCACTGGGGCCGGCCTTCTTTTTCACATATTTAGACAACAATTGATCGAAAGTCAGGCCAGGCTTGATCATCCGACCAGCTGCTTTAAATGTATTTGTTTTCCACGTACCTATCTCTGGTCGTCATGGTTTGAAGGTACGTGGTCGCTGCGAGTCCTGAGCATGGCCGGACCGTCCGCCAGAGTCCTCCGGACCGTCCGGAGAAGCGTCGGACCGTCCGCATCGAGACGGCGGACTGTCCGTGATGCACAGCACGGGTTCCCGCAACTGTCTCCCTGTCTGCGTTTGCCCCCAGTGCTGGAGGCTGTGATGGTCACCTTCAGGGTCTCCCCTCCATCGGGAGTCTTCTCGGCCACCACTTTCCTGCAAGAAACTTTACAATCCCCATCGACCTTTTTAGCATTGCCGATGATTGTTTCCTTGCCTTTGCCTTTATCGGCTGTATTTGGCCGAATCAGGACTTTCTTGCCCTCGAAGTCAATCATGTTCATCGGAAAGGGCTCTGTATCCACCTGCATTTCCTGAAATTTCAATCGTCCTTCGTTATTGGCCGATTGAATCTGTCGCCGAAATACATTACAATCATTAGTGGCATGAGAAAATGAGTTATGCCACTTGCAGTACGCACGACGTTTTAGCTCGTCGGCGGATGGAACAGTGTGATTTATTTTAATATTGCCATTTTTAAGTAACTCATCAAATATTTTATCACATTTACCAACATTAAATGTAAACTTTACCTCCTCTTGCCGTTTCTTTTGAACCGGCTGTAAGGAAGCACAAGCCGAAGATTTGGCCTGCTTTGGCCAAACCATTTCAGCAGCGTACACTTCTGCTGATTCGTCATCTGAGCTACTTTGGTCACATTCTACTATGTGTACTATGTGTCGTCGAGCCATATCCAGATGACCAGATATATCCTTTGGAGTTTGGACCGATCCACTGGCAAATCTATATAATGCTGAACGCACGCATAATGCTGCAGACTCCTGAAATCTTAAGCTGCTGTGAGATGTAAGAAAACTGCTACGAGCCGACGGTAGGGAAGAAAAACGGTCGAAAACAATCGAAAAAACAGCTAAATTGTTTTTCTTTTCATATTTTTTGGTCGGGACGAAAACGAAAACCAACGGTCGAAATACGGGATCGGAATTGTCGGTTATTTGAAAACGATCGAAAACGATAAACTATAGTCGGAAAGATAACTATTTTGTAGTTTTATCAAAAACATAATTGTTGACGCTTTTTTGGAGCGCCAAATACTCAAGAAGAACCGGCGGCGGTGCTCTCTGGTCAGGCGCGGACGGTCCGCGGCCTGGGGCCGGACGGTCCGCGACCTGGCGCAAGGGCTAGGGTTTCCTGCCTGACGTCCGGACGGTCCGCGCCCTAGGGCCGGACGGTCCGCGCGTGTGCAGGGGCGGCGGAAGATCGCCGGCGGCGCCTGGATCTCGCTCCCGGGAGGGACCCCGTCGGGGAGGAGAGATCCTAGGGGTTGTCTAGGCTCGGGCCGGCCGACCTAGACTCCTCTAATCGGCGTAGAGTCGAAGAGAGGCGAAGAATTTAGGGATTGAGAAGCTAAACTAGAACTAGACTAAAACTACTCCTAATTGTACTGGAAATAAATGCGAGTAGAAGTTGTATTGATTCGATTGTTGATTACAAATCGGCCGTAGACCTCTCTTTATATAGAGGAGGGGGGCTGGACCCTTTACACGACTAGATTCCGAGTTAATTCCGCGAATCTAGCCAATAATCATAGCACAAAACTCGGAACCCTAAACTGCTCTGCGCAAGCGCGGACCGTCCGGCCCACAGGCGCGGACTGTCCGGACCGTCCGGCCTCAAGGCCGGACCGTCCGCCCGCTCATTTTGGTGCTCAACAATAATAAAGTGATGTATTGCCTAATTTTTAAGATTTAGAAATACACAAACGACCCTTTTTTCATCATTCATATTAGTTAAAGTAATTATAACATTTGCTTTTCGCTTATACATTCACTTGAACACAACAAAAGTCTATAACTTAAATAAATTATATGCTAGATCTATCTCATATTATATAAAACAGTAGAAAACGGTATTAGCATGACTCGGAAACGAAAAATACGAAAACGGTTGAAAAACTAGCTAAATCGTTTTCGCACCGTTTCTAATCGGTTTCTGAACAATTCGAAAACGATCGGGAAAGAACAGTTGAAATTTCCCGTATGCTCTATAAGAGCATGGTAGCTTGATAATTGAGCCGGAGAAAACTGTATTTTTTGGAAATATATTCTGCTATTAATTGTACCCATTTGATTGAGATTCTAGATATTTTACAGCGGATATGGTTCAAAAAGCTGAACGAAACACACCCGTATAGTCACGGAGAAGGGCCTCTTTTCTTTGCCGTTGGATTATGATTTGAGTTCTAAGGCGAGGTTTACAAAAAAGATTATGTTTAGTATGCAAGACAAGTACTCGTGATAATCTTACTGATATGTTGATAAAGTCTATTCTCGGAGCTAAGTTCGAGCTATGCTCAAGCTTAGTTAATACTATATTTTAATTCGAGTGACTCTTGCATCGGTTATTATATTTATTACTAGCTGGATGCCCGTGCGTTGCAACGAGAATATATAATACCAGTATACTACGATAACTTATATACAAAATCTGTGTTATATTGTTATGAGAAAATGTTTCATAATCAATTTGTGATTCTAGCCATACATAAATTTTGTTATTTTAATCTAGTTATTTCACCACTACATTGCAACCATCAGTATCATGCAGACTTCGATATATGCCACGATTTGTATAGTCTCATCATTGGAGAGCACGAGCACGTTCCACACATGCCGGAAAAATTCCCTCGTACATCGTTAGTCATCAGACACGCACCATCATATGCTCTTGCTTAAACAAAAAGGTAAGTGTGTATGTGTTTGCGAAGAGAATTAAAGGCAGGCCGGCACAAAAGCTACCTTGACGGTGGCGAGGATGACGAACTGGTCACTGTTGTCGATCCTCCTCTGTGTCACCTCCGGCGCCAAGATCACGCCACAATCCTCGATATAGTAGTCGTCGAACGCACGCAACATGACGAGTACCGATGACTCTTGGTTGGGCTGCCAAACGAAGTGCACCCCGGGCTCATCAGCGAGGTAGTACCCCCCTGCTTAACGATGGATAGCGCGGTGCAGCTGCTCTGGATCGCGTCCAAGCGGCGGCTTCGCGGGAGCTTGTCGTACACAGCGGCGCATGCGACCACGTAAGACTGCTTTTAGAGGTCGAACTGACAGTCGTCAAGCTTCTTCTCGTCATCGATGAGCGACGACAACGCGAATGCCTCCTGCTCATGGAGTTTGTTCGGGGTTTGAAGTAGGAAACATGGATTCATGTTTGGCGTTGGTTTATGAAAATGACTCACAAGTCTGATCCATGGAAAAAATATTACGAAGAAAAAATTTCACACATGCAAAAAGGGAATTTAAGTATAATGCATTATTCAAACAAAAGAAATAACATGCAAAGCTCTTCTTTAAATAATATTACCTCCATCCAAAAATATAATTCAAGAATATCGGTGATACTTATCTACTACTACGCATTGTGCAATGATAGCAAGTGAGCTTGGAGAGAGATGTAGTAGATGTGTTTCCTGTCATAGATGTAGACATAAACACATATAGGTGGGTGCCCGCGTTGCAACGGAAACATTTAATATCATGATAACTTATGAACAAATGTGTGTTATACTGTTATGTGAAAATGTTTCGTAATTAATTTGTGATCCTAGCCATACATAAATTTTGTTATTTCAATCTAACTATTTCATCACTACATTGCAACCAACAGTACCGTGCAGACTTCTATACATGATAGCTGAATGCCCATGCGTTGCAACGGGAATATATAATACCAGTATACTACGATAACTTACATACAAAATATGTGTTATACCGTTATGAGAAAATGTTTCTGTCGGCGTTTCGAGACCGGGGGGTCCCTAAGCCGACGAGTGAATGTCGCTGCGTGCCCCAGTCCAGATGGGTCGAGCGCGTGGGCGAGCGCGAAGGGGGAAGCGAGGTGGCCGGAGACGGGCGTGAGAGAGGTGGAAATCCCGCGGCCTTCGTGTTCGTCCCGCGCCCAGGTCGGGTGCGCTTGCTGTAGGGGGTTACAAGCGTCCACGCGGGTGAGGGAAGCGAGCGGCCCCAAGAGAGCGCCTGTCCCGTCCTCGTCCCCGCGCGGCCAACCCTCTCTAAGAGGGCCCTGGTCCTTCCTTTTATAGTCGTAAGGAGTGGATCCAGGTGTACAACGGGGGTGTAGCAGAGTGCTACGTGTCTAGCGGGGGAGAGCTAGCGCCCTAAGTACATGCCGATGTGGCAGCCGGAGAGATCTTGGCACCCTGCTGGTGTGATGTCGTGGTCGTCGGAGGAGCAACGGAGCCTGGCGGAGGGACAACTGTCGGAGCGGTTGAGTCCTTGCTGACGTCCTCCTGCTTCCGTAAGAGAGCTGAGAGCCGCCGTCGTCACAGGGCTTGCGGGGCGCCATCATTGCCTATCTGGCGGAGCTAGCCAGATGGGACACCGGTCTTGTTCTTCTGCGGCCCGAGTCAGCTCGGGGTAAGGTGATGATGGCGCTTCCTGTTGACGTGGCTGGCCTGCGCCCTAGGTTGGGCGACGTGGAGGCTCCTCCGAAGCCGAGGTCAAGTCTGTCTTCAGTGGCCGAGGCCGAGTCCGAGCCCCTGGGTCGGGCGAGGCGGAGGTCGTTCGGCAAAGGCCAGGGCGGAGTCCGAGCCCTGGGGTCGGGCGAAGCGGAGTTCGTCGTCTTCTCGGGCTGAGCCCGAGTCCGAGCCCTGGGTCGGGCAGAGCGGAGTTCGTCGTCTTCCGGGGCTTAGCCCGAGTCCGAGCCCTGGGTCGGGCGGAGCGGAGTTCGCCGTCTTCCGGGGCTTAGCCCAAGTCCGAGCCCTGGGTCGGGCGGAGCGGAGTTCGCCGTCTTCCGGGGCTTAGCCCGAGTCCGAGCCCTGGGTCGGGCGGAGCGGAGTTCGCCGTCTTCCGGGACTTAGCCCGAGTCCGAGCCCTGGGTCGGGCGGAGCGGAGTTCGCCGTCTTCCGGGGCTTAGCCCGAGTCCGAGCCCTGGGTCGAGCGGAGCGGAGTTCGCCGTCTTCCGGGGCTTAGCCCGAGTCCAAGCCCTAGGTCGGGCGGAGCGGAGTTCGCCGTCTTCCGGGGCTTAGCCCGAGTCCGAGCCCTGGGTCGGGCGGAGCGGAGTTCGCCGTCTTCCGGGGCTTAGCCCGAGTCCGAGCCCTAGGTCGGGCGGAGCGGAGTTCGCCGTCTTCCGGGGCTTAGCCCGAGTCCGAGCCCTGGGTCGGGCGGAGCTTCCTATGGTGTCTTTGGCAGGACCTGACTGCCTGTCAGTCTCACTCTGTCAAGTGGCACTGCAGTCGGAGTGGCGCAGGCGGCGCTGTCCTTCTGTCAGGCCGGTCAGTGGAGCGGCGAAGTGACAGCGGTCACTTCGGCTCTGCCGGGGGGGCGCGCGTCAGGATAAAGGTGTTAGGCCACCTTTGCGCTAAATGCTCTTGCGATTCGGTCGGTCGGTGCGGCGATTTAGTCAGGGTTGCTTCTTAGCGAAGGCAGGGCCTCGAGCGAGCCGGAGATGTGTCCGCCGTTGGAGGGGGGCCTCGGGCGAGACGGAAATCCTCCGGGGTCGGCTGCCCTTGTCCGAGGCTAGGCTCGGGCGAGGCACGATCGAGTCGCTCGTACGGACTGATCCCTGACTTAATCGCACCCATCAGGCCTTTGCAGCTTTATGCTGATGGGGGTTACCAGCTGAGAATTAGGCGTCTTGAGGGTACCCCTAATTATGGTCCCCGACAGTAGCCCCCGAGCCTCGAAGGGAGTGTTAGCACTCGCTTGGAGGCTTTCGTCGCACTTTTTTGCAAGGGGACTAGCCTTTCTCGGTTGCATTTTGTTCCGGTGGGTGCGCGCGAGCGCACCCGCCGGGTGTAGCCCCCGAGGCCTCGGAGGGGTGGTTTCACTCCTCCGAGGTCTTAATGCCTTGCGTAACGCTTCGGCCGGTCTGGTTGTTCCCTCATGCGAACTGGCCGTAGCCCGGGTGTACGGTCGGGGCCCAAGTTCTCGGGCTGGTATGTTGACGCTGTCAACGGTTCGGCCGGAGCCGGGTTTGCGAGAGCAGCCCCCGAGCCTCTGCACAGGGCGAGAGGACTATCAGGGACAGACTCGGCTTTTTTACATACGCCCCTGCGTTGCCTTTCCGCAAGGAGGAGGGGGGAAAGCGCCATGTTACCCTCGATGGGCGCCGAACATGGTGTCTCTGGTGAGCTGCAAGCGGGTAATCCGAGTGGACGTCCGTGCCCCGTTCGTTAGGGGTCGGCTAGGGGCCCAGAGGCACGCCCAAAAGTACCTACAGGTGATCTGCCGGACCCGGTCCCCTGGCGATGGGGTCCGAGGGCTCGATGCCTCCCTCTGATGGGATTCCGTTACAAGATCGCTCCCGCTGGTCTCGGAAATGTCCTAGGGTACCTCGGGAGAGCAGCCCGAGCCTTGGTTATGTATCGAACGTACCCCTGGTCATCCCTCGCTCGGCGTCTGAGGCGACTGTGAACCCTTCGGGGGCCAGCCTTCGAACCCCTGATCAGTAATGGGCGCGGAGCCCGAGTAGCCTGAGGCGGCCGTGGAACCCTTCGGGGGGCCGGCCTTCGAACCTCTGACCAGTAGTGGGTGTAGGGCCCACGCGATCTGAGGCGGCTGTTGAACCCCTCGGGGGGCCAGCCTTCGAACCTCTGATCAGTAGGGAGGCTCGGAGCCCGGTTCCTTCACGGGGAAGGATCCTTTTCGGGGTATCCCCCTTTCCCGGTCCCTGTTGCAAGAGATAGAGAAAGAGGAAAAAAGGAAAAGGATACAAAATCGAACGACGTGGCGTACCTTTTCTGGCGCGGTTATTTCGGCGAAGGCGAAGCGTCGCCAGCTTCTCCTGCCAGAAGCGCCGCCTGTCCCGCCGTGGAGTTAATGCGACGGGGCGAGCTGTTGGCCGGGCGGCCGTTGCGCGTGCGCGAGCCGTTCGAGGAACGGCTGTTTCGCTTCGCGTTTTTTGAATCCCGCATCCGGTCCGGGCGGAGCGCTGGAAACGGTCTCGCCTTGGTCTTTATATACCTGGGAGAGGGTCTGGTGACGGTTCTTTGCTCCGCTTCCTGCCTCCTCCTTTAGGTTTTCGCAACCCGAGAGACTCTAGCCAGAGAAGAGAAAACCGCCCTTCCTGCCCCTTGCGCCGCCATCCCCTCCGTTTTGGTGATGGCTGACCGGGTGACCATCATCTCGCCGCGCGATCCATGGCCCTTTTCCACGGTGACGGCGAGCGATCTGGAGGAGCTGGTCGGCGAGGGTTTGCTTCGCCCTCTCACCAATGAGCAGCGACCAGAATGGATTCCTCCCGTGGGCGGAGCCGCTCCATCCCCACCGCCGGGGTACGTCGTGAGCTTCGTCTCCTTCCACGAGCGGGGATTCGGTGTGCCGGCGGGCCGCTTTATGCGGGCGATCCTGTACCACTATGGGGTGGAGTTGCACAACCTCACCCCCAACTCCATCTCGCAGGCCGCTATCTTCGTAGCGGTGTGCGAAGGGTATTTGGGGATCGCCCCCCATTGGGATTTGTGGACCCATCTCTTTTTCGCCGAGCTTTTTGCCTCGCCGACGGGGGAGAGGAAAGTCCGCGCAGCGGTGCGGGCCGGCGGCTGCACCCTCCTGCTGAGGCAGTCGCGGGCGTCGCAGTATATTCCTGCCATCCTCGCGTCCTCGAACAAGGGGTGGCAGCGCCGGTGGTTCTACCTCCGGAACGACGGTGAGTTGCTCCCGCCGTTCTCCCAGCGAGTAGTCACCGCCGCCACCGACGCCTGGCGTCACGGGACCCCGCACGAAAGACAGAAGAACCTCGGACCCCTTCTCCAGGCCTTGGAGGCGTTGCGGGAGGGGGGACTCACTGCAGCGGGAGTGATTGCCGCCATCCACCGTTGGAGGGTGCTTCCCTTGGCGGAGCGACGGCTGTCGCTTTGGGAGATGACCCCGGAGGCTGACTGGGAGGGCTCACGGATGTCCCCTGAACCTCTTCCCTTCGACGCCCTCCAATGGCGGGTGTCGGCTGCGTTGGGGAAGCCGGACCCCCACGCCTTTTCCCAGCTTCGGATGCGCCCCGACCAGGGGTGCGTGACTCTGGTGAGTGTTCGCTCCTTCCTTCTTCATACATCGGGTTGCTCCTGGTTCTTACGATCGGGCTTCTTTCCCCCCTTTCTTCAGGAGGTGGGGTGGCACAAGCCTTCCCGGCCACGAGTCCCGGAGGATGCGGTGGACCGAGCAGCGCGGCGGGTCGCCGCGGAGGAGAAGAAGAAGAAGGACGCGGAGAAGGCCCGGGCCCGCGAGCGGAGGCGGGCTCGGGACGCCTTGGAAAAGCGCCGTCGCCAGCAGGAGAGGGAGGGACTCCCGAGGGAACCGTCGCCGGAGACGCCCGACGACGACGACGACGACGATGATGATGAGGAGGACGACATGGCCGCCCGTCTCGGCCTCAGCCCCGACTTGGGGTGTGGCCAGGAGCCGTCGAGCCAGCCCCCGAGCGGGCCGACGCCGTCAGTCCCCGGAGTCGGGGCGTCGGGGTCCCGGCCCGAGGCACGGGGGCAACCCGAGAGGGCACCTGACCCCTCGGCTGGAGGAGCTGAGGTGACTCTGGGGGGCCAGGTCAGGGCGTCTGCTCCCCAAGAGCCGTCGCTCGTACCGGCAGCGCATGGAGGTGACCCTCAAGTCATCGTGACAGTGCCCGGGCAATCTGCTCCTCGGGTGTCCAAAGCAAGGGTGGCGCCGAAGTTGCCGGCGAAGCGGACCTCGACGGCTGTTCCGGGAGCTGGGATCCAAGAAACTTCCCCCCAGGCGCGGTGGATCATGGCCCGGAGTGGGTTAGTATCTTGGAATGTCTTCGTCTTGGCTTTCCATTCATATGTCTCGGCCGTGATTTTCCTTTTTCCCTCAGCAAGCGAAGCCATGGCCAGACCGACCTGGCACCCCGGAAGGCCCTTAAGACGGCGCCGGCCTGTGCGGCCAGCGCCGCCCCGGGCCTTGTCGTTCAGCTGACCCTTTCGTAGGGTGTTTCACCGCAGGGGGCTCGGGCGGCACCCGTCGCTGGGGAGCAGGTTCCCGAGGCTGGCTCTTCTGCCGAGGCGGCCATCGTGATAGGGGAGGCGGCTGACGCCGACGTGGTCCCGAGCCCGCCTGTCGTGCCGGCCATGCTGGCGCCTGCCACCACCGAAGTCGCCGCCGTCCCAGTCGGAGAGCGACCGGCTGCTGCCGGCGTCGAGACGGCTGATGCGTCGGCGCCCAGTGCCTCGGAAGAGGTGGGCGTGGAGGCGCGATCCGTCCAGCCGGGCGGCAGCCTCATTGCTGTGCGGCGGAGCCCCGGGGCCCGGCGCCAGTTGCTCCGGTTTCGGACCCGCGAGGCCTCGGACCCTGTCTTCGTTCTCGACGATGAACAGGAGGACCAGTCCTGGGATGAGCTCCGCGAGTGTGCTGAAGCAACGGTGGGGTCGCTCCGGTCGTCGCTGGAGGTTTTCTGCAGGGACGTCCCCAAAATCCTCCAGTTAACGGTTTCAGGCATACCTTTTCTTTTCTGTGAGCGAGGCGTTCTTCATGACGCCCTGTTTCCTTCCCCCAGGACCTGACGGATCGGAGCGCCGCCAAGTCATCGTTCATTCGTCGCGAGGTCGATGTCTGGGGCTCGCTGCGATCCCTGAGGACCTCGCTCGCCGGGGCTACTGCGCGCCTTTCTCAGCAGGATGCCAAGGTGGCGGACCTCCAGTTGCTCTGCACTGACCTGAGAGCCGAGGCGGCAGCAGCGCGTGCGGAGGCGGCAGCGGCGCACGCAGAGGCGCAACGGCAGCGGTCGAAGTTCGTCCAGGTCGTCGAGGAGCGGGACCAATCTCAGGGCCGGGCTGCCGAGGCTGAAAGCCGGGCTGAAACCCTCGCGGCCGACTTAGCCGTAGCCCAGATCGCGGCCTCGGAGCAGCGTGCCCGAACCGGAGGTACGCCTTGGCCGTCCCTGGTTCTTGTTCTTGTCTGTTTCCTCTGCTTGTATTTGAGGTCTTTCTTCTGGTTGTTCGCAGAGCTCGAGTCCGCCCTTGACGAGTCCGCCAAGGCGCTCGCCGAGGCGCTTGCCGGAGCTGCCGAGCAGAGGGAGGCTGACCTCGCAGCCATGTCCGAGGCCGTCTCGGACGTTTTTCGGATCCTTGGCTCCGGCGACGTCCCTTCAGGAAGCTCCCCTCAAAGCCGCCTTCAAGCCTTGGGTGATCACGCGCGCGGCAGAGTCCGCGAGGCGCTACACCACGGCGTCAGGCGGGCCTTCGCCGTGCTCGCTTCCCACTATGTTATGGACCTGGAGCGGGTTAGTGAGGGGTATTGTCTTCCTGACGAAGACGAAGCCGCCCTGGCAGAAGTTCAGCGGCTCGACGCGGTCGCCGCGGGTCCGAGCGCGGTGCTGGCGACCACCTTTGAGGCGGAGATCCTTCCCCCTGCGCCGTCGCCGGAAGCCGAGATGGACCTTACCGAAGGCGGGGACAGAACTGAAGGCGCGACTCCTTCCCAAGGTGGCGCTTAACTCTTGTTGGAACAGTTTCTGTTGGATGTGCGTGTGTCTTACTGCGGCCGCTGAGGCCTGAACACTTTGTTTTTCTTGCATGAAGTCACACTCTTCTTCCTTTCATTTTGTGTGTCCGGCTTAGCTTGTCAATAATAGGGTGGCTTCCCGAGTTGGGTCATTTTTCGTGGCGGGTGATGAGTGAGGTGTCCTTAACCCGGAGGCATAGGAGTTCCTCGGCTCAGTCGGCCTCGCCACTTACATGTACCCACGTTCGCTCCTCGGGACCCTGCTTCTGACATAGCCGGGAGAACGCAAAAGCCTTTTTTGATCGAAAATTTTGGATGCGGAGAAGTACACCCAATCTTGACGTAGAGGGGTTCCCCCTTTTTTAGCCCCCGAGGGAGGGTCGGGCTCTGCCGAGGCGAGGCCGGCCCTTCCTTGACGACTGAGACTTGTGTGGGAGCGAGGTATACGAATGGCTTGAAAACATCTTAAGGGTAGAAGCAACGTAGCTGTCGGACGTTCCAAGCGTTGCCGTAGACCTCGCCTTGACCGCCGGCCAGCTTGTACGTTCCGGGCTCCAGAACGTCGGTGGTGACAAGCGGCCTTTCCCGGGGGTGTGTGCAGCCCCCGGGTACCCCCAGCAAGGGCTCGGGGTGCTGTGCGATGGTCGGGGTTTTCTCCTGGTTGGCTTCGATGCCCCGTTTGGAGATAATGAACTCCAAGACCATGCCCTGGGGCGCCCCGAGGACCCACCTTTCAGGGTTGAGCTTGACGCTTTTCGCTTCTTTTAGCTTGTGGATCTCCTCGCCTATCACTCTGCGCTTCCCCTTGTCGAATCGGCGCAGAGGCTGCTTGGCGGGTCGGGCTCCGGCCCGAATATCCCGCGAGTGCTCGGCGACATCCCTTGGTTTGCCGGGCAGGTCCGAGGGACTCCACGCGAAGACGTCGGCGTTTGCGCGGAGAAAGTCGACGAGCACTGCTTCCTATTTGGGGTCGAGCCCGGAACCGGTCCGGATCTGCTTGGAGGTGTCGCCACTGGGGTCGAGAGGGACGGCCTTGACCGTCTCCGCTGGCTCGAAGTTGCCAGCATGGCGCTTCACGTCGGGCACCTCTTTTGAGAGGCTTTCCAGGTCGGCGATGAGGGCCTCGGACTCGGCGAGGGCCTCGGCGTACTCCACGCACTCCACGTCGCATTCGAACGCGTGTTTGTACGTGGGGCCGACGATGATGACCCCGTTGGGGCCCGGCATCTTGAGCTTCAGGTAGGTGTAGTTGGGGACGGCCATGAACTTCGCGTAGCATGGCCTCCCCAGTACCGCGTGGTAGGTTCCTCGGAACCCGACCACCTCGAACGTCAGAGTCTCCCTTCGGAAGTTGGAGGGCGTTCCGAAGCAGACGGGAAGGTCGAGTCGTCCGAGGGGCTGGACGCGCTTCCCGGGAATGATCCCGTGGAAGGGCGCAGCGCCTGCTCGGATGGAGGACAGATCGACGCGCAGGAGCCCGAGGGTCTCGGCGTAGATGATGTTGAGGCAGCTGCCCCCGTCCATAAGGACCTTGGTGAGCCTGACGTCGCCGACGATGGGGTCGACGACGAGCGAGTATTTCTCCGGGCTCGGCACGTGGTCGGGGTGGTTAGCTTGGTCGAAGGTGATGGGCTTGTCGGACCAGTCTAGGTAGACTGGTGCCGCCACCTTCACCGAGCAGACCTCCCGGCGCTCTTACTTGCGATGCCGAGCCAAGGCATTCACCAAATGCCCACCGTAGATCATGAAGCAGTCGCGGACCTCGGGGAACTCTCCTGCTTGGTGATCTTCCTTCTTGTCGTCGTCGCGGGACCTGCCACCCTCCGCGGGTGGCCCGGCCCTGTGGAAGTGGCGCCGAAGCATGACGCACTCCTCAAGGGTGTGCTTGACGGGCCCCTGATGATAGGGGCACGGCTCCTTGAGCATCTTGTCGAAGAGGTTAGCACCTCCGGGGGGCTTCCGAGGGTTCTTGTACTCGGCGGCGGCGACAAGGTCCGCGTCGGCGGCGTCGCGTTTCGCTTGCGACTTCTTCTTGCCTTTCTTCTTGGCGCCGCGCGGAGTAGACGCCTCGGGAGCATCTTTCGATGGGCGGCCCTGGGGCTGCTTGTCCTTTCGGAAGATAGCTTCGACCGCCTCCTGGCCAGAGGCGAACTTGGTGGCGATGTCCATCAGCTCGCTCGCCCTGGTGGGGGTCTTGCGACCCAACTTACTCACCAGGTCACGGCAGGTGGTGCCGGCAAGGAACGCGTCGATGACATCCGAGTCGGTGATGTTGGGCAGCTCGGTGTGCTGCTTCGAGAATCGCCGGATGTAGTCCCGGAGAGACTCTCCCGACTACTGCCGGCAGCTTCGGAGGTCCCAGGAATTCCCGGGGCGCACGTACGTGCCCTGGAAATTGCCGGCAAAGGCTTGGACCAGGTCATCCCAGTTGGAGATCTGCCCCGGAGGCAGATGCTCCAACCAGGCGCGAGCGGTGTCGGAGAGGAACAGGGGGAGTTTGCGGATGATGAGGTTGTCGTCGTCCGTTCCACCCAGTTGGCAGGCCAGGCGGTAGTCCGCGAGCCACAGTTCCGGTCTCGTCTCCCCCGAGTACTTTGTGATAGTAGTCGGGGGTCGGAACCGGGTCGGGAACGGCACCCGTCGGATGGCCCGGCTGAAGGCCTGCGGACCGGGTGGTTCGGGCGAGGGACTCCGATCCTCCCCGCTGTCATAGCGTCCCCCACGCCTGGGGTGGTAACCTCGGCGCACCCTCTCGTCGAGGTGGGCCCGACGGTCGCGATGATGGTGCTCGTTGCCGAGGTGGCCCGGGGCCGCAGGCGCGGTGTTGCGCGTGCGCCCGGTGTAGACCGAGGCTCCCCGCATGAATCGGGAAGTCGCGGCATGAGGTTCCGAGGGGTATCCCTGCCTTCGGGAGGCAGAGCTCTCGGCCCGTCGGACCACAGCGCCTTCCAGGAGATTCTTGAGCTCTCCCTGGATTCGCCGACCCTCGGTGGTTGATGGCTCCGGCATCGCGCGGAGATGCATTGCTGCTGCAGCCAGGTTCTGACCGACCCCACTGGATGCGGGCGGCGGCCTGACCCTGACGTCGTTGGCGACGCGGTGCTGGAAACCCTGGGGCAGGTGACGTAATTCTCCGGTCGGGGGTTGGCCCGCCCATACCTGCCCGACGTCCCGGCGGATCGGCTCAAGCGCTCCTGCTCCCTCGTTGAGCCTGGCCTGCGCCCCGCGGACTTGCTCGAGCTGTGGGTCAGGACCCCCCGCCGGAACGGGGACCACAGCTAGCTCCCGCGGGATGTCGGCGCGAGGCACCGGCCTAGGGAGATCACCATCCTCCGGCATGCCGAGATGATTGCCTTCGGAGGGATCCCCTAGCTCGACGTGGAAACATTCGTGGCTTGGGCCGCAGTCCTCGTCGTCGAGGCTACGGCTACCGTCGGAACAGTCGGAGAGGCAGTAGTCACATGCGGTCATGAAGTCCCGCATGGCACTGGGGTTTCCAAATCCAGAGAAATCCCAACAGATGTTGGGATCGTCATCTTCCTCGGACCCAGAGGGCCCGTAGGTCGAGACGTCCGTCAACCGGTCCCAAGGCGACCGCATGCGAAACCCCAGAGGGTTTGATCTCGCCTCTACGAGAGCGCCCGCCAAAGCAAGGTCGCTAGGCGGGTTGAGGCTAAGTTGAAATGACGTAGAATGGGAATCAGTTGGTACCTTTCGGTCGGCGAGTAGCGACATAGTCACATCGGGGACTGATTGCACCGCCGTCCCAGGTATGAGGGCGACATCCTGCAAGCTCTCCGCGAGCGTACTGGCGACGTCCACTTGCTCGAGATTGGCGTGTCGCGGGGAGACGGCGCTCGCCTTCGTCCCAAACGCGAGGTCGTCGCCCGACGCGCCTCCCGTTGGGGCGCTGGGGACGTCGACTCGCTCGACAGCCGGCGAGGCGCGGCCTCCCGCTTGGCCTTGGTTGCCCCGCCTCCTCCTCCGTTGGCGGGGGAGAGGACGGGGCGAGCTCGAATGTTGTTCTTCCACCACGCGGGGAAGACGTCGTCGATCCCGCCGCCATTGTCGTTGTTGCGCGGCGGTGGAAGGAGTATCATGTCATAGCTGCCGTCGAAGGACATGAACTCTAGACTCCCAAAACGGAGCACCGTCCCAGGTCGGAGAGGTTGCTGGAGACTGCCCATCTGGAGCTTGACGGGAAGCTGTTCGTCAACACGCAGCAGGCCCCTACCTGGCGCGCCAACTGTCGGCGTTTCGAGACCGGGGGGTCCCTAAGTCGACGAGTGAATGTCGCTGCGTGCCCCAGCCCAGATGGGTCGAGCGCGTGGGCGAGCGCGAAGGGGGGAAGCGAGGTGGCCGGAGACGGGCGTGAGAGAGGTGGAAATCCCGCGGCCTTCGTGTTCGTCCCGCACCCAGGTCGGGTGCGCTTGCAGTAGGGGGTTACAAGCGTCCACGCGGGTGAGGGAAGCGAGTGGCCCCAAGAGAGCGCCTGTCCCGTCCTCGTCCCCGCGCGGCCAACCCTCTCTAAGAGGGCCCTGGTCCTTCCTTTTATAGTCGTAAGGAGTGGATCCAGGTGTACAACGGGGGTGTAGCAGAGTGCTACGTGTCTAGCGGGGGAGAGCTAGCGCCCTAAGTACATGCCGATGTGATAGCCGGAGAGATCTTGGCACCCTGCTGGTGTGATGTCGTGGCCGTCGGAGGAGCAACGGAGCCTGGCGGAGGGACAGCTGTCGGAGCGGTTGAGTCCTTGCTGACGTCCTCCTGCTTCCGTAAGAGAGCTGAGAGCCGCCGTCGTCACAGGGCTTGCGGGGCACCATCATTGCCTATCTGGCGGAGCTAGCCAGATGGGACACCGGTCTTGTTCTTCTGCGGCCCGAGTCAGCTCGGGGTAAGGTGATGATGGCGCTTCCTGTTGACGTGGCTGGCCTGTGCCCTAGGTTGGGCGACGTGGAGGCTCCTCCGAAGCCGAGGTCAAGTCTGTCTTCCGTGGCCGAGGCCGAGTTCGAGCCCCTGGGTCGGGCGAGGCGGAGGTCGTTCGGTAAAGGCCAGGGCGGAGTCCGAGCCCTAGGGTCGGGCGAAGCGGAGTTCGTCGTCTTCTGGGGCTGAGCCCGAGTCCGAGCCCTGGGTCGGGCGGAGCGGAGTTCGTCGTCTTCCGGGGCTTAGCCCGAGTCCGAGCCCTGGGTCGGGCGGAGCGGAGTTCGCCGTCTTCCGGGGCTTAGCCCGAGTCCGAGCCCTGGGTCGGGCGGAGCGGAGTTCGTCGTCTTCCGGGACTTAGCCCAAGTCCGAGCCCTGGGTCGGGCGGAGCGGAGTTCGCCGTCTTCCGGGGCTTAGCCCGAGTCCGAGCCCTGGGTCGGGCGGAGCAGAGTTCGCCGTCTTCCGGGGCTTAGCCCGAGTCCGAGCCCTGGGTCGGGCGGAGCGGAGTTCGCCGTCTTCCGGGGCTTAGCCCGAGTCTGAGCCCTGGGTCGGGCGGAGCGGAGTTCGCCGTCTTCCGGGGCTTAGCCCGAGTCCGAGCCCTGGGTCGGGCGGAGCTTCCTATGGTGCCTTTGGCAGGATCTGACTGCCTGTCAGTCTCACTCTGTCAAGTGGCACTGCAGTCGGAGTGGCGCAGGCGGCGCTGTCCTTCTGTCAGGCCGGTCAGTGGAGCGGCGAAGTGACGGCTGTCACTTCGGCTCTGCCGGGGGGGGGCGCGTCAGGATAAAGGTGTCAGGCCACCTTTGCGCTAAATGCTCCTGCGATTCGGTCGGTCGGTGCGGCGATTTAGTCAGGGTTGCTTCTTACCGAAGGCAGGGCCTCGGGCGAGCCGAAGATGTGTCCGCCGTTGGAGGGGGGCCTCGGGCGAGACGGAAATCCTCCGGGGTCGGCTGCCCTTGTCCGAGGCTAGGCTCGGGCGAGGCACGATCGAGTCGCTCGTACGGACTGATCCCTGACTTAATCGCACCCATCAGGCCTTTGCAGCTTTATGCTGATGGGGGTTACCAGCTGAGAATTAGGCGTCTTGAGGGTACCCCTAATTATGGTCCCCGACAGTTTCATAATCAATTTATGATTCTGGCCATACATAAATTTTGTTATTTATAATCTATCTGTTTCACCACTACATTGCAACCACCAGTATCATGCAGACTTTGATATATATCACGATTTGTATGGTCTCATTATTGGAGAGCACGTTTCACACATACCGGAAGAAATTCTCTCGTACATCGTTAGTCATTGGACACGTACCACCATACGCTTTTGCTTAAACAAAAAGGTAAGTGTGTGTTTGCAAGACTAATGGTCAAACATCGTATAACCACAAAGTTAGAATACTATATTAATATATTAAATAAATTAATCCAATAGACATAGATTAACCGAATTAACATAGGATAAATAAATATCTAATTATAAAAGTATGAAACATGGTATAATCAATGTTGTTACTACGTAGTAAATATTCATACGAGACTAACACAACTGGAACGATTCAATTTGGAATTAAAATGGGGAAGTTACGAATTTCCAAAGTTTCTATGTATTTGATATAGGATTAATTAGGAAATCAATTTTATTGTTGTTTTCATGACAAAACAGAGATATTATGTGATAAAAATAATATTATAGAATTATAGAAATTGGAATGAACTCATTTGAATTTAATATGAAATTTCCATGAATTAAATGGGTTTCTGCAATTATTTTTAAACTAAAAATCAATTTCTAAACTCCTTTTCCCTATTTTCTTTATTTCCTGGACTGCGTCCCAAATTCTAGAAAGATCAGGGGCCAAACTATAAATGTTTTTCTAGACTCAGTGAGCATACAAAGTGGACGGTGGGTTAAACACAAAAGACATTTTAGTTGAAGTTGTACATAATTCAACATGAGTCATGTTGGCTAGAGGGTGGAAGGCTAGGCATTCTGCTCAATAGATCCAAGGTTCGATCCCTAGGCACCCATGGTTTAATTTTTTTTCTGCGCGCGGAAAACTGGTGTGCAGGATTGGACGGCTGAGATTGTAGAACGGTAGAATGGACGGCTGAGATCGCAGAATGGCAGAACACAAAAAGGCAGGCTACTATTGCTAACTTTATAAGTAGTAGAGATTAAAGTGAGTTGGCCGGTGATACTTTATTTGCTATAAGATAGAATTTGTTTTAAGGTAGAGGTCGTTGCAATATGATCTAAATTCTAACACGAGTTTCACGGGATTGTTTTCGTATTGGGATATAGTCCATCCATAATGCGTTACGCGCGCGCCTGCGCGCGTGTTTTTATTTTATATATATACCAGTAGCACAATAGCAGTAGCAATACAAATTTAGATTACAATAAATAGCAAGTTGCATTAAACTGGCATAATTGAGTATCCAGTAATAGTGTATCTGCAGGGTTTACATAGGTAAGCATAGTTCTAGAAAGGTTCCAACAATAGAGTTGTATATACATAAAAGTCTATTGACCAAAAGATCAGCTTTTTCTTGCATCCACACAGTTTTAGGAAGGCCTCAACATCAGGTTAATATGTACATAAAAGTCTTATGACCAAAAGTGATGGGGCCTTTTCTATGCGTGCAAATAAAAGTCTACTGATCAAAAGTGACCTAGCCATTCTTGCATAGACACAGTTTTAGGAAGGCTTCGACATCAGGTTAATATGTACATAAGTCTCATGACCAAAAGTGATGGAGCCTCATACCTGTATATAAATGAGAGTAGTATGTTAGAATAGACAACATTAAAGAGCTCAATGTAATATCAGGATCATGAAAAAAAATAAAAACATTTTATATTCCTGCTACGGTGTTCTCGTGGGCACTCCGCCGCGGAAATTACGCTGAGTTGACCACGGAAATTCCTACTACCTGTTCATACGTGGTTCACATTGATAATCATGTGATGAGTTGTGTGATTTCGAGTGACCCTGTTGAGAGCACCTAGAGGGGGGGGTGAATAGGTGATCCTGTAAAACTTGAAAACTTAAGCCACAAAAACTTGGTTAAGCGTTAGCACAGTAAATGCCAAGTGGCTAGAGAGGAGTCTCAACAAAACACAATAACCACAAGAAATCAATCACAGAGATGGCACGGTGGTTATCCCGTGGTTCGGCCAAGACCAACGCTTGCCTACTCCACGTTGTGGCGTCCCAACGGACGAGGGTTGCAATCAACCCCTCTCAAGCAGTCCAAAGACCCACTTGAATACCACGGTGTTTTGCTTGCTTTTCTCAATCCCGTTTGCGAGGAATCTCCACAACTTGGAGCCTCTCGCCCTTACACTTGAAGTTCTCAAAGAAGCACAGAGCAAGGGAGGATTAGCAACGCACACAAGACACAAGAATCAAAGTGTCAACACGCACACAAGTCGCAACAAGAGCTCGCAACACAACTCAAAGAGTTCACAACTCCACTAGAGCTCTATATGCTATCACAATGACACAAATGCGCGGAATCGAGGTCTTGGTGCTTAGAAATGTTGTAGGAATGCTTGGTATTCTCCTCCATGCGCCTAGGGGTCCCTTTTATAGCCCCAAGGCAGCTAGGAGCCGTTGAGAGCAATCTGGGAAGGCTGATCTTGCCTTCTGTCGACTGGCGCACCGGACAGTCCGGTGCACACCGGACAGTGTCCGGTGCCCGATTTCTTTCCTTAACTGGTGCAGCCGACCGTTGGCAGCCAGAGAGCCGTTGGCGCACCGGACATGTCCGGTGCACACCGGATAGTCCGGTGCCCCCTTCTAGCCGTTGGCTCGGCCACGTGTCCCGCGCAGATCGCGCGGCCGACCGTTGGCTCACCGGAGAGTCCGGTGCACACCGGACAGTCCGGTGAATTATAGCCGTACGTCGCCGGTGAATTCCCGAGAGCGGCCACTTCGCTCGAACCAGCCTGGCGCACCCGACAATGTCCGGTGCACCACCGGACAGTCCGGTGCTCCCAGACTGAGCAGATTCTTGGCTGCTCGAGCCAAGATATTTCCAATTGGATTTTTCCTGTTTCCAGCACTTAGACACAATACATTAGTCCATAAAACAATGTACTAAGTCTGAGAAACATACCTTTATCCTTGATTTGTACTTTGTCCACCATTTTACACTTAGGCACTTGTGTTGGACGCTAAATCACCAAAATACTTAGAAATGGCCCAAGGGCACATTTCCCTTTCAATCTCCCCCTTTTTGGTGATTTATGCCAACACACCATAAAGCAAGTAGAACAAATACAAAATCCATTCAAATAAGAACTCAAATGTTTTGATTCAATTTTGACATATATGGATCACTCTTTTGCCACCACTTGGTTTGTTTTTGCAAATCAAACTCAAATTTCTATCTCTAAGTCAAACACACATGTTGAAACATAAAGAGAGTCATTACACGAGAAATTAATTCAAGATTTCAAAAACTCCCCTTTTCCCATAATCAACATTTCTCCCCACAAGAAGCCAACTTTTGACAAGAGAGACAATAAAAGAGTTTTGACAAACCAAAAGCTCTATTCTACTTTTTCAAAATCTCTCAAGTGGTAGCTGATCCATTTATCGCTTTGGCCTTTATTTTCTCCCCCTTTGGCATCAAGCACCAAAACGGGATCAATCTTGGCCCTTGAACCCCATTGCCTCACCAAAATCTTCAAATAAGAGTGCAAAGGCAATAAGAGTACATGAGATGAACTTGGAATAAGTTACCCTCTCATCGGAGTGCAGTGGAAGTCTTTCATGGTCCAAGTCCACCTTTTCCCTTTCAAACCTCCTTCGAGACTAAATCATCAAACTCAAGCACATGGTTAGTCTCAAAGGGTCAAGTTGTAACACATCTCCCCCTAAAAATGTGCATCACTTTGCAACAGACTTGTGAGGTCCGGGGAGTGTTTGTACAACTTGAGCATCATAAGTAAGCAACAAAATGCATAGGGAACATGATCAAAAGCATAAACACATGTATGCTATAAATCAATCCAAGTTCCACGAATCTAAGACATTTAGCTCACTACGCAACCTGCAAAAGGTCTTCTCATCTAGAGGCTTGGTAAAGATATCGGCTAGCTGGTTCTCGGAGCTAACATGGAACACTTCGATATCCCCCTTTTGCTGGTGGTCTCTCAAAAAGTGATGCCGGATGTCTATGTGCTTTGTGCGGCTGTGTTCAACAGGATTTTCCGCCATGCGGATAGCACTCTCATTATCACATAGGAGTGGGACTTTGCTCAGATTGTAGCCAAAGTCCCTGAGGGTTTGCCTCATCCAAAGTAGTTGCGCGCAACACTGTCCTGCGGCAACGTACTCGGCCTCAGCGGTGGATAGGGCAACGGAAGTTTGTTTCTTAGAGTTCCATGACACCAGGGACCTTCCTAAGAATTGGCACGTCCCCGATGTACTTTTCCTATCGACCTTACATCCAGCATAGTCGGAATCTGAATATCCAATCAAGTCAAAGGTAGACCCCTTTGGATACCAGATCCCGAAACAAGGCGTAGCAACTAAATATCTAAGGATTCGCTTCACTGCCACTAAGTGACACTCCTTAGGATCGGATTGAAATCTAGCACACATACATACGCTAAGCATAATATTCGGTCTACTAGCACATAAGTAAAGTAATGACCCTATCATTGACCGGTATGCTTTTTGATCAACGGACTTACCTCCTTTGTTGAGATCAGTGTGTCCGTCGGTCCCCATCGGAGTCTTTGCGGGCTTGGCATCCTTCATTCCAAACCGCTTCAGCAAGTCTTGCGTGTACTTCGTTTGAGAGATGAAGGTGTCGTCCTTGAGTTGCTTCACTTGGAACCCAAGGAAGTAGTTCAACTCGCCCATCATTGACATCTCGAATTTCTGCGTCATCACCCTGCTAAACTCTTCACAAGACTTTTTATTAGTAGAACCAAATATTATGTCATCGACATAAATTTGGCACACAAAAAGATCACCGTCACAAGTCTTAGTGAAAAGAGTTGGATCGGCTTTCCCAACCTTGAAAGCATTAGCAATTAAGAAATCTCTAAGGCATTCATACCATGCTCTTGGGGCTTGCTTAAGTCCATAGAGCGCCTTAGAGAGCTTACACACGTGGTCGGGGTACCGTTCATCCTCGAAGCCAGGGGGTTGCTCCACGTACACCTCCTCCTTGATTGGCCCGTTGAGGAAAGCGCTCTTCACATCCATTTGGAACAACCTGAAAGAATGGTGAGCAGCATATGCTAGCAAAATACGAATAGACTCTAGCCTAGCCACAGGAGCAAAAGTCTCCTCAAAGTCCAAACCTGCGACTTGGGCATAACCTTTTGCCACAAGTCGAGCCTTGTTCCTTGTCACCACTCCGTGCTCGTCTTGTTTGTTGCGGAACACCCACTTGGTTCCCACAACATTTTGCTTAGGACGAGGCACCAGCGTCCAAACTTCATTTCTCTTGAGGTTGTTGAGCTCCTCTTGCATGGCCAACACCCAGTCCGGATCTAGCAAGGCCTCTTCTACCCTGAAAGGCTCAATAGAAGAGACAAAGGAGTAATGCTCACAAAAATTAACTAATCGAGATCGAGTAGTTACTCCCTTGCTAATATCACCCAGAATTTGGTCGACGAGATGATCCCTTTGAATCATCGCTCGAACTTGGGTTGAAGGTGCCGGTTGCGCTTCTTCCTCCATCACATGATCATCTTGTGCTCCCCCTTGATCACACGCCTCCTGTTGATGAACCTGTTCATCGTCTTGAGTTGGGGGATGCACCATAGTTGAGGAAGAAGGTTGATCTTGCTCCTTTTGTTCCTGTGGTCGTACATCACCAATCGCCATGGTTCGTATAGCGGCCGTCGGAATATCTTCTTCATCTACATCATCAAGATCAACAACTTGCTCTCTTGGAGAGCCATTAGTCTCATCAAATACAACGTTGCTAGAGACTTCAACCAAACCCGATGATTTGTTGAAGACTCTGTACGCCTTTGTATTTGAGTCATAACCTAACAAAAACCCTTCTACAGCTTTGGGAGCAAATTTAGAAGATCTACCTTTCTTCACAAGAATGTAGCATTTGCTCCCAAATACACGAAAGTAAGATACATTGGGTTTGTTACCGGTTAGAAGCTCATACGATGTCTTCTTGAGGAGGCGGTGAAGGTAGACCCTGTTGATGGTGTGGCAAGCCGTGTTCACAGCTTCCGACCAAAAACGCTCGGGGGTCTTGAATTCTCCAAGCATCGTCCTTGCCATATCGATTAGCGTCCTGTTCTTCCTCTCTACCACACCATTTTGCTGTGGTGTGTAGGGAGCGGAGAACTCGTGCTTGATCCCTTCCTCCTCAAGGTACTCCTCTACTTGAAGGTTCTTGAACTCGGACCCGTTGTCACTCCTTATCTTCTTCACCTTGAGCTCAAACTCGTTTTGAGCTCTCCTTAGGAAGCGCTTGAGGGTTCCTTGGGTCTCAGACTTATCCTGCAAAAAGAATACCCAAGTGAAGCGAGAAAAGTCATCCACAATAACTAAACCATACTTACTTCCCCCTATGCTTAGATAGGCGACGGGTCCGAAGAGGTCCATATGTAGCAGCTCCAGGGGCCTTGATGTGGTCATCACATTCTTGCCGTGATGTGCTCCTCCCACCTGTTTACCTGCTTGACATGCTGCACAAGGTCTATCTTTTTCGAATTTCACATTAGTTAAACCTATCACGTGGTCTCCCTTTAGAAGCTTGTGAAGGTTCTTCATCCCTACATGTGCTAAGCGGCGATGCCACAGCCAACCCATGCTAGTCTTAGCAATTAAACATGCATCTAGACCGGCCTCCTCTTTTGCAAAATCAACTAAGTAAAGTTTGCCGTCTAATACACCCTTAAAAGCTAGTGAACCATCACTTCTTCTAAAGACAGACACATCTATGTTTGTGAATAAACAATTGTATCCCATATTGCATAATTGACTAACAGATAGTAAATTATATCCCAGAGACTCAACTAAAAACACATTAGAAATAGAGTGCTCATTTGAGATTGCAATTTTACCTAACCCTTTTACCTTGCCTTGGTTCCCATCACCGAATATTATTGAATCTTGGGAATCCTTATTCTTGACGTAGGAGGTGAACATCTTCTTCTCCCCCGTCATATGGTTTGTGCATCCGTTGTCGATAATCCAGCTTGAGCCCCCGGATGCATAAACCTGCAAGGCAAATTTAGGCTTGGGTCTTAGGTACCCAACTCTTGTTGGGTCCTACAAGGTTAGTCACAATTTCCTTAGGGACCCAAATGCAAGCTTTATCACCCTTGCATTTTGCCCCTAATTTCCTAGCAACTATCTTCCTATCCTTTCTACAAATAGCAAAGGAAGCATTTAAAGCATGATAAATTGTAGAGGGACCATTCATAACTTTTCTAGGAACATGAACAATATTCTTCCTAGGCACACCTCTACCGTGCATATAGGAAGAACTGGAAGCATACATAGCATAAGAGTCATAGGTATGTGAATCAAAAGTATTGCAACTCCTATGAGACTGTCTTCTATCATTGTACATAAAAGCATGGTTCTTTTTCTTTTTAGTACTACTTGCCATAGGGGCCTTCCCTTTCTCCTTGGCGGATATGGGAGCCTTATGGCTTGTTAAGTTCTTGGCTTCCCTCTTGAAGCCAAGCCCATCCTTAATTGAGGGGTGTCTACCAATCGTGTAGGCATCCCTAGCAAATTTTAGTTTATCAAAATCACTTTTGCTAGCCTTAAGTTGGGCATTAAGACTAGCCATTTCATCATTTAACTTTGCAATAGAAGCTATGTGTTCACTACAAGCATCAATATCAAAGTTTTTACATCTATTGCAAATAACAACATTTTCTACACAAGTTGTTGATTTACTAGCTATTTCTATCTTAGCATTCAAATCATCATAAATGCTCCTTAAGCTAGAAATCGTCTCATGGCAAGAAGATAATTCACAAGAAAGCATTTCATTTCTTTTAACTTCTAAAGCATGAGATTTTTGTGCCTCTACAAATTTATCATGTTCTTCATACAGTAAATCCTCTTGTTTCTCTAAGAGTCTATCCTTCTCATTCAAGGCATCAATCAATTCATTGATTTTATCAATTTTATTTCTATCTAATCCCTTGAACAAGCTAGAGTAATCTATTTCCTCATCGCTAGACTCATCATCACTAGAAGAATCATAAGTAGTACCGTCTCGAGTACATACCTTCTTCTCCTTTGCCATGAGGCATGTGTGACGCTCGTTTGGGAAGAGGGATGACTTGTTGAAGGCGGTGACGGCGAGTCCTTCATTGTCAGAGTCGGAGGAGGAGCAATCCGAGTCCGACTCCTTTCCTAGATGTGCCTCGCCCTTGGCCTTCTTGTAATTTTTCTTCTTTTCCCTCTTGCTCCCGTGTTCCTGGTCACTTTCATTATCGGGACAGTTAGCAATAAAATGACCAATCTTACCGCATTTGAAGCATGAGTGCTTCCCCTTGACTTTGGTCTTGCTTGGCTGTCCCTTGCGACCCTTAAGCGCCGTCTTGAATCTCTTGATGATGAGGGCCATCTCTTCATCATTAAGTCCGGCGGCCTCAATTTGTGCTACCTTGCTGGGTAACGCCTCCTTGCTCCTTGTTGCCTTGAGAGCAACGGGTTGAGTCTCATTGATTGGACCGTTTAGAGCGTCGTCCACGTACCTCGCTTCCTTGATCATCATTCGCCCGCTTACGAATTTTCCAAGGATTTCTTCGGGCGACATTTTGGTGTACCTGGGATTCTCACGAATGTTATTCACCAAATGAGGATCAAGAACGGTAAAGGACCTTAGCATCAATCGGACGACGTCGTGGTCCGTCCATCGCGTGCTTCTGTAGCTCCTTATTTTGTTGATAAGGGTCTTGAGCCGGTTGTATGTTTGTGTCGGCTCCTCGCCCCTTATCATCGCGAATCGTCCCAGCTCGCCCTCCACCAACTCCATCTTGGTGAGCAAGGTGACGTCGTTCCCCTCATGTGAAATCTTGAGGGTGTCCCAGATCTGCTTGGCGTTATCCAAGCCACTTACTTTGTGATATTCATCCCTGCACAATGAAGCTAGAAGAACAGTAGTAGCTTGTGCATTCTTATGAATTTGTTCATTAATAAAAATAGGACTATCCGAGCTATCAAACTTCATTCCATTTTCAACAATCTCCCATATGCTTGGATGGAGAGAAAATAGGTGACTACACATTTTGTGGCTCCAAAATCCGTAGTCCTCCCCATCAAAGTGTGGAGGCTTGCTGAGAGGAATGGAGAGCAAATGTGAATTTGAACTTTGCGGAATACGAGAGTAGTCAAAAGAAAAGATCGAATTAACCGGTTTCCTCCTCTCGTAGTCGTTGTCGTCGTTGTCCTTTTGGGAAGAAGATGACTCGTCGCTGTCGTCGTAGTAGACAATTTCCTTGATGCGCCTTGTCTTCTTCTTCTTCCCATCTTTCCGTCTATGGCCCGAGCCCGAGTCGGTAGGCTTGTCATCCTTTGGCTCGTTGACGAAAGATTCCTTCTCTTTATCGTTGATCACGATACCCTTCCCCTTAGGATCCATCTCTTCGGGCGGTTAGTCCCTTTGTGAAGAGAACTGCTCCGATACCAATTGAGAGCACCTAGAGGGGAGGTGAATAGGTGATCCTGTAAAACTTGAAAACTTAAGCCACAAAAACTTGGTTAAGCGTTAGCACAGTAAATGCCAAGTGGCTAGAGAGGAGTCTCAACAAAACACAATAACCACAAGAAATCAATCACAGAGATGGCACGGTGGTTATCCCGTGGTTCGGCCAAGACCAACGCTTGCCTACTCCACGTTGTGGCGTCCCAACGGACGAGGGTTGCAATCAACCCCTCTCAAGCGGTCCAAAGACCCACTTGAATACCACAGTGTTTTGCTTGCTTTTCTCAATCCCGTTTGCGAGGAATCTCCACAACTTGGAGCCTCTCGCCCTTACACTTGAAGTTCTCAAAGAAGCACAGAGCAAGGGAGGATTAGCAACGCACACAAGACACAAGAATCAAAGTGTCAACACGCACACAAGTCGCAACAAGAGCTCGCAACACAACTCAAAGAGTTCACAACTCCACTAGAGCTCTATATGCTATCACAATGACACAAATGCGCGGAATCGAGGTCTTGGTGCTTAGAAATGTTGTAGGAATGCTTGGTGTTCTCCTCCATGCGCCTAGGGGTCCCTTTTATAGCCCCAAGGCAGCTAGGAGACGTTGAGAGCAATCTGGGAAGGCTGATCTTGCCTTCTGTCGACTGGCGCACCAGACAGTCCGGTGCACACCGGACAGTGTCCGGTGCCCGATTTCTTTCCTTAACTGGCGCAGCCGACCGTTGGCAGCCAGAGAGCCGTTGGCGCACCGGACATGTCCGGTGCACACCGGACAGTCCGGTGCCCCCTTCTAGCCGTTGGCTCGGCCACGTGTCCCGCGCAGATCGCGCGGCCGACCGTTGGCCCGGCCGACCGTTGGCTCACCGGAGAGTCCGGTGCACACCGGACAGTCCGGTGAATTATAGTCGTACGTCGCCGGTGAATTCCTGAGAGCGGCCACTTCGCTCGAACCAGCCTGGCGCACCGGACACTGTCCGGTGCACCACCGGACAGTCCGGTGCTCCCAGACTGAGCAGATTCTTGGCTGCTCGAGCCAAGATATTTCCAATTGGATTTTTCCTGTTTCCAGCACTTAGACACAATACATTAGTCCATAAAACAATGTACTAAGTCTGAGAAACATACCTTTATCCTTGATTTGTACTTTGTCCACCATTTTACACTTAGGCACTTGTGTTGGACGCTAAATCACCAAAATACTTAGAAATGGTCCAAGGGCACATTTCCCTTTCACCTGTGCACTGTGCTGCCCTATACTCCTAAATAAATGAAGAAACCAGAGGGCACGTCCTGGTACAGTGGTACCTCCTCCCCTCCGAAAATTAACAGGTAAGCAGAGCTAGCCACCAGGACGTGGTTTGGAAAGAAAAAAAACAAACTGTAAAGCTATGGAAATAGAATAGAAATCACGGTCAAAGAAATTTGATTTTGAGATACATCTGTAATCCTAAAGAAAACTTGAGTTAATTTTGACAGGATCACAACATGTTTATTTTATCTTTCCCTCTGATCATGGCAAGCAGGTACTAACTCTATTAGTACAACAAGCTATGTTATGTTTATGGTCTCAAATTACAAAAGATTAATCGAAAAGTTGAATTGTTGCCGTTGGTGAAAATTCAGATGACTACATACCTGCTTGGTGCTCAAGAAAATGATAGACTTTGTTCTCATTAACAAAGCAAGTACTCTATTTATGTACGCAAGCAGGTATGTACGCAGGTATGTACTTCTTAGTTTATGTACGCAAGCAGGTTCTCATTAACAAAGCAAGTACTCTGTTTATGTATGCAAGCAGGTACCAATGCCTTTTAAGTTAAATTCAGATGACTACATACCTGCTTGGTGCTCAAGCAGGTACATAAACAGAAGCTTACAAAACTTTGCCTTCATGAACAAAGCAAGTAAAGAAAATCAGATGACTACCGAGACAGCGATGGTGAACAAGAAAATGAGGCACTTGATCGCAGGTACTCTTAGTGTGGTTTTTATCATTACCGTACTCAAGGTAGCAGGTGGCTGATGTGAATTTGTGTTTTGTGTGGTTGTGTCACAGCAATCGGCGGAGGAAAAGATCTCAGAGATACACACAAGACTTTGTTGAGGCTGTCTCAGATGTTGATTCTAACTTTGACAGTGACGACGATATCATGGGAGAGGCAGTGTATGATGATGAATACCTGAGAAGTTGCAAACAGAATAAGCCGTCAAGTGCTTTCGAAGAGGATGAAGAGTTCCACTTGGAAGAAGATGCTGAAGATGATGATGAAGAAGAGGAATATTCATTGAGTACCAGTGAAGATCTAGAGGAGCTGCAACGACATAAGAAGTTGGAAACTCGTGACCGGCGAAGTACCAAACTGAGATCACTTGGTGAAATCCAAAAAGGTCTTAGACGCAGCAAGCGTTCTTTTTGTCCTCGTATTAACTATCGCCAATATGATTTTTTGGACTCGGATACGGAGCCTCGAAAGGTAAGGAAACCTAACGCATCAGATCCTGATGCTGGCTCAGATGCCGAGAATGATATGAAGCTCTCGACATCGGGTCAAGAGCAAGAGGAGGAAGAGGATGATAGTCATGGTGGACAAAATGGCAATAACGCGAATGATAAAATGGAGGAAGGCCACACTGCAGCAGAAAATAAAAATAGAACCAGAAGAAGAGGAGAAGGAGCAGACACAACAGCAGTCTGTAGAGAAGATGGATGCTCCTATAAGGGAAAATAAAAGTGTAGGAAGAACATTACTAGACATATAAGGGGTGTGAAATGAAGTTTTTTGTTTGAAGCCACTGAGTAGTCATCCTCGGTGTCAGCTGTGACTGATTGGACCTTTTTGTTATATGGAAATGAAGCCAAACAGTAACGTTGGTAATTTGGCATATCCTTAGTACTTTCCTGTTTTAACTGAGCCTTTATGAGATTGTAAATGGCCTCTCTACACCCAAAAAGCTTGCTCAAGATCCTTCCAACTTTCAAGTTGGGTGCATTTCCCTTCACAGTCAACGCTGGACTATTCTATGTTCTAACAACCTTCCTCAGTGGCCCTATGCAACAATTTACTTATATATATTAAGATGGCACTATAGACACCGTCAATCAGTTTTTGATTGGCACCTAACACTGAAAAAGCTTTTTACTACTGATTTTTATGATAGTCATTTTAACATGACAGTACATGGAGGTGGCTTTGATGATGGTCCAAGCTTGACAGTGAGAGATGACATGGACAACATCTAGGGAAATAAAGTTTTGTGCCATACCTTGATGTATTTCAGGATGGACTAAATGTTGTCATTCTTGGAACATGTAGAATCTGGCATGGCTTTGCTAACCTGGGTGTGCTTTATCCTGCATGTGTTGTGTATTATAGCAATATGGAATAAAATTTCTAGTTGTAAGCTTAAACGGCATGGTTTGTTCTCATTTTATAACCAATGTACTTGCTTACATACCTTTTGGTTGGTGATGACAATTCATTGTTGGTTAGCCGGTCTGTATACTCGTCAACGTTCTGTGATTAAAAGAAAAAGTGTCAGTTTGCTTAGATGGTTGAAAAGAATGAGTATGTACAGCTGAAATTCGGAGAGCTTCCCTTGTCTGATTTCCTGGTGTACACAGGCTTCTTTTTCAGACTCAACTCCATGTGATAATGACATATTTAGGACAGATTCAATGATAATTTGTAAGCTAAATTCAATCATTCTATTTTATATTTCGATAAAATAAAAGAGTGAAAAGGTACTTCCTGATCAAAAAAACTGGTTCTATACACGTATTTTAAGTTTATGTGAGGTTGTCATGTTGATCTAATTATACTTAACACTAGAGAAAATACATATATGTGTCTATGTCTATGTACATAAGTTAATATTATAAGTGCATGGAAATTACCTCTTGCACAGGCTTTTTTTCCTAGACTAAGCTTCATGTGATAATGACATATTTAGGACAACTTCAACAATAATTTGTAAGCTAAATTCAATCATTCTATTTTATATTTCAATAGAATCAAAGAGTGAAAAGGTACACCCTGATCATAAAACTGGTTTTATACACGTATTTTAGGTTTGTGTGAGGTCGTCACGTCGATCTAATTATAATTAACACTAGAGAAAATACCCATGTGTCTATGTACATAAGTTAATATTATAAGTGCATGGAAATTACCTCTGAATTCTTGGATGCATCGTAATACTCTAAGACGCGTCGAACCTGTCAAATATGTTTCAGTATGTTACGTATTTTTGAAATGGTTTACAAAGATTTGAAGACAATACTATGTAAGAAATTTTGTACCGTGTTTTCCTGTCTAGCTGAAGTGGATAGTTTAGCAAATGATGTTGCTGGAGAATCCTGCGTGGCCGTAGATTCAAACATATCATCTTGTGTAAGTAGCTGTTCTTGAGGATAGTTGAGCATTGTAGATGGTACCGAGGTTTGTCTTCCATGATTTGTTAGCACATATAGGATAGAGAAGACTCTGTTTGTCACTGAGAATGCTGACATATTAAGGGTGACTACAAAGGTAAATTTCAAAGATACAATGGCGGCTAGATCTGGTGGGAAACCCTGAGAAGCTATAGGTGTTGTAATAAGAGTATCACATGGTTTCCCTACTATTCACTTGGCTATGGTATCGAAACAGAAGAACTCAGCTTCACATGTTCCATCAGTGGCAACAAAGCTGAGTTTGTAGCTGCCAAGTAAGTGTGTTAGTAGTACGTAAAGGAATCGTAGGAAATAAAATGTGTATGTTTAGGGTTACCTAAACTTTACATCTGTACAGCCACATGATGTACAGCGGTATCCAGTGGAGGTTTGAGGTGAAGACTTTTTGCATTTGGTGCAAGATGGAAACCACCATTTGCTATCTTGTATGAGTCGTGATATAGTGGCGGTGCACTTAAAGCCCTGTGGCTGCATCATATAAGACAAAAATCGTATTATAAGTACATTAAGTTTATTTTTTTATGTATTTGAAAGGTGTAACAGAAAAGGATTTGACAATAATTACAGGGAACATATTTGGATCCATCTCAAGTAGTTCTTGGATAGTTTTGTCTTCGATATTAGGTTTTCGAGAAACCTCAAATTCTTCTTCTGCTACTATGGGTTTAATCATTTGGAGGTCACTGCTTTGTAACTAGGGGTGAAAACGGATAGGGTACCCGAAACGGGTACCGGATACGGATACTAATTCGGGACCATTTTTCGGATACGGATACGGGTATTTTTATATTTGGGACGGATACGGGTAATACCCGGATAGTACAGCTTCGGATTCGGGTCGGATACGGAACGAGTACTACCCGGTAAATACCCGGATATTCGGGTCGGATACGGGTACCCGGAATTCGGGTACCCGTTTTTTCTTTTTCTGCATAATAATATAGTTATAAAATCATAACTTTTACATATGAAATCGGATGAAGATAAAGTTTATATGAAAATTGTAGAGCTCGAAGAGATCTATAACTTTGTAGTACAACACATTTTTGTTTAAACATATCTTTAGGCCAAAATCATTGAAATAATGTCTAAATTTATATCAAAATAATATACTTTAACATTTTCATGTGGGGACTTAAGATTATCTCCATGTGGGAACTTAGAATTATTTTTTATAAACTATTTAGTAATATTGGTAACTTATTCGTAATTTCCGGTCGACACTACAATATTTTTATGAATTTAATTGTATTTTAATGATTTTGTACAACAAGAAATTAATAATACACCAAATAGCCTAAAAAATCATGAATTTTTACGGGGACATAACATATATCCACATATAGTTCTCAAAAAACATTTGGATTATAAAATCCACAAGATGTTGGTGTTTCTTCCATTCCACTCCCACTTATTGCGTGAGTTACACGAGAAATCATTTTATGTATCGACGTTTCAACATAATTAATATTTTATTTATCATTTTCATGTGGCGACTTGAGGATTTATTTGAATAGAATGTTTATTTGTTTTGGTAAGTTTTTTGCAATTTTGGGTCAAAACTAGTGTATTTATGAATTTTAATTATATTTGATGATTTTATGTAGAAAGAAATTAATAATGTACAAATAGCCTCAGAAATCTATGAAATTATACGAAGGTACAACATATGGCCACATATAGTCATAAAAAATAATGGGACCATAAAATCCATAGGATGTCAACGTTTTTTCTATTTTATTTCCACTTATTGCGTGAGTTACACGTGAAATCACTCTAAGTATCCAAGTTTCAACATAATCAATACTTCACTTTACCATTTTTATGTGGGAACTTGAGATGATCTTTTATTAAATGTTTATTAGTATTAATTTACTTGCAATTTCGTGGTCGAACAAGAATATTTTATGATAACCAATTAATGCATTATCCGACAAGTATCCGATATCCGATCAAATAATATCCGTATCCGTCACTTATCCGCCCGGATAAATATCCGGTCCCTGTATCCGTATCCGTCCCGTTTCTAACTATCCGTATCCGATCCCGAATCCGTTTTAAATACATTAGGGTAGGATACAGGATGAGCTACTATCCGTCCGTATCCGCCCGTTTTCACCCCTATTTGTAACCTTCAAGTAATGTGACGTATTGAATCAGATAAATGTTCGTAAACTTCTGTCCACTCTATCTTATTTTTTTGTTTCCATTCTATTGGTTCATTACGGAGTAAATGTGGATTTGTGAGGAAAAGTAGCTTTAAAAAATTGTAGAATTGTAACCTTTATATATAAAAAAAATCAATATTGATAAAATATTAGATTGGGACTGTTAACTACAGGCATAATATTACTTAATTAAAGTGCGTGTGTGGAGGGGGAAATCAAAAGTACGCAGTGTCTTAAAGTTCTTAATTTTCTAATTAGTATGTCTTACTTGATGTAGTATTCCTGTGCCTCGGGAATGTCTGGATTGAAGTACCATGTAGTTGCTGCAGTGCCGCTTAGATATGATTGGCCTATGTAACAAATAACACACCTATTAGATTGTTTGTCTATGTAAATAATGTAGACATTGCTTTGAACTATTTAAAAACATACCTTTGAATTGCTTAGCTAAGCATCCAAAAAACATTATGACAATAGGTTTGTTATTGCCTTGATTGCAGACATTGTCAGTAGAGAAACCTGATGCTTGATCTCCCCAAAGCGTGATTTTAAGAGAGGCATCACTAAAGAGGAAAAAAGAATAACGTAGTTAATTATAGTCACAGTACCTATTGTAAGGGTTATTATGGAAAAGGTATTGTAGGATCTAATACATTATGTATGGTGCAAGATAATAGCAACAGTTAGTAGCTAAGAATCTGTTTGTACCTTATATTTTTTATGAAGATATCCCTGACGATGCTTGAATTGTTATAACCAGCTACATGTGGAGCGCCAATTTGTGTCAGCATTCCAATGGCATCTGCATTGTTGGGTTAGTAAGTCTGTTTGTTTTAAATGGATAACATACTTCATTTAGCGCAAGTGACACAATAATGCTGTAGTAAAATATTTCTCACCGATCAAGTAATTTTTGTTGTCGACGCTCTCTTCTATTTTTTCGAAAGAAGTGAGGTTGTATATGTATATTGGGAAGATATGAGGTGGATCCTTCACTACTTTAGCTTGAATGTAGAGAGTAAATTGTATCATTAGGTTGTTCTGAACAGGTTTGAAATAGCTTCGGGAAGACACAACACGAAAGCGCCTAATTTCATATACTTTCTCAATCTGGATTAGTGAGCCCTTTTCAGTGGCTAAGGCTGCTGGAATCTCAGCGTGGATGGCTGTTCCCTGCCATTATAGCATGATAATAAAATTATATAACCTTAAAGTAGGAAAAAAATGGAGTTTGAAGACCATGAAGAATAGGTTTGGTAGACTGAATTGAAGGAGTGCATCAACCATGAAATAAGAAAAGGTGAGAAAATTTATATATGGACAGTTTTGCAAATAGATTTATGCAAATCTGTGAGTTATGTGCAAAAAATGCATCAAATGGCACCTAAATAATCTCTTCATGTGGATTTCAGATGTTTGGGACCAATTTTGTTAAAAGTTTGATAACTATAACATACATTATTGGGAGAGGCATGACCTAAAAATTATAATTACACTATCTGTTGCAAAGGTTATCACCTAAAAAATAACATAGTTACTTATAATCACACACTCTGTTTCAGCTAAAAAAAGAGTAACATAGTTACGTATTGGGAGAGGCATGACCTAAAGATACATAAAGAAGCATTTTTTTATACCTATTGATGATGTACAACACACATTAATTAGAGTAGTACCTGCTCATCAGCTAAAATCAAATTGATATGGCGTAGAGGACCGTCATTCGTTGCACCTCGGAATTCCCATTTTCTAATGACACGGACTCTTATCACAACATTTATGTTCCGAGGATCTAGCTCTGTGATAGGTGTGAACAACATTGCTAGTTGTTATACCTGCAAATAATGAGATAGGATTGAGTGTAACAACGGTTACAAATTTTTAGTATGCAGGATTAATGAAGAGATTGCATATATGTAGCATGGAAGGCATACCTATTGAAGACATAATTGTTTATTTGTACATATTTAGATATACACAATTTGTTCTATATGCATATATATGCATGTACATAATTGAGGGTAAAAAATACAACTTGCTATCCATCAATGCCTTGTATAGTAATACGTGTGAAGACCTCTTTGTACACTATGTTTCGAGTCTTAGTACTGCAATTGCCTGAGTCATCTTCGATAAGGATAAAAAGACCATTTTGTGATGTAACTCTTGATATTGCAACATACAACTGTCCATGTGTGAAAACCGGTTTTTTCAGGTATACACCAACTTTTGAAAGTGTTTGTCCTTGGCTCTTATTAATTGTCATTGCATAGCATACCTTAATAGGGTATTGGCGTCTTTGTAGAACGAATGGCCACTTTGTATTCTTTAGTGCCAATGATATACGAGGTATTAACACGATTTTTGATTTATGAGTACCCGTCATTATCTGACCTTCAATAACTTTGTCACCCAAAGATGTTATAATTAATCTTGTACCGTTGCATAGACCTTCTGATTGGTTCAGATTTCTGAGAAGCATAACTGGTGTACCCTTTTTTAGGACTATTCGATGTTGTGGAAAGCTATTCCCATTCAATGTATTCAAAAATTCAATAGGATATAAAAGGTCATAAGATTCATGAGTATTGGGAGCTTTGATGACTTTGTCACAGCTTAAATACTCTTTTGTATCTTCAGGGATAAGAGATACAATGTGTTCATTTATGGAATCAACTATGTCATTAGTAGGAGTCAATATGGCACGATCTTTCAAATACTCAAGCTGCATATAATTTTTATTTAGATCATCATAAATTTTATCAACTATGCAAGCGATTTTGTCACCTTGTGGCAGCAAGAGTAGTTCATCGGGTATTTGTATCCATGTTGGTTCATCCTCACCTGCTTGTGATGTAGCATTTATTTTGCCCTCACCGACATCAAGCATCCATTTACTGAATCGGGATAGGTTTTCTTGTTCTTCTTGTGTCAAGGTTGGTCCTAAAAGCCTCATATTTCGAGTAAGATGTAGGATGTGTACATGAGACCAAAGGGCAGAATTTATTATTGCTGCATTAACGATTTCTGAACGGCTACCGCCTTCAATTACAGGTAATGTCTGTCTGAAGTCCCCTCCCAGAACAATAACTTTTCCACCAAAAGGTAAATCTCTTGCCGCTGGTGATGAAGTAGCCAAGATGTCACGAAAGTGTAACACCCTAAATCTAGCAAAAACAAACAACCCTATTTGGATTATTAAATTTTAGTACAAAGAAAAAAAATATTTATGTTTTCAAATAAGGAGAACCTTGATATATATGATTTGAAGAATTTCTTGAATAGATAAAATTATCAAGTGTTTGTTACACTCATGCCAAAGCATATATTTTGTTTGAATTGATTTGAAAATCCAATTTATGAATTCGATCTTGTGAAGAAAATCTCATTTTACAAAACAATAATTAATTGCTAAAATAAGGTTTTTAATAATTTTAGTTTATAATGGTAATAATTTTTTCATTTAATTGTGTGTCATTTATTTGCATTTGGAATAATTTTGATTGCGCACGATTGGTTTTTGAATATTGAATAGCATTTTCTCTTAAATGAAAATTCACATAACTAATATAATAATTAGTCTAAAAATAAATATTTTATTTATAAATAATTTTGGTTTGATTATTATGAATTTTATAATTATTTGAATAGGTATTTCGGAATTAGAAAAGAAAAAAAAACAAAAAAAAACCTAATTCTAATCGGCCCACTAGGGGCCCAACTAGAAGGAGCTGTCGCCCCTAACCCTAGCCAGCCGCGCCCCCTGGTAGCCGTCACCCCCTGCTCCCTGTGGCCGCCGCCAGGCTTCTTCCTTCTCCCTCCCCACCTTTCTCTCTCCTCCCCTCGCTTCTCTCCGACGTGACTCCAGTCGGCCGCCCGCGCCCCGTGTAGGCCGCCCGCCTCGACCAGCCCTGCACCCAGGCGCCGATCGACGCCGCTAGGCCGACTGCCCCTGCGCGCCCCGAAGCTGCAGGACCGCACCCAAAGCACCGAGTCGTGACCCCGATGCCGCGCCGCTCCACGAAGCCCCAGCCGCGCAAGCCTCGCAGACCCGACCGCGCCCAGCTTCTCGCCGCGACCTCGCTACCCAGCCCGACGCGCACACCGCCCCTGCCTGCGCGACCAACGCCACTCGCCGAGCAGGACCGCGCAGCCGTCAGGAGCCGAGACGCACGCCGCACGCCCGAGCCCGACGCGTTGCAAACCGAAGACCGACGCGACCCCGACACTGAAGACTCCACGACAGAGCAGCCCCGTCCGTTCGTTTCACGTGTAATGGAGATTTACTGCGTCCGTTAATTCCCCTATTACTCTCCATAGAAGAAACCGACGACCATTCATGGCCGCCATGAAGCACCACGGCGACCTCTGCTCTCCCTCCCTTCCCCTCTATAAAACCACAGCCGAGCTCTTCTTTCTCCCTACCCCAAGCTCGCTTCCTCCTCTCGGTTCTCTCTCCCTCACCGTTCGTCGTCGTGAAGTTCGTCGCCGGACTGTCCGCGCAACACCTCATCGGAGCCCCGTCCAACGTCAAGAACCCCTGCCCACACGCGCTGCAGCACCACCGCTCGCCGTCGTGCCTCGCCGGAGACGTGCCCGCACCCGTCGTACCGAGCCTTCGCCTTGACGCCCATTCGTCGTTCACCGTCGTCCGTTCATCCCTGCGCATGAACGAAATCACAAGGTGGAAGACAACTCAAAACATGAATTTTATTTTTGTACAGTATGTGTTGAATTAATTTATGAACTATTGTTTTAATATTGAGATGATGCGACTTGGCGATTCGTGTATGATTTTAGATATTCCGATATACACGTGTAACCAAATCGAACCCCGCGACAACGCTTTAATATGTGTATGATTTTATAATTTTAATAAGTACGGACACTATTCACTACTTTAGTGATTTTCATACTCGAATTGTTTATAATTGATTTCGCTTTAGTATGTGGAGCGATAACCAGATAGTATTGATATAAGTATAATAGGAAGTATGTCACGTATTCCTAGTCAAATAAAAATATAGATTTTTCTAGTCATGATAAATATAAGCATAACACTTAATTACTTAGAATTAGTAAAATACTTGTTTATGTCATAATAACCATGATTATGTTATTAAAAGTCTCATTTAGTAAGTTACATTAATTCTTAGAATATAAATGTTAGAAGAATTATAAATAAATAATTTTTAGTTATACGTATAAACTCTATTTAGAAAAGATAGGAAGAAAACCGAAAGGATAGAATTTATAATATTTTAATTAGGCGCTCATACTTTTCTAATGAAGAAATTAATAGTTATGTTGATAAATATATGTTTCTTACTAAAGAATTAGATAATTTGTTTCTAGTTCAAAACGACCTTTTAATAGACATCGTGATTTTGATTTAATAAGATTCATTATAGATGTTTAAGTATAACCGTATTAAATAGAAACTTAAAAATAATATGTCATATAACTTTTCTAATAATGATATAATGGCTTAATTAAGTGGTCACATCGTCATAACTAAAACAATAGTTAATAACATATCAATGAATATACTATTCATTTTAAATATCTAGGTCATATGTTTCTAAACTAAATGAAAAGATAAATGATAGAGTAATTATGTCCTCTCATAACCTAGTTAATTAGATTTATATTTGTTTACAACTGGTTATATAGGCTTAAGTAATCATTTAATTAAAATTAGTTCATATTATTTATATATGTGTCACTTAGTTTTTCCTAAAGAATAAACTAAGGAAATTAGTGATAATAATGTTAGTTTGTATATTGTTTTATATATGACTTTCTTAACAAAGAATATAGGACATGCACTTTCTAATAAAAATAAAATATAATTGTTGTTCATTGTCTTTTACATAAAAGTTTATTAAAGCATATATCATAACTTTCCATAAATAGGTGTTTAATAATAATGATCTTTTCACATAAAACCTATTTAGACTTATATCCTAGTTTATCGTAAGTGAATATTTAACAATGATTTATAAGATGTTCCATAATGCTTCTAAAATTAATAACGTGTTTCGTAGCTCATTAACCTTAGATATATAACTTATATCTTTTATAAAAGGTTAAAAAGGTTTAATAATGTTATAATATGTTTTATCTTATGAACTCTTAATCTTAGACATATCACGTATGACGTTTTATAATAGATTAAATTGATGAACCTAATATTTGTATATTTTAATTAAGATATTTTTAAGCTCATGTCTTGTTTTATAAAGTATAGATCACACATTTTTAAAAGAATACCCTCTTATTATAACCATTACTTGCGACGTATTTGAAAAAGCGAACGCTCTTTTCGTTAGGCTTTCTTTTAGCTTTACGTATGGTGAATGTTGTATGTTATTGAGTGGTGTTTGTTCTTCTTGTTTGTTTGTGTGATATTCAGTGGTTGATCTAGTAGTTAAGAATCAAGATCTATTCCTATCCGTGGAAGAACCTCAAGTTTTCAATAAGCAAGGCAAGTGGACTTCTCCCTCTGCATACTCTGTTTGATCCCAAACAATACATTTAATAAAGTTTATTCTTTTGGATATATATGCATAATTTGACGGGTTGCCTATTCAGATAACCTTTCCAACCTTACTCCTTGTTTAACCTGGGATTATGATCTAATCAAGTAGCTATGCTATTGCTACAACTTAACTTTATGCAGTCACTCCTGTTTATGATATTAATGTTCCAAATGGTAAGTTTACTTTATTGTTGTTAACCCGATGGTTAAACAAGATTATTGCATATTAATTGGAACATGGAGTGACCACCCGGGAAAACAGTGCTACCATGAGAACTATCATGGCTCTGGTCTTGGCTAAATAACTAGGGAAGTCTTATGTTGGGTGCTGGTCGTGGTCGACAGGAACGGGGGCATCTGGCAAGCTCTTATAGTTCCGGCTCAGGCAGATTGGATACGGGCATAGTTCCCAAAGCTTTACCCTGTGGTCTGGACTATAAGTTGGTTACGGTAGGTGTGCCTTATGCAGTTTGACCATTTCCAGCATTTGCGTAATGAGGACTCTAGGGAGAAGCCTCGTAGTGAGACCCTGGCCATTCACCTCGGAAGTGAATACGGGTCTAGCTAACCCGGGCTAGAAGGGAATCACGACTCATGGGTAAAGATGCGCCACCTCTGCAGAGTGTAAAACTGATATATCAGCCGTGCTCACGGTTATGAGCAGCCTGGACTCCTCACATGATAATTGAACTTGAAGATGAAAATAAATCGAGATTCGATGATCTGCCAATGGTTTGCTTATGTGGTTTCACTTAAGTGTTTTTGATATACTCTTATACCTTTGTTTAATGGGAATACTTGGGATTCACACTTATTAGTAAGAAAGGTGTTGTTAATAAAATGTTGACCAACTAAAATGCTTACTGCTCAACCTTAGCCTCACCTTGTTAGACCTGCATTAGTTTTTCCCCCACTTGCTGAGCCCCGACCATAAGTGAGCTCACCCTTGCTTAATTTTGATCAGAAGTTGCAGATGAAGATATGATGCTGAACTCCATGGATGCTAGTCTAGTGATACCCTCGGTCATCTTCCTGTGGATGGATGTCCTTGTTTCCCTGTACTTTGATGAATAAAGGTTAAGACATTATGTCTGTTCAAAGTGTAATATAATCGTTATTTACGCTTTTATGCATTGTTCTTTTGATATATTACACTTGTGACGTCAACATATGTGTGGAAATAGATCCTGGCACACATATGCTATGCGCTCGGTTCTACCCCCTGGAACCGGGTGTGACAGAAGTGGTATCAAAGCAATGTGACCGTAGGTCGCTAGTTTAGTTAGAAATGGAAAGCCCAGTTAGTCTTTCAAAGCTTGATATATTTTCCTCCATAAAAATTTACTTTATATCAAACTCGTCTCTTTTATTTTCAACTCTTCTTATCTGATTCTTCGTCTATCAGAAGATTCTAATGAGAAGCATTGCAAGATGATCAAGCTAGGATTTCGGAACTTGAAGTGAAGTTTGCTAGAAGAAACCCTTTCGAAGCTATCGATGATGCCCTATTCTCTGTCTTACCCCCACTCTGCAAGAAGTTTTGCTATGGATCCCCTAGATCTATTGTTTGACTTCTTTGCTAGGTTGATAGGATAGTTCTTTAGTATTAAGATTTTCGACTAGATCGGTAATGGCGATATTATATTATAAGTGGTTTTCTAATCCCTAATATTGCTATATAACCCTTGACTTCTTATACTTTTGTTTTCTTGCTATTGTATTGCCATCCTTGCGCAATATCTACCTTGATATATATTAAACTTTTGCCTCTCTATTTTTCTCCTTGATAACGCTTTCTCCCTAACTCACTTTATAACCTTGGTTGTATCCTTTATCCTCGCTTCACCAGTTCATGGTTATTTTGTTTCACTCTTAACCATCAACAATAATATCTTGTACCTGTCTAACTTCTTGCTATTTCTATTATAATTCCTTGATCTCTTTCTTATTCCTAACCTTGTTTCGCCTTTTAAAAAAAACTGTGATAAACTGTTGTTCTTAGGAAAGATTCCCTTTGATTGAATGAGTAGCATCGAGTTGTATTGTGCTGGTGTGCTTGAGTTCATGTTAGTTGTCGTTGTGCTTATGATTGATTTGCTTCTTTGTAATGATTGTTGGTGTATTGTGTGACTTATGTCCACAATGACATCAGTTTACTAGGTAAAACCTTATATAGGTGGGTTTTCTCTACTCTATGTACTCTAACTTTGCTCAATCTTTCAATTCCCTCCTTTCTACCTATACCCAAACAAGAGAATCAAATCAGGCGCAACTATTTAACATATAGACACCAAATCAACCATCACCTGCTGATAGTCAAAAGAAGTTGACTCGCGAAAATATCAAAGCAAGAGGTGCTTGCTACTACTACAAAGATGAAGGGCATATCATTCGCCAATGCCACAAGAAGCATATAGACCGACTAGAGAAGAAATATGCGAAGCAAGACTCAAGAAATAATTCAGAAGACCAACCAGTTTATATTCGGTGATGAAGGTCGTCTGATTAGCATACACTACAGAACGAAGAAGCAATAATTCCTTATGTTTGGAAGAGTTCATTGTGAACTAAGAAACTACAAATAACCATGTACCACCATTGTTTTCTTGCTAGCCTTCCCTAATCTCGAGGACGAGATTCTTTTTAAGGGGGGTAGGTTTGTAACACCCTAAATCTAGCAAAAACAAACAACCCTATTTGGATTATTAAATTTTAGTACAAAGAAAAAAAAATATTTATGTTTTCAAATAAGGAGAACCTTGATATATATGATTTGAAGAATTTCTTGAATAGATAAAATTATCAAGTGTTTGTTACACTCATGCCAAAGCATATATTTTGTTTGAATTGATTTGAAAATCCAATTTATGAATTCGATCTTGTGAAGAAAATCTCATTTTACAAAACAATAATTAATTGCTAAAATAAGGTTTTTAATAATTTTAGTTTATAATGGTAATAAGTTTTTCATTTAATTGTGTGTCATTTATTTGCATTTGGAATAATTTTGATTGCGCACGATTGGTTTTTGAATATTGAATAGCATTTTCTCTTAAATGAAAATTCACATAACCAATATAATAATTAGTCTAAAAATAAATATTTTATTTATAAATAATTTTGGTTTGATTATTATGAATTTTATAATTATTTGAATAGGTATTTCGGAATTAGAAAAGAAAAAAAACAAAAAAAAACCTAATTCTAATCGGCCCACTAGGGGCCCAACTAGAAGGAGCTGTCGCCCCTAACCCTAGCCAGCCGCGCCCCCTGGTAGCCGTCACCCCCTGCTCCCTGTGGCCGCCGCCAGGCTTCTTCCTTCTCCCTCCCCACCTTTCTCTCTCCTCCCCTCGCTTCTCTCCGACGTGACTCCAGTCGGCCGCCCGCGCCCCGTGTAGGCCGCCCGCCTCGACCAGCCCTGCACCCAGGCGCCGATCGACGCCGCTAGGCCGACTGCCCCTGCGCGCCCCGAAGCTGCAGGACCGCACCCAAAGCACCGAGTCGTGACCCCGATGCCGCGCCGCTCCACGAAGCCCCAGCCGCGCAAGCCTCGCAGACCCGACCGCGCCCAGCTTCTCGCCGCGACCTCGCTACCCAGCCCGACGCGCACACCGCCCCTGCCTGCGCGACCAACGCCACTCGCCGAGCAGGACCGCGCAGCCGTCAGGAGCCGAGACGCACGCCGCACGCCCGAGCCCGACGCGTTGCAAACCGAAGACCGACGCGACCCCGACACTGAAGACTCCACGACAGAGCAGCCCCGTCCGTTCGTTTCACGTGTAATGGAGATTTACTGTGTCCGTTAATTCCCCTATTACTCTCCATAGAAGAAACCGACGACCATTCATGGCCGCCATGAAGCACCACGGCGACCTCTGCTCTCCCTCCCTTCCCCTCTATAAAACCACAGCCGAGCTCTTCTTTCTCCCTACCCCAAGCTCGCTTCCTCCTCTCGGTTCTCTCTCCCTCACCGTTCGTCGTCGTGAAGTTCGTCGCCGGACTGTCCGCGCAACACCTCATCGGAGCCCCGTCCAACGTCAAGAACCCCTGCCCACACGCGCTGCAGCACCACCGCTCGCCGTCGTGCCTCGCCGGAGACGTGCCCGCACCCGTCGTACCGAGCCTTCGCCTTGACGCCCATTCGTCGTTCACCATCGTCCGTTCATCCCTGCGCATGAACGAAATCACAAGGTGGAAGACAACTCAAAACATGAATTTTATTTTTGTACAGTATGTGTTGAATTAATTTATGAACTATTGTTTTAATATTGAGATGATGCGACTTGGCGATTCGTGTATGATTTTAGATATTTCGATATACACGTGTAACCAAATCGAACCCCGCGACAACGCTTTAATATGTGTATGATTTTATAATTTTAATAAGTACGGACACTATTCACTACTTTAGTGATTTTCATACTCGAATTGTTTATAATTGATTTCGCTTTAGTATGTGGAGCGATAACCAGATAGTATTGATATAAGTATAATAGGAAGTATGTCACGTATTCCTAGTCAAATAAAAATATAGATTTTTCTAGTCATGATAAATATAAGCATAACACTTAATTACTTAGAATTAGTAAAATACTTGTTTATGTCATAATAACCATGATTATGTTATTAAAAGTCTCATTTAGTAAGTTATATTAATTCTTAGAATATAAATGTTAGAAGAATTATAAATAAATAATTTTTAGTTATACGTATAAACTCTATTTAGAAAAGATAGGAAGAAAACCGAAAGGATAGAATTTATAATATTTTAATTAGGCGCTCATACTTTTCTAATGAAGAAATTAATAGTTATGTTGATAAATATATGTTTCTTACTAAAGAATTAGATAATTTGTTTCTAGTTCAAAACGACCTTTTAATAGACATCGTGATTTTGATTTAATAAGATTCATTATAGATGTTTAAGTATAACCGTATTAAATAGAAACTTAAAAATAATATGTCATATAACTTTTCTAATAATGATATAATGGCTTAATTAAGTGGTCACATCGTCATAACTAAAACAATAGTTAATAACATATCAATGAATATACTATTCATTTTAAATATCTAGGTCATATGTTTCTAAACTAAATGAAAAGATAAATGATAGAGTAATTATGTCCTCTCATAACCTAGTTAATTAGATTTATATTTGTTTACAACTGGTTATATAGGCTTAAGTAATCATTTAATTAAAATTAGTTCATATTATTTATATATGTGTCATTTAGTTTTTCCTAAAGAATAAACTAAGGAAATTAGTGATAATAATGTTAGTTTGTATATTGTTTTATATATGACTTTCTTAACAAAGAATATAGGACATGCACTTTCTAATAAAAATAAAATATAATTGTTGTTCATTGTCTTTTACATAAAAGTTTATTAAAGCATATATCATAACTTTCCATAAATAGGTGTTTAATAATAATGATCTTTTCACATAAAACCTATTTAGACTTATATCCTAGTTTATCGTAAGTGAATATTTAACAATGATTTATAAGATGTTCCATAATGCTTCTAAAATTAATAACGTGTTTCGTAGCTCATTAACCTTAGATATATAACTTATATCTTTTATAAAAGGTTAAAAAGGTTTAATAATGTTATAATATGTTTTATCTTATGAACTCTTAATCTTAGACATATCACGTATGACGTTTTATAATAGATTAAATTGATGAACCTAATATTTGTATATTTTAATTAAGATATTTTTAAGCTCATGTCTTGTTTTATAAAGTATAGATCACACATTTTTAAAAGAATACCCTCTTATTATAACCATTACTTGCGACGTATTTGAAAAAGCGAACGCTCTTTTCGTTAGGCTTTCTTTTAGCTTTACGTATGGTGAATGTTGTATGTTATTGAGTGGTGTTTGTTCTTCTTGTTTGTTTGTGTGATATTCAGTGGTTGATCTAGTAGTTAAGAATCAAGATCTATTCCTATCCGTGGAAGAACCTCAAGTTTTCAATAAGCAAGGCAAGTGGACTTCTCCCTCTGCATACTCTGTTTGATCCCAAACAATACATTTAATAAAGTTTATTCTTTTGGATATATATGCATAATTTGACGGGTTGCCTATTCAGATAACCTTTCCAACCTTACTCCTTGTTTAACCTGGGATTATGATCTAATCAAGTAGCTATGCTATTGCTACAACTTAACTTTATGCAGTCACTCCTGTTTATGATATTAATGTTCCAAATGGTAAGTTTACTTTATTGTTGTTAACCCGATGGTTAAACAAGATTATTGCATATTAATTGGAACATGGAGTGACCACCCGGGAAAACAGTGCTACCATGAGAACTATCATGGCTCTGGTCTTGGCTAAATAACTAGGGAAGTCTTATGTTGGGTGCTGGTCGTGGTCGACAGGAACGGGGGCATCTCGCAAGCTCTTATAGTTCCGGCTCAGGCAGATTGGATACGGGCATAGTTCCCAAAGCTTTACCCTGTGGTCTGGACTATAAGTTGGTTACGGTAGGTGTGCCTTATGCAGTTTGACCATTTCCAGCATTTGCGTAATGAGGACTCTAGGGAGAAGCCTCGTAGTGAGACCCTGGCCATTCACCTCGGAAGTGAATACGGGTCTAGCTAACCCGGGCTAGAAGGGAATCGCGACTCATGGGTAAAGATGCGCCACCTCTGCAGAGTGTAAAACTGATATATCAGCCGTGCTCACGGTTATGAGCAGCCTGGACTCCTCACATGATAATTGAACTTGAAGATGAAAATAAATCGAGATTCGATGATCTGCCAATGGTTTGCTTATGTGGTTTCACTTAAGTGTTTTTGATATACTCTTATACCTTTGTTTAATGGGAATACTTGGGATTCACACTTATTAGTAAGAAAGGTGTTGTTAATAAAATGTTGACCAACTAAAATGCTTACTGCTCAACCTTAGCCTCACCTTGTTAGACCTGCATTAGTTTTTCCCCCACTTGCTGAGCCCCGACCATAAGTGAGCTCACCCTTGCTTAATTTTGATCAGAAGTTGCAGATGAAGATATGATGCTGAACTCCATGGATGCTAGTCTAGTGATACCCCCGGTCATCTTCCTGTGGATGGATGTCCTTGTTTCCCTGTACTTTGATGAATAAAGGTTAAGACATTATGTCTGTTCAAAGTGTAATATAATCGTTATTTACGCTTTTATGCATTGTTCTTTTGATATATTACACTTGTGACGTCAACATATGTGTGGAAATAGATCCTGGCACACATATGCTATGCGCTCGGTTCTACCCCCTGGAACCGGGTGTGACAGAAAGGATCTATCTAATGCTTCAAAGGCAAATCTATGTGTCATCAATGCTTCGTCCCATATTACTAAAGATGCAGCTTGGACTAATTGGCAGAGCATCGTGCCACATTTGATGTCACAAACTGTTGTTTCATCTAGTTCACATGGAATTTTAAAGCGAGAATGTGATGTTCGCCCTCCTGGTAGAAGTAATGAGGCCACACCAGAGGAAGCTACAGATAAAACAATTTGTTTGCGACTCCGTAAAAATGTTATGATACAGTTCCATAAATATGTTTTACCTGTGCCACCGTACCCTGAGACGAAAAAAAATCTTGGCTTGTTTGATAAAACAGTTTCTGTAATAGTTGTGAAAGCATGTAATTGTTCACTGTTTAATCTTGAAACTAAGATTTCAGATTCAGTATGCATAGTGTCAATATCATATGATAATTCATCATCGATAAAACGATTTGAACTCAACTGATTATATGAATCAGATCTGATTGGTAAGTTAAAATCTTGTATACGACTTCCTCTTCGATTGAATAAAGTTGTGAGCTCTTCTATCAATTGATTTTTAAGCGCCTCATCACTCATTTGGTAGGATGGATGGTTAAGTAGTTGTCTTGCGTTATACTGAATATCATCAGCAAGTAATCTCCAAACTTTTTCAAAGAACGAGAATTCATCGCCTACCTCACAGAAAAGGAGCATTGTGACAAAAAGATTGCGAAGCTGACTGGATGTTGCCCAGGATGCGGCCTCATCAAAGGCATTGTACCATTCCTGATCATCCTCAAGTAGTCTATGAGTTTTACATGCCTCTTTGAAAGTCGGGTATAAAATATTATTGTATGTCCGTAAAGATTCATAGCCTTGAGCTCCTTTGACAATCATTAGAAGCATTCTAAGATAATATCTTTCTCCCGCCGATGGATGTATAAAATGTATGCGGCCTATGCTACCGTGTCTATGTCTTTGTTCCCATGATCTCTTTTTTCATCCCATCTCCATTCAGACGGAAAATCGGTGTAAGTTAGAGATCGCGCACTTTCATGTACTTGGTTAGCAACAAACCACTCAGTTAGCATTGTTCGACGTAGGTATTCCTGTGATAAGATATGTGACATGTTGGTGTTGGCATGATATGTGATGTAATTTTCATTAGGCAAATGCACCAGCAGTCTAGCAACAGGAGGGAAGTGTCTGTGAATTTCAAAGTCGAAAATCCTCCAACATGAATCGTATGGACAAATAAATCTAGCATCTAGATATTCCTTGACCTCATTCCTTGTGTTCGTTTCATCATCAATAGGAGTGTCTTGGCCATCTAAAACTCGTTGTAGATATAATTTGCTGCAATCAGGACCTTTCGTAACATACTTGAAAATATATTTTATAAATATACTCTTGTTACACCACTCTACATTGATGTGCGCCTGATATTTCTTCAGTAATGTCATGTTATGAGGAACGATCCATCTGTTGTCTAATCTGGTGTTTGATTTGATGACAAATCTAGCATTGCTCGCTCTTTTATAAACTGCAAATCCATTTGTATCAACTACAGTTTCAGTTTGAAATAGTTTAGGATAGTGTTTGGAACAATGGTTTCTTTTCATACAAGGTGAGTTATGATTATAGGATCCACATGGTCCATGAACCATATGCTCGGCAAGCAATGCGTATCCTAATGGATCATTAGCAGGATCTGGTATTTCAGCAGTGATAAAAGAGTTTATAAATTCAGCTGTTGGTTGCGTAGTGTCGGTTGAAACCCAGAAAATAATGTGTGCATGAGGCAAGCCACGTTTCTGAAATTCTATTGTGTGCAGAACTGCATGTATTGGCAATAAAGTTAAAAAGAAGTGTAGAAAGATTTGGTTAAGAAGAATGTATTATTACAAATATTTCTGATACAAATCATATGTTCAGCAAGCAAAAATGTATTACAAGGGACTAATGGTTGGATATAGTTGTTCAGCAGTGATTAAAGAGTATATAAATTCAGCCGTTGAAAGGGACCATGCGTAGGAAAAAGAAAAAGGGTGGGCGACGCCATGCTTCTCCCTCCGCAGTCTTTCGTCCCCCCGCGGCCCGTTCTGTTGGTGGCGTGGCTTCTGGGCCGTCTCCTCCGCGTCCTGAGCGCGTGGATGCATGCGGCCCACAGCTATAGGAGATCGGTGAGGCATGCTCTGGACAGCTTCTTTCAGGTACGCGGTTAGGGTTTCCAGTAGATTTCTTAGGCTCGCATTCTTTTCCCCATCTTGCTCCGCGTCTTTCTCGCCTCTGGTCGCTTCCGAGTTCGTCGCGCGAAAGTTTCTGTGGGGGGTGGATCTCATCTCCGTTTCGCCCGCCTTCGCTTGGTGAGGAGTGGCCTCTTCCGGGTCGCTCTGGTGTGTCGGCTCCGATGGATTCGAAGAATCGAAACCCTAACTGGGATCGATGGGGTCCGAAGGAGGTGCCGCAAGGTTCTCAGTCGTGGGGAAAGAATCGGAACCTCAGCTGGCGGTTGAAGACTGGATCCGGAAAACCTGATGTCAAAGAAGATATTCCTGTCTCCACTCCCAGTGATGCCGGTCTGCCAGGTATCCTCAAAACTCCCCCGCCTCCCATTCTAAAATCCGAGAATGATTTGGTGCGTAGGGTTTTTTGCCAGAAATGTGGCTTAGATGGTCATCATGCTAGGGAGTGCTTTAAGTCTTTGTGGTGCGAGATCTGTCGCAAAGAAACACACAACACTGCTCGGTGTGTTCTTCCCAAACAGAATAAGCCTAGTATGCCGATTGTTGGTATGGCGGCGGATGGGCTAGGGTTTTACTCCTCTCATTTCGCCAAACCCTTATCCAACAAACCTAAACGCAGTTTTATTGGCTTGGTTAAAATCGTTGAGGGTTTGATCACCGCCGAGGATCTGGAGAAGGATTTCGGTTTCCACTTTCCTTGGGGCCGCACTTGGAAAGCTACTAAGTGCCATTCTGGTTTTCTCATGCAATTCCCCTCTCAAGAGAGATTGGATGAAATGATTAATTTCCCTGAATTGAAAATGAAATTGTCTGGAGCCAAAATCTCTGTCTCTTCTTGGAGTTCTCAGGCCAAGCCTAAATCTAAACTGCATTCTGTGTGGATTGTGGCTGAGAATGTGCCAGAAGAGTTGCAAAATTATCAGACCATTTGTGAATTGGGATCCACTATTGGGGCAGTGGAAGAAGTAGATATTAACTCTTTAAACTCTAAAGAAATTGTGAGATTTAAAGTTCATGTGAAGAGTGTTGCTATGATCCCCCCTATCATTGAAGTTGGTGTCAAACCTTTTCTGTATGACATTTTCTTCAAAATTGACAACATTACTGATGAAGTTTGGAATGATGACTCTGTTAATCTGGGCAAGAGGGCTTCGGTTGATAGACATGTACTTGGTGATATCTCTCTTGGCAAATATGCTAAAAAGGCCAAGAGTGGTGATGAGGACTCTGGCAAGGATATCAAGGGAAAATCTCCCTTAAAAATATCCTCCAGTCAGGCCAATGTTGCTGGTTCCCTGTCTGAACAATCTGAAAGCATGAAAATGGGGAAAGGTTCTGAAGAACCTAAAGGTTACCTTGATAGTCAGGGAAATGAGGATGAGGAATTCAATGATAGTGAGGATGACCTGTTGGATTCTCAGGAGTTGGATGAATTCATCAAGGATGATGAATTTATTCCTTCCCCTGCCCAAGATAAAAAGAAAATGCATCTGAGTAATGTTGAGGAGGCTAGCAAGATTGCTGGTGGTAAAAAAAGTGGTCCTATGGAAGGCGAAGTTGCTGAAGGAGTTAGAAGGAGCAGCAGGTTGGAATCGTCTGAGGAAATGAAAATTGCTGATAAAGCTGCTGCAAGAGCTATGGCTAAAGATGCTTTCATCAACAAAGGTACGTCTTACAATCCTTTCTCGGTTTTGAATACTGATAATGCTGTTCTCATGGATGTGGCTCACAAAATTGGTGTTGATTTAGGTTCTTCCTTTAATGATACAGTTGAAAATTTAAACCTGATTAAATCTTTAGAATTGTCTAGGAAAAACTTAGTGGTCCAATCTGTTAGGATTAATGTTGATAATTCAAATGCTGATTGTATTGTTTCTGATGTTGATAATAACATTCATAATGATAGTCTTGATGATAATTTTTTTGATCTTGAAGATGTTATGATTCTTAGAAAAGGTCGTAAAATTCAGCACAGGAAAAAAACTGTGAGGAAAAAACAATAATAACTTGGCTGGTAAAACTCCTAAAAATAGGAAAATCCCTATTAAGAGGAAAGGCCAGTCAGATGGCCATGCCCTTATTTGTTCAGAATGATTGGTGTGATTTGGAATTGTCAGGGGCTCGGTAAAAGTGTGAAAAGTGAAATCCTTCGTGATATTATCATGAAAGAGAAGGTTAACTTCATTGGTCTTCAAGAAACCAATAAGAAAGATTTTGAAGAATCTTGGCTGAATTTCATTAGTGGTAATAGAAATTTCGTCTGGGTTTGGTCTCCCCCTAATGGTAGGTCAGGTGGATTGCTGGTTGGTTTTGATTCGGACATGTTTGATGTTAGAGAAAAAGAGTTGGGGGAATTTATGATTCGGTTGTTGGTGATTCAAAAAGATTCAGGTTTTATTTGGAATTTTATTAATGTTTATGGTGCTGCTCAAAATGATCAAAAACAGAAATTCTTGAGTGAGTTATCCGCTTTTTGTTCAAATTGTTCTCACCCTTTATTGATTGGCGGTGATTTTAATATTCTCAGAAGAGAATCGGATAAGAACAAACCTGGGGGACTAACAAGTGGAGCTCTCTTTTTAATTCTATTATTGATGTTCATGATTTGATTGAGTTGGACCTTAGTGGTCGTCATTTTACCTGGTCTAATAATCATAATCCTCCTACTTTTGAGAAGTTAGACATGTTTCTTGTTAGTCCTGATTGGGATCTGCATTATAATAATTTGAATGTTACTGGTCTGAGTAGATCCTTTTCTGATCATGTCCCTTTATGTCTAAAAACTGATTATATTTCTCCGGCTAGAAGAGAATTTCGGTATGAGCTTTGTTGGAGATTAAGACCTGAATTTAAGTCTTTAGTTGTGAATAATTGGTCTTTGCCTGTTAGAAGTAAGATTGGTATTGATATTTGGAAAGAAAAAGTCAAAAGATTGAAAAAATGTTGAAAGGTTGGAATATCAATGTTGAGGGTAGATATTTGAAATTAAAAAAAGAGTTGATGGAAAAAATTGATATTTTAGATAAAAAATGTGAAATAATGGGTATCTCGGATTCTGAGAGAATCGAAAAACTTGATATGGAATGGAATTTGAAAAAAATCATGGAAGAAGAAATTTGTAAAAAAACAAACTGCTAGAGAGAAATTCATCAATGAGGGTGATGAAAATACCAAGTTCTTTCATCTTTTGGCTAAAGGTCGGAAGAGGAGGGTTAAAATTCCTTTCTTAAATCAGGATGATGTCCCTGTGAGTGATGCTGATGGTATTAATAAAATTGCTACTTCTTATTATAAAGATATTTTTGGTCATTCGTGATATCTAATATCAATATGTCTCATTGTAACATGAATCAATTATCAGACGCTGATAGATCTTTCCTGACGGCTCCTTTCTCAGTGGAGGAGATTAAGAAAGTGATTTTTGAGATGAAACATAATAGTGCCCCTGGGCCTGATGGCTTTCCTGCTGAATTCTTTCAAACTTTTTGGGATACTATTCAGTTGGATATTGTTCAATTATTCAATGACTTTTATAATGATAGTCTCAAAATTGAGAGACTGAATTTTGGGGTGGTAACATTACTACCAAAAGTGGACAATGCGGCTGACATGAAAAATTTCAGACCTATCTACCTTTTAAATGTGTGCTACAAGATTATTTCCAAAGTTCTGAACAATAGACTGGCGAGTTGTATCACAAAAGTGATAAGTGATTCTCAATATGGTTTCATTAAGCATAGATATATTATGGATGGGGTCATATCGCTTAATGAAATTCTCCATGAAGTTAAAAGGAAAAATCAAAGTGGAGTAGTATTAAAAATTGATTTTGAAAAAGCTTATGACAAAGTGAATTGGCATTTTCTTTATAATATGATGGAGAAAAAAGGTTTTGGTAGTACGTGGTGTGATTGGGTCATGAAGATCGTGAGAGGTGGTAAAGTTGCCATCAAGACTAATGATACTCTGGGCCCTTATTTCACTACTCACAAAGGGGTGAGGCAAGGGGATCCTTTTTCTCCCCTTTTGTTCAATTTGGTTGCTGATGGTTTAGCTTGTATGATTAAGAAAGCTCAGGAGGAAGGTCTGATTGAAGGTCTGATCCCTCACATCATTCAAAATGGTTGCTGTTGTTTACAGTATGCTGATGATACCATTTTTCTTATTCAAGATTGCTTAGAAGGTGCCAGAAATCTTAAATTCATTTTATGTTTGTTTGAAAGCATGTCAGGTTTGAAAATTAATTTTCACAAAAGTGAAATATTATGCTTTGGTGATGCTAAAGAGATAGACTTTTTGTATGCTGATATTTTTACTTGTCCTATAGGTAATCTTCCTATGAAATATCTTGGTGTGCCAATTGATAAGAAGAAGATCAATAAAAATCTTTGGTGCCCCATGATTGAGAAGTTGGAAAAAAGATTAGCTCGGTGGCAGGGTAGATTCTTGAGTCTTGGTGGTAGACTTACTCTGCTAAATAGTTGCCTTTCTAATGTTCCTTTATATATGCTTTCGATCTATCCTGCCCCTAAGACTGTTATCAAAAAATTTGATTTGTTGAGAAGGAGGCTTTTATGGCAGGGGGTAAGCAGCCCAAGAAATTTCACCTGGCTGATTGGGTGTCAGTTTGCTCTCCCAAAATTCAGGGTGGCTTGGGTGTTTTAAATCTTGAAGTTATGAATGACTCCCTACTTTCTAAATGGCTTTGGTATATTGAGAATTTGAATGGATTATGGCAAAAGATTATTGCTAGTAAGTATCTTAAGGGAAAACCCCTTATTTTAGTTAAGCAAAAACAAAATGACTCTCATTTCTGGAAAAAGCTTCTGAGTTTACGGGACATCTTTTACAAATATTGTAAAACTGATGTGGGCAATGGTTTGAAAACTAGTTTCTGGAAAAGCACTTGGTCGGGTAACTAACCGTTGGCTAGCCAGTTTCATGTTCTGTTTGACTTGGCCTATGACAAAGATGTTTCTGTTAACGAAGTTTTCACTTCAAATTTTGAATCCCTTACTTTCAGAAGAAGGATAGTGGGTAATCTGAAGTTGCTTTATGATGAATTGATTAATTATTGTAATCAGGTTTGTCTATCTGATCAAGAAGATAAAATTGTTTGGACCCTGGGGAATAAAGGCTTCTCTGTTAATACTTTATACAGAAAGAAAATGGAAAATCAATCTTTGATTCCATATAAGTTTTTGTGGAAATCTAAATTGCCTCATAAAATCAAGGTTTTCTTCTGGTTAGTGGTAAGAAATAAGATTCTTACTAAGGATAATCTGAGGAAAAGATGCTGGATTGGTTCTTTAAACTACTGTTTCTGTGGGGTGGATGAGTCTATTGATCACCTGTTCTTTAAATGCCCCATTGCTCAATACATGTGGAGAGTTATTCAAGTTGCCTTGAATTTGAGATCTATCCCGAAAAATATCAAAGATTTGTATGACAATTGGTTTTGTAAACCAAAAGACAAGATGGCTCATCTTGTGTTATTTGGTTGTGGTGCTTTATTCTGGGCTATTTGGCGCACTAGAAATGATTGGTGCTTTGGAAATAATCATTTACTTGACCCATCTAACATCATTTTTCTTTGCTGCTTCTGGTTGGATTCCTGGGCGATTCATCAGAAAAAGAAGGAGCAAAGAATGGTGGTGCTAGGAAGCAAGTTAATCCGAAAGATGGCAAGTGAAGCTTTCGGGAGGGCCTTGGGGTGGTGTCCTCTTGACAGGCGTATTTCTGGTTGACAAGATGTTGGAACTGGGAAGCCATGTTGGGATAGTTGTCTGTCTTTTGCTGGCCAAACTGTTCAGGTCTTTTGTGGCTTTTGCCTGTCTTGTTGGATGTAAATAAGAAAGTCTTATGTAGTCCTTCGTAGGCCAAAACTTTTCCTGTTATCGTAGTCTCTTCACTGATCTAGTGATAGTGGTTAGAGTCTAGATAACTTTCTGGCCGTGGTTGGTCTTTTGGTGGTTCTACCGCGTGTGGGCGGTTGTTACATACTTTCCTATTCCTTAATGAAATAGGGGGCTTCGCCCCTTCGTCAAAAAATAAATAAATTCAGTCGTTGGACTTGTAGTGGTAGTTGATACCTAAAAAATTACGTGTGCACGAGGCAAGACACGTTTGTGAAAAATACATAGTATGCAGAAATGCGTGTACTAATAACAAAACTAATAAGAAGAGTAAAAATAAAACTAATAAGAAGAGTAAAAAAATCTTTGGTAAAGAATAATTTATCACTGTAAATGTGTGTGTTATGAAGCCAACATTTTGTTACTATCAAGAATAATATTTATATGGAAAACGTGAATATTTTTTTTACAGTTTACATGCAGTTTTTTCTTTTTTTTTATGGTCCTGTTTTGTCTGGACAAATTCATTTTAAAAAGTTAAGTCAAAGGTTTTACGCTTCATTGCACGCTGTGGATTGTAGTAACAAGGAAAACAAAGTATGAACAATACAGTATCAATAAACATTCAATTTGTTAATGATTTTTTTTCTATTTTAAGAGTAAACAAAATTTGTTGCAAAGCTATTTTAAAAAGGGATATGTAGTTGTAACAAATATTTGTGGTAAACACATTTACACATCCAACATAGACAGTATTATAGAGTTCCATGTAGCAGCCCACCCTCCGCCCCCTTAAAAAGTGTTTCAACAACGCAATCAACAGTAAATAAGGTGTTGTGTTGTGTTTTCATAAGCAAAAGTTATGCACATCATTCATAGTTTAGATAAGCAAAAGTAATATATGTTAAATATTATCAAAGTTGATAGTAGAATTTACACGTATGCACTATTTGTATGTAATACAATAAACATCTAAAATCTATGGAGGTATACTAAAAATACGGTAGAATCATAAATGAAGACAGATTCCTTAGAATCTTATAGTATGCAGCAATTGTAGGTAGGGAGCGGGGAAGAGGAAAGAAAGAAATAAGAAATCTAAATAGATTTGCAATGACAAATAGTTTCATCATGAAAACATAGTAAAATGTATTTGCACCTGCTTTGCAAGGACCAAATATATTACCACTTTTTTAATCCTGTAACAACTCTTCCAATTTCATATGAAATACTCTTACAGGAATATCAGGTGCATCTGAAGATTTTTGGCCAGAGTGTTGAAGACCATCTACAATTTCAGGCCACTTTGCATTGCATGTAAATGTTACAAAAAAAGTCCGGTGGACCATGGACTCTGGAGATGGCTATGCTATCATGGTAATTTTGTATCATATATCGTCGTCCACCAATGTGTGACGCCGGAAGAATGATTGTTTTTCCCATTTCGTCACCGTTTATGCAGCCTTTACTAACAGCATCTGATATGCCTTGGAGGTTTTCTATTCGTAATTTGTCTTGATTATTCAGAATATACATAAGTCTATTTTCATCAATACAGGCACGAGCATCAACTTTAGCTTGGTTTGATAGACAGAAATGGATTTGGTTGGCCAACCTTGTAATGAAATTGATAGCAATAGTATTCTTGCATGGTTATATGAGCCCTTGAATTTGTTCCTCTAACCCTTGTATCACTATATGCTACACCAACTTGGAACCCACGCTCTCCATATGGAAACAGAAGTGGATATTGGAGAGCCATATATGCTGGATGCAATGATGAAATACGCCTCAATTCCGAATTTCTTGTCTCTATAATAATGTCTCGTTTGAAGGTATCAAGTGAGAAATCACCAATAACAAGCATGGCTAAATCATCGGTTGTTGGCATATTGTACTACACAGGATCTCCTTCTCTAGCTCCAATAATTCTGATGATAAATTCTTCATTTGTGTGTTCATTAAGCCTTTCCCTGGCAAGCCTAAATTTCTTAGCAAAGGGATTGTGCTCGTCCAACACCTTTGATAATTCTTGTACAATATCTTGTCTTATAGAAGAGGTAGGACCATCAGCAGTGGATAGAGAGTTTATCCGATTGTTGACCTCATGTGCTGTATCGTACACATAAAGTTGAAGAAATTTGGGAGGCTGGTCGTTTACTGGCAGTAATGATCCTATTCGATGGTGGACTTGGCCGCATATCTTAAAGATTGGAGGACCATGACCATCATTCACTGACCTATCAATATGGGCTCCCATAGATGTGAATGCAAACAAGCAATTATATTGTCTGATATTTTGCATGAAGGATTTAGATATGGAATCGCCATCAAACCGTGCTAGTGATAACAATGGTTCAGGTCTAGGGTTGTAAGGAGGGAGACGGACTTTGCCACTTTTGCAACAATTATTGTAAACAATTGATCGATTTCCACTTGACGATCCTATTCTTTCATTATACCAGAAAAGAGCAGAACAGTGTGTACACTGGTAGCATGGCGGTCCATAGTAAGATTGAGCATGGTAAGAAGCTGCATTTCATTTAGACAAAGTAGTATTAGCAAATTTTTTTTCTAAAAAAATTACTTTAAAAAATCTTCTCCCTTTGTTCTCGTCCACCTCTACGTGCAAATTTATAAACTTTTTAAGTGTAGTGTTCACCTCTTTTTTTTAATCCGTATATTTTTATTAGGTGCAGATAGTAAGTGCAGTTTATTTAAAAAATGGATTACATCCAGAATAAGACGTACCTTTGAGTGCTTCAACAAAATCTGGGTCGAAGTGACCACATTGTAATGTTGAGGACCGTTGAGAGGATGTGAATGCACCTAACATAGTGTATTTATCTTCTTAACACTAGGTACCTATGCAGTCTCCTTTTTTTTAAAAAAAGGTAGATGATCACACTACCTGAGGATTTTAACCTTCGCTCATTCAACAATTGTCTACGTATGCGACGAGCTTCCACAGGAGGCACAGACGATGGGGCGCAACATGTACTGATTTGTTCTGGCATGATAATTTTTTTGTATGAGCATAGCAATTCATGGATGATACCTTTTTCCGTCTAGACTCAAGTGATGTCTGTAGACAGGGTATGAAGGCGCTTACTTCTCTTCTTTGTAGTGTTTGGAACAACATGTTCCATTTTTGGATCAGCGATATTAATTTTTATATATTAATAATGTAGCAACTTGGAACATTTCACGTTTTCAACCTGCGTTTTTTTCTAAGAATACATAAGTATATATACCTAGATCAAGTATATAGTGATCCTTCGGTATATAAATATACACTATTGTATTAGCAAAACAAGGAACACATGTAGTGTTTAATATTTTTAACAAAAAAATGGATTCACAATTGTACAGGAACACATACAATGTTTCATAATTTAATTTTAAAAAATAGAGTCGCAATTGTACATAAGTGCATGAATTGGTAGATTAAATACCTGGTTGATGAGTCACTGAACTTGAGATGACCTGATAGGATGGATGAAATTCAACTGGTTCACACGGACTACGATTTGGAATTACAGCTTCTCTTGGCCTGTTATGAAGAAAAAACAAACTCAGTAGCTGACACAATTAAGGTACATAAATAGCAAAATTAGTATGTTATACGCAGGAGCAGGAAGCCAACAAAGAGCACCCTTTTTTTATGTATGTGTTAACGATCTCATAACCCACCGTAATTCATGGAGAAGTTATGTTATGCCATCAATTTTTCAGTTAATTTTGCAGCTCTTAGGCATAACATGAAGCGAAAATGAATTGATCAATAAGGTTAAATAAAACCGACAACCTAAAAGTGAAATGACAGTAATCATATCCATGGTGTTTTTTATCTAGACTATAGAGAAATATTAGGCAAATCAAAAAAAACATATGAGTTTACATACTATGATAGCTCGTTGTTCAAATCTATTTAGTTATAGCTTATACGTACTGTGCAGATACTTCACTGAACATAAGTTATGAATGTATGTCCAGACAAACTAATTTTCAGAAGAGCCTAGGCCTCCCAAAACAGTCATTCTCACTTGGGATGCTTGCACATAACATCAGAAATCTATGGCTGATGTTGTAGATGAAATTGTAGAAAGAAATAGGTACTATTGACCTAGTATTTATCTATTCATTTGTAGTATAAACTCCCTTAAATGGTGCCCTGGCGTCAGAAAAAAGAATAGAAAAAAATCTGTTTTCCAGGAGAGTAAGCTTCGTCCACTAACAAACACTGACAAAAGACTCAAGTGCAAGTGCTCTAATCAGTGACTTATAAGACTCTAAATACAGCCATATAATACATCAAATACAGTATAATTCTTTTTTGTTTTCAGTTAACAAAAGAGGACATCACAGAACGAGGAAATTGGGGCCGTGGCCAAGGTGTGGAGCTCGTGGGTGGAGTCTGCTGTGACTTATAAGAATCTAAATACAGCCATATAATACATCAAATACAGTATAATTCTTTTTTTCTCAGTTAACAAAAGAGAACATCACAGAACGAGGAAATTGGGGCCGTGGCCAAGGTGTGGAGCTCGTGGGTGGAGTCTGCCTTCGCCGCCGCGTCCGGGGTCACCGTCGCGGTGCAGCTGGAGCCCAAGACCGGGCTCGCGCTGCATCTATCCATACGCCGCTCTTATTGGGCGCGTATTTACACAAGCGGAAGTGTCCAAGCAGACATTAAGGGTACTACAACAGCTAGGCGCCATAATTGGTTCCAAGCAGACATTAAGTGTACTATAACAGCTAGGTGCCGCAATAATCGGCTATTCGCAGTAGGCTTTTATCAAAGACAAAAAAAGAAGAGGTGAGCCCCCGCTGATGTCCTGGGGGCTGTGGAATCTCTCATGACATGATTATTGCTGTGGCAACTTCAGGGTGGTAGTGAAGCATCTCCTGCCACATCATTTCCCGGATCATCTCTGAGCTGATGTTTTCGTCTATGTCCAGATCGATGGGCACTTGGGCTGGTGGATTTGCGCTTGGATCATACAGAGGGGACATGTAAGGGTGCTCGAGAGCCTCGGTGACACTGATCCTTTTGGTCGAGTCGAAGATGAGCATCTTCTGCAACAGATCAATGGCAAGAGGGTGCGCGTGTGGGTACATACTTACGAGGGGAACACCAGGGGTATAGGGAAGGGACTTGATGTATCTCCGAGCCTTTGGATTGTCGATGAACTCTAGGTCAGCCTCACTCATGGTGCCGAGGACGTTCACTATAAGCTTGAGTTGATTCAGGCATTCAGTTCCTGGAAATATTGGCCACCACCGACTGTGCCTGCTTCAGGCGGAGAGACTAAGCAACAGCGCGCGAAATGCTGGGTCGCGGCTGGAACAGCGCTGGGCGGGGCTCCGGCCCCGTGCTGAGGCGAAGGGAGGGCGCGGGAATGGGGTTTGCTGGGGGGAGATTCTGGGCCGGGGCGCGGACCGCTAGGGTGGACGGAAGGAGTGAGCGGGAGGAAGTAAAAGCACGGAGGGAAGCGATGATCTGCGCGGGTGACGGCGAAGTAACCCTAGCGAGCGAGCGAGCGGGCGGGCGAGCGGGCGGGCGAGATTGAGGGGGAGCGGGGAGAGGAGGGGATGGTGGAGACTCACCTGACCTGACCTGGAGTCGTGTGTCGGCGACGGCGGTGGGGACGGAGGAGATCTGGGGGCTGGGGGACGGCGGTGGGTCTGGTCGGAGGGATCCCTTTCCCCTCTCTGTCTGTCTATCCTCTCGTCCGGCGACGCGCAGCGAAGGCGACAGGCGAGGAGCTGACAACGAGACTCGACTACGCGAAGCGCCTCGCTCGTCCGACCGCCTGAAACTTTGGAGCGCCGGTGGAGAACACCGATGGCCAGACGAGCGGGGGGAAGGTGAGGTTTTTTGGGGAAGAGAGATCGCGAGACTGGGGAGGCGGAGAGACCTAGAAGAATCCGCAAACGACGGACACATGAGAGAATGCCACCACTGGATAACGATCCAACGGTCAAGGAATTTTTGGCGACGTGGACGATCCTGGGAGCCGGATTCCTTGCTGGTTTAATAATAAGGAATGTCTTGTCGCACGGGAAGGTACGTGACTTATTATATTCCATGCTTTGTACAAACTCTCATCATATTGTGAAGATTAACAGCTGGCGTTTGTGGTTTTTCCGCAAGAGTTTTTCATTAAAATTATGTGGTTAACATCAGCAACAACCACGTCCAACAAGGTCTGAATTATTATCTGTAACAATCCTGCAAGCATATCTCATGTCTGGATGAGGGAAAGAAGAAGAAGATGGTAATCTTAACAAAGATGGAACAAAAGCCTTATCCATACTTCCACTTATTGAAGAGAAAGTGACTCTTGGCATCGGTGATTATTTATTATTTAAGTGATTTGATCGATGATACTTCTTTTACTGTAAAATAGAATTCATTTTAAGGTAGAGTTTGTTGCAATATGACTTGAATTCTAACATGAGTTTTGTGGGGATTGTTTTCATATTGGGCTTTAGTCCGTCCATCTTATACATATCTTGTCCCATGGATAGATGCATGACCTATTGTATACCCGTTGACGCTCGAGGTGCTTTTACGTAAAGTTTTTTCATATAAAACTTTGTATCTCGTGTTTAATCCATATTTACATTATTTGCTAACCAACAGGGTTTGAATTATTATCTGAAACAATCCTGCAAGCATATATCATATCTGGATGATCCGGCTGGATAGAGATGTCGACTGACAGGTGGTGGAGTAGTAGATCTCATCTCGTCCAACGTGACCAATAAACGAAGGGTTTTTTTAACTTCGTTTTCTGTTTTCTATTTGATGAAAGAGACACTTTCATCTCCAAAATCTACAGCCATCGAGGTGAGGAGAAAAGAGGGTGACAACCTTAAGGCCTTATTCGATTATTCCCAATTCATATGGATTGAAGTGTATTAAGCGGGATTAAAACAGATTTTGATTTGCTATGGATTTAAACCGACTCAATCCACGTAGATTAGCAACAAAACAAACAAACCCTAACAGAGATGGAAGGAAACTAGAAAAGGCTTATCCATGCTTCCACTGGAGCTATGGGGGCCTAGCAGGTTGAAGAGGGCGAAGAGAAAGTAGCTAGGGCGAAAAGCAGATGGATTGTTTTGTCTTGTTTGGATGGATAGACGGACGGACGGACGGATTCAGAGCTTGGAACCTTGGAGTGACAAGAAACAAGGACAACACTGTTAGCTTGGTACCCCACCAGCGTCAGTGTGTGCACATCCAGATTATAAAACATGGCCAACTTGGTAACTAGTGACGAGTCAGCAATCATCCTCTTGAAAGCGAACAGTTGAAAAGACCCATGCTCTATCTTCACTCTGAACCATATCAATCATCAAAACGTAAAAAGGTGTGTTTCAAAACAAGTTTCATCGGGCAGTTTCTCTCGTTCAAAAAAAAAACGACTACGCTTAATAGACATCGATCACTAAAGCCCGGTTTGGTTTGTCTATGCATTTGTACTCCATAAATTGCTAAACGGTGGAACTAAACTGTTTTAGTGTCTAGTCCGTGACTAAAAAAAGACTAAATCTTGTCCCTTTTTTGTTTCAATTACATTAATGTCGAGAGGATGCTAAAGGATATTTTGGTCTCCTAACTAAACTCATTTAATGTGTTTTGAATATACTTTTAGTCTCAAATTTTAATCTCCTAACTAAACTTTAGTCTATGGACTAAATGAACCAAAACTGGCCCTAAAGGACCCAAACATGCTCTAACACACTACATGTACAAGTACAATGTCTAATTTTGACCATATTTTTTTTTGTTGCCATCTCTCTCCCAATCATCTTCTTCAGCACTCTCTTGTTGCCGTCGTCTCCATCTCAGCAGTATCTGTGACGTTACAACGGATTTTGTAGAAATCTAGAAAGTGAGCAGCACTCTAGCAAATCTCTTAATTGCACAAACACATCGACCGTTCCAGACCAAATGTGCAGTGAAACATCTTAGATTTAAAATGGTACTGCATGTTATGTAGTAGTAGTAGTAGTACAAGGGGTCAAGTTCAGTTCACAGCCACCTTCACGTTTCAGACTGGGCCAGAGACACCAGCTGCCGCTTGCGTACCGATCGACGGATCGAGTTAGCCCATCAAGTCCACAACCCAGCAGCCCAACCTCACCATTCATCATCGGAAAATGACTCAAGGAAAGCCTGGCGTGCAGGTGCTAGTGGCTGGACTCTTGCTAGTACTTGTTTCACGGCCCAATTTGTAGGCTCCGTCGCCCAGAAAAAAAAAGTCTGTAAAATTTCAGTACTTTTTTGGTGTCTGGATAACTATAATTCCAAGTCAACAAAAAAATTCTAGCTTTGACCAGGTTTACAGGCTGAAATTTCCTTGTATAACAAACTAGTATCTATGATCCAAGGAGTTATTAGTTCTAATCATTAGGCATAATAGTATAAAATATATTATTTTTAGTATGCTCATTTGAGGAGTCACCTACCTGTTTGCAAGGAAGAGGAGTGGATTAGCCGTATTTATGAATTAATTATTTTTTATTTTTATGTTTAAGTTATGTAGTTTTTTATGTATTACGTAATTTTATTTGCTTAGATATGTAGTTAGATGTTTTTATTTTACTATAAGACCGTGTTTCATGTCAACTAAGAGCATCTCAAACAATACCTCAATTTGAAATATAGTGCTCTACACAACAAAAACTACTCCAATAGTGACTCATTTTATAAAATTCGCTCAAAAAAGTATAGTACACTCTCTCAAGTGTCTCAAACATACTACACTGTAGTAGACTACCCTATAATATATATTTGGGGCTTTACTGTTAGAGCACAATATTGGTGCCCTATATTCAATAAATTTTACTAATTTTCTAATTATAGGGTATTTCTATAGGTCATGTTGTTGGAGATGCTCTAAGTGTCTATAAAAAAGCTAATGTGATGTTGAAGTGTCTAAAGAGGTGTTTGGTTTCTAGTGACTAAATTTTAGTTTCTTCTATATTTAGCAATTTAAATACTAAAATATAATAAAATGGGGAAACTAAAAGTTAGTAATTAGAATCCAAACATTCCCCTAAAAGTTAGATCATTATTATACATAAGGATTGGTAATACAATCAATGGTATGATTAATAGTTGATGTGATATGGCGTATGCTTAACATATACGGAGATAGAAGAAGCTAAAGAAATACATGGACCAATGGTGTATCTGTTCCCTCGTGAATCGTGATGATACTATCTTCTATCTGATGCGAGTGTTAAAGTAGATTAAAAACGAACAGTATTGAAGGCCTTCGAAGAGTGGATCGGATCGGATCGGATCGAATCTCAGGAGTGAACATTCTGATTTCGGTGTAGTAGTGGATAAGGTGATCAATCACTCAAGAAAAAAAAACAAGAAATGCATCCACGGATAATCAAACCAATCGTAATCAAGAAAAGAAAAGACACCAACAGGAAAGAAGAAAAGCAAAGCCATTCAATTATTCATGATCCAAGCGTGGCAACAAACCATGATGGCCCCTCCGGCACCGGCACCGGCACCGGCAGCCTGGTCATCATCAGGTCACCCGTCCTACTCCGTGTCCATGTGGTCCACGACGAACCGGCGCACGATGCGGACGAGCTCGTCGGCGCGCTCCGACCAGGGGTCCACCACGAAGAAGCCGTGGTCGGCGCCGGCGACCTCCACGTACTCCACCTCCTTGCCCCACTCCTCCTTCATCCGCCGCGCGTACTGCGCGTTCCGGTCCCTCAGCACGTCGCGCCCGCCGGCCACCACCAGCACGGGGGCCATCTCCACGGCCTCCAGCCCGGGCGCCCGCGGCCCCGCCGGGCTGAGCACCGAGTCGTCCCTGCTGGCGCCCTCGGGCAGCGCCAGCCGCGCGTACCTGTCGCACATCTCGGTGGTGAGGAACGCGTCGCGCGGGCACTCCAGCTGCTCCGCGCGCGTGCGGGCGTCGCCGGCCATGGCCGGCGCCAGGAGGAGCGCGCCGCGGATCCGGACGCCGGGTCCCAGGCCGGCCCTGCCGAGCCCGACCGCGACGTGGTGGGCGATGTTGCCGCCCGCCGAGTCGCCCGCCACGAAGACGCGCGCGAAGTCGGCCGCGTCGGCGAGCCAGGGGTCGCCGCCGCCGGCGGCGGCGGAGCGCAGCCAGGACATGGCCCTGGCGCCGTCCTCCTGGGCGGCCGGGAGCCGGTGCTCGGGCGCCAGGCGGTAGTCGAAGGAGAGCACCACGGCGGGGAGCTCGGAGCACAGGCGGAGGCACCAGGCGTGGAAGTTGGGCCACCGCCCGGACCCGATGCAGAAGCCGCCGCCGTGGAAGTAGGCCACCACGGGGATCCGCGCGTCGTTGGCCGCGCCCAGGTGCCGCGGCCGGTACAGGCGCGCGTTCAGGCCGTGCGCCGGGTCCCACGTCACGTCCTTCCACTCCACGCCGCACTCGTCTTCCGAGACGTCCACCGCCGAGAACAGCGCCGGAGGCTCCGCGCTGCGCCGCACCGTGCCGTCGCTCATCAGCTGCAGCACGCCGCGGCAGTCCTCCACCACGTGCGGCTCCGTCTGCGGCGCCGACGACGACATAGCTGGCTTTCTGGGACAGGCAACAGCAGTCTGGTCTGATGGTGATGGGTTCTACAAAAAGACGCACATCTCAAACGTGCCCTCAAACGTTGAGCCCAATAATTGATTGTATTATTTGGCCTCGGCCCTCGGTAGCTCCACGCTTAGAGCATCTTAGCCTAAGCTCCTATAACTTTTTTTGAGAGAGAATAAGAAAAAACCACATCTAAGAGTTCGTCTGTTGTCCCAATCCTCCGGTGCCCACAAAACCACCAGCATCCTCGCGCAAATATGCTCAGCTCCTGAAGCTCCAAACGATGTACTTTTTCTCAGGTGCATAAAGTTCAACATAAACATACAATGTAAAAAACTTAATGGGCCGTTTGGATCCCTTCATTTTAAAGGAATTGGAATTCACTCAATAAAGTAACTTATTTAGTTTGGAATTTAGCATTCCATCACTTTCCAAAGTTCAGATATAAGCCTATCTCAAATTCATAGGGTGGAGGATAGGAAATGATTTTATGCATGATTAGAATTTGTTTCTAATCTATAACTTACATGACACTCTTTGTTCTACTCCTCTATAGTTAAAATGTAGCACATAAATATTTAGGACATCTTGCTAATAATAGTATACAAATATATTTTATATAAAAGTGAATTAGCTTAATTGATATATGACTAAATTACTATTATTAGAATGGAATTCAATTCCAGTGATCCAAACGGGGCGTAAGAGAATTCTACAAAGTTTAGAGTATACAAGATTTGGTGCAGCAAATGACGCACCGGGCACTGTCCGGTCCCAGGCCGAGCACCTCGCGAACTGGCCGCTCTCGGGTTTTCTCGGCGCTCATCCGCTAAAATTCATCGGACTGTCCGATGACCCACCAGACTGTCTGGTGAGACAACGGAGCAACGGTCAACTTCGCCAACGGTCGACTGCAGAAAGGTATGACCGTCAGAAGTCAGAAGCCAGTCTGCAAAGTCAGAACACACCAGATTGTCCGGTACCGCAAGAAGACAGAAGACTTCAACGGTCAACAGATCCAAACTCCAACGGTCGGTGGACGTGGCACTCACCGGACAGTGAACAGTGCAGTGTCCGGTGCACCACCGGACTATCCGGTGTGCCCAACGAAAGCAACGACTGGAATAGTGATTGGGGCTATAAATACCCCCAACCACCACCATTCAAGCCATCCAAGCTTCTCACTCTTCTCATTCAATACAAGAGCAAAGAATACACTCCAAAGACACAATCAAAGCATTCAATCCTCTCCAAATTATAAAATCAAGTCAAGTGATCAAAAGAGTTTAGTGACTTGAGAGAGGGAGACTTGTGTTTCTTTTGTTGCTTGGTTGCTTACTTCTTCTCACTCTAATCTTTCTAAGTGCTTTGTAACGCTAGCAAGAGACATCTAATTGTGTGGTGATCCTTGCGGGGTCTTAGTGACCCGTGTGATTAAGGAGAAGCACTCGACCGGTCTAAGTGACCGATTGAGAGAGGGAAAGGGTTGTAATAGACCTGGCCTTTGTAGCCTCCTCAATGGGGATTATGTTCATTGGAAATGAACCTCAGGAAACAAATCGTCGTGTCCACTTGTGTTGATATTCACCATTCGATTTGTTTCTCCCCTCTCCTCTCTCTCTAAAGTTCTCTTGCTCTCATTGATTTGAGCTTGCTCCCAAAGTTATCCGCATTGATTGAGCAACTCATAGCAAGAGGAACTATCTTCCGCACTCCGAATTCTCGATTATTTACTTCTAACCTTAACACCGGGTGAAGTGTGTGTTCAAAGTTTATAAATTTCAGGTTTCACCTATTCATCTCCCTCTAGACGACTTTCAATACTCAGTGTAAGTAAAGATAAAAGGAATAAAAACTTTAATTGAGAAATGAAAAAGAGAGTATCAAGGACAAAGGAAATACATCAAGTGGTGCCTTGAAAATTTTCCATGCGACGATCGTGTAAATTTTTCTATATTTCTTGAGTCACGAGATTTAATTCTTCATTATAGTTTTCGCACAGGTAATGGTGTTTGCTATTGCTCAAGCCTCTAAATCCAAAAGCTATTTTGAAAACTAAAATTCTTTGAACACTCTCTGTTTGGTTGATGTTAGGTTTGAGAAATAGAGAGTGTTCATGTTGAAAAGCAACTGAATTTGACTTCATCTGAGTTGGGTTTTTCTTCAGCTGGGTTGAACTTGACTTCAGTCGAGTTGAGTTTTTCTTCATCTGAGTTGAACTTGACTTCAACTGAGTTGAACTTAACTTCAACTGAGAAACTCTCTGGTCAAAACTAGTTGAATCTGCCTCCGGGCCAATTCAACCTGGGTTTTCTCTCCTAAACTCTCTGGTCAATACCAGTTGAACCGGCCCTGGGTTATCACGGCTGGGGAGAGGAGATGGAGAAGTGATTGCCGCACACGGAGAACAAAACGAAGAACTTCTATGGACAACAGTGGAAAAAAGTCACCGGAGAAGAAGACCCTCACCGGAGCAGAGGAGAAATATATCGATTGACGACGAACCGAAGGTCCGATCGATGAATTGAAAGCACTAGGACGAAGCTCTCGACGAGATGAACACAACGGTACTCTCGGATTTCTCCAATGACACACGAATTAAAAGTAATTGCTCACCGGAGTTATCGTCGGGGTTATAACCACCCCGAGCTTCGATGAGGAACTGACGGCTGTGGATCTCGGCTCGTGAAATGGATCTGATATTTGGAACAGTCTCGGCGAGAGTATTCCAACCATATATATATATATTGCTAGGGTTTAAAGATATTTTAATTTTCGAAATAAATTAATTTTTAGGATTAAAATAATTCTAGAAAAATTCTGAAATCATATTTAATGTTCGAAAAATATCGCGAAGGCTCCAAAAAATCTAGGAAAATTTCTAGGCATGATTTGACCGCCAATGAACTCAAAAAACATATTTAGAGCTTTTAAAAATGTTTGAAGTACCTCAAATAAATAGATTCTGGTTTCCGGAAAATAGAAAAATATTTCGAAAATATGAAAATTTACCGAAAGCTTCTACAGGATATATGTTTCAAACATCTTTTACTCTTAGAAATAATATGCAATGGCATGAATGCAACAACGTGAATTTAGCTCACTTCTAGGGCTCACTTCACTTGGCTTATGCCAATATACAACAAATTAACTCTCCATTATTTAGGAAAAAGAGAAGAGGAACAAGGAAAGGAGAGGATAACACCTGAATTTGGTGGATATTAGAAAAAAAAATTATACCCCAAATTTAGGGTGTCACAGAATCTCACCGGTCACAAAACACGTGAATTCAGTTCAAAAAAATGGTGAAAATGATAGGACGATGGGTAGGACAATGGTGATGGTTTGGAGGGTTGTTTCCCCTAATTAAAAAAAGTTTTACTGTTTTTGGGTTTTTTTTGCGATTCTTAATTTACCTATTGTTTTTTTGATACTCGGCGAAGTCTTTGCAAAAATATAAAAAAAATATTTGGTAAAAAATCACTTAGGGATAAAATATTTGCCGAGTGCAATACTCCGCAAAAGACTTTGCCGGATAAAAAAAAGCCTCTACCGAGTGTTTGTGACACTCGATAAAGAATGCATAGTGCATTGAAAAAAGTGTTTGATATAGTTGTAGCTTTTTTCATAGAGAAAAGCTACAAATCCCTGCCAAAGAGGCTCTTACTTGTTTCTTATATATTTATTCAAACATAGAGCCAGAGCTGGGAGTTGGCTACAGCACATACGGCACCAACGCCTTGATCCTCGCTGGGAACTCGTCGAACTTGGACTGGTACCACCTCCTGGTGGCGCAGCTCCGGCCGGCGAGGTAGGCCGCCGCTCCTGTGGCGTAGGCGAGCGCGTACACCGTCTGCGCGATCATGGCGACCCCGAAGAGCCCGACGATCTCGAAGAGGTAGTTCGGGCAGGCGACGAGCCCGAACAGCCCGCCCCTGGGGATCTTGTACCCCTTGCTGCCGCCGCCGTCTGCCCTCAGCCTCGAGAGGAGGCAGTGGTGGTAGAAGTTGCCGGCGAGGCCGACGGCGAAGACCACCACGCCGGGGCCGCGCAGGTCCACGGGCGGGTCCTGGACGCTGCGGCTGAGGCGCTGCGCGTACACCATGGTGGCCGTGGCGACCAAGTAGTTGGCGGCGCCGCCGACCGCCGTGCCCAGCGGCATGCTCCCGCTGTACCGATGGACGAACAGCACCTGCCAGAGAAGGAAAGAAAAACACGCACGCACGCATGCATGACGTACGGAGTTTCAGACGTTCAGCTGTGCCTGTGTGCTTGTGCTCCCACGGTTATGGGAAAAAAAAAGTTGGGACCTCGAGAAGCCGCTTGAGGAAGTGGGCGGTGAGCGCGGCGCTGAGCAGCCGCGCGCGCGCGCCTTCCACGGCGCCCGGCACGGCGAAGGACGCCGCGGCGGCGGCGAACGCCGGGGCGTAGGTCACCAGCATCCCGTCCCGGCCTGTCAAGACGGCGCCGCCACCGGCCCGCGCGCGCTGCTTGTTGCTGCCGTCGCCGCCCGCCGCCGCGGCCACGTGCCAGAACTTGGAGTAGGACACGTGGTTGCCGCGGAGCTCGGAGAGGCCGGCGTTCGCCGCGGACAAGAGCGACACGACGGACATCACCGTCACGTACACCGACGCCGGCGGCGGGTACAGGAACGGGAGCCACATCTCTGGGTCGCCCGGCCGGCCGGTCGGTACGTGCCTCCAGTACTCCAATCTCCAAATATATAAACAGAACAGAAGAAGCCTGAAACTAGCTGGAAGAAGCGTACAAGTCCAAGGAACAAATTAATAAAAACTAGGAGCGGTAGATCAGTCCTTAACACGTGGATTGACAGTGTGCATTAACTTGCCTACTTCTCGAGATGCGCATTCGCAGCTGACCAGCTCGGACAATGACATATACACACACGTACTGAACGTGGAAACACATGAGAATGAGAGAGGAATGTTTGAACGGCAATAGTACACGAGAGAGGAATCTTCCATGGCTCTACTGTAGCTGACTAGCTGACGGAGAGAAGTCTGTAAGTCACACTGTTGTAGTGAGTCTCATAAAAGTTTTTTTTTCAAGTACTAGACTGCTACAAACATCTCTTAGTTTGATGCATATAAGTCACACTTGGATACTTTTCATGATCTTCTCATCTCCCACATTACACATCCAATTTTCATAGCACAATTAATATTGCTTGTTCATCGACCTTAAACCTTAAAATTTATTTCTCAGTACTTTACTCTTATTTATGTGTTGTATCTCTTCATCCTTAGCTTGAAGTTCTTTTATTTGGTCCTCCAATATTGAACACAGGTGTAGGACATTTGCGGTACCATTTGGCACAATTTGTAGGTTCAGGAGCTATTTTGTTTGACGCCTAAGACGCCACGCCTAAGCTTAGCAGGTTGCAATATGTGTGGCGTGCCTAACACTACCGGAATCCGAGCCTTTGCCGAGTGCCGGACGCTTTGCCGAGTGCCTTTTATCGGACACTCGGCAAAGACGGCTTTGCCGAGAGCCGCACTCGGCAAAGCTCGACTCTCGGTAACGAGCGTCTTTACCGAGCGTAGGACACTCGGTACAGGTCCACACTCGGCAAAGGGGGCTCTCGGCAAAGGGCCGTCAGCGGCCGTCCCAAAGCTGACGGCCGTCAGTCTTTGCCGAGAGCCAATGGTTGGCACTCGGCAAAGAGTCTTCTTTGCCGAGTGTCGCCCAGTTGACACTCGGCAAAGAACTCTTTGCCGAGTGCCATCTCTAGACACTCGGCAAAGTATATTTTTATTTCTTTTATTTTGTCTCCCAAACTTTTTGTGGTATGTTCCTACACTATGTAGACCTACATGTATCATTTGTGGACAATTTTAACAGAGTTTCAATCGTTAGTAGATTTAGTTCGTTTATTTGAATTTCTTCGGAAAATTTAGATTTGAACTGCAGGTCACTCGAAACTTGGAAAACCGTGCATGAAAAAATGATATTCATGTTACTTAGCATAAGTTACGACCGATTCCAGGAGCGGACCAAAAACTTCGAGCAACATGCTCACTAAACATGGCCGTGAACTTGTCATCCACATGTTTAAAAATGGTATAAAACACAAACAAAGTCAGAAAATCTTGAAACTTGTCCACGTGTCATGATATCATATGTACAGGCTGCGATAAAAAATTGAAAAAATTTCGAGAAAACTATGACGCGCTATGTGTACAAACCTAAGAGATCCACATTGAAACTCTATGATTTCATGTGTAGTTCTCTTAGGTTTCTACACATAGTGTCTCACAACTTTGTCCAAACATTCTCAATTTTTTATCACAACCTGTACATATGATATCATGACACGTGGACAAGTTTCATGATTTTCTGACTTTGTTTGTGTTTTATACAATTTTTAAACATGTAGATGGCAAGTTCACAGCCATGTTTAGTGAGCATGTTGCTCGAAGTTTTCGGTCCGCTCCTGGAATCGGTCGTAACTTATGCTAAGTAACATGAATATCATTTTTTCATGCACGGTTTTCCAAGTTTCGAGTGACCTGCAGTTCAAATTTGAATTTTCCGAAGAAATTCAAATAAACAAACTAAATCTACTAGCTATTTCAAACTCTGTTAAAATTGTCCACAAATGATACATGTAGATCTATATAGTGTAGGAACATACCACAAAAAGTTTGGGAGACAAAATAAAAAAATACAAATACACTTTCCCGAGTGTCTAGAGATGACACTCGGCAAAGCCGTCTTTGCCGAGTGCTAGATGTGTGGCATTCGGCAAAGAGGTAGTAAAGAATCTTTGCCGAGTGCCGCAACGGGGGACACTCGGCAAAGAACTCTTTGCCGAGTGCCGCCGATCTGGCACTCGGCAAAGAATATTTTACAATTTTAAAAAAATCTTTGCCGAGTGCCAGATCGCTGGCACTCGGCAAAGAAGGAAAATAACTGTCCGACCGTTCTTCTTTCTCCTTTCTCTTCTCTCACGCGCTCTCTTCCTCTGCCCGCCGCCGCGCCGTGTGCCCGCCGCCGTCGTCCGCGCGCCGTGTGCCCGCTCGCCGCCGCGCCGTGTGCCCGCCGCCGTCGTCCGCGCGCCGTGTGCCCGCTCGCCGTCGTCCGCCCACCGCGCCGTGTGGCCGCCCACGCGCCGTGTGGCCGCCCACGCGCCGTGTGCCTACCGCCGCACCGTCGTCCGCCCGCTCGCCGTCGTCCGCCCGCCGTCCGCGCCTCCGGCCGCGCCTCCGCCGTCCTCGCCTCCGGTACGTAGAGGATGTAGCCTTCGAACTGCCACAGTGCTGTTTATTGATTAGTAGATTATTTATTGCGTCGTTGCGTATAGAACGCACCCTGCTTGCTGCACCTTGATTAATTAATTAGTGTATATATAAGTATGGTTGTTGTGGAACTGCTACCTTTCCGTAGACACAATCACATTTTTAACGGCCTGCTAGACACAATCACATTTTTAATGAGAAGGAGAATGAGGGTATTTGTGCGTAGGTTGAATGTCCTTATCATTTTATGCATGAATTTCCGGCCATCGTGTCGTTGAATTATGCGTGGAAGACAGCCATCGTGCTGATACTTTTATTTGCAGGATTTCGAAACCTCCCCGTGCAGGGGAGGTGCTGCCGAAATTTTCTGTTGCTAGGCTTTTGTATTAACAGACTTGTGTTTCTTTTTTACAGAGAAGATACTTGTCTTCCTAGCCGCTGCGGGTCTGCCTGCACCGCGTCCCGTCGCCACTGCACCGACCCGCCACAGCCCCACTAGCCTGACTCCACCGCCACCCTAGGTATAACCTCTACATCCGCATCATGGTCGTAGATCACCTAACCCAGTTAGGCGTCTCCCGTTCGAAAGTGATACGGTGTAGATATGCAGATCTTTGCATATCTACAAATGTATCAGTTTCGAATTGTCCACGTTTTTTGGACAGCCCGCAGTTGCGTAGATGGTGTTAGTTTCATGCTCTACTCCGGTCTGAGATAGAGTTTCGGCGTCACCTCCCTGTTGTTCTCCGGACAGTACACTCTCCCTGCCAGGACGTGTATCCGGAGAACAGCGGGGAGGTGCTGCCGAAATTCTATCTCGGATCGGAGTAGAGCATGAAAACTAACTCCATCTACGCAACCGCGGGTGGGATTAGGACCTATCGTCACCTATTAGAAGGTAGGAACGTAGTGTACATGCATTACATGTCTATATTAAACTATACTCGGTTATATATGTTAGAGGATGGAGGACCGTGAGTGGATGTACACGGGCCGTAGAGGAAGGAACGATGTCACCACTGAATGGATTAGAAAGACCGATGATTTCGTGGAACGGGCATATGGCGAAGCTGCTAAAGGAGCGAGTCTAGTCCCATGCCCGTGCAGCAAATGTGACAACCGGAAAAGAAAACCAAAGAAGACCATGGTAGAACATATTTGGAAGAATGGATTTACGCCGGGCTATACTCGGTGGATATTTCATGGTGAAGCGCATCATACGAGAGAAGAGGTGCTGAGACAACGTGTCGAGGATTATGACGCGGATGCGGGGGTAGCGGATATGTTGAACGACTATCAGGAGGCACAGTACACGGGAGGATGTATGGATGACGAGCCAGAGCCGACTGCAAAGGCGTTCTACGACATGTTCGACGCGGCACAGAAGCCCCTTCACGGCCAGACAAAGGTTTCTCAACTGGATGCCATTGGGCGTGTAATGGCGTTCAAGTCGCAGTACAACATCAGTAGAGATGCATTCGATGGCTTGTTGACAGTTATTGGGAGTCTGCTTCCGGATGATCACGTTCTGCCAAAGAGCATGTACGAGGCACAGAAACTACTTCGTGCACTTAAGATGACGTATGAGCAGATTCATGCTTGTCCGAAGGGCTGCGTGCTATTTAGGAAAGAATACGCGGAGGCAAAGTACTGTCCCAAGTGTAATTCGTCTAGGTTTATGGAGGTAGACTCTGGTGATGGACAGAAGAGGCAGCTCGACATCCCCTTGACAATCCTACGACACCTTCTGTTCATACCGAGGATCCAGCGTCTTTACATGACAGAGGAATCCGCGAAACAGATGACATGGCACAAAAATGGAAAACGATACAATCCTGACAAGATGGTGCACGCGTCAGATGGTGAAGCATGGAAACACTTTGATGACATTCACCGTGAGAAAGCCGAAGAGGCTCGTAATGTACGTGTTGCGTTGGCCACAGATGGGTTCAATCCCTATGGAATGAGCGCTGCCCCGTACACATGTTGGCCCGTGTTTGTTATCCCAATCAATCTCCCCCCTGGTGTGTGCTTTCAAAGGCAGAATATATTCGTGTCGTTGATAATTCCCGGACACCCGGGGAACAAAATGGGCGTGTACATGGAGCCTTTGATCGATGAATTGGTACGTGCCTGGGAGGAAGGGGTATGGACATATGACCGAGCTACGAAGACAAACTTCAGAATGCATGTTTGGTACCAGTACTCCATGCATGACTTACCGGCGTATGGGCTATTCTGTGCCTGGTGTGTTCACGGTAAATTCCCATGCCCAGTTTGCAAGGAAGCTCTCAGGTTCATTTGGTTGAAAAAGGGTGGCAAATATTCGTCCTTCGATAAACATCGATAATTTCTTCCTGCTGACCATCCATTCCGCCTAGACATCAAGAACTTTACGAAAGGTGTCGTAGTGACAGACCGCCCACCTGCAACGATGACTGGTGCCGAAATTCGTCAACAGATAGATGGGCTCGTGGCCAATACAGAAGGTGGTTTTGTGGGATATGGTGAGCAGCATATGTGGACACATAAGTCTGGCTTGACTCGGCTCCCCTATTATGATGACCTGCTCCTTCCACACAACATTGACGTGATGCACACTGAAAAGAATGTTGCCGAGGCACTGTAGGCAACAATTATGGACATTCCTGATAAGTCAAAGGATAATGTGAAGGCAAGAGTGGATCTGGCAGCGTTATGTGATAGACCAAAACTAGAGATGAAGCCGCCAAGTGGCGGAAAGACGTGGAGAAGGCCTAAGGCCGATTTCGTCCTAAGCAGGGCCCAGAGGAAGGAAGTACTTCAGTGGATAAAGATGTTGATGTTCCCTGATGGATATGCAGCTAACCTGAGTAGGGGGGTGAACTTATCTACTATGCGAGTCTTAGGGATGAAGAGTCATGACTTCCATATATGGATTGAACGGATTCTTCCTGCGATGGTTCGAGGCTATGTCCCTGAGCATGTCTGGCTAGCGCTTTCAGAGTTGAGCTATTTCTTCCTTCAGCTTTGTGCAAAAGAGTTATCTCGGACCGTGGTTGCAGACTTGGAAAGATTGGCCCCCGTGTTACTGTGTAAGCTTGAGAAGATATTATCACCTGGCTTCTTCAATCCAATGCAGCATTTGATTCTTCATCTCCCCTATGAGGCACGAATGGGGGGCCCCGTGCAGGGACGTTGGTGCTATCCAATCGAGAGATGTCTAAAGACTATTCGAAAGAAATGTAGAAATAAATGCAAAATCGAGGCTTCCATTGCAGAGGCATACATTCTAGAGGAGGTCTCAAACTTCACAACAACTTATTATGGTGACAAACTGCCGAGCGTGCATAATCCACCCCCTCGTTACAATGATGGTGATAATGAATCGAACCTTAGCATATTTCGAGGCCAACTCGGAAGCGCAAGTGGCTCGACCACCAAGACCCTGACACATGAAGAGTGGCGGCATATCATGCTATACGTATTGACCAACCTTGAAGAGGTGACGCTATACATGGAACAATTTCTTCATGAATTCTGGCGTCGATCAAGGGACCCCACTCCACAGGAATATGACGCTCTTCTTAGAAAGGGTGCGAGAAATGGGTTGCCCGATTTCATTTCCTGGTTCAAACTTAAGGTACGTGCTTAGTTTGTAAAAGAGATACGTCTTTAAACTCAATTTAGCGTCTTTTAACTTGCGAATACTTGCAGGGCCAAAGAGATCCGTCTATGAGTGCCGAATTGAGACAAGTAGCCAACGGCTTTGCTTATAGGGTCAAGAAATATTCTGGGTATGACGTCAATGGATATCGTTTTCGCACAACACACTACGACAAAAGTCGGCCCAATCGGAAAACAACGTGTTCTGGGGTCTTTACGCCGGGCCTTGACAATGTCGATTATTTTGGACGAATCGAAGAAATATATGAGCTCAATTTTTATGGTTCCAAACCTCTTACTCCAGTGATATTCAAATGTCATTGGTTTGACCCTCAAGTGACGAGACGGACACATTCTAATCTTGGGATAGTCGAAATTCGACAAGATTCCACCTTAGCAGGAGACGATGTCTATATCGTTGCCCAACAGGCCACACAAGTGTATTATCTCCCATATGCGTGTCAAACGAAAGAACATCTTAAGGGTTGGGATGTTGTGTATAAGGTATCGCCGCACGGGAGGTTACCTGTTCCTAACGATGAAGATTACAACTTAGACCCGGACACATATGATGGAGAGTTCTTCCAAGAAGATGGGCTAGAAGGGCGATTTGAGATAGACTTAACCGAAGCTATCGGAATGGACGTAGATATTGAAATGGTTGTTGATGAGGAGGAGGATGAGGTGCAAAATGATAATGACTTAGTAATCCTTGAAGGCAATGACATTACTGACGAACTTGCGTCTTCCGATGGTGTGGAGATTGAAATGCTTGATAGTGATGATGAGAGTTATGATCCGGCTAACCCCGACACATATGAAGATTATTTTTAATCGATGTAATGCTATATGACTTTTTATTTCGCACCTGTTTTTAAATACATCTTTTTATATGTGCTTATTTGTTTACTCTTAATTGCAGGTTGTTGGACAAATATGGTGGGCGGTTTCCTGAGGAGGAGGAGGGGGAGGAGGAGTAGGACGGCGGACGATGCAGAGCAGGCAGCGCAATAGGACGAGGCAGAGCAGGCAGCGCAGCAGCAGGCGGCGCCTCAGGACGACGACGACCAGCAGCAGGACGACGACGACCAGCAGCAGGACGCCTCAGGTTCAGGCGGCTCTAGTTCGAGGAGCATCTACCTGCGAGGCCCCGCGAGTCTCCCTCAGCGTCCCATACTTCGGGACAGACGGCCGCTGATTCGGCCGGAAGGGGAGAGGTATGTAACTTTATGTTCTTCATTCTTGTTCATATTATGTGTTCAAAATCATAATATAAACTAATACTTTTTATTTATCACTTGGACAGGTCTTGGACGGTTTTGGATTATGCTGGGGGTCATCGTCGCCCCCCCCAATGGCATCCTCGGCCTGCTGTGCAGGGAACACTTCCCTGGACTTGTGGAGTACGCCGGAGTGACGGGCCCAGCCTTCACCTTTGACCACTACGCCGTCGCCCCCGATGCAGTAGACCGGGACGACAGGGAATTCAATAACAAGGCGGAGCGGGTGAAGCAAGAGCTGTGGGTAAGTCTTAGTATAATGTAAAATATGTCGCATTCATTGCAAATTCTTGAAATAATGTATGGATACATCGTTTTTGTATGCAGGATTTCTTCAGATGCGATGCTGGATACGAGGCTAGGGCGGATGTGGTGGCCACCACGAGCTGTAAGAAGCTCGTCGTGGACATGCACTATGAGGCCCGCATCCAGGCCATCATCACCTACCACGGCTCCGTCCTTGGGGAGAAGGTGACCAAAACTCAAGCCCGAACCATGTCGTTGACCAGGGAGCAGTACCTGCAGGTAAAGTCATGCATGTTTGGTACCAGTACTCCATACATGAATTTTATTTTATCTTCTGATATGCACTTTACGTGTTTACTTTGCAGATGATTCCACATTGGTGCGCCGCACATCCTCTGTGCTGGGAGCAGATGGTGGATAGGTGGTGTTCGGCTGAGTGGGACGAGGCGCACACAGCTAGCCGGGAACGGCGTTTGATGATGCAAGGCCCCTCCCACCACCAAGGCAGCCGGAGCCTGGGCCAATATGCCGAAGCATGGGTACGCCACCTTTTTTATTTAGATATATAGCACTAAGTTAGATATTATTTCTAACTATCTCGTTGGTTTTCGTTGCAGTCGGCGTCACATGGTGGAAGGCCTTGCTCCACCTTCTCGGCCTATGCTATGGCCCATAAGGGTAAGGCGACGTCCGACGTCACCTACAACCCGGATGACGGGCCCGAGGCCTACACCAACCCCGCCGTCTACAGCCGTCTCCATGACTACACCGCCATGGCGCAGGAGGTCCATGGCCCAGACTATGATCCGAGCACCCAGCCGATCGACACCGATGTGCTCATGAGGGTCGGAGGAGGCAAGAGACATGGGCGGTACTGGATTGCCGACGGGGCAATCGACTCGTCCTCCACTCCCACTCTGTCTCAGGTGAGAGCAAGGAGCATGGGCTCGAGTCCAGCCATATGACCTCGGCACGACAGCTCACAGCATCGCATACAGCAACTCGAGGTTAGTGTAACTCGTCCTTCCTTGAGTTATATACCTACTCTTTGAGTTACTATAACGTTGGCTTGTAATATTACAGACCCAACTAGAAGAAGAGAGGAGGGAACGTCGCGAGATGGAGGCGAGGATGATGGCGGAGCGGGAGGCGGAGCGCCGGGCAGATCATCAGAGGATGGCGGAGATGTTCCAGTACATGCAGAGCCTTGGCGCCGCACAGGGCATCGCTCCGCCACCTCCATTGTTCCCTCCAGTTGACCCTGCTCTCTTCCACACTCCTGTGAGTATCAAAATTGTAGTTAGATGTTTGTAATGCATCTGGTATAACACATGCAATCTCTTCTCTGTGCAGGGCCAATCTGGGGCGGCATCCAACAACCCTCCGGAAGGGTTCAGCCCAACGCAGCCCCGGTCAAGCTGCCCACCTCCATGAGTGTTGTGTTTTCATTGTTTTAGACTTCTGTACTTGTGTATAATACTTATGTCTGTGTTTGATACTTATGTGAGAGCTTGCGACGTTAGAGACTTATGTTTGTGTTTGATACTTATGTTGAACGCTTATGTTTGTGATGGATATTTATGTTTGTGGTGACGGTTTTATGTTTGTGTTGGCTATTTATGTCTGTGATGATATTTGTGATGTATATATGTGATATATATGTGATATCTTCTGTTTGTGTGGATGGAATACAAAAAACAAATAAAAAAGGTATATACTGGTCACTTTGCCGAGTGTAACACTCGGCAAAGAGGCTCTTTGCCGAGTGTCAAAGTCATAACACTTGGCAAAGAGCACAGACCTGGGCACCGGCTTAGGTTCTTTGCCGAGTGTTACGTCCCTGGCACTCGGCAAAGAGGTCGGCTTTGCCGAGTGCCGCTTGGGACACTCGGCAAAGAACCTGACATGGGGACCCTCCCTGGCGGGTTCTTTGCCGAGTGTCCTAAGCGGCACTCGGTAAAGATGGATTCTTTGCCGAGTGCTGCACGGAAGACACTCGGCAAAAATAACTTCTTTGCCGAGTGTCACATGGGACACTCGGCAAAGCCGCCGTCTCCGTCACTCGACGCCGTAACGACTGCTTTTCTTTGCCGAGTGCTCTCTGGCACTCGGCAAAGATCTTTGCCGAGTGCCCGATAAAAAGCTCTCGGCAAAGAAGGCTTTGCCGATGCACTGTTCACCGAGCCTTCTTTGCCGAGTGTAACACTCGGCAAAGCTTTTGCCGAGTGTTTTGAACGCTTCGCCGAGTGCTTCAGGCACTCGGCAAAGCGATTGATTCCGGTAGTGTAAGCAGCTACCTTAGGTAGATGTTTGGTTTGCTACCGCGTCTAAGCTTAGGAATGATGAAGAAAAGTGTGGTAGGTGTTTGGTTTGATGTCACGCCTAAGGTTAGGTATACATACTAATGTTATGACCGACCGCCACTATAGGCGCCGGTCAACAGCATAAGCATGCAAATAAGGATTAGAAGATAAGCATGAAGATAAGGATTAGAAGATAAGATTTGTTAGAGAGAAGATAGGGATTAGAAGATAAGATTTGTTAGAGAGAAGATAGGGATTAGAAGATAAGATTTGTTAGAGAGAAAAGAGAAGATCTATCTCATTAGATAAGGACTAGAAGGGAGTATAAATAATTGTAAGCACCACTCTATAGATCAAGCAGAAACACATTGTTTCCGGCTTCTTGTAGGGAGCCGGGAGTCCAACCCTAGCCGCCACCTTGTTTTCCTCCTCTCGCGATCGCTGGCTCCTCTCCGCCGTTCAGCCTTCAAACCGCGCCCACCGATCCTCCACACGTACAACCTCCGATCGGTGCGTGGCAGAGAACAACAACATACCAACCTGGTATCAGAGCCCTTCGATCCGATGTCGCTGCCGCTGCCCGTTGCAACCACGTCGCCGCCGGACTCCAACGTGTCCGTGCCCAACGTGTCCGTGCCGATCCCATCCGCACCGATTCCGCAAACATATCTGCCCGCGGGATCGCTGCCGCTGGCCGCCGGGGCTTCCTCCTCCGCCGCGGGCGTGATGACCAATGAGCAGCTCACCACGGCCGTCCTCGACCCCGGCAGGATGATGGCCGGCGTCCACGCCTTCCTCTTGGGACCACAGCCAGGCGTGGCACCGCCTCACCCGCAGCCGCAGCTACCGCCGGCGCCCAACCCACGGCAGCAGCTGCCTTCACCCGCCTCGGGCACCGTCTACCCCTACGGGATGCCGCAGGACAGCACGGCGCACACCACCGCGCCCGCACCGGCGGTGTCCCTCGACGGCGTCCCCATCCAGGAGATCCAGTTCCCCCACTCGCCGTCCCCGCTTCCGCCGTGGCTCACCGTCGTCGCGCAGCCAGTCTACTCCTCTGCGCCAGCACGCCTGTCGGTCCATTCGACCCCTCACATCACAGCGGGCTTCGGCCATGGGGGCGTTCCGGTGTCGGGAACACTCTATGGCGGCGTTGACGGCACAATTCTCCACGGCTCCACTTTCTGCTCCGCGCCTGCTGCAGCTCCAGTGATCGGCGGGACGCCCTCGGCTATGGCTCCCGCGACGTTCGGCGCGGCGCCTTTCCAGCCTTGGACCTACAAGATCGACTTCGCGACATACGACGGCTCGGTCGACCCGCTGAATTGGCTCACACACTGTGAACAATTCTTCTGGGGCCAGCGCACTCCGGTGAAGCAGCGGACGTGGATGGCCTCCTACCACCTCACCGGCGCCGCTCAGACATGGTACTACGCACTCCTGTTGGACGAGGGCATGCCGTCCTGGGAGCGCTTCAAGGAGCTTTGTCGCCTTCGCTTCGGACCGCCTATCTACGGCTCACGGCTGGCCGAGGTGGGGCGCCTTCCTTTCCACTCCACGGTCCAGGAGTTTGCGGACCGCTTCCAGACGGTGCTGGCGCACTCAAGGGACCTCTCCACGTGCCAAAAGGCGAAGCTCTTCATCGGTGGCCTTCCGAAACACATTCGGGTCGACGTCGCGATGCGCGCCCGCCCGACCTCCAGACGACCATGTTTCTCGCCCGCGCCTTCGAGACACGGGCTCTGGCCACGGCAGCGCCTCCTCAGCAGCGCGGCACCCACCCTCCCCCGCGGACAGCCTTTCCCCCATGCCAACAGGGGGCGACCGCGGCCCCGGCTGGCGCACCAGCGCTGCCTGTGCCGCCCGCAGCCGCTGCAGCCCCGGCGGCACCCGCGTGGCCGCACCGTCGCCTCTCGCCGGTCGAGATGCAGGAACGCCGTCGTCAAGGCCTCTGCTACAACTGTGAAGAGCAGTACGTGCGTGGGCACGTGTGCCCCCGCTTGTTCTTCCTGGAGGTGGACAATTTCCTCGACGCCGACGAGGAGGCGGCAGCCGACGATGCGGCCGTGGCCTCACCCGAAGAAGCCGCCGCCGCAGCGGACGCTCACACTCACGCTCTTGTGGTCTCTGTACACGCTCTGGCAGGCATCAGGACGTAACAAACTATGCTCCTGCCCGTGACGATCAAGGGCGAGCGCCTCCTCGCCCTCCAGGACACTGGCTCCACCCACACGTTCCTCCACGGCGCGGCCATGCGGCGCCTTGGACTCGCTCCTCAGGGGGGCAACCAGCTTCGCGTTACGGTGGCCAACGGCGAGCGAGTGCCGTGTGAAGGCCTTGCACGCAACGTGCCCATCGACATCTTCGGGGCGCCCTTCTCCATCACCTGCGTCGGCCTCGCACTCGGCTGCTTCGACTTCATCCTCGGCGTCGACTTCCTGGGCACGCTGGTGAAAGGGAAATGTGCCCTTGGGCCATTTCTAAGTATTTTGGTGATTTAGTGTCCAACACAAGTGCCCTAGTGTAAAAAGGTGGACAAAGTACAAATCAAGGATAAAGGTATGTTTCTCAGACTTAGTACATTGTTTTATGGACTAATGTATTGTGTCTAAGTGCTGGAAACAGGAAAAATCCATTTGAAAATGTCTTGGCTCGAGCAGCCAAGACTCTGCTCAGTCTGGGATCACCGGACTGTCTGGTGGTGCACCGGACAGTGTCCGGTGCGCCAGGCTGGCTCGAGCGAAGTGGCCACTCTCGGGAATTCACCGGTGACGTACGGCTATAATTCACCGGACTGTCCGGTGTGCACCGGACTGTCCGGTGAGCCAACGGTCGGCTGGGCCAACGGTCGGCCGCGCAATCTACGCGGGACACGTGGCCGAGCCAACGGCTAGAAGGAGGCACCGGACTGTCCGGTGCGCCAATGGCTCTCAGGCTGCCAACGGTCGACTGCGCCATTTTTGGTAGGAAATCGGGCACCGGACAGTGTCCGGTGTGCACCGGACTGTCCGGTGCGCCAGTCGACAGAAGGCAAGATCAGCCTTCCTAGAATGCTCTCAACGGCTCCTAGCTGCCTTGGGGCTATAAAAGGGACCCCTGGGCGCATGGAGGAGTACACCAAGCATTCCTACAACATTCCTAAGCACCAAGACCTCAATTCCGCGCATTTGTTTCATTGTGATAGCATATAGAGCTCTAGTGGAGTTGTGAACTCATTGAGTTGTGTTGCGAGCTCTTGTTGTGACTTGTGTGCGTGTTGACACTCTTATTCTTGTGTCTTGTGTGCGTTTCTAATCCCTCCCTTGCTCTATGCTTCTTTGTGAACTTCAAGTGTAAGGGCGAGAGGCTCCAAGTTGTGGAGATTCCTCGCAAATGGGATTGAGAAAAACAAGCAAAACACCATGGTATTCAAGTGGGTCTTTGGACCGCTTGAGAGGGGTTGATTGCAACCCTCGTCCATTGGGACGCCACAACGTGGAGTAGGCAAGCGTTGATCTTGGCCGAACCACGGGATAACCACCGTGCCATCTCTGTGATTGATCTCTTGTTGGTTATTGTGTTTTGTTGAAGATTCCTCTCTAGCCACTTGGCGGTTATTGCGCTAACACTTAACCAAGTTTTTGTGGCCTAAGTTTTGAAGTTTTACAGGATCACCTATTCACCCCCCTCTAGGTGCTCTCAATTGGTATCAGAGCCGTTCTCTTCACAAAGGGACTAATCGCCCGAAGAGATGGATCCTAAGGGGAAGGGAATCGTGATCAACGACAAAGAGAAGGAGTCTTTCGTCAACGAGCCGAAGGATGACAAGCCTACCGACTCGGGCTCAGGCCATAGACGGAAAGATAGGAAGAAGAAGAAGACGAGGCGCATCAAGGAGATCGTCTACTACGACGACAGCGATGAGTCTACTTCTTCCCAAAAGGATGACGACCACAACGACTACGAGAGAAGGAAACCGGTCAATTTGAACTTTTCTTTTGACTACTCTCGTATTCCGCAAAGTACAAATACTCATTTGCTCTCCATTCCACTTGGCAAACCTCCTCACTTTGATGGAGAGGACTACGGACTGTGTTGTTAGCCTCCTTGTGCAGGGACGAGTACCATAAAGTGAGCGGCTTGGACAATGCCAAGCAGATCTGGGACACCCTCAAAATTTCTCATGAGGGGAACGACGTCACCTTGCTCACTAAGATGGAGTTGGTGGAGGGCGAGCTTGGACGATTCGCGATGATAAGGGGCGAGGAGCCAACCTAAACATACAACCGGCTCAAGACCCTTATCAACAAAATAAGGAGCTACGGAAGCACACGATGGACGGACCACGACGTCGTCCGACTGATGCTAAGGTCCTTTACCGTTCTTGATCCTCATTTGGTGAATAATATTCGTGAGAATCCTAGGTACACCAAAATGTCGCCCGAAGAAGTCCTTGGAAAATTCGTAATCGGGCGAATGATGATCAAGGAGGCGAGGTACGTGGACGACGCGTTGAACGGTCCAATCCATGAGCCTCAACCCATTGCTCTCAAGGCAACAAGGAGCAAGGAGGCGTTACCTAGCAAGGTAGCGCAAGTTGAGGCGGCAGGGCTAAACGATGAAGAGATGGCCCTCATCATCAAGAGATTCAAGACAACGCTAAAGGGTCGCAAGGGGCAGCCAAGCAAGACCAAGACAAAGGGGAAGCGCTCATGCTTCAAATGTGGTAAGCTTGGTCATTTTATTGCTAACTGTCCCGACAATGATAGTGATCAGGATCAAGGGAACAAGAGGGAGAAGAAGAAGAACTATAAGAAGGCAAAGGGCGAGGCACATCTTGGCAAGGAGTGGGATTCGGATTGCTCCTCGTCCGACTCCGACAATGAAGGACTCGCCGCCACCGCCTTCAACAAGTCATCCCTCTTCCCCAACGAGCATCACACATGCCTTATGGCAAGGGAGAAGAAGGTATGTACTCGAAACTCTACTTATGCTTCTTCAAATGAGGACGAATCTAGTGATGAGGATGAAATAGATTATTCATGTTTATTTAAGGGCCTAGATAGAACCAAGGTAGATAAAATTAATGAATTGATTGATGCCTTGAATGATAAGAATAGGCTTTTAGAAAAACAAGAGGACTTGTTGTATGAAGAACATGACAAATTTGTAGAAGCACAAAAATCTCATGCCTTAGAAGTTAAGAGAAATGAAATGCTTTCTTGTGAATTATCTTCTTGCCATGAGACGATTTCTAGCTTAAGGAGCATTAATGATGATTTGAATGCTAAGTTAGAAATAGCTAGTAAATCAACAACTTGTGTAGAAAATGTTGTTATTTGCAATAGATGTAAAGATTTTGATATTGATGCTTGTAGTGAACACATAGCTTCTATTGCAAAGTTAAATGATGAAATGGCTAGTCTTAATGCCCAACTTAAGGCTAGCAAAAGTGATTTTGTTAAACTAAAATTTGCTAGGGATGCCTACACGATTGGTAGACACCCCTCAATTAAGGATGGGCTTGGCTTCAAGAGGGAAGCCAAGAACTTAACAAGCCATAAGGCTCCCATCTCCGCCAAGGAGAAAGGGAAGGCCCCTATGGCAAGTAGTACTAAAAAGAACCATGCTTTTATGTACAATGATAGAAGACAGTCTCATAGGAGTTGTAATGTTTTTGATTCACATGCCTATGATTCTTATTCTATGTTTGCTTCCAGTTCTTCCTATATGCATGGTAGAGATATGCCTAGGAAAAATATTCATCATGTGCCTAGAAAGAATATTGTTCATGTTCCTAGGAAAGTTATGAATGGACCCTCTACAATTTATCATGCTTTAAATGCTTCCTTTGCTATTTGTAGAAAGGATAGGAAGATAGTTGCTAAGAAATTAGGGGCAAAATACAAGGGTGATAAAACTTGCATTTGGGTCCCTAAGACAATTGTAACTAACCTTGTAGGACCCAACAAGAGTTGGGTACCTAAGACCCAAGCCTAAATTTTCCTTGCAGGTTTATGCATCCGGGGGTTCAAGCTGGATTATCGACAGCGGATGCACGAACCATATGACGGGGGAAAAGAAGATGTTCACCTCCTACGTCATGAATAAGGATTCCCAAGATTTATATTCGGTGATGGGAACCAAGGCAAGGTGAAAGGTTTAGGCAAGATTGCAATATCTAATGAGCACTCTATCTCTAATGTGTTTTTAGTTGAGTCTCTTGGATATAATTTACTATCTGTCAGTCAATTATGTAATATGGGATATAATTGTCTATTTACAAATGTAGATGTGTCTGTCTTTAGAAGATGTGATGGTTCACTAGCTTTTAAGGGTGTACTAGACGACAAACTTTATTTAGTTGATTTTGCAAAAGAAGAGGTCGGTCTAGATGCATGCTTAATGGCTAAGACTTGCATGGGCTGGTTGTGGCATCGCCGCTTAGCACATGTGGGGATGAAGAACCTCCACAAGCTTCTAAAGGGAGAACATGTGATAGGTCTAACCAATGTACATTTCGAAAAAGATAGACCTTGTGCAGCTTGTCAAGCAGGGAAACAAGTGGGAGGCTCTCATCACACCAAAAATGTGATGACAACATCAAGACCCTTGGAGATGCTTCATATGGATCTCTCGGACCCGTCGCCTATCTGAGTATAGGAGGAAGTAAGTATGGTCTTGTTATAGTTGATGATTTTTCCCGCTTCACTTGAGTATTCTTTTTGCAGGATAAAACTGAAACCCAAGGGACCCTCAAGCGCTTCATCAGGAGAGCTCAAAATGAGTTTGAGCTCAAGGTGAAGAAGATAAGGAGCGACAACGGGTCCGAATTCAAGAATCTTCAAGTGGAGGAGTTCCTTGAGGAGGAGGGGATCAAGCACGAGTTCTCCGCTCCCTACACACCTCAGCAAAATGGTGTGGTAGAGAGGAAGAACAGGACGCTCATAGATATGGCAAGGACTATGCTTGGAGAGTTCAAGACCCCCGAGCGTTTTTGGTTGGAAGCCGTGAACACGGCTTGCCACGCCATCAACAGGGTCTACCTTCACCGCCTCCTCAAGAAGACTTCATACGAGCTGCTAACTGGTAACAAACCCAATGTGTCTTATTTTCGTGTATTTGGGAGCAAGTGTTATATTCTTGTGAAGAAAGGTAGAACCTCTAAATTTGCTCCCAAAGCTATAGAAGGGTTTTTATTAGGTTATGATTCAAATACAAAGGCGTATAGGGTCTTCAACAAATCATCGGGTTTGGTTGAAGTCTCTAGCGATGTTGTATTTGATGAGACTAATGGCTCTCCAAGAGAGCAAGTTGTTGATCTTGATGATGTAGATGAAGAAGACGTTCCAACGGCCGCGATACGCACCATGGCGATTGGAGATGTACGGCCTCAAGAACAATTGGAGCAAGATCAACCGTCTTCCTCAACTATGGTGCATCCCCCAACCCAAGATGACGAACAGGTACCTCAAGTGGAGGCGCATGATCAAGGGGGAGCACAGGATGTTCAAAATGAAGAGGAAGAAGCACCTCAGGCACCTCCAACCCAAGTTCGAGCGACGATTCAAAGGGATCATCCCGTCGACCAAATATTGGGTGATATTAGCAAGGGAGTAACTACTCGTTCAAGATTAGTTAATTTTTGTGAGCATTACTCCTTTGTCTCTTCTATTGAGCCTCTCAGGGTAGAAGAGGCCTTGCTAGATCCGGACTGGGTGTTGGCCATGCAGGAGGAACTCAACAACTTCAAGCGCAATGAAGTTTGGACACTGGTGCCTCGTCCCAAGCAAAATGTTGTGGGAACCAAGTGGGTGTTCCGCAACAAACAGGACGAGCACGGGGTGGTGACGAGGAACAAGGCTCGACTTGTGGAAAAAGGTTATGCCCAAGTCGCAGGTTTGGACTTTGAGAAGACTTTTGCTCCTGTGGCTAGGCTAGAATCAATTCGTATCTTGCTAGCATATGCCGCTCACCATTCTTTCAGGTTGTACCAAATGGATGTGAAGAGCGCTTTCCTCAACGGGCCGATCAAGGAGGAGGTGTACGTGGAGCAACCCCCTAGCTTCGAGGATGAACGGTACCCCGACCACGTGTGTAAGCTCTCTAAGGCGCTCTATGGACTTAAGCAAGCCCCAAGAGCATGGTATGAATGCCTTAGAGACTTTTTAATTGCTAATGCTTTCAAGGTTGGGAAAGCCGATCCAACTCTTTTTACTAAGACTTGCGATGGTGATCTTTTTGTATGCCAAATTTATGTCGATGACATAATATTTGGTTCTACTAATCAAAAGTCTTGTGAAGAGTTTAGCAGGGTGATGACGCAGAAATTCGAGATGTCGATGATGGGCGAGTTGAACTACTTTCTTGGGTTCCAAGTGAAGCAACTCAAGGACGGCACTTTCATCTCCCAAACGAAGTACACGCAAGACTTGCTAAAGCGGTTTGGGATGAAGGACGCCAACCCCGCAAAGACGCCGATGGGAACTGTCGGACACACCGACCTCAACAAAGGAGGTAAGTCCGTTGATCAAAAAGCATACCGGTCCATGATAGGTTCTTTGCTTTATTTATGTGCTAGTAGACCGGATATTATGCTTAGCGTATGCATGTGTGCTAGATTTCAATCCGATCCTAAGGAGTGTCACTTAGTGGCTGTGAAGCGAATTCTTCGATATTTAGTAGCTACGCCTTGCTTCGGGATCTGGTATCCAAAAGGGTCTAACTTTGACTTGATTGGATACTCAGATTCCGACTATGCTGGATGTAAGGTCGATAGGAAGAGTACATCGGGGACGCGCCAATTCTTAGGAAGGTCCCTGGTGTCGTGGAACTCTAAGAAACAAACCTCCGTTGCCCTATCCACCGCTGAGGCCGAGTACGTTGCCGCAGGACAGTGTTGCGCGCAACTACTTTGGATGAGGCAAACCCTCCGGGACTTTGGCTACAATCTGAGCAAACTCCCACTCCTATGTGATAATGAGAGTGCTATCCGAATAGCGGAAAATCCTGTTGAGCACAGCCGCACAAAGCACATTGACATCCGGCATCACTTTTTGAGAGACCACCAGCAAAAGGGAGATATCGAAGTGTTTCATGTTAGCACCGAGAACCAGCTAGCCGATATCTTTACCAAGCCTCTAGATGAGAAGACCTTTTGCAGGCTTGAAAGGGAAATGTGCCCTTGGGCCATTTCTAAGTATTTTGGTGATTTAGTGCCCAACACAGGTGCCTAATTGCAAAATGGTGGACAAAGTACAAATCAAGGATAGAGGTATGTTTCTAAGCCTTAGTACATTGGTTTTGTGTACTAATATACTTGTCTAAGTGTTAGAAACAGAAAGAAGAAGAAAAGAGAAGAGGAGAAAAGAGTTGGCTGTGTGCAGCCAAGACCCAGCTCGGTCTGGAGCACCGGACTGTCCGGTGTGCACCGGACAGTGTCTGGTGCGCCAGGCTGACACGGCGCAAACTGGCCGCTCTCGGGAATTCGCCGACGGCGTACGGCTAAAATTCACCGGACTGTCCGGTGTGCACCGGACTGTCCGGTGAGCCAACGGTCGGCCGGGGCCAACGGTCGGCCGCGCAATCTGCGCGGGACACGTGGCTGAGCCAACGGTCGAAAGACGGCACCGGACTGTCCGGTGTGCACCGGACATGTCCGGTGCGCCAACGGCTCGCAGATCTCCAACGGACTGCAACGGTCGGCAGCGCCAGTTAAGGAAACAAATCGGGCACCGGACAGTGTCCGGTGTGCACCGGACTGTCCGGTGCCCCCGTCGACAGAAGGCAAGGATGGCCTTCTAAAATTGCTCTCAACGGCTCCTAGCTGCCTTGGGGCTATAAAAGGAGCCCCTAGGCGCATGGAGGAGAGATACAAGCAACCTTTGAGCATTCTTGATCATCCACACTAAGTTTCTGCGCATTCGTTTGTGTTTCTAAGTGATTCGAGCTCCGTTCTTGTGAGAACTTTGACATAGTCTTGTGAGCTCGATTCTTGGCCGTGTGTGTGCGCTTTTGCTGTGGATTTGTGTGTGTTGCTTCCCTCCCTTACTCTGTGTTTTCTTTGTGATCTATAATTGTAAGGGCAAGAGACTCCAATTTGTGGAGATTCCTTGCGAAAGGGATAAGAAGAGAAAAGCATAACACTGTGGTATTCAAGTTGATCATTGGATCGCTTGAGAGGAGTTGAGTGCAACTCTCATCCGTTGGGACGCCACAACGTGGAGTAGGCAAGTTTTGTACTTGGCCGAACCACGGGATAAATCACTGTGTCCTCTCTGTGTTGAATTCTTTGTGATTATCGTATTGTGCAAGACCTTCTCTTTAGCCACCTGGCAATTATTGTGCTAACACGTAACAAGTTTTTGTGGCTTAAGTTTTAAGTTTCACAGGATCACCTATTCACCCCCCCCTCTAGGTGCTCTCAATTGGTATCGGAGCCGTTCTCTTCACAAAAGGGACTAACCGCCCGAAGAGATGGATCCTAAGGGGAAGGGGGTCGTGATCAACGACAAAGAAAAGGAATCCTTCATCAACGAGCCGAAGGATGACAAGTCTACCGATTCCGGCTCGGGGCATAGACGGAAGGAAGGGAAGAAGAAGAAGACAAGGCGCATCAAGGAGATCATCTACTACGACGATAGTGATGAGTCTACTTCTTCCCAAAAGGACGACGACAACGACTACAAAAAGACGGTCAATTCGAACTTTTCATTTGATTATTCTCGTATTCAACATAGTTCGAATTCGCATTTGCTTTCCATTCCTCTTGGCAAACCTCCACACTTCGATGGGGAGGACTACGGATTTTGGAGTCACAAAATGCGTAGTCACTTATTCTCTCTCCATCCAAGCATATGGGAGATTGTGGAGAATGGAATGAAATTTGATAGCTCGGATAGCCCTATGCTTATAAATGAACAAATTCATAGAAATGCACAAGCTACTACTGTTCTCTTAGCATCTTTGTGCAGGGAAGAGTACAATAAGGTGAGCGGCTTGGACAACGCCAAGCAGATATGGGACACCCTCAAGATCTCTCACGAGGGGAACGACATCACCATGCTCACCAAGATGGAGTTGGTGGAGGGCGAGCTTGGACGGTTCGCCATGATAAGGGGAGAGGAGCCAACTCAGACGTACAACCGGCTCAAGACCCTTATCAACAAAATAAGGAGCTACGGAAGCACGCGTTGGACGGATCACGACGTCGTCCGCCTAATGCTCAGGTCTTTTACCGTTCTTGATCCTCATCTCGTAAACAATATTCGTGAGAATCCCAGGTACACGATGATGACGCCCGAGGAAGTACTTGGAAAATTCGTGAGCGGGCGAATGATGATCAAGGAGGCAAGATACGTCGACGAGGCGTTGAACGGTCCGATCAACGAGTCGCAACCCCTCGCTCTCAAGGCAACACGAAGTAAGGAGGCGCTACCTAGCAAGGTGGCACAGATTGAGGCGGCCGGACTCAATGATGAAGAGATGGCTCTCATCATCAAGAGATTCAAGACGGCGCTAAATGGTCGCAAGGGGCAGCCAAGCAAGACCAAGACAAAGGGGAAGCGTTCATGCTTCAAATGCGGTAAGCTTGGTCATTTTATCGCTAACTGTCCCGATAATGAAAGTGACCAGGAAAAGGGGAACAAAAGAGAGAAGAAGAAGCAATACAAGAAGGCAAAGGGCGAGGCACATCTAGGAAAGGAGTGGGACTCGGATTGCTCCTCCTCCGACTCCGACAATGAAGGACTCGCTGCCACCGCCTTCAACAAGTCTTCCCTCTTCCCCAACGAGCGTCTCACATGCCTTATGGCAAGGGAGAAGAAGGTAAGTACTCAAGACTCCACTTATGCTTCTTCTAGTGATAGTGAGTCCAGTGATAATGATGACATAGATTATTCATGCTTGTTCAAGGGCTTAGATAGATCTAAGATAGATAAAATTGATGAGTTGATTGATGCTTTGAATGATAAGGATAGATTACTAGAAAAACAAGAGGATCTTTTATATGAGGAGCATGATAAATTTGTTAGTGCACAAAATTCTCTTGCTCTAGAAATTAAAAGAAATAAAGTGCTTTCTAGTGAATTGTCTTCTTGTCATGAAACCATTGCTACCTTAAGAAGTGTTAACAATGATTTAAGTGCTAAACTAGAAGTAGCTAATAAAACAAATTCCTGTGTTGAAAATGTTACAATTTGCACTAGATGTAAGGATTTTGATGTTAATGCTTGTAGTGAACACTTAGTTTCAATTTCCAAGCTAAGTGATGAATTGGCTAGTCTTAATGCCCAACTTAAGACTAGCAAAAGTGAATTTGATAAGTTAAAATTTGCAAGGGATGCCTATACAATTGGAAGACATCCCTCAATTAAGGATGGGCTTGGCTTCAAGAGGGAAGCCAAGAACTTAACAAGCCATAAGGCTCCCATCTTTGTCAAGGAGAAAGGGAAGGCCCCTATGGCTAGTAACGCTAAAAAGAACCATGCCTTTATGTATAATGATAGGAGACATGCTAGAAATGCTTATAATGGTTTTGATTCACATGTTTATGATTCTCATGCCATGTTTGCCTCTAGTTCCTCCCATAAGCATGATAGAGATATGAGTAGGAGAAATGTTGTGCATATACCTAGAAGAAATTTTGCTCATGTTCCTAGAAAAGTTGTGAACAAACCTTCTACCATTTATTATGCTTGCAATACTCCCTTTGCTATTTGTAGAAAGGGTAAGAAGGTAGTTGCTAGGAAATTAGGGGCTAGATGCAAGGGAGATAAATCTTGCATTTGGGTCCCTAAGGATATTTGTGCTAACCTTGCAGGACCCAACATGAGTTGGGTACCTAAGACCCAAGCCTAAATTTGCCTTGCAGGTTTATGCATCCGGGGGTTCAAGCTGGATTATCGACAGCGGATGCACAAACCATATGACGGGGGAGAAGAAGATGTTCACCTCCTACGTCAAAAATAAGGATTCCCAAGATTCAATTATATTCGGTGATGGGAATCAAGGCAAGGTAAAAGGGTTAGGTAAAATTGCAATTTCTAATGAGCATTCTATCTCTAATGTATTTTTAGTGGAGAGTCTTGGATATAATTTGCTATCTGTTAGTCAATTATGTCATATGGGATATAACTGTTTATTTACAAATGTAGACGTGTCTGTCTTTAGAAGAAGTGATGGTTCACTAGCTTTTAAGGGTGTATTAGATGGCAAACTTTATTTAGTTGATTTTGCAAAAGAAGAGGCCGGTCTAGATGCATGCTTAATAGCTAAGACTAGCATGGGCTGGCTGTGGCATCGCCGCTTAGCACATGTGGGGATGAAGAACCTTCACAAGCTTCTAAAGGGAGAACATGTGATAGGTTTAACTAACGTGTATTTCGAAAAAGATAGACCTTGTGCAGCTTGTCAAGCAGGTAAACAGGTGGGAGGAGCACATCACAGCAAGAATGTGATGACCACGTCAAGACCCCTGGAGCTGCTACATATGGATCTCTTCGGACCCGTCGCCTATCTAAGCATAGGAGGAAGTAAGTATGGTTTAGTTATTGTTGATGACTTTTCCCGCTTCACTTGGGTGTTCTTTTTGCAAGATAAGTCTGAAACCCAAGGGACCCTCAAGCGCTTCCTAAGGAGAGCTCAAAATGAGTTTGAGCTCAAGGTGAAGAAGATAAGGAGCGACAACAGGTCCGAGTTCAAGAACCTTCAAGTGGAGGAGTTCCTTGAGGAGGAAGGGATCAAGCACGAGTTCTCCGCTCCCTACACACCATAGCAAAATGGTGTGGTAGAGAGGAAGAACAGGACGCTAATCGACATGGCGAGGACTATGCTTGGAGAATTCAAGACCCCTGAGTGCTTTTGGTCGGAAGCCGTGAACACGGCTTGCCACGCCATCAACAGGGTCTACCTTCACCGCCTCCTCAAGAAGACGTCGTATGAGCTACTAACCGGTAACAAACCCAATGTATCGTACTTTCGTGTATTTGGGAGCAAGTGCTACATTCTAGTGAAGAAGGGTAGAAATTCTAAGTTTGCTCCCAAAGCTGTAGAAGGGTTTTTATTAGGTTATGATTCAAATACAAAGGCATATAGGGTCTTCAACAAATCATCGGGTTTGGTTGAAGTCTCTAGCGACGTTGTATTTGATGAGACTAATGGCTCTCCAAGAGAGCAAGTTGTTGATTGTGATGATGTAGATGAAGAAGATGTTCCGACGGCCGCTATACGAACCATGGCGATTGGAGAAGTGCGGCCAAAGGAACAAGATGAACAAGATCAACCTTCTTCCTCAACCACGGTGCATCCCCCAACTCAAGACGATGAACAGGTTCATCAAAAGGAGGCGTGTGATCAAGGGGGAGCACAAGATGATCACGTGATGGAAGAAGAAGTGCAACCGGCACCTCCAACCCAAGTTCGAGCGATGATTCAAAGGGATCATCCCGTCGACCAAATTCTGGGTGACATTAGCAAGGGAGTAACTACTCGGTCTCGACTAGTTAATTTTTGTGAACATTACTCTTTTGTCTCCTCTAGTGAGCCTTTCAGGGTAGAGGAGGCCTTGCTAGATCCGGATTGGGTGTTGGCCATGCAGGAGGAACTCAACAACTTCAAGCGCAATGAAGTTTGGACGCTGGTGCCTCGTCCCAAGCAAAATGTTGTGGGAACCAAGTGGGTGTTCCGCAACAAACAGGACGAGCACGGAGTGGTGACGAGGAACAAGGCTCGACTTGTGGCAAAAGGTTATGCCCAAGTCGCAGGTTTGGATTTTGAGGAGACTTTTGCTCCTGTGGCTAGGCTAGAGTCCATTCGTATCTTGCTAGCATATGCCGCTCACCATTCTTTCAGGTTGTACCAAATGGATGTGAAGAGCGCTTTCCTCAACGGGCCAATAAAGGAGGAGGTGTACGTAGAGCAACCCCCTGGCTTTGAGGATGAACGGTACCCTGACCACGTGTGTAAGCTCTCTAAGGCGCTCTATGGACTTAAGCAAGCCCCAAGAGCATGGTATGAATGCCTTAGAGATTTCTTAATTGCTAATGCTTTCAAGGTTGGGAAAGCCGATCCAACTCTTTTTACTAAGACTTGCAATGGTGATCTTTTTGTGTGCCAAATTTATGTCGACGACATAATATTTGGTTCTACTAACCAAAAGTCTTGTGAAGAGTTTAGCAGGGTGATGACGCAGAAATTCGAGATGTCGATGATGGGCGAGTTGACCTACTTCCTTGGGTTCCAAGTGAAGCAACTCAAGGACGGCACCTTCATCTCCCAAACAAAGTACACGCAAGACTTGCTGAAGCGGTTTGGGATGAAGGACGCCAAGCCCGCAAAGACTCCGATGGGGACCGACGGACACACCGACCTCAACAAAGGAGGTAAGTCCGTTGATCAAAAAGCATACCGGTCAATGATAGGGTCTTTACTGTATTTATGCGCTAGTAGACCGGATATTATGCTTAGCGTATGCATGTGTGCTAGATTTCAATCCGATCCTAAGGAGTGTCACTTAGTGGCGGTGAAGCGAATCCTTAGATATTTAGTTGCTACGCCTTGCTTCGGGATCTGGTATCCAAAGGGGTCTAACTTTGACTTGATTGGGTACTCAGATTCCGACTATGCTGGATGTAAGGTCGATAGGAAGAGTACATCGGGGACGTGCTAATTCTTAGGAAGGTCCCTGGTGTCATGGCATTCTAAGAAACAAACCTCCGTTGCCCTATCCACCGCTGAGGCCGAGTACGTTGCCACAGGACAGTGTTGTGCGCAACTACTTTGGATGAGGCAAACCCTCAGGGACTTTGGATACAATCTGAGCAAAGTCCCACTCCTATGCGATAATGAGAGTGCTATCCGAATAGCGGAAAATCCTGTTGAGCACAGCCGCACAAAGCACATTGACATCCGGCATCACTTTCTGAGAGACCACCAGCAAAAGGGAGATATCGAAGTGTTTTATGTTAGCACCGAGAACCAGCTAGCCGATATCTTTACCAAGCCTTTAGATGAGAAGACCTTTTGCAGGCTGCGTAGTGAGCTCAATATCTTAGGTTCGCGGAACTTGGATTGAAATATAGCATACATATGTTTATGCCTTTGATCATGTCCATTCTGCATTTTGTTGCTTATTATGGTGCTCAAGTTGTACAAACACTCCCTGGACCTCACAAGTCCGTTGCAAAGTGATGCACATGTTTAGGGGGAGATGTGTTACAACTTGACCCTTTGAGACTAACCATATGCTTGAGTTTGCCTGACTTAGTCTTAAAGGAGAATTGAAAGGAAAAAGGTGGACTTGGACCATAAAAGACTTCCACTGCACTCCGATGAAAGGGTAACTTATTTCAAGTCCATCTCATGAACTCTTATTGCCATTTGCTCTTAATTGAAGATTTTGGTGAGGCAATGGGGTTAAAGGGCCAAGATTGAACCCGTTTTGGTGCTTGATGCCAAAGGGGGAGAAAATAAAGGCCAAAGCGATAAATGGATCAGCTACCACTTGAGAGATTTTGAAAATAGTAGAATAGAGCTTTTGGTTTTGCAAAACTCTTTTATTGTCTCTTTTGGCTTCTTGTGGGGAGAAGTAGTAATTATGGGAAAAAGGGGGAGTTTTTGAAATCTATGATCAATCTCTTTTGGAATGACCCTCTTTATGCTTCAACATGTGTGTTTGACTTAGAGATAGAGATTTGAGTTTGATTTGCAAAAACAAACCAAGTGGTGGCAAAGGATGATCCATATATGCCAAAATTGAATCAAAATAAATTTGAGTTCTATTTGAAGTGAGTTTGCACTTGTTCTAGTTGCTTTATGTTGTGTTGGCATAAATCACCAAAAAGGGGGAGATTGAAAGGGAAATGTGCCCTTGGGCCATTTCTAAGTATTTTGGTGATTTAGTGCCCAACACAGGTGCCTAATTGCAAAATGGTGGACAAAGTACAAATCAAGGATAGAGGTATGTTTCTAAGCCTTAGTACATTGGTTTTGTGTACTAATATACTTGTCTAAGTGTTAGAAACAGAAAGAAGAAGAAAAGAGAAGAGGAGAAAAGAGTTGGCTGTGTGCAGCCAAGACCCAGCTCGGTCTGGAGCACCGGACTGTCCGGTGTGCACCGGACAGTGTCCGGTGCGCCAGGCTGACACGGCGCAAACTGGCCGCTCTCGGGAATTCGCCGACGGCGTACGGCTAAAATTCACCGGACTGTCCGGTGTGCACCGGACTGTCCGGTGTGCACCGGACTGTCCGGTGAGCCAACGGTCGGCCGGGGCCAACGGTCGGCCGCGCAATCTGCGCGGGACACGTGGCTGAGCCAACGGTCGGAAGACGGCACCGGACTGTCCGGTGTGCACCGGACATGTCCGGTGCGCCAACGGCTCGCAGATCTCCAACGGACTGCAACGGTCGGCAGCGCCAGTTAAGGAAACAAATCGGGCACCGGACAGTGTCCGGTGTGCACCGGACTGTCCGGTGCCCCCGTCGACAGAAGGCAAGGATGGCCTTCTAAAATTGCTCTCAACGGCTCCTAGCTGCCTTGGGGCTATAAAAGGAGCCCCTAGGCACATGGAGGAGAGATACAAGCAACCTTTGAGCATTCTTGATCATCCACACTAAGTTTCTGCGCATTCGTTTGTGTTTCTAAGTGATTCGAGCTCCGTTCTTGTGAGAACTTTGACATAGTCTTGTGAGCTCGATTCTTGGCCGTGTGTGTGCGCTTTTGCTGTGGATTTGTGTGTGTTGCTTCCCTCCCTTACTCTGTGTTTTCTTTGTGATCTATAATTGTAAGGGCAAGAGACTCCAATTTGTGGAGATTCCTTGCGAAAGGGATAAGAAGAGAAAAGCATAACACTGTGGTATTCAAGTTGATCATTGGATCGCTTGAGAGGAGTTGAGTGCAACTCTCGTCCGTTGGGACGCCACAACGTGGAGTAGGCAAGTTTTGTACTTGGCCGAACCACGGGATAAATCACTGTGTCCTCTCTGTGTTGAATTCTTTGTGATTATCGTATTGTGCAAGACCTTCTCTTTAGCCACCTGGCAATTATTGTGCTAACACGTAACAAGTTTTTGTGGCTTAAGTTTTAAGTTTCACAGGATCACCTATTCACCCCCCCTCTAGGTGCTCTCAAGGCTGCGTAGTGAGCTAAATGTCTTAGATTCGCGGAACTTGGATTGATTTATAGCATACATGTGTTTATGCCTTTGATCATGTTCCTTATGCATTTTGTTGCTTACTATGGTGCTCAAGTTGTACAATCACTCCCTGGACCTCACAAGTCCTTTTTGCAAGTGATGCACATACTTAGGGGGAGGTGTGTTACAACTTGACCCTTTGAGACTAACCGTTTACTTGAGTTTGCTTGATTTAGTCTCAAAGGAGGTTTGAAAGGGAATGGTGGACTTGGACCATGAAAGACTTCCACTGCACTCCGATGAGAGGGTAACTTATTCCAAGTTCATCTCATGTACTCTTATTGCCCTTGTGTTCTTATTTGAAGATTTTGGTGAGGCAATGGGGTTTAAGGGCCAAGATTGATCCCGTTTTGGTGCTTCATGCCAAAGGGGGAGAAAATAAAGGCCAAAGCGATAAATGGATCAGCTACCACTTGAGAGATTTTGAAAATAGTAAAATAGAGCTTTTGGTTTGTCAAAACTCTTTTATTGTCTCTCTTGTCAAAAGTTGGCTTCTTGTGGGGAGAAATGTTGATTATGGGAAAAAGGGGGAGTTTTTGAAATCATGAATCAATTTCTCTTGTAATGACTCTCTTTATGTTTTAACAAGTATGTTTGACTTAGAGATAAAAATTTGGGTTTGATTTGCAAAAACAAATCAAGTGGTGGCAAATGATGATCCATATATGTCAAAATTGAATCAAAACAATTTTGAGTTCTTATTTGAATTGATTTTGCACTTGTTCTACTTGCTTTATGTTGTGTTGGCATAAATCACCAAAAAGGGGGAGATTGAAAGGGAAATGTGCCCTTGGGCCATTTCTAAGTATTTTGGTGATTTAGTGTCCAACACAAGTGCCCTAGTGTAAAAAGGTGGACAAAGTACAAATCAAGGATAAAGGTATGTTTCTCAGACTTAGTACATTGTTTTATGGACTAATGTATTGTGTCTAAGTGCTGGAAACAGGAAAAATCCATTTGAAAATGTCTTGGCTCGAGCAGCCAAGACTCTGCTCAGTCTGGGATCACCGGACTGTCCGGTGGTGCACCGGACAATGTCCGGTGGTGCACCAGACAGTGTCCGGTGCGCCAGGCTGGCTCGAGCGAAGTGGCCGCTCTCGGGAATTCACCGGCGACGTACGGCTATAATTCACCGGACTGTCCGGTGAGCCAACGGTCGGCCGGGCCACGGCCCGGCCGCGCAATCTACGCGGGACACGTGGCCGAGCCAACGGCTAGAAGGAGGCACCGGACTGTCCGGTGTGCACCGGACATGTCCGGTGCGCCAACGGCTCTCAGGCTGCCAACGGTCGACTGCGCCATTTTTGGTAGGAAATCGGGCACCAGACAGTGTCCGGTGTGCACCGGACTGTCCGGTGCGCCAGTCGACAGAAGGCAAGATCAGCCTTCCTAGAATGCTCTCAACGGCTCCTAGCTGCCTTGGGGCTATAAAAGGGACACCTAGGTGCATGGAGGAGTACACCAAGCATTCCTACAACATTCCTAAGCACCAAGACCTCAATTCCGCGCATTTGTTTCATTGTGATAGCATATAGAGCTCTAGTGGAGTTGTGAACTCATTGAGTTGTGTTGCGAGCTCTTGTTGCGACTTGTGTGCGTGTTGTAATACTCAAAATTCTAAATAAAGAATATAGAGAGATCTTCTCATTCTATGTGCCTTATTAGCATCATAAAAAGGACACACATATAATTAAGAGTGATTAATCAGAACAAATGATACTAAATAAAACAATGTGCATCTCGTTAGAGTTTTATATGTTTGTGCATTAACTAAAATAACAAGGATAAAAATAATTATATAATAATTACTGGAAAGTTTGAGTCCTAAATTGAAAATTTTGGGTTTGAATTAAGAAAAGGGAAGAACTGAGAAAAATACTACATAAAATAAAATAAAAATCAGAATAAATACCTTTCACACTTAAATTATTAAACTATACATTTTAATTGAGGACAAGTTATTCACAAAGTTTGAATTTAAACTTGAATTCAAATTGGATTTGAAAAATGGAGGAAAAGAGATAGAAAAGAAAAGAATAAAACAGAACTACCCTAACTGGGCCCCAACTTCGTTTTCGGCCCACCTTTCCTTTTCCACTGCGCGGCCCATCGTGCATCCGCAGGCGCGCGCTGACATCATGGGCCCACTGGCCAGCCTCTCCCTCGCGCCAGTCACTTCCGTGCGGGCCACCCTCGTCAGATCTTCCCTCTGTCGTGCGCGCTCACTGCTCGGTGGGTCCAGACCGACAGCGCCCTCTTCAACCTCTTCTCCGTGATGGCCGCAACAGACCCCGCGCGGACTCCGGCGAAATCCGCGCGCGCAACCAAACCGGAATCCGTTGAACTCGGACTCAGCCTTGGGTATAAACCGTGACCCTCCTTTCCCATCCGCCAATCCATCCGTGAGTTTTCCTCGACCTCGGACCGTGAGCGAGAACCTAAGGGAGAGGGAGGAGAGAAATCGAGCTCTAATCATCGAATTGAGCTGGGCGGGACTCGTTGGACTTCACCGCGGCACCCGGGGCGCATTGCAGAAGACATTCCCGGGCGGCTGAGCGACTTGGGAGGAGGAATTTCTTGCTGGGGTTGTCTCTCCGCCGTGCGGTCGATGCGTGGCGTGGGCAGCTCCACCAACGTCCCAACCTTGGGTAAGTAATCCTCTGGTTGACTCCCTTTACCCCCTGGAATCTATAGGACCTCGCGGTAGGGTGTGTGCATCGCGTGTCTGCCGGCAATTGCTCACCGAACTTTCATCCCCGCCGTGGTAAAATGTGTCGCGGTGGCCGGGGATCTCTACGCTACAAAACCCGGTAAGATCACCCTCTTGAGATTCGCTTTATTCCTCTCTTCGAGTAGAGCCTTCCGTGGTTGAGAACCAGGCACTATGGCGTCGGGTCGATGTACACCGGCGGGATCTCCGCCGTGGTGGAGAGATCTCCGCCACGCAGCCGGCTGGTTGGGTAGGGGATGAGACCGGAGCCGTAGGATGTTGGATGGGCGGCTAGGATTAGATGATAGGTGTAGCGTGGTCGGATGTGTTCTGAACCGTCCGATCTGAACTGAGGGTGGTGATGAAGCGCGCCTTCATTTAATCGCGGCCATAGAACTTGGATCGAGCGGACGCCAAAGCATACCGGTTCACAGGGCTCAGATCTAATCGGGAACGTTGAAACTAGATCCAGCGGCTAGAAAAGCTTCGTACCCCTTCGCGGTTGCATCTTGTTAAAGAGTCCCCGAGGAAAGCAGTAATCAACCCGCGGTCCAATCCTGAGTCTTGGAACTATTTGCATAGTAAACCCTGTGCTCTCTGGAATTCACTGCCGCGGTCCAGACAGTTATTAAATAAGAGAAAACATAATCAAAATGAATTTCTTATATAAAAACAATTCCAGAATCTTGTTAAATCCATAGAAAATTCATATTAAGTCCGAATTAACCCATTCTTGTTTCTATAATTTTGTATTAATATTGTCTACCAACCAGTAGCATTGTTTAGCCATGAAACTTAAGTTAAAATTGTTCATCAGGATTAATTTATTCCAAGCACTAAATAATTTCGAAAATCCATAACTTAATAACCGTAACTCCGAATTTAGTGGTTCTTGTTTCTACGATCTCGTTACGCAGCGTAGATTATTATTATTCAGTTTGTTATTATGTTTGGTGTGATGTTAATTTTGCCTATACTATGTTTGTTTGTATTGCTACGACTAGCGTGAGGTCACGTGTCACTTGAAGATCATCCTGGTACCTGGAATCTCAAGTCCCAGGCAAGTTGTGCCCTTGATCACTTCTTTTTACCCACTCATGTTCTAATTAATCATAATGATCTGCATAGGTTAATTTTGATGGGACCCAATAGGTTACCCTAGTTTGTCTATCTTTATACCTTGTTTACCACTGAACTTTTTGGGTAGTACTTGCTAGTGCTTTATGTGGTTTTGGGTATGAAGGTATATTATTCATGATCACACTTTTATTATATGTTTATTATTACTGTTCATGATAAGATCATTATGCTAATTGGAACATGGAGCGACCACCCGGGAAAACAGTGCTACCACAAGGGAGGAATGGGACCCCTTGGCTGATTAATTAGGAAAGCTAGTGGAAGACTACCTTACCCGAAAGGGGCAAGGGCAGTAGGGGAGTGGTCAGTGTAGGGAGGCCCTCGGGAGGATTTTGCTGCGATGGCGGTCCTGCAAGGGATTCCTGCATTGGAACTTCCTATAAACTGTAGCGGGTTTTCGGAAGCTAGTGGAACTTTGTAAAGGCCTCGTAGTGGATCCCTAGCCATTCACCTCGGTAGTGTCTAAGGGCCTTGCAAACCCTGGCGACATGGGATACACGACTTGTGGGTAAAGATGTGCAACCTCTGCAGAGTGTAAAACTAGTATACTAGCCGTGCTCACGGTCAAGAGCGGCTCAGACCCTCACATGATTAAATTATGGAACTTAAACTCAAATTGTCATATGCATTGCATCGCAGGTGAAGTTGTTACTTTTGTTCTACTACTTAATTGGGTTTGGTATTTACTTATACTTAGTAATTGCTAATAAAATTTTGACCAACTTTAAAAGCAATGCTCAGCTCTAACCATCTCCTTTGGTAAGCCTTACACTTCACGTGAGCTCCCACCTTTGGCGAGTTCATGCACATTATTCCCCACAACTTGTTGAGCGATGAACGTATGTGAGCTCACTCTTGCTGTCTCACACACCCCCCACAGGTCAAGAACAGGTAACCCAGGATGAAGCGCATGGAGGATGCTGCGATGTGTTCGTGAGAGGTCTAGGCCGTCGTCTCCCAGTCAACTTTGGGTTGCTGGACCGTTGTCTCCTTATAATGTAATTATTTATTTTGTACAGAATTCCTGTTATGTAGTAAAGATATGACATTCGATCCTGTGCCATGATACATCATATGTGTGAGACTTGGTCCCAGCATACCTGGTGTTTATGTTCGCGCCCGGGTCTTGATGCCCCCGAAATCCGGGTGTGACAGAAGTGGTATCAGAGGAATGTTGACTGTAGGACGAAACCTAGATAGAACTAGATAACCATTATCTACTTACCTTTGCTACTCCGAATCTTTTCTAAACTTACCTTAATCTTTTTCTCATCTATTTCCGCTTACTCTGATTATTCTTATCTTTTCTTTCTAAAAGACAAATGTGGATTTTACACTTTGAAATCCTGTGACTGAAGTGACCTTTAGGAACAGGAGACCTAAACCTAGGAACAAAAACAAAACTCTTTTTATAAGTGTCTATGTATTTGAATGTTTGCTCTTATGATATATGCCTGATTTGGATCTTTGTTTGAGTGTGATGGGTTGTGGATCAATGTCCACAATTACATCTGCATATACATCTAGGCATAAAGGATAGCATTTGTAAGATAACTAGACAACTTAGATTATCCCCATTGGAACATATCTAGCTTAAGAGATTTATCTTATCCTAAAAGATCTCATTCTAACCAATTCATCTTATCTTAAAAAAATTCTCCCTTATCTTAATAGATCCATATCATCTTAAAAGATACTCATCTTATCTTGAAAAGATTGTATCTCATCCTAATAGATCTAATTGATCTCAAAAGATTCTATCTTATCTTCATGGATCCATCTTATCCTAATAAGCATACTTATCCACCCTAGTTTAAACAACCATGAGCTAATGCAAATTAATTAGATCTTACCTAGTCAAACTAGTCATACCGATCTAATCTAGATCCCATCTAATCTAGTATGATCTAATCTAATGTGGTCTACTTAAACATATTAGTGATACTGGTAGAAGAGATTAAACCCTACTAGCCATGTATTAACTTAACCAATAGAGCCATGATGAATGGTATAACCTTTCTATTCCCACCTAACAACAAACAAACTTTTAACCTACATCTTGTAGTCTATCTCACCCATATATACCTCTCATCTTGACAGATTCTATCTTACCCTTGGATATTCACCTTATATGACTGGTTACCCCAATCTGGACATAAAACAAAGATCAAGCCCCACTGAAGAATCTTCAGATTATAACCAGCTACTAGCTTATTCATTCCGCCTATTGAATAATTTCCTTTGCAAAACTATTACCATATGCTTCTAACTTTCATGGTCAATACCAGGAAAGGAAAGATTATCACGTAGCAACAAACAGAAAATAAATCCTCCAAATCCTCCACCTGTTGAAATCGATCAAGTGGTTGCTGCCCAAAGACTGGTAATACAACAATTAACAGACCTGGTGACCGAGATGCAAAATCAGATAAGACAAGAACGCGAGGAAATACGTCAGGTCCGCCAAGAAATAAGGCAAGCGCGGTTGGAGAGACAACAACAACAACAACCTCCACCACCACCACCAGCTCCACCAAGCTACATAAACATATATATAAATTATGATTATTTGTAAGATCTAAATGTTACTTTAGTTAGTAGATGATATGATATTGTTTAAAAGGAATAATAAGGTCTATTGACCCTATGTTTTGTTAAAGGATTATGCATCATGCCGAGATTTCTTTGTTTGTGCATATGTTCCGAGAACAATATGAGTAGACATCCCTTTTATTACTAATCTCGAGGACGAGATTATTTTTAAGGGGGGTAGAATTTGTAATACTCAAAATTCTAAATAAAGAATATATAGAGACCTTCTCATTCTATGTGCCTTATTAGCATCATAAAAAGGACACACATATAATTAAGAGTGATTAATCAGAACAAATGATACTAAATAAAACAATGTGCATCTCGTTAGAGTTTTATATGTTTGTGCATTAACTAAAATAACAAGGATAAAAATAATTATATAATAATTACTGGAAAGTTTGAGTCCTAAATTGAAAAATTTGGGTTTGAATTAAGAAAAGGGAAGAACTGAGAAAAATACTACATAAAATAAAATAAAAATCAGAATAAATACCTTTCACACTTAAATTATTAAACTATACATTTTAATTGAGGACAAGTTATTCACAAAGTTTGAATTTAAACTTGAATTCAAATTGGATTTGAAAAATGGAGGAAAAGAGATAGAAAAGAAAAGAATAAAACAGAACTACCCTAACTGGGCCCCAACTTCGTTTTCGGCCCACCTTTCCTTTTCCACTGCGCGGCCCATCGTGCATCCGCAGGCGCGCGCTGACATCATGGGCCCACTGGCCAGCCTCTCCCTCGCGCCAGTCACTTCCGTGCGGGCCACCCTCGTCAGATCTTCCCTCTGCCGTGCGCGCTCACTGCTCGGTGGGTCCAGACCGACAGCGCCCTCTTCAACCTCTTCTCCGTGATGGCCGCAACAGACCCCGCGCGGACTCCGGCGAAATCCGCGCGCGCAACCAAACCGGAATCCGTTGAACTCGGACTCAGCCTTGGGTATAAACCGTGACCCTCCTTTCCCATCCGCCAATCCATCCGTGAGTTTTCCTCGACCTCGGACCGTGAGCGAGAACCTGAGGGAGAGGGAGGAGAGAAATCGAGCTCTAATCATCGAATTGAGCTGGGCGGGACTCGTTGGACTTCACCGCGGCACCCGGGGCGCATTGCAGAAGACATTCCCGGGCGGCTGAGCGACTTGGGAGGAGGAATTTCTTGCTGGGGTTGTCTCTCCGCCGTGCGGTCGATGCGTGGCGTGGGCAGCTCCACCAACGTCCCAACCTTGGGTAAGTAATCCTCTGGTTGACTCCCTTTACCCCCTGGAATCTATAGGACCCCGCGGTAGGGTGTGTGCATCGCGTGTCTGCCGGCAATTGCTCACCGAACTTTCATCCCCGCCGTGGTAAAATGTGTCGCGGTGGCCGGGGATCTCTACGCTACAAAACCCGGTAAGATCACCCTCTGGAGATTCGCTTTATTCCTCTCTTCGAGTAGAGCCTTCCGTGGTTGAGAACCAGGCACTATGGCGTCGGGTCGATGTACACCGGCGGGATCTCCGCCGTGGTGGAGAGATCTCCGCCGCGCAGCCGGCTGGTTGGGTAGGGGATGAGACCGGAGCCGTAGGATGTTGGATGGGCGGCTAGGATTAGATGATAGGTGTAGCGTGGTCGGATGTGTTCTGAACCGTCCGATCTGAACTGAGGGTGGTGATGAAGCGCGCCTTCATTTAATCGCGGCCGTAGAACTTGGATCGAGCGGACGCCAAAGCATACCGGTTCGCAGGGCTCAGATCTAATCGGGAACGTTGAAACCAGATCCAGCGGCTAGAAAAGCTTCGTACCCCTTCGCGGTTGCATCTTGTTAAAGAGTCCCCGAGGAAAGCAGTAATCAACCCGCGGTCCAATCCTGAGTCTTGGAACTATTTGCATAGTAAACCCTATGCTCTCTGGAATTCACTGCCGCGGTCCAGACAGTTATTAAATAAGAGAAAACATAATCAAAATGAATTTCTTATATAAAAACAATTCCAGAATCTTGTTAAATCCATAGAAAATTCATATTAAGTCCGAATTAACCCATTCTTGTTTCTATAATTTTGTATTAATATTGTCTACCAACCAGTAGCATTGTTTAGCCATGAAACTTAAGTTAAAATTGTTCATCAGGATTAATTTATTCCAAGCACTAAATAATTTCGAAAATCCATAACTTAATAACCGTAACTCCGAATTTAGTGGTTCTTGTTTCTACGATCTCGTTACGCAGCGTAGATTATTATTATTCAGTTTGTTATTATGTTTTGTGTGATGTTAATTTTGCCTATACTATGTTTGTTTGTATTGCTACGACTAGCGTGAGGTCACGTGTCACTTGAAGATCATCCTGGTACCTGGAATCTCAAGTCCCAGGCAAGTTGTGCCCTTGATCACTTCTTTTTACCCACTCATGTTCTAATTAATCATAATGATCTGCATAGGTTAATTTTGATGGGACCCAATAGGTTACCCTAGTTTGTCTATCTTTATACCTTGTTTACCACTGAACTTTTTGGGTAGTACTTGCTAGTGCTTTATGTGGTTTTGGGTATGAAGGTATATTATTCATGATCACACTTTTATTATATGTTTATTATTACTGTTCATGATAAGATCATTATGTTAATTGGAACATGGAGCGACCACCCGGGAAAACAGTGCTACCACAAGGGAGGAATGGGACCCCTTGGCTGATTAATTAGGAAAGCTAGTGGAAGACTACCTTATGTAACACCCGGATTTTAGGGGTCCAAAACCCGGGGTTAACATAAACACCAGGTATGCTGGGACCAAGTCTCATACATATGATGTATAGTGGCACAGGATCGAATGTCACAACTTTATATATAACAGGAGTTCTATACAAAATAAATAATTACATTATAAGGAGACAACGGTCCAGCAACCCCAAAAGTTGACTGGGAGACGACGACCTAGACCTCTCACGAACTCATCACAGCATCCTCCAAGAGCATCATCCTGCAGTACCTGGTCTTGACCTGTGGTGTATGTGAGACAGCAAGAGTGAGCTCACATACGTTCATCGCTCAACAAGTTGTGGGGAATAATGTGCATGAACTCGCCAAAGGTGAGAGCTCACGTGAAGTGTAAGGCTTACCAAAGAAGATGGTTAGAGCTGAGCATTGCTTTTAAAGTTGGTCAAAATTTTATTAGCAGTTACTAAGTATAAGTAAATACCAAACCCAATTAAGTAATAGAACAAGAGTAACAACATCACCTGCAATGCAATGCATATGACAAATTTAATTTAGTTCCATAATTTAATCATGTGAGGGTCCGAGCTGCTCATGACCGTGAGCACGGCTAGTATACCAGTTTTACACTCTGCAGAGGTTGCGCATCTTTACCCACAAGTCGTGTATCCCATGTCGCCAGGGTTTGCAAGGCCCTAAGACACTTCCGAGGTGAATGGCTAGGGATCCACTACGAGGCCTTTACAAAGTTCCACTAGCTTCCGAAAACCCGCTACAGTTTATAGGAAGATCCAGTACAGGAATCCCTTGCAGGACCGCCATCGCAGCAAAATCCTCCCGAGGGCCTCCCCGCACTGACCTCTCCCCTATTGCCCTTGCCCCTTTCGGGTAAGGTAGTCTCCCACTAGCTTTCCTAATTAATCAGCCAAGGGCGTCCCATTCCACCCTTGTGGTAGCACTGTTTTCCCGGGTGGTCGCTCCATGTTCCAATTAACATAATGATCTTAACATTAACATGAACCATAAATAACAACTGATAATAAAAGTATAATCATGAATGGTGTATCTCCATACCCAAAACCACATATAGCACTAGCAAGTACTACCCAGAAAGTTCAGTGGTAAACAAGGTATAAAGATAGACAAACTAGGGTAACCTATTGGGTCCCATCAAAATTAACCTATGCAGATCATTATGATTAATTAGAACATGAGTAGGTAAAAAGAAGTGATCAAGGGCACAACTTGCCTGGGCCTTGAGAATCCAGGTACCAGGATGATCTTCAGATGACTCGTGACCTCACTGCTAGTCGTAGCAATTCGAACAAACATGGTATAGGCAAAATTAACATTACACCAAACATAAGAACAAAATACACATTATTAATATACATATTAAAATAAGATCATAGGAAAAAGAATTATTAATTTTGGAGTTGTAGATTTTAAGTTATGAATTTTCAAAGGTTTTATGTGTTTAAAATGGATTAAGTGAGAGATTAAATTTCTAATTGTTTTCATGACAAAACAGAGGCTCTAGGTGATAGAGAATTAAATTACAAAAATTTAGAAAGTGGAATGGAGTAATTTGGAGCTCATATGAATTTTCTATGAATTATCTAAGTTCTAGCAATTATTTTCATATTAAAAATCTATTTCTGAATTTATTTATTTGATTTTCATGATCTCTGGACTGGGCCTCAAATACAGAGAAAACCAGGGGCATTAGCGCAAAAATAACCCAGACTCAGATTCAACCCGCGGTGGACGGCGGGTTGATTCACCAATTCACCGGGGGTTCTTTAGCAAATAGACCAGGGCGAAGGGGTATGATGAAATCCTGGGCGCAGGATCTGAGTTCTACGCCCCAGATTAGATTACGCTTTCATCACAGAAACCGCCATCGGATGGATATCGTACGGCTCGGATTTAATTGGGCGCGGACAGATCCACACCCTCCGATCTGGGATCAACCGCCACGGACGCATCAACCAAATCGTTATTTTGTGATCTAATCGCGACCGCAACATTACGATCCAACGGTGGCTGTTCATCCCTAGCTAAGAAAATACGCCCATCAATCTGGGCCGTCTATTAATCGAGTGAAGGCTGGGAACCCTTCTTCCCACCCGCAGTAGACAACGCGGCGGCCAGAACTCCACCGTGGCGGCGCCATCGTCGGTGTTGGGCGAAGCTGAGGTATAGTGGGTAATCCACAACCCCGATTGAAGTTATGCACAGAGGGAACCGAGGGGAACTCAACGGAGGGCTTACCACCGTCAGACGCTAGAGTAAGAGCTCGGCAACAGGGGGTGCGGTTTGTGGTGGCTACGATGCGCCGATGAGAAATCGAGGATGCCCAGGGAGTCCACGCCAAACGATGACGAGGTTGCAGGGTCACGGCGCACGGCGGCCCGCGATGCGATGTGCCACCATGGCGATGCCCAGGCTCTGGTACAGAAATCCCCAAGCCAGGGCGCAGTCGAGCAGAGGGCGAGACGGAGTAGCTCGGCCGCCGGTGGAAGCTTGCAAGGGGGAACAGGGAGAGCTGGTCTTCGATTCTATACCCCAGAGGCACGGATGGCTACCTCCACCATGGGCCAACGCCGGAGATCACAGAAGGTGTCCACGAACACCAATTTGGTACACGCAGCTATTGCGAGGAAGAAGCCTGGCGACCGGGTTCGTGACGAGGGATAAGAGATGCGGCATGGAGCGCGCGAAGCCCAGGGTTTATATCCTACAGAGAGGGTGGAGTCCGCACGGAAGGAGAGAGCAGTCGATCCAATCCCGGCGGCGAAATCTTAGGAAGATGCTAGGGGAGTTTGTTGAGATCCCGTGTCTGCGCTTGCGAACCAGCGGAGAAGACGGAGCACAACCAATGGGGCCCACACGTCATCCATAAGCGCGCGTCTGCCTGCGAAGGGGAGGCTGGAAAAGTGAAGCAGGCCGCGCGCGGGTGAGGTAGTTAGTGGGCCGGCCGGTGTAATTCAGCCCAGAAAGTTGTTTTCTCCTTTTTTTCTTTTATGTTTTGCATTTTCTTTCTCCCTTTCTAAATTTACCACTTGAATTTGAATTTGTTAGTGAGTTTTACACATAGATCAAGTGCACAATTAAAATACCAGTATGAGAAGACATATTTATTTATATAGCATTATTATTATTTTCCTTATAGCACATATTCTTTTCCTTTTTCTTCTCTTTTCTTTTCTATTTCCATTTTCAAATTCTAGTTTTCTAGCTCAAACTTGTCTCACAAATTTGAATACAAAGTTCAAAAATACAATAACTTTAGCATGATATGCATATTTCTATTTTTTTTATTTATTTTTTATTTGACCATTATAATTCCATTTATTGAATATGCACAAAGAAGGAAAACCCAATAAATCATCAAAGGTTCTGTAATTCCAAAACATTTTTATATCAATATATGCATTTATTCCTTATTTTTATCTTATACAAATTTTAGGGCTTTACAAATCCTACCCCCCTTAACAGAAATCTCGCCCTCGAGATTTGTAAGAAAGAGGATATAGGAAAAGTGATTTGAAATTTAGCTTTTAGTTTCTAATTAGTTCAAAATCAAGAGTCTCTCTTTTTATTATTAGTAAGTGATAGGAGAGCATGGGTAATATATGTATGTCCACTTTATTATGTAGGATAGAAGATGTCTTTAGGGCATATATAGGTTTGGTTAAGAAAGTGTAGGGTAAGAAAAGATTCCATCCTAGATTGTGGCTTTTGACTCATCTGGTGATCATGCTTGATCCTTGAAGACTTGAGTTGGTGCTCATCCTTCCTTGATGAAGTTAATCATCTTCTCCGGTCTTGTCTCATTGATTCGGGGTCGGTGTATATTATCAGAGTTGGGGGAATATGGTTAAGATAGTTATGGTTCAGATAGACTACATGATGTAGGTCAAAAGTTTGTGTGATGTTAGGTGGGGATAGGTAGATCATGCAATCCCTTATGAATCTATTGGTTGAGTTAGATCTTCTGCTCATGGTTGAGTTAGTCTAATGTGCTAAGTTAACACCTGACTAGTAAGGTCTAATCTCTTCTTACCTGTATCATTAGTCTGATTAAGTAGGCCACATTAGATTAGTTTAGTAGATGGCTATGAGTTAAATGAGATTAGTCAGAATCTGGTTTGATTGTTTTGCTTCTGTATGGTTTGGATAGGGTATGTAACCTGGGTATGGCTGAACTGATCTAAGTCACCAATTTAGACTTAAGTGAATTAGGAGTATGGCCCTATCTTTTGTACCAGCATTAAGTAACACACACTAGATTAGATCATATTAGATTAGATGGGATCTAGATTAGATTGGTATGACTAGTTTGACTAGGTAAGATCTATTTGATTTGCATTAGATCATGGTTGTTAATATGCTAATTAAGGCAAGATGAATCCATAAGGATAAGGTAGAATCTTTTGAGGTCAGTTAGATCTATTAGGATAAGATAAAATCTTTTCAAGACAAGATGAATCTATTAAAGTAATAGAGTATCTTTTAAGATAAGATGGATCTATTAAGATAAGGGAGAATCTTTTAAGATAAGATGAATTGGTTAGAATGGGAGCTTTTTAGGATAAGATAAATCTCTTAAGCTAGATATGTTCCAATGGGGGCAATCTAGGTTGTCTAGTTATTTTATAATTATATTTTTTTATACCTATGTGTATATGCAGATGCAATTGTGGACATTACTCCACAACTCATCACACTCAAACAAAGATTCAAATCAGACAAGTATCATAAGAACAAACATTCAAATACATAGACACTTATATAAAAAAAAATAGTTTTGTTTTTGTTCCTAGGAGTGGGTCTCCTATTCCTAAAGGTCACTTTAGGCACAGGATTTCAAAGTGTGAAATCCACATTTGTCTTTAGAAAGAAAAGATAAGAATAATCAGAGTAAAGCGGAAATAGATGAGAAAAGATTAAGATAAGTTTAGAAAAGAATCAGAGTAGCAAAGGTAAGTAGACAATGGTTGTCCAGTTCTATCTAGGTTTCGTCCTACAGTCAACATTCCTCTGATACCACTTCTGTAACACCCGGATTTTAGGGGTCCAAAACCCGGGGTTAACATAAACACCAGGTATGCTGGGACCAAGTCTCATACATATGATGTATAGTGGCACAGGATCGAATGTCACAACTTTATATATAACAGGAGTTCTATACAAAATAAATAATTACATTATAAGGAGACAACGGTCCAGCAACCCCAAAAGTTGACTGGGAGACGACGACCTAGACCTCTCACGAACTCATCACAGCATCCTCCAAGAGCATCATCCTGCAGTACCTGGTCTTGACCTGTGGTGTATGTGAGACAGCAAGAGTGAGCTCACATACGTTCATCGCTCAACAAGTTGTGGGGAATAATGTGCATGAACTCGCCAAAGGTGGGAGCTCACGTGAAGTGTAAGGCTTACCAAAGAAGATGGTTAGAGCTGAGCATTGCTTTTAAAGTTGGTCAAAATTTTATTAGCAGTTACTAAGTATAAGTAAATACCAAACCCAATTAAGTAATAGAACAAGAGTAACAACATCACCTGCAATGCAATGCATATGACAAATTTAATTTAGTTCCATAATTTAATCATGTGAGGGTCCGAGCTGCTCATGACCGTGAGCACGGCTAGTATACCAGTTTTACACTCTGCAGAGGTTGCGCATCTTTACCCACAAGTCGTGTATCCCATGTCGCCAGGGTTTGCAAGGCCCTAAGACACTTCCGAGGTGAATGGCTAGGGATCCACTACGAGGCCTTTACAAAGTTCCACTAGCTTCCGAAAACCCGCTACAGTTTATAGGAAGATCCAGTACAGGAATCCCTTGCAGGACCGCCATCGCAGCAAAATCCTCCCGAGGGCCTCCCCGCACTGACCTCTCCCCTACTGCCCTTGCCCCTTTCGGGTAAGGTAGTCTCCCACTAGCTTTCCTAATTAATCAGCCAAGGGCGTCCCATTCCACCCTTGTGGTAGCACTGTTTTCCCGGGTGGTCGCTCCATGTTCCAATTAACATAATGATCTTAACATTAACATGAACCATAAATAACAACTGATAATAAAAGTATAATCATGAATGGTGTATCTCCATACCCAAAACCACATATAGCACTAGCAAGTACTACCCAGAAAGTTCAGTGGTAAACAAGGTATAAAGATAGACAAACTAGGGTAACCTATTGGGTCCCATCAAAATTAACCTATGCAGATCATTATGATTAATTAGAACATGAGTAGGTAAAAAGAAGTGATCAAGGGCACAACTTGCCTGGGCCTTGAGAATCCAGGTACCAGGATGATCTTCAGATGACTCGTGACCTCACTGCTAGTCGTAGCAATTCGAACAAACATGGTATAGGCAAAATTAACATTACACCAAACATAAGAACAAAATACACATTATTAATATACATATTAAAATAAGATCATAGGAAAAAGAATTATTAATTTTGGAGTTGTAGATTTTAAGTTATGAATTTTCAAAGGTTTTATGTGTTTAAAATGGATTAAGTGAGAGATTAAATTTCTAATTGTTTTCATGACAAAACAGAGGCTCTAGGTGATAGAGAATTAAATTACAAAAATTTAGAAAGTGGAATGGAGTAATTTGGAGCTCATATGAATTTTCTATGAATTATCTAAGTTCTAGCAATTATTTTCATATTAAAAATCTATTTCTGAATTTATTTATTTGATTTTCATGATCTCTGGACTGGGCCTCAAATACAGAGAAAACCAGGGGCATTAGCGCAAAAATAACCCAGACTCAGATTCAACCCGCGGTGGACGGCGGGTTGATTCACCAATTCACCGGGGGTTCTTTAGCAAATAGACCAGGGCGAAGGGGTATGATGAAATCCTGGGCGCAGGATCTGAGTTCTACGCCCCAGATTAGATTACGCTTTCATCACAGAAACCGCCATCGGATGGATATCGTACGGCTCGGATTTAATTGGGCGCGGACAGATCCACACCCTCCGATCTGGGATCAACCGCCACGGACGCATCAACCAAATCGTTATTTTGTGATCTAATCGCGACCGCAACATTACGATCCAACGGTGGCTGTTCATCCCTAGCTAAGAAAATACGCCCATCAATCTGGGCCGTCTATTAATCGAGTGAAGGCTGGGAACCCTTCTTCCCACCCGCAGTAGACAACGCGGCGGCCAGAACTCCACCGTGGCGGCGCCATCGTCGGTGTTGGGCGAAGCTGAGGTATAGTGGGTAATCCACAACCCCGATTGAAGTTATGCACAGAGGGAACCGAGGGGAACTCAACGGAGGGCTTACCACCGTCAGACGCTAGAGTAAGAGCTCGGCAACAGGGGGTGCGGTTTGTGGTGGCTACGATGCGCCGATGAGAAATCGAGGATGCCCAGGGAGTCCACGCCAAACGATGACGAGGTTGCAGGGTCACGGCGCACGGCGGCCCGCGATGCGATGTGCCACCATGGCGATGCCCAGGCTCTGGTACAGAAATCCCCAAGCCAGGGCGCAGTCGAGCAGAGGGCGAGACGGAGTAGCTCGGCCGCCGGTGGAAGCTTGCAAGGGGGAACAGGGAGAGCTGGTCTTCGATTCTATACCCCAGAGGCACGGATGGCTACCTCCACCATGGGCCAACGCCGGAGATCACAGAAGGTGTCCACGAACACCAATTTGGTACACGCAGCTATTGCGAGGAAGAAGCCTGGCGACCGGGTTCGTGACGAGGGATAAGAGATGCGGCATGGAGCGCGCGAAGCCCAGGATTTATATCCTACAGAGAGGGTGGAGTCCACACGGAAGGAGAGAGCAGTCGATCCAATCCCGGCGGTGAAATCTTAGGAAGATGCTAGGGGAGTTTGTTGAGATCCCGTGTCTGCGCTTGCGAACCAGCGGAGAAGACGGAGCACAACCAATGGGGCCCACACGTCATCCATAAGCGCGCGTCTGCCTGCGAAGGGGAGGCTGGAAAAGTGAAGCAGGCCGCGCGCGGGTGAGGTAGTTAGTGGGCCGGCCGGTGTAATTCAGCCCAGAAAGTTGTTTTCTCCTTTTTTTCTTTTATGTTTTGCATTTTCTTTCTCCCTTTCTAAATTTACCACTTGAATTTGAATTTGAATTTGTTAGTGAGTTTTACACATAGATCAAGTGCACAATTAAAATACCAGTATGAGAAGACATATTTATTTATATAGCATTATTATTATTTTCCTTATAGCACATATTCTTTTCCTTTTTCTTCTCTTTTCTTTTCTATTTCCATTTTCAAATTCTAGTTTTCTAGCTCAAACTTGTCTCACAAATTTGAATACAAAGTTCAAAAATACAATAACTTTAGCATGATATGCATATTTCTATTTTTTTTTTATTTATTTGTTATTTGACCATTATAATTCCATTTATTGAATATGCACAAAGAAGGAAAACCCAATAAATCATCAAAGGTTCTGTAATTCCAAAACATTTTTATATCAATATATGCATTTATTCCTTATTTTTATCTTATACAAATTTTAGGGCTTTACACCTTACCCGAAAGGGGCAAGGGCAGTAGGGGAGTGGTCAGTGTAGGGAGGCCCTCGGGAGGATTTTGCTGCGATGGCGGTCCTGCAAGGGATTCCTGCATTGGAACTTCCTATAAACTGTAGCGGGTTTTCGGAAGCTAGTGGAACTTTGTAAAGGCCTCGTAGTGGATCCCTAGCCATTCACCTCGGTAGTGTCTAAGGGCCTTGCAAACCCTGGCGACATGGGATACACGACTTGTGGGTAAAGATGCGCAACCTCTGCAGAGTGTAAAACTAGTATACTAGCCGTGCTCACGGTCAAGAGCGGCTCGGACCCTCACATGATTAAATTATGGAACTTAAACTCAAATTGTCATATGCATTGCATCGCAGGTGAAGTTGTTACTTTTGTTCTACTACTTAATTGGGTTTGGTATTTACTTATACTTAGTAATTGCTAATAAAATTTTGACCAACTTTAAAAGCAATGCTCAGCTCTAACCATCTCCTTTGGTAAGCCTTACACTTCACGTGAGCTCCCACCTTTGGCGAGTTCATGCACATTATTCCCCACAACTTGTTGAGCGATGAACGTATGTGAGCTCACTCTTGATGTCTCACACACCCCCCACAGGTCAAGAACAGGTAACCCAGGATGAAGCGCATGGAGGATGCTGCGATGTGTTCGTGAGAGGTCTAGGCCGTCGTCTCCCAGTCAACTTTGGGTTGCTGGACCGTTGTCTCCTTATAATGTAATTATTTATTTTGTACAGAATTCCTGTTATGTAGTAAAGATATGACATTCGATCCTGTGCCATGATACATCATATGTGTGAGACTTGGTCCCAGCATACCTGGTGTTTATGTTCGCGCCCGGGTCTTGATGCCCCCGAAATCCGGGTGTGACACGTGTTGACACTCTTATTCTTGTGTCTTGAGAAACGGGATTGAGAAAAGCAAGCAAAACACCGTGGTATTCAAGTGGGTCTTTGGACCGCTTGAGAGGGGTTGATTGCAACCCTCGTCCATTGGGACGCCACAACGTGGAGTAGGCAAGCGTTGGTCTTGGCCGAACCACGGGATAACCACCGTGCCATCTCTGTGATTGATCTCTTGTTGGTTATTGTGTTTTGTTGAAGATTCCTCTCTAGCCACTTGGCGGCTATTGCGCTAACACTTAACCAAGTTTTTGTGGCCTAAGTTTTGAAGTTTTACAGGATCACCTATTCACCCCCCCCTCTAGGTGCTCTCAGCTGGGCCCCCTCACCTGGGACTTCGAGGGGCTCACCGTATCCTTCCTGCACGAGGGCCGCCGCGTCACATGGCAGTGTGTGGGCACCCCAGGCGCACCCTCCTAGCAGCGGTCGCTGCTAGCGGTAGTTCCGGACCCGCATCGCCCGCTGCTGGACGAGCTCCTATGTCAGCACGAAGTCGTCTTCGACACACCACGCGGTCTTCCACTAGCCCACCCCTACGACCACCGCATACACCTGCTGCCCGAGACCACGCCGGTGGCAGTGCGGCCGTACCGGTACCCTCAGTTGCAGAAGGACAAGCTCGAGCGGCAGTGCGCCGCCATGCTGGAGCAGGGCATCATCCGCCTCAGTACTTCTCCGTTCTCGACACCCGTGCTCCTCATCAAGAAGGCAGATGGGTCGTGGCACTTCTGCATCGACTACCGCGCGCTCAACGACCGTACGTCCAAGGACAAGTTCCCGATCCCGGTGGTTGACGAGCTCCTCGACGAGCTCCACGGGGCCAAGTACTTCACCAAGCTCGACCTCTGCTCGGGGTACCACCAGGTGCGCATGCACCCGGCCGACATTGAGAAGACAACGTTCCACACCCACCATGGCCATTTCGAGTTCCTGGTGATGCCGTTTGGGCTCTCCAATGCCCCTACGACATTTCAGGCGTTGATGAATGACGTGCTCCACCCCTTCCTCCATAGGTTCGTGCTGGTTTTCTTTGACGACATTCTGATCTACAGCACATCGTGGTCTGAGCACCTGCAGCATGTCGGCCTCGTCTTCACCGCCCTACGAGCCCACAGCCTCTTTCTGAAGAGATCGAAGTGCTCCTTCGGGACCCCCTCCATCGCCTACCTCGGCCACGTCATCTCAGCCGACGGCGTCACCATGGACAGCGACAAAGTGGCCATGGTCGCCTCGTGGCCGCTACCGCGCTCTCCACGTGGGGTGTGTGGCTTCCTGGGCCTCGCCGGCTACCGCCGGCTCGCCACCATCAACACCAGTCGTGCTGCCACCGGTTCCGGACGGGCGACTGCTGCCAGCCCCTACGCAGGTCCTGCACGCACAGCTCCATCGCGGCACGTGGCACATCCTCGTCAAGTGGCAAGGCCTTCCGGAGGACGACGCCACCTGGGAGCCCCTGGACGACTTCAAGACTCTCTACCCGGATGTGCAACTCGAGGACGAGCTGTTTGCGCAGGCAGGGAGAGATGTTATGACCGGCCGCCACTATAGGCGTCGGGCAACAGCATAAGCATGCAAATAAGGATTAGAAGATAAGCATGCGGATAAGGATTAGAAGATAAGATTTGTTAGAGAGAAGATAGGGATTAGAAGATAAGATTTGTTAGAGAGAAGATAGGGATTAGAAGATAAGATTTGTTAGAGAGAAAAGTGGAGATCTATCTCATTAGATAAGGACTAGAAGGGAGTATAAATAATTGTAAGCACCACTCTATAGATCAAGCAGAAACACATTGTTTCCGGCTTCCTGTAGGGAGCCGGGAGTCCAACCCTAGCCGCCACCTTGTTTTCCTCCTCTCGCGATCGCTGGCTCCTCTCCGCCGTTCAGCCTTCAAACCGCGCCCACCGATCCTCCACACGTACAACCTCCGATCGGTGCGTGGCAGAGAACAACAGCATACCAACTAATGTGTGGCAAGTGTTTGGTGCTTGCCTAACTTCATATATGCCATAGATATAGAAATTGATAACCAACATGTTTTTATAGAACTGGGGATGCAACAACAATAGTTCCATGAACTCACGATACACATGTCTAATCTAAAGGTAGAAGGGGTGGATAAGCAGATCAATATGTGCAAGAAAAATGGGGGACACGATTCCAATTACAGTAGTCCATACTATGGCCACAACTGGTTCACAATAGTTGGACACGTTATTGCATATACCATCACCATAATAGTATTCACTACAAAAGAGAGTATCATAACAGGTTCACAAAAGAGTGAAGCATATAGCATCATCATAACAGGTTCACAAATGATGGCCATAATAGGTTCACAATATTATTGAGTAACAAAATGATTGTCATAATCAGTCTAGAAAAAATGCAAAATAACCAGCCTTCACTGACACCAATCATCTTCAGTTCACTACACGATTAACCTGTTACAAGTTCCAAATGAACCAGCTTAACAAATTGCAAATAATATTTACAATGACGGATGGGTTGCTACATGTATTACCTAAGTACTTAAACTAAATACTAGCCAGCTACATCTAGACAATTCACAGCCCCGCTTCACTAAGAAACCTGAATACCCATGACTGGAATGTTACCTCAACTGAGGCTGATAAGAAACCACACAATCCCTTTTGTTCTTTGGTTGCAAGATATTTTCCTATCACCAGCTTTTGATAGCTTCATTCTCGTCCACCGATCTTTTTGTCTCAGATACATATATGCTTTTGTTGATTTTGTGTGAATGGAATATGTTGAGTACTGAGCTTCATCCAAAATTAGATTCATGATCTTCTCATCTCGCACAGTACACATCCAATTTTCATAGCACAATTAATATTCCTTGTTCATCGACCTTAGACCCTAAAATTTATTTCTCAATACTTTGCTCTTATTGATGTGTTGTATCTCTTCATCCTTAGCTTGAGCTTCTTTTATTTGATCCTCCAATATTGAACACAGATGTAGGATATTTGTGGTACCATTTGGCACAATTTGTAGGTTCAGTCTCCGAACCTTTTGTGCTAGATTCGGTCTTTCATTTAGTGAGATAGTTACAGTAAGACTTTCTACTCAGGTGTCAGTAATTATGTTGGTCTTGTCTAGATGATAAATTGAAGCGTCCAGATCCTTTGGGACCCAAATGTGATACAATTACTAGTCCCAGGAGGCTAGTAACCACATTCATTACTTCAAATGGTTATAGAGTCTGAGTAATGTTATTACAATACCGGGGATACAAGCTCGGAAGTGAGCCGAAAATCATAAAGCGCAGTGGAAGATAAAATAGCCTAGGCCACAGGCAGAACTGGGTGAAGACACAGCCCCATCAATCAAGCATAGCAGAAAAGAAGTCTTCAGCTGCTGAAAAACATAAATAAATTTGGGTGAATACACTAGGTATTCCGCAAGCCCACCCGGCTCCCGTAAAGAGAAAGTGACCTATATTGTACATGCTTTATATGGTGGAGTTGAAGTCACTCATACTTTTTCAGAGAAAGGCAGTATTCGTAGTTTATGGTTTTCCCAAGACAACAGAAATGATACTTGTTTGACCACCACTGAGCTTCCCGCTCCCGTGGTATCACTTTCTTTCCAGAACATACACACACATTTCCCTGTTCCCGGTTGTAGTAGAAGCACTAGTTGTCATACCATACCAGACTCATCCATACCAGTGGACACAGACTATTCGAATAGGTTTAGACTCTGCGCAGAGGGGTACACCTTACCCACTAGTCCGGCTCTGCGATCTCATGTCCAATGAGATCTGAATCCGAAACTTTTTCCTTCCTTGCACGTCCGAACCTTAACGGTTATACCGGAAGGAGTCAGGCCACCGCCATGTCCAAACCGGACAAAACATTCCCCCTCCTTATCCTCCCGGTGCTCCCCAGCCTTCATAACCCTGGGGTTGGACCGTACGAGTTCAGATCGAGTGGCTACCCACACATCCTCGATTGGTTGTACTTTTTGTGAGTACAGGTAATGAAAGATGACAAACCGGTCCTTATACGAGAGGACAATCCTTCTGCTCACGCCTAAACCAGCAGAGCCAACACCTTAGGCTCTCCCCTAAACCAGGGAGTCCCTGATCATCCTACTCACCAGGTGATGAGGGTGAATAACCTTCATCGCACACTTTTGGAAATCATGCCACTTGTACCCTTTTTACTTGCCCCATATCTTTAAATCAAAGTAATAGTTAATGCGGGCTCTCTCATGCTCACCATGCAATTCGATTCCCATAATCCAGGCTTAGGCAGTGGTAGAGAGAAATAGGTAAATAATGCATCAAGGGAAGGATGGACTTGCCTTCGTCGAAGCTTTCCTGGCACAAGACGTTTAACTCGGAGGGGTCGGGTTCTTGCCCTTCTTCCGGAGCTATAAGTTCCGGACAATCGGATCCCTCTTCCGCTAATCAAACACGGATAATAACAATACATCAAACATAGTGACCTTTGTGGGGTGTGCAAATTCTTATACTTTATTATTTTTGTGCCCTATAATTTATTTAGACTATTTTTGGTGCATAAAATATTAGCATCTAAATATATATGTGAAAATGGGAAAAAGAAAAGAGAAAAGAAAAAGAGAAAGGATTTTCCAGCCAGCTAGGCCGGGGGGGATTTCGGCCTAGTTGGCGCAAGCGTGCGCGGGCGGGCGCGCTTTCCGCCCACTTGGCCCAGCCGCGCGGGGCGACGGTGGGGAACGGCGCTGCGGCGCAGGCTCGCACGCCAGAGAGAGGGGGGGTGGACGGCGTTAACGGCACGGAGGGAGGGGCGGGAGCTCGACCGGGGTCCGGTCGGCGGTGAGCCCCACGGCGGTTCTCCGCCGTCTGTCCGGTTTTATGGTGGGGAAATGGTGGCGAAGCATGGGCGGGTGATGGGGGTCACGGGGGTGGGGCGAATTTTGCCTGCGGGGGCCTATGGCGGCCGGTCCGCGGCACGGTGGCGGGTGCCCACGGCGGTGATGCCACCGGTGAGGTTGCCGGCCACAATAGAGGGGGAGAAGTGGCGCCCTGTGACCGTGAGAGTGTGGCGGAGCTTCTGGCATAGCTTAATTGGACAGAGAATTGCTAGAGAGGGGGAAGGGGAGCTCACCGGAGCGATGAAGGGAGCACGGTGGCGCTAGCTCGAGCGGCTCAGGGAAGAGGGCAGTGGGGGTGGCCGGAGCTGTGTGGCGAAGACGGGGCTCGGGCGGGTCCTTTTATAGGCGCTCGGGGGAGGGAGGGGGATGGAGGAGATGGCGAGCACCGGCGAGCTCGCCATGATGGCAGGAATGGCGCTAACGCCGATTGCGATGGCTCGGGCAGGCGGGGGGTGAGGGGATGGCTCAAGCACAGTGGCAGGGTTGTCGCGAAGGCTGGGCCGGCATTAATGGCGAGGCGACGAGGCGAGGGGGGCTCGGCGGCGGATGCGCCGGTGAGGGATGGGCGAGGGGGATGAAACTGACCGGTGGGCCCTGGCTGCCAGCGAGAGGAAACGACGCGAGAGGGAGGGGGATGAGGCGCTGACGGGCGGGGCCTGGGTGTCAGCGGGAGGGAGCCACGCGCGGGGTTGGGCCGCCTAGGCCGGGGAGAGAGGAGGGGAAGCGCGAGCGCGTGGGGCGGGTTGGGCCGGAATTCGGCCCAGCCGAGGGAGGGGGGAAGTTTTCCTTTTTCTTTTCTTTTTCTAATTCTAATTCCTTTCTTCTCCTTTTTCTATTTTTGTTTCTTTTTCTTTGGAGACCAAAAATATTTTCTAAGTGATCTTGAGTGAGAAATATAGTCTATGTGAGGAGCTCTAATTATTTCAAGTGTATGCACATGAGAAGGGGTTCTAAGGGTAGGGTTAAGGGAGAAAGGTAAAATAAGGGGGGGAATTAGGAGGTTATGGTTTCAACCCTTAGGTGGGATTTTGGGATGTTACAAACCTACCCCACTTAAAGGAATCTCACCCTCGAGATTTAGACTGGATTTGAAAAAAGATAAGGGTATTCCCTCCTCAAGGAGTCCTCACTCTCCCAGGTAGCTTGCTCTTCTCCTTCTCTGATCCACTGAACTTTATAGAGCTTCACCTCTGAGGTGCGGGTCTTTCTGACTGTTGAATCAAGAATCTTCACTGGTTTTTCACGGTATTGAAGGTCTTTCTGAATCTGTACTGTCTCTTCTTCGATGTGACTTTCTAGTGCTTGCAGGCATTTACGGAGCTGGGATACGTGAAACACATTGTGGATGTCGGACATGGATTCCAGTAATTCCAGATGGTATGTTGTGGGTCCTACCCTGCCAATGATGGGATAGGGACCTACGAAACGCGGGGCTAGCTTCCCTTTTACTTGGAACCTCCTGACACCACGCATTGGAGAAACCTTGAGGTAGACGAAGTCTCCTTCCTCAAATCGGAGTTCCCTCCGCCTGTTGTCTGCATAACTCTTCTGCCGACTCTGAGCTTCAAGTAACCTTCTGCGGATCAGTGCAACTTTCTCTTCCGCCTCTTTGACAAAGGCAGGTCCTTCTAGTGCTTTTTCCCCCACGTTGGACCACATGTGAGGGGTCTGGCATTTCCGTCCATATAGTGCTTCGAATGGCAACATCTTGATGCTGGCCTGATAGCTATTGTTGTATGAGAACTCTGCGTAGGGTAGACTGGATTCCCAACTTCTATCAAAAGCTAGCACACATGCTCTTAATAGATCTTCAAGGACTTTGTTGACTCTTTCTGTCTGCCCATCTGTCTGAGGGTGATAAGCGGTACTGAAATCTAGCTTGGTGCCCATAGCTTTCTGAACGCTTGTCCAGAATTTGGATGTGAACTGGGTTCCCCTGTCTGACACTATCTTCCTTGGGATGCCATGGAGTCTGACTATCTCCTTGAGATAAATCCGGGCAAGGGTGGCTCCTCCAAAGGTAGTTTTCACTGGGATGAAATGGGCTACCTTGGTGAGGCGATCTATTATTACCCAGATGGAATCATTCCCTTTTTGCGTCCGGGGCAGTCCGATTACGAAGTCCATGCCTATTTCTTCCCACTTCCATTCAGGTATCGGGAGGGGTTGTAATAGGCCTGCAGGTTTTTGGTGTTCGGCCTTCGTTTGTTAGCAGATGTCACATTGGGCCACATACTGAGCTATTTCTTTCTTCATCCCTTTCCACCAGTATCTGGTTTTGAGGTCTAGGTACATCTTGGTCGTTCCTGGGTGGATGGAGTAGGCCGAGTTGTGAGCTTCCTTGAGTAGGACTTCTCGGGCCTCCCCTTTTGGTACACAGACGGTATTTGAACCAAAGGACTCCTTGGTCATCTGTCCTGAGGTCCGGGAGTTGTTCCTTGCAGGCTTTTTCCACAAGTCTTGTTGTCTCTGAGTCTAGACGTTGAGCTTTGCATATGAGGTCTTCTAGCATTGGTTTGACTTCGAGACTGTCGCTGTTTCCCAGACATGTATTTAGTTGAGCTGATTCTTTCTTCCAATCTTCTAAAAAGTTGGTTCCTTTTATTCCGAATGGTTTTCGACTGAGGGCGTCTGCTACCACGTTGGCCTTCCCGGGGTGATAGTGAATTTCTAGGTCATAATCCTTGATCAGCTCCAACCATCTTCGCTGACGGAGGTTGAGATCTGGTTGAGTGAATATATACTTCAGACTCTTGTGATCGGTGAAAACGTGGCATTTGTTTCCAATTAGGTAATGCCTCCATATCTTCAAGGCATGCACTATGGCTGCCAATTCCAAATCATGGGTGGGGTAATTCTGTTCGTGCGGCTTGAGTAGGCGTGATGCGTAAGCAATGACTTTCTCGTTTTGCATTAGCACACACCCTAAGCCTTGCCTCGAGGCATCACAGAAGACGACAAAATCTTGATGAATATCTGGTAGTGACAGAACGGGTGCTGTTGTGAGTTTCTCCTTTATGACCTGGAAACTCCCTTCACATTTTGGGGTCCACACCAATTTATGGTCTTTCTTGAGAAGTTCTGTCATTGGTCTTGCTATGCTGGAGAATCCTTTGATGAAGCGGCGGTAATACCCTGCCATTCCTAGGAAGCTTCGAACTTCACTGACGTCGGTCGGCTGCCTCCATTTTGATACTGCTTCCACCTTGGAAGGGTCCACTTCTATTCCTTCTGCGGTTAAGATATGCCCAAGGAAGGCTATCTTTTCCAACCAGAATTCACATTTACTGAGTTTAGCATAAAGTTGGTGTGCTCTGAGTTTTCCGAGGACGATCCGAAGGTGACGCTTATGGTCTTCACGGTTCTTGGAGTATATAAGGATGTCGTCAATGAAGACTATGACAAACTTATCTAGCTCTTCCATAAACACTTTATTCATGAGGTTCATGAAAAAGGCGGGTGTGTTTGTCAGTCCGAACGACATCACTGTGAATTCATATTGCCCGTACCGGGTGACAAATGCAGTCTTCTGGATGTCTGCTTCCTTGATCCTCAATTGGTGGTAGCCAGACCTTAGGTCTATCTTGGAGAAGTACTTGGCTCCTTGAAGCTGATCGAAGAGGTCGTCAATCCAAGGAAGTGGATACTTGTTCTTGATGGTAACTTCATTTAACGATCGGTAATCAATACACATTCTCATGCTTCCATCTTTCTTAGAAACGAACAGGACCGGTGCTCCCCAAGGTGATGAGCTGGGACGAATGTATCCCTTTTGCTGAAGATCTGCGATTTGAAGCTTTAGTTCTGCCAACTCGGTCGGAGCCATGCGGTATGGTCTCTTCGCGATGGGTGTCGTTCCAAGGATCAGATCTATGTAGAACTCCACTTCTCTTTCTGGTGGCATTCCTGGTAATTCTTCTGGAAACACATCCATGAATTCTTCTACTACTGATATACTTTTTGTTGCTAGATTGAACATCATTGGGTCACTGGCGGGTGGCTGTGCCTGACAAGAGACTGACTTTCCCTGCTGGTCGGTGAGGAGGACTGTCTTGTCTGCGCAACTGATGATGCCTTTGTGCTTAGTTAGCCAATCCATCCCTAGGATCACATCAATTCCTTTGGATGGCAAGACGGTTAAGTCTGCCAGAAATACTGCCCCACTTAAAAGGATTCTGACTTGGGAGCATTTGAGCTGGCATAGAAGGTCAGACCCTGGGGTTCGGGTGACCAAGGGAATCTCTAGAGGAGTAGAGTGAATGCCATACCTTTCCACAAAACTAGTGGCTATGAAGGAGTGGGATGCTCCAGAATCGAAAAGTACGGTAGCGGGAGTAAATTCAACAAGGAACTCACCGAGCACTACTCCCGGAGCTTGCTGAGCCTCCTGGGCATCGACGTGATTCATTCGTGCCCTTCCTTGGTACGGAGACTTGTTCTGCTGGCTGACGGAGGAGGGCGCCTTGGGGGCGGATGCCGAGGTATTCTTGGGGCCATTCACCGAGTTGGAGTAGGCGGGTCCTAGTGGCTTCAGCTGCGGACAGTTGTTCTTGAAGTGACTGGGATCACCGCAGTGCCAACATGCATTCGCCGGGGGTTGGTTGCTTGCCACTGAGGGGGAATGGAAAGAGCTCTGACTCTGCTGACTGAACCGTGATGGGGCGGGTCCAGCTGGTCTACTGAAGTTTGGCCCCTTGGGTGGAAACCCAAATGATCGAGTCTTCTGGTGCCGGTCCTGCTGTTGTGCCCGGAGAACCTGGAACTTTCTTTTGAGATGTCCTTTTTCTTCCTCCTTTGCCCTTTCAACTTGCATGGCCTTGTTGGAAAGGTGAGAGAAATTGAGGAAGTCTTGGCTAGCCAGAATTGTCTTGAGTTCTGGCCTGAGTCCCTTCAGGAAACGGGCCATCTTCTTGCCCTCGGTACTGACATCATCTGGCGCGTAGCGGGCTAACTCTATGAACTTGTGCACATATTCGCTGACAGATCTTCCGTCTTGAGTCAATTCTTGGAACTTGTCCTCCTTAAGCTGTACAAGTCCTTGGGGCACAAGGTGCTCCCGGAAAGCCGCTTCAAATTCCGCCTAGGTAGCATCTCTGATGGTGACGTTGAAGGTGTCCCACCAGGCTAAGGCCATCCCGGAAAGTTGGTGGGCAGCCAGTTGAACACGCTGATTTTCTGGGCAACCAATGGCTTCCAGTTTTCTTTTGATCGTGCGCATCCAATCGTCTGCATCGAGGGGGTTGCTTGATCCGGTGAACGTGGGAGGTTTGAGTCTCAGGAAATCCCCCATTCTGTCTTGCGGTCTTCCACCATTTGGCCGTTGATTTTCCAGATTTCGAGTGAGGACCTCGATGAGTCGGGTTTGATTGACTAGAACTTGGGCTAGGTCTAAGGGTAGTGGTGGAGGTGCGGGGAGGTGGGTTTCACTTTCCTCTCTAACGGCTTCCCCTTCAGCTCTCAGGGGAAACCCTGCTCCAATCCCGGAGGCGGTAGGCGTGGTTTTATCCGAAGCCATCTGCCAGGGAAGAGAGTTACTATTATGCACATGCAAATTGTTTTCAACCAAGTTATTTTATTCATTACACCATCACATTACAAGCATAAGACTACTATAGGTGGAACTACACGAGAGCGTTCCTCGAGGTACTACCGAACTCCTTCTCTAAGGTGTCCCCAAATTCCTTGAGAAGATCATCAAGGCTTGCTAGGGATATATCCTCGGCGTCGGACCAATCATCTATTCTGGGGGGAGGTGGGGCTAGAGGGGTCTTCTTCTTCTCTGTTTGGCATCCTCGGTTGGTGGTCTTCTTCTGGATTTTCTTCTTGGGAGCGAGCTTCCATAGCTTCTTGTCATAGTCCATCTTTAAGGTCCGATAGGCCTCACGGGTGTTGGCTTCCTCGCCTTCTGCTATGTCAAGACTCTCCTGGAGAGATGCCTTCTCTTGCTTAAGCTCTTTGACCTGCTGCTCTAGGCTTTCCACTCAGGAGTTTAGGTGGGTGCAGTGGGAGGAGAGCTCATCGTAGTGGTTGTCGAGGGTGTGGAGGTATCCGGCCATGTAGACGATAATGGGGTCATCTTCTGTGGGATCTCCTCCTGACAGAGCCTGGAGTCTTTTCCTCCAGGTGGGGGTGTTTTTGTTGTTGGGTGGAAAATATCGGATGGGGGGTCTTAGAGATCTCTCGGCTATAATTTTGGCACAGTTGTTTAAGGGCTTTTCGGGCAACGCCCTGGCAAGTGTCTGGGAAGCGGTGCCCGATGAAGGTAATTTGGAAGGGAGGGTGGTTTGGGTAGTTCCGGCTTTCTCCCAAGTAGACTGCCATAGAGCACTTTTATATTCCATTTTCGCGGTACTCCTTCCAGACATATTCGGGCTTCTTGCGGATCCCCATGCGTAGCGCGCAACTCCGAAGAAGGTGAGGAAAGCCTTCCTCCTCTGAGCAATAAGATGTCCTAATCACCCAGGGGTTTTCCATCTGGTATACGAAAAGAAAGGTCTATTAATATCGGGGAAAAGGGGAAAGAGTGTTTTTTGGGGGTAAGAGGTGTTTTCTTGTTAAGGCAACTTTTAAGGTCAGGGCTGTGGTCTACGGCCAGTCCTATAGGCTTTGATACCACCTGAAGCGTCCCGATCCTTTGGGACCCAAATGTGATACAATTACTAGTCCCAGGAGGCTAGTAACCACATTCATTACTTCAAATGGTTACAGAGTCTGAGTAATGTTATTACAATACCGGGGATACAAGCTTGGAAGTGAGCCGAAAATCATAAAGCGCAGTGGAAGATAAAATAGCCCAGGCCACAGGCAGAACTGGGTGAAGACACAGCCCCATCAATCAAGCATAACAGAAAAGAAGTCTTCAGCTGCTGAAAAACATAAATAAATCTGGGTGAATACACTAGGTATTCCGCAAGCCCACCCGGCTCCCGTAAAGAGAAAGTGACCTATATTGTACATGCTTTATATGGTGGAGTTAAAGTCACTCATACTTTTCAGAGAAAGGCAGTATTCGTTGTTTATGGTTTTCCCAAGACAATAGAAATGATACTTGCTTGACCACCACTGAGCTTCCCGCTCCCGTGGTATCACTTTCTTTCCAGAACATACACACACATTTCCCTGTTCCCGGTTGTAGTAGAAGCACTAATTATCATACCATACCAGACTCGTCCATACCAGTGGACACGGACTATTCGAATAGGTTTAGACTCTGCGCAGAGGGGTACACTTTACCCACTAGTCCGGCTCTACGATCTCATGGCCAATGAGATCCGAATCCGAAACTCTTTCCTTCCTTGCACGTCCGAACCTTAACGGTTATACCAGAAGGAGTCAGGCCACCGCCATGTCCAAACCGGACAAAACATTCCCCCTCCTTATCCTCCCGGTGCTCCCCAGCCTTCATAGCCCTGGGGTTGGACCGTACGAGTTCAGATCGAGTGGCTGCCCACACAGCGTCGAGTGGTTGTACTTTTTGTGAGTACAGGTAATGAAAGATGACAAACCGGTCCTTATACGAGAGGACAATCCTTCTGCTCGCGCCTAAACCAGCTGAGCCAACACCTTAGGCCCTCCCCTAAACCAGGGAGTCCCTGATCATCCTACTCACCAGGTGATGAGGGTGAATACCCTTCATCGCACACTTTTGGAAATCATGCCACTTGTACCCTTTTTACTTGCCCCATATCTTTAAATCAAAGTAATAGTTAATGCGGGCTCTCTCATGCTCACCATGCAATTTGATTCCCATAATCCAGGCTTAGGCAGTGGTAGAGAGAAATAGGTAAATAATGTATCAAGGGAAGGATGGACTTGCCTTCATGGAAGCTTTCCTGGCACAAGAGGTTTAACTCGGAGGGGTCGGGTTCTTGCCCTTCTTCCGGAGCTATAAGTTCCGGAGGATCGGATCCCTCTTCCGCTAATCAAACACATATAATAACAATACATCAAACATAGTGACCTTTGTGGGGTGTGCAAATTCTTATACTTTATTATTTTTGTGCCCTATAATTTATTTAGACTATTTTTGGTGCATAAAATATTAGCATCTAAATATATATGTGAAAATGGGAAAAAGAAAAGAGAAAAGAAAAAGAGAAAGGATTTTCCAGCCAGCTGGGCCGGGGGGGGGATTTCGGCCCAGTTGGCGCAAGCGCGCGCGGGCGGGCGCGCTTTCGGCCCACTTGGCCCAGCCGCGCGGGGCGACGGCGGGAAACGGCGCGGGCCCGCACGCCAGAGAGAGGGGGGGCGGACGGCGTTAACGGCACGGAGGGAGGGGCGGGAGCTCGACCGGGGTCCGGTCGGCGGCGAGCCCCGCGGCGGTTCTCCGTCGTCTGTCCGGTTTTGTGGTGGCGAAACGGTGGCGAAGCATGGGCGGGTGATGGGGGTCACGGGGGTGGGGCGAATTTTGCCTGCGGGGGCCTATGGCGGCCGGTCCGCGGCACGGTGACGGGTGCCCGCGGCGGTGATGCCGACGGTGAGGTTGCCGGCCACAATAGAGGGGGAGAAGTGGCGCCCTGTGACCGTGAGAGTGTGGCGGAGCTTCTGGCATAGCTTAATTGGACAGAGGATCGCTAGAGAGGGGGAAGGGGAGCTCACCGGAGCGATGAAGGGAGCACAGCGGCGCTAGCTCGAACGGCTCGGGGAAGAGGGCTGTGGGGGTGGCCGGAGCTGTGTGGCGAAGACGGGGCTCGGGCGGGTCCTTTTATAGGCGCTCGGGGGAGGGAGGGGGATGGAGGAGACGGCGAGCACCGGCGAGCTCGCCATGATGGCGGGAATGGCGCTAATGCCGATTGCGATGGCTCGGGCAGGCGGGGGTGGTGAGGGGATGGCTCAAGCACAGTGGCGGGGTTGTCGCGGAGGCTGGGTGGGCATTAATGGCGAGGCGACGAGGCGAGGGGGGCTCGGCGGCGGATGCGCCGGTGAGGGATGGGCGAGGGGGATGAAACTGACCGGTGGGCCCTGGCTGCCAGCGAGAGGAAACGGCGCGAGAGGGAGGGGGATGAGGCGCTGACGGGCGGGGCCCGGGTGTCAGCGGGAGGGAGCCGCGCGCGGGGTTGGGCTGCCTGGGCCGGGGAGAGAGGAGGGGAAGCGCGGGCGCGTGGGGCGGGTTGGGCCGGAATTCGGCCCAGCCGAGGGAGGGGGGGAAGTTTTCCTTTTTCTTTTCTTTTTCTAATTCTAATTCCTTTCTTCTCCTTTTTCTATTTTTGTTTCGTTTTGTTTCTTTTTCTTTGGAGACCAAAAATATTTTCTAAGTGATCTTGAGTGAGAAATATAGTCTATGTGAGGTGCTCTAATTATTTCAAGTGTATGCACATGAGAAGGGGTTCTAAGGGTAGGGTTAAGGGAGAAAGGTAAAATAAGGGGGGGATTTAGGAGGTTATGGTTTCAACCCTTAGGTGGGATTTTGGGATGTTACATAAATGTACACTTATGTTATAGTTTTTAGTTGATTCTAGTCATCTTCTCTGCTGCAAATTTAAGTCGGAGTGAGTGGAGATATATTTTAAGCTATTATGGTCTATGAATATTTTGCATTTATTTCTAATAAGGTAGTGTCACCATATTTTTAGTGCATATACTGCTAGTGCTAACTCTATATCATAGGTCAAATAATTTTCTTCGTGTTTTTTATCTATCTTGAAGCATATGCTATAACCCTATCATCTTGCATTAGGACACGTCCTATTCCTTGTTGTGAGGCAATCTGAGTATTGGAGTTGTAGTTAGTCTTGTCTTTCATTCTTCGAAGCTCTTCTTGGACGCTTATGTCCATTTAAGTTTCTTTCTTTTAAAAGTTAAGGACGTCATTGGTCCAAGAATTTTGGAAAATCACTCGATGAATTTTCTATAGTAACCAGAAAATTCTTCACATTTGTGGGGTAATTATATTCCAAGACTACTTTTACCTTTTGTCGGTCTTGCTTTCACTTCATCCACGATAATAATGTCTAAGAAGAGCAACTTCTTGTAGCCAAAACTTGTATATATATGTTGAATTTGGTGTAGAGTTATGGGCTCTTAGTGAGTGTTTGGTTTCTAGGACTAATTTTTAGTCCCTCCATTTTATCCATTTTAGTCCCTAAATTGTTAAACATGGAAACTAAAATAAAGTTTTAGTTTCTGTATTTGACAATTTAGAGACTAAAATGAAATAAAATGGAGGTACTAAAAATTAGTCCTAGAAACCAAACACCTTCTTAATTAGTTTAGTACTACTCCCAAATGTTGTCCATGCTCTTTAGCACTTTTCGAGTATATGAGAATATCATTAATAAATACCACTATGAATTGGTCTAATTGCTCCATAAACACTTCATTCATTAAATTCATGAAATATTAGGTGCGTTTATTAATCAAAACTGGGTCAAGCTAAACGCATATTTTATATGTTTTGCATGTCACTGAGCTTGATTTTTAAGTGATAATATATTGTGTCTGCTCCACACAACATGTAACCTAACAGGTTATCTAACACCATAATTATATAAATGCAGCACGCCTTTACCATAATAGATACGACGCTCGTGGAAACAGCAAGATCGACGATATCAAAGTAGCAGAGTCGATGACAAGATCGCGAGCAGTCGCATAAGGACGCTTCCCAAAAACATTATTCGCCCTCTCCCAGTGCATGATCTCGAAGGCGACAGGTTCGGAGACCTACTCTCCGATCACAGATGCACGTCGGCGGTTGGGATGAAGAAAACTATGATGTCATCGTAACTGTGAGTAGAGGCGAAAAACCTAACTTATGTTGGGATAGGTTTAGCGCTGTCTGTAAGGCGCCTTATATATGGTCGTGACTGCGAACCGATAAACATTCACGCTCCGATCTGCATATTATCCACGAACCAATAGACTCACGTTCCGATAACAGCTCAGATCCTTATAGCGATCGAATATGGATCTAGACTTAACAGCCAAACAACAAAAAATTAAAACGGTAAAAGGAAGTCGCGTCCCTGCATGGCAAAGGGCCGAATTTTAGCGGATCATTCACGCGCATGTCGTGCGCATGTGCCCTTCGCGCTCGCCCTGTCCAGGGCGAGGCGAGGCGAGCGAGCGAGCGCGTGTGGTTCTCCACATTCTCTCTTCTCATCCATGACTTGTTGAGTCCTCCTTATTTAAACTAGTTCTACTTCACTTAGACTAGCAAAATAAGACTATTTGTTCCACTAGATATACCCATACATGTGCTTTTGAGATTTTTTAGGATTTAATTGAATTTCATAATTAGGCCTAGTTTATAAATCCAACAAATATCACAGGAGACCTCAGCTCATGGAGAATGGAGATAGCCTAAGGGCCTGTTCGGTTATTCAGGAATGTACTCAAGGAATGATTCCAGCTGAAATAATTGTATAATTTGTAGTATAAATTGTTAACCTAGAATAGTTCCTAGTCTTGTTCCAGCCTAACCGAACTGGGCCTAAGCTCCCCGGCGTGGGCGTGAGCTCACGGCTGGCTGTTGTCTTCATCGGTTCCACTGGTGAGTGCTATAGTTGTTAATTTGATGGTGATTCAGTGTTTAAGGGCTAGTTTGGGAACCACGTTTTTTCAAGTAATTTTCATTTTTCTTATAAAAATTAGTTCATTTTTTTTGAAAAAATATAAATCATATGGGAAAATGGAGTTCTAAAACTAGCCCTAAAACTGATGTTATGCCCGTTCTTCTATACCGTACCTTACAGGTATGGTAACTTCTGCGGTTTTCTGTACTCATTGGATCATATGTTGTTTTTTGACTAACCTTGATGCCTGTGTGCTGAATTTTGATTGATCGTAGGGAAATGAACAAACAATTAACACTTCATTCAATCTATCAATATTACTGATGTGGAGCAGTTCAGTTTTTGCCAGCTATGTTTGTTTGATTTTGGCTAAGCCAGTTACGTGACGTGCGGTTATTGTGACGCTCAGTTCTTTTTTTTTTTTTGGGCTAAGCTAGCCGATCAAAGGAGCCAAGCTGAAGGCTGAATGAAAGGTTTAATCGAGCCGTACAGAACAATGACGTGGTGCTGACTTGTCTGCCATGTAAGTTAACATTAAAACCTCCCTAATTGCAAGTGAGAATTTGAAAATCCCCTAAATAATGAGTTTGTTCCATCAAATTTGTAAAATTGACTCATAATACACCGTCTAATGTAGAATGAATTGATTTTTAAAGCCAAACACCCTTTATACTATAGCTCTGATTGTGCTAAGACAGGTACAACTAGATGCTACAACTCTGATTGTGCTACTACAGGAAATGGATCTCATCAAGGTCCCGATACACGGCTTTGCCCCTTTATCCTGAGCAAGCTGAGCATCTTGTAGCATATAGACATAGCTTGCATATCCATCATCAACAACCTGCCCGGCGGGAAGTACTGGTGAAGGATCGGCGGTCATACCATTCTCGTTGTCAGCGACTGATTCCTCTGTCTCAATGCTTCTGGTATGGTTGTAGTGTTATTCCCTATGAATGTACTCGTCTATATCAAACTTGGGGTCTTCGGATCATATTATAGAATGGTTAGTGGCTTACTCTAGGGTGAATGTAATATAAATGACAACGGTAATGATTCACACTAGAGTATTAATGGTAACAAGTTTGAATAGGTCGATACTAATTTTTAATATGTTATCTATTACGATTTTATGATTAGACTTACACACATACTATGGTTTAACATTATCAATTATCCATCACGTTGATTTATAGCTCTCGTTACCTTCACAGGAATTGCCAAGATTCTCTTCCTTGACGGCTAGTTGGTCATCTTCCTTGATGGCTAATTTGGAAGTCACAAAATTAAAGATTCTTTGATGGCTAGTTTGAAAGTCACAAAATCAAAGAGGGTTAAATGAGTTAAAATTTTCTTATTATTTAATTTTGAATAGGAAGATTTTAGCCCCTCTAACCCTTTTAGGGCTTGTTCGGTTATTCCCGATACACATGGATTGGATGGGATTGAAAAAAAATGTGAAGAAGTTTGAGTTGTTTGGGATTCAAACTCATCCAATCCCGCTCAATCCACATAGATTGAGAGCTAACCGAACAAGCCCTTAGTAGTTTAGTTTCTAAACTAGTCCTGAATATTGTTATAGCGTGGATTTTCCAGGGTCTCTTGTAGCTTTCCGCGACACGAGGGAATGAACGCTCCGGAGGCTGCGACGTGGCTTCGTCTCGCCCTGTGCGCGCGCAGGACCATCTCGCGGATGTCTGTGGCGGTGTGGCCTCGCTCGTCTCCTGTCCTACCACAAGTAGCAACGGGTCGGCTGCAGCACCGACACGTAGGAGCGCCGCTGAACGTCTGCGACTGCGAGAGGCCGAGAGCCATAGGCCCCGAGCGCGCCCGTCCACCACACAGCACGCACTTCGCGCCACAGCGGACGCTCTTCTCGCGAGCGCGCACCGATCGATCGAGACTCGAGAGACGCCGGAGGAGGGGAGGGATGATGTGGCTCCCGTTCCTGTACCCGGCGCCGGCGTCGGCGTACGTGGCGGCGATGTCGGCGGTGTCGTTCGTGTCCATGGCGAACGCGGGCCTCGCCGAGCTCCGCGGCGACCACATGCCCTACTCCAAGTTCTGGCACGCCGTGGCGGGTGCCGCCGGCGGGGACGCCAGGCAGCGGGGCGGGATGCCGCTCCTGCGAAGCCGGGACGGCATGCTGCTGGCCTACGCCCCGGCGCTGCTCGCCGCCGCCGCGTCCTTCGCGGTGCCGGGCGCCGTCGAGGGCGCGCGCGCCGAGCTGCTCAGCGCCGCGCTCGCCGCGCACTTCCTCAAGCGGGTCCTCGAGGTGCTGTGCGTGCACCGGTACAGCGGGAGCATGCCGCTGGGCACGGCGGCCACCATCTCCTGCAGCTACCTGGTCAGCACGGCCACCATGGTCTACGCGCAGCACCTCAGCCGCGGCCTCCCGGACCCCGCCGTGGACCTGCTCTGTCCCGGCGTGCTCGTCTTCGCCGTCGGCCTCGCCGGCAACCTCTACCACCACCGCCTCCTCTCGGGGCTGAGGGCCGACGACGGCACAGGGTACAAGGTCCCCAGGGGCGGCCTGTTCGGCCTCGTCGCCTGCCCGCACTACCTCTTCGAGATCCTCGCCTTCTTCGGCTTCGCCATGATCTCGCAGACGCTGTACGCGCTCGCCGTTGCCACCGGAACGGCGGCCTACCTCGCCGGCCGGAGCTGCGCCACCAGGAGGTGGTACCGGTCCAAGTTCCAGGACTTCCCGCCGAGGATCAAAGCGTTGATTCCGTACGTGCTGTAGTGAGCTAGCTAGGAGAGTGATGAGTCGCATGTACAAGACAGTAAGACACTGTTCATTTGGTACGTACAGAGCATCATCTGTTGCAGCTGAACGTAAACTTCATGGGAAACAAATTGTTATCTCCCTTGCAACATACTTAGGCCTAGTTTGGATAATCTAGTAATGAAAGGGATTGAAGTGGATTGAGATGTATTATACGAGTTTTTGATCTATTGAAGATTTATACACTCTCCAATCTCTCTAAACCACTTCAATACGAGTACCCAAACTAGTCCTAATGTGTTAGATAAGATCTGAATCCACTTAATTCCAAACGACGATAAACCTTAGCCGTTTTGTGTACAAACTCTCTGGACAGTATATGTTGTTCTAAATCAATCTTTTCTAAATTTTAATATCTTTTTATAGAAAATGTACCCATATCTATAACATCGAATTAGTGCCGTTAATTTTGTCATGACATATTTATTAATACTGAATTTTATTTTACCTTTTTAAATACAGATGCTTTTCCAAAGCCTTAATCATGTTTAATTCTGAAAAAAGGTTAAAGATACTCTATTTCATCATGTATTTCCTTTCAAAAATAATGATGCGAAACCCGGTAAAAGTAGAATTTGCATTTTTTAGTGGATAGAAGGGCTTGTTGGCTTGTTGCCTTGTTGTTTTCTCTGGTTTATTTCCACTAAGCGACTAACTAATTAAGACTGTCTCTAGCAACACCCGGTAAAAGGTCCGGCACTCTAAATTTAGCATTTCTTTGGCTCCTTTTTCTCTCCAACAGCGATCCGTAAACGGTGCGCTATAATACCGGACGCCTCCTGTAACACCCCGTCCAATTCCTAGACTGGCGGTACTTACTCCTGGCAGCTCTCTAAGATCATATATCGTCCCCACAGACCAACACGAGTCTTTTGTGCGCACTTTGTCCTCACTCATGCGCACCCGAGAAAACTTTCTGGTCGGTCACTGTAAAGCCCTAAAATTTGTATAAGGTAAAAAAATAATAATAAAATCAATAAATACATGGTTTTACATAAAAGCGTTTTTGGGAATTATGTGTTTTCCCTTTTCTTTGTGCATACTCACTTAAGAGAAGTAAAGTAGTCAAATAGCAAATAAATAAATATAGAAATAGGCATCTCATGCTAAAGTTTTCTTTCTATGTTGCATTTGTATTCAAATGTATGAGACAAGATAGGTTTGGAAAGTAGAATTTGAAAATAGAAAAAAAGAAAAAGAGTGTATATATTATAAAGAAAAAAATGTAAATAAATAAAAATAATTCCTCGTGCTGGTACTTTTAAATTGTGCACTCAATCTGTGAAAGGAGCTCACAAACAAATTTTTAAATCAAATTCAAATCTGAAATTCAAAAAGAAACTAAAAAAAAGAGAATACAGGCGCTCCTAGGCCGATTTTCTCTTCCACAGCCCAGTTACCACCCGCGCAGCCGTAGCCTCACGCGCGACCACCACCTTCCCTAGGCCGGCGCGCGCTACACTCACTGATCGGTGGGGCCCGCGTACTGGGTCATCGTCTTCTCCGATGTCTGCGGCGCTCCCTTCTCTGTGCCGGTGGCAGATTCACAGTGAACCGTGGACCTGGCTCGGCGCGTGCTTGGACTCAAGTTCTTCCCCGACTGGTGGGTCCACACTGTCATCTCTTCCGTGGAGCCGCGCAACAAACCTGCACGCGTTCTTCGCGGACGAGCGAAGTTGTTGGGCGCCTCCGTGAAGCTCGCGTTCGCCCGCCAACAACTTCATCGCAACATCTGACTTTTACTGGTTTCCCTTAGGTACATAAGCAAGCCCTGCCGCCCTATGAGCCATCCAAAGGGGGAGTGCGTCGGGCCGCCATCCAGTCCGCCGCGGACCGAGGGAGAGAGAAAATGGACTCCGCCGCGGGACCTCGTTTGAGTTGCCATTCGAACCTCGGATCTAGGCCAGGGAGCTTCGCCATGCTGCGCGTGTCTCGTCCGTGGCCTTGCTTGGGCGAAGCCGCGCTTCAGGCGGCCAGAATCCTTCGCCGATGCTTCACTACTACTCACCACCGTGGCTGGAGATTTACCTGCGATGATCTCTGGTAAGGACGTTCCCCATTGCTTCGCCATATTCCTGACTCCGAGTAGTGACATTGGAATCAACGATTCGTGCATGGGGTTCAAATTCTGGGGGGGTTCGGCAATGGCTCTGCCATTGGGAACTCGTCCGCCGCCGTCCCTGGCTGGAGGTGGGAGGAGACACGACGACCGCTGGTCTGGGTTTCGACGGCGTAGATTGAATTGGGTACCGCTTTGGGGGAATCCAATCTGGTGCATGGATCTTTGATCGGACGGTTCAGATTAAAACACATATATCTTTTCGCTTCAGTAAACCATGACCGTAGATCAGTGGATGTGCGGGCAGGGTTTGGCGATGAGATTTTAAAATCACAACCATTGATCCTCGATCTGGCGGTCACCGCTCCTCACCGGTTCGATGTAGTTTCGATTTAATCTGGACCGTGCGTAGTTGATCGGGTGGCCGGGATTTAACCATACCCCTTCGCCGTGCACTTCTTTCAAAAGAGACCCTGTGTTTTGGTTTAATCAACCCACCGTCCTTGCGGATGCTGTTCTGAGTCTTGGGAACACTTGCGCAGGGGCCCCTGTACTCTATAGAATTTGATATGTGGTCCTGAGTGTAATAAAAATAAAGAAATAGTCCAGGAAATTGATTTTTAATACAAAAATAAATTCAAAAACTTGTATAAATCATATTAAATCCATTTTAGCTTCAATTTGAGTCATTCCAGTTGCAATAATTTTGTATTATTATTATCTATCATTTAGTACCACTGTTTTGACAGGAATATCAAAATAAAATTTATATCCTATTTAATCTTGTACAAAACACATAAAACCTTCAAAAATTCGTAACTTAAAATCTATAACTGTAAAATTAATGATTCCTGTTCCTAGAATCCTATTTTAATGTGTAGACTATTATTATGTATTTTGTTTACATGTTTGGTGTACTGTTAATTTTTCCTACACCATGTTTGTTTGTATTGCCACGTTTAGCAGTGAGGACACGTGTCACCTGAAGAGCAAGTTGGTACCTAGAATCTCAAGTCCCAGGCAAGTTGTGCCCTTGATCACTTCTTTTTACCCACTCATGTTCTAATTAATCATAATGATCTGCATAGGTTAATTTTGATGGGACCCAATAGGTTACCCTAGTTTGACTATCTTTATACCTTGTTTACCACTGAATTTTTTTGGGTAGTACCTGCTATCGCTTTATGTGGTTTTGGGTATAGAGATACACATTACTATTCATGATTATACTTTTGTTATCAGTTGTTATTTATTGTTCATGATAAGATCATTATGTTAATTGGAACATGGAGAACCACCTAGGAAAACAGTGCTACCACAAGGGTTTAATGGGACACCCTTGGCTGACTAACTAGGAAAGCTAGTGGAAGACTACCTTACCCGAAAGGGGCAAGGGCAGTAGGGGAGTGGTCAGTGTAGGGAGGTCCTCAGGTTGATTTTGCTGCGATGGCGGTCAGGCGAGGGATTCCTGCACTGGAGCTTCCTATAAACTGTAGCGGGTTTTCGGAAGCTAGTGGAACTTTGTAAAGGCCTCGTAGTGTTACCCTGCCTCGCCTCCTCAGAAGAGGTGTATGGGATTGGTCGTCTCTTGGCAGATGGGTAACATGACTTGTGGGTAAAGATGCGCAACCTCTGCAGAGTGTAAAACTGGTATACTAGCCGTGCTCACGGTCATGAGCAGCTCGGACACTCACATGATTAATTTATGGAACTTAAATTCAATTTGTCATATGCATTGCATCGCAGGTGTTGTTATTACTTTTGTTCTACTACTTAATTGGGTTGGTATTTACTTATACTTAGTAATTGCTAATAAAATTTTGACCAACATTAAAAGCAATGCTCAGCTTCAACCATCCTCTTTGGTAAGCCTTACACTTCACGTGAGCTCCCACCTTTGGCGAGTTCATGCACATTATTCCCCACAACTTGTTGAGCTATGAACGTATGTGAGCTCACTCTTGCTGTCTCACACCCCCCACAGGTCAAGAACAGGTACCACAGGATGAGGCACTTGGAGGACGCTGTGACGAGTTCGTGAGAGGTCTACGCCGTCGTCTCCCAGTCAACTTTGGGTTGCTGGACTGTTGTCTCCTTATAATGTAATTATTTATTTATTTTGTACAGAACTCCTATTATATAGTAAAGATGTGACATTCGATCCTGTGCCATGATTCATATGTGTGAGACTTGGTCCCAGCACACCTGGTGATTATGTTCGCGCCCAGGTCTTGGTGCCCCGAAACCCGGGTGTGACAGAAGTGGTATCAGAGGAATGTTGACTGTAGGACGAAACCTAGATAGAACTGGACAACCATTACTTTACTCACCTTTGCTACTCTGATTCTTTCTAAACTTTTCTTACTCTTTTCTCATCTACACCTGCTTTACTCTGAATACTCTTACCATTTCACTCTAAAGAAAAAAGTGGATTTCACACTTTGAAATCATGTACCTAAAGTGACTTTTAGGAATAGGAGACCTAATCATAGGAACAAAAACAAAGCTATTTTTATATAGATATCTATGAACTTGAATGATTTGTTCTTATGATGCTTGTCTGATTTGGAAATTTGATTGAGTGTGATGAGTTGTGGAGTAATGTCCATAATTACATCTGCATATACATATAGAAAAAATGCTGATAAAAATAACTAGATAAACTAAAATATCTAGCCTAACAATATCCATCTCATCTTAAAAGATTCCACCCTACACTCATAGATCCATCTTATCTCAAAAGATCCCAACTTATCCTAATTAAAATATCTCTAGCTTAATAGATCCATCTTATCTTAAAAGATACCCTATTACCTTAATGGATTCAAGTTATCTTAAAAAGATTTTATCTTATCCTAATAGATCTAACTGACCTCAAAAGGTTCTACCTTATCCTTATGGATTCATCTTGCCCTAATAAGCATATTTATCCCACACTAGTGTAACCACCATGATCTAACCCAAAGTAATTAGTTATTGTCTAGTCTAATCTGGTGATACCGATCTAATCTAGATCCCAGCTAATCTAATATGATCCAATTTAAAGTGAGTTATTAGTTAGTACTAGTGAAATGGATTAGGCCATATTCCCAACCCACTTTAACCTAAATTGGTGTTTTGGACTAACTTGGCCATACACCAACAACTTGACCTACATAATAGGATACATAATCTATCCAACCAATCAATCAAACTAAATTCTGAATAATCTCATTTAACTCATAGCCACCTACTAAACTAGCTGCTCCACCTACTACTTTATCTTAACTACATGTCCCTAATTCGGATAACAACTTCAAGAACGAAGATCGAAGATGATCGACCTCATCAATCAAGGAAGGATAAGATTCAAGCCAGATCTTCAAAGGAATCAAGATCCACAATCCGGGATGGAGTCTTTCTTTACCCTACTCTTTCTTACCCAAACCTATTCATACATCTAGGACATCTTTTATCCTACATAATGGTGTGGCCATATATATGCCTTCCTAATCACTTCATAATTTAATATAGACTGAAAAAATCTTTTGGTACTAGAACTAATTAGAAACTGAAATCTAGACTACAAGCTAAACTTGTTGTATCCTCTCTCTTACTAATCTCGAGGACAAGATTTCTGTTAGGGGGGTAGGATTTGTAAAGCCCTAAAATTTGTATAAGGTAAAAAAAATAATAAAATCAATAAATACATGGTTTTACATAAAAGCGTTTTGGGAATGATGTGTTTTCCCTTTTCTTTGTGCATACTCACTTAAGAGAAGTAAAGTAGTCAAATAGCAAATAAATAAATATATAAATAGGCATCTCATGCTAAAGTTATCTTTCTATGTTGCATTTGTATTCAAATGTATGAGACAAGATAGGTTTGGAAAGTAGAATTTGAAAATAGAAAAAAAGGAAAAGAATGTATATATTATTAAGAAAAAAATGTAAATAAATAAAAATAATTTCTCGTGCTGGTACTTTTAAATTGTGCACTCAATCTGTGAAAAGAGCTCACAAACAAATTTTTAAATCAAATTCAAATCTGAAATTCAAAAAGAAACTAAAAAAGAGAATACAGGCGCTCCTCGGCCGATTTTCTCTTCCACGGCCCAGTTACAACTCGCGCAGCCGTAGCCTCACGCGCGACCACCACCTTCCCTAGGCCGGCGCGCGCTACACTCACTGATCGGTGGGGCCCGCGTACTAGGTCATCGTCTTCTCTAATGTCTGCGGTGCTCCCTTCTCTGTGCCGGTGGCAGATTCGCGGTGAACCGTGGACCTGGCTCGGCGCGTGCTTGGACTCAAGTTCTTCCTTGACTGGTGGGTCCGCGCTATCATCTCTTCTGCGGAGCCGCGCAACAAACCTGCACGCGTTCTTCGCGGACGTGCGAAGTTGTTGGGCACCTCTGTGAAGCTCGCGTTCGCCCGCCAACAACTTCGTCGCAGCATCCGACTTTTACTGGTGTCTCTTAGGTACATAAGCAAGCCCTGCCGCCCTATGAGCCATCCAAAGGGGGAGTGCGTCGGGCCGCCATCCAGTCCTCCGCGGACCGAGGGAGTGAGAAAATGGACTCCGCCGTGGGACCTCATTTGAGTTGTCGTTCGGGCCTCGGATCTGGGCCAGGGAGCTTTGCCATGCTGCGCGTGTCTCGTCCGTGGCCTTGCTTGGGCGAAGCCGCGCTTCAGGCGGCCAGAATCCTTCGCCGATGCTTCACTACTACTCACCACTGTGGCTGGAGATTTACCTGCGATGATCTCTGGTAAGGACGTTCCCCATTGCTTCACCATATTCCTGACTCCGAGTAGTGACATTGGAATCAACGATTCGTGCACGGGGTTCGAATTCTGGGGGGTTCGGCAATGGCTCTGCCGTTGGGAACTCGTCCGCCGCCGTCCCTGGTGAGAGCACCTAGAGGGGGGGGGGGGGGGGTGAATAGGTGATCCTGTGAAACTTGAAAAACTTAAGCCACAAAACTTGGTTAATCGTTAGCACAATAATTGCCAAGTGGCTAGAGAGGAATCCTCAACAAAACACAATAACCAACAAGGATCAATCACAGAGATGGCACGGTGGTTATCCCGTGGTTCGGCCAAGACCAACGCTTGCCTACTCCACGTTGTGGCGTCCCAACGGACGAGGGTTGCAATCAACCCCTCTCAAGCGGTCCAAAGACCCACTTGAATACCACGGTGTTTTGCTTGCTTTTTCTCAATCCCGTTTGCGAGGAATCTCCACAACTTGGAGCCTCTCGCCCTTACACTTGAAATTCACAAAGAACACGGAGCAAAGGAGGGATTAGCAACGCACACAAGACACAAGAATCAGAGTGTCAACACGCACACAAGTCGCAACAAGAGCTCGCAACACAACTCAATGAGTTCACAACTCCACTAGAGCTCTATATGCTATCACAATGAAACGAATGCGCGAAATCGATGTCTTGGTGCTTAGGAATGTTGTAGGAATGCTTGGTGTACTCCTTCATGCGCCTAGGGGTCCCTTTTATAGCCCCAAGGCAGCTAGGAGCCGTTGAAAGCAATCTAGGAAGGCTGATCTTGCCTTCTGTCGACTGGCGCACCGGACAGTCTGGTGCACACCGGACACTGTCCGGTGCCTGATTTCTTTCCCTAAATGGCGTAGTCGACCGTTGACAGACAGAGAGCCGTTGGCGCACCGGACATGTCCGGTGCACACCGGACAGTCCGGTGCCTTCTTCTAGCCGTTGGCTCGGCCACGTGTCCCGCGCAGATTGCGCGGCCGACCGTTGGCCCTGCCGACCGTTGGCTCACCGGACAGTCCGGTGCACACCGGACAGTCCGGTGAATTATAGTCGTACGTCGACGATGAATTCCCGAGAGCGACGGGTTCGCCTGTGAACGGCCCACCGGACAGTCCGGTGCACCACCGGACAGTCCGGTGAATTATAGCCGTACACCGCCGTCGAAGTCCCGAGAGCAGCCTTTTCCCTCGAGCTAGCCTGGCGCACCGGACACTGTCCGGTGCACCACCAGACAGTCCGGTGCACCCAGACTGAGCAGACTTTGGCTGCTCGAGTCATCTCTTCTTCAACTCGATTTTCTCTGTTTCCAGCACTTAGACACAATACATTAGTCCATAAAACAATGTACTAAGTCTGAGAAACATACCTTTATCCTTGATTTGTACTTTGTCCACCTTTTTACAATTAGACACTTGTGTTGGACACTAAATCACCAAAATACTTAGAAATGGCCCAAGGGCACATTTCCCTTTCAATCTCCCCCTTTTTGGTGATTTATGCCAACACAACATAAAGCAAGTAGAACAAGTACAAAATCACTTCAAATAAGAACTCAATTTATTTTGATTCAAATTTGACATATATGGATCACTCTATGCCACCACTTGGTTTGTTTTTGCAAATCAAACTCAAATTCCTATCTCTAAGTCAAAACCACTTGTAGAGACATAAAGAGAGGTTTTCCAAAGAAATTTGATCAAGGATTCAAAAACTCCCCCTTTTCCCACAATCAACACTTCTCCCCACAAGAGGCCAACTTTTGACATAAGAGACAATAAAAGAGTTTTGACAAACCAAAAACTCTAATCTACTATTTTCAAAATTTCCCAAGGGGTAGCTGATCCATCTATTGCTTTGGCCTTTATTTTCTCCCCCTTTGGCATCAAGCACCAAAACGGGATCAATCTTGGCCCTTTAACCCCATTGCCTCACCAAAATCATCAGATGAGAACACAAAGGCAATAAGAGTATGAAGATGAACTTGGAAAGTTACTCTTTGCATCGGAGTGCAGTGGAAGTCTTGCATGGTCCAAGTCCACCTTTTCCCTTTCAATCCTCCTTGAAGACTAAAACAACCAAACTCAAGTACATGGTTAGTCTCAAAGGGTCAAGTTGTAGCATAGCTCCCCCTAAATATGTGCATCACTTGCAAAAAGGACTTGTGAGGTCCAGGGAGTGTTTGTACAACTTGAGCACCACAATAAGCAACAAAATGCATAATGAACATGATCAAAGGCATAAACACATGTATGCTACATTTCAATCCAAGTTCCGCGAATCTAAGATATTGAGCTCACTACGCAGCCTGCAAAAGGTCTTCTCATCTAGAGGCTTGGTAAAGATATTGGCTAGCTGGTTCTCGGTGCTAACATGAAACACTTCGATATCTCCCTTTTGCTGGTGGTCTCTCAAAAAGTGATGCCGGATGTCAATGTGCTTTGTGCGGCTGTGCTCAACAGGATTTTCCGCTATTCGGATAGCACTCTCATTGTCACATAGGAGTGGGACTTTGCTCAGATTGTAGCCAAAGTCCCGGAGGGTTTGCCTCATCCAAAGTAGTTGCGCGCAACACTGTCCTGCGGCAACGTACTCGGCCTCAGCGGTGGATAGGGCAACGGAAGTTTGTTTCTTAGAATTCCATGACACCAGGGACCTTCCTAAGAATTGGCACGTCCCCGATGTACTCTTCCTATCGACCTTACATCCAGCATAGTCGGAATCTGAGTACCCAATCAAGTCAAAGTTAGACCCCTTTGGATACCAGATCCCGAAGCAAGGCGTAGCGACTAAATATCGAAGAATTCGCTTCACAGCCACTAAGTGACACTCCTTAGGATCGGATTGAAATCTAGCACACATGCATACGCTAAGCATAATATCCGGTCTACTAGCACATAAATAAAGCAAAGAACCTATCATGGACCGGTATGCTTTTTGATCAACGGACTTACCTCCTTTGTTGAGGTCGGTGTGTCCGTCAGTTCCCATCGGCGTCTTTGCGGGCTTGGCATCCTTCATCCCAAACCGCTTTAGCAAGTCTTGCGTGTACTTCGTTTGGGAGATGAAAGTGCCGTCCTTGAGTTGCTTCACTTGGAACCCAAGGAAGTAGTTCAACTCGCCCATCATCGACATCTCGAATTTCTGCGTCATCACCCTGCTAAACTCTTCACAAGACTTTTGATTAGTAGAACCAAATATTATGTCATCGACATAAATTTGGCACACAAAAAGATCACCATCGCAAGTCTTAGTAAAAAGAGTTGGATCGGCTTTCCCAACCTTGAAAGCATTAGCAATTAAAAAGTCTCTAAGGCATTCATACCATGCTCTTGGGGCTTGCTTAAGTCCATAGAGCGCCTTAGAGAGCTTACACACGTGGTCGGGGTACCATTCATCCTCAAAGCCAGGGGGTTGCTCCACGTACACCTCCTCCTTGATCGGCCCGTTGAGGAAAGCGCTCTTCACATCCATTTGGTACAACCTGAAAGAATGGTGAGCGGCATATGCTAGCAAGATACGAATTGATTCTAGCCTAGCCACAGGAGCAAAAGTCTCCTCAAAGTCCAAACCTGCGACTTGGGCATAACCTTTTGCCACAAGCCGAGCCTTGTTCCTTGTCACCACCCCATGCTCGTCCTGTTTGTTGCGGAACACCCACTTGGTTCCCACAACATTTTGCTTGGGGCGAGGCACCAGTGTCCAAACTTCATTGCGCTTGAAATTGTTGAGTTCCTCCTGCATGGCCAACACCCAGTCCGGATCTAGCAAGGCCTCTTCTACCCTGAAAGGCTCAATAGAAGAGACAAAAGAGTAATGCTCACAAAAATTTACTAATCTTGAACGAGTAGTTACTCCCTTGCTAATATCACCCAATATCTGGTCGACGAGATGATCCCTTTGAATCGTCGCTCGAACTTGGGTTGGAGGTGCCTGAGGTGCTTCTTCCTCTTCAACTTGAACATCCTGTGCTCCCCCTTGATCATGCGCCTCCACTTGAGGTACCTGTTCGTCATCTTGGGTTGGAGAATGCACCATAGTTGAGGAAGACGGTTGATCTTGCTCCAAATGTTCCTGAGGCCGTACATCTCCAATCGCCATGGTGCGTATCGCGACCGTTGGAACGTCTTCTTCATCTACATCATCAAGATCAACAACTTGCTCTCTTGGAGAGCCATTAGTCTCATCAAATACAACGTCGCTAGAGACTTCAACCAAACCCGATGATTTGTTGAAGACCCTATACGCCTTTGTATTTGAATCATAACCTAATAAAAACCCTTCTACGGCTTTGGGAGCAAATTTGGAATTCCTACCCTTCTTCACTAGAATGTAGCATTTACTCCCAAATACACGAAAGTACGATACATTGGGTTTGTTACTAGTTAGCAGCTCATATGAAGTCTTCTTGAGGAGGCGGTGAAGGTAGACCCTATTGATGGCGTGGCAAGCCGTGTTCACGGCTTCCGACCAAAAGCACTCGGGGGTCTTGAACTCTCCAAGCATAGTCCTCGCCATATCTATGAGCGTCCTGTTCTTCCTCTCTACTACACCATTTTGCTGAGGTGTGTAGGGAGCGGAGAACTCGTGCTTGATCCCCTCCTCCTCAAGGAACTCCTCCACTTGAAGATTCTTGAATTCGGACCCGTTGTCGCTCCTTATCTTCTTTACCTTGAGCTCAAACTCATTTTGAGCTCTCCTAAGGAAGCGCTTGAGGGTCCCTTGGGTTTCATACTTATCCTGCAAAAAGAACACCCAAGTGAAGCGGGAAAAGTCATCAACAATAACTAGACCATACTTACTTCCTCCTATGCTCAGATAGGCGACGGGTCCGAAGAGGTCCATATGCAGCAGCTCCAGAGGTCTTGACGTGGTCATCACATTCTTGCTGTGATGTGCTCCTCCCACTTGTTTACCTGCTTGACAAGCTGCACAAGGTCTATCTTTTTCGAAATGCACATTAGTCAAACCTATCACGTGTTCTCCCTTTAGAAGCTTGTGAAGGTTCTTCATCCCCACATGTGCTAAGCGGCGATGCCACAGCCAGCCCATGCTAGTCTTAGCTATTAAGCATGCATCTAGACCGGCCTCCTCTTTTGCAAAGTCAACTAAATAAAGTTTGCCGTCTAATACACCCTTAAAAGCTAGTGAACCATCACTTCTTCTAAAGACAGACACATCTATATTTGTAAATAGACAGTTATATCCCATATTGCATAATTGGCTAATAGATAGCAAATTATATCCAAGAGACTCTACTAAAAACACATTAGAGATAGAGTGCTCATTTGAGATTGCAATTTTACCTAACCCTTTTACCTTGCCTTGATTCCCATCACCGAATATTATTGAATCTTGGGAATCTTTGTTTTTGACGTAGGAGGTGAACATCTTCTTCTCCCCCGTCATATGGTTTGTGCATCCGCTGTCGATAATCCAGCTTGAACCCCCGGATGCATAAACCTGCAAGGCAAATTTAGGCTTGGGTCTTAGGTACCCAACTCATGTTGGGTCCTACAAGGTTAGTGCAAATATCCTTAGGGACCCAAATGCAAGTTTTGTCTCCCTTGCATTTTGCCCCTAACTTTCTAGCAACTATTTTCCTATCCTTTTTACAAATAGCAAAGGAAGCATTTAAAGCATGATAAATTGTAGAAGGTTCATTCATTACTTTCCTAGGAGCATGAACAATATTCTTTCTAGGCACATGATGAATAACATTTCTCCTAGACATATCTCTACCATACATATAGGAAGAACTAGAAGCAAACATGGCATGAGAATCAAAATCATCATAAACATTATAACTCCTATAAGCATTTCTAGTTTGTCTCCTATCATGGTACATAAAAGCATGGTTCTTTTTAGCACTACTAGCCATAGGAGCCTTCCCTTTCTCCTTGGCGGAGATAGGAGCCTTATGGCTTGTCAAGTCCTTGACTTCCCTCTTGTAGCCAAGTCCATCCTTAATTGAGGGGTGTCTACCTATCGTGTAGGCATCCCTTGCAAATTTTAGCTTATCTAAATTACTCTTGCTAGTCTTAAGTTGAGCATTAAGACTAGCCAATTCATCATTAAGTTTGGAAATTGAAACTAAATGATCACTACAAGCATCAACATCGAAATCTTTACACCTATTACAAGTTTCAACAATTTCTACACAAGAATTAGATTTACTAGCTACTTCATTAAAACTTTTTAAAGTAGCAATGGTTTCATGACAAGTAGATAGTTCATAAGAAAGCATTTCATTTCTTTTAACTTCTAATGCAAGAGATTTTTGTGCCTCTACAAATTTATCATGTTCTTCATACAACAAATCCTCTTGCTTTTCTAGTAACCTATTCTTGTCATTCAAAGCATCAATTAACTCATTAATTTTGCCAATTTTAATTCTATCTAGAACTTTAAATAAACTAGAATAGTCTATTTCATCGTCGTCACTAGCATCATCACTAGAAGAATAAGTAGTACTTTCTTGAGTACATACCTTCTTCTCCTTCGCCATGAGGCATGTGTGACGCTCGTTTGGGAAGAGGGATGACTTGTTGAAGGCGGTGGCGGCGAGTCCTTCATTGTCGGAGTCAGATGACGAACAGTCCGAGTCCCACTCCTTGCCTATATGTGCCTCGCCCTTGGCCTTCTTGTAATGCTTCTTCTTCTCCCTCTTGTTCCCCTTTTCCTGGTCACTTTCATTATCGGGACAGTTAGCAATGAAATGACCAATCTTACCACATTTGAAGCACGAGCGCTTCCCCTTTGTCTTGGTCTTGCTTGGCTGTCCCTTGCGACCCTTAAGCGCCGTCTTGAAGCGCTTAATGATGAGGGCCATTTCCTCATCATTGAGCCCGGCCGCCTCAACTTGCGCCACTTTGCTCGGTAGCACCTCCTTGCTCCTCGTTGCCTTGAGAGCAATGGGTTGAGGCTCATGAATAGGACCGTTCAACGCGTCGTCCACGTATCTTGCCTCCTTGATCATCATTCGCCCGCTTACGAACTTCCCAAGAACTTCTTCGGGCGACATCTTGGTGTACCTAGGATTTTCACGAATATTGTTCACCAAATGAGGATCAAGAACGGTAAAGGACCTTAGCATTAGGCGGACGACGTCGTGGTCCGTCCATCGCGTGCTCCCGTAGCTCCTTATTTTGTTGATAAGGGTCTTGAGCCGGTTGTATGTTTGGGTTGGCTCCTCGCCCCTTATCATCGCGAATCGTCCAAGCTCGCCCTCCACCAACTCCATCTTGGTGAGCAAGGTGACATCGTTCCCCTCATGAGAGATCTTGAGGGTGTCCCAGATTTGCTTGGCATTGTCCAAGCCGCTCACCTTATGGTACTCATCCCTGCACAAAGAGGCTAACAACACAGTAGTAGCTTGTGCATTTTTATGAATCTGTTCATTAATAAACATGGGACTATCCGTACTATCAAAGTGCATTCCACTCTCTACAATCTCCCATATGCTAGGATGGAGAGAGAACAAGTGACTACGCATTTTGTGACTCCAAAATCCGTAGTCCTCTCCATCAAAATGAGGAGGTTTACCAAGTGGAATAGATAATAAATGAGCATTAGTACTTTGAGGAATACGAGAGTAATCAAAAGAAAAGTTTGAATTGACCGTTTTCCTTTTTTCGTGATCGTCGTCGTCCTTTTGGGAGGAGGAAGATTCGTCGCTGTCGTAGTAGACAATTTCCTTGATGCGCCTTGTCTTCTTCTTCCTCCCGTCTTTTCTTTTGTGGCCCGAGCCTGAGTCGGTGGGCTTGTCATCATTGGGCTCGTTGACGAAGGACTCCTTCTCCTTGTCGTTGATCACTATCCCCTTGCCCTTAGGATCCATCTCTTCAGGCGGTTAGTCCCTTTCTTGAAGAGAACGGCTCTGATACCAATTGAGAGCACCTAGAGGGGGGGGTGAATAGGTGATCCTGTGAAACTTGAAAAACTTAAGCCACAAAACTTGGTTAATCATTAGCACAATAATTGCCAAGTGGCTAGAGAGGAATCCTCAACAAAACACAATAACCAACAAGGATCAATCACAGAGATGGCACGGTGGTTATCCCGTGGTTCGGCCAAGACCAACGCTTGCCTACTCCACGTTGTGGCGTCCCAACGGACGAGGGTTGCAATCAACCCCTCTCAAGCGGTCCAAAGACCCACTTGAATACCACGGTGTTTTGCTTGCTTTTTCTCAATCCCGTTTGCGAGGAATCTCCACAACTTGGAGCCTCTCGCCCTTACACTTGAAATTCACAAAGAACACGGAGCAAAGGAGGGATTAGCAACGCACACAAGACACAAGAATCAGAGTGTCAACACGCACACAAGTCGCAACAAGAGCTCGCAACACAACTCAATGAGTTCACAACTCCACTAGAGCTCTATATGCTATCACAATGAAACGAATGCGCGAAATCGATGTCTTGGTGCTTAGGAATGTTGTAGGAATGCTTGGTGTACTCCTTCATGCGCCTAGGGGTCCCTTTTATAGCCCCAAGGCAGCTAGGAGCCGTTGAAAGCAATCTAGGAAGGCTGATCTTGCCTTCTGTCGACTGGCGCACTGGATAGTCCGGTGCACACCGGACACTGTCCGGTGCCTGATTTCTTTCCCTAAATGGCGTAGTCGACCGTTGACAGACAGAGAGCCATTGGCGCACCGGACAGTCCGGTGCCTTCTTCTAGCCGTTGGCTCGGCCACGTGTCCCGCGCAGATTGCGCGGCCGACCATTGGCCCTGCCGACCGTTGGCTCACCGGACAGTCCGGTGCACACCGGACAGTCCGGTGAATTATAGCCGTACGTCGACGATGAATTCCCGAGAGCGACGGGTTCGCCTGTGAACGGCCCACCGGACAGTCCGGTGCACCACCGGACAGTCCGGTGAATTATAGCCGTACACCGTCGTCGAAGTCCCGAGAGAAGCCTTTTCCCTCGAGCTAGCCTGGCGCACCGGACACTGTCCGGTGCATCACCGGACAGTCCGGTGCACCCAGACTGAGCAGACTTTGGCTGCTCGAGTCATCTCTTCTTCAACTCGATTTTCTCTGTTTCCAGCACTTAGACACAATACATTAGTCCATAAAACAATGTACTAAGTCTGAGAAACATACCTTTATCCTTGATTTGTACTTTGTCCACCTTTTTACAATTAGACACTTGTGTTGGACACTAAATCACCAAAATACTTAGAAATGGCCCAAGGGCACATTTCCCTTTCACCTGGCTGGAGGTGGGAGGAGACACGACGACCGCTGGTCTGGGTTTCGACAGCGTAGATTGAATTGGGTACCGCTTTGGGGGAATCCAATCTGGTGCATGGATCTTTGATCGGACGATTCGGATTAAAACATAGATATCTTTTCGCTTCAGTAAACCATGACCGTAGATCAGTGGATGTGCGGGCAGGGTTTGGCGATGAGATTTTAAAATCACAACCATTGATCCTCGATCTGGCGGTCACCGCTCCTCACCGGTTCGATGTAGTTTCGATTTAATCTGGACCTCGCGTAGTTGATCGGGTGGCCGGGATTTAACCATACCCCTTCGCCGTGCACTTCTTTCAAAAGAGACCCTGTGTTTTGGTTTAATCAACCCGCCGTCCTTGCGGATGCTGTTCTGAATCTTGGGAACACTTGCGCAGGGGCCCCTGTACTCTACAGAATTTGATACGCGGTCCCGAGTGTAATAAAAATAAAGAAATAGTCCAGGAAATTGATTTTTAACACAAAAATAAATTCAAAAACTTGTATAAATCATATTAAATCCATTTTAGCTTTAATTTGAGTCATTCCAGTTGCAATAATTTTGTATTATTATTATCTATCATTTAGTACCACTGTTTTGATAGGAATATCAAAATTAAATTTATATCCTATTTAATCTTGTACAAAACACATAAAACCTTCAAAAATTCATAACTTAAAATCTATAACTGTAAAATTAATGATTCCTGTTTCTAGAATCCTATTTTAATGTGTAGAGTATTATTATGTATTTTGTTTACATGTTTGGTGTACTGTTAATTTTTCCTACACCATGTTTGTCTGTATTGCCACGTTTAGCAGTGAGGACACGTGTCAGCTGAAGAGCAAGTTGGTTCCAGGAATCTCAAGTCCCAGGCAAGTTGTGCCCTTGATCACTTCTTTTTACCCACTGATGTTCTAATTAATCATAATGATCTGCATAGGTTAATTTTGATGGGACCCAATAGGATACCCTAGTTTGACTATCTTTATACCTTGTTTACCACTGAATTTTTTTGGGTAGTACCTGCTATCGCTTTATGTGGTTTTAGGTATAGAGATACACATTACTATTCATGATTATACTTTTGTTATCAGTTGTTATTTATTGTTCATGATAAGATCATTATGTTAATTGGAACATGGAGAACAACCTAGGAAAACAGTGCTACCACAAGGGTTTAATGGGACGCCCTTGGCTGACTAACTAGGAAAGCTAGTGGAAGACTACCTTACCCGAAAGGGGCAAGGGCAGTAGGGGAGTGGTCAGTGTAGGGAGGTCCACAAGTTGATTTTGCTGCGATGGCGGTCAGGCGAGGGATTCCTGCACTGGAGCTTCCTATAAACTGTAGCGGGTTTTCGGAAGCTAGTGGAACTTTGTAAAGGCCTCGTAGTGTTACCCTGCCTCGCCTCCTCGGAAGAGGTGTATGGGATTGGCCGTCTCTTGGCAGATGGGTAACATTACTTGTGGGTAAAGATGCGCAACCTCTGCAGAGTGTAAAACTGGTATACTAGCCGTGCTCACGGTCATGAGCAGCTCGGACACTCACATGATTAATTTATGGAACTTAAATTCAATTTGTCATATGCATTGCATCGCAGGTGTTGTTATTACTTTTGTTCTACTACTTAATTGAGTTGGTATTTATTTATACTTAGTAATTGCTAATAAAATTTTGACCAACATTAAAAGCAATGCTCGGCTTCAACCATCCTCTTTGGTAAGCCTTACACTTCACGTGAGCTCCCACCTTTGGCGAGTTCATGCACATTATTCCCCACAACTTGTTGAGCTATGAACGTATGTGAGCTCACTCTTGCTGTCTCACACCCCCACAGGTTAAGAACAGGTACCACAGGATGAGGCGCTTGGAGGACGTTGTGACGAGTTCGTGAGAGGTCTAGGCCGTCGTCTCCCAGTCAACTTTGGGTTGCTGGACCGTTGTCTCCTTATAATGTAATTATTTATTTATTTTGTACAGAACTCCTATTATATAGTAAAGATGTGACATTCGATCCTGTGCCATGATTCATCATATGTGTGAGACTTGGTCCCAGCACACCTGGTGATTATGTTCGCGCTCGGGTCTTGGTGCCCCAAAACCCGGGTGTGACAGTCACCCATCCCAAATTGCTCTAAGTCAAGCACGTTTAACTTGGAGGTTCTTTCGAGATAGGCTTTCGAAAAAGAAGATGCACCTTGTTGATATAATTACTCTATTAATTCTATTAAGCCTTGGGCGAGGACATCCCATCCTAGGGGCCAGGATATCACACCTCCGTCGGCCTGTAAATGTGGAGGACGCCCTCACATTCGCTATGTGTCAGGTCCATCCACTCACGTTTGTTGTTTTTTGTAGCAAGCCTACGTGAACGCTCTCTTCTCATTTATTGCTCTTTTTTTAATCATAAAATAAAGTACTGCTCTTGCCGATTTGAAAAAAAAACAATATTTTGTAGTGGGTCGTATTTTTCTAATAAAAGGATTAGTAATATAGGTTACCAAACACAATTAATTTAATTAGTCCGTAATTCAATTTTGTGCATCCATTTTATTGTATTGTATGTAATGGAAATAAAACAAAAATAAAGCTAAATGATTGGAAAAAAAGGAAATTTGTTAACACTGTAGGTTTAGAGGACCAAATTTAGAGCACGTTGCTGGAAACTGAGAAGATATAGAAAACAGAATCTTTTAGAGTGTGCTGTAAAGAATATGGAATATTCCTTTAGGGGATAGAAATTAGAGGACGCTGCTGAAGACAGCCTAAGATGGACCGGCCCGCTTTGTTGGACTCGTGTGACAAACGACTCATGTGACAAACCAGCAACATCGGCTTGGCAAGTGTTGGAGTTTTTTTAAGTTTCAATTGAAATTGAACTTTTGTGATAAATTCGAAACTAAACTATTGTTTCTTAATTTTCGTCTGTAGGTTAATGTCGGGTACCGTAATTAGGGGTACCCCCAACACTCCTAAACACGACTAGAAAACGTCTTCAGAACAAACCGTAAAGACTGATAAGCACGGTTCAAGTCAAGGCCTCGTCTGCCAAGGGACGCGATCTCACCTCGCCCGAGCCCGGACTCGGGCGGGAACAGTAGTTCCGGGCGAATTCACGCCTTGCCCGAGGGCCTCCACAGGCAGTGGGCGCACCCACGGCTCGCCCAAAGCCAATCTCGGACAAACTTTGCTGTGCAGTGACCTCGGCTAAATCGCCTTACCAACCGACCGTATCGCATGCGCATTTAATGCGGGGATCGCCTGCCACCTTATCCTGACACGCGCGCCTCAGTCGGCAAGGTCGAAGTGACCGCAATCACTTCGCCCTTTCACTGACCGTTCTGACAGGAAAACAGCACTGTTCGCCCCACTTCGGCTACTGTGCCAACCATCAGGGTAAGACTAACAACAGTGAGTCACGGCCTCTCCCGAGTTCAGCCTCGGGCACAACAGGGAGCTCCGCCTCGCCCGACCCCATGCCTCGGTCTCAGCCTCGGCCTCAGGGGAAATTCTCCGCCTCACCCGACCTCGGCCTCGGGAGGAGTCACATCCGCGCTCGACCTCAGCCTCGGCCTCGGGAGGAGTCGCCGCCTCGCCCGACCTCGGCCTCGGACCGACTACGCTACAGGAGATACATCATTACCCTACCGCTAGCTAGCCACCCCATGCTACGAAGGAACAAGACCGGAGTCACATCAAACTACTCCAATAGCAGGTAATGATGGTTCCCCGCGTGCGTCCATGACATCGATGGTTCTCAGCTCCCTACGGAAGCAAGGAAACGTCAGCAGGATCTATGCCGCACCGTCAGCTGCGCTTCTACAGGGCTCAAGCACTTCTTCGTCGGCCACGTTAGCACATAGCTACACCCCCATTGTACAGCTGGACCATCTCCTTGTATCTATAAAAGGAGATGTCCAGGGCCTTCCTAAGGAGGGCAGAGGCGAGCAGAGGCAGGCAGAGTGGGAGAGACGCGAAGGAGGCTAACTCAGACAACTCAAGGCCGAACCCTCTCTCTCTCTCACTCTCTCTCGCTCTCGCGACGCTTGTAACCCCTACTGCAAGCACCCCCGATGCAAGATAATATAAGCCTCATCCCCCCTCTTGTGTTCCATCTTGGATCAACCCATCTGGACTAGGGCACGCGGCATCAAATTCACTGGTCGGTCCGGTTGAGGGTCCTCATGGGTCCGAAACGCCGACAGTTGGCGCGCCAGGTAGGGGCCTGCTGCGCGTTGACAAATACTTTCCTGTTGAGTTCCAGATGGAAAATCTTCGGCAGCCTCTTCAGCCCGGGACGGTGCTCCGCTTCGGGAGTCTCGAGTTCATGTCCCGCGACGGTAGCTACGACATGGTACTTCTCCCCTCGCAGCACGACAACAACGACGGTCGATGTCTCGCCCGACGGAGGTGAACTCGGCGATGGCATCTCCCCGTGGCGGAGGAACACCCGAGTCAACCCCGCCACCCTCCTCGCCGGAGGAGACAGAGACGGGGCAACCGTGGCCCGGCAGGAGGCGGCACCTCGTCGGCTGTCAGACTAGAGCGAGTCGACGATGCCGGCACCCCTGCGGGGGACATGTCGGGTGTTGTCACCTGAGACAACGACGGGTGTCGCTTCCCAGCAACGTGCCAACCCCAAGCGGACTGAGGACGCCAGCACCCTTGCGAAGGACTTGTTGGGCATTAGCCTCGTACCTGAGATAACGGTGCATTCCGTCCCCGATGCGACTTCACCACCGTCCACCAACCAAGAGGTACCTTCAGTTTTCCATCCTGTTCCCTTTAGGTTCAGCTTCGACCCACCAAGCGACCCCGCTTCGGTAAGCGCTTTCGTAAGGGCGTACCCTGACCTTCCGGGGTACCATATGTGGTCAACCTGGGACCGACTGATGGCCGTCTCAACCTCCGAACATGCGGGTTTCGAGGAAGAGGACGACCCCGACGTCAGTTGGGATTTCTCCGGACTCCATGATCCCGGATCCATGCAAGACTTCATATCCGCATGTGACCGGTGCCTCTCCGGCTGCTCTGACGATGGCCACAGCCTTGACGATGAGGGTTGCGACCCAACTCGTGAGTGCTACCACATCGATCAGGAAGATCACGTCGGAGAAAACCACCTCGGCATGCCAAGAAATGACGGTGCCCTTGCACCTGCGTCTCGCGTTGAGATCCCGCGGGAGCTAGCTGTGGCCCAGGTCCCTACGGGGGTCAGGGCTCACAGCTCGAGCAACTCCGCGAGATGCAGGCCAAGCTCGACGAAGAAACGGGGCGACTTGTGCAGCTCCAACAGGACATCGAGCAGGAGTGGGCAGGCCGAGCACTCGCCGGAGGAGCGCGTCATCGGGCCCGAGACGTCCAGCGCCGTATCATCGGCGATGCCAGGGCAGGGCTGCCCCCAGCCTTCACCGGGGCCGGCCAAAACCTAGCTGCAGCAGCAATGTTACTTCGGACAATGCCGGATCCATCCACCACCGAGGGGCGATGTATCCAGGGCGAGCTCAAGGGCCTCCTAGAAGACGCCGCTGTTCGACAAGCCGAGAGCTCTGCCTCCCGGAGGCAAGGAGACCCCACGGAGCATCGCGCAACGTCCTCCCGACGCATATGCGAGGCCTCTGTCCGCACGGAGCACACAGGAGACAGGACACCCGCAGCCCGAGATCGCCTCGGTAACGAGCAACACCGCCACGACCGTCGAGCCCGCCTCGAGGAGAAGGTGCGCCGAGGCTACCACCCCAGGCGCGGGGGACGCTACGACAGTGAGGAGGATCAGAGTCCCTCACACGAGCCACCAGGTCCGCGAGTCTTTAGCCGGGCCATACGACGGGCGCCGTTCCCGGCCCGGTTCCGAGCCCCGACTACCATCACCAAGTACTCAGGGGAGACAAGACCAGAGTTGTGGCTCGCGGATTACCAGCTGGCATGCCAGTTGGGAGGGACGGATGAAGACAACCTCATCATCCGCAACCTTCCCCTCTTCCTCTCCGACACTGCCCGGGCCTGGCTGGAGCATCTGCCTCCTGCGCAGATCTTCGGCTGGGACGACCTAGTCAAGGCCTTCGCGGGAAATTTCCAAGGTACGTACGTGCGCCCTGGGAACTCATGGGATCTCCGAAGCTGCCGCTAGCAGCCAGGGGAATCCCTGCGAGAGTACATCCGGTGGTTTTCAAAGCAGCGCATCGAGTTGCCCAACATCACCGACTTGGACGTCATCGGGGCTTTCCTCGCCGGCACCACTTGCCGGGACCTGGTGAGCAAACTGGGACACAAGACTCCCGCCAAGGCGAGCGAATTGATGAACATAGCCACCAAGTTCGCCTCTGGTCAGGAGGCGGTCGAAGCCATCTTCCGAAAGGACAAGTAGCCTCAGGGAAGTCAGAAGGAAGACATCCCCGAGGCGTCCGCCCAGCGTGGCACGAAGAAGAAAACCAGGAAGAAGGCGCAAGCAAAACGAGACGCCGTTGACGCGGATCTCGTCGCTACTGCCGAGCACAGGAATCCTCGGAAGCCTCCCGGAGGGGCCAACATGTTCAATAAGATGCTCAAGGAGTCGTGCCCCTATCACAGGGGTCCCGTCAAGCACACCCTTGAAGAGTGCGACATGCTCCGGCGCTACTTCAACAAGGCAGGACCCACGACGGAAGGTGGCAAGGACCAAGGCAACAACAAGAAGGGGGGCGACAAGGAAGAGGAGTTCCCGGAGGTCCACAACTGCTTCATGATCTACGGCGGACAGGTGGCGAACGCCTCGGCTCGGCACCGCAAGCAGAAACGCCGGGAGGTCTGCTCGGTGAAGGTAGGGCGCCGGTCTACCTAGACTGGTCCGACAAGTCCATTACCTTCGAGCAAGGCGACCACCCCGACTGCGTACCGAGCCCAGGAAGGTACCCGCTCGTCGTCGACCCTGTCATCGGCAACGCTAGGCTCTCCAAGGTCCTCATGGACGGAGGCAGCAGCCTCAACATCATCTACGCCGAGACCCTAGGGCTCTTGGGGATCGATCTGTCTGCAATCTGGGCCAGTGCAGCACCTTTCCATGGGATTGTCCTCGGCAAGCATGTCCTGTCGCTTTGGCAACTCGATTTGCTCGTCTGTTTCGGAACTCCCTCCAACTTCTGAAAGGAAACCCTCACTTTCGAGGTAGTCGGGTTCCGAGGGACCTATCACGCGGTGTTGGGAAGACCGTGCTACGCCAAGTTCATGGTTGTCCCCAACTACACGTACCTCAAGCTCAAGATGACGGGCCCCAACGGAACCATCACCGTCGGATCCACATACCGCCACGCTTACGAGTGCGACGTGGAATGCGTGGAGTACGCCGAAGCCCTCGCCGAGTCCGAAGCCCTCATCGCCGACCTGGATTGCCTCTCCAAAGAGGCGCCCGACGCGAAGCGGCACGCCGGCAACTTTGAACCAGCCGAGGCGGTTAAGTCCGTCCCTCTCGACCCCAGCAACGACGCTAGCAAGAAAGTCAGGATCGGCTCTGAGCTCGACCCTAAATAGGAAGCAGTGCTCGTCGACTTTCTCTGCGCAAACGCCAAAATTTTTGCGTGGAGTCCCTCGGACATGCCCAACATACCGAGGGATGTCGCCGAGCACTCACTAGACATCTGAGCTGGTGCCCGACCCGTGAAGTAGCCCCTACACCGCTTTGATGAAGAAAAGCATAGGGCCATAGGCAAGGAGGTCCACAAGCTAATGGCTGCAGGGTTCATCAAAGAGGTATTCCATCCAGAATGGTTAGCTAACCCTGTGCTTGTAAAGAAAAAAGGTGGGAAATGGAGGATGTGCATAGACTACACTGGGTTAAACAAAGCATGTCCAAAGGTTCCCTACCCTCTGCCCCGCATCGATCAAATTGTGGACTCCACTGCTGGGTGCGAAACCCTGTCTTTCCTCGACGCCTATTCAGGCTATCACCAAATCAAGATGAAAGAGTCCGACCAGCTCGCGACTTCTTTTATCACACCTTTTGGCATGTATTGTTATACTACTATGCCATTTGGCTTGAGGAATGCAGGTGCAACATACCAAAGGTGCATGAACCACGTGTTCGGAGAGCACATCGGTAGAACGGTCGAGGCTTACATCGATGACATCGTTGTCAAAACAAGGAAAGCATCCAACCTCATCTCTGACCTTGAAGTGACATTCAGGTGCCTAAAAGTGAAGGGCGTAAAACTCAATCCTGAGAAGTGTGTCTTCGGAGTCCCCCGAGGCATGCTCCTAGGGTTCATCGTCTCCAAACGAGGCATCGAGGCCAACCCGGAGAAAATCGCGGCCATCACCAACATGGGGCGAATTGAAAGCTCTCTTGTGGGTTTTGGTGTTTGGATGACAACTCAATTAAAGGACTAACAGGTGTACTAAGTGTTGAACAGGTGCTTAATGTAAAGCTAACAGGGTTCAACACAAGTGAACAAGTGTGATGGTCCAAGGACTAGATGATGGATAGATAATGGGCATCACAAGTAAGATGGACATTGCATAAAGTGAGACTCGGGTGCATAGCTCGGAGACAATTGATCAAGCCAAGGATGGAGGCAAGAAGAGCTTCGAGGTACCAAGTGCACGGGAGAAGGTCAAAGAGCCTGAGGAACCCAAAGCCAAGGGTGAAGAAGAAGACTTGCAAAGTCAAGGGTGATCGAGTTGAGAAGAGCTATGGCACATCAAGGATCACCAAATAAGGACGTGACTTACAACCAATGAGGAAACATCTATAGTTATGTGGTGTAAGTCATAAGGCTCAAGATCAAGCTCTAAGAAGGGAACAAAGTCACTAGAAGGAGAACAAATGTCAAAATAAGAACTGGAAGCAGCCTAAAAGAGCTAAGTGCACTCTGATCTTTAGTTTGGGTTGTTCCCAGGTTTGGAGATATTCTATGTGACCTTTGCAGGATGTTGGAGCTCAGAAATGTTAGTCTAGATCAAGTTAAGCGGACTTGATGATTTATGAGTCCAACATCAATCTTAAGCATGTCAAATGATAGAGAGGTGAAAGTCCAAGAGAAGGTATATTTCTAGACTTAGTACATTGGTTTTTGTGTACTAACGTATTTGTCTAAGTGTTAGAGACAGAGAAAAGAAGAAAAGAAAAGAGATGAAAAAGGCTTGGCTGTGTACAGCCAAGACTTAGCTCAGTCTGGCACACCGGACAGTGTCCGGTGGTGCACCGGACAGTGTCCGGTGCGCCAGGCTAAACTCTGGTGAACAGGCCGCTCTCGGGAGAAGTCTGACGACGTACGGCTATAATTCATTGGACTGTCCGGTGGTGCACCGGACTGTCCAGTAAGCCAACGGTCGGCTGGGCCAACGGTCGGCCGCGCAATCCGCGTGTGACGCGTGGCCGAGCCAACGGTCAGATGGGGGCACCGGACTGTCCGGTGTGCACCGGACAGTGTCCGGTGCGCCAACGGCTCCAAGACTGCAACGGTCGACTGCGCCAATTTTGGAAGGAAATCGGGCACCAGACAGTGTCCGGTGGTTCACCGGACTGTCCGGTGCGCCACCCGACAGAAAGCAAGTATTGCCTTCCAAATGGGATTCCAACGGCTCCTAGGCCCCTTGGCCCTATAAAAGGGACTCCTAGGCGCCTCCAACAATATAGAAGCGCAGCCAACAAGTGTAGACATCACTCGGATCAATTCTCTCTCTCCCTCTCGTGTATATCTCTCTAGTTTGTGTAGAGGCAAAGCTATAAGCCTCTAGAGAGTGGAGAAGTGCTGCTAAGAGCTAGAGCATAGTCTTGAGCATATTGTTACTCTGCCGGAGTGCTGTCAAGAAGATTGTAAGCAGCCACGGCTCTGTTGTAACTACCTCAACATAGTGGAAGGCTCTATTTGTCTGACTGACAGATCTGAGCAAACAGAGGAAGGAGTTGAAATAGACTCCAAGCCCAGGTGTGGCTAACTCCAACGAGGACTAGGCAAGCATTTCAGGCTTGGCCGAACCTCGGGATAAATTCCTGTGTCCACGTGCTTTGCTCTGTGTTATGTGCTGATTCTCTGTCTTATTCAGTTCTTACTTCTGCTCTTCACTGCTTACTTGTGGTACTAGCTTTCTTTGAAGTGTAGGATATTCTTAAGACAGGAACTTCAATTCCGCTGCAACCTACTCGAAGGGTTCTTCACTCCACTGCGATCATGTCTTCAAGTAGAGTAAGATTTAAGTTTTAAAGTGATAATTTTTATTCACCTATTCACCCTCCCCTCTAGGTGACATCTAGATCATGTTCCCGAGCCAAAGGGAACTTTCAATTGGTATCGGAGCTAGGCCTCTACAGTGTGGGCTTAGCCGTCCGGAGATGACGATGTCGTCACAAGAGGTAACTGTAGAACTTCTTTTAGGCGATGGTTCTAATTACAAATCTTGGTCTGTCTCTATTTATAATGCTTTCATGCATGTTGATCCTGATTTAAGACAGATCTTTAGTAGAAGTATTTTTCCCTCTGATATTAGTAAAAATCCTTCTAATGCTGAACTAAGATGTTTATCTCTCAATCACTGTGCTTGCAACATCTTAGTCGACTCTCTTTCTAGAAGTGCTTATTTTGCCATCATGAGTAGTGATAGTGATTTATTTGTTGATGCTCATGATTTATGGAGTAGAATTAAAGGAAAATATTCTATGGCAAATTGTGATGCTCCTACTCCCTATATTACTTGTGATACTAACCCTTCAAAGGGAGAAGAAAAGTGTTGGGCACCAAACGATGAATCCACTTCGTCGACAGGTTTGTTCTCCACTATTAATAAATGTTTTATTGCTAACAATGACGGTGGAGACGAAAGCCATGATGAGGAGGAATATGAGGATGATAGCGAGGATGAATCTTCATCACCACAAGGTGCATTTTCCTGTATTGCTTCCACTGACATTAATGACAGGGAAAATGAGACCAACGATGTGGAAGAAGAGGAGATTCCCCGTTTCTACATCCATCTCAACAAAGAGGACAAAACGCTCTTGGTTAAGCTGTTGAGAAGGAACAAGGAACAAGGAACAAGGCGAGACACTTCTTAGGCTAGAGGAGACACTCATCAAAACAAACAACAGCCTGGAGAAGATGACCAAAGAACATGAGGAGCTAAAGTGCTCTCATGATGATTTGGTCCAACGGTATGATTCAATTTTAATTGAGCAAAGAAATAATGATGATGCTTTATCTTGTGTTACTCAACTTAAAATGGAAAATGCCATGCTTGAGAGACTAGTAGGATTGTTAAGTCATGATAAACTTGCTCTAACTGAAAAACATGATTTATTGTCTTATTATCATGATAATCTCTTGGATAGACATATCATGCTTGAAGTTGCTCATGAGGTTGTAATTACAAACTTAAATTCATGTGAACCTCATTCTTGCACAAGTACACATCTAGATAATATATCATCATGTGCTAACCCCTGTCGCTCAAAAGGAAGCGAATGTTTGAATGAGCAACAAGTTGTAGGGTCAAAAAGGAAATTGCTTGGGAACAAGAAACAAAGACAATTAAAGAGAAGACGCCATTCTCAACTTCCTCAAGATATCTGCGAAAACGTGGTGAAGAAGCTTGAGGAAGGAGAAACCGCAGCAAGGGTCAAACTCCTTGAAAAAGATGTTCCTAAAGCAATAAGTGAAGCAATCAACATGATACAAGAAAAAGGTAATGATTCAAGTAATCATGTTATGTGCACTGATAATTTCTCTATATCATCTAAAAGTAACAAGAGAAGAGGAAAACAGAGATGCTTCAAGTGCAAGGCATTAGGCCACCTCATCGCATCTTGTCCATACAAAGACAAGGACGAAGGGATAAGGAGATGTTTTGGATGCAACAACAAGGACCACATGATCACTTCATGTCCGGTCATGAAGAATCAAAGATGTGCATTCTCCAAGATGACTCTCACCAAGGAAAATGACAAACAACAAGCGTCATGTCAGGTTGAGCAATGGTTCTGCTACAAGTGTGGTGAGCAGGGTCATCTATCCAAGGTATGTAATAAAGGTAAGGTTCCTAAGCAAGTGAATTTGTCTCAATCTCATTCGCTTAGGAGACCCAAATCATACACTTGTGCTAGATCTATAATGAGATCACCTAGAACTAGCACAAAGACTATTTGGGTACCAAAGGCACTTTTAGTTGAACGTCATGGACCCATCCCAAGGTGGGTACCAAATTGTGCTAACTAGATCATGCAGGTGCCTTGAGATGGACTGGAGACCATGGGAGAGCTTAAGACGGTTAACTCAAACTCTATGCCTAAGCTGTTAATTGTTTTGGTGTTTATTCATTGACCCAAGGTTGAATTATTGTGAGACACTAATCCCATGTTCATCTCAAGTGAAATAAGTTGTAGAGGTCCTTAATCATTATTGGTGAATCAAGCAAAGGACCTTGATTGCGCATCTAACTCTCCAAAGGACGGTACCTGTGCTTCTTAAGTGAATTATCAGTATTACTCTTAAAAGTTGATTGTTGTGCTATCTGTCCTGGGAGTAGTTACGCTTTTAAGATTGCTCGTGTTGAACCTTGTTAATAATTGATTCATGATTTCAAAGATCACATTCATGTTTGCTTAATCATGACTGGGTGCTCTATAAGTCATATCTTTTGAATCATTCATTGGGTATCTTACCAATTGAGATATTTACCATGATTAATCCTTTATGTGTTCATGGATAAACCTGTATCCTTTTGTAAATCATGCTATACGTGTGTAATGAGTATCCTATGTGTGCAAGCATGACATCTTGTTTAGTCCATGTTCACGTGATTACCCTATTTTGGCACTATGTGATATGCCTCTAATGCACCCTCTTGAGCTATGAAGTGCATAAACAACAGGGAACTTGTGGTAATAACTGGTGCTCTCATGGCCATACAGGTAAAGGTACAAAGGTATGGAAAATGGAACTATGCAATTCCATTAAATATCTTGAAGTTCCATTGATTGTGATCATAGCTATGTTCTTGGATTTCATTGGTAGTATTTTGGCTTAGGTGACTTATGCCTTAAAATATTGTTTCTCTTGGTGTACCTAAGAAAATTTTTCTTAATCTTGATGTGATTAGACATTGTGCTTTATTTGCATGATCTTGTCGTTTTCAATTGGCATATATGGTGAAATGATTATCATGTATGAAGCATGCCTAGGTTGCTTGTAAAATGTTATACTTCTTGAGGCATGCATTGTTGTATTAAGTCAACCTTTCATTTGGTATTCAATTGGTATCTCTTTGTGATGAAATTGAGAGTATGCCTTGACCAAGATATGTTGTGATCCCCTCTAATTCTGAGAAAGCTAGAATGTGCAAAGTGCAAGTTATTCAAATACTTGATGCACAAGTTTAGGGGGAGCACACATAACGTGTGTCTTTTGAGACTAATTGTTTCTTGAGCGATCTTGTATAGTCTCAAGGTGGAAAAGAGAAGACGAGCAAGAAATGGAGCAATCAGGACTTGGGTACCTCTGTAAGTCAAGAAATTGGTATCTTAAGTCGTGAGTAATTGCATATTTTTAGATTGCTCATGCTCTATAATATTTGGTGATACTAGATGCTTATCCTTAAATATCATGGAACTATGATAATAAATGACCTTTCAATTGGTAGTCGTGATAGTTTGCTTCAATTGACATCTTTTGATAATCACTAGAATAGAAGCTTCAAATTGTGCCACAATACTATAACTTGCTCTAAGCTTGGAGTCTTAGCAACAAGAAAAGGTTAGGATAAAGGATCAGGCACAAGTGTGGAGAAGCTCTCGAGAGATTAATACTTTCAAGATGGGAAGTACATCACAACATGGTAAAGGTACAAAAGGAAGTATTGATATTTTGCGTAAATGTATCTTAATATCTCTGGTGCATATGTTTAATGAATAAGGGGGAGTTTTGATAGTGTGTTTTTCCTCCTTAACACCCTGCTGTCCCTTGACATCATCCTATGTTCTTGCTTGAGTATGGTTTTTGGTGTTTGATGTCAAAGGGGGAGAAGTTGTGCATTAAAGCTTATCTCAACCTGAGAGGAAAGCTTATCCTAAGGGGTGATGTGTTAGTTTGAGCTTTGCTAGTGTGTTATTGTGTTATTGATAATTCTTATCATATGCTTCTTGCAGTATTATGGACTAGTGCTTCCGTTGCTATGAATTAATTGGCATCTATTGTGTTCATTCTGTAATAGATATTCATATGGGTAATGGTGCATGTGGTTAATGGGTTAATGGTGCTTTAAGATTGCTTTAATTTGGTATCTTAGTTTAAATTAGTATCTTAATGGTGAATAGTGGTAGGTTGATATTCCTGTGATATATCCACTCAATTGAATGGTGTTTAACTCTGATTCTGTGCATTTGTGTGTTATACGCATCCCACAGGTGCTAAGGTGTAGCAATGCTTCGATTTAGCCTAAGTATGTGCATTTTGGCATTTAAGGCCAAAGCTAAGATTTTAATGTAGGCACAAATTTAGGGGGAGCATTCTACAAGCTTAGAGCTCAAAATTTGTGCTTTAAATTTTACTCTTATGTAAGCTTTAATTGTGTTGCCATCAATCGCCAAAAGGGGGAGATTGAAAGCTCTCTTGTGGGTTTTGGTGTTTGGATGACAACTCAATTGAAGGACTAACATGTGTACTAAGTGTTGAACAGGTGCTTAATGTAAAGCTAACAGGGTTCAACATAAGTGAACAAGTGTGATGGTCCAAGAACTAGATGATGGATAGATAATGGGCATCACAAGTAAGATGGACATTGCATAAAGTGAGACTCGGGTGCATAGCTCGGAGACAACTGATCAAGCCAAGGATGAAGGCAAGAAGAGCTTCGAGGTACCAAGTGCACAGGAGAAGGTCAAAGAGCCTGAGGAACCCAAAGCCAAGGGTGAAGAAGAAGACTTGCAAAGTCAAGGGTGATCGAGTTGAGAAGAGCTATGGCACATCAAGGATCACTAAATAAGGACGTGACTTACAACCAATGAGGAAACATCTATAGTTATGTGGTGTAAGTCATAAGGCTCAAGATCAAGCTCTAAGAAGGGAACAAAGTCACTAGAAGGAGAACAAATGTCAAAATAAGAACTGGAAGCAGCCTAAAAGAGCTAAGTGCACTCTGATCTTTAGTTTGGGTTGTTCCCAGGTTTGGAGATATTCTATGTGACCTTTGCAGGATGTTGGAGCTCAGAAATGTTAGTCTAGATCAAGTTAAGCTGACTTGATGATTTATGAGTCCAACATCAATCTTAAGCATGTCAAATGATAGAGAGGTGAAAGTCCAAGAGAAGGTATATTTCTAGACTTAGTACATTGGTTTTTGTGTACTAACGTATTTGTCTAAGTGTTAGAGACCGAGAAAAGAAGAAAAGAAAAGATATGAAAAAGGCTTGGCTGTGTACAGCCAAGACTTAGCTTAGTCTGGCACACCGGACTGTCCGGTGGTGCACCGGACAGTGTCCGGTGCGCCAGGCTGAACTCTGGTGAACAGGCCGCTCTCGGGAGAAGTCTGGCGACGTACGACTATAATTCACCGGACTGTCCGGTGGTGCACCGGACTGTCCGGTGAGCCAACGGTCGGCTGGGCCAACGGTCGGCCGCGCAATCCGCGTGTGACGTGTGGCCGAGCCAACGGTCAGATGGGGGCACCGGACTGTCCGGTGTGCACCGGACAGTGTCCGGTGCGCCAATGGCTCCAAGACTGCAACGGTCGACTGCGCCAATTTTGGAAGAAAATCGGGCACCGGACAGTGTCCGGTGGTTCACCGGACTGTCCGGTGCGCCACCCAACAGAAAGTAAGTATTGCCTTCCAATTGGGATTCCAACGGCTCCTAGGCCCCTTGGCCCTATAAAAGGGACTCCTAGGCGCCTCCAACAATATAGAAGCGCAGCCAACAAGTGTAGACATCACTCGGATCAATTCTCTCTCTCCCTCTCGTGTATATCTCTCTAGTTTGTGTAGAGGCAAAGCTATAAGCCTCTAGAGAGTGGAGAAGTGCTGCTAAGAGCTAGAGCATAATCTTGAGCATATTGTTACTCTACTGGAGTGCTGTCAAGAAGATTGTAAGAAGCCGCGGCTCTGTTGTAACTACCTCAACATAGTGGAAGGCTCTATCTGTCTGACTGACAGATCTGAGCAAACGGAGGAAGGAGTTGAAATAGACTCCAAACCCAGGTGTGGCTAACTCCAACGAGGACTAGGCAAGCATTTCAGGCTTGGCCGAACCTTGGGATAAATTCCTGTGTCCACGTGCTCTGCTCTATGTTATGTGCTGATTCTCGGTCTTATTCAGTTCTTACTTCTGCACTTCGCTGCTTACTTGTGGTACTAGCTTTCTTTGAAGTGCAGGATATTCTTAAGACAGGAACTTCAATTCCGCTGCAACCTACTCGAAGGGTTCTTCACTCCACTGTGATCCTGTCTTCAAGTAGAGTAAGATTTAAGTTTTAAAGTGATAATTTTTATTCGCCTATTCACCCCCCTCTAGGCGACATCCAGATCCTGTTCCCGAGCCAAAGGGAACTTTCACCAATCAAAGATTTGAAAGGAGTACAAAGGGTCATGGGATGCCTTGCGGCTCTAAGCCGCTTCATCTCGCACCTCGGCGAGAAAGGATTGCCCTTGTACCGCCTCTTAAGGAAGGCCGAGCGCTTCACTTGGACTCCCGAGGCTGAGGAAGCCCTCGGAAACTTAAAGGCGCTTCTTACTAATGCGCCCATCTTGGTGCCCCCCGCTGCGGAAGAAGCTCTCTTGATTTACGTAGCCGCAACCACTCAGGTGTTCAGCGCTGCGGTCGTAGTCGAGAGACAAGAAGAAGGGCACGCACTGGTCGTCCAGAGGCCAGTCTACTTCATCAGCGAGGTGCTTTCCGAGACCAAGATCCGCTACCTGCAAGTCCAGAAGCTACTGTACATAGTAATTTTAACACGACGAAAGTTGCGACACTACTTCGAGTCTCATCCGGTGACTGTGGTGTCATCCTTCCCCCTGGGAGAGATCATCCAGTGCCGAGAGGCCTCGGGTAGGATAGCAAAATGGGCAGTGGAACTCATGGGGGGAAACACTCTCATTCTCCCCTCGGAAGGCCATAAAATCCCAAGTCTTGGCAGACTTCCTGGCTCAATGGGTCGACACCCAATTGCCGACAGCTCCAATACAGCCCGAACTTTGGACCATGTATTTTGATGGGTCGCTTATGAAAATAGGAGCAGGTGCTGGCTTGCTCTTCATCTCACCCCTCGGGGAACATGTGCACTATGTAATGTGCCTCCATTTTCCGGTGTCAAACAACGTGGCCGAGTACGAGGCCTTGGTTAATGGACTGCGCATCACCGTCGAGCTAGGGGTTCGGTGCCTCGACGCTCGTGGTGACTCACAACTCGTTATTGACCAAGTCATGAAGAACTCGCACTGCCGCGATCGGAAAATGGAGGCCTACTGTGACGAAGTTCGGCGCTTGGAAGATAAGTTCTATGGGGTGAAGCTCAACCATGTTGCTCGACGGTACAACGAGACCGCGGATGAGCTGGCAAAAATAGCCTCGGGGCGAACGACGGTTCCCTCAAATGTCTTCTCCAGGGATATATATCAGCCATCCGTCAAAATCGACGACGCGCCCGAACCCGAGGAGACCTCGGCCCAGCCCGAGGTACCCTCGGCCGCCGAGGGTGAGGCCCTGCACGTCGAGGGAGAACAGGATGGGGTTACGCCAAACCTGAACTGGCAGACCCCGTACCTGGAATATCTCCTCCGAGGAGAGCTGCCCCTCGACAAGGCCAAAGCTCGGCGACTGGCTTGGCGCGCCAAGTCGTTCGTTTTACTGGGTGATGAAAAGGAGCTGTATCATCGTAGCCCCTCGGGCATTCTCCAACGATGCATATCCGTCGCCCAAGGACAAGAGCTGTTAAAAGAAATACACTCGGGGGCTTGCGGTCACCATGCAGCGCCTCGGGCCCTCGTAGGAAATGCTTTCCGACAAGGTTTCTACTTGCTGACCGCAGTGGCCGACGCCACTAGGATTGTACGCTCCTGCCGAGGGTGTCAATTCTATGCAAGACAGACGCACCTGCCCGCTCAGGCCCTCCAGACGATACCTATCACTTGGTCGTTCGCCGTATGGGGTCTGGACATCGTCGGTCCCTTGCAGAAGGCACCCGGGGGCTTCACGCACCTGCTGGTCACCGTCGACAAATTCTCCAAGTGGATCGAGGCCCGACCCTTAACCAGCATCGGGTCCGAGCAGGCGGTGACATTCTTCACAAATATCATCCACCGCTTTGGGGTCCCAAACTCCATCATCACCGACAATGGCACGCAGTTCACTGGGAAAAAGTTCCTAGACTTCTGCGAAGGCCACCACATCCGAGTAGACTAGGCCATCGTTGTTCACCCGATGACAAACGGGCAGGTGGAGCACGCCAATAGCTTGATTTTGCAGGGACTAAAGCCGAGGATCTACAATGACATCAACAAGTTTGACAAGCGGTGGATAAAAGAACTGCCCTCGGTGGTTTGGAGTCTGAGGATGATGCCGAGCCGGGCCACATGCTTCTCGCCGTTTTTCCTAGTCTATGGGGCCGAGGCCATCTTACCCACAGACTTGGAATACGGTTCCCCGAGGACAAAGGCTTACAACGACCGAAGCAACCAGGCCAGCCGAGAAGATTCACTGGACCAGCTGGAAGAGGCTCGAGACGTAGCCTTACTACACTCGGTGCGGTATCAGCAGTCTCTGCGACACTACCACGCTCGAAGGATTCGGCTTCGAGGCTTCCAAGTGGGAGATTTGGTGCTTCGGCTACGACAAGACGCCCGAGGGCACCACAAGCTTACTCCTCCCTGGGAAGGGTCGTTCATCATTGCCAAAGTTTTGAAGCCTGGGACATACAAGCTAGCCAACGATCAAGGCGAGGTCTACAGCAACGCTTGGAACATCTAACAGCTACGTCACTTCTACCCTTAAAATGTTTCAAGTCGTTCAGGTATCTCGTTTTCTTTCCATGTATAATAAAAGTCTAACCGTCAAGGGAGGATCGGCCTTGCCTCAGCAAAAACCGACCCTCCCTCGGGGGCTAGAAGGGGGGAACCCCCTTTGCGTCAAAATTTTCCTCAGAAAAGTTTTCTACCAAAATGACTTTCGTGCTTTTCGACTATATCGATAACGGAATCCTAAAAACGATGAGAGGAACACTTAAATGGCAAGGCCGACCGAGCCGAGGGACTCCTACGCCTCCGGGATATGGATACCTCACTCATCACCTTCCGCGAAAAGTAACTCATGCTCGAACAAGCGATTCTGCTACCGAACAAGTCCTAACGCTCGAAACAAGAGGAAAGAAAACGCATCTTTATACTCTAACGCTAAAAATGTTTAGGCCTCAGCGGCCGCAAGAAACATATGCATACTTAAAACAAACTGTTCCTACGGGCTCAGGTATCGGCAGGGGGAGGAGCAGCACCCTCGGCGTCGTTTCCGCCCTCGGCAGAATCTAGCCCGGCCTCAGACGGTGACACGGGCGGAAGGACCTCCACTTCGAAGGAGGAAGCCAGCACCGCGCTTGGGTCCTCGACAGCCGCGTCAAGCCGCTGGACCTCGGCTAAGGCGGCCTCCTCTTCGTCGGGTAAGCAGTACCCCTCGCTGACCCGCTCCAGATCCACGTCGTAGTGGGAGGCGAGGACGGCGAAGGCCCGCCTAACACCGTGGTGCAGCGCCCCGTGGAGTCTGCTGCGCACATGGCCGCCCAAGGCCCACAGGTGACTCTGGGGGGAGCTACCCGAGGGGACGTCGTCGAGGCCAAAGGCCCAGCAAAAGGCCGAGATAACCTCGGACATGGCCACGTGGTCGGCCTCCTTCTTCTCAGCCGTCAGGGCAAGCGCCTTGTAGTTCTTAACGGACTCGTTAAGAGCCGTCTCAAACCCTGCAGACAGCCGGACAATGTTCTTCAAACACGAGGAGAAGAATAAAGACAAAAACAAAGTCACAAAGCGGGCAAAACATACCTTCGGCCCGGGCACGCTGCTGCGAGGCCACGGCCTGGGCGGACTGGGCAGACCCGACGGCCACGGCCAGGCCCTCCGCAAGGGTCCTGGCCTGAGCGGACGCCTCGTCTAGCCGCTCTGTAGCCTCAGCCAGCTGACCCCTAAGGGCCTCAGCCCGGCTCACGGCCTCGGCAGCTTGGCTCCGAGATTGGTCCCGCTCACTGATGACCTGGCCAAGCTCCAGCTGCCGCTGCTGCATCTCCTCGGCCTGGGAAGCCACCTGCTCCCGGGCCGACGAAGCCTCCGCGCGTGCCGCCGCTGCCTCTGTTCGCGTCGCCGCTGCCTCCGACTTCAGCTCATCGTGGAGCAACCGAAGGTCCGCCACCTCGGCGCTCCGTTGGGTAAGGCGCTCATTGGCCTCGGTAAGCGCGACCCACTGGGATCGCAGCGACTCCCAAACGTCGCTTTCGTGGCGGATGAACAGCGACTTGGTGGTGCTCACGTCCGCAAGCTCCTGAGGAAGGAAAACAAGATATCACAAAGGATGCCCTGGTCATGCAAGGTGTACATCTAAATCCTTACCTGGAAAACCCTGGGAACGTCCCTGGAAAGAATTTCTATGGTCGACCGAAGCGACCTCATCGCCGCCTCGGTATACTCACGGAAACTATCCTGAGACTTCTCCTCCAACTCATCGTTGAGGGAGAGGAGGGGCTCCGAGGTGTCGCAGCTCCAGAATAGGAGCGGCTGCCCACACCACTCATTGGGATTGAGCTGTGCAGAGATAAGGCCGCTGCTCCCCAGGACAGGCCACGGTTCTGCGCGCCCCTCCATTGAGGTGTCGGGTCCCCCTACAGTCGATGCATCGGGTACCACCACCGTCGATGTACTGGGCCTCTCCTCGGCTAAGGTGGCAGGACTCCGATCACCGACCTCGGCAACGACGGCCGCCCTCTCCTCATGGCCGAGAACGGGGAGGTCGGGGAGGACCACGGGCAGCAGCGCCTCAGCCATCCCGACATCGGCGGTGACGGGCGGCTCCGCGGGCGAATCAGCGACGGCCCAGGCAGGAGTCGATGCCGGCGCCGGCAACAAGTCAGTCGGGCTCGAGGCCGCAGCCGCGTCAGCGGCCTCCCCCGGCATGATGGCCGCACCAACAGGGGGTCAGCCTGGGAGGCTTGCCCCATGGCAGCTCGTGCCGCCTGGGCCCCCCGCCGGAGGGCGCCTTGTGCGGAGGCCAACCAACCGGCATGGCGCGCCGCAGCACCGGCTGCAGAGGCCGGCCCCGTCTTAAGGGCCTTCGTGGGGGCCCGACCAGCCGAGCCCTGCCTCCGCTTGCTGTAATACCCAAATTTGTAAATCATCTGATAAGAGAATATTTTCCTTTACCTATATGGGTGTGCCATCTCTATTCATCATTTCACGAGGACACCTCACTTAAACAAAGAAATAATTAACAAAGATGTGCCACTAAATCATGCATCATGCTGGACTTCTTTTGTTTGTGCATTGAATAATAATAACACTAATAAAAAAAGACATAGCAATGATTTGGGAATTTATATTTATCCCAAAGGCACAACTTAAGAAATTGGAATGGTCTAAAAAATAATAAGGAAAGAGAGAAATAATATAACATATAAAACAAAATTTATAAACATATAAACCCACCCGTACTGGTATGATTAAAATCTATCTTTAATTGAGTACAAAATTCAAAGTCATACTTGAAATTCAAATTGGGGATTTAAAATAGGAGGAAAAGAAAACCAGAGAAAAAGAGAAAGAATTATAACCTAAATGGGTCGCAACAAGCAATTTTGCCCATCTATCCTTCCCACGCGCGCCTCCACCGTGGCAAACCCTAGCCGCCAGAACCCACGCATCGTGCACGCGTGGTGACGCCGTCCCGGTGGGCCCACAACACAGCCTAACGGTAGGCCTGCGTGCAGCGTGCTCACGCTGACCGACGGGGCCCACATGGCAGCCGGTGTTACCCACGCTGGCTCGCTTCGTGTCTCCGGCTGGTAGCCCCATGTCGTCAGGCGCATCTCCCTAGCGTAACCGTCGCGGGCGAGCTGACCGCCAAGATCCGCGGGGTCCGGTGATGGCCACCCGGGCCACTAGCTGCGCCACGGATATATGATGTCGTACCTGAAAGGGAAATGTGCCCTTGGGCCATTTCTAAGTATTTTGGTGATTGAGTGCCAACACAAGTGCTTTTGTGTTAATCTATGCAAAGTGGTGGACAAAGTGCAAATCATGTCAAAAGGTATGTTTCTAGACTTAGTACATTGTTTTATGGACTAATGTATTATGTCTAAGTGCTGGAAACAGGAAAAATCGAGTTGGAAATGAGATGACTTTGTTCAGCCAAAGTCTGCTCAGTCTGGGTGCACCGGACAGTGTCCGGTGCGCCAGGCTGACTCTGGCGAACTTGCTGCTCTCGGGACTTCGACGGCGGTGTACGACTATAATTCACCGGACTGTCCGGTGTGCACCGGACTGTCCGGTGAGCCATTCACAGGCGAACTCGTCGCTCTCGGGAAACCATCAACGGCGTACGACTATAATTCACCGGACTATCCGGTGTGCACCGGACTGTCCGGTGAGCCAACGGTTTGCTGGGGCAACGGTCGGCCGAGGATTCCGCGCGTGACGCGTGGCCGAGCCAACGGTCACATTGGGGCACCGGACTGTCCGGTGTGCACCGGACAGTGTCCGGTGCGCCAACGGCTCTCAATCAGCAACGGTCGGCTTCGCCAAATAAGGAAACAAATCCGCACCGGACAGTGTCCGGTGGTGCACCGGACTGTCCGGTGCGCCAGGCGACAGAAGGCAAGATCTGCCTTCCTGGAATGCTCTCAACGGCTCCTAGCTGCCTTGGGGCTTTAAAAGGGACCCTAGGCGCATGGAGGAGCACACCAAGCATTCTCAAAGCATTCCTAAGCACCAAGACTTCGATTCCACGCATTTGTTTCTTCGTGATAGCATCTAGAGCTCTAGTTGAGTTGTGAACTCGTCGGGTTTTGTTGCGAGCTCTTGTTGCGACTTGTGTGCGTGTTGACACTCTGATTTTTGTGTCTTGTGTGCGTTGCTCATCCCTCCCTTACTCCGTGCTTCTTTGTGAACTTCAAGTGTAAGGGCGAGAGGCTCCAAGTTGTGGAGATTCCTCGCAAACGGGATATAGTAAAGCAAGCAAAACACCATGGTATTCAAGTGGGTCTTTGGACCGCTTGAGAGGGGTTGATTGCAACCCTCGTCCGTTGGGACGCCACAACGTGGAGTAGGCAAGCGTTGGTCTTGGCCGAACCATGGGATAAACCACTGTGCCATCTCTGTGATTGATCTCTCGTGGTTATTGTGTTTTATTGAGACTCCTCTCTAGCCACTTGGCATTATTGTACTAACGCCTAACCAAGTTTTGTGGCATTAAGTTTTCAAGTTTCACAGGATCACCTATTCACCCCCCCCCTCTAGGTGCTCTCAATTGGTATCGGAGCCGTTCTCTTCACGAAGGGACTAATCACCCGAAGAGATGGATCCTAAGGGGAAGGGAATCATGATCAACGATAAGGAGAAGGAGTCCTTCATCAACGAGCCGAAGGATGACAAGCCTACCGACTCGGGCTCAGGCTACAAACGGAAAGATGGGAAGAAGAAGAAGACGAGACGCATCAAGGAGATCGTCTACTACGACGACAGCGACGAGTCCACTTCTTCCCACAAGGACGACGACAACGACTACGAGAAAAGAAGGACGGTTAATTCGAATTTTTCTTTCGATTACTCTCGTATTCCTCAGAGTTCAAATGCTCATTTGCTTTCCATCCCTCTTGGCAAACCTCCACACTTTGATGGGGAGGACTACAGATTTTGGAGTCACAAAATGCGTAGTCACTTGTTCTCTCTCCATCCAAGCATATGGGAGATTGTTGAGAATGGAATGAAATTTGATAGGTCGGATAGTCCTATATTTATTAATGAACAGATTCATAAAAATGCACAAGCTACTACTATGTTGTTAGCCTCTTTGTGCAGGGACGAGTATCATAAGGTGAGCGGCTTGGACAATGCCAAGCAGATCTGGGACACCCTCAAGATCTCTCATGAGGGGAACGATGTCACCTTGCTCACCAAAATGGAGTTGGTGGAGGGTGAGCTTGGAAGATTCGCGATGATAAGGGGCGAGGAGCCAACCCAAACATACAACCGGCTCAAGACCCTCATCAACAAGATAAGGAGCTACGGAAGCACGCGATGGACGGACCACGACGTCGTTCGTCTAATGTTAAGGTCCTTTACTGTACTTGATCCACATCTGGTGAACAATATTCGTGAAAATCCTAGGTACACCAAGATGTCGCCCGAAGAAGTTCTTGGGAAATTCGTAAGCGGGCGAATGATGATCAAGGAGGCGAGATACGTCGACGATGCACTAAATGGACCAATCCAAGAGCCTCAAACTATTGCTCTCAAGGCAATGAGGAGCAAGGAGGCGCTACCTAGCAAGGTGGCGCAAGTAGAGGCAGTCGGGCTTAATGATGAAGAGATGGCCCTCATCATCAAGCGCTTCAAGACGGCGCTAAAGGGTCGCAAGGGACAGTCAAGCAAGACCAAGACAAAGGGGAAGCGCTCATGCTTCAAATGTGGTAAGATTGGTCATTTTATCGCTAACTGTCCCGATAATGGAAGTGACCAGGAACAAGGGAGCAAGAGGGAGAAGAAGAAGGCATACAAGAAGGCTAAGGGCGAGGCACACCTTAGCAAGGAGTGGGACTCGGATTGTTCGTCATCCGACTCCGAAAATGAAGGACTCGCCGCCACCGCCTTCAACAAGTCATCCCTCTTCCCAAACGAGCGTCACACATGCCTCATGGCGAAAGAGAAGAAGGTATGTACTCAAGACAGTACTACTTATGATTCTTCTAGTGATGATGAGTCTAGTGATGAGGAAATAGATTACTCTAGTTTGTTCAAGGGATTGGATAGAACTAAAATAGACAAGATTAATGAATTGATTGATGCCTTGAATGAAAAGGATAGACTTTTAGAGAAGCAAGAGGACCTTTTATATGAAGAGCATGATAAATTTGTTAGTGCACAAAATTCACTTGCTCTAGAAGTTAAAAGGAATGAAATGCTTTCTAGTGAATTGTCTACATGTCATGACTCTATCTCTAGCTTAAAGAGAATTAACAATGATTTAAATGCTAAACTAGAAGTAGCAAATAAATCTAACTCTTGTGTAGAACATGTTATGATTTGCACTAGGTGTAAAGATTTTGACATTGATGCTTGTAGTGAACACCTAGTTTGCATTTCTAAATTAAATGATGAAGTGGCTAGTCTTAATGCTCAACTTAAGACTAGCAAGAGTGAATTTGACAAGCTAAAATTTGCAAGGGATGCCTACACGATTGGTAGACACCCCTCAATTAAGGATGGTCTTGGCTTCAAGAGGGAATTCAAGAACTTAACAAGCCATAAGGCTTCCATCTCCGCCAAGGAGAAAGGGAAGGCCCCTATGGCTAGTAGTGTGCAAAAGAACCATGCTTTCATGTATAATGATAGGAGACATTCTAGGAATGCCTTTAGAAGTTATGATGCTTTTGATTCTCATGCTATGACTGCTTCTAGTTCCCGTGTTGTGCATGATAGAAATGTTGCTAGGAGAAATGTTGTTCATCATATGCCTAGGAGAAATGTTGTTAATGTTCCTAAGAAAGTTAATGAACCTTCTACAATATATCATGCTTGCAATGCTTCATTTGCCATTTGTAGAAAGAATAAGAAGGTGATTGCTAGGAAGTTAGGGGCAAGATGCAAGGGAGATAAAACTTGCATTTGGGTCCCTAAGACAATTGTGACTAACCTTGTAGGACCCAACAAGAGTTGGGTACCTAAGACCCAAGCCTAAATTTGCCTTGCAGGTTTATGCATCCGGGGGTTCAAGCTGGATTATCGACAGCGGATGCACAAACCATATGACGGGGGAGAAGAAGATGTTCACCTCCTACGTCAAAAACAAGGATTCCCAAGATTCAATAATATTCGGTGATGGGAACCAAGGCAAGGTAAAAGGGTTAGGTAAAACTGCTATTTCATCCGAGCACTCTATATCTAATGTGTTTTTAGTTGAGTCTCTTGGATATAATTTGTTATCTGTTAGTCAATTATGCAATATGGGATATAATTGTCTATTCACAAATGTAGATGTGTCTGTCTTTAGAAGATGTGATGGTTCACTAGCTTTTAAGGGTGTATTAGACGGCAAACTTTATTTGGTTGATTTTGCTAAAGAAGAGGCCGGTCTAGATGCATGCTTAATTGCTAAGACTTGCATGGGCTGGCTGTGGCATCGCCGCTTAGCACATGTGGGGATGAAGAACCTCCAGGTCTAACTAATGTGCATTTCGAAAAAGATAGACCTTGTGCAGCTTGTCAAGCAGGGAAACAGGTGGGAAGCTCTCATCACACCAAAAATGTGATGACCACATCAAGACCCTTGGAGATGCTTCATATGGACCTCTTCGGACCCGTTGCCTATCTAAGCATAGGAGGAAGTAAGTATAGTCTTGTTATAGTTGATGATTTTTCCCGCTTCACTTGGGTATTCTTTTTGCAGGATAAATCTAAAACACAAGGGACCCTCAAGCGCTTCCTCAGGAGAGCTCAAAATGAGTTTGAGCTCAAGGTGAAGAAGATAAGGAGCGACAACGGGTCCGAATTCAAGAACCTACAAGTGGAGGAGTATCTTGAGGAGGAAGGGATCAAGCACGAGTTCTCCGCTCCCTACACACCACAGATAAATGGTGTGGTAGAGAGGAAGAACAGGACGCTCATCGATATGGCGAGGACTATGCTTGGAGAGTTCAAGACCCCCGAGCGCTTTTGGTCAGAAGCCGTGAACACGGCTTGCCACGCCATCAACCGGGTCTACCTTCACCGCCTCCTCAAGAAGACTTCTTATGAGCTTCTAACCGGTAACAAACCCAATGTGTCTTACTTTCGTGTATTTGGGAGCAAGTGTTATATTCTTGTGAAGAAAAGTAGAACTTCAAAATTTGCTCCCAAAGCTGTAGAAGGGTTTTTATTAGGTTATGACTCAAATACAAAGGCGTATAGGGTCTTCAACAAATCATCGGGTTTGGTTGAAGTCTCTAGCGACGTTGTATTTGATGAGACTAACGGCTCTCCAAGAGAGCAAGTTGTTGATCTTGATGATGTAGATGAAGAAGACGTTCCAACGGCCGCAATGCACACCATGGCGATTGGCGATGTGTGACCACAGGAACAATTGGAGCAAGATCAACCTTCTTCCTCAACAATGGTGCATCCCCCAACTCGAGATGATGAATAGGTTCATCAAAAGGAGGCGTGTGATCAAGGGGGAGCACAGGATGTTCAAGTTGAAGAGGAAGAAGCACCTTAGGCACCTCCAACCCAAGTTCGAGCGACGATTCAAAGGAATCATTCCATCGACCAAATTTTGGGAGATATTAGCAAGGGAGTAACTACTCGTTCAAGATTAGTTAATTTCTGTGAGCATTACTCTTTTGTCTCTTCTATTGAGCCTTTCAGGGTAGAAGAGGCCTTGCTAGATCCGGACTGGCTGTTGGCCATGCAGGAAGAGCTCAACAACTTCAAGCGTAATGAAGTTTGGACACTGGTGCCTCGTCCCAAGCAAAATGTTGTGGGAACCAAGTGGGTGTTCCGCAACAAATAGGACGAGCACGGGGTGGTGACAAGGAACAAGGCTCGACTTGTGGCAAAAGGTTATGCCCAAGTCGCAGGTTTGGACTTTGAGGAGACTTTTGCTCCTGTGGCTAGGCTAGAATCTATTCGTATATTGCTAGCATATGCCGCTCACCATTCTTTCAGGTTGTTCCAAATGGATGTGAAGAGCACTTTCCTCAACGGGCCGATCAAGGAGGAGGTGTACGTGGAGCAACCCCCTAGCTTCGAGGATGAACGGTTTCCCGACCACGTGTGTAAGCTCTCTAAGGCGCTCTATGGACTTAAGCAAGCCCCAAGAGCATGATATGAATGCCTTAGAGACTTTTTAATTGCTAATGCTTTCAAGGTTGGGAAAGCCGATCCAACTCTTTTTACTAAGACTTGCGATGGTGATCTTTTTGTGTGCCAAATTTATGTCGATGACATAATATTTGGTTCTACTAACCAAAAGTCTTGTGAAGAGTTTAGTAGGGTGATGACGCAGAAATTCGAGATGTCGATGATGGGCGAGTTGAACTACTTCCTTGGGTTCCAAGTGAAGCAACTCAAGGACGGCACCTTCATCTCCCAAACGAAGTACACGCAAGACTTGCTAAAGCGGTTTGGGATGAAGGACGCCAAGCCCGCAAAGACACTGATGGGAACCGACGGACACACCAACCTGAACAAAGGAGGTAAGTCCGTTGATCAAAAGGCATACCGGTCAATGATAGGTTCTTTGCTTTATTTATGTGCTAGTAGACCGGATATTATGCTTAGCATATGCATGTGTGCTAGATTTCAATCCGATCCAAGGGAGTGTCACTTGGTGGCCGTGAAGCGAATTCTTAGATATTTAGTCGCTACGCCTTGCTTCGGGATCTGGTATCCAAAGGGGTCTACCTTTGACTTGATTGGATATTCAGATTCCGACTATGCTGGATGTAAGGTCGATAGGAAGAGTACATCGGGGACATGCCAATTCTTAGGAAGGTCCCTGGTGTCATGGAACTCTAAGAAACAAACTTCTGTTGCCCTATCCATCGCTGAGGCCGAGTACGTTGTCGCAGGACAGTGTTGCGCGCAACTACTTTGGATGAGGCAAACCCTCCGGAACTTTGGCTACAATCTAAGCAAAGTCCCACTCCTATGTGATAATGAGAGTGCTATCCGAATAGCGGAAAATCCTGTTGAGCACAGCCACACAAAGCACATTGACATCCGGCATCACTTTTTGAGAGACCACCAGCAAAAGGGAGATATCGAAGTGTTTTATGTTAGCACCGAGAACCAGCTAGCCGATATCATTACCAAGCCTTTAGATGAGAAGACCTTTTGCAGGCTGCGTGGTGAGCTAAATGTCTTAGATTCACGGAATTTGTATTGATTTAGAGCATACATATGTTTATGCCTTTGATCATGTTCCTTATGCATTTTGTTGCTTATGTATGGTGCTCAAGTTGTACAAGCACTCCCCGGACCTCACAAGTCCTTTGCACGTGATGCACATATTTAGGGGGAGATGTGCTACAACTTGACCCTTTGAGACTAACCATGTGCTTGAGTTTTATTAATTTAGTCTCAAAGGAGGTTTGAAAGGGAAAAGGTGGACTTGGACCATGAAAGACTTCCACTGCACTCCGATGAGAGGGTAACTTATTCCAAGTTCATCTCATGTACTCTTATTGCCTTTGTATTCTTATTTGAAGATTTTGGTGAGGCAATAGGGTTTAAGGGCCAAGATTGATCCCGTTTTGGTGCTTGATGCCAAAGGGGGAGAAAATAAGGCCAAAGCAATAAATGGATCAGCTACCACTTGAGAAATTTTGAAAATAGTAGAATAGAGCTTTTGGTTTGTCAAAACTCTTTTATTGTCTCTTTTGTCAAAAGTTGGCCTCTTGTGGGGAGAAGTGTTGATTATGGGAAAAAGGGGGAGTTTTTGAAATCCTTGATCAATTTCTTTTGGAATACCTCTCTTTATGTCTCTACAAGTGAATTTGACTTAGAGATAGGAAATTGAGTTTGATTTGCAAAAACAAACCAAGTGGTGGCAAAGAGTGATCCACATATGCCAAATATGAATCAAAACTATATTGAGTTTTCATTTGCATTGATATTGCACTTATTCTAGTTGCTTTGTGTTGTGTTGGCATAAATCACCAAAAAGGGGGAGATTGAAAGGGAAATGTGCCCTTGGGCCATTTCTAAGTATTTTGGTGATTGAGTGCCAACACAAGTGCTTTTGTGTTAATCTATGCAAAGTGGTGGACAAAGTGCAAATCATGTCAAAAGGTATGTTTCTAGACTTAGTACATTGTTTTATGGACTAATGTATTATGTCTAAGTGCTGGAAACAGGAAAAATCGAGTTGGAAATGAGATGGCTTTGTTCAGCCAAAGTCTGCTTAGTCTGGGTGCACCGGACTGTCCGGTGGTGCACCGGACAGTGTCCGGTGCGCCAGGCTGACTCTGGCGAACTTGCTGCTCTCGGGACTTCGACGGCGGTGTACGGCTATAATTCACCGGACTGTCCGGTGTGCACCGGACTGTCCGGTGAGCCGTTCACAGGCGAACTCGTCGCTCTCGGGAAACCATCAACGGCGTACGGCTATTGTCGGTGTTTCGAGACCGGGGGGTCCCTAAGCCGACGAGTGAGTGTGCCGCGTGCCCTAGCCCAGATGGGTCGAGCACGTGGGCGAGCGCGAAGGGGGAAAAGCGAGGTGGCCGGAGACAGACGTGAGAGAGGTGGAAATCCCGCGGCCTTCGTGTTCGTCCCGCGCCCAGGTCGGGTGCGCTTGCAGTAGGGGGTTACAAGCGTCCACGCGGGTGAGGGAAGCGAGCGGCCCCAAGAGAGCGCCTGTCCCGTCCTTGTCCCCGCGCGGCCAACCTTCTCTAAGAAGGCCCTGGTCCTTCCTTTTATAGGAGTAAGGAGAGGATCCAGGTGTACAATGGGGGTGTAACAGAGTGCTACGTGTCTAGCGGGGGGAGAGCTAGCGCCCTAAGTACATGCCAATGTGGCAGCCGGAGAGATCTTGGCACCCTGCTGGTGTGATGTCGTGGCTGTCGAAGGAGCAACGGAGCCTGGCGGAGGGACAGCTGTTGGAGCGGTTGTGTCCTTGCTGACGTCGCCCTGCTTCCGTAAGAGAGCTGAGAGCTGCCGTCGTCATGGGGCTAGCGGGGCGCCATCATTGCCTATCTGGCGAAGCTAGCCAGATGGGACACCGGTCTTGTTCTCTGCAGCCCGAGTCGGCTCGGGGTAGGGTGATGATGGCGCTTCCCGTTGACGTGGCTGGCCTATGCCCTAGGTTGGGCGACGTGGAGGCTCCTCCGAAGCCGGGGTCGAGTCTGTCTTCCATGGCCGAGGCCGAGTCCGAGCCCCCGGGTCGGGCGAGGCAGAGGTCGTCAGCAGAGGCCAGGGCGGAGTCCGAGCCCTGGGATCGGGTGAAGCGGAGTTCGTCGTCTTTTGGGGCTGAGCCCGAGTCCGAGCCCTGGGTCGGGCGAAGCGGAGTTCGTCGTCTTCCGGGTCTTAGCCCGAGTCCGAGCCCTGGGTCGGGTGGAGCGGAGTTCGTCGTCTTCCGGGTCTTAGCCCAAGTCCGAGCCCTGGGTCGGGCGGAGCGGAGTTCGCCGTCTTCTGGGGCTTAGCCCGAGTCCGAGCCCTGGGTCGGGCGGAGCGGAGTTCGCCGTCTTCCGGGGCTTAGCCCGAGTCCGAGCCCTGGGTCGGGCGGAGCGGAGTTCGCCGTTTTCCGGGGCTTAGCCCGAGTCCGAGCCCTGGGTCGGGCGGGGCGGAGTTCGCTGTCTTCCGGGGCTTAGCTCGAGTCCGAGCCCTGGGTCGGGCGGAGCGGAGTTCGCCGTCTTCCGGGGCTTAGCCCGAGTCCGAGCCCTGGGTCGGGCGAAGCGGAGTTCGCCGTCTTCCGGGGCTGAGCCCGAGTCCGAGCCCTGGGTCGGGTGGAGCTTCCTATGGCGCCTTTGGCAAGGCCTAACTGCCTGTCAGTCTCACTCTGTCAAGTGGCACTGCAGTCGGAGTGGCGCAGGCGGCGCTGTCCTTCTGTCAGACCGGTCAGTGGAGCGGCGAAGTGACGGCGGTCACTTCGGCTCTGCCGGGGGGCGCGCGTCAGGATAAAGGTGTCAGGCTACCTTTGCGTTAAATGCTCCTGCGACTCGGTCGGTCGGCGCGGCGATTTAGTCAGGGTTGCTTCTTAGTGAAGGCAAGGCCTCGGGCGAGCCGGAGATGTGTCCGCCGTTGAAGGGGGGCCTCGGGCGAGACGGAAACCCCTCGGGGTCGGCTACCCTTACCCGAGGTTAGGCTCGGGCGAGGCGTGATCGAGTCGCTCGTTATGGACTGATCCCTGACTTATTCGCACCCATCAGGCCTCTGCAGCTTTATGCTGATGGGGGTTACCAGCTGAGAATTAGGCGTCTTGAGGGTACCCCTAATTATGGTCCCCGACAGTAGCCCCCGAGCCTCGAAGGGAGTGTTAGCACTCGCTTGGAGGCTTTCGTCGCACTTTTTTTGCAAGGGGACCAGCCTTTCTCGGTTGCATTTTGTTCCGGTGGGTGCGCGCGAGCGCACCCGCCGGGTGTAGCCCCCGAGACCTCGGAGGAGTGGTTTCACTCCTTCGAGGTCTTAATGCCTTGCATAATGCTTCGGCTGGTCTGGTGGTTCCCTCATGCGGACTGGCCGTAGCCCGGGTGCACGGTCGGGGCCCAAGTTCTCGGGCTGGTATGTTGACGCTGTCAACGGTTCGGCCGGAGCCGGGTTTGCGAGAGCAGCCCCCGAGCCTCCGCACAGGGCGAGAGGGCGATCAGGGACAGACTCGGCTTTTTTACATACGCCCCTACGTCGCCTTTCCGCAAGGAGGAGGGGGGGAGAGCGCCATGTTACCCTCGATGGGCACCGAACATGGTGTCTCCGGTGAGCTGCAAGCGGGTAATCCGAGTGGACGTCCGTGCCCCGTTCGTTGGGGTCGGCTAGGGGCCCAGAGGCACGCCCAAAATTACCTGCGGGTGATCTGCCGGACCCGGTCCCCTGGCGACGGGGTCCGAGGGCTCGATGCCTCCCTCCGATGGGATTCCGTTACAAGATCGCTCCCGCTGGTCTCGGAAATGTCCTAGGGTACCTCGGGAGCGCAGCCCGAGCCTTGGTTATGTATCGAACGTACCCCTGGTCATCCCTCGCTCGGTGTCTGAGGCGACTGTGAACCCTTCGGGGGCCAGCCTTCGAACCCCTGATCAGTAATGGGCGCGGAGCCCGAGTAGCCTGAGGCGGCCGTGGAGCCCTTCGGGGGGCCGGCCTTCGAACCTCTGACCAGTAGTGGGTGTAGGGCCCACGCGATCTGAGGCGGCTGTTGAACCCTTCGGGGGGCCAGCCTTTGAACCCCTGATCAGTAAGGAGGCTCGGAGCCTGGTTCCTTCACGGGGAAGGGTCCTTTTCGGGGTATCCCCCTTTCCCGGTCCCTGTTGCAAGAGATAGAGAAAGAGGAAAAAGGAAAAGGATTCGAAATCGAACGGCGTGGCGTACCTTTTCTGGCGCAGTTATTACGGCGAAGGCGAAGCGTCGCCTGCTTCTCCTGCCAGAGGCACCGCCTGCCCAGCCGCGGAGTTAATGCGACGGGGCGAGTAGTTGGCGAGGCAGCCGTTGCGCGTGCGCGAGCCGTTCGAGGAACGGATCACGGGCGCGTTGTCTTCACGCCGTGAGAGGGGGCTCTCTCGCTGCCCCCGGATGGGACGTGAGCTTGGCTGACAACGTGACCGCTGCTCCCGCGCGCCTGCCACCGTCATTACTGTCGGCCCCCCTTTGGCTGCGTTGACCGCCGCGTCAGGCTGGCGCTGCTGGGTCGCGCGCTGGGTCGCCTCGAGTCGCGGTATTGGTTCCGCAATCGAGGAGGCACGGCGGTGGCGCAAGTGGCGGTGCAGTTGCTTGCATGCAGCATCCAGCGTGCCGGTTGCGCGACGCGTGGGCCTGGGCCTTCGTGCTGGTGTGTCGGGAGTCGGAGAAGCGCGTCCACTTGGCGCGGTTGCATGCCGCCTGCATGGCTGCCCGCCCCTTTCGCCCATTGGTCTGGGCAAAAGAGGAGGGTCACTTGTAACCGCTGGGCGGTTGCGTGCACCACGCGCGGCGGTTTGGCTTCTTCTGCTCGGAGCCGGTCTGCATGACATGCGGGACCCAGCCCCCGCGCCGCAGGGGGGGGCTTTGGAGCGTGTTGGAGAAGACTCAGCCCGTGACGGTTGGGGGTGCAAGCAGGGAGAGTCGCTTTTAAAAGGAGGGCGACCCCTTTCGTAAGGCGACCATGTCTTCTCGCTTCCTTATGCGCCGCGCCTTTCCACCTTCCAAGCCCCCGGATGGGGGGAAACCGCCGTCTTTTCGCCTCATCGTTGGAGGAACGCGACTCCGTGGGAGTTGGTACCTTTCAGCCATCGTTCGGCTTCAAGGATTTTCATCATGCAGCCCGGCTGCACCCCTCCACCGGCGGTCACCCAAGATGGTGACCTCCGGCTTGATGGTGGGGGAAAGCGAGCCGGGCTGCGGCCTCTGCCCCTCCCTCAGCCTCAAGGATTTTCATCACCAGGGCTGGGGAGGGGAGTGTGCCGAGTTGAGGTCGGCCCCTGCGTGGGCGGCGGCCCGCTCCTTCACTCAGTGATCGGAGGGAGGAGCGGTTGTCGTCCATGGCGCTGGCATCTGCAGCGTGCCTGGCTTTCGGACGCGAGTGGCTTCGGAGCCGCTCGTGGCGCTGGTGTCTGCCACGGCAGCTGGAAGAGGTTCTCCCGCCGGCGTGATAGCCAAGGCTGGCCACGGACCGACCTCCAACTCTACGGCCTTCTGCCCGTCCTTGCCTCTCGAGTTTTGGGCATGGGCGGGGGCCTCCTGACAGCAGCATCCGCCCTGAGGTCATCGCTGCTGCTGTTCGGCCCCCCGGGACAGAAGTCTTCATCGTCGCCGCTGCTGGGGTGGGCGACGACAAGCCGTTCGTCGGTCTTCTGTTGCTCCGCAGGCCTCTCCCCCGTGGAGTGGGGTTGTTCGTACCTGCGGAGGGGGGAACCGGAGTTCCGTTTGTAATGGCACTTCGCATGCCAGGGTTTTTTGTTCATTGTGGCTTTCGGGGCCTGAACATGTATGTAATTACGGCACGGAGCCGTGTTTTTTTTCTCATCTTCGAGCGCTAAGACTCGTCTGTTGATTATCTGAATCGCTTCACCAAGCATGAGTCGCCCCGTGTCAAGGTGACGAGTGAGGTATCCGTATCCCGGAGGCGTAGGAGTCCCTCGGCTCGGTCGGCCTTGCTGTCCGAGGCTCCTCTAGCTTAGTTAAAGAGACCCCTCGGCCGCTCTTCGACGAGCCGAGGCCAGGGGTAGCGATATCAGCATGAACAGAGGCGGAGTTGGCTCGAAAATGAAACCTGGTTGGCCGGAGCCTAGCCGGGTTGTCCGTCAGCGAGACCGATACCGGAGTTGATCAGCCGAGGCCTCAGGTCGGGCTGGCGCCCTTGGAAGATGGTTGGCCGAGGCCCCTGGGGTAACCGGCCGAGCTGCCTGCTCGGGCCGGATTCCCGGAGAAGTCCCTGGCAGAGATTGCCCGGGCGTGGTGATGACGTCATCCTTCGGAGCGTAGATCCTCGGACCGCGTCGCCGTCCGAGGCTAGGTCGGGCCTCGCTGGAGGTGTCGTCGATGTCGAGGGTGTTGCTGCCCCCTTCCAGCGTCAAGACCCGAGCCTGCAGGGTCAAAGTGTCTTTTAGCATGTGCCTTCTGCAGCCGCCGAGGCCAGAACACACACCCTCGCTGCGCTGTAAAGCTGCGTCTCCTTTCCTCTTGTTTCGAGTATCTGGACTTTTTGTCGGTAACAGGGATGTTTGTGCGAGCGAGAGTTGCTTCTCGCGGAAGGTGATGAGTGAGGTATCCGTATCCCGGAGGCGTGGGAGTCCCTCGGCTCGGTCGGCCTTGCCGCTTAAGCGTACTTTCACCCGTCCGTGAGGCCCTGTCACCGACTCGGTCGAGAAGGCTCGAAGGATCGCTTCGGCAGAAGGGCTTCCGAACGTAAAGACTTGTTCGATCCGCAGAGCCACTTTATCCGAACGCGAGTTACTTATCGCAGAAGGTGATGAGTGAGGTATCCGTATCCCGGAGGCGTAGGAGTCCCTCGGCTCGGTCAGCTTTGGCTGCTTACGTGTACTCCGTCGTTTCCAGGACCCACTTTTCGAAGTAGTCAAAAAGCACGAAAGATATTCTGGTAAAAGGGATCTTTTTTCGAGGAAAATTTTGACGCAGAGGGGGTCTCCCCCCTCTTAGCCCCCGAGGGAGGGTCGGGCTTTGCCGAGGCGAGGCCGACCCTTCCTTGTTGACTAAACTTCGCGTGGGTGCGAGGTATATGAACAACTTGGAAACATCTTAAGGGTAGAAGCGACGTAGCTGTTGGATGTTCCAAGCGTTGCCGTAGACCTCGCCTTGGCTGTTGGCCAGCTTGTACGTTCCGGGCTTCAGAACTTTGGAGATGACGAATGGCCTTTCTCGAGGGGGGGGGGGCGCAGCCCCCGGGTGTCATCCGCGCAGAGGCCATTTGACGGGCCGGGCTCCTGCCCGAATATCCGGCGAGTGCCCGGCGACATCCCTCGGCGCGCCAGGCATGCCCGAGGGACTCCCCGCGAAAACGTCGGCGTTCGCGCGGAGAAAGTCGACGAGCACTGCTTCTTGTTTGGGGTCGAGCTCGGAACCGATCCGGATCTGCCTAGAGGCGTCGCCACTGGGGTCGAGGGGGACGGCCTTAACCGTCTCCGCTGGCTCGAAGTTGCCGGCATGTCGCTTCACGTCTGGCACCTCTTTGGAGAGGTTCTCCAGGTCGGCGATGAGGGCCTCGGACTCGGTGAGGGCCTCGGCGTGCTCCACGCACTCCACGTCGCATTCGAACGCGTGTTTGTACGTGGGGCCGACGGTGATGACCCCGTTGGGGCCCGGCATCTTGAGCTTCAGGTAGGTGTAGTTGGGGACGGCCATGAACTTCGCGTAGCATGGCCTCCCCAATATCGCGTGGTAGGTTCCTCGGAACCCGACCACCTCGAATGTCAAAAACTCCCTTCAGAAGTTGGAGGGCGTTCCGAAGCAGACGGGGAGGTCGAGCCGTCCGAGGGGCTGGACGCGCTTCCCAGGAATGATCCCGTGGAAGGGCGCAGCGCCTGCCCGGACGGAGGACATATCGACACGCAGGAGCCTGAGGGTCTCGGCGTAGATGATGTTGAGGCAGCTGCCCCCATCCATCAGGACCTTGGTGAGCCTGACGTCGCCGATGATGGGGTCGACGATGAGCGGGTATTTCCCCGGGCTCGGCACGTGGTCGGGGTGGTCAGCTTGGTCGAAGGTGATGGGCTTGTCGGACCAGTCTAGGTAGACTGGCGCCGCCACCTTCACCGAGCAAACCTCCCGGCGCTCTTGCTTGCGATGCCGAGCCGAGGCATTCGCCGCATGCCCTCCGTAGATCATGAAGCAGTCGCGGACCTCGGGGAACTCTCCTGCTCGGTGATCTTCCTTTTTGTCGTCGTCGCGGACCCTGCCACCCTCTGCGGGTGGCCCGGCCTTGTGGAAGTGGCGCCGAAGCATGACGCACTCCTCGAGGGTGTGCTTGACGGGCCCCTGATGGTAGGGGCACGGCTCCTTGAGCATCTTGTCGAAGAGGTTGGCACCTCCAGGGGGCTTCCGAGGGTTCTTGTACTCGGCGGCGGCGACAAGGTCCGCGTCGGCGGCGTCGCGTTTTGCTTGCAACTTCTTCTTGCCCTTCTTCTTGGCGCCGCGCGGAGTAGACGCCTCGGGTGCCTCTTCCGACGGGCGGCCCTGGGGCTGCTTGTCCTTTCGGAAGATGGCCTCGACCGCCTCCTGGCCAGAGGCGAACTTGGTGGCGATGTCCATCAGCTCGCTCGCCATTGTGGGGGTCTTGCGACCCAACTTGCTCACCAGGTCGCGACAGGTGGTATCGGCGAGGAACGCGCCGATGACATCTGAGTCGGTGATGTTGGGCAGCTCGGTGCGCTGCTTCGAGAATCGCCGGATGTAGTCCCGAAGAGACTCTCCCGGCTGTTGCCGGCAGCTTCGGAGGTCCCAGGAATTCCCGGGGCGCACGTACGTGCCCTGGAAATTGCCGGCGAAGGCTTGGACCAAATCATCCCAGTTGGAGATCTGCCCCCGGAGGCAGGTGCTCCAACCAGGCGCGAGCAGTGTCGGAGAGGAACAGGGGGAGGTTGCGGATGATGAGGTTGTCGTCGTCCGTTCCACCCAGTTGGCAGGCCAGGCGGTAGTCCGCGAGCCACAATTCCGGCCTCGTTTCCCCCGAGTACTTTGTGATAGTAGCCGGGGGTCGGAAACGAGTCGGGAACGGTGCCCGCCGGATGGCCCGGCTGAAGGCCTGCGGACCGGGTGGTTCAGGCGAGGGGCTCCGATCCTCCCCGCTGTCGTAGCGTCCCCCACTCCCGGGGTGGTAGCCTCGGCGCACCCTTTCGTCGAGGTGGGCTCGACGGTCGCGACGATGGTGCTCGTTGCTGAGGTAGCCCGGGGCCGCAGGCGCGGTGTTGCGCGTGCGCCCGGTGTAAGCCGAGGCTTCCCGCATGAATCGGGAAGTCGCGGCGTGAGGTTCCGAGGGGTATCCCTGCCTTCGGGAGGCAGAGCTCTCGGCCCGTCGGGCCACAGCGCCTTCCAGGAGATTCTTGAGCTCTCCCTGGATTCGCCGACCCTCGGTGGTTGATGGCTCCGGCATCGCGCGGAGGAGCATCGCTGCGGCTGCCAGGTTCTGACCGACCCCGCTGGATGCGGGTGGCGGCCTGACCCTGACGTCGTTGGCGACGCGGTGCTGGAGACCCTGGGGCAGGTGACGTATTTCTCCGCCTGGGGGTTGGCCCGCCCATGCCTGCCCGACGTCCCGGCGGATCGGCTCAAGCACTCCTGCTCCCTCGTCGAGCCTGGCCTGCGCCCCGCGGACTTGCTCGAGCTGTGGGTCGTGACCCCCCGCCGGAACGGGGACCACAGCTAGCTCCCGCGGGATGTCGGCGCGAGGCACCGGCCTAGGGAGATCACCGTCCTCCAGCATGCTGAGATGGTTGCCTTCGGAGGGATCCCCTAGCTCGACGTGGAAACATTCGCGGCTTGGGCCGCAGTCCTTGTCGTCAAGGCTGCGGCTACCGTCGGAACAGTCGGAGAGGCAGTAGTCACATGCGGTCATAAAGTCCCGCATGGCACTGGGGTTGCCAAATCCAGAGAAATCCCAGCAGATGCCGGGATCGTCATCTTCCTCGGACCCAGAGGGCCCGTAGGTCGAGATGTCCGTCAATCGGTCCCAAGGCGACCGCATACGAAACCCCAGAGGGGTTGCACTCGCCTCAACGAGAGCGCCCGCCAAAGCGAGGTCGCTAGGCGGGTTGAGGCCGAGTCGAAATGACGTAGGATGGGAATCAGTTAGTACCTTTCGGTCGACGAGGAGCGACATAGTCACGTCGGGGGCTGATTGCGCCGTCGTCTTAGGTACGAGGGCGACGTCCTGCAGGCCCTCCGCGAGCGCGCTGGCGTCGTCCACTTGCTCGGGATTGGCGCGTCGCGGGGGGATGGCGCTCGCCTTCGTCTCAAACGCGAAGTCGACGCCCGACGCGCCTCCCGTTGGTGCGCTGGGGATGTCGATCCGCTCGACAGCCGACGAAGCGTGACCTCCCGCTTGGCCTTGGTTGCCCCGCCTCCTCCTCCGATGGCGGAGGAGAGGACGGGGCGAGCTCGAATGTTGTTCTTCCACCACGCGGGGAAGATGTCGTCGATTCCGCCGCCGGTGGGCGGGTTGTCGGCCGCCATTGTCGTCGTCGCGCGGCGGTGGAAGGAGTATCATGTCGTAGCTGCCGTCGAGGGACATGAACTCGAGACTCCCGAAACGGAGCACCGTCCCGGGTTGGAGAGGTCGTTGGAGACTGCCCATCTGGAGCTTGACGGGAAACTGCTCGTCAACACGCAGCAGGCCCCTACCTGGCGTGCCAACTGTCGGCGTTTCGAGACCGGGGGGTCCCTAAGCCGACGAGTGAGTGTGCCGCGTGCCCCAGCCCAGATGGGTCGAGCGCGTGGGCGAGCGCGAAGGGGGGAAAGCGAGGTGGCCGGAGACGGACGTGAGAGAGGTGGAAATCCCGCGGCCTTCGTGTTCGTCCCGCGCCCAGGTCGGGTGCGCTTGCAGTAGGGGGTTACAAGCGTCCACGCGGGTGAGGGAAGCGAGCGGCCCCAAGAGAGCGTCTGTCCCGTCCTCGTCCCCGCGCGGCCAACCTTCTCTAAGAAGGCCCTGGTCCTTCCTTTTATAGGAGTAAGGAGAGGATCCAGGTGTACAATGGGGGTGTAGCAGAGTGCTACGTGTCTAGCGGGGGGAGAGCTAGCGCCCTAAGTACATGCCAATGTGGCAGCCGGAGAGATCTTGGCACCCTGCTGGTGTGATGTCGTGGCTGTCGAAGGAGCAACGGAGCCTGGCGGAGGGACAGCTGTTGGAGCGGTTGTGTCCTTGCTGACGTCGCCCTGCTTCCGTAAGAGAGCTGAGAGCTGCCGTTGTCATGGGGCTAGCGGGGCGCCATCATTGCCTATCTGGCAAAGCTAGCCAGATGGGACACCGGTCTTGTTCTCTGCGGCCCGAGTCGGCTCGGGGTAGGGTGATGATGGCGCTTCCCGTTGACGTGGCTGGCCTGTGCCCTAGGTTGGGCGACGTGGAGGCTCCTCCGAAGCCGGGGTCGAGTCTGTCTTCCATGGCCGAGGCCGAGTCCGAGCCCCCGGGTCGAGCGAGGCGGAGGTCGTCAGCAGAGGCCAGGGCGGAGTCCGAGCCCTGGGGTCGGGTGAAGCGGAGTTCGTCGTCTTCTGGGGCTGAGCTCGAGTCCGAGCCCTGGGTCGGGCGAAGCGGAGTTCGTCGTCTTCCGGGTCTTAGCCCGAGTCCGAGCCCTGGGTCGGGCGGAGCGTAGTTCGTCGTCTTCCGGGTCTTAGCCCGAGTCCGAGCCCTGGGTCGGGCGGAGCGGAGTTCACCGTCTTCCGGGGCTTAGCCCGAGTCCGAGCCCTGGGTCGGGCGGAGCGGAGTTCACCGTCTTCCGGGGCTTAGCCCGAGTCCGAGCCCTGGGTCGGGCGGAGCGGAGTTCGCCGTCTTCCGGGGCTTAGCCCGAGTCCGAGCCCTGGGTCGGGCGGGGCGGAGTTCGCCGTCTTCCGGGGCTTAGCCCGAGTCCGAGCCCTGGGTCGGGCGGAGCGGAGTTCGCCGTCTTCCGGGGCTTAGCCCGAGTCCGAGCCCTGGGTCGGGCGGAGCGGAGTTCGCCGTCTTCCGGGGCTTAGCCCGAGTCCGAGCCCTGGGTCGGGCGAAGCGGAGTTCGCCGTCTTCCGGGGCTGAGCCCGAGTCCGAGCCCTGGGTCGGGCGGAGCTTCCTATGGCGCCTTTGGCAAGGCCTGACTGCCTGTTAGTCTCACTCTGTCAAGTGGCACTGCAGTCGGAGTGGCGCAGGCGGTGCTGTCCTTCTGTCAGACCGGTCAGTGGAGCGGCGAAGTGACGGCGGTCACTTCGGCTCTGCCGGGGGGCGCGCGTCAGGATAAAGGTGTCAGGCTACCTTTGCGTTAAATGCTCCTGCGACTCGGTCGGTCGGCGCGGCGATTTAGTCAGGGTTGCTTCTTAGCGAAGGCAAGGCCTCGGGCGAGCCGGAGATGTGTCCGCCGTTGAAGGGGGGCCTCGGGCGAGACGGAAACCCCTCGGGGTCGGCTACCCTTACCCGAGGTTAGGCTCGGGCGAGGCGTGATCGAGTCGCTCGTTATGGACTGATCCCTGACTTATTCGCACCCATCAGGCCTCTGCAGCTTTATGGTGATGGGGGTTACCAGCTGAGAATTGGGCGTCTTGAGGGTACCCCTAATTATGGTCCCCGACAGCTATAATTCACCGGACTGTCCGGTGTGCACCGGACTGTCCGGTGAGCCAACGGTCTGCCGGGGCAACGGTCGGCCAAGGATTCCGCGCGTGACGCGTGGCCGAGCCAACGGTCACATTGGGGCACCGGACTGTCCGGTGTGCACCGGACTGTCCGGTGTGCACCGGACAGTGTCCGGTGCGCCAACGGCTCTCAATCAGCAACGGTCGGCTTCGCCAAATAAGGAAACAAATCCGCACCGGACAGTGTCCGGTGGTGCACCGGACTGTCCGGTGCGCCAGGCGACAGAAGGCAAGATCTGCCTTCCTGGAATGCTCTCAACGGCTCCTAGCTGCCTTGGGGCTATAAAAGGGACCCCTAGGCGCATGGAGGAGCACACCAAGCATTCTCAAAGCACTCCTAAGCACCAAGACTTCGATTCCACACATTTGTTTCTTCATGATAGCATCTAGAGCTCTAGTTGAGTTGTGAACTCGTCGGGTTTTGTTGCGAGCTCTTGTTGCGACTTGTGTGCGTGTTGACACTCTGATTTTTGTGTCTTGTGTGCGTTGCTCATCCCTCTCTTACTTCGTGCTTCTTTGTGAACTTCAAGTGTAAGGGCGAGAGGCTCCAAGTTGTGGAGATTCCTTGCAAACGGGATATAGTAAAGCAAGCAAAACACCGTGGTATTCAAGTGGGTCTTTGGACCGCTTGAGAGGGGTTGATTGCAACCCTCGTCCGTTGGGACACCACAACGTGGAGTAGGCAAGCGTTGGTCTTGGCCGAACCACGGGATAAACCACTGTGCCATCTCTGTGATTGATCTCTCGTGGTTATTGTGTTTTGTTGAGACTCCTCTCTAGCCACTTGGCATTATTGTACTAACGCCTAACCAAGTTTTGTGGCATTAAGTTTTCAAGTTTCACAGGATCACCTATTCACCCCCCCTCTAGGTGCTCTCAGTACCTGCGCCTATGATTACCCTCTCAACCACCTACACCTCCCATCGTTTGAGTTTTTTCGCCAGCGGTGGTCACCACCGAGCAGAGAAAGCTGACCGCCACCGCCGTCTCCATCCCCACGACGCCGTTGGGACCCAATCGAGTTGGCCGGGTGTTGCGCCACGTCTGCAGGAGGGTGCGTGTGGACTCGCCAAACGCAAGCGGCGGGCGGCTCGCAACGAATTGCTCACCGGAGCAGGGGCGTCTGCCACGGCCGTGCCTCTCCGTGGGCAGGGAATTCCACACCTCCAAACTCGGTGAGATTTGCTTCTCTGGATTCGCCATGCCCTCCAGTTCGTGTAGCGCTAGTTAGGCAGTGTGGAAGGTCTCGGGGCGCAGGATGACTATCTCCGGCGATAGCTCCATCGTGGGGAGCTTCTGGCGCCGTCGCTCGGCGTGGACAGTGTTGGAAGAAGACGCACCTGGGCGGTTGATCTATTGTCGAATGGCTCTGATTAGATAGGAGTTACCCCTTCGCTCAGTTGAATCGCAGTCGTCGATGTTCGATCGGGCGATCCGCGATGTTTTGGCCATCATAAGATCTGAGCCATCCATATTTAATCCTAGGGCTCCTGCGTGATACCGGTTCGTTATGTGCCCAGATCTAATCTGACGCGTCCATTCTGATCGGACGCCCGAGATCTTACGATACCCCTTCGCTGTGTCGCTTTAGCACATGAGACCCTTGGTTCTCAGAAAAATAACTCGCCGTCCACGCCAGGGACTCTCTGAGTCTTAGGAATATTTGCACAGTAGCCCCTGCTGTTTTCTGTTATTGAGGCCCAGTCCAGAGGGTTATTAAATTAGAAATTGAGTTTTTAAAATAAAAACAATACCTAGAATTTGTATAATTCATAGAAAATGCATATGAACTCCAAATTGGTCCATTCCAGTTCCTAAATTTTTGTAATATTATTCTCTCTCGAATAGTGCCTCTGTTTTGGCATGAAAGACAAATTAAAATTATTCTATTACTTAATCTTGTATTAAGCACATAAAATCTTCAGAAATTTTCATATCTTAAAATCTGTTCCTCTAAATTTAATGATTCCAGTTCCTATGATCTTAGTTTGATGTTTAGATTATTACTGTGAATTTTATTTATATGTTTGGTGTAATGTTAATTTTTGCTATACTATGTATGTATTGTGTTGATGCGAGTAGACGAGCAAACTACAGAAGATTCTGAGGTTCAGCTGGTAGAGACTGCTGAGCAGGAGCTCGTTGAAGGCAAGTTGTGCCCTTGATCACTTCCTTTTACCCATTCATGTTCTTATTAATCATAATGATCTGCATATGTTAATTTTGATGAGACCCAATAGGATACCCTAGATTTTGACTATCTTTATACGTTGTTTCACCACTGGTTTTACTACTAAACTTTTGGGTAGTACATGCTATTGCTTTATGTGGCTTTGGGTATAGAGATATTCATCACTCATTTTTATACTTGTTATTATTTGTTCATTATTTTCTGTTCATGATAAGATCATTATATTAATGGGAACATGCAGAACCACCCGGGAAAACAGTGCTACCACAAGGGTTTAATGGGACGCCCTTGGCTGATTAACTAGGAAAGCTAGTGGATGGCTACCTTACCCGAAAGGGGCAAGGGCAGTAGGGGAGTGGTCAGTGTAGGGAGGTCCTTGGGTTGATTTTGCTGCGATGGCGGTCAGGCGAGGGATTCCTGCACTGGAGCTTCGTAGTGGTACCCTGCCTCGCTTCCTTGGTAGAGGTGTATGGGGTCTGATCAACTCCGTGGCAAATGGGTAACACGACTTGTGGGTAAATATGCGCAACCTCTGCAGAGTGTAAAACTGGTATACTAGTCGTGCTCACGGTCATGAGCGGCTCAGACACTCACATGATTAATTTATGGAACTTAAACTTAACCTGTCATTTCATTGCATCTGGGATTATTTTATTATTACTTTTACTTATTATTTCTAAGGTTTGGTATTTACTTACACTTAGTAACTGCTAATAAAATTTTGACCAACTTATAAAAGCAATGCTCAGCTTCAACCTTTATTTCATTGATCAGCCTTACACTTCATGAACTCCCACCTTTGGTGAGTTCATGTCACATTATTCCTCACGACTTGTTGAGCTATGATCGTATGTGAGCTCACTCTTGCTGTCTCACACCCCCCACAGGAGAAGAACAGGTGGTCGAAGAGGAGTCGCCTAACACTGAGGCTTTCGACTTGATCTAGGTGGCGTCTCCCAGTCAGCTTTCTAGCGCCAAGGGTAGATTTTAGTTCCTGGGATATTTATATTTTATTTTGTAAGACTTCCGCTATGTAATAAGTACTCTGATTTTATTGTGACATTTATCTCTATACACTCTGTTATTATATATGTTGTCTTCTTTGGCGCATGTATGAGATGCACCCGGCTTTGTTCCTTAAAACCGGGTGTGACAGAAGTGGTATCAGAGGAAATGTTGACTGTAGGACGAAACCTAGATAGAAATGGACAAAACCCTTACCTACTTACCTTACTCTGAATCCTTCTAAACTTACCTTACTCTGATTCCTTCTACACTTATCTTGATCCTGTCTCACCTTCTACTGTTCTACTCTGATCATTCTTATCCTCTCTATTCTAAGACAAGATGGATTTCAAACCTTGGAATCCCTACCCCTATGACATTTTTAAGAGATAGGAGGCCTAAGACCAAACTAAAACTATTTTCTTCTATATTTAAAAATGTTGTTTGATTGTTCTGATGATAATGTCTGATTTGCTTCTTTGATTGATTGAAATAGTATAGACGAGCATCTTAGCATGTACCACCATAAGGTAATGAATTAGCTTTGGTAGGCGACACACTTAGCTAATAAATCCCCCAAAGTAACGTGCTTGATAATTACATGTCTTGCCTACAATCCTTCCTTTCTTACCCTATGTTTCTAACCCAGATGGGCTACCCCTATAGTGTTAGAAGAGAGCACTATAGACGTGATCCTTGGTATGTCATGGTTAAGAAAGGCAAAGGCGGTTTATACACTGTGCTAAGGGAACCATAGAACTCACTAGTTCCAAAGGACAAAGATTTGAAGTTGAAGTTGCAGTAACTACCACCATCAGACTAGCGACATTCTTAGTAGATGAGAAGTTTGTTGGTGACAACATCCGTGTGGTTAGAGATTTTCTGGATGTCTTTCCAAAGGAGTTACCAGGGATGCCACCAGATAGGAAAGTTGAGTTTGTGATTGATCTTCTACCTGGAACTGCCCCTATATCTAAGCGACCATACAGGATGTCGGTAGAAGAGTTAAAGGAACTGAAGAAGTAGTTAACGGAGTTGCAAGAGGCTGGATACATTCGTCCAAGTTCCTCACCTTGGGGAGCACCGGTTCTATTTGTACAGAAGAAGGATGGATCACAGCGGATGTGTGTGGATTATAGATCTCTTAATGATGTTACAGTGAAGAACAAGTATCCGTTATCCCGCATTGAGGATTTGTTTGATCAGATGAGAGGTGCTAGGGTATTCTCGAAGATTGATCTTTGATCGGGTTACCATCAAATGAAGATTAGACCATCGGATATTCCGAAGATGGCTTTCTCAACTCGATATGGGTAATATGAGTTCACGGTTATGTCATTTGGATTAACCAATGCACCAGCTTATTTTATGAATTTGATGAATAAGGTGTTTATGGAGTATCTGGACAGATTCATCGTGGTGTTCATCGACGATATTCTTATCTATTCTAAGAGCGAAAGTGGTCATGAAGAACATCTAAGGTTGGTGCTACAGAAGCTACGAGATAATCAACTCTACGCCAAGTTTAGCAAGTGCGAGTTTTGGATTGATAGGGTGCCATTCCTTGGACATATCATTTCTAATGGAGGAATAGCAGTGGATCCTGCTAAGGTCAACGAGATAATGGAGTGGAGAGTGCCCACTACAGTTATTGAGATTTGTAGTTTCTTGGGGCTTGCAGGATATTATCGGAGATTTATTGAAGGATTCTCTAAGATTGCCAAGCCTATGACCTCGCTTCTGGAGAAAGGAAGAGAATTTAAGTGGGATGAGAAATGCCAAGACAACTTTGATCAATTAAAGAAGAGGTTGATGTCGCCGCTAGTATTGATTATACCAGATCTACAGAAGGGATTCGACATTTATTGTGATGCATGTGGCCAAGGATTAGGATGTGTGCTCATGCAAGAAGGACACGTGATTGCCTATGCGTCTCGTCAGTTGCGGAAACATGAATTGAACTACCCCACTCACGACTTGGAACTAGCAGCCGTTGTGCATGCACTAAAGATTTGGAGATGCTACATTATGGGAACCAAGTGTCAAGTGTACACGGATCATAAGAGTTTGAAGTATATATTCACTCAGAAGGATCTCAACCTCAGACAATGTCGTTGGTTGGAGCTCATTAAGGATTATGATTTGGAGATTCACTATCACCCGGGCAAGGCGAATTTGGTTGCAGATGCCTTGAGTCGGAAGGAGCATGTTCACTCCGCTTTTGTTGTCCAGCTACCCGATGAATTAGCAAAAGATTTTGAGAGGCTCAATCTGGGAATTGTTACACACACTGAAGGAGTCACCATTGAATTGGAACCTACCTTGGAGCAAGAAATTCGTAAAGGTCAAGTGGGTGATGCTAAAATTCAAGAGACTAAGGATCTGATTACAGAAGGTCGAGTTCCGAAATTCACGGAGGATGAGCAGGGTACAATATGGTTCAAGGATCGGATATGTGTTCCGGAGATTGATAGCCTTCGTGAGACTATATTGAAAGAGGCCCATGACTCGGATTATTCTATTCACCCTGGTAGTACCAAGATGTATCAGGATTTGAAGCAGAAATACTGGTGGTATGGATGGAAGAGAGATGTGGCTGCACATGTGGCTACGTGCAATGGGTGTCAAAGAGTTAAGGCCGAACACCAAAGACCAGCTGGACTATTATACCCATTAAAGATACCCGAATGGAAGTGGGAGGAGATTGGTATGGATTTCGTCACTAGGCTGCCTCGCACCCAGAAAGGTTATGATTCTATATGGGTGATTGTGGATAGATTGACTAAAGTAGCTCACTTCATTCCTGTCAAGACTACTTATAAGTGAACTCAATTGGCAGAGTTATATGTGGCTCGGATTGTGTCTCTACATGGTGTACCGAAGAAGATCATTTTGGATAGAGGATCACAGTTTACCTCCGGATTTTGGAAAAGTTTTCATGAGAATATGGATACGAAGTTGAATTTCAGTTCAGCCTACCATCCTCAGACTGATGGGCAGACAGAGAGGACTAATCAAGTGCTGGAGGATATGCTAAGAGCTTGTGCTCTTAAGCATGGTGGCAGTTGGGAGAAGAGCTTACCCTATGCAGAGTTTTCTTATAACAATAGCTACCAGGCCAGTTTGAAGATGTCACCATTTGAGGCTCTATATGGCAGAAAATGCAAGACCCCTCTATATTGGGACCAGACTGGAGAAAGGCAGTTCTTTGGGCCTGAACTTATACAAGAGGCAGAAGAACAAGTTTGAATGATAAGAGAAAATTTGAGAATTGCACAATCAAGGCAAAAGAGCTATGTTGATAATAGGAGAAGACTACTGGAGTTTAAGGAGGGTGATCACGTGTATCTAAAGGTGTCACCACTTCGGGGTATGAGGAGATTTAAAGTTAAAGGAAAGTTGTCCCCTTGCTTCATTGGACCTTTCTTGATCTTAAAGCGAGTGGGAGAAGTTGCATATCAGCTAGAGCTACTCGATCACCTGTCAGATGTACATGATGTGTTCCATGTGCCTCAGCTAAAGAAGTGCCTCAGGGTACCTGCGGAGCAACTACCAATGGAGGACCTCAGTGTTCAAGATGATCTGACTTATGCAGAGTATCCCATCAAGATTTTGGACACTTTGACTCGAGTTACAAGAAATAAGGTGATAAATATGTGCAAGGTACAATGGAGTCACCATGGTGAAGATGAAGCCACTTGGGAAAGAGAAGAAGAGCTTCGCATAGATTTTCCCCATCTTTTCCTTGGTCCTTCCTAAATCTCGAGGACGAGATTCTTGTTAAGGGGGGTAGGATTTGTAATACCCAAATTTGTAAATCATCTGATAAGATAATATTTTCCTTTACCTATATGGGTGCGCCATCTCTATTCATCATTTCACGTGGACACCTCACTTAAACAAAGAAATAATTAACAAAGATGTGCCACTAAATCATGCATCATGCTGGACTTCTTTTGTTTGTGCATTGAATAATAATAACACTAATAAAAAAGACATAGCAATGATTTGGGAATTTAGATTTATCCCAAAGGCACAACTTAAGAAATTGGAAATGGTCTAAAAAAATAATAAGGAAAGAGAGAAATAATATAACATATAAAACAAAATTTATAAACATATAAACCCACCCGTACTGGTATGATTAAAATCTATCTTTAATTGAGTACAAAATTCAAAGTCATACTTGAAATTCAAATTGGGGATTTAAAATAGGAGGAAAAGAAAACCAGAGAAAAAGAGAAAGAATTCTAACATAAATGGGCCGCAACAAGCAATTTATCCCATCTACCCTTCCCACGCGCGCCTCCACCGTGGCAAACCGTAGCCGCCAGAACCCATGCATCGTGCACGCGCGGTGACACCGTCCCGGTGGGCCCACAACACAGCCTAACGGTAGGCCTGCGTGCAGCGTGCCCACGCTGACCGACGGGGCCCACATGGCAGCCGGTGTTACCCACGCTGGCTCGCTCCGTGTCTCCGGCTGGTGGCCCCATGTCGTCAGGCGCATCTCCCTAGTGTAACCGTCGCGGGCGAGCTGATCGCTGAGATCCGTGGGGTCCGGTGATGGCCACCCGGGCCACTAGCTGCGCCACGGATATATGATGTTGTACCTGTGCCTATGATTACCCTCTCAACCACCTACACCTCCCATCGTGTGAGTTTTCGCCAGCGGCGGTCATCACCGAAGCAGAGAAAGCTGACCGCCGCCGCCGTCTCCATCCCCACGATGCCATTGGGACCCAATCGAGTAGGCCGGTTGTTGCGCCACGTCTGCAGGAGGGTGCGTGTGGACTCACCAAACGCAAGCAGCGGGCGGCTCGCAACGAATTGCTCGCCGGAGCAGGGGCGTCTGCCACGGTCGCGCCTCTCCGTGGGCAGGGAATTCCACACCTCCAAACTCGGTGAGATTTGCTTCTCTGGATTCGCCATGCCCTCCAGTTCGTGTAGCGCTAGTCGGGCAGTGTGGGAAGGTCTCGAGGCGCGGGATGACTATCTCCGGCGACAGCTCCGTCGTGGGGAGCTCCTGGCGCCGTCGCTCGGCTTGGACAGTGGTGGAAGAAGACACACCTGGGCCGTTGATCTATTGTCGAATGGCTCTAATTAGATAGGAGTTACCCCTTCGCTCAGTTGAATCGCAGCCATCAATGTTCGATCGGGCGATCCGCGATGTTTTGGCCATCATAAGATCTGAGCCATCCATATTCAATCCTAGGGCTCCTGCGCGATACCGGTTCGTTATGCGCCCAGATCTAATCTGGCGCGTCCGTTCTGATCAGACGCCCGAGATCTTACGATACCCCTTCGCTGTGTCGCTTTAGCACATGAGACCCTTGGTTCTCAGAAAAATAACCCGCCGTCCACGCTAGGGACTCTCTGAGTCTTAGGAATATTTAAACCGTAGCCCCTGCTGTTTTCTGTTATTGAGGCCCAGTCCAGAGGGTTATTAAATCAGAATAATGAATTAGAAATTGAGTTTTTAAAATAAAAACAATACCTAGAATTTGTATAATTCATAGAAAATGCATATGAACTCCAAATTGGTCCATTCCAGTTCCTAAATTTTTGTAATATTATTCTCTCTCAAATAGTGCCTCTGTTTTGGTATGAAAGACAAATTAAAATTATTCTATTACTTAATCTTGTATTAAGCACATAAAATCTTCAGAAATTCATATCTTAAAATCTGTTCCTCCAAATTTAATGATTCTAGTTCCTGTGATCTTAGTTTGATGTTTAGATTATTACTGTGAATTTTATTTGTATGTTTGGTGTAATGTTAATTTTTGCTATACTATGTATGTATTGTGTTGATGCGAGTAGACGAGCAAACTACAGAAGATTCCGAGGTTCAGCTGGTAGAGACTGCTGAGCAGGAGCTCGTTGAAGGCAAGTTGTGCCCTTGATCACTTCCTTTTACCCATTCATGTTCTTATTATCATAATGATCTGCATAGGTTAATTTTGATGGGACCCAATAGGATACCCTAGATTTTGACTATCTTTATACCTTGTTTCACCACTGGTTTTACTACTAATCTTTTGGGTAGTACATGCTATTGCTTTATGTGGCTTTGGGTATAGAAATATTCATGATACGCCTAGGCCTTCTAGGAGTGTGTAAGGGCGAATAGAGGAGCAGCGCAGCCTGGGACAGGGACCTGAGCGTGTATGGTGGAGAAGAGCGAGAGGAAGAAGCAGGAGCAAGATCACCGTCAGCCAGGGTGACCGAGGTAATCGCCCCACAAGGAGATTATATTTCCTTGGATGCCTAGTTACATGCCACCAACTGATAAGAGATAAACTTGCTTAACAACTCCCTGCTATTATTTAGCTAACAACTCCCTGCTATTATCTAGCTAACAACCCAGCTATTATTTAGCTAACAACTCCCTGCTATTATCTAGCTAACAACCTAGCTATTATTTAGCTAATCCTTATCTGCTGGAACTTAAGAATTATCTGCTGGAGACTTATCTGCCAAAGCAGAACTACTGGCTTCACCGCCCCGGGTCTGGATCCGGCTCTCCCTCTGCTGTCTCCTAGTATAAGTCTGCCCCACAAATGCATCTGCAACATTTCTCCCCTCCTGAAGAAACAGGTCGTCCGCGACCTGTATAGCTGGATATCGTAGTTGGAAATCCTCTAGCTGAACCCAAGATGCTTCTACTGCTGGACGACCCACCCAGTGAACTAACACTTCCCACACGCCTCTGTTAAGCCTTGCCTTGGATACCTTCTCAGGTGTAGGTACCACCCTGCCATGTAACAGATCTGGAAGAGGCACCACCTCGTATGGCAACTACCCAATAAATTTCTTTAATAGTGACACATGAAAAACATCATGAATTTTTGCCTTTGGAGGGAGCTGCAATTTATAAGATACGTCCCCCACTAGCTGTGTAACCTTGTAGGGCCCAAAGAAACGAGGTCCCAACTTGGATGTAGATGCTGGTGTCACGCCCACGACTGACCTTTGCTGTAACCTGAGCCACACCCAATCCCCAACCTAGAATTTCACCTCCCGTCGAGTCTGGTCTTGGTACTGCTTCATTGTGACTTGGGCCTGGACCAGCCTCTCCTTGATTTCTGCTAAGAACTCATCCTGATCGCGAAGCTGGCCATCCACCGCCGCTACTCGCGCTTTACCCGGCTGGTAAGGTAGTAATGGCGGGGGGTCACGCCCATAGACTACCCGGAAGGGTGAACACTTGATGGCAGTTTGATATGAAGAATTATAGCTGTACTCCGCCCATGGCAGCCACTGGAGCCAAGTCTTTGGCCTATCACCTGCTAAGCAGCGCAGGTACATTAATATCACTCTGTTTGTGACCTCCGATTGACCATCTGTTTGTGGGTGAAATGCGGAACTCATCTGCAGCTTTACCCCTGTCATCCGAAACAATTCTGTCCAAAAGTTGCTGGTAAATACCACATCTCGGTCACTTACTGTGGCGGAACTACCCGAATTATTCCAACTTAAGTGCCTAAGCCCTGCCTTAGAGGCTAGACCACACTTAAATGGGAATAACCCGTCAATCCCTCGGATCTAGTCCGACACGGCCACTGACAGGATCAAGTACCACAATCTCACTCGACGGTGAGTCACAGAGCAAATACAATAAAGCATAAAACCATGCATGTAAGAGTGTTAAAATTATTACATCATCATCATCGGAGTTTCGCAAAAGTGACGATCATTGTTCGAAGTGCAGCGGAATAAAACTAACGGAAAATAAACAGAGAGATGGGGAAGCCTGTCCCATCAGTCCTCATGCTCCTCCTCAGCTGAGGCGGGGTCCCACTCGACAGTCCAACCCGGTGGCAAGATGGACGGCCAAGTCACTCCAGAAACCATGTCCTCCAGAGGACCTGTAAAATTATGCCACAAGCAAGTGAAAGGGAAATGTGCCCTTGGGCCATTTCTAAGTATTTTGGTGATTGAGTGCCAACACAAAGTGCTTAAATGTGAATCTAAGCCCATGGATGGACAAAGTGCAAATCGAGAGCAAAGGTATGTTTCTAAGTCTTAGTACATTGGTTTTGTGTACTAATATATTTGTCTAAGTGTTAGAAACAGAAAGAAGAAGAAAAGAGAAGAGTTGGCTGTGTACAGCAATGAGGCTGTTTCGGTCTAGGGCACCGGACTGTCCGGTGGTGCACCGGACAGTGTCCGGTGCGCCAGGTTGCCTCGGGCGAAGTGGCCGCTCTCGGGAATTTGCCGACGGCGTACGGCTAAAATTCACCGGACTGTCCGGTGTGCACCGGACTGTCCGGTGAGCCAACGGTCGGCCGGGCCAACGGTCGGCCGCAGAATCTGCGCGCGACACGTGGCCGAGCCAACGGTCGGAAGGGGGCACCGGACTGTCCGGTGTGCACCGGACATGTCCGGTGCGCCAACGGCTCTCTGGCCGCCAACGGTCGGCTTCGCCATTTAAGGAAGGAAATCGGGCACCGGACAGTGTCCGGTGTGCACTGGACTGTCCGGTGCGCCCGATGACAGAAGGCAAGATCAGCCTTCCAGATTTGTTCTCAACGGCTCCTAGCTGCCTTGGGACTATAAAAGGGACCCCTAGGCGCATGGAGGAGTACACCAAGCAACCTTAGAGCATTCTTGATCATCCACACTCAGTCTTTGCGCATTTGTTTGTCATTCTCAGTGATTCGAGCTCTGTTCTAGTGAGAACTGTGAGATAGTCTTTTGAGCTCGATTCTTGGTCGTGTGTGTGCGCATTTTTCTGTGGATTTGTGTGTGTTGCTTCCCTCCCCTACTCCGTATTTCTTTGTGAATCTCAAGTGTAAGGGCGAGAGACTCCAAGTTGTGGAGATTCCTCGCAAACGGGATATTGAAAGGCAAAGCAAAACACCGTGGTATTCAAGTTGGTCTTTGGACCACTTGAGAGGGGTTGATTGCAACCCTCGTCCGTTGGGACGCCACAACGTGGAGTAGGCAAGCGTTGGTCTTGGCCGAACCACGGGATAACCACTGTGTCATCTCTGTGTTTGATCTCTTGTGGTATTGTGTTTTGTTGAGACTCTTCTCTAGCCACTTGGCAATTATTGTGCTAACCCTTAACAAGTTTTTGTGGCTATAAGTTTAAGTTTCGCAGGATCACCTATTCACCCCCCCTCTAGGTGCTCTCAATTGGTATCAGAGCCGTTCTCTTCACAAAGGGACTAACCGCCCGGAGAGATGGATCCTAAGGGCAAGGGGATGGTGATCAACGACAAGGAGAAGGAGACCTTCGTCAACGAGCCCAATGATGACAGGCCCACCGACTCAGGCTCGGGCCACAAAAGAAAAGACGGGAGGAAGAAGAAGACAAGGCGCATCAAGGAAATTGTCTACTACGATAGCGACGAATCTTCCTCCTCCCAAAAAGACGACGACGACTACGATAGACGAAAGACGGTTAACTCAAACTTTTCTTTCGATTATTCGCGCATCCCGCATAGTTCAAATGCTCAATTGCTCCCCATTCCACTTGGCAAGCCCCCTCACTTTGATGGAGAGGATTACGGATTTTGGAGTCACAAAATGCGTACTCACCTGTTTTCTCTCCATCCAAGCATTTGGGAGATTGTGGAAAGTGGAATGAAATTTGATAGCTCGGATAGCCCTGTGTTTATTAATGAACAAATTCATAAAAATGCACAAGCTACTATTGTGTTGCTAGCCTCTTTGTGCAGGGACGAGTATCACAAGGTGAGCGGCTTGGACAATGCCAAGCAGATCTGGGACACCCTCAAGATCTCTCATGAGGGAAACGACGTCACCTTGCTCACCAAAATGGAGCTGGTGGAGGGCGAGCTTGGACGGTTCGCGATGATAAGGGGCGAGGAGCCGACGCAAACATACAACCGGCTCAAGACCCTTATCAACAAAATAAGGAGCTACGGGAGCACGCGATGGACGGACCACGATGTCGTCCGCCTAATGCTAAGGTCATTTACCGTTCTTGATCCCCATTTGGTGAACAATATACGTGAAAATCCCAGGTACACCAAGATGTCGCCCGAAGAAGTTCTTGGGAAATTCGTTAGCGGGCGAATGATGATCAAGGAGGCGAGGTACGTGGACGACGCCTTGAATGGTCCGATCAACGAACCGCAACCCCTTGCTCTCAAGGCAACACGAAGCAAGGAGGCGCTACCTAGCAAAGTGGCACAGATTGAGGCGGCCGGACTTAATGATGAAGAGATGGCTCTCATCATCAAAAGATTCAAGACGGTGCTTAAAAGTCGCAAGGGACAGCCAAGCAAGACCAAAGCCAAGGGGAAGCGCTCATGCTTCAAATGCGGTAAGCTTGGTCATTTTATTGCTAACTGTCCCGACAATGATAGTGATCAGGATCAAGGGAACAAAAGGGAGAAAAAGAAGAACTATAAGAAGGCAAAGGGCGAGGCTCATCTTGGCAAGGAGTGGGATTCGGACTGCTCCTCGTCCGACTCCGACAATGAGGGACTCGCCGCCACTGCCTTCAACAAGTCATCCCTCTTCCCCAACGAGCGTCTCACTTGCCTCATGGCAAGGGAAAAGAAAGTAAGCACTCCTAATACTAGTACTTATGCTTCTTCAAGTGAGGATGAGTCTAGTGATGATGATGATATAGATTACTCATGCTTATTCAAGGGATTAGATAGAACTAAGGTAGACAAAATTAATGAATTGATTGATGCCTTGAATGATAGGAATATACTTTTAGAAAAGCAAGAGGATTTGTTGTATGAAGAACATGATAAATTTGTAGAAGCTAAGAAATCTCTTGCTCTAGAAATTAAGAGAAATGAAATGCTCTCTAGTGAATTATCTTCTTGTCATGAAACTATTGCTAAGTTAAAAAGTTGTAATGATGATTTAAATGCTAAACTAGAAGTAGCTAGTAAATCTAATTCTTGTGTAGAAATTGTTGAAACTTGTAATAGGTGTAAAGACTTTGACATTGATGCTTGTAGTGATCATTTAGCTTCAATTTCCAAATTAAATGATGAATTAGCTAGTCTTAATGCCCAACTTAAGACTAGCAAGAATGAATTTGACAAGCTAAAATTTGCAAGGGATGCCTACACGATTGGTAGACACCCCTCAATTAAGGATGGACTTGGCTACAAGAGGGAAGCCAAGAACTTGACAAGCCATAAGGCTCCCATCTCCGCCAAGGAGAAAGGGAAGGCCCCTATGGCTAGTAATGTGCAAAAGAACCATGCCTTTATGTACTATGATAGAAGACAACCTAGAAATGATTATAGGAGTTATAATGCCTTTGATTCTCATGCAATGGTTGCTTCTAGTTCTTCTTATGTGCATGATATAAATGTTGGTAGGAGAAATGTTATTGATAATATGCCTAGGAAAAATGTTGCTAGGAAAGTTAATGAACCTTCTATAATATATCATGCTTTAAATGCTTCCTTTGCTATTCGTAGAAAGGATAGGAAAATAGTAGCTAGGAAGTTAGGGGCAAAATGCAAGGGAGACAAAACTTGCATTTGGGTCCCTAAAGATATTTGCACTAACCTTGCAGGACCCAACATGAGTTGGGTACCTAAGACCCAAGCCTAAATTTACCTTGCAGGTTTATGCATCCGGGGGTTCAAGCTGGATTATTGATAGCGGATGCACAAACCATATGACAGGGGAGAAGAAGATGTTCACCTCCTACGTCAAGAATAAAGATTCCCAAGATTCAATAATATTCGGTGATGGGAATCAAGGCAAGGTAAAAGGGTTAGGTAAAATTGCAATCTCAAATGAGCACTCTATCTCTAATATGTTTTTAGTAGAGTCTCTTGGATATAATTTGCTATCTGTTAGTCAATTATGCAATATGGGATATAACTGTTTGTTTACAAATGTAGATGTGTCTGTCTTTAGAAGATGTGATGGTTCACTAGCTTTTAAGGGTGTACTAGACGGCAAGCTTTACTTAGTTGATTTTGCAAAAGAAGAGGCCGGTCTAGATGCATGCTTAATGGCTAAGACTTGCATGGGCTGGCTGTGGCATCGCCGCTTAGCACATGTGGGGATGAAGAACCTCCACAAGCTTCTAAAGGGAGAACACGTGATAGGTCTAACCAATGTTCATTTCGAAAAAGATAGACCTTGTGCAGCTTGTCAAGCAGGGAAACAGGTGGGAGGCTCTCATCACACCAAAAATGTGATGACAACATCAAGACCCCTGGAGCTGCTACATATGGACCTCTTCGGACCCTTCGCCTATCTAAGCATAGGAGGAAGTAAGTATGGTTTAGTTATTGTTGATGACTTTTCCCGCTTCACTTGGGTGTTCTTTTTGCAGGATAAGTCTGAAACCCAAGGAACCCTCAAGCGCTTCCTCAGGAGAGCTCAAAATGAGTTTGAGCTCAAGGTGAAGAAGATAAGGAGCGGCAACGGGTCTGAGTTCAAGAACCTTCAAGTGGAGGAGTTCCTTGAAGAGGAAGGGATCAAGCACGAGTTCTCCGCTCCCTACACACCACAGCAAAATGGTGTGGTAGAGAGGAAGAACAGGACGCTAATCGATATGGCGAGGACGATGCTTGGAGAATTCAAGACCCCCGAGTGCTTTTGGTCGGAAGCCGTGAACACGGCTTGCCATGCCATCAACAGGATGAAGAAGATGTTCCGACGGCCGCTATACGAACCATGACGATTGGAGAAGTGCGGCCACAGGAACAAGATAAAAGAGATCAACCTTCTTCCTCAACAACGGTGCATCCCCCAACTCAAGACGATAAACAGGTTCATCAAAAGGAGGCGTGTGATCAAGGGGGAGCACAAGATGATCACGTGATGGAGGAAGAAGCGCAACCGGCACCTCCAACCCAAGTTCGAGCAATGATTCAAAGGGATCATCCCGTCGACCAAATTCTGGGTGATATTAGCAAGGGAGTAACTACTCGATCTCGATTAGTTAATTTTTGTGAGCATTACTCCTTTGTCTCTTCTATTGAGCCTTTCAGGGTAGAGGAGGCCTTGCTAGATCCGGACTGGGTACTGGCCATGCAGGAGGAACTCAACAACTTCAAGCGCAATGAAGTCTGGACACTGGTGCCTCGTCCCAAGCAAAATGTTGTGGGAACCAAGTGGGTGTTCCGCAACAAACAGGACGAGCACGGGGTGGTGACAAGGAACAAGGCTCGACTTGTGGCAAAAGGTTATGCCCAAGTCGCAGGTTTGGACTTTGAGGAGACTTTTGCTCCTGTGGCTAGGCTAGAGTCAATTCGTATCTTGCTAGCATATGCCGCTCACCATTCTTTCAGGTTGTACCAAATGGATGTGAAGAGCGCTTTCCTCAACGGGCCAATCAAGGAGGAGGTGTACGTGGAGCAACCCCCTGGCTTCGAGGATGAACGGTACCCCGACCATGTGTGTAAGCTCTCTAAGGCGCTCTATGGACTTAAGCAAGCCCCAAGAGCATGGTATGAATGCCTTAGAGACTTTCTAATTGTTAATGCTTTCAAGGTTGGGAAAGCCGATCCAACTCTTTTTACTAAGACATGTGATGGTGATTTGTTTGTGTGCCAAATCTATGTCGATGACATAATATTTGGTTCTACTAACCAAAAGTCTTGTGAAGAGTTTAGCAGGGTGATGACGCAGAAATTCGAGATGTCGATGATGGGCGAGTTGAACTACTTCCTTGGGTTCCAAGTGAAGCAACTCAAAGATGGCACCTTCATCTCCCAAACGAAGTACACGCAAGATCTGCTAAAGCGGTTTGGGATGAAGGACGCCAAGCCCGCAAAGACTCCGATGGGGACCGACGGACACACCGACCTCAACAAAGGAGGTAAGTCCGTTGATCAAAAAGCATACCGCTCAATGATAGGATCTCTACTTTATTTATGTGCTAGTAGACTAGATATTATGCTTAGCGTATGCATGTGTGCTAGATTTCAATCCGATCCTAAGGAGTGTCACTTAGTGGCGGTGAAGCGAATTCTTAGATATTTGGTTGCTACGCCTTGCTTCGGGCTCTGGTATCCAAAGGGGTCTACCTTTGACTTGGTTGGATACTCAGATTCCGACTATGCTGGATGTAAGGTCGATAGGAAGAGTACATCAGGGACGTGCCAATTCTTAGGAAGGTCCCTGGTGTCATGGAACTCTAAGAAACAAACCTCCGTTGCCCTATCCACCGCTGAGGCTGAGTACGTTGCCGCAGGACAGTGTTGCGCGCAACTACTTTGGATGAGGCAAACCCTCACGGACTTTGGCTACAGTCTGAGCAAAGTCCCACTCCTATGTGACAATGAGAGTGCTATCCGCATGGCGGAAAATCCTGTTGAGCACAGCCGCACAAAGCACATAGACATCCGGCATCACTTTTTGAGAGACCACCAGCAAAAGGGAGATATCGAAGTGTTTCATGTTAGCACCGAGAACCAGCTAGCCGATATCTTTACCAAGCCTCTAGATGAGAAGACCTTTTGCAGGCTGCGTAGTGAGCTAAATGTCTTAGATTCGCGGAACTTGGATTGAATTGTAGCATACATGTATTTATGCTTTTGATCATGTTCCTTTTTGCATTTTGTTGCTTATTATGGTGCTCAAGTTGTACAAACACTCCCTGGACCTCACAAGTCCGTTGCAAAGTGATGCACATGTTTAGGGGGAGATGTGTTACAACTTAACCCTTGGAGACTAACCATGTGCTTGAGTTTGATGATTTAGTCTCGAAGGAGGATTGAAAGGGAAAAAGGTGGACTTGGACCATGAAAGACTTCCACTGCACTCCGATGAGAGGGTAACTTATTCCAAGTTCATCTTTAAACTCTTATTGCCTATTTGCTCTTAGTTGAAGATTTTGGTGAGGCAATGGGGTTAAAGGGGCCAAGATTGATCCCGTTTTGGTGCTTGATGCCAAAGGGGGAGAAAATAAAGGCCAAAGCAATAAATGGATCAGCTACCACTTGAGAAATTTTGAAAATAGTAGATTAGAGTTATAGAGTTTTTGGTTTGTCAAAACTCCTTTGTTGTCTCTCTTGTCAAAAGTTGGTTTCTTGTGGGGAGAAGTATTGATTTTGGGAAAAAGGGGGAGTTTTTGAAATCTTGAATCAATTTCTCTTGGAATAACTCTCTTTATGTCTTAACATGTGTGTTTGACTTAGAGATAGAAATTTGAGTTGGATTTGCAAAAACAAACCAAGTGGTGGCATAGAGTGATCCATATATGTCAAAATTGAATCAAAATAAATTTGAGTTTTATTTGAAGTGATATTGCACTTGTTCTAGTTGCTTTATGTTGTGTTGGCATAAATCACCAAAAAGGGGGAGATTGAAAGGGAAATGTGCCCTTGGGCCATTTCTAAGTATTTTGGTGATTGAGTGCCAACACAAAGTGCTTAAATGTGAATCTAAGCCCATGGATGGACAAAGTGCAAATCGAGAGCAAAGGTATGTTTCTAAGTCTTAGTACATTGGTTTTGTGTACTAATATATTTGTCTAAGTGTTAGAAACAGAAAGAAGAAGAAAAGAGAAGAGTTGGCTGTGTACAGCAATGAGGCTGTTTCGGTCTGGGGCACCGGACTGTCCGGTGGTGCACCGGACAGTGTCCGGTGCGCCAGGTTGCCTCGGGCGAAGTAGCCGCTCTCGGGAATTTGCCGACGGCGTACGGCTAAAATTCACCGGACTGTCCGGTGTGCACCGGACTGTCCGGTGAGCCAACGGTCGGCCGGGCCAACGGTCGGCCGCAGAATCTGCGCGCGACACGTGGCCGAGCCAACGGTCGGAAGGGGGCACCGGACTGTCCGGTGTGCACCGGACATGTCCGGTGCGCCAACGGCTCTCTGGCCGCCAACGGTCGGCTTCACCATTTAAGGAAGGAAATCGGGCACCGGACAGTGTCCGGTGTGCACCGGACTGTCCGGTGCGCCCGATGACAGAAGGCAAGATCAGCCTTCCAGATTTGTTCTCAACGGCTCCTAGCTGCCTTGGGACTATAAAAGGGACCCCTAGGCGCATGGAGGAGTACACCAAGCAACCTTAGAGCATTCTTGATCATCCACACTCAGTCTTTGCGCATTTGTTTGTCATTCTCAGTGATTCGAGCTCTGTTCTAGTGAGAACTGTGAGATAGTCTTTTGAGCTCGATTCTTGGTCGTGTGTGTGCGCATTTTTCTGTGGATTTGTGTGTGTTGCTTCCCTCCCCTACTCCGTATTTCTTTGTGAATCTCAAGTGTAAGGGCGAGAGACTCCAAGTTGTGGAGATTCCTCGCAAACGGGATATTGAAAGGCAAAGCAAAACACCGTGGTATTCAAGTTGGTCTTTGGACCACTTGAGAGGGGTTGATTGCAACCCTCGTCCGTTGGGACGCCACAACGTGGAGTAGGCAAGCGTTGGTCTTGGCCGAACCACGGGATAACCACTGTGTCATCTCTGTGTTTGATCTCTTGTGGTATTGTGTTTTGTTGAGACTCTTCTCTAGCCACTTGGCAATTATTGTGCTAACCCTAAACAAGTTTTTGTGGCTATAAGTTTAAGTTTCGCAGGATCACCTATTCACCCCCCCCCTCTAGGTGCTCTCAGCAAGGCTGAGTATACTAATACTCAGCTAGACTTACCCGGTGTGAGGAGTCTACTCCTCTACCTCTAGACATGCAACTGTTTGGCTGTGGTGTTTTGTTGCCAAAAGCACTAGCTGAGCTTCTAAATCAAGTTTTAAATTTTGTCAAATTTAAGTGTGACTCTCTTAAGGCTAAAGATGTACTATCTACTCATATATAGTAGCAAACATTTTTAGCAATCAACATCTTATATCAACTCATCACATTTCCACTTGTTACTCAATGTAGCAGCATGGATCAAGCAGTCTCATTAGCTGCGAGAAGCAGACGATTCGAATCGAGTTTTTAAACCTTGCAAGGTAAACCTAAACACACGATGTGGCGAGGCACTCCGTCCCCACACACACCAACCGTCCCCGTCGATTCCCTGGCAGCAGATCAGGGCTCACCGCCTTGCCGTACAATGCCTCACTGACCTCGACTGCCGTCGTGCAGTGACCGCACTTGTACCCACCATAACCAGAATGGGAGACCACGTCTCAGGTCGCGTGAGGGGATATGTCCGCTAGCAGGTTCAATCAGGTACTAGGCTTACCGATTTACCATATTTCTCGGCATGTGCTTAGTACATTCAAACGCTTGACACACAGTACCACACCTTAATCCTTATTCCAATTTCCGTCTTGTAGACAACGCATCTTCATGGACCGTTGTCCACAGACCATCATCAATACGATATGTAAATGGATACAAGCAATTCCTGACCTCGTGCGAGTGCTAGAAAAATCACTCGACTTCTACCGAGATCCCTAATTAGTAAAGCAGCTACTCGACCTAGCATACTAGTATTCATCACAAAAGGAATCCTGAGTTCATGCAACTAGGGTTGCAGACAACTCCTACACTTAAGTGCACAGTACAAGCCTACAAACATTAAGTGTAGTAAAATAGCATATATAAACGGTTATGCATAAACCGGGGCTTGCCTTCCAAAGCTGTGGCAGGCAGATCCTCTGGTGCAGACTCGGGTGCTGGATCTGGGGCTACCTCCTGAGCAGCTCCTTGCTCCGGCACGAGGACGTACTCTCCGTCAACAAGGTTACAGTCTATCGAATGCAATGAACATGTATGTCATGATTATGCAGGATTTAATAACATTATGTTAAGGAAGAAAACTGAGTTAAGGAGTAACTTAGGGTTCCTTGGTCATGCGGGGCTTCTAGTGGGTTATGTTTATCACTTTTAGGTTTAAGTTTTTATTGAGGATAAGTATAGGGAATTGGTGTTGCCTTTATATACTTCAGTGGACAAGTTATAAGGAGTTTTTAGGATGACACCAATTTCCTGTTATTCACTTTTCCCTTTCTTCATTTTCTACTTAAGGTTTCTAGTGTAGGTTTGAACTACGACAGTGGCTTAACATTTTCCAAAAATTCTGTAAAAATTACAGTGGGTTGCCATTTGCTATTCTAGCCTGTTGTAAGGACCTGAGGCTTAAAATATGAAGGCTATGCCTTAGACAACAATAACAGTAGTTGTGTAAAATGGGCCACTTTGTACTACAACTCTTAACTAGGAGTAGGTTCTGCCCTAAGGGTTATTTTTGTTGGCATCTAACAGTAATAATAAACCTCTGTGCCAAAACTCACAAAAAGTTAATTGGTGGTTATTTAGTGGTGATTTTCTAAAGTTTTATGCCAAAAAGGTGCTTATAACTAACTTGTTATTTGAAAAATATCAAACAACAGATTTTGTATTTTTCCTATGTTTATAATAATCAAACATTTGTCATCCCAAGGTTTGAGATGTTTTCACCTTAGGGTTATTTTTGTAGGGTTTTTCTAAGTTTTCCTTGTTTTCTTAAAATAAAAGGGATCCTACTTATTTTATACTACACCAGGGTATGATAGATTTTTCTAGTAAACTCCATAAAATAAGTACTCCAACAAAAATAGGGGTGCCCTCTGGTTCATTATTTAAATCATCTTTTCCATTTTTCTTAATCTTAAGCATATTGTAAAATGAATGGCAAAAACTAATTTAATGGGGTGGACAGAGAGGTTTAACATTTTTAAACAGGTCAGTAAGTGGATAGAAACTCCTCCAAATTTTCCTAACCCTAGTCAAATAGTGCAACTATTTTTATCCCCATTATTTAGCTTTTGGACAAAACAATAATTAATTTTGAACCCTAAAGTTTTCTGTAGTACCTAGGGGGTTTTATATTTTTCTTAAGTAGGTTATATTATTTAGAGTCTGACAAAATTGGTTTGACCAAATTTGGGTGAACTAAACAGAAGTTATGGATTTTCAAAGTTTCTGTTCAAATTTAAAGTCAGGTTTAATAAGGTTTTCTGAAAAAGCAGTTTACACCGAGGTCCCCACGGTCTTTCCTAATCAATCTTCGCAGTTCTACCCTTGCGCCACTATTCCTCTGTGTGACTGACAGTGCGCATAACCCCCTGACTTTCTCTTCCTCTCCCCCGCGGTCCCTCCCAAGTGTAAACAGTAACCGCAGAGAAGAAAGGGGTGGTGCGGCTTACCGGCGGCGAGATAGGTCCGGCGAGGGGTAGGGTTAGCTCGGGGAGGCCCTGGCGGTCACAGCGATGTACGGCTCGACGGCGGGGATGGCCGGAATCGCTCGGTCCACGAGCGCAGGCGGGTGTTCTCGTCGGCGGTGAGTGTGCCGGCCAAACCACGGCGACCTAGTCCAATCCAACGGCATGGTGAGCTTCCCGGGGTGATGTAGAAGCTGTGTGCACAAAGAATTGGAAAATGGCTCAGTGGATTACCCGGTCCACGCACACCGGCGGGGTTGTGAACTCCGGCGACCCTGAACTGGCCTCTCCGGCGAAGTAGGTTTCGATTCCTTGCTCGGGGAGCTTCACGGGGGTGTACTTAGTCGTCTCCGAGGGTTGGACGGGGCTGGGAAGGGCTGGGCTGGCCGGTCCACGACGGCAGGGGCTCGGGTGGCCGCAAACACGCCGGGCTCGGGCAAACGACGGTGAGTTAAGCTCCGGTGAGGTTTGAGTGTGCGCGGAGGAGTGTGGTCGATGCCTCAGTGGGTTTTATAGGCGCGGGCGCACACAGGGGACACGGGCGCGGCTCGGCGCGGCGCGGGGTCGGGCACGGGCGTGCTCTGGCGCGGCAGAGCGCGTCGAACACGTGGAGCTTTTCTTCTGCCCTTGTTCCACAGCTCACCCAAGTCACAAACGTGCGAATCTTGGCAAAAATCCGGCGCGAGTCTTTTCCTGGCACCTAGGGCTATCACTCATCTGTGAGACGCCATGGCAGATATGGCCTAGGGAGGGAGATCTTGGGTCGCCAAATCGGGTGTGTCACTCTGCCCACCTCGCGACAAAAACCATGCCAAGGCATGTCAAACGTCCAAGTCTCGGGCTCAGCTTTTTCCAGTGGGTGCCCTAGGTGGTATGCCACATTTTTGGTATAGAACACAGGTGGATTTGGTGCCAGCTTCGAGGTGAACACGACTGATCTTTGGTGTAGGTGTAGTTTTTAACTTAGAGAGAATTAGAGAGCTCTAGCTCTCTCTCCACTTGGAGATCTGATTTGGGGTTTCTCCAGGGGTCTTTTTGCAATATCTCTTTCCCATAATTGCTGGTTATAAGATTCCCTAAGGTTTGGTTAAAGATTACTCATGTTTTGCACACTTGCTCACTCTCTCTCCCCCCCTTCTTAACCATGGCTTTGGGAGGTAGGGTTAAAGAGAGGTCCCTCCTCTTGTCCAAGGTAGTAAGTGCACAAAAACTTGAGTGATACTTCATAGGTCATCTAGAAATCTTGGTTAACCCATGGTCTCCAAGGTTCTTACATTCTCCTTAAGTTATTACCACAAGTGATCACAATCCTTAGTACCAAGGTGTGCTCTAGCCATGGTAACACCTGAGGTGTTACAGCCCTCCCCCTTAAAGGGATCTCATCCCGAGATTTAGGTAGAGTCCTCAGGAGGGTGCCAAGAAGGTGTGCTGGTGTGTGGTTTCTGCTTTTCTTTAAGTTTTCTTTAGTTAACTGTTCTTCGAATGTCATCCTCTTTGCAACTTCAGAAGGAAGTCCTTTTTAAGTTAAATCCACAACTTAGACTATCCTGGTTATCTAAGTTTTTCTTATAATTATTTTCAAAGGGCAGGTGGGGGTGGGGTTTTGTGGTTACGTACCGACTCCTTTGGGCATAAAGTCGGGGAAGCGAGAGCGTAGAAAATCCTCCGTCTCCCATGTAGATTCTTCTACTGAGTGGTGACTCCACTGAACTTTATACATTCTAATTGATCTTGCCCGAGTTGATCTCTCCTTCTGATCTAACACTTTGACGGGGTACTCTTGATAAGATAAATCTGGTTCTATCTCAATTTCTGGTTCAGGTAGCACTTCAGTAGGTAAGCGGACACATTTCCGCAGCTAAGATACATGGAACACATCATGAATAGCTGACATGTGTGGGGGCAACTTCAATTGATATGCTACTGGTCCACAAGTTTCCTTGATCTCGTAGGGTCCAATGTAGCGAGGAGCTAACTTGCCCTTGATCCCGAATCTCTGGACACCCTTGGTGGGTGATACCTTAAGATAAACATGGTCTCCTACTGCAAATTGCAGAGGTTTCCGCCTCTTGTCATGATAGCTCTTTTGCCTGGCCTGAGCAGCTTCTAAGTTCTTTGTAATAACCCTGACCTTTTCTTCGGCCTCAAGTACCAAATCTGGCCCAAATATTTCCCTTTCGCCTGCTTGAGACCAATTTAGCGGGGTCCTGCATCTTCTTCCATACAATGCTTCAAAAGGTGCCATCTTTAGACTGGATTGATAGTTGTTATTGTAAGAAAACTCTGCCAAAGACAGACACTTGTCCCAATCCTTTCCGTAGTGTAACACACATGCCCTCAACATGTCTTCCAAAATCTGGTTTACCCTTTCTGTCTGGCCATCTATTTGGGGATGGTATGCTGAGCTTCGTATGACATGGATCCCAAGTGATTCTTGCAACTGTTCCCAAAATCGTGCCACAAATGGTGCTCCTCTGTCTGACACTATAGTCCTTGGTATCCCATGCAAACGAACTATCTGGTCAATGTAGATTTCCGCATACTTCTCCGTCCTGTGGGTGGTATGTACTGGCAAGAAATGAGCGGTCTTAGTCAATCGGTCCACAATAACCCAAATTGAATCATGGTGCCTGGAGGTAGTAGGCAATCCTACGATAAAGTCCATGCAAATGTCCTCCCATTTCCAAGATGGTATGGGAAGGGGTTGCAAAGGGCCTGCTGCCTTCAAGTGACTAGCTTTTATCCTTTGGCAGGTGTCGCACTCGGATATATACTTGGCGATTTCCCTTTTCATTCTGGTCCACCAGTACAAAGATCTGAGATCATGGTACATCTTGTTGCTACCCGGGTGCATGGAGAATTTGGAAAGGTGAGCTTCATCCAATATCTTCTTTCTGAGCTCAGGATCCTTGGGAACAACCAATCGATCTCCAAACCATAAAATTCCCTTACTATCCTGACGGAAGCACTTGTATTTTTCTGCCTTCTGCTTGAGCATGTCTTTGATAACCTGAACACCTTTATCCCCAATCTGTGCCTGGACTATTTGCTCTTGCAATGTGGGCTCCACTGAGATATAACTTAATTTACCGGAAGGAACAACTTCTAGGTTCAGCTTACACAACTCATCACACAGGGTGGTAACTCTGGCATCCATACTCATACAATTGCACTGGGCCTTTCTGCTCAAGGCATCTGCCACAACATTGGCCTTGCCTGGATGGTAATGCACCTCCAAATCGTAATCCTTGATTAACTCCAACCATCTCCTCTGCCTCATGTTCAGATCTGCCTGAGTGAAGAGGTATTTGAGACTCTTGTGATCAGTGTAGATGTTACAGTGAGCTCCCATCAAGTAGTGTCTCCATATCTTAAGAGCATGAACCACAGCTGCCAATTCCAGATCATGTGTAGGGTAATTCTGCTCATGGGGTCTGAGTGCTCGGGAAGCATAAGCAATCACCCTGTTATCTTGCATCAAGACACAACCCAATCCAGTACCGGAAGCATCACAATAAACTTCAAATGGCTTGGTGTTATCAGGTTGGGCCAGCACTAGGGCTGTTGTCAAATGCTGCCTCAAGGTATGAAAGGCATCTTCGCACTTCTGGCTCCAATCATATTTGGCTCCCTTCTTCAATAACTCAGTCATTGGCTTGGCAATTCTGGAGAAGTCCGGAATAAATCGTCGATAATACCCTGCCAATCCTAGAAAACTCCGAATTTGCCTCACTGTAGTCGGGGGTTTCCAATTCATCACTTCTTGTACCTTCTCAGGATCAACTGATATCCCCTCCTGAGAAATTGTGTGACCCAAGAATTTAATCTCCTTCAGCCAAAATTCACATTTAGACAACTTGGCATATAACCGATGGTCACGCAGTCTTTGAAGTACAGTATGCAAATGTTTGGTGTGCTCGGCTTCATTCTTGGAATAGACCAGAATATCATCAATGAAAACGACCACAAACTTGTCCAACTCCGGCATGAATACTGAGTTCATTAGGTACATAAAATAAGCCGGGGCATTGGTCAGCCCAAAAGACATCACCAAAAACTCATAAAGCCCTTATCTGGTGGAGAAGGCCGTCTTTGGAATATCGCTGGCACGGATCTTGATTTGATGGTAGCCCGAGCGAAGGTCTATCTTGGAGAATACCTTGGCTCCCACCAATTGATCAAACAAGACGTCAATATGGGGTAGTGGGTATTTGTTCTTGATAGTCACCGCATTGAGAGGGCGGTAATCAACACACATTCGCAAACTCTCATCCTTTTTCTTCACGAACAAGGTAGGACATCCCCAAGGTGAAGTACTTGGGCGAATGAACCCCTTGTCCAACAATTCTTGTAGTTGCTTCTTCAGTTCTGCCAGTTCCGCGAGAGGCATCCTATAAGGTCTCTTGGAGATAGGAGCAGTCCCGGGTTGCAATTCAATTGCAAACTCAATGTCTCTGTCAGGTGGCATTCCTGGCAATTCATCCGGAAAAACATCTGGGTAGTCACAGACTACTGGGATTGTTTCCACTGAGGATTCTAGCATGACAAAGGCACAAGAACGGGTACAACCCTGGTCAGGCAAATATAATGTGGTTTCACCACTGGTCGGTGAGTGCACTTCAATGGCCCTAGCTGCAATGTCAATCACTGCCTGATGTTTGGTCAACCAGTCAGTTCCCAATATGATGTCCACACTATCCAATCCCAAAATAAGAAGGTTGGTTTTAATTATCAGACTACCAAACTTTATATGCACATTCTTGCTGATTTGATTGGTGGCAATCCTGCCTCCTGGTGTTGAAATTGTGATACCCCCATGGGTGTGATGAAAGGGCAATTGACACTTGACACTAAATTTGGCACTAATAAAGCTATGTGACGCACCAGAATCAAAAAGAATAATAGCAGGACAATTCAAAACGGTAAAGATACCAGTCATGACGGGTGCTCCCTCTGGAATATCAGCCATGGTGGTAAAGTTCAGCTTGCCCTGCCTCACTTGCACCTTCTGCTTCTTGCCCTGGTTTTGATTGACATTCTGCCCCTGCCTCTGCTGGTTCCTGGGGCAATTCTTGGCATAATGCCCGATGTTGCCGCAAGTGAAACACCTGTTGTCATTTGCCTGGCGATACTGCTGCTGCTGTTGATTGTTCCTCTGAGCTGGAAGCTGGGTGCGATTGGGTGCCTGTTGCTGCTGCGGTAGTCGGACCACCCATCTCCCTTGCTGCTGTTGGGGTCCCCTGTTCTGAGTGTCAGACACAATCCTGAAGCGCTGTGGCTGAGCTGAGGGTCCTGCCACAGGGGTCTTCCTCTTCTTTTCTGCCTGTCGAGCTGTAATGCAGTCCTCCTGGGAGATAGCCATGTTGACTAACTCATTATAGCTGTTGGCCCTGACAGTGTTGAGACGGTCACGGAGCTTAGTGCTGAGCCCCCGTCTGAACCTGTCCCGCTTCTTCTCGTCCGTATCTGCATGGTACCCAGCATACTGGCACAGATCATTGAAAGCCTGAGCATACTGCAACACTGTCCTGTTGCCCTGAGTGAGTGCCAAAAACTCGTTGAGCTTACGGTCCATGATGCCAGCTGGGATGTGGTGCCCTCTGAAAGCTGCCTTGAACTCTCTCCAATCCACTTCATGGTCAGCTGGTTGCATAGCAAGATAGTGGTCCCACCATGTCCGCGCGGGTCCGCGAAGCTGCTGAGTGGCGAACCTGACCTTAGTCACCTCGGAACAAACTCCATTGAGTAGTGGGAATTTAGGGTGCGTTTGGTTACAATGATAGGACGGGATGGGACGGGACGATCCCTCAAATAAGGTTGTTTGGTTCAGGGTCAGGGGTTAGGACAGCACTATCCAGTGTTGTTCCCAGTTATCCCTCAAAATTGGAGGGACGAGAGAGGACGGCCGGGGACGTCCCTGTCCTGGGTGTCCCAAAACCAAACACACCCTTAGATTCCACTACCCTCAGCCATACATCAGCATCAAGTGGATCCTCTGCTCTGGTGAACAAAGGCGGCTGAGTACTGAGGAACTCTTGGTAAGTGGCTACTGCGGGGAGACGCTGATGATCTCCACCACCATAGTGCTGAGGTGGTGGCTGACGCTGAGCTAGCTGCCTTAAGATCTCATTCTGCTGAGCCATTAGCTCCTGCAGAGTGGGAGGCGGTGGCGGCGGTGGAGGAATGCGCTCATTCTGGCCACGACGCGCTCTCCCAGCCATCTGAAAAAATCACATATATGCTCAACACCATATCTCCAAGTTTAATGTTTAATTGCGGCGAAAGAGTCAAAAGCAATTTGCTAGATCCCGACATAAACCAAAAAGCATAACTTTCCGTTCAAATTTAGAACTGACATCATCCATGAACCAAACTTCCAAGAGAGTTTATCACGGTTACATCAATGGTCCAAAAAGACTCAACTCTAACTAGCCTAGTACCCCAAGGGTGCAAAAGCTAAGCTAGCTGCGAGGAGTCCTAACATCACCAACCTCTAACCCTAACCCTCGACACCTAATGAGCGAATGAGGCAACACTCGACTCGGGGGAAGGTGGCCTCCCTGAGCTAGCAGTGTCTACGCTGGAAGCAGGCTCCTCCCCTCCCTCAATGTCGACGTCCTCGTCAGCCTTCCCATCATGGATCTCCTGATGATGCATGTCCAGGTGCTCATTAGCCTCTACGAGCTGCTGCTGGGTGTTGAGGAGCTGATCTTCGAGAACCTCGATGGTGTTCTCCCTCGTCCCCACCAATTCCTCCAGCTCATGGATCTCATCAGACAACTGCTCCACTTGTAAATCTTTTTCCACCAGCTCCTGGGACAAGTCAACCACGAGCTCCTCCCTATTATCTAGGGTGATCTTGGTTGCCTCCAATAATTCCATCAGATGAGACATTGCCTCTCCACGCATCACTTGCAGACGATACAGGGCGTTCATGCATCGTACCGACAAGTGAGCAGTGTGGCCTGGGTAGAGAGCCCAGATGTCCTTGACATGCTCCACCCGATCCTTCCACATCGGGTCGTCCTCCTTTTCCGCGGGGAACAAGCCAATGGGGTGGGTAGAGAGCTCCAAGGGATGGAATTCGCAAAAAGTAGTCAACCCGTGCAGAGCGATCGCCTCGATCGTGTCCTCCGCCCGGTATCCGAAAGACTCGGAGTCCAGTGAACGCCAGCCTGGCTGCAGGGGATGAGGCTCCAAGGTCATCCTCACCCTACAGCGGGGCACCCGGTGCTTCTCGAACTGCTGCACCGCGTACTGAGGGGGTGTCATGTACCCGGCCCCGTGAAGTACCTCCCACAAAATACGGGGGAAGCCCTCTCTGCAAGCCTGTCAGTGTGGGTTAGTGCATTCCCGTCGTCTGAGGATCCGTGGGAAGTCATCTGCGTGTGGGTAAGCGTAACTAAAAGAAAAAGAATCATAAAAGGAAAAAGGAAACACAACTCAGCCTCTCTCTAATTATAACAATGGTACTGGGGTACTTAGTTGGTCATCATTTTGTATTTAAGTCTTTACTCAATTATCTATTGGTTTAATTAAGAATGCATGTATGCTCGCCCTGAACGACCTCACATCAAGCAAAAGGGAATAGGGAAGGACTCCCATCCCTTATAGTAGCCCATAGGGCTTAATCACTTAGCCACCTAACTACCCTTCTATCATCCTAAGGCTTCACGCCCTAAGTCCATCCTGCTCGTCCTACGATCTATCCAACATTGTTTCTATCAAGTTTTATTTTGAAAAGGGATGGTATTCATATCTTATTGATTCCTCTGTGGTGGTACAAGCTCCGATACCAGCTGTGGCGGAACTGCCCGAATTATTCCAACTTAAGTGCCTAAGCCCTGCCTTAGAGGCTAGACCACACTTAAATGGGAATAACCCGTCAATCCCTCAGATCTAGTCCGACACGGCCACTGACAGGATCAAGTACCACAATCTCACTCGATGGTGAGTCACAGAGCAAATACAATAAAGCATAAAACCATGCATGTAAGAGTGTTAAAATTATTACATCATCATCATCGGAGTTTCGCAAAAGTGACCATCATTGTTCGAAGTGCAGCGGAATAAAACTAACGGAAAATAAACAGAGAGATGGGGAAGCCTGTCCCATCACTCCTCATGCTCCTCCTCAGCTGAGGCGGGGTCCCACTCGACAGTCCAACCCGGTGGCAAGATGGACGACCAAGTCACTCCAGAAACCATGTCCTCCAGAGGACCTGTAAAATTATGCCATAAGCAAGGCTGAGTATACTAATACTCAGCTAGACTTACCCGGTGTGAGGAGTCTACTCCTCTACCTCTAGACATGCAACTGTTTGGCTGTGGTGTTTGGTTGCCAAAAGCACTAGCTGAGCTTCTAAATCAAGTTTTAAATTTTGTCAAATTTAAGTGTGACTCTCTTAAGGCTAAAGATGTACTATCTACTCATACATAGTAGCAAACATTTTTAGCAATCAACATCTTATATCAACTCATCACATTTCCACTTGTTACTCAATGTAGCAGCATGGATCAAGCAGTCTCATTAGCTGCGAGAAGCAGACGATTCGAATCGAGTTTTTAAACCTTGCAAGGTAAACCTAAACACACGATGTGGCGAGGCACTCCGTCCCCACACACACCAATCGTCCCCGTCGATTCCCTGGCAGCAGATCAGGGCTCACCGCCTTGGCGTACAATGCCTCACTGACCCCGACTGCCGTCGTGCAGTGACCGCACTTGTACCCACCATAACCGGAATGGGAGACCACGTCTCAGGTCGCGTGAGGGGATATGTCCGCTGGCAGGTTCAATTAGGTACTAGGCTTACCGATTTACCATATTTCTCGGCATGTGCTTAGTACATTCAAACGCTTGACACACGGTACCACACCTTAATCCTTATTCCAATTTCCGTCTTGTAGACAACGCATCCCCATGGACCGTTGTCCACAGACCATCATCAATACGATATGTAAATGGATACAAGCAATTCCTGACCTCGCGCGAGTGCTAGAAAAATCACTCGACTTCTACCGAGATCCCTAATTAGTAAAGCAGCTACTCGACCTAGCATACTAGTATTCATCACAAAAGGAATCCTGAGTTCATGCAACTAGGGTTGCAGACAACTCCTACGCTTAAGTGCACAGTACAAGCCTACAAACATTAAGCGTAGTAAAATAGCATATATAAACGGTTATGCATAAACCGGGGCTTGCCTTCCAAAGCTGTGGCAGGCAGATCCTCTGGTGCAGACTCGGGTGCTGGATCTAGGGCTACCTCCTGAGCAGCTCCTTGCTCCGGCACGAGGACGTACTCTGCTTCAGCAAGGTTACAGTCTATCGAATGCAATGAACATGTATGTCATGATTATGCAGGATTTAATAACATTATGTTAAGGAAGAAAACTGAGTTAAGGAGTAACTTAGGATTCCTTGGTCATGCGGGGCTTCTAGTGGGTTATGTTTATCACTTTTAGGTTTAAGTTTTTATTGAGGATAAGTATAGGGAATTGGTGTTGCCTTTATATACTTCAGTGGACAAGTTATAAGGAGTTTTTAGGATGACACCAATTTCCTGTTATTCACTTTTCCCTTTCTTCATTTTCTACTTAAGGTTTCTAGCGTAGGTTTGAACTACGACAGTGGCTTAACATTTTCCAAAAATTCTGTAAAAATTACAGTGGGTTGCCATTTGCTATTCTAGCCTGTTGTAAGGACCTGAGGCTTAAAATATGAAGGCTATGCCTTAGACAACAATAATAGTAGTTGTGTAAAATGGGCCACTTTGTACTGCAACTCTTAACTAGGAGTAGGTTCTGCCCTAAGGATTATTTTTGTTGGCATCTAACAGTAATAATAAACCTCTGTGCCAAAACTCACAAAAAGTTAATTGGTGGTTATTTAGTGGTGATTTTCTAAAGTTTTATGCCAAAAAGGTGCTTATAACTAACTTGTTATTTGAAAAATATCAAACAACAGATTTTGTATTTTTCCTATGTTTATAATAATCAAACATTTGTCATCCCAAGGTTTGAGGTGTTTTCACCTTAGGGTTATTTTTGTAGGGTTTTTCTAAGTTTTCCTTGTTTTCTTAAAATAAAAGGGATCCTACTTATTTTATACTACACCAGGGTATGATAGATTTTTCTAGTAAACTCCATGGAATAAGTACTCCAACAAAAATAGGGGTGCCCTCTGGTTCATTATTTAAATCATCTTTTCTATTTTTCTTAATCTTAAGCATATTGTAAAATGAATGGCAAAAACTAATTTAATGGGGTGGACAGAGAGGTTTAACATTTTTAAACAGGTCAGTAAGTGGATAGAAACTCCTCCAAATTTTCCTAACCCTAGTCAAATAGTGCAACTATTTTTATCCCCATTATTTAGCTTTTGGCCAAAACAATAATTAATTTTGAACCCTAAAGTTTTCTGTAGTACCTAGAAGGTTTTATATTTTTCTTAAGTAGGTTATATTATTTAGAGTCTGACAAAATTGGTTTGACCAAATTTGGGTGAACTAAACAGAAGTTATGGATTTTCAAAGTTTCTGTTCAAATTTAAAGTCAGGTTTAATAAGGTTTTCTGAAAAAGCAGTTTACACTGAGGTCCCCAGGGTCTTTCCTAATCAATCTTCGCAGTTCTACCCTTGCGCCACTATTCCTCTGTGTGACTGACAGTGCGCATAACCCCCTGACTTTCTCTTCCTCTCCCCCGCGGTCCCACCCAAGTGTAAACAGTAACCGCAGAGAAGAAAGGGGTGGTGCGGCTTACCGGCGGCGAGATAGGTCCGGCGAGGGGTAGGGTTAGCTCGGGGAGGCCCTGGCGGTCACAGCGATGTACGGCTCGACGGCGGGGATGACCGGAGTCGCTCGGTCCACGAGCGCAGGCGGGTGTTCTCGTCGGCGGTGAGTGTGCCGGCCAAACCACGGCGACCTAGTCCAATCCAACGGCATGGTGAGCTTCCCGGGGTGATGTAGAAGCTGTGTGCACAAAGAATTGGAAAATGGCTCAGTGGATTACCCGGTCCACGCACACCGGCGGGGTTGTGAACTCCGGCGACCCTGAACTGGCCTCTCCGGCGAAGTAGGTTTCGATTCCTTGCTCGGGGAGCTTCACGGGGGTGTACTTAGTCGTCTCCGAGGGTTGGACGGGGCTGGGAAGGGCTGGGCTGGCCGGTCCACGACGGCAGGGGCTCGGGTGGCCGCAAACACGCCGGGCTCGGGCAAACGACGGTGAGTTAAGCTCCGGTGAGGTTTGAGTGTGCGCGGAGGAGTGTGGTCGATGCCTCAGTGGGTTTTATAGGCGCGGGCGCACACAGGGGACACGGGCGCGGCTCGGCGCGGCGCGGGGTCGGGCGCGGGCGTGCTCTAGCGCGGCAGAGCGCGTCGAACACGTGGAGCTTTTCTTCTGCCCTTGTTCCACAGCTCACCCAAGTCGCAAACGTGCGAATCTTGGCAAAAATCCGGCGCGAGTCTTTTCCTGGCACCTAGGGCTATCACTCATCTGTGAGACGCCATGGCAGATATGGCCTAGGGAGGGAGATCTTGGGTCGCCAAATCGGGTGTGTCACTCTGCCCACCTCGCGACAAAAACCATGCCAAGGCATGTCAAACGTCCAAGTCTCAGGCTCAGCTTTTTCCAGTGGGTGCCCTAGGTGGTATGCCACATTTTTGGTATAGAACACAGGTGGATTTGGTGCCAGCTTCGAGGTGAACACGACTGATCTTTGGTGTAGGTGTAGTTTTTAACTTAGAGAGAATTAGAGAGCTCTAGCTCTCTCTCCACTTGGAGATCTGATTTGGGGTTTCTCTAGGGGTCTTTTTGCAATATCTCTTTCCCATAATTGCTGGTTATAAGATTCCCTAAGGTTTGGTTAAAGATTACTCATGTTTTGCACACTTGCTCACTCTCTCTCCCCCCTTCTTAACCATGGCTTTGGGAGGTAGGGTTAAAGAGAGGTCCCTCCTCTTGTCCAAGGTAGTAAGTGCACAAAAACTTGAGTGATACTTCATAGGTCATCTAGAAATCTTGGTTAACCCATGGTCTCCAAGGTTCTTACATTCTCCTTAAGTTATTACCACAAGTGATCACAATCCTTAGTACCAAGGTGTGCTCTAGCCATGGTAACACCTGAGGTGTTACACTTACTATCGAACAGGGCAGGCCATGTAACCTGACAATATCATCAAAAAATGCCCGTGCTACTGAAGCTGCTGAATAAGGGTGACCCAAGGGAATGAAGTGAGCAAATTTGGAGAAACGATCAACCACTGTGAGGATAACCGATTTACCCCCCACCTTTGGAAACCCTTCCACGAAGTCCATGGAGATATCACTCCATACTTCAGAGGGAACTGGTAATGGATGTAATAGCCCAGCAGGGTGAAGATGTTCGGACTTATTTCTTTGGCAGACTGCACAGCCCCGAACAAATTCCTGTACCCGTCTCCTAATATGGGTATTGTGGAATGAGCTCCTCCATCTATGCAAGGTCTTCTCTACTCCCTCATGACCTGCTGCATGAGCAGCTATCAGCAACTGATCCCACACACTTGAATTATCTGGAACGAAGACTCTGCCCCGGCATATCAATAATCCATCTCTTTCAGCCCACCCTTCTCCTGCAGTTCCTGTTGCCAACTGCGTCTTTAGTTCCTGGACTTGTGGATCTGTCTGTAGGAAACGGGTGACGCCTAAGAGGGGGGGTGAATTAGGACTTCTAAAACTTTTACTAAACTAGGCCACAATTAAATCCCTAGAGCAAAACCTATGCAAATAATCAAAACTAGAATGTGCAAACTAGGTTTTGTCTAAGTGTTGCTATCTCTACCGCAAAGGCTAAGTTTCAATCTACACTAAATAAGTATGACTACAAGATTGAAACTTAAATGCTTAATATAAATGCGGAATGTAAAGAGCTAAGTAGAGAAGCAAACTCTCGTGGATGACGCCGGTATTTTTACCGAGGTATCCGGAACCACGCAAGGTCCCGACTAATCCTCGTTGGTGCCCCTACGCAAAGGGAAGCCCACGCGAGGGCCAAGCACCACGGTCGAGTAACTTCGTAGAGAGCCACGGGCCTTCTCCACGCGCAAGTGGTGCTCCGCTTCTGGCTCCTCTCGGACGCTCCCCGCCGTCTCCACTATCGAGCTTCCGGCCGAAACGCCGCGGGCCTCGTTCCCTCCGGTACACGGTGGCGGCCGTGACACAAACGCGGTTGTCACGGTCTCGCAAGACTCTCGCCCCACTCGGTACAATTACAATGACTCACACAAGAGCCGAGGGGTTGTGTGGTTTTACAAAACTCACTCAACTAACTAGGGTTCACCTAGAGCAAGCGCTAAAGCGGTCTAACTAACCTAAGCACTTCGCAAAGCACCTACGCTAATCACCGAGTGATTCTATTAAGCACTTGGGTGTTTGAGCTCTTGGAAATATGCACTATGTGTCTTGGTATGTTGCTTGGGCTCTCACACATGAGAATGGCCGGTTGGGGTGGTATTTATAGCCTCCACACCCCAAACTAGCTGTTGGACAGAAAGCAGCAGCTTTCTGTCGTCGGGTGCACCGGACAGTCCGGTGCACCACCGGACACTGCACAGTGGATGTTTGGTGCACGCCACGTCAGCCGACCGTTGGCGCCTGTAGCAGTCGACCGTTGGATCCGACCGTTGCCGTCTGCCCGTGGCACACCGGACAGTCCGGTGCACACCGGACAGTCCGGTGCTACAGCCAGAGAACGCCTGTCTGCGGCCTCTCTACGCAGACTGTCCGGTGCCACACCGGACAGTCCTGTGCACACCGGACACCAATGTCCGGTGCGCCACCAGGCGCTGGCTGACAGCCCTCATCTTGGATTTCTTCGCTGATTTCTTCGGGCTTCTTTGTTCTTGAGTACTGGACTCCTATGTATCTTTTTATGTCTTCTTTTGAGGTGTTGCATCCTCATTGCCTTGGTCCAATTCTCTTCGCATCCTGTGAACTACAAACACAAACACTAGAAAACTTATTAGTTCACGGATTGTGTTGCTCATCAAACACCAAAACTCAATTAGCTAAATGGCCCGGGGTCCATTTTCCTTACAATCTCCCCCTTTTTGGTGATTGATGACAACACAACCAAAGCAAGCAAATAATACAAGTATTTGAATGAAAATATGCATTTTACTTGCTAAGATGCATGATTGTCCCCACAATGTGATATTATGGACTTAAGCCTCCCCCTAACTCCATAATTCACTTACTTCCTATTTTTGGACCAAATAACCAAAACCACTTGAAAAATCATTTGGAGATATAAAATTTTTAAATTGGTGGTGTTTGGTGTTTGATATAGTTTCCATTGCTTTGGTCCCTAAACTTCTCCCCCTTTGGCATCAACCACCGAAAAGGAAGACATTAAAAGCATGTAGGAAGAAAATAAAAGCTTGCCCTCATCAAGAAATCTATCAAATGATATCACTAGAAGGATATTAAAATAAACCATATGAATGATACCAGTTGAAAGGAACTCCCCCTAAATGAGTGTTCTCTTTAGAAAGAAGTTTCTCCCCCTTTTTTAGAGATGAAGAAATACTCCCCCTGACAGAAATCCTCTACTTAGGAAAAAGCATGTGAAAAATTAGAGGTGCAAGACATGGTTTGAAAAGACTAACTTCCCTTATGCATAGGTAACAGAATATGAGTTAACTACTTATGCATTTTTGGCAACATGGAAGCATATGATATGAAATATAGTCTAATCAAATATTGGAGAAGACATGTAAATGATACTGAATGTAGTCTCAAAAGATATCAATTGAATATCAATGGCGAGCTTGAGAGACATGAGAGTTCTTGGAGATTTTGCAGTGGAAGATTGTTGTCTTTCTCCGGGGACTTCATTTTCCTTACAATGAGACTATCACATGAAATAGACTTGAAAAGGTGTTAGTCTCAAAGTGTTAGATTATAGAGTAACCTCCCCCTAAAGGTGTGCATACAAGTTTTGAATACTTGTAGGAGACATGCACTTTGATTTGATATCAAGAGGGGCAAATTATCCATAATCCAAACTTTGGCACATATAAGTTAAATGATACACTTTGTAGAAATCAAAATTTTCAATTTATGCATCATTTACTATGGAGTGATATAGAAGCTATGTGCCGTGCTTAAATAAACATTTTAAGCCATGTAGGTTTGTTTAAGTATATGAATTAAAAACAGGCAATCCTACCATATGATTTACCTAGTATGCATGATTTTAAACAAAAGTACATAACAAATGTAATACTAGGCAAGAAAGGTAAACTAGATAAAGATAGATAGATACGCATATCTAAAAAGATACAATAAAACTAGTTACCTTAGTCATGGGTGGGAAATTTGGGTCCAAATTTTTGCTAACCCACTTGGCAATGAACTTGATCCAATATGATGTATCCCATGATATACATCCCAAATTTGCCAAGTCTCCAAATTTCCCGGAGACCTTCGGTCCACTCACTTCCCTTTCGGAATCCAAACATTCTTGGTGCTCTTCATGGTTGAAATTATTTCCTTTGGCACCCAGATGCGTTTGGCCCCCTTTCCTTTGTTGGCTTGCTTGTTGGCCTTGATTGCTATCACCTTTCCATTCTTCTTCTTTTTGATTAAGTATGGTGTAGCAGTCTTTTTATCCACCTTTTTGATGTAGGTGTTGGAGATTTTGCTTGATGGCTTTTGCTTGAGCTTTTGCCTTTGTTTATCCCCGGTCATCGCCTTGCATTGGAAAGACTTGTGGCCTTCCTTGTGGCATAGCCTACAAATCATAGTTTCTCCCTCCATAGGCTTGTTCACTCCCGCAGTGGTGTTATCCTGTGGAGGTTGGATTTGTTTGGCTTTGCCTTTCTTGTCATACAAAGCCTTGCCAAGGCGAGCCACTTCTTGCTTTAATTGTTCATTTTCCTTTGCAACCTCATTCGAACATGTCTCTACAACAATATTCTCAACAACGACTTGGTTGCAGGGGTTAGAATCATCAATTAAATCAAAGCAGGAAGTAGAAGCATCTTTCTTAATTATTTCAGGTATTTCAACTAAAGATGCTGCTGGGGTGCTACCTATGTTTTCTAGCTTAGTAGTTAGCTCATTATTGTGAATGCTAAGAATTTCCATTTTCTCTAGCAAATTTTCAATAGCTTCTTGGGAGCTAGCTAACTTAGCTTTCAGTTTTTCATTCTTTTTAATAAGGCTATCATCGGTAGCAGTGGATGGAGCACTAGATTCTAATAGCTCAATTTTAGTTGATAGCTCACTATTTAAGTTTGCAAAAGTTTCAAATTTTTCTAGCAAACCTTTGTAATCATTTTGAGAGCTAACCAACTTATTTTTCAAAGTTTTAAGTTGAGCTTTTTGCTTAGTGCAAACATCCTGGAAAAATTCTACGGCTTCCGCAAGCTCATCTACAGAGGGCTTTCCCTCACCTTCATCATCGCTACTACTTTCATCACTAGAAGATGGAATGCTTTTGTTACCTCTTGCCATAAGGCATTTGTGTGATGACCGTGATGAGCGTGATGAGGATCGGTGGCTGCGCGTCCTTGGAGGTTCATCTTCACTTGAAGAATCATCCCAAGTTCTAACACTTGTTAGCGCCTTGCCTTTGCTCCTCTCCTTTTTGGGTTTGGCCAAAGTTGGACAGCTGTCCCTGAAGTGGCCCTTCTCCCCACATGCGAAGCATCCTCTCTTTCTTTGCTTTTTCCTGTCAATGTTAAAGAGAAGATCCTCGACCTGCAGGGGCACACCCATTAGATTAATCTTGCGGATCATCCTCATTACCTTTCCGACGCGTCGGATTGTTTCTTCGTCCTCGGAGGATGATGTGCATGGTTGATTATCTTTATCATCATCACTTTCTTCTTCTTTCTCTTCTTCACTTGAGGAACTTGGAGTGGGAGCCTTCTTTTTGCCCTTCCTTTCATCACATGCAAAAGCATATGGTCTTGAGGAAGTTGGCTCCTCTCCCCGACTCATTTTTCGCAACATCTCGAAGGCCGCGATTTTCCCAATCACAATGGTCGGGGTCATGTTGCTCAAGTCCTCCATGTTGTGAAGGATGGTGATGATGCTCCCGTATCTTTGTTGTGGTAGCAGGGAGATAATCTTCCTCACAATGTCCGCATCGCCTAGCTTATTAATGCCAATAGAGTTGAGCTCATTGATTATTAGATTCAAACGAGAATACATGTCTCTAACAAGCTCATCATCTTTCATAGCAAAAGAATTATACTCATTTAAGACTAGGCAATGTTTTTGCTCACGGACATTGGATGTGCCGTCATGGAGCTCATGCAATTTTAGCCAAATCTCATTAGCAGTTTTCAGGGTAAATACTTGATTGAAAATATCCATGCTAAGAGATTCATACAAGCAATTTTTGGCTCTAGCATTTAAATGGATTTCTTTTTCCTCACTCGTGGTGGGTTTCTCGGGATTCTTGAGGGGTTTCATCCTGTCACGAGTGACTCACCAAACACCTAGATCAACGGCCTCTAGGTAACAAGCCATTCTAGCACTATAATATGGGAAGTTAGTGTCGTCGAAGTGTGGTGGCCTATGGGTATCCATCCCTTCCTCTAAAAAGCGTCGGCTCTTTTAGCGGTGAAGCTAAAGCGTTTCAAATGAGCCAAACCGGGCTCTGATACCACTTGTAGGAAACGGGTGACGCCTAAGAGGGGGGGTGAATTAGGACTTCTAAAACTTTTACTAAACTAGGCCACAATTAAATCCCTAGAGCAAAACCTATGCAAATAATCAAAACTAGAATGTGCAAACTAGGTTTTGTCTAAGTGTTGCTATCTCTACCGCAAAGGCTAAGTTTCAATCTACACTAAATAAGTATGACTACAAGATTGAAACTTAAATGCTTAATATAAATGCGGAATGTAAAGAGCTAAGTAGAGAAGCAAACTCTCGTGGATGACGCCGGTATTTTTACCGAGGTATCCGGAACCACGCAAGGTCCCGACTAATCCTCGTTGGTGCCCCTACGCAAAGGGAAGCCCACGCGAGGGCCAAGCACCACGGTCGAGTAACTCCGTAGAAAGCCACGGGCCTTCTCCACGCGCAAGTGGTGCTCCGCTTCCGGCTCCTCTCGGACGCTCCCTGCCGTCTCCACTATCGAGCTTCCGGCCGAAACGCCGCGGGCCTCGTTCCCTCCGGTACACGGTGGCGGCCGTGACACAAACGCGGTTGTCACGGTCTCGCAAGACTCTCGCCCCACTCGGTACAATTACAACGACTCACACAAGAGCCGAGGGGTTGTGTGGTTTTACAAAACTCACTCAACTAACTAGGGTTCACCAAGAGCAAGCGCTAAAGCGGTCTAACTAACCTAAGCACTTCGCAAAGCACCTACGCTAATCACCGAGTGATTCTATTAAGCACTTGGGTGTTTGAGCTCTTGGAAATATGCACTATGTGTCTTGGTATGTTGCTTGGGCTCTCACACATGAGAATGGCCGGTTGGGGTGGTATTTATAGCCTCCACACCCCAAACTAGCCGTTGGACAGAAAGCAGCAGCTTTCTGTCGTCGGGTGCACCGGACAGTCCGGTGCACCACCGGACACTGCACAGTGGATGTCCGGTGCACGCCACGTCAGCCGACCGTTGGCGCCTGTAGCAGTCGACCGTTGGATCCGACCGTTGCCGTCTGCCCGTGGCACACCGGACAGTCCGGTGCACACCGGACAGTCCGGTGCTACAGCCAGAGAATGCCTGTCTGCGGCCTCTCTGCGCAGACTGTCCGGTGCCACACCGGACAGTCCAGTGCACACCGGACACCAATGTCCGGTGCGCCACCAGGCGCTGGCTGACAGCCCTCATCTTGGATTTCTTCGCTGATTTCTTCGGGCTTCTTTGTTCTTGAGTATTGGACTCCTATGTATCTTTTTATGTCTTCTTTTGAGGTGTTGCATCCTCATTGCCTTGGTCCAATTCTCTTCGCATCCTGTGAACTACAAACACAAACACTAGAAAACTTATTAGTTCACGGATTGTGTTGTTCATCAAACACCAAAACTCAATTAGCCAAATGGCCCGGGGTCCATTTTCCTTACACTGTCAATGCTTCCTTCCTGAGTGTATCAAAGACTTCCAGAGTTGGGGTGGACAGCAGATTCACTGCTGCTGTTGGTTCCTCATCCCTTCTTGATAAGGCGTCAGCCGCGCCGTTCATCTTCCCTGGCCTATACTCCACCTCCATGTCATACCCAAATAGTTTGCTGACCCATGTGTGATGTGGTATGGTGGATAAGCGCTGGTCCAGTATGTATTTCAAACTGAAGTGATCAGTTCTCACTGTGAACGCTCGTCCCCACAAATATGGCCGCCAATTGCGGACTGCTTTGACAAGCCCAATCAGTTCTCTCTCATATGCCGGAAGTTTCTGGTGATGTGGTGCCATAGCTCTACTGAAATATGCCACTGCTCCTGCACCTTGGTGGAGAACTGCCCCAAACCCTGAACCTGACGCGTCGCAGTCAACCACAAATCTTTTGCTGAAATCCGGCATCTGCAGCAAGGGAGCGGTCATGAGTGCCTGTTTGAGTGCGAGGAATGCCTCTGTTGATGCTTCCGACCACTGGAATGCTTCCTTCTTCAATAGGGCAGTTAGTGGTGCAGCAATGTTGCCATAGCTTGCAATGAACTTCTGGTAATATCCTGTGAGCCCGAGGAACCCGCGCAGCGCCCTTAAAGTTCTAGGCTGCGGCCAAGTTTCTACTGCTGCTATCTTCTCAGGATCCATCGCCACTCCAGATGCCAAGATGATATGGCCCAAATATGACACATTAGTGACCCCAAAAAAACACTTGGAGCGCTTCAATGCCAACTTATGTGCTCTTAGTGTTTGGAACACTTGTTTGACCTGTTGAAGGTGAGCCGCCCACGTCTTGCTATAAATTAGGATGTCATCAAAAAATACCAGCACAAACTTGCGTATGAATGGGTTGAGGATATCATTCATCAATCTCTGGAATGTTGACGGGGCATTGGTGAGACCGAATGGCATGACGAGGAACTCAAAGTGGCCTCGGTGTGTTCGGAACGCTGTTTTGTCAACATCTTCGGGGTGCATTCTCACTTGGTGGTACCCACTCCGAAGGTCCAGCTTGGTGAAGAATCTGGAACCTTGGAGCTCATCTAGCAACTCATCCACTACTGGTATGGGGTAACGATCCTTCACAGTCTTCCCATTGAGCTCCCGGTAGTCCACACAGAATCGCCATGTTCCATCTGATTTCTTTACTAGCAGCACTGGGAAGAGAATGCGGAGGTGCATTCCCTTATAATTCCTTGCTGCAACATGTCCTCACATTGCTTCTCGATCTCATCCTTTAAGAGCTGGGGGTAGCGGTATGGCCGCACTGCTATTGGCGCTGTGCCGGGTAGTAGTCTGATGTGGTGATCATGGCGTCGGGCTGGTGGTAGGCCACGAGGTTCTTCAAACAGATCTTCGTATGATTGCAGCAAGTTGTCCAATAATTCCTTGCCCTCTGAAACTACAAAATAGCAGGGTTTTGAGCTACCCATCCCTGTCCAGCACACCTTGCGTCCTTGTTTCTAGAACGTCATTGATAGACGTTCGAAGTCCCATAGGATCGGGCCTAAGGAACGCAACCACTGGACTCCCAACACCACATCAAAGCCTTCTAGTGGTAGAGCATAGCAAGTCAGGGCAAACCGCTCTTCAGCAATTTGTACGGATAATCCTGTGCAGAATCCTAGGCTGGTGACCTTGTCCCCATTGGCGACCCTTACTGCTCCTTGGCGCCTTTCCAGTGGAAGCTGCAGCTCAGACACCTTTGCTTCTGTGATGAATGTGTGTGTGGAACCGGTGTCTACCAGGGCTGTGAGTGGCACTCCTTTGATTAGAACTGTAAGCTTCATAGTCTCCCCCACATCAATTCCTGTCAGGGCGTGCAATGATATGCCTAGCTCGGTCACTGACTCCTCTTCTCCAGTGTCATCTTCTAATTCCAGCAAGAAAACCCCTCGAGCAGCACATTTGTGGTCCACTGAGTACTTCTCTGTGCAGTGATAGCATTCCCCCTTTGCACGCTTCGCTGCTAGTTCTTTCGGTGATAACCGTTTGAATCGAGGCCGGGGCGCAGCAGCTACCTTAGATGGCGTGGTGTTGCCGGCCTCCTTGAATACCAAACTCTTCCTAGCAGCTTTGTAACCTCCCCTTTTCCCTACTTCCAGTTCCCTTCTCTCATAGGCCCTTGCCAGGTTCATGGCCCGCTGCAAATTTCCAGGAGCTTGTAGTTCAACATCTGTGCGCAGGGGTTCCCCAAGACCGGCTGTGAACATGTTGACCTGCTGCATGGCAGTAAGGTCGTTGCATCGACAGAGAAGAAGTGAGAACTGCCGCTGGTATTCCTCGATAGTGCCGGTGCGGTAGAGATCCTTTAATTTGGCCATAGGGTTGGAGCAAATTGGCGGGCCGAATCTCAGGTTGGTGAATTCGACGAACTGCGCCCATGAAATGACGTCGTTGTCGCGTTCCAGTGCGTAGAACCATTCCGCCGCCACTCCCTCTAAGTGCAAGGAGGCCATCCACACCCTTTCTTCCGTTGGCGTGCGCATGCCACGGAAGTACGTGGCACACTTGTTCAGCCATGTAAGGGGGTCAGACTCCCCATCATAGTTTGGGAAGCTGACGTTCGGCCGCCTATATCCACTGTCTTGTTGCTGAGTGTGTCCGCTGCCGCCGCCACCGCGGCTTCCACCACAGTTCCTGTCGTTCCAGCCGCTGAAAGCACCTGATTCAGCGTCCGCATTGGGCAGAAACCCATCGTCGGTGGGCTCTACGATGGTACCCTCGACCCGCGCTAGACGCTGGTCATGGGTATCCATCCTCTTGTTCATTGTGGTCACCTGTGCTAGGAGGCGATCCAGCTTCTCGTGTATCGCCATGGTGTCCCCCTGATCGTTCTCGATGCGGGACATTTTTGTCAAGGCGTCGATCGGCTCTGGTACCAAATTGATACGCCTGGGCCTTCTAGGAGTGCGTAAGGGCGAATAGAGGAGCAGCGCAGCCTGGGACAGGGACCTGAGCGTGTATGGTGGAGAAGAGTGAGAGGAAGAAGCAGGAGCAAGATCACCATCAGCCAAGGTGACCGAGGTAATCGCCCCACAGGGAGATTGTATTTCCTTCGATGCCTAGTTACATGCTACTGCTTCCCCTTTATAGACCAGGGTCGGCACCAACTGATAAGAGATAAACTTGCTTAACAACTCCCTGCTATTATTTAGCTAACAACTCCCTGCTATTATCTAGCTAACAACCCAGCTATTATTTAGCTAACAACTCCCTGCTATTATCTAGCTAACAACCTAGCTATTATTTAGCTAATCCTTATCTGCTGGAACTTAAGAATTATCTGCTGGAGACTTATCTGCCAGAGCAGAACTGCTGGCTTCACCGCCCCGGGTCTGGATCCGGCTCTCCCTCTGTTGTCTCCTAGTATAAGTCTGCCCCACAAATGCATCTGCAACAATTCATCACTCATTTTTATACTTGTTATTATCTGTTCATTATTTTCTGTTCATGATAAGATCATTATGTTAATGGGAACATGGAGAACCACCCGAGAAAACTATGCTACCACAAGGGTTTAATGGGATGCCCTTGGCTGATTAACTAGGAAAGCTAGTGGATGGCTACCTTACCCGAAAGGGGCAAGGGCAGTAGGGAAGTGGTCAGTGTAGGGAGGTCCTTGGGTTGATTTTGATGCGATGGCGGTCAGGCGAGGGATTCCTGCACTGGAGCTTCCTATAAACTGTAGCGGGTAGTCTGAAGCTAGTGGAACTTTGTAAAGGCCTCGTAGTGGTACCCTGCCTCGCTTCCTTGGTAGAGGTGTATGGGGTCTGATCAACTCCGTGGCAAATGGGTAACACGACTTGTGGGTAAAGATGCGCAACCTCTGCAGAGTGTAAAACTGGTATACTAGTCGTGCTCACGGTCATGAGCGGCTCGGACACTCACATGATTAATTTATGGAACTTAAACTTAACCTGTCATTTCATTGCATCTAGGATTATTTTATTATTACTTTTACTTATTATTTCTAAGGTTTGGTATTTACTTACACTTAGTAACTGCTAATAAAATTTTGACCAACTTATAAAAGCAATGCTCAGCTTCAACCTTTATTTCATTGATCAGCCTTACACTTCATGAACTCCCACCTTTAGTGAGTTCATGTCACATTATTCCCCACGACTTGTTGAGCTATGATCGTATGTGAGCTCACTCTTGCTTTCTCACACCCCCCACAGGAGAAGAACAGGTGGTCGAAGAGGAGCCGCCTAACACTGAGGCTTTCGACTTGATCTAGGTGGCGTCTCCCAATCAGCTTTCTGGCGCCAAGGGTAGATTTTAGTTCCTGCGATATTTATATTTTATTTTGTAAGACTTCCGCTATGTAATAAGTACTCTGATTTTATTGTGACATTTATCTCTATACACTCTGTTATTACATATGTTGTCTTCTTTGGCGCATGTATGAGATGCACCCGGCTTTGTTCCTTAAAACCGGGTGTGACACTTGCTGAAAGAGAGCAAGTTCAAGACACACAGAGAAAAATCCAAAACGGAGGTATCCTCAGATACTTACCCGCTCCGGGGCAAGGCCAATCGTGCCCGCGGGGAGGCCCCTCGGGCCCCCGGTCTCCGCAGGCGCTGCCGAGGGTTGCCCAACTGCCGGCTTCGGCGCCGCTTCCACCTCGGGCGCCCGAGGCGTCGAGGGGGCGGCCCGCCCAGGCATCGTCCCGACGGCCGAGGGACCAACCTCTTGTACAGCCGGCACAGGCGCTTGCTCTTGGGGGACAGGCGGATCGGCCTGACCCCCTGGAGTCACCCTAATTATCTCGGCCAAGGGGTCAAGTACCCCTCAGCCTGCCTCCGCTCCTCGGACCGGGACCTTGGTGTCCCGGCCCCAGGCACTGATGGTGCTAGCCCACTTGGAGGCTGGCTCGGCGACCCATGGCCTAGCCTCGGGTCCGGGCTGAGGCCATGTCGGGCCGCCATGTCACCGTCTTCATCATCATCATCATCATCATCATCATCATCATCATCATCATCATCGTCGTCGTCGTCGTCGTCATCGTCGTCAGGCGTCTCCGGCGACGGCTCCAACGGGAGCCCATCCCTCGCCTGCCTTCGACGATGCTTCTCCAAGGCTTCCCGAACTCGCATCCTCTCACGAGCTCGGGCCTTTTCCACGTCCTTCTTCTCCTTCTCCTTCTCTGTGGCGAGCCTACGCACGGCTCGGTCCGCCGCGTCCTCCGGGACCGGTGGTCGGGAGAGTTTAAAACCCCTCAACCCCTGGGGACGAACAAAAATCCCAACAGTAAGAATCAAAGACGTAAAAAACTCGGCGCAAAACAGAAGGAGGATTGGACACTTACCAGGGGCACGTACCCATGGTCGGGGCGCATCGAGGGCTGGCTAAGTACGCCAGCATCCAGCCTCCCTACCGTACCCGCTACCCGCCTGAGGAGGTCATCGGCGGAGAGGGAGGTCGAGGACATCCGCGAGCCCTCCAAATCGACCCCCGGCTTCATCTCCGAGAGCCGCAACCGCCGCTCTGCCAAAGGGAGCACCCTCCGGCGATGGATAGCGGCGACGACCCCCGCAGCAGTAAGGCCCTCATCTCGTAACTTCTGCAAGGCACGCAGAATAGGCTGGAGCTTCTCCTGGTTCTCGCGTGTGGCCCCTCAGCGCCAGTTATTGCCGGCGGCGGTCACCACTCGTTGAGAAAACGGCGGAAGCATCTCATCGTTGTTCCGGAGATAAAACCACCGGTTCTGCCACCCCTTGTTCGAAGATACAAGGGAGGCAGGGATGTACTGCTGCGCACGCCCCAACCTTAGCTGGAGGGTGCAGCCACCGGCCCGCACCGCCATGCGGACCTTCTTCACATCCGTCGACGCGACGAAGAACTTCGCGGAGAAGAGATGGGTCCACAGGTCCCAGTGAGGGTCAATCCCCAAAAACCCCTCGCAAACCGCCGCAAAAATGGCCGCTTGCACAATGGAGTTGGGGTTGAAGTTATGCAGCTCCACCCTATAGTGGTGCAGGAGCGCTCGCATGAAGCGGCTCGCCGGCATCCCAAACCCCCGCTCATGGAAGGGGATAAAACTGACCACGTACCCCGGCGGCGGAGTCGGGTCGGCCTCGCTCCCGGGGGCCATCCACTTAGGCTGCGGCCCGCCGGAGAGAGGACGGAGCAAACCGTCGGTAACAAGGGCCTCCAGATCTTCCACAGTAACGGTGGAGAAAGGCCACGGGTCGCACGGCAGAACGACGGTCGCCTTGTCGGCCATCGCCGAACGAAAGTGGTGGAGGCGAAGGGGATGAGGTGTGTGGTTTTCTTTTCTCTGACTACTTGTAATACCTAATCTGTAATAGATAATAAAAGAGGAGAAAAGTTATTTTCCTATATTTTATGTGTATGTTGAACCTACTTATCATCACATGTGAACACCATATTCAAAAATAATAATAATTAATAAAAGACTTACCACAAAAAAATGTGCATCATGTTGGTTCTTTATTTTGTGTGCATTATGTGGCAATATAAAAGTAATATGACAAGAAATATATTAAATTCCCAAGTGGAAATTTAGAATTTAAAAGAAATCCTAGAATTTAGAAAAGAGAAGAAAGTAAGAATTTTATGGATAAAAATAAGTAAATAAAAATATATTATTCCCCCACTAGAAGCTTGAATTTGTATACTTGACTCAATGGAGAAATTTGTATTCAAAAATTCAAATTTAAATTCAAAATAGTTAAGAATGAAAGAAAACAAAAAAAGAGAAGAGGGGGGGAGTTACTTGGGCCTCGGCATTCAATTTTGGCCCATCTCCTCTTTGCTTCCCACTGCGCGGCTCCTTCCCACTCCTGCGCATGCCCAGTCCAGGTGCCAGGCGCCGACAGGCGGGGCCCTCGCGGCAGACTAACCCCTGCGTGGCGCATTTTCCCCGTAGCCGCTGGTGCGTGGGACCCGCGTTGTCAGCGCCATCTTCTCCATCCACCGCAGCGCATGCGTGACCGATTCCGCCGCCGGGGAAGCAGGAACGAGCTGTTGAATCCGCGCGCTAACCTCGCACCCACGATTCTCCGTCGCCCGGGCTTCAAAAGCAGACCCGAACTCTCCTCGTGCTCCTCCCTTTGACTCCTTCTTCCAGCCGCCATACCCGCCCCACGCCGCTACTCAGCTACGCTTGCGCTTGACATTCGGTGGACACCGGGGAGTCCGTCTCGACACACCGAAGTTGAGCAGGGCGTTCTCGCGACGGAAGCGCCGCCGGTGGTCAAGAAATTTCTCGCCTGAGCGCGAGATTCGCCCCGCCTCCGCTCCATCCCGTGAACTGCGTTCTTCGGCACTCCAATCCCCGGTATTGAATCACCTATAATGTTCACCACCATTAGAATTATGTGTATTCCGGTTCGAATCGAAGTTTTCGGCTCGGAATCGGGTATTGGTGATTGCCTGCCATGGGCGCCGTCGTGGGTTTCTGGGGATGGCCTCGCCGTCGGCGTTGGGGAGGGACAAGGCATCTCTGCCGCTTGATCTGAGCGGACGGTGGAGATTAGAAGTGGTGTACCCTTTCGCCGCGATTCGATCTGGTCCGTAGGATTGATCGGACGGCTCGGAGTATAGGAATCTTTCATTAAATCTGCACCGTTGATCTTTCATCCAATGGCGCGCGCTGCGTACCGCTTCATTTTAACCTAGATCTAATCTGGGCCAACCGTTTCTGATCAGACGACCAGGAATCACCCGTGCCACTTCGCTTGGCCATTTTGCTAAAGAATCCATGACCTTTCTAGAATATAACCCGCCGTCCAGGGACCCTGTTCCCTGTGTCTTAGGAAACTTGCACTGAGCCCCCTGCTATTATCAGATATTGAGGCCCAGTCCAGAGATCGTTTAAACTGAATAAATAAATTGGAAAATAGGGTTTTAATATGAAAATAATTACTAGAACTTGATAAATCAATAGAAAATCCATTTTTAGTCCAAATTACTTCATTCCACTTTCTAAAATTTTGTAATTTTATTATCTATCACTTAGAGTCTCTGTTTTGTCATGAAAACAGTAAGAAAATTTATTCCTCATTTAATTCCATTTCAAACACATAAAACCTTTGAAAATTTATAACTTAAAATCTGTAACTCCAAAAATTATGATTCCTATTCCTAGGATTTTATTTTAATGTGTAGAATATTTCTGTGTATTTTGTTTACATGTTTGGTGTGATGTTAATTTTCTCTATATACTGTGCTTGTTTGTATTGTGGCGAGTAGAAGAGCACGTGACTGAGGATCCTGGTGAGCAGCAGGTTGAAGTAGCTGAGCAGGAGCTCATTGAAGGCAAGTTGTGCCCTTGACCACTTTTTACCCAATAATGTTCTTTAATATCATTTATCCATGCATAGGTTAATTTTGATGGGACCCAATAGGTCACCCTAGATTGTTTATCTCATTACCTTGTTTACCCCTGAATCACTTGGGTAGTTTGCTATTGCTTTACATGGTTTTGGGATAATCATTTATTATATCTATGTTCCAATTATTCTTGTTATTCTATTTATGTTCATGTCAAGTTCATTAATGTTAATTGGAACATAGAGCTTAACTTGAGAAACACGTGCCACCACAAGGGTTTAATGGGACGCCCTTGGCTGACTAATTAGGAAAGCTAGTGGAAGACTACCTTACCCGAAAGGGGCAAGGGCAGTAGGGGAGTTGCATGCAAGGAGGTTCTCGGGTTGATTTAGCTGCGATGGCGGTCAGACGGGGGATTCTTGCAAGTGCTCTTCCCATAAACTGTAGTGGGTTTCCGGAAGCTAGTGGAACTTTGTAAAGGCCTCGTAGTGTTGCCCTACCGCGCTTCCTAGGTAGAGGTGTATGGGAGTCGCGACCCCTTGGCAGATGGGTAACATGACTTGTGGGTAAAGGGTACAACCTCTGCAGAGTGTAAAACTGGTATACTAGCCGAGCTCATGGTCATGAGCGGCTCAGGACTCTCTGATGTTTAAATTATGGAACTTAAATTCAATTTTGTCATTTGCATTGCATGGGTTTATTATTAATTTGTTCAATTACTTTATTTATGGTTTGGTATTTACTTACACTTAGTAATTGCTAATAAAATTTTGACCAACTACTTAAAAGCAATGCTCAGCTTTAACCCCTATCATTGATTAGCCTTACACATCACATGAACTCACACCTTTGTGAGTTTATGTCCACTGGTTCCCCACAACTTGTTGAGCTATGATCATGTGTGAGCTCACCCTTGCTGTCTCACACCCCCCCCCCACAGGAGAAGAACAGGTGGTTCAGGAGGAGCCACAAGGCGAGGAGTATGATCTAATCTAGGTGGCGTTTCTCAGTTGACATTGGCGCAGACGATCCTTAGTTTGTTTTATGTTTATTCTTTTATTTTGTAATAAGTCTTCCGGTATGTAATAAGTACTCTGATGTTTTGCGACATTTATCTCTATACACTCTGTTATTATATATGTTGTCTTCTTGGCGCATGTATGAGATGCACCTGGCTTTGCTCCTTAAAGCCGGGTGTGACACTACTCTCTTAGGTTGCGGAAACAAAAACAGAAGGCAAGCGCAAATGGCAGGGTAAAGAACCACTGCTGGCCCCTCTTCCGGGTATATAAAGGCCCGAGCGAAATCCACCCAAAACATCGCCCGAACCCGTCGCGAAATTCAAACTCGAAGGTGAAACAGTTTTTCTGTTCCTCGAACGACACGCGCACGTGCAACAGATGCCCCGTGAATCGCCCGTCCCATCGCATTAACTCCCTGGCAGGGCAAGCGACACCTCTGGCAGGCGAAGCGGGCGCCGTTTCACCTCCGTCATGATGACCGCGTCAAAAAAGGTGTGCCGCATTATTTAAGTTCATATCCTTTTCCTCTCTCTCTCTTGCCACAGGGATCGGGAAAGGGGATATTCCGGAAAAGGATCCTTCTCAGCAAAGGAAACGGGCCCCGAGCCCTCCTACTGATCAGGGGTTCGAAGGTTGCGCCCTGCGGGGTTCGGCAACCGCCCTAGAGCACTCGGGCTCCGAGCCCTTTACTGATCAGGGGTTCGAAGGCTGGCCCCTCAGAAGGGTTCGACAGCCACCCCAGAGCACGCAGAGTCAGGGATGACCCTGGGTACGTCCGTTACATGGCCGAGGCTCGGGCTATGCTCCCGAGGTACCCTAGGACATTTTCGAGACCAGTAGAAACGATTTGTAATGGAATCCCACCGGAGGGAGGCACCGAGCCCTCGGACCCTATCAAATGGGTCCAGGTCTAGCAAATCACCTGCAGGTACTTTTGGAGCGCGCCTCTGGGCCACTAGCCAACCCTTATCGAACGGGGCTCGGGCGTCCACTCGGATCACCCGATAGCAACTCACTGGAAACACCGTGTTTGGTGCCCTCCGAGGGTAACATGGCGCACTCCCCCCCTTCCTCCTTGCGAAAAGGCGACGAAGGGGCGTACAATAAAAGTCGAGATGGTCCTTGATCGTCCTCTCGCTCTGTGCAGAGGCTCAGAGGCTGCTCTCGCACCAGGCTACGGCCAAATTGTCGACCACGTCGACAAAACATCTTGAAAACTCGGAGCGTGACCATGCACCCGGGCTGCGGCCAGGCCGCATGAGGAAACAACAAGGCCGACCGAGGCATCACAAAAAGAATTAAGACCTCAGAGGAGTCAAACCACTCCTCCGAGGCCTCGGGGGCTACACCTGACGGGTGCGCTCGCGCGCACCCATCGGAACAAAATATAACCGAGAAAGGCTGGTCCCCTTGCAAAAAATCCGGCAGAACCTCCAAGCGAGTACCTACACTCCCTTCGAGGCTCGGGGGCTACTGTCGGGTACCGTAATTAGGGGTACCCCTAACACTCCTAAACACGGCTGGAAAACGTCTTCAGAACAAACCGTAAAGACTGATAAGCACGGTTCAAGTCAAGGCCTCGTCTGCCAAGGTACGCGATCTCGCCTCGCCCGAGCCCGACCTCGAGCGGGAACAGTAGTCCCAGGCGGATTCACGCCTCACCCGAGGGCCTCCACAGGCAGTGGGCGCACCCTCGGCTCGCCCGAAGCCAAGCTCGCAAAAACTTTGTCGTGCAGCGACCTCGGCCAAATCGCCTTACCAACCGACCGTATCGCATGCGTATTTAATGCGGGGATCGCTTGACACCTTATCCTGACACGCGCGCCTCAGTCAGCAAGGTCGAAGTGACCGCAGTCACTTCGCCCTTTCACTGACCGTTCTGACAGGAAAACAGCACTGTTCGCCCCACTCCGGCTACTGTGCCAACCATCAGGGTAAGACTAACAACAGTGAGTCACGGCCTCTCCCGAGTTCAGCCTCGGGCACAACAGGGAGCTCCGCCTCGCCCGACCCCAGGCCTCGGTCTCAGCCTCGGCCTCAGGGGAAATTCTCCGCCTCACCCGACCTCGGTCTCGGGAGGAGTCACATCCGCGCCCGACCTCAGCCTCGGCCTCGGGAAGAGTCGCCGCCTCGCTCGACCTCGGCCTCGGACCGACTACGCTACAGGAGATACATCATTACCCTACCGCTAGCTAGCCACCCCATGCTACGAAGGAACAAGACCGAAGTCACATCAAACTACTCCAATAGCAGGTAATGATGGTTTCGTGCGTGCGTCCATGACGTCGATGGTTCTCAGCTCCCTACAGAAGCAAGAAAACGTCAGCAGGATCCATGTCGCACCGCCAGCTGCGCTTCTACAGGGCTCAAGCACTTCTCCGTCGGCCACGTTAGCACATAGCTACACCCTCATTGTACAGCTGGACCATCTCCTTGTATCTATAAAAGAAGATGTTCAAGGCCTTCCTAAGGAGGGCGGAGGCGAGCAGAGGCAGGCAGAGTGGGAGAGACGCGGAGGAGGCTAACTCAGACAACTCAAGGCCGAACCCTCTCTCTCTCTCTCGCTCTCGCGACGCTTGTAACCCCTACTGCAAGCACCCCCGGTGCAAGATAATATAAGCCTCATCCCCCTCTTGTATTCCATCTTGCATCAACCCATCTGGACTGGGGCACGCGGCATCAAATTCACTGGTCGGTACGGTTGAGGGTCCTCGCGGGCTCGAAACGCCGACAGTTAAGCACTATTAAAGTTGCAGGATTGGGATAAAAAATATAGGATAGGAAAAAATATAAGATTAGAGTTGTATGACACTTACAATTTCATAGGAAAATTTTTTAATAGGTTAGACTTCAGATTAGAAATCTTTCAAAATCTCACTATAATGGTCCATTCTATAGGAACTTTATGGAATTTGTAGGAACTCAAACATTTATTTTTTTCGATCTTAATCGAATATTGCTGTTCTAGGGTTGGGAATATGAGGAAAACTTGGTTCTCGATTACGTAGAGGGCTCGAAGACTATCACGTAGGACAGCTCGGCAATACTGGAGGACCTGCTGACGTGTTGGAGAGTCGATGCTGATGGGATCCACAACAATGTCGAGGTAGAGCATCCTGATAACGTGTTGAGAACTCACGAATCACGGTACGTAGGGTTGGACTCTGGCCTCTTTCTCTTCTATATTTCATATGAGAAGGTATAAGTTCTATATATAGAGACGTGATAGCTCTAAGGGACATTTCGGTATTTGCCCATATAAATCTTAGTTAGAGTTTCTCAACAGATACAAAGGCTTGTTGCGTTGTTGGTTTCTCTGGTTTATTTCCACTAAGCGACTAATAAACTAAGATGGGCCGACCCGCTTTGCTGGACGCCTGGACTCGTGTGACAAACCAGCAACAAGCCAACAAGGACATGTGGCAAGTGTTGGAGTTTTTTTAAGTTTCAATTGAAATTAAAATTTTGTGATAAATTCAAAAGTAAACTATTGTTTCTTAATTTTCGTGGTAGGTTAAGCACTATTCACTATAAGACTCGCCTTCTTTATTGAATGTCACAGACACTCGGTAAAAATTATTTTGCTCTCGGCAAAGTCTTTACCCTGTGTAACACTCGATAAAAAAATATTCGACAAACATTTTATTGGTAAAGGGTTTTTTGTCGAGTACTTTTTTCGGATACTCGGCAAAGAAAAGCACTCGACAAATGTTATTTTACACTCGGCAAAGCCTTTACTTAATGTTACGCTCGGCAAAAAATACTGAATTTTATTTTACCTTTTAAATACAGATGTTTTTCCAAAGCCTTAATCATGTTTAATTCAGAAAAAGGTTAAAGATACTCTATTTCATCATGTATTTCCTTTCAAAAATAATGATGTGAAACCTGGTAACAGTAGGATTTGCATTTTTTTTAGTGGATACAGTAGGCTTGTTGCCTTGTTGGTTTCTCTGGTTCATTTCCACTAAACGACTAACTAAGATCTAGTTTGGAAACCACAAAATCGGAGGGGACTGGAGGGGCTAAAATCTTCTCCATGTTCAATTTTAAATAAGAATGGAATTTTAGCCCCTTTAATCCCCTCCAGTATCAAACTAACCCTAACTAAGATGGGCCGGCCCGCTTTGCTGGACTCTTGTGACAAACCAGCAACAAGGACGTGGCAAGTGTTGGAGTTTTTTTAAGTTCCAATTGAAATTGAACTTTTGTGATAAATTCGAAACTAAACTATTGTTTCTTAATTTTCGTCAGTAGGTTAAGAACTATTAGAGTTGCAGGATTGGTAAAACATCGGGATAAAAAATATAGGATAGGAAAAATATCATATTAGAATTGTATGACACTTGCAATTTCATAGGAAAAATTTCAATAGGTTGGACTTCAGGTTAAAAATCCTTGGAAATCTCATTATAATGGTCCATTCTATAGGAACTTTATGGAATTTATAGGAACTCAATCGTTTGTTTTAAAAGACCACATAGGAAAAAAAATTATAGGATTATAATCCCTCAAAATTCCTATATTTTTTCTTTGTTGCAAAGGAGGCCTAGAAGAATTCCGCGCGTGTTGGTGTGGGACTTCCATATTTTGGAAATGTAAGAAGAGTACATGTTAATGCATATAATTATTTGGGAGTTTAATTGAACGTGTATTAGCAAAAAATGGAAGCGTATTAATCGAAATCAACTGAACTAAATATTATTCTAGAATATCGTTTTTGTTTAGGTACATCTAATATAAGACATTGATCCAAACGTGGGTCTATATATATCTGTGCTTCCAAAAAATTTATGTATGATATCTTCGTCTAAGGGGGTGTTTGAATATAATAAAACTAATAGTTAGTTAGCTAAAAATTTTAATGAAATTAGCTAGCTAATAAATAGCTACATAATTATTAACTAATTTACTAAAAATAGCTAATAACTGAACTATTACCTAGAATGTTTGGATGTCTCAACTAATTTTAACTACTAACTATTAGCTCTAATGCATTCAAACACCCCCTAAACATGGGTAAACAATAAGACTAGATATTAAAACTTATCATATGCGTAAGAATCAACAAAAAGAAGAATATGAAATCCCCTCGCAGTACCTTCTCCCCTCGATCGGCATTTCGAAGGAAGTGAATGAATTATCTATAATATCAACAAAAAGAAAGAATATTTGAACACCAGTTCTGTATTATTTACTAGCTAGTACTCCTATTTTTAGGTAATAAATAAATAAAAGAATGAAAGAACGTGTTATACAACAGGTAGTTGGCACACACAGACAGTAGTCACTCTTCGTTGGCAAGCTGCAGCTGGATTCCGCTAGAGAGTAGAGATGAAGGCAATAAAGCATGCACTCAGCTGATGAGCTCCTGTATGGCCTGCATGGTGGTGGGCGAGAAGAGGAAGCTTCCCGGGGAGAGGAGGAGACCACCAACAGCACCGCCTGGCGAAGGCAGCAGCACGGGCGGCGCGTGATGGTCAACAACCGGCAGCGGCGGCGGGAGCGCGGCATGCTTCTGCCCGTGCCCGAGCGTGAGCACCAGGGGGTCGTCGCCAGCCGTCTGCTGCGACGGCAGCGGGCGAATCACGGCCTCCTGACCGCCGCCGCCGCCGCGGCCCGGCGGGGTCAGCTGCCGGCCGGTCAGCCTCTGCACGAGGGCCTTGAACTCGTCCGCGTGTACGTGGATGACCTTGGGCGTGTGCTCGTACAGGATCAGTGGCCCCGGCGTCGCGGCCAACGCCGGCGGTGCCCTGACGTTGTCGTCGCTGCCGCTGCCGCTGCCGCTGACGTTGACGACGCGGCGGGGTCTCTTGGCCGGCCGTCGATGCTGCGGGGAAGACGACGACGACGACGTGGTGTCCGAAGGCAGGATCGTCAGCGGCGGCGGCCTCGGGCCCTGCAGGTTGATGACGCCTCTCTTGCCCTTCGCCGCCATCGCCGACGATGACGATGACGACGACGACAATTTGGTGGTGGACGTGGACCTGGTGGTGTTGTGTTGTTGCATCATTGACAGATGATGAGAGGTTTTCTCGCGAGCTTCGGAATGCCGAATGGGTCGGGGTGCTGGATGAGCTAGAGCTGGAGCTGGAGCCTGGAAGGCGTTTGAGTCGACATGTTGTATATATAGTATGTGCGTACGTGTATGCCGATTGAGGAGGAAGAGTAAGGTACGCCAATGGCTGAATGGCGGCAAAAAGATCCTTTTTCTTTTCGAGGTCGTGTTCTCATGGATGGATGGAGGCCAGCGCCGGCGGCCGGCAAGAAAACTCCAAGAAATGAATGAAGGGGCCGGGAAGGTGCTCTCGCGCTCCAGAAAGAAGAAAAAGATAACAGCCGCTAGCTAGATCGCATCCCATGATCTACTAGCTTAATTGTTTACCTAGCGTCGGATGATGCACGGAAGCTAATAACGAGTCAATAATTAAGCTAGACGGTCCAGAGCATGCATGCATGCGCCCCGCGGCTAGCAGGTGAGCAGAGCAGAGTGACGACGACGCCTGTAAAAAAAAAATAAACCTCTGGGCTGCTGCAGGCCAGGTCACCCGACCATGCATGCATGTACCTGTTGACACAGCCACACAGGCAAGGCAGGCCGTCGCTTAAACAAATGCTTAGTTGGGTAGCAAGCTATATGTATTGTATACGTGGCTAGCTGCCGATACGTAAGTACATGCATCATCAATTCATCATCTGCATCAAAACAATTTCGTTGAACACTGTGAAAACACGTATAAAGTGCTAGTAGGTTGCTTCCTGGGAAGAGAAGGACGAAACCAGATCGTTTGCGTTGGTCTTGAGCAATAAATTAACATTCTATTTTAAATTGTCGTCATAGGCTAGTGGTTACAAGAGTACGTGTAGGACGTATTTAAATTGTTTTTGTTCTTCATAAATCGAAAGTTTACCTGTTGAACTAATTAATAAGCGAGCCAAAACAGAATGATCGCGAGAATCTTTGTGTTTCCTAGAATTTATAGCGTAAAGGAGAAGCGAAACTACTAAGTAGAGTCATAGTCCTCGGTATGACTCGATCTATATGAGAGCAAATATTCCATAATTTAATTAATGACTGTGCTTTTAGTGGTAGTGGTAGGTGCGTTTGGTTGAATGTACAAGGAGGGATGGAATGAGGCGGCCACGTTTTCTATAGTGATTGGTTGAGAGTCAAGCGGGGGTGAGGTGAACCCAGGAGTGATTTTGGGGGCGACGTGATCCCAAAAAATCGAGGGGACGGTGTCGTCCCCGACTCATCCAACTTTGACCTTAAACCAAACACACCATAAGGCGCATATGATGACTTCGTCGATCTCGTCTTGAGAATTTACTGCGGATGAAAATGTGATGGGAAAATCTCGTATTAATTGACACCATATATACTGTAATATAATAACAGACCGTATACTACATCCGCAAAAAATAGGAACATGACAATTCCTAAAAAAAGTGGTGGCAATCGAGACGAAATTAGTTGAGGCATTTCCCCGACTGTATTTACGGATCTCGTATTTATACGGGAAAATCATGTTAGTATTCCCCGTTTTATTTGTATACTAAATTAAGCTCATCCAAGCATCCGAGCCCACCAACCACAACAATACCGAGGCCTCATGCAAATGATTTGTACTTTTGTGAATTGTTGGTTGTTGCACTTGTAGACTTTTGGGGAAAAAATTATTTATTTCCTATATCCTATTTGAATGTGTGTCCTATTTGAATGTGTGTGTGATTAGAGTCGAGACATATTTATGGTTATTATGTGTGAACTTATGAACTATTGTCCCCTCCTGCTATGTTGCGTTAGTTAGGAATTTATTTTTGAGTGTAATGTTTCAACTTATGAATTTATTTGTTGGATTGTGCTACTGTTGTTGGTTAGGGGGTTTGGCTACAACGACCAGCGTACGTCATATGTCATATAGTCATGGCATCATAAAACAGTGAATTGCCATGCATGTTGAAACTTTAAATGCTTATATATAATATATCATATTACTGTAAGGTCATGGTGTATTTGCTATGTTAAGTTGAATGTTTGGAGTGGTTATATGCATCGGTATTGCCGATTTTAATTACTGGTTCCTGACTGTTGCCGATGTGTTCCCGATCGATTGTAAAATTTACCGTCATATCTTTACACCCTCCCGTTTCGTTTTCTCAACCGATGATATTGTTACCTTTTACAATTTTGAATAAAAATATGCTTTGAAAGTGTTTGGAGAGTTTTCGTGACCATTATTGTTCGTTTTCATCCCTACCTGTCTGGTCTTCGAAGGTCGGTGCTCATATGGTTAGGGTTTTTGTGTGTACGTTCATAAGATTGATTGTTATGAGCGTCTGTTGTACTATGCGATCTCAAAAGAAAATTAGTGACGTCGATAATTTGGTGACGGAAAACAAAGTGTCTCTACTGGACTCGCTCGTCTTCTTTGCTGAGTGTCCAAGGCACTCGACAAAGGCCCTTAAACAGTCGATAAACGCTTTGTCGAGCGTTGCAATCGATAAAGAACCCTTGCTAAAAAAATCATTGGTAAATGATCTTTGTTAAGTGCTATTTGTCAGTCATTCGGTAAAGACTTAATCAAGTATCGACCCGACACTCGGTAAATAAACGACGTCGTTCTGTATTTACTAGTACTTTTATTTTTAGATAATGAATAAATGAATGAAATGACGAGTTATACATCAGATAGTTGGCATGCAGTCTCTCTTTGTTGGCAACCAAGCTAGGCTTGCAGCTGGATTTCCACTCGAGAGCAGAGATGAAGGCAAAGCATGGACTCAGTCACTCAGCTGATGAGCTCCTGTATGGCCTGCATGGTGGCGGGCGAGAAGAGGAAGCTGCCGGGGGAGAGAAGGAAACCAGCAGCACCGCCTGGCGAAGGCAGCGGCGGCGGCGGCGGAACATGCTGGTGGTGCCCGAGCGTGAGCACCAGGAGGTCACCAGCAGCCGTCTGCTGCGACGACGCTGGCGGCCGAGGCACGGCCTCCTGACCGCCGCCGCGGCCGGTCAGGCTCTGCACGAGGGCCTTGAACTCGTCGGCGCGCGCGTGGATGACCTTGGGCGTGTGCTCGTACAGGATCACGGGCCCCGGCGCCGCGGCCGACGACTGCTGCGGTGCCCTGCTGACGTCGCCGCCGCCGCTGTTGACGACGCGGCGGGGTCTCTTGGCCGGCCGGGGCGTTGAAGACGACGACGACGACGTGGTGGTGGTGGTGCCCGGAGGCAGGATCAGCGGCAGCGGCCTCGGCCCCTGCAAGCTGACGACGCCTCTCTTGCCTCTCGCCGCCGCCGCCGCCGCCGCCGCCCACGACGGCGGCGATATGGTGGTGTTGTGTTGCTGGTGCATCATTGGGTGACGACGATGAGAGAGATTTTCTCGCGAGCTTCGGAATGGCGAATGGACTGGAAGCCTGGAAGGCGTTTGAGGCGACAAGTTGTATATATATAAGTTGTATATCAGTACTAATCGACTAATCGTACACCAAACCGTCAAGAAAAGTACGCGTGTTGAATGCGCTTTGCCGTTACGAAAAGGTGATAGAGAGGCGGATATATAGAATACTACTGCCCCCTCCGTCTGGACGACGCCGACGAAGCTGCCTGCCTGCCGCGCGGAGCAGCCAGCAGGAACGTACGGCGGTCCATCTGCTGCAGTGCTGGCAGATGAACACTAACACGTTTGGCGGCGGCGGCTTCGTTACGTTACGCCCGTGCATGCATGGTACTGTGTTCCCGCTGACGAGCGAGGGTGCATTTTAATTTGTATGAGACTGGTTCCGCGTAACTAAGCAAATAAAATTATATAATTCATAAAAACGATTACAAATTACATAATTTGTAATAAAATTACAAAATTCAAAAAATAAAATCTAATTACTTTGGTGTAGATATCATATATGCTCTGTTAAATTAATTTGTTAAATTATTTTGGAGTTGGTCGTTGGGCCGGATTAACATGTATTGTGGCCTCATCACGGTAAAGGATGGCCGTAAAGCTCGTAGGTGCTTCATGTGGTGCATGGTTGGTGCTGTAACGGAAGACTCGACTGTGTCGTAGGTAGAGATGGTAATAGAGTCCCGATGCCCGATTCCCCGCGGGAATTCCTCCATTAGGGGACGAAAATGGTGAAGTTTGTTTCCCCACAGGGATGTAAACGGGAAAAATTCTTCCCCCGACGGGGATGGGGAAGCCCCGTTCCCCGCGGGGACCGGTTCAATCTGCACGTGTTGATATTTTCGTATACTAGTTAATGATAAAAATAAATAATTATCTTGTTTAGATATCAATCATTGTACAAATGTGTTCACTTTGATGTGCACATAATGATTTATTACATCTAACAATATGTATAAGTGAAAATATTTTGCATTAATATAAAATGATGTATGTCCTAATTATAATTTAAATGGGGACGGAGATACCCGTCGGGATTTATCCCCGTGGAGAATGATGATGGGAAAGAAATGTCCCTTACAAGCGTTCGTGGGGATCTCCACGAGAAAATTTTTATGTCGCGGGGACAGGTATGGAGAGCTATTCTTTGACGGGAAATTTCCCGTTGCCATCCCTAATCGTAGGAGTCCACACCGTATGCTTCCCCACGTTCATCTTTAATGTGTACAATGATACATGCACGCGTGATTGGTGGGAAAGAGAACGACCTAGCCCATCGAGAATATGTAAGCGAGCCATGGGTGATGAGGGATAGAATGACCAGTTGATATAAAAATCACCGGCTTAACCATGTCACTGGTGGATAGACTGTCTCTACTAGATCGTGTGTATGGTCATGTAATATACTGTTTATGAAGTAAAGTTTGAAATAGAAGATAGATGGAATACAGGATAGGTACGTAAAATGGTGAAGACAACCTTACATCTTGGCGTCGGAACCAGCCTGAGGCGCCTGCTAGCTGCTCTCGTTGGGCTGGGTTGTTGGTGATCCGATCTGCTCTCCTGTGTGTGTTGAAAACAAATGGGGTTATATTACTCTTTGACTTGGAGTCTTTGACCAGAGCTAGGGTGGAGGGGTCAGCCAACCCTATCCTGGATCTCCAATTCTCCATCCCCACGCCGATTGATGAGCGGGCCGCCGGGAAGAGTACGGTACGCTACGTACCCCCTGTCTACGGCGGCGAAGATCTTTTCATGGATGGCGGCGCCGGCGGCCCCCGCGCGCGCGCGGCCGGGAAGAAAACTCCAAGAAGTGAAGGGGAAGGCGCGCGCGCGACAGGAAGAAGAATAGATAACAGCCACTAGCTAGCTAGATTGCATCGTGTAATAATTAATCAAACTAGATTTCGAATAATCATCTATGCCCACCCGCCTGAGCCTGACAGTTTCGCATGCCATGGTCTAGCTAGCTTTGTTTTACGTAGTATCGTCGGATGATTGCACGGAAGCTAATCTATACTACTCTATTAAAGTTGTAAGGGGTAGGCTGCCTCCCTGGTTCTGCCTTTGGTAAATCTACACCGTCAGTCCGCTTCGGAGAATCTACACTGTCCGCCTCCGTTTCTGCAACCCACGCCCGCGTGCATCCACTCGTCTCCCCCCGCCCCACCCCACGCGAGCCGCCGCCACCCCGCCTCCCCTTTCCACGCGAACCACCGTCGGCCCCTCAACGCTCGCGCAACCCCCTCCCCCGTCGTTCCTCCGTCCGCAGTCTCCCGGGAGTGAAGATCAAGGGCCCGCCCGCATACCTTCTTCGACACCGTGGTGCTCCGATCTTCTCTACACACCTCTCCACCACCAACGACCACCACCACCATGGCAGCCGCCTTCCTTGCGCATCTCTTCTGTCGCGCCACCACCACCTCTACCTCCACGGTGGCGGCCTCCCTCCGGCACCTCCTCACGGCCACCTCCACCGCCCTCATCCTCCCGTACCCGTCCCTATCTGCTCCGCCCACCAACAACCGCCCGCCCCATCCACAGCATGTCGTGCCCGCCGTATAGCGTTGGCCATCCGACCCCGCCAAGCGCAAGCCCCGCCGCCGCCACCCTCGCGTTGCCAGCCCTCGCCCACCGCTCCCACCCCGCCCCCGCCGTGAGAGAGGGACAACGTCGTGATTCCCTCCCCTAGCCTGCCCATGCCCCCACCCCACCCCGCCCCGCGACGCCCGCTGTCGAGGCAGCGCGCGTCCCCTCCCCCACAGACACGCATGCCCCCACCCCCACCTACCCCACTGCCATGGCCGAGCCCCAAGACAACCACCGCCCCAAGCTCATTGGCCTAGGACTCCCAGGGGAGTAGGGGACAAGGCACTAGAGGATGTAGTTGCGAATCCGAAATTCTGGACAGGGTTGGTGAAGTAGATGATGGCGATGCTGACGAACTTCTCGAGCACGGGGCTGTAGTCAAGCAGGTGGTCGATGTCCCTAGCGTGGATGATGGTAGCATAGAGTCCAATCTCCTAGAGGCAGAGGAACATGGCGGCGCAGCCCCGTGAGAGCGCGACGGTGTCTGGAAAGCGCCAGAAGTCGAGGTAGAGGGTGCAGAGGGAGGCAAGGTGGAGGACGTCTACGAGGAGGCGAGGTTGACGGAGGTCGGTAAGTGGCGGTTGACGAGGATTATCTGCTGTCTTTTCAGTTACCTCTATAAGTGAGTTCTTGTTCTGAAACTGCTATCTTATTTCACATTATGGTTTAATTAATTAATAAATATGTTTAGAGTGTTTGTGCAGAGACACAATTTTTTTGGGTTTCAGATGGTCGACATAGTGGACATACTATACATGTTATGTCTGCAGTTGAGACTGAATCCCCTAACGGTGATAATGGAGACGTTACTGGAGAAAGAGAGTTAGCACCTATCAAGCTTTCAGGTTGTGGCATTCCCCTAGCTCTTCAATCATACATATTGTCTTTATAGTATCTTATTCTTAGCTTAATTTGAGCACAAATTATAAATTTACGTGATGTATAATAGAAATTGTCTATTGTGCGTAATTTGCATTGTTTTACTTTTCATTTGGCTCATGCTAACCTGTTAAATAAAATGAATTATCAGTTCATAGATGTTTTCCATTGGCTGTTGTGTTAAACTCATTTTTCTCTACTATCTCTTAAGGACATAGTGTAGGCGTCCACACACCACGGTTCTGCCTCCCGCGACATCCTACGCTCCGCTCATTCCCACCGCTCCCTCCCACGCCCGCGCATGGATATCTGTCGTGCCCTCGCCCCCAGATCTCGCGCACGCCCTCGTCGCTCTCGGCCGCACCATCTGCCGATGATGACGAGAGCCCATCCGGCCCGGAATCCCACCCACCACCCCCATGAGCGGATTGATATCATCCGCAGAGATGGACCGCTTTGCGGGAGGTGCGGGCTCCCCTCCATCGTCGTCCTCGTCGGTCCAATCGCCGGTCGGGTCGACCCTAGGCATGGATTCGCTCCCTCCTAGGAGCCAGTCATCGTCGACCTCCTCTGCTGCCGCCGCCACAGGGGTAGGATTAGGGTGTGGAGGCGGGCGGTGTAGGGTTTCGACTAGAACAGGGTTGGATAGCGTGGAGGTGGATTGGGGGGTATGAGTGGGGATGAGGATGTCCGTGTAGAGGTCGCCGAACTCATTGTCTTCCTCCATCGCGGTGGGATCCGAGGAGGTGGAGGATGCGAGGCGGCGGCGGCTGGATGGACCAGATGGTGCTAGGAAGAGGAGGCCGAGTCATGGAGTTTGCTTCGGAGCTGCTGCGTCTACGTGTTTGGCACTCCAAGCATGAGCTGGCAAGACGTCAAACACTCCGCTCCCCTTTGAAATGCAGAAATTTCTTCTCTACTACTACTTTGGTATGATTTTTTTTCTAGATAACAAGTTGCCCGTCTTTGGAGGATGCGCGGCGCTCGATGGGGTACTGATGCTCTTTTTGTGCTGCCCAGGGAGATGACGGATGATGTTTTGATAGGTACTGAACCGAAGAAGGAGAAGCATTACGTCCGAAGCCTGAATACGACGAGTACTTGATTCTGGCATGGATGCTCCTGATCCACCAGGCTTGATTCGTTCGCTGGGTTTGGATCAGGTGATCCATTCACTCTTAAAAATCTGTAGGTTAGCTAGATATCGGGGTACTTGTTCAAGAAATAATTTCAGAACTTCACTATAAGATATCTGCACTAAAATCTTTGGATTTACTTCAAAAATTTCTTAGGCAACACTATTTGTTTTCTCTGCACTATGTTTACCATTACCCTTTTCGGTTACTGGTGTTTTTCGCTCTGCAATTTTGTGACAACCTTATACTTTCTGTTCTTTTTAAGGCGTGAAGAATCATTACCTATTTTTAAAAGGAGATTGTTGGGTGACTTGCTTGATTTTTCTGCCAGGGAGCTTCAAGTTCAGGTACTCCTTTTCTCGACATGATCTACCTGCTAAACATGGATCTTTTTATACATTGTATTGGCAGTTGTTTCTTATATCTCTTACTGTTGCTACTTCCTATGGCGAAGGGCGCTCCTGCCAGGGGGAACTGGCTTGCTCATCACATCACCAGAGTCATGGCTGACCTCGAATTCTACATTGGTGAGGAGGCACTAGCCCCATCCCGCGCCAACAGCTCGCACAACTTGAGCTATCCCATCCGCAATGGCTAGGTGGGTGTTCCAGTTGTGTACTGTCGTGCCCAGATGTTGTTGTTTTTCATGACCTTACGATTGATTTCGGCTGAAATTGAACTCTTTCAGGTGGAGAATTGGATACTATGGAGAGGTTCTTTATTTTCTTATCGAGGTCACAAAACAACTGGATCAGATCGACAGGAGTATCATTTTCCTAAACGGAGAGCCCTCTACTGTCCAACCTGGGATACTCAGATCAGATCGACAGCCCAAAAATGTTATTTTCAAGCCATCACACTGAACGGAGAGCCCTCTACTGTCCCACTCGGGAGTATATCGAGGTTATCATGTTCAAGACGTTTAATGTGCCCAGATATTACTGTCCAACCTGTCCTTGTGCTCGCTGCTGGCTCAGGAGGTAAAAATTGCATGTCGTGGTATAATAAACTGAAAAAGGGTGACTTTGTGGATGAGAACTCGGCAACAACTGAAAAAGGGTGTCGATCTGATCTGAGTTCTGTTCTTTTTGGTGTTCCACTCAGGGGAGACGCTCGGTAGTGAAGTTGAAGCAAAGCAAGCGCTACATAAACATCCTTTATAACAGCGACGAAGCTAGAGAAACTTAGAAGGGGGGATGAGGGGTGCTCTTGCTTTGTGGGTGCATATACATTAACATGGGTAACAAGGTCTATTAAAGATGTTATTTTTCCTTTTAGGATGTGCCACTTCATCTAAGACAAGTTAATATGTGATGCAATTGATTACAGATGTTCTGAAGATGGACAGTGCAAACAGGATTAATGAGAGGTGCTTGGAACTGCAGAAGAACAAGAAGAGTACCAAAACTAAGGTTTATTGATCTTGATTAATTAGTTGTACTATTACCTTTTTGATGTGCTTTCCTAATAGTTGTTGATACTATCCTTTCACTTGTTTTAGCAAAATGTAATTATTGTTTATATGGGTTCCCATGCTATGATTATCGGTGCTTCTTGACCTTTGTTTATTAAGGAATCTCTGTAATTGGGAAGTTACTTATCTTCTTTGTTATGCTTAGCATTTAAATGGACCAAATAATTTAGACATAATCCTGCTGTAATTTTCAGTTCAGTAGATTACTGCTAATTTGTTATTATGGTCGTGAATATGCAGCTTGAGGATGATAAACGAAAGGTGCACCCAGCAAAGCGCTCTTGTGGTTGCCCGACAATTCTATCAAGGTGCAATTTATGAGGTGCTAAGTGTAATTTACCATTTCTGCTTTAAAGAGTCACTCGTTTTGGGCCTTTTGGCATCTGTGAGTTTTCTTATCTTAAGAGCCTTAAGGTTCTTACATTCCCCCTATATATTATTTGATTTCTCATATTGCCGGGCGCACAACAAAAGGAAGGGAATGCACGAGCATATGTTCTATGGATTTAAAACTCATTCAGAATTTTCTTTAGCTTAGTCAACAAATGTGTAGTGTAGTTTACTAAATTTAGTAAACCTGACCTACCTCATCTCTGGCCTTTATCACTTCATGGTTGTTTGAATAATTCTTATGCATATTCATCATCGTTCTTGTGTGAATGCTTTGGAGTTTGTGTTGTGTTCGCAGGCATATGAGAATGAAGTATCTCCAGAGATTTCCTCACAATAGTCTGCCAGGCTCATATGGAACGCTGCATTGCTATGCTACTGATATGTTGGCAGTAGGTCTGTCCAGCTTGTTTTGTTAAATATTGCAGAATTATGTTGCTTGGTCGAATTTTTTAAATCGTAAGGTATTTTATTTTATCCGTGTTTGTTTCTTTTAAATAAACATGCTATCATCAGTGAGCTATTGTTTCTTGCATAGCTGATAGCATACACAACGTGTGTCTGTTTGTGTTACTAACTTTAATTTGTTTAGAACATCTCCAAGAGCTTTAAACTACTCTCTAATTGTTTTCTTTTTGGCAAAAATAAAAACAAAACAATTTTCCAACAGTTTTGTTTCTGAGTAAACAATAGTTTGCTGTGTGTTTTTACAGCCTGTTTTTTGTCTTGCCTTCAATATCGCATGAGCTTTTGGCGCATTAATTCCTTATTGATCTAAGTTGTTTTATGCTACTAGAATAGGATATTTTAGATCGAATATACTATAGCAGGTGTTGTGAAAATAATCCACTATTATGCTTTTATTTAGCATCCAACCTACTTGTCGCCGTCACATGGATGATCAATGTTGTTACTGCTAGAACAGTGAGATGCATGCACTTCTCACCAGAATATGTTTCAGACCTGTAGTTAGATTCCTATAGAAACGTAACAAGCTCTTCTATTTCTGGTGTTGCTTAAGCCCTTTTCTAGCATGGATGTGAGTGTGACCGCACTTTCTTTTCCACCTACTGAAATACATGCTCAGGCGCATTATATTCATGAAAACATACACATGTAAAGTCTTGATGACATGGTCTTAAAGCAGAGATCTACTCACTTGGCTATAGTTTGCATCCACCCACTCGCTTGGATCTTTGCTATTGGATCTTTGCATTTCATTTCTAACATGTTCAAGCTAACGCCCATGCTTCTCCTCTTTCGGACATGGATATAGTCCTTTTTCTCCCTTTATGTTTAAGCCTCTGCAACTTGGTCTGTTTGTGCCAAAAAAACTTGGTCTGTTTGTGCAAAAAAACTTCATGTTTATACTGTCCCGCACTATTGTGGCCGACAATGCCTGCCCGCTCAGCCGCCACCATAGCTTCATCAAGATCCTAGACCCCGACACCATGCTGCACTGATCTAAATTCTGTTTTTTGTGTGTGTTAATCTCCTATGTCCAAACCTTTATGTAATTTGGTCATCTGGTCTATTGTCACTATGTTCGCCCATTGGCATGTTAATAAACACTTTGTATCGTCTATTTATGGTATTATGCATCCTCTGGACAGGTTGTTGTGCTGCCATAACATGATCAGTAAGTTTTAATTTTCCTTCTTGCTGCTTAAGCGATCTTCTAATGATAGAAACTATATGCATCCTCACAGAATAGTTGGGTTGTATTATCCTGTGATCTAATATTAGACGAAGAGTTAAAAACCTACAAATGATGGTATATTGCCATGTAAGACCTATATGTTTGTGTATCTTTGTGTTAGGCACTACATGTTTACTTGAAAAATGCGAGCATGATGATTCTTTCATAGGAGTGAGTGTGTGTGTGTTGTGAGGCATTCTGTAAGGTGCATTTTTTATAGAAAAACAGTTGTAGGCAGAAGCACACATTTTGTTGAACTTACTAAAAGCACAATAAAAAGCTTTAAAGAGGGGCTTTGTTATCCTTAAACGCAAGCAAGAGAAAACAAAAAACAATATTGTCTCACAGAAATCAAGTTGTAGCCGCCATGATATCCTTGTCATGCTATTTTCCCTAAACTTGTTACCCATTTGAAAATTTGGTCATCACGTATGCATCTCTTTTTTTAGGTGGAGAGTGGTGGTTCTATATGCCTCTATCTACAAGGATGTCCCTATATTGGTTAACCTTTCTGATCGGTTTCATTTGGATAAAGGCATTGGAGAGTGCTAAGGGGACATATCTGGCCTATATTGGGCGCTACGCTCCATTAACCATATCTTTTGTCTATAATTTATTTACCTTTCCTATAAATAAGTTCTTTTATTTATTTCAGCTTGCTCATCCTCATGTAGCTTCAATCCATCTGTTATAGGTCTCCAGCAAGCAACTTCGTGATGATTTGATGACCATGCTCATTGCTGGTCATGAGACTTCTGCATCAGTCTTGACATGGACATTTTATCTTCTATCCAAGGCATGCTATATTAGTATCCAAAGCCCGCTTTGTAGTAACTTATAATATCCAATGCAATGGTGTTCTTTTATATTGTCTTCGTAACTTACAAGTAGCTTAATATTTGTTTATTTGATCAGATTTCACCATCTTATAGTAGATGATGATGAGAAACCTTAGCATATAGACACACTTCCTAGATTAATATTGAATTTTATGGTTAGTTGTAGTAACCTTTTAAACCATAGTTCCTAGACTTATCTTGATCGTTAGTTGTGACTAACCATAAATTTTTTGGGAACATATAATATTTATCGTTTGCTAGGAAGTGTATGCCCTTATTCACTGTCTGGCCTATATTGAGCGCTACGCTACATAAACCATATCTTCTGTCTATATTTTATTTACCTTTCCTATAAATAAGTTCTTTTATTTATTTCAACTTGCTCATCCTCATGTAGCTTCAATCCATCTGTTATAGGTCTCCAGCAAGCAACTCTGTGATGCTTTGATGACCATGCTCATTGCTGGTCAAGTTTGATGTTTGCTATTAGTGTTGAACATAGTTCTAATGTGCAAGTACTTCACCTGCATTGCACTCCTTTAGGCCCATTTTTGGGAACACTGGGATGGTTATTGAGAATAGTCTAGAACCAAGGAGGCAAGGACACTTCAATTTTGTATGTATGTGTGAATTAGAAGTTCTATGTTAAGGTAGGCTACTGGCTATTGTGCTATTTGTGTGCCAGTGTCTAAAACTGGGTCAACAAGGTCTTGATTTTCTGCCTCTTTAGTGGTGGCATCTTTTGTGAATGGGATCGAAGAATTTTGCTGTACTTTACATTCTTCTATTAGTGCTCTATATGTTTTTCATTTCCTAATAAATATTATCGCCACAATGATTAGGATGCACTTTTCTCATTGACCGCAATTTACTTGCATTTTCTTTGTGATTTGATTTTCTTGTTTGTTGATCGGTCTTCAAGGTATTAAACAAATAATGCTTTTTGCCAAAATGTCGATATATGTACATGTTAATGTGGTAGTCTAAAGATGATGAAGTGTTGTTGCTTCTGGCTTGTGTATGTGTTAATAAATGTCGAGATCTTAAAAAACAAGCTTTTAATGTGCTGAAATGTGTGATTCTCATGACTTACATCAAAGATATAAATTGATGGCATGGCTGAGGTAACCACTGCCAGGAATACCAGTTAGAACAGAGGTGATAGGAACAAATATAAACTAATAGCATTAGGTTTCTTTGGCACTATTTGCAGCCATTTTGGATTGGTTGGGTCGATATGTTTCTCCTCCCCTCTTCAAACAGGTAAATTGATACTAAGTTATATAAGAAAACAAATACATCCTTGGTTAATGTTTCACGGTAGCAAGAAAGGTGCATGTTATTAGGTTGTTGCACTATCCTGAGAAAAACATCAGACACCTGTAACGAAATGAATCAGCTTAGCTAAATTTTGGTTTGCCCGTCTTTAGAATATGATAAAAAAGTGCATTTTGTTTGCCCATCTTCAGAATATGATAATCTTGATTTATTCCTATATCCTCAATATAAATCTATCAAGGCAAAATTTATCAGGTGGTGAGTGTAATGTACCATTTTCTGCTTCAAGGAGTTATTCTGTTTTGGGCCTTTTGGCATCTGTGCATTTTCTTATCTCAATTGCAGTGTATGATACTGTATAGAACAATGACCAGAAAAATGTTTGGATTCCATTTACTGGCTCTGTAGGAATGTGTGCTAAACTGGAGTCTATGAGCCTTCTAGGTGCATTGTTTAGACTGGATTAGTAGTTTAGTACATTGTGGGAGGCATCCCTACCTGGGTAATTTCTTCTTCTACTCATGGTACAAACTAATGGTTGTTCATGAGTTCATCACAATGCGGAACACAAGGGCTGGCATGTTAATTCTCCAAATCTAGGATCTCTGTTACTGGTTGAACACAATTAAAATTGTGTGTGTAGAGGGTGTGGGGAAGGGCATTCTTTCTACTGTACCTTTTAAAGTTGAACAATGAAATTAGCTCGCTGATGACTTTCTCTTACTAAGATTGTTTAGCTCTGTTCTTCCTAGCCATGTGCCCTTGTTATCCCGGATTTTCTCTTGTTTATCATATCTAGATAGTGTTTCCTGTAGAAAATTTCCCATGCACTGATTTTACTTTTCAGTTTTCAGTTTTCTGGTTTATAACATGTGAAAATATGCTGATGTTTTATCCCTTAAATCTGTATTAGTTTGTTTTGGTTACTTTGCCTCTATTCTCATGCTTATGCTTTTTTGTGGAGACATCGCTTACTTTGCCTCGTTTTGTTGAACAAGTATTTCCTCGGTAAGAATTAAGTCCGAGGAAAATAGTAAGAATGATGGTTTTTGTTGACCACATGCTTTATAGTCTAAACATTGCAGCTACATGTTAAAATTGTAGTTCCTCCTTTCTACCCACTCAATATGTCAAAGGTTACTGTCATCAATTATTATTGATTAGTCGCTTTGTGTGAAAGTACCAAATGCAAGCCATGTGCCCATAAATTTTGCAAGTGTGCCTCCTACCTCACATCCAGATCAAGTGCATGTCATGTTTCATCCCTTGTTTTAATAGTTTCTTACTGGTTTTTCTTGGCAGGGCATGTACATCATGCTTTAAAAACTACACACTATGTGGTGCTGATATATATAGAGGGTATTGAGCCTGATGCTGCACTTGAAGCTCTTGTTGACCGCTTCAGATGATGGCAGTGCATGCATCAGGCTCTTGTTGACCGCTTCAGATCATGGCAGTCCATGAATCAAGAGATCACATGCTACAAGGTTTGTGAGAGCAGCAGGTGGAAAGAACAAAGTCATATATGAGGATGTCTCCATGGAGAGAGGAGCTTTTCTGGTGCAGCAAGCCATGAGGGTCAGTAATTAAATCAACTTCCTTAGCCTTTTATATTGAACACTAGATTCTTGAACCTATAAAATTTACACAGTTAATTGTTCTCTATTATTCATGGATCTATTTAAGATATTGATGTTACAACAATGTCTTAGCTGTTGCATCTCCAGTCTTTTCACGCCCAAAACATTGAAAGCGCAAAATCAAGACTTACTATGTGTTCAGATGAAATCAGGGAGGAGTTGAAATCTTTAGAAAATTACTTAGACTTGGGTCAATATTTAAATATTTTAAGAACTCTCAGTTTGCTATATAGTATCTAAAATGAACAGTATGATTTGCACCTTAGGGGGCCAGACGACCAACTCGCCCACATGACTTCTTGTTACTTCTACGTTTCCTGTAATCTAGACATTAAGCTTCACTTTTTCTAGAAATTGAGCTGCTAATCCTATCAGTTGTTACACACCATTTTTTCCTGACAGCAATATTTAGGTTGTGACCCCATACATGCAATTCAAGGATTGTGAGTGGCAACTTGAAGAGACAAAATTTCAGTATGTCTTGGTATTTCTGGAGCCTGTGCGAAAATACTAGACTCTCAATAGTGTTTTTAGCATTGCAATATCATAGCAGTGGAAAAAGAGAATGAAGATGACCCTGATAGGTTAGAGATGATAGCTTCTGAGCTGAAGGCTCTATCTACCCAGCTTGTAGAGCTTGAAGAAAAAATGAAGGCGAATACAACATAATGACCTGCATGATAGCTACATAAAATCTGGACATTATGTTTAGCTTTATGTGCTCTATCTATAATGCTGATTTCTATATTTAGTTGGAGAAATCATACATTAGACATTTTCAAGTGCTTCTCATCCACTCTTATTTCCTCATCTTAGTTTCTACTAAACTGCATTCCTTCATTTCTGCAGTAAGGGCAAGCATCAGTGCTAACGAAGTTGGGATTTGGGCTGGTGACCTTGTAGGTAGATGACAATTTTATTCCATGTGAGTGCAATTTAGCAAATGTTATACATTTATTTCTAATGTTTTCAATAATTAGTGTACTAAAGCCTGACATACAAACCTTAATGTTAGATGGGCAATATCTAGAATAAATAATGAACCCGCAAGTAGGATTACAATTTTTCTTTTGGGAGTATAGGCTCTTCTTAGTTCATTTTACTGTTGTTACAACGGTTATACTTCTGCAATTATTAGTGCGTCATATCCGCAAATTTACTCACATACTACAGAACTAAATATGCCCATGACTATTTGTAGGTCGCATGTATCAGAGATATTGTGAGCACAACAAATGGAAGTTTAAGTCAATTTCTTGCTCATACGTATGTACTTGCAACTTTAACGTGACTATTGATTAAGAAAAAAAATACTCACAAGCTGACTCTTTCAGGCAAAAATGGCCAAATGGGTGGTTACATGAAATCCGTGATGGAATTCAAGGGGAAATAAGTCTATAGTAAACTGAGGTTTGAGTCAGGTTTACATCGTGTTCCCCTAACAGAGCCTATGGCCTATGGGTCATATTTATGCGTCAACAGCAACATTAGCTACTATGGTAGAGGTGGACCATTTTGATATTCATGTGGAGTTTTATGACATGAATTCCCTCTTCTTCTTTGATGCCTAATATTGTTTCAATGATATAGTAGGCTGATGAAGTTGATGTGGTTATTGATCCAAAAGATATCGACCTTAAAATAACAAGATCTGGTGGAGAAGGGCATCTTCGGCATTTATGAGGACGTCGAGAAGTTGTTGCAGGCACTGTCCAAGGAGGAGGAGGCCGTGCCTGGTCACCTTCTGCGCCAACGTCCTTATCAACTTCTATGTGAAGCTCGATCCTCAAGCCACCACGTGTAGGTTGTTCGTCGGAATGCCAGAGCGGAATATGGTGTCCTTCGTCATGCTCGTGCAGGGCTACAACACGCACGCTGACATGAATAGAGCATGATGATGCTGGTGAACACCTGGATGAGAGTTGGGATTTTGCGTCATCGCTATAAACGGCAAGCAACACGGTGTGCGTCGTCTGCATATGTAACCTTTGACTGTCCAACTTCATGGTACATGTGAATTCGTAAATATTTATATACAAACGTGTGTCGGGATTGCTTGGATCTCTTTCAATAAAACTGGCAGACTTCGATATTTATTATGATTATTGAGTTGATTGTTACTAGCATTATTAAACAATGACCTATGCGTGAACATGTATTCCCGTTGCAACGCACGGGCATATGCCTAGTACTAATAATAAGGGATCATGAGTCAATAGTAATTAAACTAACCAAAGCATGCATGCGCCGCCGCGCGCTAGCAGGTGCAGAACAGAGGGACTCCTGTGAAAAAAAAACCAGTGGGCTGCTGCAGCTGCTGGCCACACGACGATGCCGCCACTTGCATATATATAACAATTACAATAAGCAGAAGTGTGCACGGAAATGAAGCCGTAGCTTGAACAAACGCTTAGTTAGTAGCAAGCTATATATGTGTATTTTGTTGTTTTCATGTCTAGCTACTAGCTACGCGTGCCGAAACGTATGTACATGCATCATCGTCTGCATCAAAACAAGTTCGTTGGGCAATGTGAAAGCATGTACGTACTAGGTTGCTTCCTGTCGGGGACCATAATTAGAGGTACCCTCAAGACGCCTAATTCTCAGCTAGTAACCCCCATCAGCATAAAGCTGCAGAGGCCTGATGGGTACGATTAAGTCAGGGATCAGTCCATACGAGTGACTCGATCACGCTTCACCCGAGCCTAGCCTCGGATTCGGGCAGCCGACCTCGAGGGACTTCCGTCTCGCCCGAGGCCCCCCTTTTTACGGCGGACACATCTCCGGCTCGCCCGAGGCCTTGGCTTCGCTAAGAAGCAACCCTGACTAAATCGCCGCACCGACTGACCGAGTTGCAGGGGCATTTAACGCAAAGGTGGCCTGACACCTCTATCCTGACACGCGCCCCCCGGCAGAGCCGAAGTGACCGCCGTCACTCCGCTGCTCCACTGACCGGTCTGACGGAAGGACAGCGCCGCCTGCGCCACTCCGACTGCAGTGCCACTCGACAGAGTGAGTCTGACAGGCAGTCAGGCCTCGCCAGGGGCGCCATAGGGAACTCCGCTCCGCCCGACCCCAGGGCTCGGACTCGGGCTAAGACCCGGAAGACGGCGAACTCCGCTCCGCCCGACCCCAGGGCTCGGACTCGGGCTAAGACCCGGAAGACGGCGAACTCCGCTCCGCCCGACCCCAGGGCTCGGACTCGGGCTGAGACCCGGAAGACGGCGAACTCCGCTCCGCCCGACCCCAGGGCTCGGACTCGGGCTAAGACCTGGAAGACGGCGAACTCCGCTCCGCCCGACCCCAGGGCTCGGACTCGGGCTCGGCCCCGGAAGACGACGAACTCCGCCTCGCCCGACCCCAGGGGTCGGACTCCGCCCTGGCCTCTGCCGAACGACTTCCGCCTCGCCCGACCCAGGGGCTCGGGCTCGGCCTCGGCAACGGAAGACAGATTCGACCCCAGCTTCGGAGGAGCCCCCACGTCGCCCGGCCTCGGGCGCGGGCCCGCCACGTCAACAGGGAGCGCCATCATCACTCTACCCCGAGCCGACTCGGGCCGCGGAGAACAAGACCGGTGTCCCATCTGACCAGCTCCGCCAGATAGGCAATGATGGCGCCTCCCAAGCTCTATGACGGCGGCGGCTCTCAGCTCTCTTACGGAAGCAGGTGGACGTCAGCAAGGACTCGACCGCTCCGACAGCTGTCCTTCCGCCAAGCTCCGTTGCTCCTCCGACAGCCACGACATCACACCAGCAGGGTGCCAAGATCTCTCCGGCTGCCACATTGGCATGTACTTAGGGCGCTAGCTCTCCCTCCGCTAGACACGTAGCACTCTGCTACACCCCCCATTGTACACCTGGATCCTCTCCTTACGACTATAAAAGGAAGGACCAGGGCCTTCCTAGAGAAGGTTGGCCGCGCGGGACCGAGGACGGGACAGGCGCTCTCTTGGGGCCGCTCGCTTCCCTCACCCGCGTGGACGCTTGTAACCCCCCTACTGCAAGCGCACCCGACCTGGGCACGGGACGAACACGAAGGTCGCGGGACTTCCACCTCTCTCACGCCCGTCTCCGGCCACCTCGCCTCTCCCCCCTTCGCGCTCGCCCACGCGCTCGACCCATCTGGGCTGGGGCACGTAGCACACTCACTCGTCGGCTTAGGGACCCCCCGGTCTCGAAACGCCGACAGTTGGCGCGCCAGGTAGGGGCCTGCTGCGTGCTGACGAACAGCTTCCCGTCAAGCTCCAGATGGGCAGTCTCCAGCAACCTCTCCGGCCCGGGACGGTGCTCCGTTTCGGGAGTCTTGAGTTCATGTCCTTCGACGGCAGCTACGACATGATACTCCTTCCACCGCCGTGCGACAACGACAATGGCGACCGACAACCCGCCCGCCGGCGGCGGAATCGACGACATCTTCCCCGCATGGTGGAAGAACAACATTCGAGCTCGCTCCGTCCTCTCCCCCGCCAACGGAGGAGGAGGCGGGGCAACCAAGGCCAAGCAGGAGGTCGCGCTTCGTCGGCCGTCGAGCGAATCGACGCCCCCGACGCCCCGACGGAAGGCACGCCGGGCGTCGACCTCGCGTTCGAGACGAAGGCAAGCGTCGTCCCCCCGCGACACGCCGATCCCGAGCGAGAAGACGACGCCAGCGCGCTCGCGGAGAGCTTGCAGGACGTCGCCCTTGTACCTGAGATGACGGCGCAACCAGTCCCCGATGTGACTATGTCGCTCCGCGTCGACCAAAAGGTACTGACTAATTCCCATCTTACGTCATTTCGACTCGGCCTCAACCCGCCTAGCAACCTTGCTTTGGCGGGCGCTCTCATTGAGGCGAGTGCAACCCCACTGGGGTTTCATATGCGGTCGCCTTGGGACCGGTTGACGGACGTCTCGACCTACGGGCCCTCTGGGTCCGAGGAAGATGACGATCCCAGCATCTGTTGGGATTTCTCTGGACTTGGCAACCCCAGTGCCATGCGGGACTTCATGACCGCACCGCATGTGACTACTGCCTCTCCGACTGTTCCGACGGTAGCCGCAGCCTTGACGACGAGGGCTACGGCCCAAGCCGCGAATGTTTCCACATCGAGCTAGGGGATGCCTCCGAAGGCAACCATCTCGGCATGCCGGTGGACGGTGATCTTCCTAGGCCAGTGCCTCGCGCCGACATCCCGCGGGAGCTAGATGTGGTCCCCGTTCCGGCGGGGGGTCACGACCCACAGCTCGAGCAAGTCAGCGGGGCGCAGGCCAGGCTCGACGAGGGAACAGGAGCGCTTGAGCCGATCCGACGGGACGTCGGGCAGGTATGGGCGGGCCAACCCCCGGCCGGAGAAATACGTCACCTGCCCCAAGGTCTCCAGCGCCGCGTCGCCAACGATGTCAGGGTCAGGCCGCTGCCCGCATCCAGCGGGGTTGGTCAGAACCTGGCAACCGCAGCGATGCTCCTCCGCGCGATGCCGGAGCCATCAACTACCGAGGGTCGGCGGATCCAGGGAGAGCTCAAGAATCTCCTGGAAGGCGTTGCGGCCCGACGGGCCGAGAGCACTGCCTCCCGAAGGCAGGGATACCCCTCGGAACCTCATGCCGCGACTTCCCGATTCATGCGGGAAGCCTCGGTCTACACCGGACGCACGCGCAACACCGCGCCTGCGGCCCCGGGCCACCTCGGCAACGAGCACCATCGATGCGACCGTCGGGCCCACCTCGACGAAAGGGTGCGCCGAGGCTACCACCCCAGGCGTGTGGGGCGCTACGACAGCGGGGAGGATCGGAGTCCCTCGCCCGAACCACCCGGTCCGCAGGCCTTCAGTCGGGCCATCCGACGGGCGCCGTTCCCGACCCGATTCCGACCCCCGACTACTATCACGAAGTACTCGGGGGAAACGAGACCGGAACTGTGGCTCGCGGACTACCGCCTGGCCTGCCAACTGGTTGGAACGGACGACGACAACCTCATCATCCGTAACCTCCCCCTGTTCCTCTCCGACACTGCTCGCGCCTGGTTGGAGCACCTGCCTCCGGGGCAGATCTCCAACTGGGACGACTTGGTCCAAGCCTTCGCCGGCAATTTCCAGGGCACATACGTGCGCCCCGGGAATTCCTGGGACCTTCGGAGCTGCCGGCAACAGCCGGGAGAGTCGCTCCGGGACTACATCCGGCGATTCTCGAAGCAGCGCACCGAGCTGCCCGACATCACCGACTCGGATGTCATCGGCGCGTTCCTTGCCGGCACCACCTGCCGCGACCTGGTGAGTAAGTTGGGTCGCAAGACCCCCACCAGGGCGAGCGAGCTGATGGACATCGCCACCAAGTTCGCCTCTGGCCAGGAGGCGGTCGAGGCCATCTTCCGAAAGGACAAGCAGCCCCAGGGCCGCCCATCGGAAGAGGCTCCCGAGGCGTCTACTCCGCGCGGCGCCAAGAAGAAGGGCAAGAAGAAGTCGCAATCGAAACGCGACGCCGCTGACGTGGACCTTGTCGCCGCCGCCGAGTACAAGAACCCTCGGAAGCCCCCCGGAGGTGCAAACCTCTTCGACAAGATGCTCAAGGAGCCGTGCCCCTACCATCAGGGGCCCGTCAAGCACACTCTCGAGGAGTGCGTCATGCTTCGGCGCCACTTCCACAGGGCCGGGCCACCCGCGGAGGGTGGCAGGGCCCACGACGACGACAAGAAAGAAGATCACCAAGCAGGAGAGTACCCCGAGGTCCGCGACTGCTTCATGATCTACGGTGGGCATGCAGCGAATGCCTCGGCTCGGCATCGCAAGCAAGAGCGCTGGGAGGTCTGCTCGGTGAAGGTGGTGGCGCCAGTCTACCTAGACTGGTCCGACAAGCCCATCACCTTCGACCAGGCTGACCACCCCGACCACGTGCCGAGCCCGGGGAAATACCCGCTCGTCGTCGACCCCGTTATCGGCGACGTCAGGCTCACCAAGGTCCTGATGGATGGGGGCAGCTGCCTCAACATCATCTACGCCGAGACCCTCAAGCTCCTGCGTGTCGATCTGTCCTCCGTCCGAGCTAGCACTGCGCCCTTCCACGTGATCATCCCTGGGAAGCGCGTCCAGCCCCTCGGACGACTCGACCTCCCCGTCTGCTTCGGGACGCCCTCCAACTTCCGAAAGGAGACCTTGACGTTCGAGGTGGTCGGGTTTCGAGGAACCTACCACGCGGTACTGGGAAGGCCATGCTACGCGAAGTTCATGGCCGTCCCCAACTACACCTACCTGAAGCTCAAGATGCCGGGCCCCAACGGGGTCATCACCGTCGGTCCCACGTACAAACACGCGTTCGAATGCGACGTGGAGTGCGTGGAGTACGCCGAGGCCCTCATCGCCGACCTGGAGAACCTCTCCAAAGAGGTGCCAGATGTGAAGCGTCATGCCGGCAACTTCGAGCCAGCGGAGACGGTTAAGGCCGTCCCTCTCGACCCCAGCGGCGACGCCTCCAGGCAGATCCGGATTGGTTCCGGGCTCGACCCCAAATAGAAAGCAGTGCTCGCCGACTTTCTCCGCGCAAACGCCGATATCTTTGCGTGGAGTCCCTCGGACATGCCCGGCATACCAAGGGACGCCACCGAGCACTCGCTGGATATTCGGGCCTGAGTCCGACCCGTCAGGCAGCCTCTGCGCCTCGGACATCAAGGAAGGGTCGGCCTCGCCTCGGCAGAGCCCGACCCTCCCTCGGGGGCTAAAAAGGGGGAACCCCTCTGCGTCGAGATTGGGCGTACTTCTCCGCGTCAAGATTTTTCAATCAAAAAAGGGGCCTCTTGCGTTCTCTTGGCTATGTCAGAAGCAGGGTCTCGGGGAGCGAACGTGGGTACATGTAAATGGCGAGGCCGACTGAGCCGAGGAACTCCTGCGCCTCCGGGTTAGGGATACCTCACTCATCACCTGCCACGAAGAATGACCCAACTCGGGAAGCCACCCTATTATTGACAAGCTAGGACGGACACGCAAATGGGAAGAAAGGAGAGTATGACTTCATGCAAAAAAGACAAAGTGTTCAGGCCTCAGCGGTCGCGGTGAGACGCACATCCAACAAGAAATTGTTCCAACAAGAATTAGGCGCCGCCTTGGGAAGGAGCCGCGCCCTCAGCACCGTCTCCGCCGTCAGTAAGGTCCATCTCGGCCTCCGGTGACGGCGCAGGGGGAAGGATCTCCGCCTCAAAGGTGGTCGCCAGCGCCGCGCTCGGACCCGCGGCGACCGCGTCGAGCCGCTGGACTTCTGCCAGGGCAGCTTCGTCTTCGTCAGGAAGACAGTACCCCTCACTAACCCGCTCGAGGTCCATAACGTAGTGGGAAGTGAGCACGGCGAAGGCCCGCCTGACGCCGTGGTGCAGCGCCTCGCGGACTCTGCCGCGCGCGTGATCACCCAAGGCTTGAAGGCGGCTTCGAGGGGAGCTTCCTGAAGGGACGTCGCCGGAGCCGAGGTTACGATAAACGTCCGAGACGGCCTCGGACATGTCCGCAAGGTCAGCCTCCCTCTGCTCGGTGGCTCCAGCAAGCGCCTCGGCGAGCGCCTTGGCGGACTCGTCAAGGGCGGACTCAAGCTCTGCGAACGACCAGAAGAAAGACCTCAAGCACAAGCAGAGAAAGCGGACAAGGACAAGAACCAGGGAGGGCCAAGGCGTACCTCCGGCTCGGGCACGCTGCTCCGAGGCCGCGACCTAGGCCGTGGCTAGGTCGGCCGCGAGGGTCTCAGCTCGGCTTTCGGCCTCGGCAACCCGGCCCCGAGACTGGTCCCGCTCCTCGACGACCTGGGCGAACTCCGACCGCTGCCGTTGCGCCTCCGTGCGCGCTGCTGCCGCCTCGGCTCTCAGGTCAGCGCAGAGCAACTGGAGGTCCGCTACCTTGGCATCCTGCTGAGAAAGGCGCGCAGTAGCCCCGGCAAGCGAGGTCCTCAGGGATCGCAGCGAGCCCCAGACATCGGCCTCGCGGCGGATGAATGACGACTTGGCGGCGCTCCGATCCGTCAGGTCCTGGAGGAAGGAGACAGGGCGTCACGACGAACGCCTCGCTCGCAGAAAGGAAAAGGTATGCCTGAAACCATTACCTGGAGGATTTTGGGGACATCCCTGCAGAGAACCTCCAGCGACTACCGGAGCGACCCCACCGTTGCTTCAGCGCGCTCGCGGAGCTCATCCCAGGATTGGTCCTCCTGTTCATCGTCGAGGACGAAAACAGGGTCCGAGGCCTCGCGGGTCCGGAATCGGAGCAGCTGACGCCGGGCCTTGGGGCTCCGCCGCACGGCGACGAGGCCGCCGCCCGGATGGACGGACCGCGCGCCCACGCCCACCTCTTCTGAGGCACTGGGCGCCGACGCGTCGGCCATCCCGACGCTGGCGGCAACTGGTCGCTCTCCGACTGGGACGGCGGCGACTTCGGCAGCAACGGGCGCCGGCGTGGTCGACACGACAGGCGGGCTCGGGGCCACGTCGGCGTCGGCCGCCTCCCCTATCACGATGGCCGCCTCGGCAGAAGAGCCAGCCTTGGGAGCCCGCTCCCCAGAGACGGGCGACACCCGAGCCCCCTGTAGCGGAACACCCTGCGGAAGGGTCGGCTGAACGACAAGACCCGAGGCGGCGCTGGCCGCGCAGTCCGGTGCCGTCTTAAGGGCCTTCCGGGGTGCCAGGTCGGTCTGGCCATGGCTTCTCTTGCTGGATAAAAAAAGAAAAAAAAAGAGAAAGGGAAAATCACAGCCGAGACATACGAATGGGAAGCCAAGACGAAGACATTCCAAGATACTCACCCACTTCGGGCCATGATCCACCGCGCCTGGGGGGAGCCTTCTTGGGTCCCGGCTCCCGAAACAGCCGCCGAGGTCCGCTTCGCCGGCACCTTCGGCGCCACCCTCGTTTTGGACGACCGGGGAGCAGATTGCCCGGGCACGGCCGCGATGACTTGAGGGTCACCCCCATGCGCCACCGGCACGAGCGACGGCCCCTGGGGAGCAGACGCCCTGACCTGGCCCTCTGGAGCCACCTCAGCTCCTTCGGCCGAGGGAACAGGTGACCTCTCAGGTCGCCCCCGTGCCTCGGGCTGGGACCCCGACGCCCCAACTCCGGGGACTGATGGTGTCGGCCCGCGCGGGGGCTGGCTCGACGGCTCCTGGCCACACCCCGAGTCAGGGCCGAGGCCGAGGCGGGCGGCCATGTCGTCCTCCTCCTCCTCATCATCATCATCGTCGTCGTCGGGCGTCTCCGGCGATGGCTCCCTCGGGAGTCCTTCCCTCTCCTGCTGGCGACGGCGCTTCTCCAAGGCATCCCGAGCCCGCCTCCGCTCGCGGGCCCGGGCCTTCTCCGCGTCCTTCTTCTTCTTCTTCTCCTCCGCGGCGACCCGCCGCGCTGCTCGGTCCACCGCGTCCTCCGGGACCCGTGGCCGGGAGGGTTTGTGCCACCCCACCTCCTAAAAAAGGGGAGAAAGAAACCCAACCATAAGAACCCAGAGCAACCCGATGTATGAAGGAGGAGGGAGTGGACACTCACCAGATTTACGCACCCCTGGTCGGGGCGCATCCGAAGCTGGGAGTAGGCGTGGGAGTCCGGCTTCCCCATCGCAGCCGACACCCGCCATTGAAGGGCGTCGAAAGGAAGAGGATCAGGGGACATTCGCGAGCCCTCCTAGTCGGCCTCCGGGGTCATCTCCCAAAGCGGCAGCCGCCGCTCCGCCAAGGGAAGCACCCTCCGACGGTGGATGGCGGCAATCACTCCCGCAGCGGTAAGTCCCCCCTCCCGCAACGCCTTCAGGGCCTCGAGGAGGGGTTCGAGATTCTTCTGTCTCTCGTGCGGGGTCCCGTGACGCCAGGCGTCGGTGGCGGCGGTGACTACCCGCTGGGAGAACGGTGGGAGCAACTCGCCGTCGTTCCGGAGGTAGAACCACCGGCGCTGCCACCCCTTGTTCGAGGACGCAAGGATGGCAGGAATGTACTGCGACGCCCGCGACTGCCTCAGCAAGAGAGTGCAGCCGCCGGCCCGCACCGCCGCACGGACCTTCCTCTCCCCCGTCGGCAAGGCGAAAGGCTCGGCAAGGAAGAGATGGGTCCACAAATCCCAATGGGGAGCGATCCCCAAATACCCTTCGCACACCGCTACGAAGATAGCGGCCTGCGAGATGGAATTGGGGGAGAGGTTGTGCAACTCCACCCCATAGTGGAACAGGATCGCCCGCATGAAGCGGCCGGTCGGCACGCCGAATCCCCGCTCGTGGAAGGAGATGAAGCTCACGACGTACCCCGGCGGTGGGGATGGAGCGACTCCGCCCGTGGGAGGAATCCACTCAGGTCGCTGCCCGTCGGTGAGAGGGCGAAGCAAACCTTCGCCAACCAGCTCCTCCAGATCGCTCGCCGTCACCGTGGAAAATGGCCACGGATCGCGCGGGGAGATGATGGTCACTCGGTCAGCCATCAGCAAGGCGGAAAGGATGGCGGCGCAAGGGGCAGGAAGGGCGGTTTCCTCTCCTCTGGTCAAAGCCTCTCGGGTTGCGAAAACCTAAAGAAAGAGGCAGGAAGTGGAGCGAAGAGCCGTCACCAGGTTCTCTCCCGAGTATATAAAGACCAGGGCGAAACTGTTTCCAGCGCTCCGCCCGGACCGGACGCGGGATTCAAAAAGCGCGATGCAAAATAGCCGTCCCTCGAACGGCTCGCGCACGCGCAACGGCCGCCCCGCCAACCACTCGCCCCGTCGCATTAACTCCGCGGCAGGACAGGCGGCGCTTCTGGCAGGAGAAGCGGACGACGCTTCGCCTTCGCCGTAATAACCGCGCCAAAAAAGGTACACCACGTCGTTCGATTTCGTATCCTTTTCCTTTTTCCTCTTTCTCTATCTCTTGCAATAGGGACCGGGAAAGGGGGATACCCCGAAAAGGATCCTTCCCTGTGAAGGAACCGGGCTCCGAGCCCCCCCCCCCCTACTGATCAGAGGTTCGAAGGCTGGCCCTCCGAGGGGTTCAACAGTCGCCTCAGATCGCGTGGGCCCGACACCCACTACTGGTCAGGGGTTCGAAGGCCGGCCCCCCGAAGGGCTCCATGGCCGCCTCAGGCTACTCGGGCTCCGCGCCCATTACTGATCAGAGGTTCGAAGGCTGGCCCCCGAAGGGTTCAGAGTCGCCTCAAACGCCGAGCGAGGGATGACCAGGGGTACGTTCGATACATAACCGAGGCTCGGGCTGCGCTCCCGAGGTACCCTAGGACATTTCCGAGACCAGCGGGAGCGATCTTGTAACGGAATCCCATCGGAGGGAGGCATCGAGCCCTCGGACCCCGTCGCCAGGGGACCGGGTCCGGCAGATCACCCGTAGGTACTTTTGGGCGTGCCTCTGGGCCCCTAGCCGACCCCCAACGAACGGTGCACGGACGTCCACTCGGATTACCCGCTTGCAGCTCACCGGAGACACCATGTTCGGTGCCCATCGAGGGTAACATGGCGCACTCCCCCCCTCCTCCTTGCGGAAAGGCGACGTAGGGGCGTATGCAAAAAGTCGAGTCTGTCCCTGATCGTCCTCTCGCCCTGTGCGGAGGCTCGGGGGCTGCTCTCGCAAACCTGGCTTCGGCCGAACCGTTGACAGCGTCAACATACCAGCCCGAGAACTTGGGCCCCGACCGTGCACCCGGGCTACGGCCAGTTCGCATGAGGGAACGACCAGACCAGCCGAAGCGTTACGCAAGGCATTAAGACCTCGAAGGAGTGAAACCACTCCTCCGAGGCCTCGGGGGCTACACCCGGCGGGTGCGCTCGCGCGCACCCACCGGAATAAAATGCAACCGAGGAAGGCTGGTCCCCTTGCAAAAAAGTGCGGCGAAAGCCTCCAAGCGAGTGCTAACACTCCCTTCGAGGCTCGGGGGCTACTGTCGGGGACCATAATTAGGGGTACCCTCAAACGCCTAATTCTCAGCTGGTAACCCCCATCAGCATAAAGCTGCAGAGGCCTGATGGGTGCGATTAAGTCAGGGATCAGTCCATACGAGTGACTCGATCACGCTTCACCCGAGCCTAGCCTCGGATTCGGGCAGCCGACCTCGAGGGACTTCCGTCTCGCCCGAGGCCCCCCTTTTTACGGCGGACACATCTCCGGCTCGCCCGAGGCCTTGGCTTCGCTAAGAAGCAACCCTGACTAAATCGCCGCACCGACTGACCGAGTTGCAGGGGCATTTAACGCAAAGGTGGCCTAACACCTCTATCCTGACACGCGCCCCCCGGCAGAGCCGAAGTGACCGCCGTCACTCCGCTGCTCCACTGACCGGTCTGACGGAAGGACAGCGCCGCCTGCGCCACTCCGACTGCAGTGCCACTCGACAGAGTGAGTCTGACAGGCAGTCAGGCCTCGCCAGGGGCGCCATAGGGAACTCCGCTCCGCCCGACCCCAGGGCTCGGACTCGGGCTAAGACCTGGAAGACGGCGAACTCCGCTCCGCCTGACCCCGGGGCTCGGACTCGGGCTAAGACCCGGAAGACGGCGAACTCCGCTCCGCCCGACCCCAGGGCTCGGACTCGGGCTGAGACCCGGAAGACGGCGAACTCCGCTCCGCCCGACCCCAGGGCTCGGACTCGGGCTAAGACCCGGAAGACGGCGAACTCCGCTCCGCCCGACCCCAGGGCTCGGACTCGGGCTCGGCCCCGGAAGACGACGAACTCCGCCTCGCCCGACCCCAGGGGTCGGACTCCGCCCTGGCCTCTGCCGAACGACTTTCGCCTCGCCCGACCCAGGGGCTCGGGCTCGGCCTCGGCAACGGAAGACAGATTCGACCCTAGCTTCGGAGGAGCCCCCACGTCGCCCGGCCTCGGGCGCGGGCCCGCCACGTCAACAGGGAGCGCCATCATCACTCTACCCCGAGCCAACTCGGGCCGCGGAGAACAAGACCGGTGTCCCATCTGACCAGCTCCGCCAGATAGGCAATGATGGCGCCTCCCAAGCTCTATGACGGCGGCGGCTCTCAGCTCTCTTACGGAAGCAGGTGGACGTCAGCAAGGACTCGACCGCTCCGACAGCTATCCTTCCGCCAAGCTCCGTTGCTCCTCCGACAGCCATGACATCACACCAGCAGGGTGCCAAGATCTCTCCGGCTGCCACATTGGCATGTACTTAGGGCGCTAGCTCTCCCTCCGCTAGACACGTAGCACTCTGCTACACCCCCCATTGTACACCTGGATCCTCTCCTTACGACTATAAAAGGAAGGACCAGGGCCTTCCTAGAGAAGGTTGGCCGCGCGGGACCGAGGATGGGACAGGCGCTCTCTTGGGGCCGCTCGCTTCCCTCACCCGCGTGGACGCTTGTAACCCCCCTACTGCAAGCGCACCCGACCTGGGCGCGGGACGAACACGAAGGCCGCGGGACTTCCACCTCTCTCACGCCCGTCTCCGGCCACCTCGCCTCTCCCCCCTTCGCGCTCGCCCACGCGCTCGACCCATCTGGGCTGGGGCACGCAGCACACTCACTCGTCGGCTTAGGGACCCCCCGGTCTCGAAACGCCGACACTTCCGATCCAGGGACAAAACGACCGAGACCGCTAGCTTGCATTTCGACCCGCGCGGCCTTTAGGGCATCCACGGGGCTGTGAAAAAAAAATTGGATGCACCTCGATTGAGACCCAGCAGCCACAGCAAGGCGACTATAGGGACTTCGTCAATCTTGACTTTGATTGAGGATTTGCTAGCTGGCCCGGTGTTCTAAGGTCGGTGCTCATAGGGGTAGGGTTTGTGTGTGCATACATTCATAATAGTGATGTGCTTTGAGTGTCTGCGTTGTACGTACTATGCGATCTCAAAAGAAAATCGGTCGTCACAGTAGTTGTAGTTTTAATGATGAAAAACAAAGCGCGCCTCTAAATTTACAGTGATATACTGATATGGACACCATTAGTGTCTTTGGTATGTGTGAAAGGACTAAGATGCCACCTAGAGGAGGGTGCATGGATAGACGTTCCGGAAAAAAAAAGTTGAGCATACAAAACATGTTATGGCTAGTTTGGGAACCTTATTTTTCAAAGGGATTTTCATTTTTTCAAGGAAAATTAATTTATTTTCTCTCGGAAAAATTAGACTATATATGACGGATGCACCCTAGAGCACAATGAGTAGCCCATGTGGCAGTAGGCTGTTCTCATCGACAAGGAAGCCTCAAGATGATAAAAGGGCAAGATCCTACTAGATTGGGAAATAAGACCGATATCCTACGAGGGACCTTCGGTCAGTCAAATCGGAGCTCTAGAAAATGTTGACAACCTGAAAAAACAGTTTTCTAGATGTTTTTTAGACATATACAGTGCGCAAAACCGAGGCACCAGCAGAAAGCGGTGTTATCCTTTTGAAAATTAAAGCATCCATAACATTTAGCTTTAAAATTCCATTTTGATGATCTTGGACATTTCAAAAGGCTTATCTGGATGGCTATCCATACCAACAAAGAACAATCCCAAAGATCAGCATGTGAAAATGTTGTGGCATGTGTTTCTCTCATGTTAGCACTCAATTTTTGCTTAGTTTGAGCACTTGAGACTTATAAAACTATTCATGTTGCATCCTTATTAATAGTACATCATACCTATATTGTAACACCCTGAATTTAGGGGTATCAAATTTCTTTGCTCGTATCCTTAAATTCAGGTACTACTCCTCTTCTCTCTTCTCTCTTAACCCATTTTTTCCTTTAGAAAGAGAGACATTGTTTTAGTTGGAGATGTATTTATTTTCTAGAAGACAAAACCCTATGGAAGTATGAAATGTTGCATCATGTTGAGCCCCAACTTTTGTCTTTGTTTGATGCATATGCTTGAGTTGTTCATATTTGAATTTGAGTCAGTCGAGCCCTCAGCCACGCTCAATCACGCGCCTTCCCCTTCTATCTATTCCGCGTATAAGGAAAATGGACCCTGGGCCATTTGGCTCAATAGGTTTTGGTGTTTGATAATCAACATAACTTGTGGACTAATGTATTTGCTAGTGTTTGTGTTTGTAGTTCACAGGATGCTAAACTTACTTGGACCGAGGTATTGAGGAAAGCAACACCTCAAAAGAAGACATTATGAAGATCAAGCGAAGTCCAAGAAACAAAGTAAGTGTTGCCTGCGGACTGTCTAGTCTGCAGCACCGGACTGTCCGGTGGCACACCGGACTGTTCGGTGCACCAGGAACAGTAGCCCCAACGGCTAGTTCTAGGTGGCACCGTGGAGAGAAGACTATAGGACTGTCCGGTGTGACATCCGCGGTGTCCGGTGTAAAAATCTTGCGCGCCAATGGTCGTCTGAAGTGTCATACCAACGGTTAGGCGCACCGGACTGTGAACAGTGCAATGTCTGGTGCACCACCGGACTGTCCGGTGTGCCGTAGAGAGCACTGCTTTTCTCCAATGGCTAGTTTTGTGTTGGGGGCTATAAATACACCCCAACCGACCATTCCTAGGTGTGGGAGCCCAAGCAAAATACCAAGGCTTATTGTAGACATTTCCAAGAGCTCATACACCCAAGTGCTTAATAGAATCACTCGGTGATTAGCTTAGGTGCTTTGCGAAGTGCTTAGGTTAGTTAGACCGCTTTAGCGCTTGCTCTAGGTGAATCCTAGTTAGTTGAGTGAGTTTAGAAAAACCACACAACCCCTCGCCTCTTGCTCGAGCCGTTGTAATTGTATCGAGTGGGGCTAGATTCTTGCGAGACAGTGACAACCGCTTTTGTGTCACGGCCGCCACTGTGTACCAGAGGGAACGAGGGCTGTGGCATTTTCAGCCGGAAGCTCAATAGTGGAGACGGCGGGGAGCGTCCAAGAGGAGCCGGAAGCGGAGCACCACTTGCGCATGGAGAAGGCACGCGGCTCTCTACGGAGTTACTCGGTCGTGGTGCTTGGCCCTCGTGTGGGCTTCCCTTTATGTAGGGGCACCAATGAGGATTAGTCGGGACCTTGCGTGGTTCCGGATACCTTGGTAAAAATACCGACGTCATCCACGAGAGTTTGCATCTCTACCTTGCTCTTTAGCTTTCGCATTTATATTAAGAATTTAAGTTTTAATCTTATCTTTATACCTATATTGTTTAGGATTGAAACTTAACATTGCGGTAGAGATAGGAACACTTAGACCAAACCTAGTTTGCACATTATAGATTGTTTATTTGCATAGGTTTTGCTCTAGGGATTTATTTGTGGCCTAGATTAGAGAAAGTTTTAGAAGTCCTAATTCACTCCCCCCCTCTTAAGCATCACATGTTTCCTTCAATTGGTATCAAAGCCTGGTTTGGCTCATTTGAAACACTTTAGCTTCACCGCTAAAAGAGTCGATGCCTTTTAGAGAAGAGGGATGGATACCCATAGTCCACCACACTTCGATGTCACTAACTTCCCATATTATAGTGCTAGAATGGCTTGTTACCTAGAGGTCGTTGGTCTAGGTGTTTGGAGAGTCACTCGTTACGGGATGGAACCACCCAAAAATCCCGAGAAACCCACCACGAGTGAGGAAAAAGAAATTTATTTAAATGCTAGAGCCAAAAATTACTTGTATGAATCTCTAAGCATGGATATTTTTAATCAAGTTTTTACATTAAAAACTGCTAATGAGATTTGACTAAAATTGCATGAGCTCCATGACGGCACATCCAATGTCCGTGTGCAAAAACATTGCCTAGTCTTAAATGAGTATAATTCTTTTGCTATAAAAGATAATGAGCTTGTTAGAGATATGTTTTATCGTTTGAATCTAAATAGCCTAGGGACTCGACCCATGTGGCAGTAGGTTGTTCTCATCGACAAGGAAGCCTCAAGATGATAAAAAGGGCAAGATCCTACTAGATTGGAAAATAAGACCGATATCCTACGAGGGACCTCTGGTTAGGCAAATGGAAGCTCTAGAAAATGTCGATAGCCTGAAAAAGAACAGTTATATATATATATATATATATACACGATGTTGGTAATAGAATCCCTGGGCTTCCGATAGACATGGGAAGCCCCAGCCAGTAGTGGTCACGCGCGTGGTCAGGTCGGGCCAGTGGGGCGCGTGAGTCCGCGCGATTGTGACGCACGTTTATGCATGCGTAAACATGTGTTATATTTTGCGTAAACAAAAGGTGCGCACGTGGTGGGGTCGAGTTGGGATATACGAAGGTGGGTCAGCGTCGTGTTCGCTGGTCGGGTAGTTGGTTCCTACTCGTGTTTATGCTAGCATATTTAATGGTTCAGACTTGCATAACATGAGAGCGGCAACGAACTTTTCATTGGTTCGTTCAGGTGGGTCCACACACCATCGTGATTAGCGTGCCCACGAAGCTAGAAGTTACCGTATATATCGGAACATAAGATATGGAGCTGATCGTGCGTGGGAGTTCAGGCGGATTTCAGCATAAAACATGAACCAAAACAGCATAAGTGGGTATAAATTTTAGTGTAAACCATCGATCTATTTCATAACGAAAACATGTATGGAAACAAAAAAAATCTAATTTAAATGCTTTATTTACTCCATAAATATAGGATCTCTCCAACATCCGTGCATCAATGCTCATTATAACTAGTTTATGATATATACTAATACTAGTTATACAACACGGTGAAGTTATTTATGCCCTACGGTGGACTGCGTAAAAATCGGTTTTCTACTACATGTGCACAAATTTAGGATGACAATAATGTGAGTTCAAAAAGAAGTGGATCAGCATACGCGAGATTTATAGAATCATGGCAAATGGTCTCATTTCTTAGATCGGTTACCTTTTTCTTAATTTCTATTTTGTTGCATAAATGTGTGGATCGTAAATATATCTTATACTGTCGGCGTTTCGACCCGGGGGTCCCTGGACCGACGAGTAAATTGTCACTGCGTGTCCCAACCCAGATGGGTCGGCGCGAGACGGAACACAAGGGGGAACAAAAAAGGGAACCGCGACTCGTGTTGTCCTGCGCCCAGGGCGGATGCGCTTGCAGTAGGGGTTACAAGCGTTCGCGAGGGAGAGGGAGAGAGAGAGACTGCCCGTCAGCCCGTCCTCCCACACGGCCACCTTTTCGTATGAGGGCCCTGGACCTTCCTTTTATAGATGTAAGGAGAAGGCCCAGGTGTACAATGGGGGGTGTAGCAATATGCTAACGTGTCTAGCAGAGAGGAGCCAGAGCCCTATGTACATGTCGACGTGGCTGCCGGAGAGGTGTTGGCACCCTGTTCATGTGATGTCGTGGCCGTCAGAGGAGCGCTCGAGCCCTGTAGAAGCACAACTGTCGGGGCTGTTGGGTCCTTGCTGACGTCTCCTTGCTTCCGTAGGGGGCTGAGAACCGCCGTCGTCATGGAGCACGCGGGGTGCCATCATTACATGTTTACCGAGGCGAGCCAGATGGGACGCCGGTCTTGTTCCCCGTAGCCTGAGCTAGCTAGGGGTAGGGTAATGATGTACCCCCCTGTAGCGTGGTCGGTCCGAGCCCATGGCCGGGCGAGGGGGTGACTCCTCCGAGGTCGAGGTTGAGTCTGAGCCCTGGGGTCGGGCGAGGCGGAGACCGTCTTCCGAGGTCGAGGCTAAGTCCGAGCCCTGGGGTCGGGCGAGGCGGAGACCGTCTTTCGAGGTCGAGGCTGAGTCCGAGCCCTGGGGTCGGGCGAGGCGGAGACCGTCTTCTGAGGTCGAGGCGGGGGCCGAGCCCTGGGGTCGGGCGAGGCGGAGCTTCCTATGGTGCCTGAGGCTGGACTCGGCTGTTGTCAGCCTCACCCTGGCGGGTGACACAGCAGTCGGAGCAGGGCAGGCGGCGCTGTTTTCCTGTCAGCTCAGTCAGTGGAGGGGTGAAGTGATTGCGGTCACTTCGGCCCTGTCGACTGAGGAACGCGCGTCAGGATAAGGTGTCAGGCGATCCTTGCATTGAATGCTCCTGCGATACGGTCGGTTGGCGAGGCGATCTGGCCAAGGTTGCTTCTGCGCGAAGCCTGCCCGAGCTGGGCCTCGGGCGAGTCGAAGGTGCGCCCGTTGCTTGAGGAGGCCCTCGGGCGAGGCGTGAATCCACCTGGGTCTACTGTTCCTGTCCGATGCTGGGCTCGGGCGAGGCGAGATCGTGCCCCTGGAGTGGACGGAGCTTTGACCTGTATTGCGCCCATCAGGCCTTTGCAGCTTGTGCTGATGGTGGTTACCAGCCGAGTTTAGGAGTCTTGGGGGTACCCCTAATTATGGTCCCCGACAGTAGCCCCCGAGCCTCAAAGTGAGTGTTGGTACTCGCTTGGAGGCTTTATCGCACTTTTTTGCAAGGGGACCGGCCTTTCTCGGTTGCATTTTGTTCCGGTGGGTGCGCGCGAGCGCACCCACCGGGTGTAGCCCCCGAGGCCTCGGAGGAGTGGTTTGACTCCTCCGAGGTCTTAGTGCTTTTCGTGACGCCTCGGCCGGTCTGGTTGTTCCCTCATGCGATCTGATCATAGCCCGGGTGCATGGTCAGGTTCTGAGTCCTCGGGCTGGTATATTGACGCTGTCAACGGATTGGCCGGAGCCGGGATTGCGAGAGCAGCCCCCGATCCTCTGCACAGAGCGAGAGGACGGTCAAGGGTTGACTCGGCTTTTATCATACGCCCCTTCGTCGCCTTTCCGCAAGGAGGAGGGTGGGGGGGAAAGCGCCATGTTGCCCTTGGAGGGCGCCGAACATGGTGTCTCCAGTGAGTTGCTAACGGGTGATCCGAGTGGACGCCCATGCCCCGTTCGATAAGGGTCGGCTAGTGGCCCAGAGGCGCGCTCCAAAAGTACCTGCAGGTGATTTGCCGGACCCGGTCCCGTTTGATAGGGTCCGAGGGCTCGATGCCTCCCTCTGATGGGATTTCATTACAGAATCGCTCCTGCTGGTCTCGGAAATGTCCTAGGGTACCTCGGAAGCATAGCCCGAGCCTCGGCCATGTATCGGACGTACCCCGAGTCATCCCTCGCTCTGCGTGTTCTGAGGCAGCTGTCGAACCCTTCGGGGGGGCCAGCCTTCAAACCCCTGATCAGTAGTGGGCGCGGAGCCCGAGTGGCCTGAGGCGGCTGTCGAACCCTTCCGAGGGGCCAGCCTTCGAACCTCTGATCAGTAATGAGCCTGAAGCTCGGGTGCTCTGGGGCGGCTGTCGAACCCTTCCGAGGGGCCAGCCTTCGAACCCCTGATCAGTAGGAGGGCTCGGGGCCCGCTCCCTTCGCGGAGAAGGATCCCTTTCGGAGTATCCCCTTTCCCGGTCCCTGTAGCAAGAGAGAGAAAGGGAAGAGGAAAAGGATATGAAATTGAACGATGTGGCGCACCTTTTTTGACGCGGTCATTATGGCGGAGGTGAAGCGTCGCCCGCTTCGCCTGCCAAAGGTGTCGCCTGCCCTGCCGCGGAGTTAATGCGACGGGATGAGTGGTTCACGGGGCAGCCGTTGCGCGAGCCGTTCGAGGGACGGAACACGGGCGTGTCGTCTTCACGCCGTGGGAGAGAGGTCCCCTGCTGCTCCGGGAGGGGACGTGAGCCTGCAGACGATTTGACTGCTGCTTCCGCCTGCCTGCCGCCGTCATTACTGCCGGCCCACTTCTGGCCATATCGACCGTCGCGCCTTCTCCCGCGGCTGACTGACCCGTGACCGATGCGCTTGGTTGGCACTGTTGGGTTGTGCGCAGGGTTGCCTCGAGTCGCGGCACCGGTTCCGCAATCGAGAAGGCGCGGTACTGGCGCAAGTGACGGTGAAGTTTTTCGCACGTAGTAACCGGCGCACCGGTTACATGACGTGTGGGCCTAGGCCTTCATGCTGGATGCGTCGAAGTAGAAAGGGTGCATCCCCATGGTGCAGTTGCATGCCGCCTGCATGGCGGTCCGCCCTTTCACCCGCTGGTTTAGGCGAACATGGAGGAGTGCCTGTAACCGCTGGGCGGTTACACGCTCCGCGCGTGGCGGTTCGGCTTCTTCTGTCCCAGGCTAGCTTGCATGTCGTGTGGGACCCAGCCCCGTGTCGTAGGGGGAGGACCTTGGAGTGTGTTGGTGAAGACTTAATCCGCGACGCCTGAGGACGCGAGTGGGGAGAGTCGCCATTAAAAAGGGATCGACCCCCCGAGTGGTAGCCATGCCTTCGCACTCTCCTCATGCATTGCGTCCTTCCGCCTTCCGAGCCCCCGGATGGGGAGCGCCCGCGTTGCCTTCGTCTCGTTGTGGGAGGAGCGCAACCTCGTGGAGGTTGGTACCTTTCAGCCATCACTCGGCTTCAAGGATTTTCATCAGGCAGCCCGGCTGCACCCCCTCACCAATGGTCACCCAAGACGGTGACCACCAGTTTGATGGTGGGGAGAAGCAAGTCGGGCTGCGGCCTCCACCCCGCCCTCAGCTTCAAGGATCTTCATCATCCTTGCTGGGGAGGAGGGTGAGGCGAGTCAGGGCCTGCCTTCGCGTGGGCTGGCGTCCCGCTCCTTCCTCCAGCTTCTAGGGGTGGAAACCATCCTCCAGCTCTGCGGAGGAGGCGTCCTCCAGCCATGCCGGAGAAGGCGAACTGCTGCTGCCCAGCTAGGGTGCAGCATTCCGTCCTCTGTCCGGGCGACGGTGGCCAGCCGCACCGGGGGGTCTCTCAACACGTCGTACGCCGCGAGGGCGGTACTCGTGTTCTAGGACGGTCCCATTCTCGTTTTCGTGGCGAGGACGGGAGTGAGGACCTGCCGGTGCGCTTTGGGGCGGCCGGCGCTCACTGGTGCGGTGTTGGTGGGCAGGTGGATGCCATCGTCGGTGCTGAGGTGGTGGCAGCTGGAGAAAGCTTCTCCGTCGACGAGACCGTCAGCGCCAACCGTGGACCGACCTCCGGCTCTTTGGCTTTATTATCTGGTTCTCGTCCCTCGAGTGGGGACGCGAATGAGAGCCTTCCAGCGGTAGCGTCCGCCCTGGGACCATCGCTGCTGCTGCAGAGGTCGCCGGCGAGTCACCCGGAGTTTGTCGTCCCGCAGGCTCTCCGATGTGGAGGTTGTTCGTACCCGCGAGGGTAGAATCGGAGTTCCGTTTGTAACGGCACCTTGAGTGCCGGTGTCTGTTCATTGTGTCTGTCGGGGCCTGAACATCCTGGTATTTGAGTGCAATATCGTGTTTTTTCCTTATTTCGAGCACCAGGACTCGCCTGTCGGCTAGCCGGACCGCCTAACCAAGTGTGAGTTGCCCTGTGCGAAAGGTGACGAGTGAGGTATCCGTATCTCGTAGGCGTAGGAGTCCCTCGGCTCGGTCGGCCTTGCCACCCAAGGCTTCTCTTGTTTAGTTAAAGGAAACCTCGGCTGCTCTGCGATGAGCCGGAGCCGGAGGCAGCGATGTCAGCATGGACAGAGGCGGAGTTGGCTTGAGAAGAAACTTCGTCAGCCCAGGAGCAGGCGACTTCCCAGGCCGAGGAGGTGTAGCAGCGGCGGCTGAAACCTGGCCAGGTCGTCCACTGGCGGGACCAACCCTGGAGTCGGGCTGCCGAAGCCACGATCCGGGCTGATGTCCTCGGGGGACAGCTGGCTGAGGCTACGGAGCGGCCGATCAAGCCGTCTGCTCGGGCCTGGTTCCTGGAGGAGACCCTGGCGGCGATGGCCCAGGCGCGGTGCTGATATCTTCCTTTGAGGTGGAGATCCTCCGACCGTGTCGTTGTCCGAGGCCGGGTCGGATTCCGCCGAAGGTGGGGTCGATGCCGAGGGTGCTGCTGCTCCCGCTACTGATGTCTGAACCTGCAGGAACAGTTTGCCTGTAGTACGCGTATGTTTTTTGCAGCCACCGAGGCCCAAACATATCGTTGTCGCGTTGTAAAGCTACGTTTCTTTTCCTCTTGTTTCGAGTATCAGGACTTGTTTGTCGGTAGCAGAATCGTTTATCCGAGCGAGAGTTACTTATCACAGGAGGTGATGAGTGAGGTATCCGTATCCCGGAGGCGTAGGAATCCCTCAGCTCGGTCGGCCTCGCCTTCTTACGTGTACTCTTACTCGTCCACAGGATTCTGTTATCGATATAGTCGAGAAGGCACGAAAAATCGTTTCGGCAGAAAAGTTTTCGAGCGTTAAGACTTGTTCGGTCAGCGGAATCGCTTATCCGAGCGTGAGTTACTTATCGCAGAAGGTGATGGGTGAGGTATCCGTATCCCAGAGGCGTAGGAGTCCCTCAGCTCGGTCGGCCTTGCCGCTTACGTGTACTACGTCGTTTTCAGGATCCCACTATCGAAGTAGTCAAAAAGCGCGAAAGATGTTCTGGCAGAAAGACTTTTTCCGAGGAAAATTTTGACGCAGAGGGGGTTCCCCCCTTCTAGCCCCCGAGGGAGGGTCGGGCTTTGCCGAGGCAAGGCTGACCCTTCCTTGACGGTTAGACTATATTTGTGTATGTAAAGAGAACGAGGTATATGAACGACTTGAAAACATCTTAAGGGTAGAAGCGACGTAGCTGTCGTATGTTCCAAGCGTTGTTGTAGACCTCGCCTTGATTGTTGGCCAACTTGTATGTTCCGGGCTTCAAAATCTTGGCGATGATGAACGACCCTTCCCAGGGAGGTGTGAGCTTGTGGCGCCCTCGGGCATCTTGTCGTAGCCGAAGCAACAAGTCCCCCACCTGGAGGTCTCGGGACCGAACCCCTCGGGCGTGGTAGCGTCGCAGAGACTGCTGATACCGTGCCGAGTGTAGTAAGGCCATGTCCCGAGCCTCTTCCAGCTGGTCCAGTGAGTCTTCTCGGCTGGTCTGGTTGTTTCGGTCGTCGTACGCCCTTGTCCTCGGGGAGCCGTATTCTAAGTCTGTGGGCAAGATAGCCTCGGCCCCATAGACTAGAAGAAATGGCGTGAAGCCCGTTGCTCGGCTTGGCGTCGTCCTCAGACTCTAGACCACCGAGGGGAGTTCCTTCATCCATCGCTTGCCGAACTTGTTGAGGTCGTTGTAGATTCTCGGCTTGAGTCCCTGCAGAATCATGTCGTTGGCACGCTCTACCTGCCCATTCGTCATGGGGTGAGCTACGGCGGCCCAGTCCACCCGGATGCGGTGGTCCTCGCAGAAGTCCAGGAACTTCTTGCCAGTAAACTAGGTGCCGTTGTCGGTGATGATGGAGTTCGGGACCCCAAAGCGATGGATGATGTTGGTGAAGAACGCCACCGCCTGCTCGGACCTGATGCTGTTTAGGGGTCGGACCTCAATCCACTTGGAGAATTTGTCGATAGCGACCAGCAGGTGCGTGTAGCCCCCGGGTGCCTTCTGCAAGGGACCGACGAGGTCCAGACCCCACACAACAAACGACCAGGTGATGGGTATTGTTTGCAGGGCCTGAGCGGGCAGGTGTGTCTGCCTTGCGTAGAATTGACACCCTTGGCAGGAGCGTACAATCCTAGTGGCATCGGCCACCACGGTTGGCCAGTAGAAACCTTGTCGAAAGGCGTTTCCAACGAGGGCCCGAGGCGCTGCGTGATGACCGCAAGCCCCCCGAGTGTATTTCTTGCAATAGCTCCTGACCTTCGGCGATGGATATGCATCGCTGGAGGATGCCTGAGGGGCTGCGGTGGTAGAGCTCCTTCTCGTCACCTAGCAAGTCGAACGACTTGGCGCGCCGCGCCAGTCGTCGAGCCTCAGCCCTGTCGAGGGGTAGCTCTCCTTGGTGGAGATATTGCAGGTACGGGGTCTGCCAGTTTCGATTAGGCGTGACCCCATTCCGCTCTTCCTCGACGCGTAGTGCCTCACCCTCGGGGCTGAGGGTGCCTCGGGCTCGGGCGTGTCGTCGGTCTTGACGGAGGGTTGATGTAGGTCTCGGGAGAAGACGTCCGGGGGAACCGTTGTCCGCCCCGAGGCTATTTTAGCTAGCTCGTCCGTAGTCTCGTTGTATCGTCGAGCAACGTGGTTGAGCTCGAGCCCGTAGAACTTGTCTTCCAGGCGCCGAACCTCATCGTAGTAGGCTTCCATCTTCGGGTCACGGCAATGGGAGTTCTTCATGACTTGGTCAATGACAAGCTACGAGTCGCCACGAGCGTCGAGGCGCCGGACCCCTAGCTCGATGGCGATGCGCAACCCGTTAACCAGAGCCTCGTACTCAGCCACGTTGTTTGACGCCGGGAAATGGAGGCGTAGCACGTAGCGGAGGTGCTTCCCGAGGGGTGAGATGAAGAGCAGACCCGTGCCCACTCCTATTTTCATCAGCGATCCGTCGAAAAACATGGTCCAGAGTTTCGGTTGGATCGGAGCTGCTGGAAGCTGGGTGTCGACCCATTCAGCCACAAAGTCCGCCAAGACTTGGGACTTGATGGCCTTCCGAGGGGCGAACGAGATTATCTCGCCCATGATCTCCACCGCCCATTTTGCAATCCTACCTGAGGCCTCTCGGCACTGGATGATCTCCCCCAGGGGGAAGGATGACACCACAATCACCGGATGAGACTCGAAGTAGTGCCGCAACTTTTGCCGCGTCAGAATTATCGTGTACAGTAGCTTCTGAATTTGTGGGTAGCGGATTTTGGTCTCGGACAGTACTTCACTGATGAAGTAGACCGGCCTCTGGACGGGCAATGCATGCCCTTCTTCTTGTCTCTCGACTACGATCGCGGCGCTGACCACCTGAGTGGTTGCGGCTACGTAGATCAAGAGGACTTCTCTGGCTGCGGGGGGCACCAAGATGGGCGCGCTTGTAAGGAGCGCCTTTAAGTTCTCGAGGGCTTCCTCGGCCTCGGGGGTCCAAGTGAAGCGCTCGGTCTTCCTTAAGAGGCGGTACAGGGGTAGGCCTCTTTCACCGAGGCGCGAGATGAAGCGGCTCGGAGCCGCAAGGCATCCCATGACCCTCTATACTCCCTTCAAATCCTTGATAGGCCCCATGTTGGTGATGGCCGCGATTTTCTCCGGGTTGGCCTCGATGCCCCGCTCGGAGACGATGAACCCCAGGAGCATGCCTCGGGGGACTCCGAAGACACACTTCTCGGGATTGAGTTTTACGCCTTTCGCCTTGAGACACTTGAATGTCGCTTCAAGGTCAGAGAGGAGGTCAGAGGCTTTCCTCGCCTTGACTACGATGTCATCGACGTAAGCCTCGACCGTTCGGCCAATGTGTTCTCCAAACACGTGGTTCATGCACCTTTGTTATGTCGCGCCTGCATTCCTTAAATCGAATGGCGTAGTAATATAGCAGTACATGCCAAAGGGTGTGATGAAAGAGGTCGCGAGCTGGTCAGACTCTTTCATCCTGATTTGGTGATACCCTGAGTAGGCATCAAGGAATGACAGGGTTTTGCACCCAGCAGTGGAATCCACGATTTGATCGATGCGAGGCAGAGGGTAGGGAACTTTCGGACATGCTTTGTTTAGACCAGTGTAGTCTACACACATCCTCCATTTCCCACCTTTCTTTTTCACAAGCATAGGGTCGGCTAGCCATTCGGGATGGAATATCTCTTTGATGAACCCTGCAGCCATCAGCTTGTGGATCTCCTCGCCTATGGCTCTGCGCTTTTCTTCGTCGAATCGGCGTAGAGGCTGCTTCACGGGTCGGGCTCTAGCTCGGATATCCAGCGAGTGCTCGGCGACATCCCTCGGTATGCCAGGCATGTCCGAGGGACTCCACGCAGAAACCTCGACGTTTGCACGGAGAAAGTCGACGCACACTGCTTCCTATTTGGGGTCGAGCTCGGAGCCGATCCGGACTTGCTTGGAGGCATCGTTGCTGGGGTCGAGAGGGACAGACTTAACCGCCTCTGCAGGCTCGAAGTTGCCGGCATGGCGCTTCGCATCTGACACCTCCTTGGAGAGGCTCTCCGAGTCGACGATGAGGGCCTCGGATTCGGTGAGGGCCTCAGCGTACTCCATGCACTCCACGTTGCATTCGTACGCGTGTCGGTACGTGGATCCGACGGTGATGACCCCGTTGGGGCCCGACATCTTGAGCTTGAGGTAGGTGTAGTTGGGGACGACCATGAACTTGGCGTAGCATGGTCTCCCCAGCACTGTGTGGTAGGTTCCTCGGAACCCGACCACCTCGAACGTGAGGGTTTCCTTTCGGAAGTTGGAGGGAGTCCCGAAGCAGACGGGCAGATCGAGTTGCCCAAGGGGTTGGACGCGCTTCCCGGGGATGATCCCGTGAAAGGGCGCCGCACCGGCCCGGATCGTGGACAGATCGATCTGCAAGAGCCTGAGGGTCTCGGCGTAGATGATGTTGAGGCTGTTGCCTCCGTCCATGAGGACCTTGGTAAGCCTGACGTTGCCGATGACGGGATCGACAACGTGCGGGTACTTCCCTGGGCTCGGCACGCGGTCGGGTGGTCGCCTTGGTCGAAGGTGATGGGCTTGTCGGACCAGTCTAGGTAGACTGGCGCCGCCACCTTCACCGAGCAGACCTCCCGGCGCTCTTGCTTGCGGTGCCGAGCCGAGGCGTTCGCCACCTGCCCACCGTAGATCATGAAGCAGTCGTGGACCTCGGGGAACTCCTCTGCTTTGTGGCCCTCCTTTTTGTCGTTGTCATGGCCTTTGCCACCTTCCGCCGAGGGCCCGGCCTTGTGGAAGTAGCACTGAAGCTTGACGCACTCCTCAAGGGTGTGCTTGATGGGACCCTGATGATAGGGGCACGACTCCTTGAGCATCTTGTCGAACAGGTTGGCCCCTCCGGGAGGCTTCCGAGGGTTCCTGTGCTCGGCGGCGGCGACAAGATCTGCGTCGGCGGCGTCACGTTTCGCTTGCGACTTCTTCTTGCCCTTCTTCTTCGCGCCGCGCTGAGCGGACGCCTCGGGGACGTCTTCCTGCTGGCACCCCTGAGGCTGCTTGTCCTTCCGGAAGATGGCCTCGACCGCCTCCTGACCAGAGGCGAACTTGGTGGCGATGTCCATCAGCTCGCTCGCCCTGATGGGAGTCTTGCGACCCAGCTTGCTCACCAAGTCGCGATAAGTGGTGCCAGCGAGGAACGCGCCGATGACATCTGAGTCGGTGTTGTTAGGCAGCTCAGTGCGCTGCTTCGAAAATCGCCGGATGTAGTCCCGCAGGGATTCTCCTGGCTGCTGGCGGCAGCTTCAGAGATCCCAGGAGTTCCCAGGGCGCACGTATGTGCCCTGGAAGTTTCCGGCGAAGGCTTTGACCAGGTCGTCCCAGTTGGAGATCTGCGCAGGAGGCAGATGCTCCAGCCAGGCTCGGGCGGCGTCGAAAAGGAACAGGGGGAGGTTGCGGATGATGAGGTTGTCATCGTCCGTTCCACCCAGCTGGCAGACCAGTCGGTAGTCCGCGAGCCACAGTTCCGGCCTTGTTTCCCCCGAGTACTTGTTGATGGTAGTCGGGGTTCGGAACCGGGTCAGGAATGGCGCCCGTCGTATGGCCTGGCTGAAAGCTTGCGGACCGGGTCTTTCGGGCGAGGGACTCCGATCCTCCCCGCTGTCGTAGCGTCCCCCATGCCTGGGGTGGTAGCCTCGGCGCACCTTCTCATCGAGGTGGGCTCGACGGTCGCGGTGGCGGTGCTCGTTGCCGAGGCGGCCCGGGGCTGCAGGCGTTGCGTCCCACGTGCGCCCGGTGTGGACCGAGGCTTCCCGCATGAATCGGGAAGTCGCAGCGCGATGCTCCGGGGGGTACCCTTGCCTTCGGGAGGCAGAGCTTTCGGCCCGTCGGACCGTGACATCTTCCACGAGATTCTTGAGCTCTCCCTGGATACGCCTCCCCTCGGTGGTGGATGGTTCCGGCATTGCTCGGAGTAGTATTGCTGCCGCCGTCGGGCGGGCTGACGGCCGCCATTGTCGTTGTCGTGCGGCGGAGGAAGGAGTACCATGTCGTAGCTGCCGTCTAGGGACATGAACTCGAGACTCCCGAAACAGAGCAGTGTCCCGGGTTGGAGAGGTTGCTGGAGACTACCCATCTGGAGCTTGACGAGAAGTTGTTCGTCAACACGCAGCAGGCCCCTACCTGGCGCGCCAACTGTCGGCGTTTCGACCCCGGGGGGTCCCTGGACCGACGAGTAAATTGTTGCTGTGTGTCCCAGCCCAGATGGGTCGGCGCGAGACGGAACACAAGGGGGAACAAAAAAGGGAACCGCGGCTCGTGTTGTCCTGCGCCCAGGGCGGATGCGCTTGCAGTAGGGGGTTACAAGCGTTCGCGAGGGAGAGGGAGAGACTGCCCGTCAGCTCGTCCTCCCGCGCGGCCACCTTTTCGTACGAGGGCCCTGGACCTTCCTTTTATAGATGTAAGGAGAAGGCCCAAGTGTACAATGGGGGGTGTAGCAATGTGCTAACGTGTCTAGCAGAGAGGAGCCAGAGCCCTATGTACATGTCGACGTGGTTGTCGGAGAGGTGTTGGCGCCCTGTTCATGTGATGTCGTGGCCGTCGGAGGAGCGCTCGAGCCCTGTAGAAGCACAGCTGTCGGGGCTGTTGGGTCCTTGCTGACGTCTCCTTGCTTCCGTAGGGGGCTGAGAACCGCCGTCGTCATGGAGCACGCGGGGTGCCATCATTACATGTTTACTGGGGCGAGCTAGATGGGACACCGATCTTGTTCCCTGTAGCCTGAGCTAGCTAGGGGTAGGGTAATGATGTGCCCCCTGTAGCGTGGTCGGTCCGAGCCCAAGGCCGGGCGAGGGGGTGACTCCTCCGAGGTTGAGGTTGAGTCCGAGCCCTGGGGTCGGGCGAGGCGGAGACCGTCTTCCGAGGTCGAGGCTGAGTCCGAGCCCTGGGGTCGGGTGAGGCGGAGACCGTCTTCCAAGGTCGGGGCTGAGTCCGAGCCCTGGGGTCGAGCGAGGCGGAGACCGTCTTCCGAGGTTGAGGCGGGGGCCGAGCCCTAGGGTCGGGCGAGGCGGAGCTTCCTATGGCGCCTGAGGCTGGACTCGGCTGTTGTTAGCCTCACCCTGACGGGTGGCACAACAGTCGGAGCAGGGCAGGCGGCACTGTTTTCCTGTCAGCTCAGTTAGTGGAGGGGTGAAGTGACTGCGGTCACTTTGGCCCTGTCGACTGAGGAACGCGCGTCAGGATAAGGTGTCAGGCGATCCTTGCATTGAATGCTCCTACGATACGGTCGGTTGGCGAGGCGATCTGGCCAAGGTTGCTTCTCCGCGAAGCCTGCCCGAGCTGGTCCTCGGGCGAGTCGAAGGTGCGCCCGTTGCTTGAGGAGGCCCTCGGGCGAGGCGTGAATCCACCTGGGTCTACTGTTCCTGTCCGAGGCTGGGCTCAGGCGAGGCGAGATCGTGCCCCTGGAGTGGACGGAGCTTTGACCTGTATTGCGCCCATTAGGCCTTTGCAGCTTGTGCTGATGGTGGTTACCAGCCGAGTTTAGGAGTCTTGGGGGTACCCCTAATTATGGTCCCTGACATATACATATGGCATAAATGGTAGGAACCCAATACACACTGGATTAAGTAAACGAGATAATGCATAAAATCAATAAATCATTTGCGTAAAATATGAATAGAAATATCATAAACAGATAAATAGATGGAAGTGGAGCCATGAACTAAAATATATGTCATAAAACTCTATTGACATTGGTATAAATATGTATACAAAATAGCATAAAAATAGGATCACCACCCTGCGGAACCAGCGCCTCGCATCTGGGATGCGCCACCACTTCGTGCTAGGGGAGGATGCCGTCGTCGCTTGCGCCTAGAGAAATCCGCCATCGCTGCTCCCACCTTGGATGGCATCGCAGTCGTACACGCTCAAGGGTCGACCCTCGCTCGCATGAATCCCGACCCGTTGCACCAACCGCTCCCACCTCGCCGTCATGAACGCCTTACGGATGTCGTCGTTGCTCACATGCCCCGAGATCCACCGTCGCGCCGCCGCAGTCGCTCCCACGTCACCGCTGTGTGCACCTCAAGGGGTCGCTGCCGCGTGCACCTCAGGGAGACGTTGTCGCGCTCGAGCCCCATGGGATCCGCCGTCGCGACCGCTGGCACATCACTGTCGTGCGCACCTCATGGGGGTCGCCGCCGCGTGCGTGCCCTCGGGATCCGATGCCGCAGCCGCTCCCACCTCGCCGCCGTGCGCGCCTCAGGGATCTGCCGTCGCGCGCGTGTCCCCAGATCCGCCGTCGCACCACAAATGCTGGAGCGGCGGCGGCGGTGGCCATCGCAGAGACGGACGGGACAACCGCCGTTGTCACCGGGCCTAGGGTGCGCTGCCGTCGTCCGTCCGCTTCGAGAGCGCCGTCACCGCTTGCCCGCCTGCCTCGGAGCGTCGTTGTCGCTCGTTCCTGGTGGAGCGCCGCCGTCGATCGCCTGCCTCGAGGTGACACCGCTGCTGGCCCCCAGGATCACCGCCGCTCGTACGCCCGAGAGAACCGCCGCCGCCGCTAAAACCTAATCCCTGGCGGCGTGGGGGTGTTTTTATAGTGGCGGCGTGGTACTGGATAATTGTGAGCGCGTGGGCCGGATCGTGGGCCCGATGCACGTAATATGTGCAGACTATATTTGCATAAACTGATACACACATCAGCATAACTCGTATTATAATTTAGCGTAAGCAGTTAGGTACAATAAGCCAAAAAGGGTCCGGTGCGGTCACGCACCTGGTCGGTACGTGGTCGGGACTTCCTATAGTTAAATAGAGCCTAGGGCTCTAAATACATATACTATATATATATATTTACACATACGGTGTGCAAAACCGAGGCGCTCTAGAAAGTGGTGTTATCCTTGAAAATTAAAGCATACATAACATTTAGCTTTAAACTTACATTTTGATGATCTTGGACATTTCAAAAGGCTTATCTGGATGGCTATCCATGCCAACAAAGAACAATCCCAAAGATTAGCATGTGAAAATGGTGTGGCATGTGTTTCTCTCATGTTAGCACTCAAATTTTGCTTAGTTTGAGCGCTTGAGACTTATAAAACTATTCATGTTGCGTCCTTATTAATAGTACATCATACCTATACTGTAACACCCTCAATTTAGGGGTATAAAATTTCTTTGCTCCTATCCTTAAATTCAGTTATTACTCCTCTTCTATGTTCTCTCTTCTCTCTTAACCCATTTCTTTTTTTCCTTTAGAAAGAGAGACATTGTTTTAGTTGGAGATGTATTTATTTTCTAGAAAACAAAACCCTATGGAAGTATAAAATGTTGCATCAGGTTGAACCCCACATTTGTCTAGCTTTGTTTGATGCATATGCTTGAGTTAATCATATTTGAATTTGAGTCAATTGAGCCCTCAACCGAGCCAACTGCGCCCTCAGCCAGCCACCACGGCCAAGCCCTCAGTCGCGCTCAATCGCACACCATCCCCTTCTCTTTGTTCCACGGGCCCGCCCTATCGGCGCGTCACCCTCGGTCGCTCGCTCGCTCGGGCGCACGTTCTCCCTCTTCTCTCTCTAACCAGCTGACCCCGGTTGTCAGCCCCGACCTCTTACTCGCAATCGTCTGCTCCACAGAGGTCGTGCCTACCTCACGCATTCCGTGTGGATAACCACCGCCCACACCCCATGGCCCCCATTTTGTGTGCCTTGCTCGGGCTTCATATAAGGACCCCGTACCCCGAGCATCCCCACTCCTCATTCACATTCACCCTGCCTGTTTCACCACCTAGAACGCAGCAGCGCCGCCATCGTCATGAGGTCGTTCCACCATCGCCGCCAAGCTCCAATCGTCGCCCTTGTCATGGTAGGCTTCGCCTAGGTGCTAATCACTTGGGACTCACCCCAATTCCCCTCTTCCTCTGGTTCGCTTTGTCCTCGCTCATCGTCGTTTCCCAAGCCGTCCCGAAGCCACCGCCGTGGACCCAAGCCGCCACTGTGCCGTTGGTACCTCTATGGGGATCCCAAGCCTCGCATTGAGGTAAGGAATCTCCCCTGCCCCCTCTCATCCCCTCCCTTGCTCTCTGTTGTGCACAATTGCTCGAAAGAGTTTCCCAGCGCTACCGCCGAGCTGCCCCACCATGAACCCTCACCCTCCGGTGCCCCTACCCTAGTTCAGCACCCACCATTGGATTTCCCGCATCCTTCGCCATAATCCCAGACCATCCCAACAACTCTAAGACCCCGGAGTGCCCGTGCCCCTCATCTCCAGTGAGCTTCTCGCCGAGAACGCGGGCGGCGCCGCCTCTGGTAGCCAGAGGAAAAGGCTGAAGCCAGTCCCACACCCGAGACAGTCTACGTCACGCCCTCGGGCGAGGCGGAGAAATCCCTTAGCCACCAGAGCCAATATGTGCCGCGCCCTCAGGCAAGGCGGAGAGTCCGCAACCGTCCGAGCCAGTCTACGCCACACCCTCTGGCGAGGCAGAGAATCCCTCAGCCATCTGTCCTAGCCTGCGCCACGCCCTCGGGCAAAGCGGAGAAGCCGTTAGCCGTCCCAGCCTGTGCCACGCCCTTGGGCGATGTGGAGAATATGTTAATCGTCTAAGCCTATGCCCTCGGCACGTCTGCCCTCAGTGTGTCGTGTCTGCCCTTGGCACGTTGTGCCCTCAGCGCATTGTGTCTACCCTCGTTGTGCTCAGTCTAGCCACCTAGTTTGGTCTCGCAGACGCCCTTAGCCTCGGTCGTTCGTCTACCTTAAATGCGAGCTCCATGTCACATTGCATATTTACTTGATCTATACTATTTGGTGTATTGTTCATTTGCTATTTCCCAAATGTATTGAATGAATGATTGTTTTGCGTGGACAACGAGCAGTCTATGTTTCCTGAGGAAGTTGCAGGAGAAGTCCCTGAGCAATAGCTTAGTGAAGACAAGTGTACTCTGACCTATTATGTACTATTCACTTTATAATTCATTCTCTTGCATAATATGATCAACCTAAGGATTAACTAGCTTTTTATTTATCCTGTCCTTGATTATCTTTTTAGGTTGGGCTATTACGATCAATACTATGCTAGTGTTTATCTTAATCAATGAACATGATGAGAATTACTTTATGATATGATGTTTCTATTCTGGATATGATGATGAACTTGTGGCACTTTAGGGGGCTCGTGTTGTTTCCCAAGTACCTCTCCATAAAGACCTGTTTGTTGAGAGACCACCTGGGAAAATAGTGCAGCCATGAGGATGGAATGGGACGCCCTTAGCTAATTAATTGGAGGAGCTAGAGGTGTAATCACTTCGCCATCCTGCTGTCAATGGGGTCCAGGCACAATGCTTGCTCTACTGAGGCTGGATACCGAGGTTCTTTCATTTTGCTTTTGTTAGTCACACCTCCAGCGGGGAGAGGTACATTGTTTATCAAACTAGAGAAACCTAACAGGTGGATGTGACCTCTAGTGAATCTTTATAAAGACTACGTAGTGAAACCTTGCCAACTCACCTTGGTAGTGTTTAAGGGTTTGTACAACCCGAGGCAAAAGGGATCACGACTCATGGATAAAGTGGGCGACCTCTGCAGAGGGTTAGAAACTGGTATATCAGTCGTGCTCATGGTTAAGAGCAGCCTTGGGATCCTCTTTAATTAGAGATACTCTAGATAACTTTATGATGATGGTTAATGATGATGATTACACTTATGGTTTCTGGTATTTTTCCTCTCCGAGGAGGTGCCTTTTGAGATATCAACTTAGGTTCTATGATAAAAGTTGGCTTCTACTAATGATAAATACCTAAACTAAAAGCAACTACTTTCAACCTAACTCCACATACAGCTAGTCCACTTTGGGCAAACAGCGTATTTACTGAGTACGTTGATGTGTACTCCCCCTGCTTTAACACAAAACACCATGTTGTCCACATTGCAGCCATTGATCAGTAGAAGATGATGGCAACACGGAGGACTTTCAGTAGTTTCAAGACTTCGAGGAGTTCTAGACTAGATTAGCGGCAAACCCTCGGTCAGTTGCCTGTGAAGGCCTTAATATTCATGTGTTTTCTCTTTAGCACTTTGATTATTCTATTTAAGTTAATGACTATGTGGATGTCTCTGACATCATGATGTAATAAAGTAATACTTCTTTATGTTATTATTCGAGAACTGTGCTATGATGTTCAGTTATGTAATCGTTGTGTACATAAATTTCTAATCCTGGCACGTACATGGTTCACATTCAGTTTGCCTTCTAAAACTGGGTGTGACATATACTCAATATCAAAATGATATATCTATTTTTAGCACCCGAGTCTTTAGTATCTTCATATGCCATTTCTTTCAATCTTCAACATTTGAGGGTGGCAATAATCTTCGTTTCAATCCTTTTAACAAATCAACTTTGAGCATGTAACTCAAACCATTTCCCAAAATATGGTTTCACTTAATGGAATCAAGTCACTTTTCTAATATAATTCAACGATGATTTGATCGTCCTCATAATATGACTCCATAACTTGACTTGTGCAAGACTCAATCCAAGTACTTTCTTCTTCACCTTAGTTTGGCCCATCGGTGTCGAAACTATCGCTTGCCCTTCACCTTTGCTTAGTTCCCAAAACTATGTCCTTGGTATCTTCACATTTCAACACTGAGTTCCTAACTTCTTTGAGTCTATCTAAATTAGTAACTCGGCCTTCCTCTGATCGGGCCTTCTTATCCTTACACCAAGAAGGGGTTTGACCACTAGTAGAGCTGGGTGAAGTCTGGAGTCCCCATAGAACAGTGGACAGTTCCTTCACCCATCTTCTAGCATTTGGTTCCAGGTGATCGAAGATTCATGGCTTGGGTCCTTTAAGGATGAGTATATTGGCTCTTTCTGTCTAACCATTGGTCTAAGGATGTGCCATTAAGGCAAAGTTCACAATGATGCCCTTGTTGTCGTCATAGTAGTCAAGGAATCCCCGAGTTGTGAACTGAGTACTATTCTCAAAGGTCTCTACAGTGGCAGGGATTGTTTTTTATTTGCTCTGAGTCTTGATGACCACATCATCTATCTTTTTTGCCTCTTCTAGGACCGAATATCCATAAGAGGTTTGGATAAATTATTTGATAATTGGATATGATCATGTCATCTTCATATTTTTGCCACTAAGCAAAAAAAATTGGTGCTGTTCTATACAACATCATTTTTATCTATCTTTATCAGAGTCATTCTTTCTGCTAATCTTGCACTAGTTAGACTCATTCTTCAAGAAAATTGAGGACATTATCAGTGAATTATTTTAAACACAAACAATCCTTGGTCTTGTGGAGACTCCCTTGATGATAAATACATGGTCCTTCTATAATTTTCTAGAACCTATTTTGGTCAGAGACTTGCAATCATCGTCGAGCCTTCCCCTTTTCTGTTGTTCTGAGGTAGTGCTCCACCTTATGTTTCTTATCTCCGTAACATTACTTTCTACAATCTTGGCCCTCGCCACTGATATAATTGCATGAACCTTACTATTGAAAATGTCTATTCATCTTAATACAAATATTACTATCATGTGCATGACTTGGACTTTGGTACTAGCTAGGACGAGCCCTTAGCTGAGCCTTGTCATGTCGTTTATTCATTATAGGAACTTGTGCTTTGGATTGATGATAAATGTGTGGCTCTCTTAGATGTAACATTGTGAGGTAGCTTGCTAATTCCGTATCGGTGCATCCAAAGTTTAAGTGCATGACTCGGTACAGGTGCTTCTGCATACATGGCCGCATACATCAACATGTGACTGATCGGGCTATCACACCTGGATTTTAGGGGTCCAAAACATGGGCGTGAAATAATCACCAAGTGTGTCAGGATCAAGTCTCACACATATGATGACTCATGGTACAGAAACGAATGTCACATCTTTAATATATAACGAAGTTCTGTACAAAATAGTTAAATAATTACATCATACAAAGACAACGATCCAGCAACCCAAAGTTGACTAGGAGACGACGGCCTAGACCACTCACGAACTCATCACAACATCCTTCATGTGTCTCATCTTGTGGTACCTATCCTTGACCTAGGGGGATGTGAGTACAACAAGAGTGAGTTCACATACGTTCATCGCTCAATAAGTTGTGGGAAATAATGTGCATGAACTCACCAAAGGTGGGAGCTCATGTGAAGTGTAAGGCTTACCAAAGGAGATGGTTAAAGCTGAGCATTGCTTTTAAAGTTGGTCAAAATTTTATTAGCATTTACTAAGTGTAAGTAGATACCAACCCAAATAAATAAGAGATCAAATTGATAACAACACCCACAATGCAATGCATATGACAAATTAAGTTTAGTTCCATAAATTTCTCATGTGAGGGTCCGAGAGTTTCATGATCGTGAGCACAGCTGATATACCAGTTTTACACTCTGTAGAGGTTGCACATCTTTACCCATAAGTCGTGTTACCCATTTCCCAAGGGATCGCGACTTCCCATTCATCTCTACCGAGGAGACGAGGCATGGCACCACTACGAAACCTTTACAAAGTTCCACTAGCTTTCGAAAACCCACTACGGTTTCTGAGAAGGGCAATATAGGAATCTCTCGTCCAAAAATCCATCATTGTATGATCGACCCGAGAACCTCCCTATTCATAGCTCCTCTACCGCCCTTGCCCCTTTCGGGTAAGGTAGTCTTCTATTAGCTTTCCTAATTAGTCAGCCAAGGGCGTTCCATACCACCCTTGTGGTAGCACTGTTTTCCCGGGTGGTCGTTCCATGTTCCAATTAACATAATGATCTTGTCATGAACAATAATTAAAACAACAGTATAACTGGAACATGATCATAATATAACATTAATTTCCCAAAACTAGGTAGAGCAATAGCAAAACTTCCCAATAGTGCTTTGGTTTGCAATGAAGGGGATAAACAATGCTAGGGAAACCTATTGGGTCCCATCAAATTAACCTGAGCATGTCACGGTGATTAACAGAAACATTATTAGGTCAAAAAAGTGATCAAGGGCACAACTTGTCTGAGACTTGAGATTCCCAGGTAACAACTTGGCATTCAAGTGACTTGTAACCTCGTTGCTATTCGTAGCAATACAAGCAAACATGGTATAGGCAAAATTAACATCACGCCAAACACAAGAACAAACTGCATAATAATGTTCTACGCATCGTAACTGGATCCTAGGTTTGAGAACCACTAAATTCGGAGTTACAATTATAAAGTTATGATTTTCCGAAGGTTTAAGTGTTGGATATAAAAAACTAAGTGCATAAATTTAACCTAGGTTTCATAACAAAATAAGGTTACCTGATGATAAAAAATATTAATATGAATTTATTGCAACTGGAATGGGTTAAAAAGGAGTTATAATGAATTACTTATGAATTAAATAAGTTTCTAGAATTATTTTTATACTAAAAACCATTTTCTATATTAATATACTTATTTTATTTATCCTCTAGGCTGCGGCCATAATTCCTGAGAAGCTCAAGGTTGTTTTTACAAAGAAAAGGACCTTTCTGTAATGATTCTTGAATGGGACAGGAGCATGGGACAGGAGCGCGGGTTAGTTATTATAAAGTCGAGGATCTCTTTAGCGATTTTGCCAGGCCGAAGGGGTATCATGGGTTCTGAGCTGTCCATCGCTAAACCAACGACTGAGATTACATTGTAGTTGTTATGAAACGGTACGCAACACCAGCCGTTGGATCGACGATCTGCGGTCCGGATGATATCGCAGGAGGGGTAAGTTACGATCTAATCGAGCTGCCCGTTGGAAAATCAATGGTTCGAAATTGATGTATCGTAAGGGTACACGTCCTCTAATCTTGCCTGCATATCCAGATTGAACGGCCAGGAGCCGTTCTCCTACCTCGGTCCGAAGACGGCGGCGCGCGCGTCACCCGCACCCAAACACCGAGCCACTAGGTAATTTATAATACGCTAAGTACCGTGGGAGGTAGAACTCACCGTGAATCCTGTTGCGGTAATTCCAGCCCACGTTGTGCTGCGGAATCGCACCCGAAGGTGGCTCCGGCGAGCAATTGTCGTCGACTCAGACCAGCACAATCCCACGCCCGTCACCCGACACCTTTGATATGCCCCGCGGATCCTCCCCGACCAGTTATCGGGGCCAGATCGACGGGACCGACGGAGTTTGCCAGCGATAGCCCTGTTCACCCTCAGTGCGAGCTCAGCGATGGCGAGATTGGTCGAGATGGTTGAAGGACCTGGCATCCTATATAGGGAGCAGGGGAGTCCGACCCAGGATGGCCACGATGGGTCCCAACATTTCCTGGTCAAGTCGTCAATGTCGATGGTTTAGTGGAGATCGTTGCACGACATGGAGAACAAGGTACAGGAGCCATGGGTCCACAAATCAGTGTCTCAAGTAAACAAGAAGCGCCCTAGAGCCCAGCCCCACATGGAAGCGAACGCGTCACACGGCGGCTGTTCCGTAGGGCCCGCGCGAAAGTGTCTCTGTTGTCACACCCGGTTTTAAGGGACAAAGCCGAGTGCATCTCATACATGCGCCAAAGAAGACAACATATATAATAACAGAGTGTATAGAGATAAATGTCACAATATAATTAGAGTACTTATTACATAGCGGAAGTCTTACAAAAATAAAAGATAAATATAGCAGGATCTAAAATCTATCCTTAGCGCCACGAAGTCGACTGGGAGACACCACCTAGATCGAATCGAACTCCTCGTTGTGGCTCCTCTTGAACCACCAGTGCTTCTCCTATGGGGGGTGTGAGACAGCAAAAGTGAGCTCACATACGTTCATAGCTCAACAAGTTGTGGGGAATAATGGGCTTGAACTCACCAAAGGTGGGAGTTCAAGTGTAGTGTAAGGCTGATCAACAAAGTAAAGGCTGAAGCTGAGCATTTCTTTTATAAGTTGGTCAAAATTTTATTAGCAGTTAATAAGTGTAAGTAAATACCAAAACTTAGTAATAATAAATAAAAGTAATAATAAAATAATTCCCAATGCGATGCAAATGACAAATTGAGTTTTAATTCCATAGATTAATCATGTGAGGGTCTGAGCTGCTCATGACCGTGAGCACGACTAGTATACCAGTTTTACACTTTGCAGAGGTTGCGCATCTTTACCCACAAGCCGTGTTACCCATCTGCCAAGGGGTCATGAATCACATACACCTCTACCAAGGAAGCGAGGCAGGGTAACACTACGAGGCCTTTACAAAGTTCCACTAGCTTTAGAAAACCTGCAACAGTTTATAGGAAGCTCCAGTGCAGGAATCCCTCGCCTGACCGCCATCGCAGCAAAATCAACCCAAGGACCTCCCTACACTGACCACTCCCCTACCGGCCTTGCCCTTTTCGGGTAAGGTAGTCTTCCACTAGCTTTCCTAGTTAATCAGCCAAGAGCGTCCCATTAAACCCTTGTGGTAGCACTGTTTTTCCGTGTGGTCGCTCCATGTTCCAATTAACATAATGATCTTATCATGAACATAAATAACATAACAGAATAATTGGAACATGGATATAATAAAATATTATCCCAAAACCATATAAAGCAATATCATATCTACCTAAATGATTAAGGGGTAAACAAGGTAAAAAGGATAAACAGACTAGGGTGACCTATTAGGTCCCATCAAAATTAAACCTATGCGTGAATAAATGATATTAAAGAACATTATTGGGTGAATAAAAGTGATCAAGGGCACAACTTGTATGGTACTTGAGATTCCAGTTACCAGGATGATTCTTCAAATCCTCGTGACCTCACTGCTAGTCGTAGCAATACAAACAGACATGGTATAGACAAAATTAACATCACACCAAACATAAGAACAAACTGAATCATAATGATCTACGCGAAGCTACGAGATCGCGGGATCAAGAACTACTAAGATTGGAGTTACGATTAAAGAGTTTATGATTTATAAAAGATTTATGTGGTTTAAAATATTAACTATATTATAAAGTTGGTTAGAATACACCATATGAGAACATATTCTATAGATAATTAACTCAACACTAGTTTTAATTATAACTTGACTAAAGACCATATTCTAATCAAATTATAATTATGGACAAGCTAGATTTGGTTTATAAGAGCTAATCTGGTAGACATAGGAATAATAAATATAAAAGTATGCGACAAGGTATAATAAATGCTCTTACTGCGTAGTACATATTTATACGGAGCTAACGCAACTGGAACGGGTCAATTCGGAGTTTAAAGAGGAAGTTATGAATTTCCAAAGTTTTTATGTATTTGATATGAGATTAATTAGGAGATCAATTTTATTATTACTTTTATGTCAAAATAGAGGCAATAGGTGATAAACAACATTATTACAAAATTATAGGAATTGAAATAGACTATGTTGGAGTTCATATGAATTTTCTATGAATTAATCAAGTTTATGAATTTATTTTTGCACACAAATCAATTTTTATAATTAATTATATGATTTTCCATGACCTCGGGACTGTGCACCAATTTCTGGGAAATCTAGAGGTGACTACGTAAAAAATCCTTAAGACTCAGCCTAACCACAGTTTGTACTGCGGGTTTAATCAGAGAAAACCCAGGGACTATTGCGCAAAGCCACCGACCGAAGGGGTATGGGCCGATCGTGGCCGTCCGATTAGACATCAACGCAGCAGATTAGATCGAAGGGAGCTGCTCTCCCGCGCTCTCCCCTGGCCGTCAGATCCAGAGTCCGCGGCCACAATTTAATTTCCCAGCCCAAGGAAGCCCGCACTGCAGGATCTGATCTTGACGGCCCCGAAGAGAATACACGAAGGGGTAACTTTGATCAATCGGAGTCGTCCATCCGTAGATCAAGGGCTGGAATCTAATTGGATGAGCACAACCTAATCTCCATCGTGCCATGGCCATCTGACGGTCGAGCGGTCGTCTTCCCGATCCAGCGCCCGGACGCGGCGGACCAAGGCGGCGCCGTCCGCGGCGACGATGAACTCCGACGAGCAGTTAGACACCCAAACACGACCTAAACCTGGGTTTAGCTTGGTTCTAGCGCTTGCGGACATGGAGGCAGTCAAGGTAGAGGGTACCTTAATGGAGTTCCAGGCGCAACAGATGCCGCCCACACGCCATGCGGATCCACGGCGGCAATTCGGACACCGACGACGAATTACCACGACCCTGGTTGACCGCCTTGCCCGAGGAGTCGTTCAACACCCGCATCAAGAGACGACGATCACCCAGCTCGGTCTGGCGCTCCAATTCCTGACGATGGCAGAGAACCGCGCGCGGTCCGCCAGTTGCCGCCGCAAGAATTCCTCCCCCCCACACACACACACTCAATTTCATGGTGTATGGGCGAGATGGATGAGAGTCGAAGGGAGAGCAGAGCAGGGCAAGGGCGCGAGGCGGCGGTACTTATACCCGAGGAGTTCGAGGGGAAACAGGCGAGCAGTCCCGGGTCCACGGGCCGTTGCGCGGCGGTCGGAGTTTGTTAGCCGAGCGTGGGATGCGGAGAGGAGATAGCTTTATCCGGTCGGAAAGCTTCCGCACGAGACTGAACGCCAGCATGTGGAAGGAGGTCTCGTCAACGATATCCCCACGAACGCCCCGAAGAAGAGGGGGGGCCGTGTCACACCCGCGAGATCCGTGCGGCATCTACGGTGCTGGGAGGTTGAAGACGTCATGACAACACGGTCCTACATGTCGGCACGGCAGGCCCTGGGTTTAACGCGCGCCAGAGTGACTGACTGTGCGGGCCCCGCCTGGTTGTGAGTCCGACCCCCAGCACAGCGCGGGTGATGCTAGGGAAGAAGTGGGCCGCGCTCAGGGAAAATGGGCCCAAATGCTGGTTTCCCCTTATTCTTTTTTATTTTCCTTCTTATTTTCAGTTTTCTTTTCTTTTTCTTATTTATTTTTAAATTCCCATTTCAATTCAAGTTCAAACTTGTGGTAAATTTGCCCTCGAATTTTTGAATGTATGGTTTGAACATATTGTTTGGAATAAATTCATTTTGTTTACAAATTTATTTTGTATTATATGGTTGTCGGGGACCATAATTAGGGGTACCCCCAAGACTCCTAATCTCAGCTGGTAACCCCCATCAGCACAAAGCTGCAAAGGCCTGATGGGCGCGATTCCGGTCAAGGCTCCGTCCACTCAAGGGACACGATCTCGCCTCGCCCGAGCCCACCCTCGGGCAGGAACAGCCGACCCAGGCAGATTCACGCCTCGCCCGAGGGTCCCCTCAAGCAACGGGCACACCTTCGACTCACCCAAGGCCCAGCTCGGGCAGGCTTCACGGAGAAGCAACCTTGGCCAGATCGCCACGCCAACCGACCGTATCGCAGGAGCATTCAATGCTAGGATCGCCCGACACCTTATCCTGGCACACGCTCCTCAGTCGACAAAGCCGAAGTGACCGCAGTCACTTCGCCCCTCCACTGGCTGACCTGACAGGAAAACAGCGCCGCCTGCGCTGCTCCGACTACTGTGCCACCCGACAGGGTGAGGATGACAGCCGCTAAGTCCAGCCTCGGGCGTTATAGGAAGCTCCGCCTCGCCCGACCCCAGGGCTCGGACTCAACCTCGACTCCGGAAGACGGTCTCCGCCTCGCCCAACCCAAGGGCTTAGACTCAACCTCGACTTCGGAAGACGGTCTCCGCCTCGCCCGACTTCAGGGCTCGGACTCCACCTCGACCTCGGACGACGGTCTCCGCCTCGCCCGACCTCAGGGCTCGGACTCAACCTCGACTCCGGAAGACGGTCTCCGCCTCGCCCGACCCTAGGGCTCGGACTGAACCTCGACTTCGGAAGACGGTCTCCGCCTCGCCCGACCCCAGGGCTCGGACTCAACCTCGACTCCAGAAGACGGTCTCCGCCTCGCCCGACCCCAGGGCTCGAACTCAACCTCGACCTCGGACGACGGTCTCCGCCTCGCCCGACCCCAGGGCTCGGACTCAGCCTCGACCTCGGAGGAGTCACCACCTCGCCCGACCTCGGGCTCGGACCGACCACGTCACAGGGGGGGCCATCATTACCCTACCCCTAGCTAGCTCAGGCTACAGGGAACAAGACCGGCGTCCCATCTGGCTCGCCCTGGTAAAACAGGTAATGATGGCACCCCGCGTGCTCCATGACGACGACGGTTCTCAGCCCCTTACGGAAGCAAGGAAACATCAGCAAGGATCCGATAGCCCCGACAGCTGTGCTTCCACAGGGCTCCAGCGCTCCTCCGACGGCCACGACATCACATGAACAGGGCAGCAACACCTCTCCGACAGCCACGATGGCATGTACATAGGACTCTGGCTTCCCTCTGCTAGACACGTTAGCACATTGTTACACCCCCCATTGTACACCTGGGCCCTCTCCTTACATCTATAAAAGGAAGGTCCAGGGCTCTCGTACGAGAGGGTGGCCGCGCGGGAGAACGGGCTGACGCACAGGCTCACACTCTCTCTCTCTCCCACGCGAACGCTTGTAACCCCCTACTTCAAGCGCATCCGCCCTGGGCGCATGACGACACGAGGCCGCAGTTTCGCCTTACTGTTTCCCCCCCTTGTGTTCCGTCTCGCGCCGACCCATCTGGGCTAGGACACGCAGCAACAATTTACTCGTTAGTCCAGGGACCCCCCCGGGGTCGAAACGCCGATAGTTGGCGTGCCAGGTAGGGGCCTGCTGCGTGTTGACGAACAGCTTCCCGTCAAGCTCCAGATGGGTAGTCTCCATCAACCTCTCCAACCCGGGACGATGCTCCGTTTTGGGAGTCTTGAGTTCATGTCCCTCGACGGCAGCTACGACATGATACTCCTTCCTCCGCCGCGTGACAACGACAATGGCGGCCGTCAGCCCGCCCGCCGGCGGCGGAATCGACGACGCCTTCCCCACGTGGCGGAAGAGCGGCATCCGGGTCTGTCCCGTCACCTTCCCCGCCGACGGAGGAGGAGGCGGGGCAACCATGGCCAAGCAGGAGGCGGCACCTCGTCGGCTGTCGAGCGAGTCGACAGCGCCGGCGCCCCAGTGGGGGACACGTCGGGCGTTGACCTCGCGTATGAGACGAAGACGAGCGTCGTTTCCCCGCAACATGCCAACCCCAAGCAGACGGACGACGCCGACACGCTCGCGAAGGACTTGCTGGGCATTAGCCTCGTACTGGAGATAACGGTGTAGTCCGTCCCCGACGCGACTTCGTCACCATCCGTCGATCAGGAGGTACCGTCCGTTTCCCATCCTGTGCCTTTTAGATTCAGCTTCGACCCACCAAGCGACCCCGCTTCGGTGGACGCTTTCATAAAGGCATATCCGAACCTTTCGGGGTATCATATGCGGTCAGCCTGGGACCAATTGACGGCCGTCTCGACCTACGGGCCCCCGGGTTCCGAGGAAGATGACGAGCCCGACTCTGGTTGGGATTTCTTCGGGCTCGATAACCCTAGTGCCATGCGGGACTTCATGGCCGCATGTGACTACTGCCTCTCCGATTGCTCCGGTAGTAGCCACAGCCTCGGCGACGAGGACTGTGGCCCAAGTCGCGAATGTTTCCACATCGATCTAGGGGGTCTCGACGAAGGCAACCACCTTGGTATGCCGGAGGACGGTGATCCCCCTAGGCCTGCGCCTCGCATTGACATCCTTCGGGAGCTAGCTGTGGTCCCAGTCCCTGCGTGGGGTCAGGACGCACAGCTCGAGCAAATCCGCGAGATGCAGGCCAAGCTCGACGAGGAAGCAGGACAACTTGTGCAGCTCCGTCAAAATATCGGGTAGGAGTGGGCAGGTCGAGCACCGGCCGGAGAAGCGCGTCATCTGGCCCAGGACGTCCAGCACTAAGTACTCGGGGGAGACAAGGCCGGAACTGTGGCTCGTGGCCTACCGGCTGGCCTGCCAGTTGGGTGGAACGGACGATGACAACCTCATGATCCGCAACCTTCCCCTGTTCCTCTCCGACGCCGCCCGAGCCTGGCTGGAGCATCTGCCTCCTGCGCAGATCTCCAACTGGGACGACCTGGCCAAAGCTTTCGCCGGCAACTTCTAGGGCACATACGTGCGCCCTGGGAACTCCTGAGATCTCCGAAGCTACCGCCAGCTGCCGGGAGAGTCCCTACGGGACTACATCCGGTGATTTTCGAAGCAGCGCATCGAGCTGCCCAACATCACCGACTCGGATGTCATCGGCGCGTTCCTCGCCGGCACCACTTACCGTGACCTGGTGAGCAAGCTGGGTCACAAGACTCCCACCAGGGCGAGCGAGCTGATGGACATCGCCACCAAGTTCGCCTCTGGTCAGGAGGCGGTCGAGGCCATCTTCTAGAAGGACAAGCAGCCTCGGGGGCGCCAGCCGAAAGACGTCCCCGAAGCGTCCGCTCAGCGCGGCACCAAGAAGAAGGGCAAGAAGAAGTCGCAAGCGAAACGCGACGCCGCCGACGCAGACCTTGTCGCCGCCGCCGAGCACAGGAACCCACGGAAGCCTCCTGGAGGCGCCAACCTGTTCGACAAGATGCTCAAGGAATCGTGCCCCTATCATCAAGGTCCCGTCAAGCACACCCTTGAGGAGTGCGTTATGCTTCGGCGCTACTTCCACAAGGCCGGGCCACCGGCGGAAGGTGGCAGAGCCCGCGACAACGACAAGAAGGAGGATCACAAGGCAGAGGAGTTCCCCGAGGTCCACGACTGCTTCATGATCTACTGTGGGCAAGTGGCGAACGCCTCGGCTCGGCACCACAAGCAATAGCACCGGGAGGTTTGCTCGGTGAAGGTGGCGGCGCCAGTCTACCTAGACTGGTCCGACAAGCCCATCACCTTCGACCAGGGCGACCACCCCGACCGCGTGCCGAGCCCGGGGAAGTACCTGCTCGTTGTCAATCCCGTCATTGGCAACATCTGGCTTAGCAAGGTCCTCATGGACGGAGGCAGCAGCCTCAACATCATCTATGTCGAGACCCTCGGGCTCCTGCAGATCGATCTGTCCTCGATCCGGGCCGGCGCGACGCCTTTTCACGGGATCATCCTCGGGAAACGCGTCCAACCCCTTGGGCAACTCGAACTGCCCGTCTGCTTCGGGACTCCCTCCAACTTCCGAAAGGAAACCCTCACGTTCGAGGTGGTCGAGTTCCGAGGAACCTACCACGCAGTGCTGGTGAGACCATGCTACGCCAAGTTCATGGTCGTCCCCAACTACACCTACCTCAAGCTTAAGATGTCGGGCCCCAACGGGGTCATCACCGTCGGCTCCACGTACCGACACGCGTACGAATGCGACGTGGAGTGTGTGGAGTACGCCGAGGCCCTCGCCGAATCCAAGGCCCTCATCGCCGACCTCTCCAAGGAGGCGCCGGATACGAAGCGCCACGCCGGCAACTTCGAGCCAGCTGAGACGGTTAAGTCCGTCCCTCTCGACCCCAACAACGACTTCACCAAGCAAGTCCGGATCGGCTCCGAGCTCGACCCCAAATAGGAAGCAGTGCTCATCGACTTCCTCCGCACGAACGCCGAGGTTTTTGCGTGGAGTCCCTCGGACATGCCGGGCATACCGAGGGATGTCGTCGAGCACTCGCTGGATATCCGAGCTGGAGCCCGACCCGTGAAGCAGCCTCTGCGCCGATTCGACGAAGAAAAGCGCAGAGCCATAGGCGAGGAGATCCACAAGCTGATGGTTGCAGGGTTCATCAAAGAGGTATTCCATTCCGAATGGCTAGCCAACCCTGTGCTTGTGAAAAAGAAAGGTGGGAAATGGCAGATGTGTGTAGACTACACTGGTCTAAACAAAGCATGTCCAAAAGTTCCCTACCCTCTGCCTCGCATCGATCAAATCGTGGATTCTACTGCTGGGTGCGAAACCCTGTCGTTCCTCGATGCCTACTCAGGGTATCACCAAATCAGGATGAAAGAGTCCGACCAGCTCGCGACTTCTTTCATCACACCTTTTGGCATGTACTGCTACATTACTATGCCATTCGGTTTGAGGAATGTGGGTGCGACATACCAAAGGTGCATGAACCACGTGTTCGGAGAGCACATTGGTCGAACGGTCAAGGCTTACGTCGATGACATCGTAGTCAAGACGAGGAAAGCCTCCGACCTCCTCTCTGACCTTGAAACGACATTCAAGTGTCTCAAGGCGAAAGGCGTAAAACTTAATCCCGAGAAGTGTGTCTTCGGAGTCCCCCGAGGCATGCTCCTGGGGTTCATTATCTCCGAGCGGGGCATCAAGGCCAACCTGGAGAAAATCGCAGCCATCACCAACATGGGCCCCATCAAGGACTTGAAAGGCGTACAGAGGGTCATGGGATGCCTTGCGGCTCTGAGCCATTTCATCTCGCGCCTCGGCGAAAGAGGCCTACCTCTGTACCGCCTCTTAAGGAAGACCGAGCGCTTCGCTTGGACCCCCGAGGCCGAGGAAGCCCTCGGGAACCTAAAGGCGCTCCTTACAAGCGCGCCCATCTTGGTGCAACACGCTGCCGGAGAAGCCCTCTTGATTTACGTCGCCGCTACCACTCATGTAACACCTTGAATTTGGGGGTATAAAATTTCTTTTCTAATATCCACCAAATTCAGGTGTTACCTTCTCCTTTACTTGCTTTTCTTTTTTTTAATAATGGAGAGTTAGTTTGTGTTATATAAATATCAAACTTAGTGGAATAGATCCCTAGGAGAGCTATGATTGTTGCATCATGCTGGAGCATACCTATTTTTGTTTGGTGAATTAACTTGATGTGCATTCATTTAGTTTGAGTTATGCATGAGTTTTAAGAGAAATAGATAAAGTAAAGAAGAAGAAAATAAAAAGAAATAGAAAAAGAGAAGCAGCCCCTTTCCCCCTTTCAGCCTACTCACGGCCCGGCTCCTAGCCTGCGCCGTTGCACCATCACCCTCGGCACACGTGCCCTCCTCGGCCCAACCACCTCGCACGACCAGCAGCGCTCTCGTGCTGGCCCAGCGTGACCTGTTCCCCCGCGCGCCCTAGGCCCAGCCGCCGCGCCACTCGCTCCCATCATGCACCGTGTCCCCCACGTCGTAGCTTCTTAGGCAAACCCCCTGCCCCAGACGCACATTTGAGTGCCGGCCCCGCTCACCCCTCTCCCTTGCACAAACGCAGCAACCGTGTCCGTTCTTGCCCTCGCGCAATCGCTATCCACCGCGACGCGTGCCTCGCCGTCACGTCTAGGTTCCTCGCCTCAACACGTCCATAGTGCCAATGTCGCCGGACCCGAACGTCTGCGCTGCGATCTGCTGGAGACGTCGTCGTTCGCGCACTCGCCGTATCCGCTGAGGTGAGCGATGGTTTCATCTTGCACCCCTCTCTCATCATGGTCTATCCTCTTCGTGCTGTGCGCAGCCATGGCGGAGCTCGCCTTTGGCCTGCTCGCCTTCAGCCTCTGCGCAGCATCGTAGCCGACCGGCCATCCCTGCACCCCTTGCGCGGCTAGCTCCTTCAACCAAGGTCCCTGCTGCTATAGTGCTATGGCGGTTTTCTCTTCCCTGCGTTCGTGAAAAGGAGCGGACGAGCAGATGTCGTGCGTGCGGTTTCATTGGAGAAGAGAGAGAAAACCACCCCACTGCATGCCCCCATGCGACCACGGTTGTGCAGTGTGCGCGCTAGGGGTGAAAACGGTCGGAAACGATCGGTAAACACTAAAACCATTTTCGTTTTCATATTTTTCCTCGGAAACGATATCGAAAACGGTAACTCCGGAAACGAAAACGACATCGGTAATTCGGAAACATCGGAAACGAAAGTTCGGTACGAAAATTACACCGGTTACGATCGGAATCTAAAATTCAATCGGTAAAAATTTTAACATGTACCCTCAATTGACTTCAAAAAATCACGCAGGTCATGCATTCATATAAAATTAGTAATAATATATAAGGTAGGAGGTCACAATAAATATATAAGGTAAGAAGTATACAATAATAAAATCAATATTATGCATTTAAATAAAGTAGAATCAAGATATGTATAATGATATGACACTGACATTCTATGTGTACCCCTACTACTTGGCATAATCAATATAATTAGTGTCCTCTTAGTCCTTCTTAAGTTCTCGTGCAAATTATTAATATATGTATCAAGAGTAATAATAGATAAGAAAACATAAATAAGATTTATAAAAGTTTCAAACGATTCTAAACTATATATCATTAGATAGATCTTGATTTTAGAAAAATAATAAAATTAGTTTCACATTTTTCTAAGCTAAGATGAATTTATTATGAATTTATAAAAGTCAGTTCATATTTAATATTTTTCTGAAAAAAATACCGAATTTATTACCGACGGTAAAATACCGGATAAAAACGGTAATTTCCGGAAACGGTCGGAAAAAGCCTAAACCGTTTCCGTTTTCGATTCCGAGTTTTTCTACCGATTCCATTTCCGTATTTTCGGTAACCGTTTCCGTTTCCGTTTAGACCTAAATTTCGGTAAAACTTCGAAAACGATTCCCGGTATCCGAAAAATACCGTTTCCGTTTTCATCCCTAGTGCGCGCGTCTCACGCATGGAATTGCCTGGGCCCCACAAGCATGGCGTGAGTCATAGCCTCCACTATTTCCTGCATGAAACAACCGCCCCTCATAATGGATCCAGGATGTCCTGTGGTAGCTCCTCGTGTGGCCCATCGTGTGACAAGTTCCCAATCAATAGAATCACGCCACGTCGCTGTAAAGCCGTGATTTGTTATTTATTCAATATATGTTGTGTTATAAATACGTTTCATACCGTTCTAGTTACGCTAGCTCCATAATAACGTCGTCTGCGTGTTAAAATATTATTTTGTCATATCACATATTTTAATTAATTATTTAATCTCTTGTTCATTCGATGATTATTAAAGTAGCGTTGCAATTAAAACTAATCTATACTCTTAATTTGCGACTTTATAAATACATGTTAATGTGATTATGCCAACTTAAATGGTATAATTAATATTTGTTTAGTATAAGCACGGCGTAACTTAATAATTCTCTTATGTTGTGTCGTTCTGTGTCAAGTCGTCGCGCGTCGTTCGCGCATCGTTCTGCGCATGTCGTGCGTGTAGTCACGTTGACTCGCGCGCTGTCGTGCGCGTTGTTTCGTACAGTGTCACGTGTCATCACACGTCATGTGCGTGCGTCGTCGCGTGACGATCACGTGTGTCGCACGTCGTCTACGCGTGATAATAAATAGTTTGTCGCTTATAAACACTCATGTTAACGATGTTAATGCATCATATCATATATTTTAGATAACTAACTTAAGGATTGCTCGACTAATATTTATTAGATTAATATTCCAATCAGATTAAATGTGCAGTGTTTATCTTGGGCTCTTATAATAAATATTAACATTGCTAATATTAATTTAACTACTTTCTATTTATTTAACATTCGTTTAGTATGAACGTGTCACCTGTTTAGCTATTCTTGTTTGTCGCGGGTGCTATTCCGCGCGCGGTGGCGTGCTGCTTCGTGCGTCGTTCACGTGTTGTCCGCGCGTTGTTCGTGCGTGATGCGCTCGTAGTCGCATGCTGATTCGTGCGTCACTCGCGCTGGTCGTGCGCACTGTTCGTGTGCCGTCAGCGTGCTATGTCGCGCGTGTCCGCGCGTCGTCCGCACATTGTCGTACTGTTTTGCGCGTCGTAAATTCACCTCGCTTAGAATCTCTCGTGCTAATTATATTACTTATTTATTTGACAACTGTTAGTGTAGCAGATTTAATCAAATCTACATAGCAGTTATAATTTATATTTTATAATATCGAATTAAATATCCTGACTACTACTTGCGTAGCGTAAACGTTATAACTTCTCGGTCGTAGCTTCGGCTATCACGTTTCTTTTTCCTCGCGTGACTGTAGCAACGCGCTTTATTTCATTTTGCATGTTTTATTATGTTTTTCTTTGAATGATGTAATGTTCTTATGCATATATGTTTGTTTGCTTGTGCCTGTTTATGTTCGCTTCGCGTTGCGACTAGATCGCGGTTCGTTTCCAAGCTTCGAGGAATCGACGATCAGGCGTTGGCGACCAAGTGATCTGGTCCTGTGATCTAGCTCTTCGAGTTCCATGAAGTTGAAGAACCTGAGCATCTGTTTGGTGAAGGCAAGTGTCCTCTGTCCCATTATGTCCCATTTACTTTATAATACATTGCCTCGCATACTATGAACAACCTAAGGATTTACTAGCTTTCTATTTACCTGGTCCTTGATTTACCTTTTGGGTTACTATGGTTAGCTACATGCTAGCGCTTTACTTTAATCAATGAACATGATGAGATACAATGATGACACTATGATTTGATTCTGGATATGATGATATACTTGTGGCATTTAGGGGACTCGGGCTGTTTCCCGAGTACCTCTCCGTAAGGACCTGTTCATTGAGAGACCACCCGGGATAACAGTGCAACCATGAGGGTGAAATGGGATGCCCTTAGCTAATTAATTAGAAGAACTAGAGGTGTAGTTGCTTCGCCGTCGTGCCGTCAATGGGGTCCAGGCACAGTGCTTGCTCTGCCGAGGCTGAGTGCCGAGGTTCTTTCGTTTTGCTTTTGTTAGTCACCCTCCTGCGGGGAGAGGTACTGTGTTTATCAAACTGGAGAAACCTAACGGGCGGCTATGACCTCTAGGGAATCTTTGTAACAGCTACGTAGTGATACCCTGCCGGACCACCTAGGAAGTGATCAATGGGGATTAGCTCTCCCCGGGCAGAAAGGGAATCACGACTCATGGGTAAAGTGTGCGACCTCTGCAGAGGGTAGTGAAACTGATATATCAGCCGTGCTCACGGTTATGAGCGGCCTTGGGATCCTCTTTTATTAGAGATACAGATGGTTCGAGATACAATGATTCTTTTTATTATTTCGGTTCGATGATGATAATGAGGTTTCCTTGATGAGGAAATGGTTCACGGGTTGGTTATATGATAAAACTTGGTTTCCACTAATAATAAATATCTGACCAACTAAAAGCAATCTGCTTTGACCTTAACCCCACATAAAGCTAGTCCACTTCAGCCAAACAGGACATTTGCTGAGTACGTTGATGTGTACTCACCCTTGCTTTCACAAAACACCAGGTTGCCTTTGGTGCAATCTATGCTCAAGTAAAGAAGAAGGCGTCGAGGCGGATCTCCAGGAGTTCCAGGACTTCGACGAGTTCGAGGATTAGGCTAGCGACCACCCCCAGTCAGCTGCCTGTTGTGGGTTTATTTACGTTGGCTACGTTTCTATTCTGTGTACTTTGATTATATTATGTAAATGACTCTAGTCTTTATATTATTACTTACTCTTTATTGTTATTCGAAGCATTGTGCTATGATGAGTCATTTATGTAATCGCCGTGTACGTGAATTTCTGATCCTGGCACGTACATGGTTCGCATTCGGTTTACCTTCCAAAACCGGGTGTGACATAAGTGGTATCAAAGTCGTGCTGACTGTAGGACCGCTAGCCTAGAGTAGCATTGGCCGTTTTACGGACTTATTGATTATTACTTCACCTCATCCTTGATGCTGCTTCAAAATATTAGTCACCTCGACTAATTCTATGCTATGCTTCTATATGCCACCTTGCCAAAAGTATTTTATTCTAGTATGATCTATACTTTTCTTAATCTATTAGATCTGATCTCACTCTTGTGCTTGCGACATCTTTGTAGATGTCCCTAACCATCTTGTCTTCTGGGATTGTTTTCTCTTCCATTATTAAATTGCTACCATTTGACCATCCCTATTCCCTTGGTATTGACATGCTTGTACCCCTAGATTCTTCAATATTCTTGTTTCAAATACTTACCTCTGAAAACTTTATTGCCTATTTAAACATTTCAGTTTATATGGCCATGATCTTTCTGTCTTTTGAGATCCTTTCCTATTCTGTGTTAAGTCGTTATCTGACAACAATTTCTATTCCCTTGGTCTTAGCATGCTTGTATCCTTGGAATCTTGCATACTCTTATATTTTTCATGTATGCTTATCTTCATACCCCATGTTTGTTTAAGACATTTCAGTTAACATGCCCTTGACCACCCTTGCTTCTTAATGATCCATGAGCGGTCATTTTATTTTGCACATCCTTGGTGATCTCGTTAGTTCCTTGTAACTTCCTTCGGTAATGAATTTTTACTTCAACTCTTCTGTCAGAACCTCACTTATCTTATCCTTGATTGTTTTCTCCACCTTGCCATTTCGTGAGTCTTGCCTTGACTTTGTCCATGGATTATGTTTTTCATCATTACCACCTTTATCCTTAACTCCTCTATATCTTACCTTGAGGTTTATCTTATACTAGCCTTTAAAAATATCATCTTTTCCATCTCAATCTGAGCATTGTACTGTACCTACTTTTCCCTTGGTCGTATCCTCTTCTTTGTCACCTGCGAGTTTTAACTCTATCATTTGTTGTGCTTTGTTTGTCGTCTCCTTTACCCTTCTCATCACTCTATCCTACCTTGTGATTATATTATGTCTGTTATCTAAAATCTCCAACCTCCCATCTCATTTTGAGAGTGGTATTCTACTTATCCCGCCTTTTGGTCGTAACCTCACATTTGCCACGTGCCAGCCTGGCCTTAGCTTCATTCTTTATTGTACTCGTACCCTTGGTTCCCTTAGCTTCATTCTGTATTGTACTCGTACCCTTGGTTCCCCTGCACTTTCACCTCTTCCCTTACACCCTTGTCCGTTATCGCCTTTAACCCTTGTAATATCTATATCTTTACCTAAATGCTTACCTTGAACTTATCCTTTAAAAGCCTTCCCTTTTTTTAACCCAGTTTGAGAGTTGCGAGTTACCTATCTCTCCCTCGATTTCTTTTCACTCCTTGTTGCCTTACAAATTTTGTCTTAATTCCATCCTTTGATGTGTTTTTATTTGCTATCGCTATCACCTTGTCATCCTCGATCTTGCGTTGACACTCATCTTTATTCCTGCTCTTTAAAAAAAATCTCCTCTCTTCCACCTCAATTTAAGAGTGGCAGTTTACCTATCTGGTCCTTGGACGTACCCTCTTCTTTTCTAATTGCAGGTTTTGTCTTAACTCCATCCTTTGTGGTACTTATATCCTTTGTTCTTATGCCCATTTACCTTCTCTCTTACATTTTTGTCCGTTATCACCTTTAACCCTTGTAATATCCATACCGTACCCTTACCCTCATGCTTACTTTGAACCTACCTTTTAAAGTCTCCTCTTTTCCGTCCCTGTTCGAGGGTAATGCCTCACCCACTTCACCATTGATTGCACCCCCTTCTTCGACGCCTTGCAAGTTTTGTCTAAAATACATCCTTGATTGTGTTTGTCTGTTATCACCTTAACCCTTATCATCCCTTGATCTTTACCATGATGCTTATCTTGCACCTGCATTTTAAAGTCTCCTCTCCCATTTCATTTCAAGAGTGATGTCTTACCCATCTCGCTCTTGTTCGTTCCCTTTTTCCTCTGTCGCGTTGCAAGTCTTGCCTTAACTCAATATTTTGGTGAGCTTTTGCCTGTTACCTCGCTTACCTTTGTAATCTCTAGATCTTTTTATGATGCTTATCCTATGCCTACCTTTTGAAATATCATCTTTCCCATCTCGATTTGAGAATGATGTTTTACCTATCCTAACCTTTGTTGCATTCTCTCCCTTGCTGGTTACAATGCTTTAGCTTCATCCTTTATCATGCTCATGCCCCTATCCTGCATGTCTTATCATTCCCCTATCCTTTCGATGGCCTTAGAGTAGTTTCCCCTTGGTAAGGAAAGACCACCATCTAGTTAACATTAACGTGTAGCAACGAGATCTGTGTTGTTGTATGCTTGTGTTGTTTGTCCTTGTGTTATGACTGATTTGCTTCTTTGTGCTGAGTGTTGATGTGTTGTGACCCTTGGTCCGCAATGACATCAATTTACCAGGTGAGTGCCATATAATTAGGTAATTGGGTTCTCTCCCCTACTCTCTTTAATCCATTTGTGCTTACCTTTTCTATCTATACCCTTCCCTCTTGCACCTGTCCAGTTGGCATTCTCCAACCTCTCTTAATTAGTCAAGATCAGAGTCGGCAGCATCTTCACTAAGTGCATATCAACGCTTCTGTTTAGGGGGTTAGCCGCTAACCCCAATGAAGACAATGTGATCAACATCAACCAACAAGGTTGAAGTGGCGCATCGAAAGCGTGTGTGGGTCCTAACCCACAGGTCCATAGATCCTCAAGAATTGAATCAATCGGTCTCAAGCATCTGAAGGTCAAAGCAACCAGTCCGCAAGTTAAAGTAGCCAGAGTCAAAGTTGAGTTATAAGAAGTTATGGAAGACTAATGAACCAACCTCTTTTTCTTGCTAGACCCTCCTTGAATCTCGAGGGTGAGATTCTGTTTAGGGGGTTAGATTTGTAACACCTTGAATTTGGGGGTATAAAATTTCTTTTCTAATATCCACCAAATTCAGGTGTTACCTTCTCCTTTACTTGCTTTTCTTTTTTTTAATAATGGAGAGTTAGTTTGTGTTATATAAATATCAAACTTAGTGGAATAGATCCCTAGGAGAGCTATGATTGTTGCATCATGCTGGAGCATACCTATTTTTGTTTGGTGAATTAACTTGATGTGCATTCATTTAGTTTGAGTTATGCATGAGTTTTAAGAGAAATAGATAAAGTAAAGAAGAAGAAAATAAAAAGAAATAGAAAAAGAGAAGCAGCCCCTTTCCCCCTTTCAGCCTACTCACGGCCCGGCTCCTAGCCTGCGCCGTTGCACCATCACCCTCGGCACACGTGCCCTCCTCGGCCCAACCACCTCGCACGACCAGCAGCGCTCTCGTGCTGGCCCAGCGTGACCTGTTCCCCCGCGCGCCCTAGGCCCAGCCGCCGCGCCACTCGCTCCCAGCATGCACCGCGTCCCCCACGTCGTAGCTTCTTAGGCAAACCCCCTGCCCCAGACGCACATTTGAGTGCCGGCCCCGCTCACCCCTCTCCCTTGCACAAACGCAGCAACCGTGTCCGTTCTTGCCCTCGCGCAATCGCTATCCACCGCGACGCGTGCCTCGCCGTCACGTCTAGGTTCCTCGCCTCAACACGTCCATAGTGCCAATGTCGCCGGACCCGAACGTCTGCGCTGCGATCTGCTGGAGACGTCGTCGTTCGCGCACTCGCCGTATCCGCTGAGGTGAGCGATGGTTTCATCTTGCACCCCTCTCATCATGGTCTATCCTCTTCGTGCTGTGCGCAGCCATGGCGGAGCTCGCCTTTGGCCTGCTCGCCTTCAGCCTCTGCGCAGCATCGTAGCCGACCGGCCATCCCTGCACCCCTTGCGCGGCTAGCTCCTTCAACCAAGGTCCCTGCTGCTATAGTGCTATGGCGGTTTTCTCTTCCCTGCGTTCGTGAAAAGGAGCGGACGAGCAGATGTCGTGCGTGCGGTTTCATTGGAGAAGAGAGAGAAAACCACCCCACTGCATGCCCCCATGCGACCACGGTTGTGCAGTGTGCGCGCGTCTCACGCATGGAATTGCCTGGGCCCCACAAGCATGGCGTGAGTCATAGCCTCCACTATTTCCTGCATGAAACAACCACCCCTCATAATGGATCCAGGATGTCCTGTGGTAGCTCCTCGTGTGGCCCATCGTGTGACAAGTTCCCAATCAATAGAATCACGCCACGTCGCTGTAAAGCCGTGATTTGTTATTTATTCAATATATGTTGTGTTATAAATACGTTTCATACCGTTCTAGTTACGCTAGCTCCATAATAACGTCATCTGCGTGTTAAAATATTATTTTGTCATATCACATATTTTAATTAATTATTTAATCTCTTGTTCATTCGATGATTATTAAAGTAGCGTTGCAATTAAAACTAATCTATACTCTTAATTTGCGACTTTATAAATACATGTTAATGTGATTATGCCAACTTAAATGGTATAATTAATATTTGTTTAGTATAAGCACGACGTAACTTAATAATTCTCTTATGTTGTGTCGTTCTGTGTCAAGTCGTCGCGCGTCGTTCGCGCATCGTTCTGCGCATGTCGTGCGTGTAGTCACGTTGACTCGCGCGCTGTCGTGCGCGTTGTTTCGTACAGTGTCACGTGTCATCACACGTCATGTGCGTGCGTCGTCGCGTGACGATCACGTGTGTCGCACGTCGTCTACGCGTGATAATAAATAGTTTGTCGCTTATAAACACTCATGTTAACGATGTTAATGCATCATATCATATATTTTAGATAACTAACTTAAGGATTGCTCGACTAATATTTATTAGATTAATATTCCAATCAGATTAAATGTGTAGTGTTTATCTTGGGCTCTTATAATAAATATTAACATTGCTAATATTAATTTAACTACTTTCTATTTATTTAACATTCGTTTAGTATGAACGTGTCACCTGTTTAGCTATTCTTGTTTGTCGCGGGTGCTATTCCGCGCGCGGTGGCGTGCTGCTTCGTGCGTCGTTCACGTGTTGTCCGCGCGTTGTTCGTGCGTGATGCGCTCGTAGTCGCATGCTGATTCGTACGTCACTCGCGCTGGTCGCGCGCACTGTTCGTGTGCCGTCAGCGTGCTATGTCGCGCGTGTCCGCGCGTCGTCCGCACATTGTCGTACTGTTTTGCGCGTCGTAAATTCACCTCGCTTAGAATCTCTCGTGCTAATTATATTACTTATTTATTTGACAACTGTTAGTGTAGCAGATTTAATCAAATCTACATAGCAGTTATAATTTATATTTTATAATATCGAATTAAATATCCTGACTACTACTTGCGTAGAGTAAACGTTATAACTTCTCGGCCGTAGCTTCGGCTATCGCGTTTCTTTTTCCTCGCGTGACTGTAGCAACGCGCTTTATTTCATTTTGCATGTTTTATTATGTTTTTCTTTGAATGATGTAATGTTCTTATGCATATATGTTTGTTTGCTTGTGCCTGTTTATGTTCGCTTCGCGTTGCGACTAGATCGCGGTTCGTTTCCAAGCTTCGAGGAATCGACGATCAGGCGTTGGCGACCAAGTGATCTGGTCCTGTGATCTAGCTCTTCGAGTTCCATGAAGTTGAAGAACCTGAGCATCTGTTTGGTGAAGGCAAGTGTCCTCTGTCCCATTATGTCCCATTTACTTTATAATACATTGCCTCGCATACTATGAACAACCTAAGGATTTACTAGCTTTCTATTTACCTGGTCCTTGATTTACCTTTTGGGTTACTATGGTTAGCTACATGCTAGCGCTTTACTTTAATCAATGAACATGATGAGATACAATGATGATACTATGATTTGATTCTGGATATGATGATATACTTGTGGCATTTAGGGGACTCGGGCTGTTTCCCGAGTACCTCTCCGTAAGGACCTGTTCGTTGAGAAACCACCCGGGATAACAGTGCAACCATGAGGGTGAAATGGGATGCCCTTAGCTAATTAATTAGAAGAACTAGAGGTGTAGTTGCTTCGCCGTCGTGCCGTCAATGGGGTCCAGGCACAGTGCTTGCTCTGCCGAGGCTGAGTGCCGAGGTTCTTTCGTTTTGCTTTTGTTAGTCACCCTCCTGCGGGGAGAGGTACTGTGTTTATCAAACTGGAGAAACCTAACGGGCGGCTATGACCTCTAGGGAATCTTTGTAACAGCTACGTAGTGATACCCTGCCGGACCACCTAGGAAGTGATCAATGGGGATTAGCTCTCCCCGGGCAGAAAGGGAATCACGACTCATGGGTAAATTGTGCGACCTCTGCAGAGGGTAGTGAAACTGATATATCAGCCGTGCTCACGGTTATGAGCGGCCTTGGGATCCTCTTTTATTAGAGATACAGATGGTTCGAGATACAATGATTCTTTTTATTATTTCGGTTCGATGATGATAATGAGGTTTCCTCGATGAGGAAATGGTTCACGGGTTGGTTATATGATAAAACTTGGTTTCCACTAATAATAAATACCTGACCAACTAAAAGCAATCTGCTTTGACCTTAACCCCACATAAAGCTAGTCCACTTCAGCCAAACAGGACATTTGCTGAGTACGTTGATGTGTACTCACCCTTGCTTTCACAAAACACCAGGTTGCCTTTGGTGCAATCTATGCTCAAGTAAAGAAGAAGGCGTCGAGGCGGATCTCCAGGAGTTCCAGGACTTCGACGAGTTCGAGGATTAGGCTAGCGACCACCCCCAGTCAGCTGCCTGTTGTGGGTTTATTTACGTTGGCTACGTTTCTATTCTGTGTACTTTGATTATATTATGTAAATGACTCTAGTCTTTATATTATTACTTACTCTTTATTGTTATTCGAAGCATTGTGCTATGATGAGTCATTTATGTAATCGCCGTGTACGTGAATTTCTGATCCTGGCACGTACATGGTTCGCATTCGGTTTACCTTCCAAAACCGGGTGTGACAACTCAGGTGGTCAGCGCCGCGATCGTGGTTGAGAGACGAAAAGAAGGGCACGCATTGCCCGTCCAAAGGCCAGTCTACTTCATCAGTGAGGTACTGTTCGAGACCAAAATCCGCTACCCGCAAATTCAGAAGCTACTGTACGCGGTAATTCTGACGCGGTGAAAGTTGCGACACTACTTCGAGTCTCATCCGGTGACTGTGGTGTTATCCTTCCCCCTGGGAGAGATCATCCAGTGCTGAGAGGCCTCAGGTAGGATTGCAAAGTGGGCGGTGGAGATCATGGGCGAGACAATCTCGTTCGCTCCTCGGAAGGCCATAAAGTCCCAAGTCTTGGCGAACTTTGTGGCTGAATGGGTCGACACCCAGCTTCCAGCAGCTCCGATCCAACCGGAACTCTGGACCATGTTTTTCGACGGGTCGTTGATGAAAACAGGAGCGGGTGCGGGCCTGCTCTTCATCTCGCCCCTCAGGAAGCACCTCCGCTACGTGCTGCGCCTCCATTTCTCGGCGTCCAACAACGTGGCCGAGTACGAGGCTCTGGTTAACGGGTTGCGCATCGCCATTGAGCTAGGGTCCGGCGCCTCGACGCTCGGGGCAATTCGCAGCTTGTCATCGACCAAGTCATGAAGAACTCCTATTGTCGCGACCCGAAGATGGAAGCCTACTGCGACGAGGTTCGGCGCGTGGAGGACAAGTTCTACGGGCTCGAGCTCAACCACGTCGCTCGACGATACAACGAGACTGTGGATGAGCTGGCTAAGATAGCCTCGGGATGGACAACGGTTCCTCCGGACTTCTTCTCCCGAGACCTACATCAACCCTCAGTCAAGACCGACGACACGTCCGAGCCCAAGAGGGTCTCGGCCCTGCCCGAGGCACCCTCGGCCCCCGAGGGTGAGGCACTGCACGTCGAAGAAGAGCGGAATGGGGTCCCGCCTAATCGAAACTGGCAGACCACGTACCTGCAATATCTCCACCGAGGAGAGCTACCCCTCGACAGAGCTGAAGCTCGGCGACTGGCGCGGCGCGCCAAGTCGTTCGTCTTGCTGGGTGACGGAAAGGAGCTCTACCACCGCAGCCCCTCAGGCATCCTCCAGCGGTGCATATCCATCGCCTAAGGTCAGGAACTATTGCAAGAAATACACTCGGGGGCTTGCGGTCATCACGCAGCGCCTCGAGCCCTTGTTGGAAACGCCTTCCGACAGGGTTTCTACTGGCCAACCGCGGTGGCCGACGCCACTAGGATTGTACGCACCTGCCAAGGGTGTCAATTCTACGCAAGGCAGACGCACCTGCCCGCTCAGGCTTTGCAAACAATACCCATCACCTGGCCATTTGCTGTGTGGGGTCTGGACCTCGTCGGTCCCTTGCAGAAGGCACCCGGGGGCTACACGCACCTGTTGGTCGCCATCGACAAATTCTCCAAGTGGATCGAGGTCAGACCCCTAAACAGCATCAGGTCCGAACAGGCGGTGGCATTCTTCACCAACATCATCCATCGCTTTGGGGTCCCGAACTCTATCATCACCGACAACGGCACCCAGTTCACTGGTAGAAAGTTCCTGGACTTCTGCGAAGACCACCACATCTGGGTGGACTAGGCCGCCGAAGCTCACCCCATGACGAATGGGCAGGTAGAGCGTGCCAACGGCATGATTCTACAAGGACTCAAGCCAAGGATCTACAACGACCTCAACAAATTCGGCAGGCAATGGATGAAGGAACTCCCCTCGGTGGTCTGGAGTCTAAGAACGACGCCAAGCCGAGCCACGGGCTTCACGCCGTTCTTTCTAGTCTATGGGGCCGAGGCTATCTTGCCCACAGACTTAGAATACGGATCCCCAAGGACGAGGGCGTACGACGACCGAAGCAACCGGACCAGCCGAGAAGACTCACTGGACCAGCTGGAAGAGGCTCAGGACATGGCCTTACTACACTCGGCAAGGTATCAGCAGTCCCTGCGACGCTACCACGCCCGAGGGGTTCGGTCCCGAGACCTCCAGGTGGGCGACTTGGTGCTTCGGCTACGACAAGACGCCCGAGGGCGCCACAAGCTCACGCCTCCCTGGGAAGGGCCGTTCATCATCGCCAAGATTTTGAAGCCCGGAACATACAAGCTGGCCAACAGTCAAGGCGAGGTCTACAGCAACGCTTGGAACATCCGACAGCTACGTCGCTTCTACCCTTAAGATGTTTTCAAGTCGTTCATATACCTCGTTTACACGCACAAATAAAGCCTAACCATCAAGGAAGGGTCAGCCTTGCCTCGGCAAAGCCCGACCCTCCCTCGGGGGCTAGAAGAGGGGAACCCCCTCTGCATCAAATTTTTCCTCGGAAAAAGTCTTTCTGCCAGAACATTTTTTGTGCTTTTCGACTACTTCGATAGTGGGATCCTGAAAACAACGAAGTACACGTAAGCAGGCAAGGTCGACCGAGCCGAGGGACTCCTACGCCTCCGGGATACGGATACCTCACTCATCACCTTCTGCGATAAGTAACTCACGCTCGGATAAGCGATTCCGCTAGCCGAACAAGTCTCAATGCTCGAAAACTTTTCTGCCGAAACGATTTTTCGTGCCTTCTCGACTATATCGATAACAGAATCCTACGGACGAGTAAGAGTACACATAAGCGGCAAGGCCGACCGAGCCGAGGGACTCCTACGCCTCCGGGATACGGATACCTCACTCATCACCTTCCGTGAAAAGTAACTCTCGTAACTCTCGCTCGGATAAACAATTCTACTACCGATAACAAGTCCTGATACTCGAAACAAGGGGAAAAGAAACGCAGCTTTACAACACGATGACGGTATGTTTGGGCCTCGGCGGCCGCAAAAAACATACACACATTACAGATAAACTGTTCCTGCAGGATCAGACATCGGTAGGGGAGCAGCAACACCCTCGGCGTCGACTCCACCTTTGGCGGAATCCGACCCGGCCTCGGACGGCAACACGGTCGGAGGATCTCCACCTCGAAGGAAGACGTCAGCACCGCGCCTGGGCCATCGCCGCCAGGGCCTCCTCCAGGAACCCGGCCCGAGCAGACGACTCGACCGGCCGCTCCGTAGCCTCAGCCAGCTATCCCCCGAGGACATCAGCCCGGCTCATGGCCCCGGCAACCCGACTCCGGCGTTAGTCCCACCAGTGGACGGCCCGGCCAGGCTCCGGTCGACGAAGCTTCTTTTCGAGCCAACTCTGCCCCTGTCCATGCTGACACCGCTGCCTCCGACTTCGGCTCATCGCAGAGCAGCCGAGGGTTTCCTTTAACTAAGCAAGAGAAGCCTCGGGCGACAAGGCCGACCGAGCCGAGGGACACCTACGCCTCCGGGATACGGATACCTCACTCGTCACCTTCCGCACAGGGCAACTCACACTTGGTTAAGCGGTTCAGCTAGCCGACAGGCGAGTCCTAGTGCTCGAAATGAGGAAGAAACACGGTATTACACCCAAAATACCAAGATGTTCAGGCCCCAACAACCACAATGAACAGACACCGGCACTCAAGGTGCCATTACAAACGGAACTCTGGTTCCACCCCCGCAGGTACGAACAACCCCCCACATTGGAGGGCCTGCAGGACGACAAAATCCTAGCTGGCTCGCCGCCGCCCACTCCGGCAGCAGCGACAACGACCTCCGCTTCGGGCGGCCAAACAGCAGCAGCGATGACCTCAGGGCAGACGCTGCTGCGATGAGGCCCTCGCCCACGTCCCCACTCGAGGGGCGAGGACAAGCTATCAAAGCCAAAGAGCCAGAGGCCCGGAGCGCGGATGGTGGCAGCGATCTCGTCGGCGACGAGGACTTCTTCAGCCGCCACCACCTCAGCACCGATGACGGTAGTCGCCTGCCCACCGGCAGATCCCCACTCAAGTCCTCCCGGACGGGCGAGCACCGACCTCCGCGCGAAGGCGTCGTGCCGGAGCGAAGGCAGGACAGCCCAAGAACACGAACGCCGCCCTAGCAGCGCGCGACGTCTTGGGCGGTCCCCTGGTGCGCGCAGCACAACGGCCGCCCGTACGGCGGGCAGATAGCCGCACTCCGCCCAGCGGTGGGAGGTGGCATCGGATGCCGTGCCAGAGCCAGCTGAGCCAGCGAACCAGGCATGCTGGAGCTGACGACGCTTGCGGCCGCTCGGCCCCGCGTTGTCGAGTCCGCCCCTTCCGCTAGGCCGGTGAGCGCCTTCTCCCCTGAATGCTGAAGGAGAAGGTGGCCCACGAGCCCGTGCGGGAGGTAGAGCTCCGGCTCAGCTCGCCCTCCGCCCCAGCAAGGATGATGAAGATCCTTGAAGCTGAGGGCGGGACAGAGGTTGCAGCCCGGTTTGCTTCTCCCCACCATCAAACTGGTGGTCACCGTCTTGGGTGACCACCGGCGAGGGGATGCAGCCGGGCTGCCTGATAAAAATCCTTGAAGCCAAGCGATGGCTGAAAGGTACCAACTTCCGCAAAGTTGCGCTCCTCCAACGGCAGCAAGACGAAAGCAACGCGGGCACTCCCCATCCGGGGGCTCAGAAGGTGGAAGGACGCAATGCATGAGGGGAGTGCGAAGGCATGGCTGCCATCCAAAGGGGTCGCCGCCTTTTTAAAGGCGACTCTCCCCACTTGCGTCCTCAGCCGTCACGGACTAAGTCTTCACCAACACGCTCCAAAGTCCTCCCCCTACGACACGGGGGCTGGGTCCCACGCGTCATGCAAGCTGGCCCAGGACAGAAGAAGCCAAACCGCCGCGCGCGGAGCGCGTAACTGCCCAGCGGTTACAAGCACACCTCCACTTTCGCCCAAACCAGCGGGTGAAAGGGCGGACCGCCATGCAGACGACATGCAACCACACCAAGGGGGTGCACCCCTTCGACTTCGACGCGTCCAGCATGGGGCCCAGGCCCACATGTCATGTAACCGGCGCGCCGGTTACTACGTGCGAGAAACTGCACCGCCACTTGCGCCAGTACCGCGCCTTCTCGACTGTGGAACCGGTGCCGCGACTCGAGGCAACCCCGCGCATGGCCCAATAGTGCCAACCAGGCGTGTTGGTCACAGGTCAGTCAGCCGCAGGAGAAGGCGCGACGGTCGATATGGCCAAAAGTGGGCCGACAGTAATGACGGCGGCAGGCGGATGGAAGCAGCAGTCAAATCGTCTGCAAGCTCACGTCCCCTCCTGGAGCAGCAGGAGAACTCTCTCCCACGGCGTGAAGATGACGCGCCCGTGTTCCGTTCCTCGAATGGCTCGCGCACGCACAACGGCTGCCCCGCGAACCACTCGTCCCGTCGCATTAACTCTGCGGCAGGGCAGGCGACACCTTTGGCAGGCGAAGCGGGCGACGCTTCACCTCCGCCATAATGTCCGCGTCAAAAAAGGTGTGCCACGACATTCAATTTCGTATCCTTTTCCTCTTCCCCTTTCTCTCTCTTGTTACAGGGACCGAGAAAGGGGATACTCCAAAAGGGATCCTTCTCCGCGAAGGAAGCGGGCCCCGAGCCCTCCTACTAATCAGAGGTTCGAAGGCTGGCCCTTCGGAAGGGTTCGACAGCCGCCTCAGGCCACTCGGGCTCCGAGCCCACTACTGATCAGGGGTTCGTAGGCTGGCCCCCGAAGGGTTCGACAACCACCTCAGAACACGCAGAGCGAGGAATGACTTTGGGTACGTCTGATACATGGTCGAGGCTCGGGCTACGCTCCCGAGGTACCCTAGGACATTTCCGAGACCAGCAGGAGCGATTTTGTAACGGAAACCCATCAGAGGGAGGCATCGAGCCCTCGGACCCTATCAAATGGGATCGAGTCCGGCAAATCACCTACAGGTACTTTTGGAGCGCGCCTCTAGGCCACTAGCCGACCCTTATCGAACGGGGCACGGGCATCCACTCGGATCACCCGTTAGCAACTCACTGGAGACACCATGTTCGGCGCCCTCCGAGGGCAACATGGCGCTTTCCCCCCCTCCTCCTTGCGGAAAGGCGACGAAGGGGCGTATGATAAAAGCCGAGTCGGTCCTTGACCGTCCTCTCGCTCTGTGCGGAGGCTCGGGGGTTGCTCTCGCAAACCCGGCTCCGGCCAAACCGTTGACAGCATCAACATACCAGCCCGAGAACTTGGAACCTAACTATGCACCCGGGCTACGGCCAGTTCGCATGAGGGAACAACCAGACCGGTCGAGGCATCACGAAAGGCATTAAGACCTCGAAGGAGTCAAACCACTCCTCCGAGGCCTCAAGGGCTACACCCGGCGGGTGCGCTCGCGCGCACCCACCGGAACGAAATGCAACCGAGAAAGGTCGGTCCCCTTGCAAAAAAGTGCGACAAAAGCCTCCAAGCGAGTACTAACACTCCCTTCGAGGCTCGGGGGCTACTGTCGGGGACCATAATTAGGGGTACCCCCAAGACTCCTAATCTCAGCTGGTAACCCCCATCAGCACAAAGCTGCAAAGGCCTGATGGGCGCGATTCCGGTCAAGGCTCCGTCCACTCAAGGGACACGATCTCGCCTCGCCCGAGCCCAGCCTTGGGCAGGAACAGCCGACCCAGGCAGATTCACGCCTCGCCCGAGGGTCCCCTCAAGCGACGGGCACACCTTCGACTCGCCCAAGGCCCAGCTCGGGCAGGCTTCGCGGAGAAGCAACCTTGGCCAGATCGCCACGCCAACCGACCGTATCGCAGGAGCATTCAATGCAAGGATCGCCTGACACCTTATCCTGGCGCACGCTCCTCAGTCGACAAAGGCGAAGTGACCGTAGTCACTTCGCCCCTCCACTAGCTGACCTGACAGGAAAACAGTGTCGCCTGCGCTGCTCCGACTGCTGTGCCACCCGACAGGGTGAGGATGACAGCCGCCAAGTCCAGCCTCGGGCGCCATAGGAAGCTCCGCCTTGCCCGACCCCAGGGCTCGGACTCAACCTCGACTCCGGAAGACGGTCTCCGCCTCGCCCGACCCAGGGCTCGGACTCAACCTCGACTTCGGAAGACGGTCTCCGCCTTGCCCGACCCCAGGGCTCAGACTCCACCTCGACCTTGGACGACGGTCTCCGCCTCGCCCGACCCCAGGGCTCGGACTCAACCTCGACTCCGGAAGACGGTCTCCGCCTCGCCCGACCCCAGGGCTCGGACTCAACCTCGACTCCGGAAGACGTTCTCCGCCTCGCCCGACCCCAGGGCTCGGACTCAACCTCGACTCCGGAAGACGGTCTCCGCCTCGCCCGACCCCAGGGCTCGGACTCAACCTCGACCTCGGACGACGGTCTCCACCTCGCCCGACCCCAGGGCTCGGACTCAGCCTCGACCTCAGAGGAGTCACCGCCTCGCCCGACCTCGGGCTCGGACCGACCACGTCACAGGGGGGGCCATCATTACCCTACCCCTAGCTAGCTCAGGCTACGGGGAACAAGACTGGTGTCCCATCTGGCTCGCCCTGGTAAAACAGGTAATGATGGCACCCCGCGTGCTCCATGACAACGGCGGTTCTCAGCCCCTTACGGAAGCAAGGAAACATCAGCAAGGATCCGACAGCCCCGACAGCTGTGCTTCCACAGGGCTCCAGCGCTCCTCCGACGGCCACGACATCACATGAACAGGGCAGCAACACCTCTCCGACAGCCACGACGGCATGTACATAGGACTCTGGCTTCCCTCTGCTAGACACGTTAGCACATTGCTACACCCCCCCATTGTACACCTGGGCCCTCTCCTTACATCTATAAAAGGAAGGTCTAGGGCTCTCGTACGAGAGGGTGGCCGCGCGGGAGAACGGGCTGACGCACAGACTCACGCTCTCTCTCTCTCTCCCACGCGAACGCTTGTAACCCCCTACTGCAAGCGCATCCGCCCTGGGCGCAGGACAACACGAGGCCGCAATTTCCCCTTACTGTTTTCCCCCCTTGTGTTCCGTCTCGCGCCGACCCATCTGGGCTGGGACACGCAGCGACAATTTACTCGTCGGTCCAGGGACCCCCCGGGGTCGAAATGCCAACAATGGTCTTTTCTCTCTTCCTTCCCTATTTTCAATTCCAAATTCTAATTTAGGATATATTTTAAGAATTCAAACTTAATACATACTCACAATCAATTGTGGAGCAATAGATATATATTTATTTTAATTGATTTATTTGTTTGATGAATGTTTGAAATATGCAAAACACCCATATTGTTTTCTTCCTCCTTAGGAAAATGATATTCTGAAGGTGGGATAAGAAGTAAAAGTTACTTTAGAATTAAGTATTCATGTAAATAAATGCTTATGGTACATCATCTATTGATATGCATAATCATTTAGTTGAATAGAAATCTAATCTATTACTTCTTTTCTGGATTAATTCTTGGATTCCAAAATTCATTCCTCAAATTTCATCACTCAGGTATACTTTGAGATATATGTATTTACTATTTCCTTTCTTCATATATTTATTTTATTATCATTATTAATTTTTTCTTATACACATTTTGGGCCTTACAAATCCTACCCCCTTAACAGAAATCTCATCCTCGAGATTTGTAAGGAAAGGGTGTATAACCATATCGTCTCAACACATATGCACAAACAAAAAATCTCAGCATGATGCATAATTTATTAGCAATCACGTGGGGTCAACTAGACCTTATTAATCCTCCTAAAATAGTATCATACCATTTACTAACTAAAGTAACATTTAGATCTTACAAATAGTAGTAATGTCTATATATGTTTATGTAGCTGGGTAGAGCTGGTGGTGGTGGAGGTAGTGGGCGTTGTTGTCTTTCCAACTGTGCTTGCCTTATTTCTCGACGTATCTCCAGCCGGTCCTGACGTATTTCCTTGTGTTATTGTCTTATCTGATTTTGCAATTCGGTAACCATGTTTGCTATTTGTTGTATTATCATCATTTGGGTGGCAACCACTTGATCGATTCCAACCGGTGGATGATCTGAAGGATTCATTTCTGTTTGCTGTTGACTGATAATCTTCCCTTCCTGGTATTGATCGTAAGAGCTAGAAGCGTATGGGAATATAGTTTTGCAAGGAAAAGTATTTGGTAAGCAGAATGAATAGGCTAATAATTGATTATGAACTGAAGATTATTTGGTAGGGTTTAATCTTTGTTTTATGTCTAGACTGGGGTAACTGGTCGTATAAGGTGAATATCCAAAGGTAGGATAGAATTTTGTCAAGATGAGATAGTCTACATGATGTAGGTTAAAAGTTTGTTTGATATTAGGTGGGGATAGATAGATTATACCATTCATCATGACTCTATGGGTTGGGTTAGCTCATGGTTGAGTTGATCTAATGTGCTAAGTTAACACCTGGTTAGAAGGGTCCAAGTACCACTAATCTGTTTAAGCAGACCACATTGGATTAGGTCATATTAGCTTAGACCACATTAGATTCTATAATCCCATTTAAGAATACCACTTAGTTAAGCATAACAAGCTGACTTTATCTTTACGAAGTTCTAGTATATATATTCATATATTTTCTAAGTGGGACTTCCAGTTAGTAATTTTTATACACCTAAAATTTTCATGCCATTAGCAGATGATGTATAGAGACAAGGGTACATCATGTTTTAACTATTTGGTGAGTGTCGACAAAGAATGAGTGTACTATGGCATAATCGAGCTTACTTTGGGGTCTGAATTAGGGACCATCGGTCGTGGTGTTAGATGCCAGTATCCAAGTTGAGATAACAATTGCGGGTACACAAGGTAGGTAGATTAAACAGAGTTTTACTTTGCCTTTGAGATAAATGGGTTGAGCAACCTATAGTATAGGCTAGGTCATGGTTTTACAGATGAGTTGGTTTAAGACACCAATTCTAGGTTTTAAAACCCATTCATAAGAATATGGTTTAGTTAATACTTGTAACATAGATTAGACCATATTAGATTAGGTAGGGTCTAGATTAGATGGGATGTAACTGGATTAAACTTAGTTTAAGTTAGATAGATGTACCAGGGTAGAATATGTATTATTATTATGTGTTAGAATCCTTTGAGAAAGGATGAATTATATAGTGCAGGTAGGTCAGAATCTCTGTCGGTTAAACAGAGGGGTTATGCAACTATTAGGTGGTTAAAGTAGTTGTATATGGCCATGTTGGACTAAGACTCTGATTTAGGTTAAAACATATTTATAAGAGTAGGGTCCAATCTTATTTTACCAGTATTATCTAACATGTTGGTCCATTAGGTTAGATCTGATCAGATTAGTTGGGATCAGAATTAAATTGGTGTAATCAGATTAGACTAGATAAGATCTACTTAATTTATTATGGGATAGATCATGTTTGTTACACTATTATGAGATAAGCAAAGTGGTTGGGATAAGTATGCTTATTAGGACAAGATGAGTCTCTAAGAATAAGATAGAATCTTTTAAGATTTAGTTAGATCTATTAGGATCAGATAGAATCTTTTCGAGATAAGATGAATCTATTAAGGTAAGAGAGAATCTTTTAAGATAAGATAGATCTATTAAGATAAGAGAGAATCTTTTAAGATAAGATTGATTGTCGGTACCCCGAATCAGGGGTACCCCCTACTACAGTATAAAGACGCCGCATGGAGAACGGCACCCCGACCCCACCACATGGGCAGGTTCAGGGGTACCACGTGGCAAGGAAAGATAATAAACCCTAGGGTGCATTATCGGGTCCGGACCTCCGCGAAGGAACACCGGACCCCTGTACGCACAACCCGAACCTTTGATTACAGTCCGGGACTCCCAAGAAGGTATGTCAGGTCCCTCCGACGGGCCCCAGGTTCCTCCAAGTAAGGTCCAGACCGCAGCAAGGACTCGGGACGAGGGGAACCCCGGCATGAGTAAGGGTCCAGCGCTGGCACGTGTCCAGGCTTTGCCTTACACTCCCCGCTCAGGCGGAGACCTGCTGCTGTCGCGTGGCTTGTGGCCCGTGACATAAGCCAACGGGCGGAGCCTGATGTGAGGCCCCCTAAAGTCACGCAGTCTCTGCATTTATTACGGAGAGGACACGCCGCCTGCCACCACGCTGACAGACGATGTGCCCTCTCAGCATTTAATGTGTCCTGTCCACTCCGCTGGCAGACGACGTCAAGGTAACCTTGCAGGCGGCGGGCCCGTCAGGTCTGTTACCAAACAATGCGCCCGTGCTATGCGGCGCACTATGAATATCGTCCCTTATACAAGAAGCTTCCACGACACGCCGAGGATACGCAGATCTCGGGTGTCAGGGCACGAGAAGATTGCCCGAGCAGCAAACATTAGTAGCTCCAAGTGCTATATACATTTTGTCCCTGGGCCCACATGTCGGGGCTCAGTACCTTTGTGCATGCCCCCTTCAGCTATAAAAGGGGAGGCATGCGACGTTACAACACAAGTTCACTCAGACTCTCAAGCTTCCACAGCAATCCAACACACAGTGGAGTAGGGTGTTACGCTCCGGCGGCCCGAACCACTCTAAACCCTCGCGTGTTCTTGTGTTCATCCCCCATCTCGCATAACAGGCAAAACACTTAGGCCCCTCCTCATCTTAGGATTTAGGGAGGGTGCACTCCGCCACCGGCCGGAGATTTCCTCTCCGACATTTGGCGCGCCAGGTAGGGGACTAGGCTTTAGGTATTTGCCGGTGTTCTTATTCGGCATGATGGTGTGAATCATCGAGCACCGCACCAAAACTTCGGAGGATTTCGCGATGGAGCAAGAAGTTGCATCCTCTGCGCCGCGAGTACCCGACCGCCCTGAGTCTGGGACTGCTACTGTACACGCCGTGCAGCAGCACACGCCTCCACAAGCGTCCCGGACTCCGTCAAGGGCAGCGCCTACGGCATTGTCTGCAGCCAGGGAGTTGCTACGCCACCCCCTAGCTCCACAGCCTCACCGGGGGCCATGAAGCAATGGCGTGATGATGTCGACCGACTAGTCGGCATGGCACATTCTACTTCGACCAGGTCTAGGCCTCGGTCATCCCGGCGCTAACGCGAGGCGACGACGTCTGTGCGCTCGCCCTCCGTAAGGGGTGCACAGACCGACGACCTCTGGGCAGAACTCAACCGCAGGCGTGCGGGAGATGATGCCCGGGTCTCCCTGGAAAGGGCGCGTGAGCGCCGACAAAACATCAAGAACGCAACCTCGACCAAGATTTCGCTGCGGAAACACCACGAACCCCAGTGGGTGCCCGGTTCCAGGCGGGTGTCCCCCTAGCCGGCGTGGGATGCGCCGCTCTCGCGGATCATCTCCGCGCAGCATCATGGCCACCCAAGTTCAGGCCACACCTGCCGAAAAAATACGACGGTACATCGAATCCGTCAGAATTACTGCAGGTATACGGCACTGCCATCACAGCAGCAGATGGAAACACCGCTGTGATGGCAACTTATTTTCATGTCGCCTTGTCTGGGCCCGCCCGGACTTGGCTCATGAACCTCGCCCCAGGGTCAATCTACACCTGGGAAGAGCTCTGCCCGCGGTTCGTTGCAAACTTCGCCAGCGCTTACCAGCAACACGGCGTGGAGGCCCACCTACACGCAGTGAGGCAGGAGTCTGGAGAGACCCTTCGGACGTTTATCTCCCGCTTCACCAAGGTACGAGGTACTATACCTCGTATTTCCGATGCCTCCATCATCACGGCCTTCCGGCAGGGGGTACGTGATAAGAAAATGTTGGAGAAGCTGGCCACACATGACGTGGAGACTGTCCCCACGCTCTTCGCTCTGGCTGACAAGTGCGCCAGAGCCGCCGAGGGTCGTGCATGGCACTCGGCCCCACAAACCGGGGCTACCCAGATGGGTGGCTCAGGTGCTGCCCCCGGGACGGTAAAAAGAAAAGAAGGGCCGCGGCTACGAGAGGCCGCAGTCTACCGCGCTGGTCGTCGCAGCTGCGACCGGGAGCCGGGGCGATCGCAACAAATGCCCACGGCCGCATAGGGGTAACAACGGCTCGTGCCCTGTACACCCCAACGGTCGCCACAGCGCCGTGGAGTGTCGCGAGATCATTGATCTCGCGAAACGAACGCGTTAGCGAGCGGCGTGAGCAGTCTTCCGAGGACAGCTCCCCACCTCGTCGCCGTCCTGGCAAGGAAAAGGTCGACGACGGTGAGGTGGCCGCGGCTGAGCGAGACCTCGGGTATCAGTCACCCGAAGGGGACCTGAAGGACGTCTTCACTAGAGACTCCCACTCCGATGGCGATGACTAGACGGACCACCGGAGGGACCCCGTGTCCCCCGGTCTACGGGGCCGAAGTCTGTCTTCCCCCGGAAACCCTACTGGACTCCCCACGGGTCCAGTCCTCAGATGGGACCATGCAGGGATGGCCACAGCCAGGGACGAGGGCTCCTCCGTCAAACGCAGATGGGAACCCAGGGTCGGGACCTAGTCCTACAGCAAGTAACAAACCAAGAAGGGCTCCACAAACACTCCCCCAACTGGTAAGGACCCTTCAAGGTTATGGAAACACGCCGACCCAAGGGTGACCATCCTGCTACGACTGAAGGAGTACCCCTTCCTAACCCCTGTAGCATCTCTGTAAGTTCTATCCATAGGAGCAAGTCCGAGGGGTCGAACTTTTCTCCCTTTTTTAGCTAAGTAACGCACACGTGTACGCCAGCCCGGTGAGGTCCGCCCTCATAAACCCGGCCTGTTGGCCTACACCCATGCATGTCATGTTATACTGGGAGGATTTACCCCCTCAGATGCGCTTCTATGATAGTTTTATCCTACTGCTCCAAGGTCTTACCCTGTAGTTTCCGGATTGTATTTTATCTAACCCACCCGATCAGTTCCCATCCTATCAGGCATAATGACATCCGAATTGAATAGCCAGGCTTGCAGTTTAGGACCTCTATGTGAAAGCAGGAGGGCCCGACAACCTAGGGTCCGGTTCTAAAGAATGGAAGCTCGTTCCATGGGGTGGTCCGGAGCCTGTGTGGCCGCTTAGTCTGGTTCCGTACCCGAAAGCCTGCACACTCCACCGCTCCCGTGACGGGTACCCTAGTATTTGGAGCTATAAGTCTGGTGGGTCCGACAACCTGGGGTCCGGAACTAGAGAAGAGACACTTGTCTCCTGGGGTGGTCCGGAGCCGTGTAGCCGCTCAGCCTGGTCCCGTACCGTGGGCCTACATGCTCCACCACTCTGTGACGGGTGTCCTAGTACCTAGAACCACCATCCAGGGGGTTCGGACGCACAACTTGGCTCCCCCAGACTAAACCCTGCAAGTTCTGAGCATGTATCAAAGGATGGCTAGTGCCAGATGACGGGTCCTATGGGTGTATTACTACTAACACTCCTTAGCTAAAGCTGTGTACAGATCCAGGTCTCGGCGAGGCTGCCTCCCGAGAGTTGTTGACAACTCTTTCATACACGCTGATATCCAACCTCGACACATTAAGCCTGCATCCCATGTGGGGGGCCAGGTACCAGGGGGAGTCAACAACGTAACGTCGCACACATCAGGAACGAGCGATACACAGATAAGTGTTAAATACTGCTTAATAAATAATACTTAGGAGTACCTTACAAAAACATGAAAAAGCCTGGGGACCGGTTCTAAAGAACGGGTGCCCGTTCCATGGGGTGGTCCGGAGCCTGTGTGGCCGGTTAGCCTGGTTCCGTACCCAATATCCTACACACTCCACCACTCTGTCACGGGTGTCCTAGTATTTGGAGCTATAGTCCTATGGGTCCGACAACCCGGGGGTCCGGCTCTGGAGAACGGACACTTGTCTCCTGGGGTGGTCCGGAACCGTGTAGCCGCTCAGCCTGGTCCCGTACCGTGAGCCTGCACACTCCACCACTCTGCGGCAGGTGTCCTAGTACTTGGAGCCACCATCCAGGGGGTCCGGACACACAACATGGCTTCCCAGGCTAAAATCCTGTGTACATATGTTATTACATTCTGCTTTCAAGCAAACATATGTTATTACATTCCCTTACAAGCGGGGCCCTAGCTCCATTTCTGCAGGGATGGACTACGCTGCACCAGCAGGAGTCGCGTTGGAAGCTGGCTCCGGGCAGCCTCACCAGCGGCGGCGACCACCTCTGCACCGACGGTTCGCCGCCGACAGCGACCACCTCTGCACCAGCAGCGACAACCACCTCCGCTCCGAGTGGCTTGCCAGCAGCGGCGACCACCTCAGGGTGTGGGCCATTGCGGGGAGGTCCTCGCCCCCGTCCTCCTATAGGGGGGCGACAACGAGGCCATTAAATCCAAAGAGTCGGAGACTCGGCGGCAGGTGGCTTTGATGGTCTTGCCAGCGGAGGCAACCACCTCTGCAATGGTAGCCTCACCAGCGGCGGTGACCACCTCAGCACCGACGACAGCGGACAGCTCTGCACCGGTGGACGGCGGCTGCCTCAGCACGCGCGAAGGGGTCCTCGCTCCCGTCGTCCCACGGGAGTGAGGACAAGACCATCCAAGAGCGCGGCCGCCACCCCCGCGGCGTACGGTGTCTTGTATGACTCCCCAGTACGGCCGGCGGTGCAGGGGAAGCCGTGGATGTGGCGAACTTGCGCACGACGCGACCGTCGCCCACGCGGTAGACGGACAACCACGCCCCGGCCAAACGGCAGGAGGCAGCGTCGGAGGCGGCACCAAAGCCATCCAGGCCAAGAGCCAGGCACGCGGCAGCTGACGGTGCCTGCCGCCGGCCGGCCCCGCGTAGCCGAAGTTTGCCTCCTCCGCAAGGCTGGTGAACGCCCTTCTCCCCCGAATGCTGGAAAAAGAAGCGGTTCATCAGCCCATGCGGAAGGCAGGACCCTGGCTCGGCTCGCCTTCCACCCCAGCGAGGATGATGAACATCCTTGAAGCTGAGGGCAGGAGGGAGGCCACAGCCCGGCTCGCTTCTCCCCACCACGAGGCTGGTGGTCATCCTTCTGGATGACCACTGGCGGGGGACTGCAGCTAGGCTACATGATGAAAATCTTTGAAGCAGAGCGATAGCTGAAGAGCGCCAACCTCCATGAGGTCGTGCTCCTCCAACAGCAGCAAGAAGAAGACAAGATCGACAGCCCCACTGCGCAGAAAATGAAGAGCGCGGGCTCTCCGACGGTAAGACCGCCGAAGGGGATGGCCCTGACGCGGATCCCTCCAGCGAACACCGGCGCGCCTCATCTAGAGGCCCGAAAGGCGGAAGGACACGATGAATACAAGAGGAGCGAGGCATGGCTACTGACCGAGAGATCGACCCCTTTTTAAAGGCAGATTTCCCCTCTCGCGCCCCGGAGCGTCACGGGCAAAGTCTCCCTCGATGTGCACCGAGGATCCCGCCCTATGACATGGGGGCCAGGCCCCACGCGTCATATTGGCTGACCCGAAGCATGAAGAAGGCAAACCACCACACAAGGAGCGCACAACTGCCCCGTGGTTATGCGCCCCTTCATTTTCGGAGCAACCAGCGGTCAGGAAGATGAACTGCCGCACAAGGAGCGTGCAACCGCCCCACAGTTATGCGCCCCTTCATCTCCGCTGAAACCAACGGTCAAGAAGGCGAACCGCCGCGCGGGAAGTGTACAACCGCCTCGCGGTTGTGCGCCGACTCAGCTTTGCTGCAACCGGCGGTCCAACATGGGGGCCTAGGCCCACATGTCATGTAACCGGCGCGCCGGTTAATGGGTGCGGAAAAATCGCACCGCCGCTCGCGCCAATGCCACGCCTCCTCGGGGCCGTCGCGAAAGACTAAAAAGATAAGTTTTCAGAACCATTGCGGCGACTCGAGGCACCCCGTGCATGACCCAACAGTGACATTAAGTACGAAGGTCACGGGCCAGTCAACAGTGGGAATAGGCATGGCAGACGACATGACCATAGGCGGACCAGCAGTAATCGCATCGACAGACGCGCAGGAGCAGCAGGCCAACCGCCAATCAGACTCTGGCCCCACCTGCAGGCTCGCACCCTCCCCTGAGGCGGGCCCGAGGGCCACTGTCGGTACCCCGAATTAGGGGTACCCCCTACTACAGTATAAAGACGCCGCGCGGAGAACGGCACCCCGACCCCACCACATGGGTAGGTTCAGGGGTACCACGTGGCAAGGAAAGATAATACACCCCAGGGTGCATTATCGGGTCCGGACCTCCGCGGAGGAACACCGGACCCCTGTACGCACAACCCGAACCTTTGATTACAGTCCGGGACTCCCAAGAAGGTATGCCGGGTCCCTCCGATGAGCCCCAGGTTCCTCCAAGTAAGGTCCAGACCGCAGCAAGGACCCGGGACGAGGGGAACCCCGGCATGAGTAAGGGTTCGGCGCTGGCACGTGTCCAGGCTTTGCCTTACGCTCCCCGCTCAGGCGGAGACCCGCTGCTGCCGCGTGGCTTATGGCCCATGACATAAGCCAACGGGCGGAGCCTGACGTGAGGCCCCTAAAGTCGCGCAGTCTCTGCATTTATTACGGAGAGGACGCACCGCCTGCCACCACGCTGACAGACGATGTGCCCTCTCAGCATTTAATGCGTCCTGTCCACTCCGCTGGCAGACGGCGTCAGGATAACCTTGCAGGCGGCAGGCCCGTCAGGTCTGTTACCAAACAGTGCACCTGTGCTATGCGGCGCACTATGAATATTGTCCCTTATACAAGAAGCTTCCCCGGCACGCCGAGGATACGCAGATCTCGGGTGTCAGGGCACGAGAAGATTGCCCCAGCAGCGAACATTAGTAGCTCCAAGTGCTATATACATTTTGTCCCTGGGCCCACATGTCGGGGCTTAGTACCTTTGTGCATGCCCCCTTCAGCTATAAAAGGGGAGGTATGCGACGTTACAACACAAGTTCACTCAGACTCTCAAGCTTCCACAGCAATCCAACACACAGTGGAGTAGGGTGTTACGCTCCGGTGGCCCGAACCACTCTAAACCCTCGCGTGTTCTTGTGTTCAACCCCCCATCTCGCATAACAGGCAAAACGCTTAGGCCCCTCCTCATCTTAGGATTTAGGGCGGGTGCACTCCGCCACCCGGCCAGAGATTTCCTCTCCGACATTGATCTATTAGGAATAGATATATTTTTTCAACTTAAAGGATTCTATCTAAAATAGACACACTTTAATGAAGGATAATCTAGGTTGTTTAGTTATCTTATGAATTCTATTTATGTCTATATGTATATGCAGATATAATTGTGGACATTACTCCACAATTTATCACACTCAATCAAAGATCCAAATTAGATAGGTATCATAAGAACAAACTCTCAAGCGTATAAATACCTATAAAAATAGTTTTATTTTTGTTCCTAAGAGTAGGTCTCCTATTCCTAAAATCACTTTAGGCATAGGATTTCAAAGTGTGAAATCCACTTTTGTCTTTAGAAGAGAAAAGGTAAGAATAATCAAAGTAAAGCGGAAATAGATGAGAAAAGATTAAGAAAAGTTTAGAAAAGAATCAGAGTAGTAAAGGTAAGGTTAATCAGAGTAGAACAGTAGAAGGTGAGACAGGACCAAGATACGTATAGAAAGAATCAGAGTAAGGTTTGTAGGTAAGGGTTTGTCCATTTCTATCTAGGTTTCGTCCTATAGTCAACATTCCTCTGATACCACTTCTGTCACACCCGGTTTTAAGGGACAAAGCCGGGTGCATCTCATACATGCGCCAAAGAAGACAACATATATAATAACAGAGTGTATAGAGATAAATGTCACAATATAATCAGAGTACTTATTACATAGCAAAAGTCTTACAAAAATAAAAGATAAATATAACAGGATCTAAAATCCATCCTTGGCGCCAGGAAGTCGACTAGGAGACACCACCTAGATCGAATCGAACTCCTCGTGGCTCCTCTTGAACCACCTGTTCTTCTCCTGTGGGGGGGTGAGACAACAAGAGTGAGCTTACATATGTTCATAGCTCAACAAGTTATGGGGAATAATGTGCTTGAACTCACCAAAGGTGGGAGTTCAAGTGTAGTGTAAGGTTGATCAATAAAGTAAAGGCTGAAGCTGAGCATTGCTTTTATAAGTTGGTGAAAATTTTATTATCAGTTACTAAGTGTAAGTAAATACCAAACCTTAGTAATAATAAATAAAAGTAATAATAAAATAATTCCCAATGCGATGCAAATGACAAATTGAGTTTTAATTCCATAGATTAATCATGTGAGGGTCCGAGCTGCTCATGACCGTGAGCACGGCTAATATACCAGTTTTACACTGTACGAGGCCTTTACAAAGTCCCACTAGCTTCAGAAAACCCGCTACAGTTATAGGAAGCTCCAGTGCAGGAATCCCTCGCCTGACCGCCATCGCAGCAAAATCAACCCAAGGACCTCCCTACACTGACCACTCCCCTACTGCCCTTGCCCCTTTCGGGTAAGGTAGTCTTCCACTAGCTTTCCTAGTTAATCAGCAAAGGGTGTCCCATTAAACCCTTGTGGTAGCACTGTTTTCCCGGGTGGTCGCTCCATGTTCCAATTAACATAATGATCTTATCATGAACATAAATAACATAACAGAATAATTGGAACATGGATATAATGAAATATTATCCCAAAACCATATAAAGCAATAGCATATCTACCCAAATGATTCAGGGGTAAACAAGGTAAAAAGGATAAACAAACTAGGGTGACCTATTGGGTCCCATCAAAATTAAACCTATGCATGAATAAATGATATTAAAGAACATTATTGGGTGAATAAAAGTGATCAAGGGCACAACTTGCCTGGCACTTGAGATTCCAGTTACCAGGATGATTCTTCAAATCCTCGTGGCCTCACTGCTAGTCGTAGCAATACAAACAGACATGATATAGACAAAATTAACATCACACCAAACATAAGAACAAACTGAATCATAATGATCTACAGGAAGCTACGAGATCGCGGGATCGAGAACTACTAAGATTGGAGTTACGATCAAGGAGTTTATGATTTATAAAAGATCTATGTGGTTTAAAATATTAACTATATTATAAATTTGGTTAGAATACACCATATGAGAACATATTCTATAGATAATTAACTCAACACTAGTTTTAATTATAACTTGACTAAAGACCATATTCTAATCAAATTATAATTATGGACAAGCTAGATTTGGTTTAGAAGAGCTAATCTGGTAGACATAGGAATAGTAAATATAAAAGTATGCGCCAAGGTATAATAAATGTTCTTACTGTGTAGTACATATTTATACGGAGCTAACACAACTGGAACAGGTCAATTCGGAGTTTAAATGGGGAAGTTATGAATTTCCAAAGTTTTTATGAATTTGATATGAAATTAATTAGGAGATCAATTTTATTATTGTTTTCATGTCAAAACATAGGCAATAGATGATAAACAACATTATTACAAAATTATAGGAATTGAAATAGACTAAGTTGGAGTTCATATGAATTTTCTATGAATTAATCAAGTTTATGAATTTATTTTTGCACAAAAATCAATTTTTATAATTAATTATACGATTTTCCATGACCTCAGGACTGTGCACCAATTTCTGGGAAAGCCAGGGGCGACTACGTAAAAAATCCTAAGACTTAGCCTAACCACAAGTTGTACTGTGGGTTAAATCAGAGAAAACCCAGGGACTGTTGCGCAAAGCCACCGGACGAAGGGATATGGGCCGATCGTGGCCGTCCGATTAGACATCAACGCAGTAGATTAGATCGAAGGGAGCTGCTCTCCCGCGCTCTCCCCTGACCGTCAGATCCGGAGTCCGCGGCCACGATTTAATTTTCCAGCCCAAGGAAGCCCGCACCATAGGATCTGATCTTGACGGCCCAGAAGAGAATACACGAAGGGGTAACTTTGATCAATCGGAGCCGTCCATCCGTAGATCAAGGTCTGGAATCTAATTGGGTGAGCACGACCTAATCTCCACCGTGTCGTGGCCATCTGACGGTCGAGCGGCCGTCTTCCCGAACCAGCGCCCGGACGCGGTGGACCAAGGCGGCGCCGTCTGCGGCGACGATGAACTCCGACAAGCAGTTAGACACCCGACACGACCTAACCCCGGGTTTAGCTTGGTTCTAGCGCTTGCGGACATGGAGGCAGTCAAGGTAGAGGGTACCTTAATGGAGTTCTAGGCGCAACGGATGCCGCCCACACGCCATGCGGATCCACGACGGCAATTCGGACATCGGCGATGAATTACCACGACCCTGGTTGACCGCCTTGCCCGAGGAGTCGTTCAACACCTACAGCAAGAGACGGCGATCACCCAGCTCGGTTTGGCGCTCCAATTCCTGACGATGGCAGAGAATCGCGTGCAGTCCGCCAGTTGCCGCCGCAAGAATTCCATCCCCCCTCACGCAATTTCGTGGTGTATGGGCGAGATGGATGAGAGTCCAAGGGAGAGCAGAGCAGGGCAAGGGCGTGAGGTGACGGTACTTATACCCGAGGAGCTCGAGGGGAAACAGGCGGGCAGTCCCGGGTCCATGGGCCGTTGCGCGGCGGTCGGAGTTTGTTAGCCGAGCGTGGGATGCGGAGAGGAGATAGCTTTATCCGGTGGGAAAGCTTCCGCGCGAGACTGGACGCCAGCATGCGGAAGGAGGTCTCGTCGATGATATCCCCCACGAACGCCCCGAAGAAGAGGAGGGCGCCACACCCGCGAGATCCGCATGGCAGCTACGGTGCTGGGAGGTTGAAGACGTCATGACAATACGTTCCTACATGTCGGCACGCCAGGCCCTGGGTTTAACGTGCGCCAGAGTGACTGACCGTGCGGGCCCCGCCTGGTAGTGAGTCCGAGCCCCAGCACAGCGCGGGTGACGCCAGGGAAGAAGTGGACCGCGCTCAGGGAAAATGGGCCCAAATGCTGGTTCCCCCTTATTCTTTTTTTATTTTCCTTTTTATTTTTAGTTTTCTTTTCTTTTTCTTATTTATTTTCAAATTCCCATTTCAATTCAAGTTCAAACTTATGGTAAATTTTCACTCGAATTTTGAATGTTTGGTTTGAACATATTGTTTGGAATAAATTCATTTTGTTTACAAATTTATTTTGTATTATATGGTCTTTTCTCTCTTCCTTCCCTATTTTCAATTCCAAATTCTAATTTAGGATATATTTTAAGAATTCAAACTTAATACGTACTCACAATCAATTATGGAGCAATAGATATATATTTATTTTAATTGATTTATTTGTTTGATGAATGTTTGAAATATGCAAAACACTCATATTGTTTTCTTCCTCCTTAGGAAAATGATATTCTGAAGGTGGGATAAGAAGTAAAAGTTACTTTAGAATTAAGTATTGATGTAAATAAATGCTTATAGTACATCATCTATTTGATATGCATAATCATTTAGTTGAATAGAAATCTAATCTATTACTTTTTTTCTAGAATAATTCTTGGATTCCAAAATTCATTCCTCAAATTTCAACACTCAGGTATACTTTGAGATATCTGTATTTACTATTTCCTTTCTTTATATATTTATTTTATTATAATTATTAATTTTTTTTCTTATACACATTTTGGGTCATACATCTGTTCTTCCACGTAGGCACGCCGTGTCACACATATCAGTGGGGCCCATCCGTCAGCAGGCGCGAGCGCATAAGGAAGATGGACCGCACGGAGAGAAAGGCGCAATGGGCCGAACTTGTAGATTCAAGCCCGCCTAGCTCCCATTACCTTTTTCTTTTCTTCTATTTTCCCTTTCAAATCCAAATTTCAAGGATTCAAAAGAGTTTAAATTCGTAACTTGGATTCAAATTCAAACCAGGGTTTTTATTTTAGATTAAATGCATCCCTCATAAATATCAGCATGAGATGCACACTTTATTTATTTATTGGTCACTTGACCCATTTGATTCCATTAATTGAATATGCAAAAAGGAAAGGAACTAATTAATCTCCAAAGTTTCAAAAATTCCCAAAACACTAACATAAATATATATTTATTTATATCATTATTATTATTATTTCTGATACATTTTTTTTGGGTTTTACAAATCCTACCCCCTCAAAAGAAATCTCGTCCTCGAGATTGGTAAGAAAAATGATGTATCCCAGTGTTGTCTCAAAACATATGCACAAACAAGAATCTCAGCATGATGCATAACTTGTTATTTAAAACATAGGGTCAAATAGACCTTATTACTATCTTTAAAATAATAAAGTACTAGATACTACCTAGGTATTATTTAGATCTTACAAATACTACTTCCTAAAAATATATGTATATATATACTCTAATATTGTTGCTCGTTGCCTTCTTCATTGGCTTCTTCACATTCAACTGGCACCTCTTCGGGTTTTTGGGTTCACCAGGTTCAGCTTCTGCTTCCACATGGTTGACTTGCCCCCGATTGACAGATAAGGGCTGACTCTTGCCTCTCGAGGCCTGACCTTGCTTCATCGGAGCTAGAGTGGTGTAAGCGGCTCTGTTGGGACAGTAGTTGGTGTAATGACCGGGCTGTCCATATTTGAAGCATGACCTGTTTATGGATGTATTAGGAGCAACTGGTCTAACTGGAGTGCCTACTTGAGGAGGAGCAGATTGGGTCTGTTGAGTTTGTTGACCAGAACTACCACGAGCTGGTGTGCCTTGGGTGTAGCATAACGGGGACGAGTACTACTTCTAGCATGTTCCTGGTTAGTAACCCTCCTCTTCTCTCCAAGCTCAACCCTCTTGTTTTCCAAAGCAATAGCTTTGTCCATTAGTCTCTAGAAGGACGGGAATGTGTGTGATATCAGCTGGTATTGTAGTGGCCCAATCAAACCTTCCAGAAATAGCTTTTGCTTTTTCTCATCATCATCAACTTCACTGGGAGCATATCAGGATAGCTGAATGAATTTGTCTCTGTATTCACTTACTGACATACCTCCTTGTTTGAGGGATAAAAACTCTTTCTTCTTAATCTTCATAAGACCAATAGTAATATGGTAATTCATGAAGTGAGTGGAGAATTCTGCCCAGGTGATGGTATTGGCAGCAGCGTGAGCAGCGCAATATGTGTCCCACCAATCTGTAGCGGGGCCAGTAAGGCGACCCAATGCATAGAGTAATTTCTCTCTATCGGAGCATTGGGCTATGTTGAGCATCTTGTCCATGGATTTTAACCAGTCATCAGCTTGTAGTGGGTCCGAGGAGTTAGAGAATGTTGGTGGCTTATGGCTCATAAACTCCCGGTGCTTATCCCTAGGCGGAGCTGCTGCTGGTGGTGGTGGTAATTGTTGTTGTTCCTGCCATTCCTGACACATTTCTTGGCGTTCTTGCCTCATTTCCTGTTGTTCTTGACAGATTTGTGCTTGCATTTCTGTCATCGTGTTGGCCATTTGTTGTAGTAATCGCATTTGAGCAGCAGTCACGTCATCAAAAAGCGGGGGATTCAGAGGAGGATTCATTGTTGGTTCCGGATTAGCTACATCCCTTCTTCGATGAATTCGTGTGGGTAGATCAACACCTCCTCCCCTCCTGGTATATAACCATCTGGGTTAGAGACATATGGTAAGATAGTTTTGCAAGGGGAATAATTTAGTAGGCAGAATAGATAGCCTAATAGCTGGTCATAAACTGAAGGATTTTAGGCAGAGCTTTGATCTGTCATTCTGCATCTATGTTGGGATAACTATGCTTATGAGATGAATCTCCAAAGATAAGATAGAATATGTTAAGATAAGATAAATACATGTCACTAGATATATTTTAATGGGAAATAATCTAGGTTGTCTGGTTATTTTATAAACATTTTTTTGCCTATATGCATATGCAGATGCAATTGTGGACATTACTCCACAACTCATCACACTCAATCAAAGAACCAAATCAAACAGTTATCATAAGAACAAGCATCCAAGCATATAGATACCTACAAAAACAGTTTTGTTTTTGTTCCTAATAGTAGGTCTCCTATTCCTAATAGTCACTTTAGGTATGGGATTTCAAAGTGTGAAATCCACTTTTGTCTTTAGCAGAGAAAAGGTAAGAGTAATAAGAGTGTCGGGGACCATAATTAGGGGTACCCTCAAGACGCCTAATTCTCAGCTGGTAACCCCCATCAGCATAAAGCTGCAGAGGCCTGATGGGTGCGATTAAGTCAGGGATCAGTCCATACGAGTGACTCGATCACGCTTCGCCCGAGCCTAGCCTCGGCCAAGGGCAGCCGACCTCGAGGGACTTCCGTCTCGCCCGAGGCCCCCCTTTTTAACGGCGGACGCATCTCCGGCTCGCCCGAGGCCTTGGCTTCGCTAAGAAGCAACCCTGACTAAATCGCCGCACCGACTGACCGAGTTGCAGGAGCATTTAACGCAAAGGTGGCCTGACACCTTTATCCTGACGCGCGCCCCCCGGCAGAGCCGAAGTGACCGCCGTCACTTCGCCGCACCACTGACCGGTCTGACAGAAGGACAGCGCCGCCTGCGCCGCTCCGACTGCAGTGCCACTCGACAGAGTGAGTCTGACAGGAAGTCAGGCCTTGCCAAAGGTGCCATAGGAAGCTCCGCTCCGCCCGACCCCAGGGCTCGGACTCGGGCTAAGACCCGGAAGACGATGAACTCCGCTTCGCCCGACACTAGGGCTCGGACTCGGGCTAAGACCCGGAAGACGACGAACTCCGCTCCGCCCGACCCTAGGGCTCGGACTCGGGCTAAGACCCGGAAGACGACGAACTCCGCTCCGCCCGACCCCAGGGCTCGGACTCGGGCTAAGACCCGGAAGACGACGAACTCCGCTCCGCCCGACCCCAGGGCTCGGACTCGGGCTAAGACCCGGAAGACGGCGAACTCTGCTCCGCCCGACCCCAGGGCTCGGACTCGGGCTAAGACCCGGAAGACGACGAACTCCGCTTCGCCCGACCCCAGGGCTCGGACTCGGGCTAAGACCCGGAAGACGACGAACTCCGCTTCGCCCGACCCCAGGGCTCGGACTCCGCCCGGGCCTCTGCCGAACGATCTCCGCCTCGCCCGACCCGGGGGCTCGGGCTCGGCCTCGGCCACGGAAGACAGACTCGACCTCGGCTTCGGAGGAGCCCCCACGTCGCCCGACCTAGGGCACAGGCCCGCCACGTCAACAGGAAGCGCCATCATCATCCTACCCCGAGCCGACTCGGGTCATGGAGAACAAGACCAGTGTCCCATCTGGCTAGCTCCGCCAGATGGGCAATGATGGCGCCCCACAAGCTCTGTGACGACGACGACTCTCAGCTCTCTTACGGAAGCAGGTGGACGTCAGCAAGGACTCGACCGCTCCGACAGCTGTCCCTCCGCCAGGCTCCGTTGCTCCTCCGACAGCCACGACATCACGCCAGCAGGGTGCCAAGATCTCTCCGGCTGCCACATTGGCATGTACTTAGGGCGCTAGCTCTCCCTCCGCTAGACACGTAGCACTCTGCTACACCCCCATTATATACCTGGATCCTCTCCTTAAGCCTATAAAAGGAAGGACCAGGGCCTTCTTAGAGAAGGTTGGCCGCGCGGGACGAGGACGGGACAGGCGCTCTCTTAGGGCCGCTCGCTTCCCTCACCCGCGTGGACGCTTGTAACCCCCCTACTGCAAGCGCACCCGACCTAGGCGCGGGACGAACACGAAGGCCGCGGGATTTCCACCTCTCTCACGCCCGTCTCCGGCCACCTCGCTTCTCCCCCCTTTGCGCTTGCCCACACGCTCGACCCATCTGGGCTGGGGCACACGGCACACTCACTCGTCGGCTCGGGGACCCCCCGGTCTCGAAACGCCGACAGTTGGCGCGCCAGGTAGGGGCCTGCTGCGTGCTGACGAACAGCTTCCCGTCAAGCTCCAGATGGGTAGTCTCCAGCAACCTCTCCGGCCCGGGACAGTGCTCCGTTTCGGGAGTCTCGAGTTCATGTCGTTCGACGGCGGCTACGACATGATACTCCTTCCACCGCCGCGCGACAACGACAATGGCGGCCGACAACCCGCCCACCGGCGGCGGAACCGACGACATCTTCCCCGCGTGGTGGAAGAACAACGTTCGAGCTCGCCCCGTCCTCTCCCCCGCCAACGGAGGAGAAGGCGGGGCAACCAAGGCCAAGCGGGAGGCCGCGCTTCGTCGGCCGTCGAGCGAATCGACGTTCCCAGCGCCCCAACAGAGGGCACGCCGGGCGTCGACCTCACGTTCGAGATGAAGGCAGGCGCCGTCCCCCCGCGACACGCTGATCCCGAGCAAGAAGACGACGCCGGTGCACTCGCGGAGAGCTTGCAGGACGTCGCCCTCGTACCTGAGACGATGGTGCAACCAGTCCCCGATGTGACTACGTCGCTCCTCGTCGACCAAAAGGTACTGACTAACTCCCATCTTACGTCATTTCGACTCGGCCTCAACCCGCCAAGCGACCTCGCTTTGGCGGGCGCTCTCATTGAGGCGAGTGCAACCCCACTGGGGTTCCGTATGCGGTCGCCTTGGGACCGATTGACAGACGTCTCGACCTACGGGCCCTCTGGGTCCGAGGAAGATGACGATCCCAGCATCTGTTGGGATTTCTCTGGATTTGGCAACCCCAGTGCCATGCGGGACTTCATGACCGCATGTGACTACTACCTCTCCGACTGTTCCGACGGAAGCCGCAACCTTGATGACGAGGACTGCGGCCCAAGCCGCGAATGTTTCCACGTCGAGCTAGGGGATCCCTCCGAAGGCAACCATCTTGGCATGCCGGAGGACGGTGATTTTCCTAGGCCGGTGCCTCGCGCCGACATCCCGCGGGAGCTAGCTGTGGTCCCCGTTCCGGCGGGGGGTCACGACCCACAGCTCGAGCAAGTCCGCGGGGTGCAGGCCAGGCTCGACGAGGGAACAGGGGCGCTTGAGACGATCCGCCGGGACGTCGGGCAGGTATGGGCGGGCCAACCCCCGGCCGAAGAAATACGTCACCTGCCCCAAGGTCTCCAGCACCGCGTCGCCAACGATGTCAGGCTCAGGCCGCCGCCCGCATCCAGCGGGGTTGGTCAGAACCTGGCAGCCGCAGCGATGCTCCTCCGCACGATGCCGGAGCCATCAACCACCGAGGGTCGGCGAATCCAGGGAGAGCTCAAGAATCTCCTGGAAGGCGCCGCGGCCCGACGGGCCGAGAGCACTGCCTCCCGAAGGCAGGGATACCCCTCGGAGCCTCACGCCGCGACTTCCCGATTTATGCGGGAAGCCTCGGTCTACACCGGGCGCACGCGCAACACCGCGCCTGCGGCCCCGGGCCACCTCGGCAACGAGCACCATCGACGCGACCGTCGGGCCCACCTCGACGAAAGGGTGCGCCGAGGCTACCACCCCAGGCGTGGGGGGCGCTACGACAGCGGGGAGGATCGGAGTCCCTCGCCCGAACCACCCGGTCCGCAGGCCTTCAGTCGGGCCATCCGACGGGCGCCGTTCCCGACCCGGTTCCGACCCCCGACTACTATCACAAAGTACTCGGGGGAAACGAGGCCGGAACTGTGGCTCGCGGACTACCGCCTGGCCTGCCAACTGGGTGGAACGGACGACGACAACCTCATCATCCGCAACCTTCCCCTGTTCCTCTCCGACACTGCTCGCGCCTGGTTGGAGCACCTGCCTCCGGGGCAGATCTCCAACTGGGACGACTTGGTCCAAGCCTTCGCCGGCAATTTCCAGGGCACGTACGTGCGCCCCGGAAATTCCTGGGACCTTCGGAGCTGTCGGCAACAGCCGGGAGAGTCGCTCCGGGACTACATCCAGCGATTCTCGAAGCAGCGCACCGAGCTGCCCAACATCACCGACTCGGACGTCATCGGCGCGTTCCTTGCCGGCACCACCTGCCGCGACCTGGTGAGTAAGTTGGGTCGCAAGACCCCCACCAGGGCGAGCGAGCTGATGGACATCGCCACCAAGTTCGCCTCTGGCCAGGAGGCGGTTGAGGCTATCTTCCGAAAGGACAAGCAGCCCCAGGGCCGCCCATCGGAAGAGGCTCCCGAGGCGTCTACTCCGCGCGGCGCCAAGAAGAAGGGCAAGAAGAAGTCGCAATCGAAACGCGACGCCGCTGACGCGGACCTTGTCGCCGCCGCCGAGTACAAGAACCCTCGGAAGCCCCCCGGAGGTGCTAACCTCTTCGACAAGATGCTCAAGGAGTCGTGCCCCTACCATCAGGGGCCCGTTAAGCACACTCTCGAGGAGTGCGTCATGCTTCGGCGCCACTTCCACAGGGCCGGGCCACCCGGGGATGGTGGCAGGGCCCACGACGACGACAAGAAAGAAGATCACCAAGCAGGAGAGTTCCCCGAGGTCCGCGACTGCTTCATGATCTACGGTGGGCATGCGGCGAATACCTCGGCTCGGCATCGCAAGCAAGAGCGCCGGGAGGTCTGCTCGGTGAAGGTGGCGGCGCCAGTCTACCTAGACTGGTCCGACAAGCCCATCACCTTCGACCAGGCTGACCACCCCGACCATGTGCCGAGCCCGGGGAAATACCCGCTCGTCGTCGACCCCATCGTCGGCAACGTCAGGCTCACCAAGGTCCTGATGGATGGGGGCAGCTGCCTCAACATCATCTACGCCGAGACCCTCAAGCTCCTGCGCGTCGATCTGTCCTCCGTCCGAGCAGGCGTTGCGCCCTTCCACGGGATCATCCCTGGGAAGCGCGTCCAGCCCCTTGGACGACTCGACCTCCCCGTCTGCTTCGGAATGCCCTCCAACTTCCGAAGGGAGACCTTGACGTTCGAGGTGGTCGGGTTCCGAGGAACCTACCACGCGATATTGGGAAGGCCATGCTACGCGAAGTTCATGGCCGTCCCCAACTACACCTACCTGAAGCTCAAGATGCCGGGCCCCAACGGGGTCATCACCGTCGGCCCCACGTACAAACACGCGTTCGAATGCGACGTGGAGTGCGTGGAGTACGCCGAGGCCCTCGCCGAGTCCGAGGCCCTCATCGCCGACCTGGAGAACCTCTCCAAAGAGGTGCCAGACGTGAAGCGTCATGCCGGCAACTTTGAGCCAGCGGAGACGGTTAAGGCCGTCCCTCTCGACCCCTGTGGCGACACCTCCAAGCAGATCCGGATTGGTTCCGGGCTCGACCCCAAATAGGAAGCAGTGCTCGTCGACTTTCTCCGCGCAAACGCCGACGTCTTTGCGTGGAGTCCCTCGGACATGCCCGACATACCGAGGGATGTCGCCGAGCACTCGCTGGATATTCGGGCCGGAGCCCGACCCGTCAGGCAGCCTCTGCGCCGATTCGACGAGGAGAAGCGCAGAGTGACAGGCGAGGAGATCCACAAGCTAATGGCAGCAGGGTTCATCAAAGAGGTATTCCATCCCGAATGGCTTGCCAACCCTGTGCTTGTGAGGAAGAAAGGGGGGAAATGGCGGATGTGTGTAGACTACACTGGTCTCAACAAAACATGTCCGAAGGTTCCCTACCCTCTGCCTCGCATCGATCAAATCGTGGATTCCACTGCTGGGTGCGAAACCCTGTCCTTCCTCGATGCCTACTCAGGGTATCACCAGATCCGGATGAAAGAGTCCGACCAACTCGCGACTTCTTTCATCACGCCGTTCGGCATGTACTGCTATGTCACCATGCCGTTCGGTCTGAGGAATGCGGGCGCGACGTACCAGCGGTGCATGAACCATGTGTTCGGCGAACACATCGGTCGCACAGTCGAGGCCTACGTCGATGACATCGTAGTCAAGACAAGGAAGGCTTCCGACCTCCTCTCCGACCTTGGAGTGACATTCCGATGTCTCAAGGCGAAAGGAGTCAAGCTCAATCCTGAGAAGTGTGTCTTCGGGGTGCCCCGGGGCATGCTCCTGGGGTTCATTGTCTCCGAGCGAGGCATCGAAGCCAACCCGGAGAAGATCGCAGCTATCACCAGCATGGGACCCATCAAGGACTTAAAAGGCGTACAGAGGGTCATGGGATGCCTCGCGGCCCTGAGCCGCTTCATCTCACGCCTCGGCGAAAGAGCTGATGGAGAAGCCCTTTTGGTCTACGTCGCCGCTACCACTCAGGTGGTTAGCGCCGCGATTGTAGTCGAGAGGCAAGAAGAAGGGCATGCATTGCCCGTTCAGAGGCCAGTCTACTTCGTCAGCGAAGTATTGTCCGAGACCAAGATCCGCTACCCACAAGTTCAGAAGCTGCTGTATGCTGTGATCCTGACAAGGCGGAAGTTACGACACTACTTCGAGTCTCATCCGATAACTGTGGTGTCATCCTTCCCCCTGGGGGAGATCATCTAGTGCCGAGAGGCCTCGGGCAGGATCGCAAAGTGGGCAGTGGAAATCATGGGCGAAACGATCTCGTTCGCCCCTCGGAAAGCCATCAAGTCCCAGGCGTTGGCGGACTTCGTAGCTGAATGGGTCGACACCCAGCTGCCGACGGCTCCGATCCAACCAGAGCTCTGGACCATGTTTTTCGACGGGTCGCTGATGAAGACGGGAGCCGGCGCGGGCCTGCTCTTCATCTCACCCCTCGGGAAGCACCTACGCTACGTGCTACGCCTCCATTTCCCGGCGTCCAACAATGTGGCCGAGTACGAAGCTCTGGTCAACGGGTTGCAGATCGCCATCGAGCTAAGGGTCAGACGCCTCGACGCCCGCGGTGACTCGCAGCTCGTCATCGACCAAGTCATGAAGAACTCCCACTGCCGCGACCCGAAGATGGAGGCCTACTGCGATGAGGTTCAGCGCCTAGAAGACAAGTTCTTCGGGCTCGAGCTCAACCACATCGCTCGGCGCTACAACGAGACTGCAGACGAGCTGGCTAAAATAGCCTCGGGGCGAACGACGGTCCCCCCGGACGTCTTCTCCCGGGATCTGCACCAACCCTCCGTCAAGGTCGACAACACGCCCGAGCCCGAGGCACCCTCGGCTCAGCCCGAGGCGCCCTCGGTTCGGCCCGAGGTACCCTCAGCCCCAGGGGCCGAGGCACTGCACGTCGAGGAGGAGCAGAGCGGGGCCACGCCTGATCGAAATTGGCAGGCCCCATACCTGCGATATCTCCGCCAGGGAGAGCTACCCCTCGACCAAGCCGAGGCTCGGCGGGTAGCTCGACGCGCCAAGTCGTTCGTCTTGCTGGGCGATGAGGAGGAGCTCTACCACCGGAGCCCCTCGGGCATCCTCCAGCGATGCATCTCCATCGCCGAAGGTCAGGAACTCCTGCAAGAAATACACTCGGGGGCTTGCGGCCATCATGCAGCGCCTCGAGCCCTTGTCGGGAATGCCTTCCGGCAAGGCTTCTACTGGCCAACGGCGGTGGCTGACGCCACTAGAATTGTCCGCACCTGCGAAGGGTGCCAATTCTATGCGAAGCAGACCCACCTGCCCGCTCAGGCTCTGCATACGCTACCCATCACCTGGCCCTTCGCTGTATGGGGTCTGGACCTCGTCGGTCCCTTGCAGAAGGTGCCCGGGGGCTACACGCACCTGCTGGTCGCCATCGACAAATTCTCCAAGTGGATCGAGGTCCGACCCCTGAACAGCATCAGGTCCGAGCAGGCGGTGGCGTTCTTCACCAACATCATCCATCGCTTCGGGGTCCCAAACTCCATCATCACCGACAACGGTACCCAGTTCACCGGCAGAAAATTCTTGGATTTTTGCGAAGGTCACCACATCCGGGTGGACTGGGCTGCCGTGGCTCATCCCATGTCGAATGGGCAAGTAGAGCGTGCCAACGACATGATTCTACAAGGGCTCAAGCCTCGGATTTACAACGGCCTCAACAAGTTCGGCAAGCGATGGATGAAGGAACTCCCCTCGGTGGTCTGGAGCCTGAGGACGACGCCGAGCCGAGCCACGGGTTTCACGCCGTTCTTCCTGGTCTACGGGGCCGAGGCCATCTTGCCCACTGACCTGGAATACGGCTCCCCGAGGACGAGGGCCCACAACGATCAAAGCAACCAAGCTAGCCGAGAAGAATCGCTGGACCAGCTGGAAGAGGCTCGGGACAAGGCCTTACTACACTCGGCGCGGTACCAGCAGTCCCTGCGACGCTACCACGCCCGAGGGGTCCGGTCCCGAGACCTCCAGGTGGGCGATCTGGTGCTTCGGCTGCGGCAAGACGCCCGAGGGAGGCACAAGCTCACGCCCCCCTGGGAGGGGCCATTCGTCATCGCCAAAGTCCTGAAGCCCGGAACATACAAGCTGGCCAACAATCAAGGCGAGATCTACGGCAACGCTTGGAACATCAAACAGCTACGTCGCTTCTACCCTTAAGATGTTTTCAAGTTGTTCATATACCTCGCACCCACGCAAAGTTTAGTCATCAAGGAAGGGTCGGCCTCGCCTCGGCAAAGCCCGACCCTCCCTCGGGGGCTAAAAGGGGGGAGACCCCCTCCGCGTCGAAATTTTCCTCGAAAAAGGATCTCTTTTTAGCAGAATTTCTTTCGTGCTTTTTGACTACTTCGAAAAGCGGATCCTGGAAACGACGGAGTACACGTAAGCAGCCAAGGCTGACCGAGCCGAGGGACTCCTACGCCTCCGGGATACGGATACCTCACTCATCACCTTCTGCGATAAGTAACTCGCGTTCGGATAAAGTGATTCCGCGGACCGAACAAGTCTTCACGTTCGGAAGCTCTTCTGCCGAGGCGGTCCTTCAAGCCTTCTCGACTGAATCGGTGACAGGGCCTCGTGGACGGGCGAAAGTACGCGTAAGCGGCAAGGCCGACCGAGCCGAGGGACTCCCACGCCTCTGGGTTACGGATACCTCACTCATCACCTTCCGCGAGAAGCAACTCTCGCCCACACAAACATCCCTGTTACCGACGGAAAGTCCAGATGCTCGAAATAAGAGGAAAGGAGACGCGGCTTTACGACGCAGCGAGGGTGTGTTTTCTGGCCTCGACGGCCGCAGAAGGCACACGCTACAAGATAATCTGATCCTGCAGGCTCGGATCTTCACGCTGGAAGGGGGCTACAGCACCCTCGGCATCGACGACGCCTTCAGCGAGATCCGACCCAGCCTCGGACGGTGACGCGGTCCGGGGACTTCTCCGGGAATCCGGCCCGAGCAGGCGGCTCAGCCGGTTACCCCTGGGGCCTCGGCCAACCATCTTCCAAGGGCGCCAACCCGACCCGAGGCCTCGGCTGATCGACTCCGGCGTCAGCCCCGCTGACGGGCAACCCGGCTAGGCTCCGGCCAACCAGGTTCCCATTTTCGAGCCAACTCCGCCTCTGTTCGTACTGATATCGCTACCCCTGGCCTCGGCTCATCGAAGAGCGGCCAAGGGGTCCCTTTAACTGAGCTAGAGGAGCCTCAGACAACAAGGGTGATCGAGCCGAGGGACTCCTACGCCTCCGGGATACGGATACCTCACTCGTCACCTTGACACGGGGCGACTCATGCTTGGTGAAGCGGTTCAGATAATCGACAGGCGAGACTTAGTGCTCGAAAATAAAGAAAAAACACGGCTCAGTGCCGAAATTACATACATGTTTAGGCCTCGACAGCCACAATGAACAAAAACACTGGCATTCGAAGTGCCATTACAAACGGAACTCCGGTTCCCCCTCCGCAGGTACGAACAACCCCACTCCATGGGGAAGGCCTGCGGAGCAACTGAAGACTGACGAGCGGCTCGCCGCCGCCCGCTCTGACTACGACGACGACGACTCCCGCTCCGGATGGCCGAGCCGCAGCAGTGCAGGCCTCAGGGTGGGCGCTGCTGCAATCTTGCCCACGCCCACGCCCACGCTCGAGGGGCGAGGACAAGTACGAAGAGCCGGAGGCGCGGGGCGCGGATGGTGGCGGTGATCCCGTCGGCGACGGGGACTTCTCAAGCCGCCTCCGCCTCGGCGCTGATGGCGGGGGCCACCAGCCCCCCGGCAGATCCCCACTCAAATCCTCCCAGACGAGTGGGGCACCGGCCTCTGCGCGAGGGCGCCATCCCGGTGCAAAAGCAGGGCCACCCCAGAACACGAACGCCGCCCTAGCAGCGCGCGGCATCGTGGGTGGTCCTCCCGTGCACACGGCGCGGCAGCCGCCCTCCGGCAGGGGGGCCACCGGGAGCCAAGCCGACGACTCCGACACGCTGGAGGTGACGACGCCCGCCGTCGATCAGCCCCACGTTGTCTAAGTCTGCGCCGCCTGCAGGGCCAGTGAGCGCCCTCTCCCTCGAACACCGCGGGAAGGGGTGACCCGCGAACCTGCGTGGGAGGTAGAGCGCCGGCTCAGCCCGGCCCCCACCCCAGCGAGGATGATGAACATCCTTGAAGCTGAGGGTGGGACCAAGATCGCAGCCCGGCTTGCTTCTCCCCACCATCAAGCTGGAGGTCACCATCTTGGGTGACCGCCAGCGGGGGGAAGCGACCGGGCTGCATGATGAAAATCCTTGAAGCCGAACGATGGCTAAAAGGTACCAACTCCCACGGAGTTGCGTTCCTCCAACGAGGAGGCGGAAAGACGGCGGATACCCCCCATCCGGGGGCTTGGAAGATGAAAAGACACGACGCATAAGGGAGGAAGAAGACATGGTTGCCTTCCGAAAGGGGTCGCCCTCCTTTTAAAGGCGACTCTCCCTATGTGCGCCCCCAAACGCCACGGGCTGAGTCTTCTCCAACACGCTCCAAGGCCCTCCCCTGCGGCGCAGGGGCTGGGTCCCGCATGTCATGCAAACCGGCTCAGAGCAGAAGAAGCCAAACCGCCGCGCGCGGTGCACACAACCGCCCAGCGGTTACAAGCGACCCCCCACTTTTGCCCAGACCAACGGGCGGGAGGGGCGGGCAGCCATGCAGGCGGCATGCAACCGCGCCAGGTGGACACGCTTCTCCGACTTCTGACACGCCAGCTTGGAGGCCCAGGCCCACGCGTCACGCAACCAGCGCGCCAGTTGCTGCATGCAAGCAACCGCACCGCCACTTGCACCACCGTCGCACCTCTTCGGTTGCGGAACCTATGCCGCGACTCGAGGCGACCCGGCGCACGACCCAGCAGCGCCAGCCTGGCGCGACGGTCAATGCGGCCGAAAGTGGGCCGACAGTAATGACGGTGGCAGGCGGGCGGGAGCAGCAGTCACGTCGTCAGCCAGGCTCACGTCCCATCCAGGGACAGCAAGAGAGCCTCCTCCCACGGCGTGAAGACGGTGCGCCCGTGATCCGTTCCTCGAACGGCTCGCGCACGCGCAACGGCCGCCCCGCCAACCACTTGCCCCGTCGCATTAACTCCGCGGCGGGACAGGCGGCGCCTCTGGCAGGAGCAGCGGGCGACGCTTCGCCTTCGCCGTAATAACCGCGATAAAAAAGGTACGCCACGTCGTTCGATTTCGTATCCTTTTCCTTTTTTCCTCTTTCTCTATCTCTTGCAACAGGGACCGGGAAAGGGGGATACCCCGAAAAGGATCCTTCTCTGTGAAGGTACCGGGCTCCAAGCCCCCCCTACTGATCAGAGGTTCGAAGGCTGGCCCTCCGAAGGGTTCAACAGTCGCCTCAGATCACGTGGGCCCGACACCCACTACTGGTCAGGGGTTCGAAGGCCAGCCCCCCGAAGGGCTCCATGGCCGCCTCAGGCTACTCGGGCTCCACGCCCATTACTGATCAGGGGTTCGAAGGCTGGCCCCCGAAGGGTTCACAGTCGCCTCAGACACCGAGCGAGGGATGACCAGGGGTACGTTCGATACATAACCGAGGCTCGGGCTGCGCTCCCAAGGTACCCTAGGACATTTCCGAGACCAGCGGGAACGATCTTGTAACAGAATCCCATCGGAGGGAGGCATCGAGCCCTCGGACCCCGTCGCCAGGGGATCGGGTCCGGCAGATCACCCGCAGGTACTTTTGGGCGTGCCTCTGGGCCCCTAGCCGACCCCCAACGAACGGGGCACGGACGTCCACTCGGATCACCCGCTTGCAGCTCACCGGAGACACCATGTTCGGTGCCCATCGAGGGTAACATGGCGCTCTCCCCCCCTCCTCCTTGCGGAAAGGCGACGCAGGGGCGTATGTAAAAAAGCCGAGTCTGACCCTGATCGTCCTCTCGCCCTGTGCGGAGGCTCGGGGGCTGCTCTCGCAAACCCGACTCCGGCCAGACCGTTGACAGCGTCAACATACCAGCCCGAGAGCTTGGGCCCCGACCGTGCACCCGGGCTACGGCCAGTTCGCATGAGGGAACGACCAGACCAGCCGAAGCATTACGCAAGGCATTAAGACCTCGAAGGAGTGAAACCACTCCTCCGAGGCCTCGGGGGCTACACCCGGCGGGTGCGCTCGCGCGCACCCACCGGAACAAAATGCAACCGAGAAAGGCTGGTCCCCTTGCAAAAAAGTGCGACGAAAGCCTCCAAGCGAGTGCTAACACTCCCTTCGAGGCTCGGGGGCTACTGTCGGGGACCATAATTAGGGGTACCCTCAAGACGCCTAATTCTCAGCTGGTAACCCCCATCAGCATAAAGCTGCAGAGGCCTGATGGGTGCGATTAAGTCAGGGATCAGTCCATACGAGTGACTCGATCACGCTTCGCCCGAGCCTAGCCTCGGCCAAGGGCAGCCGACCTCGAGGGACTTCCGTCTCGCCCGAGGCCCCCCTTTTTAACGGCGGACGCATCTCCGGCTCGCCCGAGGCCTTGGCTTCGCTAAGAAGCAACCCTAACGAAATCGCCGCACCGACTGACCGAGTTGCAGGAGCATTTAACGCAAAGGTGGCCTGACACCTTTATCCTGACGCGCACCCCCCGGCAGAGCCGAAGTGACCGCCGTCACTTCGCCGCACCACTGACCGGTCTGACAGAAGGACAGCGCCGCCTGCGCCGCTCCGACTACAGTGCCACTCGACAGAGTGAGTCTGACAGGAAGTCAGGCCTTGCCAAAGGCGCCATAGGAAGCTCCGCTCCGCCCGACCCCAGGGCTCGGACTCGGGCTAAGACCCGGAAGACGACGAACTCCGCTCCGCCCGACCCCAGGGCTCGGACTCGGGCTAAGACCCGGAAGACGACGAACTCCGCTCCGCCCGACCCCAGGGCTCGGACTCGGGCTAAGACCCGGAAGACGACGAACTCCGCTCCGCTCGACCCCAGGGCTCGGACTCGGGCTAAGACCCGGAAGACGACGAACTCCGCTCCGCCCGACCCCAGGGCTCGGACTCGGGCTAAGACCCGGTAGACGGCGAACTCCACTCCGCCCGACCCCAGGGCTCGGACTCGGGCTAAGACCCGGAAGACGACGAACTCCGCTTCGCCCGACCCCAGGGCTCGGACTCGGGCTAAGACCCGGAAGACGACGAACTCCGCTTCGCCCGACCCCAGGGCTCGGACTCCGCCCGGGCCTCTGCCGAACGATCTCCGCCTCGCCCGACCCGGGGGCTCGGGCTCGGGCTCGGCCTCGGACACGGAAGACAGACTCGACCTCGGCTTCGGAGGAGCCCCCACGTCGCCCGACCTAGGGCACAGGCCCGCCACGTCAACAGGAAGCGCCATCATCATCCTACCCCGAGCCGACTCGGGTCATGGAGAACAAGACCGGTGTCCCATCTGGCTAGCTCCGCCAGATGGGCAATGATGGCGCCCCACAAGCTCTGTGACGACGGCGACTCTCAGCTCTCTTACGGAAGCAGGTGGACGTCAGCAAGGACTCGACCGCTCCGACACCTGTCCCTCCGCCAGGCTCCGTTGCTCCTCCGACAGCCACGACATCATGCCAGCAGGGTGCCAAGATCTCTCCGGCTGCCACATTGGCATGTACTTAGGGCGCTAGCTCTCCCTCCGCTAGACACGTAGCACTCTGCTACACCCCCATTGTACACCTGGATCCTCTCCTTACGCCTATAAAAGGAAGGACCAGGGCCTTCTTAGAGAAGGTTGGCCGCGCGGGACGAGGACGGGACAGGCGCTCTCTTAGGGCCGCTCGCTTCCCTCACCCGCGTGGACGCTTGTAACCCCCTACTGCAAGCGCACCCGACCTGGGCGCGGGACGAACACGAAGGCCGCGGGATTTCCACCTCTCTCACGCCCGTCTCCGGCCACCTCGCTTCTCCCCCCTTTGCGCTCGCCCACGCGCTCGACCCATCTGGGCTGGGGCACGCGGCACACTCACTCGTCGGCTCGGGGACCCCCCGGTCTCGAAACGCCGACAAAAAGAGTAAAGCAGCAATAGATTAGAAAAGATTAGGGAAAGCTTAGAAAGAATCAGAGTAGCAAAGGTAAGTAGGTAAGGGTTGTCGAGTTCTATCTATATTACGTCCTACATTCAACATTGCTCTGATACCACTTCTGTCGCACCCGGATTTTAGGGTCCAAAACCCGGGCGCAAAATAATCACCAAGTGTGCTAGGATCAAGTATCACACATATGATGACTCATGATACAAAAATGAATGTCACATATTTAATATATAACGGAATTCTGTACAAAATAGTTAAATAATTACATCATATGAAGACAACGATCCAACAACCCAAAGTTGACTGGGAAACGACGGCCCAGACCACTCACAAACTCATCACAACATCCTTCATGCGCCTCATTTTGTGGTACCTGTCCTTGACCTGTGGGGGATGTGAGTACAACAAGGGTGAGCTCACATACGTTCATCGCTCAATAAGTTATGGGGAATAATGTGCATGAACTCACCAATGGTGGGAGCTCATGTGAAGTGTAAGGCTTACCAAAGGAGATGGTTAAAGCTGAGCATTGCTTTTAAAGTTGGTCAAAATTTTATTAGCAGTTACTAAGTGTAAGTAGATACCAACCCAAATAAATAAGAGATCAAATTGATAACAACACCCATAATGCAATGCATATGATAAATTAAGTTCAGTTCTATAAATTACTCATGTGAGGGTCCAAGTTGCTCATGACCGTGAGCACGACTGATATATCGGTTTTACACTCTACAGAGGTTGCACATCTTTAGCCACAAGTCGTGCTACCCATTTACCAAGGGATCACGACTTCCCATTCATCTCTAACGAGGAGACGAGGCAAGGTACCACTACGAGGCTGTTACAAAGTTCCACTAGCTTCCGAAAACCCGCTACGGTTTCTGAGAAGGGCAATATAGGAATCCCTCGTTCGAAAAGCCATCGCAGTATGATCGACCCGAGAACCTCCCTATATGCAACTCCTCTATCGCCCTTGCCCCTTTCAAGTAAGGTAGTCTTCCACTAGCTTTCCTAATTAGTCAGCCAAGGGCGTCCCATACCACCCTTGTGGTAGCACTGTTTTCCCGGGTGGTCGCTCCATGTTTCAATTAACATAATGATCTTGTCATGAACAATAATTAAAATAATAGTATAACTGGAACATGATCATAATATAACATTAATTTCCCAAAAACAGGTAGACCAATAGCAAAACTACCCAATAGTGCTTTGGTTTGCAAGGTAGGGGTTAAACAATGCTAGGGAAACCTATTGGGTCCCATCAAATTAACCTAAGCATGTCACAGTGATTAACAGGAACATTATTAGGCAAAGAAAAGTGATCAAGAGCACAACTTGACTGAGACTCGAGATTCCCAGATACTAACTTGGCCTTCAAGTGACTTGTAACCTCGCTGCTATACAAGCAAATATGGTATAGGCAAAATCAACATCGCACCAAACATAAGAATAAACTGCATAATAATGTTCTAGACATCGTAACTAGATCCTAGGTTTGAGAACCACTAAATTCGGAGTTACGGTTATAAAGTTATGATTTTCCGAAGATTTAAGTGTTGGATATAAAAAAACTAAGTGCATAAATTTAACCTAGGTTTCATAACAAAATAAGGTTACCCGCTGATAAACAATATTAATATGAATTTATTGCAACTGGAATGGGTTAAAAAGGAGTTAAAATGAATTACTTATGAATTAAACAAGTTTCTAAAATTATTTTTATACTAAAAACCATTTTCTATATTAATATACTTATTTTATTTATCCTCTGGGCTGCGGCCACAATTCCTGAGAAGCTCAGGGTTGTTTTTACAAAGAAAAGGACCTTTCTGTAATGATTTTTGAATGGGACAGGAGCGCGAGTTAGTTATTATAAAGTCCAAGGTCTCTTTAGCGATTTTGCTAGGCCGAAGGGGTATCATGGGTTCTGAGCCTTCCATCGCTAAACCAACGACTGAGATTACATTGTAATTGTTATGAAACGGTACGCAACACCAGCCGTTGGATCGACGATCTGCGGTCCGGATGAGATCGCGGAAGGGGTAAGTTACGATCTAATCAAGCCCGCCCGTTGGAAAATCAACGGTCCGAAATTGATGTATTGTAAGGGTAAACGTCCTCTAATCTTGCCCGCACATCCAGATCGAACTGCCAGGAGCCGTTCTCCTACCTCGGTCCGAAGACGGCGACACTAGCTCCGGTGAAGATACACCCGGTTCCCCCAGCTGAGAGCACCTAGAGGGGGGGGGGGGTGAATAGGTGATCCTGTAAAACTTGAAACTTAAGCCACAAAAACTTGGTTAAGTGTTAGCACAATAATTGCCAAGTGGCTAGAGAGTAGTCTCAACAAAACACAATAACCACAAGATATCAATCACAGAGATGGCACAGTGGTTTATCCCGTGGTTCGGCCAAGACCAACGCTTGCCTACTCCACGTTGTGGCGTCCCAATGGACGAGGGTTGCAATCAACCCCTCTCAAGCGGTCCAAAGACCCACTTGAATACCACGGTGTTTTGCTTTGCTTTTCTTAATCCCGTTCGCGAGGAATCTCCACAACTTGGAGCCTCTCGCCCTTACACTTGAAGTTCACAAAGAAGCACGGAGCAAGGGAGGGATTAGCAACTCACACAAGACACAAAGATCACAGCAAATACGCACACACAAGACCCAGACTTGAGCTCAAGAGACTAGCACACTAGAACGGAGCTCAAATCACTAGAATGTCGAACAAGTGCGCAGGAATGGAGTGTGAGTGATCAAGAGTGCTCAAGGAATGCTTGGTTTTCTCCTCCATGCACCTAGGGGTCCCTTTTATAGCCCCAAGGCAGCTAGGAGCCGTTGAGAGCAATCTGGGAAGGCAATTCTTGCCTTCTGTCGTCTGGCGCACCGGACAGTTCGGTGCACACCGGACACTGTCCGGTGCCCGATTTCTTTCCTTCTATGGCAAAGCCGACCGTTGGCAGCCTTGGAGCCGTTGGCGCACCGGACATGTCCGGTGCACACCGGACAGTCCGGTGCCTCCTTCTAGCCGTTGGCTCGGCCACGTGTCCCGCGCAGATCGCGCGACCGACTGTTGGCCCGGCCGACCGTTGGCTCACCGGACAGTCCGGTGCACACCGGACAGTCCGGTGAATTATAGTCGTACGTCGCCGGTGAATTTCCGAGAGCGGCCAGTTCGCTCGAGCCAGCCTGGCGCACCGGACACTGTCCGGTGCACCACCGGACAGTCCGGTGCTCCCAGACTGAGCAGACTTTGGCTGAACAAAGCCATCTCATTTCCAATTCGATTTTTCCTGTTTCCAGCACTTAGACACAATACATTAGTCTCTAAAACAATGTACTAAGTCTGAGAAACATACCTTTGTCCTTGATTTGTACTTTGTTCACCATTTTATACTTAGGCACTTGTGTTGGACACTAAATCACCAAAACACTTAGAAATGGCCCAAGGGCACATTTCCCTTTCAATCTCCCCCATTTTGGTGATTTATGCCAACACAACATAGAGCAAGTAGAACAAGCACAAAATCAATTCAAATAAGAACTCAAATTGTTTTGATTCAAATTTGACATATATGGATCACACTTTGCCACCACTTGGTTTGTTTTTGCAAATCAAACTCAAATTTCTATCTCTTAGTCAAATACACATGTTAAGACATAAAGAGAGTCATTCTAAGAGAAATTGATTCAAGATTTCAAAAACTCCCCTTTTTCCCATAATCAACATTTCCCCACAAGAAGCCAACTTTTGACAAGAGAGACAAAAGAGTTTTGACAAACCAAAAGCTCTATTCTACTATTTTCAAAATCTCTCAAGTGGTAGCTGATCCATTTATCGCTTTGGCCTTTATTTTCTCCCCCTTTGGCATCAAGCACCAAAACGGGATCAATCTTGGCCCTAGAATCCCATTGCCTTACCAAAATCTTCAATAAGAATACAAAGGCAATAAGAGTACATGAGATGAACTTGGAATAAGTTACCCTCTCATCGGAGTGCAGTGGAAGTCTTTCATGGTCCAAGTCCACCTTTTCCCTTTCAATCCTCCTTTGAGACTAAATCAAAGAAACTCAAGCACATGGTTAGTCTCAAAGGGTCAAGTTGTGACACATCTCCCCCTAAACATGTGCATCACTTTGCAACGGACTTGTGAGGTCCAGGGAGTGTTTGTACAACTTGAGCACCATTATTAAGCAACAAAATGCATAAGGAACATGATCAAAGACATAAACACATGTATGCTATAAATCAATCCAGGTTCCGTGAATCTAAGACATTTAGCTCACTACGCAACCTGCAAATGGTCTGCTCATCTAGAGGCTTGGTAAATATATCGGCTAGCTGGTTCTCGGAGCTAACATGGAACACTTCGATATCCCCCTTTTGCTGGTGGTCTCTCAAAAAGTGATGTCGGATGTCAATGTGCTTTGTGCGGCTGTGTTCAACAGGATTTTCCGCCATGCGGATAGCACTCTCATTATCACACAGGAGTGGGACTTTGCTCAGATTGTAGCCAAAGTCCCTGAGGGTTTGCCTCATCCAAAGTAGTTGCGCGCAACACTGTCCTGCGACAACATACTCGGCCTCAGCGGTGGATAGGGCAACGGAGGTTTGTTTCTTAGAACTCCATGACACCAGGGACCTTCCTAAGAATTGGCACGTCCCCGATGTACTCTTCCTATCGACCTTACATCCAGCATAGTCGGAGTCTGAATATCCAATCAAGTCAAAGGTAGACCCCTTTGGATACCAGATCCCGAAACAAGGCGTAGCAACTAAATATCTAAGGATTCGCTTCACTGCCACTAAGTGACATTCCTTAGGATCGGATTGAAATCTAGCACACATGCATACGCTAAGCATAATATCCGGTCTACTAGCACATAAGTAAAGTAATGATCCTATCATTAACCGGTATGCCTTTTGATCAACGGACTTACCTCCTTTGTTGAGGTCGGTGTGTCCGTCGGTCCCCATCGGAGTCTTTGCGGGCTTGGCGTCATTCATCCCAAACCGCTTTAGCAAGTCTTGCGTGTACTTTGTTTGGGAGATGAAGGTGTCGTCCTTGAGTTGCTTCACTTGGAACCCAAGGAAGTATTTCAACTCGCCCATCATCGACATCTCGAATTTCTGCGTCATCACCCTGCTAAACTCTTCACAAGACTTTTGGTTAGTAGAACCAAATATTATGTCATCGACATAAATTTGGCACACAAACAAATCACTATCACATGTCTTAGTGAAAAGAGTTGGATCGGCTTTCCCAACCTTGAAAGCATTAGCAATTAAGAAATCTCTAAGGCATTCATATCATGCTCTTGGGGCTTGCTTAAGTCCATAGAGCGCCTTAGAGAGCTTACACACGTGGTCGGGGTACCGTTCATCCTCGAAGCCAGGGGGTTGCTCCACGTACACCTCCTCCTTGATTGGCCCATTGAGGAAAGCGCTCTTCACATCCATTTGGAACAACCTGAAAGAATGGTGAGCGGCATATGCTAGCAAAATACGAATGAACTCTAGCCTAGCCACAGGAGCAAATGTCTCCTCAAAGTCCAAACCTGCGACTTGGGCATAACCTTTTGCCACAAGTCGAGCCTTGTTCCTTGTCACCACACCGTGCTCGTCTTGTTTGTTGCGGAACACCCACTTGGTTCCCACAACATTTTGCTTGGGACGAGGCACCAGTGTCCAAACTTCATTTCTTTTGAAGTTGTTGAGCTCCTCTTGCATGGCCAACACCCAGTCCGGATCTAGCAAGGCCTCTTCTACCCTGAAAGGCTCAATAGAAGAGACAAAGGAGTAATGCTCACAAAAATTAACTAATCGAGATCGAGTAGTTACTCCCTTGCTAATATCACCCAGAATTTGGTCGACGGGATAATCCCTTTGAATAATCGCTCGAACTTGGGTTGCAGGTGCCGGTTGCGCTTCTTCCTCCATCACATGATCATCTTGTGCTCCCCCTTGATCACACGCCTCCTGTTGATGAACCTGTTCATCGTCTTGAGTTGGGGGATGCACCATAGTTGAGGAAGAAGGTTGATCTTGCTCATTTTGTTCCTGTGGCCGCACCTCTCCAATCGCCATGGTGCGTATTGCGGCCGTTGGAACGTCTTCTTCATCTACATCATCAAGATCAACAACTTGCTCTCTTGGAGAGCCATTAGTTTCATCAAATACAACGTCGCTAGAGACTTCAACCAAACCCGATGATTTGTTGAAGACTCTATACGCCTTTGTATTTTAGTCATATCCTAATAAAAACCCTTCTACGGCTTTGGGAGCAAATTTGGAATTCCTACTCTTCTTCACTAGAATATAGCATTTACTCCCAAATACACGAAAGTACGATACATTGGGTTTGTTACTGAAAGGGAATTAGGCTTACACCTAGTTCCTAAATAATTTTGGTGGTTGAATTGCCCAACACAAATCTTTGGACTAACTAGTTTGCCCAAGTGTATAGATTATACAGGTGTAAAAGGTTCACACTCAGCCAATAAAAAGACCAAGTTTTGGATTCAATAAAGGAGCAAAGGGGCAACCGAGGGCACCCCTGGTCTGGCGCACCGGACTGTCCGGTGTGCCACCGGACAGTGAACAGTACCTGTCCGGTGCACCAGGGGACTCAGACTCAAACTCTTCACCCTCGGGATTTCTCGGAAGCCGGCGCGCTATAATTCACCGGACTGTCCGGTGTGCACCGGACATGTCCGGTGCTCCAAGGAAGCGCGGCCTCCGGAACTCGCCAGCCTCGGTTTCGCGTGGCAGCCGCTCCGCTAAAATTCACCGGACTGTCCGGTGTGCACCGGACTGTCCGGTGTGCCAGCGGAGCAACGGCTCTCTTCGGCGCCAACGGCTCTCTGCGGTGCATTTAATGCGCGCGCAGCGCGCGCAGACGTCAGACTTGCCCATACCGGTGCACCGGACATCAAACAGTACATGTCCGGTGTGCACCGGACACCCAGGCGGGCCCACAAGTCAGAAGCTCCAACGGCTAGAATCCAACGGCAGTGATGACGTGGCAGGGGCACCGGACTGTCCGGTGTGCACCGGACTGTCCGGTGCGCCATCAAGCAGACGCCTCCAGCCAACGGTCAAGTTTGGTGGTTGGGGCTATAAATACCCCAACCACCCCACCATTCATTGCATCCAAGTTTTCCACTTCCCAACTACTACAAGAGCTCTAGCATTCAATTCTAGACACACCAAAGAGATCAAATCCTCTCCAAATTCCACACAACGCTCTAGTGACTAGAGAGAGAGATTTGCTTGTGTTCTTTTGAGCTCTTGCGCTTGGATTGCTTTCTTCCTTCTTGATTCTTTCTTTGCAATCAAACTCACTTGTAATTGAGGCAAGAGACACCAAACTTGTGGTGGTCCTTGTGGGAACTTTGTGTTCCAAGTGATTGAGAAGAGAAAGCTCACTCGATCCGTGGATCGTTTGAGAGAGGGAAGGGTTGAAAGAGACCCGGCCTTTGTGGCCTCCTCAACGGGGAGTAGGTTTGCAAGAACCGAACCTCGGTAAAACAAATCCGCGTGTCTCACTTGTTCATTCGCTTGAGATTTGTTTTGCGACCTCTCTCCCGGACTCGTTTCTTTATTACTAACGCTAACCCCGGCTTGTAGTTGTGTTTATATTTGTAAATTTCAGTTTCGCCCTATTCACCCCCCCCCTCTAGGCGACTTTCAATTGGTATCGGAGCCCGGTGCTTCATTAGAGCCTAACCGCTCGAAGTGATGTCGGGAGATCACGCCAAGAAGGAGATGGAGACCGGCGAAAAGCCCACTACAAGCCACGGGAGCACTTCATCGGAAGAGTCCCGCACCAAAAGGAGGGAGAAGAAGAAGAGCTCCTCCAACAAAGGGAAGGAGAAGAAATCTTTTTCTCATCACAAAGAGAAGAAGGAAAAATCTTCTTCCCACAAACCGCATCGGAAAGGCGACAAGCACAAGAGGATGAGGAAGGTGGTCTACTACGAGACCGACACTTCATCAACATCGACCTCCGACTCCGATGCGCCCTCCGTCACTTCTAAGCGCCAAGAGCGCAAGAAGTATAGTAAGATCCCCCTACGTTACCCTCGCATTTCCAAACATACACCTTTACTTTCCGTCCCATTAGGCAAACCACCAACATTTGATGGTGAAGATTACGCTAGGTGGAGCGATTTAATGCGATTTCATCTAACCTCGCTCCACAAAAGCATATGGGATGTTGTTGAGTTTGGCGCGCAGGTACCATCCGTAGGGGATGAGGACTATGATGAGGATGAAGTGGCCCAAATCGAGCACTTCAACTCTCAAGCAACAACAATACTCCTCGCCTCTCTAAGTAGAGAGGAGTATAACAAAGTACAAGGGTTAAAGAGCGCCAAGGAGATTTGGGATGTACTCAAAACCGCGCACGAGGGAGACGAGCTCACCAAGATCACCAAGCGGGAAACGATCGAGGGGGAGCTCGGTCGGTTCCGGCTTCACAAAGGAGAGGAGCCACAACACATGTACAACCGGCTCAAGACTTTGGTGAACCAAGTGCGCAACCTCGGGAGCAAGAAGTGGGACGATCACGAAGTGGTAAATGTTATTTTAAGATCTCTCATTTTTCTTAATCCCACTCAAGTTCAATTGATTCGTGGTAATCCTAGATATACTAAAATGACCCCCGAGGAAGTTATCGGGCATTTTGTAAGTTTTGAGTGCATGATAGAAGGCTCGAGGAAAATCAACGAGCTTGGCGACTCATCCGAAGCCCAACCCGTTGCATTCAAGGCAACGGAGGAGAAGAAGGAGGAGGCTACACCAAGTCGACAACCAATCGACGCCTCCAAGCTCGACAATGAGGAAATGGCGCTCGTCATCAAGAGCTTCCGCCAAATCCTCAAACAAAGGAGGGGGAAAGACTACAAGTCCCGCTCCAAGAAAGTTTGCTACAAGTGTGGTAAGCCCGGTCATTTTATTGCTAAATGTCCTATATCTAGTGACAGTGACCGAGGTGACGACAAGAAGGGGAGACGAAAGGAAAAGAAGAGGTATTACAAGAAGAAGGGCGGCGATGCCCATGTTTGTCGCGAGTGGGACTCCGACGAGAGCTCAAGCGACTCCTCCGACGACGAGGACGCCGCCAACATCGCCGTCACCAAGGGACTCCTCTTCCCCAACGTCGGCCATAAGTGCCTCATGGCAAAGGACGGCAAAAAGAAGGTTAAATCTAAATCCTCCACTAAATATGAATCCTCTAGTGATGACAATGCTAGTGATGAGGAAGATAATTTGCGTTCCCTTTTTGCCAACCTTAACATAGCTCAAAAAGAAAAATTGAATGAATTGGTTAGTGCTATTCATGAAAAGGACGACCTTTTGGATTCCCAAGAGGATTGTCTAATTAAAGAAAACAAAAAACATGTTAAGGTTAAAAAGGCTTATGCTCTAGAAGTAGAAAAATGTGAAAAATTATCTAGTGAGCTAAGCACTTGCCGTGAAATAATTGACAACCTTAGGAATGAAAATGCTATTTTAAATGCTAAGGTTGATTCTCATGTTTGTGATGTTTCAATTTCCACTCCTAGAGATAATAATGATGATTTGCTTGCTAGGATTGAAGAATTGAACATTTCTCTTGCTAGCCTTAGAGTAGAAAATGAAAAGTTGATTACTAAGGCTAAAGAACTAGATGTTTGCAATGTTACAATTTCTGACCTTAGAACTAAAAATGATATGCTGCATGCTAAGGTTGTAGAATTAAAATCTTGCAAACCCTCTACATCTATTGTTGAGCATGTATCTATTTGTACTAGATGTAGAAATGTTGATATTGATGCTATTCATGATCACATGATTTTAATTAAGCAACAAAATGATCATATAGCTAAACTAGATGCTAAAATTGCCGAGCACAACTTAGAAAATGAGAAATTTAAATTTGCTCGTAGCATGCTTTATAATGGGAGACGCCCTGGCATCAAGGATGGCATTGGCTTCCAAAGGGGAGACAATGTCAAACTTAATGCCCCTCCTAAGAACTTGTCTAACTTTGTCAAGGGCAAAGCTCCCATGCCTCAGGATAACGAGGGTTACATTTTATACCCTGCCGGCTATCCTGAGAGCAAAATTAGGAAGATTCATTCTAGGAAGTCTCACTCTGGCCCTAATCATGCTTTTATGTATAAGGGTGAGACATCTAGTTCTAGGCAACCAACCCATGCTAAGTTGCCTAAGAAGAAAATTCCTAATGCATCAAATGATCATGCCATTTCATTTAAAACTTTTGATGCATCTTATGTGCTTACTAGCAAATCCGGCAAGGTAGTTGCCAAATTTGTTGGGGGCAAACACAAGGGCTCCAAGACTTGTGTTTGGGTACCCAAAGTTCTTGTTTCTAATGCCAAAGGACCCAAAACCGTTTGGGTACCTAAAGTCAAGAACTAAAATTGTTTTGTAGGTTTATGCATCCGGGGGCTCAAGTTGGATACTCGATAGCGGGTGCACAAACCACATGACAGGGGAGAAAAGGATGTTCTCCTCATATGAGAAAAACCAAGATCCCCAACGAGCTATCACATTCGGGGATGGAAATCAAGGTTTGGTCAAAGGTCTTGGTAAAATTGCTATATCTCCTGACCATTCCATTTCCAATGTTTTTCTTGTAGATTCCTTAGATTACAACTTGCTTTCCGTTTCTCAATTATGTCAAATGGGCTACAACTGTCTATTCACTGATGTTGGTGTCACTGTCTTTAGAAGAAGTAATGATTCAATAGCATTTAAGGGAGTGTTAGAGGGTCAGCTATACTTGGTAGATTTTGATAGAGCTGAACTCGACACTTGCTTAATTGCTAAGACTAACATGGGTTGGCTCTGGCATCGTCGACTAGCCCATGTTGGGATGAAGAATCTTCATAAGCTTCTAAAGGGAGAGCACATTTTAGGATTAACAAATGTTCATTTTGAGAAAAACAGGATTTGTAGCGCATGCCAGGCAGGGAAGCAAGTTGGAGTCCATCACCCACACAAGAACATCATGACGACCGACAGGCCGCTTGAGCTACTCCACATGGATCTATTCGGCCTGATTGCTTACATAAGCATCGGCGGGAGTAAGTATTGTCTTGTTATTGTGGATGATTATTCTCGCTTCACTTGGGTATTCTTTTTACAGGAAAAATCTCAAACCCAAGAGACCTTAAAGGGATTCTTGAGACGGGCTCAAAATGAGTTCGGCTTAAGGATCAAGAAAATAAGAAGCGACAACGGGACGGAGTTCAAGAACTCTCAAATTGAAGGCTTCCTTGAGGAGGAGGGCATCAAGCATGAGTTCTCCTCTCCCTACACGCCACAACAAAATGGTGTAGTGGAGAGGAAGAATCGAACTCTATTGGACATGGCAAGAACCATGCTTGATGAGTACAAGACACCGGACCGGTTTTGGGCCGAAGCGGTCAACACCGCCTGCTACGCCATCAACCGGTTATATCTTCACCGAATCCTCAAGAAGACATCATATGAACTCCTAACCGGTAAAAAGCCCAACATTTCATATTTTAGAGTTTTTGGTAGCAAATGCTTCATTCTTATTAAAAGAGGTAGAAAATCTAAATTTGCTCCTAAAACTGTAGAAGGCTTTTTACTTGGTTATGACTCAAACACAAGGGCATATAGGGTCTTTAACAAGTCCACTGGACTAGTTGAAGTCTCTTGTGACGTTGTGTTTGATGAAACTAACGGCTCTCAAGTAGAGCAAGTTGATCTTGATGAGATAGGTGAAGAACAGGCTCCATGCATCGCGCTAAGGAACATGTCCATCGGGGATGTGTGTCCTAAGGAATCCGAAGAGCCTCCAAGTACACAAGATCAACCATCCTCCTCCATGCAAGCATCTCCACCAACTCAAAATGAGGATGAGGCTCAAAATGATGAAGAGCAAAATCAAGAAGACGAGCCACCTCAAGATGATAGCAATGATCAAGGGGGAGATACAAATGATCAAGAAAAGGAGGATGAGGAAGAACCAAGACCGCCACACCCAAGAGTCCACCAAGCAATCCAACGAGATCACCCCGTCGACACCATCCTCGGCGACATTCATAAGGGGGTAACTACTCGATCTCGGGTTGCTCATTTTTGTGAACATTACTCTTTTGTTTCCTCTATTGAGCCACACAGGGTAGAGGAAGCTCTCCAAGATTCGGATTGGGTGGTGGCGATGCAAGAGGAGCTCAACAACTTCACTAGGAATGAGGTATGGCATTTAGTTCCACGTCCTAACCAAAATGTTGTAGGGACCAAATGGGTCTTCCGCAACAAGCAAGATGAGCATGGTGTGGTGACAAGGAACAAAGCCCGACTTGTGGCCAAGGGATACTCCCAAGTCGAAGGTTTGGATTTTGGTGAAACCTATGCACCCGTAGCTAGGCTTGAGTCAATTCGCATATTATTAGCCTATGCTACTTACCATGGCTTTAAGCTTTATCAAATGGACGTGAAAAGTGCCTTCCTCAATGGACCAATCAAGGAAGAGGTCTATGTTGAGCAACCTCCCGGCTTTGAAGACAGTGAGTATCCTAACCATATCTATAAGCTCTCTAAGGCGCTTTATGGGCTCAAGCAAGCTCCAAGAGCATGGTATGAATGCCTTAGGGATTTCCTTATTGATAATGGCTTCAAAGTCGGAAAGGCCGATCCTACGCTCTTTACCAAAACTCTTGAAAATGACTTGTTTGTATGCCAAATTTACGTTGATGATATTATATTTGGGTCTACTAACGAGTCTACATGTGAAGAGTTTAGTAGGATCATGACACAAAAATTCGAGATGTCTATGATGGGGGAGTTGAAGTATTTTCTAGGATTCCAAGTCAAGCAACTCCAAGAAGGCACCTTCATCAGCCAAACGAAGTATACTCAAGACATTCTTGCTAAGTTTGGGATGAAGGATGCCAAGCCCATCAAGACACCCATGGGAACTAATGGGCATCTCGACCTCGACACGGGAGGTAAGTCCGTGGATCAAAAGGTATACCGGTCGATGATAGGTTCTTTACTCTATTTATGTGCATCTCGACCGGATATTATGCTTTCCGTATGCATGTGTGCAAGATTCCAATCCGACCCTAAGGAATCCCACCTTACGGCCGTAAAACGAATCTTGAGATATTTGGCTTATACACCTAAGTTTGGGCTTTGGTACCCTCGGGGATCCACATTTGATTTGATTGGTTATTCGGATGCCGATTGGGCGGGGTGCAAAATTAATAGGAAGAGCACATCAGGGACTTGCCAGTTCTTGGGAAGATCCTTGGTGTCTTGGGCTTCAAAGAAGCAAAATTCGGTCGCTCTTTCCACCGCCGAAGCCGAGTACATTGCCGCAGGACATTGTTGCGCGCAATTGCTTTGGATGAGGCAAACCCTGCGGGACTACGGTTACAAATTAACCAAAGTCCCTTTGCTATGTGATAATGAGAGTGCAATCAAAATGGCCGACAATCCCGTCGAGCATAGCCGCACTAAGCACATAGCCATTCGGTATCATTTTCTTAGGGATCACCAACAAAAGGGGGATATCGAGATTTCTTACATTAATACTAAAGATCAATTAGCCGATATCTTTACCAAGCCACTTGATGAACAATCTTTTACCAGACTTAGGCATGAGCTCAATATTCTTGATTCTAGAAATTTCTCTTGCTAAGCTTGCACACATAGCTCATTTGAATACCTTTGATCATATCTCTTCTATATGCTATGACTAATGTGTTTTCAAGTCTATTTCAAACCAAGTCATAGGTATATTGAAAGGGAATTGGAGTCTTCGGCGAAGAAAAAGGCTTCCACTCCGTAACTCATACTTCGCCACCACTCCGAGCAACTCTCTCTTCTTTGGGGGAGAAATGAGCATCAAGGAAAAGGACTTCATCCTTGGGGGAGAGAGTAAAAGCTCAAACGCAAAAGGACCGGATTTCGTCTTTGGTATAATCTTAACTCCTTCATTTATGACCAAAGAGGAGGAACTTACTTCAACGGCTCTAATGATTCCGTTTTTGGCGATTCATGCCAAAAAGGGGGAGAAATGAGCCCAAAGCAAAAGGACCGCACCACCACCACCAAATTCAAAAACTTAGTGCTTTCCAAAAGTCTTTATCATTTGGTATCCTATTGTGTTCAAAAGGGGGAGAAAGTAGTATTTCAAAAATGGTATATCAAAACCCTCTTGAACACTAAGAAGTGGATCTCTTTTAGGGGGAGTTTTGTTTAGTCAAAGGAAAAGCATTTGAAATAGGGGGAGACAATTTCAAATCTTGAAAATGCTTTGCAAACTCTTATTCATTTACCTTTGACTATTTGCAAAAGATCTTTGAAATGGATTTACAAAAAGAATTTGCAAAAACAAAACATGTGGTGCAAACGTGGTCCAAAATGTTATATAAGAAAGAAACATTCCTTGCATATCTTGTAAGTAGTTATATTGGCTTAATTCCAAGTAACCTTTTCACTTACCTTTTACAAACTAGTTCAATTATGCACTTCTCTATTTGCTTTGGTTTGTGTTGGCATCAATCACCAAAAAGGGGGAGATTGAAAGGGAATTAGGCTTACACCTAGTTCCTAAATAATTTTGGTGGTTGAATTGCCCAACACAAATCTTTGGACTAACTAGTTTGCCCAAGTGTATAGATTATACAGGTGTAAAAGGTTCACACTCAGCCAATAAAAAGACCAAGTTTTGGATTCAATAAAGGAGCAAAGGGGCAACCGAGGGCACCCCTGGTCTGGCGCACCGGACTGTCCGGTGTGCCACCGGACAGTGAACAGTACCTGTCCGGTGCACCAGGGGACTCAGACTCAAACTCTTCACCCTCGGGATTTCTCGGAAGCCGGCGCGCTATAATTCACCGGACTGTCCGGTGTGCACCGGACATGTCCGGTGCTCCAAGGAAGCGCGGCCTCCGGAACTCGCCAGCCTCGGTTTCGCGTGGCAGCCGCTCCGCTAAAATTCACCGGACTGTCCGGTGTGCACCGGACTGTCCGGTGTGCCAGCGGAGCAACGGCTCTCTTCGGCGCCAACGGCTCTCTGCGGTGCATTTAATGCGCGCGCAGCGCGCGCAGACGTCAGACTTGCCCATACCGGTGCACCGGACATCAAACAGTACATGTCCGGTGTGCACCGGACACCCAGGCGGGCCCACAAGTCAGAAGCTCCAACGGTTAGAATCCAACGGCAGTGATGACGTGGCAGGGGCACCGGACTGTCCGGTGTGCACCGGACTGTCCGGTGCGCCATCAAGCAGACGCCTCCAGCCAACGGTCAAGTTTGGTGGTTGGGGCTATAAATACCCCAACCACCCCACCATTCATTGCATCCAAGTTTTCCACTTCCCAACTACTACAAGAGCTCTAGCATTCAATTCTAGACACACCAAAGAGATCAAATCCTCTCCAAATTCCACACAACGCTCTAGTGACTAGAGAGAGAGATTTGCTTGTGTTCTTTCGAGCTCTTGCGCTTGGATTGCTTTCTTCCTTCTTGATTCTTTCTTTGCAATCAAACTCACTTGTAATTGAGGCAAGAGACACCAAACTTGTGGTGGTCCTTGTGGGAACTTTGTGTTCCAAGTGATTGAGAAGAGAAAGCTCACTCGATCCGTGGATCGTTTGAGAGAGGGATGGGTTGAAAGAGACCCGGCCTTTGTGGCCTCCTCAACGGGGAGTAGGTTTGCAAGAACCGAACCTCGGTAAAACAAATCCGCGTGTCTCACTTGTTCATTCGCTTGAGATTTGTTTTGCGACCTCTCTCGCGGACTCGTTTCTTTATTACTAACGCTAACCCCGGCTTGTAGTTGTGTTTATATTTGTAAATTTCAGTTTCGCCCTATTCACCCCCCCTCTAGGCGACTTTCAGTTACCGGTTAGCAGCTCATACGACGTCTTCTTGAGGAGGCGATGAAGGTAGACCCTGTTGATGGCGTGGCAAGCCGTGTTCACGGCTTCCGACCAAAAGCACTCGGGGGTCTTGAACTCTCCAAGCATCGTCCTCGCCATATCGATGAGTGTCCTGTTCTTCCTCTCTACCACACCATTTTGTTGTGGTGTGTAGGGAGCGGAGAACTCGTGCTTGATCCCTTCCTCCTCAAGGAACTCCTCCACTTGAAGGTTCTTGAACTCGGACCCGTTGTCGCTCCTTATCTTCTTCACCTTGAGCTCAAACTCATTTTGAGCTCTCCTTAGGAAGCGCTTGAGGGTCCCTTGGGTTTCAGACTTATCCTGCAAAAAGAATACCCAAGTGAAGCGGGAAAAGTCATCAACAATAACTAGACCATACTTACTTCCTCCTATGCTTAGATAGGCGACGGGTCCGAAGAGGTCCATATGTAGCAGCTCCAGGGGTCTTGATGTGGTCATCACATTCTTGTTGTGATGCGCTCCTCCCACTGTTTACCTGCTTGACAAGCTGCACAAGGTCTATCTTTTTCGAAAGTAACATTGGTTAGACCTATCACGTGTTCTCCCTTTAGAAGCTTGTGTAAGTTCTTCATCCCCACATGTGCTAAGCGGCGATGCCACAGCCAGCCCATGCTAGTCTTAGCAATTAAGCATGCATCTAGACCGGCTCCTCTTTTCCAAAATCAACTAAATAAAGTTTGTCGTCTAATACACCCTTAAAAGCTAGTGAACCATCACTTCTTCTAAAGACAGACACATCTATATTTGTAAATAGACAATTATAACCCATATTACATAATTGACTAACAGATAGCAAATTATATCCAAGACACTCAACTAAAAACACATTAGAGATAGAGTGCTCATTTGAAATTGCAATCTTGCCTAAGCCTTTCACCTTGCCTTGGTTCCCATCACCAAATATGATTGAATCTTGGGAATCCTTATTATTGACGTAGGAGGTGAACATCTTCTTCTCCCCCGTCATATGGTTTGTGCATCCGTTGTCGATAATCCAGCTTGAACCCCCGGATGCATAAACCTGCAAGGCAAATTTAGACTTGGGACTTAGGTACCCAACTCTTGTTGGGTCCTAAAAGGTTAGTCACAGTTGTCCTAGGGACCCAAATGGAAGTTTTATCACCCTTGCATTTTGCCCCTAATATCCTAGCAATTATCTTCCTATCCTTTCTACAAATAGCAAAGGAAGCATTTAAAGCATGATAAATTGTAGAGGGTCCATTCATAACTTTCCTAGAAACATGAACAATATTCTTTCTAGGCACATGATGAACATATCTCCTAGACACATTTCTATCATGCATATAAGAAGAACTAGAAGCAAACATAACATGTGAATCATAAGCATGTGAATCATAACTTCTATAGTCATTTCTAGCATGTCTCCTATTATGATACATAAAAGCATGGTTCTTTTTAGTACTGCTTGCCATAGGAGCCTTCCCTTTCTCCTTGGCGGGGATGGGAACCTTATAGCTTGTTAAGTTATTGACTTCCCTCTTGAAGCCAAGTCCATCCTTAATTGAGGGGTGTCTACCAATCGTGTAGGCATCCCTCGCAAATTTTAGCTTATCAAATTCGCTCTTGCTAGTCTTAAGTTGAGCATTAAGACTAGCTAATTCATCATTAAGTTTGGAAATTGAAACTAGGTGTTCACTACAAGCATCAATGTCAAAATCTTTACACCTATTACAAGTTGCAACAATTTCTACACAAGATGTTGATTTACTAGCTATTTCTAACTTAGCATTCAAATCATCATTAATGCTCCTTAAGTTAGAAATTGTCTCATGGCAAGAAGATAATTCACAAGAAAGCATTTCATTTCTTTTAACTTCTAGAGCATGAGATTTTTGTGCTTCTACAAATTTGTCATGTTCTTCATACAACAAATCCTCTTGCTTTTCTAAAAGCCTATTCTTATCATTCAAGGCATCAATCAATTCATTAATTTTATCTACCTTGGTTCTATCTAGGCCCTTAAATAAACATGAATAATCTATTTCATCCTCATCACTAGATTCGTCCTCACTTGAAGAAGCATAAGTAGAGTTTTGAGTACATACCTTCTTCTCCCTTGCCATAAGGCATGTGTGACGCTCGTTGGGGAAGAGGGATGACTTGTTGAAGGCGGTGGCGGCGAGTCCTTCATTGTCGAAGTCGGAAGAGGAGCAATCCGAATCCCACTCCTTGCCTAGATGCGCCTCGCCCTTTGCCTTCTTATAGTTCTTCTTCTTCTGCCTCTTGTTCCCTTGATCCTGATCACTATCATTGTCGGGACAGTTAGCAATAAAATGACCAAGCTTACCACATTTGAAGCATGAGTGCTTCCCCTTTGTCTTGGTCTTGCTTGGCTGCCCCTTGCGACCTTTTAGCGCCGTCTTGAATCTCTTGATGATGAGAGCCATCTCTTCATCATTAAGTCCGGCCGCCTCAATTTGTGCCACCTTGCTAGGTAGCGTCTCCTTGCTTCTTGTTGCCTTGAGAGCAAGAGGTTGAGGCTCATTGATTGGACCATTCAATGCGTCGTCCACGTATCTTGCTTCCTTGATCATCATACGCCCGCTCACGAACTTTCCAAGTATCTCCTCGGGCGTCATCTTGGTGTACCTAGGATTCTCACGAATATTGTTTACAAGATGAGGATCAAGAACAGTAAAAGACCTCAGCATTAGGCGGACGACGTCGTGGTCCGTCCATCGCGTGCTTCCATAGCTTCTTATTTTGTTGACAAGGGTCTTGAGTCGGTTGTATGTTTGGGTTGGCTCTTCTCCCCTTATCATAGCGAATCTCCCGAGTTCGCCCTCCACCAACTCCATCTTGGTGAGCATTGTGACGTCATTCCCCTCATGAGAAATTTTGAGGGTGTCCCAAATTTGCTTGGCGTTATCCAAGCCGCTCACTTTGTGGTATTCATCCCTGCACAATGAAGCTAGAAGAACAGTAGTAGCTTGTGCATTTTTATGAATTTGCTCATTAATGAACATGGGACTATCTGTACTATCAAAGTGCATTCCACTCTCTACAATCTCCCATATACTAGGATGGAGAGAGAACAAGTGACTACGCATTTTGTGACTCCAAAATCCATAGTCCTCTCCATCAAAATGAGGAGGTTTACCAAGTGGAATAGATAATAAATGAGCATTTGTACTTTGAGGAATACGAGAGTAATCAAAAGGAAAGTTCGAATTGACCGTTTTCTTTTTCTCGTAGTCGTCGTCGTCCTTTTGGGAAGAGGAAGATTCGTCGCTGTCGTAGTAGACGATCTCCTTGATGCGCCTTGTCTTCTTCTTCTTCTTCCCGTCTTTGCGCTTGTGGCTCGAGCCCGAGTCGGTAGGCTTGTCATCCTTCGGCTCGTTGAAGATAGACTCTTTCTCGTTGTTGTTGACCACCATCCCCTTTCCCTTAGGATCCATCTCTTCGGGCGATTAGTCCCTTTTTGAAGAGAACGGCTCCGATACCAATTGAGAGCACCTAGAGGGGGGGGTTGAATAGGTGATCCTGTAAAACTTGAAACTTAAGCCACAAAAACTTGGTTAAGTGTTAGCACAATAATTGCCAAGTGGCTAGAGAGTAGTCTCAACAAAACACAATAACCACAAGATATCAATCACAGAGATGGCACAGTGGTTTATCCCGTGGTTCGGCCAAGACCAACGCTTGCCTACTCCACGTTGTGGCGTCCCAACGGACGAGGGTTGCAATTAACCCCTCTCAAGCGGTCCAAAGACCCACTTGAATACCATGGTGTTTTGCTTTGCTTTTCTTAATCCCGTTCGCGAGGAATCTCCACAACTTGGAGCCTCTCGCCCTTACACTTGAAGTTCACAAAGAAGCACAGAGCAAGGGAGGGATTAGCAACTCACACAAGACACAAAGATCACATCAAATACGCACACACAAGACCCAGACTTGAGCTCAAGAGACTAGCACACTAGAACGGAGCTCAAATCACTAGAATGTCGAACAAGTGCGCAGGAATGGAGTGTGAGTGATCAAGAGTGCTCAAGGAATGCTTGGTTTTCTCCTCCATGCACCTAGGGGTCCCTTTTATAGCCCCAAGGCAGCTAGGAGCCGTTGAGAGCAATCTGGGAAGGCAATTCTTGCCTTCTGTCGTCTGGCGCACCGGACAGTTCGGTGCACACCGGACACTGTCCGGTGCCCGATTTCTTTCCTTCTATGGCGAAGCCGACCGTTGGCAGCCTTGGAGCCGTTGGCGCACCGGACATGTCCGGTGCACACCGGACAGTCCGATGCCTCCTTCTAGCCGTTGGCTCGGCCACGTGTTCCGCGCAGATCGCGCGACCGACTGTTGGCCCGGCCGACCGTTGGCTCACCGGACAGTCCGGTGCACACCGGACAGTCCGGTGAATTATAGCCGTACGTCGCCGGTGAATTTCCGAGAGCGGCCAGTTCGCTCGAGCCAGCCTGGCGCACCGGACACTGTCCGGTGCACCACCGGACAGTCCGGTGCTCCCAGACTGAGCAGACTTTGGCTGAACAAAGCCATCTCATTTCCAATTCGATTTTTCATGTTTCCAGCACTTAGACACAATACATTAGTCTCTAAAACAATGTACTAAGTCTAAGAAACATACCTTTGTCCTTGATTTGTACCTTGTTCACCATTTTATACTTAGGCACTTGTGTTGGACACTAAATCACCAAAACACTTAGAAATGGCCCAAGGGCACATTTCCCTTTCACCAGCACCCAAACACCGAGCCACTAGGTAATTTGTAATGCACTAAGTACCGCGAACTCCTAGAGGTAGAACTCACCGTGAATCCCTTCGCGGTCATTCCAGCCCACGTCGTGCGGTGGGATCGCAACCGAAGGTGGCTCCGTCGAGCAATTGTCATCGTCTCAGACCAGCACGAGCCCACGCCCGTCACCGGACACCTTTGATATGCCCCACGGATCCTCTCCGACCAGTTATCGGGGCCTAATCGATGGGACCAACGGAGTTTGCCAGCGGTGGCCCTCTTCACCCTCAACGCGAGCTCGACGATGGCAAGATTGGTCGAGATGGTTGAAGGACCTGGCAACGATTCGGGCGGCCTATATAGGGAGCAGGGGAGTCTCACCCAGGATGGCCACGGTGGGTCCCAACAGGTCCCGGTCAAGTCGACAATGTCGGTGGTTTAGTTGAGAACGTTGCACGACATGGAGAAGACAGTACTAGAGCCATGGATCCACAAAATCAGTGTCTCAAGTAAACTGGAAGCGAACGCGTCACACAACGACTGTTCCGCGGGCTCGCGCGACGGTGTCTCAGTTCACCCATGCAGGCATGCCATGTCACACAGATCAGTGGGGCTCATCCGTCAGCAGGCGCGAGCGCATAGGGAAGATGGGCCGCACGAAGAGAAATGCACAATGGGCTGAAAATTGCAGATTCACGGCCGCCTAGCTCCCATTTCCTTTTTCTTTTATTTTCTTCTATTTTCCCATTCAAATTCAAATTTCAAGGATTCAAAAAGAATTTAAATTCGTAACTTGGATTCAAATTCAAACTAGGGTTTTTTCTTTTAGATTAAATGCATCCCTCATAAATATCAGCATGAAATGCACACTTCTTTATTTATTTATTGGTCACTTGACCCATTTGATTCAATCAATTGAATATGCAAAAAGGAAAGGAACTAATTAATCTCCAGAGTTTCAAAAATTCTCAAAACACTAACATAAATATATTTATTTATTTTTATCGTTATTTTTTTTCTGATACAAATTTTTGTGTTTTACACTGGCCTTCATGAATTTACATGTTGCCTTTTAGCAATAGTGGCACGAGCCTAATGATTAATAGCTTTGCTTTCACAATGTTTTGCATAGATGTCGTGTGAACATTTTGTCCCTATGTCACTATTATTCAACCATCTAAACCTAGTTGAGAACGTATCTGGCATATTCTCACAAATTGTTTTAGATCCTAGATGTTGTCTTATCTCCATTGGGGTCGAGTTGATGATTATCCTGATGTTCCTCCGCCGAATCAGTCATGAACTCAAAGCAATATTTAAATGGATCATAATAGTTTGAGTCCAGGCCCAAGTTTGAGTTGAGTCAGAATCAAAGTCTAAGTCAGTCTCTAGTCCGAGTCTAAGTCATGGTTGAGGTTGAGTTTGAGTTCGAGTCGATGTCATGGGATCATATCAACCTGGATTCGCTAAGATGAAGATTGTATCCTCATGATCTTGATCATGGGACTCCAAAGTCGTCGAAAGATCTAGGATGAGACCGAGACTTCTAAGTGAGTCGACGATAGATCTCAAGTTGCCAAAGATGATTTCTTCTTCGGTGCAAAACTCATGGTTGCCGTCAACTCTCTCATGATCAGTGTGTGCCTCCTACCTGGTGCGCCAACTATCAAAGATATTCAATAGTGAATTTATGAGGTAGGTCACATAATTGAAAGGTGAAGGTAAATGCATGAGAAGCATAGAGATTTATACATGTCTAGGCTCTCAAGATGAGATAATACCTAATATCATGTTTGCTGATGGTGTTTGTACTATGATTTACCTTCTTGGGGTACCCCATCGTCCATCCTTTTATAGTCCAAAGAAATACAATGGTTTACATGATATGTATCCATGTCGGTTACAAAATAGGGAATGTAACTGAGTCTGTCCTGAACTTACATGGAGTATAACTCTATCTTTAGATGTGTTTTTTCTTATCTATCTAGATCTAACTATATATGTTAGGACCTAGGTCATATCTCATAATCTAATATGATATTTACCATGTTTATCCTTTCAGAATCCTTATGGTAGTAGGCCCTCCTTATGATTTTGCCGTCTAAGTCTTTGGACTCTCGGTCGAGCCTATAGACCAATCTCCCGTTGTCTTTATCTCATAGAAGCTTGATCTCAGTACCCATGGTACATATTATGGACACACCCTTTCCCTTGGGTATTTTGATCCTTTCAAAGATGTTGTAAGAGTGAACCATCTCTTGATACTATGAAAGCTTGAGATTATGTGAAGTAAAAATGTAATGTACTACTCAATAACAATATTGTCGGTACCCCATAACTGAGGTACTCATTTCTACTGTGTCAAGACAGAGACCCCACAAATCAAATTTTGTGTGTGAACCCGAATCTAACGGGTTGAATATCTGACCTGTGGGTAAAATTGCCCAGATGGCCAAGACGAGTTTCCCAAGGACCAGCGTGTGGTTCCCACATGGCCACACACATGCCCAGTCAAGTAAGAGCTGATTTGGTGACTAGAGAATTAAAGAGGATCCAAGTGAGAGTAAATAGGAAGGGATTACTCCTCCATAAGGGCTTGTTCGGTTATTTTCAATCCATATGGATTGGAGGGGATCGATACGGATTGGATGAGATTTTGACTTACTAGGGATTAAAATCCCCTCAATCCTCCTCAATCCATATGGATTGGGGTAGAACCGAACAAGCCCTAAATCCCTTCCAATTTGATGGTAGCTCTAAGTTCTTGTTCGGTTACATCTAGATCTCGAAGAGAATTGAGAGTGATTAAAATCATCTTTTATTTAATTTTGACTAGTTTAGTTCTCTACAGTCAATTAGGCCATTTTACTGTAGTATTCACTCGCCAAGCCCAAGCCCAAACCCAAGCCCAATCCGGCGGCCTGACCAGGAGAGACGGTCGGACGGACACGGAGTTCGATTCCGTTTTCTTCGCGATGACGCCCTCTTTTTCGCCTATAAAAACAAACAAACAAATAAAGATTTTAAACTCGATCAGCGTTAAATAGGGAGAGAGAGAGAGAGAAAAAGGAAAAAAAAAACGCGGCGCAGAAGCCAGAAGAACCAGCGAGCCAACTCCCAACCTCTCGCCCGATCTCGATCTCGATCTCACGGGCGCCGCCGCCGCCAGCGACGATGGATCCAGAGATGCTGCGGCTGGCGCAGGAGCAGATGCGCCGCATGTCCCCGGACGACATCGCCCGGATGCAGCAGCAGGTACCGTCGCCCGCCCGCCCGTCCGCACGCACACCCGATCCTCGTCTCGCGCGTCCCCGATTCGCCACGGCGGGCGGCACAACTGTTTCTGTTTCGGTGGTCTATAGGTGGATGTAGATCGTGGAAAGTAAACGCATTGTTTGAGGCATCCGGCATCCTTTTCCCCTGCGCTTCTTTACTTAATGTTGTCTGCTATGTCCTGAGGAAGCGTGCATAGATGCAAGAGATTGACAAAGTCCTTGTTGCTACTTGGATACCTGCAGCTGATGTCTAACCCTAACCTAATGAGGATGGCGTCTGAGAGTATGAAGAACATGAAGCCTGAGGACTTAAGGCGAGCTGCAGAGCAACTGAATCAAACAAGACCGGAGGATATGCGTGATATGACCGAGAAAATCGCCAACACTACTCCGGAGGAGTTTGCTGCTATGAAGGCGCAAGCAGATGCTCAAATGTCCTATGCGATGTCTGGTGCTAAGATGTTAAAGAAGCAGGTTAGTGAAAAAATGTGCATCATTTTGTTTCTGTTATTTGTTTGTTATGATTAGCAAGCTTATCTGTTGTGAATTTGTGATGAGTCTCCGTGGCTCATATTATATATATTTGTAGAATATGCTAGTACTTTTATTGCTTTCAGTGCTTTCGTTTTGGCTCACACAGAACAAATTTTCTCTTATCTGTTGTGAATTTGTGATGAGTCTCCGTGGCTCATATTATATATATTTGTAGAATATGCTAGTACTTTTATTGCTTTCAGTGCTTTCGTTTTGGCTCACACAGAACAAATTTTCATTGCTCAGACAGACCTCAAAAAAAAAGACAAAATCACATAGAAAATGCACTATGTTAACTGAATTTGTGAGTGTTATTTGGAGACCTGTCTTTGAAACAATATTATCTTCAGTTTGTGCTATCAAAGTGAAGGTAGGCCTCACATATTAATGTTTGTTTTGGATTTAAATTGTCATGTCATGGGCCAGACATGGTCATGTCTATCGCTAGTCGGAGGGACAAGTCTTGAATATTTGTTGTTCACTTGCTTGAGTGTTGGGGGATGTGTTTTTCCTGGATTTGGACATTAATGATGAAAATAGAACTACATGTTCCTGTATAACTTAAGAAATTAAACCACACAGGTTATGGATTGACATCTTCCTTATATTAATCTTGCTATACTTATAATTTTTGTGCTGACTAGCTCTTGTTCACTAGATAATTGTATTTTTATATGTTTATTTTTTGCTGACTTATTGCATTTTTGCACCTATTGAGTTTGTATCAATGATCTTGTTTCTATCAAGATCCTGCATCAAACAAGTAACACAGTTAATTTGATATAGGGGTTTCCAGGTTTCTATATATGTTGCCAATTTCCATTGTCTCACCTTTCTGATTTTTCTTGACTTTAGGGAAACGGACTTCATAACCAGGGAAAGTATTCAGATGCTGCTAGTAAATATAAGCTTGTGAGTTTTGAACAACAATATTCCATTAAAATAATGTTGATATGCTTTTCAGATGACCTAAAACTAACAGTTAAACTATATGCAATGTTCTTGATCAGGCTAAGGATAACTTAAAAAGCATACCATCGTCTACGGCGCATACTCTGCAGTTGCAATGTACACTTAATTTAATGGCTTGTTACTTGAAGACAGGCCAGTTTGATGAATGCATAAGTGAAGGTACAGAGGTATGCTTACGTCATGTAGTATCTTACTACCTTTTCATTCAAATATTATTTCCTAGTACAAGATAGTTTGGCATTCTTAACGAAGTCTTCTTTCTGTCATAGCCTACAGTTCTAGTAATAAAATGTTGTCCATCAAATATGGTGTTTTTTTTCTATCATTCGAATTTCATGACTGGTGCAAATTTACTGCTTTAGCAAACTATATGCGCTAAAATGTGTGAATTCTGTAAAATAAGTTTTTCCCCTAAGATTACTAACTGAAGGCAAAATAAATCCGGTTCAATGTTTTTGACCTGGTAGTATGTGTGACTAAACGTCATAGTACTACATACCTTACTGCATGGTTGATAATTCGCATACCTTTGGCTAGTAATTTATTTTTTTCCTAGATTTTTTAGGAAAAAGTATGTTGTCTATTGAATCACCCAGGACATTTCAGTTCTTCTTTGACATGACATACTGGCTGATCTATATCTAATGGATTACAGGTTCTAAGTTATGATTCAAACAATGTCAAAGCATATTATCGGAGGGGTCAGGCATATAAAGGACTCGGGAAGTTGGAGGTAATGCTTTGATCCTTTTTGGGGGCATATTTTTTTTGTGACTATACATGAAATAATCCTGAAAATGCATTCAGGCGGCTGTTGCTGATTTGAGTAAAGCCCATGAAATTTGCCCAGAGGACGAAACTATTGCTGAGGTTCTAAGGTAGGTTTCATGTTCTATCACAGTTTTCACCTTATTCCTGACGTAAACAAATCTGTTTAGCAACATTAGTTGACACCACTGTAATACGCTCCATTCATGATGCAGAGATGCTGAAGAAAAACTTGCACGGGAAGGGGGAGGAGTGAGCACGCGGAAAGGTGTTGTTATTGAAGAAGTTGTTGAAGATGGCGCTTCACAGCCATCAAGCAGTGAAAGAAATTCTTCTGGGTATACTGTTTCACAACCACCTGAAGGAGCAGGAAATATTGGGCTGTCAGGGTCTTTAGAAAGGCCAAGGGATGATCCTACTTCTATCAGGTAACATGACCCTTTTCTTTACGCCCCTTTTGGATCATTGGAATTGAATTCCATTCTAATAATAGTAATTTAGGCATATATCAATTAAGTTAATTCGGTTTTATGCAAAATATATTTGTATACTATTATTAGCAAGATGTCGGAGATATTTATGTGCTACATTTTTATTATAAAGGAGTGAGACGAAGAGTGTCATGTAAGTTATAGATTAGAAACCAATTCTACTAATGCATAAAATCATTTCCCACCCTCCACCCCATGAATTTGAGATAGGCTTATATCTGGACTTTGGAAAGTGGTGGAATGTCAAATTCCAAACTAAATAAGTTACTTTATTGAGTGAATTCCAATTCCTCTAAAATGAAGGGAACCAAACGCCCCGTTAGTGTATGCTACTTTTAGCTTTTCTCTATGCATGTTATATCTGAATTGGAGCACTAAATTGTTGATGCATGCCATTTGATGCCAGCAATGCTTGAAATGCCTTCATCTTTTGAATAATGTTAGATATGCTGATTGATAATGTTCTTATCCTGGTGAATTATAGGTCATCCCAAAATTATGTGTCCAAGAGCGATCCTGAAGGCTTATCAAACTTCGGAATTGAAGGAATGTCGCCTGAACTTGTCAAAACTGCCACTGATATGATTGGCTCAATGAAACCAGAGGAGCTTCAGAAAATGTTCGAAGTTGCTTCTTCATTGAATAGCACTAGCTCCGCTGGTCCAAATCTGGGACCCAATATGCCAGAAATGTCTCCTGATATGCTTAAGATGGCATCTGACATGATTGCTAGTATGCCTCCTGATGACGTACAGAAAATGATGAGTTTTGCTTCTCAGATGGGTGGGCCTGGTGGTGCCCCCAGGAGTTCAGAGAATATTAACTTTGGACCTTCAGTGAGAGCTACAACGAGTAATTCTGCCCGTGGATCATCATCTCAACCTGTTTTGGAGAACCCTGATGAACTATCAGATGACCAAAGGATGAGCCAGTCATCCTCTAGTCTTCCACCTTCTACAGCTGATATGCAAGAAACCATGAGGAATTCTATGAAAGACCCTGCAATGCGGCAGGTAAGAAAATGCTCAGCCAAAGGAAATTATATTTAAATCATTGCTTCCTGTGAACGTTATGCCAGGCAACTTGAGTTCTAACTTCTTTTGGGTTTTTTTATTTAACAGATGCTTACATCCATGATGAAGAACATGAGCCCCGAGATGATGGCAAATATGAGCGAGCAGTTTGGAATGAAACTGTCAAAGGAGGATGCCGCAAAAGCTCAACAAGCCATGTCGTCATTATCTCCAGAGGATTTGGATAGAATGGTAAGAAACCTATTCTCAACCGAAGCGTGGCATGATATTATTAGCTTAATAAAGCACGGCGTTGAATTTTCTGCTCCGACCATTAACTGTGTGATTTCCTTTGCATTCAGATGAGATGGATGGAGCGAGCACAGAAAGCGGTAGAAGTCGCGAAGAAGACAAAGAACTGGCTCTTGGGCCGGCAAGGCTTGATCCTTGCTATTGTCATGCTGATCCTAGCTTTCATCCTTCATCAGTTTGGGTTTATCGGCAGATGATGGGGGGTGACTTGGGTGGCTGCATCAGCATGGAAATAGATTGTTAGATGGCGATGCAGAGTTCCCTCTTGCTAACAACTGCTTAAAAGCGCTTTGGGGGAAGGCCGGATTACGAGAATTCTTTGTATCCGTATCTTTTGAAAGTGTAACTCTGTCCATAAAGCTACATCCTATTTTTACCAGCAAAGGTAGTAGAAAGGAATCGAGCCGAAACTGTTGTGATAACAAGCCGACATGTAATATGATAATATCCTTGTGGTGCTTTCAGTTTTAAGTAGCAGTTTTGTTTAATAAAGCATATGCAAAAGGTGAAGTGGAACAAAGTACATGCGCATACAAAGACTAACTGGAAGATAGGCATCTTCAATTCTTTAACATGTGTTTAGTTTGGGAACTATATGCTTTGCTGAGATAATATTGTGCTTGGTCTCTAGGATAAGATGCATTCATTCTGTTTGGTTGAGAAACGAGGATCAAACGACATCGATGGGTTATTGGGTTCCGATATCTAGAGTTGATACAAATTGGTCACCCTTTTCATTTTAGGTCTTGTTTAAAGTTTTGTTTGATGCGCAACCATTTCAACACATGGATTAAGATATATACATGAGCATCAAACAAACAAGACTTTAGGAGTAGTATAAACATTATCGCGCGCACACCTTTGGCGCTAAAATTGTTTAGATATTACAATTAGTTGAAGACATTCAAAGTCCAACTAACTATTAAGGACGCTCTCAACTACCCATTAATTATTAGCTGGTTCAATCTAGCTAAAATTAGTTAATAGTTAACCGTCTATTTGCTAGTTAGTTAATTTTATTAGTATTTTTTAGCCAACTAACTATTAACTTTAGTGCTTTTTAAAATGAGTGGTAATCGTAATAAAAAGCAAGTGCTCATTATTATTTTCCATATTAATTTTTTTTGCAAGTGAAAGAAGTTTTAAAAAGATAGGGCCCACTAAATGAGGTACTAAAAAATAATATTATTTTCCATGTCAAAAAGTTCTGCAACTAAAAAAAAGAATTAGGGCCCAACCGGGTTCGAACCGGTGACCTATTGATCTGCAGTCAATTGCTCTACCACTGAGCTATGGACCCTGAGTTGTTAATAAAGTGGCGCTCAGTGTATTTGTTTCATAATAACAGTTAGGCAACTTAAAAAAAATTAAATAGGGCCCAACCGGGTTCGAACCGGTGACCTATTGATCTGCAGTCAATTGCTCTACCACTGAGCTATGAACCCTGTGACGTTAAATTAAATTGTACAAATTATTTGATAGATACAGTAATTAGTGGACAGAATGACGACGTTGTCGCTTTGGACGTAGTGTTGTTTCGTTTTAATTATGGCAGGCTTGGAGTTATCATAAATTCCTTTGTTCCTCCTAAAGCTGCAGCGTAAAATCATGTAACAACCATCGTGATATCCAACTATGTGTTAAATCGCGGAAGAACAGACCTTTTCTCGAAGTCACTAATTACTTACTATAGAGAGTAATGTATAATAATAGTTCGTTAATTTGGAAGGAGTATAATAGTATATATATAGGGTTGACAATGGACTATAAATTTTGTACTATAAGATTTAAGGATCGAATCGGGTTAGGATCGGATTCTATTTTTATTTATTTTTGAACTATAATTTATTTACGACCTCGATATTTTATGAAGAATTATTTGAATTACGATCCATTACCACCCTAAGTATATATCAGCGGGTACACATCATCCAAGAGAGTAATGCTGTATAACAGTAGTAGTTCTTTGGAAGGAGTATTCCGCATCAATCATCACTAAAACACTCTGAATTTCTGGAGTTCATCAACCAAGAGAGTAATGTTGTATAGTAGTAGTAATTTTTTTTGAAGTCGTCGTTAGCTCTTCACTCTAGCGCTTGTTAGTGCTTGCGGTCGTGTTTCTCTTTTTTTGTGCTGTTTTTTTTTTTGTTTTTGTTTTGGTCTGCTCTTCAACGTTTTGTATCTGAGGTTCTAGTCTTCTCGACTTCTCTGTTTCAGTATTACCTTTAATTCCAAGCACGTGCTTCTCGTGCGCAACTCTGGAGGAGAGAGAGACAACTATTTCATTAGTCAAAGAAACATTAAAAAAACACACTACAGGAAAACGCCGTGTGGCGCATACATTTCCGCCTCAAAGCTTGAAGGACCTATTTCTATATTTTTCAGGTCCAGAATGAGCCTGTCTTGCTCACCTTGGGCAGCTCTGTCCTATGTTCAGATGTGCAATGTTTGTTTATGTAAAAAGATCTGCCATGCCACGGAAACATGTTTACATGAACATGACAGCACTGTCTGTTTACCAGAATTAGACCTCGTTTGGTTCCATTAGTTTTAAGATTAAAGTTTAGTTTAAGGACTAAATTTTAGTCCCTATACTGTTTGGTTGTAGGAACTAAACAGATTTTAAATACATTAAATACAACACATAAAGACCAAATGCCCCTTTTTTGTTTGACACCAGTTTTTTAGCAAAGGACAATTGGAGTAAAATATTGCCCTTTAATCCTTTTTAGCACCCATACGAGGGACTAAAGACTAAAGCTAATTAGTCTCTATTTTAGTTCTTACATTTGGTAAAATAGAGACTAAACGGGACTAACCAGGGCGTTACTACTAGCCTGCACATTGTTTTCGTGCTGTGAGCATAGGATTCTCAAGTCCTCGTGTACCATCGTGCTCAAATGTGAAATTAAACGTGCACCTCAAATAATCATAGAATTTAGTTAACCAGAAAACAAAAACAAAAAAAAACCCCTCATTATATAGCACATACCACCAGGAAGCGCCCCACCACTCAAGGTTTGCTGTGTTGTGTCTCCAGCAATGGAGCTGGCATCAACAATGTCCGTGGCAATGGCTCTGGCGGCGGCCATCTTCGTCGTCCTCTGCTCCGTCGTCGCCTCGGCACGTGGCCGCCGCGAGAAGGCCCTGAAGCTCCCGCCGGGCCCGCGGGGCTGGCCCGTGCTGGGCAGCCTCGGCGCGCTGGCGGGCGCGCTGCCGCCGCACCGCGCGCTGGCCGCGCTGGCGGCGCGCCACGGCCCGCTCATGCACCTCCGCCTCGGCTCCTACCACACGGTGGTGGCCTCGTCGGCGGACGCCGCCCGCCTCGTCCTCAGGACGCACGACTCCGCCCTCGCCGACCGCCCGGACACCGCCGCCGGCGAGATCACCTCCTACGGCTACCTCGGCATCGTGCACACCCCGCGCGGCGCGTACTGGCGCATGGCGCGCAGGCTCTGCGCCACCGAGCTCTTCTCCGCGCGCCGCGTGGAGTCGTTCCAGGACGTCCGCGCGCAGGAGATGCGCGCGCTCGCGCGCGGCCTGTTCGGGTGCGCCGCCGGGCGCCGCGCCGTCGCCGTCCGGGAGCACGTGGCCGGCGCCACGATGCGGAACATCCTCCGCATGGCGGTCGGCGAGAAGTGGTCGGGCTGCTACGGCAGCCCCGAGGGCGAGGCGTTCCGGCGCTCGCTGGACGAGGCGTTCGCGGCGACCGGCGCGGTCAGCAACGTCGGCGAGTGGGTGCCGTGGCTGGGCTGGCTCGACGTGCAGGGGTTCAAGCGGAAGATGAAGCGTCTGCACGACCTTCACGACCATTTCTACGAGAAGATCCTCGTCGACCACGAAGAACGGAGGCGCCTTGCTCAAGCTTCCGGCGGCGAGTTTGTGGCGACTGACCTCGTCGACGTGCTGCTGCAGCTCAGCGAGGAGAGCACGAAGCTGGAGTCGGAGTCGGAGGCCAGGCTCCCTCGCGACGGCGTCAAGGCCCTCATCCAGGACATCATCGCCGGTGGCACGGAGAGCTCGGCGGTGACGATCGAGTGGGCCATGGCGGAGCTTCTGCGACACCCGGAGGCCATGGCCAAGGCCACCGATGAGCTCGACCGCGTCGTAGGCAGTGGGCGCTGGGTCGCGGAGCGCGACCTGCCGGAGCTCCACTACATCGACGCCGTCGTGAAGGAGACGCTGCGGCTGCACCCTGTCGGCCCGCTCCTCGTCCCGCACTACGCCCGCGAGCGCACGGTGGTGGCCGGCTACGACGTCCCCGCGGGCGCGCGCGTGCTGGTGAACGCGTGGGCCATCGCGCGCGACCCGGCGTCGTGGCCCGACGCGCCCGACGCGTTCCAGCCGGAGCGGTTCCTGGGTGCTGCCGCCGCTGTGGACGTGCGCGGGGCGCACTTCGAGCTGCTGCCGTTCGGGTCCGGCCGACGCATCTGCCCCGCGTACGATCTCGCCATGAAGCTGGTCGCCGCCGGCGTGGCGAACCTGGTGCACGGGTTCGCGTGGCGGCTGCCGGACGGGGTGGCGGCGGAGGACGTGAGCATGGAGGAGCATGTCGGGCTATCCACGCGCCGGAAGGTGCCGCTCTTCGCCGTGGCTGAGCCCAGGCTGCCGGTGCACCTCTACAGCGCGACCGAATGAAAACCAGGGTCTCTATATACAAAACTACTGGTATTGTATATTTGAAAGTCTACGTTTTGTATCTCATAATGTTGGAGTACTAGTCAATCCGTACATTGCCACAGTTTCTATATATTAGATGAGTAAACTCTATTTTAATAAGACATAATAGTATGTGTGTACTATTTGTTAGTTGAGTGTGAATTTGGAGCTAAAAACCAATATTCAAATCTTCATTTGTACATAATTTTACTTATTTTTACATTAAGCGGGAAGGGTAACACGGGACGACCATTGAAATTGGTACTTTATAATAGTTTTATAATAGTAGAGGTATTTGGTAGTCTAGACAGCTTGTAGATTGTCATATGTATCCATGGTTGTATTGTCTTCTACGTCATGTACTCTATGGGGGTGTTTGGTTTCAGAAATCACTCTATCCACAATGAGATGGTGCATCATGAGTCCATTCCTTAAATTTGGTGGGATAACCTCATTCCTCATATCAATTTTAACTAACCAACTATGATGAATGAGTGGTGATGGATCAATTTATTCTATTCCACAAATAAAACAAAAAATGAGGAGTGAGAAGATGATGAACTACCTTGTTCCTCAAACCAAACACCCTATATATAAAATACATAAGGACTCAATGCTAGGCAATAATTCTTTGCTAAAATCCCACTAACATGGTAATCAAAACCTAGATCTATTTTTTCGCACCCGCTAAACCTAGGGGCTACCGCACCTCTGCGGGCACCAACCACCCTACGGGCCGCGCGTCCCCTACGACCCTCATGCATTTGGACACCAACGGTGACACCCTCAAGGAGCGGCTTAATGCCAACGACACCGAATAGAAGATCGACGCTGCACGTCGTCTTGTGCTGGCTGCCCGACAAGCTTCTTGATGAGGAGGTGCCGGCTGTCGATCTTGAGAAGAAGGCCTCCACAACCAAAAAGTTGTTGTCGTCTTCCACAACTATAGTGATCACGACTGACTCTTCATTGTACGCAGAGATCGTCGTCGCCAACGTTCATTCCCTTATCAACATAGCGATGGATCTGCGTCGCTTACCATGTCTTGTTGTAGTGTCAGACATACCTGTCACTAAGGTAGATATGATCCATCGTATCGACGAGTACCAGAGTCCATGACGTTGTGTACGACGTAGTTGGTAACCGATGTAGCATTTTGTACTTTATAATACTTCCCGGTACTCTAGCACGCTTAAGTGTGGCTATATAGTGATCTCGAGCATGCCTCAGTGTCGTGGCAACAGTGCGTCTATTAGATCATAACATCACAAGTTACATTTATTACTATGTATGAGAGCCTTATTATCTAAAGTCGTAGTGTTGTTGAAAGGAAATTAGGCTTACACCTACTTCCTAATTGATTTTGGTGGTTGAAATGCCCAACACAAATAATTGGACTAACTAGTTTGCTCTAGATTATATGTTCTACAGGTGTCAAAGATTCATCTACAACTATACTAAATCGACTGTCCGGAATACCGTAGATTATTCCGGACAGGAGAAGCTTTTTGGAAAAACAGGCCAAGCGCGGACCGTCCGGGCCCTTGCGGCGGACCGTCCGCACCACCAGGATGACCCTCGGACAGAACCAATGCAAAAATCTGAGTCTGTACTATGGACCGTCCGGAGGAGAAGAGCGGACCGTCTGGGACCTCGCGCGGACCGTCCGGCCTCAGGCGCGGACCGTCCGATAGGTGAGAAACCGAAAAACCCGAAGGTGACGGGTTCGGAAAAATGAATTTTAGCGTCCGCGCGGACCGTCCGGGGTGCACGACCGGACCGTCCGCGCCTGGCTTTATCTGACATCTGACGATGCATTAAATGCAATATAGCCGTTGATATAGCCGTTACTGCTGACCGTTGCATTTTCAGCCGTTGATCTATAGACGCGGACCGTCCAGACCAGGCAGGCGGACCGTCCGCGGTCGGCAGAATGGAGTAACGGCTAGGAAGTGGTTGGTGGCTATAAATACAACCCCAACCACCTCCATTCAACACACCCAAGCATTCCAACCTTCAACATTCAATACAAGAGCTAGCAATTCATTCCAAGACACATTCAAAGCCTCCATCTCTCCAAGTTTCACAATTGAGAAAAGAGATCATTAGTGATTAGTGACTTGTGAGAGAAAGTGATCCGTGTGTTGTTTGTCGCTCTTGTCGCTTGGCTTTTTGCAATCGTGCTTTCCTTCTTTGATTCTTCATTTCGATCAAACTCACTTGTAATTGAGGCAAGAGACACCAATCTTGTGGTGGTCCTTGTGGGAACTTTGTGTTCCAAGTAATTGAGAAGAAAACCTCACTCGGTCCGAGGGACCGTTTGAGAGAGGGTAAGGGTTGAAAGAGACCCGGCCTTTGTGGCCTCCTCAACGGGGAGTAGGTTTGCGAGAACCGAACCTCGGTAAAACAAATCCGCGTGTCTCACTTCATTATTTGCTTGCGATTTGTTTTTCACCCTCTCTCGCGGACTCTATTATATTTCTAACGCTAACCCGGCTTGTAGTTGTGATTATTCTTGAGAATTTCAGTTTCGCCCTATTCACCCCCCCCTCTAGGCGACTTTCAATTGGTATCAGATTCCGGTGCTTCATTAGAGCCTAACCGCTCGAAGTGATGACGGGAGATCACACCAAGAGGGAGATGGAGACCGGCGACAAGCCCACTACAAGCCAAGGGAGCACTTCATCGGAAGAGTCCCACACCAAGAGGAAGGAGAAGAGGAAGGTCTCCTCCAAAGGGAAGGAGAAAAGATCTTCTTCACACCACGAAGAGAAGAAGAAGGACTCCTCCAAAGGGAAGGAGAAATCTTCTTCACATCACAAAGAGAAGAAGGAAAAGTCCTCTTCCCACAAGCCGCATCGGAGTACGGACAAGAAGAAGAGGATGAGGAAGGTGGTCTACTACGAGACCGATTCTTCATCGACATCCACCTCCGGCTCCGACGCGGCATCCATAACTTCTAAGCGCCAAGAGCGCAAGAAGTTCAGTAAGATCCCCTTACATTATCCCCGTACACCTAGACATACTCCATTACTTTCCGTTCCATTAGGCAAACCGCCAACTTTTGATGGCGAAGATTATGCTAGGTGGAGTGATTTAATGAAATTTCATCTAACCTCACTCCACAAAAGTATATGGAATGTTGTTGAGTTTGGAGCACAGGTACCTTCTGTAGGGGATGAGGATTATGATACGGACGAAGTGGCCCAAATCGAGCACTTCAACTCCCAAGCCACAACCATCCTCCTCGCCTCTCTAAGCAAGGAGGAATACAACAAAGTGCAAGGGTTGAAAAATGCAAATGATATTTGGGACCTACTCAAGACGACGCATGAGGGTGATGAACTCACCAAGATCACCAAGCGGGAAACGATCGAGGGGGAGCTCGGTCGCTTTCGTCTTCGCCAAGGGGAAGAGCCACAAGATATGTACAACCGGCTCAAAACCTTGGTGAACCAAGTGCGCAACCTCGGGAGCAAAAAATGGGACGACCACGAGGTGGTTAAGGTTATTTTAAGAGCTCTTATTTTCCTTAACCCCACTCAAGTTCAATTAATTCGTGGTAATCCTAGATATCCACTAATGACCCCCGAGGAAGTTATCGGGAATTTTGTGAGCTTTGAATGTATGATTAAAGGATCAAAGAAGATCAACGAGCTTGACGAACCCTCCACGTCCGAGGCGCAACCCGTGGCATTTAAGGCGACGGAGGAGAAGAAGGAGGAGTCTACACCAAGTAGACAACCAATTGACGCCTCCAAGCTTGACAATGAGGAGATGGCTTTAATCATCAAAAGATTTCGTCAAATCCTCAAGCAACGGAGGGGGAAGGACTACAAACCCCGCTCCAAGAAAGTGTGCTACAAATGTGGTAAGCCCGGTCATTTTATTGCAAAATGTCCTATGTCTAGTGACAGTGACAGGGGCGACGACAAGAAGGGAAAGAGGAGAGAAAAGAAGAAATACTACAAGAAGAAGGGCGGCGATGCCCATGTTTGCCGGGAGTGGGACTCCGACGAGAGCTCCACCGAGTCCTCCTCCGACGAGGACGCCGCCAACATCGCCGTCACCAAGGGACTCCTCTTCCCCAACGTCGGCCACAAGTGCCTCATGGCAAAGGACGGCAAAAGGAAGAAGGTTAAATCTAACTCCTCCACTAAATATGAATCTTCTTGTGATGATAATGCTAGTGGTGAGGAAGATAATTTGCATATCCTTTTTGCCAACCTTAACATGGAACAAAAGGAAAAATTAAATGAGCTAATTAGTGCCATCCATGAAAAGGATGATCTCTTGGACTCTCAAGAGGACTTCCTAATCAAGGAAAATAAGAAACATGTTAAGGTTAAGAATGCTTATGCTCTAGAGGTAGAAAAATGTAACAAATTATCTAGTGAGCTAAGCACATGCCATGACACCATTAACAACCTTAGAAATGAAAATGCTAGATTAATTGCTAAGGTTGATTCTCATGTTTGTATTGATTCAATTTCCGATCTTAGAAATAATAATGATGATTTGCTTGCTAAGATTAAGGAATTAAATGATTCTCTTGCTAGCCTTAGAGTAGAAAATGAAAATTTGCTTGCTAAGGCTAAGGATTTTGATGTTTGCAAAGTTACTATTTCCGACCTTAGAACTGAGAGCACCTAGAGGGGGGGTGAATAGGTGATCCTGTAAAACTTAAACTTATAGCCACAAAAACTTGTTAAGGGTTAGCACAATAATTGCCAAGTGGCTAAAGAGGAGATCTTGCACAATACGACAATCACAAAGAATTCAACACAGAGAAGACACGGTGATTTATCCCGTGGTTCGGCCAAGTACAAAACTTGCCTACTCCACGTTGTGGCGTCCCAACGGACGAGGGTTGCAATCAACCCCTCTCAAGCGGTCCAAAGACCCACTTGAATACCACGGTGTTTTGCCTTGCTTATCTTTATCCCACTCGCGAGGAATCTCCACAAATTGGAGTCTCTCGCCCTTACACTTAAGATTCACAAAGAAGCACGGAGTAAGGGAGGGAAGCAACACACACAAATCCACAGCGAAATGCGCACACACACGGCCAAGAATCGAGCTCAAAGACTATCTCAAAGTTCTCACAAGAACGGAGCTCGAATCACTTAGAATAACAAACGGATGCGCAAAGACTGAGTGTGGATGATCAAGAATGCTCTAAGGTTGCTTGGTATCACCCTCCATGCGCCTAGGGGTCCCTTTTATAGCCCCAAGGCAGCTAGGAGCCGTTGAGAACAAATCTGGAAGGCCATCTTTGACGTCTGTCGTCGGGCGCACCGGACAGTCCGGTGCACACCGGACACTGTCCGGTGCCCGATTTCCTTCCTTAACCAGCGCGGTCGACCGTTGCAGATGCGGGAGCCTTTGGCGCACCGGACATGTCCGGTGCACACCGGACAGTCCGGTGCCCCCTTCCAACCGTTGGCTTGGCCACGTGTCCCGCGCAGATCGCGCGGCCGACCGTTGGCTCACCGGACAGTCCGGTGCACACCGGACAGTCTGGTGAATTTTAGCCGTACGCCGTCAGCAATTTCCCGAGAGCGGCCTCTTCAGCCGAGGCAGCCTGGCGCACCGGACACTGTCCGGTGCACCACCGGACAGTCCGGTGCCCCAGACCGAAACAGCCTCTTGGCTGTACACAGCCAACTTTCTTCTTCTCTTCTTCTTCCTTTGCTCTAGATTTGCACTTTGTTCATCCATGGGCATTGATTCACATTTAAGCACTTGTGTTGACACTCAATCACCAAAATACTTAGAAATGGCCCAAGGGCACATTTCCCTTTCAATCTCCCCCTTTTTTGGTGATTTATGCCAACACAACATAAAGCAACTAGAACAAGTGCAAAATCACTTCAAATAAAAATAAATTTGAGTTTTATTCAATTTTGGCATATATGGATCATCCTTTGCCACCACTTGGTTTGTTTTTGCAAATCAAACTCAAATCTCTATCTCTAAGTCAAACACACATGTTGAAGCATAAAGAGAGTCATTCCAAAAGAGATTGATCAAAGATTTCAAAAACTCCCCCTATTTCCCATAATCAACACTTGTCCCCACAAGAAGCCAACTTTTGACAAGAGACACAATAAAAGAGTTTTGACAAAACAAAAAGCTCTACTCTACTATTTTCAAAATCTCTCAAGTGGTAGCTGATCCATTTATTGCTTTGGCCGTTATTTTCTCCCCCTTTGGCATCAAGCACCAAAACAGGATCAATCTTGGCCCTTTAACCCCATTGCCTCACCAAAGTCTTCAATTAAGAGCAAATGGCAATAAGATTTCATGAGATGAACTTGGAATAAGTTACCCTCTCATCGGAGTGCAGTGGAAGTCTTTCATGGTCCAAGTCCACCTTTTCCCTTTCAATCCTCCTTCGAGACTAAATTATCAAACTCAAGCACATGGTTAGTCTCAAAGGGTCAAGTTGTAACACATCTCCCCCTAAACATGTGCATCACTTTGCAACGGACTTGTGAGGTCCAGGGAGTGTTTTTACAACTTGAGCACCATAATAAGCAACAAAATGCAAAAAGGAACATGATCAAAAGCATAAATACATGTATGCTACAATTCAATCCAGGTTCCGCGAATCTAAGACATTTAGCTCACTACGCAACCTGCAAAAGGTCTTCTCATCTAGAGGCTTAGTGAAGATATCGGCTAGCTGGTTCTCGGTGCTAACATGAAACACTTCGATATCTCCCTTTTGCTGGTGGTCTCTCAAAAAGTGATGCCGGATGTCTATGTGCTTTGTGCGGCTGTGCTCAACAGGATTCTCCGCCATGCGGATAGCACTCTCATTATCACATAGGAGTGGGACTTTGCTCAGATTGTAGCCAAAGTCTCGGAGGGTTTGCCTCATCCAAAGTAGTTGCGCGCAACACTGACCTGCGGCAACATACTCGGCCTCAGCGGTGGATAGGGCAACGGAGGTTTGTTTCTTAGAGTTCCATGACACCAGGGACCTTCCTAAGAATTGGCACGTCCCCGATGTACTCTTCCTATCGACCTTGCATCCAGCATAGTCGGAGTCTGAGTATCCAACTAAGTCAAAGGTAGACCCCTTTGGATACCAGAGCCCGAAGCAAGGCGTAGCAACCAAATATCTAAGAATTCGCTTCACCGCCACTAAGTGACACTCCTTAGGATCGGATTGAAATCTAGCACACATGCATACGCTAAGCATAATATCCGGTCTACTAGCACATAAGTAAAGCAAAGAACCTATCATTGACCGGTATGCTTTTTGATCAACGGACTTACCTCCTTTGTTGAGGTCGGTGTGTCCGTCGGTCCCCATCGGAGTCTTTGCGGGCTTGGCGTCCTTCATCCCAAACCGCTTTAGCAGATCTTGCGTGTACTTTGTTTGGGAGATGAAGGTGCCGTCCTTGAGTTGCTTCACTTGGAACCCAAGGAAGTAGTTCAACTCGCCCATCATTGACATCTCGAATTTCTGCGTCATCACCCTGCTAAACTCTTCACAAGACTTTTGGTTAGTAGAACCAAATATTATGTCATCGACATAAATTTGGCACACAAACAAATCACCATCACATGTCTTAGTAAAAAGAGTTGGATCGGCTTTCCCAACCTTGAAAGCATTAGCAATTAAAAAGTCTCTAAGGCATTCATACCATGCTCTTGAGGCTTGCTTAAGTCCATAGAGCGCCTTAGAGAGCTTACACACGTGGTCGGGGAACCGTTCATCCTCGAAGCCAGGGGGTTGCTCCACGTACACCTCCTCCTTGATTGGCCCGTTGAGGAAAGCGCTCTTCACATCCATTTGGTACAACCTGAAAGAATGGTGAGCGGCATATGCTAGCAAAATACGAATGGACTCTAGCCTAGCCACAGGAGCGAAAGTCTCCTCAAAGTCCAAACCTGCGACTTGGGCATAACCTTTTGCCACAAGTCGAGCCTTGTTCCTCGTCACCACCCCGTGCTCGTCTTGTTTGTTGCGGAACACCCACTTGGTTCCCACAACATTTTGCTTGGGACGAGGCACCAGTGTCCAAACTTCATTGCGCTTGAAGTTGTTGAGTTCCTCCTGCATGGCCAATACCCAATCCGGATCTTGCAAGGCCTCCTCTACCCTGAAAGGCTCAATAGAAGAGACAAAGGAGTAATGCTCACAAAAATTAACTAATCGAGATCGAGTAGTTACTCCCTTGCTAATATCACCCAGAATTTGGTCGACGGGATGATCCCTTTGAATCATCGCTCGAACTTGGGTTGGAGGTGCCGGTTGCGCTTGTTCCTCCATCACTCGATCATCTTGTGCTCCCCCTTGATCAAGCGCCTCCACTTGAGGTACCTGTTCGTCATCTTCGGTTGGGGGATGCACCATAGTTGAGGAAGAAGGTTGATCACGTTCATCTTGTTCCTGTGGCCGCACTTCTCCAATCACCATGGTTCGAATAGCGGCCGTCGGAACATCTTCTTCATCTACATCATCACAGTCAACAACTTGCTCTCTTGGAGAGCCATTAGTCTCATCAAATACAACGTCGCTAGAGACTTCAACCAAACCCGATGATTTGTTGAAGACTCTATACGCCTTTGTATTTGAGTCATAACCTAACAAAAACCCTTCTACAGCTTTGGGAGCAAACTTAGAATTTCTACCCTTCTTCACTAGAATGTAGCACTTGCTCCCAAAAACACGAAAGTAGGATACATTGGGTTTGTTACCGGTTAGTAGCTCATACGAAGTCTTCTTGAGGAGGCGATGTAGGTAGACCCTGTTGATGGCGTGGCAAGCCGTGTTCACAGCTTCCGACCAGAAACACTCGGGGGTCTTGAATTCTCCAAGCATCGTCCTCGCCATATCGATTAGCGTCCTGTTCTTCCTCTCTACTACACCATTTTGCTGTGGTGTGTAGGGAGCGGAGAACTCGTGCTTGATCCCTTCCTCCTCAAGAAACTCCTCCACTTGAAGGTTCTTGAACTCGGACCCATTGTCGCTCCTTATCTTCTTCACCTTGAGCTCAAACTCATTTTGAGCTCTCCTGAGGAAGCGCTTGAGGGTCCCTTGGGTTTCAGACTTATCCTGCAAAAAGAACACCCAAGTGAAGCGGGAAAAGTCATCAACAATAACTAAACCATACTTACTCCCTCCTATGCTCAGATAGGCGACAGGTCCGAAGAGGTCCATATGCAGCAGCTCCAGGGGTCTTGAAGTGGTCATCACATTCTTGCCGTGATGCGCTCCTCCCACTTGTTTACCTGCTTGACAAGCTGCACAAGGTCTATCTTTTTCGAAATGCACGTTAGTCAAACCTATCACGTGTTCTCCCTTTAGAAGCTTGCGAAGGTTCTTCATCCCCACATGTGCTAAGCGGCGATGCCACAGCCAGCCCATGCTAGTCTTAGCTATTAAGCATGCATCTAGACCGGCCTCTTCTTTTGCAAAATCAACTAAATAAAGTTTGCCGTCTAATACACCCTTAAAAGCTAGTGAACCATCACTTCTTCTAAAGACAGACACATCTACATTTGTAAATAGACAGTTATACCCCATATGACATAATTGACTAACAGATAGCAAATTATATCCAAGACTCTCTACTAAAAATACATTAGAGATAGAATGCTCATTAGAAATTGCAATTTTACCTAACCCTTTTACCTTGCCTTGATTCCCATCACCGAATATAATTGAATCTTGGGAATCCTTATTCTTGATGTAGGAAGTGAACATCTTCTTCTCCCCCGTCATATGGTTTGTGCATCCGCTGTCGATAATCCAGCTTGAACCCCCGGATGCATAAACCTGCAAGGCAAATTTAGGCTTGGGACTTAGGTACCCAACTCTTGTTGGGTCCTACAAGGTTAGTGCAAATTTCCTTAGGGACCCAAATGCAAGTTTTGTCTCCCTTGCATTTTGCCCCTAACTTCCTAGCAACTATTTTCCTATCCTTTCTACAAATAGCAAAGGAAGCATTTAGTGCATGATAAATTGTAGAAGGTCCATGAACTTTCCTATGAGCATTAACAACATTTCTCTTAGGAATATTGTGAATAACATTTCTTCTACCAACATTTCTATCATGCACAGCATGAGAACTAGAAGCAGTCATAGCATAAGAATCATAAGCATGTGAAAAAGCATCATAACTTCTAAAAGCATTTCTAGTATTTTTTCTATCATGATATAAAAAGGCATGGTTCTTTTTAGCACTAGTAGCCATAGGGGCCTTCCCTTTCTCCTTAGCGGGAATGGGAGTCTTATGGCTTGTTAAGTTCTTGGCTTCCCTTTTGTAGCCAAGTCCATCCTTAATTGAGGGGTGTCTACCAATTGTGTAGGCATCCCTTGCAAATTTTAGCTTATCAAAATCACTTTTGCTAGTCTCAAGTTGGGCATTGAGACTAGCCACTTCATCATTCAATTTAGAAATTGAAGCTAGGTGTTCACTACACGCATCAATGTCAAAATCTTTACACCTAGTGCAAATCACAACATGTTCTACACAAGATGTTAATTTACTAGATTTTTCTAGCTTAGCATTTAAATCATCATTTATGCTTTTTAGACTAGAAATTGAATCATGACATGTAGACAACTCACAAGAAAGCATTTCATTTCTCTTAATCTCTAAAGCAAGTGATTTTTGTGCTTCTACAAACTTATCATGTTCATCATACAACAAATCCTCTTGCTTTTCTAAAAGCCTATCCTTTTCATTCAAGGCATCAATCAATTCATTGATTTTATCAATTTTACTTCTATCTAATCCCTTGAACAAACTAGAGTAATCTATTTCATCCTCACTAGACTCATCGTCACTGGAAGAATCATAAGTAACATCATTACGAGCGATTACCTTCTTCTCTCTTGCCATGAGGCAAGTGTGACGCTCGTTGGGGAAGAGGGATGACTTGTTGAAGGCGGTGGCTGCGAGTCCTTCATTGTCGGAGTCGGAAGAGGAGCAGTCCGAATTCCACTCCTTGCCTAGATGCGCCTCGCCCTTTGCCTTCTTATAGTTCTTCTTCTTTTCCCTCTTGTTCCCTTGATCCTGATCACTATCATTGTCGGGACAGTTAGCAATAAAATGACCAAGCTTACCACATTTGAAGCATGATCGCTTTCCCTTGGTCTTAGCCTTGCTTGGCTGTCCCTTTCGACCTTTTAGCGCCGTCTTGAATCTTTTAATGATGAGGGCCATCTCTTCATCATTAAGACCGGCAGCCTCAATTTGTGCCACCTTGCTGGGTAGCGCCTCCTTGCTCCTTGTTGCCTTGAGAGCGATGGGTTGAGGCTCGTTGATCGGACCATTCAAGGCATCGTCGACGTATCTTGCCTCCTTGATCATCATCCGCCCGCTTACGAATTTTCCGAGTACCTCCTCGGGCGTCATCTTCGTGTACCTGGGATTCTCACGAATATTGTTCACGAGATGAGGATCAAGAATGGTAAATGACCTTAGCATTAGGCGGACGACGTCGTGATCCGTCCATCGCGTGCTTCCGTAGCTCCTTATTTTGTTGATAAGGATCTTGAGCCGGTTGTATGTTTGCGTCGGCTCCTCGCCCCTTATCATCGCGAATCGTCCGAGCTCGCCCTCCACCAACTCCATCTTGGTGAGTAAGGTGACATCATTCCCCTCATGAGAGATCTTGAGGGTGTCCCAAATCTGCTTGGCATTGTCCAAGCCGCTCACCTTGTGATACTCGTCCCTGCACAAAGAGGCTAGCAACACAGTAGTAGCTTGTGCATTTTTATGGATCTGTTCATTAATAAATGAAGGACTATCCGAGCTATCAAATTTCATTCCACTTTCCACAATCTCCCAAATGCTTGGATGGAGAGAAAATAGGTGTGTACGCATTTTGTGACTCCAAAATCCGTAGTCCTCTCCATCAAAGTGAGGGGGCTTGCCAAGTGGAATGGGGAGCAAATGAGCATTTGAGCTGTGCGGAATGCGCGAATAATCAAAAGAAAAGTTTGAGTTAACCGTCTTTTGTTTGTCGTAGTTGTCATCTTTGTGGGAAGAAGTAGACTCGTCACTGTCGTAGTAGACGATCTCCTTGATACGTCGTGTCTTCTTCTTCTTCCCATCTTTACGTCTGTGGCCCGAGCCAGAGTCGTTGGATTTGTCATCTTTTGGCTCGTTGACGAAGAACTCCTTTTCCTTGTCGTTGATCACTATTCCCTTCCCCTTAGGATCCATCTTTTCGGGCGGTTAGTCCCTTTCTTGAAGAGAACGGCTCCGATACCAATTGAGAGCACCTAGAGGGGGGGGGGGGTGAATAGGTGATCCTGTAAAACTTAAACTTATAGCCACAAAAACTTGTTAAGGGTTAGCACAATAATTGCCAAGTGGCTAAAGAGGAGATCTTGCACAATACGACAATCACAAAGAATTCAACACAGAGAAGACACGGTGATTTATCCCGTGGTTCGGCCAAGTACAAAACTTGCCTACTCCACGTTGTGGCGTCCCAACGGACGAGGGTTGCAATCAACCCCTCTCAAGCGGTCCAAAGACCCACTTGAATACCACGGTGTTTTGCCTTGCTTATCTTTATCCCACTCGCGAGGAATCTCCACAAATTGGAGTCTCTCGCCCTTACACTTAAGATTCACAAAGAAGCACAGAGTAAGGGAGGGAAGCAACACACACAAATCCACAGCGAAATGCGCACACACACGGCCAAGAATCGAGCTCAAAGACTATCTCAAAGTTCTCACAAGAACGGAGCTCGAATCACTTAGAATAACAAACGGATGCGCAAAGACTGAGTGTGGATGATCAAGAATGCTCTAAGGTTGCTTGGTATCACCCTCCATGCGCCTAGGGGTCCCTTTTATAGCCCCAAGGCAGCTAGGAGCCGTTGAGAACAAATCTGGAAGGCCATCTTTGCCGTCTGTCGTCGGGCGCACCGGACAGTCCGGTGCACACCAGACACTGTCCGGTGCCCGATTTCCTTCCTTAACCAGCGCGGTCGACCGTTGCAGATGCGGGAGCCTTTGACGCACCGGACATGTCCGGTGCACACCAGACAGTCCGGTGCCCCCTTCCGACCGTTGGCTTGGCCACGTGTCCCGCGCAGATCGCGTGGCCGACCGTTGGCCCGGCCGACCGTTGGCTCACCGGACAGTCCGGTGCACACCGGACAGTCCGGTGAATTTTAGCCGTACGCCGTCAGCAATTTCCCGAGAGCGGCCTCTTCAGCCGAGGCAGCCTGGCGCACCGGACACTGTCCGGTGCACCACCGGACACTGTCCGGTGCACCACCGGACAGTCCGGTGCCCCAAACCGAAACAGCCTCTTGGCTGTACACAGCCAACTTTCTTCTTCTCTTCTTCTTCCTTTGCTCTAGATTTGCACTTTGTTCATCCATGGGCATTGATTCACATTTAAGCACTTGTGTTGACACTCAATCACCAAAATACTTAGAAATGGCCCAAGGGCACATTTCCCTTTCAAGAACTAAAAATGATTTGTTACATGCTAAGGTTGTAGAATTGAAATCTTGCAAACCCTCTACATCTAATGTTGAACATGTTTCTATTTGTACTAGATGTAGAGATATTGATGTTAATGCTATTCATGATCACATGGCTTTAATTAAACAACAAAATGATCATATAGCATTATTAGATGCTAAAATTGCCGAGCATAACTTAGAAAATGAAAAGTTTAAATTTGCTAGAAGTATGCTCTATAATGGGAGACGCCCTGGCATTAAGGATGGCATTGGCTTCCAAAGGGGAGACAATGTCAAGCTTAATGCTCCTCCTAAGAACTTGTCCAACTTTGTTAAGGGCAAGGCTCCTATGCCTCAAGATAACGAGGGTTACATTTTATACCCTGCCGGTTATCCTGAGAGCAAAATTAAGAAAATTCATTCTAAGAAGTCTCACTCTGGCCCTAATCATGCTTTTATGTATAAGGGTGAGACATCTAGCTCTAGGCAACCAACCCGTGCCAAGTTGCCTAGAAAGAAGACTCTTAATGCATCAAATGATCATGCTATTTCATTTAAAACTTTTGATGCATCTTATGTTTTGACTAATAAATCCGGCAAGGTAGTTGCCAAATTTGTTGGGGGCAAACACAAGGGCTCTGTAACGCCCCGAATTTTGCAGTTGAATTTTTTCTTTTCTTTACTCGCCAAAATTCGGGCGTTACCTTTTCTTTTTCTTTTTTCCCTCGCTAAACCTTGACCTTTTCCAAAGTTCTAGCGGGATTCGGTTTGGAATTCCCGTGTAATGAAAAACCCTAAGTACTTTAGGTTGTTTGATGCACCATGCCGAATCTTGCATTTCTTTTGATTGCTTTGAAAGCGCAAATGCATTCATGTAGAAAGATCGGATTTCGAAAATGAGGAGAAGATCTTTTCTTTCTTTCTTTTTTCTCTCTCTTTCTCTCTCCTCTTTTTCTCTCTCTCCCGCGCCGTGGGCCGACCCCGGCCGGCCCAGCCGCCCCTGGCGCCCCCTCTTGGGCCCAAAAAGGCCCAGCCCCCCCTCTCCCTTTTTCCCCAAACCCTCTCCCTCTCCCTCTCATTTTCCCTCTCTCATTCTTTCCCTAGCCGCCGCCCCTACCCGCCCCCTGCCCTAGCGCCGCCCCTGCCCTAAGCCGCCGCCGCCGCCCTCGGCCGCCCCCTACTGCCGGCCGCCCCTCGCCGTCGCTCCCCAACGCCGGTGAGCCCCCCCCTCTCCCTCTCCCTCTCCCCTCCCCCCTCCTCTCTCCCTGGCAGCCCAGCCGCCCGGCCGGCCCTCGGCCGCGCCCTGGCGCCCCCGGCCAGCCCCAGCCCGCCCCTGGCCGCGCGCCCCAGCCAGCCCCCAGCCGCCCCAGCCGTGCCCCGGCCGGCCGCTGGCCGCGCCCCCTGCGCAGGGCCGGTTCAACCGCCCCTAGGGCCGGTTCAACCGCCCCCCCCTCTGTTTTTTTATTTTTTTATTTCATTTTATTTACTTTCTGTGATCCTAGTTACTTTATTTTAGGTAGGTTAATCATTGTTCGTGTTATTGAAATAGGAAGTTTAATTTAAAATTTCGTTATGCTAGTTGATTCATGTAGTTAATTGTTTATCTCGTGCAATGTTGATCAACTTAAAATGATTAGGTTTCCATTAGTGTATATGTAACAGAAGTTTTTTGTTAGGAACCAATTGTAATTGATCGTTAGTGCATAAGATTTAACCCCCTGCGAGACCCTTTCCCGTTTCTTTCTGACCATAACAAATGCGATATCGAATGTCATACTTGATGCATATTCGCTTTACTTGTTCCCTTGTATGGTGTACTGTTCTTTTGTATTAAATATGTGGATGTATGTATGTTTGCGCTCGCATAGAGAACGATCCGGTCGAAGAGCCCGAGGAATTCGCAGGAGAAGCCCCTGAGCAGCAGTCGGTTGGTGGAGGCAAGTGTCCTTTGACCTATCTCTGTCCTATTCATTATTTAATTCACCCCCCGCTTTACACATTTATGCCTAAGGATTGACTAGCCTTTTGTTATCCATGTCCTTGTTTACCTATCTGGGTTGGATTATTACTGCTTAGTTTGATGCTATTGCTCAACTTTAATCAATGAACATGATGAGATTATCTATGATACGCTGTTTTCCCTTCTCTTATGATGATGTGATACTTGTGGTCTTCAAGGGGGCTCGAGCGGTTTCTCGAGTGCCTCTCCGTAAGGACCTGTTCTATGGATGACCGCCCGGGAAAACAGTGCAACCATGAGGGTGGAATGGGGTGCCCTTAGCTGAATAATTAGAGGATCCGGGGTGTAGTTCACTTAGCCGTCGTGCCGTCAATGGGGCTCGGTGTATGCGGCTCGCTCTGCCAAGTTTGGGTTCGCCCCTTGGGGAGGAGTGCGGTGCATTTAGGAAACCTAACGGGTGGCTACAGCCCCGGGGAATCTTTGTAAAGGCTTCGTAGTGAATCCCTGGCCATTCACCTCGGGAGTGAATAAGGGTCTTGCAAGCCCGGGCCAGAGAGGGAATCACGGCTTGTGGGTAAAGTGCACAACCTCTGTAGAGTGTTATGAAACTGATATATCAGCCGTGCTCACGGTTATGAGCGGCCAAGGGAGCTCCAGTGATTAGTGGTACTTGATCAGAGATATTTTGGTACAGGTGGTTATGAGATTGATGGTTTTGGTTATGATTATGGTGCTGGTAAGTGGTACTCTTTCCGTTTGGAAAGGAGTACGTTTGGGTTAATAACTTGGGTTAATGCTAAAACTTGGCTTTCTACTAGTAAGTAATAATCTGACCAACTAAAAGCAACTGCTTGACTTATCCCCACATAAAGCTAGTCCACTACAGCCAAACAGGATACTTGCTGAGTATGTTGATGTGTACTCACCCTTGCTCTACACACCAAACCCCCCCCCATCCCCAGGTTGTCAGCATTGCAACCACTGCTCAGGCGAAGATGAAGCTGTGGAAGGAGACTTCCAGGAGTTCCAAGACTACGACGAGTTCTAGGTGTGGGTTAGCGGCAACCCCCCAGTCGGCTGCCTGTGAAGGCCGCGTTATCTACGTTTCTTTTCTGCACTTTGATTTATTGTAAGACCTATATGGACGTCTCAGACGTACGATGTAATCGACTATTTCCCTTATTAATACTATTTTGAGCACTGTGTGATGATATCCATATTATGTAACTGCTGTGTACGTGAATAACTGATCCTGGCACGTACATGGTTCGCATTCGGTTTGCCTTCTAAAACCGGGTGTGACATAAGTGGTATCAAAGCCGTGCTGACTGTAGGACCGCTAACCTAGAGTAGAATGGTCGTTCTAAGGACTATAGACCTCTGTCCCTGCCTTGACTTTGATATCCCTTCAAAAGTTGGTCATACCGACCAAACCTATGTTCTACTATATAGTATACCTTGCTGAAAATCATGTTTTATTCTGATCCTTCATTTACTTATGATTCATTATTTGTTGGTCATATTAATTCTGTTCTCACCCTTTTGCTTGCGATGTCTTTTGTAGATGGCTCGACTTAGACACACTGCACGAAAGTCCGTCATCCCCTTCTTACCCTCCCGCCTTGCTGAGCGTCCACTTCGCCGTCCCGTGGCTGGACAGTCCAGCCACTTGGAGAGACTACACCACCGCCTGCGTGAGGAGCAGGAGCGTCGACGACAGGAGCAGCAGGGCTCTTCTTTCTCGCTCCACCAGGAGATAGAGTCTGTGAGGAGCTGCTCCCCTGTGCTTCCTCTGGAGCCGCCCCCTGCACCACCACTGGGCGCCCCAGCTTCTGGAGTAGCTGCTGGAGGAGACCCAGACGACGGAGACGGCGACGACAGCTCGAGCCACGACACCGACTTCTCTGCTAACCCTGAGCCGGAAGGATGGGTTGCTCGACCCATCACTCGCGACGCTGCTCGCGGGTGTCACTTCCACGATGCGCTCGACACCCTGCTACGTCGGGCATTTGACCGGCATACTTGGTCCGTCGAGTATCGCTGTGTGGTCTACCAGCATAGTCGCGGGGTCTACCCGGACCGCTGGGAGGCGACTTGCTTGGTGCGCTGCCCGGAGGACAGTCTCCAGGGTGCAGAGGCCTGCTCAGAGCACTATTCTATCTCTGAACGGGACTCAGCTGAGGCAGCCATGCAAGATGCTGCACGGCGTGCGCTTTCGCACTACTGCTCGGTTTTCGGTGGGGCAGCTGACGGTCTTGACCTGAAGTATTACCCCCGCCGTCCATCTGGCAGCATAGGAGGCGTGATTGTCTCACCTGTCGGTGAGGGCAATCCTAGGTTGAGCAGCACAGTCAACCTAGCCGCCGTGCTAAACACGGAGCTGGACCATGCATTAGACGAGCTGAGTACTCGTGCTGAGATCGCCCTGCTGCGGGCTGAGCGCGCGGAACGTCGTCACCTGGATGGTGGTTCCCCCGCTCCCGTTGGGACTCAACACCTGTACCGCTCACCTCAGCGTGGACACCAGTCTTATGGCAACCCCGACTGCAAGACCAAGATAACTCTAGAACCATAGATCGTTAGAGTTGGATCTTGTAATTAATACGAAATATATGCATAGAAGCTTCAGTCTTAGCGTTAGTCTCGGTCTTAGTTAGTCTTAGTTAGACAGGGTAGTTTGCTATATCCTGTGCATCTATGTTTGTCATGATGAACTATGTTTGGTTTGGATCTTTGTAATGACTGTCACCAGAGTGTGGGTATCCCCTGCATTTTGGTTTACCTATTATGTTAATAAAGTTAGTTATATAGTTGGGAAACCTTTTATTCCACTTTCCTCTTTATCTGAGAAGCTGTGTGGTCTGTGTTGGAGATCAGTGAAGATGCTCATCTGTTCAGTGCTGTTGAAGAATCCTCTACTCTTTTCTTATGCTGCAAGATTTGCCAGATCAGTTCTGATGTGTAGTTGCATTCTGCAGATGTCAGAGAACAGGCGCAGAGGAGGAAGGCGTGCTCAGCAGGAGCGAGCCGCTCAACAGGATGAGGTGCCCCAGCAGCAGCACCTGCCGCCCCCGCCCCCGATGTCGATCGAGCAGATGTTTCTGATGCAGACTCAGGCAGTTCAGGCCATCGGTCAGACCTTGGCCGCCATTCAGCAGCAGCAGCAGTAGGCCCCACCTCAGCCTCAGATGCCTCAGATGCCCAGAGACAAGCGTGCTGAATTCATGAGAGGTCATCCACCAACGTTTGCTCACTCTTCTGACCCCATGGATGCTGAAGATTGGCTGCACACTGTGGAGCGGGAGCTGCATACCGCTCAGTGCGATGATAGGGAGAAAGTTCTGTATGGTCCCCGTCTGTTGAGAGGAGCAGCCCAGTCATGGTGGGAGTCTTGCCTCGCCACCCATGCCCATCCTGACGCCATCACCTGGGAAGAGTTCAGAGGTAGCTTTCGTCAGTACCATGTTCCTGCAGGTCTGATGACAGTGAAGAAGGAGGAGTTCCTGGCTCTCAAGCAAGGGCCATTGTCTGTCAGTGAGTATCAGGACAAGTTTCTGCAATTGTCTCGCTATGCTCCTGAAGATGTCAACACTGACGCCAAGCGACAGTATCGTTTTCTGAGAGGCTTGGTCGACCCTCTGCAGTATCAGCTGATGAATCACACCTTCCCGACATTCCAGCACCTGATTGACAGGGCAATCATGACAGAGAGAAAGCGTAAGGAGATGGAAGATCGTAAGCGCAAGATCAGTGGACCCCAGCCTGGAAGCAGCAATCGTCCTCGTTTCTCAGGCAATCAACCTCAGCAGTTCAGGCAGAACCAGCGTCCACCTCAGCAGCATCAGCAGTTTCAAAGGCAGTATCCTCAGAATCAGTATCAGAACCGTCAGAGCAACCAGTCAGGAGGTCAGTTTCAAAGGCAGAATCAGCAGGCACCTCGCCTTCCTGCCCCAGCAAATCAGCAGAACAGTCAGGCAGCACCAGCTCAGGTTGGAAATAGAGCATGTTTCCACTGTGGAGAGCAAGGCCACTGGGTGATGCAATGTCCGAAGAAGGCAGCCCAGCAGCAGTCAGGCCCCAATGCCCCAGCAAAGCAGAATGTGCCTCAGCCTGGAGCAGGCAATCGCTCTCAGCCGCGTTATAATCATGGAAGACTGAACCACTTGGAGGCTGAAGCAGTTCAGGAGACCCCCGGCATGATAGTAGGTATGTTCCCAGTCGACTCCCGTATTGCAGAAGTGTTATTTGATACTGGAGCAACGCATTCTTTCATTACTGCATCATGGGTAGAAGCACATAATCTTCCAATTACTACCATGTCAACCCCCATTCAAATTGACTCAGCCGGTGGTAGAATTCGAGCCGATAGCATTTGTTTGAATATAAGTGTGAAAATAAGGGGGATAGCGTTTCCCGCCAACCTTATAGTAATGGGTACTCAGGGAATAGATGTCATCCTAGGGATGAATTGGCTAGATAAGTATCAGGCAGTTATCAGTTGTGATAAAAGGACAATCAAGTTGGTGTCCCCAGTAGGAAAGGAAGTGGTGACCGAACTAGTCCCGCCTGAGCCAAAGAAAGGAAGTTGTTATCAGATGGCCGTTGATAGCAGTGAAGCAGACCCAATTGAGAGTATCAAGGTTGTGTCTGAATTCCCAGATGTGTTTCCAAAGGATTTACCGGGTATGCCACCAGAGCGGAAAGTTGAGTTTGCCATAGAGCTTCTTCCTGGAACCGCCCCCATCTTTAAGAGAGCTTACAGAATATCCGGACCAGAGTTGGTTGAACTTAAGAAGCAGATTGATGAGCTGTCAGAGAAAGGTTACATCCGGCCAAGCACCTCGCCTTGGGCCGCCCCTGTCCTGTTTGTGGAGAAGAAAGATGGCACCAAGAGGATGTGTATCGATTATCGAGCTTTGAATGAGGTCACGATCAAGAATAAGTATCCTTTGCCCAGAATTGAAGATCTGTTCGACCAGTTGAGAGGAGCCAGTGTGTTCTCCAAGATTGATCTGAGGTCAGGTTATCATCAGCTCAGGATCCGACCTTCGGACATTCCGAAGACGGCATTCATTACCAAGTATGGGTTGTATGAGTTCACAGTGATGTCTTTTGGTTTGACCAATGCGCCAGCATTCTTCATGAACTTGATGAATAGTGTATTCATGGATTACCTTGATAAGTTTGTGGTGGTATTCATTGATGATATTCTGGTTTATTCTCAAAGCGAAGAGGAGCATGCAGATCATTTGAGGATGGTATTGCAGAGATTGCGAGAGCACCAGTTGTATGCAAAGTTGAGTAAGTGTGAGTTCTAGATCAGTGAAGTCCTGTTTTTGGGTCACATAATCAACAAGGAAGGATTGGCTGTGGATCCGAAGAAAGTGGCAGACATTCTGAACTGGAAAGCGCCAACAGATGCTAGGGGAATCAAGAGTTTCATTGGAATGGCCGGATACTATCGGCGATTCATTGAAGGGTTTTCGAAGATTGTGAAGCCAATGACAGCGTTGCTAGGCAATAAGGTTGAGTTCAAGTGGACCCAGAAATGTCAAGAGGCCTTTGAAGCGCTGAAAGAGAAGTTGACTACAGCGCCTGTCCTAGTCTTGCCTGATGTGCACAAGCCCTTCTCGGTGTATTGCGATGCTTGTTACACAGGTTTGGGATGCGTGTTGATGCAAGAGGGAAGAGTTGTGGCTTACTCGTCCCGACAGCTGAAGGTTCATGAGAAGAATTACCCAATCCATGATCTAGAGTTGGCAGCAGTGGTTCACGCACTGAAGACATTGAGGCACTATCTGTATGGACAGAAATGCGATGTTTACACAGATCACAAGAGTCTGAAGTACATATTCACTCAGTCAGAGTTGAACATGAGGCAACGAAGATGGTTAGAGTTGATCAAAGACTATGAGTTGGAAATTCATTACCATCCAGGCAAAGCAAACGTAGTGGCAGATGCTTTGAGCAGAAAGAGCCAAGTCAATTTGATGGTCGCTCGTCCGATGCCTTATGAGTTGGCCAAAGAGTTTGACAGGTTGAGTCTCGGATTTTTGAACAATTCGCGAGGAGTCACAGTTGAATTGGAACCTACCTTGGAGCGCGAAATCAAAGAAGCGCAGAAGAATGATGAGAAAATCAGTGAGATCCGGCGACTGATTCTAGAAGGCAAAGGCAAAGATTTTCGAGAAGATGCAGAAGGCGTGATATGGTTCAAAGACCGCTTATGTGTTCCCAATGTCCAGTCTATTCGAGAGTTGATCCTCAAGGAAGCTCATGAGACAGCCTATTCGATTCACCCTGGTAGTGAGAAGATGTATCAGGATCTGAAGAAGAAATTCTGGTGGTACGGAATGAAGAGGGAAATCGCAGAGCATGTGGCTATGTGCGATAGTTGTCGAAGAATTAAGGCAGAACACCAGAGACCTGCTGGATTGTTGCAACCGTTGCAGATCCCTCAGTGGAAATGGGATGAAATCGGTATGGATTTCATAGTCGGATTGCCTCGCACTCGAGCCGGCTACGATTCCATTTGGGTAGTAGTGGACCGCTTGACCAAGTCAGCCCACTTCATACCTGTCAAGACCAGCTACAACAGTGCAGTATTGGCAGAGTTGTATATGTCTCGGATCGTTTGTCTTCATGGTGTGCCAAAGAAGATAGTGTCAGACAGAGGAACGCAGTTCACCTCTCATTTCTGGCAGCAGTTGCATGAAGCCTTGGGCACGCATCTGAATTTCAGTTCAGCTTATCACCCGCAGACAGATGGCCAGACTGAAAGGACCAATCAAATTCTCGAAGATATGTTGAGAGCCTGTGCGTTGCAAGATCAGTCCGGATGGGACAAGCGATTGCCTTATGCAGAGTTTTCCTATAACAACAGTTACCAGGCCAGTTTGAAGATGTCACCATTTCAGGCGCTTTATGGAAGGAGTTGCAGAACTCCGTTGCAATGGGATCAGCCTGGAGAAAAGCAAGTGTTTGGGCCAGACATTTTGCTTGAAGCCGAAGAGAACATCAAGATGGTCCGAGAGAATCTAAAGATAGCGCAATCGAGGCAGCGAAGCTATGCAGACACAAGAAGAAGAGAGCTGAGTTTTGAAGTCGGAGATTTTGTCTATCTGAAAGTGTCACCGATCAGAGGAGTCAGAAGATTCGGAGTGAAAGGCAAGCTAGCACCCCGCTACATTGGTCCGTATCAGATTCTTGCAAGACGTGGAGAAGTGGCCTATCAGCTCAGTTTGCCAGAGAAATTGTCTGCTGTGCATGATGTCTTTCATGTGTCTCAGTTGAAGAAGTGCTTGCGTGTGCCAGAAGAGCAGTTGCCAGTGGAAGGTCTTGAAGTCTAGGAGGACTTGACCTATGTTGAGAAGCCAGCTCAGATCCTTGAGATTGCAGACAGAGTCACCCGAAGGAAGACCATCGGAATGTGCAAAGTCAGATGGAATCACCATTCAGAGGAAGAAGCAACCTGGGAGCGTGAAGATGATCTGATGGCTAAGTACCCAGAGCTCTTTGCTAGCCAGCCCTGAATCTCGAGGGCGAGATTCTTTTAAGGGGGATAGGTTTGTAACGCCCCGAATTTTGCAGTTGAATTTTTTCTTTTCTTTACTCGCCAAAATTCGGGCGTTACCTTTTCTTTTTCTTTTTTCCCTCGCTAAACCTTGACCTTTTCCAAAGTTCTAGCGGGATTCGGTTTGGAATTCCCGTGTAATGAAAAACCCTAAGTACTTTAGGTTGTTTGATGCACCATGCCGAATCTTGCATTTCTTTTGATTGCTTTGAAAGCGCAAATGCATTCATGTAGAAAGATCGGATTTCGAAAATGAGGAGAAGATCTTTTCTTTCTTTCTTTTTCTCTCTCCTCTTTTTCTCTCTCTCCCGCGCCGTGGGCCGACCCCGGCCGGCCCAGCCGCCCCTGGCGCCCCCTCTTGGGCCCAAAAAGGCCCAGCCGCCCCCCCTCTCCCTTTTTCCCCAAACCCTCTCCCTCTCCCTCTCATTTTCCCTCTCTCATTCTCTCCCTAGCCGCCGCCCCTACCCGCCCCCTGCCCTAGCGCCGCCCCTGCCCTAAGCCGCCGCCGCCGCCCTCGGCCGCCCCCTACTGCCGGCCGCCCCTCGCCGTCGCTCCCCAACGCCGGTGAGCCCCCCCCTCTCCCTCTCCCTCTCCCCTCCCCCCTCCTCTCTCCCTGGCAGCCCAGCCGCCCGCCCGGCCCTCGGCCGCGCCCCGGCCGCTCGGTCGCGCCCTGGCGCCCCCGGCCAGCCCCCAGCCGCCCCAGCCGCGCCCCGGCCGGCCGCTGGCCGCGCCTGGCCCGCCCGTCTGGCCCTTGGCCGCGCCCCCTGCGCAGGGCCGGTTCAACCGCCCCCCCCTCTGTTTTTTTTATTTTTTTATTTCATTTTATTTACTTTCTGTGATCCTAGTTACTTTATTTTAGGTAGGTTAATCATTGTTCGTGTTATTGAAATAGGAAGTTTAATTTAAAATTTCGTTATGCTAGTTGATTCATGTAGTTAATTGTTTATCTCATGCAATGTTGATCAACTTAAAATGATTAGGTTTCCATTAGTGTATATGTAACAGAAGTCTTTTGTTAGGAACCAATTGTAATTGATCGTTAGTGCATAAGATTTAACCCCCTGCGAGACCCTTTCCCGTTTCTTTCTGACCATAACAAATGCGATATCGAATGTCATACTTGATGCATATTCGCTTTACTTGTTCCCTTGTATGGTGTACTGTTCTTTTGTATTAAATATGTGGATGTATGTATGTTTGCGCTCGCATAGAGAACGATCCGGTCGAAGAGCCCGAGGAATTCGCAGGAGAAGCCCCTGAGCAGCAGTCGGTTGGTGGAGGCAAGTGTCCTTTGACCTATCTCTGTCCTATTCATTATTTAATTCACCCCCCGCTTTACACATTTATGCCTAAGGATTGACTAGCCTTTTGTTATCCATGTCCTTGTTTACCTATCTGGGTTGGATTATTACTGCTTAGTTTGATGCTATTGCTCAACTTTAATCAATGAACATGATGAGATTATCTATGATACGCTATTTTCCCTTCTCTTATGATGATGTGATACTTGTGGTCTTCAAGGGGGCTCGAGCGGTTTCTCGAGTGCCTCTCCGTAAGGACCTGTTCTATGGATGACCGCCCGGGAAAACAGTGCAACCATGAGGGTGGAATGGGGTGCCCTTAGCTGAATAATTAGAGGATCCGGGGTGTAGTTCACTTAGCCGTCGTGCCGTCAATGGGGCTCGGTGTATGCGGCTCGCTCTGCCAAGTTTGGGTTCGCCCCTTGGGGAGGAGTGCGGTGCATTTAGGAAACCTAACGGGTGGCTACAGCCCCGGGGAATCTTTGTAAAGGCTTCGTAGTGAATCCCTGGCCATTCACCTCGGGAGTGAATAAGGGTCTTGCAAGCCCGGGCCAGAGAGGGAATCACGGCTTGTGGGTAAAGTGCACAACCTCTGCAGAGTGTTATGAAACTGATATATCAGTCGTGCTCACGGTTATGAGCGGCCAAGGGAGCTCCAGTGATTAGTGGTACTTGATCAGAGATATTTTGGTACAGGTGGTTATGAGATTGATGGTTTTGGTTATGATTATGGTGCTGGTAAGTGGTACTCTTTCCGTTTGGAAAGGAGTACGTTTGGGTTAATAACTTGGGTTAATGCTAAAACTTGGCTTTCTACTAGTAAGTAATAATCTGACCAACTAAAAGCAACTGCTTGACTTATCCCCACATAAAGCTAGTCCACTACAGCCAAACAGGATACTTGCTGAGTATGTTGATGTGTACTCACCCTTGCTCTACACACCAACCCCCCCCATCCCCAGGTTGTCAGCATTGCAACCACTGCTCAGGCGAAGATGAAGCTGTGGAAGGAGACTTCCAGGAGTTCCAAGACTACGACGAGTTCTAGGTGTGGGTTAGCGGCAACCCCCCAGTCGGCTGCCTGTGAAGGCCGCGTTATCTACGTTTCTTTTCTGCACTTTGATTTATTGTAAGACCTATATGGACGTCTCAGACGTACGATGTAATCGACTATTTCCCTTATTAATACTATTTTGAGCACTGTGTGATGATGTCCATATTATGTAACTGCTGTGTACGTGAATAACTGATCCTGGCACGTACATGGTTCGCATTCGGTTTGCCTTCTAAAACCGGGTGTGACAGGCTCCAAGACTTGTGTTTGGGTACCCAAAGTTCTTGTTTCTAATGCCAAAGGACCCAAAACCGTTTGGGTACCTAAAGTCAAGAACTAAAATTGTTTTGTAGGTTTATGCATCCGGGGGCTCAAGTTGGATACTCGACAGCGGGTGCACACACCACATGACAGGGGAGAAGAAGATGTTCTCCTCATATGAGAAAAACCAAGATCCCCAACGAGCTATCACATTCGGGGATGGAAATCAAGGTTTGGTCAAAGGATTGGGTAAAATTGCTATATCACCTGACCATACTATTTCCAATGTTTTTCTTGTTGATTCATTAGATTACAATTTGCTTTCTGTATCCCAATTATGTCAAATGGGCTACAACTGTCTATTTACTGATGTAGGTGTTACTGTCTTTAGAAGAAGTGATGATTCAATAGCATTTAAGGGAGTGTTAGAGGGTCAGCTATACTTGGTAGATTTTGACAGAGCTGAACTCGACACTTGCTTGGTTGCTAAGACTAACTTGGGTTGGCTCTGGCACCGCCGACTAGCCCATGTTGGAATGAAGAATCTTCACAAACTTCTAAAGGGAGAACACATTTTGGGACTAACCAATGTTCATTTTGAGAAAGACAGGATTTGTAGCGCATGCCAAGCCGGGAAGCAAGTTGACACCCATCATCCACACAAGAACATCATGACAAGTGACAGGCCACTGGAGCTCCTTCACATGGACCTATTCGGCCCGATCGCTTACATAAGCATCGGCGGGAGTAAGTACTGTCTAGTTATTGTGGATGATTATTCTCGCTTCACTTGGGTGTTCTTTTTGCAGGAAAAATCTCAAACCCAAGAGACCTTAAAGGGATTCTTGAGACGGGCTCAAAATGAGTTCGGCTTAAGGATCAAGAAAATTAGAAGCGACAATGGGACGGAGTTCAAGAACTCTCAAATTGAAGGCTTTCTTGAGGAGGAGGGCATCAAGCATGAGTTCTCCTCTCCCTACACTCCACAACAAAATGGTGTAGTGGAGAGGAAGAATCGAACTCTATTGGACATGGCAAGAACCATGTTTGATGAGTACAAGACACCGGATCGATTTTGGGCCGAAGCGGTCAACACCGCTTGCTACGCCATCAACCGGTTATATCTACACCGAATCCTCAAGAAGACATCATATGAACTCCTAACCGGTAAAAAGCCCAATATTTCATATTTTAGAGTTTTTGGTAGCAAATGCTTTATTCTTGTTAAGAGAGGTAGAAAATCTAAATTTGCTCCTAAAACTGTAGAAGGCTTTTTACTAGGATATGACTCAAACACAAGAGCATATAGAGTCTTTAACAAGTCCTCAGGACTTGTTGAAGTTTCTTGTGACGTTGTGTTTGATGAGACTAACGACTCTCAAGTAGAGCAAGTTGACCTTGATGAACTAAGTGAAGAACAGTCTCCATGCATAGCGCTAAGGAACATGTCCATTGGGGATGTGTATCCTAAGGAATCCGAAGAGCCTCCACATGCACAAGATCAACCATCCTCCTCCACGCAAGCATCTCCACCAACTCAAATTGAGGATGAGGCTCAAGATGTTGAACAAGAAGATCAAGAAGATGAGCCACCTCAAAATGACGGCAACGATCAAGGGGGAGATGCAAATGATGAAGACAAGGAGGATGAAGAACCAAGGCCGCCACACCCAAGAGTCCACCAAGCAATACAACGAGATCACCCCGTCGACACCATCCTAGGCGACATTCATAAGGGGGTAACCACTCGATCTCGTGTTGCGCATTTTTGTGAGCATTACTCTTTTGTTTCCTCTATGGAGCCACACAGGGTAGAGGAAGCACTCCAAGATGCGGATTGGGTGATGGCGATGCAAGAGGAGCTCAACAACTTCACGAGGAATGAGGTATGGCATTTGGTTCCACGTCCTAACCAAAATGTTGTAGGAACCAAGTGGGTCTTCCGCAACAAACAAGATGAGCATGGTGTGGTGACAAGGAACAAAGCTCGACTCGTGGCCAAGGGGTATTCACAAGTCGAAGGTTTGGATTTCGGTGAAACCTATGCACCCGTAGCTAGGCTTGAGTCAATTCGCATATTATTAGCCTATGCTACTTACCATGGCTTCAAGCTTTATCAAATGGACGTGAAGAGTGCCTTCCTCAATGGACCAATCAAGGAGGAGGTCTATGTTGAGCAACCTCCCGGCTTTGAAGACAGTGAGTACCCTAACCATGTTTATAGGCTCTCTAAGGCGCTTTATGGGCTCAAGCAAGCCCCAAGAGCATGGTATGAATGCCTTAGAGATTTCCTTATTGCTAATGGCTTCAAAGTCGGCAAAGCCGATCCTACTTTATTCACTAAAGCTCTTGAAAATGATTTGTTTGTATGCCAAATTTATGTTGATGATATCATATTTGGGTCTACTAACGAATCTACATGTGAAGAATTTAGTAGGATCATGACACAGAAATTCGAGATGTCTATGATGGGGGAGTTGAAGTATTTTCTAGGATTTCAAGTCAAGCAACTCCAAGAGGGCACTTTCATTAGCCAAACGAAGTATACCCAAGACATTCTAAGCAAGTTTGGAATGAAGGATGCCAAGCCCATCAAGACACCCATGGGAACTAATGGGCATCTCGACCTCGACACGGGAGGTAAGTCCGTGGATCAAAAGGTATACCGGTCGATGATTGGTTCATTGCTTTATTTATGTGCATCTCGACCGGACATTATGCTTTCCGTTTGCATGTGTGCAAGATTCCAAGCCGACCCTAAGGAATCACACCTTACGGCCGTAAAACGAATCTTGAGATATTTGGCTTACACACCTAAGTTTGGGCTTTGGTACCCTCGGGGATCCACATTTGATTTGATTGGTTATTCGGATGCCGATTGGGCGGGTTGTAAGATTAATAGGAAGAGCACATCAGGGACTTGCCAGTTCTTGGGAAGATCCTTGGTGTCTTGGGCTTCAAAGAAGCAAAATTCGGTTGCTCTTTCTACCGCCGAAGCCGAGTACATTGCCGCAGGCCATTGTTGCGCGCAATTGCTTTGGATGAGGCAAACCCTGCGGGACTACAGTTACAAATTAACCAAAGTCCCTTTGCTATGTGATAATGAGAGTGCAATCAAGATGGCGGATAATCCCGTCGAGCATAGCCGCACTAAGCACATAGCCATTCGGTATCATTTTCTTAGGGATCACCAACAAAAGGGGGATATCGAGATTTCTTACATTAACACTAAAGATCAATTAGCCGATATCTTTACCAAGCCTCTTGATGAACAAACTTTTACCAAACTTAGGCATGAGCTCAATATTCTTGATTCACGCAACTTCTTTTGCTAGATTGCACACATAGCTCATTTATATACTTTTGATCATATCTCTTTTATATGCTATGACTAATGTGTTTTCAAGTCTATTTTAAACCAAGTCATAGGTACATTGAAAGGGAATTGGAGTCTTCGGCAAAGACAAAGGCTTCCACTCCGTAACTCATCCTTCGCCGTTGCTCCAAGCCACTCTCCATCTTTGGGGGAGAAAGCAAAAGGACTTCATCTTTGGTACAATCTTAACTCATTTATTTATAACCAAAGAGGAAGAAAGTACTTCAAGGGCTCTAATGATTCTGTTTTTGGCGATTCATGCCAAAGGGGGAGAAAGTCAGGGCCCAAAGCAAAAGGACCGCACCACCACCAATTTCAAAAACTTCGCGTTTTCCAAAAATATTATCAATTGGTTTCCTATTGTGTTTAAAAGGAGGAGAAAGTAGTACTTCAAAAAGATATATCAAAACCCTCTTGAACACTAAGAGGAGGATCTCATTTAGGCGGAGTTTTGTTTAGTCAAAGGAGGAGCATTTGAAACAGGGGGAGAAAATTTCAAATCTTGAAAATGCTTTGCAAAATCTTACTCATTTACCTTTGACTATTTGCAAAAGAACTTTGAAAAGGATTTACAAAAGAAGTTTGCAAAAACAAAACATGTGGTGCAAGCGTGGTCCAAAATATTAAGAATGAAAGAAACAATTCATGCATATCTTGTAAGTATTTATATTGGCTCAATTCCAAGCAACCTTTGCACTTACATTATGCAAACTAGTTCAATTATGCACTTTTATATTTGCTTTGGTTTGTGTTGGCATCAATCACCAAAAAGGGGGAGATTGAAAGGGAATTAGGCTTACACCTACTTCCTAATTGATTTTGGTGGTTGAAATGCCCAACACAAATAATTGGACTAACTAGTTTGCTCTAGATTATATGTTCTACAGGTGTCAAAGGTTCATCTACAACTATACTAAATCGACTGTCCGGAATACCGTAGATTATTCCGGACAGGAGAAGCTTTTTGGAAAAACAGGCCAAGCGCGGACCGTCCGGGCCCTTGCGGCGGACCGTCCGCACCACCAGGATGACCCTCGGACAGAACCAATGCAAAAATTTGAGTCTGTACTATGGACCGTCCGGAGGAGAAGAGCGGACCGTCTGGGACCTCGCGCGGACCGTCCGGCCTCAGGCGCGGACCGTCCGGTAGGTGAGGAACCGAAAAACCCGAAGGTGACGGGTTCGGAAAAATGAATTTTAGCGTCCGTGCGGACCGTCCGGGGTGCACGACCGGACCGTCCGCGCCTGGCTTTATCTGACATCTAACGACGCATTAAATGCAATATAGCCGTTGATATAGCCGTTACTGCTGACCGTTGCATTTTCAGCCGTTGATCTACAGGCGCGGACCGTCCGGACCAGGCAGGCGGACCGTCCGCGGTCGGCAGAATGGAGTAACGGCTAGGAAGTGGTTGGTGGCTATAAATACAACCCCAACCACCTCCATTCAACACACCCAAGCATTCCAACCTTCAACATTCAATACAAGAGCTAGCAATTCATTCCAAGACACATTCAAAGCCTCCATCTCTCCAAGTTTCACAATTGAGAAAAGAGATCATTAGTGATTAGTGACTTGTGAGAGAAAGTGATCCGTGTGTTGTTTGTCGCTCTTGTCGCTTGGCTTTTTGCAATCGTGCTTTCCTTCTTTGATTCTTCATTTCGATCAAACTCACTTGTAATTGAGGCAAGAGACACCAATCTTGTGGTGGTCCTTGTGGAAACTTTGTGTTCCAAGTAATTGAGAAGAAAACCTCACTCGGTCCGAGGGACCGTTTGAGAGAGGGTAAGGGTTGAAAGAGACCCGGCCTTTGTGGCCTCCTTAACGGGGAGTAGGTTTGCGAGAACCGAACCTCGGTAAAACAAATCCGCGTGTCTCACTTCATTATTTGCTTGCGATTTGTTTTTCACCCTCTCTCGCGGACTCTATTATATTTCTAACGCTAACCCGGCTTGTAGTTGTGATTATTCTTGAGAATTTCAGTTTCGCCCTATTCACCCCCCCTCTAGGCGAGTTTCAGTTGTACCTTTGAAGGTCGTTTTGTCCTTAGACTAGGGGGCCAACCATAGTTTTTGGTGTTGCAGGTGTTCCCATAGTCGTTTCAGGAGCGCTTTTATCTTTTGCAAGAGCCATAGGAATTATTTGAGATTGAGGGCCTTAGATATTTGAAGGCCCGTAGAAGGCCTCGAGCATTTGAGAGAATAAGTACAAAAGTGCCTTTAAGTCTAGAGTGCCCTAAGGCCTCGTCTCTCGGGATTTAGGCCGTTCTTAGGGACGATGGCGGTTAAAACAACCATATTCCTTTGGGAGCTCTGAGATCATATCCCATGGTATGGTGTGCCCCTACCTTAGCTAGATTTAAGATGGATCCATAGCAGAGACAAAATTAGAGCAAACTTGAGGGTGGTGCCACTACCTTATGGGCATATATATATATATATATATATATATATATATATATATATATATATATATATATATATATATATATATATATATAATATGATGGTAGTGTAAAAACCCACTATTTACAACTAGTCATATCTTTTTTAAGGAGTGCAGATGCACTCCTAAAATATATGTAGCTTCAGCCCTAGCCCCTAGGATACAAGGCCCTAAGAGCATAGGTTCGTTAGTCGGACCTCCACTATTTTCTTTTATTAGAATTATTGAAAGACGTCTTAACAGTATGCGATGGTATGACATTATATATTAATTTTTTGGGTGACTTACAAGAAAGTACGTGTTATGAGTCCAATTTTAAAGCTAATAGTAACATTGAGCATTTCTGTGTTCTTTGAATCTAATTTTTAAGCTAATTGTAACACCGAGCATTTTTATGGCCTGACGGCACTTACCTATACGCAAGTTATAGCGGTGCGTATCTTGGCACAATATTAAAATAGAGCCAGTCTGGGCCGTAACTAAGTACCAGGCCTCATCCATCATGGGCCGGGCCACCCAAATTTTCGTCTATATACCACGTGTGCGCGCTGGAGTCTGGAGGTGCAGGCAGCGGATAACGTGCTAAAGTGTCCTCACTGCTGCTCTCCTCCGCTCCGCAGCTCATGGCTTCCTCGGTCTCCCTCCGTGGCGCCATCCTCCAGCGCCCCCACCTCACGCCCCGCCCCGACGCCCGCCGCGCGCCCACGACGAGGCGCCGCGCCGTGCCTGCAAAGATCTGCTGCATCGGATGGGTGATTCTTCTTCTTGTCTCTGACTCTGTGGTTTACCCGAGCACGCGGCCACTTATCCGTCCGGCTGGCCGCCCGTCCCCCGTTTCCTCTTTCCTGACCACGATCGCCTTTGGGGCTGGGCTGGGCAGGACCCCGAGGGCATCCTGGGCGCGCCGCAGGGCGGCCACATCGCGCGCCTCGAGTTCCGCCGCCGCCTCGAGAGGGACTCCGAGGCGCGCGAGGACTTCGAGCGCCAGGTGCGCGAGGAGAAGGAGCGGCGCCGCAGCGAGCGCGAGGTGCGTGCGTGATCCTAGCGAACCCCTCCATTCGTCCGTCCCCTAACGGCGTTCCGTGTTCTGGGCACCCGATCGACACGTTCCTGCTGTCCAACTGCTGCTGCTAGGATAGGCGCGGGTGATCCCGGACACGGACGCCGGCCTCGTCGAGTTCTTCCTCGACACCGACGCGCGCGAGATCGAGATCGAGATCGGCAGGCTGCGGCCCAGGCTCAGCCAGGACTTCTTCGGCCACGTCTCGCGCGAGATAGCGCAGATCAAATTTGCAGTCACCAGGACAGCGGTGGGCACCCTTCCTTCCCTTTCCTTTCCTTGTACACTGCAAATTACAAAAATGAACCGGCTGAACAGTTTCTCTCTCTCTCTCTCTCTCTCTGTGTGTGTGGAATTAAAAAATGCAGGAGATGGAAGACAGACTGATCGAGCTGGAGGCGATGCAGAAGGTTCTTCTTGAGGGAGTTGGTCAGTCCAACTCGATCTGCACTGACGACGGACGGTTGTCCACCACGCTAGCCATAACCGTCTCTAACTAGCTGTAATGGTTCCTGGTACTGCAGAGGCGTACGACAAGTTGCAGAACGACCTTGTTACAGCGAAAGAACGGCTCATGAAGATTCTGCAGTCAAGTGACAGAAAATCGACAGTAAGATCCATACAATTAAGGATTAAAAGAACGACCTTGTTACAACTCTTCAATCTCTCTTCAATGATTCGGTTGCTGTTGCTAACATGACTTTTACCCAGCTGCTGGAAATGGTGGAGCGGAACGAGCTCAATATATCCATACTAACACTTCTCGATGAGAACATCGCGAGCGCGAAGACGAGTAATCAGGTGGATCTCAGCTGACTGTCAAACGTGCTGAATAGAGATAGTACATGCATGTATCTGCGTTTCCTAGCTAGTTTACTACTCATGCGCTTTTCGTTCATTCATCTGCTTTGCAGGATGAGGCGGCCGCTTTCATGGAGGACGTGAGGTCATCTCTTGTGAAATATATAACAATATAGATCTGGGACGCTTTTACATACCAATGGTTCGTTCATTGTTTAGGCATGGTTCGTTTTTAGAAGTGTGGTTGCTGTTCGTTCATTGAGAAATATATAACAATATAAATCTGAATTATTTCCGCCTGTTTGTAGTTGGGCTGCTTCCGTCTGTCCCATCCCATCCCAGGTTGCCTTGAACCAGTTTATATTCATGGTTGCATCGGTTTCTCTTTACAAGCAGAGAGAGAGAACCAGCTCTACGGGAATTAGCCCGTTACCGACGAGAATTAGTTTCTATTTTACAAACACAAGCGTACATATCCTTATCCTGTCTCGGAATCCAGATAATTTCCGTTGGCCGAGTACCGACAAAAATTAGTCTGTTACCGACGGGAATTACTAATTCCTGTTAGTATTATATTAATTCCTGTTGGTATTTGGCCGACGAGAATTATTCGTTAGGGATTAAATAATTTTTGTCGGGAGCCGAAGGGAATTGTCTCGCTCGTTAGCTCGAGCGTGCGAAAATGCTTAATTCCCGTCGGCTATGCCACTTACCGATAAAAGTTACTAGATTTATGTTGTGTTTGGTTTAGCTTTTAGCTTTGACTTTTACTCTCTAAAAGTCAAAAGTCAAATTAAATGGTTGGATTCAGGAAGCAGTTTTTTTCTTTCTTTCTAAAAGTTGATTTTCTCGCAGTGCAAAATCGAAAGCATCACTGGATATGCTTTTAGTATGGACATGCTTTTAGTAGCTTTTGGTCGGTCCAGTCTCTGTTCAATGGAAATTACTGAATTGACCCTCGACTTAAGTTCCCGCCGGCTATGGTCTAGTCTCTGGACGACCGGATGCAATCTATGATTCTAAGCCATATGTTGTCTATCAAAAACGTTACTAGACAATGCCATGGTGCTCAATTTTGCATTACTTTTAAATTGCCCTCAAACTTAGGACGTTCTGACACTCTTAATGCTACTGCTGAAGCTAAAAAAAAGCAACCATGTAAGTTGCGGCATAATCTACAACTGAATGTTAGAACTGCAATTTTTTTTTCTCAAAATTGTTCCGGTACATAATTTTATGTACCGCTTTCACACTTTAACATTTGCATGCATCATTGATTTAGGCCATGTTTGTTTGCTTCTAAGATTGTACAATCTAACTTATAGATTATATAAGCACCTAGTGACCTGCTTATGAATTATCATAATCTATGTATCTAGATTATATAATCCACCTAATAATATGTATTGTTTGTTTGCCTTTTAACTTATTTAAATTGGATTATATAATCTCGAGGGTAAACAAATAGGGTCTTAAAGGATGGTAATATCTTTAAATTATACGGGCAAGAATAATAATAACTATAATTAGAACCATCCTCTTCTACACCAAGGGCATTATTCTCAGCTATATCATAATTCATTTTTTTGAAATGAACCAGGTAGAAGAGCTACCAATTATATTGATAAAGATAAAGGGGAAGGCCCAAAATAGGCACACAACAACCTCCCGAAGAGGACTACAACAAAAAACAACCGCTATAGCAAAAAACTACGTCAACCCTACCAACAACAGCAACACCCTAGTAACAGGAGCACATAACAGCTCTGACAACACGAGCACACAAGAAAAAGCCACCCAACACAACAAAGACAAAATCTAATGAAAAGGTAGATAAACCTCCACCACAAAGTCCCAAAAGGCACGACCTTTTAAACTCAAAAGCTTCTTAAGGAGGTCTGGTAGCAAGTGGCAACAACGCTTTTAGATGGTCTGCGCAGGCTAGAATTGAACTCTTGTTGGGCTTCCCGTCAATCCCAACAATGTCCAAATCTTTAAACACACACCACGTTGTGCAAGACGAGCACTTCGATGAAGCGACGAGATATTATAGGACTTACACCAACGCCTAACTGTCGTAGTTGATGGTGAGGGGGGAGCTAAAGGCGGGCATGCAAGGTCCTCATCCTTTCTAGCTCTTGTGGATGAAGAAGACACTATATCTATCGGAGGATCCTCTACCAGTCAAGGTTCTATATTATCCTCAACCATAGAAAGAGAAGGACCATGCACTACCAAGGTAGCTTCATCATCAACTGGTGTGTCCTCTACCAAAACAGGTTCTGTATTATCCTCAACCATAGAATGAGAAGGACCGTCTTTGATGGTAGTAAGAAAAATGGAGTTCTTAAAAGTAGTTTGCACAACTAAGGTAGCTTCCCCATCATTTGATGCATCCTCCACCACAACACTATATCACAATTCATAGGGCGCAACAACATATATCCTCTCTTTCTCGCAGTTATCATGTCCAACCATATGTTCATACGAACAATTGTTGATGCTGTCATTGTCATACACTTCATTTTATCAAAGCAACGACACCTAACATAGTGGCATTGCCACTAGTTCCCTAGAAGCTCGGCAGCTGGTAGCCAGAGCACATAGTTGCGCGGCATGAAGTGGCAGATCTCCTCGCCGCGCGTCACGTTCAGCATTTGGAAGTAGCGATCGTCCCAGTTCATGGTGTTGGCGTGGCACATGGCGATCGCGGTTGTCACGCCACCGTCTCCGAGCCCGGTCAGCTCAACACGGAGCGCCTCCACGTCCGCCGGCTGGTGGCAGTAGTGGACCATGTACGGGTACGGCATCGGGTGGCACGGCACTACGGCCGCGGCCCCTGCCGCCTTGCCGATGCGTGTGATGCCGTTGGGCGCCACCACGTATCTAGTGGCGTCCTTCCCCCCATGGACGGTGGTGACGAGCGCGACCAGCTTGCTGGCCCTGACCCCGAGCGAGGAGGCAGCGAAGTCGGCCGCCGCCTGCTCGGAGGTGGCGCAGGCATGAGCCTCTGGGGACTCAGCCTCGCATGTCCGGAGCGTGGCGGCGACTTGCTCTGCCTTCTTGGACCCCCGAGGGATCCGAAACATCCTCAGGATGGTGTCGAGCTGGCTGTAGCTGAACGGGATGGCATCCGCATCCGCTCGTAGTTCAAACCTCTCGGGATCGAGGAAGCCGTGGCCGCAGAACTTGGTACCTTCCGGTAGGGCTGTCCCTGGAAGCAAGCTCTTCCTCGTGAAGAGCATCCCGGTCGCGACATGCAGACCATGACCACGTGCTGGCGTTGTCTCATCAGCAACGTCCGTTGCTCCTGCAAGATGTACATATGGTGCCTCCTCCGTGAGTTATCATGAAATGGTATAGTTCAGTTAATCCCAAGAAATAAATTTGGATTCATCACAACGAGCAAACAAAAAACAAGAAATCAAATCACCTTGCGCATGTTTCTTCCATCCCACCCAATATGCCTTCGGCTCAAAGGAGTCTTGCGATTGCTGGTGTGGTGGTGGTGATTTGTTCCATTTCACCCGATATGCCTCCGGCTCGAAGGAGTCTTGCGATTGCTGGTGTGGTGGTGGTGATTTGTTCCATTTCACCCGATATGCCTCCTGCTCGAAAGAGTCTTGCGTTTGTTGTTGTGGTGGTGGTGATTTGTTCCATTTCACCCGATATGCCTCCTGCTCCAAGGAGTCTTGCGATTGTTGGTGTGGTGGTGGTGATTTGTTCCATTTCACCCGATATGCCTCCGGCTCAAAGGAGTCTTGCGATTGCTGGTGTGGTGGTGGTGATTTGTTCCATTTCACTCGATATGCCTCCGACTCGAAGGAGTCTTGCGATTGTTGGTGTGGTGGTGGTGATTTGTTCCATTTCACCCGATATGCCTCTGGCTCGAAGGAGTCTTGCGATTGCTTGCTTGGTGATGGTGGTTTGTTCCATTTCGCCGGATATGCCTCGGATACGAAGGACTTTTCACCTTCACGAGCAGTCACATAATGATAATTAGTATTGTACAGAGAAGAAATTACAGTTTTACCCGATTCAAAGCTCATTTATCCCTAATAAATACTCCCCCGTCCCAAAATAAAATTCGTTTTAGAGAATTAGTGGATTCATATAAACTTGATGTATGTGTTTTGTATATCTGTCTAGATTCATCATCATCCTTTTGAATATAGACATAAAAACCAAGAGATAAAACGACTACTATTTTAAAATGGAGGAAGTAATCAATATGAAAAGAGAACATGGTTGGAGTTTGCTTTCATCAGAGCTAGATTGCTAGAATTATCGGAGTCCTATGAGAATGAGTTGGATCTCTCCCATAACACTCCCTTCGGTTCTCGCGTCGATAGGGATGGCAGTGCCATGGAGACAACGAGGGGGATGACAAGCAAGAGCATGATACCTCGGGCCATGGATAAATGGTTTCTTGAGGCGAAGCAAGGAGCGAAGTGTGTGGACGAGGAGGACAGAGGAGACAATAGGGAAAGCAAGTGCCCAATAATCTACGATCGAGGACCTATTTCACACTTCTCTGTCTCTTAAGTTATACTCCCTCTGGTTTTTTATTTGATGTTTGTTAGTGTAATATTGAACTGGCTAGTGTCAAATAAAAACGAAGGTAGTATTATATTAGATTATGCTTGTATATTTTCTCTTCCTCTTGCTCTTTTTAATGCTCAACATATTTTTGTACCCCTTATTTTCTCTCTCTATTTCATGTCCTCTCTGGATCCCTCTCTTATACTATCATATATTCTTCATCCTATGTGAAGCTTCACCTAACCGGTAAATACTAAAGATCCTTTAGTAATTATCGATAATGACTGAGCGATATTTAGTAATTATCGAAAAATTACTGAGTGTTCTTTAGTAATTACTGGGTGGGTGAAGCTTCACATAGGGTGATGAATAGCTCTCCTCTCTCTCTATAAATGTTTCTAAAAATGTAATTAAGCATTACTTCTCACGATCTATCTCCCCCTTCCATCACACGATATGCTTCTTACTCTCAATTAGAGATAGTGACACAGTGTCATGTATAGAATGACAATTCAGATTCTAGACTATGATATTTTCTAGAAGGGCTACTAAAGTTCTTTGGGTAGAGTCATCGCTTGGGTACCCCACACTCGCTTTGCCCTAACATTATAGGTTCCTTGAGTCGTGCACCCACGCGACAATCAGTCGATCCTCAAAGGACAAGTCGCCTTCACGAACCATAAATCGTCCAGGTATAAAGGGATATAAGGCTAAAAGACGTCTCTATGGCCCATTAAAAGCCAAATAGTTCGAAGTCAGACCCATCAAGGGTTCGACGGCCACACTTGGGCGCAACCAGAGTGGGGGCAGAAAGGATGGACCCCAACGATCAATACTTAGGCACCCAAGCGCTAAGGGAACCTCGACCCATGTTCGAGTCTGGGCTTCCGACCCATGGTTATTTCCTCAAAGAAACTATATGGGAACGGAAGACAAATTTTTTTTGAGACTCATCACTAGTTGATCCATCAGATCCCTTCGACGGGGAACCGAGCCATCACTCAAATTAACCCATTATCAGCTTACAGGGCATCCTACTTCGCCCATCAAGAAAAGTAGCACATGGCTGACGTCCCTCCATCTCTACCGAACGGACGTGTAGGTAATGATGATATAAAAAGATGAAACAACCCTCTAACCGGTCCTCTAAAATTAGAAGAGACTCAGGGTTGGCATTGTGAAAAGAGATCGAAAACGCGATCGCGAACGACAACCCCCAACAACACGGGTCATGCCCTTAAAGGCAAAAGACCCTCTATTGGGGCGAATATCACAAGTATATAATTACCATGAAATGGTATATAGTTTAGTTAATCCTAAGAAATTTGGATTCATCACGGAAAGCAAGCAAGCAAAAAAATGAATCACCTTGCACTGGTTGCTTCCATATCACTCGATACGGCTCTAGCTGCTCGAGGGAGTCTTGCGATTGTTGGTCTGGTGGTTCGTTCCAGTTCACCGCATATGCCTCCGATGCAAAGGACTTTTCACCTGCACGAGCAACCAGATAATGATAACTAGTAGTGTAGAAGTAATTGTTGTTTTACTTGATTCAAAGCTCATTGATCCCTAATAAATAACCAATATGAAAAGAGGACCTGGTTGGAGTTTGTTTTCTGTAGGGCTAGAATTATCGGAGTGCAGCTGTGAGAACAAGTTGGATCTCTCCCCTATGACACTCCCTTCGATTCTCGTTGATAGTGATGGCAGTGCCATGGAGATGGCGAGGGGGGTCACAAGCAGGAGCAGTATGATACCTCGGGCCATGGATAAAGGTTTCCTTGAGAATAGAAGGTAAGGTGCGAAGAGTTCAACCAAAGAGTGTGTGGACGTGGTGAATGGAGGAGACATAAATTTATAGGTAAATGTGACCCTGTAGTCTACGAGGATTTATTTCATTACATCTCTATCTCTTATATTATATTATATTATATTATATTATATTATATTAGATTATGCATGTATATACTTTCTCTATCCCCTAGCTATCTTTAACGTTCTATATCTTTTTATCTATCCCTTATTTTCTATCTCAATCTTTAATGCTCAAAATCTTTTCTCTATCCCTTGTTTTCTATCTCTATGTCATGTCCTTTGTTCCCTATATCTTATATCATATAGTATCATAATATATACATATATATACACATATATATTACATTATGTGTTTTATATTGTAAATGTTGCTCAAAATGTAATTAACCATTGCATCTCACGGTCTATCTCCCCTTCCATCACATGTTAAGCATCTTTACTCTTAATTAGAGATAGTGACACAATGTCATACTGTCATGCATAGAATGACAATTTGGATTCTAGAGTATGATATTCTTTTATAAGAACTGGTACTAAAGTTCTCTTAATGGGAACTAAAAAGGATATATAGTATTGGTTCTTATGGATAACCGGTACTAAAGACCATTTAGCATCGATTCGTTATAACAAACGGTACTAGAGAGTCCCCACTTTAATGTTTTTTGCAAAACAAAATTATTGTTGAACGAAGTCTTATAAAAGGCAATGTATGCATGTAAAAATACTCGGATTTTTATAGTTTACCATTTTTAGTTGCACAATATATATCAAGATCTAAAAAGCATAATGTCAATATATAAAAAGAATTATATGAAATTCATAATTCAGAAATCTCCCTTATTACATCTTATTGTTTCTTAGAATTACACTTCTTCTTTACAATTCTTCTTTCAGGATGAGCATATTGCAAGTAGGGAGAATTTTCATTGTCTAATAGGATGGGCATATTGCAAGTAGGGAGAATTCTTATTACGAATGGAGGTGTACCTGCAAGCTAGTTGTAGTCCATCCCTCTTGTGTGAGTGTGACAGGGGAACGGAAAGATGCGATGCTTCTGGCAGTGGTAGGCAAGAGCACAAGTGTTCCATCGGCCACCTATGAGATGGATGACTGCCATGGTGCAGCTGTTGGAGCACATGTTGTTCTTGGTTGCCTCTCGTTGTTCACTTGAGCCACTACTCATACACTACACCACAACCTAGGAAACACAACTGTGTATATTTTTTGCAATTAGGATACAACTCTTTTTTGTTTTCTGCTACCAATTTTTCAATGGCCGTAGCTCATCACAACACCCAATAATGGAACTATTGTCCTCAAAATCACCTTTATCATCTAAACCAACAACTAAATCTCTAAGCAAACCAGATATGTCATCATTCTCGTTAGGCTCCACTATAACCTCAGCATCGTCATAGTTCCCATGATTCACGGAAGAGCTAGCTTCTCCATGTAAGTTCCATATCATGTACCATTTAAGAAACCCATCACATATCAAGTGCTCACGTACTTCACTTGCCTCTTTCCAAAATGAGTTGACACACTTTCTACAAGGCATAAGATCTTACTTCCTACTGCTGATTTCTAAATGCAAAAGCTAAGAAACCATTCACTCCTTGCAAATATGCCTTGCTGTGCCTACAATATTTTTATGTTAAATGACATTTTAACAATGTGTGTCATTCAATTTGTGAAACATGCTTTGTACCTAGCATCATTATCGATCCATGTTTTATCCATCAACCTTTGTATAGGGGACCAGATAGCTTCCAAAATGAAAAATTATCATAAGAAATACAATAGTCATATAATTTTATATATCTATATTTATGTCCATGCATATGATATTCAAATCCACATGTTATGAAAAAAGATGAATAGAAAGACAATCATACTGTCACACGAGAGTCTATGCGGGTTCTTTCACCTTTAAGAAATTGTGCTAGCACCAGATCAAATGTAGATTCAGATGCTGTAGTGTATGAATGGATTAAATTAGATAAGCGCACATAAATGAGATAGTAAGCTATAAAGACATTGAGAGCACCTAGAGGGGGGGGGTGAATAGGTGATCCTGTAAAAACTTGAAACTTAATGCCACAAAACTTGATTAGAAGTTAGCACAATAAGGTCAAGTGGCTAGAGAGGAGTTCTTGCAAAACACAATAACCACAAGGAGATCAACACAGAGAGGCACAGTGGTTTATCCCGTGGTTCGGCCAAGTCCAACACTTGCCTACTCCACATTGTGGCGTCCCAACGGACGAGGGTTGCACTCAACCCCTCTCAAGCGGTCCAAAGACCCACTTGAATACCACAGTGTTTTGCTTTGTTTCACTATATCCCGCTTGCGAGGAATCTCCACAACTTAGAGCCTCTCGCCCTTACAATTTGATGTTCACAAGGAAGCACAGAAGTAAGGATGGGATGAGCAACACACACAAGACAGAAAATCAGAGCACAAATACGCACACAAGTCACAACTTGAACTCTCAACACAACTCAAAGAGTTCTCTACTCAAATTGAGCTCTAGTTGCTATCACAAAGAATCGAATGCGCGGAAATGAGGTCTTGGTGCTTAGGAATGCGCAAAGGATGCTTGGTGTACTTCTCCATGCGCCTAGGGGTCCCTTTTATAGCCCCAAGGCAGCTAGAAGCCGTTGAGAACATTCCAGGAAGGCAATTCTTGCCTTCTGTCGACTGGCACACCGGACAGTCCGGTGCACCACCGGACACTGTCCGGTGCGGATTTCTTTCCTATTTTGGCGCAGCCGACCGTTGGAGATTTGGAGTCGTTGGCGCACCGGACACTGTCCGGTGCACACCGGACAGTCCGGTGCCCCCTTCAGACCGTTGGCCCGGCCACGCGTCACGCGTGGATTACGCGGCCGACCGTTGGCTCACCGGACACTGTCCGGTGCACCACCGGACAGTCCGGTGATTTATAGTCGTACGCCGCCGTCGAGACCCGAGAGCGGCCTTTTCACCAGAGCCAGCCTGGCGCACCAGACACTGTCCGGTGCACCACCGGACACTGTCCGGTGCACCACCGGACAGTCCGGTGCTCCCAGACTGAACTGTCTTTGGCTGAACAAAGCCATCACTTTTCCAAATTGATTTCTCATGTTTCCAGTACTTAGACACAATACATTAGTCCTTAAAACAAAGTACTAAGACTTAGAAACATACCTTTATGTTGGTTTTCACTTTGTCCATCATTTGGCATAGTTTAACACATGACCACTTGTGTTGGCACTCAATCACCAAAATACTTTGGAAATGGCCCAAGGGCACATTTCCCTTTAAATCTCCCCCTTTTTGGTGATTTATGCCAACACAACAAAAGCAATACAAAGATGTGCAATATCAATGCAGATAAGTACACAGATTTTATGACACCCCAGTGTCACCTAGGGTTTCTCTCAAATGCCAAACCAAGAATCATTATTTTATGTGAACCAAAGTAAGCATGAGCATCAAAATAACTTAAGTAATAAAGAAGTCACCAAGTATATACTTAAAAGTATCATGATCAAAACAATTGAGTCCCTTAAAAGATAAGAATGTGCAACCCTAATTAAAAACCCTAAGTGAGCCCCATGAGCAAAATTCAAGAAAATAAGAAAAAAGGGGATGAAAAGTTTAAAATTTTGACTTGAGCCAATTATAAAAATTAAAGTATATTTAATGAGCAACAAGAAAGGTTGAGAAAGCTTGGCCAAAATAACTCAAATAAAACCCCAAATCAAGCTTCTCATGTGGGGACTTAATGGGATTTCTGAATTTCAGAATTCTGAAATTCAGACCTTGAGCCAAAGATCAGGGATGTTCACCTTGATCCCTAACTCGAATCCTAATGGCCCCATTGACAAAATTGTGTCTAACTAACCCCTCTGTCGTGTGCCAGAAGATGGCATTGGGACGCGAGCCCTAGACACGACAAAACCTTGGATTTGCCTCGGGTTTGGGCAGGGAGACAGACCAGATTTCCTGGCTCCATATCTCTGCAACCAGTAGGCAAAATCCTATGACCTCCACACAAGAATGGTAGCTTGTAGGGAGGAGAAGAGGTTTTGTGCACGGACCAAGGCGAGAGCAGGCTCGGATGAGCGACCACACGCGCCAGAACTTGGGCAGAACGCACGGGCACACGTGTTCGACCCTGGTCGGCACGCCAGAGCTCGCCCAACCCGCGCGCGCGCTCACCCCGGCGTCCGGTCAAGTCCGCCGCGCGCCCACGCCCTCGGCCGTGCCCGCCCGCGCCTATAAAGCCTCCCCGGGCGCACCTCACTTCGCCCCGCACTCACCCTCACCGGCCAGCCACCTTTCCTTAGCTCCGGCGAGCTCAATTCCGCCCGCCATTGCCGCCAGAGCTTCGGCCACCGTGGCCAGCCCACTCCAGCCACCCTCAAGTCAAGCCAGTGCTTCGGCTAGCTCCGCCAGTAGCCCGTGAAGCTTGCCAAGCCCTCGGACCCGGCCAGTCTTCACCGGAGGCCCGAGATCGACCTCACCGGACTTCGGTCTTCCGCCGCCGCGCGTGGACCGAGCTATCCAGTGAGTCCCCGCCCAATTCCTTGCGCTCATGTCTTCTCTGGCATCCCGTGGACCTTCCTGACCTATTTGATTGAACTATCTCGCCGTGACCAGGCCGGTCCCCTCGCCGCCGACGAGCATCCCCGCCTGCGCGCGTGGACCGACCGACTCCGGCCATCTCCGACGGTGTCCCGCACACCGTTGTGATCCCCGCGACCTCCCCTTCGTCCTCGACCACTTCACCGGAGCAATCTCGCCGCCGGTAAGCCCCTCCGCCCTTTCTTCCGCCGCGGTTACTGTTTGAGGTAGAAGAAGGACCTCGGGTTAGGATTTGTAGAACCCGAGGGGTTTTCTGTAACGTCAGTGACTCATGTGAATAGTAGCTTAAGGACTGATCCGCGAAGAAAACTTAAAAACCCGCCAGGGACCCCAGTGCAAAGTGGATTTCCATTAAACCAATTCTGATATTCTTTTTTTAAATGACCAGAGAACTTAGAAAATCCATAACTTGATGAAATCTTAATAAAAAGTTGTCAAACCAATTTTGCTAGCTCCTGAATATTATGAACTATCATTTAAAAATGATAAACCCTATGCTTTCTGTTCTAAATTTTAGAGTTTAAAATTAAAAACAGAAACCCACTAAACCTTGTTTAACTAAGGAAAATTTGTTTTTCTTCTGTGCTGAACTTAAGAAAATTTGTAGGTGTTTAAACCTCATTTAGACACTGTTTAAAAATAGTAGGAACCCCAGCATTAGAATTTATGATGTAGTTATTCATTTAAAGCTATTTTGTCCAAAACTTAGAGAAAATCAGAAAGGCATTAGAAATTAATGAACAGTGATTAAGATTATTTTTCCTAGTTTACTTATGTAACAGAGAACCTAGGAAAAATACAGAGCCTATTAATTTGGACCAGTTTTGAATTAAAATGATTTATTTAGCCTTATATAGACTGAAAATCAATTATTAGAAAGGCAAAACTATAACCAAGATGCTTAATAAAAATCCAGTGGACTTACAACCACCAGAGCCCCACTACAAAAATAAAGAGCACCTCAGCCCAACTTTTTAAGTAAGGAAAATAAATATAAAGTGTTAATAAGGCTTTTTCCAAATAATTCTTGAATAACCCCTAATGATGCAATAATGGGCAACCAAAATTTTGCTAAGACCATAATGTGATGAACTACCAGAGAAAAATGCAAACCCATGAAAAAGAAGCAAACTCATACCTATTGCTAATAATTTAAAAGAAAGGCCACTTAATTCAAATAATGCATACCACCCCTTCCCTTAAGCAAAAAGATGCCAAACTTCAGAATGATTGCTCTTGCACAAAATAATAACCAAGAAAAATAAGAACTCTGTTGTTTGATGTTTTTCAAAGATAGTGGTAGTAGAAAGCACCCATTTAGCTAAGAACTTGAGAAAACCATAGAAAATTAATTAAAAGGTATTAATGACTAGAAATTTGTATCTAGTCATGTTATAACACCTAAAAGCCAGCAAAAATAAGGTTTAGAGAATTACCCACTGTTAAATAATAGTTGTAGTTCAAAGTACCCCTTCTGCCCTAAAATTTGGTATTTTTGTCCAGAGAAAACTACTCACTTTATGATCCCCAAATTTTGAGACAGAGAAACATACACCAGTAGCAAGCCACTGTAATTTTTGCAGAATTTTTAGAATTTTATAAAAGCAACTTGTAGTTCAAACCTACTCCAAAACCTTTAAGAGAATAAAAGAAAAGGGAAGAAGAAATAAACCTCACCCCAATAAGTCCAACTTGAGAACTTATCAATTCTCCCTAAGACTTAAAAGGAATTCAGTGGAACCCCAAAATTTAATCTACTACTTACCTTAGCTAAGTTTAAACCAATTTACCAAGTATACCCCACCCAAGGGACTTATATAAGCAAAGTTAACCTTGTTTAACTCGAGAAAGATCATACACCTTTAAAGCATGCATATATCTTACACATTGCATTCATTAGATTGTAATCTTGTCGACGGAGAGTACGTGCTCATCCCCGAGCAAGGATCTGTCCAAGAGGAGGACCAGGAGCAGGCTTTAGAGGCTGCTATTGAGGATCTCCCCACAGCCCCAGCAATTGAAGGCAAGCCCCGGTTTTATGCATAACCTGTTAATTATGCTATTTTACTACATTTAATGCTTGTAGGATTGCAATGTGCACTTAAGTGTAGGAGTTGCTTGAAACCTCTAGTTGCATGAACTTAGGATTCCTTTTGAGATGAATACTAGTATGCTAGGTCGAGTAGGTGGTATGCTAAATCAGGATCTCGGTAGAAGTCGAGTGATTTTTCTAGCACTCGCGCGAGGTCAGGAATTGATTGTATTCATCTTGATAATGGGATATATGTTTAGTCTATGGATTTGGATCCAGGGAGGATGCCTTGTCCATGAGACGGACAAAAATGAATTAAGGATTAATGTGTGGATACCTGAGTCAAGCTTTTGAACGTACTAAGCACATGCCGGGAAAAATGGTAACCGGTAAACCTAGTACCTGAGTGAAGCCGGGCGCGGACTTTATCCCTCATGCGACCTGAGACTGGGTCTCCCATGCTAGCTATGGTGGGTACAAGTGCGGTCACTGCACGGCGGCAGCCAGGGTCAGTGGAGCATTGTATGCCAAGGCGGTGAGGCCTGGACGCGAACGGGGAATCGATGGGGACGGTTGTCATGTGTGGGGTCGGAGTACCCTGACATGCCGTGTGTTTAGGTTTACCTTGCAAGGTTAAAACTCGATTCGAATCGTCTGCTTCTCGCAGCTAATGAGACTGCTTGATTCCTTGTACTGCATTGAGTAAGAAGTGAAATGTGGTTACATGAGATAACTTCTTGATTGAACTAATTGATTGTTACCATGTATGCTTAGAAGGAGCAATCTAGCTAAGTTAATGATGATAGAATTTGAAAAGCTAAAAATTGCTTTTAGAAACAGCTAGTGCTTTTGGCAAACCAAACCCCTCAGCCAAACAACTGCATAGTCTAGAGGTAGAGGAGTAGACTCCTCACACCGGTTAAGTCTAGCTGAGTATTAGTATACTCAGACTTGCTTGTGGCACAATTTTTGCAGGTACCATTCAGGAAATGGTTGATGGTGTGACTTGGCCTACCACCCTGCCACCGGGTTGGACGGTCGAGTGGGATGTTGCTCCGGCAGGAGAGGAGCACGAGGAGTAGTGGGCTAGGCCTTGCCCATTTCCTTGATACCGACGACATCGATTATCCGCTGCATTTTATTTTGTGAACTCTAATTTGCTACTCAAAAACTCCGATTTATGTAATAACTCCGTACTTAATTGGAGGTCTCCTGTTTTATTGTATTTCTTCTGTGACTCACCTTCGAGTGAGATTGTGGAATTTGATCCTGGTTAAGTGGCTCTATCAGACTAGATCTAAAGAACTGACGGGTTATTCCGATTTAAGTGTGTTACGACCCCTGAGGCGTGACTTAGGCACTTAAGCTGGAATAATTCGGGTGGTTCTGCCGCAGATTTGTTTTGAATCAAATTTGGCATATTTGGATCATTCTTTGCCACCACTTGGTTTTGTTTTTGCAAATCAACCTCAATTTCCTATCTCTAAGTCAAACACACTTGTTGAGACATAAAGAGAGTTGTTCCAAGAGAAATTGATCAAAGATTTCAAAAACTCCCCCTTTTCCCATAATCAACCATTCTCCCCACAAGAGGCCAGCTTTTGACAAGAGAGACAATAAGAGAGTTTTGTCAAACCAAAAGCTCTATTCTACTATTTTCAAAATTCTCAAGTGGTAGATGATCCATTTATTGCTTTGGCCTTAATTTCTCCCCCTTTGGCATCAAACACCAAAACAAGATCATTTTTGGCCCTTTTAACCCCATTGCCTCACCAAAAACTTCAACTAAGAGTAAAAAGGCAATAAGAGTATGAAGATGAACTTGGAGTAAGTTACCCTCTCATCGGAGTGCAGTGGAAGTCTTTCATGGTCCAAGTCCACCTTTCCCTTTCAATCCACCTTTGAGACTAAATCAAGCAAACTCAAGCACACAGTTAGTCTCAAAGGGTCAAGTTGTAGCACATCTCCCCCCTAAATATGTGCATCACTTGCAAATGGACTTGTGAGGTCCGGGGAGTGTTTGTACACCTTGAGCACAATAAATAAACAACAAAATTCATAAGGAACATGATCAAGGCATAAAACACATGTATGCTATAAATCAATCCAAGTTCCGCGAATCTAAGACATTTAGCTCACTACGCAGCCTGCAAAAGGTCTTCTCATCTAGAGGCTTGGTAAAGATATCGGCTAACTGGTTCTCGGTGCTAACATGAAACACTTTGATATCTCCCTTTTGCTGGTGGTCTCTCAAAAAGTGATGCTGGATGTCTATGTGCTTAGTGCGACTGTGTTCAACAGGATTGTCTGCCATGCAGATAGCACTCTCATTATCACATAGGAGTGGGACTTTGCTCAGATTGTAGCCAAAGTCCCGGAGGGTTTGCCTCATCCAAAGTAGTTGCACGCAACACTGTCCTGCGACAACATACTCGGCCTCAGCGGTGGATAGGGCAACATAAGTTTGTTTCTAAGAGCTCCACGACACCAAGGACCTTCCTAAGAATTGGCACGTCCCCGATGTACTCTTCCTATCGACCTTACATCCAGCATAGTCGGAGTCTGAATATCCAATCAAGTCAAAGGTAGACCCCCTTGGATACCAGATCCCGAAGCAAGGCGTAGCGACTAAATATCTAAGAATTCGCTTCACGGCCACTAAGTGACACTCCCTTGGATCGGATTGAAATTTAGCACACATGCATACGCTAAGCATAATATCCGGTCTACTAGCACATAAATAAAGTAAAGACCCTATCATAGACCGGTATGCTTTTTGATCAACGGACTTACCTCCTTTGTTGAGGTCGACATGTCCGTCAGTTCCCATTGGAGTCTTTGCGGGCTTGGCGTCCTTCATCCCAAACCGCCTTAGCAAGTCTTGCGTGTACTTTGTTTGGGAGATGAGGGTGCCTTCCTTGAGTTGCTTCACTTGGAACCCAAGGAAGTAGTTTAACTCGCCCATCATTGACATCTCGAATTTCTGCGTCATCACCCTGCTAAACTCTTCACAAGACTTTTGGTTAGTAGAACCAAATATTATGTCATCGACATAAATTTGGCACACAAATAAGTCACCATCACAAGTCTTAGTGAATAAAGTTGGATCGGCTTTCCCAACCTTGAAAGCATTAGCAATTAAAAAGTCTCTAAGGCATTCATACCATGCTCTTGGGGCTTGCTCAAGTCCATAAAGCGCCTTAGAGAGCTTACACACGTGGTCGGGGTACCGTTCATCCTCAAAGCCAGGGGGTTGCTCCACGTACACCTCCTCCTTGATTGGCCCGTTGAGGAAAGCGCTCTTAACATCCATTTGGTAAAACCTAAAAGAATGGTGAGCGGCATAGGCTAACAAAATACGAATCGACTCTATCCTAGCCACAGGAGCAAAAGTCTCCTCAAAGTCCAAACCTGCGACTTGGGCATAACCTTTTGCCACAAGTCGTGCCTTGTTCCTTGTCACCACCCCATGCTCATCTTGTTTGTTGCGGAACACCCACTTGGTTCCCACAACGTTTTGCTTGGGACGAGGCACCAGTGTCCAAACTTCATTTCGCTTGAAGTTGTTGAGCTCTTCCTGCATGGCCATCACCCAGTCCGGATCTAGCAAGGCCTCTTCTACCCTGAAAGGCTCAATAGAAGAGACAAAAGAGTAATGCTCACAAAAATTAACTAATCTAGAGCGAGTAGTTACTCCCTTGCTAATGTCACCCAAAATTTGGTCGACGGGATGATTCCTTTGAATCGTTGCTCGAACTTGAGTTGGAGGTGCCGGTTGTGCTTCTTCTCCATAACATGATCATCTTGTGCTCCCCCTTGATCACACGCCTCTTCTTGATGAACCTTTTTATTGTCTTGAGTTGGGGGATGCACCATTGTTGAGGAAGAAGGTTGATCTTGTTCCTTTTGTTCCTGTGGTCGCACATCACCAATCGCCATGGTACGTATTGCGGCCGTTGGAACATCTTCTTCATCTACATCATCAAGATCAACAACTTGCTCTCTTGGAGAGCCATTAGTCTCATCAAATACAACGTCACTAGAGACTTCAACCAAACCCGATGATTTGTTGAAGACCCTATACGCCTTTGTATTTGAGTCATAACCTAACAAAAACCCTTCTCCGGCTTTGGGAGCAAATTTGGAATTCCTACCCTTCTTTACTAGAATGTAGCATTTACTCCCAAAAACTCGGAAATACGAAACATTGGGTTTGTTACCGGTTAGTAGCTCGTATGACGTCTTCTTGAGGAGGCGATGAAGGTAGACCCGATTTATGGTGTGGCAAGCTGTGTTCACAGCTTCCGACCAAAACCGCTCGGGCGTCTTGAATTCTCCAAGCATTGTCCTCGCCATGTCTATGAGTGTCCTATTCTTCCTCTCTACCACACCATTTTGCTGTGGTGTGTTGGGAGCGGAGAACTCGTGCTTGATTCCTTCCTCCTCAAGGTACTCCTCCACTTGAAGGTTTTTGAACTCGGACCCATTGTCGCTCCTTATTTTCTTCACCTTGAGCTCAAACTCATTTTGAGCTCTCCTTAGGAAGCGCTTGAGTGTCCCTTGGGTTTCTGTTTTATCCTGCAAAAAGAATACCCAAGTGAAGCGGGAAAAGTCATCAACAATAACAAGACCATACTTACTTCCTCCTATGCTTAGATAGGCGACGGGTCCGAAGAGGTCCATATGAAGCAACTCCAAAGGTCTTGATGTGGTCATCACATTTTTGGTATGATGTGAGCTTCCCACCTGTTTACCTGCTTGACAAGCTGCACAATGTCTATCTTTTTCGAAGGTTACATTTGTTAGACCTATTACATGTTCTCCCTTTAGAAGTTTGTGAAGGTTCTTCATCCCCACATGTGCTAAACGACGATGCCACAGCCAGCCCATGCTAGTCTTAGCAATTAAGCATGCATCTAGACCAGCCTCCTCTTTTGCAAAATCAACTAAGTAGAGTTTGCCGTCTAATACACACTTAAAAGCTAATGAACCATCACTCCTTCTAAAGACAGACACATCTACATTTGTGAATAAGCAATTATATCCCATATTGCATAATTGACTAACGGACAACAAATTATATCCCAGCGATTCAACTAAAAACACATTAGAGATAGAATGCTCGGAAGAAATTGCTATTTTTCCTAGTCCTTTAACCTTGCCTTGATTCCCGTCACCGAATATGATTGAGTCTTGGGAATCTTTGTTCTTGACGTAGGAGGTGAACATCTTCTTCTCCCCCGTCATGTGGTTTGTGCATCCGCTGTCGATAATCCAGCTTGATCCCCCGGATGCATAAACCTGCAAGGCAAATTAGGCTTGGGTCTTAGGTACCCAACTCTTGTTGGGTCCTACAAGGTTAGTGACAATATCCTTAGGGACCCAAATGCAAGTTTTATCTCCCTTGCATTTTGCCTCTAATTTTCTAGCGACCACCTTCTTATCATTTCTACAAATAGCAAAGGAAGCATTGCAAGCATGGTATATTGTAGAATGTTCATTACTTACTTTCCTAGGTACATGAACAACATTTCTTCTAGGCATATGATGAACAACATTTTTCCTAGCAAAATTTCTATCATGCATAATAGAAGAACTTGAAGCAATCATGGCATGAGAATCAAAAGCATCATCACTTCTATGAACATTCCTAGAATATCTCCTGTCATGGTACATGAAAGCATGGTTCTTTTGAGCACTATTAGTCATAGGAGCCTTCCCTTTCTCCTTGGCGGGAATGGGAGCCTTATGACTTGTTAAGTTCTTGGCTTCTCTCTTAAAGCCAAGCCCACCCTTAATTGAGGGGTGTCTACCAATGGTGTAGGCATCCCTTGCAAATTTTAGTTTATCAAATTCATTTTTGCTAGTCTTAAGTTGGGCATTAAGACTAGCCACTTCATCATTTAACTTTGCAATAGAAACTAGGTGTTCACTACAAGCATCAATATTAAGATCTTTACACCTATTGCAAATCACAACATGTTCTACACAAGAGTTAGATCTATTTGCTACTTCTAGTTTAGCATTTAAATCATCATTAACACTTTTTAAACTAGAAATGGTCTCATGGCAAGTAGATAGTTCACAAGAAAGCATTTCATTCCTTTTAACTTCTAAAGCAAGAGATTTTTGTGCCTCTACAAATTTATCATGTTCTTCATACAAAAGATCCTCTTGCTTTTCTAACAATCTATTCTTATCATTCAAGGCATCAATCAATTCATTGATCTTATCGATTTTAGTTCTATCTAAGCCCTTGAACAAACTAGCGTAGTCTATTTCATCATTGCTAGATTCGTCATCACTTGAAGAGGCATATGTAGTAGCATTTCGAGTACTTACCTTCTTCTCCTTTGCCATGAGGCAGGTGTGATGCTCGTTGGGGAAGAGAGACGATTTGTTGAAGGCGGTGGCGGCGAGTCCTTCGTCGTCGGAGTCGGACGAAGAGTAATCCGAATCCCACTCCTTTCCAAGGTGTGCCTCGCCTTTAGCCTTATTGTAAACCTTCTTGTTCTCTCTTTTCCCATTCTTTCCTTGTTCCTGGTCACTATCATTATCGGGACAGTTAGCAATAAAGTGACCAATCTTACCACACTTGAAGCAGGAGCGCTTTCCCTTCGTCTTGCTCCTTTTGGGATGCTCCTTGTGACCCTTTAGCGCCGTCTTGAAGCGCTTGATGATGAGTGCCATTTCTTCCTCATTGAGCCCCGCCGCCTCAACTTGTGCCACCTTGCTAGATAGCGTCTCCTTGCTATTTGTTGCCTTGAGAGCAATGGCTTGAGGCTCATGAATTGGACCATTCAATGCCTCATCGACGTATCTTGCCTCCTTGATCATCATCCACCCGCTTACGAACTTTCCAAGTATTTCTTCAGGCGACATCTTGGTGTACCTAGGATTTTCACGAATATTGTTTACAAGATGTGGATCAAGGACAGTGAAAGACCTTAGCATTAGGCGGACGACGTCGTGGTCCGTCCATCGCGTGCTTCCATAGCTCCTTATTTTGTTGACGAAGGTCTTGAGCCTGTTGTATGTTTGGGTTGGCTCCTCCCCCTGATCATTGCGAACCTTCCTAGTTCTCCTTCCACCAACTCCATCTTGGTGAGCATGGTGACGTTGTTCCCCTCGTGTGAGATCTTGAGGGTGTCCCAAATCTGCTTGGCGTTGTCCAAGCCGCTCACCTTATGGTACTCATCCCTACACAATGAGGCTAACAACACAGTAGTAGCTTGTGCATTTTTATGAATTTGTTCATTGATGAACATGGGACTATCCGTACTATCAAAGTGCATTCCATTTTCTACTATCTCCCATATACTTGGATGGAGAGAGAACAAGTGGCTACGCATTTTGTGACTCTAAAATCCGTAGTCCTCTCCATCAAAGTGAGGGGGTTTGCCGAGGGGAATGAAAAGCAAATGAGTATTGGAATTTTGCGGAATACGAGAGTAATCAAAAGAAAAGTTCGAGTTAACAGTCTTCTTTTTCTCGTAGTCGTTGTCGTCGTTGTCCTTTTGGGAAGAAGAGGACTCGTCGCTGTCGTCGTAGTAGACGATCTTCTTGATGCGCCTCTTCTTCTTCCCGTCCTTCTTCTTATGAATTGAGCCCGAATCAGTGGGCTTGTCGTCTTTTGGCTCATTGATGAAGGACTCCTTCTCCTTGTCATTGATCACTATCCCCTTTCCCTTAGGATCCATCCCTTCGGGCGATTAGTCCCTTTCTTGAAGAGAACGACTCTGATACCAATTGAGAGCACCTAGAGGGGGGGTGAATAGGTGATCCTGTAAAAACTTGAAACTTAATGCCACAAAACTTGATTAGGAGTTAGCACAATAAGGTCAAGTGGCTAGAGAGGAGTTCTTGCAAAACACAATAACCACAAGGAGATCAACACAGAGAGGCACAGTGGTTTATCCCGTGGTTCGGCCAAGTCCAACACTTGCCTACTCCATGTTGTGGCGTCCCAACGGACGAGGGTTGCACTCAACCCCTCTCAAGCGGTCCAAAGACCCACTTGAATACCATGATGTTTTGCTTTGTTTCACTATATCCCGCTTGCGAGGAATCTCCACAACTTGGAGCCTCTCGCCCTTACAATTTGATGTTCACAAGGAAGCACGGAAGTAAGGATGGGATGAGCAACACACACAAGACACAAAATCAGAGCACAAATACGCACACAAGTCACAACTTGAACTCTCAACACAACTCAAAGAGTTCTCTACTCAAATTGAGCTCTAGTTGCTATCACAAAGAATCGAATGCGCGGAAATGAGGTCTTGGTGCTTAGGAATGCTCAAAGGATGCTTAGTGTACTTCTCCATGCGCCTAGGGGTCCCTTTTATAGCCCCAAGGCAGCTAGGAGCCGTTGAGAACATTCCAGGAAGGCAATTCTTGCCTTCTGTCGACTGGCGCACCGGACAGTCCGGTGCACCACCGGACACTGTCCGGTGCGGATTTCTTTCCTATTTTGGCGCAGCTGACCGTTGGCGATTTGGAGCCGTTGGCGCACCAGACACTGTCCGGTGCACACCGGACAGTCCGGTGCCCCCTTCAGACCGTTGGCCTGGCCACGCGTCACGCGTGGATTACGCGGCCGACCGTTGGCTCACCGGACACTGTCCGGTGCACCACCGGACAGTCCAGTGATTTATAGTCGTACGCCGCCATCGAGACCCGAGAGCGGCCTTTTCACCCGAGCCAGCCTGGCGCACCGGACACTGTCCGGTGCACCACCGGACAGTCCGGTGCTCCCAGACTGAACTGTCTTTGGCTGAACAAAGCCATCACTTTTCCAAATTGATTTCTCCTATTTCCAGTACTTAGACACAATACATTAGTCCTTAAAACAAAGTACTAAGACTTAGAAACATACCTTTATGTTGGTTTTCACTTTGTCCATCATTTGGCATAGATTAACACATGACCACTTGTGTTGGCACTCAATCACCAAAATACTTTGGAAATGGCCCAAGGGCACATTTCCCTTTCGGACATCATGGTGGTTCCAATTAGTATTAGTCATTTTTTTCAGAAACTGATAGTTTGTGACTCATATTACCCACTAACAGTACGCCGAGAATTCTCTATTTATAGCGACAGTCATCCGACGCTAATTTGGTGTTGTGGTATAGTGAAATATTTGTTGCAGCATGGTGTAAACAAAAAACATTGAAGAAACCAACAACAACTGCTAGAAAAACATTATACTGTAATTATGTCATGACTCTAGACTGTAATTATGTCATGACTCTGCATTAAGGCAGAAGCTAGCACCTGGAGAGCAGAGCAAAAACATACAACTTTTTACATTGCAATTAGATTTCATTGCCACAAACCCCACACTGTTATCTCCACTTATATGTCTCTGCCTTTGTTTGCAGTACCCAAATGAGGTCTGGACCGTGAACTCCAAGGATAGTAGATTTATAGGTAATACCCAAATTAAATCAGCTCTGGACCGTGAACAAACATTGACACTACAACAACAAGGGTCTAACTGACAGATGATATATTTGAAAAAATGGGGCTAACTCATGGTAGAAAATGGTTAATAATCTCCAGTGTAGCATGCCAGGAATGAACAAGACAAAGTCGAAGTAGGTGGAGGGGGAAGAAGAAAGAGAGATTAATATCTATAATAATGACGTTGCTTCTTCCTTCGAGAGCTACTGTAAACAGTTCGTGTGTGTGGAGTGTGGAGAGATTTCCTTTGTAAAGAAGCACATAGCAGTTCCTGACAAAGCAGCAAGGAAATCTATAAAGGGGCACATAGTTTGCACACACGGTTTCAGTAAAGAAGCACATATATTTCGTTTATAAAGAAGCACACAACATCTTTATATGGTCTGCGTCCCCACACATTTCCATGAACTGAATGTGTCAACATATTTTGTTTGTAAAGCACACAACAAATTTTGTAAAGAAGCACAGGGCAGATCTACATGTCCATGGTCTGTGTCTCGCAGTGGAGACAAAACTATAGTGATGTATGCAGTTGTTGGGAATGCTAAAGTTTCAAAATTCTCCAATAATCTACCTTGCACAAACGAAAATTCCCAATATACATATCTATAGCGGTGGAGGGGGAGAAGAAAGAGAGATTAATACCTGTAATATGTCTTGCTAATGAAGTGGTGATGCTATCTTCTTCCTTGAGCGCAACTGCACGCACCCCTGCTGGAGCTAGTGGCTGCCGGTACAGCACGCACCCAGACCTCAGCACGTGTGCCGTCCTTATGCAAATCTCGCCCTTGTGCCCACACCAGCGCTACTCCGCCCTTGCCTGGCCCCTACTCACGCACGCTTGCACCAACACGCGCATAGGGCACTGCCTCGGCCGCGCGGTCGTTCAGCGGCCGGATTGGCGCGCGCTCCATACGCCTCCCCAAACACACACGGCTGATTTAGCAGGATTGGCAGCTGCGGCTAGGTGTGGGTGTTCCTCGGCGGCGGCGGCGGCTATTCATGGTGCGAGGCGGCTGGCTGCAATGAGTTTGGTGAAAAGAGAGACTTAGGGTTCTAGTCTCGTGAAAAGGTGTAGGTCTTGTGACTAATTTTGCCCGCCAACAATTGTTAGTGTCGCACGCTAGAGAAATTGCTCAATGATTTTTATGCTGACTGACGGTACAATGCTATTGCTACAAATTGCCGACGAACGAAGCGACACTATTCACATATAAATATAACGACATATATTCTGTTGGAATATAGATATATACTGACTCACCATCTATGATAATTTGCAGTGACTGACAGTTCAATGGTATACCTCTATTTATATCGACAGTAGTCCCACGCTAATTTAGTGTTGTGGTATAGTGATAGCAGCAGCAACAATAACAACATCCGATGGGAGTCATCAGGGATAGGACCAGGTGCGGTCATCTCACCGATCGTAGGGCACCTTGACGAGGAGGTCACAGAGGATTCATGCGTGACGACGGGAAATAGAGGTTTGTGAGATCGAGGATCATGATTTCCATGCATATAATGGGACGTTTTTTTTGCAAAAAGAGCACAAGCCAAAGCCAGGGAAGCCATTTTTTGGCTTCACCTATCCAGTACAAAAGGAAGAAGTCCTTTTCACCAGGGCAACATATCTGGTGCTCAAACAAGTAATGTGCTCGTATACACATTAAATTTGAGGCATCCATCCCACATCCGGCGACAACAGAAGTCCTCCCACCTCTCTCTTCCGACGCTGAATTTTTTTCAGGAAGCTCCCTGGCATCCGGTGTAGGTCCTTCAATAAAACAGGAAGGGAAGACAAGGCGATCACGACATGGGCACGCCACTAGACAACCTCGTTGTCACTATCATGGTGTAGGTCACTGCCATTGCCGGTCGAGCGCAAGTCGTTTCCACCGGCTGGATGCAGGTGGCAGCCACCAACTGTGCGCATATCACCAATGCCGACGACCGGGCATAGCTCGTCGTTACCTACCTAGCGCCGCTACACAACCTTGCCTCCTCTCCAAGAATATCATGAATTGGTATGGCACTATCTTCACCTCTCCCATACTACGACAACATAATCGTTACGTGAACAAACATGTTGACCTCTCCTTTTGTCCGTTCATGTGTAGGGAGGCAATTCCGCGATGGAAGCTGATTGTAATGGCGGTTAAGTTGCTGTGAATTTCAATGGTGATGACGCCCTTGTGCAGTGGCACAACAACTTTAGAGGTAGGCAAATTTTGGAGGAGTTGAACAGTTTGGCAGCTCATCACCTCTCATTTGACACTTGGTTGGATGAACCACATGTTGCATCAGTTGGGTCATCTTCTCACAGTTTGAGTACACCAACAAAGACTTCATACATTTCCCTAACGATTAGCTGAGAACACTTCTGTTGATTATTTTTCCATGCATAATAATACAATATATTTATGACAATGACCAACCCTCACCTTACGTTGTAGTGTTCATCATTCAAACCAATATGTGTGGACGAAATGAAGCATGTTGTTGGAATGTCATTTGATTCTATATGACGTGGAAGAGTTCTACAAAGCATATGTAAGAGAAGGCGGGTTTTCAGTTTGCGTTGGTTCCCAAAATTTGCCTCTTGATGGTCAAATTGTGAACAAGTGGTATTTGTGTTCAAGAAATGGTTTTAAGACAAAGAACACATCATATGTTCCCACTAAGAAACAAAAAACCATGCCGAGTCAAGATGCAGGTGTGATGCACATATTGTTGGTGTTTTGAATCTCGCTCCTCCAAGTAAATTTGTTTTGCACAATCTGGGTTCTAGAGGGTGTGTGCAGTGGGTATAAGATTTATACTGGTTTGGGCAAACGTCCCTACTTCCAGTCATTGGTGGCTTACGCTACCGGCACCATTGATGATCAAAACTCGTAGTAGGGGTTACAAGCGAGAGAGAGGAGGAGAGGCTCCCAAGTCTCTTATCGAGGTGGAAGTGGAGCTAAGGGTTATAGAGTGGAGTCCTAGATAACTCTTGGCTTGACCGCGGGGCTCTAGCCTCTGGGTCTTCGTCGGAGCGTCCTCTTATTCGTCAGTCCGTTTGGATGGCTTCTCGTCTGGGGTCCATCCTTGTGTGTGTATCTGTTCATCTAAAGACCAACCCCTTCCTTTTATAGGTCGAGGGAGGGTCAGCTAGTGGTGGCTTCCCCAAGATAGAGCCACCAGGCAAAGGGTAAAACCAAGCATTATACCTGAGGTAAAGCCACGCATGCTCATGGGCCTCGGGGTTGTATGTCTGTCTCATATTATTTATGGTGGTCGGCACGGGTAGCGTGGGTCTCAGGTGCCATCATTCAGGCTATGCCGACCCCTAGCCTTTGTAGCCTCAGGCTTGGCGCGGCTCGTCGTGTTGTGCCCTGCTAATGGTCTACACACTCAAACCTAGTCCTGATAGGTCATGAGTGCGCTGCAGGCCAGGACGCGCGTGGGCCATAAATATGCCACAATCTGAGGGGTTCATAGGTCATGAGTGCTTTGTAGCCTGAGGGGTTCGTAGGTCATGACTGGGAGGCGGACTGACGCCTCTGCTGCGGCTCGACGCTAGGTGTAGCTAATGTGGGCGGTCATTTATCACATGTCAGTTTGGGACCATGCGCAGGATCCACTCGAGTGGTTTCCCTTCGGCACGCCTAACCCCCTTGTCAGGTTCTGCCATGCCCGGCCTCGGGCTTGGTGCTGCGGGGTTCATCCGGAAGAGAGTGCCTCTAAGGTGGGTGTTACCTATCTCCTCCAACTAACTAATAGGCCCCAGTTGCCAGAGGTATTTGCCCAGTGCGCTCGCTGAACAATGGGCCTCAGGGTCTGGGGATCATTTCCCCGACAATAGCCCCCAAGCCCCTGAGAGGAGGGTGTCTCCCTTTAGGGGTTGATGAAGGGTCGACGACACTTCCTCCTTTCGCCTTTTGAGTGATCGTGGTGCTTATTCTTCGTTGGGACTCGGGCTGCTTTCATGGCGACTTGTCGTCTCTCGGGGTGGAGTCAGGTGCTCCTCCATCCCTTTATAAACCCCTGGGCGGTTGTTCGCTTGCTGCTCACCCTTTGCCTCCCTTTGGTCTCTTCCTTGAGCATGCCTCCTACCGGGTCGGCTAACGGATCTTGGGTTGCCGAGGTGTCACGCTCCATGGGCCACGAGCCAAGGTTGGTTTCTTCCTTCGGGTTTCCCTTGACTCCCTTCTCAGGCTTGACATTGTTTTTAAGCTGGCGTCTCCATCCATCGGGCCTCTCCCTCTTAAGCTGGTGTCTCCAGGGAGTTGCGATGCCTCCCACGCGGCATAAGAGGCCGCCGAGGCCGAGCTACTTCGCACACAGCTTGCCGAAGCCGACAGTCGTGTTGTTGGTAAGACAATTGCCCTCCGACCTTTTTTGGCTTCCTTGCCCCTTTTCTTACCTTGTTTGTCCTGGAAGCCTTGGGAGCCAAGCAAGAGAAGTTGCGCCATCGCCTAGGCTAGTTTCTAGACTACGTTGGGGCTCACGTCATCTCCGTGATCGAGCACCTAGATAACACCCGATGCCATATCTAGGACATTGCCGACTTTGGCGTTCACCGAGGAGCCGTGGTGGCGCTGCTCATGGGTGAGATCTTCTCCGATTGACACCTCTTGGACATCATCGACCCTCCTTCGTCCCTTTCGAATGAGAAGCTAGAAGACACGCTAGAAGCTTACGATGAGCTGGCTAGCCGTGTTGGTTCACGACATCGTGCGTGACGCACACTGATCGTGATGTACTTCGCCTCAGTGCTGCCTCCCCAAATTAATAAAGAAAACCTCGTTCCCTGGTTTTTCGTGTTGTAGGGCCCTTGAGTCTTTGCCTCCTCTCCCTTTCTGTGTGAGCTTTTCCAAGTACCCTCCCGCTTTAAAAGTAAGAGAGGGGGAGTGCGAGTGACCTTGTGCATGGATCTCCTTATTAGTAGGTGTCTCCTTTTGCTCATGGATCAGAGCATACTTCCTTGGGGGATTGTTCAAGGAAATGGTACGACCAACCCGCCCTTATCTATGGGTTTCCACTTGTCCCTCTTCTAGTTAATTCTTGGTTTGCCCTTAGGGTGATGGTCGCCTCTTCCGAAGCGCGAAGGTGTCCGTTGTAAACCCTAAATATGATATTAAGGGAGTTAGTTAGTGCCTTTATTATTTGAGGGTTTATACTATAAATTTATTAGGAATGGTGTTCTAGCATTGAGAGATGTTACTAAATAAAAGTGTATATATATATATATATAAATAAAAAGAAAAGAAGTTGCATTCATGCTGATATTTTGGTTGTGCATTTTGAAATTGAACTATGAATCCAAACTAGAATTTGAATTCAAAAAAGAAATCTAAGAATGGATTTAAATGGAGAAAAGAAAATGAAAAAAGAAAGAATAGAAAAAAGAAAACAGACATGTCCCAAATTGTTTCCCTCAGCCCAGTTCTCCATATCGCGTGGCCTAGTCAGTGATTCGGCGCCGACATGTGGGGCCCATTGGCCGACCACACATCGCATGCCCGCACGCTCCATCGCTGGTGACCTGACGCCGACATCGCGGGCCTGATCGTTAGCTTCGCACCTCTGTGTGAGCGTGCACCTTGGACTGGCCGACAAGTGGGCCTAGTCACCCAGCTCATTCACTCTCTTGCCATCGACGCTGTGGTGAGCGGGTAACAGAATCCGGGATTCTGGTGGCTCTGTTGGGATTTCCCGGCAGCTTTGCTAGGCAACAAGGTTGAGTTCAAGTGGACCCAGAAATGCCAAGAAGCCTTCGAAGCACCGAAAGAGAAGTTGACTACATCGCTTGTTTTAGTCTTACCTGATGTGCACAAGCCCTTCTCGGTGTATTGCAATGCTTGTTACACTAGTTTGGGATGCGTGTTGATGCAAGTGGGAAGAGTTCTGGCTTACTCATCCCGACAGCTGAAGGTTCATGAGAAGAATTATCCAATCCATGACCTAGAGTTGGCAGCAGTGGTTCATGCACTGAAGACATGGAGGCACTATCTGTATGGGCAGAAATGCGATGTTTACATAGACCACAAGAGTCTGAAATACATATTCACTCAGTCGGAGCTGAATATGAGGCAATGAAGATGGTTAGAGTTGATCAAAGACTATGAATTGGAGATCCATTACCATCCAGGCAAAGCGAACATAGTGGCAGATGCATTGAGCAGGAAGAGTCAAGTCAACATGATGGTCGCTTATCAGATGCCTTATGAGCTAGCCAAGGAGTTTGACAGGTTGAGCCTCGGATTTCTGAACAATATGCGAGGAGTAACTGTTGAGTTAGAGCCCACTTTAGAGCGGGAAATCAAAGAAGCACAGAAGAATGATGAGAAGATCAGTGAAATCCGGCAGCTGATTTTGGAAGGAAGAGGCAAAGATTTTCGAGAAGATGCAGAAGGTGTGATATGGTTCAAGGACCGCTTGTGTGTTCCTAATGTCCAGTCCATTCGGGAGTTGATCCTCAAGGAAGCTCATGAGTCAGCTTATTCTATACACCCTGGAAGTGAGAAGATGTATCAGGATCTGAAGAAGAAATTTTGGTGGTACGGAATGAAAAGGGAGATCGCAAAGCATGTGGCTATATGTGACAGTTGTCAAAGGATCAAGGCAGAGCATCAGAGGCCAACTGGATTGTTGCAACCGTTGCGAATTCCTCAGTGGAAATGGGATGAAATCGGAATGGACTTCATAGTCGGATTGCCTCGCACTCGAGCCGGCTACGATTCCATTTGGGTAGTAGTGGACCGTTTAACCAAGTCAGCCCACTTCATGCCCGTCAAGACCAACTACAGCAGTGCAGTATTGGCAGAGTTGTACATGTCCCGGATCGTTTGTCTTCATGGTGTGCTAAAGAAGATAGTGTCAGACAGAGAAACGCAGTTCACCTCTCATTTCTGGCAGCAGTTGCATGAAGCTTTGGGTACACATTTAAATTTCAGTTTAGCTTATCATCCGCAGACAGATGGTCAGACCGAAAGAACTAATCAAATCCTCGAAGATATGTTGAGAGCTTGTGTGTTGCAAGATCAGTCCGGATGGGACAAGAGATTACCTTACGCAGAATTCTCCTATAACAACAGTTACCAGGCCAGCTTGAAGACGTCACCATTTCAGGCACTCTATGGAAGGAGTTGTAGAACTCCGTTGCAATGGGATCAGCCTGGAGAAAAGCAAGTGTTCGGGCCAGACATTTTGCTCGAAGCTGAAGAGAACATCAAGATGGTTCGGGAGAATCTAAAGATAGCGCAATCAAGGCAGCAAAGTTATGTAGACACAAGAAGGAGAGAGCTGAGTTTCAAAGTCGGAGATTTTGTCTACCTGAAAGTATCACCGATCAGAGGAGTCAGAAGATTCGGAGTCAAAGGCAAGCTAGCACCCCGCTATGTTGGTCCGTATCAGATTCTCGCAAAGCGTGGAGAAGTGGCCTATCAGCTCAGTCTACTAGAAGGCTTGTCCGTAGTGCATGATGTCTTCCACGTGTCTCAATTGAAGAAGTGTCTGCGTGTGCCAGAAGAGCAGTTGCCAGTGGAAGGTCTGGAGGTCCAGGAGGACCTGACCTACATAGAGAAGTCAACGCAGATTCTTGAGACTGTAGACAGAGTCACCCGGAGGAAAACTATCAGAATGTGCAAAGTCAGATGGAGTCACCACTCTGAGAAAGAAGCAACCTGGGAGCATGAAGATGATCTGATGGCCAAGTATCCTGAACTCTTTGCTGGCCAACCTTGAATCTCGAGGGCGAGATTCTTTTAAGGGGGATAGGTTTGTAACGCCCTGAATTTTGGGGTAGAATTTTTTCTTCTTTTTACTCACCAAATTCAGGCGTTACTCTCTTTTCTCTTCCCGTTTTGCTCCTTTTCCCAATTTCAAAGCAGTATAGCGACTGGTGCTCGTGTCATGTGTAAACAAAAACCTAAGTTGACATGGGTGTTGCATCATGCCGAATCATATTTCTTTTGTCTGATTTCGTGCTTAATCGTGTGCGTTGCTTAGTCTCGTTTCGGATTTTGCTTCGCGAATTGGATTCCGATCTGTGGTTGTGCGTGCCACGGGATTTTGACCCGCGGTGCGGCCCAGCCCAGCCCGACCCGGCCCAGCTTGGCCTGGCCCTGGCCCGCGTGCCCCTAGCGCCTTTGCCCCTCCCCCTCCCCTGGTCTTTTCCTCTCATTCAATTCTCCCGCGCAACAACTTCCTCTCTCTCCCACCTCTCTCTCTCCCCTGTGGTGCCCTAGGTTTTGGAGACGATGATCGCCGGATTTGGACCCCGAGGTGAGCTCCCCTCCCCTCTCCCTCTCCCCTCTCTCTTCCCCTCCCCTATGGAAGAACCTCCCAAGTTATTGGACACACATGCACCTGTCCTTGTCTCAAAGACCTCAGACGGCTATGCATGTGCACCAGATAACTTAACCGGATCCGTTTGAGTGTCCCAAGGACCTCGGATAAACCACTTTTAACCAGGACCGCAAGATTAAGTAACACAAATCACACACACCAATATTTTTGCAGCGGAAATCTTATTACCAAATTTTACAAGTTACAAAAATTTTACATTATTTTATCGGAGTGATTACAAAAGTATAAGTGAGAGCACCTAGAGGGGGAGTGAATAGGTGATCCTGTAAAAATTCAACAACTAATAGCCACAAAAGTCGGTTATAGAAATATTAGTGCGACCAAGTAGTTGCGAAGCGAGTTCTTGTGGGCAAGACAATCACAAAAAGATCAACACAAGAGACACGCGATTTTATCCCGTGGTTCGGCCAAGTAACACTTGCCTACTTCCACGTTGTGGCGTCCCAATGGACGAGGGTTGCACTCAACCCCTTTCAAGTGATCCAATGATCAACTTGAATACCATGGTGTTCTTCTTTCTTAGACTTTCTCCCGTTTGCGAGGAATCTCCACAACTTGGAGCCTCTCGTCCTTACAATTGATGATCACAAAGAAGCACGGAAGTAAGGGAGGGGAGAGCAACATACACAAGACTCAAAACGAGAGCACAATCATGCACACAAGTCACAACTCGAGCTCAAAATACAACGCAAGGAGTTCTCAACTCAAATGGAGCTCAAGTCACTATCTTAAAGAATCGAATGCGTGAGAATGAAGTCTTGGAGTCTTAGGATCTTTCTTGTAAGCTTGGGTGACTCCTCCATGCGCCTAGGGGTCCCTTTTATAACCCCAAGGCAGCTAGGAGCCGTTGGAGACAATCTTGGAAGGCTAATCTTGCCTTCTGTCGGGTGGCGCACCGGACAGTCCGGTGCGCCACTGGATAGTCACTGTAGACGGTCCGGTGCGGATCTCCTTCCTTTTCTGGCGCAGACGACCGTTGCACCTTGGCGTCTATTGGCGCACCGGACAGTCCGGTGCCCCCTTCCGACCGTTGGTGCGGGCCACGTGTCGCCCACCGATTTCGCTGCCGACCATTGCGCAGTCGACCATTGGCTCACCGGACAGTCCGGTGCACCACCGGACAGTCCGGCGAATTTTAGTCGTACGCCATTGAACTTTTCCCGAGAGCGACGACTTCGCCGCGGACGACTCACTAGACAGTCCAGTGCACCACCAGACAGTCCGGTGAATTATAGCCGTACGCCGCCGTCGAGTCCCGAGAGCGGCCGGTTCACCTTGGACTCGTCTGGCGCACTGGACACAATCCGGTGCACCACCGGACACTATCCGGTGCACCCAGACCGAGCAGCAGTTGGCTGTACACAGCTAACTCTTTTCCAATCTATTTTCTCCTGTTTCTAGCACTTAGACACAATACATTAGTACCCAAATCAATGTACTAAGTCTAGAAATGTACCTTGTCACATGATTTGCACTTCTTCAATCTTTGGCACAAATTACCACTTAGAGAATATGTGTTGGGCACTTAATCACCAAAACACTTTAGAAATGACCCATGGGCACATTTCCCTTTCAATCTCCCCCTTTTTGGTGATTTATGCCAACACATCCAAAAGCAACAAAAAGAAGTGCAATATCAATGCAAAAAGAACCAAATTGTTTTTGACTCTAATTTGGCATATTTGGATCATACTTTGCCACCACTTGGTTTGTTTTTGCGAATCAAATTCATTTTCCTATCTCTACAACAAACTCAATTGTTTGGGCACAAAGAGAGATAGTCCAAGAGTAAAATTGATTAAGAGCCAAAAACTCCCCCTTTTCCCATAGTCATAAATTCTCCCCACAAGAGACCAAAATTTTGCAATAAGAGTGTTTTGGATAAATCAAAAAGTTCTAACTCTACTCTTTTCGAAATTTCACAAGTGGTAGCTGATCCATTTGCTTTGGCCTTAATTTCTCCCCCTTTGGCATTAAGCACCAAAACGGGATTATTATTGGCCCTTTAACCCCATTGCCTCACCAAGAATGTCAGTTAAGAGTAAAAAGGCAATACGAGTATAAGAATGAACTTGGAGGTGAGTACACTAATACCGGAGTGCAGTGGAAGTCTTTGCATGGTCCAAGTTCACCTTTCCCTTTCAATTCACCTTTGAAACTACATTAAGTAAACTCAAACACAAAGGTTAGTCTTCAAAGGGTCAAGTTGTAGCACTTCTCCCCCTAAATATGTGCATCACTCACACATGGACTGGTGAGGTCCGGGGATCCCTTGCACAACTTGAGCACCATAAATAAACAACAAATCTCATAAATGCATAAAGTAACATGATCAAAGCATAAAAAACATGTATGCTAGAGATCAATCCAAGTTACGCGAATCTAAGACATTTAGCTCACTACGCAGCCTGCAAAAGGTTTTCTCATCTAAAGGTTTGGTAAAGATATCGGCTAGCTGGTTCTCGGTGCTAATATAGAACACTTCAATATCTCCCTTTTGCTAGTGGTCTCTCAAAAAGTGGTGCCGGATGTCTATGTGCTTAGTGCGGCTGTGTTCAACAGGATTGTCCGCCAAGCGGATTGCACTCTCATTGTCACATAGGAGTGGGACTTTGCTCAGATTGTAGCCAAAGTCCCGGAGGGTTTGCCTCATCCTAAGTAGTTGTGCGCAACACTGTCCTGCGGCAACATACTCGACCTCAGCGGTGGATAGGGCAACGGAGGTTTGTTTCTTAGAACTCCAAGACACCAGGGACCTTCCTAGGAATTGGCACGTCCCTGATGTACTCTTCCTATCAACCTTGCATCCAGCATAATCGGAGTCTGAATATCCAATCAAGTCAAAGGTAGACCCCTTTGGATACCAGATCCCGAAGCAAGGCGTAGCAACTAAATATCTAAGAATCTGCTTAACGGCCACTAGGTGACATTCCCTTGGATCAGATTGAAATCTAGCACACATGCATACGCTAAGCATAATATCCGGTCTACTAGCACATAAATAAAGTAATGACCCTATCATAGACCGTTATGCCTTTTGATCAACGGACTTACCTCCTTTATTGAGGTCGACATGTCCGTCGGTTCCCATCGACGGCTTTGCGGGCTTGGCGTCCTTCACCCCAAACCTCTTGAGAAGATCTTGAGTGTACTTCGTTTGGGAGAGGAAGGTGTCGTCCTTGAGTTGTCTCACTTGGAACCCAAGAAAGTATGTCAACTCGCCCATCATCGACATCTCAAATTTCTGTGTCATCACCCTGCTAAACTCCTCACAAGACTTTTGATTAGTAGAACCAAATATTATGTCATCGACATAAATTTGGCACACAAAAAGATCACCGTCACAAGTCTTAGTGAAAAGAGTGGGATCAACTTTCCCAACCTTAAAAGCATTAGCAATTAAGAAATCTCTAAGGCATTCATACCATGCTCTTGGGGCTTGCTTAAGTTCATAGAGCACCTTAGAGAGCTTAAAAACGTGGTCGGGATACCTGTCATCCTCAAAGCCAGGGGGTTGTTCCACATACACCTCCTCCTTGATTGGCCCATTGAGGAAAGCGCTCTTCACGTCCATTTGAAACAACCTAAAAGAATGGTGAGCGACATAGGCTAACCGAATGTGAATAGACTCTAGCCTAGCCACAGGAGCAAAAGTCTCCTCAAAATCCAAACCTACGACTTGGGCATAACCTTTTGCCACAAGTCGAGCCTTGTTTCTTGTCACCACCCCGTGCTTGTCTTGCTTGTTGCGGAACACCCACTTGGTTCCCACAACGTTTTGCTTTGGACGAGGCACTAGGCTCCAGACTTCATTTCGCTTGAAGTTGTTGAGCTCTTCCTGCATGGCCAACACCCAGTCCGAATCTTGCAAGGCCTCTTCTACCCTGAAAGGCTCAATAGAAGAGACAAACGAGTAATGCTCACAAAAATTAGCTATCTTGAGTGAGTAGTTACTCCCTTGCTTATGTCACCCAGAATCTGGTCAACGGGGTGATTCATTTGAATCGTCGCTCGGACTTGAGTTGGAGGGGCCCGTGGTGCTTCTTCCTCCATAGCTGGTTCTTCTTGTGCTCCCCCTTGATCACACGCCTCTTCTTGAGGAACCTGTTCATCATCTTGAGTAGGGGGATGCACCATCGTTGAGGAAGAAGGTTGATCTTGCTCTTGTTGTTCCTGTGGTCGCACATTTCCAATCGCCATGGTACGTATCGTGGCCGTTGGAACATCATCTTCATCTACATCATCAAGATCAACTTGCTCTCTTGGAGAGCCATTAGTCTCATCAAATACAACGTCGCTAGAGACTTCAACCAAACCCGATGATTTGTTGAAGACTCTATACGCCCTTGTATTTGAGTCATACCCTAGTAAAAACCCTTCTACAACTTTGGGAGCAAATTTAGAATTTCTACCTTTCTTCACTAGAATGTAACATTTGCTCCCAAATACACGAAAGTATGAGACGTTGGGTTTGTTACTGGTAAGAAGTTCATACGAGGTCTTCTTGAGGAGGCGATGAAGGTAGAGCTGGTTTATGGTGTGGCAAGCTGTGTTCACAGCTTCCGACCAGAACCGCTCAGGCGTCTTGAACTCTCCAAGCATCGTCCTCGCCATGTCGATAAGCGTCCTGTTCTTCCTCTCTACCACACCATTTTGCTGTGGTGTGTAGGCAGCGGAGAACTCGTGCTTGATGCCTTCCTCCTCAAGGTACTCCTCCACTTGCAGATTCTTGAACTCAGACCCGTTGTCGCTTCTTATCTTTTTCACCTTGAGCTCAAACTCGTTTTGAGCCCTCCTTAGAAAGCGCTTTAGGGTCCTTTGGGTTTCTGATTTATCCTACAAAAAGAATACCCAAGTGAAGCGGGAAAAATCATCAACAATTACTAAACCATACTTACTTCCCCCGATGCTAAGGTAGGCGATGGGTCCGAAGAGGTCCATATGGAGAAGCTCCAGTGGTCTTGATGTAGTCATCACATTCTTGTTGTGATGAGTGCTTCCCACCTGTTTCCCTGCTTGACAAGCTACACAAGGTCTATCTTTTTCGAAGCAGACATTGGTTAGTCCTAACACATGTTCTCCCTTTAGAAGTTTATGAAGGTTCTTTATCCCAACATGTGCTAGACGGTGATGCCACAACCAGCCCATGCTAGTCTTAGCTATTAAGCATGCATCTAGATCGGCCTCCTCTTTCAAAAAATCAACTAAGTAGAGTTTGTCGTCTAATACACCCTTAAACGCTAATGAACTATCACTCCTTCTAAAGATAGAAACATCAACATTTGTAAACAAGCAATTGTAGCCCATGTGGCACAATTGACTTATAGACAGGAGATTATATCCTAATGACTCTACTAAGAATACATTGGATATGGAATGCTTGCTTGTGATGGCTATCTTTCCCAAGCCTTTAACCTTGCCTTGGTTCCCATCTCCAAAAATAATCGTGTCCTGGGAATCTTTGTTCTTGACGTAGGAGGTGAACATCTTCTTCTCCCCCGTCATGTGGTTTGTGCATCCGCTGTCGATAATCCAGCTTGAGCCCCCGGATGCATAAACCTGCAAGGCAATTTACACTTGGGTTTTAGGTACCCAACTCTTGTTGGGTCCTACAAGGTTAGTCACAATAGCCTTTGGAACCCAAATACAAGTCTTATCTCCCTTGCATTTGGATCCCAATTTTCTAGCAACCACTTTTTCATTTTTACATGAAAGTACAAACGTAGTGTTGCAAGCATGAAAGACAGTGGTAGGTTTATTCCACATTTCTTAGGAGCATGAGACACAAAATTTCTCCTAGGCCTACCATTAAAATTAGAACTTGAAGCAAACATAGCATGAGAGTCATCAACATAACTCCTATTAAAATGATCATTTCTAGAAAATTTCCTATCATAAATGAAAGCATGATTCTTTTGATTGCTACTAGCCATAGGGCCCTTCCCTTTCTCCTTGTTGGGAATGGGAGCCCTTTGGCTTGTTAAGTTCTTGGCTTCCTTTCGAAAGCCAAGTCCATCCTTAATCGAGGGGTGTCTACCAATTGTGTAGGCATCCCTAGCAAACTTTAATTTATCAAAATCTATCTTGCAAGTCTTAAGTTGAGCATTAAGACTTGCCACTTCATTTAATTTAGTAATGGTTGCAAGCTGTTCATTACAAGCATTAATATCAAAATCCTTGCATCTATTGCAAATTACAACATGTTCCACACATGAACTAGATTTATTAGCTTCTTCTAACTTAGCATTTAAATCATCATTAACACTCTTTAAGCTAGACACAGTTTCATGACAAGCAGATAATTTAGAAGATAGCATTTCATTCCTTTTAACCTCTAAAGCAAGAGATTTTTGCACACTAACAAACTTTTCATGTTCTTCATACAAAATATCCTCTTGCTTTTCTAAAAGTCTATCCTTTTCATTTAAAGCATCAATTAACTCATTAATTTTATCTACTTTTGCTCTATCTAAATCCTTAAATAACTCGGTATAATCTACTTCATCATCACCAGAATCATCATCGCTTGAAGTAGTATACTTAGGGGTTTCTCGAATGCTTACCTTTTTCTCCTTTGCGATGAGGCAGGTATGGCGTTCGTTGGGGAAGAGAGAGGACTTGTTGAAGGCTGAGGCAGCAAGTCCTTCGTCGTCAGAGTCGGAGGAAGAGCAGTCCGAATCCCATTCTTTGCCAAGATGCGCCTCGCCCTTCGCCTTCTTGTAGGCCTTCTTCTTCTCCCTCTTCCCGCTCTTTTCTTGTCCCTGGTCACTATCATTATCGAGACAGTTTGCAATAAAGTGAACAGTCTTACCGCATTTGAAGCAGGAGCGCTTTCCCCTTGTTTTGTTCTTGTTGGGGTACTCCTTGCGTCCTTTAAGAGCGGTCTTGAAACGCTTGATGATAAGCGCCATTTCACTCTCGTTGAGTCCGACAGCCTCTACTTGTGCTACCTTGCTTGGTAGCGCCTCCTTGCTGCTTGTTGCCTTGAGCGCAACAGGCCGTGGCTCGTAGATGGGCATGGGGCCGTTTAATGCATCATCAACATACCTTGCCTCCTTGACCATCATGCGCCCACTCACAAATTTTCCGAGTATCTCCTCGGGCGTCATCTTTGTGTACCTGGGATTTTCACGGATGAGGTTCACAAGATGAGGGTCAATAACAGTAAAGGACCTGAGCATAAGTTGGACGACATCGTGGTCCGTCCATCTCGTGCTCCCATAGCTCCTAATCTTGTTGACCAGGGTCTTGAGCCTGTTGTACGTCTGTGTTGGCTCCTCTCCCCTGATCATAGCGAACCTTCCTAGCTTGCCTTCCACCAACTCCATTTTGGTGATCATGGTGGTGTCGTTTCCCTCATGTGATATTTTGAGGGTGTCCCAGATTTGCTTGGCGTTGTCCAAGCCGCTCACCTTGTTGTACTCATCCCTGCACAAAGATGCTAGCAGAACAGTGGTAGCTTGTGCATTTTTATGAATTTGCTCGTTAATAAACACAAGGTTATCCGTACTATCAAATTGCATTCCATTTTCAACTATCTCCCATATACTAGGATGGAGAGAAAATAGGTGACTACGCATTTTGTGAATCCAAAAGGAGTAGTCCTCTCCATCAAAGTGTGGAGGTTTACCAAGAGGAATTGAAAGCAGATGAGCATTGAAATTAAAAGGAATACGAGAATAATCAAATGAAAATTTTGAATTAATCGGTTTCTTTTTCTCGTCGTCGTCGTCTCTTGGTGAAGAAGATTCGTCGTTGTCGTAGTAGACGATCTTCTTGATGCGCCTCTTCTTCTTCCTGTCCTTCTTCTTGTGACTCGAGCCAGAGTCAGTGGGCTTGTCGTCCCTTGGCTCGTTGAAGATGGACTCCTTCTCCTTATCATTGACCACCATCCCCTTTCCCTTAGGATCCATCTCTTCGGCCGATTAGTCCCTTAAGTGAAGAGAACGGCTCCGATACCAATTGAGAGCACTTAGAGGGGGGGTGAATAGGTGATCCTGTAAAAATTCAACAACTAATAGCCACAAAACTCGGTTATAGAAATGTTAGTGCGACTAAGTAGTTGCGAAGCGAGTTCTTGTGGGCAAGACAATCACAAAAAGATCAACACAAGAGACACGCAATTTTATCCCGTGGTTCAGCCAAGTAACACTTGCCTACTTCCATGTTGTGGCGTCCCAATGGACGAGGGTTGCACTCAACCCCTTTCAAGTGATCCAATGATCAACTTGAATACCACGATGTTCTTCTTTCTTAGACTTTCTCCCGTTTGCGAGGAATCTCCACAACTTGGAGCCTCTCGCCCTTACAAATGATGATCACAAAGAAGCACGGAAGTAAGAGAGGGAAGAGCAACACACACAAGACTCAAAACGAGAGCACAATCACGCACACAAGTCACAACTCGAGCTCAAAATACAACGCAAGGAGTTCTCAACTCAAATAGAGCTCAAGTCACTATCTTAAAGAATCGAATGCGTGAGAATGGAGTCTTGGAGTCTTTGGATCTTTCTTGTAAGCTTGGTGACTCCTCCATGCGCCTAGGGGTCCCTTTTATAGCCCCAAGGTAGCTAGGAGCCGTTGGAGACAATCTTGGAAGGCTAATCTTGCCTTTGTCGGGTGGCGCACCGGACAGTCCAGTGTGCCACCAGACAGTCACTGTAGACGGTCCGGTGCGGATCTCCTTCCTTTTCTGGCGCAGATGACCGTTGCACCTCGGCGTCGGTTGGCGCACCGGACACTGTCCGATGCACACCAGACAGTCCGGTGCCCCCTTCCGACCGTTGGCGCGGGCCACGTGTTGCCCACCGATTTCACTGCCGACCGTTGCGCAGTCGACCGTTGGCTCACCGGACAGTCCGGTGCACCATCGGACAGTCCGGTGAATTTTAGTCGTACGCTGTTGAACTTTTCCCGAGAGCAATGACTTCGCCGCGGACGACTCACCGGACAGTCCGGTGCACCACCGGACAGTTCGATGAATTATAGCCGTACGCCGCGATCGAGTCTCGAGAGCGGCCGGTTCTCCTTGGACTCGTCTGGCGCACCGGACACAGTCCGGTGCACCCAGACCGAGCAGTAGTTGGCTGCACACAGCTAACTCTTTTCCAATCTATTTTCTCCTGTTTCTAGCACTTAGACACAATACATTAGTACCCAAATCAATGTACTAAGTCTAGAAACGTACCTTGTCACATGATTTGCACTTCTTCAATCTTTGGCACAAATTACCACTTAGAGAATATGTGTTGGGCACTTAATCACCAAAACACTTTAGAAATGACCCATGGGCACATTTCCCTTTCAATAAGTTTGAAATATATTGTAACACCCCTGGTGTTACTGTTACTAAAACTTGAGCATAACATCATGAGCATCAGCATTTCATATGTTTGATACACCTAGGATGCATTCACTAGGTAAAAATTTCGAACAAGTTGTATTGCTATAGCATTTTGCAAATAAGACCCTAGTGTAGGACACTTAACCCTAAAGGGGATCCTGAAGGGTAAAACAAGAGCCAAATAGAGAAAACCCCAAAGACTAAGTAAAATAGTCATAAAATATTACTAAGGATGTGTTTAAGTTACATTTACACCATTGAGATACCAGAAACCCTAATTGAAACCCTAGAAAACCCTAAATCCAAACCCTAGGGGGTTAAGTGCAAAATTAGTCCACTTTTGGGCTAAGGTGCAAAAACCATGTTAATAAAGCATCTTAAGTATTATGGTTCACAATAAGGTGGATTTGTAATCCAAAACTTGAGATTTGGACTTAAGTGCAAAAGAGCCACACTTGACCCTTTTGGTTAAGTCTGAATTTCAGTGTGGTTGACTCAACTTTGAGCCCTTGTATCTTCCAAATTATTGAGAATTTACCCTAGGTCACCACATTAGATGTGTAAACCTATCAAAGGAGAACAACTTTGCTTAAGAAGGTAAGCCTAGTTGTTATGAAGAAATTGGAGATAAGCAGACCCAAAGTTGGGCTGTCAGGTCAATTTAAGTCTGAATTTTCAGACTGATAGTGCACTGCAGGAACTTTGGGCACCAATTCAAACATGATTTAGTAGGATTTTGGCTATAGATGCTGTGGCAAAATTGTAGCTGAATCCTTGGTCTACAACTTTGCTGCAGAACCTTAAGTGAGTTGCCATCAAAATTTGGGAGAAATTTGGCCCTGAACTTCGACTGTCAGGTACACTGAATCGGATTTCGCCATGGTACAGTGACCTGATAAGGATCAGCACGCCAGCGCAAAATGCTCACCGCCGGCGACCTCTTCGCCGGGATTCGTGCCACGGGCGTATGGATTTCGTTCACCGGGTAAAGATCTCGTCGCGGATGTGCATGAGCTAATGTGGCCTCGCTGTCCCCTGCCCCTTTTCACCGGCGACGTGGCCTCATGGCCGTCACCAGAGTTGTCGTGCTTTACTGCGGCTGTGCCACGCTCCAAGCCTTCCACCACGTCATCCCTAGCCGCACCAGCTCACCGGTAACCGCCGTAGCTCCTCAACCGGTGATCACGGGAGAAAGCGCCACGGTGAAAGCCACCCATCCCCTGCTCTAGTATCCCTGTTTCCCTCCGGCCGCCAGCACGACCTTGCAAAATTGGACACCACCGTCGATGGGATCTATAAATTGAGCCCCCTCGGCTTTGCCATATATTCCAGCAGCTACTGCACCCACCTGCATCCCAAACCCCCCACCAGAGAGCGCTAATTTCAGATTCTCCCCAAACCGGTTCGAATACACCGCGAAGAACAGCTCGCCGCGGCTAGCGCGATTCAGGTCAGCCCACACCTTCTGCTCCCTTGTTTGAGTATTCTCATAACCCCGTGATGCTTGCCAAACCACCGAATTGAACTAGGAGCCCACTAGTCGCGGGGAACGCGTGCAATAGTCCTCATCGTCCGCAGTCCGCGTGGACAGAGCTTGATAGTTTACCAACCATGAAATTAAGCTAGGGGAATTGTTCGGGGGAGATCCAATTCGGTGTTCACCACTCGGGGCCGCCAGTCTTGGCTCCCTCCGACCGGTCCAGGTGCTCGCCGGAGTACGTCCCTACGCGGTTCGCCGCCATGGATTTCGAACGGAGAAAGGATAGAAGCGCGGGGTTGTTTTTGTAGATGTCAGTGAAACGTTGAACAGTAGCCAGGGGTTCTTAACGGATATCCAAAGCTGCGAGGGCCTCTGTGCAAACCTGCCTCCTCGGGCGCGGCCGCGCGCGCGTTTCTGCCTAGGTTTGGGCCGCCTGGGCTAGAATCAGCCCAACACTATTCATAGCTTTCCTTTTTCTTTTTCTGTCCACATTTAGAAATTTGTAGAAAATTGCAGAAAAATGGCAAAAACTTCAAACTAATTTTCCTAGATTCTTAATTTTCAATAGAATTTAATAAAAATAGTTTTATGATTTTTAGGACAAATAGGGAATTTTGGGTTATTTAAAATATCCTAAAGCATGGCTTCTAGATTTTTAGAAAATAGATAATAATTCCAAAAATGCCCAAACTTTTTATTTGAACCTTAAACATTATTTAGAAGCCTTGGGTAGAATTTGGTTTGATTTGGACCTTGTTTGATACTAGAACCCAAAACCCTACCCCCTGCTCTTTGAACTTCACTATTGACTCCGGAAACCCTAGGTTCTCGGAGTTCCATGAAGGAAAGTTGTATCAAGACTTTAGATAATAAACTATTATTATCTTTGCACTCTCATGAGCATTACATGGCATTCATTCTTATATATATATCTATATGGTTATATTTAGAAAACGAGGAAGAGGTTGAGATAGAAGAAGAGAAGACTGCACCACCACCACCTGCGGAACATCAGGCAGGAAATTGTTTCTACTTTGACATCTGCAGATCCGAGCCTGACTCACCTATAAACAAAGGCAAGCCCCGGTGCATTTGCCACCTCCTTGATGCTTTTAAAATCTTTCTCACTTGCTTGATGCATTAGGTGATAGGAGTTGATTGCTAAAATAATTCTTGCATTACCTTCCTTCGATTTGATTACCTTCCTTGATCACCCGTTTTACAAAAGATTTTTGATGCTTAGCCTTGCTTTAGAAAAACAAAATATGTTGTTTTTACAAAAAGATGATGTGGCAAAAGTGGGTGGGATGTTTTCGAAAATAAAACTTGATGGTGGATCCATCATGGCCGTGATGGGTTCAACATCGGAAAAGATGTACCTCTGTCAGGTACCAAACTTTGGGTTTGAAATGATTAAGCTGAGACCGGGTGTTGGGGACTTGTTCTTAACTTCTTCGAAATCAAGAACAAGGCAACACAAAAATGGTTAAATATTATGGTCCTTCGTCCTTCGAAACATTATCTCCCTTAGGATATAATGAATTCCGGACGAAGGTTATGAATGACATACCTTCATAAGCACAATGAACAGTGAAGAAGGATTTACATAAAATATGAAGAAATAATATAAGCAATTGATTATTATTATTATTAACTCGTTTTTATTCTATCATTATGGAAATGATGACAAATTATAAATGTACCTTTGGCTTGAAGGAAAGCTGAAATACCAGTGTAATACAGAAGCAAATGCCCAATGCGTGATTACAGAATTCCGTGAACAGTATAGGGGTACTGTTCACCTATTTATAGGCACAGGATGCAGCCTGTGTATAATTACATTTATGCCCTTTACAACAAACTATAATAATGACACAGAATATCATGGGTCTTTAAGTCATTTCATCTTTAAGTCGGTTCATCCCTTCGTCTTGAGACATGTCACTATGCCGAAGCTTTATAGGCAATAGCTTCGGCGCTGCTTTGAAGTGAACTTACCGAAGGTGTTTCTTTCTTTAGGATCTTCGGCTTCGAAGCATACCCCCAACACCGGGCGGGTGACTTGCACGAGAAAGGAGTCTCGGTGTAGTGTCTCCATCTGAGTCGATTAAGGACCGTCTCGATGTAGGCTTGATGACCGAGGACCCTTTAACTGGTCACATGCCTCTTCATGGGTAAGCTTTGCCTCGGGCAGACTAAGGCTAGATTAAGATAACACGCAATGGGCGTGGAGCGGTGGCGAGAGTAGCGTGTACCCTCCGTGGCAAGAGGCTGGACGGTGGTGTATCTGTGCTCTCGGTTGACGTGAACCTGATCTGGTCTTAAGAACCCCGGTGGCGGGTTGACATATGCAAGGGTTAAGTGCTACATATGTCGTGTGATTGGAGATCCTCAGCTAAGTATAATCGATTCGGATCGCCGTACCTTCGCGGTTATGAAGACTTGGTTACTGCCCTATACGTAGAACTCCAGTAAAGATGATGGTTTGTTAAGAAATTGGCTAGTGCAGGTCAAGTGCTTGAACTAGGGTAGAAAGAACTCTAGATGCAGGTAATTTTACCTAACCTGACAATAAAACTGGATTTTTAAGGATCCACTTTTAGTAAGCATTTCTGCAAAACAGAGTCTTTGATCATTGAGAAACCTTACCTTTACGCCCTTAAGCCAGCATACCCTTGAGTCTTTTCTTTAGTCGGGTAAGACTTGCTGAGTAATTCCATACTCAGGGTTTTATTCCCTGTTGTTTTTAGGTGAGGAAGCGACAAACTTTTGTTGCTTCTGTTCTAAGGTGGTACCGAAGGAAGAACACCAGGAATGAAGTTGCGGGAGGAAAGGATCCTCCATAAGAACTTTTGTTTAAAAACTTTATGGGAGGAATTTTTGCCTCCCTTGGTATGTGTAATAATATTACTCTGCACTCATAGGATATATTCTGGTCTGTAAATATTCAACTCTATCTTACTTTTAAATAAAGGTAAGTTCATGTAATTGCTTCCGCATTCTCGTAACTTCGATGCTTGTAATGTCTGCGTGACGGGTGAAACGCTCTTAGGAAAGGTAAGAAAAGCAGATACCGAACTTGTCAAGTGATTCAGGGGCACCTACAGGGTTGTTTGAGGTCCGTTGGACAAGGACAACTGTAGGTGGGCCTAATTACTTGGGAGGTTCCATCACAGCTGGTATCGGAGCGAAGCCCTTCTCTGCAGATATTATGAGGCATCTTCAAAAGAATTTTCTAAAGACTTATCTAGAAAATCTCTTCCCTTCTCACCTAACTATTTCTGAAGAGTTTATCTTAAAGACCAGATAGTAAGAGTGCAACATATAGAAGGTGTGAATCAACTAAGGTTGATTCTGTAATTACACATGCATCATGCTAAGAACTATGCTAATAAAATTTTTCTCCTTAGCAAAATGCCGCCGCGCACGAGGAGAACTGCGCACAAGCATACTGGACCAATTGGTGTGCCATGTCATCAACTGGCCCCAAGACACGAGGATAGCAGTAGTGGGAGTAATGATCCGATAGGGGATCTTGAAGCGCAAGTGAATCGGCTCCAAGCGAAACTCCGCCGCAGGACTGACGTATGGGTCGTAGATGGCGACAGAATTAATGAATTGAGAAGTGACGTCCGTCGCCTGCGAGATCAGCTCGCGGACCGAGATTTAGCGCTCGATTGGGTAGTTCAATCTCGTTCGCTTGCCTGGGCCAAGGAGGAAAAAGCTCAAGCTCGGGTACTCGGCCATTGATGACCTGCAGGCTTATTGCAATACCCTACATGAAGAAGTTCATGTACTGTATTCGCAATTGCACCCGAATGAACCTGCGGATCCTGTCGGGACGGAAGCCGGACTCTCCCACGTAGCGGGAGAAGCTTTTGGTGGTGAATTGGACCTTTTCAGGCCCCCTCCCTCTGTGAGGTTGGTCGATGAGTGGTCTCCCACACCCGACGATGAGGCTGCCAGGAGCAACAGGAAGCAGGAGTGGTGGTGTGATAGTAGAAATAGAAGTAGTGTTATTGTATAATAGGTAGTGTTATTGTATAATAAGTAGTGAAATCCTGTTGTAAAATTTGAGTCTGTAACATTACTCTTTTTAGTAATGTAAAATGGATGGTTTTCTTTGGCATATTATATTGCTTTCAAATGTTTGTTGCCACAGATGCCTTCCCGGACTCGTGCTCAGGACGGAGCTAGTACCTCCCGTGGGAGGGAGGCAACACCAAACCCACCTCCAGTCCCTCCCACACTTGCCGAGGCTATCGCCGCCTTGGTAAACGTGACAGCGGATAATACCCGTTTTCTACGAGAGATGGCGGGTCAATAGCTCCAACAACAAGGCGGGCGGGGTTATCAGCAGGGCCCCCGTGAAACCTCTTATTTGGATTTCTCCGAAACACGCCCACCGTTGTTCGTTAAGGCGGAAGACCCTTTAGAAGCAGACGAATGGATCCGCGTTATTGAGCAGAATTTCGGACATCTTCGGTGTTCCGAAACTCAGAAGCCCCTGTTCGCGGCTCAGCAATTGCGTGGCCCTGCCAGCACCTGGTGGGGGAACTTTGTTGCCGTGCAACCGACTGGTCATCAAGTAACCTGGGATGAATTCAAGTTAGCCTTCAGAGAGCATTATGTGCCTGAGGGAGTCCTCCACCTGAAACAGGAGGAATTTATGAAGCTGAAGCAAGGAGGGGATACTGTTAATCAGTATCTCAATAAATTTAATCACTTATCCTAGTACGCAATCGATCAAGTTAACACAGATTTGAAGAAGAAGAATTGTTTTATGAGAGGTTTAAATGATCGACTGCAAAGAAAGATGGCAACCTGCATCGACCTTACTTATGGAAGAGCTGTCAGTACAGCATTAGCAGTTGAAGCAAAGTATGCAGGCGCCGGAAAATCCAAGGGTTTTGGAGGTGACAGGCCTAGTCAGGGCCCTATGAAAAGGCAACGGTTTGTTATCCGGCCTTTTAACCAAAATCGCTCTTTCTCTCGTCCACCCTCCTTCCCTTTTAAGCAACCAGTGTTCATCTGTCCCAATGCTGCCCCCACTGCAACAAGTCAGCCGGGTGCCCCAGGCACTCGATTCCCTGCCCTTCCCAATTCGTCAACGGGATGCTTCAATTGCGGAAAATCTGGGCATTTTATTAAGGATTGCCCTTACCCGAAACAGAATCACTCAAACGATCAACAAGGTACTGGGAATTCTTCTCAAGCTAAGGGAAATGCGGGCAAGAACATAAAGAAGACATGACAAATTTATTATACGCAAGTGGCCACTACACCGGACGGTGAGCCGGTAATGATGGGTACGTTCCTTGTGGCCAATCATCCCGCAGTTATTCTCTTTGATTCTGGTGCTTCTCATACATTCATCAGCAAGAAATTTGTGGAGCAATATTGCATTTCATACCATGAATCAAAGGAAGGGTTTAAAATTCACTCACATGGGGGACAAATATTTACTAGAGAAGTGGCCTATCAAGTGCCCGTAACATTGGCCGGACGGGACTTTCCTACTAATATGATTGTTCTGAAAGGCCAAGACATAGATGTGATTTTGGGCATGAATTGGTTGGCCCGACATAAAGCAACCCTCAACACTGATCAGAGAACCATCAGGTTGAGTCATAATCAAGAGGAAATTCTTTTGTCTATCCCCATTTCAACCAAAACTACTGGCAGAGCTTATGAAGCCATTATACCGGAGATCAAGGATATTCCGGTAGTAAGCGAGTTCCCAGATGTCTTTCCAGAGGATTTGCCTGGATTGCCACCTGAAAGGGATGTAGAGTTTGTAATTGAGTTGAATCCCGGTACGGCTCCCATTTCTAGAAGATCGTACCGAATGCCTCCAAATGAGCTGGCAGAACTGAAGATTCAATTACAAGATCTACTAGAGAAAGGATTCATCCGGCCAAGCTCATCACCATGGGGTTGTCCAGCCATATTCGTCAAGAAGAAGGATCAAACTTTACGGATGTGTGTGGATTATCGACCCCTGAATGAGGTCACTATCAAGAACAAGTACCCTCTTCCGCGGATTGACATTTTATTTTATCAACTGACCGGAGCGAGGGTATTCTCCAAGATTGATCTCAGATCGGGCTATCATCAGATCCGTATCAGGCCCGAGGATATACCAAAAACCGCATTCACTACGCAGTATGGATTATTTGAATACCTGGTAATATCTTTCGGACTGACAAATGCTCCTGCCCACTTCACTTATTTGATGAACTCGGTATTTATGCCCGAGTTGGACAAATTCGTGGTGGTCTTCATAGATGATATTTTAATATATTCCAAGAATGAAGAGGAGCATGCCCAACACTTACGGATCGTGTTAACGCGCTTGAGAGAACATCAATTATATGCCAAGTTCAGTAAGTGCACGTTTTGGCTGGAAGAAATTCAATTTCTGGGACATAAACTGTCTGCCAAGGGGATTGCGGTGGATCCCAGCAAAGTCAAGGACATCTTGGAGTGGAAACCCCCAACCACTGTTCATCAAGTCCGAAGTTTCCTTGGACTGGCTGGTTATTACCGCCGATTTATACCAGATTTTTCCAAGCTTGTGAAGCCAATCACAAGTCTATTGAAGAATGATACTAAATTCAATTGGTCTTCAAAATGTAATGAAGCTTTTGAGCAATTGAAGGTATTATTAACCACTGCTCCGGTATTGGCTCAACCGGATATTAATAAGCCCTTTGATGTGTATTGTGACGCATCAGGCAGTGGTCTCGGCTGCGTATTAATGTAGGAAGGCCGAGTAATCGCATATGCTTCAAGGCAGTTGCGCCGACATGAGGAGCATTATCCCACTCATGATCTGGAGCTAGCTGCAGTGGTTCATGCCCTGAAGATCTGGCGTCATTATCTGCTGGGTAATATCTGTCACATTTATACAGATCATAAAAGCTTGAAGTATATCTTCACCTAGTCAGAGTTGAACATGAGACAAAGGCGGTGGCTCGAGCTTATTAAGGACTATGAATTGGAGATTCATTATCACCCAGGCAAGGCCAATGTAGTGGCAGATGCACTTAGCCGTAAGGTTTCCTGTCACTGTCTTACGGTGAAGACCTCTGACAATACACTATGCCAGGAGATGGAGAAGTTAAACCTGAGAATGATCCAACAAGGAGCCTTAAGTCAACTAAAGCTTGAGTCAGTCCTTTTACAAAGGATAATTGACGCACAGAAAAATGATGAGGGTATGAAACATATACGTGAGAAGATAAGGGCTGGAAAAGCCAAATGTTTCAAAAAAGACGATCAAGGTGTTGTATGGTTCAACAATCGCATAGTTGTGCCAAAGAATGAAGAGCTCCGCCAGCAAATTTTGGATGAATCACATATTAGTCGCTATTCTATTCATCCCGGAAGCACTAAGATGTATCATGATCTAAAACAACATTATTGGTGGATGAAGATGAAAATTGAAATCGCACGCTATGTGGCTAGATGTGACACTTGTAAACGTGTCAAGGCCATACACCTGAAAGCTGCCGGTCCATTACAATCTTTACCAATACCAACATGGAAATGGGAAGATATTAGTATGGACTTCATTGTGGGATTACCCAGAACAACAAAAGGCTTTGACTCCATTTGGGCTATCATTGATCGACTTACAAAGATCGCCCACTTCCTTCCAGTCAAAGTAAAATATCTCGTCATCACCTATGCGGAACTGTACATTGCTCGTATTCTCAGCCTGCATGGTATTCCGAAGACTATAGTGTCGGATCGTGGACCTCAATTCATATCCAAATTCTGGGAAGAACTTCATAAATCCTTGGGTACTAAATTGCTCCACAGTTCGGCCTATCATCCTCAAACCAGTGGGCAGACTGAGAGTGTCAATCAGGTACTTGAAGATATGTTGCGAGCATGTGTTCTGGAGTTTCCACAGAAATGGGACGAATGTTTGCCGTTAGCGGAATTCTCATATAATAATAGCTATCAAGAAAGCATTAAGATGGCACCCTTCGAAGCTTTATATGGATGACGTACTCCGCTAAATTGGTCTGAACCAGGTGAAAGGTACTTTTTTAGGCCTGATATGGTGAAAGAGACCGAAGAAAAAGTTCAAAGAATAATTCATAATTTGAAGAAAGCTCAAGCTATGCAGACAAACGACGGATGCCCTTATACTTTATGGTTGGAGATTATGTCTACCTAAAAGTTTCACCAATGAAGGGTGTAACACGTTTCGGGGTAAAAGGGAAGCTCGCACCTTGATACATTGGTCCCTTTCTTATTCTTGAAAGATATGGACCAGTGGCGTATCGACTTCAGTTACCCGAAACCTTGTCTGCAGTACATAATGTGTTCCATGTGTCACAACTGAAGAAGTGTCTTCGGCTTCTCGATCGAACCGTTGAAGTGACAGATGTTGTCCTAGAGCCAGACTTGACATATTCTGAGCATCCCATTCGAGTCTTGGATCAAAAGGACAGGATTACCCGAAGGAAAACTCTCAAGTTTTACAAGATATAGTGGAACCAACATTCCGAAGATGAGGCTACTTGGGAAACTCAAGACTTCTTAGATAAGAATTTCCCAGGCGTTTTAGCCTCATGTAATTTGTAAAGTGTATAAAGTGGTTGCAATAAAGGAGTGAGTCCCAAACCACCCCTGCCTTGTACCAAAAATAAGGAAATAAAAGTATGTCGCGTTTCCTTTTCCATTACTTACCCTAGGACTTTTAATCTCGGGACGAGATTATTTTATGGGGGGAAGGATGTAACACCCCTGGTGTTACTGTTACTAAAACTTGAGCATAACATCATGAGCATCAACATTTCATATGTTTGATACACCTAGGATGCATTCACTAGGTAAAAATTTCGAACAAGTTGTATTGCTATAGCATTTTGCAAATAAGACCCTAGTGTAGGACACTTAACCCTAAAGGGGATCCTGAAGGGTAAAACAAGAGCCAAATAGAGAAAACCCCAAAGACTAAGTAAAATAGTCATAAAATATTACTAAGGATGGTTTTAAGTTACATTTACACCCTTGAGATACCAGAAACCCTAATTGAAACCCTAGAAAACCCTAAATCCAAACCCTAGGGGGTTAAGTGCAAAATTAGTCCACTTTTGGGCAAAGGTGCAAAAACCATGTTAATAAAGCATCTTAAGTATTATGGTTCACAAGAAGGTGGATTTGCAATCCAAAACTTGAGATTTGGACTTAAGTGCAAAAGCGCCACACTTGACCCTTTTGGTTAAGTCTGAATTTCAGTGTGGTTGACTCAACTTTGAGCCCTTGTATCTTCCAAATTATTGAGAATTTACCCTAGGTCACCACATTAGATGTGTAAACCTATCAAAGGAGAACAACTTTGCTTAAGAAGGTAAGCCTAGTTGTTATGAAGAAATTGGAGATAAGCAGACCCAAAGTTGGGCTGTCAGGTCAATTTAAGTCTGAATTTTCAGACTGACAGTGCACTGCAGGAACTTTGGGCACCAATTCAAACATGATTTAGTAGGATTTTGGCTATAGATGTTGTGGAAAAATTGTAGCTGAATCCTTGGTCTACAACTTTGCTGCAGAACCTTAAGTGAGTTGCCATCAAAATTTGGGAGAAATTTGGCCCTGAACTTCGACTGTCAGGTACACTGAATCGGATTTCGCCATGGTACAGTGACCTGATAAGGATCAGCACGCCAGCGCAAAATGCTCACCGCCAGCGACCTCTTCGCCGAGATTCGTGCCACGGGCGTATGGATTTCGTTCACCGGGTAAAGATCTCGTCGCGGATGTGCATGAGCTAATGTGGCCTCGCTGTCCCCTGCCCCTTCTCACCGGCGACGTGGCCTCATGGCCGTCACCGGAGTTGCCGTGCATTACTGCGGCTGTGCCACGCTCCAAGCCTTCCACCACGTCGTCCCTAGCCGCACCAGCTCACCGGTAACTGTCGTAGCTCCTCAACCGGTGATCACCGGAGAAAGCGCCACGGTGAAAGCCACCCATCCCCTGCTCCAGTATCCCTGTTTCCCTCCGGCCGCCAGCACGACCTTGCGAAATTGGACACCACCGTCGATGGGATCTATAAATTGAGCCCCTTCGGCTTCGCCATGTATTCCAGCAGCTACTGCACACACCTGCATCCCAAACCCCCCCCCCACTAGAGAGCACTAATTTCAGATTCTCCCCAAACCGGTTCGAATACACCGCGAAGAACAGCTCACCGCGGCTAGCGCGATTCAGGTCAGCCCACACCTTCTGCTCCCTCGTTTGAGTATTCTCATAACCCTATGATGCTTGCCTAACCACCGAATTGAACTAGGAGCCCACTAGTCGCCGGGAACGCGTGCAATTGTCCTCATCGTCCGCGGTCCGCGTGGACAGAGCTTGATAGTTTACCAACCATGAAATTAAGTTAGGGGAATTGTTCGGGGGAGATCCAATTCGGTGTTCGCCACTCGGGGCCACCAGTCTTGGCTCCCTCCGGCTGGTCCAGGTGCTCGCCGGAGTACGTCCCTGCGCGGTTCGCCGCCGTGGACTTCGAACGGAGAAAGGATAGAAGCGCGGGGTTGTTTTTGTAGATGTCAGTAAAACGTTGAACAGTAGCCAGGGGTTCTTAACGGATACCAAAGCTGCGAGGGCCTCTGTGCAAACCTGCCTCCGCGGATGCGGGCGCGCGCGCGTTTCTGCCTGGGTTTGGGCCGCCTGGGCTAGAATCAGCCCAGCACTATTCATGGCTTTCCTTTTTCTTTTTCTGTCCAAATTTAGAAATTTGTAGAAAAATGCAGAAAAATGGTAAAAATGTCAAACTAATTTTCCTAGATTCCTAATTTTCCATAGAATTTAATAAAAATAGTTTTATGATTTTTTAGGACAAATAGGGAATTTTGGGTTATTTAAAATAGCCTAAAGCATGGCTTCTGGATTTTTAGAAAATAGATAATAATTCCAAAAATGCCCAAACTTTTTATTTGAACCCTAAACATTATTTAGAAGCCTTGGGTAGAATTTGGTTTGATTTGGACCTTGTTTGATACTAGAACCCAAAATCCTACCCCCTTGCTCTTTGAACTTCACTATTGACTCCGGAAACCCTAGGTTCTTGGAGTTCCGTGAAGGAAAGTTGTATTCAAGACTTTAGATAATAAACTATTATTATCTTTGCACTCTCATGAGCATTACATGGCATTCATTCTTATATATATACCTATATGGTTATATTTAGAAAATGAGGAAGAGATTGAGATAGAAGAAGAGAAGACTGCACCACCACCACCTGCGGAACATCAGACAGGAAATTGTTTTTACTTTGACATATGCGGATCCGAGCCTGACTCACCTATAAACGAAGGCAAGCCCCAGTTCATTTGCCACCTCCTTGATGCTTTTAAAATCTTTCTCACTTGCTTGATGCATTAGGTGATAGGAGTTGATTGCTAAAACAATTCCTACATTACCTTCCTTGGATTTGATTACCTTCCTTGATCACCCATTTTACAAAAGATTTTTTATGCTTAGCCTTGCTTTAGAAAAACAAAATGTTTTGTTTTTACAAAAAGATGATGTGGCAAAAGTGGGTGGGATGTTTTCAAAAATAAAACTTGATGGTGGATCCATCATGGACGTGATGGGTTCAACATCGGAAAAGATGTACCTCTGCCAGGTACCAAACTTTGGGTTTGAAATGATTAAGCTGAGACCGGGCAGGTGACTTGCACGAGAAAGGAGTCTCAGTGTAGTGTCTCCGTCTGAGTCGATTAAGGACCGTCTTGATGTAGGCTTGATGACCGAGGACCCTTTAACTGGTCACATGCCTCGTCATGGGTAAGCTTTGCCTCAGGCAGACTAAGGCCATAATAAGATAACACGCAATGGTCGTGGAGCGGTGGCGAGAGTAGCGTGTACCCTCCGTGGCAAGAGGCTGGACGGTGGTGTATCTGTGCTCTCAGTTGACGTGAACCTGATCTGGTCTTAAGAACCCCGGTGGCGGGTTGACATATGCAAGGGTTAAGTGCTACATATGTCGTGTGATTGGAGATCCTCAGCTGAGTATAATCGATTCGGATCGCCGTACCTTCGCGATTATGAAGACTTGGTCACTGCCCTATACGTAGAACTCCAGTAAAGATGATGGTTTGTTAAGAAATTGGCTAGTGCAGGTCAAGTGCTTGAACTAGGGTAGAAAGAACTCTAAATGCAGGTAATTTTACCTAACCTGACAATAAAACTGGATTTTTAAGGATCCACTTTTAGTAAGCATTTCTGCTAAACAGAGTCTTTGATCATTGAGAAACCTTACCTTGACTCCCTTAAGCCAGCATACCCTTGAGAGTCTTTTCTTTAGTCGAGTAAGACTTGCTGAGTAATTCCATACTCAGGGTTTTATTCCCCGTTGTTTTTAGGTGAGGAAGCGACAAACTTTTGTTGCTTCTGTTCTAAGGTGGTACCGAAGGAAGAACACCAGGAATGAAGTTGCGGGAGGAAAGGATCCTCCATAAGAACTTTTGTTTAAAAACTTTATGGGAGGAGTTTTTGCCTCCCTTGGTATGTGTAATAATATTACTCTGCACTCATAGGATATATTCTGGTCTGTAAATATTCAACTCTATCTTACTTTTAAATAAAGGTAAGTTCATGTAATTGCTTCCGCATTCTCGTAACTCCGATGCTTGTAATGTCTGCGTGACGGGTGAAACACTCTTGGGAAAGGTAAGAAAAGCAGATACCGAACTTGTCAAGTGATTCAGGGGCACCCACAGGGTTGTCTGAGGTCCGTTGGACAAGGACAACTGTAGGTGGGCCTAATTACTTGGGAGGTTTCGTCACATATATGCTAGCTCAAGTGACCATCCTCAATAAGAAGTATAGAAGAGTTCCTTAGACTTATAAGAAGGCCGAGCCCACCGACACTTAACACCATCATCAGCAGCACAAAAATATAACCTGAAAACAACAGGGAATAAAACCCTGAGTACAGAATTACTCAGCAAGACTTACCCGACTAAAGAAAAGACTCTTAAGGGTATGCTGGCTAGAGGGATTCAAGGTATGGCTTATCAAGAATCAAAGACCATGTTTTGCAGAAAAGCTTACTATGAGTGGATCCTTAAAAATCCATTTTTACTTGTCAGGTTAAGTAAAATTACCTGCATCTAGAGTTCTTTCTACCCAAGTGCAATCACTTGACCTGCACTAGCCATCTTTTATCAACCCTTTAAGTTCACTGGAATGCTACGTGTAAGTCAGTGACCAAGTCTTCATGTCCGCGAAGTTACGGCGATCCGAATCGATTATACTCAGTTGAGGATCTCCAATCACACGACATATGTAGCACTTAACCCTTGCATATGTCAACTCGCCACCAGGGTTCTTAAGACCAGATCAGGTTCACGCCAACCGAGAGCACAGATACACCACCGTCCAGCCTCTTGCCACGGAGGGTACACGCTACTCTCACCATCTCTCCACTCCCATTGTGTGTTATCTTATTCTGGTATTAGTCTGCCCGAGGCAAAGCTTACCCATGATGAGGCATGTGACCAGTTAAAGGGTCCTCGGTCAGCAGGCCTACATCGAGAAGGTCCTTAATTGACTTAGACGGAGACACTACACCGAGACTCCCTTCTCGTGCAAGTCAACCGCCCTGTCTCAGCTTTATTATTTTCAACCCAAAGTCTGGTACCTGGCAGAGGTACATTTTTCCGATGTTGAACCCCTCACGGTCGTGATGGATCCACCATCAAGTTTTATTTTAAAAACTTCCCACCCACTGAAGCATCACCTTTGTTTTAAAACAAAACATTTTTGTTTGCTAAAGCAAGGCTAAGCATCATAAAATTCTTTTCAAAAAGGGTATCAAGGAAGGTTAATCAATTGTTCAAGGAAGGAAATGCATCAACGGTTTAGCACACAACTCCTATCACCTAATGCATCAAACAAGGTGATAAAGATTTTTAAAACATCAAGGAGGTGGCAAATGCACCGAGGCTTGCCTGAATAACACTAGGTTAGTGTTGTTAGACGACGTCTTGGCGAGTATCCTTTGACTTGGCACTCGTTCAGATTATCCATCTTCCGGTTTGTCCATCAGCATCATCCTGCGGATTAGCCCGCGCTTGGGGTCGACATGGCTCGTCTTCCGCACCACGCGATTATTTATCGTACCTCATGAGATGCACGATGCACATGTATGAGCACGAGTATAAAGAGTATAAGATAGATAATCTACACTAAAAAGGATGAAACACTTAAAACCAAGCATTAAGCATCATGGATATCACAGCAGGGCATCGACTCCATACAATTTAGACGAAACCCGCCATATGCTATACTTTGACTAGACACTAGAAACACAAACACAAGACCTACTTTCCGTAACGTTACTTCGACCACACATCAGATACGAAGTACCGATTTAATTCTTCTTGCTACTAATTTCCCGGTTAACCTGTGTATCACATATATATTAATAAAACATCACATTTTTAACACCTGCAATCCCGCAAGCACTAGGACCTATTGCGACCTCTTTCATCCTACGACATTGATCAAATTACCAAAGCGACTCAGGCAATCTAATAAATATTATACCTAGTCAAACCATTCATCAATCCACTAGCACGAATAACAAATTTGCTTACCCTAACTAATTCGACGCGATAGTCGGAAGCACGATGACGATTTCCGGTTGACGTCATTGATCACACACGTCTGGTGAGCGAGGCACACAGTTTCTATTCTTGACCAGATACCCATGGGATTCCTTTTTGTCGAGCTGGTGATGTGTGGCCAGCATAAGAGTGTCTTCATGGCTTGGGGCTTGACGTAGATGAGGATGGCGATCGATGACTTGTTCGAGCTTTTGTTGAGCACTTGGTGAATATCACATGGCTAGCTTCATCTTCACCTGATTCTTGGGATTTCTTGATGACGTACGGAACGACGACGAGATCGGGTTTGGAGCGAGCTGGCGAGGACACAAATCTAGTGAGGGCTCTGGCGACGACGAAGTCACGAACAAGGAAGGACGAGTTCAGCATCTCGACCACAAACGAGAGCATGCGCGAAGCTCGATGGATGAGGAGCGAGCGCACGGATGGGTCGGGCTGGGACCAGAGGACGACGATGAACTTCACCGGTAAAGTCCGGCAAGCGCCATGGCGGGTTGGAGACCAGATCTAACAGCGGTGTTGTACTATAGCGAATAGGAAATCAACGACCGGCCAAGATGCGATTGGCGAGTTGAGCGACTCCAACAATTTTGACGGCGGGCTGTAGCATAGACCAAGGCGAGGCCGCGGCCGACAAGTTGGAACAGAGATGCATCAACATGGGGATGGATTCGGTGTGGGAGCTCGACGCGTGCAGGGAAACTTCACGACGCAAAGTCACAGCAAGGATGACGGAACACACACGACGCAGGGAAAAGCTCCGGCCATGTGCGCGGCGAGCGCGAACCGATGGAGTAGCATCGGCCATCCATGGAGAAGCACCGAGTGTCGAACTAAGGAGTGCGCGATGAAATCCGAGCTGGGCGAGCGCCAGGGAACTTCAGGGCCGAGCGAACGCAGGGAAAACGACGCCGTGGGGAAGAACCGCGCAGCGGGTCAAACAGGAGCTGAGCACCGACAGGAACCGAGTAGGGAGATTGGGCGACCGCGAAGCTGTATGCCTGCCATGGGAAATCAGCTGGAGGTAGAGGAAGGAGACAGGGAGGAGCAGAGAAGGCACTGTCTGATTTGGGCGAGCTCGGGGGGCAGCGCGCGCGGCGCGCAGAGCCGAGCTAGGGGCGCGATAGGGGAGCTTCGACGGCGAGCTTGGAGCAGGGAGTGCGCGATGCTGGGGAGGCGCGCTGAGGGAGAGAGAGAGAGGCAGCTGGGCACGACGCTGGGAGCAGGGAGGCGGGCGCTGCCATGGCTGGGAAGCCCCTGCACGTAGAGAGCTTCGACGGCTGGGAGCTGAAGGAGGAGCGGGCAGGGAACTCGGCGGCGGCGCGGCAAGGAACTGACCAGGAAAAAGCTGCGCGCGGGGAGGAGATAAGCATCGCGAGAAGTATCCAGGGAGAGGGATAGCGACAGGAGACGATGGAGATGAGCACACCGCGCAGGATAAACTCGATCCCCACGGCGGCGGCGGAAAAATCTGAAGGCGAGGGCGGCGGTAGAGATTATCAGGGGTAGGGGGCGGCGGGGATAAGGAGGAAGACGACTGGTAGTTTGTTTTTTTATTATTATTATAAAATTCGCAGATATTTCTAACTCTAGATTTTAGCGAAAAATGAGCCGAGTCAAATGAGATTGATAGAAATAAATGGGACATGATTTTATTTAGCGAGTACTTCAGAATTAGATGAATTTGCATCCGTTATTTATATCCAAAGTTTTGGATCGGGGCGAGACGTCGTCGGAACAAATTCGAACGGTGTTAACAACAGTACTTCAGACTGTAACCTATTTGATTTGGAATAAAATAATTTCATCCACAGTCGACACCCGATTCCACGACAACAGATAATTTACGTGGAGAACCAAATCTTAATTATAAATTCTCAGACGCGATTTTCTCGGTTGATGAGTGGGGACAGAATTATTTGCGCCGAAAACCTTAGTCGACGAGTTCCAATTAATTTGCCCGGGATAAAAATCTCAAGAGTCGATCGAGGCTCCAAATTCGTATTCGCGCGAGCGATGAATTTTAAATAATCACCGAACGCACCGATATTCGAAACGACTATGTTCCGAACAATACGAAAATTTTGGAAGAGCCCGGATAAATAAAAATAAAAATGATGTCGCACTCGCGATAGACGAAACCGACGCGATATTAAAATCGCGATAGGCGAAGATGATTAAAATTTAGCGTCCATTTACCCACTGATATTACGTGCTTAAATCCATGCTCGTTGTCGAGCGGAATATAAACACCTGGGGTGTTACAGCCCTCCCCCCTTAAAAGAATCTCGTCCCGAGATTCAGAGCGAAAGACTTCTAAGGGTAGAGAAGTATGTAACCCATGTTCATATCAACGATAATCGTGAGACATTTCCAATTAAAGGCGAGTGTCTCAGGATGTTGTTTCTCTAGTGGACATAACATATATTGCCTTAGGCCAATTTAGAGATGTCCAACAATAGAGGCAATGTCTGCCAGAGGAACACATAGGGTTCCATGTGTGCAGTATGCTTTTTCTGATGACACTGTACTACTTGAGTCTGTTGAGCGAGCGGTAGATATACGACTTTACCCGAACAAAACCAGATGCAACCTCTTGGGTAAAACACATAGAAAGAGGTTTACCAACAAGTGGTCACAGTAAGTTCATAACACACGAGACGGGTGTGAAGGTCGAATAACATCACAGTTGACCCGTGGCTAGCCCGAAAATCCAAGTTCAATGATGCTAATGGAGACTCGAGGAAACATCAGTGAAGATTATCAAAAAATGTTGGCTTTACAATCAATCCACTTTTTTGAGCACTAAGCATGACTCGACCTGATCACACATACTGGAAAAGCACACGTGAGGCGATCAAGGCACGACTAGAGCGATGATTAGGTGGTTAATGGCCGACTTAATCTCAATTCTTATAAATACTTCCTTAGGATGGGTTGAACCAAAGTGAGTTTAGACAACTCGATGAAACGATCTCTAAACTCAACCTTCGTTCACTGGGCAGTTACAAGTTAGTAAAACCAACTTATTGAACTACTTTTGACATTGAGTAGGTCCTCTCAGTACCATCGGTAAGCCAAGGGTTGAGAGTTCACATTTACTAGCAAAAGGTCATGCATTTGGGTAGAAATCCATTTGGTCAGATCGTTCATCTGTTTCTTCCATGCGAGAGGAACTGGCTTGTTTCAAGAATGCATGGATTAAATAAGAGAGCGAATGAACAAACTCCTGCATCTCAGCAGCTGGGAAACAAATCTCCATTTTGAGAGCTAATCAGTTGTTTTCCAACACTAAAAAGCCCCAAGGCTATCAAAACAGTTACAAGTAGAGAGTCAAATAGATCATGGCCCAATGAAATGAACAAGGCATGGCCATAACCTAAACTTGATGAAAGAAGTATGATGGGAGACTGATAATTTAGCCCCAAGCATATTTCTATGCCCATCACAGAGATTACAAGGTTAAGGATTAGTATCTGATTAGATACGGAGGGAAAACAATCATAATATTAAGTTGGTATGCCTTCGATAGATATGGGGAAACCAAAGGCATCAAATTCATGAAAATGGTCGGACATGCTTTCCTAAATTAGGTTGGTCTTCAAGAATAGGCAAACTGGAATAGAGACATCAGCTTGCACAAATCAAACAAGGAAATGGTTTTAGAAGAAACATGACTCGAGATTCTTGTTTTAAGCTCGGGTACACTTTTATGTCCAACAAAGAAATTATCTAGGCATTTATTTGTATGTGTTTGGTCATGGAGTGATAACAGAAAATTCAACTTTGGGTCGGGTCATGGTTCACTAAATACGAATATGGCCTAATTTTGTGTTTAGGCAAACAAGTCACTAACCTTCTATCGGCACATCGAGTACCAGAGCAAACACATATAACACCTAAATATATTATCTAAAGAATGGAGGACATCTATTTCTTTGGGGGTTCTTAACACAACATTACACCATATTATTTACAATCATCGGCTACTGGAATAAAGGCGAGAGAAGCATTTTGGATATATAGGTGACAAACATGATGCAACAATCAGGATGCATGCTTGTCCTATGCGTCCTCACAAATTTTTGCCAATCTAACATGGCAATAGCGTTCTATATCGGTGGCATACGTTTTCTCTCGGTATTTTGCTAGTCGTCAGCTGCACATACATTTTCGAGGTTAGCGTACCTGCAGAAAAATCCATCACAGCCCAATTTCCCATGATGCAGTTCACACATGACAGTTTATCACAGTTTATACTCCATATATTGCTATATGGAGGCCAGCTCATCATTAAGCGCCGAGCCACGCATAGGCGTCGTTGCCACACTTTAACCATAAGGCAACTCATTATGGTAACTCACCTTCTTACCTGAGCGTAGGTGCGTCGTTACAAGTACATTACACTTCTCAGTATTCCCATGTCTGTATACCCATACACATCCATGGGGTACTGAATTCCCGGAAAAGTAAATACTCCACATCACAGCCTTCATATATACATATGTGTAACATGTATATAAGCAAGCGCCACAATTAAGCACTCCCCTAAACCGACGTTTGTTCGGTCATGCTCTCACATCTCACCTTACCTGAGCGTCGATCCATTCAAAACTGAATGGCCTCAAAAATAACAATACACATGTATGCAATACCCCCGGTTGTGGGTTAGTGGTTTTGAACTAAGCCACCTGATAGTCCTTAACATAGGGCTTAACAAAGGATGTCGCTAGCATTATAGTTTTTTTAAAGCTGTTTTTCAAAGCCAAACAATGTGTTTAGTTGAAAATAGGTTTTCTAAAACCAAAACTTTATTTTTAAAATACGTATGTGACCGTATTATACTTAATCCTGCTCCGATACCAGCTGTGGCAGAACCTCCCAAGTTATTGGACCCACATGCACTTGTCCTTGTCTCAAAGACCTCAGACGGCTATGCATGTGCACCAGATAACTTAACATGATTCGTCCGAGTGTCCCAAGGACCCCGGATAAACCACTTTTAACCAGGATCGCAAGATTAAGTAACACAAATCACACACACCAATATTTTTGCAGCGGAAATCTTATTACCAAATTTTACAAGTTACAAAAAATTACATTATTTTATCGGAGTGATTACAAAAGTATAAGTTTGAAATATATGCTAGCTCAAGTGACCATCCTCAATAAGAAGTATAGAAGAGTTACTTAAGCTTATAAGAAGGCCAAGCCCACCGGCACTTAAAACCATCATCAGCAGCACAAAACTATAACCTAAAAAACAACAGGGAATAAAACCCTGAGTACGGAATTACTCAGCAAGACTTACCCGACTAAAGAAAAGACTCTCAAGGGTATGCTAGCTAGAGTGATTCAAGGTATGGCTTATCAAGAATCAAAGACTCTATTTTGTAGAAAAGCTTACTATGAGTGGATCCTTAAAAATCCATTTTTACTTGTCAGGTTAAGTAAAATTACCTGCATCTAGAGTTCTTTCTACCCTAGTTCAATCACTTGACCTGCACTAGCCGTCTTTTATCAACCCTTTAAGTTCACTGGAATGCTACGTGTAAGTCAGTGACCAAGTCTTCATGTCCACGAAGTTACAGCGATCCGAATCGATTATACTCAGCTGAGGATCTCCAATCACACGACATATGTAGCACTTAAACCCTTGCATATGTCAACTCGCCACCGAGGTTCTTAAGACCAGATCAGGTTCACGCCAACCGAGAGCACAGATACACCACCGTCCAGCCTCTTGCCACGGAGGGTACACGCTACTCTCGCCATCTCTCCACTCCCATTGCGTGTTATCTTATTCTGGTATTAGTATGCCCGAGGCAAAGCTTACCCATGATGAGGCATGTGACCAGTTAAAGGGTCCACGGTGAGCAGGCCTACATCGAAAAGGTCCTTAATCGACTCAGACGGAGACACTACACCGAGACTCCCTTCTCGTGCAAGTCAACCGCCCGGTCTCAGCTTTATTATTTTCAACCCAAAGTCTGGTACCTGGCAGAGGTACATCTTTTCCGATGTTGAACCCATCACGGCTGTGATGGATCCACCATCAAGTTTTATTTTCGAAAACTTCCCACCCACTGAAGCATCACCTTTGTTTTAAAACAAAACATTTTTTTTTGCTAAAGCAAGGCTAAGCATCATAAAATTCTTTTCAAAAAGGGTATCAAGGAAGGGTAATCAATTGTTCAAGGAAGGAAATGCATCAACGGTTTAGCACACAACTCCTATCACCTAATGCATCAAACAAGGTGATAAAGATTTTTAAAACATCAAGGAGGTGGCAAATGCACCGGGGCTTGCCTGAATAACAGTAGGTTAGTGTTGTTAGACGACGTATTGGCGAGTATCCTTTGACTTAGCACTCGTTTAGATTATCCATCTTCCGGTTTGTCCATCAGCATCATCCTGCGGATTAGCCCGCGCTTGGGGTCGACTTGGCTCGTCTTCCGCACCACACGATTATTTATCGTACCTCATGAGATACACGATGCACATGTATGAGCACGAGTTTAAAGAGTATAAGATAGATAATCTACACTAAAAAGGATGAAACACTTAAAACCAAGCATTAAGCATCATGGATATCACAGCAGGGCATCGACTCCATACAATTTAGACGAAACCCGCCATATGCTATACTTTGACTAGACACTAGAAACACAAACACAAGACCTACTTTCCGTAACGTTACTTCGACCACGCATCAGATACAAAGCACCGATTTAATTCTTCTCGCTACTAATTTCCCGGTTAACCTGTGTATCACATATATATTAATAAAACATCACATTTTTAACACCTGCAATCCCGCAAGCACTAGGACCTATTGCGACCTCTTTCATCCTACGACATCGATCAAATTACCAAAGCGACTCAGACAATCTAATAAATATTATACCTAGTCAAACCATTCATCAATCCACTAGCACGAATAACAAATTTGCTTACCCTGACTAATTCGACGCGATAGTCGGAAGCACGATGACGGTTTCCGGTTGACGTCATTGATCACACACGTCTGATGAGCGAGGCACACAGTTTCTATTCTTGACCAGATACCCATGGGATTCCTTTTTATCGAGCTGGTGACGCGTGGCCAGCATAAGAGTGTCTTCACGGCTTGGGGCTTGACGTAGATGAGGATGGTGATCGACGACTTGTTCGAGCTTTTGTCGAGCACTTGGTGAATATCACCCGGCTAGCTTCGTCTTCACCTGATTCTTGGGATTTCTTGATGACGTACAGAACGACGACGAGATCGGGCTTGGAGCTAGCTGACGAGGACACAAATCCAGTGAGGACTCTGGCGACGATGAAGTCAGGAACAAGGAAGGACGAGTTCAGCAGCTCGACCACAAACAAGAGCACGCGCGAAGCTCGATGGATGAGGAGCGAGTGCACGGATGGGTCGGGCTGGGACCAGAGGACGACGACAAACTTCACCGGCAAAGTCCGGCAAGCGCCATGGCGGGTTGGAGACCGGATCTAACAACAACGGTGTTGTACTATGGCGAAAAAGAAATCGACGACCGGCCAAGATGCGATTGGCGAGTTGAGCGACTCCGACGATTTTGACGGTGGGCTGCAGCATAGACCAAGGCGAGGCCGTGGCTGACAAGTTGGAATAGAGACGCATCAACATGGGGCTGGATTCGGCGCGGGAGCTCGACGCGTGCAGGGAAACTTCACGACGCGAAGTCACAGCAAGGATGACGGAACGCACACGACGCAGGGAAGAGCTCCGGCCATGTGCGCGACGAGCGCGAACCGATGGAGCAGCATCGGCCATCCATGGAGAAGCATCAGGTGTCGAACTAAGGAGTGCGCAACGAAATCTGAGCTGGGCGAGCGCCAGGGAACTTCAGGGCCGAGCGAACGCAGGGAAAACGATGTCGTGGGGAAGAACCGCGCAGCGGGTCAAACAGGAGCTGAGCACCGGCAGGAACCGAGTAGGGAGATTGGGCGACCGCGAAGCCATACGCCGGCCATGGGAAAGCAGCTGGAGGTAGAGGAAGGAGACGGGGAGGAGCAGAGAAGGCACTGTCTGATTTGGGCGAGCTCGGAAAGCAGCGCGCGGCGCGCAGAGCCGAGCCAAGGGCGCGACAGGGGAGCTTTGACGGCAAGCTTGGAGCAGGGAGCGCGCGATGCAGGGGAGGCGCGCTGAGGGAGAGAGAGAGGCAGCTGGGCACGACGTTGGGAGCAGGGAGGCGGGCGCTGCCATGGCTGGGAAGCCCCTGCGCGCAGAGAGCTTCGACGGCTGGGAGCTGAAGGAGGAGCGGGCAGGGAACTTGGCGGCGGCGCGGCAAGGAACTGAGCTGGAAAAAGCTGCGCGCGGGGAGGAGATAAGCATCGCGAGAAATATCCAAGGAGAGGGATAGCGATGGGAGACGATGGAGATGAGCACACCGCGCAGGATAAACTCGATCCCCACGGTGGCGGCAGAAAAATCTGAAGGAGAGGGCGGCGGTAGAGATTATCAGGGGTAGGGGGCGGCGAGGATAAGGAGGAAGACAGCTGGTAGTTTGTTTTTTTTTTATTATTATTATAAAATTCGTAGATATTTCTAACTCCAGATTTTAGCGAAAAATGAGTCGAGTCAAATGAGATTGATAGAAATAAATGGGACATGATTTTATTTAGCGAGTACTTCGGAATTAGATGAATTTGCATCCGTTATTTATATCCAAAGTTTTGGATCGGGGCGAGACGTCGTCGGAACAAATCCGAACGGTGTTAACAACAGTACTTCAGACTGTAACCTATTTGATTTGGAATAAAATAATTTCATCCACAGTCGACACCCGATTCCACGACAACAGATAATTTACGTGGAGAATCAAATCTTAATTATAAATTCTCAGACGCGATTTTCTCGGTTGACGAGTGGGAACAGAATTATTTGCGCCAAAAACCTTAGTCGACGAGTTCCAATTAATTTGCCCGGGATAAAAATCTCAAGAGTCGATCGAGGCTCCAAATTCGTATTCGCGCGAGCGATGTATTTTAAATAACCACCGAATGCACCGATTTTCGGAACGACTATGGTCCGAACAATACGAAAATTTTGGAAGAGCCCGGATAGATAAAAATAAAAATGATGTCGCACTCGCGACAGACGAAACCGACGCGATATTAAAATCGCGATAGGTGAAGATGATTAAAATTTAGCGTCCGTTTACCCACTGATATTACGTGCTTAAATCCATACTCGTTGTCGAGCGGAATATAAACACCTGGGGTCTTACACCCCTCCCCTTTCTTCTTCCATGCGCACCCCCTGTTTCCCCCTGCGCGTGCACCTTGCGCGGCCTCAGCCCCCGGCGGCGCGGCCCCTGCCCTCCCCCGTGGCGCACCCCCTGCTCCCCGGTGGCGCGCCCCCCTGCCCTCCCCCACGGCGGCCCCCTGCTCCCCCCGGCGGCGCGACCCCTGCCCCCTAGTGGCGGCCCCTGCTCCCCCCGGTGGCGTGGCCCCCTGCTCCCCCGGTGGCGCGGCCCCCTGCTCCCCCGCGGTGGCCCCTGCCCCTCCCAAGGCGCGGCCCCCTGCTCCCCCCGCGGAACGCCCCTGCCCTCCCCCGGTGGCGCGGCCCCGGCTACCCCCGCGGCACACCCCTGCTCCCGCGCGGCGCGGTCTCGGCGCCCTCCCCCTGCGCGGCCCCTGCCCTCCCGGCGGTGCGACCCTTGCCCCTCCCGCGACGCGGCCCCCTGCCCCCCCCCCCCCCCCCGCGGCGCGGCCTCGGCACCCCGGCGGCCTCGCACCCCGCACGCCTGCGCGCCCCGCGACCCCGCGCCCTCGTGGCCCGGCGTGGCCTCACGTGCCCCCGGCGCGCGCAGCGTGTTCGCGCGCGCGACTATAGTTGCGCGGTGTTCGACTTTCAGTTTAATCCATTTTTAATTTTAGTTTAGTCGACATGCTGCGTCGCGCGATGATTCATTTTAAATTCATCTTTATTAATGAGCTATGTCTCGCGCTTCATCGCGCGACGTTTCGTTTTAAATTCAGTTCAGTTGACGTATGCCGTCGTGCGTTTCGTCGCGCGACGCTTAACGTCTCTTTATAATTAATGCAAGTGTCTCGTTGCGTGCCCCGTCGCGCGACGAGTCGTTTATTTCTTAATTCAATTGAAGTGTTGTGTCGCGTCTTGTCGCGCGACAATCCTTTTAATTTACCTTTATCTGCTTATAATGATTAAACATGGAACATGACTTTACCCTATGTTAAACGCGATGGCTAAATTAATATCATTCTGTTTAGACGAGTATTTTAATTTATAATCGTGTAACGTGATCGCTTCTCGACCGTAGCCTCGACCGTTACTTTCTCTTTCTCGCTTAGTCGTAGGTGTGAACCCTGCATCGAACGTCTGTTTATTTATTGCATTCTATTGTTTGGTGTACTGTTCTTCTGTATTAAAACTTGTGGAATGTATGTTTGAAACTCGTATAGATAACAGTCAGTTGGCGGAGTCCGAAGGAATTGCAGGTGAAGACCCTGAGGAGCAGCTGGTTGGTGAAGGCAAGTGTCCCTTGACCCATCTATGTCCTACTCATTCTTATAATTCATTCCCCGCATTTACACAGTTTATACCTAAGGATTGACTAGCTTTTGTCTATCTTGTCCTTATTTACCTATTCTGGTTGGGTTATTACGGTTTAGCGTTATGCTAGTGCTTCACATTAATCAATGAACATGATGAGATTATCTATGATACGTTGTTTTCCCTTTTGATTATGATGATGGTACTTGTGGCCCTAAAGGGGACTCGAGCTGTTTCTCGAGTGCCTCTCCGTAAGGACCTGTTCGTTGGATGACCGCCCGAGAAAACAGTGCAACCATGAGGGTGGAGTGGGACGCCCTTAGCTGAGTAATTAGAGGAACTGGGGTGTAGTTCGCTTCGCCGTCGTGCCGTTAATGGGGCTCGGTGTATGCGGCTTGCTCTGCCAAGGTTGGTTCGCCCCTTGGGGAGGAGTGCGGTGCATTTAGGAAACCTAACGGGCGGCTACAACCCCAGAGAATCTTTGTAAAGGCTACGTAGTGAGACCCTGCCTATTCACCTTGGTAGTGTTTAAGGGTTTGATGGACCCGAAGCAAAAGGGAATCACGGCTTGTGGGTAAAGTGTGCAACCTCTGCAGAGTGTTATGAAATTGATATATCAGCCGTGCTCGCGGTTATGAGCGGCCAAGGGAGCTCCATTGATTATAGATACTTGATCAGAGATGTATGGTTTACAGGTGGTGACGAGGATGATGGTTTTGGTTATGACTATGGTACTGGTAAGTGGTATTCTTTCCGTTTGAAAAGGGTACATCGGGTTAATAGCTTGGGTTAATGCTAAAACCTGGCTTTTCTACTAGTAAATAATAACCGACCAACTAAAAACAACTGTTTGACTTAACTCCACATAAAGCTAGTCCACTACAGCCAAACGGGACATTTTGCTGAGTATGTTGATGTGTACTCACCCTTGCTTTACACACCAACCCCCCAGGTTGTCCGCGTTGCTACCACTGCTCAGGTGAAGATGAAGCCGTGGAGGAGGACTTCCAGGAGTTCCAAGAGTACGATGAGTTCTAGGCATGGGTTAGCGGTAAACCCCCAGTCAGCTGCCTGTGTAGGCCGTGTGTATCTACGTTTCTTTCCCGCACTTTGATTATTGTTAAAGACTATGTGGATGTCTCGGACATCATGATGTAATCGACTATTATACCCTCTTTATTGTCATTATTTGAGCACTGTGTGATGATGTCCAGTTATGTAACTGTTGTGTACGTGAATTGTTGATCCTGACACGTACATAGTTCGTATTCGGTTTGCCTTCTAAAACCGGGTGTGGCACTCGCTGACCGATGGACCCAAGGGACCGGGGATCATATCCCCAACACATATATATATATATGGTAAGCTTGGTGTAGATAATAAGTATTATATCTTTTCAATGGTTGAGCAGCATAATCATACACTTATCTCGCCTGATAAAACTCATCTTCTCCGATCAAATTGTTCAGTCAGCTAGAGAGAGAAGAATACATGTTTACTTGCCACAAGGCGAGCGTGGGTACCTACGAGGCATATAGAATTCTACCAGTCAATGATGGTGGGTCCAACAACATTGGGTGCACGAAGCGTGACCATCAGCAATTATCTCTATTTTTCTGATACAGTATAGATGTACTGCATGTGGCATATATTGGAAAAAATTCCTGAAAAAGTTGGGCATGCAAAATGTAATGACAAGGATTTTTTGCCCATGTTGAATGCTTGTGTGTGGGGTTCAGAGAGACCGGAGAAGAATTTGAGATGTGTTGGAATGCTTTCATAACTAAGTATGGTCTCGAGAATAATGAGTGTATGGCTAATAGGTATGAAATTCATGAGTCATGGATTCCAACATATTTTTGATAGATGTGTACCTCTTGTCGAAGCCAAGAAAGTCGAAAACTTCCAATCAACAGTCACCATCAGAATAGATAATGCTTTTGTGTGTTTTCCCTTTAAGTTTGTAACGAATCTTTAAGTTTGTGGATTATGCTATAGTTTTGGTGCTTACGTTCTAATGCTTGGAAATACAGTTCAGTTTTTACTGTAAATATAGTTCATGTTCCGAAAATACAGCTCAGTTAACTAAAAATATAGTTCATGTTCTGAACATACAGATACAGTTCACTTAACTGAAATTACAATTCAATTCTGTTCACTGAAATATTTTCTGACCATTTCTGAAAAATACAGTTCAATTCTGTTTATTGAAAATTCAGTCCAGAAAAATTTAGTTAACTGAAAATTTAGTTTGTTTCAATTTACTAGAAATTCAGTTCAGTTCACTAAAAGTTAAGTTCAATTCAATACCAAAGCAACACAGTTGTCTTGCATATAGACTACTACCTCCATTCAGGAGCAAGAACTAATAATGAGCTCAGACCTGTCAAAACAATATATGAAAAACTTGGAAGTGGTCTGTACTCTTGGCGAAAAGGGAAGGTTGAGTGTCGTGTGTAGCAGTCGTCGGGCAGACTCCTGGCAGGAGATAGTGGAGTTTTACGCCTAGGGGGCTTGCTGCAAAAAAAATCATTGTCTGAGGAGAGAGTTGGGAGGAGTTTTTTTCGTAAAACTGATGGTTGTAGTTGGATGTACGATGGATGTCTCAGATTTAATATGTGTATATGAGCACGGTACCTGTTTGAGCACCAGATATAATATCTTTCAGTAGAACCGATATGTTATAATCATGTTTGGTACGGTTTAAAAAAAGACGTGAAGCCACAACGGAAGCCACTAGCGAGAAGCCCTAACAAAAGGATCCTAGGTAGAAATCTGGATTCGATAGATCTACTGCCAGGGATGGATCCAAGGGGTGGGCAAGGTGGGCCATGGCCCCACCTCAATTTTTTAACCCCTTATACCTAGGTTTAGGTACTGTTGGGGGCCTTCGTCTTCCGAAGGTCCTAAACTAACATGTTTTCCAAGTATAATACATTCACAGGGACCTTCGGCCTCGGAATGAAGCTGTACACGATATAAAAAGCATGGTCTGGGAGAAGGTTGAACCGGTTCCGAAGCTGCGCGTAGAGAAGCTTCAGCTTAGCGGCGGAAAATGAAACTGACTTAAAGAGGAAAAAGACTATCTAGTCCTCGATAGATTGTCCCTAAGTCAATAGTAAACATAAAAGGCATGGATGTAATTCAACACAGGCTACGTCATGTGCCTATAAATAGATGAACAGTAACACGCTGACTGGTATTCGCTCGTACGTTACACCTGGATTTTCACCTTCTGTCAAGCCGAAGGTATAAATGTAATTTCATATTGTCCATGTTTATTCATGATGATATAATAAAAATATCATAAGAATGTCATATGACTATTCATGTTATTTTTCATGTTTCATATGCTTCTACTTTCATTATTATATACTGAGATGATGAAGGTACGTCCTTCACAACCTTTGTCTGAAGATCATTATATCCTAAGGGAGATAATGCTTCGAAGGACGAAGGTCCTTAATCATTAACATTTTGTGTTGTCTTGTTCTTAACTCATAGCATTTGAGAACAAGTCCCCAACATTGGCGCCCACCTCCGGTGAACTCATTCGACCACCTTCGGCAAACTGTGACCTTCGTCATGCCGCCGAAGGAAGCTTGAGGGCTAGGGGCTGCACTGCAGCCACTGGACGTCAACCAGGAAACACTGCGTGAAGCCAGAACTCAAAAAAGGAAGGCTACAAGTCCAATGCCTCAGGAGGAGGAGCTGGACCAAGAAATAAGGGACCTCGAAGCCATCCATCAACAGGTCCAGAGGAAGAAGGAGAAGATGCTTCGCCTCTCCGATTTACAGAAGAAGATCGACGAAGCTGCTAAGAAAATGCGTCATCTCACTCAATATGACCAGGACCGACGACCTCAATGCAGAGAGCTTCGTCAGGACAATTCCTACGATGATGATGAGTGCTATGATGATTTCCATCATGGAAATTTTGCTTTTGATGATGCTTCTCCTCTGTCAGCAGAACTGCAGGCTACCCCATGGCCCCCATCATACAAGCCACCCCAGCTCCCCATGTATGATGGGCACTCAGATCCGAAGCAGTTTCTGATGAGCTACGAAGCAACCATATCTTCATATGGGGGCAATACCGCAGTCATGGCAAAATCTTTCGTCATGGCAGTCAAGAATGTTGCGCAAACCTGGTACTCCTCTCTTCGGCCAGGAACAATCACATCATGGCAGAAGCTGAAGGACATGCTGATCACCAGTTTCCAAGGGTTTCAGACGAAGCCGGTTACTGCTCAAGCTTTGTTCCAGTGCACGCAAGACCACGAAGAATACCTCCAGGCGTATGTCCGAAGGTTCTTGCGTATGAGGGCACAAGCGCCAACAGTGCCCAATGAAATCGTCATTGAGGCCATGATCAAAGGGCTTCGGCCAGGACCTACGACCCAATACTTCATCAGGAAACCCCCTCAGACCCTGGAGAAGTTGCTTCAGAAGATGGATGAGTACATCTGAGCCGATAATGATTTTCGCCAAAGAAGGGAAGAAGCTTATAGGTTTTCTAAGATGACTAAGGGCTTCGGAGGAAGAATCCACCCTAGGCATGTCAGATCAATTCATAGCTCCAGTCAGAGTGACGACAGAGGAAGCCAGTTTCAGAGACCACAACACAGCTCACAGTCTTTAGGGCAGCAGCAGAGCTCCTTCAGGCCACTAGCCCCAAGGGGCAGAGGCGGCAGGGGCTTCGAAGGAAGATATGGGATCAACCCAGGAAACTCTACTGCTTATTCTGTGGTGAAGACAAGGGCCACACCACAAGAACATGCCAGGTCACCATTCAAAAGCAAAAAGAGATTGCCGAAGCAGAAGCGTGGCAGAATCAGCCGAAGCAAGTTTTACATACTGCTTCGTGCTACTCTCCCTACATACCAGAATATGTGGGCAATCAACCTGCAGCTTCTGTTGCTTCGGCAAGTCATTCACAAGCGTCCTGGCCTCATCTCCCACTGCCACCACCTTTGCCACCTACTCATACCCGAAGCCAACAGCCAGAAGGCACCAGCATGCCCAACAGCAGCGCGACTTCAGAGAGGAGTCTGAAGCTCGTACAGTCAACAACATTGTACCAGAGTCAAAGCATATATACTGAGGAATATCCTACTATTGATGTACTTTTATCTTTCATGTCATTTTATTTTCTGTGTGAGAAACAAGTAATGAAAAACTTAATTTCAAATTTCTTGTAATAGTTGTGCCTACAACAAAGTGAAATATATCTTCCTCATGGATTTACGAAGCTCGAAAGACGTCTCTAAGGAAATGAAAGTAAATTTTGAAGCTCAAAAGTCGTTCCTATGGGAATGTAGAGCCAAAAATCACAATCTGAAGCTTCAAAAGTCGTTCCTAAGGGAGCGCAGCGTAAGCTTTCTGCTCAAAAGTCGTTCCTAAGGGGATGCAGAGCCAAAAATTACAATCTGAAGCTTCAAAAGTCGTTCCTAAGGGAGCGCAGCGTAAGTTTTCTACTCAAAAGTCGTTCCTAAGGGGATGCAGAGCCAAATACCACCGAAATATAAGGTGAAGAAGCTCAAAAGTCGTTCCTACGGGAATGCAGAGCTTAAATGCCACCGAAATAGAAGATGAAGAAGCTCAAAAGTCGTTCCTAAGGGGATGCAGAGCTTAAAGACTCAAAAGATGTTCCTAAGGGGATGCGGAGTATTGTGTATTCCAGTATACGCGTGGGTGTGTGTCTTCGGCATCCACATCATTTCGCATCATATCATCACATCATTTCGCATAACATTACATCATACATCATATTGCATTAACGGTACAAAAATTGAATATGAAGCAAACCTTCGGCAAATGCTTCGTCAAAATGAAAATTTGCTGAGGCACGAAGTATGCTTCGGGAAATACAATTTTATTAGACTTGTTATAGAAGGGATCTCTTTCTTTACGAAGCATGAAAAGAAGGGAAGGTGTTTTTTCGCCGAAGGCTCAAAAACGGTATGTGTGTAAATTTCACGCATCATAAAGAAATATATTACATTAATTTACATGTCTCATCAATTGTTTCATACACCAAATGTCACAAAGTATTTTTACAATAAGGTTACAAAGTATTATTACATCAAAGTCTACTCTTCTCTAAGGATCTTTTCTGCAGCTTCGATTAATAATTTGTCGACAACTTCGTCGATAATAAAATTTGCAAGGCTCATAATGTCCAGTGCTTCTTTCATCTCCGGATCAGCCAGGGGATTATACGGCTCCGGCTACGGTGATAGCTCAGCTGTGATAGATAAACTATTAGTTCGAAGACATAAAGCAAGTACCGAAGTTAAAATTCAAAAAACAATACCTATGCACCTTTCGCGCTCAACAGCCTCTTCAGTTCGCCTAGCTTCTTCTCGGGCGTCATGGGTGTCTTTTTCATTCTTTTTTATAATTTCGTGGGCTAATTCTCGGCCACCGTTTACCCAGACATCAGAGTAAAACTTTCTGCCCATTAAAGTTGCTTCGGCTGAAGGGTCCTTCGTATCGTTTAAGGAGAAGGCGGCTTCGGCTTGAGCTACAGCTTTCACGTGTTCGCATCCAGCCTTCTCCAGAATAGCTGCGACTCCCTGGGTGTCGGAGAAAGCACAAATATCGCCGCAGTTATTCAAATTTTCCTCAAAAGCTTTGACTTCCCCGCTTATCCACTCAATGACACCTTCGGAGTCGCCTCGAATGAAGTTCTCAGAGGAGTAGGCACCTACCTTTGCAAAGCTGTTTTTCAAATTTTTCACGCAATCCAAGGATTTATCGAAGCATCTTTCCTTGGATTCGCGGAGCTCTTCAATATTTTTCTCTAGCCTAGCTTGTGTCCATTCACTGATCTCTTTGCTAGCTTTTGCAACTGCATAGTTTTCATTAGCCTCGGTGAGTTTTTTTCGAAGTTCTTCGACCTTGCCTTTTTGGGCTTCGACCTGAGCATTGTATTTAGCTTCATCTTCTTTCATTTTACTCACCAATGAAATCAAAATCTTGTCTTTCTCCAAACCTTCATGTCTCAGCTCAATTACCTCTGAGCGAAGGTTGATGAGAGCTATTGTGCAACTTTCGTCTTCGACGTTCTTTTGTGCCCACAAGGCATTACTAAGAATTAGGCCCTGCAAGGAAAAGAAAGAATTAAGCATGACAATGAAATACTTCATTTCCAACTTTAAAGTTAACAGCTTCTGTACCTTTATACTGTTGTATGCAAGGCTGTCAGCAAGATGATCCTTCGACATGGCCAAAAGGCCTTCCTCAAGTTTCGGAAATCCCATACTTTTGGCTATCTCCCGGCAAACGGATATTTCTTTGTTATCCGGGAGACAGTACAGGAAATCGTCTTCGTCTGTGCCATTAAACACCAAGGCCCCCTCTGGATATTTCAGTTTCCGGGCGTAATGTTTGGCTTCCAAGACTTCTTCTTTGGATATTCTCTTTCCCGAAGCATGTCGAATAATGTAATTAATATCTTCAGACGGAGCTTCGGGAGCAGGAGCTTCAACTTTTTCTATTACGATCTGCCCTGCTGCTTTGCCGGTATCCGAAGTCTGTTGCTCGGTTTTATCCTCAGGCGCGGCAGGCTTCGTCTCAATGGCCACTGAAGGCCCAGCTTCGGCTTCGGCCTGGACTTTGACAGCCTCGGCAACTTTCTTGATAGGAGCAGGGGTCAAGGCTTTTGTGGTCTCCATGACAGTGTCTAGCACGCTAGCCATCCTCCTTCTCTTGGGAGTTGCGGCAGGAGCTTTTTGCACTTTCGGCAATTCTGCCTCTGTTGGTGGGCTCAGAATTTCTGGCATTTTCACTGTTTTTTCCACTTTTGGCTCTTCAGCCGTATCATCCTTGGCTTCGGCTGGCCCGACTGTAGGCACTACAATCGATTCTTCAGCGCTCTGCACGACGGGAGCAACTTGTTTTGCTTCGACAGTTGAAGAAGTCCCTTTGCCAAATTCAGGCACTATGGCCGGTTCAATATATCGCGGCCGGTGGGTCAGAACCTTTATTTTCTTGCCCTTCGGCACAACAGTGGTGGCCAAAGCGGCAGTTTTTCTCTTCTTTCCTTGCCTTCGCAGTGGGTAGTGATAGTCAGGGTATACGAAGGCAATTGCATCAAACACCATGTTCAATCTTTTCTTCCCCCGCCCCCCGAAGGCTGCAGACCCGCATCATCTTCGGCCTTGGAATATGTCCCAAGTAGCTCGTCGCCGGTAGCTTCAATGCATTTCAACCAGTCATCATTTGGTTCGTCAAACTTCTCTAAATCTAAAGGTATATTTTAATCGCACTAGGCCACCTTCACTGGATTCGGCAGTAGTCTCCTTCGGCATATCCCAGCGCTCCACAAGTGACCACACCCTATAGGCTATGTGCTCTTCGACTATATCTCTTGTGCCAATGAAGGCACAAACATTGCTAAAGGCCCTCTAGCATGCTTCGACGTCACCTTCAATAGCTACCTTTGGCCTTCGGAGGCCAAAGCAAGACCAGATGGGGCGTTGGATGATTTCCTTGATATCCTTTCTTTCAATCAAATCATTTTTAACATAAAACCATTCCTCCATCCAGGCCCTGGACCATCTTTTCCGGTATGTTGGCACCGGGTAGCTTGCATTAGAGCGGGCAATAAACCCATAACAACCGAAGTTGTTGTGGTATTGTTCTTTGCCGGTAGCCTTCGTCTCGTATAATAGCTCGTGCATATTGCAGAAGCACTTCGCGCTCGGCTCCAGCCCCTGGCTCCTTACAGCCCAAACATACATCCCCATCCTAATTATAGCTTCGAGGGTAATCCGATGAAGAAAGATTTGGAATATCTTTAACACTTCAACCACAAATTTGCTCAACAGAAACCGAAGGTCTGCCTTCAAGAAGCTTCGGTAAATAACAACTTCATTTTCCTCAGGCACAGGGGCAGTGTTGTCTCCTCCAACTCTAACAATAGACATGTCACGAAAATATCTCCCTCTCATGGCGTCAATATGACTTTGTTTGATGGTCGATTTCCCGAAGATGGTATGGCTTGGCCGCTAGGGCCGGTCCTCAGAATCTTCATCTCCACTTTCCACATCATAACTATCACTGTCATCAGAATCTTCAGACAAACCCTCCATTATCTCCTTAGTAATTTTCTCTGTGTTCGTTTTTGCCATAGACTCATAAAACCCAGCAATAAAAGGACCCACAACTTTCTTCTCTTCATACAGCTTCTCCTCTTCAGTCATCTTCTCCTCCTCACTCATCTTCTTCTCCTTAGATTTGGAGCAAACACGTCTTTAAACCGAAGCTCAAAAACCAAGCAAGAGCTGATAAGCAAGGGTTAAAAAATTGAGAAAATAACGCAAACAGCAGAAATGTCGCATCAAATGATGTCGTTGTGTGTTCCTATTTATACGCCTAGCGCTTTGCAACTTGGTGGGTCCCGTTTGTCATTGACTTTCGCTATTCTAGCGAAGGGAAAGTGTTCTTTCGGACCTTCGGCTTAAGGCCTTCGTTCACGTCGTAGTCTGAATTTATTGCTATAACAAATTAATACTGCGAGGGGCTACTGTTGGGGGCCTTCGGCTTCCGAAGGTCCTCAAAAACACAACTAACATGTTTTCCATGTATAATACATTCACAGGGACCTTCGGCCTCGGAATGAAGCTGTACACGATATGAAAAGCATGGTCTGGGAGAAGGTTGAACCGGTTCCGAAGCTGCGCGTAGAGAAGCTTCGGCTTAGCGACGGAAAATGAAACCGACTTAAAGAGGAAAAGGCTACCTAGTCCTCGATAGATTGTCCCTAAGTCAATAGTAAACATAAAGGGCATGGATGTAATTCAACACAGGCCGCGTCTTATGCCTATAAATAGATGAACAGTAACACCGTGCTGTTCACGCTGACTGGTATGCGCTCGTACGTTACACCTGGATTTTCATCTTCTGTCAAGCCGAAGGTATAAATGTAATTTCATATTGTCCATGTTTATTCATGATGATATAATAAAAATATCATAAGGATGTCATATGACTATTCATGTTATTTTTCATGTTTCATATGCTTCTACTTTCATTGTTATATACTGAGATAATGAAGGTACGTCCTTCACAACCTTCGTCTGAAGATCATTATATCCTAAGGGAGTTAATGCTTCGAAGGACGAAGGTCCTTAATCATTAACATTTTGTGTTGCCTTGTTCTTAACTCATAGCATTTGAGAACAAGTCCCCAACAGGTACACAAGGAAATAAACACACTTTTGTATAGTAAGCGTGGATAAATCTAATGAAAACTAGGTTTTAATGTATTTTTCTCTCGATGCTTCACTGCTTAGTCCACACTCCACCTGAGCCATTCGATTCTCTTCCCTAGCGCAAGCCCACTCGTGGCTCACTCGCTTCTTCGGTTATCAACTGACCAGTAAGTTGATGATCTAACCCGCCCGCTGCAGCGCCACCTTGCCTCCTCATCACTCATCAGCTCGTCACCTCGTCGAGATCCTGCAACGATGATACTTTCCCTCCTAGTCCGCAGGCAACACCGCGCCGTCGCAACACGACAACGGTTGTTGCTTGCCGTCACCGTTATCTATCGCTACCTCGCCTCCTGCACTCGATCCTCCCATCTGTCATCGTCTCATCGACGCCATCTCACGTCAAATTCGATGACTCGCCACAACGACGCGTCGATGCAGCTGCTCTGCCCCAATGCCTCGTCCTCAGCCAGTCCACTTATTTTCTCTATCTAGCTCTTCTTTAGGTAGCCAAAAAGTTTTTTGGTATTCATATCATTTTGGAAACAATAGATAGTATCATTTAACATTCATGTTATTATCTCAATCTACATTGTCTAGTAGTCTAGTATGATGACTTCACGATACATTATCTAAAAATCAGCGAAAATCATCATAAAATTCAATTGTCTTCTAAAATACTTAGAGACGGACATTTTATTTATGAAGACAGTCATAGTTGACTGGCTTGCAAAATACATTTATAGAGGCAAACATTTCATTTATGGAGACATTTGAAGTTTTTCGTCTCCTAAAATCGTTTTAGGAAGGAGGTCAAACAAAACGAATGCCTCCTAAAACTAATTTACGTAGGAGGTCTAATACCTTACAACCAAACATGACATTAGGAGTTGGAGCTGTAAGAGGTCCATCTCCATTAAAAGGTCTCTGAGGCACATTCAACAGCTAGCTCCAAATCCTAACAACCTATATACACAACCTCTCACTCCATCGATCTCACCAGCCATATCTAGCTGCCCACTACACCACGGTTCAGTTTTAGCAATCCTTATCAAACACTAATTGTTGGTTACTAAATATTGAACATCACACTTGTTGACGAGGACATCACTTCAAATACATGCCAAGGAGATGAAGAGTCCGCATATTAAACCTCTCATTACTCATGATGACTGAGTTCAGAGATTCTAGGTAGGAGATACTTCGATGAGTGGGCTCTACGTGTCAGTCAACGTGATTGAGAGTCCATGCCCGTGGCTTGGATGAACCGATGGTACATCGTGGTCAATACATATAGGGCAGCAAGAGGGCTATGGGTGTGCTATTCTCGCTAGGACATAGTGCTCGCGTAGATAAGAAATAGTCTCGATCGAACTCGATAATTTACACCATTGACGTATCCTGGGCCGGCGCGGGCAACCGATACGAGATGGGCCGAGGTCAGGGAATCAACCCGCGAAACCAGATAAAAATAGGAGGAAAATCCTTTTGGATTTTCTAGAAAAGAGTTTAAATGTAAATTCAAATTTTGAGATGCAATTTGAATTCACACAGGCAAAAATAATGCTCCAACATGTAGTGCACAAACAAAATATTTATTTTCAAAAAAAATATCCTTTTAAATGTATAATCCATATAAAAGTTCTCAAATTCAAATAAATCATAGGAGATCTTTTTATTTAAATTTCAAATTAGAATTTTAGGTGTTACTCATGGGTCGAAAAGAAGATTTTTTACTGTATCCTGATTTGAATTGGTATCTATAAGTTACTAACAAAGGTACAACACATGCGACACAAGAAGTATTTTTTTAAAATTTTTAGGTTAGCTCTAGTTTTTGGGCAAAGATTTACCCTCACAATTTCATGGGAAGGGTTTACTTTACTTATTGTGTCCTTATTCAAGTCATGGATAGCCAATTAATCCTTTATTCCATAACCTATCTCTTACACTAAATATTGGATTTGGTTACTTACTTCATGTATATTTAGATATATGTAGTAGTGGTCGATTCTGCTAGGGGTGGATATCGAGCCTGCTCGGCTCGGCTCGACCGAGCTCGAGCTGGCTCGTTAAGGAAACGAGTTGGCTCGGCTTGACTCGTTAAACAACCGAGCCAAAGAACTAGCTCGGCTCGGCTCGTTTGCGAGCTTGAGCTGGCTCGTTTAGCTCGCGAGCCACAACAAAAAATAGTATACATGTATATATACAACAATATAATCAATTGCTAGTTAATTTCATACTAATTTAACACTAGAAAAGACAAACAATAATCATAATTTTATATATCACATCATTTAAACCCTAAATTAACATAGTTCATCACTTATTAATTCATCAAATACAAGTATAGGCTTTGTTCTACAGATAAATGCTAGCTCATTCGAGCTAACGAGTTGGCTCGAGCTTGTGTCGAGCTGGCTCGTTAACGAACCGAGCTGGGATGTTAGCTCAGCTCGTGATAAAATTGAAACGAGCCGAGTCGAGTCGAGCCGAGCTGACCACGAGTCGAGGAGCTCACGAGTATTTTATCCAACCCTAGATTCTGCTATCTATTTGATTTGGGCTAAACAATTTCAAAAGCTCCATGCTTTGGTTACCATTGAGTACAACCCTAAATCACAAAAGCATCTATCAAATAAAGGAAAGTGTCTGACAATTATATTCCGTGAAGATGTTTTTTCAATAAAGGAGGATTTAGAAGTGCACGAGAATTTAGGTGTTACACTTGTGTAATCTCAATTATCTCCTAACAGTAGCCACAATGTCCAAATTGCTCTTAAAGCCTATTTAGATTGCAAAGGCTAATTATTAGCCATTAAGGGTTGTTTGGTAATACAATATTTTTCTAGTCCCAAGATAATACTGTGGTATTGGAGAATAGGGATGGCAACAAGCAAAATTTTCCCGCGTGCCCACCGGTAAAAACCCGATAGGGTGTGGGTTTGATTCTCAACCTGACGAGTTTTTTTCTCGTGGGTATATATATATATATATATATATATATATATATATATATATATATATATATATATATATATATATATATATATATATATATATATATATATATATATATATATATAGTTTATGTATTAAGAGCTCTAGTCTTCTAATAACTAAATGAAGCCCTAGCCAACCAAGTAAGTCTAGTTCGACCAAACCGAGCATATAGCTTACCGAAACTGCCCCGTGCACCACCTTCGTAAAAAAACAACCGCCCCTCGAATTTCGTTCCAATCTGACCAAACTTTGCATCTTCACCCGGTGTGCCCCATTGCCGAGATCCATGGCGGCGATCCTGTCCGTCCCCGTGCTAATCACGGAACATGGGTCCCAGCCCATCGAGGACGGTGATGTGGTGGCGAGTTGGGAGGTCAAAGGGGCCCGTGACAATGCTGTTGGGGTTTACATGCGCCGGAAGGGGCAGGAATGCGCCACCGAGGAGGACGAGGACGGAGGTGGTGACGACTATGATGCTTTGCCAAAGGCCCACACTAGATCTAGTGCGATGAAAGTGGGTGCTTCTGCTTCGTCCTATCCGTCTCCGTTTCAATTCTCCACTCCTCGCGATGCTGCCGATCTCTTCTTGTCTTTCGCCTTATTTCAGATTATTAAGGCAGAACACCGACCTTTATGCTTGATCATCTCCTTTTTCTAGATTCGGAATAACTCCCTTGCTCTCTACGGCGAAAGACGGGAAGAGGAAAGGTATGCCTCTGATTCCAGAGTGAACGAGATTGCCGCCCTTGTTGATTGTTGATAGTCTATCGCCAGGGGCCTCATATGAATTGCTCTGCAGAGGTGAATGTTGTGGGGCACTCCCCTAGTTTTCCCCGCTTCGAAACTAATGCGGTCGGATGATGTTCGGTGTTCGTTTTGTCTAGAGATATATATAATCTATAAGAATAAAATAACATACCTTGAAAAATAACCCTTATCGTGAAATGAACCTGGCACCTAAATGTAAGACGTCTAAATGAAGTTTGTTAGGATTAATGCAATCAAGAAGATCAGATACACCAGATAAAAGTAAAAGTCAATACAATATCTAAATATCTGTCTAAAATGGAGAATCAAAATAGTTCAAAGTAGCCTAGAGGGGGTGAATAGGCTAAACCTGAAAATTGTCACCACAAACTTTGAGATAATGTCAAATCAACTATTCAACTGGTGCAGGTTGGTTCAACTGCTATAGAGGTGAGTTGAACCACTCTGAACTCGTCCAACTACTAGAGTAAATCTAGGCTTCGAACTACGTGGAAATACAATGAGAGATTCCTTTAAAAGGGGAACACAAGGGATAAGCTAAGTGTGGATGGTGAGAAATACAATAGTGAATCCACCATGAGATCCACACGAAGAACTACTCTATATGCCTATCTTGCCAACTAGAAAACACAACCACAGATCCAAGCAAGAGCACAAGACACAAGATTTTATCCCGAGGTTCGGCCACACCACAAAGGTGTACTACTTCCCATTGAGGAGCCCACAAAGGGCCAGGACTTTTCCAACCCTAATCCATCACAACCCGACCACAAAGGTCAAGGGAAATCTGTAGCATCCCAAAAATTCAAATCTTGGAATTTTCTCAAACTCGCTCTAAATTCAAAATGAATTTCAAATTTCGTTTCAAAATGTTTATTTGCAAGTTGATATCAACAAATAAATTATAGTGGTCTATATTTTATCCAAAAATCCTCCTCAAAATATCCTACAAATATTTCCCCAGTGATCACCCTCAATTTCTTTTCAGAAATACTGCCCAGATATTTCTCCAGTGACCCCCCTCAAATTCTTCCAGAAATACCGCCCAGATATTTCCCGAGTGATCCCCTTCAAGTTCTTTCTAGAAATACTATCCAAATATTTTCCACCGATATATCTCCAAGTATTTTCTTCCTAAGAAATACCTTCAGAATCATTTTTCAAGTCCATACAAATAATTTCTTCATAACTTTTCTCATGCTCATACGTATGCGTATGCCTCCAGTGTCATACGGTGAGCTCTACAAGCTAATCTCACTTATACAAGACAAATACATGCTAATCTCCAACTAATCCTCTCATCCTCCCACTAATCCTCTCATCCCTCCCCCTAATCCCCCCACCATGGCTATAAATAGAGGGGCAAGGGCCTCCTCTCATCCCACCCCAAGCCATTTCATGGCAACTCTCTTCCCCCCCACACACACCCACTCCATGTTCCACACAAGCACACACTAGCACAAGGATCGTTCGATCGTTCGTCCCCTGTTCTTAGTTTGTTCGTTCGTTCGTCCGATCGTTCGATCGTTCGTCCGATCGTTCATGGTTCGTTCGTCCGATCGTTCGATCGTTCGTTCGTCCAAATAATCTTTTTCCTACCGTTATGCTGCCGAAATTCCGATTGTTCGTTCGTTCGATCATTCGATCGTTCATCGTTCGTTCATAGTTCCTATTCATCGTTCATCGTTCGTTCATAGTCCCTATTCATCGTTCTCCTAGATAATCTTTGTCCTGCCGTTATGCAGCCGAAATTTCGATCGTTCGTTCGTCCGATCATTCGATCGTTCGTCCGTTCGTTCATCCAAATAATCTTTTTCCTGTCGTTATGCTGCCGAAATTCCAATCGTTCGTTCGTTCGATCATTCGATCGTTCATCGTTCGTTCATAGTTCCTATTCATCGTTCATCGTTCGTTCATACGATTATTCATCGTTACTATTCATCGTTACTATTCACCGACACTATTCACCATCGTTACTATTCATCATCGTTACTACTCAACGATGATATCTATGGTAACTTTTTCGTCATCACTATTCATCGTTACTATTCATTGTTACTATTCATCGATTAGCCGATCACCCAAAATTTCAACTACTCATCCATCATGCTGTCCAGTCCACCCAAGACCAGCCAGACCCATATTCCAGTCATACGAACTCCGGTGACTGTGATTTTCCTTCTAGTAGGGAACTTCCCATCTGGTCACCCATCCCAGGTTTCTCCAAGTTGAGCACGCTTAACTTTGAGATTCCTTCGAACCAGGCTCCCAAACTCAGATTCCAATAATTCTCGTTTCTAAATTCTTATCAAACTATTCCCTATCCAACCATGTCATCCCTTAAGCATGGTCCATATTCCAGAAAACTCCCAAAATACTCTTGTCCCATATTCTGCCTATAACTCTCCTGTTCAGACTAAGTCAGACGATTCATTCGTCACTATTCTCACCAACAGTGAACTTCACTGTGCTACACCACATACACCCAACTATAAATAGACCCAGCTACCCTCTCCCTCTCCCCACACACTCAACACCCTCAGCCAAGGCAAACACCCCACCCACTCAGTTACTCTACTCTGCCGGCTACACGCATAGTGTCGCTTCGCCTCCAGTCCACCCTCCTGGTAAGCACCTCCGCTCCACCACTAGTAGTATCTCAACACCACATGACACATATTCTACTCAAGACTCTACCCATCCATGTATCGCTATTTTGACCACTATACTAAATATTTGTTGCTATACTTGTTGGTTTGTATGTTTGCTTGTTCATGTTGCATAGTTATCGGAGCGTTCGTGCCGTCTCGTGGAGGCCAGATCTGCAAGTCTACGCCAGGCGGTGGAGCCAGAAGCCAGTTCCGCGAGCTCCCCTTCCCCCTTCGCCGAATAAGCACGGCAAGCTCACTGGATCCCTTTGATGCATAAATTACCTATGATTTTTCAACCACAACCCTCAGCCTGTTATTTTATGCATGATATGATTTTGAGACAAGTTATTATGGACACCCAAGCCGCTTGCCGCAATCAATCCCTGATATATTTGTTACAAATGATTTGAGAAAAGGTGTGAGTTTTCAAAAGAAAATGCTTTTCAACATGTGTATGATGAAGGGTTTTCACCCTTATCTCCTTGTGAGTGGGATAATCAGGGACTCCCTGGTTTAGGGGAGGGCCTAAGGTGATGGCTCAGCTGGTTTAGGCGTGAGCAGAAGGATTGTCCCATCGTATAAGGACCGGTTTGTCATCTTTCACTACCTGTACTCATGATAAGTACAACCACTCGAGACTGTGTGGGCAGTCACTCAATCTGAACTCGTACGGTCCAACCCCAGGGTTATGAAGGCTGGGGAGCACCGTGAGGATAAGGAGGGGGAATGTTTTGTCCGGTTTGGACATGGCGGTGACCTGACTCCTTCCGGTATAACCGTTAAGGTTAGGACGTGCGAGGAAAGAAAGAGATTCGGATTCGGATCTCACTAGCTATGAGATCGCAGAGCCGGACTAGTGGGTAAAGTGTACACCTCTGCGCAGAGTTTGAAAACCTATTCGAATAGTCTGTGTCCACAGGAATGGACGAGTCTGGTATGGTATGTGAAAGGGAATTAGGGTCACACCTATTTCCTAATTGATTTTGGTGGTTGAATTGCCCAACACAAATAATTGGACTAACTAGTTTGCTCTAGTGTACAAGTTATACAGGTGCCAAAGGTTCACACTTAGCCAATAAAAAGACCAAGTATTGGGTTCAACAAAAGAGCAAAGGGACAACCGAAGGCACCTCTGGTCTGGCGCACCGGACTGTCCGGTGTGCCACCGGACAGTGTCCGGTGCACCAGAGGACTCCAAGTCAAACTCGTCACCTTTGGGAAAATCCAGAGGCGCTCCGCTATAATTCACCGGACTGTCCGGTGCACACCGGACAATGTCCGGTGCTCCAAGGAAGAGCGGCCTCCGGAACTCGCCAGCTTCGGGAATTCGCAACGGCTAGTCCGCTATAATTCACCGGACATGTCCGGTGTGACAACGAAGCAACAGATATTTCGGCGCCAACGGCTACCTGCAGCGCATTGAATGCGCGCCAGCGCGCGCAGAAGTCAGGCACGCCCATGCTGGCGCACCGGACACTCTACAGTACATGTCCGGTGCGCCACCGGACATCCAGGCGGGCCCAGAAGATAGTGCTCCAACGGTCGAATCCCAACGGCTTTGGTGACGTGGCTGGCGCACCGGACATGTCCGGTGTGCACCGGACTGTCCGGTGCACCATACGACAGTCAGCCCCACCAAACGGCTAGTTTGGTGGTTGGGGCTATAAATACCCCCAACCACCCACCATTCATTGCATCCAAGTTTTCACACTTCCAACCACTTACAAGAGCTAGGCATTCAATTCTAGACACACTCAAGAGATCAAATCCTCTCCCAAATTCCACACAAAGCTTTAGTGACTAGTGAGAGAGATTTGCTTGTGTTCTTTCGAGCTCTTGCGCTTGGATTGCTTTCTTCTTTCTTGATTCTTTCTTGCAATCAAACTCACTTGTAATTGAGGCAAGAGACACCAATCTTGTGGTGGTCCTTGTAGGAACTTTGTGTTCCAAGTGATTGAGAAGAGAAAGCTCACTCGGTCCGAGAGACCGTTTGAGAGAGGGAAAGGGTTGAAAGAGACCCGGTCTTTGTGACCACCTCAACGGGGAGTAGGTTTGCGAGAACCAAACCTCAGTAAAACAAATCCGTGTGTCACACTCTTTATTCACTTGCGATTTGTTTTGCACCCTCTCTCGCGGACTTGATTATATCTCTAACGCTAACCCAGCTTGTAGTTGTGATTATTTTTGAGAATTTCAGTTTCGCCCTATTCACCCCCCCTCTAGGCGACTATCAATTGGTATCAGAGCCCGGTGCTTCATTAGATCCTAACCGCTCGAAGTGATGTCGGGAGAACTCGCCAAGAGGGAGATGGAGACCGGCGACAAGCCCGCTACAAGCGATGGGTCAACTTCATCGGAAGAGTCCCGCAACAAGAGGAAGGAGAAGAAAAGCTCCTCCAACAAAGGGAAGGGGAAGGAGAGGAAATCCTCTTCCCACAAGTCGGATCGGAGAGGCGACAAACACAAGAGGATGAGGAAAGTGGTATACTACGAGACCGACTCTTCATCACCATCGACCTCCGACTCCGATGAACCGTCCGTTACTTCTAAGCGCCAAGAGCGCAAGAAGTATAGTAAGATTCCTCTACGCTATCCCCATGTTTCAAAGCGTACTCCTTTACTCTCTGTTCCATTAGGCAAACCACCGGTTTTTGACGGTGAAGATTATAATATGTGGAGTGACAAAATGAGGCATCATCTAACCTCACTCCACACAAGCATATGGAATGTTGTTGAGTTTGGTGTACAGGTACCATCCATAGGGGATGAAGACTACGACTTGGACGAGGCGGCCCAAATTCACCACTTTAACTCCCAAGCCACTACTATACTCCTCGCCTCTCTAAGTCGAAAGGAGTATAATAAGGTGCAAGGGTTAAAAAGTGCGAAGGAAATTTGGGACGTACTCAAGACCGCGCACGAAGGAGACGAGGTGACAAATATCACCAAGTGGGAAACGATCGAGGGGGAGCTCGGTCGCTTCATGCTTCACCAAGGGGAGGATCCACAAGCTATGTACAACCGCTTGAAGACCTTGGTGAACCAAGTGCGCAACCTCGGGAGCAAAAAATGGGATGACCATGAGATGGTCAAGGTTATTCTTAGATCCCTCGTATTTCTTAACCCTACACAAGTTCAATTAATTCGAGGTGATCCTAGATATAAGCTAATGTCTCCCGAGGAAGTTATAGGAAAATTTGTGAGCTTTGAGCTAATGATTAAGGGCTCCAAGAAAATCATCGAGCAAGGCACCTCCTCCACACCCGAAGCACAACCGGTCGCATTCAAGGCGACGGAGGAGAAGAAAGAGGAGTCTACATCGAGTAGACAACCCATCGACGCTTCCAAGCTCGACAATGAGGAGATGGCGCTCATCATCAAGAGCTTCCGTCAAATCCTCAAACAAAGGAGGGGGAAGGACTACAAACCCCGCTCCAAGAAAGTGTGCTACAAATGTGGTAAGCCCGGTCATTTTATTGCAAAATGTCCAATATCTAGTGACAGTGACAGGGGCGACGACAAGAAGGGCAAGAGGAGAGAAAAGAAGAGGTACTACAAGAAGAAGGGCGGCGATGCCCATGTTTGTCGGGAGTGGGACTCCGACGAAAGCTCTAGCGACTCCTCCGACGACGAGGACGCCGCCAACATCGCCGTCACCAAAGGCCTTCTCTTCCCCAACGTCGGCCACAAGTGCCTCATGGCAAAGGACGGCAAAAAGAAGAAGGTTAAATCTAAATCCTCCACTAGATATGAGTCTTCTAGTGATGAAAATGCTAGTGATGAGGAAGATAACTTACGCACTCTTTTTGCCAACCTCAACATGCAACAAAAAGAGAAACTTAATGAATTGGTTAGTGCTATTCATGAGAAGGATGATCTCTTGGACACCCAAGAGGACTTCCTTATTAAAGAAAATAAGAAACATGTTAAGATAAAAAATGCTTACGCTCTAGAAGTAGAAAAATGTGAAAAACTTTCTAGTGAGCTAAGTTCTTGCCATGAAACTATTGACAACCTTAGAAATGAAAATGCTAATCTGTTAGCTAAGGTCGATTCTCATGTTTGTAATGTTTCAACTTCCAATCCTAGAGATGATAATGTTGATTTACTTGCTAGGATTGATGAGTTAAATGTTTCTATTTCTAGCCTTAGGATTGAAAATGAAAAATTGCTTGCTAAGGCTAAAAATTTTGATGTTTGCAATATTACTATTTCTAACCTTAGAAGTGAGAATGATATATTACATGCTAAGGTTGTAGAATTAAAATCTTGCAAACCCTCTACATCTGTCGTTGAGCATGTATCTATTTGTACTAGATGTAGAGATGTTGACATTAATGCTATTGATGATCACATGTCTTTAATTAAACAACAAAATGATCATATAGCAAAATTAGATGCTAAAATTGCCGAGCATAACTTAGAGAATGAAAAATTTAAATTTGCTCGTAGTATGCTTTATAATGGGAGACGCCCTGGCATCAAGGATGACATTGGCTTCCAAAGGGGAGACAATGTCAAACTTAATGCCCCTCCTAAAAGATTGTCTAATTTTGTTAAGGGCAAGGCTCCCATGCCTCAGGATAACGAGGGTTACATTTTGTACCCTGCCGGTTATCCCGAGAGCAAGATTAGGAGAATTCACTCTAGGAAGTCTCACTCTGGCCCAAACCATGCTTTTATGTATAAGGGTGAGACATCCAGTTCTAGGCAACCAACCCGTGCTAAGTTGCCTAAGAAGAGAACTCCTAATGCATCAAATGATCATGACATTTCATTCAAAACTTTTGATGCATCATATGTTTTAACTAACAAATCCGGCAAAGTAGTTGCCAAGTTTGTTGGGGGCAAACACAAGGGCTCCAAGACTTGTGTTTGGGTACCCAAAGTTCTTGTTTCTAATGCCAAAGGACCCAAAACCGTTTGGGTACCTAAAGTCAAGAACTAAACTTGTTTTGTAGGTTTATGCATCCAGGGGATCAAGTTGGATACTCGACAGCGGGTGCACAAACCACATGACAGGGGAGAAGAAGATGTTCTCCTCCTACGAGAAAAACAAAGATCCCCAACGAGCGATCACAATCGGGGATGGAAACCATGGTTTGGTCAAAGGATTGGGTAAAATTGCTATATCTCCTAACCACTCTATTTCCAATGTTTTTCTTGTAGATTCATTAGATTACAATTTGCTTTCTGTATCTCAATTATGCAAAATGGGTTACAACTGTCTTTTCACTGATGTAGGTGTCACTGTCTTTAGAAGAAGTGATGATTCAATAGCATTTAAGGGAGTGTTGGAGGGTCAGCTATACTTGGTAGATTTTGATAGAGCTGAACTCGACACTTGCTTAATTGCTAAGACTAACATGGGTTGGCTCTGGCACCGCCGACTAGCCCATGTTGGGATGAAGAATCTTCATAAGCTTCTAAAGGGAGAACACATTTTAGGACTAACCAATGTTCATTTTGAGAAAGACAGGGTTTGTAGCGCATGCCAAGCAGGAAAGCAAGTTGGTGCCCATCATCCACACAAGAACATCATGACGACCGACAGGCCGCTTGAGCTACTCCACATGGATCTATTCGGCCCGATTGCTTACATAAGCATCGGCGGGAGTAAGTACTGTCTTGTAATAGTGGATGATTACTCTCGCTTCACTTGGGTATTCTTTTTGCAGGAAAAATCTCAAACCCAAGAGACCTTAAAAGGATTCTTGAGACGGGCTCAAAATGAGTTCGGCTTAAGGATCAAGAAAATTAGAAGCGACAACGGGACGGAGTTCAAGAACTCTCGAATTGAAGGCTTCCTTGAGGAGGAGGGCATCAAGCATGAGTTCTCCTCTCCCTACACGCCACAACAAAATGGCGTTGTAGAGAGGAAGAATAGAACTCTATTGGACATGGCAAGAACCATGCTTGATGAGTACAAGACTTCGGATCGGTTTTGGGCCGAGGCGGTCAACACCGCTTGCTACGCCATCAACCGGTTGTATCTACACCGAATCCTCGAGAAGACATCCTATGAACTCCTAACCGGTAAAAAGCCTAACATTTCATATTTTAGAGTCTTTGGTAGCAAATGCTTTATTCTTGTTAAAAGAGGTAGAAAATCTAAATTTGCTCCTAAGGCAGTAGAAGGCTTTTTACTAGGATATGATTCAAACACAAGGGCATATAGAGTCTTCAACAAGTCCTCCGGACTAGTTGAAGTTTCTTGTGACGTTGTGTTTGATGAAACTAACGGCTCTCAAGTAGAGCAAGTTGATCTTGATGAGATAGGTGATGAAGAGGCTCCGTGCATCGCGCTAAGGAACATGTCCATTGGGGATGTGTGTCCTAAGGAATCCGAAGAGTCTCCAAATGCACAGGATCAACCATCCTCCTCCACGCAAGCATCCCCACCAACTCAAAATGAGGATGAGGCTCAAATTGATGAAGGAGAAGATCAAGCAAACGAGCCACCTCAAGATAACAGCAATGATCAAGGGGGAGATGCAAATGACCAAGACAAAGAGGATGAAGAACAAAGGCCGCCACACCCAAGAGTCCACCAAGCAATCCAACGAGATCACCCCGTCGACACCATACTAGGTGACATTCATAAGGGGGTAACTACTCGATCTCGTGTTGCACATTTTTGTGAGCATTACTCTTTTGTTTCCTCTATTGAGCCACACAGGGTAGAGGAAGCACTCCAAGATTCGGATTGGGTGATGGCGATGCAAGAGGAGCTCAACAACTTCACTAGGAATGAGGTATGGCATTTAGTTCCACGTCCTAACCAAAATGTTGTAGGAACCAAGTGGGTTTTCCGTAACAAGCAAGATGAGCATGGTTTGGTGACAAGGAACAAAGCTCGACTTGTGGCCAAAGGATACTCCCAAGTCGAAGGTTTGGATTTCGGTGAAACCTATGCACCTGTAGCTAGGCTTGAGTCAATTCGCATATTATTGGCCTATGCTACTTACCATGGCTTTAAGCTTTATCAAATGGACGTGAAAAGTGCCTTCCTCAATGGACCAATCAAGGAAGAGGTCTATGTTGAGCAACCTCCCGGCTTTGAAGATAGTGAGTACCCTAACCATGTTTATAAACTCTCTAAGGCGCTTTATGGGCTCAAGCAAGCCCCAAGAGCATGGTATGAATGCCTTAGGGATTTTCTTTTAGATAATGGCTTCAAAGTCGGAAAGGCTGATCCTACTTTATTTACTAAAACTCTTGAGAATGACTTGTTTGTATGCCAAATTTATGTTGATGATATTATATTTGGGTCTACTAACGAGTCTACATGTGAAGAATTTAGTAGGATCATGACACAAAAAATCGAGATGTCTATGATGGGGGAGTTGAAGTACTTCTTAGGATTTCAAGTGAAGCAACTCCAAGAAGGCACCTTCCTAAGCCAAACGAAGTATACTCAAGATATTCTAAGCAAGTTTGGAATGAAAGATGCCAAACCTATCAAGACACCCATGGGAACCAATGGGCATCTCGACCTCGACACGGAAGGTAAATCCGTCGATCAAAAGGTATACCGGTCGATGATAGGATCTTTGCTATATTTATGTGCATCTCGACCGAATATTATGCTTTCTGTATCCATGTGTGCAAGATTCCAAGCCGACCCTAAGGAAGCTCACCTTACGGCCGTAAAACGAATCTTGAGATATTTGGTTTATACTCCTAAGTTTGGGCTTTGGTATCCTAGGGGATCCACATTTGATTTAATTGGTTATTCGGATACCGATTGGGCAGGGTGTAAAATTAATAGAAAGAGCACATCGGGGACTTGCCAGTTCTTGGGAAGATCCTTGGTGTCTTGGGCTTCAAAGAAGCAAAATTCGGTCGCTCTTTCTACCGCCGAAGCCGAGTACATTGCCGCAGGCCATTGTTGCGCGCAACTACTTTGGATGAGGCAAACCCCTTAGGGACTATGGTTACAAATTAACCAAAGTTCCTCTTCTATGTGATAATGAGAGTGCAATCCGCATGGCAGATAATCCCATTGAGCATAGCCGCACTAAACACATAGCCATTCAGTATCACTTTTTAAGGGATCACCAACAAAAGGGAGATATCGAGATTTCATACATTGATACTAAAGATCAATTAGCCGATATCTTTACCAAGCCTCTTGATGAACAAACTTTTAACAAACTTAGGCATGAGCTAAATATTCTTGATTCTAGGAACTTCTTTTGCTAATTTGCACACATAGCTCTTTTTATATACCTTTGATCATATCTCTTTCATATGCTATGACTAATGTGTTTTCAAGTCTATTTCAAACCAAGTCATAGGTGTATTGAAAGGGAATTGGAGTCTTCGGCGAAGACAAAGGCTTCCACTCCGTAACTCATCCTTCGCCATCACTCCGAGCAACTCTCCATCTTTGGGGGAGAAAAGGACTCCATCTTTGGTATAATCTTCACTCATTTATTTATGACCAAAGAGGGAGAGAGTAATTCTAAGGGCTTATATCTCACTCAAAGTATCCGTTTTTGGCGATTCATGCCAAAGGTGGAGAAAGTATGAGCCCAAAGCAAAAGGACCGCACCACCACCCTAATTTTACAAATGATTTTCAATTGATAAATTTAAAATTGGTATCTTATTGTGTTCTAAAGGGGGAGAAAGTAGCATTTCAAAATTGATATATCAAAACCCTCTTAAACACTAAGAGGAGGATTTCATTAAGGGGGAGTTTTGTTTAGTCAAAGGAAAAGCATTTGAAACAGGGGGAGAAAATTTCAAATCCTGACAATGCTTCGAAAAATCTTATTCATTTACCTTTGACTATTTGCAAAAGAATTTTGAAAAGGATTTACAAAAGAAATTGCAAAAACAAAACATGTGGTGCAAGCGTGGTCCAAAATATTAAGAATGAAAGAAACAATCCATGCATATCTTGTAAGTATTTATATTGGCTCAATTCCAAGCAATCTTTGCACTTACATTATGCAAACTAGTTCAATTATGCATTTCTATACTTGCTTTGGTTTGTGTTGGCATCAATCACCAAAAAGGGGGAGATTGAAAGGGAATTAGGGTCACACCTATTTCCTAATTGATTTTGGTGGTTGAATTGTCCAACACAAATAATTGGACTAACTAGTTTGCTCTAGTGTACAAGTTATACAGGTGCCAAAGGTTCACACTTAGCCAATAAAAAGACCAAGTATTGGGTTCAACAAAAGAGCAAAGGGACAACCGAAGGCACCTCTGGTCTGGCGCACCGGACTGTCCGGTGCACCACCGGACAATGTCCGGTGCACCAGAGGACTCCAAGTCAAACTCGTCACCTTCGGGAAAATCCAGAGGCGCTTCGCTATAATTCACCGGACTGTCCGGTGCTCCAAGGAAGAGCGGCCTCCGGAACTCGCCAGCTTCGGAAATTCGCAACGGCTAGTCCGCTATAATTCACCGGACTGTCCGGTGTGACAACGAAGCAACGGATATTTCGGCGCTAATGGCTACCTGCAGCGCATTGAATGCGCGCCAGCGCGCGCAGAAGTCAGGCACGCCCATGCTGGCGCACCGGACACTCTACAGTACATGTCCGGTGCGCCACCGGACATCCAGGCGGGCCCAGAAGACAGTGCTCCAACGGTCGAATCCCAACGGCTTTGGTAACATGGCTGGCGCACCGGACATGTCCGGTGTGCACCGGACTGTCCGGTGCACCATACGACAGTCAGCCCCACCAAACGGCTAGTTTGGTGGTTGGGGCTATAAATACCCCCAACCACCCACCATTCATTGCATCCAAGTTTTCACACTTCCAACCACTTACAAGAGTTAGGCATTCAATTCTAGACACACTCAAGAGATCAAATCCTCTCCCAAATTCCACACAAAGCTTTAGTGACTAGTGAGAGAGATTTGCTTGTGTTCTTTCGAGCTCTTGCGCTTGGATTGCTTTCTTCTTTCTTGATTCTTTCTTGCAATCAAACTCACTTGTAATTGAGGCAAGAGACACCAATATTGTGGTGGTCCTTGTAGGAACTTTGTGTTCCAAGTGATTGAGAAGAGAAAGCTCACTCGGTCCGAGGGACCGTTTGAGAGAGGGAAAGGGTTGAAAGAGACCCGGTCTTTGTGACCACCTCAACGGGGAGTAGGTTTGCGAGAACCGAACCTCGGTAAAACAAATCCGTGTGTCACACTCTTTATTCGCTTGCGATTTGTTTTGCACCCTCTCTCGCGGACTTGATTATATCTCTAACGCTAACCCGGCTTGTAGTTGTGATTATTTTTGAGAATTTCAGTTTCGCCCTATTCACCCCCCTCTAGGCGACTATCAGTATGGCAATTAATGTTTTGTTTTAAAAAAAGATGCTTTTGAAAAGTGGTTTTTAAAAGGTCTGGCTGTTGAACCGTGAGCTATGGTGGACGGGAAGTCCAGTAGTTGTTTTTGAAAATGAAAACCAGTGGGAACTGCTGAGATACCTGGATGGTTCAGTCCAGGGGATTTTGTTATAATACTGAAAAACTTCCTGCTCCTTTTGGAGAGGATGCGCTTTGCAAAATACAAAATGTTTTTCAAAAACAACCCTGCATAAAATATTGATGTTTCTGCAAATATCCTTAGCTCCACATATTCCATGCATTATATCTGATTTCCCATTCCGCGGGTGAAGGTGGGCTGCTGAGTACGTTTGTACTCACCCTTGCTTATTTGTTGTTTTTCAGAAAAAGGAGATCGGGTAAGAGTTACGACTGTTCCCAACCTTGCCTGTGGCTGTTGGACCGCTGATTTGCTTCGCTGCGTATATCAGGCTGCTTCAGCCCCACTCTGATGATATGTCCCGAGTTGTGGACCAACTCTTAAAGTTGATCGTCACCTTTATAGGTTTGTCTCGTTTAAGCAGATCTGAAATCATCTGATGTATAAATGTGTTTACTAGCCTCCTGGGACTAGTAATTGTATCACATTTGAGTCCCAGAGGATCGGGACGCTTCAAAATCTTTTCTCAAATCTGCTCACAAGAGCGGGTGATACAAACTTCTTGGGGTCGTTCACAACTTTGGAGACTCCCAAGCAACCTCAATCCATCAAGGAACTCGAAGGTTCCTAGAACAACAAGTTCGCACAAGAGGTGTTTGCAACAATCTCAAGAGATGTGAAAGAGAAGGGAGAGGAAAACCAAATCTGAAGGTCACAAGCACAAACCACACACCAAAGGGGCTCCTTCAACCGATTGATTTAAGAGCTAGATCGAGTGAGAGAGAGAGAGAGGGAGAGTGCTTTGTCTCAAGTTAGGTGAGCAATAAGTATGAGAAGTGACCTAAGTCAATGAGGAGAGAGAGGTATGTAGGGGTATTTATAGAGTCACCTCAAAAAGAGCTGTTGGGCTGAACTTTTTTGTGCAAGGCTGGTTGAACTGCCCCTAATTCCTAGTTGAACTGGTTTTGACCTAGTTCAAAATGGGTAGTTTGACTATGGTCAAATGGTCTAAGACTGGTTGAACCGTCCCTAGGGCCGGTTCAATCGCCTAGAGGTCAGATTGATAGTGAGAATGCCAGTCAGACTGGCAGAGAGGAAGTCAGACTGGTCAGCTGACCCTGACACCGGTTTAACCACCCCTGGGGCCAGTTCAACTTGTATCGACAAGAGAGGTTTGGAGAGAAAACCCAAGTTCAATGGCCCTGAGGCAGGTTCAACTGGTTTTGACTAGAGAGTTTCTCAGTTGAAGTCAAGTGGAGTTGTTCTAGAGAAAAGCTCAACTCAAATGAAGTCAAGTTCAACTGTTCTAAAGAAAAGCTCAACTCAGTTGAAGTCAATTTCAAATGTTCTGGAGACAAGATCAACTCATCTGAAGTCAAGTTGAACTTTTCTGAAAGAAAGTTTAGCTGCTTCTCAATAGGAAGACTCTCCGTCTCTCAAACCTAACATCAGTCGAACTCACATAGTGTCCAAAGAATTTGGTTTTCAAAATAGCTTTTGAATTTAGAGGCTTGAACAATACCAAACACCATTATTTGTGTGAAAACTACCAAGGGAAAAAATCCTGCGACTCAAGAAATTTAGAAAGTTTTACATGATCGTCGCATGGAATCTTTTCAAGGCATCACTTGATGTATTTCCTTTGTCCTTGATACTTCCTTTTTCATTTATCAATTAAAGTTGCTACTTATTTTATAGTTACTGAAACTAAATATACACTAGGAGAAAACTTGTTAAAAACCTTATTTGTTTTGTCATTTAATCACCAAAACCCTCAATTAAGGTTGATTGCACTTACAATCTCCCCTTTATGGTGATTGATGCCAAAACACATAAGGTCAAAAAAGATTAATATTTGAAGAAATTAAATGCTTTTGGATAATTGTACATATGTGGCTTCCCCTAAATGTGTGCGTTCGCTTTGAATTACAATGATGACTTAACATGTCAAGCTTGCGACACATTTGGAGTAAGTGGACAAGTCCACACTATATACAATTATCCGAGGTGTGCAAATAGTGCCATATAAAATTTTTGATGCACATGACAACAATTTTACAAATCTCATCACATATCATAAAGGAGAAATTAACAGTAGCAAATAGTAGAATCAAGCATCACAGATGTTCATCTAGCTATTACAATAGATGAGATTATAAAAATGATATCTATGGCCCAATGACCATCATAACTCAACATAAAGTACTCATTACAAACCAAGAGTTCAATACATAACTGTAAATTACATAAAAAATAGAAGGTCAAGGCCACACTGACGACCATCCTGCTACGGGCTTCAATCTTTGTCTTAATATCCTCTAGAAGTTCTCCCCCTTTTTGTCAACAAGTACCAAAGAAGAGAGAGGCACATAAACTCATCAGCCACTAGGGTCACTACCACCATAGGGACCAAGTGGAGGAGGATAGGGAGGATAAGCCGCGAAGAAGGCATGGACCATCTCCTCTTCATACGATGAGTCCCAAGGAGGGTCGTTAGAAGGAGGATAGGCAGAAGAGAGAGGACCCTAAAAAGGTGACAGAGGAGGAGGATGAGTAGAGCCAGATGGTCTGGGATCACCTGGAATGGGTCCTAGAGCGGCAGCAGGAGTAGACTGGAAGTAAGATGAATCATCATAATTCTCTTCCTCATCTTCCTGAGTGATAAATGACATGCCATTTTTCTTGTTGGTGCCATTCATTGAGATTTTCTGGGTATACAGGAATTGGAATAGGAGGAGGTTGTTGTGGCATGGGATGTCCAATGGAAGCTACAAAGCTTCACATGTCATCATGAAGGGCCCGAGTCTCACGTCGGTGCATAGCCTCATCAACACCACGATTGCGACACATGGCAAAAACCTTGGCGATGCCCTTGGCCAGACACATAAACAAACCTCATCCCCGACCCCTGCCCTGGCCTCTTCCTCGACTGCCACGATCCATCAAATGAGAAGCGGCAATAGCACGAGAGGATGCTGAGGTGGTGGCTCATCAAAAGACGCATGACCACTTGAACTAGCTGGAGCCCACTTCGACCTTGCCGCTGGATTGTTGGAATCAACCCAATAAGGAACATAATGGAAATGCTTGACTGGCTTCTCATAGCGAACCTAGGTGACTACTTCGATCATCTTCATGATGAAGGGTGCATGAAGGCAAGCCTTCAGTGGTGACCAAGATGCTCGAATAATCTCTTCCTAGATCGTATCAAAAACATTGATCTTGCCGGTGCAGGTAGGAGTCATAAGCATGATAAAGACATGACTCTCCCCAAGGACATTCATCTGGTTGCCTTGCTTAAGAAGGATTGTCATCCTGGATAATGAGTTGAGGTACTGATAGTACCTGTACATGTTAGAAGTAATCTAGTACCCTCTCATTTGAGATATGCACCACTTCCTGCTCTTCACACCTGGGTTGACGAATATCATGAACCCGAAGGTTCCTCCCTTTGATGTTCTCGTCAGAGAAACCCATGATATGATCAAAACGATGATAACATACTTTGTGTCAAACTCCCTAGAGGTAGAAGTACATGACTGGGTGATCGTACGCATCCGCTTCCTCATCAACCTTCTTTATCCAAAGAGTTGCATAGAACTGAGTAATAACCTCATCATTCCATGGATGTTCCATAGTCAAGATATCCTTCATCCCCTTCTGCTCGCATGCTCTTAGAACCCGAATCATATCAGCATCATTTATATTTTCACAACCTTCCCAATCAATCACTCTATGCCTAATGATTGGGTGCTTCTTGGTAAGAATAACATAATTATAGAAGTTATCTTGAAAGAGATTCCAGAACCTTGGATCATGAACCCTGGGTGGTGCTTGGGAGCAAGAGTGGGGTTGGTGAACCTCAGCTCCTAGAGAACATCGACTGCCCTTGCACTAAAGTCGGTCAGGTCATCATGAGGGCCCTGAGACACATTGGCTTAATGCGGACTGAGACCTTCAACAATAGGAGCATCTAGAGGTGGAAGATTGACGAAGTCATCTAGAGAGTCATCTTTCTCTTGAATAGGAAGACCCCCCCAGCAGAAGATGCCCCTCGTCGAGAGCGAGAGGCGGACACCTTTTGCCTCCCCTGAGAAGGTTGGGAAGGTCAAGAGGGTCCCTCCCCCTCAATCTTGCCACACTCTTGACCCCTTTTGGAGAGGGATCGACGAGGAGGAGGAGAGGGAACCAGAGATTCCTCCTGAATCTCCTGTTCATCACTGTTGCTTCTGCTGAAATCAATGACTAATGGATTCCGATGACGAACCATCTTGAATTAGATGAATAAACAAGGTATGAGGTGGATTTGTTAAATGTAAGAAATAACATATGCAAAGGAGAAGGTTTGAGTGACATGTGCAGTTCAACCGTTCATATGAATAGTTCAACTGTACATGAACACAACACACAATCTACCTTAACAAATGTGTACAACAAGGCTAAACTTCTTTAAGCAAGTGTTCCATATGAACCAACTAGCCTTCTCCTCAAACGGATTCAGAAAAAGATTCCTAGAAATATAGATCGAGGCAAAAGAGTGAAAATGGAGAGCTACCTGGATCTAAGAATTCGGTTGATGAAACTACAACCGAAGAGGTGGAAATGGAGGAGCATCTCCCTAGGAGTAATCCCTCCAAGTTTCAAGTGATTTGAGTGGGTGGATTTAAGGGATTGGAGAGGAAATAGAGAGAGAAGACTCGAGCTAGAGGCGACTAGGTTGGAGAAAACTGAGTCAAATTGGGGAGAGGGTTTAAACCCTGGGCGCCGCTGGTGAAAACCAGTTGAACCGGGGGGTAGGTCCGGTTCAATCGCCACCTGTCACTCTGTCAGAGGTGCCTGACTGTCAGACTGATAGCAGAGCAGACTAACAGGAGCAAAGCAGACAGGTCATAAAAGATGTCAGTTGACTTTGACGAGGGACCGGATTGAACTGAAGTTCAATTGGTTTTCACCAGTGAACTTCAAGAAGATTGAGATTTTTATATGGCTATTATTATTGCCATTCTCAACCAAATTTAGGGATTTATAGATAGAAATATATGTTTTTATACAGTTTTAAAATTTAACAAAACATAGAATCTATCTCAAACAATTTTGTGTGCAGGCCCTCAAGAGACGTTACGAGAATCCAAAATATTTAGTTCACTCCTAAGAAAGCAAAACCTAGTCTCATCAAGAGGTTTGGTGAAGACATCGGCTAGTTGATTTTTGGTGTTTACGTGACGTAATTCGATATCTCCTTTGGCTTCATGGCCTCTCAAGAAATGATGTCTAATATCAATGTGTTTAGTTCTAGAGTGTTGCATGGGATTCTTTGCAAGTTTAATGGAACTCTCATTATCACAAAGTAGCAGAATTCTATTAAACTCACAACCAAAGTCCCTCAAGGTTTGCTTCATCCTTAGCAACTAGGCACAACATGCATCGGCTGCTATGTACTCAGCTTCTGCAGTGGAAAGTGCAACATAATTTTGTTTCTTAGAACTCCATGACACCAAAGACTGCCCAAGGAATTAGAAAGTCCCCATGGTGCCTTTTCGATCCACTTTGCAACCAGCATAATCTGAGTCAGAATAGCCAAGTAAATCGAAAAAGGAGCCTTTGGGATACCAAAGCCCTAAGTTTTGGGTGTGAACTAGATATCTTAAGATTCTCTTAACGGCCACTAAATGACACTCTTTTGGGTTAGCTTGAAAACAAGCATACATGCACACACTTAACATTATGTCAGGTCTAGATGCACATAAGTAAAGCAGTAAACCTATCCTAGATCTATAGAGCTTTTGATCGACATGTTTACCTTCTTCATTTAGGTCGAGATGCCCATTTGAAGCCATTGGTGTATTGGTGGGCTTCGCCTTTTCTATGCCAAACTTCTTCAACATGTCTTGTGTGTACTTGGTCTGGCACATAAAAGTTCCTTCCCTTAACTGTTTCACTTGGAACCCCAGGAAGAACTTGAGCTCACCCATCATAGACATCTCGAACCTATCTGTCATGACCCTACTAAATTACTCACAAAACTTCTCATTAGTACTACCAAATATAATGTCATCGACATATATTTGGCACACAAATAATTCATTATCTACTTTGCGAGTAAATAAAGTAGAGTTCGCTTTTCCTATTTCAAAACTATTCTTAAGTAAGAAATCTTTAAGACACTCATACTAAGCTCTAAGGGCTTGTTTGAGCCTATAGAGTGCTTTGTGGAGGAGGAAAACATGGTTTGGCTTCTTTAGATCTTCAAAGCCCGGCGGTTGCTCCACATAGACCAACTCTTGCAGTGGGCCATTTAGGAATGCACTCTTGACGTTCATTTGATACAATTTAAAATAATGGTTAGTAGCATAGGCAATTAATATTCTTATGGACTCTAACCTTGCTACTAGTGCATAGGTTTCCCCAAAGTCAATGTTGAATTGGTCCATCATCCTCTTGTTCAAGAGGGACTTCACAGTCTTCCACATCTTCATGCTCATCAACACTTGGCATGTCTTGTGGTTGGATGGATTCTTCAAGAATTGGGTGACTTGAGGTTGATGGATTTACTTGGGTGGAAGGTCCATTACCCGTCACCTTTATAATTCCATCAATGACCTCATTTGTCATCCAAATTCTTCTTTCGTCATCGTCCTTCTCTTGGGGCTTGACTTCACCTATTGCAAGCTCCTTGATGGCCTCACAAGGTGGTTTTTCATTTCCTGCAACATCACTAGAGACATGCCCTTGCGAGCCATTAGATTCATCAAATCTCACATCTACGCTATTTCAACAAGACCCGTGGAATTGTTTAAAACATGGTATCCATGAGCGTTTGATGCATAACCAAGCAAGAATCCCTCGTCTACTTTAGGAGCAAACTTTGAGCTCTTAGTTTTCTTGTTAAGAATGAAACATCTATAACCAAAAACTCTAAACTAATCAACTTTGGGTTTGTTACCAGTGAGTAATTCATAAGCAGTCATCTTGTAGATCTTGTGAAGGTAGATGCAGTTGATTGCATGACACGCCATATTGACCGCTTCGGCCCAAAAGTTGTCTAGTGTCTTGTACTCATCCAACATGATCCTTGCAGCCTCAATGAGAGTTTGGTTCTTTATCTCCGCAACACCATTTTGTTGTGGAGTGTAGAGAACAGAAAACTCATGCTTGATCCCGTCTTCAACCAAGAACTCTTCCACACCAGTGTTCTTGAACTCGGTCCTGTTGTCACTTCTCACCTTCTTGATCTTCAGATAAAACTCATTTTGAGCTCGCTTGCTGCACTTCTTAAGTATCTCTTGAGTTTCACCTTTGTCACTCAAAAATAAAACCCAAGTGAAGCGAGAAAAATCATCAACAATTACTAGACCGTGTTTGTTACCGCCAATGCTTATGTAGGCCACAGGCCCGAAGAGATCCATGTACAGAAGCTTCAATGGTCTCTTGGTAGTGACTACATTCTTTTGGATGATGTGGAGCGCCATGTTGCTTTTCTGCTTGGCATGCTCCACAAACCCTGTCTTTCTCAAAAACAACATTAGTGAGTCCAACAATGTGTCCATCCTTTTGAAGTTTGGCCAAGTTCCTCTGCCAAGATAGAGCTTGCCTGTCAACAAACCCTGTCTTTCTCAAAAACAACATTGGTCAGTCCAACCCTTGTCGGATTTTGCCACTAAACAAGTATCGGATGACACTCCAATTGTTCTAAAGTCAACAAGATAGAGCTTTCCTATCAACCAACCCGTAAAGGCAATAGAGGAATCCTCCCTTGTAAGGATTTTCACACACATATTTGTAAATAAACAACCAAAACCCATTCCACACATTTGTGAAACAAATAGCAGATTAACTCAAGGAATCAACTAATAGAACATTAGAGAGTGATTGATAGTTTGAGATAGGAATGTTACCAATACCAATCACCTCTCCGTTCCCACTATCTCCAAACACAATCTCTTGTGACTCTTGGGTTAGATGTAAGGTTTGAAACATGTCCTTCTCCTCGGTCATGTGATTTGCACATCCACTATTAAACACCCAGCTTGATCCACTAGAGGAGTAGACCTGCAACCACAAATTTAGGCTATGCTTTTAGGAACCCAAATTGAATTGGATCCTTGAGTGTTAGTAATAGCCTTTGGTACCCACACACTCTTTTTTATGATTTTCCTGTTAGTGTAGGCACCAACATATTTTACAACTAGCTTGCCTTGATCACATGTCAACATATAATCACAAAGATAAGAGTGAGAGATAGGAGTTGGAGCCTTCTCTATATATAAGGCAAGAAGTATACAATAGTAATAAAATCGTTATTATGTATTTCAATAAAGGAGAATCAAAATGTGTATAATGATATATGTAATAACAGGTAAGAAAATTATGAATATATGTTCAAGAGTAATAACAGGTAAGAAAACATAAACAAGATTTATAAAAGTTTCAAACGATTCTAAACTATATACCATTAGATAGATCTTGATTTTAGGAACATAACAAAATTAGTTTCATATTTTTCTAAGCTAAGAAGAATTTATTATGAATTTATAAAGGTCAGTTCAGATTTAATATTTTTCCTGAAAAAATACCGAATTTATTACCAAAGGTAAAATATTGAATAAAAATGGTAATTTCCGGAAACGGTCGGAAGAGGCCCAAACTGTTTCTGATTCCGATTTTTTTCTAAGGATTTAGTTTCTGTATTTTTAGTAACCATTTTCGTTTCTGTTTAGACCTAAATTTCGGTAAAATTTTGAAAAGGATTCCTGGTATCCGGAAATTATCGTTTCTGTTTTCACCCCTAGTTTCATATGATGGAAAACTAGGAGCAACAGACTTCTCCAACGCACGTGTTAATTTTCTAATTGATTCTTCTAACCCTACATTATGTTGTTTCATTTGATCATGTTGCTGATCTACATAATGTTTAATAGATTAGATGTCGTCGGGTTTACTTACGTTGGGGACTTGAAGCGAAGATAGAAGAGACGCGACGTCGGTCTCTCCATGTTTGACAACCTTTTGGTGGCAATCCATCGTGTATTATGACAAGAATTTCTCCTTCGCTTGACACATGTAGTCTTCGTATTGTTGTTGCCCCTAAGCCGTCAAACTTTCAACAGTCGGCTTTAGGATATTTTTCTGGGAAATATCGGTGTGATCTTTAGAACCAACATTTGAGGGCCTGATTTTTAATAGATCTAGACATCAGTTCTCCAGCGGAGTCGCCAAAAGTGTGTTGGCACCGATCTGGACGCCAAACACTGGAGATGGACCACCTGGCGGGGCTCTCTGCGGAGGCGTGGACGGTCCGCGACATAGGGCGGATGGACCGCAACTTGGCGCAGGAGCGGCTCCTCCTCTGCATACGTCCGGATGGTCCACGTCTGGGGCTCGGACGGTTCGCGATGGCGCAGAGGGTCTTCTTCTTCGCAGCAGACCTAGATCTTGCCTCCCGGGAGGGACCTCGCCGGGGGAGGAGAGATCCTAGGGTGTGTCTTGGCGTCGGCAGGCCACCCAAGACACCTCTAGTCGACGTAGAACCGAAGAAAGGTGAAGATTTGAGGTAGAGGGAGGCTAAAGTAGGGCTAAACTAGAGCTACTCCTAATGCATAAGGTAAAAACGATAAGTAGATTTGATTTGATCGATTGTTGGAGTTCAATCGGTCGTAGCCCTTCATCTATATAAAGGGGGTTAGGATCCGTTACAAGTCGGTTCCCGAGTTAATTCCGCTGATTTAGCTAACAAATCCCGCAAGAAACTCAGAACCCTAATTGATTCTGCGCACGAGCGGACCGTCCGGCCGATAGGTCAGATCGTTCGCCTGCCCAAGAGTGCGCACAACAAAAGTCAAAATTTTTATCTCAACCTCTTATTTTTTTTGGCACCAAGTGAATAAAATGCCAAGATAAAAGATTTTCTATGGAGTATTGTGTGCTACATGAAGTTTTGAGAATATCATAGAGGTGGATTGTTATCTGAATCTCTATTGCATATTGAATCTCAGTGACTGTTTCATTTATCGAAAAACTTTTTAAAACTAAAATTATTGAAAACTATTTGTAATCAACAATTATGTTTTTAAAAAACTTTATATAAATATCTATACTAATTTATATCTATACTATTCTACTAAGAACTTAATGTGGGCACTGGTGATACCACGTCTTCACCCTCCGTGCTGACACTCTGGGCCCGCCCCAAGCACCTCGCCTCGGAGGTCGTGCCTGTGGGCCCCACGCCCGCCCGCGCAGCCAGCTACTGCGCCTGCCCAGCACCCGACCCCCGCTCACGTAGCTAACACCAGACCACATGTACCTTAATATTTAGAAATAAACAATAATTATATCAAAAAATAGTGTACAACGAGCACTTGAATCTACGCCCCCTGCTCTAGAAATTTGGAGCTAACCACTTGTAACACCCGGGTTTTAGGGGTCTAAAGCCCGGGCGTAAACATAATCACCAGGTGTGCTGGGACCAAGTCTCACACATATGATGAATCATGGCACAGGATCGAATGTCACATCTTTACTACATAACAGGAGTTCTATACAAAATAAGTAAATAATTACATTATAAGGAGACAACGGTCCAGCAACCCAAAGTTGACTGGGAGACGACGACCTAGACCACTCACGAACTCATCACAGCATCCACCAAGCTCCTCATCCTGTGGTACCTGCTCTTGACCTGTGGGGGGGTGTGAGACAGCAAGAGTGAGCTCACATACGTTCATCGCTCAACAAGTTGTGGGGAATAATGTGCATGATCTCGCCAAAGGTGGGAGCTCACGTGAAGTGTAAGGCTTACCAAAGAGGATGGTTAGAGCTGAGCATTGCTTTTAAAGTTGGTCAAAATTTTATTAGCAATTACTAAGTATAAGTAAATACCAACCCAATTAAATAGTAGAACAGAAGTAACAACATCACCTGTGATGCAATGCATATGACAAATTGAATTTAAGTTCCATAAATTAATCATGTGAGGGTCCGAGCTGCTCATGACCGTGAGCACGGCTAGTATACCAGTTTTACACTCTGCAGAGGTGGCGCATCTTTACCCACAAGTCATGTTACCCATCTGCCAAGGGATCGCGACTTCCCATACACCTCTACCGAGGAGGCGAGGCAGGGTAACACTACGAGGCCTTTACAAAGTTCCACTAGCTTCAGAAAACCCGCTACAGTTTATAGGAAGCTCCAATGCAGGAATTCCCTTGCAGGACCGCCATCGCAGCAAAATCCTCCCGAGGGCCTCCCTACACTGACCACTCCCCTACTGCCCTTGCCCCTTTCGGGTAAGGTAGTCCTCCACTAGCTTTCCTAATTAATCAGCCAAGGGCGTCCCATTATACCCTTGTGGTAGCACTGTTTTCCCGGGTGGTCGCTCCATGTTCCAATTAACATAATGATCTTATCATGAACGATAAATAACAACGGATAACAAAAGTATAATCATGAGTAATGTATCTTCATACCCAAAACCACATAAAGCACTAGCAAGTACTACCCAAAAAGTTCAGTGGTAACAAGGTATAAAGATAATCAAACTAGGGTAACCTATTGGGTCCCATCAAAATTAACCTATGCAGTTCATTATGATTAATTAGAACATGGCTGGGTAAAAAGAAGTGATCAAGGGCACAACTTGCCTGGGACTTGAGATTCCAGGTACCAACTTGCTCTTCATATTCTCGTGACCTCACTGCTAGTCGTAGAAATACAAACAAATAGTGTATAGGCAAAATTAACATTACACCAAACAAAAGAATAAACTGCGTAATAATAATCTACACGAAGCTACGAGATCGTAGGAAACAAGAACTACTAAGATCGGAGTTATGGTTAAGGAGTTATGATTTATAGAAGATCTATGTGATTAAAATATTAAGTTATATTATAAATTGGTTAGTGTAAATCATATGAGAGATTATTTTATAACTAATTATCTCAACTTTAATCTAAGTCATTATTTGATTAAAGATCATCTAGTCAAATTATAACCGTAAGATCAGAATGCTATATTAATATTAAAGAAGTTCATCCAATAGACATAGATTAATCCAATTAACATAGGATAAACAAATTAATTATTTAAAACATGTCTCATGATAAAATAAGGTTACCAAAGTGTAAATAATTTTATTACGAAACTAACACAACTAGAACGGGTCAATTCAGAGTTAAAATGGGGACATTATGTATTTCTAAAGGTTTTATGTATTTGATACAATATTAATTAAGAGATTAATTTTAATACAGTTTTCATGTCAAACCAGAGACACTATGTGATAAGCAATATTATTACAAAATTATAGGAACTGGAATGGGATAAAAAGGAGTTAAAATGAATTTTATATGAATTTTACAAGTTGCTAGAATTGTTTTTGTAATAAAAATCAATTTCCATATGGTTTTTCTCAATTACCTCTGTTACAAGACTGCGCGCATAAATAAACCAAAAGCCAGGGGGCTACCATGTAAGAATCCCGAGACTCAGCGCACAGCAACCACGGATCGCGGGTTAGTAACTAAAAATGTAAGGGTCTCTTACGTAAAAAGCCTGGCCGAAGGGGTATGGTGAATTCCAGCCGCTCGGATTAGATCCAACGGCCCGGATCAGACCCCGAATCGGTATGGGAACGCGGCCATCAGATCAAAATCCGACCATCAGGATTTTATGAGCACAAAACCGCTCGCCACCCACCGATCGGCGATCAACGGTCCGTATTCATTTGACGAAGAGGTACCTTGGGGTCAAATCCCCACCGTCGGCCGGAGATCAAACGGTGCCCAAGGCATCTTCCTTCCCCCGACCCTCAAGCACGACGACCAGAGAATCCACCGTGGCGGCGTGAGCACCCAGGTGGCGGCGCTCGGCGATCCATCCTGACGAGCAGTGCCCGAACCGGCGAGCGAGACCGCTAGGTTGAGCACGGTCTGGCCGCCCATGGTGGGGAGCATCGCGTCGGGGCGCTCGGCGTCGATGATGTGCTCGCGCAGCGGAGGCGCCATGGGCTCGATGCAGGTGTGGTGGGTGAGGCCCGAGTCGGCCAAGACGGTGACCGGGTTGGAGTTGACAAGCACCACCACGACACTGAACTCCAATCCCCCCAAACCGCACACAAGTCATCAGTCGATTTGGTGCTCGGCTAGCGACGGTGGCGGCCCATCCCAATCTCTCTCTGTGTTCATGCTCCGATCTCCTCTCCATGCCAGGCGAGGCTCCCAACGACTCGATGCAGCCTCGATTTGGTGGATGGAGGGAAGGGGGTCGCGGAGCTTCGGCTTTTATGCACCACGGTGAAGTCCGAGCGGAGGGAACCGAACGGCGAACATCGCGGCGAGGGAGTGCTGACCATGCGAGCATGGCGGGTTCTGTTGAGATGCGCACGGAGCAAGGAATAGGTGATGACAGGGCGGCCCCACTAGTAAGCCACATACATGTACGGCAGTGAGCGCCATGGGCTGAGCGGGGAGAGAAGCTGAGTTGGGCCGGCCGAAGAGGAAAACGGCCCAGCCGGGATTTCTCTATTTTCTCTTTTTCCTTTCTATATTCTTCTCCCATTTATAATCCCTCCCTTTAAATTCAATTCAACTCATGTTATGAACTCCCAAGTTATCAAACACACCCTTTAAGAAAATATAGCATCTATTATTTCCAATATTTTATTTATTGTTTTCCTTGTCATTTATTTAGGGGGAAATAAATTATTTCCTTTAAATTCCCATCCTTTTTTTGTTCCCTTTTTATTTTCAAATTATAATTTTTTTAAACTCAAACTTGTTTCACAAATTTGAATACAAATATAAGAATTTCATTATGAGGTGCCCATTTTTTGTCTTTATTTATTTTGTTATTCGACTAATATAATCCTATTACTTGAACTTGTTAAACTAAAAGGGATCAATTAATCGCCTTAGGTTTCATAATCCCAAAGCATTATCATATATATATATATATTTATTCATTATTTTTATTATAGTTTTTTTTATATAAGTTTTGGGCCTTACAAATTCTACCCCCCTTAAAAATAATCTCGTCCTCGAGATTTGTAAGGACAGGGATGTAAAAAGCTTTATTTATAGTTTAGCCTTTAACTTCTAAGAAGTGTCATGTTATTGAGAAAGGGGTTATGAAAGAATAGGTATATATATAGGTATGGTCACCTTGTTATGTAGGATGAAAGCTAGGTTAGGGCAAGAATAGCCAGGGGTAAGAAATTTTATGGTGAGGAAGAACTCCGTGTTGGGTGGTAATGCATCTGAAGATCGAGTTTGACTTCTCTCCTTCCTTGACGAGGTTTATCTTGTCCTTTTCTGATCTTGGTCTCATTGAGTCGAGATCAGTGTATATTCTCGGAGTTAGGGGAATATGGTTAAGATGGATATGGATGAGATAGACTGCATGATGTAGGCCAAAATTTGGTTTGATGTCAGGTGGGGTTTGATAGATTATGCAATCCATCAAGACTCTATTGGTTGGGTTAGATCTATTAGAATGACATAAAATCTTTTCAAGATAAGATGAATCCTCTAAGGTAATAGAGTATATTTTAAGATAAGATTGATCTATTAAGCTAGATAGATTTTAATTATGATAAATTAGGATCTTTTGAGATGAGATGGATCTATTAAGCTTACTATGTTTTAGTGGGGGATAATCTAAGTTGGCTAGTTATTGTATCAACATTTTTTTCTTTACTATATGTATATATAGATGTAATTGTGGACATTACTCCACAACTCATCGCACTCAATCAAAGATCCAAATCAGACAAGTATCATAAGAACAAGCATTCAAGCATATAGAAAAAAATAGTTTTGTTTTTGTTCCTAAGAGTAGGTCTCCTATTCCTAAAGTCACTTTAGGTACAGGATTTCAAAGTGCGAAATCCACATATGTCTTTAGAATGAAAAGGTAAGAATAATCAAAGTAAAGCGGAAATAGATGAGAAAAGAATAAGATAAGTTTAGAAAAGAATCAGAGTAGCAAATGTAAGTAAGTATTGGTTGTCCAGTTCTATCTAGGTTTCGTCCTACAGTCAACATTCCTCTGATACCACTTCTGTAACACCCGGGTTTTAGGGGTCTAAAGCCCGGGCGTAAACATAATCACCAGGTGTGCTGGGACCAAGTCTCACACATATGATGAATCATGGCACAGGATCGAATGTCACATCTTTACTACATAACAGGAGTTCTATACAAAATAAGTAAATAATTACATTATAAGGAGACAACGGTCCAGCAACCCAAAGTTGACTGGGAGACGACGACCTAGACCACTCACGAACTCATCACAGCATCCACCAAGCTCCTCATCCTGTGGTACCTGCTCTTGACCTGTGGGGGGTGTGAGACAGCAAGAGTGAGCTCACATACGTTCATCGCTCAACAAGTTGTGGGGAATAATGTGCATGATCTCGCCAAAGGTGGGAGCTCACGTGAAGTGTAAGGCTTACCAAAGAGGATGGTTAGAGCTGAGCATTGCTTTTAAAGTTGGTCAAAATTTTATTAGCAATTACTAAGTATAAGTAAATACCAACCCAATTAAATAGTAGAACAGAAGTAACAACATCACCTGCGATGCAATGCATATGACAAATTGAATTTAAGTTCCATAAATTAATCATGTGAGGGTCCGAGCTGCTCATGACCGTGAGCACGGCTAGTATACCAGTTTTACACTCTGCAGAGGTGGCGCATCTTTACCCACAAGTCATGTTACCCATCTGCCAAGGGATCGCGACTTCCCATACACCTCTACCGAGGAGGCGAGGCAGGGTAACACTACGAGGCCTTTACAAAGTTCCACTAGCTTCAGAAAACCCGCTACAGTTTATAGGAACCTCCAATGCAGGAATTCCCTTGCAGGACCGCCATCGCAGCAAAATCCTCCCGAGGGCCTCCCTACACTGACCACTCCCCTACTGCCCTTGCCCCTTTCGGGTAAGGTAGTCCTCCACTAGCTTTCCTAATTAATCAGCCAAGGGCGTCCCATTATACCCTTGTGGTAGCACTGTTTTCCCGGGTGGTCGCTCCATGTTCCAATTAACATAATGATCTTATCATGAACGATAAATAACAACGGATAACAAAAGTATAATCATGAGTAATGTATCTTCATACCCAAAACCACATAAAGCACTAGCAAGTACTACCCAAAAAGTTCAGTGGTAACAAGGTATAAAGATAATCAAACTAGGGTAACCTATTGGGTCCCATCAAAATTAACCTATGCAGTTCATTATGATTAATTAGAACATGGCTGGGTAAAAAGAAGTGATCAAGGGCACAACTTGCCTGGGACTTGAGATTCCAGGTACCAACTTGCTCTTCATATTCTCGTGACCTCACTGCTAGTCGTAGAAATACAAACAAATAGTGTATAGGCAAAATTAACATTACACCAAACAAAAGAATAAACTGCGTAATAATAATCTACACGAAGCTACGAGATCGTAGGAAACAAGAACTACTAAGATCGGAGTTATGGTTAAGGAGTTATGATTTATAGAAGATCTATGTGATTAAAATATTAAGTTATATTATAAATTGGTTAGTGTAAATCATATGAGAGATTATTTTATAACTAATTATCTCAACTTTAATCTAAGTCATTATTTGATTAAAGATCATCTAGTCAAATTATAACCGTAAGATCAGAATGCTATATTAATATTAAAGAAGTTCATCCAATAGACATAGATTAATCCAATTAACATAGGATAAACAAATTAATTATTTAAAACATGTCTCATGATAAAATAAGGTTACCAAAGTGTAAATAATTTTATTACGAAACTAACACAACTAGAACGGGTCAATTCAGAGTTAAAATGGGGACATTATGTATTTCTAAAGGTTTTATGTATTTGATACAATATTAATTAAGAGATTAATTTTAATACAGTTTTCATGTCAAACCAGAGACACTATGTGATAAGCAATATTATTACAAAATTATAGGAACTGGAATGGGATAAAAAGGAGTTAAAATGAATTTTATATGAATTTTACAAGTTGCTAGAATTGTTTTTGTAATAAAAATCAATTTCCATATGGTTTTTCTCAATTACCTCTGTTACAAGACTGCGCGCATAAATAAACCAAAAGCCAGGGGGCTACCATGTAAGAATCCCGAGACTCAGCGCACAGCAACCACGGATCGCGGGTTAGTAACTAAAAATGTAAGGGTCTCTTACGTAAAAAGCCTGGCCGAAGGGGTATGGTGAATTCCAGCCGCTCGGATTAGATCCAACGGCCCGGATCAGACCCCGAATCGGTATGGGAACGCGGCCATCAGATCAAAATCCGACCATCAGGATTTTATGAGCACAAAACCGCTCGCCACCCACCGATCGGCGATCAACGGTCCGTATTCATTTGACGAAGAGGTACCTTGGGGTCAAATCCCCACCGTCGGCCGGAGATCAAACGGTGCCCAAGGCATCTTCCTTCCCCCGACCCTCAAGCACGACGACCAGAGAATCCACCGTGGCGGCGTGAGCACCCAGGTGGCGGCGCTCGGCGATCCATCCTGACGAGCAGTGCCCGAACCGGCGAGCGAGACCGCTAGGTTGAGCACGGTCTGGCCGCCCATGGTGGGGAGCATCGCGTCGGGGCGCTCGGCGTCGATGATGTGCTCGCGCAGCGGAGGCGCCATGGGCTCGATGCAGGTGTGGTGGGTGAGGCCCGAGTCGGCCAAGACGGTGACCGGGTTGGAGTTGACAAGCACCACCACGACACTGAACTCCAATCCCCCCAAACCGCACACAAGTCATCAGTCGATTTGGTGCTCGGCTAGCGACGGTGGCGGCCCATCCCAATCTCTCTCTGTGTTCATGCTCCGATCTCCTCTCCATGCCAGGCGAGGCTCCCAACGACTCGATGCAGCCTCGATTTGGTGGATGGAGGGAAGGGGGTCGCGGAGCTTCGGCTTTTATGCACCACGGTGAAGTCCGAGCGGAGGGAACCGAACGGCGAACATCGCGGCGAGGGAGTGCTGACCATGCGAGCATGGCGGGTTCTGTTGAGATGCGCACGGAGCAAGGAATAGGTGATGACAGGGCGGCCCCACTAGTAAGCCACATACATGTACGGCAGTGAGCGCCATGGGCTGAGCGGGGAGAGAAGCTGAGTTGGGCCGGCCGAAGAGGAAAACGGCCCAGCCGGGATTTCTCTATTTTCTCTTTTTCCTTTCTATATTCTTCTCCCATTTATAATCCCTCCCTTTAAATTCAATTCAACTCATGTTATGAACTCCCAAGTTATCAAACACACCCTTTAAGAAAATATAGCATCTATTATTTCCAATATTTTATTTATTGTTTTCCTTGTCATTTATTTAGGGGGAAATAAATTATTTCCTTTAAATTCCCATCCTTTTTTTGTTCCCTTTTTATTTTCAAATTATAATTTTTTTTAAACTCAAACTTGTTTCACAAATTTGAATACAAATATAAGAATTTCATTATGAGGTGCCCATTTTTTGTCTTTATTTATTTTGTTATTCGACTAATATAATCCTATTACTTGAACTTGTTAAACTAAAAGGGATCAATTAATCGCCTTAGGTTTCATAATCCCAAAGCATTATCATATATATATATATATTTATTCATTATTTTTATTATAGTTTTTTTTATATAAGTTTTGGGCCTTACACCACTAGATCACACATACCTTTGTGTTTAAAAAGAAACAATAATTATATTTGAATAAATATCCTAATACCTATTTATATGATATATAAAAATTGTAGCAAATCACGGGCAACTGGTTAGTAATCTATTAAGAACCTAATGTGGGCACCTGGTGCTACCACGGCTTCACCCTCCACGCTGACCCTCTAGGTCCGCCCCACGCGCCCTGCTCGGGAGTTGTGCCCTATGGGCCCATGCCCAGCGCCCGTGCAGCGGACCCTAGCGCCCCCACGTGCCCTCCTCGGGAGTCGTGCCCTATGGGCCCCATGCCCAGCGCCCGCACAGCTACCTACTGTGGCTGCCTAGCACCCGACGCCGTCCGCGCTACTAGCACTCAAACCCACACCCCACTGTTCCAAAAATTTGGGGCTAACCACTAGACTACATGTAGCTTAGTATCTAGAAATAAAAAAATAATTATATTTGAATAAATATCTTAATACTATTTACTAGGTATGTGTCTGTGCGTTGCTACAGAAATTAAAAATTAATATAAAACATTGATACGAACGAGAGTGGTGGGCGTGGGGGGCATAGTCTCGGGCAGGCATCGTGTGGTGTCTGTCTGGCACAGGGGGAGGTGTCGAGTCTGGCAACGCGTGGCAGGGGCGGGCATCACGTGGCACCAGCGGTGTCTCGGACGGGGTGGTGGAAGAGGCGCCAAGGACGGGGGTGGGGGCACGACCTCGCCCCTATGGACGCCTCCCTTAGCCCCTTAACAGGAGTAGAGATTAATACGAAGTTTAATCTGGAAGTGAGATAAGCACAAGTAAGCATATCAATGTCATTCTTAATCATGTGTCACCTCCTATCTGAATGGAAGTTTAATCCGAAAGTGAGATGCAAAGATGGACATTAAAATAATGTTCTAAATGGCAAATACTGATGCACATCTCATTCTTAATCATGTGTCCCCTCCTTTCTGTGTGTTTGGTTGGAGGTACAAGGAGGGATGGAAGGGGGCGGCCACATTTTCTATAGTAATTGTATGAGAGTCATGCGGGGGCAAGGTGAATACGGGAGCAATTTTTGGTGGCGGCGTGATCCCAAAAAATCAAGGGTACCGTGTCGCCCCCGCCTCATCCTACTTTGACCTCAAATCAAACGTATCCTTAGTTTTGGGAGTCCAGCATTATTCCTAATTCCTCCCGTAATTGTCATACCTCATTTCCCTTTTCATATCCTATCCCCCATTCCCCTCCCCCCATTTGTGTTGTGATATGTCCATCTCAATCTTTCCCTCCCCCTCTTCCCCACATCAGATTCGGCCTCGTCCTATATCCTTTCTATTGCTCAAATGCTCGTTCCTTTGATTTCCAAGGTTGAAAGACAACAAATCTAGCGGGATAAGAAAGAACAATCAGTTGATGGATCACGACCATCTATTGATGCATTCCAAGGGCCTCCAATTGCAAAAACAGAATGATCCTTCTTCAAGTGCACAACTTGTTCCTCGGTGCTTCTCAATAAAGTTATTTCAGCAAAGGCACCTTTGCTCATGCCACTCATTAATAGTACCTGCAAATTGTCACATTTATAAGCAGCACTTCAACATAATAACTTGGAAATGATTTCTATACAAGTCATATAACAACAACTGCTATTCCATATCACCGAAAGTGAGATAAACACAAGTAAGCATATCAATGCCAAAATAAGAACAATAGTTCAATGCCCTTGGGTAACTTAAGGCAGCACACAAAGTGACGAACTGATCTATTTGCAAGCAACAACAAAGTGTTCTCAATTTATACAAACATGAGTAGTATACTACAATTTTCTTAATACCACAAATATTGTTGCAGTTTTCAAACAATGTTGTCTTTCAAAGCTAACATCCAAACAGGCACAGGCTTTTCTGCAGCTTCTTACAACTTTTAATGTTGATTTGGTGCTTGATGAAGATGAACTATGCAAGATCATAGTTGCTGTCTCTCGTCGCAAGCAAACTATTGTGTCTTGTCGCTCTCTAGGTTTTAATGAGAATACCATGTTGGTATCCCACCAGAATGCCACAAGGCATTCTATCCCTTCATTTGTCAGGTTGTTGTTGTTCATTGTAATTAAGCCCCCAAACCATCTAGGGAACCAAAACTTCCTTCCTTACTGTTATGTTCAAGTGCAAAGCATCGTCTACATGAAATTAGTGTTTTAATTGGAAACATGAGAACTCTAAGAAGGAACACATGTACACACTAATCAAGCTGATTGCATACTATACAAGGTGTGGCTACAAAGAGACATGTACATACCAAAATACACATGATTCTAGCATCTATATTTAAATTTGAAAATCCTTGCTTTTTTGTTATATAGATATCGATTGTTAGTACAAAGAAAATGTCAAGTACCAAAGCCCAACTCCAACTAAGTGCATTAACTTATTGAGGCTCAAACCTCAATAAATCTACATAACTAAATCCAGGTAAGATAAACATACAAAGCTAGTGCAACCTAAGTGCACTGAAGGAGATGTGAATTCATAGATACACTGAACATGACAAGATGACATCCTTTTTATTTTATGAACTGCAAATACTGGAGCCCAACTGTTTGACTCTTAAAAAGACAATAAATTTGTAATGGCTCATCTCTAGTACAATATCATGCTCATTCTACATCTACTCATAGTACCTCCCTTTGTCTATAAAACCAGCATGCGCGTAGGCTAAATGCAAGTCGACGTATGTTATGCGGTCTGGTTTCATATCGACACGAACCATTTTTTCAAAATGGCAACGACTTGTTCTCCCAAAGCATGTTGTGCCATAGCCACGATCATTGAAGTCCATTTAATTGTTTCCTTGCCCCCAACAAATCTAATAAAACACCCTTCTGGCCAGTGGCACACTGCCTGACCTTATGTACACTGTGATAATGGCATTGTTGACGAGACAGATTGCTCCTGCAAGGACCTGATAGCCTTGCAGTGGGTCTGCTTCCCATAATCAAGATATGTCAAGCTTGCATAGGCTGAGAACAACAGCAAGCGTATGACTGTTTGGTTTTGGGCCACTTTTGATCATTAACATGAAGAGTTCCATGGCCTCATCATTTTGACCATTCTGTTGATAGCCAACAATCATAGCAGTCCAGGCAATGACATCTCGATTGTTCATAACGTCGAAGATTTCCTTTGCCTGCTTTGTGTCCCCAAGCTTGGCATAGCCTTCCAGGAGAGCCGTGAAGGAGATAACATTCAGTTCAGCAACCACTGCTTGGTCCATGATCCTCCTTGTAGTCTTAATACTTCTGGATTTTGTATAAGTTGAGATGAGAGCATTCATGATCTGATTGCTTCACGACATTCCAGTTCTCAAGATATAAGGTAGTGTTTGGTTCTAAAGTTAGGTAGGATAGAGCCGCTCTGTTCTAGTAATATGGATGTTTGGTTTGAATCAAAATGGAACGGAGCTGTTCTAGTATAGGAATATTCCCTCGATATCCTGCATGTGTCCGCTCCCAGAAAACAACCGGACTCGTGCGCTCGCATACGCCCACGCTCGTCTATCTTCTTCCTTCGTCGTATGCAGCCGCTTGAAAGAATTCCAGCCAAAATATATATGCAGCCGCTTGAAAGAATTCGTTGACTGATTTGTATGCTGCCGCTTGAAAGAATTCATATATTCATATTCTCTCTCTATATATATATATTATATATTATATATAGTATGTTCGTATATACCATTATGAGGTAGAAATTTAATTAATTCGTATAGCATATGTATGTTCGTACATACAATTAATATAGTAAAATAGCATTAGGATGTTTCTCAGCTTGTATAATTCATACCATTGAGATCTGCTACATTGTAACCAAACACACGTCGGAGCCACTCCATTCTACTTCGCTCTAGAACCAAACAAAAAATAGAGCGGCTCTGTTCTAACTACCAAACATAGAACAGAACCGTTCTATCCTCAGAATTTTGAATAGAACCGTTCCATTCAACTAGGCTCTAGAACCAAACGCTACCTAAGAGTGCATCTGTTTTCCAATCTTCAGCATGCGAAGGTTAGTGTAAGCTGATAGGACACTAATTACTGTGAATGCATCTGGCTCCATGGAAGAAGCACTCAGCGTTCGTGAGAAGAAATTCAATGCCATGCCATCAAGCCCATTCTGGTTATACCCTGCTATGATGGTTTTCCAAGTGACAATGGTTTGATCTACCATGTTCTCGAACATGGACACAATAAGGTCCATCCTCCCTTGGTGGATGTACAACGACACCATGACATTCCAGCGTGACACACTCCGCATCTGCATCCTCTCAAACACAGCCCTCGCTGTCTCAACTGTTTGACTCTCCGCTACCCGGCCGGAGATTTGCTCTCCGACAACTGCAAATACTAGAGCCCAACTGTTTGACTCTTAAAAAGACATTAAATTTGTAATGGCTCATCTCTGATACAATGCCATGCTCATTCTACATCTACTCATAGTACCTCTTCCCTTTGTCTACAAAACCAGCATGCACGTAGGCTGGAATGCAAGTCGACGTATGTTATACGGTCTGGTTTCATATCGACACGGATCATTTCTTCAAAATGGCAACGACTTGTTCTCCCAAAGCATGTTAAGCCATAGCCACGATCATTGAAGTCCATGTAATCATTTCCTTGCCCCAGCAAATCTAATAAAACACCCTTCTAGCCAGTGGCACGCTGCCTGACCTTGCGTACACTGTGATAATGGCATTGTTGACGAGACAGATTGCTCCTGTAAGGACCTCATAGCCTTGCAGTGGGTCTGCTTCCCATAATCAAGATATGTCAAGCTTGCACAGGCTGAGAACAACAGAAAGCGTATGACTGTTTGATTTTGGGCCACTTTTGATCATTAACATGAAGAGTTCCATGGCCTCATCATTTTGACCATTCTGCTAATAGCCAACAATCATAGGAGTCCAGGCAATGACATCTCGATTATTCATAACGTCGAAGAGTTCCCTTGCCTGCTTTGTGTCTCCAAGCTTGGCATAGCCTTCTAGGAGAGCCGTGAAGGAGATAACATTCAGATCAGCAACCACTGCCTGGTCCATGATCCTCCTTGCAGTCTTAATACTTCTGGATTTTGTATAAGTTGAGATGAGAGCATTCATGATCTGACTCCTGCACGACATTCCAGTTCTCAAGATATAAGAGTGCATCTGTTTTCCAATCTTCAGCATGCGAAGGTTAGTGTAAGCTGATAGGACACTAACCACTGTGAATGCATCTGGCTCCATGGAAGAAGCACTCAGCGTTCGTGAGAAGAAATTCAATGCCATGCCATCAAGCCCATTCTGGTTATACCCTGCTATGATGGTTTTCCAAGTGACAATGGTTTGCTCTACCATGTTCTCGAACATGGACACAACAAGGTCCATCCTCCCTTGGTGGATGTACAACGACACCATGACATTCCAGCGTGACACACTCCGCATCTGCATCCTCTCAAACACAGCCCTCGCTGTCTCAGCATCCCCACACTTGCCATACATGTAGAGCACGAAGTTGGCCATGAGCCACGAGGCACGCAGCTGCTTAGCCCCAGCTTGACGACGAAGCGCGTGATGAAAGCACGTTCATGAGCGTGAACTGCGACGGCGCAAACCCTTCACCGACCATGTACAGGAATGTCTTCACAGCATCCTAGAACCGACCGGAGCAGTTGAGCCGAGCCCGACAACCATGATGGTCCAGGACATGGCGTCCCGATTGAGCATTTTGGCGAACACGACACGGGCGTCAGGGAGGCGGCCGGACTTCGCGCACATCGATAGCAGCGAGTTCCAAGTGAACGTGTTCCACCGCGCGTACGGTATGTCGTCGAACAGGTGTCACACCACGTGGAAGCAACCACGACTCACGCCCACGCTGGCATATAAGCGAGGAGGTTGTTGCAGAGGTAGATGCTGACGAGGAGGCCCGCCTTGATGGCTATGGTTTTGCGCTACGGGAGCGGGGCGGGGCGCTTGGCTCGCATGGAGGCGGAGGCAAAGCTGTCGTTGTTTGCACTGGACTGGTTGTACGTACCGACGGTCATGTGTGCGAACACGCAGGTGAAGACGAAGAGGAATGTGAGGAGGGGGTGCAGGCCCGCTATGCGCCTATGCGTGATATGCAGCATGTGTGTGCCTTGCGCGGAAGGGGCTGTTGGCTCAATGCTTGGGCGAGGGGCGAGTGCGCGGGATGGGGAGGGTGGAGTCATGGTAGTGCCGTGGTCTACACTATTGACTTAATAGATATTAGAGATAGAGAAGAGATATGATATATAAAAACCGTAGCAAAATACGGACAGCTGGCTAGTCTCTACTACTACATAAGTCTCTATTGTAGACGTCCACATTGGCTGTGGTGCACGGTTCTGCCCTGAGCGCCCGCCCGCCCACAGCACTCCTTTCCATCGATGGCGTCGCTGCGGCATCCCCCGCAATCAACTCCCAGATCTCGTGCTCATCTCCCCGCGATCCCCCTCCCCAGCTCTTCCACCCCGAAGCACCACACCTCCCGCCATGCACTGCATCGCCCCCCGCCTGCTCCTCCTCCCACTCCCGACCGCCTCCCGCCATGCGCTATCGCCAACCCAGATGCCACCTCTTCCTCCCCTTCTCCCCTCCCGCGCTTGTAAGTTCCACCTCGCCTCGGCACGCTCGCCGTCCCACGCCGCCGCTTCGGTTTTCGGCGACGACGAGGATGAGGTGGCGCATGCGTGCAGGGCTGCTGCTGCTCGTCCTTGTGCCTTCTCCCTCGCGACGACGCGCTCTCGTCCCCCTCCGCCTGCGCGCACCGCCTCAAGCCTTGGTCTTGGCGTGCCCAATCCCCCACCTCGTCCTCCTAACGCTTGTCCCCGCCCGCTCCCCACCCTGATCTACCTGTCTCTACCCTTACCTCTTCCATTTCTACTTCTCCCCGTTGCTGCTCTGCTCCTGCTGCCACAAGAGTATTCGCCTTCAATCGTTGCTCGTGCCTGTGATTTCGTGCTGCACGCCGACTTGTTTGTCGTTTTCGCTGTCGTCTTCTGTTGGATCGGATTTGTCTGGATCGCTTCCGAGATCGGATCTATGCTGTTGCGGGTCAGGTAGCATCCTGGATACCCCTTATCTTGTTATGGTTAATGTATGTATAGCGAATATACTACCGTAGTACTGTATTAGTCTACCACAAGCTTAATTCGTGCCACTCAGGATCGACCTTTGCTATGCGGCTATGCCTGGAGTTCGTTCACCTTCACAATTGCATCTCTGGCACTTAGCATTAGCATCTAAATCTATATGTATGTGGTATGTCTATGAGGATTGAGGAGGAATAACAGCTACATTTGTTCTTGTCCATGTTTCTGTAGCATCAGTGGCGCAGCGTGGTTGTACGTTTGCTGTGTTGCTGTATCACTCTGCGTCTCTGCAAGTGCTAAACCAGTCACTTTATGGACGGTGGTTCCTGTGGTCTCGAGGGAGCGTCGGTAGTGACATCTACTACCAGCGCTGGTATTCAGCTTCTGCCAGAGAAGCACTACGCCGATGAAGCTTGTGGAGCCATGGCGAGCAGTAATGGTCCTGAAGGAGTGCCAGTAGTGACTTCTGCTGATGACCCTCCGACCCGTGCCGATATTCCATTTCTCTGCAATTCAGTTGATGAAACCTGTGAAGCCACAGGGGACGACAGTGCTCCCTTGAATGCTCAGATATGTACGGGTTTCTCTAAGTTGATCAGCTTGGAGGTGAAGAAAGGCCTCCAGAAGTGCGCGACGTTCCCACCCTCGTCTGGTCAGCCTCAGCAGGAGGATTGTTCATGCTCCCATGTAGGTGATGGCCTCACGGGTGCTCCTGCTTTCTGGCGATTTGTGTCCTTACCTGTGAGTACCTCATGTTAAATTATTTTACCATTTGTCTTAAATGATTGCTATTGTACTTAAAGTTCTACTGATAAGTCGTACGCTCTGTACTTCAATGAGATCTTTTGGTTGCGATCATTATGTATGTTCAAAGTAATAGATGGACTCCATCTTGGTTATTTTAGTGTTCGCTAGCAGCCTTAATACCTAATCAAATCAGGTTCATATTCGCTTTCCAGTTTATCATGCTCATACATAATTAGCAACCACCTTTTGGAATGCAATAATACTTTGAACTAATTGAAAGACATCCTGGTTTTGTTGTGTTGACTGAGTGTTTTCTGGCTAAAGCTGAACACAAACTCACCATATAAGCATTTCTTTCTTTATTGATTATCTTAAAAAAACAGAGCTCAGTTCCAATTGTTTAAAGTTGCACATGACCTGACATCCGCTGTCCAAATGAAATTAATTGTTTGTTCTTACTTTGGCTATATTGGTAAGCTTGCATGTGAATTGAAAGCTTGCTCCAATACTGTAATTGGTAATGAAGAAATGTTTAACATTTCAGGTGATAAATACATGTGTGAGCTAAATCTATTGATCTGCTTGTTTATGTAACGGTACTTCAAAACTGCATTACCGGTTATGTCTTGGCATGCTTCTTTACGGATCTGTTATCCATGCATGGCAGACAATAGTTGGCATTTTAGCAGCACAACAATATTTCTAACTGTTAAGTGTTAATTATCTAATGTTATTTCTAACTATTAAGTGTTAATTATCTAATGTATTTAATGAAGTAACACAGTTAGACTTGCCTAAAGAGGCCAGTGAAGCTTCACTGGCTGCATAGAGAAGTACTTTTTATTATCATGTAAATGCATGGTTCTTTGGAACCATTTGGCCTATCTGATTAATTATTACTATCACTTCATCCCATGGTTGCTACATGATGCCAACAAGCAACTCAATGACAAGAAGCAGTTCATGGTTGCTACTTATACTTTGAGTGGTAGATAGTAATTATTCAAGAGTAAATTAATTCTAATAATTGTGTTTATATCATCTATTGATTTGTCTACCTTCATTAATTACAGCATGTATTTTTTTGCTAAGCTAAAATTTTCTTGTCAACATGAAGATAAAGTAGTTTACTTGATTGAAGAGTTAAATTATTTTTATCGATCTTACGACTTTCGAAAGATATAAGTACAAAAACAAGACAAGTATCACTTGTACTAACTCTTTTTAATCTAGGGGCAAGTGGTTATTTTAGATAATGCAAACTTTGAGCTATTTTGCAGGAATTTATCGAGGAGGTTATGGCTCTGGTAAAGCTTGATCAGCTGAGATATGCATTAGTAGGGAAGCAGGGTTCTACTGGGTTATCAACAGAGCAAAGGAAGCGCCTTACTATTTTTTCAAATTATGTTGCTTATTGTAGCAGATTGCCAGAGTTACCTTACTTTTTTCTTGTAAAAGAACTATTTTGTTTGTTACTGAATCTCAATTTAGGGGGGGAATACGTCCGCAACTAAGGTTATGATAATTTGATGACTTTGAGAATCAATAGATTTTATTTTAAATTTGGTCCATGAGTGGTTTTAATGCCTTCTTAAGTGGTTTTCATTAATAGGTGGTTGGATATGCAAGTTTTGTGATGATAGTCCTTCAGATTTACAAGTTTGTTTACTTCTCATGCTCTATGGATTTGCAGCATATGTGTGCTTTATGAGTTCGTTTCATCAAGCTCGATGCTTGCTCCCTCCCATCCAACCACACCATTACTTGTGCTGGCGGGCATATTTTATTGATATTAATGACATGTTTGGGGTTTATGTCAACAAGCAAGCTATAAAGAAGAAAAGAACACATCAGGTGTATCCGTTTGAATTATAAGACCTTGTGGTAGTTTTTGAATGTTTGTATGAGTTTGTAATTTATTGTGATAATCTTAGCATTTAAATGATGCAGCTGACATGACATTTTTAAAATCATGTATAGAAGTTTGCATGGTACTGCTGGTTGCAATGCAGTGATAAAATAGCTGGATTGAAATAACAAAATTTATATATGGCTAGGATCATAAATTAATTACGAAACATTTTCACATAACAGTATAACACACATTTGTTCATAAGTTATCATAATATTATATATTTCCGTTGCAACGCACATATATATATATATAGATACAGATACGAGAGGGGACTTTAAAATGCTAGGACCGGCCCTTGTGGGGTGGGGGTTTGGACGTCGCTTTCACTCGCTTGCATGCATGCGGATCTACGGTCATCAGTTATTCAGTTTGATCTAATCTAATCTATGATATCTATAGCATACCCTTCCCTCGTAACTAACTACGTGGACTTCGGACACGACTATATAATCTAGCTGTCCTGCCCGGCTGTCCCTCCCTCCTCTTGCCCACGTACGTACACCGCCTAGCAGAGCAGGTCGATCGGCTTCACCCTGCGTTGTGCCCCGGCCGGGGAGATGGAGAAGAACCAGGGGACGGGACGGAGGGCGCAGTGCGAAGTGTGCAAGAAGCTCCGGCGCTCCTGCCCGCTGAACTGCATCTTCGCGCCCAACTTCTCGGCGGAGGAGTTCGCCGCCGTGAATCGCGTCTACGGCTCCGGCAACGTGGCCAATATGATCCGTTGCGTCACGCCCAGCGAGCAGCGGCGGGTCGCCGCGGCCACGCTCGTCGCGGAGGCCAGGGCGCGGGAGCGGGACCCCGTCTTCGGCTGCGTCTCCTACATCCGCATCCTCCAGGAGTTCAACTACAACGCCAGGAAGCAGGTGGACGAGGCGCGGGAGGAGATCGCCAGGGAGTTCGGCGCCGCGGCGGCCGCCGAGCCGGTCGACCTCGCGGCCGCGGGACCGGCGGTCAGGCTGGAGGCGCGGGCGCAGGTCGACGCCGCGCTCAAGGATGCCAGGGAGCTGGACGCCAGGATGCTGGACGTCCGGAAGGGCAACGACGTCATATTGTGGCGGGAGCTGCAACAGCAACAGGCGGCCGTTAAGGGGAAGGGGAAGGGGAAGCGCGCCATGAAAGGGAAGGAAGTCGACGTCAAGCGCCGCCGCCACGAGCCCTCCTTGAGCGAGCAGACAATGCAGGTTGTTCCACAGGCCGCAAAGCCGCGCAACCCCGGGCCGCCGGGATTCCCTGACGACCACTCGCGGCAGCAGGTGGCGGTAGCGGTGGCGGAGGCCGAGCGGACAGCGCCGCCGGATGCCCCGGAGGGGCACGGACATGGCCGGCAGCTGCACCACCAGATGTCGGAGCCGGAGGCGCAGCAGCAGGCTTCCGCGGCAGATGCATCTGCGGGACAGCACACTGGGACAGGGCATCCGCACCATGCAGGAGATGCTGCTGCCCCGGACATACCGGCGGGACCGGGACATGACAGCAGCACCTCGGTCATCCGCGCCATGCAGGAGGTGCAGCATGCCGGCGCCACGGGCGAGCAGGATCAGCACCACGTGGCGCAACACGCCCAGAACGAGCACTGCGTCGCCCTTGGGCACGGCGACCCGTACGGGATATCCCAGGACATCCTGCAGCTGCAGTTGTTGTTGATGGGGCAGTGCGGCGCGGCGCCGGCGACGGAGCAGGACGTGACGGCGATGATGCAGCAGATGGCGGCCGCTGCGTCTGGTTGGCAGCAGCAAGACCACCCCGCCCCGCAGCCGCAGTATGCTGAGATGCGTGACAACACCCTTGGACACGGGCATGGCCACCCGGACGGGCTATCGTCCGAGGAGATCCTGCAGCCGCAGGAGTTGTCGATGGAGCAGTGCGACGCGGCGGTGGAGGGCACGGCGCCGGCAGAGCAGGACGTGATGGCGATGATGCAGCAGATGGCGGCCGCTGCGTCTGGTTGGCAGCAGCAAGACCACCTTGCCCCGCAGCCGCAGTATGTTGAGATGCGTGACAACACCCTTGGACACGGGCATGGCCACCCGGACGGGCTATCGTCCGAGAAGATCCTGCAGCTGCAGGAGTTGTTGATGGGGCAGTGCGATGCCGCGGAGGAGGGCGCGGCGCCGACAGAGCAGGAGGTGATGGTGATGATGCAGCAGATGGCGGCCGCTGCGTGGCCGCAGCAAGACCCCGCCCCGCAGTATGCTGAGACTGACATCACCATTGGGCATGGCCACCCGGACATGCAGAAGTTGTTGGACACGACAGAGCTCGCAAGAAACCAGCTGATGACGAACAACTACGTGACGACGATGGTGCAGCAGAACTCGTCCTCTGTCCTTGCACCTAGCTCGCCTCGAGGACGGACGTCGCCTCGGCCGGGCCTCCTTCCACCTCGTGATTGGCCATGGTAATTAGAAGAAAATGACGGTGAAATTTTTGGTCCGTCAGTCAATTAGAAGAAAATGGAGAGCTGGACACAGTTTGGCTGGCTAGTTGCTGGGATGTGGGATATCCAGCCCGTCTCTTTTTTTTCATTTTTTTAGTCGATTATGTACATACTAATTAGTCATCCCTGTATCGCTATAATTTCTATATATCATATATAGTTTTTTATTACACAAATATCATATATGGTTTTTTTATCACAAATCAACATGGGTTACAGTGGTTAGAGACATGATTTGCTCTCTTTATTCTAGTGGACGTGCCTTTTTTTAATAGTTCATGATATTTTGCTAAGCTCGTAGGAATCTAGTGACGCTCGCTGCGCACATGAAGGGATTCCCGCTTTATAATTAGTAGAGATATTCTTTTTAATAGATGAATTTGAAATCATAAATTAGCCCATGGATTACTGCTTTGTACTCTGTTTCTTCACACCATGACCTCCTCCATTATTTATACCTTTACAACAAAAGAACATGACCCAACTTTTAACACAACAAAGCATCCCAGTAAACATGATCCACAAGGCTGTTCTCATGTCAATAAAATAAAACCAGCATTCTGCTGCAAGTAAGATGATCACAAATTGGCAGTCACATCTACACATGCCATGGCAGCCCTTTGGAGGGCAAGAGAGATCGCAAATCATATGCAGCAGACCCTCTCAATTAACCAGTTCTTGGTCCAGTTCTCTTCACGTTTACATATGCAATTGCACTGTTGAGAAACAAAGAAACCTAATAACTACAACCACCATGCGCCTCCTGCTCCAAGATAGCAAGCAGATCATGCTCTCCTGGAGCTCAGCAGCTTTGCTTCGTGCTGCCGTCGGATGAGTAGAGCCTGCTGGTAAAGGTTCATGTCGAGGCCATCGACGTTCCTTCCGATGCGCGCGAGTAGAATCGCCTGCAAGCCATCAACGATCGGTGGAGCATTGTTACTTCTCGCTAGCATCAAACAGGCTGCAACCAAAAAATAAAGAACCTTGAGGAAGGAGGATCATGTACATCATCAACTTCACGGATCTGAAGTTCACCAATGAATTGGTACACCGAGTTCGTGCGGAAACTGACATCCCTCAGATGCTGGGTGTCAACCTTCAGACTTACGCTGCCGTCTTGAATGGTGGCAGTCGCGGACTCCACATCGAATGACTGGAGACTGAAAGAAAAACAAGAGGCATATAAACATGGCTGGTTCAGGAATAGAGGTAGAAATGCAGAGCTGAGAAAATTAGTTTGAAAAAAAAGTATAGCCAAAACAATTCAGTTTAAAATCCATCCTAGACGCCAAAAAACAACGTAGTGCTGACAGTGACACCTGTTCTTTTGAATATCAGCATCAAAGATGAATTTCAAACTGAATTGTTGCGTCTACACTTAACTTTAGTTGTATTACATATATATGATTTTTGAAACTTTGCAACATGATATTTTAGAACAAGGGCACCAGCCCCCCTGGGCGCCATATGGTTTTCCATTTGGATTAATTGGGTGATGCAAACAATCAAAGGAGGCAAAGTATGCATCTCTGAATGGGCAAAGGGATCATATTTTGGAACATTTAGGAGGGCTTGATCCATTATCACCTCTTCAACTTGGCAGCAGATTCTCTCGGTGTATTTCTGACAACGGGGTCCAGAAAGAACACATTAGGGGAGTACTTGGTGACTTACAACCAGGATGGGTCTCACATTGTAATACCCAAATTGTAATTGTTATGAGATAATGAAAAAGGGGACACAATTTCACTTCATCGATATGTGAGTTTGACTTTTATGCATCATCACATGTGAACACCATCTTTAAAAACAAGTAATAAAAATATATACTACTAAATTATGCATCATGCTGGATATTGTTTTTGTGTGTGCATTTTGTGATAAGGAATATAGTAAAAAAAGGGTCCAAAGTGGAATTCAAAACTTAAAAGAGATTCTAAAATTTAGAAAAGAGAAGCAAATAAATATTATGTGATATAGAAATATAAATAATATATAAATATATCTCCAAATGGGAATTTTCATGGCACAATATAATCTAAGGATAAAATTGTCACAAGTTTGAATTGAAACTAGAATTTAAATTTGAATTTGGAAAAGAGGGAAAGGAAAAATGAAAATATAAAAGAAAAATAAAAAGAAAAACGAATAGGAAGCATGACTGGGCCTTGACGTTGAATTCGGCCCACCTGAAGGAATCCCTCGCGCGGCCCACTCTATTCCCTTTCCCTTTTTCTTTTTCCACCGCGGCACTGACGTGTGGGCCCCCTGGCCATGTGACCCTAAGCGCTTGGGCGAGACTGCTCCAGCGTGCGGACTTGTCTCCCTGTCCCCGCTGCCATGTGGGTCCGGTTTACCTAGGGTCAGGGAGCTGTTTTCCTTCCGTTGATGGCCGCGGATGCCGCGGACTCCGTGGACGCGAGCTCAACCACCACCGCGGAATCCTCGGGAGGCCTTGACCGTAGATAAAAGCTGGCTCGCCGTGACCCTTCCCTGCGCGCTGCTCCATTGAAGCTCGGGCGCTGTCGCCATGCGGGCGCAGGTAGGATCCACCGTCGTTGACCTGCGTCTCGGGCGGTAATCCATCCTCAGTGGGTGGCTTGGGGAATCCGCCTTGATACGGGGATCGTGTCCGGGCAGAATTAAGGCTGGGGGAGTAACCAGCAACCGGCGAATTTCTCAACGGAGATCAGCCATGCCGCCGTGTACCGATGCGTGAGCTCTGCGCTGCCCGAATCACGGTATGTAGACATCCATTGTAATCTCCATGCCATGCACACCGCGTTGCACTCCCTGGATTTTTGTCTGGGGCGTTGGGTTGTCGGGGCAATACTTCACCGGCGTGGCTCCGCCGTGGTCTCGCGTGGGCGCCGTCGTCCAGCTCGGCTGGAGGTTGGGGATGAGTCTTGCTGACCGTAGGATCTGATTTGAACAGCTGCGATTAGAAGTTGGTGATCGACTGGTGCTGGCCGTTGATCTCCGCGTAGACAGCCAGGATTAAATGACACATAACCCCTTCGCGCGATTGATTCTGGCCGTTGATCTCGTGATCCGTGGCTCGGGTGTATTGGTGGGTTGGGATCTAATCCGAGCCCTCGGCTGGTGATCCAACGGCCGAGGTTTGCGGATACCCCTTCGGCCAGGCATTTTTGCTAAAGAAACCTCGCCCTTTGCATGAATAAACCCGCCATCCAGGAACCATGTTCTCTGTGTCTGGGTTATTTTGCGCCAGAGTCCCTGCCCTTTTACAAATTTGAAGCCTAGTCCAGAAATCGTTTAAATTGAATAAATGAAATAGAAAATAGATTTTTAATAGGAAAATAATTGCTGGAACTTCAATAATTCATAGAAAATGCATATGAACTCTAAATTACTTCATTCCAGTTCCTAAAATTTTGTAATTTTATTCTCTAGCACTTAGTGTATCTGTTTTATCATAACCACAGTAATAAAATTAATCCCACACTTAATCCTATTTTAAACACATAAAACCTTTGAAAATCCATAACTTAAAATCTATAACTCCAAAATTAATGATTCCTGTTCCTATAATCTTATTTTAATGTGTAGATTATTATTATGTATTTTGTTTGCATGTTTGGTGTGATGTTAATATTGCCTATACATTGCCTGTTTGTATTACTACGACTAGCGTAAGGTCGCGAGTCATCTGGAGATCATCCTGGTACCTGGAATCTCAAGTCCCAGGCAAGTTGTGCCCTTGATCACTTCTTTTTACCCAGCCATGTTCTGATTAATCATAATGATCTGCATAGGTTAATTTTGATGGGACCCAATAGGTTACCCTAGTTTGTCTATCTTTATACCTTGTTTACCACTGAACTTTTTGGGTAGTACTTGCTAGTGCTTTATGTGGTTTTGGGTATGAAGATACATTATTCATGATCACATTTTTATTATCTGTTTATTATTATTGTTCATGATAAGATCATTATGTTAATTGGAACATGGAGCGACCACCCGGGAAAACAGTGCTACCACAAGGGTTTAATGGGACGCCCTTGGCTGATTAATTAGGAAAGCTAGTGGAAGACTACCTTACCCGAAAGGGGCAAGGGCAGTAGGGGAGTGGTCAGTGTAGGGAGGCCCTCGGGAGGATTTTGCTGCGATGGCGGTCCTGCAAGGGATTCCTGCATTGGAGCTTCCTATAAACTGCAGCGGGTTTTCTGAAGCTAGTGGAACTTTGTAAAGGCCTCGTAGTGTTACCCTGCCTCGCCTCCTCGGTAGAGGTGTATGGGAAGTCGCGATCCCTTGGCAGATGGGTAACATGACTTGTGGGTAAAGATGCGCCACCTCTGCAGAGTGTAAAACTGGTATACTAGCCGTGCTCACGGTCATGAGCAGCTCGGACCCTCACATGATTAATTTATGGAACTAAATTCAATTTGTCATATGCATTGCATCGCAGGTGATGTTGTTACTTTTGTTCTACTACTTAATTGGGTTGGTATTTACTTATACTTAGTAATTGCTAATAAAATTTTGACCAACTTTAAAAGCAATGCTCAGCTCTAACCATTCTCTTTGGTAAGCCTTACACTTCACGTGAGCTCCCACCTTTGGCGAGTTCATGCACATTATTCCCCACAACTTGTTGAGCGATGAACGTATGTGAGCTCACTCTTGCTGTCTCACACCCCCCCCCCCCCACAGGTCAAGAACAGGTACCACAGGATGAGGCGCTGCGCGTGGAGGATGCTGTGATGTGTTCGTGAGAGGTCTAGGTCGTCGTCTCCCAGTCAACTTTGGGTTGCTGGACCGTTGTCTCCTTATAATGTAATTATTTATTTATTTTGTATAGAACTCCTATTATATAGTAAAGATGCGACATTCGATCCTGTGCCATGAATCATCATATGTGTGAGGCTTGGTCCCAGCACACCTGGTGATTATGTTCGCGCCCGGGCTTTGGACCCCTAAAACCCGGGTGTGACAGAAGTGGTATCAGAGGAATGTTGACTGTAGGATGAAACCTAGATAGAACTAGATAACCATTATCTACTTACCTTTGCTACTCTGATTCTTTTCTAAACTTTTCTTAATCTTTTCTCATCTATTTCCGCTTTACTCTGAATATTCTTACCTTTTCATTCTAAAGACAAATATGGATTTCACACTTTGAAATCCCGTACCTAAAGTGACTTTTAGGAATAGGAGACCTAATCTTAGGAACAAAAACAAAACTATTTTTTTTGGTATCCATACACTTGAGTGTTTGTTCTTATGATACTTGTTTGATTTGGATCTTTGATTGAGTGTGATGGGTTGTGGAGTAATGTCCACAATTACATCTGCATATACATAATGCTTATAAAACTAACTAGACAAACTAGATTATCCCTCAATAAAGTATCTAGCATAACAATATCCATCTCATCTTGAAAGATTCTATCCTACACTCATAGATCCATCTTATCTTAAAAAAAGATACTCATCTTGAAAAGATCTGATGTCGCCCTAGTAGATCTAACTGACCTCAAAAGATTCTACCTTATCCTTATGGATACATCTTGCCCCAATAAGCATATTTATCCCGCACTAGTGTAACAACCATGATCTAATCCAAAGTAATTAGATATTATCTAGTCTAACCTAGTTATACCGATCTAATCTAGATCCCATCTAATCTAATATGGTCCAATCTAAAGTGAGTTACTTAATGGATAAGTTAATACTTGTGAAATAGATTAGACCCTATCCACATGTTTTAACTTAGTTCACTCTGCACTAAATAAAGAATGACAGACCAACCCAGCCAATAGAGTCATGATAGATTGCATAATATGTTTATCCCCACCTAACATCAAACAAACTTTTGACCTATATCATGTAGTCTATCTTACCATATCTATCTTAACCATATTCCCCCAACTACGATGATATACACTAACCCCGAAGCAATGAGACCAAGGCCGGAGAAGAAAAGATCAACCTCGTCAAGGAAGGAGGGAAGTCAAACTCAATCTTCAGATGCATTACTACCCAACAAAAGTTCTTTCTCACTATAAACTTTGTTTTTACCCCAGGCTAATATGACCCTAACCTATCCATCTCTTATATCATACCTAATAAGTGGCTGGATACCTATGCTCTCCTAATCACCCACTATTGACTATAAAATACTCTGGATATTTGAAACAATTATAAACTAAAAGTTGAATTACAAGCCAATCCTTTTGTATTCCTTTCCTTACAAATCTCGGGACGAGATTCTTTTTAAGGGGGGTAGGATTTGTAATACCCAGATTGTAATTGTTATGAGATAATGAAAAAGGGGACACAATTTCACTTCATCGATATGTGAGTTTGACTTTTATGCATCATCACATGTGAACACCATCTTTAAAAACAAGTAATAAAAATATATACTACTAAATTATGCATCATGCTGGATATTGTTTTTGTGTGTGCATTTTGTGATAAGGAATATAGTAAAAAAAGGGTCCAAAGTGGAATTCAAAACTTAAAAGAGATTCTAAAATTTAGAAAAGAGAAGCAAATAAATATTATGTGATATAGAAATATAAATAATATATAAATATATCTCCAAATGGGAATTTTCATGGCACAATATAATCTAAGGATAAAATTGTCACAAGTTTGAATTGAAACTAGAATTTAAATTTGAATTTGGAAAAGAGGGAAAGGAAAAATGAAAATATAAAAGAAAAATAAAAAGAAAAACGAATAGGAAGCATGACTGGGCCTTGACGTTGAATTCGGCCCACCTGAAGGAATCCCTCGCGCGGCCCACTCTATTCCCTTTCCCTTTTTCTTTTTCCACCGCGGCACTGACGTGTGGGCCCCCTGGCCATGTGACCCTAAGCGCTTGGGCGAGACTGCTCCAGCGTGCGGACTTGTCTCCCTGTCCCCGCTGCCATGTGGGTCCGGTTTACCTAGGGTCAGGGAGCTGTTTTCCTTCCGTTGATGGCCGCGGATGCCGCGGACTCCGTGGACGCGAGCTCAACCACCACCGCGGAATCCTCGGGAGGCCTTGACCGTAGATAAAAGCTGGCTCGCCGTGACCCTTCCCTGCGCGCTGCTCCATTGAAGCTCGGGCGCTGTCGCCATGCGGGCGCAGGTAGGATCCACCGTCGTTGACCTGCGTCTCGGGCGGTAATCCATCCTCAGTGGGTGGCTTGGGGAATCCGCCTTGATACGGGGATCGTGTCCGGGCAGAATTAAGGCTGGGGGAGTAACCAGCAACCGGCGAATTTCTCAACGGAGATCAGCCATGCCGCCGTGTACCGATGCGTGAGCTCTGCGCTGCCCGAATCACGGTATGTAGACATCCATTGTAATCTCCATGCCATGCACACCGCGTTGCACTCCCTGGATTTTTGTCTGGGGCGTTGGGTTGTCGGGGCAATACTTCACCGGCGTGGCTCCGCCGTGGTCTCGCGTGGGCGCCGTCGTCCAGCTCGGCTGGAGGTTGGGGATGAGTCTTGCTGACCGTAGGATCTGATTTGAACAGCTGCGATTAGAAGTTGGTGATCGACTGGTGCTGGCCGTTGATCTCCGCGTAGACAGCCAGGATTAAATGACACATAACCCCTTCGCGCGATTGATTCTGGCCGTTGATCTCGCGATCCGTGGCTCGGGTGTATTGGTGGGTTGGGATCTAATCCGAGCCCTCGGCTGGTGATCCAACGGCCGAGGTTTGCGGATACCCCTTCGGCCAGGCATTTTTGCTAAAGAAACCTCGCCCTTTGCATGAATAAACCCGCCATCCAGGAACCATGTTCTCTGTGTCTGGGTTATTTTGCGCCAGAGTCCCTGCCCTTTTACAAATTTGAGGCCTAGTCCAGAAATCGTTTAAATTGAATAAATGAAATAGAAAATAGATTTTTAATAGGAAAATAATTGCTGGAACTTCAATAATTCATAGAAAATGCATATGAACTCTAAATTACTTCATTCCAGTTCCTAAAATTTTGTAATTTTATTCTCTAGCACTTAGTGTATCTGTTTTATCATAACCACAATAATAAAATTAATCCCACACTTAATCCTATTTTAAACACATAAAACCTTTGAAAATCCATAACTTAAAATCTATAACTCCAAAATTAATGATTCCTGTTCCTATAATCTTATTTTAATGTGTAGATTATTATTATGTATTTTTTTTGCATGTTTGGTGTGATGTTAATATTGCCTATACATTGCCTGTTTGTATTACTACGACTAGCGTAAGGTCGCGAGTCATCTGGAGATCATCCTGGTACCTGGAATCTCAAGTCCCAGGCAAGTTGTGCCCTTGATCACTTCTTTTTACCCAGCCATGTTCTGATTAATCATAATGATCTGCATAGGTTAATTTTGATGGGACCCAATAGGTTACCCTAGTTTGTCTATCTTTATACCTTGTTTACCACTGAACTTTTTGGGTAGTACTTGCTAGTGCTTTATGTGGTTTTGGGTATGAAGATACATTATTCATGATCACATTTTTATTATCTGTTTATTATTATTGTTCATGATAAGATCATTATGTTAATTGGAACATGGAGCGACCACCCGGGAAAACAGTGCTACCACAAGGGTTTAATGGGACGCCCTTGGCTGATTAATTAGGAAAGCTAGTGGAAGACTACCTTACCCGAAAGGGGCAAGGGCAGTAGGGGAGTGGTCAGTGTAGGGAGGCCCTCGGGAGGATTTTGCTGCGATGGCGGTCCTGCAAGGGATTCCTGCATTGGAGCTTCCTATAAACTGTAGCGGGTTTTCTGAAGCTAGTGGAACTTTGTAAAGGCCTCGTAGTGTTACCCTGCCTCGCCTCCTCGGTAGAGGTGTATGGGAAGTCGCGATCCCTTGGCAGATGGGTAACATGACTTGTGGGTAAAGATGCGCCACCTCTGCAGAGTGTAAAACTGGTATACTAGCCGTGCTCACGGTCATGAGCAGCTCGGACCCTCACATGATTAATTTATGGAACTAAATTCAATTTGTCATATGCATTGCATCGCAGGTGATGTTGTTACTTTTGTTCTACTACTTAATTGGGTTGGTATTTACTTATACTTAGTAATTGCTAATAAAATTTTGACCAACTTTAAAAGCAATGCTCAGCTCTAACCATTCTCTTTGGTAAGCCTTACACTTCACGTGAGCTCCCACCTTTGGCGAGTTCATGCACATTATTCCCCACAACTTGTTGAGCGATGAACGTATGTGAGCTCACTCTTGCTGTCTCACACCCCCCCCCCACAGGTCAAGAACAGGTACCACAGGATGAGGCGCTGCGCGTGGAGGATGCTGTGATGTGTTCGTGAGAGGTCTAGGTCGTCGTCTCCCAGTCAACTTTGGGTTGCTGGACCGTTGTCTCCTTATAATGTAATTATTTATTTATTTTGTATAGAACTCCTATTATATAGTAAAGATGCGACATTCGATCCTGTGCCATGAATCATCATATGTGTGAGGCTTGGTCCCAGCACACCTGGTGATTATGTTCGCGCCCGGGCTTTGGACCCCTAAAACCCGGGTGTGACACACATATACAATATGCCGATGATACAGCTATCGTGATAGTGGGTCTGTCCAATATATTTTCAACCTAAGCTTAGTCTATATTGCTTCGAATGGATGACTGATCTGAAGATTAATTTTCACAAAAGCTCATCTTGCATGGTGCATTATCATAGATGCCTTTGGTTGGGTGGGGTTCCCATCTTCTTTGGCTGATTTTGTTGAGAACTGGGTGGAAACAAAACTTGGTGCCTTTAAGTGGCTAGGTATGTTTATGTTTGCAGGGCTAACTTGGATGATCTGACCTATACAAATAAGATGGCAATAGAGAAGTGGTTCCTGAACAGACCTACTGATGTCATATACATTGCTATCTCCTTCGTGCAGAAGTGGTGCGTGCTGCTATAGAAGGACAAAGCTGAAGTGCAAGACATGGAGAAGAGAATTGCTGCATGGCTACAGAACTACCAAGCGAGTGACACCATGTTGTCTGATGTAATAGAAATCTAGCTTGTCGTTGCTGTTGTTAGAGGCCTTTGACTTGCTTGTGAGATGGTGTCCCAGCTTTGCCTGTACCCTTGAATATTTGCTTTCTTAAAAGCAGAGTAAAACTCCTTTCAAAAAAAAAAAAACATGGCTGTAACATAGGTTGTTCACAGGTAGAGGTAAAAGGACGCTTCTTACCTTCCTGTGACTCGAAGGGACGCTCCTTGCTTGAACATCTCTGAGGATGGCTCCAGCTCCCGTAGAATAACAGGCACCCCTGGCTTTAGGCCAGCAGATGCCATCTTGAAATGAGAATTAATGAAACACAAAAACCGATGATGCTATGCTTCCTTCGAGTCCTGATGCACTGCCCACTGAGCACCATATGCCAGGAATTAGTTCCTCTAAGGGCTAGTTTGGCAAACCCATTTTTCCAAGGGATACCTATTTCCCCAAGGGAAATTAGTTCATTTTCGCAACTAACAAGTGCACATGCACGAAAACTGAACTATGAAGATCAAGTATTCATGTACTAATGTTCTCCCAATTAATGTTTTCGCAACACGATGCCACAGCATTATGGAGCTTAACAAAATAACATGTGGACTTTGGATGCAATGGAATAACAACTAACAAGTCGTTCCAATAGGTTAGGCCGGCATGGAACCCCTGAAGTCCCCAGAACTAAGCTAATTAGCACATCATTTTCTTTTCCAAAGAATAAACCTATTAGCTAAAATAGAATGCAGTGCATTTGTTCTGTAGTCTTGTAACATTGACAGCTCATTACAATAATGTTATTTAGATAAAGAAGGTAAACATCACATCTCAAGCCTATACTTACTAGAAATGCCTGCTCTATAGATCTTGACACCAACACAGAGTGTTGTTCTACAAATAAATGAACAAAACTCATCAAAACATGAAACACAGCAACACTACAACATGAAACGGAAAACAAAAGCTGAAAAGTAGGAAACCCAGCAATCATACAACTGAGCTGCGATGAAATCAGGCAGAACAAATAGGCAAGCACTTAACCATCAATTTGGTTTGCAAAGCAGACACTGAAATGTGATGAGTATTAATACATGACTAGATAAACCAAGCAAGCATACAAAGTTTAGATTGACTGGGATTTGATGTCGCAATTTCCAAAACAAAGATCATGAAAAGGAGAAGATAGTACAGAAAATGGAACAAAGACAGCAAAAAAAGAGCAGTATTTCCATACTGATTCTGCTAAAGAAAACATGTGAAAATGAACCAAATGGTGGCATAAAAGCATCTATCACTACAGAAAAAACAGCAATGCATGCTTATCTTGGTAGTTGGACAGTTGGTAGCACACTTGTTGAAGCCCTTTCCGTCCTAAACATGGATGCTGAAAAGTCATATTCCATTTCATTGGAATGTGAAAGATGTAATGGAGATAGGAGATTGAGGAACAACCCCAGAAAAAAGAACATCTTTTTACGAAACCTCTAGATCACACAACAACAACAACAAAATCCCTTTGAAGTCCCAACAGTAACAGAACCTTTAGGTTACACCCATAAAAAAAAGAACTTTGAGCATTGCAGTACAACAGATCAACCTTTTGCAACGAAACTTTACCTAATGCTTAAGCTAGTGTACATTTTGGTTTCTAATGGCAAACAGGTGAATCCTGTCTCCCACAAGATGGTTGGCTACAAGCAAGATGGGATCTAATGAAAACCACAACCTTTTCAGCTGCCACCTGTGCATCAACTGTCGGATCAGTTGTATCCACTACAATCCTCGGTACATCCCCAATTTCATAGTCTGTGCAACCTTGGTACCCTTCCAGAAGCCTCTCCAGCTCAGCCCATGTCTTTGGCTTATGCCATCCATCACCACCGCCACCATTGGCAACAGCCGACCCACGGCTCTCCAGCCTCCGGCGCCATTCCTCGTTATCACCAGGGCGACACTCCACGACGACCACAAGCACACCGGCTAGGCGTGTCAGCATGTCGAGGTGAGAGCGGCGTGACAGCGGTGAATCGATGACGACAGACAGTCCGAGCCTTACCTGGCGCTCAGCCATCCGCCACAGCACGGCGTAGGAGAGGTCGTTGAGCATCCCAGCAGCAGCCAAGCCCTCTAGGGGCAACATGCAGTCCCTCACATCGTCCTTGTCCAGGAGCGGACAGCAAAGCGCGGTCGCGATGGCGCGCGCCGCCGTGGACTTGCCAGACCCTGGGTGGCCTTTCATCGCAACCACCACCGGCCGCAGCGGCGCCGGGTGGCCACCGGCCATCGGCACTCCTTCCCTTCACAACCCCTGACGCATTTCTTGGCTCTTCGCGCACAAGTAGTGGCAGAAGCTATGAATCGTATCTATGACGATGGGTGCCCTTACGGAACGATCTAGCGAGGCACAAAAACAACAAGGCGGTCTTATCCCTGATTTAGCAAGAAGACTCCAAAAATCTAGTGGCACCAGCCTATGGCCCAGAAGCATCATTGAATAGAACCGGACAAAAAGAAGTGGGGGAAACAAACGAATACAATACGGACTGACAAAGATAGGATAACCTTGAGAGAGGTCACGTGTTGCCCGCACCTGCAGCTGCGACAGCGACTTCAACGGCGTAGGTGCGGCCGGCGAGGCGACAGTGCGACGGTGCGATGGAGACGGTGGTTGGTGGGGAATGGGAACTCCGAACCGGAGGTTGACTGCGGCCGGACGGATGCGAAGGCGAGGCCGGCCAACTGAGCGAGGGCTGCGGCCTGGTGGGTGCTACTTTAGGGTTAGAACTTAGAACATATGGGCCCATACCCTTTAATGGGCCAGACTACCGTGTACGTATGAGTTTTTTTAATCTTTATAAAAACATTTTTTGCAAAAGTATTTGTCCAAATAAAGAAAATACAAAATTATACAACTGCCGCTAGATGAACCAACGGGAAATACTTACTGTCGATGAATTGCCAGAATTTTATTTTCTCTATCAACTTATCTTGAAAATCTATAACTTTTATAGATGAACTCATATGATGATAAAATGTATATATATGAAATCTTTAAAGTCGGATAGCAAAAAAAAAAACTACGATCTTGTAGATTATGACTTTTTATTTGAGGTAATATTAGTCTCAGAGGTAGCGCATTGTAGTTGACTTCAACTGCTATGGTGATGCTCGTTCACCTTACATTTAGATTCACAACCCGCCAAATTGAGTTGGTACCTGTTTTTTTCACCTGATTGGCAGCCTATAGAAAGTGTTGTCTTTTTGCCTTATTTTTAATTTATTTTATCTGTGTAGATCAAGAAAGGTAAAGCCATGTGTGAATGTTTAGTTGTATCTGAGAGCACAGACCTAGCGACTTCAAAGTAATGGAAATTTAAATAAAAGAATTATGGATTAGATAAAAGGAAAGACATAAGTGACAAGGTTACTATGAACCAATCACTGGCATGTGACATCTATTCAATTGGAACAAATAAGCTTTACTATTACTTGCTCAAGGTTGATGAGAGACAACTTTTTTACCATCAATTGTGGCTGAAGGATGTGGCCCTTCCTCATTTATATCTGTCATCTTTGGTAACTATTTTAATTTTCTAATTCTTATGTCAGACAACTTTTTTGGAGCTACTAAGCATGTCCTTAACATACCCAAGCAGAAACTCGGATGTGTCTGCCATCCCTTAGCTGGCCTCCATACAGTCGTGCATGGGGCCACATCCACAGATCTTAACTCCTTCACGCCAGTGACATGGCATGGGGTGCCACCACCGGACATGCAGTGAGAGCCACACATGGAATCTGTAAGATAGTGAGGTCGATAATATTTTGTGTTGTTCGCTTTTATGTAATTGTTGTGCACTAAAATTTTGTTGAATAATATATATACGGTTGCAACACACGTGTATTGTACTATATTTTTTTATGTAAACATCCACTTGATGCTAACAAAAATGTGGAATAACAATCATTGTTTTTTGCATACCAATGTATTTTATCATAGTCCTTCTGGATCTCAATGTATCTTATCATTACATGTTGACTCCGTGGCAACGCACGAGCATACACCTAGTTAATTATGAAGAGCGAAATAATTTTATCTAGATGAAGTCTATCGATATGGTTACCAGTATGTGAAGTCTATAAATTTGGTGATGGACGCGTGTGGATTTTGGGGAGACCGACCGAAGAAATGCTGGGCTTGTTAGGGCTGTTGGGTGCCAAATAGCTATTTGTCACCTAGAGTGTCAAATAGCATTTATATTTCTCCGGTCGGTCTTTCTAAAATCCAAAATTCACACGCGTCTAGCATCAAATCTATTGACGCTGAGCACCTCGTCGTTAGAGCATCTCCAATAACTCCTGAACAGGACTCCCAATACCATATCTTGGAAAAATAAAAAAAATGTCCAACAGCTCCCAACATGTGCTCCCAACTTATTCTGTGCTCCCAAAAGCAAGGCTATATCCGCCACGGTGCTGAATCCATATTCTTTTTTGTTTTTGTTTCGTGCGCTGATGGAATTCTTCGTGCATGGCCTATGGCTACTTGTGCCTGTTGCAGCTCGGTAAATGGCACTAGCAGGTGTTTGTTGCGGCGCTGACGGGTGTTTATTGCAGTGTGTTTGTCCTTTGTGATGCGACTTATTAATGCGACATATTTTTTTTTCTTTGTGAAACAATGAAGTTTAAATTTTCATATGGTCGGGAGGGAAAGAAGGATTAATCTGAGTGATACGCACAAATATTGTGAAAGCAGTCTATTTTAGGATAAAATAAGGAGGTGTTGGAGTTAAGCATGTTTTTTGGGACTTTAGATTTTTGGGGAGAGCCCAATACAATAATATTAGGAGCACAAATATTAAGAGCAGTTGGAGATGCTCTTAATCTCCCAAAAAAGGACGTGTGCATGTAGTTTCAATGTTTCATTAAAAAATTGATATCTACTAATCTGAGTGGTAAATTGAAACCGATTTTACCATTGTGTCCGTCAAGATAAAAGCTTCAAAACTATATCTCACTTGATATACCAGGGTCAACCATTCCATTTTTAGCATCAGTTATTCATGAGAATTACTGATATAACAGTCATTTAGTGGGGTCAGTCATTTTAAAAAAGATATTACATGAAAAGACAAACTCAGTCATTCTACGAATACTCGGATTTCATCTTTTTGGCCTTAGTTATTTATGAGAATAATTTAGATATTAGTCATTTAGTGACTCAGTCGTTCTAAAAAACAAGCATTACAGTAAATGGAGCGAATAAACTCAGTCATTCTATGAAGACTCGGGCATTCCATCTTTTAAGCCTTAGTCATTCATGAGAATAACTAAGATAGAAGTCATTTAATGAGTTAGTCATTTAAAAAAACAATTATTACATGAAATAAAGTGAACAAACTCAGTTATTCCATGTTTTAGCCTTAGTCATTAGAGAGAATTGCTGAGATAGCAGTTATTTAGTGAGTCAATCATTCTAAAAACATGCATTATTAGGTGAAATAAAGTGAACAAACTTAGTCATTCTATAAATACTCATTCATTTCATCCTTTTAGGCTCAGTCATTCATGAGAATAACTGAGTAATAAAAAATTGAAAATATATATAGCATGTGTGGTCTAGTTTTGACCACAAAAATCTTAGAAACACAAATATAAAATCGGCTCGATACAGTGACCACCTTAGTAGCTCACAAAGCCGAGAAGCTAAATTTCGAAGCGATAATGAGCTTATTGAGCAAGTGGAGTTATAAAATCAGCAATAACACTCTTTCCCGTTATAATAACAGTGATAAATTACCATTATCGCCAGTGCAGGCAGGTGTTTCTAGTAGTCTATTCCAAAACTATGTGTTGTAGGCAAGGATGGTAAACCAATGCATCATACTCTGAAACGAAACACTAGCTATGTTCGGTACCGTGGACACCTTAGCAGCTCATGGGGCCAAGAAGCTAAATTTCGAAGCGATAATGGGCTTACTGCGCTAGTGGAGTTATAAAATCAGTAGTGATGTTCTTTCCCGGAACAATAACAATGATAAATTACCACTATCGCTAGTGCAGGCAGGCGTTTTTAGTAGTGTATTCCAAAACTGTGTGTGCCGTAGGCAGGGGTGGTAAACCAATCCATCTAACTCTGAAACGGGGGCGGACCTAGTGGGTAGCCTAGGTAGGCGCCCGACTATCCTAGAATTTGGTCTAAAATTAAATTTGTTCTCAGCATTTAGATCAAAAGAAACAAATCTATACATCTTGCTACCTATTAATTTGTTGAATTAAATACATTATGAGACATCTTGGCTAAATTGATGGAAATTATATAGGTAGTACAAAATAAATTATAGTATTATGTGTTAATTTTTTTTACCTTTTCCTAGCTTTAAATCCTGAATCTGCCACTGCTCTGATACCAATAGCTAAATAATGTTCGGTATTGTGGCCACCTTAGCAGCTCACGGAGCCGAGAAGCTAAATTTCGAAGCGATAATGAGCTTACTGAGTCCGTGGAGTTATAAAATCAGCAATGACACTCTTTCCGTTACAATAACAGCGATAAATACCATTATCGCCAGTGCAGGCATGCGTTTTTATATAGTAGTGTATTCCAAAACTGTGTGTCGAGGATTGGATGGTAATGGATGATGATCTAAATATTTCTTCACCATTTATTTGAGTCCTTAATTAATTTTATTTCAAAAATAAATTGATATAGGGCCAAATACTAATCCGATCTAATTCTTAAATTTTATAATATAAAATTTAGAGCATATTATGCACTATCGAAATTCGACTCTTTGCCGAGTGCTAAATAATTTGCCGAGTATTTTCTTTCGGGCACCCGTACTTTTCAGGTTGGCGTACTAGTTGACGTTTCATCATGCACTAGTACTTCTCAATTCTCATTTGTTCCCGAAGTTGCAGCTGAAGAGCTTGTTGCTTGCAACGCAATCAGATGCACAGTAACAGAATCAGAAGATCACACACATTCTATCAGTGATTAGAAGCTCTTTATGAACAAATATTTTCCATTTATTTAGTAATGTCATACACCATGGATGCATATATCATATATATCCCCCTGTGAAGCATCAAGCATGTTAGTTACCATGTGATTGATTCCCTTCCCTGTCGATCCTGGCTCACACTAGTCAGCCAGGCTATAGGTGGCCTGGTTTAATCTATGCAACAGTTCAATGTTTGGTTACTTGGTTTAATTCAGCCTGGCTACTATGAGACATTGTTTGGTTGCTTGTATCAAAACATGTACCGGAGAAGAATTCACAAATAAATCTTCAAATTTTATGTAACATATATGATCTAGTTTTGTCCGAAAAAATATCAAAAATACAAATATGAAATCGGTTCAGTGATTAAATCTTTTAATTAGAAAATATAATTAAAAAACAAACTAAACAATCTTTTAGTAAAATGTGCCGCTGCACCCCATCGTCCTCACCGCCCGCAGAAGCTTAGGCTGGGCTTCGCCAGCCGGCCTGGCTCAGGCCCCCTACTTGCATCTGTGTAACCCGGCTCAGTAGAGATGTCAACCAAACTAAGTGTGCTTTAAGGATCCGCGGCTGCAGCTTCTCCACTCAGCCACCCAACCAAACACGTTGTTACTACACGCAAGGCTGGATTCATGCATGCAAGTACCCACAGGTCTGAAAACACAGGTTATCGAAAAACTTAATAAGGCTCACAAAATCCAAGCACGACGTAGCACACTGCATATATATGTGTAAGGCGAAGAGCTCGATCCGTAATCATCGTCTTCCCTAGTTGCCACCGCCGCCGTCAGCGACGCTGTGGCCGAAATGGAGCCGAGGGAGATTGGGAGATGAGCCCACTGCAGCATACATGCACCACATAGTCATGTTTTACAACAGCAAGTTGATATAGAATCGTTTGAACAATAATCCATATAGATTGGATGGTATTAAGGGGCCGTTCGTTTCTTCCAGAATGGAGGCATGGAACAATTCCTAGCCGGTTTGTTTCTATAATTTATATAAGTTTTGATCACCTGGAATGATTCCTAGTCCATTCCTGAACAAACGAACAAGGCCTAAGTCGGTTTAAATCCATAGCAAATCAAGATCCATTCTAATACACTTCAATCCACATGTAATTAAAATAACCGAACAAGGACTCAGATGGAGTGTATGTATAACACACACATGTGACTCAGGATCATGTATTATAATAAACGTCATGCAATATGAATCAATGTTTATTTGAGTGGAAGGCTAACAAATGTACTCCCTTCGTTCTAAAATATAAGTTATTACAAGATTTTGCAGAGTCAAAGTTTTTTCAAATTTATACAATGAAGTAATAATGTTTACAAAATCGAATGTATACCATTAGATTCTCCATTAAATATATTTTCACACTATATTTATTCTGTCCAAGAATCTTGGAATGACTTATATTTTGGGATGGAGGGAGTATTAAGTGGTTCAAATATATTGCACCATGACTTTACTTCAATATATCAGTAAGAATTAACTTTGCTTGGCTAGCTATCCATCATCAGACTAACATTTCCACTGTCGGTTTAAAGATGTTTCAGTTGACATTGCATTGTGTATATATGGACATGGACGGAACCAAAAAATAGGAGGGGCTGAATTAAATCACTGTAGTATAGGAGCCCCTTCTACATTGTATGCGTACACTAAAAATTTTAGGAGAGGCTCTAGTGGGACTCCATAGGCTCGGCAAAGGTAGGGGGCTCGAGCCGCCCCAACCGCCCCACCGCTGCCTCCATCCCTGCATATGGAAATGTACTTTACACCGCTAGACGAACTGCCCATATAATTGACATAGCTACGTACTTTAAACTATATAGACTGATACAAAACAAATCTTCTGCATATAGAAAACCCTAATATTCTTATCTAGTGTCTATAGAAGTTTGTCCACATCATCAATAGATACAAATACACTACTATAGAAATGGGATTTGGATCCCTAGCAGTTAGTATGGGTTAACTTACAACTCGTAACACAAGTATAAGTATTATTTCTAATTGTCTCACCCTAGCGCGAGCACTAGTACCGGTTGGTGGCTCCAACCGATACTAATATCTTGGCTTTAGTACCGGTCAGAGTCACCAACCGATATTAATTTGTGTGAGGAACATAAGGTCTAGTTTAATCACAGATGTCATGAATCCTTTAAGCGAAATGGTCAGTAGTCATAGCATATGGTCTATGACCCTAGGGGTTGTTGTGTTCTTGCCCCCTCCTTAATTTCCATTTGTGATTTTCCCCTGCTTTCTAGACTTAGTGATGGTGATGAAATGGTAGTGTGATGGTGCTAAAATGTTTTTGTGTGCCACTGTTCTACTGAAATAATGATGGAATTCTTCTCAAATTAATTAGTGTAGATGTTGTATACTACATTTGTGTTCTCTGTGTTGTGATTTATGCCATATATGTGCAGCCAAAATGGTGGGAAAATGGTGCCAAAATGATGCTCAAATTCTGAATTTGATCTAAATTGCCTTGTTGTAAAAAGGGGGTAAAACCACAATATTCAATAAGTGGTATTGTTGCCTTTTTACAACATTTTGAACACCATTAAGCACCTCTAACTCAGTGACTTCATCTAAAAACTGGGGATAAAATCGAAAAGTCTGAAAAGTAGGAGCAAAATCACAATTGGAAATCAAAGTGGGGGCAAGAACACGGTAGCCACATGACTCTATGTTTGTACAACTACCTTCATAGCTATGCTTGAAGTAGAAGTTTATTGTGATGTTAGAGCTTATAGAAGTCCCAAAGGAACTTGACAATAACATCGATGTGTACCTAAAACCATTGGCTAAAGAACTTTTATAGTTATGTATAAAGGAATGCGTACATGCGATGAGCACAAACATAAAGAATTTGACCTACTAGCTTTAGTTTTTGTAACCATCAATGACTAGCATGTATTATCAAACTTATCAAAGAGGTTGAACAAAGAATTTAGGGCATACACTCATTGTTTAAATGAGATTAATAACATTGTCGGTGGGGAAATCCACCGGCTGGGTGGCGGAACGCACCCGCCCTAATCCTAAGATGAGGAGGGGGCCTAAGCGGTTGCCTGTCTGGTGAATTCGGGATGAACACGAGAGGACACGAGGGATTATAGTGGTTCAGGCCACCGGAGCGTAATACCCTACCTCCACTGTGTGTAAGTTGTATTGAGTATGTGTGAGCGTGTAATTGAGTCCGTCTCTTGTAGCGTTGTGTGCCTTCCCTTTTATAGTTTAAGGGAGGCACATACAAGGATGCTAAGCCTTGACATGTGGGCCCAGGAGCATAATGGAAGAAATACATTATGTGAATAACTAATGCTGACAGAGTAACACATGAGTAATCAGCGGGAGTCATGATGACTGCAGTCCATGCAGCATTGATAGGTAGTAACCCTTGGTAACGCAGGAGTAATGGTGAGTAACTGCACGACCCACGTATCGTGGACTGAGCACGCCGCCTGTCAGTGGAATGGACAGGCGCACGTCTTATCCGTAATGAATGCGAAGGCGCGCGTAGCCCAGAGGCGTCATGCTAGGTTCCGCCCGTTGGCTTATGACGCGCGCAGTATGCCACATGGCAGCGTCGGGTCTCCGCCTGAGCGGGGAGCAGGAGTGTATGCGGATAGGTACGGATCACACCAGACCAGGTCCGACACTTCCCATGGGGGTCCGGACTCACTGTTGATGCCTTGGATATATCACTTTCTCTGGACACGTGGCGGCCCCGGAGCTGCCCACGTGGTGGGGTCAGGTGTTGTTGCTGGCCAGAGTAGTCGCCCGAGGCTGGGGCGAGTCATGGCCTGGTCCCACATACAGCTCCTTTACCACGCGACTAAAGATAGCCACGTGGGTACTGCGTCTTCACACAGCAGTAAGGGGTACCCTAGTTTCAGGGTACCGACAGTGGCCCCCGGGCTCACCTCAGGGGAGGATGTGAGCCTGCAGGTGGGGCCAAAGCTTTGTACTTTGCTTCAACATGACCTGATCGGTGATTAGCGCGCCGTTTTAGCGCATCTGCTCACGCGCCCGCTGTCAATCTGCCTTCAGTCATGTCAACTGCCATATCTATCTCCACGACTGACTGACCCACGACCCCACGCCTGGTGGTTTCATCGAGCCACGCGCTGGACGCCTCGTTGCCGCTGCATAACCTTTTGTCTTCTGCAGCGGCCCTGAGGAGGTGCGCTATCGCGCGCAGTGGTTCACGCGGCGGTTCGCTCTTTCCGCACCCGAAATCCGACACGCAACCTGTATGACTTGTGGACCCAAGCCCCCCGTGTCATAGAGTGGGCTGTCTGGGTCCTAGGTGCGCGTTAGGCGGGATTTCTTGCGGCGATTCAGGGACGCGTGGAAGGGTTTCCCTGAACAAGGACTCAGGTTTCCTTGAAAAAGGATTCACCCCGCGTGCAGCAGTTACCTTTTCGTATTCTCTCCCAATCGTCTGCGCCCCTTTGCCTTCGTGCTCTTCTGTTCCACGCCCGCGCCGCCGCACATGCCATGGCTTTGCTTGGTCATCCTGACCGCTTTCAGTCTGAGGAGACGCTCAACCTGGTGCGCGGCCTGCTTGGGTGGAGCGCGCCAGGGCTCACCGGAAGAATCCGCGTCGGCGCCGTCCCCCTTGGCGATCTCGCCGCCGGGGAGTTCATGCTGTTCACCTCCTACATCTCCTGCGGGTTGGCGCTGCTGATCTCGCCCTTCTTCTTGCTGCTGCTGGAGGAGTTCGGGCTTCAGCTTCAACACCTCACGCCCCACTCCGCCCTCCAGGCCGCCATCTTCGTCCACCTCTGCGAGATGTTCGTAGGTGTGGCCCCCTGTACTTCCCTCTTCCGCTACTTCTTCGTGCTGGTCAAGTCCGGGAAGACTAGGGACCACATCGATGCCTACTACTTCCAGACGAGGCCAGATCCAGTTGTCGTCTACATCCCCACCTTTGGCGGCGCGAGGTGGGAGAACTGGTGCAGTGACTGGGTGATTGCCAGCGCCGAGGCCAACGACCGCCTTGTCCTGCCGAACGATGGGACAACGCTCGACCGCAAGCAGTGGAGGACCAAGTCGTCCCTTTCGCCAGAGTTCCTGCCCGTATTGGACATGATCAAGGGTTTGGCTACGGGCGGCTCGACATCGATGCACGTGGTCGGTGACCTCCTGAAGCGCTGGATCGCGCCGCTGCAGAGGAGGCCGCGCCTGTGCTGCTGGTTCACTGGCCCGAACGACATCGGCACGGTCCAGCGTGGGCCGGACACCGATCTATCCTGGGATGAGTTGGCAGTTCTGGTGGGAGGGATTACTGGGGAAACTTTCGTCCTTGAGTCCCTGATACTCCCCCGGAACATCCCTGCGCTCTACGATGACCCAGGCCTGAGGACGACGATCTTGGCCACGCTACCGACCCTCGACGAGAGTGGCATGGTGGTTCGCCAGACCGGCGGCCGGGACCCCCACCGCGGGATCCGGATCTCCAATGCGCCGGCTGGATGTCCCCAGCCCGCCGGTGTGGCTCGCAGCGCCACTCCCGTTGTGGCCCCCAGCCCCTTGGACAAGGGCAAAGGGGCTGCAAGCGGTGCCTCCGCCGGTGCTCCCGCCCCAGGTAGCTCCGGGGGGTCAGAGGAGGAGAGGCGACGCAGGCTGCATCACGCTGACGGGTCGCTCATTTTGGAGCCCCCCCAGAAGCGCCAGAGGACTACTGGTGGGGCCGAGGAGGCCAGCTCCTAGGCCCACGGCGCGCAGAGGCGCGTCAGTCCTCCGGTCCCGCCGCCGCCACCACCATCTAGGGGTGATCACCCCCAGGAACACCACCACCAGCACAGCAGCAACAGCCGCAACAGCAGCAGCAGCCACAACAGCAGCGGCAGCAGGAGCGGCGATCATCATGCCAACAGGTCTTAACCCATCGTCTGTTTTCCAGGGCTTCCTCCCCCTCTGCTTCCAAGGTCATGCCTCCTCCGCCAGATACCAGGCCCACCGACAGGTCTGGCTCTCAACAGCAAGAATCTGCTGAGGGTGGTGCTGGCGATCCGCCCCCGGCTGCTGCCAAGACAGCGCCAGTAGCTTTCCATGCCCTAGTCGGGAGTCCGGCGACAGCGGCGCCAGCGTCAGGCGGCGTCGCAGTGGCGGAGGAGGTCCCAGCTGGGGGATCCGTGCCCACTCCCGACACTGGGGGTGACGCAGGAGGCACGTCTAGCTCTAACCTCACACCTGCTCCGGAGGAGATGGAGGTGGTGTTCGGGCGATGACTCCGGTCTGGTGCCGAGCAAGAAGCTGCCCCAGTCCCCCTCCCCTGTATGCTGTCCCATGCCCACCAGGTCCTTAGTTACACTAGGGCAGCAATCTTGCAGGAGTGGGAGGCGCTTGAGGTTGAGCACTAGCACCTTAGTGACTGGCACACCCAACTGGAGGAGCGCTCCAAGACGGCGTCGCGCCAGTTCATCTCCGAGCGGTCCCAACTCAAGCGGGACCACAAGGAGTACAAGAGGGACCTCCAGAAGGTGTGCGCCAGGGAGCTGAAGGCATCCCGGAGGGAGGAGGCCGTGACTCAGCGGGAGGCCCTCACGATAGAGTATCAGGCCAAGCTGAGCGTCCTGGACCAGACTCTGGAATCCCAGCGGGCCCACCAGGTCAAGGCTGTGGAGAGGCTGCAAAAGTGGGAGCAAGAGCTCGAGGGCAAGGCCAGCGACACCGCCCTCGCCGAGGAGAACCTTAAGGCGAAGGAGCAGTCCTTGGACAGGCGGGAGACGGACCTCGCCAGGCGAGAGACAGATCTCGTCTTCAGGGAAGAAATGCTCACCCGGCGGGGCGAGTTGCTGGCCGAGCATGAGCTCGAGGCAGAGGAGAAAGAGAGGAAGTTGGAGGAGTAGATCCGCCAGTTCAACGCAGCGCAGGCGGCACCGGGTCCCTAGGCGATGGAGGCCACTAGGAAGGCCCTTGAAGATCTCCAAGCGGAGCACCGCGCCGGGGTCCAGCATATTGCTGTGTGGGCCGACGAGGCAAGCACGACACTGGTGCCGCTAGGAATGAGCCCCATCCCAGTGTCGGAGCTGCTAACGTTGATCTCTGATGCGCTCCCGGTGCTGGACTCCGCCGCCGATCGCCTCCGCCGCCTAGACCAGATCCTCGGGGCCCGCTTGGAGGCAGAGGGAGGCAAGCTCTGCCGGGCGGTGGTTGAATACGTCCTGAAGTGCTTCCGGAGTCACGACCCCGCCATATCCTTGGCGCCGATGATCGCTGGTCCGGTAGCCGCCACAGAAGACGCCACCCGGGAGAGTGTACAAGATGCCGTGGAGCTGGTGGCCGAGTGCTTCCAGCGCGATCCTGTTGACGACCTGTAGAGACAAAGCAAGGGTTCCGCTGGGAAGCGGCTGTAATAACTTTTGATTTTGTAAGATATTCTAAGAACCGCTAATGAGATAGCATTGGAACTTAAACTTATCTGTATGTTATTTTTCCTTGCTGTGTGTAGCGTCATCAACTCCCCCTTGGTACTTGACCCCCCTGGGAGGTAGGCTCGACGTGTCGAGGCTGGATACCAGTATACCAAAGATAAAATTGGTGGTCCGGCCCCTAGGAGGTAGTCTCTATAGTTTTAGACTACCTACTACTGGACTGGGACCTGGACCTGCACACAGCTTCGACTTTGAAGTGTTAGGAGCACACCAATAGGACCCATCGTCTGGTATCTGCCATCCTTTGATTCATGCAACAGGACCTGCATGATTTAGCCTGGGAAAACAAGCCATATGCCCGGACCCACAGGAACACAGTTCCAAATACTAGGGTGCCCGTTGCAGAGTGGTGGAGCGTGCAGGCTTAGGGTACGAAACCATGCTAAGTGGCTACACAACTCCGGACCCCTCCAGGAGGCGAGCGCCCATTCTCTAGAACTGCTCCGCAGGTTGCCGGACCCCCTGTAGTAGTAAAGGGGTCTTGAACTGCAAGCCTGGCTACTCAATTTGGATGTCATCATACCAACAAGGGTGGGAAACTGTATGGGTGGGTTAGATAAAAAGTAATGCTTGTAAACTGAAGTAGAATAAAACCATCACAAAAGCACATCTAGGGGGTAAATCATTTCCTTATAACTTGATATACATGGGTGTAGACCAATAGACCGGGCTTACGAGGGCGGACCTCACCGGATTGACATACACATATGTGCAACCTAGTTACAAAGGAAGAAAACTCAACCCTCCCAGTTTTGCTTTTATGGGTAGAACTTACGGAGATGCTCTATATTCCAGGGATTGGGAAGAGGTACTCCTTCTATTGTGGCAAGACGGACACACCCGGGTCGGCATATTTCCATCACCTTGAAGGGTCCTTCCCAACTGGGGGAGAGTTTATGGAGCCCTTCTCGGTTCAGTACTCGCCTTAGGACCAGGTCCTCGACCTTGAGCTCCCTACTATGCACAAACCGCTGGTGGTAGTGCTTGAGCGCTTGGTTGTACCATGCATTTTGGATCGCCGCTTGCCATCTGCGTTCATCGATGAAGTCCACGTCCTCACGCCGTAGCTGTTCCTGCATAGACTCATCGAAAGACTGGACTCATGGGGAGCCCATAATGATTTCCGGGGGAAGGCAGGCTTCGGCCCCGTAGACCAGGAAGAACGGGGTCTCCCTGGTAGCTCGGCTGGGTGTGGTCCGGTTCCCCATAGTACGGATGGAAGCTCATTGACCCAATTTGCACCATGCTTTTTTAAGCAGTCATAGGTGCGTGTCTTGAGTCCCTTGAGGATTTCTGCGTTTGCCCTCTCAGCTTGGCCGTTGCTCCTGGGATGAGCCACAGACGCAAAGCAGAGCTGGGTGCCGATGCCCTCGCAATACTCTTGGAAGAGCCAACTTTTGAACTGGGTCCCATTGTCCGTAATTATACGGCTTGGGACCCCAAATCTGCAGACAATTGACTTGAGGAAAGAAACAGCAGCACCTTGGGTGATACTAATCACAGGGGTAGCCTCTGGCCACTTTGTGAACTTGTCGATGGCGACAAAGAGGAAACGGTACCCGCCGACAGCCCTGGGGAATGGCCCCAGGATATCCACCTCCCATACAGCGAATGGCCAGGAGGGTGGAATCATTTGTAGAGCCTGAGCCGGTGTGTGTATCTGCTTTGCATGGAATTGACATGCTTCGCAGGACTTTACCAACTCAGCTGCATCCTGGAGAGCAGTTGGCCAGTAGAAGCCATGCCGGAAGGCCTTACCAACTAGTGTGCGGGATGATGAATGACTTCCACACTCTCCTCCATGGATCTTCGCGAGTAGCGCACGACCCTCCTCCTGGGTGATGCACCGCATGAAAATGTCGTTGGCGCCACGACGGTATAGATCCCCTTCTACCACCGTGTATCATTTAGCCAACCGCACTATGCGCTCTGTGGTCACATGGTCTTCAGGAAGGATATTTTCTTTCAGGTAGTCCCAGATCTCAGAGATCCATGCATCTGGACCACTCTGAGCCACTGGCTGTGGCGCTAAGAGGTTGGCGGGACCCTCTGTAGCACACACAATCCTTGGTGGGTTCCACGGATGGAACGCCACCGGGACCGCTAGCTTCGAGGTGCTAGTCTCGCCCCCTTCACCCGGTTCGGCAGGCTGGGCGGTAGGTCTCAGTAGCTGTCTTTCGAAGACGCCCTCGGGCACAGGTGCCCAAGTTGATGCCCTCGTGGAGAGTTCATCTGCCGCTGAGTTGTTAGCCCGAGGAACATGTTGCAGTTCCAAGGCAATGAAGTCCTTTTCCAGCTTCCTTACGTGGAGGAGGTAAGCTGCGAGCTTGGGCTCATTGTAGCTACATTCTCCACGGACCTGCTTGATAATCAGCTGGGAGTCCCCCTTCATGAGGAGCTGGCGGATCCCTAGGGATAGGGCCACAGACAAGCCGAAGATCACTGCTTAATATTCTTCCATGTTGTTGGTGGCCTTGAACTCAAGGTGCACCATGTACTTCACTTGATCTCCGCTTGGGTCGATGAGGACCACTCCAGCACCGCCACCCTGCTAGCGGGTGGACCCGTCGAAGAAGAGGGTCCAGTGGGGCTCGGTGAAGACCAGAACCCTAGGCTCCGCAGGTGTGGGGTCCGAATCGGGATCCGGACCCCCAGGAGTGCTCGGAGATGGGTCCACTCCATTATGAAGTCGGCCAAGACCTGGCTCTTGACAGCATGGCGAGGCTGGAAGTCCAGTTGGAACTCAGCAAGCTCCGCAGCCCACTTGGCGATATTGCTCGTGGCGTTAGAGTTGTGGAGAATGGCCTTTAACGGGAAGGAGGTCACCACCACAACTCTGTGTGCCTGAAAATAGTGGCGCAACTTCCTGGACGCAACAAGTATAGCATAGATAAGCTTGTGCGTCTCACGGTACCTGGCCTTTGCCTCATGGAGGACCTCGCTGACGTAGTATACCGGCTTCTGGATGGTTCAAACCCCTGCAGTCGGTCCCGAGTCCTCAAACTCCTGGCCTTTCGTCAACATCGTGGTGGTCAGACCACCACCTTTTCCTAGGGGAACTTTTTGACTCCCCTGGGGATGTTGTGCCGCCTTTTTGGCGACTAGCACCATGCTCATCGCCTCGGAAGCCGCTGCAATGTATAAGTACAACGGCTCCCCTGGCTCCGGAGCTACCAGTATTGGCAGGGATACAAGGTGCTGCTTCAACTCTTGAAAGGCTCGTTCTGCCTCTTCGGTCCAAGAGAATGGACCGAACTTCCGCAATAGCCTGAAGATGGGCAGCGCCCTCTCAGCCAGTCTTGAGATGAAGCGGCTAAGGGCGGCTAGTGACCCCATAAGCTTCTGGACGTCCTTGATGCTGGCCGGAGGCCTCATTGTCTCAATTGCCTTGATCTTCTCTGGGTTTGCTTCGATGCCCCGGTGTGAAACCAGGAATCCCAGCAACTTTCCTGCGGAGACACCAAAGACGCACTTGTCCGAGTTCAGCTTTGTGCGGGTTGCGCGCAGCTTGTCAAAGACCAGGGTTAAGTCTTCCACTAGGGTCGACCCTCTCTTAGTCTTGACCACAATGTCATCGACGTATACCTCTACCCTATCCCTAATCAACCAAAAGTCTTACTCATCGCCCGTACAAATGTTGGTAAGGCGTTTTTCAGACCGTAAGGCATTACAACATAACAGTATAGCCTATCCACGCTTACAAAAGCGGTATGCTTCCTATCTTGTCTAGACATCTGGGTCTGATGAAAACCAGAGTAAGCATCTAGGAAGGATAAGAGGTCGCATCCAGAGGTAGAATCCACGATTTGATCTATTCGTGGAAGTGGATATGGGTCCTTGGGACAGGCCTTATTGAGGTTGGTGTAGTCGATGCACATCCGAAGCTTCTCGTTTGCCTTGGGAACGAAGACTGGATTGGCCAGCCATACTGGGTGATGGACCTCTTCGATGAAGCCAGCGTCCAGCAGCTTCTAGACCTCCTTACGGATGAATCCTACCGCTCGATGGACTGTCTCTGAGGCTTCTGACTCACCGGTTTGGCATCAGGGTGGATCTTCAGATGGTGCTCGATCACCTCCCTAGGGATCCCAGGCATCTGCGATGGTTCCCATGTGAATACGTCGGCATTTGCCTGGCAGAAGGCGATGGGCGCGAGTTCCTATTTCTCCTCTAGATCACCCGTGATGCGAGTGCTCTAGGAGGAATCCGCGCTGAGTCAGATGGTCTTGACGGGGACGCCGTCTGCCCCATATGGTTGCACCTTAGGCACCTTAGTAGGCGTCTTGGTACAGGAAGTCGAGGGGTCCCTCCCCTCGTCATCCGGGCGAGCGGCTTCTACCGCCAGAGCGTGCAACTTCTCGACAACTGCATGCGCCGCGGGGCGGTCGTCTGGCACGGTGAGGACCCTAGCAGGGGATGACATCTTGAGGACCAAATACCCATAATGGGAAACGACCATGAACCGGTATAGGGCTGGCCTGCCAATGATGGCATTGAAAGGGAGGTTAACCTCCGCAACGTCGAACTGGACGTTCTCAGTGCGGAAGTTCTCCTCGGTCCCTATCGGTACCCTGAATCAGGGGTACCCTCTTCTACAGTATGAAGACACTGTACACGTACGACGTCCCCAGGCCACACGGAGAACGGCACCCGACCCACCACATGGGTAGGTCTAAGGGCACCACGTGGCAACGAAAGGTAATACATTCGAGGATGCATCATTAGGTCCGGACCTCCATAGAGGGACACCGGACCCCTGTACATACAAGTCCGGAGCTCCCAAGAAGGCATGCCGGGTCCCTCGGGTGGGCCCCAGGTCCCTCCGAGTAAGGTCTGGGCCTTAGCAAGGTCCCGGGACAGGGAGGACCCCAGCATGAGTAAGGGTCCGGTGCTGGCACGTGCCCAGGCCTTGCCCTACGCTCCCCGCTCAAGCGGAGACCCGCTGCTACCGCATGGCTTGCGGCCCATGACATAGGCCAACGGACCAAGCCTGGCGTAAGGCCCCTAAAGCCGCGCAGCCTCTGCATTTATTACGGAGAGGACGTGCCGCCTGCCACCACGCTGACGGGTGACGTGCCCTCTCAGCATTTAATGTGTCTTGTCCACTCCGCTGGCAGACGGCGTCAGGATCGTCCAGCAGACGGCGCGCCTGTCCGGTCTGTTAACAAACAGTGCGCCCATGCCGTGTGGTGCACTGTTTGTTATCCCTTCTACAAGAAGCTTCCCCTGCACGCCGAGGATACGTAGATCTCGGATGTCAGGGCACAAGAAGATTGCCCCAGCAGCGAACATTTGTAGCTCCAAGTGCTATATTCATTATGTCCCTGGGCCCACATGTCAGGGCTCAGTACCTTTTGTGCATGCCCCCCTTTAGCTATAAAAGGGGAGGCATGCGACATTACAGAGGATCCGATCTTAGGCTCACTCAGACACTCACTAGTTCATACAAGCTCTCAAGCAATACATCACACAGTGGAGTAGGGTGTTACGCTCCGGCGGCCCGAACCACTCTAAATCCTTGTGTGTTCTTGTGTTCTTCCCATTTTCCAACTAACAAGCAAAACGCTTAGGCCCCTCCTCATCTTAGGATTAAGGGCGGGTGCACTTTGTTACCCAGCCGGAGATTTCCTCTCCGACATTTGGCGCCAGGTAGGGGGCTAGGCTTTAGGTTTTTGCTTGTCTCCTTGCTCAAGCATGATGGTGCAAATCATAGAGCACCGTGCCGAGACTTCGGTAGATTTCGCGGTGGAGGGAGAAGCTGCTTCTTCCACACCGCAGGTTCCCAACTGCCCTGTGCCAGGCACTGCTGCTCTGCACATCGCACGGCAGCACATGACTGCACAGACGTCCCGAACTCCGTCGATGGCGACCCCGGGAGCATTGTTAGCGGCCAGGGAGTTGTTGCGACACCCTCCAAGCTCCATGGCCTCACCAGGGGCCATGAAGATGTTGGGGACTTGTTCTCAAATGCTTCAAATTAAGAACAAGGCAACATAAAATGTTAAATGTTAATGACCTTCGTCCATTAAAGCATTATCTCCCCGAGGATATAATGAACTTCGGACGAAGGTCATGAGCAAAAATAACGAAGGTCATACCTTCGTGATTGTGAAGTAATGAAAGATGAAATAAAATATAAGACATGAAGAAATAATATACTGAAACACATAAACTTATTCATATATTTCATTATATAAATTCAAATATTAAAACATAACATTTAATCACATTTATACCTTCGTCTTAGCAGAAGGCAATAATCCAAGTGTCGCGTGTAAGCGGTTACAAGATTGCGTGAACAGTACGAGGGTATTGTTCATCTATTTATAGACACAGGACACAGCCTGTGAGAAATTACATTCATGCCCTTTACAAATGCTTACAATCATAACATAAGCTTCCACGGGTTGATTGGTCATTTCATCTTTAAGTCGGTTCACTCCTTCGTCTTGAGATATGCCGCTATGCCGAAGCTTCATGGGTTACAGCTTCGGCACTGCTTTTGAGAAGATCTACCGAAGGTGTTTCTTCTTACAGGATCTTCGGCGACGAAGCATACCCCCAACAGTAGCCCATTCGCGGTGCTAGATCGTTTTTCGTAACGAGCTTGATCCGTGAAAAAGTCTCTTAGGCTTCGGGATACCGAAGATCCGAAAATACCTTCCCTGAGCTCGTTGCCGAGAAACGATTAAAATAATCCGAGTGGGAGGTGGCCCCACCATGCAGTAGTTACGCGCGTCCTGGCGATTCACCTTCTCGGGCTCTGTGGCCCACCGTTCAGTGGGTGCGGGCGGTTGTTTGTGCGGTGTGGAAGACTTGACGATTTACCTTCCCACCTGCGGCACTATATAAATAGACAGGTAGGTGTGAAGTTACCACAACATTCATTGCTATTGCACTGTTTTGCTGCCAAAAAATTGACCATAGCCGAAGCTTGCTTACTGCGTCCTCAACTGAAGCTATTCATTTTGCTCAAGCTTCGTAACAAGAAAGAGCTTTGGCAAAATTAAAAATTTTCAACTTTGTCAAAAATCAAGAAATTCAACTGTCAGATGGCTAGAGTACGCTCAATAGCTAGGGTTACTCGCGATGGAGAGGAAGCCGAAGGTGCCGAAACCGCTCCAATCTCTGAAGTGATGCAACGGTCTAGGCTGGTAGTATCGGAGGATGCACCTGCCGCTGAAGCTGAGCAGGTTGATGCTGAGGAAATTGAATCTGAAGATGATTACAGCGTCGTGCCATCTAAACCCAGCCACCTGGAGTTTGGGAAATCCACCATTACCGAAGGTGATATGTCTAAGCTGATGAAGTTGGGCTATTTCAGTGAAGCAAAAAAGGAGCTGATTCGTTTTGGCGGAGAGGAAATTACTCCGAAGCCGGAAAAGGATGAGGTGGTAGTGTTCAAAAGCTTCTTTAAAGCAGGATTAAGATTTCCTTTGAATGGGATGATTGTTGATGTTTTGAAGAAGTTTGGGATTTATCTTCATCAACTAACTCCTAACGCTATCGTTTGGCTTAGTGTCTACATCTGGGCCCTCCGAAGCCAGGGGGTAGAACCATTTGCCAAAGGCTTCTGCCGAGTACATGAGCTTCATTATCAAACAAAAGCTAGAGAAGATGGGCTGCACGAAAACTTCGGCTGCTACAATTTTGCCTATCGCAAAAATACAAAGTTTCCAGTTACTAGCTATCGTACCAAGTGGCCAGCTGGCTGGAAGACTGAATGGTTTTACGTGAAAGTTGATGAAGAAAAGGAGAAGCTAGTCCAAAGTCCACTAGAATTAATCTTCGGAGAAACCAGGCCCCAGTGCAACATGACACCGAAGAGTCCAAGCCAAATTGCACTGGGCGAATTTTGAGTTATTGTGGAGCATATTGGCACTAGGGATCTGGTGCAAGAATTCTTGGCTTTTAGAGTGTTCCCAACTTTGAAAGAGTGGGACATGCCGAAGCTCAAGGGAGAAAAGAAAAAAGGGGAACTTGTTCGATTGCCCTACTATTATAAGTTCAAGAAACATTTCAAAGTACCTTGCCAAGAATGGTTAGACACAATTGAAGTTATGTGCAACGACATTCTTGGCAATTATTCTAAAAAAGAAGATCAACTAATGACTGCAACCTTCGACACTCGTCCGAAGCGAAGGTTAAACCGGGTAATGGATGCTCTGAACTTTGAGTATCCTGACTATGAGCGACTGGGCCGAGGCGCCGAAGGACAAAAGAGAAAGAGAGTTGCCAGCGTCCTGAATAAAGAAGATGCTAAATTGGTAAAAGATGATGAAGAAAAACTAAAAAAGAGAAAACTGAGGCCTGAGCCGAAGACAGATGCTTCGAAGAAAAGAAAGGCTGCGGCTCGAAGCAGAAGGCAACTGATATAGAAGAAGAAACTGCTGCAACACCTTCTGCCACCGAAGTGGAGGAAATCTTAAAGGTAATGACTGAATCTTTGCCTATCAAGCTAAGTCCACTAGGGCCGCATCTGACAAAGCTTTTTCAGAAGGAAAAGGAGCCCTCGATAACGAAGAAGGCAGCTGGGCCGAAAAACGAAGAATTGTTATAGTGACAGAAGTTATTGAAGGGACACCACCAACAGCTTTGGCTTCGAAGGCACCAACTGTTGGGAGCGCAACAGCTACCGAAGCTGCCACAGCCGAAGATGTACATTTAGAAAGCACACTTTCTTACATTGATAAGATACTTCTGGACATGGCCACAGAAGAAGCTGCCGCAGCCGCTGAAGAAGCCATGGCTACAGTACCTGAGAAAGAGAAGGAAATAGCTGAAGATGCTTCGGAAGAGGAAATTTTCAATTTTCAAAACTTAGTCGGACAAGAGTTGACGAAGGCTGAGAAAGAAGAGTTGAAAGAATATGCCATATCCTGTGGATATCAACAAGGGGCCCTACTCTTTGGTGGTGTTGACGATGAAAAGTTAGGTTGCGTCCGAGATCAAATCGGAGCGAAGGTTATCGGTACTCTATCATAGAGTATTGGTTTCCCGAAGCTTGAGACTGACATAAGCCGCTACCGACGACAGCATCTTGTCGGTAGTTTATTCTATTCTAATTTCAAGGTAAAAACGTTTCTTCGACTTTTTATTGTTTTGAACAACGAAGGTGTTTTGTAACGAAGGTTGCTTGTGCACAGAGTATGTTGTTGAGTAAAGCTTTGAGAATGCAACAAGATCTTGAAGATAAAAAACATGAAGTTATAATTGAGGGTTTAGAAAGCAAATTAAAAGATCAAGAAGCTGCTCTAGAAAAGAAGGATTTTGAGCTTCGGACAACAGAAGGTTTATTGGCAGAAGCTGAAGCTAAAATTGCAAAGTTAAATACGGAGCTTCTCTCGCAGTCAGAAAGCTTCGAATAGGAGAAGCAGAAGTTAAATGCCAAATTTAAGACTGAGGTCGAGAAAAGTTCGAATCTGCAAAAATCATTGACAGAGCTTCAAAACAAATGTCTGGAGTTCAGTAACCGATGTGTACAACGGTTGAAGCAGATCTTCAATTCGGTTGGAGCCAACTGTGAAAAATTTAGTCCTTCGACTGAAGACTTGCCAGGGGCCTTCGAACATATCGAGGGTGAAATTGATGACCTTGATGAAATTATAGCCGGACATGGTGATTTCTGTGCCCTTGTAGCTTCTCGGGGCACAACTGTCGCCTTCCTGAAATCTGGTTGCACACATGGAAAGGTTGTCAATAGACCCAACTTTAGTTTATCACCAGCAGATCTGGTTGATATTCCCAGTCTTGCCCGAAGCATAGGAAACAGATTTATAAAACTAGTATGGACGAAGGATGGACGAAGCATAGCTTGTGATGAAGCTCGAAGTCATCTTAAGCCGGTAACAAAATCATACCTTGTGCTTACCTTTTCCTTTAAACTTGAATTTTCCTTACAATACTTTAATATGTATAGGATGACGAAGCTGAGGAACAAGTTGACAAAGCTGAAGAGCACAAGGCCGAAGCTTAATAGACAATGATGAAGCTTGACTAGATAGCTATAGAAAAAACTCTAAGAACTTTTGTAATAACCTTTGTAAAGGATATTGTAATTTACGAATTAGATCTTACTCTGTAAATTTTGTCCATACCTTGTAATATATTTTTACCTTTCCATCAATGTATGAAGTGCTTCAATGTGAACGAAATTAGCATTTTTTGAGCCGAAGGCGAAAAACACCTTCCCTTCTTTTCGTACACAATGAAGCATAAAACTGCTTCTTTTTTCTTTTGCCGAAGCCTTATATTTAGAGCCGAAGCATCCGCCTATGTTATGATGATGATGATCCTATGTATGTCTAAATGAATGTTTATGAATGCAGATGTATGATGTAATGTGTCGTGCAAATGAATGTCCAAACATACGCATACGAAGCCACAACCATAGCCTTCATTCCCTTGGGAATGACCAAAGTCTCTTTGCCGTTTATTTTTTGGCTTCACTGCTTATTTTTCGGTGTATCAGCGCTGACTTTTCGCTGTAAGTTCTGCATCCCCTTAGGAACGTCTTTTGAACTTCTTCGCCTTCTATTTCGGCGGTATCTCGTTGACTTTTCGCGCTTCGCCTTATATTTCGGCGGAATCAACATTGACTTTTCGCTGTAAGCTCTGCATTCCCTTTGGAACGACTTTTGAGCAGAAAACTTATGTTGCGCTCCCTTAGGAACGACTTTTTGTAGCTTCGTCGTGCTCTGCATCCCCTTAGGGATGACTTTCGAGCTTCTCCCTGTTTTTTCCTTTTTGCCTGCACTCGATGGTGCATGCTTAGTTTTTTACATTTACATTTTTGGGGGATTTTGCTCGCGTAGAGTTGAATAAGAAAAAAGGGAAATTACATGCTATGGCCCCATTAAAAACCTTTCCCCCCTTTAGAAAGGAAAAGGGTGCCATAGGAAAAATAAAAAAGATTACATCAAGCTAGACATAATATCGCCGAAGCTCATCCGCATTCCAAGATCGAGGAATGTCGTTGTCGTCCATATCCTTCAGTCTGTAAGAGCCGGGTCTTGACGAAGATACTACCAAAAAAAGGTCCTTCCCACTTCAGTTGTACCTTGCCTATTGTATCTGGGTTGGCTACTCTCCGAAGTACCAAGTGCCCTGGCTTAATGTTCTTTAGCCGAACTTTTCTGTCACGCCACTTTATTGTTTCGGCTTGATATTTATTGATGTTCTCCACGGCCTGAAGCCTGATCCCTTCTATAGCATCTTTTGCCACAGAATAATCAGCTTCGTCTTCTGCCGAAGCCACTGTTCTTATTGATCCTGCCTTAGCTTCTTCTGGGGTTATTGCTTCGTCACCAAACAATAGTTTGAACGGTGTAAAACCTGTTGACCTTGATATTGTTGTGTTGTGGCTCCACACCACTTTGATCAATTCATTTGGCCACTTTCCTCTGGGCTGATTGAAGATTAACTTCATTATTCCTGTCATTATAATGCCATTAGCTCTTTCAACAAGCCCATTTGACTCTGGATGTCTGACTGATGCAAAATGAATCTTTGTGCTAATTTGTTCACAGAATTCTTTGAAAGCTTCAACATCGAATTGTGTTCTGTTGTCCACAGTAATAGCCTTCGGCACTCCGAAGCGACAAACAATATTTTGCCAGAAATTTTTTTGGACAGTAACCGAAGTTATTGTGGCTAAAGGCTTCGCCTCAATCCACTTGGAAAAATATTCTATCGCCACCACAACATATTTTAGATTTCCTTGTGCTGGTGGAAGTGGGCCTAGCAAATCAAGGCCCCACCTTTGTAACGGCCAAGTGGGTTGTATTAATTGAGTGAGAGATGAAGGTTGCTTTTGATCTCTTGCACATTTTTGACAGCCTTCGCATTTTTGGACTAATTCTGCGGCATCCGAAGCTGCCTTCGGCCAATAAAATCCTTGTCGAAAGACTTCTCCCAACAAAGGCCTAGATCCAATGTGAGATCCACACAGACTTGCATGTATCTCTTTCATTAATTCCATACCTTCGGTTCTTGATAAACACTTAAGGAGTGGTGAGCAAACTCCATGTTTATACAATTCTCCTTCTATTATTACATATGGTCTTGTTCTTGCCTCCATTCTCTTGTTATAAGCTTTGTCACTTGAAAGACAATTGCCTTGGAGGAAAGATATTATTTCAGTTCTCCAGTCTTCACTGTGTACTAGAGAAATAGTAAGCACTGCTCTCTCCATGAGCTCAACCGAAGGTGCTTTTATTGCTTCAAAAAATACTTCGGAGGGAAGGGGAAGCCCCTGAGCCGCTGTTTTGGCTAGCAAATCTGCATGCTCATTTTCACCTCTCAGAATATTCTTGACGGAAAAACCTTTGAAGGAAGCTTCCAACTTTCGGACTGCATCCAAATATTTTTCAAGCTTCGGATCTCGTGCCTTGCTGCTCTTATCCACATGGCCAGCAATAACTTGAGAGTTAGTCTTTAGGATGGCCCTTCTTATTCCCATTGCCCTTAGTTTCCGAAGCCCCAATAGAAGTGCTTCGTACTCAGCAATATTATTTGTGCAACTGAAATTCAGTTTGACTGCAAAACATGTTTTGACTCTTGAAGGTGCCACTAGAACCGCAGCTGCTCCTGCACCGAAGGTTCCCCAAGAACCATCGCAGAACACCGTCCAAGCTTCGGTATCCTTGCTTGTCCCTTCTTCGTGAGTGAGAGCACCTAGAGGGGGGGGGTGAATAGGTGATCCTGTGAAACTTAAACTTATAGCCACAAAAACTTGTTAAGTGTTAGCGCAATAATCGCCAAGTGGCTAGAGAGAAGGTCTTGCACAATACGATAATCACAAAGAATTCAACACAGAGAAGACACAGTGATTTATCCCGTGGTTCGGCCAAGTACAAAACTTGCCTACTCCACGTTGTGGCGTCCCAACGGACGAGAGTTGCACTCAACTCCTCTCAAGTGATCCAATGATCAACTTGAATACCACAGTGTTATGCTTTTCTTTTCTTATCCCGTTCGCGAGGAACCTCCACAACTTGGAGCCTCTCGCCCTTACACTTTTGATGTTCACAAAGAATCACGGAGTAAGGAAGGGAAGCAACACACACAAATCCACAGCAAAATGCGCACACACACGGCCAAGAATCAAGCTCAAGAGACTATCTCAAAGTTCTCACTAGAACGGAGCTTGAATCACTGAGAATGACAAACGAATGCGCAAAGACTGAGTGTGGATGATCAAGAATGCTCTAAGGTTGCTTCGTGTACTCCTCCATGCGCCTAGGGGTCCCTTTTATAGCCCCAAGGCAGCTAGGAGCCGTTGAGAGCAATTCTGGAAGGCTGATCTTGCCTTCTGTCATCGGGCGCACCGGATAGTCCGGTGCACACCGGACCGGTGCCCTATTTCTTTCCTTAGACGACGCAGTCGACCGTTGCAGATCTGGGAGCCGTTGGCGCACCGGACAGTCCGGTGCACACCGGACAGTCCGGTGCCCCCTTCCGACCGTTGGCTCGGCCACGTGTCGCGCACGGATTCCGCGGCCGACCGTTGGCCCGGCCGACAGTTGGCTCACCGGACAGTCCGGTGCACACCGGACAGTCCGGTGAATTTTAGCCGTACGCCGTCGGTGAATTCCCGAGAGCGACCACTTCGCTCGAGGCAGCCTGGCGCACCGGACACTGTCCGGTGCACCACCGGACAGTCCGGTGCTCCAGACCGAACAACCTTTTGGCTGTACACAGCCAACTTTTCTCTGACTTGATTTCTCCTGATTCAAGCACTTAGACACAATACATTAGTCTTCAAAACAATGTACTAAGGCTTAGAAACATACCTTTACTCTTGATTTGCACTTTGTCCATCCATGGGTATAGATTCACATTTAAGCACCTGTGTTGGCACTCAATCACCAAAATACTTAGAAATGGCCCAAGGGCACATTTCCCTTTCAATCTCCCCCTTTTTGGTGATTTATGCCAACACAACATAAAGCAACTAGAACAAGTGCAATATCACTTCAAATAAAAACTCAAATTTATTTTGATTCAATTTGGCATATATGGATCATTCCTTTGCCACCACTTAGTTTGTTTTTGCAAATCAACCTCAAAATCCTATCTCTAAGTCAAATCCACTTGTAGAGACATCAAGAGAGGTTTTCCACAGAAAATTGATTCAAGATTCCAAAAACTCCCCCTATTTCCCATAATCAATACTTCTCCCCACAAGAAGTCAACTTTTGACAAGAGAGACAACAAAAGAGTTTTGAAAAAGCTCTATTCTACTATTTTCAAAAACTCTATTTTCAAAATTTCTCAAGTGGTAGCTGATCCATTTATCGCTTTGGCCTTTATTTTCTCCCCCTTTGGCATCAAGCACCAAAACGGGATCAATCTTGGCCCTAGAACCCCATTGCCTCACCAAAATCTTCAATTAAGAGCAAATAGGCAATAAGAGTTAAAAGATGAACTTGGAGAAATTACTCTTTTCATCGGAGTGCAGTGGAAGTCTTTCACGGTCCAAGTCCACCTTTCCCTTTCAAACCTTCTTTGAGACTAAAACAATCAAACTCAAACAAATGGTTAGTCTCAAAGGGTCAAGTTGCAACACGTCTCCCCCTAAAACTGTGCATCACTTTGCAACGGACTTGTGAGGTCCAGGGAGTGTGTGTACAACTTGAGCACCACAATAAACAACAAAATGCAAAAAGGAACATGATCAAAGGCATAAACACATGTATGCTATAAATCAATCCAGGTTCCGCGAATCTAAGACATTTAGCTCACTACGCAACCTGCAAAAGGTCTTCTCATCTAGAGGCTTGGTAAAGATATCGGCTAGCTGGTTCTCGATGCTAACATGAAATACTTCGATATCTCCCTTTTGCTGGTGATCTCTCAAAAAGTGATGCCGGATGTCAATGTGCTTTGTGCGGCTGTGTTCAACAGGATTTTCCGCCATGCGGATAGCACTCTCATTGTCACATAGGAGTGGGACTTTGCTCAGATTGTAGCCAAAGTCCCTGAGGGTTTGCCTCATCCAAAGTAGTTGCGCGCAACACTGTCCTGCGGCAACGTACTCGGCCTCAGCGGTGGACAGGGCAACGGAGGTTTGTTTCTTAGAGTTCCATGACACCAGGGACCTTCCTAAGAATTGGCACGTCCCCGATGTACTCTTCCTATCGACCTTACATCCAGCATAGTCGGAATCTGAGTATCCAACCAAGTCAAAGGTAGACCCTTTTGGATACCAGAGCCCGAAGCAAGGCGTAGCAACCAAATATCTTAGAATTCGCTTCACCGCTACTAAGTGACACTCCTTAGGATCGGATTGAAATCTAGCACACATGCATACGCTAAGCATAATATCCGGTCTACTAGCACATAAGTAAAGCAAAGAACCTATCATTGACCGGTATGCTTTTTGATCAACGGACTTACCTCCTTTGTTGAGGTCGGTGTGTCCGTCGGTCCCCATCGGAGTCTTTGCGGGCTTGGCGTCCTTCATCCCAAACCGCTTCAGCAAGTCTTGCGTGTACTTTGTTTGGGAGATGAAGGTGCCGTCCTTGAGTTGCTTCACTTGGAACCCAAGGAAGTAGTTCAACTCGCCCATCATCGACATCTCGAATTTCTGAGTCATTACCCTGCTAAACTCTTCACAAGACTTTTGGTTAGTAGAACCAAATATTATGTCATCGACATAAATTTGGCACACAAACAAATCACCATCACATGTCTTAGTGAACAGAGTTGGATCGGCTTTCCCAACCTTGAAAGCATTAGCAAGTAAAAAGTCTCTAAGGCATTCATACCATGCTCTTGGGGCTTGCTTAAGTCCATAGAGCGCCTTAGAGAGCTTACACACGTGGTCGGGGTACCGTTCATCCTCGAAGCCAGGGGGTTGCTCTACGTACACCTCCTCCTTGATTGGCCCATTGAGGAAAGCGCTCTTCACATCCATTTGGTACAACCTGAAAGAATGGTGAGCGGCATATGCTAGCAAGATACGAATTGATTCTAGCCTGGCCACAGGAGCAAACGTCTCCTCAAAGTCCAAACCTGCGACTTGGGCATAACCTTTTGCCACAAGTCGAGCCTTGTTCCTCGTCACCACCCCGTGCTCGTCCTGTTTGTTGCGGAACACCCACTTGGTTCCCACAACATTTTGCTTGGGACGAGGCACCAGTGTCCAAACTTCATTGCGCTTGAAGTTGTTGAGTTCCTCCTGCATGGCCAATACCCAATCCGGATCTAGCAAGGCCTCCTCTACCCTGAAAGGCTCAATAGAAGAGACAAAAGAGTAATGCTCACAAAAATTAACTAATCGAGATCGAGTAGTTACTCCCTTGCTAATATCACCCAGAATTTGATCGACGGGATGATTCCTTTGAATCATCGCTCGAACTTGGGTTGGAGGTGCCGGTTGCGCTTCTTCCTCCATCACATGATCATCTTGTGCTCCCCCTTGATCACACGCCTCCTGTTGATGAACCTGTTCATCGTCTTGAGTTGGGGGATGCACCGTTGTTGAGGAAGAAGGTTGATCTCGTTCATCTTGTTCCTGTGGCCGCACTTCTCCAATCGCCATGGTTCGTATAGCGGCCGTTGGAACATCTTCTTCATCCACATCATCACAATCAACAACTTGCTCTCTTGGAGAGCCATTAGTCTCATCAAATACAACGTCGCTAGAGACTTCAACCAAACCCGATGATTTGTTGAAGACTCTATACGCCTTTGTATTTGAGTCATAACCTAACAAAAACCCTTCTACAGCTTTGGGAGCAAACTTAGAATTTCTACCCTTCTTTACTAGAATGTAGCACTTGCTCCCAAATACACGAAAGTAAGATACATTGGGTTTGTTACCGGTTAGTAGCTCATACGAAGTCTTCTTGAGGAGGTGATGAAGGTAGACCCTGTTGATGGCGTGGCAAGCTGTGTTCACGGCTTCCGACCAGAAACACTCGGGGGTCTTGTATTCTCCAAGCATCGTCCTCGCCATATCGATTAGCGTCTTGTTCTTCCTCTCTACCACACCATTTTGCTGTGGTGTGTAGGGAGCGGAGAACTCGTGCTTGATCCCTTCCTCCTCAAGGAACTCCTCCACTTGAAGGTTCTTGAACTCGGACCCGTTGTCGCTCCTTATCTTCTTCACCTTGAGCTCAAACTCATTTTGAGCTCTCCTGAGGAAGCGCTTGAGGGTCCCTTGGGTTTCAGACTTATCTAGTAAAAAGAATACCCAAGTGAAGCGGGAAAGTCATCAACAATAACTAAACCATACTTACTTCCTCCTATGCTCAAATAGGCGACGGGTCCGAAGAGGTCCATATGTAGCAGCTCCAGGGGTCTTGATGTTGTCATCACATTTTTGGTGTGATGAGAGCCTCCCACCTGTTTCCCTGCTTGACAAGCTGCACAAGGTCTATCTTTTTCGAAATGAACATTGGTTAGACCTATCACGTGTTCTCCCTTTAGAAGCTTGTGGAGGTTCTTCATCCCCACATGTGCTAAGCAGCGATGCCACAACCAGCCCATGCAAGTCTTAGCCATTAAGCATGCATCTAGACCGGCCTCTTCTTTTGCAAAATCAACTAAATAAAGTTTGCCGTCTAATACACCCTTAAAAGCTAGTGAACCATCACTTCTTCTAAAGACAGACACATCTACATTTGTAAATAGATAGTTATATCCCATATTGCATAATTGACTAACAGATAGCAAATTATATCCAAGACTCTCCACTAAAAACACATTAGAGATAGAATGCTCATTGGAGATTGCAATTTTACCTAGCCCTTTTACCTTGCCTTGATTCCCATCACCGAATATAATTGAATCTTGGGAATCCTTATTCTTGACGTAGGAGGTGAACATCTTCTTCTCCCCCGTCATATGGTTTGTGCATCCGCTGTCGATAATCCAGCTTGAACCCCCGGATGCATAAACCTGCAAGGCAAATTTAGGCTTGGGACTTAGGTACCCAACTCTTGTTGGGTCCTACAAGGTTAGTCACAATTGTCTTAGGGACCCAAATGCAAGTTTTATCACCCTTGCATTTTGCCCCTAATTTCCTAGCAATCACCTTTCTATCCTTTCTACAAATTGCAAAGGAAGCATTCAAAGCATGATATATTGTAGAAGGTTCATTTACTTTCCTAGGAACATTAACAACATTTCTCCTAGGCATATTATGAACAGCATTTCTCCTACCAACATTTCTATCATGCACATAAGAAGAGCTAGAAGCAAACATGACATGAGAATCAAAGGCATTATATGCATTACAACTCCTATAAGCATTTCTAGGTTGTCTTCTATCATAGTACATAAAGGCATGGTTCTTTTGCACACTACTAGCCATAGGGGCCTTCCCTTTCTCCTTGGCGGAGATGGGAGCCTTATGGCTTGTCAAGTTCTTGGCTTCCCTTTTGTAGCCAAGTCCATCCTTAATTGAGGGATGTCTACCAATCGTATAGGCATCCCTTGCAAATTTTAATTTATCAAATTCGCTTTTGCTAGTCTTAAGTTGGGCATTAAGACTAGCCACTTCATCATTCAATTTAGAAATTGAAACTAGGTGTTCACTACAAGCATCAACATTAAAATCTTTACACCTAGTGCAAACCATAACATGTTCTACACAAGAGTTAGATTTACTAGCCACTTCTAGTTTAGCATTTAAATCATTATTAACACCTTTTAAAGTAGCAATGATTTCATGACAAGAAGATAATTCACTAGAAAGCACTTCATTTCTTTTAATTTCTAGAGCAAGAGAATTTTGTGCACTAACAAATTTATCATGCTCCTCATATAAAAGATCCTCTTGTTTTTCTAGTAATCTATTCTTATCATTCAAAGCATCAATCAACTCATTAATCTTATTAATTTTAGATCTATCTAATCCCTTGAATAAGCATGAGTAATCTATCTCATCATCATCACTAGACTCATCCTCACTTGAAGAAGCATAAGTACTAGTATCATGAGTGCTTACTTTCTTCTCCCTTGCCATGAGGCAAGTGTGACGCTCGTTGGGGAAGAGGGATGACTTGTTGAAGGCGGTGGCGGCGAGTCCTTCATTGTCGGAGTCGGAGGAGGAGCAACCCGAATCCCACTCCTTTCCTATATGTGCCTCGCCCTTGGCCTTCTTGTAATGCTTCTTCTTCTCCCTTTTGTTCCCCTTTTCCTGGTCACTTTCATTATCGGGACAGTTAGCAATGAAATGACCAATCTTACCACATTTGAAGCACGAGCGCTTCTCCTTTGTCTTGGTCTTGCTTGGCTGTCCCTTGCGACTTTTAAGCGCCGTCTTGAAGCGCTTAATGATGAGGGCCATCTCCTCATTATTGAGCCCGGCCGCCTCAACTTGCGCCACCTTGCTTGGTAGTGCCTCCTTACTCCTCGTTGCCTTGAGAGCGATGGGTTGAGGCTCATGAGTAGGACCGTTCAACGCGTCGTCCACGTATCTCGCCTCCTTGATCATCATTCTCCCGCTTACAAACTTCCCTAGAACTTCTTCGGGCGACATCTTGGTGTACCTAGGATTTTCACGAATATTGTTCACCAAATGAGGATCTAGAACGGTAAATGACCTTAGCATTAAGCGGACGACGTCGTGGTCCGTCCATCGCGTGCTCCCGTAGCTCCTTATTTTGTTGATAAGAGTCTTGAGCCGGTTGTATGTTTGAGTTGGCTCCTCGCCCCTTATCATTGCGAATCGTCCAAGCTCGCCCTCCACCAACTCCATCTTGGTGAGCAAGGTGACATCATTCCCCTCATGAGAGATCTTGAGGGTGTCCCAGATCTGCTTGGCATTGTCCAAGCCGCTCACCTTATGGTACTCGTCCCTGCACAAAGAGGCTAGCAACACAGTAGTAGCTTGTGCATTTTTATGAATTTGTTCATTAATAAACATGGGACTATCCGTACTATCAAAGTGCATTCCATTTTCTACAATCTCCCATATGCTAGGATGGAGAGAGAACAAGTGACTACGCATTTTGTGACTCCAAAATCCGTAGTCCTCTCCATCAAAATGAGGAGGTTTACCAAGTGGAATAGATAATAAATGAGCATTAGTACTTTGGGGAATACGAGAGTAATCAAAAGAAAAATTCGAATTGACCGGTTTCTTTCTCTCGTATTCGTTGTGGTCGTCGTCCTTTTGGGAGGAAGTAGACTCATCGCTGTCGTAGTAGACGATCTCCTTAATGCGTCTTGTCTTCTTCTTCTTCCCATCTTTGCGTCTGTGGCCCGAGCCCGAGTCATTGGACTTGTCATCCCTTGGCTCGTTGACGAAGGACTCCTTCTCCTTGTCGTTGATCACGATTCCCTTCCCCTTAGGATCCATCTCTTCGGGCGATTAGTCCCTTCTTGAAGAGAACGGCTCCGATACCAATTGAGAGCACCTAGAGGGGGGGTGAATAGGTGATCCTGTGAAACTTAAACTTATAGTTAGCGCAATAATCGCCAAGTGGCTAGAGAGAAGGTCTTGCACAATACGATAATCACAAAGAATTCAACACAGAGAAGACACAGTGATTTATCCCATGGTTCGGCCAAGTACAAAACTTGCCTACTCCACGTTGTGGCGTCCCAACGGACGAGAGTTGCACTCAACTCCTCTCAAGTGATCCAATGATCAACTTGAATACCACAGTGTTATGCTTTTCTTTTCTTATCCCGTTCGCGAGGAACCTCCACAACTTGGAGCCTCTCGCCCTTACACTTTTGATGTTCACAAAGAATCACGGAGTAAGGAAGGGAAGCAACACACACAAATCCACAGCAAAATGCGCACACACACGGCCAAGAATCAAGCTCAAGAGACTATCTCAAAGTTCTCACTAGAACGGAGCTCGAATCACTGAGAATGACAAACGAATGCGCAAAGACTGAGTGTGGATGATCAAGAATGCTCTAAGGTTGCTTCGTGTACTCCTCCATGCGCCTAGGGGTCCCTTTTATAGCCCCAAGGCAGCTAGGAGCCGTTGAGAGCAATTCTGGAAGGCTGATCTTGCCTTCTGTCATCGGGCGCACCGGACAGTCCGGTGCACACCGGACCGGTGCCCGATTTCTTTCCTTAGACGGCGCAGTCGACCGTTGCAGATCTGGGAGCCGTTGGCGCACCGGACAGTCCGGTGCACACCGGACAGTCCGGTGCCCCCTTCCGACCGTTGGCTCGGCCACGTGTCGCGCACGGATTCCGCGGCCGACCGTTGGCCCGGCCGACAGTTGGCTCACCGGACAGTCCGGTGCACACCGGACAGTCTGGTGAATTTTAGCCGTACGCCGTCGGTGAATTCCCGAGAGCGACCACTTCGCTCGAGGCAGCCTGGCGCACCGGACACTGTCCGGTGCACCACCGGACAGTCCGGTGCTCCAGACCGAACAGCCTTTTGGCTGTACACAGCCAACTTTTCTCTGACTTGATTTCTCCTGATTCAAGCACTTAGACACAATACATTAGTCTTCAAAACAATGTACTAAGGCTTAGAAACATACCTTTACTCTTGATTTGCACTTTGTCCATCCATGGGTATAGATTCACATTTAAGCACCTGTGTTGGCACTCAATCACCAAAATACTTAGAAATGGCCCAAGGGCACATTTCCCTTTCAGTGAGCCCCTGGCGTCCAGTCAACGATGAAGTCTGCTAGCGCCTGGGATTGAATTGAAGATCTGTGCACTTAGTCAATGGTGAACTCATTGAGCTCCGCGGCCCACTTTCCAACCCTTCCAGTAGCTTCTCTGTTCCTCATAATATCCTTCAGAGGCTGTGACGAGGGAACAATTATATGGTAAGCTTGAAAAGAATGCCGAAGCTTCCTGGAGGCCATTAATACAGCATACAACACTTTCTCCAATTCTATGTAATTTTTCTTTGATAAGCTTAATACTTCGGAGACAAAATATACTAGGACTTGCTTTTTAGTTTGTCCTTTAAGCTTCTCCTGTACAAGCGTCGCACTTACTGCAGAGTGTGAAGCTGCCATATACAAAAGCAGAGGTGCCCCTGGCGTGGGTGGAGTTAGCATTGTTAGATCTATCAGGTACTGCTTCAGCTCTTCGAAGGCTTTCTGCTGAGCTGATCCCCATTGAAAGACTTCGGCCGACTTCAGCACTTCAAAGAATGGTAAATTTCTCTCTGCTGATCTAGATATGAATCGATTCAAAGATGCCAGTCTTCCTGTCAGCCGTTGAGCCCCCTTCTTTGTGCTTGGCGGCTCCATCCGAAGAATAGCTTTGATTTTGTTCGGATTAGCTTCGATCCCTTTCGTTGAAACTAGACAACCAAGAAATTTTCCCTTCTTTACTCCGAAGACACATTTTTCTGGATTTAATTTCAGACCAGCTTGCCTAAAATTAGCAAATGTTTCCTGCAGATCAGCAATGTGATTTTCCTGCTTCGTGCTCTTTACTATGATATCATCAACATATGTTAGCACATTTCTGCCTATCTGAGAGTGAAGGACTTTGGCTGTCATTCTACTAAAGCTTCCTCCAGCATTCTTGAGCCCCTCAGGCATCTGAAGATAACAATATGTACCACTGGGGGTTATGAAGCTAGTTTTTGGCTCATCTTCCTTCTTCATCCAGATTTGATGGTAGCCTGAATAGCAATCTAGTAGACTCATGAGCTCTGACGAAGCTGCTGCATCTACTAGAGAATCTATTCTTGGTAATGGGAACTCATCCTTTGGACAAGCCTTATTGAGATCAGTAAAATCAATGCACATTCTTCATTTACCATTGGCCTTCTTCACCATAACAGTGTTGGCTAGCCATTCTGGGTATTTTACTTCTCTGATGACTCCGGCACTAAGAAGTCTTTTCACTTCATTCCGAGCACCTTCGGCTTTGTCATCAGACATTTTCCGAACCCTCTGCTTTCTAGGTCTGAAGATTGGATCGACATTGAGCGAATGTTCAATGACGTCCCTGTTGACACCACAGAGATCGTTGGCTGACCATGCAAAGACATCTTTGTTGTTGAACAAAAACCGTATTAAAGTTTTCTCCTGCTCCTCAGATAATTGAGATCCCAGCAATACCTTCTATTCTGCTATATCTTCACATAGAAGCATGGGCTTCGGCTGATCGGCCGAAGCAGCCTTCTCCCTTCTGTACTTATACTGCTCAAAAGCTTTGGCTCCATCTATATTATGGATTGCTTTTGAATCTGTCTAGTTTCCTTTAGCCTTTCTGGCAGCTTCCTGACTACCATGAATAGCAATAGGCCCTTGATCCGAAGGTATCTTCATGCATAGATATGCTGGATGAAGAATTGCTTCAAAAGCATTGAGTGTCCCATGACCAATGATTGCATTGTAGGGGTATTCCATGTCGACAATATCAAACACAACTTGCTCAGTCCTTGTATTGTTGACGAATCCGAAGGTCACTGGCATCATGATCTTGCTGAGTGCTACAATCTGCCTTCCTCCGAAGCCACAAAGAGGGTGTGTAGCATCATGATTCTTATCCTCTAGCTCTTGCATCTGTCTGAAGGCCTTGGCAAATATAATATCCGCTGCACTGCCTGTATCAACCAGAACATTGTGGACCAGAAATCCCTTGATGACACAAGAAATGACCATAGCATCATTGTGAGGGTAATCCTTGAGCTGAAGGTCCTCCTGGGAGAAGGCAATTGGGATGTGGGACCATTTCAACTTGATGAAGGGTCCCTGCACCCTGACATGTTGTACCCTTCTCTGAGCCTCCTTCTTCTGCTTCTTGTTGGCCGGCTCTGAGCATGAACCGCCTGTTATCGGGAGCACCAGCTTCGTAGCCGAAGCAGCTTCAGCTTGGTTGTTGAACGAAGCCATCAGCTCAAAAAGTGGAAGTGAGTTCACCGGAGGTGGGCGCCAATGTTGGGGACTTGTTCTCAAATGCTTCGAATTAAGAACAAGGCAACATAAAATATTAAATGTTAATGACCTTCGTCCATTAAAGCATTATCTCCCCGAGGTTATAATGAACTTCGGACGAAGGTCATGAGCAAAAATCACGAAGGTCATACCTTCGTGATTGTGAAGTAATGAAAGATGAAATAAAATATAAGACATGAAGAAATAATATATCGAAACACATAAACTTATTCATATATTTCATTATATAAATTCAAATATTAAAACATAACATTTAATCACATTTATACCTTCGTCTTGGCAGAAGGCAATAATCCAAGTGTCGCGTGTAAGCGGTTACAAGATTGCGTGAACAGTACGGGGGTACTGTTCATCTATTTATAGGCACAGGACGCAGCCTGTGAGAAATTACATTCATGCCCTTTACAAATGCTTACAATCATAACATAAGCTTCCACGGGTTGATTGGTCATTTCATCTTTAAGTCGGTTCACTCCTTCGTCTTGAGATATGCCGCTATGCCGAAGCTTCATGGGTTACAGCTTCGGCATTGCTTTTGATAAGATCTGCCGAAGGTGTTTCTTCTTATAGGATCTTCGGCGACGAAGCATACCCCCAACAGAAGCAATGGCGGGACAACGTCGACCGGCTACTCGGTATGGCACATTCTACCTCGACTAGGTCGAGGACACGATCATCCCGACGCCAACACGAGGCATTGGCGTCTGTGCGCTCGCCCTCAGTAAGGGGCGCACAGACCAACAACCTCCGGGCAGAACTCGACCGCAGGCATGCGGGAGAGGATGCCCGGGTCTCTTTGGAGAGGGTGCGTGAGCGCCGCCAAAACATCGGTGGTCGCAACCTTGATCAAGACTTCGCTGCTGTTGCACCGCAGACACCAATGGGCACCCGGTCCCAAACGAGTGTCCCCTTGGCCGGTGTGGGCTGCGCCGCTCTCGTGGACCATCTCCGCGCGGCGTCATGGCCACCCAAGTTCCGGCCGCACTTGCCGGAAAAGTACGACGAAACGTCGAACCCGCCGGAGTTCCTATAGGTGTACGTCACCGCCATCACGGCAGCAGGTGGAAACACCGCTGTGATGGCAACATATTTTCATGTTGCCTTGTCTGGACCTACCCGGACCTGGCTCATCAACCTCACCCCAGGGTCAGTCTACTCCTGGGAAGAGCTCTGCATGCGGTTTGTTGCGAACTTCGCCAGTGCTTACCAGCAGCACGGTGTGGAGGCCCACCTCCATGCGGTGAGGCAGGAGCCCGGGGAGACCCTCCAGAAGTTCATCTCCTGCTTCACCAAGGTGCGAGGTACTATACCTCGCATTTCTGATGCTTCCATCATCACGGCCTTTCGACAGGGAGTACGTGATGAGAAAATGCTGGAGAAGTTGGCCACACATGACGTGGAAACTGTCCCCACACTCTTTGCTCTGGCCGATAAATGCGCCAGAGCTGCCGAGGGTCGTGCATGGCACTCAGCCCCACAAACTGGAGCTGCCCAGTCGGGTGGCTCGGGTGCCGTCCCCCGGGACGGAAAGAAGAAAAAGAAGGACCGCGACTACTAGAAGTCGCGATCCACCGCTCTGGTTGTCGCAGCCACGACTGGAGGCTATGGCGATTGCAACAAACGTCCATGACCACAGAGGGGTAACAGCGGCTCATGCCCTGTGCACCCCAACGGTCACCACAGCACCATGGAGTGTCGCGAGATCATTGACCTCGCAAAATGTGTCAGTGAGCGACACGAGCAGTCTTCCAAAGATGGCTCCCCACCTCGTCGCTGACTTGGCAAAGAAAAGGTGGATGATGGCGAGGTGGCCGCGGCTGAACGGGACCTCGGGTATCAGTCGCCCGAGGGGGACCTGAAGGATGTCTTCGCTGGAGGCTCCTACTCCGGTGGAGACAACTAGACGGACCCCAGAGGGACCCGTGCTCCCCGGTCTACGGAGCTGAAGCATGCCTTCCTCCGGAAACCCTTCTAGATTTCCAATGGGTCCAGGCTGCCGACAGGTACATGCAGGAGTGGCCACAGCCAAAGACGAGGGCTCCCATGTCAAATGCAGATGGGGACCTAGGGTTGGTACCTAGCCCTACGGTAAGTACCAGACCAAGAAGGGCTCCTCAACTCTCCCCCAGCTAGGAAGGACCCTTCAAGGTAACAGGAATACACCGACCCGAGGGCAACCATCTAGCTACAACTGAAGGAGTGCCTTACCCCGATGCCGAAACATCTCTGTAAGTTCTATCCATAGAGCAAGTCTAAGGGGTCGAATCTGTTTCCCTTTTGTAACTAGGTAACACATACATGTACGACAATCCGGTGGGGTCTGTCCCCATAAACCCAGCCTATTGGTCTGCACCCATGCATGACGAGTTATAAAGAAAAACTACCCCCTCAGTTGAGCCCCTATGATAGTTCCATCTCGCTGCTCCATGGTCTTACCTTGCAGTTTTTTTTCTTCAGATAATATTTTTTATCTAACCCACCCGTACGATTCCCATCTGTCTTGACATGACGACATCCGAATTGAGCAGCCAAGCTTGCAGTTTAGGGCCCCCGATACGAAAGTTGGAAGGTCCGACAGCCTGGGAGCCGGCTCTAGAGAACGGGACCCCGTTCCATGGGGTGGTCCGGAGCCTGTGTGGCCGCTTAGCCTGGTTCCGTACCCGAAAGCCTGCACACTCCACCACCCCGTGATGGGTACCTAGTATTTGGGGCTATAAGTCCTGTGGGTCCGACAACCTCGGGTACGGAGCTAGAGAATGGACATTAGTCTCCTGGGGTGGTCCGAAGCCCGTGTAGCCGCTCAGCCTGGTCCCGTATCGTGGGCCTGCACGCTCCACCACCCTGCGACAAGTGCCCTAGTATCTAGAACCGCGACCCAAGGAGGTCCGGACACGCAACTTGGCCACCCGGACTGAAACCTGCGAGTCCCGAGCATGTATCAAAGGATGGCTAATACCAGATAGGGAACCCTATGGGTGTACTACTAACGCTCCCTAGCTGAAGCTATGTAAAGATCCAGATCCCAGCGAGGTTGCCTCCCGAGAGTTGTTGACAACCTTTTCAGATACGTTGGTATCCAACCTCAACACATCAAGCCTGCATCCCAGGCGGGGGGCCAGGTACCAGGAGGAGTCAACAATATCGCACACAGCAGAAACAAGTTGAAAATAGATGAGTGCTAATACTGCTTAATAAATAGTACTCTTGAGTACCTTACAAAAAGCGAAAGTATTACATCTGTTTCCAAGCGGAGCCCTAGCTCCATCTCTACTCTACAGGTATGAACTACCTCCACACCAGTAGGGCTGTGGGATAGCTAGCGCCGAGCGGCTCGCCAGCGGAGGCGACCACCTCAGCACCGACGGCAGCGGCCGCCTCTGCACTGACGACTCGCCAGCAGTGGCGATCACCTCAGCACGTGCGCCATTGCGAAAAGGTCCTCGCCCCCGTCTTCCTACGGGGGGTGACAATGAGGCCATTAAAGCCAAAGAGTTGGAGGCTCGGCGACAGGTGGCACTGATGGTCTCGCCAGCAGAGGCAACCACCTCTGCAACGGGCAGCCTCACCAGCGGCGGCGACCACCTCAGCATCGACGACAGCGGCCACCTCCGCACCGGTGGGCGGCGGCTGCCTCAGCATGCGCGAAGAGGTCGTCGCTCTCGTCCTCACTGTAGGAGTGAGGACAAGACCATCCAAGAACACGGTCGCCGCCCCCGCGGTGTACGACATCTTGTACAACCCCTAGTACGGCCGGCGGCGCGGGAGAAGCCGTGGATGTGGCGGACCTACGCACGACGCGACCGTCGCCCGTGCGGTGGACAGACAGCCACACCCCGACCAAGCAGCAGGAGGCAGCACCGGAGGCGGCACCAAAGCCATCCAGGCCGAGGAGCCAGACACGCGGCAGCTGACGGCGCCTGCAGCCGGCCGACCCCGCGTAGCCGAAGTTCGCCTCCTCCGCAAGGCTGGTGGACGCCCTTCTCCCCTGAATGCCGGAGGAAGAAGCGAGCCGCCATCCCATGCGGAAGGCAGGGCCCCAACTTGGCTCGCCTCCCAGCCCAGCGAGGATGATGAACATCCTTGAAGCTGAGGGCAGGGGGGAGGCTGCAGCCCGACTCGCTTCTCTCCACCACAAGGCTGGTAGTCATCCTTGTGGATGACCACCGGCGGGAGGTTGCGACCGGGCCGCATGATGAAAATCCTTGAAGCCGAGCGATGGTAGAAGAGCACCAACCCCCACGGGGCTGCGCTCCTCTAACAGCAGCAAGAAGAAGACAAGATCGGCAGCACCACCACGAGCGCGAGCTCTCCGGCGGTGAGATCGCCGGAGGGGGCGGCCCTGACGCGGATCCTCCTAGAGAACATCGGCGCACCCCATCTGGAGGCTCGGAAGGCGGAAGGGCGTAATGAATGCAAGAGGAGTGAAGCATGGCTACTGCCTGGGAGATCGACCCCTTTTTAAAGGCAGATTTCCCCACTCGCGCCCCGAAGCGTCACACGCAAAGTCTCCCTCGACGTGCACCAGGGTTCCCACCCTATGACACGGGGGCTAGGCCCCACATGTCATATAGACTGACCCAAAGCACGAAGAAGGTGAACCACCACACAAGGAGCATGCAACTGCCCCGTGGTCATGCGCCCCTTCATTTTCGGGGCAACCAGCGGTCAGGAAGACGAACCACCGCACAAGGAGCATGCAACCGCCCCACGGTTATGCGCCCCTTCATCTTCGCCGAAACTAGCGGTCGAAAAGGCGAACCACCACGCAGGAAGCGTACAACCGCCCCGCGGTTGTGCACCCCCTCAGCTTTGCTGCAACCAGCGGTCCAACATGGGGGCCTAGGCCCACATGTTATGCAACCGGCGCGCCGGTTACTGGGTGCGGAAAAATCGCACCACTGCTCGCGACAATGCCACGTCTTCTCGGGGCCGTCGCGGAAGACTGAAAAGATAAGTTTTCAGAACCAGTGCAGTGACTCGAGGCATCCAGTGCATGGCCCAACAGTGACATTAAGTACGAACGTCACGAGCCAGTCAACCGTGGGAATAGGCGTAGCAGTCGGCATGACCATAGGCGGGCCGGCAGTAATTGCGTCAACAGGCGCGCAAGAGCAGCAGGCCAACCGCTAATCAGACTCTGGCCCCACCTGCAGGCTCGCATCCTCCCCTGAGGCGGGCCAGGGGGCCACTGTCGGTACCCTGAATCAGGGGTACCCTCTTCTACAGTATGAAGATGCTGTACACGTACGACGTCCCCAGGCCACACGGAGAACGACACCCGACCCCACCACATGGGCAGGTCTAAGGGCACCATGTGGCAACGAAAGGGAATACATCCCAGGATGCATCATTGGGTTCGGACCTCCATAGAGGGACACCGGACCCCTGTACATACAAGTCCGGAGCTCCCAAGAAGGCATGCCGGGTCCCTCAGGTGGGCCCCAGGTCCCTCCGAGTAAGGTCCGGGCCTTAGCAAGGTCCTGGGACGGGGAGGACCCCGGCATGAGTAAGGGTCCGATGCTGGCACGTATCCAGACCTTGCCCTACGCTCCCCGCTCAGGCGGAGACACGCTGCTACCGCATGGCTTGCGGCCCGTGACATAGGCCAACGGGCCGAGCCTGGCGTAAGGCCCCTAAAGCCGTGCAGCCTTTGCATTTATTGCGAAGAGGACGCGCCGCCTGCCACCATGCTGACGGGCGACGTGCCCTCTCAGCATTTAATGCATCCTGTCCACTCTGCTGGCAGACGGCGTCAGGGTCGTCCAGTAGACAGCGCGCCTATCCAGTCTGTTAACAAACAGTGCGCCCATGTCGTGTGGCGCACTGTTTGTTATCCCTTCTACAAGAAGCTTCACCTGCACGCCGAGGATACGCAGATCTCGGATGTCAAGGCATAAGAAGATTGCCCCCAGCAGTGAACATTTGTAGCTCCAAGTGCTATATTCATTATGTCCCTGGGCCCACATGTCGGGGCTCAGTACCTTTTGTGCATGCCCCCCTTCAGCTATAAAAGGGGAGGCATGCGACGTTACAGAGGATCTGATCTTAGGCTCACTCAGACACTCATAAGTTCATACATGCTCTCAAGCAATACATCACACAGTGGAGTAGGGTGTTACACTCCGGTGGCCCGAACCACTCTAAATCCTTGTGTGTTCTTGTGTTCTTCCCATTTTCCAACTAACAAGCAAAACGCTTAGGCCCCTCCTCATCTTAGGATTTAGGGTGGGTGCACTCCACCACCCGGCCGGAGATTTCCTCTCTAATAGTCCCGAATGTAACCGGGAGTGCAATGCTCCCAAGGAGATACACCGGTTAAGGGCCCACTCCAGAGAATGGGAGAGAGGGTCTCAGTCGGGACCCTGGGATCTGCAGCTGCTTGAACGCAGCGTGGCTGATGACGTTGAGCCCTGCCCCACCATCAATCAGCGCATGATGCAGCTTCATGTTGGCGATGACAAGGGCGGTGATAAGTGGTAGTATACCAACCCCTGCCATGTTTTTGGGGCAGTCGGATGCCCCGAAGGAGATAGTAGTGCTCCGCCACCAGTGATGTGGGGCTACTTTCGGGACCCCTGGGGTCGCTGAAAGGACCTCGCGACGCAGGGACTACGTTCCTATGGGAGGTGAGCTCCCAGCTTCCGCCATACATTACGTACAGCTTCTTGCGGCGGTCACTGTCATCACCGGAGTCGGAGTCTCCAGTGAGGATGTCCTTGAAAACTTGCTCGGGGGCCTGATACCCGAGGTCCCGTTCTCCCGCGGTACGTCACCTTCGTCGACCTTCTCCTTGCCAGGCCGGCGCTGAGGCGGCGAGCCATCCCTAGAGGCCTAGTCGCGCCGCTCGCTGATGCGCTTCGCGAGCTTCAGGATCTCCCGGCATTCCGAGGCGCTATGGCGACTATTGGGGTGAACAGGGCATGACCCACTATCGCTTCCCTGCTGCCGTGGGCACTTGCCGCGCTCGTCCCGGCCCCCAGCCGCAGCTACGGCGACCAGAGCACCAGACTGAGGCCTATCGTGACCGCAGTTCTTCTTCTTCTTCTTGCCACCGCCCTGGGTGGTGGCACCCGAGCCGCCCTCCTGGGTAACTTCAGTTTGCGGCGGCGAGTGCCATGCAAGGCCCTCAGCAGCTCTGGCACATTTGTCGGCTAGAGTGAAAAGCGTAGTGACGGTTTCCACGTTATGCGTCGCTAATTTCTCCAACATCTTCTTATCACGCACCCCCTGTCGGAAAGCAGTGATAATGGAAGCATCGGAGATGCGAGGTATAGTCCCCCGTACCTTGGTGAAACGGGAGATGAAAGCCCAGAGAGTCTCCCCGGGTTCCTGCCTCACTGCATGGAGATGAGCCTCCACGCCATGCTGTTGATAAGCACTGGCAAAGTTCGCTATGAACCGTGCACAAAGCTCTTCCTAGGAGTATACCGACCCCGGGGTGAGATTCACGAGCCAGGTCTGGGCTGGCCCGGTCAAGGCTACATGAAAGTTGCTTGCCATCACAGCAGTGTTTCCACCAGCTACCGTAATGGCGGTGACGTAGACCTGCAAGAATTCTGACGGGTTCGTCGTACCGTCGTACTTCTCCGGCAGGTGTGGCCGGAACTTGGGTGGCCAAGTCGCTGAGAGATGATCCGCTAGTGCGCCACAACCCACGCTGACCAATGGGACACCCGCCTGGATTCGGGCATCCCTTGGAGTTTGTGGTGAAACTGGAGCGAAGTCCTGGTCGAGGTTGCGACCCTCGAAGTTTTGCCAGTGCTCACGTGCCCTCTCCAGAGAGACTCAGGCATCCTCGCCCGCACGCCTATGGTTGAGCTCTGCCCGCAGATCGTCAGCCTTCTCCAGAGAGATTCGAGCATCCTTGCCCGCACACCGGCGGTTGAGCTCTGCCCGCAGGTCGTCAGTCCGTGCACCCCTCACTGAGGGTGAGCGCACCGATACCGACGCCTCGCGTTGACGCCGGAATGATCGAGGCCTGGGCCTGGCCGAGCCAAAATGTGCCATGCCGAGGAGACGGTCGACATCTTCGCACCACTGTCTCATGGCCCCCGGCGAGGCCATGGAACTTGGTGGGTTGCGCAGCAACTCCCTGGCTGCAGACAACGCCCCACCATGAGCAGCCCCCGACGGAGCCTAGATGTCTGCACGGGCGTGTGCTGTTGCGCAGTGTGCATAGCAGCAGCACCAGGCGCAGGGCGGTAAGAGCCTCGTGGCATAGAAGATGCTGCCCCTTCCTCCATTAGGAAGTCCTCGGGAGACAAGTCGCGGTGCTCGACGATCTGAACCATCGTGTCGAGCAAGAAAAACAGGCAAAAAACCTAAAGCCACCGCCCCCTACCTAGCGCGCCAAATGTCGGTGGGGAAATCCACCGGCCTGGTGGCGGAACACACCTGCCCTAATCCTAAGATGAGGAGGGGGCCTAAGGGGTTGTTTGTCTGGTGAATTCGGGATGAACACGAGAGGACACGAGGGATTATAGTGGTTCAGGCCGCCGGAGCGTAATACCCTACCTCCACTGTGTGTAAGTTGTATTGAGTATGTGTGAGCGTGTGATTGAGTCTGTCCCTTGTAACGTTGTGTGCCTTCCCTTTTATAGTTTAAGGGAGGCACATACAAGGATGCTGAGCCCCGACATGCGGGCCCAGAAGCATAATGGAAGAAATACATTATGTGAATAACTAATGCTGACAGAGTAACGCATGAGTAATCAGCGGGAGTCATGATGACTGCAGTCCATGTAGCATTGATAGGTAGTAATCCTTGGTAACACGGGAGTAATGGTGAGTAACTGCACGACCCACGTATCATGGACTGAGCATGCCGCCTGTCAATGGAATGGGCAGGCGCATGTCTTATCCGTAATGAATGCGAAGGCTCGTGTAGCCCAGAGGCGTCATGCCAGGTTCCGTCTGTTGGCTTATGCCGAGCGCAGTATGCCACGTGGCAGCATCGGGTCTCCGCCTGAGCGGGGAGCAGGAGTTTATGCGGATAGGTTCGAATCACACCAGACCAGGTCTAGACACGTGTCAGCTCCGGACCCCCGCCTAGGCCCTAATTAAGGCCCGGGTGTGTTCTGTCCTAGAACCTTGGGACCCTACTGTGGGCGGTCTGGACCCCATACGGGGGGGGGTCCGAATCCCATTCTAGGGGTCCGGTCCGTACACGTGGGGGTCCTGGACCAACTTGGAGGTCCGGACTGTATATCCAGGGGTCCGACACTTTCCCATGGGGGTCCGGACTCACTGTTGATGCCTTGGAGTATATCACTTTCTCTGGACACGTGGCGGCCCCGGAGCCGTCCACGTGGTGGGGTCAGGTGCTGTTGCTGGCCCAGAGTAGTCGCCCGAGGCTGGGGCGAGTTATGGCCTGGTCCCACATACAACTCCTTTACCACGCGACTAAAGATAGCCGTGTGGGTACTGCGTCTTCATACAGCAGTAAGGGGTACCCTAGTTTCAGGGTACCGGCAAACATGTATATTTGAAACATTGTCGAAAGGTTGTTTAAATGGGCCATCATCAATTTCTAGTTGCCAAAAATCCAATAAGAAAAAGGTAAGCACTTTAACGGGCATGAAGGCCATTGTGATAAGCCATTTCATCATAATGGGAATATTATGTTCCATATGGTAAAGAACCTTAGCATAGTGTTTGGACGGGATCTAGTAGCTAACCTATCCTCAATGAAAATAGAAAGACACATATGTAGAAACAGAAGTCGATATTTTAGGACCTGTCTTATTGAGAAGTATTAGACGTCTGCCATGCAATGGATGTGATGTATCTCATGAAAAATATATATGTCAAGTAGTTGGGTTTCTCGGCACATACGAAAAGAACAAAGATACACTAGAAATACAACATGGCTTGAAAGCTATGAAACACAGCCTACACCCAAAAAAGTTAGAAAAAAGGAAAGCATTACTTAAGCTCTACTAACTATACTATAAGCAAGAAAGCGAAAGATAACATGTTTGATTGTTTGAATAGTATCATGTTCTTAGCTTGGTACTCCTCTAATGTAAATAGACTTATAAATTCAAAGAAGAAAATGGTACATCTAAAGTTTAATGGTTACTATGTGTTGATGACATATTTTCTTCTGGTTGTGTTAAGGAGTATTCTACCAAATAATATTAGAAAAGCAATCATAAACCTATGTGCATTCCTCAATGCAATTTCATAGAAACTAATCCATCTAGACAGTCTAGAAGATGGTGGTACTATTATGGAGCCATAAGAAAAAACTTTACCATAAATGCTTAAAGATGGAAAAACAACTAACTTTTAGAAGTTTCCCAAGTATAGGGAGTGCTAGGACACGTTTCTGCAGTACAATCAATCAAAATATGGACACTATCTTTATACAAAGAATGAAGTTAATATGCTAAAAATGGAATATTTTCATTAGCTTGGCTTTGGTTGTTACAAAAATGGCATGGTGAAGTAAGCCAAGATGGAATAAGACTTGAGAAAATGGGTGCCACCCAGCGATGCATAATTGGAATGCACAAAAAATGTATTATGCCCACATGGGAAGCATCTTAAAAGATAAAAGCTTATCTTCCAATGAAATTATCAAAGAACCAATTGAAAATTTTGTCATTGCATGCCATCGGTAAGTCCTCTAAAGGGGAGTTCATCCCTGATATGGAAAATTATAAGTTCACTATTGCTCTTTAGAATCCCAAGCACCCGAGCTAAACAAGAGTATACAAAAGTTTGCCTTGGAAGTATGGGTTTGATACAAACATTAACACATATAAGAGCCAATAGAGAAGCAAGGACAATGTAGAGAAAACAGTGCATAACTTGGAATATCAGTTAGCTCAAACCAAATAATCCATTCCTATCGAGGTTCAACATCAAATAACACAAGTAATTGCCAACTTAACTCAACAAAGAATAATGCCTCCTACCGACATGGTTAGCCCCTTTCAACAGTGGAGTGGTTGTGCTTCCACTAAACTCCATGTAGAGCAGTGATATCCCATGGATGAAACTCAATATTGAATATCATGTGAGCTATATATACCAGTGAACAACTTGACAAGTAAGGTGGCTTTTGGTATGGTTTCACCTCCTTAGCAAAGCAATACATACAATAGCGAGGAGATTCTAGATGGGTACTCCACAGTCAACATTGATTAGGCATTGCACAAATTTATTCTATGAAAGAAGCAATACATCATAATTTCCTAAGGTTAGAATACATTGATAGTTGATTAGGCCTCCCACCAGCATACTCTCTAGGTAGCAGCCCCACTCCTCCTAACAGAAGTCCCGCCCCTCCAAGTAGGATCCCTACCCCTTCTTATAGAAGCGCCCCACACTTCCTCACAAGAGCACCACACCTAAATGCAAGAACATCAAACATCCAACAACTAAAAGACAAACTCACGCTAAGTCAATTGAAAGTAAAAGGCAGAACACACCAAATAGCTCTGTAGTTAACTTGGTACCATAGAAACGAGCTTATGACCTAACTTACAAGGAGTTGAACCAAGTTGTGTTGTTATCTAGGTAAAGGATCACTTCATAAAGAGAAGTCTTCCAAAGAAAGAATCAATAGATCCGACAACGAGAACTGAGGAGGTCCTTTGTGAAGATGAGCAAGATATCAAACAAAACTATTCTATCATACTATGATTGCTCTATCATGAAATCTTATAAATGTCTTGCAGCTCACAAAATAGCCACAAACTATTCCTAACATGACATCCAAACATCACATAAATATGGGGGCATTTTTGAAGTCTAGAGGCAAGCTGAAAGACAAGTGTTGTAGCTAGCAAGTATAGATGCAAGTACTTCTATAGTTTGGTAGTACAAGCATGACAAGCCTCTAGTTAGGCTAGAGCTGGCCAAAGAACATTCAATATAAATATGTGGATTCCATGAGTGGTACATGGAGAAATCCACCGTTGAGAGGACTTGTGTTGGTGTGCTCATCAAAGGTACCGACTATTCAATGGCGTATAAATCATGTGGCTAGATTTTTAGGATATCTATCATGTATACTAGTGTGACAGTTTCGATCTTTCTCCTCACCTACTGGATTTTGTAAATTTTCTTTAGGTCTTGTTAATATTTCACTTATATCTATTCATTATTTATGTGACCTCGACACTATTTGATATCGTCTAGGATGGAGATCTAAAGATGTCTCAAGGAGGGAATTTTATAATGTGTGCTTCATGGATTTAGTGATTATTTAAAATAACATAACGTGGTATCATAATAATTAACTTTTGTGGCAATGGGGAAAGCTAGACCAATCTTGCCATAAGCTGTTTTTTAGTATTCTGGAGAGAGTAAAGATTTTAGCCACATTAATCTTGGATGTGGAATCATTTTTGGTTATTTTGATAATATAACAATCTTCGTCATTTTCTCTTTTTTCATTTGTAACAACTTGGATCGTATCCTTATGGTATAATGACCATTGTCATATTGTAGTATGTATAAGATAATTTAAACTAACTTGCTCCATTACTTACTGAAATACTGAAGTAAAATATGACGATGCATACAATGCACATAACACCATCTGTGCTTTTAAGTTTTAACCAATCTTGGCCTGCAGCCTTTCCATTCTGGCTTTTGCAGTCCTTTTATGCTTAGGTGTTCAGAGTGTGAGCTTGATGCAATCCTATCTTTGAAAAGCTCGGTTTTGCTTGACCTGTTTTAAGATATTGTAATTGTGGCAGAACCTCCCAAGTTATTGGGCCCACATGCACCTGCCCTTGTCTCAAAGACCTCAGACGGCTATGCATGTGCACCAGATAACTTAACAGGATCTGTCCGAGTGCCCCAAGGACCTCGGATAAACCACTTACAACCAGGACCGCAAGATTAAGTAACACAAATCACACACCAACATCTTGCAGCGGAATTTTATTACCAAATTTTACAAGTTACAACAAGTTTACATTGTATTTATCGGACTGGTTACAAAAGTGGTTCAAAGGAATAACTTTGAAATGTTATAAATTATATGTAAGTTTGAAATATATGCTAGCTCAAGTGACCATCCTCAATAAGAAGTATAGAAGGGTTACTTAGACTTATAAGAAGGCCGAGCCCACCGGCACTTAACACCATCATCAGCAACACAAAACTATAACATGAAAAACAACAGGGAATAAAACCCTGAGTACGGAATTACTCAGCAAGACTTACCTGACTAAAGAAAAGACTCTCAAGGGTATGCTGGCTAAAGGGATTCAAGGTATGGCTTATTAAGAATCAAAGACTCTGTTTTGCAGAAAAGCTTACTATGAGTGGATCCTTAAAAATCCATTTTTACTTGTCAGGTTAAGTAAAATTACCTGCAACTAGAGTTCTTTCTACCCTAGTTCAATCACTTGACCTGCACTAGCCGTCTTTTATCAACCCTTTAAGTTCACTAGAATGCTACGTGTAAGTCAGTGACCAAGTCTTCATGTCCGAGAAGTAACGGTGATCCGAATCGATTAATACTCAGTTGAGGATCTCCAATCACACGACATATGTAGCACTTAACCCTTGCATATGTCAACTCGCCACCGGGGTTCTTAAGACCAGATCAGGTTCACGCCAACCGAGAGCATAGATACACCATCGTCCAGCCTCTTGCCACGGAGGGTACACGCTACTCTCGCCATCTCTCCACTCCCATTGCGTGTTATCTTATTCTGGTATTAGTCTGCCCGAGGCAAAGTTTACCCATGACGAGGCATGTGACCAATTAAAGGGTCCTCGGTCAGCAGGCCTACATCGACAACGTCCTTAATCGACTCAGACGGAGACACTACACTGAGACTCCTTTCTCGTGCAAGTCAACCGCCCGGTCTCAGCTTTATTATTTAAAACTCAAAGTTTGGTACCTGGCAGAGGTATATCTTTTACGATGTTGAACCCATCACGGCCGTGATGGATCCACCATCAAGTTTTATTTTTGAAAACTTCCCACCCACTGAAGCATCACTTTTGTTTTAAAACAAAACATTTTTGTTTGCTAAAGCAAAACTAAGCATCATAAAATTCCTTTCAAAATGGGTGTCAAGGAAGGGTAATAAATTTTCAAGGAAGGAAATGCATCAACGGTTTAGCACACAACTCCTATCACCTAATGCATCAAACAAGGTGATAAATATTTTAAAACAGCAAGGAGGTGGCAAATGCATCGTGGCTTGCCTGAATAACACTAGGTTAGTGTTTGTTAGGCGATGTTCACTTGACGATCATCCTTGTCCTAGCACTTGATTAGGCAGGTTCGTCCATCAACATCACCATGCGGAGTAGTCCGCGCTTGGGGTCGACTTGACTCGTCTTCCGCATCACGCGATTAATTAACGTACCTGAATGAAATGCATTATGCACATGAATGCATATAGACAAGAACATTACAATCCTAAATAGTGCTACGCGATAGCGAATTTAACACCTAGCGGTGAGGCGTTGTACAATTTTATACGGAAACACTAGTTATCCGATATACGACTACGCGCAATAGTCATAAAATAATAAATTATAAACACACTCTATCATTTTTAGCTACAATATATCGATGTTACTTGATCCTAAATATTCGAAGTAGCAATCAACATCCATTCAAATCATGAAATCGACTAGCACACATAGAATATCGTACCTAGTTTAGAGAGCACACTAAATGACTTATAACTTTAACTTCAATATTCTTGGACACCTAACACTTATAAAGTTTGATAGAAGAACTTTCCTTAACTTTTTAAACTAATTTACCGGTTAACCTGTGTATCATATATATTAATGAAACTTCCCATTTTTAACACCTACAGTCCCGCAAACACTTGGACCTATTGAGACCTCTTTCATCCTACGACATCGACCAAATTGCCAAAGTGACTCAGGCAATCTAATAAATATTATACCTAGTCAAACCATCCATCAATCCACTAATACGAATAACAAGTTTGCTTACCCTGACTAATTCGACGCGATAGTCGGAAGCACGATGACGGTTTCCGGTCGACGTCATTGATCACACATGTCTGGCGAGCGAGGCACACAGTTTCTATTCTTGACCAAATACCCATGGGATTCCTTTTTGTCGAGCTGGTGACGCGTGGCCAGCACAAGAGTGTCTTCACGGCTTGGGGATTGGCGTAGACGAGGATGACGATTGACGACTTGTTCGAGCTTTTTGTCGTGCACTTGGTGAATATCACACGGCTAGCTTCGTCTTCACCCGACGCTTTGTATTTCTTGAGGATGCACGAAACAACGATGAGATCGATAACGCACACGCGTGATGAGACAGGGTCTATGGGGATGTGCACAAGGGAAAACGAGCTTGTGGTGCCGAGAGTCGACAGCGAGCAGGACGCGGATCAGGGGGGTTGCTTGGGAGTCGTGCAGGGGATGACAGGTTCGACGACGATACAAGAGGGTGATGTATATAGAGCTGCACACGCGACGCGACGACGAACGACGACAATCGGCGAGGTCGACGATGTGATGGAGATTAAGGCCGAGCGAGTCGAGAGGGCGCGCTGGCGAGCATAAAGCCGCGCGAGCATAGGACATGGAAAACAACAGGCTCGATAGCATGCGAAACTATCACCAGCGACGACAGTCGAATCAGCAACAGAGCGTTGGCGAATACGATGAACACGACCATAGTCGCGTGCTGGCGTGGATAGGATAACGACAGCTGACGAGTTGGAGCACCAGCGAGTAGCCGACGCAGGTGAGCAAAGCAGGCAGGACAACGGGCGTCGCGGCGAGCTAGAAAAGGATTCGGCGCGGGAGCTCGACGTGCAGTGGCGAGCAGTGAACTTCGTACACACAACAGAGGAGCTCCACACGCGCAGCAGGGTGAACGCAGTCCGAGCAGGGGCGAACCAGAGGCGCGCGCGCGGCACCAGAGAGCCGAGCTTGAGGTGCGCGCGGCCATGGAAAAGACCCGAGCTAGGCTGTGGGAGCTCCAAGCTAAGCGCGCACAGGGAAGCTGGGCGCGAGCTCAGAACAGAGGCCGAGAAGGGAGAGAGGAAGCAGGCGCGGTGGCCAGGAGATCCAGGGCGCGACGAGCAGAGGGCTTCGCGCGCAGCCATGGAAGGACTCGCGGCAGCACACGCATGGAGATGAGCGCGCATCGAGGAAGAAGTAGAGGGAGGGAGAGAAGCAGCTGGGCGCACAGGGAGAACGCGCCATGGCTGAGGGAGCTCGGGACACAGGAGCGCCGCGCAGAGGAAGCTCTACGAGCTAGGATCCGACGCCGGGGAAGGAAGAAAGAAGAGCGGCTGTCAGGAGGGGAGGAGACACGGCTGGGGAGGGACTCGAGCTGGCACCGGCGCACGCCATGGGAGCAGTGGAGCTAGGCACTAGGGAGCTTGGCCGGCTGGGATAAACACGAGAGAAGAGCGGCAGAGAAATAAGCACCAGAGAGATTGCGTGCGTGAAGAAGATAAGAACGGCGTGCGCTGTAGGAAAAATCAGGATGGGGCGGCGCGATTTTTCCCTGCGTGCGCGTGCTGGAGATAAGCCAGCGGCAGGGGGAAAATCTGGGGGGAGAGAGAGAAGGCAGTGTGGAGGAGATTTTTAGATTTTCTCATTTTTCTTCTCTTAAAAATCGCAGATATTTTTACAATCACGATTTTTAGCAATGTAAAATGGGTCGACAGTAACTGTGACATGGTTTTGATTTGGCGAATACTTTGGAATCATATGAATATTAATCAGTTATTTATGTCTGAAGTTTTGAATCCGGCGAGAAACGACCATCTGAATCGAATTGATTTCCACTTCAATATTGTATTCAGCTTTGGTTTACGTAGAAGTCAGACAAAAAATTATCTGGTAAGGAATAGATTAAATTACCATGGTTCGAGTTTTAGTCTGATGTTAACGGATCAAGCTAAACGATATCGGAGTCGACTAGGAAACGACTCAGTTTGTAATTCTACGCTCGATTTTTCTTAGATTCCGGGTGTAGTCCGATTTAATTTTGCATCATTTCTATCGTCGAGTTCCAGTTAATTCGTTCTGGGGAAAATCGGCAGGCTGGACTAAATTTCCAAATTCGTATATGCGCGAGTGATGAATTTTAAATAATCACCGGACGTACCGATTTTCGGAACAACGATGTTCCGAACATCACGAAATTTTGGGAAGAGCCCGGATAAATAAAAACGATGTCGAACTCGCGACAGACGAAACAGGTGCGATATTAAAATCGCGATAGACGAAGATGTTTATAAATTAGCGTCCATTTTATCCACTGCTATTACGTGCTTAAATCCATACTCGTTGTCGAGTGGAATATAAACACCTGGGGTGTTACAACCTTCCTCCCTTAAAAGAATCTCGTCTCGAGATTCGGAGCGAAAGACTCTTAAGAGTAGAGAAGCATGTAACCCATGTCCATATCAGCGATGACCATAAAACAGTTCCAAGCAAAGGAGGGTGTCTCAGGATGTTGTTTCTCTAGTGGACATATCATGTATTACCACAAGCTGGTTTAGAAATGTCCACCAGACGATATCTACCAAAAGAACACATAAGGTTCCATGTGTGCAGTTTGCTTTTTCTGATAACACTGTACTATCTGAGTCTGTTGAGTGAGCGGTAAATACGTGATTTTACCTAAACAGAATCAGATGCACCATCTTGGGTAAAACACACAGAAGGAGGTTTACCAACAAGTGGTCACTTGAGGAATTCAAGTTCCAAGAAGATAATAAAAATTCGAGGAACACATTAGTGAAGATGATCAACAAATGTTGACTTCACAATCAATCCGCTTTAGCGAGCACTAAGCATGACTTGACTTGGTCACACATGCTGGAAAAGCACACATGAGGCGATCGAGGCATGACTAGAGCGATCATTAGGTGGTTACTGGCCGACTTAATCTCGATTCTTGAAAGTACTTCCTTAAGTGGGTTGAACCAAAATGAGTTTAGGCAAATCGATAAAACGATCTCTAAACTCAATCTTCATTCATTGGGCAGTTACAAGTTAGTCAAAACCAACTTGTTGAACTACTTTTGACATTGGGCATGTCCTCTCAGTACCATCGGTAAGCCAATGGTTGAGAGTTCACATTTGCTAACAGGAGATTATGCACTTGAGTAGAAATCCATTTGGTTCTGTTGTTAATCCGTTTCTGCATGCGAGATGAACAGACTAGGTTCGAAAATACATGGATTAAATAAGAGAGCGAATGAACAAACTCCTGCATCAGCAGCAGGGAAAATCAGTCTCCAATCTGAGAGCTAATCAGTTGTTTTCCAACACTAAAAAGCTCCAAGGCTATCAAAACGGTTACAGTAGAGAGCCAAACAGATCATGGCCCGATGAAATGAACAAGGCATGGCCATAACCTAAACTGGTTGGTGAGGGAGTACGATGGGAGACTGTAACTTCAGCCCCAAGCATATTTCTATGCCCAGCGCAACAATTACAAGTCAAGGATTAAGTTGGTATGCCTTTGATAGGTATGGGGAAACCAAAGGCATCAAATTCAAGAAGATGATCGGGCATGTCTTTCCTAAGTTGGGTTGACAAAGCAACATGACGATCCTTAAGAACAGGCAAACTGGAATAGAGACATCAACTTGCACAAATCGAACAAGGACATGGTTTAGGATGGAGACATGACTCGAGATTCTTGTTTTAAGCTTGGGTACACTTTATGTTCAACAAAGAATTTACCTAAGCATTTATTTGTACGAGTTTAGTCATGGAGGGATAACGGAAAATTCAAATTTGGGTCATGGTTCACTAAATAAGAACATGGCCTAGTTATGGGTTTAAGCAACTAAACTACTAACCTTCTATCAGTACATCAAGCACCAGAGCAAACACATATATAACACCTAAATAGGTTACCTAAAGAATGGAGGACAGCTATTTCATCGAAGTCCATAATACATCATTACACCACATTATCTACAATCACTGGTTACTGGAATAAGGATGAGAGAAGCAGTTTGGATGTATAGGTGACAAACATGATGCAACAATCAGGATGCATGCTCGTCCTATGCGTCCTCACGAGTTTTGCCAACATAATGTGGCAATAGCGTTCTATATCGGTGGCATACTTATGACTCTCTCGATATTTTGCTATTCGTTAGCTACACATACGTTTTCGAGGTTAGTGTACCTGCAGAAAATTCCATCACAGCCCATTTTTCCCATGATGCAATTCACACATGACAGTTTATCATAGTTTATACTTCATATATTTCTATATGGAGGCCAGCTCATCATTAAGCGTCGAGCCACGCATAGGTGCCGTTGCCACACTTTAACCATAGGACAACTCATTATGGTAACTCAACTTCTTACCTGAGCGTAGGTGCATCGTTGCAAGTACATTACACTTCTTAGTATTCCCATGTTTGTATACCCATACACATCCATGGGGTACTGAATTCCCAGAAGAAGTAAATACTCTGCATCGCAGCCTTCATATATACACATGTAAAACATGTATATAATCAAGCGCTTTTCATACCCTTCCTTAGATCGACGTTTGTTCGGTCATGCTCTCACATCTCACCTTACCTGAGCGTCGATCCATTCAAAACTGAATGGCCTCAAAAAGAACAATACACATGTATGCAATACCCACCCGGTTGTGGGTTAGTGGTTTTGAACTAAGCCACCTGATAGTCCTTTACTTAGGGCTTAATAGAGGATGTCGCTAGCATTATAGTTTTTCAAAACTGTTTTTCAAAGCCAAACAATGTGTTTAGTTGAAAATAGATTTTTTGAAACCAAAACTTTTGTTTTGAAAATACGTATGTGACTGTATAAACTTAATCCTGCTCCGATACCAGCTATGGCAGAACCTCCCAAGTTATTGGGCCCACATGCACCTGCCCTTGTCTCAAAGACCTCAGACGGCTATGCATGTGCACCAGATAACTTAACAGGATCTGTCCGAGTGTCCCAAGGACCTCGGATAAACCACTTACAACCAAGACCACAAGATTAAGTAACACAAATCACACACCAACATCTTGCGGTGGAATTTTATTACCAAATTTTACAAGTTACAACAAGTTTACATTGTATTTATCGGAGTGGTTACAAAAGTGGTTCAAAGGAATAACTTTGAAATGTTATAAATTATTTGTAAGTTTGAAATATATGCTAGCTCAAGTGACCATCCTCAATAAGAAGTATAGAAGGGTTACTTAGACTTATAAGAAGGTCGAGCCCACCGACACTTAACACCATCATCAGCAGCACAAAACTATAACCTGAAAAACAACAGGGAATAAAACCCAGAGTACGGAATTACTCAGCAAGACTTACCCGACTAACAAAAAGACTCTCAAGGGTATGATGGCTAGAGGGAATCAAGGTATGGCTTATCAAAAATCGAAGACTCTGTTTTGCAGAAAAGCTTACTATGAGTGGATCCTTAAAAATCCATTTTTACTTGTCAGGTTAAGTAAAATTACCTGCATCTAGAGTTCTTTCTACCCTAGTTCAATCACTTGACCTGCACTAGCCATCTTTTATCAACCCTTTAAGTTCACTGGAATGCTACGTGTAAGTCAGTGACCAAGTCTTCATGTCCGAGAAGTAACGGCGATCCGAATCGATTAATACTCAGCTGAGGATCTCCAATCACACGACATATGTAGCACTTAACCCTTGCATATGTCAACTCGCCACCGGGGGTTCTTAAGACCAGATCAGGTTCACGCCAACCGAGAGCACAGATACACCACCGTCCAGCCTCTTGCCACGGAGGGTACATGCTACTCTCGCCATCTCTCCACTCCCATTGCGTGTTATCTTATTCTGGTATTAGTCTGCCCGAGGCAAAGCTTACCCATGACGAGGCATGTGACCAGTTAAAGGGTCCTCGGTCAGCAGGCCTACATCGACAAGGTCCTTAATCGACTCAGACAGAGACACTACACTGAGACTCCTTTCTCGTGCAAGTCAACCGCCCGGTCTCAGCTTTATTATTTAAAACCCAAAGTTTGGTACCTGGTAGAGGTACATCTTTTCTGATGTTGTACCCATCACGACCGTGATGGATCCACCATCAAGTTTTATTTTTGAAAACTTCCCACCCACTGAAGCATCACTTTTGTTTTAAAACAAAACATTTTTGTTTGCTAAAGCAAGGCTAAGCATCATAAAATTCTTTTCAAAACGGGTGTCAAGGAAGGGTAATAAATTTTCAAGGAAGGAAATGCATTAACGGTTTAGCACACAACTCCTATCACCTAATGCATCAAACAAGGTAATAAATATTTTAAAACAGCAAGGAGGTGGCAAATGCACCGGGGCTTGCCTGAATAACACTAGGTTAGTGTTTGTTAAGCGATGTCCACTTGACGATCATCCTGGTCCTAGCACTTGATTAGGCAGGTTCGTCCATCAACATCACCATGCAGAGTAGTCCGCGCTTAGGGTCGACTTGACTCGTCTTCCGCATCACGCGATTAATTAACGTACCTGAATGAAATGCATTATGCACATGAATGCATATAGACAAGAATATTACAATCCTAAATAGTGCTACGCGATAGCGAATTTAACACCTAGCGGCGAGGCGTTGTACAATTTTATATGGAAACACTAGTTATCTGATATACGACTACGCGCAATAGTCATAAAATAATAAATTATAAACACACTCTATCATTTTTAGCTACAATATATCGATGTTACTTGATCCTAAATATTCGAAGTAGCAATCAACATCCATTCAAATCATGAAATCGACTAGCACACATAGAATATCGTACCTAGTTTAGAGAGCACACTAAATGACTTATAACTTTAACTTCAAAATTCTTGGACACCTAACACTTATAAAGTTTGATAGAAGAACTTTCCTTAACTTTTTAAACTAATTTACCGGTTAACCTGTGTATCATATATATTAATAAAACTTCCCATTTTTAACACCTACAGTCCCACAAACACTGAGACCTATTGAGACCTCTTTCATCCTACGACATCGACCATATTACCAAAGCGACTCAGGCAATCTAATAAATACTATACCTAGTCAAACCATCCATCAATCCACTAATACGAATAACAAATTTGCTTACCCTGACTAATTTGACGCGATAGTCGGAAGCACGATGACGGTTTCCGGTCGACGTCATTGATCACACACGTGTGGCGAGCGAGGCACACAGTTTCTATTCTTGACCAAATACCCATGGGATTCCTTTTTGTCGAGCTGGTGACGCGTGGCCAGCACAAGAGTGTCTTCACGGCTTGGGGATTGGTGTAGACGAGGATGACGATTGACGACTTGTTCGAGCTTTTTGTCGTGCACTTGGTGAATATCACGCGGCTAGCTTTGTCTTCACCCGGCGCTTTGTATTTCTTGAGAATGCATGAAACGACGACGAGATCGATAACGCACACGCGTGATGAGATAGGGTCTATGGGGATGTGCACAAGGGAAAACGAGCTTGTGGTGTCGAGAGTCGACGGCGAGCAGGACGTGGATCAGGGGGTTTGCTTGGGAGTCAAGCAGGGGATGACAGGTTCGACGAAGATACATGAGGGTGATGTATATTGAGCTGCACACGCGACGCGACGACGAACGACGACAATAGGCGAGGTCGACGATGCGATGGGGATAGACGACAATCAGCGAGGTCGACGAACGACAGCATGCAAAACTATCACCAGCGACGATAGTCGAATCGGCAATAGAGCGTTGGCGAATACGATGAACACGACCACATTCGCGTGCTGGCGCTGATAGGATAACGACAACTGACGAGTTGGAGCACCAACGAGTAGCCGACGGAGGTGAGCAAAGCAGGCAGGACGCCGGGCGTCGCGGCGAGCTTGAAAAGGATTCGTCGCGGGAGCTCGACGTGCCGTGGCGAACAGAGAACTTCGCGCACACAACAGAGGAGCTCGACACGCGCAGCAGGGCGAACGCAGTTCGAGCAGGGGCGAACTAGAGGCACGCGCGGCACCAGAGAGCCGAGCTTGAGGTGCGCGCGGCCATGGAAAAGACCCGAGCTGAGCTGCGAGAGCTCCAAGCTAAGCGCGCACAGGGAAGCTGGGCGCGAGCTCGGAACAGAGGCCGAGAAGGGAGAGAGGAAGCAGGCGCGGTGGCCAGGAGATCCAGGGCGCGGCGAGCAGAGGGCTTCGCGCGCAGCCATGGAAGGACTCGCGGCAGCACACGCAGGGAGATGAGCACGCAACGAGGAAGAAGTAGAGGGAGGGAGAGAAGCAGCTGGGCGCGCAGGGAGAACGCGCCATGGCTGAGGGAGCTCGGGACACAGGAATGCCGCGCAGAGGAAGCTCTGCGAGCTGGGATCTGGCGCCGGGGAAGGAAGAAAGAAGAGCGGATGTCAGGAGGGGAGGAGACGCGGCTGGGGAGGGACTCGAGCTGGCACCGGCGCACGCCATGGGAGCAGTGGAGCTGGGCACTAGGGAGCTTGGCCGGCTGGGATAAACACCAGAGAAGAGCGGCAGATAGATAAGCACCAGAGAGATCGTGTGCGTGAAGAAGATAAGAACGGCGTGCGCTGTAGGAAAAATCAGGATGGGGCGGCGCGATTTTTCCGTGCGTGCGCGTGCTGGAGATAAGCCGGCGGCAGGGGAAAATCTGGGGAGAGAGAAGGCAGTGTGGAGGAGATTTTTCAGATTTTCTCATTTTTCTTCTCTTAAAAATCGCAGATATTTTTACAATCACGATTTTTAGCAATGTAAAATGAGTCGACAGTAATTGTGACATGGTTTTGATTTGGCGAATACTTTGGAATCATATGAATTTTAATCAGTTATTTATATCTGAAGTTTTGAATCCGGCGAGAAACGACCATATGAATCGAACTGATTTCCACTTCAATATTGTATTCAGCTTTGGTTTACGTAGAAGTCAGACAAAAATTTATCTGGTAAGGAATAGATTAAATTACCAAGGTTTGAGTTTTAGTCTGATGTTAACGGATTAAGCTAAACGATATCGGAGTCGACTAGGAAACGACTCAGTTTGTAATTCTACGCCCGGTTTTTCTTGGATTCCAGGTGTAGTCCGATTTAATTTTGCATCATTTCTATCGCCGAGTTCGAGTTAATTCGTTCTAGGAGAAAATCGGAGGGCTGGACTAAATTTCCAAATTCGTATATGCGCGAGCGATGAATTTTAAATAATCTCCGGACGTACCGATTTTCGGAACAACAACAATGTTCTGAACATCGTGAAATTTTGGGAAGAGCCCGGATAAATAAAAACGATGTCGAACTCGCGACACACGAAACATGTGCGATATTAAAATCGCGATAGACGAAGATGTTTAAAATTTAGCGTCCATTTTATCCACTGATATTACGTGCTTAAATTCATACTCGTTGTCGAGCGGAATATAAACACCTGAGGTTTTACAGTAATTGCTTCAGATTTTTTATTACTGTTTATTTATTTGAACAATATGTTTGATGACATAAATATGAAAGCTAGAAAAAGAATGCATAGATCACATTCAAGAAATTGTCCACGTGACTCATACAGCGCCCGATTAAATATGTGACATTAAGCTTCTTTTTCTAGTTATGCTAAAAAGTGGTTCAGGTCAATGAATTCATCGATTATCAAAACTAGACTTTTTAAATTTAGAGATTTAAGAGCAGAGAAAAGAATAGGAAAGTTTAGATAACATTAAATGTGTGACAAGATTATCTGATATTGTGATCGTCCTTATCAGAAAAAAAGAGTATACAACTCTTCGGGAATGTGTAATTTTAGGGTTCTTACTATTTCTTTACTCGTTAAAAATTGTGATCTAGATCTTCGTCCTCTGTTCTGGATGATAATTATAAATTATAAGTCGTTTATTTTTTTATTATATATCTAATTATAACGCATATCTAAGTGCATAATAAAAAACTATGTATATAGTTTTTATTTTTATTTTTTACATTTTAGAATGGACGGTGTATCACCCGCCTAGAAGGTGATCCTAGTTATTCGCTAGAAGGTCGGCAGCCGGCAGCCATAGCACATAGTTCCACGGCATGAAGTGGCAGATCTCCTCGCCGCGCGTCGCGTTCAACATCTGGAAGTAGCGGTCGTCCCAGCTCATGGTGTTGGCGTGGCACATGGCGATCGCGATGGTCGCGCCGTCGTCTCCGAGCCCAGTCAGCTCAACGCGGAGCGCCTCCACGTCCGTCGGCCGGTGGCAGTAATGGACCATGTACGGGTACGGCATCGGGTGGCACGGCACCGCGGTCGCGGCCCCCGCCGCCTTGCCGATGCGTGTGACGCCGTCGGGCGCCACCACGTACCTAGTGGCGTCCTTCCCCCCGTGGACGGCGGTGACGACCGATACCAGGTCGCTGGCCCTGACCCCGAGCGAGGAGGCAGCAAAGTCCGCCGCCGCCTGCTCGGAGGTGGCGCAGGCATGAGCGTCCGAGGACTCGGCCTCGCATGCCCGGAGTGTGTCAGCGACTTGCTCCGCCTTCTTGGACCCTCGAGGGATCCGGAACATCCTTAGGATCGCGTCGAGCTGGCTGTAGCTGAAGGGGATGGCGTCCGCGTCTGCCCGTAGCGCGAACCTCTGCGGATCGGGGAAGCCGTGGCCGCTGAACCTGGTGCCTTCCGGTAGGGCTGTCCCTGGAAGCAAGCTCTTCCTCGTGAAAAGCATCCCGGTCGCGACATGCAGGCCATGGCCGCGTGCTGGCGTCGTCCCATCAGCAACGTCTGTTTCTCCTGCAAGATGTACATATGGTGCCTCCTCCGTGAGTTATCATGAAATGGTATAGTTCAGTTAATCCCAAGAAATAAATTTGGATTCATCACGGCGAGCAAGCAAAAAAACAAGAAATCAAATCACCTTGCGCATGTTGCTTCCATCCCACCCAATATGCCTCCGGCTCGAAAGAGTCTTGCGATTGTTGGAGTGGTGGTGGTGATTTGTTCCATTTCACCCGATATGCCTCCGGCTCGAAGGAGTCTTGCGATTGCTGGAGTGGTGGTGGTGATTTGTTCCATTTCACCCGATATGCCTCCGGCTCGAAGGAGTCTTGGGATTGTTGGAGTGGTGGTGGTGATTTGTTCCATTTCACCCGATATGCTTCCGGCTCGAAGGAGTCTTGCGATTGTTGGAGTGGTGGTGGTGATTTGTTCCATTTCACCCGATATGCCTCCGGCTCGAAGGAGTCTTGCGATTGCTGGAGTGGTGGTGGTGATTTGTTCCATTTCACCCGATATGCCTCCGGCTCGAAGGAGTCTTGCGATTGTTGGTGTGGTGGTGGTGATTTGTTCCATTTCACCCGATATGCCTCTGGCTCGAAGGAGTCTTGGGATTGCTGGAGTGGTGGTGGTGATTTGTTCCATTTCACCCGATATGCCTCTGGCTCGAAGGAGTCTTGCGATTGTTGGTGTGGTGGTGGTGATTTGTTCCATTTCACCCGATATGCCTCTGACTCGAAGGAGCCTTGGGATTGCTGGAGTGGTGGTGGTGATTTGTTCCATTTCACCCGATATGCCTCCGGCTCCAAGGAGTCTTGCAATTGTTGGTGAGGTGGTGGTGATTTGTTCCATTTCACCCGATATGCCTCTGGCTCGAAGGAGTCTTGGGATTGCTGGAGTGGTGGTGGTGATTTGTTCCATTTCACCCGATATGCCTCCGGCTCCAAGGAGTCTTGCGATTGTTGGTGTGGTGGTGGTGATTTGTTCCATTTCACCCGATATGCCTCTGGCTCGAAGGAGTCTTGCGATTGTTGGCTTGATGGTGGTGGTTCTTTCCATTTCATCGGATATGCTTCTGGCTCGAAAGACTCTTGCGATTGCTGACCTAGTGATGGTGATATGCTCCATTTCACCGGATATGCCTCCGATGCGAAGGACTTTTCACCTTCATGAGCAGTCACATAATGATAATTAGTATTGTAGAAGCAATTACAGATTTACTCGATTCAAAGCTCACTGATCTCCATTAAATAATCAATATAAAAAGAGGACTTGGTTGAGCAGAGCTAGAATTATTAGTCCTTTGAGAACGAGTTAGATCTCTCTCCCATGACACTCCCTTTGGTTCTCGCGTCAATAGGGATGGTAATGCCATGGAGACAACGAGGGGCACAAGCAAGAGCATGGTACCTCGGACCATGGATAAAGGTATTTTTGAGGGGGAGGCAAGGAGCAAAGTGTGTGGACGAGGAGGATGAAGGAGACAGAAATTTATAGGGAAAGCAGAGGTGCCCCAGTAACCTACGATCGAGGACCTATTTCATTACTTCTTTGTCTCTTAAGTTATATTATATTAGATTATGCTTGTATATTTTCTCTATCTCTAGCTATTTTTAATGCTCAATATATTTTTTGCACCCCTTATTTTCTATATCTATTTCATGTCATCTCTAGATCCCTCTCTTATACTATCATATATTTATTATATTTATAATGCTATTCTTCATCCTACGTAAAGCTTTACCCAATCGATAATTAATAAAGATCCTTCAGTAAGTATCGATAATGACTAGACGATATTTAGTCATTATCGAAAATTACTGAATGTTATTCAGTAATTACTGGTTGAGTGAAGCTTCATATAAGGTGACGAATAACTCTCCTCTCTCTATATATATATAAATGTTTCTCAAAATGTAATTAAGCATTGCTTCTCACGGTCTATCTCCCCCTTCCATCACACGATATGCTTCTCTCAATTAGAGATAGTGACACAATGTCATGCATACGATGACAATTCAGATTCTATAGTATGGTATTTTTAGAAGCGGTACTAAAGTTCTTTGGACAAAGCCATCGCTTGGGTACCATGTGGTTATTTCCTCAAAGGAACTATGTGGGAACGGAAGACAGAAACTTTTGAGAGACTCATGAATAGCTGATCCGTCGGATCCCATCGATGGGAACCGAGCCATCACTTGAATTAACCAACTATCATCTTACAAGGCATCCTACTTTGCCCAACGAGAAAAAAGTAGCACATGGCTGACATCCCTCCATCTCTACCGAACGAGACACGAATGCGATGATGATATAAAAAGACAAAACGACCATCTAACCAGTCCTTTGAACTGAGTAGAGACTTAGGGGTTGGCATTAATTGTGAAAAGAGATCGAGAATGCGATCGCGGACGACAACCCCAAACAACACGGGCCATGCTCTTAAAGGCAAAAGACCCGCTATCGGGGCGAATATCACAAGTATATAGTTCAAATAATGCCAAGAAATTTGGATTCATCACGGCAAGCAAGCAAGCAAGCAAAAAATGAATCACCTTGCACTGATTGCTTCCGATATAGCTCAGGTCGCTCGAAGGAGTCTTGCATTTGCAGGTCTGGTGGTTCGTTCCAGTTCACCGCGTATGTGTTAGCAACCCCTTTAGGATCACCAACCAGAGCAGCAGACCTAATCAGAATAGGGAAGTAGAGGACAAGATGAGAGATCGGAGAAGAGGAAGCAGGAACAGAGAAAAGGAATGAGAGAAGTTCTGTTGATAATTCTCATTATGCATCCCCTTTTCCCCCTCCACAAGACAGTGTATATGTATCCTGGTTACAGTGGCTCACTCCACCCATCGCGCCCAGCACGCACACACACTTCACACCTATTCTAGGTCTGGACACCTCTCACATTCTCCCCTCCTTAAAATTCGACTTGCCCCCAAGTCGAAGCAGAAACTGAACATATCCAGGATCCTGATGCCATGAATGAAGCAACACGTATTGCAAGGCCTTGAACTGAAAACATTGACTCTCGGCTGAGCATCTCCCAAAATAAGGAAACTTCACACATCTGCTATTGTGGTCACTTTGCCTGACAACTGAGCAATATCCTTGACTTGGAATTAGAGGTGGTGCAAAATTTGGCCACGGCCTAGGACGACTCGTACCAATCTCCAGCAAAATCTCCAATGACATGGGTGGTGCCCATGGTTGCCAATCAACACACTTGATTGAATACTCCCACAAAATGAACCCATTAAAAGACAACTTGTCCGGATCGGAGTTTAGAGCAGTACCTCTATTATGTCTTGTAAACTTTGCTTCCTTGTTATGTGAAAGCTTCATAGTATCTGGATCGTTCCATGGACCTTTGTTAGACATCAGGCATCCTCCCATAGTATAAGTGCATGGCCCCCCCAAAAATTCAGGAAGTTCAGTTGCATTGATTACTTCAAGAAGCTTGTTCTGAAAATTTGTTATCAAAACATGTATCTTCAAGGCAGTTTTAGAGTCAAGAAAGTCTTTCACAGAATTCCCTGGTAGCTTGAAACTCCCATCAGCATTCGCAACAAGCATCTGATGCAACGTCTCTGGATAATAGTCAAGTGTCTCTTGCCAACCATCATCTATAATCCAAAACCTTGGTGGCAAAACAGCTGAACAACCATGAAGCAATACAAAAGAGCCTTGATAAGGAATTATCACCCACCACTGGGCCCAATGGACCTTCATCGAACTGTAGCTGGACAACCAATCCATGTCCACAATGACATTGTATGCTGAAATGTCAAGTACTCTGAAATTGGTAGAGAACTCACACTGCTGCACCATCCATTTAGCACCTAACAACTGGCAATAACACTGCAGGAGACCGCCATCCGCTACCTGCACTGACACTAGTGTCACCATGCCCACCACGCTGGATAGTTGTGAGGCCAGATCTGCACTCACAAAGGAATGGGAGCTGCCGGAATCCACCAAAATAGCTACCTTGACACCCTGGATTATGCCCTGGAATTTCATAGTATTCACTGATGCCAGCCCTTGAGTAGCTGCAACAGAAACTGCCACAGACACTTGTTCTCCAGTAGTATATCTCTGATTAGGAACGACTATATCAACTGTTTCCATCGTCTGGACATCAAGTGAAAATTGCAATGCATACGGTAAGGAAGCACTTGTGGAACTGGAGCTGTAATCAACTCTAAACAATTTGCCTGGATCAAATGCCAACCAAGGGGGCTTTGGAAGAATGTAACTGGTCATTATATCGAGTGATTTAATTCTCCACACCAAGGCACTCACTATAACCCGTTTCTTTCCATTGATGATAACAGGTGGTTCATTCCTCATCTTGTAAATCTGGCTCCCATTGATAGATCCATAGTGAAATGAGCCTTGAGGTTTCAAACGAGCAGCACCCGTGATCTCGTTCATCCTTGGCGGATTTGGCTTGACAATGTTTTGCATAGCCTGGCAAAGACATTTGGTCGAACACCCGAGGGGCGAGCTACCACTGACTTGTTCCTCTACCCATGGAGCAGTTGATGCTTGCGTGTGGAGCAGCGTGGACGTCGGGGTTGACCCTACCCCAACAGTCGTAGCAGGGCGCCACATACCTGTAGAGCGGCGTGGGCAGCGCCGCGGAGGCGGTGAGGTTCCCGAGGCTGCGGGTGAAGGCGGTGCCTGAGTAGAGTGTGTCGCGCGCCCAGACGCGTTGCAGGTTCCTCTCGTTGGGCGCCAAGCCCTCGTCCTCCGGGTCGCGCATGCCCTCCACCTGCTCGACGAACATGACGCGGACGAGCAAAGCGTGGAGGAGGCGCGGGACCACGTCTCGCGCGAACCCAGTGCAGGATGCTCCAGCGGCGCTGTGGTCGTCGAAGACGGCGAAGGGGTGGGTTTGGTCCCCCCTCGTAGCGCGTTGCGACGAGGTGCGCGTCTCGGGACTTCCTGGGTTGAGTGGCGTTCCTCCTTGTCGACCGCGCCGACGAGGCTGAGCATTTTGCTGGAAGGGAACACGACGTCGGTTTCGGTGGCCTGGACCCGCGAGTCGGCGTCCCCCAGCAATGCAAGCTCCTTAAGGCAGACGGGTTCGATCTGCTTGGTGATGGCGGAAGAGAGGAGGCCGCCCTCGTGGGGCATGTTCCCGACGGAGCGGAGGTGCGGCTGATCTGCTTGGTGTTGTTGAAGATGTTCGATGGAGGCATCCACCTGGGGCCGCCACTCCACGACGGCGCCCACCGCTACTTGGTGCGTCTGGACTCGCGCTTCCCACTTGGAGTCGAGCGCCGTGAACCGCTTGTCGAGTTCGGCGAGGATAACCCGGGTTTGGTGCTCCAACGCTTCGATGAGCTGAGTATCGACCAGTGAAGGAGACGCCATGGATGCTTCCGGTCGAGGAACGATTTCCCTCTGATACCAATTGTTAGCAACCCCTTTAGGATCACCAACCAGAGCAGCAGACCTAATCAGAATAGGGAAGTAGAGGACAAGATGAGAGATCGGAGAAGAGGAAGCAGGAACAGAGAAAAGGAATGAGAGAAGTTCTGTTGATAATTCTCATTATGCATCCCCTTTTCCCCCTCCACAAGACAGTGTATATGTATCCTGGTTACAGTGGCTCACTCCACCCATCGCGCCCAGCACGCACACACACTTCACACCTATTCTAGGTCTGGACACCTCTCACAGTATGCCTCCGATGCGAAGGACTTTTCACCTTTACGAGCAGTCACATAATGATAATTAGTAGTGTAGAAGTAATTACAGATTTACTCAATTCGAAGCTCACTGATCCCTAATAAATAACCAATATAACCAATATGAAAAGAGGACCTGGTTCGAGTTTGTTTTCAGCAGGGCTAGAATTATTGGAGTCCTGTGAGAACGAGTTGGATCTCTCCCCCATGACACTCCCTTCAATTCTCACGACGAGGGGGATGACAAGCAGGAGTAGTATGATACCTCCAGCCATGGATAAAGGTTTCCTTGAGAATACAAGGTGAGGAGTGTGTGGACGAAGAGGATGGAGGAGACATCAATTTATAGGGAAATGTGACCCAGTAATCTATCTTTTAAATTATATTATATTAGATTATGCATGTATATATCTTCTCTATCTCTAGCTATCTTTAATACTCTATATCTTTTTCTCTATCCCTTATTTTCTATCTCTATATTTAATGCTCGCTCTATATCTTTTTCTCTATCCCTTATTTTCTATCTCTATCTTTAATGCTCAAAATCTTTTCTCTATCCCTTGTTTTCTATCTCTATTTCATGTCATCTCTTCACTATCTCTAATATGTTATATTATCATATTATATATATATATATATTACATTATGTGTTTTATATTGTAAATGTTGCTCAAAATGTAATTAAGCATTGCGTCTCACGGTCTATCTCCCCGTTCCATCACATGTTATGCATCTTCACTCTCAATTAGAGATAGTGACACAATGTCATATTGTCATGCATTGAATGAAAATTTGGATTCTAGAGTATGATATTCTTTATAAGAACTGGTACTAAATGTTGAATAAATGTAGGCCTGGCCCAAATTAGTATTCAATAATAGTCAATGCTAAAGGCCCACTTTAATGCTACGGTGTACTAGTACTTTAGTACCATACTAGAAATTCAAGTGACAATTCAATCAACTTAAATAGCTGGACCATTGGTGCATCTATTGAGAAACTGAGAAAAGGATGAAGGACTGCCACACGCGCGCTCGCCGCCAGTCGGGCTGTGCCGTGGCCGTGGTAGATCGGACCTTGGTCCGAATATTCCTTCCTAACGGTTGTGCATTTTGCCTAGAGTGATGACAGTCCATTATACTGTCGTCCACTACTGGTCGTTTCCTGTGTTATAGCTAGTAACGGATGGGCTGTAATGGCTGTCACCTAGTAACCGACGTCACTGATGGCTGGCTGTAACGGTAGCTCCGATGGCGACTGTTATTGTCCGTTCGCCTCCATCTACACATGTACATATACGGAGGAGGTGAGGCTGCTTCTGGTTACAGCACATATGAACAGTCTCGTACAACTGCCTGCATTGACTACGTACGATTACATCGAACATACACACGAGATGTCTCGTGTGAATGGAGCCAATGATGCCTTGAGCATTGGTGCCTCCGCAGGGTACGTTCTGATCTTCGTATTTGTGCATGTTTTACTTTTGTTTATGAGTAGTGATACACACATGCACATACATTTCGTCACATACATAACTGTGGTTTTCTGGATTAAATTAAAACTGAAAATGACTATTTCTCTAACAATCCAAAAAGCTGATATTAGGCATTTTTCTGTTAGTGGTTTTGCTGTCGTGTTAAAACCAAGTGAACCTTTTGATGGGATATTTTACAAGAGATGGTGTAGTAATATGATACTGTGGTTGACTGCAATGAACTGCTATCACGTCGCACAGGGGAAATCCCAAACAGTTCACTCCTGAAGAGGAGAGAATGTTCGACGTTACCGATAACCTGTTTCGAGGCGCCATGATTGGCGCTCTTGCCAACAAGTATGTTGATTCTTATCTAACGTGCACATCTGCAAAAGAGTTATGGGATGCATTAAATGAGAAGTTCAGTGTTTCTGATGCTGGTAGCGAGCTGTACATCATGGAGCAGCTGTTTGACTACAAGATGGTGAAAACCCGTCCTGTAGTTGAACAGGCTCATGAAATACATGCTCTGGCTAAGGAACTCAAACAGTTCCCATGTGTCTTGCCTGACAAGTTTATGGCTAGCGGTATTATCGCTGAGCTGCCACCTTCTTGGAAGGATTTTGCTACCACTCTAAAACATAAGAGGGAATAGTTTAGTGTGGCTAAGCTTATTGGGTCTCTTGATGTTGAGCAAAGGGCGAGATCAAAAGACACTCGTGGAAAAGGAGTTGAGACTTCTAGTGCCAATATGGTACAAAAGAAGAACTCCAATGCGTCACATAATAATAAAAGGAAGAACAAGCAACAGAATGCCACGAAGCCCAAGTAGGCAGCCTCGTTCAAAAAGAAGAACAAAGGAGCTGGTTGTTTTGTTTGCGGAAGTACTGATCATTGGGCAAGCGCTTGTCCAGACCGCAAATTTAAACAAGAGAAAAAATCAGTTCAAGAGAAGAAAACAGCAAACATGGTTGTTAGCGAGACCGCAGAAGGAACATCGGGGTATGGTAATCTTTACTTACTGTTCTTTCAGTGTGTCAATCCCCTGAGTGGTGGACTGGCACTGGTGCTAACATTCATGTGTGTACTGATATTTCTTTGTTTTCTTCTTATCAGTGCAAAGGGGTTGGAGCCTTGCTGATGGGGAACGGATCACATGCGCATGTTCTTGGGGTTGGTATAGTCATTCTGAAGTTTACTTTGGGAAAGACGGTGCTATTGAAGAACGTGCAGCATGTCCCCTCCATCAAAAAGAATATTGTTAGTGGCTCATTGCTATGTCGAGATGGCTATAAACTTGTGTTCGAGTCCAATAAATGTATACTGTCAAAGTATGAGACTTTTGTTAGAAAATGCTATGACATTAGAGGCTTGTTCAACTTATCTTTGCATGATGTGTGTAGTAAGTCTGTGAACAATGTTATTTCGAACGAGTCGTATATTTGGCATTCACGACTTTGTCACATCAATTTTTGGTTGTGTGTCGCGGTTAGCAAATTTAAATTTAATCCCGAAATTTGATTTAGTCAAAGGTTCAAAGTGTCAGGTGTGCGTGCAATCTAAGCAACCTCTCAAGCCTCATATGGTTGCGGACGCGAGGAATCTGGCTCCACTAGACTTAATACATTCCGATTTATGTGAGATGAACGGAATATTGACTAAAGGAGGCAAACGATATTTTATTAGTTTTATCGATGATTCTACTAGATTTTGTTATGTGTATCTCTTAAAATCAAAAGACGAAGCTTTGTATTATTTTAAGACCTACAAAGCTGAAGATGAAAATCAACTCGTGAGAAAAATTAAACGGTTAAGGTCTGATCGTGGCGCAAAATATTTTTCAGGTGATTTTTCTGATTTTTGTGTGGAAAATGATATTATTCATGAGAGGACACCGCCATACTCACCACAATCCAATGGGGTTGCTGAGAGAAAGAACCGTACTCTAACTGATTTGGTTAACGCCATGTTAGAGACTTCGGGACTATCTTAGGAATGGTGGGGTGAGACAATGTTGACGGCGACGTGTCATGTCCCGAATAAAGTTCCCACAAAGAACAAAGAAATCACACCGTTCGAGGAATGGGAAAAGAGGAAATTAAATATCTCCTATTTGCGTACGTGGGGTTGTTTTGCCAAAGTGAATGTGCCAATTAACAAGAAGCGCAAATTAGGACCGAAAATTGTTGATTGTGTTTTTCTTGGGTATGCTTTTCACAACATTGGATATAGGTTCTTAATTATAAACTCTAGAGTACCAGACATATTGGTTGGTACTATTATGGAGTCCAGAGATGCTATGTTTTTTAGGACAAATTTCCCATGAAAGCTACACATGATACGTCTAATGATGAACTATCGATACCTCATGTGCATTTTGTTCCGATAGAACACACTGAGGAATCCCATATACATAATCCTGTGGAAGATGACAATGTATCAACTCTAAAGAGTAAGAGACCAAGGATTGCGAAGTCCTTTGGTGATGATTACATTGTATATCTTGTGGATGACACACCAAGTACCATTGAAGAGGCATATTCCTCTCATGATGCTGACTTTTGGAAGGAAGCAATAAGGAGTGAGATGGATTCTATTATGTCTAATGCAACTTGGGAGGTCATTGAGCATCCTTATGGGTGTAAGCCCATAGGGAGTAAATGGGTGTTCAAGAAAAAGCTTAGGCCTGATGGTACTATTGAAAGGTACAAGGCGAGGCTTGTAATTAAAGGCTATTCACATAAGGAAGGTGAGGATTTCTTTGATACTTATTCACCTATGGCTCGATTGACCATAATCAGTGTGCTACTTTCTCTGGCTGCCTCTCATGGTCTTCTCGTCCATCAAATGGATGTTAAGACATCATTCCTAAATGAAGAGCTAGATGAGGAAATCTACATGGAGCAGCTAGTTGGGTTTGTAGCAAATGGTCAAGAAGGCATGGCGTGTAAGTTATTGAAATCTTTATATGGCCTAAAACAAGCACCTAAGCAATGGCATTAAAAGTTCGATAGAACGTTGACATCTGTCGGCTTTGTTGTGAACAAAGCAGACAAATGTGTATATTATTAGTATGGTGGGGCGAGGGAGTAATTTTATGCATGTATGTTGGTGACATTCTAATCTTGGGGACAAGTCTTGATGTGATTAAAGAGACAAAAGACTTTCTATCTAATAATTTTGAAATGAAAGATTTGGGAGAAGCTGATGTTATTCTTAACATTAAGCTACTGAGAGAAGGTGATGGTGGGATCACACTGGTGCAATCCCATTACGTGGAAAAGGTTTTGAGTCGCTTTGGTTATAGCGAATGTGAACCTTCTCCAACACCTTATGATCCTAGTAAGCTATTGAAGAAAAATCGAAGGATATCTAGGGATCAATTAAGATATTCCCAAATAATTGGTTCACTCATGTACTTAGCTAACGCTACGAGGCCTGACATCTCATTTGTTGTGAGCAAACTTAGCCGGTTTGTTTCGAATCCGGGAGATGATCACTGACATGCTCTTGAGATAGTTCTGCGCTATCTAAAAGGTACTACGAGTTTACGCTTCCATTATACCGGGTACCCAACAGTATTGGAGGGTTATTGTGATGCAAATTGGATATCTGATGCTGATGAGATATATGCCACAAGTGGATATGTGTTTTCACTTGGAGGTGGCGCTATTTCATGGAAGTCTTGCAGGCAGACCATCATAACGATGACAACTATGAAAGCAGAACTCACAGCATTAGATACCGCTTCAGTTGAGGCTGAGTGGCTTCGTGAACTCCTTATGGATTTACCCGTGGCTGAAAAACCTGTGCCGGCTATTTTTATGAACTGTGATAATCAGACTGTGATAATCAATATAAACAGTTCTATTGATAATATAAAGTCGACAAGGCACATAAAGAGACATTTAAAATCTGTCAGGAAATTGAGAAACTCCGGAGTAATGGCGTTGGACTATTTCCATACGTCTAAAAATATGGCAGATCAATTTACTAAGGGGCTATCACATGGTGTGATAGATAGTGCATCAAGTGAGATGGGCATGATGAGACCCACCTAAAGTTTATCATAGTGGTAACCTATTCTATGTGATCGGAGATCCCATGAATTAGAATGGTAAAATAAGCTAGTGATAGACTGAGAGGAAAGACTCTTAATAAGGTTCATTTCATATGCATATCTTTCCTTACTGTAAGGTAGGTTGGTGTTTACACCTTAATATGTTCCAAGTGGCTTTGTGAAGCAAAGATGTTGTCCTACAGAACTTCTTTAGATGAACATACCTATATGGGTTAACTGCTAGTCACAGTTTATGAAATCTGGGTGGTCTCTAGATACCCATGAAAGGGCTATGGAGTTTGACTTATATGCTCCAACCAGAGGGGATGCGCTTGACAATCTAGGACTGGTGAAGAGTCTAGATGAAACTTATTCCACGCAAAACTGCCAATTCAAGGCCTAGTCCATTGTGCAGTTGTAGTCAAGTGTAGTCTAAATTCTAGGTGGATGTTCAACTTAACAATCTCCATCGAAACGCCAGTATATCAAACGTTTGAGACGATGAGAGCATTTTAGTATGACTTAGCATTTGGTGGGGATTGCTGAATAAATGTGGGCCTGACCCAGATTAATATTCAAGAATAGTCAATGCTAAAAGCACACTTTAATGCTACGGTGTACTAGTACTTTAGTACCATACCGGAAGTTCAAGTGACAATTCAATCAACTTAAATAGGTGGACTATTGGTGCATCTATTGAGAAGCTAGGAAAAGGATGAAGGACTGCCAAACGGGCGTGTGCCACCGGCCAGACCGAGGCCATGGCCGTGGTAGATCGGACCTTGGTCCGAATATTCCTTCCTAATGGCTGTGCATTTTGCCTGGAGTGATGACGTCACTGATGGCGTTAGTTTCTGGTTGGCTGTAACAGTAGCTCTGATGGGAACCGTTACTGTCCGTTCGCCTCCCTCTGTGCGTGTACATATACGGAGGAGGTGAGGCTGCTTCTGGTTACAACACATACGAACAGTCTCAGACGTGTTGCATACAACCCATCGCCGTCCCACCTTCTGCGAGCACAGAGAGAGTGGGAGAGCATGCCTCCAAAATCGTTGTCCATAGAGCTACACTTGCACGGGTGTGCGGGCGGTTAGGTTTTGGGGAGCGTACTCGCGACTGCTCGCTTCATCAGCTCGACAGCGCTGAATTGATCAAGTTCCTCGTCATCGGCACCTTCCGAGGAACTGCACTGCGTACATCTGGCTGCATCGACTACGTACAACAACATCAAACATACACACGAGATGTCTTGTGTGAATGGAGCCACTGATGCCTTGAGCATCGGTCCCTTCGTAGGGTACACTCTGATCTTCGTATTTGTGCATGTTTTACTGTTGTTTACTACTTATGTGAGTAGTGATACACACATGCACATACATGTCGCCACATACATCGTTGTGGTTTTCTGGATTAAATTAAAAATGAAAATGCCTATTTCTCTAACACTAAAGTTCTCTTAATGGGAACTAAAAGGATATTTAGTATCGGTTCTTATGGATAACCGATACTAAAGACCATTTAGCGTCAGTTCGTTATAACAAACGGTAATAGAGAGTCCCCACTCTCATGTTTTTTTGCAAAACAAAACTATTGTTTAACGAAGTCTTATAAAAGGCAATGTGTGCATGTAAAAGTACTCGGATTTTTATATTTTTACCATTTTTAGTTGCACAATATCATGATATAAAAGGCATAATGTTAAATATAAAAAGTTCTCCCTTATTACATCTTATTGTTTCTTGAATTACACTTCTTTACGGTTCTTCTTTTTAGTATGAGCATATTGCAAGTAGGGAGCATTTTCATTGTCTAATAGGATATTTGTGTCAACATATACTACAAATGGAGGTGTACCTTCAAGCTAGTTGTTGCCCATTCCTCTTGTGTGAGCGTGACAGGGGGACGGAAAAATGTGATGCTTCTCGTAGTTGCAGTGGCAGGCAGCAGCCCATGTTTTGCTTCAACCACCTATGAGATGGATGATTGCCATGGCGCCGTTGCTAGGGCACATGTTCTTGGTTGCCTCCTGCTATTCACTTGAACCATTACTCACAACAGCATCAGCAACAACAACATCCAATGGGAGTCGTCAAGGACGACATAACTAGGTGCGGTCGTCTCACCGGTCACCGGGGCACCTTTATGAGGAGGTCGTAAAGGATTTATGTGTGATGATAGGAAACGAGGTTTGCAAGATCGGGGATCGTGATTTCCATGCATACGGTGGGAAGGTTTTTTTGCAAAAAAACACAAGCCAAAGCTAGGGAAGCCATTTTTTGGCTTCGTTTATCAATACAAAAGGAAGAAGTGTTTTTCACTAAGGCAACGTATCTGGTGCTCAAACAGGTACCATACTCATATACACATATTAAATCTGAGGCATCCATCCCACATCCAACGACAAGAACCCCCCCCCCCCCCACATCTCACTGACGCTGGGATTTTTGCAGGAAGCCCCCTAGCGTCTGGCGCAAGTCCCTCCAAGTGTGACATTTCACCTTCTTCGTTTCGTTCAATCGAATAGGAAGGGAAGACGAGGCGATCATAGCATGGGCACACCACCAGATAACCTCTCCATCGTCGTCATGGCACAGGTCACCACCACCGATCAAGTGTATGTCGTTGCCGCCAGCCGGACACACTATTACAAAACATAAATACTGTAACACTCTCTTGTAACACATATATTGTTGTGTTACAAGAAATTATATAGGAACACAAAACTATGTGTTACTAAAGAACACGATAACACATAACATTTGTTTAATAAACTTCTTTTATAAGTAACAATCATAGTAACACATAATTAGTGGTACACCTAAAATGTTACAAAGATAGTGATATTTTGTAACACATATAAAATAGTGTTATAATTAATGTGATACGAAGAAACATGTGTATATATATATTTAATTATTTATTATTGAAGGTACATACTGTAAGGAAATTAATAGACCTTATAACTCATTTGATTAATATTTTTTTATGTTTCATGATCAACATAACTATTTGGACTAATGTATTTGCTAGAGTTTATTTTTATAGTTCAAAGAATGCAACATGGACATGGACAAAGGCAACGAGGTAATTGACGAGATCAACATCTCAGTGAGATCCTTAAGGCCATAGCTAGAAACATAATAGTTAGTGGTGAAAAAGAAATTGAGGCCAAGAGTCATCTAGTGAAGATGGAATGACAAATTTGTACTCATCAAATGAAAAATTGAGAACAAGTGAATTCCAAACAGTATACCTTGCTTCGACCATGCATAGAGATGGCAATGGGTACCCAAAATCCGAAAACCCAACAAGTTTTTACCTGATATGAAAGCGGGTATGGGATGATTTCTCTACCCACGAGTATGTTAGTGGGCAAGAATCTCTACCCGTTGGGTAAACGGGTATGAGTATGTGTGAGTCCTACCCAAACCCGTGTACCCATGGATAAAATATATCTGCACCATACCATTATTATCAATTATAAAACACATCTTAGCTAAAATATTTCTCCAACTATTATTTGTTTAACTATTAAGTAATGTAATCGTATGATTCACTATATTTTAAGTTATAACTTATATTTGTGTGTTTATTTGACATTTTGAGCGATTGAATATTAGAATTTCAGACCTTTCTAGCAGGTACAGGTTACCCGATCGATAAAACTACCTGCACGGGTATGGATAAGATTTTATACCATGAGTGTATATGGGTAACCTAACATATATAATTTTTGTTGATGGGTACGGGTATGGGATGGTACTACCCGACGGGTATACACCCATTGCCATCCCTAACCACGCATTGATGATTGAACCACTCTTAATGTAAATTTACAATAGTGGCAATGTGATTTCTATTATTATTTTATTTTATCTCTTCTCTTAAAAGCTACCCCATTCTACTCGTACGGGAGGCGGCCACGTCGGCGCTGCTTATTGTCGTTTGGACATGTGTCACCCTCACGCACCCGAAATATCGCCAACTAGACCGTCTTGAGCCGTTCACCCATATGGTCAACTAAAACACTATTTTGCATTATTTTGTACTATAGACTACACTGTAATTAGAGTGAAATTAGAATATAAGGATGAGGATGAGAATGAGTAATGCTAGACGTAGCCTCACGGACGTGAAGTTTCCCATCAGCGGAATGGAGCGAAGCAATGATGGGTTGGAGAAAGTTGAAGCCAAGTATAAGCCCATAAGGAACAACCATGGAAAGAGAGCACTTGACTACAACTTATCAAAGGTAAACCCCAGCGTAGAGCATAAGGGATGGAAATCTCCTAAGTTCATAGAAGGGACCACCTTGTATGACGCCTTGGGAAGGATTCATTCCTCAAATGCAAGCACAAGGTAGTTCCTTGGAAAGGTAAATAGTGATGATCCCAAGGGTAAGATGAAGAGTAATAGAATCATAAAAGGAGAAAAGGCTATTATCCCTATCTCTAACTCTTATCTCTGTGATTATATGTTGACTTGGGATCATGGTAAAATGGTTGTTAAATATGTGGGTGCCTCACAAAGAGGAAAGCAATGAAAAATAGTGTGTGGGTACCCAAATCGATTACTAACACTCAAGGACCCAATTCAATTTGGGTACCTAAATGTATAGCATAACTCTGTTTTGTATGTCTACTTCGGTGGGTCAAGTTGGGTACTTGAACGTGGATGCACAAATCATATGACCGAAGAGAAAGACATGTTCCACTCTTTGCAACAAGTCCAAGAAACACAAGAGATTGTATTTGGGGATAGCGACAATGAATGTTTTATTAGTTGATTCTTTAAGTTACAACTTGTTGTCTATTTCACAACTTTGTGGAATTAGATTTGACATTCTTTTTACAAATGTTTGTGTGAAAATTCTTAGAAGGGAGGATTCCTATGTTGCCTTTATAGGACGACTGACACACAAGCTCTACCTTGTTGATTTTCAAACAAGTAGAGTGCCAGCCGATACTTGTTTAGTGGCAAAATCCGACAAGGGTTGGCTCTGGCATCGCTGGCTGGCTCATGTTGGCATGAGGAACTTGGACAAACTTCTAAAGAATGATCACATTATTGGACTAACAAATGTTACATTTGAGAAAGATAGGGTTTGTGGATCTTGCCAAACAGGAAAACAACATGGAGCTCCACACCACCCGAAGAATGTGGTCACCACCAAGAGGCCTTTGGAGCTTCTACACATGGACCTCTTCGGACTGGTGGCCTACCTCAATATTGGTGGAAATAAATATGGCTTAGTTATTGTTGATGATTTTTCTCGTTTCACTTGGGTTTTATTTCTAAGTGATAAAGGTGAAACCCTAAGAGATTTTAAAGAAGTTTATGAGGCGAGAACAAAATGGATTTGAGCTAAAGATCAAGAAGATAATAAGTGACAATGGGATAGAATTTAAGAACACAGGTGTTCATTAGTACCTGACTGAAGAAGGCATCAAGCATGAGTTCTCTGTTCCCTACACTCCACAACAAAACAGTGTCGTGGAGAGAAAGAACTGATCTTTTATTGAGACAGCAAGGACAATGCTTGATGAATACAAGATTCCAGACAACTATTGGGATGAAGCCGTCAACATCGCTGCCATGCAATCAATCGTCTCTATCTTCACAAGATTTACAAGAAGACTTCTTATGAGCTACTCGCTGGTAACAAACCAAAGGTTGATTATTTTTGAGTTTTTGGTTGTAAATCTTTATTCTTAACAAGAAAGCAAAAAACTTAAAGTTTGCTCCTAAAGTGGACGGGCTTCTTGCTTAGTTATGAATCAAATGCTCACGAATATCGTTTATTCAACAATACCACTGGTGTTGTTGAAATTGCGGTAGATGTGACATTTGATGAACCTAAAGCCTCGCAAGGGCATGTTGCTAATGAGTTGACAGGAAATGAAGTACCACCCTGTGAAGCAATTAAGAAACTAGCCATTGGTGAAGTGAGGCCACAATAAAAAGATGAAGAATTGATTTGGATGACTAATGGAGTTGTACATGGAGCTGTAAGGATGGAGGATGATCAAAACACCACACAAGAAAATCCTCCAACCTCAAGTCATCCAACTCAAGACGAAGTCAGTCAACCACAAGAAATGCAAGAGGCACAAGTACTTGAAGACGTAGTAGATGAAGAAGCTCCACAAGAACAAGAGGATGATGGACCCATTCAACACCAACGTCAAGTACCACATCCTCGAGTTCATCAAAGCTTGCAAAGAGATCATCCGATCAACAACATCATGGCTAGCATCGAGAGAGTGGTAACAACTCATTCTAGATTGGCAATTTTTTTGTGAATTTTACGTGTTTGTTTCCACTCTTGAGCCACTTAAGGTAGAAGAAGCTCTAGAAGATCCAAATTGGGTGATAGCGATGCAAGAGGAGCTCAATAATTTCACCAGGAATGAAGTCTGGTCCTTGGTTGAAAGACCCAAGAAAAACATGATTGGAACCAAGTGGGTCTTTCGAAATAAGCAAGATGAGCATGGCGTGGTTACAAGGAACAAGGCAAGGCTGATTGCTCAAGGATTCACTCAAATAGAAGGCATCGACTTTGGAGAGACTTATGCACCGATGGCCAGGTTAGAGTCAATAAGAATGTTAATTGCTTATGCCACTCACCATGATTTCAAGCTCTACCAAATGGACATCAAGAACACCTTCTTAAATGGACCGATTCAAGAATTAGTCTATGTTGAGAAACCACCAGGATTTGAAGATCCAAAGAAGCCCAACCACATCAGCTTCATAAGGCACTCTATGGGTTCAAATAGGCCCTTAGAGCATGGTCCTTAAGGATTTTCTTCTCAAAAATGGCTTTGAAATAGGAAAATCCGACTCTACACTCTTCATTCATAAATTTGATCATGAATTATTTGTGTGCCAAATATATGTCGATAATATTATATTTGGCAGTACTAATAAGACCTTCTGTGATGAGTTTAGTAGAGTCATGACAAAAAAATTGAGATGTATATGATGGGTGTACTAATGTTCTTCCTAGGATTTCAAATTAAGCAATTGAACGAAGGGACATTCCTATATCAAACTAAGTACATCAAAGACATTCTCAAGAAGTTTAACATGGACAAAGCTAAGCCCAAAAAGACTCCCATGGCATCAAATGGACACTTGATCTCAATGAAGAAGGTGAGTCCATTGATCAAAGGCTTTATAGATCCATGATAGGTTCTCTGTTATATCTTTGTGCATCAAGGCCTGATATTATGCTTAGTGTGTGCATGTGCGCGAGGTTTCAAGCAAACCCAAAAGAGTGCCACCTAGTGGTCGTTAAGAGAATTCTTAGATATCTAGTTCACACTCCTAACCTAGGCTTGTGGTATCCCAAGGGCCTCACTTTCGATCTACTTGGCTATTCTAATTCAGGTTATGCCGGTTGCTAAGATGGTCAAAAGAGTACTACAGTGACTTGCCAATTCCTTGGGTGGTCTCTTGTGTCTTGGAGTTCAAATAAAAAAACTGTGTAGCACTATCCACTACCGAAGCTGAATACATAACAGCTGGTGCCTATTATGCATAGTTGCTATAGGTGAAGCAAACCTTGAGATACTTTAGATGTGAGTTCAACAAAATTCCGCTAATATCTAACAATGAGAGTGCCATAAAACTCACAAACAATCTAGTGCAACACTCTATAACCAAACACATTGGCATTAGAAATCATTTTCTGAGAGACCCCGAAGCCAAAGGAGATATCGAAATCAGCCATGTGAGCACTGAAATCAACTAGTTGATATCTTCATAAAGCCTCTCGATGAGATTAGGTTTTGCACTTTGAGGAGTGAACTAAATATCCTAGATTCTCGTAATGTTGCTTGAAAACTTGTACACAAAATTGGATGTAAAATGCTCAACATGTTTTCATTTGTTAAATTCTCTAGATTTTTATCTCTATATCATTTTTGGAATTTTTCTTGTTTTTTGGGTTAAGCCAGTTCAACCAGTCCTAGGCCCGGTTGAACCGGAAGTTGAGTTATTGCTCTCTGTGGCATTCCCGGTTGAACCAGAATTCAGATTACCCGTTGAACCGGGATTGCATAGACTATGTGTTTATTTTCTCTTTTTATTCTCTCCTTCTGAAAGGGAAATGTGCCCTTGGGTCATTTCAATTATGTTTTGGTGATTAGATGCTCAACACATATTGTTTTGTCTAAATATGAGCTAAGAGTTAAAGAGATGCAAATGGAAAAGAAAGGTATGATTCTAGCCTTAGTAAATTGTTTTTGGTAGTAACATTATTCTACTAAGTGCTAGGAACCTTCTCAAAATGAGAGAAATCAAATTGGAGAAGTTTGGCTAAGGCAAGTTTGCGGTGCACCGGACTATCCGGTGTGCACCGGACAGTGTCTGGTGCCCAGGCTGGCACCCCGACAAACTGGCTGTTCTCGGGAAAAGCTGAGGGCGTCGCGACTAAAATCCATCGGACTGTCCGGTGTGCACAGGACTGTCCGGTGTGCCAACCGTGCCCATGCCAACAATCGGTCGCACGATCAGCGAGCGACGCGTGGACTCCGCCAACTGTCACCAGGTCGCACCGGACTGTCCGGTGTGCCACGAGGCCGGTGGCTGCAACGGTCGGCTTCACCAAACAAGGAAGGGAATTGCGCACTGTTCACTATCCGGTGGCGCACCGGATTGACCGGTGCGCCAACGGACAGAAGGCAACCAAAGCCATCCAAATGAAACTCAAACGGCTCCTAACTGCCTTGGGGCTATAAAAGGGATCCCTAGGCGCATGGAGCAGTACACCAAGCATCCATTGAACATCCTACAACACATAGACTTCGCAAGCATGCATTCGTTTCATTGTGATAAAGATTTGAGTACTTCTTTGAGTTGTAACTCCACTGTGTTGTTTTGTGTGCTCGTTTCTTGACTTGTGTGCGTGTTGTTGCTGCGACTCTAGTTCTTGTGTGTGTTTATATTCCCTCCCTTACTCTTGTGGCTTACTTGTGGATCAATATTTTAAGGGTGAGAGACTCTAACTTGTGGAGATTCCTCACAAAGGGGATTCTTGAGAAAAGGAAGAAAACTGTGGTACTCAAGTTTGATCTTTGGATCACTTGAGAGGGATTGAGTGCAATCCTTGACCGAAGGAGGTCACCACAACGTGGAGTAGGCATTGGCCGAACCACGAGATAAAATCACTTTGTCACTTATGCATCTTTCGACTGTGATTGTTTTCTTCCATAGAGTTCACACATATTCACTTGCGCTATTGTTCCTAAGTTTAATACATATTTTAAAGGAACAATCAAGTGAAGAGTTGTCTTCTATTTGCCTCTATTCATATCGACTTGGTTTTAATCCTACTAACATTTACTATAAACCAAGTTTGTCTTGTTTTGAGTTTATTATTGCAGGATCACCTATTCACCCCCACCCTCTAGGTGCTCTCGCCTTCTCTCTCTTCTCATCTCATTTCTCTTCCCAGCCACCACCTCATCTGCCCTAGCCCACGCCCTTCGCTGCCCCTACCCCTTCTCCCTCCCCTCCACCAAATCCACCCATCTCCCATTTATTTGTGGTGGAAAACCTAGGGAGAAATCAGATCTACTCTCCCTAGTGCTTCTCGTTCTCTCCTTCTTGCGTGGATTGTATTCAAGCCTCTCTCTCTAAGGTATGTTCATGGTGTTCTTGGGGAGTTCTTTTGATTCCTTGAAATTTCTTGTAAATCCACTCGAGATAGAGGCAATGTGTGTTGTATGGATGAATTTCTATATGGATTTACACTCTATTGGATGAGATCGGGAGAAAACACGGTTGAACCGTTCATGAATGGGCTTATCATGTCTCTCTCTTCGATTTTGTCACTACACCTTGTATTAGTTGTATTGGTAGCATCATTATGGTGTCCCCTACTCAACTCCTGAAGATGATGAAGACGATGTTGTTTGGGGACAAGGTCAGTCTGTTCCACCTCCTTCGACACCCAGATTAGTGTAACACCCTGAATTTTGGGGTATAAAATTTTCTTTGCTCTGTACTCAAAATTCTGGTGTTACATTTTCTTTTCTTCACTTTTCTTTTCCCTTTATCAAAACAATAGAGAGTTATTTTGGTTCTATATTGGCGTGAGCCCTAGAAGTGTCATGATTGTTGCATTCATGATATTGAATAGTGTTTCTAAGTGCAATAAGTGTTTGAAACATGTTAATATGTCTTGTAGAAGTTTCCCGTAAATTTTCATATGTTTCTGAATATTTTTCTATTTTCCGAAATTCAAAATCTATATATTTTATGTACTTAAAAACATATTCAAAAGTTCTAAATATGTTTTTTGAGTTCATTAGGTGCCAGATCATGTCTTGGGATTTTTCTAAAAATTTTGGAGCCTTCGAGATATTTTCGAATACTAAAAACGATTTCAGCCTTTTTCTGAAATTACTTTAATTTTAAAAAGGGATAATTATGAAAAATAAAATACCTTCAAACCCTAGCAATATATATATATATGACTGGAATCCTCTCGTCGAGCCCTTTCCTAAATTCAAACCCCACCCACAGTCTAGATCCGAAACTCTCGGAATTACTTGCCGAAGTTCATGACGGTTCCAACTCCTCACGCGTCTGACCCCTTTTGAAGCCGCGCCCCCACTCACTCCCCTCCCCTCCCTCACTCGCACACCCGTAGAGCTCCCATCCTTGCCTCATGCCATGCGGACACAAGAGGAGACACTGCCGCCATTTGTCGTGGTCTCGTGCTTGTTCCGCGGTCGTCGTTGAGTCCTCGCTGTGTCTGTTGCGTCGATGAGTTTTGCCTCAGCGTCTGTGACCCGGGACACCATTCAATTTGCCCCTCCCCCTCTAATTCTCTCTACACGGACTCACCAGACCTCCCTCCACGCAGCCGCAGCGTCGTCGTCGTCGACCCGAGCCCTTGTCGTGCCTCTACCGCCGTTCAAGGGTCCCGAAGCCTTCCCTTGAGGTAACCAACCTCCTCCGCCCTCTTATCCCCCCTTCCCTGCTCTCTATTGTGCGCGATTGCTCGTTGGAGTGAGGAAGCGCTGCCGTTGAACCACCTCGCCATGGACCGCCACCCTCTGGTGCCTCTACCTCTACGCCGATGTCGTGCCCCCCACCGTGGTCGCCACACTCTCCTCGACCTCCCTGAGCCCTTTCCGACGCCCTAGGGCCTTCAACACGCCCGCACCAACATCTCCGGCGGACCTCCGCCATGGGCACAAGCGGCGCTGCCGCTGTCAGCCAGGGAGACCGACCTGAGCTGGTCGTCAAATCCCAGGCATCCGTCTCGAATCGGATGGCTATGATTTAAATAGATCGAACCCAATCCTGACTGCCTGATCGCAATCCAACTGTCCTAATTTCCCCTACCCCCACGCCCCTGTCATTGGCCCAGCTAGTCAGTCCCGCTGGCCCTAGGCCGCTGACCGCCCTGGACCGCCTGTCTGTGCACGCTCACGCCCGCAGATCTGATCTCGGCCGTTGATCTACGATCGGACGACGAAGAACGCCCGATACCCCTTCGCTTGGTCTTTTTATTAAAGAGCCCCTCGGTTTTTCGAGAATCAACCTGTAGTCCTGGTTTCTTGCGTCTGAGCCCCTGGTTTCATGTAGAGAGACTCCTGGACTTTATTTTAATCACAGAAATAGGTTAAATTTAGGGTTTTTGAATTCCAAAACTTGTAAGGGAGGTTCTCGGGTTGACCATGTTGTGGTGGCTTTTCCGATGGGGGATTCCTATATCGCTCTCCTCAGAAACCGTAGCGAGTTTTCTGAAGCTAGTGGAACTTTGTAAAAGCCTTGTAGTGCTTCCCTGCCTCGCCTCCTCGGTAGAGGTGTATGGGGTTCGTACAACCCCGTGGCAGATGGGTAACACGACTTGTGGGTAAAGATGCACAACCTCTGCAGAGTGTAAAACTGGTATAACAGTCGTGCTCACGGTCATGAGCGAATCGAACCCTCACATGAGTAACTTACGGAATTAAACTTAATTGGTCATTTGCATCGCATTGTGGTTTATTTATTAATTATGATATCTCATTTATTTGGGTTGGTATTTACTTATACTTAGTAACTACTAATAAAATTTGACCAACTTATTAAAAGCAATGCTTTGCCTTAACCATTATTTGTTGATCAACCTGACACTACACATGAGACCCCACTATGGTGAGCTCATGCACATTATTCTCCACACTTGTTGAGCGATGACCTTTTGTGAGCTCACTCTTGCGATAAAACTCCCACCATAGGTGAAGAGCAGGTGGCCCCGTAGGAAGATTACTACGAGGAGTTTGACGAGGCCTAGGAGTCGTGTCCTAGTCGACTCAATGGAGACAAGGAAATAATTCTCTTTATTTATTATCAATATTTTGTAATACATTCTCGTTATGTAATAATATTTATGACATTTATCTCTATACACTTGGTCATTGTATGTGTTGTTCTTCTTTGGCGTACATATGAGACGCACCCGGGTTTACCCCTTAAATCCAGGTGTGACATAAACAATGCATCATCTAATATTTATGCCATGAGACTGCTTAGACCTATACTATCACCATATCTTTGAGTTGACAATGTTGATGATGGTGATGAATCCTAAACCTGACCAATACTTAGGAGGTTGATGAACCTGACCAGTAGTGATTATGCTGCTTATTAGGTTACCACAAGAACTAGGCTTACTAATGTTTATAGTAAGTACAAAGATAAATATGGATCTATTAGGTTGAGAAGGTTTGTCCCTCCTAACTTGTCTGGTATAGGGATGGATCCGGATACTTATTCTGATGTCAAATTTTATATCTTCTTTCTTCAATTGTGAACAAATAACAAGTATAATTTGCTATGTAAATTTATATTCTTGTTTTTAGCATTGAGGCTATTAATCTTCACAAAAAAGAACTTTAAATTCCTTCTATATCTTTTTAAATAATTGATATAAAGTTCGGATGTCTATCCGAATACGGATTCAGATGTTTTTCACTTTTTTGTTGTAGGGAGAAAATAATGCACATAAAAAAGTATACAAAATTTTATTTAAATACTTCATAATATTCTTAATAACATTGCTAAAATTAGCTTTAAATTCAATGTATATCTATATTAATATATTATATTTATCATATAAGTCGGATGTTTTAGGAACATCCCTAGTCTGGTAAGAAAAGGTCTGCTTGGGATGAAATTTATGATGATACTGATGATGTGGGTGCTTCTGGTGGTATCCATTCTTTTACTTCTACTCTTAACATGGCTAGAGAGACCTCTGCAACTGCTCTTCTGCATTTTCTGCAAGCTCTTCAACTTTTAATGCTTTTGAACTCATTTCTTACTTGGATTGTGACACTGTGAACCAATTAAATGATGATTTCAACATCTTGCATTGGTGGCATCAGAATAAACTCACTTATCCAGTACTGTCAATTATGGCTAAAGACATTTTAACTGTCCCTGTCTCTACCATCTCTTCAGAATCCACTTTTAGTCTAACTAGCAGGATCATCAACGAGCGGCGGAGGAGGTTGAAGTCTGATGTGGTTGAGTTGTTAACCTGCATTAAAGACTGGGAGGATGCTGAAGCAAGGATGCAACACTTGGTGGATGACAAGGAGCTTGAAGAATCATTTGAAGATCTTTACCTGGATTAGTTCCTTACTTCCTTTGTGACCATTTATGTACTTGGACTATAATATTATGAACTTGAACTGTGATGTAAGGACAATAAGCTTATATGGAGCTGGGTTGTACTCTTTTTTCATGTCTAGAGTTTCTCATGAGAGTGAGTTTTACCTAAACAGGTTTTTAATGAGGCAGCCATTACTCAAAAGCTCCTAACAATATTGTTGGGGACTTGTTCTCAAATGCTTTGAATTAAGAACAAGACAACACAAAGATGTTGAGTATAAACGCCCTTCGTCCGCTGAAGCATTATCTCCCCAAGGATTTAATGAGCTTCGGATGAAGGTCATAAGTAAAGTATCACGAAGATTTCACCTTCGTGATTATATTTGTAAGACAATAATCAATGAAAAATAAAATATAAAGTATAAAATATTTTCATATGTTTTTATTATATGAATATACAAGTATTAAAACATAATATTTAAGTACATTTATACCTTCGTCTAGGCGGAAAGCAATGATTCAAGCGTAACGTGTCCGTGATTACAGGATCGCGTGAACAGTGTCGGGATACTGTTCACCTATTTATAGGCACAGGATGCAACCTGTGCAAAATTACATTTATGTCCTTTACAATCGACTACAATAATGACACAAAACATCATGGGTCTTTAAGTCAATTCATCTTTAAGTGGGTTCGACCCTTCATCTTGAGATTTGTCTTTGTGCCGAAGCTTTATAGATAATGGCTTCGGCGCTTGCTTCATCATGGGTCTTTTTAGGATCTTCGGCTACGAAGCATACCCCCAACAGTAGCCCCTTCGCGGTGCTAGATCGTTTTTCGTAACGAGCTTGATCCGTGAAAAGTCTTCTAGGCTTCGGGACGCCGAAGATCCAAAAAACACCTTCCCTGAGCTCGTTGGCGAGAAACAATTAAAATAATCGTCGCGCGCGCCCCATCTTGCACCAATTACGCGCGCGCCAGCGATTCACCTTCTCGGACCCTGTGGCCCACCGTTCAGTGAGTGCGGGTGACTGTTTGTTCGGTGCTGGAGACCTTGCCGATTCACCTTCCCACTTGCGGCACTATATAAACAGACAGGTAGGTGTGAAGTTACCACGGCATTCATTGCTATTGCACTATTTTGCTGCCAAATTTTTAGTCATAGCTGAAGCTTAATCATCGTGCTCAGACGAAACTTCGCTTGTGATTCTGCTTCGGAACAAGAGTAAGAGCTTCGGAGAAAAACAAAAAAGTCAACACCAAAAATTTCAAGTAAGTCATAATCAAATGGCCAGAGTTCGCTCTACTGTTTGGGTCGATCGTGAGGGAGATGAGACCGAAGCTACCGAGACTGTTCCTATTTCGGAAGCAATGAAGCGCTCGGGGTTGGTAACACCGGAGGACATCCCTACTGCCGAAGCAGAACAGGCTGCTGTTGAAGAAACTGATTCCGAAGATGATTACAGCAGTGCAGTGCCGAGCAAGCCTAGCCACCTGGACTTCGGAAAGTCCACCATCTCCGAAGCTGATTTTCCTAAGATGGTGAAGCTGGGCTATCTTAGTGAAGCAAAGAAGGAATTGATTCGTTTTGGTGGAGAAGAAACTATCCCGAAGCCGGGAAAAAATGAAGTGGTGGTTTTCAAAAGTCTTTTTAAAGCTGGTTTAAGATTCCCTCTGAACAAGATGATTGCTGGTGTGTTGAAGAAATATGGGATCTACCTTCATCAGTTAACGCCTAATGCTATTGTTAGGCTGAGTGTTTATATCTGGGCCCTGCAAAGCCAGGGGGTGGAACCATTCTCCGAAGGTTTCTACCGGGTACACGAACTGCACTACCAAACCAAGGCTAGGGGGATGGTTTGCATGAAAATTTTGGCTGCTACAACTATGCTTACCGCAAAACTACAAAGTTCCCAGTGATTAGCTACCGAAGCAAATGGCCAGTAGGATGGAAATCTGAAAGGTTTTTTGTCAAAGTTGACGAAGATGAAGATAAATTGGTCCAGAGTCCGTTAGAACTAACCTTCGGAGAAACAAGACCCCCATGCAACATGGAACGGGGGAGCCCGAGCCAGATTTTCCCTGGCTGAATTTCGAGTAATTGCAGATCATATTGGCACTAGAGACTTGGTGCAGGAATTTTTGGCCTTCAGAGTATTTCCTACTTTGAAGGAGTGGGAAATGCCGAAACTGGAGGGGGAGAAGAAGAAAGGGGAGCTTATTCGGTTGCCTTACCACTACAAGTTCAAAAAACATTTCAAAGTACCCTGCCAAGAATGGATGGATACAATTGAAGTAATGTGCAACGAAATTCTTGGAAATTATTCTAAAAAAGAAGATCAATTGATGACAGCGGCCTTCGGCACCCGTCCGAAACGAAGGCTAAACAGAGTGATGGATGCTATAGGCTTTGAATATCCTGATTATGAGCGACTGGACAAGGGTGCCGAAGGGCAAAAAAGAAAAAGAGTGGCTAGCGCTTTGAATAAAGACGACGAAGATCCATCAAAGAAGAAGAAACAAAAATATGAGGCGAAAGCATTTGCTTCGAAGAAAAGAAAGGACTCGACCCCAAAGCAAAAATCAATTGATGAGGAAGAGAAGACTTCTGCGACATCTTCTGCTGCTAAAATAGAGGAAATCCTAAAGGTAATGACTGAAACTTTGCCTGTCAAACTAAGTCCATTGGGGCTTCATCTGACGAAGCTTTTTCATAAGGAAAAGGAGCCCACAAAAACAAAGGCACCTAGGTCAAAGAGGCAAAGGATTGTTACTGTGACAGAAGTGATTGAAGCAACACCACCAAAGGCTTCAGCTCCGAAGGTGCCTGCTATTGAAAGCACAACAGCTACTGAAGCTGCACCTTCGGAGGCCACAGATGTCGAAGCTAATAGAGCCAAAGATATCAATTTGGAAAGTGTGGCTCTTAATATAGATAAAATTCTGCTAGACATGGCCGCAGAAGAAGCTACTGGAGCCACCGAAGAGGCTTCGGCCCCAGAGGCCAAGAAAAAGAAAGAAATTACCGAAGAAACGCTGGAAGATGAAATTTTCAATTGCAAAACTTGGTTGATCAAGAATTAACAAAAGCCGAAAAAGAAGAATTAAAAGAGTATGCCATTTCTTGCGGCTATCGGCCAGGGGCACTTCTCTTCGGAGGTGTTGATGATGAGAAGCTAGGCTGCATCCGAGATCAGACCGAAGCAAAGGTTATCGATACTCTATCAAAGAGTATCGGTTTCCCGAAGCTCGAAGCCGATTTTAGCCGCTACCGACGACAGCACATCGTCGGTAGTTTGTTTTATTCCAATTTCAAGGTAAACAATCACCCTCTAACTTTTTATTTTCATAAAAAATATTTTCTAACGAAGGTTGTTCGTGTACAGAGTATGCTATTGAGCAAAGCTTTGAGGATGCAACAGGATTTAGAAGACAAAAAGCAGGAGGTTATAATTGAAAACTTAGAAAACAAAATAAAAGATCAAACAGCTGCTTTTGAGAAAAAAGAGTTCGAACTCCAAACAACTGAAGGTTTACTAGCGGAAGCCAAAGCTAAAATAACGGAACTGAATACAAAGCTACTCAGTTTCGAACAAGAAAAGTTGAAGCTTAATGAAAAACTTGAGGCTGAAATCCAGAATGGTTTAGTTTTGAAAAAATCATTGATAGACCTTCAGAACAAATATTTGAAATTCAGCAATCAATGTGTTCAACGACTGAAGAAGGTGTTTTATTCAGTCGGGGCCAGTAGTGAAAAATTTATTCCTTCGGCTGAAGATCTAACAGGAGCCTTTGAACACATCGAAGGTGAGATTGATGACCTTGATGATGTTATTGCTGGACACGACGACTTTTGTGCCCTGATAGCTTCTCGGGGCACCGCTGCTGCGTTCCTGAAATATGGCTGTGAGCATGGAAAAATTATCAACAGACCCAATTTCAGCCTATCACCAGCAATTCTAGATGATATTCCTAACCTCGCCCGAAGCATTGCGAATAAATTTATAAAGGTGATATGGACAAAGGGTGGGCGAGAGAAAGCTGGTGACGAAGCTCGAGACCACCTTAAGCTGGTAACAGTATTATACCTTATGATTACCTTTTCCTTCGAATTTTGAATTTAGCTTATAATACTTACATACAGGTTAACCAAGCCAAAGCTGCAGAATAAAAGGAAGAAGCTCCAGAGATGATGTCGAAGCTCGAATAGTTTGTAAAAATAGCTCAAAAAACTCCTGTGATAACTTGTATAAAGTATGATGTAATTGAATTTCACTTTGTAATATAATCTTACTTTTCCGTCCATGTATGAAATGCTTTGGTGTGGACGAAATTAATACTTTTGAGCCATAGGCGAAAAACACCTTCCCTTCTTTGCGTACACAACGAAGCATAAAATTGCCTCTTTTTCTCTTTTTTCCGAAGCCTTCTCTTTTGAAGCCGAAGCAAGTTTGTATGTTATGTTGATGATGATCCTATGTATGTCTAAGTGAATGTTTATGAATGCAAATGTATGATGTAATGTATCGTGCAAATGAATGTTCAAAGACACATATGAAACCATAATAACAAATCTTTGTCGTTTACTTTTCGGCTTCACCGCTTATTTTTCGGTGTACCAGCACTGACTTTTCGCTGTAAGCCTCCCTTAGGAGCTTCTTCGCCTTTTATTTCGGCGGAATCAGCGTTGACTTTTCGCTGTAAGCCTCCCTCGAGAGCTTCTTCGCCTTTTATTTCGGCGGAATCAGTGTTGACTTTTTGCTGATAATAGCCTGAATAACAATCTAGCAGACTCATAAGCTCTGACGAAGCTGCTGCATCAACTAGGGAATCTATCCTTGGTAATGGAAACTCATCCTTTGGACAAGCCTTGTTGAGATCAGTAAAATCAATACACATCCTCCATTTGTCATTGGCCTTTTTTACCATAACAGTGTTGGCTAGCCATTCTGGGTACTTCACTTCTCTGATGACTCCGGCGCTAAGGAGTCTTTTTACTTCATTCCGAGCACCTTCGGCCTTGTCATCAGACATCTTCCGAAGCCTCTGCTTTCTGGGTCTGAAGGATGGATCAACATTGAGCAAGTGTTCAATAACATCCCTGTTGACTCCGCAGAGATCATTAGCTGACCATGCAAAGACATCTTTGTTGTTGAACAGAAACCTTATCAGAGTTTTCTCCTGTTCCTCAGACAATTGAGATCCCAATAGCACCTTCTGCTCTGCTATATCGTCACATAAGAGCATGGGCTTCGACTGATCGGCCGAAGCAACTTTCTCCCTTCTGTACTTGTATTGCTCACAAGCTTCAGCTCCATCTATGTTATGGATTGCTTTTGAATCTGTCCAGTTTCCTTCGGCCTTTCTGGTAGCTTCCTGACTTCCATGAATAGCAATAGGCCCTTGATCCGAAGGTATCTTCATGCAAAGATATGCTGGATGAAGAATTGCTTCAAAAGCATTGAGAGTACCACGACCAATGATTGCGTTGTAAGGGTACTCCATGTCAACAATATCAAACACAACTTGTTTAGTCCTTGTGTTGTTGATAAATCCGAAGGTTACTGGTATCGTGATCTTGCCAAGTGCTACAATCTGCCTTCCTCCGAAGCCACAAAGGGGATGTGTGGCGTCATGGATCTTATCTTCGGGCTCTTACATCTGTCTGAAGGCCTTAGCAAATATAATATCCGCTGCACTGTCTGTGTCAACCAAAACATTGTGGACCAGAAATCCTTTGATAACACAAGAGATAACCATAGCATCATTGTGAGGGTAATCCTTGAGCTGAAGATCCTCTTGGGAGAAGGTAATCGGGATGTGAGACCATCTTGACTTGATGAAGGGTCCTTGCACCCCTACATGTTGTACCCTTCTCTGTGCCTCCTTCTTCTGCTTCTTGTTAGCCGGCTCTGAGGATGAACTGCCTGTTATCGGGAGTACAAGCTTCGCAGCCGAAGCAACTCCAGCTTTGAACGAAGCCATCAGCTCAAAAAGTGGAAGTGAGTTCACCAGAGGTGGGCGCCAATGTTGGAGACTTGTTCTCAAATGCTTCGAATTAAGAACAAGACAACACAAAGGTGTTGAGTATCAATGTCCTTCGTCCGCTGAAGCATTATCTCCCCAAGGATTTAATGAGCTTCGGACGAAGGTCATAAGTAAAGTATCACGAAGATTTCACCTTCGTGATTATATTTGTAAGACAATAATCAATGAAAAATAAAATATAAAGTATAAAATATTTTCATATGTTTTTATTATATGAATATACAAGTATTAAAACATAATATTTAAGTACATTTATACCTTCGTCTAGGCGGAAAGCAATGATTCAAGCGTAACGTGTCCGTGATTACAGGATCGCATGAACAGTGTCGGGATACTGTTCACCTATTTATAGGCACAGGATGCAACCTACGCAAAATTACATTTATGTCCTTTACAATCGACTACAATAATGACACAAAACATCATGGGTCTTTAAGTCAATTCATCTTTAAGTCGGTTCGACCCTTCATCTTGAGATTTGTCTTTGTGCCGAAGCTTAATAGATAATGGCTTCGGCGCCTGCTTCATCATGGGTCTTTTTAGGATCTTCGGCTACGAAGCATACCCCCAACAAATATTGTTTTATTAGCACAACAATTGTAGTTGTTTGAATCTTGAATAAATGTGTGATTGTGTGCTAACCAGTGCTGCAAGCCTGTGTGAGGGCTTAGTGGTCGTGCTGCCACTAGCACTGATGGGCCACCGTGCCTGGTGGCACGACACGGCACAACTAAGCTCTGGTAGTGTCGTGCCTGGGCCGGCCTACCAGCACAGTGGCACTATCAGGCACGGGACGATTAACCTACCATGCATGGACGTGTCGTGCCTGATCGTGCCATATCTATCCATACTAGTGCCGTGTCGTGCGGTCTGGTTGGTCATCTATAATTTCTCACTAGAATTCTCTCAATCCTAATTGTCTAACTTGAGATCAAAGGACGACATAGCAATTAATTTCAGTTGGGAAACTACTAAAAGAGTTTCTCAATCGAGACTAGAGCAAAATTTCGTGTTAACCATGTAACGGGTTGACTTGCACTAACATAAGCATGGGCTTTGATTTAAATAGGGTATCCTCTAATCTTTTAAGGTTGTGTTTGGTTCCGGAGCTAGTTGGGACGATGTAGCGGCTCCATGTCAGATGGTGACTCCGTTTGTGAGATTTTGGGGAGTCAGATGGTTCAGTATTTAAGCATTTTTTTTCTTTTTTATAGACACTCCATCTTATATGGAACCAATCCAAATAATAATAAATTGAGAGTGGAACGGCTCCGTCTACCATACTTCGAAACCAAACACATTGCGGCAACCTTACCAGCTCACGGAGCCATGAAAAGCTAAATTTCGAAGCAATACATAATGAGCTTACTGCGCCAGCGGAGCTATAAAATCAGCAGTGGCCCTATTTTCCATTACAATAATAGTGATAACTTACCACTATCGCCAATGCAGGCATGCGTTTCTATATAGTAGTGTATTCCAAAACTGTGTGTCGTAGGGTTGGATGATAATGGATGACGATCCAAATATTTTTTAGCATTCATTTGAGTATTTTATTAATTTTAATTCCAAAATAAATGAATATAGAACCTGACACTAATCCGATCTAATTCTTAAATTTTATAATATAAAATTTAGAGCATATTATGGTTGTGGGTTGGCCTACTATTTGAACGTTTCATCATGCACTAGTACTTCTCAATTCTCATCTGTTCCCGAAGTTGCAGCTCAAGAGCTTGTTGCTTGCATTGCAACGCAACCAGATGCAGTAACTGAATCAGAAGATCACACATATTCTATCAGTGATTAGAAGCCCTTCTTGAACAAATATTTTCCATTTATTTAGTAATGTTGTACACCATGCATGCATATATCATATATAGCATCAAACATGTTAATTACTGCACGCAATGCAGGATTCATGCATGCAAGTACGCAACAGGTCTGAAAACACAGGTTGTCAAAAAACTTAATAAGGCTTACAAAATCCAAGCACGACATAGCACACTGCATATATATATGTGTAAGGCGAAGAGCTCGATCCGTAATCATCGTCTTCCCTAGTTGCTGCCGCCGCCGCCGTCAGCGACGCTGAGGCCGAAATGGAGCCGAGGGAGATGAGCCCACTGCAGCATGCATGCACCATAGAGTCATATTTTACAACAGCAAGTTGATATAGAATCGTTTTATTATTATAGTCATCCGATATAGCTATGCAAGGTGGATCACTCTATTCAGGACTTGTTCGTTTTGATATATATTAAACCATGTGAATTGGGTGAGATCGACTCAATCTCACCCAATCTAAATGGAATAGAAATAACCGAACAAGACCTCAGTCAGATCGTCTTCCATGTGTGATTTATTTAGTCAGACGACCTGTATCCTCCTGCCCATCACAATTCACAAACATATACTCCATTTTCTATATGAAGCATGTAGTGTTTCATGTACAGCTACTATATATGCATATGTCACTGAAGCTCTCCCATTTTTCTATTCACTAGCTATGCACAACCATTTGAATACAACTTGAGTGTATGTATATATAACACACACACTATGACTCAACATCATGTAGTATAATAAACATCAGGTAGTATGAATCAAGGTTTATTTGAGTGGAAGGTTAACAAATGTATTAAGTGGTTCAAGTATATTGCACCATGGCTTTACTTCAATATATCAGTAAGAACTAACTTTGCTTGGCTAGCTATCCAGCATCAGACTGACATTTTCATTGTTGGTTTAAAGATGTTTCAGTTGACGTTGCATTGTGTATACATGGACAGGGACGGAGCTAGAAAAAAATCTAGGAAGGGCTGAACTAAACTACTGTAGTATAGGAGCCCCTTCTTCATTGTATGTGTACACTAAAAAATTTAGGGAAGGTTCTAGTGGGGCTCCATATGCTCGGCAACGGTAGGGGGGGCTCAAGTCGCCCTATCCGCCCCACCGCTGCCTCCGTCCATGTATATGGAAATGTACTTTACACCGCTAGACGAACTACCCATATAATTGACACAGCTAAATATTTTAAAGTATATAGACTGATACAAAACAAATCTTCTATATATAGGAATCCCTAGTATTCTTATCTAGTGTCTATAGAAGTTTGTCCACATCATCAATAGATACAAATACACTACTATAGAAATGGGATTTGGATCCCTAGCATTTAGTATGGGTTAAGTTACAATTGGTAACACAAGTACAAGTATTAGTTCTAATTGTCTGACCCTAGCGCGAGCACTAGTACCGGTTGGTGGCTCCAACCGATATTAATGTCCTAGCTTTAGTACCGGTCAGAGTCACCAACCGTTATTAATCTATGTGAGGAACATAAGGTCTAGTTTAATCACAGATGTTATGAATCCTTTCAGAGAAATGGTCGGTAGTCATAGCATATGGTCTATGACCCTAGGGTTATTGTGTTATTTCCCCCTTCCTTGATTTCCAATTGTGATTTTGCCCCTACTTCCTAGACTTTGTGATGGTGCCGAAATGGTAGTGTGATGGTGTTGAAATGTTTTTGTGTGACACTGTTGTGCTGAAATAATGATGGAATACTACTCAAATTAATTAGTTTAGATGTTGTATATTAAATTTGTGTTCTCTGTGTTGTGATTTATGCCATATATGTGTGGGCGAAATGGTGGGAAAATGGTGCTAAAATGATGTTCAAATTCTGAATTTGATCTAAATTGTCTTAGGGTAAAATGGGGGTAAAATCACAATGTTCAATAAGGGGTAATGTTGTCTTTTTACAACATTTTGAACATCATTAAGCACCTCTAACAGAGTAGGGGTAACTCGGTGACTTCATCTAAAAAGTGGGGATAAAATCACAAAGTCTGAAAAGTAGGGGCAAAATCACAATTGGAAATCAAAGTGGGGGCAAGAACACAGTAGCCCAATGACTCTATGTTTGTACAACTACCTTCATAGCTATGCTTGAAGTAGAAGTTTATTATGATGTTAGCACTTATATAAGTACCAAAAACCATTGGCTGAAGAACTTTTATTGTTATGTCTAAAGGAATGCGTACATGTGATGAGCACAAACAGAAAGAATTTGACCTACGAGCTTTAGTTTTTGTAACCATCAATGACTATCATATCGTCAAACCTATCAGGGCAGTTGAACAAAGAATTTAGGGCATACACTCATTGTTTAAATGAGATTAATAACATGTATTTGAAACATTGTCGAAAGGTTGTTTACATGGGTCATTGTCGATTTCTAGTTGCAAAAATTCCAGTAGGAATAAAAGTAAGCACTTTAACGGGCAAGGAGGTCATCGTGCTAAGCCATTTCATCATAATGGGAATATTATGTTCCATATGGTAAAGAACCTTAGCATGGTGTTTGCAAGGGATCTAGTAGCCAACCTATTCCCAATGAAAATAGAAAGACACGTATGTAGAAACAGACGTCAATATTTTGGGACCTGCCTTATTGAGAAGTATTAGTCGTCTACCATGCAATTGATGTGATGTATCTCATGAAAAATATATATATGTCAAGCAGTTGAGTTTCTAGGCACACAGGAAATGGACAAAGATACACTAGAAATATCATCAAGATAGCCTACACCCAAAAAAGTTAGAAAAAGGAAAACAATACTTAAGCCCTACTAGTTATACTGTTCTTAGCTTGGTACTCCTCTAATGTAAAGAGACTTGTAAATTTGAAGAAAATGGTATGTCTAAAGTTTCATGGTTACTATGTGTTGATGACACATTTTCTTCTGGTTGTGTTAAGGAGTATTCTACCAAACAATATTAGAAAAGCAATCATAAATCTATGTGCATTCCTCATTACAATTTCATAGAAACTAATCCATCTAGACAGTCTAGAAGATGGTGGTACTATTTTGGAGCCATAAGAAAAAACTTTACCATAAATACTTAAAGATGGAAAAACAATTGACTTTTAGAAGTTTACCGTATAGGGGGCACTAGGACGCGTTCCTGCAATACAATCACAGAAAAGATGGACACTATCTTTCTACAAAAGAATCAATGTAATATGCTTAAAATGGAATATTTTCATTGGCTTGGCTTTGGTGGTTACAGAAAGGGCGTGGAGAAGTAAACCAAGATGGAATAAGACTTTGAGCAAACGGGTGTCACCCCCGCAACGCACAATTGGAGTGCACAAAAAATAATATTATGCCCACATGGGAAGCATCTTAGAAGATAGAAGTTTATCTTCCAATGAATTATCAAAGAACCAATTGAAATTTTTGCCATTTCCATTGATAAGTCCTCTAAAGGGGAGTTCATCCCTGATATGGAAAATTATAAGATCACTATTGCCCTTTAGAATCCCAAGCTCCCTAGCTAAATCAGAGTATACAAAAGTTTTCCTTGGAAGTGTGGGTTTGATATGGACATTAACACATATAAGAGCCAATAGAGAAGCAAGGCCAATGTGGAGAAAACAGTGCATAACTTGGAATATCAGCTAGCTCAAACCAAATAATCCATTCCTATCGAGGTTCAACATAAAAAACACGAGTAATTACCAACTTAACTCAACAAAGGATAGTGCCTCCTACTGACATGGTTAGCCCCTTTCAACAACGGAGTGGTTGTGCTTCCACTAAACTCCTTGCAGAGCAACGATATCCCATTGATGAAATTCAATATCGAATATCATGTGAGCTATATATACCAGTGTCAACTTAACAATAAGGTGGCTTTTGGTACGGTTTCACCTCCACAGCAAAGCAATACATACAATAGCAAGGAGATTCTAGATGGGTACTCCATAGTCAACATTGATTAGACATTACACAAATTTATTCTATGACAGAAGCAATACATTATAATTTCCTAAGGTCAGAATACATTGATAGTTGATTAGGCCTCCCACCACCATACTCTCTAGGTAGCAGCCCCACTCCTCCTAACAAAAGTCCCACCCCTCCAAGTAGGAGCCCCACCCCTTCTTATAGAAGAGCCCCACACTACCTCACAAAAGCACCACACCTATATGCAAGAACATCGACATCCAACAACTAAAAGATAAACTCGCACTAAGTCAATTGAAAGTAAAAGGTAGAGCACACCAAATAGCTCTGTAGTTAAGTTAATACCATAGAAACGAGCTTATGACTTAACTTACAAGGAGTTGAACCAAGTTGTGTGGTTGTCTAGGTAAAGGATCACTTCATAAAGAGAATTTTTCCAATGAAAGAATCAATAGATCCAACAACGAGGACTGAGGAGGTTCTTTGTGAAGATGAACAAGAAATCAAAGAAAACTATTCTATCATAATATGATTGCTCTATCAGTAAATCTTATACAAACATGCTAAAATATGTCTTGCGGCTAAGAAAATAGCCACAAACTATTCCTAACATGCCATCCAAACATCACATTAATATGGGGGCATTTTAGAAGTCTAGAGGCAAGATGAAAGACAAGTGTTGTAGCTAGCAAGTATAGATGCAACTACTTCTATAGTTTGGTAGTACAAGCATGGCAAGCCTCTAGTTAGGCTAGAGCTAGTCAAAGAACATTCAATATATGTGGATTCCATGAGTGGTACATGGATAAATCCATCGTTGAGAGGACATGTGTTGTTGTGCTCATCAAAGGTACCGACTATTCAATGGCGTATAAATCATGTGGCTAGATTTTGAAGATATCTATCATGTATACTAGTGTGACACTCTTGATCTTTCTCCTCAACTATTGGATTTTGTAAATGTTCTTTATATCTCTTGTTGATATTTCACTTAGATTTATTCATTATTTATGTGACCTCAACATTATTTCACATCGTCTAGGATGGAAATCCAAAGATGTCTCAAAGAGGGAACTTTATAATGTGTGCTTCATGGTTTAGTGATCATTTAAAATAACATAATGTTGTATCATAATCATGCATTAAAGGTAATACTAACATTATTACAAAGGCAACATTACGTGTAGTACATACTAATACCTCACAACTTTAAGTTAGTGTCTATTGTCTTGACCTTATATCTTTTCTATTTAAATATCCCATCTAATTTACTATCTAATGTTTATAATCAACTTCCACTGGTTACTCCTAATAATCACGATGGAACATGACATTATGCATGTGCTAGACTTGATGAGGAAGCCAGTCTTGGATTACCAAGAGGTTGTGGATATTCTTAATGAGTAATTGGTGTATTCCAACTTAATTATCTATCCATTGATTTTGTTTTGTTATAGACCAAACATCACTCCTTTTAATGTTCGGGGCATGGAGTATCTTTCACAAAAAATAATTCTAGGCTAAAAGAAAAGCTTATGCTGAAGGCAAACCTTTTAGTATGTATAGACCTGTACATCTCGCATGTTGTTTACCAATAATACTTCATAACCTTTTATGTTTTGGTTACCAACATCGGCAAGACAACATTTTGTGGATTCTATGTTTATAAATTCATTCACACATTCATAGATAACAAAGACAGTGGAAAAAACATTGAAGTATATGTGAAAACGCACCACATTTTTTACCAATAATATTGTGTCCAAAGACTTTGATTTACTATATTGATTATTTGGCAAATTGCAGCTAATAAAAATGAGGAAACATTCTTCCATTAGATGTGATCATGATAACTAAAAAAAATTATAGGGTTCTTATATAACCAAATTGCATCCAAAGGTAGAGAGTTTCACTATAATGAAAAAAGACTTCCATCAGAATCCTAAGTTAGATAAATAAAATATATATAATATGTAATGACATTCATAGTAATAGTAATAATTAGTTGTATATTTATTTTATAGAAACTTTATAAATGAAAAGGCTAGAATAATATATATTTTACAATGTATATATGTAGCTATTAATATATAATGCTCTTAATATATGTGTGTGTGTGTGTGTGTGTGTGTGTAATTATATGAAATATAAAGATTTAAATATATATGAATATACCCTCTTTAGTACAAATTGGTAGCATAACCGATACTAAAAGCGCTTAGTATGTGGATCCTCTACGGACACAGTGCTCAAAGTGTGCCTCCTTTGCGGTTGCGGCCACGTAACCCCGTTTAATATTTGTTGGAGTCATCAACTGGTACTAAAGGCACCAATTAGCATCGAGTCATACAACCATGACTAAGGGCATGTTTGGTTTCAATTAGTCCTAGGACTAAACTTTAGTCCTGGGACTAAACTTTAGTCCCTATATGTTTGGTTTTAGGGACTAAATAGATTCTAAAGTCATTAAATACACTGTCCAAAGACTCAAATACCCTTAGAATATACTCATAATATTAGTTATCTATAAAAAAAAGGTAAGAGCAACATGATAATTATGGGCTTTTAGTCTCTTTTAGCACCTATGTGAAGGACTAAGGGGGTGTTTGGTTAGAGGGACTAAAGATTAGTCTCTAGTTTTTAGTCCCATTTAGTCACTTTTTTGCCAAACACTAGGACTAAAATATGGACTAAAATGATTTAGTCTTTAGTCCTTCACATATGTGCTAAAAGGGACTAAACCATATTAATTCCACATTACTCCTCATTTAGTTCAATTGTACTAAAAGCAGGAGAATGTTAAAGTCCATTTTAGTCTTCTTATGAGTCATTTAGTATATTCTTACTATTTTTAGCTCCCAGAACCAAACATGTTAGGGACTAAACTTTAGTCCCCTAACTAAAGTTTAGACCCTAGACTAAAGAAACCAAACATGGCCTAAAGACTAAATCATTTTAGTCCATATTTTAGTGGCAAAAAAGGGACTAAAAGGAACTAAAAACTAGAGACTAATCTTTAGTCCCTCTAACCAAACACCCCCTAAAGACTGGTGCCTTTAGTATCGATTAGGAGTCTAGTACTGTTACTGTAGCCAGTTTTCAACAGTGCTAAAGATAGTTTATGTAGTAGTGATCGGACGGTCTCACGTCAAATTGGGTTCCTAACACATAAAGCATTTTCCAAAACAAAGACGCATAAAACACTATGGTTGGCTCATGTGTGTTTAATTTCATTGTTTGGGCGTGTAGTGGACTTACATATTGTTTCCTTGTGTTCTTTCAATTAACTTATATGTTATTTAATTATATTCCTTATGTTTCATCTTCTATGTAAGCAAAAAATGTAAAATAAATAGATTCAAAACATGTATATGTGGGTTGTACATTATTTGTAATGCCCTACCATAACATAAAAATGTAGCATTGTTGTCTTTTATGGTGACGTGGATTCACTAACTTGTGATATATATGATGCAAGTACATAGGTATGACAAGTTATGTTTTGTTCATTTAACTAGAGCAAATTATTAAACTTACATTCTTTGCTGCAGCACTGAATGCTTCCCTGTGGCTAATCTCTGGGTTGCTCGTCTTTATCCTTTGTATTTCTTCCCTGTTTATGTCAATAAAGTGGATTTTAATACAACCAAATGGGAATAAAATAGAGCGGAAACTTATTTTGTTATAAATTAGTGGTCCATAATAGTGGATAAATATTCATATGTTATCATTAAAAGGTCAAAATAAAGATAATTCAGTTAAATTAAATGTAAATCATTGTAGCTAATCTTAAAATGAAATTGCATTTGTGCCTAGGTTGATGCATTGAACTAAAGTGCCATTAGTTAACTGCTCACAGTATATATGTAACTTCAATTTCTGAAACTTTTGGTTGAGATCAGCCGTTCAATTTTGTCGCAGTAGAGACTTAAGATCATAACAATAATCCACTATATTATATTATGCAACATGCAAATTAAAAGGTATCACATATATTAAATAAGTAAAGGAATCCATATTTTTCATCTTGAAAAATATTGTGCCAATTCCATCCATTTCATATACTAATTAATAATCAAGATTTTTAAATAAAGGTTGATCCATTCACAAAACTAACTGATGGATTCAGACTCGTAGGTTGTCATTTATATATTTGAATTTACAATATTTTGTGGTTTCTAGATCTATTAATACTCCTCTTGTTTTACCATGTTTTCCCAAAATCTTCGGAATAGCCATACCATCTTGTTTGTCCATTGGGAAATTAAGAGCACAATATATTGCTATAGTATTTAACTTGACACTTTAGTGGCACAATATATATTGTTTTGTAGCATGTCATTCATAATTATAAATTAACTAATATAATCGTTTTTATATAGTTAATATTAGTATTTTTGACAGGGGGCTAGAAAATATGTGTCGGAGGCAAGATTGTTGGTATCCTTATCTGGATCTTAAAATCTTGCAATGCCACAATCCTACCCTCCAAACTAATATAATCATTATCCTAGCATTATCTTAGATTTTATAGCATTCTGATCCTACGTGAGAGCTCCATAAGATCACAAAATCGTTAAAATCTTACATATGATCCTGATTCTAACAAAATTTAGGCCTTATGTGACAAACTGAATTTTATTTATCGATATGATATGATTTACACTTTTGTAAGTCATGGACTCATGGTACATTAAGTAATTATTGATACATGTAACCTTATAATCAGTTAAGTTGCAATAAAACATTATTCAAAATTAAGGTGGGTTGGAAATAATATTAATAAGTTCACTCAAGTTTATTAAATGTTAATTAATTTTATAAAATCATTAATACAATCTTCAAGTTTATGAAAATCGATTTTCACTGGTACCCACCTATAAAAAATTATTTCTACTGGCGGTTCTGAAAAACGTTAGTGCAAATAGGTTCTGAAGCGTCTCTATAGAGCTTATTTGTACTAGTGTGAAACATTACGAACCATATGCTAAACTATATATTTTTAAAATTCGATAGGATACTGATCCTACAATGTATTATACAATGCAGTTCTATCGATCATAAGATGTTAGTGTCTAGCGAATTCTTTTTACATCGACATTTTTAGAGTCAACTAAATTTAATCATCAGCATTTCATACTTTGCACTAATAATAGTATTGTTCACTCTTTATTTTTGAAAAATATGATATTTTTTTACTGAGAGTACATTTCTTTGATGTACCCTTCTAGTGAAAAAAAATTGTTTCCCACAAAGAAATATGAAAAAGACATGCAGAAATTCAATGTAATAAAAGTAGAAGGATATATAGCCTGTGACAATTTTATTTTTGAAAACAAGTTTTGAATTCCATGAAAAGAGTATGAATTACACTATTGAGTTTGTTACTTGTGTAAAATAGAAAGGAAAACGTATTACTTTACTTAAAGATTGATTTTTCTAATAAAAACTAGCAGCTAGGTGTTTATAAAGGAATGTGTTTTGAAAACTGTGTACCTCATTTCTAGTTTTTTTAGCATTTTAGGATTTCCTTTTATCATGGTATTTTGTTGATATATGCACCAACACAAGAGCATGCACACTTGGGGATCAGTGGACCACACACACACAGAATCTTGTTTGTGCGTCTAGCTAGTCTTCTTGCAGAAATATATACGATTAGAAGCTACATTGTGGCTTGCAATCTCACTTGATGAATCTGTTGTATGCTGATGGAACACGCTGTCTCTTCTCTGAGGCTGGAAACATGAAACAGTATGTACAAGTGAGATGACCAAGTTAAAGATTGGTAAAGCAACAACAAGAGGTAATCAACATGCTTAAGCTAGCACTGGAGAAATTGAACTTTCTGTGTTCCGGCAAATCATGAGAAGACATACGTCGTATTGGTGGCACTTGTGGCTGATTGTTTGACACTGGATACATGGGAGGCGTTCGTAGATTTCTTGACGAGGCTTGCTCGTAGCTCCCAAAATTGTTATACTGAAACCCTCTGTTCTGGACAACCTGTAAACAAGCATCCATGTAATAAACTACGATATGATGCTTCCGGAGAAAATATGATGTTCAGTAATCAATTTATTGTATGTAAATAGAAAATTTATATATCAACAACTCTTGTTTCTGTAAAAATCTTGTTGATATATCCAAATTATCATCGCATGCCTTAACTTACTATTGCAGTTATTAAAAGTTAGAGCAGCTGGTTTTGCACCTGGTTGTCTGGGACAGTGCGTGCCTGCTGATGGAAGGGACTGAGATCCATGGACAGCACCATTGTACAATGCCCACATTTAACAGTCACCACGTTGTAGGAACAACTGCTTGGCACATTCACCTGCATGCACATATGCATCCATGAATTTATGCATGATATACCATGCATGCACCCATAATAAGTACTACATCCGTCCTAAAACAGTAGTAGTTTTAGAGAATTAGTAGGTTCGTACAATTTTTGATACATGTGTTTTATATATGTGTCTAGATTCATCTTCATCTATTTGGTTCCTTTAGTCTAGGAAAGTTTAGTCTCAACTCTGTTTGGTTCTAGTGGCTAAAAATATTCAAAACGTATTAAATGAATCGTAAGAGAACCAAAGTACCTCTAAACATTCTTTCACCATATTAGGTGGAATTTATATGGTTTAGTCTCTTTTAGTCACCCCTTGAGGGACTAGAGACTAAAACAGTTTAGTCGCTATTTTAGTCCCACCGTTTGGCAATTTAGGGACTAAATAGAACTAAAATATAGGGACTAATCTTTATACCCTCAAACCAAACGGGACCTAACTGACAACAGAATGTGTGTTTATTTTTGCATGATTGTCCCTATAAATATAGAGTTCGATCAAATAGTACTTCATATATATACATGTCCTCGAAGTTAATGCTTGATGCTAGATGATATGGTTGGTTAGCTGGACATGGCTTAACTGAACCATCTCTGCAATAGTATAGTCGTTCAGCGGTTTCGAAAGAGGTTAGCTAGCTTCCCCTCTGAATGAGGATGTTGCCAAAAAACCAAAAGGAGGAGCAGTGAATTAGCTAAAAGAGGGAGGCAGCAAGGGTAAATAAAGTGCATGGTCCAATGGCAGTGTGCCAGGTGAGAATATGCATGAAAGTTGAACCATGCCTTCATGCTCATGCACATCCATGTCGACTTTTGACTATATGCAAGCAACACCTTTTCAAGTGTTGTCTACCTTTGGAGCGCTAGCTAGCTCCTGGTGCCAGGAGGAGATGCTGCAGCTAAGTTAAAAATCGCATGCTGCCTGCCTGCATATCGATCCTCCTCACCACTTGGAACCAGAATAATCTCTCTCATCCGGAGAGAGATGCAGAGAGAGAAAGAGATAGAGATATAGAGATAGAGAGAGAGAGAGAGAGAGAGAGTGATACATCATACATGTCAGTATGTCAGCATGTGCATATATAATGAAGTCTCATGCAGCCTTATTGAAAAAGAAAAGGCAGAGATCGATGCAGGGCGCAAGGGCAGGCATGCCGATAACGCACGCCCGGCGCATCGGTTTCGCCATGGAAATGTCATAGCTAGCGAGCAGCTGCAGCGCTGTTTGCTAGCCCTGCCGCCGGTTGAGCGGAAGCTAGCTGTGCGCGGCGTGGCATGCATGCCGGCCGGCGGTCGATCAGTACGTCCCGTCCGTCCAGGTATATGTAGAACACATGCAGAGCTAGCTGCTAGCTGATATATGCATGTGAATATGCTCTAGATAGCATCAGCACATGTAATACACAAGTAATACATGACATGGGAAAAAAGTAGTGGCATCTTTACACACAGTTAAAAGCAGTCGATGTCACCCCCTCTCCTCTCTTTCAGCTAGCGCAACATCACGAATGATGGATCGCATACTAGCTAGTAGATATATACACAGAAACCTAGCTAGATACACAACCTGCGCAAACATCAAGAAAGGGGAAAATGACATGACCAGCAGATCCACTTCTCTCTGCCCAAAACTTCTGCATTTTTTTTTACTGGTCCATTATCTGTCGCGAAATATAACTACATAATTCAGACATGAAGAGTGGTACACTGCTGGGTGCGTGTGTTATCGCATGGGAGGCTAAAGCATTGGTTAAAGTGTTAAAGAGGCTTTAACCATATGACTGGCAGCTGCATGCATGTAAAAAGTCGAATTTGTCAGGAAACCACGAAGTTGATTTCGATACTCATGCATATATACCGTGGGTTTTCCCCCTCCCCCCAAATATCTATGAGTTTTGGTGAAATAATAGCTTCAAATAGTGGAGCCCTGTGGAAACCTATTGTGCTGGTCAAACTATATATATATATGAAAGTTTGTAGATATGTTTTAGCAGTAGTAACTAGTGAACATATAGAGGAACATTCATGTATTAGTGTTGGATCTGAAGTTTACATATAGGGGGAGGGGGGGCTTAAAAAAACTGAAGGAAACTTCATTCAGGAAACAAATCAAATCTGTACAAAAGAAGAAGAAGAAAATGATGAGGAAGATGTTGAAGCGGAATTTTTTTTTCTGTTATATAGTAAAAGGTGTCCTTGAAGGGGAGAAGGGAAAACTAAAGCTTTTTTTTTGTTACAAAAAAATTGGGACGTTGGGAAAGAATTATGTGTGCTGTTTGGTCCAGAAAGGTACACAGATATGTATAGTAGTGCTCCTGTTTGCCCTTCATATTTCATGATGCCAAATCTTCACCATGAAATCAGAACATTTTCTGAAAAACAGATTGTTTGGGACGTTAGATTTGGGTACGGGGTAGAAAAGGCCTTTGTATAGGACTAAAGGCATAGCTACGGTGGAACCAGTACCCATGGCAGAGCACTTGGAACAGTTGGGTAGCTCTGAATGAAGGGGAAAAAACGAAAGGAAACTCGCTGCACACACACAGAGAGAGCACTTGAACAGGATCACCATAGGCTAACAGCTTCGAAGAAAAAAAACGAAAGGAAACAAGTGGCTGGAGATCGAGAAAGATAGAGAGAGAGAAAGAGAGAGAGAGAGACTATACCACCAGGATAGTGTTGCAATAGTTGCAGTTGACATAGCAAGCATGCTCGGATGCAAACTGGGCTGACATTTCTTAGCTTCTTGGATCTCCAAGTACGTACCCGCTGTTCGTCGTTGTTGTGAAGGCGAGATCTAGAGGGAGGAAGGAAGAAAGCAAAGCCAGCAAGCGATATGGATGAGCAAGACGATGTCTCCTGTGCCCTATATATGGAAGGATTAGGGAGGGCGTGTAGCCCAATTTCCTCTGACCTTCTCGGCGCTGTCTTCGTCGTCGTCTATGGTTGAATTGAAAGAGGTTTGTGGAGGAAAACAAAACAGAAGGATACCAAGAAAGAAGAGAGAGAGAGAGGATAATAACCTGAATGGGCCGGGGTCAGGGGGGAGGAGGAAAGGTGTCTGGTGAGTTGTCTTGTGGGAGGACAGTGCAGCTGATCTAGTGTGCAAGAGGTTGGAAAGACCAAGCCACAGGCTACAGCAACCAATGGGCAATGTTGGTGTGACAACAAGCTGCTAGCCGCTGGGACTTGCCGCTAGTAGCTTGCAAGTGTGTCACTTTTGTCATCAGATCTCTCTTTATTTGGCTGTTAGTTAGTTTTCAGTAATTGAATGGCGGTGGATGTCTTATGGCACAGTAGCTACAAATAATTTTTAAGTCAAACACAAACTACCTTAAGTGATAAAACTTTGACCACTCGTCTTATTTAAAAATATAAAATTTTAAGTCAAGCACAAACTAACTTAATTGATAAAAACAAATCATGAAAAAATAAATGATAACTAATTATTTTTTAATAAGACGAGTGGTCAAAATTTTTTAAAGTCAGCGGTGTCATATATTTATGAACGGAGGGAGTACTTAGTTCACTAATATCAATAAGTTAAATACAATGAGCTATGTCATTGAAATTGTGAAAATGAGGAGATTATAACCGTTTATGAAAAAAATAGAACAAAAATATTTAGAAACAACAAAATGATAGGATATGACATGTATCGATGTATGTTGGCATTGTCGTATTAGAAAAAATACCGTAGTCTTTTGGATTTTTAGAAACTCCACTATAGGCCTCTTTTTTCTAAATCATGATTTGTACAATCTATTGTTCTAAAACTAATAAAGTTTCTTCTCTTTTGACGCCATAGTTTGTCAAAAAACACAGCATCCAAACAGGGCCTATAAGTTGTGACTTATGAACGCACAAGCTGTATTTATCATGCATGTGAGTAGGTACGTGCTTAAAACTTAATATTTGTGTTATTATTACAACACGTAAATAATTCTGTTTAATTAGATATAGCTTCCTTGATGGTGGGGTAGTTCGTGTGATGATAAGGTTGTTTAGCTGCATATATATGGGCAGCAGAGCTTTGTGGGAATCAGCTCCCCCAGATCTCGCTAGCTACACGCATCAATATTCTTTCCCATGTTCCATTGGCATTTTGGTACACATTAGAACAGCATATATTCTGGACAGGATGCACGCTCTGCGTGTCTATCAACTGCCATTGTGTGAAGTGAAATCATTGAACTGTATATCAAGATGTGAGGAGTAAACTGTAGATGAATCGACGTGAGAGATTGAGAGCAACTCCTGCACTTTTATGTTGGACGATTGCTGCTGCTCAGTCCAAAAGGCCAGGAAAAGGACGAACAATGACTGACCAAGCCATAAGTTACATTGGCGAATCAGGATCATGAAAAGGGAAAACTGATCTCTGAAACATTACTATTATACATATTTCTATTTGTTGTGTAATATGCATGAATTTTAATTATGTTGTATCTTGTGCCATATTGTTGTTTATTTATTGATAATACTAATTCCCTTGTGTGCACACAAAATGAACTGGCCTATGGGGGTAGATTCTCCAGCAAGGGCTAGAAGACTCAAAGGGGATATATATCTAGACTATATAGACTATAGGGGGCGGACCCTCTTGCTACACGGAGGCCAGCGTTCATGATCTTTCTCGGTCGAACTCCAATTGAGTTTCTTCTTAATATAATACTAGGGGGGGGGGCATATCTTTCCCCATAAGTCAGGTGCACATATCCATGAATAAATGGATCGGACCACCATGCCACAAATATCTAATGATCAAAAAATTGCTCATGTCTCTCCACTACCAAAAGCGAATAAGACATGCGGGCCATAAGTTTAGTTTTATCTTCCAAAGGCCCACTGCCTGAAATTTCAGAAAATGAAAATAATGAATAATCATAATGTGCCAAACAGGATTTTATTGCATAATAAGATTTTCTCGCTATGAAACATCAGGTATTGATTATTTGCACTGTTTAACTTGTTAAGCCTAGATACATATATATATCGTCTGCTTTTGAGTCCCGATCAATCTCATGCATGTCGCCGTCAACAAACTTTTCCTAAACATTACAATCCCACATTCGCCTCGCAAGATTATACAGTATAATCTAGCTTATTTTATATAGATCATATAATCTAGGTAACTAGATTACAAAGTTGGTGAGTCATACAATAAAGTCTAGCTGTATATCTTCTGTTAGTGACCTGGCTATAGATTGTCATAATCTAGGTAACTAGATTACAAAGTTGCTGAGTCATACAATAACGTCTGTATATCTTCTGTTCTAGAAGGAAAAAAAAAGAATAAGAATTATTTGTGTACAGATCTAGGTGGTTGATGAGAGCTGATTTCCCACTGCATGTTGACCTTTCAGCCATTCATATGCGTATACGACGAGGTGAAACAATGTAGGAACTAGCTTTCTGAACCATGCAGGTTGCTTTCTTCAAAAACAGATACTCAACTCAAATAATGAGAGAGAGAGAGAGAGAGAGAGAGAGAGAGAGAGAGAGAGAGAGAGAGAGAGAGAGAGAACAAATGCTTTTGGAGCACCAATGGTGCACCCATGTGCGTCCCTGAAGCAATTCGTGCAAGCGCATGCATGTTGGCAGCAGGCAAGGGCATGCCTGTGTCTGTGTGGCTAATTTGACGATTCCTATATGCTCAGGAAACGTCACCTCAACTGGACAGATTGGATCCTGTCCGTGCGCCGTCTCGTCAGGTTTCAGACTGACAAGATGGATGCCTAACCAACACTGGTGCCGCTCCCTTGCGCTACAATCCGTTGCTGGAACTGTGCGTGTGCATTGCTATCAGTTGTTATAGAGAGAGACCCTACCTGCTAACATATAGTACTCCCCTGTCCCAATTTATAAATTGTTTGATTTTTTTATCAAGTTTGACTAGGTCGTCTTATTCAAAAATCTTGCGAAAAAATAAAAAAAATTAAAGCCGTATTTAAAGTATATTATATAGTAGACGATGTCACGATAAAAATTAACAATAATTATGAAAAAATTGAATATGACGAGCCAGTCAAGCTTAGAATAAAAAAAATCAAACAAATTACAATTTAGAACGGATATGGTATAAATTAACGTCACACACCACCAGAATGTGACCCTAAACGAAATATTTCTTCAAGGAATCAAAAGATTTTTTATGTATCTTCTTGTGCAATAACTTGACAAAGTTATTGGAATGAGCTTAAAGTTGGTTGTGAAAAAACTGGGTATGGTTTTTCAAGCTAGTAAGATAACATAATAACGTTTCCTTTGGGTACTTACACAATAGTTATACTTAAACCTTCAATTTCAATATGCCCACAACATCTTTTTCTAATATTTGTCCCTTCGTTCATTACATGCTATCTCATATCATGCCCCGGCCGGGCTAAGGCTGGCTCCAACAAGGGCCCCTAAAGAATCCTCTACCTTAAATATAAAGGATCAAACGGTCCTCTACACTCTCCAACAGCGTCCTTTAAACGATCCTCTAAATTTAGAGGACCTTGCTGGATTCTCTATATATAGAGTTTCTCTCTAAACAGTCATCTATCCATTTAAATAATTTAAATAACCAGTTTAACAAAACTAAAATATGTACAATACATTTGAGAGTATGACAAATACGTATGTAAAAAAAATAAAAATAAAAAATGTCTATGATATAGGTATTTGATTACAGAGGACATGATTTAAATAACGTTGTTGGAGAGGAAGGAGATATAGAGGATGAAATCTTCTAGAGGAGACTGCAAAGGATGGATATAGAGGACCTTGCTGAAGACAGCCTTAACATAATAACAGTCTGCACATCATTGACCAATGTCTATCATGAAAAAGGCTTGTTTATTTGTTTGACCGGCAGAGTTGCCTGGTGGCGTGAGCACTCCTAGGCATTTGGAGATTGTACGTTCTATTGTGAGGCAGGCAAACACAATCGTCCTGACGAGTCAGTAGTCATCAATCTAAGATGTCGTCTGGTTCTATAGATTTCAACCACCTAGGGCTTCGATCTGTCTGGGAACGTACCTGCCTGACAGGGTTGCAAACAAACACCTTATTACCTTTTTTATCAGAAACTTACTGGTGGTTAAGGTCGTGTTTAGCTAGATTTCATGGCACAAAGTTTAGTCGTTGCTAAACTTTAGGCTATTTTAGCATACCTGCGTGGTCTAATAAACTAATAATGGTATTTTTGTAGCTGGCTAAACTTTAAAATAATTAATTACTCCCTCCGTCCCAAAAATATTAGTCGATTCAGCTCTTAGTTTTCATGTCTATATTCAAATGGATGATAATAAATCTAGAGACATATCACCAACAAGGTGACTCGTTCGAAAATTTAAAATACTACATCGCTTAAAGCGTTTAGGGCATTAAAAACAAATTGTGCTCCAACAGTGAAGCTTAAATTATACATTTTTGGAAGTGAATTGCATTATTAGGAAAGATAATGCTGAGAATGATGTAGAAAACAAGGACATGGCACTAATCCAGAGAGTAGTATATTTGGGTTACTTTATGTTGTGCTCTATATTTTTTTGATAAAATTTTGTAAAATATAATATTGTTGTAGCTGTTTTTTATGAGTTGAGTCATAGTATATTCTAAGATAGGACACCGATTCAAGTCATGCATTGTTGGAGATGATGAGGGAGGAGAGCTGCGACTAGCTGGCACACATATATAGTGGCACATTGCATTGTGTCCCAAAACAGTAGTACACCCTAGCTAGGTAGCTATAGGAGCCTAGGAAGACAAGCAACTGCATGCAATCAATAATCCATGCATGAATGCATGCAAACGCCGCACGCCTCTGATGTGCACGATTGAACCCCTGCTGCTGCTGCCTCCCTGTCCCTCGTTTGTCGTCGTTTGCCCTGTGCCCTCTCCCAGGCAGCTCATCTCTCTTGGATCGCGCGCTGTCTTGCACTCTTGCAACGACAAACAGAGACAGATGGCCGGCCGGGGTGTGTGTGCATGTGCTATACTCCAGCGTCTTGACCGCTGGTCTAACAGCACGCACGCAGCAGGCCGGGGCGTGGGCCGTGCATGGCGATCGAGCAGGATGGGGCAAGAATGGCGACGGCAGGCCTCCGGCCGGCCGGTCGGCAGCTAGCTAGCTAGCTAGTTGCATGCACTGGACGTGGACGATCTTGCCATGTTGGCGCGAAGAGTGACTGTTGCAGCAGGATGAGAGCTTGCTTGGTCGCCCACGTCGCCCTGGCCGGCCACGGCCAGTATAGCAGTATTATATATGTGTAGCAGCCACAACAGTGACTGTCGCAGCGCGGGGCAGTGGGCAACGACGACACTGTTGCAGCGCCGCGTGCGTCATCGGCCGACGGTCGTCCTCGCTCTCCTCGGCCCGGGCTAGCTAGCTAGTCACTGTCGTTTAATTTTGGGAACGAACGATCGATCGAGCTAAGTCTGCAATGGTGGGTCCTGTCCTGTCCTGTGGCGGCTAGCGATACAAGAAATACTGCAAGATTTTACATTCTTCGTTCTCATTGACGTAATAACAGAGACAGTGAGAGAGAGAGAGACGGATCGGAGGTAGCAGATGCCATTCCGCTTCCGCCCATGCATGGGTGAGTGTCAGTGTACTACTACCACGCACTCCTGCTCGACTGGAGCACGCTGATGCTGAGTCCCGTCCCCAGTCAGACATCACGCATCAGGGTGGGGTTGGCCACTAGCCGGCGCCCTCGCAGAGGCATCTGGTCTGGCTATCCGATCCAATCACAGAAGCAGCCAGCATTCATGTGGTCTCCCCTATCCCCTTTTCACCCGGCTCACGAGCCAAACCAGAAGACGATTAGACGGACAGCACAGCACGCACATTAACAGGTGCTTGGATACAATACAATACCGGCCCGTCAAGGAACGATGGATCAAACACAGACCAGCGGCAGCACCTGCACCGCGGCTGGGACAGACAGGATGCAGAAAGAGGGGCCGGCGGCACTTGCTGCTTGCCCATCATGCAAGCTAGAGTTCATTGCCTGCTGCTGCTGTTCGTTGCACACACCGTAGCTATACCCCTGGACTTGTCGCGACAACCAGCCGTGCCCGTGCCCGTGCCCACAGACAGACGACGCCTGAGTCCTGACGCCTCGCCAAAAAAAAAGGCCCGGTGCCCATCCCAATTCCCACCTGGTCCTGGTCCACTACTCTGGTCCGGCCCTACGCCGCATCACGGCAGATGCTCAAACCAAAAAAAAAGATGGGTCTCCAGATAGGGCAGAATCGTTTCGTTTTTTTTTTGGAAATTTGGATCCATACCATTAAAAGATCACCACTTTGGATCCATACCATTACTATCTCACTTACATGTGGGTCCACATGAGTCAATGACATGTGGGGTCCATGGTATATATCTAAAGTTTAGATCTTTTAATGGTATAGATCCAATTATTCCTTTTTTTTGTTTTGTCAAACCACACACCCGCAAACAGTGGCAGTGACCACGGCACACACACAGGGGCGAGCGGTGCTTGCAGGAACAGCCATCCATCCCATCGGCTGCCGCAGTGCCGCTGGTCCAGAAAGCCACCGGTTCCACGCCTCCAATCCAATCATCGCCGCGCGGGGGGGACGGTTCCGGCGAGTTGGCGGCTCACGGGCAGGGGCGACAGCACCCAGCACGAGGGTAGCTCCAGCGTCGTTGTCGCACGCCCAACCGATCAGAACGGGGGCTGGTCACGACTGCCACTACATCGCCCTGGCTCCGATTCGATGCGCGACGACAAAAGATGTGTCTATTGACCCTTTCTTTAATGGTGAATGTGATGTGATCACCGGTTGAAGTCGGAGGAATTACAATGTTGGTGTGTGCGGGTGGGTGGGGTCCATGTACTACCCATATAAGAATACTGTGAGCTGATGCGAAAAAAAGAATATTGCACTGAGCTAGGTCTCTCTCTCTCTCTCTCTCTCTCTCTCTCTCTCTCTCTCTCTCTCTCTCTCTCTCTCTCTCTCTCTCTCCTGTTGGCAGATGAATCTGTACATAATGTTGTTGTATCACCGGTAGGCGTCAGTATGGCTTGAGAGATTCAAATGCCGAAACGTTAGAAAACTCAGACACGCCTGAAGCAGCAAACTGTGTAGGGAGGCAGTCTGCTCTGGATTGCCGACCAAAACCCACCTGCAGAAAAATGCGCTTCAATCCCCAGTCAGTCACTCTCGTCTGTAGAACAGAACATAGGCAGCCGGGGTCTTTATGCTGTCCTCGCTCATAGGGGTCACGCAGTCGTCATCGAACTTGTACCACCCCTTCCCTTCCTCATGCTACAGAAAAAGGGCAAACGTGTCAGCAACCCGCCTTACCAGCCAACAACCAGCCTTGATCGTCAACCGAGGAATCAAAACGGAACCAAAGACAGTCTGAGGACTCAGCACAGACAACGATTCAACGGAGCGGGTGGAGGGACTCACATAGATGCTGGCGGTGTAATGGCCCCCTCCCATGTTTCCGTAGTGGTTGCTAACAGCGTACAGGCGATAATGGCTGCTCGGCTGCTCGCTCTTGTCCGCGACGTAGGACGACAGGTCCAAATCGACGGTGGGGAAGTCGACGAACGTCTCCAGCTTGTTCCTTGTGAACTGGGTGTAGGAGAACCGTTTGAGGTGGATCACCAGAACCTCGGGCAGCCTCCACAGATCCAGTTTCTTCATCGCTTGCTGATGCTTCTTGCAGCGCGGGCAATACCTGGTAAGCAAGCACAGGATGAAGTGGGACTCAATAATGGATGAAACCAACAGTGACGCTTGCAGTGTGAGCGCAATAATGATTTTGTTTGAGAGAAAAAAAGGACGATTTTAGATAAGGCTACTCTGCAAACAGTTAAGCCAAAAGGAACACGCTTGTCCCGCAGGGTACACTTACCACATGTCCTCCGGCCCCAACGGTTCCTCTTTTAGAAAGGCTTCCAGACAACCATGTAGTGCAACAGAATCTTCAGTTCCTTTCGGGATAAGCTCGAGCTTGTGGATCTCAGGTAGATTGTTCAGCATTGAGGTGGCATATTTTCTTGAAGCATTCTGTAGCCAGTGGACATTCACATGCAACCGGCTTGGTGCTGTCTCCAATAATAAATGGAGCTCATTAATTTCTATCTTCTGTTGCTGGCCCTCGCCCCTTTCACTTTTTAAATAAAATTCGAAGTCCATATGTGCTTCCTTGTTAGAACCAGAAACCCCATCGTATAAATCATCAGGTCCTTTTGTTACTTCACATTCACTAGCACTACAGTGGTTGCTTTCAGGGCCATCTTCCAATTGGCTGTTCTGAAAATTGATACTGCCTGAATCAGAAGGCGTATCGACGGAGTCACTATTAGACTCCATACAATCATTAAGCGAACTAGCCCCGTTGGAAAGTTGAAATGGACTCAACAACTTTAGGTAGATATCCTGAAGAGATAATCCACTAATTTCCTCTGGAAGTGCTGCCAAAAGTGGGGCCTCAAACTCCCTCATTTGTGGAGTTAAATTACCATCACTAGAATGCCTGAATGAAATGACAGGTAAACACAATGTTAACAGAATACACAAAATGTCATGAAGGCGGATTGCATCACTGACCAAATTTGGGTGTGCTTACTGGACAAAATGTTGGTGTGTAAAAACCACAAGGGGGGATTTCTCATGTCTTTTGGGTAGACGGTATGCTGCTAGTTTATCTCCATCCCTCAGCAATGAAACTGAATCTGAAGGCTCCTCCAAGTATCGGATGATGCAGTTATTATAGACCTGCATAGTCAGTTTCAATAAGTGAAAGAGCTAAATAACTTTTCTTGCTTAAAATAGCTCTGAAAATTTGCAAAAAAAAACAAAGGGGGCAACGAGGAAGGGAAACCATACCTCTGTAACCAGCAGGATCTCATCATCTCCAAGTAGGCAAACAATGCTTAAAGCCTGAACAAGATCACTCAGAGTCCCAAATTTTGGCACACTGACGTCATACGAGCATGGTTCTCTGCTACCATCAGTGCTGAAAACTGTTACAGTCATTACCCTCTTTGCCGTGGAAGGTACAGGCAAAGATAAGTACATAAATGGGTCAAAGGTGACAGATGTTTTACTGCAAGTAGGACAAGTTAATGTAGATTTGTACTGTCCCTGCAAAAGATAATCAGAAGAGTTTAACAACATACACTGATACACATAAAAGGATTCACATTGAACTAATACTGCATAAAATATATAGTTTCACCATGTGGCAACAAAAATAGCAAGGTGCATCCTCGTAGTGGCAAGTAGCAACAGATTACAAAAAATAAAATGAATAGGCAATGTCTCAATGAAGATGCTTCTATGTTTACTCAAATAGAAAATCTTAAATATTATGTGGTTATGCACTCCCTTAATTGGTAAAAACTATAGATCAATTAAGTGTTTTAATCCCAGCCCCTGATTAGTGTTTAGAATCTGCAAAAAAGTATTTACAATAGAATAGGGTCACTTCCATAAGTGTTTTAATAATAACATATTTCTAGTCTGTGAGATCAATCGACAGATATAAGGTTACAAGCACGAAAGAACTATAAATATGTCACTATTTCAGGAAGAGTGGAGTTTAAAGAATAGGGGCATTTAAACTTACATGGCATGTATCAACTATAACAGAGTCATTTCGAGCTAAATGGTTGCTCCAGTACTCATCTGCTACTTCTTCGTCAGGACGGCCACTTGCATCCTTTGCTTCTTCATACGGTTTACATTTAACCTGGTTAAGATCTTCATGGAGACCATCCAGTAAAAAAGCAAGAAGTTCCTGTGAATCATGCTGATTAAAGCCACCAAACTGAGGAGCAAAACATGCAATTTTTTCCTTGAAATAATGAGGTGGAACTGGTTTTCCGTCAGTGGTCCATAAGCTCCTCAACAGTTCTCCAAACGCCAAGGCAAGTTCACCCTAGTTAATAGAAAAGTCAGTAAAGAATTGTCTGAATCCTTGGAGTGGACTTTTTGCATGTTAACAAGAAAATCTACATACGTTCAATCCCAATGGATTAGTCCGGTTTATATTTTTGGCATAATCACCAAGGAAGTATTCAACAAGTTTTGGTGTGTGAGCCAAACATTGAATTGAACTGTTCATAAAGCAAGTATTTCCGAGATTCTCCAATCCTATTAACCCCATAGAACCAGCTCTTCCAAAACTTCTGTAAGACGAATCAGAATTCATATCACTAATATCTCCATAATTTTCTTTGTTGGTACCACCAATTTTGGATGTTAAGGAGTCAGACATTGCATAGACTTGCACTTCCAGAAGATTCTGCACGTACAAATGAAAAGGATAAGTACATCTGGCAAGAAAATATTAGACCATGATATAAGACGATAAAAACAGAAATTAATATCATCTCCAGATATAAATTAATTCCAGTGAAATGAAAAAAAACAGTAGATGTATCGGATGTGGCAACTGATGCTACCTCTTGATCTGCATGGCAGCAGTCATGTAGTCTATTCCATTCATTCATTAATATTAGGTTTGTCTGCCCTGAAAAATCCCAAACATGAACCTGGATAAAGAAACATTAAGTAAACAGCAGTAATTGAAGTGTATTTCCAAAGTTGGAAATGTGAGCAGCAGCATACTGGTTGAGAATCCACATTAAAAATCTTGTTAGCCCGTTTGTAATTCTCAAATGGATTGTCCTGAAGCAGAATTAAAGGCATAAGTATTATCAAAAGAAGGAATTAATTAAGCCACAAACTGCCTGTCAAGTATGGTACCTTTTTGCTGATCTTCAGTGTCAAGATACTTGTTTCTCGGACAGAGATCCTAAGCACCAAAGGATAAGCACCAGCACTATCTCCAGCAAAGGAGTGCTTATTTTGTAAACCCAAACCAGAGTTTTGCCTGGCAAAAAGCGACATAAAGCACTTGTGAAACACAGCTATGAGCCTGAGATGTAAGGGTAAAGGTACAAGGAGCATTATGTTACATAAGCTATGAAGTAATAGAGCTAAATTCTACGAAGCTGAATATGTCACTGAAGAGGAAACAGATTTCAAGTCAAACGCAGTGAAGAGTGTTAGAATGGGAGAAAACCCTAAGGGGCTGTTTGGATCCCTTCAATTTGGAGGAATTGAAATCTACTTAATAGAATAGGCTATTTGGCTTAGAATTTGACATTCCACCACTTTTCAAAGTTTAGGTATAAGCTTAACTCAAATTCATAGGGTGAGGGAAGGAAATTGATTCTATGTATCATCAAGCTATATTTCTACTCTATAATTTATAACACGCTCTTCGGCTTGCTCCTCTATAGTAGAAATGTAGCACATAAAGATTTCTCCCATATGGTCAACAGTAGTATACAGATATATTCCACATAAAGTCATATTAGCCTAAATGATTTGTGCTTAAATTATGATTGTTAGAATAGAATTCAATTCAAAGAATCCAAATGGGCCTCATAATCCTGGGTTGGGAATGTATTAATAGAAAAGTTAAGTGGGCCAAAGGCCATTACAATAGGGGTATACATGGAAACCCTAACAATATACTCTAACAAAGAGAAATATTTGACTCCATGAATGAAGGTATAGTGGTATACTCATTTGTGGATACTCAAGGGTGCTTCCAACTTATCAAATAAACAGATAATAATATAACCTGTGTGTTGAACCCAACCAATGCTTCTATTCACAAACCAGGACAAACCTACAATTCAATTACAATTGCAGACCAGATAGGCATACATGTTGCAGTTGAAACCAGTGTGCCCACATGTATTCTATGTGAGGATACAACGCGACGTGATAGGCTCCCTTGGATTACAGATTCTGATGTTTGATGGTTTTTATGCAGCCACATAGTGAGACGATAGAGGTAAAATTGAGAAGTTCAAAGAACATGAAGCAGGACATACAATTTCATTCATGGCTTTGATTACACAAATATTATAGCAGATCTGCAGCCGGTCTAGGGAACAACAATAATCTGGTCAAAAGTAACACGCAGCACAAATCTAAGTGCATGCCTTTCATGTGCTTCATAAGCATATCGCATGCGAAACACGTAAGGTTTTGAAAGCTAGATTTGATAGACCAGTAACCGCATGCCTTAACTACCAGTCCTATGTTGTGCTTGAGTGTTCCGGAGATAAGCAATTGTCCTGTTTTAGTATGTCATCGTCAAAGTGCTCGTCGTGCATGGAATTCTGACAAAACTAGCAACGGCAGGACACGTGTCGAAAACACACACAACACGCCAAGTCAGCAACTAATAAAGGATTTGCTCCGACACGCATGCCCTCATCTCCCTAGCAAGTTGGTATCACCTTGCCCATCTAGATGAGGACAGCATTCTCATGAACAATGCTGAACACTCGTGCCTCAGGTTTGATCGGTGCTGCATACCGAGACTGGACTTGGGGAAGTGCGCTCAAGCTTAAGACATTGCTAGAGACACGTGTGAACACTGAAAACCTTAAGGCCCAATTGATCACAACTAAAAATGGTGTCAGGACTCAGGACGAGATTCACTTGCCGCTACAATCACTACGTTGACAACTAACTACACTACAGCTGAATATACTATATCAATCATTGCCTCATTCAGTACAGTACATCCTAAACACTGCAAGCTGCACCATCGCGCTGCTACGGATGGGCAGCCGTTGAGCTGGTGCATCAAAATCTGGGACCCCTACAAGCCGCAGGCACAGAGGAAAGGCGCGGAGGAGCTCACCTGGCGAGCGCCCTGGAGAGCTCGTCGGCCGGGACGAGCGCGTAGCTGCGCCCGCCTCCGTTCCCGCCACCGGCGCGGCACTCCCCGCGCTCGAGGCGCAGGACGAGATCCGGGTGCAGCAAGCTGTGAAGCAGCCTGAGGCCGTAGTAGGAGGGCGACGCGGCGGCGGTGGCCGCGTACTGCACCCCGCCCGCCGCCTCCTCCTCCCGCACCCGCGCCCACCACCTGCACGTCCACCGTACCGCATTGTCAAATCAGGAACGCCAGCTCCCACCGAGCGAGTGGGAGTGGCGCACGGGGAGGGGGGAAGGGAAGTTACCTGAACGGGACGAGGCAGACGGCGGCGGGGGAGGAGGAGGCGGCGGCGAGAGCGTCGCGGCCGGAGGTGGAGGCGGAAGCCGGGTGGGAAGCGGTGGCGGCGGTGGCCATGGACCGCCGCGCGCGAGATGAGATCTGGGTCGGGTCTCGGGGAGGTGGATGGGTGGCGCACGCGAGTGAGCTGTCGTCGGGTCCTCCCGCAGGGCGAGCCGCTTGTCGCTTTTGTTTTTCTTCTGGGAGGACGCGGCGGAATTCCTTACGCCCCTCGGATTTGTAAAAGGCACGCCGCCGCGGTGGCGCTGTGGCCTGTGGAGGAGATGCGAGGGAGATGCCCAGACGGGGAATGTGAGGTGAGAGGGACTGCGCCTTGCCAACGGCTGCTTCCTGGCTGCTTCGGTTGCTTCCTTCCCTGTCTGTGTAAGCTTCGCTTTGCCTGCCAGGAGCTAGCTGTGCAAAAGTTTTACCCTGATACTCAGTTTGGATGTTGATATTAGAAGGTATAAAATTAAATTAAGTTTAATACTAAGGGACTGTTTGGTTCGTGACTAAATGTGTCACACTTTGTCTAAAGTTAGTCGTCCGAATTGAATAACTAAATTTAAGCAGAAAAGTTAGTTAAAGTGTGGCAAGTTAGGCAGTGAACCAAACATGGTCTAAATCAGTCATGGTATTGAAATGAGATGTAATTCCAATTCTATTGTTTGGATGTCACTGAATTGGAGTTTAGAATTGTGTGGTCCAATTCCACGTAATACAAAAGGGTGATGCTCTATATTGTGAGATAGAGTTTTTAGTTATAGTCCAATTTAAAGGAATTGGGTCTCTTATTCTAAATTTTAATTCCATGTGAAACAATATAATTCTGGAAAGTTAATTCCAATTTCTAATTTCGTGCTCCAATATCTACATCCAAACAGGGTATAAATTCCGACCCTAAAGCGTCAGTTCTAATAATATAAAAAAAGAATTTAATTGTATTAAAACAAGTGTTTAAAGTAAATCAAGGGTTACAAATATAATGATATTTTTTAAGGTAGAAAAGAGTCAGCACTCTTCATTAGTTCTTATTTGAGCCCTTATTCAAGGGTGTGGCTCCCACTTGATCTTATTCGAGCCCTTATGCATCGGATAGCTTCTACCTTCTCTCGGTTAGCTTTGATCCCTCGGTCCAAGACCATGAAACCGAAGAGTTTTTCTTTGGGAACCCCGAAGACGCACTTCTCGAGGTTTAGCTTGATTTTGAATCTTCATAGGTTGGCGAGCATCTCCTCCAGATCAGCGATGAGATCATCAAACTTCTTGGTCTTCACAACAATGTCATTGACGTAAACCTCTATGTTGCGTCTGACTTGTTCGACGAAGCACTGGAGCATGCACCGCTGGTACATGGCTCCGGTGTTCTTCAATCCAAATGGCATGGAGACATAGCAGAATGTTCTGAAGGGGATGATGAAGGTGGTGGCGTGTTGATCTTCCTCATTTATGGAAATTTGGTGGTAGCTTGAGTAGGCATCCAAAAAAGAGAGGAGTTCGCACCTGTCGGCGGAGTCAACAACCTAGTCGATGCACGGGAGAGGGAAAGGATCCTTGGGGCATGCCATGTTGAGCCCGATGTAATCGACGCACATCCTCCAGCTTCCATTCTTCTTTTTAACAAGCATAGGGTTTGCAACCACACTGGGTGGTGTATTTCTATCACGAACCCTGCTGTTAAGAGCTTCATAACTTCTTCGTCGATGGCCTTGCGTTCTTCGTCGAAGCGGCGGAGCGACTGACCTGGCCGTCGACTGGATGTTTAGGGAGTGCTCGGCGATCTCCCTTGGGATCCCCATGTCCGCGGGTTTCCAAGTGAAGACGTCGTAGTTGGCTTGGAGGAAGTTGGCAAGGACACTTTCCTGGTCGCTAGAGAGTGTCGCCCCGATCTGAACGAGTTTGGTAGCATCGATGTCGTCGATCGAGACATCCTTTGTGCTTCAGCAGATTTGGAAGTACCGGAACTGGCCTTTGGAGCGTTCGGGCCGCCCACCGTCTTGAAGCTTAGCCAATTCTCCTGCGGTGACTTGCGTGGTAGCGAGCTCGCGTTTGGCTTGCTTGCACGCGTAAGCCATTTGAAAATGAGGTGGACGCCGTAATGACTCCGTGGGTGCCGAAGATCTTCAGCTTGATGTATGTGGAATTGGGGACGACCATGAACTTGATGTAGCATGGCCTCCCAAAAATGGCGTTGTAGGCCCCCGGGAATCTACCACTTCTAATTGTAATTGCTTGTACGGAAATTGGATGGGCCACCGAATGTAATGGCCTAATGGGTAGAGCGATTTGTCCGAGCAGGTGGACATTGTGATGAGGCGTGATGCCATGGATCGGCGTCGTGCTGGGACTGAGCGTGGAGCATGTGATCCCCAGACTGTCCAAGGTCTCAGCATACATGATGTTGAGGTTGCTTCCTGAGAGCACCTAGAGGGGGGTGAATAGATGGTCCTGTAAAATTCAACAACTAATAGCCACAAAACTTGGTTAAGTGTTAGAATGATAAATCCAAGTGGCTATAGAGCGAGCTCTTGCGAATCACAATAATCACACAGAAAAACAATCACAAGAGACGCGCGAGTTATCCCGTGGTTCGGCCAAGTAATACTTGCCTACTTTCACGTTGTGGCGTCCCAATGGACGAGGGTTGCACTCAATCCCTTTCAAGTGATCCAATGATCAACTTGAATACCACGGTGTTCTTCTTTCTTATACTTTCTCCCGTTTGCGAGGAATCTCCACAACTTGGAGCCTCTCGCCCTTACAATTGATGATCACAAAGAAGCACGGAAGTAGGGGAGGGAAGAGCAACGCACACAAGACTCAAAACGAGAGTACAATCACGCACACAAGTCACAACTTGAGCTCTAAGTTCAACACACGGAGTTCTCAACTCAAGAGGAGCTCAAATTGCTAGCACAGAGAATCAAATGCGTGGGAGTGGAGTCTGGATGCTTAGGAATGATCAAAGAATGCTTGGGTGACTCCTCCATGCGCCTAGGGGTCCCTTTTATAGCCCCATGGCAGCTAGGAGCCGTTGGAGAACAATCTCGGAAGGCTGATCTTGCCTTCTATCGGGTGGCGCACCGGACAGTCCAGTGCACCACCGGACAGTCACTGTAGATGTCCGGTGCGCGATCTCCTTCCTTTTCTGGCGCATCCGACCGTTGCAGATTTCTGGCAGTTGGCGCACCGGACACTGTCCGGTGCACACCGGACAGTCCGGTGCCCCCTGCCGACCGTTGGCGCGCCCACGTGTCGCGCGCGGATTGCGCGGCCGACCGTTGGCGTAGTCGACCGTTGTCTCACCGGACAGTCCGGTGACCCACCGAACAGTCTGGTGAATTATAGTCGTACACCGTTGAACTTTTTCCGAGAGCGACGACTTCGCCGTGGACGACTCACCGGACAGTCCGGTGCACCACCAGACAGTCCGGTGATTTATAGTCGTACACCGCCGTCGAGTCCCGAGAGAGGCCTGTTCACCGAAGGCTGGTCTGGCGTACCGGACACTGTCCGGTGCACCCAGACCGAGTGGGAGTTAGTTGTACACAGCTAACTCTTCTCCAATCCTTTTTCTCCTGTTTCTAGCACTTAGACACAATACATTAGTACTCAAAACAATATACTAAGTCTAGAAACATATCTTATAACATGATTTTTACTTCTTTAATCTTTGGCACAATTTCAACACTTAGAGAATATGTGTTGGGCACTTAATCACCAAAACACTTTAGAAATGGCCCAAGGGCACATTTCCCTTTCAATCTCCCCCTTTTTGGTGATTTATGCCAACACATCAAAAAGCAACCAAAAAAAGTGTAATATCAATGCAAAAGAGAACAAACTTGTTTTTGATTCAAATTTGGCATATTTGGATCATACTTTGCCACCACTTGGTTTGTTTTTGCAAATCAAATTCATTTTCCTATCTCTAAGTCAAACACACTTGTTTAGGCACAAAGAGAGATGTTCCAAGAGTGAAATTGATCAAAGATTCAAAAACTCCCCCTTTTTCCCATAATCATATATTCTCCCCGCAAGAGACTAAATTTTGACAAAAAGAGTATTTTGACAAATCAAAAGTTCTAACCCTACTATTTTCAAAATTCTCAAGTTGTAGCTGATCCATTTGCTTTGGCCTTAATTTATCCCCCTTTGGCATTAAGCACCAAAACGGGATCATTCTTGGCCCTTTAATCCCATCGCCTCACCAAAATTGTCAATTTAAGAGCAAAAAGGCAAAAAGAGCATATAAATGAACTTGGAGTTATTACAGGAGTGCAGTGGAAGTCTTTGCATGGTGCAAGTTCACCTTTCCCTTTCAATTCACTTTTGAGACTAAAACAAGAACTTAAACACAAAGGTTAGTCTCAAAGGGTCAAGTTGTAGCATGCCTCCCCCTAAGTAAGTGCATTACTTGCAAATGGACTTGTGAGGTCAGGGGATCATGTGTACAACTTGAGCACCACAAACATAGATTGAAATGCATAAATTACATGATCAAAGGCATAAAACACATGTATGCTATAGATCAATCCAAGTTACGCGAATCTAAGACATTTAGCTCACTACGCAACCTACAAAACCTTTTCCCATCTAAAGGCTTGGTGAAGATATCGACTAGCTGGTTCTCGGTGTTAATATGATACACCTCGATATCCCCCTTTTGCTGGTGGTCTCCCAGGAAGTGATGCCGGATGTCTATGTGCTTAATGCGGCTGTGTTCAACAGGATTATCCGCCATGCGGATAGCACTCTCATTGTCACATAGGAGTGGGACTTTGCTCAGATTGTAGCTAAAGTCCCAGAGGGTTTGCCTCATCCAAAGTAGTTGCGCGCAACATTGTCCTGCGACAACATACTCGGCCTCAGCGGTGGATAGGGCAACGGAAGTTTGTTTCTTTGAGCTCCACGACACCAGGGACCTTCCTAGGAATTGGCACGTCCCTGATGTACTCTTCCTATCAACCTTGCACCTGGCATAATCGGAGTCTGAATATCCAATCAAGTCAAAGGTAGACCCCTTTGGATACCAGATCCCGAAGCAAGGCGTAGCAACTAAATATCTAAGAATCCGCTTAATAGCCACAAGGTGACATTCCCTTGGGTCGGATTGATATCTAGCACACATGCATACGTTAAGCATAATATCTGATCTACTAGCACATAAATAAAGCAAAGAATCTATCATAGACCGGTATGCCTTTTGATCAGCAGACTTATCTCCTTTGTTAAGGTCGACATGTCTGTCGGTTCCCATTGGTGTCTTTGCGGGCTTGGCGTCCTTCATCCCGAACTGCTTGAGCAAGTCTTGCGTGTACTTCATTTGTGAGATGAAGGTGTCGTCCTTGAGTTGCTTCACTTGGAACCCAAGGAAGTAGTTCAACTCGCCCATCATCGACATCTCAAATTTCTGTGTCATCACCCTACTAAACTCTTCACAAGACTTTTGGTTAGTAGAACCAAATAATATGTCATTGACATAAATTTGGCACACAAATAGGTCACCATCACAAGTCTTAGTGAAAAGAGTTGGATCGGCTTTCCCAACCTTGAAAGCATTAGCAATTAGAAAATCTCTAAGGCATTCATACCATGCTCTTGGGGCTTGCTTAAGTCCATAGTGCGCTTTATAGAGCTTACACACATGGTCGGGGTACCGTTCATCCTCAAAGTCAAGGGTTGCTCCACGTACACCTCCTCCTTGATTGGCCGTTAAGGAAAGCGCTCTTCACATCCATTTGGAACAACCTGAAAGAATGGTGAGCGGCATAGGCTAACAAAATGCGAATAGACTCTAGCCTAGCCACAGGAGCAAAAGTCTCCTCAAAGTCCAAACCTGCGACTTGGGCATAACCTTTTGCCACAAGTCAAGCCTTGTTCCTTGTCACCACCCCGTGCTTGTCCTGTTTGTTGCGGAACACCCACTTGGTTCCCACAACGTTTTGCTTGGGACATGGCACCAGGGTCCAAACTTTATTTCGCTTGAAGTTGTTGAGCTCTTCCTGCATGGCCAACACCCAGTCCGGATCTTGCAAGGCCTCTTCTACCCTGAAAGGCTCAATAGAAGAGACAAATGAGTAATGCTTACAAAAATTAGCTAGACGTGAGCGAGTTGTTACTTCCTTGCTTATATCACCCAAAATCTAGTCGACGGGATGATTCCTTTGAATCGTCGCTCGGACTTGAGTTGGAGGGGCCCGTGGTGCTTCTTCCTCCACATCTTGGTCTTCCTGTGCTCCCCATTGACCACACGCCTCCTATTGAGGAACCTATTCATCATCTTGAGTCGGGGGGTGCACCATTGTTGAGGAAGAAGGTTGATCTTGCTCTTGGTGTTCCTGTGGTCGCACATCTCCAATCGCCATGGTGCGAATTGCGTCCGTTGGAACATCATCTTCATCTACATCATCAAGATCAACTTGCTCTCTTGGAGAGCCATTAGTTTCATCAAATACAACGTCGCTAGAGACTTCAACCAAACCCGATGATTTGTTGAAGACTCTATACGCCTTTGTATTTGAGTCATAACCTAACAAAAACCCTTCTACAGCTTTAGGAGCAAATTTAGAGTTTCTACCTTTCTTTACTAGAATGTAACATTTACTCCCAAATACACGAAAGTATGACACGTTGGGTTTGTTACCGGTTAGAAGTTCATACGAGGTCTTCTTGAGGAGGCGATGAAGGTAGACCCGGTTTATGGAGTGGCAAGCTGTGTTCACAGCTTCCGACCAAAACCGCTCAGGCATCTTGAATTCTCCAAGCATCGTCCTCGCCATGTCTATGAGCGTCCTGTTCTTCCTCTCTACCACACTGTTTTGCTGTGGTGTGTAGGGAGCAGAGAACTCGTGCTTGATTCCTTCCTCCTCAAGGTACTCCTCCACTTGCAAGTTCTTGAACTCAGACCCGTTGTCGCTTCTTATCTTTTTCATATTGAGCTCAAATTCGTTTTGAGCTCTCCTTAGAAAGCGCTTTAGGGTCTCTTGGGTTTCTGATTTATCCTGGAAAAAGAATACCCAAGTGAAGCGAGAAAAATCATCAACAATAACAAGACCATACTTACTTCCCCCGATGCTGTGGTAGGCGACGGGTCCGAAGAGGTCCATATGAAGTAGCTCCAGAGGTCTTGATGTGGTCATCACATTCTTGCTGTGATGAGTGCTTTCCACCTGTTTACCTGCTTGACAAGCTGCACAAGGTCTATCTTTTTCGAAAAACACATTTGTTAGACCTAACACATGTTCTCCCTTTAGAAGTTTATGAAGGTTCTTCATCCCAACATGTGCTAGACGGCGATGCCATAGCCAGCCCATGCTAGTCTTAGCAATTAAGCATGCATCTAGATCGGCCTCCTCTTTCGAAAAATCAACTAAGTAGAGTTTGCCGTCTAGTACACCCTTAAAAGCTAATGAACCATCACTCCTTCTAAAGACAGACACATCTACATTGGTAAATAGACAATTGTATCCCATATTACATAGTTGACTAACAGATAATAAATTGTACCCGAGCTATTCAACTAAAAACACATTAGATATGGAATGCTCGGATGAAATGGCTATCTTTCCTAGTCCTTTAACCTTGCCTTGGTTCCCATCTCCAAAGATGATCGAATCTTGGGAATCTTTGCTCTTGACGTAGGAGGTGAACATCTTCTTCTCCCCGGTCATGTGGTTTGTGCATCCGCTGTCGATAATCCAGCTTGAGCCCCCAGATGCATAAACCTGCAAGGCAAATTAGGCTTGGGTTTTAGGTACCCAACTCTTGTTGGGTCCTACAAGGTTAGTTACAATAACTTTTGGGACCCAAATGCAAGTCTTGTCTCCCTTGCATTGGACCCCAACTTTCTAGCAACCACTTTTTCATTTTTACATGAAAGAACAAACGTAGTGTTGCAAGCATGAAAGACAGTGGTAGGTTTATTACACACTTTCCTAGGAGCATGAGACACAAAATTTCTCCTAGGCCTACCATTAAAATTGGAACTTGAAGCAATCATGGCATGTGAGTCAAAAGCATTATAACTCCTATTATAATGAGAATTTCTAATAAATTTTCTATCATGGTACATGAAAAGCATGATTCTTTTGACTATTACTAGCCATAGGGGCCTTCCCTTTCTCCTTGTAGGAAATGGGAGCCCTTTGACTTGTTAAGTTCTTGGCTTCCTTTTGAAAGCCAAGTCCATCCTTAATTGAGGGATGTCTACCAACGGTGTAGGCATCCCTAGCAAATTTTAACTTATCAAAATCATTTTTGCAAGTCTTAAGTTGGGCATTAAGACTTGCCACTTCACCATTTAACTTTGTAATAGAAGTAAGGTGCTCAACACATGCATCAACGTCAAAATCCTTACACCTATTACAAATGACAACATGCTCTACACAAGAACTAGATTGATTAACTACTTCTAGCTTAGCATTTAAATCATCATTAATACTCTTTAAGCTAGATACAGTTTTATGACATGCAGATAGTTCAGAAGAAAGCATTTCATTCATTTTAACCTCTAAAGCAAGAGATTTTTGTACACTAACAAACTTATCATGCTCTTCATACAAAAGATCATCTTGCTTTTCTAAGAGTCTATTCTTTTCATTTAAAGCATCAATCAATTCATTGATTTTATCTACTTTAGTTCTATCTAAGCCTTTGAATAAGCTTGTGTAATCTACTTCATCATCACTAGAGTCATCATCACTTGAAGTAGTATACTTAGGGGTATCTCGAGCGCTTACCTTTTTCTCCTTTGCCATGAGGCAAGTATGGCACTCGTTGGGGAAGAGAGATGACTTGTTGAAGGCCGAGGCGGCGAGTCCTTTGTCGTTGGAGTTGAACGAAGAGCAATCCGAATCCCACTCTTTGCCAAGGTGTGCCTCGCCCTTCGCCTTCTTGTAGGCCTTCTTCTTCTCCCTCTTCCCGCTCTTTTCTTGTTTCTGGTCATTAGCATTATCGGGACAATTTGTTATGAAATGACCAGTCTTACCACATTTAAAATAGGAGCGCTTTCCCTTTGCTTTGCCTTTGTTGGGATGCTCCTTGCGTCCTTTTAGCGTCGTCTTGAAGCGCTTGATGATGAGGGCCATTTCATCTTCATTTAGCCCAGCAGCCTCAACTTGTGCCACCTTGCTGGGTAGCGCCTCCCTGCTGCTGCTTGTTGCCTTGAGTGCAACGGGTTGAGGCTCATAGATGGGCATTGGGCCGTTCAATGCATCATCAACATATCTTGCTTCCTTGACCATCATACGCCCGCTCACAAACTTTTCGAGTATCTCCTCGGGCGTCATCTTTGTGTACCTGGGATTCTCACGGATTAAGTTCACAAGATGAGGGTCAATGACAGTAAAAGACCTGAGCATAAGTCAGACGACGTTGTGGTCCGTCCATCTCGTGCTTCCATAGCTCCTGATCTTGTTGACCAGGGTCTTGAGCCTGTTGTATGTTTGTGTTGGCTCTTCTCCCCTGATCATGGCAAACATTCTGTCGGCGTTTCGGACCCGGGGGGTCCCTGGACCGATGAGTAAATTTGTCGTTGTGTGCCCCTGCCCAGATGGGTTGGCACGGGATGGAACACAAGTGGGGGAATGAGCCTTGTATTATCCTGCACCAAGGTGCTCGTAGTAGGGGTTACAAGCCTTGCGAGAGAGTGAGAGTGAGAGAGGGCGAGTAGCAGAGAGCGAGCGAGAGAGAGAGGGTCCGGCCCCTGCTCGTCTTCTCCCTCCGTGCGTACGTATGCTTCGTATGCTCGTCCCTTTCGTCCCCTCCCTCATGGGGCCCTGGACACCCCCTTTTATAGACGTAAGGAGATGCCCAGCTGTACAATGGGGTGTAGCTGGGAGCTAACGTGTCTGGCAGGGAAGTGCCCTGAGCCCTGTACAGATAACAACGTGGTCGTCGGGGGGGACGTCTCGAGTCCTGTAGAGGTAGTATCTTGGCCGTCGGAGAAGTGCCTTGGACCCTGTAGCAGTACAGCCATTGGCGCTGCATGGATCTTGCTGACGTCTCCTTGCTTCCGTAGGGGGCTTGAGGACCACCGACGTCATGGTTGCATGCGGGAAACCACCATCGCCTGTTACTGGGGTAAGCTTGATGGGACACCGGTCTTGTTCCTTCTTAGCCTGAGCTAGCTAGGAGTAGGGTAATGATGCATCCCTCGTGGCGTGGTTGATCCGAGCCTGAGGTTGGGCGAGGCGGCGACTCCTCCGAGGCTGAGGCTAGGGCCAAGACCCAGGGTCGGGCGAGGACGTGATTCTTCCCGAGGCCGGGGTCGAGGCTGAGCCCTGGGGTCGGGCGAGGCGGAGATTTCCTCCCGAGGCCAAGGCCGAGGCCGAGCCCTGGGGTCGGGCGAGGCGGAGATTTCCTCCCGAGGCCGAGGCCGAGGCTGAGCCCTGGGGTCGGGCGAGGTGGAGCTTCTTGTTGCGCCCGAGACTGAACTCGACCGTTGTCGGTTTCGCCTGGGTGGTTGGCACAACAGCCGGAGCAGGGCGGGCGGCGCTGTTTTCCTGTCAGATCAGTTAGTGAAAGGGCGAAGTGACTGCGGTCACTTCGACCTTGCCGACTGAGGTGCGCGTGTCAGGATAAGGTGTCAGGCGACCCCAGCATTAAATGTGCATGCAACACGGTCAGCTGGTAAGGCGATTTGGCCAAAGTCGCTTGCACGACAAGGCTTGTCTTTGGCAGAGCCGAGGGTGCACTCACTGTCCGAAGAGACCCTCGGGCGAGGCGTGGACTCGTCCGGGACCACTGTTCCGCCCGAGGCCGGGCTCGGGCGAGGTGAGACCGTGTCCCTTGGTAGATGAAGCTTTGACTTTGACCCGAGACGTAAGCCTTTATGGTTTGCTCTGAAGGTGTTTACCAGCCGTAATTAGGAGTGTTGGGGGTACCCCTAATTAGGGATGAAAACGGTTGGAAACGGTATTTATTCGGTAATTAGTTTTTCCTTTGATTGCGAATAAATAGGATATAGAATATACAATACAAATTTGTATTCTTGTTTTTAACATCTAGCTTGTTAAGATTCATAAAAGGTAAACCTCAAATTCATCCTATATTTTCTCAAATAATAGATATAAACTTCGGTATGGATTCGGAAACAAATTCGGTAATTTTTTCAACTTTTTGTGTTGTAGGGAGCAAATAATACATAAAACAACTTATATAATATTTTATTCATATTTGTACTAATGTGCTTGATAACATAAGAAAAGGTCAACATCAAATTTTATACATATCTATTTTAAAATATTAAATTTGTTCTAACAGTTCGGATTACCACTTTCATCCCTACCCCTAATTTCGGTACCCGACAGTAGCCCCCGAGCCTCGAGGGGAGTGGTGATGCTCGCTTCGAGGCTCTGCCGCATTCTTGGTGAGGGGACTGGCCTTTCTCAGGTATACTTTGTTCCGACGGGTGCGCGCGAGCGCACCTGCCGGGTGTAGCCCCCGAGGCCTCGAAGGAGTGGTTTGACTCCTGAAAGGGAAATGTGCCCTTGGGCCATTTCTAAGTATTTTGGTGATTGAGTGTCAACACAAGTGCTTAAATGTGAATCAATACCCATGGATGAACAAAGTGCAAATCTAGAGCAAAGGTATGTTTCTAAGTCTTAGTACATTGGTTTTGTGCACTAATATACTTGTCTAAGTATTAGAAACAGGAAGAAGAAGAAGAGAAGAAAGTTGGCTGTGTACAGCCAACAGGCTGTTTCGGTCTGGGGCACCGGACTGTCCGGTGGTGCACCGGACAGTGTCCGGTGCGCCAGGCTATCTCGGCCGAAGAGGCCGCTCTCGGGAATTTTAGCCGTACGCCGTCAGCAAATTCCCGAGAGCGGCCTCTTCGGCCGAGATAGCCTGGCGCACCGGACACTGTCCGGTGCACCACCGGACAGTCCGGTGCCCCAGACCGAAACAGCCTGTTGGCTGTACACAGCCAACTTTCTTCTCTTCTTCTTCTTCCTGTTTCTAATACTTAGACAAGTATATTAGTGCACAAAACCAATGTACTAAGACTTAGAAACATACCTTTGCTCTAGATTTGCACTTTGTTCATCCATGGGTATTGATTCACATTTAAGCACTTGTGTTGACACTCAATCACCAAAATACTTAGAAATGGCCCAAGGGCACATTTCCCTTTCAATCTCCCCCTTTTTGGTGATTTATGCCAACACAACATAAAGCAACTAGAACAAGTGCAAAATCACTTCAAATAAAAACTCAAATTGGTTTTGATTCAATTTTGGCATATATGGATCATCCTTTGCCACCACTTGGTTTGTTTTTGCAAATCAAACTCAAATCTCTATTTCTATGTCAAACACACATGTTGAGGCATAAAGAGAGTCATTCCAAAAGAGATTGATCAAAGATTTCAAAAACTCCCCCTATTTCCCATAATCAACACTTCTCCCCACAAGAAGCCAACTTTTGACAATAGAGACAATACGAGATAATAAAAGCCTTTTGACACAACAAAAACTCTATTCTACTATTTTCAAAATCTCTCAAGTGGTAGCTGATCCATTTATCACTTTGGCCTTTATTTTCTCCCCCTTTGGCATCAAGCACCAAAACGGGATCAATCTTGGCCTCTGAACCCCATTGCCTCACCAAAGTCTTCAATTAAGAGCAAATGGCAATAAGATTTCATGAGATGAACTTGGAATTAGTTACCCTCTCATCGGAGTGCAGTGGAAGTCTTTCATGGTCCAAGTCCACCTTTTCCCTTTCAATCCTCCTTCGAAACTAAATTATCAAACTCAAGCACATGGTTAGTCTCAAAGGGTCAAGTTGTAACACATCTCCCCCTAAACATGTGCATCACTTTGCAACGGACTTGTGAGGTCCAGGGAGTGTTTGTACAACTTGAGCACCATAATAAGCAACAAAATGCAAAAAGGAACATGATCAAAAGCATAAGTACATGTATGCTACAATTCAATCCAGGTTCCGCGAATCTATGACATTTAGCTCACTACGCAACCTGCAAAAGGTCTTCTCATCTAGAGGCTTAGTGAAGATATCGGCTAGCTGGTTCTCGGTGCTAACATGAAACACTTCGATATCTCCCTTTTGCTGGTGGTCTCTCAAAAAGTGATGCCGGATGTCTATGTGCTTTGTGCGGCTGTGCTCAACAGGATTCTCCGCCATGCGGATAGCACTCTCATTGTCACATAGGAGTGGGACTTTGCTCAGATTGTAGCCAAAGTCCCGGAGGGTTTGCCTCATCCAAAGCAGTTGCGCGCAACACTGACCTGCGGCAACGTACTCGGCCTCAGCGGTGGATAGGGCAACGGAGGTTTGTTTCTTAGAGTTCCATGACACCAGGGACCTTCCTAAGAATTGGCACGTCCCCGATGTACTCTTCCTATCGACCTTACATCCAGCATAGTCGGAGTCTGAGTATCCAACTAAGTCAAAGGTAGACCCCTTTGGATACCAGTGCCCGAAGCAAGGCGTAGCAACCAAATATCTAAGAATTCGCTTCACCGCCACTAAGTGACACTCCTTAGGATCGGATTGAAATCTAGCACACATGCATACGCTAAGCATAATATTCGGTCTACTAGCACATAAGTAAAGCAAAGAACCTATCATTGACTGGTATGCTTTTTGATCAACGGACTTACCTCCTTTGTTGAGGTCGGTGTGTCCGTCGGTCCCCATCGGAGTCTTTGCGGGCTTGGCGTCCTTCATCCCAAACCGCTTTAGCAGATCTTGCGTGTACTTCGTTTGGGAGATGAAGGTGCCGTCCTTGAGTTGCTTCACTTGGAACCCAAGGAAGTAGTTCAACTCGCCCATCATCGACATCTCGAATTTCTGTGTCATCACCCTGCTAAACTCTTCACAAGACTTTTGGTTAGTAGAACCAAATATTATGTCATCGATATAAATTTGGCACACAAACAAATCACCATCACATGTCTTTGTAAAGAGAGTTGGATCGGCTTTCCCAACCTTGAAATCATTAGCAATTAGAAAGTCTCTAAGGCATTCATACCATGCTCTTGGGGCTTGCTTAAGTCCATAGAGCGCCTTAGAGAGCTTACACACGTGGTCGGGGTACCGTTCATCCTCGAAGCCAGGGGGTTGCTCCACGTACACCTCCTCCTTGATTGGCCCGTTGAGGAAAGCGCTCTTCACATCCATTTGGTACAACCTGAAAGAATGGTGAGCGGCATATGCTAGCAAGATACGAATGGACTCTAGCCTAGCCACAGGAGCGAAAGTCTCCTCAAAGTCCAAACCTGCGACTTGGGCATAACCTTTTGCCACAAGTCAAGCCTTGTTCCTTGTCACCACCCCGTGCTCGTCCTGTTTGTTGCGGAATACCCACTTGGTTCCCACAACATTTTGCTTCGGACGAGGCACCAGTGTCCAAACTTCATTGCGCTTGAAGTTGTTAAGCTCCTCCTGCATGGCCAACACCCAGTCCGGATCTAGCAAGGCCTCCTCTACCCTGAAAGGCTCAATAGAAGAGACAAAGGAGTAATGCTCACAAAAATTAGCTAATCGAGATCGAGTAGTTACTCCCTTGCTAATGTCACCCAGAATTTGATCGATGGGATGATCCCTTTGAATCATCGCTCGAACTTGGGTTGGAGGTGCCGGTTGCGCTTCTTCCTCCATCACTTGATCATCTTGTGCTCCCCCTTGATCAAGCGCCTCCACTTGAGGTACCTGTTCGTCATCTTTGGTTGGGGGATGCACCATAGTTGAGGAAGAAGGTTGATCTCGTTCATCTTGTTCCTGTGGCCGTACTTCTCCAATCGCCATGGTCCGTATAGCGGCCGTAGGAACATCTTCTTCATCTACATCATCACAATCAACAACTTGCTCTCTTGGAGAGCCATTAGTCTCATCAAATACAACATCGCTAGAGACTTCAACCAAACCCGATGATTTGTTGAAGACTCTATACGCCTTTGTATTTGAGTCATAACCTAACAAAAACCCTTCTACAGCTTTGGGAGCAAACTTAGAATTTCTACCTTTCTTCACTAGAATGTAGCACTTGCTCCCAAATACACGAAAGTAAGATACATTGGGTTTGTTACCGGTTAGAAGCTCATACGAAGTCTTCTTGAGGAGGCGATGAAGGTAGACCCTGTTGATGGCGTGGCAAGCCGTGTTCACGGCTTCCGACCAGAAACACTCGGGGGTCTTGAATTCTCCAAGCATTGTCCTCGCCATATCGATTAGCGTCCTGTTCTTCCTCTCTACCACACCATTTTGCTGTGGTGTGTAGGGAGCGGAGAACTCGTGCTTGATCCCTTCCTCCTCAAGAAATTCCTCCACTTGAAGGTTCTTGAATTCGGACCCGTTGTCGCTCCTTATCTTCTTCACCTTGAGCTCAAACTCATTTTGAGCTCTCCTGAGGAAGCGCTTGAGGGTCCCTTGGGTTTCAGACTTATCCTGCAAAAAGAACACCCAAGTGAAGCGGGAAAAATCATCAACAATAACTAAACCATACTTACTCCCTCCTATGCTCAGATAGGCGACAGGTCCGAAGAGGTCCATATGCAGCAGCTCCAGGGGTCTTGAAGTGGTCATCACGTTCTTGCCGTGATGCGCTCCTCCCACTTGTTTACCTGCTTGACAAGTTGCACAAGGTCTATCTTTTTCGAAATGCACGTTAGTCAAACCTATCACGTGTTCTCCCTTTAGAAGCTTGTGAAGGTTCTTCATCCCCACATGTGCTAAGCGGCGATGCCACAGCCAGCCCATGCTAGTCTTAGCTATTAAGCATGCATCTAGACCGGCCTCTTCTTTTGCAAAATCAACTAAATAAAGTTTGCCGTCTAATACACCCTTAAAAGCTAATGAACCATCGCTTCTTCTAAAGACAGACACATCTACATTTGTAAATAGACAGTTATACCCCATATGACATAATTGACTAACAGATAGTAAATTATATCCAAGACTCTCTACTAAAAATACATTAGAGATAGAATGCTCATTAGAAATTGCAATTTTACCTAATCCTTTTACCTTGCCTTGATTCCCATCACCGAAAATAATTGAATCCTGGGAATCCTTATTCTTGACGTAGGAAGTGAACATCTTCTTCTCCCCCGTCATATGGTTTGTGCATCCGCTGTCGATAATCCAGCTTGATCCCCCGGATGCATAAACCTGCAAGGCAAATTTAGGCTTGGGACTTAGGTACCCAACTCTTGTTGGGTCCTACAAGGTTAGTGCAAATTTCCTTAGGGACCCAAATGCAAGTTTTGTCACCCTTGCATTTTGCCCCTAATTTCCTAGCAATTACCTTCTTATCCTTTCTACAAATAGCAAAGGGAGCATTGCAAGCATAATAAATGGTAGAAGGTTTGTTCACAACTTTTCTAGGAGCATGAGCAAAATTTCTCCTAGGCATATGCACAACATGAGAACTAGAAGCAGTCATAGCATAAGAATCATAAGCATGTGAATCAAAATCATTATAAGCATTTCTAGCATGTCTCCTATCATAGTACAAGAAAGCATGGTTCCTTTTAGCACTACTAGCCATAGGGGCCTTCCCTTTCTCCTTGACGAAGATGGGAGCCTTATGGCTTGTTAAGTTCTTGGCTTCTCTCTTGAAGCCAAGACCATCCTTAATTGAGGGGTGTCTACCCATTGTGTAGGCATCCCTTGCAAATTTTATTTTATCAACTTCACTCTTGCTAGTCTTAAGTTGAGCATTAAGACTAGCCACTTCATCATTTAGTTTTGAAATTGAAACTAAGTGTTCACTACAAGCATTAACATCAAAATCCTTACACCTAGTGCAAATTGTAATATTTTCAACATACGAGTTACTTGCTACTTCTAGTTTAGCAGTTAAATCGTTAATTTCACCTTTTAAAGAAGAAATGGTTTCATTACAAGTAGAAAGTTCACAAGAAAGTATTCCATTTCTTTTAACTTCTAGAGCAAGTGAATTTTGTGCACTAACAAATTTATCATGTTCTTCATATAAAAGGTCTTCTTGTTTCTCTAAGATTCTATCCTTTTCATTTAAGGCATCGATCAACTCATTAATCTTAGCTATCTTAGTTCTATCCAATCCCTTGAATAAACTAGAGTAATCAATTTCATCCTCACTAGATTCATCATCACTAGAAGAATCATAAGTATTAGCATTACGAGTGATTACCTTCTTTTCCCTTGCCATGAGGCAAGTGTGATGCTCGTTGGGGAAGAGAGCCGATTTGTTGAAGGCAGTGGCGGCGAGTCCTTCGTCGTCGGAGTCGGACGAAGAGCAATCCGAATCCCACTCCTTTCCAAGGTGTGCTTCGCCTTTGGCCTTCTTGTAAACCTTCTTGTTCTCTCTCTTCCCATTTTTCCCTTGCTCCTGGTCACTATCATTTTCGGGACAGTTAGCAATAAAATGACCAAGCTTACCGCATTTGAAGCATGATCGCTTTCCCTTGGTCTTGGCCTTGCTTGGCTGTCCCTTTCGACCTTTTAGCGCCGTCTTGAATCTCTTGATGATGAGAGCCATCTCTTCATCATTGAGCCCGGCCGCCTCAACTTGCGCCACCTTGCTAGGTAGCGACTCCTTGCTCCTCGTTGCCTTTAGAGCAATGGGTTGAGGCTCGTGGAGTGGACCGTTCAATGCGTCGTCGACGTATCTTGCCTCCTTGATCATCATCCGCCCGCTCACGAATTTTCCAAGTACTTCCTCGAGCGTCATCATCGTGTACCTGGGATTCTCACGAATATTGTTCACGAGATGAGGATCAAGAACGGTAAAGGACCTGAGCATTAGGCGGACGACGTCGTGATCCGTCCAACGCGTGCTTCCGTAGCTCCTTATTTTGTTGATAAGGGTCTTGAGCCGGTTGTAAGTTTGAGTTGGCTCCTCTCCCCTTATCATGGCGAATCGTCCAAGCTCGCCCTCCACCAACTCCATCTTGGTGAGCATGGTGATGTCGTTCCCCTCGTGAGAGATCTTGAGGGTGTCCCATATCTGCTTGGCATTGTCCAAGCCGCTCACCTTATTGTACTCTTCCCTGCACAAAGACGCTAAGAGAACAGTAGTAGCTTGTGCATTTCTATGAATTTGTTCATTTATAAGCATAGGGCTATCCGAGCTATCAAATTTCATTCCATTCTCCACAATCTCCCATATGCTTGGATGGAGAGAGAATAAGTGACTACGCATTTTGTGACTCCAAAATCCGTAGTCCTCCCCATCGAAGTGTGGAGGTTTGCCAAGAGGAATGGAAAGCAAGTGCGAATTTGAACTATGTTGAATACGAGAATAATCAAATGAAAAGTTCGAATTGACCGTCTTTTTGTAGTCGTTGTCATCATCCTTTTGGGAAGAAGTAGACTCATCACTATCGTCGTAGTAGATGATCTCCTTGATGCGCCTTGTCTTCTTCTTCTTTCCTTCCTTCCGTCTATGCCCCGAGCCGGAGTCGATAGGCTTGTCGTCCTTTGGCTCGTTGACGAAGGATTCCTTCTCTTTGTCGTTGATCACGATTCCCTTCCCCTTAGGATCCATCTCTTCGGGCGGTAAGTCCCTTTGTGAAGAGAACGGCTCCGATACCAATTGAGAGCACCTAGAGGGGGGGGTGAATAGGTGATCCTGTAAAAACTTAACTTATAGCCACAAAAACTTGTTAGAGGTTAGTACAATAATTGCCAAGTGGCTAAAGAGAAGATCTTGCCCAATACGACAATCACAGAGAATTCAACACAGAGGAGACACGATGATTTATCCCGTGGTTCGGCCAAGTACAAAACTTGCCTACTCCACGTTGTGGTGTCCCAACGGACGAGGGTTGCAATCAACCCCTCTCAAGCGGTCCAAAGACCCACTTGAATACCACAGTATTTTGCCTTGCTTATCTTTATCCCACTTGCGAGGAATCTCCACAAATTGGTGTCTCTCGCAAGTGGGATAAAGATAAGCAAGGCAAAATACTGTGGTATTCAAGTGGGTCTTTGGACCGCTTGAGAGGGGTTGATTGCAACCCTCGTCCGTTGGGACGCCACAACGTGGAGTAGGCAAGTTTTGTACTTGGCCGAACCACGGGATAAATCACCGTGTCTCCTCTGTGTTGAATTCTCTGTGATTGTCGTATTGGGCAAGATCTTCTCTTTAGCCACTTGGCAATTATTGTACTAACCTCTAACAAGTTTTTGTGGCTATAAGTTAAGTTTTTACAGGATCACCTATTCACCCCCCCTCTAGGTGCTCTCAATTGGTATCGGAGCCGTTCTCTTCACAAAGGGACTTACCGCCCGAAGAGATGGATCCTAAGGGGAAGGGAATCGTGATCAACGACGGCGTACGGCTAAAATTCAACGGTCGGCCAGGGCCAACGGTCGGCCGCGCGATCTGCGCGGGACACGTGGCCGAGCCAACGGTCGGGAAGGGGCACCGGACTGTCCGGTGTGCACCGGACATGTCCGGTGCGCCAACGGCTCCCGCATCTGCAACGGTCGGCTTCGCCATTTAAGGAAAGGAATCGGGCACCGGACACTGTCCGGTGTGCACCGGACTGTCCGGTGCGCCCGACGACAGAAGGCAAAGATGGCCTTCCAGATTTGTTCTCAACGGCTCCTAGCTGCCTTGGGGCTATAAAAGGGACCCCTAGGCGCATGGAGGAAAACCCCAAGCAACTCTTGAGCATTCTTGATCATCCACACTCAGTCTTTGCGCATCCGTTTGTGATTCTAAGTGATTCGAGCTCTGTTCTTGTAAGAAACTGTGAGATAGTCTTTGAGCTCGAATCTTGGCCGTGTGTGTGCGCGTTTCGTTGTGGATTTGTGTGTGTTGCTTCCCTCCCTTACTCCGTGCTTCTTTGTGAATCTTAAGTGTAAGGGCGAGAGACTCCAATTTGTGGAGATTCCTCGCAAGTGGGATAAAGATAAGCAAGGCAAAATACTGTGGTATTCAAGTGGGTCTTTGGACCGCTTGAGAGGGGTTGATTGCAACCCTCGTCCGTTGGGACGCCACAACGTGGAGTAGGCAAGTTTTGTACTTGGCCGAACCACGGGATAAATCACCGTGTCTCCTCTATGTTGAATTCTCTGTGATTGTCGTATTGGGCAAGATCTTCTCTTTAGCCACTTGGCAATTATTGTACTAACCTCTAACAAGTTTTTGTGGCTATAAGTTAAGTTTTTACAGGATCACCTATTCACCCCCCCCTCTAGGTGCTCTCAATTGGTATCAGAGCCGTTCTCTTCACAAAGGGACTTACCGCCCGAAGAGATGGATCCTAAGGGGAAGGGAATCGTGATCAACGACAAAGAGAAGGAATCCTTCGTCAACGAGCCAAAGGACGACAAGCCTATCGACTCCGGCTCGGGGCATAGACGGAAGGAAGGAAAGAAGAAGAAGACAAGGCGCATCAAGGAGATCATCTACTACGACGATAGTGATGAGTCTACTTCTTCCCAAAAGGATGATGACAACGACTACAAAAAGACGGTCAATTCGAACTTTTCATTTGATTATTCTCGTATTCAACATAGTTCGAATTCGCACTTGCTTTCCATTCCTCTTGGCAAACCTCCACACTTCGATGGGGAGGACTACGGATTTTGGAGTCACAAAATGCGTAGTCACTTATTCTCTCTCCATCCAAGCATATGGGAGATTGTGGAGAATGGAATGAAATTTGATAGCTCGGATAGCCCTATGCTTATAAATGAACAAATTCATAGAAATGCACAAGCTACTACTGTTCTCTTAGCGTCTTTGTGCAGGGAAGAGTACAATAAGGTGAGCGGCTTGGACAATGCCAAGCAGATATGGGACACCCTCAAGATCTCTCACGAGGGGAACGACATCACCATGCTCACCAAGATGGAGTTGGTGGAGGGCGAGCTTGGACGATTCGCCATGATAAGGGGAGAGGAGCCAACTCAAACTTACAACCGGCTCAAGACCCTTATCAACAAAATAAGGAGCTACGGAAGCACGCGTTGGACGGATCACGACGTCGTCCGCCTAATGCTCAGGTCCTTTACCGTTCTTGATCCTCATCTCGTGAACAATATTCGTGAGAATCCCAGGTACACGATGATGACGCCCGAGGAAGTACTTGGAAAATTCGTGAGCGGGCGGATGATGATCAAGGAGGCAAGATACGTCGACGACGCATTGAACGGTCCACTCCACGAGCCTCAACCCATTGCTCTAAAGGCAACGAGGAGCAAGGAGTCGCTACCTAGCAAGGTGGCGCAAGTTGAGGCGGCCGGGCTCAATGATGAAGAGATGGCTCTCATCATCAAGAGATTCAAGACGGCGCTAAAAGGTCGAAAGGGACAGCCAAGCAAGACCAAGACCAAGGGAAAGCGATCATGCTTCAAATGCGGTAAGCTTGGTCATTTTATTGCTAACTGTCCCGAAAATGATAGTGACCAGGAGCAAGGGAAAAATGGGAAGAGAGAGAACAAGAAGGTTTACAAGAAAGCCAAAGGCGAAGCACACCTTGGAAAGGAGTGGGATTCGGATTGCTCTTCGTCCGACTCCGACGACGAAGGACTCGCCGCCACTACCTTCAACAAGTCGGCTCTCTTCCCCAACGAGCATCACACTTGCCTCATGGCAAGGGAAAAGAAGGTAATCACTCGTAATGCTAATACTTATGATTCTTCTAGTGATGATGAATCTAGTGAGGATGAAATTGATTACTCTAGTTTATTCAAGGGATTGGATAGAACTAAGATAGCTAAGATTAATGAGTTGATCGATGCCTTAAATGAAAAGGATAGAATCTTAGAGAAACAAGAAGACCTTTTATATAAAGAACATGATAAATTTGTTAGTGCACAAAATTCACTTGCTCTAGAAGTTAAAAGAAATGGAATACTTTCTTGTGAACTTTCTACTTGTAATGAAACCATTTCTTCTTTAAAAGGTGAAATTAACGATTTAACTGCTAAACTAGAAGTAGCAAGTAACTCGTATGTTGAAAATATTACAATTTGCACTAGGTGTAAGGATTTTGATGTTAATTCTTGTAGTGAACACTTAGTTTCAATTTCAAAACTAAATGATGAAGTGGCTAGTCTTAATGCTCAACTTAAGACTAGCAAGAATGAAGTTGATAAAATAAAATTTGCAAGGGATGCCTACACAGTGGGTAGACACCCCTCAATTAAGGATGGTCTTGGCTTCAAGAGAGAAGCCAAGAACTTAACAAGCCATAAGGCTCCCATCTTCGTCAAGGAGAAAGGGAAGGCCCCTATGGCTAGTAGTGCTAAAAGGAACCATGCTTTCTTGTACTATGATAGGAGACATGCTAGAAATGCTTATAATGATTTTGATTCACATGCTTATGATTCTTATGCTATGACTGCTTCTAGTTCTCATGTTGTGCATATGCCTAGGAGAAATTTTGCTCATGCTCCTAGAAAAGTTGTGAACAAACCTTCTACCATTTATTATGCTTGCAATGCTCCCTTTGCTATTTGTAGAAAGGATAAGAAGGTAATTGCTAGGAAATTAGGGGCAAAATGCAAGGGTGACAAAACTTGCATTTGGGTCCCTAAGGAAATTTGCACTAACCTTGTAGGACCCAACAAGAGTTGGGTACCTAAGTCCCAAGCCTAAATTTGCCTTGCAGGTTTATGCATCCGGGGGATCAAGCTGGATTATCGACAGCGGATGCACAAACCATATGACGGGGGAGAAGAAGATGTTCACTTCCTATGTCAAGAATAAGGATTCCCAGGATTCAATTATTTTCGGTGATGGGAATCAAGGCAAGGTAAAAGGATTAGGTAAACAAGTGGGAGGAGCGCATCACGGCAAGAACGTGATGACCACTTCAAGACCCCTGGAGCTGCTGCATATGGACCTCTTCGGACCTGTCGCCTATCTGAGCATAGGAGGGAGTAAGTATGGTTTAGTTATTGTTGATGATTTTTCCTGCTTCACTTGGGTGTTCTTTTTGCAGGATAAGTCTGAAACCCAAGGGACCCTCAAGCGCTTCCTCAGGAGAGCTCAAAATGAGTTTGAGCTCAAGGTGAAGAAGATAAGGAGCGACAACGGGTCCGAATTCAAGAACCTTCAAGTGGAGGAATTTCTTGAGGAGGAAGGGATCAAGCACGAGTTCTCCGCTCCCTACACACCACAGCAAAATGGTGTGGTAGAGAGGAAGAACAGGACGCTAATCGATATGGCGAGGACAATGCTTGGAGAATTCAAGACCCCCGAGTGTTTCTGGTCGGAAGCCGTGAACACGGCTTGCCACGCCATCAACAGGGTCTACCTTCATCGCCTCCTCAAGAAGACTTCGTATGAGCTTCTAACCGGTAACAAACCCAATGTATCTTACTTTCGTGTATTTGGGAGCAAGTGCTACATTCTAGTGAAGAAAGGTAGAAATTCTAAGTTTGCTCCCAAAGCTGTAGAAGGGTTTTTGTTAGGTTATGACTCAAATACAAAGGCATATAGAGTCTTCAACAAATCATCAGGTTTGGTTGAAGTCTCTAGCGATGTTGTATTTGATGAGACTAATGGCTCTCCAAGAGAGCAAGTTGTTGATTGTGATGATGTAGATGAAGAAGATGTTCCTACGGCCGCTATACGGACCATGGCGATTGGAGAAGTACGGCCACAGGAACAAGATGAACGAGATCAACCTTCTTCCTCAACTATGGTGCATCCCCCAACCAAAGATGACGAACAGGTACCTCAAGTGGAGGCGCTTGATCAAGGGGGAGCACAAGATGATCAAGTGATGGAGGAAGAAGCGCAACCGGCACCTCCAACCCAAGTTCGAGCGATGATTCAAAGGGATCATCCCATCGATCAAATTCTGGGTGACATTAGCAAGGGAGTAACTACTCGATCTCGATTAGCTAATTTTTGTGAGCATTACTCCTTTGTCTCTTCTATTGAGCCTTTCAGGGTAGAGGAGGCCTTGCTAGATCCGGACTGGGTGTTGGCCATGCAGGAGGAGCTTAACAACTTCAAGCGCAATGAAGTTTGGACACTGGTGCCTCGTCCGAAGCAAAATGTTGTGGGAACCAAGTGGGTATTCCACAACAAACAGGATGAGCACGGGGTGGTGACGAGGAACAAGGCTCGACTTGTGGCAAAAGGTTATGCCCAAGTCGCAGGTTTGGACTTTGAGGAGACTTTCGCTCCTGTGGCTAGGCTAGAGTCCATTCGTATCTTGCTAGCATATGCCGCTCACCATTCTTTCAGGTTGTACCAAATGGATGTGAAGAGCGCTTTCCTCAACGGGCCAATCAAGGAGGAGGTGTACGTGGAGCAACCCCCTGGCTTCGAGGATGAACGGTACCCCGACCACGTGTGTAAGCTCTCTAAGGCGCTCTATGGACTTAAGCAAGCCCCAAGAGCATGGTATGAATGCCTTAGAGACTTTCTAATTGCTAATGATTTCAAGGTTGGGAAAGCCGATCCAACTCTCTTTACAAAGACATGTGATGATGATTTGTTTGTGTGCCAAATTTATGTCGATGACATAATATTTGGTTCTACTAACCAAAAGTCTTGTGAAGAGTTTAGTAGGGTGATGACACAGAAATTCGAGATGTCGATGATGGGCGAGTTGAACTACTTCCTTGGGTTCCAAGTGAAGCAACTCAAGGACGGCACCTTCATCTCCCAAACGAAGTACACGCAAGATCTGCTAAAGCGGTTTGGGATGAAGGACGCCAAGCCCGCAAAGACTCCGATGGGGACCGACGGACACACCGACCTCAACAAAGGAGGTAAGTCCGTTGATCAAAAAGCATACCGGTCAATGATAGGTTCTTTGCTTTACTTATGTGCTAGTAGACCGGATATTATGCTTAGCGTATGCATGTGTGCTAGATTTCAATCCGATCCTAAGGAGTGTCACTTAGTGGCGGTGAAGCGAATTCTTAGATATTTGGTTGCTACGCCTTGCTTCGGGCTCTGGTATCCAAAGGGGTCTACCTTTGACTTAGTTGGATACTCAGACTCCGACTATGCTGGATGTAAGGTCGATAGGAAGAGTACATCGGGGACGTGCCAATTCTTAGGAAGGTCCCTGGTGTCATGGAACTCTAAGGAACAAACCTTCGTTGCCCTATCCACCGCTGAGGCCGAGTACGTTGCCGCAGGTCAGTGTTGCGCGCAACTGCTTTGGATGAGGCAAACCCTCCGGGACTTTGGCTACAATCTGAGCAAAGTCCCACTCCTATGTGACAATGAGAGTGCTATCCGCATGGCGGAGAATCCTGTTGAGCACAGCCGCACAAAGCACATAGACATCCGGCATCACTTTTTGAGAGACCACCAGCAAAAGGGAGATATCGAAATGTTTCATGTTAGCACCGAGAACCAGCTAGCCGATATCTTCACTAAGCCTCTAGATGAGAAGACCTTTTGCAGGTTGCGTAGTGAGCTAAATGTCATAGATTCGCGGAACCTGGATTGAATTGTAGCATACATGTACTTATGCTTTTGATCATGTTCCTTTTTGCATTTTGTTGCTTATTATGGTGCTCAAGTTGTACAAACACTCCCTGGACCTCACAAGTCCGTTGCAAAGTGATGCACATGTTTAGGGGGAGATGTGTTACAACTTGACCCTTTGAGACTAACCATGTGCTTGAGTTTGATAATTTAGTCTCGAAGGAGGATTGAAAGGGAAAAGGTGGACTTGGACCATGAAAGACTTCCACTGCACTCCGATGAGAGGGTAACTAATTCCAAGTTCATCTCATGAAATCTTATTGCCATTTGCTCTTAATTGAAGACTTTGGTGAGGCAATGGGGTTCAGAGGCCAAGATTGATCCCGTTTTGGTGCTTGATGCCAAAGGGGGAGAAAATAAAGGCCAAAGTGATAAATGGATCAGCTACCACTTGAGAGATTTTGAAAATAGTAGAATAGAGTTTTTGTTGTGTCAAAAGGCTTTTATTATCTCGTATTGTCTCTATTGTCAAAAGTTGGCTTCTTGTGGGGAGAAGTGTTGATTATGGGAAATAGGGGGAGTTTTTGAAATCTTTGATCAATCTCTTTTGGAATGACTCTCTTTATGCCTCAACATGTGTGTTTGACATAGAAATAGAGATTTGAGTTTGATTTGCAAAAACAAACCAAGTGGTGGCAAAGGATGATCCATATATGCCAAAATTGAATCAAAACCAATTTGAGTTTTTATTTGAAGTGATTTTGCACTTGTTCTAGTTGCTTTATGTTGTGTTGGCATAAATCACCAAAAAGGGGGAGATTGAAAGGGAAATGTGCCCTTGGGCCATTTCTTAGTATTTTGGTGATTGAGTGTCAACACAAGTGCTTAAATGTGAATCAATACCCATGGATGAACAAAGTGCAAATCTAGAGCAAAGGTATGTTTCTAAGTCTTAGTACATTGGTTTTGTGCACTAATATACTTGTCTAAGTATTAGAAACAGGAAGAAAAAGAAAAGAAAAAAGTGGCTGTGTACAGCCAAGGGGCTGTTTCGGTCTGGGGCACCGGACTGTCCGGTGGTGCACCGGACAGTGTCCGGTGCGCCAGGCTGCCTCGGCCGAACAGGTCGCTCTCGGGAATTCACCGACGGCGTACGGCTAAAATTCACCGGACTGTCCGGTGTGCACCGGACTGTCCGGTGAGCCAACGGTCGGCCAGGGCCAACGGCCGGCCGCGCGATCTGCGCGGGACACGTGGCCGAGCCAACGGTCGGGAAGGGGCACCGGACTGTCCGGTGTGCACCGGACATGTCCGGTGCGCCAACGGCTCCCGCATCTGCAACGGTCGGCTTCGCCATTTAAGGAAAGGAATCGGGCACCGGACACTGTCCGGTGTGCACCGGACTGTCCGGTGCGCCCGACGACAGAAGGCAAAGATGGCCTTCCAGATTTGTTCTCAACGGCTCCTAGCTGCCTTGGGGCTATAAAAGGGACCCCTAGGCGCATGGAGGAAAACCCCAAGCAACTCTTGAGCATTCTTGATCATCCACACTCAGTCTTTGCGCATCCGTTTGTGATTCTAAGTGATTCGAGCTCTGTTCTTGTAAGAAACTGTGAGATAGTCTTTGAGCTCGAATCTTGGCCGTGTGTGTGCGCGTTTCGCTGTGGATTTGTGTGTGTTGCTTCCCTCCCTTACTCCGTGCTTCTTTGTGAATCTTAAGTGTAAGGGCGAGAGACTCCAATTTGTGGAGATTCCTCGCAAGTGGGATAAAGATAAGCAAGGCAAAATACTGTGGTATTCAAGTGGGTCTTTGGACCGCTTGAGAGGGGTTGATTGCAACCCTCGTCCGTTGGGACGCCACAACGTGGAGTAGGCAAGTTTTGTACTTGGCCAAACCACGGGATAAATCACCGTGTCTCCTCTGTGTTGAATTCTCTGTGATTGTCGTATTGGGCAAGATCTTCTCTTTAGCCACTTGGCAATTATTGTACTAACCTCTAACAAGTTTTTGTGGCTATAAGTTAAGTTTTTACAGGATCACCTATTCACCCCCCCCCCTCTAGCTGCCTTAGGTCTTAACGCTTTTCGGGATGTTTTGGCCGGTCCTGTCGTTCCCTCATGCGGCCTGACTGTAGCCCGGGTGCACGATCAGGTTCCGAGTTTCTGAGCTGGTTTGTTGACGCTGTCAACAGTTTAGCCGTAGCCGGGTGCGAGAGCAGCCCCCGAGCCTCTGCACGGAGTGAGAGGACGATCAAGGACTGTCTCGACTTTTATTATACGCCCCTTCGTCGCCTTTCCACAAGGAGGAAGGGGAGGGGGGGAAAGCGCCATGTTACCCTCGGAGGGCACCGATCATGGTGTTTCCGGCGAGCTGCTAACGGGTGATCCGAGTGGACGCCCGTGCCCCGTTCGTTAAGGGTTGGCTAGTGGCCCAGAGGCGTGCTCCAAAAGTACCTGCAGGTGATCCGCTGGACCCGACCCCTTTTCTACAGGGTCCGAGGGCTCGATGCCTCCCTCCGGTGGGATTCCATTACGAGTCGTTCCCGCTGGTCTCAGAAATGTCCTAGGGTACCTCGGGAGCGTAGCCCGAGCCTCGGCCATGTATCGGACGTACCCAGGGTCATCCCTCACTCTGCGTGTTCTGGGGCGGCTGTCGAACCCCTTCGAGGGGCCAGCCTATGAACCCCTGATCAGTAGTGGGCGCGGAGCCGGAGTGCTCTGGGGCGGCTGTCGAACCCTTCCGAGGGCCAGCCTTCGAAACCCTGATCAGTAATGGGCGCGGAGCCTGGGCGCTCTGGGGCGGCTGTCAAACCCTTCCGAGGGGCCAGCCTTTGAACCCCTAATCAGTAATGGGCGCGGAGCCTAGGTGCTCTGGGGCGGCTGTCGAACCCTTCCGAGGGGCCAGCCTTCGAACCCCTGATCAGTAGGAGGGCTCGGGGGCCCGCTTCCTTCGCGGGGAAGGATCCCTTTCAAAATATCCCCTTTCTCGGTCCCTGTGTCAAGAGAGAGAGAGAGGAAACAGAAAAGGATATGAATTTGAAAATCGTGGCGCACCTTTTTGACGCGACCTTTATGGCGGAGGTGAAATGTTGCCCGCTTCGCCCGCCAGTGGTGTCGCTTGCCCTGCCAGGGAGTTAATGCGACGGGACGGGCGATTCGCGGGGCGGTCGTTGTGCGTGCGCGAGCCATTCGAGGAACGGGCGTTTCTCCTTCGAGTTTGAATTTCGCGGTGGGTTCAGGCGGAGTCTTGAACGGTTCTCGCCGGGCCTTTATATACCCGGGAGAGGGGCCGGTGGTGGTTCTTTACCCTGCCACCTGCGCCTGCCTTCTGCTTTGGTTCCTGCAACCTAAGGGAATAGCCAGGGAAAAGAAAACCGCACGCCCTACCCCCCCCCCCCTCTGCCTCCACCACCTTCGTTTGGTGATGGCCGACAAGGTGACCATCGTCCCGCCGCGCGACCCGTGGCCTTCCTCCACTGTCGTTGTGGGGGATCTGGAGGCCCTTGTTGCCGATGGTTTGCTCCGTCCTCTCTTCGATGGGCCGCAGCCGGAGTGGATGGCCCCGAGCGAGGCCGTCCCGACTCCACCACCGGGGTATGTGGTCAGCTTTATCTCCTTCCATGAGCGGGGGTTTGGAGTACCAGCGGGCCGCTTCATGCGGGCGCTCCTGCACTATTATGGGGTGGAGCTGCACAACTTCAACCCCAACTCCATTGCGCAAGCGGCCATCTTCGCGGCGGTTTGCGAGGGTTATTTGGGGATTGAGGTTCATTGGGACCTGTGGACCCATCTCTTCTCCGCGGAGCTCTTTGCCTCGACGATGGAGGCGAAGAAGGTCCGTATGGCGGTGCGGGCTGGAGGCTGCACCCTTCAGCTAAGGCTGGGGCGCACGCAACTATACATCCCCGCCACCCTTGTGTCTTCGAACAAGGGGTGGCAGCGCCGGCGGTTTTATCTCCGGAACGACGACGGGAGGCTTCCGTCGTTTTTCTCAATGAGTGGTGACCGCCGTTGGCGCTAACTGGCGCTGGGGGGCCACGCGCGAGAAACAGGAGAAGCTCCAGCCCCTTCTGCATGCGTTGCAGAAGTTAAGAGATGAGGGGCTTACCGCTGCGGGGGTTGTTGCCGCCATCCATCGCCGGAGGGTGCTTCCCTTGGCAGAGCGACGGTTGCAGCTCTCGGAGATGAGGCCGATAGTTAACTTGGAGGGCTCGCAGATGTCCTCGGTCTCCCTCCCTGACGACGACCTCCGCAAGCGGGTAGCGGGTACGGTAGGGAGGCTGGATGCCGGCGCCCTTACCCAACCCGCGATGTGTCCCGACCATGGGTACGTGTCCCTGGTGAGTGTCCGATCCTTCTCCCGTTTTGCGCTGAGTTGCCTTTGATCTTCATTATTGGGATTTTTGTTCGTCCCTAGGGGTTGAGGTTTTATAAACCCGCCCTGCCACCGGTCCCGGAGGACGCGGTGGACCGAGCCGCGTGGAGGGTTGCCGTGGAGAAGAAGAAGGAGAAAAAGGACTCGGAGAAGGCCTGGGCTCGCAAACGGATGCGAGCTCGGGACGCCTTGGAGAAGCGTTGTCGGAGGCAGGAGAGGGACGGGCTCCCGAGGGAGCCGTCGCCGGAGATGCCCGACGACAATGACGACGATGATGATGACGACGAGAGTGATGACATGGCGGCTCGTCTCGGCCTCAGCCCGGACCCGAGGCCGAGCCAGGGGTCGCCGAGCCAGCCTCCAAGTGGGCCAGCACCATCGGTGCTCGGGGTCGGGACATCGCGATCCCAGCCCGAGGAGCGGGGGCAGACCGAGGGGGTACTTGACCCCTTGGCCGAGGTAACCGGGGCGACGCCGGGGGGTCGGGCCGATCCGCCTATCTTCCATGAGCAAGCGCCCATGCTGGCTGTACAGGAGGTCAGCCCCTTGGCCGTGGCGACGCCTGGGCAGGCCGCCCCTTCGGCGCCTCGGGCGTCCGAGGCGGAAGCTGCGCCGAAGCTGGTGTCGGGGCAACTTTCGGCAGCGCCTGCGGGGGCTGGGGCCCGAGGGGCCTCCCCGCAGGCACGACTGGCCTTGGTCCGGAGCGGGTAGGTATCTGAGAATACCTCTGTTTTGATTTTTTCCCTGTGTGTCTTGATCTTGCTCTCTCCCTCTTTCTTTTCAGCAAGCGGAGGCAGGGCTCGGCTGGTCTGGCCCCTCGGAAGGCCCTTAAGACGGGGCTGACCTCCGCCGCTGATGCCACGGCGTGCCATGCCAGTTGGCTGGCTTCCGCACAAGATGCCCCTGAGCGGGGGGCCCAGGCAGCATGAGCTGCCATGGGGCTAGCCCCCCAGGCTGACCCTTCTGTCGGGACGGTCATCGTGCCAGGGGAGGCCGTTGACGTGGTCGTGGCCACAAGCCCGCCTGACTTGTTACCGGCGCCGGCATCAACTCCCGTCGGGGTCGTTGCTGATTCGCCCACGGAACCGCCTGTCGCTTCCGACGTCGGGACGGTCGTGGCGCCGCTGCCCGAGGTCGTCCCCGACCTCCCCATTCTTGGTCATGAGGAGGGGGCTGCCGCCGTCGCCGAGGTCAGTGATCGGAGGCCCATCACCTCAGCCGAGGGGAGGCCCAGTACGTCGACGACGACGGTGCCCGGCGCGTCGACCGCAGGGGGACCCGACGCCTCAGTGGAAGGGCGCGCAGAACCGCGGCCCGTTTTAGGGAGCAGCGGCCTTATCCCCGCACGGCGCAACCCCAATGAGTGGTGCGGGCAGGCGCTCCGATTCTGGAGCCGCGGCGCCTCGGAACCCCTCCTCCTTCTTAATGACGAGCGAGAAGAGCAGTCTCGGGATGAGCTCCGTGAGTATGCCGAGGCGGCGATGGGGTCACTTCGGTCGACCATGGAGATCCTTTCCAGGGACGTTCCTAGGGCCCTCCAGGTAAGGATGTTAGGCATATACCCTGTGTGACCGGGGCATTCTTTGTAATGCCCTGTTTTCCTTCCTCAGGAACTCGCAGATGTAAGCACTGCCAAGTCATTGTTCATTCGCCGTGAGAGCGGCGTCTGGGCTTCGCTGCGGTCCTAGAGGGCCACGCTTGTCGAGGCTAATGCACGTCTCGCCCAACGGAGTGCCGAGGCGGAGGACCTTCCGTTGTTCTGTGATGAGCTGAAGTTGGAAGCGGCGGCGGCGCGGGCAGAGGTGGCGTTGGCACGGACGGAAGTGCGGCAGCGGCAGCTGGAACTCGGCCAGGTCGTCGGCGAGCGGGACCAATTTCGGAGCCAAGCTACCGAAGCCGTGTGCCGAGCTGAGGCCCTTAGGGGTCAGCTGGCTGAGGCTACAGAGCGGCTAGCCGAGGCATCCGCTCGGGCCGGGACCCTTGCGGAGGGCCTGGCCGTGGCTGTCAAGTCTGCCGAATCCACCCAAGCCGTGGCCTCGGAGCAATGTGCCCGAGCCGAAGGTATGTTTCGCCCGCTTTGTGACTTTGATCCAGCTTCATTCTTCAACTCGTGTCTGAAGAATTTTGTTCGGCTATCTACAGAGTTCGAGACGGCTCTCAACGAGTCCACCAAGGCGCTTGCCCAGGCGGTTGAGCAGAAGGAGGCCGACCGTGCGGCCATGTCCGAGGCTATCTCGGTCTTTTGCCGGGCCTTCGACCTCGATGACGTCCCCTCGGGTAGCTCCCCCCAGAGTCACCTGCGGGCCTTGGGTGGCCATGTGCGCGGTAGACTCTGCGGGGCGCTACATCACGGCGTTAGGCGGGCCTTCACTGTGCTCGCTTCCCACTATGACGTGGATCTGGAGCGGGTCAGCGAGGGGTACTGCCTACCCGACGAGGATGAGGCCGCCTTAGCCGAGGTCCAGAGGCTTGACGCGGCCGTCGCTGGCCCAAGCACGGTGCTGGCGTCCTCCTTTGAGGTGGAGATCCTCTCGCCCGAGTTGCCGTATGAGGCCAGGCCAGATTCCGCCGAGGGTGGAAACTGAAAGTCGCCTAGAGGGGGGGTGAATAGGGCGAATCTGAAATTTACAAACTTAATCACAACTACAAGCCGGGTTAGCGTTAGAAATAGAAATGAGTCCGAGAGAGAGGGCGCAAAACAAAATCGCGAGCGAATAAAGAGTGAGACACGTGGATTTGTTTTACCGAGGTTCGGTTCTCGCAAACCTACTCCCCGTTGAGGAGGCCACAAAGGCCGGGTCTATTTCAACCCTTTCCCTCTCTCAAACGGTCCCTCGGACCGAGTGAGCTTCTCTTCTCAAATCAACCGGGAACAAAAACTTCCCCGCAAGGACCACCACACAATTGGTGTCTCTTGCCTCGGTTACAAATGAGTTTTGATCACAAGAGCAAATGAGAAAGAAAGAAGCAATCCAAGCGCAAGAGCTCAAAAGAACACAACAAATCTCTCTCACTAGTCACTAAAGCTTTGTGTGGAATTGGAGAGGATTTGATCACTTGGGTGTGTCTAGAATTGAATGCTAGAGCTCTTGTAAGGTGTAGAAGTGTCAAAACTTGGATGACTTGAATGAGGGGTGGTTGGGGGTATTTATAGCCCCAACCACCAAACTAGCCCTTTGGTGGAGGCTGTCTGTCGCATGGTGCACCGGACAGTCCGGTGCACACCGGACACTGTCCGGTGCGCCAGCCACGTCACCCGGCCGTTAGGGTTCGACCGTTGGAGCTCTGACTGCTGGGCCCGCCTGGATGTCCGGTGGCGCACCGGACATGTACTGTAGAGTGTCCGGTGCGCCACGTCGCGCGTGCCTGACTTCTGCGCGCTCTGGCGTGCATTTAATGCCGCTGCAGGTGACTGTTGGCACCGAAGTAGTCATTGCTCCGCCGTTACACCGGACAGTCCGGTGTACACCGAACATGTCCAGTGAATTATAGCGGACTAACCGTTGGTGGATTCTCGAAGCTGGCGAGTTCAGAGTCGCTTCTCCTTGGAGGACCGGACACTGTCCGGTGTACACCGGACAGTCCGGTGAATTATAGCGCGGCGGCTCTGAGTTTTCCTGAAGGTGTGAAGTTCAGCTTGAAGTCCCCTGGTGCACCGGACACTGTCCGGTGGTGCACTAGACACTGTCTGGTGGCACACCGGACTGTCCGGTGCGCCCGACCAGGGTGCCTTCGGTTGTCCCTTGCTCTTTTTGTTGAACCCTTTTCTTGGTCTTTTTATTGGCTTGTTGTGAACCTTTGGCACCTGTAGAACTTATAAACTGGAGCAAACTAGTTAGTCCAATTATTTGTGTTGGTCAATTCAACCACCAAAATCAATTTAGGAAATAGGTGTAAGCCTAATTCCCTTTCAATCTCCCCCTTTTTGGTGATTGATGCCAACACAAACCAAAGCAAGTATAGAAGTGCATAATTGAACTAGTTTGCAAAATGTAAGTGCAAAGGTTACTTAGAATTTAGCCAATAAATATTACTTACTAGATGTGCATGGATTGTTTCTTTATTTTTAACATTTTGGACCACGCTTGCACCACATGTTTTGTTTTTGCAAATGAGTAAGATTTTGAGAAGCATTTTCAAGATTTGAAATTCTCTCCCCCTGTTTCAAATGCTTTTCCTTTGACTAAACAAAACACCCCTTTCAATAAAATTCTCCTCTTAGTGTTCAAGAGGGTTTTTAAGATACCAATTTTTGAAAGTGCTACTTTCTCCCCCTTTAGAACACAATAAGATACCAATTTGAAATTTACCAATTGAAAATCATTAGTTTTAAAATTAGGTGGTGGTGCGGTCCTTTTGCTTTGGGCCAATACTTTCTCCCCCTTTGGCATGAATCGCCAAAAACAGATACTTAGAATGAAATATAGGCCCTTGGCTAACTACTTTCTCCTCTTTGGCAAATAAAACATATGAGTGAAGATTATACCAAAGACGGAGAAATGCTTCGAGCGACGGCGAAGTATGAGTGATAGAGTGGAGTGGAAGCCTTGTCTTTGCCGAAGACTCCAATTCCCTTTCAATACACCTATGACTTGGTTTGAAATTCACTTGAAAACACATTAGTCATAGCATATATAAAAAGAGACATGATCAAAGGTATATTTATGAGCTATGTGTGCAAAACATCAAAAGAAATTCCGAGAATCAAGAATATTGAGCTCATGCCTAAGTTTGGTAAAAGTTTGTTCATCTAGTGGCTTGGTAAAGATATCGGCTAATTGATCTTTAGTATTAATGTATGCAATCTCGATATCCCCCTTTTGTTGGTGATCCCTAAGAAAATGATATCGAATGGCTATGCGTTTAGTGCGGCTATGCTCAACGGGATTATCCGCCATGCGGATTGCACTATCATTATCACATAGAAGAGGAACTTTGGTTAATTTGTAACCATAGTCCCGCAGGGTTTGCCTCATCCAAAGCAATTGTGCGCAACAATGGCCTGCGGCAATGTACTCGGCTTCGGCGGTAGAAAGAGCGACCGAATTTTGCTTCTTTGAAGCCCAAGACACCAAGGATCTTCCCAAGAACTGGCAAGTCCCCAATGTGCTCTTTCTATTAATCTTGCACCCCGCCCAATCGGCATCCGAATAACCAATTAAATCAAAAGTGGATCCCCGAGGGTACCAAAGACCAAACTTAGGAGTATAAGCTAAATATCTCAAGATTCGTTTTACGGCCGTAAGGTGAGATTCCTTAGGGTCGGCTTGGAATCTTGCACACATGCATACGGAAAGCATAATGTCCGGTCGAGATGCACATAAATAGAGTAATGAACCTATCATCGACCGGTATACCTTTTGATCGACGGATTTACCTCCCGTGTCAAGGTCGAGATGCCCATTGGTTCCCATGGGAGTCTTGATGGGCTTGACATCCTTCATTCCAAACTTGTTTAGAATGTCTAGAGTGTACTTCGTTTGGCTGATGAAGGTGCCCTCTTGGAGTTGCTTTACTTGAAATCCCAAGAAATACTTCAACTCCCCCATCATCGACATCTCGAATTTCTGTGTCATGATCCTACTAAATTCTTCACATGTAGATTCGTTAGTAGACCCAAATATAATATCATCAACATAAATTTGGCATACAAACAAATCATTGTCAAGAGTTTTAGTGAATAGAGTAGGATCGGCCTTGCCGACTTTGAAGCCATTAGCTATAAGGAAATCTCTTAGGCATTCATACCATGCTCTTGGGGCTTGCTTGAGCCCATAAAGCGCCTTAGAGAGCCTATAGACATGGTTAGGATACTCACTGTCTTCAAAGCCGGGAGGTTGCTCAACATAGACCTCTTCCTTGATTGGTCCATTGAGGAAGGCACTATTCACGTCCATTTGGTAAAGCTTGAAGCCATGGTAAGTAGCATAGGCTAATAATATGCGAATTGACTCAAGCCTAGCTACGGGTGCATAGGTTTCACCGAAATCCAAACCTTCAACTTGGGAGTATCCCTTGGCCACAAGTCGAGCTTTGTTCCTTGTCACCACACCATGCTCGTCTTGCTTGTTGCGGAAGACCCATTTGGTTCCTACAACATTTTGGTTAGGACGTGGAACTAAATGTCATACCTCATTCCTAGTGAAGTTGTTGAGCTCCTCTTGCATCGCCATCACCCAATCCGAATCTTGAAGTGCTTCCTCTACCCTATGTGGCTCAATAGAGGAAACAAAAGAGTAATGCTCACAAAAATGTGCAACACGAGATCTAGTGGTTACCCCCTTATGAATGTCACCGAGGATGGTGTCGACGGGGTGATCTCGTTGGATTGCTTGGTGGACTCTTGTGTGTGGCGGCCTTGGTTCTTCATCCTCCTTGTCTTGATCATTTGCATCTCCTCCTTGATTATTGCCGTCATCTTGAGGGGGCTCATCTCTTTGATCTTCTCCTTCATCAACTTGAGCCTCGTCCTCATTTTGAGTTGGTGGAGATGCTTGCGTGGAGGAGGATGGTTGATCTTGTGCATTTGGAGGCTCTTCGAATTCCTTAGGACACACATCCCCAATGGACATGTTCCTTAGCGCGATGCACGGAGCCTCTTCTTCACCTATCTCATCAAGATCAACTTGCTCTACTTGAGAGCCGTTAGTCTCATCAAACACAACGTCACAAGAAACTTCAACAAGTCCTGAGGACTTGTTAAAGACTCTATATGCCCTTGTGTTTGAATCATATCCTAGTAAAAAGCCTTCTACTGTCTTAGGAGCAAATTTAGATTTTCTACCTCTTTTAACAAGAATAAAGCATTTGCTACCAAAGACTCTAAAATATGAAATATTGGGCTTTTTACCGGTTAGGAGTTCGTATGATGTCTTCTTGAGGATTCGGTGTAGATATAACCGGTTGATGGCGTAGCAAGCGGTGTTAACCGCCTCGGCCCAAAACCGATCCGACGTCTTGTACTCATCAAGCATGGTTCTTGCCATGTCCAATAGAGTTCTATTCTTCCTCTCCACTACACCATTTTGTTGTGGGGTGTAGGGAGAAGAGAACTCATGCTTGATGCCCTCCTCCTCAAGGAAGCCTTCAATTTGAGAATTCTTGAACTCCGTCCCATTGTCGCTTCTAATTTTCTTGATCCTCAAGCCGAACTCATTTTGAGCCCGTCTCAAGAATCCCTTTAAGGTCTCTTGGGTTTGTGATTTTTCCTGCAAAAAGAACACCCAAGTGAAGCGAGAATAATCATCCACAATAACTAGACAGTACTTACTCCCGCCGATGCTTATGTAAGCGATCGGGCCGAATAGGTCCATGTGTAGGAGCTCCAGTGGCCTGTCAGTCGTCATGATGTTCTTCTGTGGATGATGAACACCAACTTGCTTCCCGGCTTGGCATGCGCTACAAATCCTGTCTTTCTCAAAATGAACATTTGTTAATCCTAAAATGTGCTCTCCCTTTAGAAGCTTATGTAGATTCTTCATTCCAACATGGGCTAGTCGGCGATGCCAGAGCCAACCCATGTTAGTCTTAGCAATTAAGCAAGTGTCGAGTTCAGCTCTATCAAAATCTACCAAGTATAGCTGACCCTCTAACACTCCCTTAAATGCTATTGAATCATCACTTCTTCTAAAGACAGTGACACCTACATCAGTGAATAGACAGTTGTAGCCCATTTTGCATAATTGAGATACAGAAAGCAAATTGTAATATAAAGAATCTACAAGAAAAACATTGGAAATGGAATGGTCAGGAGATATAGCTATTTTACCCAAACCTTTGACCAAACCTTGGTTTCCATCCCCGAATGTGATAGCTCGTTGGGGATCTTGGTTTTTCTCGTAGGAGGAGAACATCTTCTTCTCCCCCGTCATGTGGTTCGTGCACCCGCTATCGATGATCCAACTTGAGCCCCCGGATGCATAAACCTACAAAACAAGTTTAGTTCTTGACTTTAGGTACCCAAACGGTTTTGGGTCCTTTGGCATTAGAAACAAGAACTTTGGGTACCCAAACACAAGTCTTGGAGCCCTTGTGTTTGCCCCCAACAAACTTGGCAACTACCTTGCCGGATTTATTAGTCAAAACATAAGATGCATCAAAAGTTTTAAATGAGATGTCATGATCATTTGATGCACTAGAAGTTTTCTTCTTAGGCAACTTAGCACGGGTTGGTTGCCTAGAGCTAGATGTCTCACCCTTATACATAAAAGCATGGTTAGGGCCAGAGTGAGACTTCCTAGAATGAATTCTCCTAATTTTGTGCTCGGGATAACCGGCAGGGTACAAAATGTAACCCTCGTTATCCTGAGGCATGGGAGCCTTGCCCTTAACAAAGTTAGACAATTTCTTAGGAGGGGCATTAAGTTTGACATTGTCTCCCCTTTGGAAGCCAATGCCATCCTTGATGCCAGGGCGTCTCCAACTATAGAGCATACTTCTAGCAAATTTAAACTTTTCATTTTCTAAGTTATGCTCGGCAATTTTAGCATCTAATTTTGCTATATGATCATTTTGTTGTTTAATTAAGACCATATGATCATGAATAGCATCAATATCAACATCTCTACATCTAGTGCAAATAGAAACATGCTCAACGGTAGATGTAGAGGGTTTGCAAGAATTAAGTTCAACAATCTTAGCACGCAAAATATCATTGTTATCTCTAAGATCGGAAATTGTAACATTGCAAACATCTAATTCTTTAGCCTTAGCAATTAATTTTTCATTTTCAATCCTAAGGCTAGCAAGAGAGGTGTTTAATTCTTCAATCTTAGCAAGCAAATCATCATTATCATTTCTAATATTGTGAATTGAACCATCACAAGCATGAGAATCAACCTTAGCAATTAATTTGGCATTTTCATTTCTAAGGTTGGCAATAGTGTCATGGCATATGCTTAGCTCACTAGATAAATTTTCACATTTTTCAACCTCTAGAGCGTAAGCATTTTTAACCTTAACATGCTTTTTGTTCTCCTTGATTAGGAAGTCCTCTTGGGAGTCCAAGAGATCATCCTTCTCATGGATGGCACTAATTAGCTCATTTAGTTTTTCCTTTTGTTGCATGTTGAGGTTGACAAAAAGGGTACGTAAATTATCCTCCTCATCACTAGCATTATCATCACTAGAGGATTCATATTTAGTGGAGGATTTGGATTTAACCTTCTTCTTTTTGCCGTCCTTTGCCATGAGGCACTTGTGGCCGACGTTGGGGAAGAGAAGTCCCTTGGTGACGGCGATGTTGGCGGCGTCCTCGTCGGAGGAGGAGTCGGTGGAGCTCTCGTCAGAGTCCCACTCGCGGCACACGTGGGCATCACCGCCCTTCTTCTTGTGATATCTCTTCTTCTCCTTTCTTCTCCCCTTCTTGTCGTCGCCCCTGTCACTGTCACTAGAAATAGGACATTTGGCAATAAAGTGACCGGGCTTACCACACTTGTAGCAAACCTTCTTGGAGCGGGGCTTGTAATCCTTCCCCCTCCTTTGCTTGAGAATTTGGCGGAAGCTTTTGATGATAAGCGCCATTTCCTCATTGTCGAGCTTTGAGGCGTCAATTGGTTGTCTACTTGATGTAGACTCCTCCTTCTTTTCCTCCGTCGCCTTGAATGCGACCGGTTGTGCCTCGGGTGTGGAGGAGGTGCCTTGCTCGATGATTTTCTTTGAGCCTTTAATCATTAGCTCAAAGCTCACAAATTTTCCTATAACTTCCTTGGGAGACATTAGCTTATATCTAGGATCACCTCGAATTAATTGAACTTGTGTAGGGTTAAGAAAAACGAGGGATCTAAGAATAACCTTAACCATTTCATGGTCATCCCATTTTTCGCTCCCGAGGTTGCGCACTTGGTTCACCAAGGTTTTCAAGCGGTTGTACATAGCTTGTGGATCCTCCCCTTGGTGAAGCATGAAGCGACTGAGCTCCCCCTCGATCGTCTCCCGCTTGGTGATTTTTGTCACCTCGTCTCCTTCGTGCGCGGTCTTGAGTACGTCCCAAATTTCCTTCACACTCTTTAACCCTTGCACCTTATTATACTCCTCTCGACTTAGAGAGGCGAGGAGTATAGTAGTGGCTTGGGAGTTAAAGTGGTGAATTTGGGCCACTTCGTCCGAGTTGTAGTCTTCATCCCCTACGGATGGTACCTGTACACCAAACTCAACAACATTCCATATGGTTGTGTGGAGTGAGGTTAGATGGTGCCTCATTTTGTCACTCCACATATTATAATCTTCACCGTAAAAAACCGGTGGTTTGCCTAATGGAACGGAGAGCAAAGGAGTACACTTTAAAATGTGGGGATAGTGTAGGGGGATCGTACTAAACTTCTTGCGCTCATGGCGCTTAGAAGTGACGGACGGCGCGTCGGAGCCGGAGGTCGATGGTGATGAAGAGTCGGTCTCGTAGTAGACCACTTTCCTCATCCTTTTGTGCTTGTCGCCTCTCCGATGCGACTTGTGGGAAGAGGATTTTTTCTCCTTCCCCTTCCCTTTGTTGGAGGAGTCTTTCTTCTCCTTCCTCTTGTTGCGGGACTCTTCCGATGAAGTCTCCCCGTGGCTTGTAGTGGGCTTGTCGCCGGTCTCCATCTCCTTCTTGGCGTGATCTCCCGACATCACTTCGAGCGGTTAGGCTCTAATGAAGCACCGGGCTCTGATACCAATTGAAAGTCGCCTAGAGGGGGGTGAATAGGGCGAATCTGAAATTTACAAACTTAATCACAACTACAAGCCGAGTTAGCGTTAGAAATAGAAATGAGTCCGAGAGAGAGGGCGCAAAACAAATCGCGAGCGAATAAAGAGTGAGACACGTGGATTTGTTTTACCGAGGTTCGGTTCTCGCAAACCTACTCCCCGTTGAGGAGGCCACAAAGGCCGGGTCTATTTCAACCCTTTCCCTCTCTCAAACGGTCCCTCGGACCGAGTGAGCTTCTCTTCTCAAATCAACCGGGAACAAAAACTTCCCCGCAAGGACCACCACACAATTGGTGTCTCTTGCCTCGGTTACAAATGAGTTTTGATCACAAGAGCAAATGAGAAAGAAAGAAGCAATCCAAGCGCAAGAGCTAAAAAGAACACAACAAATCTCTCTCACTAGTCACCAAAGCTTTGTGTAGAATTGGAGAGGATTTGATCACTTGGGTGTGTCTAGAATTGAATGCTAGAGCTCTTGTAAGGTGTAGAAGTGTGAAAACTTGGATGACTTGAATGAGGGGTGGTTGGGGGTATTTATAGCCCCAACCACCAAACTAGCCGTTTGGTGGAGGCTGTCTGTCGCATGGTGCACCGGACAGTCCGGTGCACACCGGACACTGTCCGGTGCGCCAGCCACGTCACCCGGCCGTTAGGGTTCGACCGTTGGAGCTCTGACTGCTGGGCCCGCCTGGATGTCCGGTGGCGCACCGGACATGTACTGTAGAGTGTCCGGTGCGCCACGTCGTGCGTGCCTGACTTCTGCGCGCTCTGGCGCGCATTTAATGCCGCTGCAGGTGACCGTTGGCGCCGAAGTAGTCGTTGCTCCGCCGTTACACCGGACAGTCCGGTGTACACCGGACATGTCCGGTGAATTATAGCGGACTAGCCGTTGGTGGATTCCCGAAGCTGGCGAGTTCAGAGTCGCTTCTCCTTGGAGCACCGGACAGTCCGGTGAATTATAGCGCGACGGCTCTGAGTTTTCCCGAAGGTGTGAAGTTCAGCTTGAAGTCCCCTGGTGCACCGGACACTGTCCGGTGGTGCACCAGACACTGTCCGGTGGTGCACCAGACACTGTCCGGTGGCACACCGGACTGTCCGGTGCGCACGACCAGGGTGCCTTCGGTTGTCCCTTGCTCTTTTTGTTGAACCCTTTTCTTGGTCTTTTTATTGGCTTGTTGTGAACCTTTGGCACCTGTAGAACTTATAAACTGGAGCAAACTAGTTAGTCCAATTATTTGTGTTGGTCAATTCAACCACCAAAATCAATTTAGGAAATAGGTGTAAGCCTAATTCCCTTTCAGAAACGTCGCCGAGGGCGCCGCTCCTCCTCCTGCCGATGCCTGAATCTTGTAGGAATGGTTTTCCCGAAGCATGCAAATGTTTTTCACGGCCACCGAGGCCTAAACATTTTATCGTCGTGTTATAAAACTACGTTTTCTTTCCTCTTGTTTCGAGTACCAGGACTTGTTCGTCGGTAGCAGAACCGCTTATCCAAGCGAGAGTTACTTCTCGCGGAAGGTGATGAGTGAGGTATCTGTATCTCGGAGGCGTAGGGGTCCCTCGGCTCGGTCGGCCTTGCCGCTTACGTGTACTCTCATCGTTTTTAGGGCCCTGCTATCGACATAGTCGAAAGCACGAAAGTTGTTTTCTGTAGAAAACTTTTTCGAGGAAAATTTTGACGCAGAGGGGGTTCCCCCCTTCTAGCCCCCGAGGGAGGGTCGGGCTTGGCCGAGGCAAGGCTGACCCTTCCTTGACGGTTAGACTTTATTTAAGCGTGTAAAAACAAGGAACACAAACGACTTGAAACATTTTAAGGGTAGAAGCGACGTAGCTATTTGATGTTCTAAGCGTTGCTGTAGACCTCGCCTTGATCATTGACCAGCTTGTATGTTCCGGGCTTCAAGATCTTGGCGATGATGAATGGCCCTTCCCAGGGGGGAGTAAGCTTGTGGTGCCCTCGGGCGTCCTGTCGCAGCCGAAGCACCAAGTCTCCCACTTGGAAGCCTCGGGGTCGAACCCTTCGAGCGTGGTAGCGTCGCAAAGACTGCTGACACCGTGCCGAATGTAGTAAGGCAACGTTGAAAGTCGCCTAGAGGGGGTGAATAGGGAGAAACTGAAATTTAACAACTTAAACACAACTACAAGCCGGGTTAGCGTTAGAAACAATAATGAGTCTGAGAGAGAGGGCACAAAACAAATCGCAAGTGAATGAAGAGTGTGACACGCGGATTTGTTTTACCGAGGTTCGGTTCTTGCAAACCTACTCCCCGTTGAGGTGGTCACAAAGACCGGGTCTCTTTCAACCCTTTCCCTCTCTCAAACGGTCCCTCAGACCGAGTGAGCTTCTCTTCTCAAATCAAACCGGGAACAAAACTTCCCCGCAAGGACCACCACACAATTGGTGTCTCTTGCCTCGGTTACAATGAAGTTTTGATCACAAGAATAAGTGAGAAAGAAAGAAGCAATCCAAGCGCAAGAGCTCAAAAGAACACGACAAATCTCTCTCGCTAATCGCTAAAGCCTTGTGTGGAATTGGAGAGGATTTGATCACTTGGGTGTGCCTTGTATTGAATGCCTAGCTCTTGTAAGTGGTTGAGAGGTGGAAAACTTGGATGACTTGAATGTGGGGTGGTTGGGGGTATTTATAAACCCAACCACCAAACTAGCCGTTTGGTGAAGGCTGCTGTCGACGGGCGCACCGGACAGTCCGGTGCGCCACCGGACACTGTCCGGTGCGCTAGCCACGTCACCCGGTCGTTAGGGTTCGACCGTTGGAGCTCTGACGTGTGGGCCCGCCTGGCTGTCCGGTGGTGCACCGGACAAGCCCTGTAGGCTGTCCGGTGTGCCACCCGCGCGTGTTCTGCTCCTCTGCGCGTGCTGGCGCGCATTTAATGCGTTGCAGGCGACCGTTGCGCTCGAAGTAGCCGTTGCTCCACCGTTACACCGGACAGTCCGGTGTGCACCGGACATGTCCGGTGAATTATAGCGGAGCGGATTCCCGAAGCTGGCGAGTTCAGAGTCGCTCTCCTCTGGAGCACCGGATACTGTCCGGTGGTCCGCCGGATAGTCTGGTGAATTACAGCGAAGCGCCTCTGATTTTTCCCGAAGGTGAAGAGTTCAGCTTGGAGTCCCCTGGTGCACCGGACACTGTCCGGTGGCACACCGGACAGTCCGGTGCGCCAGACCAGGGTGCCTTCGGTTGTCCCTTTGCTCTTTTGATTGAACCTTTTTTCTTGGTCTTTTTATTGGCTTATTGTGAACCTTTGGCACCTGTAGAACTTATAAACTAGAACAAACTAGTTAGTCCAATTATTTGTGTTGGGCAATTCAACCACCAAAATCAATTAGGAATTTAGGTGTCACCCTAATTCCCTTTCAATCTCCCCCTTTTTGGTGATTGATGCCAACACAAACCAAAGCAAGTATAGAAGTACATAAATGAACTAGTTTGCATAATGTAAGTGCAAAGGTTACTTGGAATTGAGCCAATATAAATACTTATAAGATACGCATGGATTGTTTCTCTATTTTTAACATTTTGGACCACGCTTGCACCACATGTTTTGTTTTTGCAAATTATTTTTGTAAATCCTTTTCAAAGTTCTTTTGCAAATAGTCAAAGGTAAATGAGTAAGATTTTGCAAAGCATTTTCAAGTTTTGAAATTTTCTCCCCTTGTTTCAAATGCTTTTCCTTTGACTAAACAAAACTCCCCCTCAAATAAATTCTCCTCTTAGTGTTCAAGAGGGTTTTAAGATATCAATTTTGAAAGGTGCTACTTTCTCCCCCTTTAGAACAAAAAGAGATATCAATTTTAAGTTTTCCAATTGAAAATCATTTTAAAATTTGGGTGGTGGTGCGGTCCTTTTGCTTTGGGCTCATACTCTCTCCCCCTTTGGCATGAATCGCCAAAAACGGAATCATTAGAGCCCTTTGATAACTACTTTCTCCCCTTTGGCAAATAAAACATATGAGTGAAGATTATACCAAAGATGGAGAGATGCTTGGAGCGACGGCGAAGGATGAGTGATAGAGTGGAGTGGAAGCCTTGTCTTCGCCGAAGACTCCAATTCCCTTTCAATATACCTATGACTTGGTATGAAATACACTTGAAAACACATTAGTCATAGCATATATAAAAGAGACATGATCAAAAGTATACTTATGAGCTATGTGTGCAAATTAGCAAAAGAAATTTCTAGAATCAAGAATATTGAGCTCATGCCTAAGTTTGGTAAAAGTTTGTTCATTTAGTGGCTTGGTAAAGATATCGGCTAATTGATCTTTAGTATTAATGTATGCAATCTCGATATCCCCCTTTTGTTGGTGATCCCTAAGAAAATGATACCGAATGGCTATGTGTTTAGTGCGGCTATGCTCAACGGGATTATCCGCCATGCGGATTGCACTCTCATTATCACATAGAAGAGGAACTTTGGTTAATTTGTAACCATAGTCCCGCAGGGTTTGCCTCATCCAAAGTAATTGCGCGCAACAATGTCCTGCGGCAATGTACTCGGCTTCGGCGGTAGAAAGAGCGACCGAATTTTGCTTCTTTGAAGCCCAAGACACCAAGGATCTTCCCAAGAACTGGCAAGTCCCCGATGTGCTCTTTCTATTAATCTTACACCCCGCCCAATCGGCATCCGAATAACCAATCAAATCAAATGTGGATCCCCGAGGGTACCAAAGCCCAAACTTAGGAGTATAAGCCAAATATCTCAAGATTCGTTTTACGGCCGTAAGGTGAGATTCCTTAGGGTCGGCTTGGAATCTTGCACACATGCATACGGAAAGCATAATGTCCGGTCGAGATGCACATAAATAGAGTAATGAACCTATCATCGACCGGTATACCTTTTGATCCACAGACTTACCTCCCGTGTCGAGGTCGAGATGCCCATTGGTTCCCATGGGTGTCTTGATGTGCTTGGCATCCTTCATTCCAAACTTGTTTAGAATGTCTTGAGTATACTTGGTTTGGCAAATGAAGGTGCCCTCTTGGAGTTGCTTTACTTGAAATCCTAGAAAATACTTCAACTCCCCCATCATCGACATCTTGAATTTTTGTGTCATGATCCTACTAAATTCCTCACATGTAGATTCGTTAGTAGACCCAAATATAATATTGAAAGTCGCCTAGAGGGGGGTGAATAGGGCGAAACTGAAATTCTCAAAAATAATCACAACTACAAGCCGGGTTAGCGTTAGAAATATAATCGAGTCCGCGAGAGAGGGCGCAAAACAAATCGCAAGAGAATAAGGAGTGTGACACGTGGATTTGTTTTACCGAGGTTCGGTTCTCGCAAACCTACTCCCCGTTGAGGAGGCCACAAAGGCCGGATCTCTTTCAACCCTTACCCTCTCTCAAACGGTCCCTCGGACCGAGTGAGCTTTCTCTTCTCAATCACTTGGAACACAAAGTTCCCACAAGGACCACCACAAGATTGGTGTCTCTTGCCTCAATTACAAGTGAGTTTGATCGCAAGAAAGAATCAAGAAAGAAGAAAGCAATCCAAGCGCAAGAGCTCGAAAGAACACAAGCAAATCTCTCTCACTAGTCACTAAAGCTTTGTGTGGAATTTGGGAGAGGATTTGATCTCTTGAGTGTGTCTAGAATTGAATGCTAGAGCTCTTGTAAGTAGTTGAGAAGTGGAAAACTTGGATGCCATGAATGGTGGGTGGTTGGGGGTATTTATAGCCCCAACCACCAAACTAGCCGTTTGGTGAGGCTGTCTGTTCGATGGTGCACCGGACAGTCCGGTGCACACCGGACATGTCCGGTGCGACAGCCACGTCACCAAAGCCGTTGGAGCTCTGACACTGGGTCCGCCTTGATGTCCGGTGGCGCACCGGACATGAACTGTAGAGTGTCCGGTGCGCCTGCTCCCGCGTGCCTGACGACTGCGCGCTTCTGGCGCGCATTAAATGCGTCTGCAGGTGACCGTTGGCGCCGAAATAGCCGTTGCCCCGCTGTTACACCGGACAGTCTGGTGCACACCGGACAGTCCGGTGAATTATAGCGGAGCACCTGAAATGACTTCCCGAGGCTGGCGAGTTCCTGAGGCCGCTCTTCCTTGGAGCACCGGACATGTCCGGTGTACACCGGACAGTCCGGTGAATTATAGTGGAGTCGCGTCTGGAATTTCCCGGAGGTGACGAGTTTGAGTTTGGAGTCCTCTGGTGCACCGGACATGTCCGGTGGCACACCGGACAGTCCGGTGCGCCAGACCAGAGGTGCCTTCGGTTGTCCCTTTGCTCTTTTGTCGAACCCAATACTTGGTCTTTTTATTGGCTAAGTGTGAACCTTTGGCACCTGTATAACTTATACACTAGAGCAAACTAGTTAGTCCAAATATTTGTGTTGGGCAATTCAACCACCAAAATTAATTAGGGACTAGGTGTAAGCCTAATTCCCTTTCAATCTCCCCCTTTTTGGTGATTGATGCCAACACAAACCAAAGCAAATATAGAAGTGCATAATTGAACTAGTTTGCATAATGTAAGTGCAAAGGTTGCTTGGAATTGAGCCAATATAAATACTTACAAGATATGCATGGATTGTTTCTTTATTTTTAACATATTGGACCACATTTGCACCACATGTTTTGTTTTTGCAAATCCTTTTGTAAATTCTTTTCAAAGTCCTTTTGCAAGATAGTCAAAGGTAAATGAATAAGATTTGAGAAGCATTTTCAAGATTTGAAATTTTCTCCTTTTGATTGAGATGCTTTTCCTTTGACTAAACAAAACTCCCCCTCAATAAATTCTCCTCTTAGTGTTCAAGAAGGTTTTAAGATATCAAGTTTTGAAAATACTACTTGCTCCCCCTTTTGAACACAAAGATATACCAATTTGAAATTTACCAATTGAAATCATTAATTTTAAAAATTAGGGTGGTGGTGCGGTCCTTTTGCTTTGGGCTCATACTTTCTCCCCCTTTGTCATGAATCGCCAAAAACGGATACTTTGAGTGAGATATAAGCCCTTCCCTAACTATTTTCTCCCCTTTGGCAAATAAAACATATGAGTGAAGATTATACCAAATATGGAGAGTGAAGCGGAGCTACGACGAAGGGTGAGTAGTAGAGTGGAGTGGAAGCCTTTGTCTTTGCCGAAGACTCCGATTCCTTTTCAATATACCTATGACTTGGTTTGAAATACACTTGAAAACACATTAGTCATAGCATATATCAAAGAGACATGATCAAAGGTATACTCAAGAGCTATGTGTGCAAGTTAGCAAAAGAAATTCCTAGAATCAAGAATATTGAGCTCATGCCTAAGTTTGGTAAAAGTTTGTTCATCAAGAGGCTTGGTAAAGATATCGGCTAATTGGTCTTTAGTGTTAATGTAAGCAATCTCGATATCCCCCTTTTGTTGGTGATCCCTAAGAAAATGATACCGAATGGCTATGTGTTTAGTGCGGCTATGCTCAACGGGATTATCCGCCATGCGGATTGCACTCTCATTATCACATAGAAGGGGAACTTTGGTTAATTTGTAACCATAGTCCCGTAGGGTTTGCCTCATCCAAAGCAATTGCGCGCAACAATGGCCTGCGGCAATGTACTCGGCTTCGGCGGTAGAAAGAGCAACCGAATTTTGCTTCTTTGAAGCCCAAGACACCAAGGATCTTCCCAAGAACTGGCAAGTCCCCGATGTGCTCTTCCTATTAATTTTGCACCCCGCCCAATCGGCATCCGAATAACCAATCAAATCAAATGTAGATCCCCGAGGGTACCAAAGCCCAAACTTAGGAGTATAAGCCAAATATCTCAAGATTCGTTTTACGGCCGTAAGGTGCGATTCCTTAGGGTCGGCTTGGAATCTTGCACACATGCAAACGGAAAGCATAATGTCCGGTCGAGATGCACATAAATAAAGCAATGAACCAATCATCGACCGGTATACCTTTTGATCGACGGATTTACCTCCCGTGTCGAGGTCGAGATGCCCATTGGTTCCCATGGGTGTCTTGATGGGCTTGGCATCCTTCATTCCAAACTTGGTTAGAATGTCTTGAGTGTACTTCGTTTGGCAAATGAAGGTGCCCTCTTGGAGTTGCTTGACTTGGAATCCTAGAAAATACTTCAACTCCCCCATCATAGACATCTCGAATTTCTGTGTCATGATCCTACTAAATTCTTCATGGAGCCTGTTAGTAGACCCAAATATGATATCATCAACATAAATTTGGCATACAAACAAATCATTGTCAAGAGTTTTAGTGAATAAAGTAGGATCGGCCTTGCCGACTTTGAAGCCATTTGCAATAAGGAAATCTCTAAGGCATTCATACCATGCTCTTGGGGCTTGCTTGAGCCCATAAAGCGCCTTAGAGAGCCTATAGACATGGTTAGGGTACTCACTATCTTCAAAGCTGGGAGGTTGCTCAACATAGACCTCCTCCTTGATTGGTCCATTGAGGAAGGCACTCTTCACGTCCATTTGGTAAAGCTTGAAGCCATGGTAAGTAGCATAGGCCAATAATATACGAATTGACTCAAGCCTAGCTACGGGTGCATAGGTTTCACCAAAATCCAAACCTTCGACTTGTGAATACCCTTTGGCCACGAGTCGAGCTTTGTTCCTTGTCACCACACCATGCTCGTCTTGCTTGTTGCGGAAGACCCACTTGGTTCCTACAACATTTTGGTTAGGACGTGGAACTAAATGCCATACCTCGTTCCTCGTGAAGTTGTTGAGCTCCTCTTGCATCGCCATCACCCAATCCAAATCTTGGAGCGCTTCCTCTACACTGTGTGGCTCAATAGAGGAAACAAAAGAGTAATGCTCACAAAAATGTGCAACACGAGACCGAGTAGTTACCCCCTTATGAATATCGCCGAGGATGGTGTCGACGGGATGATCTCGTTGTAATGCTTGGTGGACTCTTGGGTGTGGCGGCCTTGGTTGTTCATCCTCCTTGTCTTGATCATTTTCATCTCCCCCTTGATCATTGTCGTCATCTTGAGGCGGCTCATCTCTTTGATCTTCTCCTTCATCAACTTGAGCCTCGTCCTCATTTTGGGTTGGTGGAGATGCTTGTGTAGAGGAGGATGGTTGATCTTGTGCATTTGAAGGCTCTTCGGATTCCTTAGGACACACATCCCCAATGGACATGTTCCTTAGCGCGATGCATGGAGCCTGTTCTTCACCTATCTCATCAAGATCAACTTGCTCTACTTGAGAGCCGTTAGTCTCATCAAACACAACGTCACAAGAAACTTCAACTAGTCCTGAGGACTTGTTAAAGACTCTATATGCCCTTGTGTTTGAGTCATATCCTAGTAAAAAGCCTTCTACAGTTTTAGGAGCAAATTTAGATTTTCTACCTCTTTTAACAAGAATAAAACATTTGCTACCAAAAACTCTAAAATATGAGATATTTGGCTTTTTACCGGTTAGGAGTTCATAGGATGTCTTCTTGAGGATTCAGTGAAGATATAACCGGTTGATGGCGTAGCAAGCGGTGTTGACCGCCTCCGCCCAAAACCGATCCGGTGTCTTGTACTCATCAAACATGGTTCTTGCCATGTCCAATAGAGTTCGATTCTTTCTCTCCACTACACCATTTTGTTGTGGCGTGTAGGGAGAGGAGAACTCATGCTTGATACCCTCCTCCTCAAGGAAGCCTTCAATTTGAGAGTTCTTGAACTCTGTCCCGTTGTCGCTTCTAATTTTATTGATCCTTAAGCCGAACTCATTTTGAGCCCGTCTCAAGAATCCCTTTAAGGTCTCTTGGGTATGAGATTTTTCCTGCAAAAAGAACACCCAAGTGAAGCGAGAATAATCATCCACAATAACTAGACAGTACTTACTCCCGCCGATGCTTATGTAAGCGATCGGGCCGAATAGGTCCATGTGTAGGAGCTCCAGTGGCCTGTCACTAGTCATGATGTTCTTGTGTGGATGATGAGTGCCAATTTGCTTCCCAGCTTGGCATGCGCTACAAATCTTGTCTTTCTCAAAATGAACATTTGTTAGTCCTAAAATGTGTTCTCCCTTTAGAAGCTTATGAAGATTCTTCATTCCAACATGGGCTAGTCGGCGGTGCCAGAGCCAACCCAAGTTAGTCTTAGCAACCAAGCAAGTGTCGAGTTCAGCTCTATCAAAATCTACCAAGTATAGCTGACCCTCTAACACTCCCTTAAATGCTATTGAATCGTCACTTCTTCTAAAGACAGTGACACCTACATCTGTAAATAAACAGTTGTAGCCCATTTGACATAATTGGGATACGGAAAGCAAATTGTAATCTAAAGAATCTACAAGAAAAACATTGGAAATAGTATGGTCAGGTGATATAGCAATTTTACCCAATCCTTTGACCAAACCTTGATTTCCATCCCCGAATGTGATAGCTCGTTGGGGATCTTGGTTTTTCTCATATGAGGAGAACATCTTCTTCTCCCCTGTCATGTGGTTTGTGCACCCGCTGTCGAGTATCCAACTTGAGCCCCCGGATGCATAAACCTACAAAACAATTTTAGTTCTTGACTTTAGGTACCCAAACGGTTTTGGGTCCTTTGGCATTAGAAACAAGAACTTTGGGTACCCAAACACAAGTCTTGGAGCCCTTGTGTTTGCCCCCAACAAACTTGGCAACTACCTTGCCGGATTTGTTAGTAAGCACATATGATGCATCAAAAGTTTTGAATGAAATAGCATGATCATTTGATGCACTAGGAGTTTTCTTTCTAGGCAACTTGGCACGGGTTGGTTGCCTAGAGCTAGATGTCTCACCCTTATACATAAAAGCATGGTTAGGGCCAGAGTGAGACTTCCTAGAATGAGTTCTCCTAATTTTGCTCTCGGGATAACCGGCAGGGTACAAAATGTAACCCTCGTTATCCTGAGGCATGGGAGCCTTGCCCTTAACAAAGTTAGACAAATTTTTAGGAGGGGCATTAAGTTTGACATTGTCTCCCCTTTGGAAGCCAATGCCATCCTTGATGCCAGGGCGTCTCCCATTATAGAGCATACTTCTAGCAAATTTAAACTTTTCATTTTCCAAGTTATGCTCGGCAATTTTAGCATCTAATATTGCTATATGATCATTTTGTTGTTTAATTAAGGCCATGTGATCATAAATAGCATTAATATCAACATCTCTACATCTAGTGCAAATAGAAGTGTGCTCAACGGTAGATGTAGAGGGTTTGCAAGATTTTAATTCTACAACCTTAGCATGTAGTATATCATTCTCATTTCTAAGGTTAGAAATAGTAACATTGCAAACATCAAAATCTTTAGCCTTAGCAATTAATTTTTCATTTTCAATCCTAAGGCTAGCAAGAGAGATGTTTAATTCTTCAATCTTAGCAAGCAAATCATCATTATCATTTCTAAGATTGGGAATTGAAACATCACAAACATGAGAATCAACCTTAGCAATTAAACTAGCATTTTTCATTTCTAAGGTTATCAATGGTTTCATGGCAAGTGCTTAGCTCACTAGACATTTTTTCACTTTTCAACTTGTAGAGCATAAGCATTTTTAACCTTAACATGCTTTTTATTTTCCTTGATTAGGAAGTCCTCTTGGGAGTCCAAGAGATCATCCTTCTCATGGATGGAACTAATTAGCTCATTTAATTTTTCCTTTTGTTCTATGTTAAGGTTGGCAAAAAGGGTACGTAAATTATTTTCCTCATCACTAGCATTATCATCACTAGAGGATTCATATTTAGTGGAGGATTTAGATTTAACCTTCTTCCTTTTGCCGTCCTTTGCCATGAGGCACTTGTGGCCGACGTTGGGGAAGAGGAGTCCCTTGGTGACGGCGATGTTGGCGGCGTCCTCGTCGTCGGAGGAGGAGTCGGTGGAGCTCTCGTCGGAGTTCCACTCGCGGCACACGTGGGCATCGCCGCCCTTCTTCTTGTGGTACCTCTTCTTTTCTCTCCTCTTGCCCTTCTTGTCGTTATCCCTGTCACTGTCACTTGATAATGGACATTTAGCAATAAAGTGACCGGGCTTACCACACTTGTAGCAAACCTTCTTGGAACGGGATTTGTAATCCTTCCCCTTCCGTTGCTTGAGGATTTGGCGAAAGCTTTTGATGATTAAAGCCATCTCCTCATTGTCGAGCTTGGAGGCGTCAATTGGTTGGCTACTTGGTGTAGACTCCTCCTTCTTCTCCTCCGTCGCCTTAAACGCCACCGGTTGGGCCTCGGACGTGGAGGGCTCATCAAGCTCGTTGATCTTCTTTGAGCCTTTAATCATACATTCAAAGCTTACAAAATTCCCGATTACTTCCTCGGGAGTCATTAGTGTATATCTTGGGTTACCACGAATTAATTGAACTTGAGTAGGGTTAAGGAAAATAAGTGATCTCAAAATAACCTTAACCACCTCGTGGTCGTCCCACTTCTTGCTCCCGAGGTTGCGCACTTGGTTCACCAAGGTTTTGAGCCGGTTGTACATATCTTGTGGCTCCTCCCCTTGGCGAAGACGAAAGCGACCGAGCTCCCCCTCGATCGTTTCGCGCTTGGTGATCTTGGTGAGTTCATCACCCTCGTGCGCGGTCTTGAGAAGGTCCCAAATCTCCTTTGCATTCTTCAACCCTTGCACCTTGTTGTATTCCTCCTTACTTAGAGAGGCTAGGAGTATGGTTGTAGCTTGAGAGTTGAAGTGCTCGATTTGGGCCACCTCGTCCGTATCATAATCCTCATCCCCTATGGATGGTACCTATGCTCCAAACTCAACAACATTCCATATACTTTTGTGGAGTGAGGTTAGATGAAATTTCATTAAATCACTCCACCTAGCATAATCTTCGCCATCAAAAGTTGGCGGTTTGCCTAATGGAACGGAAAGTAATGGAGTATGTCTAGGTGTACGAGGATAGTGTAAGGGGATCTTACTAAACTTCTTGCGCTCTTGGCGCTTAGAAGTTACGGACGGCGCATCGGACGGAGGTGGATGTTGATGAAGTGTCGGTCTCGTAGTAGACCACCTTCCTCATCCTCTTGTGCTTGTCGCCTTTCCGATGCGACTTGTGGGAAAAAGATTTCTCCTTCTTCTCCTTGTGGTGAGAAGAAGAAGATCTTTTCTCCTTCCGTTTGGAGGAGTCTTTCTTCTTCTCCTTCCTCTTGGTGCGGGACTCTTCCGATGAAGTGCTCCCTTGGCTCGTAGTGGGCTTGTCGCCGGTCTCCATCTCCCTCTTGGTGTGATCTCCCGACATCACTTCGAGCGGTTAGGCTCTAATGAAGCACCGGGCTTTGATACCAATTGAAAATCGCCTAGAGGGGGGTGAATAGGGCGAAACTGAAATTCTCAAAAATAATCACAACTACAAGCCGGGTTAGCGTTAGAAATATAATCGAGTCCGCGAGAGAGGGCGCAAAACAAATCGCAAGAGAATAAGGAGTGTGACACGCGGATTTGTTTTACTGAGGTTCGGTTCTTGCAAACCTACTCCCCGTTGAGGAGGCCACAAAGGCCGGATCTCTTTCAACCCTTACCCTCTCTCAAACGGTCCCTCAGACCGAGTGAACTTTCTCTTCTCAATCACTTGGAACACAAAGTTCCCACAAGGATCACCATAAGATTGGTGTCTCTTGCCTCAATTACAAGTGAGTTTGATCGCAAGAAAGAATCAAGAAAGAAGAAAGCAATCCAAGCGCAAGAGCTCGAAAGAACACAAGCAAATCTCTCTCACTAGTCACTAAAGCTTTGTGTGGAATTTGGGAGAGGATTTGATCTCTTGAGTGTGTCTAGAATTGAATGCTAGAGCTCTTGTAAGTAGTTGAGAAGTGGAAAACTTGGATGCCATGAATGGTGGGTGGTTGGGGGTATTTATAGCCCCAACCACCAAACTAGCCGTTTGGTGAGGCTTTCTGTTCGATGGTGCACCAGACAGTCCGGTGCACACCGGACATGTCCAGTGCGACAGCCACGTCACCAAAGCCGTTGGAATTCGACCATTGGAGCTCTGACACTAGGTCCGCCTTGATGTCCGGTGGCGCACCAGACATGAACTGTAGAGTGTCCGGTGCGCCTGCTCCCGCGTGCCTGACGACTGCGCGCTTCTGGCGCGCATTAAATGCGTCTGCAGGCGACCGTTGGCGCCGAAATAGCCATTGCCCCGCTGTTACACCGGACAGTCCAGTGCACACCGGACAGTCCGGTGAATTATAGCGGAGCACCTGAAATGACTTCCCGAGGCTGGCGAGTTCCTGAGGCCGCTCTTCCTTGGAGCACCGGACATGTCCGGTGTACACCGGACAGTCCGGTGAATTATAGTGGAGTCGCCTCTGGAATTTCCCGAAGGTGACGAGTTTGAGTTTGGAGTCCTCTGGTGCACCGGACATGTCCGGTGGCACACCGGAACACCGGACAGTCCGGTGCGCCAGACCAGAGGTGCCTTCGGTTGTCCCTTTGCTCTTTTGTCGAACCCAATACTTGGTCTTTTTATTGGCTAAGTGTGAACCTTTGGCACCTGTATAACTTATACACTAGAGCAAACTAGTTAGTCCAAATATTTGTGTTGGGCAATTCAACCACCAAAATTAATTAGGGACTAGGTGTAAGCCTAATTCCCTTTCAAATATCATCAACATAAATTTGGCATACAAACAAATCATTGTCAAGAGTTTTAGTAAATAAAGTAGGATCGGCCTTGCCGACTTTGAAGCCATTAGCAATAAGGAAATCTCTAAGGCATTCATACCAAGCTCTTGGGGCTTGCTTGAGCCCATAAAGCGCCTTAGAGAGCCTATAGATATGGTTAGGATACTCACTGTCTTCAAAGCCGGGAGGTTGCTCAACGTAGACCTCTTCCTTGATTGGTCCATTGAGGAAGGCACTCTTCACGTCCATTTGGTAAAGCTTGAAGCCATGGTAAGTAGCATAGGCTAATAATATACGAATTGACTCAAGCCTAGCTACAGGTGCATAGGTTTCACCGAAATCCAAACCTTCGACTTGTGAATACCCCTTGGCCACGAGTCGAGCTTTGTTCCTTGTCACCACACCATGCTCATCTTGCTTGTTGCGGAAGACCCATTTGGTTCCTACAACATTTTGGTTAGGACGTGGAACTAAATGCCATACCTCATTCCTAGTGAAGTTGTTGAGCTCCTCTTGCATCGCCATCACCCAATCTGAATCTTGGAGTGCTTCCTCTACCCTGTGTGGCTCAATAGAGGAAACAAAAGAGTAATGCTCACAAAAATGTGCATCTCGAAATCTAGTGGTTACCCCCTTATGAATATCGCCGAGGATTGTGTCGACGGGGTGATCTCGTTGGATTGCTTGGTGGACTCTTGGGTGTGGTGGCCTTGGTTCTTCATCCTCCTTGTCTTGATTATTGGCATCTCCCCCTTGATCATTGCCATCATCTTGAGGTGGCTCATCTCTTTGATCTTCCCCTTCATCAACTTGAGCCTCGTCCTCATTTTGAGTTGGTGGAGATGCTTGCGTGGAGGAGGATGGTTGATCTTGTGCATTTGAAAGCTCTTCGGATTCCTTAGGACACACATCCCCAATGGACATGTTCCTTAGCGCGATGCACGGAGCCTCTTCTTCACCTATCTCATCAAGATCAACTTGCTCTACTTGAGAGCCGTTAGTTTCATCAAACACAACGTCACAATAAACTTCAACAAGTCCTGAGGACTTATTAAAGACTCTATATGCCCTTGTGTTTGAGTCATATCCTAGTAAAAAGCCTTCTACAGTTTTAGGAGCAAATTTAGATTTTCTACCTCTTTTAACAAGAATAAAGCATTTGCTACCAAAAACTCTAAAATATAAAATATTGGGCTTTTTACCGGTTAGGAGTTCATAGGATGTCTTCTTGAGGATTCGGTGTAGATATAACCGGTTGATGGCGTAGCAGGCGATGTTGACTGCCTCAGCCCAAAACCGATCCGGTGTCTTGTACTCATCAAGCATGGTTCTTGCCATGTCCAATAGTGCTCGATTCTTCCTCTCCACTACACCATTTTGTTGTGGGGTGTAGGGAGAAGAGAACTCATGCTTGATGCCCTCCTCCTCAAGGAAGCCTTCAATTTGAGAGTTCTTGAACTCCGCCCGTTGTCGCTTCTAATTTTCTTAATCCTTAGGCCGAATTCATTTTGAGCTCGTCTCAAGAATCCCTTTAAGGTCTCTTGGGTTTGTGATTTTTCCTGCAAAAAGAACACCCAAGTGAAGCGAGAATAATCATCCACAATAACTAGACAATACTTACTCCCGTCGATGCTTATGTAAGCGATCGGGCCGAATAGATCCATGTGTAGGAGCTCCAGTGGTCTGTCAGTCGTCATGATGTTCTTGTGTGGATGATGAACACCAACTTGCTTCCCGGCTTGGCATGCGCTACAAATCCTGTCTTTCTCAAAATGAACATCTGTTAGTCCTAAAATGTGCTCTCCCTTTAGAAGCTTATGAAGATTCTTCATTCCAACATGGGCTAGTCGATGGTGCCAGAGCCAACCCATGTTAGTCTTAGCAATTAAGCAAGTGTCGAGTTCAGCTCTATCAAAATCTACCAAGTATAGCTGACCCTCTAACACTCCCTTAAATGCTATTGAATCATCACTTCTTCTAAAGACAGTAACACCTACATCAGTAAATAGACAGTTGTAGCCCATTTGACATAATTGGGATACGGAAAGCAAATTGTAATCTAATGAATCAACAAGAAAAACATTGGAAATGGAATGGTCAGGAGATATAGCAATTTTACCCAAACCTTTGACCAAACCTTGGTTTCCATCCTCGAATGTGATAGCTCGTTGGGGATCTTGGTTTTTATCGTAGGAGGAGAACATCTTCTTTTCCCCCGTCATATGGTTTGTGCACCCGCTATCGATGATCCAACTTGAGCCCCCGGATGCATAAACCTACAAAACAAGTTTAGTTCTTGACTTTAGGTACCCAAACGGTTTTGGGTCCTTTGGCATTAGAAACAAGAACTTTGGGTACCCAAACACAAGTTTTGGAGCCCTTGTGTTTGCCCCCAACAAACTTGGCAACTACCTTGCCGGATTTGTTAGTAAGCACATATGATGCATCAAAAGTTTTGAATGAAATGTCATGATCATTTGATGCACTAGGAATTTTCTTCTTAGGCAACTTAGCACGGGTTGGTTGCCTAGAGCTAGATGTCTCACCCTTATACATAAAAGCATGGTTAGGGCCAGAGTGAGACTTCCTAGAATGAATTCTCCTAATTTTGCTCTCGGGATAACCGGCAGGGTACAAAATGTAACCCTCGTTATCCTGAGGCATGGGAGCCTTGCCCTTAACTAAGTTAGACAATTTTTTAGGAGGGGCATTAAGTTTGACATTGTCTCCCCTTTGTAAGCCAATGCCATCCTTGATGCCAGGGCGTCTCCCATTATAGAGCATACTTCTAGCAAATTTAAATTTTCATTTTCTAAGTTATGCTCGGCAATTTTAGCATCTAATAATGCTATATGATCATTTTGTTGTTTAATTAAAGCCATGTGATCATGAATAGCATCAACATCAATATCTCTACATCTAGTATAAATAGTGACATGCTCAACGGTAGATGTAGAGGGTTTGCAAGAATTAAGTTCAACAATCTTAGCACGTAATATATCATTTTTATCTCTAAGATTGGAAATTGTAACATTGCAAACATCAAAATCTTTAGCCTTAGCAATCAATTTTTCATTCTCATTTCTAAGGCTAGCAAGAGAAACATTCAACTCATCAATCCTAGCAAGTAAATCAACATTATCATCTCTAGGATTGGAAGTTGAAACATTACAAACATGTGCATCAACCTTAGCTAACAATTTAGCATTTTCATTTCTAAGGTTGTCAATGGTCTCATGGCAAGTGCTTAGCTCACTAGATAATTTTTCACATTTTTCAACTTCTAGAGCGTAAGCATTTTTAACCTTAACATGCTTTTTGTTCTCCTTGATTAGGAAATCCTCTTGGGAGTCCAAGAGATCATCCTTCTCATGGATAGCACTGATTAGCTCATTTAGTTTTTCCTTTTGTTGCATGTTTAGGTCGGCAAAAAGAATGCGCAAGTTATCCTCCTCATTACTAGCATTATCCTCATCGCTAGATGTTTCATATTTGGTAGAGGATCTTGATTTTACCTTCTTCCTTTTGCCCTCCTTGGCCATGAGGCATTTGTGGCCGATGTTGGGGAAGAGAAGACCCTTAGTGACGGCGATGTTGGCGGCGTCCTCGTCGGAGGAGGAGTCGGTGGAGTTCTCGTTGGAGTCCCACTCGCGGCACACATGGGCATCGCCGCCCTTCTTCTTGTGATATCTCTTCTTCTCCTTTCTTCTTCCCTTCTTGTCGTTGTCCCTGTCACTATCACTCGATAATGGACATTTAGCAATAAAGTGACCGGGCTTACCACACTTGTAGCAAACTCTCTTGGAGCGGGGCTTGTAATCTTTCCCCCTCCTTTGCTTGAGGATTTGACGGAAGCTCTTGATGATGAGCGCCATCTCCTCGTTGTCGAGCTTGGAGGCGTCGATGGGTGTTCGACTTGGAGTAGCTTCCTCCTTCTTTTCTTCCGTCGCCTTGAATGCGACCGGTTGTGCTTCGGACGTGGAGGGGCCATCAAGCTCGTTGATCTTCTTTGAGCCTTTGATCATCAACTCAAAGCTCACAAAATTACCTATAACTTCCTCGGGGGTCATTTGAGTATATCTAGGATTGCCACGAATTAATTGAACTTGAGTTGGGTTAAGGAAAACAAGTGATCTTGGAATAACCTTAACCACTTCGTGGTCATCCCATTTTTTGCTCCCGAGGTTGCGCACTTGGTTCACCAAGGTTTTGAGCCGGTTGTACATGTCTTGTGGCTCCTCCCCTTGGCAAAGACGGAAGCGACCGAGCTCCCCCTCGATCGTTTCCCGTTTGGTGATTTTGGTCACCTCATCTCCTTCGTGCGCGGTTTTTAGCACGTCCCAAATCTCCTTGGCGCTCTTCAACCCTTGCACCTTGTTGTACTCCTCTCGACTTAGAGAGGTGAGGAGTATAGTGGTGGCTTGGGAGTTGAAGTGCTTGATTTGGGCCACTTCGTCCTCATCATAATCTTCATCCCCTACGGATGGTACCTGTACACCAAACTCAACAACATCCCATATACTTTTGTGGAGTGAGGTTAGGTGATATCGCATCATATCACTCCACCTAGCATAATCTTCACCATCAAATGTTGGTGGTTTGCCTAATGGGACGGAAAGTAAAGGTGTATGTTTAGGAGTGCGAGGGTAGCGTAGGGGAATCTTACTATACTTCTTGCGCTCTTGGCGCTTAGAAGTGACGGACGGCGCGTCGGAGCCAGAGGTCGACGTTGATGAAGTGTCGGTCTCGTAGTAGACCACTTTCCTCATCCTTTTGTGCTTGTCGCCTCTCCGATGCGACTTGTGGGAAGAGGATTTCTTCTCCTTCCTCTTCCCTTTGGAGGAGTCTTTCTTTTCCTTCCTTTTGTTGCGGGACTCCTCCGATGAAGTCGACCCGTGGCTTGCAGTGGGCTTGTCGCCGGTCTCCATCTCCTTCTTGGCGTGATCTCCCGACATCACTTCGAGCGGTTAGGCTCTAATGAAGCACCGGGCTCTGATACCAATTGAAAGTCGCCTAGAGGGGGGGTGAATAGGGCGAAACTGAAATTTAACAACTTAAACACAACTACAAGCCGGGTTAGCGTTAGAAACAATAATGAGTCCGAGAGAGAGGGCGCAAAACAAATCGCAAGTGAATGAAGAGTGTGACACGCGGATTTGTTTTACCGAGATTCGGTTCTTGCAAACCTACTCCCCGTTGAGGTGGTCACAAAGACTGGGTCTCTTTCAACCCTTTCCCTCTCTCAAACGGTCCCTCGGACCGAGTGAGCTTCTCTTCTCAAATCAAACCGGGAACAAAACTTCCCCGCAAGGACCACCACACAATTGGTGTCTCTTGCCTCGGTTACAATGGAGTTTTGATCACAAGAACAAGTGAGAAAGAAAGAAGCAATCCAAGCGCAAGAGCTCAAAAGAACACGACAAATCTCTCTCGCTAATCGCTAAAGCCTTGTGTGGAATTGGAGAGGATTTGATCACTTGGGTGTGCCTTGTATTGAATGCCTAGCTCTTGTAAGTGGTTGAGAGGTGGAAAACTTGGATGACTTGAATGTGGGGTGGTTGGGGGTGTTTATAACCCCAACCACCAAACTAGCCGTTTGGTGAAGGCTGCTGTCGACGGGCGCACCGGACAGTCTGGTACGCCACCGGACACTGTCCGGTGCGCCAGCCACGTCACCCGACCATTAGGGTTCGACCGTTGGAGCTCTGACGTGTGGGCCCGCCTGGCTGTCCGGTGGTGCACCGGACAAGCCCTATAGGTTGTCTGGTGTGCCACCCGCGCGTGTTCTGCTCCTCTGCGCGTGCTGGCGCGCATTTAATGCGTTGCAGGCGACCGTTATGCTCGAAGTAGTCGTTGCTCCACCGTTACACCGGACAGTCCGGTGTGCACCGGACATGTCCGGTGAATTATAGCGGAGCGGATTCCCGAAGCTGGCGAGTTCAGAGTCGCTCTCCTCTGGAGCACCGGATACTGTCCGGTGGTCCACCGGACAGTCCGGTGAATTACAGCGAAGCGCCTCTGATTTTTCCCAAAGGTGAAGAGTTCAGCTTGGAGTCCCCTGGTGCACCGGACACTGTCCGGTGGCACACCGGACAGTCCAGTGCGCCAGACCAGGGTGCCTTCGGTTGTCCCTTTGCTCTTTTGATTGAACCTTTTTTCTTGGTCTTTTTATTGGCTTATTGTGAACCTTTGGCACCTGTAGAACTTATAAACTAGAACAAACTAGTTAGTCCAATTATTTGTGTTGGGCAATTCAACCACCAAAATCAATTAGGAATCTAGGTGTCACCCTAATTCCCTTTCAAACATCCCAAGCTTCTTCGAGCTGGTCCAGCGAGTCCTCTCGGCTGGTCTGGTTGCTTCAGTCGTCGTACGCCTTCGTCCTCGGGGAACCGTATTCTAGGTCCGTGGGGAGGACGGCCTCGGCCCCATAGACTAGAAAGAATGGCGTGAAACCTGTGGCACGGCTCGGCATCGTCCTCAGACTCCAGACCACCGAGGGTAGCTCCTTCATCCACCGCTTGCCAAATTTGTTGAGGTCGTTGTGGATCCTGGGCTTAAGTCCCTGCAAAATCATACCGTTGGCACGCTCCACCTGCCCATTCGTCATGGGGTGAGCTACGGTGGCCCAGTCCACACGGATGTGGTGGTCCTCGCAGAAGTCCAGAAACTTTTTCTGGTGAACTGCGTGCCATTGTCGATGATGATGGAGTTCGAGACTCCAAAGCGATGGATGATATTGGTGAAGAACGCCACCGCCTGCTCAGACCTGATACTGGTTAAGGGTCGGACCTCGATCCACTTGGAGAACTCGTCAATGGCGACTAGCAGGTGCGTGAAGCCCCCGGGTGCCTTCTGCAAGGGGCCGACGAGGTCCAGACCCCACACAGCAAACGGCCAAGTGATAGGTATCGTCTGCAGGGCCTGAGCGGGCAGGTGTGTCTGCTTTGCATAGAATTGACAACTCCGGCAGGAGCGTACAATCCTAGTGGCGTCGGCCACCGCGGTTGGCCAGTAGAAACCTTGTCGGAAGGAATTCCCCACGAGGGCTCGAGGTGCTGCGTGGTGGCCGCAAGCCCCTGAGTGTATTTCTTGTAACAGCTCTTGTCCTTGGGCGATGGAGATGCATCGATGGAGGATGCCCGAGGGACTACGGTGATAGAGCTCCTTTTCATCACCTAGCAAAACGAACGACCTGGCGCGCCGAGCCAGTCACCGAGCTTCGGCCTTGTCGAGGGGCAGCTCTCCTCGGAGGAGATATTCCAGGTACGAGGTCTGCCAGTTCGGGACCGGTGTGACCCATTCCGCTCTCCCTCGACGCGCAGGGCCTCACCCTCGATGGCCGAGGGCACCTCGGGCTCGGCCGAGGCTCCCTCGGGCGTGTCGTCGATCTTGACGGAGGGTTGATGTATATCCCTGGAGAAGACGTCCGGGGGAACCGGTGTCCGCCCCGAGGCTATTTTAGCCAGCTCATCCGCAGTCTCATTGAATCGTCGGGGGACGTGGTTAAGTTCCAGCCCATAGAACTTGTCTTCTAGGCATCAAACTTCGTCGTAGTAGGCCTCCATCTTCCGATCGTAGCAGTGGGAGTTCTTCATGACTTGGTCAATGACAAGCTGCGAGTCGCCACGAGCGTCGAGGCACCGAACCCCTAGCCCAACGGTGATGCGCAGCCCATTAACTAATGCTTCGTACTCGGCCACGTTGTTTGACGCCGGAAAATGAAGGCGGATCACGTAGCGAATATGTTTTCCGAGGGGTGAGATGAAGAGCAAGCCCGCGCCTGCTCCAGTTTTCATCAGCGACCCGTCGAAGTACATGGTCCAAAGCTCGGGTTGGATTGGAGTTGTTGGTAACTGGGTGTCAGTCCACTCAGCCAGGAAGTCGGCCAAGACTTGGGATTTTATGGCCTTCTGAGGGGCGAATGAAATTGTTTCGCCCATGAGTTCCACTGCCCATTTCGCTATCCTACCCGAGGCCTCTCGTTACTAGATGATCTCTCCCAGAGGAAAGGATGACACCACAGTCACCGGGTGAGACTCGAAGTAGTGTCGCAGCTTCCGCCGTGTCAGAATCACTGCATAGAGTAGCTTCTGGATCTGTGGGTAGCGGACTTTGGTCACGGATAGCACTTCGTTGATGAAGTAGACTGGCCTCTAGACGAGTAGCATACGCCCTTCTTCTCGTCTCTCGACTACGACCGTGGCGCTGACCACCTGAGTGGTTGCGGCTATGTAGATCAAGAGGGCTTCTCCCGCAGCGGGGGGCACCAAGATGGGTGCATTTGTAAGGAGTGCCTTCAAGTTCCCGAGGGCTTCTTTGGCCTCGGGGGTCCAAGTGAAGCGCTCGGTCTTCCTTAAGAGGCGGTACAGGGGCAATCCTTTTTCGCCAAGGCGTGAGATGAAACGGCTCAGAGCCGCAAGGCATCCCATGACCCTCTGTACTCCTTTCAAATCTTTTATTGGCCCCATGCTGGTGATGGTGGTGATTTTCTCCAGGTTGGCCTCTATGCCCCGCTCGGAGACGATGAACCCTAGGAGCATGCCTCGGGGGACTCCGAAGACCCACTTCTCGGGGTTGAGTTTCACGCCTTTAGCCCTCAGACACTTGAATGTCGTTTCAAGGTCCGAGAGGAGGTCGGAGGCTTTATTTTCTTGACAACGATGTCATCGACATAAGCCTCGACCGTTCTGCCGATGTGTTCCCCGAACACATGGTTCATGCACCTCTGGTAGGTGGCGCCTGCATTCCTCAAACCAAATGGCATTGTTGTGTAACAGTACATGCCAAAAGGTGTGATAAAAGAAGTCGCGAGCTGGTCGGACTCTTTCATCTTGATTTGATGATAGCCTGAGTAGGCGTCGAGGAATGACAGGGTTTCGCACCCAGCAGTGGAGTCTACAATTTGATCGATGTGAGGTAGAGGGTAGGGAACCTTCGGACATGCTTTGTTTAGACCAGTGTAGTCTACACACATCCTCCATTTCCCATCCTTCTTCCTTACAAGAACAGGGTTAGCTAACCATTTGGGATGGAATACCTCTTTGATGAACCCTTCCGCGAGTAGCTTGTGGATCTCCTCGCCTATGGCCCTGCGCTTTTCTTCGTCAAAACGGCGCAGGGTTTGCTTCACGGGTCGGGCTCCAGCTCTGATGTCCAGTGAGTGCTCGGTGACATCCCTTGGTATGCCTGGCATATTCGAGGGACTCCACGCAAAAACTTCGGCGTTTGCACGGAGAAAGTCGACGAGCACTGCTTCCTATTTGGGGTCGAGCTCGGAGCCGATCCGGACTTTCTTGCTGGCGTCGTTGCTGGGGTTGAGAGAGACGGACTTAACTGCCTCGACTGGTTCAAAGTTGTCGGCGTGCCGCTTCGCGTCGGACGCCTCCTTGGAGAGGCGTTCCAGGTCGGCGATGAGGGCCTCGGACTCGGTGAGGGCCTCAGCATACTCCACGCATTCCACATCGCATTTGTACGCGTGACGGTACGTGGATCCGACGGTGATGATCCCGTTCGGGCCCGGCATCTTGAGCTTGAGGTAGGTGTAGTTGGGGACGGCCATGAACTTGGCGTAGCACGGCCTTCCCAACACCGCGTGGTAGGTCCCTCGGAACCCAACCACCTGGAAGGTGAGGGTTTCCTTTCGTAAGTTGGAGGGAGTCCCGAAGCAGACGGGCAAGTCAATCCACCCGAGGGGAAGGATACGCTTTCCGGGTGCGATCCCGTGGAAGGGTGCCGCACCGGCCCGGACCTCGGACCGATCAACCCCCAAGAGTTCCAGGGTCTCGGCGTAGATGATGTTGAGGCTGCTTCCTCCGTCCATGAGGACCTTAGAGAGCCTAACGTTGCCGATGATCGGATCGATGATGAGCGGGTACCTTCCTGGGCTTGGCACGAAGTCGAGGTGGTCGTCTCGGTCGAAGGTGATAGGCTTGTCGGACCAATCTAGGTAGGCTGGCGCTACCACCTTTACCGAGCAGACCTCCTGGTGCTCCTGCTTGTGGTGCCGAGCCGAAGCGTTCGCCACCTATCCGTCGTAAATCATGAAGCAGTTGTGGATCTCGGGGAACTCCTCTTCCTTGCCGCCCTCCTTCTTGTTGTTGCCTCGGTCCTTGCCGTCCTCCGTCGGGGGCCCGGCCTTATGGAAATAGCGTCGGAGCATGACACATTCTTCCAGGGTGTGCTTGATGGGACCCTGGTGATTGGGGCACGGCTCCTTGAGCATCTTATCGAACGCGTCGGCCCCTCCAGGGGGCTTCCGAGGATTCCTGTGCTCGGTAGCAGCGGGAAGATTCACGTCAGCGGCGTTGCGCTTCGCTTGCGCCTTCTTCTTGGCCTTCTACTTTGCACCACGCTGGGCGGACGCCTCGAGGGCGTCTTCCTTTGGCTCCCCCTGAGGCTGCTTGTCTTTCTGGAAGATGGCCTCGACCGCCTCCTGACCCGAGGCGAACTTGGTGGCAACGTCCATCAGTTCGCTCGCCCTGGTCGGAGGGATTCCCCAGGCTGCTGGCGGTAGCTTCGGAGATCCCATGAGTTCCTAGGGCGCACATACGTGCCTTGGAAATTTTTCGCGAAAGCCTTGACCAGGTCGTCCCAGTCGGAGATCTGCGCAGGAGGCAGATGCTCCAGCCAGGCCCGGGTGGCGTCGGAGAGGAAAAGGGGTAGATTACGGATGATGAGGTTGTCATCGTCCGGTCCTCCCAACTGGCATGCCAGTCGGTAGTCCGCGAGCCACAGCTCCGGCCTCGTCTCCCCCGAGTACTTGGTGATGGTAGTCGGGGCTCGGAAACGGGCGGGGAAAGGCGCTCGTCGTATGGCCCGGCTGAAGACTCATGGACCGGGTGGCTTGAGCGAGGGGCTCCGATCCTCCTCGCTGTCGCAGCGCCCCCCGCGCCTGGGATGGTAGCCTCGGCGCACCTTCTCGTCGAGGCAGGCTCGATGGTCGTGATGGTGATGCTCGTTGCCGAGGCGATCCCAGGCGGCAGGTGCCTCGTCCCGCGTGCGCTCGAGATGGATCGAGGCCTCCCGCATGCGTCGGGAGGACGTCGCGTGATGCTCCGAGGGGTCAGCTCGCCTTCGGGAGGCGGAGCTCTCGGCTCATCGAACTGTGGCACCTTCCAGGAGATTCTTGAGTTCGCCCTGGATACGCCGTCCCTCGGTGGTGGATGGCTCCGGCATTGTTCGAAGTAGCATCGCCGCTGCAGCTAGGTCCTGGCCGGACCCGCTGATGGCCAGGGGCAGTGCTGCCCTGGCATTGTCGACGATGCGGCGCTGGACGTCCCGGGCCCGATGACAGGCTCCTCCGGCGAGTGTTCAGCCTGCCCACTCCTGTTCGATGTTCTGTCGGAGCTGCACAAGCCGCCCTGCTTCCCCGTCGACCCGGGTCTCCATCTCACGGATTTGCTCGAGCTGTGTGTCCCGACCCTTCGCAGGGACTGGGACCACAGCTAGCTCCCGCGGGATGTCAACGCGAGATGCGGGCCCAGGGGGATCGTCAACCTCCGGCATACCGAGGTGGTTGCCTTCGTCGTGATCTCCCTGATCGACGTGGAAACATTCGCGACTTGGGCCATAACCCTCGTCGTCAAGGTCGTGGCCATCGTCAGAACAACCGGAGAGGCAGTGGTCACATGCGGACATGAAGTCTCGCATGACACCGGGGTCATTGAGGCCAGAGAATTCCCAACCGAAGTCGGGGTCGTCCTCTTCCTCGGAACCCGCCGGTCCGGAGATTGAGACGGCTGTCAGTCGGTCCTAGGTCGACCACATATGGTACCCCGGAAGGTTGGGATACGCCCTTACGAAAGCACTCACCGTAGCGGGATCGCTAGGTGGATCGAAGCTGAATCAAAAGAGAACAGGGTGGAATACGGATGGTACCTTTTGGTCGATGGACGATGGTGAAGTCGCGTCGGGGACGGAACACACCGTCATCTCAGGCACGAGAGTGACGCCCGGCAGGTCCTTGGCGAGGGTGCTGGCGTCGTCGGTCTGCTCGGGGCTGGCACGTCGCAGGGAGGCGGCGCTCGTCGTCGTCTCAGGCACGAGGACAACACCCGACATGTCCCCTGGAGGAGTGCCGGCGTCGTCGGCTCGATCCGGTCCGACAGCCGATAAGGTGCCGCCTCCTGCGTGGCCACGGTTGCCCCGTCTCCGCCTCCTCCGGTGAGTAGGGTGGCGGGGACGACCGGAGTGTTCCTCTTCCACCACGGGGAGATGCCGCCGTGGAGGTTGCCTCCGCCGGGCGAGTCGTTGACTGTCGTTGTCGTTGTGCCATGGAGGGAGGAGTACCATGTCGTAGCTACCGTCGAGGGACATGAACTCGAGGCTCCCGAAGTGGAGCACTGTCTCGGGCTGAAGAGGTTGCTGAAGACTCCCCATCTGGAACTCAACGGGCAAGCGATTGTTAACACGCAGCAGGCCCCTACCTGGCGCGCCAACTGTCGGCGTTTCGGACCCGGGGGGGTCCCTGGACCGACGAGTAAATTTGTCGCTGCGTGCCCCTACCCAAATGGGTTGGCACGGGATGGAACACAAGTGGGGGAATGAGCCTTGTATTATCCTGCACCAGGGTGCTCGTAGTAGGGGTTACAAGCCTTGCGAGAGAGTGAGAGCGAGAGAGGGCGAGTAGCAGAGAGCGAGAGAGAGAGAGGGTCTGGCCCCTGCTCGTCTTCTCCCTCCGTGCGTACGTATGCTTCGTATGTTCGTATGCTCATCCCTTCGTCCCCTCGCTCCCCCTTTCGTCCCCTCCCTCGTGGGGCCCTGGACACCACCTTTTATAGACGTAAGGAGATGCCCAGCTGTACAATGGGGTGTAGCTGAGAGCTAACGTGGCTGGCAGGGAAGTGCCCTGAGCCCTGTACAGATAACAACGTCGCCGTCGGGGGGGGACATCTCGAGTCCTGTAGAGGTAGTATCGTGGCTGTCGGAGAAGTACCTTGGACCCTGTAGCAGTACAGCCGTTGGCGCTGCATGGATCTTGTTGACGTCTCCTTGCTTCCGTAGGGGGCTTGAGGACCACCAACGTCATGGTTGCATGCGAGAAACCACCATCGCCTGTTACCGGGGTAAGCTTGATGGGACGCCGGTCTTGTTCCTTCGTAGCCTGAGCTAGCTAGGAGTAGGGTAATGATGCATCCCTCGTGGTGTGGTTGATCCGAGCCTGAGGTCGGGCGAGGCGGCGACTCCTCTGAGACCGAGGCTGGGGCCGAGACCTAGGGTCGGGTGAGGACGTGATTCTTCCCGAGGCCGGGGCCGAGGCCGAGCCCTGGGGTCGGGCGAGGCGGAGATTTCCTCTCGAGGCCGAGGCCGAGGCCGAGCCCTGGGGTCGGGCGAGGCGGAGCTTCTTGTTGCGCCCGAGACTGAACTCGATCGTTGTCGGTTTCGCCCGGGTGGTTGGCACAGCAGCCGGAGCAGGGTGGGCGGCGCTGTTTTCCTGTCAGATCAGTCAGTGAAAGGGCGAAGTGACTGCAGTCACTTCGACCTTGCCGACTGAGGTGCGCGTGTCAGGATAAGGTGTCAGGCGACCCCAGCATTAAATGTGCATGCAACACGGTCAGCTGGTAAGGCGATTTGGCCAAAGTCGCTTGCACGACAAGGCTTGTCTTTGGCGGAGCCGAGGGTGCACTCACTGTCCGAAGAGACCCTCGGGCGAGGCGTGGACTCGTCCGGGACCACTGTTCCGCCCGAGGCCGGGCTCGGGCGAGGTGAGACCGTGTCCCTTGGTAGACTAAGCTTTGACTTTGACCCGAGCCATAAGCCTTTATGGTTTGCTCTGAAGGTGTTTACTAGCCGTAATTAGGAGTGTTGGGGGTACCCTAATTTCGGTACCCGACACCTTCCTAGCCCACCTTCCACCAACTCCATTTTGGTGATCATGGTGGCATCGTTCCCCTCATGCGAGATCTTGAGGGTGTCCCATATTTGCTTGGCGTTGTCCAAGCCGCTCACCTTGTTGTATTCATCCCTGCACAACGATGCTAACAAAACAGTGGTAGCTTGTGCATTCTTGTGAATTTGTTCATTAATGAATACAGGGTTATCTGTACTATCAAATTGCATTCCATTCTCAACTATCTCCCAAATACTAGGATGAAGAGAGAAAAGGTGACTACGCATTTTGTGACTCTAAAAAGCGTTGTCCTCTCCATCAAAGTGTGGAGGTTTACCAAGAGGAATAGAAAGCAAATGGGCATTGAAATTATACGGAATACGAGAATAATCAAATGAAAAATTTGAGTTATCCGGTTTCTTTTTCTCGTCGTAGTCGTCGTCTCTTTGGGAAGAAGAAGACTCATCGCTGTCGTAGTAGACGATCTTCTTAATGCGTCTCTTCTTCCCGTCCTTCTTCTTATGACTCGAGCCAGATTCAGTGGGCTTGTCGTCCCTTGGCTCGTTGAAGATGGACTCCTCCTTGTCATTGACCACCATCCCCTTTCCCTTAGGATCCATCTCTTCGGGCGATTAGTCCCTTTCGTGAAGAGAACGGCTCCGATACCAATTGAGAGCACCTAGAGGGGGTGAATAGGTGGTCCTGTAAAATTCAACAACTAATAGCCACAAAACTTGGTTAAGTGTTAGAATAATAAATCCAAGTGGCTATAGAGCGAGCTCTTGCGAATCACAATAATCACACAGAAAAACAATCACAAGAGACACGCGAGTTATCCCGTGGTTCGGCCAAGTAATACTTGCCTACTTCCACGTTGTGGCGTCCCAATGGATGAGGGTTGCACTCAGCCCCTTTCAAGTGATCCAATGATCAACTTGAATACCACGGTGTTCTTCTTTCTTATACTTTCTCCCGTTTGCGAGGAATCTCCACAACTTAGAGCCTCTCGCCCTTACAATTGATGATCACAAAGAAGCACAGAAGTAAGGGAGGGAAGAGCAACACACATAAGACTCAAAACGAGAGCACAATCACGCACACAAGTCACAACTTGAGCTCTAAGTTCAACACACGGAGTTCTCAACTCAAGAGGAGCTCAAATTGCTAGCACAGAGAATCAAATGCGTGGGAGTGGAGCCTGGATGCTTAGGAATGATCAAAGAATGCTTGGGTGACTCCTCCATGTGCCTAGGGGTCCCTTTTATAGCCCCAAGGCAGCTAGAAGCCGTTGGAGAACAATCTTGGAAGGCTGATCTTGCCTTCTGTCGGGTGGCGCACCGGACAGTCCGGTGCACCACCAGACAGTCACTGTAGCTGTCCGGTGCGCGATCTCCTTCCTTTTCTGGCGCATCCGACCGTTGCAGATTTCTAGCAGTTGGCGCACCGGACACTGTCCGGTGCACACCGGACAGTCCGGTGCCCCCTACCGACCGTTGGCGTGCCCACGCGTCGCGCGCGGATTGCGTGGCCGACCGTTGGCGCAGTCGACCGTTGTCTTACCGGACAGTCCGGTGAATTATAGTCGTACACCGTTGAACTTTTCTCAAGAGCGACGACTTCGCCGTGGACGACTCACCGGACAGTCCGGTGATTTATAGCCGTACGCCGTCGTCGAGTCCTGAGAGAGGCATGTTCACCGGAGGCTGGTCTGGCGCACCGGACACTGTCCGGTGCACCCAGACCGAGTTTCTCCAATCCTTTTTCTCCTGTTTCTAGCACTTAGACATAATACATTAGTACTCAAAACAATATACTAAGTCTAGAAACATACCTTATAACATGATTTCCATTTCTTTAATCTTTGGCACAATTTCAACACTTAGAGAATATGTGTTGGACACTTAATCACCAAAACACTTTAGAAATGGCCAAGGGCACATTTCCCTTTCACTTCCCCATCTATGAGTACCTTGGAGAGGTACTTTGACCACCTAATACTAGATCTCATAAGTGTGCATCATCCGTCATCAATAGACTTATCTAGGTCAAGCTATCTACCCATGCCCTTTATAGTATGGTCAAATAAAAACAAAAGCTCATACCGATAACATATGTGTCCATCAACTTCATTGACATTTAGAATAGCCCATCATTAACATTCTCACTTATTCTTTGAATAGCAAAAAAATAAATACCATTAATATGGGCACAAATCATATATACCCAAACAATCACCATTATCATGGCCTAATTTATATTATCTTTGCAAAATATATATTAGTCACGTTGATTTAGTGGTGTCATTAATCAACAAAAATATATATTGTCACTTGTGCTTTATTCTGCTCACATGTTTTATATTCGTCGTCACTAGCATAGAGTTTTAATCTGGTGCTAGATTTTGTATTCAATCACTATTGGATTTCATGCCATCTCGCCGAGGAAAATCTATCGGCATGGGTTTTCATTTGAGGGGATGGCTTCTTTGGACCTACTCCAACCCTATAAAATTTGGTAGAGTTGATGGAGCATGTCATTAGGTACTCCTAAAAACCATGGAACCAAAGCTCTTTTAGAAAACATTTAAATAATTTGTTTTGTTTAATATTTGTATTAAAAATATATTTTTGAAAAAAATCTTTAAATTTATATTATAAACTACCCCTCTACACTAGAGCTGTAACCTGGAAAAGTCCCGTCATATATTAGTAGATTACCTAAACCCAAACTTCCCTCTCCACACTCATCAAACTCCATAAAAAGTAGTGTGTGTGAGCCACCACCTTAGAGCTAGTTTGAGTATTCTAATATTAAACTCAATCCATATGTTTAGACAACGTACACCACAATTCACAATTCACCTCAACAATTATGAAGTGGGGTAAAGCCTTAGGTGTCTTGAGACTTGGGAGTCTCGCATAAATTAACACGGCCATGTTTTTGCTGCGCAAAGTTGTCGTAATATGTTTAGACAATGAACCGAAATGTTGTGGGTTTTTTTAATTACGTTTAATTTTGTCGTTTTTTTTTCTGGAGTCAAGATAGGCGTTAAAGCTGTTAAGTAACCCTAGTTAGGGTTATGTGGGCAAATACCTGCTTTGCCCCTGAGGGGTCTCACATCTCTATATAAGGAACATGTACACCCCTCATAATACAGAGAATAGAAAGAGGCTAGAGGCCCAACCCTATATCCAGTGTCTCGTGTGTTTCCTCTGTCGTGCTTATGGGAAGGGAGACGGGTTCTCTACAGCTTCTCGCGCCTCTACTGCTGACGGAAGGGAAGGGAGCGGATCTGGTGATCCGTGGTAACGTAGTTCTCAACACGTTATTAGCACGCTCTACCTCGACGTTGCTGCTGGATCAGATCTGCATCAACTCTCCATCAATCCGGCAGGTCTCCGGCCTAGCCGAACTGTCCTACGCGACAGCCTTCGAATCCTCTTCTACGCAGTCGAGCGGTATGTCTTTAGATTGGATCAATTCTTGATCTATTCATTGGTCGCGCTCGGATACTGTGGACTGAGGGTGTCGAGTCATCAAAGGATGACCACGACGAACGCGCTCGTAACGCGGTGGCAGCGCCTCCCGTCGTGGAGGGTGCCCCCGCCCAGTTCGATCCCGAGAGAGGACAACCGGATGTCGCATGCGTATTTTTTTTGATGGGACCCATGCATTTTTTGTCGAGCCGGTCTTTGTACCATGCTGTGCGTGCAGTCGCCTCCACCCCGCATGGCCGCATGCAGTGGATCCTAGAGCCTTCAGCATGATGAGTGGTTGTGAACCTGCAGTTGCGCCCCACGCCTAGAAGCCTGCGGCTGCATGTGCACCATTTTGTTGTGTGTACGTGGTTTTTGCTGGATTAAAAAAAATACCTTCGGTTGCTAGCATCTGCACCATTTTGAGCCCACGCAAAAAAAAATATACGTACACGTACACCATCAAGTTTTGGACTGGCTTCAAGCATTTTGGACCAGATTAATAAGTGAAGTGAATAATGTATAGTATTTTTAAAGGTATTATTTATTTCTACTTTAGTTAATTATTTCTTTGCAAATAATTAAGTAGAAAAATGCATGCTTAAATATGGAAAAATGCCTACACCTAATGTGTTATGTTCATACATTAATTCCGGTGTTTATTTTTCCGCTTATATTCCCGTAGTATATAATTAGCAGAAAATTATTCAAATGCATGTGAAGGTTATATTGTCCATACTTAAATCGCTCTAAATATTTATGTTGTGTTGAGCTTTCGGACTCACGTCGAGCGATTAAATTGTATAATGGGTACTCAGACACGCCGATCAGGCTGCGTTGGTAATCGGCTGAGTTATGACATTGGCTAAGCATTGACTGCGCCCTGGCAACACGTCACAATATTTATGTCGTTCGAACTTGGTTGCGTCATGTGATTGCTATGTCGCACTCTTGCTTAGTCGGATCGCTCCCGTTGAGTCGGACCGCCATTGCCGAGTCGCGTATTTTTCGCATGCCCTGCAGGCACTGTCCGTCTCTCGTGACCATTGAGTCACAATTGCGCCTGTTGCGCACATTACGTGGACTTATTGTGTACCCCGATTACTGAGCCATAATTATGCTTGTTGCGTTAATTAAGAAGGCTGGCTGTGTTGTCGTAGCCCTGATGGCCACACACGCGTTGACACGAGACACTAGAGCTTGTACTCGTGTGGATTGTGGTGGGTTGTTCAAGCCCCTGAAGTCACATTATACACAACCTTCATAAACAGTTTTGTTTGGCTTTATATTTTATTTGATTGTGTTGTGTGGCATTATATATTTATATATCGCCAAGTGGCCATAACAACTATATCAAGCTCTATAGTGCTTGGAAATCTGGGAAATTAAATTGAAATACAATGAAAACAGATAAGTTAATTTTCTGCTCTCTCTCCTCATGCATTGAGTTTTACCTGAAGTAACACGAAGACATATAATATAATGCATGAACGCCTTTTTGGCATAGAAGACATCACAACTTGGGATTCTGTTAGTAGGCAAAGAGACCTTACCACATGAATAAAGGCTGAAAATCTCAGTCATACATTGCTCAACCAGATTGTTGACACATTGCTCTCTTTGTCGCTGAACGACATGAAGCAAATTCTGAGATAAAAGGACATGTAACCCCTAGCAACCCGGAGTTGCGAGTATAGGTTATTCTGAGAAAACATTCACTATGTTGGTGTGAAAACCCATTGTGTGTTTCCGTCGAACCACTTTAATCATCCTATACAGGATATCATGCTTATGTTGCATATATCTCTCAGAATTGTAAATATTCATAGTCGCTGAATTGACTCGAGATAGTCCTTTGACTGGTATGGTATACTTTTAAGCCAAATGGTAAAGGTCAGTCCTGAATGGACATATACTTGGAGTTTATGTAGCATAACTACATTGGATTCCACCTTTTGACATGCTTATTGTAATCTATCTCTGATCCACCAGAAGTAAGAAGAATAGAAAATAGCCAAAAAAAATCCCACATCACTACAGAGCTTGAAGCAAAATTGGGCATTAATATGTCATTGGTCCTTGGCACCGGAAGATCCATAATTCTTGACCACTAAGCTATTAGTGATGGTAAATTGTGATAGAAATATGAAGATCTTATGGAGACCAGAGGTATTCTCCCTAGTCTTGATGACTCCTTCGTATGAGAGCAGTATTATCTGTTGTTGAAGACTAGTCCGAGGCGGATATTGGTATTTCTTTCGCTCTTGCCAAGCAGTTATCTCCATTTGCTTTGTCGAAAGCTTACGAATCAGATGATTTTTCCTAGATAAAAATGAATTTTTGGCCTTGTCTGTTCTATTCCAAAGCTTCTCTTTTTGACGAACAACGAAGAGATCGAAATAATGCTTTATAGAACAAATTGGTATATAATATGAGGAGAAATGTTTGCCCTGCTGGCAGCATCACAATTTATTAACTATTGTTATAAATTCTCTCTCAAAATTATAATACCTAAAAATGTTGCATAAATAGATACCCAATTTCAGAACGGTATGAGTAATTGGGTAAACCATGGGCAATAATAAAATGAGCTGGACTATACATCTCTGCATATAAAAATCTCTGCTTGGCAGCATTGGCCTGATGCCGTGCGCTTTACCACCATTATATATGCGCAAACTCTCCTATGTGCTTGAAAGCACAATGCAACCAATGAATGTTCTTGTGAGCGCTAGACCTAATGGTCATTGTCCTTGTTGATCTGAAGTCAACTACTTGCTCCAAACGACAAATGGTGTGCATGAGCCCTAAAGTTTTTTTTGTTTTTATGGCTAACATATTGTTGCACGTATCAGTCTAAATCCTGATGATTGACTGTATATTTGGTGATAATAATAGTAAGTTTGCAGAATTATAACCACAAAGCGACTTGTTGTTGCGTGTCTTGCTAGAAGTTGAGACTAATCCTTCACGTTGAAGGACAAACATGTAGTATTCATGCCACTACATCAATCTAAGTCCAAAGCTCACTGCATAAAACCCCTATCTGTAATGTGCGTAAGATTTCCCAAATAAATCACCACAATAGCATACATTGGCCACAAACTAGATGATTGTGGTTGGGGATTTTATCTGTATGCTTTTAGAACATCTCGGCATTAGGGGGAGGAATGCCCATACAGTGTAATGCCTCAATATTCTATTAAACGCACAAAAGCCAAATTGAACCTGTCGTTCGGTGTGTACTCATGTGTATATGGAGTTTGCCAGAAATCGTTGAGGAGTAACCATATTGGTTTGAATGCTTCTACCTGATGTAGATGTGGATATACCCGGGATTAATATCATATCCACATTTGACTTATTGGCATTTGATCTATTCTGCGGGGACGCCTGCGGATATGATCCATCGGCCTTAGTCAAAGCATATGTTCTGATTGCAGATTCACGTGGTCTGTGATAACTCTCCTCCGATTAATTCACCCTGATGGTGATTTGCCTCACGAAGAGGTTCATCATGATGATGAAATTCCTAGTAATGCGCGCAATATCATTGTGCTAGGAATACGGAACAATGAATCTTTTGTTTTTAGGAAATGACGAAGATCATTATTAAATGTGGGAGACAAATATGTCGACACTTATCTTGCCTCTATAGATTGCAAAGGGATCCAAAACAAAGTCCTAGGCATGAGTGCTTGAAGCTCTCTTATCGGGTCAATGATAAATGCAATCGAGGCTGAACCAATAATCACAAAATGGAAGTCGCGAGCTTGAAATTCGGACATTTATGGGCACTATTGAAATAATGTGTGGTGAATGCGATGGTTCAAGTGGTCTTGTAAGAGACCCATCCCACATATGTGTTGAATAAACACTGTTCCGCTATGTAATATATCTGGCAAATGGCATGAATTAAAATATGCAGTTAATAGGATTCTGAAGATCCGTCATGAGATCCTAAGAGGACTCATATCTTTGAATTATAAATAAGCAACATATAAATCTCGTACCGAATAATACATTCCTGATGAATGATCACTCTCCTATGTAGGGATAAAATCTCCTAGTTGAGATTATCGTTCCTAGATGGAACCTTTCCAGAAGAAACAAAGTCTGTGTTGAACACCAAAGTTGATAACCCCTATAAAGGGATAAAGACCCATATAGACCCGAAAAGGAATAAGATGAGGTACCAAAGGACTTGAAGTTCACCAAATAAGCACATGTGCATTCCATGAGTTTTACTCATGGTAATTTCCACTAGATGTGGAATTACGGTATCCTCTAAAGCCCTGATGGCAGAAACCTATAAGGTTTAGGTGTTACTGGCAAAATATCCCCATTGTGCCAGAATGACAGACTATAATGATGTATCTGATCGATGAAAAATCCCTGATGGATTACGATCTTAGATGGATTTTTGTGACACCATCATAGATGTTGCAATGGATGAATGCCTCGAGCGATGTATCATATTTAGAATATGTACTATTGCAACTATATTATCCCCTAAGTCCTATTGAAGGACATGTTATTTGCTTTGCACAACTATGTATAAATTGTGGTGTAAGATAGAAAATGATAGCACCCCAACCTCATCCATTCTCGTTATTCCAGATGAACAATGAGACATATATCTTGAAGAATATGCTTGAGTTATGAGGGATAACGACTTTGACAGATGTCATCGTCAGGGGGAGCGAATACTTATATTGATCACAACCGTGAGACAATAAATGTCATATTCTATGCCCTGAAGGCGTGAGCTTGATGATCAATATGTGAACCTTTATGGAACTTTCTATCAAATATATAGATCTAGTCGATCGAACACCATCAATCAGAGTGGCTTATTTATATTGATACGTGCACTTACCTCGTATATCCTAGAAGTGAGTAGAGGTAAAGTTCCTGAAATAGTCCTTGCAAGGATATGCAATCCGTTTGCTAAATCTTTATGTGCATATACTTCTAGAAGAAGATGTTTTGCCTTATTGATACGGTTTTGCAATGATTAGGGGGAGCACATTTCTAAAAGTTAGCCCTTGTAGAAGATTCGATAGAATCTAGATCTCAAAGGATCGAAATCTGTCCCGATGACAGTTGTTGTACTCTTTTTCCCTTGGTGAGTTTTCTTGAAGTTTCTCACATGAGGTTTTTAACGAGGCAACAAAGTGCAAATGTAATTTGTATCACCATGCACTCTTTCTCCATATTTTTCCCACTGGGTTTTTCGGAGTTTTAACGAGGCATGTGTTGGTCGCGGTATTCGCCCAAGGGGGAGTGTTAAGTAACCCTAGTTAGGGTTATGTGGGCAAATACCTGCTTTGCCCCTGAGGGGTCTCACATCTCTATATAAGGAACATGTACACCCCTCATAATACAGAGAATAGAAAGAGGCCAGAGGCCCAACCCTATATCCAGTGTCTCGTGTGTTTCCTCTGTCGTGCTTATGGGAAGGGAGACGGGTTCTCTACAGCTTCTCGCGCCTCTACTGCTGACGGAAGGGAAGGGAGCGGATCTGGTGATCCGTGGTAACGTAGTTCTCAACAAAAGCTTCTACTTAGGAAGGCTTTCACGAGCTCTACGGCATCGTATGTCATCCTATTTCTGTTTTTTTTTCTTCTTCTTCTTTGGGATCTTCTAGGAAGACGATGGCCCGAAACATACTCCCGTTCCCTTCCAGAGCAGAGGAGGAGGTAGGGATACATAGCCTGGCCCACGTAACTCCTGTCTGGCATGGTTCTACTACACGCCATCTTGCAGGCTGCGTATAGCCTGGCCGTTGCATGGGCCCATCCTGCGAGCCAGGTCTCCCTCCCTTCTCCGAGCTAGCTAGGCCCGTTGGACTCTAGCCGAGTGGACCGGACCATTTGGGCCCGATTAACTGTTGCCTGGTCCCCCACCCCTTCTCTGCTCCGCCCACATGCGTTGCCGCCGCGTCCGGGTGGCGTGGAGGTGGAGTGGGTTGAGAAACCCTAATGAAGGGTTATGTGGGCAAATACCGAATATGCCCCTAAGGGCGATCACGTCTCTATATATAGAACCTGTACCCTCTCATATGGAATAGAGATCAGAAAGAGGCCAGAGGCCCAACCCTATATCCAGTGTCTCGTGTGTTTCCTCCGTCGTGCTTATGGGAAGGGAGACGGGCTCTCTACATCTTCTTGCGCCTCTACTGCTGACGGGAGGGAAGGGAGCGGATCTGGTGATCCGTGGTAACGTAGTTCTCAACACGTTATCAGCACGCTCTACCTCAACGTTGCTGCGGGATCAGATCTACATCAAATCTCCGTCACGCCGGCAGGTCTCTCGGCCTAGCCGAACTGTCCTACGCGACAGGCTTCGATTCTCCTCGACGCAATCGAGTGGTATGTATTTCTAGTAGAGTGAATCTATTGTTCACGTTGAGGATCGAAGAAGAGAATCTCGTACTCCGATTAAAAAAAAGCCGACCACCGTGTGCCAGCAGCTACGCCCGAGCCATAGCCGCACCGTGCCCCGGAGGGCGGTGCTACGCTGGCAGCTCCGCCCGCGCCGGAACCCATGTCGCGCTCGCGCCGGAAGCCACGTCTCACCCACGCTGGAGTTGTGTCGCTGCCAGTTGCGCGCCCTTAAATAGTCAGGCTCGCGCCCACGTCGAAACAGCACCTCATCGCGCTAGAGGTCACGCCAGGTGTCGCACCTGAGCCGGGCAGCACCAGCGACCGTCTGCCAGTCTCGCCCCTCTTCCTTGCGTGGAGACGCGGTCGAGAGGAGCAGTCGCGCCACCCATCTGTTTTCCCAGGCGCAGATGGTTGAGAAAAAAACGGTCTCATCCGCGTTCCCACCCAGAAAAACTGGATCTTGACTCAGCGAGCATGCAGAGATTTGGTCGACACTTCTTTCGGCTCCCTCTATTAATGAGTAGTGCGACGGAGCAAAGAAATAAATAAAGAAAATGGCTGTCTTAGCTAGTTGGTTGAATAATTAAAAAAGGCCCCACCGTGCATGCCGCCAATCATGCATGATGGATAGGGCTAGGCAGTTACGACGCCTATTGGCTTGATTCCTCTCTTATCGCAAGTGTTTGATTGATTAGTACTCAAAGAATGAAAGGAAAAATACTTTTCTTTTATACAGTTTTTCCTATATTTTATAGGAATAAATTTCTGTTGAATTAATACAGTTTTAAGTTGCATGCATGCTTCTATGTAGTAATATCTACCCTAAGCAATTATTTCCCGACGCAAATAATTTGTAAAAAAATACATGCTTAAATATGGAAAAATGCCTTTTACACATGATGTGTTATGTTTGTGTATTAATTATGGTGTTCATTTTTTCTGCAATAATAATTATTTCTCGTAGTAAATAATTAGCAGAAAATTATTAAAATATGTGTGCAGACTATACTGCACAGACTCAAATCGCTCTAAATATTTATGATGTCTTGAGCTTTTAGACTCACGTCGAGCGATTAAATTGTACAATGGGTACTCAGACACGCCGATCAGGCTGCGTTGGTAATCGGCTGAGTTATGACATTAGCTGAATATTGACTGCGCCCTGGCAACACGACGCAATATTTGTGCCGTTCGAACTTGGTTGCGTCCTATGATTGCTATGTCGTGCTCTCCATTAATCGGATCGCTCCCGTTGAGTCGAATCGCCATCGCTGAGTTGCGTTTTTTTCGCATGCCCTGTAGGCACTGTATGTCTGTCGTGATCATCGAGCCACAATTGCGCATGTTGCACACGTTACGTGGATTTATCGTGTACCCCAATTACCGAGCCATAATCGTGCATGTTGCGCTTATTACGAATGCTTGCTATACTGTCGTAGCTCTGATGGTCGCACACGCGTTGACGCCAGATACGCTAGAGCTTGTACTCGCGTGGATTGTGGTGGGTTGTTCAAGGTCCTGAAGTCACATTATGTGCAACCTTCGTAAACAATTTTGTTTTCGCTCTATATTTTGTTTGATTGTGTTGTGTGGCATCGTATATTTATATATATCGCCAAGTGGCCATAACAACTATATTAAATCTGGGAAATTAAATTGAAATACAATGAAACACATATAAGTTAAATCTCTGCTCTCTACTCGTGCATAAAGTTTTACCCGAAGTAACCTGAAGAAATTCAATATTAATGCATGAAAGCCTTTTTGGCACAGAAAACATCACAAATTGGGATTTTATTAGTAAGCAATAAGACCTTGTCAGATGAATAAATGCTAGAATCTCAGTCATACATTGCTCAACCAGATGTTGGCACATTGCTATTTGTCGCTGAACGACATGAAGCGAACTTTGAGATAAATGGCTAGTACCTTAGCAACACGAAGTTGCGAGTACATCGAAAGGTAATTCTGAGAATTTTTTCACAACGTTGGTGTGAAAAAACATTGTGTGTTCTCGTCGAACCACTTTACTCGGCCTATCTAGGCCCTCTATGCTTGTGTTGCATACATCTCTTAGAATTTAAATACTTATAGCCGCTGAATTAACTTGGGATAGTCCTTTGACTGGTATGGTATATACTATAAACCAAATGGTCAAGGTCGATTCTAAATAGACATATATCTGGGTTTTATGTAGCAGAACTACATTGTATTCCACCCCTTAGCATGCTTACCATAATCTATATCTGATCTACCAGAAGTAAGAAGAGTACAAAAAATAGCTATGAAATCTCACATCACCACAAAGCTTGAAGCTAGATTAGACATTAATATGTCCTTGGTCCTTGGAGCCAGAAGAGCCATATGTCTTGACCACTAGACTACTAGTGATGATAATTTGTGATAGAAATATGAAAATCTTGTGGAGACCTGTTGTATCCTCTCTACTCCTGATGATTTCTTCTTATGAGAGCACTACTATCTGTCGTTGAAGCCTGGTCCCAGATGGATAACAGTCTTGTTTCGCTCTTGCCAAGCAATTATCACCATTTGCTTAATCAAAAGCTTAGCAATCAGGTGGTTTTTCCCAGATAAAACGAATTCTTGGCCTTATATGTTCTATTCCAAAGCTTCTCCTTTTGCCGAACAACGAAGAGATCGAAATAATGCTTTATAGAACAAAATGATATATAATATGAGGAGAAATGTTTGCCCTGCTGGCAGCATCACAAATTATTAAATATTGTTATAAGTTCTCTCTCAAAATTATAATACCTAAAAATGTTGCATAAATTGATACCCAATTTCATATCGGTATGAGTAATTGGGTAAACCATGGGCAATAATAAAACGAGCTGGACTATACATCTCTGCATATAAAAATCTTTGCTTGGCAGCATTGGCCTGATGCCGTGCACTCTACCACCATTATATACGCACATATTCTCCTATGTGCTTGAAAGCACAATGCAACCAGTGAATGTCCTTGTGAGCGCTAGACCCTGATGGTCATTTTAGTTGTTGATCTAAAGTCAACTACTAGCTCCAAACGACGAATGGTGTGCATGAGCCTCTGAGGGACCCTTATGCATAAAATAGTGTTGCGTATATCAGTCTAAATCTTAATGATTGACTGTGCATTTGGTAATAATAACAATAAGTTTGCAGAATTGTAACTATGAAGCAACTTGTTGTTGCGAGTCTCGCTGGATGTTGAGACTAACCCTTCATGTGAAGGACAAATATGTAGTATTCATGCCACTACATTAATCTAAGTCCAAAGCTCACTGCATAAAACCCCTATATGTAATGTGCGTAAGATTTCCCAAATAAATCACCACAATAGCATACATTGGCCACAACTGGATGATTGTGGTTGGGGATTTTATCTTATGCTTTTAGAACATCTCGGCATTAGGGGGAGGAATGCCCATATAGTGTAATGCCTCAATATTCTATTAAACGCACAAAAGCCAAACTGAACCCGTCGTTCAGAGTGTACTCCTGTGTATATGGAGTTTGCCAGAAATCGTTGAGGAGTAACCATATTGGTTTGAATGCTTCTACCTGATGTAGATGTGGATATACCCGGGATTAATATCATATCCACATTTGACTTATTGGCATTTGATCTATTCTCGGGGACGCCTGCGAATATGATCCATTGGCCTTAGTCAAAGCATATGTTCTGATTGCAGATTCACGTGGTCTGTAATAACTCTCCTCCGATGAACTCGCCCTGCTGGTGATTTACCTCACGAAGAGGTTCATCTTGATGATGAAGTTCCTAGCAATGCGTGCAATATCATTGTGCTGGGAATATGGAACAATGAATCTTTCATTTTGGGAAATGATGGAGATCATTATTAAATGTGGGAGACAAATGTGTCGACACCTATCTTGCCTCTATAGATTGCAAAGGGATCCAAAACAAAGTCCTAGGCATGAGTGCTTTAAGCTCTCTTATCGGGTCATTGATAAATGCAATCGAGGCTGAACCAAGAATCGCAAAATGAAAGTCGCGAGATTGAAGTTCGGACATTTATGGGCACTATTGAAATAATGTGTGGTGAATGCGATGGTTCAAGTGGTCTTGTGAGAGACCCATCCCACATATGTGTTGAGTAAACAATGTTCCACTATATGATATAATCTGGCAAATGACATAAATTAAACTATGCAGTTAATAGGATTCAGAAGATCCGTCATGAGATCCAAGGAGGACTCATATTCTTGAATTGTAAATATGCAACATATAAATCTCATACCGAATAATACATTCCTGATGAATGATCACTCTCCTATGTAGGGAGAATATCTCCTAGTTGAGATCATCGTTCCCAGATGGAACCTATCCAGAAGAAACAAAGTCTGTGTTGAACACCGAAGTTTGATAACCCCTATAAAGGGATAAAGGCCCATACAGACCCGGAAAGGAATAAGATGAGGTACCAAAGGACTTGAAGTTCACCGAATAAGCACATGTGCATTCCACGATCTTACTCATGGTATTTTCCACTAGATGTGGAATTACGGTATCCTCTAAAGCCCTGATGGCAGAAACCTATAAGGTTTAGGTGTTACTGGCAAAATATCCCCATTGTGCCAGAATGACAGACTGTAACGATGTATCTGATCGATGAAAAATCCCTGATGGATTACGATCTTATATGGACTTTTGTTACATCATCATAGATGTTGCAATGGATGAACGCCTCGAGCGACGTGTTATATTTAGAATATGTACTATTGCAACTATATTATCCCCTAAGTCCTATATAAGGACATGTTACTTGCTTTGCACAACTATGTATAAATTGTGGTGTAAGATAGAAAATGATAGCACCTCAACCTCATCCATTCTCGTTATTCCAGATGAACAATGAGACATATATCTTGAAGAATATGCTTGAGTAATGAGGGATAACGACTTTGACAGATGTCATCGTTAGGGGGAGCGAATGCTTATATTGATCACAATCGTGAGACAATAAATGTCATATTTTATGCCCTGAAGGCGTGAGCTTGATGATCAATATGTGAACCTTTATGGAACTTTCTATCAAATATATAGATTCAATCGATCGAACACTATCAGTCAAAGTGGCTTATTTATATTGATACGTGTGCTTGCCTCGTATATCCTAGAAGTGAGTAGAGGTGAAGTTCCTGATATAATCCTTGCAACAGTATGCAATTTGTTTGCTAAATCTCTATGTGTGTATACTTCCAGAAGAAGATGTTGTGTCATATTGATACGGTTTTGCAAGGATCAGGGGAGCACATTTCTAAATTTAGCCCTTGTAGAAGATTCGATGGAATCATGATCCAGAAGATCGAAATATGTCCTGATGACAGTTGTACTCTTTTTCCTTGGTGAGTTTTCCTGAAGTTTCTCACATGAGGTTTTTAACGAGGCAACAAAGTGCAAATGCAATATGCGTCACCATGCGCTCTTTCTCCATATTTTCCCATTGGGTTTTTGGGAGTTTTAATGAGGCATGTGTTGGTCGCGGTATTCGCCCAAGAGGGAGTGTTGAGAAACCCTAATGAAGGGTTATGTGGACAAATACCGAATATGACCCTAAGGGCGATCACGTCTCTATATATAGAACCTGTACCCTCTCATATGGAATAGAGATCAGAAAGAGGCCAGAGGTCCAACCCTATATCCAGTGTCTCGTGTGTTTCCTCTGTCGTGCTTATGGAAGGGAGACGGGCTCTCTACATCTTCTTGCGCCTCTACTGCTGACGGGAGGGAAGAGAGCGGATCTGGTGATCCGTGGTAACGTAGTTCTCAACAGAGTGGAGCCCAGCCAGACTCTCTCCGTCTGCTTGCCCAGCCTTTGGCTTTCTCACAGTCTGCGGCAAGGGAAAACGATGGATGGCGAGGGTTCCGTTGCGGACGCAGCAGCGCACATGAAGGATGCCGCGCTCACCCACCCAGCAGCCACCTCGCGTCGCGTGCTGTTATTGCATTGCAGACTTGCAGTGTTCTGGGTCGGAAAAAGGACTCGATACGGCCGTGCTGCGTTGCCTCTCCGTCCAGGACCACGCGCAAATACGGCTGGAAATGAGTCATATTCGGTCGATGTATCTGGTTAGAGGTTAAATTAGGATGAGGCAGTATGATATTGCTCTCTCGATTTTTTGGATCATACTGCCATAAAAAATACTTCGATGTTTAACTCGTCTCTACGTGTATCCAAACTCTATAGAAATTGTAGTCGTTCTCTTTCATCCATTTTTATACATTCAATCAAACACATCATAACAGGTTCGGTAGTACGAGCTCGAAAATTAGGCTTAACTTAGACTCACTCAGCTCGCAAAACGCCACACTAAATCCAATTTAGAGCATAAATTATATGTTTTTATTATATATAAAATAAAAATATATATTAAATTATATTTAGCATTAGATCTATAAAAAATAAAAAAAATAAATCAATAACATAACAATGTAATAACAATGTAATAGTGTCACAATATGCCACTATATGATCTAGCAGACTCGTGAGCTGGTTTAATGTTTGATCGAGCCATAAAATTAGGCTCAGCCGACTTGCGAGCTTCTCTGAACCTGAGCAAGACCGAGGCAGCTCCTGAGCCTTATCTCTACGCACAGACTAGCAGAATCCGAAGCCGTGGTTTCCCATTTCACATGAAACGCTCCTTCAAACAAGTGGGGAACACGGACATTTCCAAATGCTCCAGGAAAATGGCGAGAACAGGACCCCCCCTCGATCTGCTTCATCGTGCCAGCAGCGTCAGTCACCAATCCATGACCAAACCTGTTCCGATTGGTTCATAAACAGCTACATGGATGGATAAACTGAAGCATATCGGATGGGTTTTGACATGGACACATCTAAACTAGCATAGCATATATACATCACACATTAGGCCCTGTTCGGTTAGGGGTGGATTGAGGGCATGTTCGCTTAGACCAATCCAGAGGGGGATTGGAGGGGTTTAAATCCCCGTCTAGTCAAAAATGGCCAGGCAGGGATTTAAACCCCTCCAATCCCCCTCTGGATTGGTCTAAACGAACAAGCCCTGAGGGGGATGGGAGGGGATTCAATCCCCTTCTATACAAATTTATATAGAAGGGGATTGAATCCCCTCCAATCCCCCTTAAACCCCTTCAAACCGAACCACTCAAGCTAGCACATCGATCGGCAGTACAGAAGGATCGACGTCGTCGTCGTCGTCGCGTCGCAGTAACGGACGACGGGCAAGCAAACGGACCGCTGCCTCCTACGAGCAGAGCGCGCACATGACGAGGCCGTTCTCGTTGCACCCTTGGCACCGCCCGCCTTGGAGCTGGAGCGCCTTGCGGCTGCCGTCGCAGGCGCCGCACACGACGAACCCGAGCCCCGCGCACGCGCCGCACCTGAGCCTCGCCGTCCCGCCGCCGCGCGTCACCGGCGCCGGCGCCGGCGCCGGCGCCAGCGGCAGCAGCGGCGCGAGGCGGCCCTCCTCGTGGAGCGCGAGCACGCGCGCGGCGCCGCCGAGGTCGCGGCCGCGCACGAAGAGGCGCGGCGGCACGGCGCGCTCCCCGGCCGCCGCCCACAGCTGGTCCCGCAGGCCCCGGTCCATGGACACGTCCCGCTCCTGGAAGCGCGCGCCCAGGCCCTCCAGCAGCGCGCGCACGCCGTTGCAGTCCTCGAAGGTGCGCCGCACGCCGCGCAGCGTCGTCGTGTACAGCACCACGCCGGAGCCGGAGCCGGAGCCGGAGCCCCCGCCGCCCCGAGGGAACCCCAGCAGCGGGTCGGGTGACGCGCGGGCGTCCTCCTGGTCCTGGTCCTGGTCCTGGTCCTGGTCCGGGTCCACCAGCTCCCACGCGTCCAGCGGCTCCGCGGAGGGCCGCCGCCGGCGGTGCGCCTTGGTGGGCGTCTCCGGCTCCCGCGCATCGAAGAAGGACGCGTCGTCGGACAGGGCGTCGACGTCGCCGTGGTACTGGCGGGCGGACGGCGGCGCCGGCGCTGCGCCGTCGGCCCCGGCCGCCGCCGGGAGGGACGACTTGAGCGCGCGCAGGATGCGCGCCTTCAAGGTCTTGATGGTCATAGCGCCGGGCGGAGTGGACTCCGCCGGCGGCGCAGCCTGTCGGTGGGGCTGTCAGACTTTGAGACCTCGATTCGATCGATCGATCGATCGAGGAGGCTGCCGCTTTCTTGCCTCGCTTTTGCTTGCCTCTGGAGTCTGGACGCGTGTGGTCTTGGCGATAATGGTGGTGGTGGGGAAAGTGGGAGCGGAGGTGGGGAGACGGAGGAAGGCAGCCGCGCAGGCCGCAGCGCGTCCTTTTAACCGCTTCGTGCTTTGCTCGCCGTTGAAATGTCGTTCACGGGGTACGGGGGCCATGGCACAAAACGGAATCGCCAACATTTGGTTAGAGTAGTTGTTCAGTTACCTTCGGTTTCGTGTCACATCAAATATTTAAAATTAATTATAAACATTAAATTAAATATAGATTTATTTAAGTTTAATAAATTCGTCGTCTTAGTCTTCATCTATGCGATAAATTTTAGTTTTATAATTATCGTAATTGTCATTCAAACACTGGAGATGTAACTGAGACTAAACTTTAGCAAACATGCAGAAAGACGGTTGACGAACAACGACGGCACGCAAGCCATTTCATTTCAGAGTCGACAAATATCTGTGCTCTAGGTTGAAGAAATCTGAGCGTCTCCGTAATGCATTGGTTTACATAATTACATCCATGTTGGGCGACTTCTGGCGCGCAGCTCAGGCGGGTTTCAGCTGGAGGCGACGAACCCAATGCTGAAGCCGAACGAGATGCAGCTGAGCTCCTCGTCGTCGTCCCCGACCATCTTCATGTAGATCGTGTACGACCCCTGCGACGAAGCAGAAGCACCAAACGCGTCAATCGCATATTTGAACAGCCTGGGAGAAGACATGCATGCCTGGGGTTTCCCTAAACAGAGTTAAATGGGTGACTGGCTGCACGCTGGCTGCGCGGAAACCTCACCGGTGGAGTGAACCCTGGCAACGTCTGCTCGTGGGACAGCACGAAGTCGCCGGTCGCCGGACAGGAGATCTCTCCGCAGATTTCGCGCGTCTCCGAGTGCACGTAGAAGAAGAAGTACTTGACGTCGATCACCAGCTTCCCCTTCTCGATGGTTTTATCTGAACAAGAAAAAAGAATTGTGGAAGGCATGATCTGTTTTTTGCGGTGATATAGAAGGCATGGGTTTATCTGAAGATAAAGAGATTCAGCAGAGAAACTGAAGGGCAACTAAACGAGAACATCTGGAAAAAAAACCATTATACTATGACATATTTAGATGATGTTTAAGACACATGGTTGAATTATTCTCAACAATGTTTCCAGGAAGCACTAGAAACCTATTAGTGTTTCTCAAAGTCAAGAGGCAGGGCAAAAGTCTTCTTTTCCCTGCTGTAGCCTTTGCAAACCTGCTTACTACCTTTCACAAGACTTTATTTAATACCATCCTAGCTTGTGGCTTCTAGTGGTTCACTATAGTACCAAAAGATATCGTAACAAGCAATCCTACACTTGACAAGTATTTTGTCGTGATGAATGTGATGCAAGGGACCATTTCAAGTATAGTTGAGTGTATGACTGGAATTAATAGCAAACAACTACATATGCAGAAACATTGAACTATCATCAGATGTAGTCCTGAGACAAACTGTAGCTGTAGCCACTCACACTTTTGAGCCTGCTAACATCCAACTAAAGACTCAACAGTATTCCAGCATTGTTAGTCATAACATGGAACCTTCCCATATGGCCCCATATGATGCATAGTGTCTTGTCACTCGGGGATCTACAGAGTTACAAACGAGAACTAAAAACGTCTGCCCCAACCCCAACTATTAGCCAAAGGCATGCAGATGCAGAAACCAAAGCGAGAATACCACTGCACATGCACAGAAAGGAAGGAAAAATTACGTCCAGCTTCACGCCAGCAATGCCCAAGGTCGTACTACCAGCTCCAAAGTTAAATACGAGCGAAATTCAATCGGACTTACTACTACTACTACGGTTCCACAATAAGTTCACTGAACAAACTCTTCAACCGCTACTGCAATGCAACCTAACACCAGCACTCCAGCAGCACAGTAAGGACGATGGAAACAGGAAAAAAAAATCCCAATCCCCCGTAGCGCACGACATGCTGCACAAGAAATTACATCCGGCAACAGCACCCAAAGGTACTAGTAAGTACCCCCTACAAAACTTAAATAACACAGCGGAAAAAAAAAATCGAACTAAATTCAGTCCTGCGCAAAACTCATTTGGTTGGTAATTACTAACTCTTCGTAGCGTACGTATGTCAAATTCATCGCGGAGTAAAATAACCAACTACTCAGGAGTCAGGACTCCTACCAGCGGCAAGTAACACCAGCAAACACGGAGGCTGCAACCAATAAGTCAAGTACTATACCAGTAGAAGCGGAGATCTTGAAAGTGGCGGGCTTGCCGGGCTCGACCGGATCGGGCACGATCTGCACCCCGCTCACCTTCACCGGGTACTCCTTTTTACCTGCAGGCCATGAACAAGAACAGATTCCGGTTACAGGACCCAAACGGAGCGCGGGGGCGGGGGCGAGGATACTCTACTCACTGCAGTAATCGACGTCGGTGGCGACAGAGGCGGCGGGGAGGTGGAGGCATACGGCGACGGCGGCAAGGACGAGGAGGCGGCGGGTCTGCTTGCTCACCATGGCGACGGCGAGGTCGAGGTCGAGGCTGCGTTGCGTGCGGTGGGAGGACTGCTTTGTGAGCGGGGAGATTTTCGGGGTGGGGTCGTTTTATGAAAAGAATGCTATACCTCCTCGGTCCCTAAACGACAGATATTGTTCTCTATCCCTTATTAATGTATATAAAAAATATTAATATATAAATATGTTTTTTTGCCGTCACACTGACATGACATGAGATACGTTTGAATGGTGCGTTTTTGTATCCTAAACGTTTTAGTATACTTTTATATGTGTAGAAAAACAGAAAAAATACAAAGTTCTGATAGGCACCGGTTGTTCAGCTGTTCAGCTGCACTGCTGCAGCTACAATCCATAATAATAAAATCCTATATAAATTATAACCGTAGTCGGATTAAAACCACATCGAATAAGGCGCGAGTCCAACTCGGAGTGGTTGGCTTTTCAATTTTGATTGGGAGTCTAGTTATGGCCATTCAATTCAAGCGGAGCGGTTGGCATTTGTTAAACGACCTTAATCTTTATTGTTGTCGCTTATCCGGGCGTTAATCACTGTGATGAGAACCCATAGTGATGCTCTCTGCAGAGGCGCGGACGGTCTGCAGCTAGGGGTTGAACGGTTCGCGACCTGGCGCAGAGGCTAGGGTTCCTGCCTGACGAGCTGGATTGTCTACGCCTGATGGCGGAACGGTCCACGCGTGCGCAGGGTCGGTGGAGTTCACCGACGGCGCCTAAATCTCGCTCCCGAGAGGGACCCCGTCGGGGAGGAGAGATCCTAGAGTGTGTCTTGAGATCGGCAGGCCATCCAAGACGCCTCTAAACAACGCAGAGTCGGAGAGAGGTGAAGATTAGATAGAGGAATCTAAGTAATTGTCTACTCCTAGGGCAAAATGTAAAAAACTAGATGTATATTGATTGATTAATTATTGGGGATCAATCGATCGTAACCCTTCATCTATATAAAGAGGGAGGTCTGTACCCATTACAAGTCGGTTATCGAGTTAATCCCGTAGAGTTGGCTAACAAATCCTGTAAGAAATACGAAACCTTAACTGATTTTGTGCATGCACGGACGATCTGCGTTGCTATGGCGGACAGTCCGGACCACGAACCATCCGGCCTCAGGGTCGACCCGTGTCATTTTGGTGCTCAATAGATAGTAGTATTTGATTTAGTTTTTGGAAAATACTATTGTTGATAAAAAAGGTAGACACAACAAAACATGTAGGGATGAAAACGGGTTGGGTATACCCGTTGGGTGCTGGATACGAATAATACAAATACACATTTTTCGGACATGGATTCATAAATTTTTATATTCGGGGCGGATACGGGTAATACCCGGATACTACAACTTCGAATTTGGGTCGAATACGGAGCGAGGACTACTGGTAAATACCCGTCTATTCGGATCGGATACGGGTTCCTGAAAATCGGGTACCCGTTTTCCTTTTTCTGTATAATATAGTTATAAAATCATAACTTTTGCATATGAAATCGGATGAAGATACAGTTTATATGAAAGTTATAGAGCTCTAAGAGATCTATAACTTTATAGTACATAGATATTTTGTTTAAAAACATATTTAGACCAAAATCATTGAAATAATATCAAATTTATATAAAATTAATAGACTTTATCATTTTTATGTGGGGAGCTTAAGTTTATCTCCATGTGGGAACTTAAGTTATCTTTTATAGACTATTTATTAGTATTGGTAACTTATTTGTAATTTTCGGTCGGCACTACAATATTTTATGGATTTAATTGTGTCGGGTACCGTAATTAGAGGTACCCCCACCACTCCTAATCACGGCTGGTAAACACCTTCAGAGCAAACCGTGAAGACTGACGGCTCGGGTCAAAGTCAAGGCTTCGTCTACCAAGGGACGCGGTCTCACCTCGCCCGAGCCCGGCCTCGGGCGGAACAGTGGTCCCGGACGAATCCACGCCTCGCCCGAGGGTCTCCTCAGACAGTGAGCGCACCCTCGGCTCAGCCAAAGGCAAGCCTTGTCGTGCAAGCGACTTTGACCAAATCGCCTTACCAGCCGACCGTGTTGCATGCGCATTTAATGCTAGGGTCGCCTGACACCTTATCCTGACACGCGCGCCTCAGTCGGCAAGGTCGAAGTGACCGCAGTCACTTCGCCCTTTCACTGACCGATCTGACAGGAAAACAGCGTCGCCCGCCCCGCTACGGCTGCTGTGCCAACCACCCGGGCGAAACCGACAACGGTCGAGTTCAGCCTCGGACACAACAGGAAGCTCCGCCTCGCCCGACCTCAGGGCTCGGCCTTGACCTCGGCCTCGGAAGGAAATCTCCGCCTCGCCCGACCCCAGAGCTTGGCCTCGGCCTCGGCCTCGGGAAGAATCATGTCCTCGCCCGACCCTAGGTCTCGGCCCTAGCCTCGGCTTCGGAGGAGTCGCCGCCTCGCCTGACCTCAGGCTCGGGTCAACCGCGCCACGAAGGATGCATCATTACCCTACTCCTAGCTAGCTCAGGCTACGAAGGAACAAGACCGGCGTCCCATCCCGCTTACCCAGGTAACAGGCGATGGTGGTTTCCTGCATGCAACCATGACGTCGGTGGTTCTCAAGCCCCCTACGGAAGCAAGGAGACGTCAGCAGGATCCATACAGCACCAACAGCTGTACTGCTACAGGGCTCAAGGCACTTCTCCGACGGCCACGATACTATCTCTACAGGACTCGAGACGTCCCCCCAACGGCCACGTTGTTATCTGTACAGGGCTCAAGGCACTTCCCTGCCAGCCACGTTAGCTCCCAGCTACACCCCATTGTACAGCTGGGCATCTCCTTACGTCTATAAAAGGGGATGTACAGGGCCCCACAGGGGGGAGAAAGGGGGGACAGAGGGACGAGCATACGAACATACGAACACACGGCGGGAGAAGACGAGCTGGGGCCGGACCCTCTCTCTCTCGCTCTCTGCTACCCGCTCTCTCTCGCCCTCGCTCTCTCGCAACGCTTGTAACCCCTACTACGAGCACCCTGGTGCAGGATAATACAAGGCTCATACCTCCACTTGTGTTCCATCCCACGCCAACCCATCTGGGCAGGGGCACGCAGCGACAAATTCACTCGTCGGTCCAGGGACCCCCCCCGGGTCCGAAACGCCGACAGCTGGTGCGCCGGGTAGGGGCCTGCTGCGTGTTAACGAACACTTTCCCGTTGAGTTCCAGATGGGTAGACTTCAGCAACCTCTTCAGCCTGGGACGGTGCTCCGCTTCGGGAGTCTCGAGTTCATGTCCCTCGACGGTAGCTACGACATGGTACTCCTCCCTCCGCAGCACGACGACAACGACAGTCAACGGCTCGCCCGGCGGAGGCGACCTCCACGACGGCATCTCCCCGCGGCGCAAGAGGAACACTCCGGTCATCCCCGCCACCCTCCTCGCCGGAGGAGACGGAGACGGCGCAACCGTGGCCACGCAGGAGGCGGCACCTTATCGACTGTCGAACCAGAGTGAGCCAACAACGCCGGCACTCCTCCTGGGGACATGTCGAGTGTTGTCCTCGCGCCTGGGACAACGGCGAGCGCCGCTTCCCCGCAACGAGCTAGCCCCAAGCGGACCGACGACGCCAGCACCCTCGCAAAGGACCTACTGGGCGTCACCCTCATACCTGAGATGACGGTGCGTTCCGTCCCCGACGCGACTTCACCACCGTCCATCGATCAAAAGGTACCGTCCGTATTCCACCCTGTTCCCTTTCGATTCAGCTTCGATCCACCTAGCGACCCCGCTACGGTGAGCGCTTTTGTAAGGGCGTATCCAAACCTTCCGGGGTACCATATGTGGTCGACCTGGGACCGACTGACAGCCGTCTCAACCTCTGGACCGGCGGGTTCCGAGGAAGAGGACGACCCCGACTTTGGTTGGGATTTCTCTGGCCTCGATGACCCTGGTGCCATGTGGGACTTCATGTTCGCATGTGACCACTGCCTCTCCGGTTGCTCTGACGATGGCCACGGCCTTAACGACGAGGGTTACGGCCCAAGTCGCGAATGTTTCCACGTCGATCAGGGAGATCACAATGAAGGCAACCACCTCGGTATGCCGGAGGTTGACGATCCCCCTAGGCCTGCATCTCGTGTTGACATCCCGCGGGAGCTAGCTGTGGTCCCAGTCCCTGCGGGGGGTCAGGAAACACAGCTCGAGCAAATCCGCGAGATGCAGGCTAGGGTCGATGAGGAAGCAGGGTGGCTTGTGCAGCTCCGACAGAACATCGAACAGGAGTGGGCAGGCCGAACACTCGCCGGAGGAGCCTGTCATCGGGCCCGGGTCGTCCAGCGCCGCATCATCGACAATGCCAGGGCAGCGCTACCCCTGGCCGTCAGCGGGTCCGACCAGGACCTAGCTGCAGCGGCGATGCTACTTCGAACCATGCCAGAGCCATCCACCACCGAGGGACGGCGTATCCAGGGCGAACTCAAGGATCTCCTGGAAGGTGCCGCAGTTCGACGAGCCGAGAGCTCTGCCTCCCGAAGGCGAGCTAACCCCTCGGAGCATCACACGGCGTCCTCCCGACGCATGCGGGAGGCTTCGGTCCATCCCGAGCGCACACGGGATGAGGCACCTGCCGCTCGGGATCGCCTTGGCAATGAGCATCACCATCGCGACCATCGAGCCTGCCTCGATGAGAAGGTGCACCGAGGCTACCATCCTAGGCGCGGGGACGCTGCGACAGCGAGGAGGATCGGAGTCCCTCGCCCGAGCCACCCGGTCCACGAGTCTTCAGCCAGGCCATACGACGAGCGTCGTTCCCCGCTCGTTTCCGAGCCCCGACTACCATCACCAAGTACTTGGGGGAGACGAGGCCGGAGTTGTGGCTCGCGGACTACCGACTGGCATGCCAGTTGGGAGGGGGGACGATGACAACCTCATCATCCGTAATCTACCCCTTTTCCTCTCCGACGCTGCCCGGGCATGGCTGGAGCATCTGCCTCCTGCGCAGATCTCCGACTGGGATGACCTGGTCAAGGCTTTCGCGGGAAATTTCTAGGGCACGTATGTGCGCCCTAGGAACTCATGGGATCTCCGAAGCTGCCGCCAGTAGCCTGGAGAATCCCTCCGAGAGTACATCTGGCGGTTTTTGAAGCAGCGCACCGAGGTGCCTAACATCACAGACTTGGACGTCATCGGAGCTTTCCTCGCCGGCACCACTTGCCGAGACCTGGTGAGCAAACTGGGGCGCAAGACTCCCACCAGGGCGAGCGAACTGATGGACATCGCCACCAAGTTCGCCTCGGGTCAGGAGGCGGTCGAGGCCATCTTCTGGAAAGACAAGCAGCCTCAGGGGGAGCCGAAGGAAGACGCCCTCGAGGCGTCCGCCCAACGTGGCGCGAAGAAGAAGGCCAAGAAGAAGGCGCAAGCGAAGCGCAACGCCGCTGACGCGAATCTTGTCGCTGCTGCCGAGCACAGGAACCCTCTGAAGCCCCCTGAAGGGGCCGGCGCGTTCGACAAGATGCTCAAGGAGCCGTGCCCCTATCACCAGGGTCCCGTCAAGCACACCCTTGAAGAATGTGTCATGCTCCGATGCTACTTCCATAAGGCCGGGCCCCCGGCGGAAGATGGCAAGGGCCAAGGCAACAACAAGAAGGAGGGCGGCAAGGAAGAGGAGTTCCCCGAGATCCACAACTGCTTCATGATTTACGGCGAGCAGGTGGCGAACGCCTCGGCTCGGCACCGCAAGCAGGAGCGCCGGGAGGTCTGCTCGGTAAAGGTGGTAGCGCCAGCCTACCTAGACTAGTCCGACAAGCCTATCACCTTCGACCGAGGCGACCACCCCGACTCCGTGCCAAGCCCAGGGAGGTACCCGCTCGTCGTCGATCCGATAATCGGCAACGTTAGGCTCTCCAAGGTCCTCATGGACGGAGGCAGCAGCCTCAACATCATCTACGCCGAGACCCTGAAACTCTTGGGGGTTGATCGGTCCGAGGTCCGGGCCGGTGCGGCACCCTTCCACGAGATCGCACCCGGAAAGCTGTGTCCTGCCCCTCGGACGGATTGACTTGCCCGTCTGCTTCGGGGCTCCCTCCAACTTCCGAAAGGAAACCCTCACCTTCAAGGTGGTCGGGTTCTGAGGGACCTACCACGTGGTGTTGGGAAGGCCGTGCTATGCCAAGTTCATGGTCGTCCCCAACTACACCTACCTCAAGCTCAAGATGCCAGGCCCAAACGGAATCATCACCGTCGGATCCACGTACCGCCATGCGTACGAATGCGACGTGGAATGCGTGGAGTATGCTGAGGCCCTCGCCGAGTCCGAGGCCCTCATCGCCGACCTGGAACGCCTCTCCAAGGAGGCGCCCGACGCGAAGCGGCACGCCAGCAACTTCGAACCAGTCGAGGCGGTTAAGTCCGTCTCTCTCAACCCCAGCAACGACGCCAGCAAGAAAGTCTGGATCGGCTCCGAGCTCGACCCCAAATAGGAAGCAGTGCTCGTCAACTTTCTCCGCACAAATGCCGAAGTTTTTGCGTGGAGTCCCTCGGACATGCCAGCCATACCAAGGGATGTCGCCGAGCACTCACTAGACATCAGAGCTAGAGCCCGACCCGTGAAGCAGACCCTACGCCGTTTTGACAAAGGAAAGCGCAGGGCCATAGGCGGGGAGATCCACAAGCTACTCGCGGCAGGGTTCATCAAAGAGGTATTCCATCCCGAATGGTTAGCTAACCCTGTTCTTGTAAGGAAAAAGGATGGGAAATGGAGGATGTGCGTAGACTACACTGGTCTAAACAAAGCATGTCCGAAGGTTCCCTACCCTCTACCTCGCATCGATCAAATTGTGGACTCCACTGCTGGGTGCGAAACCCTGTCATTCCTCGACACCTACTCAGGCTATCACCAAATCAAGATGAAAGAGTCCGACCAGCTCGCGACTTCTTTTATCACACCTTTTGGCATGTATTGTTACACTACAATGCCATTTGGTTTGAGGAATGCAGGCGCCATCTACCAGAGGTGCATGTACCATGTGTTCGGAGAACACATCGGCAGAACGGTTGAGGCTTACGTCGATGACATCATTGTCAAGACGAAGAAAGCCTCCGACCTCCTCTCTGACCTTGAAACGACATTCAAGTGTCTGAGAGCTAAAGGCGTGAAACTCAACCCCGAGAAGTGTGTCTTCGGAGTCCCCCGAGGCATGCTCCTAGGGTTCATCGTCTCCGAGCTGGGCATAGAGGCCAACCCGGAGAAAATCGCGGCCATCACCAACATGGGACCGATAAAAGATTTGAAAGGAGTACAGAGGGTCATGGGATGCCTTGTGGCTCTGAGCCGTTTCATCTCACGCCTTGGCGAAAAAGGATTGCCCCTGTACCGCCTCTTAAGGAAGACTGAGCGCTTCACTTGGACCCCCGAGGCCGAGGAAGCCCTCGGGAACTTAAAGGCACTCCTTACAAATGCACCCATCTTGGTGCCCCCCGCTGCGGGAGAGGCCCTCTTGATCTACGTAGCCGCAACCACTCAGGTGGTCAGCGCCGCGGTCATAGTCGAGAGACAAGAAGAAGGGCATACACTGCTCGTCCAGAGGCCAGTCTACTTCATCAGCGAAGTGCTATCCGAGACCAAAATCCGCTACCCGCAGATCCATAAGCTGCTCTACGCAGTGATTCTGACACGGCAGAAGCTGCGACACTACTTCGAGTCTCACCAGGTGACTGTGGTGTCATCCTTTCCTCTGGGAGAGATCATCCAGTCCCGAGAGGCCTCGGGTAGTGTCGGGGACCATAATTAGGGGTACCCCCAAGACTCCTAAACTCGGCTGGTAACCACCATCAGCACAAAGTTGCAAAGGCCTGATGGGCGCAATTCAGGTCAAGGCTCCGTCCACTCAAGGGACACGATCTCGCCTCGCCCGAGCCTAGCCTCGGGCAGGAACAGTAGACCAAGGCAGATTCATGCCTCGCCCGAGGGCATCCCCAAGTAACGGCCGCACCTTCGACTCGCCCGAGGCCTAGCTCGGGCAGGCTTCGCAGTGAAGCAACCTTGTCCAGATCGTCGTGCCAACCGACCGCATCGCAGGAGCATTCAATGCAAGGATCGCCTGACACCTTATCCTGACGCATGCTCCTCAGTCGACAAGGCCGAAGTGACCGCAGTCACTTCCCCCCCACTGACTGACCTGACAAGAAAACAGCACCGCCTGCACTGCTCCGACTGCTGTGCCACCCGCCAGGGTGAGGCTGACAGCAGCCAAGTCCAGCCTCGGGCGCCATAGGAAACTCCGCCTCGCCCGACCCCAGGGCTCGGACTCAACCTCGACCCCGGAGGACGGTCTCCGCCTCGCCCGACTCCAGGGCTCGGACTCTGCCTCGCCCGACCCTAGGGCTCGGACTCAACCTCGACCTCGGAGGACGGTCTCCGCCTCGCCCGACCCCAGGGCTCGGACTCAGCCTCGACCTCGGAGGAGCCTCCGCCTCGCCTGACCTTGGGCTCGAACCGACCACGTCGCAGGGGGTACATCATTACCCTACCCCTAGCTAGCTCAGGCTACGGGAACAAGACCAGCGTCCCATATGGCTCGCCCCGGTAAAACAAGTAATGATGACACCCCGCGTGCTCCATGACGACGGTGGTTCTCAGCCCCCTACGGAAGCAAGGAGCCGTCAGCAAGGTCCCGACAGCCCCGACAGTTGTGCTTCTACAGGGTTTAAGCGCTCCTCCAACGGCCACGACATCACATGAACAGGGCACCAACACCTCTCCGATAGCCACGTCGGCATGTACATAGGACTCTGGCACCTCTCTGCCGGACACGTTAGCACACTGCTACACCCCCCATTGTACACCTGGGCCCTCTCCTTACGTCTATAAAAGGAAGGTCCAGGGCCCTCGTATGAAAAAGGTGGCCGCGCGAGAGGACGGGCTGACAAGCAGGCTCTCTCTCCCTCGCGAACGCTTGTAACCCCCTACTGCAAGCAGATCCGCCCTGGGCGCAGGACAACATGAGTCGCGGTTCCCCTTATTGTTTCCACCTTGTGTTCCGTCTCGCGCCGACCCATCTGGGCTGGGACACGCAGCGACAATTTACTCGTCGGTCTAGGGACCCCCTGGGGTCGAAACGCCGACAGTTGGCGCGCCAGGTAGGGGCCTGCTGCGTGTTGACGAACAGCTTCCCGTCAAGCTCCAGATGGGTAGTCTCCAGCAACCTCTCTAGCTCGGGACGCTGCTCCGTTTCGAGAGTCTCGAGTTCATGTCCCTCGACGACAGCTACGACATGGAACTCCTTCCTCTGCCGCGCGACAACGACAATGGCAGCCGTCAGCCCGCCCGCCGGCGGCGGAATCGACGACGTCTTCCCCGCGTGGCGGAAGAGCAGCATCCGAGTCTGTCCCGTCACCTTCCCCACCGACGGAGGAGGAGGCGGGGCAACCATGGCCAAGCAAGAGGCGGCACCTCGTCGGCTGTCGAGCGAGTCGACGATGCCGGCACCACAGCGGGGGACACGTCGGGCGTCGACCTCGCGTCTGAGACGAAGACGGGCGTCGTTTCCCCACAACACGCCAACCCCAAGCAGACGGATGACGCCAGCACGCTCGCGAAGGACCTGCTAGGCGTTAGCCTCGTACCTGAGATAACGGTGCAGTCCGCCCCCGACGCGACTCCGTCACCATCCGTTGATCAAGAGGTACCGTCCGTTTTCCACCCTTTGCCTTTTAGATTCAGCTTCGACCCACCAAGCGACCCCGCTTCGGTGGACGCTTTCATAAAGGCATATCCGAATCTTCCGGGGTATCATATGTGGTCAACCTGGGACCGATTGACGGCCGTCTCGACCTACGGGCCCTCGGGTTCCGAGGAAGATGACGAGCCCGACTATGGTTGGGATTTCTCCGGGCTCGGGAACCCCAGTGCCATGCGGGACTTGAGAGCACCTAGAGGGGGGGGGGTGAATAGGTGATCCTGTAACACTTCAAAAACTTAAGCCACAAAACTTGGTTAACCGTTAGCACAATAATTGCCAAGTGGCTAAAGAGGAATCCTCAACAAAACACAATAACCAACAAGGATCAATCACAGAGATGACACAGTGGTTATCCCGTGGTTCGGCCAAGACCAACGCTTGCCTACTCCACGTTGTGGCGTCCCAACGGACGAGGGTTGCAATCAACCCCTCTCAAGCGGTCCAAAGACCCACTTGAATACCACGGTGTTTTGTTTGCTTTACTCAATCCCGTTTGCGAGGAATCTCCACAAATTTGGAGCCTCTCGCCCTTACACTTGAAATTCACAAAGAACACGGAGCAAGGGAGGGATTAGCAACACACTCAAGACAAGAAATCACAGCAACACCATGCACACAAGTCGCAACGAGAGCTCACAACACAACTCAATGAGTTCACCACTCAACTAGAGCTCTAATCGCTATTGCAAAGAATCAAAGGCACGGAATCGATGTCTTGGTGCTTAGGAGTGCTTAGGAGATGCTTGATGTTTTCCTCCATGCGCCTAGGGGTCCCTTTTATAGCCCCTAGGCAGCTAGGAGCCGTTGAGAGCAATCTTGGAAGGCTGATCTTGCCTTCTGTCGACTGGCGCACCGGACAGTCCGGTGCACACCGGACAATGTCCGGTGCCCGATTTCCTTCCAAAAATAGCGCAGTCGACCGTTGGCAGTCTGAGAGCCGTTGGCGCACCGGACATGTCCGGTGCACACCGGACAGTCCGGTGCCCCCTTCTAGCCGTTGGCTCGGCCACGTGTCCCGCGTAGATTGCGCGGCCGACCGTTGGCCCGGCCGACCGTTGGCTCACCGGACAGTCCGGTGCACACCGGACAGTCCGGTGAATTATAGCCGTACGTCGCCGGTGAATTCCCGAGAGCGGCCACTTCGCTCGAGCCAGCCTGGCGCACCGGACACTGTCCGGTGCTCCCAGACTCAGCAGAGTCTTGGCTGCTCGCCAAGACATTCTCAATTGGACTTTTCCTGTTTCCAGCACTTAGACACAATACATTAGTCCATAAAACAATGTACTAAGTCTGAGAAACATACCTTTATCCTTGATTTGTACTTTGTCCACCTTTTTACACTTAGGCACTTGTGTTGGACACTAAACCACCAAAATACTTAGAAATGGCCCAAGGGCACATTTCCCTTTCAATCTCCCCCTTTTTGGTGATTTATGCCAACACAACATAAAGCTAGTAGAACAAGTACAAAATCAATTCAAATAAGAACTCAAATTGTTTTGATTCAAATTTGACATATATGGATCACTCTTTGCCACCACTTGGTTTGTTTTGGCAAATCAAACTCAAATTCCTATCTCTAAGTCAAAACCGCTTGTAGAGACATAAAGAGAGGTTTTCCAAAGAAATTTGATCAAGGATTTCAAAAACTCCCCCTTTTTCCCATAATCAACACTTCTCCCCACAAGAGGCCAACTTTTGACATAAGAGACAATAAAAGAGTTTTGACAAAATGTGCCCTTGGCCATTTCTAAGTATTTTGGTGGTTTAGTGTCCAACACAAGTGCCTAAGTGTAAAAAGGTGGACAAAGTACAAATCAAGAATAAAGGTATGTTTCTCAGACTTAGTACAATGTTTTATGGACTAATGTATTGTGTCTAAGTGCTGGAAACAGAAAAAAAATTGAGTTGGAGAAGAGATGGCTCGAGCAGCCAAAGTCTGCTCAGTCTGGGTGCACCGGACTGTCCGGTGGTGCACCGGACAGTGTCCGGTGCGCCAGGCTGGCTCGAGGGAAAAGGCTGCTCTCGGGACTTCGACGGCGGTGTACGGCTAAAATTCACCGGACTGTCCGGTGTGCACCGGACTGTCCGGTGGGCCGTTCACAGGCGAACTCGTCGTTCTCGGGAATTCATCGTCGACGTACGGCTATAATTCACCGGACTGTCCGGTGTGCACCGGACTGTCCGGTGAGCCAACGTTCGGCAGGGCCAACGGTCGGTCGCGCAATCTGCGCGGGACACGTGGCCGAGCCAACGGCTAGAAGACGGCACCGGACTGTCCAGTGTGCACCGGACATGTCAAGTGCGCCAACGGCTCCCAGGCTGCCAACGGTCGACTGCGCTGTTTATGGAAAGAAATCGGGCACCGGACACTGTCCGGTGTGCACCGGACTGTCCGGTGCGCCAGTCGACAGAAGCCAAGATCAGCCTTCCAAGATTGCTCTCAACGGCTCCTAGCTGCCTTGGGACTATAAAAGGGGCCCCTAGGCGCATGGAGGAGAATATCAAGCATCTCCTAAGCACTCCTAAGCACCAAGACATCGATTCCGCACCTTTGTTTCTTTGCAATAGCGATTAGAGCTCTAGTTGAGTGGTGAACTCATTGAGTTGTGTTGTGAGCTCTCGTTGCGACTTGTGTGCGTGGTGTTGCTGTGATTTCTTGTCTTGAGTGCGTTGCTAATCCCTCCCTTGCTCCGTGTTCTTTGTGAATTTCAAGTGTAAGGGCGAGAGGCTCCAAATTTGTGGAGATTCCTCGCAAACGGGATTGAGTAAAGCAAACAAAACACCGTGGTATTCAAGTGGGTCTTTGGACCGCTTGAGAGGGGTTGATTGCAACCCTTGTCCGTTGGGATGCCACAACGTGGAGTAGGCAAGCGTTGGTCTTGGCCGAACCACGGGATAACCACCGTGCCATCTCTGTGATTGATCCTTGTTGGTTATTGTGTTTTGTTGAGGATTCCTCTTTAGCCACTTGGCAATTATTGCGCTAACGGTTAACCAAGTTTTGTGGCTTAAGTTTTTGAAGTGTTACAGGATCACCTATTCACCCCCCCTCTAGGTGCTCTCAATTGGTATCAGAGTCGTTCTCTTCACAAAGGGACTAACCGCCCGAAGAGATGGATCCTAAGGGGAAGGGAATCGTGATCAACGACAAAGAGAAGGAATCCTTCGTCAACGAGCCGAAGGACGATAAGCCTACCGACTTCGGCTCGGGCCATAGACGGAAGGAAGGGAAGAAGAAGACGAGGCACATAAAGGAGATCGTATATTACGACGACAGTGATGAGTCTACTTCTTCCCAAAAGGATGACGACCACAACGACTACGAGAGAAGGAAACCGGTTAATTCGAACTTTTCTTTTGACTACTCTCGTATTCCGCAAAGCTCAAATTCACATTTGCTCTCCATCCCACTCGGTAAGCCCCCACACTTCGATGGGGAGGACTACGGATTTTGGAGCCACAAAATGCGTAGTCACCTATTCTCTCTCCATCCTAGTATATGGGAGATTGTAGAGAGTGGAATGCACTTTGATAGTTCAGATAGTCCCATGTTCATTAATGAACAAATTCATAAGAATGCACAAGCTACTACTGTTCTTCTAGCTTCATTGTGAAGGGATGAATACCACAAAGTGAGCGGCTTGGATAACGCCAAGCAAATATGGGACACCCTCAAGATTTCTCACGAGGGGAACGACGTCACCTTGCTTACCAAAATGGAGTTGGTGGAGGGCGAGCTTGGACGGTTCGCAATGATAAGGGGCGAGGAGCCAACTCAAACATACAACCGGCTCAAGACCCTTATCAACAAAATAAGGAGCTACGGAAGCACGCGATGGACGGACCAGGACGTCGTCCGACTGATGCTAAGGTCCTTTACCGTTCTTGATCCTCATTTGGTGAATAATATTCGTGAGAATTCCAGGTACACCAAAATGTCGCCCGAAGAAGTCCTTGGAAAATTCGTCAGCAGGCGAATGATGATCAAGGAGGCGAGGTACGTGGACGACGCCTTGAATGGTCCGATCAACGAGCCGTAAACCCTTGCTCTCAAGGCAACAAGAAGCAAGGAGGCGCTACCTAGCAAGGTGGCACAAATTGAGGCAGCCGGACTTAATGATGAAGAGATGGCCCTCATCATCAAAAGATTCAAGACGGCGCTTAAGGGTCGCAAGGGACAGCCAAGCAAGACCAAAGCCAAGGGGAAGCGCTCATGCTTCAAATGCGGTAAGCTTGGTCATTTTATTGCTAACTGTCCCGACAATGATAGTGATCAGGATCAAGGGAACAAGAGGGAGAAGAAGAAAAACTATAAGGCAAAGGGCGAGGCACATCTTGGCAAGGAATGGGATTCGGATTGCTCCTCGTCCGACTCCGACAATGAAGGACTCGCCGCCACCGCCTTCAACAAGTCATCCCTCTTCCCCAACGAGCGTCACACATGCCTCATGGCAAGGGAGAAGAAGGTATGTACTCGAGACTCTATTTATGCTTCTTCAAGTGAAGACGAATCTAGTGATGAGGAAATAGATTACTCTAGCTTGTTTAAGGGATTGGATAGAAATAAAATTGATAAAATCAATGAATTGATTGATGCCTTGAATGAAAAGGATAGGCTTTTAGAAAAGCAAGAGGATTTGTTGTATGATGAACATGACAAATTTGTTGAGGCACAAAAATCCTATGCTTTAGAAGTTAAAAGAAATGAAATGCTCTCTTATGAACTATCTACGTGTCATGAAACCATTTCTACTTTACAAAGTGTTAACAATGATTTAAATGCTAAATTAGAAGTAGCAAATAAATCTAATTCTTGTGTAGAACATGTTATGATTTGCACTAGGTGTAAGGATTTTGATATTGATGCCTGTAATGGACACCTAGTTTCAATTTCGAGATTAAATGATGAAGTAGCTAGTCTTAATGCCCAACTTAAGACTAGCAAAAGTGATTTCGATAAGCTAAAATTTGCAAGGGATGCCTACACTATTGGTAGACACCCCTCAATTAAGGATGGACTTTGCTTCAAGAGGGAAGCCAAGGACTTAACAAGCCATAAGGCTTCCATCTCCGCCAAGGAGAAAGGGAAGGCCCCTATGGCAAGTAGTACTAAAAAGAACCATGCTTTTATGTACAATGATAGAAGACAGTCCCATAGGAGTTGCAATGCTTTTGATTCACATGACTCGTATGCTATGTTTGCTCCTAGTTCTTCCTATATGCATGATAGAGATATGCCTAGGAAAAATGTTCATCATGTGCCTAGAAAAAAAATTTCATGCTTCTAGGAAAGTTGTGAATGGTCCCTCTACAATTTATCATGCTTTGAATGCTTCCTTTGCTATTTGTAGAAAGGATAGGAAGATAGTTGCTAGGAAATTAGGGGCAAAATGCAAGGGCGATAAAACTTGCATTTGGGTCCCTAAGGAAATTGTGACTAACCTTGTAGGACCCAACAAGAGTTGGGTACCTAAGACCCAAGCCTAAATTTGCCTTGCGGGTTTATGCATCCGGGGGTTCAAGCTGGATTATCGACAGCGGATGCACAAACCATATGACGGGGGAGAAGAAGATGTTCACCTCCTACGTCAAGAATAAGGATTCCCAAGATTCAATCATATTCGATGATGGGAACCAAGGCAAGGTGAAAGGTTTAGGCAAGATTGCAATATCAAATGAGCATTCTATCTCTAATGTGTTTTTAGTGGAGAGTCTTGGATATAATTTACTATCTATTAGTCAATTATGTAATATGGGATATAATTGTTTATTTACAAATATAGATGTGTCTGTCTTTAGAAGATGTGATGGTTCACTAGCTTTTAAGGGTATACTAGACGACAAACTTTACATAGTTAATTTTGCAAAACAAGAGGCCGGTCTAGATGCATGCTTAATGGCTAAGACTTGCATGGGCTGGTTGTGGCATCGCCGCTTAGCACATGTGGGGATGAAGAACCTCCACAAGCTTCTAAAGGGAGAACACGTGATAGGTCTAACCAATGTTCATTTCAAAAAAGATAGACCTTGTGCAGCTTGTCAAGCAGGTAAACAAGTGGGAGGAGCACATCACAGCAAGAATGTGATGACCACGTCAAGACCTCTGGAGCTGCTGCATATGGACCTGTTCGGACCCGTCGCCTATCTGAGTATAGGAGGAAGTAAGTATGGTCTAGTTATTGTTGATGACTTTTCCCGCTTCACTTGGGTGTTCTTTTTGCAGGATAAGTCTGAAACCCAAGGGACCCTCAAGCGCTTCCTCAGGAGAGCTCAAAATGAGTTTGAGCTCAAAGTGAAGAAGATAAGGAGCGACAACGGGTCCGAATTCAAGAATCTTCAAGTGGAGGAGTTCCTTGAGGAGGAGGGGATCAAGCACGAGTTCTCTGCTTCCTACACACCTCAGCAAAATGGTGTGGTAGAGAGGAAGAACAGGACACTCATAGATATGGCAAGGACTATGCTTGGAGAGTTCAAGACCCCCGAATGCTTTTGGTCGGAAGCCGTGAACACGGCTTGCCACGCCATCAACAGGGTCTACCTTCACCGCCTCCTCAAGAAGACTTCATATGAGCTGCTGACTGGTAACAAACCCAATGTATCGTACTTTCGTGTATTTGGGAGTAAATGCTACATTCTAGTGAAGAAGGGTAGGAATTCCAAATTTGCTCCCAAAGCCGTAGAAGGGTTTTTATTAGGTTATGATTCAAATACAAAGGCGTATAGGGTCTTCAACAAATCATCGGGTTTGGTTGAAGTCTCTAGCGATGTTGTATTTGATGAGACTAATGGCTCTCCAAGAGAGCAAGTTGTTTGTCTTGATGATGTAGATGAAGAAGACGTTCCAACGGCCACGATTCGCACCATGGCGATTGGAGATGTACGGCCTCAGGAACATTTGGAGCAAGATCAACCGTCTTCCTCAGCTATGGTGCATCCCCCAACCCAAGATGACGAACAGGTACCTCAAGTGGAGGCGCATGATCAAGGGGGAGCACAGGATGTTCAAGCTGAAGAGGAAGAAGCACCTCAGGCACCTCCAACCCAAGTTTGAGCGACGATTCAAAGGGATCATCCCGTCGACCATATATTGGGTGATATTAGCAAGGGAGTAACTACTTGTCGGGGACCATAATTAGGGGTACCCTCAAGACGCCTAATTCTCAGCTGGTAACCCCCATCAGCATAAAGCTGCAGAGGCCTGATGGGTGCGATTAAGTCACGGATCGGTCCATACGAGCGACTCGATCACGCCTCGCCCGAGCCTAGCCTCGGGCAAGGGCAGCCGACCCCAAGGGGTTTCCGTCTCGCCCGAGGCCCCCCTTCAACGGCGAACACGTCTCCGGCTCGCCCGAGGCCTTGCCTTCGCTAAGAAGCAACCCTGACTAAATCGCCGCACCGACCGGCCAAGTCGCAGGAGCATTTAACACAAAGGAAGCCAGGCCCTGCCGAAGGCGCCATAGGAAGCTCCGCCCGACCCAGGGCTCGGACTCGGGCTAAGCCCCGGAAGACGGCGAACTCCGCTCCGCCCGACCCAGGGCTCGGACTCGGGCTAAGCCCCGGAAGACGGCGAACTCCGCTCCGCCCGACCCAGGGCTCGGACTCGGGCTAAGCCCCGGAAGACGGCGAACTCCGCTCCGCCCGACCCAGGGCTCGGACTCGGGCTAAGCCCCGGAAGACGGCGAACTCCGCTCCGCCCGACCCAGGGCTCGGACTCGGGCTAAGGCCCCGGAAGACGGCGAACTCCGCTCCGCCCGACCCAGGGCTCGGACTCGGGCTAAGCCCCAGAAGACGGCGAACTCCGCTCCGCCCGACCCAAGGCTCGGACTCGGGCTAAGGCCCCGGAAGACGACGAACTCTGCTTCGCCCGACCCAGGGCTCGGACTCGGGCTAAGGCCCCGGAAGACAACGAACTCCGCTTCGCCCGACCCAGGGCCCGGGCTCAGACACCGCCCCGGCCTCTGCCGACGACCTCCGCCTCGCCCGACCCAGGGGCTCGGACTCGGCCTCTGCTGACGACCTCCGCCTCGCCCGACCCAGGGGCTCGGACTCGGCCTCTGCTGACGACCTCCGCCTCGCCAGACCCAGGAGCTCAGACTCGGCCTTGGCCATGGAAGACAGACTCGACCCCAGCTTCAGAGGAGCCTCCACGTCGCCCAACCTAGGGCACAGGCCAGCCACGTCGACAGGAAGCGCCATCATCACCCTACCCCGAGCCGACTCGGGCCGCAGAGAACAAGACCGGTGTCCCATCTGGCTAGCTCCGCCAGATAGGCAATGATGGCGCCCCGCTAGCCCCATGACGACGGCGGCTCTCAGCTCTCTTACGGAAGCAGGACGACGTCAGCAAGGACACAACCGCTCTAACAGCTGTCCCTCCGCCAGGCTCCGTTGCTCCTCCGACAGCCACGACATCACGCCAGCAGGGTGCCAAGATCTCTCCGGCTGCCACATTGGCATGTACTTAGGGCACTAGCTCTCCCCCCGCTAGACACGTAGCACTCTGCTACACCCCCATTGTACACCTGGATCCTCTCCTTACGCCTATAAAAGGAAGGACCAGGGCCTTCTTGAAAAAGGTTGGCCGCGCGGGGACGAGGATGGGGACAGGCGCTCTCTTGGGGCCGCTCGCTTCCCTCACCCGCGTGGACGCTTGTAACCCCCTACTGCAAGCGCACCCGACCTGGGCGCGGGACGAACACGAAGGCCGCGGGATTTCCACCTCTCTCACGTCTGTCTCCGGCCACCTCGCTTTCCCCCCTTCGCGCTCGCCCACGCGCTCGACCCATCTGGGCTGGGGCACGCGGCACACTCACTCGTCGGCTTAGGGACCCCCCGGTCTCGAAACGCCGACAGTTGGCGCGCCAGGTAGGGGCCTGCTGCGTGTTGACGAGCAGCTTCCCGTCAAGCTCCAGATGGGCAGTCTCCAACAACCTCTCCAACCCGGGACGGTGCTCCGTTTCGAGAGTCTTGAGTTCATGTCTCTCAACGGCAGCTACGACATGATACTCCTTCCATCGCCGCGCGACAACGACAATGGCGGCCGACAACCCGCCCGCCGGCGGCGGAATCGACGACATCTTCCCCGCGTGGTGGAAGAACGACATTCGAGCTCGCCCCGTCCTCTCCCCCGGCAACGGAGGAGGAGGCGGGCAACCAAGGCCAAACGGGAGGCCGCGCTTCGTCGGCTATCGAGCGAATCGACGTCCCCAGCGCCCCAACGGGGGGCGCGTCGGGCATCGACCTCGCGTTCGAGACGAAGGCGAGCGCCGTCCCCCCGCGACACGCCGATCTCGAGCAAGTGGATGACGCCAGCGAGCTCGCGGAGGGCCTGCAGGACGTCGCCCTCGTACCCAAGACGACGGCGCAATCAGTCCCCGACGTGACTATGTCGCTCCTCGTCGACCAAAAGGTACCGACTGATTCCCATCCTACATTATTTCGACTCGGCCTCAACCCGTCTAGCGACCTCGCTTTGGCGGGCGCTCTCGTTGAGGCGAGTGCAACCCCTCTGGGGTTTCGTATGCGGTCGCCTTGGGACCGATTGACGGACGTCTCGACCTACGGGCCCTCTGGGTCCGAGGAAGATGATGATCCCAGCATCTGTTGGGATTTCTCTGGATTTGGCAACCCCAGTGCCATGCGGGACTTTATGACCGCATGTGACTACTGCCTCTCCGACTGTTCCAACGGTATCTGCAGCCTTGGCGACAAGGACTGCGACCCAAGCCGCGAATGTTTCCACGTCGAGCTAGGGGATCCCTCCGAAGGCAACCACCTCGGCATGCCGGAGGACGGTGATCTCCCTAGGCCGGCGCCTCGCGCCGACATCCCGCGGGAGCTAGCTGTGGTCCCCGTTCCGGCGGGGGGTCACGACCCACAGCTCGAGCAAGTCCGCGGGGCGCAGGCTAGGCTCGACGAGGGAGCAGGAGCGCTTGAGTCGATCCACCGGGACGTCGGGCAGGTATGGGCGGGCCAGCCCCCGGCCGGAGAAATACGTCACCTGCCCTAGGGTTTCCAGCACCGCGTCGCCAACGACATCGGGTTCAGGCCGCCACCCGCATCCAGCGGGGTCGGTCAGAACCTGGCAGCTGCAGCGATGCTCATCCGCGCGATGCCGGAGCCATCAACCGCCGAGGGTCGGCGAATCCAGGGAGAGCTCAAGAATCTCCTGGAAGGCGCTGCGGCCCGACGGGCCAAGAGCTCTGCCTCCCGAAGGCAGGGATACCCCTCGGAACCTCATGCCGTGACTTCCCGATTCATGCGGGAAGCCTCGGTCTACACCGGGCGCACGCGCAACACCGCGCCTGCGGCCTCGGGCCACCTCGGCAACGAGCACCATCGTCGCGACCGTCGGGCCCACCTCGACGAAAGGGTGCGCCGAGGCTACCACCCCAGGCGTGGAGGACGCTACGACAGCGGGGAGGATCGGAGTCCCTCGCCCGAACAACCCGGTCCGCAGGCCTTCAGCCGGGCCATCCGGCGGGCACCGTTCCCGACCCGTTTCCGACCCCCGGCTACTATCACAAAGTACTCGGGGGAAACGAGGCCGGAACTGTGGCTCGCAGATTACCGCCTGGCCTGCCAACTGGGTGGAACGGACGACGACAACCTCATCATCCGCAACCTCCCTCTGTTCCTCTCCGACACTGCTCGCGCCTGGTTGGAGCACCTGCCTCCGGGGCAGATCTCCAACTGGGATGATTTGGTCCAAGCCTTCGCCGGCAATTTCCAGGGCACGTACGTGCGCCCCGGGAATTCCTGGGACCTCCGAAGCTGCCGGCAACAGACGGGAGAGTCTCTTCGGGACTACATCCGGCGATTCTCGAAGCAGCGTACCGAGCTGCCCAACATCACCGACTCAGATGTCATCGGCGCGTTCCTCGCTGGCACCACCTACCGCGACCTGGTGAGCAAGTTGGGTCGCAAGACCCCCACCAGGGCGAGCGAGCTGATGGACATCGCCACCAAGTTCGCCTCTGGCCAGGAGGCGGTCGAGGCCATCTTCCGAAAGGACAAGCAGCCCCAGGGCCGCCCGTCGGAAGAGGCTCCCGAGGCGTCTACTCCGCACGGCGCCAAGAAGAAAGGCAAGAAGAAGTCGCAAGCGAAATGCGACGCCGCCGACGCGGACCTTGTCGCCGCCGCCGAGTACAAGAACCCTCGGAAGCCCCCCGGAGGTGCCAACCTCTTCGACAAGATGCTCAAGGAGCCGTGCCCCTATCATCAGGGGCCCGTCAAGCACACCCTTGAGGAGTGCGTCATGCTTCGGCGCCACTTCCACAAGGCCGGGCCACCCACAGAGGGTGGTAGGGCCCGCGACGATGACAAAAAGGAAGATCACCAAGCAGGAGAGTTCCCCGAGGTCCGCGACTGCTTCATGATCTACGGAGGGCATGCGGCGAATGCCTCGGCTCGGCATCGCAAGCAAGAGCGCCGGGAGGTCTGCTCGGTGAAGGTGGCGGCGCCAGTCTACCTAGACTGGTCCGACAAGCCCATCACCTTCGACCAAGCTGACCACCCCGACCACGTGCCGAGCCCGGGGAAATACCCGCTCGTCGTCGACCCCATCATCGGCGACGTCAGGCTCACCAAGGTCCTGATGGATGGGGGCAGCTGCCTCAACATCATCTACGCCGAGACCCTCAGGCTCCTGCGCGTCGATCTGTCCTCCGTCCGAGCAGGCGCTGCGCCCTTCCACGGGATCATTCCTGGGAAGCGTGTCCAGCCCCTCGGACGGCTCGACCTTCTCGTCTGCTTCGGAACGCCCTCCAACTTCCGAAGGGAGACTCTGACGTTCGAGGTGGTCGGGTTCCGAGGAACCTACCACGCGATATTGGGGAGGCCATGCTACGCGAAGTTCATGGCCGTCCCCAACTACACCTACCTGAAGCTCAAGATGTCGGGCCCCAACGGGGTCATCACCGTCGGCCCCACGTACAAACACGCGTTCGAATGCGACGTGGAGTGCGTGGAGTACGCCGAGGCCCTCGCCGAGTCCGAGGCCCTCATCGCCGACCTGGAGAACCTCTCCAAAGAGGTGCCAGACGTGAAGCGACATGCCGACAACTTCGAGCCAGCGGAGACGGTTAAGGCCGTCCCTCTCGACCCCAGTGGCGACGCCTCCAAGCAGATCCGGATCGGTTCCGGGCTCGACCCCAAATAGGAAGCAGTGCTCGTCGACTTTCTCCGCGCAAACGCCGACGTTTTTGCGTGGAGTCCCTCGGACATGCCCGGCATACCGAGGGAAGTCGCCGAGCACTCGCTGGATATTCGGGCCGGGGCCCGACCCGTCAGGCAGCCTCTGCGCCGATTCGACGAGGAGAAGCGCAGAGTGATAGGTGAAGAGATCCACAAGCTAATGGCAGCAGGGTTCATCAAAGAGGTATTCCATCCCGAATGGCTTGCCAACCCTGTGCTTGTGAGAAAGAAAGGGGGAAATGGCGGATGTGTGTAGACTACACTGGTCTCAACAAAGCATGTCCGAAGGTTCCCTACCCTCTACCTCGCATCGATCAAATCGTGGATTCCACTGCTGGGTGCGAAACCCTGTCCTTCCTCGATGCCTACTCCGGGTATCACCAAATCCGGATGAAAGAGTCCGACCAGCTCGCGACTTCTTTCATCACACCCTTCGGCATGTACTGCTATGTCACCATGCCGTTCGGTTTGAGGAGTGCGGGCGCGATGTACCAGCGGTGCATGAACCATGTGTTCGGCGAACACATCGGTCGCACAGTCGAGGCCTAAGTCGATGACATCGTAGTCAAGACGAGGAAGGCTTCCAACCTCCTTTCCGACCTTGGAGTGACATTCCGGTGTCTCAAGGCGAAGGGCGTCAAGCTCAATCCCGAGAAGTGTGTCTTCGGGGTGCCCCGGGGCATGCTCTTGGGGTTCATCGTCTCCGAGCGAGACATCGAAGCCAACCCGGAGAAGATCGCAGCCATCACCAACATGGGGCCCATCAAGGACTTAAAAGGCGTACAGAGGGTCATGGGATGTCTCGCGGCCCTGAGCCGGTTCATCTCACGCCTCGGCGAAAGAGGCCTGCCTCTGTACCGCCTCTTAAGGAAGGCCGAGTGCTTCACTTGGACACCTGAGGCCGAGGAAGCTCTCGGGAACCTGAAGGCGCTTCTTACAAAGGCACCTATCTTGGTACCCCCAGCTGATGGAGAAGCCCTCTTGGTCTACGTCGCCGCGACCACTCAGGTGGTTAGCGCCGCGATTGTGGTCGAGAGGCAAGAAGAGGGGCATGCATTGCCCGTCCAGAGGCCAGTTTACTTCGTCAGCAAGGTACTGTCCGAAACCAAGATCCGCTACCCACAAGTTCAGAAGCTGCTGTATGCAGTGATCCTGACGAGGCGGAAGTTGCGACACTACTTCGAGTCTCACCCGGTAACTGTGGTGTCATCCTTCCCCTTGGGGGAGATCATCCAGTGCCGAGAGGCCTCGGGCAGGATTGTGAAGTGGGCGGTGGAAATCATGGGCGAGACCATCTCGTTCGCGCCTCGGAAGGCCATCAAGTCCCAGGTCTTGGCGGACTTCGTAGCCGAATGGGTCGACACCCAGCTACCGACGGCTCCGATCCAACCGGAGCTCTGGACCATGTTTTTCGACGGGTCGCTGATGAAGGCGGGAGCCGGCGCGGGCCTGCTCTTCATCTCGCCCCTTGGGAAACACCTACGCTACGTGCTACGCCTCCATTTCCCGGCGTCCAACAATGTGGCTGAGTACAAAGCTCTGATCAACGGATTGCGAATCGCCATCGAGCTAGGGGTCCGACGCCTCGACGCTCGCGGCGACTCGCAGCTCGTCATCGACCAAGTCATGAAGAACTCCCACTGCCGCGACCCGAAGATGGAGGCCTACTGCGATGAGGTTCGGCGCCTGGAAGACAAGTTCTACGGGCTCGAGCTTAACCACATCGCTCGGCGCTACAACGAGACTGCGGACGAGCTGGCAAAAATAGCCTCAGGGCGGACGACGGTTCCCCCGGACGTCTTCTCCCGGGATCTGCACCAACCCTCCATCAAGGTCAACGACACGCCCGAGCCCGAGGCACCCTCGGTCCAGCCCGAGGTATCCTCGGTCCAGCCCGAGGTACCCTCGGCCCAGCCCGAGGCGTCCTCGGTTCAGCCCGAGGTACCCTCGGCCCCCGAGGGCAAGGCGCTGCGCATCGAGGAGGAGCGGAGCGGGGCCACGCCTGACCGAGACTGGCAAACCTCGTACCTGCAATATCTCCGCCAAGAAGAGCTACCCCTCGACCGAGCCGAGGCTCGGCGGGTAGCGCGATGCGCCAAGTCGTTCGTCTTGCTGGGCGATGAGAAGGAGCTCTACCACCGCAGCCCCTCAGGCATCCTCCAGCGATGCATCTCCATCGCCGAAGGTCAGGAACTCCTGCAAGAGATACACTCGGGGGCTTGCGGCCATCATGCAGCGCCTCGAGCCCTCATCGGGAATGCTTTCTGGCAAGGCTTCTACTGGCCAACGACGGTGGCCGACGCCACTAGAATTGTCCGCACCTGCGAAGGGTGTCAATTCTATGCGAAGCAGACCCACCTGCCCGCTCAGGCTCTACAGACGATACCCATCACCTGGCCCTTTGCAGTGTGGGGACTGGACCTCGTCGGTCCCTTGCAGAAGGCGCCCGGGGGCTACACGCACCTGCTGGTCGCCGTCGACAAATTCTCCAAGTGGATCGAGGTCCGACCCCTGAACAGCATCAGGTCCGAGCAGGCGGTGGCGTTCTTCACCAACATCATCCATCGCTTCGGGGTCCCAAACTCCATCATCACCGACAACGGCACCCAGTTCACCGGCAAAAAATTCTTGGATTTTTGCGAGGATCACCACATCCGGGTGGACTGGGCTGCCGTAGCTCATCCCATGTCAAATGGGCAAGTAGAGCGTGCCAACGGCATGATTCTACAAGGGCTCAAGCCTCGGATTTACAACGACCTCAACAAATTCGGCAAGCGATGGATGAAGGAACTCCCCTCGGTGGTCTGGAGCCTGAGGACAACGCCGAGCCGGGCCACGAGTTTCACACCGTTCTTCCTGGTCTACGGGGCCGAGGCCGTCTTGCCCACTGACCTGGAATACGGCTCCCCGAGGACGAGGGCCTACGACGAGCAAAGCAACCAAGCTAGCCGAGAAGACTCGCTGGACCAGCTGGAAGAGGCTCGGGACAGGGCCTTACTACACTCGGCGCGGTATCAGCAATCCCTGCGACGCTACCACGACCGAGGGGTCCGACCCCGAGACCTCCAGGTGGGCGACCTGGTGCTTCGGCTGCGGCAAGACGCCCGAGGGAGGCACAAGCTCACGCCCCCCTGGGAGGGGCCATTCGTCATCGCCAAAGTTCTGAAGCCCGGAACGTACAAGCTGGCCAACAGCGAAGGCGAGGTCTACGGCAACGCTTGGAACATCCAACAACTACGTCGCTTCTACCCTTAAGATGCTTCCAAGTTGTTCATATACCTCGCACCCATGCAAAGTTTAGTCAGCAAGGAAGGGTCGGCCTCGCCTCGGCAAAGCCCGACCCTCCCTCGGGGGCTAAAAGGGGGGAGACCCCCTCTGCGTCAAAATTTTCCTCGAAAAAAGATCTCTTTCACCAGAATATCTTTCGTGCTTTTCGACTACTTCGAAAAGTGAGTCCTGGAAACGACGGAGTACACGTAAGCAACCAAGGCTGACCGAGCCGAGGGACTCCTACGCCTCCGGGATACGGATACCTCACTCATCACCTTCTGCGATAAGTAACTCGCATTCGGATAAAGTGGCTCCGCGGATCGGGCAAGTCTTTACGTTCGGAAGCCCTTCTGCCGAAGCGATCCTTCGAGCCTTCTCGACCGAGTCGGTGACAGGGCCTCGCGGACGGGTGAAAGTACGCGTAAGCGGCAAGGCCGACCGAGCCGAGGGACTCCCACGCCTCCGGGATACGGATACCTCACTCATCACCTTCCGCGAGAAGCAACTTTCGCTTGCGCAAACATCCCTGTTACCGACAAAAAGTCCAGATACTCGAAACAAGAGGAAAAGAGACGCAGCTTTACAACGCAGCGAGGGTATGTGCTCTGGCCTCGGCGGCCGCACAAGGCACACGCTACAAAACAATCTGATCCTGCAGGCTCGGGTCTTGACGCTGGAAGGAGGCAGCAACACCCTCGGCATCGACGACACCTCCGGCGAGGCCCGACCTAGCCTCGGACGGCGACGCGGTCCGAGGTTCTCCGCTCTGAAGGACGACGTCATCACCACGCCCGGGGAATCGCTGCCAGGGACTTCCCCGGGAATCCGGCCCGAGCAGGCGGCTCGGCCGGTCGCCCCTGGGGCCTCGGCCGACCATCTCCTGAGGGCGCCAGCCCGACCTGAGGCCTCGGCTGATCAACTCCGGCATCAGTCCCGCTGACGGACAACTCGACTAGGCTCCGGCCAACCAGGTTTCATTTTCGAGCCAACTCCGCCTCTGTTCATGCTGATATCGCTACCCCTGGCCTCGGCTCGTCGAAGAGCGGCCGAGGGGTCTCTTTAACTAAGCTAGAGGAGCCTCAGACAGCAAGGCCGACCGAGCCAAGGGACTCCTACGCCTCCGGGATACGGATACCTCACTCGTCACCTTGACACGAGGCGACTCATGCTTGGTGAAGCGATTCAGATAATCAACAGACGAGTCTTAGCGCTCGAAAATGAGGAGAAAACGCGGCTCTGTGCCGTAATTACATACATGTTCAGGCCCCGAAAGCCGTAATGAACAGAAACCCTGGCATTCGAAGTGCCATTACAAACGGAACTCCGGTTCCCCCTCCGCAGGTACGAACAACCCCACTTGACGGGGGAGAGGCCTGCGGAGCAACAGAAGACCGACGAGCGGCTCGTCATCGCCCGCCCCAGCACGATGAAGACTTCTGCCCTGGGGGGCCGAATAGCAGCAGTGATGACCTCAGGGCGGATGCTGCTGCCAGGAGGCCCCCGCCCATGCCCAAAACTCGAGAGGCAAGGACGGGCAGAAGGCCGTAGAGTTGGAGGTCGGTCCGTGGCCAACCTTGGCTATCACGCCGGCGGAAGAACCTCTTCCAGCTGCCGTGGCAGACGCCGGCGCCGCGAGCGGCTCTGAAGCCACTCGTGTCCGAAAGCCAGGCACGCTGCAGATGCCAGCGCCACGGACGACGACCGCTCCTCCCTCCGATCACTAAGTGAAGGAGCGGGCTGCCGCCCACGCGGGGGCCGACCTCAACTCGGCACACTCCCCTCCCCAGCCCTGGTGATGAAAATCCTTGAGGCTGAGGGAGGGGCAGAGGCCGCAGCCCGGCTCGCTTTCCCCCACCATCAAGCCGGAGGTCACCATCTTGGGTGACCGCCGGTGGAGGGGTGCAGCCAGGCTGCGCGATGAAAATCCTTGAAGCCGAACGATGGCTGAAAGGTACCAACTCCCACGGAGTTGCGTCCCTCCAACGATGAGGCGAAGAGACGGCGGTCTCCCCCCATCCGGGGGCTTGGAAGGTGGAAAGGCGCGGCGCATAAGGGAGTGAGAAGACATGGTCGCCTTATGAAAGGGGTCGCCCTCCTTTTAAAGGCAACTCTCCCTGCTTGCGCTCCCAACCGTCACGGGCTGAGTCTTCTCCAACACGCTTCAAAGCCCTCCCCTGCGGCGCGGGGGCTGGGTCCCGCCTGTCATGCAGACCGGCTCCGAGCAGAAGAAGCCAGACCGCCGCGCGTGGTGCACGCAACCGACCAGCGGTTACAAGTGACCCTCCACCTTTGCCCAGACCAACGGGCGAAAAAGGCGGGCAGCCATGCAGGCGGCATGCAACCGCGCCAAGTGGACGCACTTCTCCGACTCCCGACACGCCAGCATGGAGGCCCAGGCCCACGCGTCGCGCAACCGGCGCGCCGGATGCTGCATGCAAGCAACTGCATCGCCTGCGTCGCCACCGTGCCTCCTCGATTGCGGAACCAATACCGCGACTCGAGGCGACCCAGCGTGCGACCCAGCGGCGCCAGCCTGACGCGGCGGCCAACGCGGCCAAAGGAGGGCCGGCAGTAATGACGATGGCAGGCGCGCGGGAGCAGCGGTCACGTTGTCAGCCAAGCTCACGTCCCATCCGGGGGCAGCGAGGGAACCCCCTCTCACGGCGTGAAGACAACGCGCCCGTGATCCGTTCCTCGAACGGCTCGCGCACGCGCAACGGCTGCCCCGCCAACTACTCGCCCCGTCGCATTAACTCTGCGGCGGGACAGGCGGCGCTTCTGGCAGGAAAAGCGGGCGACGCTTCGCCTTCGCCGAAACAACCGCGCCAAAAAAAGGTACGCCGCGTCGTTCGGTTTCGTATACTTTTTCCTTTTTTCCTCTTTCTCTATCTCTTGCAACAGGGACCGGGAAAGGGGGATACCCCGAAAGGGATCCTTGCCCGTGAAGGAACCAGGCTCCGAGCCTCCTTACTGATCAGGGGTTCGAAGGCTGGCCCCCCGAAGGGTTCAACAGCCGCCTCAGATCGCGTGGGCCCTACACCCACTACTGGTCAGGGGTTCGAAGGCCGGCCCCCCGAAGGGTTCTACGGCCGCCTCAGGCTACTCGGGCTCCGTGCCCATTACTGATCAGGGGTTCGAAGGCTGGCCCCCGAAGGGTTCACAGTCGCCTCAGACGCCGAGCGAGGGATGACCAGGGGTACGTTCGATACATAACCAAGGCTCGGGCTGCGCTCCCGAGGTACCCTAGGACATTTCCGAGACCAGCGGGAGCGATCTTGTAACGGAATCCCATCAGAGGGAGGCATCGAGCCCTCGGACCCCGTCGCCAGGGGACCGGGTCCGGCAGATCACCCGCAGGTACTTTTGGGCGTGCCTCTGGGCCCCTAGCCGACCCCTAACGAACGGGGCACGGACGTCCACTCGGATTACCCGCTTGCAGCTCACCGGAGACACCATGTTCGGTGCCCATCGAGGGTAACATGGCGCTCTCCCCCCCTCCTCCTTGCGGAAAGGCGACGTAGGGGCGTATGTAAAAAAGCCGAGTCTGTCCCTGATCATCCTCTCGCCCTGTGCAGAGGCTCGGGGGCTGCTCTCGCAAACCCAGCTCCGGCCAGATCGTTGACAGCGTCAACATACCAGCCCGAGAACTTGAGCCCCGACCGTGCACCCGGGCTACGGCCAGTTCACATGAGGGAACCACCAGACCAGCCGAAGCATTGCACAAGGCATTAAGACCTCGAAGGAGTGAAACCACTCCTCCGAGGCCTCGGGGGCTACACCCGGCGGGTGCGCTCGCGCGCACCCACCGGAACAAAGTGCAACCGAGAAAGGCTGGTCCCCTTGCAAAAAAGTGCGACAAAAGCCTCCAAGCGAGTGCTAACACTCCCTTCGAGGCTCGGGGGCTACTGTCGGGGACCATAATTAGGGGTACCCTCAAGACGCCTAATTCTCAGCTGGTAACCCCCATCAGCATAAAGCTGCAGAGGCCTGATGGGTGCGATTAAGTCAGGGATCAGTCCATACGAGCGACTCGATCACGCCTCGCCCGAGCCTAGCCTCGGGCAAGGGCAGCCGACCCCGAGGGGTTTCCGTCTCGCCCGAGGCCCCCCTTCAACGGCGAACACGTCTCCGGCTCGCCCGAGGCCTTGCCTTCGCTAAGAAGCAACCCTGACTAAATCGCCGCACCGACCGGCCAAGTCGCAGGAGCATTTAACGCAAAGGAAGCCAGGCCCTACCGAAGGCGCCATAGGAAGCTCCGCCCGACCCAGGGCTCGGACTCGGGCTAAGCCCCGGAAGACGGCGAACTCCGCTCCGCCCGACCCAGGGCTCGGACTCGGGCTAAGCCCCGGAAGACGGCGAACTCCGCTCCGCCCAACCCAGGGCTCGGACTCGGGCTAAGCCCCGGAAGACGGCGAACTCCGCTCCGCCCGACCCAGGGCTCAGACTCGGGCTAAGCCCCGGAAGACGGCGAACTCCGCTCCGCCCGACCCAGGGCTCGGACTCGGGCTAAGGCCCCGGAAGACGGCGAACTCCGCTCCGCCCGACCCAGGGCTCGGACTCGGGCTAAGCCCCGGAAGACGGCGAACTCCGCTCCGCCCGACCCAGGGCTCGGACTCGGGCTAAGGCCCCGGAAGACGACGAACTCCGCTTCGCCCGACCTAGGGCTCGGACTCGGGCTAAGGCCCCGGAAGACGACGAACTCCGCTTTGCCCGACCCAGGGCTCGGGCTCAGACACCGCCCCGGCCTCTGCCGACGACCTCCGCCTCGCCCGACCCAGGGGCTCGGACTCGGCCTCTGCTGACGACCTCCGCCTCGCCCGACCCAGGGGCTCGGACTCGGCCTCTGCTGACGACCTCCGCCTCGCCCGACCCAGGGGCTCGGACTCGGCCTCTGCTGACGACCTCCGCCTCGCCCGACCCAGGAGCTCGGACTCGGCCTCGGCCATGGAAGACAGACTCGACCCCGGCTTCGGAGGAGCCTCCACGTCGCCCAACCTAGGGCACAGGCCAGCCACGTCGACAAGAAGCGCCATCATCACCCTACCCCGAGCCGACTCGGGCCGCAGAGAACAAGACCGGTGTCCCATCTGGCTAGCTCCGCCAGATAGGCAATGATGGCGCCCCGCTAGCCCCATGACGACGGCGGCTCTCAGCTCTCTTACGGAAGCAGGACGACGTCAGCAAGGACACAACCGCTCTAACAGCTGTCCCTTCGCCAGGCTCCGTTGCTCCTCCGACAGCCACGACATCACGCCAGCAGGGTGCCAAGATCTCTCCGGTTGCCACATTGGCATGTACTTAGGGCACTAGCTCTCCCCCTGCTAGACACGTAGCACTCTGCTACACCCCCATTGTACACCTGGATCCTCTCCTTACGCCTATAAAAGGAAGGACCAGGGCCTTCTTGAAAAAGGTTGGACGCGCGGGGACGAGGACGGGGACATGCGCTCTCTTGGGGCCGCTCGCTTCCCTCACCCGCGTGGACGCTTGTAACCCCCTACTGCAAGCGCACCCGACCTGGGCGCGGGACGAACACGAAGGCCGCGGGATTTCCACCTCTCTCACGTCCGTCTCCGGCCACCTCGCTTTCCCCCCTTCGCGCTCGCCCACGCGCTCGACCCATCTGGGCTAGGGCACACGGCACACTCACTCGTCGGCTTAGGGACCCCCCGGTCTCGAAACACCGACACTACTCGTTCAAGATTAGTTAATTTTTGTGAGCATTACTCTTTTGTCTCTTCTATTGAGCCTTTCAGGGTAGAAGAGGCCTTGCTAGATCCGGACTGGGTGTTGGCCATGCAGGAGGAACTCAACAATTTCAAGCACAATGAAGTTTGGACACTGGTGCCTCGCCCCAAGCAAAATGTTGTGGGAACCAAGTGGGTGTTCCGCAACAAACAGGACGAGCACGGGGTGGTGACGAGGAACAAGGCTCGACTTGTGGCAAAAGGTTATGCCCAAGTCGCAGGTTTGGACTTTGAGGAGACATTCGCTCCTATGGCTAGGCTAGAATCAATTCGTATCTTGCTAGCATATGCCGCTCACCATTCTTTCAGGTTGTACCAAATGGATGTGAAGAGCGCCTTCCTCAACGGGCCGATCAAGGAGGAGGTGTACGTAGAGCAACCCCCTGGCTTCGAGGATGAACGGTACCCCGACCATGTGTGTAAGCTCTCTAAGGCGCTCTATGGACTTAAGCAAGCCCCAAGAGCATGGTATGAATGCCTTAGAGACTTTTTAATTGCTAATGCTTTCAAGGTTGGGAAAGCCGATCCAACTCTTTTTACTAAGACTTGCGATGGTGATCTTTTTGTATGCCAAATTTATGTCGATGACATAATATTTGGTTCTACTAATCAAAAGTCGTGTGAAGAGTTTAGCAGGGTGATGACGCAGAAATTCGAGATGTCAATGATGGGCGAGTTGAACTACTTCCTTGGGTTCCAAGTGAAGCAACTCAAGGACGGCACCTTTATCTCCCAAACGAAGTACACGCAAGATTTGCTAAAGAGGTTTGGGATGAAGGACGCCAAGCCCGCAAAGACGCCGATGGGAACCGACGGACACACCGACCTCAACAAAGGTGGTAAGTCCGTTGATCAAAAAGCATACCGGTCCATGATAGGTTCTTTGCTTTATTTATGTGCTAGTAGACCGGATATTATGCTTAGCGTATGCATGTGTGCTAGATTTCAATCCGATCCTAGGGAGTGTCACTTAGTGGCTGTGAAGCGAATTCTTCGATATTTAGTCGCTACGCCTTGCTTTGGGATCTGGTATCCAAAGGGGTCTAACTTTGACTTGATTGGGTACTCAGATTCCGACTATGCTGGATGTAAGGTCGATAGGAAGAGTACATCGGGGACGTGCCAATTCTTAGGAAGGTCCCTGGTGTCATGGAATTCTAAGAAACAAACTTCCGTTGCCCTATCCACCGCTGAGGCCGAGTACGTTGCCGCAGGACAGTGTTGCGCGCAACTACTTTGGATGAGGCAAACCCTCCAGGACTTTGGCTACAATCTGAGCAAAGTCCCACTCCTATGTGATAATGAGAGTGTTATCCGAATAGCGGAAAATCCTGTTGAGCACAGCCGCACAAAGCACATTGACATCCGGCATCACTTTTTGAGAGACCACCAGCAAAAGGGAGATATCGAAGTGTTTCATGTTAGCACCGAGAACCAGCTAGCCGATATCTTTACCAAGCCTCTAGATGAGAAGACCTTTTGCAGGCTGCGTAGTGAGCTCAATATCTTAGATTCGTGGAACTTGGATTGAATTATAGCATACATGTATTTATGCCTTTGATCATGTTCATTCTGCATTTTGTTGCTTATTGTGGTGCTCAAGTTGTACAAACACTCCCTGGATCTCACAAGTCCTGTTTGCAAGTAATGCACATATTTAGGGGGAGCTATGCTACAACTTGACCCTTTGAGACTAACCATGTACTTGAGTTTGGTTGTTTTAGTCTTCAAGGAAAATTGAAAGGGAAAAGGTGGACTTGGACCATGCAAGACTTCCACTGCACTCCGATGAAAAGAGTAACTTTTCCAAGTTCATCTTTATACTCTTATTGCCTTTGTGTTCTTATTTGAAGATTTTGGTGAGGCAATGGGGTTAAAGGGGCCAAGATTGCTCCCGTTTTGGTGCTTGATGCCAAAGGGGGAGAAAATAAAGGCCAAAGTGATAAATGGATCAGCTACCACTTGAGAGATTTTGGAAATAGTAGGATAGAGCTTTTGGTTTGTCAAGGTTTGTCAAAACTCTTTTATTGTCTCTTATGTCAAAAGTTGGCCTCTTGTGGGGAGAAGTGTTGATTATGGGAAAAAGGGGGAGTTTTTGAAATCCTTGATCAAATTTCTTAGGAAAACCTCTCTTTATGTCTCTACAAGCGGTTTTGACTTAGAGATAGGAATTTGAGTTTGATTTGCAAACACAAACCAAGTGGTGGCATAGAGTGATCCATATATGTCAAATTTGAATCAAAATAATTTGAGTTCTTATTTGAAGTGATTTTGTACTTGTTCTACTTGCTTTATGTTGTGTTGGCATAAATCACCAAAAAGGGGGAGATTGAAAGGGAAATGTGCCCTTGGGCCATTTCTAAGTATTTTGGTGGTTTAGTGTCCAACACAAGTGCCTAAGTGTAAAAAGGTGGACAAAGTACAAATCAAGAATAAAGGTATGTTTCTCAGACTTAGTACAATGTTTTATGGACTAATGTATTGTCTCTAAGTGCTGGAAACAGAAAAAAAATTGAGTTGGAGAAGAGATGGCTCGAGCAGCCAAAGTCTGCTCAGTCTGGGTGCACCGGACTGTCCGGTGGTGCACCGGACAGTGTCCGGTGCGCCAGGCTGGCTCAAGGGAAAAGGCTGCTCTCGGGACTTCGACGGCGGTGTACGGCTAAAATTCACCGGACTGTCTGGTGTGCACCGGACTGTCCGGTGGGCCGTTCACAGGCGAACTCGTCGCTCTCGGGAATTCATCGTCGACGTACGACTATAATTCACCGGACTGTCCGGTGTGCACCAGACTGTCCGGTGAGCCAACGGTCGGCAGGGCCAACGGTCGGTCGCGCAATCTGCGCGGGACACGTGGTCGAGCCAACGGCTAGAAGATGGCACCGGACTGTCCGGTGTGCACCGGACATGTCAAGTGCGCCAACGGCTCCCAGGCTGCCAACGGTCGACTGCGCTGTTTATGGAAAGAAATCGGGCACCGGACACTGTCCGGTGTGCATCGGACTGTCCGGTGCGCCAGTCGACAGAAGGCAAGATTAGCCTTCCAAGATTGCTCTCAACGGCTCCTAGCTGCCTTGGGACTATAAAAGGTGCCCCTAGGCGCATGGAGGAGAACATCAAGCATCTCCTAAGCACTCCTAAGCACCAAGACATCGATTCCGCGCCTTTGATTCTTTGCAATAGCGATTAGAGCTCTAGTTGAGTGGTGAACTCATTGAGTTGTGTTGTGAGCTCTCGTTGCGACTTGTGTGCGTGGTGTTGCTGTGATTTCTTGTCTTGAGTGCGTTGCTAATCCCTCCGTCGTCGTAATATACGATCTCCTTTATGCGCCTCGTCTTCTTCTTCTTCCCTTCCTTCCGTCTATGGCCCGAGCCGGAGTCGGTAGGCTTATCGTCCTTCGGCTCGTTGATGAAGGATTCCTTCTCTTTGTCGTTGATGACGATTCCCTTCCCCTTAGGATCCATCTCTTCGGGCGGTTAGTCCCTTTGTGAAGAGAACGGCTCTGATACCAATTGAGAGCACCTAGAGGGGGGGGGTGAATAGGTGATCCTATAACACTTCAAAAACTTAAGCCACAAAACTTGGTTAACCGTTAGCACAATAATTGCCAAGTGGCTAAAGAGGAATCCTCAACAAAACACAATAACCAACAAGGATCAATCACAGAGATGGCACGGTGGTTATCCCGTGGTTCGGCCAAGACCAACGCTTGCCTACTCCACGTTGTGGCGTCCCAACGGACGAGGGTTGCAATCAACCCCTCTCAAGCGGTCCAAAGACCCACTTGAATACCACGGTGTTTTGTTTGCTTTACTCAATCCCGTTTGCGAGGAATCTCCACAAATTTGGAGCCTCTCGCCCTTACACTTGAATTTCACAAAGAACACGGAGCAAGGGAGGGATTAGCAACGCACTCAAGACAAGAAATCACAGCAACACCACGCACACAAGTCGCAACGAGAGCTCACAACACAACTCAATGAGTTCACCACTCAACTAGAGCTCTAATCGCTATTGCAAAGAATCAAAGGCGCGGAATCGATGTCTTGGTGCTTAGGAGTGCTTAGGAGATGCTTGATGTTCTCCTCCATGCGCCTAGGGGCACCTTTTATAGTCCCAAGGCAGCTAGGAGCCGTTGAGAGCAATCTTGGAAGGCTAATCTTGCCTTCTGTCGACTGGCGCACCGGACAGTCCGATGCACACCGGACAGTGTCCGGTGCCCGATTTCTTTCCATAAACAACGCAGTCGACCGTTGGCAGCCTGGGAGTCGTTGGCACACTTGACATGTCCGGTGCACACCGGACAGTCCGGTGCCATCTTCTAGCCGTTGGCTCGGCCACGTGTCCCGCGCAGATTGCGCGGCCGACCGTTGGCCCTGCCGACCGTTGGCTCACCGGACAGTCCGGTGCACACCGGACAGTCCGGTGAATTATAGTCGTACGTCGACGATGAATTCCCGAGAGCGACGAGTTCGCCTGTGAACGGCCCACCGGACAGTCCGGTGAATTTTAGCCGTACACCGCCGTCGAAGTCCCGAGAGCAGCCTTTTCCCTCGAGCCAGCCTGGCGCACCGGACACTGTCCGGTGCACCACCGGACAGTCCGGTGCACCCAGACTGAGCAGACTTTGGCTGCTCGAGCCATCTCTTCTCCAACTCAATTTTTTTTCTGTTTCCAGCACTTAGAGACAATACATTAGTCCATAAAACATTGTACTAAGTCTGAGAAACATACCTTTATTCTTGATTTGTACTTTGTCCACCTTTTTACACTTAGGCACTTGTGTTGGACACTAAACCACCAAAATACTTAGAAATGGCCCAAGGGCACATTTCCCTTTCAATCTCCCCCTTTTTGGTGATTTATGCCAACACAACATAAAGCAAGTAGAACAAGTACAAAATCACTTCAAATAAGAACTCAAATTATTTTGATTCAAATTTGACATATATGGATCACTCTATGCCACCACTTGGTTTGTTTTTGCAAATCAAACTCAAATTCCTATCTCTAAGTCAAAACCACTTGTAGAGACATAAAGAGAGGTTTTCCAAAGAAATTTGATCAAGGATTTCAAAAACTCCCCCTTTTCCCATAATCAACACTTCTCCCCACAAGAGGCCAACTTTTGACATAAGAGACAATAAAAGAGTTTTGACAAACCTTGACAAACCAAAAGCTCTATCCTACTATTTCCAAAATCTCTCAAGTGGTAGCTGATCCATTTATCACTTTGGCCTTTATTTTCTCCCCCTTTGGCATCAAGCACCAAAACGGGAGCAATCTTGGCCCCTTTAACCCCATTGCCTCACCAAAATCTTCAAATAAGAACACAAAGGCAATAAGAGTATAAAGATGAACTTGGAAAAGTTACTCTTTTCATCGGAGTGCAGTGGAAGTCTTGCATGGTCCAAGTCCACCTTTTCCCTTTCAATTTTCCTTGAAGACTAAAACAACCAAACTCAAGTACATGGTTAGTCTCAAAGGGTCAAGTTGTAGCACAGCTCCCCCTAAATATGTGCATTACTTGCAAACAGGACTTGTGAGATCCAGGGAGTGTTTGTACAACTTGAGCACCACAATAAGCAACAAAATGCAGAATGAACATGATCAAAGGCATAAATACATGTATGCTATAATTCAATCCAAGTTCCACGAATCTAAGATATTGAGCTCACTACGCAGCCTGCAAAAGGTCTTCTCATCTAGAGGCTTGGTAAAGATATCGGCTAGCTGGTTCTCGGTGCTAACATGAAACACTTCGATATCTCCCTTTTGCTGGTGGTCTCTCAAAAAGTGATGCCGGATGTCAATGTGCTTTGTGCGGCTGTGCTCAACAGGATTTTTCGCTATTCGGATAGCACTCTCATTATCACATAGGAGTGGGACTTTGCTCAGATTGTAGCCAAAGTCCCAGAGGGTTTGCCTCATCTAAAGTAGTTGCGCGCAACACTGTCCTGCGGCAACGTACTCGGCCTCAGCGGTGGATAGGGCAACGGAAGTTTGTTTCTTAGAATTCCATGACACCAGGGACCTTCCTAAGAATTGGCACGTCCCTGATGTACTCTTCCTATCGACCTTACATCCAGCATAGTCGGAATCTGAGTACCCAATCAAGTCAAAGTTAGACCCCTTTGGATACCAGATCCCGAAACAAGGCGTAGCGACTAAATATCGAAGAATTCGCTTCACAGCCACTAAGTGGCACTCCCTAGGATCAGATTGAAATCTAGCACACATGCATACGCTAAGCATAATATCCGGTCTACTAGCACATAAATAAAGCAAAGAACCTATCATGGACCGGTATGCTTTTTGATCAACGAACTTACCACCTTTGTTGAGGTCGGTGTGTCCGTCGGTTCCCATCGGCGTCTTTGCGGGCTTGGCGTCCTTCATCCCAAACCTCTTTAGCAAATCTTGCGTGTACTTCGTTTGGGAGATAAAGGTGCCGTCCTTGAGTTGCTTCACTTGGAACCCAAGGAAGTAGTTCAACTCGCCCATCATTGACATCTCGAATTTCTGCGTCATCACCCTGCTAAACTCTTCACACGACTTTTGATTAGTAGAACCAAATATTATGTCATCGACATAAATTTGGCATACAAAAAGATCACCATCGCAAGTCTTAGTAAAAAGAGTTGGATCGGCTTTCCCAACCTTGAAAGCATTAGCAATTAAAAAGTCTCTAAGGCATTCATACCATGCTCTTGGGGCTTGCTTAAGTCCATAGAGCGCCTTAGAGAGCTTACACACATGGTCGGGGTACCGTTCATCCTCGAAGCCAGGGGGTTGCTCTACGTACACCTCCTCCTTGATTGGCCCGTTGAGGAAGGCGCTCTTCACATCCATTTGGTACAACCTGAAAGAATGGTGAGCGGCATATGCTAGCAAGATACGAATTGATTCTAGCCTAGCCACAGGAGCGAATGTCTCCTCAAAGTCCAAACCTGCGACTTGGGCATAACCTTTTGCCACAAGTCGAGCCTTGTTCCTCGTCACCACCCCGTGCTCGTCCTGTTTGTTGCGGAACACCCACTTGGTTCCCACAACATTTTGCTTGGGGCGAGGCACCAGTGTCCAAACTTCATTGCGCTTGAAATTGTTGAGTTCCTCCTGCATGGCCAACACCCAGTCCGGATCTAGCAATGCCTCTTCTACCCTGAAAGGCTCAATAGAAGAGACAAAAGAGTAATGCTCACAAAAATTAACTAATCTTGAACGAGTAGTTACTCCCTTGCTAATATCACCCAATATCTGGTCGACGGGATGATCCCTTTGAATCGTCGCTCGAACTTGGGTTGGAGGTGCCTGAGGTGCTTCTTCCTCTTCAGCTTGAACATCCTGTGCTCCCCCTTGATCATGCGCCTCCACTTGAGGTACCTGTTCGTCATCTTGGGTTGGGGGATGCACCATAGCTGAGGAAGACGGTTGATCTTGCTCCAAATGTTCCTGAGGCCGTACATCTCCAATCGCCATGGTGCGAATCGCGGCAGTTGGAACGTCTTCTTCATCTACATCATCAAGACAAACAACTTGCTCTCTTGGAGAGCCATTAGTCTCATCAAATACAACGTCGCTAGAGACTTCAACCAAACCCAATGATTTGTTGAAGACCCTATACGCCTTTGTATTTGAATCATAACCTAATAAAAACCCTTCTACGGCTTTGGGAGCAAATTTGGAATTCCTACCCTTCTTCACTAGAATGTAGCATTTACTCCCAAATACACGAAAGTACGATACATTGGGTTTGTTACCAGTCAGCAGCTCATATGAAGTCTTCTTGAGGAGGCGGTGAAGGTAGACCCTGTTGATGGTGTGGCAAGCCGTGTTCACGGCTTCCGACCAAAAGCACTCGGGGGTCTTGAACTCTCCAAGCATAGTCCTTGCCATATCTATGAGTGTCCTGTTCTTCCTCTCTACCACACCATTTTGCTGAGGTGTGTAGGGAGCGGAGAACTCGTGCATGATCCCCTCCTCCTCAAGGAACTCCTCCACTTGAAGATTCTTGAATTCAGACCCGTTGTCGCTCCTTATCTTCTTCACTTTGAGCTCAAACTCATTTTGAGCTCTCCTGAGGAAGCGCTTGAGGGTCCCTTGGGTTTTAGACTTATCCTGCAAAAAGAACACCCAAGTGAAGCGGGAAAAGTCATCAACAATAACTAGACCATACTTACTTCCTCCTATACTCAGATAGGCGACGGGTCCGAAGAGGTCCATATGCAGCAGCTCAAGAGGTCTTGACGTGGTCATCACATTCTTGCTGTGATGTGCTCCTCCCACTTGTTTACCTGCTTGACAAGCTGCACAAGGTCTATCTTTTTCGAAATGAACATTGGTTAGACCTATCACGTGTTCTCCCTTTAGAAGCTTGTGGAGGTTCTTCATCCCCACATGTGCTAAGCGGCGATGCCACAACCAGCCCATGCAAGTCTTAGCCATTAAGCATGCATCTAGACCGGCCTCTTCTTTTGCAAAATTAACTATGTAAAGTTTGCCGTCTAGTACACCCTTAAAAGCTAGTGAACCATCACATCTTCTAAAGACAGACACATCTATATTTGTAAATAAACAATTATATCCCATATTACATAATTGACTAACAGATAGTAAAGTATATCCAAGACTCTCCACTAAAAACACATTAGAGATAGAATGCTCATTTGATATTGCAATCTTGCCTAAACCTTTCACCTTGCCTTGGTTCCCATCACCGAATATGATTGAATCTTGGGAATCCTTATTCTTGACGTAGGAGGTGAACATCTTCTTCTCCCCCGTCATATGGTTTGTGCATCCGCTGTCGATAATCCAGCTTGAACCCCCGGATGCATAAACCTGCAAGGCAAATTTAGGCTTGGGTCTTAGGTACCCAACTCTTGTTGGGTCCTACAAGGTTAGTCACAATTTCCTTAGGGACCCAAATGCAAGTTTTATCGCCCTTGCATTTTGCCCCTAATTTCCTAGCAACTATCTTCCTATCCTTTCTACAAATAGCAAAGGAAGCATTCAAAGCATGATAAATTGTAGAGGGACCATTCACAACTTTCCTAGAAGCATGAAATTTTTTTTTCTAGGCACATGATGAACATTTTTCCTAGGCATATCTCTATCATGCATATAGGAAGAACTAGGAGCAAACATAGCATACGAGTCATGTGAATCAAAAGCATTGCAACTCCTATGGGACTGTCTTCTATCATTGTACATAAAAGCATGGTTCTTTTTAGTACTACTTGCCATAGGGGCCTTCCCTTTCTCCTTGGCGGAGATGGAAGCCTTATGGCTTGTTAAGTCCTTGGCTTCCCTCTTGAAGCAAAGTCCATCCTTAATTGAGGGGTGTCTACCAATAGTGTAGGCATCCCTTGCAAATTTTAGCTTATCGAAATCACTTTTGCTAGTCTTAAGTTGGGCATTAAGACTAGCTACTTCATCATTTAATCTCGAAATTGAAACTAGGTGTCCATTACAGGCATCAATATCAAAATCCTTACACCTAGTGCAAATCATAACATGTTCTACACAAGAATTAGATTTATTTGCTACTTCTAATTTAGCATTTAAATCATTGTTAACACTTTGTAAAGTAGAAATGGTTTCATGACACGTAGATAGTTCATAAGAGAGCATTTCATTTCTTTTAACTTCTAAAGCATAGGATTTTTGTGCCTCAACAAATTTGTCATGTTCATCATACAACAAATCCTCTTGCTTTTCTAAAAGCCTATCCTTTTCATTCACGGCATCAATCAATTCATTGATTTTATCAATTTTATTTCTATCCAATCCCTTAAACAAGCTAGAGTAATCTATTTCCTCATCACTAGATTCGTCTTCACTTGAAGAAGCATAAATAGAGTCTTGAGTACATACCTTCTTCTCCCTTGCCATGAGGCATGTGTGACGCTCGTTGGGGAAGAGGGATGACTTGTTGAAGGCGGTGAGTCCTTCATTGTCAGAGTCGGACGAGGAGCAATCCGAATCCCACTCCTTGCCAAGATGTGCCTCGCCCTTTGCCTTCTTATAGTTTTTCTTCTTCTCCCTCTTGTTCCCTTGATCCTGATCACTATCATTGTCGGGACAGTTAGCAATAAAATGACCAAGCTTACCGCATTTGAAGCATGAGCGCTTCCCCTTGGCTTTGGTCTTGCTTGGCTGTCCCTTGCGACCCTTAAGCGCCGTCTTGAATCTTTTGATGATGAGGGCCATCTCTTCATCATTAAGTCCGGCTGCCTCAATTTGTGCCACCTTGCTAGGTAGCGCCTCCTTGCTTCTTGTTGCCTTGAGAGCAAGGGTTTGCGGCTCGTTGATCGGACCATTCAAGGCGTCATCCACGTACCTCGCCTCCTTGATCATCATTCGCCCGCTGACGAATTTTCCAAGGACTTCTTCGGGCGACATTTTGGTGTACCTGGGATTCTCACGAATATTATTCACCAAATGAGGATCAAGAACGGTAAAGGACCTTAGCATCAGTCGGACGACGTCGTGGTCCGTCCATCGCGTGCTTCCGTAGCTCCTTATTTTGTTGATAAGGGTCTTGAGCCGGTTGTATGTTTGAGTTGGCTCCTCGCCCCTTATCATTGCGAACCGTCCAAGCTCGCCCTCCACCAACTCCATTTTGGTGAGCAAGGTGACGTCGTTCCCCTCGTGAGAAATCTTGAGGGTGTCCCATATTTGCTTGGCGTTATCCAAGCCGCTCACTTTGTGGTATTCATCCCTGCACAATGAAGCTAGAAGAACAGTAGTAGCTTGTGCATTCTTATGAATTTGTTCATTAATGAACATGGGACTATCCGAACTATCAAAGTGCATTCCACTCTCTACAATCTCCCATATACTAGGATGGAGAGAGAATAGGTGACTACGCATTTTGTGGCTCCAAAATCCGTAGTCCTCCCCATCGAAGTGTGGGGGCTTACCGAGTGGGATGGAGAGCAAATGTGAATTTGAGCTTTGCGGAATACGAGAGTAGTCAAAAGAAAAGTTCGAATTAACCGGTTTCCTTCTCTCGTAGTCGTTGTGGTCGTCATCCTTTTGGGAAGAAGTAGACTCATCACTGTCGTCGTAATATACGATCTCCTTGATGCGCCTCGTCTTCTTCTTCTTCCCTTCCTTCCGTCTATGGCCCGAGCCGGAGTCGGTAGGCTTATCGTCCTTCGGCTCATTAACGAAGGATTCCTTCTCTTTGTCGTTGATCACGATTCCCTTCCCCTTAGGATCCATCTCTTCGGGTGGTTAGTCCCTTTGTGAAGAGAACGGCTCTGATACCAATTGAGAGCACCTAGAGGGGGGGGGGGGGTGAATAGGTGATCCTGTAACACTTCAAAAACTTAAGCCACAAAACTTGGTTAACCGTTAGCACAATAATTGCCAAGTGGCTAAAGAGGAATCCTCAACAAAACACAATAACCAACAAGGATCAATCACAGAGATGGCACTGTGGTTATCCCGTGGTTCGGCCAAGACCAACGCTTGCCTACTCCACGTTGTGGCGTCCCAACGGACGAGGGTTGCAATCAACCCCTCTCAAGCAGTCCAAAGACCCACTTGAATACCACGGTGTTTTGTTTGCTTTACTCAATCCCGTTTGCGAGGAATCTCCACAAATTTGGAGCCTCTCGCCCTTACACTTGAAATTCACAAAGAACACGGAGCAAGGGAGGGATTAGCAACGCACTCAAGACAAGAAATCACAGCAACACCACGCACACAAGTCGCAACGAGAGCTCACAACACAACTCAATGAGTTCACCACTCAACTAGAGCTCTAATCGCTATTGCAAAGAATCAAAGGCACGAAATCGATGTCTTGGTGCTTAGGAGTGATTAGGAGATGCTTGATGTTTTCCTCCATGCGCCTAGGGGTCCCTTTTATAGCCCCAAGGCAGCTAGGAGCCGTTGAGAGCAATCTTGGAAGGCTGATCTTGCCTTCTGTCGACTGGCGCACCGGACAATGTCCGGTGCCCGATTTCCTTCCAAAAATAGCGCAGTCGACCGTTGGCAGTCCGAGAGCCGTTGGCGCACCGGACATGTCCGGTGCACACCGGACAGTCCGGTGCCCCCTTCTAGCCGTTGGCTCGGCCACGTGTCCCGCGCAGATTGCGCGGCCGACCGTTGGCTCGACCGACCGTTGGCTCACCGGACAGTCCGGTGCACACCGGACAGTCCGGTGAATTATAGCCGTACGTCGCCGGTGAATTCCCGAGAGCGGCCACTTCGCTCGAGCCAGCCTGGCGCACCGGACACTGTCCGGTGCACCACCGGACAGTCCGGTGCTCCCAGACTCAGCAGAGTCTTGGCTGCTCGAGCCAAGACATTCTCAATTGGACTTTTCCTGTTTCCAGCACTTAGACACAATACATTAGTCCATAAAACAATGTACTAAGTCTGAGAAACATACCTTTATCCTTGATTTGTACTTTGTCCACCTTTTTACACATAGGCACTTGTGTTGGACACTAAACCACCAAAATACTTAGAAATGGCCCAAGGGCACATTTCCCTTTCAGGACTTCATGACCGCGTGTGACTACTGCCTCTCCGATTGCTCCGATGATAACCACAGTCTCGGCGACGAGGACTGTGGCCCAAGTCATGAATGTTTCCACGTCGATCTAGGGGGTCTCGACGAAGGCAACCACCTTGGTATGCCGGAGGACGGCGATCCCCCTAGGCCTGCGCCTCGCGTTGACATCCTTCAGGAGCTAGCTGTGGTCCCAGTCCCTGCGGGGGGTCAGGACACACAGCTCGAGCAAATCCGCGAGATGCAGGCCAGGCTCGATGAGGAAGCAGGACAACTTGTGCAGCTCCGGCAGAACATCGGGCAGGAGTGGGCAGGCCGAGCACCAACCGGAGAAGCACGTCATCTGCCCCAGGACGTCCAACACCGCATCGCTGACGATGTGTCACACCCGGGTTTTAGGGGTCCAAAGCCCGGGCGCGAACATAAACACCAGGTGTGCTGGGACCAAGTCTCACACATATGATGCATAGTGGCACATGATCGAATGTCACATCTTTACTATATAACAGGAGTTCTATACAAAATAATTAAATAATTACATCATATGAGGAAACGATCCAGCAACCCAAAGTTGACTGGGAGATGACGGCCTAGACCACTCACGAACTCATCACAGCATCCTCCACGCGCCTCATCCTGTGGTACCTGCTCTTGACCTGTGGGGGGGTGTGAGACAGCAAGAGTGAGCTCACATATGTTCATCGCTCAACAAGTTGTGGGGAATAATGTGAATGATCTCGCCAAAGGTGGGAGTTCATGTGAAGTGTAAGGCTTACCAAAGAGGATGGTTAGAGCTGAGCATTGCTTTTAAAGTTGGTCAAAATTTTATTAGCAATTACTAAGTATAAGTAAATACCAACCCAATTAAATAGTAGAGCAGAAGTAACAACATCACCTGCGATGCAATGCATATGACAAATTGAATTTAAGTTCCATAAATTAATCATGTGAGGGTCCGAGCTGCTCTTGACCGTGAGCACGGCTAGTATACCAGTTTTACACTCTGCAGAGGTTGCGCATATTTACCCACAAGTCATGTTACCCATCTACCAAGGGATCGCGACTTCCCATACACCTCTACCGAGGAGGCGAGGCAGGGTAACACTACGAGGCCTTTACAAAGTTCCACTGGCTTCAGAAAACCCGCTACAGTTTATAGGAAGCTCCAATGCAGGGTTCTTGCCTGACCGCCATCGCAGCAAAATCAACCAAGGACCTCCCTACACTGACCACTCCCCTACTGCCCTTGCCCCTTTCGGGTAAGGTAGTCCTCCACTAGCTTTCCTAATTAATCAGCCAAGGGCGTCCATAAACCCTTGTGGTAGCACTGTTTTCCCGGGTGGTCGCTCCATGTTCCAATTAACATAATGATCTTATCATGAACAGTGATAATAAACAGATAATAAAAGTGTGATCATGAATAATGTATCTTCATACCCAAAACCACATAAAGCACTAGCAAGTACTACCCAAAAAGTTCAGTGGTAAACAAGGTATAAAGATAATCAAACTAGGGTAACCTATTGGGTCCCATCCAAATTAACCTATGCAGATCATTATGATTAATCAGAACATGAGTAGGTAAAAATAAGTGATCAAGGGCACAACTTGCCTGGGACTTGAGATTCCAGGTACCAGGATGATCTTCAGGTGACTCGTGACCTCACGCTAATCGTAGCAATACATACAAACATGGTATATGCAAAATTAACATCACACCAAACATAATAATACACTGCATAATAATAATCTACGCGTTACTACGAGATCGTGGGCTCAAGAATCTCTACAATCGAAGTTACGGTTATTAAGTTATGAGGTGACTAAATGATTAACACTAGGTTCCATGTTTATTTTATAATTTCAGAGAAAAGATAACCTAAAGTAGTAATTAATTCTACTTTAATCTAAATTATAAATTGACCATATATTTTAGTAGATTATAATGGTAAGTAGATTAACAAGACTAAGCAACATTAGTTAAATAAAGACCTAATTATAAAAGAATGAGACATGGTCTAATCAATGTTGTTACTGTGTAGTAAATATTTATACGAGATTAACTCAACTTGAACGGATCAAATCGGAGTTAAAACGATTTAGTTATGATTTTCCATAGGTTTTATGTGTTTGATATGAGATTAATTGGGAGATCAATTTTATTATTGTTTTCATGTCAAAACAGAGGTACTAGATGATAAACAATAATATTATCAAATTATAGGAATTGGAACGAATTAATTTGAACTTAATATAAATTTTCTGTGAATTTAACAAGTTTCTGTAATTATTTTTACTCTAAAAAGTATTTTCCAAATGTATTTATTTGGTTTTCTGTTTCTCTGGCCGAGCACATCATTATCAGAAACCCCAGGGACTAAACCATAAAATCTTCCCAGACTCAGACTACTCCTACAGGACTGCGGGTTTATTTCAATTAAGCACGGGGACTCTTTAGAAAATGTGACGTAGCGAAGGGGTATCGGGGTACAAGAGCCGCCGGATCTAAAATCGTCGGTCCAGATTAGATCTACTCCGCGTATTACTGCTGCGCGCCCAGTACGGTCAGATCCCGATCCGACGGTCCAAATAAACCTAGCACCTACCCGAGCTCCCAACTCTCCGATCAAAGATCTACGGCTAATACCAGCTTCGGCCCAAACGTTATGACCGCCCTAATCTCTGTCGCTCATAACCGATCCAACGGTGGACATGCATCGTCTCCTTCCCTCGAGCAGCAGACGGCGGCGCATAGCTCACGGTGGCGGAAAGCCACCGGAAGGAACCCAATCCGTCGCATCGGGCACAAATCCCCCAATCCGAGACGATCTATGCGATCCTAGGATTACAACGAATCACTAGAGGTAGAACTTACCTAGTATGGCCGTGTGGGAACACGGGGTCACGTTGAGGCGCGGCATCACGACGATGACCAACCACGACGAGGAATCACCGGCCCACAGCGGCGCCCCACTGCCGATTGGGCGCAGTTCAAGTCCCACCCAACCCTGTTGGTGCTCCTAGGCGCTTTCTTCCTCCCTGGAACACGCCAGCGGCGGAGCCCGAGCGGACCACGGCAGAAGGCACCCGACTTGCGATGAAGGTTGGATGAGTTGGGGGGGGTCACGGCCGGTTTATAGGGGCGGGGAGAGCCCAGGCGTGCGCGGGGCCTAGATCCGCGGTTCCCGGTGGCGGATAAGGACTCAGTTGCAACTCCGAGCGGACCGGCGAGGGATGCGGAGGTTCGCTCCAATGGAGACGAAGCTGACACCGAGGCCCCATCCGTCCCTGACCAGGCATGGCGCGCAGAGCAGCTGAGAAGCGGTCCCACCAGCGCAGCCCGTGAGCGAGCGAGGGAAAGCGGCGATGCCGTTGTGCGAGCGACGGACTTGGTCCACGCGCGGGATCCACGGCGTTCGTGCGGCTTGAAGAACGTCAGTTCCGAATTCGGCGCGAGATAGACGGAAGACCTAGCATACGGGCCCCATGCATCAGCCGAGGCGAGTCCGCGCGGAGCTGAGGTGCGGCGGCGTGGCAGTGTCTGGCAACGTGGGACCCACGAGGTAGTGGCACAAGGGCGCGCGCGACGTGTGGAGCCTAGCGGCTAGGGTTTGCCGCGCCGCAGGGGAGGCGCTGGTGGGCTGGTAGCTGGGCCGCATGGCCGAGTGAGTGAGGTGGGCTGTCGTGGGGTAGAGGAGGGAAAGAGTGGGCCGGACAGAGGAAAAAGGGCCCAGGCACATGCAAGCACTATTCTTTTTATTTTTTTCTTTCTATTTCAAGTTCAAATTTCAAATCAATTTCAAGTTTAAATTTCCCAAATTTTGTGGCAAGTTTATTCTCAGGTTATATATTCAATTTGAACTTACCAATCTAGGATTTATTCATTTATAAATTTATTTGTATTTTATAACATTTCTTTCTCTTTTTCTTTCTTTTCCTATTTTCATTCTCTTGATTTTCAAATCTAAATTTGAATTTTTGTTATGAGTCACACCATGGATCAAAATGTACCAGATTCAAGTATTAGTGTAAAAAAATATATTCTTATTTATATATTTTATTTTACCTCATTTGTTTGATATTTCCTTCTCTTTTCTTAAATTCTAAAATTGTACCTTTGGATTAAATCTCAATTCTCAATACTCCAGTATAATTTGGGATATCTGAATTTTGCTATTTTATTTCTTCATATATTTATTATATTTTTTTCCTTATACAAATTTTGGGCCTTACACGATGCCAGGGCAAGGCTGCCCCGGGCTTCCAGTGGGGTCGGCCAGAACCTGGCTGCAGCAGCAATATTACTCCGAGCGATGCCGGAACCATCCACCACCGAGGGACGGTGTATCCAGGGAGAACTCAAGAATCTCCTGGAGGATGCCGCGGTCCGACGGGTCGAAAGCTCTGCCTCCCGAAGGCAGGGGTACCCCCCGGAGCATCGCGCCGTGACTTCCCGATTCATGCGGGAAGCCTCGGTCCACACCGGGCGCACGCGGGACACAGCGCCTGCTGCCCCGGGTCGCCTCGGCAACGAGCACCGTCGCCGCGACCGTCGAGCCCACCTCGACGAGAAGGTGCGCCGAGGCTACCACCCCAGGCGTGGGGGACGCTACGACAGCGGGGAGGATCGGAGCCCCTCGCCCGAACCACCCGGTCCGCAAGCTTTCAGTCGGGCCATACGACGGGCGTCGTTCCCGACCCGGTTCCGGACCCCGACTACCATCACCAAGTACTCGGGGGAAACAAGGCCGGAACTATGGCTCGCGGACTACCGGCTGGCCTGCCAGCTGGGTGGAACGAACGATGACAACCTCATCATCCGCAACCTCCCCCTGTTCCTCTCCGACGTCGCCCGAGCCTGGCTTGAGCATCTGCCTCCTACGCAGATCTCCAACTGGGACAACCTGGTCAAAGCCTTCGTCAGGAACTTCCAGGGCACATACGTGCGCCCTGGGAACTCCTGGGATCTCCGAAGCTACCGCCAGCAGCCGGGAGAATCCCTGTGGGACTACATCCGGCGATTTTCAAAGCAGCGCACCGAGCTGCCCAACATCACCGACTCAGATGTCATCGGCGCGTTCCTCGCTGGCACTACTTGCCGCAACCTGGTGAGCAAGCTGGGTCGCAAGACTCCCACCAGGGCGAGCGAGCTGATGGACATCGCCACCAAGTTCGCCTCTGGCCAGGAGGCGGTCGAGGCCATCTTTCGGAAGGACAAGCAGCCTCAAGGATGCCAGCAGGAAGACGTCCCCGAGGCGTCCGCTCAGCGCAGCATGAAGAAGAAGGGCAAGAAGAAGTAGCAAACGAAACGCGACGCCGCCGACGCAGACCTTGTCGCCGCTGCCGAACACAGGAACCCCCAGAAGCCTCCCGGAGGGGCCAACCTGTTCGACAAGATGCTCAAGGAGTCGTGCCCCTATCATCAGGGTCCCGTCAAGCACACCCTTGAGGAGTGCGTCATGCTTCGGCGCTACTTCCACAAGGCCGGGCCACCGACGGAAGGTGGCAAAGCCCACAACAACGACAAGAAGGAAGGCCACAAGGCAGAGGAGTTCCCCGAGGTCCATGACTGCTTCATGACCTACGGTGGGCAGGTGGCGAACGCCTTGGCTCAGCACCGCAAGCAGGAGCGTCGAGAGGTCTGCTTGGTGAAGGTGGCGGCGCCAGTCTACCTAGACTGGTCCGACAAGCCCATCACCTTCGACCAAGGCGACCACCCCGACCGCATGCCAAGCCCGGGGAAGTACCCGCTCGTTGTCGATCCCATCATCAGCAACGTCAGGCTTACCAAGGTCTTCATGGACGGAGGCAGCAGCCTCAACATCATCTACGCCAAGACCCTCGGGCTCTTGCAGATCGATTTGTCCACGATCCGGGCCGGTGCGGCGCCCTTTCACGGGATCATCCCTGGGAAGCGCGTCCAACCCCTTGGGCAACTCGATCTGTCCGTCTGCTTCGGGACTCCCTCCAACTTTCGAAAGGAAACCCTCACGTTCGAGGTGGTCGGGTTCCGAGGAACCTACCATGCAGTGCTGGGGAGACCATGATACACCAAGTTCATGGTAGTCCCCAACTACACCTACCTCAAGCTCAAGATGTCGGGCCCCAACGGGGTTATCACCGTCGGATCCACATACCGACACGCGTACGAATGCGACGTGGAGTGTGTGGAGTACGCTGAGGCCCTCGCCGAGTCCGAGGCCCTCATCGCCGACCTGGAGAGCCTCTCCAAGGAGGTGCCAGATGTGAAACGCCACGCCGGCAACTTCGAGCCAGCAGAGGCGGTTAAGTCCGTCCCTCTTGACCCCAGCAACGATGCCTCCAAGCAAGTCCGGATCAGCTCCGAGCTCGACCCCAAATAGGAAGCAGTGCTCGTCGACTTTCTCCGCGCAAACGCCGAGGTTTTTATGTGGAGTCCCTCGGACATGCCTGACATACCGAGGGATGTCGCCGAGCACTCGCTAGATATCCGAGCTGGAGCCCGACCCGTGAAGCAGCCTCTGCGCCGTTTCGACGAAGAAAAGCGTAGAGCCATAGGCGAGGAGATCCACAAGCTGATGGCTGCAGGGTTCATCAAAGAGGTATTCCATCCCGAATGGCTAGCCAACCCTATGCTTGTGAAAAAGAAAGGTGGGAAATGGCGGATGTGTGTAGACTACACTGGTCTAAACAAAGCATGTCTGAAGGTTCCCTACCCTCTGCCTCGCATCGATCAAATCGTGGATTCCACTGTTGGGTGTGAAAACCTGTCATTCCTTGATGCCTACTCAGGGTATCACCAAATCAGGATGAAAGAGTTCGACCAGCTCGCGACTTCTTTCATCACACCCTTTGGCATGTACTGCTATATTACTATGCCATTCGGTTTAAGGAATGCATGCGCAACATACCAAAGGTGCATGAACCACGTGTTCGGACAGCACATTGGCCGAACGGTCGAGGCTTACGTCAATGACATCGTAGTCAAGATGAGGAAAGCCTCCGACCTCCTCTCTGACCTTGAAACGAAATTCAAGTGTCTCAAAGCGAAAGGCGTAAAACTCAATCCCGAGAAGTGTGTCTTCGGAGTCCCCCAAGGCATGCTCCTGGGGTTCATCGTCTCCGAGCGGGGCATCGAGGCCAACCCAGAGAAAATCGCGGCCATCACCAACATGGGGCCTATCAAAGACTTGAAAGGAGTACATAGGGTCATGGGATGCCTTGCGGCTCTGAGCCGCTTCATCTCGCGCCTCGGCGAAAGAGGCCTGCCCCTGTACCGCCTCTTAAGGAAGACCGAGCGCTTCACTTGGACCCCCGAGGCCGAGAAAGCCCTCGGGAACTTAAAGGTGCTCCTTACAAGCGCGCCCATCCTGGTGCCCCCCGCTGCTAGAGAAGCTCTCCTGATCTACGTAGCCGCAACCACTCAGGTGGCCAGCGCCACGATCGTAGTCGAGAGACAAGAAGAAGGGCACGCATTGCTCGTCCAGAGGTCGGTCTACTTCATCAGTGAGGTACTGTCCGAGACCAAAATCCGCTACCCACAAATTCAGAAGCTACTGTACACGGTAATTCTGACACGATGAAAGTTGCGACACTACTTCGAGTCTCATCCGGTGACTGTGGTTTCATCCTTCCCCCTGGGGGAGATCATCCAGTGCCGAGAGGCCTCGGGTAGGATTGCAAAGTGGGCGGTGGAGATCATGGGCGAGACAATCTCGTTCACCCCTCGAAAGGCCATCAAGTCCCAAGTCTTGGCGGATTTCGTGGCAGAATGGGTCGACACCCAGCTTCCAGCAGCTCCGATCCAACCGGAACTCTGGACCATGTTTTTCGACGGGTTGCTGATGAAAACAGGAGCGGGCGTGGGCCTGCTTTTCATCTCACCCCTCAAGAAGCACCTCCGCTACGTGCTGCGCCTCCATTTCCCGGCGTCCAACAACGTGGCCGAGTACGAGGCTCTGGTTAATTGGTTGCGCATCGCCATCGAGCTAGGGGTTCGGCGCCTCGATGCTCGTGGCGACTTGCAGCTTGTCATCGACCAAGTCATGAAGAACTCCCACTGCCGCGACGCGAAGATGGAAGCCTATTGCGACGAGGTTCGGTGCCTGGAAGACAAGTTCTACGGGCTCGAGCTCAACCACGTCACCCGACGGTACAACGAGACTGCAGACGAGCTGGCTAAAATAACCTCGAGGCAGACAACGGTCCCCCCGGACGTCTTCTCCCGAGACCTACATCAACCCTCCATCAAGACCGACGACACGCCCGAGCCCGAGAAGGCCTCGGCCCTGCCCGAGGCACCCTCGACTCAACCCGAGGCACCCTCAGTCGCAGAGGGTGAGGCACTGCGCGTCGAGGAGGAGCGGAATGGGGTCCCGCCCAATCGAAACTGGTAGACCCCGTACCTGCAATATCTCCACCGAGGAGAGCTACCCCTTGACGGAACCGAGGCTCGGCGATTGGCGCGGCGCGCCAAGTCGTTCGTCTTGCTGGGTGATGGAAAGGAGCTCTACCACCGCAGCCCCTCAGGCATCCTCCAGCGATGCATATCCATCGCCGAAGGTCAGGAGTTATTGCAAGAAATACACTCGGGGGCTTGCGGTCACCACGCAGCGTCTTGAGCCCTTGTTGGAAACGCCTTCCGACAAGGTTTCTACTGGCCAACCGCGGTGGCCGACGCCACTAGGATTGTACGCACCTACCAAGGGTGTCAATTCTACGCAAGGCAGACCCACCTGCCCGCTCAGGCTCTACAAACAATACCCATCACCTGGTCGTTTGCTGTGTGGGGTCTGGACCTCGTCGGTCCCTTGCAGAAGGCACCCGGGGGCTTCACGCACCTGCTGGTCGCTATCGACAAATTATCCAAGTGGATTGAGGTCCGACCCCTAAACAACATTAGGTCCGAACAGGCGGTGGCGTTCTTCACCAACATCATCCATCGCTTTGGAGTCCCGAACTCCATCATCACCAACAACGACACCCAGTTCACCGGCAGGAAGTTCCTGGACTTCTACGAGGACCACCACATCCGGGTGGACTGGGCCGCCGTAGCTCACCCCATGACGAATGGGCAGGTAGAGCGTGCCAACGGCATGATTCTACAGGGACTCAAGCTGAGGATCTACAACGACCTCAACAAGTTCGGCAGGCGATGGATGAAGGAACTCCCCTCGGTGGTCTGGAGTCTGAGGACGACGCCAAGCCGAGCCACGGGCTTCACGCCGTTTTTTCTAGTCTATGGGGCCGAGGCTATCATGCCTACAGACTTAGAATACGGCTCCCCGAGGACAAGGGCATACGACGCCCAAAGCAACCAGACCAATCGAGAAGACTCACTGGACCAGCTGGAAGAGGCTCGGGACATGGCCTTACTACACTCGGCGTGGTATCAGCAGTCCCTGCGACGCTACCACGCCCGAGGGGTTCGGTCCCGAGACCTCCAGGTGGGCGACTTGGTGCTTCGGCTACGACAAGACGCCCGAGGGCGCCACAAGCTCACACCTCCCTGGGAAGGGCCATTCATCATCGCCAAGACTTTGAAGCTCGGAACATACAAGCTGGCCAACAGTCAAGGCGAGGTCTACAGCAACGCTTGGAACATCCGACAGCTACGTCGCTTCTACCCTTAAGATGTTTTCAAGTTGTTCGTATACCTCGTTTACATACACAAATAAAGTCTAACCATCAAGGAAGGGTCAGCCTTGCCTCGGCAAAGCCCGACCCTCCCTCAGGGGCTAGAAGGGGGGAACCCCCTCTGCGTCAAAATTTTCCTCGGAAAAAGTCTTTCGGCCAGAACAACTTTCGCGCTTTTCGACTACGTCGATAGTGGGATCTTGAAAATGACGGAGTACACATAAGCGGCAAGGCCGACCGAGCCGAGGGACTCCTACGCCTCCGGGATACGGATACCTCACTCATCACCTTCTGTGATAAGTAACTCACTATCGGATAAGCGATTCTGCTAACCGAACAAGTCTTAACGCTCGAAAACTTCTCTGCCGAAATGATTTTTCGTGCCTTTTCGACTATATCGATAACAGAATCCCGCGGACGAGCAAGAGTACACGTAAGCGGCGAAGGTCGACCGAGCCGAGGGACTCCTACGCCTCCGGGATACGGATACCTCACTCATCACCTTCCGTGATAAGTAACTCTTGCTCGGATAAGCGATTCTGCTACCGACAAGCAAGTCCTGATACTCGAAACAAGAGGAAAAGAAACGCGGCTTTATAACACGATAATGACATGTTTGGGCCTCGGTGGCCGCAAAAAAGCATGTGCATGCTACAGACAAACTGTTCCTGCAGGTTCTGGCAACGGCAGGGGGACCAGCAGCACCCTCGGCATCGTCTCCACCTTCGGCGGAATCTAACCCAACCTCGGACGGCAACACGGGCGAAGGATCTCCACCTCGAAGGAAGATGTCAGCACTGCGCCTGTGCCATCGCCACTGGGGTCTCCTCCAGGAACTTGGCCCAAGCAGACGGCTTGTCCGGCCGCTCCGTGGCCTCAGCCAGCTGTCCCCCGAGGACACCAGCCCGGCTCATGGCCTCGGCAGCCCGACTCCGGGGTTGGTCCTGCCAGTGGATGACCCAGCTAGGCTCCGGCCACCGCTGCTACGCCTCCTCGGCCTGGGCCGACGAAGCCCCCTTTTTGAGCCAACTCCGCCTCTGTCCATGCTGACACCGCTGCCTCCGGCTCTGGCTCATCGCAGAGCGGACGAGGGTTTCTTTAACTGGGCAAGCGAAGCCTTGAGTGGCAAGGCCGACCGAGCCGAGGGACTCCTACGCCTCCGGGATACGGATACCTCACTCGTCACCTTCCGCGCAGGGCAACTCACACTTGGTTAAGCGGTTCAACTAGCCGATAGGCGAGACCTAGTGCTCGAAATGGGGAAGAAACACGGCTTTACGCCCAAATACACAGATGTTCAGGCCCCGACAGCCGCAATGAACATACACCGGCACTCAAGATGCCATTACATACGGGACTCCGGTTCTGTTCCCGCGGGTACGAACAACCCCCCACATTGGAGGGCCTGCGGGATGACAACTTCCAGGTGGCTCGCCGCTGCCCACTCCTGCAGCAGCGACAACGACCTCCGTCTCGGGCGGCAAGACAGCTGCAGCAACGGCTTCAGGGCAAACGCTGCGGCGGAAAAGCACTCGCCCACGAAGGACGAGAACCAGCCATTCAAGCCAGGGAGACGGAGGTCCAGGGGTGCGGGCGGAGTTGGCGGTCTCGTCAGCGGAGAAACCTTCTCCAGCTGCTGCCACCATAGCACCGACGGCGGCGTCCACCTGTCCGCCAACACCGCACCAGCAAGCGCCGACCGCCCCAAAGCGCACCGGCAGGTCCTCACTCCCGCCCTCGCCGAGGCCGCCCCAGAACACGAGCACCGCCCTCGCGGCGTACGACGTGTTGGGCAACCCTCTGGCACGGCTGTCGGTGCGAGGAAGACCTGGACGTGGCCGGCCCGTACGCGGCGCGACCGCCGCCCGGACGAAGGACGGAACGCTGCACCCTGTCCCGGAAGCAGCAGTTCGCCTTCCCCCGCATGGCTGGAGGAAGCCTCCGCGGGGCTGGAGGATGCCTTTCTCCCCCAAACGCTGGGGGAAGAAAAGGGTTACCGGCCCACGCGGAGGCAACCCCCACTCGGTGCGCTCCTCCGCCTCAGCCCGGATGATGAAAATCCTTGAAGCTGAGGGCGGGGCGGAGGCCGCAGCCCGGCTCGCTTCTCCCCACCAAGCTGCCCATTGGTGAGGAGATGCAGCCGGGCTGCATGACGAAAATCCTTGAAGCCGAACGATGGCTGAAAGGTACCGACCTCCACGAGGCCGCGCTCCTCCAACGACAGCAAGAGCAAGGCGACGCTGGGGCACCCCATCTGGGGGGCTCGGAAGGTGGAAGGGCGCAATGCAGAAGAGAGTGTGGAGGCGTGACTGCCACCCAGGGAGCCATTCCCTTTTTAAAGGCAACTCACCCCACTCGCGTCCTCAGGCATCACGGGCTAAGTCTTCACCAACGCGCTCAAAGGTCCTCCCCCTACGACACGGGGGCTGGGTCCCACACGACATACAAGCTGGCCCAGGACAGAAGAAGCCAAACCGCCGCGCGCGGAGCATATAACTGCCCAGCGGTTACAAGCACTCCTCCGTCTTCGCCTAAACTAGCGGGTGAAAGGGCGGACCGCCATGCAGGCAGCATGCAACCGCGCCACGGGGATGCACCCTTTCGACTTCGACGCGTCCAGCATGGAGTCCCAGGCCCACACGTCATGTAACCGGCGCGCCGGTTACTACGTGTGAAAAACTGCACCGCCACTTGCGCCAGTGCCGCGCCTTCTCGACTGCGGAACCGGTGCCGAGATTCGAGGCAACCCTGCGCATGGACCAACAGTGCCAGCCAAACACGCCGGTCACGGGTCAGTCAGCCGCGGGAGAAGGCACGACGGTCGATATGGCCAAAAGTGGGCCGACAGTAATGGCGGCAGCAGGTGAGCGGAAGCGGCGGTCAAATCGTCTGCAGGCTCACGTCCCCTCCTGGAGCAGCAGGAGAGCCCTCTCCCACGGCGTGAAGACGACGCGCCCGTGTTCCGTTCCTCGAACAGCTCGCGCATGCACAACAGCTGCCCCGCGAACCACTCGTCCCATCGCATTAACTCCGTGGCAGGGCAGGCGACACCTTTAGCAGGCGAAGCGGGCGATGCTTCACCTCCGCCATAATGACCGCGTCAAAAAAAGGTGCGCCACATCGTTCAATTCCGTATCCTTTTCCTCTTCCCCTTTCTATCTCTTGCTACAGGGACCGGGAAAGGGGACACTCCGAAAGGGATCCTTCTCTGCGAAGGAAGCGGGCCCCGAGCCCTCCTACTGATCAGAGGTTCGAAGGTTGGCCCCTCAGAAGGGTTCGACAGCCGTCTCAGAGCACTTGGGCTTCGTGCCCACTACTGGTCAGAGGTTCGAAGGCTAGCCCCTCGGAAGGGTTCAACAGCCGCCTCAGGCCACTCGGGCTCCGCGCCCACTACTGATCAGGGGTTCATAAGCTGGCCCCCCAAAGGGTTCGACAGCCGCCTCAGAACATGCAGAGCGAGGGATGACTCTGGGTACGTCCGATACATGGCCGAGGCTCGGGCTACGCTCCCGAGGTACCCTAGGACATTTCCGAGACCAGCAGGAGATATTCTGTAACGGAATCCCATCAGAGGGAGGCATCGAGCCCTCGGACCCTATCAAACGGGACCGGGTCCGGCAAATCACCTGCAGGTACTTTTGGAGCGCGCCTCTAGGCCACTAGCCGACCCTTATCGAACGGGGCACGGGCGTCCACTCGGATCACTCGTTAGAAACTCACTGGAGACACCATGTTCGGCGCCCTCCGAGGGCAACATGATGCTTCCCCCCCCCCCTCCTCCTTGCGGAAAGGCGACGAAGGGGCGTATGAAAAAAGCCGAGTCAGTCCCTGACCGTCCTCTCGCCCTGTGCAGAGGCTCGGGGGCTGCTCTCGTGAACCCGGCTCCGGCCAAACCGTTGACAGCGTCAACATACCAGCCCGAGAACTCGGAACCTGACCATGCACCCAGACTACGATCAGATCGCATGAGGGAACAACCAGACCGGCCGAGGCATCACGAAAGGCACCAAGACCTTGGAGGAGTCAAACCACTCCTCCGAGGCCTCGGGGTCTACACCCGGCGGGTGCGCTCGCGCGCACCCACCGGAAAGAAGTGTCACCGAGAAAGGCCGGTCCCCTTGCAAAAAAGTGTGACAAAGCCTCCAAGCGAGTACCAACACTCCCTTTGAGGCTCGGGGGCTACTGTCGGGGACCATAATTAGGCCTGATGGGCGCAATTCAGGTCAAGGCTCCGTCCACTCAAGGGACACGATCTCGCCTCGCCCGAGCCCAGCCTCGAGCAGGAACAGTAGACCAAGGCAGATTTACGCCTCGCCCGAGGGCATCCCCAAGTAACGGGCGCACCTTCGACTCGCCCGAGGCCTAGCTCGGGCAGGCTTCAAAGTGAAGCAACCTTGGCCAGATCGCCGCGCCAACCGATCGCATCGCAGGAGCATTCAATGCAAGGATCGCCTGACACCTTATCCTGACGCGCGCTCCTCAGTCGACAAGGCTGAAGTGACCGTAGTCACTTCGCCCCCCCCACTGACTGACCTGACAGGAAAACAGCGCCGCCTGCACTGCTCCGACTGCTGTGCCACCCGCCAGGGTGAGGCTGACAGCAGCCAAGTCCAGCCTCGGGCGCCATAGGAAGCTCCGCCTCGCCCGACCCCAGGGCTCGGACTCAACCTCGACCCCGGAGGACGGTCTCCGCCTCGCCCGACCCCAGGGCTCGGACTCCGCCTCGCCTGACCCCAGGGCTCGGACTCAACCTCGACCTCGGAGGACGGTCTCCGCCTCGCCCGACCCCAGGGCTCGGACTCAGCCTCGACCTCGGAGGAGCCTCCGCCTCACCCGACCTTGGGCTCGGACCGACCACGTCGCAGGGGTACATCATTACCCTACCCCTAGCTAGCTCAGGCTATGGGGAACAAGACCGGCGTCCCATCTGGCTCGCCCCGGTAAAACAAGTAATGATGACACCCCGCATGCTCCATGACGACGGCGGTTCTCAGCCCCCTACGGAAGCAAGAAGACATCAGCAAGGTCCCGACAGCCCCGACAGTTGTGCTTCTACAGGGTTTAAGCGCTCCTCCGACGGCCACGACATCACATGAACAGGGCACCAACACCTCTCCGACAGCCACGTCGGCATGTACATAGGACTCCGGCTCCTCTCTGCCGGACATGTTAGCACACTGCTACACCCCCCATTGTACACCTGGGCCCTCTCCTTACGTCTATAAAAGGAAGGTCTAGGGCCCTCGTACGAAAAAGGTGGCCAGGCGGGAGGACGGGCTGACGAGCAGGCTCTCTCTCCCTCGCGAACGCTTGTAACCCCCTACTGCAAGCGCATCCGCCCTGGGCGCAGGACAACACGAGCCGCAGTTCCCCTTATTGTTTCCCCCTTGTGTTCCGTCTCGCGCTGACCCATCTGGGCTGGGACACGCAGCGATAATTTACTCGTCGGTCTAGGGACCCCCCAGGGTCGAAACGCCGACAGGTAGGATAGCGAAATGGGCAGTGGAACTCATGGGCGAAACACTTTAATTCGCCACTCGGAAGGCCATAAAATCCCAAGTCTTGGCCGACTTCCTGGCTAAGAGGACTGACACCCAGTTACCAACGACTCCAATCCAACCCGAGCTCTGGACCATGTACTTCGACGGGTCGCTGATGAAAACTGGAGCAGGCGCGGGCTTGCTCTTCATCTCACCCCTCGGAAAACATCTTCGCTACCTGATCCGCCTTCATTTTCCGGCGTCAAACAACATGGCCGAGTACGAAGCATTGGTTAATGGGCCGCGCATCGCCGTCGAGCTAGGGGTTCGGCGCCTCGACGCTCGTGGCGACTCGCAGCTTGTCATTGACCAAGTCATGAAGAACTCCCACTGCTACGATCGGAAGACGGAGGCCTACTGCGACGAAGTTCGACGCCTGGAGGACAAGTTCTACGAGCTGGAACTCAACCACGTCGCCCGACGATTCAATGAGACTGCGGATGAGCTGGCTAAAATAGCCTCGAGGCGGACACCGGTTCCCCCGGACGTCTTCTCCAGGGATATACATCAACCCTCCGTCAAGATCGACGACACGCCCGAGGGAGCCTCGGCCGAGCCCGAGGTGCCCTCGGCCGCCGAGGGTGAGGCCCTGCGCGTCGAGGGAGAGCGGAATGGGGTCACACCGGTCCTGAACTGGCAGACCCCGTACCTGGAATATCTCCTCCAAGGAGAGCTGCCCCTCGACAAGGACGAAGCTCAGCGACTGGCTCGGCACGCCAGGTCGTTCGTTTTGCTGGGTGATGAAAGGGAGCTCTATCACCGCAGTCCCTCGGGCATCCTCCAGCGATGCATCTCCATTGCCCAAGGACAAGAGTTGTTACAGGAAATACACTCGGGGGCTTGTGGCCACCATGCAGCACCTCGAGCCCTCGTGGGAAATGCCTTCCAACAAGGTTTCTACTGGCCAACCGCGGTGGCCGACGCCACTAGGATTGTACGCTCCTGCCGGGGGTGTCAATTCTACGCAAAGCAGACACACCTGCCCGCTCAAGCCCTGCAGACGATACCTATCACTTGGTCGTTTGCTGTGTGGGGTCTGGACCTCGTCGGCCCCTTGCAGAAGGCACCCGGGGGCTTCACGCACCTGCTGGTCGCCATCGACAAATTCTCCAAGTGGATCGAGGTCCGACCCTTAACCAGTATCAGGTCCGAGTAGGCGGTGGCGTTCTTCACCAATATCATCCATCGCTTTGGAGTCCCGAATGCTATCATCACCGACAATGGCATGCAGTTCACCGAGAAAAAGTTCCTAGACTTCTGCGAGGACCACCACATCCGTGTGGACTGGGCCACTGTAGCTCACCCCATGACGAATGGGCAGGTGGAGCGTGCCAACGGTATGATTTTGCAGTGACTTAAACCCAGGATATGCAATGACCTCAACAAGTTTGGCAAGCGATGGATGAAGGAGCTACACTCGGTGGTCTGGAGTCTGAGGACGACGCTGAGCTGGGCCACGGGCTTCACGCCGTTCTTTCTAGTCTATGGGGCCGAGGTCGTCCTCCCCACGGACTTAGAATACGGTTCCCCGAGGATGAAGGCGTACGACGATCGAAGCAACCAGATCAGCCGAGAGGACTCACTGGACCAGCTCGAAGAAGCTCGGGACGTTGCCTTACTACATTCGGCGCGGTATCAGCAGTCTCTGCGATGCTACCACGCCCGAAGGGTTCGACCCCGAGGCTTCCAAGTGGGAGACTTGGTGCTTCGGCTGCGACAAGATGCCCGTGGGCACCACAAGCTTACTCCCCCCTAGGAAGGGCCATTCATCATCGCCAAGATCTTGAATCCCGGAACATACAAGCTGGCCAACGATCAAGGCGAGGTCTACAGCAACGCTTGGAACATCGAACAGCTACGTCGCTTCTACCCTTAAAATGTTTCAAGTCGTTCATGTTCCTCGTTTTTACGTGCTTAAATAAAGTCTAACCGTCAAGGAAGGGTCAGCCTTGCCTCAGCCAAGCCCGACCCTCCCTCGGGGGCTAGAAGGGGGGACCCCCCCCTCTGCGTCGAAATTTTCTTCGGAAAAGTTTTCTACAGAAAACAACTTTCGTGCTTTCGACTATATCGATAGCAGGATCCTACAGACGAGTAAGAAAACACGTAAGCGGTAAGGCCGACTGAGCCGAGGGACTCCTACGCCTCCGGGATACGGATACCTCACTCATCACCTTCCGCGAAAAGTGACTCTAGCTCGGACAAAGCGGTTCTGCTACCGATGAACAAGTCCAAATGCTCGAAGCGGGAGGAAAGAAAACACAGCTTTATAATCCGAACGTTGAATATGTTTAGGCCTCGGCGGCCACAAAAAACATATGCATGCTTCGGACAAACTATTCCTACAGGATTCAGGCATCGACAGGAGGAGGAGCGGCACCCTCGGCGGAATTTGGCCTGGCCTCAGACGGCGACTTGGGCGAGAGGATCTCCACCTCAAAGGAGGATGCCAGCACCGCGCTTGGGCCAGCGACGGCCGCGTCAAGCCTCTGGACCTCGGCTAAGGCGGCCTCATCCTCTTTGGGTAGGCAGTACCCCTCGCTGACCCGCTCCAGATCCACGTCATAGTGGGAAGCGAGCACGGTGAAGGCCCGCCTAACGCCGTGATGTAGCGCCCCGCGGAGTCTACCGCGCACATGGCCGCCCAAGGCCCACAGGTGACTCTGGGGGAGCTACCCGAGAGGACGTCATCGAGGTCGAAGGCCCGGCAAAAGGCCGAGATAGCCTCGGACATGGCCGCACGGTCGGCCTCCTTTTGCTCAGCCGCCTGGGCGAGTGCCTCGCGATCCTTGACGGACTCGCTAAGAGCCGTCTCCAACCCTGCAGACAGCCAACAATACTCTTCAGACACGAGGTGAAGAACGAAGATACAAAGCGGGCAACACATACCTTCGGCCCGAGTGGATGCCTCGGCTAGCCGCCCCACAGCCTCAGCCAGCTGACCCTTAAGGGCCTCAGCCCGGCTCATAGCCCCGGCAGCTTGGCTCTGAGTTTGGTCCAGCTCGCCGAGGACCTGGCCGAGCTCCAGCCGCTGCCGTTGCATCTCTTCGGCCTGGGAAGCCACCTGCTCCTGGGCCGACGAAGCCTCTGCCCGCGTCGCCGATGCCACCGACTTTAGCTCATCACAGAGCAGCCGAAGATCCGCCACCTCGGTGCTCCGTTGGGCAAGCCGCTCATTGGCCTCGGCAAGCATGGTCCTCTGGGACCACAGCGAATCCTAGCCGTCTCTCTCGTGGCGGAGGAACAACGACTTGGCGGTGCTCACGTCCGCAAGTTCCTGAGAAGGGAAAACAAGGCATGACAAAGAGTGTCCTGGCCACGCAAGGTCTCCACCGAAACCCTTACCTGGAAGACCTTGGGAACGTCCCTGGAAAGGGTCTCGACGGCCGACCAAAGCGACCTCGTCGTCGCCTCGATATACTCGCGGAAGTTGTCCCGAGTTCTCTCCTCCAGCTCATCGTCGAGGGAGAGGACGGGGCTCCGGGTCCGAGATGGCATGGCTCCAGAACCGGAGCGGCCGCCCACACCATTCATCGAGGTTGAGCCGTGCATGGATAAGGCCGCTGCTCCCTAAGGTGGGCCATGGTTCCGTGCGCACCTCGATCGAAGCGTCGGGTCCCCCTACGGCCAGCGCTTCGGGTACAGCCGCAATCAAAGTGTTGGGCCTCTCCTCGGCTAAGGAAGCGGGCCTCCGATCGCCGACCTCGGCGACGATGGCTACCCCCTCCTCATGGCCGAGAACGGGGAGGTCGGCGATGGCCACGGGCGGCGGCGCCTCGGCCATCCCGACGTCGGCGGCAACGGGCGGCTCCGCGGGTAAATCAGCAACGGCCCCGGCGAGGGTCGATGCCGGCACTGGCAACAAGTCGGTCGGGCTCGAGGCCGTGGCTACGTCAGCAGCTTCCCCCGGCATGATGGCCGTCCCGGCAGAGGGGTCGGTCTGGGAGGCTAGCCCCATAGCAGCTCGTGCTGCCTGGGCCCCCTGCTCGAGGGCGTCTTGTGCGGAAGCCAGCCAACCGGCGTGGCACGCTGCAGCATCGGCTGCGGAGGCCAGCCCCATCTTAAGGGCCTTCCTGGGGGCTAGACTAGTCGAGCCCTGCCTCCGCTTACTGAAAGAAGGAGAGCAAGATCAAGACACACAAAAAAGGGGAGACCAAAACAGAGGTATTCTCAGATATTTACCCGCTTCGGACCAAGGCTAGCCGTGCCTGCGGGGATGCTCCTCGAGCCCTAGCCACCGCGGGCACCACCGAGGGTTGCTCCGACGCCGGCTTCGGCACCGCTTCCGCCTCGGACGCCCGAGGCGCCGAAAGGGCGGCCTGCCCAGGCGTTGTCGCGGCCAGGGGACCAACCTCCTGTGCAGCCGGCGCGGGCACTTGCTCCAGGAGGGCAGGCAGATTGGCCTGACTCCCCGGAGTCACCCCCGTTACCTCGGCCGAGGGGTCAAGTACCCCCTTGGCCTGCCTCCGCTCCTCAGACTGGGTCCTCGGTGTCCCGGCCCCAGGCTCTAACGGTGCCGGCCCCCTAGGAGGCTGGCTTGGCGACCCCTGGCCCAGCCTCGGATCTAGGCTAAGGCCAAGGCGGGCTGCCATGTCATCATCCTCATCACCATCGTCGTCATCGTCATCATCGTCGTCGTCAGGCGTCTCCGGCGATGGCTCGCTCGGGAGCCCTTCCCTCGCCTGCCTCCGACGAAGCTTCTCCAAGGCATCCCGAGCCCGCATCCGCTCACGAGCCCGGACCTTTTTTGCATCGTTCTTCTCCTTTTCCTTCTCCGCGACGGTTCTCCGCGCAGCTCGGCCTACCGCGTCCTCTAGGACCGGTGGCCGGACGAGTTTATAAATCCTCAACCCCTAGGGACGAACAAAAACCCCAGTGAGTAAGGATCAGAGGCGTGAAGAACTCGGCGCAAAATAGAAGAAGGATGGTACACTTACCAGGGACACATACCCCGGGTCGGGGCGCATCGCGGGCTGGGTAAGGGCGCCAGCGTCCTGCTTCCCTACCGTACTTGCTACCCGCTTGAGGAGGTCGTCGGCGGAGAGGGGGGTCGAGGACATCTGCGAGCCCTCCAAATCGACCCCCGGCTTCATCTCTGCAAGCCGCAACGGCCGCTCTACCAAAGGGAGCACCCTCCTGCGATGGATAGCGGAGACGACCCCCGCAGCAGTAAGGCCCCCATCTCGTAATTTCTGCAAGGCCTACAGAATAGGCTGGAGCTTCTCCTATTTCTCGCGCGTGGCCCCTCAGCGCCAGTTAACGCCGGCGGTGGTCACCACTCGTTGAGAAAACGGCGGGAGCCTCCCGTCGTCGTTGCGAAGATAAAACCACCGGTTCTGCCACCCCTTGTTCGAAGACGCAAGGGTGGCAGGGATGTACTGCTGCGCGCGCCCCAGCCTCAGCTGAAGGGTGCAGCCGCCGGCCCGCACCGCCATACGGACCTTCTTTGCCTCCGTTGTCAAGGCAAAGAACTCTGCAGTGAAGAGATGGAGCCACAGATCCCAGTGGGGATCAATCCCCAAAAAACCCTCGCAAACCGCCGCGAAGATGGCCGCTTGCGCAATAGAGTTGGGGTTGAGGTTGTGCAGCTCCACCCCGTAGTGGTGCAGGAGCGCCCGCATGAAGCGGCTCGCTGGTATGCCAAACCCCCGCTCATGGAAGGGGATAAAGCTGACCACGTACCCCGACGGTGGAGACGGGCCGACCCCACTCCCGGGGGCCATCCACTCCGGCTGCGGCTCATCGGAAAGGGGACGCAGCAAACCATCGGCAACAAGGGCCTCCAGGTCCCCCACGGAAACAGTCGAGAATGGCCACGGGTCACGCGGCAAAACAACAGACACCTTGTCAGCCATCGCCGGGCAAAAGCGGTGGCGGCGGAAGGGATGAGGTGTGCGGTTTTCTCTCCTCTGGCTACTCTCTTAGGTTGCGGAAACCAAAGCGGGAGGCGAGCGCAAACGACAGGGTGGAGAACCATCGCCGGCCCCGCTTCCGGGTATATAAAGGTCCGAGCGAGGATTATTCAAAGCTCCGCCCGAATCCGCCGCGGAATTCAAACTCAGAGGGGAAACGGTCTTTCTGTTCCTCGAACGGCCCACGCACGCGCAACAGATGCCCCGTGAATCGCCCGTCCCGTCGCATTAACTCCTTGACAGAGCCAGCGACACCGTTGGCAGGCGAAGCGAGCGACGTTTCACCTCCGCCATAATGGTCGCGTCAAAAAAGGTGCGCCATGATTTTTAAATTCATATCCCTTTTCCGTTTCCTCTCTCTCTTGACACAGGGACCGAGAAAGGGGATATTTTGAAAGGGATCCTTCCCCGCATAGGAAACGGGCCCCTGAGCCCTCCTACTGATCAGGGGTTCGAAGGCTGGCCCCTCGGAAGGGTTCGACAGCCGCCCCAGAGCACCCGGACTCCGCGCCCATTTCTGATCAGGGGTTCGAAGGCTGGCCCCTCGGAAGGGTTAGACAGCCCCCCAGAGCACTCGGGCTCCGCGCCCATTACTGATCAGGGGTTCGAAGGTTGGCCTCTCGATAGGGTTCGACAGCCGCCCCAGAACACGCAGAGTGAGGGATGACCCTGGGTACGTCCGATACATGGCCGAGGCTCGGGCTACGCTCTCGAGGTACCCTAGGACATTTCCGAGACCAACGGGAACGACTCGTAGTGGAATCCCACTGGAGGGAGGCATCGAGCCCTCGAACCCTGTCGAAAAGGGTCCGGGTCCAGCGAATCATCTGCAGGTACTTTTGGAGCGCGCCTCTGGGCCACTAGCCGACCCCTAACGAACGGGGCACGGGCGTCCACTTGGATCACCCGTTAGCAGCTCACCGGAAACACCATGATCGGTGCCCTCCAAGGGTAACATGACGCTTCCCCCCCCCTTCCTCCTTGCGGAAAGGCGACGAAGGGGCGTATAATAAAAGTCGAGACAGTCCTTGATCGTCCTCTCGCTCCATGCAGAGGCTCGAGGGCTGCTCTCGCACCCGGCTACGACCAAACTGTTGACAACGTCAACAAACCAGCTCAAAAACTCGGAACCTGATCGAGCACCCGGGCTACGGCCAGGCCGCATGAGGGAACAACAGGACCGTCCAAGGCATCACGAAAAGCGTTAAGACCTCAAAGGAGTCAAACCACTCCTCCGAGGCCTCGGGGGCTACACCCGGCGGGTGCGCTCGCGCGCACCCGTCGGAACAAAGTATAACCGAGAAAGGCCGATCCCCTCACCAAGAATGCGGCAGAGCCTTGAAGCGAGCATCACCACTCCCCTCGAGGCTCGGGGGCTACTGTCGGGTACCGTAATTAGGGGTACGCCCACCACTCCTAATCATGGCTGGTAAACACCTCCAGAGCAAACCGTGAAGACTGACGGCTCGGGTCAAAGTCAAGGCTTCGTCTACCAAGGGACGCGGTCTCACCTCGCCCGAGCCCGGCCTCGGGCGGAACAGTGGTCCCAGACGAATCCACGCCTCGACCGAGGGTCTCCTCAGACAGTGAGCGCACCCTTGGCTCAGCCAAAGGCAAGCCTTGTCGTGCAAGCGACTTTGGCCAAATCGCCTTACCAGCCGACCGTGTTGCATGCACATTTAATGCTGGGGTCGTCTGACACCTTATCCTGACACGCGCGCCTCAGTCAGCAAGGTCGAAGTGACCGCAGTCACTTCGCCCTTTCACTGACCGATCTGACAGGAAAACAGCGTCGCCCGCCTCGCTCCGGCTGCTGTGCCAACCACCCGGGCGAAACCGACAACGGTCGAGTTCAGCCTCAGACACAACAGGAAGCTCCGCCTCGCCCGACCCCAGGGCTCGGCCTCGGAAGGAAATCTCCGCCTCGCCCGACCCCAGAGCTCGGCCTCGGCCTCAGGAAGAATCACGTCCTCGCCCGACCCTGGGTCTCGGCCCCAGCCTCGGCCTCGGAGGAGTCGCCACCTCGCCCGACCTCAGGCTCGGATCAACCGCGCTACGAAGGATGCATCATTACCCTACTCGTAGCTAGCTCAGGCTACGAAGGAACAAGACCGGCGTCCCATCCAGCTTACCCCGGTAACAGGCGATGGTGGTTTCCAGCATGCAAGATGCAACCATGACGTCGGTGGTTCTCAAGCCCCCTACGGAAGCAAGGAGACGTCAGCAGGATCTATACAGCACCAACAACTGTACTGCTACAAGGCTCAAGGCACTTCTCCGACGGCCACGATACTATCTCTACAGGACTCGAGACGTCCCCCAACGACCACGTTGTTATCTATACAGGGCTCAGGGCACTTCCCTGCCAGTCACGTTAGCTCCCAGCTACACCCCATTGTACAGCTGGGCATCTCCTTACGTCTATAAAAGGGGGTGTCCAGGGCCCCGCAGGGGGGGAGAAAGGGGGGACAGAGGGACGAGCATACGAACATACGAACGCACGGCGGGAGAAGACGAGCAGGGGCCGGACCCCCTCTCTCTCTCGCTCTCTGCTACTCGCTCTCTCTCGCCCTCGCTCTCTCGCAACGCTTGTAACCCCTACTACGAGCACCTTGGTGCAGGATAATACAAGACTCATACCTCCACTTGTGTTCCATCCCGCGCCAACCCATCTGGGCAGGGGCACGCAGCGACAAATTCACTCGTCGGTCCAGGGACCTCCCCGGGTCCGAAACGCTGACAAATTGTATTTTGATGATGTTCTACTACAAGAAATTAATAATGCATAAATAGCCTAAAAATCTGAAATTTTACGGAGGCACGATATATGTCCATATATAACCATAAAAATGTTTGGATCATAAGATCTTTAAAATGTCCGCATTTCTTCCATTTTACGTTCTCTTATTTGTATGAGTTACATGTAAAATCACTGTAAGTATCCAAGTTTCAACATAATCGGTACTTTATTTTATCATTTTCATAAAATGTTTATTAGTTTTTGTAACTTATTTGCAATTTTTGAGAGAAACTAGAATATATTTATGAATTTTTAATATTGTGGTGTTGGTTCTATAATGTTATTGTGATTAGTAACTTTGAACTGTATGATATCAATTTTATCGGTTTCCTTTCCTACATTTGATCTATCATATACATGATTATGTATTACTTATTTTATGTGTTTGTTGGATGGTTGGACAATTAATATTATCTGTACGAACTATCCGACAACTATTCGATACCTACCCGAGTAGTATCTGTTATCCGTTTTTTATCCGTTTGGATTATTATCCGGCCCCGTCCTGTATCCGTCCCGAATTTTAACTAGTCGTATCTGGTCTCGTATCCGAGAGAAATACATTAGGGTATAAGACCAGGCAATTAATAAACACGTATGCTACGTGATTGGTTAATTTTGAGGTCTTTCTATGACGATTGATCCTCACCTCTCTTTTTTTTCCCTGCATCTACATTGTTACCCCTTTTGTTATAGTGTTTGTGGACAGGATCACTAGGGTCTTTACATCGTAGCACTAATCATGCCTAGAAACAAAAAAAAAAGAAGAGTAGCTGTCCTCGTTCTAAATTTACCGCCTGTGTGAGTGCAATCAAGCTCCAAATATGGATTTCGGAGGTGACGATAGCCATGCAATCAGAGAATCCATAGTGTTTGTCGAGTGATATGGCGGATTAATTGAGTGAAGAGAAGGATAGTAGCATACTGCTATATGGTGATCCACCGACCATTAAAGGGCATGGTAAGACTTAGTTTAGTCTTACATTTGAAAATCGAATATAGGAAAGTCATACTAATAAGATGATAAAGCAACCAAATGGATTGGTTTCAGAAGAAAATACATATTATCTAGTATTATTTTAAAGAAAGGGTTAGAATAAAAAAAAATCACAGGCGCGAGGGAAGGCGAAGGCAATCGGCAAAGCCAAAGGCAGACGCGCTCCTCCTACGAACTCGAAGGTTCTCCTGTCTACCTGTCGAAGGGCGAAGGGGCAGTGGCGGGGGCATAGAGATGGCAACGGGTACAAACCCGCCGGGTTTTGCTATCCTAAACCCGTACCCGTGAAAAATATTTACACCCATTAAAAAACCCGTACCCATGACGGGTTTGAAATTTTGCCCAAACCCATACCCATCGGGTTTGCGGGTACCCACGGGTTACCCGCGGATTTTTATCTCCAATATGTTTATTCTTTTCATAATCAATAAGTATCGTAATGATTAATGAGATCATGGTCCAAAATTTATGTAATGAACAACGAGTTCATGATTTGGTATAAAAATATTAGTAGAGAGAATTAAATACAAATAATAAGTTGTATAATCAAGTTACCTTGCACTAAGTTATACATCCACCACATATATAACGCTAGTAATAACTATAATAGCAAGCAAGCAATACTATCACCAACTACTTATACATTCACTATTTGATAAAAATTAGGAAGTAAATAGGTAGATAACAATTTTGTTGTTCGTTTATAAAATAAAATGACAATATGCACTAGGTTTGGTCGGGTTTAAAAAACCCACGGGTTCACGGGTTTGGGTACTATAGGAACAAACCCGTACCCATGAACCCGCCGGGTATACATTTATGCCCATTAACAAACACATAGGTATGAAAATTGACCCAAACCCGTACCCTAATAGGGTAAAAACCCATCGGGTTTCGGGTACCCATTACCATCTCTAGCGGGGCGGTGCCAGGCATGCATGTGCCATTCCCTGCTGTGACTGATGATGACTTCTGGTAACTGTAAAAACAAGTAACGATCTCCTTGCAATCTCAAGGCTCACCGCAGGTTAGAGCAGCAAACCGACAGCTACAGACCTATAGTTTTGGCCGGGCCCAGGGCATTCATTTCTTTAGTTACTTACTCCTCTCCGAGGAGGAGCACCGCTTTGCTAATACTAGCTCTTTTTTTTTTTGCTAAAGAAGGGTGAGAGAAATCCAGAATCCAGCGGGACCGGAGCATGCAGCTTTCATGGACAATCTGGACACGACGGGAGGGGAGGGGCCCGTGCAAAGGCGAGTGGCGTGTTCGATCATCATCGCCGCCACCCTTCCTTGTTGAATTGTCGATGCTAGCAGGCAGTAGTAATAGCAGTCCCGTCGCGTCCATCCATCCATCCACCAACCACCACCATTGTCATCACCCTGCTCTGCAACTGCAAGTCACAGGCGCGGCCTCTGACACCGCCCCTCCGACTCCGATCCTCTGTCGTTCGGTGACACTGACATGGGCTGCTGCCTCCACCGCCGCCTCTGCCTCGGCGGCACGGGTACGCCACTCTCCCTCCTCTCCTCTCCTGCCCTCCCTCCCCCAGTCTCTCTCTCCCCGTCTGAGTAATCAAATCCATCATCATCCACGCCCTGGCGAAACCGAAACACCACCCAACAGGTACCCTGCCGTTCGTCAGGCGGTTCACGGCCAAGGAGGTGGAGGCCGCCACGCGCGGCTTCACCGCGGTGCTCGACGCCGCCGGCACGGCCTACAGGGCGCGCTTCGCCGGCGGCCTCGTCGCCACCGTCGTCAGGCGCCGCCGCGACGCCGACGACAACGACGACCACCATCGCCAGGGAGAGGGAGGAGGAGGAGGGACCACGGACGCCTTCTACCTGGAGCTGCAGCTGCTGGCCCGCCTCAACCACCGCCACGTCGTCAGGCTGCGCGGCTTCGCGCTAGCCCACCACGCAAGGCCCGTGCCCTTCCGCCCTCCGACCCTTTCTTCCTTCCCTCTTCCCTCTCTGTGCGCGCTCTCTATCTCTGCTTCTGCGGATTGGTGAGATTCACGTTTGGATATGGCTGGGCTGGGGTGGAACGTTTCAGGTTCCTCGTCTTCGATCACATGGAGAACAGGAGCCTCAAGGAATGCCTCCACGGTTGGTGAATCAAAGACTCTCATCTCAGTCTCCTCCCCCCTCCTCCTCCTGAACCCTGATGCCTGCCGCTTCACTCCACCGCAGATCCGCTCCGGACGCCGCTGGACTGGCGGACCAGGCTGCAGGTCGCCATTGACGTCGCGGCAGCACTGGTAATATAACCAGTAAACACAAAAAACTCTCCCTGCGCGCACCACTCCTGCACCCCTCACGCAGAGAGCTGACAGCTGAAATTGACACAGCCGATTCATCATTCAGGAATACCTCTACTACCACTGCGACCCCCCGGTGTTCCACGTGTCCGTCAACTCCGGCACCGTGCTCATGGACGCCAACTTCGTCGCCAAGGTGACACCGACAACTGGCACAACGCCGCTGCCGCAGACGCTGTTAACTTGTGCCGCACGTTCTGAACCCGAATTCCGAACCATGCGTGTGTTTTTTTTTGTTTGGCAGCTATCGGATGTCGGCGTGGTCAGCCACGACGTGAGGCTCGCCACCACTGACTCCTTCCAAGGTCTCTCTATCCGCTCCCCAACTCTTCCCACCCCCCACGACGTGGCCGCGCTCACCTATCTTCTTGCTGCGTTGTTCGCTCGCCTGTGCCTGTGCTGTGCATGCAGACCGGGTCGAGCGGAGGCGGGCGGGCCTGGCGTTCCAGTACGGCGTGCTGGTGCTGGAGCTGGTGACGGGGCAGTCCCCGGGCGCCGACGGCGAGCTCGTGCGCTGGGCGCAGGACCCCGGCTCCGCCGCCTCCGTGCACCGGATGGTGGACGCCGACCTCGGCGGCGTCTACGACGCCCGCGAGCTCCGCGACCTCGTCGCCGTCGCCAGGCTCTGCACCAGGGACAGGGACGACAGGGACGAGGGCGCTGGCGTCGTCACCATTCCGCAGATCGTCAGGTACCTCCAGGGGAAGCTGGAGCGGATCGGATGCCAGGCCAGGTTCGGATGATGATGATGACGGTGATGGTTCGCCTGCGTTGCGTGCGCGGGCGATCAGCGTATCATCATCGTCTTTGTTCTTCTTTAACAGCCTGTCTGTACCATCAAATGTACAAAAGCGCGTGGCTTTTCTTCTGTGGATGCCCAGAATCTGTTGGTGTCGATCAGTCGATAGAGGAACCAAAGTGAGTTGCTGACTGCAATTGGAAGCGGAGTGCAGTTTTCTCTTCTGATGGACATTTTTTTCGAGATGTTTTGCTGTGCTTTTTGTGACGTGACAAGAACAGAGATTGCCATGGCAGTTTTGAATCTGAGTTCTGAGATGATAGAAAACATGTTCTGCTCACATTTTTCTCCACCTACAGTGTTTGGTCCGACGAATCACTTTATCCAAATGAAGTGGTACATAGTAAGTACATTTCTTAAATCTCTACTAACTATTAAGAGGGAAGTGTAGACTGCCCCCGCCTCAACAACCATGCCGCGAACCCGGCGCACGCCAGCCCCTCCGCTGCGATTTCACCGCCCGCCCGCCCGCGGATCAGCGCCCCCCGCCCGCACGCGGATCCAGCGCCCCCCCCCCCCCCCCCCCCCCCCCCCCCCCCCCCCCCCCCCCCCCCCCCCGGCCGCGATTCACCTCTCAGCTTCGTGCCCTCCTCAACAGCCATGCCGCGAATCCCGCGCACGCCAGCCCTCCGCTGCGATTTCACCGCCCGCCCGCCCGCCCGCGGATCCAGCGCCCCCCGCCCGCCCGCCCGCGGATCCAGCGCCCCCCGGCCGCGATTCACCTCTCGGCTTTGTGCCCTTCCCCCGCTACTGCGGCGGCGAGGAGGACGAGAAGCGGCAGTGGTCGTCGGTGGCTGTCAGCGGCGATGACGACGACGACCGCGAACGCCGCCGCTACAGGCACCAACACCGCCGCCTGCGCAGCGACGACGACGACCGCCAGCCGATCCAGCCCGCTCCCCCCTCCCCCCGCGATTCGCCGCCCGTGGATCCAGAGCTCGCCGACGCCGACAACAGGCACTTCAACGGCGTGCTTCGCGTCCACTCGTTCGCCACCATCTGTGAGGCCGCCAGTAGGGCCCCCACGTCCGACGACTGGCTGTTGTAGCCCCTCGCCCACCACCACCTCTTGGGGCACGACCACTACAACGACGTGATGTGGGTGGTGTCGCTCAAGGGCATCCATGGCGCGCGGAGGGCCAAGATCCACGAGGGTTGGGCCATCCCCCAGGTGGTGGACCACGGCGTGGACGCCGTGACGGTGGTCAACATGGCGCACCTCGCTCGTGACTTCTTCACGCTCCCACTCGAGGACGAGTTCAAGATGCTCGACCAAATGTCTGGCCCAGCTAGGAAGTTACATGTGCATGCCGACGAGAACAGTGATGACGGGGCTAACCCACCGAAGGTAGAGGAGAAACCGATTCACCGCCCACCGAAAGTAAATCTGAATGAAATATCTACAGTTCTATGAAGTACTTATTGCTTCACTTTGTTTTGCTATTTTTGCACATGGTTTCAGGTGAAATAATGTTTGTCTTTGGAGCATATGACTTATGGGAGTTTAGTTATTGCAATACTTCCACTCCCTACCCCTAACTAAATGATTTGATAGAAGAGAAATGATTGTATCGTAACATTTAATATGGGCACAGATAGTCGGTTCCTGTATAATGACCCGCTCATGCCATAAGAAATTTACTGAAATGCCTTCTTCCTGTTCATTCTTGGTTTATGCCAACCAAGAACTACAAGGGAATCTCGTGTATTGGATCACACACACTGTTTGCTAGCTGTTTGCTTTTTTAGGCGTACCTGCCACTAAATTGTGTTTCCATCGTCGTTGGTAGATGCCGGGAGAAGCAGCGCAAGGAGTCCTCTCGTCTACAAATCGTGAACCGAAAGCTGAGTGCGATGAACAAGCTGTTGATGGAGGAGAATGACCGGCTGCAGAAGCAGGTTTCCCGTCTCGTCTTGGACAACGGGTATATGAAGAATCGACTCCACAGTGTGAGCTACTTTTCTCTTTTCAAATATACATGGGCTTGAACTAAAAATGGGTTGGTTTCATGATGCATGGCTTGCTACATTTTAACAAAGTCTGTTACAGTATTGTTTACATGCCTACTGTAATTTTTTCCCCTGCTTATGCATTATCTTATTCTGCTTGCTATAACATTTGCTTGTAAATTTGCAGCCTTCTGTAGCCACCACCGACACAACCTGTGAGTGCGTGGTGACAAGTGGTCAGCACAACCAACAACCCAGCAGTTCTGCATCCTCCACAAAGGGATGCGAACAACCCAGCAGGGTAAGCCTGAAACCTGGTTACATTTCAAACCTTATCCTTGCTGTAATGCTAATTTTCCTTTTGTCCAGTCTACTCGCTATTGCTGAGGAGACATTGGCAGAGTTCATGTCCAAGGCGACTGGAACTGCTGTCAACTGGGTGCAAATGGTTGGGATGGAGGTAATGTACTTGTTTTTCTAGATAGTGTGCTACCCTAATATGGTGATGCACCTGATGTTGATATCTCTGACCGTTTCAAACGTGATACTGATTGCAGCCTGGTCCGGATTCCGCGCTGTTTCGCACAACTGCAGCGGCGTAGCAGCACGAGCTTGCGGCCTTGTGAGCCTTGAGCCCACAAAGGCATGTTGATTCTTATTGGTCTTGCGTTTCTTTTAGCTTCTGCAGCTGTGAGACATCTAATTAGTTTTCATTTAGGTTGCTGAGATCCATAAGGATCGTGCATCGTGGTATCGCGATTGTCGGCATGGTGATGCACCTGATGTTCATTTGAATCACATTCTTAATCCTTCCACATAACACTCTCTCTTTGTTGCTCGTTCCAAATTGCAAGTCGTTTTTAGCTCTGTATAAAGTCAAACATGCCAGGTTTGATTAAGTTTGTAGGAAAAACATATTAACATCTACAATATGAATTGAATGAATATACTTGATGGTGCATTTTCCCCTATGAACTGTGCCAAAGCTAGAGAATTTTGACTTAGGACAAAATAAGATGACTTACAATTTTGAATGGAGGTAGTACTTTGTGCTGGAGGTGTTTTTATTTAGGTTACTCATTTTGTCTACTATCTTCCTTTGAGCATGTATGCCCTGCTGCTTAGGTATGGAATACCCAATCCAATGCCTTTTTTCATCACACACACACACACACATACTGCATTTTGGATTATTATTTATGCTGTCCTTTAACAGGATTGGAGCTTTCAGTATGCTCATATGTCAATTGTTCCTGTAGGTCAACTCTGTATTGCCAAGGGTGAGTTGCAAATGGCGTCTGACTCGTTCAAGATTGTGTTGGATGAAGATGAGAACAATTTTCCAGCTCTACTTGGTCAGGTGATTTTTAGTTTGTTTAGATGGTGCCATGAGGCAATAAGTAATGAAATATGTACACTTTCAAACTGTTTTACATGTGGAGTCTATTGTAAACACTGATGCATGTAGTTTTGGCTTTCTTGGTTATGATTCGAGCCAGTGGAAGTGTCACCATGTTATGTGTTTCTACAATAATTTAATCATATATTAACATTTAAGAGCTGTTCAACATTTTGGTTTCACACCCTTGTCATTGTTTGCTCCATGGTTCCTGTTTCACTACAACTAGCTGTGTCTTGTCTTTTATCCTTTAATTGACTCTTTAACATGTGTAAGATGATGGCATAAGTGCATAACTTGCTTGGATGAAGGGTTGAAGCAGGATTTAATTGATGGAATGCTCTGGGCCAGTTCTTGAGAAGAAAAACAAGAGGGGGATCTTTTTAGTTCTTATTTCTTGTTTGATCCCAGGGAACCACGTTTCTCCTTAATTGTGTGGAGCTCCAAACAATGGAACCTACATTATTGCAACGGATTAACAGAAAATTAGATTTGTATCGGTTCTTAAATAAGCAGGGTTTCTAACTAACCAAATATCTGTTATGATAAAAAAACCTACACTCTATTTTGACTGAATGTTGTGTTCTGCTACAGACTAATGTTTGCTGCTGATTCAGTGATACCAACTTGTGTTCTGGGCAGAATATAGATTTAGATAGACACAAGCTTTCATTTTTTTAATTTTCTGGACAACATAATAAATATACCATTATTTATTGATAATTTTTATTTGTAAAATTCTAATTTAATTTTCAAATTTGCTGTCACAGGCCTCTGTTTACTTTTTGATGGGCGAAGCAGAGCAGCAGCACAAAAAATCATTGGAGCATTACAGGAACTCATTAGATCTCTACAAGGTTCGATATATAATAACAACTGCTTAACTTACAATGATTCATGTTTGTGACATCCTGACAAAATCCCCTGTTGACTTTGTACACTTCTTAGAAAGCTCTTCGGGTCTATTGCAATTGTCCTGCTGCTGTAAGGCTTGGTATAGCTTTTTGCCGATACAAACTTGGACAAGTGGAAAAAGCTCGTCAAGCTTTTCAGCGAGTTTTAGAGGTCAGCATTATTTCTTTCACTGGGCAGAAATTTTTTATCTATGATAAATACATTTTCTTAACCAATGTAACTTAAACTTTACAGTTGGACCCTCAGAATGTTGATGCACCGGGCGTGAGCAGCAGATACGGACGATCTAGATTGGCTGAAGGCAGAACCAGGGGAGGCAGCCTACCCCTTATAGCCTTAATAGGTAGTGTATATATATATATATATATATATATATATATATATATAACACTAGCAACTCAACTTAAATTCGCTGGAAGATTGTATTTATATGTGCAACTATTAAAACGGTGTATGCTAATGTCCAATTCTGTTGTATTCTATTTTTTTATAAACTTGCAAGCTATTATTTGTATCATGGCCATTGTACACATGTATGCTTTTTTGTACGGTGCACTTGTATCTGTCTCTATTTCACTCTCTCACTGCTTTTTTATGCTTCTCTTTCGGATATACTATTGAACACATAGATAATCAGACATTTTGTCCAATATTTTGTATTGCATTGCAACGCACGGACACCTAACTAGATAGGCTTCCGAGCAAACTTTCTCCAGACCCACAAGGAAATATAAGATCCGATCAGATATATATCATGCTCATCCCAGCGTACTCCCGTTGCAACGCACGGGCACGCACCTAGTTTAATAGAATAACCATATTTCTCGTGTTATTAATAACTAACCGGTGATAGATCAATTCAATCCATTTCACAAACTAAAAACTAAACAAAAAACATTTCACAAATAAACCAAAAAAAAAGTGAGAAGTAAAAAGATAATGAATTAGCTTATTTCTTGAACCAAACACTCTAATAATTCATCAAACCATTATGTGCCAAAGTGATGGAATTTCATAATCTTGAGAGACCAAAGAACATCTTAGCTACCCTACTATGTACCCAGATTTACACTCCTCAAAAGGAACAGATTTTGAAACTCCTAAGTCCTAACCAAACTGATTCGCGCGCTGATCACACACCGTGTTGTGTACGTAGAAATGAAACGGCACAAGGGACGGGACGAAGGCACGAAGCAATCAGAGTAGCAGAGGCCAGACACACGAGCGCGAGAGAGAGAGAGAGAGGAAAAAAAAACAGCCCTCACGACGGCCGCGCGGACGCCAGCGGCGTGACCTCGGCGAGCGGCGTGGGCATGGGGCTGGGCAGCGGCGACGTGCGGCAGACCGGGCACGTGGGGCGCTGCCGGAGCCAGGGGTCGACGCAGGCGCGGTGGAACAGGTGGCCGCAGTCGGGGAGCACCCGGACCACGTCGCCGTCGCCGTAGCAGTCGAGGCAGACGGGGCAGCAGCACGCCTGGTTCGCCGCCGCCTTCCTCGCCTCCGCGTAGGCCACCGCCGGGAACGCCTCGAGCGTGGCCTCGTCGATGCCCCGCTCGGCGTCGCCGCCCTGCCGCGGCGGCGCGGGCGCGGCGGCGGACTCGGGCATGGAGGTGCGCGTGCAGAAGTAGATGGCGAGCGCGATGGTGGTGGCCACGAGGAGGATGCCGATGGACACGCCGACGCCGTAGCCGAACCCGCGGATGCCGCCCGACCCGAATAAGCCGTGCGCGCTGCCGCCTCCGTCGTCGCCCGGCGGCGAGTTCATTGCTGTTCTTGTTCCTGGCCTGCTCTGCTGCTGCTTCCAGTGCCGTCAACGCGGCCTCTGCATGCCACAAGGTCGGTACAGCACGGAATTATATGACGTGTTTAGGCAGAGGACGACGACGACGAGAGAGAGAGGGGGAGAGAAAAAAAATCATGGCGTGCTTAGCTGGTCAATGGCGTTGGTTATTTGTTTAGGCGTGCTTGATTGGCGCGGCTTTGTTGAGACCGTATCCTGTGCGCAAGGAGGGCTGCTGCTCCCATGAGCAAAATCAATCCAGACCACACCCTCCACATCCAATGGTGCTGCGTCAGGGGGGTTTTTGTAAAATGTACAGAGCAAGAGTGGAGAGGCTTCTTTGCAAAATAGACACAACACCGTTGGATGTGGAGGGTGCGGTCTGGATTGATTTTGCTCATGGGAGCAGTAGGGCTCCTTGCGTACAAGATACGGTCAGGAAGGCATCCAGGTGTGCTCATGCTGTGCTAAGCTTGCTTCATCACAATCACTAGTCATACGCTATCTTCGATATACTAATGGAGATAGGCACTTAACCCGTATGTGGTTGCGGGGCTAAAATCTTACTATGGCTCTGTCAAACGCCACAGCTTTTTAGTCTGTTTCTATAAAAATCGTTTTTTATAAAATCCGTCTAAAATCAAAATGAACACAGAATCGGTCGAGTCGTCGCGATAGTAAAAATCCATCGCTTTCTAGACCCTGAACCCTTTGAATCACTTTATCTTCCTCTACATGTAATCCTCACGATACATAGATTCTTCTCACAGCCAGATTCTCTCTACAGCTAGTCAGGTTCTCATAAAATCTGGTCAGAAAAAAGCTAAACCAAATAGACTATATAAAACATGAGCATTACTTTCTATTTTATTCGAAGTTTTTTGGTCCCTCACGATACACAGATTCTTCTCACAATCAGATTCTCTCCACAGGCACCCAGATTCTCAAAAAAGCTGCCAAGCAGACTATATAAAACATGAGCATTACTCTCTATTTTATTCATAGCTTTTTGGTCCCTCCGAAAGTAGATGTAGAATCCGTGTGGCTGGAGTAGTGCTGTGAATATGGGCCGGGCTTTTCAGGCCAGCACGAGCATGACCCAAAAATAGGAGCCTAAAGCACGTCCCGTCACGAAATAATATGGGCCGGGCTAGCACGGCCCGAAGGCGAGTTTGGGTCGGGCCTCAATTTTCGGCCCGTCGGGCCCCCCGACACGGTCCAATTAAGCCCAATCTGTTTAATTTCTTTAATTTAGTAAGATGATGACTTTATATTGTTGTTATATTTGGAGTTTTATGTGATCAAATGATGCTAGAATTATTTAATATCTTTAATTTAGTAAGCTATGAACTTTATATGGTTGTAATATTTTGATTTTATATGGTCAAATATACGGGCCGGGCTTGGACCGGCACGACCCAAAGAAGGCACGACGTGGTTTAGGACCAGGCTAGGCCACTGTTTTTACACTTCGGGCTGGCACGACACGACCCAAAAATCTTTTAGGCTTTGCTGGCTCGAACTCGTTTGACACGAAGCACTATGGGCTTGGGCCGGGCTGACCCGGTCCGGTCCGATTCTAAGCACTAGGCGGGAGACGCTTCACTTCTTCCTTCGTCGAGCCAAAGCAAGTGCTTGAATTCTAGTTGGATTGCATGAAACGTGTGTGAAACGACGAGCTTCGTTAGTCGAGGGCCTTCGGCAAAGCCTCCTCCCAAACATCATCATTTTGTATCGTATCTTTCGTTCACACCTGGCTACAATACACAGGTGTGTAGATCATGATGTTAATGATGGTATTGAATATAATCCCATAGCACTTCTTCGGTACAGAGTCAGGTCTCGAGTCAAATTTAATGTCTTCTCTATCTAGCTTGTTTGACATTTTGGTGGTCTTCTGTAACTAGGGCTGGACGAAATGATCGTGGCTCGCTGGCTCGCTCGGTTCATGGTCAGCTCGGCTCGGCTCGGATCGACTCGTTTGAATTTTTTCACGAGCTGAGCTGATATCCTAGCTCGGTTTGTTAACGAGCCAGCTCGGTTCGTTAACGAGCCAGCTCGCGAGCTAAATGAGCTACCATATTCCAGCAAAACGCGAAAGGGCATCTAGCTGAGTTGGTTAGGTGGTCTAAGTAGCACTCCTCAGGTCCTGGGTTCGACTCCCCGTGGGAGCGAATTTCAGGCTGTGGTTAAAAAAATCCCCTCGTCTGTCCCACGCCAAAGCACAGGTCTAAGGCTCAACCCCGGTCGTGGTCGTTCTCACATGGGCTTCGAGGGCTGTCTTACCCCCCGTAGGTCAAGTTTTTCATATTCCAGCAAAACGAAACTATATGCATATCATTTATAAAATAATTGATGAACATGTTATATATATGTATGTTATATATATGTGAGGTGTCTATGGCCTATGAATTAATCTAATGATTAATGAACTATGTCTATGTGTTAATTTGGTTTATGCAAATATAATTATGGGTTAAACTGATGAACATGTATGTGAATTATGAATTAATGAGTGATGAATTGTGCTAATTTGGTGTTATATTGACGTGGTTTGTGAAACTATGAGTATAATTACTATTTTTTATTGTTAAATTAATTTGAAATTAACTAAAAATAGTTATTATGTACATTTTATTTTTTTCTCCTCTGGCTCGCGAGCTAAACGAGCCGGCTCGAACTCATAAACGAGCCGAGCCGAGCTGACTCTGTGGCTCGTTACCTTAACGAGCCGAGTCGAGCTAGCTCGTTAGCTTAACGAGCCAACTCGAACTCGGACGAGCCGAGCCGAGCTGGCTCGTTATCCACCCCTATCTGTAACATATGTGCAAGCTTCACATCGCTGATTTCATTGTCAGTTGAGATTTCAATATCTTCTTTTTATTTTAGCTCTGCCCTTTCTTGTCATGACTGGCTTTGAGGGCCATATGCTCTTTGTTGTTTGAAGAAGAGCCATATTGATGATGGATGTGCATGTATATCTCACAATTTCCCCCAAGATCATGTGTGCATGTATATCCGACGCGTCATCTGGTATTGCGCCAGACATGACATGTTCCTTTATTGCTGGACTTATGCATCTTGACATGTTGTCTAAGCGCAGTGTCCGATGCTCTGATCGAACACAGCCGATTCCCTTTTGTCTGGTTTGATTCATTTAACGACCTCTTGATGTCCTGTATATGGTGTATCACGCGACATGTCTGGTGCCCTTTGTCTCTGCAAGCTGTATCAGGTGTGCCATCCAGTGCACCACCGGATAAGCTTGATGTGGTTTTTTAAGTTTGTTTTTTGTTTGTTTGTTTGTCTTGCGGATTTTTTGGAGCGAGGTAAGTGCACGTATCAACATAAATAAGCCACTTTGACCGATGGTGTTCGATGGGCTGGATCTTTATATTTGATAGAAACTTCCATAAATGTTTACATATTGATCATCAAGCTGATGCCTTCAAGCATAGAATATGACATTTATTGTCTCACGATTGTGATCAATATAAGCATTCGCTCCCCCTGACGATGACATCCGTCAAAGTCGTTATCCCTCATAACTCAAGCATATTCTTCAAGATATATGTCTCATTGTTCATCTGGAATAACGAGAATGGATGAGGTTGGGGTGCTATCATTTTCTATCTTACACCACAATTTATACATAGTTGTGCAAAGCAAATAACATGTCCTTCAATAGGACTTAGGGGATAATATAGTTGCAATAGTACATATTCTAAATATGACACATCGCTCCAGGCGTTCATCCATCGCAACATCTATGATGGTGTAACAAAAGTCCATCAAAGATCGTAATCCATCAGAGATTTTTCATCGATCAGATACATCGTTATAGTCTGTCATTCTGGCACAATGGGGATATTTTGCCAGTAACACCTAAACCTTATGGTTTCTGCCATCAGGGCTTTAGAGGATACCGTAATTCCACATATGGTGGAATACACGAGTGTACATACACTCGATAAAACTCGTGACATGCACATGTGCTTATCAAGCAAACTTCAAGTCCTTTGGTTCCTCATTTCATTCATTCTCGGGTCTATATGGGTCTTTATCCCTTTATAGGGATTATCAAACTTTAGTGTTTAACACAGACTTTATTTCTTCTGGAAAGGTTCCATCAAGGAACTATAATCTCATCTAGGAGATATTCTCTCTACATAGAAGAGTGTTCATTCATCAGGAATGTATTATTCGGTAAGAGATTTATATGTTGCATATTTATAATTCAAAGATACGAGTCCTTCTAGGATCTCATGACGGATCTTCAGAATCCTATTAACTGCATATTTTAATTCATGACATTTGCCAGATATATTACATAGCGGAACAGTGTTTATTCAACACATATGTGGGATAGGTCTCTCACAAGACCACTTGAACCATCGCATTCACCACACATTATTTCAGCAGTGCCCATAAATGTCCGAACTTCAAGCTCGCGACTTTCATTTTGCGATTATTGGTTCAGCCTCGATTGCATTTATCAATGACCCGATAAGAGAGCTTAAAGCACTCATGCCTAGGACTTTGTTTTGGATTCATTTGCAATCTAGAGGGGCAAGATAGGTGTCGACATATTTGTCTCCCACATTTAATAATGATCTCCGTCATTTCCCAAAACGAAAGATTCATTGTTCTGTATTCCCAGCACAATGATATTGCGCGCATTGCTAGGAATTTCATCATCAAGATGAACCTCTTCGTGAGGCAGATCACCATCAAGGTGAATTAATCGGAGTTGAGTTATTACAGACCACGTGAATCTGCAATTAGAGCATATGCTTTGACTAAAGCTGATGGATCATATTCGCAGGCGTCCCCGAGAATAGATTAAATACCAATAAGTCAAATGTGGATATGATATTAATCCCGGGTATATCCACATCTACATCAGGTAGAAGCATTCAGACCAATATGGTTACTCCTCAACGATTTCTGGCAAACTCCATATACATAGGAGTACACACTAAACGACAAGTTTAGTTTGGCTTTTGTGCGTTTTATAGAATATTGAGGCATTACACTATATGGGCATTCCTCCCCCTAATGCCGAGATGTTCTAAAAGCATATAGATAAAATCTCCAACCACAATCATCCAGTTGTGGCCAATGTATGCTATTATGGTGATTTATTTGGGAAATCTTACGCACATTACAGATAGGGGTTTTATACAGTGAGCATTGGACTTAGATTAATGTAGTGGCATGAATACTATATATTTTTCCTTCAACATGAAGGGTTAGTTTCAACATCCAGTGAGACACGCAACAACAAGTTGCTTCGTGGTTACAATTCTGCAAACTTATTGTTTTTATTACCAAATACACAGTCAATCATTAAGATTTAGACTAAGATGCACAACACTATTTTTATCCATAAGGGTCCTTCAGGGGCTAATGCATATCATTCGTCGTTTGGAGCCATTAGTTGACTTCGGGTCAACAAGTAAAATGATCATCAAGGTTTAGCGCTCACAAGGACATTCACTGGTTGCATTGTGCTTTGAGGCACATAGGAAAATGTGTGTTTATATAGGTAGTAAAGTGCACGACATCAGGCCAATGCTGCCAAGCAAAGATTTTTATATGCAGAGATGTATAGTCCAGCTCATTTTATTATTGCCCATGGTTTACCCAATTACTCATACCGTTCTGAAATTGGGTATCAATTTATGCAACATTTTTAGGTATTATAATTTTGAGAGAGAATTTATAACAATAGTTAATAAATTGTGATGCTGCCAGCAGGGCAAACATTTCTCCTCATATTATATACCAGTTTGTTCTATAAAGCATTATTTCGATCTCTTCGTTGTTCGGCAAAAATAGAAGCTTTAGAATAGAACAGACAAGGCCAAGAATTCATTTTTTATCTGGGAAAAATCACCATATAACTAGCTTTTGATGAAGCAAATGATGATAACTGCTTGGCAAGGACGAAACAATACTGGTATCCGCCTAGGATCCATCTTCAACAACAGATATTACTACTCTCATACGAAGAAATCATCAGGAGTAGAGAGGATACAACAGGTCTCTACAAGATCTCCATATTTCTATCACAAATTATCATCACTAGTAGTTTATAGGTCAATAATTATGGATCTTCCGGCGCCAAGGACCAATGACATATTAATGCTCAATTTCACTTCAAGCTCTGTGGTGATGTGGGATTTCATAGTTATTTGTCTACTCTTCTCACTTCTGGTAGATCAGAGGTAGATAATGATAAGCATGCCAATGGGTGGAATTCAGTGTAGTTCGGCTACATAAACCCCGTGTATGTGTCCATTCAGGACCGACCTTTACCATTTAGCTTACAGCGTATACCAAACTTGTCAAAGGACTATCTCGAGTCAATTCAGTGACTATAAGTATTTACAATTCCGAGAGATGTATGCGACACAAGCATAGAGGTCCTAGATAGAACGAGTAAAGTGGTTCGATGGGAACACATTATGGTTTTCACACCAACATAGTGAAAAAATTTCTTAGAATAACCTCTCGGTATACTCGCAACTTCGTGTTGCTAGCGATTACATGTCCTTTTATCTCATAGTTTGCTTCATGCCATTCAGCGACAAAGAGAGCAATGTGCTAACATCTGGTTGAGCAATGTATGACTGAGATTTCTGGTCTTAAATTATTTGGTAAGATCTTTTGCTTACTAATAGAATCCCAATTTGTGATGTCTTATATGCCAAAAAGGCTTTCATGCATTATATATCTTCGGGTTACTTTGGGTAAAACTTTATGCATGAGGTGAGAGCAGAGAATTAATTTATCTATGTTTCATTGTATTTCAATTTAATTTCCCAGATTTCCAAGCACTATAGAGCTTGATACAACTATTATGGCCACTTGGCGATATATATCAATATATGATGCCACACAACACAATAAAAAAAGAATATAGAGCCAAATAAAATTGTTTAAGAAGGTTGCACATAATGTGACTTTAGGGGGTCGAACAACCCACGACAATCTACGCGAATACAAGCTCTAGCGTATGTGGCGTCAACGCGTGTGCAACCACCAGGGCTATGCAGCATAGCAAGCTATCGTAATAAGCGCAACATGCACAATTGTGGCTCGGTAATTGGGGTACACAATAAATCCACACAACGTGCGCAACAGGCGCAATTGTGGCTCGCGGCAGACAGACATTGCCTACAGGGCATGCAAAAAATACGCGACTCAACGATGGCGGACTGACTCAACGGGAGCGATCCGATTAATGGAGAGCGCGACATAGCAATCACATGACGCAGCCAAGTTCGAACGACACAAATATTGCATCGTGTTGCCAGGGCGCAGTCAATATCCAGCTAATGCCATAATTCAGCTGATTATCAACGCAACCTGATCAGCGTGTCTGAGTACCCATTATACAATTTAATCGCTCGACGTGAGTCCAAAAGCTCAACACATCATCAATATTTAGAGCAATTTGAGTCTGTGCAGTATAGTCTGCACACATATTTTAATAATTTTCTGCTAATTATTTACTATGAGAAATAATTATTAATGCAGAAAAAATGAACACAATAATTAATACACAAACATAACACATCATGTGTAAAAGGCATTTTTCCATATTTAACCATGTATTTTTTTAAAAAATTATTTGCGACAGGAAATAATTGCTTAGGGTAGATATTACTACATAGAAGCATGCATGCAACTTAAAACTGTATTAGTTCAACAGAAATTTATTCCTATAAAATAAAGGAAAAACTGTATAAAAGAAAAGTATTTTTCCTTTCATTCTTTGAGTACCAATCAGTCAAATACTTACGATAAGAGAGGAATCAGGCCAGTAGGCGTCGTAACTGCCTAGCACTATCCATCATGCACGATTGGCGGCATGCACGGTTGGGCCTTTCTTAATTATTCAACCAACCAAGGCAGCCAGCCATTTTCTTTATGTATTTCTTTCTTCGGCCACTCCTACAGTCCTACTGCCTATGCAGGTCCCACTGCGCGGTCTAAGCATGCAACTCCTTCAACGAAAAGAGAAGCCGGCCGCCATGTATGCCATTTTTCCCCATCATGCCGCCAAAAAAAGGACATGCAAAGAGCACCTGTACAACTGCAGTCAATCCACTTGCTGCATCATGCGCGATTTGACCGGATCTATGTGCATGGGAGTGTGATGATCCTTTTTCTTAGGAAGTGGTATGTGCTGGTCAACAGGAGGCAATAGGGCAGGAGAGAGGGCCCGCCGCCCAGGTTTCAACGTGCGACCAAGAGAGTCGTCGCCGATTTACTTTCGGTGAACAGTTCCCATGAAATGTACTTAATTTATCGACGAAAAATTATACCATTCGATTGCGTAGAGGAGTAATCGAAGACTGTCGCGTAGGACAGTTCGGCTAGGCCGGGGACCTACCGCCTTGACGGAGAGTTGATGCAGATCTGATCCCACAGCAACGTCGAGGTAGAGCGTGCTGATAACATGTTGAGAACTACGTTACCACGGATCACCAGATCCGCTCCCTTCCCTCCCGTCAGCAGTAGAGGCGCGAGAAGTTATAGAGGACCCACCCGTCTCCCTTCCCAGAAGCACGACAGAGGAAACACACGAGACACTGGATATAGGGTTGGGCCTCTGGCCTCTTTCTGATCTTTATCTTATGAGGGGTGTACAAGTTCCTTATATAGAGATATGAGACCCCTCAGGGACACAGCAGGTATTTGCCCATATAACCTTAATTAGGGTTACTTAACAATTTTGTCGATGTGGCTATTACTGCCGGAGGAGAGCGGCAGTAATTAAGCACGGTCATGTACTACGGTGTAAAAGCGTCAGGTCAGGCTCACGCTGGAGCGACAGAGAGGAAGTGGGAGTAGAGCCGCAAGATTTCCAGCAGCCGCGTGGTGTGCATCAGGTCGCCGTAGGCACGTAGCCCATGGCCCATTGGATTTGCTTGCTCTGCGATGCGGGCGATTGCTCGCGGGCGACGGCGACTTCTTCCCCTCCCTCGCTCGTCCGAGGCCGCCTCGGTGCAAGCTGGACGGATGGGCCGACGTTTGGGCTCATTATTCATATGGCCCATTGGATTTGCTTGCTCTTCATTCTCGCTCTCGTAGTCAGGTAGTGAGTATAGGTGTACATTTGGGCTAGGCCTGATGGGCCGGCCCGAAGCACGGAAAAAAGCACGACCCAGGCTCGGCCCGGCCCGAAATAATTTAATGTTGGGCCAGCACGGCCCGTTATATCGGGCCGGGTTTGGGCTGAGGTCACGGCCCATGGGCGGGTACGAGCACGACCCGTTTAAGGCAGACACGAAATGGCCTATATAAAGACACGAAAAGGCTCATATATTTATTAAAACCACACTTTATTCCACAATTTCATATACTTGATAAAGAAACACAAAGCTAGAGATAATGTTAGTTAGATGTTTTTTTGTAGCTTTGAATTAGAGTGTGTGATGTAATTTTACTTTTGTTATGAACATTAGACAATAAACTGAACTTACGAACTTTGTATATAGCTGATTATACTCTTTTTCTTTCTAACAAAATGATTTATAAACGAGGTAGTCATTGCATAGCTGTGGTAATTTTAATTCAAAATATTAAATTTGATTTTGTTCAAATTTATTTGTCTTATCTTTTTTTATGTTTTATTTTTTTGAATTTAGGGCTCTCATGTGAATTTTGGGCCAAAAACTGAATTTCGGGCCAAAAAATTGAATTTCGTGCCCTAATGTGAATTTTGGGCCAAAAATTGAATTTAGGACTTTTATAATTTCGAGCCGCCCCGAAATGAGCCCAACACGTCGTTTAAGTAATTACGGGCCGGGCCGTGGGCCGAGGGCTAGGCCCATGGGCCGACCCGGCACGGCCCGAAATTCAAACGGACCAGGCCGGCCCGAAATTCAAACAATACGAGCCTTTTCGGGCTTGGGCCGGGCCGGGCGGCCCGAATGTACACCTGTAGCAGTGAGTATACATGGTTAGCACGGCGTGCAATGCAACGAAGATGATTTGATGTCCTAAAGTTGGGTTTGAAGCCCGTGGGCCACGGTGTCGCCACATGGTGCTTGTGCTGTGGATGTGATGGAGCCGACGACATGATCATGTGAAACACCTCTGATAGCTGTACGGAGCTTAGTACCAGGCCACATCGAACAGCGTTACAATACACAGAAGAGAGTAAGAGACGCATGCGAGCTAGAGCCTAGACAGAGAAGAGGAGGGAGGAGATGGTCAACTGGTGTTTTCATTTGTCGAGACTCACTCGAGACAGTGTAGCGAGCCAGAAGCCCAGGACCATGGGCGCATGGCAGTGGCATCCAGCCGCACGCGCAGCGAGAGCGGCCGGAGGATCGTCGATCAGACAGACTCCTCCTGCGCTGTGCTGTCAGTGCTTTCTGCCCTCGGATCCGATCGCTCGGCGGCGGCGTGCATGCCGCACACGTGTGGGATCCTGCTAGCCGTGCACAGCGAACAGCACAGCACAGCACAGCTGCATGCGTGCCACCTGCGCAAAAAGTACATATCCAGGCTCCCGCTTACATGCAGATGTGCTTCAGTGTACATATCGAGGCTCCTGGTAGTATCTCTCGTGCACCTCTCTCTGTTGCCACGAGCGTATCTTTGCGCGCAAAAATACATGCAGATGTGCTTCAGTGTTTTTTTTTTTGGTGTGTGCCGACGACCGACGCGCGTCCAGTGCCCAGCACATCTGGTAAACGCAGGAGAGACCACCAACTTCACTGGATGGAAGCACATCTGAGTATGTACGTAGTACACTGCAAAGTACAAAAAACATCGAGACACGAAACCCACAGAGCAGGAGTGGCGGCTACCTAATAAGCTGTACAATACTAGGATTTATTACTTGCACTAGCAGTGGCCATACCCATTACTAGCTGCTGTACAACCTTCTTTGGCTGGCTACGGTAGGCAAAACACAAACACAAACACGCGCGATATTTTTTCTTCTTTTTTTCCCCGGATGCACGACGATCGAGGACGCGTACACGCACGCAACCACAACCTGCCGCTTCGCATTAGGTCGCCGCGTGCTGTCGTCGTCGTCGTCCTCCTCTTCTCTACACTCCTAATCTACTACACAGAAACACTGGAGCTGATGAACATGCATGACGCTGCAGGGGGGGTCCAAACGGGAGAAGAACGCCACTGATTCCGGTGCCGCGCCGTCCGTCGTCGGCGGCCTTGACTAGCCCCAGGCCCAGCCCTCTGCTGCCGAGTAGTAAGTAGTACCTGCGAGGATGGTCCGAACGGGAGTTGTTATTGTTAGTTGACGTTGCGAGCGCCTTTGATTGATTTGAGCACGGACCGGGACGAAACCAACCTAACCAGTCCAGTCCAGTCCAGACGAAACCTAATCCGCACGCAAAGATATGATCAAGCGAACTGGTGTGCCCAGTACCGATTATTGTTAGATGCTTTTTGTTAGTCGAGAACTCGAGATCTCTTACTAGTGGGGGTGGGGGTTGGGATATCGTTGTCAACTCAGAAAATCTACGACTACGACTTCATCACTCTGTTCTGTTCTGTTCGGTTGTTTCGGCAAAGAGCAGGGCTGAGCAGGCAACATATGGAAATGAACACAACTGAATTCTGCTCTTTCACACACACCCGTACCTGGATGGAGCCGCCCGCCATCAGTCCTTGAAGATGACGGTGTCGGCGATGGCGAGGAGCGGGCCGAGGCAGTCGGGCGCGAACTTGCGCGCGAACATGTGGGGGTGGTGGGTGTGGTTGGAGGCGCGGAGGTCGGCGATGAGCCTTGGCGAGACCTCCGGGGCTTCGTACGTGTGCGGGTGGCCCGCGACGCTGCCCGTCCAGTTGACGCGCGTCAGCGTGTACCGCGCCACGCCGCCGGGGTCCGCCATGTCCAGCAGCGTCGGGAAGTAGTGCTCCTCGGGGTAGCACGAGTCCTGCGCCATCTCGGGGACGCAGGGCGCGCGGAACTTGCGCCACAGCCGGCGCTCCCGGACCACCAGCACGGCGTGGCGCCGGGCCAGCGCGAAGAACTGCGACCCGATGCGGAACCGCTCGTACGGCACCTCCGGGAGCATGCCCTCCTCGCCGCCGCGCGCCGCGTAGCGCGACGCCATCTGCGGCTCGCCCTCCAGCACCTCGATGTAGCTGCTGCGTGCACGCGTGGGTGTCGGGAAGAGCGCGGCGTAGAGGCGCGGGAAGGAGTGGAGCGGCACGCAGTGCTGCGACAGCAGCGCGAAGTAGGCGTTGCCCGGGTCGTCCAGGAGCGCGGCCGCCAGCAGCCTGCGCGCGGCGGCGATGAGGCTGGCGTCGGCGCGCCGCGTGGGCCTGGCGGCCACGAAGCGGCCCCGGAAGGAGGGCGTGGGTGGAAGAAGCAGGCGCGCGGACGGGTCGGCGTGGACGTACACGCGCAGCCGCGCCTCGTTCCCCGCGAAGAAGCGCTCCCAGAGAGGGGCGAAGGTGAGGTCGGAGTTGGTCAGGAACAGGAAGGCCACCTTGGGAGGGCCGCCCGCCGCCGACGACTCCAGAGCCGCGCGGCGGAACAGGCGGAGGTCGTCGGCCTCCTCCTCCTCCTCGCCGCCACCACCACCGGGGGCCGCCGGCGCCTGCTCGCCCGTCGGCGGCTGCGGCGGGGACAGGCGCGGCGCGAGGACCAGCAGCGCCGTGAGCGACGCCAAGAGGAGCAGCGACAGCACCATCGGGGAGGACGCGGCCATGGAGTCCAGGCGAGGGGCGCGGGTCTCGGTCGGTGACGGTGACGCGCCCGGCGGTTCGTCAGAAGAGCCGCATCGTGGCGATCGATCGGAGGCGGCGGTTACGATCGGGGGAGGGAGGGAGGGAGGGAGAGGCGCAGAGGCGCACACGACGGGCAGGCCAGGCCACGAAGGCGATGAGGGGAGCGGGAGGCAAGGCAATGCCCCGGCCCCGGGTAGTAGAAGGCTGACGGTCGCGTCGGTCGGGCGTCTCGCTCCCCTCGCTTTCTCGCGTCGTCGTCACCCCTGGACAGTGGCGTCGGGCGGCTCGGCGCGATGGGAGACGGACGGAGCGGGCGCGAGGAGTCGCAGCAGGATGACATGTGGGGATGGGCGCTGCGGGGTCCGGCGCGCAGCGGGGTTTCGATTCGACGGCCGTGGGTAGATCGTTGTGGCTATGGACGAACGAGAGGCGTCGGATGGGGCTGGGTGGTACGTGGCGACTGATGGGGACGCGCGCGACACGTGGGATACGCTTGTCCGTCCCGTAGTAGCACGGCTTGTTCTTCCAGCGGCTATAGCGGAGTGGAATATGAGTTGCAGTCAATAGCTCTGATTGTTTCGGTTTTTTTTACAGAGTTTTTCTTATGGGCAACGTATGGAGGCAGATTAAGAGGTTCATAAGGTTTATGATCTACAAAGTGACGTATTCTTACTTTCGTGACAATTTAACTGATTTTTTGTTCACATTGATTTTAGATGGTTCTATTCAAAATGATTCTCACAAAAGCTGTCTGAAAAACTGAAGGTTTGATAGTCTACAGTCTCGCGGCCAGAAGTTGTTGAGAAGCCGAAACAAGCACACATATAACCCGATATGAGTTTTTTTTAGGGTTAGTTTGGGAACACTAATTTCCCATGGGATTTTCATTTTCCCAAGGGAAAATGAACTAATTTCCCTTGGGAAAATGAAAATCCCATGGGAAATTAGTGTTCCCAAACTAGCCCTTAGGGGGAGGGGGGGTTTGTCCTGCTCAAGCATAGTGTGCTCAGGCCAGTCTCGTCCGTAGCTGAAGATATACCCGGACTACCATCCAAGAACGCCGAGCGATTCGACGTATGCTCCCATGCAGACTTTCGATGCATATTGCGCTAGCGGTAGTGGTGCTGGAATCGAATCGAATTCCAGTTTGATTCAGTGGGAGTGGGAGTGCTTTTTTAGCCCAGCGAAACCTCTTCGATTGATTCCTTTTTACTGCGGGCTAGTTTGGTAGAGATCCGCTCTATAATTCTCTATATGAGAGAGTTGATTCTTCGATGGAGTGATTTCGATTTATTCTCTATTAAAAGTGAATCTATCTAGCGAAAATTGTGTGTTAAGTGATTTTTAAGGGACTGAAGGTGGGGAGTAGTTTGGGAATGACGAGAAGTGGTTTTTTTAAGCTCCCACTCTCTCGTACAAATGGAGACTAAGGTACCGTTTGGTTCAGATATTTGTAACGTAATGGGTAAGTGATAACGTTAAATCATGTTTGTTTTAGTCTCACCGTAATCAGATATCATACTAAAAATTGATACCGGACTATTCAAACTTGTTACCGACAGTAATCGAATATAAACCATTACCATTACCCTTTGCGTTACATTTCTTGAACCAAACAGCACCTAAATTCACTTCACTCCAGTGGCGGATGCAGAACAAATTTCTAGGTGGAGCCGACAGCACAAGAGACAAATCACCATACTAGACCACTAGATAAATGTAGATTGATGATAATAAAATGAATGTTAAATGATAATATCTAGTGTTTCCAAAATGATATGAATAAAAAAATCTTTTTTGTTTATCTAAAGGAGAACTAGAAAGAGAAAATAGGTGGACTGGTGGCGGAGGACGAGACACTGGGACCCTAGTTAGTTAGCGAGGGACAGGTGACGCTACGGTCCCACCAATAGCTTGTCCATCCGCTGGTGCGGACTATAAGACAAGTATTGTGTGCAGGATCCCGACGAGGTGATGAGCTGGCGAGTAATGAGGAGGCAAGGTGACACCGCAGCGGGCGGGTTACCAGTCAATCAATGATCGAAGAAGCGAGTGAGCCATGAGTGGGCTTACACTAGGGAAGAGAATCGAAAAGATCAGGTAGAGAGTGGAGTGAGCAGTGAAGCATCGAGAGAAAAATAGATCAAAACCTAGTTTTCATTAGATTGTCCGTACTTACTATATAAAAGTTTATTTATTTGCTGTGTAACTAAACCTAGGAATAAGGGGTTAAAAAATTGAGGCGGGTCCATAGCCCACCTTACCTACCCCTTAGATGTGCCCTGCTCTAGTAGTTCACTTTTGTTTATCGTTCAACTACGTGAAAGTGATATTCGCTGGCAGTGGAGATGTGGGAGCTCTAAAGGGCTCCTTGCATGTATCTTTGATCGATGAGGAATAAGACAACATATCTGGTGCACATGAAACATTGATGCACATGATGCACATATTAAATCATAACCACTCATTTTAGATCTAACGTCTTTAGTTGTTTGGTACATTTTACTAAGGACACCCTCTAACGTGGTGGTGTGTAGTGGTGGAAGGTGTTATTTATAAATTGAACAATCAATTAAAGACGTTAGATGTAAAATGAGTATTGATGATTTAATATGTGCATCATGTGCACGAGTCTTCTATGTGCACCAGATATGTCCTCGAGGAATAAATGCACCGTTGTTAACACTTTCTATTTTGCTTCTACACTCAAGAGTGTTTGCTACAGTTCCGTTCCTTGGATCTTCACTAGAAAAGAAAGAAAAGGGGGAAAAGGAATATTTATGCACGGTGGTACGAGAGACCACGATTCACAACAAATCAAGAAAATCCGGTTGCGGTTGTTTGATGGAGCCAGGTCAGGAGCTGGTTTACCCCGCGGAGAGGCATGCCTCCTCTGCTCGTCTCTCAACTGTAAAAAAAAAAAATCGTGTTGGACCGGGACTGCCATAATGATCTCAGTGAGAACTGGAACAATACTGTGAAATTAGTATGTTTGAACATCAGAGCTTAAGTGACTGAGTCTTGTTCAACTGGGTAAATTGCTCGAGCTCTGCTTAAAACTAACCCCAGTTCAACTTCTTCAACCAACATTGTAACAGTACAATATTTAACATCCGGGCTAGTGAATCTGTGTTTGCGAAGAAACCATCGAGGGTATCTATAGGGAGGAAATCATTTAGTATTCAAAATTAAATAGCAAGATATTTTCTTTCCTGATGATGGATCACCTCCAAATTCCTTTGTCACCAAACCACCAGCCATAAAGGTGGACTCTTGTTGTCACACCCGGATTTTAGGGGTCCAAAACCCGGGCGCGAACATAAACACCAGGTGTGCTGGGACCAAGTCTCACACATATGATGCATAGTGGCACAGGATCGAATGTCACATCTTTACTATATAACAAGAGTTCTGTACAAAAATAATTAAATATTTACATCATATGAGGAAACGATCCAGCAACCCAAAGTTGACTGGGAGACGTCGACCTAAATCTCTCACGAATACATCGCAGCATCCTCCAAGCGCCTCATCCTGCGGTACCTGTTCTTGACCTGTGGGGGGGGGGTGTGAGACAGCAAGAGTGAGCTCACATACGTTCATCGCTCAACAAGTTGTGGGGAATAATGTGCATGAACTCGCCAAAGGTGAGAGCTCATGTGAAGTGTAAGGCTTACCAAAGAGGATTGTTAGAGCTGAACATTGCTTTTAGAGTTGGTCAAAATTTTATTAGCAATTACTAAGTATAAGTGAATACCAACCCAATTAAGTAGTAGAACAAAAGTAACAACATCACCTGCGATGCAATGCATATGACAAATTGAGTTTAAGTTCCATAATTTAATCATCAGAGAGTCCTGAGCTGCTCATGACCGCGAGCTCGGCTAGTATACCAGTTTTACACTCTGCAGAGGTGGTACCCTTTACCCACAAGTCATGTTACCCATCTGCCAAGGGATCGCGACTTCCCATACACCTCTACCGAGGAGGCGAGGCAGGGTAACACTACGAGGCCTTTACAAAGTTCCACTAGCTTCAGAAAACCCGCTACAGTTTATAGGAAGCTCCAATGCAGGGTTCTTGCCTGACCGCCATCGCAGCAAAATCAACCAAGGACCTCCATACACTGACCACTCCCCTACTGCACTTGCCCCTTTCGGGTAAGGTAGTCCTCCACTAGCTTTCCTAATTAATCAGCCAAGGGCGTCCATAAACCCTTGTGGTGGCACGTGTTTCTCAAGTTAAGCTCTATGTTCCAATTAACATTAATGATCTTGACATGAACAGTAAATAACAACGGATAACAAAAGTCATGAATAATGTGTATCTCAATGCCCAAAACCACATATAGCACTAGCAAGTACTACCCAAAAAGTTCAGTGGTAAACAAGGCATAAAGATAGATAAACTAGGGTAATCTATTAGGTCCCATCAAAATTAACCTATGTAGATCATTATGATTAATTAGAACATGAGTGGGTAAAAGAAGTGATCAAGGGCACAACTTGCCTGGCACTTGAGATTCCAGGTAACAGGATGATCTTCGTAACCTCGCGCTAGTCGTAGCAATACAAACAAGCATGGTATAGGCAAAATTAACATCACACCAAACATAAGAATAAACTGTGTAATAATAATCTACGCGTTGCTAAGAGACTAACGCAACTTGAACGGATCAAATCGGAGTTAAACGGTGGAGATACGAATTTCCTAAGGTTTTATGTGCTTTAAATAGGATTAAGTGTGGGATTAAATTTCTTACTGTTTTCACGACAAAACAGAGGCTCTAAGTGATAGAGAATTAAATTACAAAAATTTAGAAAGTGGAATGAAGTAATTTGGAGCAAGTATGAATTTTCTATGAATTAACAAAGTTCTAGCAATTATTTTCCTATTAAAAATCCATTTATAAATTATTTTCTCTGGTTTTATAATGCTCTGGACTGGGCCTCATTTAAACAGGAACACATGGGGTCTTGCGTAAAAGTCTCTAAGACTCAGATCTCTGCCGCCAGGACTGCGGGTTCTATTTCTCAGAACCCCGAGGGTTCTTTTGCAAAACTGTTCGGCTGAAGGGGTTAACTCTAGATTTCGGCCGTTGGATCTAAAATCCAGGGCAGGGAGCACACCACACCACGATCTAATGTCAGTCGTTCGATCTAGATGGGCGGCCGAGATCGCATGCGCCCAAGCGTTATCTTCAATCTAATCTAAGCCGTCAGATGCGAATCCAGCGCCCTGGAGTCGTCTTCTCTAACCCGACGCGGCTAAACGGGGCGAACAGCACCCCGCGGCGGAGCAACCTGCCGGCGCACCCGAATGCTACCATCCGGACTATCGATGCATTTACATTTGCGCGCAAAACGAAATTAAGGACGATGCGATCATGCAGAAGATACCTCACGACGGATGGTCACGGCGGGGAAGCCAACCACGGCATGGGGCAGAATCTGCCCAAAGTTGGCACGGCGGCGAGCAATTCGTCGCAATGCAGTCGCCAATCGGGTCAGCAAAGGGAACCATACGCATCAGCGTTCCACTGCGAAGATCCGCGACCGCTACCTGGGGCCGAATCGACGACCAGGCCGCGAATCCCCGGTAGCGGCGGCACTCAGCACTCTCTCTCTCGGTTCATGGAAATAGCTAGAAGACGGAGTAATACGCGGCGGTCGAGACCCTGGGAGGCATTTATACTCCACACGGACGAGTCGGGGGAAGAGGTTGTGGTCGCCGGACCCGCGATTTTGGCGGGCGCGATCCACCGAGCTCGGCTGAGCTGTTACGCCCGACCGCCCGAGGAAGACAGAGTCCGTGAATGCGCGACCTGTGAGCCTGACACGCGGGGTCGGGTTATCAGCGTAGGTAGGCGGAAAGGAGCTGTTGGGCTGCGCAGTGAAGGATCCGTAGGTGGGCCGAAATGTGGGGATTCCAGCCCATGCGCAGGCGTTTTCCCCTTTCTTTTATATTTCTCCTTCCTTTTCTTTTGTCTTTTTGATTTGAACTTTAAATTTTGAATTCACCAACTGTTGTGGTTTTATTATTCTCAACTAACACATAATTTGAACATATCTCTATTACCTTTATTTATAATATTTATTTTGTATATATTTTTTTGTACCTTTCTTTCCTCTTCTCCATTTTTTCAAGGTTTGTTTTTAAATTAGGGTTCAAATTCTATGAACCCATTGATATATTGGTATTAGCACTTTTATTTTTATTATCTATAGATGCACAATCACATAGACTCCAGCATGATGCACAATTTATTTGGTGTCTCTTGTTAATGGTTTATTTGAGTAAGTAATGTGTTCATATGAAATGTTAGACGGAAATGTCACACTCATGCATACAAAAGGGATATAATTTTCTCCTTTTCGATTTTCTTACAAAGTGGGTGTTACAAATCCTACCCCCCTTAACAAGAATCTCGTCCTCGAGATTAGTGAGAAAGGAGATAAAGAAATAATGGTTTGTAATTTATGTTTCAGTTTCTAAGTGGTTTTAATACCAAAAGGTTTTATTTTGTTCAAGTTTATAACACAATTAGCAGGTGATTATGAAGGCATGTGTATATATATGTATATCCACTTTATCATGTAGGATAAAAAATGTCTTTAAAGCATAAATAGGTTTGGGTAAGAAAGAGTAGGGTAAGGAAAGACTCCATCCAAGATTTGTGGATCTTGATTCCTCTGGCGATCCAACTTGATCCTTGAAGACTTGAGTTGATGCTTATCTTTTTTTTGACGTGGTTGGTCTTCTTTGACATTTCTTCTTGGAGTTGCCATCCGAGTTAAGGACATATAGTTATGATAGCCGGGGTAGGCAGGTTTGAGCAGAGTTTTACTTTGCTTTTTGAACAAATGGGTTAGGCGACCTATGATGTAGGTTAGGTTGTTGTTTACAGACGAGTTAGTCCAAGGTATTAATTTAGGGAAAGATATGTTTATAGAATTACGGCCTAATTTTTGTTCCCAACATTATCTAACTTATTTAAGAAACTCAAATTTGGATTAGATCATGGTTGTTATTATAGAGTGGGATCAATATGCTAATTAGGGCAAGATGAATCCATAAGGATAAGGTAGAATCTTTTGAGATCAGTTAGATCTATTAAGATGGGATAAGTAAAGTGGTTAGGATAAGATGAATCCTTCAAGATAAGATGAATCTATTAAGATAAGAGAATATTTTTAAGATAAGATGGATCTATTAGGTTAGAGTAGAATCTTTTAAGATGAGATGGATATCGTTAGGCTAGATATTTTGATGGGGAATAATCTAGGTTGACTGGTTATCTTATGAATATATTTTGTTATGCCTATATGTATATGTAGATGCAATTGTGGACATTACTCCACAACTCATCACACTCAACCAAAGATCCAAATCAGACAAGTATCATAAGAACAAACATTCAAGTACGTAGATAACTATAAAAATAGTTTTGATTTTGTTCCTTAAGAGTAGGTCTCCTATCCCTAAAAGTCACTTTAGGCACATGATTTCAAAGTGTGAAATCCCCATTTGTCTTTGGAAGGAAAAGGTAAGAATAATCAGAGTAAAGCGGAAATAGATGAGAAATGATTAAGAAAAGTTTAGATAAAGAATCAGAGTAAGGTAAGTAAGTAATGGTTGTCCAGTTCTATCTAGGTTTCGTCCAACAGTCAACATTCCTCTGATACCACTTGAAAGTTGCCTAGAGGGGGGTGAATAGGCAAGTTAAAACTTTTTCAACAAAAACTAGAAGCAAACTGGGTAAAACTGAATTGATCTCGAAATTCACCCAGTTAACTTTGGAAATGAGATGTTCTAAATGATCCACAGGGTTCAAAGTAGTAGATCTGAGAAGGGCACTTCTCAAAATCCACACACCAAAAAGATATAAACAAATCTTCCACACAATGGTGAGAGAACGAAGAACACAAACAAACACAATGAGCAAGAACACAAGAAACACAAGATTTATCCCGAGGTTCGGTCACACCACCAAGGTGCCCTACTTCCTCGTTGAGGCGCCCACAAAGAGCTGGGTCTCTTTCAACCCTAATCCTCCCTTTGCCGACCACAAAGGTCAAGCCCACACAATAATCTTTGCTCAAACGAGCGGGTAATACAAACTTTCTTGTGGTCTTCCACAAGATTTGGAGACTCACAAGAGACACCTAGTCATATAGGAGCTAGAAGCTCCAAGAGTAATGAATCCACAAAGAACTCGATGTAGTACCAAAGCTTGAATCAAGAAGAGCAAGAGAGATTTGGAGATGAAGCACAAAAATTGGAGCTCTCAAACTCACTCAAAGATTTCTCTCCAAAGATTTGAAATGGGAGAGGCAAGAGGTGTGTGAGAGAGAGTGGGAGGTGTTTCTCAGGTTAGGAATGGAGTCCAAGTCGCGCTCTGCTGTGGGGAGAGAGGTAGGAGTGAGTATATATAGGTGGGGCTCCAAAACTAGTCGTTTTTGACTTTTCTGCCCAAAAACCGGTTGAACCGGTCCCAAAACCGGTTGAACCGGTTTTTCAAAAAGCTGCGCACAGCTTTTTGGCTGACACAGCAGACTGACAGAAAAAAGTGAACAGTGCAAAAACCGGTTGAACCTGTTTTAAAACCGGTTGAACCTGTTTCCACCAGACAGAAAACGGTTGAGTGTCCGGTTGAGTGTCCGGCTGAACCAGTATTTTCCAAAAAGGTGAACAGTGCAAAAACCGGTTGAACCTGTTTTAAAACCGGTTGAACCTGTTTTTTCCAAAAAGCAATTTTGGCCAAGATAGACTTAAAAAGGTTGTACTACATACTTTCACTAAGGATTAACAAGGGTAAAATGGAAGTTTTATATCAAGGATTTTGAGCTTTAGTACCAACACCAACCTTCTTTATGGATCCCCCTTAATAGTACGACGATTCCTATACTCAAGTCAAATAAAATATAATTAAGTAAACTCCTTGAGTCATTGGTGTCTCAAGTGTGATTTCTCCATGATGTTGCTTCATAAGGATCACAAACATCTTTGTCTCACCTTTTGAAGCAAACACAAATCGAGCCTGTGACTTGTGCCATTTCACCATATATGAGTTCAAATCATGGCTTTAAGTCACCTTATGATGCATCAACATGTTGTAACTCTTCATAGCTGATTAGTTCATCGACTTAGTGCAAGTACTCTCTTCTTCACCTTAGCCATGGTACCTCGGTCTACAAGCCATCGCTTGGCCTTCACCTTCGCTTAGTTCCTCGAAGCCCTTTCCTTGCTATCTTCACCCTATCAAGCCATTCTTGAGTCACATCCTATTGAGCATCCATTGAGAGAATCATTTCTTCAATATTGTGAACCTTGCTTGAATGTCATCTAGATATAACTGCTAAGATCAATCAAGCTCTAGTTTGATTCTCATATATTCATATATGGACTAATAGTAATATGGTCAAGCCAATTCACGATTACTCATATCTTATTCACCTTGGCTTGACCAATCCTCTTAATCACTTCAACCTCTATTATGATTATATTTATGCATAGTGATTTCTCAGGACTTGTCCATATATTCAAACCAATATAGAGACCATGTTATATCCATTTGCATTGTCTCACTGGTTATTTGACCTTGTGTTGAACCTTGTTCACTGATCATTATACACTATTCAAGTATGTTCATCATACTGAATTTCCTGTTCAACACTTAGCAAACCTGTTAGACCTTTAAATGTGTTGTTATCCAAATCACCAAAACTCACAAAAGGGATGAATGCACTTTCAATCTCCCCCTTTTTGGTGATTGATGACAACACATTTAAAGCTTACATAAGATTTGATAAATAAGATTTTGAATCCTATGATATAGTTTCCTCCCCCTAAATATGTGAAAGTCGCCTAGAGGGGGGGGGTGAATAGGGCGAAACTGAAATTTACAAATATAAACACAACTACAAGCCGGGTTAGCGTTAGAAAGATAATTGAGTCCGCGAGAGAGGGCGCAAAACAAATCGCAGGCAAGTGAAGAGTGCGACACGCGGATTTGTTTTACCGAGGTTCGGTTCTCGCAAACCTACTCCCCGTTGAGGAGGCCACAAAGGCCGAGTCTCTTTCAACCCTTCCCTCTCTCAAACGATCCCTCGGATCGAGTGAGCTTTCTTTTCTCAATCACTTGGAACACAAAGTTCCTACAAGGATCACCACAAGATTGGTGTCTCTTGTCTCAATTACAAGTGAGTTTGATCGCAATGAAAGAATCAAGAAAGCACGATTGCAAAAAGGCCAAGCAACAAGAGCGACAAATAACACACGGATCACTTTCTCTCTCAAGTCACTAATCACTAATGATCTCTTTTCTCAATTGTGAAACTTGGAGAGATGGAGGCTTTGAATGTGTCTTGGAATGGATTGCTAGCTCTTGTATTGAATGTTGAAGGTTGGAATTCTTGGATGAAGTGAATGGAGGTGGTTGGGGTTGTATTTATAGCCACCAACCACTTCCTAGCCGTTGCTCCATTCTGCTGAGCGCGGACGGTCCGCGAGCCAGGTCCGGACGGTCCGCCCCTGTAGATCAACGGCTGAAAATGCAACGGTCAGCAGTAACGGCTACATCAACGGCTATATTGCATTTAATGCGTTGTCAGATGTCAGACAGACCCAGTCGCGGACGGTCCGCCCGCCTGGTCCGGACGGTCCGCGAGGCCGCTATAATTCATTTCTCCGAACCCGTTACCTTCGGGTTTTTCGGTTTCTCACCTACCGGACGGTCCGCGCCTGAGGCAGGACGGTCCGTGCGAGGGCTCAGACGGTCCGCTCTTTTCCTCCGGACGGTCCATAGTGCAGACTTGGATTTTGGCATTGGTTCTGTCTGAGTGTCATCCTCGTGTCGCGGACGGTCCGTCGCAAGGGCCCGGACGGTCCGCGCATGGCCTGTTTTTCCAAAAAGCTTCTCCTGTCCGGAATAATCTACGGTATTCCGGACAGTCGATTTAGTATAGTTATAGATGAACCTTTGGCACCTGTAGAACATATAATCTAGAGCAAACTAGTTAGTCCAATTGTTTATGTTGGGCGATTCAACCACCAAAATTAATTAGGGACTATGTGAAAGCCTAATTCCCTTTCAATCTCCCCCTTTTTGGTGATTGATGCCAACACAAACCAAAGCAAATATAGAAGTGCATAATTGAACTAGTTTGCATAAAGTAAGTGCAAAGGTTGCTTGGAATTGAGCCAATGTAAATACTTACAAGATATTCATGGATTGTTTCTTTATTTTTAACATTTTGGACCACGCTTGTACCACATGTTTTGTTTTTGCAAACTATTTTGTAAATCCGTTTCAAAGTTCTTTTGCAAATAGTCAAAGGTAAATGAATAGAATTTTGCAAAGCATTTTCAAGATTTGAAATTTTCTCCCCCTGTTTCAAATGCTTCTCCTTTGACTAAACAAAACTCCCCCTAAATGAGATCCTCCTCTTAGTGTTCAAGAGGGTTTTGATATATCATTTTGAAAATACTACTTCCTCCCCTTATTGAACACAATAGGATACCAATGGATAATATTCTTGGAAACACAAAGTTTTTGAAATTGGTGGTGGTGCGGTCCTTTTGCTTTGGGCTCTTATTTTCTCCCCTTTTGGCATGAATCGCCAAAAACGGAATCATTAGAGCCCTTGAAGTGCTATCTTCCCCTTTGGTCATAAATAAATGAGTTAGGATTATACCAAAGATGAAGTCCTTTTGCTCTCTCCCTCAAAGATGGAGAGTGGCTTGGAGCGACGGCGAAGGATGAGTTACGGAGTGGAAGCCTTTGTCTTCGCCGAAGACTCCAATTTCCTTTCAATACACCTATGACTTGGTTTGAAATAGACTTGAAAAACACATTAGTCATAGCATATGAAAGAGACAGGATCAAAAGTATATAAAATAGCTATGTGTGCAAGTCAACAAAAGAAATTCCTAGAATCAAGAATATTTAGCTCATGCCTAAGTTTATTAAATGTTTGTTCATCAAGAGGCTTGGTAAAGATATCGGCTAATTGATCTTTAGTGTTAATGTAAGAAATCTCGATATCTCCCTTTTGTTGGTGATCCCTAAGAAAATGATACCGAATGGCTATGTGTTTAGTGCGGCTATGCTCGACGGGATTGTCGGCCATTTTGATTGCACTCTCATTATCACATAGCAAAGGGACTTTGGTTAATTTGTAACCGTAGTCCCACAGGGTTTGCCTCATCCAAAGTAATTGCGCGCAACAATGGCCTGCGGCAATATACTCGGCTTCGGCGGTGGAAAGAGCGACCGAATTTTGCTTCTTTGAAGCCCAAGACACCAAGGATCTTCCCAAGAACTGGCAAGTCCCCGATGTGCTCTTCCTATTGATTTTACACCCCGCCCAATCGGCATCCGAATATCCAATCAAATCAAATGTGGATCCCCTAGGATACCAAAGCCCAAACTTAGGAGTATAAGCTAAATATCTCAAGATTCGTTTCACGGCCGTAAGGTGAGCTTCCTTAGGGTCGGCTTGGAATCTTGCACACATGCATACGGAAAGCATAATATCCGGTCGAGATGCACATAAATAGAGTAAAGAACCTATCATCGACCGGTATACCTTTTGATCCATGGACTTACCTCCCGTGTCAAGGTCGAGATGCCCATTAGTTCCCATGGGTGTCTTGATGGGTTTAGCATCCTTCATCCCAAACTTGGTTAGAATGTCTTGAGTGTACTTCGTTTGGCTGATGAAGGTGCCCTCTTGGAGTTGCTTCACTTGGAATCCTAAGAAATACTTCAACTCCCCCATCATAGACATTTCGAATTTCTGTGTCATGATCCTACTAAACTCTTCACATGTAGACTCGTTAGTAGACCCAAATATAATATCATCAACATAAATTTGGCATACAAACAAGTCATTCTCAAGAGTTTTAGTAAAGAGTGTAGGATCGGCCTTTCCGACTTTGAATCCATTTGCAATAAGAAAATCTCTAAGGCATTCATACCATGCTCTTGGGGCTTGCTTGAGCCCATAAAGCGCCTTAGAGAGCTTATAGACATGGTTAGGATACTCACTATCTTCAAAGCCGGGAGGTTGCTCAACATAGACCTCTTCCTTGATTGGTCCATTGAGGAAGGCACTTTTCACGTCCATTTGATAAAGCTTAAAGCCATGGTAAGTAGCATAGGCCAATAATATGCGAATTGACTCAAGCCTAGCTACGGGTGCATAGGTTTCACCGAAATCCAAACCTTCGACTTGGGAGTATCCCTTGGCCACAAGTCGAGCTTTGTTCCTTGTCACCACACCATGCTCATCTTGTTTGTTGCGGAAGACCCATTTGGTTCCTACAACATTTTGGTTAGGACGTGGAACTAAATGCCATACCTCATTCCTAGTGAAGTTGTTGAGCTCCTCTTGCATCGCCACCACCCAATCTGAATCTTGTAGTGGTTCCTCTACCCTGTGTGGCTCAATAGAGGAAACAAAAGAGTAATGTTCACAAAAATGTGCAACACGAGATCGAGTAGTTACCCCCTTATGAATGTCGCCGAGGATGGTGTCGACGGGGTGATCTCGTTGGATTGCTTGGTGGACTCTTGGGTGTGGCGGTCTTTGTTCTTCATCCTCCTTGTCTTGATCATTTGCATCTCCCCCTTGATCATTGCCATCATCTTGAGGTGGCTCATTTGTTTGATCTTCTACTTCATCAACTTGAGCTTCATCCTCATTTTGGGTTGGTGGAGATGCTTGCGTGGAGGAGGATGGTTGATCTTGTGCATTTGGAGGCTCTTCGGATTCCTTAGGACACACATCCCCAATGGACATGTTCCTTAGCGCGATGCATGGAGCCTCTTCTTCACCTATCTCATCAAGATCAACTTGCTCTACTTGAGAGCCGTTAGTCTCATCAAACACAACGTCACATGAGACTTCAACTAGTCCAGTGGACTTGTTAAAGACCCTATATGCCCTTGTGTTTGAGTCATAACCAAGTAAAAAGCCTTCTACAGTCTTAGGAGCAAATTTAGATTTTCTACCTCTTTTAACAAGAATAAAACATTTGCTACCAAAGACTCTAAAATATGAAATGTTGGGTTTTTTACCGGTTAGGAGTTCATATGATGTCTTCTTGAGGATTCGATGTAGATATAACCGGTTGATGGCGTAGCAAGCGGTGTTGACCGCCTCGGCCCAAAACCGATCCGAAGTCTTGTATTCATCAAGCATGGTCCTTGCCATGTCCAATAGAGTTCTATTCTTCCTCTCCACTACACCATTTTGTTGAGGTGTGTAGGGAGAAGAGAACTCATGCTTGATGCCCTCCTCCTCAAGGAAGCCTTGAATTTGAGAGTTCTTGAACTCTGTCCCGTTGTCGCTTCTTATTTTCTTGATCCTTAAGCCGAACTCATTTTGAGCCCTTCTCAAGAATCCCTTTAAGGTCTCTTGGGTTTGAGATTTTTCCTGTAAAAAGAATACCCAAGTGAAGCGAGAATAATCATCCACAATAACTAGACAGTACTTACTCCCGCCGATGCTTATGTAAGCAATCGGGCCGAATAGATCCATGTGCAGGAGCTCCAGTGGCCTGTCGGTCGTCATTATGTTCTTATGCGGATGATGGGTGCCAACTTGCTTTCCTGCTTGGCATGCGCTACAAATCCTGTCTTTCTCAAAATGAACATTTGTTAGTCCTAAAATGTGTTCTCCCTTTAGAAGCTTATGAAGATTCTTCATCCCAACATGAGCTAGTCGGTGGTGCCAGAGCCAACCCATGTTAGTCTTAGCAATTAAGCAAGTGTCGAGTTCAGCTCTATCAAAATCTACCAAGTATAGCTGACCCTCTAACACTCCCTTAAATGCTATTGAATCATCACTTCTTCTAAAGACAGTGACACCTACATCAGTGAATAGACAGTTGTAGCCCATTTGACATAGTTGAGATACAGAAAGCAAATTGTAATCTAATGAATCAACAAGAAAAACATTTGAAATGGAATGGTCAGGTGAAATAGCAATTTTACCCAAACCTTTGACCAAACCTTGATTTCCATCCCCGAACGTGATCGCTCTTTGGGGATCTTGGTTTTTCTCATATGAGGAGAACATCCTTTTCTCCCCTGTCATATGGTTTGTGCACCCGCTGTCGAGTATCCAACTTGAGCCCCCGGATGCATAAACCTACAAAACAAGTTTAGTTCTTGACTTTAGGTACCCAAATGGTTTTGGGTCCTTTGGCATTAGACACAAGAACTTTGGGTACCCAAACACAAGTCTTTGACCCCTTGTGCTTGCCCCCAACATATTTGGCAACTACTTTGCCGGATTTGTTAGTCAACACATAAGATGCATCAAAGGTCTTAAATGAAATGCTATGTTCATTTGATGCATTAGGAATTTTCTTCTTAGGCAACTTGGCATGGGTTGGTTGCCTAGAGCTAGATGTCTCACTCTTATACATAAAAGCATGGTTAGAACCAGAGTGAGACTTCCTAGAATGAATTTTCCTAATTTTGTCCTCGGGATAACCGACAGGGTATAAAATGTAACCCTCGTTATCCTGAGGCATGGGAGCCTTGCCCTTAACAAAGTTAGACAATCTTTTAGGAGGGACACTAAGTTTGATATTGTCTCCCCTTTGGAAGCCAATGCCATCCTTGATGCCAGGGCGTCTCCCACTATAGAGCATACTTCTAGCAAATTTAAATTTTTCATTTTCTAAGTTATGCTCGGCAATTTTAGCATCTAGTTTTGCTATATGATCATTTTGTTGTTTAATTAAAGCCATATGATCATGAATAGCATCAATGTTAACATCTCTACATCTAGTACAAATAGAAGTGTGCTCAACGGTAGATGTAGAGGGTTTGCAAGATTTTAGTTCTACAACCTTAGCATGCAATATTTCGTTTTTACTTCTAAGGTCGGAAATAGTAGCATTGCAAACATCAAAATCTTTAGCCTTAGCAAGTAATTTTTCATTTTCATTCCTAAGGCTAGCAAGAGATATGTTCAATTCTTCAATCCTAGCAAGCAAATCATCATTATTATCTCTAGGGTTGGGAATTGAAACATTGCAAACATGAGAATCAACCTTAGCTAACAAATTAGCATTTTCATTTCTAAGGTTGTCTATTGTTTCATGGCAAGTGCTTAGCTCACTAGATAATTTTTGACATTTCTCAATTTCTAGAGCATAAGCATTTTTAACCTTAACATGCTTCTTATTTTCTTTAATAAGGAAGTCCTCTTGAGTGTCCAAAAGGTCATACTTTTCATGAATAGCACTAATCAATTCATTAAGTTTCTCCTTTCGTTGCATGTTGAGGTTGGCAAAAAGGGTACGCAAATTATCCTCCTCATCACTAGCATTATCATCACTAGAAGACTCATATTTAGTGGAGGAGTTAGATTTAACCTTCTTCCGTTTGCCGTCCTTTGCCATGAGGCACTTGTGGCCGACGTTGGGGAAGAGGAGTCCCTTGGTGACGGCGATGTTGGCGGCGTCCTCGTCGTCGGAGGAGTCGCTAGAGTTTTCGTCGGAGTCCCACTCGCGACAAACATGGGCATCGCCGCCCTTCTTCTTGTAGTACCTCTTCTTCTCCTTTCTTCTCCCCTTCTTGTCGTCGCCTCGGTCACTGTCACTAGATATAGGACATTTAGCAATAAAATGACCGGGCTTACCACACTTGTAGCAAACCTTCTTGGAGCGGGACTTGTAGTCTTTCCCTCTCCTTTGCTTGAGGATTTGGCGGAAGCTCTTGATGACGAGCGCCATTTCCTCATTGTCGAGCTTGGAGGCGTCTATTGGTTGTCGACTTGGTGTAGATTCCTCCTTCTTTTCCTCCGTCGCCTTGAATGCGACGGGTTGAGCTTCGGATGTGGAGGGATCATCAAGCTCGTTGATCTTCCTCGAGCCTTCGATCATGCACTCAAAACTTACAAAATTCCCGATAACTTCCTCGGGGGTCATTTTAGTATATCTAGGATTACCACGAATTAATTGAACTTGAGTGGGGTTAAGGAAAATGAGAGATCTTAGAATAACCTTAACCATTTCGTGGTCGTCCCACTTCTTGCTCCCGAGGTTGCGCACTTGGTTCACCAAGGTCTTGAGCCGGTTGTACATGTGTTGTGGCTCTTCCCCTTTCCGAAGCCAGAACCGACCGAGCTCCCCCTCGATCGTTTCCCGCTTGGTGATCTTTGTAAGCTCATCTCCCTCGTGCGCGGTTTTGAGCACATCCCAAACCTCCTTGGCGCTCTTCAACCCTTGAACTTTGTTATACTCCTCTCTACTTAAAGAGGCGAGGAGTATCGTTGTTGCTTGAGAGTTGAAGTGCTCGATTTGGGCCACCTCATCCTCATCATAGTCTTTATCCCCTACGGATGGTACCTGTGCACCAAACTCAACAACATCCCATATACTTTTGTGGAGTGAGGTTAGATGAAATTGCATTAAATCACTCCACCTAGCATAATCTTCACCATCAAAAGTTGGTGGTTTGCCTAATGGGACGGAAAGTAAAGGTGCATGTTTAGAAATGCGAGGGTAGTGTAGGGGGATCTTACTAAACTTCTTACGCCCTTGGCGTTTAGAAGTTACGGAGGGCGCATCGGAGTCGGAGGTCGATGTTGATGAAGTGTCGGTCTCGTAGTAGACCACTTTCCTCATCCTCTTTTGCTTGTCTCCACTTCGATGCGGCTTGTGGGAAGAAGATTTTTCCTTCTTCTCTTTGTGGTGAGAAGAAGATTTCTTCTCCTTCCCTTTGTTGGAGGAGCTCTTCTTCTTTTCCCTCCTCTTGGTGCGGGACTCTTCCGATGAAGTGCTCCCGTGGCTTGTAGTGGGCTTTTCGCCGGTCTCCATCTCCTTCTTGGCGTGATCTCCCGACATCACTTCGAGCGGTTAGGCTCTAATGAAGCACCGGGCTCTGATACCAATTGAAAGTCGCCTAGAGGGGGGTGAATAGGGCGAAACTGAAATTTACAAATATAAACACAACTACAAGCCGGGTTAGCGTTAGAAAGATAATTGAGTCCGCGAGAGAGGGCGCAAAACAAATCGCAGGCAAGTGAAGAGTGCGACACGCGGATTTGTTTTACCGAGGTTCGGTTCTCGCAAACCTACTCCCCGTTGAGGAGGCCACAAAGGCCGGGTCTCTTTCAACCCTTCCCTCTCTCAAACGATCCCTCGGATCGAGTGAGCTTTCTTTTCTCAATCACTTGGAACACAAAGTTCCTACAAGGATCACCACAAGATTGGTGTCTCTTGTCTCAATTACAAGTGAGTTTGATCGCAATGAAAGAATCAAGAAAGCACGATTGCAAAAAGGCCAAGCAACAAGAGCGACAAATAACACACGGATCACTTTCTCTCTCAAGTCACTAATCACTAATGATCTCTTTTCTCAATTGTGAAACTTGGAGAGATGGAGGCTTTGAATGTGTCTTGGAATGGATTGCTAGCTCTTGTATTGAATGTTGAAGGTTGGAATGCTTGGATGAAGTGAATGGAGGTGGTTGGGGTTGTATTTATAGCCACCAACCACTTCCTAGCCGTTGCTCCATTCTGCTGAGCGCGGACGGTCCGCGAGCCAGGTCCGGACGGTCCGCCCCTGTAGATCAACGGCTGAAAATGCAACGGTCAGCAGTAACGGCTATATCAACGGCTATATTGCATTTAATGCGTTGTCAGATGTCAGACAGACCCAGTCGCGGACGGTCCTCCCGCCTGGTCCGGACGGTCCGCGAGGCCGCTATAATTCATTTCTCCGAACCCGTTACCTTCGGGTTTTTCGGTTTCTCACCTACCGGACGGTCCGCGCCTGAGGCCGGACGGTCCGTGCGAGGGCTCAGACGGTCCGCTCTTTTCCTCCGGACGGTCCATAGTGCAGACTTGGATTTTGGCATTGGTTCTGTCCGAGTGTCATCCTCGTGTCGCGGACGGTCCGTCGCAAGGGCCCGGACGGTCCACGCATGGCCTGTTTTTCCAAAAAGCTTCTCCTGTCTGGAATAATCTACGGTATTCCGGACAGTCGATTTAGTATAGTTATAGATGAACCTTTGGCACCTGTAGAACATATAATCTAGAGCAAACTAGTTAGTCCAATTGTTTATGTTGGGCGATTCAACCACCAAAATTAATTAGGGACTATGTGAAAGCCTAATTCCCTTTCAATATGTGCATTTCAGAAAATACCAATTTTGTACTCAAATGCCAAAACCACATATTTGGGTCAAAGAGTGAAGACAACTTATATCATACTATTCATATGGTGCTTTGTGTGATAAATAAACGTGATGCTCATGACATATTATGCACTCATCAATTTCCTTCATCTTATGTTTTACTTATGATTCAACTCCCTTTTGTCAATTATTTCTCCCCCTTTTCAAAAGTCTTCTTACACTTAGTTACATAAGACTAAAGGTAAGCTTTAATGCACAATTTCTCCCCCTTTGTCATAAATCTCCAAAAAAGATATAAAGAATATAAAGGGTAGAAATTATGATTAATCGAGATTTGAACACACTATCATGAAAAGGGTCCTTATATGGCACAAAGGTAATGGAGAAGTGTCATAAGTGATGTACCTTTGCGTTTTACCTTTTCAAAGGGGTGTTCCACACTTGTGTTGTATTTAGAGTTCATTTTGCAATCTCTTGTTGGCATAATTGTGACATAGGTCCATCAAAATTTGCAGTGGAAGCGATTGTCTTTGCTTGAAGATTCCTTTCTAATTTGAGACTACACACATAATAGACTTGAAAATGAAGTTAGTCTCAAAGATTCAAATTATAGACCATTCTCCCCCTAAATGTGTGCATACAAGTGATGAATACTTGTTTAGCTTATGCACTTGGACTTGTGAGGCCAGGGGATTAAGTTCTACAATTTGAACCTTGGTACAAATAAAGTATGAAAATATGAAATTGCACCAATTTAAGGAATTACTCATAATCAAACGGTATACTAATAGACATGATATGCAATATTTTAAGCCAAGATTCAAGTGCAACCTTATGATGTGACTTAAGATATTGCATATACATACATACACTAACTTGTAAGAGTCTAGATACATAAATGTAATACAATAGTTCATGGAGTGACACACCTTTGTTCCATGTCATATGGTCTTCATTATAATCATGAATTTCTATCTTAGCTTTTGATAGGCTTGACATTTCAAAGAGAAACTTATCCTCTTTAAACGATCAAGAGAAACTCATTCTCTTCAAAGAACTACACAAATTCACTAAAAGAAAATGTTAGTCTTTAAGGACACAAGATATAGAATGAGCTCCCCCTAAATGTATGCATCAAGTACTCGAATTACTTGTAACATGCACTTGATTCAATTAAGATTCTTAGAGGAGTTCATCATATATCTTGGTCAAGGCATAATATATTTGAAACAATTGAATTTATGCTAGAGAACACATATTGTTCCCCAATAGAACTAATCCATGGGGTGACATGTGGTAAATATTTGATCATTTCCTTGGAACCACTCATCCTCATTTGATGTTCTCCAAGGTGTGAGACTACAAAACATGAACTTGAAGAAATCATTATCCTCACAAGATATAGGCTAAACTCTTCCTCAATTTGTGCATGCAAGAGTACACAAAGTACACTTATGCACATTAACAATACGAGGTTAAAGGAGATGTTTGCACTATATCTTGGTTTAACATAACATGCTTTACATAGATGATGAAAATGAAACCAATTAAAAGCTTAAGAACTAAAAGTATATCAATTGAAATCTTGGAGGGTGAAGCATGCTAATATGAACCTCAACCTCATAATGAAGGATATCATATAAATATGTCACGACATCTTCATTATTTGGTTGACAAAAAAATATAACTCCCTTCTTGATTCACTGTGATCTCTTTTCTCTTTGTGATTTCATCCAACCAAGTGACCTTGAACTTCATTCATTTTTTGTAGATTTTGAATCCATCTTGAAAGCTCTTGGAAGGACCTCGTTGTAACACTTAGAAAAGAGAGCATTAAAAACACAAGAGAGGGTTTCACAAATGATGATCCTTATATGTGGATGGCAAATGAATCATCATTATTGAAACCCAAAAGGATAGACTAAATTCCTTTAAATTAGTGCACACATATAGTTGATGTCAAAGTTATATGCACTATTGAACATTTTATATTGCAAGGAATTTAACCTATACTATGGTACATCGCACTAAGGATAGAATACTAAAACAACTGAAGGAGAGGAAGTTTTCATACCTTGGCCTCTTATCAACTTCTTCTTACTTTAGTTGAATAATATCCTTTAAGCTTGTGATTTATCCAATTTAAAACAAGCACCATCTCTTAACATAGATTTTCTATGGATAAACTCAACACAAGAGATGACATTAGTAGCACAAGCACTAGTTTCTTATTTAGCAACCCTTTATATGTGGAAGACAAGCGTGTTGCTAAAATAGAGAAACATCATAATATGGACTAAATTTCCTTGAACCCTCATGCACAATATATTTTGAATGACATGGATAATATGCATGGTTATTCAATGAAGTCTAAAGGGATGACTTAATCCATATTATGGTGAGTGTCTAATATAGAAGAATCAAATCCAAATTAACTAGATAGAGAATACGTCACATAATTTTGGATTGTTCACCATATGATAATATTCATTCAACTTCCAATTAGACCTTTATTTCATAATCAACAACTGATGTATATCCTCAAGTGCTTCTTTTTCCTTAGTGGCTACACAAGTCACAAAAAGATAAGATTTGAAAATAATATGCACTTGAGATTCAGTTGTTACCACCCTAGCTACTATCTCCAAAGATGATTTATACATTCATTATCGAGCACCCAACTTGATCCATTGAAGGAGTGATCCTGCAAAACAAGTTTAAGCTTCATATCTTGGTACCCAATGTGAATTGGGTCCTTTGAGATTAGTGGTAAGAGCCTTGAGTACCCACACAATCCTTATTGTGGCCTTTCTCTTTGTGTAGGCACCCACATATACTTGACAACCATCTTACATGGTTTCAAGTCAATATTTAATCACATAGATAAAAACTAGAGTTAAGAATAGGAGCCTTTTCTCCTTTTATTAATACATCGTTGTGTTGCCTTCTTGATGATGAACCTACCTTGACTTGGGTGCACCTAGCTTATCAAGGTTAGTCACACAAGCATTCATATCATAAAGACAAGTTATGCATGTAATTTACAACTTAGTGATCCAATACAATGTGAAGCATATGGATATCGATTGAAGTAGATTTCTAAGATATCAAAATATGGGTTTCCAAAATTTAGAGAATATGGATCACTAATTGTACCTTTTACAGTTTAAAAATCATATCCATGTTAGTGCAAATGTATGTGATGAATATCAACAAAAAGATTCTTATGCACTTTTAGAATTAACGATAAGGGAATTTTAAACTGCATCAAGAGTAGCTATTTAGAAAACAAAGATTACAATCCATATGAATGAGATACAAATTTACCATTTTGGATTGTCTTAGTATAGCTTACTCAAGTGAAACTTATTCTCTATGACACAATATATATAATGTTCTCCCACTAGATATGTGCATCAAGTATTTGAATGACTTGCCACATGCACTTTCAATTCAGTTAAGAGTCTCATGAGGAGTATATTACATATCATGGTCAAGGCATGACAAATTTGCAATGAATTAACTTATGCCTAAGAATACTTACCACCATATAGAATGTACCATTTGTTATACCAATTTGACAGATCTTACTATCTATGGTGGTGTCACCTTAGTATTCTTCTTTTCATCATTTGTGGAGACTTCCTTCTTTGTTATCTCTTTTCCTTTAAAAACTAGTCGATAAAACACTTTGAAAAGAGGTATTAGTAGTACAAGGAAGTATTTAATGAATGATGATATCTATATATGAATGGCAAACAAATCATCATTTATGAGGCGTAAAGGCATAAATTAAATTCCTTTTAAGTTAGTGCACATGGAGCAGTGAATTCACAATATGCACTAATTTACAAATTTAAGCCAAAAGGAATTTAACCTTCATATTGGCATTCCTTTCCATAGAATATATTATTACCAATTGAAAGAATGCCACTTGGAAGGTACTACTATTGATCAACTACCAATTGAAGCAATTTGTTCCATACCTTTGCCTTGAGCATTCCTAATCTTTCTTTTAGGTGAAGATTAACCTTTAAAGCTTGTGATTTTATCAATTGAAAGAGCACAATCTCTACTTATGAATTTCCACGAAATATCTTAAAATAGATTGTATTAGTAACACAAGCAATAGTTTCCTATTTAGCAACCTCTAGTATATGAATGACAAGAAGGTTACTAAAACAAGGAAACCTCATGATATGAACTAAATTACCCTTACAAGCATCATGCATAACATCAATTGTAAAAAAAGATGAAAGTAGTATGATTATTTAATTAAGTTTTACATGGCAAGTTTAATTCATAGCATGGTGAGTGATTAATGTAGAAGACTCAAAACCAATTTAAACAAGAATGAATACATCACATAGTATTGGTTCGATCTTCTTTGAATGTTGAATGGCACACTCCATTTGTGAAACACATTCTCATGTTGTGATACTACATAAACACTTGGATATAAATATTAGTCTCACAACTCTAGTCATATAGAGAATTCCCTTTTGTTAAGTGCTTTAAGAATTTGAATTTCTTACTTAGCACTCTATTCATTTAAGAACATGGGATAATACTCTTTATGTCTAGGTCATGGCAATAATATGATGATTAACTTGAAATATGCCACAAGATACATACAATCAATTTAAAGCATGTAGATTGTCACAATATAAAAATATGAACTTGCAATCTACCATATAATTAGATCCTTTCCAAAGCAAGGTAAAATCTTTTAAGTTCATTCTCAAGTGCTTCATTTTTCCTATGTGGCTACAAAAGACACAAAGGAATATACCAATTAAAAGCAATGTGCACTTAAGAATTAATTGTTACCATCCTTTGGATATCACTTGGTTGTAGGCCTTTTGCTTGATTCCCACAAAGGTTAATCCTTATTCCCTACAACACAAGTTCTTGCTAGAGATGAATATGAAGTTAGTGATATAACAACTCAATTCATCTTTGGGTCAATCTTAAAGGATAGACAATGTAGGATTGATAGCTTGAGATAAGAATTGAGTTAAACCGCTCAAGCACCCCCAAAGCTTCATATCATCTCTGGGTACCTGCAAAACTTATTAAGTACATTTTGGTACCCATTTTTGGATGGGTCCACCAAGGTTAGCTAATAAATACTTAGGCACCCAAATGGCCTTTGTGCTAGTTTTAGGTGAACTACTTACCTTTCTAGCACAAGTGTCATTTTTGGGTCTCCTAGGTGAATATGAATGAATTGACATGGTAGGCTTAAGAGTTTTACCCTTTGGACAAACCTTGAATAGATGACCTTTTTCACGGCAATTGTAGCAAATGTGGTGCTTATCCTTGCAATGCATTTGCCTTTTGTTTTCATCCTTTTTGATGGTCATCTTTCTTGATCGTGCAAGATCTTGGTTCTTCATGTGGGGGCATGAATCAATTTCATGACCCTTCTCCTTGCATCCATAGCACCTTCTATCGCTTCTCTTTGATCTTTCTTTGTTGAAGCACATAGGTACATTGTTAGAGCAAATAGTATGAGCATTAATTTTCTTACCATGAATTTTGCTCATGCCCTTCTTGGAAAGCTTGGTATTCTTTTGAAGGGGTTTTGTGCATGCTACGGTTGTCCCCTTCTCAAGCTTTTTCACCATATTATCACGGTTATCTTGAGAAGGTTGAGCATGACACTTTCCCTTCAAAAGAGTTAAGCTCCTTCTTAGCCTTCCAACTTCTTCCTTGAGCTCTTTATTTTCTTGTGTCATAGAAATATCACTAATTCCTGAAATTTCTAGCTCAATGGAAGATTGGCTTTCTTGAGAGCAACATTTGTTAGCACATGATAATATAGTTTCTACTTGAGTACATGTGCATATGTGAGGTTGGTATGATTTCAAATTAGTTAACACAACCTCATGAGCCATTTCTAACATGATATGTGAATCCATAAATTTATTATGAGAGCACACAAGCATATCATGTTTTTCTTGCAAAGCTAGATTTTCAATATTTAGCCTTTCTATCGTGTTCTTGAACATAGCATTTTTATTTTCTAATTGAGCAATATATGATGAATGATTAACAACTTTAATTTGCTCAATTGAAATGTCTTCATACCTTTGGACCAAATCATCATGAGAGCACTTTAGCTTCTCATGCTCTTTGGTCAACTTCTCTAAGTCTTCAATTTTTCTGATGAGGAAGTCTTCTTGCTTATGAAGCATTTCTTTTTGTTCTTCCGCTCTTTTCATGAGTTTGAGCAAGCTCATCCGATGTTTCTTGCATAGCTGAGCGAAGAATTGTTGAAGATCATCCTCATCTTCACTATCACTTTCTTGCTCCTCCTCATCCTCACTTTCGCTTTCACTATCACTCCCATTAGCAATAAAGCACATATGAGAAGTGGATTTGAAAGACGAACCTTGTGAAGAGGTGGATTGTCGTTTGGTCTCCATCGATCATTTTCTTCTTCAATTTTGTTCTTCGCCTCATCTTCCTTCATTTTGAGGAACATCCTTTCAGTGATTCTCATGGCAAGATCTATTGCCCTAGGATCAACATCTGCAACAAAAGATGAAGTCGAGGCAACCCCAACTTTTTCAAGCTTAGAAACACTTTCGTTTCTTAGTCCCCCCGACATGATCTTTTCCTCACGCGGTTAAGCGTTAGAACGAGGATTAGGCTCCGATACCAATTGAAAGTTGCCTAGAGGGGGGGGGGGGTGAATAGGCAAGTTAAAACTTTTTCAACAAAAACTAGAAGCAAACTGGGTAAAACTGAATTGATCTCGAAATTCACCCAGTTAACTTTGGAAATGAGATGTTCTAAATGATCCGCATGGTTCAAAGTAGTAGATCTGAGAAGGGCACTTCTCAAAATCCACACACCAAAAAGATATAAACAAATCTTCCACACAATGGTGAGAGAACGAAGAACACAAACAAACACAATGAGCAAGAACACAAGAGACACAAGATTTATCCCGAGGTTCGGTCACACCACCAAGGTGCCCTACTTCCTCGTTGAGGCGCCCACAAAGGGCCAGGTCTCTTTCAACCCTAATCCTCCCTTTGCCGACCACAAAGGTCAAGCCCACACAATAATCTTTGCTCAAACGAGCGGGTAATACAAACTTTCTTGTGGTCTTCCACAAGATTTGGAGACTCACAAGAGACACCTAGTCGTATAGGAGCTAGAAGCTCCAAGAGTAATGAATCCACAAAGAACTCGGTGTAGTACCAAAGCTTGAATCAAGAAGAGCAAGAGAGATTTGGAGATGAAGCACAAAAATTGGAGCTCTCAAACTCACTCAAAGATTTCTCTCCAAAGATTTGAAATGGGAGAGGCAAGAGGTGTGTGAGAGAGAGTGGGAGGTGTTTCTCAGGTTAGGAATGGAGTCCAAGTCGCGCTCTGCTGTGGGGAGAGAGGTAGGAGTGAGTATATATAGGTGGGGCTCCAAAACTAGTCGTTTTTGACTTTTCTGCCCAAAAACCGGTTGAACCGGTCCCAAAACCGGTTGAACCGGTTTTTCAAAAAGCTGCGCACAGCTTTTTGGCTGACACAGCAGACTGGCAGAAAAAAGTGAACAGTGCAAAAACCGGTTGAACCTGTTTCCACCAGACAAAAACCGGTTGAGTGTCCGGCTGAACCAGAATTTTCCAAAAAGGTGAACAGTGCAAAAACCGGTTGAACCTGTTTTTTCCAAAAAGCAATTTTGGCCAAGATAGACTTAAAAAGGTTGTACTACATACTTTCACTAAGGATTAACAAGGGTAAAATGGAAGTTTTAGATCAAGGATTTTGAGCTTTAGTACCAACACCAACTTTCTTTATGGATCCCCCTTAATAGTACGACGATTCTTATACTCAAGTCAAATAAAATATAATTAAGTAAACTCCTTGAGTCATTGGTGTCTCAAGTGTGATTTCTCCATGATGTTGCTTCATAAGAATCACAAACATCTTTGTCTCACCTTTTGAAGCAAACACAAATCGAGCCTGTGACTTGTGCCATTTCACCATATATGAGTTCAAATCATGGCTTTAAGTCACCTTACTGATGCATCAACATGTTGTAACTCTTCATAGCTGATTAGTTCATCGACTTAGTGCAAGTACTCTCTTCTTCACCTTAGCCATGGTACCTCGGTCTACAAGCCATCGCTTGGCCTTCACCTTCGCTTAGTTCCTCGAAGCCCTTTCCTTGCTATCTTCACCCTATCAAGCCATTCTTGAGTCACATCCTATTGAGCATTCATTGAGAGAATCATTTCTTTAATATTGTGAACCTTACTTGAATGTCATCTAGATATAACTGCTAAGATCAATCAAGCTCTAGTTTGATTCTCATATATTCATATATGGACTAATAGTAATATGGTCAAGCCAATTCACGATTCCTCATATCTTATTCACCTTGGCTTGACCAATCCTCTTAATCACTTCAACCTCTATTATGATTATATTTATGCATAGTGATTTCTTAGGACTTGTCCATATATTCAAACCAATATAGAGACCATGTTATATCCATTTGCATTGTCTCACTGGTTATTTGACCTTGTGTTGAACCTTGTTCACTGATCATTATACACTATTCAAGTATGTTCATCATACTGAATTTCCTGTTCAACACTTAGCAAACTTGGTAGACCTTTAAATGTGTTGTTATCCAAATCACCAAAACTCACAAAAGGGATGAATGCACTTTCACCACTTCTGTCACACCCGGATTTTAGGGGTCCAAAACCCGGGCGCGAACATAAACACCAGGTGTGCTGGGACCAAGTCTCACACATATGATGCATAGTGGCACAGGATCGAATGTCACATCTTTACTATATAACAGGAGTTCTGTACAAAAATAATTAAATATTTACATCATATGAGGAAACGATCCAGCAACCCAAAGTTGACTGGGAGACAACGACCTAGATCTCTCACGAATACATCGCAGCATCCTCCAAGCGCCTCATCCTGCGGTACCTGTTCTTGACCTATGGGGGGGTGTGAGACAGCAAGAGTGAGCTCACATACGTTCATCGCTCAACAAGTTGTGGGGAATAATGTGCATGAACTCACCAAAGGTGGGAGCTCATGTGAAGTGTAAGACTTACCAAAGAGGATGGTTAGAGCTGAGCATTGCTTTTAGAGTTGGTCAAAATTTTATTAGCAATTACTAAGTATAAGTAAATACCAACTGTCGGCGTTTCGAGACCGGGGGGTCCCCAAGCCGACGAGTGAGTGTGCTGCGTGCCCCAGCCCAGATGGGTCGAGCGCGTGGGCGAGCGCGAAGGGGGGAGAGGCGAGGTGGCCGGAGACGGGCGTGAGAGAGGTGGAGATCCCGCGGCCTTCGTGTTCGTCCCGCGCCCAGGTCGGGTGCGCTTGCAGTAGGGGGGTTACAAGCGTCCACGCGGGTGAGGGAAGCGAGCGGCCCCAAGAGAGCGCCTGTCCCGTCCTCGGTCCCGCGCGGCCAACCTTTTCTAAGAAGGCCCTGGTCCTTCCTTTTATAGTTGTAAGGAGAGGATCCAGGTGTAAAATGGGGGGTGTAGCAGAGTGCTACGTGTCTAGCGGAGAGAGAGCTAGCGCCCTAGGTACATGCCAATGTGGCAGCCGGAGAGGTCTTGGCACCTTGCTGGCGTGATGTCGTGGCTGTCGGAGGAGCGACGGAGCCTGGCGGAGGGACAGCTGTTGGAGCGGTCGAGTCCTTGCTGACGTCGCCTTGCTTCCGTAAGAGAGCTGAGAGCCGCCGTCGTCACAGAGCTTGTGGGGCGCCATCATTGTCCATCTGGCGGAGCTAGCCAGATGGGACGCCGGTCTTGTTCTCCGTGACCCGAGTCGGCTCGGGGTAGGATGATGATGGCGCTTCCTGTTGACGTGGCGGGCCCGTGCCCTAGGTCGGGCGACGTGGGGGCTCCTCCGAAGCCGGGGTCGAGTCTGTCTTCTGTTGCCGAGGCCGAGCCCGAGCCCTCGGGTCGGGTGAGGTGGAGATTGTTCGGTAGAGGCCAGGGCGGAGTCCGAGCCCTGGGGTCGGGCGAAGCGGAGTTCGTCGTCTTCTGGGGCTGAGCCCGAGTCCGAGCCCTGGGGTCGGGCGGAGCGGAGTTCGTCGTCTTCCGGGTCTTAGCCCGAGTCCGAGCCCTGGGGTCGGGCGGAGCGGAGTTCGCCGTCTTCCGGGTCTTAGCCCGAGTCCGAGCCCTGGGGTCGGGCGGAGCGGAGTTCGCCGTCTTCCGGGTCTTAGCCCGAGTCCGAGCCCTGGGGTCGGGCGGAGCGGAGTTCGCCGTCTTCCGGGTCTTAGCCCGAGTCCGAGCCCTAGGGTCAGGCGAGGCGGAGTTTCCCACGGTGCCTTTTGCAAGGCCTGACTGCCTGTCAGACTCACTCTGTCGAGTGGCACTGCAGTCGAAGTGGCGCAGGCGGCGCTGTCCTTCTGTCAGACTGGTCAGTGGAGCGGTGGAGTGACGGCGGTCACTTCGGCTCTGCCGGGGGGCGCGTGTCAGGATAAAGGTGTCAGGCCACCTTTGCGTTAAATGCTCCTGCAACCTGGTCAGTCGGCGCGGCGATTTAGTCAGGGTTGCTTCTAAGCGAAGCCAAGGCCTCGGGCGAGCCGGAGGTGTGTCCGCCGTTAAAAGGGGGGCCTCGGGCGAGACGGAAGTCTCTCGAGGTCGGCTGCCCTTGGCCGAGGCTAGGCTCGGGCGAAGCGTGATCGAGTCACTCGTGTGGACTGATCCCTGACTTAATCGTACCCATCAGGCCTTTACAGCTTTATGCTGATGGGGGTTACCAGCTGAGAATTAGGCGTTTTGAGGGTACCCCTAATTATGGTCCCCGACAGTAGCCCCCGAGCCTCGAAGGGAGTGTTAGCACTCGCTTGGAGGCTTTCGTCGCACTTTTTTGCAAGGGGACCAGCCTTTCTCGGTTGCATTTTGTTCCGGTGGGTGCGCGCGAGCGCACCCGCCGGGTGTAGCCCCCGAGGCCTCGGAGGAGTGGTTACACTCCTCCGAGGTCTTAATGCCTTGCGTAATGCTTCGGCTGGTCTGGTTGTTCCCTCATGCGAACTGGCCGTAGCCCGGGTGCACGGTCGGGGCCCAAGCTCTCGGGCTGGTATGTTGACGCTGTCAACGGTTCGGCCGGAGCCGGGTTTGCGAGAGCAGCCCCCGAGCCTCCGCACAGGGCGAGAGGACGATCAGGGACAGACTCGACTTTTTACATACGCCCCTACGTCGCCTTTCCGCAAGGAGGAGGGGGGAGTGCGCCATGTTACCCTCGATGGGCACCGAACATGGTGTCTCCGGTGAGCTGCAAGCGGGTAATCCGAGTGGACGTCCGTGCCCCGTTCGTTGGGGGTCGGCTAGGGGCCCAGAGGCACGCCCAAAAGTACCTGCGGGTGATTTGCCGGACCCGGTCCCCTGGCGACGGGGTCCGAGGGCTCGATGCCTCCCTCCGATGGGATTCCATTACAAGATCGTTCCCGCTGGTCTCGGAAAGGTCCTAGGGTACCTCGGGAGCGCAGCCCGAGCCTCGGTTATGTATCGAACGTACCCCTGGTCATCCCTCGCTCGGCGTCTGAGGCGACTGTGAACCCTTCGGGGGCCAGCCTTCGAACCCCTGATCAGTAATGGGCGCGGAGCCCGAGTAGCCTGAGGCGGCCATGGAGCCCTTCGGGGGGCTGGCCTTCGAACCCCTGACCAGTAGTGGGTGTCGGGCCCACGCGATCTGAGGCGACTGTTGAACCCTTCAGAGGGCCAGCCTTCGAACCTCTGATCAGTAGGGGGGCTCGGAGCCTGGTTCCTTCACAGAGAAGGATCCTTTTCGGGGTATCCCCCTTTCCCGGTCCCTGTTGCAAGAGATAGAGAAAGAGGAAAAAGGAAAAGGATACGAAATCGAGCGACGTGGCGTACCTTTTTTGGCGCGGTTATTACGGCGAAGGCGAAGCGTCGCCCGCTTCTCCTGCCAGTGGCGCCGCCTGTCCCGCCGCGGAGTTAATGCGACGGGGCGAGTGGTTGGCGGGGCGGCCGTTGCGCGTGCGCGAGCCGTTCGAGGAACGGATCACGGGTGCACCGTCTTCACGCCGTGGGAGGAGGCTCTCTTGCTGTCCCAGGATGGGACGTGAGCCTGGCTGACGACGTGACTGCTGCGCCCGCCCGCCTGCCGCCGCCATTACTGCCGGCCCACTTTCGGCCGCTTTGACCGTCGCGCCAGGCTGGCGCTGCTGTGTCGCCTCGAGTCGCGGCACAGGCTCCGCGACCGAAGAGGTGCGACGGTGGCACAAGTGGCGGTGCGGTTGCTTGCATGCAGCAACTGGCGCGCTGGTTGCGCGACGCGTGGGCCTGGGCCTCCAAGCTGGCGTGTTAGAAGTCGAAGAAGCGCGCCCACCTGGCGCGGTTGCATGCCGCCTGCATGGCTGCCCGCCCCTTCCGCCCGTTGGTCTGGGCGAAAGTGGGGAATCGCTTGTAACCGCTGGGCGGTTGTGTGCACCGCGCGCGGCGGTTTGGCTTCTTCTGCTTCTGAGCCGGTTTGCACGACATGCGGGACCCAGCCCCCGCGCCGCAGGGGAGGGCCTTGGAGCGTGTTGGAGAAGACTTGGCCCGTGGCGTTTGGGGGAGCACGTAGGGAGGGTCGCCTTTAAAAGGAGGGCGACCCCTTTTGGAAGGCAACCATGTCTTCTTCCTCCCTTATGCGTCGTGTCTTTCCATCTTCCAAGCCCCTGGATGGGGGGTACCCGCCGTCTTTCCGCCTCCTCGTTGGAGGAACGCAACTCCGTGGGAGTTGGTACCTTTCAGCCATCGTTCGGCTTCAAGGATTTTCATCACGTAGCTCGGTCGCACCCCCCCCACCGGCGGTCACCCAGGATGGTGACCTCCGGCTTGATGATGGGGGAAAGCGAGCCGGGCTGCGGCCTCTGCCCCTCCCTCAGCCTCAAGGATTTTCATCACCAAGGCTGGGGAGGGGAGCGCGCCGAGTTGAGGTCGGCCCCCGCGTGGGCGGCGGCCCGCTCCTTCACTCAGTGATCGGAGGGAAGGGCGGTCGTCGTCCGTGGTGCTGGCAGCTGCACCGTGCCTGGCTCTCGAGCGCGAGTGGCTTCGGAGCCGCTCGCGGTGCCGGCGTCCGCCACGGCAGCTTGAAGAGGTTCTTCTGCCGGCGGGGTTGCCAGGGCCGGCCACGGACTGACCTCCAACTCTACGGCCTTCTGCCCGTCCTTGCCTCACAAGTTTTGGCATGGGCGGGGGCCTCCTGGCAGCGGCATCCAGCCTGAGGTCAGCGTTGCCGCTGTTCGGCCCCCCGGAGCAGAAGTCGTCGTCGTCGCCGCTGCTGGAGCAGGTGACGGCGTGCCGTTCATCGGCCTTCCGTTGCTCCGCAGGCCTTCCCCCTCGGAGTGGGGTTGTTCGTACCTGCGGAGGGGGAACCGGAGTTCCGTTTGTAGTGGCACTTCGAATGCCAGTGTTTTTGTTCATTGCGGCTGTCAAGGCCTGAACATGTATGTAACTTCGGCACGGAGCCGTGTTTTTTCCTCGTTTTCGAGCACTAAGTATCGCCTGTTGATTATCTGAACCGCTTCACCAAGCATGAGTCGCCCCGTGTCAAGGTGACGAGTGAGGTATCCGTATCCCGGAGGCGTAGGAATCCCTCGGCTCGATCGGCCTTGTTGTCTGAGGCTCCTCTAGCTTAGTTAAAGGGACCCCTTGGCCGCCCTTCGATGAGCCGAAGCCAGGGGTAGCGATATCAGTACGAACAGAGGCAGAGTTGGCTCGAAAATGGGAACCTGGTTGGCCGGAGCCTAGCCGGGTTGCCCGTCAGCGGGGCTGACGCCGGAGTCGATCAGTCGAGGCCTCGGGTCGGGCTGGCGCCCTTGGAAGATGCTTGGCCGAGGCCCCAGGGGTAACCGGTCGAGCCGCCTGCTCGGGCCGGATTCCCGGAGAAGTCCCTAGACCGCGTCGCCGTCCGAGGCTGGGTCGGACCTCGCTGAAGGCGTCGTCGATGCCGAGGGTGCTACAGCTCCCTTCAGCGTGAAGACCCGAGCCTGCAGGATCAGATTGTCTTGTAGCCTGTGCCTTCTGCGGCCGCCGAGGCCAGAAAACACACCCTCGCTGCGTTGTAAAGCCGCGTCTCCTTTCCTCTTATTTCGAGCATCTGGACTTTCCGTCGGTAACAGGGATGTTTGTGTGGGCGAGAGTTGCTTCTCGCGGAAGGTGATGAGTGAGGTATCCGTATCCCAGAGGCGTGGGAGTCCCTTGGCTCGGTCGGCCTTGCCGCTTACGCGTACTTTCGTCCGTCCATGAGGCCCTGTCACCGATTCAGTCGAGAAGGCTTGAAGGACCGTCTCGGCAGAAGAGCTTCCTAGCGTGAAGACTTGTTCGGTCCGCGGAATCACTTTATCCGAACGCGAGTTACTTATCGCAGAAGGTGATGAGTGAGGTATCCGTATCCCGGAGGCGTAGGAGTCCCTCGGCTCGGTCAGCCTTGGCTGCTTACGTGTACTCCGTCGTTTCCAGGATCCGCTTTTCGAAGTAGTCAAAAAGCACGAAAGAAATTCTGCTAAAAAGAGATCCTTTTTCGAGGAAAATTTCGACGCAGAGGGGGTCTCCCCCCTTTTAGCCCCCGAGGGAGGGTCGGGCTTTGCCGAGGCGAGGCCGACCCTTCCTTGATGACTAAACTTTGCGTGGGTGCGAGGTATATGAACAACTTGAAAACATCTTAAGGGTAGAAGCGACGTAGCTGTTTGATGTTCCAAGCGTTGCCGTAGATCTCGCCTTGATTGTTGGCCAGCTTGTATGTCCCGGGCTTCAGAACTTTGGCGATGACGAATGGCCCCTCCCAGGGGGGCGTGAGTTTGTGCCTTCCCCGGGCGTCTTGCCGCAGTCGAAGCACCAGGTCGCCCACCTGGAAGTCTCGGGGCCGGACCCCTCGGGCGTGGTAGCGTCGCAGGGACTGCTGGTACCGCGCCGAGTGTAGTAAGGCCCTGTCCCGAGCCTCCTCCAGCTGGTCCAGCGATTCTTCTCGGCTAGCTTGGTTGCTTTGATCGGTGTAGGCCCTCGTCCTCGGGGAGCCGTATTCCAGGTCAGTGGGCAAGATAGCCTCGGCCCCGTAGACCAGGAAGAACGGCGTGAAACCCGTGGCACGACTCGGCGTCGTCCTTAGGCTCCAGACCACCGAGGGGAGTTCCTTCATCCATCGCTTGCCGAACTTGTTGAGGCCGTTGTAGATCCGAGGCTTGAGCCCTTGTAGAATCATGCCGTTGGCACGCTCTACTTGCCCATTCGACATGGGATGAGCCACGGCGGCCCAGTCCACCCGGATGTGGTGATCTTCGCAAAAATCCAAAAAAATTTTGCCGGTGAACTGGGTACCGTTGTCGGTGATGATGGAGTTTGGGACCCCGAAGCGATGGATGATGTTGGTGAAGAACGCCACCGCCTGCTCGGACCTGATGCTGTTCAGGGGTCGGACCTCGATCCACTTGGAGAATTTGTCGATGGCGACCAGCAGGTGCGTGTAGCCCCCGGGCGCCTTCTGCAAGGGACCGACGAGGTCCAGACCCCATACAGCGAAGGGCCAGGTGATGGGTATCGTCTGCAGAGCCTGAGCGGGCAGGTGGGTCTGCTTCGCATAGAATTGGCACCCTTCGCAGGTGCGGACAATTCTAGTGGCGTCAGCCACCGCCGTTGGCCAGTAGAAGCCTTGCCGGAAAGCATTCCCGACAAGGGCTCGAGGCGCTGCATGATGGCCGCAAGCCCCCGAGTGTATTTCTTACAGGAGTTCCTGACCTTCGGCGATGGAGATGCATCGCTGGAGGATGCCCGAGGGGCTCCGGTGGTAGAGCTCCTCTTCGTCGCCCAACAAGATGAACGACTTGGCGCGTCGTGCTACCAGCCGAGCCTCGGCTTGGTCGAGGGGTAGCTCTCCCTGGCGGAGATATCGCAGGTACGGGGCCTGCCAATCTCGATCAGGCGTGGCCCCGCTCTGCTCCTCCTCGACGTTCAGCGCCTCGGCTTCGGGGGCCGAGGGTACCTCGGGCTGAGTCGAGGGTGCCTCGGGCCGAGTCGAGGGCGCCTCGGGCTGAGCCGAGGGTGCCTCGGGCTCGGGCGCGTCGTCGATCTTGACGGAGGGTTGATGCAGATCCCGGGAGAAGACGTCCGGGGGGACCGTCGTTCGCCCCGAGGCTATTTTAGCCAGCTCGTCTGCAGTCTCGTTGTAGCGCCGAGCGATGTGGTTGAGCTCGAGCCCGAAGAACTTGTCTTCCAGGCGCCGAACCTCATCGCAGTAGGCCTCCATCTTCGGGTCGCGGCAGTGGGAGTTCTTCATGACTTGGTCGATGACGAGCTGCGAATCACCGCGGGCGTCGAGGCGTCTGACCCCTAGCTCGATGGCGATCCGCAACCCGTTGACCAGAGCTTCGTACTCGGCCACATTGTTGGACGCCGGGAAATGGAGGCGTAGCACGTAGCGCAGGTGCTTTCCGAGGGGCGAGATGAAGAGCAGGCCCGCGCCGGCTCCTGTCTTCATCAGCGACCCGTCGAAAAACATGGTCCAGAGCTCCGGTTGGATCGGAGCCGTCGGCAGCTGGGTGTCGACCCATTCGGCCACGAAGTCCGCCAACACCTGGGACTTGATGGCCTTCCGAGGGGCGAACGAGATCGTTTCGCCCATGATTTCCACCGCCCACTTTGCGATCCTGCCCGAGGCCTCTCGACACTGGATGATCTCCCCCAGGGGGAAGGATGACACCACAGTTACCGGATGAGACTCGAAGTAGTGTCGTAACTTCCGCCTCGTCAGGATCACAGCATACAGCAGCTTCTGAACTTGTGGGTAGCGGATCTTGGTCTCGGACAGTACCTCGCTGACTGGCCTCTGAACGGGCAGTGCATGCCCTTCCTGAAAGTCGCCTAGAGGGGGGGGGTGAATAGGGCGAAACTGAAATTTACAAATATAAACACAACTACAAGTCGGGTTAGCGTTAGTAATAAAGAAACGAGTCCGTGAGAGTGGGTGAAAAACAAATCCCAAGCGAATAAGCAAGTGAGACACGGAGATTTGTTTTACCGAGGTTCGGTTCTCTCAAACCTACTCCCCGTTGAGGAGGCCACAAAGGCCGGGTCTCTTTCAACCCTTCCCTCTCTCAAACGATCCACGGATCGAGTGAGCTTTCTCTTCTCAATCACTTGGAACACAAAGTTCCCACAAGGACCACCACAAGTTTGGTGTCTCTTGCCTTGATTACAAGTGAGTTTGATTGCAAAGAAAGGATCAAGAAAGAAGAAAGCAATCCAAGCGCAAGAGCTCGAAAGAACACAAGCAAATCACTCTCTCTAGTCACTATGGCGTTGTGTGGAATTTGGAGAGGATTTGATCTCTTAGGTGTGTCTAGAATTGAATGCTAGAGCTCTTGTAGTAGTTGGGAAGTGGAAAACTTGGATGCAATGAATGGTGGGGTGGTTGGGGTATTTATAGCCCCAACCACCAAATGTGGCCGTTGGGAGGCAGTCTGCACGATGGTGCACCGGACAGTCCGGTGCACACCGGACAGTCCGGTGCCCCCTGCCACGTCATCACTGCCGTTGGATTCTGACCGTTGGAGCTTCTGACTTGTGGGCCCGCCTGGATGTCCGGTGCACACCGGACATCTACTGTTCCTTGTCCGGTGTGCCGGAGTGGGCGCGCCTGACATCTGCGCGCGCAGAGCGCGCATTAAATGCGCGGCAGAGAGCCGTTGGCGCGGAGGTAGCCGTTGCTCCGAAGTCGCACCGGACAGTCTGGTGCACACCGGACAGTCCGGTGAATTATAGCGGACTAGCCGTTGGAGTTTCCCGAAGCTGGCGAGTTCCTGAGGCTGCTCCTCCTTGGCGCACCGGACACTGTCCGGTGTACACCGGACAGTCCGGTGAATTATAGCGCAAGTGCCTCTGGAAATTCCCGAAGGTGGCGAGTTTTAGCTGGAGTCCTCTGGTGCACCGGACACTGTCCGGTGTACACCGGACAGTCCGGTGCTCCCAGACCAGAGGGCCTTCGGTTCCCATTTTGCTCCCTTGTTGAATCCAAAACTTGGTCTTTTTATTGGCTGAGTGTAAACCTTTTACACCTGTGTAATCTATACACTTGGGCAAACTTAGTTAGTCCAAATGTTTGTGTTGGGCAATTCAACCACCAAAATTAATTAGGGACTAGGTGTAAGCCTAATTCCCTTTCAATCTCCCCCTTTTTGGTGATTGATGCCAACACAAACCAAAGCAAATATAGAAGTGCATAATTGAACTAGTTTGCATAATGTAAGTGTAAAGGTTGCTTTAGAATTGAGCCAATATAACTACTTACGAGATATGCATGGAATGTTTCTTTCTTATACAACATTTTGGACCATGCTTGCACCACATGTTTTGTCTTTGCAAATTCTTTTGTAAATCTTTTTCAAAGTTCTTTTGCAAATAGTCAAAGGTAAATGAATAAGATTTTGCAAAGCATTTTCAAGATTTGAAATTTTCTCCCCTATTTCAAATGCTCTACCTTTGACTAAACAAAACTCCCCCTAAATGAAATCCTCCTCTTAGTGTTCAAGAGGGTTTTGATGAATCAATTTTGAAATACTACTTTCTCCCCTTTTTGAACATAATAGGATGCCAATTGAAAATTATCTTAGAAACACTAAGTTTTTGAAATTGGTGGTGGTGGTGCGGTCCTTTTGCTTTGGGCTCATTTCTCCCCCTTTTTGGCATGAATCGCCAAAAACGGAATCATTAGAGCCCTCGAAGTGTGACCTTCCCCTTTGGTCATAAATAAATGAGTTAAGATTATACCAAAGATGAAGTCCGGTCCTTTTGCCTTGGGCTCATCTCTCCCCCAAGGATGAAGTCCGGTCCTTTTGTTTGATGCTCATTTCTCCCAAAGAATAGAGAGTTGCTTGGAGTGATGGCGAGGGATGAGTTACGGAGTGGAAGCCTTTTGTCTTCGCCGAAGACTCCAATTCCCTTTCGATACATCTATGACTTGATTGAAATAGACTTGAAAGCACATTAGTCATAGCATAGGAAAGAGATATGATCAAAGGTATATAAATGAGCTATGTGTGCAATCTAGCAAAAGAAATTGCGCGAATCAAGAATATTGAGCTCATGCCTAAGGTTGGTAAAAGTTTGTTCATTAAGAGGCTTGGTAAAGATATCAGCTAATTGATCTTTAGTGTTAATATAAGAAATCTTGATATCTCCCTTTTGTTGGTGATCCCTAAGAAAATGATACCGAATGGCTATGTGTTTAGTGCGGCTATGCTCGACGGGATTGTCGGCCATTTTGATTGCACTCTCATTATCACATAGCAAAGGGACTTTGGTCAATTTGTAACCGTAGTCCCGCAGGGTTTGCCTCATCCAAAGCAATTGCGCGCAACAATGGCCTGCGGCAATATACTCGGCTTCGGCGGTGGAAAGAGCAACCGAATTTTGCTTCTTTGAAGCCCAAGACACCAAGGATCTTCCCAAGAACTGGCAAGTCCCCGATGTGCTCTTCCTATTGATTTTGCACCCCGCCCAATCGGCATCCGAATAACCAATCAAATCAAATGTGGATCCCCGAGGGTACCAAAGCCCAAACTTAGGAGTATAAGCTAAATATCTCAAGATTCGTTTTACGGCCGTAAGGTGGGATTCCTTAGGGTCGGATTGGAATCTTGCACACATGCAAACGGAAAGCATAATGTCCGGTCGAGATGCACATAAATATAGCAAAGATCCTATCATCGACCGGTATACCTTTTGATCCACGGACTTACCTTCCGTGTCGAGGTCGAGATGCCCATTTGTTCCCATGGGTGTCTTGATGGGCTTGGCATCCTTCATCCCAAACTTGGTTAGAATGTCTTGAGTGTACTTCGTTTGGCTTAGGAAGGTGCCCTCTTGGAGTTGCTTGACTTGGAATCCTAGAAAATACTTCAACTCCCCGATCATAGACATCTCGAACTTCTATGTCATGATCCTACTAAACTCTTCACATGTAGACTCATTAGTAGACCCAAATATAATATCATCAACATAAATTTGGCATACAAACAAGTCATTTTCAAGAGTTTTAGTAAAGAGTGTAGGATCGGCCTTTCCGACTTTGAATCCATTTGCAATAAGAAAATCTCTAAGGCATTCATACCATGCTCTTGGGGCTTGCTTGAGCCCATAAAGCGCCTTAGAAAGCTTATAGACATGGTTAGGATACTCACTGTCTTCAAAGCCGGGAGGTTGCTCAACATAGACCTCTTCCTTGATCGGTCCATTGAGGAAGGCACTTTTCACGTCCATTTGATAAAGCTTAAAGCCATGGTAAGTAGCATAGGCCAATAATATGTGAATTGACTCAAGCCTAGCTACGGGTGCATAGGTTTCACCGAAATCCAAACCTTCGACTTGGGAGTATCCCTTGGCCACAAGTCGAGCTTTGTTTCTTGTCACCACACCATGCTCATCTTGCTTGTTGCGGAAGACCCATTTGGTTCCTACAACATTTTGGTTAGGACGTGGAACTAAATGCCATACCTCATTTCTAGTGAAGTTGTTGAGCTCCTCTTGCATCGCCACCACCCAATCCGAATCTTGGAGTGCTTCCTCTACCCTGTGTGGCTCAATAGAGGAAACAAAAGAGTAATGTTCACAAAAATGTGCAACACGAGATCTAGTAGTTACCCCCTTATGAATGTCGCCGAGGATGGTGTCGACGGGGTGATCTCGTTGAATTGCTTGGTGGACTCTTGGGTGCGGCGGCCTTTGTTCCTCATCCTCCTTGTCTTCATCATTTGCATCTCCCCCTTGATCAATGCCATCATCTTGAGGTGGCTCATTTGTTTGATCTTCTTCTTCATCAACTTGAGCCTCTTCCTCATTTTGAGTTGGTGGAGATGCTTCCATGGAGGAGGATGGTTGATCTTGTGCATTTGGAGGCTCTTCGGATTCCTTAGGACACACATCCCCAATGGACATGTTCCTTAGCGCGATGCATGGAGCTTCTTCTTCACCTATCTCATCAAGATCAACTTGCTCTACTTGAGAGCCGTTAGTCTCATCAAACACAACGTCACATGAGACTTCAACTAGTCCAGTGGACTTGTTAAAGACCCTATATGCCCTTGTGTTTGAGTCATAACCAAGTAAAAAGCCTTCTACAGTCTTAGGAGCAAATTTAGATTTTCTTCCTCTTTTAACAAGAATAAAGCATTTGCTACCAAAGACTCTAAAATATGAAATGTTGGGCTTTTTACCGGTTAGGAGTTCATATGATGTCTTCTTGAGGATTCGGTGTAGATATAACCGGTTGATGGCGTAGCAAGCGGTGTTGACCGCCTCGGCCCAAAACCGATCCGAAGTCTTGTACTCATCAAGCATGGTTCTTGCCATGTCTAATAGAGTTCTATTCTTCCTCTCCACTACACCATTTTGTTGTGGCGTGTAGGGAGAAGAGAACTCATGCTTGATGCCCTCCTCCTCAAGGAAGCCTTCGATTTGAGAGTTCTTGAACTCCGTTCCGTTGTCGCTTCTTATTTTCTTGATCCTTAAGCCGAACTCATTTTGAGCCCGTCTCAAGAATCCCTTTAAGGTCTCTTGGGTTTGAGATTTTTCCTGTAAAAAGAATACCCAAGTGAAGCGAGAGTAATCATCCACAATAACTAGACAGTACTTACTCCCGCCGATGCTTATGTAAGCGATCGGGCCGAATAGATCCATGTGTAGGAGCTCCAATGGCCTGTCGGTCGTCATTATGTTCTTATGCGGATGATGAGTGCCAACTTGCTTTCCTGCTTGGCATGCGCTACAAATCCTGTCTTTCTCAAAATGAACATTTGTTAGTCCTAAAATGTGTTCTCCCTTTAGAAGCTTATGAAGATTCTTCATCCCAACATGAGCTAGTCGGCGGTGCCAGAGCCAACCCATGTTAGTCTTAGCAATTAAGCAAGTGTCGAGTTCAGCTCTATCAAAATCTACCAAGTATAGCTGACCCTCTAACACTCCCTTAAATGCTATTGAATCATCACTTCTTCTAAAGACAGTGACACCAATATCAGTAAAAAGACAGTTGTAGCCCATTTGACATAATTGGGAAACAGAAAGCAAATTGTAATCTAGAGAGTTTACAAGAAAAACATTGGAAATAGAATGGTCAGGAGATATAGCAATTTTACCCAATCCTTTGACCAAACCTTGATTTCCATCCCCGAATGTGATCGCTCTTTGGGGATCTTGGTTTTTCTCATATGAGGAGAACATCTTTTTCTCCCCTGTCATGTGGTTCGTGCACCCGCTGTCGAGTATCCAACTTGAGCCCCCGGATGCATAAACCTACAAAACAAGTTTAGTTCTTGACTTTAGGTACCCAAATGGTTTTGGGTCCTTTGGCATTAGACACAAGAACTTTGGGTACCCAAACACAAGTCTTTGACCCCTTGTGCTTGCCCCCAACATATTTGGCAACTACCTTGCCGGATTTGTTAGTCAAAACATAAGATGCATCAAAAGTTTTAAATGAAATATTATGATCATTTGATGCACTAGGAGTTTTCTTTCTAGGCAACTTAGCATGGGTTGGTTGCCTAGAGCTAGATGTCTCACCCTTATACATGAAAGCATGATTAGGGCCAGAGTGAGACTTCCTAGAATGAATTCTCCTAATTTTACTCTCGAGATAACCGGCAGGGTATAAAATGTAACCCTCGTTATCCTGAGGCATGGGAGCCTTGCCCTTAACAAAGTTAGACAATCTTTTAGGAGGGGCACTAAGTTTGACATTGTCCCCCCTTTGGAAGCCAATGCCATCCTTGATGCCCGGGCGTCTCCCATTATAAAGCATGCTACGAGCAAATTTAAATTTCTCATTTTCTAAGTTGTGCTCGGCAATTTTAGCATCTAGTTTTGCTATATGATCATTTTGTTGTTTAATTAAAGCCATATGATCATGAATAGCATTAACATCAACATCTCTACATCTAGTACAAATAGATACATGCTCAACAATAGATGTAGAGGGTTTGCAAGAATTAAGTTCAACAATCTTAGCATGAAGAATATCATTTTTATCTCTAAGATTGGAAATTGTAACTTGGCAAACATCAAAATCTTTAGCCTTAGCAATTAATTTTTCATTTTCTATTCTAAGGCTAGCAAGAGAAATGTTCAATTCTTCAATCCTAGCAAGCAAATCATCATTATTATCTCTAGGATTGGAAGTTGAAACATTGCAAACATGTGAATCAACCTTAGCATTTAAACTAGCATTTTCATTCCTAAGGTTGTCAATCATCTCACGACAAGTGCTTAGCTCACTAGATAATTTTTCACATTTTTCTACTTCTAGAGCATAAGCATTTTTAACCTTAACATGTTTCTTGTTTTCTTTAATTAGACAATCCTCTTGGGAATCCAAAAGGTCATCCTTTTCATGAATAGCACTAATTAATTCATTTAATTTTTCTTTTTGTTCCATGTTAAGATTGGCAAAAATGGTACGCAAGTTATCCTCCTCATCACTAGCATTTTCATCACTAGAGGTTTCATATTTAGTGGAGGATCTTGATTTTACCTTCTTCCTTTTGCCGTCCTTTGCCATGAGGCACTTGTGGCCGACGTTGGGGAAGAGAAGTCCTTTGGTGACGGCGATGTTGGCGGCGTCCTCGTCGTCGGAGGAGTCGCTTGAGCTTTCGTCGGAATCCCATTCCCGACAAACATGGGCATCGCCGCCCTTCTTCTTGTAGTACCTCTTCTTCTCCTTTCTTTTCCCCTTCTTGTCGTCGCCTCGGTCACTGTCACTTGATATAGGACATTTAGCAATAAAATGACCGGGCTTACCACATTTGTAGCAAACCTTCTTGGAGCGGGACTTGTAGTCTTTCCCCCTCCTTTGTTTGAGGATTTGGCGGAAGCTCTTGATGACGAGCGCCATCTCCTCATTGTCAAGCTTGGAGGCGTCTATTGGTTGTCGACTTGGGGTAGACTCCTCCTTCTTTTCTTCCGTCGCCTTGAATGCGACGGGTTGAGCCTCGGATGTAGATGGATCATCAAGCTCGTTGATCTTCCTCGAGCCTTCGATCATGCACTCAAAACTTACAAAATGCCCGATTACTTCCTCGGGGGTCATTTTAGTATATCTTGGATTACCACGAATTAATTGAACTTGAGTAGGGTTAAGGAAAATAAGAGATCTTAGAATAACCTTAACCATTTCATGGTCATCCCACTTTACGCTCCCGAGGTTGCGCACTTGGTTTACCAAGGTTTTGAGCCGGTTGTACATGTGTTGTGGCTCCTCCCCTTTGCGAAGCCGGAACCGACCGAGCTCCCCCTCGATCGTTTCCCGCTTGGTGATTTTGGTGAGCTCATCTCCCTCGTGCGCGGTTTTGAGCACATCCCAAACATCCTTGGCGCTCTTCAACCCTTGCACTTTGTTATACTCCTCTCTACTTAAAGAAGCGAGGAGTATTGTTGTTGCTTGAGAGTTGAAGTGCTCGATTTGGGCCACCTCATCCTTATCATAATCCTTATCCCCTATGGATGGTACCTGTGCACCAAACTCAACAACATCCCATATACTTTTGTGGAGTGAGGTTAGATGAAATCGCATTAAATCACTCCACCTAGCATAATCTTCACCATCAAAAGTTGGTGGTTTGCCTAATGGGACGGAAAGTAGAGGTGCATGTTTAGAAATGCGAGGATAGTGTAGGGGGATCTTACTAAACTTCTTACGCTCTTGGCGTTTAGAAGTTACGGAGGGCGCGTCGGAGCCGGAGGTCGATGTTGATGAAGTGTCGGTCTCGTAGTAGACCACTTTCCTCATCCTCTTTTGCTTGTCCCCACTCCGATGCGGCTTGTGGGAAGAAGATTTTTCCTTCTTCTCTTTGTGGTGAGAAGAAGATTTCTTCTCCTTCCCTTTGTTGGAGGAGATCTTCTTCTTCTCCCTCCTCTTGGTGCGGGACTCTTCCGATGAAGTGCTCCCTTGGCTTGTAGTGGGCTTTTCGCCGGTCTCCATCTCCTTCTTGGCGTGATCTCCCGACATCACTTCGAGCGGTTAGGCTCTAATGAAGCACCGAGCTCTGATACCAATTGAAAGTCGCCTAGAGGGGGGGGGTGAATAGGGCGAAACTGAAATTTACAAATATAAACACAACTACAAGCCGGGTTAGCGTTAGTAATAAAGAAACGAGTCCGTGAGAGTGGGTGAAAAACAAATCCCAAGCGAATAAGCAAGTGAGACACGGAGATTTGTTTTACCGAGGTTCGGTTCTCTCAAACCTACTCCCCGTTGAGGAGGCCACAAAGGTCGGGTCTCTTTCAACCCTTCCCTCTCTCAAACGATCCACGGATCGAGTGAGCTTTCTCTTCTCAATCACTTGGAACACAAAGTTCCCACAAGGACCACCACAAGTTTGGTGTCTCTTGCCTTGATTACAAGTGAGTTTGATTGCAAAGAAAGGATCAAGAAAGAAGAAAGCAATCCAAGCGCAAGAGCTCGAAAGAACACAAGCAAATCACTCTCTCTAGTCATTATGGCGTTGTGTGGAATTTGGAGAGGATTTGATCTCTTAGGTGTGTCTAGAATTGAATGCTAGAGCTCTTGTAGTAGTTGGGAAGTGGAAAACTTGGATGCAATGAATGGTGGGGTGGTTGGGGTATTTATAGCCCCAACCACCAAATGTGGCCGTTGGGAGGCAGTCTGCACGATGGTGCACCGGACAGTCCGGTGCACACCGGACAGTCCGGTGCCCCCTGCCACGTCATCACTGCCGTTGGATTCTGACCGTTGGAGCTTCTGACTTGTGGGCCCGCCTGGATGTCCGGTGCACACCGGACATCTACTGTTCCTTGTCCGGTGTGCCGGAGTGGGCGCGCCTGACATCTGCGCGCGCAGAGCGCGCATTAAATGCGCGGCAGAGAGCCGTTGGCGCGGAGGTAGCCGTTGCTCCGAAGTCGCACCGGACAGTCTGGTGCACACCGGACAGTCCGGTGAATTATAGCGGACTAGCCGTTGGAGTTTCCCGAAGCTGGCAAGTTCCTGAGGCTGCTCCTCCTTGGCGCACCGGACACTGTCCGGTGTACACCGGACAGTCCGGTGAATTATAGCGCAAGTGCCTCTGGAAATTCCCGAAGGTGGCGAGTTTTAGCTGGAGTCCTCTGGTGCACCGGACACTGTCCGGTGTACACCGGACAGTCCGGTGCTCCCAGACCAGAGGGCCTTCGGTTCCCATTTTGCTCCCTTGTTGAATCCAAAACTTGGTCTTTTTATTGGCTGAGTGTAAACCTTTTACACCTGTGTAATCTATACACTTGGGCAAACTTAGTTAGTCCAAATGTTTGTGTTGGGCAATTCAACCACCAAAATTAATTAGGGACTAGGTGTAAGCCTAATTCCCTTTCACTTCCTCTTGCCTCTCGACCACAATCGCGGCGCTAACCACCTGAGTGGTGGCGGCGACGTAGACCAAGAGGGCTTCTCCATCAGCTGGGGGCACCGAGACAGGCGCCTTTGTGAGGAGCGCCTTCAGGTTCCCGAGGGCTTCCTCGGCCTCAGGGGTCCAAGCGAAACACTCGGTCTTCCTTAAGAGGCGGTACAGAGGCAGACCTCTTTCGCCGAGGCGTGAGATGAAGCGGCTCAGGGCCGCGAGGCATCCCATGACCCTCTGTACGCCTTTTAAGTCCTTGATGGGTCCCATGCTGGTGATGGCTGCGATCTTCTCCGGGTTGGCTTCGATGCCTCGCTCGGAGACGATGAACCCCAGGAGCATGCCCCGGGGCACCCCGAAGACACACTTCTCAGGGTTGAGCTTGACTCCTTTCGCCTTGAGACATCGGAATGTCACTTCAAGGTCGGAGAGGAGGTCGGAAGCCTTCCTTGTCTTGACTACGATGTCATCGATGTAGGCCTCGACTGTGCGACCGATGTGTTCGCCGAACACATGGTTCATGCACCGTTGGTACGTCGCGCCCGCATTCCTCAAACCGAACGGCATGGTGACATAGCAGTACATGCCGAACGGTGTGATGAAAGAAGTCGCGAGCTGGTCGGACTCTTTCATCCGGATCTGGTGATACCCTGAGTAGGCATCGAGGAAGGACAGGGTTTCGCACCCAGCGGTGGAAACCACGATTTGATCGATGCGAGGCAGAGGGTAGGGAACCTTCGGACATGCTTTGTTGAGACCAGTGTAGTCTACACACATCCGCCATTTCCCCCCTTTCTTCCTCACAAGCACAGGGTTGGCAAGCCATTCGGGATGGAATACCTCTTTGATGAACCCTGCTGCCATTAGCTTGTGGATCTCCTCGCCTATTACTCTGCGCTTCTCCTCGTCGAATCGGCGCAGAGGCTGCCTGACGGGTCGGGCTCCGGCCCGAATATCCAGCGAGTGCTCGGCGACATCCCTCGGTATGCTGGGCATGTCCGAGGGACTCCACGCAAAGACGTCGGCGTTTGCGCGGAGAAAGTCGACGAGCACTGCTTCCTATTTGGGGTCGAGCCCGGAATCGATCCGGATCTGCTTGGAGGAGTCGCCACTGGGGTCGAGAGGGACGGCCTTGACCGTCTCCGCTGGCTCGAAGTTGTCGGCGTGACGCTTCACGTCTGGCACCTCCTTGGAGAGGTTCTCCAGGTCGGCGATGAGGGCCTCGGACTCGGCGAGGGCCTCGGCGTACTCCACGCACTCCACGTCGCATTCGAACGCGTGTTTGTACGTGGGGCCGACGGTGATGACCCCGTTGGGGCCCGGCATCTTGAGCTTCAGGTAGGTGTAGTTGGGGACGGCCATGAACTTCGCGTAGCATGGCCTCCCCAGTACAGCGTGGTAGGTTCCTCGGAACCCGACCACCTCGAATGTCAGGGTCTCCCTTCGGAAGTTGGAGGGCGTTCCGAAGCAGACGGGGAGGTCGAGTCGTCCGAGGGGCTGGACGCGCTTCCCAGGTACGATCCCGTGGAAGGGCGCAGCGCCTGCCCGGACGGAGGACAGATCGACGCGCAGGAGCTTGAGGGTCTCGGCGTAGATGATGTTGAGGCAGCTGCCCCCATCCATCAGGACCTTGGTGAGCCTGACGTTGCCGATGACAGGGTCGACGACGAGCGGGTATTTCCCCGGGCTCGGCACGCGGTCGGGGTGGTCGGCCTGGTCGAAGGTGATGGGCTTGTCGGACCAGTCTAGGTAGACTGGCGCCGCCACCTTCACCGAGCAGACCTCCCGGCACTCTTGCTTGCGATGCCGAGCCGAGGCATTCGCCGCATGCCCTCCGTAGATCATGAAGCAGTCGCGGACCTCGGGGAACTCTCCTGCTTGGTGATCTTCGTTCTTGTCGTCGTCGCGGGCCCTGCCACCCTCGGCGGGTGGCCCGGCCCTGTGGAAGTGGCGCCGAAGCATGACGCACTCCTCGAGGGTGTGCTTGACGGGCTCCTGATGGTAGGGGCACGGCTCCTTGAGCATCTTGTCGAAGAGGTTAGCACCTCCGGGGGGCTTCCGAGGGTTCTTGTACTCGGCGGCGGCGACAAGGTCCGCGTCAGCGGCGTCGCGTTTCGATTGCGACTTCTTCTTGCCTTTCTTCTTGGCGCCGCGCGGAGTAGACGCCTCGGGAGCCTCTTCCGATGGGCGGCCCTGGGGCTGCTTGTCCTTTCGGAAGATAGCATCAACCGCCTCCTGGCCAGAGGCGAACTTGGTGGCGATGTCCATCAGCTCGCTCGCCCTGGTGGGGGTCTTGCGACCCAACTTGCTCACCAGGTCGCGGCAGGTGGTGCCAGCGAGGAACGCGCCGATGACATCCGAGTCGGTGATGTTGGGCAGCTCGGTGCGCTGCTTCGAGAATCGCCGGATGTAGTCCCGGAGAGACTCTCCCGGCTGTTGCCGGCAGCTCCGGAGGTCCCAGGAATTCCCGGGGCGCACGTACGTGCCCTGGAAATTGCCGGCGAAGGCTTGAACCAAGTCGTCCCAGTTGGAGATCTATCCCGGAGGCAGGTGCTCCAACCAGGCACGAGCAGTGTCGGAGAGGAACAGGGGAAGGTTGCGGATGATGAGGTTGTCGTCGTCCGTTCCTCCCAGTTGGCAGGCCAGGCGGTAGTCCGCGAGCCACAGTTCCGACCTCGTTTCCCCCGAGTACTTCGTGATAGTAGTCGGGGGTCGGAACCGGGTCGGGAACGGCGCCCGTCGGATGGCCCGACTGAAGGCCTGCGGACCGGGTGGTTCGGGCGAGGGACTCCGATCCTCCCCGCTGTCGTAGCGTCCCCCACGCCTGGGGTGGTAGCCTCGGCGCACCCTTTCGTCGAGGTGGGCCCGACGGTCTCGTCGATGGTGCTCGTTGCCGAGGTGGCCTGGGGCCGCAGGCGCGGTGTTGCGCGTGCGCCCGGTGTAGACCGAGGCTTCCCGCATGAATCGGGAAGTCGCGGCATGAGGTTCCGAGGGATATCCCTGCCTTCGGGAGGCAGTGCTCTCGGCCCGTCGGGCCGCGGCGCCTTCCAGGAGATTCTTGAGCTCTCCCTGGATTCGCCGACCCTCGGTGGTTGATGGCTCCGGCATCGCGCGGAGGAGCATCGCTGCGGCTGCCAGGTTCTGACCCACCCCGCTGGATGCGGGCGGCGGCCTGAGCCTGACATCGTTGGCGACGCGGTGCTGGAGACCCTGGGGCAGGTGACGTATTTCTTCGGCCGGGGGTTGGCCCGCCCATACCTGCCCGACGTCCCGGCGGATCGTCTCAAGCACTCCTGTTCCCTCGTCGAGCCTGGCCTGCGCCCCGCGGACTTGCTCGAGCTGTGGGTCGTGACCCCCCGCCGGAACGGGGACCACATCTAGCTCCCGCGGGATGTCGGCGCGAGGCACGGGCCTAAGAAAATCACCGTCCTCCGGCATGCCAAGATGGTTGCCTTCGGAGGGATCCCCCAGCTCAACGTGGAAACATTCGCGGCTTGGGCCGCAGTCCTCGTCGTCAAGGCTGCGGCTTCCGCCGGAACAGTCGGAGAGGCAGTAGTCACATGCGGTCATGAAGTCCCGCATGGCACTGGGGTTGCCAAATCCAGAGAAATCCCAACAGATGCTGGGATCGTCATCTTCCTCAGACCCAGAGGGCCCGTAGGTCGAGACGTCCGTCAACCGGTCCCAAGGCGACCGCATACGAAACCCCAGTGGGGTTGCACTCGCCTCAATGAGAGCGCCCGCCAAGGCAAGGTCGCTTGGCGGGTTGAGGCCGAGTCGAAAAGACGTAGGATGGGAATTAGTCGGTACCTTTTGGTCGACGAGGAGCGACGTAGTCACATCGGGGACTGGTTGCACCGTCATCTCAGGTACGAGGGCGACGTCCTGCAAGCTCTCCGCGAGTGCGCCGGCGTCGTCCACTTGCTCGGAGTTGGCGTGTCGCGGGGGGAAGGCGCTTGCCTTCGTCTCGAACGCGAGGTCGACGCCCGGCGTGCCTTCCGTCGGGGCGCTGGGGACGTCGATTCGCTCAACAGCCGACGAAGCGCGGCCTCCCGCTGGGCCTTGGTTGCCCCACCTCCTCCTCCGTTGGCGGGGGAGAGGACGGAGCGAGCTCGAATGTTGTTCTTCCACCACGCGGGGAAGATGTCGTCGATTCCGCCGCCGGCGGGCGGGTTGTCGGCCGCCATTGTCGTTGTCGCGCGGCGGTGGAAGGAGTATCATGTCGTAGCCGCCGTCGGAGGACATGAACTCAAGACTCCCGAAACGGAGCACCGTCCCGGGCCGGAGAGGTTGCTGGAGACTGCCCATCTGGAGCTTGACGGGAAGCTGTTCGTCAGCACGCAGCAGGCCCCTACCTGGCGCGCCAACTGTCGGCGTTTCGAGACCGGGGGGTCCCCAAGCCGACGAGTGAGTGTGCTGCGTGCCCCAGCCCAGATGGGTCGAGCGCGTGGGCGAGCGCGAAGGGGGAGAGGCGAGGTGGCCGGAGACGGGCGTGAGAGAGGTGGAGATCCCGCGGCCTTCGTGTTCGTCCCGCGCCTAGGTCGGGTGCGCTTGCAGTAGGGGGGTTACAAGCGTCCACGCGGGTGAGGGAAGCGAGCGGCCCCAAGAGAGCGCCTGTCCCGTCCTCGGTCCCGCGCGGCCAACCTTTTCTAAGAAGGCCCTGGTCCTTCCTTTTATAGTCGTAAGGAGAGGATCCAGGTGTACAATGGGGGTGTATCAGAGTGCTACGTGTCTAGCGGAGAGAGAGCTAGCGCCCTAGGTACATGCCAATGTGGCAGCCGGAGAGGTCTTGGCACCTTGCTGGCGTGATGTCGTGGCTGTCGGAGGAGCGACGGAGCCTGGCGGAGGGACAGCTGTTGGAGCGGTCGAGTCCTTGCTGACGTCGCCTTGCTTCCGTAAGAGAGCTGAGAGCCGCCGTCGTCACAGAGCTTGTGGGGCGCCATCATTGTCCATCTGGCGGAGCTAGCCAGATGGGACGCCGGTCTTGTTCTCCGTGACCCGAGTCGGCTCGGGGTAGGATGATGATGGCGCTTCCTGTTGACGTGGCGGGCCCGTGCCCTAGGTCGGGCGACGTGGGGGCTCCTCCGAAGCCGGGGTCGAGTCTGTCTTCTGTTGCCGAGGCCGAGCCCGAGCCCTCGGGTCGGGCGAGGCGGAGATTGTTCGGCAGAGGCCAGGGCGGAGTCCGAGCCCTGGGGTCGGGCGAAGCGGAGTTCGTCGTCTTCTGGGGCTGAGCCCGAGTCCGAGCCCTGGGGTCGGGCGGAGCGGAGTTCATCGTCTTCCGGGTCTTAGCCCGAGTCCGAGCCCTGGGGTCGGGCGGAGCGGAGTTCGTCGTCTTCCGGGTCTTAGCCCGAGTCCGAGCCCTGGGGTCGGGCGGAGCGGAGTTCGCCGTCTTCCGGGTCTTAGCCCGAGTCCGAGCCCTGGGGTCGGGCGGAGCGGAGTTTGCCGTCTTCCGGGTCTTAGCCCGAGTCCGAGCCCTGGGGTCGGGCGGAGCGGAGTTCGCCGTCTTCCGGGTCTTAGCCCGAGTCCGAGCCCTGGGGTCGGGCGGAGCGGAGTTCGCCGTCTTCCGGGTCTTAGCCCGAGTCCGAGCCCTAGGGTCGGGCGAGGCGGAGTTTCCCACGGTGCCTTTTGCAAGGCCTGACTGCCTGTCAGACTCACTCTGTCGAGTGGCACTGCAGTCGGAGTGGCGCAGGCGGCGCTGTCCTTCTGTCAGACTGGTCAGTGGAGCGGTGGAGTGACGGCGGTCACTTCGGCTCTGCCGGGGGGCGCGTGTCAGGATAAAGGTGTCAGGCCACCTTTGCGTTAAATGCTCCTGCAACCTGGTCAGTCGGCGCGGCGATTTAGTCAGGGTTGCTTCTAAGCGAAGCCAAGGCCTCGGGCGAGCCGGAGGTGTGTCCGCCGTTAAAAGGGGGGCCTCGGGCGAGACGGAAGTCTCTCGAGGTCGGCTGCCCTTGGCCGAGGCTAGGCTCGGGCGAAGCATGATCGAGTCACTCGTGTGGACTGATCCCTGACTTAATCGTACCCATCAGGCCTTTGCAGCTTTATGCTGATGGGGGTTACCAGCTGAGAATTAGGCGTCTTGAGGGTACCCCTAATTATGGTCCCCGACACCAACCCAATTAAGTAGTAGAACAAAAGTAACAACATCACCTGCGATGCAATGCATATGACAAATTGAGTTTAAGTTCCATAATTTAATCATCAGAGAGTCCTGAGCTGCTCATGACCGCGAGCTCGGCTAGTATACCAGTTTTACACTCTGCAGAGGTGGTACCCTTTACCCACAAGTCATGTTACCCATCTGCCAAGGGATCGCGACTTCCCATACACCTCTACCGAGGAGGCGAGGCAGGGTAACACTACGAGGCCTTTACAAAGTTCCACTAGCTTCAGAAAACCCGCTACAGTTTATAGGAAGCTCCAATGCAGGGTTCTTGCCTGACCGCCATCGCAGCAAAATCAACCAAGGACCTCCCTACACTGACCACTCCCCTACTGCACTTGCCCCTTTCGGGTAAGGTAGTCCTCCACTAGCTTTCCTAATTAATCAGCCAAGGGCGTCCATAAACCCTTGTGGTGGCACGTGTTTCTCAAGTTAAGCTCTATGTTCCAATTAACATTAATGATCTTGACATGAACAGTAAATAACAACGGATAACAAAAGTCATGAATAATGTGTATCTCAATGCCCAAAACCACATATAGCACTAGCAAGTACTACCCAAAAAGTTCAGTGGTAAACAAGGCATAAAGATAGACAAACTAGGGTAACCTATTAGGTCCCATCAAAATTAACCTATGCAGATCATTATGATTAATTAGAACATGAGTGGGTAAAAGAAGTGATCAAGGGCACAACTTGTCTGGCACTTGAGATTCCAGGTAACAGGATGATCTTCGTAACCTCGCGCTAGTCGTAGCAATACAAACAAGCATGGTATAGGCAAAATTAACATCACACCAAACATAAGAATAAACTGTGTAATAATAATCTACGCGTTGCTAAGAGACTAACGCAACTTGAACGGATCAAATCGGAGTTAAACGGAGGAGATACGAATTTCCTAAGGTTTTATGTGCTTTAAATAGGATTAAGTGTGGGATTAAATTTCTTACTATTTTCACGACAAAACAGAGGCTCTAAGTGATAGAGAATTAAATTACAAAAATTTAGAAAGTGGAATGAAGTAATTTGGAGCAAGTATGAATTTTCTATGAATTAACAAAGTTCTAGCAATTATTTTCCTATTAAAAATCCATTTATAAATTATTTTCTCTGGTTTTATAATGCTCTGGACTGGGCCTCATTTAAACAGGAACACAGGGGGTCTTGCGTAAAAGTCTCTAAGACTCAGATCTTTGCCGCCAGGACTGCGGGTTCTATTTCTCAGAACCCCGAGGGTTCTTTTGCAAAACTGTTCGGCTGAAGGGGTTAACTCTAGATTTCGGCCGTTGGATCTAAAATCCAGGGCAGGGAGCACACCACACCACGATCTAATGTCAGTCGTTCGATCTAGATGGGCGGCCGAGATCGCATGCGCCCAAGCGTTATCTTCAATCTAATCTAAGCCGTCAGATGCGAATCCAGCGCCCCGGAGTCGTCTTCTCTAACCCGACGCGGCTAAACGGGGCGAACAGCACCCCGCGGCGGAGCAACCTGCCGGCGCACCCGAATGCTACCATCCCGACTATCGATGCGTTTACATTTGCGCGCAAAACGAAATTAAGGACGATGCGATCATGCAGAAGGTACCTTACGACGGATGGTCACGGCAGGGAAGCCAACCACGGCATGGGGCGGAATCTGCCCAAAGTTGGCACGGCGGCGAGCAATTCGTCGCAATGCAGTCGCGAATCGGGTCAGCCAAGGGAACCATACGCATCAGCGTTCCACTGCGAAGATCCGCGACCGCTACCTGGGGCCGAATCGACGACCAGGCCGTGAATCCCCGGTGGCGGCGGCACTCAGCACTCTCTCTCTCTCTCTCGGTTCACGGAAATAGCTAGGAGACGGAGTAATACGCGGCGGTCGAGACCCTGGGAGGCATTTATACTCCACGCGGACGAGTCGGGGGAAGAGGTTGTGGTCGCCGGACCCGCGATTTTGGCGGGCGCGATCCACCGAGCTCGGCTGAGCTGTTACGCCCGACTGCCCGAGGAAGACAGAGTCCGTGAATGCGCGACATGTGAGCCTGACACGCGGGGTCGGGTTATCAGCGTAGGCAGGCGGAAAGGAGCTGTTGGGCTGCGCAGTGAAGGATCCGTAGGTGGGCCGAAATGTGGGGATTCCAGTCCATGCGCAGGCGTTTTCCCCTTTCTTTTATATTTCTCCTTCCTTTTCTTTTGTCTTTTTGATTTGAACTTTAAATTTTGAATTCACCAACTGTTGTGGTTTTATTATTCTCAACTAACACATAATTTGAACATATCTCTATTGCCTTTATTTATAATATTTATTTTGTATATATTTTTTTGTACCTTTCTTTCCTCTTCTCCATTTTTTCAAGGTTTGTTTTCAAATTAGGGTTCAAATTCTATGAACCCATTGATATATTGGTATTAGCACTTTTATTTTTATTATCTATAGATCCACAATCACATAGACTCCAGCATGATGCACAATTTATTTAGGTGTCTCTTGTTAATGGTTTATTTGAGTAAGTAATGTGTTCATATGAAATGTTAGACGGAAATGTCACACTCATGCATACAAAAGGGATATAATTTTCTCCTTTTCGATTTTCTTACAAAGTGGGTGTTACACTTGTGTCCTGTCCCTAACTGCTGAGCATGCCACAGATCAATATCCCATACGAAATTGTAAACAAGTTTGTTGCAGTCATACACACTCCCCACTTTAATACCGCTGCCAAATTGAACTGGATACAGAAGGGGGTTCAGTCAATTGGCAAACCTTGCCCAGCTGAACGTTATGTTAGGGAATTCTACAGCAGGTCAGTTTCTGCACAAATAAGCCCGAAACAAGATACTGGTACTAACAAGGCACAGGTAATCCCGAACGACACAGCTAAAAGTCCGAAACAAAGCGCAATAAAGAAACCATCTCAACCACGGAGATGATTGTGCAAGCAAGCTTAAGGAAGCTCCAAAAAGGAGGATGTCGATAGCCTCATGGCAACTGAGTATGGCATAAATCACAATCTCAGATGACACTGTAAACTAGCCTGTCCAATCAAACACAGGGACCACTTCAACGCCACAGAGCCAAAATATGGTATTTTCCCGATTTTAATGGCCTTTTACAACGGGTTGTTTCTGCTCAATAAGCCTCAAACAAGCTAATGGGTATGGACAAGTCCCAGTCCATCTCAAGCCACAAGGCGGAAATGAAAAGCAATTAAAAAAGATACAGAAGAATGGTCGCAAGCATTCAAACATGCTTCGGCTCATAGTATTTTCTTGTCACTGCTGCATAAGTTGAGAGGTAAACCAACAACATAAATCACAAAGTGTATTGTGTAATCTAGGTACCTAGATTGTAATAATCCATAAGCAGGTCAATAAGTGCTTATATAATCCATAAGCTAGATTATATAATCCCGGAAGGAGACGAGACAAACAGGGTCAACACATTTTTGAGACATTGCAAGAGCATCAAGATCACCAACTTCAAAATTTTCTCAGGCTTATTCAGGAGAACAACGTCAACCACATCATTCTCAGACCAACTCCAGCAACACTCCCCATCCCACTCCGCATCCGCATTATACACGCTCAGAGTCACTATTTCGCTCTCCAGCAGCCTCCGCATCCGTCTCCGCAAAACAGACGCCGTGTACCTGCACTCTCCTTTTCCACGGTTTCTCTCTCCTCTCCGCACAAGACTGCATGCGCCACCTCCTGCTCGCGGGCCCCAGCTGTCATAGACTGCATGCGGAGTGCAAATACGGAGTCTGATAGAAACGGGGACGAATACGGAGAGGAGAGAGAAACTGTTGGCCGTGCTAAATACGGATACGGAGAGGGAGTCTGCTGGAGTTGGTCTTAGAGTCTTAGACATTGCAATTACTAGTAGAATTTCTTTCCAATGCACTACCCAGCAACACATTTTTTTTTTGCACACACAAAAAAAGGAAAGCTGTGTAATTTCAATGCAAGACGCGATGCAGTAACAGCCTTTATAGTTTGAGCGAAAGGAGCAGCACACATCAACAGGTCGCATCACCAAAATCACATAACAGTATCAAAATTTTCTAGTATAAATTGAGCGTGACACCCAACAATTACGAGCAGAACAGCATTATTTCGCCCCCACAAAGGGGGCCAAAATTAACCTCACGAACTAATATGAACCTAATAACCAACCGAGCAATTGTTAGTTACACTCAAACGGTCAAACCTTCTCAGAAACCGCTTCTTCTTTCTTCTCCTTCTGAGCAATTGTTTCTTCTTTCTTCTCCTCGCCGGCGGCCGGCTGGGGCACGGCCTCTTCCTTAATCTCTCCTTCGGTCGCTGGCTCCCATCCCTTGGCCTTCGCAGTCTCAGCAGCAGCTGCAGCTGCAGCTGCAGCGGCCTCGGCCTCGGCGCGCTCGTTGACGGCCTCCTCGGCCATGAGCACGGGCGCGTAGTAGTCGGCGTGCGCGTCCATGCACTTCTTGAGGTTGGCGGTGGCCTCGTGGCAACGCTCGACCATGTCGGCGCCCTCCTTCTGCGCCGCCTCCACGCACTCCTCCCACGCCACGAAGGTGTCTCTGCAGCCGCCGGCCTTCATGAAGAGGCAGAACCCGCACTCTCCTTCCTCCTCAACTTCCTCACTCTCCCCCTCCGCTGCTGGGGCAGGCTCTTGCGGCTGCGGCGGCCCTTCTTGCTCCGCCGCGGACGAGTGCGCCGTGGTGGGTGTGGGAGTGGTGGGGGTCTCTTGCGCGAGGCTGGGATCCACGGCGGGCTCGGGGGACGCCATTGCCGTCTGTGCGAGGTGAGGTCGCTCGGAAGGTAGTATGGGGGGCGATGGGATGCGGCGCTTGGTGGCGGCGGTACAGGTACTTCTTGGGGAGGAAGAAGAAATCCCGCCGCCGGCCGAGGAGCACGTCAACCTGGTGTTGGTCTGGTCTCCAAAAGGGGTTGACCCCTCGTGGGCCGTGGGTTCGTGTACGAGTAGTATGGCTTGAGGCTCATAAAATCATAGACCGGTTACTCGGCCCATACCCAATGCCACACGATTAATGAAGCAACGCATATAAGCCCATCGATTCGGCCCAGCGGCCCCATCCGGTAGCGGATAAGAAGAGGACAACTTATTTATCGACGGCGAGAGGCTGCACTGCCACCGCCACTGGACGTGCGCTCCCTCCACGCTCCGGCCCTTCTCGCCTCTCCGGCCATGGCCACCGCCGCCGCCGCCGTCACGGCCACCTTCCGCACCCTGATCCAGCACGCAGCGGCTTGTGGCGCCCCCGTCCCGCTCCCCAGCGTCCGGTTCCAGAGCCTGCAGCGCCACCGCGTCGGCCTCCGCCGCTTCGCGCCACCGCGTGGGCGCCCCGTCCTACCCCCGCCCTTCGCCGCCGAGGACTTCTCTTCCTACGTAGATGATTTCTCCGGGGACGACGGCGAGGAGCACTTCGATGAGGAAGAGGGCTCTGAGCCGGAGGAGGAAGCCGAGGCCCCGCGCGCGTACTCGTCGCCACGAAGCCGCCCGCCGCGCGGCGACGACCCCGGCCGTCTCTTCGTCGGCAACCTTCCCTACACCTATACCTCCGAGGAGCTCGCCCAGGTGTTCTCTGAGGCCGGCAGGGTCGACGACGCGCAGGTACCCGTACGCCGTATGGACCCCAATCAAAATCCCTTCTTGGTCTGCCTCCTGGAAGGATTGCTGAGCAGTAATCATCATTCATGGCTGACGTTTCCAATTGCTGAAGATAATCTACGACAAGGTCACCAACAGGAGCCGGGGCTTCGCCTTCGTCACCATGGCCACCGCCGAGGAGGCCGCCAAGGCCATCCAGATGTTCGATGGCGCCGTAAGTACCGCACCGGCCAATTGGATCAGCACTTCCACACCTCACAGAATTGGGATCCTGCTCTTGCCCATGAATGTGCAAGCGTGTGTTCTGACTTCTGACAGATCTTTGGCACATTCTTCTCCAATGCAGCTGCTGGGAGGGAGGACGGCTAGGGTGAACTACCCGGAGGTGCCGCGTGGCGGGGAGAGGAGAACAGTCACCATGAGTGGCCGCAGGCGTGACGATGGCACTTACAAGATTTATGCCGGCAACCTGGGGTGGGGGGTGCGTGCCGACACGTTGAGGAACGTGTTCGAGGGTAGGGCCGGCTTGCTCGACGCCAGGGTCATCTTTGAGCGTGAGACTGGTCGCTCCAGAGGGTTTGGGTTCGTCTCCTTCAGCACCGCAGAGGATGCACAGGCTGCATTGGAGTCTTTGGATGGAGTGGTATGTTCTGTCTTCTTCTAGGGTCATGTTGTTCAGTGCCTAACTGCCTATTACATCTCTTATTACTAGTTAGTAGATAAATATATGGAAATGCCAACTGATCCAGTGGCATTGTTATCTGTGGCCTGTGGGCACTTCAAACTGAATCAACAAATTAGAGCACACAAGGTAGCTAATATAGATGCTAATTGCACTTCGTCAATGTGAATACATGAATTGCGATTTACTTGAGTGTATACCTTCATAGTTCATATCACTTGAGTCCCATTGACCTTACTGTTGCAGTGGCTAACATGGTTATGGAACGGCAATGCAGGAGCTGGAAGGGAGGTCGCTTCGTCTTAGTCTGGCAGAACAGAACCCGCCACCTGGTTCCCCGCCTAGCACTGCGCAGGCACAGCAGGAAGAAACGGATTCAGGCGCACCTGCTGGTGGGGGTACGGAGGCAGCCAGTTCTTCAGAACCATCTGAAGCAGAGGTGGGCGAGAGCAACTTGCAAACAGCTGCAAATTATTGATAAGCAGGAGCCACAGGGTTATAAATGTGTTGCAACGACCTCTAAATCCTGCCATTCGAGTCCAAGGTGTGCTGATAGGGAAGTAAATTTTGACACGAGTGATGCTGTAGCGAGGATTCAGCATTTGAGCTATACATATACACTAGAATGGATTAAGTGTTGTTAGGAATGTATTTGTGTAATGAATTCTGCAAAGTATGATCTCAACTGCAGTTGTGTAGCCTTTCTCTTACTGTAAACTGATCCTTTTTCAATGTTCTGTTTTCGTTCAGAGTGTGTGCTCAACTCATAGATTTTGTTTGTCAGGCAAATTTTCAAATGAACTGGAGCGATATGGGAGGTATAAACTATTTTTCAATTGACATTTCAAAGATGTAATCAGTTGTAAGTCGTGCCTCTATTTTGTGTAAACTCAGTAAAAGGAACAGCAGTTCAAATGGTTTTAGGTCATAGCCTCAGCAGGGCAGTGCACAGTCAGAACGCGCCTGAGATGTCATCAGGCTCATGGGACATGGCGAAATTGGCAGCGAGGACAAAAGTATACCAGACCAAAAATATTTCGTAGGCATATTGAAAGATGTAACATGAAAGCATGCATGACCTTATGCCGAAGCAGAACTTGCTGAAGGATGGCATCTTCTTGCTCGAGTCCGTTAACACTCAGGCTGAGCTACTGTGTCTGGAAGCTGGTAGATGTCACCGAGCAGAAGCTGGGAAAGGAAGGCTGCTGAACAGGATTCAGGAAGCAGAAAGCATGGAGGCTGCATACTTCCTACGCACAAGTGAAGAAAAATACATAGACCATACGCCCACTTACCACTCTACCACTTCAATTCCATGACGGACTTCTATGATACCTAGCTTGAGAGAGATCACAGGCATGTGGTGAACCATACGGAGAGAAAGAGCACTGAAATGAACCATATCGAGCACAGGTCTCACTCTACAAGTAAAGTTCGATAAGCTCTTAGCGGAGTTGTGCCTGCTATCTACTAAGTTTGTGCTAGGGAAAGAAAGGAAGCAGAGAGTTCTCACTTTGTACTTGGACTCAAACATCCAGGCCAGGAGGACTCACCATGACTTAATGAAAACTACCGTAACTCTAGCTAGACTGTGTTGTCAGAAACAGTGCGACATTTTTTTTTGGGTGGAAGCAAATTACCTTGCAGACTTGTACGGGATCACAATCCCATCTACTGAATTTAACGAAGGTTGATTGATCCAGCGTCTGCACTGCTTGCAGATCTAATATTTGTGCACACTGTTTCACTTCTCATGCTTGATTATGCCTCACGAATAAGATTATTGTTAGCGTTCTTGGGAAAGGTTTTACATAATGTTTTCAACCGTCTGAATCATCCTGATTAGACCTTGTTCGGTTATGGATGGGATTGAAAAAAATTATGAAAGATTTTGACTTATTTGGGATTAAAACCTACTCAATTCCATCCTAACCCACATGGATTGAGAGCAAAACGAACAAGGACTTAGACTTTGTTCGGTTATTCCAATTACATGTCGATTAGAATGGATTGAGATGGATTTTCACTTTATGGATTTAAATTGGCTCAATACCACCCAATCCACATGGGTTAAGGATGATTTGAACAAGCTTTGAACAATAATCCATATGGTATCCTAATACATTCCAATTCACATGTAATTAAAATAGTCAAACAAGGCCTTACGTGGAATAGGGATGTTGGTTTCCTTTATACAGAGCTATGTTGTTGGGTGTACACAAATTGGATATTCATTAAATTGCTTTGCTATCAGTTGGTAGTGCAAAATTGATTGAAGCTTTCACATCTGCAGTATAGTGTCACCTTTTTTGCCCACTTTATTCTAAATTACAAGATATTATAGCATTTCTAGATTTATAGTTTTTAGTTTTTTACTACGCACGATGCACCTAAATATATGTTGTATCGAGATACACAACAAAAGCGACGAATCTAGAAATATCTTACAATTTAAAGTTAAGAAAGTAAATACTTTTGTAAGAAATGATAAAACGTCTTGTACTTTAGATTTAGAACAGTGAAAATACCTTTTTTATAAGGTTACTTGTGTCACTTGACCACAAGGAAACATTGCGTAGACATGGTGTACGTAGAATAGCTGCAGATGCAACAGCTTGTCGAGCTCAACCTCAGCTAAATGAACATCTGAATCTGATCATGGGTGTTGGCAAGTTGTCCGTCTGTGATTAACAACAAATACAGAACATCAAGTACTATATATCCATGATTTATTCGCACATACATGTTTTGCAACACTCATCAGTCATGCAAAAGGGAGAACCAAGAGTGTTTTATTCAGTAGCGAGCTTGAATCTGAACATTCACACTGTCAGACTCCACGCCTGCTCCTTCTCTTGAGAAACCTTGCCGGGCTGAAAGGTTCGAGATCAACGATCTTGGCCTTGCCGTCAAGGATGAGCTCGGCGAGGGCTGCGCCGGTGGCCGGACCATTGAGGATACCCCAGCAGCTGTGGCCCGTGGCCACATAGCACCCCTTCACGCCTGGTATCTCCCCGATGACCGGCAGCCCGTCGGCGGTGCACGGCAGGTAGCACGCCTGCTCCGCGACCACCTCAGCGCCCTCCTCCTTCTTCAGCTGGCTGGACACTTTCCCTGCGATCTTATGCAGCATTGCAATCGAGTCTGGCTCGCCTGTTATCGTTGCTGGGTCATCTGGCGGGTTCTCGTCCTTGCTCATCCCACATATGTACACCTCCCCTGGATGCGCAGAACCAAACGAGCGAATCGGGCAATTGAATCTTAGTAGTTCTGCTGCAAGACGAGAATCTGAGCAGGTACGTGGCAAAGGGGGCAATGGCGTACCGGTGGGCCGCGGGTACACCTCGGGGTCGAGCATCTTGGCGCCGGGCTCCGGCTGGTAGCTGAGGAAGAGGCAGTGCGGCGTGACCTTCTCGGGCTCGCGCGGCCGGAGCACGATGCTGTGCGCCTTGAGCCCGGACACGTCGAACACCTCGCTGACCACCTCGAGGCGGCCGGACCACGGGCCGAGCGCGAGCACGACGGCGTCGGCGTCCAGCACGCCGTCGCGCCCCTTGACCACGACGCCGGCGACGCGGCCGTCCCAGGCCACGGCGACGCGCTCCACCTCGCCGATGACGACCTCGGCTCCCGACGCGGCGAGGACGGCCTTGGTGAAGAGGCCCGGGTGGACCTGCGCGGTGGTGTCGGGGGTCCCGAGCTCCCTCGGCGGGGCGGCGGACGCGGAGGGGTCGACCCAGGGCGGGAGCAGCGGGTGCGGCGGCGAGGAGGAGGCGGCGGGGTGCGGGGGGAGCAGGACGGAGAGGGTGTGGACGGGGCGGAAGCCGTAGGCGTCGGCGCCGCCGAGGGCGTCGGCCAGGCGGCGGTGCAGCGCGAAGGAGGCCCGCGCGAGCCTGGAGAGCGCCGGGGTGGAGTCGCACCAGTCCAGCGCCAGGAAGCCGCCGGCTTTCCCCGAGGCGGCGCACGCCGGGGCGCACCTCTCGACGAGCGTCGGGACGGTGGGGGACGCGGCGTGGGTGGCGAGGAAGTAGGCCGTGCACGCGCCCACCACGCCGCCGCCGCAGATGACCACGCGGCGGGGCGGGGCGGCGGACATGGGCGGCGGCAGCGGCAGCGGCAGCGGCAGCGCTAAGGGATGCGGGGCGGCGGCACGGGTGGGGCTCAAGTGTGTGTGGATGCAGAGGAAGAGTTGTGATTGTGCACGCTGTTTGATAGAATGTCACAGAGGAATACGACAAATGAAACTCACGCGATGTGTTGTTGCTAGCTTTTTGGCTTCTTCTTAAAAAAAATTATTCACTCACTGTCTAGATTTCTTTAAAATAGTATTTAAACATTTTGTTTCATCAGTACGTATTATAGTCTAATTTTATCTATTCTCATTTTTCTTTAATTTTTCACTTGAAAAGACATACTGTATATTTACTCTCACGGTCTCACCTTCTCTCACGCCACGATACAGACATTGCGTAATATACTTCATGTCCGTGCAATCGTAAAGCGCCTAATCACGTGTTGCACGCCTTGCCGCCGATGATTAGTTAATCAATGAAAATAAGCACCGCGTTACGTAACTAATGACGACGTCTCTCCGCTTCGCTTTTAGAATTATTGCAAAGGAAAAGGGAGGATCGATCCGTGCGACGCGACACGGTGGTGGACTGGTCTATGCGCTGCGCTGCGGTGGCCGGTCGTCGGCATCGTCCCCGTCGCCGTCATGCATCCATCGCCGTCGCCGCTGGCCGGAGAGCCGAACGAAGACGGCGTGCGAGTGCGACCCCCCAGTGTAAAAGGTGAGGTGTGCCACTCCTGCCCGCAGGCTGACTGCGTGCTCCACACATTGTTAATTATGGAGTCAAACCGCCCGGTGGTACGTACGTGTCGGAGGAGGAGGTTAACGGGGAAGCGTGTCGACGACTAGTTAAACCCCCGCCCCTGCGCGACTCTCTCACCACATCAGCGAGTAGTGAATGATTTTGAAGCACGTTCGTATTGTCCGTCGAGTGAATGAACCAAGATCGACGGGCAAGTATAATCTCATTTAATGTATACTCCCTCCGTTTCTTTTTATTTGTCGCTGAATAGTGTAAAATTGCACTATCCAGCGACAAATAAAAAGAAACGGAGGGAGTAGTCTTTTAAGATATCTGTAAGGGCTAATTGCATAGCACCCATATATCCTAACGGTTCTATGCCAGCGACTACCAATACTCCTTCTTAAGACCCTAGTAATACACAAGGAGAAGATGTTAGAACGTGTCCTCTACACTAGCCGGTTAACAGTAACTAAGATAGGGTTAATCCTAACCGTCTAACCACACCCTGATCGAGGCTTATCCTAACCATTAGTTGTAGCCCCCGATCACACGACATCATATAAATAGATTAAGAGGCCGACAAGTTTAGCCAACGCTAATTGCTCGACCATAAAACCCTAATCGATATCTTGAGAGAAACTGATCCCCTAGGCGTTCGGAGTGACTGGAATCGCTGTGATTATGTCTCAGATCTCCATCATCCCATCGGAATCTGAGGTTCCCCTGCAGGAAACATTGGATGAGCTGATCCACCGCCGATTAACAACGGGAACCAATCTCCTCGACACTCACAGGGAGATCGAGAAAGACGAGGAGGCAGGTCTTTGCTGCAAGACGCTGCCGCAATGATGGCTAGGAACAACAACGATGATATGTATACCTGTACCCCTCAGTAGAATAGATCTACTCTTTATCGAGGTATTTTAGACACAAATTGGTATTCTAGAGACTTAGGAATGGATCCTAAGCTCCAAAGATTCTAACAGAGGAGACTCAGCAAGAGGACGTGAAATAGGGAGACTGATGAAGATAGTCTTATGGTTAAGAGGATTTAAGTTACCCCCTCTTGCTGAGTGCTATCTCACCCTATTTTATCAAACTTTAAAATGTAAACAATGCAGTTTACAATACAAAACAATATATATGGTCATATATACGATCTGCTGGCCATAGTCTTATACATATAATATTATATATAGAAAAGAAACGATGTTGAAAGTATATAGCCGTATATGTATATGTATAATAATCTATACTATACTTAAAGCACCAGTTTTAACGGTCGTCCCGCGTCATCTTTTTACAAATAACCTCTCACAGTTATTTCAAATTAATCCGCTGCACACCTATACATGGCCAAACGGCGGCCCGACACAGGCCAGACGCTCGCGGGCCACAACTCTAGCCCAGGCACCTTATGCCGGCCTACTGACTGTGCCGGGTGAGAGCACCTAGAGGGGGGTGAATAGGTGATCCTGTAAAATTCAACACTAAATAGCCACAAGCTTGGTTATAAAGATGTTAGTGCAATAAAACTAAGTGGCTATAGAGCGAGCTCTTGCGAATCACAATAATCACAGAAAAAGACAACACAGAGACACAGTGTTTTATCATGTGGTTCGGCCAAGTATAACACTTGCCTACTTCCACGTTGTGGCGTCCCAATGGACGAGGGTTGCACTCAACCCCTTTCAAGTGATCCAATGATCAACTTGAATACCATGGTGTTCTTCTTTATAGTTTTCTTCCCGTTTGCGAGGAATCTCCACAAGTTGGAGCCTCTCGCCCTTACAAGATTGTTCACAAAGAAAGCACGGAGTAAGGTTGGGAAGAGCAACGCACACTAGAATTAAATCCACACAGCAAACACACACAAGTGAGAAGATGAGCACACAAAACACGCGCAAGGAGTTTACAAATTGTAAAGTGCTCTAATCTCAAGAACGATGAACGATTGCGTGAAAGTGAGGACTAGAAGTCTTTGAATGCTTAGACTGTGCTTGGGTGACTCCTCCATGCGCCTAGGGGTCCCTTTTATAGCCCCAAGGCAGCTAGGAGCCGTTAGAGACCAACAAGGAAGGCCAAGATTGCCTTCTGTCGGGTGGCGCACCGGACAGTCACTGTAGACAGTCCGGTGCGGATCTCCTTCCTATTTTGGCGCAGTCGACCGTTGCAGATTCATGGCAGTTGGCGCACCGGACACTGTCCGGTGCACACCGGACAGTCCGGTGCCCCTTGTCGACCATTGGCGCGGGCCACGCGTCACCCACGAATTGCTTGGTCGACCATTGCGCAGTCGACCATTGGCTCATCGGACAATTCGGTGCACCACCGGACAGTTCGATGAATTTTAGCCGTACGTCGCCGAACCTTTTCCCGAGAGTGACGACTTTGCCGTGGACGACTCACCGGACAGTCCGGTGAATTATAGTCGTACGCCACCGTCGAGTCCCGAGAGCGGCCAGTTGTCACACCCGGGCTTTAAAGGATAAAGTCGGGTGCATCTCATACATGCGCCAAAGAAGACAACATATATAATAACAGAGTGTATAGAGATAATGTCACAATATAATCAGAGTACTTGTTACATAGCGGAAGTATTACAAAATAAAAGGTAAATATAACAGGATCTAAAATCCATCCTTGGCGCTAGAAAGTCAACTGGGAGACGACGACCTAGACGTCTCACGAACACAGCGCAACATCCATCATGCGCCTCATCCAGTGGTACCTGTTCTTGACCTGTGGGGGTGTGAGACAGCAAGAGTGAGCTCACACATGTTCATCGCTCAACAAGTTGTGGGGAATAATGTGACATGAACTCACCAAAGGTGGGAGTTCATGAAGTGCAAGGCTGATCAATAATAGAGGTTAAAGCTGAGCATTGCTTTTATAAGTTGGTCAAAATTTTATTAGCAGTTACTAAGTGTAAGTGAATACCAAACCTTAAATAAAGTAATAGAACAAAATTAATAATAACCCATGCAATGCAAATGACAAATTGAGTTTAAGTTCTATAATTTAATCATCAGAGAGTCCTGAGCTGCTCATGACCGTGAGCTCGGCTAGTATACCAGTTTTACACTTTGCAGAGGTTGTACCCTTTACCCACAAGTCGTGTTTCCCATGTCGCCAGGGTTAGCTAGGCCCTTAGACACTACCAAGGTGAATGGCTAGGGATCCACTACGAGGCCTTTACAAAGTTCCACTAGCTTCCGAAAACCCGCTACAGTTTATGGGAAGAGCACTTGCAAGAATCCCCTGTCTGACCGCCATCGCAGCAAATCAACCCGAGAACCTCCTTGCATGCAACTCCTCTACTGCCCTTGCCCCTTTCGGGTAAGGTAGTCTTCCACTAGCTTTCCTAATTAATTAGCCAAGGGGTCCCATTCCTCCCTTGTGGTGGCACGTGTTTCTCAAGTTAAGCTTCATGTTCCAATTAACAATAATATAATGATCTTGACATGTACATGAATAGAATAACAAAATAAGTGGAACATGGATATAATAAAGTAATTATCCCAAAACCATATAAAGCAATAGCAAAAACTACCTATGTGATTCAGGGGTAAACAAGGTAATGAGATAAACAATCTAGGGTGACCTATTGGGTCCCATCAAAATTAAACCTATGCATGGTAAATGATTATATAAAACATTATTGGGTAACAAAAGTGAATCAAGGGCACAACTTGCCTGGGACTTGAGATTCTAGGTACCAGGATGAACTTCAGGTGACTCGTAACCTCGCTGCCAGTCGTAGCAATACAAACAGACATGGTATAGATAAAATTAACATCACACCAAACATAAGTACAAGCTGAATAATAATAATTTACACGTCGCTACGAGATCGTGGGAACGATAATCACTAAAATCGGAGTTATAGTTAAGGAGTTATGATTTTATAGAAGATCTGTGTGATTAAAATATTAAACTATATTATAAATGGTTAATATAAATCATATGAGAGGTTATTCTCTAAATAACTATCTACACTTCAATCCACATTATAAATTGGCCTTAGATCATATTTTAGTAGATTATAATGGTGAGTAGATTAACAAGACTAACCAACATAAGTTAAATAAAGATCTATTTATAAAAGAATGAGATATGACATAATAAATGTAGTTATTGCATAGTAAATATTTATACGAGACTAACGCAACTGGAACGAGTCAATTCGGAATTAGAACGAAGGAGTTATGATTTTCTGAAGATTTTATGTATTTGATATGAGATTAATTGGGAGATCAATTTTATTATTGTTTTCATGTCAAAACAGTGACACTAGATGATAAACCATAATATTACAAAATTATAGGAACTTGAATGGACTAAAAAGGAGCTAATATGAATTTTCTAGAGATTAAACACTGTTCTGGAATTATTTTTATATAAAAAATTTATTTTCTATTTGTTTTCTCTGGTTCTTTCGAGTTTCTGGACTGGGCCTCAATTTCTGGTAAGTACAGGGGCTCATTTATAAGTTTCCCGAGACTTAGAGTTTTCTAGTGATGGACTGCGGGTTGATTAGCCCCAAAAAAAGCAATGGTTCTTATGCAAACCCCCCTGGACGAAAGGAGTACGATTAACGCTGGCCGTGCGATCAAGGGTGGACGCGTGAGATTAGATCCCCGAACCGGTACACATACATGACCACTGGATCTAAAATTGACGGCTCAGTTTTAATGACACGAAGGGGTATGCGCAGGACTAATCGCGGTTGTCCACACAGGATCCAACGACGGATATTGGATCTGACCGAACTATATCATCTACCAAATCCTAGCCGTCCATCACAGAATCTAGGGCCCCCTGGCTTCTTCAACCTTGTGACGTTGTGCACGGCCGTCCGTGCCCAAACTACTTCCCCCACCATGATAGGCAATCCGGCGCTGGCCAAGACCCAACAGGGGAACACCGCCCGTTCCCCGACCCCAGGAACGTTACAACCTTCCACAAGCTTCGCGCCGCCAAACGCCCCCAGCCCGCGGCGGCCCTCGATTTCCCCCGACTGGTGCGCTAATGGCGTTTTGGGCGAGGTAGTGATACTCCAGCGTACGGCACCGTCGCTGCGTGCTACCCGAGGCCCACGCCGGTGAGGCACGCTATAAGTGTCGCGCGCCCAGCCCCGCATGAGATCTAGCGTCAAACATAATCGAGGACGTGATTAACTGATGTGAAGGCGCTCACCGATACTGCAACGAAATGTCGACCGCGGTGAGGTCCATCCTCCCAGACAAACTCGCATCATCCCACGGGCCCTGGGCATGATCCCTGTTGACCGGTGAAGCGCCAAAGCCATCCCCCAGTGCCCAGTTGGCCACACAGGCGGGAATCCATGGTGGAGGGAAGAGGGCATGGTCTCCCTCCCGTGGCGAGGTCGATTTTCCCCCCGTATCTCGTCGATGTTATGCGGTGGTGGTTTAAGCCTAGTCTCTAGCCGAAGGAGGATGCGAGCAACGGACTTATAAGGCGACGGGTGAACTCCGAGTTGGTAGCGGTCAGGCACGCGAGATCCCAGCGGAAGCGACCTTCGGTTATGGGGGTGAGGAAGATCTACAGGGATTCCTTACGTGTGGGACCCGTGTGACAGTGGCGAGAGCACAGAGCGTGCGCAGCGTGCGGCTGTCGAGTGGGGCCCTGTTGTCGACGCAACAGCCTGGGCTGTGCACACAAATGGCAGAATGGGCCAAAAATGGTGTTCCCGCCCCAGGAAGTTATCCACCTGTCTTTTCTTTTTCTTTATTCTATTTTCCTTTTATTTTTGAGTCTCATTTTTTTAATTCAGATTTTGTAATGAATTTTATACTTAGATTTGAATGTATGATTTGGACACTCCATTATGGGATGAGTCTATTGTTTATAAATTCATTTTGTACTTTATAGTATTTCTCTCTTCTTTTCCATTTTAAATTCCAAATTCACATTTAGGTTTAATCCTAATCTTCAACTCATTATTTTCATCATTATATTTTTATTAGTGTTATTGTTATTATTATTCAATGCACAAACAAAACTCCAATATGATGCATGATTTTTTTGTGTGTTTTAGTAAAGACTTATTCACTTTTAGTTATGACTAGTCTCATGTGATGATAAGTAATGGTCACCAAATATTGAGATCAACTCTATTTTTCATTGTTTACACATTTGGGTATTACAAATCCTACCCCCCTTAAAAATAATCTCGTCCTCGAGATTTAAGAAGGTCTAGGGAAAAGATGGGGAAAATCTATACGAAGCTCTTCTTCTCTTTCCCATGTTGCTTCATCTTCGCCATGGTGACTCCATTGCACTTTGCACATCTTTATAACCTTATTCCTTGTAACTCGAGTCAATGTATCCAAAATCTTGATAGGGTATTTCGTATAAGTCAAATCTCCCTGAACACTGAGCTCTTCCATTGGTAACTGTTCCTTAGGGACACGGAGGCACTTCTTTAGTTGAGACACATGAAATACATCATGCACATCAGATAGACTAGCAGGTAGCTCGAGTTGGTATGCCATCTTCCCAACTCGCCTAAAAACTCAGAATGGTCCAATAAAGCAAGGGGACAATTTGCCCTTAACTTTAAATCTCCTCATTCCACGAAGTGGTGACACCTTGAGGTACACATGATCACCTTCCTCAAATTCCAGTGGTCTTCTTCTATTATCAGCGTAGCTCTTTTGCCTAGTTTGAGCTACCCTCAAATTCTCCCGAATTAAACGGACTTGTTATTCTTCCTCTTGAATCAGTTCAGGTCCAAAGAACTGTCTTTCCCCAGTCTAATCCAAAAATAGAGGAGTCCTGTATGTTAGTACACATAAACCAATGTACTAAGTCTAGAAACATACCTTCTCTTGGATTTTCACCTCTCTATCATTTGACATGCTAAAGATTTATGTTGGACTCCTAAATTGTCAAGTCAGCTTAACTTGATCTAGACTAACATTTCTGAGCTCCAACATCCTGCAAAGATCACATAGAATATCTCCAAACATAGGAACAACCCAAACTAAAGGTCAGAGTGCACTTAGCTCTTTTGGGCTGCTTCTAGTTCTGTTTTTGACATTTGTTCTCATTCTAGTGACCTTGATCTCCTTCTTAGAGCTTGGTCTTGAGCCTTATGACTTACACCACATAACTATAGATGTTTCCCCATTGGTTGTAAGTCACGTCCTTATGTGGTGATCCTTGATGTGCCATAGCTCTTCTCAACTCGATCACCCTTGACTTTTGCAAGTCTTCTTCTTCACCCTTGGCTTTGGGTTCCTCAGCCTCTTTGACCTTCTCCCATGCACTTGGTACCTCGAAGCTCTTCTTGCCTCCATCCTTGGCTTGATCAGTTGTCTCCGAGCTACGCACCTGAGTCTCACTTTATGCAATGTCTATCTTTCTTGTGATGTCCATCATGTATCCATAATCCAGTTCTTGGACCATCACATTTGTTCACTTGTGTTGAACCCTGTTAGCTTTACCTTAAGCACCTGTTCAACACTTAGTACACTTGTTAGTCCTTTAATTGAGTTGTCATCCAAACACCAAAACTCATAAGAGAGCTTTCAATCTCCCCCTTTTTGGTGATTGATGGCAACACAATTAAAGCTTACATAAGAATAAGATTTGAAGCACAAATTTTGAATTCTAAGTTTATAGAATGCTCCCCCTAAACATGTGCTTACTTCAAAAACATAATTTTGGCCTCAGACGCCAATTTGCACATACTTAGGCAATTCGAAACACTTCTACACCTTAGCACTTTTTGGGATGCATTGTGTCAAGAATCAAACCATGATGCTATAACGCCCAATGCACATAATCAGAGTTAAACACCATTCAATTTAGTGGATATATCACAGGAATATCAACCTACCACTATTCACCATTAAGATACCAATTTAAACTAAGATACTAATTTAAAAACAATCTTAAAGCACCATTAACCACATGCACCATTATCCACATGACTATCTATTTCAGAATGAACACAATAGATGCCAATTAATTCATAACAGTGGAAGCACTAGTCCATATGATGCAACACATATAATACTGCAAGAAGTATATGAATAACACACTAGCAAAGGTCAAACTAACACATCACCCCTTAGGATAAGCTTTCCTCTCAGGTTGAGATAGGCTTTAATGCACAAATTCTCCCCCTTTGACATCAAACACCAAAACCATATTCAAGCAAGAACATAGAATGATGTCAAGGGACAGCAGGGTATTGAGTAGGTAAACACACACTAACAATACACCCCCTTACTCATTCAACAAATGCACCACAAGCATTTGGAGGAAAGTTAAGGTACATATACGCAAAAGATCAATACTTCCTTTGTACCTTTGCCCGGATGTGGTGTACTTCCTCTCTTGAAAGTATTAGTCTCTTGGGAGCTTCTCCACACTTGTGCCTGATCCTTTATCCTAACCTTTTCTTGTTGCTAAGTGTCGGGGACCATAATTAGGGGTACCCTCAAGGCTCCTAATTCTCAGCTGGTAACCCCCATCAGCACAAAGCTGCAAAGGCCTGATGGGTGCGAATAAGTCAGGGATCAGTCCATTCGAGGGACTCGATCACGCCTCGCCCGAGCCTGGCCTCGGACAAGGGCAGCCGACCCCGGAGGATTTCCGTCTCGCCCGAGGCCCCCCTTCAGCGGCGAACGTGTTTCCGGCTCGCCCAAGGCCCTGCCTTCGCCAAGAAGCAACCCTGACCAAAATCGCCGCACCAACCGACCAAATCGCAGGAGCATTTAATGCAAAGGTGGCCTAACACCTTTATCCTGACGCACGCCCCCCAGCCGGCAGAGCCGAAGTGACCGCCGTCACTTCGCCGCTCCACTAACCGGCCTGACAGAAGGACAGCGCCGCCTGCGCCACTCCGACTGCGGTGCCACTTGACAGAGTGAGACTGACGGGCAGTCAGGCCCTGTCGAAGGCTCCATAGGAAGCTCCGCTCCGCCCGACCCAGGGCTCGGACTCGGGCTAAGTCCCGGAAGACGGCGAACTCCGCCCGACCCAGGGCTCGGACTCGGGCTAAGTCCCAGAAGACGGCGAACTCCGCCCGACCCAGGGCTCGGACTCGGGCTAAGTCCCGGAAGACGGCGAACTCCGCCCGACCCAGGGCTCGGACTCGGGCTAAGTCCCGGAAGACGGCGAACTCCGCCCGACCCAGGGCTCGGACTCGGGCTAAGTCCCAGAAGACGACGATCTCCGCCTCGCCCGACCCAGGGCTCGGACTTGGGCTCGGCCCCAGAAGACGACGATCTCCGCCTCGCCCGACCCAGGGCTCGTACTTGGGCTCGGCCCCAGAAGACGACGAACTCCGCTCCGCCCGACCCCAGGGCTCGGACTCCGCCCCAGCACCAGCCAGCGATCTCCGCCTCGCCCGAACCTGGGGCTCGGACCCGACCTCGGCCACGGAAGACAGACTCGACCTCGGTTTCGGAGGAGCTTCCACGTCGCCCAACCTAGGGCGCAGACCAGCCACGTCAACAGGAGGCGCCATCATCACCCTACCCCGAGCTGACTCGGGCCGCAGGGAACAAGACCGGCGTCCCATCTGGCTGGCCCCGCTAGATAGACAATGATGGCGCCCTGCATACTCTGTGACGACGGTGGCTCTCAGCCCCCTTATGGAAGCAAGAGGACATCAGCAAGGACTCAACCGCTCCGACAGCTGTCCCTCCGCCAGGCTCCATTGCTCCTCCGACGGCCACGACATCACACCAGCTGGGTGCCAAAATCTTTCCGGCTGCCACAACGGCATGTACTTAGGGCGCTAGCACTCCTCCGCTAGACACGTAGCACTCTGCTACACCCCCCATTGTACACCTGGATCCTCTCCTTGCGCCTATAAAAGGGAGGACCAGGGCCCTCTTAGAGAGGGTGGGCCGCGCGGGGACGAGGACGAGACAGGCGCTCGCTGGAGGCCGCTCGCTCCCTCTCCCACGTGGACGCTTGTAACCCCCTACTGCAAGCGCACCCGACCTGGGCGCGGGACGAACACGAAGGCCGCGGGATTCCCACCTCTCTCACACCGGTCTCCGGCCGCCTCGCTCTCCCCCCTTCGCGCTCGCCCTCGCGCTCGACCCATCTGGGCTGGGGCACGCGACGACATTCACTCGTCGGCTCAGGGACCCCCCGGTCTCGGAACGCCGACAGTTGGCGCGCCAGGTAGGGGCCTGCTGCGTGTTGACGAACAGCTTCCCGTCAAGCTCCAGATGGGCAGTCTCCAGCAACCTCTCCAACCCGGAATGGTGCTTCATTTCAGGAGTCTTGAGTTCATGTCCCTCGACGGCAGCTACGACATGATACTCCTTCTACCGCCGTGCGACAACAACAGTGGCGGTCGACAACCCGCCCGCCGGCGGCGGAATCGGCGACGTCTTCCCCGCATGGTGGAAGAACAATCTTCGAGCTCACCCCGTCCTCTCCCCCGCCGGTGGAGGAGGAGGCGGGGCAACCAAGGCCAAGCAGGAGACAGCGCCTCGTCGGCTGTCGAGCGAGTCGGCGGCCCCAGCGCCCCAATGGGGGGCGCACCGGGCGTCGACCTCGCGTTTGAGACGAAGGCGAGCGCCGTCTCCCCACGACACGCCAATCCCGAGCAAGCAGACGACGCCAGCACGCTCGCGAAAAGCTTGCTGGACGTCACCCTCGTACCTGGGACGACGGCGCAGTCAGTCCCCGACGTGACCTCATCGCCGCCCGTCGACCAAAAGGTACCGACCGATCCCCATCCCACGTCTTTCGGATTCTGCCTCAACCCGCCTAGCGACTTCGCTTTGGCGGGCGCTCTCGTAGAGGCAAGTCCAAACCCTCTGGGGTTTCGTATGCGGTCACCTTGGGACCGGCTGACGGACGTCTCGACCTACGGGCCCTCTGGGTCCGAGGAAGACGACGAGCCCAGCATCTGTTGGGATTTCTCTGGACTTGGCAACCCCAGTGCTATGCGGGACTTCATGACCGCATGCGACTACTGCCTTTCCGACTGTTCCGACGGTAGCCATGGCCTCGGCGACAAGGACTGCAGCCCAAGTCGCGAATGCTTCCACGTCGATCTAGGGGGTCCCTCCGAAGGCAACCATCTCGGCATGCCGGAGGACGGTGACCTCCCTAGGCCGGTGCCTCGCGTTGACATCCCACGGGAGCTAGCTGTGGTCCCCGTTCAGGCGGGGGGCCATGACCCACAGCTCGAGCAAATCCGTGTGGTGCAGGCCAGGCTCGACGAGGGAGCAGGAGCGCTTGAGCCGATCCGTCGGGACGTCGGGCAGGCATGGGCGAGCCAACCTCCTGCCGGAGAAATACGTCATCTACCCCAGGGCTTCCAGCACCGCATCACCGACGATGTCAGGGTCAGGCCACCACCCGCATCCAGTGGGGTCGGCCAGAACCTGGCGGCAGCAGCAATGCTTCTTCGCGCGATGCCGGAGCCATCAACCACCGAGGGGCGGCGAATCCAGGGAGAGCTCAAGAATCTCCTGGAAGGCGCCACGGTCCGACGGGCCGAGAGCTCTGCCTCCCGAAGGCAGGGGTACCCCTCGGAACCTCATGCCGTGACTTCCCGATTCATGCGGGAAGCCTCGGTCTACACCGGGCGCACGCGCAACACCGCGCCTGCGGCCCCGGGACGCCTCGGCAATGAGCACCATCACCGCGACCGTCGGGCCCACCTCGATGAGAGGGTGCGCCGAGGCTACCACCCCAGGCGTGGGGGACGCTACGACAGCGGGGAGGATCGGAGTCCCTCGCCCGAACCACCCGGTCTGCAAGCCTTCAGCCGAGCAATCCGACGGGCGCCGTTCCCGACCCGGTTCCGACCCCCGACTACTATCACAAAGTACTCGAGGGAGGCGAGACCGGAACTGTGGCTCGCGGACTACCGTCTGGCCTGCCAACTGGGTGGAACGGACGATGACAACCTCATCATCCGCAACCTCCCCCTGTTCCTCTCCGACACCGCTCGCGCCTGGTTGGAGCACCTGCCTCCGGGGCAGATCTCCGACTGGGACGACCTAGTCCGAGCTTTCGCCGGCAATTTCCAGGGCACGTACGTGTGCCCCGGGAATTCCTGGGACCTCCGAAGCTACCGATAGCAGCCGGGAGAGTCTCTCCGGGACTACATCCGGCGATTCTCGAAGCAGCGCACCGAGCTGCCCAACATCACCGACTCAGATGTCATCGGCGCGTTCCTCGCTGGCACCACCTGCCGCGACCTGGTGAGCAAGCTGGGTCGCAAGACCCCCACCAGGGCGAGCGAGCTGATGGACATCGCCACCAAGTTCGCCTCCGGCCAGGAGGCGGTCGAGGCTATCTTCCAAAAGGACAAGCAGCCCCAGGGCCGCCCATCGGAAGATACTCCTGAGGCGTCAACTCAGCGCGGCGCTAAGAAGAAGGGCAAGAAGAAGTCGCAAGCAAAGCGCGACGCCGCCGACGCGGACCTTATCGCCGCCGCCGAGTACAAGAACCCTCGGAAGCCCCCCGGAGGTGCCAACCTCTTCGACAAGATGCTCAAGGAGCCGTGCCCCTATCACCAGGGACCCGTCAGGCACACCCTTGAGGAGTGTGTCATGCTTCGGCGTCACTTCCACAAGGCCGGGCCGCCCGCGGAGGGTGGCAAGGCCCGTGACGACGACAATAAGGAAGATCACCAGGCAGGAGAGTTCCCCGAGGTCCGCGACTGCTTCATGATCTATGGTGGGCAAGCGGCGAACGCCTCGGCTCGGCACCGCAAGCAAGAGCGCCGGGAGGTCTGCTCGGTCAAGGTGGCGGTGCCAGTCTATCTAGACTGGTCCGACAAGCCCATCACCTTCGACCGAGACGATCACCCCGACCATGTGCCGAGCCCGGGGAAATACCTGCTCGTTGTCGACCCCGTCATCGGCGACGTCAGGCTCACCAAGGTCCTCATGGACGGAGGCAGCAGCCTCAACATCATCTACGCCGAGACCCTCGGGCTCCTACGTGTCGATCTGTCCTCTGTCCGGGCAGGCGCTGCGCCCTTCCTTGGGATCATTCCCGGGAAGCGCGTCCAACCCCTCGGACAGCTCGACCTTCCCGTCTGCTTCGGAACACCCTCCAACTTCCGAAGGGAGACCCTGACGTTCGAGGTGGTTGGGTTCCGAGGGACCTACCACGCGGTACTGGGGAGGCCATGCTACGCGAAGTTCATGGCCGTCCCCAACTACACCTACCTGAAGCTCAAGATGCCGGGCCCCAACGGGGTCATCACCGTCGGCCCCACGTACAAACACGCGTTCGAATGCGACGTGGAGTGCGTGGAGTACGCCGAGGCCCTCGCCGAGTCCGAGGCCCTCATCGCCGACCTAGAGAGCCTCTCTAAGGAGGTGCCAGACGTGAAGCGTCATGCCGGCAACTTCGAGCCAGCGGAGACGGTTAAGTCCGTCCCCCTCGACCCCAGCGGCGACACCTCCAAGCAGATCCGGATCGGCTCTGGGCTCGATCCCAAATAGGAAGCAGTGCTCGTCGACTTTCTCCGCGCGAACGCCGACGTCTTCGCGTGGAGTCCCTCGGACATGCCCGACATACCGAGGGATGTCGCCGGGCACTCGCTGGACATCCGAGCCGGAGCCCGACCCGTCAAGCAGCCACTGCGCCGATTCGACGAGGAGAAGCGCAGAGCCATAGGCGAGGAGATCCACAAGCTAATGGCGGCAGGGTTCATCAAAGAGGTATTCCATCCCGAATGGCTTGCCAACCCTGTGCTTGTGAGAAAGAAAGGGGGGAAATGGCGGATGTGTGTAGACTACACTGGTCTCAACAAAGCATGTCCGAAGGTTCCCTACCCTCTGCCTCGCATCGACCAAATCGTGGATTCCACTGCTGGGTGCGAAACCCTGTCTTTCCTTGATGCCTACTCAGGGTATCATCAAATCAGGATGAAAGAGTCCGACCAGCTCGCGACTTCTTTCATCACACCCTTCGGCATGTACTGCTATGTCACCATGCCGTTCGGCTTGAGGAATGCGGGCGCGACGTACCAACGGTGCATGAACCATGTGTTCGGTGAACACATTGGCCGCACGGTCGAGGCCTACGTCGATGACATCGTAGTCAAGACGAGGAAAGCCTCCGACCTCCTTTCCGACCTTGAAGCGACATTCCGATGTCTCAAGGCAAAAGGCGTCAAGCTCAATCCCGAAAAGTGTGTTTTCAGAGTACCCCGAGGCATGCTCTTGGGGTTCATCGTCTCCGAGCGGGGCATCGAAGCCAACCCGAAGAAGATCGCAGCTATCACCAGCATGGGGCCCATCAAGGACTTGAAAGGCGTACAGAGGGTCATGGGATGCCTCGCGGCTCTGAGCCGCTTCATCTCGCGCCTCGGTGAAAGAGGTCTACCTCTGTACCGCCTCTTAAGGAAGGCCGAGTGCTTCACTTGGACCCCTAAGGCCGAGGAAGCCCTCGGGAACCTGCTTCTCACAAAGGCGCCTATCTTGGTGCCCCCAGCTGCCGGAGAAGCCCTCCTGGTCTACGTCGCCGCGACCACTCAGGTGGTTAGCGCCGCGATTGTGGTCGAGAGGCAAGAAGAGGGGCATGCGTTGCCTGTTCAGAGGCTAGTCTACTTCGTCAGCGAGGTACTGTCTGAAACCAAGATCCGCTACCCACAAGTTCAGAAGCTGCTGTACGCGGTGATCCTGACGCGGCAGAAGCTGCGACACTACTTCGAGTCTCATCCGGTAACTGTGGTGTCATCCTTCCTCCTGGGGGAGATCATCCAGTGCCGAGAGGCCTCGGGTAGGATTGCGAAGTGGGCGGTGGAAATCATGGGCGAGACGATCTCGTTCGCCCCTCGAAAGGCCATCAAGTCCCAGGTCTTGGCGGACTTCGTAGCTGAATGGGTCGACACCCAGCTACCGATGGCTCCGATCCAACCGGAGCTCTGGACCATGTTCTTCGACGGGTCGCTGATGAAGACAGGAGCAGGCGCAGGCCTACTCTTCATCTTGCCCCTCGGGAAGCACCTACGCTACGTGCTACGCCTCCATTTCCCGGCATCCAACAATGTGGCTGAGTACGAAGCTCTGGTCAACGGGTTGCGGATCGCCATCGAGCTAGGGGTCCGACGCCTCGACGCTCGCGGTGACTCGCAGCTTGTCATCGACCAAGTCATGAAGAACTCCCACTGCCGCGACCCGAAGATGGAGGCCTACTGCGATGAGGTTCGACGCCTAGAAGACAAGTTCTACGGGCTCGAGCTCAACCACATCGCTCGGCGCTACAACGAGACTGCGGATGAGCTGGCTAAAATAGCCTCGGGGCGAACGACGGTTCCCCCGGACGTCTTCTCCCGGGATCTGCATCAACCCTCCGTCAAGATCGACGACACGCCCGAGCCCGAGGCGCCCTCGGCCAGCCCGAGGCACCCTCGGCCCAGCCCGAGGCAACCTCGGATCATCACGAGGCACCCTCGGCTCGGCCCGAGGTATCCTCGATTCAACCCGAGGTACCCTCGGCCCCCGGGGGCGAGGCGCTGCACGTCGAGGAGGAGCAAAGCGGGGTCACGCCTGATCAAAACTGGCAGGCCCCGTACCTGCAATATCTCCACCGAGGAGAGCTACCCTCCGACCGAGCCGAAGCTCGACGGGTGGCGCGGCGCGCCAAGTCGTTCGTCTTGCTGGGTGATGAGAAGGAGCTCTACCACCGCAGCCCCTCCGGCATCCTCCAGCGATGCATCTCCATCGCCGAAGTTCAGGAACTCCTGCGAGAGATACACTCGGGGGCTTGCGGCCATCACGCAGCGCCTCGAGCCCTTGTCGGGAATGCTTTCCGGCAAGGCTTCTACTGGCCGACGGCGGTGGCCGACGCCACTAGAATTGTCCGCACCTGCGAAGGGTGTCAGTTCTACGCAAGGCAGACCCACCTGCCCGCTCAGGCTCTACAGACGATACCCATCACCTGGCCTTTTGCTGTGTGGGGTCTGGACCTCGTCGGCCCCTTGCAGAAGGCACCCGGGGGCTACACGCACCTGTTGGTCGCCATCGACAAATTCTCCAAGTGGATCGAGGTCCGACCTCTAAACAGCATCAGGTCCGAGCAGGCGGTGGCGTTCTTCACCAACATCATCCATCGCTTCGGGGTCCCGAACTCCATCATCATCGACAACGACACTCAGTTCACCGGCAAAAAGTTCCTGGACTTCTGCGAGGATCATCACATCCGGGTGGACTGGGCCGCCGTGGCTCACCCCGTGTCAAATGGGCAAGTAGAGCGTGCCAACGGCATGATTCTACAAGGGCTCAAGCCTCGGATCTACAACGACCTCAACAAGTTCGGCAAGCGATGGATAAAGGAACTCCCCTCGGTGGTCTGGAGTCTAAGGACAACGCCGAGCCGAGCCACAGGCTTCACGCCGTTCTTCCTAGTCTACGGGGCCGAGGCTGTCTTGCCCACAGACCTGGAATACGGCTCCCCGAGGGCGAGGGCCTACACCGACCAAAGCAACCAAGCTAGCCGAGAAGACTCGTTGGACCAGCTGGAGGAGGCTCGGGACAAGGCCTTACTACACTCGGCGCGATACCAACAGTCCCTGCGACGCTACCACGCCCGAGGGGTCCGGTCCCGAGACCTCCAGGTGGGCGACCTGGTGCTTCGGCTGCGACAAGACGCCCGAGGGCGGCACAAGCTCACGCCTCCCTGTGAGGGGCCGTTCGTCATCGCCAAAGTTCTGAAGCCCGGAACGTACAAGCTGGCCAACAGTCAAGGCGAGGTCTACGGCAACGCTTGGAACATCCAACAGCTACGTCGCTTCTACCCTTAAGATGTTTTCAAGTTATTCATATACCTCGCGCCCAGCAAAAGTTTAGTCGTCAAGGAAGGGTCGGCCTTGCCTCGGCAAAGCCCGACCCTCCCTCGGGGGCTAAAAGGGGGGGGAACCCCCTCTGCGTCGAAATTTTCCTCGAAAAAAGATCTTTTCTGCCAGAAGGTCTTTCGGGCTGTTTGACTACTTCGAAAGTGGATCCTGAAAACGACGGAGTACACGTAAGCAGCCAAGGCTGACCGAGCCGAGGGACTCCTACGCCTCCGGGATACAGATACCTCACTCATCACCTTCTGCGATAAGTAACTCACGTTCGGATAAGTGATCCCGCGGACCGAACAAGTCTTCATGTTCGGAAGTTCTTCTGCCGAAGCGATTTCTCGAGCTTTCTCGACTGCGTCGGGAACAGAGCCCCATGGACGGGTAAGAGTGCGCGTAAGCGGCAAGGCTAACCGAGCCGAGGGACTCCTACGCCTCCGGGATACGGATACCTCACTCGTCACCTTCCGCGACAAGCAACTCTCGCTCGCACAAACATTTCTGTTACCAACAAAAAGGTCCAGATACTCGAAACAAGAGGAAACGAGACGCGGCTTTACAACACGGCGAGGGTGTGTTTTGGCCTCGGCGGCCACAGGGAACACACGCTACAAGGCAATCCGATCCTGCAGGCTCGGGCCTTAACGCTGGAAGGGAGCAGCAGCACCCTCGGCATCGACAACACCTTCGGCGAGGTCCGACCTAGCCTCGGACGGCGACGCGGTCCAAAGATCTCCACTCTGAAGGACGACATCATCGCCATGCCCGGGCCATCGCTACCAGGGTCTTCTCGGGAATCCGGCCCGAGCAGGCGGCTCGGCCGGTCACACCGGGGCCTCGGCCAGCTGTCCTCCAAGGACGTCAGCCCAACCTGAGGCCTCGGCTGGTCAATTCCAGTGTCGGTCCCGCTAACGGACGACCCGGCCAGACTCCGGCCAACCAGGTTTTCTTTTCGAGCCAACTCTGCCTCTGTTCATGTTGACGCCGCTACCCCTGGCCTTGGCTCATCGAAGAGCGGCCGAGGGGTTCCTTTAATTAAGCTAGAGAAGCCTCGAACAACAAGGCCGACCGAGCCGAGGGACTCCTACGCCTCCGGGACACGAATACCTCACTCGTCACCTTTACACGGGGCGACTCACGCTTGGTGAAGCGGTTCAAGACAACCAACAGGCGAGTCTTAGTGCTCGAAAATGAGGAAAAAACACGGCTCCGTGCCGAAAATACATACATGTTCAGGCCCCGACAGCCACAATGAACAAAAACACTGGCATTCAAGGTGCCATTACAAACGGAACTCCGGTTCCACCTCCGTAGGTACGAACAACCCCACTCGATGGGGAGAGGCCTGCGGAGCAACAGAAGACCGACGAACGGCTTGTCGTCGCCCGCCCCAGCAGCGGTGACGACGACGACTTCTGCTCCGGGGGTCCGAACAACAGCAGCGATGACCTCAGGGCGGATGCTGCTGTCAGGAGGCCCCCACCCGTGCCCAAACTCGAGAGGCAAGGACGGGCAGAAGGCCGTAGAGTTGGAGGTCGGTCCGCGGGTGGCGCCGGCAAACTCGTCGGCGGTGGAACCTCTTCCAGCTGCTGTGGCGGGAGGCGACACCGGGAGCAGCTCCGAAGCCGCTCGGCTCAGAGAGCCGGGCACGGTGCAGCTGTCAACGCCACGGACGGCTCCCGTCCTTCCCCCCGATCACTGAGGGAAGGAGCGGGCCACCGCCCACGCAGGGGCCGACCCCAACTCGGCACACTCCCCTCCCCAGCACTAGTGATGAAAATCCTTGAGGCTGAGGGAGGGGCAGAGGCCGCAGCCCAGCTCGCTTTCCCCCACCATCGAACTGGAGGTCACCATCTTGGGTGATCGCCGGTGGAGGGGTGCAGCCGGGCTGCATGATGAAAATCCTTGAAGCCGAACGATGGCTGAAAGGTGCCAACTCCCACGGAGTTGTGTTCCTCCAACGACGAGGCGGAAAGACGGCGGATCTCCCCCATCCGGGGGTTTGGAAGGTGGAAAGACACGATGCATAAGGGAGCGCGAAGACGTGGTCGCCTTCCGAGGGGGTCACCCTCCTTTTAAAGGCGGCTCTCCCTACTTGCGTCCCCAGCCGTCATGGGCTGAGTCTTCTCCAACACACTCCAAGGTCCTCCCCTACGGCGCGGGGGCTGGGTCCCACGCGTCATGCAAGCCGACTCAGAGCAGAAGAAGCCTCCACTTTTGCCCAGCGGTCACAAGCGCCCAGCGGTCACAAGCGACCCTCCACTTTTGCCCAGACCAGCGGGCGAAAGGGTGGGCAGCCATGCAGGCGGCATGCAACCGTGCCAAGTGGGCGCACTTCTCTGACTACCAACACGCCCGACATGGAGCCAAGCGTCATGCAACCGGTGCGCCGGTTGCTACGTGTGAGTAATTGCACCGCCACACCGCGCCTCCTCGACTGCGGAACCAATACCGCGACTCGAGGCCACCCAGCGCACGACCCAGCGGCTCCAGCCTGGCGCGACGGTCAATACGGCCGAAGACGGGCCGGCAGTAATGGCGGCGGCAGGCGGGCAGGTGTAGCGGTCATGTCGTCAGCCAAGCTCACGTCCCGTCCGGGGGCAGCGAGAGAACCCTCTCTCACGGCGTGAAGGCAACGCGCCCGTGACCCGTTCCTCGAACGGCTCACGCACGCGCAACGACTACCCTGCGAACTACTCGCCCCGTCGCATCAACTCCGCGGCGGGACACGCGGCGCCTCTGGCAGGAGAAGCGGGCGACGCTTCGCCTTCGCCATGATGACCGCGTCAAAAAAAAGGTACGTCGCATCGTTCGATTTCGTATCCTTTTCCGTTTTTCCTCTTTCTCTCTCTTGCAACAGGGACCGGGAAAGGGGGATACCCCGAAAAGGATCCTTCCCCGAGAAGGAACCAGGCTCCGAGCCCCCCTACTGATCAGAGGTTCGAAGGCTGGCCCCCCGGAAGGGTTCGACAGCCGCCTCAGATCGCGTGGGCCCTACACCCACTACTGGTCAGAGGTTCGAAGGCCGGCCCCTCGAAAGGGTTCCACGGCCGCCTCAGGCTACTCGGGCTCCACGCCCATTACTGATCAGGGGTTCGAAGGCTGGCCCCCGAAGGGTTCACAGCCGCCTCAGACGCCGAGCGAGGGATGACCATGGGTACGTTCGATACATAACCAAGGCTCGAGCTGCGCTCCCGAGGTACCCTAGGACATTTCCGAGACCAGCGGGAACGATCCTGTAACAGAATCCCATCAGAGAGAGGCATCGAGCCCTCGGACCCCGTCACCAGGGGACCGGGTCTGGCAGATCACCTGCAGGTACTTTTGGGCGCGCCTCTGGGCCCCTAGCCGACCCCTAACGAACGGGGCATGGACGCCCACTCGGATTACCCGCTTGCAGCTCATCGGAGACACCATGTTCGGCGCCCATCGAGGGCAACATGGTGCTTTCCCCCCTCCTCCTTGCGGAAAGGCGACGCAGGGGCGTATGTAAAAAAGCCGAGTCTACCCCTGACCGCCCTCTCGCTCTGTGCAGAGGCTTGGGGGCTGCTCTCGCAAACCCGGCTCCGGCCGAACCGTTGACAGCGTCAACATACCAGCCCGAGAACTTGGGACCCGACCGTACACCTAGGCTACGGCCAGCTCGCATGAGGGAACGACCAGACCAGCCGAAGCACTACGCAAGGCATTAAGACCTCGAAGGAGTGAAACCACTCCTCCGAGGCCTCGGGGGCTACACCCGGCGGGTGCGCTCGCGCGCACCCACCGGAACAAAACGCAACCGAGAAAGGCTGGTCCCCTTGCAAAAAGTGCGACGAAAGCCTCCAAGCGAGTGCAAACACTCCCTTCGAGGCTCGGGGGCTACTGTCGGGGACCATAATTAGGGGTACCCTCAAGGCTCCTAATTCTCAGCTGGTAACCCCCATCAGCACAAAGCTGCAAAGGCCTGATGGGTGCGAATAAGTCAGGGATCAGTCCATTCGAGGGACTCGATCACGCCTCGCCCGAGCCTGGCCTCGGACAAGGGCAGCCGACCCCGGAGGATTTCCGTCTCGCCCGAGGCCCCCCTTCAGCGGCGAACGTGTTTCCGGCTCACCCAAGGCCCTGCCTTCGCCAAGAAGCAACCCTGACCAAAATCGCCGCACCAACCGACCAAATCGCAGGAGCATTTAATGCAAAGATGGCCTGACACCTTTATCCTGACGCACGCCCCCAGCCGGCAGAGCCGAAGTGACCGCCGTCACTTCGCCGCTCCACTGACCGGCCTGACAGAAGGACAGCGCCGCCTGCGCCACTCCGACTGTGGTGCCACTTGACAGAGTGAGACTGACGGGCAGTCAGGCCCTGCCGAAGGCTCCATAGGAAGCTCCGCTCCGCCCGACCTAGGGCTCGGACTCGGGCTAAGTCCCGGAAGACGGCGAACTCCGCCCGACCCAGGGCTCGGACTCGGGCTAAGTCCCGGAAGACGGCGAACTCCGCCCGACCCAGGGCTCGGACTCGGGCTAAGTCCCGGAAGACGGCGAACTCCGCCCGACCCAGGGCTCGGACTCGGGCTAAGTCCCGGAAGACGGCGAACTCCGCCCGACCCAGGGCTCGGACTCGGGCTAAGTCCCGGAAGACGGCGAACTCCGCCCGACCTAGGGCTCGGACTCGGGCTAAGTCCCAGAAGACGACGATCTCCGCCTCGCCCGACCCAGGGCTCGGACTTGGGCTCGGCCCCAGAAGACGATGATCTCCGCCTCGCCCGACCCAGGGCTCGGACTTGGGCTCGGCCCCAGAAGACGACGAACTCCGCTCCGCCCGACCCCAGGGCTCGGACTCCGCCCCGGCACCAGCCAGCGATCTCCGCCTCGCCCGAACCTGGGGCTCGGACCCGACCTCGGCCACGGAAGACAGACTCGACCTCAGTTTCGGAGGAGCTTCCACGTCGCCCAACCTAGGGCGCAGACCAGCCACGTCAACAGGAGGCGCCATCATCACCCTACCCCGAGCTGACTCGGGCCGCAGGGAACAAGACCGGCGTCCCATCTGGCTCGCCCCGCCAGATAGACAATGATGGCGCCCTGCATACTCTGTGACGACGGCGGCTCTCAGCCCCCTTACGGAAGCAAGAGGACGTCAGCAAGGACTCAACCGCTCCGACAGCTGTCCCTCCGCCAGGCTCCATTGCTCCTCCGACGGCCACGACATCACACCAGCTGGGTGCCAAAATCTCTCCGGCTGCCACAACGGCATGTACTTAGGGCGCTAACTCTCCTCCGCTAGACACGTAGCACTCTGCTACACCCCCCATTGTACACCTGGATCCTCTCCTTGCGCCTATAAAAGGGAGGACCAGGGCCCTCTTAGAGAGGGTGGGCTGCGCGGGGACGAGGACGAGACAGGCGCTCGCTGGAGGCCGCTCGCTCCCTCTCCCGCGTGGACGCTTGTAACCCCCTACTGCAAGCACACCCGACCTGGGCGCGGGACGAACACGAAGGCCGCGGGATTCCCACCTCTCTCACGCCGGTCTCCGGCCGCCTCGCTCTCCCCCTTCGCGCTCGACCCATCTGGGCTGGGGCACATGGCGACATTCACTCGTCGGCTCAGGGACCCCCCGGTCTCGGAACGCCGACACTAAGACACCAAGCTTAGAGCAAGTTATAGTGTTGTGGCACAAGATGAAGCTTCTATTCTAGTGATTACCAAAAGATGTCAATTGAAGCAAACTATCACGGCTACCAATTGAAAGATACCAATTGCAAGATCATTTATTATCATAGCTCCATGATGTTTTAAGGATAAGCATCTAGTATCACCAAATTTTATAGAGCATGATCAATCTAAAAATATGTAATTACTCACGACTAGATACCAATTCCTTGACTTACAGAGGTACCCCAGTCCTGATTGCTCCATTTCTTGCTCATTTTCTCTTCTCCACTTTGAGACTACACAAGATCGCTCAAGATACAATTAGTCTCAAAAGACGCAAGTTATGTGTGCTCCCCCTACACTTGTGCATCAAGTATTTGAATAACTTTGCACTTTGCACATTCTAGCTTTCTCAGAACTAGAGGGGATCACAACATATCTTGGCCAAGGCATACTCTAACAATTTCAACACAAAGGGATACCGATTTGAATATCAAATGAAAGGTTGACTTAATACAACAATGCATGCCTCAAGAAGTATAATATTTTACAAGCAACCTAGACATGCTTCATGCTTGACAATCATTGCACCACATATACTAATTGAAAGACAACACGATCATGCATATAAAGCGCAATGTCTAAGCACATCATAATTAAAAAGGTTCTTTAGGTACACCAGAAGAAACAACATTTTAAAGTAAGGAGCACCTAAGCTAAGATACTACCAATTCAGGGGCAAGAACATAGTTGTGATCACAATCAATGGAACTTCAAGATATTCAATGAAATTGCATAGTTCCATTCTCCATACCTTTGCCTTTTCCTGAATTGCCATGAGAGCACCAGTTGTCACTAATTGAGGGCTCCTTTTGATCATGCACCTTATAGCTCAAAAGGGTGCATTAGAGGCACAACATGGATTTTGGTATTCACACAATACCAGACTAGAGTAATCATGTGAACATAAACTAAACAAAATTTCATGCTTGCACACATAGGTTACTCATTACACACGTATAGCATGATTTACAAAGAAAAACATGTTTATTCATGAACACATACAGGATTAATCATGGTAAATATCTCAAATGATAGGCTACCCAATGAACGATTCAAAAGATATGACTTATAGAGCACCTAGTCATGTTTAAGCCAACATGAATGTGATCTTTAAAAACATGAATCAATTATTAACAAGAATCCAACACAAGCAGTTTTCAAAACTTAACTACTCCAAGGACAGATAGCACGACATTTAACTTTAAGAGCAATATTGATAATGCACTTAAGAAACACAGGTACCGTCCTTTGGAGAGTCAGATGCACAATCAAGGTCCTTTGCTTGATTCACCAATGATGATTAAGGACCTCTTTACTTTATTTCACTTGAGATGAACATGGGATTAGTGTCTCACAATAATTCAACCTTGGGTCAATGAATAAACATCAAAACAATTAATAGCTTAAGTATAGAATTTGAGATAACCGTCTTAAGCTCTTCCATGGTCTCCAGTCCATCTCAAGGCACCTGCATGGTCTAGTTAGCACAATTTGGTACCCACCTCGGGATGGGTCCATGACGTTCAACTAAAAGTGCCTTTGGTACCCAAATAGTTTTTGTGCTAGTCCTAGGTGATCTCATGATTGATCTAGCACAAGAGTATGATTTGGGTCTCCTAAGCGAATAAGATTGAGACAAATTTACTTGCTTAGGAACCTCACCTTTATTACATACCTTAGATAGATGACCCTGCTCACCACACTTGTAGCAGAAGCGTCGCTCAACCTGACATGACGCTTGCTGTTTGTCATTTTCCTTGGTGAGAGTCATCTTGGAGAATGCACACGCTTGGTTTATCAATAGCGGACATGAAGTGATCATGTGGTCTTTGTTGTTGCATCCAAAACATCTCCTTATCCCTTCATCCTTGTCTTTGTATGGACAAGATGCGATGAGGTGGCCTAATGCCTTGCACTTGAAGCATCTCCGTTTTCCTCTTTTCTTGTTACTTTGAGATGACATAGAGACATGGTTAGTGCAAACAACATGATTAATTAAATCTTTACCTTTTTCCAAGCTCATGTTGATTTCTTCATCTTTAGGAACATTCTTCTTATGGAGCTTAACACTTGCTGCAGTTTTTCCTTTCTCAAGCTTCTTCACCACGCGCCCGTGGATATCTTGAGAAAGTTGAGCAATGTGTCTTATCCTTAGTTGTCTTTGCTTCTTGTTCCCACACAATTTCCTTTGTGTCCCTAACACTTGTTGCTCAATCAATGATTGGCTTTCTTTTAAGCGACAGGGGTTAGCACATGGTGATATACAATTCAAATGCGCACACGTGCGAGAATGAGGTTCACATGAATTTAAGTTCGCAATTATAACCTCATGAGCAACATTAAGCATGATATGTCTATCCAAGAGATTATCATGAGAATAAGACAATGAATCATATTTTTCAGTGAGAGCTAGTTTATCATGACTTAGCAATTCTACTTGCCTCTCAAGCACGGCATTTTTCATTCTAAGTTGAGCAACATAAGATAAAGCATCATCATTACTACTTTGCTCAATTAAAATTGAATCATACCGTTGGACCAAGACATCATGAGAGCACCTTAGCTCCTCATGTTCTTTGGTCATCTTCTCCAAGCTGTTGTTTGTTTTGATGAGAGTTTCCTCTAGCCTGAGAAGCGTCTCGCCTTGTTCCTTGTTCCTTCTCAACAGCTTAATCAAGAGCGCTTTGTCTTCTTTGTTGAGATGGGTGTAGAAACGACGAATCTCCTCTTCTTCCACATCGTCGGTCTCATTTTCCCTGTCATTACTATTAGTGGAAGCAAAACAGGAAAATGTACCTTGTGATGTAGATTCCTCATCCTCATATTCCTCCTCATCATCGCTTTTGTCTCCACTATCATTGTTAGCAATAAGACATTTATTACTAGTGGGAGACAAACCTGTTGATGAGGTGGATTCATCGTTTGGTGGCCAATGCTTTTCTTCTCCCTTTGAAAGGTTAGCATCACAAGCAATATAGGGAGTAGGAGCAGTACAATTTTCCACAAAATATTTTACTTTAATTCTATTCCATAAATCATGAGCATCAACAAATAAATCACTATCACTACTCATGATGGCAAAATAGGCACCTCTAGAAAGAGAATCAACTAAGATGTTGCAAGCATGGTGATTTAGAGATAGACATCTTAGTTCATCATTAAAAGGATTTTTACTAACATTAGAGGGAAAAATACTTCTACTAAAGACCTGTCTCAAATCAGGATCAATACTCATGAAAGCATTATAAATAGAGACAGACCAAGACTTGTAATTAGAACCATCGCCTAAAAGAAGTTCTACAGTTACCTCTTGTGACGACATCGTCATCTCCGGACGGCTAAGCCCCCACTGGAGAGGCCTAGCTCTGATACCAATTGAAAGTTCCCTTTGGCCCAGGAACAGGATCTGGATGTCGCCTAGAGGGGGGGGGGGTGAATAGGCGAACAAAAATTATCACCTTAAAACTTAAATCTTACTCTACTCGAAGATAGGATCGCAGTGGAGTGAAGAACCCTTCGAGTAGGTTGCAGTGGAATTGAAGTTCCTGTCTTAATAATATCCTGCACTTCAAGGAAAGCTAGTACCACAAGTAAGTAGTGAAGTGCAGATATAAAAACGAGTAAGACAGAGAGTCAGAATACAATACAGAACAGAGCACACAGACGCAAGGATTTATCCCGAGGTTCGGCCAAGCCTGAAATGCTTGCCTAGTCCTCGTTGGAGTTAGCCACACCTGGGCTTGGAGTCTGTTTCAACTCCTTCCTCTGTTTGCTCAGATCTGTCAGTATGACAGATAGAGCCTTTCACTATGTTGAGTTGGGTTACAACAAAACCGCGGCTGCTTACAAACTTCTTGACAGCACCCCGGCAGAGTAATGATACGCTCAAGACCTTGCTCTTGCTCTTAGCAGCACTTCTCCTCTCTCTAAAGACTTATAGCTTTGCCTTCTACATAAACTATAGAGATACACACAAGAGGGAGAGTGAGAATTGATTCGAGTGATGTCTACACTTGTTGGCTGCTCTTGTATATTGATTGAGGCGCCTAGGGGTCCCTTTTATAGGCACAAGGGGCCTAGGAGCCGTTGAGAGCAATCCAGGAAGGTAATCCTTGCCTTCTGTCGGGTGGCGCACCGGACAGTCCGGTGCACCACCGGACACTGTCCGGTGCCCGATTTCCTTCCAGAAATGGAGCAGTCGACCGTTGCAGTCCTGGAGCCGTTGGCGCACCGGACACTGTCCGGTGCACACTGGACAGACCGGTGCCTCCATCTGACCGTTGGCTCGGCCACGCGTCACGCGCGGATCACGCGACCGACTGTTGGCCCAGCCGACCGTTGGCTCACCGGACAGTCCGGTGCACCACCGGACAGTCCGGTGAACTATAGCCATACGCCGCCGGCTTCTCCCGAGAGTGGCTTGTTCACCAGAGTTCAGCCTGGCGCACCGGACACTGTCCGGTGCACCACCGGACAGTCCGGTGTGCCAGACTAAGCTGAGTCTTGGCTGTACACAACCAAGCATTTTGCATTTCTTTTCTTTTCTTCTTTTCTCTGTTTCTAACACTTAGACAAATATGTTAGTACACATAAACCAATGTACTAAGTCTAGAAACATACCTTCTCTTGGATTTTCACCTCTCTATCATTTGACATGCTAAAGATTTATGTTGTACTCCTAAATCGTCAAGTCAGCTTAACTTGATCTAGACTAACATTTCTGAGCTCCAACATCCTGCAAAGGTCACATAGAATATCTCCAAACATAGGAACAACCCAAACTAAAGGTCAGAGTGCACTTAGCTCTTTTGGGCTGCTTCCAGTTCTGTTTTTGACATTTGTTCTCGTTCTAGTGACCTTGATCTCCTTCTTAGAGCTTGGTCTTGAGCCTTATGACTTACACCACATAACTATAGATGTTTCCCCATTGGTTGTAAGTCACGTCCTTATGTGGTGATCCTTGATGTGCCATAGCTCTTCTCAACTCGATCACCCTTGACTTTTGCAAGTCTTCTTCTTCACCCTTGGCTTTGGGTTCCTCAGCCTCTTTGACCTTCTCCCGTGCACTTGGTACCTCGAAGCTCTTCTTGCCTCCGTCCTTGGCTTGATCAGTTATCTCCGAGCTACGCACCTGAGTCTCACTTTATGCAATGTCTATCTTTCTTGTGATGTCCATCATGTATCCATAATCCAGTTCTTGGACCATCACATTTGTTCACTTGTGTTGAACCCTGTTAGCTTTACCTTAAGCACCTGTTCAATACTTAGTACACTTGTTAGTCCTTTAATTGAGTTGTCATCCAAACACCAAAACTCACAAGAGAGCTTTCAGATATAGTTCGGTCAGATCCAATATCTGCCGTTGGATCCTGTGTGGACGACCGCGATTAGTCCTGCGCATACCCCTTCGTGTCATTAAAACTGAGCCATCGATTTTAGATCAAGTGGTCATGTATGTGTACGGGTTCGGGGATCTAATCTCACGCATCCACCCTTGATTGCACGACAAGCGTTAATCATACTCCTTTCGGCCACGGGGGGGGGGGGGGGGTTGGGGTTTGCATAAGAACCCTTGCTTTTTGGGGGCTAATCAACCCGCAGTCCATCACTGGAAAACTCTGAGTCTCGGGAAACTTATAAATGAGCCCCTGTACTTACCAGAAATTGAGGCCCAGTCCATGTTGGGTCTATGCTTCGTCGCCGAAGGTCTTCAAGGGAGAAGCGGCTTAAAATGTGTGAGCAGGTATCTTCGGACTCGTATCAGAAAGGGAAAAGCTACAAAGGTTGACACAGCGCCGAAGCTGTGAAGCAGGAAAGCTTCGGCATGTTCGCAGAAAAGGGAACCGACTTAAAGATGAAAAGGCCATTTAGACCTCGATAGAGTGCTATAGAATTATCACCAAATGTAAAGGGCATGTATGTAATTTTGTATGAGTTGTACCCCGTGCCTATAAATAGGTGAACAGTACCCCCGTACTGTTCACGTGAACTTGGCATCTGCTTTTGCGTCACACTTGTATTTTCATCTCCTTCCAAGCCGAAGGTACATTTATAATTCGATATTGTCTCTATTTCTCTATGATGATATAATAAAGTTAAATGAATGATGTTATATGATTATTCGTGCTATCTTTTATGTTTCATATGCTTCGTCTTTCATTAGTGCAAACTGTGATCATGAAGGTTCGTCCTTCATGACCTTCGTCCGGAGATCGTTATATCCTAAGGGAAATAATGCCTCAAAGGACGAAGGACTTTATCGTTTAACATTTTCTGTGTTGCCTTGTTCTTAACTCATAGCATTTGAGAACAAGTCCCCAACATTGGCGCCCACCTCCGGTGAACTCACTTCCACTTTTTGAGCTGATGGCTTCGTTCAACGACCAAGCTGGAGCTGCTTCGGACCCGAAGCTGGTGCTCCCGATCACAGGTGGCTCGTCCTCAGAGCCAGCTAACAAGAAACAGAAGAAGGAAGCACAGAGAAGGGTACAGCACGTTGGGGTGCAAGGACCCTTCATCAAGTCAAGATGGTCTCACATTCCTATTACCTTCTCCCAAGAGGACCTTCAGCTCAAAGATTACCCACACAACGATGCCATGGTTATCTCTTGTGTTATCAAAGGATTTCTGGTCCACAATGTCTTGGTTGACACAGGCAGTGCAGCTGACATCATATTTGCTAAGGCCTTCAGACAAATGCAAGAGCCAGAAGATAAGATTCATGATGCTACACATCCTCTCTGTGGCTTCGGAGGAAGACAGATTGTAGCATTGGGCAAGATCACCATGTCAGTGACCTTCGGGTTCATCAACAACACTAGAACTGAGCAAGTTGTATTTGACATTGTCGACATGGAATACCCTTACAATGCAATTATTGGTCGTGGTACTCTCAATGCCTTCGAAGCAATCCTTCATCCTGCCTATCTTTGCATGAAGATACCTTCGGATCAGGGACCCATCGCTATCCATGGAAGTCAGGAAGCTGCAAGAAGGGCCGAAGGTAATTGGACTGACTCAAAAGCAATCCATAACATCGATGGAGCTGAAGCTTGTGAACAGTACAAATTCAGAAGGGAGAAAGCAGCTTCAGCAGACCAGCCGAAGCCTATGCTCTTATGTGAGGACATAGCAGAGCAGAAGGTGCTGTTAGGCTCTCAGTTATCCGAAGAGCAGGAGAAAACCTTGATAAGGTTTTTGTTCAATAACAAGGATGTTTTTGCATGGTCAGCCAATGATCTCTGCGGAGTTAATAGAGATGTTATCGAGCACTCACTCAATGTCGATCCATCCTTCAGACCCAGAAAGCAAAGGCTTCGGAAAATGTCAGATGATAAGGCCGAAGGTGCTCGCAACGAAGTCAAAAGACTCCTCAGTGCAGGAGTTATCAGAGAAGTGAAGTACCCAGAATGGCTGGCTAACACTGTTATGGTAAAAAAGGCCAATGGTAAGTGGCGAATGTGCATCGATTTTACAGATCTTAACAAAGCTTGCCCGAAGGATGAATTCCCACTACCAAGGATAGATTCTTTAGTTGATGCAGCAGCTTCTTCAGAGCTCATGAGTCTGTTAGACTGTTATTCAGGCTATCACCAAATTTGGATGAAGCAGGAAGATGAGCCGAAGACTAGCTTCATAACTCCAAGTGGCACATATTGCTATCTTCGGATGCCTGAGGGGCTCAAAAACGCTGGAGGAAGTTTCAGCCGAATGACTGCGAAGGTTCTCCAATCTCAAATAGGCAGAAACGTGCTAACTTATGTTGATGACATCATTGTCAAAAGCACGAAGCAGGATAATCATATTGCTGATCTGCAGGAGACCTTCGCCAGTTTCAGGCAAGCTGGCTTAAAGTTAAATCCAGAAAAATGCGTCTTCGGAGTGAAGAAGGGGAAATTTCTTGGATGCTTGGTTTCAACAAAGGGGATTGAAGCTAATCCAAGTAAAATTGAAGCTATACTTCGGATGGAGCCACCAACTACAAAGAAGGGGGCTCAAAGATTGACAGGAAGATTGGCATCTCTCAATAGATTCATATCCAGATCAGCAGAGAGAAACTTACCATTCTTCGAAGTACTGAAGTCAGCCGAAGTCTTTCAATGGGGACCAATCCAACAGAAGGCCTTTGAAGAGCTAAAACAGTATCTAATAGATCTAACAACATTGACTCCACCAATGCCAGGGGCTCCTTTGTTATTATATGTGGCAGCTTCGCACTCAGCGGTAAGTGCAGCGCTTGTCCAGGAGAAGCTTGATGGTCAGGTCAAGAGGCAGGCCCCAATATATTTTGTATCCGAGGTTCTTAGTTTGTCAAAGAAAAATTATACAGAACTGGAGAAGGTATTGTATGCTGTCTTGATGGCCTCCAGGAAGCTTCGGCACTATTTCCAAGCTTACAACATAATTGTTCCTTCATCACAACCTCTGAAGGATATTATGAGGAATCGAGAAGCTACTGGAAGGATTGGAAAATGGGCTGCAGAGCTCAATGAATTTTGTATTGAATATTTTCATAGATCTTCGATTCAGTCACAGGCGCTGGCAGACTTTATTGCTGATTGGACGCCAGGGACTCAGGAGGAGGAAACGAATAAAGACAACGAAGCCTGGACAGTGTTTTGTGATGGATCTTGGGGAACCTTCGGAGCAGGAGCGGCTGCTGTGTTGGTTTCACCTTCCAAAGTCAAAATTTGTTATGCGGCAAAGCTTGATTTTAATTGCACAAATAACATTGCTGAATACGAAGCATTGGTTCTAGGTCTTCGGAAGTTAAAAGCAATGGGAATCAGAAGGGCCATACTTAAAACTGATTCCCAGGTTGTTTCGGGTCATATTGACAAAAGTTGTAAGGCTAAGGATCCGAAGCTTGAAAAATATCTGGATATGGTTCGAAGAGTCGAAGCTTCCTTCGAAGGGTTTTCTGTCAAGAATATCCCTCGAGGACAAAATGAGCATGCTGATCTGCTAGCTAAGTCAGCAGCACAGGGGCTGCCTTTACCTTCGGATGTGTTCTTCGAAACAATAAAAGCACCTTCGGTGGAACTTCTTGAAAGAGCAGTTCTTAATATATCTCCTGTTTTTAGCGAAGATTGGAGAACCGAGATCATCTCTTACCTTCAGGGTAAATTTCTTTCAGATGACGAAGCTTATAACAAGAGGATAGAGGCAAGAGCTCGTCCATATGTCATGATAGAAGGGGAGTTGTACAAACATGGAGTTTGTGCTCCGCTGCTCAAATGTTTATCCAGAACCGAAGGTATAGAGTTAATGAAAGAAATACATGCAGGCCTGTGTGGATCTCACATCGGATCTAGGCCGTTACTTGGAAAAGTTTTCCGTCAAGGGTTTTACTGGCCGAAGGCAGCTTCGGATGCAGCAGAATTGGTTCAAAAGTGCGAAGGTTGTCAGAAATGTGCAAGAGATCAAAAACAACCTTCGTCCTTAACACAGCTCATACAACCCACTTGGCCATTGCAAAGGTGGGGCCTTGACTTGTTAGGTCCGTTACCACCGGCCCAAGGGAACCTGAGGTATGTTGTAGTAGCTGTGGAATATTTTTCTAAATGGATTGAGGCGAAGCCTTTAGCCACAATAACTTCGGCTACCGTCCAAAAGTTTTTCTGGCAAAATATTGTTTGTCGTTTCGGGGTCCCAAAGGCTATCACTGTGGACAATGGAACACAGTTTGACTCCGAAGCTTTCAGGGATTTCTGTGACCAAATTGGTACGAAGATCCATTTTGCATCAGTTAGGCACCCGGAGTCAAATGGACTCGTTGAAAGAGCCAACGGCATTATAATGACAGGAATAATGAAGTTAATCTTCAATCAACCCAGAGGAAAATGGCCAGATCAGGTAATCAAAGTGGTGTGGAGCCACAACACGACAACATCAAGGTCTACAGGCTTCACTCCATTCAAGTTGTTATTTGGTGACGAAGCAATAACTCCAGAAGAAGCTAAAACCGGATCAATAAGGATAGTAGCTTCGGCAGAATCAGATTTCGAAGCTGCTTATTCTATAGAAAAAGATGCTTTAGAAGGGATCAGACTGCAAGCCGTGGAGAATATCAATAAATATCAAGCTGAAACAGTCAAATGGCGGGATAGAAAGGTTCGGCTAAAAAATATTGGGCCAGGGCACTTGGTGCTTCGGAGGGTGGCCAACTCGGAAACAGTGGGAAAATTGCAGTTGAAATGGGACGGGCCTTTCTTAGTAGCATCTTCGTCAAGACCCGGTTCATACAGATTGAAAGATATGGACGGCAATGACATTCCTAGATCTTGGAATGCGGATGAGCTTCGGCGATATTATGTATAATTCGATGTAATTTTTCATATTTTTTATTTTTTAGTTCTTCATTCATGGCACCCTTTTCCTTTCCGAAGGGGGAGAAAGGTTTTTAATGGGGCCATCACGTGTAATTTTCTTTTTTAGTTCTATAAGAGCAAAATCCCCCAAAGAATGTAAATGTAAAAGCTGAGAATGCACCATCGAGTGCCAAAAAGAAAAAAAAAAGAAGCTCCAAAGACGTTCCTAAGGGAATGCAGAGCTTACAGCGAAAAGTCAACGCTGATTCCGCCAAAAGTAAAGGCGAAGAAGCTCCAAAGACGTTCCTAAGGGAATGCAGAGCTTACAGCGAAAAGTCAACGCTGATTCCGCCAAAAGTAAAGGCGAAGAAGCTCCAAAGTCGTTCCTAAGGGAATGCAGAGCTGAGGTGTGATTGTTTTTAAGAAAATAATGGCTATGAATATGGCTTCGGATACGTGTTTGGCCATTCATTTGCACATCACATTACATCATAGCATTTGCATTCATAAACATTCATCTAGGCATATGTAGGATAATCATCTTCATCGCATAAAATGGTTGCTTCGGCAAGAAGAGAAAAAAGAAAGGGAAAAATTTCTATGAAGGAGAGCTTCGGAGAAAAGGAAAATGTTTTTTTTCTATGAAGGAGAGCTTCGGAGAAAAGGAAAATGTTGTTTTCTATGAAGGAGAGCTTCGGAGAAAAGGAAAATGTTGTTTTCTATGAAGGAGAGCTTCGGAAAAAAGGAAAATGTTGTTTTCTATGCTTCGTTGCGTACGAAAAGAAGGGAAGGTGTTTTTTTTTCGCCTTCGGCTCAAAAAAAAAAGGAAATTTCGTCCACATCAAAGCATTTCTCATACATCAGTGAAAGGTTAAGGATATATTACAAGGTATGAACAGCATACATTAAAAACAAGTTTTTGTTTACATTTACAAAAGTTATCTCAAAAGTTTTTCAAGTACTGTCTGCAGTCTACTATCTAAATCTCCAAGGAGCTTCGGCTTCGGCGTTATTTTTGATCATCAGCTTCGGCTTCGTCATCCTACATGAATAAGGTCGTTGGAAGTCAGAATCAAGTTTACAGGAAAAGGTAAGCACAAGGTATGATTTCTTACTGGATCAAGGTGGCTACGAGCTTCGTCTCCAGCTTTCTCTCGACCACCTTTTGTCCATATCATTTTTACAAATCGATTCGAGATGCTTCGGGCGAGATCAGGGATGTCATCCAGGATTGATGGTGACAAAGTAAAATTTGGCCTATTGACAATTTTCCCATGATCACAGCCAGCCTTCATGAAGGCTGCAGCAGTCCCTCGAGAAGCCACCCAGGCACAGAAGTCACCATGCCCAGCTATGACTTCGTCGAGCTCGTCAATCTCCCCCTCAATGTGTTCGAAGGTTTTTGGTAGATCTTCAGCTGAGGGGGTAAATTTTTCACTGCTGGCTCCAACTGAGTAAAAAATCTTTCTTAATCGTTGGATGCATTTGTTGCTAAATTTCAAGCATTTTTCTTGAAGACTTGTCAGTAGTTTTCTCAAATCTGAATTTTGTTGAGCTTCGGCTTCAAGTTTTGCATTAAGATCTTGTTTTTCTCGTTCGAACTGCTCAGACTGGCGGAGAAGCTTCGTGTTCAGTTCTGTTATTTTTGCTTCAGCTTCCGCCAGTAAGCCTTCGGCTGCCTGGAGCTCAAAGTTCTTTTTCTCAATAATATCCGATTGCTCCTTTATTCTGCTTTCCAAATTTTCAATTATAACTTCGTGCTTTTTATCTTCAAAATCTTGCTGCATTTGCAAGGCTTTGCTCAACAGCATACTCTGCACGAAAACAACCTTCGTCAGACATATTTTTATTATTAGAAACTATTAAAGTTAAGGGACAAGTATCACCTTGAAGTTGGAATAAAATAAACTACCAACGACATGTTGTCGTCGGTAGCGGCTGATGTCTGTTTCTAGCTTCGGGAAGCCGATACTCTTGGACAGAGTACTGATAACTTTGGCACCTGTTTGGTCTCGAATACAATCTAATTTCTCATCATCAACGCCTCCGAAGAGGAGTGCCCCAGGTTTGTATCCACAGGATTTGGCATACTCTCTAAGCTCTTCTATTTCAGCTTTTGATAGTTGTTCTCCAACTAAATTCTGGAACGTGAAGGTTTCGTTTTCTGAAGCTTCATCAGCAATTTCTTTTCCTTTCCCCGACGCTGCGGTCACGGCCTCTTCGGCGGCGGTGGTAGCTTCTTCTGCAGCCATGTCTAGCAGTATTTGGTCAATGTGTTCAATTGTGCTCTCCAGGTTCAAACCTTCAGCTGAGGCAGCTTCGGCAGCTGCGGCCTCCGAAGGTGCAATTTCAATATCTGTCTCCTCTACAGCCGCTGGTGTTTTCTGGGCTGAAGCTCTTGGCGGCGTCTTGTCAATTACCTCTGTCACAGTGATAATTCTTTGTTTCTTTGCCTTGATTGTTTTCTTCGATTTTTCGGGCTCCTTGTCCTTCTGAAAAAACTTTGTCAGTTGAGGGCCCAGTGGACTTAGCTTTGCAGGTAAGGATTCAGTCATTACCTTAAAAATTTCCTCAACGACAGCAGCAGAAGGTGATGCGGGGGTTTCTTCTGCTTCGGATATTTGTTGCTTTGGAGAAGAAGCTTTCCTCTTCTTCGGAATTTTCTTCTTTAATGATTCTTTTTCTTCATTCATGGCCTCAGTTATCCTTTTTCTTTTTTGGCCCCCAGCACCTTTGTTCAGATTTTCATAATCAGGGTAATCAAAGCCCAAGGCGTCCAACACTCGATTTAGCCTTCGCTTCGGACGGGTGCCGAAGGCAGCGGTCATCAATTGATCTTCTTTTTTGGAATAATTGCCAAGTATTTCATTGCACATTACTTCAATTGTATCTAGCCACTCTTGGCAAGGTGTTTTAAAGTACTTTTTAAACTTGAAATAGTAAGGTAAACGTACAAGTTCACCTTCTTTCTTTTCTCCCTGTAGCTTCGGCATTTCCCATTCTTTCAAACTGGGAAAAACTTTGAAAGCTAAAAACTCTTGAACCAGGTCCCTTGTGCTGATATGCTCTGCAATAATTCTGAATTCACTCATTGCTTGTTGTGTTGGACCTTCGGGTGTCATGTTGCAGCGAGGTCGAGTTTCTCCGAAGATTAGTTCCAGCGGGCTTTGCACAAGCTTTTCCTTGTCGTCATCAACCTTGACATAGAACCACTCAGATTTCTAGCCTGCTGCCCATTTGCTTCTGTAGCTAATTACAGGAAACTTTGTAGTTTTCCGATAGGCGAAGTTATAACAACCAAAATTGTCGTGCAACCCATCCTTTCTAGCCTTCGTTTGATAATGCAACTCGTGAACCCGGCAAAAGCTGTCCGCAAATGGTTCCACTGCTTGGCTTCGGAGTGCCCAGATATAAACAATAAGTCTAACGATAGCGTTAGGGGTCAGCTGGTGAAAATAGATACCGAACTTATTCAGTACCTCTGCAATAATCCCATGTAGGGGGAACCTTAATCCAGCCTTTAGAAAGCTTTTGAAAATAACAATTTCATCTTTCTCCGGCTTTGGGGTAGTCTCTTCTCCCCCGAAGCGCAATAGCTTCTTCTGATTTTCAGTAAAAAAGCCCGATTTTACCATCTTGGACAGATCAGCCTTCGAAACAGTAGATTTCCCGAAGTCCAAGTGGCTGGGTTTGCTTGGCATGGCAATGCGATAATCATCTTCGGGATCAGTTTCCTCATTTTCTTCTTCCTCTGCTTCAGCGATTGCTTGTTCTGCATCATCACTAGGAATCTTTTCCGAAGTCACTAGCCCGGATCGTTGCATGGCTTCGGAGATAGGGACAGTCTCCGAAGCTTCAGTTTCGTCCCCCTCACGCTTAACCCTGGCGGTAGAACGGACTCTGGCCATTTAATTATGAACTTGTGAAACTTTAATACTTTCTTCCTCCGAAGCAGGCTTCAAGCTGGAGCTTCGTTCGATTTCGACAGACAAGCTTCGGCGACGGCTAAAAATTTTGGCAGGAAAACAGTGCAAATAGCAATGAATGCTGTGGTAACTTCACACCTACTCGTCTGTTTATATAGTGCTGCAGGGACAAACAGTAAACTCTGCAAGGTGGGACCGCTGCGTGCTGGGAAATTAAATCGTTTCTCGGCAACGAGCTCAGGGAAGGTGTTTTTTGGACCTTCGGCTCCCCGAAGCTTAAGAGACTTTTTTTCACGGATCAAGCTCGTTACGAAAAACGATCTAGCACCGCGAAAGGGGCTACTGTTGGGTCTATGCTTCGTCGCCGAAGGTCTTCAAGGGAGAAGCGGCTTAAAATGTGTGAGCAGGTATCTTCGGACTCGTATCAGAAAGGGAAAAGCTACAAAGGTTGACACAGCGCCGAAGCTGTGAAGCAGGAAAGCTTCGGCATGTTCGCAGAAAAGGGAACCGACTTAAAGATGAAAAGGCCATTTAGACCTCGATAGAGTGCTATAGAATTATCACCAAATGTAAAGGGCATGTATGTAATTTTGTATGAGTTGTACCCCGTGCCTATAAATAGGTGAACAGTACCCCCGGCCCGTACTGTTCACGTGAACTTGGCATCTGCTTTTGCGTCACACTTGTATTTTCATCTCCTTCCAAGCCGAAGGTACATTTATAATTCGATATTGTCTCTATTTCTCTATGATGATATAATAAAGTTAAATGAATGATGTTATATGATTATTCGTGCTATCTTTTATGTTTCATATGCTTCGTCTTTCATTAGTGCAAACTGTGATCATGAAGGTTCGTCCTTCATGACCTTCGTCCGGAGATCGTTATATCCTAAGGGAAATAATGCCTCAAAGGACGAAGGACTTTATCGTTTAACATTTTCTGTGTTGCCTTGTTCTTAACTCATAGCATTTGAGAACAAGTCCCCAACAGTCCAGAAACTCGAAAAAACCAGAGAAAACAAATAGAAAATAGATTTTTAATATAAAAATAATTCCAGAACAGTGTTTAATCTCTAGAAAATTCATATTAGCTCCTTTTTAGTCCATTCAAGTTCCTATAATATTGTAATATTATGGTTTATCATCTAGTGTCACTGTTTTGACATGAAAACAATAATAAAATTGATCTCCCAATTAATCTCATATCAAATACATAAAATCTTCAGAAAATCATAACTCCTTCGTTCTAATTCTGAATTGACTTGTTCCAGTTGCGTTAGTCTCGTATAAATATTTACTATGTAATAACTACATTTATTGTGTCATGTCTCATTCTTTTATAAATAGATCTTTATTTAACTTATGTTGGTTAGTCTTGTTAATCTACTCACTATTATTTATAACGTGGATTAAAGTGTAGATAGTTATTTAAAGAATAACCTCTCATATGATTTATATTAACCATTTATAATATAGTTTAATATTTTAATCACACAGATCTTCTATAAAATCATAACTCCTTAACTGTAATTCCGATTTTAGTGATTCTCGTTCCCACGATCTCGTAGCGACGTGTAAATTATTATTATTCAGCTTGTACTTATGTTTGGTGTGATGTTAATTTTGTCTATACCATGTCTGTTTGTATTGCTACGACTGGCAGCGAGGTTACGAGTCACCTAAAGTTCATCCTGGTAACTAGAATCTCAAGTCCCAGGCAAGTTGTGCCCTTGATTCACTTTTGTTACCCAATAATGTTCTTTATAATCATTTACCATGCATAGGTTTAATTTTGATGGGACCCAATAGGTCACCCTAGATTGTTTATCACATTACCTTGTTTACCCCTAAATCACATGGGTAGTTTTTGCTATTGCTTTATATGGTTTTGGGATAATTACTTCATTATATCCATGTTCTAGTTATTTTGTTATTCTATTCATGTACATGTCAAGATCATTATATTATTGTTAATTGGAACATGGAGCTTAACTTGAGAAACACGTGCCACCACAAGGGAGGAATGGGACCCCTTGGCTAACTAATTAGGAAAGCTAGTGGAAGGCTACCTTACCCGAAAGGGGCAAGGGCAGTAAGGGAGTTGCATGCAAGGAGGTTCTCGGGTTGATTTGCTGCGATGGCGGTCAGACGGGGGATTCTTGCAAGTGCTCTTCCCATAAACTGTAGCGGGTTTTCGGAAGCTAGTGGAACTTTGTAAAGGCCTCGTAGTGGATCCCTAGCCATTCACCTTGGTAGTGTCTAAGGGCCTAGCTAACCCTGGCGACATGGGAAACACGACTTGTGGGTAAAGGGTACAACCTCTACAGAGTGTAAAACTGGTATACTAGCTGAGCTCACGGTCATGAGCAGCTCAGGACTCTCTGATGATTAAATTATAGAACTTAAACTCAATTTGTCATTTGCATTGCATGGGTTATTATTAATTTTGTTCTATTACTTTATTTAAGGTTTGGTATTCACTTACACTTAGTAACTGCTAATAAAATTTTGACCAACTTATAAAAGCAATGCTCAGCTTTAACCTCTATTGTTGATCAGCCTTGCACTTCATGAACTCCCACCTTTGGTGAGTTCATGTCACATTATTCCCCACAACTTGTTGAGCGATGAACATGTGTGAGCTCACCCTTGCTGTCTCACACCCCTCACAGGTCAAGAACAGGTACCACTGGATGAGGCGCATGATGGATGTTGCGCTGTGTTCGTGAGAGGTCTAGGTCGTCGTCTCCCAGTTGACTTTCTAGCGCCAAGGATGGATTTTAGATCCTGTTATATTTACCTTTTATTTTGTAAGACTTCCGCTATGTAATAAGTACTCTGGTTATATTGTGACATTATCTCTATACACTCTGTTATTATATATGTTGTCTTCTTTGGCGCATGTATGAGATGCACCCGGCTTTGTCCTTTAAAGCCCGGGTGTGACAGAAGTGGTATCAGAGGAAATGTTGACTGTAGGACGAAACCTAGATAGAAATGGACAACCCTTATCTACTTACCTTACTCTGATTCATTCTATACTTACCTTATCTTGATCCTGTCTCACCTTCTACTGTTCTACTCTGATCATTCTTACCTTTTCTACTCTGAGACAAGAAGGATTTCACACCTTGGAATCCTACATTTATAACCTTTTTAAGAGATAGGAGACCAAAAAAAAGAAACTAAAAAAATTATTTTCTCTATTAAAAATGTTGGTTGATTGTTCTGATGATCAATGCCTGATTTGCTTATTTAATTGATTGAAATAGTATAGACGGGCATCTTAGCATGTACCACCATAAGGTAATGAATTAACTTTAGTAGGTGACACACTAATCTACTTAGTTAATAAATCCCCCGCAGTAACATTCCTCGTAATTTCTCGCCTTGTCTACAATTATTCCTTTCTTACCCTGTGCTTCTAACCCAGATGGGCTACCCCTATACTGTTAGAAGAGAGCAGTATAGACTTGATCCTTGGTATGTCATGGTTAAGAAAGACAAAGGTAGTATATACACTGTGCTAAGGGAATCGTAGACTCACTAGTTCCAAAGGACAAAGATTTGAAGTTGAAGTTGTAGTAACTACCACCATCAGACTAACGACATTCTTAGAAGATGAGAAGTTTGTGGGTGGCAACATCCGTGCAGTTAGAGATTTTCTGGATGTCTTTCCAAAGGAGTTATCAGGGATGCCACTAGATAGGGAAGTTGAGATTGTCATTGATCTCTTACCTGGGACTGTTCCTATTTCTAAACGGTCATACAGGATGTCTGTAGAAGAGTTAAAGGAACTGAAGAAGCAGCTGATGGAGTTACAAGAGACTGGGTACTTTCGTCCGAGTTCCTCACCTTGGGGAGCGCCAGTTCTGTTTGTACAAAAGAAAGATGGATCACAAAGGATGTGCGTGGATTATAGGTCCCTTAACGATGTCACTGTGAAGAACAAGTGTCCATTACCCCGCATTGAGGATTTATTTAATCGGATGAGAGGTGCAAGGGTATTCTCGAAGACTGATCTCCGATCGGGTTACTGTCAAATGAAGATTAGGCCATCGGATATTCCCAAGACGGATTTCTCGACCCGATATGGTTTATATGGGTTCACCGTTATGTCATTTGGACTAACTAATGCACCAGCCTATCTTATGGATCTGAAGAATAAGGTGTTCATGATCTGGACAGATTCGTTGTGGTTTTCATCGATGATATATTTTTTATTTATTCCAAGAGTGATAGTGATCATGAGGAACATCTGAGATTGGTGCTACAGAAGCTACGAGATAATCAACTCTACGCCAAGTTCAGTAAATGCGAGTTTTGGATTGACAAGGTGCCATTTCTTGGACATATCATATCTAATGGAGGAATATCAGTGAATCCTGCTAAAGTCAAGGAGATAATGGCATGGAGCGTACCCATTACAGTTACGGAGATCTGGAGTTTCTTGGGACTTGCAGGATATTATCAGAGATTTATTGAAGGATTTTCTAAGATTGCGAAGCCTATGACCTCGCTTCTAGAGAAGGGAAGAGAGTTCAAGTGGGATGAGAAGTGCCAAGATAGCTTTGATCAATTAAAGAAGAAATTGGTGTCGTCGCCAGTGTTGGTTGTGCCAGATATACGGAAGGTATTTGATATTTATTGTGATGCGTGTGGCCAAGGCTTGGGATGTGTGCTCATGCAAGAAGGACATGTGATTGCCTACGTGTTTCGTCAGTTGCGGAAACATGGATTGAACTACCCCACGCATGACTTAGAACTGGCAGCCGTTGTGCATGCGCTTAAGATTTGGAGACATTATATTATGGGAACCAAGTGCCAAGTGTACACGGATCATAAGAGTTTGAAGTATATATTCACTCAGAAGGATCTCAACCTTAGGCAACGTCGTTGGTTGGAGCTTATTAAGGATTATGATTTGGAGATTCACTATCACCCGGGCAAGGCAAATTTGGTTGCAGATGCCTTGAGTCGAAGGAGCATGTCCATTCAACTATTGTTGCCCAGCTACCCGATGAGATGGTTGAGGATTTCAGGAGACTTAACCTGGGATAGTTGCTCACACTGCAGGAGTTATTATTGATGTGGAACCTACTTTGGAGCAAGAAATCCGCAAAGGATAGATTGGTGATGCTAAGATACAAGAGATCAAGGATCTTATTATGGAAGGCCGAGGTCCGGAATTCACGGAAGATGAGCAAGGCACCATATGGTTCAAGGATCGGATATGTGTTCCTAAGATTGATAGCTTTCGTGAGACTATACTTAAGGAAGCCCATGACTCGGGTTATTCTATTCATTCTGGGAGTACGAAGATGTATCAGGATTTAAAGTAGAAAGTCTGGTGGTATGGATTGAAGATAGATGTGGCTGCACATGTGGCTATGTGCAATGTGTGTCAAAGAGTTAAGGCAAAACACCAAAGGCCAGCTAGACTATTACACCCACTAAAGATACTCGAATGGAAGTGGGAAGATATTGGTATGGACTTCATTACTGGATTGCCTCGCACCTCGAAAGGATGTGATTCTATATGGGTTATTGTGGATAGACTGACCAAAGTGGCTCATTTCATTCCGGTCAAGACTGCTTATATGGGATCTCAATTGGCTGAGTTATATATGGCTCGGATTGTGTCTCTACACGGTATACCGAAGAAGATCATTTTGGATAGAGGATCACAGTTTACCCCCAGATTTTGGAAAAGTTTTCATGAGAATATGGATGCGAGTTGAATTTTTGGTTTGGCCTACCATCCTCAGACTCATAGACAGATTAAAAGGACTAATCAAGTATTGGAGGATATGTCGAGAGCTTGTCCCCTTCAGCATGGTAGTAGTTGGACAAGAGTCTATCTTATGCTGAGTTCTCATATAATAATAGTTACCAGGTCAGTCTAAAAGATATCACCGTTCGAGACTCTATGTGGCAGGAAGTATTTGTCTAAGTGTTAGAAACAGAGAAAAGAAGAAAAGAAAAGAAATGCAAAATGCTTGGCTGTGTACAGCCAAGACTCAGCTCAGTCTGGCACACCGGACTGTCCGGTGGTGCACCGGACAGTGTCCGGTGCGCCAGGCTGAACTCTGGTGAACAGGCCACTCTCGGGAGAAGCCGGCGGCGTACGGCTATAATTCACCGGACTGTCCGGTGGTGCACCGGACTGTCCGGTGGTGCACCGGACTGTCCGGTGAGCCAACAGTCGGCTGGGCCAACGGTCGGCCGCGTGATCCGCGTGTGACGCGTGGCCGAGCCAACGGTCAGATGGAGGCACCGAACTGTCCGGTGTGCACCGGACAGTGTCCGGTGCGCCAACTGCTCCAGGACTGCAACGGTCGACTGCTCCATTTCTGGAAGGAAATCGGGCACCGGACTGTCCGGTGCGCCACCCGACAGAAGGCAAGGATTACCTTCCTGGATTGCTCTCAACGGCTCCTAGGCCCCTTGTGCCTATAAAAGGGACCCCTAGGCGCCTCAATCAATATACAAGAGCAGCCAACAAGTGTAGACATCACTCGAATCAATTCTCACTCTCCCTCTTGTGTGTATCTCTATAGTTTGTGTAGAAGGCAAAGCTATAAGTCTTTAGAGAGAGGAGAAGTGCTGCTAAGAGCAAGAGCAAGGTCTTGAGCGTATCGTTACTCTGCCGAGGTGCTGTCAAGAAGTTTGTAAGCAGCCGCGGTTTTGTTGTAACCCAACTCAACATAGTGAAAGGCTCTATCTGTCATACTGACAGATCTGAGCAAACGGAGGAAGGAGTTGAAACAGACTCCAAGCCCAGGTGTGGCTAACTCTAACGAGGACTAGGCAAGCATTTCAGGCTTGGCCGAACCTCGGGATAAATCCTTGCGTCTGTGTGCTCTGTTCTGTATTGTATTCTGACTCTCTGTCTTACTCGTTTTTATATCTGCACTTCACTACTTACTTGTGGTACTAGCTTTCCTTGAAGTGCAGGATATTATTAAGACAGGAACTTCAATTCCACTGCAACCTACTCGAAGGGTTCTTCACTCCACTGCGATCCTATCTTCGAGTAGAGTAAGATTTAAGTTTTAAGGTGATAATTTTTGTTCGCCTATTCACCCCCCTCTAGGCGATATCCAGATCCTGTTCCCGGGCCAAAGGGAACTTTCAATATCATCTACCAAATCCTAGCCGTCCATCACAGAATCTAGGGCCCCCTGGCTTCTTCAACCTCGCGACGTTGTGCACGGCCATCCATGCCCAAACTACTTCCCCCACCATGAAATCAGATTTTGTAACGAATTTTATACTTAGATTTGAATGTATGATTTGGACACTCCATTATGGGATGAGTCGATTTGTTTATAAATTCATTTTGTATTTTATAGTATTTCTCTCTTCTTTTCCATTTTAAATTCCAAATTCACATTTAGGTTTGATCCTAATCTTCAACTCATTATTTTCATCATTATATTTTTATTAGTGTTATTGTTATTATTATTCAATGCACAAACAAAACTCCAATATGATGCATGATTTTTTTGTGTGTTTTAGTAAAGACTTATTCACTTTTAGTTATGACTAGTCTCATGTGATGATAAGTAATGGTCACCAAATATTGAGATCAACTCTATTTTCATTGTTTACACATTTGGGTATTACACCAGTTCACCTTGGACTCGCCTGGCGCACCGGACACTGTCCGGTGCACCACCGGACAGTCCGGTGCACCCAGACCGAGCAGGAGTTGGCTGTACACACAGCCAACTCTTTTCCAATTCCTTTTCTCCTGCTTTTAGCACTTAGACAATATATGTTAGTACTCAAAACAATGTACTAAGTCTAGAAACATACCTTGTTACATGATTTGCACTTCTTCAATCTTTGGCACATTCAAAACTTAGAGAATGTGTGTTGGGCACTTAATCACCAAAACATTATAGAAATGGCCCAAGGGCACATTTCCCTTTCAATCTCCCCCTTTTTGGTGATTTATGCCAACACTTCACAAAGCAACCAAAATAAGTGCAATATCAATACAAAAGAGAACCAAATTGTTTTTGACTCTAATTTGGCATATTTGGATCATTCTTTGCCACCACTTGGTTTGTTTTTGCAAATCAAATTCATTTTCCTTATCTCTACTTCAAACTCACTTGTTTGGTCATAAAGAGAGAAAATCCAAGAGTGAAATTGATCAAGTGCCAAAAACTCCCCATTTTTCCCATAATCATAAATTCTCCCCACAAGAGACCAAAGTATTTTGACAAATCAAAAGTTCTAACTCTATTGTTTTCAAAATACTCAAGTGGTAGTTGATCCATTTGCTTTGGCCTTAATTTCTCCCCCTTTGGCATTAAGTACCAAAACGGGATCATTTTTGGCCCTTTAACCCCATTTCCTCACCAAAAATTGTCAACTAAGAGCAAAAGACAATAAGAGCATAAGAATGAACTTGGAGGTGAGTACACTAATACCGGAGTGCAGTGGAAGTCTTTGCATGGTCCAAGTTCACCTTTCCCTTTCAATGCACCTTTGAGACTACATCAAGTAACTCAAACACAAGGATTAGTCTCAAAGGGTCAAGTTGTAGCACTTCTCCCACTAAATGTGTGCATCATTCACACATGGACTTGTGAGGTCCGGGGATCCCTTGCACAACTTGAGCACCATAAATAAGCAACAAATTTCATAAATGCATAAAGTAACATGATCAAAGGTATAAAACACATGTATGTTATAGATCAATCCAAGTTACGTGAATCTAAGACATTTAGCTCACTACGCAGCCTGCAAAAGGTTTTCTCATCTAAAGGCTTGGTAAAGATATCGGCTAGCTGGTTCTCGGTGCTAATATGGAACACCTCGATATCTCCCTTTTGCTGGTGGTCCCTCAGAAAGTGATGTCGGATGTCTATGTGCTTAGTGCGGTTGTGTTCAACAGGATTATCCGCCATGCGGATTGCACTCTCATTGTCACATAGGAGTGGGACTTTGCTCAGATTGTAGCCAAAGTCCCAGAGGGTTTGCCTCATCCAAAGTAGTTGCGCGCAACACTATCCCGCGGCAACATACTCGGCCTCAGCGGTGGGTAGGGCAACGGAGGTTTGTTTCTTTGAACTCCAAGACACCAGGGACCTTCCTAGGAATTGGCACGTCCCTGATGTACTCTTCCTATCAACCTTGCATCCAGCATAATCAGAGTCTGAATATCCAATTAAGTCAAAGGTAGACCCCTTTGGATACCAGATCCCGAAGCAAGGCGTAGCAACTAAATATCTAAGGATCCGCTTATTGGCCACAAGGTGACACTCCCTTGGGTCAGATTGAAATCTAGCACACATGCATATTGAAAGTCACCTAGAGGGGGGTGAATAGGGCGAAACTGAAATTTACAAATATAAACACAACTACAAGCCGGGTTAGCGTTAGAAATATAATCGAGTCCGCGAGAGAGGGTGCAAAACAAATCGCAAGCGAATAAGGAGTGTGACACGCGGATTTGTTTTACCGAGGTTCGGTTCTCGCAAACCTACTCCCCGTTGAGGAGGCCACAAAGGCCGGGTCTCTTTCAACCCTTACCCTCTCTCAAACGGTCCCTCGGACCGAGTGAGCTTTCTCTTCTCAATCACTTGGAACACAAAGTTCCCATAAGGACCACCACAAGATTGGTGTCTCTTGCCTCAATTACAAGTGAGTTTGATCGCAATGAAAGAATCAAGAAAGAAGAAAGCAATCCAAGCGCAAGAGCTCGAAAGAACACAAGCAAATCTCTCTCACTAGTCACTAAAGCTTTGTGTGGAATTTGGGAGAGGATTTGATCTCTTGAGTGTGTCTAAAATTGAATGCTAGAGCTCTTGTAAGTAGTTGAGAAGTGGAAAACTTGGATGCAATGAATGGTGGGTGGTTGGGGGTATTTATAGCCCCAACCACCAAACTAGCCGTTTGGTGAGTCTGTCTGTTCGATGGTGCACCGGACATGTCCGGTGCGATAGCCACGTCACCAAAGCCGTTGGGATTCGACCATTGGAGCTCTGTCTTCTGGGCCCGCCTGGATGTCCGGTGGCGCACCGGACATGTACTGTTGAGTGTTCGGTGCGCCAGCATGGGCGTGCCTGACCTCTGCGCGCGCTGGCGCGCATTTAATGCGTCGTAGGTAGCCGTTGGCGCCGAAATAGCCGTTGCCCCGCTGTTACACCGGACAGTCCGGTGCACACCGGACATGTCCAGTGAATTATAGCGGAGCAGCCGAAGTGAATTCCCGAGGCTGGCGAGTTCCGGAGGCCGCTCTTCCTTGGAGCACCGGACATGTCCGGTGTACACCGGACAGTCCGGTGAATTATAGCGGAGTTGCCTCTGGAATTTCCCGAAGGTGACGAGTTTGAGTTTGGAGTCCTCTGGTGCACCGGACATGTCCGGTGGCACACCGGACAGTCCGGTGCGCCAGACCAGAGGTGCCTTCGGTTGTCCCTTTGCTCTTTTGTCGAACCCAATACTTGGTCTTTTTATTGGCTAAGTGTGAACCTTTGGCACCTGTATAACTTATACACTAGAGCAAACTAGTTAGTACAATTATTTGTGTTGGGCAATTCAACCACCAAAATTAATTAGAGACTAGGTGTAAGCCTAATTCCCTTTCAATCTCCCCCTTTTTGGTGATTGATGCCAACACAAACCAAAGCAAATATAAAAGTGCATAATTGAACTAGTTTGCATAATGTAAGTGCAAAAGGATGCTTGGAATTGAGCCAATATAAATACTTACAAGATATGCATGGATTGTTTCTTTATTTTTAACATTTTGGACCACGCTTGCACCACATGTTTTGTTTTTGCAAATTCCTTTTGTAAATCCTTTTTCAAAGTCTTTTTGCAAAATAGTCAAAGGTAAATGAGTAAGATTTTGAGAAGCATTTTCAAGATTGAAATTTTCTCCCTTTGTTTCAAATGCTTTTCCTTTGACTAAACAAAACTCCCCCTCAAATAAATTCTCCTCTTAGTGTTCAAGAGGGTTTTAAGATATCAAGTTTTGAAAATACTACTTGCTCCCCCTTTAGAACACAAAGAGATACTAATTTGAAATTTTCCAATTGAAAACCATTAATTTTAAAATTTGGGCGGTGGTGCGGTCCTTTTGCTTTGGGCGGCGGTGGTGCGGTCCTTTTGCTTTGGGCCAATACTTTCTCCCCCTTTGGCATGAATCGCCAAAAACGGATACTTAGAATGAAATATAGGCCCTTTTTGGTAACTATTTTCTCCCCTTTGGCAAATAAAACATATGAGTGAAGATTATACCAAAGACGGAGAGTGGAGTGGAGCGACGACGAAAGATGAGTAGTAGAGTGGAGTGGAAGCCTTGTCTTCGCCGAAGACTCCAATTCCCTTTCAATATACCTATGACTTGGTTTGTAATACACTTGAAAACACATTAGTCATAGCATATATAAAAGATACATGATCAAAGGTATACATATGAGCTATGTGTGCAAATTAGCAAAAGAAGTTCCTGGAATCAAGAATATTGAGCTCATGCCTAAGTTTGGTAAAAGTTTGTTCATCAAGTGGCTTGGTAAAGATATCGGCTAATTGATCTTTAGTGTTAATGTATGAAATCTCGATATCCCCCTTTTGTTGGTGATCCCGAAGAAAATGATACCGAATGGTTATGTGTTTAGTGCGGCTATGCTCAACGGGATTATCCGCCATGCGGATTGCACTCTCATTATCACATAGAAGGGGAACTTTGGTTAATTTGTAACCATAGTCCCGCAGGGTTTGCCTCATCCAAAGCAATTGCGCGCAACAGTGGCCTGCGGCAATGTACTCGGCTTCGGCGGTGGAAAGAGCGACCGAATTTTGCTTCTTTGAAGCCCAAGACACCAAGGATCTTCCCAAGAACTGGCAAGTCCCCGATGTGCTCTTTCTATTAATTTTTCACCCCGCCCAATCAGCATCCGAATAACCAATCAAATCAAATGTGGATCCCCGAGGGTACCAAAGCCCAAACTTAGGCATATAAGCCAAATATCTCAAGAATCGTTTTACGACCGTAAGGTGTGATTCCTTAGGGTCGGCTTGGAATCTTGCACACATGCATACAGAAAGCATAATGTCCGGTCGAGATGCACATAAATAGAGTAATGAACCAATCATCGACCAGTATAGCTTTTGATCCACGGACTTACCTCCCGTGTCGAGGTCGAGATGCCCATTTGTTCCCATGGGTGGCTTGATGGGCTTGGCATCCTTCATTCCAAACTTGGTTAGAATGTCTTGAGTGTACTTCGTTTGGCAAATGAAGGTGCCCTCTTGGAGTTGCTTGACTTGAAATCCTAGAAAATACTTCAACTCCCCCATCATAGACATCTCGAATTTCTGTGTCATGATCCTACTAAATTCTTCACATGTTGATTCGTTAGTAGACCCAAATATAATATCATCAACATAAATTTGGCATACAAACAAATCATTGTCAAGAGTTTTAGTGAACAAAGTAGGATCGACCTTGCCGACTTTGAAGCCATTAGCAATAAGGAAGTCTCTAAGGCATTCATACCATGCTCTTGGGGCTTGCTTGAGCCCATAAAGCGCCTTAGAGAGCCTATAGACATGGTTAGGGTACTCACTATCTTCAAAGCCGGGAGGTTGCTCAACATAGACCTCCTCCTTGATTGGTCCGTTGAGGAAGGCACTCTTCACGTCCATTTGGTAAAGCTTGAAGCCATGGTAAGTAGCATAGGCCAATAATATACGAATGGACTCAAGCCTAGCTACGGGTGCATAGGTTTCACCAAAATCCAAACCTTCGACTTGTGAATACCCCTTGGCCACGAGTCGAGCTTTATTCCTTGTCACCACACCATGCTCGTCTTGCTTGTTGCGGAAGACCCACTTGGTTCCTACAACATTTTGGTTAGGACGTGGAACTAAATGCCATACCTCGTTCCTCGTGAAATTGTTGAGCTCCTCTTGCATCGCCATCACCCAATCCGAATCTTGGAGCGCTTCCTCTACCCTGTGTGGCTCAATAGAGGAAACAAAAGAGTAATGCTCACAAAAATGTGCAACACGAGACCGAGTAGTTACCCCCTTATGAATATCGCCGAGGATGGTGTCGACGGGGTGATCTCGTTGTATTGCTTGGTGGACTCTTGGGTGTGGCGGCCTTGGTTGTTCATCCTCCTTGACTTGATCATTTGCATCTCCCCCTTGATCATTGCCGTCATCTTGAGGTGGCTCATCTCTTTGATCTTCTCCTTCATCAACTTGAGCCTCGTCCTCATTTTGAGTTGGTGGAGATGCTTGCGTGAAGGAAGATGGTTGATCCTGTACATTTGGAGGCTCTTTGGATTCCTTAGGACACACATCCCCAATGGACATGTTCCTTAGCGCGATGCACGGAGCCTACTCTTCACCTATCTCATCAAGATCAACTTGCTCTACTTGAGAGCCGTTAGTCTCATCAAACACAACGTCACAAGAGACTTCAACTAGTCCTGAGGACTTGTTAAAGACTCTATATGCCCTTGTGTTTGAGTCATATCCTAGTAAAAAGCCTTCTACAGTTTTAGGAGCAAATTTAGATTTTCTACCTCTTTTAACAAGAATAAAGCATTTGCTACCAAAAACTCTAAAATATGAAATATTGGGCTTTTTACCGGTTAGGAGTTCATAGGATGTCTTCTTGAGGATTCGGTGTAGATATAACCGGTTGATGGCGTAGCAGGCGGTGTTGACCGCCTCGGCCCAAAACCGATCCGGTGTCTTGTACTCATCAAGCATGGTTCTTGCCATGTCCAATAGAGTTCGATTCTTCCTCTCCACTACACCATTTTGTTGTGGGGTGTAGGGAGAAGAGAACTCATGCTTGATGCCCTCTTCCTCAAGGAAGCCTTCTATTTGTGAGTTCTTGAACTCCGTCCCATTGTCGCTTCTAATTTTCTTGATCCTTAAGGCGAACTCATTTTGAGCCCGTCTCAAGAATCCCTTTAAGGTTTCTTGGGTATGAGATTTTTCCTGCAAAAAGAACACCCAAGTGAAGCGAGAATAATCGTCCACAATAACTAGACAATACTTACTCCCGCCGATGCTTATGTAAGCGATTGGGCCGAATAAATCCATGTGTAGGAGCTCCAGTGGCCTGTCACTCGTCATGATGTTCTTGTGTGGATGATGAGTGCCAACTTGCTTCCCGGCTTGGCATGCGCTACAAATCCTGTCTTTCTCAAAATGAACATTTGTTAGTCCTAAAATGTGTTCTCCCTTTGGAAGCTTATGAAGATTCTTCATTCCAACATGAGCTAGTCGGCGGTGCCAGAGCCAACCCATGTTAGTCTTAGCAACCAAGCAAGTGTCGAGTTCAGCTCTATCAAAATCTACCAAGTATAGCTGACCCTCTAACACTCCCTTAAATGCTATTGAATCATCACTTCTTCTAAAGACAGTGACACCTACATCAGTAAATAGACAGTTGTAGCCCATTTGACATAGTTGTGAAACGAAAAGCAAATTGTAATCTAAAGAATCTACAAGAAAAACATTGGAAATAGTATGGTCAGGTGATATAGCAATTTTACCCAATCCTTTGACCAAACCTTGATTTCCATCCCCGAATGTGATAGCTCGTTGGGGATCTTGGTTTTTCTCATATGAGGAGAACATCTTCTTCTCCCCTGTCATGTGGTTTGTGCACCCGCTGTCGAGTATCCAACTTGAGCCCCCGGATGCATAAACCTACAAAACAATTTTAGTTCTTGACTTTAGGTACCCAAACGGTTTTGGGTCCTTTGGCATTAGAAACAAGAACTTTGGGTACCCAAACACAAGTCTTGGAGCCCTTGTGTTTGCCCCCAACAAACTTGGCAACTACCTTGCCGGATTTGTTAGTAAGCACATATGATGCATCAAAAGTTTTGAATGAAATAGCATGATCATTTGATGCATTAGGAGTTTTCTTTCTAGGCAACTTGGCACGGGTTGGTTGCCTAGAGCTAGATGTCTCACCCTTATACATAAAAGCATGGTTAGGGCCAGAGTGAGACTTCCTAGAATGAGTTCTCCTAATTTTGCTCTCGGGATAACTGGCAGGGTACAAAATGTAACCCTCGTTATCCTGAGGCATGGGAGCCTTGCCCTTAACAAAGTTAGACAAATTTTTAGGAGGGGCATTAAGTTTGACCTTGTCTCCCCTTTGGAAGCCAATGCCATCCTTGATGCCAGGGCGTCTCCCATTATAGATCATACTTCTAGCAAATTTAAACTTTTCATTTTCTAAGTTATGCTCGGCAATTTTAGCATCTAATATTGCTATATGATCATTTTGTTGTTTAATTAAAGCCATGTGATCATGAATAACATTTATATCAACATCTCTACATCTAGTACAAATAGAAGTGTGCTCAACGGTAGATGTAGAGGGTTTGCAAGATTTTAATTCTACAACCTTAGCATGTAGTATATCATTCTCATTTCTAAGGTTGGAAATAGTAACATTGCAAACATCAAAATCTTTAGCCTTAGCAATTAATTTTTCATTTTCAATCCTAAGGCTAGCAAGAGAGATGTTTAATTCTTCAATCTTAGCAAGCAAATCATCATTAGCATTTCTAAGATTGGGAATTGAAACATCACAAACATGAGAATCAACCTTAGCAATTAAACTAGCATTTTCATTTCTAAGGTTATCAATGGTCTCATGGCAAGTGCTTAGCTCACTAGACAATTTTTCACATTTTTCAACTTGTAGAGCATAAGCATTTTTAATCTTAACATGCTTTTTATTTTCCTTGATTAGGAAGTCCTCTTGGGAGTCCAAGAGATCATCCTTCTCATGGATGGCACTAATTAATTCATTTAATTTTTCTTTTTGTTGCATGTTTAGGTCGGCAAAAAGGGTACGCAAATTATTTTCCTCATCACTATCATTATCATCACTAGAGGATTCATATTTAGTGGAGGATTTAGATTTAACCTTCTTCCTTTTGCCGTCCTTTGCCATGAGGCACTTGTGGCCGACGTTGGGGAAGAGGAGTCCCTTGGTGACGGCGATGTTGGCGGCGTCCTCGTTGGAGGAGGACTCGGTGGAGCTCTCGTCGGAGTCCCACTCCCGGCAAACATGGGCATCGCCGCCCTTCTTCTTGTAGTACTTCTTCTTTTCTCTCCTCTTTCCCTTCTTGTCGTCGCCCCTGTCACCGTCACTAGATATAGGACATTTTGCAATAAAATGACCGGGCTTACCACATTTTTAGCACACTTTCTTAGAGCGGGGTTTGTAGTCCTTCCCCTTCCGCTGCTTGAGGATTTGCCGAAAGCTTTTGATGATTAAGGCCATCTCCTCATTGTCGAGCTTGGAGGCGTCAATTGGTTGTCTACTCGGTGTAGACTCCTCCTTCTTCTCCTCCGTCGCCTTAAAGGCCACCGGCTGTGCCTCGGACGTGGAGGGTTCATCAAGCTCGTTGATCTTCTTTGAGCCTTTAATCACACATTCAAAGCTCACAAAATTCCCGATTACTTCCTCGGGAGTCATTAGTGTGTATCTAGGATTACCACGAATTAATTGAACTTGAGTGGGGTTAAGGAAAATAAGAGATCTTAGAATAACCTTAACCACCTCGTGGTCGTCCCACTTCCTACTCCCGAGGTTGCGCACTTGGTTCACCAAGGTTTTGAGCCGGTTGTACATATCTTGTGGCTCCTCCCCTTGGCGAAGACGAAAGCGACCGAGCTCCCCCTCGATCGTTTCCCGCTTGGTGATCTTGGTGAGTTCATCACCCTCATGTGCGGTCTTGAGAAGGTCCCAAATTTCCTTTGCATTCTTCAACCCTTGCACCTTGTTGTATTCCTCCTTGCTTAGAGAGGCGAGGAGTATGGTTGTAGCTTGGGAGTTGAAGTGCTCGATTTGGGCCACTTCGTCCGTATCATAGTCTTCATCCCCTATGGATGGTACCTGTGCTCCAAACTCAACAACATTCCATATACTTTTGTGGAGTGAGGTTAGATGAAATTTCATTAAATCACTCCACCTAGCATAATCTTCGCCATTAAAGGTTGGCGGTTTGCCTAATGGAACTAAAAGTAATGGAGTATGTCTAGATGTACGAGGATAGTGTAAGGGGATCTTACTAAACTTCTTACGCTCTTGGCGCTTAGAAGTTACGGACGGCGCATCGGAGTCGGAGGTCGATGTTGATGAAGTGTCGGTCTCGTAGTAGACCACTTTCCTCATCCTCTTGTGCTTGTCGCCTTTCCGATGCGACTTGTGGGAAGAAGATTTTTCCTTCTTCTCTTTGTGGTGTGAAGAAGATCTTTTCTCCTTCCGTTTGGAGGAGTCCTTCTTCTTCTCCTTCCTCTTGGTGCGGGACTCTTCCGATGAAGTGCTCCTGCGGCTCGTAGTGGGCTTGTCGTTGGTCTCCCTCTCCCTCTTGGTGTGATCTCCCGACATCACTTCGAGCGGTTAGGCTCTAATGAAGCACCGGACTCTGATACCAATTGAAAGTCGCCTAGAGGGGGGGTGAATAGGGCGAAACTGAAATTTACAAATATAAACACAACTACAAGCCGGGTTAGTGTTAGAAATATAATCGAGTCCGCGAGAGAGGGTGCAAAACAAATCGCAAGCGAATAAGGAGTGTGACACGCGGATTTGTTTTACCGAGGTTCGGTTCTCGCAAACCTACTCCCCGTTGAGGAGGCCACAAAGGCCGGGTCTCTTTCAACCCTTACCCTCTCTCAAACGGTCCCTCGGACCGAGTGAGCTTTCTCTTCTCAATCACTTGGAACACAAAGTTCCCACAAGGACCACCACAAGATTGGTGTCTCTTGCCTCAATTACAAGTGAGTTTGATCGCAATGAAAGAATCAAGAAAGAAGAAAGCAATCCAAGCGCAAGAGCTTGAAAGAACACAAGCAAATCTCTCTCACTAGTCACTAAAGCTTTGTGTGGAATTTGGGAGAGGATTTGATCTCTTGAGTGTGTCTAAAATTGAATGCTAGAGCTCTTGTAAGTAGTTGAGAAGTGGAAAACTTGGATGCAATGAATGGTGGGTGATTGGGGGTATTTATAGCCCCAACCACCAAACTAGCCGTTTGGTGAGGCTGTCTGTTCGATGGTGCACCGGACAGTCCGGTGCGCCAGCATGGGCGTGCCTGACCTCTGCGCGCGCTGGCGCGCATTTAATGCGTCGCAGGTAGCCATTGGCGCCGAAATAGCCGTTGCCCCGCTGTTACACCGGACAGTCCGGTGCACACCGGACATGTCCGGTGAATTATAGCGGAGTAGCCGAAGTGAATTCCCGAGGCTGGCGAGTTCCGGAGGCCGCTCTTCCTTGGAGCATCGGACATGTCCGGTGTACACCGGACAGTCCGGTGAATTATAGCGGAGTTGCCTCTGGAATTTCCCGAAGGTGACGAGTTTGAGTTTGGAGTCCTCTGGTGCACCGGACATGTCCGGTGGCACACCGGACAGTCCGGTGCGCCAGACCAGAGGTGCCTTCGGTTGTCCCTTTGCTCTTTTGTCGAACCCAATACTTGGTCTTTTTATTGGCTAAGTGTGAACCATTGGCACCTGTATAACTTATACACTAGAGCAAACTAGTTAGTACAATTATTTGTGTTGGGCAATTCAACCACCAAAATTAATTAGAGACTAGGTGTAAGCCTAATTCCCTTTCACATATGCTAAGCATAATATCTGGTCTACTAGCACATAAATAAAGTAATGACCCTATCATAGACCGGTATGCCATTTGATCAACGGACTTACCTCCTTTGTTGAGGTCGACATGTCCGTCGGTTCCCATAGGTGTCTTCGTGGGCTTGGCGTCCTTCATCCCAAACTGCTTGAGAAGATCTTGAGAGTACTTCGTTTGGGAGATGAAGGTGCCGTCCTTGAGTTGCTTCACTTGGAATCCAAGGAAGTAGTTCAACTCGCCCATCATCGACATCTCAAACTTTTGAGTCATCACCCTACTAAACTCCTCACAAGACTTTTGATTAGTAGAACCAAATATTATGTCATCACCATAAATTTGGCACACAAAAAGATCACTGTCACACGTCTTAGTGAAAAGAGTGGGATCGGCTTTCCCAACCTTGAAAGCATTAGCAATTAAGAAATCTCTAAGGCATTCATACCATGCTATTGGGGCTTGCTTAAGTCCATAGAGCGCCTTAGAGAGCTTACACACATGGTCGGGGTACCTTTCATCCTCAAAGCCAGGGGTTGTTCCACGTACACCTCCTCCTTGATCGGCCCGTTGAGGAAAGCGCTCTTTACATCCATTTGAAACAACCTGAAAGAGTGGTGAGCGGCATAGGCTAATAGAATGCGAATAGACTATAGCCTAGCCACAGGAGCAAAAGTCTCCTTGAAATCCAAACCTGCGACTTGGGCATAACCTTTTGCCATAAGTCGAGCCTTGTTTCTTGTCACCACCCCGTGCTCGTCTTGCTTGTTGCGGAACACCCACTTGGTTTCCACAACATTTTGTTTTGGACGTGGCACCAGGCTCCAAACTTCATTCCTCTTGAAGTTGTTGAGCTCTTCCTGCATGGCCAACACCCAGTACGGATCCTGCAAGGCCTCTTCTACCCTGAAAGGCTCAATAGAAGAGACAAACGAGTAATGCTCACAAAAGTTAGCTAATCTTGAGCGAGTAGTTACTCCCTTGCTTATGTCACCCAGAATTTGGTCGACGAGATGATTCCTTTGAATCGTCGCTCGGACTTGAGTTGGAGGGGCCCGTGGTGCTTCTCCCTCCATAGTTGGTTCTTCTTGTGCTCCCCCTTGATCACGTGCCTCTTCTTGAGGAACCTGTTCATCATCTTGAGTTGGGGGATGCACCGTCGTTGAGGAAGAAGGCTGATCTTGCTCTTGTTGTTCCTGTGGTCGCACATCTCCAATCGCCATGGTGCGTATTGCGACCGTTGGAACATCATCTTCATCTACATCATCAAGATCAACTTGCTCTCTTGGAGAGCCATCAGTCATCAAATACAACGTCGCTAGAGACTTCAACCAAACCCGATGATTTGTTGAAGACTCTATACGCCCTTGTATTTGAGTCATATCCTAGTAAAAAGCCTTCTACTGCCTTAGGAGCAAATTTAGAATTTCTACCTTTCTTCACTAGAATGTAACATTTGCTCCCAAATACACGAAAGTATGAGACATTGGGTTTGTTACCGGTAAGAAGTTCATACGAGGTCTTCTTGAGGAGGCGATGGAGGTAGAGCCGGTTTATGGCGTGGCAAGCTGTGTTCACAGCTTCCGACCAAAACCGCTCAGGCGTCTTGAACTCTCCAAGCATTGTCCTCGCCATGTCGATAAGCATCCTGTTCTTCCTCTCTACCACACCATTTTGTTGTGGTGTGTAGGGAGCGGAGAACTTGTGTTTGACGCCTTCTTCCTCAAGATACTCCTTCACTTGCAGGTTCTTGAACTCGAACCCGTTGTCGCTTCTTATCTTTTTCATCTTGAGCTCAAATTCGTTTTGAGCCCTCCTTAGGAAGTGCTTTAGGGTCCCTTGGGTTTATGTTTTATCCTGCAAAAATAACACCCAAGTGAAGCGGGAAAAATCATCAACAATTACTAGACCATACTTACTTCCCCCGATGCTAAGGTAGGTGACGAGTCCGAAGAGGTCCATATGTAATAGCTCCAGTGGACTTGATGTTGTCATCACATTCTTGTTGTGATGAGTGCTTCCCACCTGTTTCCCTGCTTGACAAGCTGCACAAGGTCCATCTTTTTCGAAGCAGACATTGGTTAGTCCTAACACATGTTCTCCCTTTAGAAGTTTGTGAAGGTTCTTCATCCCAACATGTGCTAGACGGCGATGCCACAGCCAGCCCATACTAGTCTTAGCTATTAAGCATGCATCTAGATCGGCCTCTTCTTTTGAAAAATCTACTAAGTAGAGTTTGCCATCTAATATACCCTTAAAAGCTAGTGAACCATCACTCCTTCTAAAGACAGACACATCTACATTGGTAAATAGACAATTATAACCCATGTTACATAATTGACTTACAAACAATAAGTTGTACCCGAGCGATTCAACTAAGAACACATTTGAGATAGAATGCTCAGATGAAATGGCTATTTTTCCCAGTCCTTTAACCTTGTTGTAACACCTCAAAATCTTGTCTTAAGAATTAGTAAAACTTTCCAAATTTTTTTGAGTAAATCCTCTAGAAAAGAATCCTCTCCTTTACAAAATAAACATGTTTTCTAATAACAGGCATCTATATGAATTAGGTTCTCTCTTTTATTTGAGCTATAAAATTTAGATGAAACATCTTATAGTAAAGGTTGTACACTAGAAATTTTCTCCTCTTTGAAGCAACTATTTTTATATATGTGAATTTGCATATTTTGAGATAATAATAAATATTTATACACTTGGCATCATGTTGGAGTTTTTTGTTTGAACACTCAAATACACTTTAATTTTGAACTCTGTTTGAATCCAATTCAAAATTTGAATTTGAATCTAATTTGAGATTGGGAAATTAAAAAAACATCAGGACTACCTGCGTGGGCCGATTCTCCCCATTCTAGCCCAGCTCCTTCATCCCGCGCTGGCCCATCTGCACTTTTTCCCCTGCGCTAGCCCATTGTCGCGCCCAACCCTAACCACCGGATTCTCCGCGCCGCCGGTGCGCACCGGCCAGGTGGGCCCACACCGCAGCCTAACAGCATGGCCATGCGCGTTCGTAACCCTGCTTGTGGGACCCTGGGGTCGGACGCTTCTTCTCCGCGTCGTGCGGCTGAAAACGGAACACCCGCGAACTTCTCGCCGTGCGTGCGCGTCGGCCTCCCTCCCACGTCGCGCCTCGCGCGTGCTGGTGGTGGACTCCGCTGCCTGGTCGTCCGCTACCTAGAGCTCGTAACAGACTTCGCCAGATTCCCCGTGGGGATCTCGCTGGGGTCGTTCGTCCCTCCGCTGTTCTCGCGCGGCCGACTACGCCAGGTCCGCGGCAACGAAATCTGACTCTTGCTCCGTTCCGTGCATACCATGGTCAGCTCTATCCCCTCCGTCTCCTTGTAACGAGCCACCGAAATCATAGCCGCCGGGATTGGCTAGTCTGTTGAGATTTGGTGCGCGTCCAAGAGATATAGTCTGAGCTCCCTCCGGCGTCCGGGCTCCTCCGTTGTGCCTCTGCTCCCTGGCTCGACAGTGCCCAGGCTTCCACCATCCGATTCTGCTACGCGCTCACCTCTCCGGTGTTCGGTGCCTGGCCAACGGGTCCGCTTGACGTCGCACCAGCCGAGGGCCATGGCCACATCGCCTTGAAGCTTCTTCGGCCACAGCGAACTCGCCCTCTTCCTCCATCGATTTCTACCAGACCTCGATGGGAGCTCGGAACAGAGCACTGGGCGCGGTGTGGTGGGCGATGCGGTGAGCGAAACCAGGGGATGCCACCGTCGCAATGGCCAAAATCCGCGCCGCCCGGGGACTCCCACACCGTGGCGCGCATGCTCAAGACCCACTCGTAGCTCCAGGGGCCTTCGTCTTCTTCCCCCTGGCGGTCACCACATCATGGCGGACCCACCTTTCGCCACGATTGGGGCACTACGCCTATAGACTCATGGTGAGTACCTTCTCTTATGATTCTTTGTTGTTAGTGCTTCGCGTAGGACTACTCATTTGTGAGATTGGAGCTCTGGCTTGGCGGTTGGCCGCACGTCGGTGATGGTCTGCTGTGGCCTGTGCTTGCGCGCCGCTTGGCCTGCCGTGGGTGAGGGCGATGGCCTTCAGCCGTCAATCACTAGATGAGCGACTAAGATTCAGAATAGGAAAAATGTTTCGCCCCAATTGTTTATGACCGTCAGATTAAGATCCAGTGGTTGTAGATGCATACCGGTTCAGACTTATGTGCATCTAATTGTGGCCCTCAGAGTTGCATCCAACGGCTGGCATAGCATACCGCTTCGCTTTAATGGATGATCTCATCGCGACCGCAGAACTCAGATCCAATGGCCAGTAGTGACCAATACCCCTTCGGTTGTGTGGATTTGCATAAGAGCTATGCTATTGATTTATATGGTTTTGGGATAATATTTCCTTACATCCATGTTTCAATTATTCTGTTATGTTATTTATGTTCATGATAAGATCATTATGTTAATTGGAACATAGAGCGACCACCCGGGAAAACAGTGCTACCACAAGGGTTTAATGGGACGCACTTGGCTGATTAACTAGGAAAGCCAGTGGATGACTACCTTACCCGAAAGGGGCAAGGGCAGTAGGGGAGTGGTCAGTGTAGGGAGGTCCTTGGGTTGATTTTGCCGCGATAGCGGTCAGGCGAGGGATTCCTGCACTGGAGCTTCCTATAAACTGTAGCGGGTTTTCTGAAGCCAGTGGAACTTTGTAAAGGCCTCGTAGTGTTACCCTGCCTCGCTTCCTTGGTAGAGATGTATGGGATTTATGACCCCTTGGCAGATGGGTAACACGGCTTGTGGGTAAAGATGTGCAACCTCTGCAGAGTGTAAAACTGGTATACTAGCCGTGCTCACGGTCATGAGCGGCTCGGACCCTCACATGATTAATTTATGGAACCTAAATTCAATTTGTCATATGCATTTGCATGGGATTATTTATTAATTTTGTTCTATTACTATTTATTATGGTTTGGTATTTACTTACACTTAGTAACTGCTAATAAAACTTTGACCAACTTATAAAAGCAATGCTCAGCTTCAACCTTTATTTTGTTGATCAGCCTTATACTTCACATGAACTCCCACCTTTGGTGAGTTCATGCCACACTATTCCCCACAACTTGTTGAGCTATGATCATGTGTGAGCTCTGTAACACCCACTTTGTAAGAAAGGTCTAGAAAGAGAAATTATATTACTCTATAGATATGTGTGTTATCTCTATTCATTATTTCATGTGGACATCTCACTTACACAAAAAAAAATAATAAATAACAAAGGACACCAAAAATAATACATGCATCATGCTGGGATTTTATTTTTGTGTGCATTTTTGTGACAATATTATAGTAATGTAAAAAGAAATAGGTTAAATATCCAAATGGGAAATTAAATCCTAAAAGAAATTATAGAGTTTGGAAAAGGAGAAAGAAAATACTATGTGACTAAAAATGGTATAAAAATATATATAATATAATATATTATTCCTACATTAAGATTTGAATTTGTATAATTGATTCAAAGTTGAACCTCATAACAAGAAACAAATTCAAATTTGAGATTCAAAAGAAAACAGAAAATAAAAACAAAAAGAAGAAAAAAGGGAAAACTGCACCTAGGCTGTATCTTACCGCTCGACCCAGTGCGCCTCTCCCCTCGTCCGCTGACAGTGGGCCCGCGTCCCAGCTCCATACGCGTCTGCGCTCTACTGGAGATGGGAGACCGAATGGGTGGGCCCCCGTTCCACAGACACACGCGGGCAGCGTGCTCGTGACCCAGAACCGTTGTTCCTCTTCCCCCTTCTCAATCGGAGCTAGCTCAACGGAACTCCTGGGCGAGCGCAACGACCTCCCTACCAGACCGGCGCTAATGGTGGGCTGCAGGGCACTCAGACCATGGGTATAAAACCTCCTGCTGCGACCCTCTCGCCTTTCGTTGAGACTACCTAGGGAGCCACGGATTTGCCAGCGAAGGAAGTTTGAGCCGCCACCATCGACCGGCGAGGAGACTTCGATTCGGGCCATGGAACTCTCGGTCACGGTTCAATTTGCGTGGGTGGAGGTTTTGTGTGGTGCAGGAGCGTTCGTTGCAGTGAGGACTAGGCGAAATTCCGCGTGGATCTCATCCGCCGCCGTGTGATTCCACCACTGCCTGGACATCGCCTCCGTCAGATTGATTCTAGGTATGGTTGGGGCCCTCACTAATTCGCCCAATTACCCTATATGTGAAGAGCCTTCTCGTGTTAAACTCCCTCCATGGGGGAGCCAATAATCGCCGCTGGATTTGGGAACTCCCCACCGAGCCGCCCTCCGCTGCGGTCGGGGATTACGGGGAATAGTGGTCGGTGAATGCACCTTCTGGTCGATCGCTCTGTCCTATGCATCAGGTAGCATCGATCAACCGTGCGAATCGGGAACCGTGGGCTGGTGCGTGCCTTCCAGCAATGGCGCCCCGCCGTGCCTTCTCGTTGTGTCGCCGGTCGGGCGCCGTGGTGAGAGAGAGAGGATTGGGGGGAGAAAGATGAAGGGCTTGGGTTCTTGGATCATACACGGACGACCCCGATCTAACCCCGCATACCCCTTCGCTCGATAGAATTTGGGCAGTAGATGTGAGATCAAGCGATCAGGTTTTGATCATAGTCATTCTTAATTTGGACCGACGATCTTTAATCCGGTGGTCCCCGTGGCGTACCGGTTCATTTTTAATGAAGTCTAATCCTGGCCGCGGAATTTAGATCTGACGGCTAATCTCGATCCGTACCCCTTTGTCCGCATCATTTGCATAAGAGCCCCCGACAAACTAGGAAATAAACCCGCCATCCTCTTGCGCTGTGTCCTATGTCTGCGGATTATTCCCCCGAAGCCCCTGCACTTTTAGGTAATTGAGGCCCGATCCAGAGCTGTTTGAAATTGATTAAATAAATTGGAAAAGGGATTTTTTTAATAGGAAAATAATTGCTAGAACTTCAATAATTCATAGAAAATGTATATGAACCCCAAATTACTCCATTCCACTTTCTAAATTTTTGTAATTTAATTCTCTATCACTTAGAGCCTCTGTTTTGTCATGAAAACAGTAAGAAAATTTATTACTCACTTAATCCTATTTTAAACATATAAAACCTTTAGAAATTCATATCTTGAAATCTGTAACTCCAAAAATTATGATTCCTGTTCCTAGGATTTTATTTTAATATGTAGATTATTACTGTGTATTTTGTTTACATGTTTGGTGTGATGTTAATTTTCCTATATACTGTGCTTGTTTGTATTGTGGCGAGTAGAAGAGCCCGTGACCGGGGATCCTGGTGAGCAGCAGATAGAAGTAGCTGAGCAGGAGCTCATTGAAGGCAAGTTGTGCCCTTGACCACTTTTTACCCAATAATGTTCTTTAATATCATTTATCCATGCATAGGTTAATTTTGATGGGACCCAATAGGTCACACTAGATTGTTTATCTCATTACCTTGTTTACCCCTGAATCACTTGGGTAGTTTGCTACTGCTTTATATGGTTTTGGGATAATCATTCATTATATCTATGTTCCAATTATTCTTGTTGTTCTATTTATGTTCATGTCAAGTTCATTAATGTTAATTGGAACATAGAGCTTAACTTGAGAAACACGTGCCACCACAAGGGTTTAATGGGACGCCCTTGGCTGACTAATTAGGAAAGCTAGTGAAAGGCTACCTTACCCGAAAGGGGCAAGGGCAGTAGGGGAGTTGCATGCAAGGAGGTTCTCGGGTTGATTTAGCTGCGATGGCGGTCAGACGGGGGATTCTTGCAAGTGCTCTTCTGTAACGCCCTGAATTTGGGGGTAGAATTTTTTCTTCTTTTCTCTCACCAAATTCGGGTGTTACTCTCTTTTCTCTTTCTTGTTTCGCTCCTTCCTCCCAATTTCAAACCAGTATAGCGACAGGTGTCCGTGTCGTGTATAAACCAAAACCTAAGTATCATGGGTGTTGCATCATGCCGAAGCACATTTCTTTGTTTGATGTTGAGTGTTCGTCTCGTTCCGTTCCGGGTTTCGATTCGCGATTTATTCCGTTTAGTGGTCCGCGCTCGTCGTGGGTTTTCGATCCGCGAAGTGGCCCGGCCCAACCTAGTCCAGCCCAGCCCAGCCGGCCCGGTCCGGCCCGGCCCTGCGCGCCCCTGGCGCCCAAACCCCCCCATGCGCCCCCCCTTCCCTCTCCCTCTCTCTCATTTGGATCTCCCGCGCAACAACCTCTCCTCTCCCTCTTCCACCTCTCTCTCCCCGTGGTGCCCTAGGATTTGGAGACGGCGATCACCGGATTTTGGACCCCGAGGTGAGCTCCCCTCCCCTCCCCTTCTCCTCTCTCTCTCCCTCTCCCTCCTCTTCTTCCCCACGCGCGCGCCCCCTTTCTCCCCCTGCCCGCGCGCGACCCCGACCCCGTCCCCGACCCGCGGCGGCGCCCCTGTCGGCCCCTCCCCGCGGCGGAGCTCGGCCCCCCGTTCGGCCCCTCCCTCTCCCTCCCCGGCGGCGCCCGCCCGGCCTCCCTCCCCGCGGCGGCGCTCGGCCCCCGCTCGGCCCCGTCCCGTCCCCTCCCCCCGCGGCGGCGCTCGCCCGCTCGCCCCTGCCCCGGCCCGCGCGGCGGCGCTCGACCCCTCCCCCGGCCCCGCGCGGCGCTCGCCCGCCAGTCCCCTCCCGCGGCGGCGCTCGGCGCCCGTCCCCGCCCCCTGCCCCTCCCCGCTCGCCCGCGGCGGCGCTCGGCCCCGCCCGGCTGCCCTCCCCGGCGGCGCTCGCCCGCCCGCCCCCGCTCCTCCCCTGCTCGCGCGCACCGCGGCCCCGGCGCGCCCCCGGCGTGGCCCGGCGCGGCCCCGGTGGCCCCTGCTCGCCGGCGCGTCCCCGGCGCGGCCCCGGCCGGCTCGGCCGCCCCCCTGGCCGGTTCAACCGCCCCGGCCCCGGCTCGACCGCCCGTTCCCTCGCTCGGCCTCGTCCGACCGTGTCCCCGCTCGCCCGCGCTCGTGGTGATTATTTTTGTTAGTGGATGGTTAATGTCAAACTCCGTTAGTTAGCGTGCTGCGTCGCGCGCTTCGCCGCGCGACGGATTTGTCTAATTTCAGATTCTATCTGTGTGTTGCGTCGTGCGCTTCGTCGCGCGACGATTCACTTTAATTTCAGGTTGTTTAAGGTGTAACGCCGCGTGTGTATTCACGCGACGTTCCACTTTGGACTCAGTTTAGCCGATGTATGCCGTCGTGCGCTTCGTCGCGCGACGCTTAACGTCTCCTCTTAACTAAGGCGAAGTGTCTCGTTGCGTGCTCGGTCGCGCGACGAGTCGTTAACTTCTTAATTTGTTTTAGAGTGCTATGTCGCGCGTCTCGCCGCGCGACCATCCCTTTTATTTATCTCCACCTGCTTATAATGATTAGACATGAAACATGACTTTACTTTACACTAAACATAGTGTCTACATTAAATTTCCTTCCATTAAGCGAGTGATTAATTTATAATCATGTATAACGTGATCGTTTCTCGACTGTCTTTTCCCCTTTCTCTCTTAACCGTACTCGCGAGCCCACGTGAAACGTCTGTTTACTTATGGCATTCTATTGAATGGTGTACTGTTCTTTTGTATTAAATATGTGGATGTATGTATGTTTGCGCTCGCATAGAGAACGATCCAGTCGGAGAACCCGAAGAACCCGCAGGAGAAGCCCCTGAGCAGCAGTCGGTTGGTGGAGGCAAGTGTCCTTTGACCTATCTCTGTCCTATTCATTATTTAATTCACCTCCCGCATTACACATTTATACCTAAGGATTGACTAGCTTTTGTTATCCATGTCCTTGTTTACCTATTTGGGTCGGATTATTACTGTTTAGCTTTATGCTATTGCTCAACTCTAATCAATGAACATGATGAGATTATCTATGATACGCTGTTTTCCCTTCTCTTATTATGATGTTGTACTTATGACCTTCAAGGGGGCTCGAGCGGTTTCTCGAGTGCCTCTCCGTAAGGACCTGTTCTATGGATGACCGCCCGGGAAAACAGTGCAACCATGAGGGTGGAATGGGACGCCCTTAGCTGAATAATTAGAGGATCTGGGGTGTAGTTCGCTTAGCCGTTGTGCCGTCAATGGGGCTCGGTGTATGCGGCTCGCTCTGCCAAGGTTGATTTGTCCCTTGGGGAGGAGTGCGGTACATTTAGGAAACCTAACGGGCGGCTACAGCCCCGGGGAATCTTTGTAAAGGCTACGTAGTGATGCCCTGCTGGGTCACCTTGGTAGTGATCAATGGAGAGTCATGATCTCCGGGCAGAATGGGAATCACAGCTTGTGGGTAAAGTGCACAACCTCTGCAGAGTGTTTGAAAACTGATATATCAGCCGTGCTCGCGGTTATGAGCAGCCAAGGGAGCTCCAATGATTAGTGGTACTTGATCAGAGACATTTTGGTTTACAGATGACAATGAGGATGGTTATGATTATGCTTATGGTAATGGTAAGTGGTATTCTTTCCGTTTGGAAAGGGTACTTTGGGTTAATAACTTGGGTTAATGTTAAAACCTGGCTTGCTACTAGTAAATAATAAACTGACCAACTAAAAGCAACTGCTTGGCTTACCCCCACATAAAGCTAGTCCACTACAGCCAAACAGGATACTTGCTGAGTATGTTGATGTGTACTCACTCTTGCTCTACACACCAAACCCCCCCCCCCAGGTTGTCAGCATTGCAACCACTGCTTAGGCGAAGATGAAGCTGTGGAAGGAGACTTCCAGGAGTTTCAAGACTACGACGAGTTCTAGGTGTGGGTCAGCGGCAACCCCCAGTCGGCTGCCTGTGAAGGCCGCGGTTATCTACGTTTCTTTTCCGCACTTTGATTTATTGTAAGGACTATATGGACGTCTCAGACGTATGATGTAATCGACTATTATTTCCCTTTTAATACTATTTGAGCACTGTGTGATGATGTCCATGTTATGTAACTGCTGTGTACGTGAATAACTGATCCTGGCACGTACATGGTTCACATTCGGTTTGCCTTCTAAAACCGGGTGTGACATAAGTGGTATCAGAGCCGTGCTGACTGTAGGACCGCTAACCTAGAGTAGAATGGTCGTTCTAAGGACTATAGACCTCTGTCCTTGCCTTGACTTTGATATCCCTTCAAAAGTTGGTCATACCGACCAAACCTATATTCTACTATATATTATACCTTGCTGAAAATTATGTTTCATTCTGATCCTTCATTTATTTATGATTCATTACTTGCTGGTCATATTGATTCTGTTCTCACCCTTTTGCTTGCGATGTCTTTTGTAGATGGCTCGACTTAGACACACTGCACGAAAGTCCGTCATCCCCTTCTTACCCTCCCGCCTTGCTGAGCGTCCGCTTCGCCGTCCCGTAGCCGGACAGTCCAGCCACTTGGAGAGACTGCGCCACCGCCTGCATGAGGAGCAGGAACGTCGACGACAGGAGCAGCAGGGCTCTTCTTTCTCGCTCCAACAGGAGATAGAGTCTGTGAGGAGCTGCTCCCCTGTGCTTCCTCTGGAGGCGCCCCCTGCACCACCACTGGGCGCCCCAGCTTCTGGAGTAGCTGCTGGAGGAGACCCAGACGACGGAGGTGGCGACGACAGCTCGAGCCACGACACCGACTTCCCTGCTGACCATGAGCCGGAAGGATGGGTTGCTCGACCCATCACTCGCGACGCTGCTCGCGGGTGTCACTTCCACGATGCGCTCGACACCCTGCTACGTCAGGCACTTGACCGGCGTACTTGGTCCATCGAGTATCGCTGTGTGGTCTACCAACATAGTCGCGGGGTCTACCCGGACCGCTGGGAGGCGACCTGTTTGGTGCGCCGTCCGGAGAACAGTCTCCAGGGCGCGGAGGCCTGCTCAGAGCACTATTCTATCTCTGAGCGAGACTCAGTTGAGGCAGCCATGCAGGATGCTGCACGGCGTGCGCTTTCGCACTACTGCTCGGTTCTCGGTGGGGTAGCTGACGGTCTCGACCTGAAGTATTACCCCCGCCGTCCATCTGGCAGCACAGGAGGCGTGATTGTTTCACCTGCTGGTGAGGACAATCCTAGGTTGAGCCGCACAGTCAACCTAGCCGCCGTGCTAAACACGGAGCTGGACCATGCATTAGACGAGCTGAGTAGGGCTCGTGCTGAGATCGCCCTGCTGCGGGCTGAGCGCGCGGAACGTCGTCACTTGGATGGTGGTTCCCCCGCTCCCGTCGGGACTCAGCACCCGTACCGCTCACCTCGGCGTGGACTCCAGTCTTATGGCAATCTCGACTGCAAGACCAGGATAAATCTAGAACCATAGATCGCTAGAGTTGGATCTTGTAATTAATACAAAATATATGTACGTAGAAGTTGCAGTCTTAGCGTTAATCTCGGTCTTAGTTAGTCTCGGTTAGACAGGGTAGTTTGCTATATCCTGTGCATTTATGTTTGTCATGATGAACTATGTTTGGTTTGGATCTTTGTAATGATTGTCACCAGAGTGTGGGTATCCCCTGCATTATGGTTTACCTGTTATATGTTAATGGAGTTAGTTATATAGTTGGGAAACCTTTTATTCCACTTTCCTCTTTATTCGAGAAGCTGTGTGGCCTGTGTTGGAGATCAGTGAAGATGCTCATCTGTTCAGTGCTGTTGAAGAATTCTATACTCTTTTCTTATGCTGCAAGATTTGCCAGATCAGTTCTGATGTGTGGTTGCATTCTGTAGATGTCAGAGAACAGGCGCAGAGGAGGAAGGCGTGCTCAGCAGGAGCGAGCCGCTCCGCAAGATGAGGTGCCCCAGCAGCAGCACCTGCCGCCCCCGCCCCCGATGTCGATCGAGCAGATGTTTCTGATGCAGACTCAAGCGGTTCAAGCCATCGGTCAGACCTTGGCCGCCATTCAGCAGCAGCAGCAACAACAGCAGCAGGCACCACCTCAGCCTCAGATGCCTCAGATGCCTAGAGATAAGCGTGCTGAATTCATGAGAGGTCATCCACCAACGTTTGCTCACTCTTCTGACCCCATGGATGCTGAAGATTGGCTGCGCACTGTGGAGCGGGAGTTGCATACCGCTCAGTGTGATGACAGGGAGAAAGTCTTGTATGGTCCCCGTCTGTTGAGAGGAGCAGCCCAATCATGGTGGGAGTCTTATCTCGCCACCCATGCCAACCCTGACGCCATCACCTGGGAAGAGTTCAGAGGTAGCTTTCGTCAGTACCATGTGCCTGCAGGTCTGATGACAGTGAAGAAGGAGGAGTTCCTGGCTCTCAAGCAAGGGTCATCATCTGTCAGTGAGTACCGGGACAGATTTCTGCAGCTGTCTCGCTATGCTCCTGAAGATGTCAACACCGACGCCAAGCGACAGTACCGTTTCTTAAGAGGCTTGGTTGACCCTCTGCAGTACCAACTGATGAATCATACCTTCCCGACATTTCAGCACCTGATTGACAGAGCAATCATGACAGAAAGGAAGCGTAAGGAGATGGAGGATCGTAAGCGCAAGATCAGTGGACCCCCGCCTGGAAGCAGCAGCCGTCCTCGTTTCTCAGGCAATCAACCTCAGCAGTTCAGGCAGAACCAGCGTCCACCTCAGCAGCATCAGCAGTTCCAAAGGCAGTACCCTCAGCATCAGTACCAGAACCGTCAGAGCAATCAGTCAGGAGGCCAGTTTCAGAGGCAGAATCAGCAGACACCTCGTCTTCCTGCCCCAGCAAACCAGCAGAACAGTCAGGCAGCACCAGCTCAGGTTGGAAACAGAGCATGTTTTCACTGTGGAGAGCAAGGCCACTGGGTGATGCAATGTCCGAAGAAGGCAGCCCAGCAGCAGTCAGGCCCCAATGCCCCAACAAAGCAGAATGTGCCTCAGCCTGGAGCAGGCAACCGCTCTCAACCGCGCTATAATCATGGAAGACTGAACCACTTGGAGGCTGAAGCAGTTCAGGAGACCCCCGGCATGATAGTAGGTATGTTCCCAGTCGACTCCCATATTGCAGAAGTGTTATTTGATACTGGAGCAACACATTCTTTCATTACTGCATCGTGGGTAGAAGCACATAATCTTCCAATTACTACCATGTCAACCCCCATTCAAATTGACTCAGCCGGTGGTAGAATTCGAGCTGATAGCATATGTTTGAATATAAGTGTGGAAATAAGGGGGATAGTGTTTCCCGCCAACCTTATAGTAATGGGTACTCAAGGAATAGATGTCATCCTAGGGATGAATTGGCTAGATAAGTATCAGGCAGTTATCAGTTGTGATAAAAGGACAATCAAGTTGGTGTCCCCACTAGGAGAGGAAGTGGTGACCGAGTTAGTCCCGCCTGAGCCAAAGAAAGGAAGTTGTTATCAGATGGCCGTTGATAGCAGTGAAGCAGACCCAATTGAGAGTATCAAGGTTGTGTCTGAATTTCCAGATGTGTTTCCAAAGGATTTACCGGGTATGCCACCAGAGCGGAAAGTTGAGTTTGCCATAGAGCTTCTTCCTGGAACCGCCCCTATCTTTAAGAGAGCTTACAGAATATCCGGACCAGAGTTGGTTGAGCTTAAGAAGCAGATCGATGAGCTGTCAGAGAAAGGTTACATCCGGCCAAGCACCTCGCCTTGGGCCGCCCCTGTCTTGTTCGTGGAAAAGAAAGATGGCACCAAAAGGATGTGTATCGATTATCGAGCTTTGAATGAAGTCACGATCAAGAACAAATACCCTTTGCCCAGAATAGAAGATCTGTTCGACCAGTTGAGAGGAGCCAGTGTGTTCTCCAAGATTGATCTGAGGTCAGGTTATCATCAGCTCAGGATCCGACCTTCGGACATTCCGAAGACGACATTCATTACCAAGTATGGTTTGTATGAGTTCACAGTAATGTCTTTTGGTTTGACTAATGCGCCAGCGTTCTTTATGAACTTGATGAATAGTGTATTCATGGATTATCTCGATAAGTTTGTGGTGGTATTCATTGATGACATTCTGGTTTATTCTCAAAGCGAAGAAGAGCATGCAGATCATTTGAGGATGGTATTGCAGAGATTGCGAGAGCACCAGTTGTATGCAAAGTTGAGCAAATGTGAGTTCTGGATCAGTGAAGTCCTATTCTTGGGTCATATAATCAACAAAGAAGGATTGGCTGTGGATCCAAAGAAAGTGGCAGACATTCTGAACTGGAAAGCGCCAACAGATGCTCGAGGAATCAAGAGTTTCATTGGAATGGCCGGATATTATCGGCGATTCATTGAAGGGTTTTCGAAGATTGCGAAACCTATGACAGCGTTGCTAGGCAACAAAGTTGAGTTCAAGTGGACCAAGAAATGCCAAGAGGCCTTCGAAGCGCTGAAAGAGAAGTTGACTACAGCGCCTGTCCTAGTCTTGCCTGATGTGCACAAGCCCTTTTCGGTGTATTGTGATGCTTGTTACACAGGTTTGGGATGTGTGTTGATGCAAGAGGGAAGAGTTGTGGCTTACTCGTCCCGACAGCTGAAGGTTCATGAGCAGAACTACCCAATCCATGACCTAGAGTTGGCAGCAGTGGTTCATGCACTGAAGACATGGAGGCACTATTTGTATGGACAAAAATGCGATGTTTACACAGACCACAAGAGTCTGAAGTACATATTCACTCAGTCAGAGTTGAACATGAGGCAACGAAGATGGTTAGAGTTGATCAAAGACTATGAGTTGGAGATTCATTACCATCCAGGCAAAGCGAACGTAGTGGCAGATGCTTTGAGCAGGAAGAGTCAAGTCAATCTGATGGTCGCTCGACCGATGCCTTATGAGTTGGCCAAGGAGTTCGACAGGTTGAGTCTCGGATTTCTGAACAATTCGCGAGGAGTTACAGTTGAGTTGGAACCTACCTTAGAGCGCGAAATCAAAGAAGCGCAGAAGAATGATGAGAAGATCAGTGAGATTTGGCGACTGATTCTAGATGGCAGAGGCAAAGATTTTCGAGAAGATGCAGAAGGCGTGATATGGTTCAAAGATCGCTTGTGTGTTCCCAATGTCCAGTCCATTCGGGAGTTGATTCTCAAGGAAGCTCATGAGACAGCTTATTCGATTCACCCTGGCAGTGAGAAGATGTATCAGGATCTGAAGAAGAAATTCTGGTGGTACGGAATGAAGAGGGAAATCGCAGATCATGTGGCTATGTGCGATAGTTGCCGAAGAGTTAAGGCAGAGCACCAGAGACCAGCTGGATTGTTGCAACCGTTGCAGATCCCTCAGTGGAAATGGGATGAAATTGGTATGGATTTCATAGTCGGATTGCCTCGCACTCGAGTCGGCTACGATTCCATTTGGGTAGTGGTGGACCGCTTGACCAAGTCAGCCCACTTCATACCTGTCAAGACCAACTATAGCAGTGCCGTACTGGCAGAGTTGTATATGTCTCGGATCGTTTGTCTTCATGGTGTGCCAAAGAAGATAGTGTCAGACAGAGGAACGCAGTTCACCTCTCATTTCTGGCAGCAGTTGCATGAAGCTTTGGGCACACATCTGAATTTCAGTTCAGCTTATCATCCGCAGACAGATGGTCAGACCGAAAGGACCAATCAAATTCTTGAAGACATGTTGAGAGCCTGTGCGTTGCAAGATCAGTCCGGATGGGATAAGAGATTGCCTTATGCAGAGTTTTCTTATAACAACAGTTACCAGGCCAGTTTGAAGATGTCACCATTTCAGGCGCTCTATGGGAGGAGTTGTAGAACTCCGTTGCAATGGGATCAGCCTGGAGAAAAGCAAGTGTTTGGGCCAGACATTTTGCTTGAAGCCGAAGAGAACATCAAGATGGTCCGAGAGAATCTGAAGATAGCGCAATCGAGGCAGCGAAGCTATGCAGACACAAGAAGAAGAGAGCTGAGTTTCGAAGTCGGAGACTTTGTCTACCTGAAAGTGTCACCGATCAGAGGAGTCAGAAGGTTCAGAGTGAAAGGCAAGTTAGCACCCCGCTACATCGGTCCGTATCAGATTCTTGCAAGATGCGGAGAAGTGGCCTATCAGCTCAGTTTGCCAGAGAATTTGTCTGCTGTGCATGATGTCTTTCATGTGTCTCAGTTGAAGAAGTGCTTGCATGTGCCAGAAGAGCAGTTGCCAGTGGAAGGTCTTGAAGTCCAGGAGGACTTGATCTACGTTGAGAAGCCAGTGCAAATCCTTGAGGTTGCAGACAGAGTCACCCGAAGGAAGACCACCAGAATGTGCAAAGTCAGATGGGATCACCACTCTGAGGAAGAAGCAACCTGGGAGCGTGAAGATGATCTGATGGATAAATACCCTGAGCTCTTTGCTAGCCAACCCTGAATCTCGAGGGCGAGATTCTTTTAAGGGGGATAGGTTTGTAACGCCCTGAATTTGGGGGTAGAATTTTTTCTTCTTTTCTCTCACCAAATTCGGGCGTTACTCTCTTTTCTCTTTCTTGTTTCGCTCCTTCCTCCCAATTTCAAACCAGTATAGCGACAGGTGTCCGTGTCGTGTATAAACCAAAACCTAAGTATCATGGGTGTTGCATCATGCCGAAGCACATTTCTTTGTTTGATGTTGAGTGTTCGTCTCGTTCCGTTCCGGGTTTCGATTCGCGATTTATTCCGTTTAGTGGTCCGCGCTCGTCGTGGGTTTTCGATCCGCGAAGTGGCCCGGCCCAACCTAGTCCAGCCCAGCCCAGCCGGCCCGGTCCGGCCCGGCCCTGCGCGCCCCTGGCGCCCAAACCCCCCATGCGCCCCCCCTTCCCTCTCCCTCTCTCTCATTTGGATCTCCCGCGCAACAACCTCTCCTCTCCCTCTTCCACCTCTCTCTCCCCGTGGTGCCCTAGGATTTGGAGACGGCGATCACCAGATTTTGGACCCCGAGGTGAGCTCCCCTCCCCTCCCCTTCTCCTCTCTCTCTCCCTCTCCCTCCTCTTCTTCCCCACGCGCGCGCCCCCTTTCTCCCCCTGCCCGCGCGCGACCCCGTCCCCGGCCCGCGGCGGCGCCCCTGTCGGCCCCTCCCCGCGGCGGCGCTCGGCCCCCCGTTCGGCCCCTCCCTCTCCCTCCCCGACGGCGCCCGCCCGGCCTCCCTCCCCGCGGCGGCGCTCGGCCCCCGCTCGGCCCCGTCCCCTCCCCCCGCGGCGGCGCTCGCCCGCCCGCCCCTGCCCCGGCCCGCGCGGCGGCGCTCGACCCCTCCCCCGGCCCCGCGCGGCGCTCGCCCGCCCGTCCCCTCCCGCGGCGGCGCTCGGCGCCCGTCCCCGCCCCCTGCCCCTCCCCGCTCGCCCGCGGCGGCGCTCGGCCCCGCCCGGCCGCCCTCCCCGGCGGCGCTCGCCCGCCCGCCCCCGCTCCTCCCCTGCTCGCGCGCAGCGCGGCCCCGGCGCGCCCCCGGCGTGGCCCGGCGCGCCCCCGGTGGCCCCTGCTCGCCGGCGCGACCCCGGCGCGGCCTCCGGCCCCCGGCGCGTCCCCGGCGCGGCCCCGGCCGGCTCGGCCGCCCCCGGCCGGTTCAACCGCCCCCCTGGCCGGTTCAACCGCCCCGGCCCCGGCTCGACCGCCCGTTCCCGCGCTCGGCCTCGTCCGACCGTGTCCCCGCTCGCCCGCGCTCGTGGTGATTATTTTTGTTAGTGGATGGTTAATGTCAAACTCCGTTAGTTAGCGTGCTGCGTCGCGCGCTTCGCCGCGCGACGGATTTGTCTAATTTCAGATTCTATCTGTGTGTTGCGTCGTGCGCTTCGTCGCGCGACGATTCACTTTAATTTCAGGTTGTTTAAGGTGTAACGCCGCGTGTGTATTCACGCGACGTTCCACTTTGGACTCAGTTTAGCCGACGTATGCCGTCGTGCGCTTCGTCGCGCGACGCTTAACGTCTCCTCTTAACTAAGGCGAAGTGTCTCGTTGCGTGCTCGGTCGCGCGACGAGTCGTTAACTTCTTAATTTGTTTTAGAGTGCTATGTCGCGCGTCTCACCGCGCGACCATCCCTTTTATTTATCTCTACCTGCTTATAATGATTAGACATGAAACATGACTTTACTTTACGCTAAACATAGTGTCTACATTAAATTTCCTTCCATTAAGCGAGTGGTTAATTTATAATCATGTAACGTGATCGTTTCTCGACTGTCTTTTCCCCTTTCTCTCTTAACCGTACTCGCGAGCCCGCGTGAAACGTCTGTTTACTTATGGCATTCTATTGAATGGTGTACTGTTCTTTTGTATTAAATATGTGGATGTATGTATGTTTGCGCTCGCATAGAGAACGATCCGGTCGGAGAACCCGAAGAACCCGCAGGAGAAGCCCCTGAGCAGCAGTCGGTTGGTGGAGGCAAGTGTCCTTTGACCTATCTCTGTCCTATTCATTATTTAATTCACCTCCCGCATTACACATTTATACCTAAGGATTGACTTGCTTTTGTTATCCATGTCCTTGTTTACCTATTTGGGTCGGATTATTACTGTTTAGCTTTATGCTATTGTTCAACTCTAATCAATGAACATGATGAGATTATCTATGATACACTGTTTTCCCTTCTCTTATTATGATGTTGTACTTATGACCTTCAAGGGGGCTCGAGCGGTTTCTCGAGTGCCTCTCCGTAAGGACCTGTTCTATGGATGACCGCCCGGGAAAATAGTGCAACCATGAGGGTGGAATGGGACGCCCTTAGCTGAATAATTAGAGGATCTGGGGTGTAGTTCGCTTAGCCGTTGTGCCGTCAATGGGGCTCGGTGTATGCGGCTCGCTCTGCCAAGGTTGATTTGTCCCTTGGGGAGGAGTGCGGTACATTTAGGAAACCTAACGGGCGGCTACAGCCCCGGGGAATCTTTGTAAAGGCTACGTAGTGATGCCCTGCTGGGTCACCTTGGTAGTGATCAATGGAGAGTCATGATCTCCGGGCAGAATGGGAATCACAGCTTGTGGGTAAAGTGCACAACCTCTGCAGAGTGTTTGAAAACTGATATATCAGCCGTGCTCGCGGTTATGAGCGGCCAAGGGAGCTCCAATGATTAGTGGTACTTGATCAGAGACATTTTGGTTTACAGATGACAATGAGGATGGTTATGATTATGCTTATGGTAATGGTAAGTGGTATTCTTTCCGTTTGGAAAGGGTACTTTGGGTTAATAACTTGGGTTAATGTTAAAACCTGGCTTGCTACTAGTAAATAATAAACTGACCAACTAAAAGCAACTGCTTGGCTTACCCCCACATAAAGCTAGTCCACTACAGCCAAACAGGATACTTGCTGAGTATGTTGATGTGTACTCACTCTTGCTCTACACACCAAACCCCCCCCAGGTTGTCAGCATTGCAACCACTGCTCAGGCGAAGATGAAGCTGTGGAAGGAGACTTCCAGGAGTTTCAAGACTACGACGAGTTCTAGGTGTGGGTCAGCGGCAACCCCCAGTCGGCTGCCTGTGAAGGCCGCGGTTATCTACGTTTCTTTTCCGCACTTTGATTTATTGTAAGGACTATATGGACGTCTCAGACGTATGATGTAATCGACTATTATTTCCCTTTTAATACTATTTGAGCACTGTGTGATGATGTCCATGTTATGTAACTGCTGTGTACGTGAATAACTGATCCTGGCACGTACATGGTTCGCATTCGGTTTGCCTTCTAAAACCGGGTGTGACATCTTCCCATAAACTGTAGCGGGTTTTCGGAAGCTAGTGGAACTTTGTAAAGGCCTCGTAGTGTTGCCCTGCCGCGCTTCCTAGGTAGAGGTGTATGGGAGTCGCGACCCCTTGGCAGATGGGTAAAACTGGTATACTAGCCGAGCTCACGGTCATGTGCGGCTCAGGACTCTCTGATGTTTAAATTATGGAACTTAAATTCAATTTGGTCATTTGCATTGCATGGGTTTGTTATTAATTTGTTCTATTACTTTACTTAAGGTTTGGTATTTACTTACACTTAGTAACTGCTAATAAAATTTTGACCAACTACTTAAAAGCAATGCTCAGCTTTAACCCCTGTCATTGATTAGCCTTACACATCACATGAACTCACACCTTTGTGAGTTTATGTCCACTGGTTCCCCACAACTTGTTGAGCTATGATCATGTGTGAGCTCACCCTTGCTGTCTCACACCCCCCCACAGGAGAAGAATAGGTGGTTCAGGAGGAGCCACAAGGCGAGGAGTATGATCTGATCTAGGTGGCGTTTCTCAGTTGACATTGGCGCCGACGATCCTTAGTTCGTTTTATGTTTATTCTTTTATTTTGTAAAAAGTCTTTCGCTATGTAATAAATACTCTGATGTTTTGTGACATTTATCTCTATACACTCTGTTATTATATATGTTGTCTTCTTGGCGCATGTATGAGATGCACCTGGCTTTGTTCCTTAAAGCCGGGTGTGACAGAAGTGGTATCAGAGGCAAATGTTGACTGTAGGACGAAACCTAGATAGAAATGGATAAAACCCTTACCTACTTACCTTACTCTGATTCATTCTATACTTATCTTATCTTGATCCTGTCTCACCTTTTGCTGTCATACTCTGATTACTCTTATCTTTTCTGTTCTAAGTCAATAAGGATCTCATACCTTGGAATCCTATATTTATAAACTTTTTAAGAGATAGGAACCTAAGACGAAATTAAAATTATTTTCTCTATTAAAAATGTTGGTTAATTGTTCTGATGATCAATGCCTGATTTGCTTCTTTGATTGATTGAAATAGTATAGACGGGCATCTTAGCATGTACCACCATAAGGTAATGTATTAGCTTTAGTGGACAACACACTAATCTACTTAGCTAATAAATCCCCTGCAGTAACATTTCTCGTAATTACTCGCCTTGTCTATAATTCTTCCCTTCTTACCCTGTGTTTCTAATCCAGATGGGCTACCCCTATAGTGTTAAAAGAGAGCACTATAGACATGATCCTTGGTATGTCATGGTTAAGAAAGGCAAATGCAGTATATACATTGTGCTAAGGGAACCATAGAACTCACCAGTTCCAAAGGACAAAGATTTGAAGTTGAAGTTGCAGTAACTACCCCCATTAGACTAGCGACATTCTTAGTAGATGAGAAGTTTGTTGGTGTCAACATCCGTGTGGTTAGAGAATTTTTCGGATGTCTTTCCAGAAGAGTTACTAGGGATGCCACCAGATAGGGAAGTTGAGTTTGTCATTGATCTCTTACCTAGGACTGCCCCTATTTCTAAACGGTCATACATGATGTCTGTAGAAGAGCTAAAGGAACTTAAGAAGCAGTTAACGAAATTATAAGAGGTTGGGTACATTCGTTCGAATTCCTCACCTTGGGGAGCACCGGTTCTGTTTGTACAGAAGAAGGATGGATCACAGCGGATGTGTGTGGATTATAGATCTCTTAATGATGTTACTGTGAAGAACAAGTATCTGTTACCCCGTATTGAGGATTTATTTGATCAAATGAGAGGTGCAAGGGTATTCTCGAAGATTGATCTACGATCAGGATACCATCAGATGAGGATTAGGCCATGGATATTCCCAAGACGGCTTTCTCGACTCGATATGGATTATATGAGTTCACTGTTATGTCATTTGGATTAACTAATGCACCAGCTTATTTTATGAACTTGATGAATAAGGTGTTTATGGAGTACTTGGACAGATTCGTCGTGGTATTCATCGACGATATTCTTATTTATTCCAAGAGTGATAGCGATCATGAGGAACATCTGAGGTTGGTGCTACAAAAGCTACGAGATAATCAACTCTACGCTAAGTTTAGCAAGTGTGAGTTTTTGATTGGCGATGTGCCATTTCTTGGTCATATTATTTCTAATGGAGGAATTTCAGTGGATCCTAATAAAGTTAAGGAGATAATGGAGTGGAGAGTACCCACTATAGTTACGGAGATTCGGAGTTTCTTGGGACTAGCAGGATATTATCGGAGATTTATTGAAGGATTTTCTAAGATTGCTAAACCTATGACTTCGCTTTTGGAGAAAGGAAAAGAATTTAAGTGGGACGATAAGTGCCAAGATAGTTTTGATCAATTGAAGAAAAGATTGATGTTGCCACCAGTATTGGTTATGCCAGACCTACAGAAAGGATTTGATATCTATTGTGATGCATGTGGCCAAGGCTTAGGATGTGTGCTCATGCAGGAAGGACATGTGATCGCCTATGCTTCTCGTCAGTTACGCAAACATGAACTGAACTACCCCACTCATGACTTGGAATTGGCAGCCGTTGTGCATGCACCTAAGATTTGGAGACATTATATCATGGGAACCAAGTGCCAAGTATATACGGATCATAAGAGTTTGAAGTATATATTCACTCAGAAGGATCTCAACCTTAGGCAACGCCGTTGGTTGGAGCTTATTAAGGATTATGATTTGGAAATTCACTATCACTCGGGCAAGACAAATTTGGTTGCAGATGCCTTGAGTCGTAAGGAGCATGTTCATTCAGCTATTGTTGCCCAGCTACCCGACGAGATTGTTGAGGATTTCAGGAGACTTAGCCTGGGGATAGTTGCTCATACTGAAGGAGTTACTATTGATGTGGAACCTACTTTGGAGCAAGAAATCCGCAAAGGACAAATTGGTGATGCTAAAATACAAGAGATTAAGGATCTTATTACTGAAGGTCGAGGTCCAGAATTCATGGAAGATGAGCAAGGCACTGTATGGTTCAAGGACAGGATGTGTGTTCCTGATATTGAAAGCCTTCGAGAGACTATTTTAAAGGAGGCCCATGACTCGGATTATTCTATTTATCCTAGGAGTATCAAGATGTATCAGGATTTGAAGCAGAAGCACTGGTGGTATGGATAGAAGAGAGATGTGGCTGCACATGTGGCTATGTGCGATGTGTGTCAAAGAGTTAAGGCTGAACACTAGAGGCCAGCTGGACTACTGCACCCACTTAAGATTCCCGAGTGGAAGTGGGAAGAGATTGGTATGGATTTTATTACTGGATTGCCTCGCACCCCGAAAGGATATGATTCGATATGGGTGATTGTGGATAGACTGACCAAAGTGGTTCATTTCATTCCGGTCAAGACTACTTATAAGGTATCTCAATGGGCAGAGTATTATATGGCACGGATTGTGTGTTTACATGGAGTACCGAAGAAGATCATTTTGGATAGAGGACCATAGTTTACCTCTAGATTTTGGAAAAGTTTTCATGAGAATGTGGATACGAAATTGAATTCTAGTTCGGCTTACCATCCTTAGACTGATGGACAGACTAAAAGGACTAATCAAGTATTGGAAGACATGTTGAGAGCTTGTGCCCTTCAGCATGGTAGTAGTTGGGATAAGAGTCTACCTTATGCTGAGTTCTCATGTACTAGTTAACAGGCCAGTCTGAAGATGTCCCCGTTCGAGGCTCTATGTGGCAGGAAATGCAGAACTCCTCCATATTGGGATCAGACTAGAGAAAGACAGTTCTTTGGACCTGAACTTATTCAAGATGCAGAAGAACAAGTCTGTATAATCAAGGAGAACTTGAGGGTAGCTCAAACTAGGCGAAAGAGCTACGCAGATAATAGAAGAAGACCACTGGAATTTGAGGAAGGTGATCATGTGTACCTCAAGGTGTCACCACTTCGTGGAATGAGGAGATTTAAATTCAAGGGCAAATTGTCCCCTCGCTATATTGGACCATTCAGAAATTTTTTTAGGCAAGCTGGAGAGATGGCCTACCAAGTCGAGTTACCTGATAATCTATCTGATGTGCATAATGTATTTCATGTGTCTGAACTTAAGAAGTGTCTCTGTGTCCCTGAGGAACATTTACCAATGGAAGAGCTCAGTGTTCAGAGTGATTTGACTTACACGGAGTACCCGATCAAGATTTTGGATACATTAACTCGAGTTACAAGAAATAAAATCATAAAGATGTGCAAAGTACAATGGAGTCACCATGGAGAAGACGAAGCAACATGGGAAAGAGAAGAAGAGCTTCGCATAGATTTTCCTCACCTTTTCCCTCGTTCCTCCTAAATCTCGAGGACGAGATTATTTTTAAGGGGGGTAGGATTTGTAACACCCACTTTGTAAGAAAGGTCTAGAAAGAGAAATTATATTACTCAATAGATATGTGTGTTATCTCTATTCATTATTTCATGTGGACATCTCACTTACACAAAAAAATAATAAATAACAAAGGACACCAAAAATAATACATGCATCATGCTGGGATTTTATTTTTGTGTGCATTTTTGTGACAATATTATAGTAATGTAAAAAGAAATATGTTAAATATCCAAATGGGAAATTAAATCCTAAAAGAAATTATAGAGTTTGGAAAAGAAGAAAGAAAATACTATGTGACTAAAAATGGTATAAAAATATATAATATAATATATTATTCCTACATTAAGATTTGAATTTGTATAATTGATTCAAAGTTGAACCTCATAACAAGAAACAAATTCAAATTTGAGATTCAAAAGAAAACAGAAAATAAAAACAAAAAGAAGAAAAAAGGGAAAACTGCACCTGGGCTGTATCTTACCGCTCGGCCCAGTGCGCCTCTCCCCTCGTCCGCTGACAGCGGGCCCGCGCCCCAGCTCCATACGCGTCTGTGCTCTACTGGAGATGGGAGACCGAATGGTGGGCCCCGTTCCACAGACACACGCGGGCAGCGTGCTCGTGACCCAGAACCGTTGTTCCTCTTCCCCCTTCTCAATCGGAGCTAGCTCAACGGAACTCCTGGGCGAGCGCAACGACCTCCCTACCAGACTGGCGCTAATGGTGGGCTGCAGGGCACTCGGACCATGGGTATAAAACCTCCTGCTGCGACCCTCTCGCCTTTCATTGAGACGACCTAGGGAGCCACGGATTTGCCAGCGAAGGAAGTTTGAGCCGCCACCGTCGACCGGCGAGGAGACTTCGATTCGGGCCACGGAACTCTCGGTCACGGTTCAATTTGCGTGGGTGGAGGTTTTGCGTGGTGCAGGAGCGTTCGTTGCAGTGAGGACTAGGCGAAATTCCGCGTGGATCTCATCCGCCGCCGTGTGATTCCGCCACTGCCTGGACATCGCCTCCGTCAGATTGATTCTAGGTATGGTTGGGGCCCTCACTAATTCGCCCAATTACCCTGTATGTGAAGAGCCTTCTCGTGTTAAACTCCCTCCATGGGGGAGCCAATAATCGCCGCTGGATTTGGGAACTCCCCATCGGGCCACCCTCTGCTGCGGTCGGGGATTACGGGGAATAGTGGTCGGTGAATGCACCTTCTGGTCGATCGCTCTGTCCTACGCATCGGGTAGCATTGGTCAACCGTGCGAATCGGGAACCGTGGGCTGGTGCGTGCCTTCCAGCAATGGCGCCCCGCCGTGCCTTCGCGCTCTGTCGCCGGTCGGGCGCCGTGGTGAGAGAGAGAGGATTGGGGGGAGAAAGATGAAGGGCTTGGGTTCTTGGATCATACACGGACGACCCCGATCTAACCCCGCATACCCCTTCGCTCGATAGAATTTGGGTCGTAGATGTGAGATCAAGCGATCAGGTTTTGATCATAGTCATTCTTAATCTGGACCGACGATCTTTAATCCGGTGGTCCCCGTGGCGTACCGGTTCATTTTTAATGAAGTCTAATCCTGGCCGCGGAATTTAGATCTGACGGCTAATCTCGATCCGTACCCCTTCGTCCGCATCATTTGCATGAGAGCCCCCGACAAACTAGGAAATAAACCCGCCATCCTCTGGCGCTGTGTCCTGTGTCTGCGGATTATTCCCCCGAAGCCCCTGCACTTTTAGGTAATTGAGGCCCGATCCAGAGCTGTTTGAAATTGAGTAAATAAATTGGAAAAGGGATTTTTTAATAGGAAAATAATTGCTAGAACTTCAATAATTCATAGAAAATGTATATGAACCCCAAATTACTCTATTCCACTTTCTAAATTTTTGTAATTTAATTCTCTATCACTTAGAGCCTCTGTTTTGTCATGAAAACAGTAAGAAAATTTATTACTCACTTAATCCTATTTTAAACACATAAAACCTTTAGAAATTCATATCTTGAAATCTGTAACTCCAAAAATTATGATTCCTGTTCCTAGGATTTTATTTTAATATGTAGATTATTACTGTGTATTTTGTTTACATGTTTGGTGTGATGTTAATTTTCCTATATACTGTGCTTGTTTGTATTGTGGCGAGTAGAAGAGCCCGGATCCTGGTGAGCAGCAGATAGAAGTAGCTGAGCAGGAGCTCATTGAAGGCAAGTTGTGCCCTTGACCACTTTTTACCCAATAATGTTCTTTAATATCATTTATCCATGCATAGGTTAATTTTGATGGGACCCAATAGGTCACCCTTTGTTTACCCCTGAATCACTTGGGTAGTTTGCTACTGCTTTATATGGTTTTGGGATAATCATTCATTATATCTATGTTCCAATTGTTCTTGTTGTTCTATTTATGTTCATGTCAAGTTCATTAATGTTAATTGGAACATAGAGCTTAACTTGAGAAACACGTGTCACCACAAGGGTTTAATGGGACGCCCTTGGCTGACTAATTAGGAAAGCTAGTGGAAGACTACCTTACCCGAAAGGGGCAAGGGCAGTAGGGGAGTTGCATGCAAGGAGGTTCTCGGGTTGATTTAGCTGCGATGGCGGTCAGACGGGGGATTCTTGCAAGTGCTCTTCCCATAAACTGTAGCGGGTTTACGGAAGCTAGTGGAACTTTGTAAAGGCCTCGTAGTGTTGCCCTGCCGCGCTTCCTAGGTAGAGGTGTATGGGAGTCGCGACCCCTTGGCAGATGGGTAACATGACTTGTGGGTAAAGGGTACAACCTCTGCGGAGTGTAAAACTGGTATACTAGCCGAGCTCACGGTCATGAGCGGCTCAGGACTCTCTGATGTTTAAATTATGGAACTTAAATTCAATTTGGTCATTTGCATTGCATGTGTTTGTTATTAATTTGTTCTATTACTTTACTTAAGGTTTGGTATTTACTTACACTTAGTAACTGCTAATAAAATTTTGACCAACTACTTAAAAGCAATGCTCAGCTTTAACCCCTGTCATTGATTAGCCTTACACATCACATGAACTCACACCTTTGTGAGTTTATGTCCACTGGTTCCCCACAACTTGTTGAGCTATAATCATGTGTGAGCTCACCCTTGCTGTCTCACACCCCCCACAGGAGAAGAACAGGTGGTTCAGGAGGAGCCACAAGGCGAGGAGTATGATCTGATCTAGGTGGCGTTTCTCAGTTGACATTGGCGCCGACGATCCTTAGTTTGTTTTATGTTTATTCTTTTATTTTGTAAAAAGTCTTCCGCTATGTAATAAATACTCTGATGTTTTGTGACATTTATCTCTATACACTCTGTTATTATATATGTTGTCTTCTTGGCGCATGTATGAGATGCACTTGGCTTTGTTCCTTAAAGCCGGGTTTGACAAGCTCACCCTTGCTGTCTCACATCCCCTCCACAGGAGAAGAACAGGTGGTTCGAGAGGTGCCGCGTATCGAGGAGTTCGATTCGATCTAGGTGGCGTCTCCCAGTCGACTTTCTGGCGCCAAGGATGGATTTTAGATCCTGCTATATTTATCTTTTATTTTGTAAGACTTCCGCTATGTAAGAAGTACTCTGATTATTGTGACATTTATCTCTATACACTCTGTGATTATATATGTTGTCTTCTTTGGCGCATGTATGAGATGCACCCGGCTTTGTCCCTTAAAGCCCGGGGTGTTACACTTGCCTTGGTTCCCATCTCCAAAGATGATCGAATCTTGGGAATCATTTTTCTTGACGTAGGAGGTGAACATCTTCTTCTCCCCCGTTATGTGGTTTGTGCATCCGCTGTTGATAATCTAGCTTGAGCCCCTGGATGCATAAACCTGCAAGGCAATTTACACTTGGTTTTAGGTACCCAACTCTTGTTGGGTCCTACGAGTAGAGAATGGCTCTGATAATCTAGCTTGAGTCCCTTACGTGAAGAGAATGGCTCTGATACCAATTGAGAGCACCTAGAGGGGGGTGAATAGGTGATCCTATAAAATTCAACACTAAATAGCCACAAGCTTGGTTATAAAGATGTTAGTGCAATAGAACCAAGTGGCTATAGAGCGAGCTCTTGCGAATCACAATAATCACAGAAAAAGACAACACAAGAGACACAATGTTTTATCCCGTGGTTCGGCCAAGTATAACACTTGCCTACTTCCACGTTGTGACGTCCCAATGGACGAGGGTTGCACTCAACCCCTTTCAAGTGATCCAATGATCAACTTGAATACCATGGTGTTCTTCCTTATAATTTTCTTCCCGTTTGCGAGGAATCTCCACAAGTTGGAGCCTCTCGCCCTTACAAGATTGTTCACAAAGAAAGCACGAAGTAAGGTTGGGAAGAGCAACGCACACTAGAATTAAATCCACACCACAAACACGCACACAAGTGAGAAGATGAGCACACAAAACACGCGCAAGGAGTTTACAACTCGAAAAGTGCTCTAATCTCAAGAACGATGAACGATTGCGTGAAAGATAGGACTAGAAGTCATGGAATGCTTAGAGTGTGCTTGGGTGACTCCTCCATGCGCCTAGGGGTCCCTTTTATAGCCCCAAGGCAGCTAGGAGCCGTTGGAGACCAACAAGGAAGGCCAAGATTGCCTTCTGTCGGGTGGCGCACCGGACAGTCCGGTGCGGATCTCCTTCCTATTTTGGCGCAGTCGACCGTTGCAGATTCGTGGCAGTTGGCGCACCGGACACTGTCCGGTGCACACCGGACAGTCCGGTGCCCCTTGTCGACCGTTGGCGCGGGCCACGCGTCACCCGCGGATTGCGCGGTCGACCGTTGGCTCACCGGACAGTCCGGTGCACCACCGGACAGTCCGGTGCCCCTTGTCGACCGTTGGCGCGGGCCACGCGTCACCCGCGGATTGCGCGGTCGACCGTTGGTTCACCGGACAGTCCGGTGAATTTTAGCCGTACGCTGCCGAACCTTTTCCCAAGAGTGACGACTTCGCCGCGGACGACTCACCGGACAGTCCGGTGAACCACCGGACAGTCCGGTGAATTATAACCGTACGCCGCCGTCGAGTCCCGAGAGCGGCCAGTTCACCTTGGACTCGCCTGGCGCACCGGACACTGTCCGGTGCACCCAGACCGAGCAGGAGTTGTTTTCCAATTCCTTTTCTCCTGTTTCTAGCACTTAGACAATATATGTTAGTACTCAAAACAATGTACTAAGTCTAGAAACGTACCTTGTTACATGATTTGCACTTCTTTAATCTTTAGCACATTCAAAACTTAGAGAATGTGTGTTGGGCACTTAATCACCAAAACATTATAGAAATGGCCCAAGGGCACATTTCCCTTTCACCGGGCCAGACCGTTAGCCCGTTGAACCATTTGATTAAATCAGCATAAAATGTTAAAAAATGGTGCAGAAGGTAGGGTTCGAACCCATGTCCTGATGGAAAAAGGACGGGAGACACTGGGTAAAGATGTCTAACCAGTAAAACATCATGCTCAGATGTTTTTAATATTAAATATAAATTATATATATGTATATATGTTTTTTTGTAAAATTAAAAAATATAATCGTGTCGGGCCAGACCAACACTACGGGCCGAAGCTACAGCCCAAGCACAACACGATGTTTTTGGCTCTTGCAAGCATTATGTCGTTTCTGAGACCACATTGGCGCAATAGACTCCATGGTGTTTGAGGTTGTTGAATTGGATGGAGCAACAATGATTTGTCACACTAACAGTAAAATGAAAGGTTATTTGTTGGTTTTAAACGTTAGTAATTGCTACGAAGTAACATAATTTATATGGAGCGCATCCAGTTTTTATTGATGCCTGACTTTAACAATCACTCTATATTTCGATCTATTTTTTTATAAGTTTGAGTTTATGTGACTTATTTTAGAAACTAGAGCTCACAAAATTTCTCTTATTTAGTCTCTGTATGGTGGAATTATGTCATTTTATAATCTCTGTTCGTTCAGTCAGTCGTTGTGAACTCTTTTCTAATCGCTCATCTCATTGGCCGTGTTGTAACAAGACATATTGCATGGAGTAAACAATAACATCAGTTAGCCAAATTAAAAAAAATATTATATAGAGAGCGGAGACAATCAATAAAAAATCTTGAAAATTTTTTGATGAATAGTTTACATGGGTATTGTTGTAAGCCGTCGCAACGCACGGGTAACCAACTATTATTATATATAAAATAGAAACGAGGTTGAAAGTATATATAACTTTGTGTTACGACGACTTTGACTCTCTGTTAAGGTAGCTCCATCCTCTAGCTATGCCCTCGACAAAGCATCCCGTAACAACCAAACCAACACGCACGATGCACCTGCTGCACTCCTTTGTCAACACTCGCCGGTTCACACTGCACTGTATTTCTTTCCGACAAGCTAGCCGGCCGACACAAGCCAAACTCAGCAAAAAAAGAAATACTAGTCTGATGCAAATTGTTTGGTAGACTACATGTATAATGCATGCAAATACACACGTGGGATACATATACGTTCGTATACCGGCATACATATACATACAGAAATAAAAATATGTAGTTATGTATAACAAAAAATCCCCTTTTTTATTTCTGAACAAAAATTAAAATTCAACAATTTTGATTCCTATATGTTTTTGTATATATACATGAAGATGTAGGGCCGGCGTCTGCCTCAAAAATCAGTCCCACACGGCCCTCTACTGCTCTAATAATGAACAAATTACTGTACTACGTACACGGTAAATAATCGAGTTGCCACGTCACTATCTAGCTAGCTACTGTATTGTGTGTGTATATCAGTGTATGTACGTGAGTTGGTCGAGTTCGTGATCGACGAGGTAGCCGCAGCACGGCACGGCACCACTAGGCCTGCCGCTGCAGCTCCTTGCCGGCGATGAACGTGCCGTGCAACCCGTACGGGACGCGGCCCGGCAGCTTGACGGCGGCCTCGGCCCGCATGTCGCGGGCGTTGACGACGAGCATTTCCGACGCACCGCGGGCCTCGTCGTGCACGTAGCACAGCACGTAGCCGTCGTCCTCCGCGGCGCCCGCGGGGGCGTCGGGGCGCGGCACGAAGCAGGGCTCGCCGCCGTACCGGCCGTCGCCGTAGATGAACTTGTCGACGGTGCCGGCCTCGAGGTCCACCTTGGCGAAGCCCGACACCTTGGGCCACGGCTCGGCGATGGCGAGGTAGGCGTAGCGCGTCCTCCTGCCCAGCAGCTGCCGGTTCACCATGCCGGCCTCCAGGTTCACCTGGTCGGCGTCGCTCAGGACCGCGCGCCGCGAGGACGTGCCGGTGCGCGGGTCCAGCCGGATCTCCGACAGCACGCTGCGGAAGCTCTCCTCGCCGGCGGCGGACTCGTTGAACACGGCGTCCGCGGGGGTCATGCAGGACCCGATCACCACGACCTCGCCCGTGGCCTCGTCCTCCCACGCGTTCCAGAGGTGGAAGCAGAAGCAGTCGGGGACGTCCACCCACCGCAGCCGCGACGCGTCGGTGGCGCGCTTCGGCAGCACCCCGAACCGCGCGGTCTTGTTCCTGTCGTACACCACGGGGGAGCCGCCCAGCACCATCTCCTGGAGCTTGAACACGATCTGCTGGTCCGGGATGATGGCGTGGTTCTCGGTGACGGCGAAGTCGTGCATCATGGTGGGCGCGTCCACGGGGATCTCGACGTCGGGGGACTTGCGGCCGTCGGCGGTGAAGTAGAAGTACTTGAGGAACGGCTTGGACACGACATTGTAGCTGAGCGCGAAGAGCTCGCCGGTGGCCGGGTCCAGCTTGGGGTGCGCGATCATGGCGGTGTCGAGCTGGCCGCCGAAGTCGTAGCGCCCGGCGGTCTCGAGGTCGCCGTCGGCGGTGACGCGCACGTGGTAGGGGAGGTCGTCCTCCGACATGGCGAGGAGGCGGTTGTTGTGGTACACCAGGCCGGCGTTGGCGACCCCGATCCCCTGGGACGCGTCGAGCACGCCGCAGAGGGAGCGGGCGCCGAAGAGGAGCAGGCGCGCCACGCCCGAGTGGCCGTGCAGCTCGCCGATGGCCTTGGGGAACACGGCCCTGCCGATGGCGCGCTCCTGCCTGAGCCGCGCCGTCTCCGTGAACCGGCACGCGTACGACTCGGCGCGGCCCCCGCGGAGCCGCACGGCGTGCAGCATGCCGTCGCCGTCGAAGAGGTGGTGCCCCGCGCGCGGCGCGTGGAGCGGGTTGGCGCCGTTGCGGACGTACACGCCGTCGAGGCACGCCGGGACGCGGCCGGACACGGGCAGCTCGCCGGTGGGCGGGCGCTCCCCGACGGGCGCGTAGTTGCCGGCGATCTGGACGGCCGGGTCGGCGGTCCGTGGCAGCGGGTGCGCGCGCTCGAGGACGCCCGCGACGAGCCCCTCCTCCAGCGCGTCGAGCGCCGCCGCGGCGAGCCGCTGGAGCGGGTTCCACTTGGGAGCGGCGGCGCGCATTGGCCGCGCGGGGACCGGGGTCCTGGTCTTGCCGGTGCTGGGGTTGAACTGGGACGGCTTCTTGGGTCTGCCCGAAGCCGGCGCGGTGGCCGGAGCCGCCGGTGGAGCTGGAGCAGAGATGGAGGACGCCATTGCAGCGGAAACTAATCAGTCAGAGAGCTGGGGGTTGTGGCCCGGCCCGGTGATCAACGGAGCCAGCTGATCGAGCGGGAGCAGAAAGGCTAGCTTTGTGGCGTTTGCGCGCTGGCCTGTGTGGATGGTGAGACTTGGAGTGAGGGAGAGAAGAGCGAGCTGGGGTTGGGTTTTCGGTGTGGTGGATTCGGGTTCGGGGCGGGATTTATAGGAGGCGCTGGGGTGGGGGAGTGGGTGGTGCAGTCAAACGGGGGAGGAGGCCGACGACGTGGCGGGAGCTGAGGGCGGGACGGGGACGCGCCGCGTGCACTGCAGCCGTGTCTGTGGCTGTCCTCTTCTTGTCCGGGTGTTCTAGAGAGATGGATGGTTCGGTCGTAGTGCTTGCGGGCTGTGCGTGCCCATGGCTGCATGTCCGTCCGCTGCCCCCACCTCTGCCAATTCGCAATTGCACTCAACTGTCTCATCGTCCCACCGCTAAAGCATGACCCATCTGTATGTACCAGATTCACGCCCATGGAGTTCACTTTTTTCTCTCCTTTGACTCTAAAAAAAAAACTTTGCACGCACTTAAATTTTCGACCAAAAATTTACAATAATGCATGGTTCTCTTCTCTTGTCAACATATATCGTCTTGTTGCTAAGAAGACAATATATGGCGGCGGCGGCAGCGGCTCTGGTGGTGATTATGGCTATGTTGTGCCTCATCAACTTAATCGTGTTCTCTGACATAAGGTTCTGGTTTATAATAATAAACCCGCTTCATGGAGTTATATTGTGCTACAGCATGTCGGAAATTCCTTGGAGACCCAAAATCGTTAACGCCCCGTTTGGATCATTGGAATTGAATTCCATTCTAGTAACGCCCCGTTTGGATCAACGAAATTGAATTTCATTCTAACAATAGTAATTTATGCATATATCAATTAAGCTAATTCAGTTTTATGCAAAATATATTTGTATACTATTATTAGCAAGATATCAAAGATATTTATGTGGTATATTTTTAATATAGAGGAGTGAGACGAAGAGTGTCATGTAAGTTACAAAGTAGAAACAAATTCTACTAATGCATAAAATCATTTCCTATCCTCCACCCTATGAAATTGAGATAGGCTTATATCTGAACTTTGGAAAGTGGTGGAATGTCAAATTCCAAACTAAATAAGTTACTTTATTGAGTGAATTCTAATTCCTTTAAAATAAAGGGATCCAAACACCCCGAATAGTATTTAGCCATATATCAATTAAGCCAATTCAGTTCTATGTAAAATATATTTGTATACTATTATTACCAAGATGTCGGAGATATTTATGTGCTACATTTTTATTGTAGAGGAGTTAGACGAAGAGTGTCATGTAAGTTACAGAGTAGAAACAAATTCTACTAATGCATAAAATCATTTCTCATCCTCCACCCCATGAATTTGAGATAGGCTTATATCTAAACTTTGGAAAATGGTGGAATGTCAAATACAAACTAAATAAGTTACTTTATTAAGTGAATTTCAATTCCTCTAAAATGAAGGGGTTCAAACGCTCCGTAAGGAAAAAAAATGAAAACTGATAAAAAATATTTCTTGAGTGATCGTCAAGTAAAGTCCCCTAAATATAGATAGCATGCTCTTTATTTTCTTTCACTGTCATTTGAAACGGCTGGCAGCACTTTATTTTTAACTTTCATTCACTCAAACAAAAGGAAGGAACCCATGTCGGGAGTTACAAGCCAAGTCACTTTTGACTCAGTCGGTGGTCGGTTTACAAACATCCTAGATCCTTATTCGGTTGCACGAGGTGTTCGAAGAGAATTGATGAGAGATTATATTTCTTTCTATTCACTTTTTACCGAACGAGCTCTAAAAGAAAATTAACTGAAAATAGTTACTATAAATAATGCAAGGGATTTTTTGCAACGTTGGGTAGACATAAATATATATATTTCTATTAGCTATTTTGAGTTGGACAAACGGGCTGTTAAAAGAATTTTGACCTAGATCCGTGATCCGTACCTAAATTCGGTAGATGATACATTCATTTTGTATCCATTTTAGTGAATATTGTAATGCATATCCGAGACTCTAAATAGATTTTTATAAAAAAGTTTAAAATAAATAACTTTTAGATCCCTTCTCCATCTAAGGTCATTTAAAAATCCATAAAATTAATATTTTTGGAATTATCAATCTTAATTAAAGCAACATTTCACGATCTAAATTTTGAAATAAAAAAGCATATCTTTTTTAGTACCGGAACTTTGGTTTAGATCATCTTCCCATCCAATTACTACAATTTGGATCGTTATTTCCATCCATTAAATGCTTATGGATCATAAACATATTTCACATGTATTTGAATTAATTTAGTCATGGCACGTGTGTGTCACTTAAATTAAACATGTACTTAATAATCTTAACAAGATTTAAAAAAAAAACATAAACATACATGTGTGTCCAAGTGTCTCTTAAGTTTTGGTGTCGCTCATGTTTATTTGACAAGCATAGTGACTTAACAAGTTTAAATTGAATATGTGTTATAGTGAACATAAGAAGACACAAAGACTTTAATATAATATATGTATGTGTGTATGTAATGTATCATTATGTGAAAACAAGTATACGTGTGATATATATATGTGTTGTGAAATTAACAACAATTGCTACCACATATATTTAAGTGAACTTAACAAGGTTTAATAGCATGTGTGTGTTGTGAACTTAACAAGACATTAAACACTTAATTGACATTAACAATGAGAATGTCATGTTTAAATACTAACAAGCATTTCCTTGGCTGCCAACCACCTAAGAAATCGCATGACTCCAAGAAAATGGTAATTTTCCTTAGTGGTTTCTTGTAGCACTCAATGAAATGGTTATTTTTTGCAGATAACAAAAACACTCAAGAAAATTGCATATTTTCTTGGAGTCCAAATGGAACCGCCAAGGGTACTAACTACCTAAAATAAATGATAATTCCTTTGCTGGTAGATTTTGGTACTCAAGGATACTTCGTACCCCAAGTTTTTTTTGTTTCTAGTAGTGTTTGGATAATATTTTGAAAACTATAATTTGGATAACACCACTTAATTTCAAATGAAAAGTTTCATGAGATTCCATTTAATTTAGAACAAGTTATCAAAAATCACGTTCCACATGTTCATACACAAAAGGATCTTGTATTGTTACTTATCACATGACTTCGATAATGACTTCACTTATGAGGTCAAAATTCCCAATGTTCCCATAGGGCTAAGATATTTTGTATGCAATTGTTAATAATTTTTCACCACATGAGTAAATTATCATACTTCTTTCCCATTGAAAATAGTTTTTGACATGGGAACTTCTGTGTGATCTATGTCCCAATTGCCTCCCTAATGATCCAAATATTAGGCATCAAATAATGTCAGGAATATAATTAGGGTATAAATCACCATCCACAACAAATTATCTTGAATAATCACAAATGTTAGATGCATTTATAGAATTTTTTACTAACATTTTATGAACTAATTTTACTAACATTAGAGGGAGAATGTAAGGAGCTAAATTGAGAAATAAGTTTAAATATCTTATGTAGAGCCTTAGATAAAACAATGTGAAAACAAGAACTAGTTTACTAAGTTTAGTGAACAATATTGCTAGATGTTTTTACAGACTTTGAAAGAGTAACCTAGTCATAGATTCTAGTTGTATGATGCTCTTAAATTAATGTCGAATAAGTACAATTATGTATTGTTAATGAGTCAAATCCTACTATAAAATGTGGTAGATCATTGGACTTATATATACACCTAAAAATGAAAATGTTAAAGCAATCAAGATGCTCAAGTCAAGAAAATAGTACTTGACAAAAATCTTCTAAAGAAAACAAACACATGAACCTATATGAAATGAAACAAAGGTAATTAACATATATAGAAAATCATACTAAAACTATTTTATGTATGAAAAAATAAGTATCGTGATAAAGTTATATTCAATGATGCATCTTTATGTAATTTAGTGGTGTTATGGAAGAAAAAGGGGTTTAGAACACCTATCAATTGAGCAATAAATACAAAGAAAAACCTACCAAAATCGAATAGTTTCATTCAAATGTATTTGAATTACTTCACAAACGATAATCCTTTTCACTAGATAACTAGGTGTTTGTACAAAAAATGAGAAAAGAAAAATCACTAGATGTTATGTGAGGTTACTACTAATGATTGTCCCAAATCAATGTTAAATGTGACATTTATTATAAAATATCAAGAAACATAATAACCCTTGTTGGGATTAACGACTTTTAGATTATGTTACTACTTAGTAAACAAAAAGAATGTTAACTTTTTTCTGTAATGGATATTGTTACAAGATATTTATGTGATTCACCTGATAATAACATATAGATGAAACTTCCTAAAGGATTTGAACTGCTAGAAGCACTACTATATTTCTATGCCCATTCGTAATCTCATATTGCATTAATTATTAATTTATTTAGAAGATATGATCCTTGTCCTACCAAATATCATTGGTATAAATCATATACAACATTATCTTCAATATACTAAATGAAGGGATCTATATGTTACCAACAAATGCAAGAGAGCTAGTATGTTTTATATATGCATGATAGTTACTTGATTCATGTAACGATTATTTATAAATTAGATATGTATTTGAAAATAGTGGTGCATTTATTTCCTGGCCCCAATGAAGCACATCGTATTAACACAACTTCATCCAACCATGTAGAAATTTCGTCCATTCATGAGATAATAGATAATGTGTGATACTATTGATTATGATTTGACACACTAAAAGCTCTATGTTTGGTTTTGATTACTGGGTGACAACTGGTGGAGTAACCTTTGTCTTAAGTGTTGAATTAAGCTAGGTGATGTCCACACTAAGGGTTGAGCAAGATGGCATCCTTGGAGGTGATGAAGGAGGCTAAAAAGATGTATTTAGAAACATATGCGAAGTAAATAAAATATAGCATTACACCGATTAAAAATAATTTTAATATGTGTCCGGGTTAGCCGTATCATAAGTCTCATCATCACTATCAACCATTTCATAAATCAACACCATATGAAGGCGCAAGTTTGTCATCAATGTCATTGTCTTCAAGTATTTTTAAGTCATTCTTATTTTGCACCTCACCATTCTCCTCATCAACAACCATTTCAATATCTACTTTCATTCTGATAGCTTCGGTTAAGTCTATCTCAAATCGTCCTTCGTCTAGCCCATCTTCGGGGAAGTGTGTTTGGGTCTAAGTTATAATCTTCATCGTTTGGAATAGGTAATTTACCGTACGGCGATACCTTAATATCCCAATCCTTAAGAGTCCTATTTCGCTGAGAGTGGCACTATGTAAAGAATGGTTTTATCGAGTCTCCGATAAAATGCATTCGACAAAGCGCCAAACACTCAGCAAAGAGTCGAATTCTTCACCCCCTCTCTAGCCATCTAGAATGCAATTTAGTGTTAGAAAAGGAAGCATAAAGTGCCCTTTAATTTGTGCTTGATGCCCGACATTAACGTACATTAGGTAGCGCAGAGACGTCCGGCGGCCCACCGCACTTGGAGCTAGCCATGGCCAGCCCCTTGGCTTGCTTGCTTCGCCAAAGTACGTACGTGTGTTACGTTGTGGTGCTTGCAGTTCCAGGACCAGGACTGATCGATGCATGGCTATATAGCTGTTGGCTTCAGCGCTTATTAGCTATAGCTAGGTAGGCCTGCTGATGATCCGAGTGAGTGAAGCACCCCATCAAAAGCAAAAGCGAGGTGAACACGTACGCACGCACACACGCGGCACCTTTTGGTTGGTCCAAGGGGTGCATGCAAGAGCGTATACACGCGTCATCACCTGCGCCTTCTTGTTTCGTTCTCGTATAATGCAGTGCTGCACCGTGCAGCGTGGGTGTACGTTAGCTAGCTAGCTAGGGCGGTTGGCCCGGCCGGGTAGCACACACACAGCAGCCCCCTCCGATCCAGTGGGAGGCGCCCACGTACTCCGGGTACGTGTCGGGCCCAGGGCGCCCGGCGGCGTTCCACCGTACCACTCGCATTGCACTGCACTGCAGACTGCACCGACCGCACACACAACACGCAGAGAAAGCGGGAAAAGCTATACCTGCTGGGTGCTATGCCAGTAGAGATAGGCTTTTATTTCCACCTGGCTGGCTGCCTGCCTCTCCTCGACCGTTTCAACGCGGAATCGTGCCGTTTTCGCCCTAATCACCTTTTTTATATATTTATTTCGTACTGGACTGGATAGCCAGGCACGCCTGCTGTGCTAATAAGATCCGATGACGCTGCCGTCGCACTCACACACTCGTAGTCATCAGTCACGCATCATGCACCTTTATTTGTTAATCTATGTGTTCATCAGTAGGTTAATCAAGCTCGATCGGTCAGGAGACTACTGTGGGTGACGACACATGCATACCCCCCCTGCACGGCACCATGCATGCTTGCACACACTAGCTAGCTGGCACATTAGAGTTCAAGCTAGGAGGCGTGTACGTATATACGTACACGTACATCAACGACATGCAAGCTAATAACTGGACAAGATCAGTATAATACTATAATACTCGCTCGTTTTATCGTTTTAGACTAAACACACATTGATTAATTAATTTATGTATGTATGTATGTATGTTATCATTCATTAATTATACAACCGCATGCATGATGCTGATACTGGTGCTAGCTCCGAGGAAATTAAAGCAGTATCGTCGTTGGGAAACAAGACTTGGTCGTCGTTAGAACAAGCGTGTAGAGTAGCCTGGTTAGGTCACTCAGGACGACGCCTCCATCACTATCAGAGTAGGCCTTGGTCAATTATTAAAACCCAGGTGATCGTATGCGATTAGCTAGCAGGGTGACATCAGGTGATGGGACACGTGGACACCGAACCCGGCTCCTGTGCCTCCAGCTCCATCTCCTGCATGCTCTGCTCCTAGTGAGGTGGCGCTATCAGCTGAGCTGCAACCTCCTGGCATCCAGCCAAGCGGCGTCGGAGAAGGCAGGAATCTGGTCGCGTAGCTTCCTAGAAGCCAGCAGCACGCGTACTACACATCATATCGTCAAACACTCACACGCACGCACCGTGTACGTACGTGTAAATTAAAACAGAATTCTCACACGTGGAATCCGCACCCGGCCTCCAACTGAATTGGCCGGTGCAACTATCAGTCTCACTGCACACTAACATATGTTAGCTTAATTAGTCCGTAATCAGCATCGTATAGTTAATAATATAATTAAGCTCCTCCTCCAGCTAGCGGATTCTGGGTTTGATTTGATGCTGTTGCCAATTTCGTCAACACCGATTGTTCATACAATCCAGCGCGCGATTTCCAGTTAGTTTCTTTCGCTAGCTGAGAAGACGAGACAGATTTGTTTGCTAACCCCACCAATAATAGCGCTAGCCAACACCACATAGGCTCCCGACTCTTTCAAAGGCTCACCCAACAGCTCCAAAACAAAAAGTACCAAACGACGGGCTAGCTCCTCTAATAGCCTCTCCATCAAAATATATAGTCAGGGTCGGCTAGCTCTATGGTTATTTTAAGGGTCTCTGGACAAACTAGGCAGTATAAGCCCTTTTAGGCTATCATTTTTTTTTAAAATTTATCGTGTGATTGAAGAGATCATAGTACTAATTATATGTTTATATCTAACTTTTTAGAAAACAATGTGTATAGTACAAACTAAAAGATCCATAAAAACATTTTTTTGTTCGCTGTGCTGATTCTAGACAACAGTTCATTATATATAGATGGAAAATTTGGGGTCTGTCATAGAGCAAACTCCAACCCAGTGGCAGGATGCACACGTCGCTAATCATAAGAACAAGGGGCAACCTAGAGTTAGCCTGAGGAGATATATGAATGCAAAGTACGCACAAGGTTTTAGAGTGTTTCGGGCCGCACGAACCATAATACCCTAGATCCACTGTGAGTTGTATTGCTTGATGGCTTACATCAGGCTACGCCCGTTGGCTTATGTCACGAGCCATAGGCCACATGGCAGCACCGAGACTCCGCCTGAACAGGGAGCAAGGACCAAGAGTTACTGGACATGTGGCAGCTCTGGACTGTCCCTGATTGGGGGTCCGGATGGCACATTTAGGGGTCTAGGACCGACCTATGGGAGATCGACCCTGACTGTAATCCATAGAGTGCTTCTTCTCTTGGGACATGTGGCACCTTCGGACCCCCTTGCCGAAGAACCGGAGAGCTTATGTAGAGGCATGGACCTATGGTTGCAGTCATCAGACAACTTCAGCTCTAGGATACTTCGTGACACCGCGTTGGTCCACCGAGGCAAAGATTCGGGAATCACTACAAGAAAACGTCAAAGGAGTGTCAGTTAATTAAAGAGTGTCGGGGCCGACACTCTTAATCGAAGTAAAAGTGTGGGTTTTGCTGCACCGACACTCTTAATTTAAGAGTGTCGGGGTCCCGATGAAACCGACGCTTTTAATTTAAGAGTGTGGGTTTTTCCACACCGACACTCTTATGAATGTTACCCTAAATTCCCCAATCCTATTCTACAGCCGCCACGCTTCTTCTCTCCTATCTCCCTGCCCGCCGTCCAGTACACAGTCGACCACCGCCGTCTCTCCAGTCTAGCCAGCGGCGTGCGGCCTCGCCGAGCCAGCGTGGGACGGGCGGCCGAGCCACCAGCGGCGGGCGGGCTCGCCAAACAGCGCCGGGCGGGCGGCCTCGCCAAGCAGCGCACCTCCAAGCAGCGTCGGGCGGTCGAGCTAGCGGCGGGCGGGCGGTCGAGCCACCAGCGCCGGGCGGCCGAGCCACCAGTGCCGGGCGGCCGAGCCAAGCAGCGTCGGGCGACCTCACGCAGCGCCCCGACAAGCAGCGCCAGGCCGAGGCAGCGGCAGGCGGCAGGCAGGCCCCGCCAAGCAGCGCCAAGCCCCGCCAAGCAGCGGCAGGCGGCCTCACCGAGGCAGCGGACTCACCTAGCCGGACGCCAGGCGGCCTCGCCGAGCTCCAAGCTCCAGGCGCAGCGCAGTGCCTCGCCGAGCCAAGCATTCTTCAAATCCGTGTGCAGTTCTTGTTAAGGTATTTAGTTCACACTGATTTTTAATATTTAGATCAAATTCGCGTGTAGTTCTTGTTAAGGTATTTAGTTCAAATCCGCCGAGCCAAGCATTCTTCAAATCCGCGTGCAGTACTTGTTAACGTTTTGTCCTGTTGTGTTCAACGAATCCTGCATACCCAAAAACATTATTGTTCAAGTTTCAAGAAAACAAAATATGGGAACTAGGCTGCATGGATTTTGAAGGAGGATAGAATTGGTGTAATTGGACAGATGTATTGCATTGAGCCCTTGGAGGGTTTATATAGGGCATCTTTAGTTCACATCCCTAGCCACCCTAGCTCACATATGGGAACTAGGCTGCATGGAGCCAAGCCGAGGAGGTGCACATGCGCTTGTTTGGTTCACTTTCCTAGCCAACCTGGCTGGCTCATTAGAAATGTTGTTTGGTTGCTTTGCATAAAAACTTCCTGCATGTGCTCAAAAATTATTAAATAAATAAATAATGTATCAATAGACACTAATTATATGTCAAAATTATTTAATAGACACTAATTATATGTTAATAGTCTTAATCTTAAGTACATTATTTTTTTGTTTGAAAAATATATAGCATGAGTGGCTTTTTCGTACCTAAGTGTATATATGTTTTTTCTTTAGCTTTGAATATGAGTGACGATCGAAGAAGGGCGATGTACGATGGATTCGACAGTGTCACTCATGGTCACTCTGATGCATGGTTGAGAGTTGCAGATGAATTCATGGCACTCGCATTTGTTGGTGATGCTCGTTTAGCGAGGTGCCCGTGTATAAAATGTCGGAACTTGGTTCGATTGAAAAAAGTGGAGCTCTCATATCATGTTTTCAAACATGGCTTTATGCCAAACTATCTGGTATGGCATGAGCATGGAGAGGTGGACCATACTGTTGAATCGGATGGGGACCAGGATGTAGACCGAATGGAAGAGATGTTGGATGATATTAGGAATGAGTACCCAGAACTACAGAATAATCAAGCTTTTCCAGAGGATGTGAGAGAGTTCTACAAGCTTCTTGAAGCCTCAGAGGCTAAAGTGCATGAAGGAACCAATGTGAGCATACTACAGGTGGTAACACGTCTCATGGCGATGAAGTCAAAGTACACCTTCTCCAACAAATGTTACAACGATATTGTGAAACTGATTATTGATATCAGCCCACCGAATCATAACATGTCGAAAGACTTGTACCATTGCAAGAAGCTCGTAGCTGGTCTTGGCATAAACTACCAAAAGATTGATGCTTGCGAGGACAATTGCATGTTGTTCTGGAAGGAGCATGAAAATACCACACATTGCATCCACTGCAGTAAGTCAAGATATGCAGTGGTGCTAGATGAGGATGGAAACGAGGTTACGACAAAGGTGCCGATCAAGCAACTCCGGTACATGCCTATCACTCCACGGCTTAAGCGTCTCTTTCTAAATCAAGAGACAGCAAAGCAAATGAGGTGGCATAAAGAAGGGGGTCGTCAGGGTCAAGATCCGGATGTCATGGTGCATCCCTCAGATGGCGAGGCCTGGCAGGCTCTCGATCGTTTTGATCCAGAATTTGCAAGAGACCCTAGGAGTGTTCGTCTTGGTTTGTCGACGAATGGATTCACTCCTTACTCCAATAATTCCACTTCTTACTCATGTTGGCCAGTTTTTATGATGCCCTACAATCTCCCTCCTAACAAATGCATGAAAGAAGAGGTCATGTTTCTTGCCCTTATTGTTCCAGGTCCGAAGGATCCTGTAACAAAAATCAATGTATTTATGGAACCGTTGATCGAAGAACTAAAAATGTTGTGGCAGGGGGTTGAGGCATATGATAGTCATCTGAAATGTTGTTTTACTCTACGCGCAGCATATCTATGGTCAATTCATGATCTGCTAGCATATGGCATTTTTTCTGGTTGGTGTGTCCACGGCATACTGTGTTGTCCGATATGTATGGGTGACTCACAAGCATATATGTTAGAACATGGTAAGAAGGAAACATTTTTTGATGTTCACCGACGCCTCCTTCCCTATAATCATCCTTTTATAAAGGATACAAAGTCATTTCGAAAAGGCAAGAGGGTTAGAGATGGGCCACCGAAGCGACAAACTGGTGAAAATATCATGAGACAACATCGTGACCTAAAACCGGGCGTAGGAGGTCGGTTTCAAGGGTATGGTAAAGAACACAATTGGATGCACATCTCGTTTATCTGGGAGCTACCTTACATGAAGGCATTGCTGTTACCACATAATATAGATTTGATGCACCAAGAACGTAATGTTGCGGAAAGCATCATAAGCATGTGCTTCGACTTCACCGGTCAAACCAAAGATAACATGAATGCAAGAAGAGACTTAGCTGAACTTTGTGATCGTCCGCACCTTGAGCTTAGAAAAAATCCAAGTGGATCTGAGAGTCGGCCACAAGCTCCTTATTGTCTGAAACGGCAAGAAACCTTGAGCACATGCTTTTCCTGAAATTTCAATCATCCCTCGTTAATGGCTGATTGAATCTGTCGACGTAATACATTACAATCATTAGTGGCATGAGAAAATGAGTTAAGCCACTTGCAGTATGCCCGACGTTTTAGCTCGTCAACGGATGGAACAATGTGATTTATTTTAATGTTGCCATTTTGAGTAAATCATCAAATATTTTATCACATTTACCAACATTAAATGTAAACTTAACTTCCTCTTGCCGTTTCTTCTGAACCGGCTGCAAGGAGGAACAAGCAGAAGATTTGGCCTGTTTTGGCCAAACCATTTTAGCAGCATACACTTCTGCTGATTCGTCGTCCGAGCTACTTTGGTCGCACTCTACTATATGGACACTGTGACGAATGGTTTTGGCAGTCTCTTTGCTTCGGCTTTCACAGGCCAAAGCTCTTTGGTGTAACTGTGCTAGTGTAAAAAATTGGATGTCTTCTAATCTTTCTTTTAAATAATATCGTAAACCGTTAAAGGCTAATCCTGCTAGCTGTTTTTTCTGCTAAATGAATTTGGAACCATCGGTTTCTTGTATCCCGGAATTTCTGGATGTATTCATTAACTGATTCATCCTTCCCATGTCGAAGGGCCACTAGGTCTACCAGATCTAATTCATAGTCACCGGAGAAAAAATGATCATGGAATTTTTGTTCTAAATCCCCCCATGACAAAATAGAATTAGGAGATAAAGTGGCGTACCATGCAAACGTGGTTCCTGTTAAAGACAAGGAAAATAAACGTACGCGAAATGCTTCTGTGTCGGCCAATTCTCCTAATTGTGCTAAAAACTGGCCTATGTGTTCGCGCGTGTTTTTTCCTTGGTCACCCAAAATTTTTGCAAATTCGGGTATCCTGGTTCCCTGTGGGTATGGATGGTGATCAAATCGGCTGTCATAAGGTTTCCGGTATGATTGCCCCCAGGGACCATGCTTACTCCAAGTTTATCTCGGAACGCCCCAGCTATTTCCTCCCTCCCTGTATCAATGGCAGCCGGTGCGAGACCACCGGCTCTTTGGTCAAACATATGTGGGGTTGGCTGAATATTAGCATGTTGTCTTTCCCCCATTGGTTTGAGCTACGTGGTGCATTGCCATTTGCCCTATATGGCTCGTAAGATTGATCGTTCCTTTCCGGCCTCCTAGGCGGGGCCAGAAAGCTTTCCCGGGCTTTGAATTTTGTATTATTGGGCTGATGCATCGCATAGTGTGATGGGAAGTGTTGTTGGGATGGGTGAGGATTCGGGTAACAATCCTCCTCAAAAGGGTCATGCGCGGACTGTCCGGACATTGGCCCGGACCGTCTGTGATTATATGCGGACCGTCCGTCGTGGTATGCGGACCGTCCGACTGAGTAGTTTGAATTTTGTGCAAAACAATGTGGCTCAAACATATGTGTTGGTAATTCATTAAAAATGGGCCCGACCGTTGCTGGCCCAGACGGTCCGCGCTCACGTGCGGACGGTCCGGGCATGTGCAGATCGGTTGATTTGCTGTCGATTTGCGGTTGCTCAGGGTATGTGTCCATCGGCATCCCATAAAGGGGTTGTGACTGGTCATAACAACTTGTAGCCGATGTATTACGCGTGTTACCCCCTAATTCAACCTCATGCGAAGGAAAATTTGCGATATTAGATTTATCAAATGCACGTACTAGTCTCCTATAATCGTTTTGCATACCCCCTATGATATTTTGCATTTGTTCACGCTGTTCATCTACATAATTTCTAAGAGATTGTAGCTCGTTTGTATTACTTACATTGGGATATCTGGTGTGGGTCGGAGCGAAGCCGGATCTGTCACCCAATGTCAGACGACCTTGTTGTTCCTGTCCACTTTGAAGTTGGCCAAGAACTTTGCTTTCGCCTCTTGGATCATCTGCTCCTTGTGCTCCTCAAACTGGAGCTGTTCGTCGGCCGACAAGGTCTCCCAAGTCGGCTCTATGATGTTGCTTGGGGAAATATCAGAGCTATCCCTTTAACCGGCCATTGAGGGTCGATTTGATGGGTCTAGATATATGTTCCCCAGTGGAGTCGCCAAAAAGTATGTTGACGCCTTTTCGGAGCGCCAAACACTTAACAAGAACCGTGGCGGTGCTCTCTGGTCAAGCGCGAACGGTCCGTGGCACAGGGGCCGGACAGTCCGCGACCTGGCGCAGGAGCTAGGGTTCCCTGCCCGATGGCCGGACGGTCCGCACCCTAGGGCCGGACGGTCCGCGCGTATGCAGGGGCGACGGAGGATTGCCGGCGGCGCCTGGATCTCGCTCCCGGGAGGGACCCCGTCAGGGAGGAGAGATCCTAGGAGTTGTCTAGGCTCGGGTAGACCGACCTAGAATCCTCTAATCGACGTAGAGTCGAAGAGAAGCGGAGGATTTGGGGATTGGAAGACTAAACCTAAACTAGACTAGAACTACTCCTAAGATAAAATGTGAATTGTATTGATTGAAGGTTCGATTCGTTGATCAAATCGGCCGTATACCTCTCTATTTATAGAGGAGGGGGGTTGGACTCGTTACAAACAAATTTCTGAGTTTATCCTGAGATTCTCGCCAACAAACATAGCAAAAAACTCGGAACCCTAATCTATTCTGTGCCTGCGCGGACCGTCCGACCCACAGGCGCGGACTGTCCGGACCGCGAACCGTCCGACCCCAGGGCCAGACCGTCCGACCTTCTCATTTTGGTGCCCAACACAATCGTGGTTAAACGTGGTAGATGTGCTAGTGTAGGGCACCAAATTTCTGAATAGGCGCCTATCTCCATCTCACCTCACTCCTGAGGTTTTGTTTGGATACTCTAGTATTGACCCTAATCCACATGTGTTAAGGTGGATTACAGTATAACTTAGTTTGTGTTGAGGTGGATTAGAGTGTAACTTAGTTTAAGTTACACTTCTATCCACCTCAATACATGTGGATTACGGTCAATAATAGAGTACCAAAACTAGGCCTGAGTGGCAAAAGTGCACATGGTACCACCATGTCCCTCTCATCACACTGGTTAAATCTAATCGCTAGTACAAATAAGCTCTATAGTGACGGTTGTGAGTCTATTTTACTGGCGTTTCTTAGAACCGTCGCTGTTAGGGGTCAGTAGAAATCATCATTTTTACAGGCGGGTAACTGAGGACCGCCGATTTTCACTGGCGGTCGACGTAATAAAACTGATAGTAAAAATTATTTTCAGAAATATTAAGCAAAACAGAAAAAATTTATTTAAGGAGAGGACTCAACCTAACCCACCCTGCCCGTCTCTGTCGCAAGTTGCGTCATTTTTCGCGTAAATTCATGCGCTACGCGGTTGTTAGGAATCGAACCGTTAGGAATCGAACCACCGACCTCACCCTCGCGTGTACTCTCCACTACCACTCCGTCTATGACATGCTTTGTGTCTAGTTTGTAATTTTTTATCCATATATTACAACCAACTGAGTGTAAATTGCTTATTTGATACTGTAAACGAATTCAAATAAAAAAACTGTCAACTATAAAGTTGAATAACTTTTGAAGTTCTACAACTTTCATTTTGACACTTTTTTTCATCCGATGTAGTTTGCAAAATTTGAATTTCAAATTTGACATACTTAGATTCAATTTTTGAGAACCGAAATGAGTTCAAATAAAACAATTGTTAACTACAAAATTTTATAACTTTTAGAGATTTACAACTTTTATTTTGGTGGTTTCATCATACGAGGCCGTTTGAAAAACTAAAGAATTAAGAATAAAAATGATTTCTAGTAGCGGTTTCTTAATAAAACCGCCACTAGAAATCGATTTCTACAGGCGATTTCTTAAGAAGAAAACCGCAACTAGAAATCATGGATTTTTATAGGCAATTTTCTTAAGGAATCGTCGGTAGAAATACAATTTCTAGTGATAGCTTTCTTAAGAAACCGTCACTAAAAATAGCACAGGCGGTTTTGAGCATTTTTGTACTAGCGAATGTTCTTCCACTACAACCTTTGCAGATTGTTCATACGGACCGAAGGTTATGCACTAATATCCTGCTAGTTTAAAATGAATAACTGGAGTAAAAAATAAAAAGGATGCATGTGGGATAGATCGAACCCTTTCTCTGCTGGCAGCGTACGTAGTCCGGCGGAGAGCGAGAGGCATACGTACGTATAGTGCATGTGAATGTGTGGTGCAACTTCCGTTGGAAAAAGGGTAGACCAAGGCAGGGGCAGCCAGAGGCCGACGGTGTGGTCTTTGATACCACACCTTTCTTTAACGTTTTGATTGGCGTCTAGCTTAGCTACTCTCACGCATGAGAGCAGCACACACGCATGGAGAACTAGCTAGAGTTTTGCATGGTACGACACCCCTTAAGCTTACTTAGCCAGCTAGATACATGCATGATGCATACGCATGTGTGATATATATTGCCTTCCAAACGTCACCACATATGCACACATGCATGTTGGATCGAGTTAGCTAGTCTACCCCAAGTCAAAGTGTGCTGTAGTGCATGATTTGCATCCAAGGCAGGCAATTAGGCTAGCTCTCCTTGCTTTTTGACTACTACAAACTGCAAATTAGTGGATCTGGTGCAGTTAAGTATGCCTGAAGCATTGACTTGCACACAAAAGGAATGTCTTGTCAATGAGCTAGCACACATGCACTAGCTAGCGTATTTGAACTTGTCCAAGGACGAAAGACATTCTGTGTTTTTTCGATGATAAGGACCTCGTCAATCTGTCGTCTGTCTCTCACAAGTCCACGCAAAATCAGTCGAGGAAGCACTGCTTTGGGAGTTTGGGTCTTCAAAGATAAGAGTAGCGAGACATGCTACTCCCTCCGCCATAGTCAATGCAGTTTCCCTGCCATATATATATATATATATATATATATATATATATATATATATATATATATATATATATATATATATATATATATATATATATATATATATATATATATATATATATAGTTATAGTATTAGGAGCCCTGGGCTTCCATCAATGCAGGGAGCCCCTGCCAGTCTAGTTGTGCCTGGCGCGGGTCGACGTGGCAGGTGGTCCGAGTACCGCGCACTGTGAGTGCGTATGCTCCGCCGTCGTCCATTTATGCATCCGTTTCATTCAAATTACGTATGCATAAACACGTATCTGACACGGTGAGTGCATATGCTCCGCGCGGGGTTTCCGGCGTCGTGGTCACGACCCGCGTTGGAGTTGGCCGCGTTTATACTTGCATATTATGACTCCAACCATTTCATAAATTGACACGTCGATGCGGCTTGGTCGGTGTGGTGTAGTATTTGGGATTTATGATTGTATACTTCGATGTTAACAACTACATATCATTTTGGGATTTATTATATTACGTACTTTGGCGTGGTTCTTGATTAATTATTTTTTGTAAACTGTTTACGATACTTTGCACAGCTATTTATGCTTCTTATGATCACGCAGTTACCAAACCTTCACCCTGACTGTGCGCTGACTAGTGGACCCACAGTCCCTCGCCGCTCCCCCGCGGGCCGACCGAGCTAATATGGTCAACGAGCCACACACAATAGACACCTTTCAATTAATTCAGCTCGGGTCCACCCAAACCCTAAAAAAATCAGTTCCTCCCCGTCGCCGTCATTCGCTCCTGCGATCGCCATCGACGACCGCCCCCACCTCTTCCACCGCCGTAATCTCCGCTGTTCATCGATTCACCGCCGTCGTTCTCCTTCCCTGGTTCGTTTCCCCTCTCATTCTTTCGAGTTCCCCCCATTCTTTTACATAGCTCAGTCGCTAATGTCCATCAGGTTCGCCCCGCCCCTTCTACATCCCTTCAATTGATTCGAAATTAATTGAATCGCCTCATTATATGTAGTATCCGATAATGCCTTCCAATTTTTTCAATTGCATATTTGTTACATTCTGTTCATTTTTATATAGGTACTGAGTGTGGTTTATAAACACAATATATTTTTTTTACAATAGCAATCAATAGATTAGTGATGTTATTGTACTGTGTTATTATTGTTGTTTCTGATAGTTATACTACATATACTTTTATTAATTATATTGCATAATTTATTTATGCACACTATGTACTGTTTTATTTAAATGTGAGTTTTCACATATCTGTTGTTATGCATTCCTTCTTCTCATTTACGTTGTCTATATATGTTGTTATGCACAATACACACACTATACATACCCCAACAGTTTCATAATGTTATATTTATTCAATTATTATGTATGGTATAGTATTATTTCCTGATATTCTTTTTCATTTACTTAGTTTGTTCTACCCCAAAAAATGAAGTCAGTTGATCGTCCTCCCGCTAATCCCAAACGCATAACAATTGAGTCAAGCCAAGAATTATTTAGTGTTGAGATACCACGGCCGGTCTCTATTGGAGTTCCTCCAAACACAAAGCATTCTGATCAGTGTCCTGCACCTGTTGAGAAACCATCTGTTATTTATGAAGCCAATGAACAAACTGGATCTGGCAATGACGACGATGACTTCATGACACCTATAAAGAAGCGTAATGCTGCTGGAAGTCATATGAATATCTTACGGAAGACATGCACAAAGAGGCCGAAAGTAGTAGAAACTCCACGGCAGGTTATATGTTATACTTATGATTTCATATATATTAAATACTAATTAGTATTCAATAATTATGACCTGATACAACATATTAGATATTATTTAGTAGTATACAGTAAGGATGAATCTAGTCGAATTTTCACGTTAGGTTCCAAGTTCTGAATTGCATTTACAATATCATATTTATTTTACAACACTTGGACACTTTTTTATTGTCTACAGATAATGCAGTTTAGTTTATTTAACTAGGTATTATGTTATTTTAGTTGCATCCCTTACATTATGAGTGCTAATTTTATAGCTCATGCCACATTTATTTCATTGTTTTCATAACATTTAACATACATTATTTCAGAAACTCAATGTTAGATGCAACCCTCAGGATGTGATTATAACTATTAAGATATTGAATGAGAGGCAACGACAAGCCGTTGCTAGAAAAAGATTTTCCAATATTCTTGACATGACACTTGATGCACTGGGTAGCCGTTCTCATCTTCGTTGGTTGATGGATAAGTTGGACCACAAGGATATGACTATTCGCCCTGGAGTTGGCAAGGAACTAAAGATTACGAAAGAAACTGTCCACCTTATACTAGGCCTTCCGAATGCTGGCGGTGGTAAGCCACTAGGAATCGATGAAGCAGTGGCGGGCAATAACTTGAGGGCTGAACTTGGATTGTCCAAGGATGAGTTTGTTGTTGCATCTCTTCAGGACCGATTGAGAAAAGGAAATGATGATGACCTCTCTATCAGATGCTTCTTTTTGATATTGTTCAATAGATTGTTGTTCCCCACTTCCAGCTGGGGCATATCTAACCATGAAGTGTTATTGACGGAAGAAATGGACCGTTTCCATGAAATAGACTGGTGCCACTTAATTTTTAACGACCTATGTGAAGCTGCACAAAAGTGGCATACAAGAAGCACTTCTAATGTGTCCACGACGATATATGGATGCTCAGTTGTCATACTAGTAAGTAAATAACATTGGACTGTTCATTTTTTTCATATCGAATTGAATCTATTTTACTTGCTCAATTACCATCCATGATAGTATAAATTAGTTATTGTTTTTTTGTAGTTGTACTATTTGGACCACTTGCATGATGCTGCAGCCCCCCCAATAAACGTGGCACACCCCGCATAAAATTCTTTGATAAAAACATTATCCAAGCTCTGACAAAAGCTGATAAGAGGAAGCCACGCCAAAGCGGTGAACCTTTTGGCCATTGTGAGGTATGTCATCTGTACATAAAATAATAGGAATGCATTACCCTGCATAAATATGCATTTGCTGTTTTTAGGTGAATGTTTATGCATGTAGTATCTCTATTAGTTTTCGTACCATTCTGAATAAACTCGTAATAGACACCATATACTTCATTTTTCAGTGGGTAACACACTTTATTTATGGTTATCTTTCATGTATTTAATTATATTACAAATGTTTTTTTCAGTTCCGAAGCTTTTCTGAAACTTGCTATTCTGCTGTCCCTAGTGTGCAGTTTCAATCAGAGATCAGTTTATGGCAAAACATACATCCCATATGTGTCCATAAATACCATATGTACATTACAGATGTTTTATGTAATATTATATCCTTATGTTTCTAATAATTAATTATGATGCATTATCATTCATTTCATCACAGCATAGGGACAGGACAAACATTTTTGATGTCCCTCGTCCCGATCCTTGTGGTCATCATACTATTCATATCCAGCTCCCATTGATCAAGGATATGCTTTCAAGTAAGATAAAGCAGCTCCAACCACGTGACCGACCAAAATTCATTGAAAAGTTTGTTGAGTATGATTCTGAAGTTGGCAAAGCGTGTTCCATCATAAAAAGTACTCTTACCAAGATGGTTGTGAAGCAGTATGAACTAGCGGACACATTTGCTGAGTTAATTGATGATGTCCTTCGCGCGGAGTCTGGCGACCCAGACAATGTTGCGGAAGCGCCTCAAACAGATAAACCTCCAGATATATCTCAGCATATGTCGTCAGGTTACCTTCCCTCATTGTCATTTATTCAATTCATGTACTTAACTCTATGCATTTATCAGTTCTTGCTTTTTGAATACTACAACTTTTTAATTACAGAGGAACAGATCCATGAGGGTACCCAGAATACCCAGGACATGACTATGCCATATTCACAACCGAATACAGAGTTGACAGGTACCCAGTTTGAAGAAATACACGAAAAGCAACAACAAATGTGTCGTGCATTTGAGGGCTGCCCTGACGATTTGGAGACGAACATAACCCCAAATGCGGAAAACCAGGTATTTTATGCAGTCTGATTATGGTTACATTACATGTTAATTTCCAATTTTCATCCAAAATATTAGACAAAACCATAATAATGTATACAGGATTTCTGTTTTAATGTTGGCAATAATATGCCGAGCGACACAAACATGTCTCATCGACATGTACCAGACTGCAATCCTATGAGCTCATTTCCGTCTTCCCACTTGCCGATGTTTGACGCCACACCGCAAAAACATGTATATGTTTCAGCTTTGTTTTATCCATTGTAATCTCAATTATGGATTAAATTTAATTGACACATGATTGAGGCTTAAAACATAGTATCATTGTTTCTTTGGGTCAGGGAGGAGACATTGGTGCATCTCATGACACTCCAACTTACACGGGCCCCCTTTTTGATCAGACACCTAGTGGTCATGTAAGTAATCCAGTTATACATTTATTGCATGCTTGCTTCTCATAACTCATTCATAATTTACTATACTCTCTACCTGAATTGTGTTTCAGGTTGCAGATGGTGAGGAAACACATAGCTTGCACACTACACATGACCACTCTCTGCCACGTTTAACAGAATTGGACTGTGCTCGGTCGCTTCGTGATTTTTTGTGCTCCTCAAAAACTGACCCAAACAGGTTTTTCTTTAACTTTTAAGTCAAAATAACATGTAGGTTGTTGCTTACATATATAATGAATAACATATCCTTTTTCATTATTATATAGGAAGATCATAGAATTCGATGAATGTATTGGAAATTGTCTCGATATACAACAATCATTTGCAGATGGGATGTGTCTGGATAGTGTGTTCATGCAGTGTTTCATCATGGGTTTTCGCCATGACAAAAACAATAATTGCTCGTCCATCAACAAAGACAGACTTGTACTGGATGTCAATGTTGGTGTATGTACAATTCACTAATACCTACCTATTTTTGCAATTGTTTACATACAGTTTTATATGACACAGTAATTATGATTATGCAGATTCTCCTCAACTTTGAGGAGCATGAACGCTACAGTAAGTCTCCTCAGATTTTTGATCAAACTGTCCTTGATGCTTATCTGGACAAGACCCTGCCCCAACTGGACAATTTTGGTGACTACAAAACGGTATACTTATTTATCTTTGTATCAACGCTCTCCTGTTATGCAATTATATTCATCGCTCAGCTACACACTAATGTTATCATTCTGTTTATATAACTCCTGATATTTGACAGATTATGGTCCCTATTCTTCATATGGGACATTGGACATTGTATGTCATAAATATCCAGTTTCGATGTATTCACATTTTAGATTCAAATCCATATGGTCCGGAGTTGGGTGGTACTTCATGGAAGATGTTTCATTACTCCCAAAAGGACATAGGCACCAGGAAACTACCATGGGCTAGGGTTATAATGAACAGATTGAACAAATCTTTGCAACAAGTCCGGCCCAATTCACGCATCCCAAAATTTGGAAATTTCCCAATTGACATGCCACCTATGTGTCCCACCATGATAGCTAGATCTAATGACTGTGGCTTTTTTGTCATGAGATACATCCAGTACTATGACTATATGGATGGTTCCATCAAGCAATTTATACAACGAGTGAGTCATTTTATGATTATGCAGTTTGTATTTATACATTCAACATTTCAGATATAACTTATTCACCTCGCGATAATGTGTATTATGCAGGAAAACTCTGGTGACCTACGATCTCTGGCTCTACATTACCTCACCTTCCATAGCAAGAACAAGTGCCTCCCGTTGCCTCCAGAAATTCAAAGATTCAAGTTTGGAGGCTAGCTGTGTCGCTGGATCAACATTTTGTGAATCACAACTGTTTGATATGGAACAAACATTTTGTGGCTTCCTTGTTATGGAACAAGATGTTGTGAAGCCAAACCTCCTTGTTGCATGTCTATGTAACCGTATTGAAACTTTCTATGTTTTTCACCCAAGCTATCAAGACACTCATGTCTAATGCAGTTTTTAGATAAAAATTTGGCCTATGTGTATTAAACAAGTTATGAAACATCTTCAGTTCAAACTTTGACTGTTTGCTCATATTTCTATCAGTGATGTACTCACTAGTTATTGTTATTCTCTGATTTCTTCACAAATCTATTATTTACCAGTATGTGTCCCAAATTCTTATGTCTAATAAGAATTACGCTGTTTTGTTAGTTCATTTACGCAAATTTGTACCCAGTTTACAATAATTTTAATTACAGACGGATTACACTGTTTTGTTAGCTCAATTACGCAAATCTGTACAGCCTTATTCTTTTGTCAATAACTACTGGTATCAGATTTGTCTACTCGCACACATGTGTAATAAAAATTATGTTACTACATTAAATCACAATTTATTGTGTCGTTTGTTTTCTTCACAAAGACATTTTAGCCAGTTTTTGCCACCAAAATTTGTATAGCGTCGAATTACGCTGTTTTCATAACACATTTACGCATATTTCGTATACAGTTTACACAACATTTCAATACATGCAGTAAATCATTATTACTTATACTTTGTGAATATCGACTGGTTCCAGCATTTATAAATTCACCCATAGTTGTAATAACAAGTATGGCACTACATTACATTTGTCATAAAATATGAAATCATCTACTCCCCACTAGATGAATCATTGTCTGTGACACCTCCTTGATGTTTTTTTTGAAGTGCATGCCTCATTCCAGTTTGGAGCGCTAGATGAACCCTTGTTCCTAGAACCTATGAGCCGCCCTCTCTTTCGACCAGTAAGGCTGGCCAACCGAAGCCTATTCTCCTCCACAGATAGACAAGTGCGACTATTGTGACCATCAGCAATTCCACACCTTTGACACTTTCTGTTCTTTTTTTTGTCTCCTTTTGCCCCCAACTTAATAACTCTTTTTTCGGTATCACTGATTGTTCTGCCCTTTGGCTTCGCGTTATCCGGTCTTCTCAAGCTTACTCCACTCACATTAAAATCTAGCTTCTACAATTAAGAAAAAAATATGATATTTTTAAATATTAGTACTTAAATCCAATTATTTGTATGTAATTTTAAATAATATCCATGCACATGCGTTTTTAATAGCACCATTACCTTTTTAATCGTCAAATCTGTACCACTCACATCAATCAGTGCTGTGCTAGTGGTCAATTGTCCATAATCGTGCTGCACACATATACCATTCTTAATCATTCATAATCAGCAACAAGGTCCAATCGTTACTATTTTGTATTACAACAACTTTTTCCTCTTTTATAATCATGTATTACCTGTTCCAATATTTGTTGTGGCATAACACATTGGGTATCGCTCACACCACCTTCTTGTAAAGTAGGCACCAAATGAATTACCTGTCAAATAATACGATTGACAGTAAATAGGTGTGTTTATGACAAACAGTACACACCATTATGCATACATATTACACATACACCAGCCTGCGCCATTCCTGTCGTTATATTATCTCCCATCATGTCTCTTACATCATTCCTGTCGCCCTGTATCAGGCAAGTTTCTCATACTTTCCATTCACCAAAACTTATAACTCAGTATATCAATTAAAATACACGGCTATTACAATTAATATATTAAATACCTGTATTCCTTCGCCATCACTAGTACTATCATCACCTTCAATATCTGGCTCCAACCGTGAAAGTAGCAAAAGCAGTTCATCCATCATCTCCAGGGATCTATCATATCCTGCCTTTGAAAGACTTGCATGATGTACTACTTTCATTGACTTTTTAAGCAACATCTTCTGCCTATATGATTTAGTCTCACCGTCTTTACCCTTCAAATTCTTATCATCCCTTGAAAAAGTCACATCTTGTATAGCAGAGTAGGTGTATCTCTGAAGGATGTATTCTGAAGGTATTCGATCAATTTGAAGATGCATAAATGTTCGTAAAAGATGCACACAAAGCAGACCTACAACAAAGCATGTAAAAAATGTCTTCGTTTATGTTCACTCATTATAATTAAACATTTTTATTCAACAATTACGCAATATGACATACCTGTATGCTCCCAATGCTTGCATTCACATTCATACTTTCCAGCATCTACATCAGCCATTACTTTGAATTGGTGTTGCCCCCTCACAATCTTATTTGACCTTGAAGTATGCTGAACCACCCATTCATTCACACCACCATCTGGATCATGTGATATCTTGTATGCAGTAGCATATTTCAAAGACTCGTGAAACTTATTCATTACATCCCTTGTGTATGTCCTCGCTACACGTATCTCAAACATATACAATGTATTTGTTTCCTTTTGGCCCTACAGTAGACAAAATTATACGTTATAATACGGTACGTTAAATATTATGATATAATAATATTCTATGTACTCACCATGCATCCTAGTGCCTCTTTTGCCTCTTTCATCTTCCTACTGTGTAGAAGCTTCAACAATTGCTTGGCGAATTGATGTAGTGGCGTGTTTGCATCGACATGAGCACTTTTGACGAGTTTGTTCATGCTCTCGCTACGCTGTGTAGAGACCATCAACCCACAATAATCATATTTAAAAAAGCTGGTATCCAATCTTTACGAATTTCATACATTCTGGAAAGACTGATGTTATCATGTAGATGGAAATCATCAATCAGCATTGCCCAGGCAGTCTCAAACTCAGTTACAGTTAAAGGATGATGTATTATAGATTGGAACCTTGTTTTGAAATCCTCTTCCTCAAATCTAGCGTACAACTCGTTTAAATACGGCATATACCTGTTCTGAACATGCCACAAACACAAACGATGGATTGTGTTTGGAAATACCCTGCCTAGTGCAACTGGCATTGCTGGATCTTGATCTGAAATCATATATTTTCACAACATTATGCAACACATTACCAACTATAATTACATTCAATACAATCATAGTAGAACGTAATAATTGTTAAGCTTATTAATCATACCTGTAAGCATTACTCGTGGTCCTTCAGCTCCCATGCATGTTTTGAATGCATTGAAAACCCACTCGAATGTGTCTACAGTTTCGTCACCCAACAATGTGAAACCAAATACGGTGCACTGCAGATGGTGGTTACAACCAACAAACATTCCCAGGGGTTTGTCATATAGATTTGTCTTATGAGTTGTATCAAAGGTAACTGCATCTCCAAAGTCAATGTAATCTGCTTGCTGGCTAGCATGGGACCAAAAAATGCTCAAAATCTTTCCTTCTTGGTCTAGTTGGAAGTCAGAGAAAAACTGTGGGTTATCTTTTTTACATAATGCAAAAAAAGATAGGAGCTTAGACACATCATTGGCATTTCTTTCTCTTTGTCGCGCTTTCTTCCTGTGAACATTAAACAATATGCCATAGTCAATACGTACACAACGTCATTATGTCATTATATCAGTGTAAATAACAAAATGACTTACAGGTTGATCATGTCTTGTGTAGTTAACGGTACATTCTCTGGTCCACCATGCATTTCTGAAACAAAATCCATAATACAGTGTTGCGGAATCCTGCTTTCTTGCATCGCACTAAGGAACTCCATGTATTCTGGATCATGTGTCTTGTTGCACTGTAACTGATTCTTTTCTGTATCCTTTCTGAAGAACTCATGATTATGTTCCAAATGAATAAGATCAATCCGCACTGAAATGATATTCTCTTTGGCATCGTCATAGATTTTTTTAAGTTTCATTCCAGCTCTGCATTGTGTTCGCTTGGAAATTGTATTTCGCACTTTTGGAGTACCATTTCCTCTTTCGGCACGCTTGCCTTCCATTGAACAATTCAACCACTTGCAATTTTTTCTCTCCCTATATCTCTTCAATGGAAATCCAACTTCATATGCATATCGGCTATAGAATTTGTACGCCTCGTCCACATTACTAAATGTCATACCCACCTTCGGTACCAATCGTTGATCTATACTATCATCCTATTCAATTAATGGAGTCGTCATGCAGTGCACATATATAAAAAATAAGTTTCTAGCATGGCAAATTTCTAGAACTTCATAAATTGCACGGACTGTATAACTAATACATGTGTATTCGGTGAAATCATAACTTGCACGGAAATTGTATAACAAATACATGGGTATTCCTTTGAACTTACATGGCTTTGGAGAATGTGTGGTGTGTCCTGCTCATGTTCACCAATTGTCCGCATGGGTATCCGCTGACTTGTTCCCACCAAACTTGGATGAACTGTGTTGCCGTCTTCAAGAATTCCTGGCGCCGGTAACGCAGCCGGTGGAGTTACAGCATTCCGGCCATCGGTCGTACAGGGTGTCGTCATCGCCGTATCTTCTCCACACTGCTCCGATCCCCTGGCCGTCTCCATTGTGTATGCCCTAACTCTTCGAGAGCTCTGAACAAAAGCTGCGGCGGCTGTGTGTAGCCCGTTTTTTTTCACCTCCTATACTCGCCTAAACCGTCCTGGCCTATATTCATGGCATGATCCAATATCCTGCGCGATTTGCTGCGCAGTTTGCATGTCGCGAGATTTACGTGAACTATCCGTTACGATTACATGACCATTGTGTTACATTACCATAAACATGCATCACCCCATCGTGCGACCGCCCCACGTTCCCGAACGACGCGCGCGTCACCCCACTACCCGATCTGACCACTATCGTCCCGTCAGATGCGAATTTACGCAGCCAATAACGGCAAAATACGTAAGCATAACGCGCGTCCCACGTCTCCACACCCGACCCCCGGCCCCACGTTACCATTTATACATCTTTTTCATTCAAATTCCGTATGCATAAACGCCCCACCTTGAATCGGTGCATGCGTGGGTAGTCCCACCACCTGCCACGTCGACCCGCGCCGAATTTACGCAGCCAATATCGGCAAAATACGTAAGCATAACGCACGTCCCACGTCTCCACACCCGACCCCCGGCCCAACGTTACCATTTATGCATCTTTTTCATTCAAATTCCGTATGCATAAACGCCCCACCTTGAATCGGTGCATGCGTGGGTAGTCCCACCACCTGCCACGTCGACCCGCGCCGAATTTACGCAGCCAATAACGGCAAAATACGTAAGCATAATGCGCGTCCCACGTCTCCACACCCAAGCCCCGGCCCCACGTTACCATTTATGCATCTTTTTCATTCAAATTCCGTATGCATAAACGCCCCACCTTGAATCGGTACCTGCGCGCGGTAGTCCCACCACCTGCCACGTCGACCCGCGCCCCGCACACCTAGCCAGGCCGGGGGCCGGGGCTCTCTCTAGTAATGGAAGCCCTGGGCTTCCATTACCTCGTATATATATATATATATATATATATATATATATATATATATATATATATATATATATATATATATATATATATATATATATATATATATATATATATATATATATATATATATATATATATATATATATATATATATATATATATATATATATATATATATATAGCCATTGCATGTCGTTTGGTTCATAAAATATAATGTAAATGGTAACAACAATGATTCACACTCGATTATTAGCGGTAACACGTTCGAATGACAGTATCAGTTTCTAATGTGATATCTGATTACGCTTAGACTTAAACAAACATGTTTTGACGTTATCGGCTGTCGTTCACGTTACAAATATATGAACCAAACATCACGTAAGTGGCTACTGTTAAGTTCACCTTTACCATTAATTTTCTTGTACATAACTAGCAAAGCACAATCAAAAGTGAATCGCTAGCAGGGACCGAGGCTGCAGGCTCCGGTTGAATTTTGCTTTAGATGTGTTATGTTGTTTTGAATGTAGAGTGCGAGAGCACATTTGGCGCTGTTCCTGCTGTTTTTCCGCCTAGAAGTTATTTGCCACTTCCCTCCTCTCACTAGTAGAAAAGAGCTCATAGCCTGCGGCACCTATAAATTATCACTGGCGGTTTCAGTTATCGCACGCCAGTAAAAAAAACGAGGTGGGCCCAGCTTGGCAACCGCCAGTGGAAACCTATTTCCACTGGCGGTTGTCTTAACACAACCGCCAGTATTTCCACTGGCGGTTGGTGTAAGAACCGCCAGTGGAAATATCCTATTTCCACTGGCGGTTGTGTTAAGATAACCGCCAGTGGAAATAGGTTTTCACTGACGGTTTTTCAAGCCAACCGCCAGTGAACTGTCTGTTATAAATACCCCTCTTCTTCCCCCCGACAGTGAACTGTATGCTCGCAGCCAACTTTCATTGGAGGCGATTTTGGAGGTCCAGATTTCACAAAAATATAAGGGGGAAGGTTATGGTCTTCATTTCTTGGAAGAAGGTGGATAAGAAAGGTTGGTTTATGTTTCTTTGTCAATTTTTGTTCATTCTTGCTCAATTTTAGCCACATTTTGGATCTAGAGTTTTACATGTGAGAGAGAAGAGTATAGCTAGGTTATTTTCTCCATTTCCTCAAATGAGGTTGCTTAAGATGGTTAGTTTTTGTCTATTCCCTCTCCTTTTTCATGTTTAGTTCTCAAATAAGTTTATCCATAACACATATTTAGTTGCTTAATGAATGGTGAATGTGTTGTATGGAAGGTTGGTTTAATTATGTTTCAATTGTCAGTTATTGTTCATTTTTGCTCAATTTTAACTACATTTTGAAACTAGGCTTTCACCATGTGTTAGAGATAGGTTTGGGTATTAAATTTTTTTGTTTATTAGTTGCTAGGAAAGTTTGGCTTATGTTTCTTTTGCCAAATTTTGTTCATTTTTCCTCCATTTTAGCCACATTTTGGATATAGGGTTTCACCATGTGTTAGAGATAAAAGTAGTCTAACTACTTTTATTGGAAGAGATAAAGTAGTCTAACTACATTTTTGGATATAGGGTTTCACATTTTAGCCACATTTTATTGTTAGAGATAAAGTAGTCTAACTACATTTTTGGAAGAAGGTCGCTAAGAAAGGTTGTTCATGTTTCTTTTTTTACAGGTGATGATGGAGAGGATATCCTGGATGTATAACTTATCAAGGCTAGATCCATCATACATATCTGAGGTCCATAAGTTTATTGTTGTCGCTAAGAACCATGCTTGGAGAACAAAGACAAAGCACATATATTGTCCATGCATGGACTGCAAAAATGCTGTTGTATTTGATGACACAGAACAAATCATATCTCATCTGGTATGCCGAGGATTTGTGAAGGATTACATAATTTGGACAAAGCATGGAGAGGGTAGCTCTTCGCCTTATACAGCTAGAAACCCTGCGAACATCGACGACAACTTTCAGTTCGTTCACGAGACACAACAACCTCTTCCAAAGAGCGAACATGTAGTGTCAAATGTTACTGATCATGGTTACGCCAAAGGAAATGAACGTGAAAGAACCCATGTTCTGCCAAATGTTATGGACGAGGAAGATGCAGAGTTGTTAGAGGCAATGTTGCGTCATCATACAGATCCATCGATGTTCTTCATGAAAGGTATGGAGTCCCTGAAGAAGGCAGCAGAAGAGCCTTTGTACGATGAGTCTAAGGGTTGTACCAAAGAGTTCACGACGCTCCGGTCTGTGTTAAAGCTGTTGATGTTAAAAGCTAGATATGGTCTGTCTGATGCTGGCTTCGATGCGTTCTTGAGTATTGTCGCAGACATGCTTCCAAAGGAGAACAAAGTGCCTGCTAACACGTACTATGCAAAGAAACTAATCAGTCCACTCACTATGGGCGTTGAGAAGATCCACGCGTGTAGAAATCACTGTATCCTTTATCGAGGTGATGATTATAAAGACTTGGAGAGCTGCTCAAAGTGTGGTGCAAGTAGGTACAAGACGAATAAAGACTATCGAGAGGAAGAGTGTGTTGCATCTGTGTCTAAAGGGAAGAAGCGAAAGAAAGCCAAAAAGAAGACTTCAAAATCCACGAGCAAAGAAAAAGAAGAAGTAGACTATTATGCGCTCAAAAAGATTCCTGCTTTGGTGATGTGGTACCTCCCCGTCGTCGATCGATTGAGGTGTTTGTTCGCTAACCCTGAGGATGCCAAACTTATGTGCTGGCATGCTTCTGATGAGCACAAAAACGATGGGAAGCTTCGAGATCCAGCCGATGGGAAGCAGTGGCAAGATTTCAATGAGAACCACCGAGACTTTGCCGATGAACCAAGAAATGTTAGGTTCGCACTGAGTACTGATGGAATGAATCCATTTGCTGAAAGGAGCAGCAAGCATAGCACATGGCCAGTGATCCTCACCATATACAACCTTCCTTCATGGTTGATGCAGAAACAGAAGTACATTTTGCTAACCATGCTTATTTCTGGACCTACACAACCTGGAGTTGATATGGATGTATTTTTAGAGCCCTTAATGGAGGATATGAAAATATTGTGGGTAACGGGTGTTCAAATGTTGGATGAGTATCGTAAAGATTCATTCACGCTGAGAGCAATTATTTTTGTTACGATCAACGATTACCCTGCACTCTTCACATTATCAGGCCAGTTTAAGGGAAAGGTTGGCTGCACAGTATGCATTGATGAAACTGCTTACGTGTCCCTTACTGCATCTAAAAAGATAGTGTACATGAGGCACAGACGCTTTTTATTGGAAGGACACAGGTACCGCATGCGAAAGATGGATAAGTACTTTGACAATAATGGTGAACTACATTCTACTGCTCCATCGGGTAACAATAAAGGTCATAGAGTTTTTGAAATAGTCAGGAATATCAAGTTTGTTTTCGAGAAGAAGACAAAAAACGGAAAAACAAGGAAGGATGTCAAACCAGCTCCGGGGGCTATATTCAAGAAAAAGTCTATTTTCTTCGAGTACTTGCCTTACTAGAAAGAGTTAGATGTGCGGCATGCGATCGATGGTATGCACGATCAGAAGAACGTGTTTGAAAGCATAATTGGCACCTTGCTAGACATAAAGGGCAAAACAAAAGAAGGGCTCAATTCACGCATGGACTTGGTAAATTTAGGCATAAAAAAGGAACTACATCCTGTTCTTCAAGAAAATGGGAAGTATCATCTCCCAGCAGCAAGCTACAATCTCAATGTAGATGAGAAACATGCGATGTGTGTTTGGCTTAAGAATTTGAAAGTCCCATCCGGATTCTGCTCTAGCATACAAAGTATTGTGTCAATGAAAGACCTGATAGTCACCAACTACAACTCACATGATTGTCATGTCATGCTGACTACATTCCTACCTATTTCCATCAGGGCTATAAATCCTTTGTTTTTAAAGATGACAATCACACGGTTGTGCTACTTTTTCAACAGAATTTCACAAAAGGTAATTGACTGTGATGAGTTGACATCTCTTCAGGAATTCGCAGTGGAGACAATATCACAGTTTGAGATGTGTTTCCCTCCATCGTTCTTTGATATTATGGTGCACCTTGTTGTGCACTTGGTGCCACAAATAGAGGCATTGGGTCCTATGTACTTGCATGAAATGTGGACGTACGAGCGTTTCATGTCAATACTGAATGGCTATGTATCAACCCGTGCTTGTCCCGAGGCATCCATGATAGAGGGGTACTGTACCGAAGAGGCCATTGAGTCCGGAGGTCCATTCTGCAATAGTATCCTAAAAGACTAGGTTGCAATAGGTCTGCCTTCGTCACGACACGAGGGTAGATTGTATGGAAGCGGGAGGATGGGACGGAAATCTTTCATCCACCAGATTACAATACAGTACTTGAGGCACATCACAGCATCCTACATCAGCTAGCGATAATAGAGCCATTTATCCAACAACACATCAATGAGCTTCACGAGCAAAATCCTGGGCATACGGCTGATTGGGTAATGAAGCAACATAAGCAGCGGTTCAACACATGGCTAATGGTGAAGGACATTCCACGTGGAGAAACAATAGAAGAAAAAACCATCAAGGGGTTGGCATCTGGACCATCACGCCAGGTCACAACATGGCAAACCTATGACATTAGTGGATTCACATTTTGTACAAAGTCCAAGGACAAAAAGAGCATGTCACAAAACAGTGGTGTTCGATGCGAGGCCATAGATGATGAAACTGATGAGATTATTACATATTTTGGCTTTATTGAGGACATATGGGAACTAGACTATGGTACATTTCAGATATCGGTTTTCCGATGTCAATGGGTTGAAGACAAACATGTCACGGTAGACAACTATGGGGTCAGAGTTCTTGATCTAAGTAAGGTAGGTTACAAAGATGACCCATGGATCCTTGCTAATCATGCTGCACAGGTCTTCTATGCTGAACAGATCATTTCTAACAATGAGAAGAAAAGCACCGACAAACCGAAGCATGTAGTTTTTCCTGGAAAACAACAAGCTATAGGAGTTGATGGTGTATCTGATTTAGAGGATTTTAACCAGTTCAACGACATGTCTCTTTTCATAGACCATCCAACCAAGATAAGGAACGTTGAGCGAAGCATCCCACGCAATTCGATGCCCTGGGTACGCCACGATGGACAAGGCAGAACAATAGCTCCCTAGATTATATAGTTGTCATGTAATTGATTATTGTTAGGACATGTCATGTAATTGATTATTGTTAGCGACAAACCGAAGCATGTAATTTTACACGACTTTCTAGTGACTTTCTAGAGAGGAGAGGGAGAGGGAGAGGGAGAGAGAGCTATTGTTGTCAATGCGCTCGGAGCAGGTCCAACACTTACCGTCTGTGCGGATGCAGCACTTTGCACATCCAGAATGCCCGTTCTTGCACTGATTTTACAGAGAGCAGAGCATCATGCTGGAGCCTACCGATCAATATGTACTGTACATATACATGCATTAATCTGACTTGCCATGAAAACTTCGGACTGGAAGGGTAGGCAGCAGATGTCGCACTCCAGCGCGTCCTTCTCCACGGATAGTGTCACAGTCGCCTCTTCCTCATCCTCCAACCCCGCCTCTTCCTCATCCTCCACCACCACCTTGGCTTTCTTTGGAGTGCCGCCGTCAGAGGAAGCCGTGGTCTTTTTCCCGGTCATGTTTTATCACCTAGAACGCGAGGTAAAATAAAAGCAGGGAGGACTATTCGACTAATATATACATATCAGGCAGTAAGAAACAAGCATCTTCAAAGAACATGTTGTGAAAGAACTTGGAAAGATGTTTACCAGATCTGATACTTGTGAAAGTACTTCACACCAATGGTGATGAGAGACGCGAAGCCAGGAGACGACGTAGTATTTAAACACTGCAAGAACGGGCATTCTAGTGACAGAGGAGGGAGAGAGAGGGAAGAGAGAGAGGAGGGAGAGAGGAGAGAGAGAGGAGAGAGAGATAGAGGAGAGAGAGGAGAGAGAGAGGAGAGAGAGAGAGAGGATAGAGAGAGAGAGAGGAGAGAGAGAGAGGGGAGAGAGGAGCTAGGGAGAGGAGAGAGAGGAGAGGAGAGAGAGAGGAGAGAGAGGAGAGAGAGAGGAGAGAGAGGAGAGAGAGATAGATGAGAGAGAGGAGAGAGAGAGAGGAGAGAGAGAGGAGAGAGAGGGAAGAGAGAGGAGGGAGAGGGGAGAGAGAGGAGAGAGAGGAGAGAGAGAGGAGAGAGAGAGAGAGGGGAGAGAGAGAGAGGAGAGAGAGAGGAGGGAGAGAGAGAAGTAATATATAAATATATAAAAATTTACTAAATATATATATTTATATATTTAATATGTATAAAAATTTATATACTTAATGTATGAATATACAATAAAAAATAATATACTAAAAACATTACTACTGGCGGTTCACAACGAAAACCGCCAGTAGAAATCATTTCCACTGGCGGTTTTCGTTGTGAACCGCCAGTAGCAATGGCCTCCACAGTCTGTGGATGGCATTTCTACTGGCGGTTCTCTATGACAACCGCCAGTAGAAATGATTTCTACTGGCGGTTGTCATTGTCAACCGCCAGTAGAAATATCTCCTATATAAAGGAGCGCGCGCGGGGGCGAAAATTTCGCTAAGTCTCTGGCGCCCTGTCTTTCACACTTCCCGCCGTCAGGCTGCCAAAATTTCGCCCGGCGATTTTCTCCGCCGTGCGCCGCCGTCGTCCACGCCGTCGTCCCCGCGCCGTAGGTAAGTTCTTCTCTCTCTCTCCCTTTCTTCGACTATGATCGCTCGGGCTCGGGCATGCACGCGCCGCCGCCGCCGCCGCGCGGCTAAACCCTAAGCCTAGGAAGAGTGAGAGAGTGAGAGGGAAGAGAGAGGAGGAAGAGGGAGAGACCCCTGCGCGCGTCTCTGCAGAGAGTGAGAGAGAGGGAGAGAAGAGTGAGGAGGGAGAGGGAAGAGAGAGGAGAGGAGAGAGAGGGAAAGGGAAGAGAGAGGAGAGGAGAGAGGGAAAGGGAAGAGAGAGGAAAGAGAGTGGAGGGAGGGAGAGAGAGAAGAGAGAGGAGGGAGAGGGAGTGTATATATAGGAAAGAGAGTGGAGGGAGAGAGAGAGAGGAGAGAGAGGGAAAGGGAAGAGAGAGGAAAGAGAGGGAGAGGGAGGGAGGGAAGAGAGAGGAAAGGGAGGGAGATGGAGAGGAGAGAGGGAAAGTGAAGAGTGAGGAAAGAGAGTGGAGGGAGGGAGAGAGAGAAGAGAGAGGAGGGAGAGGGAGTGTATATATAGGAAAGAGAGTGGAGGGAGAGAGAGAGGAGAGAGAGGGAAAGGGAAGAGAGAGGAAAGAGAGGGAGAGGGAGGGAGGGAGGAGAGAGGAAAGGGAGGGATCGGAGATGGAGAGAGAGAGGAGAGAGCAACGGAAAGCATGTTTTTTCCATTGTATTCCATTGTAAACAACATATTCTATTGTATTTTATTGTAAACAACGTATTCCATTGTATTCCATTGTAAACAACGTATTCCATTGTAAAATGTAGACTAGATTCACTAGTATAAAATGTTTTTTTGGCTTCCACTCTCTAGTAAACAACGTATTCCATTGTAGTACTATTAGCTAGTGAAATTAGAAGACGACGTACGACACACTTGCGTTGCTTCGATTAAGAGCAACTCATCAGAACCCCACTTGACCAGAGCGAGTTCTCATCACCTCTCTATACGTTCTATATGACTCCTCCATCTCTCTCTCTACGTCGTCAATTCGACTCCTCCTCTCTCCCTCTCTCCCTCTCTATACGTTCTATACGACTCTCCATCTCTCCCTCTCCCTCTCTCTCCCTCTCTATACGTCCTATACGACTCCTCTCTCCCTCTCTCTCTCTATACGTTCTATACGACTCTCCATCTCCCTCTCTCCCTCTCTCCCTCTCTCCCTCTCTATACGTCCTATGCGACTCCTCCTCTCTCCCTCTCTCTCTATACGTTCTATACGACTCTCCATCTCCCTCTCTCCCTCTCTCCCTCTCTATACGTCCTATGTGACTCCTCCTCTCTCCCTCTCTCTCTCTATACGTTCTATACGACTCTCCATCTCCCTCTCTCTCTCTATACGTCCTAAGCGACTCCTCCTCTCTCCCTCTCTATACATTCTATACGACTCTCCATCTCTCCCTCTCTCTCCCTCTCTATACGTCCTATACAACTCCTCCTCTCTCTCCTCTCTCTCTCTCTCTATACGTTCTATACGACTCTCCATCTCCCTCTCTCCCTCTCTCCCTCTCTATACGTCCTATGCAACTCCTCCTCTCTCCCTCTCTCCCTCTCTATACGTCCTATACGACTCCTCCTCTCTCCCTCTCTCTCTCTATACGTTCTATACGACTCTCCATCTCCCTCTCTCCCTCTCTATACGTCCTATGCGACTCCTCCTCTCTCCCTCTCTCTCTATACGTTCTATACGACTCTCCATCTCCCTCTCTCCCTCTCTCCCTCTCTCCCTCTCTATACGTCCTATACGACTCCTCCTCTCTCCCTCTCTCTCTCTCTATACGTTCTATACGACTCTCCATCTCCCTCTCGTATCACAATATTAGGGGTTAGGGTTAGGGCTTAGGGTTAGTGTTAGTGGTTAAGGGTTAGGGTATTTGTTAATATGAATTTAATTATTGCTTATGTTAATATGTAGCTCAATGAGTTCTCCAACCAAGGACCAAGGATTAGGGCCCGACCACATGGACAAGAGTGTTGCTCAAGAAGAATCCAGCAGTGAAGGATATGAAACGCCTAGCGACCCTTTTCCTACCACTAGGATAGATAGGGCCGCTGCGCGTGAGTTGCAACGTGACCCTACTTATGATCCACAAGAACATGAGGTAAATTACACATCCTTAATTTCGTGTGTGTACCTAATTAATTAGCTGATTTCACATTGTCTATTACACATGCATGATTTCTTGTGCATTTTATTACATGAATAGGAGGTCTTGTCTCAATTTCGTGCGATGCTCGAAAAAGCTGCGGCACGATACCAAGACGCACCGGAACCGACCCAAGACGAACCGGAACCGATCCAAGGCGCACCGGAACCGACCCAAGGCGCACCGGAATCGATCGAGACAACCACCGAGAGGTCAAGAAAAAGGAAGCAGAGCGATCAGAACAGAGGTGACAGGGGGCTAAACAAGTTTCCTGACAAGACATATAAAATCACAGACGTGAGCCCGAATGGTCAGCCCCTAGCTCCAGAAGAGGCATTGCCTAAGTTCCGGAATGCACTTGGGTTCTTAGTTAGAGATAATCTTGACATCACAATCCGACAGTGGAGAGATGTATCAGATGATGTCAAGAATCAAATGTGGAATAAGCTAGTAACGAGGTTCGTTTTGCCTGGGGGTTCAGAAGAACTCGTGAAAAAATACACGATGAAGCAGTTTGCAATCAATTTCTGAAACTGGAGGTCTGAGATGAATACAAAGTTTGCAAAGAAAGGCCTAGACCCGACGAAAAAATATAAAATCTCAGTAGGTCAGTGGGCAGTATTTCTAGAGCAGAGGAGCAGCCCTGATTTCATATCGCTAAGTGAGGCAAATTCAGAACTGTCTAAGAAGAACAAATACCGCCACCACCTTGGCACAGGTGGTTACAAGCGTCAGGTTCCTAAATGGAGACAAGAAGACGCCGAGAAGAAGGCTGCAGGGTTGCCGACGCTGTCCGAGCAACTTGGTGAAAGGACAGCTAATTGGATCCGTGCTAGAAAACCAAGGGAAACTGAGTCTGGTGTATCTTTTGATGATCCCACTGTCGAAGAAGCGGCAAAAAACATATATGCAATTGCAGCTAAGCAGAGCGAAGGAACATTTAAGCCGCAAAGGGAGAAAGACATTCTAACGGCTGGTCTCGGTAACCCTGAGCATCCTGGTCATGTACGAGGAATCTCATCTAAGGAAGGATGGAAGGAAGGATTCAGACCACAATGGGAAGGTCTGTACAAGAAACGTGATCGATACAAGGAAGAGATGGCAAATTATTTTAAGGAGGAGGCCAAGAAAGAGTTCAAAGGCCTGATGTCTGAAATGCTATCGAATCCTCCTCCAGAATTGATGCAGCAATTGGCGATGGCGAGTGCGATGTCTGTTCAACAGATGACCAATCCACAGATGCAAATAATTCCAGCAGCTCAAACGCCGGCTGCCACCGAGGGTACGACCATCCCAAGCTCTGTCGCGTCAACGGGAAATAAGGTTCGCTATCCAGTTGATGACATCACAAGGCCTGTGGCATGCACACTAGTTATAAGATATGGTATTAACAATCAGCATACAAAGAAAGTAGCCACAGGCCTTGCGATCCCAAGACGCAAGTTCCATGGAAACGACATTCCAAAAGAATATTGCAGGGTAGAAGTGACGACAGTCGTCCAAGGATACGAGGACGACATGCTAGACATCCCTGGGCCCGAAGGTATCGAGACACTTGGACAAGCTATCAAGAATTTTATCCTTTGGCCTCGAAGGGATGTCGAATTGGTTGATTGGTCGAATTCGTCGCAGGCCCAACCGTCTCCGCCTTCTCAAATTGTTGTTCCTATTGTACATCCATCATCACCTCCTCAAACTTCACATGCTGCTCCTCATCCTCTTTCTGACCCTCCTTCTCCTCATCCTCATGGTGGCCCACCGTATCCGCCACATACATCGCCCTTCAGGGATCCACCTTCTCCACAGCCATCTCCACGACCATCAAAGAAATCTAAAGTTTCTATACCAAAAGTAGTGTCCCCGTTCGATAAGAAAAAGAAGAGTAAATCCACTGCTGGCACTGTTCGTTTTTTGAAAGGGATTGGACGGAGCCTCACGTCAGACACTGTTGATTTGGCCGATCTCGAGGAGTCCGCAAAAAAGGCTGAGGCAATGGCCACAAAGATAAAGAAGCCAACTAAGGCAGATTATAAAAACGTGCCTAAAAAATATGTGCCGGGCAGACCACTACTCACTTTTGAGAAACTAAGGAAGGTCCCGGCTAATATTAAAAGGTTGCATAATTGGTACATGCGGGCATCTTCAGTTGGCATCGACACCATCAGTGTTAATATACCAGCCCATGCTTTTATTGGTTCAAATCAAAAGGCCGTTGTTACATTCGAGGACATGTGGTTAATGATGAACCTTCAGAGACTCGACGTGCAACTTGTAACCATATTTGCATTGTAAGTGTCACTCATACTCCACATATATGTGTTATTATTAGTGAGTTGTATAAATTTTCAATATCTGACATGCACGTGTGCGTTGCAGAATGCAACATGATCAGTAGGAGATCCTTTATGGTACCAATCCCAATGCTAGTGCCAGTAAAAGGGTTGGGTATCTCAACCCAATAAAGATATGCGAGGATAACCACACTTTTAGAATCGGAAAAGGCAACGAAGCATTACAGGGGCTAACAGACGAAGAAATTGAGGTGTGTATCCAGGATCTGAAGAAGGATTTTGAAGCAAGATACGCCACCTACATAGGACACGCAATGCTTCAATTTCAAGACAGGGAATCCATAGTGGCCCCGTACAACTTTAAGTAAGTGTGATTTTGCATAAATAAAATTAATAATTTCAATACACATGTATCACAAGTTTGATTCGTACAGGGACCACTGGATATGCTTCTTCATTTATCCTAAGGTTGGAAAGGTGCTGGTGCTCGACTCCTTGCACACCGAGCCTTCGACCTATTCAAAATTCCTCAGCATCTTAGAGCTGTAAGCCTTTTCTATGCATGCATACTTATATCGATGAGAATTGTAGAATAACATGGTGATTCTATTTGAGATCACGGGGCATTTAGGTTTTATAAGCTACATGGTGGAAAGTACGACACGTCCAAAAAAGGCGTGCCACTAGACATCCATTATAACTGTCTGGTAAGTATGTGAATTTATGAATACATATCATACATGTACGTACATAGGACAATGTTGCAACTAAATAACAAATCTCCCGTTATGTAGTGCCACAAGCAACCACCCGGATCGGTCTTATGTGGGTTTTACGTGTGAGAGTTCATGAGAATGAACGGACGATACATCACGAACCCTGGCAAGGTATTATTAGTAATAGTCACGTATGTATTTATGTCATTAAAGATGCAAATGTGTTATTCTTGAGTATAAATAGATGATGTTTATAAACTTCCTTTACAGCAATTTCAAAAAGGAAGCCCGGAGAACTTGACTGAAGGTGCATTGTATGGCATAGTTGAGGACCTGTGCATGTTCATATTGAAAGAGGTCATTCCCGCAGAAGGGAAATATCACGATGCTTCCGGAACATTAGCTTTGCCAGAGTTTAGAATACTAACAGAAATTAGTAGACTATCTCTTAGCCGAGATAGTTATTAGAGCTTAAGTGAAAACTTTGATGTATATAATGTGTGATGCATACATGGTTGTAAACAAGACTTTGATGTATATAAATGTATGATAGAATTTAATTCCATGTTGCTTTTAATATCAATACTACATGTTTATCAATATCAATATATATATATATATATGTTTATGTGTAAATATATATAAATTTCAGTACTGATTGAAAATTTAAAAAAAAGGCGGGAAAACTTTCCACTGGCGGCTACATAAAACAAACCGCCAGTGCTGGCGGTTTTCTTAATAAAACCGCCAGTGAAAATGCTATTTTCACTGGCGGTTGCTTAAGAAAACCGCCAGCCGAAATGCTATTTTCACTGGCGGTTTTTGAATAACCGCCAGTGGAAATGACGATTTCCACTAGCCCCTAGCACTGGCGGCACTGAAAAGCGCCAGTGAAAACGTCTCTAGAACCGCCACTATAGAGGCTGTGTGTACTAGTGTCTATGGCTCTATCTTAATGTTGTTAATGCTGTTGATGACTGGGCTCTAAAGCATAGCGTTGGCTGATGTAATAGCTAGGACAACAGTTCTCATTAAACTATCTCTTCTTTTGCTTTTTTTCTGTTCTAACGCTTCCTGTATTTCAGTTTATTTTGATGAATATGGAAATGGGACAAGACCTCGTGCGAAAAACAAACTATCCTCATATACTTCCTTGGTCCAAAAAAAAATTCCATGTCATGTTTGAAAGAAACCAAGCTTTTCTTGATTTTGATCAAGTTTATATAAGATAAAGTTAACATATTTTTAAAAATAAGATTACTATAAAAATACATTCAATAAATAATCTATTAAAAATAAGATTACTACAAAATACAATCTAGAATTAATCTAGTGATGTTTACGGGACATTATGAATATCAATATATTTTTATGCAGGGACAGTTCTAGCGGTGGGGCGGATGGGACTCGAGCCCTTTCTACCGCTCCTGAGCCTATAGAGTCTCATCGAAGGCCCTCCTAAAATTTAAAGCGTGCATAGTTTTAATTTTTATTATAACTTTTATGGATTTCGTCGTGAATAGGTGTTTTAATATATGACTATCTCAAACTATTGTATATGTCTATTGTGAGTAATTTAACGAGAGTTATATCACTGTACCAGTTTAGTCAAGTCTCTTATAAAAAAATTCTTGCTCCGCCCCTCCTAAAATTTAAAGCGTACATAGTTTTAATTTTTATTATAACTTTTATGGATTTCGTCGTGAATAGGTGTTTTTAATATATGACCATTTCAAACTATTGTATATGTCTATTATGAGTAATGTAGCGAGAGTTATATCACTGTACCAATTTAGTTAAGTCTGGACAGGGAGAGAGTATGCTAGTAGCACGTACGAGATATCTCTACTACTTATTAAGTCCCTGTTTCATTTCTCATTCCCCCCTCCCCATAAATCGCATTCTCATTCCCACGTATATCCCACGCCTAGCTAAAATTAAATTAAAATAAACACAAATGACCCCAAGGGGATTCGAACCCGCGACCCCTCAAGCAAATGTGCTCGTAGCTACTACTACACCACACATATGTTTATGTCTACATCTATTATAGTAAAAACATATACTACATCTCTCCCGAAGCCCACCTGCTACCCTTGCACAATGTGTAGTAGTAGATAAGTATCACCGAGATTATTAAATTATATTTTTGGATTGAGGGAGTAGTATTTAAAGAAGAGCCTTCCATACAATTTCTTTTGTTTGAATAATGTTTTCAACTTAACTTTTTTTTTGCATGTGTGACATTTATTCTCCGTAAAATTTTTCTAGGGATCTGACTTATGAGTCATTTTCATAAACCAATGTCAAAGATGAATCCATGTTTCTTACATGGAAAACCCGAACAAACACCACTAGCACGAGGCGCTCGCATTGGCGTCGCTCATCGACGATAAGAAGAAGCTTGGCGACTGTCAGTTTGACCTCTGGAAGTAGTCCTACGTGGCCGCATGCACTGCTGTGTACGGCAAGCTCCGACACAGTCGCCGCTTGGACGCGGTCCAGAGCGGCTGCACCGCGCTGTCCATCGTCAAACAGGGGGACCTCATGGTCGTTGCCAATGCCGATGACTCTCGGGTTGTTCTGGGCACCACAACCGACGACGGCGCCATAGCACCATCCAGCTCATCATCCACCTGAAGCCCAACCTGCCACGTAAGTCACTACTGACCGGCCATGAATTCTTGTGCGCTGGGATGACGACCATTGCTGTTGTTGTGTGAGTGTCCTCGAACAAGATGTATGTAGAGGAGTAGCACATTCGGTGGTGCAACGACCAGGTGTACTACCTTGCTGATGAGCCTGGGGTGCACTTCATTTGGCAGCCCAACCAAGAGTCATCGGTACTCACCATGTCGCGCGCGTTCGACGACTACTATATCAAGGATTATGGCGTCATCTCGGCGCCGGAGGTGACGTAGAGGAAGACCGACAACAATGACCACTTGTCATCATCGGGGTAGCTTTTGTGCCGGCCTGCCTTTAATTCTCTTCGTAAACACACACTTGACTTTTTGTTTAAGCAAGCGTGTATGGTGGTGCGTGTCTAATGACTAACGATGTACGACGGAACTTCTACCGGCAGGTGTGGCACGTGCCCTCCAATGATGAGACTATGCAAATCGTGACATATATCAAAGTCTGCATGACACTGATGGTTGCAATGTAGTAGTGAAACAACTAAATTAAAATAACAAAATTTATGTATGGCTAGGATCACAAATGGATTATGAAACATATTTTGTATATAAGTTATCATGGTATTATGTGTTACCGTTGCAACGCACGGGTACTCACGTAGTATAGTAAAAAAATGCAGTAAGCTTTGGTTCCTGTCGTCGGTCGACCCAACAAGTTTGGCACGGGTGATGAGGCGCTGCATATGCATGCAAATTTCTGATAGACCCAGAATATAACCTGGGCAATAATAAGGCCCCGGTTTCATTAGTTCTAGAATTAAAGTTTAGTCTAGTGACTAAATTTTAGTCCCTACCATGTTTGGTTATAGTGCCTAAATAAATTCTAAATACATTAAATGCAACACATAAAGATCAAAATGCCCCTTTTTTGTTTGACACCAGTTTTCTAGCAAGGGTAATTGGAGTAAATGTTGCCCTTTAGTCCCTTTTAGCAGGATTAGAGACTAAAACTAATTAGTCCCTATTTTATTCCTTCGATTTGGTAAAATAGAAACTAAACGGGACTAAAAACGAGAGACTAAAGATTAGTCCCTCTAACCATAACCAAACGGGTCTAAGGGCCTGTTTGTTTACCCCAATGGATTATATAATCTGGATTATTTTTGGAGGATTATATAATCTGGATTATATAATTTGGATTATATAATCTGAGTAGTCATGTTTGTTTACCCAGATTATCTGGCGTGTTTCTGTTGGGCGACGGGCTTCTCCGATCCGATAGGCGCAAAAACGATTCGGTAGATTATAATGGCAATGGTGGGTAATTTCTAGGAAACTTGAAAGGGTAGTGGGGAAGTGGGAAAAAAATAATCTGAAATAAGCACCTCCTCACTTGCTTATGGATTATCATAATCCAAGAGGTTAGATTATATAATCTGGGCAAATAAGCTAGACTGTTTGTTTGCCTCTTAGGATTATTTAATCCAGATTATATAATCTGGGGGTAAACAAACAGGCCCTAAGGCAAGCTTACGTACGGATTACACACTCGTACTAGTCGGCAGCACAGTACTGCAGCACATGCAATTAGTCCCTGACAGATAGCCATAGCTACTTGCCGCCTATTTTTTTGGCGCACGTGCGGCCGGAAATGCGCGTCTGGACTCTGGACGACGAATTTTGGAGTATATTGGTCCCCTACGAGCACACGGTGGACACGGACAGTTACAGGTGCAGGGAGTTTTGTCGTCTGTGGTCGGTTCATACATTGCATGTGCGTGCAGCGTGCGTGTTTTTCAGCGTCACCGCTAGGCCGTAGCTGCCTAGCTAGCTAGGCTCCAAACTACTGTACTGTACGTACTAGGGGGGCACATGGTGCTGGTTACATTACAACTAATACCTCACAGTAAGCCTTCAGCGCTGGTTTACTATCCCTTATTATTATCAGAAAAAGATTCGACAGAAAAAGTAGTCATATCCCTTTTCACTACTGGAGAAAGGTCATCTGTACTCAGGTTGAGAACCGGCTACAATACCAGATTCCTAAACCGATACTAGACATCCGAACTAAGGATCTAAATCTTTAATCCCGGTTGTATGGATCGGTACTAAAGAGGGGACTTTAGTCCCGGTTCTTGGCATGAACTAATACTTAGGGGTGGAGGGCCCAGTATTTCTAGGGCAATACCTTAGCCCAACCCAAGAAGAACAGTAAAAAAAGCTATACCTAGCTTCCATTCCCAGCACTCGATGACGCCACTAGCCAGGAGCCAAGAACGGCACACCGCCGCACCCGCTAGCCACCCAACACCATCCGAGGCGCACTCGTCCACCTCCCGACGCCCTCTGGGGCGCACCCGTCCATCTCTCGACGTCCGTGGCTCCGCCCAACACCCGCCGGTCGTCATGCGCCTCGCTGGCTCGGTCGTTCTCCCTCGCTGGTCACCATAGAGCCACAACCATGAGAGCCTCCGAGCTGGGTTGCGGCGCATACCACCTTTGGGTTGTGGCTGCCATTTCTCTCTTCCGTAGTTCTGCAAAGGTCGCATCCGCCGTTGGCCATTGGCGTGCAGGTGCCGCTGTAGTATGAGTGTGAGGCGTCTACAGTGCCTAGGAAGGTGAGGGAACAATGATTCGGTGTCTAGGAGATTTGGAGTTCTCATGCTTGGATTCTATGCCACATCACACGTGAACCTTCATGAGTAACTTAGTATTAGCAAATAACTTAAGGGATCAGTAAGCTACAAATGTATAGGAAAATCCGACCTAATCTTAAAAGTTTCTTTCACACCAACATGCTTTTTGCGTAACCGGCTCCATGCACTACATAATGAAAATTATAAGTCTTTGGTGCATGCATAATTCAATCATTTAGAGGTTTAGAGAGTTAGGTTAATGGTAAGAATTACTCTTTAAGAAGGTATAGTATTTCTTGTAAGTCCTCGACTGGCTTCCTCAAGTAGTCAAGGATAATCATAATGCCTTCTTCCATGGAGACTACTAGAAGTACCTAATGAAAGCTATAGAAAGGTTACAAATAGGGCAATCAAATTAGATTACACATTTAGTCAGAGGTATGGATACAAAAAGATAATGGACACTAACCCAAAATTATATGGAATACGTATGTATTGCATATAGTTTTGCTTATGAACAAACTTGTGCAATCTTTGTAGGATAGCCGACCAATAGTTTGTAATTGTTCTTTAGTTTATGTACACTAGGTCCACAAAGTCGATATTGAAAAACCCTTCTTTACAACATTGTTGGACTTCCATCCTTCATTAAACATAGTAAGTGTAAGAGAACTGAAGGAAACATGTGTCGCCTAAGAGGGGGTGAATTAGGACTTCTAAAACTTTCACTAAACTAGGCCACAAATAAATCACTAGAGCAAAACCTATGCAAATAATTAAACTAGAATGTGCAAACTAGGTTTTGTCTAAGTGTTGCGATCTCTACCGCAATGTCTAAGTTTCAATCTTAAACAGTATATATATAAAGACAAGATTGAAACTTAAATGCTTAATATAAATGCGGAAGCTAAAGAGCAAGATAGAGATGCAAACTCTCGTGGATGACGCCAGTATTTTTACTGAGGTATCCGGAACCACACAAGGTTCCGACTAATCCTCGTTTGTGCCCCTACGCAAGAAAAGCCCACGCGAGGGCCAAGCACCTCGGTCGAGTAACTCCGTAGAGAGCCGCAGGCCTTCTCCACGCGTAAGTGGTGCTCCGCTTCCGGCTCCTCTCGGACGCTCCCCGCCGTCTTCAATATCGAGCTTCCGGTTGAAAATGCCACGGGCCTTGTTCCCTCCGGTACACAGTGGCGACCGTGACACAAACGCGGTTGTCATGGTCTCGCAAGACTCTCGCCCCACTCAGTACAATTACAATGGCTCGCGCAAGTGCTGAGGGGTTGTGTGGTTTTTCTAAACTCACTCAACTCACTAGGATTCATCTAAAGCAAGCGCTAAAGTGGTCTAACTAACCAAAGCACTTCACAAAGCACCTACGCTAATCACCGAGTGATTCTATTAAGCACTTGGGTGTATGAGCACTTGGAAATGTCTACTATATGCCTTGGTATTGCTTGGGCTCCCACACTTTGGAATGGCCGGTTGGGGTGGTATTTATAGACCCCAACACAAAACTAGCCGCTGGAGGAAAGCGGTTGCTCTCTGCGGCACATCGGACAGTCCGGTGGTGCACCAGACAGTTCGGTGCCCCTGTCAGGTGCGCCTAACCATTGGACTGACGTCGCAGGTGACAGTTGGCGCTGCAGACTTTTACATCGGACAGTCCGGACGTCACACCGGACAGTCCGGTGGCTTCTCTCCACCAGTGCCACCTGGAACTAGCCATTGGGCTACTGTTCCCTGGTGCACCGGACAGTCCGGCGTGTGGCACCGGACAGTCTGGTGTGCCACCGGACAGTCCGGTGCTCCTCAGCTGGACAGTCTGTCGTGGCAACACTTGTCTTCGTTTCTTGTTCACCAGGTTCTTGAGCCTGTTGTATATCTCGGTTGGCACCTCTCCCCTTTTCATGGTGAATCTCCCAAGTTTGCCTTCCACCAATTCCATTTTGGTGATCATCGTGACATCGTTTCCCTGATGAGAAATCTTGAGAGTATCCCAAATTTGTTTGGCGTTGTCCAAGCCGCTGACTTTGTTATATTCATCCTTGCATAGAGATGCTAGCAAAACAGTAGTAGCTTGGGCATTTTATGTAGTTGCTCATTAATCAAAACGGGATTATCAGTACTATCAAAATGCATTCCATTTTCAACAATTTCCCAAATACTAGTATGGAGAGAAAATAAGTGACTACACATTTTATGACTCCAAAAAGAATAGTCTTCTCCATCAAAGTGTTGGGGTTTATCGAGTGGAATGGATAATAAATGAGCATTCAAATTATAAGGGATGCGAGAATAATCAAAAGAGTAATTCTGATTAACCATTTTGTTTTTCGACGAAGAGTGTTCGTCGTCGTCATCCCTTGGTGAAGAGGAGGAGGTGTCGCTGTCATAGTAGATGATTTTCTTTATGTGCCTCTTCTTCTTCCCATCCCTTTTCTTATGACTCGAGCCTGAGTCAGTGGGCTTGTCGCCTTTTTGCTCGTCAACGTAGAGGGTATCCTTCTCCTTATCGTTGATCACCATCCCCTTACCTTTATGATCCATCTCTTCGGGCGGTTAGTCTCTGAATGAAGAGTACTTCTTTGACACCAATTGAGAGCACCTAGAGGGGGGGTGAATAGGTGATCCTGTAAAATCAAGACTAAACAACACAAACTTGGTTTATGTAATGTTAGAGAGGTCAAAACCAAGGTGCTATGACTAGAGAGGGAGAGAATGAGAAGAGACAACTTCTTCACTTAATTGCTCTTCACAAGATGAGTATTAAACTTATAGCAATTATAAAGTGAGTAGAAGTAGAGAGAATCGCACAAGAATAAAGACATGTGACACAACGATTTTTATCCTGTGGTTCGGCCAACTGGAACACTTGCCTAGTCCATGTTGTGGCGTCCCAACGGACAAGGGTTGCACTCAACCCCTTTCAAGTGATCCAATGATCCACTTGAATACCATGATTCTCTTTATCTCAAGTTTATCCCCTTGTGAGGAATCTTCACACTTTGGAGTCTCTCACAAAAGATCTCGAATGAGCACGGGAGTAAGGAGGGAATAGCAACACACACAAAAGCGAGAGTCGCAACACTAACACGCACAAAAGACGAGAACGAGCACACGAAAGTAGCACAATGGAGTTACAACTCAGAAAAGTGCTCAAATCTCTAACACAGTGAATCAAATGCACGAATGCGAGGTCTCGATGTCTTAGGATGTTCAAGAGGTGCTTGGTGTACTGCTCTATGCGCCTAGGGATCCCTTTTATAACCCTAAGGGAGCTAGGAGCCGTTGGAGCTCCATTTGAAAAGCAATAGTTGCCATCTGTCCGTGGGCGCACCGGACAGTATGGTGCGCCACCGGACAATGAACAATGCGTGATCTCCTTCTTTTTCTGGTGAAGTCGACCGTTGCAGCCACGGCCCCCTTGGCATACCGGATAGTCCGGTGCGGTCACCGTTGGCGCGGGCGACGCGTCGCCCGCTGATCGCGCTGTCGACCTTTGGCGCGGGCGCAGCTGGCTCACCGGACAGTCTGGTGAATTATAGCCATGACTCCTCCAACTTTTCCTGAGACCAACGAGTTCGTCGAGCACGCCAGCCTGGGCACCGGTCACTGTCCGGTGCACACCGGACAGACAGTCCGGTGCACCGCAGGCTGGTGCAAGTTTGGCTAGACTTAGCCAAACTTCTCCAATCCAATGTCATTTGATTTGACAAGGTTCCTAGCACTTAGAGAAATATGTTAGTACCAAAAACAATTCACTAAGACTAGAGTCATACCTTGATTCTTGATTTGCATCTTTTTAACACTTAGCACATATCAACCAAAACATTTTGTGATGGGCATTTAATCACCAAAGCGTTTATAGAGATGGCCCAATGTCATATTTCCCTTTCAGGCAGGGACGTTCCTGACTTTTTAGAGGCCTAGTGCGAAATCTCTAGGTAAAGGGTAGGCTGTCATTCCGTGTTCTGCCATTCTCATTCCCCCTCCCCGCACTGTCTTTCTCATTCTCCCCATTCCCCCACCCCGCACTGTCTTTCTCATTCTCCCCATTCCCCCTCCCCGCAAAGCCCATTCCCATTTCCTGGCTGCCATTCCGTGTTCTGCCATTCCCATTACCCCCTCCCTGCACTGTCTTTCTCATTCCCCCCTCCCCGCAAATCCCATTCTCACTCCCACGTGCATCCCATGCCTAGCTAAAATTAAATTAAAAAAACACAAATGTGGCTCCAATGGAATTCGAACCCGCGACCTCTCAAGCAAATGTGCTCGTAACTACCACTACACCACATGTGTGTTTATGTCAATATCTGTTACAGTAAAAATATATACTACATCTCTCCCAAAGCCCACCTGCTACCTTTGCACAATGTGTAGTAGTAGATAATTATCAACGAGATTTCTGAATTATATTTTTGGATGGAGGGAGTAGTATTTAAAAAAGAGCCTTGCATGCAATTTCTTTTGTTTGAATAATGTTTTCAACTTAAATTCTTTTTATATGTATGACATTGATTCTCCGTAATATTTTTCCATGACTCTGACTTGTGAGTCATTTTCATAAACCAAAGTCAAAGATGAATCCATGTTTCTTACTTGGAAACCCCGAACAAACACCACTGGCAGGAGACGCTCGCGTTGGCGTCGCTCATCGACGATGAAAAGAAGCTTGGCGACTGCCAGTTTGACCTCTGGAAGCAGTACTACGTGACCGCATGCATCGCTATGTTCGGCAAGCTCCGGCGCAGCCGCCGCTTGGACGCGGTCCAGAGCGGCTGCACCGCGCTGTCCATCTTTAAATAGGGGACCTCATGGTCGTCGCAATGCCGGCGACTCTCGGGTTGTTCTGGGCACCACATCTGACAACGGCGTCGTCACACCGTCCAGCTCATCATCCACCTGAAGCTCAACCTCCCACGTAAGTAACTACTGACCGGCCATGAATTCTTGTGCGTTGGGACGACGGTCGTTGCTGACGTTGTGTGAGTGTCCTCGAACAAGATTTATGTAGAGGAGTAGCACATCCGGTGGTGCAACGGCTAGGTGTACTACCTCGCTGATGAGCCCGGGGTGCACTTCGTTTGGTAGCCCAGCCAAGAGTCATCGGTACTCGCCATGTCGTGCACGTTCGACGACTACTATATCAAGGACTATAGCGTCATCTTGGCACCAGAGGTGACGCAGAGGAGGACCGACAACAATGACCACTCGCCATCGTCGGGGTAGCTTTTGTGCCGGTCTGCCTTTAATTCTCTTCGCAAACACATACACTTGCTTTTTTGTTTAAGCAAGCGTGTATGGTGGTGTCGGGGACCATAATTAGGGGTACCCTCAAGACGCCTAATTCTCAGCTGCTAACCCCCATCATCATAAAGCTGCAAAGGCCTGATGGGTACGATTAATTCAGGGATCAGTCCACACGAGTGACTCGATCACTCTTCGCCCGAGCCTAGCCTCGGCCAAGGGCAGCCGACCTCGAGAGACTTCCGTCTCGCCCGAGGCCCCCCTTTTTACGGCGGACACACCTCCGGCTCGCCCGAGGCCTTGGCTTCGCTTAGAAGCAACCCTGACTAAATCGCCGCGCCGACTGACCAGGTTGCAGGAGCATTTAACGCAAAGGTGGCCTGACACCTTTATCCTGACACGCGCCCCCCGTCAGAGCCGAAGTGACCGCCGTCACTCCACCGCTCTACTGACCAGTCTGACAGAAGGACAGCGCCGCCTGCGCCACTCCGACTGCAGTGCCACTCGACAGAGTGAGTCTGACAGGCAGTCAGGCCTTGCCAAAGGCGCCATAGGAAACTCCGCTCCGACCGACCCTAGGGCTCGGACTCGGGCTAAGACCCGGAAGACGGCGAACTCCGCTCCGCCCGACCCCAGGGCTCGGACTCGGGCTAAGACCCGGAAGACGGCGAACTCCGCTCCGCCCGACCCTAAGGCTCGGACTCGGGCTAAGACCCGGAAGACGGCGAACTCCGCTCCGCCCAACCCCAGGGCTCGGACTCGGGCTAAGACCCGGAAGACGGCGAACTCCGCTCCGCCCGACCCCAGGGCTCGGACTCGGGCTAAGACCCGGAAGACGGCGAACTCCGCTCCGCCCGACCCCAGGGCTCGGACTCGGGCTAAGACCCGGAAGACGGCGAACTCCGCTCCGCCCGACCCAGGGCTCGGACTCGGGCTCAGCCCCAGAAGACGACGAAACTCCGCCTCGCCCGACCCTAGGGCTCGGACTCCGCCCTGGCCTCGGCCGAACGATCTCCGCCTCGCCCGACCCGGGGGCTCGGGCTCGGCCTCGGCCACGGAAGACAGACTCGACCTCGGCTTCGGAGGAACCCCCACGTCGCCCGACCTAGGGCACAGGCCCGCCACGTCGACAGGAAGCGCCATCATCATCCTACCCCGAGCCGGCTCGGGTCACGGAGAACAAGACCGGCGTCCCATCTGGCCAGCTCCGCCAGATGGGCAATGATGGCGCCCCACAAGCTCTGTGACGACGGCGGCTCTCAGCTCTCTTACGGAAGCAGGGCGACGTCAGCAAGGACTCGACTGCTCCTACAGCTGTCCCTCCGCCAGGCTCCGTTGCTCCTCCGACAGCCACGACATCACGCCAGCAAGGTGCCAAGACCTCTCCGGCTGCCACATTGGCATGTACCTAGGGCGCTAGCTCTCCCTCCGCTAGACACGTAGCACTCTGCTACACCCCCCCATTGTACACCTGGATCCTCTCCTTACGACTATAAAAGGAAGGACCAGGGCCTTCTTAGAGAAGGTTGGCCGCGCGGGGACAAGGGCGAGACAGGCGCTCTCTTGGGGCCGCTCGCTTCCCTCACCCGCGTGGACGCTTGTAACCCCCCTACTGCAAGCGCACCCGACCTGGGCGCGGGACGAACACGAAGGCCGCGGGATCTCCACCTCTCTCACGCCCGTCTCCGGCCACCTCGCCTCTCCCCCCTTCGCGCTCGCCCACGCGCTCGACCCATCTGGGCTGGGGCACGCAGCACACTCACTCGTCGGCTTGGGGACCCCCCGGTCTCGAAACGCCGACAGTTGGCGCGCCAGGTAGGGGCCTGTTGCGTGCTGACGAACAGCTTCCCGACAAAGCTCCAGATGGGCAGTCTCCAGCAACCTCTCCGGCCCGGGACGGTGCTCCGTTTCGGGAGTCTTGAGTTCATGTCCTTCGACGGCAGCTACGACATGATACTCCTTCCACCGCCACGCGACAACCACAATGGCGGCCGACGACCCGCCCGCCGGCGGCGGAATCGACGACATCTTCCCCGCGTGGCGGAAGAACAACATTCGAGCTTGCCCTGTCCTCTCCCCCGCCAACGGAGGAGGAGGCGGGGCAACCAAGGCCGAGCGGGAGGCCGCGCTTCGTCAGCCGTCGAGCGAATCGACGCCCCCGACGCCCCGACGGAAGGCACGCTGGGCGTCGACCTCGCGTTCGAGACGAAGGCAAGCGCCGTCCCCCCGCGACACGCCGATCCCGAGCAAGAAGACGACGCCAGCGCGCTCGTGGAAAGCCTGCAGGACGTCGCCCTTGTACCTGGGACGACGGTGCAACCAGTCCCCGATGTGACTACGTCGCTCCTCGTCGACCAAAAGGTACTGACTAACTCCCATCTTACGTCATTTCGACTCGGCCTCAACCCGCCAAGCGACCTCGCCTTGGCGGGCGCTCTCATTGAGGCGAGTGCAACCCCACTGGGGTTTCGTATGCGGTCGCCTTGGGACCGGTTGACGGACGTCTCGACCTACGGGCCCTCTGGGTCCGAGGAAGATGACGATCCCAGCATCTGTTGGGATTTCTCTGGACTTGGCAACCCCAGTGCCATGCGGGACTTCATGACCGCATGTGACTACTGCCTCTCCGACTGTACCGATGGAAGCCGCAGCCTCGACGACGAGGACTGCGGCCCAAGCCGCGAATGTTTCCACGTTGAGCTGGGGGATCCCTCCGAAGGCAACCATCTTGGCATGCCGGAGGACGGTGATTTTCCTAGGACCGTGCCTCGCGCCGACATCCCGCGGGAGCTAGCTGTGGTCCCCGTTCCGGCGGGGGGTCACGACCCACAGCTCGAGCAAGTCCGCGGGGCGCAGGCCAGGCTCGACGAGGGAACAGGAGCGCTTGGGACGATCCGCCGGGACGTCGGACAGGTATGGGCGGGCCAACCCCCGGCCGGAGAAATACATCACCTGCCCCAAGGTCTCCAGCACCGCGTCGCCAACGATGTCAGGGTCAGGCCGCCGCCCGCATCCAGCGGGGTTGGTCAGAACCTGGCAGCCGCAGCGATGCTCCTCCGAGCGATGCCGGAGCCATCAACCACCGAGGGTCGGCGAATCCTGGGAGAGCTCAAGAATCTCCTGGAAGGCGCTGCGGCCCGACGGGCCGAGAGCACTGCCTCCCGAAGGCAAGGATATCCCTCGGAACCTCATGCCGCGACTTCCCGATTCATGCGGGAAGCCTCGGTCTACACTGGGCGCACGCGCAACACTGCGCCTGCGGCCCCAGGCCACCTCGGCAACGAGCACCATCGACGCGACCGTCGGGCCCACCTCGACGAAAGGGTGCGCCGAGGCTACCACCCCAGGCGTGGGGGACGCTACGACAGCGGGGAGGATCGGAGTCCCTCGCCCGAACCACCCGGACCGCAGACCTTCAGTCGGGCCATCCGACGGGCGCCGTTCCCGACCCGGTTCCGACCCCCGACTACTATCACGAACTACTCGGGGGAAACGAGACCGGAACTGTGGCTCGCGGACTACCGCCTGGCCTGCCAACTGGGTGGAACGGACGACGACAACCTCATCATCTGTAACCTCCCCCTGTTCCTCTCCGACACTGCTCGTGCCTGGTTGGAGCACCTGCCTCCGGGGCAGATCTCCAACTGGGACGACTTGGTCCAGGCCTTCGCCGGAAATTTCCAGGGCACATACGTGCGCCCCGGGAATTCCTGGGACCTTCGAAGCTGCCGGCAACAGCCGGGAGAGTCGCTCCGGGACTACATCCGGCGATTCTCGAAGCAGCGCACTGAGCTGCCCAACATCACCGACTCGGATGTCATCAGCGCGTTCCTTGCCGGCACCACCTGCCGTGACCTGGTGAGCAAGCTGGGTCGCAAGACCCCCACCAGGGCGAGCGAGCTGATGGACATCGCCACCAAGTTCGCCTCTGGCCAGGAGGCGGTTGAGGCTATCTTCCGAAAGGACAAGCAGCCCCAGGGCCGCCCATCGGAAGAGGCTCCCGAGGCGTCTACTCTGCGCGGCGCCAAGAAGAAAGGCAAGAAGAAGTCGCAATCGAAACGCGACGCCACTGACGCGGACCTTGTCGCCGCCGCCGAGTACAAGAACCCTCGGAAGCCCCCCGGAGGTGCTAACCTCTTCGACAAGATGCTCAAGGAGTCGTGCCCTTACCATCAGGGGCCCGTCAGGCACACCCTCGAGGAGTGCGTCATGCTTCGGCGTCACTTCCACAGGGCCGGGCCACCCGCCGAGGGTGGCAGGGCCCGCGACGACGACAAGAACGAAGATCACCAAGCAGGAGAATTCCCCGAGGTCCACGACTGCTTCATGATCTACGGAGGGCATGCGGCGAATGCCTCGGCTCGGCATCGCAAGCAAGAGCGCCGGGAGGTCTGCTTGGTGAAGGTGGCGGCGCCAGTCTACCTAGACTGGTCCGACAAGCCCATCACCTTCGACCAGCCCGACCACCCCGACCGCGTGTCGAGCCCGGGGAAATACCCGCTCGTCGTCGACCCTGTCATCGGCAACGTCAGGCTCACCAAGGTCCAGATGGATGGGGGCAGCTGCCTCAACATCATCTACGCCGAGACCCTCAAGCTCCTGCGCGTCGATCTGTCCTCCGTCCGGGCAGGCGCTGCGCCCTTCCACAGGATCGTACCTGGGAAGCGCGTCCAGCCCCTCGGGCGACTCGACCTCCCCGTCTGCTTCGGAACGCCCTCCAACTTCCGAAGGGAGACCCTGACGTTCGAGGTGGTCGGGTTCCGAGGAACCTACCACGCTGTACTGGGGAGGCCATGCTACGCGAAGTTCATGGCCATCCCCAACTACACCTACTTGAAGCTCAAGATGCTGGGCCCCAACGGGGTCATCACCGTCGGCCCCACATACAAACACGCATTCGAATGCGACGTGGAGTGCGTGGAGTACGCCGAGGCCCTCGCCGAGTCCGAGGCCCTCATCGCCGACCTGGAGAATCTCTCCAGGGAGGTGCCGGACGTGAAGCGTCACGCCGGCAACTTCGAGCCAGCGGAGACGGTTAAGGCCGTCCCTCTCGACCCCAGCGGCGACACCTCCAAGCAGATCCGGATCGGTTCCGGGCTCGACCCCAAATAGGAAGCAGTGCTCGTCGACTTTCTCCGCGCAAACGCCGACGTCTTTGCGTGGAGTCCCTCGGACATGCCCGGCATACCGAGGGATGTCGCCGAGCACTCGCTGGATATTCGGGCCGGAGCCCGACCCGTCAGGCAGCCTCTGCGCCGATTCGACGAGGAAAGGCGCAGAGTGATTGGCGAAGAGATCCACAAGCTAATGGCAGCAGGGTTCATCAAAGAGGTATTCCATCCCGAATGGCTTGCCAACCCTGTGCTTGTGAGGAAGAAAGGGGGGAAATGGCGGATGTGTGTTGACTACACTGGTCTCAACAAAGCATGTCCGAAGGTTCCCTACCCTCTGCCTCGCATCGATCAAATCGTGGATTCCACCGCTGGGTGCGAAACCCTGTCCTTCCTCGATGCCTACTCAGGGTATCACCAAATCCGGATGAAAGAGTCCGACCAGCTCGCGACTTCTTTCATCACGCCGTTCGGCATGTACTGCTATGTCACCATGCCGTTCGGTTTGAGGAATGCGGGCGCAACGTACCAGCAGTGCATGAACCATGTGTTCGGCGAACACATCGGTCGCACAGTCGAGGCCTACGTCGATGACATCGTAGTCAAGACAAGGAAGGCTTCCGACCTCCTCTCCGACCTTGAAGTGACATTCCGATGTCTCAAGGCGAAAGGAGTCAAGCTCAATCCTGAGAAGTGTGTCTTCGGGGTACCCCGGGGCATGCTCCTGGGGTTCATCGTCTCCGAGCGAGGCATCGAAGCCAACCCGGAGAAGATCGCAGCCATCACCAGCATGGGACCCATCAGGGACTTAAAAGGCGTACAGAGGGTCATGGGATGCCTCGCGGCCCTGAGCCGCTTCATCTCACGCCTCGGCAAAAGAGGTCTGCCTCTGTACCGCCTCTTAAGGAAGACCGAGTGTTTCGCTTGGACCCCTGAGGCCGAGGAAGCCCTCGAGAACCTGAAGGCGCTCCTTACAAAGGCGCCTGTCTTGGTGCCCCCAGCTGATGGAGAAGCCCTCTTGGTCTACGTCGCCGCCACCACTCAGGTGGTTAGCGCCGCGATTGTGGTCGAGAGGCAAGAGGAAGGGCATGCACTGCCCGTTCAGAGGCCAGTCTACTTCGTCAGCGAAGTACTGTCCGAGACCAAGATCCGCTACCCACAAGTTCAGAAGCTGCTGTATGCTGTGATCCTGACGAGGCGGAAGTTACGACACTACTTCGAGTCTCATCCGGTAACTGTGGTGTCATCTTTCCCCCTCGGGGAGATCATCCAGTGCCGAGAGGCCTCGGGCAGGATCGCAAAGTGGGCGGTGGAAATCATGGGCGAAACAATCTTGTTCGCCTCTCGGAAGGCCATCAAGTCCCAGGTGTTGGCGGACTTCGTGGCCGAATGGGTCGACACCCAGCTGCCGACGGCTCCGATCCAACCGGAGCTCTGGACCATGTTTTTCGACGGGTCGCTGATGAAGACAGGAGTCGGCGCGGGCCTGCTCTTCATCTCGCCCCTCGGAAAGCACCTGCGCTACGTGCTGCGCCTCCATTTCCCGGCGTCCAACAATGTGGCCGAGTACGAAGCTCTGGTCAACGGGTTGCGGATCGCCATCGAGCTAGGGGTCAGATGCCTCGACGCCCGCGGTGATTCGCAGCTCGTTATTGACCAAGTCATGAAAAACTCCCACTGCCGCGACCCGAAGATGGAGGCCTACTGCGATGAGGTTCGGCGCCTGGAAGACAAGTTCTTCGGGCTCGAGCTCAACCACATCGCTCGGCGCTACAACGAGACTGCAGACGAGCTGGCTAAAATAGCCTCGGGGCGAACGACGGTCCCACCGGACGTCTTCTCCCGGGATCTGCATCAACCCTCCGTCAAGGTCGACAACGCGCCCAAGCCCGAGGCACCCTCGGCTCGGCCCGAGGTACCCTCGGCCCCCGAAGCCGAGGCACTGAACGTCGAGGAGGAGCTGAGCGGGGCCATGCCTGATCAAAATTGGCAGGCCCCGTACCTGCGATATCTCTGCCGAGGAGAACTACCCCTCGACCAAGCCGAGGCTCGACGGGTAGCGCGACGCGCCAAGTCATTCGTCTTGCTGGGTGATGAGGAGGAGCTCTACCACATGAGCCCCTCGGGCATCCTCCAGCGATGCATCTCCATCGCCGAAGGTCAGGAACTCCTGCAAGAAATACACTCGGGGGCTTGCGGCCATCACGCAGCACCCCGAGCCCTTGTCGGGAATGCTTTCCGGCAAGGCTTCTACTGGCCAACAGTGGTGGCTGACGCCACTAGAATTGTCCGCACCTGCGAAGGGTGCCAATTCTATGCGAAGCAGACCCACCTGCCCGCTCAGGCTCTGCAGACGATACCCATCACCTGGCCCTTTGCTGTATGGGGTCTGGACCTCGTCGGTCCCTTGCAGAAGGCGCCCGGGGGCTACACGCACCTGCTGGTCGCCATCGACAAATTCTCCAAGTGGATCGAGGTCCGACCTCTGAACAGCATCAGGTCCGAGCAGGCGGTGGCGTTCTTCACCAACATCATCCATCGCTTCGGGGTCCCAAACTCCATCATCACCGACAACGGTACCCAGTTCACCGGCAAAAAATTCTTGGATTTTTGCGAAGATCACCACATCCGGGTGGACTGGGCCGCCGTGGCTCATCCCATGTCGAATGGGCAAGTGGAGCGTGCCAACGGCATGATTCTACAAGGGCTCAAGCCTCGGATCTACAACGGCCTCAACAAGTTCGGCAAGCGATGGATTAAGGAACTCCCCTCGGTGGTCTGGAGCCTAAGGACGACGCCGAGTTGTGCCACGGGTTTCACGCCGTTCTTCCTGGTCTACGGGGCCGAGGCCATCTTGCCCACTGACCTGGAGCACGGCTCCCCGAGGACGAGGGACTACACCGATCAAAGCAACCAAGCTAGCCGAGAAGAATCGCTGGACCAGCTGGAGGAGGCTCGGGACAAGGCCTTACTACACTCGGCGCGGTACCAGCAGTCCCTGCGACGCTACCACGCCCGAGGGGTCCGGTCCCGAGACCTCCAGGTGGGCGATCTGGTGCTTCGGCTGCGGCAAGACGCCCGGGGAAGGCACAAACTCACGCCCCCCTGGGAGGGGCCATTCGTCATCGCCAAAGTTCTGAAGCCCGGAACGTACAAGCTGGCCAACAATCAAGGCGAGATCTACGGCAACGCTTGGAACATCAAACAGCTACGTCGCTTCTACCCTTAAGATGTTTTCAAGTTGTTCATATACCTCGCACCCACGCAAAGTTTAGTCATCAAGGAAGGGTCGGCCTCGCCTCGGCAAAGCCCGACCCTCCCTCGGGGGCTAAAAAGGGGGAGACCCCCTCTGCGTCGAATTTTTCCTCGAAAAAGGATCTCTCTTTAGCAGAATTTCTTTCGTGCTTTTTGACTACTTTGAAAAGCGGATCCTGGAAACGACGGAGTACACGTAAGCAGCCAAGGCGGACCGAGCCGAGGGACTCCCACGCCTCCGGGATACGGATACCTCACTCATCACCTTCTGCGATAAGTAACTCGCGTTCGGATAAAGCGACTCCGTGGACCGAACAAGTCTTCACGTTCGGAAGCTCTTCTGCCAAAGCGGTCCTTCAAGCTTTCTTGACTAAGTCGGGGACAAGGCCTCATGGACGGGTGAAAGTACGCGTAAGCGGCAAGGCCGACCGAGCCGAGGGACTCCCACGCCTCTGGGATACAGATACCTCACTCATCACCTTCCGTGAGAAGCAACTCTCGCCCACACAAACATCCCTGTTACCGACGGAAAGTCCAGATGCTCGAAATAAGAGGAAAGAAGACGTGGCTTTACAACGGAGTGAGGGTGTGTTTTCTGGCCTCGGCGGCCGCAGAAGGCACACGCTACAAGACAATCTGATCCTGCAGGCTCGGGTCTTCACGCTGAAGGGGGCCGCAACACCCTCGGCATCGACGACGTCTTCAGCAAGGTCGGACCCAGCCTCGGACGGCGGCGCGGTCCGGGGACTTCTCCCGGAATCCGGTCCGAGCAGGCGGCTCGGACGGTTACCCCTGGGGCCTCGGCCAGGCATCTTCCAAGGGCGCCAGCCCGATCCGAGGCCTCGGCTGATTGACTCCGACGCCGACCCCCGCTGATGGGCAACCCGGCTAGGCTCCGGCCAACCAGGTTCCCATTTTCGAGCCAACTCCACCTCTATTCGTACTGATATCGCTACCCCTGGCCTCGGCTCATCGAAGAGCGGCCGAGGGGTCTCTTTAACTAAACTAGAGGAGCCTCAGACAACAAGGCCGATCGAGCCGAGGGATTCCTACGCCTCCGGGATACGGATACCTCACTCGTCACCTTGACACGGGGCGACTCATGCTTGGTGAAGCGGTTCAGATAATCAACAGGCGAAACTTAGTGCTCGAAAATGAGGAAAAAAACACGGCTCCGTGCCGAGATTACATACATGTTCAGGCCTCGACAGCCACAATGAACAAAAAACACTGGCATTCAAGGTGCCATCACAAACGGAACTCCGGTTCCGTCCCCGCGGGTACGAGCGACCTCGGGTCTGCGGGGTGACGAACATCGGGAGGCTCGCCAGTGACCTCTGCAGCAGCAGTCATGGTCCCGGGTGGACGCGGCCACCGGGGGGCTCTTGCTCGCGGTCCCGCTCAAGGGACGCGAACAAGTCATCAAAGCCAAAGAGCGGGTCGCTCCCGAACGCTCTGGTAGATCCTCGCTGCCGTCCTCGCCGCAAATGCGAGGGAGAAGACGGAATGTTGCATCCTAGCTGGGCAGCAACAGTTCTCCTTCCCCGGCATGACTGGAGGACGACTCCGTCGCGGCACGGGAGGACGATTGCCACCACCAGAAGCTGGAAGAGGAGGTGGTTCGCCGACCCGCACGCGAGGTAGAGCCCCGGCTCGCCTCGCTCCCCGCCCCAGCGAGGATGACGAACACACCCGATGCTGAGGGCGGGATCACAGCCTGGTTTGCCTCTCCCCATCCAGGAGCTGGAGGTCACCGTCTTGGGTGACCACCGGCGGAGGGGAGCAACCAGGCTGCAGGATGAAAATCCTTGAAGCCGAACGATCGCTGAAAGGTACCAACTCCCACGGAGTTGCGTTCCTCCAACGAGGAGGCGGAAGGACGGCGGGTACCCCCCATCCGGGGGCTTGGAAGATGGAAAGACACGACGCATAAGGGAGGAAGAAGACATGGTTGCCTTCCGAAAGGGGTTGCCCTCCTTTTAAAGGCGACTCTCCCTACGTGCGCCCCCAAACGCCACGGGTCGAGTCTTCTCCAACACGCTCCAAGGCCCTCCCCTGCGGCGCGGAGGCTGGGTCCCGCATGTCATGCAAACCGGCTCAGAAGCAGAAGAAGCCAAACCGCCGCACGCGGTGCACGCAACCGCCCAGCGGTTACAAGCAATTCCCCACTTTCGCCCAGACCAACGGGCGGAAGGGGCGGGCAGCCATGCAGGCGGCATGCAACCGCGCCAGGTGGACGCGCTTCTCCGACTTCTGACACGCCGGCTTGGTGGCCCAGGCCCACGCGTCGCGCAACCAGCGCGCCAGTTGCTGCATGCAAGCAACCACACCGCCGCTTGTGCCACCGTCGCACCTCTTCGGTTGCGGAGCCTATGCCGCGACTCGAGACGACCCAGCAGCGCCAGCCTGGCGCCACGGTCAAAGCGGCCGAAAGTGGGCCGGCAATAATGGCGGTGGCAGGCGGGCGGGCGCAGCAGTCACGTCGTCAGCCAGGCTCACGTCCCATCCTGGGACAGCAAGAGAGCCTCCTCCCACAGCGTGAAGACGGTGCACCCGTGATCCGTTCCTCGAACGGCTCGCGCACGCGCAACGGCCGCCCCGCCAACCACTCGCCCCATCGCATTAACTCCGCGGCGGAACAGGCGGCGCCTCTGGCAGGAGAAGCGGATGACGCTTCGCCTTCGCCGAAATAACCGCGTCAAAAAAGGTACGCCACGTCGTTCGATTTCGTATCCTTTTCCTTTTTCCTCTTTCTCTATCTCTTGCAACAGGGACCGGGAAAGGGGGATACCCCGAAAAGGATCCTTCCCTGCGAAGGAACCGGGCTCCGAGCCCCCCCTACTGATCAGAGGTTCGAAGGCTGGCCCTCCGAGGGGTTCAACAGTCGCCTCAGATCGCGTGGGCCCGACACCCACTACTGGTCAGGGGTTCGAAGGCCAGCCCCCCGAAGGGCTCCATGGCCGCCTCAGGCTACTCGGGCTCCGCGCCCATTACTGATCAGGGGTTCGAAGGCTGGCCCCCGAAGGGTTCATAGTCGCCTCAGACGCCGAGCGAGGGATGACCAGGGGTACGTTCGATACATAACCAAGGCTCGGGCTGTGCTCCCGAGGTACCCTAAGACATTTCCGAGACCAGCGGGAACGATCTTGTAACGGAATCCCATCGGAGGGAGGCATCGAGCCCTCGGACCCCGTCGCCAGGAAACCGGGTCCGGCAAATCACCCGCAGGTACTTTTGGGCGTGCCTCTGGGCCCCTAGCCGACCCCCAACGAACGGGGCACGGACGTCCACTCGGATTACCCGCTTGCAGCTCACCGGAGACACCATGTTCGGTGCCCATCGAGGGTAGCATGGCGCTCTCCCCCCCTCCTCCTTGCGAAAAGGCGACGTAGGGGCGTATGTAAAAAAGCCGAGTCTGTCCCTGATCGTTCTCTTGCCCTGTGCGGAGGCTCGGGGGCTGCTCTCGCAAACCCGGCTCCGGCCAAACCGTTGACAGCGTCAACATACCAGCCCGAGAGCTTGGGCCCCGACTGTGCACCCGGGCTACGGCCAGTTCGCATGAGGGAACAACCAGACCAGCCGAAGCATTACGCAAGGCATTAAGACCTCGAAGAAGTGTAACCACTCCTCCGAGGCCTCGGGGGCTACACCCGGCGGGTGCGCTCGCGCGCACCCACCGGAACAAAATGCAACCGAGAAAGACTGGTCCCCTTGCAAAAAAGTGCGACGAAAGCCTCCAAGCGAGTGCTAACACTCCCTTCGAGGCTCGGGGGCTACTGTCGGGGACCATAATTAGGGGTACCCTCAAGACGCCTAATTCTCAGCTGGTAACCCCCATCAGCATAAAGCTGCAAAGGCCTGATGGGTACGATTAAGTCAGGGATCAGTCCACACGAGTGACTCGATCACGCTTCGCCCGAGCCTAGCCTCGGCCAAGGGCAGCCGACCTCGAGAGACTTCCGTCTCGCCCGAGGCCCCCTTTTTACGGCGGACACACCTCCGGCTCGCCCGAGGCCTTGGCTTCGCTTAGAAGCAACCCTGACTAAATCGCCGCGCCGACTGACCAGGTTGCAGGAGCATTTAACGCAAAGGTGGCCTGACACCTTTATCCTGACACGCGCCCCCCGGCAGAGCCGAAGTGACCGCCGTCACTCCACCGCTCTACTGACCAGTCTGACAGAAGGACAGCGCCGCCTGCGCCACTCCGACTGCAGTGCCACTCGACAGAGTGAGTCTGACAGGCAGTCAGGCCTTGCCAAAGGCGCCATAGGAAACTCCGCTCCGCCCGACCCCAGGGCTCGGACTCGGGCTCAGACCCGGAAGACGGCGAACTCCGCTCCGCCCGACCCCAGGGCTCGAACTCGGGCTAAGACCCGGAAGACGGCGAACTCCGCTCCGCCCGACCCCAGGGCTCGGACTCGGGCTAAGACCCGAAAGACGGCGAACTCCGCTCCGCCCAACCCCAGGGCTCGGACTCGGGCTAAGACCCGGAAGACGGCGAACTCCGCTCTGCCCGACCCCAGGGCTCGGACTCGGGCTAAGACCCGGAAGACGGCGAACTCCGCTCCGCCTGACCCCAGGGCTCGGACTCGGGCTAAGACCCGGAAGACGGCGAACTCCGCTCCGCCCGACCCAGGGCTCGGACTCGGGCTCAGCCCTATAAGACGACGAAACTCCGCCTCGCCCGACCCCAGGGCTCGGACTCCGCCCTGGCCTCGGCCGAACGATCTCCGCCTCGCCCGACTTGGGGGCTCGGGCTCGGCCTCGGCCACGGAAGACAGACTCGACCTCGGCTTCGGAGGAACCCCCACGTCGCCCGACCTAGGGCACAGGCCCGCCACGTCGACAGGAAGCGCCATCATCATCCTACCCCGAGCCGGCTCGAGTCACGGAGAACAAGACCGGCGTCCCATCTGGCCAGCTCCGCCAGATGGGCAATGATGGCGCCCCACAAGCTCTGTGACGACGGCGGCTCTCAGCTCTCTTACGGAAGCAGGGCGACGTCAGCAAGGACTCGACTGCTCCTACAGCTGTCCCTCCACCAGGCTCCGTTGCTCCTCCGACAGCCACGACATCACGCCAGCAAGGTGCCAAGACCTCTCCGGCTGCCACATTGGCATGTACCTAGGGCGCTAGCTCTCCCTCCGCTAGACACGTAGCACTCTGCTACACCCCCCATTGTACACCTGGATCCTCTCCTTACGACTATAAAAGGAAGGACCAGGGCCTTCTTAGAGAAGGTTGGCCGCGCGGGGACGAGGGCGAGACAGGCGCTCTCTTGGGGCCGCTCGCTTCCCTCACCCGCGTGGACGCTTGTAACCCCCCTACTGCAAGCGCACCCGACCTGGGCGCGGGACGAACACTGTTGGGGCGAAGGCAAAGACGCCACCCTTCGCTCGAGGCCTTCGCTGCAGCCGCTGGTCCGACGGAGACAAAGCGGGCAGGGACACCCTTCGCAGGACTCGGCACTTTGACGAAGGCCTGCGGCGACGTCCTCCCACGGCGCGGCCTCGTTCAGCCCCAAGGCCCACGTGTGATCTGGCCCATCGTGACGGGCCCCGCGTGGCCACCCTCTGTATTACGGGCCTAACTTGTAAAGGCATACTTGTAATTACAGCTTGTAACCCTGCTTTATGGGAATATTCCGGGGATAAACCAGGCGTCTGAGGGCACATGCGTCCTTAACACAAGACGCTGGGCACTCAGATACCTATAAATACCCCCGCACAGTGCCCGTGAGAGGCTAGATTAATAGAGCTATTGTCCCCGTGCACGTAACCCTGTTGTCACCACTGTTCACCCTCGTTGGCCTACTTGCAGCAGAGAGCAAGTTCCAACATTTGGCGCCCACCGTTCGTGCTACGACAAAACCACCCGCGATGGCACCCAAGAGAGCTAACCCCAAGGCTGACGAGGCTGCGAAGGCAGCACTGCTGGCCGCAAGAAAGGGCAAGGCCCTCGTCCTCACCCAATCCACCCACCAAGAGCCCATTGAAGACAATGTTCCCCTCACCGGCGAAGACGACACCTTCCGCACCTGCAGAACCGAAGGACAGTCGCAGCCGCCCCCAGGCTTCGCCCCACTGGAAGGCGCGGACCTCACCGAGGACGGCGAGGTCCTCGGCGTCTCAACAGAAGAACAGCTGCAGCTGCGCGCCCTGCGCCTCAGGAACCGCAATCTCCAGAGGCAGAAAGAGATACTGGAGGCCAAGCGCCAGCGTGTTTCCGCATTAGCCAAAGTGCGGCAAATGATACGCGACGAGGAGCAGAAAGCCCAAGACCTCGAGCGCGAGATCGCGCTGATGCAGCGCGAAGGCCACCTCGGTTTACAGCAAGAGCCACCCCTCCAACAACGCACTCAACCGGAGGACTCGCGCGAAGGCTACCTCGGCCGGCAGCATGGCCAACCCCTGCAGCACCGGGCGCAGCCGGAGAACCCGCGTTTCCCCCAGCATGACTACGCCCCCCAGCACGGCGCGCCATTCCAAGGGGTCAACTACCTCGACGAGCGAAGTCCCCTGGCGCCACACCTGCAAGTGACGCCTTGGCCAGCCAACTTTCGAGCGGGGGCATACCCCAAGTACAACGGCAGCACCGACCCGGCGCAATACATCATGAGTTACCAAGTCGCCGTTGCATCAGCCGGAGGGGACGACGCCACAATGGCGAAGTCTTTCATCATCGCCCTAGAGGGCCCAGCACTCACCTGGTTCACCAGATTGCCTCCGCTGTCCATTGATTCGTGGCGAAGTCTCAGGGACAAGTTCCTCCTCAACTTTCAAGGGTACCGTCCAGACACCGACGCTTTGGCCGAGCTCTCGCTGTGCAAACAGTTGGAAAAGGAGACTCTGCGGGAGTATTACCGCAAGTTCTTAACACTCAAGTCGCAGCTGCCCTCTGTCGACGATCAGATCGCTATCCACTACGCCATCAGTGGCCTTCGGGCCGGCGTCCTCTACAGCCATTGTATCAGAGATCCACCCAAGAGCTTGCAGGAGCTATATCAGCTCTTCGAAAAATATGCCAAATCCGAAGAGCTCCACCAGCGCAAGGTCGAGTCGCAGCGGAAACCCAACAGTCAGACTCCGCAGTCCAGCCGCACGTGGACAAGGACCCCGCAGCCAGACTCTAGTCGAGACGGCCGCAGTCAGCAGCAAGTCCACAACATCGTCAACCAACAGCCTGCTGCTGACCCCCCTCGCCGCCAGGAATATCCCCCCCAGGGCCGCGGAAATGGAACTCGCGGCAGGGGTCGAGGGCGGGCGCAGCAGCCGCCGCGCCGGTTCTATTGCCTTTTCCACGGCGAAGACTGCGCCCACCAGACCAAAGACTGCCCCGAGACGAAGGCCACCAGAGACAGAATGGCGAGGGCGCAGCCAGCCGACAATCCCAGAATTGTCACGCATAATTACCAGCCACCCCCTCCACCATATGTCCACGCTCCCGCTCCGCATCCACCGCACCACGCTTACAAACACCATCAGGAAGTACAAATCGTACCTCCTCCACAACCACCACCACACCAGCAACACCAAAACATCCCCCATGCCCCAAAGCAAGAAGACTTCGCCGATCAACCATATCGCGGAGTCATTCACATGATAACAGGGGGGTCGAGCACCGACTTCGACACCAAGCGGCAGAAACGGGACCACTACCGCAGCATCAACCATGTCGCCGTCACTGGCCCAGTCGTGCAGACGAAGTGGTCCCACATACCGCTAACCTTCGACGCACGAGACGTCGACCTGCGCAGCGCCCCCCACATCGACGCAATGGTCATCAATTGCAGCGTGGCAGGCTGGGACTTACACAAAGTCCTAGTCGACAACGGCAGTCAGGCGGACATCATCTTCCTCCACGCCTTCGACCGCATGGGTATAAGCCACAGCTTGCTGAAGCCTTCGGACAACCCGTTGTATGGTTTCGGCGGCAAGGGCACCTTTCCAGTTGGCAAGATAGAGTTGCCCCTCTCCTTCGGTGTAGCACCCAATGCCCGAAGTGAGCAAGTAACCTTCGACATTGTCGACATGGTATATCCATACAACGCCATCATGGGCCGGGGCTCCATCAACAAATTCGAAGCTGCCATCCACGGGTTGTACCTATGTATGAAGATACCAGGCCCGCTAGGCGCCATCACAATCTACGGCAACCAGCAGACGGCGCGCAACATAGAGCGGGACTTCGTGCCCGGTCAGAGAAATGTACACTGTCTCACGACCCAGCGCGAAGTCCCTGCGCCGGCCAGCCCAACCGACAAGCAGCACGACAAGGCACAGTTGCAGTGCCAAGACGGGACCAAGACTGTCCCCCTCGATCAGGCCACGCCCAAGCAGACAGTAACTATCAGCGAAGACCTCACCTCACTTGAAGAAGAGAAACTTCTCTGCTGCCTGGCCAAGAATAAAGATGTCTTCGCCTGGTCTGCCCTCGATCTGGTCGGAGTCAGCCGAGCCATAATTGAGCACAACTTGGGGATTGACCCTTCGGTGCGACCCAAAAAGCAGAAGCTTCGCAAGATGTCAGACGAAAAGACAGAAGCCGCCAAGGCGGAGGTACATCGCCTCCTGGAGGCTAAATTCATCGAGCCAGTGGCTTACCCCACGTGGCTCTCCAATGTTGTGATGGTGCAGAAGAAAAGCGGAAAATGGCGCATGTGCATAGACTTCACCAGTCTCAATAAGTCCTGCCCAAAGGACAATTTCCCGTTGCCACGGATCGACAAAATAGTCGATAGCGCGGCCGGATGCGAGGTCATGTCCCTCCTCGACTGCTTCTCCGGCTATCACCAAATATACATGAAGGAGGAAGACAAGGCTAGCACCAGCTTTATAACACCCTTAGGCACTTATTGCTTTGTCAGAATGCCGGAGGGTCTCAAGAATGCCGGATCCACCTTCTCCAGACTCACCAAAACAGTGCTCGAAGGGCAGGTCGGCAGAAATATATTCACATATGTGGACGACATCGTCGTCGCCAGCAAGAATAAGGAGGACCACCTCGCCGACCTGGCGGAGACATTCGCGAACATGCGAGATGCACGACTCCGCCTAAACCCGGAAAAGTGTGTTTTCGGTGTTCGCCAGGGCAAGATATTGGGCTACCTGGTGTCCCGCCGCGGCATCGAGGCCAACCCAACCAAGATCCAGGCCATCGTCGATATGTCGCCTCCGCAGTCCGCCAGGGACGTCCAGCGCCTGACAGGCAGGATGGCCGCCCTCAATAGATTCATCTCCAGGTCCGCCGAGCGGAGTCTCCCCTTCCTCAAAACACTCCGCGGCGTGAAGGACTTCGCTTGGGGACCGGAGCAAGCAGCGGCCTTCGCCTCATTGAAACAGTACCTGGCGGAGCTGGCCATCCTCACAAGCCCAGACTCCTCGCTCCCCTTATTGCTCTATGTCGCGGCTTCGCCGCACGCGGTCAGCGCGGCACTGGTACAGGAGCAGACAGTCGAGGGCGCAGTCAGACAGTGCCCTGTCTACTATGTCTCCGAAGTCCTGACACCATCCAAATGCAACATGACAGAGCTGGAGAAGATTGCTTACGCAGTTGTCATGTCCTCGCGCAAGCTGCGCCATTATTTTGAAGCATTCAAGGTCCGAGTCACCTCAGACAGGGGACTCGGCGAACTATTCAGGAACCCGGAGGCATCAGTGAGAATTGCCAAGTGGGCAGCCGAGCTCTCCGGCTACCACATCAGCTTCGAGCCCAGGACAGCCATCAAATCGCAAGTCCTGGCAGACTTCGTCGTCGACTGGACTGGGCCAGTAACACAGCCGGACCCATCCACAGAAAAGGTCTGGACTATCCATTGCGACGGTGCATGGTGTCATGCGGGGGCAGGCGTCGCTGCAGTCATCACCTCACCAGCCGGAGTCAAACACAGATATGCAGCACGCCTCAGCTTCGCTCTGGAATCCGACAAATGTACAAACAACATAGCAGAGTATGAAGCAGTCATCCTCGGCCTCCGCAAGCTAAGGGCCCTCGGAGTCACCACATGCATCATCAAAACAGACTCCAAGATAGTCGCCGGTCAGGTCGAAAAAGACTATGCAGCAAAAGACCCCGCGCTCATGCAATACCTCGCGGCTATCCGAAGTCTCGAGAGGCAGTTCAAGGGATTCACCCTACAGCATGTGGACAGGGCCAAGAATGAGGAGGCCGATGCATTAGCCAAGGCTGCCGCCAGGGGCGAGCCCCTGCCCTCCGACGTATTCTTTCACACCATCGGCACGCCAGCCGTCCGGAGCCCCGAAGGGCTCCAAATAACTAATGATAGCGAGGGCCACCGTATAGTCAACCTAATCATGACCGAAGACTGGCGGGCCCCAATAACCCTGTTCCTACAGGGATACTATCACCCAACCGACGTCAGTGAGGCGAAGCGCCTCGGACATCGAAGCCGGGACTTCGCGCTGATCGAGGGCCAATTATACAAGAAAGGGGTCAGTCAGCCAATGCTTAAATGTGTCACCGAGACCGAAGGCATCCAAATCTTGCGCGAGGTCCACAGTGGCACGTGCGGCTCGCACGCGGGGCCAAGGGCCCTGGCTGCTAAGGTGATCCGACAAGGATTTTATTGGCCTGCAATGATCTGCGCCGCAAATCGAGTCACAAGGTCCTGCGAAGCCTGCCAGAAGTTCTCTCCTCGGTCAGGCAACCCCTCGCAATATACAAAGCTGATCGCCCATACATGGCCTCTTCAGCGCTGGGGCCTGGACATTGTCGGGCCCCTGCCCACCGCTCAGGGGAACCTTAAGTTCGCCTTCGTAGCAGTCGAATACTTCACCAAGTGGATTGAAGCGAGGGCCGTGTCCACAATCACATCAAAGACTACCCAAAAATTCTTTTGGCAGAACATTGTTTGCCGCTTCGGAGTACCGTCCGAGCTAACAGTTGACAACGTCAAGCAGTTTGACAATCAAGATTTCAAGGATTTTTGTTTTTCCATCGGCACCAAACTTGCCTTCGCTTCAGTCTATCATCCGCAGTCCAACGGAGTCGTGGAGCGTGCCAATGGGAAAATCTTCACAGCTGTCAAGAAGATGCTCCTCGACGAGAAAAAAGGCAGATGGACCGACTTGTTGCCGGAGGCAGTCTGGGCGCTAAACACAACCGAGTGCAGGGCGACCGGGTTCACTCCTTTCCGCCTTCTATACGGATCGGAGGCAATGACCCCGCAAGAAATAAAGCATGGGTCTCCGCGCACAGCTCCGTCAGCTACCCCTGACGTGGATGAGCCAACCTCCAAAGATCTCATTGACGGAGACCGGGTCTTCGCCCTGCAGGCCTTAAACAAATACCAAGCCCAGACCAAAGCATGGCGCGACCGCGCAGTCATCCCAAAGGAGTTCAGCGCGGGGGACCTCATACTCATCCGAACAGCTCGGACGGAGTCCAAGGGCAAGTTGGAGCCCAAGTGGGAGGGCCCCTTCATAGTCAAAACAAAAGCTTCCCCCAGCGCTTACAGGCTCACAACGCCAGATGGCGAGGACCTGGAGCACTCCTGGAACATCGACAACCTTCGTAAATTTTTTGTTTAATCCTTAGGGCTGAGTTCGCCCTTGTAATTCACCGCAAACAATCTTGTACCGGCCCGCACTCTTTTCCTCCCGGGGGGTGAGGTTTTTAACGAGGCGGAGCCATGTAATATATGTGAGAAAAATCCCCCGCAAAAGCACGTGTCGAAAAAAGACCGCGACAACGGTCTTCGGCATTCGACCAATTCGAAGTCACCGCGAGGCTAAGCGCTAGACACCCTCGCGTGCGACCAATCCGCGCAGAAGTCGCCCAAGGGTGCAGCCGGACTTAGCACAACAAGTGCGCAAAAACCGAAGTCTATCGCGAAGACTGTCCGCGCAGAAGTCGCCTAAGGGTGCAGCCGGACTTAGCACAACAAGTGCGCAAAAACCAAAGTCTATCGCGAAGACTATCCGCGCAGAAGTCGCCTAAGGGTGCAGCCGGACTTAGCACAACAAGTGCGCAAAAACCGAAGTCTATCGCGAAGACTGTCCGCGCAGAAGTCGCCTAAGGGTGCAGCCGGACTTAGCACAACAAGTGCGCAAAAACCAAAGTCTATCGCGAAGACTGTCCGCGCAGAAGTCGCCTAAGGGTGCAGCCGGACTTAGCACAACAAGTGCGCAAAAACCGAAGTCTATCGCGAAGACTATCCGCGCAGAAGTCGCCTAAGGGTGCAGCCGGACTTAGCACAACAAGTGCGCAAAAACCGAAGTCTATCGCGAAGACTATCCGCGCAGAAGTCGCCTAAGGGTGCAGCCGGACTTAGCACAACAAGTGCGCAAAAACCGAAGTCTATCGCAAGAACCGCCTAAGGGCGCAGCCGACCCAGTATAACAAAAGCAGAAACGACAGCAAGACCAATTATAATCACACTTGCACAGCACAATCAATCACACCAGTCAAAGTACACAGCGCCCTCGCAGGCACAGGCACGCGAGGGCACACCACTCCATTTCACAAGCCCTTACACATACACAAGCGAGGGCACCACGCCCTACATCGGCTCAACCTTAGGAATAATCCCCATCTCTCTATAATTAAATAACATTATCCTAAGCTCCTCACCCGCAAAAAGGCTTCGCAGCTCCCCTTCCCCTACACCCGAGGCGGCCGACAAAGACAGCAGCTCCTGCCGACCAACCCTACTAACGCGAAGCCGAGCCCCTTCCTCCGCACTAATCCTACGCTTCGCAACCGCCCTTCGTCGTCGGTGCCCGGTGCTAGGACCGGGCACGCCTGGCGCGTCCGCAGCATGTGGCGCAGCCTCCGCCGCAGCCACGTCCAAGGCCGCAAAATAGTCCAAGTCCTCCTCCGACGACTCCTCAGTCCACTCAACCGAGCTCCCAGAGTCAGTAAAATCAAAAAACTCAGAAACAGACCCACCGCATTCATTTCCATCTTCCGCGGTCGAAGCCGCCAAAAACTCAGTAGTAGCGGTTGCGTGCGCAGGCCCAAAATCTTGAACCTGCGCAGCAACCAAAATTCAGTACAACATCCAAAAATCACTCAACCCTAAACACCACCTATGCCACCTGCGAAGGCCCTGCCGCTGCGGGAGCCTCCGCCGCCGCCTCCGTCGCTGCCTCCGCCCCCACCTCCGCTGGATCTTCAGCGCTCGGCACAGCAGCTGCGGGGGGCATCAGGTGCGCCTTCGGCCACCTTTGGGGGAAGGCCTTCGCCGGCCGCAGCAGGTGCAGGGGCGCCCGGTGCATCTTCCGCAGTCTCCGGGGTCAGTCCCGGGGCGACTCCAGTCGCGGCCTCCGCGGGGGTCGTCTCCGGCTCAGGCAGCGCGCTGTTCAGCGCCCCAAAGTCGTCCACCCGCTCGCCGCGCTCCGCCTAAGACAAAACGCACAAAAATTCAGCAAACACACGCACAGACCGCATCCAGCAAACGCCGAGTAAACGACAACGTTACCTGAGCCCTCGCAGCCTCGGCCCGCGCCCGGACCACCTCACGACCGTATGAACCCCACATCCGGTCATAGAGGGCCCCGGCGGACTCCTTCACCACGGGGTCTTCGACCTCAAAGATATCTCGCCCAAAATCCTCATCCACCTGGTCGAGGGCCTCGTAGTGCCGGCAGCCTTCGCGAGAGAGCGCGTTCATCGCTGCCTCGCAGGTGACCAGGGAGGTGAACGACATCAACCCCGCCAAGACAGTGGGGAGCTCCTGCAGTTCCTCCTGCACCCACTCCAGACAGCGAAGTCCGGCCTCTCGCTCCGGCACCTCGAAGTCACTCGTCCGCACACCCAGCTCGCGATATGAAGTCATGAGCTGCGTGCGCGTCCGTTCGGCCTCCGCTCGCGCCGCGGCCTCGGCCCCCTCCGCGCGGCTCTCGAAGGCAGCAAGCCGCCGCTGCAGCTCTCCGGCGAGCTCCTTAGCGATATTGCCTTCCGCCCGCGCCAGCCTGGCCTCCGCCTGCGCAGCCTGCTCTTTGGCGATGGCTTCGTTGGCCTCCCTCCTCTCCTCCGTCAGCTGGCGCCGGAGGTCTGCCTTCTCCTTCTCAAGGGCGGCCGCCTTCTCCGCCAGTTTGCGGCACTTGCTGTCGGAGGCCGACTTCTCACGGACAGCGTCCGCATGTTGCGTCCGAAGTCTCTCGACCTCGGCAGACAACGCCGCCGTAAGGGCCCCCGACGCAGTGCGGCTGGTGAAGTCAGCCACCTGCAGAACACACGTAAGGCCCGTGCAAAAAAAAATGTGTGTATAGCTCGGCGGACCTGACCCAGCGCCTCCATCGCTCCCTTCAGCCGGTGGGTCGCCTCGCCCGCCTCGTCTCTGACCAGCGCGAGGGCAGTCACCTCGCCTCCAACGCCAAGGGTCTCTACCCCCGCCTTCGGCGCTGGCGCAGCCGTCGCGATCGCCGCGCCAGGCACAACTAGAGCGAGCGGGCCCTCGTCCGACCCTGCAACGCGTCAACAAATTTAAAAAAAAATGTATACATATTTATATAGACTTACCCCCAAGATAATCCTCCACATTAATCTCGGTGCCGAAGTCGGCAACGCGTTTGCCAGACGGCGGTAACGATCGGGCCGCCTTCGCCGCCTCCGCCACTCCGCTGACGGACGGCACCACCTTCGACAGCTTGGGGCCTCCGGCGCCCACCGTCGCCTCCGGCGCCTTGACAGGCGCGGAGGCGCCCACCTTCGCCGGCAAAGGCGGCTTGCCTCCGCCGGAGGCCTCAGCCTTCGCCGATCCCCGCTGCCTTTTCGGCCGCGCTTCGTGAACCCTCACGGTCGCCTGGCGTTTTCGCGTCGCCCCTTGGCGATCCTTGTCCATCACTGCCCACACAACATGACCGATATTTCGCCCATAAGGAAAAACTTTCCACCGATGAACCATACGAGATGTAAAACAGTCCTCCTCATCCGCCCAGGGGATAGAAATGCCTTTAGGCCAACAACCCCCGGTAACCCTCAGCATCCGAGCCGAAGACTCCCGGAGCTCGGGCGAAGACATCCTCTCCCTCGGGGCCGCACACGTCCTCATTAACTCTCTAGCGAAACTATCAGACACCCCAAGCCTTCCCATCGCAGTACCTAATTTTCTCTTTTTCGAAGAGGTGGCGGCCGCCAGCGCAGGGTCGCCTCCGGTCTCCACCGCCGGTTTCTTCCCGCGGCGGTCTGCTTCGTCCTGACCAGGGTAGCCGTCGTACGGCAGTTGATTTAATTCGAAGACCCTGTTCAGACGATCGTTTGACCCGCGGATATCAAAACTGCGCTGGCCCTCCGTCCTCGGCACGTAGCGCCCCACGAGTCGCACCGCCAGGTCCTCCGCATCACGCACAAAGGCGGCCGGGTCACGGTTCCGCAAACTCAGTGCGAAGGCAGGACTTCGCACCTCCCTTCCTCCGTGAAAGGGCATCTGGCGAGGGCATACTTCGCCCAGCGCCCAGCCGTGCGCCAAGGGCCAGACCCCGTACGCCGCAAACTCTTCAACTAAATCACGACCGCTGCTCTGACCGGCGGCGTGCCGAAGGGCCCCTTCGTCGGCATCCTCTTCTGCCACTTCGAAAGGCGGATACGCAGAGTAATAGTGAGAGCACATTTCGGACACGGGGAGCCCTTGATAGCCTTCGACAGTAGCCTCAGCAACATAAAACCAAAATTCATTCCAATTGCCCCACTTGTTGCGGGCGCACGGGACCAACTCCACTACTGGCATTGTGGTCTTGCCGGTCTTCGGCGTGAAAGTGCATGAACCGAACTGGGCAACTCCGCCCTCAACCACCCTTTTCTGCCAATGCAAGCAATAATTCTTCGCAAAAACTTCAACCGACGGCTGCCCGCCGTACGAAGTCGTCGCCCAGACATACTTCGCCAGCGCCACTATGGCGTTCGGTGTCAGCTGATGTATTTGAACGCTGAATCTGCGCAGGACTTCGCCGACAAACCGGTGCGCAGGCAAGCGGAGTCCGGCGGCGAAGAACGCCTCGAAAACAACCAACTCGCCCTCCGGCTCGGGGACTTCCTCCGTCCCCGGAGCACGAGCGACTCCGCCGCCAAAGTAGCCCAACCGCTGCATATCTTCAATACGGGCTGACGTCATCCGTGACACACCAAATTCAACAGAGTCGCCGGCGCGCAACTCCTCCACCATCACGTTACTCAATGTCTCCTCAGACGAGGCGGCGGCCGGCGGCGTGGCGGTGGCGGAAGAAGAAGAGGATGGCATTGCTACGTACCGTCGGCGGCGGCGGGCGGTCTGCTTCACTCGAGCCAGAACGCCGGCGAGCAAAGGGAGCAGCGGAGGAAAAGGAGCAGCAAGACGGCGGGCGGCTAGGGTTTCACGGAGCGCGGAAAGCAGAATTCAAACAGCGCCGCCCCCGCCCCCCTTTTATAGGTAGGGCGCGGCTCTTCGGGAAACCCGCAATCCGACAGGCCGCGACGCTTCGGGAAACCCGCAATCCAACAGTACGCCGTCCATCAACGGTCACATCAAAAACCCCCGCGGAACCACTTCGAGCGAGGGCAGCATCTCCGCCATCTAGCGACGTCTTCGGCACCAGGTGACTTTGTCGAACTGGTCCCTCGGAGGGCAAATGTTGGGGCGAAGGCAAAGACGCCACCCTTCGCTCGAGGCCTTCGCTGCAGCCGCTGGTCCGACGGAGACAAAGCGGGCAGGGACACCCTTCGCAGGACTCGGCACTTTGACGAAGGCCTGCGGCGACGTCCTCCCACGGCGCGGCCTCGTTCAGCCCCAAGGCCCACGTGTGATCTGGCCCATCGTGACGGGCCCCGTGTGGCCACCCTCTGTATTACGGGCCTAACTTGTAAAGGCATACTTGTAATTACAGCTTGTAACCCTGCTTTATGGGAATATTCCGGGGATAAACCAGGCGTCTGAGGGCACATGCGTCCTTAACACAAGACGCTGGGCACTCAGATACCTATAAATACCCCCGCACAGTGCCCGTGAGAGGCTAGATTAATAGAGCTATTGTCCCCGTGCACGTAACCCTGTTGTCACCACTATTCACCCTCGTTGGCCTACTTGCAGCAGAGAGCAAGTTCCAACAAACACGAAGGCCGCGGGATCTCCACCTCTCTCACGCCCGTCTCCGGCCACCTCGCCTCTCCCCCCTTCGCGCTCGCCCACGCGCTCGACCCATCTGGGCTGGGGCACGCAGCACACTCACTCGTCGGCTTGGGGACCCCCCGGTCTCGAAACGTCGACAGTTGGTGCGTACCTGATGACTGACAATGTACGAGGGAACTTCTTTCGGCAGGTGTGACACGTGCTCTTCAATGATGAGACCATGCAAATCGTGTCATATATCAAAGTCTGCATAATACTGATGGTTGCAATGGAGTAGTGAAACAGCTAAATTAAAATAAGAAAATTTATGTATGGCTAGGATTACAAATGGATTATGAAATATTTTTTTATAACAATATAAGACACATTTTGTATATAAGTTATTATGTTATTATATGTTCCCGTTGCAACGCACGGGTACTCACCTAGTCCGATATGAAGGCCCCATCCCCCCATATATATATATAATTGAATATTTGACGTATAAAAATTATTATAAAAATTATTATGGTGTTTTGAAGTTTATAAGATGACAAATATAAAATATAGCCAAAAGCACTTACTTGTTATATGATATCATTAAAAATATCTTCTAACATTTTATAATACAAAGTCATCGATTATATTATTGAGATCAATCTCATCCAACAATTTCTTTTCGACACATAGAATCACCAAGCCATTTAACCTCTCTTGAGTTATTGTTGACCTTAAATAGTTCACAAAAATATTTCAATTTTAAAAAGCTTCTCTCTGCCAATGCAACCATCATGTGTATAGTAAATAATACTCTCTCTATATCAAAATAGAATCTGTTTTGCTTCTTTAGTGGATTCATCATCATCTTGTTGAATATAAACATAAAAATCAAGACATAAAACAAATATTATTTTAGAATGGATGGAGTATTCGATAATTAATTGAGACATTAGTTTAACAATCTAAACAAGACTGGTCGATAGCGCATCACTCTTTGCGTATTTGTGTCTAGGATAAATAGGTTTAACAGGAAAAATTGCTAGCGTCCAGTGGCTAGGGGGCCCTCTGTTTTTGGGGCCCGGTGCGGTCGCACCCTCCGCACCCCCTCAGGTACGGCCCTGCTTTCAGGGCCGCCAGTCCGAAATTAATTGTACCATGTCTTTTCGGGCTTGGGTCGGGCGGCCCAAATGTACACCTATAAACCCTATTGATGACAATAATAAGAAGGGATCAATGTTCTGGGGACAAAATAGCCAACATCTACAACTCCACCATAAAAGCTCCCCAACACTATAATTTTTAGTTGTTTTTTATGAATTATGCATTTTTATTTGCTTAATTATGTAACATGATGTATTTTTTATTGCAATGAAACGACATATTTCATGTCAGTAAAAGCGTGGGCTGAATGTTGCGTACGGAAGCGTTGTAAAAGATAAGAGTTAACGACAACCGATAGCTGATATAACACGACGTGACGATAGATACAGATCTACCTAGATGATCGGAACTGGTCTTGCTATGCTTATCTGTGGCGCGGACCGATCGAGATGGATGGATCGATGGATATTGATGAGCACAGCACGAGGTAAAGCTTTTACTTGTGAGGTGTGACAGACCCGCATGGATCGGAAGGACTACTGATCTTGTGGTGGTTGCGGCAGCCGGCGATGACCCGCAATATAAAAGGCACGTTAGGCTTTGCTGATCCGGAACAGAAGTAGACGCGTTGGGTAGAGTGCAGATGCCAATGACTGTCGTCCGTGGTCTGCGCCGCTAATAGTACCACTGCATCCAGCCACGGCGCATGGCGGCTACTGATGAGACCCATCGCGCGCCGCCGCCTGCAGTGGCCGGGCGCTGTGGCCGGCGTGACGAGCTGTTCGATTCAGACACGCCTACGCCTATCCTACCTGGCGTGGCCGGCCGGCGAGTAGTGGTCCACTACTTGGCGTGGCAGCAGGCAGCAGACAGCAGAGTCGTCAGGTGAGGTCGTCGGGGCCGGATCCAGACAGAGCTGTTCCCGTTGTCGGGAAGAAGAATGGTCAGGTGTCCAGCCGCCCGCCCCACACCCACACGGCCGGTTCCCGTTGGATTGTCTCGCATTGTCTGCCTTGCTGTTGGACGTACGAGGATGGCCTTCCTGTTCCTGTCCCCATCCTATACATGCCTATATCTCCCGTACCTGACGACGGCTACCTATCTTATCTACACGGACGTCCCGTCGTCGAAGCCAGCTAGAGCTTGTCCTGTTCATTATATTCAAGCACGAGCTAGCTAGCGGCTTTATTATTTATTATGTGTTCAGCATATGGTACTGATCCATGCATGTCGTCAATTGCTAACAGCAAGGCTAGGCTTTATTTGATTTACACCTCTTTACGTAGCCTGGCATATCCTCGCTTTGAAGATCGAATGTGTCGGGATAGCTAGCTGGACTAGCTAGATGGATGGATTCTCATGGAAAGCAGGTAGCAGGTAGGCAGGTGGTTAAGTTCCATAAGCTTGGTTGATTAATCAATCAAGGTCGTGTTTCTTCACTAAAGAAAAGCTAATGTATCATGTATACCAAGACCTAACAGCATATGCTATGACTATACGCGCGCACGTGGAGTATATATGCCGCACTGTAAACTTTCGTACCCCGTTTTCAAATTACTTATCATTCTAATCTTAAAATTTGTCATAAGTCAAATATTATTTCCGGTTCATCTAGACACCAGTTTCTATATTTGAATAGCTTAACAAAACATGAAATATATTGTTGCCGACTATAGTGCCAGTAGTCACTCATGGTAATAGCCCTCTAAGATTAATAGTCCATATCTTTGTAGACTAACACCTGTCGCATCCGGATTTAATGACAAATACAGACGCATTTCAAATGTGTGCTATGATCAAGTCTCACACATATGATGATGACTCAAGGTACATAAATCAATGTCACATCTTTATTATACAATAGAAGTTTTGTATAAAATAGTTAAATAAATACATCATATGACGACAACGATCCTCCACAACCATAGTTGACTGTGAGTCGACGGTCTAGACCTCTCCGAACTCATCGTAGCATCCTTCATGCTCCTCCAGCGGTACCTGTTCTTGACCTGATGTGAATATGCGGCAAGAGTGAGCTCCCATACTGGCATCGCTCAATAAGTGTGGAGAATAATATGTATGAGCTCGCTTACGATGGAGGCCCATGTGTAGTGTAAGGCTTACCGAGGAAAATGGTTAAGGCTGAGTATTGCTTTTAATTTTGTTGGTCAAAATTTTATTAGCAATTACTAAGTGTAAGTAAATACCATCCCAATTAGATAACTGATCACAATGATGAATAAATCCTACAATGTAATGCAATGTATGTCAAGTTTAAGTTTAGTTACATCATTTAATCATGTGAGAGTCCAGAGTCACTCATGACCGTGAGCACGACTGATATACCAGTTTTACACTCTGCAGAGGTTGCGTATCTTTACACCCACAAGTCGTGATACCCATTTGTCACGGGGCATGAATCTCATACACCTATATCGAGGAGGCTAGACAGGGTAGCACTACGAGGTCTTTCCAAAGTTCCACTAGTTTGACAAGATCCGCTACGGTTTCAGAAAGAAGAGACCATATGAATCCCTTGTTCGAAAAGCCATCGCAGCATGATCGACCCAAAAACCTCCTATACTCTATAGCGATGCCTCTCCGCTTGCCCCTTTCGGGTAAGGTAATCTCTCCCAAGCTTTAATAACTAATTGGCCAAGACTACGACTAGGCTAATTATTGCTACTCCTAGGACAAGAAAGTAAAGAAATTTATAAATAAGTTGATTGGTTCGATTGGTGATGGGCACAATCGGATGTACCCCTTCATATATATAGGATAAGGTCTAGATCCATTCCTAGTCATTTCCCAACAGAATCCACGTGATTAGATGGATAAGCATGCATAGAAAAAATATATTTTCTTTTCTGAGTTAGTTTAATCGCGGACCGTCCGGGCTAACCCGTGGACTGTTCGGGACGCGGACCGTCCGGGCTATATGGCCGGACCGTCCTACCTTTCTAGATACCACATATGGTGCTCAATAGTACTAAGAAGTACAACTTTGATGTAGATCATGTCAACATTCAGAGTTGTTTGAAAAATCGGAGTTTCAAAATTTAAGAACATAAAAAAAGATCCTTTTGGACTCTAAACCATTTCAAACAGGGAGTCTGTCTACCGGAGAGTTTTAGATCATGTTGAGCTCTATATTTTTTAATATAGAATATATCTTCGTTCAACAACATACAAAAAAACATGGTTTTTTAGACGCCTGGTTTTTGTAAGCAGGCATCTTTTTATCATTAGTTTTATATGTGTTAAGAAAGAGACTGCCGCCGACCGTCTCTATGGATGGTCATAAGGGCATGTATAGTGGAGAGACACCAAAACGGTTCTCTAAACACAAGAGACAACTAAGAGACTCTATTATACAATGGAGTGTCTATAAATGTAGTTTATTAATAAATACAGAATTAAATGCATTTGTATATCAGCAAATCGATAGAACAGACGACAAATTCGTATAGTGGAAAGTAAGCCGTCCGTTGCTACTTGGTTTACGAGTCAGAGGCGTCTCTTCACGGAGAGACGGCTCTAGGATTTTTTTTTGTAAATAGCCTTTTAAACATCTTAAGAGTCTCCATATTAAACACCACCGTACATGCTCTGATTCTTGTGGCGCCTACATACGTGAAGTGGGTGGTGAGTGGTGACTGGTGTGTGCGAGTGAGTGTCCGTCCGATCTTGAGCGAGCGTGCGTGGCCGGCGGGGCAGCTCCCCCACTTTGACTGATTGATTGAGTTGAGCAGTCAGTTGCTGTCGTCGCTACTTTTGCTGTGTTTTTTGTATTGGGATGTTGCCATTGCCGACATGTACACACTACTAGCAGCTAGTACACGTAACCTCATCCATCGATTTCTAAGTATTTAGGTGTACACTACAGATAATGAGATGATAGCCTATATCATATGCAATATTGCGATGCCTTTTACTTGCCATGACAAGGGTCACGGACGACCCCAATGCAACTCAACTTGCTTGTCTGACTCTGATCGATTTCAGGTAATGTATTATTGATTTATCATCTTACGTGCTCTATATGCAGTTTGCTGAATGAAAATAAACATTATACAAGTCGATCGGGACGTATGTAAACACGTATACCATCCTCAACCAAAAAAAATAGGCAAAAATTAATCCCGTTATAATCGCTCGTGTTCCTATTGTTCTTTCTCCTCACTGAGTAGTACAGTCGAGTCGGACATTGCAGTGGTTTCCGGCCAACCGAGTGTGGTCACCAAATTGAACGACAGGCAAATTCCTCTCATTGCTTCGAAACGGCCCGCGGGCGGATGTGTCCAGGCCCAGCGCGCCCGAGCGAGCGAACAGTCCTCTATGCGGTGGATTCGCGGGCGTGAAGAATGAAAGAAAGCAGGCCTTCGGGCGATCCGCTGCCAGCCCAGCTGCCAAATTCGGTTGGTCGTCTCCATTGTCTCAACTCTCAACAGCGACATCGATGTCCTCCTCCGGCGCCTGTGGCCTGTGGCCTGTGGCTGGGATCTATCGGAGACGAACGATGGCGAAGAACAAGGAACATCGACGTGCGCCACACCATTCATGCGACAGTGGCCGCACATGCCGCGGCAGCTGCGGTGTCTGCTTCAGGCGAGCCTTGAGGCAGACTCGTTGCGATCAGGAGACCGCCGTCGCGTCCCCTTCCTCTGGCTTCCTGCCATGCCGACGATGCCGTCGTCGTCCGAGAATCGGATCCTGCAGCTTCGCGACAATACTCACACGTACTGACCGAGTATCTGGCTATTAGTTTGCGTTAAAATGATTGGTAAATGTTGTGAGTAATATAAACGACACAGCTAAGTACTGTAGTAAATGAAGTCACGATTATTGATTACTTGTTAGGTATCCGTGTTTCTATATAGGTTTAGATGAGATAGGTTGTTCAAACACGTTTCATACATTTACAATCACTAGTAGAAAAAAGGCTCAACACCTGCGGGGACGATATATTTTTACAGACGGATCCGGTTATCCACCGACTGTGCTATTTCTAGTGGCGGTTCCTTAAGAAAACCGCCACTAGAAATCGTATTTCTACTGGCGGTTCCTTAAGAAAACCGTCAGTAGAAATCCATGATTTATAGTGGCGGTTTTCTTAAGGAACCGTCACTAAAAATCATTTTTATCTTTAATTTTTCAAGTTTTTCAAACGACCTCGTATGACAAAACCACCAAAATAAAAGTTGTAGATCTCTAAAAGTCATGAAACTTTGTAGTTGACAACTTTTGTATTTGAACTCATTTCGGTTCTCAAAAATTGAATCTAAGTATGTCAAATTTAAAATTCAAATTTTGCAAACTACATCGGATGAAAAAAGTGTCAAAATAAAAGTTGTAGAACTTCAAAAGTTATTTATCTTTGTAGTTGACAACTTTTTTATTTGAATTCGTTTAGGGTCTCAAATAAGCAATTTACACTCAAATGATTGTAATATGTGGAGATAACAACTATAAACTAGACACAAGGCATGTCATAGACGGAGTGGTAGTGGAGGGTACGTGCGAGGGTGAGGTATACGGTTGCCGCGACTTGCGACTTTTTTTACTATTTTTACTGTTTTATTGTTTTATGTTTCCTGGAAACGATTTGCACTGGCGGTTTTATTACGTCGACCGCCAGTGAAAATCGATTTTCACTGGCGGACGATAAACGCCACTAAAAATAGGTTTACGACCGCCAGTATAGATCTTCTCTGTACTAGTGAATGATTTATGCTCTATTTAAACTAGTCTTTGCGCTTAACGTGTCTACTATGGAGCATCTCCAAGAGACTTTTTATTTTTTATTCTCTATTTGACTCTTTATTTGTCTCTCCATAAATATTAAACTCTATATATAACATCTCATTCCAACAGACCCTCCAAAATACAATTTAGCTTGACTAGCGAGAGTTGCTAGCCAAATTTGGCTAGTGAGGGAGTTAATTTAGAGAGCCAGATAGCTTAGCAAGTTAAATGGCTACTCTGTTGGAGAGCTATTATGCTATTAATTAACTAAAATTTAGCTTGACAAGCTATTTAGCTAGTCTCTTGGAGATGCTCTAACCTGCATAATTGTATTTCATATACAGTGAGAAGCCACAATTCCAATATCCAGGTATCCCGTGAAGTGGTTGGGACAGCACCAAACCCTAATTGTCGCCGCCACCCTTTCTCATCCCCTCTTTGCCTTGTTGTTACCAGAGTAAGCAGTCGAAAGTCCCTATCGGCTTACGAGGATGGTGGCAGCGGAGTCGTCCTCGTGTGGCCGTGTAATACCCAAATCATAGTAAATAAAGAAGATTGAGTATTTGGTGATTATGCATATATAAAATTTTCTTTCTATGTGAGACATGCATATACATATATGTACACACCTACAAGTTAGTAAATCCCTTAATAAATAGAAATAATATATATATAATAATAGAAATACTCCTTGCTGGAATTTTGATTTGTGCATTTAACCTAAGAGTGAAGTTGACAACCAAATTTGGATCCAAATTGAAATCTAAAAAAGGAAAAGAAAACAGAAAAGAAAACGAAAAAGAAAAAGGGAAAGAAATAGAAAAACACGTGTTGGGCCAAAACCTCTCTTGGCCCACCTTCTCTTCTACCGCGCGGCCCAGCCAGCCACGACGCACTTGCGCCGACAGGTAGGACCCATGGGTCAGCCACCCGTCGCGCGCGGACTTGTGGACTCTCGCTGACGCGTTGGCCCCGCAACTCAGCCCTAACTGATCTCTCTCTCACGCGCTCGTCTCATGGACCCCACTTGTCACCGTGCCATGTAGATCTTCTTGTGCCGGACGCTCCGCAGCTCCTCCGCATGCCGCACGATTTATGCGCTGACCAACCGACCCCGCGTGGTGATAAAAACGTCCGCCCTCGTCTTCCCTTTCCCCCTGTTTCGCTAAATGCGCTAGCCTAGCTACCTAAGACCGTCGTCGCCGCCAGTGAGGGAGGGGAGATCCGCCGCCGTTGAATTTCCTAGCCACTGCCGTAGGAGTCTGTCGGCCGTGGTCTGGGCATCCCCAAAGTCATCGTGAGACTGCACGTGGGCGTTCTGGGGGCCGGATTGCCGATCAAACTGCGGCAATTTGTCGCCAGAGTTTGGCCTTCGTCGCGGTGCCTCACTGCGCTGTTGCCTGGAATCTCGCGCCCTAATCGTCGGTGATTACCCGTCCTCCGTATTCGCGCAGACACCCCCTTCATTTTGCGCTAAAGGAATCGGAGAGTGGTGCTCGGAATAGCCGAATAGGTGTTCGTCGTGGGGTTCCTTGCCGCGGGGGCAGGCGCCGCCGTGGCCATGAATCGAGGGAGGGCGTGGCGTGATACCGGTCGTTGATCAATCTTCGTGCGGTCGCGATTGGTTGTCGTGCATTGCATTAGCACGTTTGATCTCGGTCGTAGATCGAGGAGAGAGCGGGTTAGATCTAATCTCGTTTCTGTGAATCGATGACCGTAGATCTTGGATCCGGAGGCCACATGAGAGTATCGGTTCGGCGTCTATTTCTGATCGTTGATCTCGATCAAACGGATTAAAACATGTCTAGGGTAGATAGAGTCTCCACCGTTGATTTTCAATGCAACGTCGGGTAGCTACATGCTACTCGCTCCCTGTATCCTACAAAGAATGTCGTTTGACTTTTTTGACTTCAAGTTCGACCGGCTCGTCTTATTCAAAATATTTGTGAAAACATAGAAAAATTCAGTTCACAGTTAAAGTAAATTATATGATAAACTAAATCAAAATGAAAATAAATGATAATTATGATTTTTTTGAATAATACAAACCAGTCAAATTAAACTTCATACTAAAAAAGTCAAACAACATTCTTTGTGGGACGAAGGGAGTACTTGATTATCATTACAACACCCATATATGTATGTACATGCGCTAATAAAATATTGCTTCTCGTTCTAAATCATACTCTCCCATTTCAATTTATAATTCGTTTGACTTTTTCACTCTAAATTTAACCAGCTTGTCTTATTAAAAAAATTTAAAAAAATGAAAAATTCAATGCTATACTTAAAGTATATTATATGATAAACGATATCATAGTTAAAATAAATAATAATAATTATTTTTTTAATTAGACAAACTAGTAAAACTTAGTGTAAAACAGTTAAACGAATTATAAATAGAAACAAAGGGAGTGTTATTTTAAGTTAGAGTCAAAGGATTTTAAATTTAACAGAAAATTACATTGTAAAAATATAGTTCATGAAGAATTAAATGATACTTATTTATTATTATAAATATTTTATTATACTAGGTGAGTGCCCGTGCGTTGCAACGGGACCACTATATTACAACCATCAGTACTATACATACTTCTATATATGATAGGTAAGTGCTCGTGCGTTGCAACGGGGTCACTATATTACAACCATTAGTACAGTGCCCATGCGCCTACAAGAGAATTGAAAACATCACATGATAGATCAAAAAAATCCTTGGAACAAAACGTTTGATCAAAAGCAAGTGATATGAAGTTACTGTTTCCACATTGCCATGAAAAAGACATATCTACAACAGGAAATAACAGACAACAAAGTAACCATCTCCTCGAGGACTGGCAATCACTTACCAAATATATCAGTGACACCATCTTGGGAATTGGTAGTTGCTCCAGCAGGATACTACTTCACAGCAAAGATTCAAATGTATTTTTGACCAATGGCATGTTAACATCACCGTTGGATAATTATTTAAAAAATGTACCAAGAACTTTATAGTACCTTCCTGATAGCTAGACACGCAATACAGGCGAGCCCACAGTAACTGAAAAGCAGCCATATCAAAGAAGCCCCACTTTTGTCCTTCCTCTGGCAACTACAAAGAATAAAATGCATTTAGTAGAATTTACTGTATAAAATAACACAAGTAGTGCCTATATCAAGAATAAGAGAACTCACGCAGCCTCTTGCAGTGCTAAACCACAATGTTCCAATCACAGTCCAAACCCAGAGAAAGGGGTAGAGAAGTAGCACAAGAACTGAGAGGACATTATTCTTCCACAAAAACGAGCATATCTCTGTTGCCATCCGAGATCTCTAATTTTTTTCAAAAAAGAAGATACATAATAGAATAAACTGACAGCCATACTTTTGCAAAGTTCAGTTAGTCATTGGTTGTGGAACAAACAAACAAGACAAAGCTTAGAAACCTAAAACATCAGTATGAGAATGACAACCATAAGGTAGCAAAAATTATGGTAGGAAAACATGTGTCAAGAAAGTCCCATGCACCAAGATAAATCATAAATGGCACAGTTATCATTATTTTGATCATAAGGATACAGTCAATCAGTCACATTGAAATTCAAATCTTAGAATCATGCTTTCCATAAGTAATCTTCCATTATATAGAATATTTCTAGTAAAAGTTCCATTTCAGTTTTCAGCATCATATATAGAAAAAACTGAGATCTCCTAATTAGACGGTTTCATTAGCTGATTAAAAATGGAGTACTTTGGACAAAGAAAAATCGAGACTACAAACCCAATATTTTTTATTGACTCACTATTTTCCTAAATGAACTCATCAGGTGGTAAATCACACAGCCATAGGTATCCATCTAGCATATGCATCTCGATAATCCTGTTTTCATTAAGAGTTGCCATAAAACTAACAATTTGATTAGTTTAACACAAATAGGGCCAGGTTGCAATCAGGTGGCTGCTTGTAATTCATGTTGGTGAGGTCATTACTCATTAAGAACACAACTTGTTTTCTAGAATCTAGACTCAATCAAGGGGAGGGACATCGCCTTGACTTCACCTTAAAGTAGGGGCCCACTGAACTCTAGAAAGCAGGCAGGAACCTCACACATGCTTGCTTCTTTGGCGGTCACGAAACCATCTGTTCTGTTACAAACCAGAGAGGTGGGCACATGACCCACGCAGCGCCAGGGCTCGAGCCCAGGTGCGGAGTGCCGCACCTGGGTGCTCAACCATCGCGCTGTTAGCATGTCTGCTGACAAATTGTTTTTCTATTTAGCTTTTTTGGTGGCTGATAAAGTAGTGAGAGCATGAATATGATGCTCAATTGCAGCAAGGGACAACAAAGACGTGTTTGCATATGTAAATACAAAATGCTAAATTGCAGTGCAATTAGTTTGTGTTGCAATACTTTGCTGAATTAGGCAAAAAAATTAGAAGCAAGATGGGAGGTGGGGCTTAAAATGACTTACAATCAGCAGCCACAACACACCATCCATAAGGAGATTTAAGGCATATGATACTCGTATCACATCACAAAACATATAAATAGTCAAGTATAACTGACTTAAATTAATTATAAACTTATAATACTTGCGAAATGCTTTCAATAATGTTGTACAACAAGAACCAGGAGCATAGGATGATGGCAACTCTTGTAGAGCATGTTGAAGAGGCATCCCAAACAATACATTTAGTGAGAAACAATAATCGATTATTCATGATATATAGAGCATCAAAAAATATGAAACTGCAATTGTATGGGTACCTTTACACATTCACCAACACTGAGCATCTTCATCTGCTGGAAACTCGGTCCTTCCTGGTAAGGAATTGAAATGATACGTAGACTAATCAACAAAATGAGGCCATACTAACACAAGAATGGAGTTTAAAAAAATATAACCTGAGTTCTTAGCATCACTGTCAGATTTGGTAGGATCTTCCTGTACATGAAGTGCAAAGTCCTACAAAATTGTGTGAAGCTAGAGACCCACAGTTTATATTTTCTCTTATATGATATATAAAAACTATAGCAACGCACAGGACTTGTATGATTTTTTTTGTAAATATGCATCAGGAGCATGTTACATTGGTACATGTGAGAGTGGACTCAAGGATGGGCATGGTATGTTTTATAAACCAAGAAGTAAAATGCCTTCACATGGTCAAGAGTTATTTCCTGAAAATTCAAAATAAAGTGAGGTACAACAAAATAAAATGGACCAAAAGTAAATAGAGAAAAAGGGTAAATAAACTAAGTTTCATGGTATCATTGTGCCACCTGACAATGATTTAATGTCTCTATAGAAGTCATACGATCAACATCAATCTTATAGGACCAAATCAAAAAAATTACTTAAAGACCAGCCCATCCTGGATGATTCTACCGAAACCATATGTCTCAACAAGCGGACCTCTAGAAACCATAACCAGCATCATCGTCAAGGAAAGTGATGAAATCCATGTGAAGTAAATGATAACGGGCCATCTATGTATAGGTACTTCCTACCATTATAGGTCGGTAGCCTCTCACCCAACTAAGATTGCTTGTAGAGAGTCATCAGCTTCTTGATTATGGCTCGACTAACAATCCATGAGCTAACTTCTAGTATGATTGAGACCCGTCCAAGACAAATGAGATCACAATAGATAAGGTAATAGAAGAAATATGAAGGATATGCAGGTTGGAGAAATCTGAACGCACATATAGCTAAATTGATATATCACAGTTCATAGTTTGGTAGCTGGAATAATTCACAATGGCAGTTGACCAAAATGTACACTGGTAGTTAAACATATATCAGTTTAGAATTCACACTGGTTGCCTTCAGATCACAGATCGCAGTTCAAAAACAACTGATATATGTTTTAAACAATATAAAGTTTACAAATCATAGATCACATAGACAAATCACAGCTCGTCGTTCAAAAGCAACTGAACCATGTCCACAGTTCAAACCTTCAGTTTAACTGATGTTGCAAAGGTAATCCTAGGTGTAGATCCCAGGTGCAAATCCCAAGTGAGAGCAGTGAGCAAGCTAGAAGACCTAGGAAGAGGTTCGCCTTCCCCAATTCTAATCGGTGTTGTAGGAATCTACATGTAACAAAACTAAAATAAGGAGCTGGCATAAATGATCCTAAAGTGTACAGTTTATACAAGAAGGTGACATCAGCTGCAAGTTCAAAATAAATAAAGATTATCCTAGTCCAAATTAAATGATCCTGAACCATAAAAATTGACCTGGACCATAAAAATTATGATTATGATGTCTGAACTTCCCTGATGAGGTATCCAACATTAAACCATAACCTTTTTTCTCATTTTCTGCTAGGATCAAGGCCTTGCTACCACTACTAAGTAATCTGGATGTTGAATTTAGCAGCAGAGTGGAGTAGAATAACCTTACGATGCAGATATTTTTACAAACTGGTGTCATGTGTTGTATAGTTTGGTTTGTCTAATCATTATAGAAATGGGGTGTTAATTACTACTTTAGTACTTCTGAATGAGAAAAGTGATGATGCAGAACGAGGGCACAATGCACTTGGTAACTACTACTTTTGTAGAAAATGCAATACAATGCAAAACCTTGTAATGGACTGACATTGCTATGATCTATAATGTCTGAAGTCATTGTCCATACTGAACATTTAAATCAGTCAAAATTTGCCTGAAATCCTTTATTGGGTTACAAACAAATGACATTTATCTGCAGCTAAAATATATGGCTGCTAATATTGAGATCCTTGAAATGATTCTATAAAAATGAACTACATATTGTTGAAGTGATACAAGCTATATCATTTCTGATCGGCAACATAAATCGTAGGGGAACGAATGTGCTAATTCAATTGACCATAGAATTTTTGTGCAGATCTCGGCATATAAGTGCATGATCTATGACAACGCTACTGCTACTCTGCTAACTGAACCAAACCTAGCTAGAACATAAGTCATATAGTAGCTAGCTAGTAAATAAAGGTTACTGTTTAAAACACAAGCAAGGGTTCACCATGCACCCATATTGCACAAACAAAAACACACACACATATATGCATAGATGGTAATCAATCAAGAAGGGAAAAAATTTACTGTAGCAACAAGTGGCAACAACTACATCTTCTACTGAAAAGAAGGATCGACTTTTCATTTGACCGCAGGAACTGTAAGACAATTTTTTTAAAACTGAGAAACAATTGCATAATCACCATAGCACGATCATGAATCTGCTGTCTAACCAAGAGCATTTATTTTGGTCCCAAATAAAAAATAGCGTGATTAATGAGGTCAGGTACCTTGAGGCTGCCACAGCAGGTGCAGGGGGCCTCCATGCAGGTGTCCCAGTCCTCCTCCTAGCAAATCCTGCACTCCACCACCTTCGTCACCGAGCCGCCGCCTAGCCCGCGATGGCAGTACTCGACGTCCATCGTCTCCTGACACAGATCGACCATCTGCTTCCCACCGCCGATCGCCGCCTCCAGCGTCGACTCTGTCAGCAGCCGGTCCACGATCAACGCGAGATGGTCGCCCATCAGTCCTGCGAGCACGTGATCCATGGTTCAGTTCACGGAAACAATGCCACCATCCTCGCGAATTGCAGACACTCGATGCAGAAATCAATCAAACGCAATCACAACTGACAGATTGAAATTGCATTTGAAACATAGGTAAGAGTAACCAGAGGCAGACCAAGAAGCCAAACCCAATGAATGAGGAGCACGCGGTTGCAGACGGTGGGGATCCAAATGTCCAAGGAAACCGGGCAACTGCTCCCTTATGATATAGGAACTGACTGAGCATTGGGATGGCTAAATGTAATACAACTTTATATAAGAATGATAAGGCATTAAGGTATTATTATGAACAAAGAATCAAAAGAACTACCAAGAAACTGTATACAACTTATATAGACCAAAAGCATAGAGATCTAGAGAACCATTTTTGACAATATTTACTGTGAAGATGAAAGAATGGAAGATTTGAATCAGTACCTTAAATTTCGTGACAAGACTTTGTTTCTGTGTATCCATTACTGAATGCCATGACAGACTTGATTTATTCTGAGAATCAGCAACCATGACAGAGGCAAAATGTTTTGGAAGTTCACATTTACATGATGATAGTAGTTGGATCGATTCAGAGTGTAGTGGATCTCTGTTCTTCTCCAGGAACCCAGCTGTATCATATGTCACCTGGAATGAAAATCAGCCAATCAGGACCACTATCATGTTGCATATAGAAGAGCTACAACAGCAAATTAGTATATAATCAACTATTGAATGGGCAAACTTGCAGATCTGGAGGATGTTGAAGATTAGAAATAGCTTAAAGATAAAACAAGACAGAATTCACCAACCTCCCCTGCATAATGGCAAATCTTAAATGTGCCTTCTTGCGGTGTATGTGCTTGAGCATTGTTTATGTTTGCTTGAAAATCTTGCGCCGACGAAAGTGCCATGTTGTGCTCTACCATCCCTGGATAATAAAATGGGAAATGGTATGCAGGTGGAGTTCCTGAAGTATCATTATGGCCTTCGCTGCTTCGCTCCATATGCATGTTAGAGGAAGAAAACCATACCATAGGGTACTGCGCAGGCATCTCAAAAGCTTCTTTGTTCCGAATATTTACATCAGTACCGGTGTCACTTCTATCGGTTGCGCTAGAGCAATTACCCTGGTTATCCAAGGAATCTAATCGGCTGCCACCCCTTTGTAATTCGCTGTCAAATGAGCTGGTGGCTGGGGTGCTTGACTTGACATATGCTAGAAATGCAGACGACTCGGCAACCCTCAGGTTAGTTTTTATAGGGCGTGAAAACGCTCTTCTCGGAGAGGCTGGCAATTAAAATAATTTATCAGAAAATAGATAGAGAAATAAAGGTGATTAACAATACAAGACCAGATATTCCAGAGCAGAACAAAGGTCCGGCTGAAACATCTTACATTTTTTACTGGCATCTAGGGCAGAGCCTGGAACACCCTCCATCTTTTCTCTCTGGTCGGGCTCAGCAACTGAAGGATTAGACTGAAACACGCAAAGAAGTGGAAGGTCATTTAAACAAGTATATTGTTAGCATGTCATCAACATACAACATAGAGCCAAAAGGGCAGATCTTTGTGGCAACATCAAACAACAGAACTGGAAACATCTAGACAAACAAAAAAAACTGGACTGCAACAATCTTCCAAATGGGTGCTTGGTTCATTACCTCGTATTCAAGTTGCTTTGAGGTGCCTGTTTCTTGATTCGTGTTTCCTTTAGGCCTATCGTCGGTCTCGTCTGAGAGGAGGGTGGTGCTATTGGTATTGGCATCGCTAGGTTCTGAGAGCACCAACTCGAAGTTGTCATTGAAGAAGTTTTTCTCGGGCAAACCAAGCTGCCAACACCAGCACTCGATTTAAAGAATAATTCACGGCGGTACATCAACACCTACGAGCATCTCAGCCTAGAGCATGCTTCTAAACGCAGAGGTTAAGGTGAGTCAGCATAGTGCCCTTTACCATCCGTCTCCGCCGCCACACATGGGTCCAAAGGTTCAGCAGCTCATTCGTGCGCAGCGGCTTCACCAGGTACTCGGCGGCGCCAAGCCGCAAGCACTTGACAACAACAGACACCTCGTCTCTGTTGGACATCACTGCACGGTTCCATCGAACAGGAGGATGGTCACAGCAAGCACAATCACAGTAGCTACAAGAGTTACAGAGTTTATGGTAGCTACAAGCCTAGGAGGCTACGGAAGCTGTAGGTGAGAGAGCTGACTAACAGATACATAAGCTGGCCGTAGAGACGGAGCCAAGGCCTGGCCTGGGCAGTGCCGGTGTGGGTGCCTGGGGCCTGGGCGGTGCCGCTCGGCCGCGGAGGCGTGGGCGTGGGCGTGGTTGGTGCCCGTGCCCGGGAAGCGCCGGCGGAGGGCAGTGGCCGGGCGCGCTGCGCGCTGCAAACGAAGGCGTGGAGCCGTGGAAGGTGGAAGGGCTGGGGCACCTGGCTCCCAGCACGGACGCACGATGATCTCCTGGCGGCCGGCGCAGCGGCTCTCATCTCGCAAATGCGGCGCACGCCTAGTTTCTGTTCGAGGAATCGGGGTTCGCCGATGCTGCGCTCGCCTGAGACCCGACCTGCTCGGCCGCGAAGCCCGTCCACGGAACGAACGAACGAACGAACAACCTCAGTCTAGAACCAGACTCGACTGATGAGTAATGACTAACCCGATCCAACCCAATCCACTCGAATCCAGGCGCAAAACAGTAGTGTTGTCGTCGCTAGGGAGACGAAGAAGAACCGCGGCGCAATGCTCACCTGCCTCCTGGAATTCCCCCGATCCTGGACGGATACAGCAGCAACCGACCGGGGCTGCCTCCGCGTGCGTCGTCCCACTCCTCCACGCCCCACGGAGATCCAGAGGTCCCTCCTCCCTCTCGCACGACGGCGGTGGAGGGGGCGGCGGCGTACGAGTGTTCTCGGATCCTGTCACCGCGGCGCGGGACAGGGGGAGCAGGGGCGGCGGCTCAGGCGGGGTGGGATAGGGGGAGGCGGGGGACGAACGTGGGCGTGGAGACGAGGACGAACGTGGGCGTAAGCAGGGGCGGACGGTGTAGATTTACAGAAGCCATTGGACGGTGTAGATTCACCGAGGGCAGAACCAGGGGAGGCAGCCTACCCCTTGCACCCTTAATAGGTAGTATAGATTATGTAAAGGTCTGCTTTAACTCTCAAGGAAAAATTTGAACGTACATGCACGGTCAGCTTGTTTTTGCCTCGACTGGGTGGAGCTCGCTATTCCGATTTCTCACCCTTCTATATCTACTGTACTGTACTAAGCATTCGTCCGTGTCGCACTTCACGTTGAATGCAAAAATAAAGTAAAATTATGTATGAATGGAAGTCTAAACCTTAGTTGTTAGTTTCACTTTCACACCTATTTAATCAATAGAACATATATATTTCTTTATTTTTTATTAAAATAAAATCTATTCATATGGTATATAGACATTGTGAAAATGCACGAGCACCTTACTAGTGTTGTAGAAAGGATTAGACCAGATACATATCATTTATCTCAAGTAGTAAGTTAGTAACCCACACAACACTAGCAATAGTGCTTCTCTCCAATTCGTCGTCCTTCTTGAATCCTCAAGGTGTGCTTCTGTCGCTTTCGTCCTAGCTTCTCCCATTTTTGGACATAGAATCGTTTTCGCCACCTCTCTCTAAATCTAACCAAATACATAGCGGTGTTGTTGTCGCAAACTGACTATTAATATATTTTCTCGCCAAGTACTTCTTGGAACAACTAGCTAGCATGGGAATCGCGAGCTGTTTGCATTTGGCACATGGAGGAGGAGCGCTCGTCGCCTCCACCACAAGCAGTAGCGATGAACCTCTCGCTGGCCCTGCCGCCTGGCGACGGCGGCGGCACGCGGCGAGGAGGCGCAGGATGTGTGGCGGCGCCGACGACGTGCGTCGTCAGTGGGAAGCAGGTGCGGCGACTACATTGTGGACAACATGCGCATCTGGAGAAGGACCTCCCATGCCTCTGCCACTCTACCGCGGAGCACCGACAGCAGCACCGTCGCATCCTCCAGCGGCGGCGAGGAGATGGACCTCGAGCTTCGACTCTAGGCTTCGAGCTTCACACGCCACTCATTCTTGGATTTAGCCTTCTCATATCTACATCTATATCTTGCCCCAATGAAGCTTCGTTCATACATATACTGATCTTTTGCTATGTAGTACTTAATCATTAAATAATACAGTGATATGCCTGTTAGGAATTAAATTAACCACATGACAATATGGACTCAGGCCATCAGGCGTATCGAGTCGTCGATGTGATCAGTATATGTAGTGTGTAATATGTCCAAATAAATGAATGTAACTTGGTTGGTTTCTCTGTTGTGCAAAGATAAAGTAAAGTTATACATAAGTAGGTTCAAATCATAGTTGTTGACTTCATATTAACATCCACCTAACCAAAACACATATTTCTGTATTTTATATTCTATAGAAAAAATAAAACCGATCTATACCGAGTGTTCGAGTCTAACCCATCATACCGCACCTAAGGCCCAGACACAACACGGTGATCGAGCTGGACCAGCCGCATGGGCCTAGTGGATAATGGGTCAGGCCATGCTTGGGCCGGGCTTAACAAGATCTAACTATATGATATATAGAAACTGTAGCAATGCATGTGCATCTAACTAGTAGTCTATTGAGATGTAAATGTTTCGATCAACTTTAGGTGAGCTTATATTCTAGGTGACTCATATTCTAGTCTATTAACAGAAAATTCTCTCTGTGTTGTAATCTAGTACCTTAGTTGCCATCACAAATATCATAATCTCTTATATACCACTCAAATACAATTTCTTACCCTTCCATACCATCGCTAGTGCCATATAAGGGTAAGAAAATTGTATGTACTAATCCCTTCTATGCCATTGGCGATGGCATTGAAGGGTAAGAAATTGTATCTAATTGGCATATAAGGGATTAGGGCATCATGCACATGTCTTGGCCGGGGATGCAACAACGTGTTGCATTGGTTGTGGTCTCCTTCACATCTCATATATAAATAGCCAAAGGGTAAATATGAAAAGCAATGTTTGTTGTACCCTCTTTATCTTTACATTCAAGTCGAGATCCGATCTAATCTCTGTGCAGCTAGTGAAGGAAAGACCACCATCATGGTCTTCACCAACTCCGATCATCGGACTGCTACTTGTATGCCATCTCCTCCCAATCTCAAAGGTATACTCCTATGTTATATGGTTTCTAGTGGCTAAGGTCACTAGCTAAGGTCATAGAACCCTAACAGTGGTACTAGAGCCATGGTTTATGCTCGAATCCTAACCCTAGATGCAAGATTCTCTTGGATTATGGGACAAATCTGATTGAACCCCCTCTCAAGCGTCGAATTCGTGTTCCTACCTTTAAAATAACAAGTATAAGAAGGATAAAAGAAATTGTAACCCAATTTGTAACCTTAACCCTTCACCCCCAATTTCCCAAACCTTAACCCGAAGAAATCAATTATAATGAGACTTTCTCAATTGTCTCGACAAAAGATTCTTTTAGAATAATTAAGGAACTTCTTGCTCATTATGATTTAAAGTTACATTAGATAGATGTAAAGACAACACTCCTTAATGGAGATTTAGTTAAAAATGTACATGGCTAAACCCAAAAGTTAAGACAAAGAAAATCTAAGATGTCATCTAAAGAAATCCATCTATGGATTAAAATAAGCGTCGACAGAGTGGTATCTCAAGTTTGATAAGGCTATTAGCAATTTTAGATAAAAACATCGAGAACAATTGCATTTATGCAAAGTTTAAGAATGGGATATTCATCTTTTTCATGCTATATGTGGATGATATCTTATTAGGAAGCAGTGATAAGAGTCTTTTATTTGAGACCAAAAGTTTTTATCCTCATATTTCAATTAAAAGATCTTGGTGTGGCATCATACATCTTAGGAATTGATATTCACCGAGATAGAAAGAATGAGGTATTAGGTCTATTGCAAAATACATATATATATATATAAATAATATTTTTAAGAAATTCAGTATGCATGTGTGTAACTGCACACTTGTTGTAGTAGTGAAGGAAGATAAGTTGGAGAGTGATCAAGGCCCTAGGAACCAATATGAGATCGATCGAATGAATCGGTTCCATACACATAAGCACTCCAAAACATTATGGATGCTCAAATACGTACTCTCTCTATGTTGGCATTCAAAACTAGGATGCTTGATAGATTTTAGAAGGATCTAGGGTTAGGACAATGAAACCCGTAAAAGAAATATTGCGATATTTACAAGGTATAAAATGCCTCATGTTAATATAGAAAATTGAGCAGCCTTGAGATAAGTCGATACTTAGACTCAAATTATGTGAGGGTGTGAAGAACATAGAAAGTCCAAGTCAAATTACATATTCACACTCACATGAGGAGTTGTATTATGGAAAAGGTCAAAATAAACTATTACTACATCACCGATAATGCATGTATAATGGGTTTGTTGCATGTTACAAGGCAACATGGCAGGTTATGTGATTAAAAAAATTTCTACCTAGCGTGTTTATAAAATATATAGCTAGCACATGGGTATAATGGAGCGCTTGTGATTCTGGATTAAGGGGTTATATCAGTACAACCATCTCTATCAAGAATGAGTACTCCGCTTTAAAATAGAAAGGTGTGTTGTAGTCATTGAATTCAGTAGCATATTACTAGTATAGCTGATAAACTGAGTTTTAAAAAATTAAGTGGTCTTGGTATAGTGATAGTTGTACCCTTTCGCCATACACTAATACTTTTTTTTTTGAAAAAGGACACGGCAAGAGCATTGCCATGGCCAAAAATTTATTAGAAAGGGACACTTACAAACACTGGAAGGGAAAAGGAAAAACAACACTAGGGTAGAGGGGGGCAAAGAAAAGAAAAGAAGCACTAGCAAAACAGCCCACTAGAAACCCAGCACGCCACACAAACAAAACGCTAAAACGCTAAAATTAACTAAAAGCTCTTTGCGGGTTGAAATCTTCTTTGACGAAGTTGGCCACTTCTCGCTCGCTCTTCTCAAGACCATGAAAGATTCTTCGATTTCTTTCTTTCCAAATCTCCCACCAAAAGTAAATACAGAGACCATCGAATTCCTTGCGAGCAGTTTTCTCTACTTTTAGTCTGCACTTCCTCCACCATCCATAGACCGACGAGCACTGGTCCAACTTTGGCAGAGAGGAGAGGTTGTACCACGAGCTGAGCCAACTCCAACACGATTTTGTGAATATGCAATCTTTTGCTAGATGGCCCACCGTCTCCGGTTCGCGCTTACAAAGCTTGCAGATAGGATCATTATTCCAACCTCGCTTCTGAAGATTATTGGCCGTTAGAATTTTGTTATGGAGGAGAGTCCATGCAAAGAACCGACATTTAGGCTCTGTCTTCGCCTTCCAAACTGGAGAAAGTTTGAGCTTGGCAAAACTCCCGTGGAACTGAGCCAGGTAAGCACTCTTGGTAGAGTATTCGCCATCTGATGTCCAGCGCCATCTGATTTTGTCTACTTCCTCAATATTTATATGGACTTCATGGATGGCTTCCCAAAGTCTCACAAATTCGATTATTTCAGTTTCCCCAGAAACCGGAGAAATAAGAGAAATCCATGTATTGTTGAGCAGGGCCTTATGTACCTTAATGTTTTTGCGCTTTGCCTTAATGAAGAGATTGGGGGCAATGAGACGCGCCGCCATGCCATTAATCCAATTGGAGAACCAGAAAGAAGCAAGGGTCCCATTGCCAACTGTCACCGAAGTTGAAGCATGAAAAAAGTCTCTATCTTCTTTGGTACATGGGTGTCAAGCCCCGTCCAGGCCCTGTCCCGGTCTCTCCATTGGAACCACATCCAACGGATTCGAAGAGCTCGAGCAAAGCGTTCCAGGTCTACCACTCCAAGACCACCAAGATTTTTTGGGCGTGAAACCGTTGGCCAGTTCACCAGGCAAATGCCACCACTCATTACTTCTGGTTCCTCGCCTTTCCAAAGAAACCCTCGTCTAATTTTGTCAATTTGCTTCAGTAACCATCTCTGGACTGGAAATACCGTTAGGTGGTAGATTGGTTGAGAGGACAGAACTGAGTTAACGAGAGTCAATCTACCCGCTTTGGAGAGCAATTTTCCTTTCCATCTTGGAAGCCTTGCACGAATTTTGTCAACCAGAGGCTGCATCTCAATTCTTCTAAGTTTTCTAGTGTGAAGGGGCAGACCAAGATATTTTCCAGGGAAAGAGGCAATCTTTCTAGGGAAGCAGTGAAGCAGTGCCTCAACTACACCAGGATGACACCGAATAGGGTACAACTCTGTTTTACTCATATTAAACTTGAGACCAGAACAATCACTAAAGGTCTGGAGGATGCGCCTTAAAGCATACAGGTCAGAAGCCGACGGCTTTGCAAATAGTCCAGCGTCGTCAGCATAGAGTGAGCAGTGCAAAGTAGCCGGCTTAGGAAGGGCATGAGAGAGGACGCTCGAGTGAATAGCACGCTCTATAATTCTCTGAAGTGGATCAATAGCCAAGATGAACAACATCGGAGATAGAGGATCTCCTTGACGAAGGCCACGCTTATGAATGATTTTTCTTCCTAGTCTGCCATTCATGAAGATACGCGACGAAGAGGAAGCAAGGATAGCTGAAATCCAATTTCTCCATTTTCTACCGAAACCAAAAGCTTCCAGCACCTCCAAAAGATATGCCCAGCTAACAGAGTCAAAAGCTTTTGCTATGTCCAACTTGATGAAGAGAGATGGCTTCTTGGATTTGTGCAGCTTCTGGATTACTCTTTGGACATATAAAAAATTGTCATGAATGCACCTTCCCTTGATAAAGGCATTTTGTGAGCGAGATACTAGTTGTCCCAGTTTTGGAGCCAATCTCTCAGCCATTACCTTTGTGATTATTTTTGCTAGGCTATTGATCAAGCTGATCGGTCGAAAGTCCGTAAGGTGCAAAGCATTCTCTTTTTTTGGGAGGAGCACAATATTGGCCTCGTTCGCTAGGTGCAGCTTGTTAGTGCGTAAATTGTAAAACGCACAAAGCGCCTCGGACAAATCGCTTCTTACAATGTCCCAACATTTCTTATAAAACAGCCCAATGAAACCGTCTGGGCCCGGAGCGCGTTGCGAAGGCATGAGATGAATAATCCTCTTAATTTCGTTTTCTGAAAAAGGAGCTTCGAGGTCTGAAAGGTCAGTTTGCTCATATCCTAAGGCTGTCCAATCCAAGGAGGAATTTCTGGCTGGGGGAACCCCTAAGATGGAATTATAGAAGTTAAATATTGCTTCCTCCTTGTCTTGTTGTGTCATGACAATGCCTGTTTCTGATTGTAGCTCTTTTATGAAATGCTGATTACGTCGAATATTAGCATGCAGATGGAAGAATTTAGTATTTGCATCACCTTGTTTGATCCATTTCAATCTCGAATGTTGTTTCGCTCTTGATTTCTGCATGGCAGCTAGCCCCAAAGATTTAGCCTTCAAGGAGCGAAGCAGGTGAAGTTCAATCTCAGAGAGCTGTCTCCACTCCTGCGCTTTTTCTAAGCAGAGAAGGACGACCTGAACAATGGCTAATTGTAGCTCAATGTTACCAACTTGTTGCTCTTTCCAAATTTTTATTGATGTGGCCAAACGTCGCATCTTAATATGTAGCCTTAAGATTGCGTCTCTCGTATCTACCGACTGGCTCCAAGATGCTTGCACCATCTCTAAGAAACCGGGAAGAGTAGACCAGAATGCTTCAAAGCGAAAACCTTTATAAAAGTTATAATTAACATTACCATGTAGGAATAATGGAGAATGGTCTGAGCCCATGGACGCTATCGCTTGAAGGTCCGAATTTGGGAAGAGATCAAGCCACTCAGTTGTAGCAAAGAAATGATCTATTCTGGACAACGTAGGTGAATCTTGCCCATTGCTCCAAGTGAATCGTTTGCCGTTGAGAGCGATCTCCATAACTTGCAAGTCATCTAAAGTTCTATTGAACCGCTGGATCATGTTCATGCTAATTCTATTGTTGTTTTTGTCTTGCGCCGAGCAAATTAGATTAAAATCACCAAGTAACAACCAAGCCGGTTTTACTGTAGTTTTAAGCGAGGAGAGCTCGGCGAGGAAGTTTATTTTGTCTTGCTCTGTCTGTGGGCCATAAACTGAAGAAATTGTCCAACAAGTGCCATCCGCTCTAGAGACAATGTTAGCAGAAACAGTGTGTGGCGTAGACGAGAGACTTTGTAAGTCAAAAAAACGATCGGAAGCAGCGACAATAATTCCCCCGGACGCCCCTGTTGCTGGAATAAACACTGACTGATTTGCTAGGATTGGGCCTAGAGTTTCCTTTAGGAGGATGTCATTCCAGACTGAGATTTTGGTCTCCTGGAGGCAAACAATCGAGGCTCTTGAGGAAATAATTAGATTGCGTACACTTGCCCGTTTTGCCGCTGCATTAAGACCCCTAACGTTCCAGCAAAGGATCTTACAGTCTAAAACTGACATTTGATAAAAGAGCAATCGCTAAGATCTTTGGAGAAATATGAGGTAACAATCCGAGGAGAGGGTGGCGTGCTGGCTGAACAAGCCCCAAACAAAGCAGGCCAAACCCAAGTCCGTACACTAAATGTAGACCATACAGCCAACAGCAACTAAGCCCCAAACTGGAGTGACTAGAACACATTCGACAATCAGAAACTTTAAAAAAGACCACTGCAACACCTTGATTAAACATGATGAAACCCAACGACGCTAGTAGAGTAGACTCAAGGCCTAAGCCACCTCCATCTCAAGCGGTGCTAGAGCCACAGATCCTCCAGCATGGAGTTTCTTCTTCATCTTGCCCTTGCTTTGCTTGCCATGGTTCACCAGAGTGATGATCGCCTCTGCTTTCCTCTCGGATAGGGGCTGTTCAAAATGTTGTGCAAGCTGTTCCACAACATCAAGCTCTGTCAATATCTTTTTGGGGGAGAGAGCATTCAGTTTTTTAACTAGAAGGTCTTCTGCAATTTGAATAGTCCCTTTGCCGGTTCTGCTTTCAGCTTTTTTAGCTAGCCTGGAGCTTCTACGCTGCTTTTGCATGGGAGAGCTGTGGTTAGTATTGTCTATGTTATGATGCATGTGGCTCTCGCTGTTTGGAGTGTGGTTAGGAAAATCATTGATGTGTTCAACATTTCTAGAATTGTCACCTGGTGATTGCTCTATAAGTAATGGTACTGGGATAGGTTTAGATATGGAAATCAGGAAATCATCAATGTTGTGTACCTCTGAATTAGGCCTGATTTCCTCCTGCAGGGGCGCCACCAAAGGGGCAGGCCCCATCACCTGCATAGTTTCCACCTGGATGTTGTGCTCCCTGGTAGCTTCACTGGTCAGCCCTGGAAGAGCAGCTAGCATGTACTCCCTGTCCTCCGCTGAATGGATCAACTGCATAATCTTGGATGCACGCAGCGCTTGCGCTTCTGAAACAGCAGCACCATATAGCACTTCATCAAGCATTGGGTCATTACGTGGATGAAAGGTAGAAACAGCAAGAGGGAGAATACCAGAAGCTGCACAATAGGGTTCACTCCCAGGACCACAGCCAAAGGGCTGGCGAAGGAGACACGCTTGCCGGAGGGCTTCCTCTTGGGGCGCCATATGAGCTTAGTGCTCGACGCCTGCGCACCATGTCCCCAGGCAAGGTGGGGGGGGCTCGAAGGGGCGGCGCCAAAAAGGGGTGGGAGTGCGATTCCAGCGGCGCCTACTAGAGGAGACGCAGTCCTCCACCTTACCATGGCAGAGGCCCCCCCGCTCCCACCCCGAGCGACTGCGATGGCGACGGCGCCCGCGATCGTTGCAGTCGTCATCATGGTCTTCATGGTCGTCACGACGCCGGTGCAGGGGGTCACGCGCGACAGCACGACCACGCTCCCTGCGAGCTCCCAGATGGTCAGGAACACCATAGTGCCACTCAAACATGCAGCGACGCATCCGGCCAGGTTCAGCTCCCCCACCAAGGAAGAAAGAGAGATCATCCACCACCTCCAAGTGAATAAGCACTCTGTAAGAAAGGCCGTGCTTGATGCCCCTTGGATCCTCCATCTCCCTATCAGGATCAGTGATGGTTAGTCTCACCTCGCGGGGGATCTTGCTAGGATCTTCACTCCATGCCCATAGATCAAAAGTGCGAGTTCGCTTGCAAGGCATGGTCTTCTCGTCCAACACATGGATGGCACAGTGGCTTCCAATGATCTGGGCAGCAACGTCCTTGTTCCAGGCGTGCACTGGGACACCCTCCAGCCGTAGCCGAACATGAAAGTCCCAGCGCGCCACAGAGCTGTAGCGTTGTTCATTCCACTCAGCAAAGCAGAAAACCCAGCCACGGTGATGGAGGCGACTTTGGTGTAGCACCCTTCTCTGATCTTGCTGCTCCTCAAAGATGATGAGGTACTGCTCCGGGTGATGCTTCAAAACCTTCATCTTGTTTCCTCTGATCCCTAGTTGCTCGGATAGTGCTTCAATGACATGCCTGGGCTCTGAGGCATGGCTGTTGCCATCATGAGAGCACACCACCGATTTACCAACCAGGCTGTCCCTCTCATGCTTAATCTCTCCATTTGCCGACACCGCACAGTCCACACGCCCAGGCCGTGCGCGCGGGTCGCCGGGGTATGTGGCCATGGCCTGGTGACCACCCTTGACAACTTGGAGGTAGGATTTGTACGGTGGTTCAGAGATTGGAGATGAAGTTTTGCTATGCTGTTCAACAATCTTCAAACTGCTCTCTTTATAGGAGGGGCAACGAGAGGCTTGGTGCCCATCCTTGTGACATCTCCAGCATTTAGTGGGCTTAGTACAGGCTGCAGCTCTGTGGTTGGTGGCGAAACAATTACAGCACTTACCCTGAACGTGCTTCAAAAATCTTTTTTTCCTCTCTTCTTGCTCCTCTTTGGAGATGGGTCTTTGCGAGGCCTGGGCAGAGCGAGCGTTGCGCCTGTCTTTCCTCCACCAGAAGGGAGGCTTAACCATCTCCCAACCTGCATCGGCGACTTCAATGTTGCTGCTTTCCTTCCTCGGAGGGCTCAGGCTTGTAGGCGTTGAATGCTCTGAATGAGGATGGGCTGTCACTCCCTTACTGTAGCGCGCGTGCTCCGGTTGAAACGTTGCATTAAAGCTGGCGAAACGACCGGCCTTCTGATTTGGGAAAGGAGAGCTTGAATGGGCTTCGACTGCCTGCCATTTGGCCTTCTCTTCGTAGCTGAATCTTGTCCTGCACAGATTACCTTCAGAGTTCCGGTGGGACTCGAGGATGGGATCTGTCCGAAGGATGAAGGGGCTGCCCGAGGGATGGGAGCGGCGGAGCAGATCATGGAGGAGCGATCTGGTGGAGCGGCATTGAATCTGTCCGGTCGCTGTCGGTCTGCAGGGTTTGAAGCGTTGTAGGGGAGCGATAGGGACTGGGAGACAATCTTTTGAAGAGCCAGAGGGGCTTGCGCAGAAGCCTGCAGCAGATCCGGCAGGGGGCAGGAATGGCTGGCTGCCGGCCGGCCAAGGGAGGGTGGCGGCGGTGGGAGGGGGCACGGAGGGGAGGGGGAGGGAGGGCGCCCCATCTCCGCTCAGATGTCTTCAGCTTTTCTTCAGCTTTGTCACATACACTAATACTGAGATCTAATCTAATCTCCACTAGTAAGCGCTATACCGGCGGTTGTAAAATTATTTATTTACACTATCATTTTTTACAATCGCTAGTACTAGGACCAGTATAAGTATATATATATATATATATATATATATATATATATATATATATATATATATATATATATATATATATATATATATATATATATATATATATATATATATATATGCAACTGAACTTACCTGTAAAAAATAAACTATACTGCATGTTTTAAGCTCTTTTCTACTGGTCCTCTAGACGTAGTAAAGGAAAGGCTGACGCCATTGTAAAGGTATACTCCATGTTCTAATATTTTTATTAGCTAATGTTACGAGCTGAGGTCGACATGGGCATTGTCGGCAAGGTGAAGCACTGCCGCTGTGATGTTACGAGGGGCATTGTCTGACGACGACGTTGGACGTGTAGTCCCTCCCTGCGGCCGCGTGTGTGGTGGCCGCGCAAGCAGCCGGCCTGTCCCCTTCTATTTTTTTAGTTTGTTTACCCTACTCTGCGTTTTTTTGTGAGAAGGCAAATAAACTTTATTCGTGAACCTGTTTTCGAAACATCCTTTTTAGAGAAAAAAACACCTTACAATAACTCATAAAACTGTTGGTACGTAAAACTATATCAGACCAGCATTAAATTTTAAATATAAGCTAGTGTAATAGTGTTGTCCAATTTTTAAATATAAGCTATTAGTCAACTCACTGTTAGCAGATAACGGGAACAGGACCTAAAGAAAGTCTTGGGTGGCGGAAATAATGAAGCAACGGAAGGACAAGGACAGATGAATAACATCCTACTGTACGAAATTGGCATGTACTATGCAGACAGAAGACAGAACACACAGATCGAATTAATAATTCTGAAAAAAAAGTAGGAAGCAGCACTGATCACTGGCTTGGCCTACTTGTGACTGGCTGAGCTATCGAGAAGAAAAGTATTGTCCGTACAACCGAATACGACAAAACTAGGTGAGTTCACTGGGTAGCTAAAGCTATGTGACTGTTTGGTTCAGCTTTTTTCTGACCAGCTTTTCTGAAAATCTAGCTGTAGGGAGAATCTGGCTGTTTAGAGAATATGTGTATCATTAGGATTACGTGAGAAGGAAGATAAAGGTGTCCATAGAACTCAGGATCTAGAAAGTGACAGATTCCTACTATTGCAACGACTGAACCGATTATGTGTTTATGTTAATTTTGAATAGTTTTTACTCAAACGAATTTTATAAAAGCTGACTGAAAACCTAAGCGTTTGGCAGTCTACAACAGCTTTTGGTGGCCAGAAGCTCCAAAAAGCTGAAACAAACAGGGGCTATGTATGCTCTGAAGATTTGCCAGAAGTCTGGTGGTTGTCGCATTTTAGACGTGGATCAGATCCGCACCGGAGATTTGCTAGGATTCTAGTGGTTGTCACAGTACTAGAGGTGGCTCAGATCCGCACTGTATCAGAAATCACTAACTATTTTTAAGTATCTTAACTAATAATATATCTTTCATTCGTTCGTAAACATTTTCATTGCAAATTCACTCATCCTATCTTTTATTCCTTTTCGCCTCTAGATTAGTCGATCGTTATATACATATTTTAATTTCACATGATAATCAGATCACAGCCGCCTCTTTCGAGTGTATATAGCTCTCAAGAAATTGTTGATATATCATCAAGTTCTTCGTCTTCGTCGAAGATTGTACCGATGCTTGGTTCAACAGTAGCAGAGAAGCTCACAACAGACATCTTCCTAATACAGAAGCCCCAATTTCTTTCGATGCCACGAGGCACGCCACTATTGCGCTATCTTGACTACAAGACAATCACCGTCACTAAAGAAGGCAAGAAGATATAGAAGCCACGCCAAATCTAGAATATGTGACATTGATCACTCAAGACCCGCAAGTGTTGACTTATCTCCTAGATTCTTGTCAAGGAAAAGATCCCCGGGCCCCTAGGGCCCGCCGGTCAGAGAGCGCGCATGGAACAAGGAGCCCCCGGACTACCGGGGACCACTAGTCAACGGGGAAATAAGGGAACCATCTACCCTGAAAACGCCCGTCCCTGGATAAACCCTGAGGCACCGAGCCTAGAGTCGGGTGTTGCGGAGCTACAGAGGGGGGCCGAGCGAACCGAAGGGAAGCCACTCAGGTGGATTCCTCGTCTGGTCTAGGACTGATCGCCATAAGTGGTCGGCTACATTAACTATGCCTGGCACCGAGCCGCAGTAGAGAATCGGTCTACCACCCGCTTGTAACCCCTACTACGAGCATTGAACAACAAAGGTGTTGGTAGCACGGGACGCCGAAGACTAGATGTAGGGACGTTCTGCCCAAACCAGCATAAACCTTGCACCCACCAAGCACACCATCCGATGCGCAGGACACACACATAGAAATTTACTTGTCGGAGTAGAGGTTTGAAACATCGACACTTAGCACCGCAGGTAGGGGCCTTGCGCATTCCTTATGAACTCTCCAGGCTCTAGATGGCCGGCTACGACGTCGATCGAATCCCCAAAACAGCAATCCGTTTTGCGAACCTTGACTTCGTCCTCGACGGCAAAGAGGAAGTGGTCCGGGGCCCTGGATGCACAACCCCTTCCGCCCAGGAGTCTCGACACAACCGCGAGGGCCCATGGTGGCCCCCATATCATTTGTGCCTAGAGAGACCGCTCGAAAAACCGAGTGCCATTCTAGAAGCACTCGTCGGCCTCAGCCTTACCCCATAGGGGCAATGTACATGGCAGGGATCGTCCTTACCCTATGAGGCCAATGAGATAAGGCGACAGATTGCGATCCATATGGGGCTTGACCCCTCATATGATGACCCGTGGGCCTTTGTCACACCCGATTTTAGAAGACAAACCGAATACGAACAATGTACATGCCAGGATCAGAAATTCACGTACACAGTGATTACATAGTTGGACATCATCACACATTGCTCAAAATAATAGCGGAAAATAGTACTTTATTACATCACGATGTCCAGAACATCCATAGAGTCATTAACTTAAGTCATAATCAAAGTGCTGAACGAAACGTAGTACGATAAGGCCTTCACAGGCAGCCGACTGAGGGTTTGCCACTAAACTAATCTAGAACTCATCAAAGCCTTGAAACTCCTGAAAATCCTCCATGTTGCCTTCATCTTCTCCTAAGCATTGATTGCAATGGGGACAACCTGGGGTTTTGGTGTTTTCAAGCAAGGGTGAGTACACATCAACGTACTCAGCAAATGTCCCGTTTGGCTAAAGTGGACTAGCTATATGTGGATTTAAGCTTAAAGCAGTTGCTTTTAGTTGATCAGGTACTTTTTTCTAGTAGAAAGCCAAATTTTATCAATAATCCCAAGTTATTACCCAAATGGCACTCCCTCCAAGAGAAAATATCAAATACCATAAAAATAGTCATCATCATTAAGCATCATCATTAAAGTATCTAGAGTAACTCTAATCAAAGGAGCTCCCAAGGCCGCTCATAACCGTGAGCACGACTGATATACCAGTTTCTAACACTCTATAGAGATTGCACACTTTACCCACGAGTCGTGATCCCTTCCCAGCCTGGGTTGTATAGACCTGATCTTCACTATCGAGATGAATGGCCAGGGATACACTATGTAGCCTTTACAAAGATTCCCCTGGTGTGTAGTCGCCCGTTAGGTTTTGCCAATTGTACAAACATAGTACTCATCCCTAAGGTGGGTGACTAACAAAACCAAATCGAATGAACCACAACACCCACCCTTAGCAGAGCAAACACTATGCCCCAAACCCAAATGACGGCACAACGGCGAAGCCAACTACACCCCCAAGTTCCTCTAATTAATCAGCTAAGGGTGTCCCATTCCACCCTCATGGTTGTACTATTTTTCTGAGTGGTCATCTAATGAACAAGTCCTTACAGAGAGGTACTCAGGAAATAGCCTGAGCCCCCTAAAATATCACAAGTTCATCATCATATCCAGAATACCATCATCATATCATAAATATTCTCATCATGTTCATTGATTGAAGTAAAGCAGTAGCATAATACTAATCATAGTAACAAATTCCCAAAGGGTAAAAAAGGACAGGAAAACAGAATACTAGTCAATCCTTAGGTTGTTCATGGTATGTGGGATAGTGAATTATAAAATAAATATGACATAATGGGTCAGAGGATACTTGCCTTCACCAGGTTACTGATCTCGGACTGCTCGTTGTCTACGCAAAACAATCATTCATTCAACACACTTGGGAAATGACAAAGGAAGAGTACACCAATCATATGCAACGGATTAAACACAGGTTTAGTGGAAAAGTACAAACACAAAGGTGAACTCTAGGTTCTAGGGTAGATTAATATACCTAGTGGTCTGTTGTTCTCCAACTACTAGCCATCTCAGTAGTAACTACCTAATTCTGTCTATCTTAGTGAATTACTTATTTAGGTAAAGTTATTCTAGGGATGGGATTACATTAACTGAGATTAGAATCTACAAATTTAGGCACATGGATATTCACTAGGGTCCTACCTTTTATTTTAACTTTAATAAATATTCTATAAATTTAAGTTAACCTAGAGTCTAGCCATAAAATTAAGACATGCAAACAGTGAATTAATATAATTTAAACATATAGAGAATAACATTATGAACGTTTTGCAATTTGAACCACCCAATTTGGAGTTCATATGCAAAAGATATGAAATTTACAAGTTTTAGAATTCAAAACACTAAATTAAACCTATTTATGTGATTAAAATAATGTCCAGGGGCCTCTCTGCAAGAAACCAGGGGCCTGGGCACAAGAAAAATAGGAGTACGAGTTGTTTTCTAAGAAACCGAGGGGCTCTTTAACAAATTTACCAGATGAAGGGGTACAAGGCGTTCCTGGCCATCTGATCAAAGATCAATGGCTGAGATCAGGTCTGTAGGCGAGCGTGCGCGCTCGGGCACGAGTGAGCGCTAACAAGTGGGCCAGGGCGATCAGTGGCTCGGGGCGAGGGCGAGCTGACCAGTGGGGCCCAAGGGTAGAGGCACGCGCTCGAATCGGTATCTGGAGATCTAGGCCGTTGGATTGGGAGCAGGCGGTTAGGATCGGGCGCCTGGGGGGTTAACGGTGGCGGTCGGCGTTGCTCCGTCTACGATGGTGAAGCCACCAGAGCCGAGGCAAGCGCAGCCCCTAGGGACTCTGAGGTCGCCAGGACTCGATGGTGGGGTTCCAGCTGTGAGAACGCGACTTGGGGCGAGTGAATGGTGGAGGAGGTGCTCCGGGCGGGTCAAGGCTACTCCGGCGAGCAATCCCAGCCACAGGGGGGAATCGGGTGTGTCGAGGCCAGTGCTAGCTACGGTGAGGGGTGAAGAACACCTCGGGCCAAAGCACGAGCATGGGGCGGGACTGAATCGGTCGGACATCGTGCGGGTGTGGCGAACTAGCGCGATAGAGCTCCAGCGAGCGCAAATTCACCGTGGAGGGAAAGTAATCGGGGCAGGAAGGGCGCGAGGATGGTTCCTTACCTCGGTATGGCGCTCAGGGAGACTTGGCGCGACGTCTGGAGTTCCGGGTGGCCGGCACAACGGGCGCTCTTCTCCAGCGAGCTCGGACGGCGGTGGCTGAGCGAGACAGAGGGCAAAAGTGGGCGAAATGAGGTAGGGGGAGAGAGTGGGTGCGTGCGGGGGCTCAAAATGGAGCTGTGGGACGTGGGCAGGCGACATGGCCGTTTCTTAGCATGCGTGCGCGCGGGTCAGCGACAGTTTGCGGGGAGGACGAAGCTTACAAAGTGGCCCTACGGTGTAGAGAGAGAGAGAGTAGTGCGCGTGAGGGGAACAGTTCAACGCTGACTGACTGGACCCACTGCGCATGGGAAGAGCGGGGCACGAGCACGGGGGGGGGGGGGGGGGGGACGACGTCGACAGGTAGGCCTCGCGTGGCAGAGGGAGAGAGGGGGTGGGTGCGCCCTCTTTCTTTTTATTTTCTCTTTTGAATTCAAATCAAATGAAACCACAAATTCAAATTGGAATATTTCAAACATGTGCATCAACCAAAAACAAAGTTTAAACTCAACATGATGCAACAATTCATGTCTCCCCTAGGTTTTAAATGTTCTAAAGAAATAATACACCTCCCAAATAAATACCTAAAATTTTATTAAAAGGAAGAGAAAGGAAATCTATAGAGATGAGAAAAGGAGTAACACCTGAATTTGGTAGATGTAAGAGAAGAAATTTTATACCCCCAAATTCAGGGTGTTACAGCCTTCTTCTCATCCTACACGGAACTCTCCATGTTGTACGACGAGTAAAGGTTGCCCCACCACGATGGTTTTCGTGGAAGTCCTTGCACGTTTCCACCTCGCATGCGCCACGTTTCGGGGGTGATCGCATCGCTTGTGGCCCAAGGCCACTTCCTAACTACCAATGTCTTGGAGTTTGTCAAGATGGTCCAAGGCGGTAGAGACCTCATTTTTATGCCCTCTGATTGGACTCTGGCTCGGATCCTGGCTCCCCAATGAGTAGTGAGGGCGAACCTCCCAATGATGGGGAGAATGGAGGAAGCTTGACTCTCGCGACCCCTATCCCTTGGAAGGTAAGTCGTCGTTGGTAGCACCAACGAAATGGGTGCCACATGAGGCAGGAGCCCAAGGAATCACTAAGCAAGATATCTCCACCATGAACCCCCTAGTTCTCGGCAGGAACGAGTTTACATCCCACTTGTAATTCCTCATCGTTTATTAATAAAGAGTAATTTCAAAGTTGTTCCCGGAGTTGGACATGGGGAAAGGGAAGCGAACCCTGACTTAGGCTCTGCCTAGCGCCTATCAACATGGATGTTCAAAAAAATTAAAAGAAGTACCGAAAAAGTTATACCCATTGTCTGTCACAAAAACTTAGGTCTTCAAGAAACTCCTCTTGAGAGGAGCGCTACAAAGCATGGCGACTCCTAGTTTCCGGGCAAAAGGCTCCGGGGCTTTCACCATTTCAGGCGTCGCACGCGAAGGCCTGGTAGATCCCCAGTAGAAGGATTTCGCTTTGAGCTCCCGTATCCGACCCGTGAGGCTCTCGAGGCAGGAGGTCAGCGACTCAGGCCTCGGCAACCTCCTTCTCTCGCTCCAGGATGTGGAGGCGGGAGACCACCTTCGTACATTCAAGGCACGCAAGGGCCACCGACTCTGTGTCCCTTCTCTCCGCCTCGGCCAGGCCATTGTAAGCCTTCTGGATTGACGCAGCATGAGCACGGGCTTCTTTGGCCTCGCTTCGCGCCGCTTGTAGGTCACCGACGGAACAACCCCACGCCTTTTCTTGCTCACAGAAAAGGCGGTATTTATCTACCAGCATCCTTGCGAGCGACTGCAAACGAAAAGGTAGGGGTCAAATCATTAGTAGATGGAGCGTTTCCCTCGCCAACCACCATTGCACGGCTTACCGCCAGCTTCTGGCGCACGACTGAGAACTAATGAAGGTTGGCTCACAACGACTTCTCAATCTTGTCACTCGCCTCATTCAGCTCCCCATAAAGGACCTAGAGGTCGGCACCCTCGATGGGAGCATCCGAAACGAATTGGACGCCTGATCGACCGTCAAGGCACACCGACTCTCCTCAGGCCCCCACAACAAGGGACAGACACTGCATCCCTTGGCGCCATAACCACCGCAGAAGCGGGACCCCCACACCCTCCGGCGTGAGGCGTGGGGGGTGAATACCATGGTGGTGTAGGCCGAGGGAGACAATCTGGGTACGGGAACCTGGACGCCGGTGAAGGTGGCTTCCGAGACCACTATGAAGAAAAAAGTAACCCTCAGCCTCTAAGGTTGAGCCCATGGTTGAATCGCTTGAGGGGAACAGGTAAAACAAACTTGAAGCACAAATCCCTGTAGCCTTGGATGGAGGCGGTGGCAAAAAGGTTCCTAGTGACATAATAGCTTTGCCGTCCCCATTGGAAGCCTACGCCACCCTCCTCTTCTTAGAAATCACTTTCCTTACACATGGCACAGGAGCAACGAGGAAGAGAGCGCTTCAAGGGGAAGAGGAGTCAGGTTATGGATCATGATGAAAGAAGGGCAGACGATGGGTCCGACGAGGCCCACCGACATCATGTTTTGGGTAGCGCCCTGCTCTCGTGACTTCCTAGTGGAGCGCTGCACCCGCCACCTACATCGGGAGTAGACGAGGGAACCCACAGGGATACGACACTTTGGGCCTCCAATGAGCCCAGGGTGGCAAGGCTGCCCCTGCTAGCCTCCCCCACTTGAAGCAGGCTCGGTGAGCGAGGAAGCTAAGACCACTAGGGCCGTTGGACCAGGAGTGAGCATGGGAAGCTATGGGAAATCTACCTCGTCCGTGGCAGAGAAGTTGTTTGCTGCCCCACCGGAGGGGGCGAGACAAAATTGGTCGTCGGCACATCAAGAAGAGTCACCGGCAGGAATAACCAAAAATTCAGAGCTCGTGCTCGCGACATCGTCGTCCCCCTCCTCATTAGTTGAGTCAGTCTCGGTGCCACGATCCCTGCGCATCTGACGCTCGGCCCTGCGATGCTTCTTCTCAACTCCAGTTCTCTTTTCCCTCCTCTTCTGCTCTGTCCTTGCGCGGGTCACCTCCTTAGCCACGCTTCTTGGCGAAGGAACAGAGTTGTCCCACATCACCGGTGAAGAAGGCTGGGAAGGAACAAAGTTGTCCCACAGCACCGGTGAAACCAGAGTTAAAGGGGGACATGATGAACTTACGAATTCAACGAAGCCTACCTCGGGACGCATCAGAGGATAGACGGGGACTATAGTTGCCCAAACGGGTGGCCCAGCCCGACCCGGCAAGGGCCCATTAGGCTATTCGGTCCGTGCCCGACCAGCCTGCGTGCCACAGACGTAGCCCAGGCACGGCACATCGACCTGATAGTCGTGTCGGGCCGACCCGTTAACCTATTTAAGCTGTCCAATTAACCTATTTAAGTCGTCCCATTTTGAACTAACACCCTCGTGGTCCAGGGCTGGGAAACGCTACATGAAAGAGGCTAAGTAGTAGAACTCAAGTGTGTTTGTTGTAAATAATGAATATAAAATATTAATATATATAGTATATTTTGTAAAATAAAAAAATATAATCGTGTCGGGCCGGACCGGCACTGCGGGCAGAGGCAATGGCCCAAGCACAGCACGGCTCTCGTGCCAGGCCTGGCCTAGCACTATTAAATGGGTTGTGCTTTGGGCCAGCCCGTTAGACACGGCTCATTTGGCCATCTATACCGGGTACTAGGAAAACATACGGAATGATGGTGCCGTTCGCACCCTTGCGAACCTCCATGGCTAATTTTAGCAAGCGGGCGATTTCCGCATTGCTAGGAGATGAGGCGCTCAGTCGTGTGCCCTCTAGTGGAGCATCGATGGTCATCTTGTACAGAGGTAACCGCCTAGTCATATGGGGAGCTATCCCATGATGGAGGTAGTTCCCAATCACCCCTGTCAGTGGGTCCAGCCGTCCTCTTCTACCCATCCTTCGGGATGCCCCACACTTAGCTCTGAGGAGCCTCAAGGGGCACTCCAGGTGAGAATAGAGGAAGGCCACGATCGATGGCGAGCGAGGGCCCATACTTGCGCAGATAGAACCACTGGCCATGCCAACTTTTGTAGGACGAACACAGTCGCAACAGGATATACCCCTTGGATCGAGCCCCTTAGAGATGGATAGCAGCGTAACCGATCTCCTCTACCTCCACTGAAGCATCTGGAGCCGGCCGGATGCGAAGCAGTTCAGCCGAGAAAAATGGCACCGAAGGTAAAAAATGTGGAGACATCCCAAGGTATCCCTCACACAAAGCCACATTGGCGGCCATATGATGGACCCCTTTAGGGTTGAGGTGGAGCAGTTGGATCTTGTAGTAGTGAAGGAGCCCCACCAAGAAAGGGTGAGGGGCATACGAAGCCCCACTCGTGGAAATTAATGAACGAGACCACGAAGCTTGCCGGCGGTTCCAGAACGTCTTCGAAGTTGGGGAGCAGGTAGTCTCCCTCATGGAGGAGCCCACGAGAAAAAATCACATCAAGCCGACCTTGATCAACCAAGGAGCGGCTCAAGAATCCCATGACCACCCAAGGATGGACGAAGAGGCAGGAACTCGAGGTGAGTGAGGGGCGACAACGATGGAACGAGAGATGTGTGGAACCCTAGAGGACGAATAGGGAGCCAAAGCCAAGAGGCACCTCAACCCAAATCTAGAGTGGTTGACCCACCGAGACGCTTTCGATGGATTGAAGTAATGCCCTGGTAAAAAATAATTGCCTGAACTAACATGTCGCCGACCTCGATGAACAGGCCACGGTAGAACAAAATGCCTACCTTGAGATCAAACTTCACCTAGATCCAACCCAGGAGCTAGACAACAACTCAACAACATAGGTACGATGTCGAGGCCCGACCACCATGAAACCATGCCCGGGTAAGACGGCTCGTCCCGCCTTGTCAATTCACAATATTGAAGGAATCGGTGGGCCCATGCTGACCCCTGGCTACGAGGAGGCCTGACCAAGTCCGAAAACTTCGAGTTTGAAGGTCGACATCTCCCGAAACTATAGAGCGAGGGCCGATTATGTGGTGGGCACCTAGCAGCCAGGACCCTAGCGCACGAGCACCAAGGACACTTCTAAATCATGGTAGTCCTAGGGAACATCTGACACATGATTTATCGTGAAGAGTGGTCATGAGCCATCAGACCCGGTGAAACGAGGTCGACAACTATATGAGTTGGCACCTGGGAGTATGAGGATTGTCCCTAGTGAACTCCGCGCCTAGATCCTGTGAAAGGAGCCGAGGCCTCACTCGGATCACCCATTTGAAGCTCACTGAGTGTAACGCCCTGAATTTGGGGGTAGAATTTTTTCTTCTTTTCTCTCACCAAATTCGGGCGTTACTCTCTTTTCTCTTTCCCCGTTTGCTCTTTCTTCCCAATTTCAAACCAGTATAGCGGCAGGTGTCCGTGTCATGTATGAACCAAAACCTAAGTCTCATGGGTGTTGCATCATGCCGAAGCACATTTCTTTGTCTGATGTTGAGTGTTCGTCTCGTTCCGTTCCGGATTTCGGTTCGCAATTTAATCCCGTTTAGTGGTCGTGCTCGTCGTGGGTTTTCGATCCGCGAAGTGGCCCGGCCCAGCCCAACCTAGTCCAGCCCAGCCCAGCCAGCCCGGCCCGCCCCGGCCTGCGCGCCCGTGGCGCCAAAACCCCCCCCATGCGCCCCCCTCCTCTCTCTCTCTCATTTGGATCTCCCGCGCAACAACCTCTCCTCTCCCTCTTCCACCTCTCTCTCCCCGTGGTGCCCTAGGGTTTGGAGACGGCGATCACCGGATTTTGGACCCCGAGGTGAGCTCCCCTCCCCTCCCCTTCTCCTCTCTCTCTCTCCCTCTCCCTCCTCTTCTTCCCCGCGCGCGCGCCCTCCCTCTTCCCCCTGCCCGCGCCCGACCCCGCCCCTGCCCGGCGCGGCGGCGCCCCTGCCCGCCCGCTCGGCCCTCCCGCGGCGGCGCTCGGCGCCCGCCCCCGGCCTCCCTCCCCGGCGGCGCCCGCCCGGTCTCCCTCCCCGGCGGCGCTCGGCCCCTCCCCCCTCCCTCCCGGCGGCCTCGCCCGCCCGGCCTCCCTCGGCGCGGTGGCGCTCGGCCCCCCCCGCTCGGCCTCCCCGCTCGGCCCCCCCGCTCGGCCTCCCCGCTCGGCCCCTCGGCGCGGTCCCCGCTCGGCCTCCTCGGCGCGGCGGCGCGGCCCCCGCTCGGCCCCTCGGCGCGGCCCCCGCTCGGCCTCCTCGGCGCGGCGGCGCGGCCCCCGCTCGGCCCCTCGGCGCGGCCCCCGCCCGGCCTCCCTCGCCCCGGCGGCGCTCGACCCCTCCCCGGCGGCGCTCGGCCCCGCCCGGCCTCCCCGGCGGCGCTCGGCCCCCGCTCGGCCCCCGCTCGGCCCCTCCCCTCCCTCCCCGGCGGCGTTCGGCCCCCGCTCGGCCCTCCCCGGCGCGGCGGCGCCCGTCCCCGGCCTCCCCTCGCGCGGCCCCACCCCGGCCCCCGGCGGCGCTCGGCCTCGCCCCCTGCCCGTCCCCGGCCCCTGCGCGCGGCCCCGCCCCTCGGCTCGGCCGGCCGTGGTGGCCCGGCGCCCTCCCGCGGCGCGGCGAGCCCCGCTCGCCCGCGCGCCCCCGCCCCTGGCCGGTTCAACCGCCCCCCTGGCCGGTTCAACCGCCCTGGCCCCAGCTCGCCCGCCCGTTCCCCCATCTCGGCCTCGCCCGTATCTTCGCTCGCCCGCGCTCGCAGTGATTATTCGTTAATTAGCGTGTTGCGTCGCGCGCTTCGCCGCGCGACGGATTTGTCTAAAATTCAGATTCTATCTTGTGTTGCGTCGTGCGCTTCGCCGCGCGACGATCCGTTTTTGTTTCAGGTTGTTTAAGGTGTAACGCCGCGTGTGTATTCACGCGACGTTCCACTTTGGACTCAGTTTAGTCGACGTATGCCGTCGTGCGCTTTGTCGCGCCACGCTTAGCGTCTCCTCGTAACTAAGGCAAACTGTCTCGTTGCGTGCTCGGTCGTGCGACGAGTCGTTAACTTCTTAATTTGTTTTAGAGAGCTTTGTCGCGCGTCTCGCCGCGCGACCATCCTTTTATTTATCTCCACCTGCTTATAATAATTAGACATGAAACATGACTTTACTTTACGCTAAACATAGTGTCTACATTAAATTTCCTTCCATTAAGCGAGTGGTTAATTTATAATCATGTAACGTTATCGTTTCTCGACTGTCTTTTCCTCTTTCTCTCTTAACCGTACTCGCGAGCCTGCGTAGAACGTCTGTTTACTTATTGCATTCTATTGTATGGTGTACTGTTCTTTGGTATTAAAATATGTGGATGTATGTATGTTTGCGCTCGCATAGAGAACGATCCGGTTGAAGAGCCCGAGGAACCCGCAGGAGAAGCCCCTGAGCAGCAGTCGTTTGGTGGAGGCAAGTGTCCCTTGACCTATCTCTGTCCTATTCATTATTTAATTCACCTCCCGCTTTACACATTTATGCCTAAGGATTGACTAGCTTTTGTTATCCATGTCCTTGTTTACCTATCTGGGTTGGATTATTACTGTTTAGCTTTATGCTATTGCTTAACTCTAATCAATGAACATGATGAGAATATCTATGATACGCTGTTTTTCCCTTCTCTTATTATGATGTGGTACTTGTGGTCATCAAGGGGGCTCGAGCGGTTTCTCGAGTGCCTCTCCGTAAGGACCTGTTCTATGGATGACCGCCCGGGAAAACAGTGCAACCATGAGGGTGGAATGGGGTGCCCTTAGCTGAATAATTAGAGGATCCGGGGTGTAGTTCACTTAGCCTTCGTGCCGTCAATGGGGCTCGGTGTATGCGGCTCGCTCTGCCAAGTTTGGGTTCGCCCCTTGGGGAGGAGTGTGGTGCATTTAGGAAACCTAACGGGTGGCTACAGTCCCGGGGAATCTTCGTAAAGGCTACGTAGTGATGCCCTGCTGGGTCACCTTGGTAGTGATCAATGGAGAGTCATGATCTCCGGGCAGAATGGGAATCACGGCTTGTGGGTAAAGTGCACAACCTCTGCAGAGTGTTTGAAAACTGATATATCAGCCGTGCTCGCGGTTATGAGCGGCCAAGGGAGCTCCAGTGATTAGTGGTACTTGATCAGAGATACTTTGGTACAGGTGGTTATGAGATTGATGGTTTTGGTTATGACCATGGTGCTGGTAAGTGGTACTCTTTCCATTTGGAAAGGAGTACGTTCGGGTTAATAACTTGGGTTAATGCTAAAACTTGGCTTTCTACTAGTAAGTAATAATCTGACCAACTAAAAGCAACTGCTTGACTTATCCCCACATAAAGCTAGTCCACTACAGCCAAACAGGATACTTGCTGAGTATGTTGATGTGTACTCACCCTTGCTCTACACACCAAACCCCCCCATCCCCAGGTTGTCAGCATTGCAACCACTGCTCAGGCGAAGATGAAGCCGTGGAAGGAGACTTCCAGGAGTTCCAAGATTACGACGAGTTCTAGGTGTGGGTTAGCGGCAACCCCCAGTCGGCTGCCTGTGAAGGCCGCGGTTATCTACGTTTCTTTTCTGCACTTTGATTTATTGTAAGAACTATATGGACGTCTCAGACGTATGATGTAATCGACTATTTCCCTTCTTAATACTATTTTGAGCACTGTGTGATGATGTCCATATTATGTAACTGCTGTGTACGTGAATAACTGATCCTGACACGTACATGGTTCGCATTCGGTTTGCCTTCTAAAACCGGGTGTGACATAAGTGGTATCAAAGCCGTGCTGACTGTAGGACCGCTAACCTAGAGTAGAATGGTCGTTCTAAGGACTATAGACCTCTGTCTCTGCCTTGACTTTGATATCCCTTCAAAAGTTGGTCATACCGACCAAACCTATGTTCTACTATATATAATACCTTGCTGAAAATCATGTTTTATTCTAATCCTTCATTTACTTATGATTCATTATTTGCTGGTCATATTAATTCTGTTCTCACCCTTTTGCTTGCGATGTCCTTTGTAGATGGCTCGACTTAGACACACTGCACGAAAGTTAGTCATCCCCTTCTTACCCTCCCGCCTTGCTGAGCGTCCGCTTCGCCGTCCCGTGGCCGGACAGTCCAGCCACTTGGAGAGACTACACCACCGCCTGCGTGAGGAGCAGGAACGTCGACGACAGGAGCAGCAGAGCTCTTCCTTCTCGCTCCAGCAGGAGATAGAGTCTGTGAGGAGCTGCTCCCCTGTGCTTCCTTTGGAGGCGCCCCCTGCACCACCACTGGGCGCCCCAGCTTCTGGAGTAGCTGCTGGAGGAGACCCAGACGACGGAGATGGCGACGACAGCTCGAGCCACGACACCGACCTCTCTGCTAACCATGAGCCGGAAGGATGGGTTGCTCGACCCATCACTCGCGACGCTGCTCGCGGGTGTCACTTCCATGATGCGCTCGACACCCTGCTACGTCGGGCATTTAACCGGCATACTTGGTCCGTCGAGTATCGCTGTGTGGTCTACCAGCATAGTCGCGGGGTCTACCCGGACCGCTGGGAGGCAACCTGCTTGGTGCGCTGCCCGGAGAACAGTCTCCAGGGTGCGGAGGCCTGTTCAGAGCACTATTCTATCTCTGAGCGGGACTCAGCTGAGGCAGCCATGCAAGATGCTGCACGGCGTGCGTTTTCGCACTACTGCTCGGTTTTCGGTGGGGCAGCTGACGGTCTTGACCTGAAGTATTACCCCCGCCGTCCATCTGGCAGCACAGGAGGCGTGATTGTCTCACCTGTCGGTGAGGGCAATCCTAGGTTGAGCAGCACAGTCAACCTAGCCGCCGTGCTAAACACGGAGCTGGACCATGCATTAGACGAGCTGAGTAGGGCTCGTGCTGAGATCGCCCTGCTGCGGGCTGAGCGCGCGGAACGTCGTCACTTGGATGGTGGTTCCCCCGCTCCCGTCGGGACTCAGCACCCGTACCGCTCACCTCAGCGTGGACACCAGTCTTATGGCAATCCCGACTGCAAGACCAAGATAACTCTAGAACCATAGATCGTTAGAGTTGGATCTTGTAATTAATACAAAATATATACGTAGAAGCTTCAGTCTTAGCGTTAGTCTCGGTCTTAGTTAGTCTTAGTTAGACAGGGTAGTTTGCTATATCCTGTGCATTTATGTTTGTCATGATGAACTATGTTTGGTTTGGATCTTTGTAATGATTGTCACCAGAGTGTGGGTATCCCCTGCATTTTGGTTTATCTATTATGTTAATGGAGTTAGTTATATAGTTGGGAAACCCCTTTTATTCCACTTTCCTCTTTATCTGAGAAGCTGTGTGGTCTGTGTTGAAGATCAGTGAAGATGCTCATCTGTTCAGTGCTGTTGAAGAATTCTATTCTCTTTTCTTATGCTGCAAGATTTGCCAGATCAGTTCTGATGTGTGGTTGCATTCTGCAGATGTCAGAGAACAGGCGCAGAGGAGGAAGGCGTGCTCAGCAGGAGCGAGCCGCTCAACAGGAGGAGGTGCCCCAGCAGCAGCACCTGCCGCCCCCGCCCCCGATGTCCATCGAGCAGATGTTTCTGATGCAGACTCAGGCAGTTCAAGCCATCGGTCAGACTTTGGCCGCCATTCAGCAGCAGCAGCAGCAGCAGCAGCAGGCCCCACCTCAGCCTCAGATGCCTCAGATGCCCAGAGACAAGCGTGCTGAATTCATGAGAGGTCATCCACCAACGTTCGCTCACTCTTCTGACCCCATGGATGCTGAAGACTGGCTGCACACTGTGGAGCGGGAGTTGCATACCGCTCAGTGCGATGATAGGGAGAAAGTCCTGTATGGTCCCCGTCTGTTGAGAGGAGCAGCCCAGTCATGGTGGGAGTCTTACCTCGCCACCCATGCCCACCCTGACACCATCACCTGGGAAGAGTTCAGAGGAAGCTTTCGTCAGTACCATGTCCCTGCAGGTCTGATGACAGTGAAGAAGGAGGAGTTCCTGGCCCTCAAGCAAGGGCCATTGTCTGTCAGTGAGTACCGAGACAAGTTTCTGCAATTGTCTCGCTATGCTCCTGAAGATGTCAACACCGACGCCAAGCGGCAGTACCGTTTCCTGAGAGGCTTGGTTGACCCTCTGCAGTATCAGCTGATGAATCACACATTCCCGACATTTCAGCACCTGATTGACAGAGCAATCATGACAGAGAGAAAGCGTAAGGAGATGGAAGATCGTAAACGCAAGATCAGTGGACCCCAGCCTGGAAGCAGCAATCGTCCTCGTTTCTCAGGCAATCAACCTCAGCAGTTCAGGCAGAACCAGCGTCCACCTCAGTAGCATCAGCAGTTCCAAAGGCAGTATCCTCAGCACCAGTACCAGAACCGTCAGAGCAATCAGTCAGGAGGTCAGTTTCCGAGGCAGAATCAGCAGACACCTCGCCTTCCTGCCCCAGCAACCCAGCAGAACAATCAGGCAGCACCAGCTCAGGTTGGAAACAGAGCATGTTTCCACTGTGGAGAGCAAGGCCACTGGGTGATGCAATGTCTGAAGAAGGCAGCCCAGCAGCAGTCAGGCCCCAATGCCCCAGCAAAGCAGAATGTGCCTCAGCCTGGAGCAGGCAATCGCTCTCAGCCGCGTTATAATCATGGGAGACTGAACCACTTGGAGGCTGAAGCAGTTCAGGAGACCCCCGACATGATAGTAGGTATGTTCCCAGTCGACTCCCATATTGCAGAAGTGTTATTTGATACTGGAGCAACGCATTCTTTCATTACTGCATCATGGGTAGAAGCACATAATCTTCCAATTACTACCATGTCAACCCCCATTCAAATTGACTCAGCCGGTGGTAGAATTCGAGCCGATAGCATTTGTTTGAATATAAGTGTGGAAATAAGGGGGATAGCATTTCCCGCCAACCTTATAGTAATGGGTACTCAGGGAATAGATGTCATCCTAGGGATGAATTGGCTAGATAAGTATCAGGCAGTTATCAGTTGTGATAAAAGGACCATCAAGTTGGTGTCCCCACTAGGAGAGGAAGTGGTGACCGAGTTAGTCCCGCCTGAGCCAAAGAAAGGAAGTTGTTATCAGCTAGCTGTTGATAGCAGTGAAGCAGACCCAATTGAGAGCATCAAGGTTGTGTTCGAGTTCCCAGATGTGTTTCCAAAGGACTTACCGGGTATGCCACCAGAGCGGAAAGTTGAGTTTGCTATAGAGCTTCTTCCTGGAACCGCCCCTATCTTCAAGAGAGCTTACAGAATATCTGGACCAGAGTTGGATGAACTTAAGAAGCAAATTGATGAGCTGTCAGAGAAAGGTTACATTCGGCCAAGCACCTCGCCTTGGGCCGCCCCTGTCCTGTTTGTGGAGAAGAAAGATGGCACCAAGAGGATGTGCATCGATTATCGAGCTTTGAATGAGGTCACGATCAAGAACAAGTATCCTTTGCCTAGAATTGAAGATCTGTTCGACCAGTTGAGAGGAGCCAGTGTGTTCTCCAAGATTGATCTGAGGTCAGGTTATCATCAGCTCAGGATCCGACCTTCGGACATTCCGAAGACGGCATTCATTTCCAAGTATGGTTTGTACGAATTCACAGTGATGTCTTTTGGTTTGACCAATGCGCCAGCATTCTTCATGAACTTGATGAACAGTGTATTCATGGATTACCTTGATAAGTTTGTGGTGGTATTCATTGATGACATTCTGGTTTATTCTCAAAGCGAAGAAGAGCACGCAGATCATTTGAGGATGGTGTTGCAGAGATTGCGAGAGCACCAGTTGTATGCAAAGTTGAGCAAGTGTGAGTTCTGGATCATTGAAGTCCTGTTCTTGGGTCACATAATCAACAAAGAAGGATTGGCTGTGGATCCGAAGAAAGTGGCAGACATTTTGAACTGGAAAGCGCCAACAGATGCTAGAGGAATCAAGAGTTTCATTGGAATGGCCGGATATTATCGGCGATTCATTGAAGGGTTTTCGAAGATTGCGAAACCAATGACAGCGTTGCTAGGCAACAAAGTTGAGTTCAAGTGGACCCAGAAATGCCAAGAGGCCTTTGAAGCGCTGAAAGAGAAGTTGACTACAGCGCCTGTCCTAGTCTTGCCTGATGTGCACAAGCCCTTCTCGGTGTATTGTGATGCTTGTTACACAGGTTTGGGATGCGTGTTGATGCAAGAGGGAAGAGTTGTGGCCTACTCGTCCCGACAACTGAAGGTTCATGAGAAGAATTACCCAATCCATGATCTAGAGTTGGCAGCAGTGGTTCACGCACTTAAGACATGGAGGCACTACCTGTATGGACAGAAATGCGATGTTTACACAGACCATAAGAGTCTGAAGTACATATTCACTCAGTCAGAGTTGAACATGAGGCAACGAAGATGGTTAGAGTTGATTAAAGACTATGAGTTGGAGATCCATTACCATCCAGGCAAAGCAAACGTAGTGGCAGATGCTTTGAGCAGAAAGAGTCAAGTCAATCTGATGGTCGCTCGTCCGATGCCTTATGAGTTGGCCAAGGAGTTCGACAGGTTGAGTCTCGGATTTTTGAACAATTCGCGAGGAGTCACAGTTGAGTTGGAACCTACCTTGGAGCGCGAAATCAGAGAAGCGCAGAAGAATGATGAGAAAATCAGTGAGATCCGGCGACTGATTCTAGAAGGCAAAGGCAAAGATTTTCGAGAAGATGCAGAAGGCGTGATATGGTTCAAAGACCGCTTGTGTGTTCCCAATGTCCAGTCCATTCGGGAGTTGATTCTTAAGGAAGCTCATGAGACAGCCTATTCGATTCACCCTGGTAGTGAGAAGATGTATCAGGATCTGAAGAAGAAATTCTGGTGGTACGGAATGAAGAGGAAAATCGCAGAGCATGTGGCTATGTGCGATAGTTGCCGAAGAATTAAGGCAGAACACCAGAGACCTGCTGGATTGTTGCAACCGTTGCAGATCCCTCAGTGGAAATGGGATGAAATTGGTATGGATTTCATAGTCGGATTGCCTCGCACTCGAGCCGGCTACGATTCCATTTGGGTAGTAGTGGACCGCTTGACCAAGTCAGCCCACTTCATACCTGTCAAGACCAACTACAGCAGTGTCGTATTGGCAGAGTTGTATATGTCTCGGATCGTTTGTCTTCATGGTGTGCCAAAGAAGATAGTGTCAGACAGAGGAACGCAGTTCACCTCTCATTTCTGGCAGCAGTTGCATGAAGCTTTGGGCACGCATCTGAATTTCAGTTCAGCTTATCATCCGCAGACAGATGGCCAGACCGAAAGAACCAACCAAATTCTTGAAGACATGTTGAGAGCCTGTGCGTTGCAAGATCAGTCCGGATGGGATAAGAGATTGCCTTATGCAGAGTTTTCCTATAACAACAGTTACCAGGCCAGTTTGAAGATGTCACCATTTCAGGCGCTCTATGGAAGGAGTTGCAGAACTCCGTTACAATGGGATCAGCCTGGAGAGAAGCAAGTGTTTGGGCCAGACATTTTGCTTGAAGCCGAAGAGAACATCAAGATGGTTCGAGAGAATCTGAAGATAGCGCAATCGAGGCAGCGAAGCTATGCAGACACAAGAAGAAGAGAGCTGAGTTTCGAAGTCGGAGACTTTGTCTATCTGAAAGTGTCACCGATCAGAGGAGTCAGAAGATTTGGAGTGAAAGGCAAGCTAGCACCCCGCTACATTGGTCCGTATCAGATTCTTGCAAGACGTGGAGAAGTGGCCTATCAGCTCAGTTTGCCCGAGAATTTGTCTGCTGTGCATAATGTCTTTCATGTGTCTCAGTTGAAGAAGTGCTTGCGTGTGCCGGAAGAGCAGTTGTCAGTGGAAGGTCTTGAAGTCCAGGAGGACTTGACCTACGTTGAGAAGCCAGTGCAAATCCTTGAGGTTGCAGACCGAGTCACCCGGAGGAAGACCATCAGAATGTGCAAAGTCAGATGGGATCATCACTCTGAGGAAGAAGCAACCTGGGAGCGTGAAGATGATCTGATGGCTAAATACCCTGAGCTCTTTGCTAGCCAACCCTGAATCTCGAGGGCGAGATTCTTTTAAGGGGGATAGGTTTGTAACGCCCTGAATTTGGGGGTAGAATTTTTTCTTCTTTTCTCTCACCAAATTCGGGCGTTACTCTCTTTTCTCTTTCCCCGTTTGCTCTTTCTTCCCAATTTCAAACCAGTATAGCGGCAGGTGTCCGTGTCATGTATGAACCAAAACCTAAGTCTCATGGGTGTTGCATCATGCCGAAGCACATTTCTTTGTCTGATGTTGAGTGTTCGTCTCGTTCCGTTCCGGATTTCGGTTCGCAATTTAATCCCGTTTAGTGGTCGTGCTCGTCGTGGGTTTTCGATCCGCGAAGTGGCCCGGCCCAGCCCAACCTAGTCCAGCCCAGCCCAGCCAGCCCGGCCCGCCCCGGCCTGCGCGCCCGTGGCGCCAAAACCCCCCCCCATGCGCCCCCCTCCTCTCTCTCTCTCATTTGGATCTCCCGCGCAACAACCTCTCCTCTCCCTCTTCCACCTCTCTCTCCCCGTGGTGCCCTAGGGTTTGGAGACGGCGATCACCGGATTTTGGACCCCGAGGTGAGCTCCCCTCCCCTCCCCTTCTCCTCTCTCTCTCTCCCTCTCCCTCCTCTTCTTCCCCGCGCGCGCGCCCTCCCTCTTCCCCCTGCCCGCGCCCGACCCCGCCCCTGCCCGGCGCGGCGGCGCCCCTGCCCGCCCGCTCGGCCCTCCCGCGGCGGCGCTCGGCGCCCGCCCCCGGCCTCCCTCCCCGGCGGCGCCCGCCCGGTCTCCCTCCCCGGCGGCGCTCGGCCCCTCCCCCCTCCCCGGCGGCCTCGCCCGCCCGGCCTCCCTCGGCGCGGTGGCGCTCGGCCCCCCCGCTCGGCCTCCCCGCTCGGCCCCCCCGCTCGGCCTCCCCGCTCGGCCCCTCGGCGCGGCCCCCGCTCGGCCTCCTCGGCGCGGCGGCGCGGCCCCCGCTCGGCCCCTCGGCGCGGCCCCCGCCCGGCCTCCCTCGCCCCGGCGGCGCTCGACCCCTCCCCGGCGGCGCTCGGCCCCGCCCGGCCTCCCCGGCGGCGCTCGGCCCCCGCTCGGCCCCCGCTCGGCCCCTCCCCCTCCCTCCCCGGCGGCGTTCGGCCCCCGCTCGGCCCTCCCCGGCGCGGCGGCGCCCGTCCCCGGCCTCCCCTCGCGCGGCCCCACCCCGGCCCCCGGCGGCGCTCGGCCTCGCCCCCTGCCCGTCCCCGGCCCCTGCGCGCGGCCCCGCCCCTCGGCTCGGCCGGCCGTGGTGGCCCGGCGCCCTCCCGCGGCGCGGCGAGCCCCGCTCGCCCGCGCGCCCCCGCCCCTGGCCGGTTCAACCGCCCCCTGGCCGGTTCAACCGCCCTGGCCCCAGCTCGCCCGCCCGTTCCCCCGTCTCGGCCTCGCCCGTATCTTCGCTCGCCCGCGCTCGCAGTGATTATTCGTTAAATAGCGTGTTGCGTCGCGCGCTTCGCCGCGCGACGGATTTGTCTAAAATTCAGATTCTATCTTGTGTTGCGTCGTGCGCTTCGCCGCGCGACGATCCGTTTTTGTTTCAGGTTGTTTAAGGTGTAACGCCGCGTGTGTATTCACGCGACGTTCCACTTTGGACTCAGTTTAGTCGACGTATGCCGTCGTGCGCTTCGTCGTGCCACGCTTAGCGTCTCCTCGTAACTAAGGCAAAGTGTCTCGTTGCGTGCTCGGTCGTGCGACGAGTCGTTAACTTCTTAATTTGTTTTAGAGAGCTTTGTCGCGCGTCTCGCCGCGCGACCATCCTTTTATTTATCTCCACCTGCTTATAATAATTAGACATGAAACATGACTTTACTTTACGCTAAACATAGTGTCTACATTAAATTTCCTTCCATTAAGCGAGTGGTTAATTTATAATCATGTAACGTTATCGTTTCTCGACTGTCTTTTCCTCTTTCTCTCTTAACCGTACTCGCGAGCCTGCGTAGAACGTCTGTTTACTTATTGCATTCTATTGTATGGTGTACTGTTCTTTGGTATTAAAATATGTGGATGTATGTATGTTTGCGCTCGCATAGAGAACGATCCGGTTGAAGAGCCCGAGGAACCCGCAGGAGAAGCCCCTGAGCAGCAGTCGTTTGGTGGAGGCAAGTGTTCCTTGACCTATCTCTGTCCTATTCATTATTTAATTCACCTCCCGCTTTACACATTTATGCCTAAGGATTGACTAGCTTTTGTTATCCATGTCCTTGTTTACCTATCTGGGTTGGATTATTACTGTTTAGCTTTATGCTATTGCTTAACTCTAATCAATGAACATGATGAGAATATCTATGATACGCTGTTTTTCCCTTCTCTTATTATGATGTGGTACTTGTGGTCATCAAGGGGGCTCGAGCGGTTTCTCGAGTGCCTCTCCGTAAGGACCTGTTCTATGGATGACCGCCCGGGAAAACAGTGCAACCATGAGGGTGGAATGGGGTGCCCTTAGCTGAATAATTAGAGGATCCGGGGTGTAGTTCACTTAGCCGTCGTGCCGTCAATGGGGCTCGGTGTATGCGGCTCGCTCTGCCAAGTTTGGGTTCACCCCTTGGGGAGGAGTGCGGTGCATTTAGGAAACCTAACGGGTGGCTACAGTCCCGGGGAATCTTCGTAAAGGCTACGTAGTGATGCCCTGCTGGGTCACCTTGGTAGTGATCAATGGAGAGTCATGATCTCCGGGCAGAATGGGAATCACGGCTTGTGGGTAAAGTGCACAATCTCTGCAGAGTGTTTGAAAACTGATATATCAGTCGTGCTCGCGGTTATGAGCGGCCAAGGGAGCTCCAGTGATTAGTGGTACTTGATCAGAGATACTTTGGTACAGGTGGTTATGAGATTGATGGTTTTGGTTATGACCATGGTGCTGGTAAGTGGTACTCTTTCCATTTGGAAAGGAGTACGTTCGGGTTAATAACTTGGGTTAATGCTAAAACTTGGCTTTCTACTAGTAAGTAATAATCTGACCAACTAAAAGCAACTGCTTGACTTATCCCCACATAAAGCTAGTCCACTACAGCCAAACAGGATACTTGCTGAGTATGTTGATGTGTACTCACCCTTGCTCTACACACCAAACCCCCCCATCCCCAGGTTGTCAGCATTGCAACCACTGCTCAGGCGAAGATGAAGCCGTGGAAGGAGACTTCCAGGAGTTCCAAGATTACGACGAGTTCTAGGTGTGGGTTAGCGGCAACCCCCAGTCGGCTGCCTGTGAAGGCCGCGGTTATCTACGTTTCTTTTCTGCACTTTGATTTATTGTAAGAACTATATGGACGTCTCAGACGTATGATGTAATCGACTATTTCCCTTCTTAATACTATTTTGAGCACTGTGTGATGATGTCCATATTATGTAACTGCTGTGTACGTGAATAACTGATCCTGGCACGTACATGGTTCACATTCGGTTTGCCTTCTAAAACCGGGTGTGACACTGAGCGCCATGATCTCAACCATCGAGGGAGGCAGGGTATATCTCACCCTTCAAATTTCGGTGGACAGGATGCATGGGAAGGAGTAGTAAAAAGATGGGGCTTGCCCCCAGATGGATCTATTGTAACGAACATGGGGCTCGGGGGCTTGCCTCGTAAAACGGGCCACACTCGGATCATCCATTTGAAGTTCACCGAGCGCCATGATCTCGACCATTGAGGGAAGCATGATATAGCTTGCCATTCCCCTTCTAGTGGATGGGATGCGCGGGAAGGAGTAATAAAAAGACAGGGCGTGCCTCCAGACGGATCTGTTGTAATGAATAGGGGTTTATGAGCTCGCTTCACAAAAAGGGCCTCAATTGGATCACCTGTTTGAAGCTCACCATGCGCTATGATCTTGACCATCGAGGGAAGCATGGTATAACACACTCTTCCCCTTCCGGTGAATAGAATGCGCAGGAAGGAGCAATAGAAAAGATGTGGTGCACCCCCCAGATGCATCTGCCATAGCAAATAGGGGCTTGGGAGCTCGCTTCACATACAGAAAGAGGGGCCAAAAGACTTAGGAGAGCTCCACCGCGGGAACAACGATATGGCAGCCCCGGGCAGAAACACGGCATGGCGACACTACGACCAGTCCCTGCTCCCCCTGATACAATGTTCTCATTCCTTCCAAAGACACACGAACAAGCGCAACCCGGTATAGTTGCCCTGGCGCCTCTAGAGCCGAAGTTCATAAGCCTGCACACTAAAACTGGTAGGTCACGCTCAGCGCCACTAAGTAGAGCGTGATCAGAAGTCCACTAGAATGACAAATAGGGCCTTGAAGCACAAGCACCTAAACCTGTTTCCATGTCGGTCTTAGGTGTGCTAGAGAAGGAAGGATAAATGGAAAGAGGGTCCCCGATCTGTAGCCAAAATAAGTGACAAAAGGCACTTAGACATTACAAGGCTTAAGGCTAAGGACATGTCTGGGCAATCAACGACCTATGATCATGCCCTAACTAAGAGGAACAATTGATAAGATCCTCTAGTGTGAGGAAGTCAACCATGACCTTGGAAGCCACGCCGAAATCATCCTCCATGTCCTCCAGAGCGTCGCCTACCACATTCTCTGACAGGTCGCCAATGTCGAGCTTGAAGCCCGACCGGAACTGAATGAAAGCTAGGGCACAGGTAGCACCACGACAGGCACCACGATGAACGTCTTGACAAACCCGATTCGAGACATCAAGAAGGTGCTCCTCCCAATCGACACCCTAGGCACGGACAAGGTCAACAACCCTATCCACGCCTTCGTGGAGGCCTGACATCTCCTACTCCAAATCTAGGAAAAATGTAGAAATCAGGGGCGGTCAGAATAGCTAAAGATAAATCCCCACAAAGGTAAGAGACACTACTAACCCACAATACGGTGGTCCGCCTCCTCCAAGCGGTCGCGAAGACTGGTCACCTCACCATCAGCAGCCTCGAGGGCAGTATGAGCAGTGACCAAATTCTCCCGAAGATCTGATGGGGTCTGCATTGTGATATTAGGAACTGCGACTTGGAAAAAGGACATCCCAAAGTCCTTCCTCTAGCCCATCAAGATCACCTGGATGCACAAGACGTGAAAAGTAAAAAAGCGGAATTAGGGTCCTAAGGACTCTGTAGTGAAAAAGGGAAACACGTACCCCAAATCAATCATCTGTTGCCCAAGAGGTCTTAGCACAGGGGGACAACCCTCCGCTGAAGATTTGCTTCGATCCATTGGAAGCCAGGAGGAGACCACCCTACTTTCAACAAAGAGGACATAACAAGGTATGTCAAGGCCACCTGGAGGAATCATTTATAAAAAGACTCAGGGCACAGCAAAGCGGTACGACTGCCGACACTACACATGGAACAAGGCGATGTTTCAATGCCTAATGCAAAAACTATGAAAGTTTGTGTTAATACAATGGGCAATGAACCCGATGCGCCCAGAAGTGCGCCAATCAGAAAGGGACACATGGAAAACACCATCCATCCTCTAAAAGACAATGATAAAGATAAAAGAGGCTCCTAGGAAACCGCCTACCCTTCCCGACTTGGATGACTCTTAGGGCGGCTTTGATGTGGACACTCCTAATAGGGACGTTTGCCACGATCCATGGTCGCCCGAAGGGTCCTCAAAGGGCTCAGGAAGGACAACTTCCCGATAGGATGTCGTTTATGGGAAATCAGGAAAACATCGAACGAAGCCGGTTGGAGGTATAGTGGAGGGACCCTCTACTTATAGCGACTGACTAGCCCCTGAAAGGCCAATGACAAGTCTCGCGGATCCTACCAACCCTGTGGATTCAGGTTCGACACGCCCCAGAGCACGAAAATCAAAGGACGGTAGGGCGAACTCCGCCCGACCCGGAAATAGCCTCCAAGGGGAGACACTCTCCCCTCAGGGGCTCGGGGGTTACTGTTAGGGAAAAGATCCACAGGCCCCCTGGGACCCAGCGGTCAGAGAGAGCGCACCTGATAAGGGCCTCCGATCTACCAGGACCAGTCAGCGGTAGAATAAGGGAACCTTCTACCCTGGAAACGCCTGCCCTCAGATAAACCACGAGGGATCAATCCTAGGTCGGGCATGGCGGAGCTAAAGATGGGTCGGGCGGACTGATGGGAAGCCACTCGAGTGGATTCGTCGCCTAGCCCAAGACTGACCCACCGAGCCGCAGTAGAGAACTGATTTGCCTCCCACTCATGACCTGTGAATCCCTCGGACTGCGGTGCACTCATGACCTACGAACATCTTGGTCTGCGGCGCACTCATGACCTAGCGAGGATATGATTAAGTGTGCAAGCCATCTACAAGGCCGCAATGCGACGAGCCACGCCAAGACCCAGGCTGCGGAGGCTAGGGGTCGGCGTGGCGCAAATGCAGTAATGATGGCGCCAGGACTTCACGTCGCCCACGCCGTCCGTCATAAATGAGCACGATCCAACACATCCGGACAACGCAGCCTCACTCGGGTAAAACACTCGGTTGTACCCAAGCATAGTAGCTCCTTATCGAGGAAGCTACTGTCGGTCGTCCCCGCCTTGGCCTATAAAAGAAGGAGGTCGGTCACTAGAAGGGGAGGCTGGACTAGGCGAACACACAAGACGCTCAGCAGAAGGCAATGACGCACGCCCAACGAGACCCGAAAACTGGATGTAGGGACGTTCTGTTCGAGTCAGTATAAACCTCGTACCCACTGAACACAGTATCCGGAGTCTAGGACGCACATATAGAAATTTATTTGTCGGAACGGAGATTCGAAACACCGACAATATCATTCTAGGCTACCGTCTTCTCCATGAATTGAACAATTAATGAACATATAGGAATTATAAAGGGGACTGCTTGTGTGGAATCCAATATATCTATTTATTCTCGTTCGTTGTCGATAGTCCATGCGAAAAAAACAGACATAGTATATGGCCAAACCGACGGGCATCCATGGTCACCTATAATTGAATGCTACATATCATTGGTGGATGGCTCCGATCATCCGTGATCACGAACCATGATGGTGCTCGATGGGCCGCTCTAGCTGTCATCCGTACGATTAGCCAGTGCGGTCCAGCCGCATCTTTCACCCTGCTCCTCTTGTCGCCAAAGCTTTTCCATGGCCTCCATCGTGAGGTGCTCTGTGAGACTGAGCGCAAACAGGCGGGTGCCATATTGCAGTCAACTAAAAAGCGTGAACAGCCCACCATTGCTCTCCATTGGGCGGTATTCTTGGGAAGTTATTCCAAATTTATTGCTAGATTACTTCTAATTTTCTCAGTTCTTGATTTGTCCACGGTGCACGAGGGATTGAGATCGATCCTGCCACAACAACACGCAAAAAAGGGAACTAAGAGAGAGCATGACGAAGAAGAAAAACAAGATGCATGGGGACGAAGAAGTGACAAAGACAATGGACCTCTCTTGCCCGTCACTCTAAATCTGTCCGTGATGCTTATTAAGAATTTAAATATTTTTTATTTATTTAATTCATAAATAACATATCAAATTTGTGATTATATATATAGTGCATAATAAACCGGCCTTGGTTGCGGATTTTTTTTAGATACGAATATAAATTTATCTTTCCGTCGAGCAATTATGGGAGTTAAAATAGCGGAATGGCACAATATATTATCTTTGCTATCTTCGGTTTATTTGAATCCGACTAGGGATAAATTTGTTTGGAATGGTCGTAAAAATGGAATTTTCTCTGTCCAATCTATGTACCATATTTTAATGAATAAACCCAACAACAATCGAAATAAGATTTTTTGGAAACTAAAGCTTTCTTTGAAAATAAAAGTTTTTTTTGGAATTTAGGCCGGGGAGCGATTCTCACTAAAGATAATGTAGCCAGAAGACGCTGGAATGGTTGCATGACTTGTAGCTTCTGCAACCGAAATGAGAGTATACACCACCTCTTTTTTATTGCTATATTGCCAAAAGCATATGGAGAATAATTTACTTTGCTTTAAAAATAGACACCCCGTGAGCATTAATCATATTATTGGGTCATGGGAAAGTAATAGAGGTATGGTATATAAAAAAACTATTACTCACCGGTATATTATCATTATTTTGGTCTCTTTGGCTTAGTCGAAATGATGTGACTTTTAATCATAAACCAATACCGTCGATTGTTGTCGGGGACCATAATTAGGGGTACCCTCAAGACCCCTAATCTCAGCTGGTAACTCCCATCAGCACAAAGCTGCAAAGGCCTGATATGTGCGATTAAGTCAAGGCTCGGTCCACTCAAGGACACGATCTCGCCTCGCCCGAGCCCAGCCTCGGGCAAGGGCAGCCGACCCCGGAGGATCCACGTCTCGCCCGAGGGCCCCCTCAAGCAACGGACACGCCTTCGGCTCGTCCGAGGCCCGGCCTTCGCCAAGAAGTAACCTTGGCCAAATCGCCACGACGACCGACCGTATCGCAGGAGCATTTAATGCAAAGATGGCCTGACACCTTATCCTGACGCGCGCCCTTCAGTCGACAGAGCCGAAGTGACCGCAGTCACTTCGCCGCTCCACTGACCGGCCTGACAAGAGGACAGCGCCGCCTGCGCCGCTCCGACTGCTGTGCCACTCGACAGAGTGAAGCTGACAGCAGCCAAGTCCGGCCTCGGGCGCCATAGGAAACTCCGCCTCGCCCGACCCCAGGGCTCGGACTCGGCCTCGGCCCCGGAAGACGACGAACTCCGCCTCGCCCGACCCCAGGGCTCGGACTCGGCCTCGGCCCTGGAAGACGACGAACTCCGCCTCGCCCGACCCCAGGGCTCGGACTCGGCCTCAGCCCCGGAAGACGACGAACTCCGCCTCGCCCGACCCCAGGGGCTCGAACTCGACCTCGACCTCGGAAGACAGACTCGACCTCGACCTCGGAGGAGCCTCCGCCTCGCCCAACCTAGGGCTCGGACCGACCACGCCACAGGAGGGGCCATCATTACCCTACCCCTAGCTAGCTCTGGCTACGGGGGACAAGACCGGCGTCCTATCTGGCTCGCCCCGGTAAAACAGGAAATGATGGCGCCCCGCGTGCTCCATGACGACAGCGGCTCTCAGCCCCCTTACGGAAGCAAGGAGACGTCAGCAAGGACTCGACAGCCCCGACAGCTGTCCTTTCGCAAGGCTCCAGTGCTCCTCCGACGGCCACGACATTACACGAACAGGGTGCCAAAACCTCTCCGGCTGCCACAACGGCATGTACTTAGGGCACTAGCTCCTCTCTGCTAGACACGTTAGCACGCTGCTACATCTCCCATTGTACACCTGGACCCTCTCCTTACGCCTATAAAAGGAAGGTCCAGGGCCCTCTTACAGAGGGTTGGCCGCGCGGGGGAGGACGGGACGGCGCGCGCGTAAGCCTCTCGCTCCCTCCCACGCGGACGCTTGTAACCCCCTACCGCAAGCGCACCCGACCTGGGCGTGGGACAAACACGAAGGCCGCGGGTTTCCCCTTTTACGCCTGTCTCCCTCCGGCTTTCCCCCCTTCGCGCTCCGTCTCGCGCCGACCCATCTGGGCTGGGGCACGCGGCGACAATTTACTCATCGGTCCAGGGACCCCCCGGGGTCGAAACGCCGACAATTGTATAGGTTATTTTCAGGGGTACTCACTGGTTCAGATTCTGGAGACTTTACAAGGAGGAAACACATAAAAAAATCCTCGATGTGTGCCAATCTTTGGAGGTAGTGGCGATGGAAGTCTTTGCGAATCATGGATGGCGATCAAATGCAAGACATGAGGATGGTTACTGTTACCCATAGCCATGTTTTTCTATTTCATCGAGTTATTTTCATTATGCAAGTAACTGTTCATTGATTTAATAAGTGTCATGTAATGGTTGTACGCATCACAATGCAAAAGCCGGAACTTTTGTTTCCATTATCAAATATTATATAATATATATATATATATTAAGCCCTGCCCTTCCAAGAGCTAGAGGAAGCCCAGGCCATACGTACCATCGGATTGAGCCGGGCCAGGTCCAGGTGTCTATAAAAACACCCCAGACTCCTAGGGATTAGGGTTTTGGGGTCCAGTGGCGGCTACAACCGCGTGAGTTGCGAGCAGCGGTCGAACGTCGACGACGAATTCCTATGGCGCGAGACGCGAGCGGCGAGCGACATCGTGAGACACGAGCGGCGGCCCCAGGCGACATCGGCGAGTGGTGGCCCGAGACGTGACTGGCGGTGACCGCGTCAGCCCGAGGCACAAACGGTTGCGGCGACCTCGACCTTTCGAGGCGCGATCTGTGGCGGTGGTGACGACCTTCCGAGGCACGAGCGGTGATGGCTGCGGTGACCGCCCATGGTGGCATCTGAAGACAACGATCTCCTCCGATATAGCGCATCGAAGGGCGTCCTCCTCCGACGACCACCTTCGACCCGATGGCCTCTTAAGCGTCCTTTGATCTGGGGGCCTCGGGATCGTCCTCCGGCAACGAACTATCCGATCCATGTTTATGCCATTGATGATTATATTTTTATGCCTACCACTTACTCTATTTATGCATTCTAGTGATGATTTTTACGATGATGAATATGATTTTTTACTTCTGCCATAAAACTGTCCCTAATTCCCTGCGGGGGCTGTTAGTTGAACCGATTTTAGGTTTTTTTATCAATTATGCTACATGATGTATGTATTTATGCGACCTTGTATAACAATTTATGCTCTGCGTGGATCATGTCCGCTATTTTTTTGCATGCGTGCAGTAAACGAAAATATCATCCAAAATTTGCACGCATGAAATGGAAACTCCCACAATCTGACATAATTTTTTAATCTGCATAAAAATAGAAACCACATGCATCCGACTTCCATAATTTTTGGATCTACCATAAAAATAGGATCGTGAATACAACGCACTAGAGTTATCAACCTCTCTCACATGGCTCGTAATTTACGCACATAACTTAGGGGTTTTATGCTCAAAACTTAAGGTTTTTACGCTCGTATCTGGAGATGCGTCTACCAGTGTACCACATGGCAGTTTTTTATACAGCGTTCTGTATTGCATATATACCAAGACCGTGTATCATAATTAGTATCAATATATATCATAAACTGGTTATAACGAGCCTAGTTGCATGGTTGTTAGAGCGATCCTATATTTATGGAGGAAATGCAACATATAAAATAAGATTTTATTGTTTCCATGCAATGCCAATCAATTTTCTTTCATCGCACATTCCTATCATACTAAATTTATGCACATGAAGTAGGAAACTGATTTTTAAGCAGTGTACCGAATTGCATAAATATCTACACCGTGTAGCATAATTAGTATTAGCAAATATCATAAACTAGTTCTAACGAGTCTAGTTGCATGGCTGTTAGAGCGATCCTATATTTATGGAGCCATCCAATTTTTGCACCTAACAGCCTGGTGTGGGTGTAGGTGTGCATGCTGGTGGGGTCCAGCCAGGTCGGGGGTGGTCGGTCAAGACTTCCTCTAGCATTTGGAAACCTATGGCTCCCAATATACCCACTATATATATAATACTATTGCTCACTATAGTAGTGAATACATACAAAATCATATTGTCTATAATTGAAATTATAATAAGTTTTTTTAAAAAAATAGAGAGTAAACTATACTTAGCGTATAAATTCATGCTCAAGGCACTAATGGTTCCATTCACATCAGTCGACATTTTCTGTTGCTTGAAATAGCGGACCACAAGTCGATGCAGGCAGATATTCGAATCAATGAGAAGTAGCACAAATGCCCCCCCCCCGCCAAAATCTAATTGCTTGTGCATGTGCCATAGTTCTGGAGGCTTGCTTTCCCATCACTCTGTGCACATAGAGTATTGGGACGAGAAGACTAAGATGCAACTCAACCAAGAAGTGAGAGGCGAATTTTTGTATTGTCTATTGTACTCATGCCATCATAGTTAGATGTAATCGTCATTACAGAAAGTTTAAATGATAGAGCAATCACTGTAACACACACTCATTACATCATATATTATGAGTCCATTAGGCATCTATGAATCTAGCCATTAACTCTTCCATTGACCGAGTTAAGTGACAAAATAAGCCCACCAACAAATCACAATAACGGACATTGTCATGGTGCACAACAATGGCCCATGATGCCTGATGGCCCCTAAGGGTCCTAGATGGGCCCGGTAGCCTAGTAGGGCCATGAATGGACCTTGACGACCCCAAAGGGCTCCAGATGTTCAGATGCCTCCGAGGGCCCCTGACATCGCAATGGCCTCGACACCCTCGAGGGACCCAATGGTTCGTAAAGAGCCTCGAGGGCATCAGATGGCCCTCGATGGATATTGAGGGCCCTCGAAGGTCCACGAGGGTCCGTGAACATTTAATGTGTGTCTATGATTTATTTGATTTAGATAAAAATATGAATCATGTCCATATTAAATCTAAGATGTTACGCCTTGTAGAACTAGCTATATACATAAACAAACCAATTAATTGAGAGTAAATCAATTGATCCTTTGTTATTCTTTGTTTTTTCCTCAATAACACACTAGGTCATAATGCATAGGAGTAAATTGGAAGTTACTAAGCCCAAAGCGACTTAGAATCTTTTCCACATAATAGAATTGCACAAGTGTAACCCCATCATTGCCTTCTCCCAACAACTTGATATTTAGAATAATGTCAGCTTTTCCAAAAAAATTATTTCAAACTTGTTGGGACAAGAAGTCCTTCACTTTCTTGATCACATAAAGGATAGTTCTAAATATTAGTATGTTATCAACATACAAATAAAGATCACACCTTTGCCACTACCATACTGATAATACACACATTTGTCAGCTTCATTCACAACAAAGTCGGTAGACGTTGAACTTATATCGAACTTCTCATGCCAGTGCTTAGGTGCTTATTTCAGTCAGCATATATAAGAACTTTAATAATTTAAACATCTTGACTTCTTGACCATTTGCTACAAACCCATCTAGCTGATCCATATAAATATTCTCCTCTAACTATTTGTTAGGAAAGCTAACTTACCGACCATTTGAGCAACGAGAAGATCATATGAGACTGCTAGAGAAAATAACACTCGAATTATGGTTAGTCGAGAAATAGGTGAATAAGTATCAAAGTAATATCCACCTTCTTTCTGGGCCTTGGCCACAAATCTTGCCTTGTACTTTTCAATATCATCAAGCCTAAGTATTTTCTTGAACACATATTTGCATCTTTTAGGTTTACACACATAAGGACATTCAATGACTTCTCAAGTTCCATTAGACGAAATTGAACCTATCTAATGCTTCCTTTCAAAAGTCAACATTAGGAGACAAGTATGCCTCCTTAATGGTTCTTGGTGTGTCATCTAAATATACACAATATAATCATCACCAAAAGACTTTATAATCATTTGTATTATACTCTTTCGAATTGCTATAGTGCCATCCTCAGAATTGTATTCATGGGTTTCCTCAACATGTTCTATAAAAATAAAAGGCATGAGTATTATACATTCATGACTAGATGTGCTAGGTGCATTTTTCATATGAAATTCACTACAAAATGTAGCGTCTCTTGACCCCATAATAGTATCAACATGCATATTGATACTCTCAACTTTATTATTAAGAACTTACATCCAAGGTTGTAATTTTTTTAAAGAAAAACACAATCTAGAGTTCTTGATAGTCCTGTCGTCTCGTGATAACCAACTCAATTAGACTATGGTTCTTTATGTTAGCAATTATGTTAGATTGTGGTGAGTATAACAGTGCCCTCTCATAAATAATCTCATGTTCCATGCAAAATTTAGAAATTTTACTTCAGAGGTATCCTCCACCTCGATCAGATCTTAACCGTTTGATTTTTCTCTCAAATTGATTTTCTACTTTAGCTTTATTGGTCTTAAAATAATATAATATTTCATCTTTTGATTTTAGTAAATACACATAGCAATATCTAGTAAAAATGTCTATAAAAGTCATGAAGCACCTTTTGATCTTTAGTCAACTCTCCATTCATCTCGTACAAATCGGATGAACCAGATCTAATTATGCAAGTTCCTCTCCTCTATAGCCTTTAGACTTACGAGATTGCATAGATTACACACACATGTAACTTAAAACCTTTGACTAAATTAAAATTTTATATTAAATCATATTTGCTAGTCATGTAAACAACCAAAGTTAATGTGGCAAAGTCATGAATGAAAAATATCTGACTCATTTACAATAATAATATTTGCCATAACTTTATATATTATACACATCATTATGTAAGTATAAGTGGAACAAGCCTCCACATCATAGCCTTTTCTAACAAGTTTTCCATACTTTAATATTACACATTTGTTGGATTTAAAACAATATTTTATAACCATCTCTACATGGAGAGACTCGGTAACTAAAATTTTTTATGGAGGAGATATGTTGCATGTTCTTCAGTAACACTATCTTTTTAGAAGTGAACCTCAAAAGGATTATACCCACACTAAAAACTCATGTATTAGATCTATTCCCAACAATAAGCATCTAATGACGCTAGCCTAGTAAGAAGAAAACAAAAAAGTTTTGGCACAAACATGAATGTTAGCTCTTATATCCATCCGCCACTCAAGAGAATGATAGACTGAAAGAACATTAGGTAAAGAATTATCGTACCTACATATTCCTTCTTCAGCTTCGCTAATAACCATGTATGTTGACTTTTTGTCTGGTTTAAATTTGGGGACTTGACATGCACATGCCTAGTGTTCATCGCTTTCGCAAACAAAGCAACAACCATGTTTGTTCATTTTTTCCTTGAACATGGTTGTTTACTTGGGCTTAGAGTAATTCTCTTGCTTGTTCTTCTTCCTAGTATTATTATAAGATAATTAGAGTACTTTTCTTAAGTATATTAGTACTAGATGACTCAACTTCTTTGTCATGTGTCTTTTGCTCTCGCCCTTTGTTCAGCATATATAGACCCAATAATCTTAGCTAGTCTAAACTCTTGTATCTTGTCTTTCAAAGAGGTATAAAAATCTCTCTAATAAGGTGGTATCTTGCTGATAATACCATAAACCACAAACTTGTTGAACAACACACATGGAGATTGCTCAAGTTTCTTAGCTATTGTTTGTATCTAATGAGCAATGCATGTTCCACTATTGAACAACTATCAACCATTTTAAACTCATACAACTGCCCCAAAATATACAACTCGCTACCAATATCAGAAATACAAACTTTTTATTAAGAGCATCCCATAGTTCTTTGTTAATTATGCATGTTATGTAAGAGTCCATGTATTTGTCAACACGAGTGTGTTAATCACGACACCTCAAAACATATTAGTGGCAACCTCGAAAGCTTTTTCCTCGTTAAGAGCTAACTATTTAGGTTTCCTCTCAATGATGTGATAACAGGTCATCGTTGTCAACCACAAGATCATATTACCATGTCATATCTTCTTGAATATCCCATCAAATTCATTTGGCTTTAACGCAACAAAAAATACTATCATACAATTTCCAAATATTAGGTTTTGGGGTTGTTAGGAATTTAGGTATTTTCATATTTAATTTAATAAAAAAATAAGATGTAAATTTGTGATGATATGTATGTGTATGTATATAATACTATTATTCGTTATAGTAGTAGGTACATATAAATAAACAATAGTGATCATATCTGAAATTATACTAAATTTAATAAATCCAGAGAGTAAAATATACCTAGCAGAGGAACTCATGCTTAAGGCACTAGTGGCTCCATTCACACAAGTCGACATCATGTATTGCTTGAACTAGCAGACCATAGTCGCGCTAGTAGATGTTAGAAATCTCGCACTCAAGGAAGATTATCTAAGGAAGTACTAGGAAGAAAAGAACAATAAAAAAGTAGTCATGGAGATTCTTTCCAAATATATGATCGTCCACACACCCAAGCAGGTGTTACAGTTGCAAACGATGGTTCCTAAGACCTCATCTTTCAATACTCTATGTTTGGAGAGGGTTGGGATGGGAAGATTTTTATTCAACTCAACCAAGACATGGGAGGTGACTGTGATATTATGTTCTCTATTATGTTTGTGCTATGAGAACTGTTAGATTCTTTGGTGTCTAGGATCGATTCCTAAGTCCCTAGAATACCAATCCGTAACTGCATGGAAAACCTCTATGATGAGTAGATCTGTTTTACTGAGTTGTTGTTGGAGAGTTGTCGCAGTTGCCGTCTTCATATCGTTCCCCTACAGAGAAGCAGCAGGCATCGGATCTGAGCTGCTGTAGGTTGTCGTGCTTTCAGACACCGTGACGCTTAGGCGATGAGGCCTATGGAGACTATGGTTTTAGGGCGAGGTACTAGCGTTATTTTTTCCTACGACCCCTTAGTCCTATATTTATAGCGTCGTGTGCCCGAGGGCTCCAACCGAGGTTAGCGTGGGCCCTCCCAATCAAGAGCCCGTTTAAGGAGACAGATAGTTGTGTTTAGCCCAATCCGATCACTGATGACCAGCTGTAGAGGACACACCCAACAAAAACTAGATATAATAGCAAGAGTTACGAGATGATTAAAAGATGGATAATCATCGTAAGGTGCACACGTTATTTCATACATTATAGGTCTATTAAACCTCTATCAAAACAACAATCAACTCCTGCATTAATTTTCCAAGTGATTTAACAATCCCACCCATATATCATGACCATAGATAATACCATGGTACGCCATGACGGTCTCGACTGCCTGATGACCCCAGTAATCAGTGGCGGAGCCACCAGGTATACCGTAAATGTCACGACATATATATATATTTATTGTATATTAGGAACCCTGGGCTTCCAATAACTAGAGGAAGCCCAGGCCAGACAGTGCAATCCGGTCGAGCCGGATCAGGTCCACACGTCTATAAAAGAAAATCCAGAGTGCTAGGGTTCAGTTTTCACGCTCCATCCAAATTCATTAGCGACGGCGCGTGCGACGACGGTGGTTGCCCGATAGAGCGCGCAGCGATGGACCCCCGACCAGTGGTTGCGGTGGTCGCGGCTCCTCGACCTCGACGTGCGGTGGCGGCGGTTCCTCGACCCGGAGTAGAGGCGGCGGTTCCCAGGTCGGCGGCAGCGGCTCCCCGATCTAGAGGGCGAGCGACGAAAGTGCCCTTGTGCGGGCAAGCGGCGGCGTTCCCGGGGCCCCGAGGCGGCGGCACTTCCACGGCCGGCGAGCAAGCGGCGCCCCTCGATGTGCGAGTAGCGATGGCGACACACGAGGCGTGAGGTTTGAGCGGCGTCACGGAAGGTGCGAGGTGCGCGCAGCGACGATCGCGCATGACATCCTCCGATCCGGCGCAGTTCGAGCAGCCCCAATGACGACATACATCTGTGCTTATGTCGTCGACGACGTCCTCCAGCGACTACCTCCTTCGATTCTTGTTTTCTTTTCGATTATTGTGTTTTATGCCTATCACATGTATTATTGATGCTAAAACTTGTACGATTTTATGCTTAAACACGATGTTCATATATCATTTTGCTGCATGCATATTTTTTGCATGCACATTGGAAAGGCAATTCCTTAATTTATGTTGTTCGTTATTTGTGCGCATGGAATGAAAACTCCCACGATTTTTCCATAACTTTTGGATCTGTATAAAAATAGAAACTGCATGCATGCGGCTCACATGTTTTTCGGATCTATCATAAAAATAGGATCTTAATAACATCCTACTGGAGCTATCAACCTCTTACATTGACTCGGTGTTTACGTTTATAATTGAGAGATTTTATGCTCAAAACTTAAGGTTTTACGCGCCATCCGGAGATTCGTCCACTAGTGAACAACATGCCATATTTTTTACGCACTGTAACGAATTGCATAAATACCTACACCGTGTAGTATAATTTGTATCAGTATATATCATAAACTAGTTCTAATGCGTTTAGTTGCATGGCTGTTGGAGGGATCCTATATTTATGAAGGAAATAAAACATTAAATGCGATTTTTTGTTTCTATGCATGCAATTTATTTCTTTTCATTGCATATTCTTTCCATCATAAATTCATGTGCATGCAGCTGGTAACAGATTTTTACGCAGTATACCCAATTACATAATCATCTACACAATGTAGCGTATTTACTATCACTATATATCATAAAATAATAATTACGAGTCTAGTTGCATGGCTGTTGCAGCGATCCTAAATGTATGGAGGAAATAAAACATTTAAAATTGAAACCGCCACACATATCTTGCCTAAATTTACGCGCATGCAAGGGAACACGTTTGACTCATGCATGCATTTTGCCATAATTTTTGGATCTGTATAAAAATAGAAACCGCATGCATGGGCTGCCATGTTTTTCGGATCTGCCATAAAAATAGGATCGTAATAACAACCTACTAGAGCTATCAACCTCTCACATTGGCTAGATATTTACGCTTATAATTGAGAGATTTTATGCTCAAAACTTAATGTTTTTACGCTCCAACCTGGAGATGCGTCTACCAGTGAACAACATGCTAGATTTTTTTACGTAGTATACCGAATTGCATAAATACTTACATCGTGTAGTATAATTAGTATAAGTATATATCATAAACTAGTTCTAATGTGTTTAGCTGCATGGTTGTTGGAGGGATCCTATATTTATGAAGCAAATTAAACATTAAATACGATTTTTTGTTTCTATGCATGCAATTCATTTCCTTTCATTGCACATTTTTCCATCATAAATTCGTGTGCATGCAGCTGGTAACAGTTTTTTACGCAGTATTCCGAATTGCATAATTATCTACACAGTGTAGCATATTTAGTCTCGGTATATATCATAAAATGGTCCTTACGCGTCTAGCTGCATGGCTGTTGGAGCGATCCTAAATTTATGGAGGAAATAAAGCATTTAAAAATAGAAACTGCCACACATATCTTTTCTAAATTTATGCGTATGAATTGGATCGTGTTTGACTCATGCATGCATTCCTTTTTTTGCGCTAACAGACGTGGGGCAGGTGGCGCACCCGACAACCTGGTTGGACGCGCTGGGTTGAACCAGTTTACAGGAGTGGTCGGCCTAGGCTTCCTTTAACTATTGGAAGCCCAGGGCTCCCGTTATACCTGCCCTATATATATATATATATATAGGGCAGGTATAACGGGAGCCCTTGGCTTCCAATAGTTAAAGGAAGCCCAGGCCGACCACCCCAACCAGGCTATCGGGTGCGCCACCTGCCCCACGTCTGTTAGCGCAAAAAAAGGAATGCATGCAGGAGTCAAACACGATCCAATGCATGCGCATAAATTTAGGAAAAATATGTGCGGCAGTTTCTATTTTTAAATCCTTTATTTCCTCCATAAATTTAGGATCGCTGCAACAGCCATGCAGCTAGACGCGTAAGGACCATTTTATGATATATACTGAGACTAAATATGCTACACTGTGTAAATAATTATGCAATTCGATATACTGCGTAAAAATCTGTTACCAGCTGCATGCACACGAATTTATGATGAAAATAATGTGCAATGAAAGGAAATAAATTGCACGCATAGAAACAAAAATCGTATTTAATGTTTTATTTCCTTCATAAATATAAGATCCCTCCAACAGCCATGCAACTAAACACATTAAATCTAGTTTATGATATATACTGATACAAATTATACTACATGGTGTAGGTATTTATGCAATTCATTACACTGCGTAAAAAATCTGGCATGTTGTTCACTGGTGGACGCACCTCCGGGTTGGAGCATAATAACCTTAAGTTTTGAGCATAAAATCCCTCAATTATAAGCGTATATACCGAGCCAATGTGAGAGGTTGATAGCTCTAGTAGGTTGTTATTACGATCCTATTTTTATGGCATATCCGAAAAACATGGCAGCTGCATGCATGCGGTTATACAGATCCAAAAATTATGGCAAAATGCATGCATGAGTCAAACACGTTCTCTTGCATGCGCGTAAATTTAGGAAAGATATGTGTGACGATTTCTATTTTAAATTTAGGATCGCTGCAACAGCAATGCAGCTAGACTCGTAATTATTATTTTATGATATATAGTGATACTAAATATGCTACATTGTGTAGATAATTATGCAATTGGGTATACTGCGTAAAATCTGTTACCAGCTGCATGCACACGAATTTATGATGGAAAGAATATGCAATAAAAGGAAATGAATTGCATGCATAGAAACAAAAAATCGCATTTAATGTTATATTTCCTTCATAAATATAGGATCCCTCCAACAGTCATGCAGCTAAACACATTAGAACTAGTTTATGATGTATATTGAAACAAATTATACGACACGATGTAGGTATTTATGCAATTCCTTACACTGCGTAAAAAAACTGGCATGTTGTTCACTGGTGGACGTATATCCGGGTGAAGCGTAAAAACCTTAAGTTTTGAGCATAAAATCCCTCAATTATAAGCGTAAATACCGAGTCAATGAGAGGTTGATAGCTCTAGTAGGTTGTTATTACGATCCTATTTTTATGACAGATCCTAAAAACATGGCAGACGCATGCATGCAGTTTCTATTTTTATACAGATCCAAAAATTATGGCAAAATCGTGGGAGTTTCCATTGCATGCGCGCAAATTACGAACAACATAAATTAAGGAATTGCCTTTCCAATGTGCATACAGTAAACTGATATACGAACTCCGTGTTCAAGCATAAAATCGTATAGTTTTTAGCGTAAATAGTACATGTGGTAGGCATAAAACACAATAATCGAAAAGAAAACTGCGCCGGATCGGAGGATGTCACGCGTGATCATCGCTGCGCGCATCTCGCGCCTTCCGTGACGTCGCTCGCTCGAATATCGCGCCTCATGCGTCGCCATCGCTACTCGCACGTCGACGGGCGTCGGTTGCTCGCCGGCCTTGGAAGTGCCGCCTCCTCGGAGCTTCGGGGACGCCGCCGCTTGCCCGCACAGTGGCCCCGCTGCGGATCGAGGAACCTCCGCCACCGCGCGTCGAGGTAATGGAGTTGCGGCCACCGGCCTGGGAACCGCTGCCACCGCACAAGGGCGCTGCCGCCGCTCGCCCTCTGGATCCGGGGCCGCCACCGCCGGCCTGGAAATCGCCGCCACCGCATAAGGGCGCTGCCGTCGCCGCTCGCCCTCTGGATCGGGGGCCGCCACCGCCGGCCTGGGAACCGTCACTAATGAATCGAGATGGGGCGTGAAAAACTGATCCCTAGCACTACGGATTTTCTTTTATAGACGTCTGGACCTGGTCCGGCTCGACCGGATTGCACTGTCTGGCCTGGGCTTCCAATAACTAAAGGAAGCCCAGGGCTCCTAATATACAATATATATATCTACTACTTATTAAGTCGGTAAGGGGTAGGCTGCCATTTCCATTCTCCCTCCCCGCAAAGCCCATTCCCATTCCCGGATGACATTCCGTGTTTTGCCATTCTCATTCCCCCTTCCCGCACTGTCTTTCTCATCCCCACCCCGCAAAGCCCATTCCCATTCCCACGTGCATCTCACGCTTAGCTAAAATTAAATTTAAAAAACACAAATGTGGCCTCAATGGGATTCGAACCTGCGACCCCTCAAGCAAATGTGCTCGTAGCTACCACTACACCACATATGTGTTTATGTCAATATCTGTTATAGTAAAAATATCTACTACATCTCTCTCAAAGCACACCTTCTACCCTTGCACAATGTGTAGTAGTAGATAATTATCAACGATATTCCTGAATTATATTTTTGGATGGAGAGAGTAGTATTTAAAGAAGAGCCTTGCATGCAATTTATTTTGTTTGAATAATGTTTTCAACTTAAATTCCTTTTTTATATGTGCGACATTTATTCTCCGTAATATTTTTTTATGGATCCGACTTGTGAGTCATTTTCATAAACCAACCCGAACGATGAATCCATGTTTCTTACTTGGAAACCCCGAACAAACACCACTGGCAGGAAGCGCTCGCGTTGGCGTCGCTCATCGACGACGAGAAGAGGCTTGGCGACTGCCAGTTCGACCTCTGGAAGCAGTACTACATGGCCACATGCGTCGTTGTGTTCGGCAAGCTCCGGCGCAGCCGCTGCTTGGACGCGGTCCAAAGCGACTGCACCGTGTTGTCCATCTTCAAACAGAGGGACCTTATGGTCGTCGCCAACGCCGGTGACTCTCGGGTTGTTCTGGGCACCGCATCCGACAACGGAGCCGTCACGACGTCCAGCTCATCATCCACCTGAAGCTCAACCTGCCACATAAGTCACTACTGACCGGCCATGAATTCTTGTGCGCTGGGACGACGGCCGTTGCTGACGTTGTGTGAGTGTTCTCGAACAAGATGTATATAGAGGAGTATCACTGTAACATCCCAATTTTCAAACCCGAGGTTTGGAACCCTAATCTAACCCCCCCTTCCTTATTTATTTTATCCCTAGATCTTCTCACAATATGCATATACTTTGTTTGATTAGAAGCACCTCACTTAGAATATATTATATTCTTTTTTTAGCACCTAAGATTACCTAGTTAATTAATTGTTCAAAAAAAGGGATGCAAAAATAGAAATAGAATTTGGAAAATAAAAAGAAAAAGAGAAACTCTTTCCCCCCTAGCTGGGTCGTTTCCAGCCCACGCCCGCGGCCGCTTCCCCCTCTCGCGCTCGCGACTCCCTCCCCCTCGACCCACCTCCGGCCCACTCCACGCTCGCGCCCGCGCACCGCTGGCGCACCGTCCCCACTCGTCAGTCCCCACCCCCTCGCCCTCGCTCGCGACCGCTCCCGCTGGCAGGCTGGCCCCACTAGTCAGCCATTCCGTCGTCCTCGCCGCGTACGGCTTCGCCGCGGTCACCTCCGACCACCGTCCTCTTCCTCGCCCCGTCCCCTCGCCCATCCCCTCGCCGCACTGGAAAGTTTGGCACCGCCCCGTCCTCGCCGCAGCGGCCGCGTCCTTGCACGGCACCGCCTGCCATGCGGTCTCGTCGTCGCCGCTGTGCGGCATTAACTCCGACGCTGTGCAACCTCACCGGCGTCCGCCCAGCTCCGCCGCTCCCCTACCCTCGGGCGCCTATAAAAGGGCCGCCCCGAGCACCTCTTAGCCCCGCACCGGCCTCAGCCACCCACCTTCCCCCTCACCCGAGCAATCGCGCTAGCACCGCCATATTCTTCCCCTCCGGTAAGCCCTTTCCCCTCTTTTCCCTCCCCCTCTGGTGGTTCAGCAAGAAATTAGATAGGCTAATCAGTTGCGCCACACCGCCTCGAGCTTGGGATGCCACTCCCCTACCCCAATCCCCGCACGAACCTCACTGGCGACGACTCCCACCGTGGAGCTCCGCCACCTCCCCGCGGTCAGCCCTCTCCTAGCCTCCTCTGGCCAAATTGGGCCCGCCCCTAAGCTCGCCAGCCCCTCCTCATGCTAGAGTGCCTGCCCGTTGCCCAAGAACAGGGTCGCCGGCGGCGAATCGCCGTCGAGCCCACCAGTGGCCGGGTTCTCCCCCGCGGACGGCCGGTTCACCCCGCCCGTCGACCGTTGGCGCCGTTCCCCCCTCCCGCTCTCTCTGACGTGTGGGCCCCGTGGAAACGATGTCACCCCCCCCCCCCCCGCGCGCCCGCGCCGTCTTCCGCCTTGGGCCGCAGTTGGGCCGGCGCAATCGCGCCCGCGCGCCCTGCGCCTGGCTGGGCCAGATTCCCCCCGGCCCACCAGAGCTTAAATCCTTTTCTTTTTCCTTTTTCAGCCTTTTCTCCTTTAATTATTACATCTCAATATTTTATGGACCAAAAATTACAAAATACTTTCTAAAGTCACATGAAATAATAATATTAGAAAATGACACACTCCAATTAGTAAACCACTATTGATGTATTGTTTATTGCCTGTTTTACTAGAAGAAGCGGGGACCGTCGATCCGGAACCCGTAGCCCCGGAAGAAGGGCCGGAGCCCGATCTCCCGGAGGTAGACCTTTTGTGCCAGGAAAGCTTCGACGAAGGCAAGTACATCCTTCCCTTGATGCATAAATTACCTATTCTTTCTACCACTACCTAGGCCGGGATTACAGGGTGGAATATTTGCATTGTGAGTAGAGAGATAGCCCGCATTAACATATATCTTTTGGATACAAAATATGGGATGGGAGAAAGGGCAGTGTGTTTCTTCAAAAGAGGTTTTTAGAAAAAGGGATGTGCGATGAAGGGTACTCACCCTCATCACCTTGGGAGTGGGATGATCAGGGACTCCCTGGTTTAGGGGAGGGCCTAAGGTGTTGGCTCAGCTGGTTTAGGCGTGAGCAGAAGGATTGTCCCCTCATATAAGGACCGATTTGTCATCTTTCACTACCTGTACTCATTAATAGTACAACCACTCGAGACTGTGTGGGCAGTCACTCAATCTAAACTCGTACGGTCCAACCCCAGGGTTATGAAGGCTGGGGAGCACCGGGAGGATAAGGAGGGGGAATGTTTTGTCCGATTTGGACATGGCGGTGGCCTGACTCCTTCCGGTATAACCGTTAAGGTTAGGACGTGCGAGGAAAGAAAGAGATTCGGCATTCGGGTCTCGCGACGGTGAGATCGCAGAAACCGGACTAGTGGGTAAAGTGTACCCCTCTGCGCAGAGTTGAAACCTATTCGAATAGTCCGTATCCATCGGTATGGACGAGTCTGGTATGGTATGACAATTAGAGATTTTTACAACCTCCGGGAATAGGGAAATGTGTGCGTAAGTGCGTATTGAAATTTTAAAACAAGGCCACGGGAGCGGGAAGCTCAGTGGTGGTTGAGTATTGTGTTATTTTTATTTCCTTGGGAAAACCCTACATAAACTGCCTTTCTCTGAGAAAAGAAGAGTGACTTTAACTCCACCATATAAAGCTTGTATGATATAGGTCTCTTTCTCTTTACGGGAGCGGGATGGGCTTGCGGAATACCTAGTGTATTCACCCAGATTTATTTATGTTTTTCAGCAGCCGAAGACTTCTTTTCTGCTATGCTTGATTGAGAGGGCTGTGTCTGCACCCAGTTCTGCCTATGGCTTGGGCTAGTGTGCCTTTTACTGCGTTTTATATTCTGGCTCTCTCTCGAGCTTGTACCCCGGTATTGTAATAACCTTTATTTAAAACTCTGTACTATTTGAAGTAAGGAATGTGGTTAGTAGTCTCCTGGGACTAGTAATTGTATCACATTTGAGTCCCAAAGGATCGGGACGCTTCAGGTGGTATCGGAGCCATAGGACTAGCCATAGGTCGCAGCCGTGACCTTAAAACTTGCCTTAAAAGAAAATACCTCTTACCCCAAGAAAAATCTTCTCTCCTTTCCCCCGATATTAACAGACCCTTCTTTTCCTATTCCAGATGGAAGACTCTCTGGTCATTAGGACATCCTACTGCTCAGAGGTGGAGGGGTTCCCACATCTGTTGCGAAGTTGTGCGCTTCGCATGGGGATCCGCAAGAAGCCAGAATATATCTGGAAGGAGTATCTCGAGAATGGAATGGAGAAATACTCTATGGCAGTCTACCTGGGAGAAAGCCAAAACTACCCGAACCATCCTTCTTTCCAAGTCACTTTCACCGGATACCGTTTCCTAGATACTTGCCAAAATGTCGCCCGAAAAGCCCTCCGACAACTATGCCAGAACTACTGAAAGGGAAATGTGCCCTTGGGCCATTTCTAAGTATTTTGGTGATTGAGTGCCAACACAAGTGCTTAAATGTAAATCTATGCCCATGGATGGACAAGTTGCAAATCAAAAGTAAAGGTATGTTTCTAAGCCTTAATACATTGGTTTTGTGTACTAATATACTTGTCTAAGTGTTAGAAACAGAAAGAAGAGAAGAGTTGGCTGTGTACAGCCAAAAGGCTGTTTCGGTCTGGGGCACCGGACTGTCCGGTGGTGCACCGGACAGTGTCCGGTGCGCCAGGCTGCCTCGGGCGAAGAGGCCGCTCTCGGGAATTTGCCGACGGCGTACGGCTAAAATTCACCGGACTGTCCGGTGTGCACCGGACTGTCCGGTGAGCCAACGTCGGCCGGGCCAACGGTCGGCCGCGGAATCCGCGCGCGACACGTGGCCGAGCCAACGGTCGGAAGGGGGCACCGGACTGTCCGGTGTGCACCGGACATGTCCGGTGCGCCAACGGCTCCCAGATCTGCAACGTCGACTGCGCTGTTTAAGGAAGGAAATCGGGCACCGGACAGTGTCCGGTGTGCACCGGACTGTCCGGTGCGCCCGACGACAGAAGGCAAGGATGGCCTTCCAGATTTGTTCTCAACGGCTCCTAGCTGCCTTGGGGCTATAAAAGGGACCCCTAGGCGCATGGAGGAGTACACCAAGAATTCCTACAACATTCCTAAGCACCAAGACATCGATCTCGCGCATTCGTTTCATTGTGATAGCATATAGAGCTCTTGTGGAGTTGTGAACTCTTTGAGTTGTGTTGCGAGCTCTTGTTGCTACTTGTGTGCGTGTTGTTGCTCTGATCTTTTGAAGTCTTGTGTGCGTTGCTCATTCCCCCCTTGCTCTGTGTTTCTTTGTGAACTTCAATTGTAAGGGCGAGAGGCTCCAAGTTGTGGAGATTCCTCGCAAACGGGATTGAGAAAAAGCAAGCAAAACACCGTGGTATTCAAGTGGGTCTTTGGACCGCTTGAGAGGGGTTGATTGCAACCCTCGTCCGTTGGGACGCCACAACGTGGAGTAGGCAAGCGTTGGTCTTGGCTGAACCACGGGATAATCCACTGTGTCATCTCTGTGATTGATATCTTGTGGTATTGTGTTGTTGAGACTCCTTTATAGCCACTTGGCAATTATTGTGCTAACACTTAACAAGTTTTTGTGGCTATAAGTTTAAGTTTTACAGGATCACCTATTCACCCCCCCTCTAGGTGCTCTCAATTGGTATCGGAGCCGTTCTCTTCAAGAAAGGGACTAACCGCCCGAAGAAATGGATCCTAAGGGGAAGGGAATCGTGATCAACGATAAGGAGAAGGAGTCCTTCGTCAACGAGCCCAAAGATGACAAGCCTACCGACTCCGGCTCGGGCTATAGACGGAAGGAAGGGAAGAAGAAGAAGACAAGGCGCATCAAGGAGATCGTCTACTACGACGACAGCGATGAATCTTTGTAACGCCCTGAATTTGGGGGTAGAATTTTTTCTTCTTTTCTCTCACCAAATTCGGGCGTTACTCTCTTTTCTCTTTCCCCGTTTGCTCTTTCTTCCCAATTTCAAACCAGTATAGCGGCAGGTGTCCGTGTCATGTATAAACCAAAACCTAAGTCTCATGGGTGTTGCATCATGCCGAAGCACATTTCTTTGTCTGATGTTGAATGTTCGTCTCGTTCCGTTCCGGATTTCGGTTCGCGATTTAATTCCGTTTAGTGGTCGCGCTCGTCGTGGGTTTTCGATCCGCGAAGTGGCCCGGCCCAACCTAGCCCGGCCTAGCCGGCCCGGCCCGCCTCGGCCTGCGCGCCCCCGGCGCCCAAAACCCCACCATGCGCCCCCTCCCCTCTCTCTCTCTCATTTGGATCTCCCGCGCAACAACCTCTCCTCTCCCTCTTCCACCTCTCTCTCCCCGTGGTGCCCTAGGGTTTGGAGACGGCGATCACCGGATTTTGGACCCCGAGGTGAGCTCCCCTCCCTTTCTCTTCTCTCTCTCCCTCTCCCTCCTCTTCTTCCCCACGCGCGCCCTCCCTCTCCCCTGCTCGCGCGCGCCCTCCCTCTCCCATGCTCGCGCGCGCCCCTGCCCGCCCCTGCTCGCCGGCGGCGCGACGCCCCCCGCCCCTGCCCGGCCCCGCGCGGCGGCGCCCGCCCTCCCCCGGCCGCGGCGGCGCTCGCCCGCCCCTCCCCCTCGCGCGCGGTGGCGGCGCCCGCCCTCGTCCCAGTCCGCGGCGGCGCCCGTCCCCGCCCTCCCGGCGCGGCGGCGCCCGACCCCGTCCCCGCCCTCGCCCCAGTCCGCGGCGGCGCCCGTCCCCGCCCCCTCCCCGGCGCGGCGGCGATCCCGCCCGCCCCCTGCCCGGCCCCGCGGCGGCGCCCGCTCGCCCCTGCCCGCCCGACGGCGCTCCCCGCCCCTCCCCCGCGCGCGGTGGCGATCCCGCCACCCGGCTCGGTCGCCATGGCCGGCTCGGCCGCTCCCGCCCCCTGCCCCCGCCCGTTCCCCGTTCCGGCCTCGCCCGACCGTATCTTCGCTCGCCCGCGCTCGCGACGATTATTCGTTAATTAGCGTGTTGCGTCGCGCGCTTCGCCGCGCGACGGATTTGTCTAAATTCAGATTCTATCTTGTGTTGCGTCGTGCACTTCGTCGCGCGACGATCCATTTTTGTTTCAGGTTGTTTAAGGTGTAACGCCGCGTGTGTATTCACGCGACGTTCCACTTTGGACTCAGTTTAGTCGACGTATGCCGTCGTGCGCTTCGTCGCGCGATGTGTAACGTCTCCTCTTAACTAAGGCAAAGTGTCTCGTTGCGTGCTCGGTCGCGCGACGAGTTGTTAACTTCTTAATTTGTTTTGGAGAGCTTTGTCGCGCGTTTCGCCGCGCGACCATCCTTTTATTTATCTCCACCTGCTTATAATAATTAGACATGAAACATGACTTTACTTTACGCTAAACATAGTGTCTACATTAAATTTCCTTCCATTAAGCTAGTGGCTAATTTATAATCATGCAACGTGATCGTTTCTCGACTATCTTTTCCTCTTTCTCTCTTAACCGTACTCGCGAGCCTGCGTAGAACGTCTGTTTACTTATTGCATTCTATTGTATGGTGTACTGTTCTTTGGTATTAAATATGTGGATGTGTGTATGTTTGCGCTCGCATAGAGAACGATCCGGTTGAAGAGCCCGAGGAACCCGCAGGAGAAGCCCCTGAGTAGCAGTCGTTTGGTGGAGGCAAGTGTCCTTTGACCTATCTATGTCCTATTCATTATTTAATTCACCTCCCGCTTTACACATTTATGCCTAAGGATTGACTAGCTTTTGTTATCCATGTCCTTGTTTACCTATCTGGGTTGGATTATTACTGTTTAGCTTTATGCTATTGCTCAAACTCTAATCAATGAACATGATGAGATTATCTATGATACGCTGTTTTCCCTTCTCTTATTATGATGTGGTACTTGTGGTCTTCAAGGGGGCTCGAGCGGTTTCTCGAGTGCCTCTCCGTAAGGACCTGTTCTATGGATGACCGCCCGGGAAAACAGTGCAACCATGAGGGTGGAATGGGGTGCCCTTAGCTGAATAATTAGAGGATCCGTGATGTAGTTCACTTAGCCGTCGTGCCGTCAATGGGGCTCGGTGTATGCGGCTCGCTCTGCCAAGTTTGGGTTCGCCCCTTGGGGAGGAGTGCGGTGCATTTAGGAAACCTAACGGGTGGCTACAGCCCCGGGGAATCTTTGTAAAGGCTACGTAGTGATGCCCTGCTGGGTCACCTTGGTAGTGATCAATGGAGAGTCATGATCTCCGGGCAGAATGGGAATCACGGCTTGTGGGTAAAGTGCACAACCTCTGCAGAGTGTTTGAAAAACTGATATATCAGCCGTGCTCACGGTTATGAGCGGCCAAGGGAGCTCCAGTGATTAGTGGTACTTGATCAGAGATACTTTGGTACAGGTGGTTATGAGATTGATGGTTTTGGTTATGACTATGGTGCTGGTAAGTGGTACTCTTTCCGTTTGGAAAGGAGTACGTTTGGGTTAATAACTTGGGTTAATGCTAAAACTTGGCTTTCTACTAGTAAGTAATAATTTGACCAACTAAAAGCAACTGCTTGACTTATCCCCACATACAGCTAGTCCACTACAGCCAAACAGGATACTTGCTGAGTATGTTGATGTGTACTCACCCTTGCTCTACACACCAAACCCCCCCATCCCCAGGTTGTCAGCATTGCAACCACTGCTCAGGCGAAGATGAAGCTGTGGAAGGAGACTTCCAGGAGTTCCAAGATTACGACGAGTTCTAGGTGTGGGTTAGCGGCAACCCCCAGTCGGCTGCCTATGAAGGCCGCGGTTATCTACGTTTCTTTTCCGCACTTTGATTTATTGTAAGAACTATATGGACGTCTCAGACGTATGATGTAATCGACTATTTCCCTTATTAATACTATTTTGAGCACTGTGTGATGATGTCCATATTATGTAACTGCTGTGTACGTGAATAACTGATCCTGGCACGTACATGGTTCGCATTCGGTTTGCCTTCTAAAACCGGGTGTGACATAAGTGGTATCAAAGCCGTGCTGACTGTAGGACCGCTAACCTAGAGTAGAATGGTCGTTCTAAGGACTATAGACCTCTGTCTCTGCCTTGACTTTGATATCCCTTCAAAAGTTGGTCATACCGACCAAACCTATGTTCTACTATATATCATACCTTGCTGAAAATCATGTTTTATTCTAATCCTTCATTTACTTATGTTTCATTATTCGCTGGTCATATTAATTCTGTTCTCACCCTTTTGCTTGCGATGTCTTTTGTAGATGGCTCGACTTAGACACACTGCACGAAAGTCAGTCATCCCCTTCTTACCCTCCCGCCTTGCTGAGCGTCCGCTTCGCCGTCCCGTGGCCGGACAGTCCAGCCACTTGGAGAGACTACACCACCGCCTGCGTGAGGAGCAGGAACGTCGACGACAAGAGCAGCAAAGCTCTTCTTTCTCGCTCCACCAGGAGATAGAGTCTGTGAGGAGCTGCTCCCCTGTGCTTCCTCTGGAGCCGCCCCCTGCACCACCACTGGGCGCCCCAGCTTCTGGAGTAGCTGCTGGAGGAGACCTAGACGATGGAGATGGCGACGACAGCTCGAGCCACGACACCGACTTCTCTGCTAACCTTGAGCCGGAAGGATGGGTTGCTCGACCCATCACTCGCGATGCTGCTCGCGGGTGTCACTTCCATGATGCGCTCGACACCCTGCTACGTCGGGCATTTAACCGGCATACTTGGTCCGTCGAGTATCGCTGTGTGGTCTACCAGCACAGTCGCGGGGTCTACCCGGACCGCTGGGAGGCAACTTGCTTGGTGCGCTGCCCGGAGAACAGTCTCCAGGGTGCGGAGGCCTGTTCAGAGCACTATTCTATCTCTGAGCGGGACTCAGCTGAGGCAGCCATGCAAGATGCTGCACGGCGTGCGCTTTCGCACTACTGCTCGGTTTTCGGTGGGGCAGCTGATGGTCTTGACCTGAAGTATTACCCCCGCCGTCCATCTGGCAGCACAGGAGGCGTGATTGTCTCACCTGTCGGTGAGGGCAATCCTAGGTTGAGCAGCACAGTCAACCTAGCCGCCGTGCTAAACACGAAGCTGGACCATGCATTAGATGAGCTGAGTAGGGCTCGTGCTGAGATCGCCCTGCTGCGGGCTGAGCGCGCGGAACGTCGTCACTTGGATGGTGGTTCCCCCGCTCCCGTCGGGACTCAGCACCCGTACCGCTCACCTCAGCGTGGACACCAGTCTTATGGCAATCCCGACTGCAAGACCAAGATAACTCTAGAACCATAGGTCGTTAGAGTTGGATCTTGTAATTAATACGAAATATATACATAGAAGCTTCAGTCTTAGCATTAGTCTCAGTCTTAGTTAGTTTTAGTTAGACAGGGTAGTTTGCTATATCCTGTGCATCTATGTTTGTCATGATGAACTATGTTTGATTTGGATCTTTGTAATGACTGTCACCAGAGTGTGGGTATCCCCTGCATTTTGGTTTATCTATTATGTTAATGGAGTTAGTTATATAGTTGGGAAACCCCTTTTATTCCACTTTCCTTTCTATCTGAGAAGCTGTGTGGTCTGTGTTGGAGATCAGTGAAGATGCTCATCTGTTCAGTGCTGTTGAAGAATTCTATTCTCTTTTCTTATGCTGCAAGATTTGCCAGATCAGTTCTGATGTGTGGTTGCATTCTGCAGATGTCAGAGAACAGGCGCAGAGGAGGAAGGCGTGCTCAGCAGGAGCGAGCCGCTCAACAGGAGGAGGTGCCTCAGCAGCAGCACCTGCCGCCCCCGCCCCCGATGTCGATCGAGCAGATGTTTCTGATGCAAACTCAGGCAGTTCAAGCCATCGGTCAGACTTTGGCCGCCATTCAGCAGCAGCAGCAGCAGCAGCAGGCCCCACCTCAGCCTCAGATGCCTCAGATGCCCAGAGACAAGCGTGCTGAATTCATGAGAGGTCATCCGCCAATGTTCGCTCATTCTTCTGACCCTATGGATGCTGAAGATTGGCTGCGCACTGTGGAGCGGGAGTTGCATACCGCTCAGTGCGATGACAGAGAGAAAGTCTTGTATGGTCCCCGTCTGTTGAGAGGAGCAGCCCAATCATGGTGGGAGTCTTACCTCGCCACCCATGCCCATCCTGACGCCATCACTTGGGAAGAGTTCAGAGGTAGCTTTCGTCAGTACCATGTCCCTGCAGGTCTGATGACAGTGAAGAAGGAGGAGTTCCTGGCCCTCAAGCAAGGGTCATCATCTGTCAGTGAGTATCGAGACAGGTTTCTGCAATTGTCTCGCTATGCTCCTGAGGATGTCAACACCGACGCCAAGCGACAGTACCGTTTCCTGAGAGGCTTGGTTGACCCTCTGCAATACCAACTGATGAATCACACCTTCCCAACATTCCAGCACCTGATTGACAGAGCAATCATGATGGAGAGAAAGCGTAAGGAGATGGAAGATCGTAAGCGCAAGATCAGTGGACCCCAGCCTGGAAGCAGCAATCGTCCTCGTTTCTCAGGCAATCAACCTCAGCAGTTCAGGCAGAACCAGCGTCCACCTCAGTAGCATCAGCAGTTTCAAAGGCAGTACCCTCAGAATCAGTATCAGAACCGTCAGAGCAATCAGTCAGGAGGTCAGTTTCAAAGGCAGAATCAGCAGGCACCTCGTCTTCCTGCCCCAGCAACCCAGCAGAACAGTCAGGCAGCACCAGCTCAGGTTGGAAACAGAGCATGTTTCTATTGTGGAGAGCAAGGCCACTGGGTGATGCAATGTCCGAAGAAGGCAGCCCAGCAGCAGTCAGGCCCCAATGCCCCAGCGAAGCAGAATGTGCCTCAGCCTGGAGCAGGCAATCGCTCTCAGCCGCGCTATAATCATGGAAGACTGAACCACTTGGAGGCTGAAGCAGTTCAGGAGACCCCCGGCATGATAGTAGGTATGTTCCCAGTCGACTCCCATATTGCAGAAGTGTTATTTTATACTGGAGCAACACATTCTTTCATTACTGCATCATGGGTAGAAGCACATAATCTTCCAATTACTACCATGTCAACCCCCATTCAAATTGACTCAGCCGGTGGTAGAATTCGAGCCGATAGCATTTGTTTGAATATAAGTGTGAAAATAAGGGGGATAGCATTTCCCGCCAACCTTATAGTAATGGGTACTCAGGGAATAGATATCATCCTAGGGATGAATTGGCTAGATAAGTATCAGGCAGTTATCAGTTGTGATAAAAGGACCATCAAGTTGGTGTCCCCACTAGGAGAGGAAGTGGTGACCGAGTTAGTCCCGCCTAAGCCAAAGAAAGGAAGTTGTTATCAGATAGCTGTTGATAGCAGTGAAGCAGACCCAATTGAGAGGATCAAGGTTGTGTCCGAATTCCCAGATGTGTTTCCAAAGGACTTACCGGGTATGCCACCAGAGCGGAAAGTTGAGTTCGCTATAGAGCTTCTTCCTGGAACCGCCCCTATCTCCAAGAGAGCTTACAGAATATCTGGACCGGAGTTGGTTGAACTTAAGGAGCAGATTGATGAGTTGTCAGAGAAAGGTTACATCCGGCCAAGCACCTCGCCTTGGGCCGCCCCTGTCCTATTTGTGGAAAAGAAAGATGGCACCAAGAGGATGTGCATCGATTATCGAGCTTTGAATGAGGTCACGATCAAGAACAAGTATCCCTTGCCCAGAATAGAAGATCTGTTCGACCAGTTGAGAGGAGCCAGTGTGTTCTCCAAGATTGATCTGAGGTCAGGTTATCATCAGCTCAGGATCCGACCTTCGGACATTCCGAAGACGGCATTCATTTCCAAGTATGGTTTGTATGAGTTCACTGTGATGTCTTTTGGTTTGACCAATGCGCCAGCATTCTTCATGAACTTGATGAACAGTGTATTCATGGATTACCTTGATAAGTTCGTGGTGGTATTCATTGATGACATTCTGGTTTATTCTCAAAGCGAAGAAGAACACGCAGATCATTTGAGGATGGTATTGCAGAGATTGCGAGAGCACCAGTTGTATGCAAAGTTGAGCAAGTGTGAGTTCTGGATCAGTGAAGTCCTGTTCTTGGGTCACATAATCAACAAGGAAGGATTGGCTGTGGATCCGAAGAAAGTGGCAGACATTTTGAACTGGAAAGCGCCAACAGATGCTAGAGGAATCAAGAGTTTCATTGGAATGGCCGGATATTATCGGTGATTCATTGAAGGGTTTTCGAAGATCGCGAAACCAATGACAGCGTTGCTAGGCAACAAAGTTGAGTTCAAGTGGACCCAGAAATGCCAAGAGGCCTTTGAAGCGCTGAAAGAGAAGTTGACAACAGCGCCTGTCCTAGTCTTGCCTGATGTGCACAAGCCCTTCTCGGTGTATTGCGATGCTTGCTACACAGGTTTGGGATGTGTGTTGATGCAAGAGGGAAGAGTTGTGGCTTACTCGTCCCGACAGCTGAAGGTTCATGAGAAGAATTACCCAATCCATGATCTAGAGTTGGCAGCAGTGGTTCATGCACTGAAGACATGGAGGCACTATCTGTATGGACAGAAATGCGATGTTTACACAGATCATAAGAGTCTGAAGTACATATTCACTCAGTCCGAGTTGAATATGAGGCAGCGAACATGGTTAGAGTTGATCAAAGATTATGAGTTGGAAATTCATTACCATCCAGGCAAAGCAAACGTAGTGGCAGATGCTTTGAGCAGAAAGAGCCAAGTCAATCTGATGGTCGCTCGTCCGATGCCTTATGAGTTGGCCAAGGAGTTTGACAGGTTGAGTCTCGGATTTTTGAACAATTCGCGAGGAGTTACAGTTGAGTTGGAACCTACCTTGGAGCGTGAAATCAAAGAAGCGCAGAAGAATGATGAGAAAATCAGTGAGATCCGACGACTGATTCTAGGAGGCAAAGGCAAAGATTTTCAAGAAGATGCAGAAGGCGTGATATGGTTTAAAGACCGCTTGTGTGTTCCCAATGTCCAGTCCATTCGGGAGTTGATTCTCAAGGAAGCTCATGAGACAGCTTATTCGATTCACCCTGGCAGTGAGAAGATGTATCAGGATCTGAAGAAGAAATTCTGGTGGTACGGAATGAAGAGGGAAATCGCAGAGCATGTGGCTATGTGCGATAGTTGCCGAAGAATTAAGGCAGAACACCAGAGACCTGCTGGATTGTTGCAACCGTTGCAGATCCCTCAGTGGAAATGGGATGAAATTGGTATGGATTTCATAGTTGGATTGCCTCGCACTCGAGCCGGCTACGATTCCATTTGGGTAGTAGTGGACCGCTTGACCAAGTCAGCCCACTTCATACCTGTCAAGACCAACTACAGCAGTGCAGTATTGGCAGAATTGTATATGTCTCGGATCGTTTGTCTTCATGGTGTGCCAAAGAAGATAGTGTCAGACAGAGGAACGCAGTTCACCTCTCATTTCTGGCAGCAGTTGCATGAAGCTTTGGGCACGCATCTGAATTTCAGTTCAGCTTATCATCCGCAGACAGATGGCCAGACCGAAAGAACCAACCAAATTCTTGAAGACATGTTGAGAGCCTGTGCGTTGCAAGATCAGTCCGGATGGGATAAGAGATTGCCTTATGCAGAGTTTTCCTATAACAACAGTTACCAGGCCAGTTTGAAGATGTCACCATTTCAGGCGCTTTATGGAAGGAGTTGCAGAACTCCGTTGCAATGGGATCAGCCTGGAGAGAAGCAAGTGTTTGGGCCAGACATTTTGCTTGAAGCCGAAGAGAACATCAAGATGGTCCGAGAGAATCTGAAGATAGCGCAATCGAGGCAGCGAAGCTATGCAGACACAAGAAGAAGAGAGCTGAGTTTCGAAGTCGGAGACTTTGTTTATCTAAAAGTGTCACCAATCAGAGGAGTCAGAAGGTTCGGAGTCAAAGGCAAGCTAGCACCCCGCTACATTGGTCCGTATCAGATTCTTGCAAGACGTGGAGAAGTGGCCTATCAGCTCAGTTTGCCCGAGAATTTGTCTGTTGTGCATGATGTCTTTCATGTGTCTCAGTTGAAGAAGTGCTTGCGTGTGCCAGAAGAGCAGTTGCCAGTGGAAGGTCTTGAAGTCCAGGAGGACTTGACCTACGTTGAGAAGCCAGTGCAAATCCTTGAGGTTGCAGACCGAGTCACCCGAAGGAAGACCATCAGAATGTGCAAAGTCAGATGGGATCATCACTCTGAGGAAGAAGCAACCTGGGAGCGTGAAGATGATCTGATGGCTAAATACCCTGAGCTCTTTGCTAGCCAACCCTGAATCTCGAGGGCGAGATTCTTTTAAGGGGGATAGGTTTGTAACGCCCTGAATTTGGGGGTAGAATTTTTTCTTCTTTTCTCTCACCAAATTCGGGCGTTACTCTCTTTTCTCTTTCCCCGTTTGCTCTTTCTTCCCAATTTCAAACCAGTATAGCGGCAGGTGTCCGTGTCATGTATAAACCAAAACCTAAGTCTCATGGGTGTTGCATCATGCCGAAGCACATTTCTTTGTCTGATGTTGAATGTTCGTCTCGTTCCGTTCCGGATTTCGGTTCGTGATTTAATTCCGTTTAGTGGTCGCGCTCGTCGTGGGTTTTCGATCCGCGAAGTGGCCCGGCCCAACCTAGCCCGGCCCAGCCGGCCCGGCCCGCCTCGGCCTGCGCGCCCCCGGCGCCCAAAACCCCCCCATGCGCCCCCTCCCCTCTCTCTCTCTCTCATTTGGGTCTCCCGCGCAACAACCTCTCCTCTCCCTCTTCCACCTCTCTCTCCCCGTGGTGCCCTAGGGTTTGGAGACGGCGATCACCGGATTTTGGACCCCGAGGTGAGCTCCCCTCCCTTTCTCTTCTCTCTCTCCCTCTCCCTCCTCTTCTTCCCCACGCGCGCCCTCCCTCTCCCCTGCTCGCGCGCGCCCCTGCCCGCCCCTGCTCGCCGGCGGCGCGACGCCCCCCGCCCCTGCCCGGCCCCGCGCGGCGGCGCCCGCCCTCCCCCGCCCGCGGCGGCGCTCGCCCGCCCCTCCCCCTCGCGCGCGGTGGCGGCGCCCGCCCTCGTCCCAGTCCGCGGCGGCGCCCGTCCCCGCCCTTCCGGCGCGGCGGCGCCCGACCCCATCCCCGCCCTCGCCCCAGTCCGCGGCGGCGCCCGTCCCCGCCCCCTCCCCGGCGCGGCGGCGATCCCGCCCGCCCCCTGCCCGGCCCCGCGGCGGCGCCCGCTCGCCCCTGCCCGCCCGGCGGCGCTCCTCGCCCCTCCCCCGCGCGCGGTGGCGATCCCGCCACCCGGCTCGGCCGCCATGGCCGGCTCGGCCGCTCCCACCCCCTGCCCCCGCCCGTTCCCCGTTCCGGCCTCGCCCGACCGTATCTTCGCTCGCCCGCGCTCGCGACGATTATTCGTTAATTAGCGTGTTGCGTCGCGCGCTTCGCCGCGCGACGGATTTGTCTAAATTCAGATTCTATCTTGTGTTGCGTCGTGCGCTTCGTCGCGCGACGATCCATTTTTGTTTCAGGTTGTTTAAGGTGTAACGCCGCGTGTGTATTCACGTGACGTTCCACTTTGGACTCAGTTTAGTCGACGTATGCCGTCGTGCGCTTCGTCGCGCGATGTGTAACGTCTCCTCTTAACTAAGGCAAAGTGTCTCGTTGCGTGCTCGGTCGCGCGACGAGTTGTTAACTTCTTAATTTGTTTTGGAGAGCTTTGTCGCGCGTTTCGCCGCGCGACCATCCTTTTATTTATCTCCACCTGCTTATAATAATTAGACATGAAACATGACTTTACTTTACGCTAAACATAGTGTCTACATTAAATTTCCTTCCATTAAGCTAGTGGCTAATTTATAATCATGCAACGTGATCGTTTCTCGACTATCTTTTCCTCTTTCTCTCTTAACCGTACTCGCGAGCCTGCGTAGAACGTCTGTTTACTTATTGCATTCTATTGTATGGTGTACTGTTCTTTGGTATTAAATATGTGGATGTGTGTATGTTTGCGCTCGCATAGAGAACGATCCGGTTGAAGAGCCCGAGGAACCCGCAGGAGAAGCCCCTGAGCAGCAGTCGTTTGGTGGAGGCAAGTGTCCTTTGACCTATCTATGTCCTATTCATTATTTAATTCACCTCCCGCTTTACACATTTATGCCTAAGGATTGACTAGCTTTTGTTATCCATGTCCTTGTTTACCTATCTGGGTTGGATTATTACTGTTTAGCTTTATGCTATTGCTCAAACTCTAATCAATGAACATGATGAGATTATCTATGATACGCTGTTTTCCCTTCTCTTATTATGATGTGGTACTTGTGGTCTTCAAGGGGGCTCGAGCGGTTTCTCGAGTGCCTCTCCGTAAGGACCTGTTCTATGGATGACCGCCCGGGAAAACAGTGCAACCATGAGGGTGGAATGGGGTGCCCTTAGCTGAATAATTAGAGGATCCGGGATGTAGTTCACTTAGCCGTCGTGCCGTCAATGGGGCTCGGTGTATGCGGCTCGCTCTGCCAAGTTTGGGTTCGCCCCTTGGGGAGGAGTGTGGTGCATTTAGGAAACCTAACGGGTGGCTACAGCCCCGGGGAATCTTTGTAAAGGCTACATAGTGATGCCCTGCTGGGTCACCTTGGTAGTGATCAATGGAGAGTCATGATCTCCGGGCAGAATGGGAATCACGGCTTGTGGGTAAAGTGCACAACCTCTGCAGAGTGTTTGAAAAACTGATATATCAGCCGTGCTCACGGTTATGAGCGGCCAAGGGAGCTCCAGTGATTAGTGGTACTTGATCAGAGATACTTTGGTACAGGTGGTTATGAGATTGATGGTTTTGGTTATGACTATGGTGCTGGTAAGTGGTACTCTTTCCGTTTGGAAAGGAGTACGTTTGGGTTAATAACTTGGGTTAATGCTAAAACTTGGCTTTCTACTAGTAAGTAATAATTTGACCAACTAAAAGCAACTGCTTGACTTATCCCCACATACAGCTAGTCCACTACAGCCAAACAGGATACTTGCTGAGTATGTTGATGTGTACTCACCCTTGCTCTACACACCAAACCCCCCCATCCCCAGGTTGTCAGCATTGCAACCACTGCTCAGGCGAAGATGAAGCTGTGGAAGGAGACTTCCAGGAGTTCCAAGATTACGACGAGTTCTAGGTGTGGGTTAGCGGCAACCCCCAGTCGGCTGCCTGTGAAGGCCGCGGTTATCTACGTTTCTTTTCCGCACTTTGATTTATTGTAAGAACTATATGGACGTCTCAGACGTATGATGTAATCGACTATTTCCCTTATTAATACTATTTTGAGCACTGTGTGATGATGTCCATATTATGTAACTGATGTGTACGTGAATAACTGATCCTGGCACGTACATGGTTCGCATTCGGTTTGCCTTCTAAAACCGGGTGTGACAATCTTCCTCTTCCCAAAAGGACAACGACGACAACGACTATGACAAACAAAAGACGGTTAACTCAAACTTTTCTTTTGATTATTCGCGCATTCCGCATAGCTCAAATGCTCATTTGCTCCCCATTCCACTTGGCAAGCCTCCTCACTTTGATGGAGAGGACTACAGATTTTGGAGTCACAAAATGCGTACTCACCTATTTTCTCTCCATCCAAGCATTTGGGAGATTGTGGAAAGTGGAATGAAATTTGATAGCTCGGATAGCCCTTCGTTTATTAATGAACAGATCCATAAAAATGCACAAGCTACTACTGTGTTGCTAGCCTCTTTGTGCAGGGACGAGTATCACAAGGTGAGCGGCTTGGACAATGCCAAGCAGATTTGGGACACCCTCAAGATCTCTCATGAGGGGAATGATGTCACCTTACTCACCAAGATGGAGTTGGTGGAGGGCGAGCTCGGACGATTCGCGATGATAAGGGGCGAGGAGCCGACACAAACATACAACCGGCTCAAGATCCTTATCAACAAAATAAGGAGCTACGGAAGCACGCGATGGACGGATCACGACGTCGTCCGCCTAATGCTAAGGTCATTTACCGTTCTTGATCCTCACTTGGTGAACAATATTCGTGAAAATCCTAGGTACATCAAGATGTCGCCCGAAGAAATTCTTGGAAAATTTGTAAGCGGGCGAATGATGATCAAGGAGGCGAGGTACGTGGACGACGCGTTGAATGGCCCAATCCATGAGCCTCAACCCATTGCTCTCAAGGCAACAAGGAGCAAGGAGGCGCTACCCAGCAAGGTGGCGCAAATTGAGGCGGCCGGTCTTAATGATGAAGAGATGGCCCTCATCATCAAAAGATTCAAGACGGCACTAAAGGGTCGCAAGGGACAGCCAAGCAAGACTAAGACCAAGGGAAAGCGATCATGCTTCAAATGCGGTAAGCTTGGTCATTTTATTGCTAACTGTCCCGACAATGATAGTGACCAGGAACACGGGAGCAAGAGGGAAAAGAAGAAGCATTACAAGAAGGCCAAGGGCGAGGCACATATCGGAAAGGAGTGGAATTCGGATTGCTCCTCCTCCGACTCCGACAATGAAGGACTCGCCGCCACTGCCTTCAACAAGTCATCCCTCTTCCCCAACGAGCGTCACACATGCCTTATGGCAAGGGAGAAGAAGGTATGTAATCAAAACAATGTCACTTATGATTCTTTCAGTGATGATGAGTCTAGTGATGATGAAATAGATTACTCTAGTTTGTTCAAGGGATTGGATAGAACTAAAGTAGATAAAATTAATGAATTGATTGATGCCTTGAATGAAAAAGATAGACTCTTAGAAAAACAAGAGGACCTTTTGTATGAAGAGCATGACAAATTTGTAGAGGCACAAAAATCTTATGCTTTAGAAGTTAAAAGAAATGAAGTGCTTTCTAGTGAACTATCTTCTTGCCATGAAACCATTGCTACTTTAAAGAGTGTTAATGATGACTTAAATGCTAAACTAGAAGTAGCTAGTAAATCTAATTCTTGTGTAGAACACATTGAGATTTGCACTAGGTGTAAAGATTTCGATGTTGATGCTTGTAGTGATCATTTAGTTTCAATTTCCAAATTAACTGAGGAATTGGCTAGTCTTAATGCCCAACTTAAGACTAGCAAGAATGAATTTGATAAACTAAAATTTGCAAGGGATGCCTACACGATCGGTAGACACCCCTCAATTAAGGATGGACTTGGCTTCAAGAGGGAAGCCAAGAACTTAACAAGCCATAAGGCTCCCATTCCCGCTAAGGAGAAAGGGAAGGCCCCTATGGCTACTAGTGCTAAAAAGAACCATGCCTTTTTGTATCATGATAGGAGACAAACTAGAAATGCTTATAGGAGTTATAATGCGTACGATGATTTTTCTCATGCTATGTTTGCTTCTAGTTCTTCATATGTGCATGATAGAAATGTTGGTAGAAGGGATGTTGTTCATAATATGCCTAGGAGAAATGTTGTTAATATTCCTAGGAAAGTTAATGAGCCTTCTACAATATATCATGCTTTGAATGCTTCCTTTGCAATTTGTAGAAAGGATAGAAAGGTAATTGCTAGGAAGTTAGGGGCAAAATGCAAGGGTGATAAAACTTGCATTTGGGTCCCTAAGGAAATTGTGACTAACCTTATAGGACCCAACAAGAGTTGGGTACCTAGGTCCCAAGCCTAAATTTGCCTTGCAGGTTTATGCATCCGGGGGTTCAAGCTGGATTATTGATAGCGGATGCACAAACCATATGACGGGGGAGAAGAAGATGTTCACCTCCTACGTCAAGAATAAGGATTCCCAAGATTCAATTATATTCGGTGATGGGAATCAAGGCAAGGTAAAAGGGTTAGGCAAAATTGCAATTTCTAATGAGCACTCTATCTCTAATGTGTTTTTAGTAGAGTCTCTTGGATATAATTTGCTATCTGTTAGTCAATTATGCAACATGGGGTGTAACTGTCTATTTACAAATGTAGATGTGTCTATCTTTAGAAGAAGTGATGGTTCACTAGCTTTTAAGGGTGTATTAGACGACAAACTTTATTTAGTTGATTTTGCAAAAGAAGAGGCCGGTCTAGATGCATGCTTAATAGCTAAGACTAGCATGGGCTGGCTGTGGCATCGCCGCTTAGCACATGTGGGGATGAAGAACCTTCACAAGCTTCTAAAGGGAGAACATGTGATAGGTTTGACTAACGTGCAATTCGAAAAAGATAGACCTTGTGCAGCTTGTCAAGCAGGTAAACAAGTGGGAGGAGCGCATCACAGCAAGAATGTGATGACCACTTCAAGACCCCTGGAGCTGCTGCATATGGACCTCTTCGGACCCGTCGCCTATCTGAGCATAGGAGGGAGTAAGTATGGTCTAGTTATTGTTGATGACTTTTCCCGCTTCACTTGGGTGTTCTTTTTGCAGGATAAGACTGAAACCCAAGGGACCCTCAAGCGCTTCCTCAGGAGAGCTCAAAATGAGTTTGAGCTCAAGGTGAAGAAGATAAGGAGCGACAATGGGTCCGAGTTCAAGAACCTTCAAGTGGAGGAGTTCCTTGAGGAGGAAGGGATCAAGCACGAGTTCTCCGCTCCCTACACACCACAGCAAAATGGTGTGGTAGAGAGGAAGAACAGGACGCTAATCGATATGGCAAGGACGATGCTTGGAGAATTCAAGACCCCCGAGCGTTTTTGGTCGGAAGCCGTGAACACGGCTTGCCATGCCATCAACAGGGTCTACCTTCACCGCCTCCTCAAGAAGACTTCGTATGAGCTGCTAACCGGTAACAAACCCAATGTATCTTACTTTCATGTATTTGGGAGCAAGTGCTACATTCTAGTGAAGAAAGGTAGAAATTCTAAGTTTGCTCCCAAAGCAGTAGAAGGGTTTTTATTAGGTTATGACTCAAATACAAAGGCGTATAGAGTCTTCAACAAATCATCGGGTTTGGTTGAAGTCTCTAGCGACGTTGTATTTGATGAGACTAATGGCTCTCCAAGAGAGCAAGTTGTTGATCTTTATGATGTAGATGAAGAAGATGTTCCAACGGCCGCTATGCGCACCATGGCGATTGGTGATGTGCGACCACAGGAACACTTGGAGCAAGATCAACCTTCTTCCTCAACTATGGTGCAACCCCCAACTCAAGACGATGAACAGGTTCATCAACAGGAGGCGTGTGATCAAGGGGGAGCACAAGATGATCATGTGATGGAGGAAGAAGCGGAACCGGCACCTCCAACCCAAGTTCGAGCGATGATTCAAAGGGATCATCCCGTCGACCAAATTCTGGGTGACATTAGCAAGGGAGTAACTACTCGGTCTCGATTAGTTAATTTTTGTGAACATTACTCCTTTGTCTCTTCTATTGAGCCTTTCAGGGTAGAAGAGGCCTTGCTAGATCCGGACTGGGTGTTGGCCATGCAAGAGGAGCTCAACAACTTCAAAAGAAATGAAGTTTGGACGCTGGTGCCTCGTCCTAAGCAAAATGTTGTGGGAACCAAGTGGGTGTTCCGCAACAAACAGGACGAGCACGGGGTGGTGACGAGAAACAAGGCTCGACTTGTGGCAAAAGGTTATGCCCAAGTCGCAGGTTTGGATTTCGAGGAGACTTTTGCTTCTGTGGCTAGGCTAGAATCAATTCGTATCTTGCTAGCATATGCCGCTCATCATTCTTTCAGGTTGTACCAAATGGATGTGAAGAGCGCTTTCCTCAACGGGCCAATCAAGGAGGAGGTGTACGTGGAGCAACCCCCTGGCTTCGAGGATGAACGGTACCCCGACCATGTGTGTAAGCTCTCTAAGGCGCTCTATGGACTTAAGCAAGCCCCAAGAGCATGGTATGAATGCCTTAGAAACTTTCTAATTGTTAATGCTTTCAAGGTTGGGAAAGCCGATCCAACTCTTTTTACAAAGACATGTGATGGTGATTTGTTTGTGTGCCAAATTTATGTCGATGACATAATATTTGGTTCTACTAATAAAAAGTCTTGTGAAGAGTTTAGCAGGGTGATGACGCAGAAATTCGAGATGTCAATGATGGGCGAGTTGAACTACTTCCTTGGGTTCCAAGTGAAGCAACTCAAGGACGGCACCTTCATCTCTCAAACAAAGTACACGCAAGATCTGCTGAAGCGGTTTGGGATGAAGGACGCCAAGCCCGCAAAGACTCCGATGGGAACCGACGGACACACCGACCTCAACAAAGGAGGTAAGTCCGTTGATCAAAAAGCATACCGGTCAATGATATGGTCTTTACTTTATTTGTGTGCTAGTAGACCGGATATTATGCTTAGCGTATGCATGTGTGCTAGATTTCAATCCGATCCTAAGGAGTGTCACTTAGTGGCGGTGAAGCGAATTCTTAGATATTTGGTTGCTACGCCTTGCTTCGGGCTCTGGTATCCAAAGAGGTCTACCTTTGACTTGATTGGATATTCAGACTCCGACTATGCTGGATGTAAGGTCGATAGGAAGAGTACATCAGGGACGTGCCAATTCTTAGGAAGGTCCCTGGTGTCGTGGAACTCTAAGAAACAAACTTCCGTTGCCCTATCCACCGCTGAGGCCGAGTACGTTGCCGCAGGACAGTGTTGCGCGCAACTACTTTGGATGAGGCAAACCCTCCGGGACTTTGGCTACAATCTGAGCAAAGTCCCACTCCTATGTGATAATGAGAGTGCTATCCGCATGGCGGAAAATCCTGTTGAGCACAGCCGCACAAAACACATAGACATCCGACATCACTTTTTGAGAGACCACCAGCAAAAGGGAGATATCGAAGTGTTTCATGTTAGCACCGAGAACCAGCTAGCCGATATCTTTACCAAGCCTCTAGATGAGAAGACCTTTTGCAGGCTGCGTAGTGAGCTAAATGTCTTAGATTCGCGGAACTTGGATTGAATCGTAGCATACATGTGATTCTGCCTTTGATCATGTTCATTCTGCATTTTGTTGCTTATTGTGGTGCTCAAGTTGTACAAACACTCCCTGGACCTCACAAGTCCGTTGCAAAGTGATGCACATGCTTAGGGAGAGATGTGTTACAACTTGACCCTTTGAGACTAACCATATGCTTGAGTTTGCTTGATTTAGTCTCGAAGGAGAATTGAAAGGGAAAAGGTGGACTTGGACCATGAAAGACTTCCACTGCACTCCGATGAGAGGGTAACTTATTCCAAGTCCATCTCACGTACTCTTATTGCCTTTGTATTCTTATTGAAGATTTTGGTGAGGCAATGGGGTTAAAGGGCCAAAGTTGATCCCGTTTTGGTGCTTGATGCCAAAGGGGGAGAAAATAAAGGCCAAAGCAATAAATGGATCAGCTACCACTTGAGAAATTTTGAAAATAGTAGAATAGAGCTTTTGGTTTGTCAAAACTCTTGTATTGTCTCTTTTATCAAAAGTTGGTTTCTTGTGGGGAGAAATGTTGATTATGGGAAAAAGGGGGAGTTTTTGAAATCTTTGATCAATCTCTTTTGGAATGACTCTCTTTATGCTTCAACATGTGTGTTTGACTTAGAGATAGAGATTTGAGTTTGATTTGCAAAAACAAACCAAGTGGTGGCAAAGGATGATCCATATATGCCAAATCGAATCAAAATGAATTTAAGTTTTATTTGAAGTGATTTTGCACTTGTTCTAGTTGCTTTATGTTGTGTTGGCATAAATCACCAAAAAGGGGGAGATTGAAAGGGAAATGTGCCCTTGGGCCATTTCTAAGTATTTTGGTGATTGAGTGCCAACACAAGTGCTTAAATGTAAATCTATGCCCATGGATGGACAAGTTGCAAATCAAAAGTAAAGGTATGTTTCTAAGCCTTAATACATTGGTTTTGTGTACTAATATACTTGTCTAAGTGTTAGAAACAGAAAGAAGAGAAGAGTTGGTTGTGTACAGCCAAAAGGCTGTTTCGGTCTGGGGCACCGGACTGTCCGGTGGTGCACCGGACAGTGTCCGGTGCGCCAGGCTGCCTCGGGCGAAGAGGCCGCTCTCGGGAATTTGCCGACGGCGTACGGCTAAAATTCACCGGACTGTCCGGTGTGCACCGGACTGTCCGGTGAGCCAACGTCGGTCGGGCCAACGGTCGGCCGCGGAATCCGCGCGCGACACGTGGCCGAGCCAACGGTCGGAAGGGGGCACCGGACTGTCCGGTGTGCACCGGACATGTCCGGTGCGCCAACGGCTCCCAGATCTGCAACGTCGACTGCGCTGTTTAAGGAAGGAAATCGGGCACCGGACAGTGTCCGGTGTGCACCGGACTGTCCGGTGCGCCCGACGACAGAAGGCAAGGATGGCCTTCCAGATTTGTTCTCAACGGCTCCTAGCTGCCTTGGGGCTATAAAAGGGACCCCTAGGCGCATGGAGGAGTACACCAAGCATTCCTACAACATTCCTAAGCACCAAGACATCGATCTCGCGCATTCGTTTCATTGTGATAGCATATAGAGCTCTTGTGGAGTTGTGAACTCTTTGAGTTGTGTTGCGAGCTCTTGTTGCTACTTGTGTGCGTATTGTTGCTCTGATCTTTTGAAGTCTTGTGTGCGTTGCTCATTCCCCCCTTGCTCTGTGTTTCTTTGTGAACTTCAATTGTAAGGGCGAGAGGCTCCAAGTTGTGGAGATTCCTCGCAAACGGGATTGAGAAAAAGCAAGCAAAACACCGTGGTATTCAAGTGGGTCTTTGGACCGCTTGAGAGGGGTTGATTGCAACCCTCGTTCGTTGGGACGCCACAACGTGGAGTAGGCAAGCGTTGGTCTTGGCCGAACCACGGGATAATCCACTGTGTCATCTCTGTGATTGATCTCTTGTGGTATTGTGTTGTTGAGACTCCTTTATAGCCACTTGGCAATTATTGTGCTAACACTTAACAAGTTTTTGTGGCTATAAGTTTAAGTTTTATAGGATCACCTATTCACCCCCCCTCTAGGTGCTCTCAACTACAGCAGAGTAATCTTTGAAACCCCCTTCGCTACTTTCCACCCAGCAACAAAAATGCCCCCGCCTGGAGGAAAAGACTTTAGGCCCTGTCAGGGAGAGACCCTACCGAGGATGACCCCACCATCGTCTACATGGCTGGATACCTCCACACTCTCGATAACCAATATGATGACCTTGCCTCCCACTGCACTCACCTAAACTCCCGGGAGGAAAGCCTGGAGCAACAAGTCAGGGAGCTTACAAGGGAAAAAGCGTCCCTTCAAGAGAGTCTCGAGATAGCGAAAGGCGAGGAAACCAACACCCATGAGGCCTACCGCACTCTGAAGATGGATTACGACAAGAAGCTAAAGAAGCTCGCCCCCGCAAGAAAAATCCACAAGAAGACCAGAAGCCAAGGATGCCAGACTGAGCAGAAGGAAGAAGCCCCTCCAGCCCTACCCCCTACCAGAATAGGGAACTCGTCCGACACTGAGGAAATGTCCCTAGCCAGCCTTGATGACCTTCTCAAGGAATTTGGGGACACTTTAGAAAAGGAGTTCGGGAGTACCCTAGATAGCACTCGTGTGTAATAAACTTATGATAGTTGTATGCTGTAATGAACTTGTGTAATGAATAAAGTAACTTGTTAAAAAAATTGGCATGTGCATGGTAGTAACTCTTTTCCCCTGGCAGATGGCTTCGGATAAAACCACGCCTACCACCTCTGGGATTGGAGCAGGGTTTCCCCTAGGAGCAGAAGGAGAAGCTGGAGGAGAAGGGAGTGAGACCCACCTCCCCGCACCTCCGGAACTACCACTAGATTTGGCCCAAGTTCTAGCCAATCAAACATGACTCATTGAAGTCCTCACTAGAAGTCTGGAGAACCAGCGCCCAGGTGGTGGAAGACCACAGGACAGGATGGGAGAATTTCTGAGACCCAAGCCTCCCACGTTCGCTGGATCCAGCAATCCCCTCGATGCCGACGACTGGCTGCGCACGATCAAGAGGAAACTGGAAGCCATCGGATGCCCCGAAAATTAGCGTGTTCAATTGGCTGCTCATCAACTTTCTGGGATGGCCCTAGCATGGTGGGATACCTTCAGCGCGGCCGTCAGGGACGCTACCTGGGCAGAATTTGATACTGCTTTCCGTGAGCACCATATACCCGAGGGGATCGTTCAACTCAAGGAAGATGAATTCCGAGAACTAACTCAAGGTGGAAGATCTGTCAGTGAGTATGTGCACAAATTCACAGAGTTGGCTCGTTACGCGCCTGACGATGTCAGCACCGAAACTAAGAAGATGACCCGTTTTCTAAAAGGGCTAAGACCAGAACTCAAGACCATCCTCGCCAGCCAAGACTTCCTCAACTTCTCGCACCTCTTCAACAAAGCCATACAAGTGGAAAGGGCAAAAGAGGAAGAAAAAGGGCACCTCAAGAGGAAATTCCAAGTTCTCTGAGCTCAGCAGCAAGACCGTCACTAGAGAGCTCGATCCTTTGGGCTTCCACCCAAGGGACCAAGCTTCAATAGACCAGCTGGACCCACTCCGTCACGTTACAGTCAGCAGAGTCAGAGTTCCTTTCAGGCCCCCTCGGTTGCAAGCAACCAACCGCCAGCAAATGCCTGTTGGCACTGCGGAGACCCCAGTCACTTCAAGAATAACTGCCCCCAGTTGAAGGCACCCGGACCTACCTACTCCAACTCGGTGAATGGCCCCAAGATTACCTCGGCACCTGCCTCCAAGGCACTCCCCTCCAACAGTCAGTAGAGCAAGACCCAGTACCAGGGCAGAGCACGAGTTAACCACGTCGACGCTCAAGAGGCCCAGCAAGCTCCGGGAGTAGTGCTCGGTGAGTTCCTTGTTGAATTTACTCCCACTACTGTACTTTTTGATTTAGGAGCATCCCGTTCATTTATAGCCACTAGTTTTGTGGAAAAACATGGCATCCCCTATACACCCCTAGAAATCCCTTTGGTCACCCGAACCCCGGGGTCAGACCTTCTGTGCCAGCTCAAATGCTCCTAGGTCAGAATTCTTTTAAGTGGGGGTAGTGTTCTTGGCAGACTTAACCGTCTTGCCATCCCAAGGGATTGATGTGATCCAAGGAATGGATTGGCTAACTAAGCACAAGGGCATCATAAGTTGCGCAAGTAAGACCGTCCTTCTCACAGACCGCCAAGGAAAAGCAGTTTCCTGTCAGGCCCAACTGCCCGCCAACAATCCAATGATGGTTAATCTGGCAGCAGAAAACATATCCGTAATAGAAGAATTCATGGATGTATTTCCGGAAGAGTTGCCTGGAATGCCACCTGAAAGAGGAGTGGAGTTCTATATAGATCTCATTCCTGGCACTGCGCCCATGACAAAGAGACCATACCGCATGGCCCCCACAGAGTTAGCAGAATTAAAACTCCAGATTGCAGAGCTGCAACAAAAAGGGTACATCCGTCCCAGTTCGTCTCCATAGGGAGCACCCGTCCATTTCGTCACCAAAAAGGATGGAATTATGAGAATGTGTATTGATTACCTGTCCTTGAATGAAGTTACAATCAAGAATAAGTACCCACTCCCTAGGATCAACGATCTCTTCGACCAGCTACAGGGAGCTAAATATTTCTCCAAGATAGACCTAAGGTCAGGATATCACCAACTAAGAATCAGGGAAGCAGATATACAGAAGACTGCATTCGTCACCAGATACGGACAATATGAGTTCACAGTGATGTCGTTTGGGCTAACAAACGCCCCCGCCTTTTTCATGAACCTCATGAATAAGGTATTCATGGAAGAATTGGATAAGTTTGTCATAGTCTTCATCGACGACGTCCTTATATATTCCAAGAATCGCAAGGACCATGAGCGTCACCTTCGAATCGTCCTCGGAAGACTCAGGGCACATCAACTCTATGCTAAGCTCAGCAAGTGTGAATTCTGGTTAGAAAAGATAGCCTTCCTTGGGCATATCTTGACTGCGGAAGGGATAGAAGTAGACCCATCCAAGGTAGAAGCCGTTTCAAAATGGAAACAACCATCCAACGTTAGTGAAATGCGAAGCTTTCTGGGAATGGCAGGGTATTACCGCCGCTTTATCAAGGGATTCTCCAGCATAGCAAGACCTATGACCGAACTTCTCAAGAAGGACAATAAGTTTGTGTGGACCCCAAAGTGTGAGGAAAGTTTCCAGATCATAAAGGAGAAGCTCACGACCGCGCCCGTTTTGACACTACCAGATATACACCAGGATTTCGTCATCTTCTGTGATGCTTCAAGGCAAGGCTTAGGGTGTGTCTTAATGCAAAATGAGAAAGTTATTGCTTATGCATGCCGCTTACTCAAGCCACATGAGCAGAATTACCCCACCCACGACTTGGAATTGGCAGCCATAGTGCACGCCCTAAAAATATGGAGGCACTATCTGATTGGGAACAAATGCCACATCTTCACTGATCACAAGAGTCTGAAGTATATCTTCACTCAGCCAGACCTCAACCTCTGTCAAAGAAGATGGCTTGAACTGACCAAAGATTATGACCTCGAGATCCATTACCACCCCGGAAAGGCCAACGTGGTAGCAGACGCCCTTAGCCGAAAACCCTTCGGGATAAAAGGAACCAACTTTTTAGAAGATTGGAGGAAGGAATCAGCTCAGCTAAATGCATGTCTGGGAAACAACGGTAGCCTAGAAGTCAAACCAATGCTAGAAGACCTCATATGCAAGGCTCAACGTCTGGACACGGAGACAACAAGGCTTATGGAAAAAGCTCGCAAAGAGCAACTTCCGGACCTTAGGACGGATGAACAAGGAGTTCTTTGGTTCAAGAACCGTCTGTGTGTACCAAAAGGAGAGGCGCGGGAAGTCCTGCTCAATGAAGCCCACAACTCAGCCTACTCCATCCACCCAGGAACCACCAAGATGTACCTAGACCTCAAAGCCAGATACTGGTGGAGAGGGATGAAGAAAGAGATAGCATAGTATGTGGCCCAGTGTGACACCTGCCAACGAACAAAGGCCGAACACTAGAAACCTCCAGGCCTACTGCAACCCCTCCCAGTGCCTGAATGGAAGTGGGAGGAAATAGGCATGTATTTTGTAACCGAACTGCCCCGGACGCAAAAAGGGAATGACTCTATCTAGGTAATAATAGACCGTCTCACCAAGGTGGCCCACTTCATTCCAGTGAAAACCACTTTTGAAGGAGCCACCCTTTCCCGAATATATCTTAAAGAGATAGTCAGGCTCCATGGTATTCCTCAGAAGATAGTGTCAGATAGAGGGACGCAGTTCACCTCAAAATTTTGGAAGAGCCTTCAGCAAGCTATGGGCACCAAGTTAGATTTCAGCACCACCTATCACCCTCAGTCAGATGGTCAAACGGAGAGGGTCAACAAGGTCCTCGAAAATTTACTAAGAGCCTGTGTGTTGACGTTCGACAGGAATTGGGAGTCCAGTTTGCCGTATGCCAAATTCTCATATAACAACAGCCATCAGGCCAGTATCAAGATGTCACAGTTCGAAGCATTGTATGGACGAAAGTGCCAGACCCCCTAATGTGGTCCAATGTAGGGGAAATGACACTGGAAGGACCCAACTTTGTTAAAGAGGCCGAAGAGAAGGTTGCCCTGATCCGCAAGAGTTTACTTGAAGCTCAGAGTCGCCAGAAAAGTTATGCAGACAACAAACGGAGAGAACTCAAATTTGAGGAAGGAGACTTCGTATACCTCAAGGTCTCCCCGATGCGTGGGGTCAAAAGGTTCCAAATTAAAGGAAAGCTAGCACCGCGTTTCGTCGGCCCCTATCTCGTCATTAGTAGAGTGGGACCCGCAGCATACCGCCTTGAACTACCAGAATCTATGTCGGATATTCACAATGTGTTTCATGTCTCCCAGCTCCGTAAGTGCCTGCAAGTACCAGAGAACCACATCGAGGCAGAGACAATTCAGATTCAAAAAGATCTCCAGTACCGGGAAAAGCCAATAAAGATTCTTGACTCAGCAGTCCGAAAGACCCGCAACTCAGAAGTAAGACTCTGTAAGGTTCAGTGGAGCAGAGAAGGAGAAGAGGAAGCTACCTGGGAAAGTGAGGACTCTCTGAGGAGGGAATACCCTTACCTTTTCTCGAGCCCCATCTGAATCTCGAGGGCGAGATTCCTTTAAGTGGGGTAGGTTTGTAACATCCCAATTTTCAAACCCGAGGTTTGGAACCCTAATCTAACCCCCCTTCCTTATTTATTTTATCCCTAGGTCTTCTCATCATATGCATATACTTTGTTTGATTAGAAGCACCTCACTTAGAATATATTATATTCTTTTTTTGGCACCTAAGATTACCTAGTTAATTAATTGTTCAAAAAAAGGGATGCAAAAATAGAAATAGAATTTGGAAAATAAAAAGAAAAAGAGAAACCCTTCCCCCCCTAGCTGGGTCGTTTCCAGCCCGCGGCCGCTTCCCCCTCTCGCGCTCGCGACTCCCTCCCCCTCGGCCCACCTCCGGCCCACTGCGCGCTCGCGCCCGCGCACCGCTGACGCGCCGTCCCCACTCGTTAGTCCCCGCCCCCTCGCCCTCGCTCGCGACCGCTCCCGCTGGCAGGCTGGCCCCACCAGTCAGCCATCCCGTCGTCCTCACCTCGTACGGCTTCACCGCGGTCACCTCCGACCACCGTCCTCTTCCTCGCCCCATCCCCTCGCCGCACAGGAAAGTTTGGCACCGCCCCGTCCTCGCCGCAGCGGCCGCGTCCTTGCACGGCATCGCCCGCCGTGCGGTCTCGTCGTTGCCGTTGTGCGGCATTAACTCCGGCGCTGTGCAACCTCACCGGCGTCCGCCCAGCTCTGCCGCTCCCCTCCCCTTGGGCGCCTATAAAAGGGCCGCCCCGAGCACCTCTTAGCCCCACACCGGCCTCAGCCACCCACCTTCCCCCTCACCCGAGCAATCGCGCTAGCGCCGCCGTCTTATTCCCCTCCGGTAAGCCCTTTCCCCTCTTTTCCCTCCCCCTCTGTTGGTTCAGCAAGAAATTAGATAGGCTCATCAGTTGCACCACACCACCGCGAGCTTGGGACGCCAGTCCCCTACCCCAATCCCCGCACGAACCTCACCGGCGATGACTCCCGCCACGGAGCTCCGCCACCTCCCCACGGTCAGCCCTCTCCTAGCCTCCTCTGGCCAAATTGGGCCCGCCCCTAAGCTCGCTAGCCCCTCCTCATGCTAGAGTGCCTGCCCGTTGCCCAAGAACCGGGTCGCCGACGGCGAATCACCGTCGAGCCCACCGGCGGCCGGGTTCTCCCCCTCCCCCCCCCCCGCGGACGGCCGGTTCACCCCGCCAGTCGACCGTTGGCGCCGTTCCCCCCTCCCGCTCTCTCTGACGTGTGGGCCCCGCGGAAACGGCGTCACCCCCCCCCCCCCCCCCCCCCCCCGCGCGCCCGCGCCGTCTTCCGCCTTGGGTCGCAGCTGGGCCGGCGCAATCGCGCCCGCGCGCGCCCTGCGCCCGGCTGGGCCAGATTCCCCCCGACCTACCAGAGCTTAAATCCTTTTCTTTTTCCTTTTTCAGCCTTTTCTCCTTTAATTATTACATCTCAATATTTTATGCACCAAAAAATATCAAAATTATTTCTAAAGTCACATGAAATAATAATATTAGAAAATGACACACTCCAATTAGTAAACCACTATTGATGTATTGTTTATTGCCTGTTTTACTAGAAGAAGCGGGGACCGTCGATCCGGAACCCGTAGCCCCGGAAGAAGGGCCGGAGCCCAATCTCCCGGAGGTAGACCTTTTGTGCCAGGAAAGCTTCGACGAAGGCAAGTCCATCCTTCCCTTGATGCATAAATTACCTATTCTTTCTACCACTACCTAGGCCGGGATTACAGGGTGGAATATTTGCATTGTGAGTAGAGAGATAGCCCGCATTAACATATATCTTTTGGATACAAAATATGGGATGGGAGAAAGGGCAGTGTGTTTCTTCAAAAGAGGTTTTTAGAAAAAGGGATGTGCGATGAAGGGTACTCACCCTCATCACCTTGGGAGTGGGATGATCAGGGACTCCCTGGTTTAGGGGAGGGCCTAAGGTGTTGGCTCAGCTGGTTTAGGCGTGAGCAGAAGGATTGTCCCCTCATATAAGGACCAGTTTGTCATCTTTCACTACCTGTACTCATTAATAGTACAACCACTCGAGACTGTGTGGGCAGTCACTCAATCTGAACTCGTATGGTCCAACCCCAGGGTTATGAAGGCTAGGGAGCACCAGGAGGATAAGGAGGGGGAATGTTTTGTCCGGTTTAGACATGGCGGTGGCCTAACTCCTTCCTGTATAACCGTTAAGGTTAGGACGTGCGAGGAAAGAAAGAGATTCGGCATTCGGGTCTCACGACGGTGAGATCGCAGAAACCGGACTAGTGGGTAAAGTGTACCCCTCTGCGCAGAGTTGAAACCTATTCGAATAGTCCGTGTCCATCGGTATGGACGAGTCTGGTATGGTATGACAATTAGAGATTTTTACAACCTCCGGGAACAGGGAAATATGTGCGTAAGTGCGTATTGAAATTTTAAAACAAGGCCACAGGAGCGGGAAGCTCAGTGGTGGTTGAGTATTGTGTTATTTTTATTTCCTTGGGAAAAACCCTACATAAACTGCCTTTCTCTGAGAAAAGAAGAGTGACTTTAACTCCACCATATAAAGCATGTATGATATAGGTCTCTTTCTCTTTACTGGAGCGGGATGGGCTTGTGGAATACCTAGTGTATTCACCCAGATTTATTTATGTTTTTCAGCAGCCGAAGACTTCTTTTCTGCTATGCTTGATTGAGAGGGCTGTGTCTGCACCCAGTTCTGCCTGTGGCTTGGGATAGTGTGCCTTCTACTGTGTTTTATATTCTGGCTCTCTCTTGAGCTTGTACCCCGGTATTGTAATAACCTTTATTTAAAACTCTGTACTATTTGAAGTAAGGAATGTGGTTACTAGCCTCCTGGGACTAGTAATTGTATCACATTTGAGTTCCAAAGGATCGGGACGCTTCAATCACATCCGGTGGTGCAACGGCTAGGTGTACTACCTCGCTGATGAGCCCGGGGTGCACTTTGTTTGGCAGCCCAGCCAAGAGTCATCGGTACTCGCCATGTCGTGCGCGTCCGACGACTACTATATCAAGGAATATAGCGTCATCTTGGCGCCAGAGGTGACACAGAGGAGGACCGACAGCAATGACCACTCGCCATCGTCGGGGTAGCTTTTATGCTAGTCTGCCTTTAATTCTCTCGCAAACACATACACTTGCCTTTTTTGTTTAAGCAAGCGTGTATGGTGGTGCGTATCTGATGACTGACAATGTACGAGGGAACTTATACTGGCAGGTGTGGCACGTGCTCTTCAAAGATGAGACCATGCAAATCGTGGCATATATCGAAGTCTACATAATACCGATGGTTGCAATGTAGTAGTGAAACAGCTAAATTAAAATAACAAAATTTATGTATGGCTAGGATTACAAATAGATTATGAAACATTTTCTTATAACAATATAAGACATAATTTGTATATAAGTTATTTTATATATATATATATATATATATATACCAAAGCGCACTTGTGTTATTATGGGATACAAATATTTGTGAGGCTCACACGAGGTGTAAATACGACTCATTGTCCACATGACAAAGCTAGACGTTCAATACGGTAATATGTATGCATGTACCATGATGTTTTCTTTCTAGTTTTTCTAATATAATCTATTAAATTAGATTTAGAGGGAGAGAACAAGACAGAAAATGTTTCTTATAGTTTTTTCTAATCCAATCTACTCGACTGGAGTCATTGGGAGAGAACAAAGAAGACGAAAGATAAAATACACCGTCTTATAACTTGAAGCATTGATGGCGTGATAGTGAACCTAACACCATCCACTCTATCCTGGATGCCATATCGGATATTGCATCTCTTTTTTTCATAGAAAGGCATCCTGTGCTCCTGCTACTTTTAATGGGTATTTTCTATGGTGGTTTTAGTAAAACCCAAATTTATAAATAAGATAGGAGCTTGTGTTTTGATGATTGTCTAATAATTTTTATCGACATGAAATTTTCTTTGAAGTTGATAAAAATATATATGCAAGACGTTTATATTCATTTGAAAAAGTCTAATAAAACAGTCAAAAAACATTATTTTGAATTAAGTATGATTTTTTTGAATGATATACCCTTAAATAAAATACACTGCCACCAATCCCAAAAGGCCCTCAAGGACCCCCTCTAGGGCCTAGGACGATGGTTTGCATCTCCAATAAGCCAATCCTAACATTTGTTTTGGCCAAAACGGTACAGTGCCGATTTACATTAGATCTAAAATTTTGGCATTTAATTTATGGTGAAGTTTTGACAATAACGTTATTCTCGATGGAGTTTCATAGCGTTATTTCCACGAATGTAGAATGCAATAAAACATGGATGAAACCATCACTTTTGATGTACACAGTTTCATTCTTTTGTTTTATAAACGTTTAATTATTATGCATCATCTTGAGTTGATAACAGAGTCAAGAAGTTTTATCACCATGAAACTCATTCCTTCTCCCACTTCTTAAAAAACATTGTCATATCATCTAAAATGCTCACCTGCCAACTTATATATTAAATATAAATGAAACTCTCACTGAGAATGGATTAATAGAACTATGAATATGAGATGTGGTTCCACTCGTCGCCACTTTATAACAACAAAATATAGTTAATATGGTTCTTGAATGAGTAGATTACTTAAGTCCAAGAAATGCAGTCGTATCTCAATCACTACCGGAATCGAGCGCTTTGCCGAGTGTCTGAAGCACTCGACAAAGAGATCTCAGCGAACAGTACATCGACAACGGCTTCTTTGCCGAGTACTTTTTATCGGGCACTCGGCAAAGTCTTTGTCGAGTGTCACTCAATACTCGACAAAGAAAAGCGGCCGTCACGGCACCTGGTAACAGAGACGACGCCTTTGCCGAGTGTTCTAGGTGACACTCGGCAAATAAATTATCTTTAGCCGAGTGTCACCTAATACACTCGGCAAAGATGTTACCTATTTGCCGAGTGTCTACCAGCCTGCACTCGACAAAGGGTCTACCAGCGGGTCCCTTTCACAACAACAGCTATAGTCATTTTCAGCGGCTAGGAACCGCCGAAAATAAGCTATTTTCGGCGGCCTAAAACTTATTTTCGGCGGTTCCTGGTCGCTAGAAAAAATCAGCCGAAAATAAGCCTTTATTTTCGGCGGCTAGTGGCCAACAGCCGAAAATAGCTTATTTTCGGCGGCCAACAGAACAGCCGCCGAAAATAATCATTGACTTTCGGCGGCTGACACCTGGCCGCCGAAAATAGGCTATTTTTGGCGGTCAACCGAACAACGCCAAAAACAAGGCCGCCGAAAATTAATAATTTCAGAGAAAAAATTGAAAAAATGCAAAAAATAACAACAAATTCATCAACAATATAATCACAATAAAATGACAGAAACATTAAATCCACAATTGCACAATTCACAAATAGTCCACAACATAAAGTTGGAGTCCATTACAACATCAGAGTTTACAAATAGTCCATACAACATAAAGTTCACAAATAGTCCATTACAACACACAATTCGGCACAAAACTCAAACCATCACATATCGGGGTCGTTGGAGTCGTGACTACTACCTCTAGAAGCAAAAAAAACTCGTTGTCGAAGTCGTGTAACGGGTTTGGATTCTAAAGAAAAAAGAAGACATTAATAACGACAGTGTTTACATGCATGACCACTATTCAAACAAATTGTTTGTCAAATTAATCTCTCCTGTAGTAGCTCCCTCCCCTGCATAAGCTCCTCCTGGTGCTAGTATCACCGGTGGTGGCGTGTTGGCGACGGCGGGTGGCGCTGGTGGAGGCCGACGGCCGGGATTGGGCGCGGCGGGCAGGCAGGGGCGGGCGACGTTGGGGGCGGGCGCGCCGCGCGCGGCCTACGACGGCGGGTGGTGCGGCGGGCAGAGGCGGCAGCGCGGGAGCGAGAGACAGAGCGTCGGCGTGAGGAGAGAAAGAGAGAGAAGAGAGAAGGAGTCGGGCTGCTGTTAATATAACTTTATTTTCGACGGTTGTGTGAGTGGCCGCCGAAAATAACCTTATTTTTGGCAGCTAAGCTTTACCGCCGAAAATACTAACTTATTTTCGGTGTCCCGGCTCTGGCCGCCGAAAACGACTGTAGCTGTTATTGTGTTTGTCAGCTTCTTTGCTGAGTGCTCTTGGAGGCACTCGACAAAGCTTGCTCACTCGGCAAAGCTTGCTTCTTTGCCAAGTGTCAGGGCCACAACACTTGACAAAGAATCTTTATTGGTGCCCAGGTGTTGCTTCTCTGCCGAGTGCTATGGCCCTGACACTCGGCAAAATCACCTTTTTGCCGAGTGTTACACTCGGCAAAGTGACCATTATACACCTTTTTAATTTGTTTTTGCTATTCCATCCAAACAAACAAAAGATATCACATATACATCACAAATATCACATAATCATCACATATATAACATATACATCACATAACTCACAAACACCATAAATCAAACAAGTTCTCACAACATTACCAACATGTTCGGACACAAACATAAGTATCCAACACTCAAGAACATAAGTCTCAAGTATCTCACAAAGCAATACCAACATCTAACAAGTTCAGACCGGGTTATCTCACAAAGTATGAACAAAACTAAGAAAGATAATATCTCATCGAGGTGGGTGGCTGGACTGGTGCAGCGATGGGCTGGGCGATCTATGAGGGTTGTTGAATGCCGCCCCAGATTGTCCCTGCACAGAGAAGAGATAGCATGTGTTACACCAGATGCATTACCAACATCTAACTAGAATTTTGATACTCACAGGAGTATGTAACAGAGTAGGGACAACTGTAGGGAACAATGGAGGTGGTGGAGCAAAACCCTGTGCGGCGCCAAGGCTCTGCATGTACTGGAACATCTCCGCCATCCTCTGTTGATCTACCAGGCGGGCCTCCCACTCCGCCATCATCCTCGCCTCCATCTCCTGACGTTCCCTCCTCTTTTGTTTCTAGCTGGGTCTGTAATATTCCAAGTCAATGTTATAGTAACTCAAAGAGAAGGTATATAACTCAAGGAATGACGAGTTACAGAAGCACTAACCTCGAGTTGTTATATGCGATGATGTGAGCTGTCCTGCCGAAGTCGTATGGCTGGACTCGAGCCCGTGCTCCTTGCTCGCACTTGAGACAGAGTGGGAGTGGACGACGAGTCGATTGCCCCGTCGGCAATCCAGTACCGCCCATGTATCTTGCCTCCTCCGACCCTCATGAGGACATCAGGGTCGATCTGCTTAGTCCTTGGATCGTATTCTGGGCTATGGACCTCTTGTGCCATGGCGGTGTAGTCATGAAGGCGACTGTAAACAAAGTAAGAAGAGTATCATATTCCTGTGGAGTTGGGTCCCTTGATCGACGCCAGAATTCATGAAGAAATTGTTTCATGTATGGCGTCACCTCTTCAAGGTTGGTCAATACATATAACATGGTATGTCGCCACTCTTCATGTGTCAGGGTCTTGGTGGTCGAACCACTTGCGCTTCCGAGTTGGCCTCGAAATATGCTAAGGTTCGATTCATTGCCGCCATCATTGTAACGAAGGGGTGGATTATGCACGCTCGGCAGTTTGTCACCGTAGTAAGTTGTTGTGAAGTTTGACACCTCCTTAAGAATGTATGCCTCTGCAATGGAAGCCTCAATTTTGCATTTATTTCTATATTTCATTCGAATAGTCTTTAGATATCTATCGATTGGATAGCACCAACGTTCCTGGACGTCCCCCCATTCGTGCCTCATAGGGTAGATGAAGAATCAAATGCTGCATTGGATTGAAGAAGTCGAGCGGAAATATCTTCTCAAGCTTACACAGTAACACGGGTGCCAATCTTTCCAAGTCTGCAACCATGGTCCGAGATAACTCTTTTGCACAAAGCTGGCGGAAGAAATAGCTCAACTCTGAAAGCGCTAGCAAGACATGCTTAGGGACATAGCCTCGAACCATCGCAGGAAGAATCTGTTCAATCCATATGTGGAAGTCATGACTCTTCATCCCTAAGACTCGCAGAGTAGATAAGTTCACCCTCCTACTCAGTTTAGCTGCATACCCATCAGGGAACATCAACATCTTGATCCACTGAAGTACTTCCTTCCTCTGGGCCCTGCTTAGGACGAAATCGGCCTTAGGCCTTCTCCATGTCTTTCCACCACTAGGTGGCTTCATCTCTTGGTTTGGTCTATCACATAACGCTGCCAGATCCACTCTTGCCTTTACGTTATCCTTTGACTTATCAGGAATGTCCATAATTGTTGCCCAAAGTGCCTCGACAACATTATTTTCAGTGTGCATCACGAAAATATTGTGTTGAAGGAGCATGTCGTCATAATAGGGGAGCCGAGTCAAGCCCGACTTATGTGTCCACATATGTTGCTCACCATATCCCACAAAACCACCTTCTGTATTGGCCATGAGCCCATCTGTCTGTTGACGAATTTCGGCACCAGTCATCATTGCAGGTGGGCGGTCTGTCACTATGACACCTTTCGTAAAGTTCTTGATGTCTAGGCAGAATGGATGGTCAGGAGGGAGAAATTGTCGATGTTTATCGAACGACGAATATTTGCCACCCTTTTTCAACCAAATGAACCTAAGAGCTTCCTTTCAAACTGGGCATGGGAACTTACCATGAACACACCAGGTGTAGAATAGCCCATACGCCGGTAAGTCATGCATGGAGTACTGGTACCAAACATGCATTTTGAAGTTTGTCTTCATAGCTCGGTCATACATCCATACCCCTTCCTCCCAAGCACGTACCAATTCATCGATCAAAGGCTCCATGTACACGCCCATTTTATTCCCCGGGTGTGTGGGAATTATCAATAACATGAATATATTCTGCCTTTGAAAGCACACACCGAGCGGAGATTGATTGGGATAACAAACACGGGTCAACATGTGTACGTGGCAACGCTCATTCCATAGGGATTGAACGCATCTGTGGCCAGGGCAACACGTACATTACGAGCCTCTTCGGCTTTCTCACGTGAATGGCATCAAAGTGTTTCCATGCTTCACCATCAGATGCGTGCACCATCTTGTCAGGATTGTATCGTTTTTCATTTTTTGTGCCATGTCATCTGTTTCGCAGATTCCTCGGTCATGTATAGACGCTGGAACCTCGGTATGAACGGACGGTGTCGTAGGATTATCAAGGGGATGTCGAGCTACCTCTTCTGTCCATCACTAGAGTCTACCTCCATGAACCTAGACGATTTACACTTCGGACAGTACTTTGCACCTGCATATTCTTTCCTAAATAGTACGTAGCCCTTCGGACAAGCATGTATCTGCTCATACGTTATCTTGAGTGCACGAAGGAGTTTATGTGCCTCATACATGCTCTTTGGCAGAACGTGATCCTCCGGAAGCAGGCTGCCAATAACCGTCAAGAAGCCATCGAATGCGTCTTGACTCATGTTGTACTGCGACTTGAATGCCATTACACGCCTAATGGCATCCAGTTGAGAAACCTTTGTGTGGCCATGAAGGGGCTTCTGTGCCGCATCAAACATGTTGTAGAACACCTTTGCAGTCGGCTCTGGCTCGTCATCCGTACATCCTCCAGCGTATTGTGCCTCGTGATAGTCGTTCAATGTATCCGCTACCCCCGCATCAGCATCATAATGCTCGACACGTTGTCTCAGCACCTCCTCTATCGTACGATGCGCTTCACCATGAAAGATCCACCGAGTATAGCCCGACGTAAATCCATTCTTCCAAATATGTTCTACCATGGAATTCTTTGATTTTCTTTTTCGGTTGGTACATTAGCTGCACGGGCATGGGACTAGACTCGCTCCTTTAGCAGCTTCACCATATGCCCGTTCCATAAAATCATCGGTCTTTCTAATCCATTCAATTGTGATATCATTCCTTCCTACATGGCCCATGTACATCCACTCACGGTCCTCCATCCCCTAACAGAAGCCTTTCAATAGAAAATTCCGGTAGCACCTCCCCTGCACAGAGAGGTTTCGAAATCCTGCAAATAAAAGTATCAGCACGATGGCTGACATCCACGCATAATTCAACGGCACATATATAAACCCTAAAACCCTAAACCCTAACACCGTAAAACCTAAATCCTAATCATTTCATATATATCATGCATGTAATATACCTAGCTGTCACATATATAAATTTGACTTAATATCAAACCTAATCATATCATTTCATATAAATCATACACGAGCAATCACCTCGGGGGACGCGGGGCCGAGGCTCTCCCGCGTCAAGGCTTTTCGGAGATGATGGCCGACACGTGGGGAGGCGGCGGTGTGGACGACGGTCGGCGCGTGGGGAGGCGGCAGCGAGTGGGGAGGAGGAGGGGAGAATGGCCGGCGCATGGGGAGGCGGCGGCTAGTGGGGAGGACGCAGGGAGGATGACCGGCGCGTGGGGGCGGCAGCGGCGAGTGGACAGAATGGAGTGAAGAGAAGAAGGCGGGTTACCGCTATGTACGCATACTTTGCCGAGTGCCAGATCACGGGCACTCGGCAAAGATTTTTTTAAAATTTTAAAATATACTTTGCCGAGTGCCAAATCACGGGCACTAGGCAAATGTTTTAAAAAAAATTAAAATATACTTTGCCGAGTGCCTGCCGCGGGTATACATGTAGGTATATTGTGCAAAGTATATTGTGCCAAAAAGGTATATGTAGGTCTACATAGTGTAGGAACATATCACAAAAAGTTTGGTTGGGAAAAGAAAAAATATATACTTTGTCGAGTGTCCAAGAATGGCTCTCGGCACAGCACGCTCTGCCGAGTGTCAAGCGTAAGACACTCGGCAAAGTATATTCTTTCCGGAGTGTCAGCGCTCGGCACTCGGCAAAGATAACGACCGTCAGATATAGACGGCTGCTGACGGCCCTTTGCTGAGCGCCGGGTTTCGCCGAGTGTTTGGCACTCGGCAAAGTTATTTTTGCCGAGTGTCTTCCTTTGCCAAGAGTCCTGCTCTCGGTAAACGCGATCATTACCAAGAGCAGGACTTTACCGAGTGCCTGATAGAAAGCACTCGGCAAAGCCCCGAGCACTCGGCAAAGAGCCGGATTCCGGTAGTGAATTTACATTTTTGGCTTAGTATTTAAGATATAAAATGCCGATCGATGATTCCTTAAGTTGTGACCAGCAGACCGTGCATATGGCCGTGTAAAACACTGTTTCGCACTGTAGTTACATAGTAGAGCTTGAAATAAAAGGCGAGATAAGTAAAGTTTGCTGGAGATAATCTTAGGCTATGTTTGTTTATACATGAATGCACCTAAAATTGTTCTAGCTCATCAAAACTAATACTCTCTCCCTTCCAAATTACTAGTCGTTCTGGCCCTTGATTTTTATGTCTATATTTAAATGGATGATAATGAATCTAGACACATATATGAAATACATACATCAAGTATTATATGAATCTATTAAAATGCTAAACGAATTTTAATTTGGGACATAGAGAGTATAAATTAGACAAGCAATTCGACTGGAAACAGTTCTAGTCTACTATTTCGTGAGTCGGATTAGTTCCAGTCTACTATTCCGTGGAAAATGATTAGGACCCTAGACTATCTCCAGCAACTTACTCATCTCCATCCCCATATTCAAACTTAACTCTGTGTTGAGCACCATTTGTAGCACTGGGCACGGTCGGACGGTCTGCCCATATGCGTGGATGGTTCGCGAATAGATCAGATCAGGCGATTAAACTCCTATCTCATTGCATGTTTATTCCTCTAATCTCGTGGGAGCTGTTCGAGAACATCTAGGAATGGGTCTAGACCCCCATTCTATATTTGAAGGGGTACGATCGATTGAACAACCAGCAATCGATCAAACGGTCAATTTATCTTCAGTTCTTTACCTTTTACCCTAGGAGTAGACAGTAACATAGATTTCTCCCTCCAATCCAGTAGGGGACATAGAGAGAAAATATCTACAACCACCAAGAGAACGACAAAAGGGGACATCATCAAAATAGGCACAACAGATGTCGTCACGCAGCGAAACAATGAAGGGCTGATGATTTTTGGTAAATCAATCAATATAGGCGAGGAAGAAGACAAGGGAGCAGCCAGCAAAATAGCCGACCCAAATTACTCCATTCCCCGATGGGGCTCATCGAAACTGTCACGGTCTCAATAGCGTAAATTGCAGCGTCTGATAGCAAGAAAAAAGAAAAAATAAAAAAATACTTAATGATACACATCCGCAGTACCCACCACCGCAAAAGAGATGGAAGCCAAAGGCCGTCGAAACAAATCAAACGGCTACAAAGACAAAGAACAAGACAATAGCTGCATAGCTCTCTACTGGTAGGGTGGGCAGTCCGGCTTTTAAAGCCAGACCGTCTGCATCTATCGCGGACCGTTCGACCCTCGAGTTCGGACCATCCGCGCCACGCCAGAATGCCTACGGCGACGCGCCAACACCTATGGAGGAAGATAATACCGAGGAGGACAACCTGCTAGGAGAGGACTTGGTCGACTACGGAGCCATGCCAGAACATCCAGGTGTGGATGTAAATGTTATTATGTTCTCAACCGATTGTACTATTATTGGTGATGATGAAACTACCATTGCTCAATTCGATTTTGTTTCTAAAGAAGCCACCTTCACTAAGGTAAAAGAATTGGTCAACCATTTAAAGCCGCTCTTTGTACGTGGTCACATTGATGGAATACCGATTGCTAAAATGTTGGTAAATGGAGGGGTGACCGTGAATTTAATGCCTTACTCATTGTATAGAAAATTAGGGAAGTAGGATGATGAACTAGTCAAGACCAAAATGATGCTCTGCGATGTTGGGACCGACAGTTCGATTAAAGCCAAGGGAGTCACATTCGTTGAGTTAACCATCGAGACTAAGACTCTTGTTGCATTCTTCGTCGTCGATGTAGAAGGAAATTATAGTCTAATCTTAGTTAGAGATTGGATCCATGCAAATCAATGTGTATCTTCTACTTTACATCAAATGTTGTTGCAATGGGTAGGCGACGAAATATAACAAGTACATGTTGATGCATTGGCATGCATTGTCATGGTCGATGCTCCTGTACTTTGGACCTATGAGACTGCCACATGTCACATAGGAGTTGATTTTTCTGATTATAAATTCATAAGCATAGATAGGAAAGACTTCATGCAAAGTAAAGTTTAAATAATGTGTACATCCAAAAGGAACATACTCCAGATCGCGGACAGTTTGCCCCCCAAGCCTAGACGGTTCGAGGTAAACGTGAAGATTAGTTGGGCTCAGTTCCTATCGTGGACAGTCCGGCTTCTGAGGCCGGACGGTCCAGCCCCTTCCAGGACAGTCCGACCCCTAAGACTGGATAGTTCGACTGCTGCTAGAGAGTGTCGCAACACAAGTCCAATGTCGCAGATTGTCCAGCCTTTGAGACCGGACAGTCTGCAAACACATAAAAGGCATCTAATTCCTCCGAAGGAAGCACAATACAAGAATTTAGAGATCTCAACAAGTTACAACATGATTTACACCGACCGATCCTTTGGAGGATATCGACATAGGAGATGGAAACACTTCAAAGCCAACTTTTCTGAACAAGACCCTAGACGTCGATCCTAGAGATGAAATGATCGATTTATTAAAAGAATATTCTGATTTCTTTGCTTGAAATTACACTGAAATGCTAGGATTAAGCCAAGAGATAGTGGAACATCGGTGTAAATTAAATCCAGTTTCAGGCCTTTCAAGCAAAGACCAAGATCATTTTGTCCAGACTTACTCCCTAGGATTAAGGACGAAATTCACCGGCTATTAGAAGCTAATTTCATCAGACCTTGTAGATATGTAGAGTGGGTCTATAATATTGTGCCGGTGGAAAAAGAAGGAATCTGGTAAGCTTAGAGTGTGCATTGATTTCTGCAGTTTAAATAGAGAAACTCATAAAGATGAATATTTTTATGCCTATAGCCGATATGTTGATTAATAATGCATCAAGAAATAGAATTATAGCTTTCTTGATGGAAATGCTGAATATAATTAGATCTTCATGGTTGAAGAAGATGTGTCTAAAACGACCTTTATATGTCTAGGCTTCATTGGTTTATTTGAGTGGGTTGTCATGACGTTCGGTCTAAAAAATGTCGGTGCCACTTATCAGAAGGCTATGAATTTGATCTTTCACAAGTTGTTAGGAAACAATGTGGAAGTTTACATTAACGATATTGTAGTAAAATCAGCTGAGTTTTGTTCTCATATAGCTGATTTAAGCAAAGGCTTTGATAAAATGTGTCGGAATGGTTTAAAAATGAACCTGTGTAAATGTGCTTTTGGAGTGTCGGCTAGTAAGTTCCTAGGATTTATCATTCATGAACATGGTATAGAGATAGATCTCGACCGAATTAAGTCCATTCGAAATGTGCAGCCCTTACTTCAAATAGTACAGAGTTCGAATAAAAGTTATTACAATACCAAAGTACAAGCTCTAGCGAGCCTGGAATACAAAGCACAGTGGAAGATCAACTAGCCCAAGCCACAGGCAGACTGGGTGCAGACACAACCCCCTTCTAGTCGAGCATAGCAGAAGAGAAGCCTTCAGCTGCTGAAAAACATAAATAAATCTGGGTGAATACACTAGGTATTCCGCAAGCCCATCCCACACGTAAAGAGAGAGGGACCTATACAATACATGCTTGGTATGGTGGAGTTGAAGTCGCTCTTCTTTTTCAGAGACAAGCAATACTTTGATGGTTTTGCCCCAAAGAAAGAAGTAGCACATTTTCACACTCAACCACCACTGAGCTTCCCGCTCCCATGGCATTGCTTTCATTTCCAAAAACACCCACACACACACTTCCCTGTTTATGGAGATCATAAACACTAATTGTCATACCACACCAGACTCGTCCATTCTAGTGGACACGGACTATTCGAATAGGTTTGAACTCTGCACAGAGGGGTACACTTTACCCACTAGTCCGGCTCTACGGTCTCATGGCCAATGAAACTCGAATCCGGATCTCTTTCTTTCCTCACACGTCCTTACCTTAATGGTTATACCGGAAGGAGTCAGGCCACCGCCATGTCCAAACTGGACAAAACATTCCCCCTCCTTATCCTCACGGTGCTCCCCAGCCATCATAACCTTGGTGTTTGGACCGTACGAGTTCAGATTGAGTGACTACCCATACAGTCTCGAGTGGTTGTACTTGTCGTGAGTACAGGTAGTGAAGGATGACAAACCGGTCCTTATATGAGGGGACAATCCTTCTGCTCACACTAACCTGGCTGAGCCAACACCTGAGGCCCTCCCCTAAACCAGGGAGTCCCTGATTATCCCACTCCAATAGGTGATAAGGGTGAATACCCTTCGTCATACACTTTTTGAAAACATTATTCATTAAAACACCACCCTTTTCTCATCCCACATTTTGTACTCAAAAGATATTCTTTAATGCGGGCCATCTCTCTTCTCACAATGCAAGGGACCCAACCCTTATTCTCGGCTTAGGTAGTGCTAGAAAGAGTAGGTAATTTATGCATCAAGGGAAGAACGGATTTGCCTTCATCGAAGTTCTCCTGGCACGAAAGGTCTATTTCGGAGAGGTCGGGTTCCTGCCCTTCTTCCGGAGCTACAATTTCTGGAGGATCGGATCCCTCTTCTCCTAGCAAAAATAGGCAATGAACAATACATCAACCATGGTGGCTTAGTGGAGTCTGCAAAGTTTTAAATATTATTATTTTGTGCCCTATAAATTATTTAGACTATTTTTGGTGCATAAAATATCAATATATGCATTTATATATGAAAATAGGAAAAGAAAAAGTAGAAAAGGAAAAAAGGGTTCTCGGTTAGCTGGGCCCCGGGGGGGTTTCGGCCCAGCCGAGCGTGGGCACGCGTCGCCGCGGCCTGAATGGGCCCAGGCGGCCCTTACTTCAAATAGTACAGAGTTCGATTAAAAGTTATTACAATACCAAAGTACAAGCTCTAGCGAGCCTAGAATACAAAGCACAGTGGAAGATCAACTAGCCCAAGCCACATGCAGACTAGGTGCAGACACAACCCCCTTCTAGTCGAGCATAACAGAAAAGAAGTCTTCAGCTGCTGAAAAATATAAATAAATCTGGGTGAATACACTAGGTATTCCGCAAGCCCATCCCGCTCGTAAAGAGAGAGGGACCTATATAATACATGCTTGGTATGGTGGAGTTGAAGTCGCTCTTCTTTTTTAGAGACAGGCAATACTTTGATGGTTTTATCCCAAAGAAAGAAGTAGCACATTTTCACACTCAACCACCACAAAGCTTCCCGCTCCCGTGGCATTGCTTTCATTTCCAAAAACACCCACACACACACTTCCCTGTTTACGGAGATCATAAACACTAATTGTCATACCACACCAGACTCGTCCATTCTAGTGGACACGGACTATTCGAATAGGTTTGAACTCTGCGCAGAGGGGTACACTTTACCCACTAGTCCGGATCTGCGGTCTCATGGCCAATGAGACCCAAATCCGGATCTCTTTCTTTCCTCGCACGTCCTTACCTTAATGGTTATACCGGAAGGAGTCTGGCCACCGCCATGTCCAAACTGGACAAAACATTCCCCCTCCTTATCCTCCTGGTGCTCCCTAGCCATCATTACCCTGGGGTTTGGACCGTACGAGTTCAGATTGAGTGACTGCCCATACAGTGCCGAGTGGTTGTACTTGTCGTGAGTACATGTAGTTAAGGATGACAAACCGGTCCTTATATGAGGGGACAATCCTTCTGCTCACACCTAACCTGGCTAAGCCAACACCTGAGGCCCTCCCCTAAACCAGGGAGTCCCTGATTATCCCACTCCAATAGGTGATAAGGGTGAATACCCTTCGTCATACACTTTTTGAAAACATTATTCATTAAAAACACCACCCTTTTCTCATCCCAAATTTTGTACTCAAAAGATATTCTTTAATGCGGGCTATCTCTCTTCTCACAATGCAAGGGACCCATCCTGTCGGGGACCATAATTAGGGGTACCCTCAAGGCTCCTAATTCTCAGCTGGTAACCCCCATCAGCGTAAAGCTGCAAAGGCCTGATGGGTGCGATTAAGTCAGGGATCGGTCCATTCGGGGGACTCGATCACGCCTCGCCCGAGCCTAGCCTCGGACAAGGGCAACCGACCCTGGAGGATCTCCGCCTCGCCCGAGGCCCCCCTCCAATGGCGAACATATTTCCGGCTCGCCCGAGGCCCTATCTTCGCCAAGAAGCAACCCTGACCAAATCGTCGCGCCGACCGACCAAATCGCAGGAGCATTTAATGCAAAGGTGGCCTGACACCTTTATCCTGACGCGCGCCCTTCAGTCAACAGAGCCGAAGTGACCGCCGTCACTTCGCCGCTCCACTGACCGGCCTGACAGAAAGACAGCGCCGCCTGCGCCGCTCCGACTGCGATGCCACTTGACAGAGTGAGGCTGACAGGCAGTCAGGCCCGGCCGCAGGCACCATAGCAAACTCCGCTCCGCCCGACCCAGGGCTCGGACTCGGGCTAAGCCCCGGAAGACGGCGAACTCCGCTCCGCCCGACCCAGGGCTCGGACTCGGGCTAAGCCCCGGAAGACGGCGAACTCCGCTCCGCCTGACCCAGGGCTCGGACTCGGGCTAAGCCCCGGAAGACGGCGAACTCCGCTCCGCCCGACCCAGGGCTCGGACTCGGGCTAAGCCCCGGAAGACGGCGAACTCCACTCCGCCCGACCCAGGGCTCGGACTCGGGCTAAGCCCCGGAAGACGGCAAACTCCGCTCCGCCCGACCCAGGGCTCGGACTTGGGCTCAGCCCCAGAAGGCGACGAACTCCGCTTCGCCCGACCCCAGGGCTCGAACTCCGCCCTGGCCTCAGCCAACATTCTCCGCCTCGCTCGACCCAGGGGCTCGGACTCGATCTCGGCCACGGAAGACGGACTCAACCTCGACCTCGGAGGAGCCTCCACATCGCCCAACCTAGGGCGCGGGCCGGCCACGTCAACGGGGGGCGCCATCATTACCCTACCCCAACCTGACTCAGGCTACAGGGAACAAGACCGACGTCCCATCTGGCTCGCTCCGCCAGATAGGCAATGATGGTGCCCCGCACGCTCCCTGACGACGGCAGCTCTCCGCCCCCATACAGGAAGCAAGAGGACGTCAGCAAGGACTCGACAGCCCCGACAGCTGTCCTTCCGCCAGGTTCCGGCGCTCCTCCGACGGCCACGACATCACACGAACCGGGCGCCAAAACCTCTCCGGCCGCCACGATGGCGTGTACTTAGGGCACTAGCTCTCCTCCGCTAGACACGTAGCACTCTGCTACACCCCCCATGGTACACCTGGATCCTCTCCTTACGCCTGTAAAAGGAAGGACCAGGGCCCTCTTAGAGGGGGTTGGCCGCGCGGGGACAAGGACGAGACAGGCGCTCGCGTGAGGCCGCTCGCTCCCTCTCCCGCGTGGATGCTTGTAATCCCCTACTGCAAGCGCACCCGACCTGGGCGCGGGACGAACACGAAGGTCGCGGGATTTCCACCTCTCTCACGCCCATCTCCGGCCACCTCACTTCCCCCCTTCGCGCTCGGCCTCGCGCCGACCCATCTGGGCTGGGGCACGCGGCGACATTCACTCGTCGGCCCAGGGACCCCCCGGTCTCGAAACACCGACAGTTGGCGCGCCAGGTAGGGGCCTGCTGCGTGTTGACGAACAGCTTCCCGTCAAGCTCCAGATGGGCAGTCTCCAGCAACCTCTCCGGCCCAGAACGGTGCTCCGTTTCGGGAGTCTTGAGTTCATGTCCCTCGATGGCGGCTACGACATGATACTCCTTCCACCGCTGTGCGACAGCGACAATGGCGGCCGACAACCCGCCCGCTGGCGGCGGAATCGACTACGTCTTCCCCGCGTGGTGGAAGAACAACCTTCGAGCTCACCCCGTCCTCTTCCCCGCCGACGGAGGAGGAGGCGGGGCAACCAAGGCCAAGCAGGAGGCAGCGCCTCATCGGCTGTCGAGCGGGTCGACGGCGCCGGCACCTCAACGGGGGGTGCGTCGGGCATCGACCCCGCGTTTGAGACGAAGACGAGCGCCGTCTCCCCGCGACACGCCAATCCCGAGCAAACGGACGACGCCAGCACGCTCGCGAAAGGCTTGCTGGACGTCACCCTCGTACCTGAGACGACGGTGCAGTCAGTCCCCGACGTGACTTCATCACCGCCCGTCGACCAAGAGGTACCGACCGATTCTCATCTCACGCCTTTCGGATTCAGCCTCGACCCGCCAAGCGGCTTCGCTTTGGCGGACACTCTCGTAGAGGCGAGTCCGAACCCTCTGGGATTTCGTATGCGGTCACCCTGGGACCGGCTGATGGACGTCTCGACCTACGGGCCCTCTGGGTCCGAGGAAGACGACGAGCCCGACTTCTGTTGGGATTTCTCTGGACTTGGCGACCCCAGTGCCATGCGGGACTTCATGACCGCATGCGACTACTGCCTTTCCGACTGTTCCGACGGCAGCCGCAGCCTCGGCGACGAGGAGTGCGGCCCAAGCCGCGAATGTTTCCACGTCGATCTATGGGGTCCCTCCGAAGGCAACCATCTCGGCATGCCGGGGGACGGTGATCTCCCTAGGCTGGTGCCTCGCGTTGACATCCCATGGGAGCTAGCTGTGGTCCCCGTTCAGGCGGGGGGCCATGACCCACAGCTCGAGCAAATCCGCGGGGTGCAGGCCAGGCTCGACGAGGGAGCAGGAGCGCTTGAGCCGATCCGCCAGGACGTCGGGCAGGCATGGGCGGGCCAACCTCCGGCCGGAGAAATACGTCATCTACCCCAGGGCTTCCAACACCGCATCGCCGACGATGTCAGGATGAGGCCGCCGCCCGCATCCAGTGGGGTTGGCCAGAACCTGGCAGCAGCAGCAATGCTCCTCCGCGCGATGCCGGAGCCATCAACCACCGAGGGACGGCGAATCCAGGGAGAGCTCAAGAATCTCCTGGAGGACGCCGCGGTCCGACGGGCCGAGAGCTCCTCCTCCCGAAGGCAGGGGTACCCCTCGGAACATCATGCTGCGACTTCCCGATTCATGCGGGAAGCCTCGGTCTACACCGGGCGCACGCGCAACACAGCGCCTGTGGCCCCGGGACGCCTCGTCAACGAGCACCATCACCGCGACCGTCGGGCCCACCTCGACGAGAGGGTGCACCGAGGCTACCACCCCAGGCGTGGAGGACGCTACGACAGCGGGGAGGATCGGAGTCCCTCGCCCGAACCACCCGGTCCGCAGTCCTTCAGCCGGGCCATACGACGGGCGCCGTTCCCGACCCGGTTCCGACCCCCGACTACTATCACAAAGTACTCGGGGGAGACGAGACCGGAGTTGTGGCTCGCGGACTACCGGCTGGCCTGCCAACTGGGTGGAACGGACGATGACAACCTCATCATCCGCAACCTCCCCCTGTTCCCCTCCGACACCGCTCGCGCCTGGTTGGAGCACCTGCCTCCGGGGCAGATCTCCAACTGGGACGACCTGGTCCAAGCCTTCGCCGGCAATTTCCAGGGCACGTACGTGCACCCTGGGAATTCCTGGGACCTCTAGAGCTGCCGGCAACAGCCGGGAGAGTCTCTTCGGGACTACATCCGGCGATTCTCGAAGCAGCGCACCGAGCTGCCCAACATCACCGACTCGGATGTCATCGGCGCGTTCCTCGCCGGCACCACTTGCCGCGACCTGGTGAGCAAGCTGGGTCGCAAGACCCCCACCAGGGCGAGCGAGCTGATGGACATCGCCACCAAGTTCGCCTTTGGCCAGGAGGCGGTCGAGGCTATCTTCCGGAAGGACAAGCAGCCCCAGGGCCACCCACCGGAAGATGCCCCCGAGGCGTCAACTCAGCGCGGCGCCAAGAAGAAGGGCAAGAAGAAGTCGCAAGCGAAACGCGATGCCGCCGACGCGGACCTTGTCGCCGCCGCCGAGTACAAGAACCCTCAGAAACCCCCCGGAGGTGCCAACCTCTTCGACAAGATGCTCAAGGAGCCGTGCCCCTATCACCAGGGGCCCGTCAAGCACACCCTTGAGGAGTGCGTCATGCTTCGGCGCCACTTCCACAGGGCCGGGCCACCCGCGGAGGGTGGCAAGGCTCGCGACGACGACAAGAAGGAAGATCACCAGGAAGGAGAGTTCCCCGAGGTCCGCGACTGCTTCATGATCTACGGTGGGCAAGCGGCGAACGCCTCGGCTCGACACCGCAAGCAAGAGCGTCGGGAGGTCTGTTCGGTGAAGGTGGCGGCGCCAGTCTACCTAGACTGGTCCGACAAGCCCATCACCTTCGACCAAGCCGACCACCCCGACCACGTGCCGAGCCCGGGGAAATACCCGCTCGTCGTCGACCCCGTCATCGGCGACGTCAGGCTCACCAAGGTCCTCATGGATGGAGGCAGCAGCCTCAACATCATCTATGCCGAGACCCTCGGGCTCCTGCGTGTCGATCTGTCCTCGGTCCGGGCAGGCGCTGCGCCTTTCCACGGGATCATCCCCGGGAAGCGCGTCCAGCCCCTCGGACAACTCGACCTTCCCGTCTGCTTCGGAACACCCTCCAACTTTCGAAGGGAGGCCCTGACGTTCGAGGTGGTCGGGTTCCGAGGAACCTACCACGCGGTACTGGGAAGGCCATGCTACGCGAAGTTCATGGCCGTCCCCAACTACACCTACCTCAAGCTCAAGATACCGGGACCCAACGGGGTCATCACCGTCGGCCTCACGTACAAACACGCGTTCGAATGCGACGTGGAGTACGCCGAGGCCCTCGCCGAGTCCTAGGCCCTCATCGCCGACCTGGAGAGCCTCTCTAAGGAGGTGCCAGACGTGAAGCGTCATGCCGGCAACTTCGAGCCAGCGGAGACGGTTAAGTCCATCCCCCTCGACCCCAGCAACGACGCCTCCAAGCAAGTCCGGATCGGCTCCGAGCTCGATCCCAAATAGGAAGCAGTGCTCGTCGACTTTCTCCGCGCGAATGCCAACGTCTTCACGTGGAGTCCCTCGGACATGCCCGACATACCGAGGGATGTCGCCGAGCACTCGCTGGATATCCGAGCCGGAGCCCGACCCGTCAAGCAGCCTCTGTGCCGATTCAACGAAGAAAAGCGCAGAGCCATAGGTGAGGAGATCCACAAGCTAATGGTGGCAGGGTTCATCAAAGAGGTATTCCATCCCGAATGGCTTGCCAACCCTGTGCTTGTGAGAAAGAAAGGAGGGAAATGGCGGATGTATGTAGACTACACTGGTCTAAACAAAGCATGTCCGAAGGTTCCCTACCCTCTGCCTCGCATCGATCAAATCGTGGATTCCACTGCTGGGTGCGAAACCCTGTCTTTCCTCGATGCCTACTCCGGGTATCACCAAATCAGGGTGAAAGAGTCCGACCAGCTCGCGATTTCTTTCATCACACCCTTCGGCATGTACTGCTATGTCACCATGCCGTTTGGCTTGAGGAATGCGGGCGCGACGTACCAGCGGTGCATGAACCATGTGTTCAGCGAACACATTGGCTGGACGGTCGAGGCCTACGTCGACGACATCATAGTCAAGACGAGGAGAGCCTCCGACCTCCTTTCCGACCTTGAAGTGACATTCCGATGTCTCAAGGCGAAAGGCGTGAAGCTCAATCCCGAAAAGTGCGTCTTCGGGGTACCCCGGGGCATGCTCTTGGGATTCATCGTCTCCGAGCGGGGCATCGAAGCCAACCCGGAGAAGATCACAGCCGTCACCAGCATGGGGCCATCAAGGACTTGAAAGGCGTACAGAGAGTCATGGGATGTCTTGCGGCCCTGAGCCTTTTCATCCCGCACCTCGGCGAAAGGGGCCTGCCTCTGTACCGCCTCGGGGCGAATAACGGTTCCCCCGGAAGCCTGCTCCCGAGACCTGCATCAACCCTCCGTCAAAGTCGACGACACGCCCGAGCCCGAGGCACCCTCGGCCCAGCCCGAGGTACCCTCGGCTCAGTCCGAGGCATCCTCGGCATGGCCCGAGGCACCCTCAGCTCGGCCCGAGGCACCCTCGGCACCCGAGGGCGAGGCACTGCGCGTCGAGGAGGAGCAAAGCGGGGTCACTCCTAATCGAAGCTGGCAGACCCCGTACCTGCAATATCTCCACCAAGGAGAGCTACCCCTCGACCGAGCCAAAGCTCGGCGGTTGGCGCGGCGCGCCAAGTCGTTCGTCTTGCTGGAAGATGGGAAGGAGCTCCACCACCGCACCCCGAGCCCTTGTTGGAGACACCCGGGGGCTACACGCACCCCTGGGAAGGGCCGCTTGTCATCACCAAAGTTCTGAAGCCCGGAACAAACGAACTAGCCGACAGTCAAGGCGAGGTCTGCACCAACACTTCGAACGTCTAACAGCTACGTCGCCTCTACCCTTAAGATGCTTTCAAGTTGTTCGCTTACCTCGCCCCCACGCAAGTTTTAGTCATCAAGGAAGGGTCAGCCTTGCCTCGGCAGAGCCCGACCCTCCCTCGGGGGCTAAAAAGGGGGGAACCCCTCTGCGTCAAAATTTTCAATCGAAAAGGCTTTTGCGTTCCCCCGGCTATGTCGGAAGCAGGACCCCAAGGAGCGAACGCGGGTGCATGTAAGTGGCAAGGCTGACTGAGCCGAGGGACTCCTACGCCTCTGGGTTACGGACACCTCACTCGTCACCCACCACGAAAAGTGACCTCTACTTGGGGAAGCCACCCTGCTACTGACAGGCGGGGCCGGACACGCAAAATGAAAGGGAAAGGAGCACGACTTTATGCAACTGTAATAAAGTGTTCAGGCCTCAGCGGGCGCAGAAAGACACACGTGCATCCAACAGAAACTGCTCCGACAGAGTTAGGCATCGCCCGAGGAAGGAGCCGCGCCTTCGGCTTCATCCCCGCCCTCGCCAAAGTCCATCCCAGCTTCGGACGACGACGCGGGCGGGAGGATCTCTGCCTCGAAGGTGGTCGCCAGCACTGCGCTCGGACCCGCGGCGGCCGCATCGAGTCTCTGGACTTCTGCCAGGGCGGCGTCATCTTCGTCAGGAAGGCAATACCCCTCGCTGACCCGCTCCAGGTCCACGACGTAGTGGGAAGCGAGCACGGCGAAGGCCCGCCTGACCCCGTGGTGTAGCGCCTCGCGGAGTCTGCCGCGCACATGATCGCCCAAGGCCTGCAGGCGACTTTGAGGGGAGCTTCCTGAGGGGACGTCGCCGAAGCCAAGGACCTGGCAGAAGTCCGAGACGGCCTCGGACATGGCCGCGTGGTCGGCCTCCCTCTGCTCGGCCGCCCCGGCAAGCGCCTCGGCAAGCGCCTTGGCGGACTCATCAAAGGCGGACTCGAGCTCTGCGAACAGCCAGAACGAAAGGTCTCAAACACAAGCGGAGGAAACAAGCTGAAACGAAAACCAAAAATGGCCAAGGCGTACCTCCGGCTCGGGCACGCTGATCCAAGGCTGCAACCTGGGCTACGGCTAGGTCGGCTGCAAGGGCTCCAGCCCGGCTTTCGGCCTCGGCAGCCCGGCCCCGAGATTGGTCCCGCTCATTGACGATCTGGTCGAACTCCGACTGCTGTCGTTGCACTTCTGCGCGCGCCGCTGCCGCCTCCGCGCGTGCCGCTGTCGCCTCGGCTCTCAGATCGGTGCAGAGCAACCGAAGGTCCGCCGCCTCGGCGCCCTGCTGAGAGAGGCGCGCAGTAGCCCCGGCGAGCGAGGTCCTCAGGGATCGCAGCGAGCCCCAGACGTCGACCTCGTGGCGGATGAACGATGACTTGGCGGCGCTCAGATCCGTCAGATCCCGAGGGAAGGAAGCGGGGCGTCACAAAAGACGCCTTGGTCACAAAAAAAGAGGTATGCCTGAAACCGTTACCTGGAGGATTTTGGGGACGTCCCTGCAGAAAACCTTCAGCGACGACCGGAGCGACCCCGCCGTTGCTTCGGCACACTCGCGGAGGAAAGAAAAATCGCGGTCGGGACATACGAATGAAAAGCCAGGACGATGACCGGAGCTTGCTAAGGAGGAAAGAAAAATCGCGGTCGGGACATACGAATGAAAAGCCAGGACGAAGACGTTCCAAGATACTTACCCACTCCGGGCCATGATCAACCGTGCCTGAGGGGAGGTCTCTCGGATCTCGACCCCTGAAGGCGCCACCGAGGTCCGCTTCGCCGGCAGCTTCGGCACCACCCTTGCTTTGGGCGCTTTGGACGCCCGGGAGGCGGACTGCCCAGGCACTGCCACGGCGACCTGAGGGTCGCTCTCCTGCGCTGCCGGCGTGGGCGACGGCTCTCGGGGAACAGACGCCTCGGCCTGGCTCCACGGGGTCACCTCAACTCCCCCAGCTGAGGGGTCAAGTACCCTCTCGGTCTGCCCCCGCTCTTCGGGCCGGGACCTCAGCGTCCCGACTCCGGGGACTGACGGCATCAGCCCACTCGGGGGCTGGCTTGACGGCTCCTGGCCTAACCTCAAGCCAGGGCTAAAGCCGAGGCGGGCAGCCATGTCGTCTTCCTCGTCATCATCTTCATCATCGTCGTCGTCATCAGGCGTTTCCGGCGACGGCTCCCTCGGGAGCCCCTCCCTCTCCTGCCGACGACGGAGCTTTTCCAAGGCGTCTCAAGCCCGCATCCGCTCGCGGGCCCGGGCCTTCTCCGTGTCCTTCTTTTTCTTCTTCTCCTCCGCGGCAACCCGCCGCGCTGCTCGGTCCACCGCATCCTGCGGGACCCGTGGCAGGGAAGGCTTGTGCCACCCTACCTCCTGGAGACGGATGGAAATCCCGACCGTAAGAACCAGGGGCAACCCGACGCAAGAAGAAGGAAGGAGCGGACACTCTCCAGAGTCACGCACCCTTGGTCAGGGCGCATCAAGGGCTGGGAGAAGGCGCTGGTGTCCGGTTTTCCCAACGTGACGGCCACCCGCCCGTGGAGAACGTCGAAGGGAAGAGGATCCGAGGACATCCGCGAGCCCTCCAAGTCAGCCTCCGGCGTCATCTCCCAAAGCGGCAACCGTCGCTCCGCCAAGGGAAGCACCCTCCGGCGGTGGATGGCGGCAATCACTCCCGCGGCGGTGAGTCCCCCTTTCCGCAACGCCTCCAAGGCCTTGAGAAGGGGTTCGAGGTTCTTCTGTCTTTCGTGCGGGGTCCCGTGGCGCCAAGCATCGACGGCGACGGTGACCACTCGCTGGGAAAACGGCAGGAGCAACTCGCCGTCATTCCGGAGGTAGAACCACCGGCGCTACCACCCTTTATTCGAGGACGCAAGGATGGCGGGAATATATAGCGACGCCCGCGACTGCCTCAGCTGGAGGATGCAGCCGCCGGCCCACACCGCCGCGCGGACCTTTCTCTCCCCCGTCGGCGAAGCAAAAAGCTCCGCGAAAAAGAGATGAGTCCACAAGTCCCAGTGGGGGGCGATCCCCAAGTACCCCTCGCACACCGCTACGAAGATGGCGGCCTGCGAGATGGAGTTGGGGCTGAGGTTGTGCAACTCCACCCCGTAGTGGTGCAGGATCGCCCGCATAAAGCGGCTCGCCGGCACACCGAATCCCCGCTCGTGGAAGGAGACGAAGCTCACGATGTACCCCGGCGGTGGGGATGGAGCGGCTCCGCTCACGGGGGGAATCCATTCTGGCCGCCTCTCATCAGAGAGAGGGCGAAGTAAACCCTCGGCAACAAGATCCTCCAGATCACCCGCCGTCACTGTGGAGAAAGGCCATGGGTCGCGCGGCGAGATGATGTTCACCCGGTCGGCCATCACCGAGCAGAAGGGGTGGCGGCGTAAAGGACAGGGTGGGCGGTTTCCTTTCCTCTGGCTAAGTCTCTCAGGTTGCGAAAACCTAAGAGGGAGGCAAGAAGCGGAGCAAAGAACCATCGCAAGACCCTCCCTCGAGTATATAAAGACCAAGGCGAGACCCGTTCAACGTTCCGCCCGAACCGGCCGCGGGATTCAAAAACTCGAAGCGAAACAGCCGTTCCTCGAACGGCTCGCGCACGCGCGACGGCCGCCCCGCGAACCGCATGCCCCATCGCATTAACTCCACGGCGGGAAAGGCGGCGCCTCTGGCAGGGGAAGCGAGCGGCGCTTCGCCTTCGCCATAATGACCGCGTCAAAAAAGGTACGCCACGTCATTCGATTTCAAATCCTTTTCCTTTTTTCCTCTTTCTCTCTCTTACAACAGGGACCGGGAAAGGGGGATACCCCGAAAAGGATCCTTCTCCGTGAAGGAACCAGGCTCCGAGCCTCCCTACTGATCAGAGGTTCGAAGGCTGGCCCCTCGGAAGGGTTCAACAGCCGCCTCAGAGCGCGTGGGCTCCACACCCACTACTGGTCAGAGGTTCGAAGGCCGGCCCCTCGGAAGGGTTCAACGGCCGCCTCAGGCTACTCGGGCTCCGCGCCCACTACTGATCAGGGGTTCGAAGGCTGGCCCCCGAAGGGTTCACAGCCGTCTCAGACACAGAGCGAGGGATGACCATGGGTACGTTCGATACATAACCAAGGCTCGAGCTGCGCTCCCGAGGTACCCTAGGACATTTCCGAGACCAGCGGGAATGATCTTGTAACGAAATCCCATCAGAGGGAGGCATCGAGCCCTCAGACCCCGTCGACAGGGGACCGGGTCCGGCAGATCACCCGCAGGTACTTTTGGGCGCGCCTCTGGGCCTCTAGCCGACCCCTAGCGAATGGGGCACTGAAAGGGAAATGTGCCCTTGGGCCATTTCTAAGTATTTTGGTGATTGAGTGCCAACACAAGTGCTTAAATGTGAGTTTATGCCCATGGATGAACAAAGTGCAAATCATGAGTAAAGGTATGTTTCTAAGCCTTAGTACATTGGTTTTGTGTACTAATATACTTGTCTAAGTGTTAGAAACAGAAAGAAGAAGAAAAGAAAAGAGGTGCAAAAAGACTTGGCTGTGTACAGCCAAGACTCAGCTCTGTCTGGCACACCGGATTGTCCGGTGGTGCACCGGACAGTGTCCGGTGCGCCAGGCTGACTCGGCGTGAAGAGGCCGCTCTCGGGAATTCGCCGACGGCGTACTGCTATAATTCACCGGACTGTCCGGTGTGCACCGGACTGTCCGGTGAGCCAACGGTCGGCCGGGCCAACGGTCGGCCGCGCGATCTGCGCGAGACACGTGGCCGAGCCAACGGTCGGAAGGGGGCACCGGACTGTCCGGTGTGCACCGGACATGTCCGGTGCGCCAACGGCTCCCAGATCTGCAACGGTCGGCTGCGCCGTTTAAGGAAAGAAATCGGGCACCGGACAGTGTCCGGTGTGCACCGGACTGTCCGGTGCACCCGACGACAGAAGGCAAGAATGGCCTTCCAGATTTGCTCTCAACGGCTCCTAGCTGCCTTGGGGCTATAAAAGGGACCCCTAGGCGCATGGAGGAAATACCCAAGCAACCTAAGAGCATTCTTGATCATCCACACTCAGTCTTTGCGCATTCGTTTGTCATTCTCAGTGATTCGAGCTCCGTTCTAGTGAGAACTTTGAGATAGTCTTTTGAGCTCGATTCTTGGTCGTGTGTGTGCGCATTTTGCTGTGGATTTGTGTGTGTTGCTTCCCTCCCTTACTCCGTACTTCTTTGTGAAATTCAAAGTGTAAGGGCGAGAGACTCCAAGTTGTGGAGATTCCTCGCAAACGGGAAAAGATCAAAGTAAAGAAGAACACCGTGGTATTCAAGTTGATCATTGGATCACTTGAGAGGAGTTGAGTGCAACTCTCGTCCGTTGGGACGCCACAACGTGGAGTAGGCAAGTTTTGTACTTGGCCGAACCACGGGATAACCACCGTGCCATCTCTGTGTTTGTTTTCTTGTGGTTATTGTGTTCTGGACTCATCTCTAGCCACTTGGCAACTATTGTGCTAACACTTAACAAGTTTTTGTGGCTATAAGTTTAAGTTTCACAGGATCACCTATTCACCCCCCTCTAGGTGCTCTCAACTGGTATCAGAGCCGTTCTCTTCAAGAAGGGACTAATCGCCCGAAGAGATGGATCCTAAGGGAAAGGGGATGGTGGTCGACAACAACGAGAAGGAGTCTATCTTCAACGAGCCGAAGAATGACAAGTCTACCGACTTGGGCTCAAGCCACAAGCGCAAAGATGGGAAGAAGAAGAAGACAATGCGCATCAAGGAGATCGTCTACTACGACAGCGACGAATCCTCTTCTTCCCAAAAGGACGACGACAACGACTACAGGAAGACGGTCAATTCGAACTTTTCATTTGATTATTCTCGTATTCCACATAGTTCGAATTCGCATTTGCTTTCCATTCCTCTTGGCAAACCTCCACACTTCGATGGGGAAGACTACGGATTTTGGAGTCACAAAATGCGTAGTCATTTATTCTCTCTCCATCCAAGCATATGGGAGATTGTAGAGAATGGAATGAAATTTGATAGCTCGGATAGCCCTATGTTTATTAATGAACAGATTCATAAAAATGCACAAGCTACTACTGTGTTGCTAGCCTCTTTGTGCAGGGACGAGTACAATAAAGTGAGCGGCTTGGACAATGCCAAGCAGATATGGGACACCCTCAAGATTTCTCACGAGGGGAACGACATCACCATGCTCACTAAAATGGAGTTGGTGGAGGGCGAGCTTGGAAGGTTTGCGATGATAAGGGGCGAGGAGCCAACCCAAACATATAACCGGCTCAAGACCCTTATCAACAAAATAAGGAGCTATGGAAGCACGCGATGGACGGACCATGACGTCGTCCGACTATTACTAAGGTCCTTTACCATTCTTGATCCTCATTTGGTGAATAATATTCGTGAGAATCCTAGGTACACCAAAATGTCGCCCGAAGAAGTCCTAGGAAAATTCGTCAGCGGGCGAATGATGATTAAGGAAGCAAGGTACGTGGACGACGCCTTGAATGGACCAATCAACGAGCCGCAACCTCTTGCTCTCAAAGCAACAAGAAGCAAGGAGGCGCTACCTAGCAAGGTGGCACAAATTGAGGCGGCCGGACTTAATGATGAAGAGATGGCTCTCATCATCAAACGCTTCAAGACGGTGCTAAAGAACCACAAGGGGCAGCCAAGCAAGACCAAGACAAAGGGGAAGCGCTCATGCTTCAAGTGCGGTAAGATTGGTCATTTTATCGCTAACTGCCCTGATAATGATAGTGACCAGGAACAGGGAAACAAGAGGGAAAAGAAGAAGAATTACAAGAAGACCAAGGGCGAGGCACATCTTGGAAAGGAATGGGATTCGGATTGCTCCTCTTCCGACTCCGACAACGAGGGACTCGCCGCCACCGCCTTCAACAAATCAACCCTCTTCCCCAACGAGCGTCACACATGCCTTATGGCAAGAGAGAAGAAGGTATGTACTCGGAACTCTACCTATGCTTCTTCAAGTGAGGACGAATCTAGTGATGAGGATGAAGTAGATTACTCATGTTTGTTTAAGGGCCTAGATAGAACCAAGGTAGACAAAATTAATGAATTGATTGATGCCTTGAATGATAAGAATATGCTTTTAGAAAAGCAAGAAGATTTGTTGTATGAAGAACATGATAAATTTGTAGAAGCTCAAAGATCTCATGCTCTAGAAGTTAAAAGAAATGAAATGCTTTCTTGTGAATTATCTTCGTGCCATGAGACAATTTCTAAATTAAGGAGCATTAATGATGATTTGAATGCTAAGTTAGAGATTGCTAGTAAATCTACCTCTTGTGTAGAAAATGTTGTAACGTGCACTAGGTGTAAAGATATTAACATTGATGCTTTTAGTGAACACCTAGCTTGCATTTCTAAATTAAATGAAGAGGTAGCTAGTCTTAATGCCCAACTTGAGACTAGCAAAAGTGATTTTGAAAAACTAAAATTTGCTAGGGATGCCTACACGGTTGGTAGACACCCCTCAATTAAGGATGGGCTTGGCTTCAAGAGGGAAGTCAAGAACTTAACAAGCCATAAGGCTCCCATCTCCGCCAAGGAGAAAGGGAAGGCCCCTATGGCTAATAGTGCTAAAAGGAACTATGCCTTTTTGTACCATGATAAGAGACAAACTAGAAATGCTTATAGGAGTTACAATGCATATGATGCTTTTTCTCATGCCATGTTTGCTTCTAGTTCTTCCTATGTGCATGATAGAAATGTTAGTAGGAGAAATGTTGTTCATAATATGCCTAGGAGAAATGTTGTTGATGTTCCTAGGAAAGTTAATGAACCTTCCACAATATATCATGCTTTAAATGCTTCCTTTGCTATTTGTAGAAAGGATAGGAAGATAGTTGCTAGAAAATTAGGGGCAAGATGCAAGGGAGACAAAACTTGCATTTGGGTCCCAAAGGATATTTGTGCTAACCTTGTAGGACCCAACATGAGTTGGGTACCTAAGACCCAAGCCTAAATTTGCCTTGCAGGTTTATGCATCCGGGGGTTCAAGCTGGATTATCGACAGCGGATGCACAAACCATATGACGGGGCAGAAGAAGATGTTCACCTCCTACGTCAAAAATAAGGATTCCCAAGATTCAATTATATTCGGTGATGGGAATCAAGGCAAGGTAAAAGGGTTAGGTAAAATTGCAATTTCTAATGAGCACTCTATCTCTAATGTGTTTTTAGTAGAGTCTCTTGGATATAATTTGCTATCGGTTAGTCAATTATGCAATATAGGATATAACTGTCTATTTACAAATGTAGATGTGTCTGTCTTTAGAAGAAGTGATGGTTCACTAGCTTTTAAGGGTGTATTAGACGGCAAACTTTATTTAGTTGATTTTGCAAAAGAAGAAGCCGGTCTAGATGCATGCTTAATAGCTAAGACTAGCATGGGCTGGCTGTGGCATCGCCGCTTAGCACATGTGGGGATGAAGAACCTTCACAAGCTTCTAAAGGGAGAACACGTGATAGGTTTGACTAACGTGCAATTCGAAAAAGATAGACCTTGTGCAGCTTGTCAAGCAGGTAAACAAGTGGGAGGAGCACATCACAGCAAGAATGTGATGACCACCTGAAGACCGCTGGAGCTGATGCATATGGACCTCTTCGGACCCGTCGCCTATCTGAGCATAGGAGGAAGTAAGTATGGTTTAGTTATTGTTGATGACTTTTCCCGCTTCACTTGGGTGTTCTTTTTGCAGGATAAGTCTGAAACCCAAGGGACCCTCAAGCGCTTCCTCAGGAGAGCTCAAAATGAGTTTGAGCTCAAGGTGAAGAAGATAAGGAGCAACAACGGGTCCGAGTTCAAGAACCTTCAAGTGGAGGAGTTCCTTGAGGAGGAAGGGATCAAGCACGAGTTCTCCGCCCCCTACACACCACAGCAAAACGGTGTGGTAGAGAGGAAGAACAGGACGCTCATCGATATGGCGAGGACGATGCTAGGAGAGTTCAAGACCCCCGAGTACTTTTGGACGGAAGCCGTGAACACGGCTTGCCACGCCATCAACAGGGTCTACCTTCATCGCCTCCTCAAGAAGACGTCGTATGAGCTACTAACCGGTAACAAACCCAATGTATCTTACTTTCGTGTATTTGGGAGCAAGTGCTACATTCTAGTGAAGAAGGGTAGAAATTCTAAATTTGCTCCCAAAGCTGTAGAAGGGTTTTTGTTAGGTTATGACTCAAATACAAAGGCGTATAGAGTCTTCAACAAATCATCGGGTTTGGTTGAAGTCTCTAGCGACGTTGTATTTGATGAGACTAATGGCTCTCCAAGAGAGCAAGTTGTTGATTGTGATGATATAGATGAAGAAGATGTTCCGACGGCCGCTATACGAACCATGGCGATTGGAGAAGTTCGGCCACAGGAACACGATGAACGAGATCAACCTTCTTCCTCAACCATGGTGCAACCCCCAACTCAAGACAATGAACAGGTTCATCAACAGGAGGCGTGTGATCAAGGGGGAGCACAAGATGATCATGTGATGGAGGAAGAAGCGGAACCGGCACCTCCAACCCAAGTTCGAGCGATGATTCAAAGGGATCATCCCGTCGACCAAATTCTGGGTGACATTAGCAAGGGAGTAACTACTCGGTCTCGATTAGTTAATTTTTGTGAACATTACTCCTTTGTCTCTTCTATTGAGCCTTTCAGGGTAGAAGAGGCCTTGCTAGATCCGGACTGGGTGTTGGCCATGCAAGAGGAGCTCAACAACTTCAAGCGCAATGAAGTTTGGACACTAGTGCCTCGTCCCAAGCAAAATATTGTGGGAACCAAGTGGGTGTTCCGCAACAAACAGGACGAGCACGGGATGGTGACGAGGAACAAGGCTCGACTTGTGGCAAAAGGTTATGCCCAAGTCGCAGGTTTGGACTTTGAGGAGACTTTTGCTCCTGTGGCTAGGCTAGAATCAATTCGTATCTTGCTAGCATATGCCGCTCACCATTCTTTCAGGCTGTACCAAATGGATGTGAAGAGCGCTTTCCTCAACGGGCCAATCAAGGAGGAGGTGTACATGGAGCAACCCCCTGGCTTCGAGGATGAACGGTACCCCGACCACGTGTGTAAGCTCTCTAAGGCGCTCTATGGACTTAAGCAAGCCTCAAGAGCATGGTATGAATGCCTTAGAGATTTCTTAATTGCTAATGCTTTCAAGGTTGGGAAAGCCGATCCAACTCTTTTCACTAAGACATGTGATGGTGATTTATTTGTGTGCCAAATTTTTGTCGATGACATAATATTTGGTTCTACTAATAAAAAGTCTTGTGAAGAGTTTAGCAGGGTGATGACGCAGAAATTCGAGATGTCAATGATGGGCGAGTTGAACTACTTCCTTGGGTTCCAAGTGAAGCAACTCAAGGACGGCACCTTCATCTCTCAAACGAAGTACACGCAAGATCTGCTGAAGCGGTTTGGGATGAAGGACGCCAAGCCCGCAAAGACTCCGATGGGAACCGACGGACACACCGACCTCAACAAAGGAGGTAAGTCCGTTGATCAAAAAGCATACCGGTCAATGATAGGGTCTTTACTTTATTTATGTGCTAGTAGACCGGATATTATGCTTAGCGTATGCATGTGTGCTAGATTTCAATCCGATCCTAAGGAATGTCACTTAGTGGCGGTGAAGCGAATCCTTAGATATTTAGTTGCTACGCCTTGCTTCGGGCTCTGGTATCCAAAGGGGTCTACCTTTGACTTAATTGGATATTCAGACTCCGACTATGCTGGATGTAAGGTCGATAGGAAGAGTACATCGGGGACGTGCCAATTCTTAGGAAGGTCCCTGGTGTCATGGAACTCTAAGAAACAAACCTCCGTTGCCCTATCCACCGCTGAGGCCGAGTATGTTGCCGCAGGTCAGTGTTGCGCGCAACTACTTTGGATGAGGCAAACCCTCAGGGACTTTGGCTACAATCTGAGCAAAGTCCCACTCCTATGTGATAATGAGAGTGCTATCCGCATGGCGGAAAATCCTGTTGAGCACAGCCGCACAAAGCACATAGACATCCGGCATCACTTTCTGAGAGACCACCAGCAAAAGGGAGATATCGAAGTGTTTCATGTTAGCACCGAGAACCAGCTAGCCGATATCTTTACCAAGCCTCTAGACGAGAAGACCTTTTGCAGGCTGCGTAGTGAGCTAAATGTCTTAGATTCGCGGAACTTGGATTGAATTGTAGCATACATGTGTTTATGCCTTTGATCATGTTCATTCTGCATTTTGTTGCTTATTGTGGTGCTCAAGTTGTACAAACACTCCCTGGACCTCACAAGTCCGTTGCAAAGTGATGCACATATCTAGGGGGAGATGTGTTACAACTTGACCCTTTGAAACTAACCATATGCTTGAGTTTGCTTGATTTAGTCTCGAAGGAGAATTGAAAGGGAAAAGGTGGACTTGGACCATGAAAGACTTCCACTGCACTCCGATGAGAGGGTAACTTATTCCAAGTTCATCTCATGAACTCTTATTGCCATTTGCTCTTAATTGAAGATTTTGGTGAGGCAATGGGGTTATAGGGCCAAGATTGATCCCGTTTTGGTGTTTGATGCCAAAGGGGGAGAAAATAAAGGCAAAAGCAATAAATGGATCAGCTACCACTTGAGAGATTTGAAAATAGTAGAGTAGAGCTTTTGGTTTGTCAAAACTCTTTTAATGTCTCTTTTGTCAAAAGTTGGCTTCTTGTGGGGAGAAGTAGTGATTATGGGAAAAAGGGGGAGTTTTTGAAATCTTTGATCAATCTCTTTTGGAATGACTCTCTTTATGCTTCAACATGTGTGTTTGACTTAGAGATAGAGATTTGAGCTTAATTTGCAAAAACAAACCAAGTGGTGGCAAAGGATGATCCATATATGCCAAAATTGAATCAAAATAAATTTGAGTTTTATTTGAAGTGATTTTGCACTTGTTCTAGTTGCTTTATGTTGTGTTGGCATAAATCACCAAAAAGGGGGAGATTGAAAGGGAAATGTGCCCTTGGGCCATTTCTAAGTATTTTGGTGATTGAGTGCCAACACAAGTGCTTAAATGTGAGTTTATGCCCATGGATGAACAAAGTGCAAATCATGAGTAAAGGTATGTTTCTAAGCCTTAGTACATTGGTTTTGTGTACTAATATACTTTTCTAAGTGTTAGAAACAGAAAGAAGAAGAAAAGAAAAGAGGTGCAAAAAGACTTGGCTGTGTACAGCCAAGACTCAGCTCTGTCTGGCACACCGGACTGTCCGGTGGTGCACCGGACAGTGTCCGGTGCGCCAGGTTGACTCGGCGTGAAGAGGCCGCTCTCGGGAATTCGCCGACGGCGTACTGCTATAATTCACCGGACTGTCCGGTGTGCACCGGACTGTCCGGTGAGCCAACGGTCGGCCGCGCGATCTGCGCGAGACACGTGGCCGAGCCAACGGTCGGAAGGGGGCACCGGACTGTCCGGTGTGCACCGGACATGTCCGGTGCGCCAACGGCTCCCAGATCTGCAACGGTCGGCTGCGCCGTTTAAGGAAAGAAATCGGGCACCGGACTGTGTCCGGTGTGCACCGGACTGTCCGGTGCACCCGACGACAGAAGGCAAGAATGGCCTTCCAGATTTGCTCTCAACGGCTCCTAGCTGCCTTGGGGCTATAAAAGGGACCCCTAGGCGCATGGAGGAAATACCCAAGCAACCTAAGAACATTCTTGATCATCCACACTCAGTCTTTGCGCATTCGTTTGTCATTCTCAGTGATTCGAGCTCCGTTCTAGTGAGAACTTTGAGATAGTCTTTTGAGCTCGATTCTTGGCCGTGTGTGTGCGCATTTTGCTGTGGATTTGTGTGTGTTGCTTCCCTCCCTTACTCCGTACTTCTTTGTGAAATTCAAAGTGTAAGGGCGAGAGACTCCAAGTTGTGGAGATTCCTCGCAAACGGGAAAAGATCAAAGTAAAGAAGAACACCGTGGTATTCAAGTTGATCATTGGATCACTTGAGAGGAGTTGAGTGCAACTCTCGTCCGTTGGGACGCCACAACGTGGAGTAGGCAAGTTTTGTACTTGGCCGAACCACGGGATAACCACCGTGCCATCTCTGTGTTTGTTTTCTTGTGGTTATTGTGTTCTGGACTCATCTCTAGCCACTTGGCAACTATTGTGCTAACACTTAACAAGTTTTTGTGGCTATAAGTTTAAGTTTCACAGGATCACCTATTCACCCCCCCCCTCTAGGTGCTCTCAGGCACAGACGTCAGCTCGGATTACCCGCCTGCAGCTCACTGGAGACACCATGTTCGGCGCCCACCGAGGGCAACATGGCGCTTTCCCCCCCTCCTCCTTGCGGAAAGGCGACGCAGGGGCGTATGTAAAAAGTCGAGTCTGTCCCTGATCGCCCTCTCGCCCTGTGCAGAGGCTCGGGGGCTGCTCTCGCAAACCCGGCTCCGGCCAAACCGTTGACAGCGTCAACATACCAGCCCGAGAACTTGGGACCCGACCGTACACCCGGGCTACGGCCAGCTCGCATGAGGGAACGACCAGACCAGCCGAAGCATTACGTGAGGCATTAAGACCTCGGAGGAGTCAAACCACTCCTCCGAGGCCTCGGGGGCTACACCCGGCGGGTGCGCTCGCGCGCACCCACCGGAACAAAACGCAACCGAGAAAGGCTGGTCCCCTTGCAAAAAAGTGCGACGAAAGCCTCCAAGCGAGTGCTAACACTCCCTTTGAGGCTCGGGGGCTACTGTCGGGGACCATAATTAGGGGTACCCTCAAGGCTCCTAATTCTCAGCTGGTAACCCCCATCAGCGTAAAGCTGCAAAGGCCTGATGGGTGCGATTAAGTCAGGGATCGGTCCATTCGGGGGACTCGATCACGCCTCGCCCGAGCCTAGCCTCAGACAAGGGCAGCCGACCCCGGAGGATCTCCGCCTCGCCCGAGGCCCCCCTCCAACGGCGAACATATTTCCGGCTCGCCCGAGGCCCTGTCTTCGCCAAGAAGCAACCCTGACCAAATCGCCGCGCCGACCGACCAAATCGCAGGAGCATTTAATGCAAAGGTGGCCTGACACCTTTATCCTGACGCGCGCCCTTCAGTCGACAGAGCCGAAGTGACCGCCGTCACTTTGCCGCTCCACTGACCGGCCTGACAGAAAGACAGCGTCGCCTGCGCTGCTCCGACTGCGATGCCACTTGACAGAGTGAGGCTGACAGGCAGCCAGGCCCGGCCGCAGGCACCATAGCAAACTCCGCTCCGCCCGACCCAGGGCTCGGACTCGGGCTAAGCCCCGGAAGACGGTGAACTCCGCTCCGCCCGACCCAGGGCTCGGACTCAGGCTAAGCCCCGGAAGACGGCGAACTTCGCTCCGCCCGACCCAGGGCTCAGACTCGGGCTAAGCCCCGGAAGACGGCGAACTCCGCTCTGCCCGACCCAGGGCTCGGACTCAGGCTAAGCCCCGGAAGACGGCGAACTCCGCTCTGCCCGACCCAGGGCTCGGACTCGGGCTAAGCCCCGGAAGACGGCGAACTCCGCTCCGCCCGACCCAGGGCTCGGACTTGGGCTCAGCCCCAGAAGGCGACGAACTCCGCTTCGCCCGACCCCAGGGCTCGGACTCCGCCCTGGCCTCAGCCAACGGTCTCCGCCTCGCCCGACCCAGGGGCTCGGACTCGACCTCGGCCATGGAAGACAGACTCGACCTCGACCTCGGAGGAGCCTCCACATCGCCCAACCTAGGGCGCGGGCCGGCCACGTCAACGGGGGGCGCCATCATTACCCTACCCCAAGCTGACTCAGGCTACAGGGAACAAGACCGGCGTCCCATCTGGCTCGCTCCGCCAGATAGGCAATGATGGCGCCCCGCACGCTCCCTGACGACGGCAGCTCTCCGCCCCCTTACGGAAGCAAGAGGACGTCAGCAAGGACTCGACAGCCCCGACAGCTGTCCTTCCGCCAGGTTCCGGCGCTCCTCCGACGGCCACGACATCACATGAACCGGGCGCCAAAACCTCTCCGGCCGCCACGATGGCGTGTACTTAGGGCACTAGCTCTCCTCCGCTAGACACGTAGCACTCTGCTACACCCCCCATTGTACACCTAGATCCTCTCCTTACGCCTATAAAAGGAAGGACCAGGGCCCTCTTAGAGGGGGTTGGCCGCGCGGGGACAAGGACGAGACAGGCACTCGCGTGAGGCCGCTCGCTCCCTCTCCCGTGTGGACGCTTGTAATCCCCTACTGCAAGCGCACCCGACCTGGGCGCGGGACGAACACGAAGGCCGCGGGATTTCCACCTCTCTCACGCCCATCTCCGGCCACCTCACTTCCCCCCTTCGCGCTTGGCCTCGCGCCGACCCATCTGGGCTGGGGCACGTGTCGACATTCACTCGTCGGCCCAGGGACCCCCCGGTCTCGAAACGCCGACACATCCCTTATTCCCGGCTTAGGTAGTGGTAGAAAGAGTAGGTAATTTATGCATCAAGGGAAGAATGGACTTGCCTTCGTCGAAGTTCTCCTAGCACAAAATGTCTATTTAGGAGAGGTCGGGTTCCTGCCCTTCTTCCGGAGCTACAATTTCTGGAGGATCGGATCCCTCTTCTCCTAGCAAAAATAGGCAATGAACAATACATCAACCATGGTGGCTTAGTGGAATCTGCCAAATTTTAAAAATTATTATTTTGTGCCCTATAATTTATTTAGACTATTTTTGGTGCATAAATATCAATATATGCATTTATATATGAAAATAGGAAAATAAAAAGGAGAAAAGGAAAAAGAAAAGGGTTCTCGATTAGCTGGGCCCGGGGGATTTCGGCCCAGCCGAGCGTGGGCGCGGCCCACGAGGAGAGGGGACGGCGCGGGCAGACGTCGCGAGCGCGAGCCCACGCGCCAGAGAGAGGGGGAGGGCTGATGGCGTCGGGCGGTCTGACGGGGGAGGGGACGAACCGGCCGGGGTCGGGAAAAACCGACCGCCGACGAGGTTCTGCAGCAGTTCTCCGCCGTGGTTCCGGTTCCGGGTGGTCGGGGAGGTGGGCTAGTGTGGCCAGAGGTAGGGGGTCATGGGAGCAGGGTCAATTTGGCTGGAGAGTGCTCGGTATGGCTAGCCCACGGCGGGTGGCGGCTCCCGCGGTGGTGAGATTGCCGGTGAGGCCACACATTGCGACGGGGGAGGTGAAAATGGTGCGTTGGGACCGTGGGGAGGTGGTGAAGCTCAAGAGCTAACTCAATTGGGCCCTAGGCTACTAGAGGGGGGAGGGAGCACTCACCGGAGTGGAGGTAGGGCGCGGCGGTGCGGCTCGATTGAGCTCCGGGGAGGGGTGTGGGGAAGCCGAGGCCGGTGTGGGGAGTTGGGGGAGCTCGGGTGGTCCTTTTATAGGCGGCCGGGGAGGGGGAGTGGAGAGGTGGCGAGCACCGGCAACGCTTGCCGCGGCGGTGATGATGGCACACAGTGGCGACGGGATGGCTCGGGCAGGTAGTGGCGACGGGACGGCTCGGGCACAGTGTGCAGGGACACAAGGCGCCAAACCATGCTGGCAAGCGTGTTAATGGTGAGGCGACGGGGCGGGCGGTGGCCGGCGGCGAATGCGCCGATAGCCTGATCACGGGCGCGGGGGAAGGGGCTGACAAGTAGGGCCCGCCTGCCAGGGAGAGGGCGGTCGCGAGGGAGCGAGGGTGAGCGCGGCTGACGGGTGGGGCCGGGCTGACAGTGGGCGTGGCGCGGGCACGCGCGAGAGGTGGGCCGAGCTGGGCCTCGAGCGGGGGAGACGAGCGCGCGGGAGAGAGAGAGAGGGGGGAGCTTGGGCCGGAATCGGCCTAACCGGGGGGAGAGGAATTCCTTTTTCTATTTCTTTTTCTATTTCCAAATCTATTTCTCTTTCTCCTTTTCTATAATCTCTTTTTCCTTTAAACAAATATTTATCTAGATTCCTTGGGTGTCAAAATATTCTATGTGAAGTGCTACTAGCAATCATGGTGTATGCATATGATGAAGGGAATGTTTTATGAGATGGGGTCTTAGGAGATAAATAGGGGGGTTTGGGAGTTTAGGGTTCCTAACCTTGGGATAAAAATTGGGATGTTACACTTGACTTCTCTAGCCGATTATGGGGCCCCCTTATTTAGTTTAGAACTTCTATATTATATGGGGGTAAATCATGTGAGGGCATTTGGTGACTCTCAGCTAATTGTCGAGCAGGTCTTAGAAGAGTATCAATGTTTAGATGGTTCTATAATTAGTTACCTTGAGAAATGTTGGAACATAATCCATTCTTTTGATGAATTCAACATTCGGCATATATCCAGTGTTGAGATTTGCAGAGCTAAGAATTTGGCACAAGACACCTCAGGTTATCGGATAAAACGAGACAAGTTTCACAATACCAAAAATCTGATAACCGGTGTCACGCCAGATCCCCAAGTCGCGGACCATCTGGGCGACCAAGCTGGACCGTCCGGAGTGGGTTCGTAACGTCTGGGTATGGGGTCCGGACCGTCCGCCGGTGCCAGTATTGTTCTACTAATTAATTCGGCTGATAACGCAGCCAATGCAATTGATTGGTGGGCACCTATAATTAATTACCTACATAACCCCAGTGTTAGGTCAAACAGGATTGTTCGACGTAAAGCTTTCAAATATGTTTTCATGAATGATAAACTCTACCGTCGAACTGTTAACTATGTCCTACTTAAATGCTTGGGCCTAGATGATGCTATATTAGCCATGGCCGAAGTACATGAGAGGATTTGGGGTACTCACCAATCATCTCTGAAGATGAAGTGGTTATTACGAAGATCTGGCTTCTATTGGCCTAACATGATAGCTGATTGTTTTAGGTACTACAAAGGATGCCAAGTGTCTCAGAAATTCAGTGACATACAGTTGGTCCCTGCAGCTGAATTACATCCTATCATCAAACATTGGCCTTTCAGGGGATGGAGATTGGATTTTATAGGAGAAATACATCCTTCATCATCAAAAGGGCATTGGTTCATGTTAGTCGACACAGACTACTTTACCAAATGAACTAAAGTTGTTGATCTGAAGAACATGATTCACAAAGAGGTAATTGAATTTATAACTGGGCATATTATTCATAGATTCAGCATTCCTCATACTTTGACCGCAGATCCGGGGACTTTTTTATGTCAAAGGAGGTACGTGAGTTTGCTGAATCATATAAAATCAAATTGCTTAATTCATCTCCATATTATGCTCAGGCCAATGAGCAGGCCGAGTCTAATAATAGAACATTGATTAGCCTGGTAAAAAAGAAGATATCTGATCATCCTAGGCATTGGCATAAGGTCTTGTCTGAAGCTTTATGGGTTCATAAAATATCTAAGTGTCGTGCTACTAAAGTTTCACCGTTTGAGCTTATTTATGGGCAAGAAGCAGTTTTGCCTGTGGAGGTAAGCCTAAATGTTGTCAGGTTCACCAGGAAGAATGATCTAATTGTTGGTGATTATCATAATTCAATGATGGACAACATTTATGAAGTAACCGACAAGAGATTGATAGCTTTGGGAGAAATAGAGAAAGACAAGATCATGGTCGCCAAAGGTTACAACAAGAAGGTCAAGGCTAAGTCATTCCAGGTAGCAGACCTGGTATGGAAGACCATCTTGCCGCTGAGGAGCAGAGACCGGAAGTTCGAAAATAGTCACCAAGATGGGAAGGCCCTTATAAGATCAAACAAGTAATATCTATCTAGTCAGTTTTGGTGGTGTGCTGTCACACCCGGGTTTTAGGGGCACCAAGACCCGGGCGCGAACATAATCACCAGGTGTGCTGGGACCAAGTCTCACACATATGATGAATCATGGCACAGGATCGAATGTCACAACTTTACTATATAATAGGAGTTTTATACAAAATAAATAGATAATTACATTATAAGGAGACAACGGTCCAGCAACCCAAAGTTGACTGGGAGACGACGGCCTAGACCTCTCACGAACATATCGCAGCATCCTCCATGCGCCTCATCCTGTGGTATCTGATCTTGACCTGTGGGAGGTGTGAGACAGCAAGAGTGAGCTCACATACGTTCATCGCTCAACAAGTTGTGGGGAATAATGTGCCTGAACTCGCCAAAGGTGGGAGCTCACGTGAAGTGTAAGGCTTACCAAAGAGGATGGTTAGAGCTGAGCATTGCTTTTAAAGTTGGTCAAAATTTTATTAGCAATTACTAAGTATAAGTAAATACCAACCCAATTAAATAGTAGAACAAAAGTAACAACATCACCTGCGATGCAATGCATATGACAATTTGAATTTAGTTCCATAAATTAATCATCAGAGAGTCCTGAGCTGCTCATGACCGTGAGCTCGGCTAGTATACCAGTTTTACACTCTGCAGAGGTGGTACCCTTTACCCACAAGTCATGTTACCCGTCTGCCAAGGGATCGCGACTTCCCATACACCTCTACCGAGGAGGCGAGGCAGGGTAACACTACGAGGCCTTTACAAAGTTCCACTAGCTTCAGAAAACCCGCTACAGTTTATAGGAAGCTCCAATGCAGGGTTCTTGACTGACCGCCATCGCAGCAAAATCAACCAAGGACCTCCCTACACTGACCACCCCCCTACTGCCCTTGCCCCTTTCGGGTAAGGTAGTCCTCCACTAGCTTTCCTAATTAATCAGCCAAGGGCGTCCATAAACCCTTATGGTGGCACGTGTTTCTCAAGTTAAGCTCTATGTTCCAATTAACATTAATGATTTTGACATCAACAGTAAATAACAACGGATAACAAAAGTATAATCATGAATAATGTGTATCTCAATGCCCAAAACCACATATAGCACTAGCAAGTACTACCCAAAAAGTTCAGTGGTAAACAAGGCATAAAGATAGACAAACTGGGTAACCTATTAGGTCCCATCAAAATTAACCTATGCAGATCATGATGATTAATTAGAACATGAGTGGGTAAAGAAAGTGATCAAGGGCACAACTTGCCTGGCACTTGAGATTCCAGTTACCAGGGTGATTCTTCAGATCCTTGAAACCTCGCGCTAGTCGTAGCAATACAAACAGACATGGTATATACAAAATTAACATCACACCATACATAAGTACATATTGCATGATAATGATCTACGCGTTGCTACGAGATCGCGGGAACGAGAATCACTAAAATCAGAGTTACGATTAAGGAGTTATGATTTTATAGATAATTTATGTGACTAAAATATTAAACTATATTATAAATTGGTTAATATAAATCATATAAGAGGTTATTCTATAAATAATTATCTCAACTTTAATTTAAGTCATTATTTGATTAAAGATCATCTAGTCAAATTATAACCATAAGATCAGAAGTTAAGCCAATAGACATAGATTAATCCAATTAACATAGGATAAATAAATATCTAATTATAAAAGTATGAGACATGGTATAATCAATATTGTTACTGCGTAGTAAATATTCATACGAGACTAACGCAACTGGAACGAGTCAATTCGGAGTTAAAATGGAGGAGTTATGAATTTTCTAAGGTTTCATGTACTTGATACGAGATTAATTAAGAAATAAATTTTAATACCATTTTCATGTTAAAACAGTGTCACTATGTGATAAACAACATTATTACAAAATTATAGGAACTGGAATGGACTTATTTGGACTTAATGTGAATTTTATATGAATTAAACAAGTTTCCATAATTAATTTTGTGTTAAAAAATCATTTCTTAAATGAGTTTCTCTGTTTTCCTAGAGGCCAGGACTGCGCGTCAATTTCTAGAAAATACAGGGGCTATTGCACAAATGTTTCTAAGACTCTAAGAACAGCGCCCGAGGACCGCGGATTATTTATCCTGAACCCGAGGGACTCTTTTAGAAAACGGCCTCGGCGAAGGGGGTGTCACTAGCTCTCGGCCGTTGGATCTTACTCTGAGGGTCGCGATTAGATGGCGCATTATGTGAACCCGTATACAACCGTGACCGTTGGATCCCAAGCCAACGCCCGAGATCCAACCACGACAGTGCCCCTTCCCCCCCGGATGGACGCCCCACGGTCAAGATTTAAAGTGCTGAAAGGGTATCTACGGTTTAATCCCAGACGTTCAGATCAAATCAACGGACGTGCCTTGTCTTCAACCCTGGAAGCCAGATGCGGCGGTGACCGACCCAGAGGCGATTCCACGGCGGCGCCATGGACGGCCAACGCTGCAGCACACTTCTACGCCCCCAAACTCAACTCTAACGGGCTGTACGCGACTATGGAATGCAAGTGACTTCGATGGGTGGTTTTTATTCACCAGAGATAGGGTCGAAGGAGATCGGCCACGACGCTTGGCGGTCTGGTGTGGTTGAGAGTGCTCCGGCAAGGAATTCCCGGACTGCCCCGCTCGTGGAGTAACTCTGATGCGGGGTAACACCTTCCTCTCGGCGCAGCGACGTTTCAAGGGCAAAGCCAGAGCTCTAAGCGGTGTGGTATGTCGACGGCGAGCAAGGGGGTGGAGCACGACGCCGATGTCATAGGGCACACGGCGGCGGGTCCGTCAGATCTCTCAACTCCCAAATCCTGGTTCCCCTGAGGCTGCTTGTCCTTCCGGAAGATGGCCTCGACCGCCTCCTGACCAGAGGCGAACTTGGTGGTGATGTCCATCAGCTCGCTCGCCCTGGTGGGGGTCTTGCGACCCAGCTTGCTCACCAGGTCGCGGCAAGTGGTGCCGGCGAGGAACGCGCCGATAACATCCGACGTGAAGCTTTAGGCTAAAATTGAGGCAAGTAGTGGAGCAGGCGATAGGAGGGGGGGTTCCTATATACCCTCCTGTGGGCGACGTGAAGCTTTAGGCTGGTCTGTTACGTGCTCGGAGTTTGCGGAGGGGAGAGCGGCGTTCGGTTGAACGCGCGCGCGTCGTGCGGGAGGGAAGAAACACAGGACCACATCTTCGGCCACTGGCGCGGGGTCCCCACCTGGCAGCGAGCCAGTGCGAGCAGAGGCAACGCGCGTGCCTGGGAGCTTAGTGGCTGGCACGCGGGCCCCCAACTGTCGGTGGCAGGGTGAGAGGGCGCGGAAATAGGGATTGGGCTGCGCGGTAGACTTCTGTTTGTGGGCCGAAATGAGGTAGTGAGGCCCAGGCGCAGCAGCACTTGTTCTTTTTATTTTCTATTTTTATTTTCCTTTCATTTCCCTTTCAAATCAGCTCCAAATTCAAATTCAAATGTTTTGTGGCAAATCTTATCCACAGATTATATTATGTCATGACAAGTTCTAATTTGGGGATATATTTATATATTATTTATATTTTTATTTCACATGATATTTGTTTGCTTCTCTTTTCTAAATTTTGGAATCTCTCTTAAGTTTTAAATTCCCTTTTTGGTCTTTAATATTTTCTTGTCACAAAATGCACACAGAATAAAATCGAGCATGATACATAATTTGGTAGTATATATTTTTATTAATTGTTTTTGGGCATGGTGTTCACATATGATGATGCATAAAGATCAAACTCACATAAAGAGAAATTGTTTCTCCATTTATATTACCTCTAACAAATTACAAATTGGATATTACATGTGCTCACTTATACCCTTAGTTGTGTTTTTTGCTCAGTTTTACCCTTCCAGTGCTATAGAACAGAAGGGCAAAACTGAGCAAAAAACACGACTAAGGGTATAGGTGAGCACACCACCAAAACTGAGGACACCAGCTTAAAAACCCCTATCTATAACACCTACATGTTGCAAATGTTACAAGGCGAAGATTTGCCCAAAGCGCTAAGCGGTTGTTTCCTAAAGCAATATCATCCTAGTATGTAGCAAGACGCTTAAGAGAACTGATGTGATCACATCGAGTTGATTCTAGACTGCACCAGTGCTTTTGGTTCGCCCAGCTTCTCCAAAAGGCAGGGGGCGTGTGTTGAGCACCATATGTGGCACTGGGCACGACCGGACAATCTGCTCATAGGCGTGGACTGTTCGCGAATAAATCAGATCATGCGATTAAACTCCTATCTCCTCGCATGTGTATTCCTCTAATCTCGCGGGTTCCCCTTATATATTTGAAGGGGTATGGCCGATTGAACAACCAATAATCGATCAAATTAACAATCAATTTGTCTTCAGCTCATTACCTTTTGCCCTGTGAGTAGACAATAACATAAATTTCTCCCTCTATTTTTCATCTCTATCCGGCTCTACGTCGTTTTGAGGCGTCTTGGGTGTCCTGCCGATCCCAAGACAAACCCTAGGATCTCTCGTCCCCGACGGGATCCCTCCATGGAGCGAAATCCAGGTGCTGTTAGCGAACTCCGTCGCCTCTGCGTACGCGCGGACCATACGGCTACTAGACGCGGACCGTCTGGCTCGTCGAGTAGAAACCCTATCCTCTGCGCCAGGTCGCGGATCGTCCACGCCTCTACAGCTGCCGCAGGTACTCATCGCAGTGATTGACACTCAGATCGGCGCCAACACTCCGCAAACATTGTTATCTACTGTACAAAACAGTACAAAATAGTGTTTTAGTTTAACATATGGTGAATTGTTGGACACGTTTTTTCGAAGGACGGACGGCATTTATTGCAAGCAATAGAATGCTGCCAAGTTGCACAGCAGAGGACAAACAGGCAAAGCCAATTTCGGGCGCATCCGCGCATGCTTCGGCCACTGCGAAAAAACGACGAAGTACTCTATAGAATCGCAGTCTTTCACAGCCAACCAAAGTTTGGCACACTGAAACAAACAGCAGCCAATTTTTTGGGCATGATTGTACGAAAAAATTTAGCTTTTGATGGCCTGCAGGACCACGAACTGTGACAATCGGATTATTGGCATGCTTGTAGCTAGTGTCCGCATTGCTTGCTGCATATTGCATCTCCGGCCGTTGCATTGCCATGTGAGGCACCATTGGCCAGGTAGTAGCTACACAGATCTTACTGCAGACATTGATGGCCGTAGCATTTGTCTTGCTGTCGTCGACTGTGCTGTGCTTATGGACAAATTGGATGACAGTAGTGTTATATAGTAGGATGCGCTTATTTTTGTTGCTTGGCGCCTTGGCACACACTGGATTCTACTTTCTCTATCGATGTATGTAACCATTTGAAAGAATTTTGGGACAGGTTTTAGGAGGAGGAACGACAAGGCCATGAGTTGTTGGCTAAAGTCATTTGCTAGTGCTGTGCTTGTCGCTATTTGCTAGGTTATTTAATTTGGCTTACAAGAAATGATATTGTATTTAACATCTGCTAACCGAAACGGGTACTGCATCTCCAACAATGCCTTAAACTAATGCCTCAAATCGAAATATAGGGCTCTACACAGGAAAAACCACTCCACCAGTGCCTCAATTCAACAAATTTTGTCAAAAAACTATAGGGCACCATCTCAAGTGCCTCAAATATACTACACCGTAGTGGGCTGCCCTATAATCTAGATTTGGGGCTTTACTGTTGGAGCGGGGTGTTTTGTTGGTGCCCTAAATTCTATAAAATTTACTTATTTTTAAATTATAAGGCATTTTTATAGGTCACGTTGTTGGAGATGCTCTTAGGGGACGTATTGGCAGCGGTTCTAGGCTTTGTTTGCACATTGAGGCCATCTTTGAAATGCGGGATTTTTATCCTGTTTCCTATGTTTTTACTAAAAAACGAACTGATTTCTATAAAATTCGTATATGATTTCTAACTTCCTAGCTACATTTCAAAGGGGGTTATAGACCTTTCAACGATTTGTACAGTACCTGCAGCTATTATTATATAGTCAAGATCGATGGGGTTCTTTGCCTCTCCTATAAGATAAAGCAACTGTGATAGATGAAAATTGTTTCCGAAAAACCATGCATCGGCAACTTGAGGAGAAATATTAGAAGTCATTCCAACTGTCAGCCACTTACAAACAAACTGTTAGGAAATGTAACATCTCTTATAGGGGAACATATCCTGTCAATCACACATTTGGTGTAAACATGCAATTAAACTATCCAGAGTATTCAATATAGATCCAACGGTTTTATATAGAAGGCGTTAAATGTAAAATAGGCACTAGGTTTTAGGAGGAATGATTAAATATAAAATAATAGTCATTGTTGGATTTTGATTTGATGGTTCATATAGCTTGATTGTACGCTTGCACCAATATGATTGATTGCACAGAAATATTCTCTTTTTATAGTGCCATGAATGATTAAATGTGATCACGGGGCAATAAGTTTTGCATATGGTTTGTGAACGACACTACTACAAAAGGGAAGTGACGACACCGTGAAGACTTCTGATCTAGGGTTACGAGAGAGGAGTCGTCATTGGTTGATTTTATATTCATAATGGGTCTTTTGGTGGACTGATGTGCTGCTGGTCCTTTTTTTGCAATTGGTTCTCTTAAGAAACTACATGTAAAAATACCTATTTTTACAGGCGGTTGTTTAAGAGGGCCACTTGTAATAAAAATAATTTATTTTCATAAGTGAATTTCTTAAGCAACCAAAAAACTTATTTTTACAAGCGGTTTTTTAATCGAGCCGTTGGTAAAATTGATCGGCTATTTTTATAATAAACGGTGGTCCAGGGAAAATGAGGAACTTGTAAAAAAGGTTTTTATATTAGTGTTACAGTGACGTTGTTAGGGTTTATGGCAGTTAGCAGCATGGGATGAATGCAAATGACACATTGCTATTACCTGCATTAGGGCCATACAGAAGCGGATTCCTCCTTAGAACCCTAGCTAGTGAGCTCGCTTCTGTTCATCGAGAAGGGATCGCGATAGTGAGGAAGACCTAACGTTAATGAACAAAGGACTACTAGCTCGCTTTCGACTCTGTAAACAATCGCTAAATCCTTAGGGTGTATTTGGTTTGGATTTTCGTTATAGCTTTTGCCCTCAATAACCAAAAAAACAAATTAAAAGGCTAAATCCAGCCAGCAATTTTCCAAAAACCGGCTTTTTCATAGCACAAAATAAAAGCATATATAAACATGCTTTTAGCTGTTTCCAATTGAAGAACTTTGCAAATATATGGAATAACTTTTAGTGAATTTTAGCTTTTTTACAACTCATAGCCTATAGTACCTTTTTCAATGCTCACAGCTCATAATAGTTTTTTCGCAACCACAACCTAACCAAACAATCCTATAATAAAGGATATAGATGGTCAAGTGAGTCATGCTAAATGGTCGACACTGACCAATGGTGTTTCGGCACAGCACAACATGATCCATATATGGGCCTGTTTGGTTCGCTGTCTAATTTACCACATTTTGTCACACTTTTGTGCTTAAGGTTAGTTCTTCAATTCGAACGACTAACCTTAGGCAAAGTGTGACATAGTTAGCCACAAACCAAACATGTATAGTGTTCGTGTCGACACGACACGTGGCCCAATGTCGTGTCTAGACCGCCACCCTGGCACAATGGGCATGCACGTGCATGGCAATATTAGACTGTTGGGAATAGTCTCACATTGTGTGTTGTGGGTGGGCAACATGGTTTATATGGTTGAGAGTGTAACCCCTAATGAGCTAGCTTTTTGAGGGTGAGGTGTTGGCCCAACAGACCTAAAGCCTGCTGCTATGCGTTCGGAGGCGTGTGTCGCGGCCTCACGGCCTAGATGGGCGTGTCGTATGAGCAGACAGAGAGATTGTTGGGAATAGTCCCACATTGTGTGTTCTAGTTGGACAAGCATGATTTATATGGTTGAGGATGTAACCCATAATGTGCTAGCTTTTTAGGGAGTGTTGGCCCAATAAATCTAAAGACCGTTGCTATGCGTTCGGGCACAGGCACACATGTGTCGGTGGTCCGGTTCCAATATAGACACGACTTAAACCAACTGGTGATCGATAGATGTGATTGTTATGTGCACATGTTATTGTGAATTATGATTTGTTATTGTTTTAAATATAATAAATCTACTCTATATTGCTATGGATGTTCATGTTTTAAATATATATATATATATATATATATATATATAATCTTAAAGATGATATGGATTTTTAAGCTCTTAAAATAGTGCCTAGATTGTCACCGGTATGTACAACGCAATTAGGTGTTGTAGTGTCCTATCTCGAGTCTCGACTGATGGCTAGTCAGTAGTGCTCGCATGACACCGTACGATTACTAACAGTTTCCAATAATATTGTGCGTAAAGTGCCATGCTTGTTTGGCCATCTCTAATAAATCACTACCGAACTCGCCTTATTTGCCTAGTGTACTAGACACTCGGCAAAGATCTTTTTGCACTCAGCAAAGCCTTTATTGAGTATTACACTCAACAACGAACACTCGGTAAAAAATTTATCAGCAAACCCTTTGTCGAGTGTAAAAAACACTAGGCAAATAAAAGCACCCGGCAATAAAAATTGCTAAAAATCTGGAAAACATAGGAAAACATTAATTAGGGGACAACCCCCAACCAACGCCATTGTCCTACCCATTTCTCTACCATTTTTGAGCTGAATTCACGTGTTTCGCAGCAGGTGGGATTCAAACTCGCAAATCTCTCTCGAGCATAACCTACTCTACCACTTCACTTCTACCTCACTTATGTTTATATTACGATTTTCCTTCCCTGAGTATTATAATAATCCAAGAGTAAATTGATTGTTTAAGACACTAAATAAATTCAAATGAAAAGTTGTTAACTCAAAGTTGCATAACTCTGTGAGAGTTACAACTTTCATTTTAGTAATTTCTTCATCCAAGATCGTTTACAAAATTTGAATTTTCAATTTGAAAACTTCAAACTTACAAATCAAAAGGTTGTCAACTATACAGTTAAATAACCTTTTCAGACCTACAACTTTCATTTTTGTCGGTTTTTTTCATCCGAGGTCGTTTGTAAAATTCGAATTTTAAATTCAAATATAGTTTTGCATGACTAGATGATTTCAAATTAAAAAGTTATCAACTACAAAGTTTCATAACATTTTAAGACCTATAACTATCATTTTCGTGGGTTTTCCATCCGAGATCGTTTCACAAATTCAAATTTGTCTAGTGTAAAAAAATACACTCAACAAAAAAAAACTTTGTCTAGTATCGGAAAAAACACTCGATAAAAGAGCTATTGTCGAAAAAAACACTCGATAAAAGAGCTATTGTCGAGTGTCGAAAAAACACCCGGCAAAAAATGCTTAGTGTCGAAAAAATACTCGACAAAGAAGCTCTTGCCAGTGTCGAGAAAAACACTTGATAAAGAAGCGTTGTCGAGTGATTTTGTCGACTTTCGACAAAGAGCTTTTATATCGTGCACTACCGGAATCAGCTCCTTTGCCGTGTGTCTCAGACACACGGCAAAGGCAATTTTACACTCGGCAAATGCTTTGCGAGTGTAACACTCGGCAAAGAACGCTCGGTGAACTATACATCGGCAACAGCCTCTTTGCCGAGTACTATTTGTCGGGCACTCGGCAAAGACTTTGCCGAGTGCCAAATGGCACTCGGCAAAGAAAAGTCACCGTCACGGCGCCAAGTAACGGTGACGGATCCTTTGCCGAGTGTCGTATGTGGCACTCGGCAAAGAGGTCAATGTTGCCGAGTGTTTGCTCGAGAGGCCCTCGGCAAAGACTGACCCAGTGGGCCCCACTGCCAGTCCCTGTGCCGAGAGCTCTAGTAGGCACTCGGCAAAGGAGGCTTCTTTGCCGAGTGTCTGTTGGACAGGTACTCGGCAAAGAACCCTCCAGTGGGCCCCTTTGCCAGTCCCTTTGCCGAGTGCCTTGGCAATGGCACTCGGCAAAGATGTCTTTGCCGGTTCCCAGGTTTCCTTCTTTGCCGAGTGCCATTGTCAGCACTCGGCAAAGATGGCTTTACCGGTTCCCAGGTTGCCTTCTTTGCCGAGTGCCATGGTCATAGCACTCGGCAAAGCGCCCCTTTGCCGAGTGTTACACTCGGCAAAGTGACCAGAATGTCCCTTTTTTATTTGCTTTTGTTGTTCCATCCAAACAAACAAAAGATATATATGATTCACATCACATTATATATCAATCACATCACAGAATGAACACATTTATCATGAACACCATATATATCACAAAGTCTCACTAAAGTCTCACAAATATAAGTAAGAATCATCACAAAACAGATATAAGTCTGCGTCATCACTAACATCACCAAGTATCTCACAAGATAAAGTTTAACTAACATCACCAACACTCATAAAGGTAAGTCTGGATCATCACAAAACAGATCATCAACGAGGTGGGCATCTGGACTGGTTCGGCGAAGGGCTGGACGAAGCATGAGGGTTGTTCGACGCCGCCGATTGACCCTGCACAGAGAAAAGATTGTATGTGTGAGAACATATGAATAAATATCATGCAGTACTAAAATTTTGATACTCACAGGAGTAGTGAACTCTGTAGGGTCAGCTGCAGGGAACAACGGAGGTGGTGGAGCATGACCCTGTGCGACGCCAAGGCTCTGCATGTACGCGAACATCTCCGCCATCCTCTTCTCCAGCTCCTCACGTTGCCTCCTCTCATCATCTAGCTGAGTCTGTAATATTTCGCCCTAATGTTACGATAATGCAAAGAACAGATATATAAAAATCAATGAACGATGAATAGATAAGGAATAACCTGGAGTTGCTGGATACGATGCTGTGAGGTGTCCTGCCGAGGTCGTATGGCTGGGCTCGCGCTCGTGCTCCTTGCTCGCACCTGAGAGAGAGTGGGAGTGGAGGACGAGTCGATTGCCCCGTCAGCAATCCAGTACCGCCCATGCCTCTTGCCTCCTCCGACCCTCATGAGGACATCTCCGTCGATGTCCTCGGTCCTCGGATCGTAATCTGGCCCATGGACCTCCTTGGCCATGGCGGTGTACTCACTGAGTCGGCTGTGGATGGCGGGGTTGGTGTACGCCTCGGGCCCGTCATCCGGGTTGTAGGTGACGTCGGACGTCGCCTTCCCCTTGTGGGCCATGGCATATGCCGAGAACGTGGAGCAAGGCGCGCCACCATGTGCCGCCGACTGCGAGAAAACCAACGATATGGTTAGAAATCATGTCTAATCGAAAGTTATATACCTAAATAAAAAAGAGCGCGTACCCATGCTTCCGCGTATTTGCCCAGGCTGCGGCTGCCTTGATGGTGGGAGGGACCTTGCATCAGCAAACGTCGTTCCCGGCTAGCGTTGTGCGCCTCGTCCCACTCAGCCGAGCACCACCTCTGCACCATCTTCTCCCAGCACTCAGGATGCGCGGCGCACCAATGAGGAATCATCTAAAAAAATATAAGTACACCGCATATCAGAAGATAAGAATAAGCATATTTAGTACCAATAATAAAGTTTTGTATTTACCTGCAAGTACTGGTCCGCAGTCAATGACATGGTTCGGGCGTCCTTCTTGTTCACCTTCTCCCCAAGGACGGAGCCGTGGTAAGTGACGATGGCCTGGATGCGCGCCTCGTAGTGCATGTCCACGACGAGCTTCTTACAGCACGTCGTAGACACCACATCCGCCCTGGCCTCGTATCCAGCATCGCACCTGAAGAAATCCTACATACAAAGACGATGTATCCATACATTATTTCAAGAATATGCAACAAATGCGACTTATTAAACAATATAGTGCGAGGAAGACTTACCCACAGCTCTTGCTTCACCCGCTCCGCCTTGTTGTTGAATTGTCTGCCGTCCCGATCTACTGCATCAGGGGCGACGGCGTAGTGGTCGAAGGTGTATGCTGGGCTCGTCACTCCGGCGTACTCGACAAGTCCAGGAAAGTGTTCCCGGCATAGAAGGCCGAGGATGCCATTGGGGTTGCGGTCGTGACCCCCTGCAGTCTCCAAAACCATCCAAGACCTGTCGAAGTGATTAAGATGAAGTATTAGTTTCTATTATTAATTTGAACATATAATATGAAAAAGCAGCAACAACATCTAAAGTTACCTACCTCTCTCCATCGGGTCGTATCAGCGGACGTCTGTCACGAAGTATGGGTCGCTTAGGTAGGCTCGTGGGACCTCGCAGGTAGATACTCCTCGAACCTGAGGAGCCAGAACCTGAGATGTCCTGCTGAGCGGCGTCGTCGTCGTCGTCCTGCTGCGCCGCATCGACAGCGGCTTGCTGCTCCACCTGCTGCTGTACGGCGTCGTCCTGCTGCGCCTCCTCCTCCGTCCTACGGGTGCTCCTCCTCCCCCTCCCCCTCCCCCTCCTCGTCCTCGTCCCACCGCCCACCATCTTTGTCCAACAACCTGCAATTAAGAGTAAACAATTAAGCACAGATAAAAAAATATGTATTTAGAAACATATGCAAAATAAATGAAATATAGCATTACATCGATTAAAAATAATCTTCATATGTGTCCGGGTTAGCCGGATCATAAGTGTCATCATCACTATGAACCATTTCATAGTCAACATCATCTGAAGGCGTAATTTCGTCATTGGCATTGCCTTCAAGTATTTCTAAGTCATTCTCATTTTGCACCTCATCATCCTCGTCATCAACAACCATTTCAATATCTACTTCCATTCCGATCGCTTCGGTTAAGTCTATCTCAAATTGCCCTTCGAGCCCATCTTCTTGGAAGAACTCTCCGTCATATGTGTCCGGGTCTAAGTTATAATCTTCATCGTTTGGAACAGGTAATTTAGCGTGCGGTGATACCTTATACACAACATCCCAACCCTTAAGATGTTGTTTCGTTTGGCACGCATATGGAAGATAATACACTTGTGTGGCCTGTTGGGCCACAATATAGACATCGTCTCCTGGTAAGGTGGAATCCTGTCGAATTTCGACTAGCCCAAGATTAGAATGTGTCCGTCTCGTAACTTCAGGGTCAAACCAATGACATTTGAATATCACTGGAGTAAGAGGTTTGGAACCATAAAAATTGAGTTCATATATTTCTTCAATTGTTCCATAATACTCGACCTCGTCAAGCCCGGGCGTAAAGACTCCAGAACACGTGGTTTTTCGATTGGGCCGACTTTGGTCGTAGCTTGTTGTGCGAAAACGGTATCCATTGACGTCATACCCAGAAAATTTCCTGACCCTATAGGCAAAGCCATTGGCTACTTGTCTCAACTCGGCACTCATAGACGGCTCTCTTTGGCCCTGCAAGTTCAAACACGCTAGATTGTTATATTATTCGCACGTAAGAGCAACTTGGAATAACAAACTAAGCACGTACCTTATGTTTAAACCAGGAAATGAAATCGGGCAATCCATTTCCCGCACCCTTTCTAAGAAGGGTATCATATTCCTGTGGAGTTGGGTCCCTTGATCGACGCCAGAATTCATGAAGAAATTGCTCCATGTATGGCGTCACCTCTTCAAGGTTGGTCAATACATATAGCATGATATGGCGCCACTCTTCATGTCTCAGGGTCTTGGTGGTCGAACCACTCGCGCTTCCGAGTTGCCCTCGAAAAATGCTGAGGTTCGATTCATTGCCGCCATCATTGTAACGAGGGGGTGGATTATGCACGCTCGGCAGTTTGTCACCATAGTAAGTTGTTGTGAAGTTTGACACCTCCTCCAGTATGTATGCCTCTGCAATGGAAGCCTCGATTTTGCATTTATTTCTACATTTCTTTCGGATACTCTTTAGACATCTCTCGATTGGATAGCACCAACGTCCCTGCACGGGCCCCCCCATTCGTGCCTCATACGGGAGATGAATAATCAAATGCTGCATCGGATTGAAGAAGTCGGGTGGAAAGATCTTCTCCAGCTTACACAGTAACACGGGTGCCATCCTTTCCAAGTCTGCAATCATGGTCCGAGCTAACTCTTTTGCACAAAGCTGGCGGAAGAAATAGCTCAACTCTGCAAGCGCTAGCCAGACATGCTCAGGGACATAGCCTCGAACCATCGCCGGAAGAATTCGTTCAATCCATATGTGGAAGTCATGACTCTTCATCCCTAAGACTCGCAGGGTAGATAAGTTCACCCCCCTACTAAGGTTAGCTGCATACCCATCAGGGAACATTAACATCTTGATCCATTGTAGTACTTCCTTCCTCTGGGCCCTGCTCAGGACGAAATCGGCCTTAGGCCTTCTCCATGTCTTACCACCACTAGGCGGCTTCATCTCTTGGTTTGGTCTATCACATAACTCTGCCAGATCCACTCTTGCCTTTACGTTATCCTTTGACTTATCAGGAATCTCCATAATTGTCGCCCAAAGTGCCTCGGCGACATTCTTTTCAGTGTGCATCACGTCAATGTTGTGTGGAAGGAGCAGGTCATCATAATAGGGGAGCCGAGTCAAGCCCGACTTATGTGTCCACATATGTTGCTCACCATATCCCACAAAACCACCTTCTGGGTTGGCCACGAGACCATCTATCTGTTCACGAACTTCGGCACCAGTCATCATTGCAGGTGGGCGGTCTGTCACCACGACACCTTTCGTAAAGTTCTTGATGTCTAGTCGGAATGCATGGTCAGGAGGGAGAAATTGTCGATGTTTATCGAATGACGAATATTTGCCACCCTTCTTCAACCAAATGAACCTAAGAGCTTCCTTGCAAACTGGGCATGGGAACTTACCGTGAACACACCAGGCGCAAAATAGCCCATACGCCGGAAAGTCATGCATGGAGTACTGGTACCAAACATGCATTTTGAAGTTTGTCTTCGTAGCTCGGTCGTACGTCCATACCCCTTCCTCCCAAGCACGGACCAATTCATCAATCAAAGGCTCCATGTACACGCCCATTTTATTCCCCGGGTGTCCAGGAATTATCAACGACACGAATATGTTCTGTCTTTGAAAGCATACGCCGGGGGGGAGATTGATGGGGATAACGAACACGGGCCAACATGTGTATGGGGCAGCGGTCATTCCATAGGGATTGAACCCATCTGTGGCCAGCGCAACACGAACATTACGAGCCTCTTTGGCTTTCTCATGGTGAATGGCATCAAAGTGGGTCCATGCTTCACCATCGGATGCGTGAACCATCTTGTCAGGATTGTATCGTTTGCCTTTTTTGTGCCATGTCATCTGTTTCGTGGATTCCTCTGTCATGTATAGACGCTGGATCCTCGGTATGAACGGAAGGTGGCGTAGGATTGTCACGGGGATGTCGAGCTGCCTCTTCTGTCCATCACCAGAGTCTACCTCCATGAACCTAGATGATTTACACTTCGGACAGTACTTTGCCTCAGTGTGTTCTTTCCTAAATAGGACGCAGCCCTTCGGACAAGCATGTATCTGCTCATACGTCATCTTGAGTGCACGAAGGAGTTTCTGTGCCTCGTACATGCTCTTTGGCAGAACGTGATCCTCCGGAAGCAGGCTGCCAATAACTGTCAACAAACCATCGAATGCGTCTCGACTCATGCTATACTGCGACTTGAACGCCATTATACGCCCAATGGCATCCAGTTGAGAAACCTTTGTCTTGCCGTGAAGGGGTTTCTGTGCCGCGTCAAACATGTCGTAGAATGTCTTTGCGGTCGCCTCTGGCTCGTCCTCCGTACGTCCTTCGGCGAACTGTGCCTCGTGATAGTCGTTCAACATGTCTCCTACCCCGGCATCAGCATCGTAATCCTCGACGCGTTGTCTCACCACCTCCTCTCTCGTGCGATGCGCTTCACCATGGAAGATCCACCGAGTATAGTCCGGCGTAAATCCATTCTTCCAAATATGTTCTACCATGGCCTTCTTTGGTTTTCTTTTCCGGTTGTCACATTTGCTGCACGGACAAGGGACTAGGCTAGCTCCTTTAGCAGCTTCGCCATATGCCCGTTCCACGAAAGCATCGGTCTTCCTAATCCATTCTGGGGTGACATCATTACGTCGAACGCGGCCCGTGTACATCCACTCACGGTCCTCCATCCTCTAACATATATAACCGAGTATAGTTTAATATAGACATGTAATGCATGTACACTACGTTCCTACCTTCTAATAGGTGAGGATAGGTCCTAATCCCACCCGCGGTTGCGTAGATGGAGTTAGTTTCCATGCTCTACTCCGATCCGAGATAGAATTTCGGCAGCACCTCCCCGCTGTTCTCCGGATACACGTCCTGGCAGGGAGAGTGTACTGTCCGGAGAACAACAGGGAGGTGACGCCGAAACTCTTTCTCGGACCGGAGTAGAGCATGGAAACTAACACCATCTACGCAACCGCGGGCTGTCCAAAAAACGTGGACAATTCGAAACTGATACATTTGTAGATATGCAAAGATCTGTATATCTACACCGTATCTCTTTCGAACGGGAGATGCCTAACTGGGTTACGTGATCTACGACCATGATGCGGAAATAGAGGTTATACCTAGGGTGGCGGTGGAGTCAGACTAGTGGGGCTGTGGCGGGTCGGTGCAGTGGCGACGCGACACGGTGCAGGCAGACCCGCAGCGGCTAGGAAGACCTCTGCAAAAAATACATGCCTGTCAACAAAAAATTCACATCACCGGCACTCGATTCCAAGTCTGACTTTTATTTGATAATTGATATGTGTGTGCGTGCCTATATATAAAACATAGTAGAAGAGTTCAGCATAGAGCATCTATCTCCTTTCCTGGTAGATTGAGAAAAGTGAATAGGGACACGTGCCTTGATCAGTAGATTGAAAAAAAACACTTTATTATGCGCAAGTGAGTCTTCATGGTAGTCTTCTTTCGGATCTCTTTCCATTATCTTTATTATCATGTATTTGACCAATACGTTGTTGGCCACACATTTCATTTTGTACACGCTTAATGACCTCACCACATTTCATAGGATCTTATAGGACTACAAGCCCTAGTGTACAAGCAATGGTACATGGAAGCACTAGGTGGCAAGGGTATGGAAATCTCACTAAGCAGCAGGCCTAAACTTAGGGCAAGTGCTAAATAGTTGTGAGGATCTAGATGGCTAGAGAGGTGTGAATAGCCAAAAAAATTCTTCTACAAATTTGACAACACTAAATCAAGCGGTTAATACAATAGAAAATCCTAATAAAACACTACAAGCACTCGCTCTAGTTCATTTGAGCAAGGTCACTATACAATTCTAGTAGCTAGTTGATTCCATTCTAATCGCTCCACCAAACAAATCTACTAGCTATACAACTACAATAAAAATGATTCATACACTCACTAGGGCGCGGGCGGACGGGCGGGCGCCGGCGAGGGCGCGGGCGCCAGCGAGGGAGGCCGCGGCGGGCGCGGGCGCTGGCGAGGGCGGCCGCGGCGGGCACGGCGGGCGGCGGCCGTGGCGGGCGCTGGCGTGGGCGGACGCGGCCGGCGACGGCACGGCGGGCGGCGAGCCGGCGATGGCGCGGAGCGGCGGCGGGCGCGCAGGGAGGAGGCGGTGGGCGCGATAGAGAGGAGACAGCGAGAGCAGAGAAAGGAGGAGGAAGGAAGCCGCGGGCGAGTATATTCGCCTTCTTTGCCGAGTGCCCGTGATCTGGCACTCGGCAAAGTTTTTTTTAATTTTTAAAATAAACTTTGCCGAGTGCCAGATCGGTGGCACTCGGTAAAGGATCCTTTGCCGAGTGCTTACCATCTGACACTCGGCAAATATTAACTTACACATCTTTGCCGAGTGCCACCCTGGGGGCACTCGGCAAAGAAGTCTTTGCCGAGTGTCTTCCTTGGACACTCGACAAAGTACATTTTTATTTTTTTTTATTTTGCCAACCAAAATTTTTGTGGTATGTTCCTACACTATATAGACCTACATGTACTATTTTGGGACAATTATAACAGTGTTTTCTATAGCTAGTACATTTAGTTTGTTTATTTGAATTTCTTCGGAAATTTCAGATTTGAACTGCAGGTCACTCGAAACTTGGAAAACCGTGAATGCAAAAATGATATCCATGCTACATAGCACAAGTTACGACCGATTTCAGGAGCGGACCGGAAACTTCGAGCACCATGCTCACTCAACATGGCCGTGAACTTGCCATACAACTGTTTAAAAAATTTATAAAACACAAACAAACTTAGAAAATCATGAAACTTGTCCACATGTCATGATATCATATGTAGAGTCTGTGATAAAAAATTTAGAATGTTTGGAGAAAGTTGTGAGACACTATGTGTAGAAACCTAAGAGAACCACACATGAAATCATAGAGTTTCAATGTGGATCTCTTAGGTTTGTACACATAGTGCGTTACAGCTTTCTCGAAACTTTTTCAAATTTTTATCACAGCCTCTACATATGATATCATGACACGTGGACAGGGTTCATGATTTTCTGACTTTGTTTCTGTTTTATACAATTTTTAAACACCTGGATGGCAAGTTTACGGTCATGTTGAGTGAGCATGGTGCTCGAAGTTTCCGGTTCGCTCCTGAAATCGGTCGTAACTTGTGCTATGTAGCATGGATATCATTTTTGCATTCACGGTTTTCCAAGTTTCGAGTGACCTGCAGTTCAAATCTGAATTTTCCGAAGAAATTCAAATAAACAAACTAAATGTACTAGCTATAGAAAAAACTGTTATAATTGTCCCAAAATGGTACATGTAGGTCTACATAGTGTAGAAACATACCACAAAAATTTTGGTGACCAAAATAAAAAAAATAAAAATATGCTTTGCCGAGTGTCTACAGAGGACACTCGGCAAAGACTATGTTTGCCGAGTGCCAGATATTTGACACTCGGCAAAGACTGACGGTCGTCAGTTGTAGACGGCCGCTAACGGCCCTTTGCCGAGAGCCATGTTTGCCGAGTGCTTGACCCTCGGCAAAGAAGTCTTTGCCGAGTGCTCGGCTGTGCCGAGTGTCCTACACTCGGTAAATTAGCTCTTTACCGAGCGCAGGACGTTGCCGAGTGCGGCACTCGGCAAAGGCGCGAATTCCGGTAGTGGTGTGCCCGAAAAAAACACTGAAAATTATTTAACGCTGGACCAAGAGCCGAATTACGACAGTGAATGATATCATTGGAGTTGCCTGATATGGGATCTGCAGGGAAGGGGGCCAATAAAAGGGAACCGGGCGCCCCTTCGACTCCTTCAAGGACATCATCACTCATGTCAGCTTTCCATTCGTCCAATCCCCCTTACCATTTCTGTACATCTTTGTAACGCACTGCCTAGCTTGGCACCGGCAGACGGCAGTGGTACATCTCGTAACAGCTCCACCCCCACAGCAGCTTCTTACGAAAATTTTCCTTCCGATTGCATGGAGCAGGCGCCCCCGTCGCTGCCCTCTCGACCGGCTGTGGCGGCGGTCGACATGGCGCTAAGCCTGGCGCCGCCGGAGGGACACCGCCGCCACGAGGACGAGCAGAACCAGGCAACGGCGCGCGTCGGCGGGAAGGGGGGGCGCTTGTTCCCGTGCCTCTTCTGCAACAAGAAGTTCCTCAAGTCGCAGGCGCTCGGCGGGCACCAGAACGTGCACAAGAAGGAGCGCGCCGCCGGCGCCTTGAACTGGAACCCCTACCTCTACTGTGACCCCTACGCTGCAGCGGCGGTCCCGGGCAGCAGGCTCGGTGCTGCTGCAGCGTCCGTGCCGCTCGCCTCGCATGGCGGCGGCACTGCTGCCGCAGAGGCAGAGCCTCCTGGCAGCGTGAGCGTCGTCAAGCTCAAGCTCGAGAGGCCTGACGGCGGCGCGGCGCTCTTCACGGACGACGACGCCTTGCTCCTGGCGGAACCAGCAGCAGCCGACCGGCCCTTTACCAGGCTGCCCGACGGCACCGTGGACATGCTCAACTGGAGGAGGACCTCCCGCGTCTCTGCCCCACCGGACACCAACGCAGCACCCTCCGGCGCCGGCGAGGAGCTGCTTGACCTCGAGTTGCGGCTCTAGCTAGAACCGCGACGGCGTGATTCTGCTCGGGGAGAAAGCTTAAAAAGACGCATCTTCCAGCTAGGTTGTGTCGCTCTCTCTTCTTGCCTTGATGCCTTCACTATATCCATATGATATGATTGTATATATCTATCTCTTGTCTTGTGATCCTGCCCTTGCCCCAACCAAGCTTGATATATGGGGCTTTGTTTTGTGCTTGTTATGACGAAGTACTGATTTTAATGTGCTTGTGTGAATGCATGCGTGTGGATCTTCTCAAGAACTGTGTGAGCTAGCTGCTAGCTAATTAGGTGTTCCTTGGTCGAGGGAGCACGCCGGAGCAGCGTCAAGCTCGAGTGTGTCTGGCCTAAAATGTGGCTCTGGCCTGGCCTGTGTGCGGCGAAAACATGTACAGGCTTTCCGTACTACTCGTCTACTCCTTAGGCTAACTGCAACAGTGTTCACTAGATTTTTCTATATATATATACTACTATACAGCCACATCACAGTCAGTAAGATTCTTTCTCTTATATTAAAACTCTTCCTGCAACGGTTTTTCCTAGATTTTCCTCTCCTATACGCACTATAACCATAAAATATTATTTTTTCTATACCTATACATCATCATTTACCAATTTTTTTCTCTAGTACAAATGACTGCCGTGCACAAGGTTCAAGAGAAGGGAGCCGGCTGCCGCTCTCCCAAATCTATGGAGAGAGTGTCTTCCCCTAGCACTGTAGCTCGTTTGGAGGCAACTGCTGCGGCGCATAAACGTGGAACTGTAGCCACAACAGGCGCACAGCCTTATTCAATACGACAAGAAGGGTGCTCTCGCAGGTTAGCTAGCTATATGCTCTAGATACTGCAAGCATTGTAGTGGTTGTAGCACTAAGTTGGCTCCAATTTCAAGCATCATATAAAGGCCACGTGGAAGAATGTGAGCAATAATTGGACGTGATTAGGTTGGACAGTCTCTGTTTAGGGTTTGCTTTCGCTAACAGATGTGTTGCACAAATATATATCACACCACAGCCTAGCTACCATGGGATGTTGTACACCAAGTTCTTCCAGTATATATAGACCGACCGAACCCACGTAACTTCAACTCAGTCCTTGCATTATTAGCCAGACACTTGTACTTTTTTTTCTATGCTTTGACTTGGAAACGGCTGGTTGATTTCTAGCACTCCAATAAATAAGGTTTAAACAAAAATTGATAAGAAAACACCCAGTTCATTTGCTATTATCAGGAAACCCCACCCAGTCTACATTAAAAAGGCTCTTATATATGCCACATAGACCATGGCTTCTATATCACAAGTCCAATATCATGTTAGCCTTAACATGGAGAAAGTGTATTTAACTTCAGGCCAACGAGGTGGGTGAATGAAGATAATGGCATACCTTGTGTTTACAGGGTGCAAGTAAAATAGACCTTGTGGCCCATTTACTTTATATTTTGATGTTTGATTGTTTGATGATCAACATATGATCATATAAACTAACAATGTTTACTACTCCCTCCATTCACTTATGATAGTCCTATTTCACTTTAGCACAATGACCAAGTAGAAGAACTCTTATTTATCATCTAATTATTTACATCAGCAAACACTCCTTGTTTTTTTGCGAAAACTCCTTAGTATTGATGTTTTCATATACATGCACCAGTCTTTTTTTCTAGATGAGTTACTCTGCACGAGGACCTAAACGATCATTTATATCATATTTGGGACCACAACTCAAATAAGACTATAAAAAGAGAAAAACACAATTTTGAAAATAGGACTATCAAAAGTGAATGGAGGGAGTAGTACACAAGTTATAGTTCAAAAGGATGTAAGATGGACTTCGACTTAGTCAAAGTGATTATCTAGATGAGCAACACCTCAGCAAGACATCACAAGCCATGTTGAAAACCTACAAGACATTCTATAAGTCTAAGATGCCAAGAAGTAGAAGTCCGAAAGCATAAAACATAGACAAAATTAAAGTTGTTGAAGCCGAGATACAAGAGATGGGTGAGTTGAACTCGTCTCATGATTTTTGGTCTCCTCAAATTGACATGATGTCAGTTCAAAGTCGTAGAGCTCTTCAAGATACAATTAATATGGTGTTTTAAACAATAGTTTGGCGGTCACTAAACTAAAACAAATAGTGGTACCACAAAGTCTTGTGCTTGTTCTCCAAGACCACCAAATCACATGGTGCTAAAAAAGTGTCAAACAGCTAGTTGACATGGCACCACTGAATTAGTTCAATTTTATGCAATGAATCATTTAGTGCTCTGTGGAAAGATACAAATTCACCACCAACAGCTAGTTTTGATGTCGGATGCTATAAATACCCCTTGGTGGCCATTTGAGGTGAGTAGGAGTTAAGGAACATAAAAAAGAGTTGAGACCCCACACTACTAGTGCTCTTACCACCATAGTGCTTAGCGATATCACTCATTGAATAATGTGGGTGATTTACAAAGTGCTTAGGATAATTAGGCAACTGTTAGAAGAGTTTGCTCTAGGTTTAGTATTAATGTTAGTGAGGTTTTCTAGTGGTCACCACCATGTACTAGAGGCAATGGGGCCCACTATAGTTTGGCTAGAAGCTTGCAGAACAGTAATTCATGTCGGCCAAGAACCGACGGAAATTAGCCTTATACCGACAAGAATTACTAATTCTCGTCGGTATAAGCTTAATTCTCGTCGGTATAGGGTTAATTCCCGTCGGTATAGGGTGAATTATTAGTCGAGGTTTAGTTAATTCCCATTGGCGACTGACGAGAATTACTTAATTCCCGTTGGCTATACGACAGCACATGGGGATTAACTAATTCTCGTTGGCTTGGCTCAACCCATGGGAATTAATACGTTAATTCCCATCAGACACGGTTGGCCCATGGGATGAATTAATTGCTAATTCCCATTGGCTACTATTGGGCCATGGGAATTAACTGTTAATTCTCGTCGACTATGGTCACCGACGGGAATTAACCTTTCCTGCTGCATACCAACAACCAATGAGGCTCAATTTCTCTATAATTTTCTACACAACAACACACATAAGATACATATCATCACAGACAGGAACATACATTAATATTGATCACATTACCAACAAATCCATTCACATAGTTCACAAAAACTTCACATTAAAACCACGTAATCAATTCACACATCACAAACTTCACATCATCAATATAGTTCACATAACCATTTCAAATAGCAATAATGAGATAAGTTAAAGTGTTTAGTTCACAAAAAGACGTAGCGTACAAAGCTTGGTTTAACCTACGGAGGGAAACCATGCACGAGTTAAGAAACAAAGACGACCAAGCACCATACTCAGAAATAACCACCATTTGGATGGTTAGAGCTTTGGTCGCTGCTGCCACCAGGAGGAGGGTACGTGAAGAGGGACTTAATGAATCCAGTTCCTGTGGTTCAGACCCACTCCCACCCGCTTCAGGCGTAACTTATGCAAAGATACAAGTATCAACAAGTTAAATACAAATATCAAAAAGTTAAGTATACGAGTCTATAAAATCATCAAGAGTTATTAAACGTACTCTACCTCCAAGTGCAAGTATATGTGTCGGAGGGGTGTTCAACTGTTGAGTCCTCGATCCCTATTTATTGAAGATTTGACTATGTTTATATACGATTCATGTTTTACTACTACACTAACTAGATGAAATGCTAGTTTAGAGAAAACTATTAAGAGAATTTGCTAAGATTACGTACCGTAGATGGTGTGGATGCAAACTGGTTCCATTGTGGCAGCGGTGGAATGTTTGGTGTCATGCCCTATTGCTGCATTAACTGCTAAACATATGTGTTACTATTGAAGATGTTGTATTGAAATATAAGAATTTAGAGTTCAGATTATCTATACTTACTTGATACATCGCTTAGTTATGTCCATTGGAAGCCTCCATAAATTCCCGTTGCTATCTCATCTCCTCACGCAATCTCATAATCTTCAACTCCTGCTCATTTGGTCGACGAGAGCATGAGCCACGGAAAGACGAACTCGTCCTCTAAGATCTCATCGATGACGAGGTAATGAATCAGTCAAAGAGTGTGTATCTACAAGTGATTGAAAAATTGTGATTACTGCATGATCAATTTAGTATCGATCGTGTAATTTCATAAGTTAGAGCTAATTATCCATGTGCTTTCCCCCCACCACTTGCGTGCACCACCGAGGGATCCACCGGTTCATGTCGCTAGTCGAAGTTAGGGCCATGGCGCTGAACCATCTCCTCCCCATATGTCGCCTATACATTATTCACAAACTTACAAATGAAGAAATTTCTATACTTTGAACGTTTATAATTTTGAGCCAAAACTCACCAGTCGATCCATGGTCGTCTAGGTGCAGAGCTTGTCAGGGTTGTTAGGGTTCGGTCCTTTGTGGTCCTCCTGGTAGACCTTAATGTTACTAGGCTCATTTCATACCAGTCAAGAATACCTATAACAGTACAATGTAGGCAAAACTATACATGTCTCGGATTCACGGTGTTCCCAAGAAGATAGTGTCTGATCGGGGAACACAATTCACTTCTCACTTCTAGCAGCAGTTGCATGAGGCTTTGGGTACGCACTTGATGGTCATACTGAGAGAACCAACCAGATCCTTGAATACATGTTGAGGGCTTGTGCTTTGCAGGACAAGTTAGTTTGGGACAAGAGGCTACCATATGCAGAATTCTCCTACAACAATAGTTATCAGTCCAGTTTGAAGATGTCACCGTTCCAAGCACTCTATGGGAGGAAATGTCGAACTCCGTTGCATTGGGACAAACCCGACGAAAGGCAGATGTTTGGTCCAGACATTTTGCTTGAAGCCAAAGAGAACATCAGAATGGTTCTAGAGAATCTGAAGACAGCATAGTCTAGGCAGCGAAGCTATGCTGACACAAGAAGAAGAGGTCTGAGTTTTGAAGTGGGAGATTATGTCTACCTGAAGGTGTCACCCATCAGAGGAATCAAAAGGTTTGGAGCCAAGGGCAAGCTAGCAGCTCGATACATTGGACCGTACCAGATTCAGGCAAGACATGGTGAAGTGGCTTATCAACTCAGCCTACCAGAAAGTCTGTCAGTCGTGCATGATGTGTTCCATGTGTCTCTGTTGAAGAAGTGCTTGCGAGTGCCAGAAGAGAAATTTCCAACTGAGGATCTCGAGGTTCAAGAAGACTTAACTTACATCGAGAAGCCAACTTAGATTCTAGAGACATGAGACCGAGTCACTCGAAGAAGCACCATCAGGATGTGCAAAGTCAAGTGGGGCCATCACTCAGAGGAAGAAGCAACCTAGGAAAGAGAGGATGATCTGAAAGCCAAGTATCCCAAACTCTTTGCTAGCCAACCCTGAATCTCGAGGGCGAGATTCTTTTTAAGGGGGATAGGTTCGTAACACCATGAATTTAGGGGTATAAAATTTCTTCTCTAATGCCTACCAAATTCAGGTGTTACCTCTTGTCTCTCTCTCTAGACTTCTTCTCTCTTATTTTTTATTAGAATTTTGTGAATTAGGTGAGGGATTAACTATTTATTTATTATAGCAAAACCAATGTGAGTCATGAAATGTTGCATCATGTTGAGCCAAATTAGTCTTTTGTTTAATGCACATGTTTGAAATTGTTTGAATTTGACTTGAAATCCATAGAGAAAATAAAAAGAAAAGCGTTTAGAAATTCCCTAGAAAAAGAAAAAACCCATTTTAGCCTAGTAGGCCCAATCCAGCCCAGCCAGGTCGCATGCGCGCGCCCACTTCGCCTGACAGGTGGGTTCCACCTGTCAGCGACGGCCCACGCTCTCTCCCTCCCCCCGCTGCCCAGTGGGGCCGGATTGTCAGCATCGATTCCTTTGCATGCACGCTCGCTCCCTCTCTCTGCCTGGTTGGTCCGCTCTGTCAGTGTTGACCGTCCGTTCGCGTGTTCGCCCTCGCTGGCTCGTGGACCCCCACCTGTCAGCCTCCTCACCTTCCCTAACCTCCCGCCCGCGCACCCCGCCATGGACGTGCCCACGTCGTGCGTTTCCTGGCCACTCCCCCCACATGACCGACCTCTTTTGGAGCCCACACTCACTCGCTCACTCCCCTCGCTCAGTAGCGCCCCCAGCAGAATCCCTCGCACCGCGCACGCACCCGTGGAGCACCACCGTAGTCCGTCATCCGTTCTGTGGTCGCCATCGAGATCCTGTCACGTCCATTGCCCCAATGAGCTCCACCTCCTCGCCAGCAGCATGAGGCACCCTCTGTTTTGCCCCCAGTCTCTCTTTTTCTCTTGGTTCGTGCTCACTGGACTTCTCGCCACGCAGCCGAGTCTCCATCGCTGTCGACTAGGGCCCTTGTAGTGTCCTCGTCGTTGCTCAAGCGCTGCAGAGCCGTCTCTCGAGGTAACCAACCCACCCATGCCCTTAATTTCCCTTTTACTGCCCTGCTATCTGTGCAATCGCTTATCGGAGTCGATGTGCGCCGTCGTTGGGATGCTCTGCCATGGACCGTGCCCTCTAGTGCCTCTGCGCCTGTGTCGTGCCCACGGCTGAGCCCGCCGTGTCACCCCGAGCTCGCTTCAGCCCTTTCCTAGTGCCCTAGACCCTCGCTGTGGCTGCGCCCTCGCCTCCGGTGAACCTTCACCGTGAAAATGGGTGGCACCACCACAGGCAGCCCAACAACCCTCGCCCGAGCTCGCCATCAGATCTCAGGCGTCCATTTGGGATCTAACGGACTGGCTTCAATTAAACCCGCTCTGATCCTAGCCATCCGATGGAGATCTGGCCGCTCGGATCTGCCCCCTCTCCAACACCCTGTAGCTAGGCCGGCCGGTCAGTCTGCCTCGCCCCTAGGTCGCTGACTCCCCTAGCCCACCTGTCAGCCCGTTGATCTATGATCGCACGATCAAGATCAGCCGATACCCGTTCACATGGAAAACTTGTTAAAAATCCCCCTGTCTTTCTAAGAATCAACCCATTGTCCTTAGGATTCGCGTGCATGCCCTGTACTTTTGCGGAAAGGCCCCTGATCTTTTAGGTTATCGCAGAATTAGACCTAGTTTTGTATTTTGAATTCCAAAATTTGTTTATTTCATATCTTTTGCATATGAACTCCAAATTAAGTGATTCAAATTGTAAAATGTTCATAAGATTATTCTCTACATGTTTAAATTATAACCTTTTGCTGTCTGCATGTACTAATTTTATGCCTAGACTATAGGTTAGTGTAAGTGATGGCTTATTTATTAATAAGAAAGATAAAAGGAAAACCTTGATGGTAATTAGATGTTTAACTTTGTGAGGTTAATAATATGTAATATAAGAATTTATCCTTGATATAATTCTTTGGTCTCGTTAAGATAAATGAAATTAGGTTATACTTAGAGAACCACAAACCTCTAAGTGTATTAGTTCACCCTAGATCCTAGACTTTGCTTTTGACTTTGTTACTTTCTTTTGAATTCATGTTCACTTGATTGTACAGGTTTGGTGTATTTTTTCTTTGTCATTATCCAAATGTGTTGAATGTATGATCTCTTTGCATAGACAACGAGCAGCTTGTGGTTCCTGAGTGTGTTGCTGAAGATCTTCCTGAGCAACAACCTAGTGAAGGCAAGTGTTCTCTAACCTATTATGTCCTACTTACTTTATAATTCATTGTCCCGCATTACTTAATTGAAACCTAAGGATTGATAGGTTTGTATTTACCTTGTCCTTGATTACCTTTTGGGTTATTTTGGTTAGCTTCATGCTATTGCTTTACTTTAATCAACAAACATGATGCAAATATTTATGATACGATGATGTTATCCTATTTATGATGATGTCCTTATGGCGCTTTAGGGGACTTAGGCTGTTTTCTTGAGTACCTCTCCGTAAGGACCTGTTCGTTGAGTGACCACCTAGGATAACAGTGCAACCATGAGGGTGAAATGGGATGCCCTTAGCTGAATAATTAGATAAACCTAGGGGTGTAGTTGGCTTTGCCGGAGGGTCATCATTGGAGCTCGGGGCATAGTGCTCGCTATGCTAAGGGTGGGTGCCGAGGTTCATTCGATTTGGTTTTGTTAGTCACCCACCTTAGGGAGGCGTACTGTGTTTGTACGACTGGCGAAACCTAACGAGCAAGTATGCACCAGGGGAGTCTTTGTAAAGGCTATGTAGTGAAACCTTGTCGACTCACCTTGGTAATGTTTGAGGGTTTGATTGACCCGAGACAAAAAGGGGTCACAACTCGTGGGTAAAGTGTGCAACCTCTGCAGAGTGTTAGAACTGGAATATTAGTCGTGCTCACGGTTAAGAGCAGCCTTAGGATCCTCTTTAATTAGAAGAACTTTGGATACTTTATGATGATAATATCTGTTGAGGACAATAATTCTGGTCTTTGGTATTTCCTCTTGGAGGGAGTACTTTTGGGTAATAATTGGGTTTATTACTAAAACTTGGCTTACTACTTGTAATAAATACTTGACCAACTAAAAGCAACTACTTTAACCTTAACTCCACATACAGCTAGTCCACTTTAGCCAAACGGGACATTTGATGAGTACATTGATGTGTACTCACCCTTGCTTTAAAAAGCACCCCACCCCAGGTTTTCCCCATTGCAATCAGTGCTCAGAAGGAGATGCAGGCAACATGGAGGGCTTCAAAGAGTTTTAGGACTATGACGAGTTCTAGTTGTGGTAGTGGCAAACCCCTAGTCAGCTGCTTGTGAAGGCCTTATCTCTATGTTTAGTATTCCGCACTTTGATCACGTTAATGACTATGTTATGTTAATGACTCTGTGGATGTCTTGGACATCTTGATGTAATAAAGTACCCTTTTCCGCTATTTATTTGAGCAATGTGTGATGATGCATGTCCAACTATGTAATCGATGTGTACGTGAGTTTCTGATCCTGGTATGTACATGGTTCACATTCAGTTTACCTTCCAAAATCAGGTGTGATAATAGGATTAAAGAAACCTGGTGGGAATATTTTTTCCAATTTGCACAAAAACACTGGTGCCTCTTTCTCGAGCTGCTCCATCACATCTCTTTTGATTTCTTTAACACACAACTATCTGTAGAAATAGCTAACTTCAAGTAATGTTTTCCACATAGCATCGGAAACGTACCCACGAAATATTACAGGCACGAGCCTTTCAATAATTATGTGAAAGTCATGGCTGTTAAATCCCTTCATCGTCATTGTCTTCAAATTCATAGATCTTCTAAAACCAGCAGCATAACCATCGAGGAATTTTAGGTCCTTCATCCACTTCGTCACTTCTTTCCATTGCTTAGGTTTTAGACAATAGTTAGCTTTTGGTTTGCCTCCATTTTCTCTAAGCACTTGGGTTGGACGATCACATATCATGGCTTGTCATTGTCTTTTGTTTTATCCAGGAAATCAATGCATGTATTTTGAGGGCTTGGCAAAAGTTACTCTCTTGATGCATGACGTTGATGTTGTGCATCAGAATCAATGACTTGGCATAAGGAAGATCCCACAAGCCACAAGTGTGAATCCAATTAAGCTACTCACTAAAACCTTGATACCTTTTCCCACTCTCGTCTAGGACAAGTTAATTTCTATCCCACTACGTTGCTTGGGCGATCCCTTCGTGACGATGGTGTCCTTCCTAAACTCCTTTCTCTGTCATCTGAAGGGGTGATTCAAGGGTAGAAAACATCTATGGCAATCAAAATAACATATCTTGCCACCAGCACTAAGATGAAAACAATTTGTATCTTGACCATAATAAGGACATGTCAATCTACCATGCACACTCCATCTAGAGAAAATACCATACGCCATAAAATCATAAACCAAGAACAGATACACAACCCTGAGATTGAATTTCTGCTTCTTGAAGCAGTCATAGGCTTCCACTCCTTCCAATAGCTTCTTTATCTCTTCAATCACATTGAGGCGTACGCCAGGATGCTCAGGCCTAGGTATAACAAGACATAAGAACATTAACTCATATTTCATGTAAAGAGCGGGTGGATGGTTGTACGGCATGGCAATGACAGGCCGACATGAATATGACGTAGCGATCATATTGAAAGGTGTGAAACCATTAGCTGCCAAGCCGATTCGAAGGTTTCTTGCATCGCTGGCAAACTCTGGATCAAAGTTATCAAGAGCCTTCAATGCATCACCATCTAACGGGTGCACCATTAACCCAGGAGACACTCAACAAAGATATTTTTTAAAAAAATCTTTGCCAAGTGTTTTAGAAGACACTCGGCAAAGTAACTTCTTGGCCAAGTGTCTCATCTAGACACTCGACAAAGAACTTTTTTGTCGAGTGTCTTCCTCTGACACTCGGCAAAATTTATTTGCTTTTTAATTTTTTTCTCCCAAGCTTTTTTGTACTATGTTCATATAGTCTCTGCACCTACATGTTTAATTTTGGCACATTTCTCAAAGTATTTGTTATACCTATCAGATTTAGTCCATTTAATTGAATTTTCTTTGGATAATTCAGATTTAACTGCAAGTCACTTGAAAAATGGAAAACAACAAATGCAAAATTATATTCATGTTATTGAGCACAAGTTACTGCCTAAATCAAGAACATACCAGAATTTTTGAACACCAAGTTCACAAAACATGGCTACGAACTTGCGATCCAGATGTTTTAAAATTGTATTAAACACAAACAAAGTCAGAAAATCATGAAACTTATCGAGATGTCATGATATCATATGTAGAGACTCTGATAAAAAAAATTGACAGTGTTTCGTAATAGTTGTTATGTACTGTGTGTACAAACCTAGCCGACCTTCTTAGCTATATGCACTCGACAAAGTAACGAATTCCGATAGTGTATTATGAATATGACGAACGAACGACTAAAGTTTTGGAAAAAAAATTAAACAACGTCATATATCATATATTTGTAAACGGAGTCATATATGGATCGGAGGTAGTAATTTTAATTGACAAAACAAATGCATTAATTAAATTCATGCACGGACCACTGCATCTATGTATTGATTCGTTGTCGGGGTGGAGAATCGGTGGTCCTGGACTGTCCATGTTTTACTCTCCTCCTAGCATGTATGAAACAGTTATTGATATTTGACTAAACTTTTTTTTTACCGGCGCGCAGAAGCCACGAACGCGCAGTACATACATAATAACGAAGCTGACGGATCTAAACCTAGGAGAATCCAAGGTTAATAAATACTAGGTGCTTTTTCAGCTACAGATTATACGAGTATAAAAAAAATAAAGTCTGTAATTGATCTATGCAGGTTGAAACAAAAGCATGCCCTGGCTGCGGCCATGCATGCAACAGCAATGCATTGCAATTAGAGCAGGCCGGCAGACTCGGCAGGGAGCCAAGAGGAGCAGAACAGAGAACAGCTGCTGATAATTGGTGCAGCGCCCCTGGGCTTGGCTTGTCACAAGACGACAGGCCAGAAAGAGCAGGCGATGGAAGCGCGCGCATGTGATGGCGACGCTACTGCGCGTCCGTACCAATTTAGCTGCGGGGCCACGTGGAGTCGGGCCCACCATATCTTTCCAACACGCTCCGTACCAAAAAGATACGGTTCTATGTTGGTGTTTGTGTTTACTAGTAGTGCTTTGGTTAATGAAGCAATGCATCATCTTGGGATTGACCATGTATTCACTACCACACAATCGATAAATTAACGCTATCGGCTGTGAACCGAGACTGTCACAGTTGGTTTCGGTGGACAATCATTCAATAGACATGTTGGGTGTGTTGGGACCACCGGCACGTGGACGGGTGCGCCCGAACACTCAGGTAGAGGGAGAGCTCAGATGCTCAGTAAAACAGTAGGTGGGAACTGTAGTGTCTTGTTATATGTGTCGTATCCATATACAATGCGGAGATATTTATATGTAACTGGGCGGATAGGTGGATCCCCAAGTACCGTTATATCCCCGGTTACCTGCTATATTCCTGGAATATTGCCCTCTACGAGGTCATTAAGGGCATGTTCGTCTACAAGGGTTTGAATCTCCAAGTGGATCTAATCCATGAGGGATTGAGTGGATCCCTCCCCTTCACTTAATCCCCTTGGGGGTTGAATCCCTTTATGGTTTAATCCCTGCCATTTGCAACAGAATTCACAAACAACAAGTCGCAGCATGTGTTCTGAAACATGCAAGTCCGAATATGACTGCACAAACGAAGAGCCAAGATGCAAGTCCCTGCCATATGCAATAAAGTGCAAAACTTGAATTCAATCACAAACGAATAAGAAGATGCAAGTTCGGCCACTTGAATTCAATGCCGAGTGAAGTGTCCCTAGCATTTTGAATCCTAAAACTGAAATACACTTCTTTAAATTCTGAAACTGAAAGGTGTCCCTAGTTTTCTCAAACTGAAACAAGTATCAACATGTGTTCTTGCTGGAGGGGAAATCTCTGGCCGGGTGGCGGAATGCACCCGCCCTAAATCCTAAGATGAGGAGGGGCCTAAGAGTTTTGCATGTTAGTCGGAAACGGGAAGAACACAAGAACACACAAGGATTTAGAGTGGTTCGGGCCGCCGGAGCGTAACCCTACTCCACTATGTGATGTATTGAGCTTGTATGAACTTGTGAGCGTCTAAGTGTGCTTGAGTGAGCTTGAGTCTGTCCTCTGCTTGTGTTGTAACGTTGCATGCCTCCCCTTTTATAGCTAAGGGGGCACGTACAAAGGTACTGAGCCCCGACATGTGGGCCCAGGAACATAACGGATGTAATACTTGGAGCAACTAACGTTTATTGCTGGAGCAATCTTCTTGCGCCCTGACATCCGTGATCTGCATAGTATCGGCGTGCAGCGGAAGCTTCACTGGCAACGTATAAGTGATGATGGACACAGTGCACCTCACAACACGGGCATACTGTTTGACAATGGACTGGACAGGCACGCCGCCTGCAGGATGGTCTGGACGCCGCCTGCCAGCGGAGTGGACAGGACACATTAAATGCTGAGGGGGCACATCGTCTGTCAGCGGGATAGACAGACAACACGTCTTCTCCACAGTAAATGCAGAGGCAGCGCGGCCCAGAGGCCTTACGTCAGGCTCCGCCCGCTGGCTTATATCACGGGCGATAGTCCACGTGGCAGCTTTGTGCCTCCGCCTGAGCGAGGAGTGGAAGCGCACTGGATAAAGCCTGGGCACGTGCCAGTACCGGACCCTCGTCTGTCCTTGACCTAAGCTAGGGTATTCCCTGTCCTGGGACCTTGCTGTGGGTGGCCTAGACCTCACTCAGAGGGGTCCGGACCTCATCCAAGGAGTCCGGTGTTGGGGACTTGTTCTCAAGTGCTATGAATCAAGAACAAGGCAACATAGAATGTTAAATGTTAATGTCCTTCGTCCTTCGAAGCATTATTTCCCTTAGGATATAATGATCTTCAGACGAAGGTTATGAAGGACATACCTTCATCAACGTGATATATGTTAACAAAAGAAGAAGCATATGAGATATAAGAGGCAAGATAAGCAATCACATAATATTATTAATTCATTATCAATATATTGTTTTAAGAATACAGGGGCAATACTGAATTATAAATGTACCTTCGGCTTGACAGAAGGTAAAAAGTACAAGTGTGACGCACGAGCAAGTACAAATCAGCGTGAACAGTATGGGGTACTGTTCATCTATTTATAGGCACATGACACAGCCTGTGAGAAATTACAGTTATGCCCTTTACATTTACTATTGACTTATAGAAAAATCTATGAGGACTAGATAGCCTTTTCCCCTTCAAGTGGGTTCCTTTTTCCGCGATTGAGCCAAAGCTCCCTTGTGCGTAGCTTCGGAACAACGACAACCTTTGTCACGATCATGCTCTTCTCGTCGTGTGTGCTTTTAACTTGAGTTCGAAGGTACCTGTCCATAAGCCATGCTTGGAAGACATTGTTAAATTACGTTTTTGAGGACCTTTGGAGGACGAAGGCCCCCAACAGTAGCCCCTCGCAGTATTAATTTGTTTAAGATAACGAATTCAGACTGCGACATGGACGAAGGCCTTAAGCCGAAGGTCCGAAAAAACACCTTCCCTTTGCTAGAATAGCAATAGTCAATGACTGACGGGACCCTCCAATTTGGGGCATGCCGAGCGTATAAATAAGAACACGCACCAACCACATTTGGTACGCTGCTTGTGCCATTTGCTTTGTTTTCTCAATTTTATAGCTCTTGCTCACTAAAGCTTGCTAGTTTCTCAAGCTTCCTAAGCTTCGGTTCGAAAGACACATTTTCGTCATTTTTGAAGGAAAAATGTCTCAAGACAAGAAGGATGTTGCTGAGACGAAGCTGACTGAAGAGGAGAAGTTCTTTGAAGAGAAGAAGGCTGCAAATCCTTACATAGCTGGGTTTATCGAGTCAATGGCAAAATCGAATACAGAGAAGATTACTAAGGAGATCCTAGAAGGCCTGTCTGAAGATACCGGTGACAGTGATGATTATGATGCTGAAAGCGGGGGAGAAGATTCTGAGGATCGGCCGTGGAGGCCAAGTCATACAATTTTTGGGAAATCGACAATTAAGCAGAGTCATCTTGATAATATGAGATGAAGGTACTTTCGAGATATGTCTATTGTGAGAGTTGGTGGAGATAACAACGTCCCTACCCTGAGGAAGACGAAGTTGTGATTTATCGTAGTTTCTTCAAAGCTGGGCTTCGGTTTCCGTTGAGCAGGTTTGTGGTCGAAATGTTGAAAATTTATCAGATTTACCTTCATCAGATAACCCTCGAAGCTATTATTAGAATGGGGATTTTTGTTTGGGCTATAAGGAGCCAGCAGCTAGAGCCAAGCGCAAAATGCTTTTGTAGCATGCATGAACTAGTATATGAGACGAAGGCCATGGGCAAGGAACAATATCATAACAACTTTGGCTGCTATGGATTTATCGCCTGCCCCAACACAAGTTACCTGGTGCCAACATACCGGAAAAGGTGGCCCGGGGCCTGGATGGAGGAATGGTTTTACGTGAAGAATAACTTGAAGGCAAGAGAAGATATTGAGGAAGTTATTATGCGCCTCATTTGGTCCTGCTTCGGCCTCCGAAGGCCGAAGGTTGAAATTGACGAAGCCGCCGAAGCATGTCAGAAGGCATTTGGTACTGTCTGCTTCTTTATTGGTACAAGAGATTTGGTTCAAGAGCACATAGCATACAGAGTATGGCTGCTTATAGAGAGCTGGGAAATGCCAAAGGAGACCGTCACCGAATCTAGTGAAGGTAAACTGGTCCGGCTGAAGTACGCATTCAGATACGGAGATAAATTTGATGAACCAAACGATGACTGGCTAAAATGCATCGAAGTTACCAGTGATGAACTGCTTGGATCATATTCCAAGGCGGAAGACAATGCACTATCCACAACCTTCGGAGGTCGGGGAAAAAAGAGATTGAATAGAGTTTTTGATGCCATTGGTTTTGTCTACCCCGACTACCGCTATCCACTGCGAGGTCAGGGAAAGAAGAGGAAAACTGCTGCTTCGGCCACTCCAGTCGAGCCTGCGCCGAAAGGCAAAAAGTTGAAGGTCCTTACCCACCGGCCACGCTATATTGAACCGGTCGTGGTTCCTGAGTTTGGTGGGGAGACTTCTTCAGCTACTGAACCAAGAGAGCCCATTCCTCCTACGCAGAAGGCTAAAGAGCCGGCTACAATGCCGAAGGAAGCTTCGGATGATTTAGCTGAGTCGAAGACTAAGAAAGATAAGGCTGAAAAGCCAAATATTGAAGAAACAAAAGCGATAGAAATTTTAAGCCCTTCATCAGAAGTAACAGTGCCGAAGGCACAAAAAAGTTCTGCCGCAACTCCCAAGAGGAGAAGGATGGCAAATGTACTAGATGTGTTGGAAACAGTAAAGACTTTGAACTCTACTCCTTCAAGAAAATTTGCTGAGGCTTCAAAAGCACATACCAAAGCTGAAACAAAGCCGACCAAAATTGAAGATGCAGTAATCCAAGCTGGTACCGAAGCTGGGCCTTCAGAGCCCGCTGAGAAAAAGCCTTCGGAAATCGAAGAAAAGGCAACAGAAGAAAAGGCTATAGAGCAAATTTCGCCTAAAAAGGCTGCCACTCCTGCTCCCGAAGCTTTAAAAGAGAGCATTGATTACATCATCCGACATGCTTCGGGAAAGGGACTCTCTAAGGAAGAAGAACGAGAAGCTCAACATTATGCCCAAAAACTAAAATACACGAAGGGGCATTAGTGTTCAATGGCAGCGGGGAGGAAGATTTTTTGTACTGTCTTCCGGATAGTAAAGAGATATCCGTCTGCCGGGAGATGGGTAGAATCTTCGGATTTCTGAAGCTAGAAGATGGCCTTTCAATACTATCAAAGGATGAATTGGCTGACAGCTTAGCATATAATAGCATAAAGGTATAAAAGTCAATTTTGTATTTGGAAACGAATTACTTCATTTTGTTTATACTTAATGTTGTCCTCCTCTTGCAGGGCTTGATCCTTAACAATGCCCTTAGAGCACAGAAAAATATTGAAGAAGGGTACACAATGGCTGTGAACAACCTTTGTTCGGAGGTGATTGAACTAAGGAACGAAGGTCTTGAAAAAGACAAGATATTAATTTCATTGGTAAACAAAGTAAAAGAAGACGAAGCTAGCTCCAAAGCTCAAGCTGAGGTCCAAAAGAATGAAATCGAAGACCTTCAGAAACAATTAGCAGAGGCCAAAGAAAAATGCGTTGTCGCTGAAGCTAACCGAGATGCCAGCGAATATTGGAAAAAATATTTAGAAAAGACAGTTGAAGAGTTTCGCGCATCCAAGGAAAGATGTTTTGAAAAATCTTTGGGCTGCGTGGAGAAGATAAAGACTAGCTTCGCCAACGTGGGTGCCTATTCAAATAAAGATAACTTCATACGAGGCGACCCTAAGGGCGTTATCGAGTGGATCAGCGGTGAAGCCAAAGCTTTTGAGGAAATTTTAAGTGATCGTGGGGACGTCTGCGCGTTTTCTGGTGCGAGAGGAGTTTCAGCCGTCTTGGAGAAGGCGGGTTGCAATCATGTTAAAACCTTGGCCAAGCCAAAGCTGCCTTCTTCGTGGATGACACGAAGGACCCCTCGGCCGAAGCAAGTTTAATAGGCGGAAAATTTTTCACTGATATCTGGGAAAATGGCGGCCGAGAAATGGCTCACGAAATAATGAAGAAAAGTGAAAAAGATATTCATGACGCTCGAGAAGCGGCTAAAAAGGCTGAAGAAGCTGCCGAACGTGAGAGACGGATAGGTATCATTTAATGGCCTCTAGCTTCGTCGTTTGTTTTCGTGACTTCGAACTAATTGATGTTTTCTACTGCAGCTGAATTACCTCCTCCACCGGAGCCGTTCGACCCACTGGCCGACCCAGAAACAAAGAAAGCAATAGAAATCATCAATATGGCTGAAGCTATTGTTGACGAAGTTGTTAACAAATTGCTTAACGAAGTTGCAGAGAAGGTTTTGAAGGAAGAATAGTAGTTATTGTAAAAACATTTTTAGGTTATCAATGTAACATTTGCTGAACTATGTCTGTAATATTTGATGTGTATAGTTTTGAATCTAATATGTAAGTTGTTTTTAATTCAGTTCTTTGCGATGCATGAAACTTTATGTACATACCGTTTTTGAGCCTTCGGCAAAAAAACACCTTCCCTTCTTTTCATGCTTCGTAAAGAAGAATGTTTATGCTTTGTGAGAATATCCATACTTCGTAAAGAACATCCAAGCTCCGTAAAAACATTAATGCTTCGTAAACAATAGATCTCTTCTTCCATATCAGAGCTGACGAAGATGTACTTCTTAGCTTATTTTGTGTCTTGACACCTTTTCATTTTTGTAAATCATTCTCCGAAGATCGTGTCATTGGTGTGATATGATGTATGATGTGATGCTATGCGAGATGATGCGATGATATGATGTAAAGAATGATGCTAATGCCGAAGACACACACCCACACTGAAACACACAATCCCTGTGTCCCCCTAGGAACAATCAAAATCTCTTTGTCGCTTATATTTCGGCTTCACCGCTTATTTTTCGATGTAAGTTCTGCATCCCCTTAGGAACGTCTTTTGAACTTCTTCGCCTTATATTTCGGCGGTATTTTTCGCGTTGACTTTTCGCGCTTCGCCTTATATTTCGGCGGTATTTGGCTCTGCATTCCCTTTGGAACAACTTTTGAGCAGAAAACTTACACTGCGCTCCCTTAGGAATGACTTTTTGTAACTTCGGAAAACTTACACTGCGCTCCTTAGGAACGACTTTTTGTAGCTTCGGTGAAACTTGCACTGCGATTTTTAGCTCTACATTCCCTTAGGAACGTCTTTTGAGCTTCAGCAATTTTTGAGCTTCGTAAGTCTGTGAAGAAGATATATTTCATTCTGATAGGAGCGAAGCTATTACAAGAAATTAAAACTAAGTTTACATTGATTGTTCCTTATTAAAAACAAAATGACAATGAACGTAAAAATGTTTCAGAGGTAGGATATCTCTCAATAGATGTGCTTTGATTCTGGCACAGTACTGTTGACTGTGCGAGCTTTGGATTCCTCTATGAATTCTTGTTGCTGTTGAGAGTGCTGGTGCCCTTCTGGCTGCTAGCTTCGGGAATAGGTCGGTTGTAGTGGTGGCGGAGGCAGGAGTTGTGGCCAGGAAGCCTGTGAATGGCTAGCCGAAGCGACAGAAGCTGCAGGATGATTGTTCACATACTCTGGTATGTAAGGAGAGTGACACGAAGCGGTGTGTAAGACCTGCTTCGGCTGATTCTGCCGGGCTTCGGCTTCTGCTATTTCCTTTTGTTTCTGAATGGTGGCATGGCACATTCTTGTAGTATGGCCCTTATCCTCACCACAGAATAAGCAATAAATCTTTCTAGGCTGATCCCCAAAGCTTCCTTCGAAGCCCCTGGCACCTCTACCCCTTGGAGTTGGTGGCCTAAAGGAGCTTTGCTGTTGCCCCGAAGATTACAAGGTATATTGTGACCTCTGAGACTGACTTCCTTTGTCATTGCTTTGAGTGGAGTTATGGATTGACCTAACATGCCTCGGATGGATTCTTCCTCCGAAGCCCCTGGTCATTTCAGAGAATCTGTAAGCTTCCTCCCTTCTTTGGCGGAAGTCATTGTCAGCTCGGATGTACTCATCCATCTTCTGAAGTAGCTTCTCCAGAGTTTGCGGGGGCTTCCTAGCGAAGTACTGAGCCGTAGGTCCTGGCTGAAGACCCTTAATCATGGCCTCAATGACAATCTCATTGGGCACTGTAGGCGCTTGTGCCCATAGTCGCAAGAACCTTCGTACATATGCCTAAAGGTATTCTTCGTGGTCTTGCGTACATTGAAACAGAGCCTAAGTTGTGACCGGCTTCGTTTGAAAGCCTTGGAAGCTGGTAACCAACATGTCCTTAAGCTTCTACCACGACGTGATGGTCCCTGGCCGAAGAGAAGAATACCATGTTTGGGCTACATTTCGGACTGCCATGACGAAGGACTTCGCCATGACTGCAGTGTTGCCCCCATATGAAGATATAGTTGCTTCGTAGCTCATCAGAAACTGCTTTGGATCTGAGTGTCCATCATACATGGGGAGCTGAGGTGGCTTGTATGATGGGGGCCATGGAGTAGCCTGCAGTTCTGCTGCCAAGGGAGAAGCATCATCAAAAGTAAAGGCATCCTGATTAAAATCATCATACCATGCATCCTCATTGAATAGGCCTTCTTGACGAAGCTCCCTGTGTTGGGGCCTTCGATCTTGTTCATCTTGAACAAGATGACGCACTTCTTCAGTGGCTTCGTCGATCTTCCTTTGAAGATCAGCCAATTGTGCCATCTTCTCCTTCTTCCTTTGTACTTGCTGATGGATTATCTCCATATCCCTGATCTCTTGGTCCAACTCCTCCCCTTGGAGTGTTGGACTGGTGGCTTTCCTCTTCTGGCTTCGAGCCTCTCGAAGAGAAAGAGTTTCTTGGTTTGGGTCCAACGGCTGCAATGCAGCGGTCCCTGGTGCCGAAGCTTTCTTCGATGGCATGACGAAGGTCAGTGCTTGCCGAAGGTGGTCGAAAAGGGTTCACCGGAGGTGGGCACCAATGTTGGGGACTTGTTCTCAAGTGCTATGAATCAAGAACAAGGCAACATAGAATGTTAAATGTTAATGTCCTTCGTCCTTCGAAGCATTATTTCCCTTAGGATATAATTATCTTCAGACGAAGATTATGAAGGACATACCTTCATCAACGTGATATATGTTAACAAAAGAAGAAGCATGTGAGATATAAGAGGCAAGATAAGCAATCACATAATATTATTAATTCATTATCAATATATTGTTTTAAGAATATAGGGGCAATACTGAATTATAAATGTACCTTCGGTTTGACAGAAGGTAAAAAGTACAAGTGTGACGCACGAGCAAGTACAAATCAGCGTGAACAGTATGGGGGTACTGTTCATCTATTTATAGGCCCAGGACACAGCCTGTGAGAAATTATAGTTATGCCCTTTACATTTACTATTGACTTATAGAAAAATCTATGAGGACTAGATAGCCTTTTCCCCTTTAAGTCGGTTCCTTTTTCCACGATTGAGCCGACGCTCCCTTGCGCGTAGCTTCGGAACAACGACAGCCTTTGTCACGATCATGCTCTTCTCGTCGTGTGTGCTTTTAACTTGAGTTCGAAGGTACCTGTCCATAAGCCATGCTTGGAAGACATTGTTAAATTACATTTTTGAGGACCTTCGGAGGACGAAGGCCCCCAACATCGGGCTTGCTCACTTGGGAGTCTCGGGCCGTACTCGGAGGTCCGGGCTATGTGTACAGGGGTCCAACACTTTCTTGAGGAGGTCTGGACCTACTGATGGTATCCTGGAGTATATCACCTCTTATGTCCACATGGCGTCCTTTGGAACGGCCCACGTGTTGGGGTCGAGTGTTGTTCACCGCGCGGTTAGAGATAGCCGCACGGGCACTGTGTCTTCATACTGTAGTAAGGGGTACCCCTGATTCAGGGTAACGACAGTGCCGCCCAGGCCCGCCTCAGGGGAGGATACGAGCCTGCAGGTGGGGCCAAAGTTTGATCGGCGATTGGCGTGCTGCTTCCGTGCGCTTGTTGTCGTAATTACTGCTAGCCCGCCTTCGAACACGCCAACTTCTACGCCTGTCCCCTCGGGTGACTGACATGTGACCTCCGCACTTGATGCTTTTACTGGGTGCCTCGATACCGCTGCATTGGTTTTGAAAATCTTTCTGTCTTCTGTGGCGGCCCCAAGGAGGCGTGGTACTGGCGCGAGCGGCGGTTCGACTTATCTGCACCCAAGAACCAGTGCCCAAGGAGGATGACTCACGGGCCTGGGCCCCCATGTCAGAGACTGGGCTGTTGGTTTTGGCAGAGGCAAAGAGGCGCACTACCGCAGGCGGTGGCGTACTCCTCACGCGGCAGACTGGTTCGCTGCTTTCGGCAAAGGTGAAGAGACACACCACCACAGGCGTTGGCGTGCACCTCACGCGGCAGTTCACCTTCTCCGCACACGGAGGCCAACGCCCAAGGAGCATGACTCGTGGGCCCGGGCCCCCGTGCCAGAGGCTGGTTCGCTGCTTTCGGCGGAGGTGAAGAGACGCACTACCGCAAGCGGTGGCATGCTCCTCACGTGGCGGTTTGCCTTCTCCGCACAAGGAGGCCGACGCCCAAGGAGTATGACTCGTGGGCCCGGGCCCCCGTGCCAGAGACTGGGTCACCTTGGCACGCGTCGGGCGAGGTCTTCTGCGGCGCTTCAGGGCGTTAGTGGGGGAATCCTTCTTTAAAAAGGGACTCCCCCAAGCGTGGTAGCCATTCTCATCAGCACCCTTTCGCCCTCGAGCTCTCCGCGCTCTTATGCCGTCGTAGCCGCCATGGCCTTGCTAGACCCTCCCGAGCGCCTCCAGCCCGAGGTGGCACTCAACTTGGTGCACAACCCGCTCGGATGGGGTGTGCTAACGTTTGCCGGAAGGATCTGTGTCGGTGTCTCTCCTCACAGCGACCTCACCGCCGGAGAGTTTGTGTTCTTCATCTCCAAACTCCCCAGTGGGTTGGCGCTGCCAATCCCGTCTTTCTTCGTGCTGCTGCTGGAGGGGCTTGGCCTCCAACCTCTACATGTTAAGCCCTGCTTCACCCTTCAAGCGGCCATCATCGCCTACCTCCGCGGGATGTCCGTGGAGGTGACGCTCCTTCCCGCTTCTTCCTCCAGCATTCGGGGGGAAGGATGTCCACCAGCCTCGAGAAGGTGGACAGCGGGCTGAGCCATGGCTCCATCCCTCATGCCCCCAACTCTTTGGGGTGGGAAGCGAGCCGTGTTGTGGCTCCACCTCTTTGGCTTTGATGGTTTTGGTGCCGCCTCCAACGCCGCCTCCCGCCGTCGAGCAGAGCGTGGCTACCCGTCCACCGCATGGGCGACGGTCACGCCGTGTGCAGGTCCGCCGCACCCACAGCGCCCCCTACGCCGCCGGCCACCGCGGGTCACGCCACTCCGACGCTGCTCGGCGGGTCGTACAAGACATCGTACACCATGAAGATGGCGGTCGCGCGCTTCCAGCATGACCCTACTGATGTCGAGTAGGTCATACCTATAGACACAAGGCTAGGGTCTCGCTTGAAGGCGGATGTAATAACTTTTGCTTTTTGTAAGGTACTTTTGAGTACTATTTATCAAGCAGTATTAGCACTTATCTGTGTACCACTTATCCCTATTGTGTGTGGTGTTACCGACTCCTCCTTGGTACCTAGCCCCCGTGGGATGTAGGTTCGACGTGTCGAGACTGGATGCCAGCATACCTAAAAGAGTTGGGAACGGTCCCCAGGAGGCAGCCTCGATTGGGACCTAGACACAGCTTCGGCTAGGGAGCGTTAGTAGTACACCCATAGGACCCATCGTCTGACACTAGCCATCCTTTGATACATGCACGGGACCTGCAGGTTTTAGTCTGGGAAGCCAAGTTGTGTGTTCGGACCCCCTGGACCGCGGTTCTAGATACTAGGACACCAGTCACAGAGTGGTGGAGCGTGCAGGCTCACGGTACGGGACCAGGCTGAGCGGCTACACGGCTCCGGACCACCCCAGGAGACAAGTGTCCATTCTCTAGAGCCGGACCCCAGGTTGTCGGACCCACAGGACTATAGCTCCAAATACTAGGGTGCCCGTCACAGAGTGGTGGAGTGTGCAGGCTTTGGGTACGGAACCAGGCTAAGTGGCTACACTGCTCCGGACCACCCCTTGGAACGAGCTCCTATTCTTTAGAACTGTCCCCCCAAGCTACTGGACCCCCTGCTTTCATGGAGGGGGTCCTAAACTACAGGCCTGGCTTCTCAATTCGGATGTCATCAAGCCAGGACAGATGGGAACTGTATGGGTGGGTTAGGTAAAATAATATCTAGAAACTGCAGGATAAAACCATGGAGGTAGGAGGATAAAACTATCATAGGAGCACATCTGAGGGGGTAAATCTTCTCTTTATAACTCGACATGCATGTGTGCAGGCCAACAGGCCGGGTTTATGAGGGTGGACCTCACCGGGCTGGCGTACACGTATGCGCAACCTAGTTACAAAAGGGAGAAAAACTCAACCCCTCAGGCTTGCTCCTATGGACAGAACTTACAGAGATGCTCCAGGGGTTAGGAAGAGGTACTCCTTCAGTTGTAGCGAGGTGGTCACCCTCGGGTCAGCATATTTCCGTCGCCTTGAAGGGTCCTTCCCAGCTGGGGGAGAGTTTGCGAAGCCCTTCTTGGTTCAGTACTCGCCTTAGGGTTAGGTCCCGACCCTGGGCTCCCATCTGTGTTTGCTGATAGAGTCCACATCCTCACGCTGTAGCCGTTTCTATATGGACCCATCAGAAGACTGGACCCGTGGGGAGTCCAGAAGGGTTTCCGGGGGAAGGCAGGCTTCGGCCCCGTTGACCAGGGAGTGCGGGGTCCCCCCGGCGGCCCGTCGAGCTGTCACCACCGGAGTAGGAGTCTCCGGTGATGACATCCTTCAGGACCCCCTCAGGTGACTGATACCCGAGGTCCCGTTCAGCCCCAGCCACCTCGCCGTCGTCGACCCTTTCTTTGCCGGATCGGCGACAAGGTGGGGAGCCATCCTTGGAAGACTGTTCGCGCCGCTCGCTGACACGTTTCGCGAGGTTGATAATTTCGTGACACTTCGCGGCACCGTGGCGACTGTTGGGTGCACAGGGCATGAGCCGCTGTTACCCCTCTGCGGCCGTGGGCGTTTGTTGCGGTCGGCCCAGCCCCCAGTCGCAGCTGCGACGACCAGCGTGGTAGACTGCGGCCTCACATGGCCGCGGCCCTTCTTCTTTTTCTTTTTACTGTCCCAGCGGAAGGCACCCAAGCCACCAATCTGGGCGACCCCGGTTTGTGGGGCCGAGTGCCATGCTCGGCCCTCGGCGGCTCTGGCGCACTTGTCGGCCAGAGCAAAGAGTGTGGAGACAGTCTCCACGTCATGTGTGGCCAACTTTTCCAACATTTTTTCATCACGTACTCCCTGCCGGAAGGCCGTGATGATGGAAGCATCGGAGATGCGAGGTATAGTACCTCGCACCTTGGCGAAGCGGGAGATAAACGTCCGGAGAGTCTCCCCGGGTTCCTGCCTCACTGCGTGGAGGTGGGCCTCCACGCCGTGCTGTTGGTAAGCGCTGGCGAAGTTCGCTGTGAACCACGCGTAGAGCTCTTCCCAGGAATAGATTGATCCTGGGGCAAGATTCATGAGCCAAGTCCGGGCAAGCCCGGACAAGGCGACATGAAAATATGTCGCCATTACAGCTGTGTTTCCACCTGCTGCTGTGATAGCGGTGACGTACACCTGCAGAAACTCTGACGGATTTGACGTACCGTTGTATTTTTCTGGCAGGTGCGGCCGGAACTTGGGTGGCCAGGACGCTGCACGGAGGTGATCCGCGAGAGCGGCGTAGCCCACGCCGGCCAAGGGGACACCCGCCTGGAACCGGGCGCCCACTGGGTTTGCGGTGCTACCGCAGCGAAGTCTTGATCGAGGTTGCGACCCTCGATGTTTTGCCGGCGCTCCCGTTCCCTCTCCAGAGAGATCCGGGCGTCCTCACCCGCACGCCTGCGGTTGAGTTCTGCCCGGAGGTCATTGGTCTGTGCACCCCTCACTGAGGGTGAGCGCACAGACGCCGACGCCTCATGTTGGCGCCGGGATGACCGTGGCGTCGATCTGGTCGAGCCGGAGTGCGCCATGCTGAGCAGTCGGTCGACGCCATCCCGCCACTGCCTCATGGCCCCCGATGAGGCCGTGGAGCTTGGAGGGTGACGCAGCAACTCCCTGGCTGCAGACAATGCCCCTGGAGCCATCCTCAACGGAGCCCGGGATGTCTGCGCAGTTGTATGCTGCCGTGCAACGTGCACAGCAGCAGTGCTCGGCACTGGGCGGTTGGGAACCTGTGGCGTGGAAGAGGCAGCTTCTTCCTCCACCAGGAAATCTACTGAAGTCTCAGTGCGGTGCTCAATGATTTGCACCATCATGCTGAGCAAGAAACAAGCAAAACCTAAACCCTAGCCCCTACCTGGCGCGCCAAATGTTGGAGTGGAAATCTCCGACCGGGTGGCAGAATGCACCCGCCCTAAATCCTAAGATGAGGAGGGGCCTAAGCGTTTTGCCTGTTAGTCGGAAACGAGAAGAACACAAGAACACACAAGGATTTAGAGTGGTTCGGGCTGCCGGAGCATAACACCCTACTCCACTGTGTGATGTATTGAGCTTGTATGAACTTGTGAGCGTCTAAGTGTGCTTGAGTGAGCTTGAGTCTGTCCTCCGCCTGTGTTGTAACGTTGCATGCCTCCCCTTTTATAGCTAAGGGGGCACGTACAAAGGTACTGAGCACCGACATGTGGGCCCAGGAACATAACGGATGTAATACTTGGAGCAACTAATGTTTATTGCTAGAGCAATCTTCTTGCGCCCTGACATCCGTGATCTGCATAGTATCGGCGTGCAGCGGAAGCTTCACTGGAAACGTATAAGTGATGATGGACACAGTGCACCTCACAGCACGGGCATACTGTTTGACAATGGACTGGATAGGCACGCCGCCTGCAGGATGGTCTAGACACCGCCTACCAGCGGACTGGATAGGACACATTAAATGCTGAGGGGGCACATCGTCTGTCAGCGGGATAGATAGGCAGCGCGTCTTCTCCGTAGTAAATGCAGAGGCAGCGCAGCCCAGAGGCCTTACGTCAGGCTCCACCCACTGGCTTACGTCACGGGCGATAGTCCACATGGCAGCATCAGGCCTCCGCCTGAGCGGGGAGTGGAAGCGCACTGGATAAAGCCTGGGCACGTGCCAGTACCGGACCCTCGTCTGTTCTTGACCTAGGCCAAGGTATTCTTTGTCCCGTGACCTTGCTGTGGGTGGCCTGGACTTCACTCAGAGGGGTCCGGACCTCATCCAAGGAGTCCGGCTTGCTCGCTTGGGAGTCCCGGGTCATACTCGGAGGTCCGGGCTATGTGTACAGGGGTCCGACGCTTTCTTGAGGAGGTCCGAACCTACTGATGGTATCCTGGAGTATATCACCTCTTCTGTCCACATGACGTCCTTTGGGACGGCCCACGTGTTGGGGTCGGGTGATGTTTGAAAGTCGCCTAGAGGGGGGGTGAATAGGGCGAAACTGAAATTTACAAATATAAACACAACTACAAGCCGGGTTAGCGTTAGAAATATAATCGAGTCCGAGAGAGGGCGTGAAAACAAATCGCAAGCAAATAATGAAGTGAGACACGAGGATTTGTTTTACCGAGGTTCGGTTCTCTCAAACCTACTCCCCGTTGAGGAGGCCACAAAGGCCGGGTCTTTTTCAACCCTTTCCCTCTCTCAAACGGTCCCTCCGACCGAGTGAGCTTTCTCTTCTCAAATCAACCGGGAGCAAAAACCTCCCCGCAAGGACCACCACACAATTGGTGTCTCTTGCCTTGGTTACAAGTGAGTATTGAACACAAGAAAGAATGAAAGAGAGAAAGCAATCCAAGCGCAAGAGCTCAAATGAACACGGCAAATCACTCTCACTAGTTACTAGGGCTTTGTGTTGAATTGGAGAGGATTTGATCACTTTGGGTGTGTCTAGAATTGAATGCCTAGCTCTTGTAAGTGGTTGAGAAGTGGAAAACTTGGATGCTATGAATGGTGGGGTGGTTGGGGTATTTATAGCCCCAACCACCAAACTTGACCGTTGGCAGGGTTGTCTGTTCGATGGTGCACCGGACAGTCCGGTGCACACCGGACAGTCCGGTGCCCCCTGCCACGTCATCACTGCCGTTGGATTCTGACCGTTGGAGCTTCTGACATGTGGGCCCGCCTGGGTGTCCGGTGCACACCGGACAGGTACTGTTTGCTGTCCGGTGTGCCAGTATGGGCGCGCCTGACTTCTGCGCGCGCAGAGCGCGCATTAAATGCGCGGCAGAGAGCCGTTGGCGCGGAGATAGCCGTTGCTCCGCTGGTACACCGGACAGTCCGGTGCACACCGGACAGTCCGGTGAATTATAGCGGAGCGACTGAAGTGAAATCCCGAGGCTGGCGAGTTCTTGAGGCCGTGCTTCCTTGGAGCACCGGACACTGTCCGGTGTACACCGGACAGTCCGGTGAATTATAGCGCGCCGGCCTGGAAAATTCCCGAAGGTGACGAGTTCGCGTTGGAGTCCTCTGGTGCACCGGACACTGTCCGGTGGCGCACCGGACACTGTCCGGTGTACACCGGACAGTCCGGTGCTCCAGACCAGAGGGCCTTCGATTGCCACTTTGCTCCTTTGTTGAATCCAAAACTTGGTCTTTTTATTGGCTGAGTGCGAACCTTTTACACCTGTGTAGTTTATACACTTGGGCAAACTTAGTTAGTCCAAATGTTTGTGTTGGGCAATTCAACCACCAAAATTAATTAGGGACTAGGTGTAAGCCTAATTCCCTTTCAATCTCCCCCTTTTTGGTGATTGATGCCAACACAAACCAAAGCAAATATAAAAGTGCATAATTGAACTAGTTTGCATAATGTAAGTGTAAAGGTTGCTTAGAATTGAGCCAATATAAATACTTACAAGATATGCATGGATTGTTTCTTTCTTATATAACATTTTGGACCACGTTTGCACCACATGTTTTGTTTTTGCAAACTCTTTTGTAAATCCTTTTCAAAGTTCTTTTGCAAATAGTCAAAGGTGAATGAATAAGATTTTGCCAAGCATTTTCAAGATTTGAAATTTTCTCCCCCTGTTTCAAATGCTTCTCTTTTTGACTAAACAAAACTCCCCCTAAATAAGATCCACCTCTTAGTGTTCAAGAGGGTTTTGATATACAATTTTTGAAATACTACCTCACCCCCTTTTGAACATAATAGGATACCAATTGAAAATATTCAACACTAGATTTTTGAAATTGGTGGTGGTGCGGTCCTTTTGCTTTGGGCTCATTTCTCCCCCTTTTTGGCATGAATCGCCAAAAACGGAATCATTAGAGCCCTCGAAGTGCTATCTTCCCCTTTGGTCATAAATGAGTTAAGATTTTACCAAAGACGAAGTCCGGTCCTTTTGCCTTGGGCTCATTTCTCTCCAAAGAATAGAGAGTTGCTTGGAGTGATGGCGAAGTATGAGTTACGGAGTGGAAGCCTTTGTCTTCGCCGAAGACTCCAATTCCCTTTCAATATACCTATGACTTGGTTTGAAAATAGACTTGAAAACACATTAGTCATAGCATATAAAAGAGACATGATCAAAGGTATATAAAAGAGCATTGTGTGCAATTTTAATCAAAAGAAGTTCCTAGAATCAAGAATATTGAGCTCATGTCTAAGTTTGTTAAAAGATTGTTCATCAAGAGGCTTGGTAAAGATATCGGCTAATTGATCTTTAGTGTTAATGTAAGAAATCTCGATATCTCCCTTTTGTTGGTGATCCCTAAGAAAATGATACCGAATGGCTATGTGCTTAGTGCGGCTATGCTCGACGGGATTGTCGGCCATTTTGATTGCACTCTCATTATCACATAGCAAAGGGACTTTGGTTAGTTTGTAACCATAGTCCCGCAGGGTTTGCCTCATCCAAAGCAATTGCGCGCAACAGTGACCTGCGGCAATGTACTCGGCTTCGGCGGTGGAAAGAGCAACCGAATTTTGCTTCTTTGAAGCCCAAGACACCAAGGATCTTCCCAAGAACTGGCAAGTCCCCGATGTGCTCTTCCTATTGATTTTGCACCCTGCCCAATCGGCATCCGAATATCCAATCAAATCAAATGTGGATCCCCTAGGATACCAAAGCCCAAACTTAGGAGTATAAGCCAAATATCTCAAGATTCGTTTCTCGGCCGTAAGGTGAGCTTCCTTAGGGTCGGCTTGGAATCTTGCACACATACATACGGAAAGCATAATATCCGGTCGAGATGCACATAAATAGAGTAAACAACCTATCATCGACCGGTATACCTTTTGATCCACGGACTTACCTCCCGTGTCGAGGTCGAGATGCCCATTAGTTCCCATGGGTGTCTTGATGGGTTTGGCGTCCTTCATTCCAAACTTGCTAAGAATATCTTGAGTGTACTTCGTTTGGCTTAGGAAGGTGCCCTCTTGGAGTTGCTTTACTTGAAATCCCAGAAAATACTTCAACTCCCCCATCATAGACATCTCGAATTTCTGTGTCATAATCCTACTAAACTCTTCACAAGTAGACTCGTTAGTAGACCCAAATATAATATCATCAACATAAATTTGGCATACAAACAAGTCATTTTCAAGAGTTTTAGTAAAGAGTGTAGGATCGGCTTTACCGACTTTGAAGCCATTAGCAATAAGGAAATCTCTAAGGCACTCATACCATGCTCTTGGGGCTTGCTTGAGCCCATAAAGCGCCTTAGAGAGCTTATAGACATGGTTAGGATACTCACTGTCTTCAAAGCCGGGAGGTTGCTCAACATAGACCTCTTCCTTGATTGGTCCGTTGAGGAAGGCACTTTTCACGTCCATTTGATAAAGCTTAAAGCCATGGTAAGTAGCATAGGCCAATAATATACGAATTGACTCAAGCCTAGCTACGGGTGCATAGGTTTCACCGAAATCCAAACCTTCGACTTGGGAGTATCCCTTGGCCACAAGTCGAGCTTTGTTCCTTGTCACCACACCATGCTCGTCTTGCTTGTTGCGGAAGACCCATTTGGTTCCTACAACATTTTGATTAGGACGTGGAACTAAATGCCATACCTCATTCCTAGTGAAGTTGTTGAGCTCCTCTTGCATTGCCACCACCCAATCCGAATCTTGGAGTGCTTCCTCTACCCTGTGTGGCTCAATAGAGGAAACAAACGAGTAATGTTCACAAAAATGAGCAACACGAGATCGAGTAGTTACCCCCTTATGAATGTCGCCGAGGATGGTGTCGACGGGGTGATCTCGTTGGATTGCTTGGTGGACTCTTGGGTGTGGCGGCCTTTGCTCTTCATCCTCCTTGTCTTGATCATTTGCATCTTCCCCTTGATCTATGCCGTCATCTTGAGGTGGCTCATTTGATTGATCTTTTTCTTCATCAACTCGAGCTTCTTCCTCATTTTGAGTTGGTGGAGATGCTTGCGTGGAGGAGGATGGTTGATCTTGTGCATTTGGAGGCTCTTCAGATTCCTTAGGACACACATCCCCAATGGACATGTTCCTTAGCGCTATGCACGGAGCCTCTTCATCACCTATCTCATCAAGATCAACTTGCTCTACTTGAGAGCCGTTAGTCTCATCAAACACAACGTCACATGAGACTTCAACTAGTCCAGTGGACTTGTTAAAGACCCTATATGCCCTTGTGTTTGAGTCATATCCTAGTAAAAAGCCTTCTACAGTCTTAGGAGCAAATTTAGATTTTCTACCTCTTTTAACAAGAATAAAGCATTTGCTACCGAAGACTCTAAAATATGAAATGTTGGGCTTTTTACCGGTTAGGAGTTCATACGATGTCTTCTTGAGGATTCGGTGAAGATATAACCGGTTGATGGCGTAGCAAGCGGTGTTGACCGCCTCGGCCCAAAACCGATCCGAAGTCTTGTACTCATCAAGCATGGTCCTTGCCATGTCCAATAGAGTTCTATTCTTCCTCTCCACTACACCATTTTGTTGTGGCGTGTAGGGAGAAGAGAACTCATGCTTGATGCCCTCCTCCTCAAGGAAGCCTTCAATTTGAGAATTCTTGAACTCTGTCCCGTTGTCGCTTCTTATTTTCTTGATCCTTAAGCCGAACTCATTTTGAGCCCGTCTCAAGAATCCCTTTAAGGTCTCTTGGGTTTGAGATTTTTCCTGTAAAAAGAACACCCAAGTGAAGCGAGAATAATCATCCACTATTACAAGACAATACTTACTCCCGCCGATGCTTATGTAAGCAATCGGGCCGAATAAATCCATGTGGAGTAGCTCAAGCGGCCTGTCGGTCGTCATGATGTTCTTGTGTGGATGATGGGTGCCAACTTGCTTCCCGGCTTGGCATGCGCTACATATCCTGTCTTTCTCAAAATGAACATTTGTTAATCCTAAAATGTGTTCTCCCTTTAGAAGCTTGTGAAGATTCTTCATCCCAACATGGGCTAGTCGGCGGTGCCAGAGCCAACCCATGTTAGTCTTAGCAATTAAGCAAGTGTCGAGTTCAGCTCTATCAAAATCTACCAAGTATAGCTGACCCTCTAACACTCCCTTAAATGCTATTGAATCATCACTTCTTCTAAAGACAGTGACACCTATATCGGTAAAAAGACAGTTGTAGCCCATTTGACATAATTGAGATACAGAAAGCAAGTTGTAATCTAAAGAATCAACAAGAAAAACATTGGAAATAGAGTGGTCAGGAGATATAGCAATTTTACCCAAACCTTTGACCAAACCTTGATTTCCATCCCCGAATGTAATCGCTCTTTGGGGATCTTGGTTTTTCTCGTATGAGGAGAACATTCGTTTCTCCCCTGTCATGTGGTTTGTGCACCCGCTGTCGAGTATCCAACTTGAGCCCCCGGATGCATAAACCTACAAAACAAGTTTAGTTCTTGACTTTAGGTACCCAAATGGTTTTGGGTCCTTTGGCATTAGACACAAGAACTTTGGGTACCCAAACACAAGTCTTTGACCCCTTGTGCTTGCCCCCAACATACTTGGCAACTATCTTGCCGGATTTGTTAGTTAAAACATAAGATGCATCAAAAGTTTTAAATGAAAGACTATGTTCATTTGATGCACTAGGAGTTTTCTTAGGCAACTTAGCACGGGTTGGTTGCCTAGAACTAGATGTCTCATCCTTATACATAAAAGCATGATTTGGGCTAGAGTGAGACTTCCTAGAATGAATTCTCCTAATCTTGCTCTCGGGATAACCGGCAGGGTATAAAATGTAACCCTCGTTATCCTGAGGCATGGGAGCTTTGCCCTTAACAAAGTTGGACAATCTCTTAGGAGGGGCACTAATTTTGACATTGTCTCCCCTTTGGAAGCCAATGTCATCCTTAATGCCCGGGCGTCTCCCATTATAAAGCATGCTACGAGCAAATTTAAATTTCTCATTTTCTAAGTTGTGCTCGGCAATTGTAGCATCTAATTTTGCTATATGATCATTTTGTTGTTTAATCAAAGCCATATGATCATGAATAGCATTAACATCAACATCTCTACATCTAGTACAAATAGATACATGCTCAACAATAGATGTAGAGGGTTTGCAAGAATTAAGTTCAACAATCTTAGCATGAAGAATATCATTTTTATCTCTAAGGTTGGAAATGGTAGCATTGCAAACATCTAGTTCTTTAGCCTTAGCAATTAATTTTTCATTTTCTATTCTAAGGCTAGCAAGAGAAATGTTTAATTCTTCAATCCTAGCAAGCAAATCATTATTATCTCTAGGATTGGGAATTGAAACATTACAAACATGTGAATCAACCTTAGCATTTAAACTAGCATTTTCATGTCTAAGGTTGTCAATCATATCACGGCAAGTGCTTAGCTCACTAGATAATTTTTCACATTTCTCAATCTCAAGAGCATAAGCCTTTTTAACCTTAACATGTTTCTTGTTTTCTTTAATTAGACAATCCTCTTGAGAGTCCAAAAGATCATCCTTTTCATGAATAGCACTGACTAATTCATTTAATTTTTCCTTTTGAGCTATGTTAAGGTTGGCAAAAAGGGAACGCAAACTATCCTCCTCATCACTAGCATTATCATCACTAGAAGATTCATATTTAGTGGAGGAGTTAGATTTAACCTTTTTCTTTTTGCCGTCCTTTGCCATGAGGCACTTGTGGCCGACGTTGGGGAAGAGAAGTCCCTTGGTGACGGCGATGTTGGCGGCGTCCTCGTCATCGGAGGAGTCGCTTGAGCTTTCGTCGGAATCCCATTCCCGACAAACATGGGCATCGCCGCCCTTCTTCTTGTAGTACCTCTTTTTCTCCTTTCTTCTCCCCTTCTTGTCGTCGCCTCGGTCACTGTCACTAGATATAGGACATTTAGCAATAAAATGACCGGGCTTACCACATTTGTAGCAAACCTTCTTGGAGCGGGACTTGTAGTCTTTCCCCCTCCTTTGCTTGAGGATTTGGCGGAAGCTCTTGATGACGAGCGCCATTTCCTCATTGTCGAGCTTGGAGGCGTCTATTGGTTGTCGACTTGGTGTAGCCTCCCCCTTCTTTTCTTCCGTCGCCTTGAGTGCGACGGGTTGAGCTTCGGATGTGGTGGGTTCGTCAAGCTCGTTGATTTTTCTCGAGCCTTCGATCATGCACTCAAAACTTACAAAATTCCCGATAACTTCCTCGGGGGTCATTTTAGTATATCTAGGATTACCACGGATTAATTGAACTTGAGTAGGGTTAAGGAAAATAAGAGATCTTAGAATAACCTTAACCATCTCGTGGTCATCCCACTTTACGCTCCCGAGGTTGCGCACTTGATTCACTAAGGTCTTGAGCCGGTTGTACATGTGTTGTGGCTCCTCCCCTTTGCGAAGCCGGAACCGACCGAGCTCCCCCTCGATCGTTTCCCGCTTGGTGATCTTAGTGAGCTCGTCTCCCTCGTGCGCGGTTTTGAGCACATCCCAAATCTCCTTGGCGCTCTTCAACCCTTGTACTTTGTTATACTCCTCTCTACTTAGAGAGGCGAGGAGTATTGTTGTTGCTTGAGAGTTGAAGTGCTCGATTTGGGCCACCTCATCCTCATCATAGTTCTCATCTCCTACCGACGGTACCTGTGCACCAAACTCAACAACATCCCATATACCTTTGTGGAGCGAGGTTAGATGAAATCGCATTAAATCGCTCCACCTAGCGTAATCTTCACCATCAAAAGTTGGTGGTTTGCCTAATGGGACGGAAAGTAAAGGTGTATGTTTGGAAATGCGAGGGTAGTGTAGGGGGATCTTACTATACTTCTTGCGCTCTTGGCGCTTAGAAGTGACGGAGGGTGCATCGGAGTCGGAGGTCGATGTTGATGAAGTGTCGGTCTCGTAGTAGACCACTTTCCTCATCCTCTTGTGCTTGTCGCTTTTCCGATGCGGCTTGTGGGAAGAAGATTTTTCCTTCTTCTCTTTGTGGTGAGAAGAGGAAGACTTTTTCTCCTTCCGTTTGGAGGAGCTCTTTTTCTTCTCCTTCCTCTTGGTGCGGGACTCTTTCGATGAAGTGCTCCCGTGGCTTGTAGTGGGCTTTTCGCCGGTCTCCATCTCCTTCTTGGTGTGATCTCCCGACATCACTTCGAGCGGTTAGGCTCTAATGAAGCACCGGGCTCTGATACCAATTGAAAGTCGCCTAGAGGGGGGGTGAATAGGGCGAAACTGAAATTTACAAATATAAACACAACTACAAGCCGGGTTAGCGTTAGAAATATAATCGAGTCCGAGAGAGGGCGTGAAAACAAATCGCAAGCAAATAATGAAGTGAGACACGAGGATTTGTTTTACCGAGGTTCGGTTCTCTCAAACCTACTCCCCGTTGAGGAGGCCACAAAGGCCGGGTCTTTTTCAACCCTTTCCCTCTCTCAAACGGTCCCTCCGACCGAGTGAGCTTTCTCTTCTCAAATCAACCGGGAGCAAAAACCTCCCCGCAAGGACCACCACACAATTGGTGTCTCTTGCCTTGGTTACAAGTGAGTATTGAACACAAGAAAGAATGAAAGAGAGAAAGCAATCCAAGCGCAAGAGCTCAAATGAACACGGCAAATCACTCTCACTAGTTACTAGGGCTTTGTGTTGAATTGGAGAGGATTTGATCACTTTGGGTGTGTCTAGAATTGAATGCCTAGCTCTTGTAAGTGGTTGAGAAGTGGAAAACTTGGATGCTATGAATGGTGGGGTGGTTGGGGTATTTATAGCCCCAACCACCAAACTTGACCGTTGGCAGGGTTGTCTGTTCGATGGTGCACCGGACAGTCCGGTGCACACCAGACAGTCCGGTGCCCCCTGCCACGTCATCACTGCCGTTGGATTCTGACCGTTGGAGCTTCTGACATGTGGGCCCGCCTGGGTGTCCGGTGCACACCGGACAGGTACTGTTTGCTGTCCGGTGTGCCAGTATGGGCGCGCCTGACTTCTGCGCGCGCAGAGCACACATTAAATGCGCGGCAGAGAGCCGTTGGCGCGGAGATAGCCGTTGCTCCGCTGGTACACCGGACAGTCCGGTGCACACCGGACAGTCCGGTGAATTATAGCGGAGCGACTGAAGTGAAATCCCGAGGCTGGCGAGTTCTTGAGGCCGTGCTTCCTTGGAGCACCGGACACTGTCCGGTGTACACCGGACAGTCCGGTGAATTATAGCGCGCCGGCCTGGAAAATTCCCGAAGGTGACGAGTTCGCGTTGGAGTCCTCTGGTGCACCGGACACTATCCGGTGGCGCACCGGACACTGTCCGGTGTACACCGGACAGTCCGGTGCTCCAGACCAGAGGGCCTTCGATTGCCACTTTGCTCCTTTGTTGAATCCAAAACTTGGTCTTTTTATTGGCTGAGTGTGAACCTTTTACACCTGTGTAGTTTATACACTTGGGCAAACTTAGTTAGTCCAAATGTTTGTGTTGGGCAATTCAACCACCAAAATTAATTAGGGACTAGGTGTAAGCCTAATTCCCTTTCAATGTTCACCGTGCGGCTAGAGATAGCCGCACGGGCACCGTGTCTTCATACTGTAGTAAGGGGTACCCCTGATTCAGGGTACCGATAGTTCTGAAACATGCAAGCAAGGAAAAATCTAAGTGTCTTTAATATCAAATATGGCATATAGAAATCTACATCAAGACTAGCAGCATGTGTTCTTCTCATGTCACCAAAATGCCATGCCCAGTCATGCCTTGGACGAGGAACTTGGGCTCCAATAGAAAATTTCACCAATTGAAGAGAGTGTCCAGCAAGGTGGCAACCACACCTAACAGGTCACACATGACCTGCACAATTGTCATAGGAAACAACATTATATTAATTAATTTCCAATCAACAGTTGCAGCTTCTGTGAAAGATTTAAACAAATGAAGGCAAGAAATACATATGAGTGTTGGTGAATAGACTATTTTGCTCCTGGTTGCTGCACAAGACACCACAACTACTCCGTCTAAAGAAACCCAATGACATAATAGAACTTTGAAATGATAAATAAGTAGTAAAGTGTGCTGCTCATTAAATAAGAAGTGCTAAACAACAATAAATATGATATGTTAACTAATTTACAGACTTTGAATATATCATTGTAAAGTCCACAAGCAAATTAGATAAACTAAGAACTAGCAACATACTGTTTGCTGATTTAAAATATGAAATAATGCAAGGTATGTAAAATCAAGTACGTAGTTAACCTTAGGTATACCTACTAAGCCATCTCATCTCTCAACCACGTCAATGCAGCCTCTCTATCATCATTGCATGCACTCAAGAATATCTGTCGATTGTCAGGGTCCTTGAACACCTTATATGCTTTGACCTTCTCCTCTTTTGTGACTTCCAATGTGTTTAGAACTGCTATGCAATTCTTAATTGAGAAATCATCACCTCCTCTTGCCTCCCTTTCTCTTGCCAACTGTGTCGCTTCATCTTCAGCTTGTTTGCTTCTAATGTCTAGATACCTCTCCATCAATACTTCTATGTTGGAACACTTCTTCGGCCTCTTTGGTCCTTTTTCTTCTTCATTCCTTGAAATAGTAGAAGTCCTTTTTGACCTTTCATCCTGCTTATCAGCATTTACATCAACCACTTCAACTTCATACACTCTGTCTTCTACTTCATTTTGTCTGTGATCTGCCAAAGGGTCTCCCACATCTTCACGGTCTTCTACATTGATAGGAACATCTCTAGACCCAATTTGTGTGAGATCTGGACCATTTGGTTGAGTAGAAGTGAAGTTGTAGGTCCCTTCAGCAGTATTACCTATACAATGAAGTTTTAGTGCAACAAATAGTACAACATAGTGAATAAACTTAGTTATTGGTAAAAGGAAAACTAACCATCATGTAGCTCTCCCAAAGCTTCAAACAGAGGAAAAGATTTGTTGCGGAATTTTTTAGCCCTTGGAAATGACTGCACAATAAAGGAAAAAACTAAATGTGAGATGAATAAAACAAACAACACTTAAATATTCATGTAAATGCCAAGCTAAGAACTGACAACACACAAAAAGATCTCGAGTTTACAGAAACATGGTAATAAACTTACTTTGATTATGTTGTCCCATATCGGTGGATCAGCTTGAATCATACACCTTTTCTCATCCAAAGAAACTCTGCTTTGTTTCCTCGCATCTTTCAACATCATGTAATCTATCTTTAACTCCTCTTCCTTTTCTTGGATTTGAACTTTTGAGAAACCTACATATCTTTCCCTCTCTTGAAATTCCTTGGCAATCTTGTTCCATGCGTCGGGTGTCCAACCATTGTTACCCTTATATTCAGGAGTATTGTGTTCATGTAACAAGTCAACAAGGGTCTTCTCTAACATAGAATTCTAATTTGCTCTTGTTTTCCCTGCAAATCAGCACATAAGCAACATAAGAAAGAACCAAAACTAATTAGAAAGAACCAACATGTATACCTTTCGGAGAGCCTCCATGTGTTTTTGAAACAATAGCTATAGGAGAATTTTTTCTTTTGTGCATCTTTAGATAAGAGCATGTTAAATCTTGGAGACCCCCTTCCAAGCATGTTTAACCTTGGAGACCCCCTTCCAAGCATGTTAACTTATAACATGAGCATAATTAGAACATGGAAGGATAGTTATGAACAATAATAAATTTTAGAGAAATGTTAACTTATTGCAATCCCAATAACATTAAAACATATTCTAATGGATCACTAATTGTTTCTATGTTGTTGATAATCAATACACATTTCTTGTGCAATTGTGTCTCTGAGATTGTTGCCTTGTTCATTGCCTTGATCATTGCTTTGATCTCCATCTGGAAGGTCAACAACATTGCCTTGAACATTTTCTGTCTAATCTTCTAACCATTGTTCATCTCCTTTGAGAGATCGAATAACGTTGTGCAACACGGCAGCTGCTACCGGTATCTTCACTTGGTTTTCTATTTTGTGAAACGTGGCAACCTTAAGGATGGGGAAGCGTTTCTTTGTAACTCCCAAGGCCCTCCCAATATGATTCCTCAACACTGCATGGCGATGATTGAAGATCTCCTTGTAGTTTTGTGGTCTTCGGTGACCTGCCCCATATTCCTTCAAATGATACCTGACTCCGCGATATGGGGTAATGAAAGATGATGTGTTGGCATAACCGCCATCTACTAAATAAAACTTTCCCAGGGGTACTTGGGAGCCACTGTTCATTGCAGCTCTAAGAACTCTAGCATCCATCGTGGATCCCTCCCACCCAGTAGATATGAAAGTTACATTGAGATCAAAATCACACGCTACCATTACATTTTGAGTAAGGGTGCCCTTCCTGTTCCTAAATGGAGGGGCTTTGTCAGGTGATATCGATATAGGCACATGAGTGCCATCGATTGCACCAATGCAATTCTGCATAGAAAAAACTAGGTCAAAGAAAAAAAAAACTAGGTCAAAGAAATGATTGACATATGATAGGATAATCCATGTGATCACCTTGAAGTAGGGATAAAACCTAGGATTCCTTTCAATTTTTTGATGGACATGATTAGGATTTGGTGGCTTCAGGAATTGCTTGGAGAGGGTAGGAACAACTAGGTCAAAGAAATGCTTGATGTGATGATGATATGTGTCGGCGTTTCGACCCCGAGGGGTCCCTGGACTGACGAGTAAATTGTCGTTGCGTGTCCCAGCCCAGATGGGTCGGTACGAGACGGAACACAAGGGGGAAAACAGTAAGGGGAACCACGACCTCGTGTAGTCCTGCTCCTAGGGCGGATGCGCTTGCAGTAGGGGGTTACAAGCGTTCGCGAGGGAGAAGGAGTGAGAGAGCCTGTGCGTCAGCCCGTCCTCCCGTGCGGCCACCTTTTTCTGTACGAGGGCCCTGGACCTTCCTTTTATAGACGTAAGGAGAGGGTCCAGATGTACAACAGGGGGTGTAGCAGTGTGCTAACGTGTCTAGCAGAGGGGAGCCAGAGCCCCATGTACATGCCGATGTGGCTGTCGGAGAGGTGTTGAAGCCCTGTTCATGTGGCGTCATGGCCATCGGAGGAGCGCTTGAGCCCTATAGAAGTATAGCTATCGGGGCTGTCGGATCCTTGCTGACGTATCCTTGCTTCCGTAGGGGGCTGAGAACCACCATCGTCATGGAGCACGCGGGGTGTCATCATTACTTGTTTTACCGGGGCGAGCCAGATGGGACGCCAGTCTTGTTCCCCGTAGCCTGAGCTAGCTAGGGGTAGGGTAATGATGTACCCCCCTGCGACGTGGTCGATCCGAGCCCAAGGTCGGGCGAGGCGGTGGCTCCTCCGAGGTTGAGGCTGAGTCCGAGCCCGAGGGTCGGGCGAGGCGAAGACCGTCTTCCGGAGTCGAGGTTGAGTCTGAGCCCGGGGGTCGGGCGAGGAGGAGACCATCTTCCGGAGTCGAGGTTGAGTCCGAGCCCTGGGGTCGGGCGAGGCGGAGACCGTCTTCCGGAGTTGAGGTTGAGTCCGAGCCCAGGGATCAGGCGAGGCGGAGACCGTCTTTCGGAGTCGAGGTTGAGTCCGAGCCCTGGGGTCGGGTGAGGTGGAGACCGTCTTCCGGAGTCGAGGTTGAGTCCGAGCCCAGGGGTCGGGCGAGGCGGAGACTGTCTTCCGGAGTCGAGGTTGAGTCCGAGCCCTGGGGTCGGGCGAGGCGGAGACCGTCTTCCGGAGTCGAGGTTGAGTCCGAGCCCTAGGGTCGAGCGAGGCAGAGCTTCCTATGGCGCCCGAGGCTGGACTTGGCTGCTGTCAGCCTCACCCTGGCAGGTGGCACAGCAGTCGGAGCAGGACAGGCGGTGCTGTTTTCCTGTCAGGTCAGTCAGTGGAGGGGCGAAGTGACTGCGGTCACTTCGGCCTTGTCGACTGGAGAGCGTGCGTCAGGACAAGGTGTCAGGCGATCCTTGCATTAAATTCTCCTACGATACGGTCGGTTGGTGTGGCGATCTGGCCAAGGTTGCTTCTCCGTGAAGCCTGCCCGAGCTAGGCCTCGGGCGAGTCAAAGGTGCGCCCGTTGCTTGAGGAGACCCTCGGGTGAGGCGTGAATCTGCCTTGGTCTACCGTTCCTGCCCGAGGCTTGGCTCGGGCGAGGCGAGATCGTGTCCCTTGAGTGGATGGAGCCTTGACCGGAATTGCGCCCATCAGGCCTTTGCAGCTTTGTGCTGATGGGGGTTACCAGCTAAGATTAGGAGTCTTGGGGGTACCCCTAATTACGGTCCCCGACAGTAGCCCTCGAGCCTCAAAGGGAGTGTGGGTACTCGCTTGGAGGCTTTGTCGCACTTTTTTGCAAGGGGACCGGCCTTTCTCGGTTGCATTTCGTTCCAGTGGGTGCGCGCGAGCGCACCCGCCGGGTGTAGCCCCCGAGGCCTCGGAGGAGTGGTTTGACTCCTTCAAGGTCTTAATGTCTTTCATGATGCCTCGGCCGGTCTGGTTGTTCCCTCATGCGAACTGGTCGTTGCCTGGGTGCATAGTCAGGTTCCGAGTTCTCGGGCTGGTATGTTGACGCTGTCAACGGTTTGGCCGGAGCCGAGTTTGCGAGAGCAGCCCCCGAGCCTCTGCACAGGGCGAGAGGACGGTCAAGGACTGACTCGGCTTTTTTATACGCCCCTTCGTCGCCTTTCTGCAAGGAGGAGGGGGGAAAGCACCATGTTGCCCTCGGAGGGCGCCGAACATGGTGTCTCCGGTGAGTTGCTAACGGGTGATCCGAGTGGACGCCTGTGCCCCGTTCGATAAGGGTCGGCTAGTGGACCAGAGGCGCGCTCCAAAAGTACCTGCAGGCGATTTGCCGGACCCGGTCCCGTTCGATAGGGTCCGAGGGCTCGATGCCTCCCTCTGATGGGATTCCATTACAGAATCGCTCCTGCTGGGCTCGAAAATGTCCTAGGGTACCTCGGGAGCGTAGCCCGAGCCTTGGTTATGTATCGAACATACCCCGAGTCATCCCTCGCTTTGCATGTTCTGGGGCGGCTGTCGAACCCTTCGAGAGGCCAGCCTGCGAACCCCTGATCAGTAGTGGGCGCGGAGCCCGAGTGGCCTGAGGCGGCCGTTGAACCCTTCCGAGGGGCCAGCCTTCAAACCTCTAACCAGTAGTGGGCGCGAAGCCCTAGTGCTCTGAGGCGGCTGTCGAACCCTTCTGGGGGGCCAGCCTTCGAACCTCTGATCAGTAGGAGGGCTCGAGGCCCGCTTCCTTCGCGGAGAAGGATCCCTTTCGGAGTATCCCCCTTTCTCGGTCCCTATAGCAAGAGGGAGAAAGGGGAAGAAGAAAAGGATACGAAATTGAACGATGTGGCGTACCTTTTTTGACGCGGTCATTATGGCGGAGGTGAAGCGTCGCCCGCTTCGCCTGCCAAAGGTGTCGCCTGTCCTACCGCAGAGTTAATGAGACGGGACGAGTGGCTCGCGGGGCAGCCGTTGTGCATGCGTGAGCCGTTCGAGGAACGGAACACGGGCGCGTCGTCTTCACACCGTGGGAGAGGGCTCTCTCGCTGTTCCAGGAGGGGACGTGAGCCTGCAGATGATTTGACCGCCGCTTTCGCTCGCCTGCTGCCGCCATTACTGTCGGCCCACTTCTGGCCATATCGACTGTCGCGCCTTCTCCCGCGCTGACTGACCCATGACCGGCGTGACTGGATGGCACTGCTGGGCCGTGTGCAGGGTTGCCTCGAGTCGCGGCACCTATTCCACGGTCGAGGATGCGCGGCACTGGCACAAGTGGCGTTGTAGTTTCTCGCACGTAGTAACCGGCGCGCCGGTTACATGACGTGTGGGCCTGGGCCTCCATGCTGGATGCGTCGAAGTCGAAAGGGTGCGCCCCCTTGGTGTAGTTGCATGCCGCCTGCATGGCGGTCCGCCCTTTCACCCGCTGGTCTGGGCGAAAGTGGAGGAGTGCTTGTAACCGCTGGGCAGTTGCGCGCTCCGTGCGTGGTGATTCGGCTTCTTCTGTCCTCGGCCAGCTCGCATGACGTGTGGGACCCAGCTCCCTTGTCATAGGGGGAGGACCTTGGAGCGTGTTGGTGAAGACTTAGTCCGCGACGGCTGAGGACGCGAGCGGGGAGAGTCGCCTTTAAAAAGGGATCGACCTCCTGGGTGGTAACCATGCCTTCGCACTTTCCTCATGCATCGCGTCCTTCCGCCTTCTGAGCCCCAGATGGGGAGCGCCCGCGCCGCCTTTCTCTTGCTGTTGTTGGAGGAGCGCAGCCTTGTGGAGATTGGTACCTTTCAGCCATCGCTCGGCTTCAAGGATTTTCGTCGTCCCGTGGGCCTCCTGGTATGGAGGTTGTTCATACCCGCGGGAATGGAACCGGAGTCCCATTTGTAATGGCACCTTGAGTGCTGGTGTATGTTCATTGCGGCTGTCGGGGCTTGAACATCTATGTATTTGGGCGCAAAGCCGTGTTTCTTCCCCATTTCGAGCGCCAGGACTCGCCTGTCGGCTAGCTGGACCGCTTAACCAAGTGTGAGTTGCCCTGTGCGGAAGGTGACGAGTGAGGTATCCGTATCCCAGAGGCGTAGGAGTCCCTCGGCTCAGTCGGCCTTGCCGCTCAAGGCTTCTCTTGCTCAGTGAAGGAACCCTCGGCTGCTCTGTGATGAGCCAAAGCCGGAGGCAGCGGTGTCAACACAGACAGAGGCGGAGTCGGCTGGAGAAGAAACTCCATCGGCCCAGGAGTAGGGGACTTCCCAGGCCGAGGAGGCGTAGCAGCGGCGGCTGGAACCTGGCCAGGTTGTCCACTAGCGGGACCAACCCTGGAGTCGGGCTGCCGAGGCCATGAGCCGGGCCGGTGTCCTCGGGGGACAGCTGGCTGAGGCTACGGAGCGGCCGGTCCGGCCGTCTGCTTGGGTCGGGTTCCTGGAGGAGACCCTGGCGATGATGGCCCAGGCGCCGTGCTGACATCTTCCTTCGAGGTGGAGATCCTTCGTCGTGACGCCGACCGAGGCCGAGCCGGATTCCGCCGAAGGTGGAGTTGATGCCGGGGTTGCTGTTGCTCCCCCTACTGACGTCTGATCCTGCAGGAACAGTTTGTCTATAGTGTGCGTATGTTTTTTGCGGCCGCCGAGGCCCAAACATATCATCGTCGTGTTGTAAAGCTGCGTTTCTTTTCCCCTTGTTTCGAGTATCAGGACTTGTTCGTCGGTAATAGAATCGTTTATCCGAGCGAGAGTTACTTATCGCAGAAGGTGATGAGTGAGGTATCCATATCCCAGAGGCATAGGAGTCCCTTGGCTCGGTCGGCCTTGCCGCTTACGTGTACTCTTACTCGTCCATAGGATTCTGTTATCGATATAGTCGAGATGGCACGAAAAATCGTTTCGGCCAAAAAAATTTTGAGCGCTAAGACTTTTTCAGACAGCGGAATCGCTTATCCGAGCATGAGTTACTTATCGCAGAAGGTGATGAGTGAGGTATCCGTATCCCGGAGGCATAGGAGTCCCTCGGCTCGGTCGGCCTTGCCGCTTACGTGTACTCCGTCGTTTTCAGGATTCCACTAGAGCACGAAAGATGTTATGGCAGGAAGACTTTTTCCGAGGAAAATTTTGACGTAGAGGGGGTTCCCCCCTTCTAGCCCCCGAGGGAGGGTCGGGCTTTGCCGAGGCAAGGTTGACCCTTCCTTGATGGTTAGACTTTGTTTGTGTATGTGAACGAGGTATATGAACGACTTGAGAACATCTTAAGGGTAGAAGCGACGTAGCTGTCGGATGTTCCAAGCGTTGCTGCAGACCTCGCCTTGACTGTTGGCCAGCTTGTATGTTCCGGGCTTCAGAATCTTGGCGATGATGAACAGCCCTTCCCAGGGAGGCGTGAGCTTGTGGCGCCCTCGGGCATCTTGCCGTAGCCAAAGCACCAAGTCGCCCACCTAGAGGTCTCGGGACCGAACCCTCGGGCGTGGTAGCGTCGTAGAGACTGCTGATACCTTGCCGAGTGTAGTAGGGCCATGTCTCGAGCCTCCTCCAGCTGGTCCAGTGAGTCTTCTCGGCTGGTCCGGTTGCTTCGGTCGTCGTACGCTCTTGTCCTCGGGGAACCGTATTCTAAGTCTGTGGGCAAGATAGCCTCGGCCCCATAGACTAGAAAGAACGGCGTGAAACCCGTGGCTCGGCTTGGCGTCGTCCTCAGACTCCAGACCACCGAGGGGAGTTCCTTCATCCATCGCCTGTCGAACTTGTTGAGGTCATTGTAGATCCTCGGCTTGAGTCCTTGCAGAATCATGCCGTTGGCACGCTCTACTTGCCCATTCGTCATGGGGTGAGCTACCGCGGCCCAATCCACCCGGATGTGGTGGTCCTCGCAGAAGTCCAGGAACTTCCTGCCAGTGAACTGGGTGCCGTTGTCGGTGAGTTCGGGACCCCGAAGCGATGGATGATGTTGGTGAAGAACGCCATCGCCTGTTTGGACCTGATGCTGTTTAGGGGTCGGACCTCGATCCACTTGGAGAATTTGTCGATGGCGACTAGCAGGTGCGTGAAGCCCCCGTGTGCCTTCTGCAAGGGACCAACGAGGTCCAGACCCACACAGCAAACGGTCAGGTGATGGGTATTGTATGCAAGGCCTGAGCGGGCAGGTGCGTCTGCCTTGCATAGAATTGACACCCTTGGCAGGTGTGTACAATCCTAGTGGCGTCGGCCATCGCGGTTGGCCAGTAGAAACCCTGTCGGAAGGCGTTTCCAACGAGGGCCCGAGGTGCTGCGTGGTGACCGCAAGCCCCTGAGTGTATTTCTCGCAATAGCTCCTGTCCTTCGGCTTTGGATATGCATCGCTGGAGGATTCCTGAGGGGCTGTGGTGGTAGAGCTCCTTTCCGTCACCCAGCAAGACGAACGACTTGACGCGCCGCGCCAGTCGCCGAGCTTCGGCTCTGTCGAGGGGTAGCTCTCCTCAATGAAGATATTGCAGGTATGGGGTCTGTCAGTTTCGATTAGGCGTGACCCCATTCCGCTCTTCCTCGACGCGCAGTGCCTCACCCTCGGGGGCCGAGGGTGCCTTGGGCGGGGCCGAGGCTGCCTCGGGCTGAGCTGAGGGTGCCTCGGGCTGAGCCGAGGGCGCCTCGGGCAAAGCCGAGGCCTTCTCGGGCTCGGGCATGTCGTCGGTCTTGATGGAGGGTTGATGTAGGTCTCGGGAGAAGATGTCCGGAGGAACCGTTGTCCGCCCCGAGGCTATCTTAGCCAGCTCGTCTGCAGTCTCGTTATATCGTCGAGCGATGTGGTTGAGCTCAAGCCCGTAGAACTTGTCCTCCAGGCGCCGAACCTCGTCGCAGTAGGCTTCCATCTTCGGGTCGCAGCAATGGGAGTTCTTCATGACTTGGTCGATGACAAGCTGCGAGTCGCCACGAGCGTCGAGGCGCCGGACCCCTAGCTTGATGGCGACGCGCAACCCATTAACCAGAGCCTCGTACTCGGCCACGTTGTTGGACGCCGGGAAATGGAGGCGCAACACGTAGCGGAGGTGCTTCCCGAGGGGTGAGATGAAGAGCAGGCCCGCGCCCGCTCCTGTTTTCATCAACGACCCATCGAAATACATGGTCCAGAGTTCCGGTTGGATCGGAGCTGCTGGAAGCTGGGTGTCGACCCATTCAGCCACAAAGTCCGCTAAGACTTGGGACTTGATGGCCTTCCGAGGGGCGAACGAGATTGTCTCGCCCATGATCTCCACTGCCCACTTTGCAATCCTACCCGAGGCCTCTCGGCACTGGATGATCTCCCCTAGGGGGAAGGATGACACCACAGTCACCGGATGAGACTCGAAGTAGTGTCGCAACTTTCGCCGCATCAGAATTACCGCGTACAGCAGCTTCTGAATTTGCGGGTAGCGGATTTTGGTTTCGGACAGTACCTCACTGACGAAGTAGACCGGCCTCTGGACGGGCAATGCGTGCCCTTCTTCTCGTCTCTCGACCACGATCGCGGCGCTGACCACCTGAGTGGTAGCGGCGTCGTAGATCAAGAGGGCTTCTCCGGCCACGGGGGGCACCAAGATGGGCGTACTTGTAAGGAGCGCCTTTAGGTTCCTGAGGGCTTCCTCGGCCTCGGGGGTCCAAGTGAAGCGCTCGGTCTTCCTCAAGAGGCGGTACAGGGGTATGCCTCTTTCGCCGAGGCACGAGATGAAGCGGCTCAGAGCCGCAAGGCATCCCATGACCCTCTGTACTCCTTAATTTCAAGTCCTTGATGGGCCCCATGTTGGTGATGGCCGTGATTTTCTCCGGGTTGGCCTCGATGCCCCGCTTGGAGACGATGAACCCCAGGAGCATGCCTCGGGGGACTCCGAAGACACACTTCTTGGGATTGAGTTTTACGCCTTTCGCCTTGAGACACTTGAATGTCGTTTCAAGGTCAGAGAGGAGGTCGGAGGCTTTCCTCGTCTTGACTATGATGTCATCGACGTAAGCCTTGACCGTTCAGCCAATGTGCTGTTCGAACACGTGGTTCATGCACCTTTGGTATGTCGCACCCGCATTCCTCAAACCAAATGGCATAGTAATGTAGAAGTACATGCCAAAAGGTGTGATGAAAGAAGTCGCGAGCTGGTCAGACTCTTTCATCCTGATTTGGTGATACCCTGAGTAGGCATCGAGGAACGACAGGGTTTCGCACCCAGCAGTGGAATCCACGATTTGATTGATGCGAGGCAGGGGGTAGGGAACTTTTGGACATGCTTTGTTTAGACCAGTGTAGTCTACACACATCCGCCATTTCCCACCTTTCTTTTTAACAAGCACAAGGTTGGCTAGCCACTCGGGATGGAATACCTCTTTGATGAACCCGACAGCCATCAGCTTGTGGATCTCCTCGCCTATGGCTCTGCGCTTTTCTTCGTCGAATCGGCGCAGAGGCTGCTTCACTGGTCGGGCTCCAGCTCGGATATCCAGCGAGTGCTCGGTGACATCCCTCGGTATGCCAGGCATGTCCAAGGGACTCCACGCAAAAACCTCGGCGCTTGCGCGGAGAAAGTCGACGAGCATTGCTTCCTATTTGGGGTCGAGCTTGGAGCCGATCCAGATCTGCTTGGAGGTGTCGTTGCTAGGGTCGAGAGGGACGGACTTAACCGCCTCTGCTGGTTCGAAGTTGCCGGCGTGGCGCTTCGCATCTGGCACCTCCTTGGGGAGACTCTCCAGGTCGGCGATGAGGGCCTCGGATTCGGCGAGGGCCTCGGCGTACTCCACATGCTCCACGTCGCATTCGTACGTGTGTTGGTACGTGGGGCCGACGGTGATGACCCCGTTGGGGCCCGGTATCTTGAGCTTGAGGTAGGTGTAGTTGGGGACGGCCATGAACTTGGCATAGCATGGTCTCCCCAGCACTGCGTGGTAGGTTCCTCGGAACCCGACCACCTCGAACGTGAGGGTTTCCTTTCGGAAGTTGGAGGGAGTACCGAAGCAGACGGGCAAATCGAGTTGTCCAAGGGGCTGGACACGCTTCCCAGGAATGATCCCATGAAAGGGCGCCGCACCAGCCCGGATCGAGGACAGATCGATCTGCAAGAGCCCGAGGGTGTCGACGTAGATGATGTTGAGGCTGCTGCCTCCATCCATGAGGACCTTAGTAAGCTTGACGTTGCCGACGACGGGATCAACAACGAGCAGGTACTTCCCCGGGCTCGGCACGCGGTCGGGGTGGTCGCCTTGTTCGAAGGTGATGGGCTTGTCGGACCAGTCTAGGTAGACTGGCGCCGCCACCTTCACCGAATAGACCTCCCAGCGCTCTTGCTTGCGGTGCCGAGCCGAGGCGTTCGCCACTTGCCCACCGTAGATCATGAAGCAGTCGTGGACCTCAGGGAACTCCTCTGCCTTGTGACCCTCCTTCTTGTCGTTGTCGGGGGCTCTGCCACCTTCCGCCGGGGGCCCGGCCTTGTGGAAGTAACGCTGAAGCATGACACACTCCTCAAGGGTGTGCTTGACGGGACCCTGATGATAGGGGCACGACTCCTTGAGCATCTTGTCGAACAGGTTGGCGCCTCCGGGAGGCTTTCGAGGGTTCCTGTGCTCGGCGGCGGCGACAAGGTCTGCGTCGGCGGCGTCGCGTTTCGCTTGCGACTTCTTCTTGCCCTTCTTCTTCGTGCCGCGTTGAGCGGACGCCTCGAGGATGTCTTCCGGCTGGCGCCCCTGAGGCTGCTTGTCCTTCCGGAAGATGGCTTCGACCGCCTCCTGACCAGAGGCGAACTTGGTGGCGATGTCCATCAGCTCGCTTGCCCTGGTGGGAGTCTTGCGACCCAGCTTGCTCACTAGGTCGCGGCAAGTGGTGCCGGCGAGGAACGCGCCATGACATCTGAGTCGGTGATGTTGGGCAGCTCGGTGCACTGCTTCGAAAATCGCCGGATGTAGTCCTGCAGGGATTATCCCGGCTGCTGGCGGCAGCTTCGGAGATCCCAGGAGTTCCCAGGGCGCACGTATGTGCCCTGGAAGTTGCCGGCGAAGACTTTGACCTGGTCGTCCCAGTTGGAGATCTGTGCAGGAGGCAGATGCTCCAGCCAGGCTCGGGCGGCGTCGGAGAGGAACAGGGGGAGGTTGCGGATGATGAGGTTGTCATCATCCATTCCACCTAGCTGGCAGGCCAGCCGGTAGTCCGCGAGACACAGTTTCGGCCTTGTCTCCCCCGAGTACTTGGTGATGGTAGTCGGGATTCGGAACCGGGTCGGGAACGGCGCCCGTCGTATGGCCCGGCTGAAAGCTTGCGGACCGGGTGGTTCGGGCGAAGGGCTCCGATCGTCCTCGTTGTCATAGCATCCCCCACGCCTGGGGTGGTAGCCTCGGCGCACCTTCTCGTCGAGGTAGGCTCGACGGTCGCGGCGGTGGTGCTCGTTGCCGAGGCGACCCGGGGCCGTAGGCTCTGTGTCCCGCGTGCGCCCGGTGTGGACCAAGGCTTCCCGCATGAATCGGGAAGTCATGGCGCGATGCTCCGGGGGGTATGCCTGCCTTTGGGAGATAGAGCATTTGGCCCGTCGGACCGCGGCATCCTCCAGGAGATTCTTGAGCTCTCCCTGGATACGCCGCCCCTCGGTGGTGGATGGTTCCGGCATCGCTCGGAGTAGTATTGCTGCTGCAGCTAGGTTCTGGCCGACCCCACTGGAAGCCAGGGGCAGCCTTGCCCTGGCATCGTCGGCGATGCGGTGCTGGACGTCCTGGGCCAGATGACGTGCTTCTCCGGCTGGTGCTCGGCCTGCCCACTCCTGCCCGATGTTCTGCCGGAGCTGCACAAGTTTCCCTGCTTCCTCGTCAAGCCTGGCCTGCATCTCGCGGATTTGCTCGAGCTGTGCGTCCTGACCCCCCGCAGGGACTGGGACCACAGCTAGCTCCCGAAGGATGTCAACGCGAGGCGCAGGCCTAGGGGATTGTCGTTCTCCGGCATACCAAGGTGGTTGCCTTCGTCGAGACCCCCTAGATCGACGTGGAAACATTCGCGACTTGGGCCACAGTCCTCGTCACCGAGGCTGTGGCTACCATCGGAGCAATCGGAGAGGCAGTAGTCGCATGCGGTCATGAAGTCCCGCATGGCACTAGGGTTATCGAGCCCGGAGAAATCCCAACCAGAGTCGGGCTCGTCGTCTTCCTCGGAACCCAGGGGCCCGTAGGTCGAGACGGCCGTCAATCTGTCGCAGGTTGACCACATATGGTACCCCGGAAGGTTTGGATATGCCTTTATGAAAGCGTCCACCGAAGCGGGGTTGCTTGGTGGGTCGAAGCTGAATCTAAAAGGCACAGGATGGGAAATAGACGGTACCTCTTGATCGACGGATGCTGACGAAGTCGCGTCGGGGACGGACTGCACCGTTATCTCAGGTACGAGGCTAACGCCCAGCAAGTCCTTCACGAGCGTGCTGGCATCGTCCGTCTGCTTGGGGTTGGCGTGTTGCGGGGAAACAACGCTCGTCTTTGTCTCAAACGCGAGGTCAACGCCCGACGTGTCCCCGGCTGGGGCGCCGGCACCGTCGACTCGCTCGACAGCCAACGAGGCGCTGCCTCCTGCATGGCCATGGTTGCCCCGCCTCCTCCGTCGATGGGGAAGGTGACGGGACAGACCCGGATGCTGTTCTTCCATCACGCGGGAAAGATGTCGTCGATTCCGCCGCCGGCGGGCGGGCTGACGGCCGCCATTCTCGTTGTCGCGCGGCGAAGGAAGGAGTATCATGTCGTAGATGCTGTCGAGGGACATAAACTCAAGACTCCCGAAACGGAGAATCATCTCGGGTTGGAGAGGTTGCTGGAGGCTACCCATTTGGAGCTTGACGAGAAGCTGTTCATCAACACGCAGCAGGTCCCTACCTGGCGCGCCAACTGTTGGCGTTTCGACCCCGGGGGGTCCCTGGACCGATGAGTAAATTGTCGCTGCGTGTCCCAGCCCAGATGGGTCGACGCGAGACGGAACACAAGGGGGGAAAACAGTAAGGGGAACCGCGACCTCGTGTTGTCCTGCGCCCAGGGCGGATGCGCTTGCAGTAGGGTGTTACAAGCGTTCGCGAGGGAGGAGTGAGAGAGCCTGTGCGTCAGCCCGTCCTCCCGCGCGGCCACCTTTTTCTATACGAGGGCCCTGGACCTTCCTTTTATAGACATAAGGAGAGGGTCCAGGTGTACAACGGGGGGTGTAGCAGTGTGCTAACGTGTCTAGCAGAGGGGAACCAGAGCCCCATGTACATGCCGACATGGCTGTCGGAGAGGTGTTGGAGCCCTGTTCATGTGGCGTCGTGGCCGTCAGAGGAGCGCTTGAGCCCTGTAGAAGTACAGCTGTCGGGGCTGTCGGATCCTTGCTGACGTATCCTTGCTTCCATAGGGGGCTGAGAACCGCCGTCGTCATGGAGCACGCGGGGTGCCATCATTACTTGTTTTACCGGGGCGAGCCAGATGGGACGCTGGTCTTGTTCCCCGTAGCCTGAGCTATCTAGGGGTAGGGTAATGATGTACCCCCTGCGACATGGTCGATCCGAGCCCAAGGTCGGGCGAGGCGGTGGCTCCTCCGAGGTCGAGGCTGAGTCCAAGCCCGGGGGTCGGGCGAGGCGGAGACCGTCTTCCGGAGTCTTGGTTGAGTCCGAGCCGGGGGTCGGGCGAGGCGGAGACCGTCTTCCGGAGTCGAGGTTGAGTCCGAGCCCTGGGGTCGGGCGAGGCGGAGACCGTCTTCCGGAGTCGAGGTTGAGTCCGAGCCCGGGGGTCGGGCGAGGCGAAGACCGTCTTCCGGAGTCGAGGTTGAGTCCGAGCCCTGGGGTTGGGTGAGGCGGAGACCGTGTTCCGGAGTCGAGGTTGAGTCCGAGCCCGGGGGTCGGGCGAGGCGGAGACCGTCTTCCGGAGTCGAGGTTGAGTCCGAGCCCTGGGGTTGGGCGAGGCGGAGACCGTCTTCTGGAGTCGAGGTTGAGTCCGAGCCCTAGGGTCGGGCGAGGCGGAGCTTCCTATGGCGCCCGAGGCTGGACTTGGCTGCTATCAGCCTCACCCTGGCAGGTGGCACAGCAGTCAGAGCAGCGCAGGCGGCGCTGTTTTCCTGTAAGGTCAGTCAGTGGAGGGGCGAAGTGACTGCGGTCACTTTGGCCTTGTCGACTAGAGAGCGTGCGTCAGGACAAGGTGTCAGGCGATCCTTGCATTAAATGCTCCTGCGATACGGTCGGTTGGTGTGGCGATCTGGCCAAGGTTGCTTCTCTGTGAAGCCTGCCCGAGCTGGGCCTCGGGCGAGTCGAAGGTGCGCCCGTTGCTTGAGGAGACCCTCGGGCGAGGCGTGAATCTGCCTTGGTCTACCGTTCCTGCCCGAGGCTTGGCTCGGGCGAGGCGAGATCGTGTCCCTTGAGTGGACGGAGCCTTGACCGGAATTGCGCCCATCAGGCCTTTGCAGCTTTGTGCTGATGGGGGTTACCAGCTGAGATTAGGAGTCTTGGGGGTACCCCTAATTACGGTCCCCGACAATATGTATCACCACTATGCCCAAATTCTTCTATTAGGTCTTCAAATGAGGCACTATGGCTGAGCATGTATAAGAAGAATGCTAACTTTTCCTCGACCTTAATCCTTGTATCACGGACCAACCCCTCCCTTCTAAGATAACTTGCCAAGGATTTGAAAATTTCAGGCTCCATCCTGAACGCTACCCAACAGTTCTTCAAATGACCTTGAACTCCTGAACATGTTCTTCGCCACTTAACTTTGATGTATGCCTTCGCTTCTTTTCCCTTACTATGTTTGAACTAGAACCCAATATATGTAGCATAGGGAGAAAAAACAACATCATGTCATCATCATCATCTCTCCTCTATCTAAGGTGATCTCTTAGTGCCACATACATTGCTAACTAAAACAAAATTCATGACATAAAATAAACACCAACAAAAATAGAACATGGTGTAATAAAGAACATTTAGAATATAACAAGTACCTAGAGGAGAGGATATAGGGTCCCAAGACGGTGGAAGTTCGTCTTCTCCAACTCGAACTAGTGCAGGGATAATCTAGGAATATAATAGGTTTTGTTAGAAATACATATAGACAAGTACAAGTAAATATATGTACTCTAAACTGAAACATTGCGGGGTTAAAAAATGTTTAAATTTTTTTAAAGGTATACATATAGACAAGTACATTTTTAACCCCATAATAACACGTGAAATTCTATAGATTATAGGATAAATGGAAAAAATGCTAGCAGCACAGTCTGCAATCACTTTCACCAGATGAACAAAGACATGATCCAAACTAGCATCACCGAAAGACATACTAGCTAGCTAGGATAGTTTCTACTCCGTCGTTGATGTCTAATAAGCAGACAGGAACAGTCATAAAACTGATCTCTGAAATACAAGCTTAAATTCACTAGCTTTTCTTAAAAGGGGCCTTGTAGGAGCAGAGCAGAACTACTCCAATCAAAAACCTGTCATGATACTAATATAATCGTTACTAGAAATAATCTTTTAACAATTTATTATTTCAACTGATACACGAGGCATGATCCCTCGTATTATGTGCATCCAAAATACATGATTATAGTTCAGGTTCCTCGTATTTAACATATGTACATCCAAAATATATGGATGTATTATAATTCAGGTTTTTTGTCAGTTGTGAGCGCCCAAAAGCCAGAAACAACGCCTGAAACCCAACGTTCAATTCTAGGAATATATAACACAATTCTAATACACTATAATCATCACATCATGCATGTATTTATCATTCAGACTACTTCCAAGTATAAACAGGAGCCTGGTAAAATCGAGACTTAGCTGTGCCGTCTACTAATTCCAAGTTCGATCCAGATCCACCTTCCAAGTTCGATCTAGGGAGAAACTAAAATCATTGACGCGTAACCTACTTGACATCGCTGATCTAGATACTATAACTGCTGATCCAGGAAGAAACTAAAATCACTGATCTATATCCTCCTACTTGACATTGTTGATGCCATCGACGATGAAAGGAAGAGGAGGACGTGCTTACCGGTGAGAAACCAGCCTTATTGTGCACCTCTACATGATCCAGGCTGCCATTGTTGTGCGCCTGCTGCTGTAGCTTAGCGTGCCACCGCCAGCCTCACCTCACAAGACCTAGGTGTTGCCCTCCTCGTGCTCGTGCCTCCACGTCGAAATGTTCCACGCCGCTGCGGCGTGGGTGAAATCCTGGGCCAGACTCGGAGAAATTGACTAAGAAAAATTTGGGGAAGAATTCCTGGTGGGCTAACTGAACACAACTCTATTGTGGGCTGGGAAACTTTCTAGCCCGGGGTTATCCACGTGGATTGGGCCATGATCCCGGCCAATACCTCACTAACCGAACATGGCCTAAAGTGGCATGAGGTATAATCAGAGTAGACATACTACGGAACCTACCCCAAAGATGGGCTTACAAATAGTCCCAGAAGGTGACATGACGTAGCTTAAAACCCACCATAGAACGCGCGTAGTGCGATGCGCCTTTCACTCTACGAAGTCGGGACTATTTTGCTGAGTGGAAGAGTCCGATTCATCGGGGGCGCATCTGCGAGGCTGCAGCGAGCCCCCCCCCCCCCCCCCCCCCCCCCGAGTAGTGTGGCCCTTCGCTCCATCCCCTCCAAGAGTCCCAGTCGAAGACCTCGATGCCGGTACCAGGCGCAGTACTCTTCGCTTCTTGTACATGCACCAAAACCTGTTTGATTGTGGTTGGATTAGTACGATCGATGGGGCGGTCGACCTTCGGTCCAACACTAGCCCCCGAGGTGCCGGTTCAACTTGGTGAGCTGGTCCCAATGTCTTTTTTCGGGAGATGGGGGTTGAACGCTGCCCTTGTCATGTTGAAGTGGTCCTAGGGGAGTTGAAATATGACCGTTGGGATGTGACGTTTTACTGTGAGACCTTTGGTTTTCCAAGGCATTTTCTCGGGCCTATAAAAGTCAGTCCTGACCTGTCACACCCGGTTTTGAAGGTAAACCGAATGCGAACCATGTATGTGCCAGGATCAGAAATTCGCGTACACAACGATTACATAAATGACTCATCATAGCACAATGCTTCGAATAACAATAAACAGTAATTAATAATATTACAGACTAGAGCCATTTACATATATAAAAATCAAAGTACACAGAATCGAAACGTAGCCAACTTAAATTAACCCACCACAGGCAGCTGACTGGGCGAGGTCGCTAGCCTAATCCTCAAACTCGTCGAAGTCCTGGAACTCCTAGAGATCCGCCTCGACACCTTCTTCTTTATGTGAGCATAGATTGCACCAAAGGCAACCTGGTGTTTTGTGAAAGCAAGGGTGAGTACACATCAACGTACTCAGCAAATGTCCCGTTTGGCTGTAGTGGACTAGCTTTATGTGGGGTTAAGGTCAAGCAGTTGCTTTTAGTTGATCAGGTAATTATTACTAGTAGAGAGCCAGGTTTTAACATTAACCCAAGTTGTTAACCCAAAAGTACTCTTTCCAAATGGAAAGAATACCAGAAATCACAATCATAATCATAATAGAAACCAACATTATCCTCATCATCATCTGTAAACAAAGTAGCCATGATTCAATGTGTCTCTAATCAATGGAGCTCCCTTGGGCGCTCATAACCGCAAGCACGGCTGATATATCAGTTTCATAACACTCTGTAGAGGTTGCGCACTTTACCCACAAGTCGTGATTCCCTCTCTAGCCCGGGCTTGCAAGACCCTTATTCACTCCCAAGGTGAATGGCCAGGGATTCACTACGAAGCCTTTACAAAGATTCCCTGAGGCTGTAGCCACCCGTTAGGTTTCCTAAATGCACCGCACTCCTTCCCAAGGGGCGAACCAACCTTGGCAGAGCGAGCCCCATTAACGGCACGATGGCGAAGCGAAGTACACCTCAGTTCCTCTAATTATTCAGCTAACAGCGTCCCATTCCACCCTCATGGTTGCACTGTTTTCCCGGGCGATCATCCAACGAACCAGTCCTTACGGAGAGGCACTCGAGAAACAGCTCGAGTCCCCTTAAATGCCACAAGTATATCATCATATCCAGAATAAAATCATAGTATCATCATTGTATCTCATCATGTTCATTGATTAAAATAAAGCGCTAGCATGAAGCTAACCATTGTGGCAGAACCTCCCAAGTTATCAGGCCCACATGCACCTGTCCTTGTCTCAAAGACCTCAGACGGCATGCAGGTGCACCAGATAACTCAACAGGATCCGTCCGATTGACCCAAGGACATCGGATAAACCACTTACAACCAGAACCGCGGGATTAAGTAACACAAATCACACATACAATAATTTTGCAGCGGAAATCTTATTACCAAATTTTACAGGTTACAAAAATTTTACATTATTTTATCGGAGTGATTACAAAAGTATAAGTTTGAAATATATGCTAGCTCAAGTGACCATCCTCAATAAGAAGTATAGAAGAGGTACTTAGACTTATAAGAACGCCGAGCCCACCGGCACTTAACACCATCAACAGCAGCACAAGGTTAGAACCTGAAAAACAACAGGGAATAAAACTCTGAGTATGGAATTACTCAGAAAGACTTACCCGACTAAAGAAAAGACTCTCAAGGGTATGCTGGTTAAATAGGAATCAAGGAAAAGGCTTTAGCAAGGATCAAATTAGATACTTTTGTAGAAATAGCTTACTAAAGTGAATCCTTACTTTCAATGTTTTAACGCTAGATTAAATATTAATAGACTCTGTTTGCATCTAGTCTAATTTCACCATCTCATCCATACAACATCATTTTTATTCATAATGTTCACATACTGACTTAGGTTGTAGGTCGGAGATCAAGTCTCCACTCTCCGGGGATATAACGGCGATCCGAATCTATTTACTCTGCTGAGGATCTCTAACCACACGACATATGTTTCTCGTAAACCTTGCATGTCTACCATTCCCACGGATCCTCCACTGCATGAACAGGTCCGCGCCACCCGAGAGCACACCACCCTTTTTAGGCGGTCCTTTGCCAGGAGGGTACGTGCCACTCTCGCCATCTCTCCACTCCCAGTGCGTGATTGTCTTTTCATGTATGGAATAGCCGGGTTCAGGCTTACCCTGTCCCATTTCCAGGGCATGTGGCTAGATAAGATAGTCCTTGATCAACAGGCCTACATACGCATCCAATCCTTAACTAACCTGGGTAGAACATCACCTGTTCCTAGCCCAAGTCCCGATTTAAGTACTTCCATCCTTAGGATTGTTTATGTTCCTAGGATGAAAAGAGCATCAAAGGGAACTTTGCCGTAAGATCCCACCACGCTCTCAATGAAAATATTCTTGCAGGTAGAAGCCATCTTTCCTCAGGATAACCCCTGAGCTAGGCCTTAATGCAAAAGACAACCTCTATCCACAAGATCTGAGCAGGGCTAAGCATTTTTGTAAATCATATTTTGATACTTCACCAGAAGTATCTATAAAGGTATGGATATCAAGGAAGGCAATGCATCAAAGGGTTCCAAGCAACTCCTATAAACCTAATGCACATTTCACTAGACCTAAAGTGTGCAAAAATTATTTAAAAACACAAGGAAGGGGTTGCATGCACCGGGGCTTGCCTTTGTTGCAGTGAAGTGGTTCTAGATCCCTCTATCTAATACCCAGTTAGATAGCTCCATCCACTTGATGAATAGGCACTAAGCAAACTCCTCTTCCACAACCACTTCATCTTGAATTTACACTCCTTCTGCTGGGAGCTCTACATGAAATGATATGAACATGAATGCATATACTTATGCAACTGCAAAGAAGACACTTTAAAGCAATACAAACTACACCTTACTAAAGGTGCACACAAAACTAACCAAACAACAGGGGAGCTAAACATTCTAATATCATCACTAAGCTCTCAAACCATACCAGGGAACTCTGTCTCCATAACCAAGAACTCTATGCTTGCCTTAAGTAAGGACTTACTTCTTTGACTTGAATCCTACGACTTGAACATCTAGAGGATTAGAACAATCTTCAAACTACGCCAAAAATCTAGATCCCACTAGGCACTCTTGCTTCTTTATCCAAAGATCAGGTTTCACTTGTTAAACTTGTTCCTTCTTCCAAAGTTCTAATCCACATGTGATTATGTTCTTCGTATTATTCCAATTAGGGACTCTACAAGGATTTCTGAGCAAATGGCTTACAAACAGCCCCAAGCTTTTACCAAGAGTTTATCTTCTGATAACAAGACTCTGCACAAGTTTTCACAATTTTTGGTGCTCACATTTGCTCCCTAAATATTCAATTAATCCTTTTTAGAGCACACTTTAATTACTTAAAATTCGTAAACTGCACTAAAGATCCCAAAAACACTTTTACCAGAGAGCTTACCAATTTAGACACTCCATAAAATTTGTCCCATGATTTTACCATATTTCTATAATTTGTGACATAATTAACAAGCTCTCAGAAAAATGAATAAAGGAAAATCATTAAACCCGGGCTGAAACTGACCCAGCCGGCATGTTTCTAGGCATAGTCAGCCCACAGACGGGAGCACGTGCCCGCACGTGTATTCTTGCACAGGGAACCCCACCACGCAAAACAATTAAGACGAGGTCCGACCACTGTTTTATTGTCTCTCTGACGTACGCACATAGGCCCCCCTCTTCTTTGCTTTTGCGCAAACTCGGCCGTGACACCGTCGCTCAAATCTCTAGCGAGCCGACGCCAAATCGACCACCGTGATGTAAGTCTGACGATAGCAAGGACACAAACACAACCCTCAAACTATGGCGAATCAGGTAGGTACTTATTTGTCCCATGGAGATCCTAAAACCGATCTTTCGACAGCGGTGGCGGCAAGCTAAGTTCAATGAGCCTGATCCCGTGAACGCCGCGTGGTAGAGCTCGAACTAAGGATTCATAGAGCTTCAGTGATCTCACAAAACTATAGTGCACGCGTGAACTCGATCGGAAATGGTGCGAGTTAACGGGTCGGCGCAGAGGTAATTCACGACGCCAAATCACGGCGGCGGAGCTCTGTTCCAGCCAGCACAAAATAGTAGAGTTAAAAATTCCAAGTTGATGAGCTTCACTGACCTTAAGTGAGTACAGAACAAGCACCACACGGTCGAGGAAACCTTTGAGGATCCCTGGCCATGGTGAGGTAAGAATCCGGTGGCTATGGTCACCACACGGGACGACGGCACACGATGAACTAGAACCCAACGACTGATGCTGCTGTGGACACAAGAACCACAACCAGCACACGGTTACTCAAGCTAGAACACCAAGACAGCAGAGAAAGCTTCCCTGAACTAACCTTGAGACAACTGAATAAGAAGGCAAGGCAGGCGCCCAGGCTCGACTAATACACAGTGCACAAGGACTCAAGACGTCAGTGGCTGCATGGACATGGTTACGTGTCTTTGCTTACATGCTCCACGCTGGTTCACAGCCTAGCACGTTAGTGCACCTGGCCGCTTCACACCAGCCAAAATATCAACCTGCCCGACGATACTAATAGGAGAAGGAATAAATAAGAACTCCAGCGCGGACAGGCATTAATGGGACCAAAATTTGGATATTATTAGCAAGGGAGTGAGGCCTCTAGACACTTTATTGTCCCCTCAATGCATATCTCTATTAGTGCACATCAGTGGATTACATAAGGGTGCAGAGATCTTTCTTTCGTCTTTAATCTGATTCTAGATGCAGTAAACCGAATTGTTCTCACCTCTATTCCACTGCACCCCTTCCTGCTTACACCCACCTATCTCACCCTCCCAGCTGTGACAGAGGGATCACTCTACATGAAAATTGTACACCAAAGCATCCATTAAGACTCTACTAGAAGATCCAGAATTCATAACCCTGGGATCAACACAAAAGGGCTGCCAAAAACTGACCGAAACCCCAACCTGCTGCTCCTGTTAACTAAAACAGAAACTGCAATCAACACCTAACAGAGGAAATTGAAACACATTTTACTCCACTTTTTATGCAGCACCTGGACAAGCTTGCCTAAGGGAACTTGTTTACCATACTATAGGATTCAAATCTTAAACAGCCGCCCAGAGCCAAAAGTGCCTCGATCTCAAGTTATAATACTCTGGAGTTGGTCACAATTTACTGAAATTCGATTTTAGCTTTCGAATCCCATTCAGTTCATAGCACCTATTGACAGTGAATGTTTGAGGGCATTTAACTCAGGTTTCTGTGCAGTACCTGACCCAACCCATCTCAAGAGAGTTGTTCACCTTTCTATGGTTTGACAATTCACTATAGACACCATGGTCCAACACTTTATGGATTGGCCACAAAAGAGCTCTGAAGTTCAGCAAATTGTACTGAAATTCAGTTTCAGAAAACTGCACTAAGTCTGCCTCACTCCAGAAAACTTGTTTACTTTACTGTGGTCTCCAACGTTGCTATAGAAACTATAATGCCAAACCACACAGATTAACCACAAAACAGCCCCAAACAAAGCACCCTAACTTGAAATTTAGATTTCAGAGTGTGACACAAATTCAGCCCAACCAATCTGATAGTTCAGCTTTGAGCCACCTTTTCTCCAATTTTAGTGTAAAACCAAATCAAACTAACTTAAACAAATTTGTTCAACATCATATGGTCTTTACTTCCTCCATAAACATCACAGCCCAAAGCTCTTTAGATTTACCATAAAGATGCTCCAAGGTCAGTCTCAAAATACTGAATTTCAGACTTAGCTATTATTTACAATCTGAAAACTCAGGAATCTGCCAATCCTTCTTTGGAGTACCTTTTCTACTAGTATCATATAGGTTTAGGGGTAAGTTACTGAATAAAATTTATACTCCTATAGTTCCTCTACAAGTCTTGTACAGTGACCATTAACAAAAACCTCGTGGATTCCAAACCACACTAGCCCAAAGTTTGCATCAAACACAGAAATTCAGAATCTGAATTTACTCCAAGTCTGAATTTGACAATCTCTGATAGCTCTATTTGGACCAGTTTTACTCCAAGTTCCAAATAGCTTTAGGGCTATAACCATTAACCAAACTTATACATCAACATGTGATCTTTCACTTTGGTACAGAAACTTTAACCAATAACTGTATAGATCAGCCACCAACATGCTCCAAGTTTTCTTTAGAATACAAAAACTGCACTGCTGAATTATGCACTAAATCTGAAATTCAGATTCTAATATTCCCAATTTGGACCAGTTTTACACCTAGTTACATATGGCTTTAAGGTTAAGTAACTTAAACAAGTTTATTCACCTAGGATAGCTCTACAACTTAGCTACAGCGACCATCTCCAAACTGCTTATAAATCAAAAGTTACAATGGTCCAAAGTTGGCTAGTTGATATTATTTTCAGAAATTCCAATCTAAACTCAAAACTGAATTTTTGTACTTAACCCCCAAATTCTTCCACACAACATGGGAATCTCCAAATAAGAAAGTTATTCACTTTTCCAAACTCTACAACTTTGGCACTTTGACTGTTGCCCAATTGCCTCTAGATTTTGAATTCCACTTTTGGGCTAGTTTAGAGTTTTAAATGTGATTCCTTCTCATCTAGTGATTTACCAACTCAATCCATACTCCTAAAAGACAAGCGACTCCTTAATCTCAAATCAACTCTAGTATATGAAGCTCATGTCCAAAGTGTCCTTGGTTTAGGAGTTGTTTTGTTTATCCATAATTCCAAACAAGGTTTTGAAATCTCACTTAAGGTTTTTAAGGTTAATATAGTTCCTCAATTAATTCTTCCACTTAACCCACCTTTGAAAGCAAAGTTGCTCTAGGTCCTAAGTCTTACCTTTAATACTTTAAATTCCAAGCCAACTAATTACTTGCTCAAGAGACGACATCTCTTCCCATGTCTTAAGCAAAGTTCTTAATCTGAGCCCTATACTCTTAAACACAACACCACATTCATTGAAAATTTTTGACCTAGTGAATGCATTCTAGGTGTATCAAGCAGTTAATGCAAGTGCAGATGATGACATGACAAGGTTTTAGTTATTGTAACACCAGGGGTGTTACAGTCTTCCCCCCTAAAAAGAAATCTTGTCCCGAGACTTAAAACTCTAGGCTAGGTAATAGAAAAGGAAATGCGTCACTGGCTTATTTCCCCATTACTCCTACAAGGCAGGGGTGTGCCCCTATTGGTTTATATTAAAGACAAGCTACACAAAACCTAGGACTTACAAGAACCTAGGAACTCAAGCACATGTTCTTCCAAATATTCCTTCGATTCCCATGTGGCTTCATCTTTCGTGTATTGGTTCCACTTTATCTCGTAAAACTCGATAACTCATCTTCGAGTGACCAGATCTTTATGATATAACACCTTTATGGAATATTACGAGGAGGTTAAACCTGGTTTATGGTTAACATCTGAAATCTCAATAACATATTTGGGGACTCGAAGACATTTCTTTCATTGGGACATGTCGTGCACTGTTGAAGGTCCTTTTGTTAATTGTACCTTATAATCTCTAGGTCCACCAAATGAACAGAGTTTCAAGGCTTTGTGAATACGAAAAGGTAGTATAGAAAAGCAAATATAGGTAGCATGAATAGGACGGATGAAACATGTACTAAGCTACTACATATGGGGTTTAACTTAAAATTGTATGTCATGATGCATGCTCGTCCTACTCGTCCTCACAATTCTTGCCAACATATAGTGGCTGTCACGTTCTATGGCGGTGGCATACCTACTCACTCCGTTATTGAACACTAGTCGGACTTTACTAGGGTTTAGTTAGTGTACCGGCAGAAAATTGCATTATAGTTGCGGGTTAGTGGTTAGCATTCTAAACTAAGCCACCTTATAGTCCTTAATTTAGGGCTTAACAGAGGATGTCGCTAGCATTATAGTTTTTCAAAGCTGTTTTTCAAAGCCAAACAATGTTTTAGTTGAAAATAGGTTTTCTAAAACCAAAACTTTTGTTTTGAAAATATGTATGTGACTGTATATACTTAATCCTGCTCCGATACCAGCTGTGGCAGAACCTCCCAAGTTATCGGGCCCACATGCACCTGTCCTTGTCTCAAAGACCTCAGACGGCATGCAGGTGCACCAGATAACTCAACAGGATCCGTCCGATTGCCCCAAGGACATCGGATAAACCACTTACAACCAGAACCGCGGGATTAAGTAACAGAAATCACACATACAATAATTTTGCAGCGGAAATCTTATTACCAAATTTTACAGGTTACAAAAATTTTACATTATTTTATCGGAGTGATTACAAAAGTATAAGTTTGAAATATATGCTAGCTCAAGTGACCATCCTCAATAAAAAGTATAGAAGAGGTACTTAGACTTATAAGAAGGCCGAGTCCACCGGCACTTAACACCATCAACAGCAGCACAAGGTTAGAACCTGAAAAACAACAGGGAATAAAACCCTGAGTATGGAATTACTCAGCAAGACTTACCCGACTAAAGAAAAGACTCTCAAGGGTATGCTGGTTAAATAGGAATCAAGGAAAAGGCTTTAGCAAGGATCAAATTAGATACTTTTGCAGAAATAGCTTACTAAAGTGAATCCTTACTTTCAATGTTTTAACGCTAGATTAAATATTAATAGACTCTGTTTGCATCTAGTCTAATTTCACCATCTCATCCATACAACATCATTTTTATTCATAATGTTCACATCCTGACTTAGGTTGTAGGTCGGAGATCAAGTCTCCACTCTCCGGGGATATAACGGCGATCCGAATCGATTTACTCTGCTGAGGATCTCTAACCACACGACATATGTTTCTCGTAAACCTTGCATGTCTACCATTTCCACGGATCCTCCACTGCATGAACAGGTCCGCGCCACCCGAGAGCACACCACCCTTTTTAGGCGGTCCTTTGCTAGGAGGGTACGTGCCACTCTCGCCATCTCTCCACTCCCAGTGCGCGATTGTCTTTTCATGTATGGAATAGCCGGGTTCAGGCTTACCCTGTCCCATTTCCAGGGCATGTGGCTAGATAAGATAGTCCTTGATCAACAGGCCTACATACGCATCCAATCCTTAACTAACCTGGGTAGAACATCACCTGTTCCTAGCCCAAGTCCCGATTTAAGTACTTCCATCCTTAGGATTGTTTATGTTCCTAGGATGAAAAGAGCATCAAAGGGAACTTTGCAGTAAGATCCCACCATGCTCTCAATGAAAATATTCTTGCAGGTAGAAGCCATCTTTCCTCAGGATAACCCCTGAGCTAGGCCTTAATGCAAAAGACAACCTCTATCCACAAGATCTGAGCAGGGCTAAGCATTTTTGTAAATCATATTTTGATACTTCACCAGAAGTATCTATAAAGGTATGGATATCAAGGAAGGCAATGCATCAAAGGGTTCCAAGCAACTCCTATAAACCTAATGCACATTTCACTAGACCTAAAGTGTGCAAAAATTATTTAAAAACACAAGGAAGGGGTTGCATGCACCGGGGCTTGCCTTTGTTGCAGTGAAGTGGTTCTAGATCCCTCTATCCAATACCCAGTTAGATAGCTCCATCCACTTGATGAATAGGCACTAGAGCAAACTCCTCTTCCACAACCACTTCATCTTGAATTTACACTCCTTCTGCTGGGAGCTCTACATGAAATGATATGAACATGAATGCATATACTTATGCAACTGCAAAGAAGACACTTTAAAGCAATACAAACTACACCTTACTAAAGGTGCACACAAAACTAAGCAAACAACAGGGGAGCTAAACATTCTAATATCATCACTAAGCTCTCAAACCATACCAGGGAACTCTGTCTCCATAACCAAGAACTCTATGCTTGCCTTAAGTAAGGACTTACTTCTTTGACTTGAATCCTACGACTTGAACATCTAGAGGATTAGAACAATCTTCAAACTACGCCAAAAATCTAGATCCCACTAGGCACTCTTGCTTCTTTATCCAAAGATCAGGTTTCACTTGTTAAACTTGTTCCTTCTTCCAAAGTTCTAATCCACATGTGATTATGTTCTTCGTATTATTCCAATTAGGGACTCTACAAGGATTTCTGAGCAAATGGCTTACAAACAGCCCCAAGCTTTTATCAAGAGTTTATCTTCTGATAACAAGACTCTGCACAAGTTTTCACAATTTTTGGTGCTCACATTTGCTCCCTAAATATTCAATTAATCCTTTTTAGAGCACACTTTAATTACTTAAAATTCGTAAACTGCACTAAAGATCCCAAAAACACTTTTACCAGAGAGCTTACCAATTTAGACACTCCATAAAATTTGTCCCATGATTTTACCATATTTCTATAATTTGTGACATAATTAACAAGCTCTCAGAAAAATGAATAAAGGAAAATCATTAAACCCGGGCTGAAACTGACCCAGCCGGCCTATTTCTAGGCATAGTCAGCCCACAGACGGGAGCACGTGCCCGCGCGTGTATTCTTGCACAGGGAACCACACCACACAAAACAATTAAGACAAGGTCCGACCACTGTTTTACTGTCTCTCTGACGTACGCACATAGGCCCCCTCTTCTTTGCTTTTGCGCAAACTCGGCTGTGACACCGTCGCGCAAATCTCTAGCGAGCCGACGCCAAATCGACCACCGTGATGTAACTCTGACGATAGCAAGGACACAAACACAACCCTCAAACTATGGCGAATCAGGTAGGTACTTATTTGTCCCATGGAGATCCTAAAACCGAGCTTTCGACGGCGGTGGCGGCAAGCTAAGTTCAATGAGCCCGATCCCGTGAACGTCGCGTGGTAGAGCTCGAACTAAGGATTCATAGAGCTTCAGTGATCTCACAAAACTATAGTGCACGCGTGAACTCGACCGGAAATGGTGCGAGTTAACGGGTCGGCGCAGAGGTAATTCACGACGCCAAATCACGGCGGCGGAGCTCTGTTCCAGCCAGCACAAAATAGTAGAGTTAAAAATTCCAAGTTGATGAGCTTCACTGACCTTAAGTGAGTATAGAACGAGCACCACACGGTCGAGGAAACCTTCGAGGATCCCTGGCCATGGTGAGGTAAGAATCCGGTGGCTATGGTCACCACACGGGACGACGGCACACGATGAACTAGAACCCAACGACTGATGCTGCTGTGGACACAAGAACCACAACCAGCACACGGTTACTCAAGCTAGAACACCAAGACAGTAGAGAAAGCTTCCCTGAACTAACCTTGAGACAACTGAATAAGAAGGCAAGGCAGGCGCCCAGGCTCGACTAATACACAGTGCACAAGGACTCAAGACGTCAGTGGCTGCATGGACATGGTTACGTGTCTTTGCTTACATGCTCCACGCTGGTTCACAGCCTAGCACGTTAGTGCACCTGGCCGCTTCACACCAGCCAAAATATCAACCTGCCCGACGATACTAATAGGAGAAGGAATAGATAAGAACTCCAGCGCGGACAGGCATTAATGGGACCAAAATTTGGATATTATTAGCAAGGGAGTGAGGCCTCTAGACACTTTATTGTCCCCTCAATGCATATCTCTATTAGTGCACATCAGTGGATTACATAAGGGTGCAGAGATCTTTCTTTCGTCTTTAATCTGATTCTAGATGCAGTAAACCGAATTGTTCTCACCTCTATTCCACTGCACCCCTTCCTGCTTACACCCACCTATCTCACCCTCCCAGCTGTGACAGAGGGATCACTCTACATGAAAATTGTACACCAAAGCATCCATTAAGACTCTACTAGAAGATCCAGAATTCATAACCCTGGGATCAACACAAAAGGGCTGCCAAAAACTGACCGAAACCCCAACCTGCTGCTCCTGTTAACTAAAACAGAAACTGCAATCAACACCTAACAGAGGAAATTGAAACACATTTTACTCCACTTTTTATGCAGCACCTGGACAAGCTTGCCTAAGGGAACTTGTTTACCATACTATAGGATTCAAATCTTAAACAGCCGCCCAGAGCCAAAAGTGCCTCGATCTCAAGTTATAATACTCTGGAGTTGGTCACAATTTACTGAAATTCGATTTTAGCTTTCGAATCCCATTCAGTTCATAGCACCTATTGACAGTGAATGTTTGAGGGCATTTAACTCAGGTTTCTGTGCAGTACCTGACCCAACCCATCTCAAGAGAGTTGTTCACCTTTCTATGGTTTGACAATTCACTATAGACACCATGGTCCAACACTTTATGGATTGGCCACAAAAGAGCTCTGAAGTTCAGCAAATTGTACTGAAATTCAGTTTCAGAAAACTGCACTAAGTCTGCCTCACTCCAGAAAACTTGTTTACTTTACTGTGGTCTCCAACGTTGCTATGGAAACTATAATGCCAAACCACACAGATTAACCACAAAACAGCCCCAAACAAAGCACCCTAACCTGAAATTTAGATTTCAGAGTGTGACACAAATTCAGCCCAACCAATCTGATAGTTCAACTTTGAGCCACCTTTTCTCCAATTTTAGTGTAAAACCAAATCAAACTAACTTAAACAAATTTGTTCAACATCATATGGTCTTTACTTCCTCCATAAACATCACAGCCCAAAGCTCTTTAGATTTACCATAAAGATGCTCCAAGGTCAGTCTCAAAATACTGAATTTCAGACTTAGCTATTATTTACAATCTGAAAACTCAGGAATCTGCCAATCCTTCTTTGGAGTACCTTTTCTACTAGTATCATATAGGTTTAGGGGTAAGTTACTGAATAAAATTTATACTCCTATAGTTCCTCTACAAGTCTTGTACAGTGACCATTAACAAAAACCTCGTGGATTCCAAACCACACTAGCCCAAAGTTTGCATCAAACACAGAAATTCAGAATCTGAATTTACTCCAAGTCTGAATTTGACAATCTCTGATAGCTCTATTTGGACCAGTTTTACTCCAAGTTCCAAATAGCTTTAGGGCTATAACCATTAACCAAACTTATACATCAACATGTGATCTTTCACTTTGGTATAGAAACTTTAACCAATAACTGTATAGATCAGCCACCAACATGCTCCAAGGTTTCTTCAGAATACAAAAACTGCACTGCTGAATTGTGCACTAAATCTGAAATTCAGATTCTAATATTCCCAATTTGGACCAGTTTTACACCTAGTTACATATGGCTTTAAGGTTAAGTAACTTAAACAAGTTTATTCACCTAGGATAGCTCTACAACTTAGCTACAGCGACCATCTCCAAACTGCTTATAAATCAAAAGTTACAATGGTCCAAAGTTGGCTAGTTGATATTATTTTCAGAAATTCCAATCTAAACTCAAAACTGAATTTTTGTACTTAACCCCAAATTCTTCCACACAACATGGGAATCTCCAAATAAGAAAGTTATTCACTTTTCCAAACTCTACAACTTTGGCACTTTGACTGTTGCCCAATTGCCTCTAGATTTTGAATTCCACTTTTGGGCTAGTTTAGAGTTTTAAATGTGATTCCTTCTCATCTAGTGATTTTCCAACTCAATCCATACTCCTAAAAGACAAGCGACTCCTTAATCTCAAATCAACTCTAGTATATGAAGCTCATGTCCAAAGTGTCCTTGGTTTAGGAGTTGTTTTGTTTATCCATAATTCCAAACAAGGTTTTGAAATCTCACTTAAGGTTTTTAAGGTTAATATAGTTCCTCAATTAATTCTTCCACTTAACCCACCTTTGAAAGCAAAGTTGCTCTAGGTCCTAAGTCTTACCTTTAATACTTTAAATTCCAAGCCAACTAATTACTTGCTCAAGAGATGACATCTCTTCCCATGTCTTAAGCAAAGTTCTTAATCTGAGCCCTATACTCTTAAACACAACACCACATTCATTGAAAATTTTTGACCTAGTGAATGCATTCTAGGTGTATCAAGCAGTTAATGCAAGTGCAGATGATGACATGACAAGGTTTTAGTTATTGTAACACCAGGGGTGTTACAGTCTTCCCCCCTAAAAAGAAATCTTGTCCCGAGATTTAAAACTCTAGGCTAGGTAATGGAAAAGGAAATGCGTCACTGGCTTATTTCCCCATTACTCCTACAAGGCAGGGGTGTGCCCCTATTGGTTTATATTAAAGACAAGCTACACAAAACCTAGGACTTACAAGAACCTAGGAACTCAAGCACATGTTCTTCCAAATATTCCTTCGATTCCCATGTGGCTTCATCTTTCGTGTATTGGTTCCACTTTATCTCGTAAAACTCGATAACTCATCTTCGAGTGACCCGATCCTTATGATATAACACCTTTATGGGATATTACGAGGAGGTTAAACCTGGTTTATGGTTAACATCTGAAATCTCAATAACATATTTGGGGACTCGAAGACATTTCTTTCATTGGGACATGTCGTGCACTGTTGAAGGTCCTTTTGTTAACTGTACCTTATAATCTCTAGGTCCACCAAATGAACAGAGTTTCAAGGCTTTATGAATACGAAAAGGTAGTATAGAAAAGCAAATATAGGTAGCATGAATAGGACGGATGAAACATGTACTAAGCTACTACATATGGGGTTTAACTTAAAATTGTATGTCATGATGCATGCTCGTCCTACTCGTCCTCACAATTCTTGCCAACATATAGTGGCTGTCACGTTCTATGGCGGTGGCATACCTACTCACTCCGTTATTGAACACTAGTCGGACTTTACTAGGGTTTAGTTAGTGTACCGGCAGAAAATTGCATTATAGTTGCGGGTTAGTGGTTAGCATTCTAAACTAAGCCACCTTATAGTCCTTAATTTAGGGCTTAACAGAGGATGTCGCTAGCATTATAGTTTTTCAAAGCTGTTTTTCAAAGCCAAACAATGTTTTAGTTGAAAATAGGTTTTCTAAAACCAAAACTTTTGTTTTGAAAATATGTATGTGACTGTATATACTTAATCCTGCTCCGATACCAGCTGTGGCAGAACCTCCCAAGTTATCGGGCCCACATGCACCTGTCCTTGTCTCAAAGACCTCAGACGGCATGCAGGTGCACCAGATAACTCAACAGGATCCGTCCGATTGCCCCAAGGACATCGGATAAACCACTTACAACCAGAACCGCGGGATTAAGTAACAGAAATCACACATACAATAATTTTGCAGCGGAAATCTTATTACCAAATTTTACAGGTTACAAAAATTTTACATTATTTTATCGGAGTGATTACAAAAGTATAAGTTTGAAATATATGCTAGCTCAAGTGACCATCCTCAATAAGAAGTATAGAAGAGGTACTTAGACTTATAAGAAGGCCGAGCCCACCGGCACTTAACACCATCAACAGCAGCACAAGGTTAGAACCTGAAAAACAAACAGGGAATAAAACCCTGAGTATGGAATTACTCAGCAAGACTTACCCGACTAAAGAAAAGACTCTCAAGGGTATGCTGGTTAAATAGGAATCAAGGAAAAGGCTTTAGCAAGGATCAAATTAGATACTTTTGCAGAAATAGCTTACTAAAGTGAATCCTTACTTTCAATGTTTTAACGCTAGATTAAATATTAATAGACTCTGTTTGCATCTAGTCTAATTTCACCATCTCATCCATACAACATCATTTTTATTCATAATGTTCACATCCTGACTTAGGTTGTAGGTCGGAGATCAAGTCTCCACTCTCCGGGGATATAACGGCGATCCGAATCGATTTACTCTGCTGAGGATCTCTAACCACACGACATATGTTTCTCGTAAACCTTGCATGTCTACCATTCCCACGGATCCTCCACTGCATGAACAGGTCTGCGCCACCCGAGAGCACACCACCCTTTTTAGGCGGTCCTTTGCCAGGAGGGTACGTGCCACTCTCGCCATCTCTCCACTCCCAGTGCGCGATTGTCTTTTCATGTATGGAATAGCCGGGTTCAGGCTTACCCTGTCCCATTTCCAGGGCATGTGGCTAGATAAGATAGTCCTTGATCAACAGGCCTACATACGCATCCAATCCTTAACTAACCTGGGTAGAACATCACCTGTTCCTAGCCCAAGTCCCGATTTAAGTACTTCCATCCTTAGGATTGTTTATGTTCCTAGGATGAAAAGAGCATCAAAGGGAACTTTGCAGTAAGATCCCACCATGCTCTCAATGAAAATATTCTTGCAGGTAGAAGCCATCTTTCCTCAGGATAACCCCTGAGCTAGGCCTTAATGCAAAAGACAACCTCTATCCACAAGATCTGAGCAGGGCTAAGCATTTTTGTAAATCATATTTTGATACTTCACCAGAAGTATCTATAAAGGTATGGATATCAAGGAAGGCAATGCATCAAAGGGTTCCAAGCAACTCCTATAAACCTAATGCACATTTCACTAGACCTAAAGTGTGCAAAAATTATTTAAAAACACAAGGAAGGGGTTGCATGCACCGGGGCTTGCCTTTGTTGCAGTGAAGTGGTTCTAGATCCCTCTATCCAATACCCAGTTAGATAGCTCCATCCACTTGATGAATAGGCACTAGAGCAAACTCCTCTTCCACAACCACTTCATCTTGAATTTACACTCCTTCTGCTGGGAGCTCTACATGAAATGATATGAACATGAATGCATATACTTATGCAACTGCAAAGAAGACACTTTAAAGCAATACAAACTACACCTTACTAAAGGTGCACACAAAACTAACCAAACAACAGGGGAGCTAAACATTCTAATATCATCACTAAGCTCTCAAACCATACCAGGGAACTCTGTCTCTATAACCAAGAACTCTATGCTTGCCTTAAGTAAGGACTTACTTCTTTGACTTGAATCCTACGACTTGAACATCTAGAGGATTAGAACAATCTTCAAACTACGCCAAAAATCTAGATCCCACTAGGCACTCTTGCTTCTTTATCCAAAGATCAGGTTTCACTTGTTAAACTTGTTCCTTCTTCCAAAGTTCTAATCCACATGTGATTATGTTCTTCGTATTATTCCAATTAGGGACTCTACAAGGATTTCTGAGCAAATGGCTTACAAACAGCCCCAAGCTTTTACCAAGAGTTTATCTTCTGATAACAAGACTCTGCACAAGTTTTCACAATTTTTGGTGCTCACATTTGCTCCCTAAATATTCAATTAATCCTTTTTAGAGCACACTTTAATTACTTAAAATTCGTAAACTGCACTAAAGATCCCAAAAACACTTTTACCAGAGAGCTTACCAATTTAGACACTCCATAAAATTTGTCCCATGATTTTACCATATTTCTATAATTTGTGACATAATTAACAAGCTCTCAGAAAAATGAATAAAGGAAAATCATTAAACCCGGGCTGAAACTGACCCAGCCGGCCTATTTCTAGGCATAGTCAGCCCACAAACGGGAGCACGTGCCCGCGCGTGTATTCTTGCACAGGGAACCACACCACACAAAACAATTAAGACAAGGTCCGACCACTGTTTTACTGTCTCTCTGACGTACGGACATAGGCCCCCCTCTTCTTTGCTTTTGCGCAAACTCGGCTGTGACACCGTCGCGCAAATCTCTAGCGAGCCGACGCCAAATCGACCACCGTGATGTAACTCTGACGATAGCAAGGACACAAACACAACCCTCAAACTATGGCGAATCAGGTAGGTACTTATTTGTCCCATGGAGATCCTAAAACCGAGCTTTCGACGGCGGTGGCGGCAAGCTAAGTTCAATGAGCCCGATCCCGTGAACGTCGCGTGGTAGAGCTCGAACTAAGGATTCATAGAGCTTCAGTGATCTCACAAAACTATAGTGCACGCGTGAACTCGACCGGAAATGGTGCGAGTTAACGGGTCGGCGCAGAGGTAATTCACGACGCCAAATCACGGCGGCGGAGCTCTGTTCCAGCCAGCACAAAATAGTAGAGTTAAAAATTCCAAGTTGATGAGCTTCACTGACCTTAAGTGAGTACAGAACGAGCACCACACGGTCGAGGAAACCTTCGAGGATCCCTGGCCATGGTGAGGTAAGAATCCGGTGGCTATGGTCACCACACGGGACGACGGCACACGATGAACTAGAACCCAACGACTGATGCTGCTGTGGACACAAGAACCACAACCAGCACACGGTTACTCAAGCTAGAACACCAAGACAGTAGAGAAAGCTTCCCTGAACTAACCTTGAGACAACTGAATAAGAAGGCAAGGCAGGCGCCCAGGCTCGACTAATACACAGTGCACAAGGACTCAAGACGTCAGTGGCTGCATGGACATGGTTACGTGTCTTTGCTTACATGCTCCACGCTGGTTCACAGCCTAGCACGTTAGTGCACCTGGCCGCTTCACACCAGCCAAAATATCAACCTGCCCGACGATACTAATAGGAGAAGGAATAGATAAGAACTCCAGCGCGGACAGGCATTAATGGGACCAAAATTTGGATATTATTAGCAAGGGAGTGAGGCCTCTAGACACTTTATTGTCCCCTCAATGCATATCTCTATTAGTGCACATCAGTGGATTACATAAGGGTGCAGAGATCTTTCTTTCGTCTTTAATCTGATTCTAGATGCAGTAAACCGAATTGTTCTCACCTCTATTCCACTGCACCCCTTCCTGCTTACACCCACCTATCTCACCCTCCCAGCTGTGACAGAGGGATCACTCTACATGAAAATTGTACACCAAAGCATCCATTAAGACTCTACTAGAAGATCCAGAATTCATAACCCTGGGATCAACACAAAAGGGCTGCCAAAAACTGACCGAAACCCCAACCTGCTGCTCCTGTTAACTAAAACAGAAACTGCAATCAACACCTAACAGAGGAAATTGAAACACATTTTACTCCACTTTTTATGCAGCACCTGGACAAGCTTGCCTAAGGGAACTTGTTTACCATACTATAGGATTCAAATCTTAAACAGCCGCCCAGAGCCAAAAGTGCCTCGATCTCAAGTTATAATACTCTGGAGTTGGTCACAATTTACTGAAATTCGATTTTAGCTTTCGAATCCCATTCAGTTCATAGCACCTATTGACAGTGAATGTTTGAGGGCATTTAACTCAGGTTTCTGTGCAGTACCTGACCCAACCCATCTCAAGAGAGTTGTTCACCTTTCTATGGTTTGACAATTCACTATAGACACCATGGTCCAACACTTTATGGATTGGCCACAAAAGAGCTCTGAAGTTCAGCAAATTGTACTGAAATTCAGTTTCAGAAAACTGCACTAAGTCTGCCTCACTCCAGAAAACTTGTTTACTTTACTGTGGTCTCCAACGTTGCTATGGAAACTATAATGCCAAACCACACAGATTAACCACAAAACAGCCCCAAACAAAGCACCCTAACCTGAAATTTAGATTTCAGAGTGTGACACAAATTCAGCCCAACCAATCTGATAGTTCAACTTTGAGCCACCTTTTCTCCAATTTTAGTGTAAAACCAAATCAAACTAACTTAAACAAATTTGTTCAACATCATATGGTCTTTACTTCCTCCATAAACATCACAGCCCAAAGCTCTTTAGATTTACCATAAAGATGCTCCAAGGTCAGTCTCAAAATACTGAATTTCAGACTTAGCTATTATTTACAATCTGAAAACTCAGGAATCTGCCAATCCTTCTTTGGAGTACCTTTTCTACTAGTATCATATAGGTTTAGGGGTAAGTTACTGAATAAAATTTATACTCCTATAGTTCCTCTACAAGTCTTGTACAGTGACCATTAACAAAAACCTCGTGGATTCCAAACCACACTAGCCCAAAGTTTGCATCAAACACAGAAATTCAGAATCTGAATTTACTCCAAGTCTGAATTTGACAATCTCTGATAGCTCTATTTGGACCAGTTTTACTCCAAGTTCCAAATAGCTTTAGGGCTATAACCATTAACCAAACTTATACATCAACATGTGATCTTTCACTTTGGTACAGAAACTTTAACCAATAACTGTATAGATCAGCCACCAACATGCTCCAAGGTTTCTTCAGAATACAAAAACTGCACTGCTGAATTGTGCACTAAATCTGAAATTCAGATTCTAATATTCCCAATTTGGACCAGTTTTACACCTAGTTACATATGGCTTTAAGGTTAAGTAACTTAAACAAGTTTATTCACCTAGGATAGCTCTACAACTTAGCTACAGCGACCATCTCCAAACTGCTTATAAATCAAAAGTTACAATGGTCCAAAGTTGGCTAGTTGATATTATTTTCAGAAATTCCAATCTAAACTCAAAACTGAATTTTTGTACTTAACCCCAAATTCTTCCACACAACATGGGAATCTCCAAATAAGAAAGTTATTCACTTTTCCAAACTCTACAACTTTGGCATTTTGACTGTTGCCCAATTGCCTCTAGATTTTGAATTCCACTTTTGGTCTAGTTTAGAGTTTTAAATGTGATTCCTTCTCATCTAGTGATTTTCCAACTCAATCTATACTCCTAAAAGACAAGCGACTCCTTAATCTCAAATCAACTCTAGTATATGAAGCTCATGTCCAAAGTGTCCTTGGTTTAGGAGTTGTTTTGTTTATCCATAATTCCAAACAAAGTTTTGAAATCTCACTTAAGGTTTTTAAGGTTAATATAGTTCCTCAATTAATTCTTCCACTTAACCCACCTTTGAAAGCAAAGTTGCTCTAGGTCCTAAGTCTTACCTTTAATACTTTAAATTCCAAGCCAACTAATTACTTGCTCAAGAGACGACATCTCTTCCCATGTCTTAAGCAAAGTTCTTAATCTGAGTCCTATACTCTTAAACACAACACCACATTCATTGAAAATTTTTGACCTAGTGAATGCATTCTAGGTGTATCAAGCAGTTAATGCAAGTGCAGATGATGACATGACAAGGTTTTAGTTATTGTAACACCAGGGGTGTTACAACCATAGTAACCCAAAAGGTTATCAAGGACAAGGTAAATAGAAAGCTAGTCAATCCTTAGGTTGATCATGGTATGCGGGTTGATGAATTATAAAGTAAAGGGGATATAATAGGTCAGAGGACACTTGCCTTCACGAAACAGATGCTCAGGATCTTCAGCCTTGTAGAAATCGAAGAGCTTAATTTCGGGACCAGTGGTTCACCATATCTTGATCGTCGATCCCTCGAAGCTCAGGAACAGATCGCAATCTATTCGCGACGCGAAGACGAACACGTACAAGCAAACAAACATATACATATGCATAAGAACATTACACCATACAAGATAAAATGTTATAAAAGCGAGCAATATAAAATAGAGAACGCCTCTACGGTTACACGAGGAAAAGAACCACGATAGACGAAGCTATGGTCGAGGGGTTAGCGCGTTTACGTTAAACAAGTACTAAATAGAACATCCAATTCAACATAATTATATTAATTGATATTAATCAAATGTAAATTAATACTACTACCTAGTTTTGACTAACTTACTATTTTAATAGTTGATTATTAAATAAATAACTAATTAACTCACATGAGTAATTATAAGCGAATGATTTAATCTCGCGTGCAGACAACGTGTGAAACGCGCGAACGGCGCGCGGCAAGGCGCGCGACACACGCGAACGGCGCGCGACAACGCGTGCGAACAACACGTGCGACACTCGCGAACGACCCGCGCGAAACAGCACCGCGGCACGCGCACGGTACGCGCGGACCGACATGCGAAACTAATAAATAAACAATGTGATTACACTAAATAATTATTAATAAGTAACATTTCAGTTAAGGTTAATCATATTGGTGACTAATTATGAATGCGCAAATCGAATTTCGAAATTAGATTTTAAAATTGAAATATCGTTCCAGTAACCATTGGTTAAACAAACATTTAAATAAAATAAATAAAATGTGCAACAGTGGGGATAAATATTTCTAAATTAAAATAATTTTAATACGAATCTAACGCAATTTGAATGGATCGATTCAGATTTATAATACAAAAGATATAAAATAATCACTAAATCATGGATTGTTAGCACAAAGTGATTAGACGGAGAGTAGCCTCATGCTGGGTCGCAGAGACGTGACCGAAGAGAATCTGGATGGCTGAACGTGGGATGCTTGAACAAGCCAACGAAATGCAGACATGCGGCAGGGGGTTGTTTCTCCTTTCTCTGGACGCTCGCACGGATGAACTGCATTGGCAGTTTTCCTTTCTCCTCTCTTGCACAACGGAGACTCGAGGGAAACAGTGGGGGCGGCGTAGGTAGCACGTCGGACTTGGGCGGGTCTCACCGGCCGGTCTACGGGGCGGGGTCGCAGCGGCCCGGGGAGGTGCGGCGCAGCGTGGGCCAGCGCTTGCACGGGTGCTGGCTGTAGGGCGAGCCGGGAGCCGCGGCCAAGGGGTGAGCCGGCGATGGGCGCGGTCGCATAGGCGCTTAGTTAGCCATGGCCCTGGCCATAGAGGTTTGCCATGCGAGGGGCACGGGGTTAGCAGGGGCTGGGCGGGCTAGGAGTCGCGGCCGGGGGCGAGCCGCCGCGCTGGCCGAGCATAGAGGGGAGGGGAAGAACGTGTGGGGAGGGAGGGAGCAGCTAGAGAGGAAAAGGGATAAAGGGAGAAGAAGAGGGAGCCTCACCCGGCCACTAACCTCGGCAACGACGAGAGCAGCGTAGATCTTCCTGGGCGATCGGTGCGGCGAACGACCGAGCGGCCAGGACATGGAGGGAAGCTCACCGGAGGGCCAAGGTTGGCTGGGGGCGGGGCTGGCCGCCGCAATGGCCACAACTAGCGGCTGCAGCTGGCCGGCTGCCGTGTGCAGAGGCCCGGCCCTGCCTTGCCGCGTCCACGGGAGCGGTTGTTGGCCGCGCAAGGGTGAGAGAGAGTAGCGAGGCTGAGGGGACGTGGGGGTTCAAATGATACATCGACGCGGGGCGGTTGCTGAACGAGTTAGGGAATGGGGAGTGGGTCTGCTTTCTTCTTTTCCTTTTCTATTTACTCCTTTTTAGATATAGATATATATTTATATACATATGAATATATTTGTTTATTTTAGATCATGTCCAACTAGCATAAATGCGGTAGCAGACAAAAATTATGCTTCGGCATGAAATGCAACAACCAAAGTTTCTCCAAGATTTTATTTTACTACGCTAAAAATTTATATATATATATATATATATATATATATATATATAATAACTCTTCACCATTCAGAATAATGAAAAGAAAAGCAAGAAAAAGAGAGGGTAAATCCTAAATTTCGTGAATATTAGAAAATAAATTTTATACCCCAAATTTAGGGTGTTACACGACCGTGTTGTGAGGCTTTCTTATGCCAGTAAAAAAATTTGTGCACATTGTTGCAACCGCTGTTACACATCTTTCAATGCCACTCACGCCTTGAAAACGCTCACCGCCGGTAGACTAGCTCGCGTGAAGCAGACTGCTCGTCGCCGCAGAAGGTACATAATTCCATCTTCTTCCTCATCGTCCGCCGCTGGCAAAGTTTATGTGAGCAGAGGCCACATACTGTGGTGATCCTTCGGTCGAGGTCTTCGCCAAGAAATACTGCCTTCATTGGCAGAAAAAGGTTATTGGTAGCAAGATTGCACAATTTGGTACATGCACGTTCACACCGAGGACTGGGAAGACTTCGGGTGAAGTTGTGGAGCTCGTGTCGTGCACCAAGAACAAGTGGGGAACTGGAGAGATTTTTGGTTTTATGTGACGTTGGAGGACATGAAGGGAGTTCCAGGGTTGCCTCTGTCTATCCTGTGCTCGCACTGCTACATCGCCTTCCCGCAGATTAAACTGAAGAAATGGGATACAAATGAAGACGCCCTTCAGCGTGAGGCTAAGGCGAGCAGCGGTCGTGACTTGGTGGAATAGTTCATTGCTTGCTGAGTGTGGCTTCTTGCGCACGGCTGGGATGTGGGTGAGGTGAAGCTACGCCCGATGCCCTTTTTGAATAATCAGATGGTACTGAGTTCCGCCTTCACCATCGAGTTGCATGGGCAAGATGCTGCCGCCTTCATCAGGGAAGTGGAGGCGGAGGCAGTGAAGATTGTTGGAAAATGTTTGACAATGATAGAGCTAACGAGGAGCTGGGACATTCGAGGTTTGAATGTCAGGTTGAACCATGTGTTTAAGCTGAACAGCCTTCGCTATGGTCCATATCCTGAGCAGGGCTCTGCAGACGTTGGGGATGCTGAGGAGTGTAAAAAGGGTGGGGTGAAGCATGGTAGGGTTGATGTAGGTTGTTCTTAGGGTAAATCTTTTGTGGCGCCGATAAGGAAAAGGAGGAAAGTTGAGGCGAAGGAAAAGGAACCGGCGAGGGCGGCTGGGGTGGCGTAGGCTCTGGACAAGTTTGTTGAGGAGCTGGCTGAAACGTGTGTCAAGCTAGGAGAGGTTATGGCTTTGCCTGTCCTGCGGGAAGTGTCTGACAGAATGCTGAAAGTGACTAGGGGTGAGTGGTGGAGGGACGTTCCCATTCCTTGGCTGCACCCTTCGGCGACTTTTTGCTGAGAGTCATTGCGTCTGCTGGGACGATTTCGCACCCATAGGTGTCTGCGCGCACTTTTTGTGCTAATCCAGCTGCAACCTTAGGTGACTTTTTGCTTAGAGTCATTTGCTGTCGCACGTGATGGCTGACTTAGATTTTTACCATTGTGGTGACTGTCTTGTTGTGGAATTGGGAAGGCCGACTTTGTGGCCTTTTTTGACGTGTTCGCTCCGCACTTTTCTTTATGGGGGACTTTCCTGTTTATTTTATTACATGGTGTCGCCTCATTAAAAACCTTGCCCCTGCGAGGAAAAGAGTGTGGACCTAAATGGAGCAATGTACCAAATATATTTAGAAGGGCGTGAAGGCCCTGGATGTGTGCTATCCTACAGGTAGTATTTTCTCATATTATGTACATTCCAGGAATGTTCGAGGTTTGTGCCTGTTTGACTTGCAACCCTATATGAATTCAGGGATGTCTTCTTGACGATGAAGGGTCCTTCCCACTTTGGTTCGAGTTTGCCTTTGGATTCTATTCTTGTTGTCCTAATGAGGACGAGGTCTCCTTCTTTGAACTCTTTGTGGGTGATAGTTTTGTCTCTCCAGCTCTTTGTTGCTGCTTGATATTTGTACAGTGCGTCGAGGGCCTCGACCCGGTCTCCATCAAGGAAGTCTTTTGCTGTTAGCTCGTCGATGTCTTGGGTCACATTGGGGTTAGTCCAGAGCGACCCATGTCTGAGTTCCTGCGGAGTCATTACTTCAGCCCCATACATTAGTCTGAAAGGCGTGAACCATGTGGCACGGGACTCCATTGTGTTTAGTGCCCATACTACCTCGGGTAACTGTTCTGCCCACTTTCCTTTTTTGTCTTGCAGCATTCTTTTTCTGATTGCGATGAAGATCTTGCCATTTGCGTGTTCCATGACTCCATTAGACTATGGATGGTAGACTGATGCGAAAATTGCGCGTGTACCGATAGAAGCACAAAATTTTCGGAAATCTTGGTTGTCAAATTGTTTTCCATTGTCCACCGTTAGCTCGGAGGGGACTCCGAAGCGGCAGACAATGTTCTGCCAAAAGAACTTTTGTGTTGTCTTTGCTGTGATCGTGGATACAGCCCTTGCTTCAATCCACCTGGTGAAGTATTCTACTGTAACGAAGGTGAATTTGAGATTGCCTTGCGCTGTGGGTAGTGAGCCGATTATGTTGAGGCCCCACCGTTAGAGAGACCATGTGTGGGCGATCAATTTTGTACACTGTGAAGGTGCCCCGCTCGAGGTGTGAATTTCTGGCATGCTTCACATGAGCGGACTGCGTGGTTTGTTGCGCACATGATGGCTGGATAGTAGAATCCTTGGCGCATAACCTTGGAGGCGAGGGCTCTGGGTCCTGAGTGGGAACTACAGATGCCTTTATGTACGTCACAGAGGAGCTCAATGCCTTCGACCGATGTAATACTATTGAGCAAAGGTTGACTCATTCCTTTTTGTATAGTTGGCCTCCTATTATTGCGAAATCATCGCTTCAATAGTTCAACCTTTTGGCCTCGGCCTGATTGGTGGGGTGATAGTGGACCTGAAGGTACAGGGTTATTGGTGCTCTCTAGTCCTTGGTCATTATTAGGTTTACGATTCTTTGGCCTTCGGGGTCGTCTGTGATTTTGAGCCCTTCAGGGTTTCTCACCACTGGTATGTCTATCGTGTGGAAGAACACATCTGAGGGTATGGGGTCACCCCTTGTTGCTGCCTTTGCTAACATGTCGGCCTCTTCAATCTTGCTCCTGTCTATATGTTGTAGTGTGATTCCATGAATTGTTTCTCCAGACTTTGCATGGCTGATAAATATTGCATGAGGACCGGCTCCCTGGCTGTGCAATCTTTCTCGATTTGTCCAACAACGATCTTGGAATCAGTTTTGACTATGCAGGTTGTTACCCCGATGGATCTGAGTTTCTAAAGTCCTAGGATGATAGCTTCATACTCTGCTATGTTGTTTGTGCATCTGTCTGACTAGAGTGTGAAGCTTAGGCGTGCGATGTATCTATACTTGGCGTCGGATGGTGCCATGATGACTGTTGCGGCGCCTACCCCCGTATGGCACCATTGAAAGGGAAATAGGGTCAAACCTTTTCCTAAATGATTTTGGTGGTTGAAATGACCAACACAAATAATTGGACTAACTAGTTTGCTCTAGATTATATATTCTACAGGTGCTAAAGGTTCAACACAAACCAATAAAAAGGTCCAAGTTGGGGTTCAAAAGAAAGGAGCAAAAGAAACCGAAGAGAACCCTGGTCTGGCGCACCGGAATGTCCGGTGTGCCACCGGACAGTGTCCGGTGCACCAAGGGCAACCGACTCAAACTCTTCACCTTCGAGTTTCTAGAGAGCAGCTCCACTATAATTCACCGGACTGTCCGGTGTGCGAGCGGAGCAATGGCTATCAAGCGCAATGGTCAACTCCAACGGTCACTGCCAAATGCTACAGTGCGCAACAGTACGCGGCAAAGTCAGAGCGCACCAGACACTGAATAGTAGCTGTCCGGTGTGGCACCGGACTGTCCGGTGCCCCAAGAAGTCAAAGCTCCAATGGTCAAAACCGTTAGAACCCTAACGGTTGGGTGACATGGCTGGCGCACCGAACAGTGTCCGGTGGCGCACTGGACTGTCCGGTGCGCCCATCGACAGACAGCCTCCCCAATGGTTGAATTGGTGGTTGGGGCTATAAATACCCCCAACCACCACCATTCCAAGCATCCAAGTTTTTCTGACATCTCATTCAATACAAGAGCTAGTGCAATCAATACAAGACACAATTCAATAGAATCAAAGCCTCTCCAAGTCCCAAATCCACTCCAAATAAATAGTGACTAGAAAGAGAGTTTTTGCTCGTGTTCTTTGAGCTCTTGTTCTTGGATCACTTTCTTCTTCCTCATTCTTGTTCTCAAGACACTTGTAATCAAAGCAAGAGACACCAAGTTGTGGTGGTCCTTATGAAGGGTCTAAGTGACCCGTTTGATTAAGGAGAAAGCTCACTCGGTCTAAGTGACCGTTTGAGAGAGGGAAAGGGTTGAAAGAGACCCGGTCTTTGTGACCACCTCAATGGGGACTAGGTTCTTTAGAACCGAACCTCAGTAAAACAAATCACCGTGTCATCCGCTCTATTTCTTTGGTTGATTTGTTTTCCCCTCTCTTTCGGACTCAGTTTTATTTCTAACGCTAACCCTGGCTTGTAGTTGTGTTTAAAATTGTAAATTTCAGTTTCTGCCTATTCACCCCCCTCTAAGCGACTTTCAATTGGTATCGGAGCCCGGTACTTCATTAAAGTCTAACCACTCGAAGTGATGTTGGGAGGATCCGCCAAGATGGAGATGGAAACGGACACAAGTCGCGGGAAGGCTCCATCAAGGAAGTCCGGCGCCAAAGGAAGGGAGGACTCACCTCCTCGTGTCAAGTCGCAACGGAGTGGCGACAGGAAAAAGAAAATGAAGAAAGTGGTCTACTATGAGACCGATTCTTCATCGCCCTCCACCTCTGGCTCCGACGCACCGTCCGTCACTTCTAAGCGCCATGAGCGCAAGAAGTTTAGTAAGATCCCCTTACATTATCCCCGCATTTCTAAACGCACTCCTTTACTTTCCGTCCCATTAGGCAAACCACCGGTTTTTGACGATGAAGATTATTATATGTGGAGTGATAAAATGAGGCATCATCTAACCTCACTCCACGCTAGCATTTGGGACATTGTTGAGTTTGGAGCGTAGGTACCATCCGTGGGGGATGAAGGCTACGACTCGAACGAGGTCGCTCAAATCCGACACTTCAACTCCCAAGCCACTACTATACTCCTCGCCTCTCTATGTCGAGAGGATTATAACACGGTGCAAGTGTTGAATAGTGCCAAAGAGGTTTGAGACATACTAAAGACCGCGCACGAAGGAGATGAGGTGACCAAGATCACCAAGCGAGAGACGATTGAGGGGGAGCTCGGTCGATTCATCCTCAACCAAGGAGAGGAGCCACAAGCAATGTACAACCGGCTCAAGACCTTGGTCAATCAAGTGCACAACCTCGGGAGCACCAAATGGGACGACCATGAAATAGTCAAGGTTATTCTAAGATCACTTGTTTTTCGTAATCCTACATAATTTCAATTAATTCGTGGTGATCCTAGATATAAGCTAATGTCTCCCGAGGAGGTTATAGGAAAGTTTGTGAGCTTTGAGTTGATGATCAAAGGCTCCAAACAAATCATCGAGCAAGGCGGCACCTCTACACCCGAGGTGCAACCCGTCGCATTCAAAGCGACGGAAGAAAAGAAAGAAGAGTCTACATCAAGTAGGCTCCCCATCGATGCCTCCAAGCTCAACAACAAAGAAATGATGCTCATCATCAAGAGCTTTCGCCAAATCCTCAAGCAAAGGAGGGGGAAGGATTACAAGCCCCTCTCCAAGAAAGTGTGTTACAAATGTGGTAAGACCGGTCATTTTATTGCTAAATGTCCATTATCTAATGATAGTGACAGGGGCGACGACAAGAAGGGAAAGAGGAAGGAAAAGAAAAGATACTACAAGAAGAAGGGCGGCGATGCCCATGTATGCCGGGAATGGGACTCCATTGAGAGCTCCACCGACTCCTCCTCTGACGAGGACGCCGCCAACATCGCCGTCAACAAGGGACTCCTCTTCCCCAACGTCGGCCACAAGTGCCTCATGGCAAAGGACGACAAAAAGAAGAAGGTAAAATCTAGAGCCTCCACATCTAGTGATGAGGATAGCTCTAGTGAAGATGAGGATGATTTGGTTGCCAACTTAAACATGCAACAAAAAGAAAAATTGAATGAATTGATAGGTGCCATTCATGAGATGGATGAACTCTTGGATAGCCAAGAGGAATTCCTTATTAAGGAAAACAAAAAACATGTTAAAGTTAAAAATGCTTATGCTCAGGGAATAGAGAAATGTGAAAAATTAACTAGTGAGCTTAGCATTTGCCATGACACTATCTCCAACCTTAGAATTGAAAATGCTAATTTGATTGCTAAGGTTGAAAAGAGAAATGTCTGTGATGATTCAATTTTCAATCTTAAAAATGATAATGCTAGTTTAATTGCTAAGATTGACAAATTGAATGAATCAATTTCTAGCCTTAAGATTGAGAATGATAAATTAATTGCTAAGGCTAAGGATTTGAATGTTTGCAATGCTACTATTTCCAATCTTAGAGATGAGAATGCTATTTTACGTGCTAAGATTGATGAATTAAATGTTTGCAAACCCTCTACATCTAGTGTTGATCATGTTACCATTTGTACTAGATGTAGAGACATTAATGTTGATGCTATTCATGATCACCTAGCTTTAATTAAACAACAAAATGATTGCATAGCACAACTAACTAGTAAAATTAATGAGCATGAGATAGAAAATGAAAAATTTAAATTTGCTAGGAGCATGCTCTATAATGGGAGACATCCTGGCATTAAGGATGGCATTGGTTTCCAAGAGGGAAGCAATGTCAAGCTTAATGCCCCCAAGAAATTGTCTAATTTTGTTAAGGGTAAGGCTCCCATGGCTTAGGATAACGAGGGCTATATTTTATATCCTGCTGGTTATCCCGAGCATAAGATTAGGAGAATTCATGCAAAGAAGTCTCATTCTGCTTCTCACCATGCATTTATGTATAAGAATGAGGCATCTAGCTCTAGGCATTCTACCCATGTTAAAATGCCTAAAAAGAAATCTCATATTGCATCAAATGAGCCTAATGTTTCATTTAAGACTTTTGATGCTTCTTATGTGCTCACTAACAAATCAGGCAAAATAGTTGCCAAATATGTTGGGGGCAAACACAAGGGCTCCAAGACTTGTGTTTGGGTACCCAAGGTGCTTGTTTCTAATGTGAAAGGACCCAAGACCGTTTGGGTACCTAAGAACAAGGCCTAAACTTGTTTTGTAGGTTTATGCATCCGAGGGCTCAAGTTGGATCATTGATAGCGAATGTACAAACCACATGACAGGGGAGAAAAGGATGTTCTCCTCCTACGAGAAAAACGATGATCCCTAAAGAGCTATCACATTCGGGGATGGAAATCAAGGTTTGGTCAAAGGACTCGGTAAAATTGCTATATCTCGTGACTATTCTATTTTCAATGTTTTTCTTGTAGATTCTTTAGATTACAATTTGCTTTCTGTTTCTCAATTATGTAAAATGGGCTACAACTATCTTTTTACGGATATAGGTGTTACTGTCTTTAGAAGAAGTGATGATTCAGTAGCATTTAAGGGAGTGTTAGAGGGTCAGCTACACTTAGTTGATTTCAATAGAGCTGAACTCGACACTTGCTTAATTGCTAAGACTAATATGGGTTGGCTCTGCCATCGTCGACTAGCCCATGTTAGGATGAAGAATCTCCACAAGCTTCTAAAGAGAGAACACATTTTGGGACTAAAAAATGTTCATTTTGAGAAAGACAAGGTTTGTAGCGCATGTCAAGCAGGGAAGCAAGTTGGCTCCCATCATCCACACAAGAACATCATGACGACCGACAGGCCGCTTGAGCTACTCCACATGGATTTATTTGGCCCAATCGCTTACATAAGCATCGGCGGGAGTAAGTATTGTCTTGTAATTGTGGATGATTATTCTCGCTTCACTTGGGTGTTCTTTTTGCAGGAAAAATCTCAAACCCAAGAGACTTTAAAGGGATTCTTGAGACGGGCTCAAAACGAGTTCGGATTAAGGATCAAGAAGATAAGAAGCGACAACGGGACGGAGTTCAAGAACTCTCAAATTGAAGGCTTTCTTGAGGAGGAGGGCATCAAGCATGAGTTCTCTTCTCCCTACACACCTCAACAAAATTATGTAGTAGAGAGGAAGAATAGAACTCTAATGGACATGGCAAGGACCATGCTTGATGAGTACAAGACTCCGGACCGGTTTTGGGCTGAGGCGATTAACACCGCCTGCTACTCCATCAACTGGTTATATCTTCACCGAATCCTCAAGAAGACATCATATGAACTCCTCACTGGTAAAAAGCCCAATGTTTCATATTTTAGAGTCTTTGGTAGCAAATGCTTTATTCTTATTAAAAAAGGTAGAAAATCTAAATTTGCTCCTAAGGCTGTAGAAGGCTTTTAACTAGGATATGACTCAAACACAAGGGCATATAGAGTCTTCAACAAATCCACTGGATTAGTTGAAGTTTCTTGTGACATTGTGTTTGATGATACTAATGGCTCCCAAGTGGAGCAAGTTGATCTTGATGAACTAGATGAGGAGGAGGCTCCATGCGTCACGCTAAGGAACATGTCCATTGGGGATGTGTGTCCTAAGGAATCAGAAGAGCCTCCACAAGCACAAGCACAAGATCAACCATCATCTTCAAATCAAGCATCTCCACCAACTCAAAATGAGGATCAGCCTCAAGACAATGAAGATCAAGAAGATGAGCCACCTCAAGAGGAGGATAATGATCAAGGGGGAGATGACAATGAACAATACAAGGAAGATGATCAAGAAGAACAGGGTCAAAGATTGCCACACCCAAGAGTCCACCAAGCGATTCAAAGAGATCACCCCGTGAACTCAATTCTCGGTGACATTCATAAGGGGGTAACTACTCGATCTTGAGTCGCACAATTTTGTGAACATTACTCTTTTGTGTCTTCTATTGAGCCATACAGGGTGGAAGATGCATTGAGAGATTCGGATTGGGTGTTGGCAATGCAAGAGGAGCTCAACAACTTCACAAGGAATGAGGTATGGCATCTTGTTCCACGTCCTAATCAAAATATTGTAGGTACCAAGTGGGTGTTCCGCAACAAGCAAGATGAGCATGGTGTGGTGACAAGGAACAAAGCCCAACTTGTGGCCAAAGGATATTCACAAGTCAAAGGTTTGGATTTCAGTGAAACCTATGCACCAGTAGCTAGGCTTGAGTCAGTTCGCATATTACTTGCCTATGCTACTTACCATGGCTTTAAGCTCTATCAAATGGATGTGAAAAGTGCCTTCCTAAATGGACCAATCAAGGAAGAGGTCTATGTTGAGCAACCTCCCGGCTTTGAAGATAGTGAGTACCCTAATCATGTTTATAAACTCTCTAAGGCGCTTTATGGGCTTAAGCAAGCCCCAAGAGCATGGTATGAATGCCTAAGAGATTTCCTTATCACTAATGGCTTCAAAGTCGGAAAAGCCGATCCTACACTCTTTACTAAAACCATTGCAAATGATTTGTTTGTATGCCAAATTTATGTTGATGATATCATATTTGGGTCTACTAACAAATCTACATGTGAAGAGTTTAGTAGGATTATGATTCAAAAATTCGAGATGTCAATGATGTGGGAGTTGAAGTATTTCCTAGGATTTCAAGTAAAGCAACTCCAAGAGGGTACCTTCATCAGCCAAACCAAGTACATTCAAGATATACTTACCAAGTTTGGAATGAAGGATGCCAAGCCCATCAAGACACCCATGGGAACCAATGGGCATCTCGACCTCGTCACGGGAGGTAAATCCATAGATCAAAAGGTATACCGATCGATGATAGGATTTTTACTCTATTTATGTGCATCTCGACCAGATATTATGCTTTCAGTATGCATGTGTGCAAGGTTCCAAGCCGATCCTAAGGAAGTTCACCTTAGGGCCGTGAAAAGAATCATGAGATATTTAGTTCATACACCTAAGTTTGGTCTTTGGTACCCCAAGGGATCCACCTTTGATTTAATAGGTTATTCAGATGCTGATTGGGCAGGGTGTAAAATTGATAGGAAGAGCACATCATGGATTTGTCAGTTTTTGGGAAGATCCCTGGTGTCTTGGGCTTCAAAGAAACAAAACACAGTAACTCTTTCTACCGCCGAAGCCGAGTATATTGCCGCAGGCCACTATTGCTCGCAATTGCTTTGGATGAGACAAACCCTAAGGGACTATGGCTACAAATTGAGCAAAGTCCCTCTCCTATGTGACAATGAGAGTGCAATCCGCATGGCAGATAATCCCGTTGAACACAGCCGCACTAAACACATAGCCATTCGGTATCACTTTTTGAGGGATCACCAACAAAGGGGGGATATCGAGATTGCCTATGTTAGCACAAAAGAATAATTAGCCGATATCTTTACCAAACCATTAGATGAGAAAACCATTACCAAACTTAGGAATGAGCTAAATATTCTTGATTCTCGGAACTTTGATTGACACTTTGCATGCATAGCTTATGTATATACCTTTGATCATATCTCTTTTATGCCTATGACTAATGTGTTTTCAAGTGAATTTTCACTAAGTCATAGATTGAAAGGGAAATGGAGTCTTCAGCGAAGACAAGGCTTCCACTCCACTCTATCGGTATTATTTACCCTTCGTCGTCACTCCGTACCGCTCTCCACTTTGGTATAATCTTCACTCATATTCATTTGTACCATTGAGGAGAAAAGTAAAAGGGCTCTCAAATGACTCTGTTTTTGGCGATTAATGCCAAAGGGGGAGAAATATTAAGCCCAAACCAAAAGGACCGCACCACCACCAATTTCAAAGTTTTTAAAGAAGTTTTCAATTGGTATCTAAATCTTTTTCATATTGGTAAAACCCTTTTGAACACTAAGAGGAGAATTTCATTCAAGGGGAGTTTTGTTTTAGTCAAAGGAAAAGCATTTGAAACAGAGGGAGAAAAATTTCAAATCTTGAAAATGCTTCTCGAAATCTTATTCATGTACCTTTGGCTATTTGCAAAAAGACTTTGAAAAGATTTTCCAAAAGAATTTGCAAAAACAAAACAAGTGGTGCAAATGTGGTCCAAAATGTTAAAAGAAAGAAAGCAATTCACGCATATCTAGTGAAAGTATAAATTGGTCTAATTCCAAACAACCTTTGCACTTACCTTATGCAAACTAGTCCAATTTTGCACTTATATATTTGCTTTGGTTTGTGTTGGCATCAATCACCAAAAAGGGGGAGATTGAAAGGGAAATAGGGTCAAACCTTTTCCTAAATGATTTTGGTGGTTGAAATGACCAACACAAATAGTTGGACTAACTAGTTTGCTCTAGATTATATATTCTACAGGTCCTAAAGGTTCAACACAAACCAATAAAAAGGTCCAAGTTAGGGTGCAAAAGAAAGGAGCAAAAGAAACCGAAGAGAACCCTGGTCTGGCGCACCGGACTGTTCGGTGTGCCACCGGACAGTGTCCGGTGCACCAGGGGCAATCAACTGAAACTCTTCACCTTCGGGATTCTGGAGAGCAGCTCGGCTATAATTCACCGGACTGTCTAGTGGGCCACCGGAATGTCTGGTGTGCGAGCGGAGCAACAGCTATCAAGCGCAACGGTCACTGCCAAACACTACAGTGCGCAACAGTACGTGGCAGAGTCAGAGCGCACCGGACACTGAACAGTAGCTGTCCGATGTGGCACCGGACTGTCCGGTGCCCCAAGAAGTCAGAGCTCCAACGGTCAAAACCATCAGAACCCTAATAGTTGGGTGATGTGGCTGGCGCACCGGACTGTCCGGTGCGCCCATCGACAGATAGCCTCCCCAACGGTTGAATTGGTGGTTGGCGCTATAAATACCCCCCAACCACCACCATTCCAAGCATCCAAGTTTTTCAAACATCTCATTCAATACAAGAGCTAGTGCAATCAATACAAGACACAATTCAATAGAATCAAAGCCTCTCCAAGTCTCAAATCCACTCCAAATAAATAGTGACTAGAAAGAGAGTTTTTGCTCGTGTTCTTTGAGCTCTTGTTCTTGGATCGCTTTCTTCTTTCTCATTCTTGTTTTCAAGACACTTGTAATCAAAGCAAGAGACACCAAGTTGTGGTGGTTCTTGTGAAGGGTCTAAGTGACCCGTTTGATTAAGGAGAAAGCTCACTCAGTCTAAGTGACCGTTTGAGAGAGGAAAAGAGTTGAAAGAGACCCGGTCTTTGTGACCACCTCAACGGGGACTAGGTTCTTTAGAACCAAACCTTGGTAAAACAAATCACCGTGTCATCCGCTCTATTTCTTTGGTTGATTTGTTTTCCCCTCTCTTTCAGACTCAGTTTTATTTCTAACGCTAACCCCGGATTGTAGTTGTGTTTAAAATTGTAAATTTCAATTTCCGCCTATTCACCCCCCCCTCTAGGCGACTTTCAACCATGCGCCATCATAGTGTATAGTCCAGTTTGTCTCTATACTGTTGTGGTTAGGAGTTGAAGACCCCTCCAGTTGACTATGAAGTCGGCAAGGACCCGTGATTCGATTGTGGTTCTTGGTTCGAAGGAGATATTATAGTCGGAGAGTTTGGCTGTCCATTTCGCTATTCTAACGAATGCCTTGGGGTTCCTAAACATGTTACTAAGACCTTCATCTGTGGGGATCCTTATCTTGTATGCCTCGAAGTAGTACCTTAGTTTGCGCGAAGCCATGAGGACTGCGTAGGCTATTTTTTCCAGTTCTGTCATATTGCACTTGGAATTAGTGAGGACCTCGAAAACAAAATAGATTGGGTATTGTTGTGGCTTGCCATCTTTACTTTTCTCCTAAACCAGTGCTACGCTGACTGCGTTGTGCGAGGCTTTGATGTATAGTAGGAGGGTGATGCAGAGTCCGGGCTGGTCAATGTTGTGAGCTCGGATAAGTACTGCTTCAATGACTCGAAGGTTGCAGCCTATTCAAGCCCCAAGTGAAATCTTTGGCTCCGCACAGTGTTTTGAGGAAGGGGAGACTCAGCTCCACGGCCTGTGAAATGAATCTGTTCAATGTGGCGAGTCTTCCTATTAGCCTTTGGACATCTCGGGTTGACTGTGGTGGGGTCATGTCAATTATGGTATGTATCTTGGCTGGGTTCGCCTTTATGCCTCTGTGAGACACTAGATAACCCAATATTTTGCCTTGCTGGACGCCGAATATGCATTTTTTAGGATTTAGGCAAAGTCTGGCTTCGCACATGCTTGCAAACGTTTCTATGAGGTCTAACAAATGATATTCCTTGTTTTTTCTTGCGACGACTATGTCGTCGACATATGTGAAAATATTGCGACCCATTTGCTTCTCTAGAATGCTCTTGGTCAGTCTTGAAAATGTAGAGCCTATATTTTTTAGGCCTTCGGGCATACGCATAAAGTAGTATGTGCCAAAGGGTGTGATAAAGCTTGTTTTTGCCTTGTCTTCTTCCTTCATGAAGATTTGATGGTAGCCCGAGAAATATTCAAGTAGAGACATTACTTCGCATCCTGTCGTTGAGTCGAAAATCTTGTCTATCCTTGGTAGGCGGAAGTTGTCTTTCGGGCAGGCTTTTGTTAAGGCTGGTGAAGTCTATGCACATTCTCCATTTTCCATTTTTCTTTTGGACCATTACAACATTGGCAAGCCAGCTGGGGTAATCAATTGACTCGATGAAGTTTGCCTCTAGCAGGCGGTGGACTTTAGCCTTCACTGCTTCTGTCTTTTCATCGGACATTTTCCTCAATTTCTGTTTCTTGGGGCGTATTGCGGAGTCAGTGCTCAGGCTATGCTCGATAATAGTGTGACTGACGTTGATGAGGTCTAGGGCAGACCATGCAAATACATCTTTTGTCGCGGTTTAAGCAGGGCAAGAGTTTTTCTTTTGCTGCTTTGACGAGGCCTTCGCTGATCAAGACCGTTTGATTGGGGGTTGCTGTGTCTAGGGGAGCTTTTTAACCCCTTCGTTACTCTATAGGTGGGCGCTGACTCTTTTTCTTTGGTTGTACGAGGGCTCTTGGTGTCTTCATTCTTTGTTGTTAGGCAGTGTAAATTGTGTTGACCAGGGACGAAGTCCCTCTCTATGTTTATGGCAACTACTAGTCTCCATATATGGTGATTGTGCCCTAGGGGTCTGGGATTTTCATGCACAGATATATTCCATGTATGGCTGCTTCGAGTTTGTTGATGGATCCTCATCCCATTATGGAATTATCTGGGTAATCCATGTCGACTATGTCAAATGTGATCTGCTCGCTTCTTGCGTTTTGGCGCTGTGTCGAATGATAATGGTAGCTCTATTTTGCAAAGTGGAAAGGTCCCTTCTCCTCCAAAGTTGTAGAGGGGGTTGTCTGCTGGCTTGAGTAGGCTGTGGTTTAAGCCCAAATGACCAAAGGCATGCAAGAACATGGTATCGACCTGGCTGCCATTATGATGAGTACTTTGTGCAGGTCTGAAAGTCGCCTAGAGGGGGGTGAATAGGGCGAAACTGTAGTTTACAAATATAAACACAACTACGAGTCGGGTTAGCATTAGAAATAATGAGTCCGAGAGAGAGGGCGCAAAACAAATCGCAAGCGAATGAAGAGTGTGACACGCGGATTTGTTTTACCGAGGTTTGGTTCTCGCAAACCTACTCCCCGTTGAGGAGGCCACAAAGGCCGGGTCTCTTTCAACCCTTACCCTCTCTCAAACGGTCCCTCGGACCGAGTGAGCTTTTCTTCTCAATCACTTGGAACACAAAGTTCCCACAAGGACCACCACAAGATTGGTGTCTCTTGCCTCAATTACAAGTGAGTTTGATCGCAATGAAGAATCAAAGAAAGAAGAAAGCAATCCAAGCGCAAGAGCTCGAAAGAACACAAGCAAATCTCTCTCACTAATCACTAGGGCGTTGTGTGGAGTTTGGAGAGGATTTGATCACTTTGGTGTGTCTAGAATTGAATGCTAGAGCTCTTGTAAGTGGTTGAGAAGTGGAAAACTTGGATGACTTGAATGTGGGGTGGTTGGGGTTATTTATAGCCCCAACCACCAAACTAGCCGTTTGGTGGGGCTGTCTGTCGCATGGTGCACCGGACAGTCCGGTGCGCCAGCCACGTCACCAAAGCCGTTGGGTTCTGACCGTTGGAGCTCTGACTTCTGGGCCCGCCTGGATGTCCGGTGGCGCACCGGACATGTACTGTAGAGTGTCCGGTGCGCCACTACGCGCGTGCCTGACTTCTGCGCGCTCTGGCGCGCATTAATTGCTGTTGCAGGTGACCGTTGGCGCGAAGTAGCTGTTGCCCCGCAGTTACACCGGACAGTCCGGTGTACACCGGACATGTCCGGTGAATTATAGCGAAGCAGCCGTTGCAGTTTCCCGAAGCTGGCGAGTTCCTGAGGCCGCTCTTCCTTGGAGCACCGGACACTGTCCGGTGTACACCGGACAGTCCGGTGAATTATAGTGGAGTTGCCTCTGGATTTTCCCGAAGGCGACGAGTTTGCGCTGGAGTCCTCTGGTGCACCGGACATGTCCGGTGGCACACCGGACAGTCCGGTGCGCCAGACCAGAGGTGCCTTCGGTTGTCCCTTTGCTCTTTTGTTGAACCCAATACTTGGTCTTTTTATTGGCTAAGTGTGAACCTTTGGCACCTGTATAACTTATACACTAGAGCAAACTAGTTAGTCCAATTATTTGTGTTGGGCAATTCAACCACCAAAATTAATTAGGGACTAGGTGTAAGCCTAATTCCCTTTCAATCTCCCCCTTTTTGGTGATTGATGCCAACACAAACCAAAGCAAATATAAAAGTGCATAATTGAACTAGTTTGCAAAATGTAAGTGCAAAGGTTGCTTGGAATTGAGCCAATATAAATACTTACAAGATATGTATGGATTGTTTCTTTATTTTTAACATATTGGACCACACTTGCACCACAAGTTTTGTTTTTGCAAATTCTTTTCAAAGTCCTTTTGCAAATTCTTTTTGCAAATAGCCAAAGGTAAATGAATAAGATTTTGCGAAGGATTTTCAAGTTTGAAATTTTCTTCCCTCGTTTCAAATGCTTTTCCTTTAACTAAACAAAACTCTCCCTCAATAAATTCTCCTCTTAGTGTTCAAGAGGGTTTTAAGATATCGATTTTGAAAAATGCTACTTTCTCCCCCTTTAGAACACAAAGAGATACTAATTTGAAATTTACCAATTGAAAATCATCAATTTTTTTTAAAATTAGGGTGGTGGTGCGGTCCTTTTGCTTTGGGCTCATACTTTCTCCCCCTTTGGCATGAATTGCCAAAAACGGATACTTTGAGTGAGATATAAGCCCTTGATAACTATTTTCTCCCCCTTTGGCAAATAAAATATAGGAGTGAAGATTATACCAAAGACGGAGAGTGATACGGAGCGACGGCGAAGGATGAGTAGTAGAGTGGAGTGGAAGCCTTGTCTTCGCCGAAGACTCCAATTCCCTTTCAATATACCTATGACTTGGTTTGAAATACACTTGAAAACACATGAGTCATAGCATATATAAAGAGATATGATCAAAGGTATACTTATGAGCTATGTGTGCGAGTTTAGCAAAAGAAATTCCTAGAATCAAGAATATTGAGCTCATGCCTAAGTTTGGTAAAAGATTGTTCATCAAGTGGCTTGGTAAAGATATCGGCTAATTGATCTTTAGTATTAATATATGCAATCTCGATATCCCCTTTTTGTTGGTGATCCCTAAGAAAATGATACCGAATGGCTATGTGTTTAGTGCGGCTATGCTCAACGGGATTATCCGCCATGCGGATTGCACTCTCATTATCACATAGAAGAGGAACTTTGGTTAATTTGTAACCATAGTCCCGCAGGGTTTGCCTCATCCAAAGCAATTGCGCGCAACAATGGCCTGCGGCAATATACTCGGCTTCGGCGGTTGAAAGAGCGACCGAATTTTGCTTCTTTGAAGCCCAAGACACCAAGGATCTTCCCAAGAACTGGCAAGTCCCCGATGTGCTCTTTCTATTAATCTTACACCCCGCCCAATCGGCATCCGAATAACCAATCAAATCAAATGTGGATCCCCGAGGGTACCAAAGCCCAAACTTAGGAGTATAAGCCAAATATCTCAAGATTCGTTTTACGGCCGTAAGGTGGGATTCCTTAGGGTCGGCTTGGAATCTTGCACACATGCATACGGAAAGCATAATGTCCGGTCGAGATGCACATAAATAAAGCAATGAACCTATCATCGACCGCTATACCTTTTGATCGACGGATTTACCTCCCGTGTCGAGGTCGAGATGCCCATTTGTTCCCATGGGTGTCTTGATGGGCTTGGCATCCTTCATTCCAAACTTGGTTAGAATGTCTTGAGTGTACTTCGTTTGGCTAAAGAAGGTGCCCTCTTGGAGTTGCTTGACTTGGAATCCTAGAAAATACTTCAACTCCCCCATCATAGACATCTCGAATTTCTGTGTCATGATCCTACTAAATTCTTCACATGTAGATTCGTTAGTAGACCCAAATATAATATCATCAACATAAATTTGGCATACAAACAAATCATTGTCAAGAGTTTTAGTGAATAAAGTAGGATCGGCCTTGCCGACTTTGAAGCCATTTGCAATAAGGAAATCTCTAAGGCATTCATACCATGCTCTTGGGGCTTGCTTGAGCCCATAAAGCGCCTTAGAGAGCCTATAAACATGGTTAGGGTACTCACTGTCTTCAAAGCCGGGAGGTTGCTCAACATAGACCTCCTCCTTGATTGGTCCATTGAGGAAGGCACTCTTCACGTCCATTTGATAAAGCTTGAAGCCATGGTAAGTAGCATAGGCTAATAATATGCGAATGGACTCAAGCCTAGCTACGGGTGCATAGGTTTCACCGAAATCCAAACCTTCGACTTGGGAGTATCCCTTGGCCACAAGTCGGGCTTTGTTCCTTGTCACCACACCATGCTCGTCCTGCTTGTTGTGGAAGACCCACTTGGTTCCTACAACATTTTGGTTAGGACGTGGAACTAAATGCCATACCTCATTCCTAGTGAAGTTGTTGAGCTCCTCTTGCATCGCCATCACCCAATCCGAATCTTGGAGTGCTTCCTCTACCCTGTGTGGCTCAATAGAGGAAACAAAAGAGTAATGCTCACAAAAATGTGCAACACGAGATCGAGTGGTTACCCCCTTATGAATGTCGCCGAGGATGGTGTCGACGGGGTGATCTCGTTGTATTGCTTGGTGGACTCTTGGGTGTGGCGGCTGTTGGGGCGAAGGCAAAGACGCCACTCTTCGCTAGGGGCCTTCGCCGTAAACGTTGGCCCAACGTATACAAGACAACGGGCAGGGACACCCTTCGCCCCATACGACATCGGACGAAGACCCGTGGCGAGGTCATCCCACCGTGCGGCCTCGTCCAGCACAGAGGCCCACGTGTGATCCGGCCCATTGTGACAGGCCCTGCGTGGCCGCTGCGTGTTACGGGCCTAATTTATAAAGGCGTCCCTGTAATTACAGTCTGTAACCCCGCTTTATGGGAATATTCCGGGGATAACCTAGGTGTCTGAGGGCACATGCGTCCTTAACACGGGACACTGGGTACCCGGACACCTATAAATACCCCCGCACAGTGCCCTTGAGAGGCTAGATGAAGAAAGCTTCTGCCATCTCGTGCTAAACCCTGTTTGCGCTATCACTCCCCCCCGTTGGATCAACTTGCGCCTGTGAGCCAGTTCCAACATTTGGCGCCCACCGTTCGTGCTACGAAAAAACCACCCGCGATGGCACCCAAGAAAGCTTGCTCGAAGGCTGACGAGGCTGCGAAGGCAGCACTGCTGGCCGCAAGGAAGGGCAAGGCCCTCGGACTCACCCACTCCACTCACCAAGAGGCTACTGAAGACGACGCCCTCCGCACCTGCGGCCCCGAAGGACAACCGCAGCCTCCCCCAGGCTTCGCCCCACCGGAAGGCGCGGACCTCACCGAGGACGGTGAAGTCCTCGGCTTCGCCCCACCGGAGGGCGCGGACCTCACTGAGGACGGTGAAGTCCTCGGCGTTTCAGCGGAAGAACAGCTACAGCTGCGCGCACTGCGCCTCAAGAACCGCAATCTCGAGAGGCAAAAAGAGATACTGGAGGCCAAGCGCCAGCGCGTGTCTGCACTAGCCAAGGTGTGGCAAATGATACGCGATGAAGAGCGGAAGGCCCAGGACCTCGAGCGGGAGATCGCGCTGATGCAGCGCGAAGGCCACCTCGGCCTGCAGCATGGGCCACCCCTGCAACAACGCGCACAAGTGGAAGACATACGCGAAGGCCACCGCGGCCTGCAGCACGGGCCACCCCTGCAACACCGCGCGCAGGTGGAAGACCCACACTTCCCCCAGCGCGACTACGCCTTCCCACACGCCGTGCCATTTCAAGGGGTCAACTACCTCGACGAGCGAAGTCCCCTGGCTCCACATCTGCAAGTGACACCCTAGCCTGCCAACTTCCGGGCAGGGACCTATCCCAAGTACAACGGCAGCACGGACCCAGCTCAGTACATCATGAGTTATCAGGTCGCCGTCGCATCTTCCGGAGGGGACGACGCCACAATGGCCAAGTCTTTCATCATCGCCCTCGAAGGCCCAGCTCTCACCTGGTTCACCAGGTTACCCTCGCTGTCCATTGATTCCTGGAGAAGCCTAAGGGACAAATTCCTGCTCAACTTCCAAGGGTACCGCCCAGACACCAACGCCTTGGCCGAACTCTCACTCTGCAAGCAACTGGAAAAAGAGACTCTACGGGAGTATTACCGCAAGTTTCTAACACTCAAGTCACAGCTGCCCTCAGTTGACGACCAGATCGCCATTCACTACGCCATCAGTGGCCTCCGCGCCGGCGTCCTTTACAGCCATTGCATCAGGGACCCGCCCAAGAACCTCCAGGAATTATATCAACTATTTGAAAAATATGCCAAATCCGAAGAGCTCCACCAGCGCAAGGTTGAGTCCCAGAGGAAACCCAAAGACGCTCCACAGTCCAGCCGCACGTGGACGAGGACTCCGCAGCCAGACTCCGGCCGAGACGGCCGTAACCAGCAGCAGGTGCACAACATTGCCAACCAGCACCCCGCTGGTGATGCCCCTCGCCGCCAGGAATATCCCGCCCAGGGCCGCGGAAGTGGAACTCGCGGTAGGGGCCGGGGACGCGCGCAGCCGCCACGCCGATTCTACTGTCTCTTCCACGACGAAGACTACGCCCACCAAACAAAAGACTGCCCCGAAACGAAGGCCACCAGAGACAGGATGGCACGGGCGCAGCCGGCCGACAACCCAAGGGTCGTCGCGCACACTTATCAGCAACACCCTCCACCATATATCCACGCCCCCGCCCCGCATCCACCGCACCACGCTTACCAACACCATCAGGAAGTACAAATCGTGCGTCCCCCACCCCCGCCTCCACACCAGCAACAACAAAACATCCCCCACCCCCACGCACCCAAGCAAGAAGACTTTGCCGATCAGCCGTATCGCGGAGTCATTCATATGATCACTGGGGGGTCCAGTGTCGACTTCGACACCAAGCGACAGAAGCGGGACCACTACCGCAGCATCAACCACGTCGCCATCACCGGTCCAGTCGTGCAGACGAAGTGGTCCCACGTACCACTAACTTTCGACGCCCGAGACGTCGACCTGCGCAGCGCCCCCCATGTCGACGCCATGGTCATCAACTGCAGCGTGGCAGGCTGGGACCTGCACAAAGTCCTCGTTGATAATGGCAGTCAGGCAGACATCATTTTTCTCCATGCCTTCGATCGCATGGGCATAAGCCACAGCTTGCTCAAGCCTTCGGACAATCCGTTGTACGGCTTTGGCGGCAAGGGCACTTTTCCTATCGACAAAATAGAGTTGCCTCTCTCCTTCGGTGTAGCGCCCAATGCCCAGAGTGAGCAAATAACCTTTGACATCGTCGACATGGTGTATCCGTACAACGCCATCATGGGTCGGGGCTCCATCAACAAGTTTGAGGCAGCCATTCACGGATTGTACCTGTGCATGAAGATACCAGGTCCATTGGGTGCCATCTCGGTCTACGGCAATCAGCAGACTGCGCGCAACATAGAGCGGGACTTCGTCCCCGGGCAAAGAAATGTCCACTGCCTCACGGCCCAGCGCGAAGCCCCAGCGCCCGCCAGCCCAACTGAAAAACAGCACAAGGCGCAGCTGCAAAGCAACAACGGGACCAAGACTGTTCCCCTCGACCTGGCCACACCCAAGCAAACAGTCACGATCAGCGAAGACCTCACCTCGCATGACGAGGAAAAACTCCTGTGCTGCTTATCCAAGAACAAGGACGTCTTCGCTTGGTCAGCCCTCGACCTGGTCGGGGTCAGCCGATCCATAATCGAGCACAGCCTGGGAATCGACCCCTCGGTGAGACCGAAAAAACAGCGGCTTCGCAAAATGTCCGACGAGAAGACAGAAGCCGCCAAGGCAGAGGTACACCGCCTCCTGGAAGCCAAATTTATCGAGCCAGTGGCTTACCCCACGTGGCTCTCCAACGTGGTAATGGTGCAGAAAAAGAGCGGCATGTGGCGAATGTGCATAGACTTCACCAGCCTCAACAAGGCCTGCCCAAAGGACAACTTCCCATTGCCCCGAATCGACAAAATAGTCGATAGCGCGGCCGGGTGCGAGGTCATGTCACTCCTCGACTGCTTCTCTGGTTATCATCAAATATACATGAAGGAGGAGGACAAGGCCAGCACCAGCTTCATAACACCCTTCAGCACATATTGCTTTATCAGAATGCCGGAGGGACTCAAGAACGTCAGGTCCACCTTCTCCCGGCTCACCAAAACAGTACTCGAAGGGCAGGTCGGCAGAAACGTATTCACATACGTGGACGACATCGTCGTCGCCAGCAGGAATAAAGAGGACCATCTCGCAGACCTCGCCGAGACATTCGCGAACATGCGGGACGCACGACTTCGCCTCAACCCCGATAAATGCGTCTTCGGTGTTCGCCAGGGGAAAATATTGGGTTATCTGGTATCGCACCGCGGCATCAAGGCCAACCCAACCAAAATCCAGGCCATCATCAACATGACGCCCCCGCAGTCAGCCAGAGAGGTCCAGCGTCTGACGGGCAGATTGGCCGCCCTCAATAGATTCATTTCCAAATCTGTTGAGCGAAGTCTTCCCTTCCTCAAAACACTCCGCGGCGCAAAAGACTTCGCTTGGGGACCAGAGCAGGCGGCGGCCTTCGCCTCATTAAAACAGTACATGATGGAGTTGGCCGTCCTTACGAGCCCCGACTCTTCGCTACCACTGTTGCTTTACGTCGCGGCTTCGCCGCACGCGGTCAGTGCGGCACTGGTTCAGGAGCAGTCAGTAGAGGGCGTGATCAGGCAGTGCCCAGTATATTATGTCTCCGAGGTGCTCACACCGTCAAAGTGTAACATGACGGAGCTCGAAAAAATTGCATATGCAGTTGTTATGTCTTCGCGCAAATTGCGCCACTACTTTGAAGCATTCAAGGTCCACGTCACCTCAGATAGGGGACTCGGCGAATTATTCAGAAACCTGGAGGCATCGGTATGGATCGCCAAATGGGCGGCCGAACTCTCCGGCTACCACATCACTTTCGAGCCTAGGACTGCGATCAAGTCACAAGTTTTAGCAGACTTCGTCGTCGACTGGACCGGGCCAATAACACAGCCAGAGCCGTCCGCAGAGAAGGTTTGGACAATCCACTGCGACGACGCTTGGTGCCATGCGGGGCTAGGCGCTGCTGCAGTCATCACCTCACCCGCCGGGGTCAAGCACAGATACGCGGCACGCTTAAGCTTCACCCTGGAATCTGACAGATGCACAAACAACATCGCAGAATACGAAGCTGTCATCCTTGGCCTCCGCAAATTAAGAGCCCTCGGCGTCACCACCTGCATAGTCCGAACAGACTCCAGGGTAGTCGCCGGCCAAATTGAAAAAGACTATGCAACAAAGGACCCCGCACTTATGCAGTACCTCGCGGCCATCCGAAGCCTCGAGAAACAATTCAAGGGATTCACTTTGCAGCATGTGGACCGGGCCAAGAATGAAGAAGCTGACGCATTGGCCAAGGCGGCCGCCAGGGGTGAAGCCCTCCCCTCCGACGTGTTCTATCACGTCATCGGCACACCAGCCGTCCGCAGCCCCGAAGGGCTCCAAATAACCAACGACAGCGAGGGCCAGCGCATGATCAACCTTATCATGACCGAAGACTGGCGGGCGCCAATAACCCTGTACCTGCAAGGGTTCTATCACCCAGTCGACAACAACGAGGCCAAGCGCCTCCACCACCGAAGCCGGGACTTCGCATTGATCGAGGGCCAACTGTACAAAAAGGGGGTCAGCCAGCCGATGCTTAAGTGCGTCACCGAGACCGAGGGCGTTCAAATCCTGCGCGAAGTCCACAGGGGGACATGCGGCTCCCACGCAGGCCCCAGGGCCCTAGCGGCAAAGGTGATACGACAAGGCTTCTACTGGCCCGCCATTATCTGCGCCGCAAATCGGGTTGTCAGATCCTGCGAAGCCTGTCAGAAATTTTCCCCACGCTCGGGCGCCCCTCGCAGTTCACGAAGCTGATCGCCCACACGTGGCCCCTTCAGCGCTGGGGCCTAGACATCGTCGGGCCCCTGCCCATGGCTCAGGGGAACCTCAAGTTCACCTTTGTAGCCGTTGAATACTTCACTAAATGGATTGAAGCGAGGGCAGTATCCACCATCACATCGAAGACGGCCCAGAAATTCTTCTAGCAAAATATTGTTTGCCGCTTCGGAGTACCATCCGAACTCACGGTCGACAACGGCAAGCAGTTCGACAACCAAGATTTCAAAGACTTCTGCTTCTCCATCGGCACCAAGCTTGCCTTCGCCTCCGTGTACCACCCCCAGTCCAACGGAGTCGTGGAGCGCGCCAACGGCAAAATTTTCACAGCTGTCAAGAAAATGCTCCTTGACGACAAAAAAGGCAAGTGGCCCGACCTGTTACCCGAAGTGGTCTGGGCACTGAATACAACCGAGTGCAGGGCGACTGGGTTTACCCCCTTCCGCTTATTATACGGATCGGAGGCCATGACCCCGCAAGAAATAAAGCATGGGTCGCCTCGGACAGCCGCGTTGGCCGTCCCAGACGTAGATGAGCCAACTTCGAAGGATCTCATCGACGGAGACCGTGTCTTCGCCCTACAGGCTCTGGACAAATACCAAGCCCAGACAAAAGCATGGCGCGACCAGGCAGTCATCCCAAGGGAATTCAGCGAGTCCCCTCGTCCTCATCCGGACAGCTCGAATGGAGTCCAGAGGCAAGCTGGAGCCCATGTGGGAGGGCCCTTACATTGTCAAGTCGAAGGCCTCCCCCAGCGCATAAAGGCTTGCAACGCCAAACGGCGAAGACTTAGAGCATTCCTGGAACATTGATAATCTGCGCAAATTTTTTGTTTGACTCATCAGGGCCAGCCCGCCCTTGTAATTTGCAAAAACAATTTTGTTCTGGCCCGCACTCTTTTCTTCCCGGGGGGTGGGGTTTTTAATGAGGCGGAGTCATGTAATATACAAAAGAAAAATCCCCCGCAAAATCCACGTCGAAAAAAGACCGCATCAACGGTCTTCGACATTCGACTAATACAAAGTCACCGTGAGGCCCAGCAGCAGCCGCCCTCGCGTGCGACAAATCCGTGCAGAAGTCACCTAAGGGTGCAGCTGGATTAGCACAACAAGTGCGAAAAATCGAAGTCTTCCACGAAGACTATCCGCGCAGAATTCGCCTAAGGGTGCAGCCGGATTAGCACAACAAGTGCGAAAAATCGAAGTCTTCCATGAAGACTATCCGCGCAGAAGTCGCCTAAGGGTGCAGCCGGACTAGCACAAGTGCGAAAAATCAAAGTCTTCCACGAAGACTATCCGCGCAGAAGTCGCCTAAAGGTGAAGCCGGACTAGCACAATAAGTGCGAAAAATCGAAGTCTTCCACGAAGACTATCCGCGCAGAAGTCGCCTAAGGGTGCAGCCGGACTAGCACAACAAGTGCAAAAAATCGAAGTCTTCCGCGAAGACTATCTGAAAGGAAATTAGGCTTACACCTTGTTCCTATATAATTTTGGTGGTTGAATTGCCCAACACAAATCTTTGGACTAACTAGTTTGTTCTAGTGTATAAGTTATACAGGTGTCAAAGGTTCACAACATAGCCAATAAAATGACCAAGTGTTGGGTTCAACAAAAGGGCAAAGAGCCAACCGTAGGCCCTCTAGTCTGGGCGCACCGGACTGTCCGGTATGCCACCGGACAGTGTCCGGTGCACCACCGGACAGTGTCCGGTGCACCAGGGGACTCCAGCTCGAACTCGCCACCATCGGGAATTTCCAGGGGCTCTCGCGCTATAATTCACCGGACTGTCCGGTGTACACCGGATAGTGTCCGGTGCGCCATGGAGAAGCGGCCTCAGGAACTCTTCAGCTTCGGGAAAAGCCAACGGCTCGTCCGCTATAATTCACCGGACATGTCCGGTGTGCACCGGACTGTCCGGTGTGACTCCAGCGCAACGGCTATCCCGCGCCAACGGCTACCTGCAGAGGCATTAAATGCGCCGCAGCGCGCGCAGACGTCAGGTTTGCCCATACTGGCGCACCAGACAATGAACAGGAGCTGTCCGGTGCGCCACCGGACATCAAGGGTGGCCCACAAGTCAGAACTCCAACGGTCAGATTCCAACGGCACTGATGACGTGGCAGGGGCACCGGACATGTCCGGTGTGCACCGGACTGTCCGGTGCGCCATCGAGCAGACTGGCTCCCCAACGGCCACATTTGGTGGTTGGGGCTATAAATACCCCAACCACCCCACATTCATTGCCATCCAAGTTTTCCACCTCTCAACTACTACAAGAGCTCTAGGCATTCAATTCTAGACACATACAAAGAGATCAAATCCTCTCCAATTCCACTCAAGCCTTCAGCGACTAGCGAGAGAGATTTGCCGTGTTCTTTTGAGCTCTTGCGCTTGGATCGCATTCTTTCTTTCTCTTTTGCTCTTGTGATCAACACTCAATTGTAACCGAGGCAAGAGGCACCAATTGTGTGGTGGCCCTTGCGGGGAAGTTTTGTTCCCGGTTGATTGAGAAGAAGGAAAGCTCACTCGGTCCGAGGGACCGTTTGAGAGAGGGAAGGGTTGAAAGAGACCCGGCCTTTGTGGCCTCCTCAACGGGGAGTAGGTTTGCAAGAACCGAACCTCGGTAAAACAAATCTCCGTGTCTCATTTGCTTATTCGCTTGGGATTTGTTTTGCGCCCTCTCGTGCGGACTCATTTATTATTACTAACGCTAACCCCGACTTGTAGTTGTGATTATTTTTATAAATTTCAGTTTCGCCCTATTCACCCCCCCTCTAGGCGACTATCAATTGGTATCAGAGCCCGGTGCTTCATTAGAGCCTAACCGCTCGAAGTGATGTCGGGAGATCACGCCAAGAAGGAGATGGAGACCGGCGACAAGCCCACTACAAGCCAAGGGAGCACCTCATCGGAAGAGTCCCGCACCAAGAAAAGGGAGAAGAAGAAGAACTCCTCCAAGCGGAAGGAGAAAAGATCTTCCTCTTCTCACCACAAGGAGAAGAACGAAAAATCTTCTTCTCACAAGCCGCATCGGAGTGGGGACAAGCACAAGAGGATGAGGAAGGTGGTCTACTACGAGACCGACACTTCATCGACATCTACCTCCGGCTCCGACGCGGCGTCCGTCACTTCTAAACGCCAAGAGCGTAAGAAGTATAGTAAGATTCCCCTACGCTATCCTCGTGTTCCTAAACATACACCTCTACTTTCCGTCCCATTAGGTAAACCACCAACTTTTAATGGTGAAGATTATGCTATGTGGAGTAATTTAATGCGATTTCATCTAACCTCTCTCCACAAGAGTATATGGGATGTTGTTGAGTATGGTGTACAGGTACCATCTATAGGGGATGAGGACTATGACACGGACGAAGTGGCCCAAATCGAGCACTTCAACTCCCAAGCCGCAACTATCCTCCTTGCCTCCCTAAGCAAGGAGGAATACAACAAAGTACAAGGATTGAAGAACGCCAAGGAGATTTGGGACCTACTCAAGACGGCGCACGAGGGTGATGAACTCACCAAGATCACCAAGCGGGAAACGATCGAGGGGGAGCTCGGTCGCTTCCGTCTTCGCCAAGGGGAGGAGCCACAAGACATGTACAACCGGCTCAAGACCTTGGTGAACCAAGTGCGCAACCTCGGGAGCACAAAATGGGATGACCACGAAGTGGTTAAGGTTATTCTAAGAGCTCTTATTTTCCTTAACCCCACTCAAGTACAATTAATTCGTGGGAATCCTAGATATCCACTAATGACCCCCGAGGAAGTTATCGGGAATTTTGTGAGCTTTGAATGCATGATTAAGGGCTCCAAGAAGATCAACGAGCTTGACGAGCCTTCCACATCCGAGGCGCAACCGGTGGCCTTCAAGGCAACGGAGGAGAAGAAGGAGGAGTCTACAAGTAGACAACCAATTGACGCCTCCAAGCTCGACAACGAGGAGATGGCCCTAATCATCAAAAGCTTTCGGCAAATTCTCAAGCAATGGAAGGGGAAGGACTACAAACCCCGTTCCAAGAAGGTTTGCTACAAGTGTGGTAAGCCCGGTCACTTCATTGCAAAATGTCCTATGTCTAGTGACAGTGACAGGGGCGACGACAAGAAGGGAAGAAGAAAGGAGAAGAAGAAATACTACAAGAAGAAGGGCGGCGATGCCCATGTTTGTCGGGAGTGGGACTCCGACGAAAGCTCAAGCGACTCCTCCGACGACGAGGACGCCGCCAACATCGCCGTCACCAAGGGCCTTCTCTTCCCCAACGTCGGCCACAAGTGTCTCATGGCCAAGGACGGCAAAAAGAAGGTAAAATCAAGGTCCTCCACTAAATATGAAACATCTAGTGATGAGGATGATGATAAAAATGAGGAGGATAACTTGCGCATTCTTTTTGCTAACCTTAACATGGAACAAAAGGAAAAATTAAATGAACTAATTAGTGCCATCCATGAAAAGGATGATCTCTTGGACTCCCAAGAGGACTTCCTAATCAAGGAGAATAAGAAACATGTTAAGGTTAAAAATGCTTACGCTCTACAAGTTGAAAAATGTGAAAAACTGTCTAGTGAGCTAAGCACTTGCCGTGAGATGATTGACAACCTTAGAAATGAAAATGCTACTTTAAATGCTAAGGTTGATTCACATGTTTGTAATGTTTCAATTACCAATCTTAGAGATGATAACGTTGACTTGCTTGCTAAGATTGATGAATTGAATGCATCTCTTGCTAGCCTTAGATTAGAGAATGAAAATTTAATTGCTAAGGCTAAAGATTTTAATGTTTGCAATGCTACTATTTCCGACCTTAGAACTAAGAATGAAATGTTGCATGCTAAGGTTGTAGAACTTAAATCTTGCAAACCCTCTACATCTAATGTTGAGCATGTTTCTATTTGCACTAGATGTAGAGATATTAATGTTGATGCTATCCATGATCACCTAGCCTTAATTAAAAAACAAAATGATCATATAGCTAAACTAGATGCTAAAATTGCCGAGCACAACTTAGAAAATGAGAAATTTAAATTTGCTCGTAGCATGCTTTATAATGGGAGACGCCCTGGCATCAAGGATGGCATTGGCTTCCAAAGGGGAGACAATGTCAAACTTAATGCCCCTCCTAAGAACTTGTCTAACTTTGTTAAGGGCAAAGCACCCATGCCTCAGGATAACGAGGGTTACATTTTATACCCTGCAGGCTATCCTGAGAGCAAAATTAGGAAGATTCATTCTAGGAAGTCTCACTCTGGCCCTAACCATGCTTTTATGTATAAGGGTGAGACATCTAGCTCTAGGCAACCAACCCATGCCAAGTTGCCTAGAAAGAAAACTCCTAATGCATCAAATGATCATGCCATTTCATTTAAAACTTTTGATGCATCTTATGTGCTTACTTGCAAATCCGGCAAAGTAGTTGCCAAATTTGTTGGGGGCAAACACAAAGGCTCCAAGACTTGTGTTTGGGTACCCAAAGTTCTTGTATCTAATGCCAAAGGACCCAAAACAGTTTGGGTACCTAAAGTCAAGAACTAAATTTGTTTTGTAGGTTTATGCATCCGGGGGCTCAAGTTGGATACTCGACAGCGGGTGCACAAACCACATGACAGGGGAGAAAAGGATGTTCTCCTCCTATGAGAAAAACAAAGATCCCCAACGAGCGATTACATTCGGGGATGGAAATCAAGGTTTGGTCAAAGGTTTGGGTAAAATTGCTATATCCCCTGACCATTCCATTTCTAATGTTTTTCTCGTAGATTCTCTAGATTACAATTTGCTTTCCGTATCCCAATTGTGTCAAATGGGCTACAACTGTCTTTTTACTGATATAGGTGTTACTGTCTTTAGAAGAAGTGATGATTCAATAGCTTTTAAGGGAGTGTTAGAGGGTCAGCTATACTTGGTAGATTTTGATAGAGCTGAACTCGACACTTGCTTGATTGCTAAGACTAACTTGGGTTGGCTCTGGCACCGCCGACTAGCTCATGTTGGAATGAAGAATCTTCACAAGCTTCTAAAGGGGGAACACATTTTGGGACTAACCGATGTTCACTTTGAGAAAGACAGGATTTGTAGCGCATGTCAAGCCGGGAAGCAAGTTGGTGTTCCTCATCCACACAAAAACATCATGACTACCGACAGACCACTGGAGCTTCTTCACATGGATTTATTCGGCCCGATCGCTTACATAAGCATCGGCGGTAGTAAGTATTGTCTTGTAATTGTGGATGATTATTCTCGCTTCACTTGGGTATTCTTTTTACAGGAAAAATCTCAAACCCAAGAGACCTTAAAGGGATTCTTGAGACGAGCTCAAAATGAGTTCGGCTTAAGGATCAAGAAAATAAGAAGCGACAACGGGACGGAGTTCAAGAACTCTCAAATTGAAGGCTTCCTTGAGGAGGAGGGCATCAAGCATGAGTTCTCTTCTCCCTACACGCCACAACAAAACGGTGTAGTGGAGAGGAAGAATCGAACTCTATTGGACATGGCAAGAACCATGCTTGATGAGTACAAGACACCGGACCGGTTTTGGGCCGAAGCAGTCAACACCGCCTGCTACGCCATCAACCGGTTATATCTTCACCGAATCCTCAAGAAGACATCATATGAACTCCTAACCGGTAAAAAGCCCAACATTTCATATTTTAGAGTTTTTGGTAGCAAATGCTTCATTCTTATTAAAAGAGGTAGAAAATCAAAATTTGCTCCTAAAACTGTAGAAGGCTTTTTACTTGGTTATGATTCAAACACAAGGGCATATAGGGTCTTTAACAAGTCCACTGGACTAGTTGAAGTCTCTTGTGACGTTGTGTTTGATGAAACTAACGGCTCTCAAGTAGAGCAAGTTGATCTTGATGAGATAGGTGAAGAACAGGCTCCATGCATCGCACTAAGGAACATGTCCATCGGGGATGTGTGTCCTAAGGAATCCAAAGAGCCTCCAAGTACACAAGATCAACCATCCTCCTCCCTGCAAGCATCTCCACCAACTCAAAATGAGGATGAGGCTCAAAATGATGAAGAGCAAAATCAAGAAGACGAGCCACCTCAAGATGATAGCAATGATCAAGGGGGAGATACAAATGATCAAGAAAAGGAGGATGAGGAAGAACCAAGACCGCCACACCCAAGAGTCCACCAAGCAATCCAACGAGATCACCCCGTCGACACCATCCTCGGCGACATTCATAAGGGGGTAACTACTCGATCTCGGGTTGCTCATTTTTGTGAACATTACTCTTTTGTTTCCTCTATTGAGCCACACAGGGTAGAGGAAGCTCTCCAAGATTCGGATTGGGTGGTGGCGATGCAAGAGGAGCTCAACAATTTCACGAGGAACGAGGTATGGCATTTAGTTCCACGTCCTAACCAAAATGTTGTAGGAACCAAATGGGTCTTCCGCAACAAGCAAGATGAGCATGGTGTGGTGACAAGGAACAAAGCTCGACTCGTGGCCAAAGGGTATTCACAAGTCGAAGGTTTGGATTTTGGTGAAACCTATGCACCCGTAGCTAGGCTTGAGTCAATTCGCATATTATTGGCCTATGCTACTTACCATGGCTTTAAGCTCTATCAAATGGACGTGAAAAGTGCCTTCCTCAATGGACCGATCAAGGAAGAGGTCTATGTTGAGCAACCTCCCGGCTTTGAAGACAGTGAGTATCCTAACCATGTCTATAGGCTCTCTAAGGCGCTTTATGGGCTCAGGCAAGCCCCAAGAGCATGGTATGAATGCCTAAGAGATTTCCTTATTGCTAATGGCTTCAAAGTTGGCAAGGCCGATCCTACACTCTTTACTAAAACTCTTGAAAATGACTTGTTTGTATGCCAAATTTATGTTGATGATATTATATTTGGGTCTACTAACGAGTCTACATGTGAAGAGTTTAGTAGGATCATGACACAGAAATTCGAGATGTCGATGATGGGGGAGTTGAAGTACTTTCTAGGATTCCAAGTCAAGCAACTCCGAGAGGGCACCTTCATTAGCCAAACGAAGTACACTCAAGACATTCTTGCTAAGTTTGGGATGAAGGATGCCAAACCCATCAAGACACCCATGGGAACTAATGGGCATCTCGACCTCGACACGGGAGGTAAGTCCGTGGATCAAAAGGTATACCGGTCGATGATTGGTTCATTGCTTTATTTATGTGCATCTCGACCGGACATTATGCTTTCCGTTTGCATGTGTGCAAGATTCCAATCCGACCCTAAGGAATCACACCTTACGGCCGTAAAACGAATCTTGAGATATTTGGCTTATACACCTAAGTTTGGGCTTTGGTACCCTCGGGGATCCACATTTGATTTACTTGGTTATTCGGATGCCGATTGGGCGGGGTGCAAAATCAATAGGAAGAGCACATCGGGAACTTGCCAGTTCTTGGGAAGATCCTTGGTGTCTTGGGCTTCAAAGAAGCAAAATTCGGTCGCTCTTTCCACCGCCGAAGCCGAGTACATTGCCGCAGGACATTGTTGCGCGCAATTACTTTGGATGAGGCAAACCCTGCGGGACTATGGTTACAAATTAACCAAAGTCCCTTTGCTATGTGATAATGAGAGTGCAATTAAAATGGCCGACAATCCCGTCGAGCATAGCCGCACTAAGCACATAGCCATTCGGTATCATTTTCTTAGGGATCACCAACAAAAGGGGGATATCGAGATTTCTTACATTAATACTAAATATCAATTAGCCGATATCTTTACCAAGCCACTTGATGAACAATCTTTTACCAGACTTAGGCATGAGCTCAATATTCTTGATTCTAGAAATTTCTTTTGCTAAGCTTGCACACATAGCTCATTTGAATACCTTTGATCATATATCTTCTATATGCTATGACTAATGTGTTTTCAAGTTTATTTCAAACCAAGTCATAGGTATATTGAAAGGGAATTGGAGTCTTCGGCGAAGACAAAGGCTTCCACTCCGTAACTCATACTTCGCCACCACTCCGAGCAACTCTCTCTTCTTTGGGGGAGAAATGAGCATCAAGGAAAAGGACTTCATCCTTGGGGGAGAGAGTAAAAGCTCAAACGCAAAAGGACTTCGTCTTTGGTATAATCTTAACTCACTTATTTATGACCAAAGGGGAAGATTGCACTTCGAGGGCTCTAATGACTCCGTTTTTGGCGATTTATGCCAAAAAGGGGGAGAAATGAGCCCAAAGCAAAAAGGACCGCACCACCACCACCAAATTCAAAAACTTAGTGCTTTCCAAAAGTCTTTATCATTTGGTATCCTATTGTGTTCAAAAGGGGGAGAAAGTAGTATTTCAAAAATGGTATATCAAAACCCTCTTGAACACTAAGAGGTGGATCTCTTTTAGGGGGAGTTTTGTTTAGTCAAAGGAAAAGCATTTGAAATAGGGGGAGACAATTTCAAATCTTGAAAATGCTTTGCAAACTCTTATTCATGTACCTTTGACTATTTGCAAAAGATCTTTGAAATGGATTTACAAAAAGAATTTGCAAAAACAAAACATGTGGTGCAAACGTGGTCCAAAATGTTATATAAGAAAGAAACATTCCTTGCATATCTTATGAAGTAGTTACATTGGCTAAATTCCAAGCAACCTTTGCACTTATTTTATGCAAACTAGTTCAATTATGCACTTCTATATTTGCTTTGGTTTGTGTTGGCATCAATCACCAAAAAGGGGGAGATTGAAAGGGAATTAGGCTTACACCTTGTTCCTATATAATTTTGGTGGTTGAATTGCCCAACACAAATCTTTGGACTAACTAGTTTGTTCTAGTGTATAAGTTATACAGGTGTCAAAGGTTCACAACATAGCCAATAAAATGACCAAGTGTTGGGTTCAACAAAAGGGCAAAGAGCCAACCGTAGGCCCTCTGGTCTGGGCGCACCGGACTGTCCGGTATGCCACCGGACAGTGTCCGGTGCACCACCGGACAGTGTCCGGTGCACCAGGGGACTCCAGCTCGAACTCGCCACCATCGGGAATTTCCAGGGGCTCTCGCGCTATAATTCACCGGACTGTCCGGTGTACACCGGACAGTGTCCGGTGCGCCATGGAGAAGCGGCCTCAGGAACTCTTCAGCTTCGGGAAAAGCCAACGGCTCGTCCGCTATAATTCACCGGACATGTCCGGTGTGCACCGGACTGTCCGGTGTGACTCCAGCGCAACGGCTATCCCGCGCCAACGGCTACCTGCAGAGGCATTAAATGCGCCGCAGCGCGCGCAGACGTCAGGTTTGCCCATACTGGCGCACCGGACAATGAACAGGAGCTGTCCGGTGCGCCACCGGACATCAAGGGTGGCCCACAAGTCAGAACTCCAACGGTCAGATTCCAACGGCACTGATGACGTGGCAGGGGCACCGGACATGTCCGGTGTGCACCGGACTGTCCGGTGCGCCATCGAGCAGACTGGCTCCCCAACGGCCACATTTGGTGGTTGGGGCTATAAATACCCCAACCACCCCACATTCATTGCCATCCAAGTTTTCCACCTCTCAACTACTACAAGAGCTCTAGGCATTCAATTCTAGACACATACAAAGAGATCAAATCCTCTCCAATTCCACTCAAGCCTTCAGCGACTAGCGAGAGAGATTTGCCGTGTTCTTTTGAGCTCTTGCGCTTGGATCGCATTCTTTCTTTCTCTTTTGCTCTTGTGATCAACACTCAATTGTAACCGAGGCAAGAGGCACCAATTGTGTGGTGGCCCTTGCGGGGAAGTTTTGTTCCCGGTTGATTGAGAAGAAGGAAAGCTCACTCGGTCCGAGGGACCGTTTGAGAGAGGGAAGGGTTGAAAGAGACCCGGCCTTTGTGGCCTCCTCAACGGGGAGTAGGTTTGCAAGAACCGAACCTCGGTAAAACAAATCTCCGTGTCTCATTTGCTTATTCGCTTGGGATTTGTTTTGCGCCCTCTCGTGCGGACTCATTTATTATTACTAACGCTAACCCCGGCTTGTAGTTGTGATTATTTTTATAAATTTCAGTTTCGCCCTATTCACCCCCCCTCTAGGCGACTATCACTATCCGCGCAGAAGTCGCCTAAGGGTGCAGCCGGACTAGCACAATAAGTGCGAAAAATTCTAGTTTGCCGCGAACACTATCCCTGCAGAAGTCGCCCCAGGGTGCAGCAGGGACAGCGCAACAAGTCTGACGAACCGATTACAATGGTACAGCCGCACGAAGCCTAACAAGTGCAGAAACGGCTACACCAAACTGTCCGCGCAAAGGCCGACTACATGCGCACCAGACCAACATAACAAACACACCAGACCAAGCACTTAACGCCCTCGCGAACATAGCCGAGTGTGCGAAGGCACACAACCTCATCATACAAGCCATTACACATGTACAAGCGAGGGCATCGCATTCTACATCGGCTCGACCTTCGGAATAATTCCCATCTCCCTATAGTTAAATAACATTATCCTAAGCTCCTCACCTGCAAAAAGACTTCGCAACTCCCCCTCACCTGCACTCACAGCGGCCGGCAAGGACAACAGTTCCTGCCTGCCAGCCCCACTCACACGAAGCCGACCGACGTTCGCTCCACTCACTCTACGCTTCGCAACCGCCCTTCGCCGCCTACGCCTGGTACTCGGACCAGACACATCAGCATCCGTAGCTTGCGACGAAGCCTCCGCCACTGCCACATCCAAGGCCGCAAAGTAGTCCAAGTCCTCATCCGACGACTCTTCGGTCCATTCAACAGAGCTCCCAGAGTCACCGAACTCGGAAAATTTAGACGCATACTCATCCGATTTATTCCCACCATCCACGATCGAAGCTGCCAAAAAATTAGCAGTAGCGGTTGCGTGCACAGGCCCAAAATCTTGAACCTGCGCAGCAACCAAGGTTCAGCAACAATATCCAAAATTTCCTAACTACCCACACCCACTAGGCCACCTGCGAAGACCCAGCCGTCGCGGGAGCCTCCGCTGTCGCCTCCGCAGCCACCGCCACATGATCCTCAGCCCTCGGCGCAGCAGTTGACGACGGGTCTCCGCCAGCCGCAGTGGCTGCAGGGGCATCGGGAACGCCTTCGGCGATTTCCGGGGGCGGCTCCGGAGCGGCCTCGGACTCAGCCGCCGCCGGGTTCGGCTCCGGGTCAGGCAGCGCGCTGTTCAAAGCCCCGAAGTCATCCACCCTCTCGCCACGCGCCGCCTGAGACACAGCACACAGACTCAGCAAACCCACATTTAACCCACATTAAACAAACACCAAACAAAAGCCAAACATTACCTGACTCCTCGCCGTCTCAGCCCGCTCCCTGACCACCTCTCGACCGTGGGGGCCCCACATCCGGTCGTAGAGGGCTCCGGCGGATTCCTTCACTATAGGGTCCTCAACCTTGTAGATATCACGCTCCAAATCCTCATCAGCTTGGTCGAAGACCTCATAGTGTCGGCACCCTTCGCGAGAGAGCGTGTTCATCGCCCCCTCGCAGGTGACCAGAGAGGCATAAGACATAAACCCCTCCACGATGGTGGGGAGCGCCTGCAGCTCCTCCTGTACCCACTCAAGGCAGTGAAGTCCGGGCTCTCGGTCCAGCACTTCAAATTCAGCGGTCCGCGCGCCCAGCTCACGGTATGAATCCATAAGCTATTTGCGCGTCCGCTCAGCCTCCGTGCGCGCCGAGGCCTCGGCTCTCTCCACACGGCTCTGCAGCGCGCTGAGCCGCTCCTCCAGCTGCTCGGTGAGCTGCCTGGCAAGGCTGCCCTCCGCCCGCGCCAAATTGGCCTCCGCCTGCGCAGCCTGCGCCTTGGCGAGGGCCTCATTAGCTTCCTCCCTCTCCGCCGCCAGTTGGCGCCGGAGGTCAGCCTTCTCACCCTCAAGCACAGCCACCTTGTCCGCCAGCTTGCGGCACTTACTGTCGGCGGCTGACTTTTCCCGGACGGCGTCAGCATGTTGCGTCCGAAGTCTCTCGACTTCGGCAGACACAACTGCCGTCAGGGCCCCCGACGCCGCGCGGTTTGCGAAGTCAGCCGCCTACAAGACACACATAAGACCACAGCCCCGGCGAAGCCGGTTAAAAAAAACCGAGGCCTAGCTCAACGCACCTGACTTAGTGCCTCCTTCATCTCCTCCATCCGGCGGGACACGGCACCCGCCTCGTCCCTGACGGCAGTAAGTGCCGGTATCTCGCCGCCGGCACAAAGAGCACTGCCCTTCGCCCTTGGCACCACGGCAGCCGCCGTGGCCGCCGCGGCAGGTGGAACAACAACAAGCTGGTCTTCGTCCGACCCTGCGACGCATCAACAAATTAAAAAAAACTCGAGCCAACGACTTACCAACAAGATAATCGTCCACACTAATGTCGGTGGCGAAGTCAGCAACGCGCTTGCCAGGGGGCGACAACCCTCGAGCCGCCTTCACAGCCTCCGGCACCCCGCTGGACGAAGGGGTAGCCTTCGCTGACTTGGGACCACCGGTGACAGCCGCCTTCGCAGCGTCCAGCGCCCTACTGGATGCAGGGACGGCCGACTTAGCCGCCAGCGGCGGCTGGCCTCTGCCGGGGGCAGTAGCCTTCGCAGCCCCCCGCTGCCTCTTCGGCCTGGCTTCATGAAGCCTGACGACCGCCTGACGCTTCTGCGCAGCTCCCTGGCGATCCTTGTCCATCACTGCCGACACAACAGCAGCAATATTCCGCCCGTAAGGAAACACTTTCCAAGCACGAACCATGCAAGATGTAAAAAAGTCTTCGCTGGCCGCGCGGGGGACAGGAACATTCTTAGGCCACCAACCCCCGGTAACCCTCAGCATCCGCGCTGAAGACTCCCGGAGCTCGGGCGAAGACATCCTTCCCCCAGGGGCCGCGCATGTCCTCATCAATTCTCTAGCAAAACCATCAGAAACCCCAAGTCCTCCCACAGTAGTACCTAGTTTCCTCTTCTTAGAGGACGGGGCGGCCGCCGGCGCGGGGTCGTCTCCAGACTCCACCACCGGTTTCTTCCCGCGACGATCCACATCGTCTTGGCCGGGATAACCGCCATACGGCAGACGATTCAACTCAAAAACCCTGTTCAAGCGGTCATTTGACCCGCGAATGTCCCAGCTACGCTGGCCCTCTGTCCTAGGCACATACCGACCCACGATCCGCACCGCCCCATCCTCCGCCTCGCGCACAAAGGCGGCCGGATCGCGACTCTGCAGATCCAGCACGAAGGCAGGACTTCGCACCAGCTTCCCACCGTGGGAAGGCATCTGGCGAGGGCACACTTCGCCCAGCGCCCAGCCATGCACCAAAGGCCATACCCCAAACGCCACAAACTCCTCAACCAAATCGCGCCCGCTGCTCAGGCCGGCGGCGCACCGAAGGGCCCCTTCGTTCGCATCCTCATCCGCCACTTCAAAAGGCGGGTATGCTGAGTAAAAATGCGAGCACATCTCGGACACGGGGAGCCCCGGATGGTCTTCGGCTATACCCTCCGCAACGTAGAACCAAAAATCCTGCCAATTGCCCCACTTGTTGCGAGCGCAAGGAACTAACTCAACTACCTGCATCATGGTCTTGCCGGTCTTCGGCGTAAATGTACAGGACCCAAACTGGGCAACTTCACTTCCAATCATCCTCTTCTGCCAGTGCAGGCAATAATACTTCGCGAAGACTTCGACTGATGGCTGTCCGCCGTACGAAGTCGTCGCCCAGACATACTTCGATAGAGCCACCACGGCATTCGGAGTCAGCTGATGGATCTAAACATTAAATCTGCACAGGACTTCTCCAACAAATCGGTGCGCAGGCAGGCGGAGACCAGCGGCAAAGAACGCCTCGAACACAACCAACTCGCCTTCCGGCTCGGGGACTTCCTCCGTCCCCGGGACACGAGCGACCCCGCCGCCAAAGTAACCAAGCCGCTGCATATCTTGCACGCGGGCCGACGACATCCGCGACACACCAAAATCCACAGTATCGCCGGCGCACAACTCCTCCGCCGCCACAGTACTCAGCGTTTCCTCAAACGACGCGTCGGCCGGCGGCGAAGCGGCAGCAGAAGAAGAAGAGGTCGGCATCGCTACGTACCGTCGGCAGCGGCGGGCGGTCTGCTTCACTCGAGCCAGATCTCCGGCGAACAAGAGCAAGGAGGGCAGACGAGCAGCAGAGACGGTGGAGAAAGCGACTAGGGTTTTCACGGAGCGCGGAAGAATAAATTCCAAAACGCGCCGCCCCCCGCCCCCTTTTATACACAGGGCGCGGCGCTTCGGGAAACCCGCAGTCCTACAGTACGGCATCAATCAACGGTCATGTCAAAAACCCCCGCGGAACCACTTCGAGCGAGGGCAGCGTCTCCGCCATCTAGCAACGTCTTCGGCACCAGATGACTTAGTCGAACTGGTCCCTCGGAGGGCAAATGTTGGGGCGAAGGCAAAGACGCCACCCTTCACTCGGGGCCTTCGCCGTAAACGCCGGCCCAACGCAGACAAGACAACGGGCAGGGACACCCTTCGCCCCATACGACATCGGACGAAGACCCGTTGCGAGGTCATCCCACCGTGCGGCCTCGTCCAGCGCGGAGGCCCACGTGTGATCCGGCCCATTGTGACAGGCCCTGCGTGGCCGCTGCGTGTTACGGGCCTAATTTATAAAGGCGTCCCTGTAATTACAGTCTGTAACCCTGCTTTATGGGAATATTCCGGGGATAACCTAGGTGTCTGAGGGCACATGCGTCCTTAACACGGGACGCTGGGTACCCGGACACCTATAAATACCCCCGCACAGTGCCCTTGAGAGGCTAGATGAAGAAAGCTTCTGCCATCTCGTGCTAAACCCTGTTTGCGCTATCACTCCCCCCCCCCCCCCCCCCGTTCGATCAACTTGCGCCTATGAGCCAGTTCCAACAGCGGCCTTGGTTCTTCATCCTCCTTGTCTTGATCATTTGCATCTCCCCCTTGATCATTGCCGTCATCTTGAGGTGACTCATCATTTTGATCTTCTCCTTCATCAACTTGAGCCTTGTCCTCATTTTGGGTTGGTGGAGATGCTTGCGTGGAGGAGGATGGTTGATCTTGTGCATTTAGAGGCTCTTCGGATTCCTTAGGGCACACATCCCCAATGGACATGTTCCTTAGCACGATGCATGGAGCCTGTTCTTCACCTATCTCATCAAGATCAACTTGCTCTACTTGAGAGCCGTTAGTCTCATCAAACACAACGTCACATGAAACTTCAACTAGTCCTGAGGACTTGTTAAAGACTCTATATGCCCTTGTGTTTGAGTCATACCCTAGTAAAAAGCCTTCTACAGTTTTAGGAGCAAATTTAGATTTTCTACCTCTTTTAACAAGAATAAAGCATTTGCTACCAAAAACTCTAAAATATGAAATATTGGGCTTTTTACCGGTTAGGAGTTCATAGGATGTCTTCTTGAGGATTCGGTGTAGATATAACCGGTTGATGGCGTAGCAGGCGGTGTTGACCGCCTCGGCCCAAAACCGATCTGGTGTCTTGTACTCATCAAGCATGGTTCTTGCCATGTCCAATAGAGTTCGATTCTTCCTCTCCACTACACCATTTTGTTGTGGGGTGTAGGGAGAAGAGAACTCATGCTTGATGCCCTCCTCCTCAAGGAAGCCTTCTATTTGTGAGTTCTTGAACTCCGTCCCGTTGTCGCTTCTAATTTTCTTGATCCTTAAGCCGAACTCATTTTGAGCCCGTCTCAAGAATCCCTTTAAGGTCTCTTGGGTATGGGATTTTTCCTGCAAAAAGAACACCCAAGTGAAGCGAGAATAATCATCCACAATAACTAGACAGTACTTACTCCCGCCGATGCTTATGTAAGCGATCGGGCCGAATAAATCCATGTGTAGGAGCTCCAGTGGCCTGTCACTTGTCATGATGTTCTTGTGTGGATGATGAGTGCCAACTTGCTTCCCGGCTTGGCATGCGCTACAAATCCTGTCTTTCTCAAAATGAACATTTGTTAATCCTAAAATGTGCTCTCCCTTTAGAAGCTTATGAAGATTCTTCATTCCAACATGGGCTAGTCGGCGGTGCCAGAGCCAACCCAAGTTAGTCTTAGCTATTAAGCAAGTGTCGAGTTCAGCTCTATCAAAATCCACCAAGTATAGCTGACCCTCTAACACTCCCTTAAAAGCTATTGAATCATCACTTCTTCTAAAGACAGTGACACCTACATCAGTGAATAGACAGTTGTAGCCCATTTGACATAATTGAGATACGGAAAGCAAATTGTAATCTAAAGAATCTACAAGAAAAACATTGGAAATGGAATGGTCAGGAGATATAGCTATTTTACCCAAACCTTTGACCAAACCTTGGTTTCCATCCCCGAAAGTGATAGCTCGTTGGGAACCTCGGTTTTTCTCGTAGGAGGAGAACATCTTATTCTCCCCTGTCATGTGGTTTGTGCACCCGCTATCGATGATCCAACTTGAGCCCCCGGATGCATAAACCTACAAAACAATTTTAGTTCTTGACTTTAGGTACCCAAACGGTTTTGGGTCCTTTGGCATTAGAAACAAGAACTTTAGGTACCCAAACACAAGTCTTGGAGCCCTTGTGTTTGCCCCCAACAAACTTGGCAACTACCTTGCCGGATTTGTTAGTCAAAACATAAGATGCATCAAAAGTTTTAAATGAAATGCTATGATCATTTGATGCACTAGGAGTTTTCTTTCTAGGCAACTTAGCACGGGTTGGTTGCCTAGAGCTAGATGTCTCACCCTTATACATAAAAGCATGGTTAGGGCCAGAGTGAGACTTCCTAGAATGAATTTTCCTAAGTTTGCTCTCGGGATAACCGGCAGGGTACAAAATGTAACCCTCGTTATCCTGAGGCATGGGAGCCTTGCCCTTAACAAAATTAGACAATCTTTTAGGAGGGGCACTAAGTTTGACATTGTCTCCCCTTTGGTAGCCAATGCCATCCTTGATGCCAGGGCGTCTCCCATTATAGAGCATACTTCTAGCAAATTTAAACTTTTCATTTTCTAAGTTATGCTCGGCAATTTTAGCATCTAATTTTGCTATATGATCATTTTGTTGTTTAATCAAGACCATGTGATCATGAATAGCATCAATATCAATATCTCTACATCTAGTGCAAATAGAAACATGCTCAATAGTAGATGTAGAGGGTTTGCAAGAGTTAAGTTCAACAATCTTAGCACGCAAAATATCATTGTTATCTCTAAGATTGGAAATTGTAACATTGCAAACATCTAATTCTTTAGCCTTAGCAAACAATTTCTCATTCTCATTTCTAAGGCTAGCAAGAGAAATATTCAACTCATCAATCCTAGCAAGTAAATTAACATTATCATCTCTAGAATTGGAAGTTGAAATATTACAAACATGAGAATCAACCTTAGCAATTAATTTAGCATTTTCAATTCTAAGGTTGGTAATAGTGTCATGGCAAGTGCTTAGCTCACTAGATAGTTTTTGACATTTTTCTATTTCTAGAGCATAAGCATTTTTAACCTTAACATGTTTCTTGTTTTCCTTAATTAGGAAGTCCTCTTGGGAATCCAAAAGGTCATCCTTTTCATGAATAGCACTAATTAGCTCATTGAGTTTTTCCTTTTGTTGCATGTTTAGGTCGGCAAAAAGGGTACGCAAATTATTCTCCTCATCACTAGCATTATCATCACTAGAGGATTCATATTTAGTGGAAGATTTAGATTTAACCTTCTTCCTTTTGCCGTCCTTTGCCATGAGGCACTTGTGGCCGACGTTGGGGAAGAGGAGTCTCTTGGTGACGGCGATGTTGGCGGCGTCCTCGTCGTCGGAGGAGGAGTCGGTGGAGCTCTCGTCGGAGTTCCACTCGCGGCACACGTGGGCATCGCCGCCCTTCTTCTTGTGGTACCTCTTCTTTTCTCTCCTCTTGCCCTTCTTGTCGTTATCCCTGTCACTGTCACTTGATAATGGACATTTAGCAATAAAGTGACCGGGCTTACCACACTTGTAGCAAACCTTCTTGGAACGGGATTTGTAATCCTTCCCCTTCCGTTGCTTGAGGATTTGGCGAAAGCTTTTGATGATTAAAGCCATCTCCTCATTGTCGAGCTTGGAGGCATCAATTGGTTGTCTACTCGGTGTAGACTCCTCCTTCTCCTCCGTCACCTTAAAAGCCACCGGTTGTGCCTCGGACGTGGAGGGTTCATCAAGCTCGTTGATCTTCTTTGAGCCTTTAATCATACATTCAAAGCTCACAAAATTCCCGATTACTTCCTCGGGAGTCATTAGTGTGTATCTAGGATTACCACGAATTAATTGAACTTGAGTGGGGTTAAGCAAAATGAGAGATCTTAGAATAACCTTAACCACCTCGTGGTCGTCCCACTTCTTGCTCCCGAGGTTACGCACTTGGTTCACCAAGGTTTTGAGCCGGTTGTACATATCTTGTGGCTCCTCCCCTTGGCGAAGACGGAAGCGACCGAGCTCCCCCTCGATCGTTTCCCGCTTGGTGATCTTGGTGAGTTCATCACCTTCGTGCGCGGTCTTGAGTAGGTCCCAAATCTCCTTTGCACTCTTCAACCCTTGCACCTTGTTATATTCCTCTCTACTTAGAGAGGCGACGAGTATGGTTGTGGCTTGGGAGTTGAAGTGCTCGATTTGGGCCACTTCGTCCGTATCATAGTCTTCATCCCCTACGGATGGTACCTGTGCTCCAAACTCAACAACATTCCATATACTTTTGTGGAGTGAGGTTAGATGAATTTTCATTAAATCACTCCACCTAGCATAATCTTCGCCATCAAAGGTTGGCGGTTTGCCTAATGGAACGGAAAGTAATGGAGTATGTCTAGATGTACGAGGGTAGTGTAAGGGGATCTTACTAAACTTCTTGCGCTCTTGGCGCTTAGAAGTTACGGACGGCGCGTCGGAGTCGGAGGTCGACGTTGATGAAGTATCGGTCTCGTAGTAGACCACTTTCCTCATCCTCTTGTGTTTGTCGCCTCTCCGATGCGACTTGTGGGAAGAAGATTTCTTCTCCTTCCCCTTCCCTTTGTTGGAGGAGCTCTTCTTCTTCTCCTTCCTTTTGGTGCGGGACTCTTCCGATGAAGTGCTCCCGTGGCTCGTAGCGGGCTTGTCGCCGGTCCCCATCTCCCTCTTGGTGTGATCTCCCGACATCACTTCGAGCGGTTAGGCTCTAATGAAGCACCGGGCTCTGATACCAATTGAAAGTCGCCTAGACGGGGGGTGAATAGGGTGAAACTGTAGTTTACAAATATAAACACAACTACGAGTCGGGTTAGCGTTAGAAATAATGAGTCCGAGAGAGAGGGCGTAAAACAAATCACAAGCGAATGAAGAGTGTGACACGCGGATTTGTTTTACCGAGGTTCGGTTCTCGCAAACCTACTCCCCGTTGAGGAGGCCACAAAGGCCGGGTCTCTTTCAACCCTTACCCTCTCTCAAACGGTCCCTCGGACCGAGTGAGCTTTTCTTCTCAATCACTTGGAACACAAAGTTCCCACAAGGACCACCACAAGATTGGTGTCTCTTGCCTCAATTACAAGTGAGTTTGATCGCAATGAAGAATCAAAGAAAGAAGAAAGAAATCCAAGCGCAAGAGCTCGAAAGAACACAAGAAAATCTCTCTCACTAATCACTAGGGCGTTGTGTGGAGTTTGGAGAGGACTTGATCACTTTGGTGTGTCTACAATTGAATGCTAGAGCTCTTATAAGTGGTTGAGAAGTGGAAAACTTGGATGACTTGAATGTGGGGTGGTTGGGGTTATTTATAGCCCCAACCACCAAACTAGCCGTTTGGTGGGGTTGTCTGTCGCATGGTGCACCGGACAGTCCGGTGCACACCGGACATGTCCGGTGCGCCAGCCACGTCACCAAAGCCGTTGGGTTCTGACCGTTGGAGCTCTGACTTCTGGGCCCGCCTGGATGTCCGGTGGCGCACCGGACATGTACTGTAGAGTGTCCGGTGCGCCACTACGCGCGTGCCTGACTTCTGAGCGCTCTGGCGCGCATTAATTGCTGTTGCAGGTGACCGTTGGCGCGAAGTAGCCGTTGCCCCGCAGTTACACCGGACAGTCCGGTGTACACCGGACATGTCCGGTGAATTATAGCGAAGCAGCCGTTGCAGTTTCCCGAAGCTGGCGAGTTCCTGAGGCCGCTCTTCCTTGGAGCACCGGACACTGTCCGGTGTACACCGGATAGTCCGGTGAATTATAGTGGAGTTGCCTCTGGATTTTCCCGAAGGCGACGAGTTTGCGCTGGAGTCCTCTGGTGCACCGGACATGTCCGGTGGCACACCGGACAGTCCGGTGCGCCAGACCAGAGGTGCCTTCGGTTGTCCCTTTGCTCTTTTGTTGAACCCAATACTTGGTCTTTTTATTGGCTAAGTGTGAACCTTTGGCACCTGTATAACTTATACACTAGAGCAAACTAGTTAGTCCAATTATTTGTATTGGGCAATTCAACCACCAAAATTAATTAGGGACTAGGTGTAAGCCTAATTCCCTTTCAAGGTCCCACCATGCAACTCTACAATTTATGACCAGTGTGTCTGCATGGGGCGCACTGTGGAGGTTGATGTTTCTTACGTCGAAGGTGAGTGGCACATGAGACCACTTTGTCTGAACCACGGGTCCGGTGAGGGCTACATGGTTTACCCCTCGATAGCAATCTTTTTTGTCATTTGGTTTTGAAGTCGGAGCTGGACCCTCTAGTGATCATATGAATTACTCCCCTAAAGGGTGGATTGGCAAAGTCTTCTTTCTTAGGTGGTGAGGGAGTGGCAGGTGTTGGTTTGCATGTTGTGGTGGTGGTGGTGGCAGGGCTAATATTTCTTGGTGTTGAAGGCATGTTTGTTGGGGGAAGTGCTTGTGGTTTTGTTGTTGGGGTTATATCGGTGTTCGTTTTGGTATTGGTCGTGGTGGTATGGTTGCGGTTGGTAGGTATGAACGATGACTCTTTGGTTGTTGTCGGGGCGGCCCTAGCCATTCGGTCCTTGGTTGCCTTAGTCTCCGAACAATCCCTGGTAGGGTGCTCTCAGTCTTCGCCATGGAAGACACAGTAAAATATTCTTTGCTATTGAGGGCCTCAACATCTACCTCTACCTCTGCCCCTGGTCATGTTGCCCCGTGGCCTTGTTGTAGAGGGTAGTTCTGACGTTGGGGGTGGAGCTCTCCTGGTTGCTGCAGGTTTGCGATGATATGGACTTGTAGCTGACCACGTTCTTGCTGGGTTGGGTCTTGTTGCGGAGGCCTGGTCCATATCCTGCTAGATTGCATAGTCTCTTTTGGCTTTCGCTGTGACTCAACTTTTTTGTGGTGGAGCTCTTCTGAGTGGGCATATTTTTCGAAAAGCTAGTACAACTCCTACAAGTTGGTTGGTGGGTCCCTTGTGCAGTCACTGTATAGGACACCTACTCGTAGGCCGTTCATTGCATAGTTGATGGCTATATGGTCATCGACCGAGGACAGCTATGATTTAAATAGGAGGAACTTTTTGTAATAGTCACAAAGACTTTCCTTTTCTTGCTGCCTACAAAGTGAGGGTTCTGCTAGTGCGTCTATTTTTGGTCTATAGCCTTGGAAATTCAACAGAAATTTGTTGTGAAGTGTCTTCCATGAATCAATCGATAATTGTGGTAACTTTGAATACCATGTGAGAGCTAGGCCCTTGAGGGCTATGATGAATGACTTGGCCATAGTGGTGTCGTCCCCCTAATGATGCAACTGTGACCTGATAGCTCATGATGTACTAGGTTGGATTCGTGTTGGGTAAGTGTCTGCTCTGTAATTTGCAGCCAACGGGAGGCCTGCAGCTGTGGTGCAAGAGGGCTTCGCTCGTCAAGGTAATTCAGCCCTTGGAAGGCAGTTGGTGCGAAGGCTGGTATGTGGAAGTGGGGAAGGTCTTGGTTGGCTGCACCGGCTGGCTGCTGATGGCGGGGGTCTTCGCCCTGTATTTCAGCAATTTCTTGCTCTAGCTCTCTGGCTTTTTGCTCCTCTTGTAGGATCATTTGCCTTACTCTAGCCTGCATGTTGGTTCATTGCCTCTTAGCAGCAAGTATCTCTCTGTTTTTGTAGGTGGTTGATTTTTATGCGAAGTGCTCGTAATTTGAGTTGATCTTTGGCTGAGATGCCTAGGACTTCACCATCTTTGGTGATGTCATCAGCCTCCGGCGGGGTAAAATCTGGCGAGGCATCCTGAGGGAGGTTCTCAGAACTACAGGTGTGAATGGTACATTCGGGAGTGGGTGGGTGTTCAGTTCGGAGACGCTTGTTATTTATTTCTCTGTCATTGTTTTCGGGTACATCTTAAGGGGTGTCATCAATGAGGGCTATCTTGCCTTTCTTTTCGGTGAGGGTCGCCTTCGCAGCGTCGTCCAGGAAGGTGGTGGCCTTGGAAGTCGTCTTCTTGGGAACCATCGTGGGTTTGCTTTATCGTAGCACGAACGGTGGGCGCCAAATGTTGGGACCACTGGTATGTGGACGGGTGGGCCTGAACACTCAGGTAAAGGGAGAGCTCAGGTGCACAACAAAACTGTAGGCAGGAACTGTAGTGTCTCGTTATGTGTGCCGCATATATGTAGGAGTGGGCGTTTGGGTTACCCAAAAAATTCGGGTCAAGTAATCTGGGTATTTAAAATTTCGGGTTTTGAGAATTGATACCCGAAATTACAATGGGTTTTACAATACCCGAAATTTCAGGTACCCAGAATTTCGGGTTCGGGTATTCCCGAACTACCCGAACTGTTGTGTCGGCTTCATAAAAACACATACACCCTATTAAATTAGTATAAAAATACAATTTGAATAATTGTATACATGGACATATAAAACACAAGCAATCTACAATCACAAGTTATGCACACTTACACATAATTATAGATGTACAAATTAATAATTAAGCATGACATGAGTACTTGACACATGAAAGTTTGGGTAATTCGGGTATTTCGGGTACTCGATTGTGATACCCGAATTACCTAAAATAAATTCGGGTTTTGCAAGTTGCTACCCGAAATTCCCGAACAAAATTTGGGTTTCGGGTTCGGGTATTTCGGGTTCGGGGTTCGGGTTTTGGGTTATGGGTTTTTTGCCCAGCCCTACATATATGTACAGTGCGGGGGTATTTATAGGTAACCGGGCAGGTAGGTGGGTCCTCAAGTACCATTATACCCCCCGGTTACCTGCTACATTCCTAGAATATTCCCCCTACGGGGTCATTACAGTGGTGTGAGGTACAATCAGACTAGACATACTACATAACATACCCCAAAGAGGGGCTTACAAATGGGCCTGAAAGGTAACGGGGCATAGCCAAGACCCCACCATAGACGGTGTAGCTTCGCCTGTGCGTTGTGCCTTTCACTCTGCGAAGTTGAGCCTTCGACCTCATTGGGACTATTTTGCTGAGTGGAAGAGTCCGAGTAGTCAGGGGCGCATCCATGAGGCTGCAGCGAGCCCCCATCGAGTAGTGTGGCCCTTCGCTCCATCCCCCCCCCCCATGAGTCCCAGTCGAAGACCTCGATTCTATTACCAGTCGCAGTACTCTTCACTTCTTGTACCTACGCCAAAACCTATATGATTGTGGTTGGATTAGTCTGACCAAGGGGACGGTCGTCCTTCGCTCCAACAGAGTGATACGGCCCCATATTTGTTACTGGTCGAGCGAGTCATGGTCAAACTAGCCACGCTCGATCAAAGGGCCAAGGCACCAAGTGGAGGGAGGTGAATAGGAGAGATATTGAGCAGGCGTGGAACAGTGTTGGATTTAAGATTTTATCTAAGGAATGCTACCTAAAAGTTTTCATATGCGGTTTAGTAAACTTATTTAGTAATTCAACAAAAATCATAAATTATAAAGTATTCAACAATTTGGTAAAAAATATTAATTTTGCTCGTGACACGCTAAATTTATATAGATCGCATACTGTATCACTAATAAAGAAAGGGACATCCATCCGAGGACATCGACACATATTGCTTTAGAACCAACATTGATGCTTGCTCCTCAGGCATAGTGTGGGAATCCTCCCTTTTCTCCTCATGCTTTGCTTGGGCTATGATCTTTCTCTTTATGAGTTACTGGTTCTACTCAACTAGCTCGTGCAACTAGTTCAGAATTGCTTGAGTATGATGCTCCATCAGCTAGTTGTAGTCATTTGCAAGCTAATTCCTCAAAGTCACTCCTACATTCTTAGCATTTAGATATTGGTTCATCTCTCCTCATGCCTCATCCCTCTCTTGTTCTACCAGATGCCACTGCTCAAATAGGATGTCCTTCCAAGCTATCATGCCGACCAGTTTCTCCTCCAAACTATGAGCAGCACTGGGTGTGCTAATAGAGCACCTCAATGAGCTCAACTTGCAACAACTTCTCCACACCCTCGAGTTGGTCCACCCTATCATCATACATCTTGACTACATCCCTCTTTAGACTTTATGACTTATGACTAGCTGACAGATACTCCATAGTAGATAGAAAACCCCCATTGTCTCATCATCCTTATCTACCAACAAAATATCTACAACATGCTGCTCCCAATCATCTTTGGCCTCATAGGTATCCTTCTCAACCTCGACCTCACGTCAGTTACTAGCAACATAGGGCACTATGAAGTACTTGGAGAAGAACATTTCCAAGCTAGCCACATGGGTAAGGCACATCCTCCCTAGGGCAGCATGTGTCACCACCTCTCTAGCATGGTCCATGCTGACACCCACACCTCAAGCAACAAAGGTGCTCCTAGAACTAGAACTAGGGATGACCCAAAGTAAAGATAACCACCTCCACCTAATAGAGAGATAAACCATGGGTGGTGTACTGTCACACCTGGTTTTAGAAGGCAAACCGAATGCGAACCATGTACGTGCCAGGATCAGCAATTCACGTACACAGCAGTTATATAACTGGACATCATCACACGGTGCTCAAATAATAACATAAAAGAAGGTATAATAGTCGATTACATCATGATGTCCGAGACATCCACATAGTCTTTAACAATTATCAAAGTGCGGAAAAGAAACGTAGATACACACGACCTTCACAGGCAGCCGACTAGGGGTTTGCCGCTAACCCACGCCTAGAACTCATCGTACTCTTGGAACTCCTGGAAGTCCTCCTCCACGACTTCATCTTCTCCTGAGCAGTGGTTGCAACGAGGACAATCTAGGGGGTTTGGTGTGTAAAGCAAGGGTGAGTACACATCAACATACTCAGCAATATGTCATGTTTGGCTGTAGTGGACTAGCTTTATGTGGGGTTAAGTCAAGCTGTTGCTTTTAGTTGGTCAGGTTATTATTACTAGTAGAAAGCCAGGCTTTAGCATTAACCCAAGTTATTAACCCAAAAGTACCCTTTCCAAATGGAAAGAATACCACTTACCATTACCATAAGCATAATCAAACCATCATCCTCATCACCACCTGTAAACCAAACATCTCTGATCAAAGTATCTCTAATCAATGGAGCTCCCTTGGCCACTCATAACCGCGAGCACGGCTGATATATCAGTTTCATAACACTCTGCAGAGGTTGCGCACTTTACCCACAAACCGTGATTCCCTCTTGCCTCGGGCCGATCAAACCCTTAAACACTACTAAGGTGAATAGGCAGAGTTTCACTACGTAGCCTTTACAAAGATTCCCTAAGGCTGTAGCCACCCGTTAGGTTTCCTAAATGTACCGCACTCCTCCCCAAGGGGCAAACCACCCTTAGCAGAGCGAGCCGCATACACCGAGCCCCATTAACGGCACGACGGCGAAGCGAACTACACCTCAGTTCCTCTAATTATCTAGCTAAGGGCGTCCTATTCCACCCTCATGGTTGCACTATTTTCCCGGGCGATCGTCCAACGAACCAGTCCTTACGGAGAGGCACTCGAGAAACAGCTCGAGTCCCCTTAAATGTCACAGTACCATCATCATAATCAAAAGGGAAACAGTGTATTATAGATAATCTCATCATGTTCATTGATTAATGTGAAGCACTAGCATATAGCTAAACCAAAATAACCCAAACAGAATAGGTAAGCAAGGACAAGATAAACCAAAAGCTAGTCAATCCTTAGGTATAAATTGTCCTAAGGTATAAATTGTGTAAATGCAGGGAGTGAATTATAAGAATGAATAGGACATAGATAGGTCAAGGGACAATTACCTTCACCAACCAGCTGCTGCTCAGGGTCTTCACCTGCAACTCCTTCGGACTCCACCAACTGATCGTTATTTATATGAGTTCAAACATACATTCTACAAATTTAATACAAAATAACAGTACACTATACAATAAAATATAATAAATAAACAGACGCTCGGTGCAGGGCTTATGCCTACGACTAAGCGAGAAAGAGAGAGCAACGGTCGAGGCTACGGTCGAGAAGCGATCACGTTACTCGACTATAAATCAAAGTACTCTCTTACATAGGATAGTATTAATTTGGCCATCATGCTATATATAGGATAAAATGATGTTCCATGTTAAATCATTATAAATAGACCAAAGTAAATTTAAAAAGGATTGTCGCGCAACGAAACGCATGACACAACACTTAGACTGAATTAAGAATAAATCGACTCGTCGCGTAGCGGAGCGCGCCACGAGGCACTTGCATTAATTATAAAAATAACGTCAAGCGTCGCGCGATGAAGCGCACGACAGCATGCGCCATCCAAACTGAATTTAAAACGAAACGTCGCGCTACTGGACGCGCGACGCCACACGTTAAATAACCTGAAATTAAGATGAATCGTCGCGCAACGAAGCGCGCGACGCAGCACACTAATAAATGAGAATTTAAAATAAATTGTTGCGCGACAAAGCGCACGACGCAGCTTATTAGATAATCTAAAAATAGCATGAATCGTCGCGCGACGAAGCGCACGACGCAGCACATTAAATAAATCCAAAATTAAACTGAATCGTCGCGCGACGAAGCGCGCGACGCAACACACTAATAAACTAAATTTAAAATTAACTAAGACAAAATTTAAGCGCCGCGCCGGGGCATGCGAAGCCACCGGGGCACGCGAGGCCACGCCGGGGCACGCGCAGGGGCTACCGGGGCGCGCAGGGCCGCGGGGAGACGCGGGCTGCCGCCGGGGCGTGGGGGCGCGGGAGCCGCGGGGGCTGTCGGGGCACGGGGGCGTGGGGGCGCAGGGCCGCTGGGGCGCGAGGGCGGTGGGGCACGGGGCGCAAGGCGCCGCCAACGCGCGCGCACAGGGGAAAAAGGGAGGGGCGCGTAGCGAGGAAGAAGTGAAGGGAGAGAGGAAGGGAGATGGAGGGGGGAAGATGTAGAGCCCAAAATTGGTAGGAGAAAAAAAAGTAATAATGATGAAATAAATAAATATATATATATATTTAAGATAGTGTTTTAGGATATTTTTTAAGCCTTTTGTTTAGATAAAATACTAATTCAATTAATTAGTTAATCAAAGTATGTTTTGCATTCATGCTGAAATTTTGAGTGTGCATCTAACTAAATTTGAAATCTTAAACTAAATTTGAGTTTGAACTTGAAACTAGAGGATAGTTTGAAACCTCAAAGAATAAATTGAGGAAAAGATTATCGCCTTCATGAACTACTAGTTAGGTGCCCGTGCGTTGCAACGGTATACAAATTATTCAGCAAAATGTTATTGAACAACAATTACATAAAAAAATACCACATATATTATCGATCTCAATATCTCATAAAATCTTTGGCAACAATCAATACATAACTAAATTGATACATATCAAATTATATTACAATACGACAATAATGTCATCTTAAAAAATGCAGAGTTCAAAAACGAGTTCCTTTTAGGTGCTACAAGTCCATAAAGAAATAAGAAATCATTGATGTAGTACTTGAAAGACACACGGCTTCACCAACTCTCTGTAGAATGTCCATCTACAACTTCACGCATCAGAAAAGAGAAGCAATAATTTTCTCTCCTTACTTCATATAAGCAATGACTCATGACTACTGCAAAAGTACATGTTGGAGAAATATTGACTCCTAAAAGTTGGCTTAGCTCAAGGGCCTTCTGTGCTCTGGAACACCTACCTAAAAAGTTGGCAAACCTTAATAACCTCAATAAGAACTTCAACAAATAATTAGATCGAGCACCATCCGATCGAGCACCAACTTCATGGGCACCTTTTTGCCATCCTTAATCGAAATGCTTTTTCAGAATGATCTGTGGACAACCTGATTCAGGTATCCAACAGAAAAGCCAACCCACCATCACTGCAAGTATCAATAAGGAAAGCAAACAGTAACATGCCCAGCCATACAAAAGGACTCAGTTCATTCAGTTTCTAGAAAGCATATGGCCAGGACAACATCAGCATGAGCAATTGCCAAAGAAAGCCCAAAGGTGATCCGAAGATGGTGCTTACAATTTTCAAAAGGGCAAATAGTGTTAAATTGCTTGGTACTTACTGTGTCTATATGCTCGCGGATGAAATCGACCAACTGCTGGCTTGACATGCAGTCCCTAATAACCCAGAGGATATTGTTGTTACTTCTGACAAAAGCAAAAATCATGTTGAAGCCAGAACCTTGTTAACAGGGAGAAATTTACCATATGCCATCGCATGCCAAAACAATGAATTCGTCGTCATCACATAGCTCGACCTGTACGAAAGAACAAAGTCAGAATAACAGTCAACAAGAAGGCAACACTAACTTGGTAAACTGCATAGCAGGGGTGCGAGACAGCTGCAGAATTTGCTCACAATGTTTATGTCGGGGTTCGCAGTCAGGATTTGCTTATCGGGGGGCAAGAACTTATTTTGTTTGAACTTCATGTCTCCTGAAAAGGCATTTTGCATATGCAAGCAAGACCATTAGGTAAGGTGTCAGGTATGAACGAGAAGAAGCGAGTGAAGAATACCGATAGCTCTTGACAAGTTTAGATTTCCATTTACATGCCCCATTAGAATGAAACTACCTGCACTCCGTATCCTCTCTCTCTCTCTCTCTCTGCCTCGAGCTCTGGTTTATGGTCTCTAGACAAATTATATGCCTGTGTTTTGTGAAAGAAGTGAAAAAATGAGAGGATCACACATGAACTTTATTTCAAAAATATAGCACAACCTTTGTACCGTGTTGTTTTTAGTGCACCTGCTAGTCGGGCGGTAACCCCTCATGTTTCCTAAAAAAGGAGTAACAACAACTAACCTGACCATTCCTTGAGATGACACAGCGGGAGTCACCAGCATTTGCCACAAAGAGTTGCTTATTTCTGATCAAAGCTACACAGGCTGTACTCCCACAATTTGGCCTAGTAAAATGAGAGTGTGGTCTTTGATAAAATAAATTTCTATAAGACTACCTGGGTGGCTGGGTGCTTGGAATGTCCATTTCCAACAAAAGAACTCGCAATAAAGAGAAGAGAAATGCCAAAAATTACTTTCTAGCATAACAAGGCACTCCAGTTCAGCAAATTGGAACCCACTCTTTAAGAGTTAGCATTGTTATGCAACACAACCATAAATTTTAGCAGTTACACGAATAAACTTCCTTCTTATGCAGAGATATCCTTTTCAAGAATCAAGAGCTGACATTGTTAGGCAGCACAGGAATCTGTTTTAAATGTTAGAAAACAATTCTTCGTATGCATGCCCTTCTTAGGTCCTAAACCATCAGTGTTGCACATCTACTCAAGAACCATAAATCTGCTCTTACACAAGTTTCTGCCATGAATGATTTTAGCAAAAGATAAAGAGAAACAAACTTTATTAATGATAATCCAGTACTTTAAGAGTTAGCATTGTTATGCAACACAACCATAAATTTTAGCAGTTACACGAATAAACTTCCTTCTTATGCAGAGATATCCTTTTCAAGAATCAAGAGCTGACATTGTTAGGCAGCACAGGAATCTGTTTTAAATGTTAGAAAACAATTCTTCGTATGCATGCCCTTCTTAGGTCCTAAACCATCAGTGTTGCACATCTACTCAAGAACCATAAATCTGCTCTTACACAAGTTTCTGCCATGAATGATTTTAGCAAAAGATAAAGAGAAACAAACTTTATTAATGATAATCCAGTAGTGCAACACTTTTAGAAAGAAATCCAATGACTGCTAAATTAATACAAAAAGGCAGATGGCATGCTCTCGATATCATAGGAAAATGATTACAGAATTATGGATCCATGCCAGTTCCACGAGTACCTCCTCAAAAGCCCAATCATCGTGTCTATCATTTGAATCACTTGCTTTAGGAGACCAAATTAAGCCTTCTATTATGCCACTAAACTGATTTATCTTATCTCCAAGTGCTTGAAGTTCCCGCCATCCTCTTTGACCTCGCATCATTTCATCCATTCTGAAACAAAACAATCATAATTTTTGTTCACATCATTTGCTCCAAATTACCAAAGAAAGTGGTCAGAAGGTAGACATGCTAAAAAAGAAGCTATTATACCTGAAGTAAGCTATGTGGACAACAACACCCAGGTCACCAGCTGCATAGGCTTCACCCTTGAGAACTTCTCTGTGTAGATATTTTGCCAAAACAAGCTAGATGCATAGAATTTGCTGGGTTCAGATTATACAAAAAAAAAGGTTAATTCAAACCACCAAAAGCTCACATTTTTATTCAGATTGTACAAAATATACAATTTATCAGATTTGGATAGAGCTAATTTGGATAGTTTATCAGTTTATATATAGCTAATTTGGACAGTTTATTAGATTTAAACAGAGCTAACTTGGACAGTTTATACAAGCTAATTTATACATTTTATCAGATTTGGACACAGTTTATACAATTTACACAGTTTATAGTGTTTATACAATCTATGCGTCTAGCTTGTTTTGGCATTTTATCTACACAGAGAATCGGTGAAAATGAGACATATTCAGCTGTAGCCAAATGAGAGTGTGGCAGCAGTAGATGGCAAAGATAGGTTCTAATTTCCATAGCGTATCCTGTGAGTAATAGGGAAGCTGCTGCGGGGTCGCCGTCGTGGCGACGATGGCGTCCTCCCTCCCACGAGAGCACCGACGTCCGGACTTCGGTTCGGTGGACGCGCGCGGACGAACCCCTCTGGAAAGAGAGAGGATTCCTCCGCCGCTTCCGCGTTGGACGCACTGGGCAGCTCACGCACGCCGCTGCTTTCGCAGCCAGCCAGATCCGTTGGTTCCAACAGAACATTTCCATCCACGCCCGCCACCGCGCACCGACATCTCCATCTCTATCTCCGATCCGTTGCAGCCCGCAGGCACATTCTCCATCAGTCCGATCGACCGGTGCGCAGCAGGCAGCGAGCGGGCCACTATGTGCGCGCGCAGCGCAGCTACCGAATTTTCGCTGCACAAAACCAGAGGGAGGAGGGGGAGGGTGGGGGAAAGGAACGAAAAGAAAGGGAGGGACAGAGGTGCAGGGCAAACCTGCATGGTGCGGGTGGTTTCGGGCACGGGCAAGCGCCACCCCGCTCGCTGCCGATCCCAATCCGGCTACAGTAGCGGCCGCCCCGCCTGCGGGGCCTCCCTCCGATCGTTCCCCCCACCCTCCATGGCAGGCTCCATGGTGGACCGCGCCACCAGCGACACGCTCATCAGCCCGGACTGGGCTAAGAACATGGAGATCTGCGACATCTGCAACTGCGACCCCGGGTACGTACCCCTACTCCCCCCGCTCTGATCCTTCTCTCGGACGGTGAGGCGAAGGTGAGCGCCGGCTTGAGGGGCTCCTCGACCTCCTCGATGCGGCTGACCTCGGATAGCCTGATCCGATCGGCTGCGTTTGGGGGCGGCGAGGAAGCAGGTGGGGCTTCTAGGGTTCGGGTGGCGGGCGTCTCACGGGGTAGAGAGAGCACCTGTCATGGTGGCGATTCTGGCGGGCATGTGTAGGGTGGGGCGGGGCGGGGTCGAGCGGGGCATGCAGAACCTTCCATCTGCGGCCCAGGCAGAACCGTGCACCAGTAAACTGTGGACGCCTACACTCTACTCTTAAGAAGTAGTAGAGAAAAGAGAAAAAAAGCATAGCATAGAAACCTGGAGCAAATGCCAGACAAGTAGTAGAGGCAAACTCCTTCTGTTCCCTCAGAACGTATGTCAACAGAGCAGCTGTACCACCTCCCAGTGAATGTCCAACAACCTAAATAGATTTGCCAATTGCCATGAACACCCATCAATTGCAACACTTTGAAAGAAACATGTAAACACAGTTATGATGCATCATAAGTCATAAAAAGGTTATGATGTAGCAATGCTCATACTCTAGCATCAAAGACAAAGAAAATGGCTATGAAATAATTCAAACCTTTATTTTGAAGTCTGGGCACATCTGCAATGCTTGTGCCAGACAAGGCCCTGAGAGCATATCCTAGTACTAAGTCGCTAACACCACCTTCCTGTACGATGGTATGGTGAAATGGAACCACAGCACCAGTGGCAGTTGTTAATGTATCTCTGATGCTATGAGTTCCCCTAATTAATAGAAGTATAGACTTTTTGTCTCTATCAAGCAAAATGGTGAAAGCTGGCTTCAAAATCTGCAAGTAAACCACATAAATTATGGGATCAATGCCAAGTAGACACTGTTCTTATGCTTAGCTATTGGAATACAAAATCAGCAAAAGAATGGCCATAAGAAAAAAAAATAGAAGTTTTCACTCACTCCTGCTTTAGGTTCTTGCATAAGAACATCCTCCATAGTGTAGCCAGTCACCTCCAAAAAAACGGGAATGGTTTTTTGGAGAAATGCCAGCAAAGTGTCAGCAAATTGAGAAGATACTTTAAATCACCAATTACTTTCAATATCCAAAGGTGGTTGTTTAGCAGGGCACAAGGGAGGAATAGAAAAAATAAAACCTCTCCCATTACCCTCATCCTCTTAACCTTTTTCACCAACAAGCAGGAGATTTGTGGGTCACTGTATTAAGATATGAGGAAATGCAAAATAGCCATTTCATAAAGCTCCTACGTAGAACACACTCTGCCCAGAACAATTAAACTAACTCATCAACAGGAGGGATAAGAGGTTTGGCCAAAGATCAAATCGTCAGCACGTAATCTTTAAGCAATAAATCCCTACAACCCTAATCTCAATCAAAGAGTAAAGAGCGAGAATGACAGGGGGTGAGCAGAACACCTTGAATCGCCGAGGATGAGATTTCCACATCGGGGTACAGCAGGTCCCCGGCCTTCCATGGAGAGCAGCGTGGATCTCGCACAGGAGGAGTTCGCGACCTCGGTAGGAAAGCAGCTCAGTGGGGGAGTGGATCACGGGGTAGAGCAAGTCCCTGTCCTTCCTTGGAGAGCAGTGTAAATCCCTAGAACCCTAATCTCAATCAAAGAGTAAAGAGCGAGAAGGACAGGGGGTGAGCAGAACACCTTGAATCGCCGAGGATGACAGGGGGTGAGCAGCACCACGGGCTTGGAGAGCTTGGAGAGCGGACGCGCGGTGGCGGATGCCGCGGTCACGACGGTGATGGGCGGCGGAGCAGGACGAAGGCCGTAGCGGCGGCAACGGCTGCAGTGAGGAGGAGCAGGAGGCGGGAGGCGATGGAGGGCTGGGGTGCGGCCACGGAGGGGGAGAGGAGAGCGGCGGTGGGCCGCGGCGAGTCGCCGGGGGTCCGGACCTCGACTGAGTGGGGCGGAGACGCCATCCGCGGGCGATGCTTTGGCTGCTAGACTTGGGGGGAACGGGAGTGGAGTAGTGGACTGGATCTGGGATACTGGGCTGGCAGAATGTGCGGCCGTGTGGGTGATTGCTGCGCATTTGAATTAAACTTCACTTGTACTTCCTTGGGCCTGGTATGGTAAACAAATAACTCAGCCCACGCAGGCTACCACAACGCAAATATAATGTACCATATCGGCTAGCCAAAGGTTGCGGTAGCAACTTAAAAACCTTCCTGCTACAGAAGAAGCAGTTAGCTTGTGTAATCAGCTCTTGGTATTGTCAACCTGTGTCATTTTTTGCGCGAAGCGAGCACGTGGCGCGGCTAGCTATAGATGGCCAAATGGGCCGTGCCTAACGGGCCGGCCCGAAGCACGACCCGTTTAATAGTGCCGGGCCGGGCCCGGCACGAGAACCGTGCCGTGCTTGGGCCGCTGGCTCGGCCCGCAGTGCCGGGCCGGCCCGGCACGATTATATGCTTTTTATTTTACAAAATATAATATATATATATATATTTACATTTTATATTCGATATTTACAACAAATGCAGTCGAGTTCTACTGGTTAGTCTGTTTCAGTTAGTGCTTTCAGCCTGTTAGAGGGAGGTGGCGGGTTCAATTCCTCACCCAGACACAGTTTTTTGCTATTTTCCCTCGTTTAATAGAAGAGCGTGGCGATGGACGATCCAGATTGAATAACAGGGATGGACGATCCAGATTGAACGAAGGCAGAACGGCAGGCTACCCTTAGAGCCTTAATAAGTAGTAGAGATATATTTTTAAAACATTCTTTAGAAATATTTGAATTAAGGTAGCCCTTGATGAATATTATACTTTACCTTCTCCTAAAATAATTAGGTTAGTTATATAAACCTCTAAAACTAGCCGCACCTTTAAAATATATGCTTGAGAGGAAATATATGTATGTTGCATTTGCCTAAACAAATGAATAAATAATATAAATAGAAAGAATAACCTCAAGCCATGATGGAATTTATTGACTATGCATTCTAACTGAATTGAGAATTCAAATTATATTTGAATTTGTTTTGAATTAGCAAACAAAATAGAAAACAGGAAAAGGGAAAAGATGAAACATGTTAGCTTCTCGGGCCAAATCTGCACTTCTCGGCCCAATCCCTAGCCCACCTAACTCCATGCGCCGACAGGTGGACCCCACCAGGTCAGCCACTGTCTACCCGCGCGGACTCCGTTCCAGTCACCTACAGGAGGGCCCGGATCGTCAGGACCGTCTCTTTCCCCCCTCGCGTGGACTCTGTTAGAACCGAACGCGGAGCTGGCGCAACAACCTCCGCGCGCGCGTGATTTCCGCAGACCGAGCGCAACCAACCCCGGCTCACCGCGCCTATAAAACCTGAGCCCCGCCCGGTACCCAAGCGATTGCCGAGCCAACCACCATGGGAGAATCGGGTGTCTGCGCAGGATGGGTTGGGGAGGGGTCTGCCGCCGCCGTCAAGGGCACGATTGGCCACCTCCTGGACCTCAGCATGGGGTTCGGATCGGGCGCAGGGACGCTTGGAAGCCAGGGCCGCCGCGAATTCGACAAACGGTCGATCGGTGCTCCACCAATTTCTCGCCGAGATCGTGCCTCCGCCGCGGGCCGCTGTCCGCCGTGGACACTCGTCGGTGGGTCGTCTCCCGCTCTCGTAAGTCCTCTGTTGGATTCGTGGCATCGCGTGGCGCAGTGGAAGCGGTGGTTGGTGAAACGGGGCCCTGGGCGCGCTGCTCACCGGCGATGGCGCCGCCACGGACGGAGCTCTGCCACCATCGGGTCGTGTCTGGGGAAAGCGATAACGCGGACCCGTTGGATCCTAGCCAACGGTGATCTGGTTGGTGACGGGCTGAGGAAGTAGATAGACATGGGCCGTTCGATGGTAGATGAGCGCCCCAGATTAGATGAAGGTATCCTTTCGCCTGGATTAAGTGTCGACCGTTGGATTTCAATCGAGTGGGCGCGAGTAGTTCTCGGCTATTAAAAATCTGAGTCGTTGGTCTCGAATCCTGCGATCGGGATTCAGCGCGGGATGCTTAAGATATGAATCTAATCTGGACCGTCCGGATCTGATCAAGCGGTTGTGTGATGTCCATACCCCTTCGGCCTCGCAATTTTACATATGAAACCCCCTGGTTTCCAGTATTCAACCCGCAGTCCGTGCTGATGTTGTTCTGAGTCCTGGAACTATTTATGTAGTAGACCCTGTGCTCTCTGGAATTTATAGTCGTAGTCCAGCCAGTGCAGAAATAATAAAATAAATGTGGAAATTGATTTTAACTATAAGAATAATTCATGAATCTTAGGAAATGCATATCTTGTACATTTTAACTCAGTTTTAGTCCGTTCCAGTTGCGATAACTTCGTATAAATATCTACTACGCATTAACATTATTAATTATACCATATGGCATAATTTTATAGTTAGATATTTATTTATCCTATACCTACTAGATTAGCTCTGTTAAATCAAATCCGACCATAGGTATACTGGGGTTAAAACATGATCTCTAGTAAAGTATAATCTAGATTAAAGTTGAATTGATTATTTAGAGTATATTTTCTCATATGATGTACAATAATCAATCTATAATTTAATATCCTAACCACGTAGATCATCCATAGATCATAACTCCTTAACCATGACTCCGATCTTAGTAGTTATCGATCCCGCGATCTCGTAGCGACTCGTAGATTATTATTACGCAGTTTATTCTTACGTTTGGTGTAATGTTAATTTTGCCTATACCATGTTTGTTTGTATTGCTACGACTAGTGTGAGGACACGAGTCATCTGAAGAGCAAGTTGGTACCTGGAATCTCAAGTGCCAGGCAAGTTGTGCCCTTGATCACTTCTTTTTTACCTACTCATGTTCTGATTAATCATAATGATCTGCATAGGTTAATTTTGATGGGACCCAATAGGTTACCCTAGTTTGATTATCTTTATACCTTGTTTACCACTGAACTTTTTGGGTAGTACTTGCTAGTGCTTTATGTGGTTTTGGGTATGAAGATACATTACTCATGATCACACTTTTATTATTTGTTTATTATTATTGTTCATGATAAGATCATTATGTTAACTGGAACATGGAGCGACCACCCGGGAAAACAGTGCTACCACAAGGGTTTAATGGGACGCCCTTGGCCGATTAATTAGGAAAGCTAGTGGAGGACTACCTTACCCAAAAGGGGCAAGGGCAGTAGGGGAGTGGTCAGTGTAAGGAGGCCCTCGGGAGGATTTTGCTGCGATGGCGGTCCTGCAAGGGATTCCTGCATTGGAGCTTCCTATAAACTGTAGCGGGTTTTCTGAAGCTAGTGGAACTTTGTAAAGGCCTCGTAGTGTTACCCTGCCTCGCCTCCTCGGTAGAGGTGTATGGGAAGTCGCGATCCCTTGGCAGATGGGTAACATGACTTGTGGGTAAAGATGCGCCACCTCTGCAGAGTGTAAAACTGGTATACTAGCCGTGCTCACGGTCATGAGCAGCTCGGACCCTCACATGATTAATTTATGGAACTTAAATTCAATTTGCCATATGCATTGCATCGCAGGTGATGTTGTTACTTCTGTTCTACTATTTAATTGGGTTGGTATTCACTTATACTTAGTAATTGCTAATAAAATTTTGACCAACTTTAAAAGCAATGCTTAGCTCTAACCATCCTCTTTGGTAAGCCTTACACTTCACGTGAGCTCTCACCTTTGGCGAGTTCATGCACATTATTCTCCACAACTTGTTGAGCGATGAACGTATGTGAGCTCACTCTTGCTGTCTCACACCCCCCCCCCCCCACAGGTCAAGAACAGGTACCGCAGGATGAGGCGCATGGAGGATGCTGCGATGTGTTCGTGAGAGGTCTAGGCCGTCGTCTCCCAGTCAACTTTGGGTTGCTGGATCGTTTCCTCATATGATGTAAATATTTAAATATTTTTGTACAGAACTCCTGTTATATAGTAAAGATGTGACATTCGATCCTGTGCCACTATGCATCATATGTGTGAGACTTGGTCCCAGCACACCTGGTGTTTATGTTCGCGCCCGGGTTTTGGACCCCTAAAATCCGGGTGTGACAGAAGTGGTATCAGAGGAATGTTGACTGTAGGACGAAACCTAGATAGAACTGGACAACCATTATCTACTTACCTCTGCTACTCTGATTCTTTTCTAAAACTTTTCTTAATCTTTTCTCATCTAATTCCGCTTACTCTGATTATTCTTACCTTTTCATTCTAAAGACAAATGTGGATTTCACACTTTGAAATCTTGTACCTAAAGTGACCTTTAGGAATATGAGACCTACTCTTAGGAACAAAAACAAAACTATTTTATTATATAGATGTATATGAACTTGAATGTCTGTTCTTATGATACTTGTTTGATTTGGATCTTTGATTGAGTGTGATGAGTTGTGGAGTAATGTCCACAATTGCATCTGCATATACACATAGGTATAAAAAAATATATTTACAAAATAACTAGACAATCTAGATTATCCCCATGGGAATACATCTAGCTTAAAAGACTTATCTTATCCTAAAAGATCTCATTCTAACCAATTCATCTTATCTTAATAAGATTCTCTCTTATCTTAATAGATTCATCTTATCTTAAAAAGATTTTATCTCATCTTAATAGATCTCACTAATCTCAAAAGATTCTATTTCATCTTATCATGAAAGATTCGTTTTATCATAACCACTATATTTATCTGATCCTAAAATAACCACTAGGACCTAATCCAAAATAATGAGATCTTAACTAGTTCAATCTAGTCGTACCAACCTAATCTAGATTCTATCTAATCTATTATGATCTAATCTAGAGTAAGTTACTTAATGCTGGTACAAAGGATTAAGCCATACTCCTAATTCACTTAAGCCTAAGTTAGTGCCATAGATCAACTCAGCCATACACTCTCAATAAGTTACATAATCCACCTATGTAAACCTATTAAAAAAAGTCTTATCCACAGACCCTAGCTATCTTAACTACAGCTCCCTAGCTCAGATGGAGATACCAAGATTGGAGACCGAAGATGATCAACCTCATCAAGAAAGGATAAGCACCAACTCAAGTCTTCAAGGATCAAGCGGGATCACCAAGATGAGTCAAGATCCACAATTTAGGATGGAGTCCTTCCTTACCCTACCCAAACCTATCCATGCTTTGAATACATCTTTTATCCTACATAATAAGTAGCTAGATACCTATGCTCTCCTAATCACCCACTATTGACTATAAAAAAAAATGAGACTCTGAATGTTTGAACCAATTAGAAATTTAAGGCAAAAAAAATCACAAACCAATTCTTTTTACATCCCTCTTTCTTACAAATCTCGAGGACGAGATTTCTGTTAAGGGGGGTAGGATTTGTAGAGCCCAAAATTGGTAGGAGAAAAAAAAAGTAATAATGATGAAATAAATAAATATATATATATATATATTTAAGATAGTGTTTTAGGATATTTTTTAAGCCTTTTGTTTAGATAAAATACTAGTTCAATTAATTAGTTAATCAAAGTATGTTTTGCATTCATGCTGAAATTTTGAGTGTGCATCTAACTAAATTTGAAATCTTAAACTAAATTTGAGTTTGAACTTGAAACTAGAGGATAGTTTGAAACCTCAAAGAATAAATTGAGGAAAAGATTATCGCCTTCATGAACTATATATTTTTAAAACATTCTTTAGAAATATTTGAATTAAGGTAGCCCTTGATGAATATTATACTTTACCTTCTCCTAAAATAATTAGGTTAGTTATATAAACCTCTAAAACTAGCCGCACCTTTAAAATATATGCTTGAGAGGAAATATATGTATGTTGCATTTGCCTAAACAAATGAATAAATAATATAAATAGAAAGAATAACCTCAAGCCATGATGGAATTTATTGACTATGCATTCTAACTGAATTGAGAATTCAAATTATATTTGAATTTGTTTTGAATTAGCAAACAAAATAGAAAACAGGAAAAGGGAAAAGATGAAACATGTTAGCTTCTCGGGCCAAATCTGCACTTCTCGGCCCAATCCCTAGCCCACCTAACTCCATGCGCCGACAGGTGGACCCCACCAGCTCAGCCACTGTCTACCCGCGCGGACTCCGTTCCAGTCACCTACAGGAGGGCCCGGATCGTCAGGACCGTCTCTTTCCCCCCTCGCGTGGACTCTGTTAGAACCGAACGCGGAGCTGGCGCAACAACCTCCGCGCGCGCGTGATTTCCACAGACCGAGTGCAACCAACCTCGGCTCACCGCGCCTATAAAACCTGAGCCCCGCCCGGTACCCAAGCGATTGCCGAGCCAACCACCATGGGAGAATCGGGTGTCTGCGCAGGATGGGTTGGGGAGGGGTCTGCCGCCGCCGTCAAGGGCACGATTGGCCACCTCCTGGACCTCAGCATGGGGTTCGGATCGGGCGCAGGGACGCTTGGAAGCCAGGGCCGCCGCGAATTCGACAAACGGTCGATCGGTGCTCCACCAATTTCTCGCCGAGATCGTGCCTCCGCCGCGGGCCGCTGTCCGCCGTGGACACTCGTCGGTGGGTCGTCTCCCGCTCTGGTAAGTCCTCTGTTGGATTCGTGGCATCGCGTGGCGCAGTGGAAGCGGTGGTTGGTGAAACGGGGCCGTGGGCGCGCTGCTCACCGGCGATGGCGCCACCACGGACGGAGCTCTGCCACCATCGGGTCGTGTCTGGGGAAAGCGATAACGCGGACCCGTTGGATCCTAGCCAACGGTGATCTGGTTGGTGACGGGCTGAGGAAGTAGATAGACATGGGCCGTTCGATGGTAGATGAGCGCCCCAGATTAGATGAAGGTATCCTTTCGCCTGGATTAAGTGTCGACCGTTGGATTTCAATCGAGTGGGCGCGAGTAGTTCTCGGCTATTAAAAATCTGAGTCGTTGGTCTCGAATCCTGCGATCGGGATTCAGCGCGGGATGCTTAAGATATGAATCTAATCTGGACCGTCCGGATCTGATCAAGCGGTTGTGTGATGTCCATACCCCTTCGGCCTCGCGATTTTACATATGAAACCCCCTGGTTTCCAGTATTCAACCCGCAGTCCGTGCTGATGTTGTTCTGAGTCCTGGAACTATTTATGTAGTAGACCCTGTGCTCTCTGGAATTTATAGCCGTAGTCCAGCCAGTGCAGAAATAATAAAATAAATGTGGAAATTGATTTTAACTATAAGAATAATTCATGAATCTTAGGAAATGCATATCTTGTACATTTTAACTCCGTTTTAGTCCGTTCCAGTTGCGATAACTTCGTATAAATATCTACTACGCATTAACATTATTAATTATACCATATGGCATAATTTTATAGTTAGATATTTATTTATCCTATACCTACTAGATTAGCTCTGTTAAATCAAATCCGACCATAGGTATACTGGGGTTAAAACATGATCTCTAGTAAAGTATAATCTAGATTAAAGTTGAATTGATTATTTAGAGTATATTTTCTCATATGATGTACAATAATCAATCTATAATTTAATATCCTAACCACGTAGATCATCCATAGATCATAACTCCTTAACCATGACTCCGATCTTAGTAGTTATCGATCCCGCGATCTCGTAGCGACTCGTAGATTATTATTACGCAGTTTATTCTTACGTTTGGTGTAATGTTAATTTTGCCTATACCATGTTTGTTTGTATTGCTACGACTAGTGTGAGGACACGAGTCATCTGAAGAGCAAGTTGGTACCTGGAATCTCAAGTGCCAGGCAAGTTGTGCCCTTGATCACTTCTTTTTTACCTACTCATGTTCTGATTAATCATAATGATCTGCATAGGTTAATTTTGATGGGACCCAATAGGTTACCCTAGTTTGATTATCTTTATACCTTGTTTACCACTGAACTTTTTGGGTAGTACTTGCTAGTGCTTTATGTGGTTTTGGGTATGAAGATACATTACTCATGATCACACTTTTATTATCTGTTTATTATTATTGTTCATGATAAGATCATTATGTTAACTGGAACATGGAGCGACCACCCGGGAAAACAGTGCTACCACAAGGGTTTAATGGGACGCCCTTGGCCGATTAATTAGGAAAGCTAGTGGAGGACTACCTTACCCGAAAGGGGCAAGGGCAGTAGGGGAGTGGTCAGTGTAGGGAGGCCCTCGGGAGGATTTTGCTGCGATGGCGGTCCTGCAAGGGATTCCTGCATTGGAGCTTCCTATAAACTGTAGCGGGTTTTCTGAAGCTAGTGGAACTTTGTAAAGGCCTCGTAGTGTTACCCTGCCTCGCCTCCTCGGTAGAGGTGTATGGGAAGTCGCGATCCCTTGGCAGATGGGTAACATGACTTGTGGGTAAAGATGTGCCACCTCTGCAGAGTGTAAAACTGGTATACTAGCCGTGCTCACGGTCATGAGCAGCTCGGACCCTCACATGATTAATTTATGGAACTTAAATTCAATTTGCCATATGCATTGCATCGCAGGTGATGTTGTTACTTCTGTTCTACTATTTAATTGGGTTGGTATTCACTTATACTTAGTAATTGCTAATAAAATTTTGACCAACTTTAAAAGCAATGCTCAGCTCTAACCATCCTCTTTGGTAAGCCTTACACTTCACGTGAGCTCTCACCTTTGGCGAGTTCATGCACATTATTCCCCACAACTTGTTGAGCGATGAACGTATGTGAGCTCACTCTTTCTGTGTCACACCCCCCCCCCACAGGTCAAGAACAGGTACCGCAGGATGAGGCGCATGGAGGATGCTGTGATGTGTTCGTGAGAGGTCTAGGCCGTCGTCTCCCAGTCAACTTTGGGTTGCTGGATCGTTTCCTCATATGATGTAAATATTTAAATATTTTTGTACAGAACTCCTGTTATATAGTAAAGATGTGACATTCGATCCTGTGCCACTATGCATCATATGTGTGAGACTTGGTCCCAGCACACCTGGTGTTTATGTTCGCGCCCGGGTGTTGGACCCCTAAAATCCGGGTGTGACAGAAGAGCTCACCTTGGGGTCCAAATCCGGCGATCACTGTCTCCAAAATCTAGGGCACAACGGGGAAGAGAGAGAGATGGGAGAGGGAGGGAGTTGTGCGCGGGAGAATTGAATGAGGGAAAGAGAGACAAGGGGAGGGGGCGCACATGGGGAGGGGCAGGGGCACGCGGGCCAGGGTCAGGCCGAGCTGGGCCAGGCCGGGCCGGCCTGGGTCGCGTCGTGGGTCAAAATCCCACGACACGCACAACCACTGATCGGAATCCAAACAGGAAACGAGACTAGACAAACACACGATTAAACACGACATCAGACAAAGAAATATGCCTCGGCACCAGTCACTATACTACTTTGAAATTGGGAAGAAGGAGCGAAACGAGAAGAGAAAAGAGAGTAACACCTGAATTTGGTGAGTATTAAAGAAGAAAAAATTCTACCACCATATTCAGGGCGTTACATACCTATCCCCCTTAAAAGAATCTCGCCCTCAAGATTCAAGGTTGGCCAGCAAAGAGTTCGGGATACTTGGCCATCAGATCATCTTCACGCTCCCAAGTTGCTTCTTCCTCAGAGTGGTGACCCCATCTGACTTTGCACATTCTGATAGTTTTCCTCCAAGTGACCCTGTCTACAGTCTCAAGAATCTGCACTGGCTTCTCTATGTAGGTCAAGTCTTCTTGGACTTCCAGACCTTCCACTGGCAACTGCTCTCCTGGCACACGCAGATACTTCTTCAACTGAGACACGTGAAAGACATCGTGCACTGCTGACAAACCTTCTGGCAGACTGAGCTGATAGGCCACTTCTCCATGCTTTGAGAGAATCTGATATGGACCAACATAGCGGGGTGCTAGCTTGCTTTTGACCCCGAACCTTCTGACTCCTCTAATAGGCGATACCTTCAGGTACACAAAATCTCCAACTTCAAAACTCAACTCTCTCCTTCTGGTGTCTGCATAACTTCGTTGTCTTGATTGTGCTATCTTTAGGTTCTCCCGAACCATCTTGATGTTCTCTTCCGCTTCGAGCAAGATGTCTGGCCCAAACACTTGCTTTTCTCTAGGCTGATCCCATTGCAACGGAGTTCTACAACTCCTCCCATAAAGTGCCTGAAATGGTGACATCTTCAAGCTGGCTTGGTAAATGTTGTTATAGGAGAACTCTGCATAAGGTAACCTCTTGTCCCATCCGGACTGGTCTTGCAACGCACAGGCTCTCAACATATCTTCAAGGATTTGATTAGTTCTTTCGGTCTGACTATCTATCTACGGATGATAAGCTGAACTGAAATTCAGATGTGTACCCAAGGCTTCATGCAATTGCTGCCAAAAATGAGAGGTGAACTGCGTTCCTCTGTCTGACACTATCTTCTCTGGTACACCATGAAGACAAACGATCCGGGACATGTACAACTCTGCCAATACTGCGCTATTGTAGCTAGTCTTGATAGGTATGAAGTGGGCTGACTTGGTTAAGGGGTCCACCACTACCCAAATGGAATCGTAGCCGGCTCGAGTGCGGGGCAATCCGACAATGAAGTCCATCCCGATTTCATCCCATTTCCACTAAGGAATTCGCAACAGCTGCAATAATCCAGCTAGCCTCTGATGCTCTGCCTTGATCCTTTGACAACTATCACATATGGCCACATGCTCTACGGTCTCCCTTTTCATTCCGTACCACCAGAATTTCTTCTTCAGATCCTGATACATCTTCTCACTTCTCGGGTGTATACAATAAGCTGACTCATGAGATTCCTTGAGGATCAACTCCCGAATGGACTGGACATTGGGGACACACAAGAGGTCCTTGAACCATACCACACCTTCTGCATCTTCCTGAAAATCTTTGCCTCTTCCTTCTAGAATCAGTTGCCGGATTTCACTGATCTTCTCATCGTTCTTCTATGCTTCTTTGATCTCCCGCTCTAAGGTGGGTTCTAACTCAACTGTTACTCCTCGCATGCTATTTAGAAATCCGAGGCTCAACCTGTCAAACTCTTTGGCCAACTCATAAGGCATCGAATGAGCGACCATCATGTTGACTTGACTTTTCCTGCTCAAGGCATTGGCTACTACGTTTGCTTTGCCTGGATGGTAATGAATCTCCAATTCATAGTCTTTGATCAACTCTAACCATCTTCGTTGTCTCATATTCAGCTCTGACTGGGTGAATATGTACTTCAGACTCTTGTGGTCTGTGTAAACATCACATTTCTGCCCATACAAATAGTGCCTCCATGTCTTCAGTGCATGAACCACTGCTGCCAATTCTAGGTCATGGATTGGATAATTTTTCTCATGAACCTTCAGTTGTCAGGATGAGTAAGCTACAATTCTTCCCTCTTGCATCAACACACATCCCAAACCAGTGTAACAAGCGTCGCAATACACCGAGAATGGCTTGTGCACATCAGGCAAGACTAAGACAGGCGTTGTAGTCAACTTCTCTTTTAGCACTTCAAAGGCTTCTTGGCACTTCTGAGTCCACTTGAACTCCACTTTGTTGGCTAGCAAAGCTATCATCGGTTTTGCAATCTTCGTAAACCCTTCAATGAATCGCCGATAATATCTGGCCATTCCAATGAAGCTCTTGATTCCTCGGGCATCTGTTGGCGCTTTCCAATTCAGAATGTCTGCCACTTTCTTCGGATCCACATCCAATCCGTCTTTGTTTATTATGTGACCCGAGAACAGGACTTCATCAATCCAGAACTCGCACTTGCTCAACTTTGCATACAGCTGGTGCTCTCGCAACCTCTGCAATACCATCTTCAAATGATCCACATGCTCCTCCTCACTTTGAGAACATATAAGGATATAATCAATAAATACCACCACAAACTTGTCGAGATAATCCATGAATACACTGTTCATCAGATTCATGAAGAAGGCTGGTGCATTCGTTAGGCCAAATGACATAACAGTGAACTCATACAACCCATATTTGGTAATGAATGTTGTCTTCGGAATGTCTGAAGGTCGAATCCTGAGCTAGTGATAACCTGACCTCAGATCTATCTTTGAGAACACACTGGCTCCTCTCAGCTGGTCGAACATATCTTCTATTCTAGGCAAGGGGTACTTGTTCTTGATTGTGACCTTATTTAGAGCTCGATAATCGATACACATCCTCCTACTGTCATCTTCGTTCTCCACGAATAGGACAGGGGCGGCCCAAGGCGAGGTGCTTGGCCTGATATAACCTTTCTCTGACAGCTCATCGATCTGCTTCTTGAGTTCAACCAACTCTGGTCCAGATACTCTGTAAGCTCTTTTAGAAATGGGGGCAGTGCCAGGAAGAAGCTCTATGGCAAACTCAACTTTCCGCTCAAGTGGCATACTTGGTAAGTCTTCCGGTAACACATTCGAAAACTCTAACACAACCTTGATAGTCTCGAGTGAATCTGCCTCCTTGCTATCAATAGCCACATGATGACAACCTCCTTTTCTTGGCTCAGGTGAGACTAACTCAACTACCACTTCTTCTCCTAGTGGGGACACCAACTTAATTGTCCTCTTATCACAGCTGATAATTGCTTGGTACTTATCTAGCCAATTCATCCCTAGGATGACATCTATTCCCTGAGTACCCATTACTATGAGATTAGCAGGAAACGCTATCGCCCTTATTTCCACACTTACATTCAAGTAAATACTATCGGTTCGAACTTTACCACCGGCTGAATCAATTTGAATGGGTGTCGACATGGTAGTTATTGGAAGATTATGTGCTTCTACCCATGATGCAGTAATAAAAGAATGCGTTGCTCCAGTATCAAAAAAACACTTCTACAATATGGGAGTCGACTGGAAACATACCTACTATCATGCCGGGTGTTTCCTGAACTGCTTCAGCCTCCAAATGGTTCAGTCTCCCATGGTTGTAGCACGTTTGGGCGTGGTTGCCTGCTCCTGGCTGTGACACGTTCTGCTTCACTAGGGCACTAGGGCCTGACTGCTGCTGAGCTGCCTACTTCGGACATTGCATCACCCAATGGCCTTGCTCTCCACAATGGAAACATGCTCTATTTCCACCTTGAACTGGGGCTGCTTTGACTGTTCTGGTTGGTTGCTGGGGTGGGGAGGCGAGGTGCCTGCTGATTCTGCCTCTGGAACTGACCTCCTCCTGACTGGTTGTTCTGGCGATTCTGTTGCTGGGGCTGGGGGTACTGCCTCTAAAACTGCTGTTGAGGCGGACGCTAATTCTGTCTGAACGGCTGAGGTGGGTTGCCTGAGAAACGAGGGCGATTGCTGCTTCTAGGCTGAGGTCCACTGATCTTGCGCTTGCGATCCTCCATCTCCTTGCACTTCTCTGTCATGATTGCTCTGTCGATCAGATGCTAGAATGTGGGGAAGGTATGATTCATTAGCTGATAGTGCAGGGGATCAACTAAGCCTCTAAAGATACGATACTGCCTCTTGGCATCAGTACTGATGTCTTCAGGAGCATAGCGGGACAGCTGCAGAAACCTGTCTCGGTACTCACTGACAGACATGGGCCCTTGCTTGAGCGCCAGAAACTCCTCCTTCTTCACTGTCATCAGACCTGCTGGAACATGATACTGACGGAAATTGTCTCTAAATTCCTCCCAGGTGATAGTGTCCGGGTTGGCGTAGGTAGGATTCCCACCAAGACTGAGCTGCTCCTCTCAACAAACGGGGACCATACAAAACTTTCTCCTTGTCGTCGCACTGAGCGGTGTGCAACTCCCGCTCCACGGTGTGCAGCCAATCTTCAGCATCCATGGGGTCAACAGAATGAGCGAACACTGGGGGATGACCTCTCATGAATTCAGCACGCTTGTCTTTAGGCATCTGAGGCATCTGAGGCTGAGGTGGGGGCTGATGCTGCTGTTGCTGCATAGCGGCTAGAGTCTGACCAATGGCTTGAACCGCCTGAGTCTGTATTAGGAACATCTGCTCGATGATCATCAGGGGCGGTGGTGGCAGCTGCTACTGGGGTGCCTCATCTTATGGTGCTGCCTGCTCTTGCTGAGCACGCCTTCCTCCTCTGCGCCTGTTGTCTGATATCTGCAGAATGCAATCACACATCAGAACAGATCTTGCAAACTTGCAGCATAAGAAAAGAGTATAGAATTCTTCCACAATACTGAACAGATGAACATCTTCACTGACTCCCAACACAGGCAAACACAACTTCTTAGATAAAGAGGAAAGTAGAGTAAAATGACTTCCCAACTAGATAACTAATTTTATTAGCATTATCAAGTAAACCAACGTGCAGGGGATACCCACACTCTGGCGACAGTCATTACAAAGATCCAAATCCATCATAGTTCATCATGACAAACATAAAAACATAGGATAAGCAAACTACCCTGTCTAACTAAGACTAACTAAGAGTAAGACTAAGACTAGGACTATAACTTCTATTTTTAAGCATTAATTACAAGATCCGACGCTGACGATCTATGGTTCTAAATTTATCTTGGTCCTACAGTCGGGGTTACCATAAGCATGGTGCCCACGCTGAGGTGAGCGGTACGGGTGCTGAGTCCCGACGGGGGGCGGGAGAACCATCCTCTAGGTGGCGGCGCTCCGCGCGCTCAGCCTGCAATTGGGCGATCTTAGCATGAGCCCTACTCAGCTCATCTAAAGCGTGGTCCAGCTCCGTGTTTAGCACGGCGGCTAGGTTGACTGTGCTGCTTAACCTAGGATTGTCCTCACCAACAGGTGAGACAACCACACCTCCTGTGCTGCCAGATGGACGACGGGGGTAATACCTCAGGTTAAGACCATCGGCCACCCCACCGAACACTGAGCAGTAGTGCGAAAGCGCACACCATGTGACATCTTGCATGGCCGCCTCAGCTGAGTCCCGCTTAGAAATTGAGTAATGTTCTGAGCAGACCACCGCACACCGGAGATTGTTCTCCGGATGACGCACCAAGCAAGTCGCCTCCCAGCGGTCCGAGTAAACCCCACGACTGTGCTAGAAGACAACACGATGATACTCGATAGACCAGGTACGTCGGTCAAGTGCCTGGCGTAGCAAGGTGTCGAGCGCATCGTGAAAGTGACACCCGCGAGCGACGTCATGATTGATGGGTCGAGCAACCCATCCCTCTAGCTTATGTTCCTCTAAGAGGTCGGTGTTGTGGCTCGAGCTGCTGTCGTTGCCTCCGTCGTTGGGGTCTCCTCCAATAGCTACTCCTGCGGCCGGGACGCCCAGTGGTGGTGCAGGGGGGCGCCTCCAGTGAGGGCACAGGAGAGCAGCTCCTCATAGATTCTACCTCCTGCTGAAGCGAGGAAGAAGAGCCCCGCTGCTCCAACTCCTGTCACCGATGCTCCTGCTCCTCGTGCAGGCGGCGATGCAGCCTCTCCAAATGGCTAGACTGACCAGTCACCGGACGACGAAGCGGACGCTCCGCGAGACGAGAAGGCAAGAAAGGAATGACTGACTTCCGTGCAGTGTGTCTAAGACGAGCCATCTACAAAAGACACCGTAAACATAAGAGTGAGAACATAGCTAATATGACTAGCAAGTAAACCATAAAAATTAGGAACTAGAATAAAACAAATTTTTCAGCAAGGTATAATATATATAGTAGAACATAGATTTGGTCGATATGACCAACTTTTGAAGGGATACCAAAGTCAAGGTGATAATAGGGATCTATAATCCTTAGAATGACCATTCTACTCTAGGTTAGTGGTCCTACAGTCAGCACGACTTTGATACCACCTATGTCACATCTGGTTTTAGAAGGCAAACCGAATGCGAACCATGTACGTGCCAGGATCAGAAATTCACGTACACAGCAGTTATATAACTGGACATCATCACACGGTGCTCAAATAATAACATAAAAGAAGGTATAATAGTCGATTACATCATGATGTCCGAGACATCCACATAGTCTTTAACAATTATCAAAGTGCGGAAAAGAAACGTAGATACACACGGCCTTCACAGGAAGCCGACTGGGGGTTTGCCGTTAACCCACGCCTAGAACTCATCGTACTCTTGGAACTCCTGGAAGTCCTCCTCCACGACTTCATCTTCTCCTGAGCAGTGGTTGCAACGAGGACAACCTAGGGGGTTTGGTGTGTAAAGCAAGGGTGAGTACACATCAACATACTCAGCAATATTTCATGTTTGGCTATAGTGGACTAACTTTATGTGGGGTTAAGTCAAGCTGTTGCTTTTAGTTGGTCAGGTTATTATTACTAGTAGAAAGCCAGGTTTTAGCATTAACCCAAGTTATTAACCCAAAAGTACCTTTTCCAAACGGAAAGAATACCACTTACCATTACCATAAGCATAATCAAACCATCATCCTCATCACCACCTGTAAACCAAACATCTTTGATCAAAGTATCTCTAACCAATGGAGCTCCCTTGGCCGCTCAAATCCGTGAGCACGGCTGATATATCAGTTTCATAGCACTCTGTAGAGGTTGCGCACTTTACCCACAAGCCGTGATTCCCTCTTGCCTTGGGCCGATCAAACCCTTAAACACTACCAAGATGAATAGGCAGGGTTTCACTACGTAGCCTTTACAAAGATTCCCTGAGGTTGTAGCCGCCCATTAGGTTTCCTAAATGTACCGCACTCCTCCCCAAGGGTGAGAGCACCTAGATGGGGGTGAATAGATGATCCTGTAAAATCAAACACTAAATAGCCACAAGACTTAGTTTTATTAGAGAGTTAGTGTGACTAAGTGGCTTTGAAGTGAGTTCTTGTAAACACAACAATCACAGAGAAAGCAACACAAGAGACACACGATTTTTATCCTGTGGTTCGACCAAGTAACACTTGCCTACTTCCACGTTGTGGCATCCCAATGGACGAGGGTTGCACTCAACCCCTTTCAAGTGATCCGATGATCAACTTGAATACCACGATCTTTTCCTTTAGAGTTTTTTCCCGTGTGCGAGGAATCTCCACGGTTTGGAGTCTATCGCCCTTACAATAGAGATCACAAAGAAAGCACAGAGTAAGGTTGGGGAGGGCAACACACGCAAGACTCAAATCCGCAGCACAACCACGCACACAAGTCACGACTTGAGCTCGAAACATAACACACGGAGTTCGCAACTCAAATGGAGCTCAAATCACTAACACAGAGAATCAAATACGTGGAGTCGGAGCCTGGGAGTCTTAAAATGTTTCTTGAAAGCTTGGTGTCTTGCTCCATGCGCCTAGGGGTCCCTTTTATAGCCCCAAGGCAGCTAGGAGCCGTTGGAGGCCAACTTAGAAGGCCAATCTTGTCTTCTGTCGAGTGGTGCACCAGACAATCGGTGCACCACCGAACAGCCATTGTTCATGTTCGGTGCATGATCTCCTTCCAAATCAAGCGCATCCGACCGTTGCTCCTCCAAGCCCATTCGCGCACCAGACAGTGTCCGGTGCACACCAGACAGTCCGGTGCACCAGCTGACCGTTGGAGCAGTCCACGTGTCGCCCGCAGATTGCGTGGCCGACCGTTGGCGCTGGCGACCGTTGGCTCACCGGACAGTCCGGTGAATTATAGCCACGTCGCCTTTTCCGTTTCCTGAGAGCGGCGGGTTCGTCGCGGATGACTCACCGGACAGTCCGGTGCACCACCGGACAGTCCGGTGAATTATAGTCGTACAACTCCAGCGATTCCCGAGACCAGCTACTTAACCGTTGACTAGCCTGGCGCACTGGACTGTCTGGTGGTGCCGGACACTGTCCGGTGCACCACCGGACAGTCCGGTATGCCAGGCCAGAGTTGGTGTTGGCTGAACTTTGCCAACTTTTCTCTATTTTAAATCTTCTTTTCTTGGTACTGTTTCTAGCACTTAGATAACCATGTTAGTACATAAAACAATTCACTAAGTCTAGAAACATACATTTATCTCTGATCTGCACTTCTCACTTATTTAGCACATAAGAACTTAATCAAACACGTTGGGCATTTAATCACCAAAACATTATAGAAATGGCCCAAGGGCACATTTCCCTTTCAAAGGGGCAAACCACCCTTGGCAAAGCGCGCCACATACACCGAGCCCCATTGATGGCACGACGGCGAAGCGAACTACACCTCAGTTCCTCTAATTATTCAACTAAGGGCGTCCCATTCTACCATCATGGTTGCACTGTTTTCCCGGGCGGTCATCCAACGAACCAGTTCTTACGGAGAGGTACTCGAGAAATAGCTCGAGTCCCCTTAAGTATCACAGTACCATCATCATAATCAAAAGGGAAAACAGCGTATCATAGATAATCTCATCATGTTCATTGATTAATGTGAAGCACTAGCATATAGCTAAACCAAAATAACCCAACCAGAATAGGTAAGCAAGGACAAGATAAACCAAAAGCTAGTCAATCCTTAGGTAAGCTTCTCACGTGATTGATTGGCTAGCTTGGACGTGTGGATACAATCTAGACACTTTTTTGTCTATCCGTCTACGTGCGCGGAGACACAGGAAAGGGAGGTTCCCTAGCAGCCCAAGGTGCCGCGAGACCGGCGCCTCGATCACGGCAACCAATCAAGTCCATATACAACACAACATAAACAAGGCAAATTAATTACACCTATGGACATCACACAACCTTGTCCTAAACATAGCATCTATGCAACGAGCATACTCCCTCCGGTTTCCTATTAGTTGTCGTTTAGGACAACGACACGGTCTCCAAAATATAACTTTGACCAATGTTTTTTGTTAAAATACAAATAAACTCTTAATACATTTATGCTTTTATAAAAGTACTTTTTATAACAAATTGGTGCATATAAATATTAGGTTCTAAAACTAAATAACAAAATAGTTATTTGTAGTCAAAATTTTATAAGTTTGACTCGAACCTTATCCAAAACGACAACTAATAGGAAACCGGAGGGAGTACTTTTTAGAAAGCCAACAAACATGTTTGGTATTTTTTATATTTTTTTCTAAGATTTTTTGTGGATTTTTAAAGTTTTGCAACAAAAGAAAAAGAAAAAAATCTTTTCGCGTAGGAATTAGGATCGAGGCATGGCCCACGGGTTGCACAAGTGGTGTGGCGCCAGTCGCGCACTAAGCGTGGGAGGCATGACACTGTTAGGCACTATTAGTAATCGTTTAGTCATCGTCCCAGAACTATACTATAGTGTATAATCGTGTCGTGTCGGCGCTATTCGGCATAATAGTGTTTGTGTCAGTCTAGACACTATTTTACTTTAAGAGCTAAAAAACATATATGATCTTTAAGATTATATATACAATTTTAGATCTTGAACATGTCTACCGTTATAAAGTTTATTTATTAAGCTTAAAACTAAAAACAAATCACAATTCACAATCACATGTACATATCACAGTTACATCTACGGACTACTAGTTGGAGCCATGCCTAATCGTGACGACCATCTAATCATGTCGTGCCAGCCCATTATGTCCGGGTGGAGGTCTAAGCACAGCACTAGACCCGTGTCATGTCAGCATTGGCGCTATATGAATTGTGCTCATGCTATATCAAAGTACTACGGACCGTGTCGTATTTAGTGGTGATCCATTTATCACGGCCTAATTAGCCATATACAGTGGCAGGACGACCGAGGCAGGCTGCACAGTCAAGGCCCTGAGTGCGATACACGGCGCAACCGGCCCAGACGGACAGGCCACCCCTTCATTCACGGCGACAACAGGCCGAGGCCCACCGGGGAAGCTCATGGAGCGCAGAAGACCCGCGGTCCGTCGGCCTAGGAAGCCCAACGGCTAGACAGTTGTATCCTTCATCTTTCCTTTCCTTTTATTTTCTTTTCTTTTCTTGCACGCACAACATTTATATTACAAGATTTGTGTTTCTCTCTTTTTTTATTTTTCTCCCCAGCCAACAATCAACCTTTCTGCACACGAAAAGACGAGCTCCCATAGGTCTCAAGCACGTGCATAAGATGATTAATTAATCAGTAACATCAAACTGTTACGATGTAGCACTCCCCTGTCAATTCAACGGTGCGCCCTTGGCTCCCCCTCCCCTACCACTGTAGCCATTTTAGGGGCTACAGTGCGCCCCTATCCTCTTCACCGGCTTCCTCCTCCTCCTCCTCTCCCCTCCCGATTCCTTCTCTCTCCCGCTAAATGGATGGGCACGCTACGGCGGAAACCTCCCCCGCAGACGCTTCCTTCGCACACAAGTGCGCGCGCTCGGAATACTCCGACGAGGGAGCTCCAGGCGAACCAAGGGCGACCGAACCGCCGCCGGAGAAGGTAACCGTCGATCCGCCCTCGGCCGCGATTTGTTTGTCTTGCTCCGGGCGGCGAGCAGCAGTGGGCGTCTGATAGTCGCCTAGAGGGGGGTGAATAGGGCGAAACTGAAATTTAAAAATATAAACACAACTACAAGCCGGGTTAGCGTTAGAAATATAAATGAGTCCGAGAGAGAGGGCGCAAAACAAATCCCAAGCGAATAAGCAAGTGAGACACGGAGATTTGTTTTACCGAGGTTCGGTTCTTGCAAACCTACTCCCCGTTGAGGAGGCCACAAAGGCCGGGTCTCTTTCAACCCTTCCCTCTCTCAAACGGTCCCACGGACCGAGTGAGCTTCTCTTCTCAAATCAAAGCCGGGAACAAAACTTCCCCGCAAGGGCCACCACACAATTGGTGCCTCTTGCCTTGATTACAATGGAGTTGTGATCTCAAGAACAAGTGAGAAAGAAAAGAAGCAATCCAAGCGCAATAGCTCAAATGAACACGGCAAATCACTCTCACTAGTCACTAGGGCTTTGTGTGGAATTGGAGAGAATTTGATCTCTTTAGTGTGTCTAGAATTGAATGCTAGAGCTCTTGTAGTAGTTGAGAAGTGGAAAACTTGGATGCAATGAATAGTGGGGTGGTTGGGGTATTTATAGCCCCAACCACCAAATGTGGCCGTTGGGAGGCTGTCTGCTCGATGGCGCACCGGACAGTCCGGTGCCCCCTGCCACGTCATCACTGCCGTTGGATTCTGACCGTTGGAGCTTCTGACTTGTGAGCCCGCCTGGGTGTCCGGTGCACACCGGACAGGTACTGTTTGCTGTCCGGTGTGCCAGCATGGGCGTTTCTGACCCCTGCGCGCGCAGAGCGCGCATTAAATGCGCGGCAGAGAGCCGTTGGCGCGGAGAAGACCGTTGCTCCGGAGGCGCACCGGACAGTCCGGTGTACACCGGACAGTCCGGTGAATTTTAGCGGACGAGCCGTTGGCGTTTCCCGAAGCTGGCGAGTTCCCGAGGCCGATCTCCCTTGGCGCACCGGACACTGTCCGGTGTACACCGGACAGTCCGGTGAATTATAGCCGAGTCGCCTCTGGGAATTCCCGAAGGTGGAGAGTTTAAGGCTGAGTCCCCTGGTGCACCGGACAGGTACTGTTCACTGTCCGGTGGCACACCGGACAGTCCGGTGCGCCAGACCAGGAGTGCCTTCGGTTGCCCCTTTGCTCCTTTATTGAATCCAAAACTTGGTCTTTTTATTGGCTGAGGATAAACCTTTTACACCTGTATAATCTACACACTTGGGCAAACTAGTTAGTCCAATTATTTGTGTTGGGCAATTCAACCACCAAAATTATTTAGGAACTAGGTGTAAGCCTAATTCCCTTTCAATCTCCCCCTTTTTGGTGATTGATGCCAACACAAACCAAAGCAAACAGAGATGTGCATAATTGAACTAGTTTGCATAATGTAAGTGTAAAGGTTGCTTGGAATTGAGCCAATATAACTACTTACAAGATATGCATGGAATGTTTCTTTCTTTATTTAGCATTTTGGGCCACGTTTGCACCACATGTTTTGTTTTTGCAAATTCTTTTTGTAAATCCATTTCAAAGATCTTTTGCAAATAGTCAAAGGTAAATGAATAAGAGTTTGTAAAGCATTTTCAAGATTTGAAATTTTCTCCCCCTGTTTCAAATGCTTTTCTTTTGACTTAACAAAACTCCCCCTAAAAGAGATCCACCTCTTAGTGTTCAAGAGGGTTTTGATATACCATTTTTGAAATACTACTTTCTCCCCCTTTTGAACACAATAGGATACCAAATGATAAATACTTTTGGAAAGCACTAAGTTTTTGAATTTGGTGGTGGTGGTGCGGTCCTTTTGCTTTGGGCTCATTTCTCCCCCTTTTTGGCATGAATCGCCAAAAACGGAATCATTAGAGCCCTCGAAGTAATTTCTTCCCCTTTGGTCATAAGTAAATGAGTTAAGATTATACCAAAGACGAAATCCGGTCCTTTTGCTTTGGGCTTTTACTTTCTCCCCCAAAGACAAGGTCCTTTTCTTGGAGCGATGGCGAAGGATGAGTTACGGAGTGGAAGCCTTTGTCTTCGCTGAAGACTCCAATTCCCTTTCAATATACCTGTGACTTGGTTTGAAATAGACTTGAAAACACATTAGTCATAGCATATAAAAGAGATATGATCAAAGGTATTCAAATGAGCTATGTGTGCAAGCTAGCAAAAGAAATTTCTAGAATCAAGAATATTGAGCTCTTGCCTAAGTCTGGTAAAAGATTGTTCATCAAGAGGCTTGGTAAAGATATCGGCTAATTGATCTTTAGTGTTAATGTAAGAAATCTCGATATCTCCCTTTTGTTGGTGATCCCTAAGAAAATGATACCGAATGGCTATGTGCTTAGTGCGGCTATGCTCGACGGGATTGTCGGCCATTTTGATTGCACTCTCATTATCACATAGCAAAGGGACTTTGGTTAATTTGTAACCGTAGTCCCGCAGGGTTTGCCTCATCCAAAGCAATTGCGCGCAACAATGACCTGCGGCAATGTACTCGGCTTCGGCGGTGGAAAGAGCGACCGAATTTTGCTTCTTTGAAGCCCAAGACACCAAGGATCTTCCCAAGAACTGACAAGTCCCCGATGTGCTCTTCCTATTAATTTTGCACCCCGCCCAATCGGCATCCGAATAACCAATCAAATCAAACGTGGATCCCCGAGGGTACCAAAGCCCAAACTTAGGTGTATAAGCCAAATATCTCAAGATTCGTTTTACGGCCGTAAGGTGTGATTCCTTAGGGTCGGATTGGAATCTTGCACACATGCAAACGGAAAGCATAATGTCCGGTCGAGATGCACATAAATAAAGCAACGACCCAATCATCGACCGGTATACCTTTTGATCCACGGACTTACCTCCCGTGTCGAGGTCGAGATGCCCATTGGTTCCCATGGGAGTCTTGATGGGCTTGGCATCCTTCATTCCAAACTTGGTTAGAATGTCTTGAGTGTACTTCGTTTGGCTAATGAAGGTGCCCTCTTGGAGTTGCTTGACTTGGAATCCTAGAAAATACTTCAACTCCCCCATCATCGACATCTCGAATTTCTGTGTCATGATCCTACTAAACTCTTCACATGTAGACTCGTTAGTAGACCCAAATATAATATCATCAACATAAATTTGGCATACAAACAAGTCATTTTCAAGAGTTTTAGTAAAGAGTGTAGGATCGGCCTTGCCGACTTTGAAGCCATTAGCAATAAGGAAATCTCTTAGGCATTCATACCATGCTCTTGGGGCTTGCTTGAGCCCATAAAGCGCCTTAGAGAGCCTATAAACATGGTTAGGATGCTCACTGTCTTCAAAGCCGGGAGGTTGCTCAACATAGACCTCTTCCTTGATCGGTCCATTGAGGAAGGCACTTTTCACGTCCATTTGATAAAGCTTAAAGCCATGGTAAGTAGCATAGGCTAATAATATGCGAATTGACTCAAGCCTAGCTACGGGTGCATAGGTTTCACCGAAATCCAAACCTTCGACTTGGGAGTATCCTTTGGCCACAAGTCGAGCTTTGTTCCTTGTCACCACACCATGCTCGTCTTGCTTGTTGCGGAAGACCCATTTGGTTCCTACAACATTTTGGTTAGGACGTGGAACTAAATGCCATACCTCGTTCCTTGTGAAATTGTTGAGCTCCTCTTGCATTGCCATCACCCAATCCGAATCTTGAAGTGCTTCCTCTACCCTGTGTGGCTCAATAGAGGAAACAAAAGAGTAATGTTCACAAAAATGTGCAACACGAGATCGAGTGGTTACCCCCTTATGAATGTCGCCGAGGATGGTGTCGACGGGGTGATCTCGTTGTATTGCTTGGTGGACTCTTGGGTGTGGCGGTCTTGGTTCTTCCTCATCCTCCTTTTCTTGATTATTTTCATCTCCCCCTTGATCATTGCCATTATCTTGAGGTGGCTCATCTTCTTGATTTTGCCCTTCATCAACTTGAGCCTCATCCTCATTTTGAGTTGGTGGAGATGCTTGCATGGAGGAGGATGGTTGATCTTGTGCATTTGGAGGCTCTTCGGATTCCTTAGGACACACATCCCCAATGGACATGTTCCTTAGCGCGATGCATGGAGCCTCTTCATTACCTATCTCATCAAGATCAACTTGCTCTACTTGAGAGCCGTTAGTTTCATCAAACACAACGTCACATGAGACTTCAACTAGTCCAGTGGACTTGTTAAAGACCCTATATGCCCTTGTGTTTGAGTCATAACCAAGTAAAAAGCCTTCTACAGTTTTAGGAGCAAATTTAGATTTTCTACCTCTTTTAACAAGAATAAAGCATTTGCTACCAAAAACTCTAAAATATGAAATGTTGGGCTTTTTACCGGTTAGGAGTTCATATGATGTCTTCTTGAGGATTCGGTGAAGATATAACCGGTTGATGGCGTAGCAGGCGGTGTTGACCGCTTCGGCCCAAAACCGGTCCGGTGTCTTGTACTCATCAAGCATGGTTCTTGCCATGTCCAATAGAGTTCGATTCTTCCTCTCCACTACACCATTTTGTTGTGGCGTGTAGGGAGAGGAGAACTCATGCTTGATGCCCTCTTCCTCAAGGAAGCCTTCAATTTGAGAGTTCTTGAACTCCGTCCCGTTGTCGCTTCTTATTTTCTTGATCCTTAAGCCGAACTCATTTTGAGCTCGTCTCAAGAATCCCTTTAAGGTCTCTTGGGTTTGAGATTTTTCCTGTAAAAAGAATACCCAAGTGAAGCGAGAATAATCATCCACTATTACAAGACAATACTTACTCCCGCCGATGCTTATGTAAGCAATCGGGCCGAATAGATCCATGTGGAGTAGCTCAAGCGGCCTGTCGGTCGTCATGATGTTCTTGTGCGGATGATGGACTCCAACTTGCTTCCCTGCCTGACATGCGCTACAAATCCTGTCTTTCTCAAAATGAACATTCGTTAATCCTAAAATGTGTTCTCCCTTTAGAAGCTTGTGAAGATTCTTCATCCCAACATGGGCTAGTCGGCGGTGCCAGAGCCAACCCATGTTAGTCTTAGCAATTAAGCATGTGTCGAGTTCAGCTCTATCAAAGTCTACTAAGTATAGCTGACCCTCTAACACACCCTTAAATGCTATTGAGTCATCACTTCTTCTAAAGACAGTGACACCTACATCAGTAAAAAGACAGTTGTAGCCCATTTGACATAATTGGGAAACAGAAAGCAAGTTGTAATCTAAGGAATCAACAAGAAAAACATTGGAAATAGAATGGTCAGGAGATATAGCAATTTTACCAAGTCCTTTGACCAAACCTTGATTTCCATCCCTGAATGTGATAGCTCGTTGGGGATCTTGGTTTTTCTCATATGAGGAGAACATCCTTTTCTCCCCTGTCATGTGGTTTGTGCACCCGCTGTCGAGTATCCAACTTGAGCCCCCGGATGCATAAACCTACAAAACAAATTTAGTTCTTGACTTTAGGTACCCAAACTGTTTTGGGTCCTTTGGCATTAGAAACAAGAACTTTGGGTACCCAAACACAAGTCTTGGAGCCCTTGTGTTTGCCCCCAACAAACTTGGCAACGACCTTGCCAGATTTGTTAGTCAAAACATATGATGCATCAAAAGTCTTAAATGAAATGCTATGTTCATTTGATGCATTAGGAATTTTCTTCTTAGGCAACTTGGCACGGGTTGGTTGCCTAGAACTAGATGTCTCACCCTTATACATAAAAGCATGATTAGGGCCAGAGTGAGACTTCCTAGAATGAATTTTCCTAATTTTGTCCTCGGGATAACCGGCAGGGTATAAAATGTAACCCTCGTTATCCTGAGGCATGGGAGCTTTGCCTTTAACAAAGTTGGACAATCTCTTAGGAGGGGCACTAATTTTGACATTGTTTCCCCTTTGGAAGCCAATGCCATCCTTAATGCCCGGGCGTCTCCCATTATAAAGCATGCTACGAGCAAATTTAAATTTCTCATTTTCTAAGTTGTGCTCAGCAATTGTAGCATCTAATTTTGCTATATGATCATTTTGTTGTTTAATTAAAGCCATATGATCATGAATAGCATTAACATCAATATCTCTACATCTAGTGCAAATAGAAACATGCTCAACGTTAGATGCAGAGGGTTTGCAAGATTTAAGTTCTACAACCTTAGCATGCAACATTTCATTCTTAGTTCTAAGGTCGGAAATGGTAGCATTGCAAACATCAAGATCTTTAGCCTTAGCAATCAAATTTTCATTCTCTAATCTAAGGCTAGCAAGAGAAATGTTTAATTCTTCAATCCTAGCAAGTAAATTATCATTATTATCTCTAGGATTGGGAATTGAAACATTACAAACATGAGAATCAACCTTAGCATTTAAACTAGCATTTTCATTTCTAAGGTTGTCAATTATCTCACGGCAAGTGCTTAGCTCACTAGATAATTTTTCACATTTTTCAATTTGTAAAGCGTAAGCATTTTTAACCTTAACATGTTTCTTGTTTTCCTTAATAAGGAGGTCCTCTCGTGAATCCAAAAGGTCATCCTTTTCATGAATAGCACTAACCAATTCATTCAATTTTTCCTTTTGAGCTATGTTAAGGTTGGCAAAAAGGGAACGCAAATTGTCTTCCTCATCACTAGCATTGTCATCACTAGAGGATTCATATTTAGTGGAGGATTTAGATTTAACCTTCTTTTTGCTGTCCTTTGCCATGAGGCACTTGTGGCCGACGTTGGGGAAGAGAAGCCCCTTGGTGACGGCGATGTTGGCGGCGTCCTCGTCGTCGGAGGAGTCGCTTGAGCTCTCGTCGGAGTCCCACTCGCGACAAACATGGGCATCGCCGCCCTTCTTCTTGTAATACCTCTTCTTCTCCTTTCTTCTCCCCTTCTTGTCGTCGCCTCGGTCACTGTCACTAGATATAGGACATTTAGCAATAAAATGACCGGGCTTACCACACTTGTAGCAAACCTTCTTGGAGCGGGACTTGTAATCCTTCCCCCTCCTTTGCTTGAGGATTTGGCGGAAGCTCTTGATGACGAGCGCCATTTCCTCATTGTCGAGCTTGGAGGCGTCTATGGGTTGTCGACTTGGTGTAGACTCCTCCTTCTTCTCCTCCGTTGCCTTGAATGCAACGGGTTGAGCTTCGGATGTGGTGGCATCATCAAGCTCGTTGATCTTCCTCGAGCCTTCGATCATGCACTCAAAACTTACAAAATTCCCGATAACTTCCTCGGGGGTCATTTTAGTATATCTAGGATTACCACGAATTAATTGAACTTGAGTAGGGTTAAGGAAAATAAGTGATCTTAGAATAACCTTAACCACCTCGTGGTCATCCCACTTTACGCTCCCGAGGTTGCGCGCTTGGTTCACTAAGGTCTTGAGCCGATTGTACATGTGTTGTGGCTCCTCCCCTTTGCGAAGCCGGAACCGACCGAGCTCCCCCTCAATCGTTTCCCGCTTGGTGATCTTGGTGAGCTCATCACCTTCATGCGCGGTCTTGAGTAAATCCCAAATCTCCTTTGCGTTCTTCAACCCTTGAACTTTGTTATACTCCTCTCTACTCAAAGAGGCTAGGAGTATTGTTGTTGCTTGAGAGTTGAAGTGCTCGATTTGGGCCACCTCATCCTCATCATAGTTCTCATCCCCTACGGATGGTACCTGCGCACCAAACTCAACAACTTCCCATATGCTTTTGTGGAGCGAGGTTAGATGAAATCGCATTAAATCGCTCCACCTAGCGTAATCTTCACCATCAAAAGTTGGTGGTTTGCCTAATGGGACGGAAAGTAAAGGTGTATGTTTGGAAATGCGAGGGTAGCGTAGGGGGATCTTACTATACTTCTTGCGCTCTTGGCGCTTAGAAGTGACGGAGGGCGCATCGGAGTCGGAGGTAGAAGTTGATGAAGTGTCAGTCTCGTAGTAGACCACCTTCCTCATCCTCTTATGCTTGTCGCCTTTCCGATGCGGCTTGTGGGAAGAAGATTTTTCCTTCTTCTCTTGGTGGTGAGAAGAGGAAGCCTTTTTCTCCTTCCGTTTGGAGGAGTCCTTCTTCTTCTCCTTCCTCTTGGTGTGGGACTCTCCCGATGAAGTGCTCCCATGGCTTGTAGTGGGCTTTTCGCCGGTCTCCATCTCCTTCTTGGCGTGATCTCCCGACATCACTTCGAGCGGTTAGGCTCTAATGAAGCACCGGGTTCTGATACCAATTGATAGTCGCCTAGAGGGGGGGGGTGAATTGTAACACCCGGTTTTAAAGGGACAAAACCGGGTGCATCTCATACATGCGCCAAGAAGACAACATATATAATAACAGAGTGTATAGAGATAAATGTCATAAAACATCAGAGTACTTATTACATAGCGGAAGTCTTATTACAAAATAAAATAATAAAGATAAAGCGAACTAAGGATCGCCGGCGCCAATGTCGACCGAGACACGCCACCTAGATCAGATCGAACTCCTCAGTGTTAGGCGGCTCCTCTTCGACCACCTGCTCTTCTCCTGTGGGGGGGGGGTGTGAGACAGCAAGAGTGAGCTCACATACGTTCATAGCTCAACAAGTCGTGGGGAATAATGTGGCATGAACTCACCAAAGGTGGGAGTTCATGTAGTGTAAGGCTAATCAATGGAATAAAGGCTGAGGCTGAGCATTGCTTTTATAAGTTGGTCAAAATTTTATTAGCAATTACTAAGTGTAAGTAAATACCAAACCTTAATAATAATAAAGAAAAGTAATAGTAAAATAATCCCAAATGCGATGCAAATGTCAAATTAAATTTAAGTTCCATAATTAATCATGTGAGGGTCCGAGCCGCTCTTGACCGTGAGCACGGCTAGTATACTAGTTTTACACTCTGCAGAGGTTGCGCATCTTTACCCACAAGTCGTGTATCCCATGTCGCCTGGGTTTGCAAGGCCCTTAGACACTACCGAGGTGAATGGCTAGGGATCCACTACGAGGCCTTTACAAAGTTCCACTAGCTTCCGAAAACCCGCTACAGTTTATAGGAAGATCCAGTACAGGGTTCCTGGCTGACCGCCATCGCAGCAAAATCAACCAGGGACCTCCCCGCACTGACCTCTCCCCTACTGCCCTTGCCCCTTTCAGGTAAGGTAGTCTTCCACTAGCTTTCCTAATTAGTCAGCCAAGGGCGTCCCATTATACCCTTGTGGTAGCACTGTTTTCCCGGGTGGTCGCTCCATGTTCCCATTAATTTAATGATCTTAACATGAACAATAATAATAACAAGTTAATAACAGAATAATCATGAATAGTGTATCTCCATACCCAATCCACATAAAGCAATAGCAAGTACTACCCAAAAATATTTCAGGGGTGAACAAGGTATAGAGGTAATCAAAACTGGGGTAACATAAAGGCTCCCATCAAAATTATCCTATGCAGATCATTAAAATTAATAAGAACATGGCTGGGAAAGTAAGTGATCAAGGGCACAACTTGCCTTCAATGAGCTCCTGCTCAGCTATCTCGACTTGTTGAACCTCAGTTTCCACAGTGGCTTGCTCGTCTACTCGCATCAACACAATACATACATAGTATAGCATAAATTAACATCACATCAAACATGCAAATAAATTATACAGTAAAAATCTACACATTAAAATGAGATCCTAGGAACTGGAACCACTAAATTTGGATTTATAGAATTCAAGTTATGAATTTCCTAAGGTTTAATGTGATTAAAATAGGATTAGATGATAAATTAATTTTCTAACTGTTTTCATGTCAAAACAGAGATACTAAATGGTAGAGAATAAAATTACAAAATTTTAGGAACTGGAATGGTTCAATTTGGAGTTCATATGAATTTTCTACAATTTAAACAAGTTTCTGCATTTAAATATGTGCTAAAACTATTTTCTAAATGATTTTCCCTGTTTTATTAATTATCTGGACCGGGCGTCATTTTCTGGTAAGCACAGGGTTCTCGGTGTAAGTTTTCTAAGACACAGAGCACAGTACGAGTGGATGGCGGGTTGATTACTGCTTTCCTCGGGGACTCGTTAACAAAAAGTACCCACGAAGGGGTATCGGTCAAATCTGGCCGCACGATTAGAAACCGAGTGCCAGGATTAAACCCCAAACTGCGCGAACCAGTACGCAATCAGGGTCCCTGGATCCCGATCCGACGGTCCGCGTTTAATAAATTCTAGATCGAATCCCCACCACCGGATACCGCATCAACGGTCACCGATTGCTTCGACTGAATCGTTACCTAGCTCTAATCCTAGCCGTCCACGGCCCGATGAACAGACAACAGCCACCCGTATGCATCTTCGCGGACAACGGCGGCGGAGCGGCCACTGCACACGGCGGCGAGTCGCCGGAGCGCCACCCAGTTTGTCGCCCCGAGGTGCGTCCAGCTTCAAATTCAGTGGAAAAGAAAGCGCGAGGTGAAGCGAAACGGTCCAGAGGCTTACGGGGAATGAGAGATGTCCGACGGCGGCTGTTCACAGCGCAGGGCAGAGTCATGGCACCGAGCGGTCGACGGTGAAGAATTCCGGTGGAGCAGGTGGTTAATCCCGAGCAGCGCGGACACCAACGTCTTTCCCAGAGCTTACGGAAGGTCCCTAACCAATTCGACCGCACGGACGACGGCTTAATGGAAGCTTCCCTCCCGCAGCGACGGAGCTCGGTTTCCACCGCCCACCCGGCTATGGTGTAGGTCATCACGGGGTCCGAATTGGGGTCAGGTCACGATGCGCACGGTGGTCGATAGGGGGAAACGAGCCAGCGCCAGCTATATGAGGGGGCAGCAGGGTGGACCGCGCCGATCATGGTGGTTGCAACGATCCGCGCGAAAATGACGGCACTACCAGAGGGTGGTTCGCGGACGTGGCCGAGTCGATGGCAGCGGGGACCCGCTAGCCAGCGAGACGCCCAGTGAGGCGAGTGGGGGGGGTTGTGCCAGGAAGGTAGCAGGGAGGCGCGGAGTTCCGTTACCGAGCCCGCATTCTCGGCGGAGAAGACGGATTTGACACGAAGGGTCCGCAGGTCGGTGACTAGAGGTGAGTCAACGTAAGGCTAGGAGCGCGCCTGTCACGAGGGCCCCACCGGTAAGTGATCCAGTGCGCGCGCGTGAAGGTGGGTGGGAGTTGGGCCGCGCGCTGTGGAAGCAACAGTGGGCCGAAAGCGAAGTTGGGGCCCAGTTAGGGTAGTTCTGTTTTATTCTTTTCTTTTCTATCTCTTTTTCTCCATTTTCAAATCCAATTTGAATTCAAGTTTAAATTCAAACTTTGTGAATAACTTGTCCTCAATTTGAAATGTATAGTTTAATAATATAAGTGTGAAAGGTATTTATTTTGATTTTTATTTTATTTTATGTAGTATTTTTCTCAGTTCTTCTCTTCTCTTAATTCAAACCCTAATTCTCAATTTAGGATTCAAACTTTCTAGTAATTATTATCTTATTATTATTATCCTTGTTATTTTATTTAATGCACAAATAAATAAACTCCAGCATGATGCACAGGTTATCTATGTGTTCTTTGTGTTAATTGTCCACTTATAACTAGGGTTGATCACATGTGATGATAAGTAGAGGACACAAATTACTGAGATTATCTCTATTCTCATTATTGCACTTTTGAGTATTACAAATCCTACCCCCCTTAAAAATAATCTCGTCCTCGAGATTTAAGAAGATCTAGGGAAAAGGTGGGGAAAATCTATACGAAGCTCTTCTTCTCTTTCCCAAGTTGCTTCATCTTCACCGTGGTGACTCCATTGCACTTTGCACATCTTTATCACCTTATTTCTTGTAACTCGAGTCAAAGTATCCAAAATCTTGATCGGGTATTCCATGTAAGTCAAATCACCCTGAACACTGAGCTCATCCATGGGTAACTGTTCCTCGGGGACACGGAGACACTTCTTAAGTTGAGACACGTGGAACACATTATGCACATCTGATAGAGTAGCAGGTAACTCGAGTTGGTATGCCATCTCCCCAACTCGCCTAAAGATCAAGAATGGTCCAATGTAGCGTGGGGACAATTTGCCCTTGACTTTGAATCTCCTCATGCCACGAAGTGGTGACACCTTGAGGTACACATAATCTCCTTCTTCGAATTCCAGTGGTCTTCTTCTATTATCAGCATAACTCTTTTGCCTGGTTTGAGCCACTCTCAAATTCTCTCGAATCATACGGACTTGTTCTTCTGCTTCTTGAATCAATTCAGGCCCAAAAACTGTCTTTCTCCAGTCTGATCCCAATATAAAGGAGTTCTGCACTTCCTCCCATATAAAGCTTCAAAAGGTGACATCTTCAGACTGGCCTGATAGCTATTGTTATATGAGAATTCAGCATAAGGTAAACTTTTATCCCAACTTCCTCCATGCTGAAGGGCACATGCTCTCAACATATCTTCCAATACTTGATTAGTCCTTTCAGTCTGTCCATCAGTCTGAGGGTGATAAGCTGTACTGAAATTCAACTTTGTACTCATATTCTCATGAAAGCTTCTCCAAAATCTTGAGGTAAACTGCGAACCTCGATCAGACACGATCTTCTTTGGTACTCCATGCAAACACACAATCCGAGCCATATATAACTCTGCTAGTTGAGAACCTTTATAAGTAGTCTTGACAGGAATAAAGTGAGCCCCTTTAGTCAATCTATCCACAATCACCCATATAGCATCATATCCTTTCTGGGTGCGAGGCAATCCAGTAATAAAATCCATACCAATCTCTTCCCATTTCCACTCGGGTATCTTCAGTGGATGCAGTAGTCCGGCTGGCCTCTGGTGTTCAGCCTTAACTCTTTGACATACGTCGCACATAGCCACATGTGCAGCTACATCTCTTTTCAATCCATACCACCAATACTTCTGTTTCAAATCCTGATACATCTTAGTACTACCAGGATGAATAGAATAGTCCGAGTCATGGGCCTCCTTTAAAATAGTCTCTCGAATGCTTTCAATATCAGGAACACATATCCTGTCCTTGAACCAAACAGTGCCTTGCTCATCTTCCGTGAATTCCGGAACTCGACCCACAGTAATCAGATCCTTAATTTCTTTTATTTTAGCATCATCAAGTTGACCTTTGCGGATTTCTTGCTCCAAAGTAGGTTCCACATCAATCGTAACTCCTTTAGTATGAGCAACTATCCCCAGGTTAAGTCTCCTGAAATCCTCAACAATCTCATCAGGTAGCTGGGCAACAATAGCTGAATGAACATGCTCCTTTCGACTCAAGGCATCTGCAACCAAATTTGCCTTGCCCGGGTGATAGTGAATCTCCAAATCATAATCCTTAATGAGCTCCAACCAACGGCGTTGCCTCAGGTTGAGATCCTTCTGAGTGAATATATACTTCAAACTCTTATGGTCCGTGTATACTTGGCACTTAGTTCCCATAATGTAGTGTCTCCAAATCTTAAGTGCATGCACAACGGCAGCCAACTCTAAGTCATGGGTGGGGTAGTTCAATTCATGCTTCCTCAACTGACGAGATGCATAGGCAATCACATGACCATCTTGCATAAGCACACATCCAAGTCCTTGGCCACATGCATCACAGTAAATGTCAAATCCCTTCTGCAGATCTGGCATAATCAATACTGGTGGAGACATCAATCTCTCCTTCAATTGATCAAAGCTCTCTTGGCACTTCTCATCCCACTTGAATTCTCTTCCTTTCTCCAAAAGCGATGTCATGGGCTTAGCAATCTTAGAAAATCCTTCAATAAATCTCCGATAATATCCTGCGAGTCCCAAGAAACTCCGAATCTCCGTAACTGTAGTGGGCACTCTCCACTCCATTATCTCCTTTACTTTAGCAGGATCCACAGCTATTCCTCCATTAGAAATAATATGACCAAGGAATGGCACCTTGTCAATCCAAAACTCGCACTTGCTGAACTTAGCATAGAGTTGATTATCTCGTAACTTCTGTAGCACCAACCTTAGATGTTGTTCATGATCACTTTCATTCTTAGAATAGATAAGAATATCGTCGATGAATACCACGACGAACCTGTCCAAATACTCCATAAACACCTTATTCATCAAATTCATGAAATATGCTGGTGCATTGGTCAATCCAAACGACATAACAGTGAACTCATATAATCCATATCGAGTCGAGAAAGCCGTCTTGGGAATATCCGATGGTCTAATCCTCATCTGATGGTAACCGGATCGGAGATCAATCTTCGAGAATACTCTAGCACCTCTCATCTGATCAAATAAATCCTCAATACGGGGCAACGGATACTTGTTCTTCACCGTAACATCACTAAGAGATCTATAATCCACACACATCCGCTGTGATCCATCCTTCTTCTGTACAAACAAGACCGGTGCTCCCCAAGGTGAGGAACTCGGACGTATGTACCCAGCCTCTTGTAACTCCGTTAATTGTTTCTTAAGTTCCTTTAACTCTTCTACAGACATCCTATATGACCGTTTGGATATAGGGGTAGTTCCAGGTAGGAGATCAATAACAAACTCAACTTCCCTATCTAGTGGCATCCCTAGTAACTCCTCTGGAAAGACATCCGAAAAATCTCTAACCACACGGATGTTGTCACCCACAAACTCCTCAGGTATGAAGTATATTGCCCGTTTAGATGAGGTGGTAGTTACTGTAACTTCAACTTCAAATCTTTGTCCTTTGGAATTGGTGAGTTCTATGGTTCCCTTAGCACGGTGTATATACTGTCTTTGCCTTTCTTAACCATGACATACCAAGGATCACGTCTATAGTGCTCTCTTCTAACACTATAGGGGTAGTCCATCTGGGTTAGAAACACAGGGTAAGAAAGGAAGAATTGTAGACAAGGTGAGTAATTACGAGGAATGTTACTGTGGGGGATTTATTATCTAAGTAGATTAGTGTGTCATCTACTAAAGCTAATACATTACCTTATGGTGGTACATGCTAAGATGTCCATCTATAATAATTCAATCATTCAAAGAAGCAAATCAGACATTGATCATCAGAACAATCAACCAACATTTTAAAATAGAGAAAATAGTTTTATTTTCATCTTAGGTTCCCTATCTCTTAAAAATGTCATAGGGGTAGGGACTCCAAGGTGTGAAATCCATCTTGACTAAGAGTAGAAAAGGTAAGAATGATCAGAGTAGAACAGTAGAAGGTGAGACAAGATCAAGATAAGTGTAGAAAGAATCAGAGTGAGGTGAGTGTAGAATGAATCAGAATAAGATAAGTAGGTAAGGGTTTTGTCCATTTCTATCTAGGTTTCGTCCTACAGTCAACATTTGCTCTGATACCACTTCTGTAACACCCGGTTTTAAAGGGACAAAACCGGGTGCATCTCATACATGCGCCAAGAAGACAACATATATAATAACAGAGTGTATAGAGATAAATGTCATAAAACATCAGAGTACTTATTACATAGCGGAAGTCTTATTACAAAATAAAATAATAAAGATAAAGCGAACTAAGGATCGCCGGCGCCAATGTCGACCGAGACACGCCACCTAGATCAGATCGAACTCCTCAGTGTTAGGCGGCTCCTCTTCGACCACCTGCTCTTCTCCTGTGGGGGGGGTGTGAGACAGCAAGAGTGAGCTCACATACGTTCATAGCTCAACAAGTCGTGGGGAATAATGTGGCATGAACTCACCAAAGGTGGGAGTTCATGTAGTGTAAGGCTAATCAATGGAATAAAGGCTGAGGCTAAGCATTGCTTTTATAAGTTGGTCAAAATTTTATTAGCAATTACTAAGTGTAAGTAAATACCAAACCTTAATAATAATAAAGAAAAGTAATAGTAAAATAATCCCAAATGCGATGCAAATGTCAAATTAAATTTAAGTTCCATAATTAATCATGTGAGGGTCCGAGCCGCTCTTGACCGTGAGCACGGCTAGTATACTAGTTTTACACTCTGCAGAGGTTGCGCATCTTTACCCACAAGTCGTGTATCCCATGTCGCCTGGGTTTGCAAGGCCCTTAGACACTACCGAGGTGAATGGCTAGGGATCCACTACGAGGCCTTTACAAAGTTCCACTAGCTTCCGAAAACCCGCTACAGTTTATAGGAAGATCCAGTACAGGGTTCCTGGCTGACCGCCATCGCAGCAAAATCAACCAGGGACCTCCCCGCACTGACCTCTCCCCTACTGCCCTTGCCCCTTTCAGGTAAGGTAGTCTTCCACTAGCTTTCCTAATTAGTCAGCCAAGGGCGTCCCATTATACCCTTGTGGTAGCACTGTTTTCCCGGGTGGTCGCTCCATGTTCCCATTAATTTAATGATCTTAACATGAACAATAATAATAACAAGTTAATAACAGAATAATCATGAATAGTGTATCTCCATACCCAATCCACATAAAGCAATAGCAAGTACTACCCAAAAATATTTCAGGGGTGAACAAGGTATAGAGGTAATCAAAACTGGGGTAACATAAAGGCTCCCATCAAAATTATCCTATGCAGATCATTAAAATTAATAAGAACATGGCTGGGAAAGTAAGTGATCAAGGGCACAACTTGCCTTCAATGAGCTCCTGCTCAGCTATCTCGACTTGTTGAACCTCAGTTTCCACAGTGGCTTGCTCGTCTACTCGCATCAACACAATACATACATAGTATAGCATAAATTAACATCACATCAAACATGCAAATAAATTATACAGTAAAAATCTACACATTAAAATGAGATCCTAGGAACTGGAACCACTAAATTTGGATTTATAGAATTCAAGTTATGAATTTCCTAAGGTTTAATGTGATTAAAATAGGATTAGATGATAAATTAATTTTCTAACTGTTTTCATGTCAAAACAGAGATACTAAATGGTAGAGAATAAAATTACAAAATTTTAGGAACTGGAATGGTTCAATTTGGAGTTCATATGAATTTTCTACAATTTAAACAAGTTTCTGCATTTAAATATGTGCTAAAACTATTTTCTAAATGATTTTCCCTGTTTTATTAATTATCTGGACCGGGCGTCATTTTCTGGTAAGCACAGGGTTCTCGGTGTAAGTTTTCTAAGACACAGAGCACAGTACGAGTGGATGGCGGGTTGATTACTGCTTTCCTCGGGGACTCGTTAACAAAAAGTACCCGCGAAGGGGTATCGGTCAAATCTGGCCGCACGATTAGAAACCGAGTGCCAGGATTAAACCCCAAACTGCGCGAACCAGTACGCAATCAGGGTCCCTGGATCCCGATCCGACGGTCCGCGTTTAATAAATTCTAGATCGAATCCCCACCACCGGATACCGCATCAACGGTCACCGATTGCTTCGACTGAATCGTTACCTAGCTCTAATCCTAGCCGTCCACGGCCCGATGAACAGACAACAGCCACCCGTATGCATCTTCGCGGACAACGGCGGCGGAGCGGCCACTGCACACGGCGGCGAGTCGCCGGAGCGCCACCCAGTTTGTCGCCCCGAGGTGCGCCCAGCTTCAAATTCAGTGGAAAAGAAAGCGCGAGGTGAAGCGAAACGGTCCAGAGGCTTACGGGGAATGAGAGATGTCCGACGGCGGCTGTTCACAGCGCAGGGCAGAGTCATGGCACCGAGCGGTCGACGGTGAAGAATTCCGGTGGAGCAGGTGGTTAATCCCGAGCAGCGCGGACACCAACGTCTTTCCCAGAGCTTACGGAAGGTCCCTAACCAATTCGACCGCACGGACGACGGCTTAATGGAAGCTTCCCTCCCGCAGCGACGGAGCTCGGTTTCCACCGCCCACCCGGCTATGGTGTAGGTCATCACGGGGTCCGAATTGGGGTCAGGTCACGATGCGCACGGTGGTCGATAGGGGGAAACGAGCCAGCGCCAGCTATATGAGGGGGCAGCAGGGTGGACCGCGCCGATCATGGTGGTTGCAACGATCCGCGCGAAAATGACGGCACTACCAGAGGGTGGTTCGCGGACGTGGCCGAGTCGATGGCAGCGGGGACCCGCTAGCCAGCGAGACGCCCAGTGAGGCGAGTGGGGGGGGTTGTGCCAGGAAGGTAGCAGGGAGGCGCGGAGTTCCGTTACCGAGCCCGCATTCTCGGCGGAGAAGACGGATTTGACACGAAGGGTCCGCAGGTCGGTGACTAGAGGTGATTCAACGTAAGGCTAGGAGCGCGCCTGTCACGAGGGCCCCACCGGTAAGTGATCCAGTGCGCGCGCGTGAAGGTGGGTGGGAGTTGGGCCGCGCGCTGTGGAAGCAACAGTGGGCCGAAAGCGAAGTTGGGGCCCAGTTAGGGTAGTTCTGTTTTATTCTTTTCTTTTCTATCTCTTTTTCTCCATTTTCAAATCCAATTTGAATTCAAGTTTAAATTCAAACTTTGTGAATAACTTGTCCTCAATTTGAAATGTATAGTTTAATAATATAAGTGTGAAAGGTATTTATTTTGATTTTTATTTTATTTTATGTAGTATTTTTCTCAGTTCTTCTCTTCTCTTAATTCAAACCCTAATTCTCAATTTAGGATTCAAACTTTCTAGTAATTATTATCTTATTATTATTATCCTTGTTATTTTATTTAATGCACAAACAAATAAACTCCAGCATGATGCACAGGTTATCTATGTGTTCTTTGTGTTAATTGTCCACTTATAACTAGGGTTGATCACATGTGATGATAAGTAGAGGACACAAATTACTGAGATTATCTCTATTCTCATTATTGCACTTTTGAGTATTACATGAATAGGGCGAAACTGAAATTTACAAATATAAACACAACTACAAGCCGGGTTAGCGTTAGAAATATAAATGAGTCCGAGAGAGAGGGCGCAAAACAAATCCCAAGCGAATAAGCAAGTGAGACACGGAGATTTGTTTTACCGAGGTTCGGTTCTTGCAAACCTACTCCCCGTTGAGGAGGCCACAAAGGCCGTATCTCTTTCAACCCTTCCCTCTCTCAAACGGTCCCACGGACCGAGTGAGCTTCTCTTCTCAAATCAAAGCCGGGAACAAAACTTCCCCGCAAGGGCCACCACACAATTGGTGCCTCTTGCCTTGATTACAATGGAGTTGTGATCTCAAGAACAAGTGAGAAAGAAAAGAAGCAATCCAAGCGCAAGAGCTCAAATGAACACGGCAAATCACTCTCACTAGTCACTAGGGCTTTGTGTGGAATTGGAGAGAATTTGATCTCTTTAGTGTGTCTAGAATTGAATGCTAGAGCTCTTGTAGTAGTTGAGAAGTGGAAAACTTGGATGCAATGAATGGTGGGGTGGTTGGGGTATTTATAGCCCCAACCACCAAATGTGGCCGTTGGGAGGCTGTCTGCTCGATGGCGCACCGGACAGTCCGGTGCACACCGGACAGTCCGGTGCCCCCTGCCACGTCATCACTGCCGTTGGATTCTGACCGTTGGAGCTTCTGACTTGTGGGCCCGCCTGGGTGTCCGGTGCACACCGGACAGGTACTGTTTGCTGTCCGGTGTGCCAGCATGGGCGTTTCTGACCCCTGCGCGCGCAGAGCGCGCATTAAATGCGCGGCAGAGAGCCGTTGGCGCGGAGAAGACCGTTGCTCCGGAGGCGCACCGGACAGTCCGGTGTACACCGGACAGTCCGGTGAATTTTAGCGGACGAGCCGTTGGCGTTTCCCGAAGCTGGCGAGTTCCCGAGGCCGATCTCCCTTGGCGCACCGGACACTGTCCGGTGTACACCGGACAGTCCGGTGAATTATAGCTGAGTCGCCTCTGGGAATTCCCGAAGGTGGAGAGTTTAAGGCTGAGTCCCCTGGTGCACCGGACAGGTACTGTTCACTGTCCGGTGGCACACCGGACAGTCCGGTGCGCCAGACCAGGAGTGCCTTCGGTTGCCCCTTTGCTCCTTTATTGAATCCAAAACTTGGTCTTTTTATTGGCTGAGGATAAACCTTTTACACCTGTATAATCTACACACTTGGGCAAACTAGTTAGTCCAATTATTTGTGTTGGGCAATTCAACCACCAAAATTATTTAGGAACTAGGTGTAAGCCTAATTCCCTTTCAGCGTCCTCCACGCGGATCCACCGACCAGCTTCGCGGACCGGCGACCCGGCCGATTCGTGCGAAGACGCCGCCGCCGGTCGTCTCTGTCCGCCGGTTCGTCGTCTGCTAGGTGCAGGTCAAAGGGACTTCATCGATTCGGCGACAGATCTACGCTCAGCCGATCTGCGTCATTCGAGCTTCAAGGTCCAAGGTATGTGAGTCGCTTCTCCAAGTTGTCCACCTCGGATTCAATCCGTTTCCCAAAAAAACCTACCTTCGATAACCACTAGGGTTTACATGTACTTAACTTGTTTGACTGGTACGATTTATGTGGTCGTCGCCAACTTTGACAGTTAGGGTCAAGGTTAACTTGGTTCTCCGAATCGCCCATTGTTTATGTAGAACAACCAAGTCTGCTATTATGGTATACTTAGATCTGAACCTATACTCAATCACGTCTTGCTAACTGATCCGTCCTAATCATGTACAACATGTAAGCTACTTTTAGTATGGTCCATAGGAAACAACATTCAGACTGTTCTGTCATTTCCATATTCCTCATCCTCGTGTGCTGAAATTTGTGTATCCACCATATTGTCGCATGTGAATTTATTTGCAGTCATGTGGTTTGTATGTTGTTTGCTCAATGTTGCTGGTACACAAATGAATGTTCATCTTCCTATGCGAACAACTAAGTACCAATAACCGTTGAATTCCCCAACAGAACCCCTTGTTTCTTGCATATCCTTTTCTTTCAATTGGACTAAGTAACTCTGTCTATCAATTGGTCTCAGTGAACCTACAATTTCGAGTAGTCTTTCCTTACATGACTAAGCATTGCATGCAACTGACGAAACCTTTACTTATTATGCAGCTTGAAAATTTTATTTGATTATTTGACGTCCACTTCAACTAATTGAGGTTCTAAATCCTTTTTCTAGTTATTTGTTTTTAATCAACTGCATAAGTCTACTGTCCATGTATGTTGTCTGTGCTTTCATGTTTTTTGTGCAACTTTAGTTTATTATATGCAACCAACAGATGTACCGAGGCACGGTTGATGTGTACAAATACTTTAGCAGTTGATTAAATTGCAACCAACAGTTGTTAGGTAACTACCATGAAAACTTTAGTTTATTAAATTGCAACATTGGTTTATTATATTGCAACCCACAGCTGTTTGCTAACTGCCATGAACACTTTAATTTCACCAATTAGTAACAACACTGGCACTAATTTTTTTATGTATGCACCTTGTCTAGCCAAGGAGCTACTGGTTGAGGATACGAATCAAGATGAGCAACCATGATGCCAAAGTGCTGCAACACTTGGTCCTCAATCTTGCATCCTCAGTGGAAACCGGTGCTTTCAATATTAGAAGCTTTCTAGAAGAGGCTTTCCATCATTTGGGTGACGAGCATTACCTTCTGAATGCTCTACTTGCAATTCGAAAGGAGGTAGACCTGATGGAGCAGGATGCACTTGAGAGCAAAGCAAGGTCTAACCCAGAGAAGGAGAGGATGGAGGAACAAATTAACCTTGCGGAGGCTGTGAAGCCAGTGCCTAGACAATTTAATTTCACCCCCCCTTCCTCACCAGAATTGTATGAGGCCAGTGACAATGACCCGTACGACTCGGACAGGTCCACTAGGTATAGCATTTGGAATCTGTAATTGTGGTACCTAGACCATGGTCTTAGTGGTAGTAATGCATCGAAATAAAATAGGAACTTCTGTGTTATGTCTGTGATGCATGGGTAACCGATGTAGGAATGCTCGAACCTTATGTTTCTTTTGTATGAACCTTATGTGCAATGGTTCATCCTTAAGTTCCTTCTGTATGAACCTTATGTCGAATGCTTAATCCTTATGTTCCTTTTGTATGAACCTTATGTGCAATGCTTCATCTTTCTGTTCCTTTTCTATGAACCTTATGTGCAATGCATTAAAGTTTCTACTTTATAGTACAAGTTTGTTATCTGTTGTCCAAATTAATGTATTCCTGTATTTCGTTCCAGAATGGCTGACAACAACACAAACACACCTTTTTGACCTACTAGTGCCAGCCCCAATTCAGGTAACCAAATTTTTCCCCCACCCATGTGGGATCCTCAGATGTGGCAGGGCCAAGGTTTAGACCCAACACATCCTTCTACATTTACTAGTCCTACATCCCATATGAGCAATCCTACCTGGTCCCAGGGAGCTAATGACCCATCTGCATATACCTTTCGTAGTCCATGAAACCCATTTTATGGTATGATGAATCCTGGGGGTCCTCCACCACAAACATCAGTCGGTCAACCCCAGTTGGTACCACCCATTCCATGTCCACAGGTCTCTACCCATGTTCCCAACCACACTGACCCTATCAATTTTGAATCCGAAGCAGAACACAGTGTCCAGGAAGTTAACAGCCCTACCAAACCTTCAGACACACCTGGGACATTTAGAAGGACAAAGGAACAGAACTTCAAACCTGATGAAGACCTATTGCTTTGCAAAACATGGCTAGAGATTAGTAGTGACCCAGTCATTAGCATAGGGCAGAGGAAGGAGGGGTTATGGGCTAGAATTGAGAAAAGGTACAATGAACTTAGAGGTGAGTTTCCAATGAGACTGAATAGGGCTCTGAGCAGCAGGTGGGACAAAATAAGAGCTGAAACAGGCAAATTTGTTAGATTCTACACTAGAGTCCTAAGGGAAAACCAGAGTGGCCTCACAGATAATGACAAGGTACAATAACATTCATTTCTAATACTTAATGTATGGTCATGGTTTATGTGTACTTACTGTTATTCGTGCACTGACAACTTGTTATAAATCTTGTGTAGACTTCGAAAGCCGCAACTCTATATGCTACCTCACAGAAAAGCCTTTTCATTTCATGCATTGCTGGACGCGCCTCAAAAATGAACCGAAATGGGATGCCATGGTTCATCGTCAGAATCATCGTCAGAATCGTCAGAATCAAATTACGTTGCCAATTACATTGATTTATTTCTTTTAGCCTAAATGTTAAGAAGTAGTTTGTTTGTGGACCAAATTCTAAGGTAGTTGGAGACCTATCTAAAACACCCCTAGGTCCGCCACTGCCCTTATGCATGCATCTATTTTTGTTAAAAAAAAGATAAGTATTTGGGATATAGGATGATCTTATTTTCTGCCATAATACATAGTTAAAAAACAGTGCACTTAAAACCTCCAAGGGTTGAGTATAGTTTCCGGCCTCAACTAAGAAATCGTTTTCTTTTCAACCACCATCAACTATTAAAACCAGTCAATTCCATCCTTGACTAAAAATTTAGAAAGGTTTTGTGTGACGTGACATTAACATTGGCACTAGACAACAGACAGATAGTATTTCAGTGAAAAAAAAATGCAGAAATGGCTTAAGATTTTTTTTTATAGTAGTCTCACATATGTTATATCATATCTTAAGTCGCATTTTATATATGTGAGAACAAAATGTAACATGGTACACAACACATTTTCCCTCTAGCCCTAAACTACACCTTTGCTCGGTAGGACTTGCGCTTACATGTGGGTGATGTGTTTAGTGTGTGCACACGTAATAATTAGTCGCCTTCGTAACAATAAAAAAAGTAAAGGGTAAATGAATTACACAAAACCGAGACGGCAATGCGCACACAACTATATATGTAAGCGTATGAATAATGTGGAGATACAGGTAGGAAGCAAGCCACTAACTATGGGTTTAGCTCTTGTTGAGAGAGTGACAGGTTGGAGCGGAGGGATCCTACTTTTTGGCGCTTGTATGTTGATAGTACTGATCTGATCTTTGTAACCAGTCTTAACGGGAGCAAGAAAGTAAAAAACTTCTCGTCCAATAATAATTTGGAAACGAAATATTCAGGAGAAGCTGCTTTTTATTATGTGACTTCTCGTGTTCTCCTCAAGCCATTCTGTAAATTATTTGGTAGAAACGGCTTATCATATAGTGAGAGCTATTTTTCTGTATTAAAGTATCAAAGACAAAGACAAAGACAGAAACAGAGCTAGTGCTGGAAAATAAGCTCGAGGCTCGTGAGCCGGCTCGCGAGCCTCAAACGAGACGAGTCAAGCTCATTCTTTGAGCTCGTTTTTGCAGTGAGCCGAGCCGAGCCGGCTCGTTCCAGCTCGCGAGCCTTACAAAAATGATCAATTTATAGAATAATAATATTAGATAATTTTATGGATAATAACTCATTTTTTAGTCTTTGATGATGAATATATTACAAGTTATAATTTAATTTACTCATAATGTTGAATGATGATTCTATGTTTCAAATTTATATAATGTTAATTTACCAAATAATGCAATAATAAGTACCACAATATGGCTCGCGAGCCGAGCCTCTTTCGCCAGCTCGTGGTTTAGACGAGCCGAGCCGAGCTCGGCTCGTTTTCGACACTAGACATAGCTGAAGCTACTATTTATATCTTGTTCTCCGTAGTAAAAAATTGTCTCTGATTTTAGATGTTTTTTTAACAAGCCGTTAAAAAAGGTGTGATTTTAGGCCCTGCCAAACGGTAGCAGCAGAGCGGGTCGCAGGTTGGTTGGTGTTGGTAGCGCGAGTGCGCGAGGCTCCGTCCACGTCATCACGAGGGCCACGGCTTCTCGGGTCCGCGACCGCTCGAGTCGACGTCGTTTTGGGTGTGGTTGGTCCGGGCGGTCGTGATCAGCGAGCTAATCCACGACGATGATTCGTTTGGTTGGCCCGTTCGTTCATTTGTTATTCATTCACCAACCCCCCTTGGCGCGCATACCTACCACGCACCGAATAAAATAAACAAGACGAAAAAAATTGCAGTTCACTTGTCACTATTTTTTTTGTAGAGAATTACTCCAGCGTACTCCAGTAGCATAGCAGGAGAAGAGAGGAAGCAAAAAAAAAAAAACCCACTAGTAGCGTGGGTCCCGCCCACCGAGCAGCATTGACTAGTGAGTAGTGACCGGGACACTGCTAGCCACGGCGTGAGGCCTTTGAGTTTGAGCTGCTGCTAGCCCGTATTAAAATACCCTCTTTGACCTTACCGGCACTCTTTGCCTCCGTCTGCTCTGCTGCCCTGCTGGCTTGGTCTGGCGTTACGGCGGCCTCGCTGCTGGCGCTGTTCGGTGGTTTGGACCAACCGATCGAGGAAGACTATCGTCATCACCCCTCCTCGGCGCCACTCACCATCACCACCACCACCGGGCGTCAAGGGAAGAAGGCGTCCCCGAGGCCGAGCCTGCTCTTACCGGGCTTGGGGAGCGAGCGTCCAGCACCAGCAGGCTAGGCCAGTTCCCCTTCTCTTCTTCTCCGCGATTATTTTTCCAGTCAAAGCTGTGCAGCGATTGATTCCTCGTCACTTACCGATTGTACCAGGCCGGCGGCCGATTGAATTCCTCGTCGAGGCCCCCCTCGGCAATAAATTGGTGCGGGGATTTCCTCCCTGACCTAACCGGCCAGCCAGCAGGTCGCGGTCGAGGTTCTCTTCTCGGCTCGATTTCCTCCCGCGGCGGAGGGCCGGCCGGGTGGAGCATGCGTCGCGTGCGGGTGTCCTCGCACCAGGCGCCCGTCCACAAGCTCGGCGACGGCCAGATGAAGCTGACGCCGAGGTTCCGCCTGGCGGCGACCCCGGCTTCGTCGTCGGGTCCGCAGCAGGCGTCGTGGGAGGCGGCGGAGGCGCTGATCCCGGGGCTCCCCGACGACGCGGCGCTGAACTGCCTGCTGCGGCTGGCCGTGGAGTCCCACGGCGCGTGCAGGCTGGTGTGCCGGCGCTGGCGCCATCTCCTGGCAGACAAGGCCCGGTTCTTCGCGCAGCGGCGGGCGCTGGGGCTGCGCGCGCCGTGGCTGTTCACGCTGGCGTTCCACCGCTGCACGGGCGAGATCCAGTGGAAGGTGCTGGACCTGGGGCAGCGCAGCTGGCACGCCATCCCGGCCATGCCGTGCCGCGACCGCGCCTGCCCGCGCGGGTTCGGCTGCGTGGCCGTCCCTGCTGCCGGCGACGGCGGGGACGCGCTCGTGGTCTGCGGCGGGCTGGTCTCCGACATGGACTGCCCGCTGCACCTCGTGCTCCGGTACGACGTGTGCCGGAACAGGTGGGCCGTGATGGCGCGGATGCTGGCGGCGCGGTCCTTCTTCGCCGGCGGCGTCATCGACGGCCGCGTGTACGTCGCGGGAGGGTACAGCGCGGACCAGTTCGAGCTGAGCTCCGCCGAGGTGCTCGACCCCGCTGGCGCCGGCGCGTGGCGGCCGGTCGCCAGCATGGGGGCCAACATGGCGTCGGCCGACTCCGCCGTGCTCGGCGGCAGGCTGTACGTGACCGAGGGGTGCGCGTGGCCCTTCTTCTCGGCGCCGAGGGGCCAGGTGTACGACCCGAGGGCGGACCGGTGGGAGGCGATGCCGGCGGGGATGCGGGAAGGGTGGACGGGGCTGAGCGTCGTCGTCGCGGGACGCCTGTTCGTCGTCTCGGAGTACGAGAGGATGAAGGTCAAGGTGTACGACCCGGAGACGGACTCGTGGGACACGGTCGGCGGCGCCCCCATGCCCGAGCGCATCATGAAGCCCTTCTCGGTGAGCTGCGTCGACAGTAGGATCGTAGTCGTCGGGCGAGGCCTCCACGTCGCGATTGGGCATGTGCGGGAGGAGCCCGCTGGCGGCGGTCCTGGTAGCAGGGGAGCGCCAGGCTACTCCGTTTGCTGGCAGGACGTGGACGCTCCTAAGGAGTTCAGCGACCTGACACCTTCGAGCAGTCAGATTCTGCATGCTTAGCTGCTTGTTGAGCCAGCCAGCCACTGCCCACTGATGAGACGCGCAATCGAGTAGGATCTTTTCGAGTCTCTATTATAAGGAGGGAGCTGGAGATGTAAAGAAATAAACCGAGGCTTTTCAAATCGGGGAGAGATGAATTGAGGCTCTTCTGCCTGGTTGTAAGTAGATTTGCTTGTCCAGTTTCTCCAACATATCTGTTGCTGTGTTTCGCTCTTTGGTGTTTCATTGGTCAGAAAAAAAAGAACTGTTGCTGTCTTGCTGAATCCACCCTGCAAAATAAACGCTCGCTGCTTCGTAGCTTGTACGCTGCCCATTGCCTAGCTGTTTTGCTTAATGATAGCATGTTAGGAGTTGATTGGGGTTCTGGTATCCTCATCCTGCACTCTCTGCAGGTGCAATGCTTAGCATTGCTTCCGCAGTCGTCACACAGAATGGCAACAGTTCCTGTAAAGTTTGAACCTGCACATCTTCTTTTTTGTATGTAGGGAGTTCTGTACCCTGCTGGCTGGTTGAATTTCACTATGTGCTTTGCTGATATGTACTTGTATGCTAGAAGATGCTTTTTATCTAGATAAAACGGGAACAAGAGGAGGATTGGGCAACTTGCCAAAGGGAATCGCTATCTTTTTTGCCCCTCCATGCAAATCAAATTACTTTGTCATGTTATCCATGCGGACATGAGTTATGACCCACGATAGCGTTCGAGACGTGGAGTGGATGCTCCAATCTAGATGGACCGTTTGCTGAGGAAAGAACATGGCTGCTCTCGGACCCACCGCTCGATTTTGTGCTTGATTTCATGGACCGTTGTCGCCGAAGCAACGTGTGTTTCTACTAGTATAAACACAAGTTTAAATAGTAAACAAGCTAAAACAATGCACAATTGAAGGGTTTAAACCATAAATGCTGGTTCTAAACACGCATTCATACCCACCTTCCCAATAATATACACATGTTCTTACTCCCTCCGGTTTTCTATTAGTTGTCGTTTAGGACAACGACACGGTCTCCAAAATATAACTTTGACTAATGTTTTTTATTAAAATACAAATGAACTCTTAATACATTTATACTTTTATAAAAGTACTTTTTATGATAAATTGGCGCATATAAATATTAGGTTCCAAAACTAAATAACAAAATAGTTATTTATAGTCAAAATTTTATAAGTTTGACTCAAACCTTATCCAAAACGACAACTAATAGGAAACCGGAGGGAGTATGTTTTTGTATACTCTTCTTGTGTCGTCTCCCTCCCTCGTCGGTCGCACCTGTCATAGCGCATCCTCGACTGCGCACGCGCCACCCGCCCTGTTGCGCACCTCCCTAGCCACTAGAGGTATCAATGGAAAATTCTATATCGAGTTTAGACACCCCATACATATCCCCATGAAGCTATACACATCCATATTCCTATACTCATACGCATCATTGTTATAAGATTCATCTCATACCCATCCCCATTCGGATATTAGGTTCCTAATCGGTCTCTATCCCTGACAAAAAAGCATGATCACAATATATTTTACATGGCATTTAAAAGCCACACAACATCCAAGAACAATGCATCGCAAATATCTGACATGTAACAAGAAAACATTGTTTACTCATGCAAAAACAAAGTGACACATGGACTGATGGACATGGCGGCCTGTGGCTGGCCAGTTTATTGGGTGGATGGGTCCTTAAAAGGGTTGAGAGATGTAGGGTTTAGTTATTGAGATTATTGTCTATTGAATGCACACCTAATATTACTGGGTGAATATTACCATGGGTAACCGGGTTCGGATTCTGCTTTTCCATACCCATGCCCACATATCCATGCCGGGTGAATATTACCCGTGGGTAATATGGTATAACTATAGTCAGTGGCGGATCTGCGTCCGGGGCTGCCTGGGCTGCAGCCCCGGTCGCGGCCCAGCCAGCGAATAGGCCCACTTCCTGGCACGCCCTAAACTGTGCAAACAACCCCTGTCCGCTCTTCCTCTCTCCAGGATCCAGCCGCCAGCCGCCGAGCACTCTGTCACACCCGGATTTTAGGGGCACCAAGACCCGGGCGCGAACATAATCACCAGGTGTGCTGGGACCAAGTCTCACACATATGATGAATCATGGCACAAGATCGAATGTCACATCTTTACTACATAACAGGAGTTCTATACAAAATAAATAAATAATTACATTATAAGTAGACAACGGTCCAACAACTCAAAGTTGACTGGGAGACGACGACCTAGATCTCTCACGAACTCGCCACAGCATCCTTCATACGCCTCATCCTGCGGTACCCAGGGGCGGAGGGCCCATTATGGCCTATTATGGCCCAAGCCATACCAAAAAAAATCCGTGACCCAGCTTTTCATATCGCTAAGTCAGTAAGACGCTAACCCTCACGGCCTCACCTCACCGCCTCTGTGCCTCACGAGCACAGCCGCCGCATCGCCTCCGTGCCTCATGAAGCCGTCGAGCCGCCGTCCGCCCCTGTCCTGTCCCGCACTGGCGCACTCCCGCGTCACCCGGCACTGCGGACCTGCGGTCCTCCCTGTCCCGGCGTCCCGCGCCGACGCGCCGTCTGCGGTCCGCGTCCCGGCGTCCGCCCTGCCTGGCTGCTTGGCCGGGGTCCGGTTGTGCCGCTGTGGCCTGTGAGGCTGTGACTCTGTTAGCTGTCCCGCCGTCCCGCGTCGTCCGAGGTCCGACCTTGCCTGGCTCTAGCTGGCTGCCTGTCCAGCTGTCCCGCGCCGGCGCGCCGTCCGCCCCTGTGGCCCTGCATGTCCGGCTGTCCCGCCTGGATGCGGCCTGCCTGTCCCACGCCATTCGCCCCTGCCTGTCCCGCGCCGTCCGCGGTCCGCCTGTTTTGCCGAGCTCCGTCCCTGTCCACGGTCCACGTGTAGTGTAACTGTAAGCAAACAACTGCTTGTCTGTAATCTGTTGGATAATTTGATTGTTTGAATATTGATATTTGTCACAAACTTGCAGGTGATAATGGTGCCAAATCAAAGGGAAAGAGGACGAAGTCGCAAATTTGTAGATTTAAAGAGCTATTTTAGCCGGGCTTTACTCATGGGAGTGGAGTTGACCAAGTACTCAAAGGGAAAGAGGACGAAGTCGCAAAATCAGAGGTACGACAGTTACATGTTTTGTAGCAATTTATTCTCATTTTAGACAATGTTCTATTTCTTTATATATATTGCGAGTTATTCTATTAGTTAATTGGTTGTGTGCTAAATATTATACGGTCCAGTTGTGTAGAGCCATACTTAAATTTTTTTTCGTCCTCCGCCACTAGCGGTACCTGTTCTTGACCTGTGGGGGGGTGTGAGACAGCAAGAGTGAGCTCACATACGTTCATCGCTCAACAAGTTGTGGGGAATAATGTGCATGAACTCGCCAAAGGTGGGAGATCACGTGAAGTGTAAGGCTTACCAAAGAGGATGGTTAGAGCTGAGCATTGCTTTTAAAGTTGGTCAAAATTTTATTAGCAGTTACTAAGTATAAGTAAATACCAACCCAATTAAGTAGTAGAACAAAAGTAACAACATCACCTGCGATGCAATGCATATGACAAATTGAATTTAGTTCCATAAATTAATCATCAGAGAGTCCTGAGCTGCTCATGACCGTGAGCTCGGCTAGTATACCAGTTTTACACTCTGCAGAGGTGGTACCCTTTACCCACAAGTCATGTTACCCATCTGCCAAGGGATCGCGACTTCCCATACACCTCTGCCGAGGAGGCGAGGCAGGGTAACACTACGAGGCCTTTACAAAGTTCCACTAGCTTCAGAAAACCCGCTACAGTTTATAGGAAGCTCCAATGCAGGGTTCTTGCCTGACCGCCATCGCAGCAAAATCAACCAAGGACCTCCCTACACTGACCACTCCCCTACTGCCCTTGCCCCTTTCGGGTAAGGTAGTCCTCCACTAGCTTTCCTAATTAGTCAGCCAAGGGCGTCCATAAACCCTTGTGGTGGCACGCGTTTCTCAAGTTAAGCTCTATGTTCCAATTAACATTAATGATCTTGACATGAACAGTAAATAACAACGGATAACAAAAGTATAATCATGAATAATGTTTATCTCAATGCCCAAAACCACATATAGCACTAGCAAGTACTACCCAAAAAGTTCAGTGGTAAACAAGGCATAAAGATAGACAAACTAGGGTAACCTATTAGGTCCCATCAAAATTAACCTATGCAGATCATTATGATTATTTAGAACATGAGTGGGTAAAAGAAGTGATCAAGGGCACAACTTGCCTTCAATGAGCTCCTGCTCAGCTACTTCTATCTGCTGCTCACCAGGATCCTCGGTCACGGGCTCTTCTACTCGCCACAATACAATCAAGCACAATATGCAGGGAAAAGAGGTACGACAGTTACATGTTTTGTAGCAATTTATTCTCATTTTAGACAATGTTCTATTTCTTTATATATATCGCGAGTTATTCTATTAGTTAATTGGTTGTGTGCTAAATATTATACGATCCAGTTGTGTAGAGCCATACCTAAATTTTTTTTCGTCCTCCGCCACTGGCGGTACCTGTTCTTGACCTGTGGGGGGGTGTGAGACAGCAAGAGTGAGCTCACATACGTTCATCGCTCAACAAGTTGTGGGAAATAATGTGCATGAACTCGCCAAAGGTGGGAGATCACGTGAAGTGTAAGTGAAAGGGAAATGTGCCCTTGGGCCATTTCTAAGTATTTTGGTGATTGAGTGCCAACACAAGTGCTTAAGTGTGAATCTCTACCCATGGATGGACAAAGTGAAAATCAAGAGTAAAGGTATGTTTCTAAGCCTTAGTACATTGTTTTGAAGACTAATGTGTTGTGTCTAAGTGCTTGAAACAGAAGTAATCGAGTTGAAGAAAAGTTGGCTGTGTACAGCCAAAAGGCTGTTCGGTCTGGAGCACCGGACTGTCCGGTGGTGCACCGGACAGTGTCCGGTGCGCCAGACTGACTCGGCGTGAAGAGGCCGCTCTCGGGAATTCGTCGACGGCGTACGGCTATAATTCACCGGACTGTCCGGTGTGCACCGGACTGTCCGGTGAGCCAACGGTCGGCCGGGCCAACGGTCGGCCGCGCGATCTGCGCGAGACACGTGGCCGAGCCAATGGTCGGAAGGGGGCACCGGACTGTCCGGTGTGCACCGGACATGTCCGGTGCGCCAACGGCTCCCAAATCTGCAACGGTCGGCTGCGCTGTTTAAGGAAGGAAATCGGGCACCGGACAGTGTCCGGTGTGCACCGGACTGTCCGGTGCGCCCGACGACAGAAGGCAAGGATGGCCTTCCAGATTTGTTCTCAACGGCTCCTAGCTGCCTTGGGGCTATAAAAGGGACCCCTAGGCGCATGGAGGAGGACACCAAGCATTCCTACAACATTCCTAAGCACCAAGACATCGATCCCGCGCATTCGTTTCATTGTGATAGCATATAGAGCTCTTGTGGAGTTGTGAACTCTTTGAGTTGTGTTGCGAGCTCTTGTTGCTACTTGTGTGCGTGTTGTTGCTCTGATCTTTTGAAGTCTTGTGTGCGTTGTTCATTCCCCCTTGCTCTGTGTTTCTTTGTGAACTTCAATTGTAAGGGCGAGAGGCTCCAAGTTGTGGAGATTCCTCGCAAACGGGATTGAGAAAAAGCAAGCAAAACACCGTGGTATTCAAGTGGGTCTTTGGACCGCTTGAGAGGGGTTGATTGCAACCCTCGTCCGTTGGGACGCCACAACGTGGAGTAGGCAAGCGTTGGTCTTGGCCGAACCACGGGATAATCCACTGTGTCATCTCTGTGATTGATCTCTTGTGGTATTGTGTTGTTGAGACTCCTTTATAGCCACTTGGCAATTATTGTGCTAACACTTAACAAGTTTTTGTGGCTATAAGTTTAAGTTTTACAGGATCACCTATTCACCCTCCCCTCTAGGTGTTCTCAATTGGTATCGGAGCCGTTCTCTTCAAGAAAGGGACTAACCGCCCGAAGAGATGGATCCTAAGGGGAAGGGAATCGTGATCAACGATAAGGAGAAGGAGTCCTTCGTCAACGAGCCCAAAGATGACAAGCCTACCGACTCCGGCTCGGGCCATAGACGGAAGGAAGGGAAGAAGAAGAAGACAAGGCGCATCAAGGAGATCGTCTACTACGACGACAGCGACGAATCTTCCTCTTCCCAAAAGGACAACGACGACAACGACTATGACAAACAAAAGACGGTTAACTCAAACTTTTCTTTTGATTATTCGCGCATTCCGCATAGCTCAAATGCTCATTTGCTCACCATTCCACTTGGCAAGCCTCCTCACTTTGATGGAGAGGACTACGGATTTTGGAGTCACAAAATGCGTACTCACCTATTCTCTCTCCATCCAAGCATTTGGGAGATTGTGGAAAGTGGAATGAAATTTGATAGCTCGGATAGCCCTTCGTTTATTAATGAACAGATCCATAAAAATGCACAAGCTACTACTGTGTTGCTAGCCTCTTTGTGCAGGGACGAGTATCACAAGGTGAGCGGCTTGGACAATGCCAAGCAGATTTGGGACACCCTCAAGATCTCTCATGAGGGGAATGATGTCACCTTACTCACCAAGATGGAGTTGGTGGAGGGCGAGCTCGGACGATTCGCGATGATAAGGGGCGAGGAGCCGACACAAACATACAACCGGCTCAAGATCCTTATCAACAAAATAAGGAGCTACGGAAGCACGCGATAGACGGATCACGACGTCGTCCGCCTAATGCTAAGGTCATTTACCGTTCTTGATCCTCACTTGGTGAACAATATTCGTGAAAATCCTAGGTACATCAAGATGTCGCCCGAAGAAATTCTTGGAAAATTTGTAAGCGGGCGAATGATGATCAAGGAGGCAAGGTACGTGGATGACGCGTTGAATGGCCCAATCCATGAGCCTCAACCCATTGCTCTCAAGGCAACAAGGAGCAAGGAGGCGCTACCCAACAAGGTGGCGCAAATTGAGGCGGCCGGTCTTAATGATGAAGAGATGGCCCTCATCATCAAAAGATTCAAGACGACACTAAAGGATCGCAAGGGACAGCCAAGCAAGACTAAGACGAAGGCAAAGCGATCATGCTTCAAATGCGGTAAGCTTGGTCATTTTATTGCTAACTGTCCCGACAATGATAGTGACCAGGAACACGGGAGCAAGAGGGAAAAGAAGAAGCATTACAAGAAGGCCAAGGGCGAGGCACATATCGGAAAGGAGTGGGATTCGGATTGCTCCTCCTCCGACTCCGACAATGAAGGACTCGCTGCCACTGCCTTCAACAAGTCGTCCCTCTTCCCCAACGAGCGTCACACATGCCTTATGGCAAGGGAGAAGAAGGTATGTAATCAAAACAATGTCACTTATGATTCTTCCAGTGATGATGAGTCTAGTGATGATGAAATAGATTACTCTAGTTTGTTCAAGGGATTGGATAGAACTAAAGTAGATAAAATTAATGAATTGATTGATGCCTTGAATGAAAAAGATAGACTCTTAGAAAAACAAGAGGACCTTTTGTATGAAGAGCATGACAAATTTGTAGAGGCACAAAAATCTTATGCTTTAGAAGTTAAAAGAAATGAAGTGCTTTCTAGTGAACTATCTTCTTGTCATGAAACCATTGCTACTTTAAAAAGTGTTAATGATGACTTAAATGCTAAACTAGAAGTAGCTAGTAAATCTAATTCTTGTGTAGAACATGTTGAGATTTGCACTAGGTGTAAAGATTTCGATATTGATGCGTGTAGTGATCATTTAGTTTCAATTTCCAAATTAACTGAGGAATTGGCTAGTCTTAATGCTCAACTTAAGACTAGCAAGAATGAATTTGATAAACTAAAATTTGCAAGGGATGCCTACACGATCGGTAGACACCCCTCAATTAAGGATGGACTTGGCTTCAAGAGGGAAGCCAAGAACTTAACAAGCCATAAGGCTCCCATTCCCGCTAAGGAGAAAGGGAAGGCCCCTATGGCTACTAGTGCTAAAAAGAACCATGCCTTTTTGTATCATGATAGGAGACAAACTAGAAATGCTTATAGGAGTTATAATGCGTACGATGATTTTTCTCATGCTATGTTTGCTTCTAGTTCTTCATATGTGCATGATAGAAATGTTGGTAGAAGGGATGTTGTTCATAATATGCCTAGGAGAAATGTTGTTAATATTCCTAGGAAAGTTAATGAGCCTTCTACAATATATCATGCTTTGAATGCTTCCTTTGCAATTTGTAGAAAGGATAGAAAGGTAATTGCTAGGAAGTTAGGGGCAAAATGCAAGGGTGATAAAACTTGCATTTGGGTCCCTAAGGAAATTGTGACTAACCTTATAGGACCCAACAAGAGTTGGGTACCTAAGTCCCAAGCCTAAATTTGCCTTGCAGGTTTATGCATCCGGGGGTTCAAGCTGGATTATTGATAGCGGATGCACAAACCATATGACGGGGGAGAAGAAGATGTTCACCTCCTACGTCAAGAATAAGGATTCCCAAGATTCAATCATATTCGGTGATGGGAATCAAGGCAAGGTAAAAGGGTTAGGTAAAATTGCAATTTCTAATGAGCACTCTATCTCTAATGTGTTTTTAGTAGAGTCTCTTGGATATAATTTGCTATCTGTTAGTCAATTATGCAACATGGGGTATAACTGTCTATTTACAAATGTAGATGTGTCTGTCTTTAGAAGAAGTGATGGTTCACTAGCTTTTAAGGGTGTATTAGACGGCAAACTTTACTTAGTTGATTTTGCAAAAGAAGAGGCTGGTCTAGATGCATGCTTAATAGCTAAGACTAGCATGGGCTGGCTGTGGCATCGCCGCTTAGCACATGTGGGGATGAAGAACCTTCACAAGCTTCTAAAGGGAGAACACGTGATAGGTTTGACTAACGTGCAATTCGAAAAGGATAGACCTTGTGCAGCTTGTCAAGCAGGTAAACAAGTGGGAGGAGCACATCATAGCAAGAACGTGATGACCACCTCAAGACCCCTGGAGCTGCTGCATATGGACCTCTTCGGACCCGTCGCCTATCTGAGCATAGGAGGGAGTAAGTATGGTCTAGTTATTGTTGATGACTTTTCCCACTTCACTTGGGTGTTCTTTTTGCAGGATAAGTCTGAAACCCAAGGGACCCTCAAGCGCTTCCTCAGGAGAGCTCAAAATGAGTTTGAGCTCAAGGTGAAGAAGATAAGGAGCGACAACGGGTCCGAGTTCAAGAACCTTCAAGTGGAAGAGTTCCTTGAGGAGGAAGGGATCAAGCACGAGTTCTCCGCTCCCTACACACCACAGCAAAATGGTGTGGTAGAGAGGAAGAACAGGACGCTAATCGATATGGCAAGGACGATGCTTGGAGAATTCAAGACCCCCGAGCGTTTTTGGTCGGAAGCCGTGAACACGGCTTGCCATGCCATCAACAGGGTCTACCTTCACCGCCTCCTCAAGAAGACTTCGTATGAGCTGCTAACCGGTAACAAACCCAATGTATCTTACTTTCGTGTATTTGGGAGCAAGTGCTACATTCTAGTGAAGAAAGGTAGAAATTCTAAGTTTGCTCCCAAAGCTGTAGAAGGGTTTTTATTAGGTTATGACTCAAATACAAAGGCGTATAGAGTCTTCAACAAATCATCGGGTTTGGTTGAAGTCTCTAGCAACGTTGTATTTGATGAGACTAATGGCTCTCCAAGAGAGCAAGTTGTTGATTGTGATGATGTAGATGAAGAAGATGTTCCGACGGCCGCTATTCGAACCATGGCGATTGGAGAAGTTCGGCCACAGGAACATGATGAACGAGATCAACCTTCTTCCTCAACTATGGTGCATCCCCCAACTCAAGACGATGAACAGGTTCATCAACAGGAGGCGTGTGATCAAGGGGGAGCACAAGATGATCATGTGATGGAGGAAGAAGCACAACCGGCACCTCCAACCCAAGTTCGAGCGATGATTCAAAGGGATCATCCCGTCGACCAAATTCTGGGTGATATTAGCAAGGGAGTAACTACTCGATCTCGATTAGTTAATTTTTGTGAGCATTACTCCTTTGTCTCTTCTATTGAGCCTTTCAGGGTAGAGGAGGCCTTGCTAGATCCGGACTGGGTGTTGGCCATGCAGGAGGAGCTCAACAACTTCAAGAGGAATGAAGTTTGGACACTGGTGCCTCGTCCGAAGCAAAATGTTGTGGGAACCAAGTGGGTGTTCCGCAACAAACAGGACGAGCACGGGGTGGTGACGAGAAACAAGGCTCGACTTGTGGCAAAAGGTTATGCCCAAGTCGCAGGTTTGGATTTCGAGGAGACTTTTGCTCCTGTGGCTAGGCTAGAATCAATTCGTATCTTGCTAGCATATGCCGCTCATCATTCTTTCAGGTTGTACCAAATGGATGTGAAGAGCGCTTTCCTCAATGGGCCAATAAAGGAGGAGGTGTACGTGGAGCAACCCCCTGGCTTCGAGGATGAACGGTACCCCGACCATGTGTGTAAGCTTTCTAAGGCGCTCTATGGACTTAAGCAAGCCCCAAGAGCATGGTATGAATGCCTTAGAGACTTTCTAATTGTTAATGCTTTCAAGGTTGGGAAAGCCGATCCAACTCTTTTTACAAAGACATGTGATGGTGATTTGTTTGTGTGCCAAATTTATGTCGATGACATAATATTTGGTTCTACTAACCAAAAGTCTTGTAAAGAGTTTAGCAGGGTGATGACGCAGAAATTCGAGATGTCAATGATGGGCGAGTTGAACTACTTCCTTGGGTTCCAAGTGAAGCAACTCAAGGACGGCACCTTCATCTCTCAAACGAAGTACACGCAAGACCTGCTGAAGCGGTTTGGGATGAAGGACGCCAAGCCCGCAAAGACACCGATGGGGACCGACGGACACACCGACCTCAACAAAGGAGGTAAGTCCGTTGATCAAAAAGCATACCGGTCAATGATAGGGTCATTACTTTACTTATGTGCTAGTAGACCGGATATTATGCTTAGCGTATGCATGTGTGCTAGATTTCATTCCGATCCTAAGGAATGTCACTTAGTGGCAGTGAAGTGAATCCTTAGATATTTAGTTGCTACGCCTTGTTTCGGGCTCTGGTATCCAAAGGGGTCTACCTTTGACTTGATTGGATATTCAGACTCCGATTATGCTAGATGTAAGGTCGATAGGAAGAGTACATCGGGGACGTGCCAATTCTTAGGAAGGTCCCTGGTGTCATGGCATTCTAAGAAACAAACCTCCGTTGCCCTATCCACCGCTGAGGCCGAGTATGTTGCCGCAGGACAGTGTTGCGCGCAACTACTTTGGATGAGGCAAACCCTCAGGGACTTTGGCTACAATCTGAGCAAAGTCCCACTCCTATGTGATAATGAGAGTGCTATCCGCATGGCGGAAAATCCTGTTGAGCACAGCCGCACAAAGCACATAGACATCCGGCATCACTTTTTGAGAGACCACCAGCAAAAGGGAGATATCGAAGTGTTTCATGTTAGCACCGAGAACCAGCTAGCCGATATCTTTACCAAGCCTCTAGATGAGAAGACCTTTTGCAGGCTGCGTAGTGAGCTAAATGTCTTAGATTCACGGAACTTGGATTGAATTGTAGCATACATGTGTTTATGCCTTTGATCATGTTCATTCTGCATATTGTTGCTTATTTTGGTGCTCAAGTTGTACAAACACTCCCTGGACCTCACAAGTCCGTTGCAAAGTGATGCACATGTTTAGGGGGAGATGTGTTACAACTTGACCCTCTGAGACTAACCATGTGCTTGAGTTTTTGATGCTTTAGTCTCAAAGAAGGATTGAAAGGAAAAAGGTGGACTTGGACCATGAAAGACTTCCACTGCACTCCGATAAGAGGGTAACTTATTCCAAGTTCATCTCACGTACTCTTATTGCCTTTGTATTCTTATTGAAGATTTTGGTAAGGCAATGGGGTTAAAGGGCCAAGATTGATCCCGTTTTGGTGCTTGATGCCAAAGGGGGAGAAAATAAAGGCCAAAGCAATAAATGGATCAGCTACCACTTGAGAGATTTGAAAATAGTAGAGTAGAGCTTTTGGTTTGTCAAAACTCTTTCATTATCTCTTTTGTCAAAAGTTGGCTTCTTGTGGGGAGAAGTAGTGATTATGGGAAAAAGGGGGAGTTTTTGAAATCTTTTGATCAATCTCTTTTGGAATGACTCTCTTTATGCTTCAACATGTGTGTTTGACTTAGAGATAGAGATTTGAGTTTGATTTGCAAAAACAAACCAAGTGGTGGCAAAGGATGATCCATATATGCCAAAATTGAATAAAACTCAAATTTATTTTATTTGAAGTGATTTTGCACTTGTTCTAGTTGCTTTATGTTGTGTTGGCATAAATCACCAAAAAGGGGGAGATTGAAAGGGAAATGTGCCCTTGGGCCATTTCTAAGTATTTTGGTGATTGAGTGCCAACACAAGTGCTTAAGTGTGAATCTCTACCCATGGATGGACAAAGTGAAAATCAAGAGTAAAGGTATGTTTCTAAGCCTTAGTACATTGTTTTGAAGACTAATGTGTTGTGTCTAAGTGCTTGAAACAGAAGTAATCGAGTTGAAGAAAAGTTGGTTGTGTACAGCCAAAAGGTTGTTCGGTCTGGAGCACCGGACTGTCCGGTGGTGCACCGGACAGTGTCCGGTGCGCCAGACTGACTCGGCGTGAAGAGGCCGCTCTCGGGAATTCGTCGACGGCGTACGGCTATAATTCACCGGACTGTCCGGTGAGCCAACGGTCGGCCGCGCGATCTGCGCGAGACACGTGGCCGAGCCAACGGTCGGAAGGGGGCACCGGACTGTCCGGTGTGCACCGAACATGTCCGGTGCGCCAACGGCTCCCAGATCTGCAACGGTCGGCTGCGCTGTTTAAGGAAGGAAATCGGGCACCGGACAGTGTCCGGTGTGCACCGGACTGTCCGGTGCGCCCGACGACAGAAGGCAAGGATGGCCTTCCAGATTTGTTCTCAACGGCTCCTAGCTGCCTTGGGGCTATAAAAGGGACCCCTAGGCGCATGGAGGAGGACACCAAGCATTCCTACAACATTCCTAAGCACCAAGACATCGATCCCGCGCATTCGTTTCATTGTGATAGCATATAGAGCTCTTGTGGAGTTGTGAACTCTTTGAGTTGTGTTGCGAGCTCTTGTTGCTACTTGTGTGCGTGTTGTTGCTCTGATCTTTTGAAGTCTTGTGTGCGTTGTTCATTCCCCCTTGCTCTGTGTTTCTTTGTGAACTTCAATTGTAAGGGCGAGAGGCTCCAAGTTGTGGAGATTCCTCGCAAACGGGATTGAGAAAAAGCAAGCAAAACACCATGGTATTCAAGTGGGTCTTTGGACCGCTTGAGAGGGGTTGATTGCAACCCTCGTCCGTTGGGACGCCACAACGTGGAGTAGGCAAGCGTTGGTCTTGGCCGAACCACGGGATAATCCACTGTGTCATCTCTGTGATTGATCTCTTGTGGTATTGTGTTGTTGAGACTCCTTTATAGCCACTTGGCAATTATTGTGCTAACACTTAACACGTTTTTGTGGCTATAAGTTTAAGTTTTACAGGATCACCTATTCACCCCCCCCCCCCTCTAGGTGTTCTCAGTAAGGCTTACCAAAGAGGATGGTTAGAGCTGAGCATTGCTTTTAAAGTTGGTCAAAATTTTATTAGCAGTTACTAAGTATAAGTAAATACCAACCCAATTAAGTAGTAGAACAAAAGTAACAACATCACCTGCGATGCAATGCATATGACAAATTGAATTTAGTTCCATAAATTAATCATCAGAGAGTCCTGAGCTGCTCATGACCGTGAGCTCGGCTAGTATACCAGTTTTACACTCTACAGAGGTGGTACCCTTTACCCACAAGTCATGTTACCCATCTGCCAAGGGATCGCGACTTCCCATACACCTCTACCGAGGAGGCGAGGCAGGGTAACACTACGAGGCCTTTACAAAGTTCCACTAGCTTCAGAAAACCCGCTACAGTTTATAGGAAGCTCCAATGCAGGGTTCTTGCCTGACCGCCATCGCAGCAAAATCAACCAAGGACCTCCCTACACTGACCACTCCCCTACTGCCCTTGCCCCTTTCGAGTAAGGTAGTCCTCCACTAGCTTTCCTAATTAGTCAGCCAAGGGCGTCCATAAACCCTTGTGGTGGCACGTGTTTCTCAAGTTAAGCTCTATGCTCCAATTAACATTAATGATCTTGACATGAACAGTAAATAACAACGGATAACAAAAGTATAATCATGAATAATGTTTATCTCAATGCCCAAAACCACATATATCACTAGCAAGTACTACCCAAAAAGTTCAGTGGTAAACAAGGCATAAAGATAGACAAACTAGGGTAACCTATTAGGTCCCATCAAAATTAACCTATGCAGATCATTATGATTATTTAGAACATGAGTGGGTAAAAGAAGTGATCAAGGGCACAACTTGCCTTCAATGAGCTCCTGCTCAGCTACTTCTATCTGCTGCTCACCAGGATCCTCGGTCACAGGCTCTTCTACTCGCCACAATACAATCCAGCACAATATGCAGGGAAAAATTAACATCACACCAAGCATGTAAACAAAATACACAGTAATAATCTACATATTAAAATAAAAACCTAGGAACAGAAATCATAATTTTTGGAGTTATGGATTTTAAGTTATGAATTTTCAAAGGTTTCATGTGTTTAAATAGGATTAAGTGTGGGATTAATTTTCTTACTGTTGTCATGATAAAACAGAGGCTCTAAGTGATAGAGAATTAAATTAAAAAAATTTAGAAAGTGGAATGGATTAATTTGGACTAAAAATGGAATTTCTATGGGTTTTACAAGTTCTAGGGTTTATTTTCATATTATAAATTCGATTTCTAAATCATTTAATCGATTTAAGCCAGTACTGGACTGGGCGCACTATTGTTAGAGAGTGCAGGGGGTTCGGCGCAAAAGATCCTAAGACACAGAGTCCTGCAGACAGGACTGCGAGTTATTTTCTCAGAAGCCTAGGGTCTCTTTAATATATATGCCAAGGCGAAAGGGTATCTCCCGCCCGGAGCCGTCCGATTAGACGACAGTGGCCCAGATCAAAGCCACGCTGTACTGAAGTGGTATGCATCGGTGGCCGATGGATTACCAATTAACGGCGAGGATTTTAAACAGACGCAGCCATCCAGATCCGTCCGATTAAACCCAACGGACCAGATCAAATCGCAGCGAAAGGGGTACGCCACTTCTAATCTCCACCGTCCAGAGAACAATCAACGGCCGAAGTGCATCTTCCCCAATCGAGACCGACGGCCATGACGCACGACCCGCCCGCGGCGGCCCTCCACCGGCGCGCGGCAATTCCGGCCATCCCGACCTCCGTTTTCTAATTCCTTCGCTCCTCGCTCAATTGACGACGTTATAAACTCGCTTCCCCTACCAATTTCTACCATCCTCGAGCACAGGGCTCGGCCCACGGCGCACGGCGGAGAGACAGCGCGGCACCACTCCAGCGACGAATTAGTTCATGGTCTGGCCCCGCAATTCCTAATCTGATCGGTCGTATTCAATCCCTAAGGTGCGGCAGATGACTTGGGTGACTTACCCAAGGTGAAGACGACCGCAGGGATGATGTTCCACGGTGAGGGCGGTCCGCTGCTCCCACGGAGGCCGGTGATGGCTGTGCGGCGGGCTTTGGGGCGAAATCACACCACGTAGTCCGCCCACGCGCCACCAGCGAACCCGACCGGCCCAGGGAACGAGGTCGACGACAAGCACTGTTGTTTATCCGCGGCGGCGAGCCTTCACCCGCACTCCCTCTCCTCTATCTCTCTCTGTGGGTTCCGCGGTCAAGCCCTAGCGCCTATGGCGGAGTCCACGGGGCGGGTCGATACATATATCTGCACAGGGGTGAGGTTCTTCTCGGGCGGAGTCCGCACGAACGGCGAGATCCACGGCGGTTCGCAAGCCATGCGCGCGGCCGGTGAGCGAGCCTCGGCGAAAGAAGCGCACTCAGCTCAACCACCAGAGAGGTCGGCTGACCTGACCCGTGGGGCCCAGGTGACAGCGAGTAAGTGGCCGATGGCCGACTTAACGCGCGCGCTCGCGGAGGCTGCAATCTGGGCCCACCTGTCGGCACGCGGACGCGAAGGAGATGGGTCGCCGGGAGGCAACGGGGAGGTGGGCCAAAACCAGTCCTGCGGCCCAATTAGCTAGTTTTCCTTTTTATTTTTATTTTCTGTTTCATTTCGTTTTTAAATCTCCATTTTGAATTCAAACTTGTTTGTGAGCTTCATAACTGAGTTAAGTACCTAAATTAAAATATTAGTAGGAACAAAATGTATTCTTTCATATATTTATTTTCCTCTATTTTGTATAATCTCTTCCTTCTCTCTTTTCTTAATTCTAGGATTATTTTAGGATTTAAATCCCCATCTGGATATTTAACATATTTCTTTTTACATTATTATAATATTGTCACAAAAATGCACACACAAATAAAATATTCAGCATGATGCAATGATTTAGTAGCATATCTTTTTGTTAATTGTTTTTGGGCATGGTGTTCACATATGATGATGCATAAAGATCAAACTCACATAAAGAGCAATTGTTTCTCTATTGGTATTATTTCTAGCAAATTACAAAGTGGGTGTTACAAATCCTACCCCCCTTAAAAATAATCTCGCCCTCGAGATTTGTAAGAAAAGGGATATAGAAATAACGGTTTGTAATTTATGTTTCAGTTTCTAAGTGGTTTTAATACCAAAAGATTTTATTTTGTTCAAGTTTGTAACACAAATTAGCAGGTGATTATGAAAGCATGGGTATATATGTATATCTACTTTATTATGTAGGATAGAATATATCTTTAAAGCATAGATAGGTTTGGGGTAAGAAAGAGTAGAGTAGGGGAAAGACTCCATCCAAGATTGTGGATCTTGATTCATCTGGCGATCTAACTTGATCTTTGAAGACTTGAGTTGATGCTTGATGTGGTTGGTCTTCTTTGGCCTTTATTCTTTGAGTTTTCATCCGAGTTAAGGACGTATGGCTAAGATAGCTTGTAAATAAGGATAGATGGTTAGTGGGTAGGTCGCATAAAATGAGTGTTGACATGGCATAATCTAGCTTTCTTTGGGGTCTAGCTTGATTCATATTCTTCTTTTATGAGATTGATCTCTTCCTTCTTTAGCTTTGATGTATCCATCTGAGTTTGGAATAAGAGGTTAAAATAGATCTATAGGTAACAGATGGGTAGAGGGTTTAGTAGGTAGCTATATGATAGATGGGATTAGTTATGTAACCTGCTTTTGTAGGTCAAGTTATTGGGTATGGCGAGTTGATTTAAGTCACCAATTTAGTCTTAAGTGAATTGAGAGTATGGTCTTATCATTTGTACCAGTATTTAGTAACTCACACTAGATTGTATCATGTTATATTGGATAGGGTCTAGATTGGATTGAATATAACTAGATCAGATCTATTTATTTTTAGGCTAGACCATGGTTGTTACTGTAGAGTGGGATAAGTGTGCTTATTAGTACAAGATAAATCTATAAGGATAAGATAATATCTTTTAGGGTCAGTTAGATCTATTAGGATAGGATCAAATCTTTTCGAGATAAGATGAGTATATATTTTTTAGGATAAGATGGATCTATGAGTGTAGGATAGAATCTTTTAAGATGAGATGGATATTGTTATGCTAGATACTTCAATGAGGGATAATCTAGTTTATCTAGTTATTTTATAAACACTATCCTTTATGTCTAGATATATATGCAGATGTAATTGTGGATATTACTCCACAACTCATCACACTCAATCAAAGATCCAAATCAGACAAGTATCATAAGAACAAGCATTCAAGCATATCAATATTTATGAAAATAGTTTTGATTTTTTTTGTTCCTAAGAATTGGTCTCCTATTCCTAAAGGTTACTTTAGGCACGGGATTTCAAAGTGTGAAATACACTTTTGTCTTTAGAAAGAAAAGGTAAGAATAATCAGAGTAAGCAGAAATAGATGAGAAAGATTAAGAAAAGTTTAGAAAAGAATCAGAGTAGAAAAGGTAAGTAAGTATTGGTTGTCCAGTTCTATCTAGGTTTCGTCCTAAAGTCAACATTTCTCTTATACCACTTCTGTCACACCCGGATTTTAGGGGCACCAAGACCCGGGCGCGAACATAATCACCAGGTGTGCTGGGACCAAGTCTCACACATATGATGAATCATGGCACAAGATCGAATGTCACATCTTTACTACATAACAGGAGTTCTATACAAAATAAATAAATAATTACATTATAAGTAGACAACGGTCCAGCAACCCAAAGTTGACTGGGAGACGACGACCTAGATCTCTCACGAACTCGCCACACCATCCTCCATACGCCTCATCCTGCGGTACCTGTTCTTGACCTGTGGGGGGGTGTGAGACAGCAAGAGTGAGCTCACATACGTTCATCGCTCAACAAGTTGTGGGGAATAATGTGCATGAACTCGCCAAAGGTGGGAGATCACGTGAAGTGTAAGGCTTACCAAAGAGGATGGTTAGAGCTGAGCATTGCTTTTAAAGTTGGTCAAAATTTTATTAGCAGTTACTAAGTATAAGTAAATACCAACCCAATTAAGTAGTAGAACAAAAGTAACAACATCACCTGCGATGCAATGCATATGACAAATTGAATTTAGTTCCATAAATTAATCATCAGAGAGTCCTGAGCTGCTCATGACCGTGAGCTCGGCTAGTATACCAGTTTTACACTATGCAGAGGTGGTACCCTTTACCCACAAGTCATGTTACCCATCTGCCAAGGGATCGCGACTTCCCATACACCTCTACCGAGGAGGCGAGGCAGGGTAACACTACGAGGCCTTTACAAAGTTCCACTAGCTTCAGAAAACCCGCTACAGTTTATAGGAAGCTCCAATGCAGGGTTCTTGCCTGACCGCCATCGCAGCAAAATCAACCAAGGACCTCCCTACACTGACCACTCCCCTACTGCCCTTGCCCCTTTCGGGTAAGGTAGTCCTCCACTAGCTTTCCTAATTAGTCAGCCAAGGGCGTCCATAAACCCTTGTGGTGGCACGTGTTTCTCAAGTTAAGCTCTATGCTCCAATTAACATTAATGATCTTGACATGAACAGTAAATAACAACGGATAACAAAAGTATAATCATGAATAATGTTTATCTCAATGCCCAAAACCACATATAGCACTAGCAAGTACTACCCAAAAAGTTCAGTGGTAAACAAGGCATAAAGATAGACAAACTAGGGTAACCTATTAGGTCCCATCAAAATTAACCTATACAGATCATTATGATTATTTAGAACATGAGTGGGTAAAAGAAGTGATCAAGGGCACAACTTGCCTTCAATGAGCTCCTGCTCAGCTACTTCTATCTGCTGCTCACCAGGATCCTCGGTCACGGGCTCTTCTACTCGCCACAATACAATCAAGCACAATATGCAGGGAAAAATTAACATCACACCAAGCATGTAAACAAAATACACAGTAATAATCTACATATTAAAATAAAAACCTAGGAATAGAAATCATAATTTTTGGAGTTATGGATTTTAAGTTATGAATTTTCAAAGGTTTCATGTGTTTTAAATAGGATTAAGTGTGGGATTAATTTTCTTACTGTTGTCATGATAAAACAGAGGCTCTAAGTGATAGAGAATTAAATAAAAAAAATAGAAAGTGGAATGGATTAATTTAGACTAAAAATGGAATTTCTATGGGTTTTACAAGTTCTAGGGTTTATTTTCATATTATAAATTCGATTTCTAAATCATTTAATCGATTTAAGCCAGTACTGGACTGGGCGCACTATTGTTAGAGAGTGCAGGGGGTTCGGCGCAAAAGATCCTAAGACACAGAGTCCTGCAGACAGGACTGCGGGTTATTTTCTCAGAAGCCTAGGGTCTCTTTAGTATATATGCCAAGGCGAAAGGGTATCTCCCGCCCGGAGCCGTCCGATTAGACGACAGTGGCCCAGATCAAAGCCACGCTGTACTGAAGTGGTATGCATCGGTGGCCGATGGATTACCAATTAACGGCGAGGATTTTAAACAGACGCAGCCATCCGGATCCGTCCGATTAAACCCAATGGACCAGATCAAATCGCAGCGAAAGGGGTTGATAGTCGCCTAGAGGGGGGGTGAATAGGGCGAAACTGAAATTTACAAATATAAACACAACTACAAGCCGGGTTAGCGTTAGAAATAAAAACGAGTCCGCGAGAGAGGGTGTAAAACAAATCTCAAGCAAATAACAAGTGAGACACACGGATTTGTTTTACCGAGGTTCGGTTCTCGCAAACCTAATCTCCGTTGAGGAGGCCACAAAGGTCGGGTCTCTTTCAACCCTTCCCTCTCTCAAACGGTCCCTCGGACCGAGTGAGCTTCTCTTCTCAAATCACTTTGGGAATCAAACTTCCCGCAAGGACCACCACACAATTGGTGTCTCTTGCCTCAATTACAAGTGAGTGTTTGATCACAAGAAAGAATGCCAAAGAAAAGAAGCGATCCAAGCGCAAGAGCTCAAATGAACACTACAAATCACTCTCTCTAGTCACTAAGGCTTTGTGTGGAGTTGGGAGAGGATTTGATCTCTTTTGGTGTGCTTTGCAATGAATGCTAGCTCTTGTATAGTGGTTGGAAGCTGGAAAACTTGGATGCAATGAATGGTGGGGTGGTTGGGGTATTTATAGCCCCAACCACCAAACATGACCGTTGGTGGAGGCTGTCTGTCGTATGGTGCACCGGACAGTCCGGTGCACACCGGACATGTCCGGTGCGCCAGCCACGTCACCAAAGCCGTTGGAATTTGACCGTTGGAGTTCTGTCTTCTGGGCCCGCCTCGATGTCCGGTGCACACCGGACATGTACTGTTCAATGTCCGGTGTGCCAGTGCGCGCGTGCCTAACTTCTGCGCGCTTCTGGCGCGCATTAAATGCGCTGCAGGTAGCCGTTGGCGCGAAGTAGCCGTTGCTCCGGAGTTGCACCGGACAGTCCGGTGTACACCGGACATGTCCGGTGAATTATAGCGGAACATCCGTTATGATTTCCCGAGGCTGCCAAGTTCTAGAGCCGCGTCTTCTTGGAGCACCGGACACTGTCCGGTGTACACCGGACAGTCCGGTGAATTATAGCGCGTCGGCTTCTTGAAAGTTCCCGAGGCTGAAGAGTTCTGCGCGAGGTCCCCTGGTGCACCGGACACTGTCTGGTGTGCCACCGGACAGTCCGGTGCGCCAGACCAGGGAGCCTTTCGGGATGCCTTTAGCTCTCTATTTTGAACCCAACTTTGGTCTTTTTAATTGGCTTGTTGTGAACCTTTGACACCTGTATAACTTATACACTAGAGCAAACTAGTTAGTCCAATTGTTTGTGTTGGGCAATTCAACCACCAAAATAAATTAGGGACTAGGTGTAAACCTAATTCCCTTTCAATCTCCCCCTTTTTGGTGATTGATGCCAACACAAACCAAAGCAAATATGGAAGTGCATAATTGAACTAGTTTGCATAATGTAAGCGCAAAGGTTGCTTGGAATTAAGCCAATATTAATACTTACAAGATATGCCTGGATTGTTTTTTTAGCATTTTGGACCACACTTGCACCATATGTTTTGTTTTTGCAAACTATTTTGTAAATCCTTTTCAAAGTTCTTTTGCAAATAGTCAAAGGTAAATGAATAAGATTTTGCAAAGCATTTTCAAGATTTGAAATTTTCTCCCCCTGTTTCAAATGCTTTTCCTTTGACTAAACAAAACTCCCCCTAAATGAGATCTACCTCTTAGTGTTCAAGAGGGTTTTGATATATCATTTTTGAAATACTACTTTCTTCCCCTTTTGAACACAATAAGATGCCAATTGAAAATACACTTTGAAAAACTAAGTTTTTGAAATTGGTGGTGGTGCGGTCCTTTTGCTTTGGGCTCATACTCTCCCCCCCTTTGGCATGAATCGCCAAAAACGGAATCATTAGAGCCCTTTGAAATACTTTCTCCCTCTTTGGTCAAAAATAAGTGAGTGAAGATTATACCAAATATGGAGTCCTTTTGCTTGGTGTTCATGCTTTCTCCCCCAAGAATGGAGAGTTGCTTGGAGTGACGGCGAAGGATGAGTTACGGAGTGGAAGCCTTTGTCTTTGCCGAAGACTCCAATTCCCTTTCAATACACCTATGACTTGGTTTGAAAATAGACTTGAAAAACACATTAGTCATAGCACATGAAAGAGACATGATCAAAGGTATACAAATGAGCTATATGTGTAAGTCAACAAAAGAAGTTCCTAGAATCAAGGATATTTAGCTCATGCCTAAGTTTGTTAAAAGTTTGTTCATCAAGAGGCTTGGTAAAGATATCGGCTAATTGATCTTTAGTACTAATGTAAGAAATCTCGATATCTCCCTTTTGTTGGTGATCCCTAAGAAAATGATACCGAATGGCTATGTGTTTGGTGCGACTATGTTCGACGGGATTATCCGCCATCTTGATTGCACTCTCATTATCACATAGCAAAGGGACTTTGGTTAATTTGTAACCGTAGTCCCACAGGGTTTGCCTCATCCAAAGCAATTGCGCGCAACAATGGCTTGCGGCAATGTACTCGGCTTCGGCGGTGGAAAGAGCGACCGAATTTTGCTTCTTTGAAGCCCAAGACACCAAGGATCTTCCCAAGAACTGGCAAGTCCCCGATGTGCTCTTCCTATTGATTTTACACCCCGCCCAATCGGCATCCGAATAACCAATCAAATCGAATATGGATCCCCTAGGATACCAAAGCCCAAACTTAGGAGTATAAGCCAAATATCTCAAGATTCGTTTTACGGCCGTAAGGTGAGCTTCCTTAGGGTCGGCTTGGAATCTTGCACACATGCATACGGAAAGCATAATATCCGGTCGAGATGCACATAAATAGAGTAAAGAACCTATCATCGACCGGTATACCTTTTGATCCACGGACTTACCTCCCGTGTCGAGGTCGAGATGCCCATTAGTTCCCATGGGTGTCTTGATGGGCTTGGCATCCTTCATCCCAAACTTGTTTAGAATGTCTTGAGTATACTTCGTTTGGCTAATGAAGGTGCCTTCTTGGAGTTGCTTTACTTGAAATCCCAAGAAGTACTTAAACTCCCCCATCATAGACATCTCGAATTTTCGTGTCATGATCCTACTAAATTCTTCACATGTAGACTCGTTAGTAGACCCAAATATAATATCATCAACATAAATTTGGCATACGAACAAGTCGTTTTCAAGAGTTTTAGTAAATAAAGTAGGATCGGCCTTTCCGACTTTGAAGCCATTAGCGATAAGGAAATCTCTAAGGCATTCATACCATGCTCTTGGGGCTTGCTTGAGCCCATAAAGCGCCTTAGAGAGTTTATAGACATGGTTAGGGTACTCACTATCTTCAAAGCCGGGAGGTTGCTCAACATAGACCTCTTCCTTGATTGGTCCATTGAGGAAGGCACTTTTCACGTCCATTTGATAAAGCTTAAAGCCATGATAAGTAGCATAGGCCAATAATATACGAATTGACTCAAGCCTAGCTACGGGTGCATAGGTTTCACCGAAATCCAAACCTTCGACTTGGGAGTATCCCTTGGCCACAAGTCGAGCTTTGTTCCTTGTCACCACACCATGCTCATCTTGCTTGTTGCGGAAGACCCATTTGGTTCCTACAACATTTTGGTTAGGACGTGGAACTAAATGTCATACCTCATTCCTAGTGAAGTTGTTGAGCTCCTCTTGCATTGCCACCACCCAATCCGAATCTTGAAGTGCTTCCTCTACCCTGTGTGGCTCAATAGAGGAAACAAAAGAGTAATGTTCACAAAAATGCGCAACACGAGATCTAGTAGTTACCCCCTTATGAATGTCGCCGAGGATGGTGTCGATGGGGTGATCTCGTTGGATTGCTTGGTGGACTCTTGTGTGTGGCGGCCTTTGTTCCTCATCCTCCTTGTCTTCCTCATTTGCATCTCCCCCTTGATCATTGCCATCATCTTGAGGTGGCTCATTTGCTTGATCTTCTACTTCATCAATTTGAGCTTCATCCTCATTTTGAGTCGGTGGAGATGCTTGCGTGGAGGAGGATGGTTGATCTTGTGTATTTGGAGGCTCTTCGGATTCCTTAGGACACACATCCCCAATGGACATGTTCCTTAGTGCAATGCATGGAGCCTCTTCATCACCTATCTCATCAAGATCAACTTGCTCTACTTGAGAGCCATTAGTCTCATCAAACACAACGTCACAAGAAACTTCAACTTGTCCAGTGGATTTGTTAAAGACTCTATATGCCCTTGTGTTTGAATCATATCCTAGTAAAAAGCCTTCTACAGTCTTAGGAGCAAATTTAGATTTTCTACCTCTTTTAATAAGAATGAAGCATTTGCTACCAAAGACTCTAAAATATGAAATGTTGGGCTTTTTACCGGTTAGGAGTTCGTATGATGTCTTCTTGAGGATTCGGTGTAGATATAACCGGTTGATGGCGTAGCAGGCGGTGTTGACCGCCTCGGCCCAAAACCGATCCGAAGTCTTGTACTCATCAAGCATGGTCCTTGCCATGTCCAATAGAGTTCGATTCTTCCTCTCTACTACACCATTTTGTTGTGGCGTGTAGGGAGAGGAGATCTCATGCTTGATGCCCTCCTCCTCAAGGAAGCCTTCGATTTGAGAGTTCTTGAACTCCGTCCCGTTGTCGCTTCTAATTTTCTTGATCCTTAAGCCGAACTCATTTTGAGCCCGTCTCAAGAATCCCTTTAAGGTCTCTTGGGTTTGAGATTTTTCCTGCAAAAAGAATACCCAAGTGAAGCGAGAATAATCATCCACTATTACAAGACAATACTTACTCCCGCCGATGCTTATGTAAGCAATCGGGCCGAATAGATCCATGTGGAGTAGCTCAAGCGGCCTGTCGGTCGTCATGATGTTCTTGTGTGGATGATGAGCACCAACTTGCTTTCCTGCTTGGCATGCGCTACAAATCCTGTCTTTCTCAAAATGAACATTTGTTAGTCCTAAAATGTGCTCTCCCTTTAGAAGCTTATGAAGATTCTTCATCCCAACATGGGCTAGTCGGCGGTGCCAGAGCCAACCCATGTTAGTCTTAGCAATTAAGCATGTGTTAAGTTCAGCTCTATCAAAATCTACTAAGTATAGCTGACCCTCTAACACACCCTTAAATGCTATTGAATCATCACTTCTTCTAAAGATAGTGACACCTACATCAGTAAAGAGACAGTTGTAGCCCATTTTGCATAATTGAGATACGGAAAGCAAATTGTAATCTAATGAATCTACAAGAAAAACATTGGAAATAGAATGGTCAGGAGATATAGCTATTTTACCAAGACCTTTGACCAAACCTTGATTTCCATCCCCAAATGTGATAGCTCGTTGAGGATCTTGGTTTTTCTCGTAGGAGGAGAACATTTTCTTCTCCCCTGTCATGTGGTTTGTGCACCCGCTGTCGATGATCCAACTTGAGCCCCCGGATGCATATACCTACAAAACAAGTTTAGTTCTTGACTTTAGGTACCCAAATGGTTTTGGGTCCTTTGGCATTAGATACAAGAACTTTGGGTACCCAAACACAAGTCTTTGACCCCTTGTGTTTGCCCCCAACATATTTGGCAACTACTTTGCCGGATTTGTTAGTCAACACATAAGATGCATCAAAAGTTTTAAATGAAATGCTATGTTCATTTGATGCACTAGGAGTTTTCTTCTTAGGCAACTTAGCACGAGTTGGTTGCCTAGAGCTAGATGTCTCACCCTTATACATAAAAGCGTGGTTAGGGCCAGAGTGAGACTTCCTAGAATGAATTCTCCTAATTTTGTCCTCGGGATAACCGGCAGGGTATAAAATGTAACCCTCGTTATCCTGAGGCATGGGAGCCTTGCCCTTAACAAAGTTGGACAATTTCTTAGGAGGGGCAGTAAGTTTAACATTGTCCCCCTTTTGGAAGCCAATGCCATCCTTAATGCCAGGGCGTCTCCCACTATAGAGCATACTTCTAGCAAATTTAAATTTTTCATTTTCTAAGTTATGCTCGGCAATTTTAGCATCTAGTTTTGCTATATGATCATTTTGTTGTTTAATTAAAGCCATGTGATCATGAATAGCATCAACATTAACATCTCTACATCTAGTACAAATAGAAGTGTGCTCAACGGTAGATGTAGAGGGTTTGCAAGATTTTAGTTCTACAACCTTAGCATGCAATATTTCATTTTTACTTCTAAGGTCGGAAATAGTAGCATTGCAAACATCAAAATCTTTAGCCTTAGCAAGCAATTTTTCATTTTCATTTCTAAGGCTAGTAAGAGAAATGTTCAATTCTTCAATCCTAGCACGCAAATCATCATTAATATCTCTAGGATCGGAAGTTGAAACATTACAAACATGAGAATCAACCTTAGCTAATAAATTGGCATTTTCATTTCTAAGGTTGGTAATAGTGTCATGGCAAGTGCTTAGCTCACTAGACAATTTTTCACATTTTTCTACTTCTAGAGCATAAGCATTTTTAACCTTAACATGTTTCTTATTTTCTTTAATAAGGAAGTCCTCTTGAGAATCCAAAAGGTCATCCTTTTCATGAATGGCACTAATTAATTCATTTAATTTTTCCTTTTGTTCCATGTTAAGATTGGCAAAAAGGGTACGCAAATTATCTTCCTCATCACTAGCATTATCATCACTAGAGGATTCATATCTAGTGGAGGATTTAGATTTAACCTTCCTTTTGTCGTCCTTTGCCATGAGGCACTTGTGGCTGACGTTTGGGAAGAGAAGTCCTTTGGTGACGGCGATGTTGGCGGCGTTTGTCGGTGTTTTGGGTCCGACCGCACACCCGGGGTTGCCCCTCAAGGTGCTTTTAGGAGTAGGACGATGCCGACGACTGTAGCAAAATGGTTCGTGCTGATCGCACGAGGGACAATGGACAAAATTTGCAGGTTCGGGCCGCTTAGAAGTGCGTAACACCCTACGTCCTGGTGAGTATATGAGCGTGGTTACAAGAGGATTCTCTGGATAGAGGGCGCAGAGAGTTTTTGTGGGTGGCTTAGTAGAACAGGGTCGATCGATCTGAAGGGGTGCCCCCTAGGCCTTATATACTCGACCGTGGGGCAGTACATGTGATACGATAACAACAAGTAGCTAGAAGATAGTGAACCCCTTGAGCTTATCCCTACGTAACCTTCGCCGACTTATCCTCGCATGGCTCTGTTGCATGAGGGCTTCAGCGCGGGAAAGTCGGGTCTCTGTTGTGATCCGTTCGTTCGACGTTGTGGGCCGCCTGTGTTTGCATTAATTAGTCTCACGTTTCCTTTGTTGGCTGTCTCTCCCTAGGCCCACGAAAGAATGACCTTACGAATTATTGGGCCCTTGGGCCGTTCGTGAGGCCTTTTACTTCTTTAGTGGACCCAGGGGATATCTATCCCCCACAAGCCCCCGATCTTTGGGTTGATTTAGAGGTAATCAACTCAAAGATCCAAGGCCCAAAAAATGATTCCTTGCTGCTTCTCTGGTTTTGATCACTCGTCCGACCGAAGTTCGGCTTTGTGCTTGTGCCTTAGAGGTCGGCATTCTGGATTGTAAGACTCTGGAATTCATTGGGTGCACCGGGGGTGCACCCAATGGGTGTAGCCCCCGACCTTTGAGTAGATTTTAGAAGATAATCTACTCGAAGGTCTTCTTCCAAAGGTTATCTTCATTCGTACTCCTTCAAATGAATTTTTTAAGGATAATCCATTCGAAGGTTTTCCTTTCACTTGCGGAAACTGGCATGAGGCTATTTTGCATTATGCTTTGGAGGTCAGCATTATGTCATCAATATTTTGCTGCCCAGGTCAGCGTATATTTTGTCTTTAGCAGCCGAGTTTGCAATCCATCCATATCTTGCTAGGTAGTGCAATTTATTTGCTTCTGCGATTGATTGGACGTTTGACGGACGTTCTCTGTCTAGTCTTCACGTCGCTTCTGTCGGCCATATCTTGTACTTTGCTGGTTATATTTGGCTTTCCTCTGATCCTTACTGATATCTCATTTTTGTCTTGAGGTATTCACTGCATGCTCTGCACAGATGTGACCGTTTGAAAAATATACCGATAATTCCTGGGCGTCCCCCCCCCCCAATGGGTGTGGGCAAGGGACGGCTTGGTACGCTGAGTGTTTTAGCCGGTTGCCTCTGAGTAGTAATGCGATGGGACGGCTAGTGTAATCATATCCTTCGCGCTGTTGACTGGAGTCCCAATGGGTGTAGTGTTGCATGAAACGGCGTCCGTCGTCTGACATGTCTTCGGGTGGGTGGAAGTGCTTATTGAATGCCTTGCGACTGTTCAGTGACCGCGGTTAGAAGTGAGCGGTTGCCTTTCCCTTCTATAAATAACCCCTTTGCTTCTCTGGTTTCTTCACATCTCTTCGCTGCTCCTTACTGCTTCTTCCCTTTCTTCTCTCCCAAAGCTTTAACCATGGGCAAGAACAACAAGCGTAAGCGTGAACCGACTCCTCCATCGGAGGAGTTTGGTGACTCGGAGTACTCGGAGGAGGAGTTCTCCTCCGAGCCCGAGGGGTCTCCAGCTCCCGTCTCTCCCCCGGCGTCGTCCGATGACTCGGACGACTCCCAGGGGATAGCCGCAGAGGTCTGGACATACATCCGGGCCGTCGAGCGCGCCGGGCTCGAAGGCTCGGATGAGTCGGAGTACTCCTCGGATGAGGAGGACTCGGACGGCGGCGACGAGGGTGAAGACGACGACGACGACGACGACGATGATGACGACGACGGCGGCAGCAGTGGCAGGGGCGGCGGCGACGGCAGGGGCAGCACCAAGGGCAGCAGCAGGGGCAGCACCAAGGGCAGCAGCGGCGGCAGCGGGGACAGCACCAGGGGCAGCAGCAGGGGCAACACCAAGGGCGGCGGCGGCGACAGGGGCAGGGCCAGTGGCTAGGTGCCACTGGTCTTCTTAGATATTAGTATAGTTTAGTATAGATAAAATAATGTAGTAGTAATTAGTGTAGTAGTAGTAATGTAGAGTAGTATTAGGGAAGTACCAACTCATAAAGAGTTGGTTTGTAAGCTTGTCAACTTCCCTTTAATGAAGATTGCCGTTTTATCCCTTCTTTTTGATGACTTGTCACTGCTTTTGCTGAATGTTGAACCAATTCTTTTGATATAGTAGCAACAGCGCCGAGCGATTGTGAAGATTGATATCAGCGTTTTAGAAGTAACACTGAGCAATCGAACACAAGATCAGCGTTTTAGAGGCAATGCCGAGTGATAGAAGGTCGGCGTCGGCATTTTAGAAGTAATGCCGAGCGATTGAACACGTGGTCGGCACTTTAGATGCAGCGCCGAGTGATTGAAGGTTGGTGTCGGCATTTTAGAAGTAATGCCGAGCAATCGAACGCGTGGTCGGCGCTTTAGAGGCAGCGCCGAGTGATTGAAGGTCGGCGTCGGCATTTTAGAAGTAATGCCGAGCGATTGAACACGTGGTCGGCACTTTAGATGCAGCGCCGAGTGATTGAAGGTTGGTGTCGGCATTTTAGAAGTAATGCCGAGCAATCGAACGCGTGGTCGGCGCTTTAGAGGCAGCGCCGAGTGATTGAAGGTCGGCGTCGGCATTTTAGAAGTAATGCCGAGCGATTGAACACGTGGTCGGCGTTTTAGAGGCAGCGCCGAGTGATTGAAGGTCGGCGTCGGCATTTTAGAAGTAATGCCGAGCAATCGAACACGTGGTCGGCGCTTTAGAGGCAGCGCCGAGTGATTGAAGGTCGGCGTCGGCATTTTAGAAGTAATGCCGAGCGATTGAACACGTGGCCGGCGTTTTAGAGGCTGCGCCGAGTGATAGCCAGCTTCTCAAGTTAATTTGAGGAAAACGGCCGAGTGATGAGGTGGCACATCGGCTTTCTTGGAAATAACTGTTAGATGTCCACGTGGCATGCTGGGATTTCGGAGACGACCGCCGGGTGATGACTGGGCACTTTTGAAAAGGTATCTGGCTCAAGAATATCCCTTAAGAGTCGCGCTTTTAGCCGCCTTTGCTTTCCGTGCCCTAGTTCTTGCATTTCCGCATCTGAGTCTTCTCTGCCACTCGCCTCCTGCTCTGTTTCGCCAGCGAGAGATAAGATGGCGCCCAAGAGGAAGACCACGAACTCGTCTGCCGCAGTGATCCCCGCCATCGACCCCAACAGTCAGTTACCCTTCGCAGGTAACCATATGTCTGTGATTTCTGAAGTTGAGCTTCTCCGCCTTGTTTCCATCGGGGTTCTCCCTCCACGGGAACTCTGTTCTTGGCGTTCTTGCCATGGGACCACTGTCCCAACCGAAGATACCCACGAGTCAGTGGTTTACACTCCTTTTCTTCTTCGCGGCCTCGGCCTTCCCATATCTCCTTTTTTCCGTGGTATCCTTGATTTTTATCACATCAACCTGACTCACTTGAACCCTAACTCCATTCTCCAAATCTCTATTTTCGTTCACCTTTGCGAAGCTTATCTTGGCGTGCTTCCGCATTTCGGCTTGTGGAAGTATCTGTATCACTGCCGTCCTGGGATGGCCGGGGGGCAGCATCAATTGGTCGGAGGTGCCAGTTTAGAGATGCGCCGGGGGCGGAAGACCGAGTATCTCGAGATACCCCTCAAGGACAGCATTAAAGGTTGGCGTCTGGAGTGGTTTATAATGGATAATTATGGAAATTCTCTCCCTCCTCGCTCAGGGAGACAGGCAGACGTTCGTACTCCGAGTTGGACTGAGTCTCCCACGGACCAAGAGGTAGCCGAGGCGGGCGTGTTGCTCACTGAGGTTGGATTACTGAAAGAGAGAGGTCTGACTGCCGAAGCCGTGGTCACAGATTTTGTTTTCAAAAACATTCAGCCGCTGAAGGACAGGGCCTATCCGGCATATCTTTACCGAGGGCTGGCCGACTCGACTCGAGTTACTAATAGGAGAATTCCTTCTGTTGATTTGGTGAGCCGACTCGAGATGATCCTCAGGGGTAAGGTTTCAAACGTTGGAGCTCCAGTGGCATACTCGGCTTGGAACCTGCCTTCTCCCAAAGATTTCACTCTTTTTGTGTCCAATCCGCCCGTGACAGATAGCAATTTGGGTCTTAGAGTTCGACCTTCTGCTGAAGAGGTCCGTTCCTTAGTTGCTTCGCTCGGGGAGATACCTGATGATGAACGGCAGATTTATTTTGAAGTGCCCCTGAACCCTAGTGACGCAGACATAAATGACATGCTCGATCTGCTAGCTGAGGATTCATCTGATACTGCTCCTGATGGTACATTGGCAGTGGTGCCGCTTCCAGAGGTTGATGCGACCTTGGATGTCTCGAAACCTGCCAATACTCGCCCGAGGCGTCCCAGCCGAACCAGTCAGCCCGAGCCTTCTGCTGATGAGCAGAAAAGGAAAAGAAGACGCCTCCGGCGAGTGTCTAGCTTTGATGAGGATGCCAGCACCTTAGCTCCTACTGCTGAAGAAATGACTACAACTGGTCTTGCTGACATTGATCCCAATGGGTGTGCTCCGCCCGCTGCTGACCCCAATGAGGATGCTGTTTGTGCTGTTGCTGTGGAAGATGAGGAGGAAGAGAATGAAACTCCATTAACTCGGAAGAACAGTCGGCAGTTCGTCGCTAGCGGTGGTAGTAGTGGGGTTCCTTCTCCTGCCTTGTCTGCTCTTATTGGTCTGCAAGAACTGTCCACGGCCAATTTTGATCAAGCTCTAGAGGATATGGTCCCTGAGAACTTGCTGTTGGAACCTGCGGACGTTGATGCAACAGAAACTTGTGCAGCCGTGCCAGATGCTGGGTTGAGGTCATCCCGTGCCTCATCGACCTTAGAGTACGATCTCGAGGGCCGGGATAATGACTTGGACCGTCCTGATCCTGTGGAAACAGCTGAAGGCCCGTCGACCTTAGAGGTGGTCACGGCAGAGAGCTTGGATCCTTTGAATAGTGCTGACATGTGCCCAGCCCCCGAGGGTGTCGCCGGGGAGGACTCAACTCAGGCGAGGAGTGTAGGCCACTACCCAGCCCCTGAGGGTGTTGCCGGGGGTGACCCAGCTCAAGTGGGCAGTGCCAACCTTGACCCAGCCCCCGAGGGTGTCCGAGCGGGGTCTCCCTCCTGCACTTCCATGGATGTTCATGTGGGTTCACCTCCACACTCTGGCGGCATGATGGTGGCTCGGACTCCGGATCAGGGGGTCGCTTTGGAGGGCAGCATCCCCACTGGTCTGGAGTTAAACTCTGCTGAATGTACTGAGCTTGTTCCTGCTGGTCTGCTGCAACCTGCTTCGAGTGGTGGTCTGGCACCTGGTCATCAGCCGATTTCGAATGATTTGGGAATCCCTTCGCTTTTCTCCAACCTCCAGGTGCTGTGCTGTGCTTTAGTTGGATCTTTATGTTGCGTGAATTGTTGCCATTATGATCATCCGCTCTTCTTACAGGCTTTGGTGGATGGAATGGTCGGCCAGCTGAAGTCGCAGGGTGCTTCCATCCCGGAGGTGGCTTCATCTCTTGAGCGTTGGAATCCGGTGTTGCTTCGGAGTCGTGTATCTGAGTTGGAGGCCGCCAATGCTGGTTAGTGTCCTTTCTTCTTCTTCTTTGTTCTTGCCCGTGGATTGTTTTACCTTCTGACCTCATTTTGTTTGAATACTTGTTGATAGGGATGACTCGGCAGATCACAGTTCTTGAAGAAAAACACTCTCAAGATCAAGCTGAAATGGCTCGACGATGCGCTGACTTCGAGGAGAAGTATTCTCAAAGTCAGATCGAGTTGAGTCAGGTCTCTGCGGCTTTGGATGATGCCAACGCTCTGAGTTCCTCCCTTCATGTCCAACTTGACTCTGAGAAGGTAGCTTACGAATCTGTGCTTCGCCTTATGATGTTCTTGGATTCTGAATGAGTTGATTTTTGCTTGTAGGAGGAAAAATGCATCCTTGTCGCTTCTCGCGATAACTTGGACAGATTGTACCGAGATTCCAGCAACTCGCTGACCATCTTGGAGAGGAGCCACCGTTTTACGATGGAGGAGCTTGACAATCAGCACCGTCAACTGCAAGAATCCTCGGATGAAGTAGCCCGCCTCACACAGTTGCTATCGGCAAAGGACGCCACCATCAAGGGACTCCGAGCTTCTAAGAAATCCATTGCTCAGGAGTTAGAAACTGCTCAGCAGGCTGTTAAAGTTGCTGAAGAAGCTGCTGTCACTTTTAAAACTCAGCGCGATAAGGCCCTGGACAAGGCCATTCGAGCAGGACGAATCTTGATGAGAAGACCCGGCGTGGCTGTCCCTGAAGATATAAAAGCCGACGTGAATGCTGCCCCTGATTCCTCGAATCGCCCTTCTTCGTCAGTCGTTCCTGAGAAAGACATTAGAAAATAAAGAAACAGTTCGCGTGCTCTGAGCGCGCAGTTAGCATGATCAAGTATCGGCTTATCATTCGAATGACGTTATTACTCCCTTATTGTATCAGAAATTATTAGTTTGCAAGTTTGTGGTAACGTTGTATGATGATTATGAAGTTTGTTTGTGGGATATAGAGATCATCCCTTGAACTGCATAGGCGTGAGTATGCTATGCTGGTTCAAACCATCAATTACTTTTAGCCGGTAACTTCCGTTAGTAGGGCATAGTGGTCACCCCCGGTAGAGTAAGCGTGAGCATGTTGCACCGCCTCAAGTCGTTGCCGACTTAAGTCGATTGCTCCGTTCGTAGGGCATAGTGGTCACCCCGAGTTAAGTAAGCGTGAGCATGTTGCACCGCCTTAAGTTGTTGCCGACTTAAGCCGATTGCTCCGTTCGTAGGGCATAGTGGTCACCCCGAGTTAAGTAAGCGTGAGCATGTTGCACCGCCTTAAGTCGTTGCCGACTTAAGCCGATTGCTCCGTTCGTAGGGCATAGTGGTCACCCCGAGTTAAGTAAGCGTGAGCATGTTGCACCGCCTTAAGTCGTTGCCGACTTAAGCCGATTGCTCCGTTCGTAGGGCATAGTGGTCACCCCGAGTTAAGTAAGAATGCAAGTCAATCATAAATGAGTCAAGTATCTTTGAAATCTCTCTTTATTGATGACATATTTCCTTTATACAGAATACATGGTCACCCTGGCTGTTTTGAGATACAGCTATGGGTAAAACTTTCGGAGGTGCTCTATGTTCCAGGAGTTCCCGACTTCTGTACCATCCATTTGGGTGAGGCGATATGATCCGGGACGAGTGACTTCTGCTACTATGAAAGGTCCCTCCCATAAGGGTGATAACTTGTGCCGTCCCTCCCCCGTTAGAATTCGGCGGAGGACGAGGTCTCCCATCGAAAAGAAACGTTGCCGCACAGCTTTGTCGTGGTAGCGCCTTAGAGTCTGCTGGTATCGTGCTGATTGAATCACCGCATTCAGTCGTTCTTCCTCGAGTACGTCGATATCCTCCAGCCTAGTGGCTTCGGCTTCTGCTATGCTTTCGAAGATCAATCTTGGCGCCCCAAACTTGAGATCAGCGGGTAGCACTGCCTCCGACCCATAGACCATAAAGAAAGGAGTGTTTCCATGCAGGGCCCGGCTAGGTTGAGTTCTCAAGCTCCAAACAACATAAGGCAATTCTCTTATCCATTTTCCTGCGAATTTTTCATTTTTATCAAAGACCTTTTTTCTAAGTGCTTCCAATATCATTCCGTTGGCTCGCTCAACCTGTCCGTTGGCTCTCGGATGGGCTACAGATGCATACTTGATCTGAATGCTCTTTTGCTCGCAGAAGTCAAAGAATTCTGAACTGGTGAAGTTGGATCCCAAGTCAGTGATGATACTGTTCGGTATCCCAAATCTGAATATTATGTTTTGTATGAATTCCACGGCTTTAGCAGAGGTTAAGGAGGCAATGGGCTGAAACTCTATCCATTTAGTGAACTTGTCAATTGCCACCAATACATGGGTGTATCCTCCTTGAGCTTTCTTGAAAGGTCCAATCATATCCAATCCCCAGCATGCAAAAGGCCAAGTTACTGGTATGGTTTGTAGCTGCTGTGCTGGCATGTGCTGTTGTTTTGACAGGTACTGGCAGGCTTCGCATCTCTGAACTAGTTCGGTTGCATCATTCTTTGCCGTCGGCCAATAGAATCCTGACCTGAAAACCTTCCCGACTAATGTTCTGGATGCTGCATGTACCCCGCACTGCCCTGCATGGACTTCCTCCAGAAGTTGTTTCCCTGTGGACGGGAGAACGCATTTCATGAGGACGCCTGACGCGCCCCTCCGGTATAACACCTCCCCAATGAGTGTATAGTGAGCTGATTGTCTGGCAATACGCTCTGCCGAATTCTTGTCATCCGGCTCTTCTTCATTCTTTATATACTTAATAATCGGTTGCCTCCAGTCATCAGAGTCTGACTCGGGTTGGTCTATGATGTTGCACTCCTCTATTTGATCCGTCGAGATGCTCGGCTGATTGATTTCTTGCATGAAGACCCCGGGCGGGACTTGAGTCCGACCGGATCCGAGCTTGGACAGTACATCAGCCGCCGTGTTCCGATCTCTTTCTATATGATGAAACTCCAGGCCTTCGAATTTATCTTCTAGCTTTCGGACGGCGGCGCAGTATCTTCCCATTGAATCACTTGAACAATCCCATTCCTTGTTTATCTGACTGATGACTACCAGAGAATCCCCGTACACCATCAGTCTCTTGACACCCAGCGATATGGCGATGTTTAATCCGTGTATCAAAGCTTCATACTCGGCTGCGTTGTTAGAGGCCGGGAATAGCAATTGGAGAGCGTACTTGAGGTGTTCGCCTCTAGGTGCAGTGAAGAGAATTCCTGCTCCTGCTCCCTGCAGCTTCAGCGAGCCATCAAAATACATTCGCCATACTTCTGCGGTTTCTGGATTATCCGGCACTTGCTGTTCTGTCCACTCTGATACGAAGTCGACCAGTGCTTGAGTTTTGATGGCGGTGCGAGGTCGGAACTCGATATCATGGGACCCCAACTCGCAAGCCCACTTGGCTATTCGGCCAATGGCTTCCTTGTTGTGAAGAATGTCCCCTATTGGAAAACCAGTAACTACTGTGACTTTGTGGTCGTCAAAGTAGTGGCGCAGCTTGCGGGCAGTTAGAAGTACTGCATATAATAGCTTCTGAACTTGAGGATACTTTTTCTTTGATGGGCCTAGAACCTCACTGATGAAATAGACGGGATGTTGTACCGGGTAGGCATGCCCTTCTTCCACTCGCTCGACTACCAACGCAGTGCTTACCACGTGAGTCGTGCAAGAGATATATAACAGCAGATCTTCAGCCGGCTGAGTCGGCGTAGCTCGCCGGGGCGGTTTCAATACTGGCGGCGTTGTCAGGAATTTCTTCAGTGCGTCTAGGGCTTCCTGTGCCTCTGAAGTCCATTGAAACTTATCCACCTTCTTCAGCAGTTTATAAAATGGCAGACCTTTTTCTCCCAGCCTGGATATGAATCTGCTCAAGGCTGCCATACATCCAGTGAGTCGCTGAACCTTCTTTTGCGATCGAGGAGCTTCCATCTTCATGATAGCTTCAATCTTATCTGGATTAGCTTCAATTCCCCGGTGGCTGACAATAAATCCGAGTAACTTTCCTGCTGGTACCCCGAAGACGCATTTCTCAGGATTGAGCTTCCATCTATATCTTCTCAAGCTGTTGAAAACTAGCTGTAAGTCTTCGATGAAATTTTCCGGATTCTCCGTTTTGATCACCACATCGTCCACGTAAGCTTCCACACGCTTGCCCCAGTGATCGGCTAAGCATGTTTGAATAGCTCTCTGATAAGTCGCTCCAGCGTTTTTGAGGCCGAACGGCATGGAGGTGTAACAGAAAGCACCAAACGGGGTGATGAACGCCGTTTTTTCTTCGTCTTCTTTTGCCAAACTAATCTGATGATACCCGGAATAGCAATCTAAAAAAGACAGCATCGAACATCCAGCGGTGGAATCCACCACCTGATCTATCCTTGGGAGCCCGAAGGGATCCTTCGGACAGTGTTTGTTGAGATCGGTATAGTCGACGCACATGCGCCAATCCACTTTATTCTTTTTGAGTACAAGAACAGGGTTGGCTAACCACTCGGGGTGTAATACTTCTCTAATAAATCCGGCTGCGACCAAGCGGGCCAACTCGGCACGAATGGCTTCTCTCTTGTCAGGCGTGAAATGACGCAGCTTTTGCCGGATCGGCCTCGCCTGGGGATAGACCTTCAATTTGTGCTCGGCCAGTTCTCTTGGGACTCCCGGCATATCCGCAGGTTGCCATGCGAATACGTCTCGGTTATCTTGCAGGAACTGGACGAGCGCGCTTTCCTATTTGTCATTCAAACTGGAGCTGATGATGGCCGTCTTGCGCTCATCAGCGAACCCCAGGTTGATCCGCTTGGTGTCCTCAGTCGGCCGCATAGAGGTCGCGGCCTGAGCTTCGTTTGCCTGCACGGCGAGGTCTTCATCAGGCTTAGAGTTCGCCGGTGTAGAAGGAACCGTTGACGGCTTGGTGGTGAGGGCTGCTTGGATGGCCACTCGGAAACATTCCGCGGCGCCTTGGAAGTCAGCGCGCACAGTTATGATTCCTTGTGGTCCGGGCATCTTCAGTATCATGTACGTATAGTGTGGGATGGCCATGAATTTGGCCAGCCCTGGCCTCCCGATGATGGCGTTGTACCCGCAGTCGAAGTTCGCCACCTCGAACCTCAGGAACTCGGTTCTGTAGTTATCCGGAGTCCCGAAGGTGACCGGCATGTAGATGTGGCCCAGCGGGTATTCCCCTTCCGTCGGCACGATGCCGAAGAAAGGAGTGTCTGACTCATGGAGCTCTTTGAGGTGAACTCCCAAGCCTTGAAGCGTACGGGGGAAGGTGACATTGATGCTGCTCCCCCCGTCCACTAGCACCTTCTTCACCCGGCTCTCTCGGATCACCGGATCGACGAGGAGCGGGTATTTGCCCGGGTGGTCGAAGTTGAGCCATTGATCATCCCGAGTGAACGTGATTGGGTGCTCCGACCACCGGTACGGGGCGGGAGGGCCGGTGGTCGCCACCAGTATCTGCCGGTCGTTGAGCTTTTGTTGTCTCTTGTTCTCCTGCGACCCATGTCCGCCGAAGATGACGTTGACCTCCCTGTCAACGCGCGGGAAAGCTCCTCCTCCCCCCTCCTCCGGCTGATGGGGCTGTCGTGGTTCATCTGGTCCTCCCCTCGGCGGAGGAGGTGGTAGAGGTTGGAAGGGTCGGCCATGCCCGACGGAGTGCTTGAAGTCCCGGCAGTTGCGGAGAGTGTGGCGCATATCCTTGTGGTACGGGCACTGGGCGTCGAGGATGTCGTCCAGCGTGCGTTCGCCTCCACGAGGTCCTCCTCGGGCGCGAGAGGCGGGTGGTCCGGCGGCGTGTACCTCTTCGCGAGGCCTCTTCTCCCAGCGCTTGTCGGGCGGCTGGTTCGCGTCGCGTCGTGGTGCCGCCGGTGCGGGCTTTGCTCCTCCGATGAGGTCCTGGGCCCGCTCGTCAGCGGTGATGTAGAGGTCGGCTTCCCGGAATAGCTCCTCGGAGGTGGTTGGCGCCTTTTGCAGTATGGCTCGGACGAAAGCCGAGTCATTAGATCCTCTGTAGAAGTCCTCGATCACGGCCGCCTCCGTGACCTCGGGGATGCGGTTTCTCATGGTCTGGAACCTTTTAAGGTATGACCGGAGAGTCTCATCCCCCCGGCGCTTGATGGATTTGAGGTCCCATGGTTGCGCTGGCTTGTCGGAGAGAGACTAGAAGTTGGCGGTGAAGCGTCGGCTGAAGTCTCCCCAGTCATCGATGCAGTGTCGGGGTAGATGTCGTAGCCACTGCAGCGCGTCTTGCCCGAGGACGATGGGCAGATACGCAGTCATGACGTCCTCGGATGCCCCGGCAGCCCGAGCAGCGGTGGTGTAGACGGCTAACCAGCCCCCTGGATCCTGCTTAGGTTCATATTTGTCGACATTGGATACCTTGAAGTTGGGAGGCCATTGGATGGCCCTAAGGCGCGGAGTAAGGGCAGATACTCCGCACGTGTCCTCCTGTCGTCGAGGATGTCGTCTGTCCCGGGGAGGGGAGTGGCGGTGGTGGTTCCTCGACCGTCCCCGGGTGGTTCCACCAGTTGAAGCTGTTGCCGACTCAGTTCGGGTGGCCTGGCTTTGAGTCGGGAAGCCATGATCTCGGTCATACTCCTCCCGACGACGAATTTCGTTCTCGTGCCGCCGTTCGCGCGAGGCATTGATAGAGCTTCGCGCGTCTCGGCGACTGTTGATGGCGTGTCGCAGATCGTTCGGCGGGTGGGCGAGCGGTAGAAGATGGTTGGCTGCCTGAGTGAACAGGCGCCGGTATCCCTCGGCATCGGGGGTCCGAGGAAGTCCGTCGGCTATCCGGGCCAGAACGCCTCCGACTTCGCTCGGCGTATTCATAGCTCGGGCGAAGTCGGGGTTCAGGTTGCGCCCGAAGAGCGGATTCTCGCGTCGTTGCCTTGCATCTTGCTCGGCTTGCTCCTGAGTCCGACGGCGATCTCGTCGTCGGGAGTTCCTTCGTTCCCTGAAGACGCGTTCTTCCGGAGTTTCTCCTATCTCTGAGACCTCGTCTCGCGAGACAGGCTGCTCCGGATCCCGTTCTCCAGCTGCGTGATGTCGTCGAACGTTCCTGCGTTGGTTCCTTCGTCGGCGGGATTCTCGCTGAGGCGGTTCTTCTCCGGGCGCAGTCGGTTCATCGTCGGAGACGGCGGGCGATTCTGCCCTCCCGATGAAGAGGACGTCGGGGTAGAACGGTATTGCCGCCGCGGCGACTTTCTTTCCGTTCTCCTTTGAGGTCGGAGGAACGGGAAGAATGACTGGCCTCTCCTTGATCTCCTTCCTTCTCATGACCTGTGTCCATTCTTTCGTCGGGGAAGTAGACAGCGGAGTCTTCCGGGTCAGCGAGCTTCTAGCTCCAGCCTCCCCGGAGGCGATCTTGTTCCGAAGAGCCGGAGGTAGCGTTTTTCCAGCATTTTCGGAGTTTGTTGGAGAAGACTTCTGTTCCGGTAGATCCGCGAGGCGGTGTAGAATTCCCTCTTCGTCCGCCACGGATGAGATTGTCCCGAAGCAGAATGTGGATCCGGGACGCATGGTAATCTTGCTGTGGAAGGTGACGGCCATTGAGCTAGCTTGGATCGTCGACACACCCCCTACCTGGCGCGCCAGCTGTCGGTGATTTGGGTCCGACCGCACACCCGGGGTTGCCCCTCAAGGTGCTTTTAGGAGTAGGACGATGCCGACGACTGTAGCAAAATGGTTCGTGCTGATCGCACGAGGGACAATGGACAAAATTTGCAGGTTCGGGCCGCTTAGAAGTGCGTAACACCCTACGTCCTGGTGAGTATATGAGCGTGGTTACAAGAGGATTCTCTGGATAGAGGGCGCAGAGAGTTTTTGTGGGTGGCTTAGTAGAACAGGGTCGATCGATCTGAAGGGGTGCCCCCTAGGCCTTATATACTCGACCGTGGGGCAGTACATGTGATACGATAACAACAAGTAGCTAGAAGATAGTGAACCCCTTGAGCTTATCCCTACGTAACCTTCGCCGACTTATCCTCGCATGGCTCTGTTGCATGAGGGCTTCAGCGCGGGAAAGTCGGGTCTCTGTTGTGATCCGTTCGTTCGACGTTGTGGGCCGCCTGTGTTTGCATTAATTAGTCTCACGTTTCCTTTGTTGGCTGTCTCTCCCTAGGCCCACGAAAGAATGACCTTACGAATTATTGGGCCCTTGGGCCGTTCGTGAGGCCTTTTACTTCTTTAGTGGACCCAGGGGATATCTATCCCCCACAGCGTTCTCGTCGTCGGAGGAGTCGCTAGAGCTTTCGTCGGAGTCCCACTCCCGACAAACATGGGCATCACCGCCCTTCTTCTTGTAGTACCTCTTCTTCTCCTTTCTTCTCCCCTTCTTGTCGTCGCCCCTGTCACTATCACTTGATAATGGACATTTAGCTATAAAGTGACCGGGCTTACCACACTTGTAGCAAACCTTCTTGGAGCGGGACTTGTAGTCTTTCCCCCTCCTTTGCTTGAGGATTTGGCGGAAGCTCTTGATGACGAGCGCCATTTCCTCATTGTCGAGCTTGGAGGCGTCGATTGGTTGTCTACTTGGTGTAGACTCCTCCTTCTTTTCCTCCGTCGCCTTGAATGCGACGGGTTGAGCTTCGGATGTGGAGGGATCATCAAGCTCGTTGATCTTCCTCGAGCCTTCGATCATGCACTCAAAACTTACAAAATTCCTGATTACTTCCTCGGGGGTCATTAGTGTATATCTTGGGTTGCCACAGATTAATTGAACTTGAGTAGGTTTAAGGAAAATAAGAGATCTCAGAATAACCTTAACCACCTCGTGGTCATCCCACTTTTTGCTCCCGAGGTTGCGCACTTGATTCACCAAAGTCTTGAGCCGGTTGTACATGTTTTGTGGCTCCTCCCCTTTGCGAAGCCGGAACCGACCGAGCTCCCCCTCGATCGTCTCCCGCTTGGTGATCTTTGTGAGCTCATCTCCTTCGTGTGCGGTTTTGAGCACATCCCAAACCTCCTTGGCGCTCTTCAACCCTTGCACTTTGTTATACTCCTCTCTACTTAGAGAGGCGAGGAGTATTGTTGTTGCTTGAGAGTTGAAGTGCTCGATTTGGGCTACCTCATCCTCATCATAGTCTTCATCCCCTACGGATGGTACCTGTGCACCAAACTCAACAACATCCCATATACTTTTGTGGAGTGAGGTTAGATGAAATCGCATTAAATCACTCCACCTAGCATAATCCTCACCATCAAATGTTGGTGGTTTGCCTAATGGGTCGGAAAGTAAAGGTGTATGTTTAGAAATGCGAGGATAGCGTAGGGGAATCTTACTATACTTCTTGCGCTCTTGGCGCTTAGAAGTGACGGACGCCGCGTCGGAGCCGGAGGTGGATGTTGATGAAGAGTCGGTCTCGTAGTAGACCACTTTCCTCATCTTCTTTTTCTTGTCCCCACTCTGACGAGGCTTGTGAGAAGAGGATTTTTCCTTCTTCTCTTTGTGTGAAGAAGATTTCTTCTCCTTCCCTTTGGAGGAGTCTTTCTTCTTCTCCTTCCCTTTTAAGGAGTCTTTCTTCTCCTTTCTCTTGGTGCGGGACTCTTCCGATGAAGCGCTCCCGTGGCTTGTAGTGGGCTTTTCGCCGGTCTCCATCTCCTTCTTGGCGTGATCTCCCGACATCACTTCGAGCGGTTAGGCTCTAATGAAGCACCGAGCTCTGATACCAATTGATAGTCGCCTAGAGGGGGGGTGAATAGGGCGAAACTGAAATTTACAAATATAAACACAACTACAAGCCGGGTTAGCGTTAGAAATAAAAACGAGTCCGCGAGCGAGGGTGCAAAACAAATCTCAAGCAAATAACAAGTGAGACACACGGATTTGTTTTACCGAGGTTCGGTTCTCGCAAACCTACTCCCCGTTGAGGAGGCCACAAAGGCCGGGTCTCTTTCAACCCTTCCCTCTCTCAAACGGTCCCTCGGACCGAGTGAGCTTCTCTTCTCAAATCACTTTGGGAATCAAACTTCCCGCAAGGACCACCACACAATTGGTGTCTCTTGCCTCAATTACAAGTGAGTGTTTGATCACAAGAAAGAATGCCAAAGAAAAGAAGCGATCCAAGCGCAAGAGCTCAAATGAACACTACAAATCACTCTCTCTAGTCACTAAGGCTTTGTGTGGAGTTGGGAGAGGATTTGATCTCTTTTGGTGTGCTTTGCAATGAATGCTAGCTCTTGTATAGTGGTTGGAAGCTGGAAAACTTGGATGCAATGAATGGTGGGGTGGTTGGGGTATTTATAGTCCAACCACCAAACATGACCGTTGGTGGAGGCTGTCTGTCGTATGGTGCACCGGACAGTCCGGTGCACACCGGACATGTCCGGTGCGCCAGCCACGTCACCAAAGCCGTTAAAATTTGACCGTTGGAGTTCTGTCTTCTGGGCCCGCCTCGATGTCCGGTGCACACCGGACATGTACTGTTCAATGTCCGGTGTGCCAGTGCGCGCGTGCCTGACTTCTGCGCGCTTCTGGCGTGCATTAAATGCGCTGCAGGTAGCCGTTGGCGCGAAGTAGCCGTTGCTCCGGAGTTGCACCGGACAGTCCGGTGTACACCGGACATGTCCGGTGAATTATAGCGGAACAACCGTTATGATTTCCCGAGGCTGCCAAGTTCCAGAGTCGCGTCTTCTTGGAGCACCGGACACTGTCCGGTGTACACCGGACAGTCCGGTGTACACCGGACAGTCCGGTGAATTATAGCGCGCCGGCTTCTTGAAAGTTCCCGAGGCTGAAGAGTTCTGCGCGAGGTCCCCTGGTGCACCGGACACTGTCCGGTGTGCCACCGGACAGTCCGGTGCGCCAGACCAGGGAGCCTTTCGGGATGCCTTTAGCTCTCTATTTTGAACCCAACTTTGGTCTTTTTAATTGGCTTGTTGTGAACCTTTGACACCTGTATAACTTATACACTAGAGCAAACTAGTTAGTCCAATTGTTTGTGTTGGGCAATCCAACCACCAAAATAAATTAGGGACTAGGTGTAAGCCTAATTCCCTTTCAGGGGTACGCCACTTTTAATCTCCACCGTCCAGAGAACAATCAACGGCCGAAGCGCATCTTCCCCAATCGAGACCGACGGCCATGACGCACGACCCGCCCGCGGCGGCCCTCCACCGGCGCGCGGCAATTCCGGCCATCCCGACCTCCGTTTTCTAATTCCTTCGCTCCTCGCTCAATTGACGATGTTATAAACTCGCTTCCCCTACCAATTTCTACCATCCTCGAGCACAGGGCTCGGCCCACGGCGCACGGCGGAGAGACAGCGCGGCACCACTCCAGCGACGAATTAGTTCATGGTCTGGCCCCGCAATTCCTAATCTGATCGGTCGTATTCAATCCCTAAGGTGCGGCAGATGACTTGGGTGACTTACCCAAGGTGAAGACGACCGCAGGGATGATGTTCCACGGTGAGGGCGGTCCGCTGCTCCCACGGAGGCCGGTGATGGCTGTGCGGCGGGCTTTGGGGCGAAATCACACCACGCAGTCCGCCCACGCGCCACCAGCGAACCCGACCGGCCCAGGGAACGAGGTCGACGGCAAGCACCGTTGTTTATCCGCGGCGGCGAGCCTTCACCCGCACTCCCTCTCCTCTATCTCTCTCTGTGGGTTCCGCGGTCAAGCCCTAGCGCCTATGGCGGAGTCCACGGGGCGGGCCGATACATATATCTGCACAGGGGTGAGGTTCTTCTCGGGCGGAGTCCGCACGAACGGCGAGATCCACGGCGGTTCGCAAGCCATGTGCGCGGCCGGTGAGCGAGCCTCGACGAAAGAAGTGGACTCAGCTCAACCACCAGAGAGGTCGGCTGACCTGACCCGTGGGGCCCAGGTGACAGCGAGTAAGTGGCCGATGGCCGACTTAACGCGCGCGCCCGCGGAGGCTGCAATCCGGACCCACCTGTCGGCGCGCGGACGCGAAGGAGATGGGTCGCCGGGAGGCAACAAGGAGGTGGGCCAAAACCAGTCCTGCGGCCCAATTAGCTAGTTTTCCTTTTTATTTTTATTTTCTGTTTCATTTCGTTTTTAAATCTCCATTTTGAATTCAAACTTGTTTGTGAGCTTCATAACTGAGTTAAATACCTTAATTAAAATATTAGTAGGAACAAAATGTATTCTTTCATATATTTATTTTCCTCTATTTTATATAATCTCTTCCTTCTCTCTTTTCTTAATTCTAGGATTATTTTAGGATTTAAATCCCCATCTGGATATTTAACATATTTCTTTTTACATTATTATAATATTGTCACAAAAATGCACACACAAATAAAATATTCAGCATGATGCAATGATTTAGTAGCATATCTTTTTATTAATTGTTTTTGGGCATGGTGTTCACATATGATGATGCATAAAGATCAAACTCACATAAAGAGCAATTGTTTCTCTATTGGTATTATTTCTAGCAAATTACAAAGTGGGTGTTACACACTCCTCCCTCCAGGATCCAGCGGTCAGCCGTCGAACACTCCTCCCTCCAGGATGCGGTCGCCAGCCGCCGAGCCGGATTCCTTTCCCTGCATCTCGATCGGTAATACGACTTGATAGCGAATATTATTCTTTTTCTTGGATCCACAGTTTCTATTCAGAAAGGTAAACTTTTATGGCCATCTTCTTCCGTTGCTGATGAGCACGTAAACTGCACTTGAGCTAGCAGCCCAGCAGTAGCTTCTCGGCTCATCATCAGAAGATGGCTGCAAGGTTCCGCCGTCCGCGCCTCCATCGGTGCAGATTGCAGAAGGTCGAGGTTCTCGGCTCAGCATCAGCGAGGTCCTGCAGATTGCAGAAAGCTGCAGAAGGCCTCCATGCGCGAAGCAGAAGCACGCAAGCAGCGAAGGACGCAAAGGACCGAAGGCTATTGTTTGGTTTAAAATATTTTATAGCTTTAGATTAGTAGCTCCTCTCTTGCATCAATTCTGGATCCGCCGCTGGACTATAGTGTCTTTCTTTGTCGCTGACAAGTGACAATTGGTCCTACACGTGAGCGCGGAAGAAAACACAACTATACAGTAGCACATTAGACCACGGTGGAGACGACGAAGGACAGCGAAGGAAGAAGAACAAATAGCTATTTCTATGTAACGAGTGACATGGTGGGTATTTTTCCAACTCTATCAAGTTTGGATTTGATGGAGCATCCATTATCCTGTCCCACTAATTTGGTGAATCTAAAGTTAGTTCTATCGCTAGTTTTAGCGGATCAGACTGCCTAGGATCTTGTTTGGAAGGATTGAAGAGATTAATTTTTTTATTATTCAAAATTAAATAATAAAGAGATTTTAGTCTATTCAATTTCCTTACTTTCATATAAGCTCTAGGTGTTTTATGCTTACCCTGTCGATTGAAATTTTCGTCGTCCTCGTACCATCTTTTTACCGTAGCTTCCCATCAATCCACAATGGTAGGCTAACTGGCCGGCCGCGTGAATTTTCATTTTTTCTAAAATAGATAAAGCACACGGAATGTTTGAGGTAATTTCCCCCGAATTTTCTGCATATATCTAAAAAAAATATCGAATTACATCAAATCCGAGGAGCAGCCACAGCCATCCATGGAGGCGCTCTACTTGCTGGCCTCCCTGGCCGCGACCCTCGTCACATCCGCCTTCCACTCGCTCCTGCTGCTCCTCCGCCTCCTCCTCCGCTACCCGCGCCGCGCTGCCCCTACCGATGATGGGCCCGCCGCGGCGGCGCGGCTCTACGAGGGCCGGGTCCGGCACGCGCGACGGCGCCCGGCGGCGCACACCTTCGAGTACCCCGCGCGCTACGCCCTCGTCGACCTCGACCGACTGCCGCTCCCCGGCCACCTCTCCGCCGACGATGCCCGCCGCGTCGCCTCCACCTCCGGCCCCGTGTGAGTCCGTCCCCTCCTCCCTGCTGCTGCTTCACGTTCCCTCCTTGCTAAAATAAACCGAACATGTCGTGCTCTAAAATTTCAAGGGGAGCCACGTTTTCCATAGACAGTCTTCAGTTTGTTGTACAGTTGCAAAAGCAGAGCAGTCTCATCATAATAAGAAATGAATCCCTATTTGACGAAATGGCTGTCGAGCGCTGACTCGCCTTGTTCTTCCTCGATGAAGGCACCTCTTGACGGTACCCGAGAGCGTGGGGTACGAGCAGAACCCGCTGAGCATTTACTACTGCTACGATTCTGCAGGACAGGGGCAAGATGGAGAGCTCAGAACGTGCATTGCCGAGGTGATATTATCAGTGCACATACGATTCATCATCTTCATTGGTTTCTGGCTGATTATTTGCAACTGTCCAATCTCTTGCTATTCGTATCAGGTCACAAACACCCCCTGGGCAGAGAGAGTGATGTTTACCTTCCAACCGGGCTCTGATCTCATCGCGAAGCCCTTGCATGTCAGCCCCTTTATGGTATGACCTCAGTTAAAAATCTATATAAGCCAGCTAAAAAATCGTGCCCTCGTTTATTCATAAGTCAGACGACGCAATGTGCTGACTGATGAGTCTTGAACACACTAAACCTGATGTAACTGCAGCTGAAATCTTAACTTCCATCTTTCACCTCATTGCAAATTCTTATGCACAATCATATAATTGATGTTTCTGAACTCTGATACTCACTTGTGCGTGTTGCATACGTAATTTTTGGTAACTTTGTGTACTGTATCCAACTTTGTTGCTTATTCTTAGTGGGTTTTGTTTTTGTTGGCTCGAGCCCGTAGGACATGCTCAGCAACTGGAGTATTCGCGCTGATGCTCCTGGTGATAGACTTTATGTTGTTATATCAGTTCAGCATCCGACACTTGGGGACTACTTCACTGCAGTTTTGGATGCCAAATTGGTTGGACAGACAAGTAATTCTCTGAGGCTGGCAACCTTCTTCTGGCTGATGCCGCACAAAGTTGCTGCATGGATATACTGGGAGGTAAGGGTCCTTTGTGTTATGTAATTTTTCTGTGTCCGTGGTTATGTTCATGGTTGCATTTTCCTTAATGAGCAATAAATCCTATCTGATAACTCTAAGAAAAAGGCTATTAGTATGTATAAAAAATGAGGTAAACTTGGTGGGTGTTTTCTTTATTCTTCTTTCCTCTATGTTCGATTTTGAATGTATGTCATAGCGGTTGAATCAACATATGCTTCAAAAGTAGTGATTCTTCGCTGAGTTTATGTCTGGTCTACACTCTACACAAAGCCTTGAAGTACACATGTTGAGAAAGTTTCTTGGATTTTTTTATGGGCTCCATAATTGTGCTCAAAGCCAGGGCCCAGGAGCGGATCTCCCACTAGGACCATTATGTCTGCGACCCTAGTCTTGGGACCAATTGTAGCAGGTACCTCTGTCGAGTGCTCCCAGTCTGAAATCCCACTGAACCATGTGGGACATCATCAATTCCATCAAGGAATGCACAAGAATGCTGAATGGATGCCTCGGTGGCTCTGCATCACTCCTCCCTCTCGTTCTTTCGTGTTCAGCATAAAGGGGAGCCGGCATGTGGGTGCTGCCATACCAATTTGGCTGCTCCACTTCATTGGCAGAACTCCCGATGGCCACAGCCTGTGTTTTGCTGGGTCGCATCTTGCTCATCATGTCCTCCCAGTTCACATCTTGCCCTCTTGATCTTCCCCTCCATACTTTTGGTTCCTCAATGTTTTCAAGTCGGACGACTTGCTGGTCGTTCTGGCTGACCGACTAGGTTGATTAATCGTGATTGGTCCAAACCAACTTGGACGATTAATCTCGCGATTAATCGGACGACTTGAAAACATTACTCATGTCCGCACATCGCTTTAATGGCTTAGCAGCCACCGTGCCCATGGAGGAGTAGCAAACTGGACTACCAGAGGCTACCAGCCTTCCACATTAGGCAAATAGGCATCAGGCAACACTGCATATTTTCCAAGCATAACAGGAGGTACCAGACTAGCACAGCGATTAGATTTTGTATCGCACGTTAAGCATGCAGATCAAGTTCGTCAAATATTTGGAATTTGTCATTTGCTTTTGCTATGTCTTGATCTGTGACTTGTATATGTAGTTCTATCTTTTATGCGCCTAAATTTTGGTCTTAGGACAAATTTATGTCTGCCACTGTTGAAAGCACTGTGTTTACTTCACTAGTCAGATTAGTATCGGTGCATTTATACATGTTTTTTAAGTCGAAAATATCAGCTGGTAGTTTGGACTTTGGATTATGAAATCGGAATAAATGTGCTCCATTAGGGCTTGTTCGGTTATTTTCGTCCATATGGATTGGAGGGGATTGATATAGATTGTGAGAGATTTTGACTTACTAGGGATTCAAACCCACTCAATCACCTTCAATCCATATGGATTGAGGTTGAAACGAACATGCTCTTAGGGTTCATTTCTGGTATCGTGAGGGGTTCTTCGGTTCATTTCTGGTGATAGCTTACTATCTTGAGAGCAGACGTGATGCACAGAGCTGATAAATCTGAAAGCCTATAGCCTATAGGAAGGTTGTAAGTAGCCTAACATGGGCCGTGAAATGGAGACCTTCATTTTAGATACATAAGCTTGCCAGATTTTCTTCAGAGCGTTTTAACAGACAAGGTCTGACTGGGCCATGAGGAACTCAACAACTAGCTCCCAATAGAATTCCTACTAGTACATAATTGAAAACCATGTCCATCTGTTCTCTTTGGCAGCATTGCATCTACTCACTGCTTTCAATCTTTTTTTGCAAGCAATATTCTTGCAAACATAAGATCATTTTTGTTCTAACCAGCAAACAGGCCATAATTTTGTTGGCAACTTTAAGCTTTGCATGTGTTTTAGTGCCTCCTGTCGCAGACCCCATTTGCCGAGAAAGACATGGCTACGATATAAACTTATATGCTTTGAAATAAGGCTCCAGTGACCATTGTGAGTATCCTGAATCCTCATATCAGACCATATCTATTAGGCTCAATCCGTGCAAGCTATTTGCATCGGAGGCAGGTTTGTCTTTTGCTTTAACAAAAGTTCATAGTTTAGTAGATGAGGTGAACTGCTAATAGTTCAGAAGACTTCTGCACTCGGTATTATCCTATTGAAATTTTGAAGCAGGAGCCGTAGTAGCCAAAGCTGAAGTGAACAGTGAATAGATGGCATTCCATTTGTTGATATATCATCACCAACCGATAACTGATTGGCTGGCAGTCGGACCCTGCTTCGGTTGCCACGTCGTCATCAGCATCTCAATCGCGCTTAGAATCAATCCACGCATAACGTGTAGTACACGCTTGAGTTGCTAGTACACGCTTGAGCTGCTGATGCATGATCTATATTTGTATGCCTGTTTCTGGCCTCCGTAAGGAGGTTTTGTCTGTAAACTATTGTTTTTTTTTCTATTTTCTTCTGCTTAATATATAATGGGGGGCAGTTCTCCTGCGCGTCTCGAGAAAAAAAAAGCTGCTGATGCATTCATCTCACTTCTTAGCCCTGTTATATATCCAGGCCCTCAAACTTTGGCTGAAGAACGTCAAGTTCCTGGACCATCCCAGGTATCTGAACCCGAGGTACAGGGACGAAGCGCTGGAGCGCGACCTTGAGCTCCGCACCTCTTGCTGCCACCTTCAGCGGCAGGAGCGGAACGACCGGAGAAGCAGAACTGCAGAAAAGACAGCTGAAATCACGGACCACGTAGATGGCAAGGGCGACGCGGACATCGCGAAGAGGTGGTGCGTTTGGAGGGACGCTGGGTGGCCGTGGTCATGAAAAAAAACTCAGACATGCCGTTTTGTGTTCGTTCAGACTTCAGATTCAGCCGCTGGTGCTCCCGTTTCGACCAAATATCGTAGTTTTATTTGGTTGGTGCCTTCGCAGCCGCCACTACGAGTTGACAGTATCGATAATGGGTAACGTTGTTCGCTGTTAAAGAAGAAGAGATTACTAGGGACATGCTTTTCTCTCTTTCTCAAAAGATGCATTTTCTTCTTCGTAGTATCCAGTTTTTGACCAATTATTCGGCTTCAATGTATAACATTTGGAATGTGCAAGAGGTGCGCGTCAGCGCGTGTATGCTGCCATCTTCAATGCACATGCGTGCCTGATTGCTGCAAGATATATTACATTAATATAACATTACATCATATGTCGTTATATTATATTGTTTATGTTATATTATATAACATAGAATGGGATACTCAGCCGGCCAGGCAAGAAAGGCACATGTCTGCTTTTCAGTAGTCAGGTCAGATATCTAGACTTGGGAGAAGAAGCTTTGCGCCTCCTTTCTCTATTTTTATACTTTTTTTCACCTTTTGAAGATTGCATCACCCTAATTCGTTTCCATCCATTATTATACAACAGCCTATGGATCGTTAGTAACGTCTCGTCCGTTCACACGGGCTGCCTAACATCCGACATGTGCCCATTCATGGAGATATTATTATGAATAATAATATAATATATATATATATATGGTGATGCTGGATGGCCGAGCTGTTCCTGATCGTTCTCAATCTTCTGAACACGACGGCTGTGGACTTCGCGGCAGCAGTGATTCGCTGCTCCAAGCTGCTCTGGATTTTGCAGACGGATTTCATTCACATGGATTTGCTTGCGCCTTTGGGTTTTGTTGGGACAACCGTTGGAATTAGCACGTTAATTAGCATACCTGCGTGCTGCAGCGTGCTACGAGATGGTTGGGCTTGGGTCCCACAGGTTGGCCAGGAGTAACTAAACCGAGGTGTAACGAACACGTGGCTCTCCCATGCCTTGTGCCTCATGCCCTCATTTCGCACGTGCCGGAGACGGAGCTAGCGACGTGAGTAGTGGCGTGCAGGTGCAGCCACGCCCACCGTCAATCGACGAGATACGGCCTTAGCACGCCTGCTGCCAGCTGCTTCGATTTTCTTTACGTGAAGTTACATCAAAAGCGCCTATATAAGAATGGACCATTCTTTGATCTGTTGAGCTTTCCGGTGTATTCTCATATATTGCTTTCGTTGCGATCTGCTTTCTCGGCTCTGTGTTTTTGCACGGACAAGACACGGAGTAACCAGGCCTCCGAAACCATTGTCGATATAGCGATCCTGCTCGAGATAAGCGGTCGATCAGGTTTTTTTGGGAGCGTATAACATGTCTGCTTGATCGACATCGACTTGGTGGTGTCATCGCCTTGTTCGTCGCGGGAACCTGTTTATCTTCTTCCTGGCGGCTGTTTGTGAAACTGCACTGTAAATATCGTTCTATATCGAATTCTGACCGACTATATTGAACATACACACTTAATATCTCGTGCCAACGGAGCCACACCTTTCTTATTCAAGATCTTATTTATAGTCAGTATGTCGTGCATTGTTGCTGCAATTGGTAGCCTTTTATACACGTGCACATAATTGCCGTCATAAATCTTGCACATAAATCTTGCACGGTTTATGTGGATTGAATTTAACACTAAAATACCTAATTTCATAACATGTATCATGTGGAGCCATGTGAATCTTGATGATTGGTTCGTTGGTCCTACAATCATAACTCACACAAGAAAAGTTTGTTAGTTGCTACTTCGTGGACGGTGGATCTCTGTACACGACTCGAGAATCGAGAGGACGACCGGAGATGCTAGCTTCATAGCAATAATGTTAATAAATAAAATATTTAGAAACGTAGCTAGGATTTTTCTTTAGAGAGACCAATACATATATAACTAAAGTTATAATATTAATAAATAAAATATATGTACATATACAATATAAAATAGTCACTAGTTATAACAATTAACACAGATATGCGTTAAGTACACACTGAATTTTAATTTATTATAAGCCAACTCTTTTATTTTAGCTATAGATATACAACAACTGAATAAAATTTCGTTTTGTTAGGGGGGCCATGGCCCCTACTAGCCCTCCTACTACTGCTCATATTATCCTTTTGTGTTGTTTTCTCTCTCTCTTTTTTTTTAGGATAAGTTGATAGGTCAGAACTCGTGAAAGTTTAGTAGCGTGTGATTGTATAGGCAAAAAACAACTCATTTTTTAAAATAAAATGTTGTTTCTTTAAGAACAAGTTTTACCTACGGAGTAAGGAATAAAGATCTGTATTATATAGTATTATAATGACGAGCAGAGGCATATTTACGATGCGATGAGATACTCTACAGTTACTTCTAGAAAATTAATTGCAGGTGGGTTGTCACAGACGTGTAGAGCAACCCTGGACATGGTCTCATACTTCAGTGACCATAAGTAACTGCAGAGAAATAGATCCTCTAGAGTTACTTCTGGGAAGTAACAGCAGGTGGGTCAATGACGTGCGGGCCACCCTAGACACGGCCCCACACGTCAGTGACCAGAAGTAACTGCAGAAAAATCGTTTCCATTTAGCGACGAGTTCCTCTGTAGTTACTTCTGGGGAAGTAATTGTAGATGGGTTGCTGACGTGTGGGGCCACCCTGGATATGGTCCCATACGCCAGTGACTAGAAGTAACTACAGATAAATAGATCCTCTGTAGTTACTTCTGAGGAAGTAACAACAGGTGCGGGCCACCCTAGACATGGTCCCACACATCGGTGACTAGAAGTAATTGTGGAAAATCATTTCCATTTACCGACGAGTTCCTCTGTAATTACTTCTGGGGAAGTAATTGTAGATGGGTTACTGACATGTGGGGCCACCCTGGATATGGTCCCATACATCAATGACTAGAAATAACTGCAAAGAAATAGATCCTCTGGAGTTACTTCTGGGGAAGTAACAATAGGTGGTCAATGACGTGCAGGCCACCTAGGACATGGTCCCACACGTCAGTGACCAGAAGTAACTGCAGAAAAATCGTTTCCATTTAGCGACGAGTTCCTCTGTAGTTACTTCTGGGAAGTAATTGTAGATGGGTTACTGACGTGTGGGGCCACCTTGGATATGGTCCCAAACACCGGTTACTGGAAGTAACTGCAGAGAAATAGATCCTCTAGAGTTACTTCTATGGAAGTAACAACATGTGGGTCAATGACGTGCGGGCCACCGTGAACATGGTCCCACACGTCGGTGACCAGAAGTAACTGTGGAAAAATCATTTCCATTTAGCGACGAGTTCCTATGTAATTACTTCTGGGGAAGTAATTGTAGATGGGTTACTGACATGTGGGGCCACCCTGGTCCCTGGATATGGTCCCATACATCAATGACCAGAAGTAACTTCAAAGAAATAGATCCTCTGGAGTTACTTCTAGGGAAGTAATAACAGGTGGTCAATGACGTGCGAGCCATCCTAGACATGGTCTACACATCAGTGACCAGAAGTAACTGCAGAAAAATCGTTTCCATTTAGCGACGAGTTCTTCTGTAGTTACTTCTGGGGAAGTAATTGTAGATGGGTTGTTGACGTGTGGGGCCACCTTTGGATATGGTCCCAGACGACGGTGACTGGAAGTAACTGTAGAGAAATAGATCCTCTAGAGTTACTTCTATGGAAGTAACAACATGTGGGTCAATGACGTGCGGGCCACCCTGGACATGGTCCCACATGTCGGTGACCAGAAGTAACTGTAGAAAAATCGTTTCCATTTAGCGACGAGTTACTCTGTAATTACTTCTGGGGAACTAATTGAAGATAGGTTAATGACGTGTGGGACCATTCTGGATATGGTCCCATACATCAGTGACCAGAAGTAACTGCAAGAAATAGATCCTCTGGAGTTACTTCTGGTGAAGTAACAACAGGTGGGTCAATGACGTGCGGGCCACCCTGGACATGGTCCCACACGTCGGTGACCAGAAGTAACCACAGAAAAATCGTTTCTATTTAGCGACGAGTTTCTCTGTAGTTACTTCTGGGAAGTAATTGTAGATGGACCACTGATGTGTGGGGCCACCCTGGACATGGTCCCATACGACGCCGACTAAAAGTAACTGTAAAGAAATCATTTTCATTTAGCGACGTTGAAAGTCGCCTAGAGGGGGGTGAATAGGGCGAATCTGAAATTTATAAACTTAAGCACAACTACAAGCCGGGTTAGCGTTAGAAATATAACGAGTCCGAGAGAGAGGGCGCAAAACAAATCGTGAGCAAATAAAAAGCGAGACACGATGATTTGTTTTACCGAGGTTCGGTTCTTGCAAACCTACTCCCCGTTGAGGTGGTCACAAAGACCGGGTCTCTTTCAACTCTTTCCCTCTCTCAAACGGTCACTTAGACCGAGTGAGCTTCTCTTCTCAATCAAACGGAACACAAAGTTCCCGCAAGGACCACCACACAATTGGTGTCTCTTGCCTTGGTTACAATTGAGTTTGATCACAAGAAGAATGAGAAAGAAAAGAAGCAATCCAAGCGCAAGAGCTCAAATGAACACAAATGTCGCTCTTTCTAGTCACTATTTGATTTGGAGTGATTCCGGACTTGGGAGAGGATTTGATCTCTTTGGAGTGTCTAGAATTGAATGCTATAGCTCTTGTAATGTGTTGAAGGTGGAAAACTTGGATGCCATTGAATGTGGGGTGGTTGGGGTATTTATAGCCCCAACCACCAAAAATGGTCGTTGGAAGGCTGCAATCGCATGGCGCACCGGACAGTCCGGTGCGCCAGCCACGTCAGCAGACCGTTGGGGTTCGACCGTTGAAGCTCTGACTTGTGGGGCCACTGGGCTGTCCGGTGATGCACCGGACAGGTCCTGTAGACTGTCCGGTGCGCCACCCGCGCGTGCTCTGACTTCTGCGCGCACTGTAGCGCATTGAATGCGGTTGCAGACGACCGTTGCACGCGAAGTAGTCGTTGCTCCGCTGGCACACCGGACAGTCCGGTGTGCACCGGACACTGTCCGGTGAATTATAGCGGAGCGCCCTCTGATTTTCCCGAAGGTAGCGAGTTCAGTGTCGAGTGCCCTGGTGCACCGGACAGTCCGGTGCGCCAGACAAGGGTGCCTTTGGGTTATCTTTTGTTGTATTTGTTTGAACCATTTCTTGGTCTTTTTATTGGCTTATTGTGAACTTTTGGCACCTGTAAAACTTATAGACTAGAACAAACTAGTTAGTCCAATTATTTGTGTTGGGCAATTCAACCACCAAAATTAATTAGGAAAAATGTGTAAGCCTAATTCCCTTTCAGACGTAACGTCTGAAGTTACTTCTTAAGTTGTCTGCTTACATTAGGTGCCAATTCAAAAGCAATTTCTTAGCCAACGTGCAAATTCTCAAAAGCAAGCGCGCGTGTGCCTAGCCTTTATTTCTTTTTCAGGATTCACCATGGACAAATTGGCGGTTGAAAGAATTGCTAAGGAGAACTTAAGATATATACTATCTCTTTCCTAAAATAGTTGGTCACAAGATTAAAATTTTATCTAAAAACAATTGTCCTTTTTTTACTTTCTAACTTATATTTCTCTTCTCTTAATACATCTTTTTTTCCAATGCATCTTTCTGTCTCTCTCTCTTTATTTTCTGTGTATTTTTGACTTGTTGTAAATTCTCTGGTTCAAAGCTAACCTAAACGTCAACTATTTTGGGACCCGAAGAGGATATTCTATCAAAGAAAACGATTGCAACTTTTGACCTCCGTTCCAATAATAGTTGTTTATAGGTTTTCGTCTCAATAAATATTTTACAAGTTTGACCAATTTATAAAAATATTAGTACTGTTTATGTCTCTAAATAAATCTATTATAAAAACAGACCTAAAGATCTAATGATATTAAACATATTTTATAAATATTAATACTTTCTTGTACATGTTTGGTTACCGTTAAAAATGGTTTTGGCTCTTGAAAAACGAGAAAACTATTTTGGAACGAAGAGAATACTAATTATTAAAACAGTTCAAAAGTCTGCGAGATGCGTACGTACGGATACCCAAACTGTTTTTAATTTACGTACTTTATTTCTTCTCAGGCCGACAAAACCAAGAAAAATCCCAATCTGATACAGTTCACTTATTGCACGATTTTAATTGACGTGCCTATATACAAGATTATACTCCTATATTGGGGAAATTGCAGCATTATTACAATTTGAAGCGAGTGTGACTGTTGACGCCTTTTCGGAGCGCCAAACACTCAACAAGAACCGTGGCGGTGCCCTCTGCACAGGGGCGGACGGTCCGCACGCAGGGACCGGACGGTCCGCGGCCTGGTGCGAGGCGCGGTGATGCTCTCTGCGCAAGGGCGGACTGTCCGCGGCCTGGGGCCGGACGGTCCGCGGCTAGGGCTCCCTGCCTGACGGCCGGACGGTCCGCGCGTACGCAGGGGCGGCGGAGGATCGCCGACGGCGCCTAGATCTCGCTCCCGGGAGGGACCCATCGGGGAGTAGAGATCCTAGGTGGTGTCTAGGCTCGGGCCGGCCGACCTAGACTCCTCTAATCGACGTAGAGTCGAAGAGAGACGAAGAATTTGGGGATCGAGAGGCTAAATCTAAACTAGACTAGAACTACTCCTAGGATAAAATGCGAAATAGAAGTTGTATTGATTCGATTGATAATTACAAATCGGCCGTAGACCTCTCTTTATATAGAGGAGGGGGGCTAGACCCTTTACACGACTGGATTCCGGGTTAATTCCGCAAATCTAGCCAACAAACATAGCACAAAACTCGGAACCCTAAACTACTCTGCGCGTGCGCGGACCGTCCGGCCCATAGGCGCGGACTGTCCGGACCGCGGACCGTCCGGCCTCAGGGCCGGACCGTCCGGCCGCTCAATATGGTGCTCAACATATGCCCCCCTGCCTTTTGGTGGAGCTGAGCAAACCAAAAGCAACTAACTCGATGTGATTACATCGGTTCTCTTAGGCATCCTGCCACATACTAGGATGGTACTGTTTGAGGAAACACCCATTCAAAGCCTTAGGCAAGTCCTTGCCTTGTAATGTTTGTAACAAATAGGCGTTGCCAGACATCACCTGTTTTACTTTATAAGGGCCTTCCCAGCTTGGTGACCATTTCCCGAACTTCCGGTCTTTATTCCTTAGAGGCAAAATGGTCTTCCACACCAGGTCCCCTACTTGAAATGATTTTTCTTTGACCTTGTTGTAGGCCCTGGCTACCATGATTTTGTCCTTTTCTATTGCTCCCAAAGCTATCATCCTTTTGTCAGTCACCTCATCAATATTATCCATCATTGAATCATAATAATCGGTGACAGTTAGATCATTTTGTCTGGCGAACCTGATAGCATTCAAACTTATTTCCACAGGCAACACTGCTTCCTGCCCATAGACAAGCTCAAAAGGAGATACTTTAGTAGCCCTATGTTTAGATATTCTATGAGCCCATAAAGCCTCAGACAAAATCTTATGCCAATGTTTAGGATTATCAGATATTTTCTTTTTTATCAAATTAATCAATGTCCTATTGCTAGACTCGGCCTGACCATTGGCCTGAGCATAATATGGAGATGAATTAAGCAGCTTAATTCTGTATAATTCAGCAAATTCACGTACCTCCTTTGACATAAAAGAAGTACCTTGATCTGTAGTTAAGGTCTGGAGAATGCCGAATCTATGAATGATATGCTCAGTTATAAACTCAATTGCCTCCTTGTGTGTCATGTTCTTTAGAGCAACAGCTTCAGTCCATTTGGTGAAGTAGTCAGTGGCAACTAACACAAACTGATGCCCCTTTGATGATGAAGGATGAATTTCTCCAATAAAATCTAATCCCCATCCTCTGAACGGCCAAGGCTTGATGATAGGATGTAATTCGGCTGCAGGGACCAACTGTAGGTCGCCGAATTTTTGACACACTTGGCAACCCTTGTAGTACTTGAAACAATCAGCTATCATACTAGGCCAATAAAAACCAGACCTTCGCAACAACCACTTCATCTTTGGAGCTGATTGATGAGTACCACAAATTCCCTCATGTACTTCGGCCATGGCTAATATAGCGTCATCTGGGCCCAAGCACTTAAGCAGGATGCATTGACTGTTCGGCGGTAAAGTTCATCACTCATCAAAACATACTTGAAAGCTGTTCGCCGAATGTTCTTATCTGTCCTGATATTGGGATTTCGCAAATAATTAAGTATAGGTGTCCTCCAATCACTTGTATCGGCTTCATTGTCAGCCGAATTAATGAAAAGAACATTTCTGGTAACCCCGGACGGTCCGGCGTCATCACGCGGATGGTCCGCGACCTGGGAATTTGGCTTTGCACTGGTTATCAGATTTTCAGTTTTGTGAAACTTCCCTCTCTTTATCCGATAACCTGATGCATCTTGTGCCAAATCATTAGCTCTATGATTCTCAACTCTAGAGATATGCCGAATACTGAATTCGTTAAAAGAATGGATTATGCTCCAACATTTCTCAAGGTAACTATTTAGAGCACCATCAAAACATTGATATTCTTCTAACACTTGTTGGACAACCAGTTGAGAATCACCAAATACCATCACATGTTTTACTCCCATACCATTTAAATGTTCTAAACCGAATAGGAGGGCCTCATATTCAGCTTGATTATTAGTGCAATAAGTTTTCAATCGGCTAGAGAAGTCAAAGGAGACATTACTTGGTGAAACAAGTACAATGCCAATTCCTTGCCCTTCATTGCAAACCGATCCATCAAAATATAAAGTCCAAGGAGTAATAGTGAGGTATGACATGTCTAGCTCATGAATATCATTAACCCGATGTTCTACAATGAAATCCGCTACGACTTGGCCTTTCATAGATTTCAATGGTTCATAGGCCAAGTCATATTCTATTAGTGCATAAGCCCACTTACCAATTCTACCACTCATAATTGGGTTATACAACATGTATTTGATCACATCGACTTGACCAGAAACAGTGCAATGACTAGACAGCAAATAACATCTACATTTGGTGCATGCGTAAAACAAGCATAAACATAACTTTTCAATAAAAGTATACCTTGTTTCAGCATCCACCAACCTTCGGCTTAGATATGCCACCACATGCTCCTTCCCCTCAGTTTCTTGTGTCAGAACAGCCCCAATGACCTTATCCTCAGCTGCAATGTATAATCGAAATGGCACTCCTGCTTGTGGTGCTTTTAATACGGGAGCCGAAGATAAGTATTTTTTGATGAGATCAAATGCTTCTTGCCGTTCTGCCCCCCAAGCGAATTCGGCATCATTCTTAAACCGAAGAATAGGGGTAAACGCATCAATCTTCCCGGCTAGGTTAGAAATAAACCGTCGTAAATAATTCACCTTGCCGAGGAACCTCTGTACCTCGACTTTACAGGTCGGAGGCCCCACATTCCGAATAGACTTGATTCGGTCAGGGTCTATCTCTATACCATGTTCATGTATGACAAATCCTAAAAACTTACCAGCCGACACTCCAAAAGCACATTTACGTGGGTTCATTTTCAAACCATACTGACGCATTTTATCAAAGGCCTTGCGCAAATTAGCTATATGAGAACTAAACTCAGCCGATTTGACTACAATATCATCAATGTAAACTTCCACAGCGTTTCCTAACAATTCATGGAAGATCAAATTCATAGCCCTCTGATAAGTAGCACCAGCATTTTTCAGACCAAATGTCATGACAACCCACTCAAATAAACCAATGAAGCCTGGACATATAAAGGCCGTTTTAGACGCATCTTCTTCGGCCATGAAAATCTGATTATATCCGGCATTACCATCAAGGAAGCTAATAATTCTATTTCCTGATGCATTATTGATTAATGTGTCGGCTATGGGCATGGGATATTCGTCTTTAGGAGTTGCTCTATTTAAATTGCGAAAATCAATGCATACTCTAAGTTTACCTGTCTCCTTCTTCTCCACCGGCACAATATTGGAGACCCACTCTGCGTATCTGCAAGGTCTGATAAAATCAGCTTCTAGCAGCCGGTGGATTTCATCCTTAATGCGTGGGAGAAGATCCGGACGAAATGTTCTAGCTCTTTGCTTGAAAGGTCTGAAACCATATTTAATAGGCAGCCGATGCTCTACGATCTCTCGGCTTAATCCAGGCATCTCAGTATAATTCCAAGCAAAGCAATCTGAATATTCCTTCAATAGACCGATCATCTCATTTCTAGAATCGGTCTCCAGGGTCTTGTTTACAAAAGTCGGCCTTGGAGTTTTACCATCTCCTATGTCAATCTCCTCCAAAGGATCGGCCGATGTAAACCCCTGTCCTAGCTTATCAAGATCTCTGAATTCCTCTATCATGTCCCCCACAGAGGAATCAGATGATCTTTGTGTGATGGCGGACTTTCCGGTCTCGGGGACCGGATCATCCGTAATACTGTCTTTTCGCTGTGGTAGATGTTCGGTCTTAAAGTTCGAACTCTTTCGTGAAAGACCAGACCATCCAGCCTTGGCGGCCGAACTGTCCGTGACCAAAGACTCATGAACTTTGTGTGTATTCATCATTTAACTTTATTTAGGATTTAGCCGATTCTCCATCGGCTCTAGCATTACAGGAATGAAACCTTTCTTATCTATACTTATGAATTGATAATCAGAAAAGTCTACTCCTGTGAGACATGTAGAAGTCTCATAAGTCCAGAGTACGGGGGCATCGGCCACAGCGATGCAGGCCGATACATCAGCATGTACTTGTTCTATGTCATCGCCTACCCATTGTATCAGCATTTGATGTAATGTAGAAGGTATACATTGATTGGCGTGAATCCAATCTCTGCCTAGGATTAACTGTAATTTCCTTCTACATCAGCGACGAAGAATGCAACAGCAAGGGTCTTAGTCCCGATGGTTAATTCAATGGACGTGACTCCCCTGGCTTTGATCGAACTATCAGTTTCAACACCGCTGAGGGTCATGTTGGTCTTGACAAGTTCGTCATCTTGTTTACCTAATTTTCTGTATAATGAATAAGGCATTAGATTTACAGCCGCCCCTTCATCTACCAACATCTTAGCAATCGGTATCCCATCAATGTGGCCGCGCACGAAGAGCGGCTTTAAATGATTTACCGATTCTTTTGGTTTAGTAAAGGCGGCTTCTTTAGGACCAAAATCAAACAGGGCAACAACAGGTTCATCGTCGCCGATAATAGTACAATCGGCAGAAAATGTAATAATATTTACATCCATACCTGGGCGTTCTGGAGAAGCCTCGTAGTCGACCAGGTCTTCTCCCAGCAGGTCGTCCTCTTCCATTGATGTTGTCGTGTCGTTGGAGGCTTCCTGGTGAACGACGGACGGTCCGTGTGCGGGGGCCGGACGGTCCGCGTGCGGGGGCCGGACGGTCCGCGCCTGGTGCAGGTTGTCCAGAGACTTCCTGGTGAACGGCGGACTGTCCGCGCGCAGGGGCCGGACGGTCCGCGCCTAGTGCAGATTGACTTTCTATTTCTGTGGCCGTTTGTTTTTTTCTCAACGGCCTTCGGTCTCCATTTCTTTTGCGGTGGCGGGTATAGTGGATGTGTGTCATTAAATGTCTTTTCCGCCTCCTTCTCCTGGCTCTCTTTTGTTCTTAGGCGCTGTAATTTTCTCTTTTGGGATCGTGTCAATCCCGCTGGGCACCATCGAGGCATGGAGTATTTTGGATCGGCTGTTTTGATGGTAGCCGTATCCTTTTCGGTTGTGTTGGTCGATTCGCCGAAAATCATCGGCCCTTTATTGTCTCCCTGTATGACAACATCTGCGGTGCCTATTTTGATGATGTCCCTTTTTGTTGTTTTTTGAGTTGCTGCAGGCATATGCCCCCCTGCCGAATTGGTCGGCCTCGAAGGCCGAGTAGTCCGGCAATCCTGTTGGGCTTGTGCCAGGTGACCGGATTGAGCAGTGCTCAATCGGTCTTGTACTGGTGGCGTCAACCTGTCAAAAACAGATGTTTGGGGTGCCCCCCAGGCGGGGTACTGTGGCATCCCAAATGGATATGGTGGCATGCCCCACATTTGATTTGGGACATATGGCGGAGGTAAATATGTGTATGGATATGGCATAGGTGGATATGGAGGTGGAGGTGTCCATGCAGGTATGTTAGGTCTCACTTGTATAGTATGACCTTTCATTTCTTCCGATTGGTGGGGTGGTCCAATCGGCCTGACCTAGCGCTGCTCATGAATGGGTGAGCGGGGTCGCTTTGCTGGCCGGTCACTGGGGCCGGCCTTCTTTTTTACGTATTTAGACAATAATTGATCAAAAGTTGGGCCGGCTTTAACCAACCGACCAGCTGCCTTGAATGTATTTGTTTTCCACGTACCTATCTCTGGTCGTCGTGGTTTGAAAGTACGTGGTCGTTGTAAGTCTTGAGTACGGCCGGACCGTCCACCGGAGCTCTCCGGACCGTCCGGTGGGGTCCCGAACCGTCCGCGCCTACGTGCCGGACCGTCCGGGATACGCAGCATGGGTTTCTGCATTTGTCTCCCTGTCTGCGCTTGCCCCCCCAGTACTGGAGGCTGTGATGGTCACCTTTAGGATCTCCCCTCCATCGGGAGTCTTCTCGGCTACCACTTTCCTGCAAGAAACTTTATGATCTTCATCGGCCTTTTTAGAATTACCGATGATTGCCTCTTTGCCTTTGCCTTTATCGGCCGTGTTTGGCCGAACCAGGACTTTCTTGCCCTCGAAGTCGATCACGTTCATTGGAAAGGGCTCTGTATCCACCTGCATTTCCTGAAATTTCAATCGTCCCTCATTAATGGCCGATTGAATCTGTCGTCAAAATACATTACAATCATTAGTGGCATGAGAAAATGAGTTATGCCACTTGCAGTATGCACGACGTTTTAGCTCGTCGGCGGATGGAACAGTGTGATTTATTTTAATATTGCCATTTTTGAGTAATTCGTCAAATATTTTATCGCACTTACCAACATTAAACGTAAACTTAACCTCCTCTTGCCGTTTCTTTTGAACCGGCTGCAAGGAGGAACAAGCCGAAGATTTGGTCTGTTTTGGCCAAACCATTTCAGCAGCATATACTTCTGTTGATTCGTCATCTGAGCTACTTTGGTCGCATTCTACTATATGTACGTTGTGACGCATTGTTTTAGCAGTTTCTTTGCTCCGGCTTTCGCAAGCCAAAGCCCTCTGGTGTAACTGTGCTAGTGTAAAAAATTGGATGCCTTCTAATCTCTCTTTTAAATAATATCGTAGACCATTAAAGGCTAACCCTACTAGCTGTTTTTCTGCTAAATGAATTTGAAAGCATCGGTTTCTTGTATCGCGGAATCTCCGGATGTAATCATTAACCGATTCGTCTTTTGTCTGTCGTAATGACACTAAATCTACCAAATCCAATTCATAATCACCGGAGAAGAAATGATCATGAAATTTTTGTTCTAGATCCCCCCACGATGAAATGGAATTAGGAGGTAAAGTGGCATACCATGCAAATGCGGTTCCTGTTAGCGATAATGAAAATAAACGCACGCGAAATGCCTCTGTGTCTGCTAATTCTCCCAATTGTGCTAAGAACTGGCCTATATGTTCGCGCGTGTTTTCCCCTTGATCACCCGAAAATTTTGCGAATTCGGGTATTTTAGTTCCCTGTGGGTACGGGTGGTGATCAAATCGGCTGTCATAAGGTTTCCGATATGATTGCCCCCCAGGGACCATGCTTACTCCGAGCTTATCTCAGAACGCCCCGGCTATTTCTTCCCTCACTATATCAATGGCAGCCGGTGCAAGACCACCGGCTCTCTGGTCAAACATAGGTGGGGTTGGTTGCATATTAGTATGTTGCCATTCCCCCCATTGGTTTGAGCTACGTGGTGCATTTCCATTTGCCCTATATGGCTCATAGGTTTGATCGTTTCTTTCCGGCCTTTTAGGTGGGGCCGGAAAGCTTTCCTGGGCTCTGGATCCTGAATTAATGGGCTGGTGCATTGCATAATGTGATGGGAAGTGTTGCTGGGACGGGCGAGGATTCAGGTAATAATCCTCCTCAAAAGACTCATGCGCGGACTGTCCGGATACGTACCCGGACCGTCCGTGGTTATATGCGGACCGTCCGTCATTATATGCGGACCGTCCGACTGGGTAGTTTGGGTTCTGTGTCATATGTGGTGGCTCGGGCGCATATCTAGGTAACTCATTAAAAATAGGCCCGAATGTTGTTGGCCCGGACGGTCCGCGCTCACGTGCGGACGGTCCGGGCATGTGCAGATCGGCTGATTTGCTGCCGATTGGCGGTTGCTCAGGGTATGTGTCCGTCGGCATCCCATAAAGGGGTTGTGACTGGTCGTGACAACCTGTAGCCGATGTGTTACGCGTGTTACCTCCTAACTCAACCTCGTGCGAAGGAAAATTGGCGATACTAGATTTATCAAATGAACGTACTAGTCTCTTAAGATCGCTTTGCATACCCCCTATGATGTTCTGCATTTGTTCACGCTGATCTTCTACATAATTTCTAAGAGATTGCAGATCGTTGGTATTACTTACATTGGGGATATCTGGCGTGGGTTGGAGCGAAGCCGGATCCGTCCCCCGATGTCGGACGACCTTGTTGTTCCTGTCCACTTTGAAGTTGGCCAAGAACTTTGCTTTCGCCTCTTGGGTCATCCGCTCCTTGTGCTCCTCGAACTGGAGCTGCTCGTCAGCCGGCAAGGTTTTCCAAGTCGGCTCTATGATGTTGCTTGGAGAAATATCAGAGCTATTCCTTGAACCGGCCATTGAGGGCCGATTTGATGAGCTTAGATGTGTTGTCCCCAGCGGAGTCGCCAAAAAGTATGTTGACGCCTTTTCGGAGCGCCAAACACTCAACAAGAACCGTGGCGGTGCCCTCTGCACAGGGGCGGACGGTCCGCACGTAGGGGCTGGACGGTCCGCGGCCTGGTGCGAGGCGCGGTGATGCTCTCTGCGCAAGGGCGGACTGTCCGCGGCCTGATGCGCGGCTAGGGCTCCCTGCCTGACGGCCGGACGGTCCGCGCCCTAAGGCCGGACGGTCCGCGCGTACGCAGGGGCGGCGGAGGATCGCCGACGGCGCCTGGATCTCGCTCCCGGGAGGGACCCCGTCGGGGAGTAGAGATCCTAGGTGGTGTCTAGGCTCGGGCCGGCCGACCTAGACTCCTCTAATCGACGTAGAGTCGAAGAGAGACGAAGAATTTGGGGATCGAGAGGCTAAATCTAAACTAGACTAGAACTACTCCTAGGATAAAATGCGAAATAGAAGTTGTATTGATTCGATTGATAATTACAAATCGGCCGTAGACCTCTCTTTATATAGAGGAGGGGGGCTGGACCCTTTACACGACTGGATTCCGGGTTAATTCCGCAAACCTAGCCAACAAACATAGCACAAAACTCGGAACCCTAAACTACTCTACGCATGCGCGGACCGTCCGGCCCACAGGCGCGGACTGTCCGGACCGCGGACCGTCCGGCCTCAGGGCCGGACCGTCCGGTCGCTCAATATGGTGCTCAACAGTGACGAATAAAAAATTTACATCCCAAACATTCAAATATTTGAAGCTTATATATACGCACGTGCATATATTAAAGCATTGGACCGGAGCGTAAAGAAACTACGACTTTTCCAAACTGTCAATTTGTCGGCGTATATTTTATGCCATTTTGGCTATTATTCGATAATCTTCCCTTGTTTTCTGCGGTCTCTGTAATGGTTGCCTCCTGTTGGGACAAAAAAAAGTACTACTGCCGGTATATTCAAACTTGGGAATAATATTTGGTTTTTAGTGATTCATTTTATTTTATTTAGTTCTTAAATTATTAAATATAGAAACTAAAATAAAGTTTTAGTCTCCGTATTTAGTAAATTATAGACTAAAATAAAATAAAATAGAGAACTAATTTAAAATTAGTCTCAAAAACCAAACACCTCTTTACTTATAGAATTTTGTGTGTCCAATTATTTGACTTGATGTGGGTGTCCGTATGTTTTTTAAATTTATTCTAATACATAACAACGTTGTTTTTTAAGTGCTATATGTGCATGAATAATGATCGAGGGTATATACTAACTCCGTTCTAGAATATGTCATCTGCTAGTTTATTTTTAAACTAAAACACGACAAATAAAAAAGAACAGAGATAGTATGCATGTAGTATGTGTGTATGGGATACAACTGTACCTAATTTTTTGTGGAGGCACTAAGTATGTATACATATAATATATTATATCTAGAACACTTTATCAAATAACAACCTCTTGAGCTCAATTACTCACCCAAGAGGGATAATGGCATGCAACCTTACTCAAAGGAACAATGACGTCTAAGAAGTGAGTGAATTAGACAATCTAATTTCTCTTCTAAACTATTACACCTCTATTTTCTTTCTAGTTCAAATATATGCAATAAATAATCTATCTTATATGCAACTACAGTTTTGACTGGCGAGTTCTACCTTATGTGCAACTATGGTTTTGCCTAAGCGTTACCACAAAGAGTTAAGCAACATAGTTTCAATCCTATTCACTAGCCTATAACTAAACTAGTAAAGTAAAATGCACAAGCAAGTAACATAAAATATAAATGCAGAAGTTTAAAGTGCAGTAGTGATACAAACTGCTATTGGCGATGCTGGTATTTTTAACGAGGTATTGAGAAGCGTGTAATCTTCACCCTAATCCTCATTGGAGCCACACACAAGGGAATATCCATGTGAGTGCAATGCTTCTAGTCAGGTAACTACATAGATAGCCTCAGGCCTTCTCCTAGTATAAGTGGTGCTCCTGTTGTGACCTTTCTCGAATACTCCTTGTTGTCTTCACTATCAAGTTTTTGGTCAAAACATAGCGGGTCTTGTTCCCTGCAGTACGCTGTGGTGGCCACGTACACCACTAACACAGTCAATGTGATCTCACAAAGCTTCAAGTCCCACTAATACAACCAATACAATGGTGCACACAAGTGCCAAGGGATAGAGGTGTCTATTCCTCACTTCTAATGACTATGCATAAACCTAGAGCAAGCGCTAATGGAAGCGACCTAACTAACCTAAGCACTTTACAAAAGCACCTATAGTAATCACCGAGATATTTGAGCACGTGGGAATCTAGAGCTACTAGAGACGAGCCTCAACTCTATTCATATGTTCCTTAGCTCCCTCACATCTCAATTGATCGGTTTGGGGTCCTGTTTATAGCCCCATGAAGAGATATAGTCGTTGCATCCTCAACGACCAACTCTCCACACTGTTGAATTATTGCACACGGTCTGATGCCTCACAATGGCTACTATGTCAGTACTGTGTCAGCACTAGCTATTGTCGGTCGTTGGGTATGCCCGTATAGTTTGATTCTTACCATCGGACCTATCCAACACCCTGTTTTACTCTCTAGAACCTTTCGACGTGATCGTTGGACTCTGATTCAATAGTCTGACGCCCTGTATATAGTTATAGTCTGATGCCATTGTGAGATAAAAAGTGTGGCTCTATGGACTGATGCCCTCATGACTGATTGTTTGACGATCACGTCTAATGCCATGTTCTATAGTTGATTAGGGTTTTCTTCTACCATATATTATGATACCTCTTTTGGGATGGTTCGACGACCCCATCTAATGCTCTTGAAACCCTTATCTTGCTTTGTTTCTTCATTATATTTGTGCCTGGCTTGATTGCATCTTGTATTTTTTTACTCTTGCATGTTGTTGTAGATGATTCTTCTAATGTCTTTCTTGAGGTGTTAATCTTCTCAATCATCACTTATTTGATTTAGAGGTGTATATTCCTCACTTCTAATCACTAGGACTAAACCTAGAGCAAGTGCTAATGGAAGTGGTCTAACTAACCTAATCACTTTGCAAAGAGCGTGCCTATGCTAACCACTGAGTGATCTTAAAGCACTTAGATATCTAGAGCTACTAGAGATGATCTACAACTATATTGTATCTTGGCATGTTCCTTAGTTCCCATGGATCTTAATTGACCCGTTTAGGCTTTGTTCGCTTAGCCCCTTCCCGGCGGGGATCGTGGCCTAATCCCCGTGGATCTGCCCCGCCTGGAAAGAGACCCAGTCCAGAAGAAAATAGTGTTCGGTTAAACCTCGCACGGGCTACATCCCTGCTGAGCCCGGCCATTTCCCGCCTCCCCAGCCTAGGAACGATGCCCGGTCCCTAGGGGGTGGAACGATGCCCCAGATTACGCTCGTATGTGAAGCAGCACGCGTGAAGGGCAAGCAAAGGCGGTGGAGGCGACGTGAGATTTCCCTCTCCAGCGGCCACCTTCTCCCCGGTAAACTTATTTCTCCTGTCTCTTCAATAGTTTCAGATAAGAAGGCAGTGAAAGAAGTGATAGTTTCAGACAAGTACACATAGATGAAAAAAAGATCACCACTAGAAGGAGAATCTTCTGAACCAAACCAGCTGAGATGAAAGCAAAGGTGGACACACAAAGCAGCAAGATTTGTTGATGTCTCATAGCTGTACACAGGTCCCCCTTATTACATGGTTTCTGGAAAACAAGTTGATGGCTACAAAAGTTCCAGATCTCCCCTGTTGAAGCCACACCCCATGACCCATGCATGAGCATCCCAAGATCTCATGCCTCTACATCCAAGATCAGAGAGAGACGTGGACTACATACCTTGTTTTCTCTCTCTCCCCCATCCACACCCATATATCTACCTAGTTAACCAGCCATGCGTTCATGTTCATGGTGCAAGCAGCATGGTGCTAATTAATCGTCATGTTCAGTTCATTGGAGATTAAACAGAGGAAATTGTTATGCTTGTTTGAAAATACATGCCCCGGATTGTTGTGATGGGTTCATTTTTAGATCCAGGGATAGGATGAGATGTCGTGCTAAAAATTGAATGTCCGGCTGAAAACTGATGAGATGTTCTGCTGAAAATACATGCCGGACTGACTCAATATTTGCAGCAAGCTAAAAAACTGAATCTTCTTGTTTGGTTATATGGGCTTCCACCATTCCTGTTGTCTCCTTGGAATAACCGAACACTCATTTAGGGACAGGGATTACTAGCCCTAAGGGGTACAAGTGACAGGAGAGGATTAACTTAATCCCTCCCTGGAATGTATCCCTCTCTAGAATGTATCCATGTGAAGCGAACAAGGCCTTAGGGGGGCTTATAGCTCCAACGAGGAATATAGTCGTTGCACCCTCCATAGGCACTGTACACGTGTCTGACAACAACAACATCAGATTATTGCACACCATTGGACACCTCACAATGACTATTGTTTTTTGTATTATGTCAGGACTAGCTTTTGCTGATCATTGCATATATACACCCATACAGTCCGACATCCAACTAGTCTGACATCCCATTTTTTTTTTCCTCTTAAACCTTTTTGCTTGATCGGCAGACTCTGCTTCGATAGTCTGATCGGTCTAGTAGAATTTTAGATCTTTTATTTTTAAACCTCAAGAAATAAAGTGGCCTAAAGTTAAGTGAGCTCATGTGATCAAACAGGACCTAGGTATGTTATTTATGTTAACAATTACGTACATACTAATAAACGTTAAGAAGTCTGACTTAATCTCTTTTTTTTTCCCGTGTTGTTTCCTGACCTAGCTAAATCAATGCCCAACGTGTGCCAATTCAGTAATACACATGCGCGCGTGCCTACCTTTTCCTCTCTAGATAGATTCACCAGCATGGGCAACTTGCATCGGCAGTTGACAGGACTATGTATAAAGTGATCATTATTCTATCGTCAAGAAAACGGCTGCACAGCTATTTTGACTCGTACTAAAACTAAATATATACTGTATTATACTATTCCTATAATACACGACGGCGAAGTCTTGCTGGCCCTAGATAAGACATTTGACAATCAGAGAGCCAAAAGGCAAAAGCTTGGTCCTGCAGGATGCACTGATCAGCTCTGATGAAAAACTCTGGTATAATAATAAGATTTTAAACGAACTTGTCGGTGCATCAAACTCGATTCGTATCTACTTGTTTCGACTTATTATTAATCATATCTAATAATGGAGGACAGCTTTACTTTCAGCGTTAAATATGAGCTAATCTCACTTTCAATCTTCGTGGCGTGGACTTGTGATCGATCTTTGAATTGGTTTTTTATCACTCCATAGACATGTCGAATGATATAGTTGATATAACAATGTGGCGTGTTCAAAAGGATTCCGAGAGCTGAGGCATCAGGTTCCACGAGATAGACACACATCACACATTCACACATCGATCGCCAATAATATAACAAAGATGTAATCGCAAATAAGGGAGCATTTTGAATAAAAGATATAAGGCCCTGGTGTACAATCATTTGCATGCACTTCCTATATATACTCCTATGAACAACAACAAAAAATATACTGTACTTTACTAGAATAAATAAATAAATAGCATGACCGGAATATATATTCACTACCCTTGAGAGCCCTAAGCTTGAGTCCAGTTCGATCTCCAGATCATTGGAGTGATGCACTTGAATCTCTCGTCACTGTGCACTACAGTAAAACAGTAAAAGTCCGATGACTTTATTATGTCCGATGGCCACCTAGGAGACCATTGTCCGACGGCCACGGGCAGCCGTCGGAAGTAACGTGGTACATCCGAGGGTTGTCAGAGTGGCAGCCGTCGGACTTAAGCTTATGTCCGACGGTAAGCTTATGTCTGACGGTCTCCTAGGGGGCCGTCAGAAATAAAGGATTTTAACAGACGTCCCGTGCCCGCATCGTTTCATTCTCTCCGTCTCTCCCGCTCGCTCGCATGACCAGCCGCCGCCGCCGTCGCAAGGTGTCCCCGCCGCCGCCCAAGCGGCTCCCGGCGACCTCCCGCCCCGCCCCGACGCCCAGCCCGCTCCCGAGCACGAGCCCGTGGCCGCCTCCGTGACCATCCCGACGCCACCAGAGCCGCCCCGACGCAGCCCGCGCCCGCCCGAGCCTCTGCCCCCGTCCGCGATGCCACCGACGCCCGCCCCGACCCCACCGGCTTTCATGTGCGTGTGTTATAGGGATTTCAGACACCACCCGCTTCTGTTGCCGCACCTGGAGATGGGTCTGGTCAAGACGACACATCGTATTCTTAGGTGAACAACCTTTTCAACACGCGGAGTCCAGCCGGAGGAAGTGGCTATAACTCGAACCAACCAGGCGATGGATATGAGTGATAGTTCATCAAATGTATTTAATTTGGAACTATCACTGTTCATGTCAAAGACTATCCGTCGAACAATGTCAGTTTTTATTTTGGAACTATATGTTGATGTAAAAGACTTGTTGCAACTATTTGAAACTATATGTTTGTGAATTTGAGGTGATGTTAAATTTGTGAATGTGTATACTTATATGAATGTATTTGTGATTGTGAATATGTGGTTGTATATGAACTCTGTGTATATGTGTATGCAATCTGTGTTTTTTGTAAATATCAGAAATAAAAAAACAGAATTTTGTGCAATTTCTGAAATTTGTTATGTCCGACGGCCTGGCGTCAGCCGTCGGACATAAGAGCCTGTTATGTCCGACGGCTTAACATAAACCGTCGGAGATAACAAGTACTTATGTCCAACGGCCTGGCGTCAGCCGTCGGACATAAGGGATGTGGGCCTCACCTGCGACCGTTAAAACGGTTGACATGCATTATGTTCGACGGGTGGTTGTGACCGTCGGACATACTGCTATTTCCGACCTCTTGTGTCCGACGACCAGATACCGTCGGAAATAAAACGATGCCGTCGAACATAACTTATCTCCGAAAGTTTTGTGATTTACTGTAGTGGTGGTGATATATATCTAGCTCATCCTGTGTCGAAGAAGCAAAAGTGTAGCTATGTAACAACAACACCTATCATGCCCCGAAAGAAGACTACGACACCGAAGAAGAAAGCCAATGCAAGCCCCCTCCTCCAAAGAGTTTCCGGTGGACGTAATTGGAACCAACTAATTTGCTTTAATTTATAAGAGATTTTCTTTTTTTTTGTAGATTATTGACTTGTTGAGGGCTGATGGTATAATTTTTCAACTTCTGGAATATGTACAATACATTTTAGCGTAGTGTATGACAAATACGTATGTACAAAAAATTTAAAATAAAAAATGTCTCTAATATATTTAATATATTTAATTGGTAATAGATGACGTGATTTAGAGGACGTTATTTGAGAGAAAAAAGATATAGATAATAAAATCTTTTAAAATAAATTATATTATGATAAATATAGAAGACGTTATTGGAGACCGTCTAAAAGAGCTCTGCCCCCGCTAGCTTCGGCGCCGGCGTGTCCCCTCTGGGGATTGCGAGTGACGGGGATCACAGCTGGGAGGGTGAGGATGACGCGATGGAGAGCGGAGCAGAGGGGGAGGATGTCGGGGTGTGGGGAAGGGGGCAGAACCGTGCACCGTGAACGCCTACACTGTAGTCTTAAGTAGTAGTAAAGATAGATGACGTGATTTAGATGATGTTATTTGAAAGGAAGAAGATATAGAAAATAAAATCTTTAAAATAGACTATATTATGATAAATATAAAAGACGTTACTGGAGACCGTCTAAAAGAGAAAAAGAGCCTGCATTGTGTTGTTCTAGAGTCAGCCGACCAGCTCTTGGTGCGTTGCTCCCAGCGCACGTTCAGTTATCTTTGCATGCACCTGTAATTACGTTCCAACCAGCCGCGCAAACCGCCCATCGAGGGTACAGCAAAAAGAAAGAAAGAAAGTAGAAAAAAAAAGGTGAGGAGGGCGAGTTCATTGCGACGAGAGGAAGACGCGCACGTTCGTAATTAGCGGGAGCGGCGTCTGGTGGTCTTTGGTTCGGATTAGCCCGCTGCGTGCGTGGTGGAGGGAGGCATGGAAAACGCAGAAACCAGCCGCTGGAGCACGTTGAAATGAACGGGAAAAAGGAGAGGCGGGAGAGAAAGAAAGACCCAAAAAAAAAAAGGAGAGGGGGGCGCCCGCAAGGCCGCAACGCTCTAGTCGGCCACGACACGACAGCCAGCCAGGCAGGGGCAGCCCTCCTCGTCCTCGATCCCGCGCCGCGCCGTCTCACTCGGGCCGCGCGCGCGCGCGTTTTCTCCACGTGCGAGCCGTGACAAAAAAGAAAACGGTTGCCGGTGACCCAGTCGGGTCGAGAGCAGGGGGGAACGGAGGAAAGGAGTACTTAAACGCGCGCGCGGGGAGGGGTGGGGGACAGAGCAGAGGAAGGAGACGACAGACGAGCTGAAGGCTGCCTGCCCTGTGTTGTGTCTGTTGGCTGCATCTAGAGAGCTGCTAGTGGCCGGTCTATGGACGGCCGAAGGGACGTCGACGACGGTGGCGTCGCCGGAGCGGCGGCGCAGGAGCGGCGGTGGCGCGGTGGCGGTGGCGACGACGAGGAGAGTAGTGGTTTGAGCAACGGCGGCGGCGGCGGAGGAGGCGTTGAGCTCAGCCTGCGCCTCAGGACGGGGGCGGACGACGGTGCCGCGACTGCGGCTGCTCTTCCTCCGCCGCCGCTGCCGCCGCCGGCGGAGGCGAGGAGGAACATGACCATCTTCTACAACGGCCGGGTGTGCGCCGCCGACGTCACCGAGATCCAGGTAAACTCTCATCTTCTTAGTTAATTACTCCGCATGGATGGATCAGTTGGCGATGATGAGGATTCCATCTGCGTGTCCAATAGTTCTGCAACAACGAACTCGCCTGCGATGCTCGCTCTCCCTAGCGTTGCATTGGCCGACCACCTTTGAGTCTAGGAGACTAGGACTCTAGGCTGGTTTTGTAAGAATAGAACAAGAAGAAGAAAAAAAAACAGCCGATTTTCATACACACATTTCATCTGCGATTTGCCTTTGATCGATTAGCTAATAGCTAGGTACAAACGTTGTAATAGTCCCCCCCCTCCCCCTGAAACTCCTGTGGATTTGTACGTTCCTCTCTTTTCCATTATAATATGAACAAGAAAAAAGAAATACCCCCTACAGTCAAACCTTATTCCAAAATAAAAAAATAGCTACTACTAAATACTAAATAGGTGTACAACCTATTTTGGTCCTGTCATTTTCAGTCACCACGTACTGATATTTTTTTCACCGGCTTATATGCATGCATATACTAGATCATTATCATGCATGTTATATTATATTGGTATAAAAATTAAAAAAATAATGATTTGTTCCAACCACTAGAAATTAGTACAAACGCCCCCCAAAAGAATACGAGGGAAAAAAAGATGACATGTTCAAAGAAAAAGGGTGACTTCAATCTCCTAAAAACTAGTGTTCAGGCCAACCCACATATTGTTAGGCTGTATTTAGATGCACCCTGGTTTTTTTAGAAGTTGGTTTCTAGATCTGGTTTCTAAAAACAGGATTTTAGTAGAAAAAAATAGAAGAAGGTGGTTAGATACATATAGTTTCTTAGAAACTGGTTTTACCTAGAGAAGACTCAGAAACTAGTTTAATTAAGGACGGATGCATATATTTAAATGGTTGGTGATAAATTTAGACATATATAAAACATATACATCAAATATCGTATAAAATCTAACTAATTTTACTTAAGGACGGATGCAGTACATAGCTTTGAGCATGCATTTGTATATAAAATATATGTCTACCTTCGTAAAAATGCGAGCAACCGCGCTACGTAGGTGAAGAGAATTTTAGCCCCGGCGCACAGACAGAGCCGTCTGTCGCCTAAGCTGGTGACTTTTGAGTCTTTGACTCCGATCGAGGTCTCAATCGTTGCAGGCTCGGTCACAGTTGAAAATCCTCACAAAACAATTTCGCACGTGCTGCGCCAAATGTGTTTTGGGGTTTAGGCAGGGACTTGGCCTCCTCCACAAATTGTCTTCGTCTCGTCTCCATCTGTACGTCTACTACCTCCACGGTCCACACGCGCAAACACAAAGAAAGACGAGTGACCAACTCGCATGTAGAGATAGATGGAAGTTTTCGAGTCTGATCCTCCTCGGTTCTTGGGTCCAATGGGTTTGGACTTTGGATTCGAGTTCGATTTCCCACTCACGGCTTTCATTTCAGGTTCCCTATCGGGCTCAGTTTCTTGATTTCGGTTTTTACCCGTGGATGTCCAATAAAAATCTGAAATATATCGGTTTGAATACAAAGTTACAAACTCGAGTGTTTATCAATACTAACTTGTTTATGTAAACTATTGAATCTGTTCTAAGTTGGATCATGAAATTATATGTTGTTCATTGTCTCCTGTTTACTCTCTTGTCGGGTCAATAGTTAATTAAATTGAACACGTGTAATCACTGCTTCAAGTTACTGATCGGTGTGTACGGTTTCACGGCCGGCCGTCCTGGCGCATCATTCAGGCAAGGGCGATCATATCCATGGCGAGCGAGGAGACCCTGGCGGACCACCGGGGACGGCGGCGGCGGCAGCAGCAGCAGCTGACGCGGGTAGACGGCGGCGACGGCCGGCAGCAGGACGGCGACAGCAGCAGCAGCAGCACTACGACTAGCGCCGTGGCGCTGGCGCGGCGGTGCGCGCGAGGCAGAGGCCTCGTGGGACCGGCGGTCGACATCGACCAGGCGGCGGACGCCGGGCTGTCCATGAAGCGGTCGCTGCAGCTGTTCCTGCAGAAGCGCAAGGCCCGGACGGCCGCCGCCGCCGCCCCGCCCTACGCCGGCGGACGCCAGGCTCAGGCTGTCAGGCGATGAGGCACTAACAGACCGCCCGGCCTTGCTGACGTCGTCCTCTGCTTGCTAGCTAGATAAAATACTACTAGTACCTGTTATTAGTGCCTCATCGCCTGACTTGAGGGGCATCGCTCACAGTATATATACGTAGTTTATCTCTTTTTTTTCCCAACGTAAGAGGAAGACGTGGTTTGTTTGTTTGTTTTCGACGAGATTGGAATTTGATTGGGTTCTGATGCTGCCTGTTGTTCTGTTTCGTTTTTTCTGATGGCAAGCAAAAAAAAATGTTGTTTTGTTGTTCTCCACAGAGATAGGGGCACACATAAAAATTTGAAACAAATACTTTGTGATCAAATATTCAAATACAGAGAGATCACCATGTGCGCCATTATTAACAACTAATGAAGATGCAGCACACACCATGCGTGTAATAATCTATAAGATTTTACAGTACAGTACGTGATCGATCATTTCTGGAACAAAATATATATATATGCGCAGTCCTAGATTATATATGGTATCATGATCGTCGTCGAGCACGCATGCATGCATCCATGCACGAGCTGAGTATCCCCGATCGACCGGCGGCGTAGCGTAGGCGTAGGCGTAGCAGGCGATTGATTTTGCCTCATCTACAAGCGCGACGGGATGGCGCTGAGCTTGTCGGACTCGGTGATGATGTGCTTGCGGGTGATTTCGGCGAGGGAGGTGCAGCCGCTGAGCGCCATGGTGAGCTCGAACTCGTCCCGCAGCATGCGCAGGACGTTGGACACGCCGGCCTCGCCCGCCGCCGCCAGGGAGAACACCACCGGCCTCCCGACCTGCAACCACCGTAGTCCACCGGTACGTACGTACGTACGTCAGCCAGTCCGACGACGGCAGGCCAGGAAGACGAATAATGAAGACGTTATTAGACGTCTGTGCGGTGGTTGTATCAGCGCTGGGTAGCAGGGTAGGTAGGTAGCTTACGAATACGCCGGCGGCGCCGAGCGCGAGCGCCTTGAAGACGTCGGTGCCGCGGCGGACGCCGCCGTCGACGAACACGGGGAGCTGGCCCCGGGCGGCCTTCACGACCTCCTCCAGCGCGCTGATGGTCGCCGGCACGTAGTCCAGCTGCCGCGCGCCGTGGTTCGACACGATGATCCCCGCCGCGCCGTTCGCCACCGCAAGCCTCGCTGCGATGAGATAGATGCAAATGCATTAGCACGTCCACACTTCACACCGACCGTGCGTAGACAAGCAGAGGCCGGGCGAGCTTACTGTCTTCAGCGGTGAGCACTCCCTTGACGAGGATCGGCAGCGTGGTGATGGTCTGCAACCACTTGACGTCTTTCCAGCTCAGGGTGCGGTCGACTTGGCCGGCGACATAGGAAGCCAGCCCTGAATCAGCAGCCTGCCCATGCTCGATCGGCGCGCACACATTAAGCTCCGTATCAGAGACAGAGAGTGCACAAAGCTCCATATGATGTACTGCACTGAAACTTGAGCTCGCTATACATCACCTGGTCCATTTTGCCGAGGTCCAGACCTTCGAAGTTCTTGAGCGTCAGGTGTGGTGGCAGGACAAATCTGCAGCAACAGCAGCCACGTACGAATACGATCAGCTTGCTTCCATGGAGCTAGCTGTTATGACAAAGCAAATCAAGCAAATGCTGTTATTGTGTGAAGCCACAACCCAGGCCCAGCCCATCTCACCTGTTCTTGATGTCAGCTTCCCTGCGGCCAAGGCGCGGCGTGTCGACGGTGAGCGCGATGGCCTTGAACCCAGCCCTTTCAGCTCGCCTCACCAGCTGCTCCACCACCTTCCTGTCCTTGTAGACCTATATACAAAAAAACATTCATGGCAACGACGTGCGTGCACGCATGCACGGCCATTGACAAGCTAATAATAAGCTGGTGAAGGAAGAGCTAGCTAGATATATACTCATGCTGTGTAGCAGCAGGAGTGGTAGTGAAGGTGCCAGTGCATTTACGTATAGCTGGAAGAAGCGGATCCCTGGCCCGGTCGAGGCAACCTCCTCGACGCTTGAAGTTGCCCAGGACGACAGTGTCTGAAAAAAAGAACAGGCCATCAAGGTTAAGTTCAGTTGTTTTTAACCACTGGAATCGGGGAGCTGGGAGGGACATCTGCAGACCATTATGGTGCCTGCCGCAGCCGCCGCGCGCGCAGTGGCGTTCTCCCCTGAAGGCAGGGTAACCATGCATGGTTTCAGCTCAAAAAGAAGGTGCAGACAAGAATTCACAAAGATCGTTGGAAGGTGAAGCTTCTCAGTTACTACTAAACATGTTTTGTTTTTTTCTAGAGAACATGTTATGCTGTTGTGTGGAGCATACAGCCGTCAATGAAACCAAACCAGAGACCGAAACAAAAACCAAAATCCTTGCAGCGGCGTACCATCTGGGTGAGCCATCTTCTGCATAGCAGTGGGGGCGACCATGATGGGCATGGAGATCTTGAACCCCAGCACGGTGGTGGTCATGTCGATCTTGGACACGTCGATCAGTATGCGCGGACGGAACCTTAGCAAAGGAGGGAAAAAAAGATGAAGAATCAGGTGAGCAGCTGCGCGGCTCTGAAGCAGAGTGCATTCGAACGAAGGAAGCGCCGCAGATCAGGCTTTCAGTACATGAATACAAGAAATGAAGAAATCCCAAAGTGCAGATAGCATGAAGAAAACCGGCTGCGAAAACTCAGGCTAGCTTATTGGATGGACTTGATGAGTCATATAACACAGCTAGCGAATTGTCGTCAGAAACCTGCTGCGCGGTTTGTTTTGAAGCTGACAGTATGAACCACATGTTTTTTGTGCAAAAGAACTCCAGTCTCCCTGAATAGATGAGCAGCAGAACTTTACAGGAACTGAAACCCTGAAAGAGTACTAGAAGCAGAGCCTCTGATCAATGAACAGAACTACTGATGGTGGTTTACTAACTGGCCTAGTTGCCTTATCTCATCAACCGCTGCTCCTACACCAGCTGAAGAATAAGAAGCCAGTATAGCAAAGCGAATGAAGGAGGAGATGTGGAGAGAGAGAGAGAGCTCACAAGATCCTGGAGAAGGCCTCCCTGTTCTCCTGCAGCGTCCACTCGTCCTCGGCGCCGGACGCGTAGTAGTCGTAGGCCATCTTCGGAAGCTTCTGCTTGGCGATGGCCTGGTACTCCATGACATTGGTGATCTCCCCCATATATGCTTGTCGTAACGCGCGCCGGCAGGCTTCTCAGCACCTGCTCTTCCTCTGCTTCTCCTTCTTCTCGCAGCACAGCACTAACACAACACAAGTACAGTGGCAGTGGGTGGGAGCGAGAAACGGAGGGTGTGAGAGCAATATAAAGAGATGAGGCGCTCGCTCTTGGCGCTTCTGCATGTGCAGACAAGGCAGCTCTGGAAGGAAGACGGGAGCGCAGGGAAAGGGAGGTGTTTGTCGTCGGAACGGATGAGACACTGGAGGTGGGAAGCGAGGGTGGCTCTCCTACACTGCTTCCTCATCCGCTTCTGCACCACGTCCACGTCGCCGTCCAAAGGAAACCAAGGGATAATTCTGAAACCGAATTCTTATTATCGGTAGGCTTGTCTCTTTGCCTTGCCACTCAGAATGCTCCCCGGTTTTCAGGAATTTATCTCTCTTTTTCAGAACGTTTTCACGCCCGCCGGTTGGTATCCATACGTGGCAGCACGTCACCTTTGGGTCAAAATGATTGGGCACAGGCAGGTACATACGTCGCAAACCTGATCGGCTCTGATAGCTGTTGTCTGTGGTGTGGCTGCTGCAACCTGCCGAAGAAGAGCTGGCCACGGCCAGCACCACGATGGCAACAATTTCAGTACGGATATGAGTGCCCTATTTGATAGGGATACTGGCAGCAGAGAAGACATGTAAGCAAAAATAAAAACTACCTGCAGCATTTTGCTGTCATGAAGAAATATGATGCTTGAGTGTTGTGTTCGACAAGGAATGAGATCCGCCCAAAGAACTTGACAACACCGGTGCATCTGCAGGCATTCATGCCAGCTTAAGGTGTTAAGATTAAGCATGACTTGAATAAAAAAAAGAATTGGCAGGTTCTTGCTATGTAAGAATAATGATGTGGCTTAATTACTGTTGCATATTGCAAGGATGAAAACAAATACTCCAACTAAAAGAAATAGTGAATACATTACAGCCAGTATGATAGCACACGGATCAGAGCCATGAAGTAAAAAGGTGCTGTGATTGTACATTTTGTAAATGTAATGGCACCGCAAAACCCCAGGCGAATGGGCATTCTTCAAGTGCTGTATCTTCAAGATTGTTCAAAAGTATCTTACCACGCTAGTACGAAGGACTGACGGGGATACGATGCAGAAGGGCCAATCGAATTTGGGTACCGTTTGGTTCAGATATTTGTAACGTAATGGGTAAGTGATAACGTTAAATCATGTTCGTTTTAGTCCCACCGTAATCAGATACTATACTAAAAATTGATACCGGACTATTCAAACTTGTTACCGACAGTAATCGAATGTAAACCATTACCATTACCCTTTGCGTTACATTTCTTGAACCAAACAACACCTTGGATCCTGATTAGCGTATGGACCCATGCCACCCATTCCGCCCATGCCGTAACCACCATAACCTCCCATGTCTCCTCCATACATGATACATCCCATCACCATAATCTCCCCCGTAACTCGAGTAAGCGTTGCCGAATCCACCGTACGAACTGTACATGTTGGATCCACGATATCCTGCACCCAAAAGGCAAATTATGAATGTCAGTCTGATGAGATTGAAATTGTGTTCCTAAGACCGCCTGCAGCGGTCTACTCATAGTTTACTCAAAAAATAATGTTTTGTATTGTTCTCTGCAACGTAGACTGTACTATTTGAAAAATGAAGTTTGAGTATAGGTATAGTATAAGTAAGCTGCTGGAGATAGTAACCACAGTCACCAAATATGTGACTTTGAAAACACTGAATACCTCCATAGGTGTTTCCAAAGCCCGGCTGCTGCCAAGACGACCGTTGTGGCATAAGCCTCGAAGAAGTGTTGTTTACATTGGAAGAGACATTCCTCTTCGTCGCAGTAACATTTTTGCCAGGTTTAGCGGTACAGAAGCTTCAACAACTTCGCTGGTGCTTCCACCAGATGGGGACTTCAAAGTTTTTTTGAAGTAAACGGGGACTTCAAAGTTGCAGGACCAGATGCTCCTTCAGCTCGAGAACGCTCCCAAGGCTTTGGTGGTGAACCGCATTTAAAGTACAAGTTAATAGCATCAAAATCCATTCCTATCGGTGAAATCAAGGGTTATGTCAAGAACAATTCCAATAACTAACTAACTAACGGGCATAGCTGATGTACTGCCTACTCCCAAGCCATTGATTCAGTAGCAAAGCAAAGCATGCACACACAGCGGCTAAAATATTCTTGACCGCCATGCAATACACAGGAGCAAATAACTCCTATAAGAGCATAGCCAAAAGAGGCTCTAAACATGACCTTGTTTTAAAATATAAGGCTCGAGACCATTAAAAACATCCTCCAACAATGACCCTATTTTATGATGATCAGTAGCTGGTACGAAAGGATGATCAGCCACACTTGGACTGGAACATGGGCCAGACTCCTACATGAGGCAATCATGAGGAATTTTCCGCAATGGGCGAAAGCCTGACGGAGCAATGTCGTGTGGAGGTGGAAGGTCTACGGGTCGTCAACTTCTTTTCTCGAGAAAAATCACTAAATAATTATAGAGCTCGGTCTCACATGTCCTAAATATAGTACCCCATGTATGGGAGCTCTATCTCGTTTTCTCTTAATCTTCAACTATATATTTTCCTAATAACGTGATTTATTTCCTATGATTATTTAAGCCTTAACGGTTGGAGTGAAAATTTTAATTGAAGCCCTAAACATTTTTAGGGAAATAGAGCTCCTCGTTGGAGATGCTATGCCTGGACTTTCATTTGATTGGAGCTTTTAGGTTGTGTAATGAACACGAGCTGAATTCGCTACTGAACATCACCCCTCCACCATGGGGGAGAGGGGTAAAAAGGAGCCCGACCGACGCCCCCTCTCAGGTTGCATGAGAAATCGGGTCCCTGCGACCTCCCAAGGTACCAATCACTCGAAATCTTGGTGAGCGCTAGGTTTCAAGCCGACTCGAGTACTCCTATCGAGAAACTGTGCGCACAATGAGGATCTAGGGCTACATGAGACAGGGGAGGGGAAGTGGCGACGAACTTGACATGGCTATCCTGTCCTCCTCCTCTCTCTTCCCTCCTCCTCCACCAGGCCTGTTGAGTCTGGCCTTGGCCTGGTCGACGCGATAAATAATAGCATATTTGGTTGAGCTTTTTTCTGACCAACTTTTCTGAAAATCTGGCTGTGAGGAGAATCTAGCTGTATAGAGAATCTGAGTATCATTAGGATTACGTGCGGAGGAAGATAATCTGGCTGTGACGGATTCCTACTATTGCAATGACTCAACCGATTATGTGTTTACGTTGATTTTGAATGGTTTTTGCCCAAACGAATTGTATAGAAGCTGGCTGAAAAGCTGAGCGTTTGACAGTCCGCAACAGCTTTTAGTGGCCAGAAGCTGCAAAAAGCTGAAACAAACAGGGGATTGCGCTCTTCACGGGAAATTTCACCGGTTAGCTTCTTTCTCGCCACCACTCCATCTGCTGGCGATCCAACAACACGCCCCCGCCCTGTCCCCTCCAACCTTCCCTCCCGATCTGGTTGCACGCACACGCCCCGTTCCCTCCATCCTCTGCTTCACAATCCGTCTGCATGCTTCCACCCAGTTTGGATTTCGCGTTATGGTTCTCGTCGTTGGATCTACCACCACAGGAGACCTGGGAAGTTGTATCGTACGTCATGGATGACCAGACGGTTAGACATAGTGGCATACAGAGTGGACGACCCGAGACATGACAGACCATGGTGAGTATTGTCCATGTTGCCACAAAGACCGTGGCAGGACGCACCGTAGAGGGTGTGCCGCCACAGTGCCACTCTTCGAATTGCTGGGGCCAGATAGCCCGGGACTGTGCATGATGCTAACACAGCTACACATGTAGTGTCCAACAGACGCCCCGGATTGTATATACTCATGCTACTAGACATTGGAATCTTTTCAAGTCCCTTTACCTTGCCCTTACCATTATAATCAAATGGTATGCTCTCATATTTATTCTTGAGAAAGTAGTTCATTAGTGAAGTGCTGTCTGCTGTGTAACTGATACTAAATTTTGAGCCCAGAATGTGCACAGAATTTGACTAAATTTGGTCCAAAAATGTCTAATAAGTTTGGGTATTCAAATCAGAATAATACCCTTCACAAAAGTGGTCGCAGTAGGTAACGAGATCAAAATAAAGGACCCTTCTCGGTCGAGACTGTAGTATACCAAAAACCAAAGTAGCTGTCGTCACTGATGACCACAGGTGGCCGGCCGAACAAACCCTCGGCACGATCGCCTGCCTCCATAAATCTCCCTCTTCACTTCAGGCGAAAAGGATCAACCAAACCCTCTAATCCATTTCGGCATTTCCAACGCCTTCGCCCTACCAGCCACGTCGCTTCGAGGCCGATCGACCGAGCAGCTGGTGGCAATGGCGGCGGCGGCGGAGGTCGTGCTGCTGGACTTCTGGGTGAGCCCCTTCGGGCAGCGCTGCCGGATCGCGCTGGCGGAGAAGGGCGTGGCCTACGAGTACCGCGAGCAGGACCTCCTGGACAAGGGCGAGCTGCTCCTCCGCTCCAACCCCATCCACAAGAAGATCCCCGTCCTGCTCCACGCCGGCAGGCCCGTCTGCGAGTCGCTCGTCATCCTCCAGTACATCGACGAGGCCTGGCCGGACGTCGCGCCGCTCCTCCCCAAGGACGACCCCTACGCCCGCGCGCAGGCGCGTTTCTGGGCCGATTACATCGACAAGAAGGTGACTGCTTCCTGCTTGTCGGTTTCTATACGCATGCATGTCTCTTGTCTCCTTTCAGTTGTCTTGTAAGATGATTTTCTCACAAAAAAAAAAAGATTCTTGCTTCGGTTTCTATCGATCGAAAATCTAACTAGGGTGGTAAATCCATCGTTAGATCCATTACTAAATAATTATTCCGTCCTAAAATATTAACCGTTTTAGCATTTTAATATATTCATACAATACAATATTTAGTATATATATGTGTTATATATAGAGAGATTTATTAGCATACATACATTTGAATATATACATAAAATTTAAGGACTAAAATGGACCACCAGGCCCACAATTGCTTGGAAATGATTTAAATTTAGGAATATGACAAAATAAGCTGTAAAGCAGTCACCTTTCTAACTTTTATTAGGTACACTAGTGCTAGTTAGTTGGAAAATTGGTGCAACAACTATAGGTGCCTTGCCACTTCAGCAATGTTTCGGAACAATAAACATATATCCTGTGCGAAAGATCGCTGCTTTACTACGAGTGTAAGTGCGCCACGAATTTTTTTTTTGGCGAAGATCCCTACGAATGCTTACGAGAGACATTTATTCACCATCTCCGTTCTCCATAAGAATAAATCTCCAACAGTGTGATCCTCATTCTCACTTAAATTATATTTATTATCAATACAAAACATTGTCACTTATATATATTGTAGATATAAGAAATCACTATGTGTACAAAATGAACACATTTGTACGATAAGTGATCTCTTGGTAAGATAATTATTTATTTTTATCATTAACTAGTACACGAAAATATCGTTATATGCCAGTTTAACGGGTCTTCGTGGAGAATAGGGATGAGGAATGCTTTCTCGTTCCCGTTTATCCGTCGAAGGGGAGAAATTTCCGGTTTACATCTCTATCCCATGATGAAGGAATTTCCTGAGGAATCGTGGATGGGGCCATTGCTATCTCTACTTAGGTCCAATTATTTATTAGCACATCGGTGCTTGCAAGCGTCACCGTCGTATTTTTTGGAGTGAGGCTCTATTTGTTTATCCTATAAATTATATAATCTAGCTTAAATAAAGCCTCGTTTAGGAGGGCTCCCGGACGGCTCCGGCTTCAGCTCCTTGCCACAGCCCTTCTGAACGCAGCGCCAAAAAATGGCTCTAGAGCCCAAAATTTTGGCTGTGCACGGCTCCGCTCCGCATACGAGCGCGAAACTGCGCAGTTTGGGCCATCCGCCATCGTGCTTTTCTGGCCTACGAGTCTTTCTTGTCGCACTCCACAATCCACGGTCGTTTCTCTTCCACGAGTTCGTAGTTTGGTTTCAGTTTGGTAATAGTTTGACGCCTGAAGAAAGCCTGAATGAAGCAAAAAAAAAATCCTGCTACTTAACCTGCTAAGTAGTTTAAAAAAAAGATCCTGCTACTTAACCTGCTAAGTAGTTAAGTAGCAGTTCTAGATCAATGGTTTGGTGAAGGTTGCAGTTTGGTTGCATTATTTTCATTTCACCACTTATGTGAAGCTGTCTTTTTGTTTGATGAATCCTGCAATAGTTTGACGCCCTCCCTCTGCAAAAGTTTGGTGCTGCAATAGTTTGACGTTGTCACTGTTGTCTCAGTTTCAGTTCCGCTCAGTTCCTATTATTTCGGTTTCAGTTTAGCTTTAGGACAACTCAAACCATTGATCTATAATTTTTTGATTAGCCTCAAAAGGTTCAAATCGATACACCAAATCAAAAAATACATGAGGAGCCGTTTTGCCAAACGATTTGTAAAAGACACAGTCTTCTACGGAAGAGCTACTCTTTTAAAGGAGTTAGAGCCGGAGCCGTTTTCAGAGGAGCCGGAGCCCTCTCAAATAGGGCATAAGTAGAGAGATAAACAAACAACATATTATTAGATAAATTATATAACCTAGATACCTAGATTATGATAATTCATAAGCTGGACTAAACAAAGTCAGGACCATTTATCTGCCACATTAATTACTTTACTGTAAGGATTTGTGAGACATCCTCCTCCAAAGCAAAAAGACATCTCCTTCTACAGTAATTCTGGTCGACAGCCACAGTAAAATAATCTTTACGTTGGTTATCGTCGTCAGATCTATGACAGCCAGACTCGGCTGTGGAAGTTCGAGGGCGAGGCGCGGGAGCAGGCGAAGAAGGACCTGGTGGAGGTCCTGGAGACCCTGGAGGGGGAGCTCGCCGACAAGCCCTTCTTCGGCGGCGGCGCCCTCGGCTTCGTGGACGTGGCTCTGGTGCCCTTCACGTCCTGGTTCCTCGCCTACGAGAAGCTGGGCGGGTTCAGCATCCAGGAGCACTGCCCCAGGATCGTGGCCTGGGCGGCGCGTTGCAGGGAGCGGGAGAGCGTGGCCAAGGCGCTGTCCGACCCTGCCAAGGTGCTCGAGTTCGTCCAGTTCCTCCAGAGCAAGTTCGGGGCCAAGTGATCGGAAGCACTGCGTGTGCTGCTATGCAGGCGGCAGGCCATGCTGGTGCTTTGATCTGCTCGATCAGCTCTATGCCCATGCTAGCGTTGCATAGCGCAGTTGATGTGTGATGTGTCTGGTTGGTTGTAGCTGCTCTTTGCCTGGTTGCGTCAGTGTAAGGTTTCAGGTTTTCAGCGTCTGGGCCTCTGGGGTAGCTCTGCCTCTGCGTTGCCCTTGCCCTTGCCCTTGCCCCTGCCCCCTACCTAGCGGCTCTTGAGCTCTTCGGCTCGCCAGCAATAAAGTTGCAGAGGCTTTAGCTAAAAGTTTCTGCATTTTTTAGTTGACGATTATTGGATCGTTCCTGTCGCTTGGTGTAAGAATCTCTAGAAATTCCTTGGTTTTCTTATTTGTTGTGCCGTCGAGGAGACCGCGGTGAGCTTAATGTGCGCGCGCGCGGTAACATTTTGCTCCGAACTACCTTGGATGCTGCGAATGGCCAACAAGAGTATTCGGCGCGTTAAGGACAATCGGGTTTTGGGAGGACAGATGGATCATGAGTTCATGACCCTTTAAGGCCCTGTTCGTTTTGCATGGATTTGAGGTCTGAAACGGTTTATGATCGGATTGTTTATTTAATTTATATAATTTTTGATAAGTTGGAATAAATTCTGATCCAATCCTAAACAAACGAACGGGTCATAAGGATTATTTCCTGAACCTTTTTAATATCGTGTGTGAAAAAATGCTTTAGCCAGAGAGGTTATGAATGAAAACATATCTAATCTATCATTTCATCGAGCTATTGTTGGAGTAAAACAGATCGAGTTCTGGAATTTATCAAATCTATTGGCAACTATTTCTTTACGATAATCGAATGACATTCCTAGAGGTGCCATAAAGATGGAATTTTCTCTATTCGATCAATGCACTTCCTTCTAATAAACACCCCTCCATCAAATAGAAATAAGCTGCTTTGGAAACTAAAACTCTCTCTCTCTCTCAAAATTAAAAGCTTCATGTGGTATTTAGGGAGGGGCGTTATTCTCACTAATGATAATATAGTTAAACACGGGTGAAAAGGTAGTACGAAATGCAGCTTTTGTAATCAAAATGAGACTATCTAGCACATTTTCTTTGATTGCTATATTGCTAGAAATATTTGGAGAATCATTAACTTTGCATTACAAGAAAACCACACATAGGAAAAGACTGGGTGGCGGCAATATTTTGGTATATTTGACTTTGTCGTAATGATGGAGTCTTTTCTTTTAAACCAATACCTTCAATTATGTTGGTTCTTTTCAGGGGACATACTGGTTTAGATTCTATAGATTATTGTAGAAAAAAGAAAATCAACTGGAGGTCCTTAGTCCTTACAATGTGTCGAGCATTAGCGGTAGTGGCCATAGAGATCTTCACATGATATGGATTGAGGTCCAATACTAAATTAGAGAGTGCTTGATTATTAAGGGCCGGGGTTCCTCTTGAGGATGTTTGTTTTTTATTCTATGATCGTTTTTTAGTTAATTATCAATTTAATGTAGGAGACTTGGAAAGTCTAGAACATTTTTTGTTTCTATAATAAAAAAAAAAAGAGCATCCAGCGCTGAGTTCTGACAGAAAAGGAAGGAACACGAGGAAAATCTCATCTCCTTCGTGACATTTTCATGTAGCGTAACCAGTGGTGCTAGTATAGTCATAATATGCTTAGCCTATTATAGAATCTATACTGCCTAGGATCGATTTCTAAGTCCCTAGAATACCAATCTGTAACTGAAAGTAAAACCTCGATGACGAGTAGATCTGATCTATTGAGAGGAATGGGGAAACACACCTTATTGTTGTTGTTGCTATCTTCGTACTGTTGTCCTGCAGAGAAGCAGCAGACATCGGGATCCGAGCCGCTGTAAGTTGTCGTGTTTCCAGACACTCCGACGCCTAGGCGATGGGGGCCTCTGGGGGCTAGGGTTTTGGGGCGAGGTACTAGCGTTAGTTCTTACTGCGACCCCTTAGTCCTATATTTATAACGCCGTGTGCCTGGGGCTCCAACCGAGGTTAGCGTAGGCCCTCCCAATCAAGGGTCCGTTTAAGGAGATAGATAGTTGGATTTAGCCCAATCCGATCACTGATGACCAGCTGTAGAGGACACACCCAACATAGCCTTTGAAAGCATCTAGGCCCTTGGTTGGTTTTAGTGATTAATGACAACGTAATGTTATATGTGACTAACGTGTGTTTTGCAGAGACAAATGGTAAGTTAGGTCGCATGACGGGTAGAAGTACTACAACGGTGAAAACAATCCCGGAGATAAGAACTCGAAGCGACGGCTAAAACGACGAAACAAAAGGTGAAGGACTACGGAGTCCGAGTGTCAGGGAGATGTGGACACTCGTGATTTAGTTAGGTCTTTTATTCTCTTTTAGCCGTACTATAAAAAGGGGTTGTCGATGAGTAGTTTGACCAAGAGAGTTCTAGTGTAGTGTTGGTGCACAATCACACTCACATACAGTTCTAGGTGTCACTCTAGAACTCACTCACAAGTTAGAACGAAAACCGATTTGAAAATCAGCTGAAAAACAAGAGTTATGGTTTCTGGCCCTGGGGCACTGAGAGCACCTAGAGGGGGGGGGGGTGAATAGGTGATCCTATAAAACTTAAACTTATAGCCACAAAAACTTGTTAAGTGTTAGCACAATAATTGCCAAGTGGCTATAAAGGAGTCTCAACAACACAATACCACAAGAGATCAATCACAGAGATGACACAGTGGATTATTCCGTGGTTCGGCCAAGACCAACGCTTGCCTACTCCACGTTGTGGCGTCCCAACGGACGAGGGTTGCAATCAACCCCTCTCAAGCGGTCCAAAGACCCACTTGAATACCACGATGTTTTGCTTGCTTTTTCTCAATCCCGTTTGCGAGGAATCTCCACAACTTGGAGCCTCTCGCCCTTACAATTGAAGTTCACAAAGAAACACAGAGCAAGGGGGGGAATGAGCAACGCACACAAGACTTCAAAAGATCAGAGCAACAACACGCACACAAGTAGCAACAAGAGCTCGCAACACAACTCAAAGAGTTCACAACTCCACAAGAGCTCTATATGCTATCACAATGAAACGAATGCGCGAGATCTATGTCTTGGTGCTTAGGAATGTTGTAGGAATGCTTGGTGGTGTTCCTCCATGCGCCTAGGGGTCTCTTTTATAGCCCCAAGGCAGCTAGGAGCCGTTGAGAACAAATCTGGAAGGCCATCCTTGCATTCTGTCGTCGGGTGCACCGGACAGTCCGGTGCACACCGGACACTGTCCGGTGCCCGATTTCCTTCCTTAAACAGCGCAGTCGACGTTGCAGATCCGGGAGCCGTTGGCGCACCGGACATGTCCGGTGCACACCGGACAGTCCGGTGCCCCCTTCCGACCGTTGGCTCGGCCACGTGTCGCGCGCAGATTCCGCGGCCGACCGTTGGCCCGGCCGACGTTGGCTCACCGGACAGTCCGGTGCACACCGGACAGTCCAGTGAATTTTAGTCATACGCCGTCGGCAAATTCCCGAGAGCGGCCTCTTCGCCCGAGGCAGCCTGGCGCACCGGACACTGTCCGGTGCACCACCGGACAGTCCGGTGCCCCAGACCGAAACAGCCTTTTGGCTGTACACAGCCAACTCTTCTCTTCTTTCTGTTTCTAACACTTAGACAAGTATATTAGTACACAAAACCAATGTATTAAGTCTTAGAAACATACCTTTTCTTTTGATTTGCAACTTGTCCATCCATGGGCATAGATTTACATTTAAGCACTTGTGTTGGCACTCAATCACCAAAATACTTAGAAATGGCCCAAGGGCACATTTCCCTTTCAATCTCCCCCTTTTTGGTGATTTATGCCAACACAACATAAAGCAACTAGAACAAGTGCAAAATCACTTCAAATAAAACTCAAATTCATTTTGATTCAATTTGGCATATATGGATCATCCTTTGCCACCACTTGGTTTGTTTTTGCAAATCAAACTCAAATCTCTATCTCTAAGTCAAACACACATGTTGAAGCATAAAGAGAGTCATTCCAAAAGAGATTGATCAAAGATTTCAAAAACTCCCCCTTTTTCCCATAATCACTACTTCTCCCCACAAGAAGCCAACTTTTGACAAAAGAGACTAAAAGAGTTTTGACAAACCAAAAGCTCTACTCTACTATTTTCAAATCTCTCAAGTGGTAGCTGATCCATTTATTGCTTTGGCCTTTATTTTCTCCCCCTTTGGCATCAAGCACCAAAACGGGATCAATCTTGGCCCTCTTAACCCCATTGCCTCACCAAAATCTTCAATTACGAGCAAATGGCAATATGAGTTCATGAGATGAACTTGGAATAAGTTACCCTCTCATCGGAGTGCAGTGGAAGTCTTTCATGGTCCAAGTCCACCTTTTCCCTTTCAATTCTCCTTCGAGACTAAATCAAGCAAACTCAAGCATATGATTAGTCTCAAAGTGTCAAGTTGTAACACATCTCCCCCTAAACATGTGCATCACTTTGCAACGGACTTGTGAGGTCCAGGGAGTGTTTGTACAACTTGAGCACCACAATAAGCAACAAAATGCAGAGTGAACATGATCAAAGGCATAAACACATGTATGCTACAATTCAATCCAAGTTCCGTGAATCTAAGACATTTAGCTCACTACGCAGCCTGCAAAAGGTCTTCTCATCTAGAGGCTTGGTAAAGATATCGGCTAGCTGGTTCTCGGTGCTAACATGAAACACTTCGATATCTCCCTTTTGCTGGTGGTCTCTCAAAAAGTGATGCCGGATGTCTATGTGCTTTGTGCGGCTGTGCTCAACAGGATTTTCCGCCATGCGGATAGCACTCTCATTATCACATAGGAGTGGGACTTTGCTCAGATTGTAGCCAAAGTCCCGGAGGGTTTGCCTCATCCAAAGTAGTTGCGTGCAACACTGTCCTGCGGCAACGTACTCGGCCTCAGCGGTGGATAGGGCAACGAAAGTTTGTTTCTTAGAGTTCCACGACACCAGGGACCTTCCTAAGAATTGGCACGTCCCCGATGTACTCTTCCTATCGACCTTACATCCAGCATAGTCGGAATCTGAGTATCCAACCAAGTCAAAGGTAGACCCCTTTGGATACCAGAGCCCAAAGCAAGGCGTAGCAACTAAATATCTCAGAATTCGCTTCACCGCCACTAAGTGACACTCCTTAGGATCGGATTGAAATCTAGCACACATGCATACGCTAAGCATAATATCCGGTCTACTAGCACATAAATAAAGCAAATAACCTATCATGGACCGGTATGCTTTTTGATCAACGGACTTACCTCCTTTGTTGAGGTCGGTGTGTCCGTCGGTTCCCATCGGAGTCTTTGCGGGCTTGGCGTCCTTCATCCCAAACCGCTTTAGCAGATCTTGCGTGTACTTCGTTTGGGAGATGAAGGTGCCGTCCTTGAGTTGCTTCACTTGGAACCCAAGGAAGTAGTTCAACTCGCCCATCATCGACATCTCGAATTTCTGCGTCATCACCCTGCTAAACTCTTCACAAGACTTTTGGTTAGTAGAACCAAATATTATGTCATCGACATAAATTTGGCACACAAACAAATCACCATCACATGTCTTTGTAAAAAGAGTTGGATCGGCTTTCCCAACCTTGAAAGCATTAACAATTAGAAAGTCTCTAAGGCATTCATACCATGCTCTTGGGGCTTGCTTAAGTCCATAGAGCGCCTTAGAGAGCTTACACACATGGTCGGGGTACCGTTCATCCTCGAAGCCAGGGGGTTGCTCCACGTACACCTCCTCCTTGATTGGCCCGTTGAGGAAAGCGCTCTTCACATCCATTTGGTACAACCTGCGACTTGGGCATAACCTTTTGCCACAAGTCGAGCCTTGTTTCTCGTCACCACCCCGTGCTCGTCCTGTTTGTTGCGGAACACCCACTTGGTTCCCACAACATTTTGCTTCGGACGAGGCACCAGTGTCCAAACTTCATTCCTCTTGAAGTTGTTGAGCTCCTCCTGCATGGCCAACACCCAGTCCGGATCTAGCAAGGCCTCCTCTACCCTGAAAGGCTCAATAGAAGAGACAAAGGAGTAATGCTCACAAAAATTAACTAATCGAGATCGAGTAGTTACTCCCTTGCTAATGTCACCCAGAATTTGGTCGACGGGATGATCCCTTTGAATCATCACTCGAACTTGGGTTGGAGGTGCTGGTTGCACTTCTTCCTCCATTACTTGATCATCTTGTGCTCCCCCTTGATCATGCGCCTCCACTTGAGGTACCTGTTCGTCATCTTGGGTTGGGGGATGCACCATGGGTGAGGAAGAAGGTTGATCTTGCTCCAAGTGTTCCTGTGGTCGCACATCACCAATCGCCATGGTGCGCATAACGGCCGTTGGAACATTTTCTTCATCTACATCATCAAGATCAACAACTTGCTCTCTTGGAGAGCCATTAGTCTCATCAAATACAACGTCGCTAGAGAGTTCAACCAAACCCGATGATTTGTTGAAGACTCTATACGCCTTTGTATTTGAGTCATAACCTAATAAAAACCCTTCTACTGCTTTGGGAGCAAACTTAGAATTTCTACCTTTCTTCACTAGAATGTAGCACTTGCTCCCAAATACACGAAAGTAAGATACATTGGGTTTGTTACCGGTTAGCAGCTCATACGAAGTCTTCTTGAGGAGGCGGTGAAGGTAGACCCTGTTGATGGCATGGCAAGCCGTGTTCACGGCTTCCGACCAAAAACGCTCGGGGGTCTTGAATTCTCCAAGCATCGTCCTTGCCATATCGATTAGCGTCCTGTTCTTCCTCTCTACCACACCATTTTGCTGTGGTGTGTAGGGAGCGGAGAACTCGTGCTTGATCCCTTCCTCCTCAAGGAACTCCTCCACTTGAAGGTTCTTGAACTCGGACCCGTTGTCGCTCCTTATCTTCTTCACCTTGAGCTCAAACTCATTTTGAGCTCTCCTGAGGAAGCGCTTGAGGGTCCCTTGGGTTTCAGACTTATCCTGCAAAAAGAACACCCAAGTGAAGCGGGAAAAGTCATCAACAATAACTAGACCATACTTACTTCCTCCTATGCTCAGATAGGCGACGGGTCCGAAGAGGTCCATATGCAGCAGCTCCAGAGGTCTTGAAGTGGTCATCACATTCTTGCTGTGATGTGCTCCTCCCACTTGTTTACCTGCTTGACAAGCTGCACAAGGTCTATCTTTTTCGAATTGAACGTTAGTCAAACCTATCACGTGTTCTCCCTTTAGAAGCTTGTGAAGGTTCTTCATCCCCACATGTGCTAAGCGGCGATGCCACAGCCAGCCCATGCTAGTCTTAGCTATTAAGCATGCATCTAGACTGGCCTCTTCTTTTGCAAAATCAACTAAATAAAGTTTGCCGTCTAATACACCCTTAAAAGCTAGTGAACCATCACTTCTTCTAAAGACAGACACATCTACATTTGTAAATAGACAGTTATATCCCATATTGCATAATTGACTAACAGATAGTAAATTATATCCCAGAGACTCAACTAAAACACATTAGAAATTGAGTGCTCATTTGAGATTGCAATTTTACCTAACCCTTTTACCTTGCCTTGATTCCCATCACCGAATATAATTGAATCTTGGGAATCCTTATTCTTGACGTAGGAAGTGAACATCTTCTTCTCCCCCGTCATATGGTTTGTGCATCCGCTGTCGATAATCCAGCTTGAACCCCCGGATGCATAAACCTGCAAGGCAAATTTAGGCTTGGGTTTTAGGTACCCAACTCTTGTTGGGTCCTATAAGGTTAGTCACAATTTCCTTAGGGACCCAAATGCAAGTTTTATCACCCTTGCATTTTGCCCCTAACTTCCTAGCAATTACCTTTCTATCCTTTCTACAAATTGCAAAGGAAGCATTCAAATCATGATATATTGTAGAAGGCTCATTAACTTTCCTAGGAATATTAACAACATTTCTCCTAGGCATATTATGAACAACATCCCTTCTACCAACATTTCTATCATGCACATATGAAGAACTAGAAGCAAACATAGCATGAGAAAAATCATCGTACGCATTATAACTCCTATAAGCATTTCTAGTTTGTCTCCTATCATGATACAAAAAGGCATGGTTCTTTTTAGCACTAGTAGCCATAGGGGCCTTCCCTTTCTCCTTAGCGGGAATGGGAGCCTTATGTCTTGTTAAGTTCTTGGCTTCTCTTTTGAAGCCAAGGCCATCCTTAATTGAGGGGTGTCTACCGATCGTGTAGGCATCCCTTGCAAATTTTAGTTTATCAAATTCATTCTTGCTAGTCTTAAGTTGGGCATTAAGACTAGCCAATTCCTCAGTTAATTTAGAAATTGAAACTAAATGATCACTACAAGCATCAACATCGAAATCTTTACACCTAGTGCAAATCTCAACATGTTCTACACAAGAATTAGATTTACTAGCTACTTCTAGTTTAGCATTTAAGTCATCATTAACACTCTTTAAAGTAGCAATGGTTTCATGACAAGAAGATAGTTCACTAGAAAGCACTTCATTTCTTTTAACTTCTAAAGCATAAGATTTTTGTGCCTCTACAAATTTGTCATGCTCTTCATACAAAAGGTCCTCTTGTTTTTCTAAGAGTCTATCTTTTTCATTCAAGGAATCAATCAATTCATTAATTTTATCTACTTTAGTTCTATCCAATCCCTTGAACAAACTAGAGTAATCTATTTCATCATCACTAGACTCATCATCACTGGAAGAATCATAAGTGACATTGTTTTGATTACATACCTTCTTCTCCCTTGCCATAAGGCATGTGTGACGCTCGTTGGGGAAGAGGGATGACTTGTTGAAGGCAGTGGCGGCGAGTCCTTCATTGTCGGAGTCGGAGGAGGAGCAATCCGAATCCCACTCCTTTCCGATATGTGCCTCGCCCTTGGCCTTCTTGTAATGCTTCTTCTTTTCCCTCTTGCTCCCGTGTTCCTGGTCACTATCATTGTCGGGACAGTTAGCAATAAAATGACCAAGCTTACCGCATTTGAAGCATGATCGCTTTCCCTTGGTCTTAGTCTTGCTCGGCTGTCCCTTGCGACCCTTTAGTGCCGTCTTGAATCTTTTGATGATGAGGGCCATCTCTTCATCATTAAGACCGGCCGCCTCAATTTGCGCCACCTTGCTGGGTAGCGCCTCCTTGCTCCTTGTTGCCTTGAGAGCAATGGGTTGAGGCTCATGGATTGGGCCATTCAACGCGTTGTCCACGTACCTCGCCTCCTTGATCATCATTCGCCCGCTTACAAATTTTCCAAGAATTTCTTCGGGCGACATCTTGATGTACCTAGGATTTTCACGAATATTGTTCACCAAGTGAGGATCAAGAACGGTAAATGACCTTAGCATTAGGCGGACGACGTCGTGATCCATCCATCGCGTGCTTCCGTAGCTCCTTATTTTGTTGATAAGGATCTTGAGCCGGTTGTATGTTTGTGTCGGCTCCTCGCCCCTTATCATCGCGAATCGTCCGAGCTCGCCCTCCACCAACTCCATCTTGGTGAGTAAGGTGACATCATTCCCCTCATGAGAGATCTTGAGGGTGTCCCAAATCTGCTTGGCATTGTCCAAGCCGCTCACCTTGTGATACTCGTCCCTGCACAAAGAGGCTAGCAACACAGTAGTAGCTTGTGCATTTTTATGGATCTGTTCATTAATAAACGAAGGGCTATCCGAGCTATCAAATTTCATTCCACTTTCCACAATCTCCCAAATGCTTGGATAGAGAGAAAATAGGTGAGTACGCATTTTGTGACTCCAAAATCCGTAGTCCTATCCATCAAAGTGAGGAGGCTTGCCAAGTGGAATGGGGAGCAAATGAGCATTTGAGCTATGCGGAATGCGCGAATAATCAAAAGAAAAGTTTGAGTTAACCGTCTTTTGTTTGTCATAGTCGTTGTCGTCGTTGTCCTTTTGGGAAGAGGAAGATTCGTCGCTGTCGTCGTAGTAGACGATCTCCTTGATGCGCCTTGTCTTCTTCTTCTTCCCTTCCTTCCGTCTATGGCCCGAGCCGGAGTCGGTAGGCTTGTCATCTTTGGGCTCGTTGACGAAGGACTCCTTCTCCTTATCGTTGATCACGATTCCCTTCCCCTTAGGATCCATCTCTTCGGGCGGTTAGTCCCTTTCTTGAAGAGAACGGCTCTGATACCAATTGAGAGCACCTAGAGGGGGGGTGAATAGGTGATCCTATAAAACTTAAACTTATAGCCACAAAAACTTGTTAAGTGTTAGCACAATAATTGCCAAGTGGCTATAAAGGAGTCTCAACAACACAATACCACAAGAGATCAATCACAGAGATGACACAGTGGATTATTCCGTGGTTCGGCCAAGACCAATGCTTGCCTACTCCACGTTGTGGCGTCCCAACGGACGAGGGTTGCAATCAACCCCTCTCAAGCGGTCCAAAGACCCACTTGAATACCACGATGTTTTGCTTGCTTTTTCTCAATCCCGTTTGCGAGGAATCTCCACAACTTGGAGCCTCTCGCCCTTACAATTGAAGTTCACAAAGAAACACAGAGCAAGGGGGGGAATGAGCAACGCACACAAGACTTCAAAAGATCAGAGCAACAACACGCACACAAGTAGCAACAAGAGCTCGCAACACAACTCAAAGAGTTCACAACTCCACAAGAGCTCTATATGCTATCACAATGAAACGAATGCGCGAGATCTATGTCTTGGTGCTTAGGAATGTTGTAGGAATGCTTGGTGGTGTTCCTCCATGCGCCTAGGGGTCTCTTTTATAGCCCCAAGGTAGCTAGGAGCCGTTGAGAACAAATCTGGAAGGCCATCCTTGCCTTCTGTCGTCGGGTGCACCGGACAGTCCGGTGCACACCGGACACTGTCCGGTGCCCGATTTCCTTCCTTAAACAGCGCAGTCGACGTTGCAGATCCGGGAGCCGTTGGCGCACCGGACATGTCCGGTGCACACCGGACAGTCCGGTGCCCCCTTCCGACCGTTGGCTCGGCCACGTGTCGCGCGCAGATTCCGCGGCCGACCGTTGGCCCGGCCGACGTTGGCTCACCGGACAGTCCGGTGCACACCGGACAGTCCGGTGAATTTTAGCCGTACGCCGTCGGCAAATTCCCGAGAGCGGCCTCTTCGCCCGAGGCAGCCTGGCGCACCGGACACTGTCCGGTGCACCACCGGACAGTCCGGTGCCCCAGACCGAAACAGCCTTTTGGCTGTACACAGCCAACTCTTCTCTTCTTTCTGTTTCTAACACTTAGACAAGTATATTAGTACACAAAACCAATGTATTAAGGCTTAGAAACATACCTTTTCTTTTGATTTGCAACTTGTCCATCCATGGGCATAGATTTACATTTAAGCACTTGTGTTGGCACTCAATCACCAAAATACTTAGAAATGGCCCAAGGGCACATTTCCCTTTCAAGCACCGGACTGTTAGGTGTGCACCGGACTGTCCGGTGCACCCTCTGCCAGGTGGGGCCAGGCTAGCCCTGGGAAGAGTCTTTCCCACGCAGAAACCCGAGAACGCAGTTTTCAGAGTTGAATTATAGTGGCGCATCGGACAGTGCACCGGACTGTCCGGTGTGCATCGGACAGTGACTGTTCACTATCCGGTGTGCATCGGACAGTGACTGTTCACTGTCCGGTGTGCCATGACTCCAACGGCTAACTGTCAGAACTAGCCGTTGGAAATGACCGTTGGCGCACCGGTGGCGCACCGGACTGTCCGGTGCGCCAGTGCGCAGTGAGATGCCTGTAACGGATAGTTGGTGGGTGAGGGCTATTTATACCCCTTCCACCCACCATATTCAATGTCTTGCACTCCACATTTATTCTAGCACATTGCTAGAGCATTGCAAGCACCAAAAGCCTAGTGAGAAGATTAGAGAATCTTAATCCGCGTTTGTTCCTCATTAGCGCTAGCGAGAGCCATCTAGAGCACACACCACTTGCATTAGGCTTCTCTTGGTCAAGCGAAAGTCTACGGCTTGTTACTCTTGGTGATCGACATCACCTAGACGGCTTGGTGGCGTTGAGAGCTCGGTGATCACCGTGAAGATCTTGTTGGTGACCCGACTCAAGTTTGTAAGCGGTCTCGAGGGATCCACCGCGCCGGAGTGGCAAAGGATCATCTCGTAGTGAGCACTTGGTTCTTGCGAGGACCAAGGGGGAGCGATACCCTTGCGCGGGTGCTCCAACGAGGACTAGTGGAGAGTGCCGACTCTTCGATACCTCGGGAAAAATTGGAGGAGTCTTCTAAACCTTGCTTTACATTCTGCACTTAATTCAAGCACTTTACATTGTGTATTTGTTTAGCAAGTATTTGAAGTATTGTCTTAGCATTGTTGCATTTCTAGTATTATATTTTTAGTGCTAGTTGTTGGGGTGAAGTTGGGCTCTTGCTTAGCTCTTGCTTAGGTTTTAATTAGTGTTGATTTTTAGAAAAGCCCAATTCACCCCCCTCTTGGGCATCGTGATCCTTTCAATTGGTATCGGAGCCTTGTTGCTCATAGATTAGCTTAACCGCTGGAGTTACGATGTCTGGTGGGGATGGACCTCCTCCCGTTTTTGATGGTGACGATTTTCCATATTGGAAAATTCGTATGGAAGCATATTTAGAGGCTATAGACATTGGTGTCTATAAAGCCGCCACACAAGGATTCCCCGAACCTAGAGATCCCACAAATCTTGTAGGTGATGAATTCAATTATGAGAAATGGAATGCTAAGGCCAAAAACACCCTTTTTAGAGGCCTTTGCAAAGATGTGTCCAATAGAGTAAGAAATCATAAAAATGCTCATGATTTGTGGATGGACATTTGTGCTCTACATGAAGGAACTAGAAGTGAGCGTGAGGAGAGATATCACATAGCCATGAGAAAGTTAAATTCTTTTGAAATGCTTGCTAATGAAAATGCAAATGCTATGTACTCACGTCTTAATATTCTTGTAGAGGAAGTTAATTGATTGGGGCTTACTCAAATCTCACAACCGGATGTTGTGAGGAAGATTCTCAGTGTCCTCCCAATAGACAAATATGGACACATTGTCACTGTGCTACATCAAATGGATCTTTCAGTTACCACACCTACACAGATTTTGGGAAAGATCAATGCTCACGAGATGTACATGCACATCAACGACAAAGAAGAATCATCTTCCAAAAGAAAGGATTTGGCTCTCAAAGCAAATCATGAAAGAAAAGGAAAAGCAAAAATACAAGTTGAGGAAGAATCCTCAAGTGATGATGACCTTGATGCTAACATTGCCTTGATGGTAAGGAAGACCACCAAGATGTTGAAGAAGCTCAATAGAGAAGGCATCAAATTTGATTCAAGAAAGAAGAAGTTCTTTTCCAACAAGAGAAAGCCCATTTCTGAGATGGATTGCTACAACTGTGGTGAGCTCGGTCATCTTGCTCATCAATGTAACAAGCCCAAGAAGAACAAATTTCAAGGGCAAGAAAGAAGATGACAGCGATGATGAAAAGAAGGAAAATAAATTCTTCAAGAGGAAAGATGGGAAGCAAAAGAGGTTCCACAAGAAGAAGAATGGAAAGGCATATATTGTTGGTGGCTGGCTCACAGACATTGAGTCATCAAGTGGATCTTCTTCAAGTGAAGAAGAGAATGATGAAAAAGTTGCCGCCATCGTCGGGGACTTCTCTTCACCACCATCATCGCCATCATCGACTTCTCACCTATGCCTCATGGCTAGGGGTGAACGGAAGGTACAAAATGATATTAATATTGCTGATGATAGTGATAGTGATAGTGATGAGGAATTTGCTTCACCTTCATATGATGAGCTAGCTGACTTACTTAAAGAATATACTCAGATCATTAGAAAGTCAAAAGCTAAATGTGATAGGTTGAAAAATGAGAATGAATCTTTAAATGCCAAATATGACATAGTTATGAAAGCTAGTGATGAAATAAAAGAAGAAAATAAAACTATGTCATCAACTGTAAATGAGCTCACAAACTCCTTAAAAGATGCTAAGGATAAATGTGACAAATTAAATGAAGCTAATAGGGAGTTGCAAAATAGACTAGTAAAAATCAAGGAAGACTATACTCAAATTAAATTTGATCATGACAATCTTCTTGTTGAAAATAAACTTTTATCTTGCAAAACACATGAGGCTATTAATCCTGTTGTTAAGATTGATGTAGCAACCTCATGTGATGATTTGAGTCAAGGAGAGCAAACTAGTCTACAAGCTGAATTGACTGAAAAAGTTGAAGTCCTGACTTTAGACAACCAAAAATTGAAGAAATACTTGACTGATACAACTACTAGAGGAAAGGTTGCTATTGAGAACAATGATTTCAACAACGAGTTGGTAGTGGATAATCAAAGGCTTAAAATGAGGTCAAGAAACTAAAAAGTGAAAATGAACATCTTGCAACAAGTGTGCAAAAGTTCAACAAGGGTCAATACCTCCAAAATGAGCTGCTTATGAACACTGTCATGAAAAACAACAAGAGTGGTATTGGATACAATGCTTTTGTGCAAAAGAAAGCTACCACTCAATACAAGCCAAAGCAGACTCACAAGCCCATCAAATGTTTTTGAGTGTGGAAATGAAGGTCATTTTTCCCACAACTGCAAAGCCAAACCACCAACTCCCTTGCCTAAGCACTCAAGACCATTTGCTTTCAATGCTCATTATGTTCTAAGAAAGGTTGCAAATGGAAAGGTCAAAGTAACATTCCTAGGTCCACCAAACAAGAGTAGACCTAGACAAATCTGGGTTGCAAAGTCCTTGATTGAGAGAGTCACTGGTCCTATGCAATATAGGGCCCTCAAAACTCAAGCTTGATTTGTCTCTGGATGTAGGTGAACTACAAGACCGGTGGGAGCCATTGGGTTATTGATAGTGGATGCACACAACATATGACAGGCAACCCACGGATGTTCACCTCACTTGATGAGAATGTTGATGGACAAGATAAAATCACATTTGGAGACAATTCGAAAGGAAAAGTGTAAGGACTTGGCAAGGTGGCAATCTCAAATGATTTATCAATATCAAATGTTCTCTTAGTTGCACCTTTAAGCTTCAATTTATTATCAGTGGGTCAACTCTGTGATCTTGGACTTCAATGCTTATTCACTCCAACAGAGGTTATTGTAACAAAGATGGATGATGAATCAATGGTGTTCAAGGGATTTAGATACAACAACCTCTACTTAGTGGATTTTACTTCAGAAGATGCAGACTTAAGAACTTGCCTCTTCACCAAAGCTTCTCTTGGATGGCTTTGGCAAAGGAGGCTTGCACATGTTGGGATGAGCACACTCAAGAAGGTATTAAAGAAAGATATGGTTAGAGGATTAAAGGATGTGGTGTTTGAAAAAGACAAGCCATGCAGTGCATGTCAAGCTGAAAAGCAAGTTGCTAATACACATCCTACTAAAGCTTTCATGTCAACATCAAGGCCACTGGAACTACTTCATATGGATTTATTTGGACCTACAAATTATGTAAGTGCCGGTGGCAACCTCTACTGTCTAGTGATTGTTGATGACTTCTCAAGATACACTTGGGTGTTCTTTCTCCATGACAAATCTGAAGTTGCATCTATATTCAAGAAGTTTGCCAAGAAAACACAAAATGAATTTGATTGCAAGATCAAAAAGATCAGAAGTGACAATGGCAAAGAATTTGACAACACCAACATTCATGAGTACTGTGATGAAATTGGGATCAAGCATGAAGTATCTGCAACATATACACCTCAACAAAATGGAGTTGTTGAAAGGAAAAACAGGACTTTGATCACTCTTGCGAGAACAATGATTGATGAGTATAACACTCCGGAGAGGTTTTGGGCCGAAGCTGTCAACACTGCTTGTTATGCATCAAACAGGCTATTTTCTCACCGGCTACTTGCGAAGACTCCCTATGAACTGCTAAATGGGAAAAAGCCAGACGTCTCCTTCTTCCGGGTGTTTGGGTGCAAATGCTACATCTACAAGAAACGCCATCACCTAGGGAAGTTTCAAAGACATTGTGATATTGGTTTTCTTTTGGGTTATTCATTAAAGTCCAAAGCATATCGAGTATTCAACCATGCCACTGGCGTGGTAGAAGAAACATATGATGTGGAATTTGATGAGACTAATGGCTCCCAAGGAGCACTTGAAAATCTTGATGATGTAGGTGATGAGCCACTTAGGGAAGCAATGAAGAACATGCCTATTGGAGCTATCAAACCAAAAGAAGATGAAGAAGAGGTGCAAAACATTGACAGGCCTTCTTCATCAAATGTACCACAAGATGATGAAAAAGATGAGAGGCATGCAAATGAAGATACATTTGTCTCTCATGAACAAGCAAGGGTACAAGCCGAAGATGTTGATGCTCTAGGATCTTCTTCCCAAGTGGTTGACAGGAGAAACTCATCACTACTTCAAGCTCATCCTCAAAACCAAATCATCGGGAGTCCTTCACAAGGGGTTATTACTCGATCACATAGACATGCTTCTTTTATTGAACATCACTCCTTTGTTTCTTGTGTTGAGCCTACTTGTATAGATGAGGCGCTACAGGATCCGGACTGGGTGAATGTCATGCATGAAGAACTTAACAACTTCACCCGTAACGAAGTTTGGACCCTGGAGAAGCCCCCACAAGATGCAAGAATCATTGGAACAAAGTGGGTGTTCAGAAACAAACAAGATGATCAAGGTGTGATTGTAAGGAACAAGACAAGACTTGTTGCAAAGGGTTTCTCTCAAGTTGAAGGCTTAGATTTTGGAGAGACCTTTGCACCGGATGCTCGACTGGAAGCCATCTGTATCCTACTTGCATATGCATCATGCTATGATATAAAACTTTATCAAATGGATGTAAAAAGTGCATTTTTAAATGGCTTAATAAATGAACTTGTATATGTTGAGCAACCACCTGGATTTGAAGACCCTAGATATCCTAACCATGCTTACAGGTTGTCCAAGGCGCTATATGGGCTAAAGCAAGCTCCAAGGGCTTGGTATGAGCGTCTTCGCGACTTCCTCATCGAAAAGGGCTTCAAGATCGGGACCGTCGACACAACTCTTTTCACAAAGAAACATAACGGTGATATTTTCATTTGTCAAGTATATGTTGATGATATAATCTTTGGCTCGACAAATGACTATCATTGCAAGGAATTTGGTGAGTTGATGTCGAAGGAATTCGAGATGTCAATGATTGGTGAGCTAACGTACTTCCTCGGCTTTCAAGTCAAGCAAATGAAAGATGGTAACTTTCTCTCACAAGATAAGTATACCAAAGACTTGTTGAAAAGGTCCAACATGGAGAAGTGCAAACCAATCAAGACCCCCATGCCTACTAATGGACATCTCGACTTAGATGAGGGAGGTAACCCGGTTAATCAAACTCTCTACCGTTCTATGATTGGTAGTTTATTGTACCTTACCGCATCTAGGCCCGATATTATGTTTAGTGTTTGTATGTGTGCTAGATTTCAATCTAATCCTAAGAAAGCTCATCTTCGCGCTGTTAAGAGAATTCTTAGGTATCTCAGGCACACCACAAGCGTTGGTCTGTGGTATCCCAAAGGAGCTACTTTTGATTTAATTGGCTATTCCGATTCGGATTATGTCGGTTGCAAAATTGATAGGAAAAGTACTTCTGGGGGATGCCATCTGCTTGGTAGATCACTAGTTTCATGGACATCCAAAAAGCAAAATAGTGTTGTCTTGTCAACTGCCGAAGCGGAATACATTGCCGCAGGTGCTTGTTGCACACAAATTTTGTATATGAAACAAACTCTTCTAGACTATGGCGTAGTTCTAGAAAAGGTACATTTGTTGTGTAATAATGAGAGTGCTGTTAAAATTGCTAATAATCCTGTACAACACTCTCGCACCAAGCACATTGATATCCGTCATCACTTCCTTAGAGATCATGTTGCTAAAGGAGATATCATTTTAGAAGGAGTGAGGTCGGAAGATCAATTAGCGGATATTTTCACTAAGCCACTTGATAAGACCCGCTTTTGCATGTTGAGGAATGAACTAAATATTCTTGATCTCAGAAATTTTATGTAAAATGTCAAATGGTGTTGTCAAGCTTGCATTGCATGTTTAAATTTCTTGTATTGCATCTAGGGCTTGTCTAACCTAGTTGAGATAACCGCCAACAAAGCGAGTGAAAAAGCTTAACTCGGATCAAACTTGACAAGTCTTAGTTTTAAGCTTTTAGCACTTAAATTCTTACTTTTTATGCAATTGTTGGTTCTTGAAATATGCATGAGGTACTGCACTTAGGGGGAGTATTCAAAACTCAAATCACTCATGAAAACCCCTAGTGCAAGCCAAAATGCAAATTTCACCATTTGCCTATTTTCTCTAAAAATTATCTAGCCTATGGCAAAATATTTTGAAAAATATAAGAAAATATATGAGGGTGCCAATACCTGTCCCAACAAGTGTTATTTTGTGTGTTTATAAGTTGGGATTTGGTTTGGTTGGGAACTAGATAGAAAATTTCAAAAAATTCAAATTTTCCTCTGTCTGGGCTCACCGGACACTACGGTGTGCACCGGACACTGCATTGTGCAATGTCCGGTGCACCGGCTGCCGCGCGCTGAAACTCCATTCTCCTGTGCGCTGTCCGGTGGTTCACCGGACAGCTACTGTGCGCTGTCCGGTGTGCACCGGACAGGCACTGTAGACTGTCTGGTGCGCCCATACTCTGTTTTTTAAAAAAACCTTCTCTGCCCGAGCCCGAGGCCAGGCTCATTTCATCTCCTCTCTGGCCAGCCTCGCTCTCGGTTTCTGGCGATCAGACCCCCCCCCCCTCCGGCGATCTCCTGCCGGCGGTGATCTCTCCGACGACCACCAGCGCCAGTGCTTCTCCCTTTCCCTCCTCTGGTGAGCTGCCATGAACCTTCTCCCTCTATCTTCTCTCTCTCTATTTCTTTAGACAGTGAGGCAGTGCACCACCCTTTGTGTGCCAATTCCAATTTCCTGTGAAATCCAGTGAAACCAAGTGGTCATATGTGTTTCTCTGTGTGCCTTGAGTATCCTTGCAGGTTCCTAGCTCCTTCGGGAGGGTTTTCCCCCCTCAAATAGCCATTTCCCCGAAACCCTAAAACTCCGCCCACCACGTGTTCGGTGAAATGCCCAAACCAGCCAAAAATGCTCCAATTAAACCCAAATTTTTCAGGCACCTTCACAACACTTCCAGTAACATATTTGCCAAATTTCACGCCAATCCGAGATTCCAGGCTTTAATTTCACCAAATTCCCCGTTTCGAGCGATCGTTTCCGAGCCGAGTGCCCAAATCTCTTTTTCTTCGCCTAAATTCAAACCAAGCACACACTTCACTCATATTCACCTATATAAACCTATTCGTGAAGTATCGGCTCAATTCCATGTCGTTTCGTGCCTCAATTCAAATTCCAAACCTCCTATGGCACTGTTTATCGTTCAAACGTCGTTTTCACGTCGTTTGACCTCTCGATCGTCTCATCTCTTGTTTTCTGTGCCATATTTCTCTGTGTATGTATTTATTCACATTTCATATACTTATGACTATGTGACTAATACGTGCTCACCTCTTCTATCATTTCAGTGACCTTGATTGCCCGTGTGCCGTCTCCTGTCCTGCCTGGATCGTCACCTCTCGTGTGAGCTTTCGAGGTAGTCATCTCATCCTTTGCTATTCTATCGGATATTATCGATCTGTGCTTAGTCTCTCTCTCTCTCATTTGCAGTCATCAGTTCAGGATGTCGCGCACGAAGAATGTGTCGGCGCCAGGGGGAGGCGATGATGAGGATCCTCGTCGCCCCTTCAAGCAGGTCAAGGGCAAGACAGTTTACTTGGAGCAGCAGGAAGGCCGCAAGAAGCGGCGTACGGACAGAGCAGCTCGTGCAGCGGCAGCAGCAGCAGCAGCCGCTGCGCAGGCCGAGCTTGGAGATCAGCCACAGACTCCGTTAGATCAGATTGCATACCGTGTTCGTCGTCTCGCCTCCCGGCCTCGCTCCTCCACTCACACCACTGCTTCCACACCACCACCCACTCTGCCTGCTCCCGTCACCCCTGTTGCGCAATCCACCACCACAACCATACCCGCTACCTCCACTACACCAGCTTCCACTGCTCCTCCTCCCGCTCCCGCTTCAGCTCCTCCTATCCCTCCTCCTCGATTCCGGGAGCGCGATGAGACTGAGGTACGACCCCTTGCTGCGGATCCCAGACTTTTTGACCTTCAGCGTGCTACAGCGGCACGGGTACGTAGGTTCAGATACGTACCCGTGGAGTCTTGGTTACCGGCCCAGAGGGACCCTGCAGCAATTGACCTCTTCAGCACCAGGATTCAGGAATCCTTCTTCAGGGCACAGTTGTCTGCACAGATTGCTGTGCGAGTGCACCGGCTTTTGGATCTTCCAGCTTTTCTGCTTGCCACTGGTGCTAACTCTGAGGCGCACCTCACATATCTGCCTGGCCTTCTGACCCTTTTGACTACCAGCGGCAGGTATGTTGAGGAGTGGGTCCGAGTCTTCTACGCGACTGTATGGATAGACCCGGATCATCACTGGATGAGGTTCCGTTTTGAGCGCGAGGATGTCACTATTACTGCCAGTTAGATTCGCCAGCTCTTTGGATTTCCCGAGTCGACGACTCGACTTCACAGCCTATGCTACGGCACCTCTGACCCTCCTCGTCGCCCTCACGGTGGTGTGGCTCCGGGTACAGCTCACGTCGCGGCTCTGTTCCGCCCGCCCTTCTCAGATGGGTCGCGACGTTCACCGGCAGATTTTACTACAGCAGCCAAGTACTTATTTGAGCTTATCAGACGGACTCTTCTACCGAGGATGGGATACAGGGAGGCTATCACACATATTCAGCTCTGGCTCCTTGGTGCCCTGGTCTCTCACTCTGAGTTTGACGTCGTGGATTTCCTCATTTGTGAGATCGAGGACACTGTATTGGATGGTCTGCGTGCTCGACGCCAGCTGTCGTATGCTCACTACTTGTGCCACATTTTTGCGCAGCTGATTCAGCCTCCTCAGTTTCAGGGCACACTTGAGGCCTCACGCCTTGTTTTTGGATCCTACAGTGCTGCGCCTGAGGCTCCTGTGCCAGCTTTTGCTCCAGTTTTTGACTCTCAGGCCGAGGATGCTGCTCTTCGTCAGTTTAGAGCTCAGGATGCAGCAGTTGATGATGATGATGATGATGATGATGATTTTGGGGTTCCTCCTCCGCCTCCTATGCCTCCACGCTCACATGATCATGAGGCTGGGAGTTCTAGTGCTACCCCTGCTGCCCCTCCAGCTGTTGACCCTGCTATTTCTTCGATTCTCCAGTCTCTCACTCAGCAGCAGGCTCACCTGGCAGCCGAGCAGACCCGGTTATCCGAGAGGATGCTCTCGATGTTTCAGACCATACAGGACAGGCAGGATTCGCTTCAGCAGCAGCTACTCCAGGATCGGGCTGAGAGCAGGGCATTCATGGCTCTTATGCTACAGCATTCTGGTGTCTCAGTTCCTCCGGTTCAGTCTGCTCCACCTCCTCCACTTCACGCTCCTGTTGTGCCAGCGATTCAGTCAGGACCCCCTGTTCCTACTGTTGGTCCTTCTTCTTCGCTCCGGTCGGTCACTCTGGCTTTCACGTCACCGGTTCTCAGCTCTGTCTGCCCTCAGCCGCCAGTGCCACCAGCATCTGCTGTTACCACTACTGCTGTGGCAGTATCTGTGACCTCTTCTGTTCCGGCAGCTCCTGCAGCGCGGCCTCAGTCCGAGTCAGTACCAGCTCCAGCTTCTACAGCAGATCCTGGATCCGAGACTGACTCTGACCCCCCGCTGGCGTTCGCTCTGCTGCCTCGACCGCGACCGGATGCGCCCCCGCCGCCTCCTCCCGCTTCAGATGTTTAGGTTCGGGTACCCTTTTGGTGTTTGACGCCAAAGGGGGAGAGATATGAGTTGTGAGAGCTAGGGGGAGTTAGAGAGTTAGTAGAGAGTCATTTTGATGTAATATATGTGCTTGTTACTCTCTGTACTAGCTTGGTGCTTTTGGCTCACAAACTCTATATCTACTCTCGTTGCTTATGATTGACTGTGTGTATTATGTTTTCACCTTATATTTTATCACCAGTCTTCTAGTTCTTGATTCATTGATTTAACTTCACTTTTATATGAACAAGAATCTTATGATGTGTATGCGCTCACTCTTATTATTATGGTACACGTTCTTTCTGTCAAAGATTACTGAGTATAACTAACCATCCTTTCTATTGACAGAAACTTCAAAACAAACTACTCTCACAAATCTTGTAGGGTTGTCATCAATCACCAAAAAGGGGGATATTGAAAGCATCTAGGCCCCTGGTTGGTTTTAGTGATTAATGACAACGTAATGTTATATGTGACTAACGTGTGTTTTGCAGAGACAAATGGTAAGTTAGGTCGCATGACGGGTAGAAGTACTACAACGGTGAAAACAATCCCGGAGATAAGAACTCGAAGCGATGGCTAAAACGACGAAACAAAAGGTGAAGGACTACGGAGTCCGAGTGTCAGGGAGATGTGGACACTCGTGATTTAGTTAGGTCTTTTATTCTCTTTTAGCCGTACTATAAAGAGGGGTTGTCGATGAGTAGTTTGACCAAGAGAGTTCTAGTGTAGTGTTGGTGCACAATCACACTCACATACAGTGCTAGGTGTCACTCTAGAACTCACTCACAAGTTAGAACGAAAACCGATTTGAAAATCAGCTGAAAAACAAGAGTTAGGGTTTCTGGCCCTGGGGCACCGGACTGTCCGGTGCACCCTCTGCCAGGTGGGGCCAGGCTGGCCCTGGGAAGAGTCTTTCCCACGCAGAAACCCGAGAACGCAGTTTTCAGAGTTGAATTATAGTGGCGCATCGGACAGTGCACCGGACTGTCCGGTGTGCATCGGACAGTGACTGTTCACTATCCGGTGTGCATCGGACAGTGACTGTTCACTGTCCGGTGTGCCATGACTCCAACGGCTAACTGTCAGAACTAGCCGTTGGAAATGACCGTTGGCGCACCGGTGGCGCACCGGACTATCCGGTGCGCCAGTGCGCAGTGAGATGCCTGTAACGGCTAGTTGGTGGGTGAGGGCTATTTATACCCCTTCCACCCACCATATTCAATGTCTTGCACTCCACATTTATTCCAGCACATTGCTAGAGCATTGCAAGGACCAAAAGCCTAGTGAGGAGATTAGAGAATCTTAATCCACGTTTGTTCCTCATTAGCGCTAGCGAGAGCCACCTAGAGCACACACCACTTGCATTAGGCTTCTCTTGGTCAAGCGAAAGTCTACGACTTGTTACTCTTGGTGATCGACATCACCTAGACGGCTTGGTGGCGTTGGGAGCTCGATGATCACCGTGAAGATCTTGTTGGTGACCCGACTCAAGTTTGTAAGCGGTCTCGAGGGATCCACCGCGCCGGAGTGGCAAAGGATCATCTCGTAGTGAGCACTTGGTTCTTGCGAGGACCAAGGGGGAGCGATACCCTTGCGCGGGTGCTCCAACGAGGACTAGTGGAGATTGCCGACTCTTCGATACCTCGGGAAAAATTGGAGGAGTCTTCTAAACCTTGCTTTACATTCCGCACTTAATTCAAGCACTTTACATTGTGTATTTGTTTAGCAAGTATTTGAAGTATTGTCTTAGCATTGTTGCATTTCTAGTATTATATTCTTAGTGCTAGTTGTTGGGGTGAAGTTGGGCTCTTGCTTAGGTTTTAATTAGTGTTGATTTTTAGAAAAAGCCCAATTCACCCCCTTTTGGGCATCGTGATCCTTTCAGCCTTCATACACGTAACCAGTAAGTGGTGCTAGTATAGTCATTGTATGCTTAGCCGTTATAAACTTTGTTGTGCTAGTATAGTCCTTGTATGCTTAGCCGTTATACACTTTCCTCACTGTCACTGGCACGCGTCGAGTTATTTGAATGCTAGTTGCAGAGGTTTGTGTAACCTTCGTGGCTAGATTTATTGTTTTAGTGAGCTCTACCTGCTAGACCGGTATCATAGTTGTTTCATTTAGCATCTTTTGTAAGCAACTTGAGATATATAATGGGGTATAGGGGGTGTTTGAATATATTAGAGCTAATAGTTAGTGGCTAAAATTAGTTGTAGACATCCAAAGACCCTAGCTAATAATTGAACTATTAGATATTTTTAGTAAATTAGTTAATAGTTAGCTAGCTATTTGTTAGTTAGCTAATCACAAACTTTGCCACTATTAGGATCGTAGATGGAAAAATAGACAAAGAGTTTAACATGGAAAAACTCCTCTAATATGGAGGAGAAAAAACCACGGGAAAACAGATCTATTATGTGGTGTACCGTACACGGTACACGGTTGTCTTCCTTATAGTATATTCTCGTTTGTGAGGAATCTCCACAAGTTAGAGTCTTTCACACCTTACACAATATGATCACAATCAAGAACAAGAGTAAGGGAGGGAGTAGCAACACACACAAGAGCACAAATGCAGCAAGACCATGCACACAAGTGAAGAAAAGAGCGCACGCTAAAAACCAACAGTCTCAACTCAAAACATGCTCAAATCTCTCTCGAATGAACCAAAGCGTGATCGGAGTCTTGGAGTTTGTCGTATGCTCTTGTGATTTTTTGGGGTTTCTGCTCCATGCGCCTAGGCGTCCCTTTTATAGCTCCAAGAAGCCTAAGAGCCGTTGGTTCTTCATTTGGGAAGCAATCAATCTTCACTGTCTGCGATCTGTTTCCTTCTACAGCCCAGCCGACCGTTGTGCGCCTTCGGTCTCCTAGCACACTGGACAAGGCATGGGGAACCTGAGTCACGCTCGCCTGAAGCCACAACTCTCCTGAGGTAGTCACGACTTGCCCGAGGCCATAGCTCGCTCAAGGCCACAGCTCGCCCGAGGCCAACTTTGGCGGGAGACGCGGTTTCGATTCGCTTGAGCGCAGTAACGACTCGCCCGAGCGCGTCTCGGGTGACTGTCTGGTGAGACCCAGACTGGCCCAAGTTTGGCCAAGCTTAGCTAAACTTTTTTACTTCATTTTGACTCGACTTGAGAAGTTCTCTAGCACTTAGATGAACATTGTTAGCACCTAAAACAAATGACTAAGTGCTAGAAACATACATTTATCTTTTTGATTCATAGAGGTTTGTAATATGCTCAATTTCAAGCCTAAAAGTGATTTTCTCATTTTCCTCAGTCTTTAGGACTTGATTGCTTCAATTTTCTTTCTAAACACATGTGCTCAAACTCATAAGAGAAGTATTAGTTCATAGTAATGTGTTGAACATTTAATCACCAAAACAATTAGTGAGAGCACCTAGAGGGGGGTGAATAGGTGATCCTGTGAAACTTAAACTTATAGCCACAAAAACTTGTTAAGTGTTAGCACAATAGTTGCCAAGTGGCTAGAGATGAGTCCAAACACAATAACCACACGAAATCAAACACAGAGATGGCACGGTGTTTATCCCGTGGTTCGGCCAAGTACAAAACTTGCCTACTCCACGTTGTGGCGTCCCAACGGACGAGAGTTGCACTCAACTCCTCTCAAGTGATCCAATGATCAACTTGAATACCACGGTGTTCTTCTTTACTTTGATCTTTTCCCGTTTGCGAGGAATCTCCACAACTTGGAGTCTCTCGCCCTTACAATTGAATTTCACAAAGAAGTACGGAGTAAGGGAGGGAAGCAACACACACAAATCCACAGTAATATGCGCACACACACGGCCAAGAATCGAGCTCAAAAGACTATCTCAAAGTTCTCACTAGAACAGAGCTCGAATCACTGAGAATGACAAACGAATGCGCAAAGACTGAGTGTGGATGATCAAGAATGCTCTAAGGTTGCTTGGTGTTCTCCTCCACGTGCCTATGGGTCCCTTTTATAGCCCCAAGGCAGCTAGGAGCCGTTGAGAGCAAATCTGGAAGGCTGATCTTGCCTTCTGTCGTCGGGTGCACCGGACAGTCCGGTGCACACCGGACACTGTCCGGTGCCCGATTTCTTTCCTTAAACGGTGCAGCCGGCCGTTGCAGATCTGGGAGCCGTTGGCGCACCAGACATGTCCGCTGCACACCGGACAGTCCGGTGCCCCCCTCCGACCGTTGGCTCGGCCATGTGTCCCGCGCAGATCGCGCGGCCGACCGTTGGCCCGGCCGACCGTTGGCTCACCGGACAGTCCGGTGCACACCGGACAGTCCGGTGAATTTTAGCCGTACGCCGTCGGTGAATTCCCGAGAGCGGAGACTTCACGCCGAGTCAGCCTGGCGCACCGGACACTGTCCGGTGCACCACCGGACAGTCCGGTGTGCCAGACTGAGCTGAGTCTTGGCTGTACACAGCCAAGCCTTTTTCACCTCTTTTCTTTTCTTCCTCTTTCTGTTTCTAACACTTAGACAAGTATATTAGTACACAAAACCAATGTACTAAGGCTTAGAAACATACCTTTACTTTTGACTTGCATTTTGTCCATCCATGAGCATAAATTCACATTTAAGCACTTGTGTTGGCACTCAATCACCAAAATACTTAGAAATGGCCCAAGGGCACATTTCCCTTTCAATCTCCCCTTTTTTGGTGATTTATGCCAACACAACATAAAGCAACAAGAACAAGTGCAATATCACTTCAAATAACACTCAAATTTATTTTGATTCAATTTTGGCATATATGGATCATCCTTTTTCCACCACTTGGTTTGTTTTTGCAAATCAAACTCAAATCTCTATCTCTAAGTCAAACACACATGTTGAAGTATAAAGAGAGTCATTCCAAAAGAGATTGATTAGAGATTTCAAAAACTCCCCCTTTTTCCCATAATCAACACTTCTCCCCACAAGAGGCCAACTTTTGACAAAAGAGACAATGCAAGAGTTTTGACAAAACAAAAGGCTCTATTTTACTATTTTCAAAATTTCTCCAAGTGGTAGCTGATCCATTTATTGCTTTGGCCTGTATTTTCTCCCCCTTTGGCATCAAGCACCAAAACGGGATAAATCTTGGCCCTTTAACCCCATTGCCTCACCAAATTCTTCAATAAGAATACAAAGGCAATAAGAGTACATGAGATGAACTTGGAATAAGTTACCCTCTCATCGGAGTGCAGTGGAAGTCTTTCATGGTCCAAGTCCACCTTTTCCCTTTCAATCCTTCTTTGAGACTAAATCAAGCAAACTCAAGCATATGGTTAGTCTCAAAGGGTCAAGTTGTAACACATCTCCCCCTAAATATGTGCATCTCTTGCATAAGGACTTGTGAGGTCCGGGGAGTGCTTGTACAACTTGAGCACCATAATAAGCAACAAAATGCAGAATGAACCTGATCAAGGGCATAAACACATGTATGCTACAATTCAATCCAAGTTCCGCGAATCTAAGACATTTAGCTCACTACGCAGCCTGCAAAAGGTCTTCTCATCTAGAGGCTTGGTAAAGATATCGGCTAGCTGGTTCTCGGTGTTAACATGAAACACTTCGATATCTCCCTTTTGCTGGTGGTCTCTCAAAAAGTGATGCCGGATGTCAATGTGCTTTGTGCGGCTGTGTTCAACAGGATTTTCCGCCATGCGGATAGCACTCTCATTATCACATAGGAGTGGGACTTTGCTCAGATTGTAGCCAAAGTCCCGGAGGGTTTGCCTCATCCAAAGTAGTTGCGCGCAACACTGTCCTGCGGCAACGTACTCGGCCTCAGCGGTGGATAGGGCAACAGAAGTTTGTTTCTTAGAGTTCCACGACACCAGGGACCTTCCTAAGAATTGGCACGTCCCCGATGTACTCTTCCTATCGACCTTACATCCAGCATAGTCGGAATCTGAATATCCAATCAAGTCAAAGTTCGACCCCTTTGGATACCAGATCCCAAAGCAAGGCGTAGCAACTAAATATCTAAGAATTCGCTTCACCGCCACTAGGTGACACTCCTTAGGATCGGATTGAAATCTAGCACACATGCATACGCTAAGCATAATATCCGGTCTACTAGCACATAAGTAAAGTAATGACCCTATCATTGACTGATATGCCTTTTGATCAACGGACTTACCTCCTTTGTTGAGGTCGGTGTGTCCGTCGGTCCCCATCGGAGTCTTTGCGGGCTTGGCGTCCTTCATCCCAAACCTCTTCAGCAGGTCTTGCGTGTACTTCGTTTGGGAGATGAAGGTGCCGTCCTTGAGTTGCTTCACTTGGAACCCAAGGAAGTAGTTCAACACGCCCATCATTGACATCTCGAATTTCTGCGTCATCACCCTGCTAAACTCTTCACAAGACTTTTTATTAGTAGAACCAAATATTATGTCATCGACATAAATTTGGCACACAAACAAATCACCATCACATGTCTTAGTGAAAAGAGTTGGATCGGCTTTCCCAACCTTGAAAGCATTAGCAATTAAGAAATCTCTAAGGCATTCATACCATGCTCTAGGGGCTTGCTTAAGTCCATAGAGCGCCTTAGAGAGCTTACACACGTGGTCGGGGTACCGTTCATCCTCGAAGCCAGGGGGTTGCTCCACGTACACCTCCTCCTTTATTGGCCCGTTGAGGAAAGCGCTCTTCACATCCATTTGGTACAACCTGAAAGAATGGTGAGCGGCATATGCTAGCAAGATACGAATTGATTCTAGCCTAGCAACAGGAGCAAACGTCTCCTCAAAGTCCAAACCTGCGACTTGGGCATAACCTTTTGCCACAAGTCGAGCCTTGTTTCTCGTCACCACCCCGTGCTCGTCCTGTTTGTTGCGGAACACCCACTTGGTTCCCACAACATTTTGCTTAGGACGAGGCACCAGCGTCCAAACTTCATTCCTCTTGAAGTTGTTGAGCTCCTCTTGCATGGCCAACACCCAGTCCGGATCTAGCAAGGCCTCTTCTACCCTGAAAGGCTCAATAGAAGAGACAAAGGAGTAATGTTCACAAAAATTAACTAATCGAGACCGAGTAGTTACTCCCTTGCTAATGTCACCCAGAATTTGGTCGACGGGATGATCCCTTTGAATCACCGCTCGAACTTGGGTTGGAGGTGCCGGTTGCGCTTCTTCCTCCATCACATGATCATCTTGTGCTTCCCCTTGATCACACGCCTCCTGTTGATGAACCTGTTCATCGTCTTGAGTTGGGGGATGCATCGTTGTTGAGGAAGAAGGTTGATCTCGTTCATATTCTTCCTGTGGCCGCACTTCTCCAATCGCCATGGTCCGTATAGCGGCCGTCGGAACATCTTCTTCATCTACATCATCACAATCAACAACTTGCTCTCTTGGAGAGCCATTAGTCTCATCAAATACAACGTCGCTAGAGACTTCAACCAAGCCCGATGATTTGTTGAAGACTCTATACGCCTTTGTATTTGAGTCATAACCTAACAAAAAGCCTTCTACAGCTTTGGGAGCAAACTTAGAATTTCTACCCTTCTTTACTAGAATGTAGCACTTGCTCCCAAATACACGAAAGTAAGATACATTGGGTTTGTTACCGGTTAGTAGCTCATGCGACGTCTTCTTGAGGAGGCGATGAAGGTAGACCCTGTTGATGGCGTGGCAAGCCGTGTTCACATCTTTCGTCCAAAAGCACTCGGGGGTCTTGAACTCTCCTAGCATCGTCCTCGCCATATCGATGAGCGTTCTGTTCTTCCTCTCTACCACACCGTTTTGTTGTGGTGTGTAGGGAGCGGAGAACTCGTGCTTGATCCCTTCCTCCTCAAGGAACTCCTCCACTTGAAGATTCTTGAACTCGGACCCGTTGTCACTCCTTATCTTCTTCACCTTGAGCTCAAACTCATTTTGAGCTCTCCTGAGGAAGCGCTTGAGGGTCCCTTGGGTTTCAGACTTATCCTGCAAAAAGAACACCCAAGTGAAGCGGGAAAAGTCATCAACAATAACTAAACCATACTTACTTTCTCCTATGCTTAGATAGGCGACGGGTCCGAAGAGGTCCATATGTAGCAGCTCCAGGGGTCTTGAGGTGGTCATCACATTCTTGCTGTGATGTGCTCCTCCCACTTGTTTACCTGCTTGACAAGCTGCACAAGGTCTATCTTTTTCGAATTGCACGTTAGTCAAACCTATCACGTGTTCTCCCTTTAGAAGCTTGTGAAGGTTCTTCATCCCCACATGAGCTAAGCGGCGATGCCATAGCCAGCCCATGCTAGTCTTAGCTATTAAGCATGCATCTAGACCGGCCTCTTCTTTTGCAAAATCAACTAAATAAAGTTTGCCGTCTAATACACCCTTAAAAGCTAGTGAACCATCACTTCTTCTAAAGACAGACACATCTACATTTGTAAATACACAGTTATATCCCATATTGCATAATTGACTAACCGATAGCAAATTATATCCAAGAGACTCTACTAAAAATACATTAGAGATAGAGTGCTCATTAGAAATTGCAATTTTACCTAACCCTTTTACCTTGCCTTGATTCCCATCACCGAATATAATTGAATCTTGGGAATCCTTATTCTTGACGTAGGAGGTGAACATCTTCTTCTCCCCCGTCATATGGTTTGTGCATCCGCTGTCGATAATCCAGCTTGAACCCCCGGATGCATAAACCTGCAAGGCAAATTTAGGCTTGGGTCTTAGGTACCCAACTCATGTTGGGTCCTACAAGGTTAGCACAAATATCCTTAGGGACCCAAATGCAAGTTTTGTCTCCCTTGCATCTTGCCCCTAATTTTCTAGCAACTGTCTTCCTATCCTTTCTACAAATAGCAAAGGAAGTATTTAAAGCATGATATATTGTAGAAGGTTCATTAACTCTCCTAGGAACATTAACAACATTTCTCCTAGGTATATTGTGAACAGCATTTCTCCTACCAACATTTCTATCATGCACATAGAAAGAACTAGACGCAAACATGTCATGAGAATCAAAATCATCATAAGCATTGTAACTCCTATAAGCATTTCTAGTTTGTCTCTTATCATGGTACATAAACGCATGGTTCTTTTGCACACTACTAGCCATAGGGGCCTTCCCTTTCTCCTTGGCGGGAATGGGAGCCTTATGGCTTGTTAAGTTCTTGGCTTCTCTCTTGAAGCCAAGTCCATCCTTAATTGAGGGGTGTCTACCAATCGTGTAGGCATCCCTTGCAAATTTTAGCTTATCAAAATCACTTTTGCTAGTCTCAAGTTGGGCATTAAGACTAGCTACCTCTTCATTCAATTTAGAAATGCAAGCTAGGTGTTCACTATAAGCATCAATGTTAATATCTTTACACCTAGTGCATGTTACAATATTTTCTACACAAGAGATAGATTTACTAGCAATCTCTAACTTAGCATTCAAATCATCATTAATGCTCCTTAATTTAGAAATTGTCTCATGGCAAGAGGATAATTCACAAGAAAGCATTTCATTTCTTTTAACTTCTAGAGCATGAGATCTTTGTGCTTCTACAAATTTATCATGTTCTTCATACAACAAATCCTCTTGCTTTTCTAAAAGCATATTCTTATCATTCAAGGCATCAATCAATTCATTAATTTTGTCTACCTTGGTTCTATCTAGGCCCTTAAACAAACATGAGTAATCTACTTCATCCTCATCACTAGATTCGTCCTCACTTGAAGAAGCATAGGTAGAGTTTCGAGTACATACCTTCTTCTCCCTTGCCATAAGGCATGTGTGACGCTCGTTGGGGAAGAGGGTTGATTTGTTGAAGGCGATGGCGGCGAGTCCTTCATTGTCGGAGTCGGAAGAGGAGCAGTCCGAGTCCCACTCCTTGCCTAGATGCGCCTCGCCCTTTGCCTTCTTATAGTTCTTCTTCTTCTCCCTCTTGTTCCCTTGATCCTGATCACTATCATTGTCGGGACAGTTAGCAATAAAATGACCAAGCTTACCACATTTGAAGCATGAGCGCTTCCCCTTTGTCTTGGTCTTGCTTGGCTGCCCCTTGCGGCCTTTTAGTGCTGTCTTGAATCTCTTGATGATGAGAGCCATCTCTTCATCATTAAGTCCGGCCGCCTCAATTTGTGCCACCTTGCTAGGTAGCATCTCCTTGCTCCTTGTTGCCTTGAGAGCAAGAGGTTGAGGCTCATTGATTGGACCGTTTAGAGCGTCGTCGACGTATCTCGCCTCCTTGATCATCATCCGCCCGCTTACGAATTTTCCGAGTACCTCTTCGGGCGTCATCATCGTGTACCTGGGATTCTCACGAATATTGTTTACGAGATGAGGATCAAGAACGGTAAAGGACCTTAGCATTAGGCGAACGACGTCGTGGTCCGTCCATCGCGTGCTTCCATAGCTCCTTATTTTGTTGATAAGGGTCTTGAGCCGGTTGTAAGTTTGGGTTGGCTCCTCTCCCCTTATCATTGCGAATCGTCCAAGTTCACCCTCCACCAACTCCATTTTAGTGAGCATGGTTATGTCGTTCCCCTCGTGAGAGATCTTGAGGGTGTCCCATATCTGCTTGGCGTTGTCCAAGCCGCTCACCTTATTGTACTCTTCCCTGCACAAAGATGCTAATAGAACAGTAGTAGCTTGTGCATTTCTATGGATTTGTTCATTTATAAGCATAGGGCTATCCGAGCTATCAAATTTCATTCCATTCTCTACAATCTCCCATATGCTTGGATGGAGAGAGAATAAGTGACTACGCATTTTGTGACTCCAAAATCCGTAGTCCTCCCCATCGAAGTGTGGAGGTTTGCCAAGAGGAATGGAAAGCAAATGCGAATTCGAACTATGTGGAATACGAGAATAATCAAATGAAAAGTTCGAATTGACCGTCTTCCTGTAGTCGTTGTCGTCGTCCTTTTGGGAAGAAGTAGACTCATCGATATCGTTGTAGTAAACGATCTCCTTGATGCGCCTTGTCTTCTTCTTCTTCCCATCTTTTCGCTTGTGGCCTGAGCCCGAGTCAGTAGGCTTGTCATCCTTCGGCTCATTGACGAAGGACTCCTTCTCCTTGTCGTTGATCACGATTCCCTTCCCCTTAGGATCCATCTCTTCGGGCGATTAGTCCCTTCTTGAAGAGAACGGCTCTGATACCATTTGAGAGCACCTAGAGGGGGGGTGAATAGGTGATCCTGTGAAACTTAAACTTATAGCCACAAAAACTTGTTAAGTGTTAGCACAATAGTTGCCAAGTGGCTAGAGATGAGTCCAAACACAATAACCACACGAAATCAAACACAGAGATGGCACGGTGTTTATCCCGTGGTTCGGCCAAGTACAAAACTTGCCTACTCCACGTTGTGGCGTCCCAACGGACGAGAGTTGCACTCAACTCCTCTCAAGTGATCCAATGATCAACTTGAATACCACGGTGTTCTTCTTTACTTTGATCTTTTCCCGTTTGCGAGGAATCTCCACAACTTGGAGTCTCTCGCCCTTACAATTGAATTTCACAAAGAAGTACGGAGTAAGGGAGGGAAGCAACACACACAAATCCACAGTAATATGCGCACACACACGGCCAAGAATCGAGCTCAAAAGACTATCTCAAAGTTCTCACTAGAACAGAGCTCGAATCACTGAGAATGACAAACGAATGCGCAAAGACTGAGTGTGGATGATCAAGAATGCTCTAAGGTTGCTTGGTGTTCTCCTCCACGCGCCTAGGGGTCCCTTTTATAGCCCCAAGGCAGCTAGGAGCCGTTGAGAGCAAATCTGGAAGGCTGATCTTGCCTTCTGTCGTCGGGTGCACCGGACAGTCCGGTGCACACCGGACACTGTCCGGTGCCCGATTTCTTTCCTTAAACGGTGCAGCCGGCCGTTGCAGATCTGGGAGCCGTTGGCGCACCGGACATGTCCGCTGCACACCGGACAGTCCGGTGCCCCCCTCCGACCGTTGGCTCGGCCACGTGTCCCGCGCAGATCGCGCGGCCGACCGTTGGCCCGGCCGACCGTTGGCTCACCGGACAGTCCGGTGCACACCGGACAGTCCGGTGAATTTTAGTCGTACGCCGTCGGCGAATTCCCGAGAGCGGAGACTTCACGCCGAGTCAGCCTGGCGCACCGGACACTGTCCGGTGCACCACCGGACAGTCCGGTGTGCCAGACTGAGCTGAGTCTTGGCTGTACACAGCCAAGCCTTTTTCACCTCTTTTCTTTTCTTCCTCTTTCTATTTCTAACACTTAGACAAGTATATTAGTACACAAAACCAATGTACTAAGGCTTAGAAACATACCTTTACTTTTGACTTGCATTTTGTCCATCCATGAGCATAAATTCACATTTAAGCACTTGTGTTGGCACTCAATCACCAAAATACTTAGAAATGGCCCAAGGGCACATTTCCCTTTCAATTAGAAACGCCGAAAGGGCACATTTCCCTTTTAGGTGAGGAATGGGAAGAACACAAATCCTGGCATGATGCTTGGTGTGGGGATGATGACCTTACCACTCGCCTACCAACCCTATATTCTCATTGCATGAACAAACACACTAGTGTGCAGCTTGTGAAGAACAATGGCTTGTCACTAGTGCCGTGGTTATCACAACAGGCTTAGGTAGAGCTGCAAGAGGTGTAGAGCATGATCAGTAACGTGAATTTAACTCTGCTGGCAGACATGAGAAGTTGCAGCCTCGTGCGTGGGGATGGGAAGTTCAAGACTTCGGAGCTGTATGGTATTTTGAAGGAGCCGTTGTATGTCACTGCGAATAAAATGGCAATGAAATGGAATATCAGGTGGGGAGTCTTCCCCCGTTGATCGTCAAAAAAAAGATTGAACCTGGACCAAGGTTCAAGTTAAAATGGCGAAGCTTCCCGACCGGATCACTGGATCAAGCCTGCTCAGGTCATATGGCAGTGTCTAGTAAAATCAGGTAGGAAGACAGTGGCCATCAATAAATTAGCAAATCATTCGATGCACATCAGAGAGCTGGCACAGTTGAAGACCTAGAAGATCATCAAGGCCGCCATATGATACAGTGTAGCGTAGGAGCAACCGGACAGATCGATCATCGACAGTGGTCAGAGCCATGGAAACAACCAAGACCGACGATCGAACACCCCGCCGAATGATATGGTGGGCATGCAAGGCTCGAGTATACCACCTCGACCTCGACCTTGGAACGCCAGCCGACGTCATTGGGTTCGGGAAGCAGAATGGAGAACGCCACCACGGTGTTGTTCCAAGCGAAGATGGTGCTCGCTCTGATGAGGTGAGGTACCAAGGACACGTCGTCGCCAAAACAGCAGTCATGCGAGGCTCGGAGGACGGCCGCGAGCTAGAAAGGCCAGGCCAGTGTTCTTTCTAGAGGAAGAGGGAGAAGATGAACACGATTGGGCGCGCTAATAAAGACTAAAGTTATTGCCGCGGGATATTTCCGATCATGTTCCTTGTTTGGTTTCCTTTAAGTCTAGAATTCCTAAACCTAAGTTATTCCGGTTTGAAAACTTCTGGCTTGAATTGGATGGTTTCATGAATCTTTTCCAAGCTACATGGAATGGGCTCCCTAGCATCCCCGACAAAGCTAAGAACCTGACTGCCAAGTTCAAGTATGTAAGGAAAGTTCTGAAAGATTGGCAGAGTTCGTTGCCAAAAATTGATAAAACGGTGAAGAACATCAAGCTGCTTATTGAGCTTATTGACATCATGGAAGAGCATCGAGATCTATCTATTGAGGAATAGAATTTCAGAGATATTCTGCAACAAAAGGTGGCCGAATTGCTTAACATTCAGAAAATCTATTGGAAGCAGCGTGCGGCTATTAGGTGACTTTCTGATGGAGACATCTGCTCTCGTTTTTTTCACGCCCATGCCACCATTAGACACAGGAATAATTCAATTGCTACTTTGACTGACGACAATGGGATCACTTTACTTGAGCATGAACTTAAATCTAGTCTTCTTTGGGACGCTTTTAAGTGCAGACTGGGATCGTCTGACTTTTCAGGCATTGGTTTTGACCTTTCAGAACTTTTAACCAGTGATGTGCAACTTCACGAGTTAGAATCTCCATTTACTAAATTGGAGATTGATAACATTATAAAACTTTTACCTTCGGATAAATCTCCGGGTCCTGATGGCTTCAATACAAATTTTATCAAGAAGTGCTAGCATATCATTGCCCCGGATTTCTATGACCTTTGTGATAAATTCCATCATGGGGAGGTCTGCCTTAGAAGTATCAATGGGTCTTTCATTGTCTTGATTCCGAAGATGGAGAATCCCCAGAAGGTGGGGGATTACAGGCCAATTTCACTTCTAAATAATAGTATGAAAATCTTAACGAAGCTGTTGGCAAACCGTCTGCAACCGTTCATGCCTCGGCTAATTCACAAGAACCAGTATGGCTTCATCAAAGGGAGGTCTATTCAAGACTGCTTGGCTTGGGCCTTTGAATACATTCACTTATGCCACTCCTCAAAAAAAGAGATCATTGTGCTCAAGCTGGACTTTGAAAAAGCGTTTGACACTGTGGAGCATGAACTGATTATCCAGGTTCTCATTCACAAAGGTTTCGGTCCTAGGTGGACCAACTGGATTCGGAGCATTCTTCTCTCTGGCACGTCTTCGGTGTTACTCAATGGTGTTCCGGGTAAGCCCTTTCATTGCAAGCGAGGTGTTAGACAGGGTGATCCCCTCTCGCCTCTGCTGTTTGTCCTGGCAGCTAACCTTCTTCAGAGCATCATAAACAAAGCTAGGCTGCAGAATCTTCTTAAGCTCCCTTTACCGGATATTGGTGACCAGGACTTCCCGATTGTTCAGTATGCAGACGACACTCTTTTGATTTTGGAGGCTTGCCCTAAACAGCTTTTCTTCCTCAAGGCAATCCTCAACTCTTTTGCTTCTTCTACTGGCCTGAAGGTTAACTATAATAAATCAAATATGTACCCTATTAACGTGCCCCTGGAAAAATGATGATCATGTCCCGTACCTTCAATTGTCAGATTGGAGAGATGCCTTTCACCTATCTTGGCTTGCCTCTGGGTCTTGCGAGGCCCAGAAAGGAACATTATTTGCCTCTTATTCAAAGGATTCAGAAAAGGTTGTCCTGCTCCTCAAACTTCTTGTCTCAGGCTGGGCGCCTGGAATTGGTAAATTCAGTCTTCTCAGCCTTACCGACGTTCTTCATGTGCACACTCAAGATTCCTAAAACCATCATTAAGGAAATTGACAGGTATAGAAAGCACTATCTGTGGAGAGGGAATGACATCAATTTCAAGAAGCCACCACTGATTGCTTGGAATGAGGTTACGCAGAGGAAAGTTAATGGTGGGCTGGGGGTTCTTTGCTTGGAAACTCAGAACGAGGCTCTTCTAATCAAATTCTTACATAAATTCTTCAATCACAGTGACTTACCTTGGGTGCATCTCATATGGAATAAATATTATTTATCCCGGGGTCTCCCTGGTCATAGAAACATTGGCTCCTTCTGGTGGAAGAGCATGATCAAACTTCTTCCCAACTTCAAAGGACTGGCTATCCCTGTTATTGGCAATGGAGGCTCAATTTCGTTCTGGGATGATCAGTGGAGTCAGAGCATCCCGAGGCAGAATTTTCCTGAGCTTTTCTCCTTTGCCAAAAACACAAAACCGACTGTGAAAGAGGCCAAGGAGCAGGAGCAGTTTGATGGTTTCTTTCATTTGCCTATCTCTGAACAAGCGTATGATCAGTTTCTGGTGCTGAAGGGGACTTGGGGGCAAATTGTCCTCAGTGACGCCCATGATCGTTGGCGATACATTTGGGGATCTGACAAATTCTCTTCTCAAAAAGCTTACAGATTTTTTATGGGACAGACGCAGATTCACTCTATTTACAGACTTTTATGGAAAAGCAAATGTCAGCCTAAACATAGAGTCTTCTATTGGCTGTGGCTCAAGAATAGGCTAAACACCAGAGATATGCTGAGAAGGAGAAACATGGAACTGGATTCCTATTCTTGTGAAAACTGTCTTTGGCAAAGAGAGGAGACTCTCTATCACCTGTTTCTCAGATGCAATTTCGCGAAAGCTTGCTGGAACTCAATTGGCATTACTCCGCCCAGAATCTCTAACCCTGAGGTGGCAGCTGCGAACCTTAACCACCAGCTTAACGTCCCCTTCTCTATGGAGATTATTATTCTCATGACTTGGAGCATCTGGAAAAGTCGAAACGAGTGGTTGTTTTCAAACAAAGACCCTTCGGTGCACCGTTGTACGCAGGAATTCAGCAAAGAGCTGCGATTGATCATGCACAGAGCGCGGGGGAAATTTGACACCTCTATCCCGAATTGGCTGAGCCTGTGGCAGGCATAGGAGTAGTGTTCCCTTTTATTTACTTCTTAACGTTTGTAAAAAGACCTTGTCTTAACGTTTTTGTTTCGCTTACTTAATAAAATTCTTCAGCAGGGGCATCCCCTACTGATTCTGTCAAAAAAAAAAATAAAGACTAAAGTCCACGTACGTACTTTTCCACGCGGGGACAACAATTTTCCGTGGCCTCATCAGTTTCGACTCAAGATAAGGAGTTGTCGGAAGTTTTTTTTCTTTCTTTCTTCTTTTTTTTGGTCTTTGCTAAAAGAAACCGCATCGTAAATGTGTTTGCTAAAACTGTTAGATTATTTGTAACACTAACAGCTTAGTGTCCTATATATGTTGTAGGTATTTTGTGATCTCGATTTTTGCGACTAAGCGCATATATTTTTTTTGTGAGGTGTTATGTAAGTTTATTCCCCTTCTAATATATTGGAGCGGTAAGTCTTTTGTCACTCCCTTTCAAAAAAAAAATGTGTGGTCGATCGATGTGTTTACCAAACTGTTAGAAAATGATTGATTGATTGGATCATAGGAAGAAAACAAAGAAGGCAATTAGCAGTGTGTCGGGGGATTTGATTGGATCGGATATTCGGATCCAATGCAATACCACACGATTGCTAGCTCATCCGTGTAGGCTAGAATGGGCCACGCCGGCCGGACTGGGCCGCACGCGCGCGCATCTCTTTCAGCCCCTAGATAGTACACGTAACGTCTCCCTTGTCTGCAGCTGCATCACCCAAACACCATCACTGTTCCTTCGTCAGGAAATTATTAGAGCTCATGGTCATGGCCAACTGCATGCATGGGGAGGCTTTGTGTGCGATTGTACTGGATGGAGTTGGAGGCTTGCAAAGTCTCTAAGGTTGTCTCTAGCAGATTACTCATCACATCTTCTATCTTATTATTCTCTTCGTTTTTTTAGTTGTCGCTGGATAGTTTAATTTTACACTATCCAGCGACAACTAAAACGAAACGGAGGAAGTGCACCGTAAACAGTATAGTCTACCGTAGAAAATAGTGTTCTTACGCGACCATATGCATAGCCTAAGATGGCGGCAGGGATCGATGCATGTGACGCTACAGGCAGTGCGAAAAAAAAAAGGGCAGCAGCGAGATGGTGTATATGATCGATCATATCAGAAAGGAAAGAAAGAAAGTGAGAGGCCGATGCAATGCAACCCAACCCACCGCCCACCGGCGGCCAGGCCTGCCTGTTCGACTGTTGCCTGTAGTGTTGGCGAAGAGCAGAGCCGAGCAGATCCCTCATGCGATGCTGTGTTGGGCGCCACGCTCATGCTCATGCACAGGCACAGGCACAAACACACACGGGGCCCTCCACGCACACGGACACACCACGCTCGTACGTACATGCACTGACTGAACGTCGATCATGCCGTCGCTTCTGCTGTCAGCAACTGTTGCCGCACGCACAGCCACCCCCTTTGGCCTGCTGCTGCTGCTTTCGCATCACCGCACGCACACCATGCATGTCACGAGAAAATACATGAATGGTAACGGTTGCACGCCAAATAAACCCAAACACGTACGGCCGCCCGCTGCAGAACTCAACGGTGATGTTGTACGAGACACTAGACTACCAGACGACGAGCCAAGTTTGGCGACTCTGCAAGTGTTTTCTGGCACAACTAGTAATAACGGTGTACGGCTGTCCGTACGACGCACAGTGCGCAGAGAGACGCCGTACGCCTACGCGCGCATGCATGCATGCATCGTGTATTCATGCACCCAAACCGAAAGCCTAATTCACATGACGTGTTTGAACCCGCTTCAGCACGGACCGCGCACACTACTACGCCCACGCGTACAATTCTTTGCCGGCAGGGCATCTCCATTATTAGTCATCCTATAGCCAAAATGTTGTGCGCGGCGGACCATGTAGAATGGTGGATTTATGCCATGAATTATAACATTTATATAGTGAAGTTTGAAATATATGATGATATAGGATAGCTGATAGAGACGGCCTAAAAGTACCACAAAAATAGAGAAAAAGGAGTATAGGCATAAGACTGTTAGATCAAGATATCGATATGGTTGCATGCACATGTAGTATTTATAGGCGTTTGATCTGTCTACTCATAATACCCTACATCATCTATATTACTGATGGTTAGATGCAACTGTGAGTAGGGTTTCAGTATATACTCAGGTAGACCTGATCACGGGCTACTCGACCCGACCAATTCGACCCAACCAGTCCGAAAAAACCATGTCCCGACTCGACCTGACCAATGCAACGTGAGAGGGAGGTACGGGCCATAATTTTTTACTCTCAATAATTCACGGGTTGGGTACGTGCCGTGATTTTTTACCCAAAACCTGACGCAGCCCGGAAAAAAACTCGACCCGACACATCAAACAAGGAGGCACGAGCCGACCCGACCCAACCATGTGCCCTAAGAGGGAGGAGAAGGGAACCGTGAACAAACCCGTACGTAGTGTGTCATTGTCTCTCTCTTGGGATGAATTATTATTATTATTATTTTACTTGATGATGTTTGAAAAGAGCCTAATAAGGTGCACCAAAGAGCGAAAACAAAAGGTTTATTGAAAGGGGATGCAAATACGAAATACTTTCATTTGGTGGCTAATGGTAAACACAGGAAGACGAGAATCTATAAATTGTTGGATGGGGACAGAGTAATAAGTGGGGATGTTGAGCTTAAGAAACACATCACTTCTTATTACAAAAACCTGTTCGGGCCGGCTGAGGATTCCAATTTTCATCTTAATGATGAGCGAATAGATGATATTCCTCAGATATCGGATGAGGAGAATGATAGTCTTACTGCTGATTTTACCATGGAAGAGGTAAAGGGTGCAATTTTTCAGATGGAGCACAACAAAGCTCCAGGGCCGGATGGTTTTCCGGCAGAATTTTATCAAATCTTCTGGGAAACCATCAAGGATGATTTGATGGCTCTGTTCGAAGACTTTAGTAAGGGCTGTCTTCCGTTGCACAGCTTGAATTTTGGAACAATAATTTTGCTTCCGAAATTAAGTGAGGCAATTAGGATAGAACAGTATAGACCTATATGTCTTCTGAACGTGAGTTTCAAAATATTCACAAAGGCTGCCTTGAATAGATTGACAAAAGTTGCACATAAAGTTATTAGTTTAACCCAAACTGCTTTTTTACCCGGGCGCAACATCATGGAAGGCGTCGTGGTCCTTCATGAGACTCTTCATGAGATGCACCGGAAAAAGCTGAGTGGGGTGGTGTTTAAGGTGGATTTCGAAAAGGCATACGACAAAGTTCGATGGTCCTTTGTGAAACAAACTTTAAACATGAAAGGCTTTTCGGAAAAATGGTGCGATTGGGTCAAGGCTTTTACCCAGAAAGGTCATGTTAACATTAAGATAAATGACCAGGTGGGTAATAACTTCCAAACTAAGAAAGGATTAAGACAAGGGGACCCCCTCTCTCCTACCTTGTTTAATATTGTTGCTGACATGCTGGCAGTATTAATAAACAGGGCCAAAAGAGAGGGACAGATCACAGGGGTGGTTCCGCACCTGGTTGATGAGGGGCTGTCCATTCTCCAGTATGCAGATGATACCATACTATTTATGGATCATGATTATGAGAAAGCCTGTAATCTTAAGCTCATTCTATGCGCTTTCGAACAGTTGTCAGGTCTCAAGATCAATTTCCATAAGAGTGAGGTATTCTGCTTTGGAGCCGCTAAAGAATGTGAGAGTCAGTATGCTCAGCTGTTCGGATGCAAAATGGGGACATATCCATTCAGGTACCTAGGCATTCCTATGAATTATAGGAAACTGAGTAACGATGATTGGAACGGTGTACTCGAACGCATTGAGAAAAAGCTGAGTAGTTGGAAGGGCAAGCACCTTTCGTCAGGAGGGCGGCTAGTTCTAATCAACTCAGTACTGACTAGTCTCCCATTATATATGATGTCCTTCTTTGAGGTCCCTCGTAAGGTTTTGTGGAAAATGGATTACCTGAGATCTAGGTTCTTTTGGCAATCGGACCAGGAAAAAAAGAAATACAGGCTTACTAAATGGAATATTCTTTGTCAGCCCAAGGACATTGGGGGCCTGGGAATTAAGAATATTGATATTCAGAATAAATGCCTGTTGAGTAAGTGGTTGTTCAAGCTGATAAACGAGGAGGGTTTATGGCAACAGATCCTTAGCAGGAAGTATCTAGGGAATAAAACCCTTGGTCAAGTGGTTCGGAAACAAGGAGATTCCCACTTCTGGTCGGGTTTGATGAAAGTGAAGGATATCTTCTTTGCGAATGGGATATTCCGAGTTAACAACGGACAGGACACAAGGTTTTTGGAGGACAAATGGCTGGGGGATTTCTCGCTCCAGCATAGATTCCCGAGCCTATATAACCTAGTGCAGCGGAAGAATGCTACTGTGGCCAATGTGCACTACCGGAATCCAAGGCTTTGCCGAGTGTTGCAATCTTTGTCGAGTGCTTTTTGTCGGGCACTCGGCAAAGAAGGCTTTGCCGAGTGCCGCAATCGGTAAAGCTAGCCTCTCGGCAAAGAGGTTCTTTACCGAGTGCTGGACACTCGGCACAGGACGACACTCGGCAAAGACTAGTTTGCCGAGTGTCAAACACTCGGCAAAGGGGGCTCTCGGCAAAGGGCCGTCAACGGCCGTCCTAAAGTTGACGGCCGTCAGTCTTTGCCGAGAGCCAGCGGCTGGCACTCGGCAAAGAGGATTCTTTGCCGAGTGTCACACATCTAGCACTCGGCAAAGAGCCCTTTGCCGAGTGTCTTATCCAGACACTCGGCAAAGTATATTTTTATTTTTTTGATTTTGTCTCCCAAACTTTTTGTGGTATGTTCCTACACTATGTAGACCTACATGTATCATTTGTGGACAATTATAACATAGTTTTCAATCCTTAGTAGATTTAGTTTGTTCTTTTGAAATTCTTCGGAAAATTCAAATTTGAACTGCAGGTCACTCGAAACTTGGAAAACCGTGCATGAAAAAATGATATTCATGTTACTTAGCATAAGTTACGACTGATTTCAGATGCGTACTGGAAACTTCGAGCAACATGCTCACTAAACATGGCCGTGAACTTGGCATCCACGTGTTTAAAAATTGTATAAAACACAAACAAAGTCAGAAAATCATGAAACTTGTCCCCGTGTCATGATATCATATGTATAGGCTGTGATAAAATTTTTAGAATGTTTGGAGAAAGTTGTGAGACACTATGTGTAGAAACCTAAGAGATCCACATTGAAACTCTATGATTTCATGTGTAGTCCTCTTAGGTTTCTACACATAGTGTCTCACAACGTTCTTCAAATACTCTAAAATTTTTATCACAGCCTATACATATGATATCATGACACGGGGACAAGTTTCATGATTTTTTGACTTTGTTTGTGTTTTATACAATTTTTAAACACGTGGATGCCAAGTTCACGGCCATGTTTAGTGAGCATGTTGCTCGAAGTTTCCGGTACGCATCTGAAATCGGTCGTAACTTATGCTAAGTAACATGAATATCATTTTTTCATGCACGGTTTTCCAAGTTTCGAGTGACCTGCAGTTCAAATTTGAATTTTCCGAAGAATTTCAAAAAAACAAACTAAATCTACTAAGGATTGAAAACTATGTTATAATTGTCCACAAATGATACATGTAGGTCTACATAGTGTAGGAACATACCACAAAAAGTTTGGGAGACAAAATCAAAAAAATAAAAATATACTTTGCCGAGTGTCTGGATAAGACACTCGGCAAAGATTCCTTTGCCGAGTGCCAGCTGCGTGGCACTCGGCAAAGAATAGGGAAATAGTCTTTGCCGAGTGTCACCAAAGGGACACTCGGCAAAGACTGCTTTGCCGAGTGCCAGCGATCTGGCACTCGGCAAAGCTTATTTTAAAATTAAAAAAAAACTTTGCCGAGTGCCAGATCACGGGCACTCGGCAAAGCGCCCTATTACAACGGCCGAACGCTCTTCTTCCTCACTCTCTCTCTCTCACTCACTCACTCAAACGCCGACGCCGACGCCGCCGCGCCATCGCCGCCGCGCGCCATCGCCGCCCGCGCGCCATCGCCGCCCGCGCGCCATCGCCGCCGCGCGCCCGTGCCCGCGCCGCCTCCGCGCGCCCTCGCCCGCGCGCGCTCCCGTGCCGCCGCCGCGCGCCCGCGCCCGCGCTCGCCCTCGCGCTCGCCGAAGCCGCGTCCGCCGTGCCCGCGCTCGCCGTGCCGTGCCCACCGCCCCCGCCCGTGCCCCCGCCGCACTCCTCGTCCGTCGTGACCCCGCCGGTTCCCCGCCGTGCCCTCGCCCGCGACCCGACGCCTCGCCCGCGACTCGACGCCTCGGCCGCGACCCGACGCCTCGCCCGCGACCCGTCGTCTCGCCCGCGACCCGTCGTCTCGCCCGCGCCCCGTCGCCTCGCCTGTGCCGAAACCTTTAAGGTGATTATTTGATTTATGTTATACGTGTATGATTTATATGAAATGATTAGTTTTAATATTAAGTTAGTTATATACGTGCATGATTAGGTTAATATATAGTATTGTGGATTGCCGGCCATCGTGCCGTTGAATTATGCGTGGATGTCAGCCATCGTGCTGATAGTTTTATTTGCAGGATTTTGAAACCTCCCCGTGCAGGGGAGGTGCTGCCGAAATTTTCTGTTGCTAGGCTTCTGTTAGAGGATGGAGGACCGTGAGTGGATGTACACGGGACGTAGAGGAAGGAACGATGTCACCACTGAATGGATTAGAAAGACCGATGATTTCGTGGAACGGGCATATGGCGAAGCTGCTAAAGGGGCGAAGCTAGTCCCATGCCCGTGCGGCAAATGTGACAATCGGAAAAGAAAACCAAAGAAGGTCATGGTAGAACATATTTGGAAGAATGGATTTACGCCGGGCTATACTCGGTGGATATTTCATGGTGAAGCGCATCGTACGAGAGAGGAGGTGTTGAGACAACGTGTCGAGGATTATGACGCGGATGCGGGGGTAGCAGATATGTTGAACGACTATCAGGAGGCACAATACACGGGAGGATGTATGGATGACGAGCCAGAGCCGACTGCAAAGGCGTTCTACGACATGTTCGACGCGGCACAGAAACCCCTTCACGGCCAGACAAAGGTTTCTCAACTGGATGCCATTGGGCGTGTAATGGCATTCAAGTCGCAGTACAGCATGAGTAGAGACGCATTCGATGGCTTGTTGACGGTTATTGGGAGTCTGCTTCCGGATGATCACGTTATGCCAAAGAGCATGTACGAGGCACAAAAACTACTTCGTGCACTCAAGATGACGTATGAGCAGATTCATGCTTGTCCGAAGGGCTGCGTGCTATTTAGGAAAGAATACGCAGAGGCAAAGTACTGTCCCAAGTGTAATTCGTCTAGGTTTATGGAGGTAGACTCTGGTGATGGACAGAAGAGGCAGCTCGACATCCCCTTGACAATCCTACGACACCTTCCGTTCATACCGAGGATCCAGCGTCTTTACATGACAGAGGAATCCGCGAAACAGATGACATGGCACAAAAATGGAAAACGATACAATCCTGACAAGATGGTGCACGCATCAGATGGTGAAGCATGGAAACACTTTGATGACATTCACCGTGAGAAAGCCGAAGAGGCTCGTAATGTACGTGTTGCGTTGGCCACAGATGGGTTCAATCCCTATGGAATGAGCGCTGCCCCGTACACATGTTGGCCCGTGTTTGTTATCCCAATCAATCTCCCCCCTGGTGTGTGCTTTCAAAGGCAGAATATATTCGTGTCGTTGATAATTCCAGGACACCCGGGCAACAAAATGGGCGTGTATATGGAGCCTTTGATCGATGAATTGGTACGTGCCTGGGAGGAAGGGGTATGGACGTATGACCGAGCTACGAAGACAAACTTCAGAATGCATGTTTGGTACCAGTACTCCATGCATGACTTACCGGCGTATGGGCTATTCTGTGCCTGGTGTGTTCACGGTAAGTTCCCATGCCCAGTTTGCAAGGAAGCTCTTAGGTTTATTTGGTTGAAAAAGGGTGGCAAATATTCGTCCTTCGATAAACATCGACAATTTCTTCCTGCTGACCATCCATTCCGCCTAGACATCAAGAACTTTACGAAAGGTGTCGTAGTGACAGACCGCCCACCTGCAACGATGACTGGTGCCGAAATTCGTCAACAAATAGATGGGCTCGTGGCCAATACAGAAGGTGGTTTTGTGGGATATGGTGAGCAGCATATGTGGACACATAAGTCTGGTTTGACTCGGCTCCCCTATTATGACGACCTGCTCCTTCCACACAACATTGACGTGATGCACACTGAAAAAAATGTTGCCGAGGCACTGTGGGCAACAATTATGGACATTCCTGATAAGTCAAAGGATAATGTGAAGGCAAGAGTGGATCTGGCAGCGTTATGTGATAGACCAAAACTAGAGATGAAGCCGCCAAGTGGCGGAAAGACATGGAGAAGGCCTAAGGCCGATTTCGTCCTAAGCAGGGCCTAGAGGAAGGAAGTACTTCAGTGGATCAAGATGTTGATGTTCTGTGATGGGTATGCAGCTAACCTGAGTAGGGGGGTGAACTTATCTACTATGCGAGTCTTAGGGATGAAGAGTCATGACTTCTACATATGGATTGAACGGATTCTTCCTGCGATGGTTCGAGGCTATGTCCCTGAGCATGTCTGGCTAACGCTTTCAGAGTTGAGCTATTTCTTCCGTCAGCTTTGTGCAAAAGAGTTATCTCGGACCGTGGTTGCAGACTTGGAAAGATTGGCCCCCGTGTTACTGTGTAAGCTTGAGAAGATATTTCCACCCGGCTTCTTCAATCCAATGCAGCATTTGATTCTTCATCTCCCCTATGAGGCACGAATGGGGGGCCCCGTGCAGGGACGTTGGTGCTATCCAATCGAGAGATGTCTAAAGACTATTCGAAAGAAATGTAGAAATAAATGCAAAATCGAGGCTTCCATTGCAGAGGCATACATTCTAGAGGAGGTCTCAAACTTCACAACAACTTATTATGGTGACAAACTGCCGAGCGTGCATAATCCACCCCCTCGTTACAATGATGGCGACAATGAATCGAACCTTAGCATATTTCGAGGCCAACTCGGAAGCGCAAGTGGCTCGACCACGAAGACCCTGACACATGAAGAGTGGTGACATATCATGCTATACGTATTGACCAACCTTGAAGAGGTGACGCCATACATGGAACAATTTCTTCATGAATTCTGGCGTCGATCAAGGGACCCCACTCCACAGGAATATGACGCTCTTCTTAGAAAGGGTGCGAGAAATGGGTTGCCCGATTTCATTTCCTGGTTCAAACGTAAGGTACGTGCTTAGTTTGTAAAAGAGATACGCCTTTGAACTCAATTTAGCGTCTTTTAACTTGCGAATACTTGCAGGGCCAAAGAGATCCGTCTATGAGTGCCGAGTTGAGACAAGTAGCCAACGGCTTTGCTTATAGGGTCAAGAAATATTCTGGGTATGACGTCAATGGATACCGTTTTCGCACAACACACTACGACCAAAGTCGGCCCAATCGGAAAACAACGTGTTCTGGAGTCTTTACGCCGGGGCTTGACAATGTCGATTATTTTGGACGAATTGAAGAAATATATGAGCTCAATTTTTATGGTTCCAAACCTCTTACTCCAGTGATATTCAAATGTCATTGGTTTGACCCTCAAGTGACGAGACGGACACATTCTAATCTTGGGATAGTCGAAATTCGACAAGATTCCACCTTAGCAGGAGACGATGTCTATATCGTGGCCCAACAGGCCACACAAGTGTATTATCTCCCATATGCGTGTCAAACGAAAGAACATCTTAAGGGTTGGGATGTTGTGTATAAGGTATCGCCGCATGGGAGGTTACCTGTTCCTAACGATGAAGATTACAACTTAGACCCGGACACATATGATGGAGAGTTCTTCCAAGAAGATGGGCTAGAAGGGCGATTTGAGATAGACTTAACAGAAGCTATCGGAATGGACGTAGATATTGAAATGGTTGTTGATGAGGAGGATGATGAGGTACAAAATGATAATGACTTAGTAATCCTTGAAGGCAATGATGAGGTTGCGTCTTCCGATGGTGTTGAGATTGAAATGCTTGATAGTGATGATGAGAGTTTTGATCCGGCTAACCCCGACACATATGAAGATTATTTTTAATCGATGTAATGCTATATGACTTTTTATTTCGCACCTGTTTTTAAATACATCTTTTTATATGTGCTTATTTGTTTACTCTTAATTGCAGGTTGTTGGACAAATATGGTGGGCGGTTTCCTGAGGAGGAGGAGGGGGAGGAGGAGTAGGACGGCGGACGATGCAGAGCAGGCAGCGCAGCAGCACGAGGCAGAGCAGGCAGCGCAGCAGCAGGCGGCGCCTCAGGACGACGACGACCAGCAGCAGGACGACGACGACCAGCAGCAGGACGCCTCAGGTTCAGGCGGCTCTAGTTCGAGGAGCATCTACCTGCGAGGCCCCGCGAGTCTCCCGCCGCGTCCCATACTTCGGGACAGACGGCCGTTGATTCGGCCGGAAGGGGAGAGGTATGTAACTTTATGTTCTTCATTCTTGTTCATATTATGTGTTCAAAATCATAATATAAACTAATACTTTTTATTTATCACTTGGACAGGTCTTGGACGGTTTTGGATTATGCTGGGGGTCATCGTCGCCCCCCCAACAACATCCTCGGCCTGCTGTGCAGGGAACACTTCCCTGGACTTGTGGAGTACGCCGGAGTGACGGGCCCAGCCTTCACCTTCGACCACTACGCCGTCGCCCCCGATGCAGTAGACCGGGACGACAGGGAATTCAATAACAAGGCGGAGCGGGTGAAGCAAGAGCTGTGGGTAAGTCTTAGTATAATATAAAATATGTCGCATTCGTTGCAAATTCTTGAAATAATGTATGGATACATCGTTTTTGTATGCAGGATTTCTTCAGATGCGATGCTGGATACGAGGCTAGGGCGGATGTGGTGGCCACCACGTGCTGTAAGAAGCTCGTCGTGGACATGCACTATGAGGCCCGCATCCAGGCCATCATCACCTACCACAGCTCCGTCCTTGGGGAGAAGGTGACCAAACCTCAAGCCCGAACCATGTCGTTGACCAGGGAGCAGTACCTGCAGGTAAAGTCATGCATGTTTGGTACCAGTACTCCATGCATGAATTTTATTTTATCTTCTGATATGCACTTTATGTGTTTACTTTGCAGGTGATTCCACATTGGTGCGCCGCACATCCTCTCTGCTGGGAGCAGATGGTGGATAGGTGGTGTTCGGCTGAGTGGGACGAGGTGCACACAGCTAGCCGGGAACGACGTTTGCAGATGCAAGGGCCCTCGCACCACCAAGGCAGCCGGAGCCTGGGCCAATATGCCGAAGCATGGGTACGCCACCTTTTTATTTCGATATATAGCACTAAGTTAGATATTATTTCTAACTATCTCGTTGGTTTTCGTTGCAGTCGGCGTCACATGGTGGCAGGCCTTGTTCCACCTTCTCGGCCTATGCTATGGCCCATAAGGGTAAGGCGACGTCCGACGTCACCTACAACCCGGATGACGGGCCCGAGGCCTACACCAACCCCGCCGTCTACAGCCGCCTCCATGACTACACCGCCATGGCGCAGGAGGTCCATGGCCCAGACTATGATCCGAGCACCGAGCCTATCGACCCCGATGTGCTCATGAGGGTCGGAGGAGGCAAGAGACATGGGCGGTACTGGATTGCCGACGGGGCAATCGACTCGTCCTCCACTCCAACTCTGTCTCAGGTGAGAGCAAGGAGCACTGGCTCGAGCCCAGCCATTCGACCTCGGCACGACAGCTCACAGCATCGCATTTCACAACTCGAGGTTAGTGCTTCTGTAACTCGTCCTTCCTTTAGTTATATACCTAGTCTTTGAGTTACTATAACGTTGGCTTGTAATATTACAGACCCAACTAGAAGAGATGGAGGCGAGGATAATGGCGGAGCGGGCGGCGGCTGATCAGAGGATGGCGGAGATGTTCCAGTACATGCAGAGCCTTGGCGCCGCACAGGGCATCGCTCCGCCACCTCCATTGTTCCCCCCAGTTGACCCTACTCTCTTCCACACTCCTGTGAGTACCAAAATTGTAGTTAGATGTTTGTAATGCATCTGGTATAACACATGCTATCTCTTCTTTGTGCAGGGCCAATCTGGGGCGGCATCCAACAACCCTCCGGAAGGGTTCAGCCCAACGCAACCCCGGCCAAACCGCCCACCTCCATGAGTCGTTGTTTTAGACTTCAGAACTTATGTATAATACTTATGTTTCTGTTTGATACTTATGTGAGAGCTTGCGACATTTGAGACTTATGTTTGTGTTTAATACTTGTGTTGAACACTTATGTTTGTGATGGATATTTATGTTTGTGGTCACGGTTTTATGTTTGTGTTGGCTATTTATGTCTGTGATGATATCTGTGATGTATATATGTGATATATATGTGATATCTTCTGTTTGTGTGGATGGAAAACAAAAATCAAATAAAAAAGGTACATACTGGTCACTTTGCCGAGTGTAACACTCGGCAAAGAGGCTCTTTGCCGAGTGTCTGGGTCAAAACACTCGGCAAAGAGCACAGACCTGGGCACCGGCTTAGGTTCTTTGTCGAGTGTTATGTCGCTGACACTCGGCAAAGAGGTCGGCTTTGCCGAGTGCCAACTGGGACACTCGGCAAAGAGCCTGACACGGGGACCCTTCCTGGCGGGCTCTTTGCCGAGTGTCCCAAACGGCACTCGGCAAAGAAGGCGGCTTTGCCGAGTGCGACCAGGAGGACACTCGGCAAAGATATCTTCGTTGCCGAGTGTCAACGGTGACACTCGGCAAAGCCGCCGTCTCCGTCAACCGGCGCCGTAACGGTCGCTTTTCTTTGCCGAGTGCTCCCTGACACTCGGCAAAGATCTTCGCCGAGTGCCCGAGAAAAAGTACTCGGCAAAGAAGTCTTTGCCGATGCACTGTTTGCCGAGCCTTCTTTGCCGAGTGTTACACTCGGCAAAGCCTTTGCCGAGTGTTTTTAAGGCTTCGCCGAGTGCTTCCGGCAATCGACGAAGCTATTGATTCCGGTAGTGGTGCTAGGGTCTGTACCTCTCAATGTATCCTACAGGAGAGGCTTACATGGTGCTAATTTGGAGAGATGGCATACCTTAGTCAGCCTAGTAGTGGATACGACGTTGAACCAGGCAAGAGATAGTTTTCGTTGGAGCCTTCATCAAAACGGGTTGTTCTCCACTCAGTCTATGTATGCGGCATTGATTGGGAACGGACAAGTACGGCAGGATGGCCTCATCTGGAAACTAAAACTCCCCTTAAAGATCAAGATCTTCTTCTGGTTCTTAAGACAAGGGGTAACCTTAACTAAAGATAACCTTGCCAAGAGAAATTGGTCAGGATAAAAAATGTGTTTTCTGTCCACAAGATGAAACCATTCAACATCTTTTCTTCCAGTGCCATTATGCGAGATTTCTATGGCGTACGGTATATTTTACATTTGGCATTAGAGAACCAACTAGTATAGAAGATATGTGTTCTTCTTGGCTTCAGGGGTTTCACCCTAATGTTAAAGCTAAGATATATGTGGGCGCTATAGCTATTTGTTGGGCGTTGTGGCTAAGTAGAAATGATGTGGTTTTTAATAAATCTCCTATCCAAACTTATTTACAGGTACTCTTCCGAGGAACTTACTGGTGTCGTTTCTGGGGGACGATGCTTCAAAGGCATAAAGAGGACACTAGAAGCATGAGGGAGGCCTGCAGACTTTTGGAGACATCGATGATGCAAGTCTTCTCGACGCATGGTTGGACCTTCAGTAATAGATTAACTATGTGATGTTTGTCTATTCTCCTAACTGCGTTTGGGTTTTGTGGCCAAATGTGGCGTTGTTTCGGTACTTTATGTTGTGGTGTGTGGACGGCCGTCATCAGCTGATGTAGGTCGGGATTTGGTTTTTTTCCCATTATCTAAAAAAAAGGTGCACATGCAATGGAAACAGATAGCAACAACCATTTCATCAGACATGCGTATTTTTGATTATCCGGTGGATTTACACAGTTTCATTAATGCAAATTGTTTGATGTAGTTAGTACTCAGGTTATTCGACGCTCAAGAATTCTTATTTAGGCAGTTCATATCATCCCATACATAGTGTTTTGATCTAAGATTGCAATTCTTCCATGTTTTCGCAGTAGCATATTGTTCCATGGAGCTAGGGTCCAAAATAGGAATCAACAAGTGTTTCCACGACTCTACCGCCTGGCCAATCCTGTTCCACTGAATCCCCTCCCTTTTTCATGGCCACATGGTGTATGGCCGATCACTTGTGGAGACAAACCATCATCGGGTCGATCAGGACAGGAGTACACATGCACAGATGGGTCGGTCGATCGATGAAGCATCACCTTGTCACTCACTCATGAATCATGATGTGCACCCGAAACCGGCCGCCTGCTGATCGATGGAATTGAAACGTGGAAGTAATTCCCACGGGGAGACGAAGCGATCGGCGATGATTGGTGAGTTGATCGACGTGAGCACGGCCGGAGGTGCGTGCCCGGGCTGACGGGACGGGACGGGGCATCCATGGAGGGAGCGCTGCATGCATGTGGCTAGGGCTTAGGGCTTTATTATTATTTATTTATCTATCTAATGTTAGGCGGAAACCCGGGCGGCCCCAAGATGTTGGTCCGAGACGTCGTCCTCAGTCGGTGGCGAGATCTATCGAGGAGCGAGTCCGCTGCTTCATCATTCCAGGTGCGATCGGCGGACGTGACGGTCGAGGCAGCAGCGGCCGGCCGGGAGTGGAGCTCATAATTCTCGGCAACTGACAAGGATGGATCATTCTAGGCGACGACGTGTATAGTACTACTAGCTAGTAGCCTAGTAGTGATGGAGCACTACCCGCATAATAGCTAGTAGAGAGTGAGTGGACACCCCCAATGCAATGCAATGCAATGGAATGCAATGCATGAGAAGAAGATCAGTGGCTGCTGGCCAAGGATGAGGCGCAGAGGCATGCTTCTCTCCTGCATGCTCTCTTCCTCTCCACGTCCCTTCGCTAGCTCTTGCTGCCGGCCCTCTTGCAATGGTGCGAGCGACACCCACATGCACGGATCTAGGCGTATCTGTATTGTATCTACCATGACACTGCCAAGGCTGGCACGGACACCCAGCTAGCTACTGTTGCTGTCTGCTGCACATCCATTTTCATATGCCATTGAGTTAGGCACGGACTGACTCCACACACCCCCACACTAAAAAAAAGCCTGATGACCTAACTCGCTGGTACGTACGTACGTGCCGTGCGTGTATGCATGTACATCAGATTTATGACCAAACTTTTCGTCTGCATTCGATCAAGAGGAACAAAACACACACACAGCTTGCCCCGGCACTACCGGAATCAACCTCTTCGCCGAGTGCCGCAAGCACTCGGCGAAGCCTTAAAAACACTCGGCAAAGGCTTTGCCGAGTGTAACACTCGGCAAAGAAGGCTCGGCAAACAGTACATCGGCAAAGACTTCTTTGCCGAGTACTTTTTTTCGGGCACTCGGCAAAGATCTTTGCCGAGTGTCAGGGTGCACTCGGCAAAGAAAAGCGACCGTTACGGCGCCGGTTGACGGAGACGGCGGCTTTGCCGAGTGTCCTCCTGGCAGCACTCGGCAAAGCCGCCTTCTTTGCCGAGTGCCACTTGGGACACTCGGCAAAGAGCCCGCCAGGGAGGGTCCCCATGTCAGGCTCTTTGCCGAGTGTCCCAACTGGCACTCGGCAAAGCCGACCTCTTTGCCGAGTGCCAGCGACACAACACTCGGCAAAGAACCTAAGCCGGTGCCCAGGTCTGTGCTCTTTGCCGAGTGTTATGACCCTGACACTCGACAAAGAGCCTCTTTGCCGAGTGTTACACTCGGCAAAGTGACCAGTATGTACCTTTTTTATTTGTTTTTTGTTTTCCATCCACACAAACAGAAGATATCACATATATATCACATATATACATCACAGATATCATCACAGACATAAATAGCCAACACAAACATAAAACCGTGACCACAAACATAAATATCCATCACAAACATAAGTGTTCAACACAAACATAAGTCTCAAACGTCGCAAGCTCTCACATAAGTATCAAACAGAAACATAAGTATTATACATAAGTTGTGAAGTCTAAAACAACGACTCATGGAGGTGGGCGGTTTGGCCGGGGTTGCGTTGGGCTGAACCCTTCCGGAGGGTTGTTGGATGCCGCCCCAGATTGGCCCTGCACAAAGAAGAGATAGCATGTGTTATACCAGATGCATTACAAACATCTAACTACAATTTTGGTACTCACAGGAGTGTGGAAGAGAGTAGGGTCAACTGGGGGGAACAATGGAGGTGGCGGAGCGATGCCCTGTGCGGCGCCAAGGCTCTGCATGTACTGGAACATCTCCGCCATCCTCTGATCAGCCGCCGCCCGCTCCGCCATTATCCTCGCCTCCATCTCTTCTAGTTGGGTCTGTAATATTACAAGCCAACGTTATAGTAACTCAAAGACTAGGTATATAACTAAAGGAAGGACGAGTTACAGAAGCACTAACCTCGAGTTGTGAAATGCGATGCTGTGAGCTGTCGTGCCGAGGTCGAATGGCTGGGCTCGAGCCAGTGCTCCTTGCTCTCACCTGAGACAGAGTGGGAGTGGAGGACGAGTCGATTGCCCCGTCGGCAATCCAGTACCGCCCATGTCTCTTGCCTCCTCCGACCCTCATGAGCACATCGGGGTCGATAGGCTCGGTGCTCGGATCATAGTCTGGGCCATGGACCTCCTGCGCCATGGCGGTGTAGTCATGGAGGCGGCTGTAGACGGCGGGGTTGGTGTAGGCCTCGGGCCCGTCATCCGGGTTGTAGGTGACGTCGGACGTCGCCTTACCCTTATGGGCCATAGCATAGGCCGAGAAGGTGGAACAAGGCCTGCCACCATGTGACGCCGACTGCAACGAAAACCAACGAGATAGTTAGAAATAATATCTAACTTAGTGCTATATATCGAAATAAAAAGGTGGCGTACCCATGCTTCGGCATATTGGCCCAGGCTCCGGCTGCCTTGGTGGTGCGAGGGCCCTTGCATCTGCAAACGCCGTTCCCGGCTAGCTGTGTGCACCTCGTCCCACTCAGCCGAACACCACCTATCCACCATCTGCTCCCAGCAGAGAGGATGTGCGGCGCACCAATGTGGAATCACCTGCAAAGTAAACACATAAAGTGCATATCAGAAGATAAAATAAAATTCATGCATGGAGTACTGGTACCAAACATGCATGACTTTACCTGCAGGTACTGCTCCCTGGTCAACGACATGGTTCGGGCTTGAGGTTTGGTCACCTTCTCCCCAAGGATGGAGCCGTGGTAGGTGATGTTGGCCTGGATGCGGGCCTCATAGTGCATGTCCACGACGAGCTTCTTACAGCACGTGGTGGCCACCACATCCGCCCTAGCCTCGTATCCAGCATCGCATCTGAAGAAATCCTGCATACAAAAACGATGTATCCATACATTATTTCAAGAATTTGCAACGAATGCGACATATTTTATATTATACTAAGACTTACCCACAGCTCTTGCTTCACCCGCTCCGCCTTGTTATTGAATTCCCTGCCGTCCCGGTCTACTGCATCGGGGGCGACGGCGTAGTGGTCGAAGGTGAAGGCTGGGCCCGTCACTCCGGCGTACTCCACAAGTCCAGGGAAGTGTTCCCTGCACAGCAGGCCGAGGATGTTGTTGGGGGGGCGACGATGACCCCCAGCATAATCCAAAACCGTCCAAGACCTGTCCAAGTGATAAATAAAAAGTATTAGTTTATATTATGATTTTGAACACATAATATGAACAAGAATGAAGAACATAAAGTTACATACCTCTCCCCTTCCGGCCGAATCAACGGCCGTCTGTCCCGAAGTATGGGACGCGGCGGGAGACTCGCGGGGCCTCGCAGGTAGATGCTCCTCGAACTAGAGCCGCCTGAACCTGAGGCGTCCTGCTGCTGGTCGTCGTCGTCCTGCTGGTCGTCGTCGTCCTGAGGCGCCGGCTGCTGCTGCGCTGCCTGCTCTGCCTCGTGCTGCTGCGCTGCCTGCTCTGCATCGTCCGCCGTCCTACTCCTCCTCCCCCTCCTCCTCAGGAAACCGCCCACCATATTTGTCCAACAACCTGCAATTAAGAGTAAACAAATAAGCACATATAAAAAGATGTATTTACAAACAGGTGCGAAATAAAAAGTCATATAGCATTACATCGATTAAAAATAATCTTCATATGTGTCGGGGTTAGCCGGATCAAAACTCTCATCATCACTATCAAGCATTTCAATCTCAACACCATCGGAAGACGCAACCTCATCATTGCCTTCAAGGATTACTAAGTCATTATCATTTTGCACCTCATCATCCTCCTCATCAACAACCATTTCAATATCTACGTCCATTCCGATAGCTTCTGTTAAGTCTATCTCAAATCGCCCTTCTAGCCCATCTTCTTGGAAGAACTCTCCATCATATGTGTCCGGGTCTAAGTTGTAATCTTCATCGTTAGGAACAGGTAACCTCCCATGCGGCGATACCTTATACACAACATCCCAACCCTTAAGATGTTCTTTCGTTTGACACGCATATGGGAGATAATACACTTGTGTGGCCTGTTGGGCCACGATATAGACATCGTCTCCTGCTAAGGTGGAATCTTGTCGAATTTCGACTATCCCAAGATTAGAATGTGTCCGTCTCGTCTCGGTACGAACGGAAGGTGTCGTAGGATTGTCAAGGGGATGTCGAGCTGCCTCTTTTGTCCATCACCAGAGTCTACCTCCATAAACCTAGACGAATTACACTTGGGACAGTACTTTGCCTCCGCGTATTCTTTCCTAAATAGCACGCAGCCCTTCGGACAAGCATGAATCTGCTCATACGTCATCTTGAGTGCACGAAGTAGTTTCTGTGCCTCGTACATGCTCTTTGGCAGAACGTGATCATCCGGAAGCAGACTCCCAATAACCGTCAACAAGTCATCGAATGCGTCTCTACTCATGCTGTACTGCGACTTGAACGCCATTACACGCCCAATGGCATCCAGTTGAGAAACCTTTGTCTGGCCGTGAAGGGGCTTCTGTGCCGCGTCGAACATGTCGTAGAACGCTTTTGCAGTCGGCTCTGGCTCTTCATCCATACATCCTCCCGTGTACTGTGCCTCCTGATAGTCGTTCAACATATCCGCTACCCCCGCATCCGCGTCATAATCCTCGACACGTTGTCTCAGCACCTCCTCTCTCGTACGATGCGCTTCACCATGAAATATCCACCGAGTATAGCCCGGCGTAAATCCATTCTTCCAAATATGTTCTACCATGGTCTTCTTTGGTTTTCTTTTCCGGTTGTCACATTTGCTGCACGGGCATGGGACTAGACTAGCTCCTTTAGCAGCTTCGCCATATGTCCGTTCCACGAAATCATCGGTCTTTCTAATCCATTCAGTGGTGACATCGTTCCTTCCTCTACGGCCCGTGTACATCCACTCACGGTCCTCCATCCTATAACATATTTAACCAAAGCCTATCAACAAAAAAATCCGGCAGCACCTCCCCTGCACGGGGAGGTTTTCAAAGCCTGTAAATATAAGTAGCAGCACGATGGCTGACATCCACACATATACATATCCACACATATACATTAATGCCTAAATAACCACATAAATAATTAGAAGACTTACCTAATGCATGCAAAGTGAGGACTAAAAACCTAACTCTATTTCACAATACACAATCACACACAAAAAACCTAATTCTATTTCACAATACACAATCACAATACACAATACACAACCACACATATACAATTATTTGACAATATTTAGCAACTAAAATGTGAAAATTAGTTTATACCTATTTGCTCGGCGTGGACGGTGCACGACGGCGAACGGGCGTGACGGCGTGGAGGTCGTGAGCGGTCGACGGCGTGGAGGTCGTCGGCGCGGGGTCGTCGGCGGTCGTGGGCGGCGCGCGGGCGCGCGGACGAGCGGCGAGCGGGCGGCGTGGGCGGCGCGCGGGCGCACGGCGAGCGCGGGCGGCGTGGGCGGCGCGCGGCGAGCGGCGGGCGCGCGGGCAGCGCGCGGCGAGCGGCGGGCGCGCGGGCTGGCGAGGGTGGGGGCGGGGGCGGCGAGCGGCGGGCGTCGGCGGCGTGCAGCGGGGGTCGGCGGCGAGCGGCGGGGGCGGCGAGCGGCGGGGGTCGGCGGCGTGCAGCGGGGGCGGCGAGCGGCGGGGGTCGGCAGCGAGTGAGCGTGAGTGAGTGAGAGAGAGAAGAAGGAGAACCGGTCGGATTGGCTAAGTTTACGTTCTTTGCCGAGTGCCCGCGATGCGGCACTCGGCAAAGATTTTTTTTTATTTTTAAAATATGGTTTGCCGAGTGCCAGATCGACGGCACTCGGCAAAGGCGCCTTCTTTGCCGAGTGCCATCCAGGGGCACTCGGCAAAGACTGCTTTTCACTTCTTTGCCGAGTGCCACCCCGGGACACTCGGCAAAGCCTACTTTGCCGAGTGTCAACCACACGACACTCGGCAAAGTACATTTGTATTTTTTTTGTTTTCAGCACCAAACTTTTTGTGGTATGTTTCTAAACTATATAGACCTACATGTATCATTTTGGGACAATTATAACAGTGTTTGCAATATCTAGTAGATTTAGTTCGTTTATTTGAATTTCTTCGGAAAATTCAAATTTGAACTGCAGGTCACTCGAAACTTGGAAAACCGTGCATGAAAAAATGATATTCATGGTACTTAGCATAAGTTACGACCGATTTCAGAAGCGTACCGGAAACTTCGAGCAACATGCTCACTAAACATGGCCGTGAACTTGGCATCCACATGTTTAAAAATTGTATAAAACACAAACAAAGTCAGAAAATCATGAAACTTGTCCCCGTGTCATGATATCATATGTATAGGCTATGATAAAAATTTTAGAGTATTTGGAGAAAGTTGTGAGACAGTATGTGTAGAAACCTAAGAGGACTACACATGAAATCATAGAGTTTCAATGTGGATCTCTTAGGTTTCTACACATAGTGTCTCACAACTTTCTCCAAATACTCTAAAATTTTTATCACAGTCTATACATATGATATCATGACACGGGGACAGGTTTCATGATTTTCTGACTTTGTTTGTGTTTTATACAATTTTTAAACATGTGGATGCCAAGTTCACGGCCATGTTTAGTGAGCATGTTGCTCGAAGTTTCCGGTACGCTTCTGAAATCGGTCGTAACTTATGCTAAGTACCATGAATATCATTTTTTTCATGCACGGTTTTCCAAGTTTCGAGTGACCTGCAGTTCAAATTTGAATTTTCTGAAGAAATTCAAATAAACGAACTAAATCTACTAACGATTGAATCTCTGTTATAATTGTCCACAAATGATACATGTAGGTCTACATAGTGTAGGAACATACCACAAAAAGTTGGAGAGACAAAATCAAAAAAATAAAAATATACTTTGCCGAGTGTCTAGAGATGACACTCGGCAAAGAGTTCTTTGCCGAGTGCTAGATGTGGGACACTCGGCAAAGAAGCCTCTTTGCCGAGTGCCAGCCGTTGGCTCTCGGCAAAGACTGACGGCCGTCAGCTCTGGGACGGCCGCTGACGGCCCTTTGCCGAGAGCCCCGTTTGCCGAGTGCATGACACTCGGCAAACTTGTCTTTGCCGAGTGTCTACCTGTGCCGAGTGTTTAGCACTCGGTAAAGGGGCTCTTTGCCGAGTGTCTAACTTTACCGAGTGCGGCACTCGGCAAAGCCTTCTTTGCCGAGTGCCCGACAAAAGGCACTCGGCAAAGAATACAACACTCGGCAAAGCCTCGGATTCCGGTAGTGCGGCCCCTCTTATTGACGATATATACCTTTGTTCAGGTTCCATGCATGTATCTTCAGCTGCTCAGATCGTCCATGGATAGGAATAGGATATTATCACCATGCATGCATGACCCTCGCTCTGTGGCTCGTGGCCTAACTTTCTGTGTGTGTGTGTGTGTGTGTGCAACTGTGCCGCAAGAGCGTCCAAAGCGTCCCGGCCAAACACAAGGACGACTCCGCCTGCCCATCTATCTACCCGTTCTTTGTTTACAGGAAAAGAAAAAAGAACTGTTTCGCGAATGTAACACACAGATCCATGGATTGACCTGCCAATCCAGCAGGACGGACGTGGACAAACGACGACGACCTGCCTTCCTTCCTTCCTTCCTGCAGAGGGCCGTTCATGCACGGACTCTCATGGCATATGTGAACCAGTCAACCATGTTGAAGTCATCTTCTGCCGACTGCCGCGCGCGCATGATCCAAAATTAAATTAAAATTTCTTGGCCTACCATATATGCATATTGCATCAGTGGTGACATGCATGCATGTGGTCAAGAGTCATCACAGTACAGTTAACTCTCCATATGCATGCATGGTTTGTTATCCCCAGCGCTAGCTGGGCAAGTCAGTAACTAATCCATAATGTGTTGTATCACTGATTAGCGCCTTAACATCGTCCATCGCCTGATCGTGATCATCGTCCACACTCCACAAGACAACATTTTACCGTACGTACGTACCCCATAATTCACGCTCAGGTTATTAGTCCATATTATTTCAACCGAGGCTGATTATCATATCTTCTTGACAATTAATCGCTCGTCAGTCAATCACATGCATGCTCGATCGCACAAATTCAGATACATATACCATATGTTTGGTTGTCTGTATTTGCTGGTGCTTGCATCGCGGGATGCAATGAGCTAGTGTTTGGTTGTTGTCAACCAGGCTTTACGTGTGTGAGATGTGTGTTTGGTTACCTGCATGCAGATGTGGAGTCAGGCTCGCACGATACTTAAACCACCTGTTTGGTTACCTGTATATGAGCATGCAACACCCATGGGATGCAAAAATCAGATGGTGCATGTTGTTTGGTTACCTGTGTGGGGGTCGGAGCCTGTCTCGCTTGCTGCAAAACCCACCTCTCAACCAGGCCCGGCTCATACGGCCATTTTGGGCGTCGCTCCGTAGCCAGGCTCCCCACGCGCGGCAGCTCGCTCGCAGGCGCATTCGCTCGCGCAGCCCCGCGTGCTAGGGTTTCCCGAGCTCTCCCTCGAGCTGGATCCCGCGTGCTAGGGTTTGTCGTCGTCTCGACCGGGTACGCCATCTCCACTCGCCCTCCCTCTCTCCCTCGAGCTGGATCCCGCGTGCTAGGGTTTGGCGCCGCCTCGGCCGGGTACGCCATCTCCACTCGCCCTCCCTCTCTCCCTCGAGATCTCCCTCTCTCCCTCTCCCTCGAGATCTCCATCGGTGTCGTCGCCGTGACTCGTCTGTGCCGAGCTCTCCCTCTCTCCCTCGAGCTCTCCCTCTCCCTCGAGATCTCCATCGGTGTCGTCGCCATCACTTGTCTGTGCCGAGCTCTCCCTCTCTCCGTCGAGCTCTCCCTCCGCTGTCAAAGGTACGGAGGTTTGACACTTTTTCTTGCCCTCCCCCTGGATCTGGTTGCTCAGATACGATTTTGTGCTTGCTCAAATATGATTTTCGTATTGGTTGCTCAGATCTGGATTTGTGGATCCAGTTTCGTATTGGTTGCTCTGATCTGGTTGCTCTGATCTGGTTTAGAACACGCATTTCTTCAAGAAAATCTATAATTTACTTGGATGTTATCCGTCTGTTTTGTTACCTGTATATGAGGATGCAAGATCCATGGGATGCAAAAATCAGATGGTTCATGTTGTTTGGTTACCTGTATATTAACAAGATGACATATTTATTAACAAAATCTACATACTCTTGCTGGGCACAAGCAGTACCTAGGATCAATGATGTTGAGCTGAGTTCTATGGTTACTTTTTTATTAGTCTCTGAGCAACCAACCAGTACCTCTGGGTGAGTTCTATGCTGAGTTCTATGTTGAGCTGAGTTCTATGTTGAGCTGAGTTCTATGGTTACTCTTGCTGGGCACAAGCAGTACCTCTGGGTGGCGCATCTCTTGGATGTCGCAGCCGTGGTTTTTGTAAGAATCTGTTTTATATATATTTGCAACTGGCACATTAATATTTAGCATGCTTAATCATATATTTTCTCAGCTATAGATCAATGTTCTATGTGTTGAGCTGAGTTATATGGTTACTTTTGAATATATCTATACTTGTTTATTAGTCTCTGAGCTGTCGATCAATGGTATATGATGCTTTAATGCCTCTGGGTGGCGCATCTCTTGGATGTCGCAGCCGTGGCTCGTGTAAGAATTTGTTTTATATATTCGCAACTGGCACATTACTATTTGCCATGCTTGATCATATATTTTCTGAGCTATAGATCAATGTTCTATGATGCTAATGTGCCTCTGAGCTATAGATCAATGTTCTATGATGCTAGTGTGCATCTGAGCTATAGATCAATGTTCTATGAAATTACTTTTAGCAACTAGCACAGTACATCTAAGCCAAACTTAGACCTCTAATCTCCTTTTCTATTTTATTACTCTAGCAATGGATCCTACTATTGCACGTCGACGGCTAATTGCAAAGGCTGTGGTCCTTGTAGCAGTTATGTCAGCCTGGTTGGATGCATGGTTGAGGCACCGACTACATGCTAGGAGGTCTATCACTTATGGCCCAATGCACCAAAGAGACCAAGAGAGACAAAACAACCTGAGATTCATTTATGAATCCACTGATGTTGAGTGTGTTGACTTACTTAGGATGAGAAGGGCCCCTTTTATGCAGTTGTGTGACCTTTTCGCACTAGGCAGCTATTGAGAGATAGTATTCATAGCTCAGTAGAGGAGCAGGTTGCCATGTTTTTACATGTGGTAGGTCATAATCAAAGGTTTAGAGTTGTACACATGACCTTTCGAAGGTCTATTGAGACCATCAGCAGATACTTCAGGGAAGTATTGTATGCGGTTGGTGAACTGAGAAATGAAATGATCTTGCCACCTTCAACTGCTACACCAACCAAAATTAGAGATAGCCACAGATGGTACCCCTATTTCAAGGTCAGCCATCCACAAATGTAATCCCTTCCTTTTCATGTGTAGGTTTGTAGTAACAAATGTTTGCCCTAATGTGTAGGACTGTATTGGTGCCATTGATGGCACTCATGTGCTAGCAAGAGTTCCTAGAAATCAGAGGGCTGCCTTCCTTGGCAGGAAACACACCACAACACAGAACATCTTAGCTGCTGTAGACTTTGATCTAAGGTTTACATATGTTCTTGCTGGCTGGGAGGGATCAGCACATGATGCCCTTATCCTTGCTGATGCCCTTGAGAGAGAAGATGGTCTAAAAGTGCCCCAAGGTAAAAAATTAGTATTGGTCTACACAATACACACTTCCCTTGGTATTCCCTAATATATGATCTATGATGTTAGGTAAATTTTACCTTGTGGATGCTGGTTATGCTGTCAGGCCTGGGTTTTTACCCCCTTACCGTGCCACACGGTACCACTTGAGTGAATATGGGGGGAGGAATCCACAGAACCCAAAAGAGCTCTTCAACCTTAGACATTCATCACTAAGGGTGACAATAGAGAGGGCCTTCGGTGCTTTGAAGAACATATTCAAAATATTATACAACAAACCTTTCCATCCATACAAGACACAAGTAAAGCTAGTCCTAGCTTGTTGTATCCTCCACAACTGGATTCTTCGTCATGGGAATGATGAACATGTTCCACTAGAAGACACATGGGCTGCAAATCAACTTCATGAGGGAGCTCCCCTTGACCTTGTCATGGACAATGCTGCCTGGTCTGCTACCAGGGACAATTGGGCTCAACAGATGTGGCAAAATAGGGGATAGTGGTCATTATGTACTGTGCTAAGTTGCTCAACAGATGTGGCAAAATTGAGAACATTGTCTATTAGCAATGATGAACTATATATAGTTATGAACATTATGTGCTAAGTTGCTCATAAATTTGTAAGAACTGGTTCCATGCTGAGAACATTGTCTATTAGCAATGATGAACTATCTATAGTTTTGAACTCACTTTCTTTGTGTGATGTGTCCAGTTGCTAATGATGACATTACTTACATCCTGATACCATTGTTGACTAGCAACGATGATTACTGCTACTTCTACTTCTAATTTCCTATGCTGACATTACTGCTACTTCTACTTCTACTTTCCTATGCTGACATTACTGCTACTTCTACTTCTACTTTCCTATGTTGACATTACTGCTACTTCTACTTCTACTTTCCTATGCTGACATTACTTTCCTATGCTGAGAATATCTATCTGTATTCCCCCTAATCTTTTACTTGTTCCAGCTATGGCTGACATGGTCTCTGGGGTTGCTAGCTAGGGGGCTAGGCCTGCTCTTAGGTGGAGTGCCACAATGTCTGGGTTTGTTCTACGCTGTTTTGTTGACTTGATAGGTACTGGGGTTAGGACTGACAAGGGTTTTAAGGAAATCCACCTTAACTCTGTTGCTAAAAATGTCTCCGAGTTCTGTGGCCAAGAAGTAACAGGCCAGCAAGTGTACAATCACCTTCGTAAGTGGAGGTCTAGGTGGGTCAAAGTTTGCAAACTAAAGGACATTAGTGGCGCTCTTTGGGATGAGGATACCTTTGTCATAAGCTTAGAAGAGGGTCATTATGCTGCTTACATCAAGGTTAGGACCAACACCTTCCATTTCTCTAATTTGGTCTAACTTCAAATTGCTAACTTGAGTTGCTAGCTCAATAGGATCACCCAAAAGATGTTGATTACCTCAATAGGCCCATAGAGAACTATATGGCTATGCAAATCATTTTTGGAAGTGGGGTTGCCACTGGTAGGTTTGCAATGGGTTCAAATGAGCCTTTGGGCAAGCCAAGTGACATTGTTGACATCTTAGATGATGGCATTGAAGTGACCTCAGAGTTTGTTGATGCTTCCAATCTAACTGGCAAGGGAAAGACTGTTGATAAGGGTACCCCTGGTGACTCCATTGATACCAAGCCTATGTCCAACTTAGGGAAGAGGAAGAGGTACATGACTGATGAAGATGTTGCTGTGTTCAATGGGATGAAAGAGGCTGTATCTGATGTTGCTGCTGCTGTCCGTGAAAGCATCCATGCTGAAGCAGCACCTGGGATCTACAATGCTGTAATCAACTGTCCTGGGTTCTCTAGGGAGGCTCTCATGTATGCCCTAAACCACATGATGGAGCACAAGGCCACCTCCCTGGTGTTCCTGGACATGACTCCTGATGATCGTGACCTATGGCTCAAGACTTTCCTAGCCAAGCACTACCACAACTGATCTGATCTGTCTATCCTATTCCTATATAATGCTTAAGAACATATATGCTACACTTGCTCGGATCTGTATGTCCTTTTATGCTGTTTAAGAACAAATAATGATGTTTCTATCTGTTTAAGAACAGATATGCTTAAGAACAGATATGCTACATTTTCATAGAATAATGATGTTTCCCTGAGTTCTATGGATTAACTTGAGTTCTATGGATTTCCTTATTTGAGAACAGATATGCTACACTTGAATAGAACAATGATGTTTTTCTGAGTTAGATTAACCTGAGTTCTATGCATTTCCTTATTTGAGAAGAGATATGCTACACTTGTATAGAACAATGATGTTTCTTGAGTTCTATGCATTTCCCTGTTGGCTTGTTTATTGGTCTATTTGTAGACCTGTTTGCTGGCCTGTTTGCTGGTTAAGAAATGATATATGTTGATGATTAAGAACTGATATTATACTCTTGTTCTTACAATAATTGATGAGTTTTGGTATGTGCCTATGATGCTAACCTTGTATGCAAAAAAGTGGTCAATGAAAGCTGAGGCTAATCTTGTTTGATAATTATACTCTTGTTCTTACAATAATCTGTTCTAGCTGTTAGTAGCTTCATAGTAGCTGTTAGTAGCTGTTAGTAGTTGTTAGCAGCTGTTAGTAGTTGTTAGTAGCTTGATAAGCTGATAATTTGGTTAAAGGACATTAGTAGCTTCATAGTATCTTGATAATCTGATAATCTGTTCTAGCTGTTAGTAGCTTCATAGTAGTTGTTAGTAGCTGTTAGTAGCTTCATAGTAGCTGTTAGTAGCTGTTAGTAGCTTCATAGTAGCTGTTAGTAGCTGTTAGTAGCTTGATAAGCTGATAATTTGGTTAAAGGACATTAGTAGCTTCATAGTATCTTGATAATCTGATAATCTGTTCTAGTAGCTTCATAGTAGTTGTTAGTAGCTGTTAGTAGCTTCATAGTAGCTGTTAGTAGCTGTTAGTAGTTGTTAGTAGCTTCATAGTAGTTCTTAGTAGCTGTTAGTAGCTTGATAAGCTGATAATTTGGTTAAAGGACATTAGTAGCTTGTTTAGATGCATCTGATGGGCCATGCAAAAATAAAATGAGTGTAGCTTCATAGTCCATCTGTTAGTAGCTTGATAATCTGATAATCTGTTCTAGCTGTTAGTAGCTTCATAGTAGTTGTTAGTAGCTTCATAGTAGCTGTTAGTAGTTGTTAGTAGCTTGATTTGTATGTTGTGTAAATCTGAGTGCTCAAACTCTCCATGCGTATAAAAACCTCAATAGTTGCCAGTAGATGTTACTAGCTTGACTTATGAAAGGGAATTAGGCTTACACCTATTTCCTAATTGATTTTGGTGGTTGAATTGCACAACACAAATAATTGGACTAACTAGTTTGCTCTAGATTATATGTTCTACAGGTGCCAAAGGTTCATCTACATCTATACTAAATCGACTGTCCGGAATACCGTAGATTATTCCGGACAGGAGAAGCTTTTTGGAAAAACAGGCCAAGCGCGGACCGTCCGGGCCCTTGCGGCGGACCGTCCGCGACACCAGGATACCCTTCGGACAGAACCAATGCAAAAATACAAGTGTCCACTACGGACCGTCCGGAGGAAAAGCAAGGACCGTCCGAGCCCTCGCGCGGACCGTCCGGCCTCAGGCGCGGACCGTCCGGTAGGTGAGAAACCGAAAAACCCGAAGGTGACGGGTTCGGAGAAATGAATTGTAGCGGCCTCGCGGACCGTCCGGGCCAGGCGGGCGGACCGTCCGCGACTGGCTTTATCTGACATCTGACGACGCATTAAATGCAATATAGCCGTTGATATAGCCGTTACTGCTGACCGTTGCGTTTTCAGCCGTTGATCTACAGGCGCGGACCGTCCGGGCCAGGCGGGCGGACCGTCCGCGGTCGGCAGAATGGAGCAACGGCTAGGAAGTGGTTGGTGGCTATAAATACAACCCCAACCACCTCCATTCAAGACACCCAAGCATTCCAACCTTCAACATTCAATACAAGAGCTAGCAATCCATTCCAAGACACATTCAAAGCCTCCATCTCTCCAAGTTTCACAATTGAGAAAAGAGATCATTAGTGATTAGTGACTTAAGAGAGAAAAGTGATCCGTGTGTTATTTGTCGCTCTTGTCGCTTGGCTTTTGCAATCGTGCTTTCTTTCAATCTTTCTTACGTTCAACTCGATTATAACCAAGGCAAGAGACACCAATTGTGTGGTGGTCCTTGCGGGGAAGTTTGTTCCCGTTTGATTGAGAAGAGAAAGCTCACTCGGTCCGAGGGACCGTTTGAGAGAGGGAAGGGTTGAAAGAGACCCGGCCTTTGTGGCCTCCTCAACGGGGAGTAGGTTTGCAAGAACCGAACCTCGGTAAAACAAATCCGTGTGTCACACTCTTCATTTGCTTGCAATTTGTTTTGCGCTCTCTCACGCGGACTCGATTATATTTCTAACGCTAACCCGGCTTGTAGTTGTGATTGATTTTTGTAAATTTCAGTCTCGCCCTATTCACCCCCCCTCTAGGCGACTATCAATTGGTATCAGAGCCCGGTGCTTCATTAGAGCCTAACCGCTCGAAGTGATGTCGGGAGATCACGCCAAGAAGGAGATGGAGACCGGCGAAAAGCCCACTACAAGCCACGGGAGCACTTCATCGGAAGAGTCCCGCACCAAGAGGAAGGAGAAGAAGAAGAGCTCCTCCAACAAAGGGAAGGAGAAGAAATCTTCTTCTCACCACAAAGAGAAGAAGGAGAAATCTTCTTCTCACAAGCCGCATCGGAGTGGGGACAAAGACAAGAGGATGAGGAAAGTCGTCTATTACGAGACCGACACTTCATCAACATCCACCTCCGGCTCCGACGCGGCATCCGTCACTTCTAAGCGCCAAGAGCGCAAGAAGTATAGTAAGATCCCCCTACGCTACCCTCGCATTTCTAAACATACACCTTTACTTTCCGTCCCATTAGGCAAACCACCAACTTTTGATGGTGAAGATTACGCTAGGTGGAGTGATTTAATGCGATTTCATCTAACCTCGCTCCACAAAAGTATATGGGATGTTGTTGAGTTTGGTGCACAGGTGCCATCCGTAGGGGATGAAGACTATGATGAGGATGAGGTGGCCCAAATCGAGCACTTCAACTCTCAGGCAACAACAATACTCCTCGCCTCTTTAAGTAGAGAAGAGTATAACAAAGTTCAAGGGTTGAAGAGCGCCAAGGAGGTTTGGGACGTGCTCAAAACCGCTCACGAAGGAGATGAGCTCACAAAGATCACCAAGCGGGAAACGATCGAGGGGGAGCTCGGTCGCTTCCGGCTTCGCAAAGGAGAAGAGCCACAAAACATGTACAACCGGCTAAAGACCTTGGTGAACCAAGTGCGCAACCTCGGGAGCAAAAAGTGGGATGACCACGAGGTGGTTAAGGTTATTCTAAGATCTCTTATTTTCCTTAACCCTACTCAAGTTCAATTAATCCGTGGCAATCCAAGGTATACACTAATGACCCCCGAGGAAGTAATCGGGAATTTTGTAAGTTTTGAGTGCATGATCGAAGGCTCCAAGAAGATCAACGAGCTTGATGAACCCTCCACGTCCGAAGCACAACCGGTGTCATTTAAGGCGACGGAGGAGAAGAATGAGGAGTCTACACCAAGTAGACAACCAATTGACGCCTCCAAGCTCGACAATGAGGAGATGACTTTAATCATCAAAAGCTTTCGCCAAATCCTCAAGCAACGGAAGGGGAAGGATTACAAATCCCGTTCCAAGAAGGTTTGCTACAAGTGTGGTAAGCCCGGTCACTTTATCGCTAAATGTCCATTATCAAGTGACAGTGACAGGGATAACGACAAGAAGGGAAAGAGGAAAGAAAAGAAGAGGTACCACAAGAAGAGGGGCGGCGATGCCCACGTATGCCGCGAGTGGGACTCCGACGAGAGCTCCACCGACTCCTCCTCCGACGAGGACGCCGCCAACATCGCCGTCACCAAAGGACTCCTCTTCCCCAACGTCGGCCACAAGTGCCTCATGGCAAAGGACGGCAAAAGGAAGAAGGTAAAATCAAGATCCTCCACTAAATATGAAACCTCTAGTGATGAGGATGATGCTAGCAATGAGGAGGATAACTTACGCGTTCTTTTTGCCAACCTTAACATGGAACAAAAGGAAAAACTAAATGAGCTAATTAGTGCCATCCATGAAAAGGATGACCTCTTGTACTCCCAAGAGGACTTCCTAATCAAGGAAAATAAAAAGCATGTTAAGGTTAAAAATGCTTACGCTCTAGAAGTAGAAAAATGTCAAAAACTATCTAGTGAGCTAAGCGCTTGCCATGAGATGATTGACAACCTTAGACATGAAAATGCTAGTTTAAATGCTAAGGTTGATTCACATGTTTGTAATGTTTCGATTTCCAATCCTAGAGATAATAATGATGATTTGCTTGCTAGGATTGAAGAATTAAACATTTCTCTTGCTAGTCTTAGAGTACAAAATGAAAATTTAATTGCTAAGGCTAAAGATCTAGATGTTTGCAATGTTACAATTTCCGATCTTAGAGATAATAATGATATATTGCGTGCTAAGATCGTTGAACTTAATTCATGCAAATCCTCTACATCTAGTGTTGAGCATGTTTCTATTTGTACTAGATGTAGAGATGTTAACATTGATGCTATTCATGATCACATGGCTTTAATTAAACAACAAAATGATCATATAGCAAAATTAGATGCTAAAATTGCCGAGCATAACTTAGAGAATGAAAAATTTAAATTTGCTCGTAGTATGCTCTATAATGGGAGACGCCCTGGCATCAAGGATGGCATTGGCTTCCAAAGGGGAGACAATGTCAAACTTCATGCCCCTCCTAAAAGATTGTCCAACTTTGTTAAGGGCAAGGCTCCCATGCCTCAGGATAACGAGGGTTACATTTTATACCCTGTCGGTTATCCCGAGGACAAAATTAGGAAAATTCATTCTAGGAAGTCTCACTCTGGCCCTAACCATGCTTTTATGTATAAGGGTGAGACATCTAGCTCTAGGCAACCAACCCGTGCTAAGTTGCCTAAGAAGAAAACTCCTAGTGCATCAAATGAACATAGTCTTTCATTTAAAACTTTTGATGCATCTTATGTATTGACTAACAAATCCGGCAAAGTAGTTGCCAAATATGTTGGGGGCAAGCACAACGGGGTCAAAGACTTGTGTTTGGGTACCCAAAGTTCTTGTGTCTAATGCCAAAGGACCCAAAACCATTTGGGTACCTAAAGTCAAGAACTAAACTTGTTTTGTAGGTTTATGCATCCGGGGGATCAAGTTGGATCATCGACAGCGGGTGCACAAACCACATGACAGGGGAGAAGAAAATGTTCTCCTCCTACGAGAAAAACCAAGATCTCCAACGAGCTATCACATTCGGGGATGGAAATCAAGGTTTGGTCAAAGGTCTTGGTAAAATTGCTATATCTCCTGACCATTCTATTTCCAATGTTTTTCTTATAGATTCTTTAGATTACAATTTGCTTTCTGTATCTCAATTATGTCAAATGGGCTACAACTGTCTTTTTACTGATGTAGGTGTCACTGTCTTTAGAAGAAATGATGATTCAATAGCATTTAAGGGTGTGTTAGAGGGTCAGCTATACTTAGTAGATTTTGATAGAGCTGAACTCGACACATGCTTAATTGCTAAGACTAACATGGGTTGGCTCTGGCACCGCCGACTAGCCCATGTTGGGATGAAGAATCTTCATAAGCTTCTAAAGGGGGAACACATTTTAGGACTAACAAATGTTCATTTTGAGAAAGACAGGATTTGTAGCGCATGTCAAGCAGGAAAGCAAGTTGGAGCCCATCACCCACACAAGAACATCATGACGACCGACAGGCCGCTTGAGCTACTCCACATGGATCTATTCGGCCCGATTGCTTACATAAGCATCGGCGGGAGTAAGTACTGTCTAGTTATTGTGGATGATTATTCTCGTTTCTCTTGGGTATTCTTTTTACAGGAAAAATCTCAAACCCAAGAGACCTTAAAGGGATTATTGAGACGGGCTCAAAATGAGTTCGGCTTAAGGATCAAGAAGATTAGAAGCGACAATGGGACGGAGTTCAAGAACTCTCAAATTGAAGGCTTCCTTGAGGAGGAGGGCATCAAGCATGAGTTCTCTTCTCCCTACACTCCACAACAAAATGGTGTAGTGGAGAGGAAGAATAGAACTCTATTGGACATGGCAAGAACCATGCTTGATGAGTACAAGACTTCGGATCGGTTTTGGGCCGAGGCGGTCAACACCGCCTGCTACGCCATCAACCGGTTATATCTACACCGAATCATCAAGAAGACATCATACGAACTCCTCACCGGTAAAAAGCCCAATATTTCATATTTTAGAGTTTTTGGTAGCAAATGCTTTATTCTTGTTAAAAGAGGTAGAAAATCTAAATTTGCTCCTAAAACTGTAGAAGGCTTTTTACTAGGATATGACTCAAACACAAGGGCATATAGAGTCTTTAACAAGTCCTCAGGACTTGTTGAAGTTTCTTGTGACGTTGTGTTTGATGAGACTAACGGCTCTCAAGTAGAGCAAGTTGATCTTGATGAGATAGGTGAAGAACAGGCTCCGTACATCGCTCTAAGGAACATGTCCATTGGGGATGTATGTCCTAAGGAATCCAAAGAGCCTCCAAATGCACAAGATCAACCATCCTCCTCCATGCAAGCATCTCCACCGACTCAAAATGAGGATGAAGCTCAAGTTGATAAAGTAGAAGATCAAGCAAATGAGCCACCTCAAGATGACGGCAATGATCAAGGGGGAGATGCAAATGATCAAGACAAGGAGGATGAAGAACCAAGGCCGCCACACCCAAGAGTCCACCAAGCAATTCAACGAGATCACCCCGTCGACACCATCCTCGGCGACATTCATAAGGGGGTAACCACTAGATCTCGTGTTGCACATTTTTGTGAACATTACTCGTTTGTTTCCTCTATTGAACCACACAGGGTAGAGGAAGCACTACAAGATTCGGATTGGGTGGTGGCAATGCAAGAGGAGCTCAACAACTTCACTAGGAATGAGGTATGGCATTTAGTTCCACGTCCTAACCAAAATGTTGTAGGAACCAAATGGGTCTTCCGCAACAAGCAAGATGAGCATGGTGTGGTGACAAGGAACAAAGCTCGACTTGTGGCCAAAGGATACTCTCAAGTCGAAGGTTTGGATTTCGGTGAAACCTATGCACCCGTAGCTAGGCTTGAGTCAATTCGTATATTATTAGCCTATGCTACTTACCATGGCTTTAAGCTTTATCAAATGGACGTGAAAAGTGCCTTCCTCAATGGACCAATCAAGGAAGAGGTCTATGTTGAGCAACCTCCCGGCTTTGAAAACAGTGAGTATCCTAATCATGTCTATAATCTCTCTAAGGCGCTTTATGGGCTCAAGCAAGCCCCAAGAGCATGGTATGAATGCCTTAGAGATTTTCTTATTGCAAATGGATTCAAAGTCGGAAAGGCCGATCCTATGCTCTTTACCAAAACACTTGAGAATGATTTGTTTGTATGCCAAATTTATGTTGATGATATTATATTTGGGTCTACTAACGAATCTACATGTGAAGAGTTTAGTAGGATCATGACACAAAAGTTCGAGATGTCTATGATGGGGGAGTTGAAGTATTTCTTAGGATTTCAAGTGAAGCAACTCCAAGAAGGCACCTTCCTAAGCCAAACGAAGTACACTCAAGATATTCTAAGCAAGTTTGGAATGAAGGATGCCAAACCCATCAAGACACCCATAGGAACTAATGGGCATCTCGACCTCGACACGGGAGGTAAGTCCGTGGATCAAAAGGTATACCGGTCGATGATAGGTTCATTACTCTATTTATGTGCATCTCGACCGGACATTATGCTTTCCGTTTGCATGTGTGCAAGATTCCAATCCGACCCTAAGGAATCCCACCTTACGGCCGTAAAACGAATCTTGAGATATTTAGCTTATACTCCTAAGTTTGGGCTTTGGTATCCTAGGGGATCCACATTTGATTTGATTGGTTATTCGGATGCCGATTGGGCAGGGTGCAAAATCAATAGGAAGAGCACATCGGGGACTTGCCAGTTCTTGGGAAGATCCTTGGTGTCTTGGGCTTCAAAGAAGCAAAATTCGGTCGCTCTTTCCACCGCCGAAGCCGAGTACATTGCCGCAGGCCATTGTTGCGCGCAATTGCTGTGGATGAGGCAAACCCTGCGGGACTATGGTTACAAACTAACCAACGTCCCTTTGCTATGTGATAATGAGAGTGCAATCAAGATGGCGGATAATCCCGTCGAGCATAGCCGCACTAAGCACATAGCCATTCGGTATCACTTTTTAAGGGATCACCAACAAAAGGGGGATATCGAGATTTCTTATATTAACACCAAAGATCAATTAGCCGATATCTTTACCAAGCCTCTTGATGAACAAACTTTTACCAAACTTAGGCATGAGCTCAATATTCTTGATTCACGCAATTTCTTTTGCTAGATTGCACACATAGCTCATTTATATACCTTTGATATGCTATGACTAATGTGTTTTCAAGTCTATCTCAAACCAAGTCATAGGTATATTGGAAGGGAATTGGAGTCTTCGGCAAAGACAAAGGCTTCCACTTCGTAACTCATGCTTCGCTGTCGCTCCAAGCCAACTCTCCATTCTTGGGGGAGAAAGCATGAGCACCAAGCAAAAGGACTTCGTCTTTGGTATAATCTTAACTCATTTATTTATAACCAAAGGGGAAGAAAGTATGTCTAGGGCTCTAATGATTCCGTTTTTGGCGATTCATGCCAAAGGGGGAGAAAGTAAGAGCCCAAAGCAAAAGGACCGCACCACCACCAATTTCAAAAAAAACTTCGTGTTTCCAAGAATATTATCAATTGGTTTCCTATTGTGTTCAAAAGGGGGAGAAAGTAGTATTTCAAAATTGATACATCAAAACCCTCTTGAACACTAAGAGGAGGATCTCATTTAGGGGGAGTTTTGTTTAGTCAAAGGAAAAGCATTTGAAACAGGGGGAGAAAATTTCAAATCTTGAAAAATGCTTCTCAAAATATTATTCATTTACGTTTGACTATTTGCAAAAGGACTTTGAAAAGGATTTACAAAAATTTGCAAAAGCAAAACATGTGGTGCTAGCGTGGTCCAAAATGTTAAAAATAAAGAAACAATCCATGCATACTTTATAGGTATTTATATTGGCTCAATTCCAAGCAACCTTTGCACTGACATTATGCAAACTAGTTCAATTATACACTTCTATACTTGCTTTGGTTTGTGTTGGCATCAATCACCAAAAAGGGGGAGATTGAAAGGGAATTAGGCTTACACCTATTTCCTAATTGATTTTGGTGGTTGAATTGCACAACACAAATAATTGGACTAACTAGTTTGCTCTAGATTATATGTTCTACAGGTGCCAAAAGTTCATCTACATCTATACTAAATCGACTGTCCGGAATACCGTAGATTATTCCGGACAGGAGAAGCTTTTTGGAAAAACAGGCCAAGCGCGGACCGTCCGGGCCCTTGCGGCGGACCGTCCGCGACACCAGGATACCCTTCGGACAGAACCAATGCAAAAATACAAGTGTCCACTACGGACCGTCCGGAGGAAAAGCAAGGACCGTCCGAGCCCTCGCGCGGACCGTCCGGCCTCAGGCGCGGACCGTCCGGTAGGTGAGAAACCGAAAAACCCGAAGGTGACGGGTTCGGAGAAATGAATTATAGCGGCCTCGCGGACCGTCCGGGCCAGGCGGGCGGACCGTCCGCGACTGGCTTTATCTGACATCTGACGACGCATTAAATGCAATATAGCCGTTGATATAGCCGTTATTGCTGACCGTTGCGTTTTCAGCCGTTGATCTACAGGCGCGGACCGTCCGGGCCAGGCGGGCGGACCGTCCGCGGTCGGCAGAATGGAGCAACGGCTAGGAAGTGGTTGGTGGCTATAAATACAACCCCAACCACCTCCATTCAAGACACCCAAGCATTCCAACCTTCAACATTCAATACAAGAGCTAGCAATCCATTCCAAGACACATTCAAAGCCTCCATCTCTCCAAGTTTCACAATTGAGAAAAGAGATCATTAGTGATTAGTGACTTAAGAGAGAAAAGTGATCCGTGTGTTATTTGTCGCTCTTGTCGCTTGGCTTTTGCAATCGTGCTTTCTTTCAATCTTTCTTACGTTCAACTCGATTATAACCAAGGCAAGAGACACCAATTGTGTGGTGGTCCTTGCGGGGAAGTTTGTTCCCGTTTGATTGAGAAGAGAAAGCTCACTCGGTCCGAGGGACGGTTTGAGAGAGGGAAGGGTTGAAAGAGACCCGGTCTTTGTGGCCTCCTCAACGGGGAGTAGGTTTGCAAGAACCGAACCTCGGTAAAACAAATCCGCGTGTCACACTCTTCATTTGCTTGCAATTTGTTTTGCGCTCTCTCTCGCGGACTCGATTATATTTCTAACGCTAACCCGGCTTGTAGTTGTGATTGATTTTTGTAAATTTCAGTCTCGCCCTATTCACCCCCTCTCTAGGCGACTATCAACTTATGATGTTACTCGCATGATTTTTCATGCTGTCAGTAGCCTATGATTTTTCATAGTAGCTGTTAGTAGTTGTTAGTAGATGAGGTTTTTCATGCTGTCAGTAGATGCGTAATTGTCAGTTTAATCATGTCGAATTTTTGTGTAATTCCCAGCTCATGTAATTTTTGTGTAATTCCCAGCTCATGTAATTTTTGTGTAATTCCCAGCTCATGTTTGGCCTTTGTGTAACAGTTACACAGCTCCTCTCTGATCTTGTGTAATGGTTTTGTCTTTGGCAAGCCAAACAGGAGCTGTGTCTGTGCAACTTATAAATACGGTAAACCAAACATGGGCCATGTTGATCCTAGCTAATTGGGACCAAACAACCAAACACGTATTGCAATTGTTGGTTGCATCAGCCTGTACAGGCCACGCTGAACCTGCATCTAGACTTCAACCGAGCTCTACTCATCCTAACAACCAAACAGGCGGAAAGCACCCTGGACCAGGCTCTCCAAGCGCGAGCAAATTGGTCGTATCTCTGGAGCCAGGCTCCCGCCGGCCTAGCTCATGCAGCCGGGCTACCGGGAGAAGCCAACCAAACAGGCGGATAATATACAAGATGTCGGTACCCTGAATCAGGGTACCCCTTACTACAGTGTGAAGGCACGGTGCCTACACGACTATCTATAGTCACGTCGTAAACAGCGCCCGACCCCTCCACGTGGTCGGCCCTAGGACCGCCACGTGGTCGGAAGAAAGACGATATAACCCAGGATATCAACAGTGGGTCTGGACTCCCATGGGAAAGTGTCGGACCCCTGTGTGTACGGACCGGACCCCCGGGTAAGGTCCAGAATCGTCACAAGCGTGCCCGGACCCCTGGGACGAGCCCCGGGACCCCCCTGGGCAGGGTCCGGGCCACTCGCTGCAAGGTCCCATGGTTCTGGCGCAAAGGATACTCAGGCCTTGATCAAGGTCAGGCGGGGGTCCGGAACCGACACGTGTCCGGACCATGCCGCGTAAGCTCCTGCTCCCCGCTCAGGCAGAGACCCGATGTTGCCACGCGGCCTACTGCCCGTGACGTAAGCCAGCGGGCACAGCCTGACGTAAGGCCTCTGGACCACGCAGTCTCTGCATTTATTACGGATAGAACGCGCCGCCTGACAGGCGATGTGCCGCCTCAACATTTAATGTGCCCTGTCGCTCTGCTGGCGGACGATGACCAGATCATCCCACAGGCGGCGTGCCTGTCCATTCCCGTGGCAGGCGGCGCGACCATACTGCCGAATGTGCCACGATCATCATCACTCGTACGTGGCCAAGAAAGCTTTCCCTACACGCCAACACTACGCAAGCCGTGGATATCAGGGCGCAAGGAAATTGCACCCGGCCCAACATTAGTTGCTCCAAGTATTACGTCTGTTATGTCTCTGGGCACACATGTCGGGGCTCAGCATTCTTGTACGTGCCCCCCTTGAGCTATAAAAGGGGAGGCACACAACGTTACAGACTGACTTAGACTCTCACACTCACAAGTTCTTACAAGCTCTCAAGCTCAATACAACATAAAGTGGAGTAGGGTATTACGCTCCCGCGGCCCGAACCACTCTAAACCCTTGTGTGTTCTTGTGTTCTTTCTGTTTTCACCTAACAGGCAAAACGCTTAGTCCCCTTCTCATCTAAGGATTTAGGACGAGTGCATTCCCCCACCCGGCCGGAGATTTCCTCTACGACACAAGATATGAAATGAACTTAATTAATTTATATCTTATTTTCTGTCTCTCGAGAGAGGATCTATGCACTAGCTAGCTAGCTAGCTTAAGTACAATAGTACCTGTAACCTGAAGAAGAAGAAGAAGAAAAAAACTATTCGCTTAAAGCTAAACGAGATCAAGTGGGGGTGTGTGCAGGACCCGCATGTGTTGAGGTGACCAACCTTGGAAGGATGCCTTGACTTGTGTGCATGTGAATTTAGACGGTGGTTGTGTCCATCGCCTACCACACCCCATCTAAAAATCCGAAGAAGAAGAAAAAAAAAGTGTCCCCTCTCTCTCTGTCTGCGTGTAAATTAAAATAAAAGGCCAAGATTTCAATACGAGCCAGAGCCCAGAGGTGTGTCATCTTAATCCGTAACGGTTCTCGCTTAGGGCCTGTTCGGTTGTACCGGAATGAGCCAGGATTCATTCCAGCTCATCAAAATCTATATAAATTAGAGAAGTAATCCGGCTAGAAATTAATCCGGGACTCCAATCCGGAACAACCGAACAGGGCCTTAATTAATTATTGAATGATTCGACCGGATCATCACATGAGCTAGCATGACTAGTAGTAGCGCTTAGCTAGCTTCACGGCCTATGCTACGCTACAACGTAACGTACGCATGCATGCGAGCTGTGTGCTCAGCTCTAGCCTCAGTAAGTTTGACGAGTGTCAGAATTATTCGGCAAAAGCCTAAAAAATAATCGACGAAGTTTTTACCGAGTGTGACACTCAGTAAAAAGATATTGATGAACCGTACATCGGCAATAGCTTTTTTACGAAGTAATTTTTATCGGACACTTAACAAAGTCTTTGCCGATTTTCACTCGATAGTCGATAATAAAAAGACGCCGTCATGGCGGCTGGTAACGGAGACGTCGTCTTTACCGAGTGCTTCCCTGTGCCGAGTGTTCTACTCTCGGTAAACGTGGTCGTTACTGCGACACTTGATACATATTTACCGAGTGCCAGATAAAAAACACTCGTCAAAACGTCTAGCATTCGAGCCGGATTCTGGCAGTGGTACGTGTGATGCCGTGGCTGTAGCCCGCTGGAACTTTGCACCCATAGTTAGGCTGTCTTTTGCGTGCATCTATAGGGGATTAGGTATATAGCTTAGCTACGGAGAGGAGGATCGGAGGTAGTTCTACCCGACACGACATGGAACCTAAGCTAGAGACCAAGGCTATACCGGCTCTCATGAAATGACAGGCTATACTATTACCTGTCTGAATCGGCCAAAGTTAATTGACAGGTCGTTGCACTTTAATATTATGGAGCATGTATACACATATATAGGGGGTGTTTGGTTTGCCCCTGCTAAAATTTAGCTTCTATCACATCGAATGTTTGAACCTCCGTTCGGGGTATTAAATGTAATCGGATTATAAAACTAATTTCTCAGCCGAAGATTAAAAAGTGAGACGAATCTAGTACTGGTTGGGTCTATATTTCATACTCCTATTTGAAAGTTAAACGCTTGATGTGACCCGGGCTAAACTTTAGTCCACAGAACCAAACACCCCCATATTCTGATTGCTGTGACGCCGTACTATATAATAAAATCTATAATGACACATCTCCGCGGCCAACTTGTGTTGTAATAAATCTGTAATGACCCATATGAAATCTCAACCACATCTCATCTCGTCCGTAGAGGTGCGCGCGACCCCAGTTCGTCTCTCCAACCACAACGGCCGGCGCCATAGATCATCTTAACTATCTCAAGTAATTCTGTGGCATTTACGCTGGCTATCCAGTAAATTCGGCACGTTCCCTTCAAGAAAACACGCGCTGCTTCTTCTATTTGTGAAAAGACGGTGTTCCAAAAAAAAATCACTTGCTATAAAGATGAGCTTGCTAGGTCCTGTTTGAATTAGCTAGCTAACCAATAATAGCTGGCTAGCTATTAACTGATTTGCTAAAAATAGTTAGTAGGTTAAATATTAGTCGTTAGACTGTTTAGATGTTTGTAACTAATTTTTAGCAGCTAATCCAGTGCATTTAAACCTGGCCTGAATTGGATGAAGAACAAATAGCCGAAAAGCGCTGTCGCGATGCCGATCACGCGGCGCTGGGTGGCTTTCGGCGACGAGCAGTCCAACACACGTACTCCCAGCTCCAGTCCACAGTCCTTCGCGCCCACCGAATACCTCCACGTCTCTCTCTACGCGTACGTACGGGCGACCCCGCGACCCGTGTCTCTGACCATGGGCCCGTCCAGGCGTCCACTCCCCCCGTCCCGCCAGGCGCCATCCCCTGCTCGACGAAACGCCAGCGCTTCGCGTCAATGCCGTCGCCCGCGCTGTTGACCCCCCGGCGCGCGCCTGTCCCGTCCCGTCCCCCACACTGCTCGGCTCGCCCCCCATAAAGCTCCTTGATCCCTTCTCCCTGCCGCCCCCCACAGTGCCACTCACTTGCGGCCACCACCACCGGCACCACCCGGCCCGCCGCCCTGTTGCGCGACCAGTGTCACCCACCTCGCCCCGCTCCCGCCCGCGCGTGCCGCGCTGTCCGTCCTAGTGGCTACTGGTACTACTGGGTGGGGGACGGACGGACGAGACGACGGCTTCCTCGGCTGCCGCAGTGCCGCTACCTCTCTCCTGTCCATGGCACACTGCTCCTTGCCGCTGTCATAGTTCTGCGCCTCCCGCTCCAGCTGCTGCGCCGGGTTCCACACTTCTTGCCGCGTTTCACTTAGGTCGCGCGCGACGGCGGCGGCGGCAATGGCGTCAATCGTGCCGCGGCCCTTGCTCCGGGCGGCGGTCCTCGTCCTGGCTCTTCTCAGCCTCAGTCCGGCGGCGGAGGCAGGGGACGCCGCGGCGGCACTGCTGGAGTTCAAGGGCGCGCTGGAGGACGTGGCGGGCCGTCTCTCGACCTGGGGCCCCGCGGGCGCGGGCCCGTGCGGGTGGGCCGGCATTGCCTGCTCCGCGGCGGGCGAGGTCACCGGCGTCACCCTCCACGGGCTCGGCCTGCAGGGCGGCCTCTCCGCCGCCGTCTGCGCGCTCCCGCGCCTCGCCGTCCTCAACGTCTCCAGGAACGCGCTCCGGGGCCCCATCCCGCCGGGCCTCGCCGCCTGCGCCGCGCTCGAGGTCCTCGACCTCAGCACCAACGCGCTCCACGGCGCCGTCCCGCCGGGCCTCTGCGCGCTGCGTTCCCTCCGCCGCCTCTTCCTCAGCGAGAACCTGCTGTTCGGCGACATCCCGCCCGCCATCGGCAACCTCGCCGCGCTCGAGGAGCTCGAGATCTACAGCAACAACCTCACCGGGAGGATCCCGGCCTCCATGTCCGCGCTCCAGCGCCTGCGCGTCGTCCGCGCGGGCCTCAACCAGCTCTCCGGCCCCATCCCCGTCGACCTCGCCGAGTGCGCCAGCCTCGAGGTGCTCGGCCTCGCGCAGAACAACCTCGCCGGGGAGCTCCCTAGGGAGCTCTCCCGCCTCAAGAACCTCACCACATTGATCCTCTGGCAGAACTCCCTCTCTGGCGAGGTTCCGCCAGAGCTCGGCGACTGCACCAGCCTCCAGATGCTCGCCCTCAACGACAACGCCTTCACCGGCGGCGTGCCCAGGGAGCTCGCGGCGCTGCCGTCGCTCGCAAAGCTCTACATTTACCGGAACCAGCTCGACGGCACCATCCCGCCGGAGCTGGGAAACCTGCAGAGTGTCCTGGAGATCGACCTCTCGGAGAACAAGCTCACTGGCGTCATCCCCGCCGAGCTCGGCCGGATATCCACGCTCCGCCTACTCTACCTCTTCGAGAACCGTCTGCAAGGCACCATCCCGCCGGAGCTCGGCCAGCTGAGCAGCATTAGAAGGATCGACCTGTCTATCAACAACCTCACCGGCACAATCCCCACGGTGTTTCAGAACCTGAGTGGCTTGGAGTACTTGGAACTCTTTGACAACCAACTCCACGGCGCCATCCCTCCATTGTTGGGAGCCAACAGCAACCTCTCAGTGCTCGACTTGTCAGACAACCAGCTAACCGGGAGCATCCCTCCTCACCTCTGCAAGTACCAGAAGCTCATATTCTTGAGCCTCGGATCGAACCACCTCATCGGCAACATCCCTCAAGGTGTGAAGACTTGCAGGACTCTGACGCAACTCCGGTTGGGGGGCAACATGCTGACCGGGAGTGTCCCCGTCGAACTGGCGCTGCTACAGAACTTAACATCGCTCGAAATGAACCAGAACCGATTCTCTGGGCCTATACCTCCTGAGATCGGCAAGTTCAGGAGCATCGAGCGGTTAATTCTGTCCAACAATTTCTTCGTCGGACAGATGCCTGCTGCCATTGGCAACCTGACGGAGCTTGTTGCCTTCAACATTTCGTCGAACCAGCTCACGGGACCAATCCCCTCGGAGCTAGCCAAGTGTACAAAGCTTCAGAGGCTTGACCTTAGTAGAAACTCACTCACTGGAGTGATTCCTACAGAGATTGGTGGGCTGGGAAACCTGGAGCTGCTCAAGTTGTCTGATAACAGTCTGAATGGAACCATTCCAAGCAGTTTTGGAGCCCTCTCAAGGCTGATAGGACTGGAGATGGGAGGCAACCGTCTGTCTGGTCAGGTTCCTGTTGAGCTTGGTGAGCTCACTGCCCTGCAGATTGCCCTAAACGTCAGTCACAACATGCTGTCTGGTGAGATACCGACGCAGCTAGGGAATTTGCACATGCTGCAGTACCTGTACTTGGACAACAATGAGCTTGAAGGTCAAGTTCCTTCCTCCTTCAGTGACCTTTCGAGCCTGTTGGAGTGCAACCTGTCTTACAACAATCTCGTGGGGCCGCTTCCCAGCACCCCTCTGTTCGAGCACTTGGACAGCAGTAACTTCCTTGGGAACAATGGCCTTTGTGGTATCAAAGGGAAAGCATGTCCAGGTTCATCAGCATCGTCATATTCAAGCAAGGAAGCAGCCGCGCAGAGGAAGCGCTTTCTCAGGGAGAAGATCATCAGCATTGCCTCCATTGTCATTGCTTTGGTTTCATTGGTGCTGATCGCAGTCGTCTGCTGGGCCTTAAGGGCCAAGATACCAGAGCTTGTATCAAGTGAAGAGCGCAAAACCGGGTTCTCTGGTCCCCACTACTGCATGAAGGAAGGGGTGACCTACCAGGAGCTCATGAAAGCAACCGAGGACTTTTCAGAGAGTGCTGTGATTGGGAGAGGTGCTTGCGGCACGGTTTACAAGGCTGTGATGCCTGATGGCCGGAAAATCGCAGTCAAGAAGCTGAAGGCCCAAGGAGAAGGTTCCAGCATTGACAGAAGCTTCCGAGCTGAGATAACTACACTTGGAAATGTCAGGCACCGCAACATCGTCAAGCTCTTTGGCTTCTGCTCCCACCAGGACTCGAACCTTATCCTGTATGAGTACATGGCAAATGGAAGCCTGGGAGAATTGCTTCATGGCAGCAAGGATGCCTATCTACTGGACTGGGACACGCGGTACCGGATCGCTCTGGGTGCTGCCGAAGGCCTGCGGTATCTTCACAGCGACTGCAAGCCGCAGGTCATTCACCGCGATATCAAATCGAACAACATACTGCTTGATGAGGTGATGGAGGCTCATGTGGGGGACTTCGGTTTGGCCAAACTTATTGACATTTCCAACTCTAGGTCGATGTCTGCTGTTGCTGGTTCCTATGGGTACATTGCTCCAGGTTAGATCTGTTACTAAACCACTGTGTTAGCAGTTCTGCATAGATTCCGCATTGCCTTGCAGTTGCAGCATGCACATATCGTAGTGTGCTAAGCTGTTCTTTCCAGCAACGAAGTAGCAAGCTTAGCTTGATAAGCAATGCGTATGGCTACTAATGATGTGCGTTTTAATCCTGTGCAGAGTACGCCTTCACCATGAAGGTCACTGAGAAGTGTGACGTCTACAGTTTCGGGGTAGTTTTGTTGGAACTGCTGACGGGGCAATCTCCAATCCAGCCTCTTGAGAAAGGAGGAGACCTTGTGAATCTGGTGAGGCGGATGATGAACAAAATGATGCCGAATACAGAAGTGTTCGACAGCAGGCTGGACCTGAGCTCGAGGAGAGTCGTGGAAGAGATGTCCCTGGTGCTAAAAATCGCGCTGTTCTGCACCAACGAGTCACCGTTCGATAGGCCTAGCATGAGAGAAGTCATTTCCATGCTGATCGACGCTAGAGCGTCCTCCTACGACTCATTCTCTTCGCCAGCATCTGAGGCACCTATAGAATATGATTCGTCCCCAAAAAATTAGAGGTGAGGTCATCAAGTAGCGGTTTTCTTTTGTTACTGAGTGCTGAGATCAAGTGACATCTGATAGCTTCGAAATCGTTCAGAAAATAAATGAACTGTTAGGGCTAGTTTGGTAACCCTATTTTTTCAAGAGATTTTCATTTTTCAAGGGAAATTAGTTCATTTTACTTTGGGAGGGAAAATGGGTAATTCCTTAGGAAAACAGAGTTGCCAAACTAGCCCTTAGTATAACTATTGCCCAGTTTTAAGCCAGTAATCAGAAGAAAATAGTGTTGTTTTGTTCCTTGCTACCTTAACAAAAACCTCGCTCGCCGGTTAATTGTTTTCCTTGTTTGGCAGGCCAGTGTCGTCAATCTATTTTACCAGTCATGCATCGAGGGAGCATCCATAGATCAACTTCGCTCGTAGCTGAAGACCATCCTAGTCTGAAATATTGTGTTCCAAGAAGTTGTTGGCTATAGCCTGACTCCAAATGGAAAAGAGACCCGTCTTTCTGACCAAGACTAACCACCAGTTGAAGGCTAGAAGCATGTGAAGTGAAGTTATTCACTCCTACTACACCTCAGCTAGCTAGTGCTCTTTCAGTGGAGGCAGACACCTTTGAGTGTTCCTTTTCTGAAACACTCAGCTAGGCAAGGCTGATACGTTCACTTCAGCAGAACATACAGATTCAACTATCGCTAGCTTTAACACTGTACATACTACATAGACCATAGTGCGGCTACTATTAAATAATGATGATGACAGATTATTAATCTCTGGATTGATTTTGTGCTTCTTTTTAACTTGTTACTAACTGTAATGACATGGTAAAAAAAGTGAATAATTACCGTGTTCGTCGGAGTCGAACCAGCCTGCAGCGTCAGCCTACTGTTCCAAACAGTAGATGTCTTGGCCACCCTTTGCATCTCCTGTTGGGTTTGACTTGGGTGTCCTGCAAGCATGTCATCAAAGGCACACAGAATTAGGTAGTCCTGACAAGTTCTTGATAAAAAGCGTGCCGATCCAATGACCCGTGCCGCCACGCCTCTCTTTAGGCTGGCTAGAACGCACCAGCTGCTTTATCAGACTGCTGCAGCAAACCACACCTAACAAGACACTGTTCACTGAAAAAATCTAAGGCTTTGTTCGTTTGTGCCGGATTGCACCCGGAATCGTTCCAGCTAATCAAAGTTTATATAAATTAGAGAAGTAATCCGGTTAGTAATTGTTCCGGCCCACCAATCCATAACAACCGAACGGGGCCTAAATAGTTCTGGATCTTGTCGTAGACACGTCTAAAAACTTAGCACTCCTACTTCTGCCGAACTCTGGCGTGAAATAACTGATTAAAATCAGAACTCACAAACTGCTCAAATCGATGAGTTGCAAGGCAGAGACTGAGCTCTGCACTCCTGAGCAGCTGGTACGTTCAATGTTCAGAATGCAGTCAGTTGAGCACGTGCATTCTGCAGCATATATGTATATAATAACCAGCATGTATCGACCGCAATCTGTGCTAGCTTTTCACAAATCAGAGAGCAATACGAAATAATTGCTGCAAAACAAGAAAGCAAATTTACATCTGAGACTCCCATTATGCCAGTATTTCAGCACACAACAGGGGGGCACAAAGTTGCCCACATATGAGTTCAATCCATTCATAGGAGTCCTCTCACTTTCTCGTACAACACACAACCGAGAACCATAAAAATGCCAGGGATATAACTGATCCCCGAAACTCGAAAGAGCGGGCCGATCAAGGGGCCGAATCGAATCTCCACCCGTTGGTAAAGTTCATAATGGGAATGATTACAATGGCTTTCTGACAGGGCACACTGGCAAATCACGCTCCGAGAATCTCACCTCCAGGAAACGAGTACAACAGCAGGTGGAAAAAAGAAGTCCAGAAGGTCGTCAGAGTAAGGACGATGAGGTTCTTCAGTGATGACCAGAGCACAAGTGTCTGAAGGATGAATCTGCTTCCAAAAGAATTCGGGGAAACATCGTCCACAACGCACTTATGGCAGCTTCAAGCAATGAATGGTGCTTGCAGGGACAGGTTGCAATTATTTGATGCCTTCACATCCTGTAAAATGTCAACAATGATGATTTCGGTCAGAAAAAAAATAAAGGAAAATAGTTCATTGCTTCCATCCATGTGATGAACTGGCCAAGCCTGTCGGATTATTATCATCAACAAAGAATACATTATGCATACGACTTTCCTGCTACTCGAAGTTCCAATGCTGACAAACAGGATACACTGAGCTATGACACTTCATGTATACATGACTTCTGTTTTTCAGTTGAAAACGGACGCTATGGGCAGACAGTCAGAACTAAGATCCCCTTTGGTGTGGCTCCTGGGTGCTCTGCCTCCTCAGCTATAGCAGTACTGTAGCAGGAGTTGGAGGAGTCCTAATGCTGTCTCCAATAGACCGTGCATATCACTGTTTTTGCCTTGTAGACTGCACTGTTAACAAAGTGAATTTTGAAATAGCAGATGAGATGAGAGATAGGATGTGTAAGCTGCTGGAGACAGCCTAAAAAACCAGCTCTGCCGGCTCCTTCCCATAGTACACTTTAAGTCGGAGCCAGAGTGCGCAGAAGCCAAACCAAACGGGTCTAATTAGGAGTTGTTTGAATGCACTAGAGCTAATAGTTAGTTGGCTAAAAAATTACTAGAAGAATTAGCTAACTAACAAATAGCTAGCTAACTCTGATTTACTAAAAATAGCTAATAGCTGAACTATTAGTTAGGGTGTTTGGATGTCTTCAACTAATTTTAGCCACTAACTGTTAACTCTAGTACATTCAAACACCCCCTTAGTAGATCACTTTTTTCATTCCAGTTCATTTTATAGAACACTTTCTTAATGTTAATCACAACAGCAGGTCAAATAGCCCATTATGTTCTCACTTGGCCAACCCTTCCAAGAAGATTCTGTAGCATATCAAACTCAAGCTCAATTTCGCTGCTGAACAAAAAATGAGCACAAGAATCCCTTTCTTGAGGTGCATGCAATAGCAGTAGCAGCCTAGCAGGTCAAATAGCCATCGGTGACTTGACTCCAGGATTATTCTATCAGCATGCATAGTCAAATTCAAGCTTCAATTCACTAGTCAGTATCAAAAGTTAGGATAACAATGTGGTACAATTCCCAGTACCCTAACATATCATCACTATGCAAATAGATTTCAGAAGTCCAGATGTAGTAAGCCACAAGACCTTAAGGCAAAGAATCTAACAAGTAAATCATACGTTATACTCCCTCCGTTTCGTTTTAGATGTCGCTGGATAGTGCAAATTTGAACTATCCAGCGACAACTAAAAAGAAACGGAGGGAGTACTATGTAAGGCTACAAAATGGAAACACATGACAGTTGTAGCAAGGAAAAAACACTAGACATTACAATGCATAATGGCCAACTTTATTGGCAAAATTGAATCTGATTGCCATACATAAGAAACTTGGAAGCAAAGAATACATAGCCATTCAAGATTAACATACTAAGAGCTTGTTCAATTTAATTTAGGCTAATCCTAGTTTTACACAGAACCAACAAGACATAAAAGCTGAGGTTGTTGTTTTGTCAACAACTCATAAAGGCTATTGAAATTAAACGCCTTGTAAGCCAGCTAAATTATTTAGCTTCTGCTGAAGTAGATTAGTTATACTTAAGATTAAAAAAAGGAGAAAGAAATAAAAAATGTTATTAGTAGGTAGACCAGTAGGCCTTATTTTGGTGATATATGCCTGAACTCGAGGTAAACAAGCCTATATGTAGGATAATTTAGTTATTTAAAGTGCTTAGCTTGCATAATAAAGTCTTCACTTCAAAGCTTTCCAGAAATAATATGGGGCAACCACATTAAACAATACCTAGGGCTTAGAAATTTAGCATACTTTAGAATCTCAATGGCATCATTAAAAAAACATATATAGTATATAAAGGTTCTACTATTATAAGTGATACCAACAAGATTAACTCAACTTATTCATGATAGTGATAGCATAACTAATACTCTCTCTGTACCAAAATAATATTCGTTTTAGAGATTTATTGGATTCACACAATACTTGATGTATGTGGTTTATATATGTGTCTAGATTCATCTTCATTCATTTGAATATAGACAAAAAAAAATCAAGAGCTAAAACGACTACTATTTTGGAACAGATGGAGTATATGAGTAGCAGTGTCCTTTATTTAATTTCTCTATTAAATATCTTATTAGGTGCAGTAAATAGAATACTACAGTACAGAAAACAACAACTATCAAAAGCAGTTCTTCTATAAATTAAAATCTGTAGTTTTGACCATTGGCAAGGACATCCCCATATCAGAGAAATAAGAAAAGGTAATGATCATATACATATATTGACCATTTTATCAATACAAATAGGACTCTAAAAATGCATTGTTAACTTTCCTAAAAAAGAGATGTGCTATCTAAAAAATAAAGAATACTCACACGTGTAATCAGGGCTACAAGTCATGGTTCGTGGAAGATGTATGGATAGATCATATGAAAGAAGGATATGCTTGTTGCATTGGTGAGAACTGTCTCACTGAGTCCCTGGGTCGTGGGTTTGAAGTAGTCTTTCCACATTTATGAGGAAAGGCTTGTCTCGGTGTATCCCATTTCTAGACCCCACTTATGTGGAAGCCTCTGGTAACTGGCATTGTGTCTGTCCTTTTTACATCATATGAAAGATCCTTCAATGTGCAATAGAACAATTATGGTTGATACATAATTTGTGCAAGTTTCGTAACTAAAGACTAGCACTTGTAGTTTACCCAGAAAATGCTTGATGGTAATAAAATGTTGACATTGGTGAAAGAAGATCATGGTGAACCGTTCATCCTTCAGGGCTGATTTGGTAGGAGGGGAATTGAAGAGGATCCATAAGGAGGAATTCACTTCAAAATTGAATAGCAAGGGAATTACTCCCCCATGGATCCCTCTAACTTTCCTTCCACCAAACCAGCCCTCAAGGGAGACACGTGTCTTGTTTCGTTATAAGACTGTTACAATAAAGATGATGCCATTCTCTGACCTAGCGTCTAATCACCACTAGTGGCTAGTGACTAGCCTACCGCTTTTTATCTCAATATGGCATTTTCTTAGCAAATAAACCATAGTTATATACGCAGAATCTCAAGACAAGACTAACACAACAATACCTTATTTTTCAGGACATTAATAAGCGTATAAGGAAAATTTCCCTATAATATACGTGTTGACATTTTACTGGTTTGCTTTCAGGACAATCAGCGCCGGCCCTGGCGGGGGTCGAGCAGTGCCCCCGACCAGGGCCTCCATATTAACGAGGCCTCATTTTAGGTATTAAAAACAGTATATATATATATATATATATATCATATTTTATATAGATCTATATATTGGCTCTATAAATTTTTTTAAAAGGTCTAATCATAAGTCAACAACACAACAATAATAAATAAGGAGAATTAATTATAGCCCATTAATCTTAACTTCATATAGTCTCAGGTCCAGCCGCCTATGCTCTCAGTGTGTAGTGAAACAACGATGTTTGTCGTTTCATCTCTATCTCTCGCACAGTCATAGACAGACAGATAGTCGTGCCCTATCCTCTTGGTAGCCAGCGCACGAGCATCGAGTACTGCGGCGCTTTCATCCTGCTCTACACGGTGAAAACGAAACTAACATGACCTGATCGACTAATCTAACAATGTGCATCCATTTAATCATTGTTCAAGGTAACCTTCTTTTGAATTATCTGGACATATATATGGGGTATTTTTCTTTGAGATGTTAGGCTATATTTTAATTACCTTTTTATTTAATATAAATACCTTTTTCAGATATACATAAATATTTATTGATAATATATACACACACTATATCTAAGTATAATAATTATTATTATAAAGGGCCTCCGATATGAGTCTTGTCCCGGACCTCTAAAATATCAGGACCGGCACTGGGGACAATAAATGTATGAGGAAAGGAATAGTCTTGATTTGTTTTCACTGGAAACAACGTACCATCCCCACTTATCACTGTTGATACAACAGTCAGAAATTCAGAACATAAATTGCACATGCCCTTGTGGTCCATCTCTATTATTGAGGACAGGAACTTGGGCACTTGGCCAACAATTTCTAAACTCATACTGGTAGATGAAACTCCAATGGCCATGCACCAAAAGTGATCAGATGAGAAATAAAACACTTCACTTGGGGGTATGAAATGTTGTATTCTTTAGCAAGTAATCTACGGTTTAGACCCTGTAATCTTATATGGTCGCATTATGTCTTTCAAGTTTGAGCCAGAAAGATTCTAGTTCTGTTGTATATTGAAGTGTATTTAGTAGATAATTGAGATTCATGATGTAACAGAAGATTGTGATTGGCATTTTACAGATACTAAGACAAAAAGGAGATATCTACCATAAACTACCAAATAATAACATGTCTTTTTGGAGGTAAATATTAAATTATATATTTGAAATGCATTTTTCCAGGGGTCAACAAGTTGCATACCTATTTGAGCTACATTGCATTTATCATCTGTAAGGACAGGTCAATTATGCCATCACCTCTATCTGAACCTTGAAAGGGTTTTTTGAAAAATATGTTAGCCTGTATGACAATGATAGCTGGGTGTTTATATTGTTTCAAAGATACTTAATGATAGAGTTATGCACAGGTAGCCACTAAGGAGCTTAGATTTTTGAAATGCACAACTTTTAACTTTGTTCTGAGAAATACAACCAAAATACGAAGCGCCATAACAGGATTACTATCTGAATGCTTAGATTTTCAATCATAAAGTTTATTTTGGAGAACAGCTGTTGCTATAATTTTTAGTATGTGCTGACAAAGAAGAAAACATAGGAAAGCAAACGTTAAACTATGTCACTGACTGTATCTGAACCGAGCAAAATACCATTTGGAGATTTGTTTAGACAATATGACAATGCTAGGTTGGTATTTTTTATTTATATAGTGTGTCTCCTGTTTATGCATTCGATCTTAGATTCATAGTGCAACAGAGCCTTTTCATGCAATACTACTACAACGTAGCCTGGGCTTACTACAAATTAAGGCATTAAAAATCCAGTGCCGGACAAACAGAAACCATGTGATTGGCCTGTCTCCCATGAAATAGCTAATGGATGGAGCAGAACACCAAACCAGATCCCTCTGCAGTGAGTAGTGAAATGACACCTGTTCTCATTTGTAAAGCTGGGCCAAATGCTCCCACTAAATCCTTGACACTCGTCAATTGCCAAGAACCAGCCGAGAGTTTTATGGGACACAAGGCACCTCGAGTTCCACCAAAAGGGAGCGATAATCATATCAAATTGCCGAATGGCAGGCATCGTAGCCTAAATTAAGGCCCCAACACACAAGCATCCAAAAGGCAAAGAAAGGTCGAGAGTTCATGAGCTTACCATCCAGATAGCACTGCACCGCGATGGGCAGGTGTCGGTCAGTTCTTGCCCTTCTCCTTCATGTCTGCGTGCTGGAAACCGTTCCAGAGCTGGAACGCGGCGAACTGGCCCTCGGCCGTGGTGGGCGTGGTGGCCGCCGCAGCGGCAGCCGCGGCCGAGCTGAACATGAATGGTATGTTGGGAGCGTCCAGTGGAGTAGACAGCCTCTGGAGCTGTTGGTGGTGGTGGTGGTGGTGGCCGGAGATGTGCGGCTGCGAATTGGACTGAAGGGTCCCCCTACTGTTAACACCCAAAAGACCCGAGGACATGGAGAAGTTGAGGTTGTATTCTCCGGCGGGAGCCGACGCCGGCATCGCGTGGACGGGCATGAAGTGGTCCTGCAAGAACGAGAAGTGCGTCATATCGGCGTGCGGCTCGCCGCCGCCAGAGGCGACAGTGACGGCACCGCTGGCCAAGTGGTGGTAGTGCTGCGCCGGGGCCATGGCGATGGACGCAATGTTGCCGAGGTGGGGAGCGGGGGAGGCAAAAGTGTGCGCCATCGCGTGTCCCCCGCCCTTCCGGGGCTGCGCGAACCCGATGTAGTCGGTGGTGGCGGAGACGGACGGCGGCTGCCAGGACACCAACGACTGCTGGTGGTGCTTGTGTTCGGCGGGGGCGGCGCTGCTGGCCGCAGCCATCCCCGTGAGCAGCTCGGTGAAGGATGCCGCCTGCGCTGAGCTTGTAGCCGCGGCGCGCCTGGAGTCAGCGGCGGGGTCCTTGTCCTTGTCCCTGGCAACGGCGCTCCGCTCCCTGGCGCGGTCCCGCGCCTTGACCCGGCTCTCGGAGCGGGAGAGGGAGAGGACGGAGCCCTTGCTGGTCTCGGACGTGCTGCTGCATCCGGACCTCGTGAGCTGCTGCTGGTGGTGGTGGTCGTCGTTGTCACCAGCAGGCGGGGCGTGGTCCTTGGCGGAGGCCGGGTGCGCGGGGAAGCCTGCGGCGGTGTCGAGCGAGGGGAGCTTGTCGATGGCGTCGGCGGCGGCCCTGATGAGCCACTCGATGGCCTTGCTGGGCTGGTCGTAGCCGAGGCGGTCCTGCAGGTCGTAGAACTGGATGGCGGTGGCGACGGAGAGGCGGACGCGGCGGTCCCGGATGCCCTTGGCCGTGTACACCTTGCTGTGGCGGTCCTTGCCGCCGGAGCCCCGGGAGACGCGGTAGATCCGCGAGGCAGGGTGCTGCTGCGCCCACGGCGCGGCGGCGGGCGGCGGCACGGCCATCGCCACCGCGCGGCGCTTAGGCTCCGGCTCCGCGCCCGCGCCTTTCGCCCGGGCCCGCTTGCCCCCCGCGCCGACGCAGCCCACGGCCTCCACCTCCATCGCGGCGGCGGCGGCGACGGCGGACCCCTACCACGTCCCCCCGGCCGGCACGCCCCGCATTGCCGCCCGCGGCGTCGGCTTCCCACCCGGACGGGCGCAATTCGGAGGGCGTGTACGAAGTAATCGGAGTGGTGGTGGGTGTGCGAATGAGGGTGCGTGCGGGACGGGACGAGAGCAAGCGATCGGCGCGGCGGTGAGGTCCGTCGTCGTCAGATCTGGCGTGGCGACTGGCGAGGGCGGCGGTTGATCGGGCGGACGAACTCGGGAGGCGCGATTTTTGGGGAGCGTAGAGGGAGGAGGGGCTGACTGGAGTGACTGCCGCCAGCAACGGTGGTGGTGGTGGGTGGCGGCTAGTGATGACTGACAAACGAGGCAATCAGGCGTGACGGGACGGAGGAAAAGGGAAGCTCAGCTGCTTGGCAGCAGGTGCGCGGCACGAGGCAGGCTACTACTGCAAGTGTAGTGTAGGCTAGAGGGCAATGGGCAGCGGATGCTGACTAGTACTAGTACCGTAGTGACAGTGTCAGGACAGCGCCGCACGCGCACGGCGGCGGCACGAGACGCCCTCTGCTCGCCGCCGCCACCACGGGCCGACGGCGATATGTGCGTTCGTCGCTGTCCAGCCGTGCCTGGCGGCGGCGGCAAATGTGATGCGATGTGGCCAATTCGCACCGGGCCATCATGAGAGGCGCAGCGCATGTGGCTGAGATGGTAATGGTCCCGGTCGATTCTTCGCGGATAATTCTTTCAATATTTGGTAGTCAAGAATCACGAGAGAATTTATCGAGAAAGAATTCTATTGTTATTCAATTTTAAAAAGTAAAATGATTCCTCTTCTATAGATCCTCTCATGACCTGATTAGAGAAGTTTTTCTCTACGCGGATGTAAACGGGAGCTCTATTTAAAATCTTATCTCGGCCTCTACTTAGAACACCGGACAGTCATAAAAAATGTTCCTGGTTCTATATATGTGGCGGTGGCACAAACAAAAAAATATAAATTAAAACTACATTCAGCTATTACTTTACAAGCATTATGGTACACATGTCAAACGGAAGCTTTAATTTTTATAGATGGCATATGCATGCATGATACAGTAATCTCAGTTTTTAATTCCTGTCGGCAGCTGCCGTGATTTGAGACATCGTTCATCAGAGGTCAGAAAATGGAGCAGGACCAGGACGGATGACATACCTAATTTATACCGGATCGAAAAGCTTGGGCGTATCTGATAGCAAATGCAGGCTGTGGGGCATACCAAACCTATTCCAAATTTCGCGATGTTCAATTCAAACGGCCGGTTGCCCCCCTCCGATTTTTTACGGCCGGTTGGTAGGGGCTCGTGTTCGTCCGCCTCTGATATATAGATCTATTCGATATTACAAGAAACCGGAAACATCTCGCAATAAAATAAATTAGGACTCCCGTTCGAATTAATCTAAATTCTTCTTAAACTGTCCATTTTGTTTCCATATTATGGTGCAGCAGCCAGCCAGCAGTGCTATGCTACTGCTAAGAGCATCTTCAACAACGTGACCTATAAAAATGTTCAGTAATTTAAAATTGAGTATATTTTATAGAATTTAGGGCACCAACAAAATATCTCGCTCTAATAGTAAAGCCTGAAATCTAGATTATAGGGCAGCACACTACGGTGTAGTATATTTGAGGCACTTGAGAGGGTGTCCTATAATTTTTTGACCAAATTTTATGAATGATACACTGTTAGAGTAGTTTTTCCTGTGTATAGCATCATATTTTAATTTGAGGCACCAATTTGAGACATTATTGAAGATGCTCTAACAGCGGCTACGTAGGCTGACTGTTCCTAAAAATATACTATTCTTTTTCAAATTATAAGATATTATCTTTCCTACGACGTCGTTGAATTTTTTCGCAATTTTAATCATTTGTCTTATTAAAAGAATGATAGGATATTATTTATTTTGTTGTGATTTTATTTATTAATTGACTTATTTTTTTTACATTCTACGTTAAATATTTTGAATAAGACAACTTATTAAAATTCTGTAAAAAAAGAGACAACGACATCATGTGTTTTGAACGGAGGAAGCAGTTTGTTTTCACAATACGTCTAGAGATACAATTTATATTCAAATATATAATAAAAGCTATTACGTGTATATTATAACTCAAAATAGAGGGACTAGTATGTTGACGCCTTTTCGGAGCGCCAAACACTCAAGAAGAACCGTGGCGGTGCCCTCTGCACAGGGGCGGACGGTCCGCGCGCAGGGGCCGGACGATCCGCGGCCTGGTGCGAGGTGCGGTGGTGCTCTCTGCGCAGGGGCGGACTGTCCGCGGCCTGGGGTCGGACGGTCCGCGGCCTGGTGCGCGGCTGGGGCTTCTCTGCCTGACGGCCGGACGGTCCGCGCCCTAGGGCCGGACGGTCCGCGCGTTAGCAGGGACGGCGGAAGATCGCCGACGGCGCCTGGATCTCGCTCCCGGGAGGGACCCCGTCGGGGAGAAGAGATCCTAGGTGGTGTCTAGGCTCGGGCTGGCCGACCTAGACTCCTCTAATCGACGTAGAGCCGAGGAGAGGCGGAGAATTTGGGGATTGAGTGGCTAAACCTAAACTAGACTAGAACTACTCCTAGGATAAAATGCGAATAAAAGTTGTATTGATTCGATTGTTGATGATTACAAATCGGCCGTATACCTCTCTATTTATAGAGGAGGGGGGCTGGACCCTTTACAAACTAATTTCCGAGTTTATCCCATGATTTTAGCTAACAACCGTAGCACAAAACTCGGAACCCTAATCTGTTCTGCGCACGCGCGGACCGTCCGGCCCACAGGCGCGGACCGTCCGGACCGCGGACCGTCCGGCCTCAGGGCCGGACCGTCCGCGCTCAATTTGGTGCTCAACATATGCCCCCCTGCCTTTTGGTGGAGCTGAGCGAACCAAAAGCAACTAACTCGATGTTATCACATCGGTTTTCTTAGGCATCTTGCCACTTACTAGGATGGTACGCAGTGGCCTTGGTCTCGATGATTGACTCAACGGACGTGATCCCTCGAACTGTGAGTCCCAACATCGCCGAGCGTCATACTGGTCCTGACCAATTCGTCACCTTGCCTTCCTAATTCTCTAAGTGTTCTGGCGTAGCTCCGTAGTCGACCAGGTCTTCTCCTTGCAGGTCGTCTTCCTCCATGGGCGTCGGTACGTCGTCGGAGGTGTCTTGGTGTAGTGCGGATGGTTTGGCCTCAGGGTCGGATGGTCCGCGTCCTGTGCAGATGATCCGGCTTTTATAGCCGGACAGTCTACCATACCTGCAGAGAGATGCACAGTTGTCGTTTTATTTTCTATCTTTGTGGCCGTTTGACTTTTCTCAACGGCCTTTGGTCTCCACCTCTTTTGCGGTGGCGGATACTGCGGATGCGTGTCATTGAATATTCTTTCTGCCTCTTTTTCCTGATTCTCCTTTGCTCTGAGGCGCTGTAATTTTCGCTTTTGCGATCGTGTCAGTCCCGATGGGCACCATCGAGGCATGTAGTATTTTGGATCAGCTATTTTATTGACAGTCGTACTTTCTTTTTTGTTTGTGTTGGCCGATTCACCAAAAATCATCGGCCCTTCGTTATTTTGTTGTACGACGACATCTGTCGTTCCTATTTTAATGACATCTCCCTTTTTCGTACTGTTGGAGGTTGTAGCTGTATGCCCCCCTGCCGGATTAGTCAGCCTTTGGGGCCGAGTTGTTCGGCAATCTTGCTGGGCCTGTGCTCGTGGACCAGATTGAGGGGTTCTCAATCGGTCTTGTACTGGAGGTGTCAACCTATTGAATACAGATGTTTGGGGTGCCCCCCAAGCGGGGTACTGTGGCATCCCAAACGGGTATGGTGGCATGCCCCACATCTGATTTGGGGCATATGGTGGAGGTATGTATGTATATGGATATGGCATAGTTGGATATGGTGGTGGAGGTGTCCATGCAGGTACGTTAGGTCTTAATTGAACATTATGACCTTCCATCCTTTCCGATTGGTGTGGTGGTCCAATCGGCCTAACCTGCCGTCGCACCTGGGTGGGTAAGCGAGGTCCCTTTGGTGGCCGGTCGCTTGGGCCAGCCTTCCTTTTCACATATTTAGACAATAATTGATCAAAGGTCGGGCTAGATTTTACCAACCGACCAGTTGCTTTGAACGTGTTAGTTTTCCACGTACCTATTTCTGGTCGTCGTGGTTCGAAGGTACGTGGTCGTCGTGGCTCTTCGGCGTTGCCGGACCGTCCGCTGGAATGCTCCGGACCGTCCGGTAATGTTACGGACCGTCCGCGCCTGGGCACCGGACCGTCCGCGATGCGTAGTATGGGTTCTCGCTCATGTCCCTTTATCTGCGCTTGCCCCCCAGCGCTGGAGTTTGTGATGGTTATCTTCAGTGTCTCCCCTCCATCAGGAGTCTTCTCGGCCATCACTTTCCTGCAAGAAATTTTGTTGTTTCCATCGACCTCCCGTGCGTTGCCGATGATGACTTCTTTGTCTTTGCCCTTATCGGCTGTGTTGGGCCGAATTAGGACCTTTTTGCCATTAAAGTCGATCACATTCATTGGGAAGGGCTCCGTGTCCTCCTGAAATTTCAATCGTCCCTCATTAATGGCCGATTGAATTTGTCGTCGGAACACATTACAATCATTAGTGGCATGGGAAAATGAGTTGTGCCACTTGCAGTATGCGCGACGCTTTAGTTCGTCGGCAGGTGGAACGATATAATCAATTTTAATGTTACCATTTTTTAGTAATTCATCGAATATCTTATCACATTTGCCGACATTAAATGTAAACTTAACCTCCTCCTGTCGTTCCTTTTGAACTGACTGCAAGGAGTAGCAAGCCGAAGATTTGGCCTGCTCGGGCCAAACTATTTCGGCAGTGTAAACTTTCTTTGGTTCATCGTCCGAACTACTTTGATTGTGTTCTACTATAGGGACATTATGATGAACCGTTCTGACTAGTTCTTTGCTTCGACTTTCACAAGCCGAAGCTCTCTGATGTAATTGTGCTAGAGTAAAGAACTGGATGCCTTCTAATCTCTCTTTTAAATAATAGCGCAATCCATCAAAGGCTATTCCCGCCAGTTGTTTATCTGTTAAATGAATTTGAAAGCATTGGTTTCTCGTATCCTGGAATCTCCGGATATAATCACTAACCGATTCATCCTTTTCTTGTCGTAGGGTCACTAAGTCTACTAAATCTAGCTCATAATCACCAGAGAAGAAATGTTCATGAAATTTTTGCTCTAAGTCTCCCCATGACAAAATGGAATTAGGAGGGAGCGCGGCATACCATGTGAATGCAGTCCCTGTTAAGGATAATGAAAATAAACGCACACGGAATGCTTCGGTGTCGGCCAATTCTCCTAATTGTGCTAGGAACAGGCCTATGTGCTCACGCGTGCTCTTTCCTTGGTCACCCGAAAACTTTGCAAACTCGGGTATCCTGGTTCCCTGTGGGTATGGGTGGTGATCAAATCGGCTGTCATAAGGCTTCCGATATGATTGCCCCCCAGGGATCATGCTTACTCCGAGCTTATCTCGGAACGCCCCGGCTATTTCTTCCCTCACTATACCAATGGCAGCCGGTGCAAGACCACCGACTCTCCGGTCAAACATAGGTGGGGTTGGTTGCATGTTAGTATGTTGTCGTTCCCCCCATCGGTTTGAGCTACGTGGTGCATTTCCATTTGCCCTATATGGCTCATATGTTTGATCGTTTCTTTCCGGCCTTCTAGGTGGGGCCGGAAAGCTTTCCTGGGCTCTGGATCCTGAATTAATGGGCTGGTGTATTGCATAATGTGATGGGAAGTGTTGTTGGGACGGGCGAGGATTCAGGTAATAATCCCCCTCAAAAGACTCATGCGCGGACTGTCCGGATACGTACCCGGACCGTCCGTGATTATATGCGGACCGTCCGTCGTTGTATGCGGACCGTCCGACTGGATAGTTAAATTCGGTGCCCTATGTGGTGGCTCGGGTGCGTGTCTAGGTAACTCATTAAACATGGGCCCGGCTGTGGCTGACCCGGACGGTCCGTGCTCGCGAGCGGACGGTCCGGACATGTGTAGATCGGCTGGTTTACTGCCGATTTGCGTTTGCTCAGGGTACGTGTCCATCGGCATCCCATAAGGGGGTTGTGACTGGTCGTGACAACCTTTAACCGATGTATTACGCGTATTATCTTCTAATTCAACCTCGTGTGAAGGAAGATTTGCTATACTAGATTTATCAAATGCACGTACCAGTTTCCTACAATCGTTTTGCATAACCCCTATGATATTTTGCATCTGTTCTCGTTGTTCGTCTATGTAAGCTTTAAGAGATTGGAGTTCGTTGGTGCTACTTACATTTGGGGTAATCGTAGTAGGTCGGAGCGAAGCCAGATCTGTCGTCCGTTGCCGAACGACTTTGTTGTTCCTGTCCACTTTGAAGTCAGCCAGGAACTTCGCCTTTGCTTCTTGGATCAGCTGCTCCTGGCGCTCCTCGAACAGGAGCTGTTCTTCAGCCGGCAAGGCTTCCCATGTCGGTGTGATGATATTGCTGGTGGAAACCTCAGAGCTATCTTTTGAACCGGCCATTGAGGGCCGATTTGATAGGTCTATATGTGTTTTCCCCAGCAGAGTCGCCAAAAAGTATGTTGACGCCTTTTCGGAGCGCCAAACACTCAAGAAGAACCGTGGCGGTGCCCTCTGCACAGGGGCGGACGGTCCGCGCGCAGGGGCCGGACGGTCCGCGGCCTGGTGCGAGGTGCGGTGGTGCTCTCTGCGCAGGGGCGGACTGTCCGCGGCCTGGGGTCGGACGGTCTGCGGCCTGGTGCGCGGCTGGGGCTTCTCTGCCTGACGGCCGGACGGTCCGCGCCCTAGGGCCGGACGGTCCGCGCGTTAGCAGGGACGGCGGAAGATCGCCGACGGCGCCTGGATCTCGCTCCCGGGAGGGACCCCGTCGGGGAGAAGAGATCCTAGGTGGTGTCTAGGCTCGGGCTGGCCGACCTAGACTCCTCTAATCGACGTAGAGCCGAGGAGAGGCGGAGAATTTGGGGATTGAGTGGCTAAACCTAAACTAGACTAGAACTACTCCTAGGATAAAATGCGAATAAAAGTTGTATTGATTTGATTGTTGATGATTACAAATCGGCCGTATACCTCTCTATTTATAGAGGAGGGGGCTGGACCCTTTACAAACTAATTTCCGAGTTTATCCCATGATTTTAGCTAACAACCGTAGCACAAAACTCGGAACCCTAATCTGTTCTGCGCACGCGCGGACCGTCCGGCCCACAGGCGCGGACCGTCCGGACCGCGGACCGTCCGGCCTCAGGGCCGGACCGTCCGCGCTCAATTTGGTGTTCAACATAGTATAAATTAAAGAAAAAGGTGGAGCTCCACGCTGAGAATTATTTGACCATGGGCTACTCCCCCATGAATCCCTCTGATTGCCCCTATGCAAGAGAAGAGAAGGCACCACGGTGTACGTTCATGCGTGCTTGCCGGACGCATCATTTGGCATGGCACCACTTTATTTATTTTGCTCTTATTTCGTTGAGATAATCTCTACCATATAAAATACTTATCAATATTTATCGTTTCATAGTCGTCGTACATCATCCTTTCTCGTTTTATGAAAAAAAATGTAAGACCTTATTCGGTTAATCCCGTTATCAATGGATTGGATGAGATTGGAAAAATTAAGAAAGAATTTGACTTACTTGGGATTTAAATCCATCCAATCTCACTCAATCCACATGGATTGAGAGCTAACCGAACAAGCTTTAAAGTGGAAGTTTAATTTAGACATTAGTTTGGCTCCACGGCCACTAGCTCCCATGTAACTAATAGCACATACATATTTTTGTGTGTTACTAAAATAAAGTTCACCTTTATTATATATATCGTAGCAATAATATACAGGCGGTTCGACCTCCCCGAGGTATGAGAAAGAAATTTTACGCGAACTAAACTGTAGTGTCGAGGAATTAAGGTTGTTTGTGGAGAATGTACGTACCTGCAACAGACGATAGATACATCTCCATGGACATGATTATTTAAAATCTGGTTGGCATCCTCCCAACCAACCAGAGGAACCTACCACCACATTTGCATGCAGTTACTGCTATTAACCAAAAGCGACAATGCACAGAGACGTGTTTGTGCTTGGAGGGAACACGCCCTAAACACATGCACCTCAAGCAAGACTGCTCAGTTCAGCTGAGTTCTCCAGACTCGTCGGGTCATTATTAGCTCATGTCGCTTAGGTCATCTCGTGTAAAACGGTCGTGAAAAATACTGTTTTGCACCGTATACTACCGGAATCCGTGCCTTTGCCGAGTGTGAGGAGCTTTGCCGAGTGCTTTTTGTCGGACACTCGGCAAAGTTTTGCTCTCGGTAACGAGCTCGTTTACCGAGCGCAGGACACTCGGCACAGAAATACACTCAGCAAAGACACCTTTGTCGAGTGCCGAACACTCGGCGAAGGCGGCTCTCGGCAAAGAGCCGTCAGCATCCGTCTAAAGTTGACGGTCGTTAACCTTTGCCGAGGGTTGGCACTCGACAAAGAGAATTCTTTGCCGAGTGTCAACCAGCTGACACTCGGCAAATACCTCTTTACCAAGTGCCTTTTTTTGGCACTCGGTAAAACATATTTTATTTTTTTATTTTGGCAACCAAACTTTTTGTGGTATATTTCTACACTATGTAGACCTACATGTACCATTTTCGGACAATTATAACAGTGTTTTTGAAAGGGAATTAGGCTTACACCTAAGTCCCTAATTAATTTTGGTGGTTGAATTGCCCAACACAAACAATTGGACTAACTAGTTTGCTCTAATGTATAAGTTATACAGGTGTCAAAGGTTCGCAACAAGCCAATTAAAAGGACCAAAGTTGGGTTCAAAATAGAGAGCTAAAGGCATCCCGAAAGGCTCCCTGGTCTGGCGCACCGGACTGTCCGGTGGCGCACCGGACAGTGTCCGGTGCACCAGGGGACCTCGCGCAGAACTCTTCAGCCTCGAGAATTCTCAGAGCCGGCACGCTATAATTCACCGGACTGTCCGGTGTACACCGGACAGTGTCCGGTGCTCCAAGAAGACGCGGCTCTGGAACTTGGCAGCCTCGGGAAATCTTAACGGCTGCTCCGCTATAATTCACCGGACATGTCCGGTGTACACCGGACTGTCCGGTGCAACTGCGGGGCAACGGCTACTTCGCGCCAACGGTCGCCTGCAACAGCAATTAATGCGCGCCAGAGCGCGCAGGCGTCAGGCACGCCCATACTGGCGCACCGGACAATCTACAGTACATGTCCGGTGCGCCACCGGACATCCAGGCGGGCCCAGAAGTCAGAACTCCAACGGTCGAATCGCAACGGCTTTGGTGACGTGGCTGGCGCACCGGACATGTCCGGTGTGCACCGGACTGTCCGGTGCACCATACGACAGACAACCTCCACCAACGGTCATGTTTGGTGGTTGGGGCTATAAATACCCCAACCACCACACCATTCATTGCATCCAAGTTTTCCAGCTTCCAACCACTATACAAGAGCTAGCATTCATTGCAAAGCACACCAAAAGAGATCAAATCCTCTCCAAACTCCACACAAAGCCTTAGTGACTAGAGAGAGTGATTTGTAGTGTTTATTTGAGCTCTTGCGCTTGGATCGCTTCTTTTCTTTGGCATTCTTTCTTGTGATCAAACACTCACTTGTAATTGAGGCAAGAGACACCAATTGTGTGGTGGTCCTTGCGGGAAGTTTGATTCCCAAGTGATTTGAGAAGAGAAGCTCACTCGGTCCGAGGGGCCGTTTGAGAGAGGGAAGGGTTGAAAGAGACCCGGCCTTTGTGGCCTCCTCAACGGGGAGTAGGTTTGAGAGAACTGAACCTCGGTAAAACAAATCCGCGTGTCACACTTCATTATTCGCTTGTGATTTGTTTTCACGCCCTCTCTTGCGGACTCAGTTTTGTTTCTAACGCTAACCCGGCTTGTAGTTGTGTTTATATTTGTAAATTTCAGTTTCGCCCTATTCACCCCCCCTCTAGGCGACTATCAATTGGTATCAAAGCCCGGTGCTTCATTAGAGCCTAACCGCTCGAAGTGATGTCGGGAGATCACGCCAAGAAGGAGATGGAGACCGGCGAAAAGCCCACTACAAGCCACGAGAGCGTTTCATCGGAAGAGTCCCGCACCAAGAGGAAGGAGAAGAAGAAGGACTCCTCCAAAGGGAAGGAGAAGAAATCTTCTTCACACCACAAAGAGAAGAAGGAGAAGTCCTCTTCCCACAAGCCGCATCGGAGTGAGGACAAAAAAAAAGAGGATGAGGAAGGTGGTCTACTACGAGACCGATTCTTCATCGGCATCCACCTCCGGCTCCGACGCGGCGTCCGTCACTTCTAAGCGCCAAGAGCGTAAGAAGTATAGTAAGATTCCCCTACGCTACCCTCGCATTTCCAAACATACACCTTTACTTTCCGTCCCATTAGGCAAACCACCAACTTTTGATGGTGAAGATTACGCTAGGTGGAGTGATTTAATGCGATTTCATCTAACCTCACTCCACAAAAGTATATGGGATGTTGTTGAGTTTGGTGCACAGGTACCATCCGTAGGGGATGAAGACTATGATGTGGATGAAGTAGCCCAAATCGAGCACTTCAACTCCCAAGCCACAACCATACTCCTTGCCTCTCTAAGTAGAGAGGAATATAACAAGGTGCAAGGGTTGAAGAATGCAAAGGAGATTTGGGATCTACTCAAGACCGCGCACGAGGGTGATGAACTCACCAAGATCACCAAGCGGGAAACGATCGAGGGGGAGCTCGGTCGCTTCCGTCTTCGCCAAGGGGAGGAGCCACAAGATATGTACAACCGGCTCAAAACCTTGGTGAACCAAGTGCGCAACCTCGGGAGCAAGAAATGGGATGACCACGAAGTGGTTAAGGTTATTCTTAGATCACTCATCTTCCTTAACCCCACTCAAGTTCAATTAATTCGTGGTAATTCTAGATATACACTAATGACCCCCGAGGAAGTTATCGGGAATTTTGTGAGCTTTGAATGCATGATCAAGGGCTCAAAGAAGATCAACGAGCTTGATGATCCCTCCACGTCCGAAGCACAACTGGTGGCTTTCAAGGCGACGGAGGAGAAGAAGGAGGAGTCTACACCAAGTAGACAACCAATCGACGCTTCAAAGCTCGACAACGAGGAGATGGCTTTAATCATCAAAAGCTTTCGCCAAATCCTCAAGCAACGGAAGGGGAAGGATTACAAATCCTGTTCCAAGAAGGTTTGCTACAAGTGTGGTAAGCCCGGTCACTTTATTGCTAAATGTCCATTATCAAGTGACAGTGACAGGGATAACGACAAGAAGGGCAAGAAGAGAGAAAAGAAAAGGTACCACAAGAAGAGGGGCGGCGATGCCCACGTGTGCCGCGAGTGGGACTCCGATGAGATCTCCACCGACTCCTCCGACGACGAGGACGCCACCAACATCGCCGTCACCAAGGGACTCCTCTTCCCCAACGTCGGCCACAAGTGCCTCATGGCAAAGGACGGCAAAAAGAAGAAGGTTAAATCCAAATCCTCCACTAGATATGAGTCCTCTAGTGATGATAATGCTAGTGATGAGGAAGATAACTTGCGTACCCTTTTTGCCAACCTTAACATGGAACAAAAGGAAAAATTAAATGAATTGATTAGTGCTATTCATGAAAAGGATGACCTTTTGGATTCTCAAGAGGACTTCCTAATTAAGGAAAATAAGAAACATGTTAAGGTTAAAAATGTTTATGCTCTAGAAATTGAGAAATGTGAAAAATTATCTAGTGAGCTAAGCACTTGCCATGAGACAATAGACAACCTTAGAAATTAAAATGCTAATTTGTTAGCTAAGGTTGATTCTCATGTTTGTAATGTTTCAATTACCAATTCTAGAAATAATGATGATGATTTACTTGCTAGGATTGAAGAATTGAACATTTCTCTTGCTAGCCTTAGGATTGAAAATGAAAAATTGCTTGCTAAGGCTAAAGATTTTGATGTTTGCAATGCTACTATATCCGACCTTAGAACTAAGAATGACATGTTACATGCTAAGGTCGTAGAATTAAAATCTTGCAAACCCTCTACATCTATCGTTGAGCATGTATCTATTTGTACTAGATGTAGAGATGTTGATATCAATGTTATTCATGATCACATGTCTTTAATTAAACAACAAAATGATCATATAGCAAAATTAGATGCTAAAATTGCCGAGCATAACTTAGAAAATGAAAAATTTAAATTTGCTAGAAGTATGCTCTATAGTGGGAGACGCCCTGGCATCAAGGATGGCATTGGCTTCCAAAGGGGAGACAATGTCAAACTTAATGCCCCTCCTAAAAGATTGTCTAACTTTGTTAAGGGCAAGGCTCCCATGCCTCAGGATAACGAGGGTTACATTTTATACCCTGCCGGTTATCCCGAGGACAAAATTAGGAGAATTCACTCTAGGAAGTCTCACTCTGGCCCTAACCATGCTTTTATGTATAAGGGTGAGACATCTAGCTCTAGGCAACCAACCTGTGCTAAGTTGCCTAAGAAGAAAACTCCTAATGCATCAAATGATCATGACATTTCATTCAAAACCTTTGATGCATCATATGTTTTAACTAACAAATCTGGCAAGGTAGTTGCCAAGTTTGTTGGGGGCAAACACAAGGGCTCCAAGACTTGTGTTTGGGTACCCAAAGTTCTTGTTTCTAATGCCAAAGGACCCAAAACCGTTTGGGTACCTAAAGTCAAGAACTAAAATTGTTTTGTAGGTTTATGCATCCGGGGGCTCAAGTTGGATACTCGACAGCGGGTGCACAAACCATATGACAGGGGAGAAGAAGATGTTCTCCTCCTACGAGAAAAACCAAGATCCCCAACGAGCTATCACATTCGGGGATGGAAATCAAGGTTTGGTCAAAGGTCTTGGTAAAATAGCTATATCTCCTGACCATTCTATTTCCAATGTTTTTCTTGTAGATTCATTAGATTACAATTTGCTTTCTGTATCTCAATTATGCAAAATGGGCTACAACTGTCTTTTCACTGATATAGGTGTCACTGTCTTTAAAACAAGTGATGATTCAATAGCATTTAAGGGAGTGTTAGAGGGTCAGCTATACTTGGTAGATTTTGATAGAGCTGAACTCGACACTTGCTTAATTGCTAAGACTAACATGGGCTGGCTCTGGCATCGCCGACTAGCACATGTTGGGATGAAGAATCTTCACAAGCTTCTAAAGGGAGAACACATTTTAGGACTAACAAATGTTCATTTTGAGAAAGACAGGGTTTGTAGTGCATGCCAAGCAGGAAAGCAAGTTGGAGCTCATCATCCACATAAGAACATCATGACGACCGACATGCCTCTTGAGCTACTCCACATGGATCTATTCGGCCCGATTGCTTACATAAGCATCGGCGTGAGTAAGTATTGTCTTGTAATAGTGGACGATTATTCTCGCTTCACTTGGGTATTCTTTTTGCAGGAAAAATCTCAAACCCAAGAGACCTTAAAGGGATTCTTGAGACAGGCTCAAAATGAGTTCGGCTTAAGGATCAAGAAAATAAGAAGCGACAACGGGACGGAGTTCAAGAACTCTCAAATTGAAGGCTTCCTTGAGGAGGAGGGCATCAAGCATGAGTTCTCTTCTCCCTACACCCCACAACAAAATGGTGTAGTGGAGAGGAAGAATAGAACTCTATTGGACATGACAAGAACCATGCTTGATGAATACAAGACTTCGGATCGGTTTTGGGCCGAGGCGGTCAACACCGCTTGCTACGCCATCAATCGGTTATATCTTCACCGAATCCTCAAGAAGACATCGTATGAACTCCTAACCGGTAAAAAGCCCAACATTTCATATTTTAGAGTCTTTGGTAGCAAATGCTTTATTCTTGTTAAAAGAGGTAGGAAATCTAAATTTGCTCCTAAGACTGTAGAAGGCTTTTTACTAGGATATGATTCAAACACAAGGGCATATAGAGTCTTTAACAAGTCCACTGGACAAGTTGAAGTTTCTTGTGACGTTGTGTTTGATGAGACTAACGGCTCTCAAGTAGAGCAAGTTGATCTTGATGAGATAGGAAATGAAGAGGCTCCATGCATCGCGCTAAGGAACATGTCCATTGGGGATGTGTGTCCTAAGGAATCCGAAGAGCCTCCAAATGCACAAGATCAACCGTCCCCCTCCACGCAAGCATCTCCACCGACTCAAAATGAGGATGAGGCTCAAGTTGATGAAGTAGAAGATCAAGCAAATGAGCCACCTCAAGATGACGGCAATGATCAAGGGGGAGATGCAAATGATCAAGACAAGGAGGATGAAGAACAAAGGCCACCACACCCAAGAGTCCACCAAGCAATTCAACGAGATCACCCCGTCGACACCATCCTCGGCGACATTCATAAGGGGGTAACTACTAGATCTCGTATTGCACATTTTTGTGAGCATTACTCTTTTGTTTCCTCTATTGAGCCACACAGGGTAGAGGAAGCACTCCAAGATTCGGATTGGGTGGTGGCGATGCAAGAGGAGCTCAACAACTTCACTAGGAATGAGGTATGGCATTTAGTTCCACGTCCTAATCAAAATGTTGTAGGAACCAAATGGGTCTTCCGCAACAAGCAAGATGAGCATGGTGTGGTGACAAGGAACAAAGCTCGACTTGTGGCCAAGGGATACTCCCAAGTCGAAGGTTTGGATTTCGGTGAAACCTATGCACCCGTAGCTAGGCTTGAGTCAATTCGTATATTATTAGCCTATGCTACTTACCATGGCTTTAAGCTTTATCAAATGGACGTGAAAAGTGCCTTCCTCAATGGACCAATCAAGGAAGAGGTCTATGTTGAGCAACCTCCCGGCTTTGAAGATAGTGAGTACCCTAACCATGTTTACAAACTCTCTAAGGCGCTTTATGGGCTTAAGCAAGCCCCAAGAGCATGGTATGAATGCCTTAGGGATTTTCTCATCACTAATGAATTCAAAGTCGGAAAGGCCGATCCTACTCTATTCACTAAAACTATTGAAAATGACTTGTTTGTATGCCAAATTTATGTTGATGATATTATATTTGGGTCTACTAACGAGTCTACATGTGAAGAATTTAGTAGGATCATGACACAAAAGTTCGAGATGTCTATGATGGGGGAGTTGAAGTACTTCTTGGGATTTCAAGTGAAGCAACTCCAAGAGGGCACTTTCATTAGCCAAACGAAGTATACTCAAGACATTCTAAACAAGTTTGGGATGAAGGATGCCAAGCCCATCAAGACACCCATGGGAACTAATGGGCATCTCGACCTCGACACGGGAGGTAAGTCCGTGGATCAAAAGGTATACCGGTCGATGATAGGTTCCTTACTCTATTTATGTGCATCTCGACCGGATATTATGCTTTCCGTATGCATGTGTGCAAGATTTCAAGCCGACCCTAAGGAAGCTCACCTTACGGCCGTAAAACGAATCTTGAGATATTTGGCTTATACTCCTAAGTTTGGGCTTTGGTATCCTAGGGGATCCACTTTTGATTTAATTGGTTATTTGGATGCCGATTGGGCGGGGTGTAAAATCAATAGGAAGAGCACATCGGGGACTTGCCACTTCTTGGGAAGATCCTTGGTGTCTTGGGCTTCAAAGAAGCAAAATTCTATCGCTCTTTCCACCGCCGAAGCCGAGTACATTGTCGCAGGCCATTGTTGCGCGCAATTGCTTTGGATGAGGCAAACCCTGCGGGACTACGGTTACAAATTAACCAAAGTCCCTTTGCTATGTGATAATGAGAGTGCAATCAAGATGGCGGATAATCCCGTCGAGCATAGCCGCACTAAACACATAGCCATTCGGTATCATTTTCTTAGGGATCACCAACAAAAGGGAGATATCGAGATTTCTAACATTAACACTAAAGATCAATTAGCCGATATCTTTACCAAGCCTCTTGATGAACAAACTTTTAACAAACTTAGGCATGAGCTCAATATTCTTGATTCGCGCAATTTCTTTTGCTAAAATTGCACACATAGCTCTTTTGTATACCTTTGATCATGTCTCTTTTATATGCTATGACTAATGTGTTTTCAAGTGAATTTCAAACCAAGTCATAGGAATATTGAAAGGGAATTGGAGTCTTCGGCAAAGAAAAGGCTTCCACTCCGTAACTCATCCTTCGCCGTCGCTCCATGTCACTCTCCATCTTTGGGGGAGAGAGCAAAAGGACTTCGTCCTTGGTATAATCTTAACTCATTTATTTATGACCAAAGGGGAAGAAAGTACTTCGAGGGCTCTAATGACTCCGTTTTTGGCGATTCATGCCAAAGGGGGAGAGAGTATGAGCCCAAAGCAAAAGGACCGCACCACCACCAAACTTTAAAATTGGAGTTTTTCAAATTGTAAATTTCAAATTGGTATCTTATTGTGTTCAAAAGGGGGAGAAAGTAGTATTTCAAAAATGATATATCAAAACCCTCTTGAACACTAAGAGGAGAATCTCATTTAGGGGGAGTTTTGTTTAGTCAAAGGAAAAGCATTTGAAACAGGGGGAGAAAATTTCAAATCTTGAAAATGCTTTGCTAAATCTTATTCATTTACCTTTTACTATTTGCAAAAGAACTTTGAAAAGGGTTTACAAAATAGTTTGCAAAAACAAAACATGTGGTGCAAGCGTGATCCAAAATGTTAACAAGAGAAGAAACAATCCATGCATATCTTGTAAGTATTTATATAGGCTCAATTCCAAGCAACCTTTGCACTTACATTATGCAAACTAGTTCAATAATGCACTTCTATATTTGCTTTGGTTTGTGTTGGCATCAATCACCAAAAAGGGGGAGATTGAAAGGGAATTAGGCTTACACCTAAGTCCCTAATTAATTTTGGTGGTTGAATTGCCCAACACAAACAATTGGACTAACTAGTTTGCTCTAGTGTATAAGTTATACAGGTGTCAAAGGTTCGCAACAAGCCAATTAAAAGGACCAAAGTTGGGTTCAAAATAGAGAGCTAAAGGCATCACGAAAGGCTCCCTGGTCTGGCGCACCGGACTGTCCGGTGGCGCATCGGACAGTGTCCGGTGCACCAGGGGACCTCACGCAGAACTATTCAGCCTCGGGAATTCTCAGAGCCGGCGCGCTATAATTCACCGGACTGTCTGGTGTACACCGGACAGTGTCCGGTGCTCCAAGAAGACGCGGCTCTGGAACTTGGCAGCCTCGGGAAATCTTAACGGCTGCTCCGCTATAATTCACCGGACATGTCCGGTGTACACCGGACTGTCCGGTGCAACTGCGGGGCAACGGCTACTTGAAAGGGAAATGTGCCTTTGGGCCATTTCTAAGTATTTTGGTGATTGAGTGCAAACACAAGTGCTTAAATGTGAAAATGTGCCCATGGTTGAACAAAGTGCAAATCACAAGTAAAGGTATGTTTCTAAGCCTTAGTACATTGGTTTTGTGTACTAATATCTTGTCTAAGTGTTAGAAACAGGAAGAAGCAGAAAAGAAAAGAAGTGGAAGAGTGGCTGTGTACAGCCAAAGGCTGTTTCGGGCTGGGGCACCGGACTGTCCGGTGTGCACCGGACAGTGTCCGGTGCGCCAGACCAGCGCGGAGCAAACCAGCCGCTCTCGGGTTTTTCTCCGGCGACTTCGGCTAAAATTCACCGGACTGTCCGGTGTGCACCGGACTGTCCGGTGAGCCAACGGTCGGCCGCGCGATCGGCGCGCGACACGTGGCCGAGCCAACGGTCGGAAAGGTACACCGGACTGTCCGGTGTGCACCGGACATGTCCGGTGCGCCAACGGTGCGCAGATCTGCATCAGACAGCAACGGTCGGATGCGCTTTTTATGGAAACAAATCGGGCACCGGACAGTGTCCGGTGTGCACCGGACTGTCCGGTGCGCCACGAGACTGAAGGCAAAGATGGCCTTCCAGATTTGTTCCCAACGGCTCCTAGCTGCCTTGGGGCTATAAAAGGGACCCCTTGTCGCATGGAGGAGAAACCCAAGCATTCCTACAACACTTCTAAGCACCAAGACGTCAATCTCACGCGTTCGTTTCATTGTGATAGCATATAGAGCTCTTGTGGAGTTTTTGAGTTGTGTTGCGAGCTCTTTGTGCGACTTGTGTGCGTGTTGTTGCTCTGATCTTTTGAAGTCTTGTGTGCGTTGCTCATTCCTTCCTTACTCCGTAATTCTTTGTGAATCTCAAGTGTAAGGGCGAGAGGCTCCAAGTTGTGGAGATTCCTCGCAAACGGGATATTGAGAAGAAAAGCATAACACTGTGGTATTCAAGTTGATCATTGGATCACTTGAGAGGAGTTGAGTGCAACTCTCGTCCGTTGGGACGCCACAACGTGGAGTAGGCAAGTTTTGTACTTGGCCGAACCACGGGATAAATCACCGTGTCCTCTCTGTGTTGATCTTCTTGTGATTATCATATTGTGCAAGATCTTCGCTCTAGCCACTTGGCGTTAACTGTGCTAACACTTAATCAAAGTTTTGTGGCTTAAGTTTTGAAGATTTACAGGATCACCTATTCACCCCCCCCTCTAGGTGCTCTCAATTGGTATCGGAGCCGTTCTCTTCAAGAAAGGGACTAACCGCCCGAAGAGATGGATCCTAAGGGGAAGGGAATCGTGATCAACGATAAGGAGAAGGAGTCCTTCGTCAACGAGCCCAAAGAAGACAAGCCTACCGACTCCGGCTCGGGCCATAGACGGAAGGAAGGGAAGAAGAAGAAGACAAGGCGCATCAAGGAGATCGTCTACTACGACGACAGCGACGAATCTTCCTCTTCCCAAAAGGACAACGACGACAACGACTATGACAAACAAAAGACGGTTAACTCAAACTTTTCTTTTGATTATTCGCGCATTCCGCATAGTTCAAATGCTCATTTGCTCCCCATTCCACTTGACAAGCCTCCTCACTTTGATGGAGAGGACTACGGATTTTGGAGTCACAAAATGCGTACTCACCTATTTTCTCTCCATCCAAGCATTTGGGAGATTGTGGAAAGTGGAATGAAGTTTGATAGCTCGGATAGTCCTTCGTTTATTAATGAACAGATTCATAAAAATGCACAAGCTACTACTGTGTTGCTAGCCTCTTTGTGCAGGGACGAGTATCACAAGGTGAGCGGCTTGGACAATGCCAAGCAGATTTGGGACACCCTCAAGATCTCTCATGAGGGGAATGATGTCACCTTACTCACCAAGATGGAATTGGTGGAGGGCGAGCTCGGACGATTCGCGATGATAAGGGGCGAGGAGCCGACACAAACATACAACCGGCTCAAGATCCTTATCAACAAAATAAGGAGCTACGGAAGCACGCGATGGACGGATCACGACGTCGTCCGCCTAATGCTAAGGTCATTTACCGTTCTTGATCCTCACTTGGTGAACAATATTCGTGAAAATCCTAGGTACATCAAGATGTCGCCCGAGGAAATTCTTGGAAAATTTGTAAGCGGGCGGATGATGATCAAGGAGGCGAGGTACGTGGACGACGCGTTGAATGGCCCAATCCATGAGCCTCAACCCATTGCTCTCAAGGCAACAAGGAGCAAGGAGGCGCTGCCCAACAAGGTGGCGCAAATTGAGGCGGCCGGTCTTAATGATGAAGAGATGGCTCTCATCATCAAACGCTTCAAGACGGTGCTAAAGGGTCACAAGGGGCAGCCAAGCAAGACCAAGACGAAGGGGAAGCGCTCATGCTTCAAGTGCGGTAAGATTGGTCATTTTATCGCTAACTGCCCCGATAATGATAGTGACCAGGAAAAGGGAAACAAGAGGGAAAAGAAGAAGAATTACAAGAAGGCCAAGGGCGAGGCGCATCTAGGCAAGGAGTGGGATTCGGATTGCTCCTCCTCCGACTCCGACAATGAGGGACTCGCCGCCACTGCCTTCAACAAATCGGCCCTCTTCCCCAACGAGCATCACACTTGCCTCATGGCAAGGGAAAAGAAGGTAATCACTCATAATACTAATACTTATGATTCTTCTAGTGATGATGAATCTAGTGAGGATGAAATTGATTACTCTAGTTTATTCAAGGGATTGGATAGAACTAAGATAGCTAAGATTAATGAGTTGATTGATGCCTTAAATGAAAAGGATAGAATCTTAGAGAAACAGGAAGACCTTTTATATGAAGAACATGATAAATTTGTTAGTGCACAAAATTCACTTGCTCTAGAAGTTAAAAGAAATGGAATACTTTCTTGTGAACTTTCTACTTGTAATGAAACCATTTCTTCTTTAAAAGGTGAAATTAATGTTTTAACTGCTAAACTAGAAGTAGCAAGCAACTCTTGTGTTGAAAATATTACAATTTGCACTAGGTGTAAGGATTTTGATGTTAATGCTTGTAGTGAACACTTAGTTTCAATTTCAAAACTAAATGATGAAGTGGCTAGTCTTAATGCTCAACTTAAGACTAGCAAAAGTGATTTTGAAAAACTAAAATTTGCTAGGGATGCCTACACGGTTGGTAGACACCCCTCAATTAAGGATGGGCTTGGCTTCAAGAGGGAAGCCAAGAACTTAACAAGCCATAAGGCTCCCATTCCCGCCAAGGAGAAAGGGAAGGCCCCTATGGCTAGTAGTGCAAAAAGGAACCATGCCTTTATGTACCATGATAGGAGACATGCTAGAAATGCTTGTAATGATTTTGATTCATATGTTTATGATTCTCATGCCATGTTTGCTCCTAGTTCTTCATATGTGTATGATAGAAATGTTACTAGGAGAAATGTTGTTCCTAAAAGAAATGTTGCTCATGTTCCTAGAAAAGTTGTGAACAAACCTTCTACCATTTATTATGCTTGCAATGCTCCCTTTGCTATTTGTAGAAAGGGTAAAAAGGTAATTGCTAGGAAGTTAGGGGCAAGATGCAAGGGAGATAAAACTTGCATTTGGGTCCCTAAGGATATATGTGCTAACCTTGTAGGACCCAACATGAGTTGGGTACCTAAGACCCAAGCCTAAATTTGCCTTGCAGGTTTATGCATCCGGGGGTTCAAGCTGGATTATCGACAGCGGATGCACAAACCATATGACGGGGGAGAAGAAAATGTTCACCTCCTACGTCAAAAATAAAGATTCCCAAGATTCAATTATATTCGGTGATGGGAATCAAGGCAAGGTAAAAGGTTTAGGTAAAATTGCAATTTCTAACGAGCACTCCATATCTAATGTGTTTTTAGTTGAGTCGCTTGGATATAATTTGCTATCTGTCAGTCAATTATGTAATATGGGGTATAACTGTCTATTCACAAATGTAGATGTGTCTGTCTTTAGAAGAAGTGATGGTTCACTAGCTTTTAAGGGTGTATTAGACGGCAAACTTTATTTAGTTGATTTTGCAAAAGAAGAGGCCGGTCTAGATGCATGCTTAATAGCTAAGACTAGCATGGGCTGGCTGTGGCATCGCTGCTTAGCACATGTGGGGATGAAGAACCTCCATAAGCTTCTAAAGGAAGAACACGTGATAGGTCTAACTAATGTTCAATTCGAAAAAGATAGACCTTGTGCAGCTTGTCAAGCAGGGAAACAGGTGGGAGGCTCTCATCACACCAAAAATGTGATGACGACATCAAGACCCTTGGAGATGCTGCATATGGACCTCTTCGGACCCGTCGCCTATCTGAGCATAGGAGGAAGTAAGTATGGTTTAGTTATTGTTGATGACTTTTCCCACTTCACTTGGGTGTTCTTTTTGCAGGAAAAGTCCGAAACCCAAGGGACCCTCAAACGCTTCCTCAGGAGAGCTCAAAATGAGTTTGAGCTCAAAGTGAAGAAGATAAGGAGCGACAACGGATCCGAGTTCAAGAACCTTCAAGTGGAGGAGTTCCTTGAAGAGGAAGGGATCAAGCACGAGTTCTCCGCTCCCTACACACCACAGCAAAATGGTGTGGTAGAGAGGAAGAACAGGACGCTCATCGACATGGCGAGGACGATGCTAGGAGAGTTCAAGACCCCCGAGTGCTTTTGGACGGAAGCCGTGAACACGGCTTGCCACGCCACCAACAGGGTCTACCTTCATCGCCTCCTCAAGAAGACGTCGTATGAGCTACTAACCGGTAACAAACCCAATGTATCGTACTTTCGTGTATTTGGGAGTAAATGCTACATTCTAGTGAAGAAGGGTAGAAATTCTAAGTTTGCTCCCAAAGCTGTAGAAGGGTTTTTATTAGGTTATGACTCAAATACAAAGGCGTATAGAGTCTTCAACAAATCATCGGGTTTGGTTGAAGTCTCTAGCGACGTTGTATTTGATGAGACTAATGGCTCTCCAAGAGAGCAAGTTGTTGATTGTGATGATGTAGATGAAGAAGATGTTCCGACGGCCGCTATACGAACCATGGCGATTGGAGAAGTGCGGCCACAGGAACAAGATGAACGAGATCAACCTTCTTCCTCAACCATGGTGCATCCGCCAACTCAAGACGATGAACAGGTTCATCAACAGGAGGCGAGTGATCAAGGGGGAGCACAAGATGATCATGTGATGGAGGAAGAAGCGGAACCGGCACCTCCAACCCAAGTTCGAGCGATGATTCAAAGGGATCATCCCGTCGACCAAATTCTGGGTGACATTAGCAAGGGAGTAACTACTCGATCTCGATTAGTTAATTTTTGTGAACATTACTCTTTTGTCTCCTCTATTGAGCCTTTCAGGATAGAAGAGGCCTTGCTAGATCCGGACTGGGTGTTGGCCATGCAACAGGAGCTTAACAACTTCAAGAGGAATGAAGTTTGGACACTGGTGCCTCGTCCGAAGCAAAATGTTGTGGGAACCAAGTGGGTGTTCCGCAACAAACAAGACGAGCACGGAGTGGTGACGAGGAACAAGGCTCGACTTGTGGCAAAAGGTTATGCCCAAGTCGCAGGTTTGGATTTCGAGGAGACTTTTGCTCCTGTGGCTAGGCTAGAATCAATTCGTATCTTGCTAGCATATGCCGCTCATCATTCTTTCAGGTTGTACCAAATGGATGTGAAGAGCGCTTTCCTCAACGGGCCAATCAAGGAGGAGGTGTACGTGGAGCAACCCCCTGGCTTCGAGGATGAACGGTACCCCGACCACGTGTGTAAGCTCTCTAAGGCGCTCTATGGACTTAAGCAAGCCCCAAGAGCATGGTATGAATGCCTTAGAGACTTTCTAATTGTTAATGCTTTCAAGGTTGGGAAAGCCGATCCAACTCTTTTCACTAAGACATGTGATGGTGATTTGTTTGTGTGCCAAATTTATGTCGATGACATAATATTTGGTTCTACTAATCAAAGGTCTTGTGAAGAGTTTAGCAGGGTGATGACGCAGAAATTCGAGATGTCAATGATGGGCGAGTTGAACTACTTCCTTGGGTTCCAAGTGAAGCAACTCAAGGACGGCACCTTCATCTCTCAAACGAAGTATACGCAAGATTTGTTGAAGCGGTTTGGGATGAAGGACGCCAAGCCCGCAAAGACGCCGATGGGAACCGACGGACACACCGACCTCAACAAAGGTGGTAAGTCCGTTGATCAAAAAGCATACCGGTCAATGATAGGGTCTTTACTTTATTTATGTGCTAGTAGACCGGATATTATGCTTAGCGTATGCATGTGTGCTAGATTTCAATCCGATCCTAAGGAGTGTCACTTAGTGGCAGTGAAGCGAATCCTTAGATATTTAGTGGCTACGCCTTGCTTCGGGCTCTGGTATCCAAAGGGGTCTACCTTTGACTTAGTTGGATACTCAGACTCCGACTATGCTGGATGTAAGGTCGATAGGAAGAGTACATCAGGGACGTGCCAATTCTTAGGAAGGTCCCTGGTGTCATGGAACTCTAAGAAACAAACATCCGTTGCCCTATCCACCGCTGAGGCCGAGTATGTTGCCGCAGGACAGTGTTGCGCGCAACTACTTTGGATGAGGCAAACCCTCAGGGACTTTGGCTACAATCTGAGCAAAGTCCCACTCCTATGTGATAATGAGAGTGCTATCCGCATGGCGGAAAATCCTGTTGAGCACAGCCGCACAAAGCACATAGACATCCGGCATCACTTTCTGAGAGACCACCAGCAAAAGGGAGATATCGAAGTGTTTCATGTTAGCACCGAGAACCAGCTAGCCGATATCTTTACCAAACCTCTAGATGAGAAGACCTTTTGCAGGCTGCGTAGTGAGCTAAATGTCTTAGATTCGTGGAACCTGGATTGAATTGTAGCATACATGTGCTTATGCCTTTGATCATGTTCATTCTGCATTTTGTTGCTTATTATGGTGCTCAAGTTGTACAAACCCTCCCTGGACCTCACAAGTCCGTTGCAAAGTGATGCACATGTTTAGGGGGAGATGTGTTACAACTTGACCCTTTGAGACTAACCATATGCTTGAGTTTGCTTGATTTAGTCTCGAAGGAGAATTGAAAGGGAAAAGGTGGACTTGGACCATGAAAGACTTCCACTGCACTCCGATGAGAGGGTAACTAATTCCAAGTTCATCTCATGAACTCTTATTGCCATTTGCTCTTAATTGAAGATTTTGGTGAGGCAATGGGGTTAAAGGGCCAAAATTGATCCCGTTTTGGTGCTTGATGCCAAAGGGGGAGAAAATAAAGGCCAAAGCAATAAATGGATCAGCTACCTCTTGAGAGATTTGAAAATAGTAGAGTAGAGCTTTTGTTTTGTCAAAACTCTCGTATTGTCTCTTTTGTCAAAAGTTGGCTTCTTGTGGGGAGAAGTATTATGGGATATAGGGGGAGTTTTTGAAATCTTTGATCAGTCTCTTTTGGAATGACTCTCTTTATGCTTCAACATGTGTGTTTGACTTAGAGATAGAGATTTGAGTTTGATTTGCAAAAACAAACCAAGTGGTGGCAAAGGATGATCCATATATGTCAAAATTGAATAGAACTCAAATTTATTCTATTTGAAGTGATTTTGCACTTGTTCTAGTTGCCTTATGTTGTGTTGGCATAAATCACCAAAAAGGGGGAGATTGAAAGGGAAATGTGCCTTTGGGCCATTTCTAAGTATTTTGGTGATTGAGTGCAAACACAAGTGCTTAAATGTGAAAATATGCCCATGGTTGAACAAAGTGCAAATCACAAGTAAAGGTATGTTTCTAAGCCTTAGTACATTGGTTTTGTGTACTAATATCTTGTCTAAGTGTTAGAAACAGGAAGAAGCAGAAAAGAAAAGAAGTGGAAGAGTGGCTGTGTACAGCCAAAGGCTGTTTCGGGCTGGGGCACCGGACTGTCCGGTGTGCACCGGACAGTGTCCGGTGCGCCAGACCAGCGCGGAGCAAACCAACCGCTCTCGGGTTTTTCTCCGGCGACTTCGGCTAAAATTCACCGGACTGTCCGGTGTGCACCGGACTGTCCGGTGAGCCAACGGTCGGCCGGGCCAACGGTCGGCCGCGCGATCGGCGCGCGACACGTGGCCGAGCCAACGGTCGGAAAGGTACACCAGACTGTCCGGTGTGCACCGGACATGTCCGGTGCGCCAACGGTGCGCAGATCTGCATCAGACAGCAACGGTCGGATGCGCTTTTTATGGAAAAAAATCGGGCACCGGACAGTGTCCGGTGTGCACCGGACTGTCCGGTGCGCCACGAGACTGAAGGCAAAGATGGCCTTCCAGATTTGTTCCCAACGGCTCCTAGCTGCCTTGGGGCTATAAAAGGGACCCCTTGTCGCATGGAGGAGAAACCCAAGCATTCCTACAACACTTCTAAGCACCAAGACGTCAATCTCACGCGTTCGTTTCATTGTGATAGCATATAGAGCTCTTGTGGAGTTCTTGAGTTGTGTTGCGAGCTCTTTGTGCGACTTGCGTGCGTGTTGTTGCTCTGATCTTTTGAAGTCTTGTGTGCGTTGCTCATTCCTTCCTTACTCCGTAATTCTTTGTGAATCTCAAGTGTAAGGGCGAGAGGCTCCAAGTTGTGGAGATTCCTCGCAAACGGGATATTGAGAAGAAAAGCATAACACTGTGGTATTCAAGTTGATCATTGGATCACTTGAGAGGAGTTGAGTGCAACTCTCGTCCGTTGGGACGCCACAACGTGGAGTAGGCAAGTTTTGTACTTGGCCGAACCACGGGATAAATCACCGTGTCCTCTCTGTGTTGATCTTCTTGTGATTATCATATTGTGCAAGATCTTCGCTCTAGCCACTTGGCGTTAACTGTGCTAACACTTAATCAAAGTTTTGTGGCTTAAGTTTTGAAGATTTACAGGATCACCTATTCACCCCCCCCCCTCTAGGTGCTCTCACTACTTCGCGCCAACGGTCGCCTGCAACAGCAATTAATGCGCGCCAGAGCGCGCAGGCGTCAGGCACGCCCATACTGGCGCACCGGACAATCTACAGTACATGTCCGGTGCGCCACCGGACATCCAGGTGGGCCCAGAAGTCAGAACTCCAACGGTCGAATCGCAACGGCTTTGGTGACGTGGCTGGCGCACCGGACATGTCCGGTGTGCACCGGACTGTCCGGTGCACCATACGACAGACAGCCTCCACCAACGGTCATGTTTGGTGGTTGGGGCTATAAATACCCCAACCACCCCACCATTCATTGCATCCAAGTTTTCCAGCTTCCAACCACTATACAAGAGCTAGCATTCATTGCAAAGCACACCAAAAGAGATCAAATCCTCTCCAAACTCCACACAAAGCCTTAGTGACTAGAGAGAGTGATTTGTAGTGTTCATTTGAGCTCTTGCGCTTGGATCGCTTCTTTTCTTTGACATTCTTTCTTGTGATCAAACACTCACTTGTAATTGAGGCAAGAGACACCAATTGTGTGGTGGTCCTTGCGGGAAGTTTGATTCCCAAGTGATTTGAGAAGAGAAGCTCACTCGGTCCGAGGGACTGTTTGAGAGAGGGAAGGGTTGAAAGAGACCCGGCCTTTGTGGCCTCCTCAACGGGGAGTAGGTTTGAGAGAACCGAACCTCGGTAAAACAAATTCGCGTGTCACACTTCATTATTCGCTTTCGATTTGTTTTCACGCCCTCTCTTGCGGACTCAGTTTTGTTTCTAACGCTAACCCGGCTTGTAGTTGTGTTTATATTTGTAAATTTCAGTTTCGCCCTATTCACCCCCCTCTAGGCGACTATCAGTTTTCAATAGCTAGTAGATCTAGTTCGTTTATTTGAATTTCTTCAGAAAATTCAGATTTAAACTGCAAGTCACTCGAAACTTGGAAAACCGTGCATGCAAAAATGATACCCATGCTATTTAGAACAAGTTACTACCGATTTCAGGAGCGGACTGGAAACTTCGAGCAACGTGCTCACTAAACATGACCGTGAACTTGCCATCCACATGTTTAAAAATTGTATAAAACACAAACAAAGTCAAAAAACATAAAACTTGTCCACGTGTTATGGTATCATATGTAGAAGCTAGTTGTGATAAAAATTTGAGAATGTTTTGAGAAAGTTGTGACGTACTATGTGTAGAAACCTAGGAGAACTACACATGAAATCATAGAGTTTTAATGTAGTTCTCCTAGGTTTCTACACATAGTACGTCACAACTTTTTCGAAACATTCTCAAATTTTTATCACAACCTCTACATATATAGGTTCTTTGCCGAGTGTAGTGGCCCTGACACTCGGCAAAGAGGCACGCTTTGCCTAGTGCTATATAAAGCACTCGGCAAAGAACCTGACATGGGGACCCGCTGACGGATTCTTTGCCGAGTGCTGGCCGAAATACACTCGGCAAAGGTAACTTCTTTGCCGAGTGTATTAGGAGACATCTTTTGCCGAGTGTCACATATGACACTCGGTAAAGACGCCGTCTCCGTCGTCCGGCGCCGTGACGACGGCTTTTTTGCCGAGTACTTCCTGGCACTCGGTAAAGTCTTTGCCGAGTGCCCGAGAAAAAGTACTCGACAAAGAAAGTTTTGCCGATATACTGTGTGCCAAGCCCTCTTTGTCGAGTGCGAGTGCTCCAGGCACTCGGCAAAACCGTTGATTCCGGTAGTGGTAGATTACACTATATGTAAAATAAGATTTAAAATAAGGAGTGAGATAAGGATACTGCTGGAGATAGTCTTATTAGCTAAAGAAGAGGAAGGAAAAAAAGTGCCATGTCCTTTTGTGTGTGCTGTCATTGCACATGGCTAATTAAGCCCTTTTCCCCCGCACCCACACACACTCGATCACGTATCTCTCTGCGTCGGTCGGCATCACATGTCATTGCTCCCAATTATTGTCGTCCTGTCGAAGTCTGATGATGAGCTTGTGAGAGAGGAATTTTTTTAAAAAAATCAGCTTTTATATATATATATATATATATATATATATATATATATATATATATATATATATATATATATATATATATATATAGAGAGAGAGAGAGAGAGAGAGAGAGAGAGCCATGTTACAGGCTTAATACATTGCCGACCTAGCTTAGCTTGATCGTGCTGCTGCACTTTGCTCGATCTCATTCCATGCATGTACGTACCTTAGTAGAGCTTCAGTACACTGCACACATGTATGCATGGTACATGCAGTGCGCAAAAAAGTGACCGTTGTATACGTAGTACTAATCTTCTCCATGACTGACTAGACACTAGAGAGTACTCATGCATGTCTTGTGGCGCGGCGAGTCACTTTCTCGTACACAATATTACTCCTCCCTTTTTTTCAATCAAATAGATTCATATAAAATGTTCTGTACTGTGTGTATTATGTTACTGATGCTCTATATATACTGTGAATTGAAAGCACACAGTAGCTCTACTGCTGTTCCTAAGGAAACGGATGGTTCATTAATAGCAGTGGCGGATCCAGGATCTATGGCAAGGAGCTAGAAGCTAGCTATCTTTTTTTCCTCATAATCTTCCTTTTTTCTCTTCACCTTCTTCTTCCTTCCTCTCTCTCTTTCCTCTTCTTCCTTCCTCTCCCTTCTTCTTTCTCCCCTCCTCTCTTTCTCCTCTTCTTTCTTCTTCTCCCTTAGGTTGTCCGCAGGCGTTCCCCCGAAATTTTCCCCCCTAAATCTTACTATGCAGCCACGTCAGCAAGATTCCCTCCCCTATATTCACTCGTCCTGCAACCGTTCCCCCTAAATTTTACCCTACATATCCCTCTACTCATTAAATATACATTTCCCTATAACTAACATAACCAACTTCATTTTTTATTTATATTATTTTATGTTAACACGTTAGGCTTAAACATCTCGTACTTTTTAACAAAAAATATATATTTAATTAGTTCTCATAAATTACGCATAATATAGAAAAAATCAAATAATTTATCATTTAATTGAAAAATGCATACATCATTTGATTTAACATTTAATTGGTAAATGCAAACATTACTTAACAATTGTGGTATGCCATAATTTTTTATATATATTGGGACGGAATATAATGAACGACACTTACGTTGCAACAAAAACCGTCGAGTCGTACGGACGAAGCCACGAGTGCCTTACAAAGAAAGGCACCATTGGCTTTCAAAGGAAGCCACGGTTGGCTTTCAATGCAAGCCCCCAGCTTCCCCCTGAAGCCACTTTGGTCTCCCCTATATATATGCAATCAATCTCTACCATAATGTACGCCCATTCTTCTGAGTTCATCAAGTTAGCCATAGTTCAGTATGTCTCATAGTCATATGGAAGATGATTCTGCTTCGAGTGATTCGAGTGATAGTGAGGACGAAACTCTTTTGCTTGTCAACCTACTCACCCTCAACATTGCAGCTCAACACCATCACCGACGACGGTCGGGTTTACCTCGTCGTGTCATTCACAGAGATCATTTTGCTGGAGAAAACCTCATCCAACATCACTACTTCGGCGCGAACCCAGTGTATCCACCCCATGTGTTTCGTAGAAGGTACGCACTTCATATTATTGTCATAGGTTATCATTTGTTCAACTATTCACAAATAACCAATGCAAATTTCTTAGGTTCCGCATGAGTAGGCCATTGTTTCTCCGCATTCTGCAAGGTCTTCAACCGCACGATACTTACTTTACACAAAGGGTAGACGCAACTGGTATGCCCGGACTAGGTCCATTACAAAAAGTTTGTGCGGCAATGCGGATACTTGCTTATGGGTTACCTTCTGATGGGGTAGACGAGTATATTCAATTTGGGGAATCAACCGCTAGGGAATGCCTTCATCATTTTTGTCGCGCAATCATTGCATGTTTTAGTGGCTGGTATTTACGAACTCCTACTCAAGATGACATTACATGCATCATGCATAATAACGAGTCAAGGGGTTTTCCTGGCATGTTGGGTTCCATAGATTGCATGCACTGGGAGTGGAGGAACTGTCCTACGGCTTGGTGTGGTCAATTTTGTGGCCGAAATGGTAGAGCATCGATGATACTCGAAGTTGTAGCATCGTATGATCTATGGATTTGGCATGCTTTCTTTGGCATGCCTGGGACAAACAATGACGTTAACGTGCTCCACCGATCCCCAATATTTGACCCTATGACAACTGGTCGAATGCCACCAGTCAATTACACAGTAAATGGTCATGCGTACAACTTCGATTATTACCTTGCTGATGGTATTTACCCCAACTGGCCTACTTTTGTAAAAGCAATCCGACACCCATACGAGGAAAAGAAAGTATATTTCACTCAGATGCAGGAAAGTTGCCGAAAGGATATTGAGCGTGCTTTTGGAGTTCTTCAAGCGCGGTGGGCGGTGCTCCGTGGACCATCTTATGGTTGGGATCGTAATCGTTTGACAGAGATAATGACAGCTTGCATCATCATGCACAACATGATTGTCGAAGACGAAGGCCCTTTTGCTGCTAACATTGATTTCGGAGACATCACATCAGGGATTGAACCATCTCAAATTATTGGAGAAGGCCGGGCGGAATGGGTTATTAACCACTTTGATCTTCGTCGCCAAGAAAGATCGTGCTCACTTCAAAATGATCTTGTCGAGCATTTGTGGGCTCGCCATGGAAGTATGTAATAAAAATGTGTCGTAGCTGCTTAGTTCGCACTTCAATTCAGTCCTTGTAATGTCATGTCGTCTATTTAAGTATTCCAATAAATTACCTAAGTTGTTTCAAATTTGTCCCGACAGCCGGCTTCATATGTGTTTACATACATCGAATATGTGTACCAGCTACACCATAACATGTATCTTATTTTGTACCAAGTGTAAACATACCATTGCAATTGAGTACAGGATTCATGTCTTCTTCTAAAAAATATAACATAGCATAGAATAGGCACAAATATTGTTCAAACATTTATCAAAGCCGAGTTCATTATTTTGTAATACAACAACACACAACTTAACTTACATTGGTTCGACCAAATAAATAGTGTTCTCGAAAAAACATTTGACATAAGCAACATAGATAAATTGTCTCAACATTTGTCAACACCACTGTCGACTACATGTAACAGAAGCGGTCAAGATTACTCAAAACTAAATATAAACTGCTGCAAATTTTTTTTCTGTTCCTTCATCATAATCCAAACTTCTGGATCAACATCTTCTTCATTTGTGGACAGCAGCATCTACAAACGTTTGTTTGCCGATTCGAGTTTTCAAGTTTGAGTTCCCTTTGTCGAATGCTTAACTTTTGTGCTTCCAATTCCAATCTCTTCTTCTGTATGTCCCTGTCTTCTTCACTGTTCTTTTCTTTTTTTTCACCCTTTTCTATGGACCTCTGTATTTGTTTTTCAGTAATTTCTTGTAATCGGCTTAAGTATTCAGGAGAAGAAGAAGATGCACCTTTCTTTCTCTCTGCTTTATTGTAATCACGACCACGGGGCCTTTTTCCTGTCAACCCAGCCGATCCACTATCAGTCTCTGGTGCTTCAACTGATGGACACCCCGAAGATGATATAGATCTTGCATGTAATCCTCTGAACGATTGTCCTTGATAGATGCTCTCCCATTTCGGTTCCCCCTTCAATTGATGCCAGCAGTGCATATAATGGAATGGTTTGTTCTCCTCATGAGCAAACAATGTAGCTGCCTTCGATGTCTGCAAAATTCGATGTTCAATTACAATTAGTACAAGGACACAAAGATTTACTCTAAATAAAATAGTTAAAAATGTCTTACCTTATCCTCGTCACTTAAGCCACTTTGTTTCTCTCTTAGGACTCTTGCGTAGTATCCAGAGAACTTACTGACATCAGCTCTAATCTTGTCCCATTTGCTGCTAAGTGCTCTGTTAAGTCTACAAGGAAAGTCCCCCCTTTGTTCATTGTACCTTTTTTCAATTCGAGCCCAAAGCCCCTCCCTCCTTTGTCCAGTGTGCACAATAGGGTCACTACTAATTTGCAACCATGTAGTACAAAGGAGTATGTCTTCTGGTGCTATAAAGTTTTGTTCCTTCGATTTCTTTTGTTTTTAAACAGTAGGTGCATTTTTTTCTGGACTATTGATGTCCTGAACACTATGTTCAGCATCTGACTCCAAGTTTACAGGTAATGGAGGTATACTATTCGAACCCTGCAACGGTGTACTTGTATGTGATGCAGGATAAGAATCTGTATAAGGACTCACTCCAACTGAACCAAGAGGGTTCCTCACAAAGTTCATGTAATGATTCCAATATACTGCAGATTGCGAAGCCGGAATCATGGTAGATTGGGAACTAGTATTCCCTGTCTGAATAGGAGCCCACATTGTAGTTGGACCTTGACCAGGACTAGGAAAATTAAGGTTTCCCATCATGTTGCAATCGACAGGATTCTGGTGCATGAAGCCCGTAGGCCATAAAGGGGGTGGAGGGGGAAATTGTTGGGCATTTGAGGTATTTGACATCGGCTGCGATGATGTGGCATTGTTTGCACGGTCCATGCTAGGATATGTGGAGATGGCAGACATTTAGTCATATGTTATAAACTGACGTCAATCGACAAAACGAGGTACAGAAAGAAGACACAAAGCATATGAACAAAGAAAATAATAATAAAATGATCTCATGAACTTTTTCAGTAGGAACAGCAGCATTAGAACATTTAAGAGTAAACATAGTTCACATACTACATTAATCTTAACATCATAATAACTTAAGGTCACGAGGTACCATTGAGACTTAGACATACATCACAGGACTAGTTGGACAACATGACTAGTTGGACAACCCGAGTACTTGGATGTTCAAAAGGCTATCCTGCAACTACTGCTGGAATACATGGAGCTAATAAAGATTCCAGTAGCTATTACGAGTTGACCTATCTGAATCGCTGAAGTACCACTCATCACTGACATCGGGGCAGTAGAACTCCTCTTCATTGACAGATGGTTCAGTAACTGTTGGAGGGGTCGACGGAGATGTAGGTTCAACACTTATGTCATCCCCGTCGTACTTAGCAATTTCAGGAAAAGCTTGGACTTTAGCCTCTAAGGCATCTTGGTGTAGCAAATCAAGTTTTTCTTTCATGGCAAAGAGGGTTCTAGCTAAGATCTCTTCATCATGCATGTGGTCTAATGCATGATCTACTAATCCACCAAGGGATTTTGTGGCATCCTTGGCACAGTCGACAAGTACTTTAAGCAAAGACTTCATGGTATCTTCTGTCGAGGATGCCATTCTCAAGTGTGCTGCAAAGAATAAAATATGAAGTAACACGTGCATATCCTTATAAACCATATAAGCTATACGAATGAAAGACTTCCCAAAAACATTAACAAAATTTTTGGCATGGACATGTAATGATTATAAATCCATGAGTGATATAGCAGGAAGGAACATAAAGAATTTAGTGAAGTATAACACTGATAATGTTGTCAATGTTAAGGCCAATGTATGACAATGAAATTTAAATAAAGATGAGTACATGGACATAGAGATGTTTGTCATAGTTTGGTCATGACTTATGCTAACTTGTAGTAGTCGTGAGATAATACGTCAGTTGTTTGAATACGATTGATTAATTGTATCATTAAGTTCATCGACAGATATTGTGGAAATAGGTGAGTGTTGCACAAAACTTGAAGAATACAACAGAACAAGCATTGTAGTCCATGTAAGGAAAAACTAATCTGACATAGTAAAGAACTGTGTGTTCAGGCATATTTTGGTCAACGTAACATTAAGTTCATGGAAAGATATTGTGCAACAAAGGTGAGTGTTGCACATACCTTGAACAATACAACAGAACAAACATTGTAGTCCATGTAAGGAATAAAATATCTGACATACTAAAGATCTGTGTGTACAATATCATTAAGTTCATGGCAGATATTGTGAAAAAGGTGAGGGTTGTACACATAACTTGAACAATACAAAATAACAGACATTGTAGTGAATGTAAGGAAAAAAATATGACATACTAAAGATATGTGTGTTCAGCCATATTTGGGTCAACAGAACAAAGACATGTAGTTGTTGTAAGAATTTACAAACCAACTATATGAAGGTCCAAACAATTTATCTATCCTGCAGTGGTATCGAAGGGTGACAAAAATTTGTGATGAAGGAGAGCAATACAATAAGGTAAGACATAGACCTACAAATTTGACAGAACATCATTCATAGTAACTAAGGAAGTAAAGGACCCTTTGAAATGTTATTGACACTTTGAGCTACTCAAATAAACAATGACCATTACTTTGGCGCGGGTAAGGTTAGACTTTTTGGCTTACCCTAGGATGAATCATGCTGAAACTTTTGTAAATGGTCAATTGTACTGGACATTGGGGACCAAAAAAATGTGGCACAAGACTTGACAGTTTAAGGCAGATTCGAAGTGTAGCCGTAGTATAGGGTTTCAAAAATATGGGAATCTGCAGAGCAATAGGGCGTAATCGTTTGGAGTACCATTCGTTTCCTAAATATCTTGGATATTCAGCGGGATTTTGACTCCCATAAAAATTAAACCCTAAAAGGCACACCAGATCCGTGTACATGTTTGCACCGGGGATTAATCGATTGTTGTCGCATGTAATGAAGTTCGGTTAACAGGAATAGTCGATTGGTGTAGAAATTAGTTCATCAAACGGAGGCGCATGAAGTACACAAAGCATAGAAGACGAAGGGCGTACCTCAAGAAGCGAAGATTACGACCGAAACAAGAGGAATCGAAGTGATGATGTCCGGATCCGAGGAAGCCGTCGATGCTCGGAGCGGGAAACGAAGGAAGCGGTCGCGACGAACCTCGGCGGAATCGGATTTGCGGCCTCTTCGTCTTCGCTCGCGACCGGACCTGCCTGCTGAGCACCTCGACTTCGTCTTCCACACAGCCGACGGGGACCGGCGCCGACGCGACCTTCCCGCGGTAGATCCGCCGCCGCCTCGCCGGAAATCCGCCTTCCGCAGACGCGTCGAACGGGAGAGACGTGGAGCGCGAAGTGTCCGGTGTGTGGCGCGGGCGGCTTCTTCCGCAAGAAGCAGGCGAGGGGGAGTGCACAGTGACACCCTGCATCTGGCGTGAGAGAGAGGAGGGTCGCGGCGGAGGGGAGCGGATAGCGGCGAGCGCTGCGGGGGCTAGGGGTGAACAGTGTCCCCTAAATCGTGAACAGTGATAGGGGAGGGGAGGGGAAGGGGGGAGCGTTGCAGTCAGTCTTACTCCCTCCTACTTGTAAGCTGCCGACGCAAGGGGGGCTGGAGCCCACTCAGCCCCCCTCGTGGATCCACCACTGTTCAGTAAAGTTGCCCATCCTACATATATATATATATATATATATGATGGTAGCCATTTGAAAAACTTGCTCGCCTTATTTCTGCTTTCCATTTTACCAAATATAATCTATCGGATATGCACTCTCTGATATATGAGCATATACGTCGTGTGTGTATATTTGGAAGTCAGTTATATCGGCTTGATTTTTTCAAAAATGCGCAACAAATCGCATATGCTTCGAGGGTGGCTAATAGAAGCCACATTAAAGCAGAGAAGGCTGATTCTAGTCAGAGCATGCTGCGACATTATGTTGGTCTATTTGGTGATATAGGAACGATATCTGTGTTAACAAAGCCGGTTGTTGGAGCCCATTTTGAGCAGGGCGGACGGTCCGGCCCTGAGGCCGGACTGTCCGCGGTCCGGACGGTCCGCGCCTGGAGGCCGGACGGTCCGCGCGTGCGCAGAGCAGTTTAGGGTTCCGAGTTTTGTGCTACGATTTTTAGCTAGATTCGCGGGATTCACTCGGAAATTTGTTTGTAACGGGTCCAGTCCTCCTCCTCTATAAATAGAGAGGTCTACGGCCGATTTACAACAACGAATCGAACCTTCAATCAATACAATTTACATTTTATCCTAGGAGTAGTTCTAGTTTAGTTTAGGTTTAGCTATCCAATCCCCAAATTCTTCGTCTCTCTTCGGCTCTACGTCGATTAGAGGAGTCTAGGTCGGCCGGCCCGAGCCTAAACACCACCTAGGATCTCTCCTCCCCGACGGGGTCCCTCCCGGGAGCGAGATCCAGGCGCCGCCGGCGACTTCCGCCGCCTCTGCGTACGCGCGGACAGTCCGGCCCCAGGGCGCGGACCGTCCGGCCGTCAGGCAGAGAAGCCCTAGCCGCGCACCAGGCCTCGGACCGTCCGGCCCCAGGCCGCGGACAGTCCGCCCCTGCGCAGAGAGTACCACTGCGCCTCACACCAGGCCGCGGATCATCCGGCCCCGCGCGCGGACCGTTCGCCCCTGTGCAGAGGGCACCGCCACGGTTCTTGTTGAGTGTTTGACGCTTCGGAAAGGCGTCAACATACTTTTTGGCGACTCCGCTGGGGACCACACATCTAAGCTCATCAAATCGGCCCTCAATGGCCGGTTCAAGAGATAGCTCTGATATTTCCCCGAGCAACATCATAGAGCCGACTTGGGAAACCTTGCCGGCCGACGAACAGCTCCAATTCGAGGAGCACAAGGAGCGTATGATCCAGGAGGCAAAAGCAAAATTCTTGGCCGACTTCAAAGTGGACAGGAACAACAAGGTCGTCCGACATCGGGCGACGAATCCGGCTTCGCTCCAACCCACACCAGATATCCCCAATGTAAGTAATACCAACGAGCTACAATCTCTTAGAAATTATGTAGAAGAGCAACGTGAGCAAATGCAGAACATCATAGGGGGTATGCAAAGCGATTTTAAGAGACTAGTACGTGCATTTGATAAATCTAACATCGCAAATTTTCCTTCGCACGAGGTTGAGTTAGGGGGTAACACGCGTAATACATCGGCTACAGGTTGTCACGACCAGTCACAACCCCTTTATGGGATGCCGATGGATACATACCCTGAGCAACCGCAAATCGACAGTAAATTAGCCGATCTGCACATGCCCGGACCGTCCGCACGTGAGCGCGGACCGTCCAGGCCAGCAACAGTCGGGCCTATTCTTAATGAGTTACCTAGATATGCGCCCGAGCCACCACACACGGCACAGAACCCAAACTACCCAGTCGGACGGTCCGCATACAACGACGGACGGTCCGCATATAACCACGGACGGTCCGGGTACGTATCCGGACAGTCCGCGCATGAGTCTTTTGAGGAGGATTATTACCTGAATCCTCGCCCGTCCCAGCAACACTTCCCATCACACTATGCAATGCACTAGCCCATTAATTCAGGATCCAGAGCCCAGGAAAGTTTTCTGGCCCCACCTAGAAGGCCGGAAAGAAACGATCAAACCTATGAGCCATATAGGGCAAATGGAAATGCACCACGTAACTCAAACCAATGGGGGGAAAGACAACATGATAATATCCAGCCAACCCCACCTATGTTTGACCAGAGAGCCGGTGGTCTCGCATCGGCTGCCATTGATATAGTAAGGGAAGAAATAGCCGGGGCATTCCGAGATAAGCTCGGAGTAAGCATGGTCCCTGGGGGGCAATCATATCGGAAACCTTATGACAGTCGATTTGATCACCACCCATACCCACAGGGAACCAGAATACCCGAATTCACAAAATTTTCGGGTGATCAAGGAAAGAACACACGTGAACACATAGGCCAATTTTTAGCACAATTAGGAGAGTTGGCCGACACAGAGGCATTTCACGTGCGTTTATTCTCATTATCTCTAACAGGAACTGCGTTCGCATGGTATGCCACTTTACCTCCTAATTCCATTTCATCATGGGGGGATCTAGAACAAAAATTTCATGATCATTTTTTCTCCGGTGACTATGAGTTGGATTTGGTAGATTTAGTATCATTGCGACAGACAAAAGATGAATCGGTTAATGATTACATCCGGAGATTCCGAGATACAAGAAACCGATGCTTTCAAATTCATTTAGCAGAAAAACAGCTAGTAGGATTAGCCTTTAATGGTCTACGATATTATTTAAAAGAAAGATTAGAAGGCATCCAATTTTTTACACTAGCACAGTTACACCAGAGAGCTTTGGCTTGCGAAAGCCGGAGCAAAGAAACTGCTAAAACAATGCGTCACAACGTACATATAGTAGAATGCGACCAAAGTAGCTCAGATGACGAATCAGCAGAAGTGTACGCTGCTGAAATGGTTTGGCCAAAACATGCCAAATCTTCGGCTTGTGCCTCCTTACAGCCGGTTCAAAAGAAACGGCAAGAGGAGGTTAAGTTTACGTTTAATGTTGGTAAGTGTGATAGAATATTTGACGAATTACTCAAAAATGGTAATATTAAAATAAATCACACTGTTCCATCCGCCGACGAGCTAAAACATCGTGCGTACTGCAAGTGGCATAACTCATTTTCTCATGCCACTAATGATTGTAATGTATTTCGGCGACAGATTCAATCGGCCATTAACGAAGGACGATTGAAATTTCAGGAAATGCAGGTGGATACAGAGCCCTTTCCGATGAACATGATTGACTTCGAGGGCAAGAAAGTCCTGATTCGGCCAAATACAGCTGATAAAGGCAAAGGCAAGGAAACAATCATCGGCAATGCTAAAAAGGCCGATGGGGATTGTAAAGCTTCTTGCAGGAAAGTGGTGGCCGAGAAGACTCCCGATGGAGGGGAGACCCTGAAGGTGACCATCACAGCCTCTAGCACTGGGGGGCAAGCGCAGACGGGGAGACAGTTGCGGGAACCCGTGCTGCGCATCACGGACAGTCCGCCGTCCAGACGCGGACGGTCCGACGCTTCACCGGACGGTCCGGAGGACTCTGGCGGACGGTCCGGCCATGCCCAGAACTCGCAGCGACCACGTACCTTCAAACCACGACGACCAGAGATAGGTACGTGGAAAACAAATACATTTAAAGCAGCTGGTCGGTTGGTTAAAGCCGGCCCAACTTTTGATCAATTATTGTCTAAATACGTAAAAAAGAAGGATGGCCCCAGTGACCGGCCAGCAAAGCGACCCCGCTCACCCATTCATGAGCAGTGTCAGGTCAGGCCGATTGGACCACCTCACCAATCGGATGAAATGAAAGGTCCTATTGAACAATTGAGACCTAACATACCTGCATGGACACCTCCACCTCCATATCCACCTATGCCATATCCATACACATATTTACCTCCGCCATATGTCCCAAATCAAATGTGGGGCATGTCACCATATCCATTTGGGATGCCACAGTACCCCGCCTGGGGGGCACCCCAAACATCTATTTTTGACAGGTTGACGCCACCAGTACAAGACCGATTGAGCACTGTTCAATCCGGTCACCAGGCACAAACCCAACAGGATTGCCGGACTACTCGGCCTTCAAGGCCGACCAATCCGGCAGGGGGGCATATGCCTGCAGCAACTCAAAAAACAACAAAAAAGGACATCATCAAAATAGGCACTGCAGATGTTGTCATACAGGGAGACAATAAAGGGCCGATGATTTTCGGCGAATCGGCCAACACAACCGAAAAGGATACGGCTACCATCAAAACAGCCGATCCAAAATACTCCATGCCTCGATGGTGCCCAGCGGGATTGACACGATCCCAAAAGAGAAAATTACAGCGCCTAAGGGCAAAGGAGAGCCAGGAAAAGGAGGCGGAAAAGACATTTAATGACACACATCCACTATACCCGCCACCGCAAAAGAAATGGAGACCGAAGGCCGTTGAGAAAAAACAAACGGCCACAGAAATAGAAAGTTAACCTGCACCAGGCGCGGACCGTCCGGCCCCCGCGCACGGACCGTCCGTCGTTCACCAGGAAGCCTCTGGACAACCTGCACCAGGCACGGACCGTCCGACCCCCACGTGCGGACCGTCCGCCGTTCACCAGGAGGCCTCCAACGACACGACAACATCAATGGAAGAGGACGACCTGCTGGGAGAAGACCTGGTCGACTACGAGGCTTCTCCAGAACGCGCAGGTATGGATGTAAATATTATTACATTTTCTGCCGATTGTACTATTATCGGCGACGATGAACCTGTTGTTGCCCAGTTTGATTTTGGTCCTAAAGAAGCCACCTTTACTAAACCAAAAGAATCGGTAAATCATTTAAAGCCGCTCTTCGTGCGCGGCCACATTGATGGGATACTGATTGCTAAGATGTTAGTAGATGGAGGGGCGATTGTAAATCTAATGCCTTATTCATTATACAGAAAATTAGGTAAACAAGATGACGAACTTGTCAAGACCAACATGACCCTCAGCGGTGTTGGAACTGATAGTTCGATCAAAGCCAGGGGAGTCACGTCCGTTGAATTAACCATCGGGACTAAGACCCTTGCTGCTGCATTCTTCATCGCTGATGTAGAAGGAAATTACAGTTTAATCCTAGGCAGAGATTGGATTCATGCCAATCAATGTATACCTTCTACATTACATCAAATGCTGATACAATGGGTAGGCGATGACATAGAACAAGTACATGCTGATGTATCGGCCTGCATCGCTGTGGCCGATGCCCCTGTACTATGGACTTATGAGACTGCTACATGTCTCACAGGAGTAGACTTTTCTGATTATCAATTCATAAGTATAGATAAGAAAGGTTTCATTCCTGTAATGCTAGAGCCGATGGAGAATCAGCTAAATCCTAAATAAAGTTAAATGATGAATACACACAAAGTTCATGAGTCTTTGGTCACGTACAGTTCGGCCGCCAAGGCCGGATGGTCTGGTCTTTCACAAAAGGGTTCGGACTTTAAGACCGAACATCTATCACAGCAAAAAGACAGTATTACGGATGATCCGGTCCCTGAGACCGAAAAGTCCACCGTCACACAAAGATCATCTAATTCCTCTGTGGGGAGCATGATAGAGGAATTCAGAGATCTTGATAAACTAGGACAGGGGTTTACATCGGCCGATCCTTTGGAGGAGATTGACATAGGAGATGGTAAAACTCCAAGGCCGACTTTTGTAAACAAGACCCTGGAGACCGATCCTAGAGATGAGATGATCGGTCTATTGAAGGAGTATTCAGATTGCTTTGCTTGGAATTACACTGAGATGCCTGGATTAAGCCAAGAGATCGTGGAGCATCGGCTGCCTATTAAATCGGGTTTCAGACCTTTCAAGCAGAGAGCTAGAACATTTCGTCCAGATCTTCTCCCACGCATCAAGGACGAAATCCACCGGCTACTAGAAGCTGATTTTATCAGACCTTGCAGATACGCAGAATGGATCTCCAATATTGTGCCAGTGGAGAAGAAGGAGTCAGGTAAGCTTAGAGTATGCATTGATTTTCGCAATTTAAATAGAGCAACTCCTAAAGACGAATATCTCATGCCCATAGCCGACACATTAATCAATAATGCATCAGGAAATAGAATTATTAGCTTCCTTGATGGTAATGCCGGATATAATCAGATTTTCATGGCCGAAGAAGATGCGTCTAAAACGGCCTTTATATGTCCAGGCTTCATTGGTTTATTTGAGTGGGTTGTCATGACATTTGGTCTGAAAAATGCTGGTGCTACTTATCAGAGGGCTATGAATTTGATCTTCCATGAATTGTTAGGAAACACTGTGGAAGTTTACATTGATGATATTGTAGTCAAATCGGCTGAGTTTAGTTCTCATATAGTTGATTTGCGCAAAGCCTTTGATAAAATGCGTTAGTATGGTTTGAAAATGAACCCACGTAAATGTGCTTTTGGAGTGTCGGCTGGTAAGTTTTTAGGATTTGTCATACATGAACATGGTACAGAGATAGACCCTGACCGAATCAAGTCTATTCGGAATGTGGGACCTCCGACCTGTAAGGTCGAGGTACAGAGGTTTCTCGGCAAGGTGAATTATTTACGAAGGTTTATTTCTAACCTAGCCGGGAAGATTGATGCGTTCACCCCTATTCTTCGGCTTAAGAATGATGCCGAATTCGCTTGGGGGGCAGAACAGCAAGAAGCATTTGATCTCATCAAAAAATACTTATCTTCGGCTCCCGTATTAAAAGCACCACGAGCAGGAGTACCATTCCGATTATACATTGCAGCTGAGGATAAGGTCATTGGGGCTGTTCTGACACAAGAAACTGAGGGGAAGGAACATGTGGTGACATATCTAAGCCGAAGGTTGGTGGATGCTGAAACAAGGTACACTTTTATTGAAAAGTTATGCTTATGCTTGTTTTATGCATGCACCAAATGTAGATGTTATTTACTGTCTAGTCATTGCACTGTTTCTGGTCAAGCCGATGTGATCAAATACATGTTGCATAACCCAATTATGAGTGGTAGAATTGGTAAGTGGGCTTATGCACTTATAGAATATGACTTGGCCTATGAACCATTGAAATCTATGAAAGGCCAAGTCGTAGCGGATTTCATTGTAGAACATCGGGTTAATGATATTCATGAACTAGACATATCATACCTCACTATTACTCCTTGGACTTTATTTTGATGGATCGGTTTGCAATGAAGGGCAAGGAATTGGCATTGTGCTTGTTTCACCAAGTAGTGTCTCCTTTGACTTCTCTAGCCGATTGAAAACTTATTGCACTAACAATCAAGCCGAATATGAAGCACTTTTGTTCGGTTTGGAACTTTTAAATTGTATGGGAGTAAAACATGTGAAGGCATTTGGTGATTCTCAGCTGGTTGTCCAACAAGTGTTAGAAGAATATCAATGTTTTGATGGTACTCTAAATGGTTACCTTGAAAAATGCTGGAGTATATTCCATTCTTTTGACGAATTCAGTATTCGACATATCTCTAGAGTTGAGAATCATAGAGCTAACGATTTGGCACAAGATGCATCAGGTTATCGGATAACGAGAGGGAGATTTCACAAAACTGAAAGTCTGATAACCAGTGCAGAGCCAAATTCCCAGGTCGTGGACCGTCCGCGTGGTGACGTCGGACCGTCCAGAGTTACCAGAAATATTCTCTTAATTGATTCGGCTGACAATGAAGCCGATGCAAGTGATTGGAGGACACCTATACTTAATTATTTGTGAAATCCCAATATTAGAACAGATAAGAACATTCGGCGAACAGCTTTCAAGTATGTCTTGATGAGTGATGAACTCTACCGCCGAACAGTTAACGACGTTCTGCTTAAGTGCTTGGGCCCAGATGATGCTATATTGGCCATGGCCGAAGTACATGAAGGGATTTGTGGTACCCACCGAGGCTCCAAAGATGAAATGGCTCTTGCGAAGGTCTGGTTTTTATTGGCCTAACATGATAGCCGATTGTTTCAAGTACTACAAGGGTTGCCAAGTGTGTCAAAAATTCGGCGACCTACAGTTGGTCCCTGCAGCCGAATTACATCCTATCATCAAGCCTTGGCCGTTCAGAGGATGGGGATTAGACTTTATTGGAGAAATTCATCCTTCATCATCAAAAGGGCATCGGTTTGTGTTAGTTGCCACTGACTATTTCACCAAATGGACTGAAGCTGTTGCTCTGAAAAACATGACACACAAGGAGGTAATTGAGTTCATAACTGAGCATATTATTCATAGATTCGGCATTCCCCAGACCTTGACTACAGATCAAGGGACTTCTTTTATGGCAAAAGAGGTACGTGAATTTGCTGAATTATACAGAATTAAGCTGCTTAATTCGTCTCCATATTATGCTCAGGCCAATGGACAGGCCTAGTCTAGTAATAGGACATTGATTAATTTGATAAAAAAGAAGGTATCTGATAATCCTAAACACTGGCATAAGATTTTGTCTGAAGCTTTATGGGCTCATAGAATATCTAAACATAGTGCTACTAAGATATCTCCTTTTGAGCTTGTCTATGGGCAGGAAGCAGTGTTGCCTGTGGAAATAAGTTTGAATGTTGTCAGGTTTGCTAGACAGAATGATTTAACTACTACTGATTATTATGATTCAATGATGGATAATATTGATGAGGTGACTGACAAGAGGATGATAGCTTTGGGAGCAATGGAAAAGGACAAGATCAAGGTAGCCAGGGCCTACAACAAGAAGGTCAAAGCGAAATCATTTCAAGTAGGAGACTTGGTGTGGAAGACCGTTCTGCCTCTAAGGAATAAAGACCGAAAGTTCGGGAAATGGTCGCCAAGCTGGGAGGGTCCTTATAAAGTGAAACAGGTGATGTCTGGTAACGCCTATTTGCTACAAACATTACAAGGCAAAGATTTGCCTAAGGCTTTGAATGGGCGTTTCCTCAAGCAGTATCATCCCAGTATGTGGCAAAATGCTTAAGAAAATCGATGTAATCACATCGTGTTAAGATGCTTTTGGTTCGCTCAGCTCCACCAAAAGGCAGGGGGCATATGTTGGAGCCCATTTTGAGCAGGGCGGACGGTCCGGCCCTGAGGCCGGACTATCTGCGGTTCGGACGGTCCGCGCCTGGAGGCTGGACGGTCCGCGCGTGCGCAGAGCAGTTTAGGGTTCCGAGTTTTGTGCTACGATTGTTAGCTAGATTCGCGGGATTCACTCGGAAATTTGTTTGTAACGGGTCCAGTCCTCCTCCTCTATAAATAGAGAGGTCTACGGCCGATTTACAACAACGAATCGAACCTTCAATCAATACAATTTACATTTTATCCTAGGAGTAGTTCTAGTCTAGTTTAGGTTTAGCTATCCAATCCCCAAATGCTTCGTCTCTCTTCGGCTCTACGTCGATTAGAGGAGTCTAGGTCGGCCGGCCCGAGCCTAGACACCACCTAGGATCTCTCCTCCCCGACGGGGTCCCTCCCGGGAGCGAGATCTAGGCGCCGCCGGCGACTTCCGCCGCCTCTGCGTACGCGCGGACAGTCCGGCCCCAGGGCGCGGACCGTCCGGCCCCAGGGCGCGGACCGTCCGGCCGTCAGGCAGAGAAGCCCTAGCCACGCACCAGGCCTCGGACCGTTCGGCCCCAGGCCGCGGACAGTCCGCCCCTGCGCAGAGAGTACCACCGCGCCTCGCACCAGGCCGCGGACCGTCCGGCCCCACGCGCGGACCGTCCTCCCCTGTGCAGAGGGCACCGCCACGGTTCTTGTTGAGTGTTTGACGCTCCGGAAAGGCGTCAACACCGGTAGACCAGATTCTGTAATAACATAACGTTATATATGTGTGTGCGGGAACACAGAGACGGGGCCTTGTTCCATTGTCTAAAAAATATATATCTTAGGTAGTGTTTGGTTGAGGAGCCAAGTAGAACGGAACCGTTCCGTCCCAGTTTTGGTGTTGTTTGGTTACAAAGGAACTAGAACGGAACGGCTCCAATTAGGGAATATTCTCTTCAGATCCGGAACCATCTCGCTCCAAAAAATCGAGAGGACAGAGCCGCTCCATTCCAGTCCGCTCTCCTCACCGCTCTCTCTGCTGGAAACTCAGGTACGTTACCTCTCTCCCTACTGGCCGCCGCCACCCCTCCCTCTGCTGGCCGCCGACATCCCCTAGCCGCGCGCGCATCTGCTTGCTGGTCGCGCGCATGTGCTCTGCGGTGCCCGGCCCTCCCTCCCCGCGGGCTGATCTGCACGGTGCACTGCTGGCTGGCCGCGCGCAAGGGTTCCCCGCGGGCTGATCTGCGCAGCCACTGCTGGCTGGCCGCGCGCAAGAGCTCCGCTGGCTGTCCACGCGCGCTGCTCTCTGCCGCGTGCGCCTGCTCTCCCCGCGGGCATCTGCTCTCTGCTGGCTGGCCGCGCCGCGCGCGCCTGCTCTCCCCGCGGGTTGATCTGCGCAGCCATGGCTCTCTCCCTGCGTCTCTCCCTCTGGCAGCGCCTATCCCTGTGTCTATTTTTTGTTGATTGTAAACTAATTCACTCTTTGTTGATTGGAAATCAGATTGATTGCACAAAGAAGGAGAGCCAAGAACAACTGCACCTAAGGTATACTTGTAAGACGAATTTGCCGCTCTATTGACTTGAATATACTATCTTCATGTGTTGTGAATTGGTTATGTATTTTTTGTTGTCATATAGATGGATGAGGGCGATGATTTTCTAGTCTATGTAGCTGCTGCTCATGTGGTTCTTTCGATGATGGCAATTGTTATTAGAGCTTGAAAGAGAAAACGACATGGTCATGCACCCGTAGGACAAATTACTTATGCTCCAATTGATGAGAGGGATAGGAAGCGAACTGAGTATCTCAATGATAAAATTTGGAAGAATGATGTTACTTGTGTCAATATGATTAGGCTTAGTAGAGCATCGTTCTTTCGCTTTTGTAAACTTATTAGGGATCGAGGTTTATTACAAGACACTACACACATGTGTGTTGAGCAACAAGTTGCTATGTTTTTACACACAATTGGCCATAATGTTAGGAATAGAGTAGTTGCCACTAATTTTGGTAGGTCCGGGGAAACCGTTAGTCGGTACTTCAATAAAGTGCTTCATGCAATTGGAGAGCTACGCACTGACTTCATTAAGCCACCATCATCGACGACACCATCTAAAATTCAAGGGAACCCACGCTGGGATCCTTATTTTAAGGTAGTGTTTGGTTTGTTTCCCAAATTATATTGATTATAGGTAGACTGTTGAGACCTTACATATTGTCATTGTAATGCTAAAATAGGATTGTATTGGGGCCATCGACGGAACACATATTCGGGCGTCTGTTCCTAAGGAATTGGAACCTGCATTTCGTGGTAGGAAGAGTTACACTACACAAAATGTAATGGCAGTCGTAGACTTCGATCTACGGTTCACATGTGTTATAGCTGGTTGGGAGGGAACAGCCCATGACGCTTCAATATTACGAGATGCTTTAGAACGGCCAAATGGTCTTCGTGTTCCTCAAGGTACAATAAAATTTGAGTAGATCATTTGAGTAGCTCATTTGAGTATATAATGACTACTGTCCCCTTATATGATTTAGGCAAGTTCTACCTAGTTGATGCCGGATATGGAGCCAAGCCGGGTTTCCTGCCTCCATATCGTGGTGTGAGGTACCACTTGAATGAGTGGGGCAGCAACCCGGTGCAAAATGAGAAGGAATTGTTCAACCTTAGGCACTCATCTCTCAGGGTAACAGTAGAACGTGCATTTGGTTCTTTGAAGAGGCGATTCAAAATTCTTGATGATGCAATACCATTTTTTCCATTCCCTACCCAAGTAGAAGTTGTTATTGCTGCTTGCATTATCCATAATTGGGTCATAGAAGATGGCGGTGATGATTTCATTATAGCCGAAAATGATGACCTCCCTGGCATTATCCATCAAACATCAACACATGGACAAGCAACAGAACATGCCTTCATGGTTAATTTTAGGCAAGAACTTGCAAATGCCATGTGGCAAGACCGTCAACAATATTATTCTAATGCACCATGAGTCTGTAAACCATATATGTACCATTTTGTTTGTATGACTCTATGTACCATTTTGTTTGTATGACTCTATGTACCATTTTGTTTGTATGACTATATGTACCATTTTGTTTGTTGCTGAAATTTAGTATTATTTGGTTTCATTTAAAGCTGGATATAATGGAAGGAGAGGTTAAAGGTGGAACTGTTTGGACAGTAAGTCAGAAAGCTTTTGTGCAAGAGTTTCTTGCTAACCTTGTTGCTGATGGTTCCAAAACATCAACTGGTTTCAAAAGAGTTCATCTCAGTGCTTGTGCTAAAGCTTTGAACAATCATTTTAAGATCAATAGAACTCCTGAACAAATTGGCAACCACTTGAAAACATTGAAAAAAAGTACATTAGGATCAACCAACTTAGGAGCAAGAGTGGTGCTAACTGGGATGAAGAGAACTTTATCATCCAATATGACCATGAGATGTACACAAGTAATTTTAAGGTAATAAGTTTGTTGTACATTTTCTTTTGTTATTAATGCTCTGGACTAAAAAATTTGTTTGTCCAATGGTAGGATGAGAATGGAAAGGAGATCAACAAGGGTGATGATGAGTACATAAACAAGCCTCTTCCATACTATGGAAATCTAGCTACCATCTTCGGTGATAGTGTTGCAACAGGTCAATTTGTGAAGACCTCAAGTGAACCTCTTGCTGTTGATGTTGAAGAGGATGAGATGAATGTTGGAACACCATCAAGTACTTCCATTGACAAAGAAGACACAGCGGGTTCAGGCAATAGGCCCTCCAAGAGAGCTAAGAAGGATGAAAATGTAGTTGATCCTTTGGTTCACGCCTTTGAACTTGGTACTCAAACCATAGCTTGTGCTATACGAGATGCTGCATCAAAGAAAGCGTTGCCACCAGGTTTGTTTGAAGCTGTGGATAGTCTTCCTGGTTTTGAGCTTGAGCACAAGGCTAAGTACTATCCTTATTTGCTAAACAATCCTAATGTTGCACAAGGGTTTGTGGAGGTGCCATTGCTGTACAAGCTTAGTATGCTTACTGAGTTCATTAATGGTAATATGTAGGCTTGCTAGGAATACTTCATTTTGGGTGACATAAACTTGTATGTCATGCTTCTATGTATCCATAAACAAGGCACTTTGGGAATACTTCATTTTAGGTGATATGAACTTGTATGTCATGCTAATTGTATGCATGAACATGGCACTTTGGATTATATGAGTGTTGTGATGACTTGTGGTTTATATGTTATCATGTCAAATATATGCATGTTGTGATGAACTTGTATGTCATGCTAATGACTACTTCAGTGACTCTTCAACCAAACAAAGGATGGAGCCGTTCTGTTCCAGTTCACTCTGCAACCAAACAAAAAACAGAGCTGCTCCGTTCCAGTTTACCAAACACAGAACAGAGCGGCTCCGTTCCTAGAATCAGGGATGGAACGGCTCCGTTATACTTGGCTCCTCAACCAAACACTACCTTAAACGACTTCGAATCTACAATACAACGATCTCCTTAATTCTTACAGCTAGCAATTAATCCCTTCTACCATATACCAAAAAGAATACACCTATATATCTTTTGTGAACATTTCATGCTGTAACTGAACCGTACAATAATGCTGCCCTACGTACCCTGGAAAGAGCATCATCAGTTGTTGTGTACCATGCATTGTTGCCAGCAGGGTCGTCAGACAGCAGCAGCACATGTTTTTCTCTCCTTCGGCTCCGATCCGGCAAGCAAAGCAAAGATGCCGGCCGCGCGCGCTATGGCAATTGGATCAACAGAGAGAGAAGAAGTGAGCCTGGCTGCGCTTGAATGCATGTGTCCCCTCCCCTCCCCTCCTTCGATTCATCATGCTCATGCATGCAATGGCAGCTTGTACTACACCACACTACACACCACAGGGTGGCTGCTGCTGCCTGCTGGGGCCAGACAGTTATATATAAATAAACGACAAACCAACTGAATTTATGAAAGAAAAAACCTATAAATGTTATGATAACAAAAGGTACTGTTGGGCTCATCATGGTATCTGTATTCATAACAAAAGGTACTGTTGTACATTTGATCACAAACCAAGAATAAATCTAGCTAGAGCTGTAGAGACTGTTGTTATTAATTGGTAGTAGAATCAAAGAAGAAATGTCCTCTGTCGTATGATGTACAAAGGAGGACAGGGAGGAGGTAAAAAGGGAGTCGAGATGGGGTTTAATTTGCATCTGTATGAGCCATTATTTTTTTTTTTGAATATCACCGGGGGGATAGGATCCCCACCTGAATTGCATTGCTTATTGCGGCCAAATCGCCTATTTGATAGTACAGCAAGGGGGATATGGGTTACATAGATTACATCCAAATGGTAACGCTACGTTACATGTAAAACGCGACACCAGGCAGCCACGATCTGGTGGTCCTCACGCCGCAGCCTGGACCTCCAAAAACCGGCTTCAGAGCGGCACAACAGCATGGTAGCCGCAAGTGGGGATCTTTCCCCACGGAACACCACAGCATTTCTGCGCTTCCAAAGCTGCCAGCAACAGAGGAGAATAAACATGTTGTAGTGTTTCGCAGGGATAGCGGACGGCCGAAGCAGGCTCAGCAGAACGTTGCTGCAGTCTGAGGCAATCGTAATTCCCAGAGCACCCCAGAAACTGGAAGCGAAGCCGCAGTGGAGGAAGATGTGCGCTGTGTCTTCGGGGGCTCGACCACAGACCTCACACATGGTATCTTGGACAATTTGTTTCCTGGCCAGGTTAACGCGGCACTGGATGCGACCGTTGTTGACAAGCCAACCAAAGAAACAGACCCGAGGCGGGGCCTGGTTGCGCCAAACAAAGACAGCCTCAGCACTGCGCATCCCCTCGCCACAACGCATGACACGGTAGAGGCTCCCTGTGTGCAGATTACCTCCAGTGCCAGCAATGGGGCAGTGACGCACATCCGGCGCCTTAGACAACAACACGTCGTCGAGGACCAACTGTAGTGCATCGCGCTCCGTGACGGCTTGCGAGGTCAGGCGCGGCACGAGGTGTGCAGCAAGGCCAGCTTCCAAGACATCACGCACACTGACCTCGGGGTTCTTGGCGTGACTGAAGAGGGATGGGAATTTGGTGGACAGGTCATCTTCCCCGTGCTAGGCATCAAACCAGAAAGCCGTCGACCGCCCATCTTTGATCGAGCACGTAGTGATCGCTCTGTAGAGGGGGAGCAGGGCGCGCAGAGTCATCCAGTGATTACCAGACAGGTCACCGGTCAATGTAGCCAGGCAGACGCGTCCCCTGGCCCAGCTAGCCCAGGACGAGCCCACAGCGGTGAAGAGCCTATGGAGCAATTTGAGGAGGAGGCAGGTGTTCCTCGTCATCAGATCGGTGACGCCCAGTCCCCCTTCATTCTTATCCAAGCAGACTTTATCCCAGGCCACCAAGCATTTTGCACCTGCGCAACTGTCCTTCCCAGACCACAAGAAAGAGCGGCGTTTGCTGTCCACTTTCTTCACGAATCCTGGTAACAGTTGGAGGGAACTCATGATGTAGACAAGCTGACTGTCCAGGACCGAGTTAATCAGCACCAGGCGGCCCATTGGATTGAGGAGAGCGGCTTGCCACCCCGACAAATATTTATCAGTTTTTGCCATGTAAGGAACAAGGGTTGGAAGCTTAATTTTTGTAAGGGAGAGAGGGAGACCTAGATATGTTTGTGGGAAACCTTCACGTCTGCATCCGAGCAAAGACACACAATTCTGAACAGCAGACTCTCCCATGTGAATTGGAACCAGTACACTTTTCTGAAAATTTATGCACAGACCGGTCGCCGAGCTGAAGCTGTCCAGTAGCTGTTTCAAGGCACGCACGCTGACCGGATCCCCTTCCATCACAATCATAGTGTCGTCCGCGTATTGCAGCACAGCACAGGGTTCCGCTGGCGTAAGTGGGTGTTTCACCTGGCCGTCCCGTTTGATGAGGGTTTGCAGGACGTCCGCAACCAGCAAGAAAAGATACGGAGACAGCGGGTCGCCCTGCCGGAGGCCCCTGCCGCAGCTCCACCACGGTCCTGGGCAACCATTGAGCAGCACCGAAGTCAATGATGTATGGAGTAGCTGATCAATCCAATCTTGCCAGCGTTCGCTGAATCCACGAGCGCGCAGGACACAGCGCAGAGCATCCCAGTGGACGGAGTCGAATGCCTTAGCGAAGTCCAGCTTAAGCGCGATGGCAGGGGCCCTCCTCTTGTGACAGCACTGGATGAGCTCGAGTGCGTACACGAAATTTTCAGAGATTGACCTGCCCTTGAGGAAACCAGTTTGATCTGGCGAAATAAAGTTGTGAATCTCACGTTGCAGCCGGGAGGTGAGTATTTTGGAGATGATCTTCACGCTGCAATTTTGAAGGCAGATAGGGCGGTAATCACTGACAGCCAGCGGCGTTGTTTTTTTGGCAAAAGGACAACAAAGGCGCGGTTGATTCTGTTCAGCTGAATATTCCCAGTGTAGAATTCTGCAAGCAGCTGTAGAATTTGGGGGCAGACTGTGTCCCAGGCGGCGAGGTAGAAGCTGGGACCAAAACCATCAGGCCCCGGCGCGCTGTTTTTATTCATCATACGCACAGCGTTTTTGGCCTCAGACTGTAGGAACGGAGCGTCCAACACAGAACTGGCACGGGGACAGTCGCTGTAGAGTGTGTTCAAGCTGAAATCCCATCTGACGCGGTGTTTGCAGCTCATGAGATCCCTTAAGTAGTCTGTGACAGCAGCACTCTTGCTGGCGTGGCTGGACAGATCACAGCTTCCGACAGAGATGGTTGAAATCTGATTTTGGCGCATTCGGTGCGTCGCAATGGCATGGTGGAAGGCAGTGTTCGCGTCCCCCTCGACAATCGCACGGTGCTTGCTTCTCTGTTTCCAGAAAGTTGCTTTTGTTTTGATGGCTAAAACCAGGCGCTCTCGGCAAACTGTTCTGACCTGCAGTTCAGGGGGGGACAGACACCTGTGCTCCTCCAGGCAGTCGAGAAGAAGAATTAGAAACCTGCAGTTTGGGATTAGGGAGGGGGGTATTTTATGCTGCCTAGCCCAGCGCTTAGCCGCAGCGCGCACGCGCTTGAGTTTACCTGCGAGCCGGCCAGCCGCGTCAGGACAGGGTGTCTCCTGGTGCCATGCAGGGAGGACCTCAGGGAGGAAAAGTGGATGGTGCAGCCAGGCGTTTTCAAACCTGAAAATTCGAGATTTTGGGATGGAGGTAGACATGGAGACTAGCAGAGGTTTGTGGTCGGACGCAAGCCTGGGAAGGGTGGTGAGGGTGGTGGAGGGGAAGGAAGAGGTGTGGTCGTTGTTGACAAAGGCTCGATCAAGCCGAGCCAGAGTGGGAGCCGATCGCATGTTCGACCAAGTGAAGAGGCAGTCCTGAAGCTGGAGTTCGACCACACCGAGGCAGTCAAGAGTGTTATTGAACAGGGAGCAAAGGTGATTATCCAGGTGGCCCTGGTTCTTGTCGGCAGCGCCTCGCAACAAGTTGAAGTCGCCGACCAACAGCCAGGGACCTGAGATGCTGGGGAGGAGGTCTGCAAGTTCAGCAAGGAAGGCTGGGGAGTCTTGGTGGTTGGACGGAGCGTAGACGTTTGTGATGGTGAGGGTTGTGTTTGTGAGGGGGGAGCTGAGCGTGGTGGTAAGGGAGTAAGGGCGTGAAATGCTGGACGCAAGGCTGAACACGACGCTGTCCCAGGCGGTCACAATGCCCCCCCTGGAACCCACGGTGTTGATGCAGAGGAAGCAGGGAAGTCTAGTTGGCAGGAAGGAGCGCGCTTTGAAGCAGTTTAGTTCGCAAAGTTTGGATTCCTGAAGACAAGCAACAGAGGGGGAGGCAAGGGAAATAGCATTACGAACGATAATGCATTTATCCGGATCGGCTAACCCACGGACGTTCCAAGACAGCACAGTACAACTTTTACAAACTGGACTCATGACTGAACCGACCAGACACCAATTGGGCACACGATTACAACAGGAGAGGGGCACACACCACACTGACATACGGCGAACAGAGACACATACAACCTGATAGCAGACTTAGGCGGGCTACAAAGTGACACAACAGACCAGGGACTGGCAAAAGACCGACAACAGCTTCGACGGGAGAGGAGCCCGCAACAGACGATCAGTGGGGGAGCAGCAATCATTCCGGAACAAGAGGCACCACTCCAATGGAGTTCTCAGCAATGCAGCCCAGCCCCGCAGCCCTGACCAACTTGCGGAGGGTAGGCACCGGGATGGGGAAGCTCGTCCTGGACAGAAGGCGGTGCTTTTTTGTCTCCAGTTTCACGGCAGCAGAGCAGGACTCGAGCGACTCCTTCAGAGCTTTGCGATGCATGGCCTTGGATGTTGCATGGTTAAAAGATGGGGAGGCCCTGTCCGCCAGGTGAGAACTCCTGCAGGTGGCAGCAGGCGGTATTTTGTGGGGGCGAGAGCCGCAGCGAGGCATGGGATGTGGCTCGGGGGGGTGGAGGATGGGCGAGGCATTAGGCGAGTATATTTCAGGCAGCGCGCAATAGTGTGACAGGGAGGGGGAGCGCGACACTAAAGCGGGAAGGCGAGGCGCATGGTCACCATGCAGCGGGCGGTTTTTGTGGCGCGCTGCGGAGAGGTGAAACTTGGCGTTTTTTATGGAATAGGCAGCGATGGCTAGGAGTTGTGCAGCATGAGCGATGCCAGGTGAGGGCGCGGGGGGGTGGGTGAGGGGGGCGGGTGATGGCAGGGGGGAGGTAGGGGGCTGCACCAATTGATCGCCGGACGACCTGCCGAGTTGCAACAAGGAGTTGGGGGGTGGGGGTGGGTGGTGGAAGAAAGGGATCAGGCGGCCGTTGGGGTCCAGCTGCGCTGACCGAGGCCAGATCCGGAGGGGCATAACCTGAACCAAGCTGCCTTCGCGAGAAAGGCCACAGTGCTCGGAAACCAGGATCTCATAAGGTATATCGAGGTAGTGATTCACCTCCAGAACCAGCTGAAGGGGGCCAAAGTTGTGGCCATCGAGGCATTCCGGGTTGATCTCAAGGACTTCAGCCCCCGCCGTGAAGCAGCGACGGATAGAGGGCTCGAACCATTGCTCTGGAGGGAAGTCAGTGAGGGCCACCAGAGCCAACCATTCGGGGGAGCGGATGAATCTGTTGGAGGTTTCTTCAGGGCGCTCAAGGGAGAGGGACACGCCCTCAAAGGTGTAACACCCAAATTCTGAATTTGGGATTGATAGAAGAAATCTGAGCAAAATACCATTGATAAATAATTAAAACTTTATAATTCACCCTTTTTAAAGGTAAATACTCATAATAAAATAAATGAAGAAACACTATGTAGTAATTATCATGTGAAAGTTTAACTTATGCATAAATTTGAAATCTAGAATTTAAAACTTGGCTTGGTTTGAATTGGAAATAGGAAAGAGAGAAAGAAATATTATACAAAACAAAACAAAGTTATAAATTCATCACACTCTTAGGTATGTCCAAATTTTACTATTAATCTGAAAGTGAATTTGCCACAAGTTTGAATTTAAACTTGAACTCAAATTGGGTTTGAAAATAAAGAAAAAAAAGAAGAAAAGAAAACAGAAAATAAAAAGAATAAAACGAAATCAGCCTCATGGGCCGCCATACCTCCCATTCGGCCCACTAACCCTATCCCGCCGCGCGGCCCAACTTCGCTCCCCGCCGCGCCGCGCTTACTCGCTGACATGTGGGGCCCCCTGCCCAGTCTCTTACCCGCGCTCGCTCCTCCCTCCCTCTCTCTGGTCCGCGGGGTCCGCATGTCGGGCTCGTCTTCAACAGCTTGCCGATCGCGCCGCGCGGACTCCGCCAAACTCGCCGTGGATTCTCGGCCTCCGTGCAACGGCCGCGGGTCGCTCCTTGGGTATAAAGCCGAAGCTCCGCGACCCCTCCTCCTCGTCCCATCCGAAACGGAAGCCCCATTGCCGGCGCGTGATTGAAGAACCGAGAAAGAGAGAAGAAGAAGTCCGCCGTGCGAGGATTTTCGTCCAACCGGCGATTTAGTCCTTCGATCGGGACCGGGTTGGCTCGGCGACGTTGCGGGGCAACCATACGAAGTTTCGGTCGACGTTGGGGGCCTTCTCGGGGGCGGGAATTGCTCGTCGTCGTGCAAGCTCCGCCGTGAATCCGCTCTCCTCCGTGGGCGGGACTGCAGCCCCCTTCAATCGCCGGTGAGACCCCTCTCTGTAGATTCACTATCTTCCCCTCTTGGTTTTGCACCGATTAATTTCTAGTTCGGGGTGGTTTGGCACCGGATTGCGCGTTCGCCGGCGAAGCTCCGCCGTGGGTGCGCCACCGCCGCCGCTCGGGATGCTGGGAATTGGGGGAAGGGCTCCTGACCGTTGGATCTCGTTGTGCGGTCGAGATTAGATCGTAGGGATACCCCTTCGCCCCATTAAATACCAGCCGTTGATCTCTAATCGTGCGACTCACGGTGCGTACCGGTTCGGTCGGGGGGAAGATCTAATCTGGTCCCTTGATTCAAGATCGGACGGCCCTGGATTCTTGATACCCCTTCGGCCGGGATCTTTTGCTAAAGAGCCCTTCGGCTTTCACGGAATAAACCCGCCGTCCCTCGGGCACTGTTCCCCGTGTCTCGGGTTTCTTGCGCTGAACCCCCTGCGGTTTTCTTATAATTGAGGCCCAGTCCAGAACTCGTTTAAATTGAATAAATAAAATAGAAAATGGATTTTTAATATGAAAATAATTGCTAGAACTTAGATAATTCATAGAAAATTCATTTTAACTCCAAATTGAACCATTCCAGTTTCTAAAATTTTGTAATAATATTCTTCATCATTTAGTGCCTCTGTTTTGTCATGAAAACAATTAGAAATTTACTCTCTCACTTAATTCATTTTAAACACATAAAACCTTTGAAAATTCATAACTTAAAATCTATAACTCCAAAATTAATGATTCCTGTTCCTATGATCTTATTTTAATATGTAGATTATTAATGTGTATTTTGTTCTTATGTTTGGTGTAATGTTAATTTTGCCTATACCATGTTTGTTTGAATTGCTACGACTAGCAGTGAGGTCACGTGTCACCTGAAGATCATCCTGGTACCTGGATTCTCAAGGCCCAGGCAAGTTGTGCCCTTGATCACTTCTTTTCACCTACTCATGTTCTAATTAATCATAATGATCTGCATAGGTTAATTTTGATGGGACCCAATAGGTTACCCTAGTTTGTCTATCTTCATACCTTGTTTACCACTGAACTTTCTGGGTAGTACTTGCTAGTGCTATATGTGGTTTTGGGTATGAAGATTACACTATTCATGATTATACTTTTGTTATCAGTTGTTATTTATGGTTCATGTTAAGATCATTATGTTAATTGGAACATGGAGAACCACCCGGGAAAACAGTGCTACCACAAGGGTTTAATGGGACGCCCTTGGCTGATTAATTAGGAAAGCTAGTGGAAGACTACCTTACCCGAAAGGGGCAAGGGCAGTAGGGGAGAGGTCAGTGCGGGAAGTGCCCTCGGGAGGATTTTGCTGCGATGGCGGTCCTGCAAGGGATTCCTGTACTGGATCTTCCTATAAACTGTAGCGGGTTTTCGGAAGCTAGTGGAACTTTGTAAAGGCCTCGTAGTGGATCCCTAGCCATTCACCTCGGAAGTGTCTTAGGGCCTTGCAAACCCTGGCGACATGGGATACACGACTTGTGGGTAAAGATGCGCAACCTCTGCAGAGTGTAAAACTGGTATACTAGCCGTGCTCACGGTCATGAGCGGCTCGGACCCTCACATGATTAATTTATGGAACTAAATTCAATTTGTCATATGCATTGCATTGCAGGTGGTGTTGTTACTTTTGTTCTATTACTTAATTGGGTTTGGTATTTACTTATACTTAGTAACTGCTAATAAAATTTTGACCAACTTTAAAAGCAATGCTCAGCTCTAACCATCTTCTTTGGTAAGCCTTACACTTCACGTGAGCTCCCACCTTTGGCGGGTTCATACACATTATTCCCCACAACTTGTTGAGCGATGAACGTATGTGAGCTCACTCTTGCTGTCTCACATACACCACAGGTCAAGACCAGGTACTGCAGGATGATGCTCATGGAGGATGCTGTGATGAGTTCGTGAGAGGTCTAGGTCGTCGTCTCCCAGTCAACTTTGGGTTGCTGGACCGTTGTCTCCTTATAATGTAATTATTTATTTTGTACAGAACTCCTGTTGTATATAAAGATGTGACATTCGATCCTGTGCCACTATACATCATATGTATGAGACTTGGTCCCAGCATACCTGGTGTTTATGTTAGCGCCCGGGTTTTGGACCCCTAAAATCCGGGTGTTACAGAAGTGGTATCAGAGGAATGTTGACTGTAGGACGAAACCTAGATAGAACTGGACAACCATTATTTACTTACCTTTGCTGCTCTGATTCTTTTCTAAACTTTTCTTAATCTTTTCTCATCTATTTCCGCTTACTCTGATTATTCTTATCTTTTCTTTCTAAGGACAAATGTGGATTTCACACTTTGAAATCCAGTGCCTAAAGTGACCTTTAGGAATAGGAGACCTAATCTTAGGAACAAAAACAAAACTATTTTTATCTATGCACTTGAATGTTTGTTCTTATGATATCTGTCTGATTTGGATCTTTGATTGAGTGTGATGGGTTGTGGAGTAATGTCCACAATTACATCTGCATATACACATAGGTATAAAAATATATTTATAAAATAACTAGGCAACCTAAATTATCCCATTTGGAACCTATCTAGCTTAAGAGATTTATCTTATCCTAAAAGATCTCATTCTAACCAATTCATCTTATCTTAAAAGATTCTCCCCTATCTTAATAGATTCATCTCATCTTAAAAAAAATTCTATCCTACACTCATAGATCTATCTCATCTTAAAAGATACTCATCTTATCTTGAAAAGATTCTATCCTATCCTAATAAATCTAACTGACCTCGAAAGACTCTATCTTATCTTATGGATTCATCTTGCCCTAAATTGAATATTTATTCCCCTCTAGAATAACAACCATGACCTAATTAAAATTAATGAGATTCTATCTAGTCTAATCTGGTTATACCAATCTAACCTAAAATTGATGCCCTAGATTAACTTGACCATATACATATGCAACTACCTTACCCATCCAATAGATGCATGATCCCTCGGTGTTAACCTAATAGAGCTTTTAACCTAATGATCCATCCTATCCCAAAAGATTCTAAACATGTATCCTACCCTAGTAGATCTATCTAACCTAAACTAGTCAAACTAGTCATACCAATCTAATCTAGATTCCATCTAATCTATTATGATCTAATCTAGAGTAAGTTACTTAATACTAGTATAAGAGATAAGTCCATACCCCTCAACTAGTGCCTTAAACCCACTCACCCACATGCATGAGATCTGATCTAACCAATAGGGCCATGATGAATGGTATAACTTTTCTATTCTCACCTAATAACAAACAAACTTTTAACCTACACATAATCCATCCTACTCACATATATCTTAACCATATGTCCTTAACTCGGATGGCAACTCCAAGAAGAAAGGCCAAAGGAGACCAACCACATCAAAGAAGGATAAGCATTAACTCAAGACTTCAAAGATCAAGTTGAATCGCCAACGGAGTCAAGATCCACAAATCTTGGATGGAGTCTTTTCTTACCCCACTCCTTACCCAAAACTATATATGCTTTAAAGATATCATTTATCCTGCATAATAAAGTGGCTATACCCATATATACCCATGCTTTTCTAATCACCTGATAATTTGTGATATAAAAAAAAGAGAGAAGAGTTTTGGTATTAAAATCAATTAGAAACTAACCCATAGACTACAAACAATTTCTTCTACATCCTCTTACTAATCTCGGGGACGAGATTATTTTTAAGGGGGGTAGGATTTGTAACACCCAAATTCTGAATTTGGGATTGATAGAAGAAATCTGAGCAAAATACCATTGATAAATAATTAAAACTTTATAATTCACCCTTTTTAAAGGTAAATACTCATAATAAAATAAATGAAGAAACACTATGTAGTAATTATCATGTGAAAGTTTAACTTATGCATAAATTTGAAATCTAGAATTTAAAACTTGGCTTGGTTTGAATTGGAAATAGGAAAGAGAGAAAGAAATATTATACAAAACAAAACAAAGTTATAAATTCATCACACTCTTAGGTATGTCCAAATTTTACTATTAATCTGAAAGTGAATTTGCCACAAGTTTGAATTTAAACTTGAACTCAAATTGGGTTTGAAAATAAAGAAAAAAAAGAAGAAAAGAAAACAGAAAATAAAAAGAATAAAACGAAATCAGCCTCATGGGCCGCCATACCTCCCATTCGGCCCACTAACCCTATCCCGCCGCGCGGCCCAACTTCGCTCCCCGCCGCGCCGCGCTTACTCGCTGACATGTGGGGCCCCCTGCCCAGTCTCTTACCCGCGCTCGCTCCTCCCTCCCTCTCTCTGGTCCGCGGGGTCCGCATGTCGGGCTCGTCTTCAACAGCTTGCCGATCGCGCCGCGCGGACTCCGCCAAACTCGCCGTGGATTCTCGGCCTCCGTGCAACGGCCGCGGGTCGCTCCTTGGGTATAAAGCCGAAGCTCCGCGACCCCTCCTCCTCGTCCCATCCGAAACGGAAGCCCCATTGCCGGCGCGTGATTGAAGAACCGAGAAAGAGAGAAGAAGAAGTCCGCCGTGCGAGGATTTTCGTCCAACCGGCGATTTAGTCCTTCGATCGGGACCGGGTTGGCTCGGCGACGTTGCGGGGCAACCATACGAAGTTTCGGTCGACGTTGGGGGCCTTCTCGGGGGCGGGAATTGCTCGTCGTCGTGCAAGCTCCGCCGTGAATCCGCTCTCCTCCGTGGGCGGGACTGCAGCCCCCTTCAATCGCCGGTGAGACCCCTCTCTGTAGATTCACTATCTTCCCCTCTTGGTTTTGCACCGATTAATTTCTAGTTCGGGGTGGTTTGGCACCGGATTGCGCGTTCGCCGGCGAAGCTCCGCCGTGGGTGCGCCACCGCCGCCGCTCGGGATGCTGGGAATTGGGGGAAGGGCTCCTGACCGTTGGATCTCGTTGTGCGGTCGAGATTAGATCGTAGGGATACCCCTTCGCCCCATTAAATACCAGCCGTTGATCTCTAATCGTGCGACTCACGGTGCGTACCGGTTCGGTCGGGGGGAAGATCTAATCTGGTCCCTTGATTCAAGATCGGACGGCCCTGGATTCTTGATACCCCTTCGGCCGGGATCTTTTGCTAAAGAGCCCTTCGGCTTTCACGGAATAAACCCGCCGTCCCTCGGGCACTGTTCCCCGTGTCTCGGGTTTCTTGCGCTGAACCCCCTGCGGTTTTCTTATAATTGAGGCCCAGTCCAGAACTCGTTTAAATTGAATAAATAAAATAGAAAATGGATTTTTAATATGAAAATAATTGCTAGAACTTAGATAATTCATAGAAAATTCATTTTAACTCCAAATTGAACCATTCCAGTTTCTAAAATTTTGTAATAATATTCTTCATCATTTAGTGCCTCTGTTTTGTCATGAAAACAATTAGAAATTTACTCTCTCACTTAATTCATTTTAAACACATAAAACCTTTGAAAATTCATAACTTAAAATCTATAACTCCAAAATTAATGATTCCTGTTCCTATGATCTTATTTTAATATGTAGATTATTAATGTGTATTTTGTTCTTATGTTTGGTGTAATGTTAATTTTGCCTATACCATGTTTGTTTGAATTGCTACGACTAGCAGTGAGGTCACGTGTCACCTGAAGATCATCCTGGTACCTGGATTCTCAAGGCCCAGGCAAGTTGTGCCCTTGATCACTTCTTTTCACCTACTCATGTTCTAATTAATCATAATGATCTGCATAGGTTAATTTTGATGGGACCCAATAGGTTACCCTAGTTTGTCTATCTTCATACCTTGTTTACCACTGAACTTTCTGGGTAGTACTTGCTAGTGCTATATGTGGTTTTGGGTATGAAGATTACACTATTCATGATTATACTTTTGTTATCAGTTGTTATTTATGGTTCATGTTAAGATCATTATGTTAATTGGAACATGGAGAACCACTCGGGAAAACAGTGCTACCACAAGGGTTTAATGGGACGCCCTTGGCTGATTAATTAGGAAAGCTAGTGGAAGACTACCTTACCCGAAAGGGGCAAGGGCAGTAGGGGAGAGGTCAGTGCGGGAAGTGCCCTCGGGAGGATTTTGCTGCGATGGCGGTCCTGCAAGGGATTCCTGTACTGGATCTTCCTATAAACTGTAGCGGGTTTTCGGAAGCTAGTGGAACTTTGTAAAGGCCTCGTAGTGGATCCCTAGCCATTCACCTCGGAAGTGTCTTAGGGCCTTGCAAACCCTGGCGACATGGGATACACGACTTGTGGGTAAAGATGCGCAACCTCTGCAGAGTGTAAAACTGGTATACTAGCCGTGCTCACGGTCATGAGCGGCTCGGACCCTCACATGATTAATTTATGGAACTAAATTCAATTTGTCATATGCATTGCATTGCAGGTGGTGTTGTTACTTTTGTTCTATTACTTAATTGGGTTTGGTATTTACTTATACTTAGTAACTGCTAATAAAATTTTGACCAACTTTAAAAGCAATGCTCAGCTCTAACCATCTTCTTTGGTAAGCCTTACACTTCACGTGAGCTCCCACCTTTGGCGGGTTCATACACATTATTCCCCACAACTTGTTGAGCGATGAACGTATGTGAGCTCACTCTTGCTGTCTCACATACACCACAGGTCAAGACCAGGTACTGCAGGATGATGCTCATGGAGGATGCTGTGATGAGTTCGTGAGAGGTCTAGGTCGTCGTCTCCCAGTCAACTTTGGGTTGCTGGACCGTTGTCTCCTTATAATGTAATTATTTATTTTGTACAGAACTCCTGTTGTATATAAAGATGTGACATTCGATCCTGTGCCACTATACATCATATGTATGAGACTTGGTCCCAGCATACCTGGTGTTTATGTTAGCGCCCGGGTTTTGGACCCCTAAAATCCGGGTGTTACAAAAGGTGATGGGGCTGAGCCCCCGGAGCCGCTCCCGATCGGAGTTGTTGTCGAACCGCAGAAGCTTGACCCCCCGAGTGGATGGGAGGAGCTCGACCTGAATGTCGGGGCACGCAGACCCGAGAGCGGCGCCGACGAAGGCAGAGATGTCCGGGATGGTCGCAGGGTTGTCTAGGAAGGCGAACGCCAAGCGATTCTTCAGGAGAAGATCACCCTGGGGCAGCCAGGCTTCAAAGAAGTGTGTCCGGCCTTCCCAGCTGGGGGTGCTGTCGTCGCCCCCGGAGGAAGCAGGGGCCCCGGAGGAGCCAAGCGGAAAGGGAGGCGGGCCGAGGAGGCCCGGCGCAGCATCAGGAGAGCTCGGGGCGGAAGGGGGGGACCGACCGCCGTCGGACGAGCAAGGCGACGACAGCTCCCGGCCAAGCGGGTTCTTCCCACCACGGACGACCATGCGAATGTCAAAGCACTGGGGTGGGGAAACGGTTTGGGCGGTGGAGGTGAGTGGGCGGGGCAACACCGCTGCCGCTGCCGCGCAGACACGGCAGTCAGGGTGTGGTGCCAGTTTGGCGGGCTGCGGCGTAGCGGGGGGGAGGGAGGTTGACATGGGGGTGGCGAGCTTCAGCGGCTGGGCGGGGGCGGTCGCGGCCGTCGTCAGCGATTCCTCCACAGGGAAGGGGACAGCTGACCCGGGAACACGACGGGCAGGCGCGGGGATGGAGGGGCGGCGTCGGGGGTGGGGGGTTAACACCCGGGCGATCGGCATCGGGCAGAGCTTTTGCCGATGACCGAGGCGACCGCAACCACGGCAGCGGACAGGGTCGCGACAGTCGCGAACCTGGTGGTCCGACGCGAGGCAACGATAGCAGCGTGAGGTAGCGGGAGGGAGGCTGAAAGGGTGGCGGGGGGGTGGAGGGCGAGGGGGGGCTTTGGCGGGAGAGAGCACCGCTTTAAGGAAGGGGGCGCTGTCCCCGGATGAAGCGGGTGTCGCGGGACGGGCGACAGCAGGGATGGGAAGGGGCAGCAAAGCGGGGGCAGGTGAGACAAGACGTGTAATTCCTCCCCTGGCAGAGACCGCGGCGCAGCCAGAGGAGATCGTATTTCTGTAGATTTTGCGTTGTCCGGCCACAGTAGAAGGAGTGGGCGACAACGACGGTAGCACAGGGGGTGGTTGGGCTGCATTGAAGACGCCATCGTCAACCTCGGGTGACTTCGCAAGGCGATCAACAGCAAGCACTGCCGAGACCATGGAGTGGTGCGGGATGAGCACGGAGGATGCTAAGACAAGGGGACCCCTGGTCACAAGGACGTTCGCAATATTCTGACTGGCGACCGACACCCTAAATACCCACGGACGCACACACACAACACGCAGGCGATCCGGATGCACAGAAAGGAGGTAGTTTGCCGCGTTGCGGACGAAGTTGGTGTTGTAGTGCGGGAGGAGGGACGACGGGGTCAACCAGAGGTGAGCCGGGCTCTGGGGGCAGATCGAACCTAGGGTGGCGGCGGAGTGGAAGTTGGCGAGGAGCCATCCCTGCATGCATGCACCTGGGCGGAGGTTCCCCTGAACGAGCGGCACGGCACCGGCGCGAGGAGCTCGGGGGCGCGGCACGGCGTGGGGCGTGAGGCCTAGGTTGGTGGGTGGTGGGCGTTGGTTGGCGGGGGGTTGCCGGAGATCGGCGTCGGGCGGCTCCGAGTTGGAGTCGCCACCGCGGTCGCAAGGTGCGCTCGCGGGCTCTGCCATCGGTCCGTGCTCCCAGACTGCAGAGTTCGTTTATGAGCCATTATTTTTGCTTTTCTTTCTTGACAAGTTAAAATATCTCAAGTTTAATCAAAACTATAGGCTATATAGCACAAATTATAAATACTTAGCTAAGAAATTAGCTCGTCTGATCTCAACTCTCGACGAGAATAATGGAACAAACATATATAGGCCCTGAATTCCCGTATGCATGCATGCATGCTGTCTTTGAATTCGTGCTCATGCCTTTGCATCGATCGCCACCGCGCGCCTTCCATTATATTCCAGCATTAGTTCAGTTATCCAACAAGCAAAAATACTTAAGTGCAGGTCCAGTGGTAGTGCATATGGATCTTAACCTACACGTACTGTGCGGGCCACATATAGAAAACTAAGTGGGTGTTTAGTTTCTACAGAATAATTTTTAGTTGCTCTATTTCATTTCATTTTAGTATCTAAATTGTCAAGTAAAAAAACTAAAATAGTGTTTGTAACAACTTTACATTTGCAAGAACTATCGAACCCCTAGCTACCGTACCTGTGTGTAAGATATTGTTTCAGGTGATGTTTAGGCCGGCTCTCTTTTCAGTATTTGTTTATGATCACGCATGAATGTGCATGCATGCAAGGCGATGCCACTTTTCTTGTAAAGAGGGCCATCTCACAAATCTCCAGGCATTATATCCAATTGCAAGAGAATAAAGTAACACTAGCTACTACAGTACAGTAGTAGATAGCAAACCCGGCCCTATTCATAGGTTCCCATCTAGGAAGCATATAAAATTATTGCTGGAGTATGACTATAAAAGATATATATACGTACTAGCTAAATACATTGGAAAAAAACAATATAATGTGGACGGAAAAAAAAGATGGTTAAAAAGAACTATATTTTGGAATGAAGGAATTATTCGTTTTAGACCAAACATACGTTCATTAGTCAATTTATGAATGTAGTTTGTATATATATATATATCCATATTTATTCAAATGTGGACAAAAAAGGGTTAGAAAGAACTGTATCTTGGGTTTGGGACGGAGGGAGTAGCAAAGAAACACCAATGCTGCATGCAGTACAAACATATATATATGTCCACAATTGCCTAGTGTGATTCAACAGATTTTCTTTTATTTGCAGTTGTGCGCGCGCGTTCATAAGTTATTATGATGTACCAAAAATGTCTTATATCAGAACACAGTAATGTTCGATTACCATTTTTATATTTATAATTATATATGTACACATCATATTCATATGGTACGTCGTGTGGGACGTGGGGGTATCGATTCTCCTGCACTACTGCTACGCTATTGCTGCTGCTCCCTCCTATCACAGCTCACAGATAAGTGGCGTTTTCAGTTTGTCTCTAGCTACTCAACAATCAAAACTTTTATTATTACCCGCATATTGTAATGAGACGTGCATAAATTTATATACTTCTGTGAATCCTCCCCCCCCCCCTCCCACCCCCCAAAGACTACACAAAAGAGCAATTAATAAGTTAAATTCAAACTATAAACTGGTCTATCGATATCAGACAGCTAGCATCAGGACTAACTTCACTTTTTCTTTCTTATATTAACAACACCATGTACCTGCCTATAGTGTGTGGCCAGCAACACAAGGAACTTATTTGTTTTTTTAAGAAAAAAAAAAGATCTAGCGCTTTTGCAACTAAAGCGTAAACATGATCCACAAGCATATAGTACCAGCGGATTGATCTTTACGTAGTAATTAGTTTACACGCATCGCACCGCCCCTAACCAAAATGCTTCAAAAGATGAGGCAGACATGCAGGCTTCATAGCGCCAAACCAAGCAATGGCGCCGTAGAAAATTTCAGTTTTGTGGCGTGTTACCCTACCTCCGTTTCTTTTTTATTTCCGTTTCTTTTTTATTTGTCGTGGTTTAGTTTAAAAACAAACTAGCAAACGATAAATAATCGGTAGAAATGGATGGATGCACGAGCGAAACCTTTGGCGAAGAGAGTGTACTAATCTGAAAGGTGGAATTTGTCCGTACAAGATAACAAGAAGGAAGGCATTGTAAAGATCGCCGGCTCTCACGAAAAGAACGCTATCCGAAAGCTAGCTAAGCTAGAGATGCGGATTCTCGTACTACATAGGGTGATAATGGATCATAGTTCAAATGATTTTTCACAAAATATCAAGATCCTAAATAAATTTTGGTTCAAAAATAAATTGAAATAAATTGATTTTTACTGCGAGTCAAGAGTCAAGACTTGTGAATGGACTCGGCGCGCTACAGCATTATCGTTATGATGTCGATGTGGTCAGGTCACTGAATACTCAGCTACACACAGAAGGAGAGCACAACGCATGCAATGACTGACAGGCTGTTTTGTGACATTAGGTCACTGCAAAAGGTAGTGCCAAGCCTGCTGCGATGATCAACAGCATGTCGTCCACATAATAATCTAGATAATCAAGGATATAGTAACACCAAAGTTGCCAGGGCTTGTCAAGCACACATCTCCTGTACAAAATCTGCATGCAGAGTACGAGCCTCGTATCCATGCAAGATGATATGTAGCTTCCCAGCCTGATAAGAGTCAGCTAGTCCTACCGCAAGGCAGATAACCTACAGGGCTGAGAGATAAGAGAAACATGTTAGTAGCAGTGTGCATTGTAACCTCCCTACTACACCCATGACAAGGCAGTGATAATTTGATCTAGAAGCAAGCAAAAATATTTGATGCAGCGGTAATACCTACTGATTGTCGTATCCATCCACTTCAATCTACTTCTGCAAGCATGTGCCCACAACCTACTCAACAATAAGAGGGGAAAAAGAGAAGTTTCTTTTTTAGCAGACACCAAACAACATCACTTCACATTTCACAAGATAAGAAGGAAAAAAAAGGTGCTTTCTTTCACAAGCAATGGTCTCAATTAATAGAATCTGATTTCACAGTGTTTACCAATGCATTCAGGACGTCAGGTTCCCCTACTGTTGATTGGCTTCTATGCCGCTTGTTATCAGAAGTGAAATGTTTTTTTTAACCACAATTGCTTGCAGTTTTATTTCATCTTTCAAAGAAGATTATGGAACAAATACAGGCAACCTCCTTGGCATACACATGACTGACGAAAATTAATGCCAACCAACTTCTCCAATGATAGAAAAGGCAACAAATCCACAGGGCATGGCGCTCTTAATCACGAGTAGGTTGGTTTAAGAATAAACATGCAGCATACACAGCTAATTGTACAATCAACAGGGATCGCATTTAATCATGATGGTTTATATGGCTGTTATTATGATCCTGACACATTATCGTCATTGTTGCTACTTATTACCGTGGAAAAGTCAGCAGTCTTAACAGACTGAAAGGTGCAATGCTATCGCCACATTGTGATGCTTACAGACCTGTGAAATATGATCTTTAATCTTCACGCTGATGGATTCATCCAACGCCCTCTCGGCAAGCTCGTACATCACGAAATGACCTTCCGGTCCAGCAATTTTCTCCTTCAGCAAGTACCTGCATCAATGGAACCGATGAAGCAACCGAATTCTTTGCAATGGACTACAGCTTCCAGAGCGCGCACCGGGACCAACCTTTGCTGCACTAGGTGTTCGAGCGCCTGCTTATTGTTGCCAAGAACAAGGTGAGCTTCATCAGTCTCGTTCAAACCCACCCGCTTCAACTGATGCCAGAGGTCCTCTAAAATGGGATCCGAAAGAACTTGGGAACATCAGAGGAGGATGTTTTCCTAACCAAAGGATATGTTTTGATCCCCTTTTCCTTACCTTCGGGCATTTTGCCACCAGCAAGATGAATAATGCCAATGACAGCGAAAGCGAAGCCGGACAGATGGGCGGCGGCCTTGTCCTCGACGTACTTGCTGTACACCTCAGGGTCTAACATGCTGACCAGAACATAGCTCTTGGCATCCGCGTTAACTAAAGACATTTCCCACACATTCTACCAGTCATTGCCAGCCCGTAACCGCTGTGGTTGACATACAGAGGAAAGGAACAAAATAATAATAAACGAGAGAGAGAGAAAAAAAGGACGCCTTACACTGCCGCTGTGCCGGCCGGCCAGAGCGCGTGGCCGGCGCGCGGGTCCTTTGTAGCTCCCTCATCTCGTAGCCGAAGGTTGCGGCGAGCCTCTCCTTGGCCTCGTTGATGACCAGCGTGGGCAGCGCGCGCTGGCGGTAGTTCTTGGTGATGATCCCGGTGAGCTCCTCCCGCTTGATGGGGCAGTCGGAGCTCTGGTGCGTCTTGAAGAGCACGTAGCGCATCACCTCCGCCACCAGCTTGTCCTTCTCCTGCAGGAAGGGTGGGTCAGACAAACCGTCGAACACCTCGCGGGTGGGCGTTCCGCAGCGCGGAGGGTCGACGCGGCATGACGTTGCGTACCTCCTTAGAGATGTCGATCTGGGCGAGCTCGTCGCTGGTCGCCATCGGGAGAGCGCGGCGACGGGTGTTCTTGGCAGGTGTCGCCGCCCTAGGATGCGTGGAAGAGGAGACGTCGCTTGGTTGGCGGCGGGAACGAATCGAGGGTCGAGGAGAGTGTGGAATTTGCGCGCGCGCTTGGGCGGATTGGGTGTTGCGTGTTGGCGCCACCGAAGTAGAGGAAGCTTACCTGGGCCTGGCTGTCTGTTGGGCCATATATGTAAGGCACAATTTAGAGGCCTTTTGGGCTTGGACGAAGGTGTCTCAGTCTTCTTTTTACTTCTCTTTTCTTCAATTTAATAATAATACCGACTTGTCTCAACAAGATTCAATTTCCTCAAAAAGAATCAGATAACCGAATTTAGGCATTAGAAACTAATACACTTTCTTCCAGTTTGTACCATAATTCTAGCGTAGATTGTGAACAACAATTTTAGCGTAGAAATTGGAGCAAACAGTCTCAAACGCCGGCATTCTTGCCACTCTCCTTGCCGTTGTCTTGTGTGTGTCGCGGGGCCCAGAACCTGAGCCTGAGCTCCCGGCGCTCGAGCATCTTCTCCACCTCCTCGATCGGGAGACCCTTGGTTTCCGGCACGCAGACGAGCACGAAGGCGAGCGCGGCCACGGACAGGCCCCCGAAGATGAGGAACGTCCACGACGTCCCGATGGCCTCCGTCAGCGACAGGAACGACTGCGCCACGGCCAGGTTGGACACCCAGTTGGCGGTGGCCGCCGCGCCGCCACACACGCCGCGGTACCGCAGCGGGTAGATCTCCGAGTTGACGATCCACGGCACCGTGCCCATGCCGGGGGAGAAGAAGATGATGTAGAGCGCCAGGCCCAGCAGCGCCAGCCAGCCGTACCGGCTCGGGCACCCGCGGGTGTACCACAGCCGGCCCTCGCCGTGGCACGCGTCGCGCACCGTGTTGTTGGACACCAGGCACGCGCCCGGGAGGAGCCTGCCGGCGCCCGACGCGCAGAAGCCGCACTCGCTCGAACCCGCGGCCGCCTTGAGGCACCGGGTGCAGTCCCAGGACGCCCCGCCGCTGGCCGGCGACGACGGGCGGTAGGACGGACACGTCAGCGAGGCGTCGAAGCGAGCGGTCTCGGTGGCGCTCACGGCCGGGGAGTGGGACGCGGTCTCGTGGAACACGGCCGTGAGCACGCCGAGCGAGAGGATGACGCCCACGAGGCTGATGACCAGCAGCTTCCTCCGCCCCGTGCGGTCGATGAAGTAGATGCTGACGACGGAGCCGAGCGCGTTGAGGCCCGAGGTGACGAGCGACAGCGCCAGCGCCGTCTGGTTGGACGCGAACCCAGCCAGCTGCACGATCGTCGGGCTGTAGTACATCACCGTGTTGATGCCCACCAGCTGCTGGAACACCTGCAGCCCCACGCCGGCCACCAGCCCCCGGCGCACCGTCGCCGTCCGCACCAGCGCCACCAGGCTCAGCTTCTCCGACGACCCACGCTCCGCCGCCACCGACTCCTTCAGCTCCTCGATCTCCCGCTCCACCTCCTCCGCCGAGTAGATCCGCCGCAGGATCGCCTCTGCTTCTTCCGCCCTCCCCTGTTTCATTCCAGTTCGTCGTAGGCTCGTAGCCAACCAAAAAAAAAATGGACAGAAGAAAAGAAGAGTAGGCGAATTGGATGGATGGATACCTGTCTGTAGAGCCAGCGCGGGGATTCAGGCAGTGCGAGCATGAGGCCGAACTGGACGACGGCGGGGAGCGCGGCGACGCCGAGCATCCACCTCCACGTCCCCGGCGCCTTGGTGAAGGCGAGGTTGATGAGGTAGGCCAGGAACTGGCCGCCGGTGATGAGGAAGCCGTTGGTGCTGACGAGCGCGCCGCGGATCCTGGCGGGCGACGCCTCGGAGATGTAGAGCGGGGAGGTCATGGAGGCCATGCCGACGCCGAGGCCGACGAAGACGCGGCCCACCACGAGCTGCGCGGGGCGCGTGGCCGACGCCATCACCGCCGCGCCCGCGAAGAAGAGGGAGTCGGCCACCAGGATCGACGCCCGCCGCCCGAACCGGTCCGTGGTCCACCCGCCGATGGCCGCGCCGATGATCGCGCCGGCCACCGCCATGCTCACGATCATTTCCTGCATGGCATGGCGCGGTCATCAGTCAGCGTTGTTTGTTGTTTCTCGGCGCCCATCGGACGAGACTGATCCTTTTCCTTGTTGTTCTTTTGGCTCTTCTTACCTGAAGCCATGTGTTCCTGTCCACTGAAACGAAGTCGTCGCGGATGTAGAGCAGAGCTCCCGAAATGACACCTGCAGCACTCATCACACGCACGCACAGACACGGAAGCGGAGCTCACGTCACTGGTCACTTGCTCACTAATAACACGTACGATATCGTCGAACACTTTTCCAGCTAGCAGACGCTAACAGGAAATTAAACACAGTTCGGTCACCAATAGCTAGCTAGCCATATCATCTAGCTGGACACGATCATCATCCGAACTCCTATAGGGCCCATCTTTCTTTGAGCTGGATATGGCGGGTGAAGAAATGGAACTACACTACAGTGACACACAGCACAGGCAGGAAGAAGGACGCGCACGCAGTCGCAACGCACCGGTGTCGTAGCCGAAGAGCAGGCCGCCGATGCCGGCGGAGAAGGCGAGGCGGAGGACGTAGGGGTTCCTCCACGAGAGGGAGAAGCACTCCTTGAAGGTGGAGCCGTCGAACTCGTGCGCGCCGCCTTCCATGGCTGCTAGTGCTAGCTGACGACGGCACCTCGCTCGCTTCTCGTCCCTCCCGGCTCCGGCGGTCCCCCCACCCACCTTATCCTTTGGTTCTTGGACTGCTCAATCAGCTGAGCTCCCAATCAGGGCTTCGAGTTTAGACTGGTATGCGCGTGTTGTATATACTACGTGGAGCATCGTCTGTCTTGTTGCGTGTGGATTGTTACAGAGAGAGGCTGATAAAACGAGAAGATTCCGGGGCCGCCGAATTGACTCCAAGTGCGCGTGCTGTCGACTTGCAGCTTTGACTGCGCGCGCGCGTGAGCGATGGTGACGCTCTGATGATGATTAGAGGGAAAATAACAGCCACCGATCGGTATTACTGCTGTAATAGAGTAGTCCACTGTATATTAATCGGAGAAGGCATCTCATATTTGCTGCCGCCCCCCGCCCAAGCAATTCCGGGCAGAAGTGTGAGTACTTTAGGCTGCACCTGTTCCCTGGCAGAGTACATTAGCCTGCACTGCACCTTTTCAATTTTATCATTAGACCATCGACGATACAATATGTATTGATTTTTTTTTTAAAAAAAATCTCGTTTGAAGTCTGTTGTGTTAACATAATAGGAGAATTCAGATTAGTCCTCTAGTCTCTCCCAGCCTCCCAGGTAAGCAAATAGTTTCTTGTCCACGGCTATTCGTACCAAAATGCGAAGCAGGATCACGGAAAAGGCGCGGGCCAAACAAAGCGGGCGGGCAGTCGGGCATACCCTCGAAGGCTGGGTGCTCTTGCTTGCCGAACATCGCGAAGCATGCAGTCCAAGTGTGTGGCCCGGGCAGCCTGTGACACTCGTGTGGTGCCAAAGTGAGCGTGGTGACTGACTGGTTCCCACCGTTCCCTGCCTAGTGCTAGTGTCTACCAATTTGGATTCCAAATCCATATCGTTCGCATCATCCATCCCTCCCTTTCAAGATGATGAAGAGCTACTAATAATTCTTTATCCACTCCCTCCATTCTAAATTCTAAGACGTTGTTTTGGTATCATTTAGATATGTAGCTTTTGCTTATTTGCCATTAGATCTGCATGGATCAAGATGACTAGGCAAGTTCTCTGTTGTTTATTTAAGTGAGTTCTCGGATTGCTAAGTGGACTCAGTAAAGATCCTAGAAACTTAACATACATATATGTCCCAAAGTCCAATAAACGAATACAAGAAGAAAATATTACTAGGGCTTCATGTTCTCCCTGGCCTGGAAGATACGCAGAGAACTGAAGTTTCACTCTGCTGGAACCTTATCCAAGTACCTTTCTACTCCTATATCGTCCCCCCTCCAGAGAGACCATTTGTCAGTAAGCTACAGGTGGACCGGCCGGGCTAGTACAATCCCGGCCCGTCTCCACGTACTCCAGACAGATTCTTCTGTCGCGTTTGCGTGGTGCGCTCCATCAAAGCTAAAGCAAGCGAAGGGACCTGTTGTCCATGCATGCATGGGCATGGCCGCTGAACCGAAGATTGTATGGATCAATGGATGGATGGGGGAAGAAGGGAGAGCACAGCTGCATGTGCGCTCTATATGGTACAGTATAGTGGTAGGTATCAACCTGCTTTTTTTTCTTCTTCGTTGTGACACCGACACGCGTCTTTATTTGCAACACGCCAACGCCTTTATCCAAATAAAAAAAAACTCTGCTGTAGTATAGTATTTCCGTTACGCTATAAATAAAAACCAGATTGCCGTCGTGTGAAAAGGCAAAATAAAACGGAGCTGCAGTTGTAGGCAGCGGGTTTCAGGGTTCCAACTTCCACTGGTCTCTTCGTCAGTTTCTCTGCGGAACTAGGATATGGGCCGACTCGTCGCTCCAAAGGAGTAAAGGACTAGTGGACCTCAACAGTGGTGGGCCACATCAAATAACAGATTGTTCAGCCCACTAGCATGAAACTGTCCAGCCCATTGACTTTCCCGTCCGGCGGTCCGGTCCTCGGTCTGTCGGTCGGTCGGTCGTCGACTCGTCGTCTTCCCTTGCCGGACACAAACTGTACCTTTGCGCGCTCAGTCTCAGCCTCAGCTGAACTGGTAACGGTGCAATACTACTCTGCTGTGTTGCCTGATCTCTACTACTTATTAAGACGGTAAAGGGTAGGCTGCCATTCCGTGTTCTGTCATTTCCATTCCCGCAATGTCTTTCCCATTCTCCCCTCCCCGTAAAGCCCATTCCCATTCTCATTCATGTTGCTAGTGCCCCCCTCCCCGCAAATCTCATTCTCACAAATGTGGCTCCAATGAGATTCGAACCTGCGACCTCTCAAGCAAATGTGCTCGTAGCTACTACTACACCACATGTGTGTTTATGTTAATATTTGTTATAGTAAAAATATATAATACATCTCTCTCAAAGTCTACCTGCTACCTTTGCATAATGTGTAGTAGTAGATAATTATCAACGAGATTCCTGAATTATATATTTTGGATGGAGGGAGTAGTATTTAAAAAAGAGCCTTGCATGCAATTGCTTGGACGCGGTTCAGAGCGGCTGCTCCGCATTGTCCATCTTCAAATAGGGGGACCTCATGGTCGTCGCCAACACCGGCGACTCTCGGGTTGTTCTGGGCACCGCATCCGACAACGGCGCCGTCACACCATCCAGCTCATCATCCACCTGAAGCTCAACCTCCCACGTAAGTCACTACTGACCGGCCATGAATTCTTATGCGCTGGGACGACGGTCGTTGCTGACGTTGTGTGAGTGTCCTCGAACAAGATTTATGTAGAGGAGCGGCACATCCGGTGGTGCAACGGCTAGGTGTACTACCTCGCTGATGAGCCCGGGGTGCACTTCGTTTGACAGCCCAGCCAAGAGTCATCGGTACTCGTCATGTCATGCGCGTTCGACGACTACTATATCAAGGACTATGGCGTCATCTTGGCACCAGAGGTGACGCAGAGGAGGACCGACAACAATGACCACTCGCCATCGTCGGGGTAGCTTTTGTGTCGGCCTGCCTTTAATTATCTTCGCAAACACATGCACTTGCTTTTTTTGTTTAAGCAAGCGTGTATGGTGGTGCGTACCTGATGACTGACAATGTACGAGGGAACTTCTACCGGTAGGTGTGACACGTGCTCTTCAATGATGAGACCATGCAAATCGTGGCATATATCGAAGTCTGCATGATACTGATGGTTGCAATGAAATAATGAAACAGCTAAATTAAAATAACAAAATTTATGTATGGCTAGGATTATAAATGGATTATGAAATATTTTTTATAACAATATAAGACACATTTTGTATATAACTTATTATGTTATTATATGATCTCGTTGCAACGCACGGGTACTCACCTAGTTAACATATATAGTTTGATAATGACATGGAATGTATTTTAACGCTTGACTTTTTTTCCAGTGCCATGCATTTGTACACCAATTATACTCCTTTTTATATAATAGAATTGGTCGTCGGATTTTAAGAATAAAGCATAGAGGCTTCACTCATGGAAACTAAAACTTTATCTGTTATTTAGGGTCGTCGGAGGTGGTATACAACGCAAGGCCGGATGGAGCAATGAGGGGGGGGGGGGGGGGGGGGGAGGCGAACGATGCATGCCATGGAAACGAAGAGAGCGTTAAAAGAAAAGTTGATTTCAAGGGAGAGAGATAGAGAGAGGGGGGGGGGGGGGGGGGGTGATGCCAGCTTTAGCCGGCAACGTACGTATACGGTTGAGGACGCGAGATCAGCATGCAGCACTCACCCGGGTCTCTGATTCCATTTGTTTTGCATATGCATGCATCGGTCACACACGGCTTATGCGTGAGCAAGTCCTCCAAGCCACACATGGCAAGTACTGCATATGTACTCATAGTCAGTGGCGGACCCACATGGTTTGTTAAGGTGGGGCCATAGCCCCACTTTGTTTTTATAACCTAGTATAGTATACCTAGGTTTAGATATATAACAAAACAAACAAGTTTTATATATTAGATGGAGCCAACAAATGCAATAAAAACTAGGTTCTCCACCTCGAGCTCGGCTCGATCCCATTCCCTCGCGCTAGCCCACTAGCGGCTCACCCATTCTTTCAGCCATTGACCGACTAGGTGTTGGATGAGCATTGCCTTGCCTCCTCTCTTCACTCGTCGGCTCGTCATCTCGTTGTGGTCTGAGAGGCAACGCCACCACTTTGCCATGGCATCGAACATGCGAGGATAAGGGTATGATGGAGCATCAAACACGCGAGGTGAATTTAATTTCTCTCAAAGGAAGATATTAGATATTAATCCCACTTGTCTGTTATGTTCATTATTTTGCACACCAACTTAAACCTTTTTTTTTATTGCTAACTACTAGTGGTTGATGTTTTGAGTGCATTCACGTAGTCGTGGCCACCATAAGCTTATCTTGCAAGAGAAGGGGGTGAAATTTTTACCCGAGAGAGGTTGTGTCGTCAAGAAACTGACCTTGCTAGACCTCGTGATGCAAGACCCGGGGGGTGGGGGGTGGGGGTGGGGTGGGTTCACATTATTTAGCACTGCTTCGTTTAGAAACAATGTGGGACTCATGCATGGTCATACCATTGTGACCATGCATGTATATATATGGTCGTGTACCGAAACAAGCAACGAGGTTGACAAAAAAAAAAAAAGTGGAGATCTCGAAACTAGTTTTCATTTCAAAATTGAATGGGCAGCATTGATGGTTCGTGTTATGAAGAGCTGCTTGATGCTAATGAAAAAACAAGAACTTGTTCGACTTTGATAGTCTGCATGCAGCTGCTCGTCTTTGCATTTGCGCACTGCCATGGCCGGGGACAGACAGTGCACCGTACCTCCCTCGTCACGTACGCTCGCATCGGCGGCACCAGAGAGACTGCTGGCAATGCATGGGTTTTCGCTTTCGCGGCCGCGGCAGCTTGCCGGGCCTATTCCCGGAAACCGACCCACTGCACTGCACCGACTCGGCGCGCGCGGTCGGCATATTGCCATCGTCGTCGCGGCGCAGTTGCCTCTGTCAGGTCGCCACGCCATGCATGCGTGATGCATGCCCTCCATTGTTTGGCTGGTCTCTCCACTGATCGATATATATCTACCCTCCCCATGTATATGCATGCATCCAAATAAAGCAGCGCTGCATACCACGCAACGGCTAGCTTCCCCTCCTGCTGCCCTATATACGTCACCTTGCTTTGACCGTCCGGACGACGCTCGCAAATCGCAATAGCACAATACCAAACCACGATACATGCATGCTGCACTATACAAACAAGTGTGGTTACGTTCATCTACTACAAAGCGAAGCGCCAACAAACTAACGCCGCCAGCAGCTGGCCCGTCAAAAGCCACTTTTTTATTTATTTTTTTTTACAAAGGGACGCTCGATCGCCAGCTGCCCAGGCCCAGCTCAAGGCTGCTCTGGCTCCTGCTCCCTGACATCAGCTAGCTAGGGCCCCGCCCGGGGGAGCGTCGCCGTCGCGCCCTCCTCTGCCTGCTGATGCACCGCCGCCGTCTCCATGAGGTGGAGTTTATTGAAATACAATGTGAATTCTAGCGCGAGTCTTGCGTGTGAATTTTAGCGCGAGTCTTGCGAGGACGTCTGGAGGCACATGTGCAGGTCGGGTTATATCAATTAGTGGATTTATTTTCATATTAGACTATAGTTTGTCCGTCGTATATATATACAACTTATAAGTCGCACGAGAAGGTATTTTCTATGTTCTATAAGCTCTCATCGTATAATGAAGATTGACGATTGACGCTCGTGTTTTTTCTTCCTATAAAGTCTTTTCACGTAAAATTTTGTGCATTGTGTTTGGTCCATATTTGCTAACTGTACGTAGTTTGAAGTTTCCATGGTACCTCACAACACTTGATGAGCGAATTACTATGGTCATTAGTGCAGCCCCAACATGCATAAAGCTAGAAACCATGGATAGCTTGTATGTTTATTATAGTATTATGTATTTTTTTATGTCTAACAGTCTAACACCGCCAGCTCATCAAAAGCCGTACGTACGTCTTGCTCTAGTTCGAACGATCCCGTTTTGGCTGGTTGCGTTGCGTTGCGTCCCCGTACGTCGTTGATGTCTCGACGACGTACGTACGTACGTACGCTTTTACAAGGCTGCTGACTGGCCCCCGGCTGCTGCTCTGTGACCTCAGCCGGGGGCATCGCCGGCCGCCGCCCTCCTCGATCTGCCTGCACCGGCCGGGGCACCGTACGTCCACGTCCGGTTAAGATCGATGATATCCATGGATCGGAGTGCAATAATCGATGCACCATCATATATCGGCGACGTCGTGCGCTGCTGCATTAATTGCAGCAGGCGATTGCAGCATTACTCGATCTCTCTCATGCATGGGCACGGAACAGAACAAGAGCTAGCTAGCTTAGTAGAGGTTACATTAAAACGCAAGCTAAGGTAGTAAGTGAGTAACTAACTAAGGTCTAAGGGGCAGCGATCGATCGCATGCACGGAGATGGACACCCACACACACACACTGTTGCAGTGGCCGATCGACGACGACGACGGCGGCGGCGCGATCAGAGCCAGAGCGCGCCGGCCTGCTTGAGGAGCGGGACGAGGGTGCCGTTGATGTGGCACGCCATGACCTTCTCGACGCCGCCGAGGAGGCGTCCGCCCACGAAGACGACGGGCAGGGGCGGCTGGCCCGGCGGCAGCAGCTGCGCCAGCGCCGCCTGGATCTCCCTGCCCCCGCCGCCGCCGGCGGCCATCTGGTCGAGCTCGTACACGGTGGGGCCGACGCCGAGGCCCAGCAGCAGGCGCTTGACGACGTGGCACATGCAGCAGCCGCTGGCGCTGAACACCACCACCGCGTTCCCGCCCGCCATGCGCGCCACCCGCTCGTACACCGCCAGCGCCGACGCCGAGTGCGGCGCCGCGGCCACCATCGTCGTCGTCGTCGGCGCGGCATCCGCCCCGGATGCCGCCGCCGCGTCCGCCACCACGCCGCCGCTCACTCCCGACTCCTGCTGCTGCTGCTGCACCTCCATCCGCAGCATCTTCGTTCTTCTTCTTCTTGGAGGCTTTGGACTGTCGTCGCTCGCCTGCCTTGTTGGTCGTGCGTGGACTAGCTAGGGACTGGTTTCTTCGGTCGTGGAATGTTCCGGCCGGTGATGAGGTGTGTCGTTGGCACGGCGAAGGCCGGGGGGGCAATGGGCATGCAGTGGGAGGAAGACGGGCCGGGGGTGCGCTTTTATAGGCCGCCTGGGCCGGCATGGGTAGGATCGGAGCCGAGGAGGGTGTAGCTTGTATGCATCTGGTCGAGAGATGCTCGCTGCCTGCTGCTGCGTGGAGTGGAGTAGTGCCTGGGACGTCGAGGAGGACTCGTAGTACCGTAGCTACTGCTACAGGAACAGAACAGGACTAGCTAGGACCGGGAATGGAATGGCGAGAGGTGGTGGCCTGGCCCTCCTGCTCTGCTGGTTCCTGGTTGGGGGATCCGTTCCGGGTCAAAGCTAGGCGCGACATGGATCGCTTTTTCGCAGAGGCTGTGTCCCGCGCCCGGGGTGACCGACCTCTCTCTCTCTCTATCTATCTATATCTACTTCTCTCTACCCAGTAGTACAGTACAGTACCCACCCGGCACCCCCCGCATCCGCAACGAACAAGGGCGGCAGGCCAGGCCGCAGGGACAGACCAGGGTACGCAACGCACTCCTACGGTTGCATTGCATGCACTAGTACGACGCCTGCCTCATGCACCAGCACCACCACGCAGCGGCGGCAGGGGCAGAGCGAGGAGGGCAAACGCAAGGACGGGGCTCGTTAAAGTGACTGTTGCAAGCGCAACTGGGCGCCAGCCAGCAGTGGCTTTTTTCGCGTGGGGTGAGCTAGGCCGATGAGGATCAGACGGACCTGACCATCTATCTATCTATCAGTCAGTCAGGCATGCACACCCCATCAGGCCATCAGAGAGAGAGAGAGAGATGGGAAAAAGGCCGCCGGGCAGTGCTCTGCTGGCGTTGGCGTTTGTTGCCATATGACCATGGGTATATATGTACATACACTTCGTTGGCCGTATCGTGGGAGTCTAGAGGAGAGAGGAGACGAGATACGTCAGTGATTCGTGGTGGTTCGGCCGCCGACACGGAGCCGACAACGCCACGTCCCGCGAATTCGTCAGCCGCCACGCCAGTCGCCAGGACACACAGCGGCCAGGCGCGGAACACACACACACAGCACAGCCGCCCCTCTGTCCGCCCGCGACCGCGACACCCAGCTCGCCCGCCGCCGCCGCCCGCCCGCCCGCCCCGGCCTCGACCACCTCGAGCCAGACTGCCAGAGAGCCTGCGCGGGACAAAGGCCATATGGCATGTCCCGGCCGCGCGGCGTGCGTGACCACGTACGGCCCGGTGCGTGTGCGCACAGCATAGCATTAGCATGCACGCGTACGGGATCCAGTGCGCCGCGCACTACTACTCCCCCTTGCTTTCTCATTGCTTTGTGGTAGATCGAGGTCGAGGACGACGACGTACGTGGACCACCACCTACCTACCCTGAACCCTGATCGTCGATCGACGTACCTGATCGACCTGACCCGAGACAGAGACATACACAGACACCGCGCCCTGTGCCGCGCTTCTTCTCCTTGTCTTTCTCTCCGGGCCGGACGAATGCAACCACATACCGACTCGATCGATCTCGCTCGCCTCCGTCGCCGTCGCCGTCGCGGGCGCCGCGCGCCGATGCCGATGGATGCATGCAGAGACCCAGCTAGCTAGTACTGGCTACTACCGCTGCGTACAGTACAGCGTGCCTGTTTGACGCCATCCGCTTGTGCGCTTCTGTTGTGTGCCCTTTCCCCTCTCCTCGCCGCATGCAGGTGGTAGTACACACGTCGCATAGTACGCCATCGCACCTCCATCCTCACCACCGGTACGGCTCCTCCGATAAAATGGTGCTATCTGCAGGTTGCCTCGTCAACACTATCTCTGTGATTGGTTGTCCAGCTCCAAGGCCCAGGGCTCCTCACAAGCGTTCACCGCGCCGTGTTTCTCGTTAGGGCTTGTCCGGTGATTCCTATCATATGTGGATCGGATAAGATTGGATAAAATTATGAAAGATTTTGACTTGTTTAGGATTGAAACACATTCAATCCATATGGATTGAGAGCAAAACAAATAGACCCTTAGTTGGCTGCACCTGCACGACAGCGATCGAGCATGTACGTCCAGGTGGAGGCGAAACCATTTTACACTCGTTGGTCTGCATGCGTTGGGAGCGTGGCCCTGTAGCTACCGGTAACCAATCAGGAGGTATGTTTTGAGATATCAAAAATAAACTTTAGACCGTCTCCCCAACCGTATGAGAAAATCTCAACTTTTAGGGCTAGTTTGCAAGCAAAAAAACCGGATATGCTAAAATCACTTCCTTTTATGGTATTTTAGCACATCTAATCTCCTCCGATTTTATTACTCTCAAACTAGCTCTCGAGGGCTTGTTTGGGAGAAGAATATCGAAGGAGATTGAAGGAACTAAAATCCCTTTACTATTCAAATGGATTTTATCTACTCCTATCTCCTCCGGTGTTATTGCTCTCAAACAAGACATAAGGCTGGTTTAGTGACCAGTGAATTGACGAGGGAATTAGTTCATTCTCCCCTTAATTCCCTTCAATCCTTCTCAATTCCCTTATCAAAGAGATTGGAGGGAATCGAGGAGAAAATTAGTTTATTTTCTCCTTAATCCTCTCCAATCCATATCAATTCACTTGTCACCAAACAAGCCCTTATATGAGTATTGATCACCGGTCTATATTGTTGGTGTTAGTAACCCTAACTAAAGAGTCTGTATCCTTTGATTTAGGTTGGTAACACTAACCCAGACTAAAGAGTCTACATTACTCTCGGTTGGTGTTACCAACCCCAGCTAAAGAGTCTGGACCCTTTACTCGAACACACTAGTTCAAAACACATAGTGTCAGCTCAATTTCATTCACACATCACGAGTAGAGTTCTTTCATAGATGGATTGACATGATCAGATTGAACCAACAAATATATCGACAATACTGTCTAGAGACAACCCTTGTCACGGTCACCTTTTGTCACGGCTCGGCCGAACCAAAGGTCGATGCCATGGGTTGGGCGCCATCGGGCCTGGGCCCTTTGGCCGAACTATATGTCGAGAACCGAACCAGTGGTAGAGCAGAAGTAACATTACATTGTTCGGGCAGTGTTCGGGCAGTGTCAACCAGACCGTGCATGCATGCACGCCAGCATGCTGCAGCTAGCTAGATATACGTACTACGTACACTATAGGCGCTTCCCCTTGGCTCCAGCACGCTTGGTCGCTTCCCCTTGGCTTGTTCACGCCACAGCTGTGTTGCTCTTTGAACTGTGCCTGCTGCCGACCGGCCGGCTGCCGCGCGTCGTCGACTCTCGTCGTCCGTCGTCGTGGTCGTGGACTCGTGGTGCATGCATGTGCATGTGGATTCGCGCGCGCGCATGCAGGCATGCATGCGTAGCTGTACAGTCCATCTGTCAACATCTGCGGAGTGTAGTAGTATAGTATAGCTAGAGGGCTAGCTAGCTTCTCCGATCCATCTCCATATTCTCCAGCCTCCACACAGCAAGTCAACAGCAAGAAGCAACATGCGCTGTACAGTGCATACCCTACACTGTTGGCTACATGTTCCATGCATGAGGTACAGTGCTATTCATTGCACTGACGTCGTCTGCGCGTGCGGCTAATAACACTAGCTAGTGCCCGGTCAGCTGTACTGTTCGTTCAAAAATCTGAGAGTATATACATGTTTCTTCAGTGTGCAGTGAACCAGTTAAAAGTGGAAAGGGCTACTGCTTCTTCTACTAGTTAACATTGACACACGTATTTTTGGTCTTGTTAGGACACGGACACACGGTAGGTAGCCTTTTGACCAACAATTTATGATTAACACGTTTGGCTTTCTTGCTACTAGGACTGCTGTTGTTGGACGAGCGACAAGGGACGGGGGAGAGAGTGTCGTCGTCGTTGTCGGAGCGAGTCGAGCTGAGGGACGACACAAGTCCTGAAGCAAAGTGTGCATGGTCGCCGATCGACATGCTGGAGTATTATATGATAAATATAACATTGCATGATGCACATCAGCGCATCATGTCACGTTACGTACGGCCGACAGGCCGGGCCTCCTACATCTGGGCCTCAAGAAGCAACTAGCACCTGATCGATCGAAGGGAGTTCTCTCCACTTTCCAACGACATGCGTGCATGTGCACGCGCGGCCACACCGCCCCCCCGGCCCGTACCAACCGGTGCATATATATATGTCCACTTGCACTGTTCGCATGCATGCAGATCGACCGTCCTCCTCCACGTCGGTCGATAGATCGGGCATTCCGATCCATTGCGTTGCACACACGCACACGCACGCACGTACGTACGTACGCACGCATGCAGCGAGACTGCGACTGCGATCGAGTTTGCCATGCAAAAGGTCACACTCGCGGTCCGTACACCGCATCACAGTCCACGTGATTCGCTTGCAAAGTTGCAGCGTGCCGGCTGGAAAGTCGCTTTATATGGTATTATTATGGTTTGCTTGCTGCTTAATCGCCGCATGCATGCAAGCATGCATGGCACTGCACACAACCACATGTATGTCTTGGGCCACGTAGCCTATTACGTGCATGCATGCAACCACGACGCCATGTCGTCGTGCTTACGGATAGGGCATTATATTATATTAGGGCATCGCTTGGCAGAAAGGTACCTGTTCGGTTCGTGTCGTGTGATCGCAGATCGGCAGATCGCTATGAGAGAGAGAGAGAGAGAGAGAGAGAGAGAGAGAGAGAGAGAGAGAGAGAGAGAGAGAGAGAGAGAGAGAGAGAGAGAGAGAGAGAGAGAGAGAGAGAGCAGCGCAAGTGGAACTTCCACAGTCCAACATCTCCCGGGTCAGTCTATTTAGTCTACTAGGGCTCTAATATATCTAGATCTAAAAGTAATCAATGCTGAAATACCTCTACGTAGTACAGACTACGGCTACATGGTCAGTGGAAATGCAACACTACTAGCTAATCCACGTACTCCGTATATTACAGTTATATACTCCCTCTGTTTCTTTTTATTTGTCGCTGGATAGTGTAATTTTACATTATCCAGCGACAAATAAAAAGAAACGGAGGGAGTATATATCTGCCGGCCCGTTGTTGCATAAAAGCACGACCGAAGCTTGATTAAAGTCGGTTAGCGTGCGGCGATCAAAGGTGCTCACCATCCACGCATGCATGATGCATGCATGCATGCAGAAAAGCACGCACTTACGTACGTACATGCATGCAAGTAAGCATGCGTCGCAGAGATGGAGCCCCAAGGGGAGCAACAAAACAAGCACCATATGCATGTGGGGGGCGGCCGGGCGGCACAAGTAGTGTCCCCCTACTAGCCAAACGGGGGTGTACGTCTGGGGGGAGGGGGGGGGGGGGCACGACAGCAGTGTGTGTGTGTGAGCTCTGAGGACGACGACATGGTCTCGGATATGGTCGTAGTAGTCGTGATAGCGTCCTTTTCGTTGCCCAACCATGGTGTCGCGCGATCTTGTGGCACCATCATTGCCTTTCGCCGTGCCCCAAATGTCTAGAACGTGGCCTAAAAAGCTAGTGCGTGGCCGCGCGCGCGCGTCAGGTGCTTTGCATTGCATGCCCTCGCGCCGCGGCGAGCGAGCTAGTCGACTCGGGGGCCGGAGCTGCATGCATGCTTGCATGCTGGGCAGCAGCCTGCCACTAGCTATGATGTGATGCATCCTTCCATCTTTTGGGAGCACCGGCCGGGGCAAGTATTGTTGTTGCCCTCTGTTTCTCGGGTCATGCCATCGACCGATCTCTAAAGACTAAAAGGTAGCTAGGCAGGCATGCATGCATGCAAGCCGGCCAGGTACTGCTACTAGAGTACTAGTATACTATATTAAGATGTTAACAACACCTTAAATTAAAGCAATGGTTTGCAAGGTTTCCTTGTTACTAGCTACTCCAAGCTAGCTAATTTATTTACGTACTGTACGTCTTGTACTAGCTAGCAGTGACTACCAGTCTCAATATCTGGGAGCGAGTTTTATTTTAAAAAAAGTGCAGAGTGTACGTGCCAACAGGCGTAGTGGCAGTACTGTACGTGCGTGTAGTTTAACGGAAGAAGCATCAGCAGCTGGCTGTGTTGCATTGTATGTACACTGTGCATCGTCGTCGCACATGCATATGGAGCTGGAGAGAGCCTGGAGGTGTCCTGCACGCTTGTCGCTTGTACCGTACATGTCCGGGCATTGGCCCGCATATATGCAGCGGCAGCGCAGGCTTTAGCAGGCCCTGAGCCAGATTTGGTTAAAGCCTATACCCCCTACACTACATGCATGCATGCAGGCTCTCGTCAGTTTACGTGCACGCGCGATACCCCTACCAAAGTCTTCACTTCACATGCATGCGTGCGTGCATTCTTTTGACTTTCAAATTTTTTTTTGGCTAGCTACTTCTCCCTCCGTTTCATTTGCAAGGCTTTAGAGTTATGGAACGAAGCCTTAATCAAATTGTACTTTGAAAATTGTACTTAGGAATTTGACAAATCGCTAAGAGCAACTCTAGCGGAGTCTTTAATGAGGCCTCAAACTTTGATTGATTTAAGGGCTCTCGTTACTTCCAAGTTCTAGATTTTCTTCGATTCCACATTACATGAATCTGGCGAATCTATGTTAGCCGAAAACCTCTGTAAATAAAGCTGAAACCGTTGTAGTTTGGTATTTACATTGTTTTTAGCTTATTTTATGTCGGTTTCGGATCGCCATTTATAAAGCGTCGTAAATTGGCTTTACTTAGACGTCCTACCGTCGTAAAAAATGTAATCTATGTTGGTTGTTTCTATCCGACGTAAGAGACGATAAGCAGGGTCAAACGTGGGAAAATATAATACTAAGGGGGTGTTTGGTTTCTAGTGTCTAATTTTTAGTCCTCCATTTTATTTTATTTTAGTCTCTAAATTACTAAATTTAGACACTAGAAACCTATTTTAGTTTCCGTATTTAGTAATTTAGGGACTAAAATAGAATAAAATGAAGGGACTAAAAATTAGTCCCTAGAAACCAAACACCCCCTAGTTTACGACAACTAGAAGAAATCATCACAGATATCCACTTATGGTGTGTTTGATTTGTAGAGTCACTCTATGCTTCATGAGGTGATGCATCATAAGTTCATTCCATTAATTTTGATGGAATCAACCCACTCCTCATGTATATACTAATTATTAGCTTATGAGAAATGGGGTGGTGATGGATCAACCCATTCTATTCTACAAACCAGACAAAAAAGTGAGGAGTGAGAAGAAGATGAATCAATTCATTACTCAAACCAAACACACTCTTAGGGTCTGTTTGGTTGGGCTGTGGCTGTAAAAAAAGTTGTTGTGGCTGTGAGCTGTGGAAAAATTTGCTGTAGACTGTAAGCTGTTAAAAAGATAAAAAATCGTTTGGTGGAAACCACTAAAAGTCGTTAAATTTTTTCGATATATGCTTTCACCGTTCCATCCGAAAAACCACTAAAAGTTGCTACAGAGATGCTTTCAGATTTGCACTACGAGAAAGATGACTTTTAAAAAAAACTGCTTCCTAGATAACGACTTTTAGGGGGAGCAAAAGTCAAAGCCAAAAATCAATTCAAACACACCCTTAGTTTATGATGGCCATGAGAAAACAGTTGTAAATAAACGGCTTATTCATGATGGGTTTCTCTCCACCCGTCGTAATAAATACCCGCCTTATTTACGACGGTCGTTTAGAAAACTATCATAAATAACACATGTACACTTGTTTATGTTGGCCTGAGCAAACCGATGTAAACAATCCAAACTTATTTACGAGAGTTTCTTGGTAGCCGACATAAATAAAGTCAACCCCCTGCATATTTATTTTTTATTATTTTCTATTTATTCAACAATACAATATATATCACAAATATAAAAAAAAACCCACAATATATCATAAAACTCCCACAACATATCACAAAATACCACAAAACTGTCACAAATCTAAGTCCATATTCATAGAACATAATTGCGCCAAGTTCATAGTCATACAATACTAAGTCCTTAGTGTATTATTACCAAACATATACAATACCAAATCCATACTACCAAGTCCCACGCGCAAATGAAACTGTCAAGTCAACACAAATGAGATTGCACTGTGGGATAATATATCATTCGAGTTATGCATACTACCTTCAGAGCTAAATAGGGTTGTTGGTAAACCGTTGAGCTGCCGATGAAAGAGTATTTTGACGCATAGGGAATTAGGGATGAAATAGTATTTACCGCCTCATCTTGAAAGATGAAACAGGGGCTTCATACTTGTTTCCCATAATGCTAACTGGGCTTTTTTAAAGAGTAATAATGCTAACTGGGCCGGGACGTTGCGATTAGTCTTGTTCGGCTCGCGCTTCAAAATTGGTCCACATGGACCAGGCCCATTCATACACGAACGGTTCATTGCACCCTAACGTGGACAAGACTAGTAATGATAGAAAAAAATTAGGGGCTGTAATTATACACTTGTCTGACCTTGTAATTATTGTTAAGTAACCCTAGTTAGGGTTATGTGGGCAACTACCTGCTTTGCCCCTGAGGGGTCTCACATCTCTATATAAAGAACATGTACACCCCTCATAATACAAAGAGAAAGAGGCCAGCTTCTGTCGTGCTTCTGGGAAGGGATACAAGTCTTCCCCATCTTCTCGCGCCTAATCTGCTGACGGGAGGGAAGGTAGCGGATCTGGTGATCCGTGGTGACGTAGTTCTCAATAATTATACCTTGTAATTATAATTTTACCTATCGTTTTTAACTTCGAGATTTTACTCCTTTGTTTTGAAAAGAAGCCATCGTTTACCCCTCCACCCTTCTCCTTAACATCGTTAGTGAAATCATAATTAGTGATTTAAAAATAAAAAAAATATGTGGAGTAAAATCACAATTATAAGGTGAAAGAAGGGTATGATCACAGATTCATAGTTAATTCTGAAAACTACAACATTATTTTCAGGATTAATTGTGATAATATTCTTTTATCACCTTGCAATTGAGATTTTACCACTCATTTTTTATTTTTTAATCATGAATTCTGATTTTTACTAACTGTGTTGAGAGGGAGTGACAAACAGTAGTTTCGTTTTCAAAATAAAGGGGTAAAATCATAAAGTTGAAAAATGAAGAGTAAAATCGGAACTGCAATGCAAGAGAAGTGTATAATCACAATTGCCCTAAAAATTTAGGGTGTGTTTGGTTTGGCTTTTGGCTTTGGTTCTCCCCTAAAAGTCACAATCCAAACCAAACGGCCGGATCGAGGAAGCCTTTAATTAAAAGCCAAATTTCTCGTAGCGCAAAACTGAAAGCACCTTTGGATTTGCTTTTAGCGGCTTTTCGGTCGAATTGTGAAAATATATATGGAATAAATTTTAGCCACTTTTAGTGATTTCCAACAAATGATTTTTAGCTTTTTAATAGCTCATAGGACACAACAACTTTTTTCCGGGCTCACATTTCATAGCAGTTTTTACACAGACACAACTCAACAAAATAGAGCCGTAGTAGTATTTTTTGCTAAAATTAAAGTTAAAACAATGGTTTCAAGAAAGGTTTATGAAATACAATGAGTTGTTCTAAAAACTTATTTGAACAAGTTTTTTTAGATAAGCGTTGGGTGGTGGGCTGGTGGCACCTAGGCGGGACCGCGGGATGCGGATGGAGCGGCAACGTGGCCTGTAGGATGTGCCACGGGCACCTGGCTGACGAGTAACGTGTTTGAATGGATTTTGACCATAAATGCTACCAGAATTTGATATAATCTATACAGATTACAATAAAATATATGTTCAATTATGTATAATTTTCATACCAACATTCATATAAAATTCATCGAACATTCTTAAAATAGGGGTAAAATCACATAGACAAACTTCTTTTATTATTTAAAGGTTAACACCATAAAGAAGATATCATAGAATAGAGGCAATCTCTTCCCTTAATTTTAAAATGTATGCGTAGAATTATAAAGTTTTAAAAATAAGGATAAAACCATCGTATCCCATCACAATGAAGGCATAAACATAAAAAAAGCCAAGAAAAATGTCACACCAACGTGGGTGCCCACTGGTTTTACTTTCATTGGATGTCGGTTCAGAGTTAAATTCTATCAATGGGTTTACTCCTGATCCAATCCGTAAAATAATGGATCGGGTCTGGGTGTGACTAAGTGTCCAATGAGCTCCAAAATACTAATTTTTAGTACTTGTTCACACATGATTTTTAGTTTAGCCCAATGCAACCTTAGGTCACATACTCATCTACACTTTTTAAAAATTTAAATTGATATTGCAATATGTACTTTGTGCTTCTAAATAATTATTTGTGGTATGCTTTTAAAAAGTATATTTTTTCTTCCTTACTATTTGCAGTGCTTTTATTTAATTATTTTCAATTGTCGATCATTCAATGGTTGCTCAACACCGAGCGGGTGTGGTGCAGACGTAAAAATTCACCCACTGGTCATTATAAGTGCGAGTGTGGCTTGATATGTGTTGTGTTTGGATGTCAATATGGGTGGATGTTTGCTCCACCCGCACAACACCCACCATTTGCCATCCCTACAAACAAATCCATTTTCTAAGAAATATGACATAAAATTTTGAGGGAATTTAATGGTTGCTTCTACCGAGGGTCCATAGTGGTCGAGCGTGGCCGTACTCCCAACGTGTCGCATCGCGTCATCCGTCCGGTATTCGGGTCCCTATAGCGAGTCTGATGCTGTCGTAGTGACATGATGTGTTGCCCCGTCTTTCCTGGTACGTGGGTCATTGTAACGACTCTGGTGCTGAGGTTCCCCACGACCGATGTTGACTAGCCCCACAAGGCATACATGATGCGCTAGGGATCATACAAGCTAGAATACCATCACGTTGACGATGATTCCTCGGTGCCCCATTGGTACTCCATACTCATGGTCCGGACGTGGTTAGTTGATGACGCGATCTGTCCTGCTGACGTGAGTTGGTAGTTCCAAGTCGGTCGGTCCATCTCATTGGGTTGCTTAGCAGGTACTTAGTCGGTCGCTCTGCCTCGCTTGGTTGCTTGGTAGGGACTTGGTCGATCGCTCGACCTTGTTGGGTTGCTCGGTAAGGACTTGGTCGGTCACTTAGCCTAGATGGGTTGCTTGGTAGAGACTTGGTCAGTCGCTCCATCTCATTGGGTTGTTCGGTGGAGAGTTGGTCGGCGGCTAATGGGCTGGAAGACGATCGTGGGCTTACTTTTGGGTACCCTGCTCCTAGGTACCCAACAGTAGCCCCGAGCTTATGTGTAGCTCCTTAGAGTTGTGTCGAGGCTTTCCCTTTGAAAATCCATCCTTTCGTGGTGCGTGCAAACACATCTGCTAGATGTAGCCCCCGAGTCCCTGAGTAATACATGTGGATTGCTTGGGGGCTTATTCGGTGTGTGCATGCTTTAGGGATGGACCCTTCCCGTGATGGTCGTCATGCTTTTGAGAGAGTGTTGCGGTATTTGAAAGGTACTATGACATACATTATTCATTATACTGGAAACCCAAAAGTGTTGGAAGATTATTGTGATGCCAACTGGATTTCTGATGCTGACGAGCTTTATGCCACAATCAGATATGTGTTTCTGTTTGGATGTGGCGCTATTTCCTAAAAGTCTTGCAAGCAGACTATCTTAACGAAGTCTACCATGGAAGCAGAACTCATAACTTTAGACAGTTTTGGGGCTGAGGCCGAGTGGCTCCATGATTTCCTATTGGATTTATTGTTAGTTGAAAAACCGATACCGGCTATTTCCATGAACTGTGACAACCAAACTGTGATTACAAAGGTCAACAGTTCTAAGAATAACATAAAGTCTACAAGGCATGTTAAGAGAATATTAAAATATGTCAGGAAGCTAAAAACTCTGGAGTTATAATGGTGGATTATGTCCACACATTGAATAATCTGGTAGATCAATTCACTAAGGGTCTGTCATGCAATGTGATAGAAAGTGCATCGAGAGAAATGAGTATGAGACCCATGTGAAATCTATTATATTGGTAACCTTCTCTATGTGATTGGAGATCCCGTGTAGTAGAGTGGAGAAACAAGCTAGGAGTAGGTTGAGAGAAAGATCCCTTTATTAACTCATTTCTGATCCACATCTTTCCTATCTGTAAGGCCTTACATGATGGTATTTACCTTAATGAATTCCAAGAGTCTTATAAAGGTGAGATGTTGTAGCATCCCAAAAATTCAAATTCTGAAATATTCTCAAACTTGCTCTAAATTCAAAATGAATTTCAAATTTTGTTTCAAGATGTTTGTTTGCAAGTTGATATCAGCAAGTAAAATATAGTGGTCCATATTCTCTCTAAAATCCTCCTCAAAATATCCTACAAATATTTCCCCAGTGATCACCCTCAAACTCTTTCAGAAATACTACCCAAATATTCCACCGATATATCTCCAAGTATTTTCTTCCTAAGAAATACCTTCAGAATCATTTTTCAAGCCCCCACAAATATTTTCTTCATAACTTTCTTCATGCTCACACGTATACGTATGCCTCCGGTGTCATACGGTGAGCTCTACAAGCTAATTACACTCATATAAGACAAATCCATGCTAATCTCCCACTAATCCTCTCATTCTCCCACTAATCCTCTCATCCCTCCCCCTAATCCCCCCACCATGGCTATAAATAGAGGGGCAAGGGCCTCCTCTCATCCCACCCCAAGCCATTTCATGGCAACTCTCTCCCCCCCACACCCACTCCATGTTCCACACAAGCACACACTAGCACAAGGATCGTTCGGTCGTTCTTCGATCGTTCGTCCCCCTGTTCTTAGTTGTTCGTTCGTTCGTCCGATCGTTCATGGTTCGTTCGTCCGTTCGTCCGATCGTTCGATCGTTCGTCCGTTCGTCCGATCGTTCGATCGTTCGTCCGATCGTTCGTCCAAATATTCTTTTTCCTGCCGTTATGCTGCTGAAATTCCGATCGTTCATTCGTCTGATCGTTTGATCGTTCGTCCGATCGTTCATGGTTCGTTCGTCCGTTCGTCCGATCGTTCGATCGTTCGTCCGTTCGTTCGTCCAAATAATCTTTTTCCTGCCGTTATGCTGCCAAAATTCTGATCGTTCATTCGTCCGATCGTTTGATCGTTCGTCCGATCGTTCATGGTTCGTTCGTCCGATCGTTCGATCGTTCGTCCGTTCGTTCGTCCAAATAATCCTTTTCCTGCCGTTATGCTACCAAAATTCCGATCGTTCGTTCGTTCGATCATTAGATCGTTCATCGTTCGTTCAGAGTTCCTATTCAACGTTCATCGTTCGTTCATACGAACTATTCACCATCACTATTTTACCGTTACTATTTACCATCATTATTTTACCGTTACTATTTACCGTCACTATTTTACTGTTACTATTTACCGTTACTATTTACCGTCACTATTTACCGTCGCTATTTACCGTCACTATTTTACCGTCACTATTTACCGTTACTATTCACCGTCACTGTTCATCGATCATCCGATCACCCCAAATTTCAACTACTCATCCATCATGCTGTCCAGTCCACCTAAGACCAGCCAGACCCATATTCCAGTTATACAAACTCCGGTGACTGTGATTTTACTTCCAGTAGGAACTTCCCATCTGGTCACCCATCCTAGGTTTCTCCAAGTTGATCACGCTTAACTTGAGATTCCTTCGTCCAAACTCAGATTCCAATAATTCTCGTTTCTAAATTCTTATCAAACTATTCCCTATCCAACCATGTCATCCCTTAAGCATGGTTCATATTCCAGAAAACTCCCAAAATACTCTCGTCCCATATTCTGCCTATAACTCTCCTGTTCATACTAAGTCAGACGATTCATTCATCACTATTCTCACCAACAGTGAACTTCACTGTGCTACACCACATACTGATAGTCGCCTAGAGGGGGGGTGAATAGGGCGAAACTGAAATTTACAAAAATAATCACAACTACAAGCCGGTGTTAGCGTTAGTAATAATAAATGAGTCCGCAAGAGAGGGCGCAAAAACAAATCGCAAGCAAATAAAGAGAGTGACACGTGGATTTGTTTTACCGAGGTTCGGTTCTTGCAAACCTACTCCCCGTTGAGGAGGCCACAAAGGCCGGGTCTCTTTCAACCCTTCCCTCTCTCAAACGGTCCCTCGGACCGAGTGAGCTTTCCTTCTTCTCAATCAACCGGGAACAAAAATTCCCCGCAAGGGCCACCACACAATCGGTGCCTCTTGCCTCGGTTACAATTGAGTGTTGATCACAAGAGCAAAAGAGAAAGAAAGAATGCGATCCAAGCGCAAGAGCTCAAAAGAACACGGCAAATCTCTCTCGCTAGTCACTAAAGGCTTGAGTGGAATTGGAGAGGATTTGATCTCTTTGTATGTGTCTAGAATTGAATGCCTAGCTCTTGTAAGTGGTTAGAAGTTGGAAAACTTGGATAGCAATGAATGTGGGGTGGTTGGGGTATTTATAGCCCCAACCACCAAAAGTGACCGTTGGCTGGAGGCGTCTGCTCGATGGCGCACCGGACAGTCCGGTGCACACCGGACAGTCCGGTGCCCCCTGCCACGTCATCGTTGCCGTTGGATTCTGACCGTTGGAGCTTCTGACTTGTGGGCCCGCCTGGGTGTCCGGTGCACACCGGACATGCACTGTTTGATGTCCGGTGCACCGGTATGGGCAGCCCTGACGTCTGCGCGCGCTGCGCGCGCATTTAATGCACCGCAGGGAGCCGTTGGCGCCGCAGGGAGCCGTTGCTCCGCTGGCACACCGGACAGTCCGGTGCACACCGGACAGTCCGGTGCACACCGGACAGTCCGGTGAATTATAGCGGAGCGGCTGCCGCGCGAACCCGAGACTGGCGAGTTCAGGAGGCCGAGCTTCCTTGGAGCATCGGACATGTCCGGTGCACACCGGACAGTCCGGTGAATTATAGCGCGCCGGCTTCCGAGAATTCCCGAGAGTGAAGAGTTGGAGTCTAAGTCCCCTGGTGCACCGGACAGGTACTGTTCACTGTCCGGTGGCACACCGGACAGTCCGGTGCGCCAGACCAGGGGTGCCCTCGGTCGCCCCTTTGCTCCTTTATTGAATCCAAAACTTGGTCTTTTTATTGGCTGAGTGTGAGCCTTTTACACCTGTATAATCTATACACTTGGGTAAACTAGTTAGTCCAAAGATTTGTGTTGGGCAATTCAACCACCAAAATTATATAGGAACTAGGTGTAAGCCTAATTCCCTTTCAATCTCCCCCTTTTTGGTGATTGATGCCAACACAAACCAAAGCAAATATCGAAGTGCATAATTGAACTAGTTTGCATAATGTAAGTGTAAAGGTTGCTTGGAATTGAGCCAATAAAACTACTTACAAGATATGCATGGAATGTTTCTTTCTTATTTAACATTTTGGACCACGTTTGCACCACATGTTTTGTTTTTGCAAATTCTTTTTGTAAATCCATTTCATAGATCTTTTGCAAATAGTCAAAGGTAAATAAATAAGAGTTTGCAAAAGCATTTTCAAGATTTGAAATTTCCTCCCCCTGTTTCAAATGCTTTTCCTTTGACTAAACAAAACTCCCCCTAAAAGAGATCCACCTCTTAGTGTTCAAGAGGGTTTTGATATACCATTTTTGAAATACTACTTTCTCCCCCTTTTGAACACAATAGGATACCAAATGATAAAGACTTTTGGAAAGCACTAAGTTTTTGAATTTGGTGGTGGTGGTGCGGTCCTTTTGCTTTGGGCTCATTTCTCCCCCTTTTTGGCATGAATCTCCAAAAACAGAATCATTAGAGCCCTTGAAGTAAGTTCCTCCCCTTTGGTCATAAGTAAATGAGTTAAGATTATACCAAATACGAAATCCGGTCCTTTTGCTTTTGAGCTTTTATTCTCTCCTCGAAGGATGAAGTCCTTTTCTTTGATGCTCATTTCTCCCCAAGGAATAGAGAGTTGCTCGGAGTGATGGCGAAGTATGAGTTACTGAGTGGAAGCCTTTTTCTTCGCCGAAGACTCCAATTCCCTTTCAATATACCTATGACTTGGTTTGAAGTAGACTTGAAAACACATTAGTCATAGCATATAGAAGAGATATGATCAAAGGTATTCAAATGAGCTATGTGTGCAAGCTTAGCAAAAGAAATTTCTAGAATCAAGAATATTGAGCTCATGCCTAAGTCTGGTAAAAGATTGTTCATCAAGTGGCTTGGTAAAGATATCGGCTAATTGATCTTTAGTATTAATGTAAGAAATCTCGATATCCCCCTTTTGTTGGTGATCCCTAAGAAAATGATACCGAATGGCTATGTGCTTAGTGCGGCTATGCTCGACGGGATTGTCGGCCATTTTGATTGCACTCTCATTATCACATAGCAAAGGGACTTTGGTTAATTTGTAACCGTAGTCCCGCAGGGTTTGCCTCATCCAAAGCAATTGCGCGCAACAATGTCCTGCGGCAATGTACTCGGCTTCGGCGGTGGAAAGAGCGACCGAATTTTGCTTCTTTGAAGCCCAAGACACCAAGGATCTTCCCAAGAACTGGCAAGTCCCCGATGTGCTCTTCCTATTGATTTTGCACCCCGCCCAATCGGCATCCGAATAACCAATTAAATCAAATGTGGATCCCCTAGGGTACCAAAGCCCAAACTTAGGAGTATAAGCCAAATATCTCAAGATTCGTTTTACGGCCGTAAGGTGTGATTCCTTAGGGTCGGATTGGAATCTTGCACACATGCAAACGGAAAGCATAATGTCCGGTCGAGATGCACATAAATAAAGCAATGAACCAATCATTGACCGGTATACCTTTTGATCCACGGACTTACCTCCCGTGTCGAGGTCGAGATGCCCATTAGTTCCCATGGGTGTCTTGATGGGTTTGGCATCCTTCATCCCAAACTTAGCAAGAATGTCTTGAGTGTACTTCGTTTGGCTAATGAAGGTGCCCTCTCGGAGTTGCTTGACTTGGAATCCTAGAAAATACTTCAACTCCCCCATCATCGACATCTCGAATTTCTGTGTCATGATCCTACTAAACTCTTCACATGTAGACTCGTTAGTAGACCCAAAAATAATATCATCAACATAAATTTGGCATACAAACAAGTCATTTTCAAGAGTTTTAGTAAAGAGTGTAGGATCGGCCTTGCCAACTTTGAAGCCATTTGCAATAAGGAAATCTCTAAGGCATTCATACCATGCTCTTGGGGCTTGCTTGAGCCCATAAAGCGCCTTAGAGAGCCTATAGACATGGTTAGGGTACTCACTGTCTTCAAAGCCGGGAGGTTGCTCAACATAGACCTCTTCCTTGATTGGTCCATTGAGGAAGGCACTTTTCACGTCCATTTGATAGAGCTTAAAGCCATGGTAAGTAGCATAGGCCAATAATATGCGAATTGACTCAAGCCTAGCTACGGGTGCATAGGTTTCACCGAAATCCAAACCTTCGACTTGTGAATACCCTTTGGCTACGAGTCGAGCTTTGTTCCTTGTCACCACACCATGCTCATCTTGCTTGTTGCGGAAGACCCATTTGGTTCCTACAACATTTTGGTTAGGACGTGGAACTAAATGCCATACCTTGTTTCTCGTGAAATTGTTGAGCTCCTCTTGCATCGCCACCACCCAATCCGAATCTTGGAGAGCTTCCTCTACCCTGTGTGGCTCAATGGAGGAAACAAAAGAGTAATGTTCACAAAAATGAGCAACCCGAGATCGAGTAGTTACCCCCTTATGAATGTCGCCGAGGATGGTGTCGACGGGGTGATCTCGTTGGATTGCTTGGTGGACTCTTGGGTGTGGCGGTCTTGGTTCTTCCTCATCCTCCTTTTCTTGATCATTTGTATCTCCCCCTTGATCATTGCTATCATCTTGAGGTGGCTCGTCTTCTTGATTTTGCTCTTCATCATTTTGAGCCTCATCCTCATTTTGAGTTGGTGGAGATGCTTGCATGGAGGAGGATGGTTGATCTTGTGTACTTGGAGGCTCTTCGGATTCCTTAGGACACACATCCCCGATGGACATGTTCCTTAGCGCGATACATGGAGCCTGTTCTTCACCTATCTCATCAAGATCAACTTGCTCCACTTGAGAGCCGTTAGTTTCATCAAACACAACGTCACAGGAGACTTCAACTAGTCCAGTGGACTTGTTAAAGACCCTATATGCCCTTGTGTTTGAGTCATAACCAAGTAAAAAGCCTTCTACAGTTTTAGGAGCAAATTTTGATTTTCTACCTCTTTTAATAAGAATGAAGCATTTGCTACCAAAAACTCTAAAATATGAAATATTGGGCTTTTTACCGGTTAGGAGTTCATATGATGTCTTCTTGAGGATTCGGTGAAGATATAACCGGTTGATGGCGTAGCAGGCGGTGTTGACCGCTTCGGCCCAAAACCGGTCCGGTGTCTTGTACTCATCAAGCATGGTTCTTGCCATGTCCAATAGAGTTCGATTCTTCCTCTCTACTACACCATTTTGTTGTGGCGTGTAGGGAGAAGAGAACTCATGCTTGATGCCCTCCTCCTCAAGGAAGCTTTCAATTTGAGAGTTCTTGAACTCCGTTCCATTGTCGCTTCTTATTTTCTTGATCCTTAAGCCGAACTCATTTTGAGCCCGTCTCAAGAATCCTTTTAAAGTCTCTTGGGTTTGAGATTTTTCCTGTAAAAAGAATACCCAAGTGAAGCGAGAATAATCATCCACAATTACAAGGCAATACTTACTACCGCCGATGCTTATGTAAGCGATCGGGCCGAATAAGTCCATGTGTAGTAGCTCCAGCGGCCTGTCGGTAGTCATGACATTTTTGTGTGGATGATGGATGCCAACTTGCTTCCCAGCTTGGCATGCGCTACAAATCCTGTCTTTCTCAAAATGAATATTGGTTAGTCCCAAAATGTGTTCTCCCTTTAGAAGCTTGTGAAGATTCTTCATTCCAACATGGGCTAGTCGGCGGTGCCAAAGCCAACCCAAGTTAGTCTTAGCAACTAAGCAAGTGTCGAGTTCAGCTCTTTCAAAATCTACCAAGTATAGCTGACCCTCTAGCACTCCCTTAAAAGCTATTGAATCGTCACTTCTTCTAAAGACAGTAACACCAGTATCAGTAAAAAGACAGTTGTAGCCCATTTTACATAATTGGGATACGGAAAGCAAATTGTAATCTAAAGAATCTACAAGAAAAACATTGGAAATAGTATGGTCAGGTGATATAGCAATTTTACCCAAACCTTTGACCAAACCTTGATTTCCATCCCCGAATGTGATAGCTCGTTGGGGATCTTGGTTTTTCTCATATGAGGAGAACATCTTTTTCTCCCCTGTCATATGGTTTGTGCACCCACTGTCGAGTATCCAACTTGAGCCCCCGGATGCATAAACCTACAAAACAAGTTTAGTTCTTTGTTTTAGGTACCCAAACGGTTTTGGGTCCTTTGGCATTAGAAATGAGAACTTTGGGTACCCAAACACAAGTCTTGGAACCCTTGTGCTTGCCCCCAACAAATTTGGCAACTACCTTGCCGGATTTGCTAGTAAGCACATAAGATGCATCAAAAGTTTTAAATGAAATGGCATGATCATTTGATGCATTAGGAGTTTTCTTTCTAGGCAACTTGGCACGGGTTGGTTGCCTAGAGCTAGATGTCTCACCCTTATACATAAAAGCATGGTTAGGGCCAGAGTGAGACTTCCTAGAGTGAGTTCTCCTAATTTTGCTCTCGGGATAACCGGCAGGGTACAAAATGTAACCCTCGTTATCCTGAGGCATGGGAGCCTTGCCCTTAACAAAGTTAGACAAATTTTTAGGTGGGGCATTAAGTTTGACATTGTCTCCCCTTTGGAAACCAATGCCATCCTTGATGCCAGGGCGTCTCCCATTATAGAGCATGCTTCTAGCCAATTTAAATTTTTCATCTTCTAAGTCATGCTCTCTAATCTTAGCATTTAGTTGAGCTATGTGATCATTTTGTTTTTTAACTAAGGCTAGGTGATCATGGATAGCATCAACATTAATATCTCTACATCTAGTACAAATGGATATATGCTCAACATTAGATGTAGAGGGTTTGCAAGATTTTAGTTCAACAACCTTAGCATGCAACATATCATTTTTAGTTCTAAGGTCGAAAATAGTAGCATTGCAAACATCAAAATCCTTAGCCTTAGCAATCAGTTTCTCATTCTCATTTCTAAGGCTAGCAATGGAAACATTTAACTCATCAATCCTAGCAAGTAAATCAACATTATCATTTCTAGGATCAATGCAAACATGAGAATCTACCTTAGCAATTAATTTAGCATTTTCACTTCTAAGGTTGGCAATAGTTTCATGGCACATGCTTAGCTCACTAGATAATTTGTTACATTTTTCTACTTCTAGAGCATAAGCATTTTTAACCTTAACATGTTTCTTATTTTCCTTGATTAGGAAGTTCTCTTGGGAGTCCAAGAGATCATCCTTTTCATGGATGGCACTAATTAGTTCATTTAATTTTTCCTTTTGTTCCATGTTAAGGTTAGCAAAAAGAATGCGCAAGTTATCCTCCTCATTTTTATCATCATCCTCATCACTAGATGTTTCATATTTAGTGGAGGACCTTGATTTTACCTTCTTTTTGCCGTCCTTGGCCATGAGACACTTGTGGCCGACGTTGGGGAAGAGAAGGCCTTTGGTGACGGCGATGTTGGCGGCGTCCTCGTCGTCGGAGGAGTCGCTTGAGCTTTCGTCGGAGTCCCACTCCCGACAAACATGGGCATCGCCGCCCTTCTTCTTGTAATACTTCTTCTTCTCCTTTCTTCTTCCCTTCTTGTCGTCGCCCCTGTCACTGTCACTAGACATAGGACATTTTGCAATAAAGTGACCGGGCTTACCACACTTGTAGCAAACCTTCTTGGAACGGGGTTTGTAGTCCTTCCCCTTCCGTTGCTTGAGAATTTGCCGAAAGCTTTTGATGATTAGGGCCATCTCCTCGTTGTCGAGCTTGGAGGCGTCAATTGGTTGTCTACTTGGTGTAGACTCCTCCTTCTTTTCCTCCGTTGCCTTGAAGGCCACCGGTTGCGCCTCGGAGGTGGAAGGCTCGTCAAGCTCGTTGATCTTCTTGGAGCCCTTAATCATGCATTCAAAACTCACAAAATTCCCGATAACTTCCTCGGGGGTCATTAGTGGATATCTAGGATTCCCACGAATTAATTGTACTTGAGTGGGGTTAAGGAAAATAAGAGCTCTTAGAATAACCTTAACCACTTCGTGGTCATCCCATTTTGTGCTCCCGAGGTTGCGCACTTGGTTCACCAAGGTCTTGAGCCGGTTGTACATGTCTTGTGGCTCCTCCCCTTGGCGAAGACGGAAGCGACCGAGCTCCCCCTCGATCGTTTCCCGTTTGGTGATCTTGGTGAGTTCATCACCCTCGTGCGCCGTCTTGAGTAGGTCCCAAATCTCCTTGGCGTTCTTCAATCCTTGTACTTTGTTGTATTCCTCCTTGCTTAGGGAGGCAAGGAGGATGGTTGCGGCTTGGGAGTTGAAGTGCTCGATTTGGGCCACTTCGTCCGTGTCATAGTCCTCATCCCCTATTGATGGTACCTGTACACCATACTCAACAACATCCCATATTCTTTTGTGGAGAGAGGTTAGATGAAATCGCATCAAATTACTCCACATAGCATAATCTTCACCATTAAAAGTTGGTGGTTTGCCTAATGGGACGGAAAGTAAAGGTGTATGTTTAGGAATGCGAGGGTAGCGTAGGGGGATCTTACTATACTTCTTGCGCTCTTGGCGCTTAGAAGTGACGGAGGGCGCATCGGAGTCGGAGGTAGAAGTTGATGAAGTGTCGGTCTCGTAGTAGACCACCTTCCTCATCCTCTTGTGCTTATCGCCTTTCCGATGCGGCTTGTGGGAAGAAGATTTTTCCTTCTTCTCTTTGTGGTGAGAAGAAGATTTCTTCTCCTTCCCTTTGTTGGAGGAGCTCTTCTTCTTCTCCCTCCTTTTGGTGCGGGACTCTTCCGATGAAGTGCTCCCGTAGCTTGTAGTGGGCTTTTCGCCGGTCTCCATCTCCTTCTTGGCGTGATCTCCCGACATCACTTCGAGCGGTTAGGCTCTAATGAAGCACCGGGCTCTGATACCAATTGATAGTCGCCTAGAGGGGGGGTGAATAGGGCGAAACTGAAATTTACAAAAATAATCACAACTACAAGCCGGTGTTAGCGTTAGTAATAATAAATGAGTCCGCAAGAGAGGGCGCAAAAACAAATCGCAAGCAAATAAAGAGAGTGACACGTGGATTTGTTTTACCGAGGTTCGGTTCTTGCAAACCTACTCCCCGTTGAGGAGGCCACAAAGGCCGGGTCTCTTTCAACCCTTCCCTCTCTCAAACGGTCCCTCGGACCGAGTGAGCTTTCCTTCTTCTCAATCAACCGGGAACAAAAATTCCCCGCAAGGGCCACCACACAATCGGTGCCTCTTGCCTCGGTTACAATTGAGTGTTGATCACAAGAGCAAAAGAGAAAGAAAGAATGCGATCCAAGCGCAAGAGCTCAAAAGAACACGGCAAATCTCTCTCGCTAGTCACTAAAGGCTTGAGTGGAATTGGAGAGGATTTGATCTCTTTGTATGTGTCTAGAATTGAATGCCTAGCTCTTGTAAGTGGTTAGAAGTTGGAAAACTTGGATAGCAATGAATGTGGGGTGGTTGGGGTATTTATAGCCCCAACCACCAAAAGTGACCGTTGGCTGGAGGCGTCTGCTCGATGGCGCACCGGACAGTCCGGTGCACACCGGACAGTCCGGTGCCCCCTGCCACGTCATCGTTGCCGTTGGATTCTGACCGTTGGAGCTTCTGACTTGTGGGCCCGCCTGGGTGTCCGGTGCACACCGGACATGCACTGTTTGATGTCCGGTGCACCGGTATGGGCAGCCCTGACGTCTGCGCGCGCTGCGCGCGCATTTAATGCACCGCAGGGAGCCGTTGGCGCCGCAGGGAGCCGTTGCTCCGCTGGCACACCGGACAGTCCGGTGCACACCGGACAGTCCGGTGCACACCGGACAGTCCGGTGAATTATAGCGGAGCGGCTGCCACGCGAACCCGAGACTGGCGAGTTCAGGAGGCCGAGCTTCCTTGGAGCATCGGACATGTCCGGTGCACACCGGACAGTCCGGTGAATTATAGCGCGCCGGCTTCCGAGAATTCCCGAGAGTGAAGAGTTGGAGTCTAAGTCCCCTGGTGCACCGGACAGGTACTGTTCACTGTCCGGTGGCACACCGGACAGTCCGGTGCGCCAGACCAGGGGTGCCCTCGGTCGCCCCTTTGCTCCTTTATTGAATCCAAAACTTGGTCTTTTTATTGGCTGAGTGTGAGCCTTTTACACCTGTATAATCTATACACTTGGGTAAACTAGTTAGTCCAAAGATTTGTGTTGGGCAATTCAACCACCAAAATTATATAGGAACTAGGTGTAAGCCTAATTCCCTTTCACATACACCCAGCTATAAATACACCCAGCTACCCTCTCCCTCTCCACACACACTCAACACCCTCAGCCAAGGAAAACACCCCACCCACTCAGTTACTCCGTTCTACCGGCTACACGCATAGTGTCGCTTCGCCTCCAGTCCACCCTCCTGTTATCGGAGCGTTCGTGTCGTCTCGTGGAGGCTAGGTCTGCAAGTCTACGCTAGGCGGTGGAGCCAGAAGCCAGTTCCGCGAGCTCCCCTTCCCCCTTCGCCGAATAAGCACGACAAGCTCACTGGATCCCTTTGATGCATAAATTACCTATGTTTTTCAACCACAACCCTCAGCCTGTTATTTTATGCATGATATGATTTTGAGACAAGTTATTATGGCCACCCAGCCGCTTGTCGCAATCAATCCCTGATATATTTGTTACAAATGATTTGAGGAAAGGTGTGAGTTTTCAAAAGAAAATGCTTTTCAAAATGTGTATGATGAAGGGTTTTCACCCTTATCACCTTGTGAGTGGGATAATCAGGGACTCCCTGGTTTAGGGGAGGGCCTAAGGTGATGGCTCAGCTGGTTTAGGCGTGAGCAAAAGGATTGTCCCCTCGTATAAGGACCGGTTTGTCATCTTTCACTACCTGTACTCATGATAAGTACAACCACTCGAGACTGTGTGGGCAGTCACTCAATCTGAACTCGTACGGTCCAACCCAGGGTTATGAAGGCTAGGGAGCACCGGGAGGATAAGGAGGGGGAATGTTTTGTCCGGTTTGGACATGGCGGTGGCCTGACTCCTTCCGGTATAACCGTTAAGGTTAGGACGTGCGAGGAAAGAAAGAGATTCGGATTCGGGTCTCACTAATCATGAGATCGCAGAGCCGGACTAGTGGGTAAAGTGTACACCTCTGCGCAGAGTTTGAAAACCTATTCGAATAGTCCGTGTCCACAGGAATGGACGAGTCTGGTATGGTATGGCAATTAATGTTTGGTTTTCAAAAAGGGTGCGTTTGAGAAAAGTGGTTTTTAAAAGGTTCGGCGGTTGAGCCGTGAGCTATGGTGGACGGGAAGTCCAGTAGTTGTTTTTGAAAAGGAAAACCGGTGTGAAACTGCTGAGATACCTGGATGGTTTAGTCTAGGGGATTTTGTTATAATACTGAAAAACTTCCTGCTCCTTTTGGAGAGGATGCGCTTTGCAAAAATACAAAATGTTTTTCAAAACAACTCTGCATAAAATATTGTTGTTTCTGCAAAATATCCTGAGCTCCACATATTCCATGCATTATATCTGATTTCCCCATTCCGCGGGTGAAGGTGGGCTGCTGAGTACGTTTGTACTCACCCTTGCTTATTTGTTGTTTTTCAGAAAAAGGAGATCGGGTAAGAGTTACGACTGTTCCCAACCTTGCCTGTGGCTGTTGGACCGCTGATTTGCTTCGCTGTGTATATCGGGCTGCTTCAGCCCCACTCTGATGATATGTCTCGAGTTGTGGACCAACTCTTAAAGTTGTTCGCCACCTTTATAGGTTTGTATCGTTTAAGCAGATCTGTAATCATCTGATGTATAAATGTGTTTACTAGCCTCCTGGGACTAGTAATTGTATCACATTTGAGTCCTAGAGGATTGGGGACGCTTCAGGTGGTATCAAAGCTGTTAGGTTGGCCGCAGGACGTAACCCTTAGCCTGATCAAAAGTTTTTGAGTCAAAACTATTTTCTTAAAAAAATCTTGCTCTCATCCCTTCATTTCAAAAATGCTTTCCCCCTTTCCTTCTCTCAGAAGTCAGATGGAGGTCCGCTGCCAAACCAACTTTTGCCAGAATGAAGATGGTTTCCCCAAGTTGTTGAAAGCATGCACAGTTCGCCTCGGAATCAGGAGCCAACCAGAGTATGATGGTCGTGAATTCGTCGAGCATGGCACAGAGAAGTGTGTCGTGACTGTGTACATTGGATCCAGTCCGCACCATGTGGAATGGAGTGTCACTGCTGCTGGGCACAGATTTAGAGACACCTACCAAGTCGTCGCCCGCAAGGCATTGAGGACCCTGTGTCAGATCTATGAAGAAGAAGTGGCCGACACCTCGCTCAGATTCTTTCCACCCTTTCAGAGAGACCGTCCCGCTTGGATGGCCAGGATGCGTGCATTGGAAGGGCAGCAGCTGCTTGAGGACGACCCCACAGTCGTGTACCGCACTGCATACCTGCTCACCCTTGATGCCCAGTATGATTTCTTGGCTCGACACCACCGTCAGATGATTGCTCGAGCAGAAGATGAAGAGAAGCTCAACCGTAAGCTCCATGTGGATCTCACCACAGCTCAAGCTCGTGTAGCTGCCTTGGAAAGTCGTGAAGTCATTGCTGTTGAAGCCCTGAAGCAAGCCAAGGATGAGCACGTCCAGAAGTTGATGGAGGCCTACTTGGTAACCCATAACCAACGTAGAGCCCCGTGGATCCAAGAGCCCGCTTCATCCAACCCTGTTCAACCCATCAGAGCTGAAGACCCCCAGATTCTTGAAGGTCACCCGGTTTCTATTAGAGGAGTGAAGAAGGCTTGGGAACTACCGGAAGGAGCCATAGTCTTGGAAGGAATTCCAGTCTTCCCTCAGGCTATGGATAAGCAAGAGCACCCCGAGTCCTCTCAAGATCCCCCGCCAGAGTTGTTTGAGCCCCTCACCATGAAGAAGATTCCAGCACCATCCCGTGAGATCAAAGAAGAAGCTGCAAGCACCCCGCCAGCACCGCCGCCCTCGGAGGAACTACAAGAGCAAGTCCAGCTTGAAGAAGAGTTCGTGTCACACCCGGTTTTAGAAGGCAAACCGAATGCGAACCATGTACGTGCCAGGATCAGTTATTCACGTACACAGCAGTTACATAATATGGACATCATCACACAGTGCTCAAAATAGTATTAATAAGGGAAATAGTCGATTACATCATACGTCTGAGACGTCCATATAGTTCTTACAATAAATCAAAGTGCGGAAAAGAAACGTAGATAACGCGGCCTTCACAGGCAGCCGACTGGGGGTTGCCGCTAACCCACACCTAGAACTCGTCGTAATCTTGGAACTCCTGGAAGTCTCCTTCCACAGCTTCATCTTCGCCTGAGCAGTGGTTGCAATGCTGACAACCTGGGGGGGGGGGGTTTGGTGTGTAGAGCAAGGGTGAGTACACATCAACATACTCAGCAAGTATCCTGTTTGGCTGTAGTGGACTAGCTTTATGTGGGGATAAGTCAAGCAGTTGCTTTTAGTTGGTCAGATTATTATTTACTAGTAGAAAGCCAAGTTTTAGCATTACCCAAGTTATTAACCCGATGTACCCTTTCCAAACGGAAAGAATACCACTTACCAGCACCATAGTCATAACCAAACCATCAATCTCATAACCACCTGTACCACAATGTCTCTGATCAAGTACCACTAATCACTGGAGCTCCCTTGGCCGCTCATAACCGCGAGCACGGCTGATATATCAGTTTCATAACACTCTGCAGAGGTTGTGCACTTTACCCACAAGCCGTGATTCCCTCTTGCCTCGGGCCGATCAAACCCTTAAACACTACCAAGGTGAATAGGCAGGGTTTCACTACGTAGCCTTTACAAAGATTCCCTGGGGCTGTAGCCACCCGTTAGGTTTCCTAAATGCACCGCACTCCTCCCCAAGGGGCGAACCCAAACTTGGCAGAGCGAGCCGCATACACCGAGCCCCATTGACGGCACGACGGCTAAGTGAACTACACCCCGGATCCTCTAATTATTCAGCTAAGGGCACCCCATTCCACCCTCATGGTTGCACTGTTTTCCCGGGCGGTCATCCATAGAACAGGTCCTTACGGAGAGGCACTCGAGAAACCGCTCGAGTCCCCTTGAAAACCACAAGTATAATCATAAAGAAGAACGGGAAAACAGCGTATCATAGATAATCACATCATGTTCATTGATTAGAGTTGAGCAATAGCATCAGACTAAGTAGTAATAATCCGACCCAAATAGGTAAACAAGGACATGGATAACAAAAGCTAGTCAATCCTTAGGTATAAATGTGTAATGCGGGAGGTGAATTAAAGAATGAATAGGACATAGATAGGTCAAAGGACACTTGCCTCCACCAAACGACTGCTGCTCAGGGGCTTCTCCTGCGGGTTCCTCGGGCTCTTCGACCGGATCGTTCTCTATGCGAGCGCAAACATACATACATCCATCCACATATTTAATACAAAAGAACAGTACACCATACAAGATAAGAAATAAAGCGAATATGCATCAAGTATGACATTCGATAACGCATTTGTTATGGTTAGAAAGAAACGGGAAAAGGTCTCGCAGGGGGTTAAATCTTATGCACTAATGACACAATTGGTTTTTAACAAAATAATTCTGTTATATATATTTATATATACTGATGGAAACCTAATCACTTTTAGTTGATCAACATTGCACAGGGTAAACAATTAACTACGTGAATCAATAACATAACGGAATTTTAAATTAAACTTCCTATTTTCCCATAGCATGAACAGTGATTAGCCTACTTAAAATACAGTAATTATGATCACAGAAAGTAAATAAAATAAAATAAAAAAATAAAAAAAACAGAAGGGGGGGGGGGCGGTTGAACCGGCCCTAGGGCGGTTGAACCGGCCCTAGGCGGGGCGCGGGCGGGGCTGGCCGGGCGGCTGAGCCGCTGCGCCGGCCGGTTGAACCGGCGGCCAGGCGGGCGCGGGGGGGGGGGGGGGGGGTCGGGCTGGGCGGCCGAGCGGGCGGCCACAGGCCACGGCGGGGCAGGGGACGGCCGAGCGGGCGGGCAGGGGGGGGGCGGGGCGGCCGAGCGGCCGAGCCGGCCGAGCCGGCCATGGGGGCGCGCGCGGGGGGGGCCGGGGGCGCAGCCAAGGGGCCGAGCGGGCGGGGTGGGGCGGGCGGCCGAACCGGCCATGGGGCCGAGCGGCGAGAGGAAGGGGAGGGAGGATGGGGGAGGGAGGAGAGAGGGAGGAGGGGGGGGGCTTACCGGCGTCGGGGATCGACGGCGAGGGGCGGCCGGCGGCAGGGGGCGGCGCGGCAAGCAGGGGGCGGCGGCGGCTACCTAGGGCAGGGGGCGGGTAGGGGGTAGGGGCGGCGGCTTAGGTGGGGAGGGAGAAAATGAGGGGGGAGAGGGAGAGGGTTAGGGAATAAGGGAAAGAGGGGGGGGCGGCTGGGCCTATTGGGCCCAAGGGGGGGGCGCCAGGGGGCGGCTGGGCCGGCCGGGGTCGGCCCACGGCGCGGGAAAGAGAGAAAAAGAGGAGAGAAAAAGAGAGGGAGAAAAAAGAAAGAAAAGATCTTCTCCACATTTTCGAAATCCGATCTTTCTACATGAATGCAATTGCGCTTTCAAAGCAATCAAAAGAAATGCAAGGTTCGGCATGGTGCATCAAGCAACATAAAGCATTTAGGGTTTTTATACGTACGGGAATTCCAAACCGAATCCCGCTAGAACTTTGGAAAAGGTCAAGGTTTAGCGAGGGGAAAAAGAAAAGGAAAAGGTAACGCCCGAATTTTGGCGAGTAAAGAAAAGAAAAAATTCAACTGCAAAATTCGGGGCGTTACAAACCTATCCCCCTTAAAAGAATCTCGCCCTCGAGATTCAGGGCTGGCTAGCAAAGAGCTCCGGGTACTTGGCCATCAGATCATCTTCACGCTCCCAGGTTGCTTCTTCCTCAGAGTGGTGACTCCATCTGACTTTGCACATTCTGACGGTCTTCCTTCGGGTGACTCTATCTGCAACCTCAAGGATCTGAGCTGGCTTCTCAACATAGGTCAAGTCCTCCTGGACTTCCAGACCTTCCACTGGCAACTGCTCTTCCGGCACACGCAAGCACTTCTTTAACTGAGACACATGAAAGACATTATGCACAGCAGACAAACTCTCTGGCAAACTGAGCTGATAAGCCACTTCTCCTCGTCTTGCAAGAATCTGATACGGACCAATGTAGCGGGGTGCTAGCTTGCCTTTCACTCCGAATCTTCTGACTCCTCTGATCGGTGACACTTTCAGATAAACAAAGTCTCCGACTTCGAAACTCAGCTCTCTTCTTCTTGTGTCTGCATAGCTTCGCTGCCTTGATTGCGCTATCTTCAGATTCTCTCGGACCATCTTGATGTTCTCTTCGGCTTCAAGCAAAATATCTGGCCCAAACACCTGCTTCTCTCCAGGCTGATCCCATTGCAACGGAGTTCTGCAACTCCTTCCATACAGCGCTTGAAACGGTGACATCTTCAAACTGGCCTGATAACTGTTGTTATAGGAAAACTCTGCATAAGGCAATCGCTTGTCCCATCCGGACTGATCTTGCAACGCACAGGCTCTCAACATATCTTCAAGAATTTGATTGGTTCTTTCAGTCTGGCCATCTGTCTGCGGGTGATAAGCTGAACTGAAATTCAGATGCGTGCCCAAGGCTTCATGCAACTGCTGCCAGAAATGAGAGGTGAACTGCGTTCCTCTGTCTGACACTATCTTCTTTGGCACACCATGAAGACAAACGATCCGAGACATATACAATTCTGCCAATACTGCACTGTTGTAGTTGGTCTTGACAGGTATGAAGTGGGCTGACTTGGTCAAGCGGTCCACTACTACCCAAATGGAATCGTAGCCGGCTCGAGTGCGAGGCAATCCGACTATGAAATCCATACCAATTTCATCCCATTTCCACTGAGGGATCTGCAACGGTTGCAACAATCCAGCTGGTCTCTGGTGTTCTGCCTTAATTCTTCGACAACTATCGCACATAGCCACATGCTCTGCGATTTCTCTTTTCATTCCGTACCACCAGAATTTCTTCTTCAGATCCTGATACATCTTCTCACTGCCAGGGTGAATCGAATAAGCGGTCTCATGAGCTTCCTTGAGAATCAACTCCCGAATAGACTGGACATTGGGAATACACAAGCGGTCTTTGAACCATATCACGCCTTCTGCATCTTCTCGAAACTCTTTGCCTCTGCCATCTAGAATCAGTCGCCGGATCTCACTGATTTTCTCATCATTTTTCTGCGCTTCTTTGATTTCGCGCTCCAAGGTAGGTTCCAATTCAACTGTGACTCCTCGCGAATTGTTCAGAAATCCGAGACTCAACCTGTCAAACTCTTTGGCCAACTCATAAGGCATCGGACGAGCGACCATCAGATTGACTTGACTCTTTCTGCTCAAAGCATCTGCCACTACGTTTGCTTTTCCTGGATGGTAATGAATCTCCAACTCATAGTCTTTGATCAATTCTAACCATCTTCGTTGCCTCATGTTCAATTCTGACTGAGTGAATATGTACTTCAGACTCTTGTGGTCTGTGTAAACATCGCATTTCTGTCCATACAGATAGTGCCTCCATGTCTTCAGTGCGTGAACCACTGCTGCCAACTCTAGATCATGTATTGGGTAGTTCTTCTCATGAACCTTCAGCTGTCGGGACGAGTAAGCCACAACTCTTCCCTCTTGCATCAACACACATCCCAAACCTGTGTAACAAGCATCGCAATACACCGAGAAGGGCTTGTGCACATCAGGCAAGACTAGGACAGGCGCTGTAGTCAACTTCTCTTTCAGCGCTTCAAAGGCCTCTTGACATTTCTGGGTCCACTTGAACTCAACTTTGTTGCCTAGCAACGCTGTCATTGGTTTCGCAATCTTCGAAAACCCTTCAATGAATCGCCGATAATATCCGGCCATTCCAATGAAGCTCTTGATTCCTCGAGCATCCGTTGGCGCTTTCCAGTTTAGAATGTCTGCCACTTTCTTCGGATCCACAGCCAATCCTTCTTTGTTGATTATGTGACCCAAGAACAGGACTTCACTGATCCAGAACTCACACTTGCTCAACTTTGCATACAACTGGTGCTCTCGCAATCTCTGCAATACCATCCTCAAATGATCTGCATGCTCTTCTTCACTTTGAGAATAAACCAGAATGTCATCAATGAATACCACCACAAACTTATCAAGGTAATCCATGAATACACTGTTCATCAAGTTCATGAAGAATGCTGGCGCATTGGTCAAACCAAAAGACATCACTGTGAACTCATATAAACCATACTTGGTAATGAATGCCGTCTTCGGAATGTCCGAAGGTCGGATCCTGAGCTGATGATAACCTGACCTCAGATCGATCTTGGAGAACACACTGGCTCCTCTCAACTGGTCGAACAGATCTTCTATTCTGGGCAAAGGATACTTGTTCTTGATCGTGACTTCATTCAAAGCTCGATAATCGATACACATCCTCTTGGTGCCATCTTTCTTCTCCACAAACAAGACAGGGGCGGCCCAAGGCGAGGTGCTTGGCCGGATGTAACCTTTCTCTGACAGCTCATCAATCTGCTTCTTAAGCTCAACCAACTCTGGTCCAGATATTCTGTAAGCTCTCTTAGAGATGGGGGCGGTTCCAGGAAGAAGCTCTATAGCAAATTCAACTTTCCGCTCTGGTGGCATACCCGGTAAATCCTTTGGAAACACATCTGGGAATTCAGACACAACCTTGATACTCTCAATTGGGTCTGCTTCACTGCTATCGACAGCCATCTGATAACAACTTCCTTTCTTTGGCTCAGGCGGGACTAACCCGGTCACCACTTCCTCTCCTAGTGGAGACACCAACTTGATTGTCCTTTTATCACAACTGATAACTGCCTGATACTTATCTAGCCAATTCATCCCTAGGATGACATCTATTCCCTGAGTACCCATTACTATAAGGTTGGCGGGAAACGCTATCCCCCTTATTTTCACACTTACATTTAAACAAATGCTATCAGCTCGAATTCTACCACCGGCTGAGTCAATTTGAATGGGGGTTAACATGGTAGTAATTGGAAGATTATGTGCTTCTACCCATGATGCAGTAATGAAAGAATGTGTTGCTCCAGTATCAAATAACACTTCTGCAATATGGGAGTCGACTGGGAACATACCTACTGTCATGCCGGGGGTCTCCTGAACTGCTTCAGCTTCCAAGTGATTCAATCTTCCATGATTATAGCGCGGCTGAGAGCGATTGCCTGCTCCAGGCTGAGACACATTCTGCTTTGCTGGGGCATTGGGGCCTGACTGCTGCTGGGCTGCCTTCTTCGGACATTGCATCACCCAGTGGCCTTGCTCTCCACAGTGGAAACACGCCCTGTTTCCAACCTGAGCTGGTGCTGCCTGACTGTTCTGCTGATTTGCTGGGGCAGGAAGACGAGGTGCTTGCTGATTCTGCTTCTGAAACTGACCTCCTGACTGATTGCTCTGACGGTTCTGGTACTGATTCTGAGGATACTGCCTTTGAAACTGCTGATGCTGCTGAGGTGGACGCTGGTTCTGCCTGAACTGCTGGGGTTGATTGCCTGAGAAACGAGGACGACTGCTGCTTCCAGGCTGGGGTCCACTGATCTTGCGCTTACGATCTTCCATCTCCTTGCGCTTTCTCTCCGTCATGATCGCTCTATCAATCAGGTGCTGGAATGTCGGGAAGGTGTGGTTCATCAGCTGATACTGCAGAGGGTCAACCAAGCCTCTCAGGAAACGGTATTGTCGCTTGGCGTCAGTGTTGACATCTTCAGGAGCATAGCGAGACAATTGCAGAAACTTGTCCCGGTACTCACTGACAGACAATGGCCCTTGCTTGAGGGCCAGGAACTCCTCCTTCTTCACTGTCATCAGACCTGCAGGAACATGGTACTGACGAAAGCTACCCCTGAATTCTTCCCAGGTGATGGTGTCGGGGTTGGCATGGGTGGCGAGGTAAGACTCCCACCATGACTGGGCTGCTCCTCTCAACAGACGGGGACCATACAGAACTTTCTCCCTGTCATCGCACTGAGCGGTATGCAACTCCCGCTCCACAGTGCGCAGCCAATCTTCAGCATCCATGGGGTCAGAAGAATGAGCGAACGTTGGTGGATGACCTCTCATGAATTCAGCACGCTTGTCTCTAGGCATCTGAGGCATCTGAGGCTGGGGTGGTGCTTGCTGCTGTTGCTGCTGCTGCTGCTGCTGAATGGCGGCCAGAGTCTGACCGATGGCTTGAACTGCCTGAGTCTGCATCAGAAACATCTGCTCAATCGACATCGGGGGCGGGGGCGGCAGGTGCTGCTGCTGGGGCACCTCATCCTGCGGAGCGGCTCGCTCCTGCTGAGCACGCCTTCCTCCTCTACGCCTGTTCTCTGACATCTGCAGAACGCAACCACACATCAGAACTGATCTGGCAAAGCTTGCAGCATAAGAAAAGAGTATAGAATTCTCCAACAGCACTGAACAGATGAGCATCTTCACTGATCTCCAACACAGACCACACAGCTTCTCAGATAAAGAGGAAAGGAGAATAATGGGTTTCCCAACTATATAACTAACTTTATTGACATAGTATGTAAACCAAAATGCAGGGAATACCCACACTCTGGTGACAATCATTACAAAGATCCAAACCAAACATAGTTCATCATGACAAACATAAATGCACAGGATATAGCAAACTACCCTGTCTAACTAAAACTAACTAAGACCGAGACTAACGCTAAGACTGAAGCTTCTATGTATATATTTATTTCGTATTAATTACAAGATCCAACTCTAACGATCTATGGTTCTAGGTTTATCTTGGTCTTGCAGGCGGGATTGCCATAAGACTGGTGTCCACGCTGAGGTGAGCGGTACGGGTGCTGAGTCCCAACGGGAGCGGGGGAACCACCGTCCAGATAACGACGTTCCGCGCGCTCAGCCCGCAGCAGGGCGATCTCAGCACGAGCCCTACTCAGCTCGTCTAATGCATGGTCCAGCTCCGTGTTTAGCACGGCGGCTAGGTTGACTGTGCTGCTCAACCTAGGATTGCCCTCACCGACAGGTGAGACAATCACGCCTCCTGTGCTGCCAGATGAACGGCGGGGGTAATACTTCAGGTCAAGACCGTCAGCTGCCCCACCGAAAACCGAGCAGTAGTGCGAAAGCGCACGCCGTGCAGCATCTTGCATGGCTGCCTCAGCTGAGTCCCGCTCAGAGATAGAATAGTGCTCTGAACAGGCCTCTGCACCCTGGAGACTGTCCTCCGGGCAGCGCACCAAGCAAGTCGCCTCCCAGCGGTCCGGGTAGACCCCGCGACTATGCTGGTAGACCACACAGCGATACTCGACGGACCAAGTATGCCGGTCAAATGCCCGACGTAGCAGGGTGTCGAGCGCATCGTGGAAGTGACACCCGCGAGCAGCGTCGCGAGTGATGGGTCGAGCAACCCATCCTTCCGGCTCAGGGTTAGCAGAGAAGTCGGTGTCGTGGCTCGAGCTGTCGTCGCCTCCTCCGTCGTCTGGGTCTCCTCCAGCAGCTACTCCAGAAGCTGGGGCGCCCAGTGGTGGTGCAGGGGGCGGCTCCAGAGGAAGCACAGGGGAGCAGCTCCTCACAGACTCTATCTCCTGGTGGAGCGAGAGGGAAGAGCTCTGCTGCTCCTGTCGTCGACGCTCCTGCTCCTCACGCAGGCGGTGGTGTAGTCTCTCCAAGTGGCTGGACTGTCCGGCCACGGGACGGCGAAGCGGACGCTCAGCAAGGCGGGAAGGTAAGAAGGGGATGACTGACTTTCGTGCAGTGTGTCTAAGTCGAGCCATCTACAAAAGACATCGCAAGCAAAAGGGTGAGAACAGAATTAATATGACCAGCAAGTAATAAGTAAATGAAGGATCAGAATAAAACATAATTTTCAGCAAGGTATAATATGTAGTAGAACATAGGTTTGGTCAGTAGGACCAACTTTTGAAGAGATATCAAAGTCAAGGCAGGGACAGAGGTCTATAGTCCTTAGAACGACCATTCTACTCTAGGTTAGCGGTCCTACAGTCAGCACGGCTTTGATACCACTTATGTCACACCCGGTTTTAGAAGGCAAACCGAATGCGAACCATGTACGTGCCAGGATCAGTTATTCACGTACACAACAGTTACATAATATGGACATCATCACACAGTGCTCAAAATAGTATTAATAAGGGAAATAGTCGATTACATCATACGTCTGAGACGTCCATATAGTTCTTACAATAAATCAAAGTGCGGAAAAGAAACGTAGATAACGCGGCCTTCACAGGCAGCCGACTGGGGGTTGCCGCTAACCCACACCTAGAACTCGTCGTAATCTTGGAACTCCTGGAAGTCTCCTTCCACAGCTTCATCTTCGCCTGAGCAGTGGTTGCAATGCTGACAACCTGGGGGGGGGGTTTGGTGTGTAGAGCAAGGGTGAGTACACATCAACATACTCAGCAAGTATCCTGTTTGGCTGTAGTGGACTAGCTTTATGTGGGGATAAGTCAAGCAGTTGCTTTTAGTTGGTCAGATTATTATTTACTAGTAGAAAGCCAAGTTTTAGCATTACCCAAGTTATTAACCCGATGTACCCTTTCCAAACGGAAAGAATACCACTTACCAGCACCATAGTCATAACCAAACCATCAATCTCATAACCACCTGTACCACAATGTCTCTGATCAAGTACCACTAATCACTGGAGCTCCCTTGGCCGCTCATAACCGCGAGCACGACTGATATATCAGTTTCATAACACTCTGCAGAGGTTGTGCACTTTACCCACAAGCCGTGATTCCCTCTTGCCTCGGGCCGATCAAACCCTTAAACACTACCAAGGTGAATAGGCAGGGTTTCACTACGTAGCCTTTACAAAGATTCCCCGGGGCTGTAGCCACCCGTTAGGTTTCCTAAATGCACCGCACTCCTCCCCAAGGGGCGAACCCAAACTTGGCAGAGCGAGCCGCATACACCGAGCCCCATTGACGGCACGACGGCTAAGTGAACTACACCCCGGATCCTCTAATTATTCAGCTAAGGGCACCCCATTCCACCCTCATGGTTGCACTGTTTTCCCGGGCGGTCATCCATAGAACAGGTCCTTACGGAGAGGCACTCGAGAAACCGCTCGAGTCCCCTTGAAAACCACAAGTATAATCATAAAGAAGAACGGGAAAACAGCGTATCATAGATAATCACATCATGTTCATTGATTAGAGTTGAGCAATAGCATCAGACTAAGTAGTAATAATCCGACCCAAATAGGTAAACAAGGACATGGATAACAAAAGCTAGTCAATCCTTAGGTATAAATGTGTAATGCGGGAGGTGAATTAAAGAATGAATAGGACATAGATAGGTCAAAGGACACTTGCCTCCACCAAACGACTGCTGCTCAGGGGCTTCTCCTGCGGGTTCCTCGGGCTCTTCGACCGGATCGTTCTCTATGCGAGCGCAAACATACATACATCCATCCACATATTTAATACAAAAGAACAGTACACCATACAAGATAAGAAATAAAGCGAATATGCATCAAGTATGACATTCGATAACGCATTTGTTATGGTTAGAAAGAAACGGGAAAAGGTCTCGCAGGGGGTTAAATCTTATGCACTAATGACACAATTGGTTTTTAACAAAATAATTCTGTTATATATATTTATATATACTGATGGAAACCTAATCACTTTTAGTTGATCAACATTGCACAGGGTAAACAATTAACTACGTGAATCAATAACATAACGGAATTTTAAATTAAACTTCCTATTTTCCCATAGCATGAACAGTGATTAGCCTACTTAAAATACAGTAATTATGATCACAGAAAGTAAATAAAATAAAATAAAAAAATAAAAAAAACAGAAGGGGGGGGGGGCGGTTGAACCGGCCCTAGGGCGGTTGAACCGGCCCTAGGCGGGGCGCGGGCGGGGCTGGCCGGGCGGCTGAGCCGCTGCGCCGGCCGGTTGAACCGGCGGCCAGGCGGGCGCGGGGGGGGGGGGGGTCGGGCTGGGCGGCCGAGCGGGCGGCCACAGGCCACGGCGGGGCAGGGGACGGCCGAGCGGGCGGGCAGGGGGGGGGCGGGGCGGCCGAGCGGCCGAGCCGGCCGAGCCGGCCATGGGGGCGCGCGCGGGGGGGGGCCGGGGGCGCAGCCAAGGGGCCGAGCGGGCGGGGTGGGGCGGGCGGCCGAACCGGCCATGGGGCCGAGCGGCGAGAGGAAGGGGAGGGAGGATGGGGGAGGGAGGAGAGAGGGAGGAGGGGGGGGGGCTTACCGGCGTCGGGGATCGACGGCGAGGGGCGGCCGGCGGCAGGGGGCGGCGCGGCAAGCAGGGGGCGGCGGCGGCTACCTAGGGCAGGGGGCGGGTAGGGGGTAGGGGCGGCGGCTTAGGTGGGGAGGGAGAAAATGAGGGGGGAGAGGGAGAGGGTTAGGGAATAAGGGAAAGAGGGGGGGGGGGGGGGGGGCGGCTGGGCCTATTGGGCCCAAGGGGGGGGCGCCAGGGGGCGGCTGGGCCGGCCGGGGTCGGCCCACGGCGCGGGAAAGAGAGAAAAAGAGGAGAGAAAAAGAGAGGGAGAAAAAAGAAAGAAAAGATCTTCTCTACATTTTCGAAATCCGATCTTTCTACATGAATGCAATTGCGCTTTCAAAGCAATCAAAAGAAATGCAAGGTTCGGCATGGTGCATCAAGCAACATAAAGCATTTAGGGTTTTTATACGTACGGGAATTCCAAACCGAATCCCGCTAGAACTTTGGAAAAGGTCAAGGTTTAGCGAGGGGAAAAAGAAAAGGAAAAGGTAACGCCCGAATTTTGGCGAGTAAAGAAAAGAAAAAATTCAACTGCAAAATTCGGGGCGTTACAGTTCGACCCCGTCTTGCCATCTCAGTCGCCGCCAGAAGAAGTCATCAACATCAGCTCCCTCTTGACCCATCCAGGAGATGTCTCAGATTGAAGTTGTGAGCGAGCCTTGCCAGAAGAGAAGCTGCCTGGTCTGAGTTAGTTATGCCCAGTCCTCTGCATGCATTGGGTAGTGAAGTTTTTCTTCACTTTGGCTAGAGCCCTGCATGTATGAGAGGTAATCGTGTAGACTCGTATTTTGCAAAACTCTAATTGTGTGGCCTCCTAGGGCATTTCAAAATGAATTTCGCTTGATGTTTTTCTCCCCTTTTGAGTGCATATGTGATGCTTTAATGTTAGTGCTCATAAGTCCTGGTTAGCATAGTTCTCAATTCAGGAGCCGAGCAATAGTAGTTATGCTTAGCCCCCGAATCTGAGTAGTCCGTGCTTTGGAAAAACTCTATCCTTCCCTTATTCAAAACATTTGATTTGTCTGTGCTTATCATTGCTGAGCTTCTGTGTTTTCTTCCTTTTTAAGAAAGGTTTTCTCTAAAAACATAGATCACAAATTAGAGCTAATTCTCACCTTATGCTTCCATTCTCATCTTAACCCATCTCAAGAGAAAAGTGTCTTACCCAAGAAGATACTGATAAGCTTACCCTTGAAGCCTGGAATAAGCTACAGAAGAAACCTATCCATCTGCTCAGTCAAAAGGACCGACCATGAAAATCAAAGCACTGGTCGTGAGTCAAAGTAAACTGGAAAAGAGGACAGAAGGAGTTATTACCATACAGAGAGGCAAAGATTCTTGGAACCAGAGACCACAAACATCAGGGTCATCGACCCCACCACTCACTCGTGCCTCCCGCACGCGTGCCCGCCTCCATGCGCACTACCACCACCCCACGCCCCCTTTTGCAGCGCACCCACCGCCATCGTCGCCGGCAACAGGCCTCCCTTCCCCTTGTCGCACCTGCTGCCTCGTGTCACCTACTCCATCACCGCCACTCCACACCCGAGCACCCACACTCGCCTATAAAACCCCCCACCAGCTCCCTCAACTCTCATCTCGCTCAAAGCAAAGCACACTCCAGATAAATCCCCTCTGCCAAATCGCAAGCAACCCCATTTCCCACTCCCTCGCCCCTAAGATCACAATGCTTGGTGATTCTTGGGTTGAAGACTGTTGTACATGTTTCATAGTCTTTGGTTTCCTCCTCTGTATGATGGTAATACTCTTTGATAGAATCCTCTAGTGGGAAGAACAAAGAGAAAGAAAGAGGCAGTGAAAAGTGAAAAGTGAGAAGAGAAAAGAAGATAGTGAAGAGAAGATAAGAAGAAGGTTATCCCAGAATCAACCCTGTGTCAGTCATCTCTCCGCAGCCTGCTCAAGCAGCAACAACAGCAGAAGGCCCCGTAACACCCTTGTTATGAGGTACTTCAAAGAGTTCAAATCCCCAAGATTCAATAGTTCCACCCTCATTCTTTTTAAGTGGGGTAGTGTTCCAGTAAAGTTCCTGCTATGGAGAAAAAGAAGAAGGCCTGTAGCAAGCTTGTGGAGGACCAGATCATCGAAGCATATGTTTCTGGATGAGAAGTGGTCACCCAAGTTTTGTTGATGAAGCACCAAAAGACTAATCAAGGAAGGAATCCATGTGGGAGTTCGCAAGAGAAAGGTTTGCGTGTTGGCATTGTTGCTTCTTCAATAAGCTAGCTGCCAAGCGAAAGCTAGAAGCCTGAAGATGATATTTGATTAGCCAGAATCAGCGTTTGCAATCAGCAACCGGATGCTCCTGAAATGCCAGATTTTGTTGAAGTTCCATCTCCTCGAAGAGTTGCAAAGTGAAGATATGTAGCTGAAGTAAAGCTATACCCATAACCCTTCTAAGCCGAATCTCGAGGACGAGATTCCTTTTAAGTGGGGTAGATTTGTAGCATCCTAAAAATTCAAATTCTGAAATATTCTCAAACTTGCTCTAAATTCAAAATGAATTTCAAATTTTGTTTCAAGATGTTTGTTTGCAAGTTGATATCAGCAAGTAAAATATAGTGGTCCATATTCTCTCTAAAATCCTCCTCAAAATATTCTACAAATATTTCCCTAGTGATCACCCTCAAACTCTTTCAGAAATACTACCCAAATATTCCACCGATATATCTCCAAGTATTTTCTTCCTAAGAAATACCTTCAGAATCATTTTTCAAGCCCCCACAAATATTTTCTTCATAACTTTCTTCATGCTCATACGTATACGTATGCCTCCGGTGTCATACGGTGAGCTCTACAAGCTAATTACACTCATATAAGACAAATCCATGCTAATCTCCCACTAATCCTCTCATTCTCCCACTAATCCTCTCATCCCTCCCCCTAATCCCCCCACCATGGCTATAAATAGAGGGGCAAGGGCCTCCTCTCATCCCACCCCAAGCCATTTCATGGCAACTCTCTCCCCCCCACACCCACTCCATGTTCCACACAAGCACACACTAGCACAAGGATCGTTCGGTCGTTCTTCGATCGTTCGTCCCCCTGTTCTTAGTTGTTCGTTCGTTCGTCCGATCGTTCGTCCGATCGTTCATGGTTCGTTCGTCCGTTCGTCCGATCGTTCGATCGTTCGTCCGATCGTTCGTCCAAATATTCTTTTTCCTGCCGTTATGCTGCTGAAATTCCGATCGTTCATTCGTCCGATCGTTTGATCGTTCGTCCGATCGTTCATGGTTCGTTCGTCCGATCGTTCGATCGTTCGTCCGTTCGTTCGTCCAAATAATCCTTTTCCTGCCGTTATGCTGCCAAAATTCCGATCGTTCATTCGTTCGATCATTAGATCGTTCATCGTTCGTTCAGAGTTCCTATTCATCGTTCATTGTTCGTTCATACGAACTATTCACCATCACTATTTTACCGTTACTATTTACCATCACTATTTTACCGTTACTATTTACCGTCACTATTTTACCGTTACTATTTACCGTTAGTCCGTTACTATTTACCGTTACTATTTTACCGTCACTATTTACCGTCACTATTTACCGTTACTATTTACCGTCACTATTTACCGTTACTATTCACCGTCACTATTCATCGATCATCCGATCACCCCAAATTTCAACTACTCATCCATCATGCTGTCCAGTCCACCTAAGACCAGCCAGACCCATATTCCAGTTATACAAACTCCGGTGACTGTGATTTTACTTCCAGTAGGAACTTCCCATCTGGTCACCCATCCTAGGTTTCTCCAAGTTGAGCACGCTTAACTTGAGATTCCTTCGAACCAGGCTTCTAAACTCAGATTCCAATAATTCTCGTTTCTAAATTCTTATCAAACTATTCCCTATCCAACCATGTCATCCCTTAAGCATGGTTCATATTCCAGAAAACTCCCAAAATACTCTCGTCCCATATTCTGCCTATAACTCTCCTGTTCATACTAAGTCAGACGATTCATTCATCACTATTCTCACCAACAGTGAACTTCACTGTGCTACACCACATACACCCAGCTATAAATACACCCAGCTACCCTCTCCCTCTCCACACACACTCAACACCCTCAGCCAAGGAAAACACCCCACTCACTCAGTTACGACTGTTTTTCAGAAAAAGGAGATCGGGTAAGAGTTACGACTGTTCCCAACCTTGCCTGTGGCTGTTGGACCGCTGATTTGCTTCGCTGCGTATATCGGGCTGCTTCAGCCCCACTCTGATGATATGTCTCGAGTTGTGGACCAACTCTTAAAGTTGTTCGCCACCTTTATAGGTTTGTATCGTTTAAGCAGATCTGTAATCATCTGATGTATAAATGTGTTTACTAGCCTCCTGGGACTAGTAATTGTATCACATTTGAGTCCCAGAGGATTGGGGACGCTTCAGATGTTGTCCTATAGAACATCTTTTGAGGAGTACAACTATATGAGTCAGATTGCCGGTCACAATCTATGGGACTTGGGTAATCCCTAAATACTCATGAAAGGCACTAAAGTGTGACTTATATGCTTCAAAATAGCGGGGATGCCATTTGCAGCCTAGTATCATCAAAGGATTTGAGCGAATCTCATCTCACATAAAAATGTCAATTCAAGACTTAGTCCATTGTTCAGTTGTGAAGGAGTGAAACTCTTATTCTAGATGGATGTTCAACTTAACAGTCTCCATCGGAACACTGGTATATCAAAGGATTGTGATTTTGATATTTCATCATTACAAACCCTAGAGTTTGGTGGGGATTGATGGATTTATTATGGGCTAAGCCCATTTAAATTTGATAAATCAATAAACTCTATGGTGTGTAATTGTCGGAGGGTAAAATCTCTCCGGCCGGGTGGCGGATTGCACCCACCCTAATTCCTAAAATGAGGAGGGGCCTAAGCGTCTTGCTTGTTACGAGGTTGGTGGATGAACACACGAGAGCACACGGGGGTTTAGAGTGGTTCGGGCCGCCAGGGCGTAACACCCTACTCCACTGTGTAATGTACTGTGAGTCTGAGCTTGGATCTGTCTTGTAACGTCGCATGCCTCCCCTTTTATAGCTGAAGGGGGCATGCACAAAGGCACTGAGCCCCGACATGTGGGCCCAGGGTATAACACTTGGGACTATAAATATTTGCTGTCGGGGCAATCCCCTTGTGTCCTGTCGTCCGAGATCTTGTGTATCTTCGGCGTGCAGGGGAAGCTTCTTGTAGAAGGGATAACACAGTGCGCCGCTTGGCACGGGCGTACTATTCGCCAGCAAACCCAACAGGCGCGCCACCTGCTGGATGTCCTTGACATCGCCTGCCAGCGGATGGGACGGGACACATTAAATGCTGAGAGGGCACGTGGCCCGTCAGCGCAGTGGCAGGCGGCACATCCTCTCCTCAATAAATGAAGGGGCTGCACGACTTTACGTCAGGCTCGGCCCGATGGCTTATGTCATGGGCCACAAGCAGCGGGTCTCCGCCCGAGCGGGAAGTGAAGGGTAAGGTCTGGACACGTGTCAGCACCGGACCCCTACTCATGCCAGGGTCCTCCTCGTTCTGGGACCTTGCTGAGGTTCGGACCTCACTCGGAGGCTCCAGACTTATGTGTATAGGGGTCCGGTATCCTTCTGTGGAGGTCCAGATCCCACGATACATACTGGGATGTGCTGTCTTTCCTTGCCACGTGGCGCCCTTTTGCCTGCCCATGCGGTGGGGTCAGGCACCGTCCTCTGCGTGGCCTGGAGACGTTGTATGAGTGCGGCGTCTTCATGCTCTAGAAGAGGGTACCCCTGATTTAGGGTACCGACAGTGGCCCCCCGGGCCCGCCTTAGGAGAGAATACAATCCTGTTGGTGGGGCCAGAGTTTTATTGGCGGTTGGCCTGCCGCTCCTGCACGCCTGTTGATGCAGTTGCTGCCGGCCTGCCTATGGTCACGTCGACGGCCATGCCCATTTTCATGGTTGACCGGCCCGTGACTCTCGCACTTAGCGCGCACTGCTGGGCCATGCGCGGGGTGCCTCGAGTCGTCGCACTGGTTCTAAAAACTTATCTCTTCAGTTTTCCCCGACAACCCCGAGGAGTCGTGGCATTGGCGCGAGTGGCGGTGCGACTTTTCCGCACCTAGTGACCGGCGCGCCGGTTGCATGACATGTGGGCCTGGGCCCCATGTTGGACCACCGGTTACAGCGAAGCTGAGGGGGCGCATAACCGCGGGGCGGTTGTACGCTTCTCGCGTGGCGGTTCGACTTTTCGACCGCTGGTTTCGGCGAAGATGAGGGAGCGTTTAATCGCGGGGCAGTTGCATGCTCCTTTGTGCGACGGTTCACCTTCCTGACCGCTGGTTGCCCCAAGAATGAAGGGGCGCATAACTGTGGGGCAGTTGCACGCTCCCTGCGCGGTGGTTCGCTTTCCTCGTGCTTCGGATCAGTCAGTCTGACACGTGGGGCCTGGCCCCCGTGTCATAGGGTAGGAACCTTGGAGTACGTCGGGGGAGATTTTGCCCATGACGCTTCAGGGCGCGAGTGGGGAGATCTGCCTATAAAAAGGGATCGATCTCTCGAGCAGTAACCATGCTTTGCTCCTCTCGCCTTCATCGCGCCCTTCCGCCTTTCGGGCCTCCAGATGGGGTGCGCCGGTGTTTTCTGGAGAGGTCCGCGTCAGGGCCACCCCCTCCGGCGACCTCACCGCCGGAGAGCTCGCGCCCGTGGTGGTGCCGGCGGTCTTGCCTTCTTCTTGCTGCTGTTTAGAGGAGCACGACCTCGAGGAGGTTGGTGCTCTTCCACCATTGCTCGACTTCAAGGATTTTCATCATGCAACCCGGCTGCAGTCCCCCGCCAGTGGTCATCCAGAAGGATGACTACCAGCCTTGTGGTGGGGAGAAGCAAGCCGGGCTGCGGCCTCCCTCCGCCCTCAACTTCAAGGATGTTCATCATCAATGCTGGGGAGGAGGGCGAGCCGAGTTAGGGCCCCGCCTTCCGCATGGGCTGGCGGTCCGCTTCTTCCCTCAGTATCCGAGGGAGAAGGGCGCTCACCAGTCTTGCGGAAGAGGTGCACTTCGGGTACGCGACGCTGGTCAACGGCAGTGTCGCCAGCCACCACGCGCCCGATGCTTCGGCCTAGGTGGCTTTGGTGCCGCCTCCGGTGCTGCTGGGTTGGGGCGTGGTTGTCCGTCCACCGCACGGGCGACATTCACGCCGTGCGCAGGTCCGCCATACCCACGACCTCTCTCGCGCTGCCGGCCGCACCGGAGGTTTGTACATGGCATCGTGCGTCGCGGGGGCGGCGGCTGCGTTCTTGGATGTCCTCACTCCTGTAAGGACGGGAGCGAGGACCTTTTTGCATGCTAGGGCAGTTGTCGCCTACCGGTATAGAGGTGGTTGCCGCCGCTGGTGTGACCGTCAATGCCACCTGCCGCCGAGCATCCAGCTCTTTGGCTTTAACGGACTCGTTGTCGCCCCCCGTAGGAAGACGGGGCGAGGACCCTTTCGTAGTGGCGCACATGCTGAGATGATTGCCGCTGCTGGCGAGCCACTCGGAGTGGAGGTCGTTGTCGCTGCTGGTGTAGAGGTGGTCGCTGTCGCCGACGATCCGTCGATGCAGAGGTGGTCACCGCCGTTGGTGGAGCTGTCCGGAGCCAGCTTCCAGCGCGACTTCTGCTGGTGCAGCGTAGTCCATTCCTGTAGAAATGGAGCTAGGGTCCCGCTTGTAAGGGAATGTAATGACATTTGCTCGAGAGCAGAATGTAATAACATATGTACGCAGGATTTTAGCCTGGGAAGCCAGGTTGTGTGTTCGGACCCCCTGGATGGTGGCTTGAAGTACTAAGACACCTGCCGCAGGGCGGTGGAGTATGCAGGCTCACGGTACGGGACCAGGCTGAGCGGCTACACGGTTTCCGGACCCCCCCAGGAGGCAAGTGCCCGTTCTTCAGAGCCGAACCTCCAGGCTGTTGGACGCACAGAACTATAGTTTTAAATACTAGGACACCTGTCACAGAGTGGTGGAGTGTGCAGGATTTTGGGTACGGAACCAGGCTAACCGGCCACATAGGCTCCGGACCACCCTATGGAACGGGCATCCGTTCTTTAGAACCAGCCCCCAGGCCTTCCCCTGTTTTTGTAAAGTAATAAATATTGTTTACCAAGTAGTATTTAACACTTATCTGTGTATCGCCTGTTCCTGCTGTGCGAGATGTTGCTGTGTTGAGTCCCCTTGGTACCTGGCCCCCACCTGTAATGCAGACTTGATGTGTCGAGGTTGGATACCAGCGTGTTCTGAAAGAGTTGTCAACAATTCTCGGGAGGGAGCCTCTTCGAGACCTGGATCTGTACACATCTTTTAGCCAAGGAGCGTTAGTTAATACACCCGTAGGACCCATCATCTGACACTAGCCATCCTTTGATACGTGCTCGGGACTTGCAGGGTCTAGTCTGGGGGAGCCAAGTTGTGCGTCCGGACTCCCTGGATGGTGGTTCTAGGTACTAGGACACCCGTCACAGAGTGGTGGAGTATGCAGGCCCACGGTACGGGACCAGGTTGAGCGGCTACACGGCTCCGGGCCACTCCAGGAGACAAGTGTCTCTTCTTTAGTCTCGGACCCCAGGTTGTCGGACCCACATGACTTATAGTTCTAAGTACTAGGGTACCCATCACGGAGCAGTGGAGTGTGCAGGCTTTTGGGTACGGGACCAGGCTAAGCGACCACACAGGCTCCGGACCACCCCATGGAACGGATTCCCATTCTTTAGAACCGGCCCCCAGGCTGTCGGGCCCTCCTGCTTTCGCGAAGAGGTCCTAACCTGCAAACCTGGCTGTCCAATTCGGATGTCATTATGTTTGATGGAATGAGAACTGCTTGGGTGGGTTAGGTAAAATAACATCTAGAAGATTGCAAGGTGAGACCATGGAGCAGTAGGACAATACTATCATAGAGGCGCATCTGAGAGGGTAGTTTTCCTTTATAACTTATCATGCATGTGTGAGGACCAACATGTCGGGTTTATGGGGCAGACCCCACCGGGTTGGCGTACACGTATGCGCTACTTAGTTACAAAAGGGAAACAACTCGACCCCTCAGACCTACTTTATAGATAGAACTTACAGAGATGTTCTAGCACCGGGGGAGGTACTCCTTCAGTCGTAGCTAGACAGTCGCCTTCGGGTCGGAGTATTCCCGTTACCTTGAAGGGTCCTTCCCAGCTGGGGAGTGTTGCGGAGCCCTGATTTGGTTTGGTACTTCCGTAAGATTAGGTCTCGACCCCGGGTTTCCATCTGCGTTTGACGAAGGAGCCCCCTTCCTTGGCCTTGGTCACTCCTGGATAAATTTGTCAGAAGTCTAGGCCCGTGGGGGACCCAAATGGTTTCCGGAGGAAGGCAGGCTTCAGCTCCGTAGGCTGGGGGACATGGGGTCCCGCTGGTGGTTCGCCTAGTCGCCATCGGAGTGGGAGTCTCTAATGAAGACGTCCTTTAGGTCCCCCTCGGGTGACTGGTATCCGAGGTATCGCTCAGCCGTGGCTACCTCGCCGTCGTCGATCTTTTCCTTGCTAGGGCGACGACGAGGTGGGGAGCCGTCCTTGGAAGACTGCTGACGCCGCTCGCTGATGCGTTTCACGAGATCAATGATCTCGCAGCACTCCGCGGCGCTCTGGCGACCGTTGGGGTGTACAGGGCACGAGCCGCGGCCACCCCTTTGTGGCCGTGGGCGCTTGTTGTGGTCGCCCCGGCCCCCGGTCGTAGCTGCAATGACCAGAGCGGTGGATCGCGACTTCTGGTAGTCGCGATCCTTCTTCTTTTTCTTCTTCTCGTCCTGGGGGCGGCACCCGAGCCGCCCGGCTGGGCAGCCCCAATTTGTGGGGCCAAGTGCCATGCACGGCCCTCGGCGGCTCTGGCGCACTTGTCAGCCAGAGCAAAGAGCGTGGGGACAGTTTCCACGTCATGCGTGGCCAACTTCTCCAGCATTTTCTTGTCACGTACCCCCTGTCGGAAGGCCGTGATGATGGAGGCATCAGAGATACGAGGTATAGTACCTCGCACCTTGGTGAAGCGTGAGATGAAGTTCCGGAGAGTCTCCCCGGGCTCCTGCCTCACCGCATGGAGGTGGGCCTCCACACCGTGTTGTTGGTAAGTGCTGGCGAAGTTTGCGACGAACCACGCGCAGAGCTCTTCCCAGGTGTAGATGGATCCTGGGGCGAGGTTCATGAGCCAAGTTCGGGCAGGTCCAGGCAAAGCAACATGAAAATACGTTGCCATCACAGCGGTGTTTCCACCTGCTGCCGTGATGGCGGTGACGTACACCTGCAGGAACTCCGACGGGTTTGATGTCCCATCGTATTTTTCCGGCAGATGCAGCCGGAACTTGGGCGGCCATGATGCCGCGCGAAGATGGTCCGCGAGGGCGGCGCAGCCCACGCCGGCCAAGGGGACACCCGTTTGGGACCGGGTGCCCATTGGGGTCTGCGGTGTTGCCGTAACAAAGTATTGATCGAGGTTGCGACCCTCGATGTTTTGGCGGCGCTCGCGCGCCCTTTCCAGGGAGATCCGAGCGTCCTCTTCCGTACGCCTGCGGTTGAGCTCTGCCCGGAGGTCATCAGTCTGTGCACCCCTTACGGAAGGCGAGCGCACTGACGCCATGGCTTCGCGTTGGCGCCGGGATGACCGGGGCCTGGATTTGGTCGAGGTAGAATGCGCCATACCGAGTAGCCGGTCAACATCGTCACGCCACTGCTTCATGGCCCCTGGTGAAGCCGTGGAGCTAGGGGGTGGTGTAGCAACTCCTTGGCGGCAGATAATGCCGTAGGTGTTGCCCTCAACGGAGTCCGGGACACTTGCGCAGGCGTGTGCTGTTGCACGGCGTGTACAGCAGCAGCCCCAGACTCGGGGCGGTCGGGTACCCGTGGCGTAGAGGACACAACTTCTTGCTCCATCGCCAAATCTTCTGAAGTTTCGGCGCAGTGCTCGATGATTCGCACCATCATGCTGAGCGAGGGAACAAGCAAAAACTTCAAGCCGAGGCCCCTACCTGGCGCGTCAAATGTCGGAGGGTAAAATCTCTCTGGCCGGGTGGCGGATTGCACCCGCCCTAATTCCTAAAATGAGGAGGAGCCTAAGCGTCTTGCTTGTTACGAGGTTGGTGGATGAACACTCAAGAGCACACGGGGTTTAGAGTGGTTCGGGCCACCGGGGCGTAACACCCTACTCCACTGTGTAATGTATTGTGAGTCTGAGCTTGGATCTGTCTTGTAACTTCGCATGTCTCCCCTTTTATAGCTGAAGGGGGGCATGCACAAAGGCACTGAGCCCCGACATGTGGGTCCAGGGACATAGAGAATATAACACTTGAGACTATAAATATTTGCTGCCGGGGCAATCCCCTTGTGTCCTGTCGTCCGAGATCGTGTGTATCTTCGGCGTGTAGGGGAAGGTTCTTGTAGAAGGGATAACACAGTGCACCGCTTGGCACGGGCGTACTGTTCGCCAGCAGACCCAGCAGGCACGCCGCCTGCTGGATGAACTTGACGTCGTCTGCCAGCGGATGGGACAGGACACATTAAATGTTGAGAGGGCACGTCGCCCGTCAGCGCAGTGGCAGGCGGCGCGTCTCCTCAATAAATGCAGGGGCTGCACGGCTTTACGTCAGGTTCGGCCCGATGGCTTATGTCATGGGCCACAAGCAGCGGGTCTCCGCCCGAGCGGGAAGTGAAGGGCAAGGCCTGGACACGTGTCAGCACCGGACCCCTACTCATGCCAGGGTCCTCCTCGTTCTGGGACCTTGCTGAGGTTCGGACCTCACTCGGAGGCTCCGGACTTATGTGTATAGGGGTCCGATGTCCTTCTGTGGAGGTCCGGATCCCACGATACATACTGGGATGTGCTGTCTTTCCTTGCCACGTGGCACCCTTTGGCCTGCCCATGCGGTGGGGTCAGGCACCGTCCTCCGCGTGGCCTGGAGACGTTGTATGGGTGCGGCGTCTTTATGCTGTAGAAGAGGGTACCCTTGATTTAGGGTACCGACAGTGAACAATACTAATAATACCAAATTGGAATTCCAAGGGTTGTTGGCTTGACTTATATGGTGGGAATTATTCCACTTAATTTGAGATGTTAAGAAACGAACAATGGCGTGCCACACGTGTGCCCGTGCGCCGCTGCCGTTGCCGACCGGGCCGGGTACGGGCTTGGGCCGGGCGTGGCAAGGCAGGCAGGTTGGCACGCGGCGAGCGGGTGGAGGTGTGGTGTGGTTGTGTTAATTTTTAGCACTCATTAACCGCGCGAGTTTCAACTCCGGGTTAAAACTTTTTAGATGCCCGTCTCTTGAATAGCCGCACGTGAGACCCTTTTCCTTCACCTTCCCTTCCAGCGATGAGAGGGTAAAAGGGGAGAACTCTTGTCTCTTCAGTACGAGAGAATAACAATACAGAAACACAATCCAGCCGCAAGTATAGGTATTTCCATCTTGTAAATGTGCGCGCACAGAAAAGCGAGAGGGTAGGTGCCTCCGAAGCCGTTGTTGTTCAAGACCTTGCACAGGGGATCGACAATTAGGTTTTTGGGGAGCATCTACGCGACTGCCTGAAACTGTTGTTCGTGGTTGTCTTCCTCACGGGTGACGTTTTCTTCTTGGCGGAGAGACGTCTTCATCTCCTACAGAATGACGAGAGAAGTTGGGCAAGAATCTAGATCCTTAGAGTGCATGGAAGGGTATGATCGATTCATCTCCCTATCGTTTTATGTTTTCCAGATTGTATATGTTTCATCTGTTCATCGCTACTGTTTCGTATGTAGTCATGAGTTTATTTCATCTGTTCTATCATATCGTATCATGACATGTCTGATGTCTGTTTATGCTAGTTATATGTCGTATCTGTTTGTTTTAGTTATACAATCATGATATTTATGCTGTTGTCTATATGTTTCAGTTGTTCCGTTAAATTGTTTATTTATTTTCAGTCGTTCTGTTAATGATACATGTATCATGCTTATATGTTTAAGATATTTATATGACACATGCTTTTTGTTCACATGTTCTATATTGTTATGGATATATTTGATATCACGATTTCTATGATTAATTATATTTTATATGTCATCATCATAATGGTAATTTATGGAATTAAAATGACATGGAAATTGCCTATATTTCTAACACTAAAGTCACCAATTAGCACTAGAGAATACAACCAGAACCGAAGATTGAGACTTCCCAACTGTATAGTACTCCCTCCGTTTCTTTTTATTAGTCGCTGGATAGTGCAAAATTGCACTATCCAGCGACTAATAAAAAGAAACGGAGGGAGTATCAGTTTAGAATCTGATACTATAACCAGTTTCTAATCGGTACTGATACCCCTGGTGTTGGAGTGTGTTTTGTTTTCTTATCTTCCTATGCATATGGCTAGCTGTAAATTCCAAGCTAAGGAATGCTGTGCACTTAAAGCAACCCCCTTTAATGTCCATCTGATGCCAATTCTTTTGGGCTACAGTATAGTTCAATCAGCTAACCAGAGCTCACTATTCAGAACATTCTGACCTTTTGATGTATACCCAGCACCAGAACTGAAGTTTAACTATACTTTGACACATTCTGTTGTTACAGGTAGCCAGTCACTACGTACATCAGGTGCGCTGGGAACATGCAGCTGCATGGAGATATCACACATACTCCCTCTCCCTCTGTCCCTGTTCCGCTCCGTTCTATATTTTTCAGTTCTGCTTCATGCTTTTTAGCTAATAAACAGGTCTAAATCCACCAACTCTGTTCTCTTAAAAAATATGGAGTCTTAGTAGAGCTGCTTTATGATAGAGTTTGTGAAATAGTCTAAAGTATCTTCTAAATATGTATTATCTCGTACTTCAAGAAGTCAATAGATCTTAAGTTTGACTAGATTTATAATAAACATAGCTCGTATTTATATCTCTAAATATGTCACTAGAAATATTTATGCCGTGATTAATTTAGTCATATCTACTTGGTATCGTAAATATCAGCATATTTTTATACATTAATTTAAATTTAAAAGCATTGGACTCTTCAAGTTACGAGATGCACACTTATCTTTTCATGGATGGAGGTAGTAGTATAACAAGGTACCAAGTACCTACCAACTAGTCTTATTCATTTCGTTTGCACTGAAGAAAGCACATGATCAAAGAAGATATTGAAGCAGAGATAGGTGCAGGGGTTAGATACTTTGGTGTGCCAAGATTTGGCTTCTTGGCTACTGCTATTTGGTGAGAGGGGCACATCAAGAGGGCACATCGGTGGAGAGCGTGCGTGAGTGCCCCGAGCTTTGGCTTGTCTTTTCGATAATGGAGTGCAGACACCCAAGAGTGTACTGCCGCCAAATTCCTATTGCCAAGTGCTTGGTTTCAGAGTTGTCCATGTCGTCCCATCGACTGAGTGAACTAAAGCAGCTGAAGCAAAAAGTTGGTTGTTAATGGTACCATCAATCTTGTGATCGGGTTCCCTTCATACATATCACTGAACTGTGCTGTTATGGGCTTCTGGCATTATTAATAAAGCTGATTTTTTTTTTGCAGGAGTGCAAGTATCTGATAACAAAGCAACAGTACATAATATAGCCAAAACTTCAGACCAGTTTAATTTTCCTCTGCAAGCCGCTTAAAGAAACATGTACTATAAAAGAAATGGAGGATGCATAGTTGTGAAGAAGCTTCACGCCTTCGCCTTCGCCTCCGCAAGTATCCACGATATCTGATATTCATCTTCAAGGAGAAGATCCATGTCGGCCATCAATCGACTGAACTTATCTGGTCTATATTTCCCGCGCGCCCCGGCCGTTGTTGCCAGTAGTGAAAGTTACCCGCCACCAGCAAGTGATTCAAAGATTTAAGCTCACATCTGACATCTCCCTCTACAATTATTATCGCTTTGATTTCATCACCTGCGTACTGAGCAAGAGTGAGACACCGGAGACTAAGACTTGATGACCATCAGTAATACAGTTGCAGGTACAGCTGCGGATCGGATAAGCATGGGGGGCGCCAACGGAAGGACTCACATTCACCGGATGCCACTTGAAAAACAAAATCCAGCCAGTGGATTTGGTGAGACGTATACGTCTTGGATTTGTAGGTGAAAAGCAACAGCAGCTAGCTAGCTAGCCTCGATCGACCTGAGGGACTAACTAGAGACGACGGAGGACCTCGCTCCCCCTTTTATACCATCCTTGAGTGAGGCCGGGGGCTCACTTCGTGCTCGAGCTCCAGCTCAGCAGCAAGGTGCCAAGGTAGCAAGCTCTCGGTCGCCACTACTGCAATGGAAGGCCTGATTCCGTTGGTGTACCGGACCATCGTGGAGTACAGGAAGGCGAGGCACCAGGTCGCCATCGCAAGCCGCCTGCTGTACGGCGACCACCAGCAGCAGCCGTGTGGTTCGTCGGCGCTCTTCCGCGTCGTTGACCCTGCAGCAAGCAGCAGCAGCTGGCACGCCGCGTCGTCGTCGATGTCCCCGGCCACGTCGCCGGCGGCAGCCAGGGCCAGCGGCAGCCTGGCGTCGCCGCTCCTCCGCTCGGCGTCGCGCCGCCAGCTCGCAGGTTAGTCTGCTGCTCGTGATGGGCAACAAGTTCGAGTGGTGCTTTATGGTATGCGAGGCACTGCTTGGGGTTGGGGTGTACAAGACTACAAGTGTACGTATTACGTACTATTATACCAGGTATATTAATAAGCCCTAGAGAGAGAGAGAGGGAGAGAAAAAAGGGTTTATTTTGAAGAATAAGGGCAGAGTCAGAGGGTGGTCCAAAGGAGCGCCTCAACTGATGAGAAGAGAAGGCAAAGCTTCTGCTTCAAGCCCAGCTGGTGGTTGTATACTGTGCCTGTACTGTAATACTATCCTGTAGCTGCTGCTCTAGTAGCGGCCATGTATTCGTATTGTGTACGTGCTACAGGTTCCCAGCAACTGAGCTTGTCGTTCAACTGCACATATACATAGCAAATAAGGATGTGCTCAACCTACTCAATTGTATATATATGTCACAAAGAGTGCAAAGATATATATATATATATATATATATATATATATATATATATATATATATATGAGATGCAAAACCCAGTGAAACCTGTACCACTGGCGGCGAGAATTGTCGCAACCTTAGGCTTTGTTTGGATACTCTAGATACTCTAATATTAGTTTAATTTACACTTCAATCCACCTAAATACACATAGATTAGGATGAATACTAGAGATTTGGATAAGAGTATCTAAACAAAGCCTTAGAGCATCTCTAAGAGACTCTGGGTCTGTTTGGTTGGGTTGTGGCTGTGGAAAAAGTTGCTGTGGGCTGTGAGCTGTGGAAAAAGCTGTTGTAGGCTGTAAGCTGTTAAAAAGCAAAAAATCGTTTGGTGGAAACCACTAAAAGTCGTTAAAAGTTCTTCGATATATGTTTTCACAGTTCCATCCAAAAGTCACTAAAAGCAGGTCCAGGGGTGCTTTCAGTTTTGCACTACGAGAAAGTCGGCTTTTAGAAAAAGCTCCTTCCTGGATCCAGCCCTTTGGTTGGCTTTTGACTTTTAGGGGGGCAAAAGCCAAAGCCAAAAGCCAAACCAAACACACTCTCTTTATTTTTGGCTCTCTATTTACCTTTTCATAAATATTACACTCTATATGTAGCATCTCACTCCAATAGACTATCTATCTAGTTTTGCTAGCCAGGTATCTAGCCAAATTTAGCTAGTGAGAGAGTCAATTTGGAGAGTCAGATAGCTAGTCTGTTAGAGAGTTATTTTGCTGTTGAGTACCCAAAGTTTGACTTGGTGAGCCATTTACGTGTGACATGCACTCTCGTTGAGGAGCGCATGTGTTTGTCTCCTTTTCCGAAATCTCTGCTTGGGAATTGCAGAATCATGTCAGCTTTCTATTAGGTCAAAACTTTCTAGGTTTGACTAATTTTTGTAGAAAATCACACTAATACCTATCAAGTCAGTTTCTTCTTTATATATATATATATATATATATATATATATATATATATATATATATATATATATATATATATATATATATATATGGTTATGTCTAGCCATGTTTTCCACCCGCCTGTGTTCTATATTTGGTTCAAAGAGATGACTATGTTCTGGGGAGTGGTCTAGAAGAGGCTATTTTAGAGACACACTTGTTTGTGGGGAAGGCCTGGACTATCCACGGAGGTACCCAACCGAGAGCTTGGTCCTCACATGGTAATCCTTGTGAGGATCACCAACGAGCACTAGGGGGAAGCTTGTACACTTCTTAATACATCGATAAAAATATCAAAGTCACCAATAGTAGTTTGTATCTCTATCATTATCAGCGCCTGAGGAAGGTTATACCCCGAGTTGCTGCCAAGACACGTTCAAGGATCCTTGCCCGAAATACTGATTTCCGAGCCTTACAATAGAAGGGTAGTTACTCTCAGGACCCCATGACCAAGGGCCTTCCTTGGTCTTGACTAACAGACAACACCAACACTAACTCGTTTTATACAAGGGTGCTCCTAACTAGGCCTACTAGACCATATAACATGGCATATTAGAATAAGCCCTCGGAGCCCCTTGCGTCCTAGGGCATTTACCTTAGGGCCCCTCGTGCTCTAGAGCACCTGACGGTATTAGCCTCGGCCCCCTTACACCTTGAGGCACATGTCGATGTAAGCCCTCGGGGTCGCTCATGTCCTAAGGCACCTATCGATATTAACCATTAGGGCCCATCATGTCATAGGGCATCTAACCATATAAGCCTCCAAGGCCCTTATGCCATAGGGCACCTCCTGTATAAGACCCTAGGCTTCTTGTGTCTTGTGGCACGTAACGACATAAACCCATAGGGCCTATCGCATCTTGGGGACACATGATGATATATACTCCAAGGGCTAGATCGCCCTGATGAATCAGGGACTTTAAGTGACAGTCTAAGCCCTATCTTAGGGTTGAAGGATGTGACGGGGCCACTAGTGGTAGTCTAGTGCCAAGTCAAGGGCCCCATGCCTAAATGTCTTCAAGACTGTCCTAAAGTGGTAACTTAATGGATAAGTCTCGAGTACAACATATTAAGTGCCTGATGAGTGACTTTATAGGACTGACTTATAAGATAGACTATAGTGCACTTGAGGCTGCTAAATAGTGCATGTGATGGGCCTGTAACCACATAAATGCACGCAAGTCAAAACCAATCCAGGTTACCTCGAGCGACCCTTTGCCTAGTCATCCTGACCAAGTTGGCCTCGCCTAACTGCTCTAAGCTAAATCATCTTAGATCGTACTAACCTAATAAGACTCTCCAGTGCCATGATCTGGAGGCCCTATGAATTTATGTGCAGGGCTAACACATATATGGCTCCGTGACTTCTTGGCGCACACGCCCGACTAGGTGTTCACTAAATGAGACAGTTACATTTTGAAGGATGTTAAAGACGTCCAAGTCCAACCACTCGACTCTTTGAAGGACAACAAGGACCATTCACAACGATGGAAGACCACAATGGGCCTTGTCATAGGCATAAGGTGATCAAGCGCCCCCAAATAAGACATGAGGAGAGGAAAGGAACTTTGAGGCCAACTACCATACAAATTCCTTAGAGATGCCTCCTTACAAAAAAACTCCAAACGCCCATTTGCAAAACCCAACTCAGAAGTGACAAGGCCTTAGAAGCCATATGAGCCAGTAACAATAGGTCGTCGGAAGCATAGAACACGACCTATGACCCATAGGCATAAAAGGCTCACCACATAGATTTTTCTCTATAACTAACGCTACCTGCTCCCTCAACTATATAAGGGGAAATAGGACCTCCCATAAAGGGGAGAGAAAAGTCTGAATAAAAATTTCTCTATGTTTTATCCTAGCTAGAAGTGGTCCTCTAGATGACTTCAGCTTTGTTTGGTTTAGCTGTAAATTCTAGAAAATCTGATTCTAGCCATGAGTTGTGAGAAAACTATTGTGAAGTGACGGTTGAGGAAAAGCTAAAATATATTTGGTTGAAACAACTATAAACTATAGATTCTGTAAGAGCATGATAGGTAGGTAACATAGATGGTAGAAATCTAGAAAAATATAGCGTAGGATGTGATTCTAAATTGAACTAAAGGAACATGCAAATTTTCAGGAATCTATTCTACTGTCGTACCAGTTTGGTTAGAATTTCAGATTTTTGGCAGTGAATCTGGTTCAGAAAGGTGAACCAAACATACACTTCATCAACTTTCTAATAAGAAATCAATAAAGATCAGATGAAGATCTTAAACCGTGAAAAAATCTCTAAACATCTAAGATCTTAAGGAAAAATCATAGAGATAGATGGCGACATGGAAAATCAGAATAACATATGTGGAGCTCATTAAAATGTATGTAGAGGCTTCTATAAACTAGATCTAGCTATAAAAATGAAAAAAATCAAGAATATCCCTGAAACACTTTGATCGATGTAAAAAAATCACAATAAAAACAAGTTGCAACTAGTGTTACTATATGTTGCACCTCATTTTTGCTAACACATTCAGACATTGATTATAATGTACTTTGGCTTTTGTTTTTTTTCCAGAATCTTCTAGATATTAATCTCCTCTTATAGATCTAATCAGCGGAAGCTTCTAGATGTATTTTACAAAGTTAATAATTTTTTCGTTTCTCATGTCCCAGTCTATCTCTAGGATTTTTATTATGTCCCGTTTGGATCCTTAGAATTGAATTTCATTCTAATAATAGTAATTTAGACACATATCAATTAAGCTAATTAGGTTTTATACAAAATATATTTGTATACAATTATTAGCAAAATGTCGAGATATTTATATGCTACATTTTTTACTACACTGGAGTGAGCCGAAGAGCGTCTTACAAATTGTAGAGTATAAATAAATTCTATTGATACATAAAATCATTTCACATCCTCCATCCCTGAAAAGTGGTGGAATGTTAAATTTCAAGTTAAATAGGCTACTATATTAAGTAAAGTTCAATTGTCCCGTTAGGACTGATTTGGTGCCCAGTAATCACGGAGAGATTGGAGGGGAAATTAGTTCATTTCCCCCTCAATCCTCTCAAATCCTTATGTGATCCCTTTGTCACCAAATTAGTACTTAGAGTTTTTAGGCGCAATAGCTGTAAGACTCTTAATCCTAGTCGCAGAGACCTCGTGAATAGCAGCACGTGTGTGTGAGCTAAACCCCTGAAATGCCAGCAATCTTCTTGATTGGCTGTACGTGTGTGGAATCCAGTAGACACTAGTACACAAATGCTCGAGAAAAAATCGCCCGAGGATGCAAACGCAGGCCTATATGTACTTTCCTTCACTCATGAAGGCCCAAAAAACCACTGGGCTTCATCTTCTAGACTCGAGACAATACGAACAGCAGTCCCGACTTCTTTTAAATTTTCATCAGTATTTTTTTGAATCATACTACCTTTTTTTAATTTTAAGATACACGTACTTGTCGTTTTAGAGAAGGTTTTAAGTCAAACTTATAAAATTGTAACTACAAATAACTGTTTTGTTATTTAATTCTGAAACCTAATATTTATATGCACCGATTTACCTTAAAAATATTTTTATAAAAATATAGATGTATTAAAAGTTTATTGATATATATATTTTTTTAAAAAATAGTCAAATTTATATTTTGGAGACTGTATCGTTGTCTGAAACGAAAACTAATAGGAGGGAGGGAGTACAGTGCAACATTGCTATACAAGCCTGTTTGGAAACTTGGCACTTCAGTTCCAATCGTGCCATTTTCTACTAGTTCGACAATACTGGACTGACGCACAAGTGACTGAAGGAAGACCGCCATTGTGTTCTCGTACCTCTGCTACTTCTCTCTCTCCACTAGTAGTCCACTCGCTGATGTGCGTGTGTGCCCTACACTCCATCTTCTCCTTCAAACTCCAGCCGTTCTTCCTCCTCCTCTTCCCATCTTCTCTTGCCGAGCAGCAGCCCCCACCGTCGACGAGAAATGCTGTCACAAGAAGACGAGAGGAGCATGCAGTGTGGTCGGCAGTTAATAATACAAGAACCGGCTTTGTGATCCGTCGGCACAAGAAAGGTGGAGATCACACCATATATAATCCCAGTGTGGTGGGCCATATTAAATATTATACACTCGCAAGAAAACTTTCGCCAAAACCCCACGCATCACAAGAAGACGAGAGGAGCATGCAGCATTCCACGAGTGAGGAGACATGCATGGCAGGCATGTTTCGTCTGTCTGCTGGTGCCCGGGATACGAGACCATCTGGAGGCTGGCTGGAGATGACGATGCCACCACTCCACCAGAGCAAGTGCGCGTGTGCTGCCGAGCCTGTTGCGGGCTTGCGGCAAGCTAGCTGAGGCGCGCGACAGGCAGACAGGCTCCCCATTTCAGGGTCAGGGCAATTTCTAATCACTCTTGTTGACGATTCTTACAGCGTCTAGGGTTCCTCGAATAATGCCATATCTCACACTCCTCCTCTTACTAATACTACAGAACGTTTCTTGTAAATTATGGCCAATACCAGGTATATAAGCAGTGATTTCACGTAAAGCAGAGTTGGATTTTTTTGGGGTTGATAGTGGGAAGTTGACAGATAACACAACTGTTTTGCCGGGTTCTTCAGTCACTTGGTAAGCCTAGAAAACATTCGCCAAAGAAGTTAGTTTGTCGAGTGTCAACTCCTGATATTCGGTATTGTTAACGGTCGTCAACTATATACGACTGCTGACGGTCTTTTCTCAAGAGTCGCCTTTCGTCTAGAGATGGACACTCGGCAAACGTTCCTTTGCCGAACGTCTGTTTATGCCGAGTGTTTGGCTCTCGGCAAATGAGATCTGTGTCGAGTGTATTTGTTTGTTGAGAGTGGCATTTGGCAAATAATATTTTATCGAGCGTCCGATAAATTATCCTCGGCAAATCACTAGGCACTCGACAAAAGCCTGTTTCGGATAGTGAATAGTGTATCCGGTGGACTTGCGTGTTGGTTTTATTCATTAACACTGTTCTATTTTGAGGCACCTGACCTGACGCTGACACAGCAACCGGTCGATGGCAATGTGGCAAGTACGACAGCTGGCCGGATCGATCTATCATGGATGCACTACGTGAGTGCTCGTGCATTGCGACGGTGTACAAATTATTCAATAAATGTTAGTGCACAACAATTACATGGAAACGAACAATATATATATATATATATCAACCCCAATATCTCACATATGAGGAGTGGACATGTCAGTTAGTAATAGCAAGTGATTGTTACTCAGAAGCTGTGAAAGGTGAGATTAGGAAGAAGAGATATTGGGGAAGTAATCTTCTATTTCTTAATTATGTCATTCAATCAGACACTCCCAGAAGCGACATCAAAATCCAATAAGTAATGGGAGAAATCATGTCATTAATACATAACTTAACAAATGAAATGCAGAAATCATGTTTACAGATGCACTCTTCGTTGTTTACCATATTGTATGTTATAGAATGTAAGATTTTTCAGACAACCGATTCAACAAACAATCAATTTGAGACTATTTTTTATATATTCTAAAACTGGAACATGTTATCGCTCGCCGGTTCTTCCTAACAGGGTCACATGCATTTCATTAATATCTTCACGTTGTACTAATTGTTCTTTTGATTAATTCATATATAGCACGAGATAAAAAGAAAAAGAAAGAAAAGATAGCACTTTGTTTCTCCCTCAGTTTTGTGATAATATTTTAGATAATGATACCGATATCTCTCTACATCACAATTAAAGGTGGCTCTACATGAGAATTTGCCATTGAAAGGTAACTTCAGCATTGTAAATAATCCATTTCCAGCAAAGAAAAAAATATAAGGCGTAATTGGGATTCTATGCGTAAGTTGCTACTCGTATCACACAAGGAATAGCAAGACATTTCTGTAGTATGTGGATAATCGACTTCCAATGGCAAAAAGATAAGGCACAAGAAAATCTATATGCATATTTGCAATATGAAAAAGTATCCCACATGGATGAAGATATTTTGTAAATTAAATAGAAAAAAGGGGTAAAAGAGCATCTTTGTAAACATGTAATATCTCTGTAAATAGTAGCAAATCAGCATTATGCAAAAGTATTGCCTAATTCAAGTTAAAGTTCCACAAATCAAGTTGAAGTTCTGTAACAACGAATAGTAGCAAATCAAAATTGTGCAAAGTAGAACAGACGAGCTCAAATTAATGATGCTTGAAAGAAATGACAACACATAAATATACTCTATCTCTCTAAATGATTAATAGGGTATCTAAAGAAAACTATGCATTTCAAGTTGTAGCAATAAAAAGATGCACAATATAGCTACAATATTTAGACAAATGAGAACCTACACATCATGTTATTTCGATCTTTTCATAGCAACCAACAAACCAAGAGCATCATGTTATGTATCCTTGTGAACTGATTTTAGTATCTTTCAGTAACTGTTGTCAACTGATTTAGACTTGTGAACTAATTTTAGTATATTTAGACTTGTGAACTGATACTGGTAATATAAAATTCCAGGTCACTCTCATACTAAAAATCCTAGGTCACCCTGATACTAAAAATCACCCAGATGCTTAAGGTAAAATCACCCAGATAATTATGGAAGAGTTGGAATGCTTACTACCAAATCTGTTCCCAGGTCACGGCATCTTCAATTTATGTGGTCGCTTCATATGTGAATCAGAAGTGGCTTTAGAGTTTCTTAGCTGTCACCATCTTCATTTTTCTTAGCCACAACCTACCTGATCTAACACCAGCGATTAATAAATTAGAAAGTTAAAAACAGTTACCATGTTGTTATAGGATGGATGGAATTGTCTTACCTGCGGAACGACGTGATGTACTAAGAAAAGAGCCCATCTTGTGTTGTATCCACCATAGCCTCCGACAACTACATTCGCCTAACAAAAAAAACAGATATTAGTAAGGAAAACTAAGAAGGAAAATGACAAAAACCCACAAAAACATTAGTGGTGAGGTTTCAAACACCTAGCTGCATTGCATATAATCTAACATCTGAAATTTTTATAAGGTTTCAATATCCAAATAATCCTCCTCAAGGGTTTGACTAACAAGCAGTTTCTTAGCCGCCACCATCTTCATCACCATCAACTTCAATTTTTGTGGTCGCATCATATGTTAATCGCATCGTATGGAACCTTTTAGGGATTTGTTCTGTCAGTATATTAGTGGCTATTTCAGTATATCAGTGGCCAAATCAAAAGAAGAGAGGGTATAACCATTCAGTTTAGAATCACATGAAATTACCTCATAACCATTAGCGTAATTTTTTGGTTCTCGCAACAAATCTTGACTTCATTATCTATTAATAACAGAGAAACAGTAGAAGGATCTCATTAGCTAGCAGCATTACACGTTAATCACAAAGCATAAGGTATTAACATGGTATTGTGGTATTCTTTATAGCCATTTAAACTCACATTTTTTGAATAATAGAACTCAAAGAAAAGTTTGGAATCCATGGAATGTGTAATATTAGCCATGATCCACGAAAAAAAACTAAAAGCAATAACATTGCTGCCTCATCAGCAACTCAAATACTTTTGTAGTTAAATATGTGTAAATAATTAAGGGGTACTAAGGACCCTCTCATATTTGATTCTTTTAGTTGATTACCTCTGAATTAAGATGCATAATCTTGGAAGAGATGGCAAATGAGAAGAGTGTTGCTTATATATATACAAACATCATGTGAGTTCTGATTAGCTTACCCTATTTATTTTGGTAATATTTTTTTAAAGAAAAACAAGAAAGATATATGCATGTTAACTTTTTATAAAATATAGATTAATGGATTTTGAAATAAATCAAGAAAACAAACAGTGTTTTGTCTGTTTTTCTTAATATCAAATGTTAAATGTAAATTACATGGACATATTTTGTACCTTTTGTTGATGATCCAGCTTCATGGTTCAGGAGTATGAGACCCTGGAATAGCTTTTCACAGCTGAATTGCATGTATATAATGGTGTCACGTACCGGTTTTACCTATCATAGGAGGCATTAAGTCAATAAAACATAAAAGGAAATATGTTACAACATAAAATTCCACAGGTGCAAGGGAGTGAAGAGATACAATACCTTGTCAAATTTACTACACTCAAGGGAGCGAAGGCAGGAATTTCTGAAAGAGGTAACCAAATACCCAGAACTGATCGCAATACTTGAAAGAGCTAGTGAGACAGCCTTCCTTGTATTCCAGTCAGTACTGTTCAGCGCATCCATAATACTTGTTAGAGCTGATGATAATGCCTGCTCTGTGGAAGCACCTTCAGCCTGAAAAATAGGGGGTGCATAAGTAGACTAACACAATGTAAGATCCTATGGTAGATTGGTAGTTACAAGCTATGAAATCGAACTGAAGATGAAGATTGTTACTGTACGTCATGAAAGACATTAAGAGGTGCCGTTGAATTTACACCATATATTAGTGACCGATCAATCTAGCAATGCAATGCATGAACCTTAGTTTTTTTGAAGCAAGAAAGGCATGCGAATTTGTAGAAAGATTGCAGTATTTCCAATCTGACTAACCATTAATTAAATAACAAGTATTACAAAGAAGAATGTTTCTTTCTCATGATACATATTACAAGGTCAGATGAATATGCAAAGTAATCTGTATAACATGGAAGACATGTGAAATTGTGCTTACACATGAAGAGGTTTTAGTGGATTGACATTGCTTACACAAAAGAAAGAGTTCAAACCTGAATAATGCTTCTTATCAAGTCAATCGCAGCGGGCTTCGCCATGAAGTGGAGGTTCTTGAGAAGCTTAACAGCACGGACAAGCATCTGCGGGATCGAGGCACAGATGGTCAAAGGCGACGTCTGCTGCTACCTTTGCGGACGGAAACCGCCAGATGCGAGCTGGCGTCCTTGGACCATCCCGACTGCCCACGCCTGCTGCCCAGCTTCGCTGACGAAGCCGACCAAGCTCTCGCGCCCGACTGCCCACGCCTGCTGCCCAGCTTCGCTGACGAAGCTGACCAAGCTCGCGCGAGACCGTGGTTGTGGGGGAGGGTCGCTAGAGAACCGAAGAAGGTCTAGTGCTCGTCGACCCCGGATCGACATCTTGTCCAACGAGACCTAGGCGGCGCGGGAAGGGGAGGCGGGGACAATGGGCCTTGAGTGCCGCAAAGGACTCGGAGGTGGAAGCGGCGGCGTTGGCTCACGACTTCTCGAGTGCGTCGGAGTGGGAGGAGGAGGGCGAGGGCGGGGCCGGAAGGAACGGGGTTTCGAGGGGGGCAGGGCGGGGATGGCACGACAGAGCTCAGGGAGGGATGCAGAGCGGGGTTCCATGGGAAGGGCGGGGATCTCGTGGTGGACGCGAAGGCGGCTGCCACATGAGCGGGGGCACCCACGAGCGGGGCGCGCGGGCAGATGGGCGTCGAGAGGCAGAACATGGCGCACATGTGGACGCCTACAATAAATACTTATAGAGTAGTAGGGACGATATATCTGCACAGATGAGGAGGATCGGCCGATCGGGTTAGGAGACTTGCACGTTCCTGGAAGTGGCGAGCGACGCGCGCGAGTAACATGCATGCATGGGCTCAACAAGAGGCCGAGGCCAAAGCATCCACGGAGTGGGAGCCCGGCCCGCCGAGAACGACGTACGACGGGGACGTGTAACGACGACTATCGCCTTTTGATGATCATTCGCAGGATTGCTTTCGTGCAGATCATAGCCGTATCTCTCTCTCGCAGCAGCTCGTTGTTGCGTCTCGGATGCATGCAAAGCGAGTATCTTTTCAAATATTTATCCTCCGCTTGTTCATTTTTAAATTAAAATATAATAAATAAAAAAGAATGAGAGATTAGTAGAGTGGGTGTGCTTGTGATGCATCAAGGGACATCGATCTTCACCTCGACCTAGATAGATATATAATCATTATTTGCGCAACTTTAACTATCTTTTAACCAAACAGACCAACTAACAGATTAGATGAACTTTAGCTAGAGCTTAGATTTTGTTATCTTCTCGACCACACAGAGCTAGCTAATGCTAGAGATAACTGATCCATGTATCATGATTTTCACTGGTCACGCTAAATCAAAATAGTACTCATGTCCTTTTGTTTATATCCTTTAGCTTGTATTAGCTAGTCCATTATCTAGTCTAGGGAACGGAACGTCTTGAGGTCGTCTCTTACTGCTAATTACCTCGAGAACTAGACATCCAGCTGCTAGTAGTTAAGAGAACCAAACATCCAGCTACTAGCTAAACTTTAGCTAGATGATACTTTTACCTGGCTAAAATTTAGCTAGAACAAATTAAATCCAAACATGGCTTTAATTAGGCCATCTACATTAGATCTCATATCTCAACCTTTATCTTATCCCCTATTTTAAACTCTACTCTACAGACAGTGTCATCTACATAGTTTTGCGTCTGTTATTTTACACGATCCACCGAAAACAGTCTGCGCGTGCGTGCATTCAGAATGCCGCTATATGTGTTACATTGCTAGTTATACATATCCTACCAAGTTCCAACGGATGATGATTCGATCCCTGATCCATCGGCAGTATCTTCAACTAACCTGGATACCGTATCGTATCATGTCAATCGTTTACCGATCGTACGTTTCTCTGGCTGGCTGCAGAGACACTTGGACGCACGATCTGGACACCTGAACCTCAGCGATCTGCGGAATCATACATGTATATAAAATCGTGTTTGGTTGTGTCATGGTTTTTTTAAGAAAAAGTTCTTGTAAGCTGCAGATTGTGAAAAAACTTGTATGAGATATAGATTGCGAGGAAATCACAAAAACTATTTGGCTAACAGCCGCTTCTGAAAAAAAATAGTTAAACGGATCATATATCATCCTACATTCCACGCTACTGGTATGAGACATAGAGTGTCATTAGCATAGTTCTTTAGGTGTATAGCAATCCTAACAAGATATAATGAAGCATAAGTGGAGAAGTAGGACATTAAACACCAGACAATGCAACTGTAGAATTATAAAAGAGTTCAAGAAATTTAAGTACTTTTTCTGCAACAACACAATGATCATCAATTAAAATAAATTAATCACCTTCAGCACTAGGATGGTTCACATGCATGAAAGTAGTGAAAGGGACCCTATGAGGAAACAAATGCTTAAACATCTGATATGTAGAGTTTTAAAAAGGTATTGCAGTTCTAAATGTTTCAATCAAAGACTTAAGAGCATCAAGGGTCTCTTTAACTATTAGATTGGTAATAAGGCATGTGCAACGCTGATGCAAGAACATAGATATGGAGGTTTAGGATTTATCACCACCATCAACATTCTCAATACCAAGATATGGTGGCAGTATAGGTCTAAGCATCCTCATGGCAGAAACATTTGATGATGCATTTTCTAAGGTAACAACAAACATCTTATTAGTCAAGCCATAATCAGCAAGCACACCGACAACACGAGCAACAATGTTTTGTCCATCATGTGACACATCAATAAGCACAAGACCAAGCACCCTTTTCTCTAGTTGCCAATCAGGGTTTATGTAATGGGCAACAACACTAAGGTAGTCCTCTTTGGCATTACCGTACCAAATGTTAGAGGTCAAACACACACAATCAACACACACAATTAACAACAGAAGAACTAAGATTCTCAACAAGCTTGACCTTTTTACTAGTGAAGTATTTAACCATGTCTCTAGTGGTTTTCCTAGAGACAGGTACAAAATTAGGGTTATGAGTAGTTCTAATGTAGTATTCAAATGTAGCACTTTCATCCATACTTAGGAACTTCCAGCCTAGCAAGTAATCGAACCAGTTCATTATGTGCAACCATAGGACAATACTCCTAGTTACGCATACTATCATCAGTATTAAAAGAGATATGAGACTGAGACATGCGGGTTTTTTCACGCCTAATGGGACATTTATCCCTATGTCGGGTGAGGTGGCCAGTGCCACCACTAGAGAGAGCAGAGTGTTGCTTAGAGCAATGGATGCGCTTAGTTGCATACATTACTTTCTTACCATTGATAGTTTTGAAGAGTTTCTAGAAATCTAACGAGACTGTTGATGTAGAAGGACAAGAGCACTTGGCGCTTTGGTCGCCCTGTGCACCTTCCTCGCCACAACCTTCTTGACCATCACTGACATGGACGAGAGCCTCGTTGTTATGGTCGAATAGCTCCATAACATCCTCACATAGGTCATCCTCATCGTCATCTCCATCCAACCCGCACAACCGCCTCTCGTCGTTGTCGCTGATCTCAACCGTGTCGTCGTCGACGCCGACAATCATCAGTCGTCGGAGCCCCAATTCCTCAGCGGCTACACCAAAGCCAACATTAGTATAGAGAAATGGTTAGGGTTAGGTTTGGGTTTGGGTTTGGACAAGGGTTACCTAAATAGCCGGAGCACTAGGATCTCCGCCGCCGACTGGTCGACAAACAATAGATCCGGACACCCGGTTCCTCAACGGGTTTGAATCTGGAGCACCAGATAAGTTGATGGCCCGTGAGCTCGATGGAGACGAAGACGAAGACAAAAAGATGGGGATGATGCCGTGATGTGTGCTAGTGCCAGCTACAAGTGCCGTGATGGTTCGACGACTCTCGGCGGTGCCCTCAACGTGCAAATCCAAGGGTCGGATGGAGCTAGGGAGGATCTCTGACGACGGATTTGATGGGAGGAGCTGTGCTGTCGCCATGTTGGCCACCAGAGTGGGAGAATAGAGCAATAGAGAGTGTCGCAGTCACAGCGGAGCGGAGGCGGAGCGAAGGATTTAGGGTTAGGTTTGGGCATGGGCGTCGGCCATCCAGTGGGGCTCGGGGCTCTTGAGCACGCACGCTGGGCACCTGGGCCACTGGCCACGGTCGTGCCGGCCCAATTAAGCGTGCTGGCCCTGACCGACACTATGGGCCAAGATGGCGGCCTAGGCACAACACTGTAGTTGGGTCATGCCAGACATTGGTACTATGCTAGTCGGGCTGGGCTTGGGCCTGGGTCGTGCTTTTTTCGTGCCGTGCCTAGGCCGACCCATCTTGTTAGTGCTAGTTGTACATCTAATAATGTACCAAACTTATTTGGTATAATTAGTAATTGGATTTCATAGACGATATTTAACCTAAACTATTCACATTGGATTGGGTATACATGAAGCTGTTGTGATGTTTCCTGCTATACATGTATCGCTTGCATCGTGTGCACATTTATATTCATCTTTAGATCGGCTCAACTAATTATATGAGCACTGATATATTCGTTGGTTCGTGGTTATTATATCAATATTTCATGATGGTCGGTGACCATTTATCTCTCAGCCTTCTACCTATTCTACCCAATTCTTTCATGGGTACGTTAAGAAATAATAGGTCATTCTTCAGTAGCATTCGTGAATACATATTTCTTTTACCTGAGACACTAAGACTGCTCATTCAATGGTCGTTGTTAGATATCATTAAAGTGTTCTCACCTCTTATCAGCTTCATTCAGTTTTAATTGACTACAAATCAACCAAGAAAACACATAAATGCCTCATCGCCAAAACAAAGCAAACAGAAAGCCATTTACTGATATTCTGAACATTGTTTATCAATGTTTTTGGGTTTTGGACGTTTGACTACTACCAGTAGATAGCCCCTTCATCATTGTTTTTGTGCCTACACTTTCCTAATTGCAGAAATTAGGCAAATAACTTCTAAATCCTCGCTTTGCATTGAAGCCTCTGTTTCTGAAATGTCCAATGGAGAAGAACCTACAACAAGGTCGACAATTTCGCTTATAAGTGCACAAAATCGAAAGAGAAACATAAATCGTATGTGAAAGGGAAATAGGGTCAAACCTTTTCCTATATAATTTTGGTGGTTGAATTGCCCAACACAAACAATTGGACTAACTAGTTTGCTCTAGAAATTATGTTCCACAGGAGCCAAAGGTTCACAACAAACCAATACAAAGTTAAAAGAAAGGGTTCAAAAAGGAATTGAGCAATCATCCGAAGGATGCCCTGGTTTGGCGCACCGGACTGTCCGGTGCACCAGGGAGTCCAACTCCGAACTTGCCACCTTCGGGTTTCTGGGAACTGCTCTCCGCTATAATTCACCGGACTGTCCGGTGTAGCACCGGACTGTCCGGTGTGCCAGCGGGAGTAACGGGTATAGCGCCAACAGTCGTCTACAAAACTGAACAGTGAAGCTACAGTGTGTGGACTGCGTGCGCAGAGTCAGAGCAGGCGCCAGAAGGCGCACCGAACAGTGAACAGTGACTGTCCGGTGCACCACCGGACTGTCCGGTGGCCCAGTTGTTAGAAGCTCCAACGGTCGAACCCTAACGGTTGGGTGATGTGGCTGGCGCACCGGACAGTGTTCGGTGGCGCACTAGACTGTCCGGTGCACCCTTCGACAGCAGGCTTCCCCAACGGCCAGTTTGGTGGTTGGGGCTATAAATACCCCCCAACAACCACACTTCAAGGCATCCAAGTTTTCAGCCAACACATTCAATACAAGAGCTAGTGCATTCAATACAAGACACAAATAGATTGAATCAAAACCTCTCCAAGTCCCAATTCCACTCAAAGCAATTAGTGACTAGAAGAGAGAGTTTTGCCGTGTTCTTTGAGCTCTTGCGCTTGGATCACTTTTCTTCTTCCCCATTTCTTGTTCTCAACATCTTTGTAATCAAAGCAAGAGACACCAATTGTGTGGTGGTCCTTGTGGGGACTAAGTGTCCCAATTGATTGAGGAGAAAAGCTCACTCGGTCTAGGTGACCGTTTGAGAGAGGGAAAGGGTTGAAAGAGACCCGGTCTTTGTGACCACCTCAATGGGGAGTAGGTTTGCAAGAACCGAACCTCGATAAAACAAATCACCGTGTCATCCGCCCTATTTCTTTGGTTGATTTGTTTTCACCCTCTCTTTCGGACTCGATTATATTTCTAACGCTAACCCCGGCTTGTAGTTGTGCTTAAACTTTATAAATTTCAGATTTGCCTATTCACCCCACTCTAGGTGACTTTCAATTGGTATCGGAGCCCAGTACTTCATTAGAGCCTAACCGCTCGAAGTGATGTCGGGAGATCACGCCAAGAAGGAGATGGTGACCGGCGAGAAGCCCGCCACAAGCCACAGGAAAGCTCCATCGGGAGAGTCCGGCAACAAGGGGAAGGGATCCCCTTCACACACCAAGTCGCATCGGAGCGGCGACAAGAAAAAGAAAATGAAGAAGGTGGTCTACTACGAGACCGATTCTTCGTCACCATCCACCTCCGGCTCCGACGCGCCGTTCGTCACTTCTAAGCGCCATGAGCACAAGAAGTTTAGTAAGATCCCCTTACGCTATCCTCGTATTTCCAAACGCACCCCTTTACTTTCCGTCCCACTAGGCAAATCACCGGTTTTTGACGGTGAAGATTATTGTATGTGGAGTGATAAAATGAGGCACCATCTAACCTCACTCCACGCTAGCATTTGGGACATTGTTGAGTTTGGTGTGCAGGAACCATCCGTGGGGGATGAAGGCTATGACTCGGACGAAGTAGCCCAAATCCGACACTTCAACTCCCAAGCCACTACTATACTCCTCGCCTCTCTAAGTTGAGAGGAGTATAATAAGGTGCAAGGGTTAAAGAGTGCCAAAGAGATTTGGGATGTGCTAAAGACCGCGCACGAAGGAGATGAGGTGGCCAAGATCACCAAGCGGGAGACGATCGAGGGGGAGCTCGGTCGGTTTATGCTCAACCAAGGAGAGGAGCCACAAGCCATGTACAACCGGCTCAAAACCTTGGTGAACCAAGTGCGCAACCTCGGGAGCACAAAATGGGATGACCATGAGATGGTCAAGGTTATTCTTAGATCACTCGTTTTTCTTAACCCTACTCAAGTTCAATTAATTCGTGATGATCCTAGATATAAGCTAATGTCTCCCGAGGAGGTTATAGGAAAAATTTTGAGCTTTGAATTGACGATCAAAGGCTCTAAGAAAATCATCGAGCAAGGCGCCTCCTCCACACCCGATGTGCAACCCATCGCATTCAAGGCGACGGAGGAGAAGAAAGAAGAGTCTACATCAAGTAGAATCCCCATTGACGCCTCCAAGCTCGACAACGAGGAGATGACACTCATCATCAAGAGCTTCCGCCAAATCCTCAAGCAAAGGAGGGGGAAGGATTACAAACCCCGCTCCAAGAAAGTTTGCTACAAATGTGGTAAGCCCGGTCATTTTATTGCTAAATGTCCTTTGTCTAGTGATAGTGACAGGGATAACGACAAGAGGGGAAAGAAGAAGAAGAGGTACTACAAGAAGAAGGGCGGCGATACCCATGTTTATCGGGAATGGGACTCCAATGAGAGCTCCACCGACTCCTCCTCCGACGAGGACGCCGCCAACATCGCCGTCAACAAAGGTCTTCTCTTCCCCAACGTCGGCCACAAGTGCCTCATGGCAAAGGACGGCAAGAAGAAGAAGGTAAAATCTAGATCCTCCACTAAGTATGCAACATCTAGCGATGAGGCTAGCTCTAGTGATGATGAGGATGATTTATTTACACTTTTTGCCAATCTTAACATGCAACAAAAGAAAAAATTGAATGAATTGATTAGTGCTATTCATGAGAAGGATGAACTCTTGGATAGCCAAGAGGATTTCCTTATTAAGGAAAACAAGAAACATGTTAAGGTAAAAAATGCTTATGCTCAGGAAGTAGAAAAATGTGAAACATTAACTAGTGAGCTTAGCACTTGCCATGACACTATCTCTAACCTTAGAAGTGAAAATGCCAAATTAATTGCTAAGGTTAAGAAATCAAATGTTTGTGATGATTCTCTTGTTAAAATTAAAAATGATAATGCTAGTTTGATTGCTAAAATTGACAAGTTGAATGAATCACTTGCTAGCCTTAAGATTAAGAATGAAAAATCAATTGCTAAGGCTAATGATTTAAATGTTTGCAATGTTTCTATTTTCAATCTTAGAAATGAGAATGCTATTTTACAAGCTAAGATTGATGAATTAAATGTATGCAAACCCTCTACATCTAGCGTTGATCATGTTGCTATTTGTACAAGATGTAGAGATATTAATGTTGATGCTATCCATGATCACCTTGCTATGATTAAACAACAAAATGATCATATAGCTAAACTAGATGCTAAAATTGCCGAACATGAACTTGAAAATGAGAAATTTAAATTTGCTCGTAGCATGCTTTATAACGGGAGACGCCCTGGCATTAAGGATGGTATTGGCTTCCAACAGGGAAACAATGTCAAGCTTAGTGCCCCTAAAAGATTGTCTAATTTTGTTAAGGGCAAGGCTCCCATGCCTCAGGATAACGAGGGCTATATTTTATATCCTGCTGGTTATCCTGAGGATAAGATTAGGATAATTCATGCCAAGAAGACTCATTCTGTTTCTCACCATGCTTTTATTTATAAGAATGAGGCTTCTAGCTCTAGGCGTTCTACACATGTTAAAATGCCTAAAAAGAAATCTCCTATTGCATCAAATGAGCCTAATGTTTCATTTAAGGCTTTTGATGCTTCTTATGTGCTTACTAACAAATCAGGCAAATTAGTTGTCAAATATGTTGGGGGCAAACACAAGGGCTCCAAGACTTGTGTTTGGGTACCCAAGGTGCTTGTTTCTAATGTCAAAGGACCCAAGACCGTTTGGGTACCTAAGAACAAGGCCTAAATTTGTTTTGTAGGTTTATGCATCCGGGGGCTCAAGTTGGATCATTGATAGCGGGTGCACAAACCACATGACTGGGGAGAAAAGGATGTTCTCCTCATACGAGACAAATGATGATCCCCAAAGAGCCATAACATTTGGGGATGGAAATCAAGGTTTGGTCAAAGGACTTGGTAAAATTGCTATATCACCTGACCATTGTATTTCTAATGTTTTTCTTGTAGATTCTTTAGATTACAACTTGCTTTCTGTTTCTCAATTATGCAAAATGGGCTACAATTGTCTTTTTACGGATATAGGTGTTACTGTCTTTAGAAGGAGTGATGATTCAATAGCATTTAAGGGAGTATTAGAGGGTAAGCTATACTTAGTTGATTTCAATAGAGCTGAACTCGATACTTGCTTAATTGCTAAGACTAACATGAGTTGGCTCTGGCATCGCCGACTAGCCCATGTTGGGATGAAGAATCTTCACAAGCTTCTAAAGGGAGAACACATTTTGGGATTAACAAATATTCATTTTGAGAAAGATAGGGTTTGTAGCGCATGTCAAGCAGGGAAGCAAGTTGGTGCCCATCATCCACACAAGAACATCATGACGACCGATAGGCCGCTTGAGCTACTCCACATGGACCTATTCGACCCGATCGCTTATATAAGCATCGACGGGAGTAAGTATTGTCTTGTAATTGTGGATGACTATTCTCACTTCACTTGGGTGTTCTTTTTGCAGGAAAAATCTCAAACCCAAGAGACCCTAAAGGGATTCTTGAGACGGGCTCAAAATGAGTTCGGCTTAAGATTAAAAAAGATTAGAAGCGTTAATGGGACGGAGTTCAAGAACTCTCAAATTGAAGGCTTTCTTGAGGAGGAGGGCATCAAGCATGAGTTCTCTTCTCCCTACACACCACAACAAAATGGTGTAGTGGAGAGGAAGAATAGAACTCTACTTGACATGGCGAGGACCATGCTTGATGAGTACAACACTTTGGATCGGTTTTGGGCGGAAGCAATCAACACCGCTTGCTACGCCATCAACCGTCTCTACCTTCACCGAATCCTCAAGAAGACATCATATGAACTCCTCACCGGTAAAAAGCCCAATGTTTCATATTTTAGAGTCTTTGGTAGCAAATGCTTTATTCTTGTTAAAAGAGGTAGAAAATCTAAATTTGCTCCTAAGGCTGTAGAAGGCTTTTTACTTGGTTATGACTCAAACACAAGGGTATATAGTCTTTAACAAGTCCACTGGACTAGTTGAAGTTTCTTGTGACATTGTGTTTGATGAAACTAACGGCTCTCAAGTAGAGCAAGTTGATCTTGATGAGCTAGATGATGAAGAGGCTCCGTGCGTCACGCTAAGGAACATGTCCATTGGGGATGTGTGTCCTAAGGAATCCGAAGAGCCTCCCCAAACACAAGATCAACCATCATCTTCCACACAAGCATCTCCACCAATCTAAGATGAGGATCAGGCTCAAGATGATGAAAATGATGATCAAGAGGATGAGTCACCTCAAGAAGAGGACAATGATTAAGGGGGAGTTGACAATACTCAAGACAAGGAAGATGAGCAAGATCAAAGACCGCCACACCCAAGAGTCCACCAAGCAATTCAAAGAGATCACCCCATGAACACCGTCCTCGGCGATATTCATAAGGGGGTAACCACTTGATCTCGAGTCACACATTTTTGTGAGCATTACTCTTTTGTGTCTTCTATTGAGCCATACAGGGTGGAAGACGCATTAAGAGATTCGGATTGGGTGTTGGCAATGCAAGAGGAACTCAACAACTTCACAAGGAATGAGGTATGACATTTAGTTCCACGTCCTAACCAAAATGTTGTAGGTACCAAGTGGGTATTCCACAACAAGCAAGATGAGCATGGTGTGGTGATAAGGAACAAAGTACGACTTATGGCCAAGGGTTATTCACAAGTCGAAGGTTTGGATTTCGATAAAACTTATGCACCCGTAGCTAGGCTTGAGTCAATTCGTATATTACTTGCCTATGCTACTTACTATGGCTTTAAGCTTGTCGGGGACCATAATTAGGGGTACCCTCAAGACTCCTAATTCTCAGCTGGTAACCCCCATCAGCATAAAGCTGCTAAGGCCTGATGGGTGCGATTAAGTCAGGGATCAGTCCATTCGAGCGACTCGATCACGCCTCGCTCGAGCCTAGCCTCGGACAAGGGCAGCCGACCCTGAAGGATTTCCGTCTCGCCCGAGGCCCCCCTCCAACGGCGAACATATTTCCGGCTCGCCCGAGGCCCTGCCTTCGCTATGAAGCAACCCTGACTAAGTCGCCGCACCGACCGACCAAGTCGCAGGAGCATTTAATGCAAAGGTAGCCTGACACCTTTATCCTGACGCGCGCCCCCCGGCAGAGCCGAAGTGACCGCCGTCACTTCGCCGCTCCACTGACCGGCCTGACAGAAGGACAGCGCCGCCTGCGCCACTCCGACTGCAGTACCTCTTGACAAAGTGAGACTGACAGGCAGTCAGGCCCTGCCAAAGGCACCATAGGAAACTCCGCTCCGCCCGACCCAGGGCTCGGACTCAGGCTAAATCCCGGAAGACGGCGAACTCCGCTCCGCCCGACCCAGGGCCCGGACTCGGGCTAAGTCCCGGAAGACGGCGAACTCCGCTCCGCCCGACCCAGGGCTCGGACTCGGGCTCAGCCCCAGAAGACGGCGAACTCCACTCCGCCCGACCCAAGGCTCGGACTCGGGCTCAGCCCCAGAAGACGACGAACTCCGCTTCGCCCGACCCCAGGGCTCAGACTCCGCCCTGGCCTCTGCCGACGACTTCCGCCTCGCCCGACCCAGGGGCTCAGACTCGGCCTCGGCCATGGAAGACAGACTCGACCTCGGCTTCGGAGGAGCCTCCACATCGCCCAACCTAGGGCGCAGGCCAACCACGTCAATAGGAAGCGCCATCATCACCCTACCCCGAGCTGACTCGGGCCGCAGGGAACAAGGCCGGTGTCCCATCTGGCTAGCTCCGCCAGATAGGCAATGATGGCGCCCCGCATGCTCTGTGACGACGGCGGCTCTCAGCTCTCTTACAGAAGCAAGAGGACATCAGCAAGGACTCAACCGCTCCGACAGCTGTCCCTCCGCCAGGCTCCATCGCTCCTCCGACGGCCACGACATCACACCAGCTGGGTGCCAAAATCTCTCCGGCTGCCACATCGGCATATACTTAGGGCGCTAGCTCTCCCCCGCTAGACACGTAGCACTCTGCTACACCCCCCGTTGTACACCTGGATCCTCTCCTTACGCCTATAAAAGGAAGGACCAGGGCCCTCTTAGAGAGGGTTGGCCAAGCGGGGACGAGGACGAGACAGGCGCTCTCTTGGGGCCGCTCGCTTCCCTCACCCGCGTGGACGCTTGTAACCCCCTACTGCAAGCGCACCCGACCTGGGCGCGGGACGAACACGAAGGCCACGGGATTCCCACCTCTCTCACGCCGGTCTTCGGCCGCCTCACTTCTCCTCCCTTCGCGCTCGCCCTCGCACTCGACCCATCTAGGCTGGGGCACGCGGCGACACTCACTCGTTGGCCCAAGGGACCCCCCGGTCTCGGAACGCCGACAGTTGGCGCGCCAGGTAGGGGCCTGCTGCGTGTTGACGAACAACTTCCCGTCAAGCTCCAGATGGGCAGTTTCCAGCAACCTCTCCAACCCGGGACGGTGCTCCATTTCGGGAGTCTTGAGTTCATGTCCCTCGACGGTAGCTACGACATGATGCTCCTTCCACCGCCGCGCGACAACGACAATGGCGGCCGACAGCCCGCCCGCCGGCGGCGAAATCGACGACGTCTTCCCCGCGTGGCGGAAGAACAATCTTCGAGCTCGTCCCGCCTTCTTCCCCGTCGACGGAGGGGAAGGCAGGGCAACCAAGGCCAAGCAGGAGACAGCGCCTCGTCGGCTGTCGAGCGAGTCGACAGCGCCGACACCCCAACGAGGGGCGCACCGGGTATCGACTTCGCGCCTGAGACGAAGACGAGCGCCGTCTCCCCGCGACATGCCAATCCCGAGCGAGCGGACGACGCCAGCGCGCTCGCGGAGGGCTTGCTGGACGTCACCCTCGTACCTGAGACGACGGTGCAGTCAGTCCCCGACGTGACTTCATCGCCGCTCGTCGACCAAGAGGTACCGACCGATTCCCATCCTACGTCATTTGGATTCAGCCTCAACCCGCCTAGCGACCTCGCTTTGGCGGACGCTCTCGTAGAGGCGAGTCCAAACCCTCTGGGGTTTCGCATGCGATCGCCTTGGGACCGGTTGACAGACGTCTCGACCTGCGGGCCCTCTGGGTCCGAGGAAGACGACGACCCCAGCATCTGTTGGGATTTCTCTGGACTTGGCAACCTCAGTGCCATGCGGGACTTCATGACCGCATGTGACTTCTGCCTCTCCGACTATTCCGACGGTAGCCGCAGCCTCGACGACGAGGACTGCGGCCCAAGCCGCGAATGTTTCCACGTCGATCTAGGGGGTCCCTCCGAAGGCAATCATCTCGGCATGCCGGAGGATGGTGATCTCCCTAGGCCGGTGCCCCGCGTTGACATCCCACGGGAGCTAGCTGTGGTCCCCGTTCAGGCGGGGGGCCATGACCCACACTCGAGCAAATCCGCGGGGCGCAGGCCAGGCTCGATGAGGGAGCAGGAGCGCTTGAGCCGATCCGCCGAGACGTCGGGCAGGCATGGGCGGGCCAACCCCCGGCCGGAGAAATACGTCACCTGCCCCAGGGTTTCCAGCACCGCGTCGCCGACGACGCCAGGGTCAGGCCGCCACCCGCATCTAGTGGCGTCGGCCAGAACCTGGCTGCAGCAGCGATGCTCCTCCGCGTGATGCCAGAGCCATCCACCACCGAGGGTCGGCGAATCCAGGGGGAGCTCAAGAATCTCCTGGAAGGCGCCGCGGTTCGACGGGCCGAGAGCTCTGCCTCGCGAAGGCAGGGATACCCCTCGGAACCTCACGCCGCGACTTCCCGATTCATGCGGGAAGCCTCGGTCTACACCGGGCGCACGCGCAACACCGCGCCTGCGGGCCCGGACCGCCTCGACAACGAGCACCATCATCGCGACCGTCGGGCCCACCTCGACGAGAGGGTGCGCCGAGGCTACCACCCCAGGCGTGGGGGACGCTACGACAGCGGGGAGGATCAGAGTCCCTCGCCCGAACCGCCCGGTCCGCAGGCCTTCAGCCGGGCCATCCGACGGGCACCGTTCCTGACCCGGTTCCGACCCCCGACTACTATCACAAAGTACTCGGGGGAGACGAGACCGGAACTATGGCTCGCGGACTACCGTCTGGCCTGCCAACTGGGTGGAACGGACGACGACAACCTCATCATCCGCAACCTCCCCCTGTTCCTCTCCGACATCGCTCGCGCTTGGTTGGAACACCTGCCTCCGGGGCAGATCTCCAACTGGGACGACCTAGTCCAAGCCTTCGTCGGCAATTTCTAGGGCACGTACGTGCGCCCCGGGAATTCCTGGGATCTCCGAAGCTACCGGCAGCAGCCGGGAGAGTCTCTCCGGGACTACATCCGGCGATTTTCGAAGCAGCGCACCGAGCTGCCCAACATCACCGACTTGGATGTCATCGGCGCGTTCCTCGCCGGCACCACCTGCCGCGACCTGGTGAGCAAGTTGGGTCGCAAGACCCCCACCAGGGCGAGCGAGCTGATGGACATCGCCACCAAGTTCGCCTCTGGCCAGGAGGCGGTCGAGGCTATCTTCCGAAAGGACAAGCAGCCCCAGGGCCGCCCATCGGAAGATGCTCCCGTGGCGTCAACTCAGCGCGGCGCCAAGAAGAAAGGCAAGAAGAAGTCGCAAGCGAACCGCGACACCGCCGACGCGGACCTTGTCGCCGCCGCCGAGTACAAGAACCCTCGGAAGCCCCCCGGAGGTGCCAACCTCTTTGACAAGATGCTCAAGGAGCCATGCCCCTATCATCAGGGGCCCGTCAAGCACACCCTTGAGGAGTGCGTCATGCTTCGGCGCCACTTCCACAGGGCCGGGCCACCCGCGGAGGGTGGCAGGGCCTGCGACGATGACAAGAAGGAAGATCACCAAGCAGGAGAGTTTCCCGAGGTCCGCGACTGCTTCATGATCTACGGCGGGCAAGCGGCGAATGCCTCGGCTCGGCACCGCAAACAAGAGCGCCGGGAGGTCTGCTCGGCGAAGGTGGCGGCGCCAGTCTACCTAGACTGGTCCGACAAGCCCATCACCTTTGACCAAGCTGACCACCCCGACCACGTGCCGAGCCCGGGGAAATACCCGCTCGTCGTCGACCCCGTCATCGGCGACGTCAGGCTCACCAAGGTCCTTATGGACGGAGGCAGCAGCCTCAACATCATCTACGCCGAGACCCTCGGGCTCCTGCGCGTCGATCTGTCCTCTGTCCGAGCAGGCGCTGCGCCCTTCCACGGGATCATTCCCGGGAAGCGCGTCCAGCCCCTCGGACGACTCGACCTTCCCGTCTGCTTCGGAACGCCCTCCAACTTCCGAAGGGAGACTGTGACGTTCGAGGTGGTCGGGTTCCGAGGAACCTACCACGCGGTACTGGGGAGGCCATGCTACGCGAAGTTCATGGCCGTCCCCAACTACACCTACCTAAAGCTCAAGATGTCGGGCCCCAACGGGGTCATCACCGTCGGCCCCACGTACAAGCACGCGTTCGAATGCGACGTGGAGTGCGTGGAGTACGCCGAGGCCCTCGCCGAGTTCGAGGCCCTCATCGCCGACCTGGGAAGCCTCTCCAAAGAGGTGCCAGACGTGAAGCGTCATGCCGGCAACTTCGAGCCAGTGGAGACGGTCAAGGCCGTCCCCCTCGACCCCAGCGGCGACGCCTCCAAGCAGATCCGGATCGGCTCCGGGCTCGACCCCAAATAGGAAGCAGTACTCATCGACTTTCTCCGCGTGAACGCCGACGTCTTCACGTGGAGTCCCTCGGACATGCCCGGCATACCGAGGGATGTCGCCGAGCACTCGCTGGATATTCGGGCCGGAGCCCGACCCGTCAAGCAGCCTCTGCGCCGATTCGACGAGGAGAAGCGCAGAGTGATAGGCGAGGAGATCCACAAGCTAATGGCAGCAGGGTTCATCAAAGAGGTATTCCATCCCGAATGGCTTGCCAACCCCGTGCTTGTGAGGAAGAAAGGGGGGAAATAGCGGATGTGTGTAGACTACACTGGTCTCAACAAAGCATGTCCGAAGGTTCCCTACCCTCTGCCTCGCATCGATCAAATCGTGGATTCCACTGCTGGGTGCGAAACCCTGTCTTTCCTCGATGCCTACTCAGGGTATCATCAAATCAGGATGAAAGAGTCCGACCAGCTCGCGACTTCTTTCATCACGCCCTTCGGCATGTACTGCTATGTCACCATGCCGTTCGGCTTGAGGAATGCGGGCGCGACGTATCAGCGGTGCATGAACCATGTGTTAGGCGAACACATTGGCCGCATGGTCGAGGCCTACGTTGATGACATCGTAGTCAAGACGAGGAAAGCTTCCGACCTCCTTTCCGACCTTGAAGTGACATTCCGATGTCTCAAGGCGAAAGGTGTCAAGCTCAATCCCGAGAAGTGTGTCTTCGGGGTGCCCCGAGGCATGCTCTTGGGGTTCATCGTCTCCGAACGGGGCATCGAAGCCAACCCGGAGAAGATCGCAGCCATCACCAGCATGGGGCCCATTAAGGACTTAAAAGGCGTACAGAGGGTCATGGGATGTCTCGCGGCTCTGAGCCGCTTCATCTCACGCCTCGACGAAAGAGGTCTGCCTCTGTACCGCCTCTTAAGGAAGGCCGAGTGCTTCACTTGGACCCCTGAGGCCGAGGAAGCTCTCGGGAACCTGAAGGCGCTCCTCACAAAGGCGCCTATCTTGGTGCCTCCAGCTGCCGGAGAAGCCCTCTTGGTCTATGTCGCCGCGACCACTCAGGCCCGAGGCACCCTCAGCTCGGCCCGAGGCGCCCTCGGTTCAGCCCGAGGTACCCTCGACCTCCGAGGGTGAGGCACTGCGCATCGAGGAGGAGCGAAGCGGGGCCACGCCTGATCGAAACTGGCAGACCCCGTACCTGCAATATCTCCGCCAAGGAGAGCTACCCCTCGACCGAGCTGAGGCTCGGCGGGTGGCGCGGCGCGCCAAGTCGTTCGTCTTGCTGGGCGATGAGAAGGAGCTCTACCACCGCAGCCCCTCAGGCATCCTCCAGCGATGCATCTCCGTCACCGAAGAAGGCGCCCAGGGGCTACACGCACCTGCTGGTCGCCATCGACAAATTCTCCAAGTGGATCGAGGTCCGACCTCTGAACAGCATCAGGTCCGAGCAGGCGGTGGCGTTCTTCACCAACATCATCCATCGCTTCGGGGTCCCGAACTCCATCATCACCGACAATGGCACCCAGTTCACCGGCAGAAAGTTCTTGGACTTCTGCGAGGATCACCACATCCGGGTGGACTGGGCCGCCGTGGCTCATCCCATGTCGAATGGGCAAGTAGAGCGTGCCAATGGCATGATTCTACAAGGGCTCAAGCCTCGGATTTACAACGACCTCAACAAGTTCGGCAAGAGATGGATGAAGGAACTCCCCTCAGTGGTCTGGAGCCTGAGGACGACGCCGAGCCGAGCAACGGGTTTCACGCCGTTCTTCCTAGTCTACGTGGCCGAGGCCGTCTTGCCCACAGACCTGGAATACGGCTCCCCGAGGACGAGGGCCTACAGCGATCAAAGCAACCAGGCTAGCCGAGAAGACTCGCTGGACCAGCTGGAAGAGGCTCGGGACAAGGCCTTACTACACTCGGCGCGGTACCAGCAGTCCCTGCGACGCTACCACGCCCGAGGGGTCCGGCCCCGAGACCTCCAGGTGGGCGACCTGGTGCTTCGGCTGCGACAAGATGCCCGAGGGAGGCACAAGCTCATGCCTCCCTGGGAGGGGCCATTCGTCATCGCCAAAGTTCTGAAGCCCGGAACGTACAAGCTGGCCAACTGTCAAGGCGAGGTCTACGACAGCGCTTGGAACATCCAACAGCTACGTCGCTTCTACCCTTAAGATGTTTTCGAGTTGTTCATATACCTCGCACCCACGCAAAGTTTAGTCATCAAGGAAGGGTCGGCCTCGCCTCGGCAAAGCCCGACCCTCCCTCGGGGGCTAAAAGGGGGGGAACCCCCTCTGCGTCGAAATTTTCCTTGAAAAAAGATCCTTTCTGCCAGAATGTCTTTCGTGCTTTTCGACTACTTCGAAAGTGGATGCTGAAAACGACGGAGTACACGTAAGCAGCCAAGGCTGACCGAGCCGAGGGACTCCTACGCCTCCGGGATACGGATACCTCACTCATCACCTTCTGCGATAAGTAACTCGCGTTCGGATAAAGTGATTCCGCGGACCGAACAAGTCTTCACGTTCGGAAGCTCTTCTGCCGAAGCGATCCTTCGAGCCTTCTCGACTGAGTCGGTGACAGAGCCTCATGGACGGGTGAAAGTGCGCGTAAGCGGCAAGGCCGACCGAGCCGAGGGACTCCCACGCCTCCGGGATACGGATACCTCACTCATCACCTTCCGCGAGAAGCAACTCTCGCTCGCACAAACAACCCTGTTACCGACAAAAAAGTCTAGATACTCGAAACAAGAGGAAAAGAGACGCAGCTTTACAACACAGCGAGGGTGTGTGTTCTGGCCTCGGCGGCCGCAGAAGGCACACGCTACAAGACAATCTGATCCTGCAGGCTCGGGTCTTGACGTTGGAAGGGGGCAGCAGCACCCTCGGCATCGATGACACCTTCGGCAAGGTTCGACCTAGCCTCGGACGGCGACGCGGTCCGAAGATCTCCACTCCGAAGGACGACGTCATCACCACGCCTGGGCCATCGCCGCCAGGGTCTTCTCCGGGAATCCGGCCCGAGCAGGCGGCTCGGCCAGTCACCCCTGGGGCCTCGGCCAACCATCTTCCAAGGGCGCCAGCCCGACCCGAGGCCTCGGCTGGTCAACTCCGGCGTCGGTCCCGCTAACGGACGACCCGGCTAGGCTCCGGCCAACCAGGTTTCATTTTTGAGCCAACTCTGCCCCTGTTCATGCTGATATCGCTACCCCTGGCCTCGGCTCATCGAAGAGCGGCCAAGGGGTCCCTTTAACTAAGCCTGAGGAACCTCGGACAACAAGGCCGACCGAGCCGAGGGACTCCTACGCCTCCGGGATACGGATACCTCACTCGTCACCTTGACACGGGGCGACTCACGCTTGGTGAAGCGGTTCAGACAACCAACAGGCGAGTCTTAGTGCTCGAAAATGAGGAAAAAACACGGCTCCATACCAAAATTACATACATGTTCAGGCCTCGACAGCCATAATGAACAAAAACACTAGCATTCAAAGTGTCATTACAAACGGAACTCCGGTTCCCCCTCCGCAGGTACGAACAACCCCACTCCATGGGGGAGGGCCTGCGGAGCAACAGAAGACCGACGAACGGCGCGCCGTCACCTGCTCCAGCAGCAGCGACGACGACGACTTCTGCTCCGGGGGCCGAACAGCGGCAGCACTGACCTCAGGGCGAGTGCTGCTGCCAGGAGGCCCCCGCCCATGCCCAAACTTGTGAGGCAAGGACGGGTAGAAGGCCGTAGAGTTGGAGGTCGGTCCGTTGGCGGCCCTGGCTATCTCGTCGGCGGAAGAACCTCTTCCAGCTGCCGTGGCAGACGCCGGCGCCGCGAGCGGCTCCGAAGCCACTCGCGTCCGAGAGCCAGGCACGGTGCAGCTGCCGACGCCACGGACGACGACCGCCCTTCCCTCCGATCACTGAGTGAAGGAGCGGGCCACCGCCCATGCAGGGGCCGACCCCAACTCGGCACACTCCCCTCCCCAGCCCTGGTGATGAAAATCCTTGAGGCTGAGGGAGGGGCAGAGGCCGCAGCCCGGCTCGCTTTCCCCCACCATCAAGCTGGAGGTCACCATCTTGGGTGACCGCCGGCGGAGGGGTGCAGCCGGGCTGACTGATGAAAATCCTTGAAGCCGAACGATGGCTGAAAGGTACCAACTCCCACGGAGTTGCGTTTCTCCAACGATGAGGCGGAAAGACGGCGGGTATCCCCCATCCGGGGGCTTGGAAGGTGGAAAGACACGATGCATGAGGGAGCGCGAAAACATGGTCTACTTCCAAGGGGGTCACCCTCCTTTTAAAGGCGACTATCCCTACCTGCGTCCCCAGCCGTCACGGGCTGAGTCTTCTCCAACACGCTCCAAGGCCCTCCCCTGCGGCGCGGGGGCTGGGTCCCGCATGTCATGCAAGCCGGCTCAGAGCAGAAGAAGCCAAACCGCCGCGCGCGGTGCACACGACCGCCCAGCGGTTACAAGTGACCCTCCACTTTTGCCCAGACCAACGGGCGAAAGGGGCGGGCAGCCATGCAGGCGGCATGCAACCGCGCCAAGTGGGCGCGCTTCTTCGACTCCCGACACGCCCAGCATGGAGGCCCAGGCCCACGCGTCACGCAACCGGCGAGCCGGATGCTTCATGCAAGCAACTGCACCGCCACTTGCGCCACCACCGCGCCTCCTCTATTGCGGAACCAATACCGCGACTCGAGGCGACCCAGCGCACGACCCAGCAGCACCAGCCTGGCGCGGCGGTCAATGCGGTCAAAAATGGGCCGGCAGTAATGACGGTGGCAGGCGGGCGGGAGCAGCGGTCACGTCGTCAGCCAAGCTCACGTCCCATCCAGGGGCAGCAAGAGAACCCCCTCTCACGGCGCGAAGACGACGCGCCTGTGATCCGTTCCTCGAACGGCTCGCGCACGCGCAATGGCCGCCCCGCCAACCACTCGCCCCGTCGCATTAAACTCCGCGGCGGGACAGGCGGCGCTTCTGGCAGGAGAAGCGGGCGACGCTTCGCCTTCGCCGTAATAACCGCGCCAAAAAAGGTACGCCGCGTCGTTCGATTTCGTATCCTTTTCCTTTTTTCCTCTTTCTCTCTCTCTCTTGCAACAGGGACCGGGAAAGGGGGATACCCCGAAAATGATCCTTCCCCGTAAAGGAACTAGGCTCCGAGCCTCCCTACTGATCAGAGGTTCGAAGGCTGGCCCCCCGAAGGGTTCGACAGCCGCCTCAGATCGCGTGGGCCCTACACCCACTACTGGTCAGAGGTTCGAAGGCCGGCCCCCCGAAGGGTTCCACGGCCGCCTCAGGCTACTCGGGCTCCGTGCCCATTACTGATCAAGGGTTCGAAGGCTGGCCCCCGAAGGGTTCACAGCCGCCTCAGACGCCGAGCGAGGGATGACCATGGGTACGTTCGATACATAACCAAGGCTCGGGCTGCGCTCCCGAGGTACCCTAGGACATTTCCGAGACCAGTGGGAGCGATCTTGTAACGGAATCCCATCAGAGGGAGGCATCGAGCCCTCGGACCCCGTCGCTAGGGGACCGGGTCCGGCAGATCACCCGCAGGTACTTTTGGGCGTGCCTCTGGGCCCCTAGCCGACCCCTAACGAACGGGGCACGGACGTCCACTCGGATTACCCGCTTGCAGCTCACCGGAGACACCATGTTCGGCGCCCATCGAGGGCAACATGGCGCTTCCCCCCTCCTCCTTGCGGAAAGGCGACGCAGGGGCGTAAGTAAAAAAGCCGATTTTGTCTCTGATCGCCCTCTCGCCCTGTGCGGAGGCTCGGGGGCTGCTCTCGCAAACCCGGCTCCGGCCGAACCGTTGACAGCGTCAACCTACCAGCCCGAGAACTTGGGACCCGACCGTACACCCGGGCTACGGCCAGCTCGCATGAGGGAACAACCAGACCAGCCGAAGCATTACGCGAGGCATTAAGACCTCGAAGGAGTGAAACCACTCCTCCGAGGCCTTGGGGGCTACACCCGGCGGGTGCGCTCGCGCGCACCCACCGGAACAAAATGCAACCGAGAAAGGCTAGTCCCCTTGCAAAAAAGTGCGACGAAAGCCTCCAAGCGAGTGCTAACACTCCCTTCGAGGCTCGGGGGCTACTGTCGGGGACCATAATTAGGGGTACCCTCAAGACTCCTAATTCTCAGCTGGTAACCCCCATCAGCATAAAGCTGCTAAGGCCTGATGGGTGCGATTAAGTCAGGGATCAGTCCATTCGAGCGGCTCGATCACGCCTCGCCCGAGCCTAGCCTCGGACAAGGGCAGCCGACCCCGGAGGATTTCCGTCTCGCCCGAGGCCCCCCTCCAACGGCGAACATATTTCCGGCTCGCCCGAGGCCCTGCCTTCGCTAAGAAGCAACCCTGACTAAGTCGCCGCACCGACCGACCAAGTCGCAGGAGCATTTAATGCAAAGGTAGCCTGACACCTTTATCCTGACGCGCGCCCCGCGGCAGAGCCGAAGTGACCGCCGTCACTTCGCCGCTCCACTGACCGGCCTGACAGAAGGACAGCGCCGCCTGCGCCACTCCGACTGCAGTACCGCTTGACAGAGTGAGACTGACAGGCAGTCAGGCCCTGCCAAAGGCACTATAGAAAACTCCGCTCCGCCCGACCCAGGGCTCGGACTCGGGCTAAATCCCGGAAGACGGCGAACTCCGCTCCGCCCGACCCAGGGCTCGGACTCGGGCTAAGTCCCGGAAGACAGCGAACTCCACTCCGCCTGACCCAGGGCTCGGACTCGGGCTCAGCCCCAGAAGACGGCGAACTCCACTCCGCCCGACCCAGGGCTCGGACTCGGGCTCAGCCCCAGAATACGACGAACTCCGCTTCGCCCGACCCCAGGGCTCGGACTCCGCCCTGGCCTCTGCCGACGACTTCCGCCTCGCCCGACCTAGGGGCTCGGACTCGGCCTCGGCCATGGAAGACAGACTCGACCTCGGCTTCGGAGGAGCCTCCACATCGCCCAACCTAGGGCGCAGGCCAGCCACGTCAACAGGAAGCGCCATCATCACCCTACCCCGAGCTGACTCGGGCCACAGGGAACAAGACAAGTGTCCCATCTGGCTAGCTCCGCCAGATAGGCAATGATGGCGCCCTGCATGCTCTGTGACGACGGCGGCTCTCAGCTCTCTTACGGAAGCAAGAGGACGTCAGCAAGGACTCAACCGCTCCGACAACTGTCCCTCCGCCAGGCTCCATCGCTCCTCCGACGGCCACGACATCACACCAGCTGGGTGCCAAAATCTCTCCGGCTGCCACATCGGCATGTACTTAGGGCGCTAGCTCTCCCCCGCTAGACACGTAGCACTCTACTACACCCCCCGTTGTACACCTGGATCCTCTCCTTACGCCTATAAAAGGAAGGACCAGGGCCCTCTTAGAGAGGGTTGGCCGCGCGGGGACGAGGACGAGACAGTCGCTCTCTTGGGGCCGCTCGCTTCCCTCACCCGCGTGGACGCTTGTAACCCCCTACTGCAAGCGCACCCGACCTGGGCGCGGGACGAACACGAAGGCCGCGGGATTCCCACCTCTCTCACGCCGGTCTCCGGCCGCCTCGCTTCTCCTCCCTTCGCGCTCGCCCTCGCGCTCGACCCATCTGAGCTGGGGCACGCGGCGACACTCACTCGTCGGCCCAAGGGACCCCCCGGTCTCGGAACGCCGACAAAGCTCTACCAAATGGACGTGAAGAGTGCCTTCCTTAATGGACCAATCAAGGAAGAGGTCTATGTTGAGCAACCTCCCGTCTTTGAAGATAGTGAGTACCCTAATCATGTTTAAAAACTCTCTAAGGAGCTTTATGGGCTCAAGCAAGCCCCAAGAGCTTGGTATGAATGCCTAAGAGATTTCCTTATCACTAATGGATTCAAAGTCGGCAAAGTCGATCCTACTCTATTCACTAAAACTATTGCAAATGATTTGTTCGTGTGCCAAATCTATGTTGATGATATCATTTTTGGGTCTACTAACAAATCTACTTGTGAAGAGTTTAGTAGGATCATGGTACAAAAATTCGAGATGTCTATGATGGGGGAGTTGAAGTACTTTCTAGGATTTCAAGTGAAGCAACTCCAAGAGGGCACATTCATTAGCCAAACGAAGTACATTCAAGATATACTCAACAAGTTTGGGATGAAGGATGCCAAGCCCATCAAGACACCCATGGGAACCAATGGGCATCTCGACCTCGACACGGGAGGTAAATCCGTAGATCAAAAGGTATACCGGTCGATGATAGGATCTTTACTCTATTTATGTGCATCTCGACCGGATATTATGCTTTCCGTATGCATGTGTGCAAGATTACAAGCCGATCCTAAGGAAGTTCACCTTAGGGCCGTGAAACGAATCTTGAGATATTTAGTTCATACACCTAAGTTTGGTCTTTGGTACCCCAAGGGATCCACCTTTGATTTAATAGGATATTCAAATGCTGATTGGGCAGGGTGTAAGATTGATAGGAAGAGCACATCAGGGACTTGTCAATTCTTGGGAAGATCCCTAGTGTCTTGGGCTTCAAAGAAACAAAACTCAGTGGCTCTTTCCATCGCCGAAGCCGAGTACATTGCCGCAGGCCATTGTTGCGCGCAATTGCTTTGGATGAGGCAAACCCTTAGGAACTATGGCTACAAATTTAGCAAAGTCCCTCCCCTATGTGATAATGAGAGTGCAATCCGCATGGCGGATAATCCCGTTGAACATAGCCGCACTAAGCACATAGCCATTCGATATCACTTTTTGAGGGATCACCAACAAAGGGGGGATATCGAGATTTCTTATGTTAGCACCAAAGAACAATTAGTCGATATCTTTACCAAGCCATTAGATGAGAAAACCTTTACCAAACTTAGGCATGAGATAAACATTCTTGATTCTAGGAATTTTGATTGATATTTTTGCACACATAGCTCATCTATATATCTTTGATCATATCTCTTTTATATCTATGACTAATGTGTTTTCAAGTGTATTTTATGCTTAGTCATAGAATTGAAAGTGAAATGGAGTATTCGGCAAAGACGACACTTCCACTCAACTCCATCGGTACTAAATCATCTTTGCCGGTATTCTACAAGTTCTCCATGATGGTATAATCTTCACTCATATTTATTTGTTTGCCATTAGAGAGAAAGTAGAAGGGCTTATATTTCACTCACAAGTATTCGTTTTTGGCGATTCATGAAAAAGGGGGAGAAAGTATTAGCCCAAAGCAAAAGGACCGTACCAGCACCAATTTCAAAAAGTTTTTAAAGAAGTTTTTCAATTAGTATTGAATTTTTGATGTATTTCAAATTGGTATAATCACTTTCAAAAATTGAGTACCTAAAACCTTCTTGAACACTAAGAAGAGAATTTCATTGAGGGGGAGTTTTGTTTAAGTCAAAGGAAAAGCATTTGAAACAGGGGGAGAAAATTTCAAATCGTGAAAATGCTTCTTTCAATCTTATTCATATACCTTTGACTATTTGCGAAAGGTTTTTGAAATGAATTTTACAAAGAATTTGCAAAAACAAAACTTGTGGTGCAAGTGTGGTCCAAAATGTTAAATAAGAAGAAAGCTATCCATATATATCTAGTAGAAATAATATATTGGTTTAATTCCAAGCAACCTTTGCACTTACCTTATGCAAACTAGTTCAATTCTGCACTTATATATTTGCTTTGGTTTGTGTTGGCATCAATCACCAAAAAGGGGAAGATTGAAAGGGAAATAGGGTCAAACCTTTTCCTATATAATTTTGGTGGTTGAATTGCCCAACACAAACAATTGGACTAACTAGTTTGCTCTAGAAATTATGTTCCACAGGTGTCAAAGGTTCACAACAAACCAATACAAATTTAAAAGAAAGGGTTCAAAAAGGAATGGAGCAAGCAACCGAAGGATGCCCTGGTTTGGCGCACCGGACTGTCCGGTGCACCAGGGAGTCCAACTCCGAACTTGCCACCTTCGAGTTTCTAGGAACCGCTCTCCGCTATAATTCACCGGACTGTCCGGTGTAGCACCGGACTGTCCGGTGTGCTAGTGGGAGTAACGGCTACAACGCCAACGGTCGTCTGCAAAACTGAACAGTGAAGCTACAGTGCGCGAACTGCGCGCGCAGAGTCAGAGCAGGCGCCAGAAGGAGCACCGGACAGTGAACAGTGACTGTCCGGTGCACTACCGGAATGTCCGGTGGCCCAGTTGTCAGAAGCTCCAACGATCGAACCCTAACGGTTGGGTGACGTGGCTGGCGCACTGGACAGTGTCCGGTGGCGCACCGGACTGTCCGATGCGCCCTTTGACAGCAGCCTTCCCCAATGGCCAGTTTGGTGGTTGGGGCTATAAATACCCCCCCAACCACCACACTTCAAGGCATCCAAGTTTTCAGCCAACACATTCAATACAAGAGCTAGTGCATTCAATACAAGACACAAGTAGATTGAATCAAAACCTCTCCAAGTCCCAATTCCACTCAAAGCAATTAGTGACTAGAAGAGAGAGTTTTGCCGTGTTCTTTGAGCTCTTGCGCTTGGATCGCTTTTCTTCTTCCCCATTTTTTGTTCTCAACATCTTTGTAATCAAAGCAAGAGACATCAATTGTGTGGTGGTCCTTGTGGGGACTAAGTGTCCCAATTGATTGAGGAGAAAAGCTCACTCGGTCTAGGTGACCGTTTGAGAGAGGGAAAGGGTTGAAAGAGACCCGGTCTTTGTGACCACCTCAACGGGGAGTAGGTTTACAAGAACCGAACCTCGGTAAAACAAATCACCGTGTCATCCGCCCTATTTCTTTGGTTGATTTGTTTTTACCCTCTCTTTCGGACTCGATTATATTTCTAACGCTAACCCCGGCTTGTAGTTGTGCTTAAACTTTATAAATTTCAGATTTGCCTATTCACCCCCCTCTAGGCGACTTTCAGTATGCATCTACTCTTTATGTTGAAAAAGTTGAATAGTTTGTTCCTACATAGCAAATTCCACTACTATGTTCATAACATATATGACACAATGGGTAGGTACTTTTGCCACACCCCCTTTAATAGTGGATGCAAAGGAAGCTTGACGACGTCGAAAATGTTATTTAGCTCAACATAGGTTGGCCTTAACAATTGAGACAAAAGAATAGATGACACATATGTTACAGACACTTTTACTATGATCAAGATTCTATATATATAAACAAAACCCGACAACTCAAATTTAGAATACAAAGTCCCTATATGCCTACATAATGCTACTAGATATGTAATGTAAGAGATATATTCCACAACAATAAATCGCAACCTCACACTTTTATAGCTTCTTTGTTCTATGACTAAACAATGTAATAATTATACCACACCTTTTTGCCACCGTACCCTCGTCTATGAAATCTTTTTACCACATGAATAATGACATATACATTTCTTTTGTTTCGCACATACTTCTATTATACTCTATATTACAACAATGTATGCAAATACAGTACCAGTTTGTTTGGTTACCTTTGTTAATTACAATAGCGCCCACAAAATATCTTACCTCTTTACAACATGAATAAGGACACATGTTTGACTTGATTGCCATACACCTTTGCTACATTTGATATAGACGACAGTTTCAGTGAACCTGACAACCCAAATTGAGAATACTAAATCCCTATATGACAACATAATGCTATTGGATATGTATTATAGGAGATATATTGCACAAATAAATCATGACATTTTACTTTTATAACTTCTTCATTCTACCATTAACATTGTAATGATTATAACACAACCTTTTCGTACCATACCCTCAGTTGTCAAATCTTTTTATCACATGAATAATGGCACATACATTCCTTTCTGTTTGAAACATACTTTTACTATACTCTAGGTGTGGACCATTAGTTAGTTACAATTCTTACAACGATGAATATGGAATTCAATAATTAGTAACACATTAGACGTACACAAAATTACATGGGTCCTCATCCATCTAGGTGTGGACCATTAATATTAGGTCTACAATGTTAATTAGTATTTTTTAACTCATATCTTATGGTCAATACATGATATCTCAGTTTTGTCAAATACACACGGTTACTTAATATTATTCTCAAAATTGAATTATATAACCTCTTTGGTAGGGGTCTATTCAATTACAATTTTTAAAACTAGGAACATGCAATTCAGTTATTATTAATTGATTAGGCATGCACATAATTATATGGATGCTCATTCATCTAGGTATGAAACATTAATGTTAGGTCTATGGTGTTAATTAACATCTTATGCTTAGTACAAGAGATCTCAGTTTTGCAAAGTATATAAAGTTGTTTGCTATTATTCTGAAACCTAAACTATATAACTCCTTTGCCCGAACCTGTTTGGTTATAATCCTTACAAGTATGAATGTGCAATTCAAATATCAGTAGCAGATTATGTACAAATGTAATTATAAGAGTGCTCATTCCTTTAGTATTTGTCTTCACATTTAGGAATTTCCATGGAATTGCGCTTGTAGATTCCAAAATTGTTGAAGGAAATATTTGGTTTATCTCCAGGTACACTCCAACTACTTTCTCTTTTATTGAAATCATTTATGGTTATGTAGTAAATTTTTCATGAACTACTAATACTATAGTTACAATGTTGATTCATTTTTCCCCAAAATATCACACCTAGGCATGAACTGCCAATATTTATATTTAATATAATTAGGAAGCAACCTATGATGTGTAGGCATGAACCGCATTTGTGTTTATAAACACTATTACCACAATTTTGTATGATCTTTTTTAATTCTCTCCACTAATACAATCATGCAAATGTTATATAGATGATTTCAATATCGCGCGCACTACCGGAATCAACCTCTTTGCCGAGTGCCGGAAGCACTCGGCGAAGCCTTAAAAACACTCGGCAAAGGCTTTGCCGAGTGTAACACTCGACAAAGAAGGCTCGGCAAACAGTACATCGGCAAAGACTTCTTTGCCGAGTACTTTTTTTCGGGCACTCGGCAAAGATCTTTGCCGAGTGTCAGGGTGCACTCGGCAAAGAAAAGCGACCGTTACGGCGCCGGTTGACGGAGACGGCGGCTTTGCCGAGTGTCAATGGTGACACTCGGCAACGAAGATATCTTTGCCGAGTGTCCTCCTGGCAGCACTCGGCAAAGCCGCCTTCTTTGCCGAGTGCCACTTGGGACACTCGGCAAAGAGCCCGCCAGGGAGGGTCCCCATGTCAGGCTCTTTGCCGAGTGTTTCAACTGGCACTCGGCAAAGCCGACCTCTTTGCCGAGTGCCAGCGACACAACACTCGGCAAAGAACCAAAGCCGGTGCCCAGGTCTGTGCTCTTTGCCGAGTGTTATGACCCAGACACTCGGCAAAGAGCCTCTTTGCCGAGTGTTACACTCGGCAAAGTGACCAGTATGTACCTTTTTTATTTGTTTTTTGTTTTCCATCCACACAAACAGAAGATATCACATATATATCACATATATACATCACAGATATCATCACAGACATAAATAGCCAACACAAACATAAAACCGTGACCACAAACATAAATATCCATCACAAACATAAGTGTTCAACACAAACATAAGTCTCAAACGTCGCAAGCTCTCACATAAGTATCAAACAGAAACATAAGTATTATACATAAGTTGTGAAGTCTAAAACAACGACTCATGGAGGTGGGCGGTTTGGCCGGGGTTGCGTTGGGCTGAACCCTTCCGGAGGGTTGTTGGATGCCGCCCCAGATTGGCCCTGCACAAAGAAGAGATAGCATGTGTTATACCAGATGCATTACAAACATCTAACTACAATTTTGGTACTCACAGGAGTGTGGAAGAGAGTAGGGTCAACTGGGGGGAACAATGGAGGTGGCGGAGCGATGCCCTGTGCGGCGCCAAGGCTCTGCATGTACTGGAACATCTCTGCCATCCTCTGATCAGCCGCCGCCCGCTCCGCCATTATCCTCGCCTCCATCTCTTCTAGTTGGGTCTGTAATATTACAAGCCAACGTTATAGTAACTCAAAGACTAGGTATATAACTAAAGGAAGGACGAGTTACAGAAGCACTAACCTCGAGTTGTGAAATGCGATGCTGTGAGCTGTCGTGCCGAGGTCGAATGGCTGGGCTCGAGCCAGTGCTCCTTGCTCTCACCTGAGACAGAGTGGGAGTGGAGGACGAGTCGATTGCCCCGTCGGCAATCCAGTACCGCCCATGTCTCTTGCCTCCTCCGACCCTCATGAGCACATCGGGGTCGATAGGCTCGGTGCTCGGATCATAGTCTGGGCCATGGACCTCCTGCGCCATGGCGGTGTAGTCATGGAGGCGGCTGTAGACGGCGGGGTTGGTGTAGGCCTCGGGCCCGTCATCCGGGTTGTAGGTGACGTCGGACGTCGCCTTACCCTTATGGGCCATAGCATAGGCCGAGAAGGTGGAACAAGGCCTGCCACCATGTGACGCCGACTGCAACGAAAACCAACGAGATAGTTAGAAATAATATCTAACTTAGTGCTATATATCGAAATAAAAAGGTGGCGTACCCATGCTTCGGCATATTGGCCCAGGCTCCGGCTGCCTTGGTGGTGCGAGGGCCCTTGCATCTGCAAACGCCGTTCCCGGCTAGCTGTGTGCACCTCGTCCCACTCAGCCGAACACCACCTATCCACCATCTGCTCCCAGCAGAGAGGATGTGCGGCGCACCAATGTGGAATCACCTGCAAAGTAAACACATAAAGTGCATATCAGAAGATAAAATAAAATTCATGCATGGAGTACTGGTACCAAACATGCATGACTTTACCTGCATGTACTGCTCCCTGGTCAACGACATGGTTCGGGCTTGAGGTTTGGTCACCTTCTCCCCAAGGACGGAGCCGTGGTAGGTGATGATGGCCTGGATGCGGGCCTCATAGTGCATATCGACGACGAGCTTCTTACAGCACGTGGTGGCCACCACATCCGCCCTAGCCTCGTATCCAGCATCGCATCTGAAGAAATCCTGCATACAAAAACGATGTATCCATACATTATTTCAAGAATTTGCAACGAATGCGACATATTTTATATTATACTAAGACTTACCCACAGCTCTTGCTTCACCCGCTCCGCCTTGTTATTGAATTCCCTGTCGTCCCGGTCTACTGCATCGGGGGCGACGGCGTAGTGGTCGAAGGTGAAGGCTGGGCCCGTCACTCCGGCGTACTCCACAAGTCCAGGGAAGTGTTCCCTGCACAGCAGGCCGAGGATGTTGTTGGGGGGGCGACGATGACCCCCAGCATAATCCAAAACCGTCCAAGACCTGTCCAAGTGATAAATAAAAAGTATTAGTTTATATTATGATTTTGAACACATAATATGAACAAGAATGAAGAACATAAAGTTACATACCTCTCCCCTTCCGGCCGAATCAACGGTCGTCTGTCCCGAAGTATGGGACGCGGCGGGAGACTCGCGGGGCCTCGCAGGTAGATGCTCCTCGAACTAGAGCCGCCTGAACCTCAGGCGTCCTGCTGCTGGTCGTCGTCGTCCTGCTGGTCGTCGTCGTCCTGAGGCGCCGGCTGCTGCTGCGCTGCATGCTCTGCCTCCTGCTGCTGCGCTGCCTGCTCTGCATCGTCCGCCGTCCTACTCCTCCTCCCCCTCCTCCTCCTCAGGAAACCGCCCACCATATTTGTCCAACAACCTGCAATTAAGAGTAAACAAATAAGCACATATAAAAAGATGTATTTAAAAACAGGTGCGAAATAAAAAGTCATATAGCATTACATCGATTAAAAATAATCTTCATATGTGTCGGGGTTAGCCGGATCAAAACTCTCATCATCACTATCAAGCATTTCAATCTCAACACCATCGGAAGACGCAACCTCATCATTGCCTTCAAGGATTACTAAGTCATTATCATTTTGCACCTCATCATCCTCCTCATCAACAACCATTTCAATATCTACGTCCATTCCGATAGCTTCTGTTAAGTCTATCTCAAATCGCCCTTCTAGCCCATCTTCTTGGAAGAACTCTCCATCATATGTGTCCGGGTCTAAGTTGTAATCTTCATCGTTAGGAACAGGTAACCTCCCATGCGGCGATACCTTATACACAACATCCCAACCCTTAAGATGTTCTTTCGTTTGACACGCATATGGGAGATAATACACTTGTGTGGCCTGTTGGGCCACGATATAGACATCGTCTCCTGCTAAGGTGGAATCTTGTCGAATTTCGACTATCCCAAGATTAGAATGTGTCCGTCTCGTCACTTGAGGGTCAAACCAATGACATTTGAATATCACTGGAGTAAGAGGTTTGGAACCATAAAAATTGAGCTCATATATTTCTTCAATTCGTCCAAAATAATCGACATTGTCAAGCCCCGGCGTAAAGACTCCAGAACACGTTGTTTTCCGATTGGGCCGACTTTGGTCGTAGTGTGTTGTGCGAAAACGGTATCCATTGACGTCATACCCAGAATATTTCTTGACCCTATAAGCAAAGCCGTTGGCTACTTGTCTCAACTCGGCACTCATAGACGGATCTCTTTGGCCCTGCAAGTATTCGCAAGTTAAAAGATGCTAAATTGAGTTCAAAGACGTATCTCTTTTACAAACTAAACACGTACCTTACGTTTGAACCAGGAAATGAAATCGGGCAACCCATTTCGCGCACCCTTTCTAAGAAGAGCGTCATATTCCTGTGGAGTGGGGTCCCTTGATCGACGCCAGAATTCATGAAGAAATTGTTCCATGTATGGCGTCACCTCTTCAAGGTTGGTCAATACGTATAGCATGATATGTCGCCACTCGTCATGATTCAGGGTCTTGGTGGTCGAGCCACTTGCGCTTCCGAGTTGGCCTCGAAATATGCTAAGGTTCGATTCATTGTCGCCATCATTGTAACGAGGGGGTGGATTATGCACGCTCGGCAGTTTGTCACCATAATAAGTTGTTGTGAAGTTTGAGACCTCCTCTAGAATGTATGCCTCTGCAATGGAAGCCTCAATTTTGCATTTATTTCTACATTTCTTTCGAATAGTCTTTAGACATCTCTCGATTGGATAGCACCAACGTCCCTGCACGGGGCCCCCCATTCGTGCCTCATAGGGGAGATGAAGAATCAAATGCTGCATTGGATTGAAGAAGCCGGGTGGAAATATCTTCTCAAGCTTACACAGTAACACGGGGGCCAATCTTTCCAAGTCTGCAACCACGGTCCGAGATAACTCTTTTGCACAAAGCTGACGGAAGAAATAGCTCAACTCTGAAAGCGTTAGCCAGACATGCTCAGGGACATAGCCTCGAACCATCGCAGGAAGAATCCGTTCAATCCATATGTGGAAGTCATGACTCTTCATCCCTAAGACTCGCATAGTAGATAAGTTCACCCCCCTACTCAGGTTAGCTGCATACCCATCAGGGAACATCAACATCTTGATCCACTGAAGTACTTCCTTCCTCTGGGCCCTGCTTAGGATGAAATCGGCCTTAGGCCTTCTCCATGTCTTTCCGCCACTTGGCGGCTTCATCTCTAGTTTTGGTCTATCACATAACGCTGCCAGATCCACTCTTGCCTTCACATTATCCTTTGACTTATCAGGAATGTCCATAATTGTTGCCCACAGTGCCTCGGCAACATTTTTTCAGTGTGCATCACGTCAATGTTGTGTGGAAGGAGCAGGTCGTCATAATAGGGGAGCCGAGTCAAGCCAGACTTATGTGTCCACATATGCTGCTCACCATATCCCACAAAACCACCTTCTGTATTGGCCACGAGCCCATCTATCTGTTGACGAATTTCGGCACCAGTCATCGCTGCAGGTGGGCGGTCTGTCACTACGACACCTTTCGTAAAGTTCTTGATGTCTAGGCGGAATGGATGGTCAGCAGGAAGAAATTGTCGATGTTTATCGAAGGACGAATATTTGCCACCCTTTTTCAACCAAATGAACCTGAGAGCTTCCTTGCAAACTGGGCATGGGAACTTACCGTGAACACACCAGGCACAGAATAGCCCATAGGCCGGTAAGTCATGCATGGAGTACTGGTACCAAACATGCATTCTGAAGTTTGTCTTCGTAGCTCGGTCAAACGTCCATACCCCTTCCTCCCAGGCACGTACCAATTCATCGATCAAAGGCTCCATGTACACGCCCATTTTGTTCCCCGGGTGTCCGGGAATTATCAACGACACGAATATATTCTGCCTTTGAAAGCACACACCAGGGGGGAGATTGATTGGGATAACAAACACGGGCCAACATGTGTACGGGGCAGCGCTCATTCCATAGGGATTGAACCCATCTGTGGCCAACGCAACACGTACATTACGAGCCTCTTCGGCTTTCTCACGGTGAATGTCATCAAAGTGTTTCCATGCTTCACCATCTGATGCGTGCACCATCTTGTCAGGATTGTATCGTTTTCCATTTTTGTGCCAAGTCATCTGTTTCGCGGATTCCTCTGTCATGTACAGACGCTGGATCCTCGGTACGAACGGAAGGTGTCGTAGGATTGTCAAGGGGATGTCGAGCTGCCTCTTTTGTCCATCACCAGAGTCTACCTCCATAAACCTAGACGAATTACACTTGGGACAGTACTTTGCCTCCGCGTATTCTTTCCTAAATAGCACGCAGCCCTTCGGACAAGCATGAATCTGCTCATACGTCATCTTGAGTGCACGAAGTAGTTTCTGTGCCTCGTACATGCTCTTTGGCAGAACGTGATCATCCGGAAGCAGACTCCCAATAACCGTCAACAAGCCATCGAATGCGTCTCTACTCATGCTGTACTGCGACTTGAACGCCATTACACGCCCAATGGCATCCAGTTGAGAAACCTTTGTCTGGCCGTGAAGGGGCTTCTGTGCCGCGTCGAACATGTCGTAGAACGCCTTTGCAGTCGGCTCTGGCTCGTCATCCATACATCCTCCCGTGTACTGTGCCTCCTGATAGTCGTTCAACATATCTGCTACCCCCGCATCCGCGTCATAATCCTCGACACGTTGTCTCAGCACCTCCTCTCTCGTACGATGCGCTTCACCATGAAATATCCACCGAGTATAGCCCGACGTAAATCCATTCTTCCAAATATGTTCTACCATGGTCTTCTTTGGTTTTCTTTTCCGGTTGTCACATTTGTTGCACGGGCATGGGACTAGACTCGCTCCTTTAGCAGCTTCGCCATATGCCCGTTCCACGAAATCATCGGTCTTTCTAATCCATTCAGTGGTGACATCGTTCCTTCCTCTACGGCCCGTGTACATCCACTCACGGTCCTCCATCCCCTAACAGAAGCCTAGCAACAGAAAATTTCGGCAGCACCTCCCCTGCACGGGGAGGTTTCGAAATCCTGCAAATAAAACTATCAGCACGATGGCTGTCTTCCACGCATAATTCAACGGCACGATGGCCAGCAATCACATATATATATATATATTCAATCTATGCATGTTTTAGAGTTTGGCATTCTTTTTTTAATCTACTAGAAACAATGGAAATTCTAAGTACAGAATGGTTAGATATAATATAGCTCTAACTAACCATCACATTATCAATCATATGCTCAACAAAAATAAAAAATGATTTACCGGCGGCGTGGTGCCGGGCGCGACGGCGGTTGAGGGCGAGGCGTGGGGACGACGGTTGAGGCCGGGTCGCGGCGGTGGCGGTGACGGGGCGCAGCGGCGGTGTCGAAGGGTGGGCGGGCGAGGGAGAGGGAGAGGGGCGCGGCGGCGTCGGCGGGCGGGCGGCTTTGGCGAGGGGCGCGGCGAGGGGCGGCGCACGGCGTCGGGCGAGGGGCGGCGCACGGCGGGGGAGGAGCGGGCGAGGGGCGGCGCACGGCGGGAGAGGGGCGCACGGCGGCGGCGTCGGCGGGCGACGTCGGCGGCGCACGGCGAGGCGGTGACAGAGAAGAGTGAGAGGAGAGGAAGGAGAAAGGAGAAGGCGCGCGGGGCGTTTATTTCGCCGCTTTGCCGAGTGCCCGCGATCTGGCACTCGGCAAAGATTTTTTTTTAATTTTAAAATACGTTTTGCCGAGTGCCAGATCGCGGGCACTCGGCAAAGGCGGCTTTGCCGAGTGTCCCCTGACAGGCACTCGGCAAAGAGTTTTTCTATGTTCTTTGCCGAGTGTCAACCGACTGACACTCGGCAAAGCTATCTTTACCGAGTGTCAAAATTTAACACTCGGCAAAATACATTTAAATTTTTTAAATTTTGTCTCCCAAACTTTTTGTGGTATGTTCCTACACTATGTAGACCTACATGTATCATTTGTGGACAATTATAACATAGTTTCCATAGTTAGTAGATTTAGTTCGTTTATTTGAATTTCTTCGGAAAATTCAAATTTGAACTGCAGGTCACTCGAAACTTGGAAAACCGTGCATGAAAAAATGATATTCATGTTACTTAGCATAAGTTACGACCGATTGCAGAAGCGTACCGGAAACTTCGAGCAACATGCGCACTAAACATGGCCGTGAACTTGGCATCCACATGTTTAAAAATTGTATAAAACACAAACAAAGTCAGAAAATCATGAAACTTGTCCACGTGTCATGATATCATATGTATAGGCTGTGATAAAAATTTTAGAATGTTTGGAGAAAGTTGTGAGACACTATGTGTAGAAACCTAAGAGATCCACATGAAATCTTATTTCATGTGGATCTCTTAGGTTTCTACACATAGTGTCTCACAACTTTCTCCAAACATTCTAAAATTTTTATCACAGCCTATACATATGATATCATGACACGTGGACAAGTTTCATGATTTTCTGACTTTGTTTGTGTTTTATACAATTTTTAAACATGTGGATGCCAAGTTCACGGCCATGTTTAGTGCGCATGTTGCTCGAAGTTTCCGGTACGCTTCTGCAATCGGTCGTAACTTATGCTAAGTAACATGAATATCATTTTTTCATGCACGGTTTTCCAAGTTTCGAGTGACCTGCAGTTCAAATTTGAATTTTCCGAAGAAATTCAAATAAACGAACTAAATCTACTAACTATGGAAACTATGTTATAATTGTCCACAAATGATACATGTAGGTCTACATAGTGTAGGAACATACCACAGAAAGTTTGGGAGACAAAATAAAAAAAATGAAAATACTCTTTGCCGAGTGTCTGGGTATGACACTCGGCAAAGAGGGCTTTGCCGAGTGTCTATTACGTAGCACTCGGCAAAGAAGCCTCTTTGCCGAGTGCCAGCCGTTGGCTCTCGGCAAAGACTGACGGCCGTCAGCTCTGGGACGGCCGCTGACGGCCCTTTGCCGAGAGCCCCGTTTGCCGAGTGCGTTACACTCGGCAAACTTGTCTTTGCCGAGTGCCTACCTGTGCCGAGTGTTTAGCACTCGGCAAAGGGTCTCTTTGCCGAGAGCCTAACTTTACCGAGTGCGACACTCGGCAAAGCCTTCTTTGCCGAGTGCCCGACAAAAGGCACTCGGCAAAGAATACAACACTCGGCGAAGCCTCGGATTACGGTAGTGGCGCAGGGCGTGCGTCATTTACTAGTATATTTAATATTACGTTCAGTCTCATCCCCTAGCTTGCAGCAATGCCTACTTTCTCACTGTAATGACTCTGTTTACATAATGGAGCGCTTGTTTTTCTCAAAAAAGAGATATAGAGAGAGAGTATATATGCACAGAGAAAACAATCCAAAGATGAGAACGAAATTAAGGAACACATGCACGCTACATGAAGTTAATTAGATATTTAAAATAAGACCAACCCAACGAATATATTCTGGAGTGGCTTGTTGCCTGGTTCACATGCACCACCGGTATATGTACCCATGCATGCATGATCAGATGCCCACTAATTTGTTTGCTTGATACGATGCATGTCTCCAACCAAAGCATGTCAGTCTGAAAATGACACCTGGATCGGAGAACGTAGTGTTGTCTATCTAGCCAGATTCTTTGTTCCGGTTTAGCCATGCACGATGTCTAGAGATCGACGACTCCTCGTCCATATTATTATTGTAGTATACTTGGTCGGTGCATTCATGTCTACTGTTTCTTTTAATTTTAACTGAACTTACAAAAAATATTAACAATATCTATATCCTAAAATAAGTTTATTAATATAAAAAGTAGATTAACGATACTAATTGTATACTATAAATATTAACAATTTAATGATACTAATTATATACTATAAAATATTAACAATTTTTACAACAGTAATCTGATAACTTTCATCTGTCACACCGATAGAAATTAGAACATACCGAAGAAATTAGCTTTGGCTAACTTTCGTTGGTTCTCGGTTCACCCTCGTTATGGACAAAAGTTATTAACTTTTGTCGGCGGGTGATGAAGGAAGTTACCTAAGTTTCGTAGCCTATACCACTATACGAAAAGTCACCTAAACCACGCTAACTTTCGTTGACTTGCACTTGACAAACATAAATTAACTAACTTTCGTTGACTAGTAATTCAGCCGATGGAACTTAACTTCCGTCAGCCACCTATTTTGCTAACCGAAATTAATAGTTTGCAACAGCCAAAAATAAATAGTTTTATTTATTTTTCTATCACCACCGAACTCGTCTTCTTTGTCGACTGTCTCAGTCTCAGACACTCAACAATGGTCCTTTTGCACTCGACAAATCTTTGTGGAGTGTTAAACTCATTACCGGAATCGTGTTTTTTGCCTCGGCAAATGACATTTTACACTCGACAAACATTTTATCGACAAAGGGTTGTTTGCCGAGCAACCAAAAATAAATAGTTTTATTTATTTTCCTATCACCACCAGACTCGCCTTCTTTGTCGACTGTCTCACACACTCGGCAATGGTCCTTTTGCACTTGGCAAATCTTTGTGGGGGTGTTACACTCACTACCGGAATCGTGTTCTTCGCCGAGTGTCTAATACACTCAGCAAAGGATATTTTACACTCGGTAAAGAATTTGCCGAGTGCTACACTCGACAAAGAATACTCAGCAAACATTTTAGCGACAAATGGTTTTTTTTCGAGTATTTTTTTCGGATACTCGGTAAAGACTTTGTCGAATGTCGAAAAGCACTCGGCAAATTAAGAATCGCAAAACCCCCAAAAAATAGCAAAACATTTTTTTAAATTATGTGAACAACTCTCCAACCACTACCCTATCATTTTCACTATTATTTTGAATCAAATTTACATGTTTTGTGAATGGTGAGATTGAAACTCACAACCTCTCTCTCGCGTATACCCTCCTCTATCACTACACTACTACATCAATTATGTCTATACTACGTTTTCATTTCTCGTGTACTATAACAAACAAAGAGTAATTTGATTATTTGAGACACTAAATGAATTCATTTGAAAATGTGACCAACTATAAAGTTGCATAACTTTTCAAGATCTACAAGTTCTATTTTGATAGTTTCTACATCTGAGGCCGTTTACAAAATTTGAATTTCAAATTTGAAAACTTCACACGAATTTTTTAATGATAAGATTATTTCAAATAAAAAATTGTCAATTACAAAGTTTCATTACATTTCAAGGCCTACAAATTTTATTTTGGTGGTTTTCCATCCGAGGTAGTTTAAAAAATTCAAATTTTAAAATTCAAACATAGTTTTGCGTGACAAGCTGATTTCAAACCAAAACATTGTCAACTACAAAGTTCCATAACCCTTCAGTGCCTACAACTTTCATGTTGGTGGTTTTTTCTTTCGAGGTTGTTTTCAAAATTTAAATTTTAAAATTTTTAAATTCAGACGTAGTTTTAGTTGACAAGATGACTTCAAATGAAAAAGTTGACAACTACAAAATTATATAACTTCTCAAGATCTACAAAGTTTATTTTGATTGTTTGGTCATTTGTTCATCTCACATGATGGTTCTAACAATATGCACAAATCTAATACACCTCACTCTTAGTTTCATAAACTATGAGAGAGATATAGGTTTTATGAACAAATTTACTTTTATTTTGTCATATGAAGAAATGTTCAAAATATAAATTGTATATTATAATGAGTTATACAAATTTGTAGTTGAAAACTTTTTCATTTGAATTAATTTACTGCTTTAAAATATGATTTTTAAATTGTCTTTGCCTAGTGTTGAAAAAAATAGTCGGCAAAAAAACTCTTTGTCGAGTGTTATATTTTTGACACGCAAAGAAGCTCTTTGTTGAGTGTTTAATTTTTGACACTCGGTAAAGAAGCTCTTTACCGAGTGTTTAAAAAAACACTCGGCAAAGAGCTTCTTTGCCGAGTGTTTTTCTGTCGAGTGCCCGAAAAAACACTCGGCAAAATATGTGGCACTCGATAAAGAGCCGAATTCCAGTAGTGACTCGACAAGCATTTTATCGGCAAAAAGTTATTTGCTAAGTGTTTTTTCGTTCATTCGGCAAGGCAAAGATTTTGCCAAGTTCAAAAAGCACTCGATAAAAAAACACCCGGCAAATTTAAAATCTTGAGAGTTGTCTACTCCATCAACTCTTGGTAGCTATCTACTTCACATCTCACCTATAAAACTAGATATCCTACCCCCTCAATTTTTGAAAACTGTCTAAATAATTTTCCGAGGTGGGTTTTTATGTGTCATTTCAAAAGTTTATATAACCCCATAACATATCAAGTGCTGCCTGTATGATCCTCTTAACTATAAAATATGGTATTGTAGCATTTAAAATATCTAATAATGTTAGAATGACCTCTTGGATGGTCACCCATTTTCTTTAGACTCTTCAACCACACCCGTTATAGCATTTGCAAAGGAACTATAATGATCATAGATCGAAATTATGTCGTCATCCTTCTTCTCTTCTTCCTCTAGAATCCCTATCTCTTCGTGCTTAATTAGTCCAACAAATATAGTTATGAAACCTCTTTGCAACAAGTAGAGATAAATTGGTGCCGATGAAGAATATTATTTCTCATTCTTACGGTCTCTGCAGGGACAACACATCAAACCCCTTTACTTGTGTTTCTTGGTCGTCTTGAAAAAAATAAGAGTTAATTAGAAATATGCCTCTCTAATTTTGACAAAAGTTAGAAACTAGTTAATTTTCATGTCACTCCATAGCATCAAAATGAACTAACCACCTAATTTTGCAAAGAGTTGAGTCACATGTATAACGCCTTCAATATATTGTTTGGAGCGTCGATCTGCGTTGTGTATCCATTGACGGTCCATCTATATTAATTTATAAAATATTTTTGAGGCGGTCTTTTATGAACACAATTTTTAAAAGCTTAATTTTATCATCTTTTTTCACTATTACATTTTTCCTAAATTATATTATCTTCATACAAATTACATATATGAGATGCCGAAGTCACTAAATTTAAAATTTTAGATCTAAAAATAGACCATAAAATTTAAAACATCTAGAGATAACAAGAAAACATTGTATACCGATAACAAGAAAACATTGTATACCCTTCTCTGTAGGATACATATAATTTATATTTTCTACATCTTCTCAACAATCTACATGATGTTTTAGCGATTGATTTAGATGTAAATACAATCAACCAGACAATTTAAGAGATTTTAAATAGAGAAAGTAACCATTTCAACTAGACAACATGAGAGGATGAACTTGCTAATATCTTTCACACTTAAATTAGTGAACACATCAATAAATTCTTTTAAATTGGGCAACATCCCCCCGTTGAAGCTTATGGCGCCATGAAGAAAGCTCCTCTATGTTCATGGTGCTAGCTCGAGCAGGGAGAGTATTGATAAAGCAGGTACATTAGTACTACTGATACAAATATAACTAGTTGGTGTCTCCAACCAATACTTATGACTTAGCATGAATATTAGTTGGAGATATCAACCGATACTACTAACGACTGTGACACTTAGAACCGTTAACGACGCTTACAATGCAATAGGACCGGTTCTAAAGGGGTCGGTGTTGATGTACTCAGACGGAAGCCCTTTTCTTCCGCCTAGAGCTCCACCACCATGCTGTCAATATATGGTAGTCATGTACTCTGTCGATGTGGGCCTAGACTATAGATGTCCAATAAGCACGAGGCCCGTGAGCCCGGCACGAAGCCCGCTTTTTGGGTCCGGTCCGAGCCCGGCACGGCCCGGTTATATGCGGGCCCGGGCCGGCCCGGCACGAATAAGCGGGCCGGGCTCGGACAGGAAATTAGGCACGGTGAGCTAGCCCGGCACGGCCCGTTTAGCTCTAAGCCCGTTAAGCCCGCTTTTTTTACACTAAAACGTGTTTTTCGGCCCGCATAGCCCGCTTTTTGGCCCGTTTTTTTCGTGCTAAACGGGCCGGCCCGTTGCGGGCCGGGCTCGGACAAGAAATTGAGCCCGCGTGCTTAGCCGGCCCGGCCCGGTTTTTTAATCGTGCCTGGCGGGCCGGGCTCAAAACGGGCCGGGCTTCACCGGGCCCGGGCTGGACCGGGCCGGGCGGCCCGTTTGGACATCTCTAGCCTAGACCAAAGAGGAGTGGAGGGAAGAGGCAGCAGGGACACCCAAGAGAAGGAGCCACAACGCCCATGTACAGAAATTAAGATGGTGTAATGAGGAAAGAGAGATCATACGAGTGGATTCTACTGTCACCTATCATCCACGCATGTTAGTAAAACTACCCATTTAAACCAACTAAATGTCAAAATATAAATGATTTTGGTAGCTAGTACAATATCTGAAGTTCTCGTTTTTTGAGTTTAAGGCTATCTTCAGCATCTTATTTATCGTCATACCTATATTCAAACTCCACTCTACGAATAATGTAGTTTAAAGTGTAGAACAATGCAAAACAATATTTTAGGCATCTACGAACAATGTAGTTTGAAGTGTAAAACAATGCAAAACAATATTTTAGACAACCATACGTGTGAACTGTTGGACACAGTCTAATGGTCAAAATCATACGAGCAAAAGTTTGAGGGACAAAAATAAACTTCTCCACATATTATGTTACAATATTTTCATTCTTGTATTAGATTCTATATATCTCTAGACTTAAAATGATTAATCAAAAGAATAAAGATATTATTTTACTAGGTTTGTTTTGGTATGTTATCTATCTTTAAGTTATAGTGTCATGTAATATTTAAACTATATTTTTAACTTGCTTCACCAGTAATTAAAATTAACTATACACCACCGTACATCTCACCTATCTAGATATTGGATGCTCATGCTTTAATTTTGCGTGTACGGGCAAGTACCCATGCCCATAATAGTCCAGCACATCAAGCAAGCACATCAAGCAAGAGCATCTCTAAGAGCTTCCTAGAAAATGACTTCTCAAAATCAGTTTTAAAGGGCATCTAAAAATTAGTTGGGGGTAGATTTTAATTCATTCTCCAACAGATCCTTTAAAGCGGCAGATTGTTTCTGAGAAGCCCAAAAACCCCTCATTTATAGCAACAAATGAGGGATTTTTAAGGGCTATGAAAAAATTGGCAGCGTTTTATAGAAAATGTTGGAGACACGTTTTTGTGTTTTTCCAAAAAAACTTGATTTAGAAGAGACTTCTGAGAAGCTCTTGTAGATGCTCTAATAACTACAAATTCGATGGAAACAATAGATCCAGCTGATATGGACTTTCATTAGTTGACAAATATTAAAAATAAACAAGTGTGCACAATAACTGTTGACTAAAATTATGATCGAACTAGTTGGCTAGTCATCCCAACCAAAACTGGAGAAATAATGCAGCCTGGATTTGACCATTGATATATCTCCAATTAGATATTGAAATAATTTTGTGAGGATAATATATTGTAATGCATGATGGGATCGATTTGTAGTACCAAAGGGCGTACTAAAGACTTTTTGTTGTTGTCGTGGTTTGATCAGGTACATACTCAAGTCGTACTGGATGAGCCAGCATCATGCAGGGAGGGCCCGTTGGAGTGTGTGCTTGCAGTTGCAGCAGCAGTACTTCTTGACTTCGCTGCCTCTCGATCGTCTATCGTCGCCGTGGTCGCCGGCTGCGGCGATCGACGCTAACTTGAAAGTGGTCGATGCCGGCCTTTCGATATCCAACTGACGATGCTAGCAAAGTACGATCTCTGAACCTGATGAAACCATACGGTTAGTTGCAGCGTACATGTATACTGTTAGATACATATACAGATGTAGATACCACTTAATCCAGAAAATTAATAAAAAATAGTGACATCATATATATATATATATATGTGGTAGAGAATGCAGATCATGCATATGCATGTATCTTCCGCATCTCTAATCTCAGAAGGAATACAACCTGTTTTGCTTTGTATGGAGTAATTAACTGACAATTCATTATTCTTCATAAGCATCTTATTTATGATTTTCAGTAACTTTCCAAATCCCTTGTTGGGTACAGTATTCTTTATATATATATGATAACAATTTCCTATTTTTTGTACCACTCTTCACATGCAATTTGGGTACAATAATTTTGTCGGGGACCATAATTAGGGGTACCCTCAAGACTCCTAATTCTCATCTGGTAACCCCCATCAGCATAAAGCTGTAAAGGCCTAATGGGTGCGATTAAGTCAGGGATCGGTCCATTCGAGGGACTCGATCACGCCTCGCCCGAGCCTAGCCTCGGGCAAGGGCAGCCGACCCCGGAGGATCTCCGTCTCGCCCGAGGCCCCCCTCCAGCGACGAACATACTTCCGGCTCGCCCGAGGCCCAGTCTTCGCCAAGAAGCAACCCTGGCCAAATCGCTACGCCAACCGACCAAATCGCAGAGGCATTTAATGTAAAGGTGGCCTGACACCTTTATCCTGACACGCGTCCTCCAGTCGACAGAGCCGAAGTGACCGCAGTCACTTCGCCGCTCCACTGACCGGCCTAACAGAAGGACAGCGCCGCCTGCGCCGCTCCGACTGCTGTGCCGCTCGACAGAGCGAGGCTGACAGGCAGCCAGGCCCGGCCTCAGGCACCATAGGAAACTCCGCTTCGCCCGACCCAGGGCTCGGACTCGGGCTAAGCCCCGGAAGACGGCGAACTCTGCTCCGCCCGACCCAGGGCTCGGACTTGGGCTCAGCCCCGGAAGACGACGAACTCCGCTCCGCCTGACCTAGGGCTCGGACTCGGGCTCAGCCCCGGAAGACGACGAACTCCGCTCCGCCTGACCCAGGGCTCGGACTCGGGCTCAGCCCCGGAAGACGGCGAACTCCACTCCGCCCGACCTAGGGCTCGGACTCGAGCTCAGCCCCGGAAGACGGCGAACTCTGCTCCGCCCGACCCAGGGCTCGGACTCAGCCCTGGCCTCCGCCGACGGTCTCCGCCTCGCCCGACCCAGGGGCTCGGACTCGACCTCGGCCTCGGAAGACAGACTCGACCTCGACCTCGGAGGAGCCTCCACATCGCCCAACCTAGGGCGTGGACAGGCCACGTCAACAGGAGGCGCCATCATTACCCTACCCCAAGTCGACTCAGGCTACGGGAAACAAGATCGGCCGCCCTTTCTTCCCCCCTTCGCGCTCCGTCTCGCGCCAACCCATCTGGGTTGGGGCACGCGGCGACATTTCACTCGTCGGCCCAGGGACCCCCCGGTCTCGAAACGCCGACAATTGACGCGCCAGGTAGGGGTCTGCTGCGTGTTGACGAACAGCTTCCCGTCAAGCTCCAGATGGGCAGTCTCCAGCAACCTTTCCAGCCCGGGACGGTGCTCCGTTTCGGGAGTCTTGAGTTCATGTCCCTCGACGGCAGCTACGACATGATACTCCTTCCCCCGCCGTGCGACAGCAACAATGGTGGCCAACAGCCCGCCCGTCGGCGGCGGAATCGGCGACGCCTTCCCCGCGTGGTGGAAGAGCGACATTCGAGCTCACCCCGCCCTCTCCCCCGCCGACGGAGGAGGAGGCGGGGCAACCAAGGCCAAGCAGGAGGCGGCACCTTGTCGGCTGTCGAGCAAGTCGACGGCGCCGGCGCCCCAACGGGGGGCGCGTCGGGCATCGACCTCGCGTTTGAGACGAAGACGAGCGCCGTCTCCCCGCGACACGCCAATTCCGAGCAAACGGACGACGCCAGCACGCTCGCGAAAGGCTTACTGGGCGTCACCCTCGTACCTGAGACAACGGTGCAGTCAGTCCCTGACGTGACTTCGTCACCGCCCGTCGACCAAGAGGTACCCACCGGTTCCCATCTCACGCCCTTTGGATTTAGCCTCGACCCGCCAAGCGACTTCGCTTTGGCGGACGCTCTCGTAGAGGCGAGTCCAAACCCTCTGGGGCTTCGTATGCGGTCACCCTGGGACCGGCTCGCGGACGTCTCGACCTACGGGCCCTCGGGGTCCAAGGAAGATGATGAGCCCGACTTCTGTTGGGATTTCTCTGGCCTTGTCAACCCCAGTGCCATGCGGGACTTCATGATCGCATGCGACTACTGCCTTTCCGATTGTTCCGACGGTAGCCGCAGCCTCGGCGACGGGGACTGCGGCCCAAGTCGTGAATGTTTCCACGTCGATCTAGGGGGTCCCTCCGAAGGCAACCATCTCGATATGTCGAAGAACGGTGATCTCCCTAGGCCTGTGCCACGCGTTGACATCCTACGGGAGCTAGCTGTGGTCCCCGTTCCGGCGGGGGGTCATGAACCACAGCTCGAGCAAATCCGCAGGGTGCCGGCCAGGCTCGACGAGGGAGCAGGAGCGCTTGAGCCGATCCGCCGAGACGTCGGGCAGGAATGGGCGGGCCAACCTCCGGCCGGAGAAGTGCGCCATCTACCCCAGGGTATCTAGCACCGCATCGCCGACGATGTCAGGGTGAGGCCGCCACCCGCTTCCAGTGGGGTCGGTCAGAACCTGGCTGCAGCAACAATGCTTCTCCGCGCGATGCCGGAGCCATCAACCACCGAGGGGCGGCGAATCCAGGGAGAGCTCAAGAATCTCCTGGAGGGCGCCGCGGTCCGACGGGCCGAGAGCTCCGCCTCCCGAAGGCAGGGGTACCCCTCGGAACATCGCGCCGCGACTTCCCGATTCATGCGGGAAGCCTCGGTCCACACCGGGCGCACGCGCAACACAGCGCCTGCGGCCCCGGGTCGCCTCGGCAACGAGCACCATCACCGCGATCGTCGGGCCCACCTCGACGAGAAGGTGCGCCGAGGCTACCACCCCAGGCGTGGGGGACGCTACGACAACGGGGAGGATCGGAGTCCCTCGCCCGAACCACCCGGTCCGCAGGCTTTCAGCCGCGCCATACGACGGGCGCCGTTCCCGACCCGGTTCCGACCCCCGACTACTATCACAAAGTACTCGGGGGAGACGAGACCGGAACTGTGGCTCGCAGACTACCGGCTGGCCTGCCAACTGGGTGGAACGGACGATGACAACCTCATCATCCGCAACCTCCCCCTGTTTCTCTCCGACACCGCTCGCGCTTGGTTGGAGCACCTGCCTCCGGGGCAGATCTCCAACTGGGACGACCTGGTCCAAGCCTTCGCCGGCAATTTCCAGGGCACGTACGTGCGCCCTGGAAACTCCTGGGACCTCCGAAGCTGCCGACAGCAGCCGGGAGAGTCTCTCCGGGACTACATCCGGCGATTCTCGAAGCAGCGCACCGAGCTGCCCAACATCACCGATTCAGATGTCATCGGCGCGTTCCTCGCCGGCACCACTTGCCGCGACCTGGTCAGCAAGCTGGGTCGAAAGACCCCCACCAGGGCGAGCGAGCTGATGGACATCGCCACCAAGTTCGCCTCTGGCCAGGAGGCGGTTGAGGCTATCTTCCGGAAGGACAAGCAGCCCCAGGGCCGCCCACCGGAAGACGTCCCCGAGGCGTCAACTCAGCGCGGCGCCAAGAAGAAGGGCAAGAAGAAGTCGCAAGCGAAACGCGACGCCGCCGACGCGGACCTTGTCGCCGCCGTCGAGTACAAGAACCCTCGGAAACCCCCCGGAGGTGCCAACCTCTTCGACAAGATGCTCAAGGAGCCGTGCCCCTATCACCAGGGGCCCGTCAAGCACACCCTTGAGGAGTGCGCTATGCTTCGGCGCCACTTCCACAGGGTCGGGCCACCCGCGGAGGGTGGCAGGGCTCGCGACGACGACAAGAAGGAAGATCACCAGGCAGGAGAGTTCCCCGAGGTCCTCGACTGCTTCATGATCTACGGTGGGCAAGCGGCGAACGCCTCGGCTCGCAACCGCAAGCAGGAGCGTCGGGAGGTCTGTTCGGTGAAGGTGGCGGCGCCAGTCTACCTAGACTGGTCCGACAAGCCCATCACCTTCGACCAAGCCGACCACCCCGACCACGTGCCGAGCCCGGGGAAATACCCGCTCGTCGTCGACCCCGTCATCGGCAACGTCAGGCTCACCAAGGTCCTCATGGACGGAGGCAGCAGCCTCAACATCATCTACGCCGAGACCCTCGGGCTCCTGCGTGTTGATCTATCCTCGGTCCGGGCAGGCGCTGCGCCTTTCCACGGGATCATCCCCAGGAAGCGCGTCCAGCCCCTCGGACGACTCGACCTTCCTGTCTGCTTCGGAACACCCTCCAACTTCCGAAGGGAGACCCTCACGTTCGAGGTGGTTGGGTTCCAAGGAACCTACCACACAGTATTGGGGAGGTCATGCTACGCGAAGTTCATGGCCGTTCCCAACTACACCTACCTCAAGCTCAAGATGCCGGGCCCCAACGGGGTCATCACCGTCGGCCCCACGTACAAACACGTGTTCGAATGCGACGTGGAGTGCGTGGAGTACGCTGAGGCCCTCGCCAAATCCGAGGCCCTCATCGCCGACCTGGAGAGCCTCTCTAAGGAGGTGCCAGACGTGAAGCGTCACGCCGGCAACTTCGAGCTAGCGGAGACGGTTAAGTCCGTCCCCCTCGACCCCAGCAGCGACGCCTCCAAGCAGATCCGGATCGGCTCCGAGCTCGATCCCAAATAGGAAGCAGTGCTCGTCGACTTTCTCCGCGCGAACGCCGACGTTTTCGCGTGGAGTCCCTCGAACATGCCCGGCATATCGAGGGATGTCGCTAAGCACTCACTGGATATTTGAGCTGGAGTCCGACTAGGGCTGGACAAAAAACTCGTGGCTCGGTAACTCGCTCGACTCGACTCATTAGTGACTCGACTCGACTCGGTTCGTTTAAAACGAGTCACGAGTTGAGCTAACAATTTAACTCGGTTCTTAACGAGCCAAACTCGAGCTGGCTCGTGAGTTACTCGCGAGCCAAACGAGTTGTGCAAATCTGCAAGGTCCCAGACTCCCAGCCCAGTCACACTCACACGGCCCACACAGCCACACTCACACGGCGTTCAGCACTTCAGCCCAACCAGGCAGCCATACAAACGTGAAACGGCCCACCCAATTAGCTTGTGCGGCGTGCGCCCAGGCCAGGCCCCAGTGCTTCTTCCACCGACGGCGCCCGTGCAGCTGAGCGTGGGCGCTTCCGCGCTTGTGCTTCTCCCTGCCCTCTCGCCTCTCGGTCTCTCCCTCTCCCTCCCTCTCTCTCCCCAGTCTCCCTGCCCTCCCTGCCCATATAGTCAATTTGGTTGTGAATGATGGGTTGCAACCAATTGATTCATTGATAAGTGATCTTAGAAACACAGTGAAGTACTTTAAGAGGTCTCCAACCCGTATGTACAAGTTTGTAGAAGTTTGCAACCAATATTCTGTTAAAGTAGGACAAGGGTTGTGCCTTGATGTTAAAACAAGGTGGGGTTCAACATACAAAATGCTAGATTCTTGCCTTGACTATAAGGAGGCCTTTGGTTACTATTCTGAAATAGACAACAGCTACGAATGGAAACCTTCAGACTCCCAATGGCTTTTGTATGACAAAATCAAACCAATATTGGGAACAATGGCAGAAGCAACTACTGCCTTTTCAGCATCAACTTATCCCACTGCCAATGTATTTTACCCCTATATAATTAAAGTCAAGATTGCATTGAAACTGGCACAACAGTCAGGTGATGCATACATGATGAGTATGGCTGATGCAATGTTGAACAAGTTTGATAAATATTGGGAAGTGAGAAACAATGTCATGGTTATTGCTACAATCCTTGACCCTAGGTTCAAAATGAGATACATTAGATGGTGTTTTGGTCAGATTTATGACTCCTTAAGAGCTCAAAAAGAAATAGATGCCATTGATAAAGAATTGGAAAGGTTGTACAAGAAGTATGAGGTCATATACCGACGCAAGATTAGTGAACATAGCCCAAGTAATGCCCAATCAGCCTCTTCCTCAAAGGATACAAGCAACTCCTTAGCTTCTGTTGTTCCTAGTGGATTCCAAACTTTCTTAGAGTCAAGTGCTACAGAAAGCTCCAAATCTGAGTTGCTCATTTATCTAGATGAATCAAATGTGTCCATAGATGAGAAACACTTTGATCTGCTTAACTATTGGAAGGTGAATAGTCATAGATTTCCTGTGGTATCTTCTATGGCAAAGAGGTTCTTGGCTGTTCCAGCTAGCAGTGTGTCATCAGAATCCACTTTTAGCACTGGGGGTAGGATCCTTGATGATTATAGGAGTTCATTGAAGCCAGCAACAGTTCAGGCTTTGGTGTGTGCTTCTAGTTGGATACGCGGGTCTCGAAGTTCACCTATTCTTGTAACTGTAAGTGTATGGTGGCAATACTTGTAACTTCTAAGTGTTTACTTGGCATTTCAGTATCTGAATATGTGACACTCACTTTGTACATATTTTGTAGGGAGAAGGTGATGATGGTGACATCGAGTCCGTGGAATTTCCAAAGTGTGTGGTTGCAAGTAACTGTAAGTGTTGCTGATTTGTATTGTATGAGTTATATACTTATATCATTATATGACATGTAGATATAGTCATGTTTGTAGAAAAACATGGTGTTGTCCCTGATTTATAAGTGGTTCTGATTTATGTGTTGCTGATTGAGAGCACCTAGAGGGGGGGGGGTGAATAGGTGATCCTGTAAAAACTTAACTTATAGCCACAAAAACTTGTTAAGGGTTAGTACAATAATTGCCAAGTGGCTAAGGAGGAGATCTTGCACAATACGACAATCACAAAGAATTCAACACATAGTAGACACGGTGATTTATCCCGTGGTTCGGCCAAGTACAAAACTTGCCTACTCCACGTTGTGGCGTCCCAACGGACGAGGGTTGCAATCAACCCCTCTCAAGCGGTCCAAAGACCCACTTGAATACCACAGTATTTTGCCTTGCTTATCTTTATCCCACTTGCGAGGAATCTCCACAGATTGGAGTCCCTCGCCCTTACACTTAAGATTCACAAAAAGCACGGAGTAAGGGAGGGAAGCAACACACACAAATCCACAGCGAAATGCGCACACACACGGCCAAGAATCGAGCTCAAAGACTATCTCACAGTTTCTCACAAGAACAGAGCTCGAATCACTTAGAATCACAAACGGATGCGCAAAGACTTAGTGTGGATGATCAAGAATGCTCAAGAGTTGCTTGGTTTTTTCCTCCATGCGCCTAGGGGTCCCTTTTATAGCCCCAAGGCAGCTAGGAGCCGTTGAGAGCAAATCTGGAAGGCTGATCTTGCCTTCTGTCGTCGGGCGCACCGGACAGTCCGGTGCACACCGGACACTGTCCGGTGCCCGATTTCCTTCCTTAAACAGCGCAGTCGACCGTTGCTGATCTGGGAGCCGTTGGCGCACCGGACATGTCCGGTGCACACCGGACAGTCCGGTGCCCCCTTCCGACCGTTGGCTTGGCCACGTGTCGCGCGCAGAATCCGCGGCCGACCGTTGGCCCTAGTCGACCGTTGGCTCACCGGACAGTCCGGTGCACACCGGACAGTCCGGTGAATTTTAGCCGTACGCCGTCGGCGAATTCCCGAGAGCGGCCTGTTCGGCCGAGGCAGCCTGGCGCACCGGACAGTCCGGTGCCCCATACCGAAACAGCCTCTTGGCTGTACACAGCCAAGTCTTCTCTTCTCTTCTTCTTTCTGTTTCTAACACTTAGACAAATATATTAGTACACAAAACCAATGTACTAAGACTTAGAAACATACCTTTGCTCTAGCTTTTCACTTTGTTCATCCGTGGGCATTGATTCACATTTAAGCACTTGTGTTGACACTCAATCACCAAAATACTTAGAAATGGCCCAAGGGCACATTTCCCTTTCAATCTCCCCCTTTTTGGTGATTTATGCCAACACAACATAAAGCAACTAGAACAAGTGCAAAATAACTTCAAATAACACTCAAATTGTTTTTGATTCAATTTTGGCATATATGGATCATCCTTTGCCACCACTTGGTTTGTTTTTGCAAATCAAACTCAAATCTCTATCTCTATGTCAAACACACATGTTGAGGCATAAAGAGAGTCATTCCAAAGAAATTTGACCACGGATTTCAAAAACTCCCCCTTTTTCCCATAATCAACATTTTTCCCAACAAGAAGCCAACTTTTGACAAAAGAGACAATACAAGAGTTTTGACAAACCAAAAGCTCTATTATACTTTTTCAATATTTCTCAAGTGGTAGCTGATCCATTTATTGCTTTAGCCTTTATTTTCTCCCCCTTTGGCATCAAGCACCAAAACGGGATCAATCTTGGCCCTGGAACCCCATTGCCTCACCAAAATTTTCAATTAAGAGCAAATGGCAATAAAAGTTCATGAGATGAACTTGGAAGTAATTACCCTCTCATCGGAGTGCAGTGGAAGTCTTTCATGGTCCAAGTCCACCTTTTCCCTTTCAATTCTCCTTCGAGACTAGATTAAGCAAACTCAAGCATATGGTTAGTCTCAAAGGGTCAAGTTGTAACACATCTCCCCCTAAACATGTGCATCACTTTGCAATGGACTTGTGAGGTCCAGGGAGTGGTTGTACAACTTGAGCACCACAATAAGCAACAAAATGCAGAATGAACATGATCAAGGGCATAAACACATGTATGCTACAACTCAATCCAAGTTCCGCGAATCTAAGACATTTAGCTCACTACGCAGCCTGCAAAAGGTCTTCTCATCTAGAGGCTTGGTAAAGATATCGGCTAGCTGGTTCTCGGTGCTAACATGAAACACTTCGATATCTCCCTTTTGCTGGTGGTCTCTCAAAAAGTGATGCCGGATGTCTATGTGCTTTGTGCGGCTGTGTTCAACAGGATTTTCCGCCATGCAGATAGCACTCTCATTATCACATAGGAGTGGGACTTTGCTCAGATTGTAGCCAAAGTCCCTGAGGGTTTGCCTCATCCAAAGTAGTTGCGCGCAACACTGTCCTGCGGCAACATACTCGGCCTCAGCGGTGGATAGGGCAACGGAGGTTTGTTTCTTAGAATTCCAAGACACCAGGGACCTTCCTAAGAATTGGCACGTCCCTGATGTACTCTTCCTATCGACCTTACATCCAGCATAGTCGGAGTCTGAGTATCCAACCAAGTCAAAAGTAGACCCCTTTGGATACCAGAGCCCGAAGCAAGGCGTAGCAACTAAATATCTAAGAATTCGCTTCACCGCCACTAAGTGACATTCCTTAGGATCGGATTGAAATCTAGCACACATGCATACGCTAAGCATAATATCCGGTCTACTAGCACATAAATAAAGTAAAGACCCTATCATTGACCGGTATGCTTTTTGATCAACGGACTTACCTCCTTTGTTGAGGTCTGTGTGTCCGTCGGTTCCCATCGGCGTCTTTGCGGGCTTGGCGTCCTTCATCCCAAACCTCTTTAGCAGATCTTGCGTGTACTTCGTTTGGGAGATGAAGGTGCCGTCCTTGAGTTGCTTCACTTGGAACCCAAGGAAGTAGTTCAACTCGCCCATCATCGACATCTCGAATTTCTGCGTCATCACCCTGCTAAAATCTTCACAAGACTTTTGGTTAGTTGAACCAAATATTATGTCGTCGACATAAATTTGGCACACAAACAAATCACCATCACATGTCTTTGTAAAAAGAGTTGGATCGGCTTTCCCAACCTTGAAAGCATTAACAATTAAGAAATCTCTAAGGCATTCATACCATGCTCTTGGGGCTTGCTTAAGTCCATAGAGCGCCTTAGAGAGCTTACACACATGGTCGGGGTACCGTTCATCCTCAAAGCCAGGGGGTTGCTCTACGTACACCTCCTCCTTGATTGGCCCATTGAGGAAAGCGCTCTTCACATCCATTTGGTACAACCTGACAGAATGGTGAGCGGCATATGCTAGCAAAATACGAATGGACTCTAGCCTAGCCACAGGAGCAAAAGTCTCCTCAAAGTCCAAACCTGCGACTTGGGCATAACCTTTTGCCACAAGTCGAGCCTTGTTCCTCGTCACCACCCCGTGCTCGTCCTGTTTGTTGCGGAACACCCACTTGGTTCCCACAACATTTTGCTTCGGACGAGGCACCAGTGTCCAAACTTCATTGCGCTTGAAGTTGTTGAGCTCCTCCTGCATGGCCAACACCCAGTCCGGATCTAGCAAGGCCTCCTCTACCCTGAAAGGCTCAATAGAAGAGACAAAGGAGTAATGCTCACAAAAATTAACTAATCGAGATCGAGTAGTTACTCCCTTGCTAATGTCACCCAGAATTTGGTCGACGGGATGATCCCTTTGAATCATCGCTCGAACTTGGGTTGGAGGTGCCGGTTGCGTTTCTTCCTCCATTGCATGAACATCTTGTGCTCCCCCTTGATCACACGCCTCCTGTTGATGAACCTGTTCATCGTCTTGAGTTGGGGGATGCACCGTTGTTGAGGAAGAAGGTTGATCACGTTCATCTTGTTCCTGTGGCCGTACTTCTCCAATCGCCATGGTTCGTATAGCGGCCGTCGGAACATCTTCTTCATCTACATCATCACAATCAACAACTTGCTCTCTTGGAGAGCCATTAGTCTCATCAAATACAACGTCGCTAGAGACTTCAACCAAACCCGATGATTTGTTGAAGACTCTATACGCCTTTGTATTTGAGTCATAACCTAACAAAAACCCTTCTACAGCTTTGGGAGCAAATTTAGAGTTTCTACCCTTCTTCACTAAGATGTAGCATTTACTTCCAAAAACACGAAAGTATGATACATTGGGTTTGTTACCGGTTAGTAACTCATATGACGTCTTCTTGAGGAGGCGGTGAAGGTAGACCCTGTTGATGGCGTGGCAAGCCGTGTTCACGGCTTCCGACCAAAATCGCTCGGGGGTCTTGAACTCTCCAAGCATAGTCCTCGCCATGTCGATTAGCGTCCTGTTCTTCCTCTCTGCCACACCATTTTGCTGTGGTGTGTAGGGAGCGGAGAACTCGTGCTTGATCCCTTCCTCCTCAAGGAACTCCTCCACTTGAAGGTTCTTGAACTCGGACCCGTTGTCGCTCCTTATCTTCTTCACCTTGAGCTCAAACTCATTTTGAGCTCTCCTGAGGAAGCGCTTGAGGGTCCCTTGGGTTTCAGACTTATCCTGCAAAAAGAACACCCAAGTGAAGCGGGAAAAGTCATCAACAATAACTAGACCATACTTACTTCCCCCTATGCTCAGATAGGCGACGGGTCCAAAAAGGTCCATATGCAGCATCTCCAAGGGTCTTGATGTCGTCATCACATTTTTGGTGTGATGAGAGCCTCCCACCTGTTTCCCTGCTTGACAAGCTGCACAAGGTCTATCTTTTTCGAATTGAACATTAGTTAGACCTATCACGTGTTCTCCCTTTAGAAGCTTGTGAAGGTTCTTCATCCCCACATGTGCTAAGCGGCGATGCCACAGCCAGCCCATGCTAGTCTTAGCTATTAAGCATGCATCTAGACCGGCCTCTTCTTTTGCAAAATCAACTAAATAAAGTTTGCCGTCTAATACACCCTTAAAAGCTAGTGAACCATCACTTCTTCTAAAGACAGACACATCTACATTTGTAAATAGACAGTTATATCCCATATTGCATAATTGACTCACAGATAGCAGATTATATCCAAGAGACTCAACTAAAAACACATTAGATATGGAGTGCTCATTAGAAATTGCAATTTTACCTAAACCTTTTACCTTGCCTTGATTCCCATCACCGAATATAATTGAATCTTGGGAATCTTTATTCTTGACGTAGGAGGTGAACATCTTCTTTTCCCCCGTCATATGGTTTGTGCATCCGCTGTCGATAATCCAGCTTGAACCCCCGGATGCATAAACCTGCAAGGCAAATTTAGGCTTGGGACTTAGGTACCCAACTCTTGTTGGGTCCTACAAGGTTAGTCACAATTTCCTTAGGGACCCAAATGCAAGTTTTATCACCTTTGCATTTTGCCCCTAACTTCCTAGCAATTACTTTTCTATCCTTTCTACAAATTGCAAAGGAAGCATTCAAAGCACAATAAATTGTAGAGGGTTCATTCACTACTTTTCTATGAACATTTGCAACATTTCTTTTAGGAACAACATTTCTCCTAGTAACATTTCTATCATACACATAAGAAGAACTAGGAGCAAACATGGCATGAGAATCATAGACATATGAATCAAAAGTATCATAACTTCTATTTACATTTCTAGTTTGTCTTCTATCATGATACAAAAAGGCATGGTTCCTTTTAGCACTAGTAGCCATAGGGGCCTTCCCTTTCTCCTTGGCGGGAATGGGAGCCTTATGGCTTGTTAAGTTCTTGGTTTCCCTCTTGAAGCCAAGTCCATCCTTAATTGAGGGGTGTCTACCAACCGTGTAGGCATCCCTAGCAAATTTTAGTTTTTCAAAATCACTTTTGCTAGTCTTAAGTTGAGCATTAAGACTAGCCACTTCATCATTTAGTTTTGAAATTGAAACTAAGTGTTCACTACAAGCATCAAAATCCTTACACCTAGTGCAAATTGTAATATTTTCAACACAAGAGTTACTTGCTACTTCTAGTTTAGCAGTTAAAACATTAATTTCACCTTTTAAAGAAGAAATGGTTTCATTACAAGTAGAAAGTTCACAAGAAAGTATTCCATTTCTTTTAACTTCTAGAGCAAGTGAATTTTGAGCACTAACAAATTTATCATGCTCTTCATATAAAAGGTCTTCTTGTTTCTCTAATATTCTATCCTTTTCATTTAAGGCATCAATCAGCTCATTAATCTTAGCTATCTTAGTTCTATCCAATCCCTTGAATAAACTAGAGTAATCAATTTCATCCTCACTAGATTCATCATCACTAGAAGAATCATAAGTATTAGCATTACGAGTGATTACCTTCTTTTCCCTTGCCATGAGGCAAGTGTGATGCTCGTTGGGGAAGAGAGCCGATTTGTTGAAGGCAGTGGCGGCGAGTCCCTCATTATCGGAGTCGGAGGAGGAGCAATCCGAATCCCACTCCTTGCCGAGATGCGCCTCGCCCTTGGCCTTCTTGTAATTCTTCTTCTTTTCCCTCTTGTTTCCCTGTTCCTGGTCACTGTCGTTATCGGGGCAGTTAGCGATAAAATGACCAATCTTACCGCACTTGAAGCATGAGCGCTTCCCTTTTGTCTTGTTCTTGCTTGGCTGCCCCTTGTGACCCTTCAGTACCGTCTTGAATCTTTTGATGATAAGAGCCATCTCTTCATTATTGAGCCCGGCCGCCTCAACTTGCGCCACCTTGCTAGGTAGCGACTCCTTGCTCCTTGTTGCCTTTAGAGCAATGGGTTGAGACTCGTGGAGTGGACCGTTCAACGCGTCGTCGACGTATCTTGCCTCCTTGATCATCATCCGCCCGCTCACGAATTTTCCAAGTACTTCTTCGGGCGTCATCATCGTGTACCTGGGATTCTCGCGAATATTGTTCACGAGATGAGGATCAAGAACGGTAAATGACCTGAGCATTAGGCGGACGACGTCGTGATCCGTCCAACGCGTGCTTCCGTAGCTCCTTATCTTGTTGATAAGGGTCTTGAGCCGGTTGTAAGTTTGAGTTGGCTCTTCTCCCCTTATCATGGTGAATCGTCCAAGCTCGCCCTCCACCAACTCCATCTTGGTGAGCATGGTGATGTCGTTCCCCTCGTGAGAGATCTTGAGGGTGTCCCATATCTGCTTGGCATTGTCCAAGCCGCTCACCTTATTGTACTCTTCCCTGCACAAAGATGCTAAGAGAACAGTAGTAGCTTGTGCATTTTTATGAATTTGTTCATTGATAAACATAGGGCTATCCGAGCTATCAAATTTCATTCCATTCTCTACAATCTCCCATATGCTTGGATGGAGAGAGAATAAATGACTACGCATTTTGTGACTCCAAAATCCGTAGTCCTCCCCATCAAAGTGTGGAGGTTTACCAAGAGGAATGGAAAGCAAATGCGAATTCGAACTATGTGGAATACGAGAATAATCAAATGAAAAGTTCGAATTGACCGTCTTCCTGTAGTCGTTGTCGTCGTCCTTTTGGGAAGAAGAGGATTCATCGCTGTCGTAGTAGACGATCTCCTTGATGCGTCTTGTCTTCTTCTTCTTCCCATCTTTTCGCTTGTGGCCCGAGCCCGAGTGGTTGGACTTGTCATCCCTTGGCTCGTTGACGAAAGACTCCTTCTCCTTGTCGTTGATCACAATTCCCTTCCCCTTAGGATCCATCTCTTCGGGCGGTTAGTCCCTTTCTTGAAGAGAACGGCTCCGATACCAATTGAGAGCACCTAGAGGGGGGGGTGAATAGGTGATCCTGTAAAAACTTAACTTATAGCCACAAAAACTTGTTAAGGGTTAGTACAATAATTGCCAAGTGGCTAAGGAGGAGATCTTGCACAATACGACAATCACAAAGAATTCAACACAGAGTAGACACGGTGATTTATCCCGTGGTTCGGCCAAGTACAAAACTTGCCTACTCCACGTTGTGGCGTCCCAACGGACGAGGGTTGCAATCAACCCCTCTCAAGCGGTCCAAAGACCCACTTGAATACCACAGTATTTTGCCTTGCTTATCTTTATCCCACTTGCGAGGAATCTCCACAGATTGGAGTCTCTCGCCCTTACACTTAAGATTCACAAAAAGCACGGAGTAAGGGAGGGAAGCAACACACACAAATCCACAGCGAAATGCGCACACACACGGCCAAGAATCGAGCTCAAAGACTATCTCACAGTTTCTCACAAGAACAGAGGTCGAATCACTTAGAATCACAAACGGATGCGCAAAGACTTAGTGTGGATGATCAAGAATGCTCAAGAGTTGCTTGGTTTTTTCCTCCATGCGCCTAGGGGTCCCTTTTATAGCCCCAAGGCAGCTAGGAGCCGTTGAGAGCAAATCTGGAAGGCTGATCTTGCCTTCTGTCGTCGGGCGCACCGGACAGTCCGGTGCACACCGGACACTGTCCGGTGCCCGATTTCCTTCCTTAAACAGCGCAGTCGACCGTTGCTGATCTGGGAGCCGTTGGCGCACCGGACATGTCCGGTGCACACCGGACAGTCCGGTGCCCCCTTCCGACCGTTGGCTTGGCCACGTGTCGCGCGCAGAATCCGCGGCCGACCGTTGGCCCTAGTCGACCGTTGGCTCACCGGACAGTCCGGTGCACACCGGACAGTCCGGTGAATTTTAGCCGTACGCCGTCGGCGAATTCCCGAGAGCGGCCTGTTCGGCCGAGGCAGCCTGGCGCACCGGACACTGTCCGGTGCACCACCGGACACTGTCCGGTGCACCACCGGACAGTCCGGTGCCCCATACCGAAACAGCCTCTTGGCTGTACACAGCCAAGTCTTCTCTTCTCTTCTTCTTTCTGTTTCTAACACTTAGACAAATATATTAGTACACAAAACCAATGTACTAAGACTTAGAAACATACCTTTGCTCTAGCTTTTCACTTTGTTCATCCGTGGGCATTGATTCACATTTAAGCACTTGTGTTGACACTCAATCACCAAAATACTTAGAAATGGCCCAAGGGCACATTTCCCTTTCACTGATTTTCTGATGACTTGTAGAGGCACACGGTCACATACTCACATGGAGGAGATGGAGGAGAGGGAGAGATAGGACCTGGGAGAGGAGACATGAGAGGCACATGGTCATTACATTTTGTTGGCTGTAACTGTAAGCCTGTAATTATTGGTTGCAACTTGTAAGTTGCAACTGTTGGCTGTTGCTAACCTGACATATTTTGTTGGCTCCCTACAACTTTGTCCTAAACTCCTGAACTCCTGTAAGGCTGCATCACTGATTCACTGCATGTATTTTGGTTCTAGAACTAAAACTATGAAAGTATGGAATTATGGATTATGGAATGGAACTATTATTAACTATAAGTCTATAATTGGTTGCTGCATGTATTATACATTTTTTTTGTTTGTTTAAGTGAATGAGATGGCTGTTATTTTGTAAATAGTTGTATCTGATATTATATATGTATGGTTGTTGGCTTTATGGCTTATGTCAATTTTGATAACGAGCTGGCTCACGAGTTAATCGAGTCAGACCGAGTTATCAAACGAGCCGAGCCGAGCAGCTTCTCCAGCTCGTTATCATAACGAGTCGAGTCGAGCTAACTCGTTATCATAACGAGCCAACTCGAGTCGAACCGAGCCGAGTCGAGCCAGCTCGATATCCAGCCCTAAGTCCGACCCATGAAGCAGCCTCTGTGCCGATTCGACGAGGAAAAGCGCAGAGCCATAGGCGAGGAGATCCACAAGCTAATGGCGGCAGGGTTCATCAAAGAGGTATTCCATCCCGAATGGCTTGCCAACCCTGTGCTTGTGAGAAAGAAAGGAGGGAAATGGCGGATGTGTGTAGACTACGCTGGTCTAAACAAAGCATGTCCGAAGGTTCCCTACCCTCTGCCTCGCATCGATCAAACCGTGGATTCCACTGCTGGGTGCGAAACCCTGTCTTTCCTCGATGCCTACTCAGGGTATCACCAAATCAGGATGAAAGAGTCCGACCAGCTCGCGACTTCTTTCATCACACCCTTCGGCATGTACTGCTATGTCACCATGCCGTTCGGCTTGAGGAATGCGGGCGCGACGTACCAGCGGTGCATGAACCATGTGTTCGGCGAACACATTGGCCGGACGGTCGAGGCCTACGTCGATGACATCGTAGTCAAGACGAGGAAAGCCTCCGACCTCCTTTCCGACCTTGAAGTGACATTCCGATATCTCAAGGCGAAAGGCGTGAAGCTTAATCCCGAGAAGTGTGTCTTCGGGGTACCCCGAGGCATGCTCTTGGGGTTCATCGTCTCCGAGCAGGGCATCGAGGCCAACCCGGAGAAGATCGCGGCCGTCACCAGCATGGGGCCCATCAAGGACTTGAAAGGCGTACAAAGAGTCATGGGATGCCTTGCGGCTCTGAGCCGCTTCATCTCACGCCTCGGCGAAAGAGGCCTGCCTCTGTACCGCCTCTTAAGGAAGGCCGAGTGCTTCACTTGGACCCCCGAGGCCGAGAAAGCCCTCGGGAACCTGAAGGCGCTCCTCACGAACGCGCCCATCTTGGTGCCCCCACTGTCGGAGAAGCCCTCTTGATCTACATCGCCGCGACCACTCAGGTGGTTAGCGCCGCGATTGTTGTTGAAAGACGAGAAGAGGGGCATGCATTGCCCGTTCAGTGGCCAGTCTACTTCATCAGCGAGGTACTATCCGAAACCAAGATCCGCTACCCACAAATTCAGAAGTTGCTGTACGCGGTGATCCTGACGCGGCGGAAGTTACGACACTACTTCGAGTCTCATCCGGTAACTATGGTGTCATCCTTCCCCCTGGGGGGATCATCCAGTGCCGAGAGGCCTCGGGTAGAATCGCAAAGTGGGCGGTGGAAATCATGGGCGAAGCGATCTCGTTCGCCCCTCGGAAGGCCATCAAGTCCCAGGTCTTGGCAGACTTTGTGGCTGAATGGGTCGACACCCAGCTCCCAACGGTTCCGATCCAACCGGAACTCTGGACCATGTTCTTCGACGGGTCGCTGATGAAGACAGGGGCCGGCACAGGCCTACTCTTCATCTCGCCCCTCGGAAAGCATCTACGCTACGTGCTACGCCTCCACTTCCCGGCGTCCAACAATGTGGCTGAGTACGAGGCTCTGGTCAACGGGTTGCGCATCGCCATCGAGCTAGGGGTCCGACGCCTCGACGCTCGCGGTGACTCGCAGCTCGTCATCGACCAAGTCATGAAGAACTCCCACTGCCGCGACCCGAAGATGGAAGCCTACTGCGATGAGGTTCGACGCCTGGAAGACAAGTTCTACGGGCTCGAGCTCAACCACATCGCCCGACGCTACAATGAGACTACAGACGAGCTGGCTAAAATAGCCTCGGGGCGAACAACGGTTCCCCCGGACGTCTTCTCTCGAGACCTGCATCAACCCTCCGTCAAGATCGACGACACGCCCGAGCCCGAGGCGCCCTCGGCCCAGCTCGAGGAACCCTCGGCTCAGTCCGAGGCACCCTCGGCTCGGCCCGAGGCACCCTCAGCTCGGCCCAAGGCACCCTCGGTTCAGCCCGAGGCACCCTCGGCCCCCGAGGGAGAGGCACTGCGCGTCGAGGAGGAGCGAAGCGGGGTCACGCCTAATCGAAACTGGCAGACCCCGTACCTGCAATATCTCAACCGAGGAGAGCTACCCCTCGACCGAGCCGAAGCTCGACGGTTGGCGCGGCGCGCCAAGTCGTTTGTCTTGGTGGGGGACGGGAAGGATCTCTACCACCGCAGCCCCTCAGGCATCCTCCAGCGATGCATTTCCATCGCCGAAGGCCAGGAGCTCCTACGAGAGATACACTCGGGGGCTTGCAACCATCACGCAGCACCTCGAGCCCTCGTCGGAAACGCCTTCCGACAAGGTTTCTACTGGCTGACGGCGATGGCCAATGCCACTAGAATTGTCCGCACCTGCGAAGGGTGTCAGTTCTACGCGAGGCAGACCCACCTGCCCGCTCAGGCTCTGTAGACGATACCCATCACCTGGCCTTTCGCTGTGTGGGGTCTGGACCTCGTCGGCCCTTTGCAGAAGGCACCCGGGGGATACACGCACCTGTTGGTCGCCATCGACAAATTCTCCAAGTGGATTGAGGTCCGGCCCCTAAACAGCATCAGGTTCGAACAGGCGGTGGCGTTCTTCACCAACATCATCCATCGCTTTGGGGTCCCGAACTCCATCATCACCGACAACGACACCCAGTTCATCGGCAGAAAGTTCCTGGACTTCTGCGAGGATCACCACATCCGGGTGGACTGGGCAGCCGTGGCTCACCCCATGACGAATGGGCAAGTAGAGCGTGCCAACGACATGATTCTACAAGGGCTCAAGCCTCGGATCTACAACGACCTCAATAAGTTCGGCAAGCGATGGATGAGGGAACTCCCCTCGGTGGTCTGGAGCCTGAGGACAACGCCGAGCCGAGCCACGGGCTTCACGCCGTTCTTTCTGGTCTATGGGGTCGAGGCCATCTTGCCCACAGACTTAGAATGCGGTTCCCCGAGGACGAGGGCCTACGCCGACCAAAGCAACCAAGCTAGTCGAGAAGACTCGCTGGACCAGCTGGAAGAGGCTCGGGACATGGCCTTACTACACTCGGTGCGGTACCAGCAGTCCCTGCGACGCTACCACGCCCGAGGGGTCCGATCCCGAGACCTCCAGGCAGGCGACCTGGTGCTTTGACTGCGACAGGACGCCCGAGGGCGGCACAAGCTCACGCCTCCCTGGGAAGGGTCGTTCATCATCACCAAAGTTCTGAAGCCTAGAACGTACAAGCTGGCCAACAGTCAAGGCGAGGTCTACAGAAATGCTTGGAACATCCAACAGCTACGTCGCTTCTACCCTTAAGATGCTTTCAAGTTGTTCATATACCTCGCTCTCACGCAAAGTTTAGTCATCAAGGAAGGGTCAGCCTTGCCTCGGCAAAGCCCGACCCTCCCTCGGGGGCTAAAAGGGGGGAACCCCCTCTGTGTCGAAATTTTCCTCGAAAAAAATCCTTTCTGCCAGAATGTCTTTCGTGCTTTTCGACTACTTCGAAAGTGGATCCTGAAAACGACAGAGTACACGTAAGCAGCCAAGGCTGACCGAGCCGAGGGACTCCTACGCCTCCGGGATACGGATACCTTACTCATCACCTTCTGCGATAAGTAACTCACGTTCGGATAAGTGATTCCGCGGACCGAACAAGTCTTCACGTTCGAAAGCTCCTCTGCCGAAGCGATTCTTCGAGCCTTCTCGACTGCGTCGGTGACAGAACCCTATGGACGGGCAAGAGTGCGCGTAAGCGGCAAGGCCGACCGAGCCGAGGGATTCCTACGCCTTCGGGATACGGATACCTCACTCATTACCTTCCGTGAAAAGCAACTCTCGCTCGCACAGACAACTCTATTACCGACGAAAAAGTCCAGATACTCGAAACGAGAGGAAAAGAAGCGCAGCTTTACAACACGGCGAGGGTGTGTTTGGGCCTCAGCGGCCGCAGAAAACACACGCTACAAGATAATCCGATCCTGCAGGCTCGGATCTTGACGGCTGAAGGGAGCAGCAGCACCCTCGGCGTCGACTACACCTTCGGCGAGGTCCAACCTAGCCTCGGACGGCGACGCGGTCCGAGGATCTCCATTCTGAAGGACGACGTCATCATCTCGCCCAGGCCATCGCCGCCAGGGTCTCCCCCAAGAATCTGGCTCGAGCAGGCGGCTCGGCTGGTCACCCCGAGGCCTCGGCCAGTTGTCCCCCGAAGACATCTGCCCGGCCCGAGGCCTCGGCAGATCAACTCCGGCGTCGGTCCCGCTAACGGACGACCCGGCCAGGCTCCGGCCGACCAAGTCTTCTTTTCGAGCCAACTCTACCTCTGTCCGTGCTGACACCGCTACCCCTGGCTTCGGCTCATCGAAGAGCAGCCGAGGGGTTCCTTTAACTAAGCAAAAGAAGCCTCGGACGGCAAGGCCGACCGAGCCGAGGGACTCCTACGCCTCCGGGATACGGATACCTCACTCGTCACCTTTGCACGGGGCGACTCACGCTTGGTGAAGCGGTTCAGACAACCAACAGGCGAGTCTTAGTGCTCGAGAATGAGGAAAAAACACGGCTCCGTGCCAAAAATACATACATGTTCAGGCCTCGACAGCCACAATGAACAAAAACACTGGCATCCAAGGTGCCATTACAAACGGAACTCCGGTTCCACCTCCGAAGGTACGAACAACCCCACTCGATCGGGGGGCCTGCGGAGCGATAGAAGACCGACGAACGGCACGCCGTCACCCGCTCTAGCAGCGGCGACGACGACGACTTCTGCTCCGGGGGGGCCGAACAGCAGCAGCGATGACCTCAGGGCGGATGCTGCTGCTAGGAGGCCCCCGCCCGTGCCCAAACTCGTGAGGCAAGGACGGGCAGAAGGCCGTAGAGTTGGAGGTCGGTCTGTGGGCGGCCCCGGCTATCTCGTCGGTGGAAGAACCTCTTCCAGCTGCCGTGGCGGAAGGCGACGCCGGGAGCGGCCCCGAAGCCACTCAGGTCCGAGAGCCGGGCACACGGCAGCTGCCAGCGCCACGAACGGCGAACGCCCTTCCCCCCGATCACTAAGGGAAGGAGCGGGCCACAGCCCACGCAGGGGCCGACCCCAACTCGGCACACTCCCCTCCCCAGCACTGATGATGAAAATCCTTGAGGCTGAGGGAGGGGCAGAGGCCGCAGCCCGGCTTGCTTTCCCCCGCCATCAAACTGGAGGTCACCATCTTGGGTGACCGCCGGCGGAGGGGTGCAGCCGGGCTGCATGATGAAAATCCTTGAAGCCGAACAATGGCTGAAAGGTACCAACTCCCACGGAGTTGCGTTCCTCCAACGACAAGGCGGAAGGACTGCGGGCATCCCCCATCCGGGGGCTCGGAAGGTGGAAAGACGCGATGCATAAGGGAGCGCGAAGACATGGTCGCCTTTCAAGGGGGTCACCCTCCTTTTAAAGGCGACTCTCCCTACTTGCGTCCTCAGCCGTCGTGGGCTGAGTCTTCTCCAACACGCTCCAAGGTCCTCCCCCTACGGCGCGGGGACTGGGTCCCACGTGTCATGCAAGTTGGCCCAGAGCAAAAGAAGCCAAACCGCCGCGCGCGATGCATGCAACCGCCCGGCGGTTACAAGCATCCCTCCACTTTTGCCCAGACCAGCGGGTGAAAGGGCGGGCAGCCATGCAGGCGGCATGCAACCGCGCCAAGTGGGCGCACCTCTCCGACTTCCAACGCGCCCAGCATGGAAGCCCACGCCCACGCGTCACGCAACCGGCGCGCCGGTCGCTACGTGCAAGCAACTGCACCGCCACTCGCGCCACCACCGCGCCTCCTCGATTGCGGAATTAGTACCACGACTCGAGGCGACCCAGCACGCGACACAGCAGCGCCAACCTGGTGCGACGGTCAATGCGACCAAATATGGGCCGGCAGTAATGGCGGTGGCAGGCGGGCGGGAGCAGCGGTTACGTCGTCAGCCAGGCTTACGTCCCATCCTGGGGCAGTGAGAGAACCCTCTCTCACGGCGTGAAGACGGCGTGCCCGTGTTCCGTTCCTCGAACGGCTCGCGCATGCGCAACGGCCGCCCCGCGAACCACTCGCCCTGTCGCATTAACTCCGCGGCGGGACAAGCGGCGCCTCTGGCAGGGGAAGCGAGCGACGCTTCGCCTCCGCCATAATGACCGCGTCAAAAAAGGTACGCCGCGTCATTCGATTTCGTATCCTTTTCCTTCTCCTCTTTCTCTCTCTTACAACAGGGACCGGGAAAGGGGGATACCCCGAAAAGGACCCTTCTCCGTGAAGGAAACAGGCTCCGAGCCTCCCTACTGATCAGAGGTTCGAAGGCTGGCCCCTCGGAGGGGTTTAACAGCCGCCTCAGAGCGCGTGGGCTCCACACCCACTACTGGTCAGAGGTTCGAAGGCCGACCCCTCGGAAGGGTTCAACGGCCGCCTCAGGCCACTCGGGCTCCGCGCCCACTACTGATCAGGGGTTCGAAGGCTGGCCCTCGAAGGGTTCACAGCCGCCTCAGACACAGAGCGAGGGATGACCATGGGTACGTTCGATACATAACCAAGGCTCGGGCTGCGCTCCCGAGGTACCCTAGGACATTTGCGAGACCAGCGGGAACGATCTTGTAACGGAATCCCATCAGAGGGAGGCATCGAGCCCTCGGACCCCGTCGACAGGGGACCGGGTCCGGCAGATCACCCGCAGGTACTTTTGGGCGCGCCTCTGGGCCTCTAGCCGACCCCTAACAAATGGGGCACGGACGTCCGCTCGGATTACCCGCCAGCAGCTCACCGGAGACACCATGTTTGGCGCCCTCCGAGGGCAACATGGCGCTTTCCCCCCTCCTCCTTGCGGAAAGGCGACGCAGGGGCGTATGTAAAAAAGTCGAGTCTGTCCCTGACCGTCCTCTTGCCCTGTGCAGAGGCTAGGGGGCTGCTCTCGCAAACCCGGCTCCGGCCAAACCGTTGACAGCATCAACATACCAGCCCGAGAACTTGGGACCCGACCGTGCACCCGGGCTACGGCCAGCTCGCATGAGGGAACGACCAGACCAGCCGAAGCATTGCGCGAGGCATTTAGACCTCGGAGGAGTCAAACCACTCCTCCGAGGCCTCAGGGGCTACACCCGGCGGGTGCGCTCGCGCGCACCCACCGGAACAAAACGCAACCGAGAAAGGCTGGTCCCCTTGCAAAAAAGTGCGACAAAAGCCTCCAAGCGAGTGTTAACACTCCCTTCGAGGCTCGGGGGCTACTGTCGGGGACCATAATTAGGGGTACCCTCAAGACTCCTAATTCTCATCTGGTAACCCCCATTAGCACAAAGCTGCAAAGGCCTGATGGGTGCGATTAAGTCAGGGATCGGTCCATTCGAGGGACTCGATCACGCCTCGCCCGAGCCTAGCCTCGGGCAAGGGTAGCCGACCCCGGAGGATCTCCGTCTCGCCCGAGGCCCCCCTCCAGCGACGAACATACTTCCGGCTCGCCCGAGGCCCAGTCTTCGCCAAGAAGCAACCCTGGCCAAATCGCCACGCCAACCGACCAAATCGCAGAGGCATTTAATGCAAAGGTGGCCTGACACCTTTATCCTGACGCGCGTCCTCCGGTCGACAGAGCCGAAGTGACCGCAGTCACTTCGCCGCTCCACTGACCGGCCTGACAGAAGGACAACACCGCCTACGCCGCTCCGACTACTGTGCCGCTCGATAGAGCGAGGCTGACAGGCAGCCAGGCCCGGCCTCAGGCACCATAGGAAACTCCGCTTCGCCTGACCCAGGGCTCGGCCTCGGGCTAAGCCCCAGAAGACGGCGAACTCCGCTCCGCCCGACCTAGGGCTCGGACTGGGGCTCAGCCCCGGAAGACGGCGAACTCCGCTCCGCCTGACCCAGGGCTCGGACTCGGGCTCAGCCCCGAAAGACGGCGAACTCCGCTTCGCCCGACCCAGGGCTCGGACTCGGGCTCAGCCCCGGAAGACGGCGAACTCCGCTCCGCCCGACCCAGGGCTCGGACTCAGCCCTGGCCTCCGCCGACGGTCTCCGCCTCGCCCGACCCAGGGGCTCGGACTCGACCTCTGCCTCGGAAGACAGACTCGACCTCGACCTCGGAGGAGCCTCCACATCGCCCAACCTAGGGCGCGGACCGACCACGTCAACAGGAGTTGCCATCATTACCCTACCCCAAGCCGACTCAGGCTACGTGAAACAAGACCGGCGTCCCACCTGGCTCGCTCCGCCAGACAAGCAATGATGGCGCCCCGCACGCTCTATGACGACGGCGGCTCTCAGCCCCCTTACGGAAGCAAGAGGACGTCAGCAAGGACTCAACAGCTCCGACAGCTGTCCTTCCGCCAGGCTTCAGCGCTCCTCCGACGGCCACGACACCACACGAACCGGGTGCCAAAACCTCTCCGGCTGCCACGATGGCATGTACTTAGGGCGCTAGCTCTCCTCCGCTAGACACGTTAGCACTCTGCTACACCCCCGTTGTACACCTGGATCCTCTCCTTGCGCCTATAAAAGGAAGGACCAGGGCCCTCTTACAGAGGGTTGGCCGCGCGGGGAAGAGGACGGGACAGGCGCTCGCGCGAGGCCGCTCGCTCCCTCTCCCGCGTGGACGCTTGTAACCCCCTACTGCAAGCGCACCCGACCTGGGTGCGGGACAAACACGAAGGCCGCGGGATTTCCACCTCCCTCTCTCGCTCCGGCCGCCCTTTCTTCCCCCCTTCGCGCTCCGTCTCGCGCCGACCCATCTGGGCTGGGGCACGCGGCGACATTTCACTCGTCGGCCCAGGGACCCCCCGGTCTCGAAACGCCGATAAATTTGTTGTGATCATCTCCTTTTGACTTTCGTAGTCTCTTCATGCATCAGAAATAGTCCACTTAGCTTCCACCGTGTGCACCAGGGTTACCTATTCAGTTTTCAAACCGATCCGTTGCTAAGCAGCAGAAGATGAAACTACCGTGATCTTGGGAATATCACAGTAGTCTCATCTAGCTAGGTCTGACCATTCGGGTTACCCAAAATATTCGGATCAAGTAATTCGGGTAAATAAAGATTCGAGTATTAAAATCTGCTACCGATTTTTGCTCAAAAAAATATTACCCGAAATAATAGAGTGAGCCTACTTACACACGGTGCTTAAAGTGGACATACAATCTGTTAATGCTTGTTTTTTCGATAAACGAAAGCCCCTGTCTCTTTTAAGGAGGAGAAATCAATCAAATTTGTAAGTTGTCCATATCTTCTCACGATTAAATTAATTCCTTGATTGAAACATTAGTGCTTGTACTATTTTTAATTAAATAAATCACAAAGGCCGAAGAAATATTGTTAGGACTTATGCAGCATGCATGTGATTCGCACAAGCCTTCCATGGGTTACTTTCCATTAGGCTTTAGGTATAAGACACAGGACGCTGAAGAAACGCCTGAGTGTTGTTCCGCGCTCGGCAAAGAAGTGTTTGCCGAGTGTATTTCTGTGCCGATTGTCCTGCACTCGGTAAACGAGCTTGTTACCGAGAGCAGGACTTTGCCGAGTGCGGCTCTCGACAAAGGCTTTATTGCCGAGTGTGGCTCTCGACAAAGTCTTCATTGCCGAGTGCCCGACAAAAAGCACTCGGCAAAGCGCCTGGCACTCGGGAAAGACCCGGATTCCAGTAGTAATTGGTGTATATGCTTGTTTTTTTTTTCCATAAGAAGGATACAAGAATCCTTGTGGGCCATTGCATTTGCGCAAGAAAGGAGAGCACGATAACCCTTGTGTGGTCCATATTATCTATATACGCGCGAAAAATCTCCGATGCCAATATACCCAACCTCCATGCATGTATGTCTATATCCCTCCCAGCAGGCACATCGTACAAATTAAAGATGAGAGAAGCGTCAGCTCGATCGGTCTGAATACTCCAAGAACGACCAAGACATTGGCATGTTCAGTTCGTCGATCTGCCGGGATATGCATGGCCAGACCACAGTACCATGCATGCATCTTTTTGAAGCGGCAGAGACGACGACGAGATGCCCACACCAGATCGAGACCGCGCGTGCGTGTTGCCTGGCCTGTAGCGGCACACGCTCCACTTCAGGGCCATCAACTTTGGGATATATGGTTCGATCGATGAGCTCCATATGCTAGCTATAGCTGACACGGATCGATCGAGTAGTGTAACGGCCGGCTTGTCTTGAAGCCCACAGCTAGCATCAGGCACTGCATGCATGCTTTGCCTGGCCGAATGAAATCGTTCGTGCAGCATACGTATCCCTCTGATGGACGTGTGTATCAGCTTCATTATGCGCCGCTAGCTGTTCTATTTGGGCGCCTGACGTCGACACGGCAACAACCGATGATCCATCCACGTTCCTGCACACTAAGGGCCCGTTCGGTTGTTCTGGAATACACCAGGATTCAATCTAGCTCATCAAAATCTATATAAATTAGAGAAGTAATTCGGCTATGAATCAATCTGGGGCTCCAATCCCTAATAACCGAACAGGGCCTAAGGCCTTGTTCGTTTGTGCCGGATTCGTTCCAGTTCCAGCTAATCAAAGTTTATATAAATTAAAAAAGCAATCCGGTTATAAATAATTTCGACCCACCAATCCGATATAAACGAAGGAGACCTTATAATGACTTGGAAAGTGTATCAGCATTATTCATGTCGATCTCGTTTATATCATCGACAGGCGCTCTCCGGCCGGGCTCTAGCTAAGGGCCTGCGCGACGATATATATAGGTACGTTGGGAGCTTTCTAGGCTTCTAAATATTATAGAAGTAAGTTCTAATCGATCATTCCTAATTGGTTGGACCGCACCAGCGTGCCCACCTACACCACACGCCAGACTGTTTAGTACGTCCCCCACCCATGCACCAGGTAAACCTCTCTCACGTGCGTCACTCAAACTCCCAGTCCAACAACCAACCTCCCGTGTGGGACACAAGCGGTTATATTTTTACGCAAATAACGTAAATAGTCCAAAAAAATAACGTAAATAGTTCACAGGGATATCATAAAAACACCGCCCAGCTACTGGACCACGTGCACATACGCAGGTGCATGCATGCAGATCCAATTTTTATGCTAGATCCGATAATTATGGCAGATTGTGCGAGTTTTCATTGCATGTACATAAATTTAGGATGCCATTTTCGTTTCCATTGCATACGCGCAAAAATTGGATGACTCCATAAATATAGGATCACTCCAACAACCATGGAACTAGACTCGTTAGAACCACTTTATGATATTTGCTTATACTAATTATGCTACACGGTTTAACTATTTATGCAATTTGGTACACTGCGTAAAAATCTGTTTCCTACTGCATGTGTATAAATTTAGGGTGGCAAGAATTTGTTATGAAAAGAAATTAATTGGCATGCATGGAAACAATAAAATTTTATTTTAAATACTGCATTTCCTCCATAAATATAGGATCGCTCTAACAGTCATGCAGCTAGGCTCGTTACAACCAGTTTATGATATATACTGATACTAATCATACTACATGGTCTTGATATTTGTGCAATACCGGACGCTGCATAAAAAACGACAACGTGGTACACTGGTAGACACATCTCTAGGTTCAAGCGTAAAAACCTTAAGTTTTGAGCATAAAACCCCCAAGTTATGTGCGTAAATATCGAGTCATGTGAGAGAGGTTGATAACTCTGGTGCGTTGTATTCGCGATCCTATTTTTATGATAGATCCAAAAATTATAGGAGTCGAATGCATGCGGTTTTTGTTTTTATGCACATCCAAAATATATGACAGATCGTGGAAGTTTCTATTGCATGCGCGCAAATTTTGGATGATATTTTCGTTTCCACTGCACACATGAAAAAATATGATGACATGATTTACGCAGAGCATAAATTCTTATACAAAGTCACATAAATATATACACCATATAGCATAATTCATAAAAAAAACTTAATATTGATTCAACTAATATCCCTCTCGGGAATTAGAGTCAATTTTATGGCATACGTAAAAATTGTATTCATCATCGTAAAAATCATCACTAAAATGCATAAATAGTGTAATTAAGTAGTATGCATAAAACATAATCATCGATGACATAAACATGAATCAAATAATTTGTCGCCGGAGGACGATCTCGAGGCTGCCAGATCAAAGGACGCCTCAGAGACCATCAGATCAAAGGACGCCTCAGAGACCCTTCGATGCACCACATCGGAGGAGATTGTTGTCTTCGAATGCCACCATGGACGGTCACTGCAACCATCGTCGCTCGCCCTCAGAAGGTCGTCGTCACCGCGACCGATCGCGCCTCGAGAGGTTGCGGTCGCTGCCACCGCCCGTGTCTCGGGCAGACGCGTCAACCGCTGCTTGCGCCTAGGGCAGTCATGGCCACCGCGTTGCTCACGTCTCAGGCCACCACTCGTCGACATCGCCTGGGGCCACCACTCGCCGACGTCTCCTCGGACCGCCGCTCGCGCCTCACGATGCTGCTCGTCGCTCGTGTCTCGCGCCGCAGGAAGTCGTCGTCGACGTCCGGCCGCCGCTCGCACCTCATGCGATTGTAGCTGCCTCCAGACCCTAAAACCCTAATCATTAGGGGTCTAGAATATTCTTATAAACGGGTGGATCTGATCCGTCTTAACTCGATGGCACGTCTGGCCTGGGCTTCCTCTAGCTATTGAAAGCCTAGAGCTTAATATATATATATATATATATATATATATATATATATATATATATATATATATATATATATATATATATATATATATATATATATATATATATATATATATAATCTTCACTTTTCATTTAGAAAACTCCTATAATATAAATATAAGAATAACTATATACTACTATGAATATCATTATATATATATATATATTACATATTTCTATTCCTCTAATTTGGGATTAAGATGAAAGACGCCATGCATAGTGGAACTCCCCGTCTCTAGATACAATCTATTCATCTAAAAACCATACAAGTTGTTTTTGAATTACAACTTATAGTCGCATGGCACCTCTAACTTGCCCTTTCATACTAGCAACCCGATCCATCATAGATGAGTCATGTCTCTTTATCTTATTAATTCACTTATCCATTACGTAGAATGAGCTCTATTATGATGCTAGTTGAGCAGAATATTAAAGGTACTTCTAGACTTCACCACCATGGATCAAGTAGCTCACATTAGTGTATGTTTGGTTTCTAGAGACTAACTTTTAGTCCATAAATCACTAAACACAAGAACTAAAATATAGATAATCACTGTTTTAGTCTAAGTGTTTGACGATTTATGAAATAAAAACGAATAGTCCCTCTAGAAACCAAACACCCCCGTAATTATAAAGCCCCGTTATTATAAAGCGCTTGCCAGTTTAAACTGAACTCCATTACATTGATCGTCGAGTTAGTAGTAGATGCAACAACCAGTTGATTTGCACCCCCCCCCCAAATTAAAGGACCAAAGTCATATATATATATATATAGGGTGATGGTAATGGGAGCCCTGGGCTTCCATTAGTATGGGAAGCCCCAGTCAGCTATATCTACGCGCGCTCGATCTGGTTCTGGTTCTGGTTCTGGCTCGGGCGGATTCCAGCGTAAAACGTGAGCTAAAACAGCGTAAATGAGTACGAAATTTTGCGTAATTCCTATATTTGTTTTGTACAACAAACGGGGCCTAAAATTACGGCGTAAAAATCGCATGCAGCCGATCGTGCGCGGGTTCTGGCTCGGGCGGATTCCAGCGTAAAACGTGAGCTAAAACAGCGTAAATGAGTACGAAATTTAGCGTAATTCCTATATTTGTTTTGTAACAGCAAACGGAGCCTAAAATTACGGCGTAAAAATCGTGTGCACCCGATCGTGCGCGGGTTCTGAATCGGGTGGATTTTAGCGTAAAACGTGAACCAAAACAGCGTAAATGAGTACAAATTTTATCGTAAATCATCGATCTGTTTCGTAACGACAAATGGGTCTCGAATTACGGCATGAAAATCGCCACAGGCGCTGTCTCGGGCGGATTTCGGCATAAAACGTGAACCAAAACAGCGTAAATGAGTATGAATTTTAGCGTAAATCATCGATTGATTTCGTAACGGCAAATGGGGACAAATTACGGCGTAAAAATCGTGCGCGCGGGTTCTGGCTCGAGCGGATTTAAGTGTAAATCGTGAACCAAAACAGCGTAAATGACGGGTTCTGGCTCGAGCGGATTTAAGTGTAAATCGTGAACCAAAACAGCGTAAATGAGTATAAATTTTAGCGTAAATGAATAGAAATATCAGAAACAGACAAATAGATGGAAGCGGATCCATGAACTGAAATATAGGTCATAAAATCCTATTGACATTGGCATAAATATGTATACAAAATAGCATAAAAATAGGATCGCCGTCCTGCAGAACCAGCGCCTCGCATCTGGGATGCGCCACCACTTCGTGCCTAGGGGAGGATGTCGTCGTCGCTAGCGCCTAGGGAAATCCGCCGTCACGACCGCTGGCACATCGTCGTCGTGCGCACCTCATGGGGCCGCCGCCGCGTGCGTGCCCTCGGGATCCGATGCCGCAGCGTGTCCCTAGATTCGCCGTCGCGCCACAGGAATCCGCCATCGCGAGCGTGTCCCCAGATCCGCCGTCGCGCCTCAGGGATCCGCCGTCGCGAGCGTGTCCCCAGATCCGTCGTCGCGCCACAGATGCTGGAGCGGCGGTGGCGGTGGCCATCACAGAGACGGACGGGACAACCGCCGTTGTCACCGGGCCTAGGGTGCGCTGCCGTCGTCCGTCCGCTTCAAGAGCGCCGTCACCGCTTGCTCGCCTGCCTCGGAGCGTCGTTGTCGCTCGTTCCTGGTGGAGCGCCGCCGTCGGTCGCCTGCCTCGAGGTGACACCGCTGCTGGCCCCCAGGATCACCGCCGCTCGCACGCCCTAGAGAACCGCCGCCGCCGCTAAAACCTAATTCCTGGCGGCGTGGGGGTGTTTTTATAGTGGTGGCGTGGGCCGGATCGTGGGCCCGATGCACGTAATATGCGCAGACTATATTTGCATAAACTGATACACACATCAGCATAACTCGTATTATATTTTGGCGTAAGCAGTTAGGTACAATAAGTCAAAAAGGGTCCGGTGCGGTCGCGCACCTGGTCGGTACGTGGTCGGGGCTTCCTATAGTTAAATAGAGCCTAGGGCTCTAAATACATATATATATATATATATATATATATATATATATATATATATATATATATATATATATATATATATATATATATATATATATATATATATATATATATATATATATATATATATATATATATATATATATATAAGACGATGATAGAAACATGGGGCAGTTCATTTATACTTTTACCCAAATTAAAGCGTCGTTGGTTTCCGCTACCTGTCTCTTTATCCCACGTACGATCCAATCTAATGGAGGCCACACATTTGTTTGGCAGTTTCAGTGGCGTGTAAGAAGGCTCTCACACTAACCACCTGACGACATTGTATGCTAGCTTCACAGTCTACTAATTACTTGCATCATCTACTTGACCACCACACACACATGCTAAAATTCAGTCAGACAAGCAAGGTAGAGCCAGCCAGCGTGCATGTTACGACTGGGAGAGATTATATATAAAACGGCCAATCATGGTACTGCCGTACGTATTTATTTTAACCTCCACACGACGATGCGTATTGAGTACGTGGCTCGATCCAAGTGTCAAACCCACCGTATAGTAGCTCGCCACAGCAGCACCTGGGGAAGGTCGGTACTGGATCCACAATAATGCAGTTAAAATATGCTGGAATCATTGCACTAGTTTAATACTGTCTAGCTTCTTTGTGCATGCATGATGATGTGTGTCTGTATACGCATCGTTGCATGATTCTGAATATTCAGAGGCAGACCAATTAACCTGCACAGATCGAGACGGTTAAACAAATCTCTGTAGCAGGATAAGGTAGCGTGCCTCATTGACTGGATGCATGCACTTTCCATCCCTTCAGTTCTTGGCATGCATGGTTTAAAGAAACCCCTCCTCCTCTCTTGGTCATTACAGCCTGGTCTAGTTTGTGAGATGCTTAGACGTCGTCCAACAGTGACAGCATGATCCTTTTGTAGTGTCTAGCTATGAGTACTAGTAGGTCATTTGTTTAAGCACAAATAGGTTGGTGGGTGATTATTAGGTGTGTGCTAATGTCCATTTCAGAATCAATTTTACTGTTTGATGTTTGGCTGGCATTTCAAAATATATATATATTTTTAGCCGAAACGGTGAAAGTCAATTATTGTGAGGAAAAAGAGAGGTTCAGAGTATGATGATCACGGGGATTGTTTTTTTTCCCACCCTCATGTAGTCATTGGCAACTAAACCAAAGACACCTGTAAATGTGTCTGAATATATCCAATCTGTCACTGTTAATCTTACGTGGACTTGTTTTTTTTTCTTTTTGAAGGAAAACCTTATGCAGACTTTGGCATCATGTTAATTTGTATAGGAATAGGCATGCAGGGAGGCTACAGAGAAGAAAGTTCCAAGCAAAAGACTAATAATTAATGGCCGAGACTGCAGGCAATATATATAAACTCATTTCAAAGGAGGCCACGTGTTGGTTCTTCTTAGATGCAACAAACAAAGGCTTCTAGAAGAAATGAAACTATATACAAACCAAAGCAGGGAATAATCTCTCGAGCGTATGCTTGTGGCCAAGAACACAGCTGAAGGCCATAGACTATGTCAACAAAGAACACTTTTATATACTTTTGTCGTATATTTGACATGTTCCGACAGCAAGCAAGCTAGAGCTAATTGCAGGTTATAGGTATCATAATTTGCTTGACTAAACGAGGGAATACATGTGAAATTCGCAAAAGTGTTGAATTTTTGAAGGTGGATTCGGATCCAAAGGCGCTTATATATATATATATATATATATATATATATATATATATATATATATATATATATATATATATATATATATATATATATATATATATATATATATATATATATATATATATATATATATATATATATATATATATATATATATATGTATGTATATGAAAGATTTTGGTGAAAATTTGGGGATTATTGAGGTATGTTTGTTTCGTAGCCACGTTCCGAGACACTGGTGGCGTCGCGACACATGACACCAGTGAAATTGCTTCAACACTTCAACGTGGCCGATGGTCCATGCATGATAGCGCGCGCTGGGCCTACATATCGGTTGTTAGTTGTTACTACTGTAATGATATGATTTGGTTAAATTGTTTTATTATTCACATCTAGAAAATCATTCATCGACACAGTCGTCACTTTCGTCGTTGAAGTCTGGCTTCCACTGAACATTTGCATTTTCCAGACGCTCTGGTCTGATCTTCTTATCTTGTTGTTAACAAGCTAGCAGCGATATTGTCCTTGTGGAGCCAAATGAGTCGTCTCAGGGGCTCAAAAGTTCAACTAATAAGATCTCAGTTGGCAGGTGTGTCGAGTTCCAGTTTGAGGAGGAAGATGCGCGCACCGCACCTTGGATCTTTGCATCATAGTCATGTTGATCGTTCACACGTCGTGCTATTGCTTAATTTGACAGCATTTCTGAATAAATATATGGTTGGTGGTGGACTCTGCAACAACACGACAATGTCTCAAAAGGGAATCTATTCTAGAATATTTCAGTCATATGTCGACTTGCATTACGTGTGGTGCGTTTTATTCTGATTACAATCAGTTGTTAGCGTTAATTTAATTTGCTAGTGCTTGCTTTAATTCCTTGTTGATATTACGTTTTACTACTGGAAACAGCTTCTTTGCTGAGTGTCTGAAGCATTCGGCAAAGCCTAGAAAACACTCGGCGAAGGCTTTGCCGACACTCGGCAAAGAATGTTCGGTAAACTGTACATCGACAACGACTTGTCGAGTACTTTTTGTCGTTGCGAGTGCCACTCGGTACTCGGCAAAGAAAAGTCGTCGTCACGGCGTCAGGTGACGGTGACGGAGATTGTGCCGAGTGCCACGGAGACACTCGGCAAAGGCTCACTCTTTGCCGAGTGTCTACTGTACTGACACTTGGCAAAGAAGCTCCCCGTAGGCCCATTTGCCATTTCCTTTACCGAGTGCCAACACCTGGCGCTCGGCAAAGATAACGGTCGTCGGCTATAGACGGCTGTTGACGGATCTTTGCCGAGCGTCGCCGTTCGCCGAGCGTTTGACACTCGGCAAAAAGGTCTTTGCCGAGTGTCTTACTCTCGGTAAACGTGGTCATTACCGAGAGTGTGACTTAGCCAAGTGCATCGCAAAGAGCCGAATTTCGGTAGTGTTTGTATATATTCAAGGTTTTTTTATTTGTGTTATTTTTTGTCCAAAAATATGAGGGCAAGTACAATGCTCCACCTTAATTATTGTAACACCCTCTCACACACGTGAGACTCAAAATTAGGTCAAGGTTAACTTTGGACCTTCTCTGTAGCATCCATCATTTTTATAAGTGGTATATAATAGGTTGGGGCAACAAATTATGACAATTTTATAAATGGGTGGTTGCATAGTGCGAACATGTGGTTAATATGTGTCCACTGTGTCCAAACTATGACGAGTATTTATTAAAGAGATGGTCGTCTTTGGTTGAACTTAGAGACTAACCATGGTGTGAGTGTGGTGGTGTGCAATATGTGTTTTGGTTTATGGTGCACAAATATGGAGTGCAGAGACGGTGGTCGATGATGAAGCTGAAGGTCAAGCGAGTAAATGTCGATAGACTAGGAGCAATGAAAAACAAACGTCATGCCGAGGACGAATGGGCTAGAGAAGCTAGAGGACCAAGCCTGGGTGACTAGTTGTAAGAAAAATGGACCTCTAACAATTTTAATATCGTTTTTAGTGTTTCATGATTAACACCCATTTGAACTAACAACTTTGTTAAGTGACTATTTATAAATTTCAAAGGATGCAGCATAAGTGCAGACACAGTATACAAAAATGATTCAGAAGATCAACTTGTCAAGAATTTTAAGGGATTTATTCATGATTGTCAAAGTCATACAAAAGTCCAAGACAAATACAAAGCAAGCCCAAAAAAGGAACTCAAAGAAACAACTTGAAATAACCCAGAGAACACTAGACGTATCCGGTGGTGCACCAGATTGCTCACCGAATATAGCTTATAGAGAGGCCGAAAATTGGACTCTGAGAAGCTATGGGCACCAGACATATCCGGTGGTACACCAGATGCCTCACCGAATATAGAACACAGAGAGGGTGAAAAACAGACCAAGTCAGAGATAGGACACCTGACGTATCCAGTGCAACACCGAACACGACACCTAGAAAGCATGTCAAAATGCACAAGTCAAGCGAAGGCACCGGACATGTTCGATGCAACATCGGATGCTGCACCGGATACACAGTGCACAACGATCGACAATGGAAAGTCTCCAACGACTAGCTAATGTGGCATGTCTGGTGCTCCACCAAACATGTCTAGTGAGTTCTGACAGACTGATGAAGCTGATAAATTTTTCAACGGTAACCTCTGAGACAACACTGGACCTATCCAGTGCACCACCAAACATGTCTAGTGAGTAAGCAGAAGCTGAAGTGGGGTTCCCATGGCTATTTTGAGATGGACAACCTATATATACCGCTCCAACTGGGCATAACTCCATCCATGAGCTGAGAAACATCACATACAAGCTAGAGGATAATCTTCAAACCATCCAAACCTTCCACATGCTCTAAAATAGTTGTGCTTAGTATAGACATCTTGTGAGAACCTAAAGTAGCAATAGCGTTGCTAACACACTTGAGTTGAGTTGTGATTCTAAGAAAAGAGATAAGATTTGTGCTCATTCTTGTGTGGAGTTGCTACTCCAAGATTGTAAAGCGATCAAGAGCTTCCGACTTAGTGTGGAGTGCCTTGTGAGAAAGTTTTCTCTCACCTTTTGAGAAAGAAAGGGATCATGCTTGATCTTAGTGATCGCTTGAGTGAGGAAAGGATTGAAAGAGACCTGATTCTTTGTGAACCCCTCGACGGAGACGTAGGTTTCTTTGTGAAACTGAACTCCAGTAAACAATTCCTGAGTCTCTTGTGCATTCTCCTTCCCATTTGCATTTGTCTTTCCTCTTCTAGTTAATACTTGTTTCTCTCATCAATTGAGTTTTATCTCACACTACTTTATTGGTAGCATTTATTCTGCACCTAAGTTTTACTACCAACATAAGCAAGAATTTAGCTTTGGATATATCTTGGTTATATCTCTCTCACACACTAAACACCAAATTTAGAATATTTGGATTTTTCTCCTTGTGTTTGATTTAGAATTTTAGGTATTGCCTATTTAACCCCCCCTCTAGGCAACTTTCACTGGCACCTAGTGTCATTACAATATTATATGGAGGAGTAGACCGTGTTGACCAAGTCATGATAATGGTTGACCACGTAAAGCATAGAAGCTATAGGACTTGGTGATCGAGCAGTCGAGGACTGAAGGTGACTTGTCTAGAGATCATAGAGGGAGTGTAGAGTATCGTTGAGGGGTTTGATGGTTTGTGCCTCTGAAGGGACTGTGATGCCTAAAAGGGGGTGAATTAGGCAATCTATTTCACAAACTAAGGCCCCTAATTTCTCCTAGACAAACATAAGCAACAAATAATCTATCCATGTACAACTATGATTTTGACTATAAGTGAGTTGCTATCTCTACCACAAAGAGTTATGCAATCTAGGTCTCAAAACTATCAACTAAACTAGGTAGATAAAACACACAACTAAGGTACACAATATAAATACAGAAACTAAAAGGCGATAAAGACACAAACTCCATCTAATAATTTCAATACTTTTATCGAGGTATCGAGAGGAACACAACTTCTTCCTAGTCCTCATTGGAGCCCCTCGCAAGGATGCCCACACAAGGGCCGAACTCCCGATCAGGTAACTCCATGGATAGCCCCGAAACTTTTCCACACACAAGTGAGTCTCCAGAATATACTCTCCTAAACTGTTTCTCATTGTCTTCACTATCAAGTTTCTAGCAAAAATATCGTGGACGTAGTTATCTCTAGTACATAGTGTCAACCACACCACAAAACATAGTTGGTGTGATCTCACAAGAGTACAAGCTTCTTAGGTACAATTATAATGGAGTGTGCAAGCACCAAGGGATAAGAGGTATTTTAACATGGCTCAAACATTTAGCCTAAACCCTAAAGAAAACGCTATATAATTGTCAAACTAATCTAAACACTTCACTAAACACCTAGCCTACTCACCAAGTGATTCTTTGAGCACTTGGATGTCTAGAACTACTGAAACTGAGCATAAACTCTCTTGATGCATTTGATATCTCCCACTCCACTCAAATGGCTAGCTAGGGTCCTATAGCCCTCAAGGAGAGATATAACCGTTGGAACTTCACGAACCATCTCTGTGTCGTGCGGCCTAGGTAGCACTTAGTGTCCTATAGTAATTTTAGCATAGTCATACAAAGAAAGTTCACGGTTACAAGATGCACGCGTATAACAGTAGGCTGCACATACCCATCAGACCATCACCCACACGCACGACACACAACAACCCACATGTTTGCAATTTGCACATCCTCTGTGTGGCGGCTCTATTCATTCGCATTATGGACATCTCTAGTACATCTTCTCAATCTATAATTCAGCCCATTTTTTTTATCTATTTCTGCATCCATCACTAGACTGCATATACATTATTCAGAGTGTCAAACTGCACATTTAATTATTTGGTCGCACGTTACTATTGAGAGTGATGCACCGTCGCTGCTGCATGTGCTGCACAGTGCGTGGTTGCACACTTGCACTCACTGCTCCATGCCGGCCACACTGCGTATCGGGCTCTCGGCAATCGGCACACGTCGCAGTTGGAGTTGACTCGATCTGGATGGGGCTCATGCACTGGGCACTCGCACTGCCATCATGCATGCACGCCCCGGCCCACTCTGTATATAATTTCCCTCTTCCCTCTCATGAAACCTGTGCTCCAATTATGTTCTCTATACCTCTTCTCTATATCTATTTTTTACAGGTTTCTCTAAGAACCCGTTTGTTTCGTTAGAATTAAATTCTATTCTAATAATTATAATTTAAATAAAACTAATTGAGTTAATATATTTATTTATGTAATATATTTGTATGTTATCATAAATTATATCAGATAGATAGTTATACACTACATTTATGTTATAGAGAAACAAGTAGAAGAATGTTTTATAAATTGTACATTAGAAAAGTAGCATGTAAATCTATAGAATTAATTTTCATCTCTCACACCATGAATTTGAGATATACTTATATATACATTTTGGAAAGTTGTGGAATATCACATATACTGAAAAAAAATAGCCTACTCTATTAGTTAAATTCCAATTCCTCAAAATGAAGGGAAACAAATGAGCCCTAAAAAATTGTCTCCTCTATATCTCATCACTCTTCAACAACGTTCTCTATATTTCGCGTATTTTTTATACCCTCAAATGTCTTGTACATATTTTAATCTTGCTTCATCGATCCATTGTTTAGAGTATAAAAAATAAGTATATGAGAGGAGGGAGACTCTATATGGAGAGAATGGAGAAGTGCCCTCTAAGAGAAGGTTTTAGAGGACACAATTAAAGACTATAGAGAATGAAATTTTCTTAAAACAGAGGAGGGTTTAGAGTCTCTAGTAGGAAGTCTAGCCCACACAATCATATCAACGTCTATCTCCCACTCCCGGCAAATCCATAATAATACATCATGAATATATATACCAACGTCGTCAACAGTCACATGCGATAACCTTTTCGGTCGCTTGCAGGGCACGCACCCTCATCTTGCTCATACTGTCATATATGGTCTATGCATATATACCTTCCCTACTGTTTACGCTAAGAAATTAAAGAGTATATATGCACAGAGAAAAACAAACCAGATAGAGGAGGAGATTAAACGAATCCGTGCATGATGGCACACATGAAGTTAGATAAGGCCAACCGATCCAACTGAATATATTCTAAGACTTGCTAGCCGGTTCACATATGCATCATGCATGCATGACCAGATGCCCCGTTAATTTGTTGCTTGATGCTAGTAGTAATAACAGTGAGCTCCGACCAATGCAAGTCAGTCTACACCGACAGCTATAGCTGGATTACTGCATGTACTCTATCTATAGACAGAATCTTTAATTTGTTCCAATTTACACCGGCAGGCCGGAGTATGTATAACCATGGATGCATCATGTTTAGGCGACATACTCCTCATCTGTATTGTAATAATATCATATAATACACTTGGTCATCGGTGCGTGGTGCTTAAAGGAACATAGGACCTGATATAAGACAAGGTCCGATCTTCAGTGAGGTAGGATAACTTGATTTGGTGAAGATCTTGACATTGATGATCTAAGTTTCCGAGCAAACAGATTCTCGTAATTACTACACCACTGCTCAAATGTTATCACATCTATCTCACCAAGAAGACTTATCTCTGCAAGCAGTGGCGGAGGACGAAAAAAAATTTAGGTATAGCTCTACACAACTAGACCATATAATAATATTTAGCACACAAACAATCAACTTGTAGAACAATTCGCGATATATATAAAGAAATAAAACATTGTCTAAAATGAGAATAAATTGCTTTAAAATATGTAGCTGTCGTACCTCTGATTTTGCTTTGCTTACTGTTACAGCTCGGAAGCCACAGGCGCACAGCGGCGGACCGCGGAAGTCACAGACGTCGCGTGGCCCGCGTGGGCGCGTTAGTGCGTGGCCCATGGCCGGAAGGCTGGGCGCCTGGCCACCTGGGCACAGCAGCCGAGCAGCGGACGCTGGCTCGCCGGCTCGGCACAGAAGGCCAGAAGGTTGGGGCCGCTGGGCGTGGCATAGCGACGGCCGGTGGCTCGACACAGCGGCGGACCGCGGACGGTGTCAGCGTGTGGCCGGAAGGCTGGGCACAGCGGGCAGCGGCGAAAGGTTCGGTCTCCCCTTGGCGGTTCGGCGGACGTCAGCTGTGTTCGTGAGCGCGGGGCGGTGAGGGTTCGTTAGCGCCAGGCTGCCAGCGCGAATGCGCGATATGGAAGTTGGGCCGGTTTTTTTGGTATGGCTTGGGCTATAATAGGCCACAATGGGCCCTCCGCCCCTGTCTGCAAGCGCAATCAAGACACAAGCAAGAATAGGAAGAACATAACCAAAACTGCATTGATTATGATGTGGGGTTTCACAAATGAACAACGACATTGTTCGATGACAGAATGAATCTAAGCAAAACCCAACCCTAATGATGGTGGCGACTACTGATAAAATAGGGTTTAGAGGCATGCAAGACCCAGAGGCGTAGCTAGGATTTTTTTCATGAGGTATGTCATAAGAATTATTTTATAAATAATTTAGTAACGAACTAGTTTACATAAAAATTCTAAAATTACTAAACATCACTAATCAAAATCGCAACAAAAAAATAAGGCTTACATGAAATTTACCTTCTCTGAGCTCCGGCTGAGGTCTGAAGCTATGCACAATCTGCACTCGTTCCAGAGGAGAGGCAGACACGTAGAGGTGGTGTCGCGGTGGGCAATGGTGCATGCGCGTGGCTGCGATCTACCGATCTACCCCTAAGACTTTCCAACAGAAAAAAGAGAGACCTAATTTTGTAATTAAGCTCGACAGGAGTGCCATTACTCATGTGTAGGAAAAAAGGGGCGGAGCCCTGCTTCTCTCCGCGATCGTTCCTGTTCATTGTCGGCCCGTTGCGGCGCGAGTGCGATTCCTGGGCCATCCCCTTCGCTTCCGTCTCCCGTTGCTTCGTCTTCGCGCGGCCCAGAGAGGCAGGCAGTCGGCGCGGCGTGTGATGGAAGACTTCCTTCAGGTACGTGTCTAGGGTTTACGGCTGATTTCGTGGGTTCACATTCTTTCCCTCATCTTGCATCGTGTCTCTCTCGCCTCTGGTCGCTCCCGTGTTCGTCGCAAGATAGTTTCTGCGGTGGTTGGATTTCCTCTCCGTTTCGTCCGCCGGCGCCTGCCGAGGAGTGGCCTCTCCCGGGTCACTCGGTTGCTCCGGTTCAGATGGATCCGAAGAATCGCAACCCTAACTGGGACCGGTGGGGGGCGAAGGATGCCCCACAGGGGTCCCAATCTTGGGGAAAACCGGAGTCTCAGCTGGCGGTTGAAGACTGGATCTAGAAAGTCGGATGGCAAGGATGACATCCCTATCTCTTCTTCCGGCGATGGCGGCCAGCCAGGTATCCTCAAAACCCCTCCCCCGACCATTCTGAAAGTTGAGAATGAATTGGTGCGTAGGGTTTTCTGCCAAAAATGTGGTATGGATGGCCATCATGCTAGGGTGTCTTCAAATCTTTGTGGTGTGAGATCTGTCGTAAGGAAACACACAACACTGCTCGGTGCGTTCTCCCCCAAACAGAACAAACCTAGCATGCCTATTGTTGGGATGGCGGCTAATGGGCTAGGGTTCTACTCTTCTCATTTTTCCAAGCCGTTATCAAACAAACCGAAGCATAGTTTTATTGGTCTGGTTAAAATCATTGAGGGTTTGATCTCGGCTGAGGATCTTGAGAAGGATTTCGGTTTTCATTTCCCCTGGGGCCGTACTTGGAAAGCTACCAAGTGTCACTCTGGTTTTTTAATGCAATTTCCCTCTCAAGAGAGGTTGGATGAGATGATTAATTTCCCAGAACTGAAAATGAAGCTGTCGGGTGCAAAAATCTCTGTATCTTCTTGGAGCTCCCCGGCTAAGCCCAAATCCAAACTGTCACACGCGGATTTTAGGGGTCCAAAACCCGGGCGCGAACATAATCACCAGGTGTGCTGGGACCAAGTCTCACACATATGATGATTCATGGCACAGGATCGAATGTCACATCTTTACTACATAACAGGAGTTATGTACAAAATAAATAAATAATTACATTATAAGGAGACAACGGTCCAGCAACCCAAAGTTGACTGGGAGACGACGACCTAGATCTCTCTCACGAACTCATCGCAGCATCCTCCATGCGCCTCATCCTGTGGTACCTGTTCTTGACCTGTGGGGGGTGTGAGACAGCAAGAGTGAGCTCACATACGTTCATCGCTCAACAAGTTGTGGGGAATAATGTGCATGAACTCGCCAGAGGTGGGAGCTCACGTGAAGTGTAAGGCTTACCAAAGAGGATGGTTAGAGCTGAGCATTGCTTTTAAAGTTGGTCAAAATTTTATTAGCAATTACTAAGTATAAGTAAATACCAACCCAATTAAGTAGTAGAACAAAAGTAACAACATCACCAGCGATGCAATGCATATGACAAATTGAATTTAGTTCCATAAATTAATCATCAGAGAGTCCTGAGCTGCTCATGACCGTGAGCTCGGCTAGTATACCAGTTTTACACTCTGCAGAGGTGGTACCCTTTACCCACAAGTCATGTTACCCATCTGCCAAGGGATCGCGACTTCCCTGTAACGCCCCGAATTTTTGCAGTTGAATTTTTTCTTTTCTTTACTCGCCAAAATTCGGGCGTTACCTTTTCTTTTTCTTTTTTCCCTCGCTAAACCTTGACCTTTTCCAAAGTTCTAGCGGGATTCGGTTTGGATTTCCCGTGTAAGAAAAACCCTAAATACTTTATGTTGTTTGATGCACCATGCCGAACCTTGCATTTCTTTTGATTGCTTTGAAAGTGCAAATGCATTCATGTAGAAAGATCGGATTTCGGAAATGAGGAGAAGATCTTTTCTTTCTTTTTTTTCTCTCTCTTTTTCTCTCTCCTCTTTTTCTCTCCCTCCCGCGCCGTGGGCCGACCCCGGCTGGCCCAGCCGCCCTTGCGCCCCCTTTTGGGCCCAAAAAGGCCCAACCGCCCCCCCCCCACCTCCCCTTTTTCCCCAATTCTCTCTCCCTCCCTCTCATTTTCTCTCATTTTCTCTCCCCCACCCTAAGCCGCCGCCGCCCCTACCCCCCTGCCCTAGCGCCGGCCGCCGCCCTCGCCGTCGGCCGCCCCTCGCCGGTGAGCCCCCCCTCCTCCCTCTCTCCCTCCTCCCTCCCTCTCCCCTCCCCCTCCTCTCTCCTCGGCAGCCCGGCCGCCTGGCCGCCCTGGCCTGGCCGCCTTGGCCGCGCCCCCAGCCGGCCGCTGCCGCGCCGCCCTGGCCCCAGCCGGCCACGGCCGCCCCTGGCCGCGCGCCCCAGCCCCCGCCTGGCCAGCCCCAGCCGGCCCCTGGCCAGCCCCGGCCGCCCGCCTGGCCGCCCCCGGCCGCCCTGGCCCCTGGCCGCGTCCCCCTGCGCAGGGCCGGTTCAACCGCCCTAGGGCCGGTTCAACCGCCCCCCCTGTTTTTTTTATTTTTTTTATTTTATTTTATTTACTTTCTGTGATCATAGTTATTTTATTTTAGGTAGGCTAATCATTGTTAATGTTATTGAAATATGAAGCTTAATTTAGAATTCCGTTACGCTAATTGATTCATGTGATTAACTGTTTATCTCGTTCAATGTTGATCAACTTAAAATGACTAAGTTTCCATTAGTGTATATAACAGAATTCTTTTGTCAAGAACCAGTTGTAACTAATCATTAGGGCATAAAACTTTAACCCCCTGCGAGACCCTTTTTCCGTTTCTTTCTAACCATAACAAATGCAATGTCAAATGTCATACTTGATGCATATTCGCTTTATTTGTTCCCTTGTATGGTGTACTGTTCTTTTGTATTAAATATGTGGATGGATGTATGTATGTTTGCGCTCGCATAGAGAACGATCCGGTCGAAGAGCCCGAGGAATTCGCAGGAGAAGCCCCTGAGCAGCAGTCGGTTGGTGGAGGCAAGTGTCCTTTGACCTATCTCTGTCCTAATCATTCTTTAATTCACCTCCCGCATCACACATTTATACCTAAGGATTGACTAGCTTTTTGTTATCCATGTCCTTGTTTACCTATTTGGGTCGGATTATTACTGCTTAGTTTGATGCTATTGCTCAACTTTAATCAATGAACATGATGTGGTTATCTATGATACGCTGTTTTCCCGTTCTTATTTATGATTATACTTGTGGCATTTAAGGGGACTCGAGCGGTTTCTCGAGTGCCTCTCCGTAAGGACCTGTTCAATGGATGACCGCCCGGGAAAACAGTGCAACCATGAGGGTGGAATGGGGTGCCCTTAGCTGAATAATTAGAGGATCCGGGGTGTAGTTCGCTTCGCCGTCGTGCCGTCAATGGGGCTCGGTGTATGCGGCTCGCTCTGCCAAGGTTGATTTGTCCCTTGGGGAGGAGTGCGGTACATTTAGGAAACCTAACGGGTGGCTACAGCCCCGGGGAATCTTTGTAAAGGCTTCGTAGTGAATCCTTGGCCATTCACTTCGGGAGTGAATAAGGGTCTTGCAAGCCCGGGCCAGAGAGGGAATCACGGCTTGAGGGTAAAGTGCACAACCTCTGCAGAGTGTTTTGAAACTGATATATCAGCCGTGCTCGCGGTTATGAGCGGCCAAGGGAGCTCCAGAGATTAGTGATACTTGATCAGAGGTACTTTGGTACAGGTGACAATGAGATTGATGGTTCTGATTACGATTATGGTATTGGTAAGTGGTATTCTTTCCGTTTGGAAAGGATACATTGGGCTAATAACTTGGGTTAATGTTAAAACCTGGCTTTCTACTAGTAAGTAATAACCTGACCAACTAAAAGCAACTGCTTGACTTATCCCCACATAAAGCTAGTCCACTACAGCCAAACAGGATACTTGCTGAGTATGTTGATGTGTACTCACCCTTGCTCTACACACCAAACCCCCCCAGGTTGTCAGCATTGCAACCACTGCTCAGGCGAAGACGAAGCTGTGGAAGGAGACTTCCAGGAGTTCCAAGACTACAACGAGTTCTAGGTGTGGGTTAGCGGCAAACCCCCAGTCGGCTGCCTGTGAAGGCCGCGTTATCTACGTTTCTTTTCCGCACTTTGATTTATTGTAAGAACTATATGGACGTCTCAGACGTATGATGTAATCGACTATTTCCCTTATTAATACTATTTTGAGCACTGTGTGATGATGTCCATATTATGTAACTGCTGTGTACGTGAATAACTGATCCTGGCACGTACATGGTTCGCATTCGGTTAGCCTTCTAAAACCGGGTGTGACATAAGTGGTATCAAAGCCGTGCTGACTGTAGGACCGCTAACCTAGAGTAGAATGGTCGTTCTAAGGATTATAGACCTCTGGCCCTACCTTGACTCTGATATCTCTTCAAAAGTTGGTCCTACCGACCAAACCTATGTTCTACTATATATTATACCTTGCTAAAAATTGTGTTTCATTCTGATCCTTCATTTACTTATTACTTGCTGGTCATATTAATTCTGTTCTCACCCTTTTGCTTGCGATGTCTTTTGTAGATGGCTCGACTTAGACACACTGCACGAAAGTCCGTCATCCCCTTCTTACCCTCCCGCCTTGCTGAGCGTCCGCTTCGCCGTCCCGTGGCCGGACAGTCCAGCCACTTGGAGAGACTACACCACCGCCTGCGTGAGGAGCAGGAACGTCGACGACAGGAGCAGCAGAGCTCTTCCTTCTCGCTCCACCAGGAGATAGAGTCTGTGAGGAGCTGCTCCCCTGTGCTTCCTCTGGAGGCGCCCCCTGCACCACCACTGGGCGCCCCAGCTTCTGGAGTAGCTGCTGGAGGAGACCCAGACGACGGAGATGGCGACGACAGCTCGAGCCACGACACCGACTTCTCTGCTAACCCTGAGCCGGAAGGATGGGTTGCTCGACCCATCACTCGCGACGCTGCTCGCGGGTGTCACTTCCACGATGCGCTCGACACCCTGCTACGTCGGGCTTTTGACCGGCATACTTGGTCCGTCGAGTATCGCTGTGTGGTCTACCAGCATAGTCGCGGGGTCTACCCGGACCGCTGGGAGGCGACTTGCTTGGTGCGCTGCCCGGAGGACAGTCTCCAGGGTGCAGAGGCCTGCTCAGAGCACTATTCTATCTCTGAACGGGACTCAGCTGAGGCAGCCATGCAAGATGCTGCACGGCGTGCGCTTTCGCACTACTGCTCGGTTTTCGGTGGGGCAGCTGACGGTCTTGACCTGAAGTATTACCCCCGCCGTCCATCTGGCAGCACAGGAGGCGTGATTGTCTCACCTGTCGGAGAGGGCAATCCTAGGTTGAGCAGCACAGTCAACCTAGCCGTCGTGCTAAACACGGAGCTGGACCATGCATTAGATGAGCTGAGTAGGGCTCGTGCTGAGATCGCCCTGCTGCGGGCTGAGCGCGCGAAACGTCGTCATCTGGATGGTGGTTCCCCCGCTCCCGTCGGGACTCAGCACCCGTACCGCTCACCTCAGCGTGGACACCAGCCTTATGGCAATCCCGACTGCAAGACCAAGATAAATCTAGAACCATAGATCGCTAGAGTTGGATCTTGTAATTAATACGAAATATATGCATAGAAGCTTCAGTCTTAGCGTTAATCTCGGTCTTAGTTAGTCTTAGTTAGACAGGATAGTTTGCTATATCCTGTGCATTTATGTTTGTCATGATGAACTATGTTTGGTTTGGATCTTTGTAATGATTGTCACCAGAGTGTGGGTATCCCCTGCATCTTGGTTTACATATTATGTTAATGGAGTTAGTTATATAGTTGGGAAACCTTCTATTCCACTTTCCTCTTGATCTGAGAAGCTGTGTGGTCTGTGTTGGAGATCAGTGAAGATGCTCACCTGCTCAGTGCTGTTGAAGAATTCTATACTCTTTTCTTATGCTGCAAGATTTGCCAGATCAGTTCTGATGTGTGGTTGCATTCTGCAGATGTCAGAGAACAGGCGCAGAGGAGGAAGGCGTGCTCAGCAGGAGCGAGCCGGTCAACAGGATGAGGCGCCCCAGCAGCAGCAGCTGCCACCCCCGCCTCCGATGTCGATCGAGCAGATGTTTCTGATGCAGACTCAGGCAGTTCAGGCCATCGGTCAGACTCTGGCCGCCATTCAGCAGCAGCAGCAGCAACAGCAGCAGCAAGCACCACCCCAGCCTCAGATGCCTCAGATGCCCAGAGACAAGCGTGCTGAATTCATGAGAGGTCATCCCCCAACGTTCGCTCACTCTTCTGACCCCATGGATGCTGAAGATTGGCTGCGCACTGTGGAGCGGGAGTTGCATACCGCTCAGTGTGATGACAGGGAGAAAGTCTTGTATGGTCCCCATCTGTTGAGAGGAGCAGCCCAGTCATGGTGGGAGTCTTACCTCGCCACCCATGCCAACCCCGACACCATCACCTGGGAAGAGTTCAGAGGTAGCTTTCGTCAGTACCATGTTCCTGCAGGTCTGATGACAGTAAAGAAGGAGGAGTTCCTGGCCCTCAAGTAAGGGCCATCGTCTGTCAGTGAGTACCGGGACAGGTTCCTGCAATTGTCTCGCTATGCTCCTGAAGATGTCAACACCGACGCCAAGCGACAGTACCGTTTCCTGAGAGGCTTGGTCGACCCCCTGCAGTATCAACTGATGAATCACACCTTCCCGACATTCCAGCACCTGATTGATAGAGCGATCATGACAGAAAGGAAGCGTAAGGAGATGGAAGATCGTAAGCGCAAGATCAGTGGACCCCAGCCTGGAAGCAGCAGCCGCCCTCGTTTTTCAGGCAATCAACCTCAGCAGTTCAGGCAGAACCAGCGTCCACCTCAGCAGCGTCAGCAGCATCAGCAGTTCCAAAGGCAGTATCCTCAGCATCAGTACCAGAACCGTCAGAGCAATCAGTCAGGAGGTCAGTTTCAAAGGCAGAATCAGCAAGCACCCCGTCTTCCTGCCCCAGCAAACCAGCAGAACAGTCAGGCAGCACCAGCTCAGGTTGGAAACAGAGCATGTTTCCACTGTGGAGAGCAAGGCCACTGGGTGATGCAATGTCCGAAGAAGGCAGCCCAGCAGCAGTCAGGCCCCAATGCCCCAGCAAAGCAGAATGTGCCTCAACCTGGAGCAGGCAATCGCTCTCAGCCGCGCTATAATCATGGAAGACTGAACCACTTGGAGGCTGAAGCAGTTCAGGAGACCCCCGGCATGATAGTAGGTATGTTCCCAGTCGACTCCCATATTGCAGAAGTGTTATTTGATACTGGAGCAACGCATTCTTTCATTACCGCATCATGGGTAGAAGCACATAATCTTCCAATTACTACCATGTCAACCCCCATTCAAATTGACTCAGCCGGTGGTAGAATTCGAGCCGATAGCATTTGTTTAAATATAAGTGTGGAAATAAGGGGGATAGCGTTTCCCGCCAACCTTATAGTAATGGGTACTCAGGGAATAGATGTCATCCTAGGGATGAATTGGCTAGATAAGTATCAGGCAGTTATCAGTTGTGATAAAAGGACAATCAAGTTGGTGTCCCCACTAGGAGAGGAAGTGGTGACCGAGTTAGTCCCGTCTGAGCCAAAGAAAGGAAGTTGTTATCAGCTAGCTGTTGATAGCAGTGAAGCAGACCCAATTGAGAGGATCAAGGTTGTGTCCGAGTTCACAGATGTGTTTCCGAAGGACTTACCGGGTATGCCACCAGAGCGGAAAGTTGAGTTTGCTATAGAGCTCCTTCCTGGAACCGCCCCTATCTTTAAGAGAGCTTACAGAATATCTGGACCAGAGTTGGTTGAACTTAAGAAGCAGATTGATGAGCTGTCAGAGAAAGGCTACATCCGGCCAAGCACCTCGCCTTGGGCCGCCCCTGTCCTATTTGTGGAAAAGAAAGATGGCACTAAGAGGATGTGCATCGATTATCGAGCTTTGAATGAGGTCACGATCAAGAACAAGTATCCCTTGCCCAGAATAGAAGATCTGTTCGACCAGTTGAGAGGAGCCAGTGTGTTCTCCAAGATTGATCTGAGGTCAGGTTATCATCAGCTCAGGATCCGACCTTCGGACATTCCGAAGACGGCATTCATTACCAAGTATGGTTTGTATGAGTTCACAGTGATGTCTTTTGGTTTGACCAATGCACCAGCGTTCTTCATGAATCTGATGAACAGTGTATTCATGGATTACCTTGATAAGTTTGTGGTGGTATTCATTGATGACATTCTGATTTATTCCCAAAGCGAAGAAGAGCACGCAGATCATTTGAGGATGGTATTGCAGAGATTGCGAGAGCACCAGTTGTACGCAAAGTTGAGCAAGTGTGAGTTCTGGATCGGTGAAGTCCTGTTCTTGGGTCACATAATCAACAAAGAAGGATTGGCTGTGGATCCGAAGAAAGTGGCAGACATTCTGAACTGGAAAGCGCCAACAGATGCTAGAGGAATCAAGAGTTTCATTGGAATGGCCGGATATTATCGGCGATTCATTGAAGGGTTTTCAAAGATTGCGAAACCAATGACAGCGTTGCTAGGCAACAAGGTTGAGTTCAAATGGACCCAGAAATGTCAAGAGGCCTTTGAAGCACTGAAAGAGAAGTTGACTACATCGCCTGTCCTAATCTTGCCTGATGTGCACAAGCCCTTCTCGGTGTATTGTGATGCTTGTTACACAGGTTTGGGATGCGTGTTGATGCAAGAGGGAAGAGTTGTGGCTTACTCGTCCCGACAGTTGAAGGTTCATGAGAAGAACTACCCAATCCATGATCTAGAGTTGGCAGCAGTGGTTCACGCACTGAAGACATGGAGGCACTATCTGTATGGACAGAAATGCGATGTTTACACAGATCACAAGAGTCTGAAGTACATATTCACTCAGACAGAGCTGAACATGAGGCAACGAAGATGGTTAGAGCTGATCAAAGACTATGAGTTGGAGATTCATTACCATCCAGGCAAAGCAAACGTAGTGGCAGATGCTTTGAGCAGAAAGAGTCAAGTCAATCTGATGGTCGCTCGCCCGATGCCTTATGAGTTGGCCAAGGAGTTCGACAGGTTGAGTCTCGGGTTTCTGAACAATTCGCGAGGAGTCACAGTTGAATTGGAACCTACCTTGGAGCGAGAAATCAAAGAAGCGCAGAAGAATGATGAAAAGATCAGTGAGATTTGGCGATTGATTCTAGATGGCAGAGGCAAAGATTTTCGAGAAGATGCTGAAGGCGTGATATGGTTCAAAGACCGCTTATGTGTTCCCAATGTCCAGTCTATTCGAGAGTCGATCCTCAAGGAAGCTCATGAGACAGCCTATTCGATTCACCCTGGTAGTAAGAAGATGTATCAGGATCTGAAGAAGAAATTCTGGTGGTACGGAATGAAGAGGGAAATCGCAGAGCATGTGGCTAAGTGCGATAGTTGTCGAAGAATTAAGGCAGAGCACCAGAGACCAGCTGGATTGTTGCAACCGTTGCAGATCCCTCAGTGGAAATGGGATGAAATTGGTATGGATTTCATAGTCGGATTGCCTCGCACTCGAGCCGGCTACGATTCTATTTGGGTAGTGGTGGACCGTTTGACCAAGTCAGCCCACTTCATACCTGTCAAGACCAGCTACAACAGTGCAGTATTGGCAGAGTTGTATATGTCTCGGATCGTTTGTCTTCATGGTGTGCCAAAGAAGATAGTGTCAGACAGAGGAACGCAGTTCACCTCTCATTTCTGGCAGCAGTTGCATGAAGCCCTTGGCACACATCTGAATTTCAGTTCAGCTTATCACCCGCAGACAGATGGCCAGACTGAAAGGACCAATCAAATTCTCGAAGATATGTTGAGAGCCTGTGCGTTGCAAGATCAGTCCGGATGGGACAAGCGATTGCCTTATGCAGAGTTTTCCTATAACAACAGTTACCAGGCCAGTTTGAAGATGTCACCGTTTCAGGCACTTTATGGAAGGAGTTGTAGAACTCCGTTGCAATGGGATCAGCCTGGAGAGAAGCAAGTGTTTGGGCCAGACATTCTGCTTGAAGCCGAAGAGAACATCAAGATGGTCCGAGAGAATCTGAAGATAGCGCAATCGAGGCAGCGAAGCTATGCAGACACAAGAAGAAGAGAGCTGAGTTTCGAGGTCGGAGACTTTGTCTATCTGAAAGTGTCACCGATCAGAGGAGTCAGAAGATTCGGAGTGAAAGGCAAGCTAGCACCCCGCTACATTGGTCCGTACCAGATCCTCTCAAAGCGTGGAGAAGTGGCTTATCAGCTCAGCCTGCCAGAGAATTTGTCTGCTGTGCATGATGTCTTTCATGTGTCTCAGTTGAAAAAGTGCTTGCGTGTGCCAGAAGAGCAGTTGCCAGTGGAAGGTCTTGAAGTCCAGGAGGACTTGACCTACGTTGAGAAGCCAGTGCAGATCCTTGAGATTGCAGACAGAGTCACCCGAAGGAAGACCATCAGAATGTGCAAAGTCAGATGGAATCACCACTTTGAGGAAGAAGCAACCTGGGAGCGTGAAGATGATCTAGTGGCCAAGTACCCAGAGCTCTTTGCTAGCCAGCCCTGAATCTCGAGGGCGAGATTCTTTTAAGGGGGATAGGTTTGTAACGCCCCGAATTTTTGCAGTTGAATTTTTTCTTTTCTTTACTCGCCAAAATTCGGGCGTTACCTTTTCTTTTTCTTTTTTCCCTCGCTAAACCTTGACCTTTTCCAAAGTTCTAGCGGGATTCGGTTTGGATTTCCCGTGTAAGAAAAACCCTAAATACTTTATGTTGTTTGATGCACCATGCCGAACCTTGCATTTCTTTTGATTGCTTTGAAAGTGCAAATGCATTCATGTAGAAAGATCGGATTTCGGAAATGAGGAGAAGATCTTTTCTTTCTTTTTCTCTCTCTTTTCTCTCTCCTCTTTTTCTCTCCCTCCCGCGCCGTGGGCCGACCCCGGCCGGCCCAGCCGCCCTTGCGCCCCCTTTTGGGCCCAAAAAGGCCCAACCGCCCCCCCACCTCCCCTTTTTCCCCAATTCTCTCTCCCTCCCTCTCATTTTCTCTCATTTTCTCTCCCCCACCCTAAGCTGCCGCCGCCCCTACCCCCCTGCCCTAGCGCCGGCCGCCGCCCTCGCCGTCGGCCGCCCCTCGCCGGTGAGCCCCCCTCCTCCCTCTCTCCCTCCTCCCTCCCTCTCCCCTCCCCCTCCTCTCTCCTCGGCAGCCCGGCCGCCTGGCCGCCCTGGCCTGGCCGCCTGGCCGCCCTGGCCTGGCCGCCTTGGCCGCGCCCCCAGCCGGCCGCTGCCGCGCCGCCCTGGCCCCAGCCGGCCACGGCCGCCCCTGGCCGCGCGCCCCAGCCCCCGCCTGGCCAGCCCCAGCCGGCCCCTGGCCAGCCCCGGCCGCCCGCCTGGCCGCCCTGGCCCCTGGCCGCGTCCCCCTGCGCAGGGCCGGTTCAACCGCCCTAGGGCCGGTTCAACCGCCCCCTGTTTTTTTTATTTTTTTATTTTATTTTATTTACTTTCTGTGATCATAGTTATTTTATTTTAGGTAGGCTAATCATTGTTAATGTTATTGAAATATGAAGCTTAATTTAGAATTCCGTTACGCTAATTGATTCATGTGATTAACTGTTTATCTCGTTCAATGTTGATCAACTTAAAATGACTAAGTTTCCATTAGTGTATATAACAGAATTCTTTTGTCAAGAACCAGTTGTAACTAATCATTAGGGCATAAAACTTTAACCCCCTGCGAGACCCTTTTTTCGTTTCTTTCTAACCATAACAAATGCAATTTCAAATGTCATACTTGATGCATATTCGCTTTATTTGTTCCCTTGTATGGTGTACTGTTCTTTTGTATTAAATATGTGGATGGATGTATGTATGTTTGCGCTCGCATAGAGAACGATCCGGTCGAAGAGCCCGAGGAATTCGCAGGAGAAGCCCCTGAGCAGCAGTCGGTTGGTGGAGGCAAGTGTCCTTTGACCTATCTCTGTCCTAATCATTCTTTAATTCACCTCCCGCATCACACATTTATACCTAAGGATTGACTAGCTTTTTGTTATCCATGTCCTTGTTTACCTATTTGGGTCGGATTATTACTGCTTAGTTTGATGCTATTGCTCAACTTTAATCAATGAACATGATGTGGTTATCTATGATACGCTGTTTTCCCGTTCTTATTTATGATTATACTTGTGGCATTTAAGGGGACTCGAGCGGTTTCTCGAGTGCCTCTCCGTAAGGACCTGTTCAATGGATGACCGCCCGGGAAAACAGTGCAACCATGAGGGTGGAATGGGGTGCCCTTAGCTGAATAATTAGAGGATCCGGGGTGTAGTTCGCTTCGCCGTCGTGCCGTCAATGGGGCTCGGTGTATGCGGCTCGCTCTGCCAAGGTTGATTTGTCCCTTGGGGAGGAGTGCGGTACATTTAGGAAACCTAACGGGTGGCTACAGCCCCGGGGAATCTTTGTAAAGGCTTCGTAGTGAATCCTTGGCCATTCACCTCGGGAGTGAATAAGGGTCTTGCAAGCCCGGGCCAGAGAGGGAATCACGGCTTGAGGGTAAAGTGCACAACCTCTGCAGAGTGTTTTGAAACTGATATATCAGCCGTGCTCGCGGTTATGAGCGGCCAAGGGAGCTCCAGAGATTAGTGATACTTGATCAGAGGTACTTTGGTACAGGTGACAATGAGATTGATGGTTCTGATTACGATTATGGTATTGGTAAGTGGTATTCTTTCCGTTTGGAAAGGATACATTGGGCTAATAACTTGGGTTAATGTTAAAACCTGGCTTTCTACTAGTAAGTAATAACCTGACCAACTAAAAGCAACTGCTTGACTTATCCCCACATAAAGCTAGTCCACTACAGCCAAACAGGATACTTGCTGAGTATGTTGATGTGTACTCACCCTTGCTCTACACACCAAACCCCCCCAGGTTGTCAGCATTGCAACCACTGCTCAGGCGAAGACGAAGCTGTGGAAGGAGACTTCCAGGAGTTCCAAGACTACAACGAGTTCTAGGTGTGGGTTAGCGGCAAACCCCCAGTCGGCTGCCTGTGAAGGCCGCGTTATCTACGTTTCTTTTCCGCACTTTGATTTATTGTAAGAACTATATGGACGTCTCAGACGTATGATGTAATCGACTATTTCCCTTATTAATACTATTTTGAGCACTGTGTGATGATGTCCATATTATGTAACTGCTGTGTACGTGAATAACTGATCCTGGCACGTACATGGTTCGCATTCGGTTAGCCTTCTAAAACCGGGTGTGACATTCCCATACACCTCTACCGAGGAGGCGAGGCAGGGTAACACTACGAGGCCTTTACAAAGTTCCACTAGCTTCAGAAAACCTGCTACAGTTTATAGGAAGCTCCAATGCAGGGTTCTTGCATGACCGCCATCGCAGCAAAATCAACCAAGGACCTCCCTACACTGACCACTCCCCTACTGCCCTGCCCCTTTCGGGTAAGGTAGTCCTCCACTAGCTTTCCTAATTAATCAGCCAAGGACGTCCATAAACCCTTGTGGTGGCACGTGTTTCTCAAGTTAAGCTCTATGTTCCAATTAACATTAATGATCTTGACATGAACATAAATAGAATAACAAAATAACTGGAACATAGATATGATAAATAATTATCCCAAATCCATGTAAAACAATAGCAAACTACCCAAGTGATTCAGGGGTAAACAAGGTAATGAGATAAACAATCTAGGGTAACCTATTGGGTCCCATCAAAATTAACCTATGCATGAATAAATGATATTAAAGAACATTATTGGGTAAAAAGTGGTCAAGGGCACAACTTGCCTGGCACTTGAGATTCCAGTTACCAGCTTGCTATTTAGATGACACGTGTCCTCACGCTAGTCGTAGCAATACAAACATGGTATAGACAAGATTAACATTACACCAAACCTAAGTACAAACTGAATAATAATAATCTACGTGTTGCTACGAGATCGCGGAATCAAGGACTACTAAGATCGGAGTTACAATTAAGGAGTTATGATTTTATAGAAGATCTACGTGATTAAAATATTAAACTATATTATAAATTGGTTAGTATAAATCATATGAGAGAATATATTATAAATAATTAACTCACTTTGATCTAAGTTATAAATGGGCCATAGATCATATTTGAATAGATTATAATGATAAGCAGATTAACAAGACTAACCAATCATAAGTTAAATAAAAACCTAATTATAAAAGGATGAGACATGGTATAATAAGTGCTGTTATTGCGTAGTAAATATTTAAATGAAGCTAACGCAACTGGAACGGGTCAAATCGGAATGAAAGCGAAGGAGTTATGAATTTCCAAGGGTTTTATGTATTTGATATAGGATTAATTAGGAAATAAATTTTAAAGTGGCTTTCATGCCAAATCAGTGGCACTATTTGATAAAAATAATATTATAAAATTATAGAAATTGGAATGGGTCAATTTGGACCTAATATGAATTTTCTATGAATTAAACCGGTTCTAACAATTAATTTTTACATTATAAATCATTTTCTAAATGGTTTTATAAATGTTATTCACTGACTGGACTGCGCACTAATTGCAGAGAAGCACAGGGGCCTCGGAGTAATAGTTTCTAAGACACAGAGCGCCAGCAGCAGGACTGCGGGTTGTTTATCAGTAAGCCTAGGGACTCTTTAGCGATTTTTGCCAGACCGAAGGGGGGTACGGGTGAGCTAGAGGCATCCGATCAGATTTCAACGTCCCAGATTAGAACCTATCTATACCGAACCGGTACCAAATCTCGGCCACTCGATCAGAATCAGACGGATATGATTTGATATAACCCAGCGCTATCTAGGTTCCGATCCAGACCGTCCATCGCGAAGGCAACGACCGCGAGCTCGTCTTCTTCCCCTCGGTGACCCAACCTGGCGGCGCTGTATAGAGCCTCGGCGGAGGGCGTACCGGTGACCCCCACCGGCGATTTCGCGTGCTAAACTCCGATTACCCAGGTGCTAAATGAATAGAGGGACTGCAAAATACAAAGGAAGGGTACACACCGGTGATCATTCAGCAGAGCAGCACGACGACGTTGGGGTACGAGGATCGATAACACTGCGAAGTCCGGCGACAAATCCTGGCTATGGTCAGCCAGATTCTGACAGGATCAAGCGTCGCACTCCTCTCCACAAATCACCGGAGTCTTCCCCCACGATCGCGTACGAGATTACCGTATATCCCGCGGTCTCTCTCTCTCTCTTCGATTCCTCTCTCTCAGCTCGACACAGATGCGTATGGTGGTGGCTACGACTAGGCAGTCAGGAGTTTATAGGACCCAAAGGCATCCGGTCGGTAGGATTCCCAGGTGAGCCGGCGCTACGACATCTCTACTTGATGGCGAGGCGGCTGTCAAGCTCAAGTTTTATAGCCGCAAATACGTGGGTGAAATGGCTGAGGCGTATATCACGGCTTCTGTTGTAACAAACAACAAGATCAAAGGGTTTATCGTTCTACACGCGGACTCTACATCGGCTGCTGAGGCTTCCTTTTTCTGTTTTCTGATTTTTTTTAATCCTTTTCTATTTTCAGTTTAGCTTTCAAAATAAAATTCTATTGCAAATTTAGTTTGGATCATCAAATTAATCTAAATGCGCATACAAAACTCCAGCATGACGTAGAATTACTTTTAATTGTTTTTACTCATTTAGATAAATGGTTTCATGATAAATCCCTTTTCTCATTTTCTAATCTAATGTCTTCATTTAAAATTAGAGGTATAATTTATGTTGTCCATAATATGCATTACTACAAAGTCATTGGCAAGAGGTCTACTTCTCATTACCTATTTGTTGGTCACTTAATTTAACTTAATATTATTGTTTAAACATGAGGAGGGAGATTTCTATTAGATTTTCAAGGGTCTTTGAAAATTCTTCCAAAACTAGTATATGGTCTTATTTCTTTATTTTATTATTTTATGATATATGTGTTTTTTTCTCCTACCAATTTTAGGTCTTACACAAACTGCATTTGGTATGGATTGTGGCTGAGAATGTGCCTGAAGAACTTCAGAATTACCAGGCTATCTGTGAATTGGGATCTACTATTGGTGCTATGGAAGAAGTGGATATTACCTCTTTAAATTCTAAAGAAATTGTTAGATTCAAAGTGCATGTGAAGAGTGTGGCTATGATTCCCCCTATCATTGAAGTTGGTGTCAAACCTTTTCTGTATGACATCTTCTTTAAAATTGACAACATTACTGATGAAGGATGGAATGATGAGTCTATTAATCTGGGCAAGAGGGCTTCTGTTGATAGACAAGGATTTGATGACCTCTCTCTTGGTAAATCTGTTAAAAAAACCAAAAGTGGTGATGATGACTCTGGTAGAGATATTAAGGGAAAATCTCCCTTAAAAGTATCCTCCAGTCATGTCAATGTTGCTGGGTCCTTGTCTGAACAATCTGAGAGCATGAAGTTGGGGAAAGGTTCTGAAGGAACCAAAGGTTACCTTGATAGTCAGGGTAATGATGATGATGATGACTACAATGAAAGTGAGGATGATCTGTTGGATTCTCAAGAGTTGGAGGAATTCATCAAGGATGATGAAGTAATTCCTTCTCCTACTCAAGAGAAAAAGAAAATGAATATAAATGTTTCTGATGATGCTGGTAAGAATGTTGGAGTTAAGAAAGGAGGTTCCATGGAAGGTGATCTGACAGAAGGAGTTAGGAGGAGCAGCAGACTGGAATCTACGGAGGAAATGAAGATTGCAGATAAAGCGGCTGCAAGAGCAATGGCTAAAGATGCATTCATCAACAAAGGTACGTCATACAATCCTTTCTCTGTTCTTAATACTGATAATGTTGTTCTTATGGATGTTGCTCATAAAATTGGAGTTGAATTAGGTTCTTCCTTTAATGATGCTGTGGAAAACTTAAACCTGATTAAATCCTTAGAGCTGTCTAGGAAAAATTTAGTTGTTCAATCTGTTAAGATTAATGTTGATAATTCCAAAATAGATTGCATTGCTTCTGATGTGGATAATAATAGTCATAATGATAGTGTGGATGATGCATTGTCTGATCTTGATGATGTTATGGTCCTTAGAAAAGGTCGCAAAATTCGTCACAGGAAAAAAAACTGTGAGAAAGAAAAAAAAAGGCTAGTAAATCTCCCAATAATAGGAACATCCCTATTAAGTGGAGAGGTCAGACTGAAGGGCATACCCTAAATTGTTCAGAATGATTGGTGTGATTTGGAATTGTTAGGGTCTGGGTAAAGAAGTGAAAAATGAATTCCTTCGAGATATTATCAGGAAAGAGAAAATTGACTTTATTGGTTTACAAGAAACCAACAAGAAAGACTTTGAAGATTCTTGGTTGAACTTCATTAGTGGTAACAGGAACTTCGTTTGGGTCTGGTCTCCCCCTAATGGTAGGTCGGGAGGTTTGCTGGTGGGGTTTGATTCTGACATGTTTGATGTTAGAGAGAAAGAATTGGGTGATTTTATGATTCAGACTCTGGTGATTCAAAAAGAATCAGGATTTATTTGGAATTTTATCAATGTTTATGGGGCTACTCAAAATGATCAAAAACAGAAGTTCTTGAGTGAATTGTCCTCTTTCTGTTCCAAATGCTCTCATCCAATGCTGATTGGAGGAGACTTTAACATTCTTAGAAAAGACTCAGATAAGAACAAGCCTGGGGGTACCAATAAGTGGAGTTCCCTTTTTAATTCTATTATTGATGTTCATGAGCTGATTGAATTGGATCTAAGTGGTAGGCTTTTTACCTGGTCCAATAATCGAAATCCACCTACTTATGAGAAATTGGACAGATTTCTTATTAGCCCGGAGTGGGATCCACACTATAATAATGTGAATGTTGCTGGTCTTAGTAGATCCTTTTCTGATCATGTGCCTTTATGTCTTAAAACTGATTTTTCTTCTCCTGCTAAAAGAGATTTTAGATATGAATTATGTTGGAAGCTGAGACCTAAGTTTAGGACTTTGGAAAAATTGGTCTCTGCCTGTTAGAAGCAAAAAGAGTATTGATATTGGAAAGAAAAATCAAAACGATTGAAAAAATGTTGAAGGGTTGGAATATCAACGTTGAAGGTAGATATTTGAAATTAAAAAAGAGTTGATGGAAAAAATTGACATTTTAGATAAAAAATGTGAAGTTATGGGTATTTCGGATACTGAAAGAATCGAAAAGCTCGATATGGAGTGGAACCTGAAAAAAATCATGGAAGAAGAAATTTGCAAAAAAAGCAAACTGCAAGAGAAAAATTCATCAATGAGGGTGATGAGAATACTAAATTCTTCCACCTTTTAGCGAAAGGTCGGAAGCGGAGGGTTAAAATCCCCTTCTTGAATCATGAAGGTGTCTCTGTGAACGATTCTGAAGGTATCAATAAAATTGCTTCTTCCTATTATAAAGATCTCTTTGGCCCTTCTGTGTTATCTAGTATTAATATTTCTAACCTCAATATGAATCAGTTGTCGGACAATGAAAGGTCATTTCTGACGGCTCCTTTTTCTATTGATGAGATTAAAAAAGTGATTTTCGAGATGAAGCATAATAGTGCTCCTGGTCCCGATGGTTTTCCTACTGAATTCTTTCAAAATTTTTGGGATACGATTCAAACGGATATTTTGCATTTATTCAATGATTTTTATGATGGAAATCTTAAGATAAAAGGCTGAATTATGGGATGGTTACTTTATTACCAAAGGTGGATAATGCGGCTGACATGAAGAATTTTAGACCTATCTGCCTTTTGAATGTGTGTTACAAAATTATTTCCAAAGTTCTGAATAACAGGCTTGCGAGGTGTATCACAAAAGTGATAAGTGATTCTCAATACGGTTTCATTAAAAATAGATATATTATGGATGGGGTCATCTCCCTCAATGAAATTCTTCATGAGGTTAAGAGGAAAAATCAAAGTGGAGTGGTTTTAAAAATTGATTTTGAAAAAGCCTATGACAAAGTAAATTGGCATTTCCTCTATACTATGATGGAGAAAAAAGGTTTTGGGAGCACTTGGTGTGATTGGGTAATGAGGATTGTGCGTGGTGGCAAAGTAGCCATTAAAACTAATGATAATCTGGGTCCTTATTTTACTACTCACAAAGAGGTTAGGCAAGGGGATCCTTTTTCTCCTCTTCTGTTCAATTTGGTTGCTGATGGCTTAGCTTGTATGATTCAGAAACCTCAAGTTGAGGGTCTGATTCCTCATATCATTCACAATGGGTGTTGCTGTTTACAATATGCTGATGATACCATTTTTCTCATTCAAGATTGCTTAGAAGGGGCCAGAAATCTTAAATTCATTTTGTGTTTGTTTGAAAGCATGTCAGGCTTGAAAATTAACTTTCACAAAAGTGAAATTTTGTGCTTTGGAAATGCTAAGGAGATTGACTATTTGTATGCTGATATCTTTACTTGTCCGATTGGTAGTCTTCCTATGAAATATCTAGGGGTGCCAATTGATAAGAAGAAGATAAATAAAAGTCTTTGGGGGCCCATGATTGAGAAACTGGAAAAACGACTCGCTGGGTGGCAGGGTAGATTTCTGAGTCTTGGAGGTAGACTTACTCTCTTAAACAGTTGCTTATCCAATGTTCCTTTATATATGCTCTCGATTTATCCTGCCCCTAAGTTGGTTATCAAAAAAATTGATATTCTTAGGAGGCGTCTTCTGTGGCAAGGGGGTCGTTAGTCCAAAAAATTTCATTTAGTGGATTGGTTGTCAGTTTGCTCTCCCAAAAGTCAGGGAGGACTGGGGGTCCTAAATCTTGAGTTTATGAATGATTCCTTATTGTCTAAATAGCTTTGGAATATAGAAACTTTGAATGTCATATGGCAAAAAATTAGTGCCAGTAAATATATTAAGGGAAAACCCCTTATTTTGATCAAGCAAAAACAAGGTGATTCGCATTTCTGGAAAAAAATCCTGAGTTTGCGTGACAATTTTTATAAATTTTGTAAAACTGTGGTTGGTGATGGTCTGAAGACTAGTTTTTGGAAAAGTATTTGGATTGGTAACTGTCTTTGTCTGTTCAGTTTCCTGTTCTTTTTGACTTGGCCTATGACAAAGATATTACTGTTAATGAGGTGTTCACTTCTAATTTTGAGGCTCTTACTTTTAGAAGAAGGATTGTTGGTAATTTGAGGGTTTTATTTGATGAAATGAAAAGTTGTTGTAATCAGGTGACTTTGTCTAATCAGGAGGACAAAATTGTGTGGAATCTGGGGAAAAAAGGCTTCTCTGTTAATTCTATTTACAAAAAGAAAATGAAAGATCAGGTTTTGATTCCATATAAGTTTTTGTGGAAATCTAAATTGCCTCAGAAAATCAAGATTTTCTTTTGGTTAGTTGTAAGAAATAAGATTCTTACTAAGGACAACTTGAAGAAAAGGAACTGGAATGGTTCGTTGGATTGCTGTTTCTTTGGAGTTGATGAATCTATCGATCATTTGTTCTTTCATTGCCCCATTGCGAAGTACATGTGGAGAGTGATTCAAGTGGCCTTGAATTTGAGATTGATTCCGAGTAGTATCAGCAACCTATATGACAACTGGTTATGTAAACCAAAAGACAAAACTGCTAATTTGGTTTTGTTTGGTTGTGGTGCTTTATTCTGGGCTATTTGGCGCACTAGAAATGATTGGTGCTTTGGAAATAAACATTTGCTTGATCCTTCTAACATCATTTTTCTTTGCTGCTTCTGGCTGGACTCCTGGGCTACTCGTCAGAAAAAGAAGGACCAAAAAATGGTGGTCCTAGGAAGCAAGCTAATCCGAAAGACGGCAAGTGAGGCATTCGGTCGGGCCTTTGGGTGGTGCCCTTTAGACAGGCGTATTTCTGGTTGATATGGAAGCTGGAACTTGGAAGATGGTGCTGGAGATTGGTTGTCTTTTGATGTTTGGCTTGTTCAGTTCCTTTTGTGGCTTCTGCCTGTCTGATATTGGGTTGTAAATAAGAAAGTCTTATGTAGTTAATCGTAGGTCAAACTTCATCTGCTATCTTAGGCTCTTCACTGATCTAGTTTGATAGTGTTTAGAGTCTCGATAGGGATCTGACCGTGTTCGATCCTTTTTGGATGGTGTGCCGCGTGGTTGCGGTTGTTTCAAACTTTCCTATTTCTTAATGAAATAGGGGGCTTCGCCCCTTCGTCAAAAAAAATTTGTAATTAAGCTCACACTTGCTTGAGTTTGCACAATCTTTGTTGCATATTTTCTTTACCACTACATTGTTTCTAAAATATATTCTTAATACCCTTCAAGCTTGTGCAAGTATGTTTCAAAACCATTTTACACAATATTTTTAGGGTTTTAAACTCTGATGCTAAATTCTCCTTGGTGTTTGTAGTGTTAAGGTTTTAGTGAGTTTTATTCTAAACCATAGCTCCTGTGACAGTAGATGGCGAAAATGGTAGTGTTTGCTTTCATTTATTCTTGGTCTTGTTCTCTGAGCTACTTCAAAAAGTCTAAAATGAGGTCAAGGAGAATTTAGATTTAAGCCAACTACTCCGTACTACTTATTTCATTAGGTAATGGCCAGTGTCAAAGAGCGACGTATAACAGCACTAATATTTATAATGGATAGTAAGTATTATTAGATTAACAACGCAACATATGTTTATAATAAATATATCAGGATATATATATATATATATATATACACACTGATAATTATTTATTAAAAAATAGTTAAAAATAATTTCTTGAAAAACAAGATGTGTAGTTATTTTCAAACAATGGGACGGGAGTATATGGCGATGGAGAAGCCGTAACTGCTTTGATTTCGTAGAATACTCTGCATTGTTCCAGCAATGTAGACTCAGAACCTGATGCTAACAATTAACCTTTTTTAACCACGTAGCTATCTGTTTCCTCTAGCAGATTTTTTTTTCTTCAATGATTGTTGCAAATTAAGGAGACTAGCAACAATACAAGTTGGAAGAAGGGTACTTGTCTAGCCTACTCAGCTTGGTTGCATCGATCGGATGCACACCACAAAAATAGATGACAAGTACCCAACGATTTCGATCGAATGCTTAATTATGGCTTGCTACAATTAATTAAGCTACCTCGTGATTAATTATGAACTTCTTCAGAGAAGGCGGTACAATTTGTTTTTGTTACCTGTCGTTGTTGTACCATGTTTAAGTTCGAGGAAATAACAAAGTGGAAGTGGCCTGCCTTGCTTTTTTTCTTTCTTTTCTTTGGCACCGATGGATGTGTGATTGGCACGCCAAGGGTGTGGCCATTTTCAAATAATCATGTAATACTCATAATTAATTAATGCGTTGAAGTCAAATACATGTAAGTACAATGTTTGTCTCAAGAAGTGTGGTTATGATGATGTACACGTTTTTGATAACTAGGGACATGTACATGAAATATGTTGGAACTTGCTCTCGTGTGCAAGCTGATCCAACGGGGGAGTAAAAGCGGAGGGTAGCGTCTACGCCTTCGCCCCAACATTTGCCCTCCGAGGGACCAGTTCGACCAAGTCATCTGGTGTCGAAGGCGTCGCTAGATGGTGGAGACGCTGCCCTCGCTTGAAGTGGTTCCTCGGGGGTTTTTGACATGACCGTTGATTGACGCCGCACTGTTGGATTGCGGGTTTCCCGAAGCGCCGCGCCCTGCGTATAAAAGGGGGCGGGAGGCGGCGCCTTTTGAACTTTATCTCTCCGCGCGCCGCGAAAACCCTAATCCTTTTCAAACCGCCCGCTTGCTCGTCTGCCCTCCTTGCTCCTTCTCGCCGGAGATCTGGCCCATGTGAAGCAGACTGCCCGCCGTCGCCGACGGTACGTAGCCATGCCGTCCTCTTCCTCTTCTGCTGCTGATACGCCGCCGGCCAGCGAATCGTCCGAGGAGACGCTGAGCAATGTGGCGGCGGAGGAGTTGCGTCCCGGCGACACAGTGGAATTTGGCGCATCGCGGATGTCCTCGGTCCGCGTGCATGACATGCAACAGCTTCGGTATTTTGGCGGCGGAGTGGCGCGTGTGCCGGGGGCAGAGGAGGTCCCCGAGCCAGAAGGCGAGCTGGTCGTCTTCGAGGCTTTTTTCGCCGCTGGCCTTCGTCTGCCCGTGCATCGATTTGTGGGAGAAGTTCTGCGCAGATTCGAAGTCCAAGTCCACCAGTTGACACCGAATGCCGTGGTGGCCCTGGCAAAGTATGTCTAGGCGACGACTTCGTACGGCGGGCAGCCATCGGTCGAAGTCTTTGCGAAGCACTATTGTCTGCATTGGCAGAAAAGGAAAATTGGAAATAAGATTGCTCAATTTGGATCTTGCACATTTACGCCAAAGACCGGCAAGACTTCGATGGAAGTCGTGGAGTTGGTTCCCTGCGCCCGCAATAAGTGGGGCAACTGGTGAGAATTTTGGTTCTACGTTGCCGAAGGCACAGTCGAAGGCCAACTAGGGCTTCTCGTGGCCGTTATGTGTTCGCATTATTACGCGGAGTATCCGCAGTTTGAGGTAGCGGAGGAGGATGAAAATGAGGGGGCCCTTCGGTGCGCGGCACGCATGAGTAGCGGGCGCGACCTCGTTGAGGAATTTGTCGGGTATGGGGTATGGCCCTTGGCGCGTGGCTGGGCGCTGGGCGAAGTATGCCCTCGCCAGATGCCCTCCCGTGGCGGGATGTTGGTGCGGAGTCCTGCCTTCGCACTGGATCTGCACGGCCGAGATCCCGCCGCATTCGTGCGTGAAGCGGAGGACGGCGCGACAAGGATCGTGGGGCGGTACGTGCCGAAGACGGAGGGTCTGCGGAGCTGGGATATCCGCGGGGCCAATGACAGGCTGAATCAGGTCTTCGAGTTGAACCGCTTGCCTTACGGCGGTTACCCCGGGGAAGACGCCGCCGACCGCCGCGGGAAGAAACCGATGGGCGGTATCGAGGAAGGGCCATCGCAGGAGGCCGCCCCGGTCACTAAGAAGAGAAAATTAGGTACCGTGGTGGGAAAAAAGAGGGTGTCTGATAATTTTGTTGTGGAGTTGATGGAGACATGCGCGGCCCTCGGGGGGAGGATGTCTTTGCACGAGCTCCGGGAGTCTTCGGCGCGAATGCTGGAGGTTACCGGGGGTCAGTGGCCAAAGAATCTTCCGATCCCCTAGGCAGAGGGCGAAGACATGTCTACGTCTCGTATAGCTCGTGGATTGAAGATTTTCCCTTACGGATGGAATATTGCTGCTGTTGTGTCGGCAGTGATGAACAAGGATCGACAGGAAGCTACGCAGAAGCGTCGGGCGGTCGTCCGGCTCCCTGAGGCCAGGCCGAAGAGGGTGCGGGGGGGTGCGAAGGCTGCCGTCCCCGGCGGTAGCCAGCCTTCGCTGGCTGCGAAGGCGGCCACGCCTGGATCTGGCAAGTTGCCGGAGAGCGCGAAGGCGGCCGGCGCTGGCGGGAGCAAGTCCGCCCCGGAGGGAGCTGCGAAGGTCCGGGAGCTGCCTTCGCCGAGGAAGCGTCTTGCCGACTTCGGCACAGACGTTTGCGTGGACGACTATCTCGTCGGTAAGTTAAGTTTTTTTTAACCGGTGATACGTTGCAGGGTCGGGCGAAGGGCAACTTGTTGCCGTCTCGCCTGCGGTGGCAGCCACGACGTCTGCCACGGTTTTTGGGGTGAAGGGTGGCGCTTTCAGCGCTGGTGGCGAGGTGTCGGTGGCCACTGCCATCAAAGATGAGGCAGGCACTGTGTCCTGCCGGCTGCGGGAAGCGTCGCTGCAGCTGAATCAAGTAAGTTGAGGTAGGCTTCGTTGTGGGCCGCGTTCATGGTGATTGTGGACTGATGCGCGTCTGTTAGGCGGCCGACTTCGCCGACCGCGTGGCGTCGGGCGCCCTTACGGCGGGCGTGGATGCCGAAGTCGAGAGACTTCGGGCGCAGCACGCGGACGCCGTCCAGGAAAAATCGGCTGCGGAGAGCAAAAACCGCAGGCTGGCGGAAAAGGTGGCCGCCCTAGAGAGCGAAAGGACTGACCTCCGGCGCCAGCTGGTGGAGGAAAGGAAGGAGGCCAATCAGGCCATCACCAAGGCGCAGACGGCTCAGGCGGAGGCCTAATTGGCGAGGGCGGAGGAGAGTCTCGCCAGCCAGCGCGCCGAGGAATGGGAGGCGCGGTTCAACGCTCTGCAGGCCCGCATGGAGAGGGCCGAGGCTTCTATTCGCGTGGAGATTGAGCGGACGCGCAAACAGCTCGTGGACTCGTACCGCGAGCTAGGTGCGTGGACTGCTGACTTCGAGGTGCCTGACCGAGAGGCGGGCCTTCGGTTCCTCGAATGGCTGCAAGAGGAGTTGCAAGCGCTCCCGACCATCGTGGCGGGCTTCATGTCGTATGCCTCCCTCGTCACCTGCGACGGGGCTATGATGCGCTGTCCCGTGAGGGGTGCCGTCACTATGAGGTCTTCGACCGATCCGATGAAGATTTTGGGCGCGAGATTTTTAAGGTCGAAGACCCTGTGGTGAAGGACGCCGGGGGGGGGGGCCCTTTTCGACCGGATGTGGGGCCCCCACGGTCGGGAGGCGGTTAGGGAATGGGCTGACCGGGCGAGGGATCGGGTAAAGTTTGTGTTTTGTTTTGTGTTGTGGAATGTGGGTGGATGCTGGTGTACTGAATCGGTGTGCTACGCTGCAGATGGCGCGTGCTGAGGAGGTGGAGGACTTCGGGCATCTGAACAGCGCGCTGCCCGAAGCGGAGGCCGACCCGGTGATGGCCAAGGCTGAGGTCAACCCAGCGTCACGCCCGGAAACCGGTAAAGGTTCCCACACTGCCCATGCGTCTACTGTGTCTGGTGGAGGCTCGCCGGCAGCCACCATACCGATGGCGGAGGATCCCCCGAAGGCGGCGACGGAGCCAGCGACGGAAGATCCCATCGCGGCTGCTGGGTCTTCACAGGTGGCTTAGTGTGTATGGGGTAGTTAGGGAATTTTGTCTGTGTTACTGAACCTTGGTTGCTGCGTAGGTTCAGGATTTTGGGCCTGCGCACGCAACCGGTACTGGTAATTTTGTGGCGGCTTCAACCGTGGTCGCCGGAAATGAATCGGATGGGTCTACGTCTAAGTTTTCTGCGTTCGACGACTCTGGGAGTTCGGTTTTGTGGATGGAAGAGTCTTCGGATGAAGGCTTAGATTATTTTGCGGCCTTGGATGTGGCTGAGGCGGAGGCTTCTCCGCGTGTTACGGATGCTGAAATTTTGCCTGGTCCGAGTGTTGGGCGTAGGCGGCGAAGGGCGGTGGCGAAGCGTAGAGTGAGCGGGTTTGATGGTGGTCGGCTTCGTGTGGGCAGGGCTAGTAGGCAGGAGTTGTTGTCCTCGCTGGTTGGGGCGAGTGTGGGTGAGGGGGAGTTGCGAAGGCTTTTTGAGGGTGAGAAACTGAGGATAATGCCATTTAACTATAGGGAGATGGGGATCATTCCGAAGGTTGAGCCTATGTAAGGTGTGATGCCCTCGCTGTACACGTGTAACTGTAGTTTGTATGATAAGGTTGACTGCCTTCGCGCATCTGGGTGTGTTCGTAAGGTGTTGCGCACCCGGTCTGGTACATTATTGTGTCGGTCCGGCTGCGCCTGTAGACTTTCGGACTGATGTAATGCGCCTTCGATTTTTACACTCGTTATGCTAGTCTGGCCGCACCCTTAGGCGACTTTTGCATGGGTAGTCTTTTGGAGAAGGCTTGGAATTTGCGCACTTGCTGTGCTAGTCCGGCTGCACCCTTAGGCGATTTTTGCGCGGATTGTCTTTTGGAGAAGACTTTGATTTACGCACTTGTTGTGCTAGTCCGGCTGCACCCTTAGGCGACTTTTGCACGGATAGTCTTTTTGAGAAGACTTCGAATTTACGCACTTGTTGTGCTAGTCCGGCTGCACCCTTAGGCGACTTTTGCACGGGTAGTCTTTTTGATAAGACTTCGAATTTACGCACTTGTTGTGCTAGTCCGGCTGCACCCTTAGGCGACTTTTGCATGGGTAGTCTTTTTGAGAAGACTTCAAATTTACGCACTTGTTGTGCTAGTCCGGCTGCACCCTTAGGCGACTTTTGCACGGATAGTCTTTTTGAGAAGACTTCGAATTTACGCACTTGTTGTGCTAGTCCGGCTGCACCCTTAGGCCACTTTTGCGCGGATAGTCTTTTTGAGAAGACTTCGAATTTACGCACTTGTTGTGCTAGTACGGCTGCACCCTTAGGCGACTTTTGCGCGGACTGTCGCACGCGAGGGTGGCTATCGCTGCCCCTCGCGATGACTTTTGTGTCGGTCGAATGTCGAAGACCGTTGATGCGGTCTTTTTCGACGTAGTTTTTGCGGGGGATTTTTCGCGTGTATATTACATGGCTCCGCCTCGTTAAAAACCTCACCCCCCGGGAGGAAAAGAGTGCGGGCCGGCTTAAAACTGTTCTGCGGATTACAAGGGCAAAGTGGCCCTGAGGAGTTAAACAAAAAATTTGCGAAGATTATCAATGTTCCAAGAATGTTCTAAGTCTTCGCTGGATGGCGTTGTGAGCCTGTACGCGCTGGGGGACGCCTTCATCTTGACGATGAAGGGGCCCTCCCATTTCGGCTCCAACTTGCCCCGGGACTCTGTCCGAGCTGTCCGGACGAGTACGAGGTCTCCTTCGTTGAACTCCCTCGGGATGAATGTGTGGTCGCGCCATGCTTTTGTCTGAGCCTGGTATTTGTTTAGAGCCTATAGGGAGAAGACGCGGTCTTCGTCAATGAGGTCCTTCGAAGTAGGCTCGTCTACGACGGGGACGGCCGACGCAACTGTCCGAGGTGACCCGTGTTTTATTTCTTGTGGAGTCATAGCCTCCGATCCGTATAGAAGGCGTAAAGGGGTGAACCCAGTCGCCCTGCACTCAGTTGTGTTCAGCGCCCAGACCACTTCGGGTAACAGGTCGGGCCACTTGCCTTTTTTGTCGTCGAGGAGCATTTTCTTGATGGCTGTGAAAATTTTTCCGTTGGCGCGTTCCACGACTCCGTTGGATTGGGGGTGGTACGCTGAGGCGAAGGCAAGCTTGGTGCCGATGGAGAAGCAGAAATCCTTGAAGTCTTGGCTGTCGAATTGCTTGCCGTTATCGACTGTGAGTTCGGACGGGACTCCGAAGCGGCAAACAATATTTTGCCAGAAGAATTTCTGGGCTGTCTTCGATGTTATAGTGGATACTGCCCTCGCCTCAATCCATTTGGTGAAATACTCAACGGCGACGAAGGTGAACTTGAGGTTCCCCTGAGCCATGGGCAGGGGCCCGACAATGTCCAGGCCCCAGCGCTGAAGAGGCCACGTGTGGGCGATTAGCTTCGTAACTGCGAAGGGCGTCCTGAGCGTGGAGAAAATTTCTGACAGGCTTCGCAGGACCTTGTGACCCGATTTGCGGCGCAAATCATGGCGGGCCAGTAAAAACCTTGACGAATCACCTTTGCCGCTAGGGCCCTAGGCCCTGCGTGAGAGCCGCAAGTCCCGCTGTGGACCTCGCGCAGAACTTGGATGCCTTCAGTCTCGGTGACGCACTTAAGCATCGGTTGGCTGACCCCCTTCTTGTAAAGTTGGCCTTCGATCAACGCGAAGTCCCGGCTTCGGTGTTTGAGGCGCTTGGCCTCGTTGATGTCGGTTGGATGGTAGTACCCCTGTAGGAACAGGGTTATTGGTGCCTGCCAGTCTTCGGTCATGATGAGGTTGACTATGCGGTGGCCCTCGCTGTCATTGGTTATTTGGAGCCCCTCAGGGCTGCGGACGGCTGGCGTGCCGATGACGTGGTAGAACACGTCGGAGGGTAGGGCCTCGCCCCTGGCGGCTGCCTTGGCCAACGCATCGGCCTCCTCATTCTTGGCTCGGTCCACGTGCTGCAACGTGAAACCCTTGAATTGTCTTTCGAGGCTGCGGATGGCCGCGAGGTACTGCATGAGTGCGGGGTCCTTCGCTGCATAGTCTTTCTCGACCTGGCCGGCGACTACCTTGGAGTCTGTTCTGATGATGCAGGTGGTGACACTGATTGCCCTTAGCTTGCGAAGGCCGAGGATGACAGCCTCGTATTCTGCTATGTTGTTGGTGCACCTATCAGACTCCAAAGCAAAGCTGAGGCGCACTGCATATCTGTGCTTGATCCCGGTGGGCGAAGTAATGACTGCAGTGGCGCCTGCCCCCGCATGGCACCATGCGCCGTCGCAATGGATTGTCCACACTTTTTCCGTGGTCGGGTCCGGCTGTGTCATTGGCCCAGTCCAATCGACGACGAAGTCTGCCAGGACTTGTGATTTGATAGCTGTCCTGGGTTCAAATGTGATGTGGTAGCCGGAGAGTTCGGCTGCCCACTTGGCAATCCGTACTGACGCCTCCGGGTTTCTGAACAATTCGCCAAGTCCTCTATCTGAGGTGACCCAGACCTTGAATGCCTCGAAATAATGGCGCAATTTGCGCGAGGCCATCACGACTGCATAGGCGATCTTTTCCAGTTCCGTCATATTACATTTTGATGTTGTGAGTACTTCAGAGACGTAATAAACTGGACATTGCCTGGTTGTGCCCTCTCTGGTCTGCTCTTGAACCAGTGTTGCGCTGACCGCATGTGGCGAAGCCGCGACATAGAGCAATAGGGGTAGCGAAGGGTCGGGGCTTGTAAGGATCACCAATTCCGACAAGTACTGTTTTAGTGAAGCGAAGGCCGCCGCCTGCTCTGGCCCCCATGCGAAGTCTTTTGCGCCGCGGAGTGTTTTGAGGAAAGGGAGGCTCCGCTCCGCGGACTTGGAGATGAATCTGTTGAGGGCGGCCAACCTGCCTGTCAGTCGTTGCACTTCTCTGGCTGACTACGGGGGCGTCATATTGATGATAGCCTGGATTTTGGTTGGATTGGCCTCAATTCCGCGGTGTGATACCAGGTAGCCCAAGATTTTCCCCTGGCGGACTCCGAAGACGCACTTTTCGGGGTTGAGGCGAAGTCGTGCGGTCCGCATGTTTGCGAACGTTTCGGCGAGGTCGGCCAGGTGGTCTTCCTTGCTCCTACTGGCAACGACGATGTCGTCCACATATGTGAATATATTTCTGCCGACCTGGCTCTCGAGCACCGTTTTGGTGAGTCGAGAGAAAGTGGACCCGAAATTCTTGAGTCCCTCCGGCATTCTGATGAAACAATACGTGTCAAAGGGTGTTATGAAGCTGGTGCTTGCCTTGTCCTCCTCCTTCATATATATTTGGTGGTAGCCAGAGAAGCAGTCAAGGAGTGACATGACTTCGCACCCGGCCGCGCTATCGACGATTTTGTCGATCCGAGGCAGTGGGAAATTGTCCTTGGGGCAGGCCTTGTTAAGACTGGTGAAGTCTATGCACATCCGCCATTTGCCGCTCTTCTTCTGCACCATCACTACATTGGCGAGCCATGTGGGGTAGGCGATTGGCTCGATGAATTTGGCTTCGAGCAGGCGATGCACCTCGGCCTTGGCGGCTTCTGTCTTCTCGTCAGACAACTTGCGCAGTCGTTGTTTCTTCGGCCTCACCGAAGGGTCGATTCCTAAGCCGTGCTCGATGATGGAGCGACTGACTCCAACCAGGTCGAGGGCGGACCAGGCGAAGACATCTTTATTCTTGGATAGACAGCAGAGGAGCCTCTCCTCGTCATGCGAAGTGAGGTCTTTGCTGATGGTAACCATCTGCTGGGGCGTTGCCTGGTCGAGGGGGACAGTCTTGGTCCCGTCGTTGCTCTACAGCTATGCTTTTTCATGCTCTTTGGCGGTTGGATTGGCAGACCCGGGGACTTCGCGTTGGGCCGTGAGGCAGTGTATGTTTCTTTGTCCGGGGACGAAGTCTCTTTCTATGTTACGTGCAACCTGCTGGTTGCCGTAAACTATGATGGTGCATTGCGGACCTGGGATCTTCATGCACAGGTAAAGTCCATGGATAGCTGCCTCAAACTTGTTGATGGAGCCCCAGCCCATTATGGCGTTGTATGGGTACACCATGTCGATGATATCGAACGTGACTTGCTCACTTCGGGCATTGGGTGCTACACCGAAGGAGAGGGGCAACTCTATTTTGCCGACGGGAAAGGTGCCCTTGCCGCCGAAGCCGTACAGGGGGTTGTCCGAGGGTTTGAGCAGGCTGTGGCTTATGCCCATGTGATCGAAGGCATGGAGGAAAATGATGTCCGCCTGGCTGCCATTATCGACTAAGACTTTGTGCAAGTCCCAGCCTGCCACGCTGCAGTTGATGACCATGGCATCGATGTGGGGGCGCTGCGGAGATCGACGTCTCGGGCGTCGAAGGTCAATGGCACGTGGGACCACTTTGTCTGCACGACCGGACCGGTGATGGCGACGTGGTTGATGCTGCGGTAATGGTCCCTCTTTTGCCGCTTTGTGTCGAAGTCAGCGCTGGACCCCCCCAGTAATCATATGAATGACTCTGCGATACGGTTGATCGGCGAAGTCCTCTTGCTTTGGGGCTTGGGGGTGGTTGGGGTGGTGGATGTTTTGCTGTTGATGGTGTGGGGGTGGGGGTGGGGGAGGTACGATTTTACCTCCTGGTGGTGTTGGTATGCGTGGTGCGGTGGAGGTGGAGCGGGGCCGTGGTTGTATGGCTGAGGGGGTTGCTGATATGCGTGTGCGACAATTCTAGGGTTGTCGGCTTGTTGTGCCTGTGCCATTCTGTCTCTGGTGGCCTTCGTCTCTAGGCAGTCCCTTGTGGGATGCGCGCAGTCTTCGCCGTGGAACAGGCAGTAAAATCTGCGTGGCTGCTGCGCACGCCCCCGTCCTCGACCGCGAGTTCCATTTCCTCGGCCCTAGGGGGATACTCCTGGCGGCGAGGGGCCTCACCAGCGGGGGGCTGGTTGGCGATGTTGTGCACCTGCTGCTGATTGCGGCCGTCCCGACCGGAGTCTGTCTGCGAGGGCCTTGTCCAAGTGCGGTTGGACTGTGGAGGGTCTTTGGGCTTCCTCTGAGACTCGACTTTTGCGCTGGTGGAGCTCTTCAGATCTTGCATATTTCTCAAACAGCTGATACAGCTCCTGGAGGTTCCTGGGCGGGTCCCTGATGCAGTGGTTGTAGAGGACGTCGGCCCGAAGGCCACTGATGGCGTAGTGGGGCGATCTGGTCATCGACCGAAGGCAGTTGTGACTTGAGGGTCAGGAACTTGCGGTAATACTCCCGCAGAGTCTCTCGTTCCAGCTGCTTGCAGAGTGAGAGTTCAGCCAAGGCGTCGGTGTCTGGGCGGTACCCTTGGAAGTTGAGCAAGAATTTGTCCCGGAGACTTCTCCAGGAGTCGATGGACAATGGGGGCAACCTGGTGTACCAGGTGAGGGCTGGGCCTTCGAGGGCAATGATGAATGACTTGGCCATCATGGCGTCGTCCCCTCCAGATGATGCAACGGCGACTTGATAGCTCATGATGTACTGTGCTGGATCAGTGCTGCCGTTGTACTTGGGATAGGTCCCTGCCCTGAAGTTGGCGGGCCATGGTGTCACTTGCAGGTGAGGTGCCAGGGGACTTCGCTCGTCAAGGTAGTTGACGCCTTAGAAAGCCGTGGCGTGAGGGGTGGTGTGTCCGTGCTGAGGGATGAATAGGTCTTCGATTTGTGCGCGCTGCTGGAGGGTTGGGCCGTGTTGCAGGCCGAGTTGGCCTTTGCTCTGCATAAGCGCGATCTCTTGCTCAAGCTCCTGTGCCTTCTGTTCTTCGTCGCGTATCATCTGTCGCACCTTGGCTTGTGTGGACACACGTTGGCGCTTGGCCTCGAGGATCTCTTTTTGCTTTTGGAGGTTGCGGTTCTTGATGCGTAGGGCGCGTAGCTGTAGCTGCTCTTCGACTGAAACGCTGATGACTTCGCAGTCCTCGGTGGCGTCCGCGCCCTCTGGTGGAGCGAAGCTAGGGGAGGCTGCTGTGGTCCCCCGGAGCTGCAGGTGCGGAGGCTGCCTTCGGTAGTGGGTTGTTCATTGCGCTGCTTCTTGCTGTTTGCGTCGTCTTTGCAGGGCTCTTGGAGAGTGTTGTCGACAAGGGCCTTGCCCTTTTTCTCGGCCAGCAGTGCCGCCTTCGCGGCTTCGTCAGCCTTCGATGAGGTTCTCTTGGGTGCCATCGCGGGTGGTGTTTTCGTAGCACGAACGGTGGGCGCCAAATGTTGGAACTTGCTCTCCTATGCAAGCTGATCCAACGGGGGAGTAAAAGCGGTGTAAACGGGGCTACAACTTGAGATGGCAATAGCTCTGTTAACGTAGCCCCTCAAGGGCACTGTGCGGGGGTATTTATAGGTACCTGAGTGCCCAGCGTCAAGGATTAAGGACGCATGTGCCCTCAGGAGCCTAGGTTCTCCTGGAATATTCCCATTAAAGCAGTGTTACAGACTGTAATAATAGAAAAACCTTTACAATTTAGGCCCGTAATGCGCAACAACAGCGCGGGGCCCGTTATGACGGGCCGGATTGTACGTGGGCTCTCACGCTGGGCGACCCCGCAGGACGGAGCGGTCTCGCCATGGATCTTCGTCCTTCAGTCGCGTCGGACGAAGGGTGTCGTCCGTCAGTCGTCGTCTCCGTTGGTGCAGCGAGACTGGCGAAGGCATCGAGCGGAGGGTAGCGTCTACGCCTTCGCCCCAACAAAATAGTTTTTACTATAAATGATACAAGTTTGGTTTATCCGTTTCTAAACGTATGATGTTTAGAAGGGTATAATTAGTTTTAAAATAAAAAAGTAGCATGTTATAAACATCATATCTATATCTATATTATACTTAAAGCATCAGTTTTAACGGTCGTCCCGTGTCATCTTTTGACAAATAACCCCTCACAGCTATTTCAAATTAATCCGTTGCACGCCTGTAGATGGTCAAACGGCGGCCCGGCAGGAGGTGAGGTTCGAACCCATGCCCTGATGGAACAAGGTCGGGAGACATTGGGTGAAGTTGTCTAACCAGTAGAACATCATGCTCAAATGTTTTTAATATTGAATATAAATTGTATATATCTATATACGTTTTTTTTGTAAAATAAAAAATATATAATCGTGTCGGGCCAACACTACGGGCCGAGGCTACAGCCCAAGCACGGCACGACGTTCTTGGCTCTTGCAAGCATTAGGTCGTTTCTGTGACCATATTGGCGCAATGGACTCCATGGTGTTTGAGGTTGCTGAATTGGATGGAGCAACAATGATTTGTCACACTAACAGTAAAATGGAAGGTTATTTGTTGGTTGTAAACGTTAGTAATTGCTACGAAATAGCATAATTTATATGGAGAGCATCCGGTTTTTATTGATGCCTGACTTTAGCAATCACTCCATATTTTGATCTATCTTTTTTATAAGTTTGAGTTCATGTGACTTATTTTAGAAACTTCAGCTCACAAACATTCTCTTATTTGGTATCTGTATGGTGGAATTATGTCATTTTATAATCTATGTTTGTGAAAGTCGCCTAGAGGGGGGTGAATAGGGCGAATCTGAAATTTACAAACTTAATCACAACTACAAGCCGGGTTAGCGTTAGAAATAATAATGAGTCCGAGAGAGAGGGCGCAAAACAAATCGTGAGCGAATAAAGAGTGAGACACGTGGATTTGTTTTACCGAGGTTCGGTTCTCGTAAACCTACTCCCCGTTGAGGAGGCCACAAAGGCCGGGTCTATCTCAACCCTTTCCCTCTCTCAAACGGTCCCTCCGACCGAGTGAGCTTCTCTTCTCAAATCAACCGGGAACAAAACTTCCCCGCAAGGACCACCACACAATTGGTGTCTCTTGCCTCGGTTACACTTGAGTTTTGATCACAAGAACAAATGAGAAAGAAAAGAAGCAATCCAAGCGCAAGAGCTCAAAAGAACACAACAAATCTCTCTCGCTAGTCACTAAAGCTTTGTGTGGGATTGGAGAGGATTTGATCACTTGGGTGTGTCTAGAATTGAATGCTAGAGCTCTTGTAAGGTGTAGAAGTGTGAAAACTTGGATGACTTGAAAGAGGGGTGGTTGGGGGTATTTATAGCCCCAACCACCAAACTAGCCGTTTGGTGGAGGCTGTCTGTCGCATGGTGCACCAGACAGTCCGGTGCACACCGGACAGTGTCCGGTGCGTCAGCCACGTCACCAGGCCGTTGGGTTCCGACCGTTGGAGCTCTGACTGCTGGGCCCACCTGGATGTCCGGTGGTGCACCGGACATGTACTGTAGAGTGTCCGGTGCGCCACCTCGTGCATGCCTGACTTCTGCGCGCTCTGGCGCGCATTTAATGCCGCTGCAGGTGACCGTTGGCGCCGAAGTAGCTGTTGCTCCACTGTTACACCGGATAGTCCGGTGTACACCGGACATGTCCGGTGAATTATAGCGGAGCGGATTCCCGAAGCTGGCGAGTTCAGAGTCGCTTCTCCTTGGAGCACCGGACACTGTCCGGTGTACACCGGACAGTCCGGTGAATTATAGCACGGCGGTTCTGAGTTTTCCTGAAGGTGTGAAGTTTAGGTTGGAGTCCCCTGGTGCACCGGACATTGTCCGGTGTGCCAGACCAGGGTGCCTTCGGTTATCCCTTGCTCTTTTTGTTGAACCCTTTTCTTGGTCTTTTTATTGGCTTGTTGTGAACCTTTGGTACCTGTAGAACTTATAAACTAGAGCAAACTAGTTAGTCCAATTATTTGTGTTGGGCAATTCAACCACCAAAATCAATTTAGGAAATAGGTGTAAGCCTAATTCCCTTTCAATCTCCCCCTTTTTGGTGATTGATGCCAACACAAACCAAAGCAAGTATAGAAGTGCATAATTGAACTAGTTTGCAAAATGTAAGTGCAAAGGTTACTTAAAATTGAGCCAATAAATATTACTTACTAGATATGCATGGATTGTTTCTTTATTTCTTAACATTTTGGACCACGCTTGCACCACATGTTTTGTTTTTGCAAATTCCTTTTGTAAATCCTTTTCAAAGTTCTTTTGCAAATAGTCAAAGGTAAATGAGTAAGATTTTGAGAAGCATTTTCAAGATTTGAAATTTTCTCCCCCTGTTTCAAATGCTTTTCCTTTGACTAAACAAAACTCCCCTTCAATAAATTCTCCTCTTAGTGTTCAAGAGGGTTTTAAGATACTAATTTTTGAAGGTGCTACTTTCTCCCCCTTTAGAACACAAAGAGATACCAATTTGAAATTTACCAATTGAAAATCATTAGTTTTAAACTTAGGGTGGTGGTGTGGTCCTTTTGCTTTGGGCTCATACTCTCTCCCCCTTTGGCATGAATCGCCAAAAACGGAATCATTAGAGCCCTTTGCTAACTACTTTCTCCCCTTTAGCAAATAAAACATATGAGTGAAGATTATACCAAAGACGGAGAATTGCTCGGAGCGACGGCGAAGGATGAGTAATAGAGTGGAGTGGAAGCCTTTGTCTTCGCCGAAGACTCCAATTCCCTTTTAATACACCTATGACTTGGTTTGAAATTCACTTGAAAACACATTAGTCATAGCATATATAAAAGAGACATGATCAAAGGTATATTTATGAGCTATGTGTGCAAGACATCAAAAGAAATTTCTAGAATCAAGAATATTTAGCTCATGCCTAAGTTTGGTAAAAGTTTGTTCATCTAGTGGCTTGGTAAAGATATCGGCTAATTGATCTTTAGTATTAATGTATGCAATCTCGATATCCCCCTTTTGTTGATGAGCCCTAAGAAAATGATACCGAATGGCTATGTGTTTAGTGCGGCTATGCTCAACGGGATTATCCGCCATGCGCATTGCACTCTCATTATCACATAGAAGAGGAACTTTGGTTAATTTGTAACCATAGTCCCGCAGGGTTTGCCTCATTCAAAGCAATTGCGCGCAACAATGTCCTGCGGCAATGTACTCGGCTTCGGCGGTAGAAAGAGCGACCGAATTTTGCTTCTTTGAAGCCCAAGACACCAAAGATCTTCCCAAGAACTGGCAAGTCCCCGATGTGCTCTTTCTATTGATTTTGCACCCTGCCCAATCGGCATCCGAATAACCAATTAAATCAAATGTGGATCCCCGAGGGTACCAAAGCCCAAACTTAGGAGTATAAGCCAAATATCTCAAGATTCGTTTTACGGCCGTAAGGTGAGATTCCTTAGGGTCGGCTTGGAATCTTCCACACATGCATATGGAAAGCATAATGTCTGGTCGAGATGCACATAAATAGAGTAATGAACCTATCATCGACCGGTATACCTTTTGATCGACGGATTTACCTCCCGTGTCGAGGTCGAGATGCCCATTGGTTCCCATGGGTGTCTTGATGGGCTTAGCATCCTTCATTCCAAACTTGTTTAGGATGTCTTGAGTATACTTAGTTTGACAAATGAAGGTGCCCTCGTGGAGTTGCTTTACATGAAATCCTAAGAAATACTTCAACTCCCCCATCATTGACATCTCGAATTTCTGTGTCATGATCCTACTAAATTCCTCACAAGTAGATTCGTTAGTAGACCCAAATATGATATCATCAACATAAATTTGGCATACAAACAAATCATTGTCAAGAGTTTTAGTAAATAAAGTAGGATCAGCCTTGCCGACTTTGAAGCCATTAGCAATAATGAAATCTCTTAGGCATTCATACCATGCTCTTGGGGCTTGCTTGAGCCCATAAAGCGCCTTAGAGAGCCTATAGACATGGTTAGGGTGCTTACTGTCTTCAAAGCCGGGAGGTTGCTCAACGTAGACCTCTTCCTTTATTGGTCCATTGAGGAAGGCACTCTTCACGTCCATTTGGTAAAGCTTGAAGCCATGGTAAGTAGCATAGGCTAATAATATACGAATTGACTCAAGCCTAGCTACGGGTGCATAGGTTTCACCGAAATCCAAACCTTCGACTTGTGAATACCCTTTGGCCATGAGTCGGGCTTTGTTCCTTGTCACCACACCATGCTCATCTTGTTTGTTGCAGAAGACCCATTTGGTTCCTACAACATTTTGGTTAGGACGTGGAACTAAATGCCATACCTCGTTCCTAGTGAAGTTGTTGAGCTCCTCTTGCATCGCCATCACCCAATCCGAATCTTGGAGTGCTTCCTCTACCCTGTGTGGCTCAATAGAGGAAACAAAAGAGTAATGCTCACAAAAATGTGCAACACGAGATCTAGTGGTTACCCCCTTATGAATGTCGCTGAGGATGGTGTCGACGGGGTGATCTCGTTGGATTGCTTGGTGGACTCTTGGGTGTGGCGGCCTTGGTTCTTCATCCTCCTTATCTTGATCATTTGCATCTCCCCCTTGATCATTGCCATCATCTTGAGGTGGCTCATTTCCTTGATCTTCTCCTTCATCATTTTGAGCCTCATCCTCAATTTGAGTTGGTGGAGATGCTTGCGTGGAGGAGGATGGTTGATCTTGTGCATTTGGAGGCTCTTCGGATTCCTTAGGACACACATCCCCAATGGACATGTTCCTTAGTGCGATGCATGGAGCCTCTTCTTCACCTATCTCATCAAGATCAACTTGCTCTACTTGAGAGTCGTTAGTCTCATCAAACACAACGTCACAAGAAACTTCAACTAGTCCTGAGGACTTGTTAAAGACTCTTTATGCCCTTGTGTTTGAATCATATCCTAGTAAAAAGCCTTCTACGTTCTTAGGAGCAAATTTAGATTTTCTACCTCTTTTAATAAGAATAAAGCATTTGCTACCAAAGACTCTAAAATATGAAATGTTGGGCTTTTTACCGGTTAGGAGTTCATATGATGTCTTCTTGAGGATTCGGTGTAGATATAACCGGTTGATGGCGTAGCAAGCGGTGTTAACCGCCTCGGCCCAAAACCGATCTGGTGTCTTGTACTCATCAAGCATGGTTCTCGCCATGTCCAATAGAGTTCGATTCTTCCTCTCCACTACACCATTTTGTTGTGGAGTGTAGGGAGAATAGAACTCATGCTTGATGCCCTCCTCCTCAAGGAAGCCTTCAATTTGTGAATTCTTGAACTCCGTCCCGTTGTCGCTTCTTATTTTCTTGATCCTTAAGCCGAACTCATTTTGAGCTCGTCTCAAGAATCCCTTTAAGGTCTCTTGGGTTTGAGATTTTTCCTGCAAAAAGAACACCCAAGTGAAGCGAGAATAATCATCCACAATAACTAGACAGTACTTACTCCCGCCGATGCTTATGTAAGCAATCAGGCCGAATAAATCCATGTGTAGGAGCTCTAGTGGCCTGTCAGTCGTCATGATGTTCTTAAGTGGATGATGAGTGCCAACTTGCTTCCCGGCTTGGCATGCGCTACAAATCCTGTCTTTCTCAAAATGAACATTTGTTAATCCTAAAATGTGCTCTCCCTTTAGAAGCTTATGAAGATTCTTCATTCCAACATGGGCTAGTCGGCGGTGCCAGAGCCAACCCATGTTAGTCTTAGCAATTAAGCAAGTGTCGAGTTCAGCTCTATCAAAATCTACCAAGTATAGCTGACCCTCTAACACTCCCTTAAATGCTATTGAATCATCACTTCTTCTAAAGACAGTGACACCTACATCAGTAAAGAGACAGTTGTAGCCCATTTGACATAATTGAGATACGGAAAGCAAATTGTAATCTAATGAATCAACAAGAAAAACATTGGAAATGGAATGGTCAGGAGATATAGCTATTTTACCCAAACCTTTGACCAAACCTTGGTTTCCATCCCCGAATGTGATAGCTCATTGGGGATCTTGGTTTTTCTCATAAGAGGAGAACATTTTCTTCTCCCCTGTCATGTGGTTTGTGCACCCGCTATCGATGATCCAACTTGAGCCCCCGGATGCATAAACCTATAAAACAATTTTAGTTCTTGACTTTAGGTACCCAAACGGTTTTGGGTCCTTTGGCATTAGACACAAGAACTTTGGGTACCCAAACACAAGTCTTGGAGCCCTTGTGTTTGCCCCCAACAAACTTGGCAACTACCTTGCCGGATTTGTTAGTCAAAACATAAGATGCATCAAAAGTTTTAAATGAAATGTCATGATCATTTGATGCATTAGGAGTTTTCTTCTTAGGCAACTTAGCATGGGTTGGTTGCCTAGAGCTAGATGTCTCACCCTTATACATAAAAGCATGATTAGGGCCAGAGTGAGACTTCCTAGAGTGAATTCTCCTAATTTTGCTCTCAGGATAACCGGCAGGGTACAAAATGTAACCCTTGTTATCCTGAGGCATGTGAGCCTTGCCCTTAACAAAATTAGACAGTCTTTTAGGAGGGGCATTAAGTTTGACATTGTCTCCCTTTTGGAAGCCAATGCCATCCTTGATGCCAGGGCGTCTCCCATTATAGAGCATGCTTCTAGCAAATTTAAATTTTTCATTTTCTAAGTCATGCTCGGCAATTTTAGCATCTAATTTAGCTATATGATCATTTTGTTGTTTAATTAAAGCCATATGATCATGAATAGCATCAATGTCAATATCTCTACATCTAGTGCAAATAGAAACATGCTCAATGGTAGATGTAGAGGGTTTGCAAGATTTTAGTTCTACAACCTTAGCATGTAATATATCATTTTCACTTCTAAGGTTAGAAATAGTAACATTGCAAACATCAAAATCTTTAGCCTTAGCAAGCAATTTTTCATTTTCAATCCTAAGGCTAGCAAGAGAATTATTCAATTCTTCAATCTTAGCAAGCAAATCAACATTATCATCTTTAAGATTGGGAATTGAAACATTACAAACAAGAGAATCAACCTTAGCATTTAAATTAGCATTCTCATTTCTAAGGTTGACAATTAAATCATGGCATGTGCTTAGCTCACTAGTTAATTTTTCACATTTTTCAACTTCTAGAGCATAAGCATTTTTAACCTTAACATGCTTTTTGTTTTCCTTGATTAGGAAGTCCTCTTGGGAGTCCAAGAGTTCATCCTTCTCATGGATGGCACTAATTAGTTCATTTATTTTTTCTTTTTGTTGCATGTTTAGGTTGGCAAAAAGGGTACGCAAATTATCCTCCTCATCACTAGCATTATTATCACTAGAGGACTCATATTTAGTGGAGGAATTGGATTTAACCTTCTTCCTTTTGCCGTCCTTTGCCATGAGGCACTTGTGGCCGACGTTGGGGAAGAGAAGTCCCTTGGTGACGGCGATGTTGGCGGCGTCCTCGTCGGAGGAGGAGTCAGTGGAGCTCTCGTCGGAGTCCCACTCGCGGCACACATGGGCATCGCCGCCCTTCTTCTTGTGGTACCTCTTCTTTTCCTTTCTTCTCCCCTTCTTGTCGTTGCCCCTGTCACTGTCACTAGAAATAGGACATTTGGCAATAAAGTGACCGGGCTTACCACACTTATAGCAAACTTTCTTGGAGCGGGGCTTGTAATCTTTCCCCCTCCTTTGCTTGAGAATTTGGCGGAAGCTTTTGATGATGAGCGCCATTTCCTCATTGTCGAGCTTGGAGGTGTCGATTGGTTGTCTACTTGATGTAGACTCCTCCTTCTTCTCCTCCGTCGCCTTGAATGCCACCGGTTGTGCTTCGAGCGTTGAGGAGGTGCCTTGCTCGATGATTTTCTTTGAGCCTTTAATCATTAGCTCAAAGCTCACAAATTTTCCTATAACCTCCTCGGGAGACATTAGCTTATATCTAGGATCACCTCGAATTAATTGAACTTGTGTAGGGTTAAGAAAAACGAGGGATCTAAGAATAACCTTGACCATTTCATGGTCATCCTATTTTTCGCTCCCGAGGTTGCGCACTTAGTTCACCAAGGTCTTCAAGCGGTTGTACATAGCTTGTGGATCCTCCCCTTGGTGAAGCATGAAACGACCGAGCTCCCCCTCGATCGTCTCCCACTTGGTGATCTTTGTCACCTCGTCTCCTTCGTGCGCGGTCTTGAGTACGTCCCAAATTTCCTTCGCACTCTTTAACCCTTGCACCTTGTTATACTCCTCTCGACTTAGAGAGGCGAGGAGTATAGTGGTGGCTTGGGAGTTAAAGTGGTGGATTTGGGCCACTTCGTCCGAGTCGTAGTCTTCATCCCCTACGGATGGTACCTGTACACCAAACTCAACGACATTCCAAATGCTTGTGTGGAGTGAGGTTAGATGATGCCTCATTTTATCACTCCACATGTTATAATCTTCACCGTCAAAAACCGGTGGTTTGCCTAATGGAACGGAGAGTAAAGGAGTATGCTTTGAAATATGTGGGTAGCGTAGGGAAATCTTACTATACTTCTTGCGCTCATGGCGCTTAGAAGTGACGGACGGCGCGTCAGAGCCGGAGGTCGATGATGATGAAGAGTCGGTCTCGTAGTAGACCACTTTCCTTATCCTCTTTTGCTTGTCGCCTCTCCGATGCGACTTGTGGGAAGAGGATTTCTTTTCCTTCCCCTTCCCTTTGTTGGAGGAGTCTTTCTTCTCCTTCCTCTTGTTGCGGGACTCTTCCGATGAAGTCTCCCCGTGGCTTGTAGTGGGCTTGTCGCCGGTCTCCATCTCCTTCTTGGCGTGATCTTCCGACATCACTTCGAGCGGTTAGGCTCTAATGAAGCACCGGGCTCTGATACCAATTGAAAGTCGCCTAGAGGGGGTGAATAGGGCGAATCTGAAATTTACAAACTTAATCACAACTACAAGCTGGGTTAGCGTTAGAAATAATAATGAGTCCGAGAGAGAGGGCGCAAAACAAATCGCGAGCGAATAAAGAGTGAGACACGTGGATTTGTTTTACCGAGGTTCGGTTCTCGCAAACCTACTCCCCGTTGAGGAGGCCACAAAGGCCGGGTCTATCTCAACCCTTTCCCTCTCTCAAACGGTCCCTCCGACCGAGTGAGCTTCTCTTCTCAAATCAACCGGGAACAAAACTTCCCCGCAAGGACCACCACACAATTGGTGTCTCTTGCCTCGGTTACACTTGAGTTTTGATCACAAGAACAAATGAGAAAGAAAAGAAGCAATCCAAGCGCAAGATCTCAAAAGAACACAACAAATCTCTCTCGCTAGTCACTAAAGCTTTGTGTGGGATTGGAGAGGATTTGATCACTTGGGTGTGTCTAGAATTGAATGCTAGAGATCTTGTAAGGTGTAGAAGTGTGAAAACTTGGATGACTTGAATGAGGGGTGGTTGGGGTATTTATAGCCTCAACCACCAAACTAGCCGTTTGGTGGAGGCTGTCTGTCGCATGGTGCACCAGACAGTCCGGTGCGCCAGCCACGTCACCAGGCCGTTGGGTTCCGACCGTTGGAGCTCTGACTGCTGGGCCTGCCTGGATGTCTGGTGGTGCACCGGACACGTACTGTAGAGTGTCCGGTGCGCCACCTCGCGCGTGCCTGACTTCTGCGCGCTCTGGCGCGCATTTAATGCCGCTGCAGGTGACCGTTGGCGCCGAAGTAGTCGTTGCTCCGCTGTTACACCGGAAAGTCCGGTGTACACCGGACATGTCCGGTGAATTATAGCGGAGCGGATTCCCGAAGCTGGCGAGTTCAGAGTCGCTTCTCCTTGGAGCACCGGACACTGTCCGGTGTACACCGAACAGTCCAGTGAATTATAGCGCGGCGGTTTTGAGTTTTCCCGAAGGTGCGAAGTTTAGGTTGGAGTCCCCTGGTGCACCGGACAGTCCGGTGGCACACCGGACAGTCCGGTGCGCCAGACCAGGGTGCCTTCGGTTATCCCTTGCTCTTTTTGTTGAACCCTTTTCTTGGTCTTTTTATTGGCTTGTTGTGAACCTTTGGTACCTGTAGAACTTATAAACTAGAGCAAACTAGTTAGTCCAATTATTTGTGTTGGGCAATTCAACCACCAAAATCAATTTAGGAAATAGGTATAAGCCTAATTCCCTTTCAGTTTGTTCAGTCAACAGGCTGGCATGACGTGCTTGGCCAGAGTATGCAATAATGAGAGACTGTTTTATTTATTCTCCAATATCGGTTGTGTATTAAATATGGAAATCAATATCCCACGATACCAAATTAGTGTCGTATGATTGTCGCTATAAATAAAGAATTATCATTGAACTAATAGTCAGTATATATTACCACAGATGGTGAGTCGGCATATATCTTTATTCCAATCGAGTATTAGTCGTTATATTTATATATGAATAGTATTGCTTTGTCAGTCGGCAATTCATACATGTTAGAATTATAGGCATTTTCCATATCATTTTAATTCTATAAATTAACATTATGATGATGACATATAAAAGATGATTAATCATAGAAATCATGATATCAATTATATCCATAACAATATAGATCATGAGAACATAAAACATATGAATCATATAAATTATATAAATATAATAAGCATATAACCTGAAGGAACAATTGAAAATAAACAGACACCAACATAAACAGCATGACTGTAAAATCAATACAAACAGATATAACATATTACTAGCATGAACAGACACAGACATGTCATGATATGGTACGACAGAACAGATTGAATAAATTTATGGCTATATATGAAACAGTAGACATGAACAACATATATAATCTGAAAAACGTAAAACAGTAATGAGATGAATTGATCATACCCTCTCATGCACTCTGAGGATCCAGATCCTTGTCCAACTTCTCTTATCATGCCTTACGAGATGAAGATGCCAGGAAGAAGAAGAAGTTTACCAGATGGATGTTTGGGCAGTCGCGTAGACGCTCCTCAAAAACCTAATTGTCGATCCCCCGTGCAAGGTCTTGAACGGCAAGGGCTTCGGAGACACCTGCCCTCTCGCTCCTCTGTGCGCACAGAGTTACGAGATGGAAATACCCACTCTTGCGACTGGACAGTTATTCTGACGCCACGCCACGCCCGCGCGTGTGGCACGCCCTTGTCCGTTTCTTGACTTCTCAAATTAGGTGGAATAATTCCCACCATATAAGTCAAGCCAAAGACCCTTGGACTTCCAATATGGTACTATTGATATTTTTCACCATTACACATCATAGAGTTTATTAAATAAATGGACCAAGCCCATAAAAGATCCAACAATACCAATTGCATTATACTGTCACCCGGCATAAAGAACACCGGGCAATTTTCCACGTGTGTGGCACCGTGACCCATTGTTGCTGTGTTACACTAGTACAGAGAATCTCTATAGTGGCAGTCGTAAACCTATTTACAGTGGCGTTTTTCGTAACCGCCAGTGCTAGGGGCCGCGCGTGTGGCACGCCCTTGTCCGTTTCTTGACTTCTCAAATTAGGTGGAATAATTCCCACCATATAAGTCAAGCCAAAGACCCTTGGACTTCCAATATGGTACTATTGATATTTTCCACCATTACACATCATAGAGTTTATTAAATAAATGGACCAAGCCCATAAAAGATCCAACAATACCAATTGCATTATACTGTCAGCCAGCATAAAGAACACCAGGCAATTTTCCACGTGTGTGGCACCGTGACCCATTGTTGTCGTGTTACCCTAGTACAGAGAATCTCTATAGTGGCGGTTGTAAACCTATTTACAGTGGCGTTTTTCGTAACCGCCAGTGCTATGGGCCAATAGAAATAATCATTTTTACAGGCGGGTAACTGAGGATCGCCAGTGAAAATCGATTTTCACTAGCGGTCGGCGTAATAAAACCGCCAGTGAAAATCAATTTTCACTGGCGGTCGGCGTAATAAAACCGCCAGTGCAAATCGTTTTTAGAAAACATAAAACAGATTTTAAAAATAGCAAAAAAATTATTTTTACTAGGGGAGGCCTCGGCCCACTTATCCCACATGCCCGTCTCCGTCGAAGTCGTAAGTCGCAACATTTTTCGTGCACTACGTGGTTGCTAGAAATCGAACCCCTGACCTCACATTCACGCGTACCCTCCTCTACCACTCCGCCTATGGCATGCTTTGTGTATAATTTGTAGTTTTGTTGCCCACATATTATAACCAAATGAGTGTAAATTGCTTGTTTGAGACCGTAAACGAATTCAAATAAAAAAGTTATCAACTACAAAGTTGAATAATTTTTGAAGTTCTACAACTTTCATTTTGACACTTTTTTCATCCGAGATCGTTTGCAAAATTTGAATTTTAAATTTGACAAATTTAGATACAATTTTTGAGAGCCGAAATGATTTCAAATAAAAAGTTGTTAACTACAAAGTTTTATAACTTTCAAAGATTTACAACTTTTATTTTGATGGTTTTATCATACGAGGTCGTTTGAAAAACTCGAAAAATTAAGGATAAAAATGATTTCTAGTGGCGGTTCCTTAAGAAAACCGCCACTAGAAATCGATTTTTAGTGGCGGTTCCTTAAGAAAACCGCCACTAGAAATCTTGGATTTCTACTGGCGGTTTTCATAAGGAACCGCCTCTAGAAATACGATTCCTAGTGGCGGTTTTCTTAAGAACCCGCCACTAAAAATAGCACAGGCGGTTGATAACCGAATTCACCTGTAAAAATGTATCGCACCACAGGCTTTGAGCCTTTTTCTACTAGTGTTACCGACCGGAGACCCTATCTCTCCTTTCAAGGCCCACCTGCAGTTGAATCTCACGAGACCAAAATGGCAAAACTCTATCTCTCCTTTCACATAATCCTGCCACCACACCCACTCCCAGACAGTCGCTGCCAGAACCCATACTCGCTGCTAATCCTCTAATCGTGTGAGCCCTCTCGTTGCGTTAGCAGCGGCACAGGAGGCACACGTGTATAGTCCGTAGCAGGGGCAGGGTCTGCGTGGGCATGGCTCGTGCGTGTTACAAAATAACATGTTACAAAGTTACATGTCATATAGTGACCAATCCAAGGGGCTCGACGAACACATCCCCAAGGGACACACTCCTTGGGGATGACTCCTGTCACTTGTATATAAACAAGTTCCCCTTTGCAATAAACACAACTGTGATTGTCTCTGTCATTTGTCTTAATCTCGTTACCACTGACTTCTAACACGTTACCAGCACGACTCGCGAGAGAACAGAGAGAATTTTTCTGTTGGAGGGAAGAAGAGAAAGGAGCACTCGCTGTTGAAAGAAATTGGAGGCTTCTGCCTCTAGAACAACAGGACGGTATGGAACCTACTGTTCATTTTCGCGTTCGTCGTTTGCGTAGAGAACTTTGTCACGCCGATGATGTTGTCCGACTACGACCGGCGCGGGCACGGATCTGGCATGCCGGTTGTAGACGGGCTCGGCCGAATCCGCCCCCGGCGCGGGCGCGGCCACACCGACCACAAGCGCGATCCCCAGTGCGGGTCCTCGGCACGGTCGGGAGGCACGCGGGCACGGCGGCCCTGACCAGGCGCGAGGAGCCCCGGCGGCTCCAGCCAGGCGCGCGGGCGCGCAGTGGGACCCGGCCAGGCACGCGAGGTCACGGTGGGGCCTGGCCTAGGAGGTGGCTCCGACCGGCGTAGGCCATAGCGGCTGCGGCCAGGAGGCTCCGGCCAGGCGCGGTCGCACGGCGACCCCTGACCATGGAAGCGCGGGCCTCGGTGAGCCCCGACGTTCCTCCTCTGGAGCGGCCGACCTTGTCGCGACCAACTCTGGCGGCTCCTCGGCGTGGGAGCCTGGCAAGGGCGCGCGACATGGGTCCGGTGAGGACGGCTGGGCGCGGCCGGTTCCCGGTGCGATCGCGACCCGGCTCCCTGGCGCGGGCGCTGCTCGGCCCGGGCGCGAGATGGCCTCGGCGAGGGCCCCGGAGCGGGGCCACTCGGTTCGGCTCACCGGCGGGACGCACCGGCGTGGCTCACCAGCGCTCGGCGAGAACGGCCCGTCGCGGCCAGTTTCTGCGCGCGGCCTCCAGTGCGGCGCGCGAGCACTGCTAGCCCCGGCGGCCCCGGCACGGGTGCGGCCGGCCCGACGCGGACGGCCTCTGTGCGTCGTGGGCGTGAATGTGCGTCGAAACTGAATGGTCTACATGCAAAATAAAATTAAATTATTTTGGATTAAGAGCATAGGGAGATAGAGTCTTAAGCATTGGCTGCGCTAAATTTTTTTATAGAGTTTAGTAGCCCAGAGATCGTGCTTGAGGCAGCATTTGAAATGCCTATCTCTATGAGGTCTACATCTCTCGGGATGATTACCTATACGTGCTATCCAAAATAACAGGATATGGAGTTCTTGAATTTTACTTTGATAGTTAGTCGAGTATGGGTAGTGGAGACCTAAGCATTGGCTACAGTTTGTTCATCCATGAACTTATCAGCCCAGAGACCGTGCTTTTAGGCAGCAAGTTTCTTGCCCACTACTAGGAGATCTACCTCATTAATTTAAGGATTATCTATACAACGCTCACTAATATTTAAAGTTGTCGGTGTTTTGAAACCCGGGGGGTCCCTGGACCGACGAGTAAATCGTCGCCGCGTGCCCCAGCCCAGATGGGTCGGCGCGAGGCGGAACGCGAAGGGGGGAGAGAGCAGCCGGAGGGAGACAGGCGTGGGAGGTGGAACCCGTGGCCTTCGTGTTAGCCCCGCGCCCAGGTCGGGTGCGCTTGCAGTAGGGGGTTACAAGCGTCCACGCGGGAGGGAGCGAGCGGCCTTGCGCGAGCGCCGTCCCGTCCTTCCCCGCGCGGCCAACCCTCTGTAAGAGGGCCCTGGTCCTCCCTTTTATAGGCGTAAGGAGAGGGTCCAGGTGTACAATGGGGAGTGTAGCAATGTGCTAACGTGTCTAGCGGGGGAGAGCTAGCGCACTAAGTACATGCCATCGTGGCAGCCGGAGAGGTCTTGGCACCCAGTTCGCGTGGTGTCGTGGCCATCGGAGGAGCGCTGGAGCCTGGCGGAAGGACAGCTGTCGGGGCTGTCGAGTCCTTGCTGACGTCCTCTTGCTTCCGTAAGGGGGCTGAGAGCTGCCGTCGTCACAGGGCATGCGGGGCGCCATCATTACTCGTATGGTGGCGCGAGCCAGATGGGACGCCGGTCTTGTTCCCCGTAGCCTGAGTCAGCTCGGGGTAGGGTAATGATGGTGCCTCCTGTCGACGTGGTCGGTCCGTGCCCTAGGTTGGGCGAGGTGGAGGCTCCTCTGAGGTCGAGGTCGAGTCTGTCTTCCAAGGTCGAGGTCGAGTTCGAGCCCCCGGGTCGGATGAGGCGGAGACCGTCGGCTGAGGCCAGGGTTGAGTCCGAGTCCTGGGGTCGGGCGAAGCGGAGTTCGTCGTCCTCTAGGGCTGAGCCCGAGTCCGAGCCCTGGGGTCGGGCGAAGCGGAGTTCGTCGTCTTCCGGGGCTGAGCCCGAGTCCGAGCCCTGGGGTCGGGCGAAGCGGAGTTCATCGTCTTCCGGGGCTGAGCCCGAGTCCGAGCCCTGGGGTTGGGCGGAGCGGAGTTCGTCGTCTTCCGGGGCTGAGCCCGAGTCCGAGCCCTGGGGTCGGGCGAAGCGGAGTTCGTCGTCTTCCGGGGCTGAGTCCGAGCCCTGGGGTCGGGTGGGGTAGAGTTTCCTATGACGCCTAAGGCCGGACTTGGCCGCTGTCAGCCTCACTCTATCGAGTGGCTCAGCAGTCGGAGCGGCGCAGGCGGCGCTGTCCTCTTGTCAGACTGGTTAGTGGAGCGGCGAAGTGACTGCGGTCACTTCGGCTCTGTCGACTGGGGGGCGTGCGTCAGGATAAAGGTGTCAGGCCACCTTTGCATTAAATGCCCCTGCAATTTGGTCAGTCGGCGTGGCGATATGGCCAAGGTTGCTTCTTGGTGAAGACTGGGCCTCGGGCGAGCCGAAGGTGTGTCCGTTGCCGGAGGGGGGCCTCGGGCGAGACGTAGATCCTCCGGGGTCGGCTGCCCTTGCCCGAGGCTGGGCTCGGGCGAGGCGTGATCGCGTCCCTCGAATGGACTGATCCTTGACTTAATCGCACCCATCAGGCCTTTGCAGCTTTGTGCTGATGGGGGTTACCAGCTGAGATTTAGGAGCCTTGAGGGTACCCCTAATTATGGTCCCCGACAAAAGTATTTATTCGATTGGAAGGTTTGGAACCTTCAGGCTGGACGTTGCGGTCATACTGGCAACTCAAAGAATTCTTTTAATTAAGTTCTACTTAATTAAATGATGAATTCTCGCAAAATATGATGCATATATATTCAACTTGGGATTATTCAACACATGACGGAGATCTAGGCTTTGGCTGCAATAAGTTCTTGGAATTTATTTGCCCTGAGACCAAGCTTTTAGAGAGCAAAATGTTATTTGCCCATCAGTAAGAGGTCTACATCATATGGTTATGATGATTACCTATGTGTTCTTCCAAGTAGATATGTTGGAGATGTGATGTTGGTTATTCACCTTTATGGTGATTTCCATTTTATTTTTGAAATTTTGGTCAAGCACAGGGTAGTGGAGTCCTAAGCATTAGCTGCGGTATGTTCCTTGAATATATCAGCCCAGAGACCATGCTTTCAGGCAGCAAATGTTTTGCCCACTACTGGGAGATCTACTCCATTGTTTCATTACATGGAGATTATCTACGTTGTGTACACCAATCTTCAAAAATCTTTGGTACACTTTATGTGACACCTGAAATTCTCCAACATATAAAGATATGATATATTTTGCGGCAAAGTTGCAACAGCACACGAAAATGGTTAAGCCATTTGGAGGATAATTATTTAATAGAGTTCGATGAACTCGCCTAATAGGCTTAATTATCCTTAAAGTTCATTAGATATGTTCATTTCATTTTTGCATGATATGGGAATTCACCTCTTCATTTTGGAGGAAATGAGATGCTCTCTTTCTCTTACGGTTCTTATGAAAAGAACTCATGTGCTTTTGCGGCTTGGTATGCAAGCGCAAAATGAATATGTGTATGCGTTTGCATTATGTTGTAGACTAACACTTTGTATTCAAATATTTTTGCTTGAAAGCAAATATATAAGCACATTAAAAAGAGAAGGGCAATGAGTATGACAAACTCTTTTGTCATTACACTATACGTGGTATAGTGTTGTATGCCTAAGCATCTAATCATGTATATGAAATCCCAATAGATGCATACTACTCATGAAAGCTAAGATATGAAGTGTACTTCAATCTTCCATCTGACATGATAACAGTGGTTAGTTGTGTAATTCATGATTTGGACTAATCATGTAACAACACTTCTTTTTCTAAGAGAAGACCACTTTGTTAGATGATTTGCTTTTGAGTACTATTTAAATGATGCATGAGATTTGGTATAATCTCATAATTGATAGGTTCAACTCATGCGATGTGAGTTGAACACACTCATGTGATTTGAGTGTAAAAACTCATATGAATTTGAGTTAAACAAACTCATCGATTGGAGTTGATCACTCATGTGATTTGAGTTGAACAAACTCATCGATTAGAATTGAATGAACTCATTAAGGGAGTTGATGACTCATTGATTTGAGTTGTGCAAACTTGTATGGGGATTCTTCCAATTGAGGAAGAAACATGCAATGTGGAGAATTGAGCCACAAACTCTATAAGTGGGGAAACAAAATATTCTCATATTCCTTTGGAAAGAGGAAAGAATATTTTGACAATCGCTTCGCGCGATATCATGATATGTTAATATCTAGTCCCCTTTTGGTAATGGAAGTATCAAGGATGTGTTGATATATCCTAATTTATCTTACCAAATTATAGAGATATCCATACAATTACTATCATGTGGAAACACAAGGTGATAGTGATGGATATTGCATATGTTTCTCAGAAACATTTCTTATGGATTGTATTCTACATGCATCCTCCCATACAAAGTGTTGCATATGTTATAACTTTTCATGTGATGATACTTACCATGCTGGGTAAGACTGAGTTGGTAATTCCATTATTGGGATGAAATGAAAAGTTATGGACAATTCTGTTGGTCATGTTTTTCCCATAAGATGGATACTTGATGAGTATCATTGGGAATGAGATTTTAAGTCCCTCTTATCTTAAAATCTGATCTGAATTGGTTAAGTTCTTTGAATTGTTTCAAAGGAACAAGTGTGGTCCATTACATAGATGGTATGGACATTGAAGGCTTTATATGGTTATTTGGTGCATCTATATGATGACCTGAAGTGTGTCCTTCGGACAACACATGACCATTAAGTAATAATGTCTCAAGCTTGAGCACATTAGCCTCCACACTACTGAATTTACCAAATGTGCTTACAATGATGATTGTTTGTCTTGGTATTCAGAATGATATCCATAAAGGATATGATGAATCTATGATAGATTTCGAAAATTTCAGATCATTAATGACCATCAGTAATGAATTGTCATTTCCAACTGGTTATGGTTGGAGTCAGGAAGCTTTTGCACGCTCCTGACTTGTGATTAACTGCATGTACTGCATGTACAAGTTCCCCTATGGTTTTTAGTACGTGGAAATCCGTAAAAGATTTCCCATGCGTAAATTGGGTATGTTCCCAATCTCACCACCGCAGCGTACATGTATGTGCACATAGAAAGCTGGGGATCTATGTGAGAATTCATTCTCCGTCGATCATTAAGTTTTAGAATCTCTTCATGAGAATCTATTTACAGCCCGTACGCTTGCTTGAATCATGAGCTTTTCCAGGCATTAGGGGGAGATTTCGAGTACCAAAATGAATGCCAGGAAATTATAATGAATGCAGTAAGCATTCATGCTCAGGATCACGTACTAAAACTGAACCTTTGGGTTCGATGATTTGCAAGAAGTTGCAAATTGACTGCCATGTGCATTTACTATGATGTGTCACTAAAATTAATCCTATGTGGAAGTGCCAGAAAGAGTGGTTAAATGGAACACCACTCAACTCCCTATTACAATGATGTTGTAAATAAGAGGGGGAGAAGTATGGTCACAAATTGGGATTAAAATGCTTGCAAGCAGCTGAAGGCTAGACCTTTTGAGATAGTAAATGCAAACCAACTATTCATTGGTAACCAACTTAGCGTTGGTGGACACCTAGAGGATATGAATTATCCTATGAATGGAAGACATTCACAACCTAGCTCAGTGCGCACTGATGAGGCTAGTTTATCGGAAGCCCTTGATTCTCGTTTTGGGATTTCACGACGAATCATAAGGGTACATAAGAAAATGACTTCATGTCAACTGGAGAATTGTGTTATTTAAAAGCTACAAGTGTCGACACATACATCTCAGCAATTGTATATGCGCTCTAAGTGATCCAAAAGACTATGGCCATAGCAGAGCATGAGTATGCTCAAATTGGATCTTACTGAGTGATACAAAGTTGCAGAGATAGCCTTGCTCATCGGAAAGAAGTGTTAACTTATTTTCACTTCAAGGTATCTTACTGTGGATACAAGTTTGTTTTCATAGACTTGGAAACAATGATGTGGTGAGAAAGCATGGCTAGTAGCAACTGGGTTTATACGCAAACCCAAGCATTATTTTAATGCTATAAATTCTCTTCTACCGTGAGTAGTAAAATTCCGATACAATACAAAGGGCAGTAAATCATCTATCTTTGTAGTTGATAGATGTAGTGACAACATATGCATATGTGGTCACTGAATTATGGTATTTATGGAGTCTTGAAGGATTCCAAATACATAATAACCAATCACAAATTTGCAATGCCTGGAAAGTATTTGTGACTTAGAGCATTCAGGTCAAATATGGTACATTCGACCTAGTGAATCCTTCCTTCCGAAGGGATACACAAAGAATGGTATGTTTAGCGTAAATATGTGCAACATATTTCTAAACATACATTACTTATCGACGGAGTTCGAGATAGAAGATATGAATTGAAAGAGATTTTCTATTCAAAGTAAACTATCTTGAGTATCTTGGATACAAAAATTGTCTATATCCAACATATATTGAAGAAATTCAATATGAGAGAATCATTGTTATTTGATTCTTTCCGATCATGAGATGTGCTATTGTATCTTGCAAGAGCATCCGGCCGGATATTGCTTTGCAAAGATTTGCTAGCTAACAGCACATGAGATTGAGTTATGATCTCCAAGTATACTCATTCTCTCCTTATGTTTGGATATATTGATCTTGGATATCTATAGAAGATCCCCAGGTACAAGATCAATGACATACTTCTGGTAAGTTGGACCTACTGTTTGATAAATGTTGATCAACAGAGATTAATGGTCACTTACACTAATCATTCTATAGTACACTTCGTGGGATTGTACAGAATGATATACTACATATTGAGGATATGTGGTGGTCATGAGTTTCTATCACTGACCTTATTATCTATAAAGATAATATTACTTTGTGTTGTTTAGATGAAAAACAAGTTATAAACTAAGTCTCTACCTTACTCCACATTTTTAATATGTTTGGGAGTAGGTATGAGATGACTTAGTGATTTGCAAAGATCAGGGGGAGTTTCCTCTTGATCGGAAGAACTTGTTTATACATCATGTTGTACTCTTTTCTTTGTATGAGTTTTCACCTATTTGGGTTTCTCATTCAAAGTTTTTAGAGAGGCAACATCAACACAAGGCCTATGTTGTATCATCTATTTTTCCCGTAGAGGTTTTCAAGGATGATACATTATGACATAGTTATTGTTGTATTTGAACTAGGATATGTGTTTATCTCCCTAGAGTTCAAATGGATCAACAATAGAGTATGGCTACTCTCCTTATTTTTTCCACTGGGTTTTTAAGGAGACTCAGCTGATATGTTGATTTCTCAGATTTTCTGGCAAGATTATCTTGGAGAAATATTAGCCTAAGTTATATGTCTCATCATTTATTTTCCCCACGGGGGTTTTTGAAACGATGAATATAGACATATTATTGTTCTTTGGGCTAGAGGTCCATTAGAGAACAATGTCATATTGTGGTTCAATTGAACCACTGACCATTATCCATAAGGATAATTGAGGTTGTGTTGTTTGAATGGAAACAGGAAAATGGAAATATTAACATCTTGCAAACAAAGTCTTGTGATAATCTTGTTGATCTATTCACAAAATCTCTACCATACTCAACATTTTCAGAAATGTGTTGAGGTGATTGGTATGAGAAGACTTAAGTGCTTACAAGATCAGGGGGAGTAATTCTCCGTGATATATAACCTGTTTTGAGCCATCATATTACACTCTTTTCTTTGTATGAGTTTTGCCTTGCTAAGGTTTTCTCATTCAAAGTTTTTAACGAGGTAATATCAACTAAGCTATATGATTCATCATTGATTTTCCCCACGGGGGTTTTTAAGAATGATGATTACAGGCATATTTTCTTTTGGAGTTCAATATGAGTTTTACTCATAATCCAAAAGACATTGTGTACTCCTTATTTTTCCCACAGGGTTTTTGAGGAGATAATATATTGGAAGACAGCTTGCAGATGATCAAATGAACTTGGATTGATCAAGGGGTAGTGTTACAAAATAACATGTTACAAAGTTACATGGCATATAGTGACCAATCCAAGGGGCTCGACGAACACATCCCTAAGGGACACACCCCTTGGGGATGACCCCTGTCACTTGTATATAAACAAGTTCCCCTCTGCAATAAACACAACTGTGATTGTCTATGTCATTTGTCTCAATCTCGTTACCACTGACTTCTAACAGTGCGCTCGGCGTGCGCTTGCGAGCGAGCGGCGGGAAGCGCGTTGCCAACCAAAAAAGTGCTGAAGCGGGCACTGTTGTGCGCGTGGGCTAGCGGGAGGTGCACGCAGGCATCGTGCGTGCTAAGGGTGGCACATGATGTGTTCTAGGCCAGGGTGCTATACCGACGACTGGCTCTAGCAAGCTGAATAAAGAAGACAACCTCATCACTTCAGTAATGTCAAGTCCTTGTTCATATTTATTACTGATATTAATCTCTCTTTCTTCCCCCCTCCAATGCTCTCGATCTATATGTTGGGAAATTTTGCTAGATTATAGTGTTTAAATGTAAATTAGTGGGGAATGACAGAGTTGTCAGTTGATAACCTAGAATTTTGATGTTGCAGTCACTGAGATTCTAAGAAGTTATCCTAAACCATGGTGGATAAAACATGGATCAATGATGATGCTAAGTACAAATCCATTATAACATAAATATAAATGTGATGTCTATAGCTTAAATGGAATTTAACCTAAGAATTTAACCTAGCTTTGTTGTGAATCATGGAAATTATGATAACAATGAGGTTATGGAAGAATCCAATGAAGATGACGACATATCTAATTTGCTTAGAGACTTAGCTGCTAATTTAAATGATAGAGGAGATTTTGAGGATACAAGATATTTTGTTGACCCCTATGAGGAGCTAGTTGCTATTTAAAAGTTCGTTATAGAAAACAGCAAAGAGTTATATCCCAACTACAAGAAATATACATAGCTACGTTTCCTAATTAGATTACTCCACATCAAACTCCTCGGAGGATGGACTAACAGATCTTTTAACCTACTACTTGATTTACTTAATGATGCACTCCCTGAGGGTTCAACACTCCCTAAAAACTTTTATGAAGCTAAGAAGTTGGTGAAAATAGTAGGAATTGGGTATATAAGTATTCATTCATGAGAAAACGATTGCATTCTCTATCGGACAGAGAATTCAGATCTAGATTCATGTCAAAATGTAAGGTTGCACGATGGAAATCAATAAAGAAGAGTCTAGATGGGAAACATGTGTATATGGTTCCAAGGAAGGTTCTTTGATACTTCCTAATAAAAAAGGCTCCAAAGGTTATTTTTTACCTCGAAAATAGCAAATCTAACAAGATGGCATGATGAATGTCAAAAAAAGATGCTTTACTTAGGCATCCAGCAGAATCACCCCTATGGAAGGACTTTGACAACAAACATTCAGAGTTTGTTGTAGATAGTCATAATATCTGCCTCGCATTTGCAACTGATGGCTTTAATCCATTTAGGACCATAAATGTCAGCTATAGTATTTGGCCTGGTATTTATGTTCCCTACAACTTTCCACCATTAATGTGCATGAAGCTATCAAATTTCATTCTCTCGATTGATTCCTGGTCAAAATGGACCTGGTAGTGACATGGATGTCTATTATCAACCCCTTGTTGATGATCCGCTAGATCTATTTATCAATAGAGCTAGAAATTATGATGCTTCAAAGGGTGAATTCTTCAAATTGCAATCTGAAGTATTATGGACTATTACTAATTTTCTAGGTCTAGGATACACATCTAGATCTATCACATCTGGTGAAGCAGCATGTTCTGATTACCACCACCACACTTGTTCACTTATACTTAGTAATGGCAGCAAGAATTGCTATATGGAAAATCGTAGATTCTTGCTTGATGACCATCCATTTAGGTTTGGCATTAATAAATTTGGTAAAACTAAGTTTAGGCCAACACCTACTCTGCTTTCTAGAGAACAAATTTTGGAGCGCACTAAAGATCTTAATCAAACTTTTGGCAAGGATCCATCTAGAAAGAAACCAGCAAACAAGAGACACAAGAAAGGGGATCCATTAGCCATTTTCAAAAGGAGATCCATTTGGTTTCAACTACCATACCAAAAAGATGTATTATTGAGAGATAATTTTGACTTGACGCACATAGTAAAAAATGTGAGTGAAAGCTTATTAATACATTCCAGAGCATAGATGGGAAATAAAAGGATAAGTTGAATTCTCGATTGGACCTTTAGGTCCTAGATATTAGAAGTGATCTTCCACCTATTGAAGTTGAAGACCAACTTTATTTACCACCATCACCTTACTTAATGGGTTCTCCTGAGAGGAAATGAATATGCAATTCAAAATGGAGATGCTTTTGCTTCTCTTTGTGGAGAGAAAGAGCCAAGAGGATGTGTCTGAGTTTTAGGTCTAAGACCAACTCCCTAAGATATTGGTACCATGGGCTTGAGAAGTTACACACCCACAAGACTCCAAATGGAAGTCCTAGCCTGCAAAAATGTTGAATGTGAGAAAGTTGCTCTATAACAACGCTTAGCAGAAATGGCGGGGAAAATGCAGAAGCAAAGGATGGCTCATGAAATGAGGATGTGGAAATCATCTCGCGTGATGGTTCTAATACACAACACCATCTAGTAAAGTAGTTGACGTTAATTTGAAATCTAGAGCATAATTATTACTTATTACCCTCATATTTATTTTAGGACATGAGGTCTAGACAACATGCTGATGAAACACATAACATTACTCGGTTTCATGAAGATGAAGCTTATGTGGAGGATAAAAGCTCTGATGAGGGGGAAAACTTGCTTGGAAGCAATCATGTTAGTGTTACCCCTGCAGTACATCCATCTCAAGGCAACCCTACCAATGGTACCCTAGCAACACAACCCTTTAGCAAGCCGACCAATGCTACCCCGTCAGTGCAGCCATCTTAAGGCAACCCTACCAATGCCACCCTAGTAGTGCAGCCCTATCAAGGCAACACTATTAGAGCTGCCCTAGCAATTTCGCCTCTTAACAATGAACTAGTAATTTTCTCATTCGTCCTTCAAAGTTTCTAATTCTTATTTGCTAGTGGGTCTGTACATTTATTATATTCTTATAATTTCATTATTTGCTTCAGTTTGGAAAGGATGTGATCTTATGCCATATTGAGAGGTTAGCTTGTGGCTAAGGGAACAATTATTTCAACTAATCCTAGCTTAGTGCTAGGAGGAGTTGCTCTAGGAAAGCAATAATGTGAGGTTTCTGTGAATGTTGTGCTGAAAAGGGTCGTGCTTCTACCTTCCCATGTGGTTATTTTGAGAAGATGGGTGATGATAATCGGATGTCGATCGCATGACTGTACAAGAGTGTAATAAATTATCTCCTTATTGTTTTTATATATGGTGACTGTATACTTTCTAACTAATGTTTTCTATGGTTATATAGTTGAAGAGAGGAAGACATCAAAATCATCCCAAAAGTGTTATAGGTAAATATGATTATTGAACTGAATGAAAGTTTTGGTTGATTACTAGTAACATAGATGATTACAAAGTTTTGGTTGATTACTGAATTGAACTATATACTACATATTCAATGAAAACTAACTTAAGAATGTGAGTTTTGGCACTTGTTTTTGTTGATTACTGAGCCAAATGAAAACTACATATGGTGGTGAGGACTGAGGATGCTATAGGCTTGCAGTTGTTAAATTGTATTGCATCATGCATGATGTTGTTGAATTGTACACTGCAACAATTGAAAGGTCCCTTGTGGGTTTTGATGTTTTGGATGACAAAACAATTAAAGGTCTAACTGGGTGTTCAGTGTTGAACGGGTGCTAAGTGAAAATACTAAAAGGTTCAACACATGGAGACAAATGTGATGGTCCACATAAGTTGAGTTTACTATGGATTATGGACATCACAAGACAAGTAAGGGATGTACATTGATTAAGTGAGACTCAATGTGTATGGTTTGGAGTCAAAGTCGAACCAAGGATTGAGGCTAGTAGATCTCCAAGGTACAAGAGCAAGGGAGAAGGCCAAGAGGACTGAGGTACCTAAAGCCAAGGTGAAGAAGAGGCTCTTGCAGAATTCAAGGTTGATCAATCGAAGACGACCATGTTGCTTTGAGGATCACAACATAGGGACGTGACTTGGAACCATTAAAGTAACTCCTATGGTTTATAGTTCAAGCTATAAAGCTTAAGATCCTAGCTCAAGCAGTAGGACATGGTCACAAGAAGATGGAGAAGTATCAGAGCCAGAATCTGGAAGGGACCCAAAAGAGCTAAGTACACTTTAACTTGTAGTTTGGTTTATTCTTATGTTTGGAAATGTTCTTGTTGACTATTGCAGCGTGTTGGAGCTCAAAGATGTCAAATATGATCAAGTTAAGCCGACTTGAGGATTTGGAGTCCAACCCCGAGCTCAAACAGACCAAAAATGGCAAAATGGTGAAAAATTAAGTATGCAAGGTTTGAATATTTGAATAAGTTGCATACACCTTTTACTATGCATTTTGTACTTTGGTTCACTCTCTAACTTGGTTTGTAGAGAAAGTGTCATTCGGAGCCTTGTTTGAGAAGAAATAGAGAAGTTGAGGAGAGGATGAGAAAGAGGTAAGAATATGTGACTTAGTCCACTGGATTATGTTCAAATCATGTGTGTCTAAGTCATAAGAAAGTCTTCCAAAAAGTAAAAGTGAATTGGAGAAGAGTAGGCTAAGAAACGGACTTCACTGCAGTTTGTCTTAGTGCATCGAACCATCTACAGGACTAGTCCGGTGGTGCACCAGACTGGCTGAGCAGTGGGATCAGCAGGAGGCTCAGGCAGCCTAGTGCACCTAACTAGGTCCGTGTGCACCAGACTGTCTGTATGTAGCATCATTCCAGCTTCGGTTTTTGGAGATAAAAATCATCGAATCATGAACAATGATGGTCCGGTGCATTGGACCGCCTCGGCCCAACTGCTAGTTGACGGCTCGCTGTCACACCCGGATTTAAGGGCAAATCCAGGCGCAAATCAAATGTGTGCTAGGATCAAGTCTCACACATATGATGACTCATGGTACAGAAATGAATGTCACATTTTTACCATATAATAGGAGTTCTATACAAAATAACTAAATAATTACATCATACGAAGACGACGATCCAGCAACCATAGTTGACTGGGAGACGACAGCCTAGATCTCTCACAAACTCATCGTAGCATCCATCATGCTCCTTATCTTGTGGTAACTATCCTTGACCTGGGGGATGTGAGTGCAGCAAGGTTGAGCTCACATACATTCATCGTTCAACAAGTTGTGGGGAACAATGTGCATGAGCTCACTTATGGTGGGGGCTCATGTGAAGTGTAAGGCTTACCAAAGGAGATGGTTAAAGCTGAGCATTGCTTTTAAAGTTGGTCAAAATTTTATTAGCAGTTACTAAGTATAAGTAGATACCAACCCAAATAAATAAGAGATCATAATTAATAATAACACCCACATGCAATGCATATGACAAATTAAGTTTAGTTCCATAAATTACTCATGTGAGGGTCCAAGTCGCTCATAACCGTGAGCACGGCTGATAAACAAGTTTTACACTCTGTAGAGGTTGCACATCTTTACCTACAAGTCATGTTACCCATTTACCACGGGTCATGAATGCCATACATCTCTACCGAGGAGACGAGGCAGGGTAGCACTACGAGGCCTTTACATAGTTCCACTAGCTTCAGAAAACCCGCTATGGTTTTTGAGAAGGGCGATATAGGAATCCCACGTCCGAAAAGCCATCACAGCATGATCAACCTGAGAACCTCCCTATACCGCAGCTCCTCTACCGCCCTTGCCCCTTTCGAGTAAGGTAGTCCTCCACTAGCTTTCCTATTAGTTAGCCAAGGGAGTCACATACCATCCTTGTAGTAGCATTGTTTTCCCGGGTGGTTCTCCATGTTCCAATTAACATAATGATCTTATCATGAACATTAATAAACCAACAACAAAATTGGAACATGATCATACTTCAGTATAGCATTAATCCCAAAACTAGGTAGAGCAATAGCAATACTACCTAATAGTTCATTTGCTTGCAAGGTGTGGGATAAACAATACTAGGGAAACCTATTAGGTCCCATCAAATTAACCTAAGCATGTCACAGTGATTAACAGGAACATTATTAGGTAGAGAAAAGTGATCAAGGGCACAATTTGCATTAGACTTGAGATCACAGGTACCATGTTGGTCTTCAGATTCTTGTGACCTCACTGCTATTCGTAGCAATACATATAAATAGACAAGGATCACATAAAAATATTAGTACATCAAACATGAGAAGAAACAGCGTAAAAATATTCTATGTGATGCTATGGGAGTGTGGGTTCGGGAATCACTAAAATCGGAGTTATGGTTGAAAGGATATGGCTTTCCAAAGTTTTAGATGGTCAAATAGTAAAAGTATAATCTATTTTAATTAATAATAGGTGAAAGAATTATTGTAAAGAAGTAACTAATCCCAGTTATAACTTGATTAGAAGTCATATTTTAGTCAAATTACACATAGATCAAGTTAACTCTGATAGATAATCTAGTCAACATAGGCTAAACCAACTAGTTATCTATTTTTTTAAATTATGTTATATGATAGTATAAGGTAACTAAAGTGTAGGTAAGATTATTATGAAGATAACACAATTTGAACGGACTAAAACAGAGTTAGAATGGAGAAAATATGAATTATCTAAGTCTTCCCATCATTTATTTTGTATTATAAATCAATTTCCATATTTTCTTATAAAGCGAGGGGTTGCTTTGCAACTTCCAGGGACCTATATGTAAGAGATTACCACAGAAGGGGGATGGTTGGTTTATTTGAACAAATCTGGGGGACTCTTATGCAAAAGTGCCTCGGCCGAAGGGGTATCCTTCAAAACTAGCCGCTCGATCATAATTCCATGGCCAAGATTAGATCCTAAACTGGGATGCAATAAGGACCATGGGATACAGGATCCACGACCTAGATTTAACACTACTCTATCCAATCTGGTGCATTTTACTCGAATCAGATGGTGAGAAATTACTCGGCGGAGTTGTCGCTAGAGTTTGGGCGGGAGTCAAACTTCGATAAGCTAGTCATATAGGCTTATGGCTGCGAACTTAGATGGCGGCGGACTGTTGTGGCTTGGATGGCAGCGGTGCTGCCACGAGGCTATAGAGGAGATGAGTCTATGATTGATGGCTTAAGTTGTTATGGTGGCATTTATTTATATAGGCTGGGAGGTGGGTGGTTACATGATAGATCTAATTTGGTACTTATCTGTTACAATTCTATCCTATCTTTTAGGAACTCTAACAAACACGAAATCAAATCCATTACATAACAGATCTAATCTGGTATTTATCTTTTATAATCATATCCTATCTGTTAGGAACTCTAACAAACTCAAAACCAAATCCATTGCATAGGTGAGAAGTTTGGCCGGGCGGTTACAACAACTATGGTGGTTAGTTTGTTATGAACAGCAAGGGATGGCTGATGTCATGGATGATGTAACAGTAATGCAAGATCCGACAAGTAGAATAAAAATAGGAGGAAAACTCACGTGGGCTATGTTCCTTAAGTGGCCGAATAGATAAGCCTTTTATTTGCTATTCTTTTTTCCTATTTTTTCCAGATTTAATTATCCCAATTTAAATATGATTTTAAATTATGAAACCATATTTATATGCACAACCAAAACACCAACATGAATATAAATATTTTACACTTATTTACTCCTTATTTACGTTGCTCAAATAAGTATTTGAATGCATGAAATTTAATAAGCATGGAATTCACATAGTTATATAACCCAATAGAAGTAATTTATATAGAATAGCTCACTGTCCTATTTATTATAGTTTATACATATAGCCAACATTTTATAGTTACTATTTATTAATTTTTAGGGAAGGTAGTCTCAATTCATAGCTTATACCCTTAAAATTTTAAATCTTTAGGGAATTTTCTTAATTCACCATGATACGATTTTGGAGTGTTACACTCGCATTGCTGGCCAACGCCTAGCTGATGTGGATCGTTGTCTACCGGACTGGTTCGTTGGCCACCCGAAGAGGAAGGCTACAATCAGGATCTCGGGCTCGAGGCTAAGGGACTTGGTCCAGTGGTGCATCGGACCGGTCTGGTGCCCCCAGCACAATGCGGTTTTCTATTTTTCTCTCCAACAGCTATGGGAGCATTCGAGGCTATAAATAGTTCATCCCTCGATCCTAAGGGGCACACTAAGGCAGCAAGCAAGTGTAGTTCATGTACGCATCTATTCTTAGTCTCTCTCTTATGTATCTCTCTCTATATTTTGTGTTCTGGCGCGTGTATTAGCCAAAAAAGAGAGGCTTAGTGCTGCTGCTATAAAGAGCTAGTGAGCAAGGAATTGAGCATTCTTTTGTGTTAGGTTTATCTAATGTTGAGCTATCAACATGTGATAGTCACGGCTCTGCTATACTGCAACACTGACTGGAGATAATAGCAAACTTTGTTTGTCACCTAGGTGATAAAACAGAGCAAACGGAGGAAGGAGTTGAAATATACTCCAATCCAAGTTGGCTAACTCCAATGTGGATGTAGACAAGCATTTTAGGCTTGGCCGAACCATGGATAAATCTTCTGTGTCTCTTGTCTCTATTTTGTTCTTTATGTTTTGTTTTATTCATGTTTGCACTTCTTCTACTTTTATGGTTTGTATAAGCTGTTTTTGAAGTGCAGGACCATTGTGAGACACTTCATTCCGTTTTGATTGACTCTGCTTGATTGGACTCCGTTGTAATAAACACTCCAAGTAGAGTAAGAAAGTTCTAAGTTTTGGTGTATTTTTTTATTCGCTTATTTACCGCCACTCTAGCCGACATTCAGATCTATGTTCCCCTTAAAGGGAACTTTCAACAACTCTTGTTAGGTTCTGGTTGTTACTTGGCAATTTTTTGCTTCTCTGTCTCAGCAATCCTTGCTTTGCTCTAGCGAGCTAAAAAATAGGCTTGCCACTACAGGCTAGCTACTAGATCAAGCTAGCTACTATTATTTACAGGCATCCTTACCCCTTCTCCTTTTGTGAAACTAGTGCATATAGATGTATAACTGCATGTGCCACAGCAGGATTAAGTCCTAGGCCTAAATGTTGCATTCTATTGTGTTCTACTAAGAATAGATGTTATATATTCAATAGTTTATTTTGGAATGGATTTATTAAATAGTCTACTAATGATTTGGGTTTTAATTTGGTAGGAGGTAGGTCCTATAGGTAGTAAGTCGCTTGTTTACTCCATGATGACAATAGCAAGCAGATCGTGGTGGTGCCTATGGATGCTATAGCAAGAAAGCTCAAAAGTTCTTTTGGATGGATGTTATTCTGTTTTGTATTTTCTCGAAAAGAGAAATTTGCATGTGAACTTAAAATTGTGAAGATAGTATGTGGTTGTACTAGTATTTGGAGCTTTTACAAGCAAAACTTAGTGTTGTTGCTGCTTATTTTGATCTTTAAGCTGATTTGACAACCAAGACTTAGCTTGTTACGATTATATATATGAATGCAGTACAATTGTTATGGGAATAAATTAAAATATGAGCTATGTTTAACAAATTATGTATCTAATGTGAAATATGAGATAGTACGAATAGTGCTTGAAGTATTGATATGAGATTGTATGACTAGTGTTAGAATAATTGATATTGCAAGTATATTGAGAAACTAATTATATAATTGCCAAAACATGAGGTAGCATCATGCACCTCATGGGAGGCTAGGTGTTGGTCTCTATGCTATTGCCCTCACAATAATATGATGTAATGTGAAGCACCGGAGAGGTGATTAGAGGGGGATGAATGAGAGCCAATCAAATTTTGCTGCCAAACACTAAAAATGAGCACTTCGCTTCAATTGAATTAAGTAAGCACTCAAACCAAAATCACATTAGCAAACCAGTTGTCTGTAATACCTAATTTATAATTGGTAAGAGATAATATAAAAGGAGAAGCAATTTCACTTTAGCTATGTGTGAGTTTGATCTTTTTGTATCATCACATGTGAACACTATCTTTAAAACAATTAATAAAAATATATACCACTAAATTGTGCATCATGCTAGATTTTATTTTGTGTGTATTCTGTGACAATATAAAAATAAGGCAAAAAGAAATATGCTGATACCCAAATTGGAATTTAAATTCTAAAGAAAATTCTATAATTTGAGAAAAGAGGTAAAATACTATACAAATAGGATAAAATAAAAATATAAATGAGTCAAAGTTCAGTTCATAGGGTTGTGTAAATGTAGACAAATAACCTGAGTTTGAACTTTACACAAAAAAGTAGATTCAAATTTGGAATCTAAATTTGAAAAGGGAGAAAAGAGAAAGAAAAGAAAATAAAATAAAGAAAATAAACTAAACCCCTACCTGGGCCTCGATTGTGACGGAACCTCCCAAGTAATTAGGCCCAGCTACAGTTGTCCTTGTCCAACGGACCTTAGACAACCCTATAGGTGCCCCTGAACTACTTGACAAGCTCGGTATCTTTCCTTACCTTTCGAGGAACATCTCACCCGTCTTGCAGACATTACAGAACATCAGAGGTAAAGAAATGCGGAAGCGATTACATAAGCTTACATTTATTAAAAAGTAAGATCACGTTGTTTATTACAGACCAGGAATATATAACGAGTGCAGAGTATTATTATTACACATACCAAGGGAGGTAAAAACTCCTCCCGACAGCTATCACACAAAAAGTTTTAATGGAGGATCCTTTCCTCCCGCACTTCATTCTTGCTTATCTTCATTAGGAACCACCTTGGTACAGAAGCAACAGAACTCTGCTGCTTCCTCACCTAAAAACAACAAGGGGATAAACTCTGAGTATGGAATTACTCAGCAAGTCTTACCCGACTAAGGAAAAGGCTCTCAAGGGTATGCTGGCTAGAGGGATCCAAGGAGTGGCTTATCAAGAATCAAAGACTCTGTTTGGCAGAAAAGCTTACTATGAGTGGATCCTTAAAATCCAATTTTATTGTCAGGTTAAGTAAAATTACCTGCAGCTAGAGTTCCTTCTACCCTAGTTCAATCACTTGACCTGCACTAGCCAATTTCTTATCAACCCTTCATCTTCACTGGATTGCTACGTGTAAGTCAGTGGCCAAGTCTCCATAACCGCGGAGGTACGGCGATCCGAATCGATTATACTCAACTGAGGATCTCCGATCACACGACATATGTAGCACTTAACCCTTGCATATGTCAACCCGCCACCGAGTTTCTTAAGACCAGATCAGGTTCACGCAAACCGAGAGCACAGATACACCACCGTCCAGCCTCTTGCCACGGAGGGTACACACTACTCTCGCCACCGCTCCACGCCCATTTCGTGTTATCTTATTCTGGGCTTAGTCCACCCGAGGCAAAGCTTACCCATGACGAGGCATGTGACCAGTTAAAGGGTCCTCGGTCAGCAGGCTTACATCGAGACGGCCCTTAATCGACTCAGACGGAGACACTACACCGAGACTCTCTTTCTCGTGCAAGTCACCCGCCCGGTCTCAGCTTAATCTTTAAACCCAAAGGTTGGTACCTGGCAGAGGTACATCTTTTTCGATGTTGAATCCATCAAGGCCTTTGACAGATTCAGCATCAAGTTTTTATTTTGAAAACAACCCTCCCACTTTGCCAAACATCTTTTGTAAAACAAATCCTTTTGTTTTGCTAGAGCAATGCTAAGCATAACAAAACCTTTTGTAAAACAGGGTATCAAGGAAGGTAATCAAATTCCAAGGAAGGTAATGCAGGAATTGTTTTAGCAATCAACACCTATCACCTAGTGCATCAAACAAGTGAGAAAGATTTAAAATACAAGGGGGTGGCAAATGCACCGGGGCTTGCCTTTGTTAACAGGTGAGTCTGGCTCGGATCCGCAAATATCAAAGTAGAAGCAGTTGCCTGCTTGAGAATCCGAGGGTGGTGGTGTCCTTTCTTCGGTGACTTCTTCTTCTTCTTCGTGTTCTAACATAACCATATATATGTATAAGAATGGATGCCATGGGATGCTCATGAGGGTGCAAAGATAATATAAACTTATTATCTAAGTCTTGAATACAACTTTCCTTCACGGTACTCCGAGAACTTAGGGTTTCCGGAGTCAGTAAAGGAGTTCACAGGGCATGGGGGTGTTTTGGGGTTTGGTGATCAAACAAGGTCTAAACCAACCCAAATTCTACCCAAGGCTTCTAACTAATATGAGGAACTCATTTAAAAATTTTGAGCATTTTTGGGATTACAACTTATCTTTTAAAAATCCAAAACTACTACTTTGAACTACTTTAAATGCCTTAAAATTCCTTATTTAATCTAAAAATCACAAAATTATTTTTATTAAATTCTAGGGAAAATAAGAAACCTAGGAAAATTGGTTTCACAATTTTATCATTTTTCTACTGTTTTCTATAATTGTTTTAACTCTGGAGTAAAAAGAAAAAGAAAAGCTTATGAATAGTACTGGGCAATATCTGGCCCAAACGGCCCAGTAACACAGGGAAAGCGCGCGCGCCCGTGCCCTGGCGGCTTTGCAAAAAGGGCCTCGGGGTTTTATCTATCTGGAGACAGGTTCTTCTACTGTTTTGATGTGTCGCTGACAAATCACAGAAAGGCCCTTCCCCTTCTGTTTCTTTACCCGATACGTCCTCGACGACGGCAGCGCACGGAGGAACTCCGGCGAGCCACTGCACCGGCCGATTGAGGCGATGACCGGCGCACCCGAGCGGCGGACACCAAATCCAAGCTACCCCGAGCAATTCCCCTAAGTTAATTGCACAATTGGTGCCCTATTCTAGCCTGCCCACGAGAACCGCGAAGACCATGATTGTTTGGTCGTGTTCCCGACGAGTGGGGGTCTCTGAGTTTAAATTGGAGGCTCGGTAAGCATCACAGGGTGACAAGAGTGCTCAACCAAGGGAGAGTGAGGGCTGAACGGACCTAGAAAGGGCTGGCCGCGGTGAGCAGTTTCTTGCGGTGGCGGAAACTTGATTTGGGGCGAACGCGAAATTCCCGAGCTCCGGCGAACGACTGTGGCTAATTGGCGGTGGCTGGTTAGCTGACAACCCTACGGAGCTGGTCACGGGCTCAATTTATAGGGAGGACGGGCGGTGGCCGCGAATTTTGGACGGGACACACGGCGGTCGGGAGTGAGAAAGAACGTTGGTGCATCGAACACGTGTTCACCGGCGTGGCAGTAACTCCGGTGGTCGACGGGGAGTTTAGAGGGTGCCACGGCGACGTGATGGTGAGGTTGGGACACGCGGTGGACAATGGCGAGGGCACGACGACGGTGAGCAGCTTTATTCATGGCGGTGAGCAAGGGGAGGAGTATTGCGGCTGACCGGGGTGGCTTCCAGCTCGACGGCGACGACGATCTTTCTACCCCGCAGCATTATCCGGTTACCGGTGAGCGTTAATCTTAACGCGGCGACGCGAATCCTTGCACGGGGAAGGGTCACCGGCGGCGAGCACGCGATGCTGGCGTCCTGATCCATTTGGACTACTGTACCATCAGAGCTTATTTCAGACAGCCTGACAGAGCAAGTTTAAGCCGCTTTTTCTCTGATTTTCAAGTGACAACACAACCAGTGAACTATAGCAAAGTTGTAGTGCTATAATCCAACTATAACTTTGTTATGATGTGTTCTCACAAAAAGTCACTGGATCCCCTTCAAAATCGAGCTCAAAGTTCATCTCAAAACACTGTCATTCTGAATTTCAGACCTCAACCAGTCTGATAGTCCATCTTTGATTGGGTTTTTCTCCAAATTTCTCATAAGATCATGGCTTGAACCCTTAAACAAAGTTGCTCTCCTATAATTGGGCTACAAACTTGTTGTGGTCACTTTGGGTAAAAACCCTATATTTCAAAAGATACAGGGCTCCAAAGTTGAGCCAAAACTCTGAAATTTCAGACTTAGAATAAAACCAAATTGAGGTCCATTTTACATTTAAGTCCAAAACTTAGGGTTTGGCTTTCAAATCCTCATATTTGTGAACCAAATGACTTAAAATACTTATTTTACTTGGTTTTTTGCACTTTAGCCCAAAAGTGGGCTAATTTTGCAAATAGGTCCCTAGGATTTGGTTTTAGGGTTTTCAGGGTTCTAATTGAAATTCTTGATGTCCCACGGGCATAAATGTAATTCCACCTTGTTTTTGGGGATATTTGGTGACTCTTTCCCTAAAGTCTTTAGGTTTTCTTATCTTGGGTTAGGTTTTACCCCTTTAATCTCTATTTAGGGTTAAGTCCCCTAACCAGGGTTCTATTTGCAAAAACACTTAAACAATACAACTTGTTTGAAAATTTTGCCTAGTGAATGCACTCTAGGTGTATCAAACATATGAAATGTTAATGCTTATGATGTCATGCTCAAGTTTTAGTTACAGTAACACCAGGGGTGTTACATCGATCCCTCAATTTGGGCACCTGAAGAAGTCACGCACGCGACCCACTTTGCTTCGCGTCAGCGCGCTGCGTTCGTGCCACTGACACCGTGGCCCCCTGCCAGGGTGCCTCTCCACTCGCTGTGCGCCACTGGAAACCTGGGCCCTCGGGCAGGGTCAGCTCCATCTCACCGTGACCAGATAGGGAAGTTGAGTTTGTCATATATCTCTTACCTAGAACTGCCCCTATTTCTAAACGGCCATACAGGATGTTTGTATAAGAATTAAAGGAACTTAAGAAACAGTTAATGGAGTTGTAAGAGGCTTGGTACATTCATCCGAGTTCCTCACCTTGGGGAGCGCCGGTTCTGTTTGTACAGAAGAAGGATGGATCACAAAGGATGTGTGTGGATTATAGATCTCTTAATGATGTTACTGTAAAGAACAAGTATCTGTTACCCCGCATTGAGGATTTATTTGATCAGATGAGAGGTGCTAGGGTATCCTCGAAGATTGATCTCCGATCGGGTTACCATTAGATGAGGATTAGGCCATCGGATATTCCCAAGACAGCATTCTCGACCCGATATGGATTATATGAGTTCATTGTTATGTCATTTGGATTAACTAATGCACTAGCTTATTTTATGAATTTGATGAATAAGGTGTTTATGGAGTATTTGGACAGATTCGTCATAGTATTCATCGACGATATTCTTATTTAATCCAAGAGTGATAGCGATCATGAGGAACATTTGAGATTGGTGCTACAGAAGCTACGAGACAATCAACTCTACGCCAAGTTTAGCAAATGTGAGTTCTGGATTGACAAGGTGCCATTTCTTGGACATATCATTTATAATGGAGAAATATCAGTGGATCCTGCTAAAGTCGAAGAGATTATGGAGTGGAGTGTACCCACTACAGTTACTGAGATCCGGAGTTTCTTAGGATTTGCAGGATATTATTGGAGATTTATTGAAGGATTTTCTAAGATTGCTAAGCCTCTGACCTCGCTTCTGGAGAAGGGAAGAGAGTTTAAGTGGGATGAGAAGTGCCAAGATAGCTTTGATCAATTAAAGAAGAGGTTGATGTCGCCACCAGTGTTGGTTATGCCAGATCTACAGAAGGGATTTGACATTTATTGTGATGCATGTGGCCAATGCTTGGGATGTGTGCTCATGCAAGAGGGACATGTATTGCCTACGCGTCTCGTCAGTTAAGGAAACACGAGTTGAACTACCCCACTCATGACTTAGAACTGGCAGCCGTTGTGCATGCGCTTAAGATTTGGAGACATTATATTATGGGAACCAAGTGTCAAGTATACACGGATCATAAGAGTTTGAAGTATATATTCACTCAGAAGGATCTCAACCTTAGGCAACGCCGTTGGTTGGAGCTTATTAAGGATTATGATTTGGAGATTCACTATCACCTGGGCAAGGCGAATTTGGTTGCAGATGCCTTGAGTCAAAAGGAACATGTTCATTCAGCTGTTGTGGCCCAGCTACCTGATGAGATTATTGAGGATTTTAGGAGACTTAACCTGGGGATAGTTGCTCACACTGAAGGAGTTACTATTGATGTGGAACCTACTTTGGAGCAAGAAATCCGCAAAGGACAGATTGGTGATGCTAAAATACAAGAGATTAGGGATCTGATTACTGAAGGTCGAGGACCAGAATTCACGGAAGATGAGCAAGGCACCATATGGTTCAAGGATAGGATATATGTTCCTGATATTGAAAGCCTTCGTGAGACTATTTTAAAGGAGGCCCATGACTCGGATTATTCTATTCATCCTGGTAGTACCAAGATGTATCAGGATTTGAAGCAAAAATATTGGTGGTATGGATTGAAGAGAGATGTGGCCGCACATGTGGCTATGTGCGATGTGTGTCAAAGAGTTAAGGCTGAACACCAGAGGCCAGCTGGACTATTGCATCCACTGAAGATACCCGAGTGGAAGTGGGAAGAGATTGGTATGGATTTCATTACTGGATTGCCTCGCACTCAGAAAGGATATGATGTTATATGGGTGATTGTGGATACATTGACAAAAGTAGCTCACTTCATTCCTGTAAAGACTACTTATAAAGGGTCTCAGCTAGCAGAGTTATATATGGCTCAGATTGTGTGTTTACATAGAGTACCAAAGAAGATCGTGTCTGATCGAGGTTCACAGTTTACCTCAAGATTTTGGAGAATATTTCATGAGAACATGAATACAAAGTTGAATTTTAGTACAGCCTATCACCCCCAGACTGATGGATAGACTGAAAGGACTAACCAAGTATTGGAAGATATGTTGAGAGCTTGTGCCCTTCAACATGGAGGAAGTTGGGACAAAAGTTTACCTTATGTTGAGTACTCATATAATAATAGTTACCAGGTCAGTCTGAAGATGTTACCTTTTGAAGCTTTATATGGCAGGAAGTGCAGGACTCCTCTATATTGGGATCAGACTGGAGAAAGACAGTTCTTTGGGCATGAACTGATTCAAGAAGTAGAAGAACAAGTCCGTATAATTCGAGAGAATTTGAGGGTAGCTCAAACTAGGCAAAAGAGCTATGCTGATAATAGAAGGAGACCACTGGAATTTGAAGAAGGAGATTATGTGTACCTCAAGGTGTCACCACTTCGTGGAATGAAGAGATTCAAAGTTAAGGGCAAGTTGTCCCCTTACTTTATTGGACCATTCATGATCTTTAGGTGAGTTGGGGAGATGGTATACCAACTCGAGCTACCTGCTAGTCTATCCGATGTGCACAATGTATTTCAAGTGTCTCAACTTAAGAAGTGTCTCCGTGTCCCTGAGGAACAGTTACCAATGGAAGAGCTCAGTGTTCAGGGTGATTTGACTTACACGGAATATCCGATCAAGATTCTTGACACTTTGACTCGAGTTACAAGAAATAAGGTGATAAAGATGTGTACAGTACAATGGAGTCACCATGGAGAAGATGAAGCAACATGGGAAAGAGAAGAAGAGCTTCGCATAGATTTCCTCCATCTTTTCCCTAGATCTTCCTAAATCTCGAGGACGAGATTCTTGTTAAGGGAGGTAGGATTTGTAATACCCAATTTATAATTGGTAAGAGATAATATAAAAGGAGAAGCAATTTCACTTTAGTTATGTGTGAGTTTGATCTTTTTGTATCGTCACATGTGAACACCATCTTTAAAAACAATTAATAAAAATATATACCACTAAATTATGCATCATGCTGGATTTTATTTTGTGTGTATTCTGTGACAATATAAAAATAAGGCAAAAAAGAAATATGCTGATACCCAAATTGGAATTTGAATTCTAAAGGAAATTCTACAGTTTGAGAAAAGAGGTAAAATACTATACAAATAGGATAAAATAAAAATATATAATGAGTCAAAGTTCAGTTCATAGGGTTGTGTAAATGTAGACAAATAACCTGAGTTTGAACTTTACACAAAAAAGTAGATTCAAATTTGGAATCTAAATTTGAAAAGGGGGAAAAGAGAAAGAAAAGAAAAAAAAGAAAATAAACTAAACCCCTACCTGGGCCTCGGTCCCTCAGTTTGGCCCACCTGAAGAAGTCACCCACGCGACCCACTTTGCTTCGTGTCCGCGCACTGCGTCCATGCCGCTGACACCGTGGCCCCCCTGCCAGGGTGCCTCTCCACCTGCTGTGCGCCACTGGAAACCTGGGCCCTCGGGCAGGGTCAGCTCCATCTCGCCGTGACCGCGGCATGCTGACCGATTCCGCCGCCGGGTAAACCAGAACTTTCCCCGTCCACCTCGTCTTGGCTGTTGCAACCTCCAACTGCCTGATCGCCTGAGGCGTCTGATAGAAGCCCTCGGACCCCCTCCCCGTGGACGCCGCTACTACCCCGAGGACTGTATCCACAGCCAAAAGCCTTGGGAGTCGGAGGAACCATGGTTGCCTTCGCCTGCTCGCCTCAACACGCTACTCAAGTCTTCGCCAAGACATCGCGGAAGCTATGGTGGCAATAATTGGTGCAGAAGGGTATCACGGCGTTGGCGATTGCTCGTCAGACTTCGGTGAGGACATCACCGCATGGCCAGTGTTGTCCGCGCTGTAGTTAGTGGTGAGTCCGCCCCCACGTTATTCGCGCTATTCTTCTTTGCGTTTAGCATCGATTGGTAGTCGAAATACACGATAGGGCATGGGTTGGTGATTTTCCCGGCATGCCTCCGCCGGCCGCTTGGGCGGCGCCACCGTTTGCTCGGTCGCACGGAGGAAGACGCATGGTAGACCGCTAGATCTAAAAGCGGCGGTGGAGATTAGAAGTTGCTTACCTGTTCGGCTTGTGCGACTGTCGTTAGCGGTGTGATCGGGGGCATTTTAAAACACAGATGTCCATCTGCGATCCGACGGTCGCAATGGAATACCGGTTCAATCGCGAGCGGATTTAATCCTGGTCGCCCAAAGTTGATCGGGCGGCCGAAAACAACTGATACCCCTTCGGCCCTGAAACTTGCATATGAGTCCCTATGTTTTTCTAGAATCAACCTGCAGTCCAACTAGCAGTTCTCTGTGTCTTAGGGTCTTTTGCGCTAGTGCCCTGTGTAAAGCCCTAAAATTCGTATAAGGTAAAAAATAATAAAATAAATAAGTACATGTATTTTTCATGAAAGTGTTTTTGGAATTATTTAATTTTCTTTTTGTGCATACTCACTTAAGAGAAGTATAGTAGTCAAATAGCAAATAAATAAATATAGAAATAGGCATCTCATGCTAAAGTTTTTTTCTATGTTGCGTTTGTATTCAAATGTATGAGACAAGTTAGGTTTGAAAAGTAGAATTTGAAAATAGAAAGGGAAATAGGAAAAGAGAAAAAATAAAAAAATGTATATATTATAAAGAAAAAATGTAAATAAATAAAAATAATTCCTCGTGCTGGTACTTTTAAATTGTGCACTCAATCTGTGAAAGGAGCTCACAACCAAATTTTGAAATCAAATTCAAATATGAAATTCAAAAAGAAAATAAAAAAAGAAGAAAGAGAATACAAGCGCACCTGGGCTGATTTCACTTCCCCGGCCCAGCTCCATTGTTTCCTCCACGCGGCCCAACCGGGGGGGGGGGGGAATTTGCACGCTGACCGGAGGGCCGCTCCCTCTACCGTTATCTTGCTCTCTCACTGATGGTCCTAGGATCGCCAACCTCTCCCTGCTCGTGCGTGTGTTTTCTATTCCTAACAAGCCGACCCACTCTCCACGCCCTACCGTCAGCTCCTCAAGCAGCGCGTCACTGGCAATCGGGCCCGGGCCGTCAGCGCCTCCTCCCTACTACCCACGCTGAAATCCCGTCTGCGGAAGTCACTCAACCACTCAAGCTTGGTGGCCACCATGGTCGTCACCGGAGATCTCGGGGTCTTCCCTTCCCCGCCGACGAACTTCCCTCTGCGCGGACTCACCCTCCTCTATAAAAGGATGGCCGCGTAAACCAAAAATATCACGCCATAGACTCCGGGTGAGAGAGAGATCAGGGCATTGCCGGTGCCTTTCGGCTGCCTCGCCGGTCGGCCCAAATTGGGAGGACAGGGAGCTTCACCGACACCCACCTCGTGTTTGCGTGACCTTTCAGGGTGGGGAATTGCGGGACTCGTCGGGAATTTGTTGCCGAACCTAGTGGCGCCGCCGCGGAGCCACCTGTACCGTGGGTGGGGTACGTAGGCGTCCTATATCCAGGTAAAAGTCCCCTGGCACTTTCGATTCGTACTCCATGCGATGTTGCAGCATTCGGATTTGAGCTTGGGGCCCTGGCGCGTAATGTGGACAACACCGGCCATGGCGCTGCCGTCCCTACTCGAGGGCCACCATGTGTGGCCGGGTTACGTGGGGGAAGGAAGCAACGGCTGGTCCGTTGGATTCATGATGTAGGGATGGGATTAGATCTGGGGAAGGAATCACCATGGTCCGTCTGATCGGAGATCAAAGGCCGCAGCTAGATCTCGCCTTAATTAAATCTGGGCGGTCGATCCTGGATTGGGCGACCGTGAGCTCACACCGTTTTGGCTTAGGTTAGTTTAATCTGGACCATTCATTTGTAATCGGACGTCCAGTGGGCAGCGATACCCTTTCGGCTGACACTTTCACAAAAGAGCCCCTGCCCTTTTCGGTAAACAACCTGCCATCCTGCGCGGGGTGAATATGTGTCGGGGACCATAATTAGGGGTACCCTCAAGACGCCTAATTCTCAGCTGGTAACCCCCATCAGCATAAAGCTGCAAAGGCCTGATGGGTACGATTAAGTCAGGGATCAGTCCACACGAGTGACCCGATCACGCTTCACCCGAGCCTAGCCTCGGCCAAGGGCAGCCGACCTCGAGAGACTTCCGTCTCGCCCGAGGCCCCCCTTTTTATGGCGGACACATCACCGGCTCGCCCGAGGCCTTGGCTTCGCTCAGAAGCAACCTAGACTAAATCACCACACCGACTGACCAAGTTGCAGGGGCATTTAACGCAAAGGTGGCCTGACACCTTTATCCTGACACGCGCCCCCGGCAGAGCCGAAGTGACCGTCGTCACTCCACCGCTCCACCCGACCCCAGGGCTCGGACTCGGGCTAAGACCCGGAAGACGGCGAACTCCGCTTCGCCCGACCCCAGGGCTCGGACTCGGGCTAAGACCCGGAAGACGGCGAACTCCGCTCCGCCCGACCCCAGGGCTCGGACTCGGGCTAAGACCCGGAAGACGGCGAACTCCGCTCCGCCCGACCCCAGGGCTCGGACTCGGGCTAAGGCCCGGAAGACGGCGAACTCCGCTCCGCCCGACCCCAGGGCTCGGACTCGGGCTAAGACCCGGAAGACGACGAAACTCCGCTTCGCCCGACCCCAGGGCTCGGACTCCGCCCTGGCCTCGGCCGAACGACTTCCGCCTCGCCCGACCCCCTGACTCGGGCTCGGCCACGGCAACGGAAGGCAGACTCAACCTCGGCTTCGGAGGAACCCCCACGTCGCCCTGCCTAGGGCACAGACCGCCACGTCAACAGGAAGCGCCATCATCATCCTACCCCGAGTCGACTCGGGTCACGGAGAACAAGACCGGCGTCCCATCCGGCCAGCTCCGCCGGAGGGGCAATGATGGCGCTCCACAAACCCTATGACGACGGCGGCCCCCAGCTCTCTTACGGAAGCAGAACGACGTCAGCAGGGACTCGACCGCTCCAACAGCTGTCCCTCCGCCAGGCTCCGCCGCACCTCCGACAGCCACGACATCACGCCAGCAGGGTGCCCAGATCTCTCCGGCTGCCACACATTGGCATGTACCTAGGGCGCTAGCTCTCCCTCCGCTAGACACGTAGCACTCTGCTACACCCCCCATTGTACACCTGGATCCTCTCCTTACGACTATAAAAGGAAGGACCAGGGCCTTCTCAGAGAAGGTTGGCCGCGCGGGACCGAGGACGGGACAGGCGCTCTCTTGGGGCCGCTCGCTTCCCTCACCCGCGTGGACGCTTGTAACCCCCCTACTGCAAGCGCACCCGACCTGGGCGCGGGACGAACACGAAGGCCGCGGGACTTCCACCTCTCTCACGCTCGGCTCCGGCCACCTCGCCTCTCCCCCCTTCGCGCTCGCCCACGCGCTCGACCCATCTGGGCTGGGGCACGCAGCACACTCACTCGTCGGCTTAGGGACCCCCCTGTCTCGAAACGCCGACAGTTGGCGCGCCAGGTAGGGGCCTGCTGCGTGCTGACGAACAGCTCCCCGTCAAGCTCCAGATGGGCAGTTTCCAGCAACCTCTCCGCCCCGGGACGGTGCTTCGTTTCGGGACTCTTGAGTTCATGTCTTTCGACGGCAGCTACGACATGATACTTCTTCCACCGCCGCGCGACTACGACAATGGCGGCCGACAACCCGCCCGCCGGCGGCGGAATCGACGACATCTTCCCCGCGTGGTGGAAGGGCAACATTCGGGCTCGCTCCGTTCTCTCCCCCGCCAACGGAGGAGGAGACGGGGCCGTCAAGGCCAGGTGGGAGGCCGCGCTTCATCGGCCGTCGAGCAAATCGACGCCCCCGACACCCCGACGGAAGGCACGCCGGACGTCGACCTCGCGTTCAAGACGGAGGCAAGCGCCGTCCCCCCGCGGCGCGCTGACCCCGAGCAAGAAGACGACGCCGGCGCGCTCGCGGAAAGCCTGCAGGACGTCGCCCTCGGACCAGAGATGATGGTGCAACCAGTCCCCGATGTGACTACGTCGCTCCTCGTCGACCAAAAGGTAACGACTAACTCTCATCTTGCGTCATTTCGACTCGGCCTCAACCCGCCAAACGACCTCGTTTTGGCGGGCGCTCTCATTGAGGTGAGTGCAACCCCACTGCGGTTCCGTATGCGGTCGCCTTGGGACCGACTGGCGGACGTCTCGACCTACGGGCCCTCTGGGTCCGAGGAAGATGACGATCCAGGCATCGGTTGGGATTTCTCCGGACTTGGCAACCCCAGTGCCGTGCGAGACTTCATGACCGCATGCGACTACTGCCTATCCGACTGTTCCGATGGAAGCCGCAGCCTTGGCAACGAGAGCTGCGGCCCAAGCCGCGAATGTTTCCACATCGAGCTAGGGGGTCCCTCCGAAGGCAACCATCTTGGCATGCCGGAGGACGGTGATCTCCCTAGGCCGGTGCCTCGCGCCGACATCCCACGGGAGCTAGCTGTGGTCCCCGCTCCGGCGGGGGGTTACGACCCACAACTCGAGCAAGTCCGCGAGGCGCAGGCCAGGCTCAACGAGGGAACAGGAGCGCTTGAGCCAATCCGTCGGGGCGTCGTACAGGCGTGGGTGGGCCAACCCCTGGCCGGAGAAATACGTCACCTGCCCCAAGGTCTCCAGCACCGCGTCGCCAACGATGTCAGGATCAGGCCGCCGCCCGCATCCAGCGGGGTTGGTCAGAACCTGGCAACCGCAGCAATGCTCATCCGCGCGATGCCGGAGCCGTCAACCACCGAGGGTCGGCGAATCCAGGGAGAACTCAAGAATCTCCTGGAAGGCGCTGCGGTCCGGCGGGCCGAGAGCACTGCCTCCCGAAGGCAAGGTTATCCCTCGGAACCTCATGTCGCGACTTCCCGATTCATGCGGGAAGCCTCGGTCTACACCGGGCGCACGCGCAACACCGCGCCTGCGGCCCCGGGCCACCTCGGCAACGAGCACCATCGACGCGACCGTCGGGCTCACCTCGACGAAAGGGTGTGCCGAGGCTACCACCCCAGGCGTGGGGGGCGCTACGACAGCGGGGAGGATCGGAGTCCCTCGCCCGAACCACCCGGTCCGCAGGCCTTCAGTCGGGCCATCCGACGGGCGCCGTTCCCGACCCGGTTCCGACCCCCGACTACTATCACAAAGTACTCGGGGGAAACGAGACCGGAACTGTGGCTCGCAGACTACCGCCTCGCCTGCCAACTGGGTGGAACGGACGACGACAACCTCATCATCCGTAACCTCCCCCTGTTCCTCTCCGACACTGCTCGCGCCTGGTTGGAGCACCTGCCTTCGGGGCAGATCTCCAACTGGGACGACTTGATCCAAGCCTTCGCTGGCAATTTCCAGGGCACATACGTGCGCCCCGGGAATTCCTGGGACCTTCGAAGCTGCCGGCAACAGCCGGGGGAGTCGCTCCGGGACTATATCCGGCGATTCTCGAAGCAGCGCACCGAGCTGCCCAACATCACCGACTCGGATGTCATCGGCGCGTTCCTCGCCGGCACCACTTGCCGCGACCTGGTGAGCAAGCTGGGTCGCAAAACCCCCACCAGGGCGAGCGAGCTGATGGACATCGCCACCAAGTTCGCCTCTGGCCAGGAGGCGGTCGAGGCTATCTTCCGAAGGGACAAGCAGCCCCAGGGCCACCCATCGGAAGAGGTTCCCGAGGCGTCTGCTCCGCGCGGCGCCAAGAAGAAAGGCAAGAAGAAGTCGCAATCGAAACGCGACGCCGCTGACGCGGACCTTGTCGCCGCCGCCGAGTATAAGAACCCTCGGAAGCCCCCCGGAGGTGCGAACCTCTTCGACAAGATGCTCAAGGAGCCGTGCCCCTACCATCAGGGGCCCGTCAAGCACACCCTCGAGGAGTGCGTTATGCTTCGACGTCACTTCCACAGGGCCGGGCCACCTGCCGAGGGTGGCAGGGCCCGCGACGACGACAAGAACGAAGATCACCTCGCAGGAGAATTCCCCGAGGTCCGCGACTGCTTCATGATCTATGGAGGGCATGTGGCGAATACCTCGGCTCGGCACCGCAAGCAAGAGCGCCGGGAGGTCTGCTCGGTGAAGGTGGCGGCACCAGTCTACCTAGACTGGTCCGACAAGCCCATCACTTTCGACCAGGCCGACCACCCCGATCATGTGCCGAGCCCGGGGAAATACCCGCTCGTCGTCGACCCCGTTGTCGGCGATGTCAGGCTCACCAAGGTCCTGATGGATGGGGGCAGCTGCCTCAACATCATCTACGCCGAGACCCTCAGGCTCCTGCACGTCGATCTGTCCTCCGTCCGAGCAGGTGCTGCGCCCTTCCACGGGATCATCCCTGGGAAGCGCGTCCAGCCCCTCGGGCGACTCGACCTCCCTGTCTGCTTCGGGACACCCTCCAACTTCCGAAGGGAGACCCTGACGTTCGAGGTGGTCGGGTTCCGAGGAACCTACCACGCCGTGCTAGGGAGGCCATGCTACGCGAAGTTCATGGCCGTCCCCAACTACACCTACCTGAAGCTCAAGATGTCGGGCCCCAACGGGGTCATCACCGTCGGCCCCACGTACAAACACGCGTTCGAATGCAACGTGGAGTGTGTGGAGTACGCCGAGGCCCTCGCCGAGTCCAAGGCCCTCATCGCCGACCTGGAGAACCTCTCCAAGGAGGTGCCAGACGTGAAGCGCCACGCCGGCAACTTCGAGCCAGCGGAGACGGTCAAGGCCGTCCCTCTCGACCCCAGCGGCGACACCACCAAGCAGGTCCGGATTGGTTCCGGGCTCGACCCCAAATAGGAAGCAGTGCTCGTCGACTTTCTCCGCGCAAACGCCGACGTCTTTGCGTGGAGTCCCTCGGACATGCCCGGCATACCGAGGGATGTCGCCGAGCACTCGCTGGATATTCGGGCCGGAGCCCGACCCGTCAGGCAGCCTCTGCGCCGATTCGACGAGGAGAAGCGCAGAGCGATTGGCGAAGAGATCCACAAGCTAATGGCAGCAGGGTTCATCAAAGAGGTACTCCATCCCGAATGGCTTGCCAACCCTGTGCTTGTGAGGAAGAAAGGGGGGAAATGGCGGATGTGTGTAGACTACACTGGTCTCAACACAGCATGTCCGAAGGTTCCCTACCCTCTGCCTCGCATCGACCAAATCGTGGATTCCACCGCTGGGTGCGAAACCCTGTCTTTCCTCGATGCCTACTCGGGGTATCACCAGATCCGGATGAAAGAGTCCGACCAGCTCGCGACTTCTTTCATCACGCCGTTCGGCATGTACTGCTATGTCACCATGCCGTTCGGATTGAGGAATGCGGGCGCGACGTACCAGCGGTGCATGAACCATGTGTTCGGCGAACACATCGGTCGCACGGTCGAGGCCTACGTCGATGACATCGTAGTCAAGACAAGGAAGGCTTCCGACCTCCTCTCCGACCTTGAAGTGACATTCCGGTGTCTCAAGGCGAAAGGAGTCAAGCTTAATCCCGAGAAGTGTGTCTTCGGGGTGCCCCGAGGCATGCTCCTAGGGTTCATCGTCTCCGAGCGAGGCATTGAAGCCAACCCGGAGAAGATCGCGGCCATCACCAGCATGGGACCCATCAAGGACTTAAAAGGAGTACAGAGGGTCATGGGATGCCTCGCGGCCCTGAGCCGTTTCATCTCACGCCTCGGCGAAAGAGGTCTGCCTCTGTACCGCCTCTTAAGGAAGGCCGAGTGTTTCGCTTGGACCCCTGAGGCCGAGGAAGCCCTCGGCAACCTGAAGGCGCTCCTTACGAAGGCGCCTGTCTTGGTGCCCCCGGCGGACGGAGAAGCCCTCTTGGTCTACGTCGCCGCGACCACTCAGGTGGTTAGCGCCGCGATTGTGGTCGAAAGGCAAGAGGAAGGGCATGCATTGCCCGTTCAGAGGCTGGTCTACTTCATCAGCGAAGTGCTGTCCGAGACTAAGATTCGCTACCCACAAGTTCAAAAGCTGCTGTATGCTGTGATCCTGACGAGGCGGAAGCTGCGACACTACTTCGAGTCTCATCCGGTAACTGTGGTGTCATCCTTCCCCCTGGGGGAGATCATCCAGTGCCGAGAGGCCTCGGGCAGGATCGCAAAGTGGGCGGTGGAAATCATGGGCGAAACGATCTCGTTCGCCCCGCGGAAGGCCATCAAGTCCCAGGTGTTGGCGGATTTCGTGGCCGAATGGGTCGACACCCAGCTGCCAACGACTCCGATCCAACCGGAGCTCTGGACCATGTTTTTCGACGGGTCGCTGATGAAGACGGGGGATGGCGCAGGCCTGCTCTTCATCTCGCCCCTCGGAAAGCACTTACGCTACGTGCTGCGCCTCCATTTCCCGGCGTCCAACAATGTGGCCGAGTACGAAGCTCTGGTCAACGGATTGCGGATCGCCCTCGAGCTAGGGGTCAGACGCCTCGATGCCCGTGGCGATTCGCAGCTCGTCATCGACCAAGTCATGAAGAACTCCCACTGCCGTGACCCGAAGATGGAGGCCTACTGCGACGAGGTTCGGCGCCTGGAAGACAAGTTCTTCGGGCTCGAGCTCAACCACATCGCTCGGCGCTACAACGAAACCGCAGACGAGCTGGCCAAGATAGCCTCGGGACGAACGACAGTCCCCCCGGACGTCTTCTCCCGGGATCTGCACCAACCCTCCGTCAAGCTCAACGACGCGCCCGAGCCCGAGGTACCCTCGGCACAGCCCGAGGTACCCTCGGCTCAGCCCGAGGTACCCTCGGCACAGCCCGAGGTACCCTCGGCCCCCGAGGGCGGGGCACTGAACATCGAGGAAGGGCAGAGCGGGGCCACACCAGATCAAGATTGGCAGGCCCCGTACCTGCAATATCTCCGCCGAGGAGAGCTACCCCTCGACCAAGCTGAGGCTCGGCGGGTAGCGCGACGCGCCAAGTCATTCGTCTTGCTGGGCGACGAAGAGGAGCTCTACCATCGCAGCCCCTCGGGCATCCTCCAGCGATGCATCTCCATCGCCGAAGGTCGGGAACTGCTGCGAGAAATACACTCGGGGGCTTGCGGCCACCACGCAGCGCCCCGAGCCCTTGTCGGGAATGCTTTCCGGCAAGGCTTCTACTGGCCAACGGCGGTGGCTGACGCCAGTAGAATTGTCCGCACCTGCGAAGGGTGCCAATTCTACGTGAAGCAGACGCACCTGCCCGCTCAGGCCCTGCAGACAATACCCATCACCTGGCCCTTCGCTGTATGGGGTCTGGACCTCGTCGGCCCCTTGCAGAAGGTGCCCGGGGGCAACACGCACCTGCTGGTTGCCATCGACAAATTCTCCAAGTGGATCGAGGTCCGACCTCTGAACAGCATCAGGTCCGAGCAGGCGGTGGCGTTCTTCACCAACATCATCTATCGCTTCGGGGTCCCGAACTCCATCATCACCGACAACGGTACCCAGTTCACCGGCAAAAAATTCTTGGATTTTTGCGAGGATCACCATATCCGGGTGGACTGGGCCGCCGTGGCTCATCCCATGACGAACGGGCAAGTAGAGCGTGCCAACGGCATGATTCTACAAGGACTCAAGCCTCGGATCTACAACAACCTCAACAAATTCGGCAAGCGATGGATGAAGGAGCTCCCCTCGGTGGTCTGGAGCCTAAGAACGACGCCGAGTCGTGCCACGGGCTTCACGCCGTTTTTCCTGGTCTACGGGGCTGAAGCTATCTTGCCCACTGACCTGGAATACGGCTCCCCGAGGGCGAGGGCCTACACCGAACAAAGCAACCAAGCTAGCCGAGAGGAATCGCTGGACCAGCTGGAGGAAGCTCGGGACAGGGCCTTACTACACTCGGCACGGTACCAACAGTCCCTGCGACGCTACCACGCCCGAGGGGTCCGGTCCCGAGAACTCCAGGTGGGCGATCTGGTGCTCCGGCTGCGGCAAGACGCCCGAGGGAGGCACAAGCTCACGCCCCCCTGGGAAGGGCCATTCGTCGTCGCCAAAGTTCTGAAGCCCGGAACATACAAGCTGGCCAACAATCAAGGCGAAATCTACAGCAACGTTTGGAACATCAAACAGCTACGTCGCTTCTACCCTTAAGATGTTTTCAAGTTGTTCATATACCTCGCACCTACGCAAAGTTTAGTCATCAAGGAAGGGTCGGCCTAGCCTCGGCAAAGCCCGACCCTCCCTCGGGGGCTAAAAGGGGGGAGACCCCCTCTGCGTCGAATTTTTCCTCGAAAAAGGATCTCTTTTTAGCAGGATTTCTTTCGTGCTTCTTGACTACTTCGAAAAGCGGATCCTGGAAACGACGGAGTACACGTAAGCAGCCAAGGCTGACCGAGCCGAGGGACTCCTACGCCTCCGGGATACGGATACCTCACTCATCACCTTCTGCGATAAGTAACTTGCGCTCGGATAAAGCGACTCCGTGGACCGAACAAGTCTTCACGTTCGGAAGCTCTCCTGCCGAAGCAGTCCTTCAAGCTTTCTCGGCTAAGTCGGGGACAGGGCCTCATGGACGGGTGAAAGTACGCGTAAGCGGCAAGGCCGATCGAGCCGAGGGATTCCCACGCCTCTGGGATACGGATACCTCACTCGTCCCTTCCGCGAAAAGCAACTCTCGCTCACACGAACATCCCTGTTACCGATAGAGTCCAGATACTCGAAACAAGAGGAAAAAAGGCGCAGCTTCGCAAGCGCGGCGAGAGTGTGTTTTTTCTGGCCTCGGCGGCTGCAGAAAGCACACGCTACAAGATGATCTGATCCTGCAGGCTCGGGTCTTCACGCTGAAGGGAGCCGTAGCACCCTCGGCATCGACGACGTCTTCAGCGAAGCCCGACCCAGCCTCGGGCGACGACGCGGCCCAGGGACTCCTCTAGGAATCCGGCCCGAGCAGGCGGCTCGACCGGTTACCCCTGGGGCCTCGGTCACCCGGCTTCCAAGGGCGCCAGCCCGGCCCGAGGCCTCGACTGATCGACTTTGGCGTCGGCTCCACTGACGGACAACACGGCTAGGCTCCGGCCAACCAGGTTCCCATTCTCGAGCCAACTCCGCCTCTGTTCATACTGACATCGCTACCCCTGGCCTCGGTCCACCGAAGGGCGGCCAAGGGGTCTCTTTAACTAAGCTAGAGGAGCCCCAGACAACAAGGCCGAACGGGCTGAGGGATTCCTATGCCTCCGGGATACGGATACCTCACCCGTCACCTTAACACGGGGCGACTCATGCTTGGTAAAGCGGTTCAGATAATCAACGGGCGAGACTTAGTGCTCGAAAATGAGGAAAAAACCACGGCTCCGTGCCGAAATTACATACATGTTCAGGCCCCGACAGCCACAATGAACAAAAAACACTGGCATTCGAAGTGCCACTACGAACGGAACTCCGGTTCCCCCCTCCGCAGGAACGAACAGCCCCACTCCGAAGGGGAAGGCCTGCGGAGTAACAGAAGAACGATGAGCGGCCCGTTGCCGCCCGTTCCTATCGCGACGACAACCGCCCCTGCCCTAGACAGCGAAGCGGCTTAGGCGGCAGCTTCGGGGCAGGTGCCGCGGCAGGAGGGCTCTCCCCCGCTGGGGACGAGAACCAGCCATTCAGGAAGGGAGACGGAGACCCAGGGCCACTAGCGCCCTACCTATCCCGGCATGGCTGGAGGAAGTCTCCGTGGGGCTCAAGGACGCCCTTCACCCCCGGGCGCCGGGGGAAGAAAAGGGCAGCCGACCCACGCGGGGGCAGCCCCCCGACTTGCCTCATCTTCCATCTTGGCCTGGATGACGAAAATCCTTGAGGCCGAGGGAGGGGCAGAGGCCGCAGCCCGGCTCGCTTTCCCCCACCATCAAGCCGGAGGCCGCCATCTCGGATGACCGCCGGTGAAGGGGTGCGACCGGTGATGAAAATCCTTGAAGCCGAACGATGGCTGAGAGGTACCAACTCCCATGGAGCTGCGTTCCTCCAACGAGGAGGCGGAAAGGCGGTGGATACCCCCCATCCGGGGGCTTAGAAGATGGGAAGACACGACGCTTAAGGGAGGAAGAAGACATGGCTGCCTTCTGAAAGGAGTCTCCCTCCTTTTAAAGGCAACTCTCCCTACGTGCGCCCCCAGGCGTCACAGGCTGAGTCTTCTCCAACACGCTCCAAGGCCCTCCCCTGCGACTCGGGGGCTGGGTCCCACATGTCGTGCAAGCCGGCTCAGGGCAGAAGAAGCCAAACCGCCGTGCGTGGTGCGCACGACCGTCCAGCGGTTACAAGCGACCCCCCCCCCTTTCTCGCCCAGACCAACGGGCAGAAGGGGCGGGCAGCCATGCAGGCGGCATGCAACCGCGCCAGGTGGACGCGCTTCTCCAACTTCTGACGCGTCAGCTTGGGAACCCAGGCCCACGCGTCGAGCAACCGGCGCGCCAGTTGCTGCATGCAAACAACCGCACCGCCACTTGTGCCGCCATCGCGCATCTTCGGTTGCGGAGCCAATGCCGCGACTCGAGGCGACCCAACTGCGCCAGCCTGGCGCGTCGGTCAAAGCGACCGAAAGTGGGCCGGCAGTAATAGCGGTGGCAGGCGGGCGGGCGCGGCGGTCACGTCGTCAGCCAGGCTCACGTCCCATCCCGGGACGGCAAGAGAGCCTCCTCTCACGGCATGGAAACGGTGCACCCGTGACCCGTTCCTCGAACGGATCGCACGCGCGCAACCACCCGCCCCGTCGCATTTACTCCGCGGCAGGACAGGCGGCGTCTCTGACGGGAGGAGCGCGCGACGCTTCACCTTCGCCATAATAACCGCGTCAAAAAAGGTACGCCACGTCGTTCGATTTCGTATCCTTTTCCGTTTTCCTCTTTCTCTATCTCTTGCAACAGGGACCGGGAAAGGGGGATACCCCGAAAGGGATCCTTCTCCGCGAAGGAACCGGGCTCCGAGCCCCCCACTACTGATCAGGGGTTCGAAGGCTGGCCCTCCGAAGGGTTCAACAGCCGCCTCAGATCGCGTGGGCCCGACACCCACTACTGGTCAGGGGTTCGAAGGCCAGCCCCCGAAGGGTTCCATGGCCGCCTCAGGCTACTCGGGCTCCGCGCCCATTACTGATCAGGGGTTCGAAGGCTGGCCCCCGAAGGGTTCACAGTCGCCTCAGACACCGAGCGAGGGATGACCAGGGGTACGTTCGATACATAACCGAGGCTCGGGCTGCGCTCCCGAGGTACCCTAGGACATTTCCGAGACCAGCGGGAACGATCTTGTAACGGAATCCCATCGGAGGGAGGCATCGAGCCCTCGGACCCCGTCGCCAGGGGACCGGGTCCGGCAAATCACCCGCAGGTACTTTTGGGCGTGCCTCTGGGCCCCTAGCCGACCCCCAACGAACGGGGCACGGACGTCCACTCGGATTACCCGCTTGCAGCTCACCGGAGACACCATGTTCGGTGCCCATCGAGGGTAACATGGCGCACTCCCCCCCTCCTCCTTGCGGAAAGGCGACGTAGGGGCGTATGTAAAAAGTCGAGTCTGTCCCTGATCGTCCTCTCGCCCTGTGCGGGGGCTCGGGGGCTGCTCTCGCGAAAACCGGCTCCGGCCAAATCGTTGACAGCGTCAACATACCAGCCCGAGAGCTTGGGCCCCGACCGTGCACCCGGGCTACGGCCAGTTCGCATGAGGGAACGACCAGGCCAGCCGAAGCGTTACGCAAGGTATTAAGACCTCGAAGGAGTGTAACCACTCCTCCGAGGCCTCGGGGGCTACACCCGGCGGGTGCGCTCGCGCGCACCCGCCGGAACGAAAGGCAACCGAGAAAGGCTGGTCCCCTTGCAAAAAAGTGCGACAAAAGCCTCCAAGCGAGTGTTAACACTCCCTTCGAGGCTCGGGGGCTACTGTCGGGGACCATAATTAGGGGTACCCTCAAGACGCCTAATTCTCAGCTGGTAACCCCCATCAGCATAAAGCTGCAAAGGCCTGATGGGTACGATTAAGTCAGGGATCAGTCCACACGAGTGACCCGATCACGCTTCACCCGAGCCTAGCCTCGGCCAAGGGCAGCCGACCTCGAGAGACTTCCGTCTCGCCCGAGGCCCCCCTTTTTATGGCGGACACATCACCGGCTCGCCCGAGGCCTTGGCTTCGCTCAGAAGCAACCTAGACTAAATCACCACACCGACTGACCAAGTTGCAGGGGCATTTAACGCAAAGGTGGCCTGACACCTTTATCCTGACACGCGCCCCCGGCAGAGCCGAAGTGACCGTCGTCACTCCACCGCTCCACCCGACCCCAGGGCTCGGACTCGGGCTAAGACCCGGAAGACGGCGAACTCCGCTCCACCCGACCCCAGGGCTCGGACTCGGGCTAAGACCCGGAAGACGGCGAACTCCGCTCCGCCCGACCCCAGGGCTCGGACTCGGGCTAAGACCCGGAAGACGGCGAACTCCGCTCCGCCCGACCCCAGGGCTCGGACTCGGGCTAAGACCCGGAAGACGGCGAACTCCGCTCCGCCCGACCCCAGGGCTCGGACTCGGGCTAAGGCCCGGAAGACGGCGAACTCCGCTCTGCCCGACCCCAGGGCTCGGACTCGGGCTAAGACCCGGAAGACGACGAAACTCCGCTTCGCCCGACCCCAGGGCTCGGACTCCGCCCTGGCCTCGGCCGAACGACTTCCGCCTCGCCCGACCCCCTGACTCGGGCTCGGCCACGGCAACGGAAGGCAGACTCAACCTCGGCTTCGGAGGAACCCCCACGTCGCCCTGCCTAGGGCACAGACCGCCACGTCAACAGGAAGCGCCATCATCATCCTACCCCGAGTCGACTCGGGTCACGGAGAACAAGACCGGTGTCCCATCCGGCCAGCTCCGCCGGAGGGGCAATGATGGCGCTCCACAAACCCTATGACGACGGCGGCCCCCAGCTCTCTTACGGAAGCAGAACGACGTCAGCAGGGACTCGACCGCTCCAACAGCTGTCCCTCCGCCAGGCTCCGCCGCACCTCCGACAGCCACGACATCACGCCAGCAGGGTGCCCAGATCTCTCCGGCTGCCACATTGGCATGTACCTAGGGCGCTAGCTCTCCCTCCGCTAGACACGTAGCACTCTGCTACACCCCCCATTGTACACCTGGATCCTCTCCTTACGACTATAAAAGGAAGGACCAGGGCCTTCTCAGAGAAGGTTGGCCGCGCGGGACCGAGGACGGGACAGGCGCTCTCTTGGGGCCGCTCGCTTCCCTCACCCGCGTGGACGCTTGTAACCCCCCTACTGCAAGCGCACCCGACCTGGGCGCGGGACGAACACGAAGGCCGCGGGACTTCCACCTCTCTCACGCTCGGCTCCGGCCACCTCGCCTCTCCCCCCTTCGCGCTCGCCCACGCGCTCGACCCATCTGGGCTGGGGCACGCAGCACACTCACTCGTCGGCTTAGGGACCCCCCTGTCTCGAAACGCCGACAATATGAGTCTCAGGGATTCTTGCTTTGTAACCCCTGGTTTTTCTGTTATTTGGCGCGCAATCCAAACAGTTAATAAAACAGGAAAATCAATTTAGAAAATGATTTTTGATACCAAATTAATTACAAGAACTTGTTTAATACCTAGAAAATTCATATTAAATCCTTTTTTAGTTCATTCCAGTCCCTAAAATCTTGTAATAATATTGTACATCACATAGTGTTACTATTTTGACATGAAAACCATTTTAAAATTTATTTCCTAATTAAACCCATATCAAATACATAAAACCTTAGGAAAATCATAACTCCTCCGATTTAACTCCGATTTGATCAGTTCAAGTTGCGTTAGTCTCGTATAAATAATTACTATGCAGTAACAACATTTATTATACCATGTATCAATATTTTATAATTAGATTTCTATTTAACTTATGTTGGTTAGTCTTGTTAATCTACTTATCATTAGAATCTACTAGAATATGATCTATGGTCAATTCATAACTTAGATTAAAGTGGAGATAATTATTTATAGAATAACCTCTCAAATTATTTATATTAACCAATTTATAATATAGTTTAATATTTTAACCACATAGATCTTTTATAAAATCATAACTCCTTAATCGTGACTTCGATCTTAGTAGTTCTCGATCCCGCGATCTCGTAGCTTCGCGTAGACTATTATTACACAATTTATTCTTATGTTTGGTGTGATGTTAATTTTGCCTATACATGTTTGTCTGTATTGCTACGTTTAGCAGTGAGGACATGTGTCGCCTGAAGAGCAAGTTGGTACCTGGAATCTCAAGTCCCAGGCAAGTTGTGCCCTTGATCACTTCTTTTTACCCAGTCATGTTCTGATTAATCATAATGATCTGCATAGGTTAATTTTAATGGGACCCAAAAGGTTACCCTAGTTTTACTATCTTTATACCTTGTTCACCACTGAATCTTTGGGTAGTACCTGCTATTGCTTTATGTGGTTTTGGGTATAAAGATACACATTATTAATGATTATACTTTTATTATCAGTTGTTATTTACTGTTCATGATAAGATCATTATGTTAATTGGAACATGGAGAACCATCCGAGAAAACAGTGCTACCACAAGGGTTTAATGGGACGCCCTTAGCTGACTAATTAGGAAAGCTAGTGGAGGACTACCTTACACGAAAGGGGCAAGGGCAGTAGGGGAGTGGTCAGTGTAGGGAGGTCCTCGGGTTGATTTTGCTGCGATGGCGGTCAGACGAGGGATTCCTGCATTGGAGCTTTCTATAACTGTAGCGGGTTTTCTAAAACTAGTGGAACTTTGTAAAGGCCTTGTAGTGTTACCCTGCCTCGCCTCCTCGGTAGAGGTGTATGGGATTGGCCGTCTCTTGGCAGATGGGTAACATGACTTGTGGGTAAAGATGTGCAACCTCTGCAGAGTGTAAAACTAGTATACTAGCCGTGCTCACGGTCATGAGCAGCTCGGACACTCACATGATTAAATTATGGAACTAGATTCAATTTGTCATATGCATTGTATCGCAGGTGAGGTTGTTACTTTTCTTCTACTATTTAATTGGGTTGATATTTACTTATACTTAGTAACTGCTAATAAAATTTTGACCAACTTTAAAAGCAATGCTCAGCTCTAACCATCCTCTTTGGTAAGCCTTACACTTCACATGAGCTCCCATCTTTAGCGAGTTCATGCACATTATTCCCCACAACTTGTTGAGCTATGAACGTATGTGAGCTCACTCTTGCTGTCTCACACCCCCCCACAGGTCAAGAACATGTACCACAGGATGAGGCATAGGGAAGATGCTGCGATGTGTTCGTGAGACGTCTAGGCCGTCGTCTCCCAGTCAACTTTGGGTTGCTGGACCGTTGTCGCCATATAATGTAATTATTTATTTTTGTACAGAACTCATGTTATGTAGTAAAGATGTGACATTCGATCATGTGCCATGATTCATCATATGTGTGAGACTTGGTCCCAGCACACCTGGTGATTATGTTCGTGCCCGGGTCTTGGTGCCCCGAAACCCGGGTGTGACACCCTGCGCTTACCAGAAATTGATGCCCAGTCCAGAATAGTATAAAATCAGAGAAAATAAAATAGAAATAGATTTTTAATGTATACATAATTGCTAGAAACTTGTTTATCTCATAGAAAATTCATATGAACTCCAAATTAATTTATTCCACTTTCTAAAATTTTGTAATATTATTGTCTATCACTTGGAGTCTCTGTTTTGTCATGAAAACAGTAAGAAAAATAATTTCTCACTTAATCATATTTTAAACACATAAAACCTTTAGAAATTCATATCTTAAAATTTATAACTCCAAAAATTATGATTCATGTTCCTAGGATTTTATTTTAATGTGTAGATTATTATTATGTATTTTGTTCACATGTTTGGTGTGATGTTAATTTTCTCTATATACTATGCTTGTTTGTATTATGGCGAGTAGAAGAACCTGTGACTGAGGATCCTAGTGACCAGCAGGTAGAAGTTGCTGAGCAGGAGCTCATTGAAGGCAAATTGTGCCCTTGACCACTTTTATACCCAATAATGTTCTTTAATGTCATTTATTCACGCATAGGATAATTTTGATGGGACCCAATAGGTCACCCTAGACTGTTTATCTCTTTACCTTGTTATCCCTGAATCACATGGGTAGTTTTGCTATTGCTTTACTTGGTTTTGGGATAATCTTTCATTATATCCATGTTCTAATTATTTTGTTATTCTATTTATGTTCATGTCAAGATCATTAATGTTAATTGGAACATGGAGCTTAACTTGAGAAACATGTGCCACCACAAGGGAGGAATGGGACCCCTTGGCTAACTAATTAGGAAATCTAGTGGAAGACTACCTTACCCGAAAGGGGCAAGGGCAGTAGGTGAGTTGCATGCAAGGAGGTTCTCGGGTTGATTTTGCTGCGATGGCGGTCAGACGAGGGATTCTTGCAAGTGCTCTTCCCATAAACTGTAGCGGGTTTTCGGAAGCTAGTGGAACTTTGTAAAGGCCTCGTAGTGTTGCCCTGCCTCGCTTCCTTGGTAGAGGTGTATGGGAGTCGCGGTCCCTTGGCAGATGGGTAACATGACTTGTGGGTAAAGGGTACAACCTCTGTAGAGTGTAAAACTGGTATACTAGCCGAGCTCACGGTCATGAGCAGCTCAGGACTCTCGCGTGATTAATTTATGTAACTTAAATTCAATTTTGTCATTTGCATTGCAAGGGTTTATTATTAATTTCGCTCTATTACTTTATTTAAGGTTTGGTATTTACTTACATCTAGTAACTGCTAATAAAATTTTGACCAACTAATTAAAAGTAACTCAGCTTTAACCCCTGTTGTTGATTAGCCTTACACATCACATGAACTCCCACCTTTGTGAGTTCATGCCCACTGGTTTCCCCACAACTTGTTGAGCTATGATCATGTGTGAGCTCACCCTTGCTGTCTCACACCTCCCCTCACAGGAGAAGAATAGGTGGTTCAGGAGGAGCCACAAAGCGAGGAGTTTGATCTGATCTAGGTGGTGTTTCTCAGTTGACATTGGCGCCAAGGATGATCCTTAGTTCGTTTTATATTCTTCTTTTATTTTGTATTAAGACTTCCGCTATGTAATAAATACTCTGATGTTATTGTGACATTTATCTCTATACACTCTGTTATTATATATGTTGTCTTCTTGGCGCATGTACGAGATGCACCCAGCTTTGTTCCTTAAAGCCTAGGTGTGACATTATCCCATGATTTCAAAATGTTCCTAATACACACACAAGACCAGCAAAACAATCATATCGCAAATCGGACATTGAAAAGTTCGAATGGGTCCAAAACCGTGTCGCAAACAAGTACTGATTAGAGCCGCACGAAATTCTGTTCTCGGATGCAAAACTAAAGCAAACAAACTCCGATTGAGATGAAATTTTACACACATCTAGACAAATATGTTCCAAGGTCTCCACAAATTTTGAGCTCAATCGGACATGTGAATCAACCACGGATATGAAAATACTAACAGAATTAGGGTTTTGTTGGGGTTTTCTAAAACGAACTCAAAATGAGATCAGTTAAGATCACAACCACAAACTGCACCAACAGTGCATAAGTAGTGATCGTAGGAGTGTATATCACCCACCAACAAATCCCAACAACATCCGAGACACAAGAACTCGATGGTTCTTCATAAGATCACAAAGAGAAGAGAAAGAAAGAACTCAAGAGCAAAAGACTCCAAAATTTTAGCAAGGGCACAAACTAAAATTGAAGCCAACTGAAAGCTATGGGCCACTCCGGCAACCCTTCCTCAAATAAAACAATACAACTCACAGGCACAGTTGACAAACAAAATCGTTGTGGATCTCCTGGCACAAGAGGTAACTACCTAGAGAGAAAAATTAGGAGTTCTAAACAAGAGAGACTAAACAAATGGCAGCCAAGCGATGTTGAACTAACCAGCCCTCTCCTCTATTTATAGAGGGTTATTTCTATTTCCTGAATTATCCCTATTTACATAGAGTATATCCACTCCACCAAGGGAAAAATAGACCAACTCCTAGTTTTCGATCTGATGGCCATGCGCTCCACACGAAGTTGCTTGGCCTTGATGCACCCTTCGCTGTGCCGCCACGTGCCACCACTGGTTCCCTCCGGAACCACCACGTCTGAGTTTTGAGGCTCAAACTCAGTAAAACTCGACATCTGTAGCGCAGGGTGGTTTTGAGGCTCAACCACCAAACTACCGTGAGTATCGCACCATGTGCACGTCCCCATGTCCTAAACACATGTCCCGCCAGATCTCAATAGTGCTGGCAATACGGCCCGCTCCGCCACGTCCTCGTGTGAGTGCGTGTCCTAGGTGTCAGCCACCATAGTTGCTCACCCGGCGACTCCGGTCCCTCGGTCAAGTCCCAGTGCTCGTCATTCTGCACTCCCGGTCTATCCGCACGAACCCGCATGACCTTCACCTCTGCTGTCAACCACTGTCCCTATGCTCCACACATGCACACTGCAAGTCGATCAACATGGTTGTACATACATAATCTCACACTCTGGTCATTCCACTTACGACCCCAGAGTGCTACCCGTTGGCAATCACTCATCATCAACCCGAACCACAAGGGACAAGTCAACCTTATGTTCGCATAATGCCTTAGGCTAATATGCCTCAAAGGAACATCCATGTAATTGAGATCTTCACATAGTTAAGAAACCCACCAATTAGAGTGGCTATTCTTCTATGCATCAAAAGCTCTCATCTCTCTGAATCCGTGCAAGTATCACAACACCCTCCATCATGCGACATACCAATTATGGCTCCATATGGCCCCTATACCAAATATAGTCGTTCGAGGCTCCACAGCTTTTCTGCATAGGCGTCGGATATATTTGGTGCACCTACTATACACATCCAGTGCCATCGAGCAGCAAGTGTTTCTTTATTTCTTCACACGTCTTCATTTAGGCTTCTTCCATCTTGTCTTACACGATTGCATGGACTTGTATGTCTTTTACATGTTTTGTATGTCTTGCTTGAGTTGTTTATCATCTAGATCCCCCATTTGGGGGATTCCAAGTCCACTTATGTTTGGGATAGATATTCCCTAGGTCTATGTGATCAGGATTCAGTCTATGGGCCGTTAAAGAACCTCCACTGCTTGGAATCTGGCTCATTGTCGAGTGTCTATAGATTTGTCGAGTGCAATTTATCGATCACTCGGCAAAACATGCTTTGTTGAGTGCCACACTCGGCAAAAAGAAGCACTCGACGAATAGAGTCTTTGCCGAGGACTGAACACTTGGCATAAAACGGCTCTCTGCAAAGACGCCTTTGCCAAGAGCCTAACTCTCAGCCAAACCCAGCACTTGGCAAAGAGTTTGCCAAGTGTTTTCGATGGGCACTCGGTAAAGCAGCCTGTTCTGGTAGTGCTCCATGGGCGAGACAGAATAACCCATGCAGGCTGATCAGTCGGATGTGGCAAGAGGGAGACAGAGGAATCCAAAACGCGCAGACCTAAAACATCGCAACCAACCCCCATGCATGTTGGAGATAAGATAAACCCCACGGAAGATCACACACCACCTATTATGTTGAGACAATTCCATAGATGTAGGCTTGAAGAAAGTATCGAGCTCAATTGTGTAACCCTAATCCTGTCAAGTATATAAGGCAGGGTAGAGACCCTTACAAAACGATTGGATACTCTATTTGGGATAGCTAGAACTATGTGGTCATCTGGTGTGTAACCTCAACCCCAAGAGTAATTCTACTCCAGCAACACACACAGGACGTAGAGTATTACGCTTCTTAGCGTCCCTGTAATAAATCTTCGTGTCTTGTCGTGCTCCGTGCGAACCATCTGAGCTGCCATCGACGTTGTCGACCATCAAAAGCACTCATTGGTATATCCTATAGTGTGTTGTCGGCACCAAACACTTACAACTTGTGTATCCTCATAATTATATTTAAAAACACTAGCAAATTATGTTAATTTAAATAGTTGTATTGGTTATCAAACACCAAAAAAATAATGGGTCTCGGTCTACATTTGTTATACTAATGATTTCTGGTTTTGGAGTTTGATAAGTTGAAATGAGACTCAAGCGATAGCTTGAAGGTCAAAAATAGATTTCTTCCTGTACTATATTAGATAGACTAAGACCCTATTTATTTACCCTCTAAATTATATAATCCAACTTGAATAAGTTAAGAGATAAACAAACAACACAAATTATCGGACGAATTATGTAATCTAGATACCTATATTATAATAATCCATAAGTAAGTCAATAAATGTTTATATAATCCATAAGGTAGATTATATAATCCTAAATAAAGAGAAACAAACAGGGTCTAACATGGAGGAGCTACTTCATTTTGTCCTGCAAAAGTAGTTGTACGTGTACGGGCAAGTGTAGTACATGTCGCCTATATATAATAGTCGAGCACATTAAGCAAGCTATGGTTTTGGTGGAAATGATCGATCCAGCTGACGACAGGGACTTTCAAAAGTCATACATACGCTCAGAGATTTAAAATAATTAACTGCACAATTATTGATTCAAAGTATATACACGATCGAGCCAGTAGCGTATACGTGCCCCGGCCTATCGATCCCTGCCGGTAGTTAGCCAGTCATCTCAACTAAAACTGGATAATGATGCAGTCTGGTTTTCATCATTTGTGTATCCGATGTCGCCAATTAATTAGATATATCAGTGTTTTAATTTGCAAGCATAATGCATTGCAGTGACGGACTTGGTCAGGTACTCAGGCTGTGCATCATGGTGTAGCTAGGGCTCGTTGGATCATGTCTACAGTCTACTTGTAGGCGGCAGCGGTCCTTGACCACTTGGGTTTGCTCTCAGTCTATACGGATTGAATAAGATTATGTGGATTCAAATCCTAAGCAAGTTAAACTTTTTCTTAGTTTTTTCTAATTTCATCTAATTCATATGTAATGGGAATAACCGAATAAATTCTAATAGGGTTGGTCCTCGTGGAACAAAACCTATAATGTGGAGCATTGTGCTGTTAGAGATTTTAAAATTGTTAGCACTTCATATTTTAAACTCCACACTATAAACAACACTATAAACAGTATAAGAGCTGGTTTAGTGATCATAGAATTGGAATGCATCCATGGAAATAAATACTCTTGCTATTCAACTCATGGATCCTCTTATCCCCTCATCAGCCCTAAGCTACCAGACTATGGTGTAAAACCGTACAAAACCGTGTTGTGCACTGCTGGCCGATCGATAACAGCCGTGACAACAATTATCGTCGTGTGGGTACTTAACCCTGAAGTACACGCAGATCGATGGATCAAGGATGGCTACGACACTACCGATGAATATTTTGTTCTTCATTTATCTTGTTGCCGGCTAAGGATGACGAATACAGACACGGTGGATCGAGTGGATAAAACAAGGTATAGTACCTTTTGAATGGACTGGATTATACTAATCGCAAGGACGGAATCAGTTCTGGTCATATCACCAGATTGATTGATCATTAGTTGATAGACTAGCAGCCACCTGTCCGGCCGCACGGTGGTCTCGTTGATCTGTGGACGATAAGTAGCAACTGAAATAACTAATAGCCGACAGGTTCAGCTCCCAGCAGCAATCTACTACGAAACCAACACTGACACGTGCCGGCCGTACCATCTGTGATCTGTGAACATTACAACATATCCAGAACGGAGTTTGTCTGAACCAAAAATATTATTACTCGATTGTTTTTTAAATTAAACTAGAAAAGGGCGAGCAATAGCTTAGAGCAACCCGGCCCACTCCTAAAGGCAATAATTTAGATATTAACCTAAAAACCTCCCTCTAACAACTCTCTAAATTAAATAAACTTTCTAAATTTAGCTACTTATCATCTAACCTCAGCTTCTCTCTACATTTGGCAGCCATTTACCAACTCCCTAAATTTTTTAAAAAAAATGGTTGCATTATAAAATGGTTGCATTATGCAGATCATGAAGGTGGTTGTTGACATTCATGACTTTTTTTATGTGCATAGATTCAAAACAAAAGTTCAACGTATATTTATAGAGTTATGGGATAACTCATAAATTTTTTTACTCCCAAAGTTATTTAGCAACAGCTAAAATCTATGGTTTAGAGAGCTAAAGTTTATGTAACTATTGGAGTGCACATCTCGCCGCGGATGCGGGTTTTGCATAACCATAACAGCAGATCACGTATGTCATCGTGCAAAACGTGTGGTCAGTCGCGCGGTCGCACATTTTCGTGTGTTCTCTCTCCTATATGGGAGAGGACGCGCACTCGCATCTAGAGCTAAAAGTTGAGGCAAGTCGGGTCGGCACGGGACAGGCTCATTGTGCTTCAAGCAAGTATATAGCACAAAATAATTTCGGGCTGGGTCCAAATACCAAAACCTAGACATGGCAGGACCCAAAAGCACGGTGGGGTGATGCTCGTGCCATGCCAGGCTAAGCACGACAAAAAAAACTTATATATATCTAAAAAAATTACATCTTCAAATTATTTCATATCTTTGTTATAGATTAAAAATAATCATATGAGAAAGAGAAATCATTTAAAAATATATTGCTATGACTAGCAACGTGACTCAAAAGGTCAAAATTGCTATATATAGAGATTTAATAAAAAAACATATGATCTACTTAAGATAAATATAAGCATCATCGATGTTTTCTATAATTTTTGTGAAAAGATAAAAATTATTATTTTTTAATCGGTGTCTCACTTCGTACCATGCCGACTCAAGCGTGACTCATCTAGTCATGTTGTGTTGTGTCGTCTATCGTGCCCAAGTTTAAGATACAACACAGCATGATCATTCTCGGATTATTTCGGTCTACTAGTCCATTTTTTTTCTTTGTACTAGGTCGTACCTTGAGATCTTAATTATTTTTGTGTCGTGCCTGGCCGTGGCCAGACTTAAACCGAACTTCAGGTCACTTACATCCATAAGCTGTTAGGCACTGCATTTTTCATTGCACAAACGGCTCCCGCGTCACGGTGGATGTGTACTCGCTGCCAATATCCACTGGAGTTAGCCTAAGAAAGCTATGACTATTACGGAGAGATCGAGAAGAGCACAACACACTATGCACACCCCCACAACACGAACGATCGTCGAACGAATAGATTCGGTATTGGCTGGCTCTTATTAATGCGTATACGTATGCACTCTCTCGTGTTCAAAAGTCGCCATCAGATGCCAATTTTCGTGTTCATGCCGCTCAACTTCCAGCAATATTATTCCAAATCAAATTAACAGCTACTAGCTACTAGATTTGTCTACCCTAATAATTCACCAGTGTTTAGTACACTGCATATGCAAGTACTAATCCCACTATTGGATAATTAGCTACCTACTGGTGGCAGTATAAGCCCCCCACGATCCCTCGTGTCCCAGAGCACTTGATTGTGTAAACCTCTATGGGGCCCTACGTCTTATGGCACATGGCGGTGTAAGCCTAGAAGAAGAGGGGCACGTGTCCTGAGAGACTTAGAGCATCTCCAATAAACTAGCTAAATAGCTTGTCAAGCTAAATTTTAGCTACTTAAGAGCATAATAGCTCTCAAACAGATTAGTCATTTAACTTGCTAAGCTATCTGGCTCTCTAAATTAACTCCCTCACTAGCTAAATTTAGCTAGCAACTCTCCCTAGCCAAGCTGACTTGCATGTTGGAGAGTTTGTTGGAATGAGATGTTATATATAAAGTTTAATATATATGGAGAGACAAATAAAAAGTCAAATAAAGAGTCAGAAATAAAGAGTCTCTTGGAGATACTCTTATTAGCCGTATAACCCCATGGAGTCTCTGACACGGTCCAAGCTATTGAGGCGGTTAGGGCATATACAACCTAGAAATCATAGAACAGTTTTCGAAGTATAAAGAGTTTCAAAGTATAATAGACAGTTAGGCTATTCCCGATGGAAGTTTGGTTGCACGGTTTTCATAAGTGACACATCAGTTTTTGTCTATGAAACCGTGTACCCTGGGTTTCATCTGGATAAAACCCTCTCTACTCTCATGAAACTCTCTCCATCTCTCTCATCATAAATTATAACGTGGCATGTCATTGAATATGGTGATGTGTCATCTCATTTAATGAGAATGAAACTGTGATGAAACCCAATGGCCTTAAGAGACTGCATAATATAACCTGAGCCTTTAGATCATAAATACGATAAAGAGAAAAAAAAAAATATGGAGAGTCATGTAGAGGCAAACTCTTCATGAAAAGCTCTTTTCTTATATATTTTTTTCAATTAACCCACTTAGAGATCTTTCAAGAAACTCTATATTAAATAAGGTTGTACATGCCCTTATGACCTAGGGCACTTAACAACATAAGCTCTTAGCCTCTTACATCTCAGGACACTTAAAAATATATCCCCCTCCGGAAAAACTATTCTATCTTGGTCCATACAAGTCCAAGCATTACCCTACAACTAATTGAGTGGTGTGTGGTGTCCTTACTTATAGATAAATTAGATGAACGCCCATGCGTTACTACGGAGCGAACAAGTTATGATAAAATATATTGAAATTCAAAAAGATTAGTCAGCCGATATTTCTTATTTAAAGCTTGCTCGACATGTATAAAGCTTGATAATATGGCACGTTTGGTGTAGGATTGATGAGACAAGTCTTCAAGTGATATACCAGCTTACTTTACTATCTTTATTGCAAATTTGGGACATACAAGCACAGAGGACGAACTCAAGGAAGTTTTATCCAAGTATGATGTGTGAATTCTTCTAATTTTCTTGTGAAGTGGATCCATAGTAATGAACTTACGCATTGTTGCTATATATTGTTAGGGCACCTGAATTCTATGTACTTGGAATGTGTAGTCGTGGTTCCGGAATGCATGTAGCTTTTTGATTTTACGGTATACCTACCTATACCTTTAGAGCCTGTTCAGTTCCTAGGGAATGGTCACCCGTAACTATTCCTAGCCAGATTATTTATTTGTCTAATTTATATAGGGTTCGATCAACTGGAACAATTCCGGGGTGAATTCTGGATCAAACGAACATACACTTATCGATTTAGCTAGAGAGATGCGAGAAAAAACTCTTATTAATATACTGTTAAAAGAAATGGTGAAGAAATCCCAGGTTCTCAGCCAACTAGTCCAGCAAAACCAAAACTAATTCAAAACCAAGTTTCGATTACATGAGCAACACAGTACCTAGCTAGGGTAAGTTCACGGTAATCTAAACGACGAAGGATGCTGCGTTGCTATTTTGTTGGCAGCCATTCGGTACGGTGCAGTGTCGAAAGGAACAAAAACTAAACACGCGGATGACGAGCCTTGTACATGCAAGTTTGTTTGTTTTTTTTTTTTTTTTGTCATATGTCATGCTCATGCATGACCAATTTCATGAGCTAACAGCCAGTAAGCAAAGCATAAATACGCACCGAGACAAGGCGCAAAAACCCGAATAGACGTCAGTACGTCCGTCACGCCTGAAACGAAGCCGCTTGCATGTAAAACGGAGTGCGCGGCATGCATGCTAGCACCACTAGTACTACCAGCATAATGAGCAAAGCAAACGGGGTAATACGTAGAAGAGCCTACCCTAGCTAGTTCCAGCACCTCACCTCATGCATTGATGCATGATGCATGTCACACCAGCGTCTCGTTTTCAAAGGAACGTGGGAGACACATCATCTCTCTCTGTCTATTCTCACTAATGTTTAACCACTTCCTCACCCTAGCTAGAAAAAATAAACTGCCCTGCTTTGTTTTTAACCCGAGGGGGATCAACCGAGGTCAAGTGAAACCAATGGGGATGGAGAGAACTAGTGAGAAGCTATCGAATCACTACAATAATAATATTTATTTTCCTTTTTGAATCAGTTTATTACTAGTTTTTTCATAATTGTAATATTGTGAACGGTGAATAGAGCTATCTAGGACATGTTTAGAAGCTATAGAGATAATTGTTAGAGCTAAATTTAACTAGGATTCAAAAGGCCCAGCTAATTGTTAGACTAACATAGTTCATTGATTATGTTAAGACACCTAGTTTTGTATCTTATTCACTAGAACCCCTTAAGACACGGCTCATTTATGTAGGTTGAATGAGTATAACCGTATCTTAGACTTAGAGAATCGTGTAGAGACGTCCCTTCACCAAAACATGTCCCTTATGTTTTTTTTTGCACGTACCCCCTTAGAGATACAGGGCCGGACCTAGGCATGTGCAAGCCGTGCGCTCGCACAGGGCCTCCAAAAATTGAGGGCCCCAAAACTTAGCAGATATATTCTAGTTTTATGATTTTTTACAACACATTAATATTTAGCATATATTTTCTCCATACCATGCTGTTGCGCTGAAGTGGAACTACTGAGTGCTGCACCAATAAATGAATCTCTATGGGATCTTAACAGGTTTGTCCGTGTGAACAAAGTTCTATAAATTAAAACTACTAAATTCATATTTGTGTTCTACTATGACACAAAAAAACGTATTATTTAGATACAATAATACTCGAGAGTAAAGCGTTAGAGAAGATCGAATATAAGCATATTGTATAAAATTTTCTTTAAAATCCACCAAAAGAACGATGTTATTCAGATAAAATAGATATGTTTCTTTAGATATTCTATTATAATATAAATTACTGTAACTTGTAGATTGTTTGTACTGTTTTTAATAAAAAAAATATAGATTACAGTGTTTTAGATTTGGCACTGAGCCTCAAATTTCTCAGATCCAGACCTGCTTAGATACTTTATGATATTGGTCATTTGTATGAGTTGTACTTGTACATACCCTAAACAGCAACTAATTACACACATGACTCTTTTCTGTATAAATATAAAATAAGTAAAATGCAGTCCTACTAGTATACCATTAGCATTAGCCACCAGGTCGCGGTAAATGAGGGGGCGAGCAGAGGAGAAGGCTCGCGGAAGGCGCCACACGTCAAGACACGCCGCGCCTGCCGTCTCGTCGACTGGTCCGCCCCGCCACCATCGTTCGTCACGCGACGCGACCGCACTTTCCTCTCCCCGATCCTCCAGTCCCAACCGGCCAACCCGACTCCTCCTCCTCCTCCTCGCCTATAGATACCCAGCCCCCGTCTCCTCCTCGTCTCCGCTACCAGCCCGACCCACCACCACCATCGCCACCATTACCCTCTCGCCCCTGCCTCTCCGGCCGACCCCGTCCCATGCCGCAGCGCGCAGCGGCCGCACTGACACACCAGTGAGCGAGCAGAGCGAGGCCTGATGCGGCAGCGGCAGCAAGGCGAGGAGCACCGGGAGATATTCGTCCAGTGGAGACCCTGCGACAAGAAGAGGTCTTAGGCCCTCCGCCGCCACGCGCACCGGCAGACAAAATCCGCGCAGGCCTTCTTCCGACCCGCAAAGGCGCCGCCTTTTTCGCCGATTCCACAGGCCGGAGCCCGGGGAGAAAGACAGACAGACAGACCGGAAGATGAGCGCATCCGTGGGCCGGACCCGCGTGGGGCGGTACGAGCTCGGCCGGACCCTCGGCGAAGGCACCTTCGCCAAGGTCAAGTTCGCCAGGAACGTCGAGACCGGAGAGAATGTCGCCATCAAGATCCTCGACAAGGAGAAGGTCCTCAAGCACAAGATGATCGCCCAGGTAAAAAGCATGACATGCCATGCCGTCCCATCCCATCCCATCCATCCCCTGTCTCGGTCTCCCCCGTCCTCTGTTCCTGCTCCGTTACGTGTTTCCTGTTCCATTCAGTTCCTTCTTTTCTCCTCTCAAGAAAATTAGAGCCAGGACGAAGAAACTCTCTATTGTTTTCTTATCAGAGACTAGAATTTAGAGCCAGGACAAAATCAAACTCTCTCTCTCTCTCTCTCTCTCTCTCTCTCTCTCTCTCTCTCATGCGTTTGCTCCTCCATTCATGGACCATCACTCGTTCAATGAGTTGTAACAGGCGACGTGCGCTCTCGCGTCTTTTTTCCTGTTCATCACGTGCTTTTCATCACCCCTGTTGATTTTTATGGATCTTCGGACGGAAAACACCTCTGCAAGTCCGGCGAAACTTAAATCCACGCTCCTTTCCGTCACTCCACATCATACACACGGGCGCACTTCTCTTCGCTGTTAAGCAAGTCGCGTTGCGTCCGAATTTGTCTTCTTTCAGAAAAGGAAAAAAAACTTTTTTTCTAGAGCCGCCACCGTGCGGAAAAATCAAATCGGTTGTCTGAAAATTAAGTGGGAACGCGCCACATCGCTGGACCACCGGTAAGAGTTAATACGGTCGGCGGCGAGCTTTGACGGTAGCAGACGGGCGACCACGGGCGTCTCGTTTCGTCGTCGTCTCGCCCGCCTTCCGTTGGAACGTGTGCGTCGCTGTTTGGTTGGGACGGTCAGCCTTGTCGTCCCAGTCCGGGCCAGGCCAGTTGATGATTTTCTTGACGCGCTCGCGCTGTTGTTGTTTTTTTCTGCAGATCAAGCGAGAGATCTCGACCATGAAGCTCATCAGGCACCCCAACGTCATCCGGATGTATGAGGTATGCGTTTTTCCCTGCATTAATCCTGTGTACGAGCTGATGGACAGATGGAAACTATATACGAGAGCAGAGTAAAAAAAAGGGTTTTTTTTCAGGCTTGTGCAACCTGAAACTATACACAAAATGACCCTAATCTGAATGATCTGTTCTTCCTCCCATTAAGAGATAAATATAGTTCTCTGAATCGGCAACGAACTGATTGATGATAAACGTTGGACCACACCAAACTATGCCTTTGGCCGATCTTTTCAAAAAGAGAGAACTACGCTTTCTAAGTACCACTGATTGTCTGTTGCTCGACGACTTCTACCTTTTGTCCCCCTCTCTCGCGTCCCTGTCCACTCCTGTGCGTGTCTGTCTGCCCATTTATGTGCTCCCCTCTCGTGATCGTGAAGGTGATGGCCAGCAAGACAAAGATATACATCGTCATGGAGCTCGTCACCGGTGGCGAACTCTTCGACAAAATCGTGAGCGTCATGTCCTCTATCACCCTTGTCCGAATCACTGCACTCAGCTCCTCTCCTAGCATGTGATGAATGAATTTGCGCCCGCCCTGTGGACTAGGCCTCGCGTGGAAGGCTGAAAGAGGATGACGCAAGGAAGTACTTCCAGCAGCTGATCAACGCTGTCGATTACTGCCATAGCCGAGGCGTCTACCACCGCGATCTCAAGGTGAGTAGTACTGCTTACCAATCAGTTTTATATGGACAAGCGTGCAGGTTCAGCAGGAAACTGTGTTTGATCTCTCTGTGTGTGTGTGTGTTTTCCCCTTTCTTTCTTTCAGCCTGAAAATCTCCTGCTTGATGCTAGCGGCACGCTCAAGGTTTCGGATTTTGGACTGAGCGCACTATCTCAACAAGTCCGAGTAAGTAAACTCCCCCCCCCCCCCCCCCCCCCTCTCTTTTTTGGATAAACATGCGCATAAAAAAAATACTAATGCCGTGAAACAGTCTGTGCCTGAACCTAACAAATGGAACATTTTCTAATCAGCTGATGGTTTTTCAATACCCTTTTGTTAACGTGCAGGAGGATGGTCTGCTGCACACAACCTGTGGAACTCCCAACTATGTTGCTCCCGAGGTGCTGACCACGGCTACGCTTTTAATTACGTTCTTATTCCCACTCAGTGAAGTATCTTGTTCTCATTGTCCAGTGCTCTTGCGTCTACAGGTTATAAACAATAAGGGCTATGATGGAGCTAAGGCTGATCTGTGGTCATGTGGAGTGATTCTCTTTGTCCTCATGGCGGGGTACCTCCCATTTGAAGATTCGAACCTGATGTCGCTCTACAAGAAGGTTTGACAGTCTCTACCATGACAAGAGCTCAAGAAGCGCAAGGCTTTCCTTCTTTTTTCCCTTAATGGTTGCTTGACACTTGGTCTGATTTTTCATGCAGATCTTCAAAGCGGATTTCAGTTGCCCGTCCTGGTTCTCCACAAGCGCAAAGAAGCTCATCAAGAAGATACTTGATCCTAATGCTAACAATGTGAGTTCTGCTGTTCGTACATAACCATCATTTTTAATCCATTCTGTTCAGCATCTCTGTAGGTATACTAACTGTGTGCCATCGTTTTGTGGCCTGTGCAGAGAATAACTATTGCAGAGCTCATTAACAACGAGTGGTTCAAGAAGGGGTATCAGCCTCCCAGATTTGAAACAGCAGATGTTAATCTGGATGACGTGAACTCCATCTTCGATGAATCCGGGGTAAGCTTTTTGCACCATACAGTTCATATTTCTGTATTATCTCACAACTCATTGCATGGGCAAGTTAAAAAAAAAGTTGCTTTCAATGCAGGAGCCAGCACAGCTTGTTGTTGAGAGGAGAGAAGAAAGACCATCAGTGATGAACGCTTTCGAGTTAATCTCTACGTCTCAGGGCCTCAATCTCGGGACGCTCTTCGAGAAGCAAACGGTATGTTCATGACCTTAAGTTAACCGATGGCCCTGAACTTCGGATGATAAAGAAATGAAATCCACTAGACTGCAACCAACCACGATAACCTTTGCCTAACTGAATGCCCTGCAATGCCTCTGTGTTACTAGGGTTCTGTTAAGCGAGAAACAAGGTTTGCGTCAAGGCTTCCTGCAAATGAGATACTGTCGAAGATCGAAGCAGCAGCGGGACCCATGGGCTTCAACGTTCAGAAGCGCAACTATAAGGTAGTGGAAGTTAAGGATCACAGAATTAGGGATGCAGCACCTTGTTTTCATAGTTCCATTCCATCTTAGCATTTTTGCCCTGACAAGCACTGTCTGAATCATCAGCTGAAGCTGCAAGGGGAGAACCCTGGAAGGAAAGGTCAGCTGGCCATTGCAACAGAGGTACAGCTTCCTGGTTGTGCCTAGACTTCCTGCATGGTCTGTTGTGCTGTTCTTGGCGCCTCTGTGCTTTAGACTGAAACGAAAGAAAAAAACTACCTGATGCCTGAAGGTTTTCGAGGTCACGCCTTCCCTGTACATGGTTGAGCTGCGCAAGTCCAACGGCGACACCCTTGAATTCCACAAGGTATATGTGGTGATTGAACTTGTAGTTTCATTATTCATACTGTGATGTTTAACGCTCTGTTGGAGCCACGCTACGCTACGAATGAACGGACGAAACAAACTGATTCTGTCATGGTATTGGGTGTGTTTCGCCGCAGTTCTACCACAACATCTCAAATGGACTGAAGGACGTGATGTGGAAGCCGGAGAGCGGCATCGTGGAAGGCGACGAGGCGCGGCAAAGGAGGTCCCCGTGATGGGGTCTGCAACCAAGTTTTAGAAGTAGCGCTGCAGATAACTAGTCATCAGGGAGCCTGGCGGGAACTGAGCCTGTGACTGCTTCCTGTTTGTTTGGATGTTTTGTTTTTGTCTAAGGTGCTTTCTGACTAAAGTATGCTGGATAATGTGAATGAAGAATGTGCAGAGTTTTCAGCAAAGTAAGGTTGTCGGATTTTCTTTCGTTTGTGCAGTGTTGCACGTGGTGGAGAGTTGCCCGTTGCTGACGAACTTGCTATCTTGCTAGCTAGAGCCTAGAGGATAAATATGAATTCAAAATACGAGTAGAAATATCTTAAAGTCTGATAAATTTTGTAGAGAAAAATATAAAGATCCAACACATCAAATATGTATACTATAAAGATATAATTAACATTATTTATTTGATATCATAGATGTTATGGATTTATTATATAAATTTGGATAGTTTTAAGATTTTTAAGTCTGATAAAATTTCTACCACTTCTTCGGTCGCTGACACGTGGCCCTCCCTCTCTCCCCCACGACGCAACAACTGGTCTCTCTTCGTACGCCAGTTGCGCCACTCCATTCTCTCCACTCGCTCCCCACGCCTACTCCAACCCTAGCCTAGCCTCCTTCTGCCTTCGACCGCCCACCCACCTCTCCCTCCACTCTCATGTCTCGCACCAGCCCTGACCGTGAGGTTCTGTTACCGGTACTCACCACGCTCCCAAGGGTTCCCCAAGTGTTGTTGCCTGTTCCCCACAACGCTTGCGCCATTGCACGCTCCCTACGGTTCCATAGAGTCGAGATCGCCGGAGATGGACTAGAGCGCGGTGATGGCAGATGGCCTAGTGGATGCCTCCGCAGACACTAGGGATGGCAATGGGGATTTTCTAGGGATGGCAATGGGGATTTCCTCGTTGGGTTTTCTCCCATGCCTGTTTCCGTGACGAAAACAATTTCCCCGCGGATAAATCCCTGTCGGAGATCCCCGTCCCAACTTAAATTACAATTAGGACATACTTCATATGTTATTAATGCAAAACATTGTCACTTATACACATTGTCAGATATAAGAAATCATTATGTGTACATCAAAATAAACACATTTGTACAATTAGTAATCACTTGACAAGATAATTATTTATTTTTATGATTAACTATTACATGAAAACGTCGTCACTTGTAAGTTTAATGGGTCCCCGCGAGGAACGAGGATGGAAAACCCATCCCCATTTAGCCGTCGGGGAAGAATTTCAGACTAAAGTATGCTGGATAATGTGAATGAAGATTGTGCAGAGTTTTCAGCAAAGTAAGGTTGTCGGATTTTCTTTCGTTTGTGCAGTTTTGCACGTGGTCGTGAGTTGCCCGTTGCTGACGAACTTGCTATCTCGCTAGCTAGAGCCTAGAGGATAATTCCAGACAAAATAAAAAAAGGAACTACGTAAATATGAATTAAAAATAATGTAATTACTTGATTTGCAAACTATTTCAAGTTATAACGTTCTAACTTCCTTGAAGAGTAGAAATATCTTAAATTTTGATAAATATTGTAGAGAAAATATATAAAGATTCAACACATCAAATATGTATACTATAAAGATATAATTAATTAAAAAATCTAACATTATATATTTGATATCATAAATGTTATCGTTTATTATATATAAATTTGGATAGTTTTAAGATAAGTCTGATAAAATCTCTACTACTTCTTCGGTAAGGGGTAGGTTGCCTCCTGTCATTTTCTGCACTTCGTACGGACGCTGACACGTGGGCCCCCTCTCTCCCCCACGACGCAACAACTAGCCTCTCTTTGTGTGTCCGCTCCATTCTCTCCACTCGCTCCCCACACCTTCGCCAACCCTAGCCTAGCCTCCTTCTGCCTCCGACCGTCCACCCACCTCTCCCTCCACTCTCATGTCTCGCACCAGCCCCAATCGTGAGGTTCCATCACCGGCGCTCACCACTCTCCCTAGGGTTCCCTGAGTGTTGTTATCTGTTCCCCACAATGTTCACACTGTTGCACGCTCCCTAGGGTTCCACAGGGCCGAGATCGCTGAAGATGGACCGGGGCACGGTGATGGCGGATGGCCTGGTGGACGCCTCTACCACCACTAGGGATGGCAATGGGGAATTCCCCGTCGGGATTTTAGCTCCCATGTCCGTTCCCATGACGGAAAAAAAAATTCCCGCGGGATAAATTCCCGTCGGAGATCCCGTCCCAACTTAAATTATAATTAGGACATACTTCATATGTTATTAATGCAAAACATTATCACTTATACACATTATCAGATGTAAGAAATCATTATATGTACATCAAAATAAACATATTAGTATAGTGAGTGATCACTTGACAAGATAATTATTTATTTTTATGATTAACTATTACATGAAAACATCGTCACGTGTAAGTTTAATGGGTCCCCGCGGGGAATAGGGATGGAGAACTCGTCCCCGTTTTACCCGTCGGGGAAGAATTTTTCCCCGTTACACCCTCGTGGGGAAGAAACTTCTCCATCCTCTAATGGAAGGATTCCCTGCGGGGAATTGGGGATCGAGTCCCATTGCCATCTCTAGCGGCCACCGACCTGGCCTCAAGAAGCCGGTGGCGGTGTAAGCAGGGACGTGTCCCGAGAAGATCCGCATCGAGAAGTGGTGCCCTTGCCCCTGCCCCTGCTCAGCGAATCGTTGGCCTCCTCTCCTCCACACACCCACACCGCCAACCTCCCATTTTCGTGTCACCCCGCTCACCTCCTCCGCCATCGGCCCAAACTCAAGAAGCTGGTGGCGGGGTAGACAGGGCGCCCCCCGAGAAGATCCACATCCAGAAGTGGTGCCCCTGCCCCCTGCTCGGTGAGTCGCCGACCTCCTCGCCTCCACACACCCACCCCCGTCACCCTCTCTTTTTCGTCGTAGCCCCGCTCACCTCCTCCTCCACTGGCCCGACCTCAAGAACTGGTGGCGATGCAGACGGGGGCACGCCCTAAGAAGATCTGCATCCAGAAGTGGTACAACATCTCCAAGGACCATATCACCCTCAAGGGCTACGAGCTCCACGACGACATGGGCCTCGCGCTCTACTACAACTCAGGGTCGTTCTTGAGTTTTGAGGGGCTCAAGGCGAGATTATAAATGGAGGTCCTAACATCATTAGAACTATTTTTTACTATTATGTATCATATAAAAACTTTAGAGGTAGAAAATAGAAGAGAGATTATTAACTCTATTGTAGAGATTACTTTAAAAATGGTTTCTAACATTTCTAGATGCAAAAACATCAATGATTAAAATAAATTACTTTATGTAATTTGTTAAGCATAATTACTTGCTAGAGCCATTAAAAAGAAGAGAATGCATATATAAGTTACTTGAGCGGTAGAAAATAGAAGAGAGATTATTAACTCAAATATATTGTAGAGATTACTCTAAAAATGGTTTCTAACATTTCTAGGTGCAAAAACATAAATGATTTGATTCTCCAAAAAAATAGAATGGAGAGATTAACTCACATGGTCTATATGTGAGCCATATGTCGAAGAATCTTACGGTGGAGTGAGAATATTGTTATGCTATTCGCAACAATGTTTTTAGATTAAGTGCTTGTTTGGAATGGCTCCATCATCTTAAAAGGTGAATCTAGATCTAGAAATCACTTGGATTCGTGGAGCGGCTCCACTAGTGGAGCTGAGGTTCGTCAAGGTGTTTGGAATAACTACATCTTGTTATGCTATTCGCAACAATGTTTTTAGATTAAGTGCTTGTTTGGAATGGCTCCATCATCTTAAAAGGTGAATCTAGATCTAGAAATCACTTGGATTCGTGGAGCGGCTCCACTAGTGGAGCTGAGGTTCGTCAAGGTGTTTGGAATAACTACATCTCACTTCCATCCGAACCCCATATACTGGCTCTTTTCCACTTGCTTCCTTTTTCCTCTGGCGCCTTTCTTCTTCATTCAATGACCAAGGAGTCAACTCGAGCTAGCATGACCGACGCGATGCGGGCGAGCACACGGGGAGCGAGGGTCATGGTGATTTGGTGGTAAGCTCGATAGTAAATACGACACTTGCATGTGGATAAGGCTTTAAGTCTATCTATAGAGTCACTCGACTAAAAGCTTGGTCCTTACCGGTGTCCTTGCGAGGGGCTCTAACAAGAACTAGGATAAAAGCATGCATGAATTTCTCAATACCTCGATAAAAATGTCAAAGTCGTTGATGGAAGTTTGGTTTCGATCTCAATTAAGTTTTCACATATTATTTTTTGCTTATCTAGAATACTTTCTTAATTTAGCTTGCTAGGCTAGTGATAGGATTGAAATCTAGGTTACATAATTATTTTGCGCTAGATATATCGACATATCTAGCAAAACCACGACTACATATCTAGATAAGTTATGTTTAGAAAAAAAAACAACATCATATATTTATGACCGGATGTAGTAGTTTATGAAAGGCTATCAATTGCCCCTAATGAAACAAGCGTAGTACCTAATCAATGACCTTCTCAAAATCTTGTTGGGCACCGTTATTAATATTAAACTTTTTTTTTCTAAGAAAGGTCTTTAACTTTTTATAAGCCCAGCCCAAAAGTGAGAACCGCCTAGCTGTCTTACTACTTGTGGCTACTTATTCAGTTTTATCGAACTGAAGTGAAAGACTGAAAGGTTGCCATGAAACTGCCTGCTCACATAGTCACATACGGGTGATGCTGTCATGCTGTATTCTTTGTTTGTACCAAAAATGGACAATTAACCCAGCCAAATCCATGGGCCCTGGCCCAGGCCCAATGCCCGAATTCCGGGAAGGAATATAAGGCCCAGTTTCCTTCGTCAGCGCCGCCGCCGCGTGGGCGGAACAGGAAATCAGCGGCGCGAGCCCACGGTAACCGGCCGTCCGGCCGTCCCCGTGCAGTCCAGCCGATGTGAATGCACGCGGGCCGTCTCGTTCTCCGATCGAGTCAGACCACACCACTGCCTGCGCTTGCCCCCGCCCGGCCTCGAGGCCTTGCTTGGAGCCTTGGACCTTTGACTCGCCCCGGCGCGAACGCGGCCGCGATGCGCGAGGAGGTGCGGAGCTCGGCGGCGGCGGCCCCCGACCCGCCGCCCGGGAGGTCGGCCTCGCCACCGCCCACACCCGTCGCCAGGTACGCCGCCGTCTCTCCCAGCCCTTTCCTCGCCTGTCCGCTGGGTGTCCGCGTGGCGACTATCTCCGCCGACCCCTCGGCGCTGCTGGCGCCTGGCCTCCGGATCGGGTCTCACGAGGGTTCCCCTGGCTGTGAGGTGGCATGTGCTTGGAAAATTTTGAATTTTCGCTCTGGATTTGTGGCCCCTGTAATTGGAGCTAGCTGTGTATGTCAGACCGAGTAATCCGTTCGTTAAACCCTAGGGGGTGCCAGTTACCTGAAATTACCTTCTTTTGTTGGGGTCTTCTATGCAGAATTTAGGAATCAGATGGAAAATAGTTTCGTATTTGCCACTGTAGCATGCGAGTGTTGTTATGTCCCAGGTCATGTTGAATAACCTTTTTTTCCCTCCTTTTTTTATCCATGATAGTATATGATCTCCATTTTCCGAGCAAATGATGTCAAGGCTAGTCTTGCGAAGGGCTTGCAACATTAAGGGCTTGCAACATCTAATCCGTTATGAACTAACACGAACTCGTAGGCTGTGTTGTTTTATGTTTAATATGTATAATTACGTTGCGCTCGTCTGCTTTCTGCCTGCCTGTACTCAAGCTCCTCCATTTTGTCTTTGCAGTTCTGCTGGTGCCTCGTCGCCCCCTGCACAAACTAATGTAGCTAGCATAGACTGGCTAGACAGTGACCAAGTGTCCAAAGCAGGATCCTCTCATATTGCTCCGCCGACGTCTCGGCCTGCGCTTAGTACTAATGCTAATGGAGCTGCCATGGACTGCCTTCAATCATCATGCAGACCATGGGAACGAGGCGACCTGCTTCGTCGGCTGGCTACTTTTAAGCCTTCGACTTGGGCTTCTAAGCCGAAGGTTTTTCTTCTCTTATTGGGCTCTTACTGACCTGTAGTATTATTTTTTTGTGATTAACCGTTCATAAACTGTTGGTTTTTCTGGTGAGGTGTTTGTCTTGCATTTTTTACACCCCCATCTCTAAATGATTGTTTGGAATAACTAAATGATCAGAACTCTGACAAAGATGCTTATTGCTGATTGGTTGTCAATCCCAGACCAGGGAGTTACAATGTTATTCCTTCGCTTCTTCCTTATATGATGTTTTAGATTTTTGCACAGCTGCACATTTGCAAAAGATTGCATACCCCTAATCATGGATACATACCCCCAATAAAGTTGTTTCTCCTACTATGGTACTAAATTATTTTGTCTACAAAAACCAATTAACTCAGAATGAGTATTGTAGCTTTTAACACATTTAATTGGTTAAGGGCACTTCCGGAATATATGGAATTATGGATATATCTGAAAAAGAATAGATGAGTGATTTTCGTCTTGCATATGTTTTGACTTGTAAAACATGCTGTTTTTTATGCCTTCATCTTCACTGTGATATTATTGAACTTGAACAGATTGTCATTCTTAAGCAGCTCGCTAGTTAAAATTTTGTCTACATTGATATTTTTATATGCTCCCTTTGAAATGCCCAGCCTGTTTGACCCCATATAGCTTATTTGCCATTGTTGACTTCTATCTAAAAGAATATAAACTAGAATTGAAATTGGTCATGATAGGTTATTTGAAAAATAACACTATTGACTTATTTTCTACAGGCTGCTAGTTCACTGGCTTGTGCTCGAAGAGGCTGGGTGAACATTGACATGGACAAGATTGAGTGTGAATCATGTGGTGCACATCTTATATTTATTGCATTGACATCCTGGTCCCCTGCTGAAGGTATGCTCGAAGTCGACATGTTTTTTATTTAGATTTTCCAAGTTGGAACTCTCTGGTTTTCCGTACAATGTTAGGTTTTATACCTCATTTAAGTGGCAAAAACTCGTTTACAGATTTATGCATTGGTTTCTGAGAAACTAAGCTTCTTTACTTGTGATTAGTATTTTTGCAGCTATTGCTGTTTTTGTTTATCGATGAATGATGAGTCTTGGGCCAGTTAACATTTCATGGACTTAAATATATCATTTTTTTGTGATTGGCGTCATTTGATAGTTTTCCTGCAATAATGTTGTTATTAACTGTACAGATAAATCTGAGCCAGTGAATGTTGCAACTAAGGGAACTATTACTTGATCTATGCCAGAAATTTCTATGATATCAATATGCTGCATATTTCTACTTCCTTGCTTCTGTTGACGGCAGGGTTCTCTCTGAAATAAATTTGAAATCATTAATTTACTATTTGCTTGTACTTGTTGAGTGAAGGAATCAAGGAACACAGTGTATATTTTGCATTCTCAGTCTAACATTCATATGATAAGAAATGCCATCAAGTGCAAATTGTTGTATCAAGCTAAAGGCTAAAGCAATCCAACTTTTTTTGAAGTTTATGGTTCAATCTTTTTTGTATGATTAGGCTGGAATTTTACAGCAGTTACCTGCTTCTTCTGTGTTGTCATGTACACTTTGTTTCCAATGGAAGATGGCTAAGATTTTTTAATTCAAATAAGAAATAAATGCATCAATGCACTGAAAATATACTGACCACTGACTGCTTAATTTTGATGATGCTCACGCCCATTTGCATGGGCCCCAGTATTACATTCTGACAATTGTGCAACAGAGGAGGCATATCTATTTTATTTGTTGTGAATGTTTTTCTAGAGCTGAACTATATTGAGTTGGTTGGACACTTGGACTTGATATTGGCTGAACTTGTGCTTATTACGTCTAATTGTGTTTATAGTGCATTCTCAATCCAGGACATCTGTGCCACTTTATCATTGGATGGTAATACAATTTAGTTTAATTTCTCAGTGCTGATGATCTGTTTGAAGCTATTGATGGATCTACAATATCTAAAACTTCATTTGGTTTTACTTATGTTTTTTGTCACTAAATTAAACTGGAGTATTGCCAGTATCTTGTCACAAAATGTAACATGTTCATCTGGGGAACCTAACTAACTTGTTTGGACCTTTTTGTTATGTTGTAGTTATAAGTGCTGGGGAAGCTTTTGCTGAGCAGCTTGATGCTTCACACCAGAATAATTGTCCCTGGAGAGGAAATAGCTGTGCTGATAGCTTGGTCCAGTTCCACCTGACCCCGTCAGCTCTTGTTGGTGGTTTTAAAGATCGCTGTGATGGATTGTTGCAGTTCACGTCTCTTCCTGCTATTGCCTTATCTGCAATTGAGAGTATGAAGCTAACTAGAAGCGTTCAAATTGATCGAGTCTTATCCCAGTCAGTCACAGTTTTGTCTGGGGAGCTGGGCTACAGAACAGACAGTACAACTGGAATTGATATCGCCCAACAAGATGAAACCTGCTGTTACTCTCAAGTATATCTCTTCATCTCTTGCCATTGATTCCTTCTTGTTGCCTTTTTCATTGATGTATTATTTTCAGAACATGGAGCTTTATTTGATCTAGGTCACTCCCATCTGATTGATATAGGCACAGAAGCTTATTAGCGTTTGTGGATGGGAGCCTAGATGGCTTCCTAATGTTCAAGATTGGGAAGAGAATTCGACACGCTCTGCCAGAAATGCAGGCTCAGCTGAACCAGATGGCCAATTCCATTCCCAATTTCCTGAGCATCATCAAAATTCAAACTCTGTGTCAATTAAGAAAGACAAGGGGAAAGGTAAAATGCATGTCAAAGATTCTGGATGCAGCATGAGGTCACCTTTGCTGGATTGCAACCTGTGTGGAGCTACAGTGAGAATCTGGGACTTCAGATCTGTGCCACGCCCTTCTCATTTTAGTCTGAATAACATCGACATGCCTGATACAGGAAGGAAGCCTGTGTTGGTCCGCGGTATTAGTGCGACAAGTGGGATCAATGGACTGGTCACTGAAGGAGCAGAGAGAGAAAATATTGAGGGACGTGATGAGGCAGGTATTGTTGAGGGTAAGTCTCTGTCAAATGCTCAAGTCGACTTAAATCTGACAATGGCAGGAGGTTTGCCGTCAAACAATTCTGCATTGCCCCCGATGCCTGGACATCTTAACTATGGTGGAATGGGAAGAGATCTAATTATTGGGCAACCCACTGGAAGTGAGCTTGGTGGCCGTGCAGCCTCAATTGAATCTCGGGGGCCTAGTTCGAGAAAACGTAACCTGGAGGAAGGTGGGAGCACAGCTGACAAACCAATAAGCAGGCTTCAGCCTGCTGACAGCATTGAGGGAACCGTCATTGACCGTGATTGTGATGAAGTTGATGACGCCGCACAAGATTCTGGTGCTAGGAGCAAAAGGTCTCGTTGTTTTAATCTTTTTGATATTAATCGCCCATCTTCTTCAGGAGCTGGTCCCAGCAGAAATTTAAGTTTCGACCTGGATATAGATGTTAATAGGTTTGATACATCTAATGCTGAGGTTCCATCCGCCCTTCGCAACCCATTTCCAAGGGACTCTATGAGGGAATCTTCTGTTATTGCAATGGATACAGTTCACGGCATGGAAGAAAATTCAATGGAGAGTGTCGAATACCATCCATGTGATGTTGATGATGTTAATAAGCCTTCTAGTGCACTCAGGAGTGGTTTAATGAGTGACACGTTGGATCCGAATTATAGCAACCAAGCACAGCAAAGCAGTTTTGTACAGCCTGCTGCTGAAACTGAAAGCAATGCAAGAGAGATAGGAGGGAGTAGTATGAATGGAGGGGAAGAAGTCCTCAATGCTGAAACAACCCCTGCATTTGCTAGAGATCAACTTAGCCTGGGAGTTAGCGGGGGGAGTGTCGGGATGGGTGCTAGTCATGAAGCTGAAATTCATGGGATTGATGTTTCTGGGCATAAAACTGGTAGCGTTGTCGGAGATGCTGATCCAATTCCTGAGCTCATCGAGACTATGGGCCACACTGGTGAGTCAGCTCCTGGACCTGCATTGATGGATGAGTTTGTCCCTGAAGAAGTTGGTCGAGAAGGTCCTAATGGTGATAGCCAAGATATGGCATCTCGGTTAGCGGTTCGAGCTGACAGTGGTTCTAAAATTTGTGGTTCAACTAAAGCTGATTCAGTTGAGAGTGGAGAGAAGACGAGCCGTGAGAATAGCGCACATCCTTCTCTTTCTTGCAATGCAAGAGTTTTTTCTGGCATTGATGCATCAAAAGACGAAGTGACTGGTATAATGCTAACTAACGATGACTATGATCCAGGAAGTGGTCTAGGTACTTCATCTTGCTGTTCGAGCATGTCCATTATTGCTATTTTGTGCTTTTCCGAAGTTGCAGACAATTGCTTCTGTTGAACTACATCCGTCTCTTATCCTGAAGTTTTATTTTTACCATTCAGGATCACATTCATATAGTCTTCGATTTGCCGTAAAAATTGCATATTTCTCTTATTGCACTCATCCACGGCTTGCATCCTTATTTTTGCCATTCCAGCATAATTCCATCAGTTAGGCCTATGGCATAAAAACTTCACGTAAATTGACCATTTGTCCCTCAAAAACAGCATATAACCTCCTTTTGTTTTATTGTATATGCTATTTATTCTTTCCTACGCTTGGTTGTCAGGAGCAACAAATGGAGGAAACGATTATGAAACAGGTCTTCCAGACTTCGATCCAATAAGGCACCACAACGATTACTGTCCTTGGGTGAATGGAAATGTTGCTGCTGCATGTTGTATTAGTACCGGTTCGAGCACAGCTCTTTCAGGCTGGCAGCTCACGGTAGATGCCATCGAGACTCTGCAGTCTCTTGGCCAGGCTCAAAATCAGACGATGCAGTCAGACTCTGCGGCTTCATTATATAAGGTAAATGCTGCTTCATTGTTACGCAAAAGGGCTTCTAGCTGTGTTGGTTAGGTGGTATGAGTAGCACTCAGTTTCTAATTCGACTCCCCTTGGGGTTCAAGGGTTTTCTTGAACTGTGTGAGGTATTTTTCTTGATATAATGTTCGAGGGCTGTCTTACCTTGTAGGTCGAGTTTTTTTTTGGCTTCGTCGTTGCAGTTTATCCTATCATCTTGTGTGGACATGTTTATTCTATCATCTTGTGTGGACATGTTGCTGTCTTGCTGCATATCATCGAATGAAGATATAGAGAGATCGCATCATGTACTAAGCCACTTCCACATCCTGTTGTGTCATATGTTGCAGGACGATCACGTCCCGCCTAGCCGGAAGCTGCTGAAAAGTGCGAACCACAGCAAGAGCTGAGCTCTGGAGCAAGATTCTTCAATGCTCATAGAAAAGTTGTCTTGTCGAGGCCCTAACCTGAGCAGGGGCAATGGCTTGCATTTCTGTGAAATTTGGTCTTAGTGTGGTCGTGCTGCATTTACCGGAAGAGCTTAGAAACCATGGACACGCGTGATAAGAGATAATTCTTAGGCCGTGATGTGTGCAGGTGACATGGCTTGTCCCCCGCCATCTTGCAAAATTGTTTATGTCAGGTTGATTGTATCTATCTACATACATGTTATGTTATTTCAGTCTCCTGGAGTCTGTAACATGTAACGTGCCATTTCGTTGATGGTTTGTCCTACTGAATAATATTGACACAGACGACCACATTTATGTATTTTGTGCGAAAACTTGCAAGGCCCTCGATCGAGATGTTAAGCTTCCATGTTGTTGGGCGTGTATCATATGCTAGGGCTTCCACTAGAGTATTTTTTTAGGGTTCAAATACAAAGTCTGGGGGTTTGGTTGAGAATGTCTAGGATTTATCTCTAGCCCTCCTAGACTCTTTTGGTTAAATACAAGCCCTACCAAGATTCAGAATGAAAGCATCCTCTACAAAAATGAAGGGGAATATACTTTTTTCATAGTGAGCAAAATAGTTTCTTCGTGAGTAGCGAAGAATCGTTTTTTTTACTAGAGTGAGTGAAAGAGCACACCTTTGGAACCCACATCTTTAGCTATGGTCAGATTGGTATTTGAAATAGTAGATAATGATAAGTAAGGGTTGAAGATAGCCTTAGCGTCAATGCTCCAAGTGGAGGCTTTCACATGCTCAATCATCCATCATCAAATCTGCTGATGTGTATATATTATAGTATTGGATATAAAATGAAACGATGAAACCCACTAATAATCTCGAAAGTTGACCTATGTTTTTCCTCTAAATTCTAAGTTTAGATAGAATTAAGCTAAATTGGTTATTTCTGTAAAATTAGGCCATGTTTGTTTCCCTCCTATAATTATATAACTCTGAGAAGGGTAGGATGGTAAAATATTACTTTGAGATCACAAATAAACTGAAAGAAGCTAGCATTGTGTAGCATATTTTAGCTTATTTATGATTCCAAAGTGATATTTTACCATCCTACCTATTTACCATAATTCAACTTATATAATCTAGAAGTAAAACAAATACACCCTTAAGCTTAAATAGCTAATTTTTATTATAATTGAGCTAAATTTGTTAAAGATGTGATGATTTGAGGTCGAAGCATCGACGAAGAACCCCACTTTGACAATGGGAATGATTACGGCATCTCAAATGCGGGGAAAGTGATATTGTTTCCTTCCAGCATTATATAATCTAGTTTATAGATTATATAAGTATCTAAAGACCAGCTTATGGAATATCATGATTTAGTTATTTAGATTATATAATTTATCTAATAATTTGTGTTGTTTGTTTGTCTCTCAACTTAATTAAGCTAGACTATATAATCTCAAGGATAAATAAATAGGGTCTAAGACTGGACATAAATGTACAAGAACTGTGATATTATGACATTACTAGTCCCGACAAACATATTAAATCGAAGTGACATTTGTTCTTAGCTTTTCACCAGTCACCACACTAGCTTCGTGTCACTTCACCTTTCAGAAAAGGAAAAGGTTTGCGCTACTTGGAAAAGCACCGCACTACACTAGCTTTGTGCTACTATGGAAAGCAGTGAGCATATTAGTTGTTGCCATACATGTATGTGTATTTGAAAGAAAAGAAGATAAGACAGATGATTGTCTATTCATGTTTTCAGCCCAAAACAAGCGTCCTTCTATCACTCGGACTCCATACCAGATAGCCTGACAAGGCCCAATGGTGGCCGATGGCCCAACTTCACCCTGCACACCAAAATGTGACACACGTGCGGTCGGTCTCCCACATCTCCTCACTACCACCACTTGTCCTCTTTCATTTCCAAGGTTCCACTAGTAGATCTTTGATTTTTACCTTTAGGCCCCATTTGTTTCCTTTTATTTTGAGGAATTGGAATCTTACTAATGAAATAGACTATTTTTTAAAATGTAACATTCCACCACTTTCCAAAGTTATCATATAAGCTTATCTCAAATTCATGGGGTGAGAGATGAAAATTGATTCTATAGATTTACATGCTATTTTTCTTATGAACAACTTATAGCACACTCTTATAATTGCTTCGCTATAACATAAATGTAGCATATAACTATTTTTCTCATATGATTTAGGATAATATACAAATATATTACATATATAAATATATAAACTTAATTAGTTTTGTCTAAATTATAATTATTAAAATGGAACTCAATTCCAACGAAAGAAACGGGCCCTTAGCCTAAAACTAGGACTGATATAAGCACTAGAGAATGGGCATCTGTAGTCCCGGAATGACAACATTGTAGCAGGTGGGGATCAATATCACTTTCTAAGCATTTTAGATGCCACAACCATTCCCACCGCCACAATGGGATTCTCCGTCGATGCTTCGACCTAAGGTCATCACATCTTTAACAAACTTAGCTCAATTATAATAAAAACTAGCCATTTGATCTTAATTCTAGAGAAATAGCTAATTTAGCTTAATTCTATCTAAACTTTGAATCTAGCAAAAATAGCTAACATAGGTCAATTTTAGGGAAAAAATATTCAATCTAGCTTAATTATAGTGAAACTTAGTTGTTGTAGCATAACTTATTCAGTCACACTCAATAGCTAAAATTAGTCATTTCAACTGAACTCTATCTAACTGTAGTTAATGTAACTTAATTCTTACTAATTATAATATACAAAGTTTTAAGACACCTCTATAATTAGCAGCACCTAAAGATGACGATGTCAAGTTGTCTAACTCATTTGCCAACTAACTGTTCAACTGAACTCTAGGTAGCAGGTAGCGGTGAGATCTCTAATAATCATCTGATGAATTCGAGTTTACACTAATTGGATGTATGCATATTGATACTTGTTATGTTGTTTTAAAAAGATAAAACTTGAACAACTGATGACAACAGAAATAAAGGCACCACTTAAAAAACCTTTTTATGATTCATAACTATGGTACAAGTGATTTGGGTAAGTGGATTGATATGTGCTGATGTATGTGATGTGGATGAATATATGTGTTTGTGAATGTATGTCATGTATATGTGTTGTGAATGGATGTGTGTATATGTGTATATATACGCACGCACACCTGTGGACGAATATAAATGATTAATTTGTAACAATATATACAAATAATTTCCATTTAGTTAGTGCAAATTAGCTTATTTTTGTTGGACAAGTCAGGACGATGAATATTAGCTAATTTTCATCGGCTATTCTTAAGAATTGTCTAATTTTTGTCTATTAATCTGTAAGAACCATATACCGTTAAAATGAGCTAAAATTTTTGTTGATATTTGGCCGACGAAAATTAAACACATGTGTTAACGTCTTGATGAACTTGCTTGCATGTGCCATTTAAGACCTTACTATGGTGTTTAATTTGAGGAATGAGCTAGTTCATTATCTTATCACTCCTCACTTTTTTGTTTGGTTTGTGGAATGAAATCAGTTGATCCATCACCACATCATTCCTACTAATATGAGGAATGAGTTTATCCTACCAAATTTGAGAAATGAACCAATAATACACTACCTCATTTTGGGTAGAATGATTACTCAAACCAAACGCTCCCTACATATCGCGTGTGGTGATTACTACGGGGGATGGAGAACTTTTCTTTTGAAAACCCTAGGGTAGAAGAAAATTTCTTTATACCTTATTTGGTTATTCCTATCACATATAGATTACACGAGATTGGAAAAAATTATGAAAGATTTTGAGTTATTTAGGATTTAATTTAAACCCACTCAATCCCATCCAATCCATGTAGGGCCTTGTTTGGTTATTTTAATTCCATGTGGGTTGGTGTGTATTTGAATGGAATGAGATATATTTTGACTTGTTAGGATTTAAACCGACTCAATATCATCCAATCCATATGGATTAATGTTGAAACGAACAAGCCCTAGATTGGTACCGAAACCAACGAGCAGACTTTATTTAATTGCGTTAGGATCGAAGGGGGTTGGAGAGAATTAAATCTCACTTTATTTAAATAGAGAGTGATTTAATCTCTTTCGATCCCGATGCAACCGAACAAGTCACTAGTTAGTGATATTTATTATTCTTTCTTTCAGATATGATCTGGATTTATCTCTTTTTTATAAGTTTTAACCGCTTGCTAATTGCTATCATGGAAGGTAGAAGTCATACTCATCGATCGGGGTCAACGCAAGAGGACTAGAGGAGCAACAGGAGCTATATGTCCATTGGAACCAAGATGGATGCAATGTACACGTACGCACGCACACACGTTACAAAGTCACCACCTGCACCTGCCGGCCGGCGGCGCGATCGAGGCTGCTGAGTCTGATCTTAACAACGGCGACGTAGGGATCTAGCCGATGATCTGGTCGAGGGCGCCGGTGTTCTTGAGCCCGAGCACGATGCCGACGCCGAGGATGTGGCCGACGGCGCCGCAGGCCAGCGTGTCGGCGAGGGTGAACCCGGCGGGGTCACCCGTCTGCAGGCCGGAGTCGCGCGCCTCCAGCTTCAGCCCCGCCGTCGCCTTGCGGTTCGCGGACGGCGCCAGCCCGAACCGCCCCGCGAACAGCATCAGCGTCGTCGTCGTCACCATGATCTGCGTGCGTGCATATGCCGTCGTCAGTGATCTCGTCGGTCTTTTCCTCACGTACGTACTCATCAGACTTCACATGTATACATATACCTACCAGGTTGGTGGCGGAGCCGATGTAGTCGCAGCGGATGCCCTGCGACGACGACCTCTTCCTGCCCACCCTCACGGACGGCAGCGCTGCCACCGCGGACCTGGGCGCGGCGTAGCCCCGGAGGCCGTGGAACCGGGGCACGGCGGCGGAGAGCTGGGATGCCATGTGTGGCGCCTGCGTCGTCGTCGTCGTACGTCGCACCTCTGTGCCGCTGTACCGTCCTCAGCTAGCGCGGAGTGGTGTGGTACTGGTGGTAGTGGCGGTGGAGCTCAAGTGCGTGTGGCTTAAAGCCTGGACACGGCGAGGCGTGGGATGGGAGCCACCGGGGCAGCTTGTGGCCTGCAGCGGCCACTCGTGGATAGGTTCAGGATCTTCGCTGCTGACGTGGCGTCGTCTCGTTAGAGCAGGGAAGCTGCCACGTAGATCGGATCGGATAAGATGTGATACTGGTCTCCTCTCCACTCATGTTGCTTGCTCAATGTGTGGCCGGCGCTGAGACTGAGAGCTACAGCTCGCTGGCTGAGTTAGTGGCTCTGGCCGTCTGTGAACCAAGAGGACTTGTGTGAGGTAGGTGAAACGAAGTCGTCGAGCGCTCTTTCCCTCTCTCTATACCTCTCTGTCTGCGACGCGGTTGGATAGGCTACCGCCAGGTGCCGACTGCCGAGGCCCTCACCGGCGGCGAAGAGCGCCCGCCAGGTGCATTCTCTCTTTCCTGCCCGCTGTGTGAAACCGAGTTCCCAAACTCTGTCTTCAACCTATTTGGCTGTTTGATGGCTACTAACAGTAACTTCTAACACTCGGATTTGGATGAACAGTCCCAGCAATGGCAGCAAGGTGTAGCCTTTCCTCGTCATCCCTGTCGGTCCATGGACCCCTCCGCCACAATAAACCCAGCAAGAGACTCGCTCCATGCCTGCCATCGGCGCCAAGACCAGGAGCCGCTGCTCTGAGAGCGCGTGCTGCGAAACTTCCTCCAGGGGTGAGTGACACAGGCCGGGGGGAATGCTTCTGTTAGCTGGTGTTCATTTTTCTGCTGTGCGTTCAGGTTGAAGCGCCCAGGGTGCAGCCGAAGCTGAGCGAGCCCTTCTTGGGGTTCACCCAGACCGCGGAGATTTGGAACTCCAGGGCCTGCATGATCGGCCTCATCGGCACCTTCATTGTGGAGCTGGTAATGGATGGGCACGACGTTTGAGGCGTTGCTTCTATTCTATCTGAGTTTCGTTCTCAACGTTCGATGGACCGGCTTCTTAATTTCCAGGTGCTGAACAAGGGGATTCTTCAGATGATTGGGGTGGAGGTGGGCAAGGGTCTGGACCTTCCTCTTTGAAGGGTGACCAAATAGTAACATTATCGTTTGATGGCGTATTATGCTGGCCGAAAAACATGAGGGTTTCACTTGCTTTTGACTTGGTGGCTACATATGCATGTTCATCAAGCATGTCCTTGGATATCCGGATGTTACAACATCAACTATGTTAATGACTTGGTGGCTGGCCGTTTGACAGGGTTAATTGGTGAACAAAAACGTGTGCCTTGTGAAACAGAGGAAGATAATTGATGCCACCGTGAGATTAGTACTGGTTTATAAGGTAGTATACATCGGTACGAATACGACGAATACACGTGGCCGACGATTTTGATTCTCGTTTATGAACAGATGAATTTACATTTGCACCATAAAACAGCATGTGAATACGCCACCGTAGGATTCCAGTCGTACACAAGTGTGGACCAGGCATTCTGAACAGCACTCGCCCAATCACCCCAAGCTGTGTTGTCGGTACAAGTATATGCAAACCCAACGACCGAAAAAAGAAAGAACCAATACTTAGTATGAGAATGGCAGTCGAAAAAACCCAACCCAACCAGTGCATAATAAATACAGCACCAAGAAACACCACTCTCTTTCTCGCTCTAACCACCCTATGTACATTTCATGACGCACGACGGCACCAGTCAGAGCAACCAGCTGATGCTGCTCTGATTTGAGAGATGTGTCAGGGAAAAAATTGTAATCCAACACGCTCGGCCCGTCCCACACCCATACACACAAAAGGCTGGCATGTCACGAATCCTACTAAAACCACGCACTCTAACCAATCGGAACAAGGGGTACAGCTTCCCGTAATAGTTGGTTTTTACACTGTCAGGTCTATCATGACTCGATCCTGAGAAGTGTGTTGAGGGAGGTGCTGTTGAACTTCTGGGCGAGGCCTCTGATCGTGAGGATGATGCGGTCTCGCATGTGCCGTGTTTGCACCATTAAGTCAACTTCAGTATCACCGTCGACAACAATCTTGAAGCGGTGCTGGTCATTGCGATACAGCTCGACCTGCGAGGTTCAAGTTCCTTGTTATCGCCATATATCTACACTACACCCGATATCCGAGAACAGGTATGCAATAGCTTCGTAGTAGTGGCAGCAAATTCTATCTGCTGAATTTCAAGGAATAACACTCACATGGAACGGTGGAGCGTAGGTTCCTCGTACTTCAGTACTCGGGAATGATGTCTTAGATCCAGGCTTTACTACTTTTATCCTCTTTCGGTTGACTTCCAAAACCCTCCGCTCCAAATGGCCCATTACTTGTGCCTGTTGTATTTGTGACAAATAATTATTACTTCTCCATATATAATGAGGAGGAATTACTAGAGTCCAGGGTGAGCACGAATGCTGCAAGCCTGTGACATGGGGGTACCTTTTTGGGTGTTCGGTCCTTGTCACACAGAACCTGTTCAAGTGCAAAAACAAGGAATAAATCACGTTGAACTGAAGATAACTCATTAAAAGGAGCATTGCTGTGGAAGCAGCACAGAGTGGGTAGTATTAGGCTTCAAAATTCGTTGCTTTTAATTCAAAAGTATGTGGTATATTCATAGCAAACTAAGAAGCTCATTGTTTGCAACAGCAGAGCAAGTAGATAAAGACAAGATTCTTCAAACATTTCAATTAATTGAACATTAGATCACTATGATGGTTCTAAAAAATCATTGTAAATTAAAATATTAAATCCACGTCACCTCAAATTTGACTGAACCATCATCGAGCTTCTGTTTCACTTCCCTGTAAAGTTCAGGCTCTGCGTACAATGAAATCAGAAGCTGCTACTTAGTGATCAAACCAGATAACGTGAACAATAGATGAACATGAATAGGAAATGGTATGAGAGGTGATTTGACTGTACCAACTGCAATCTGTTCTGTTGAAACAGAAACAGGTTGTCCCTCAACTCCATCCTCTCTTACAGGTGTATAAATTGCAACAAGCCTATACCCTACATCATCAACATTAGCTTCATACGTTCTTCCAGTTTCGCCTGCACAAAATGTTGGTTCGGTTAAATGATGACATGACATTCAATGCATAGAAGATTAGGAGGGCACAAAAAAATTGGGTAAATGTTCATATACGTTTTTGTGAATAAAGTTCAACACTTCAATACAGTGAAAATTGTATACATATCACGTATTACAGTTTTAGAAACAAGCATACCAGGTATGGAGATAAGATCAGGGCTTCCAACCATCGATCTGAGCCATTGTATTTTACTCTTGCCTTCTTTGCCTCCGCTATAGGTACCCTGAACGGCATATAGGTCAGTGTGGAAACCTCTTCCTTCAATCTCCAGCTTTTCAATTTTAGGCCTTCCTGTTAAAACCAAATATCCAGTTATTTACGGGTATTGCAAACTTCAGAATTGTGACAAAATGTATAGTGACACAAACATCACTGCAATTTGACTTTCAAGTCAGCATTCAACGTTAAGACAAGAGTGTTTTCTTTAGTACACACAAGTTCGTACTAAAGATGACAGAAGCATAAAAATGCTGAACTAACAAAATCAAAGTGCAAGACCCAGAGAAACAAGAATTTCGATGAAGATGACAGCAGCAGTGCAGCACAAAGATGTTGGACTAACAAAAAGCCAATGCATCTGTTGTGGACACTCTATTTGGGCGCACCTACTGGAGCCGAAGTAAGGCAGAGAGGCCCAGGCCCAGGCGCCTATAGCAGATAACTCGCTTTAAGGGATAGAGCTTATCTCTTCAGTTAGTTAGCTAGTTTTATGGAGACTGTCTCTTCAGTTAGTTACCTAGTTTTATGGACTCTATTTGTTGTAGCAGATCAATCTACTAGTTTATTGCTAGTTTGTTAGACTGCCTGGCATCTATAAAGGCAGGGTAGGCATCAAGGTCTAGGCAGAGGAATTACCTAGCTCCTAGGAGTAGCCGGGTGATCACCTCCCCCTTTTGTAATCCTCTTCCAGTTTTACAATAAAAAAATCCCAGTTCCCCCAACACATCTCAAACCCCAACAGGTAGTCAAGGATGTAGTGATACCAGCCAATAGAACAGATATTGTGTGGAGTCAACCATTCCCCATTCTTATATAAAATACATAACCTATTGGTCTAGAAAACTGTAGCATGTAGCTCATTATTAAAAAAAATCAAAATACAAATAGTTTTTTGAACTATAAAATGCGAAGCTATTTTTGTATTTTGAAAGAGGCATAGGTGGAAGACAAAAGACCTGGCAAAATAGGAGCAGTCACAGCGGATACCAATTCACTAGATCGTCCAAATACATCAGTGACAAAGCATTCGCATTTCAGGCAACGACCAATATCCTCAAAGCGCACTTTGTATGAGCGAGAACACTGGGTTGCCAATGGTTCAAAAGACTGATCGCCTCCTGATTCATTGGAAATAAACCTTGAAGCAGAGATCCACAGTAAGTACATACACATTAAACAAAGTAAGAAAAAGAATATAGTCACTTTTCATACCATTGATATTTCATCTCTTTCTTATAATTTTTCCATATATGTTGTTGAATCTCACTGTACGGAATTTGTTCAGCAGCAGTCAGTGTTTCTCTTTCAACCTGATTCCCCTTGAAATTGAGTGTCTCGATTTTGAGTAGTTCTGAAAGAAAAGACATGTGGTTACACAAAATTGCAAAGATGTGGGAGATTCAATGGCCACAGAAAGTTGGGTTGGAGTATAGAGCCAGCACGGTGGGGTGGCAGGATGTGCTCGCTTAGTTTATGGTTAGGTATATTAATCTCATGGATTGTTGGGAAACATAAAGCAGCATCCAATCAGTTCAGAGACTTGCCTGGCAAAATTACATCAGATGGTTCAGAGAGTTTTTCTTCTCCACTTATCCCATCTGAACGAACAGGAGTATAACTGTCAATGACAAAATCACTTATCAAGCATCCAGTAAGAGTGTTCGGCTATTTTTCAACAAAACAATTCATCATATGATGACGAATTTCAAGTATATCTGTAGTATACAAATATATTCATTCTAGAACTAAGAAGAATGACTACTGAATGAAAAATGGGCTCTAGCTGAATTGGATAGATGATTTCAGACTGTGGTTAAAAAAACCCTCATCTATCCCACGCCAAAGCATAGATCTAAGACACAGTCCCGGTCGCGGCCGTTCTCACACGGGCTATGGTGCCGCTGTCACGCTGTGTATGGGTGGGGTATGGGTTCGGGGGTTTTCTCGATCTGTGTGAGAAGACCTTAATACAATGACCGAGGGCTCTTTTAACCCCAGCAGGTCGAGTTTTTTTTAGAATGACTACTGAAAGAACCAACACAGTTTTATCTAACTACTATGGAATAAAGCGGTGCAAGTGCAACTGACCATATAAAGAAGTTAGTAATAATACTATATAGCAACATAGACTAGTGACATATTTTACCCAAACAGTAGACGGCAGCTGTAATCAGCATCTGTCACTTCGTATGTGACTGAATCAGCACCATCTATGTGAAGCCTAGTTCCATCACTAGATTCCCTGTACCATCTATACAAGCTTAATCCCTCATATCCACCATAATAGATGCCTAGTCCACAATATACATCTGAACTTTTCTGCTCTAAGTGAACATCCGAAACAGATGGAAAAGCTGCAAGTGTTATGCAAGGGTAAGGATCTGGAGGCAGTGAATAAAACATACAGAAATGTCAGGTAGAAACTGGAAACATATCAAGGAGCAACCTGCCATGACCGGATCATCAGAGATAGCCATCAAAGGATCACCAACCTTTCCATCACGCCGTGTAGGAACCCAATAAAGAATCAGATAGGAACTAACATCATTCAATGAAGGCTTATATTTTCTGTTACAGGTTCCATATTTCAAAGGGTTAGTTACTTATATATTTCATCCAACACTAACAAATTAGATAAAGTAAAAGAACACACAAGGTTTCTCCAACAACTTCTGATGATTCAGCAACCAGATCAAATTCCAAGTTATCAAGTTTCTCTTTATTTCGAAACCATGTATATTTGCCAGTGCCTTCCTTGCCACCGAAATAGGTTTTGATGGGAGAAATTTCATTGTCCTCAAAACACTCAGGTAGAATAAGATTGACACCCTTGGGCTCCCCTGCATGAAAGAATGGGTCAACATATAGTTCAATGCATAGATTGGTATAATACTGTTTCATGTTACATTATGCGCATACTATGCTCAAAGCTATGTTTCTTTTATATTCTTATCATGTATGTAAGCAACACAGAATTGTATCAATGTATCACATAATATGATTAATTATGCTATCATCTTATAGTTATTTATTGAACAGAGTACAAGTTACAATTGTTATCCCATTATCTTATAGTTGTTTATTGAACAGTACAAGTTACAATTGGAATCCGCTCATCTTATAGTTGTTTATTGAATAGTACAAGTTACAACCATGACAAGGCTTCTCCAGCTAATGGAATCAATAGAAGTTTTGTGAAGAAGCACGGACCAGGTAAGATTGTATCAGAAGTAACACTCCTTGGTAACCCGTGCACTCCGTCTTCTCGTACAGGTGTATACATAAGTTCAATCCGGCAATCGATATCAGCTAGATCAAGGTCTAGACATTCTATTGCAGGAAATCAATAAACAGTTAGTTCTACAAAGAGAAAAGGACAACAAAATTGGAGCGGTGTGTGATAGGATAAGCATCAGCCCTACAAAGACACTATATATACTAACCATCAGCAGTCAACTTGTCCTTGTGCCCATCATCATGTAATCTGAACCATTCTTGGATGCAACTTCCCCGCAAACTAGAATGAGAACAAAAAAGAAATAAATAATAAATTAACAAGTACATAACAATAAAAAGGTGTTACATAAGATAGATAACATGGAACAGCAGTAGTGAGTATCGCACCCTCCTGTATACACAGCATGAAAGGTCAAACGGCCACCTTCAACCATAGAGCCAGCTAGTTCAAGAGATTGACATGTTGGTGGCCCTGTAATAAGTAAATTACAGAAAGACGTTGGTTTGTTTACCCAGTGTAATCATCAAGTTGAAATAAATGCCCACACACGAATATGGTTGTTTTCCATAGAAATAACAGTTGTCAGACTATCTACCTGGTATAATAGGACCAATCGCTTCAGTCGACACTAAAGAACCATCAACTCCATCATTTCTAACAGGCTTGCACAAGACAGATATGTAGAAGCCAATGTCATTGCATTTCAAGGTGTATGATGAACTTGTTGCTCCTTCAATTTCTTTCTCGGTTCCATCAGAATTTGTCTACAGCAACAAATCTTTCAGTCCAAAGTAACCTAAGAGTTGAAACCCAGCAAGAATTTATATGGATAATGTAATTGCCTATGAACAGTCAACCACAAGAACTTAAATGAAGGACATAATTGCCTAAGTGATCAAGGTATAGTCTGGTTATTAGTGCTTCCTAGTCGTCACCACACAGGCACGCACAAAGGAAAAGTAGTACTTAATAACAACAGCCTACCAGTATCCAGCGGAACATTGTGTCCCCTTCTTCTCCTCCCCAATACCTTTTACTGGCAAACATAGTTGTTCCTTCAATTGCATCACCAGTTACTTCAAGAGAAAGTAATGTCGGCATCCCTGACAGCAGTGCAACAGATTCGAAAATTAAGTGTTATGTATGAAAATATTACAATCATAGGTGTCTAGAACACATCATAACTGCAACCAAGGAAACACTATGAATTCATATGTAAAACTCAGCCAGCAGGAGAAAGACCGCCCCACGGTGTTGTTTACAAGAAACCTCAATCTTCAACAAACCCCAAGGAACCCCCATGGTGTTGTTTACAAGAAGAAACCTCAATCTTCAACAGACCCTGACAGTGCAAACTTTATAGTGACGCACCATAACCTAGGCAAGCAGACACAGCCACGTGGTTTGGCAAGCTGTCACTACCCCCAGCCCCCAGGTAGAACCACACTTGCCCACACAGGTAGGCGCCCTACCACTATTTATGGGTTCCTGGCAAATGAGGTTTTTTAACTAGCCTTGAAAATTCCTTGAACGCACACGAAAAAGAGAAGGAAACAACAAAGAACTCAGGGCCTGTTTGGGAACATAGTATTTCCTTAGTCCCAAGACAATGCCATGGTCTTTGAGCATAGCATGGTATTTTAGACAAAGGTGTTTGGGAGCACATGTAAAACTCTGTATTTTAAATCATGGTTTTATCAATACCATGGTATTTTTGGGGTAAAAAAACTTTAGTCTAGAGCAAAGTTTTTTGTTTGCACGCACCTGCAGTCTTCTCTTCTACACTACAACTGAAATATTGTGTCTCCAAATAGGTATCAGATTGGACTGATGTAAAATATACCATGGCTATGTCAATGGCATACAATAAATTGTGGCATTATAAAACTGTGGTTTTGAGGAAGAGTTCCCAAACAGGCCCTCAGGAGTGTGCTACAATTGTTGTACTTCTTTTCTGTTTCACATCTTTGTAGTTCGTCACATATTATGTGTGATATCCATAATGCAAAAGTATGTGTGATATCCATATTTCCATACATAATCCAGGCTCATGCATCACTTAATTTCCAAACATGTTTTTTTGTCATCCATACAAGCACACAAAGAGGAGTGTCTCTTTTGTGACAGAATAATATCTTCAGTGTCGTAATTTTTTCAAGAAAACGAAAACAGAAGCACCTGGAGTAACTCTGTCCTTTCCTATGAATGATCTTGCCTCACCAACAATATCATCATCTCTGACAGGGGTGCATTTGAAAGAAACAAACTTTCCAACAGCTTCCTTTGTAACACAGTATTGTAGCAAACCGGTTGCCTCTGAAAGTGGAGTGCCTTCGTCATCTTCAGCCTGTCAAACAATATATACCAGTGAAGTGGCTAAGAAACAAGAAATGCCTGATCAGAGCAATGGCAACCAGTATATCTGCAACTGTTATGTATCTTTAGAAGCATCATACACAATCAGTGATTATTTTTAAGTATCAGCAGGAATTGACAACCAAGAAAATACAATACATACCTCATGAAGGTGCCAGCTGTATAAACTATTTCCTTCATGTCCTCCGATATACCCATATGATGCTGTTAATATCTGACCCTCAGAGAATTCACCAGTGACTGTTAAGAAGTTCAGGCTGGGTGGTAGTGCTGCAACAAGAAAGGTAAGAATGCTGTTTAAAGATATAAACGACAAAAGGACTTGCAAAATCACAAGTTTGTGCTTCGCTAAATGATGGTTAACAGCTAAAAACAAAAGGACTATGCATCACTTCTGCAGAAAGGGAATTGCTTATTATTTGGTTCAGCCCAACAGGCCTAGTTGGTCCACCTGACTGCCCATAACATCTTCAAAGAATTTCACTCAAATCAGATTGCAAAACATGAACCATAAAACTCTTTATTTCAGGTCCAATGGTTTTCGATAATAACCAAGGCAAAATTACTGGCACCAATAATAGGTGAGATTCATGGAAATAATCAGGATAGTTGAGTGTGGGCAGAGAGTGGACTAGTGGGCTGAAACTAAGAATGGCCATGACATACGAAGATTACAAACACAACTGCCAGAATGGACACTTGAGAGAAGCACTTACTTTCCACAAGGCCATCTGATGTAGCATAGGCTGGTTCACCGACTTCACCATCAGGTGCCACAGGTGTAAACTTTGCAACGATATAATATCCAACAGCACCAAGAGGAATGCGGAATGTCTAGTGAGAAATTAAAAGGTTGCAATTTAGTTTTATCACGTTAACCAAATATACAACAAATAAAAATGGCTTAAGCTTTGAGCAGTGCATCAATGATAGTAATAGAGAGTAAATTGGCATAACCTTAGAAACTCGTGACGGAGTAAGGGCTTCAAGCTCATGTTCATTCTTAAATTCAGAGGAAGATGCCTTGTACCATTGAACCCTGCTGGACCCTTCAGTTCCACCTGTAACAGTAGCACTGGCAGATATCTTGCTTCCTTCCATAGATTCCCCAACAATCTTTAGATTGAATACTTTTGGAGGGGCTGGCCAAACAAGAAGGTAAAACAAAGTAATCACACCTGATCAGTCATATCCAAAGCGAAATAAAAATAGACTTTTATGACATAATTGGCACAAATGTCAGACATAAGTACCTTTCTTAACTACATCTGTTATCGCACAAGCAGATTCACCCTCCTGACCTGTTGAAGTCATCAGTGTTTGTTAGCGCAAAATAATATTTTTTTTTGTAAACAAGCAGTAGAGATGTCATTGTTAATGTCTGACTGTTTATCAGACATTCAGACCTTCAAGGTTAACAGGGATATATACAAATTTATGTCATTGTTAATGTCTGACTGTTTATCAGACATTCAGACCTTCAAGGTTAACAGGGATATATACAAATTTGAGGTGTCTCCCCACGTCCTCCTTGGTTAGTGTATACTCCATGCTGTCTGATAGCACAAGAAGAAATTCACTGCATATAAACAAATAATTAACCATTAAAACAGAATGTGTCTTCATTCATGAAGGTATATGGATTACTTTGGATTTTGCACTTGTGTTCATCCAGTTTACGATCATGTTCTAGCACATGGCATATTTTTGTTACACCTCGCCCCAGGATTTTCAGTTTACGAGCTGCAATATTTTGTTCAACAATATAACAGAGAAAAGGTTGGCTCAGTTGCTCTTAGTTGTTAATTTGCAATTACTCAACCATTAGAGGGCAGATCTAGTGCCAGAGATTCCTACATGAGTGGGGTCTGGGGAAGGGATAAACCGAGGCAGGCCTTCCCCAACAAATGCTGAGAGGTTGCTTCGAACCCGCGACCTGGTGACTCAGTGAGACAACTCTCACAACTGCACCAGGCATGCCCTTCTATTCAACCATTATAGACTTTCAGGAATTGTGTTCATGGAAATGTGTGATTGATGGCACGCAACAGATTATCCTTATATATCATAATGTCAATGATTTTAAGAATTTTCTGTTGATGAAAATTATAGGCACCACACCACAAGTTTTTCCTGTTTTTTTTTCTAAAACGCATAGGAGAACTGTGCATCAATTATATTAAGAAGATAGAACAGCTTTTCCTGTATTCAATCTTAAGGGATGGCAAGTAATGGTGCATACCCATTTTCCTTCTCTCTAAACCACCGGATTTTACTTAGTCCCTCTCTGCCACCGAAGTATTTTCCTTTCCCTACGATAATGTTATCTTCAACAATATCTCCCAGAACATGCACATTGCTGACTGATGGTGTTGCTGAAACAATGTGGCAAACAGTTATAAGCATCAGAGTGGAGATAAATGGTTGTCAGCTCACTACAGGCTTATGAACAGCATTGTTTTAACTTGCAAATTGAGGCTGACATGACTACTCAAATAAACAAAAATACTTATAATATTGAAACAAGGAAACAGTTCTATGAAGAAATGAAGATTTAACATCTATAACCAGATGAACCATCATCACCTACTTCTGCCAAAGATGTATATACACCACCAAAGCTATACATACAATTCTATGTATGTTCTTGAAAACATACACTCTAGAGACCTTTCTAAGAAAAAGGATAACTAAATTCTTCTGTAAACAGGAATTCAAGCAGATGTCACGTTAAAGAATTTAAGCAAACCATTACTTCAGTTTCAGCCCTAAGTTAAAATGCATTTCTGCCCTTTACAAACATGATAGAAGAGACAGGAGAGGCTTTCAACCAAACCATACATGTAGCATATATTCTACAAAAGTAAAAGATTACAAGAATACTGTTGAAACATAGGATTAATGCAGGGACAGAGTTCTATACCAGCCTTCACAAAATCTGTCATTGTACATTGCGGCTCTCCCTTGACACCCTCGTCTGTAACAGGGGTGTACATAAATACCAAACTTGAATTGATATCATTGACTGTCAACTGATATTCCATCCCCTCAGCTCCATCAATTACTACAGCATTGCCGTTCCACCTCCGCCTTAACCAACTAGACTCAAAAGAGGGTTAGCCAAATCAGTAACATTATATATATATATATATATATATATATATATATATATATATATATATATATATATATATATATATATATATATAAACTTTTTAGAATTGAATGCATTTAGAATGTTCATTCGCGAAGATAGATGCAGAAGTAAATAGGGTAAGCAAACCTTGCAACGCCTTTCCCAGGTGTTCCACCACACCAGGCAATTTCAGGAACTCCACTGAGTATGTTTCCTTCCACTACTTCACCACTGACTGCCAGATTGATGACCTTTGGACATCCAGTACCTTGTAAAAAAAACTAATTGAGGAAAGGAACATATAGCCCCACTTCACTGTTTTGATTTCAAGTGAAACGGTGCATCGATTATACTAGGTAATCTCGCTAGCAGCAGGACAGTAAACCAGTTATCACCCAAAATAATGTTAAAACACCTCCCTAACAAGAACAAAAAATGTTGCGCAACTGCAGATGAACTTTCTGAGCACTTTAACTGAAAGGGGTTCATAAATTTAAAGCATGTATATGATACGACTACCTACAATTCCAAATGCAAACTTGACCTTAGAAACATGACAATCTGCCTTAACAAACATTATTTAATAAGATGAGCCTTTAAAGTACCTGGAGAAACAGGTAAAGATACAGCAAAAACGGGCGAAAATTCTGCACCATTTACTATTGGAGTGCATTCAACTTTCAAACATCTTCCAACATCCTCACGTTTTGGCCAGTACACCTTATGTTTAAAACAGGAAAGGTTTAGAGTTTCCAAAAAGGTTGCATAACAGCAAAATGGTGTGACAATGATGACACTCAAATTTGAGCAGCATAAAAAGTACAAGTGTTTATATATATGATAACTGATAAGATCAAAAAATGTCAATTACACAAGAAAAAATGTATATTGGATGCTGGTAATTTTGTAAACCATTATAGGGGCCTCGATTTCATGTCATGGGATTTGTGTTTTGAATCCCATGTCCGATTGACATATAAACATACAATAGCAATTATTAATCAGTACAGCTATGCGCTTTTGGTGAACAAGGAACAAGCAACAAAATGGCCTTTTTACTGAGATCAATTGTCCTCAATTATCTTAGCAAAAAAGGGCCTTAACTCTCTCATCATTCTAGGAGCTTGGACTTTATGGAATCATCGAAATAAATGCATTTTTGATGGCTGCAACCCAAGTATGTCTTCAAGCCTCAGAGCTGCTGATGAGGAAAGAAGAAGATGGGAAGTGGCTGGTGCAAAAGGCCTCACACATCTGGCTGCACCCTTGGTAGAGCCTTAGGAAGATTTGAGTAGTATGATTTTTTGATCCCCTTATGGATCTTTATTTATATGCCTGTTTCTGGCCTCCGTAAGGAGGACTGTAAAACCTTTTCCTTTTTGTTTTTGTTTTTTGTTTTTGTTTGTTTTTTCTATTCCTCTGCTTAATATATAATGGGGCGCAGTTCTCCTGCGCGTTCGAGAAAAAACTGAGATCAATTGTCCTCAATTATCTTAGCAAATACTTGCAGTACAAAGATTATTTTGTCATTTCAACCTCATTCAATCAATACTGACCAAAATAGAGAAAGCAGAATGATAAATAAAACTATACAGCAAATATAAAATGTTGAAGTATTCAGTTGCATGCACTAGGAGTGTTGAGTATAAGTGAAGTGCCCGCCTTTCCCTAACAGCTCAAGTTTTTTGGTTGAATCAGTTAGTGCATGTAACTCAGTATAAGTTCCTTAGAGACAAATTAGAGGATACATGGATGAGTCATGAGTGTACAAAAGTCTAAGGCGTGTTTTTTTGCCTTAAATGAGTAATATACCTCGCTCGATGCACCAGGGATAGCAACAAAATCTGTTGGTGTTTTGCCACCCAGAAACCATTGGTATTTGAGGACTAGCTCACCCTCACCACCAAGATTTGTGAATCTAAAATGGCAATGGCATGGATCCTCTTCAAACGGATGGTCAACATAAGCTTTATTCACCATGTAACCTTGAGGCAGCTTATTATTCCATTGCTCAAGTAGGAAAGAAAATGTTGAATCTGTCCAGACAACATAATCTCATGCTTAGAGCTCTCAAAGACAAATAGAAATAAGGTAGAAATAGATTTACAACTTCACTCCATGCAATGGCTTCAAGCTTTGGAATGCAACAAATGAGAAAAAAAAAACGAAGGAAAAAAAAACCACCAGTAAATTTTAAAGAAAAAACAGCATACATGCCTGATAACCTCTGTGTGGACATGTAGTTCTTATATGTATCATTTATGCATTGAGAAGAAATAATAGAGATAGCACAAAATAATGGATTAATTGATTGGAGAGACCTATGTACACACACACACACACACACAGACAGAGAGAGAGAGAGAGATCATGGCTTATGGAAACAGAACCAAATGAGATCCCACTGTATCTCTATAACCATATACAATGTTCTCAAGTTTGGATGACTAGGAAATCAAGTTATCACCAAGCAACACAAAATAGTTTGAAGTGGACTTAAGGATGTCAGGACAGCCAGCCCCAATCAGCGTGTGAGTAGGCCACAAGGTTAGACTGACTAGAAGAATGTATGTGAGGACCCAAGTCCAAAGTGTCACAGACATAACATGGAATAGAGTCCCTCAAGATGAGGCTCTCTTGGGTCATGCATATGAAGACACACCTGTTAGAGCACCAAAGAGGCTGTGAAAATCTGTAGGATTGGAGATAGGATATCCATCAACAAACAACTTCAATTGAGGTCAATGGTATTAGAGCACGGCTTACAGCCAGCCATTCTAGCACGGCACAGAATATCCAACATATACAGACCATAAGCAGTGTGCTGAACATGCATACCCAGAAAATGATGAAGTCTGCCTACATCCTTCTTAGAAAACTCACATTGAATTGCTCCATAGATGTGACTACAGATTGGCGTGGAGAAAGCAGTCAACACGATGTCATCCACATAGAGCATGAGGTAAGCAATACCATGACCACGAGGAAACACAAACAATGAAGTATTTGTCCTAGCCTCCACAAACCAAAGTCATAGACTCATAGTCACAAGAAACGGGTACAGTGGTAGCGACCCTCGACCCGAGAACGTCGTCCCCGACCAGGGTACGCGGGGTCAATTTCATTACCACCATGTAAAAATCTCTCATAGGTAGCGTACTATGTTCCTGAGTTCCTCGACCCTATCGATGGGAACTTTGTGACTACTACCAAAGCTAAAGAAGAGAAAGGGCGAAGCGACTGTACTAGGAGGCGCAGGGGCTGTGGGCGAGTGTCGCTGGGGTTGGCGTAAAATGTCGAGGTGACATCGAGGACAAGAAGCACGAGCACACTAATGTTCTGCACGACAACAGATTTGGTGTGGAGTGGTGACCTCATGACAAAGAAGGGAATCGCGGATGTGTGACGCATCGGTGACGAAGGCATCGTCCTTGAGGTCGTCCCCATCAAGGTTGGCATCATCCAGAGGCATCTTAGTCGCAACACGCGCAAGAGTGGCACGGTCGAGGGCGGCGCGTATGCATGCATCCACTGCATCACGCCCAACCTGGGCGAGGGCGGCTTCACACTCAGCCTCAGCAGCGCGGGCAAGGGCAGCGTCACGGGCGGCCTAGGCCATTCGTTTGTGTTCCTCCTTGGCAAGGCAAGCAACATCAGTCTATTGGAGAGCGGCAGCGGTGACGGCCAAATCGACAGTGATCGTGCAAGTGGCTGTGCTAGAAGCAGCGGCACCATGAGATGACGCAGTATGGTCGCCAGCCATAGCAACTGATGTGGCAGATGACGCGCACATAGGAAGCGGCGGCGGAGGCGAGAAGAGGAAGGCTAAACCTAGGCGAATGATAGCACGAAAGCAATAGAGATATCGCAGAATAATGGATTGAATGATGATTGGAGAGACCTATGTACATATATATATAGAGAGAGAGAGAGGAGAGATATCGTGACTTACGAAAACAGAACCAAACAAAATATCCATGTATTTTTCTAACCATATACAAGGATCGGCCTGCTATAACTGGCACATATCCATATACACACACCCTATATGGCAATCTAATACTCAGAATGAATACGGCTCTAACCAAACAATAGTTTTGAAGAAATAAGTAGAAAAATCATTCTTGATGATGATAAAAAGAAAAGGTCAGCAAATAGTCTTCATCTCCAATAAAACCATACCAGCAGCAAGTTCAGGGGAGCAAAATTCCCAACCATCCCGAATGCAAATAGCTGTATGAGCAGGATATTGCTTAGCTACCTCAGCCTCGTTGGGGTTCAGATCTGCATTGGATACAAAGTTCAGAAATATGAAAGGTATCAAAGTGATCAAAACATAATGTACCAGTCGCACCAAACAATTTATAATGTATTTGGTTTCGTGCTTCGCCTCATGCAGCATGGCCTGGTTCCGTGGCGAGACGGATAGGTTCGTCCGGCGTTTTCTTGCAGAATGAGTTGGCTCGTATATTGGCTTATAGGTTCGTCCGGCGTTTTCTTGCAGAATGAGTTGGCTCGTATATTGGCTTGCGACTGTTACTGTGCGGGATGAGTCAATGTGGCATAATCTCATTAGGTGACTCAAACCAAACAGCTCTATAGGTTCTCGGACATAGGTTCGGATGACTCCAGTGCCCACCCATGCCGCAAACCAAACAGGCTGGTAGTGTATCAGAACATGTAGTATAATAGAAACTTTGCAGATATTTGGAGCTTTAAGGGTAGACATTAGGACATTACTGATGTTCATGCTCAAATATGTGGTATCACAGCAATTTTCCAGATAGTTAGAGCTTTGGAGTAGACATCACTGATGCTCGTAATCATGTATATATATTGCAGATAACCATTAAAATTGAGCTCCCTAATTTCACAGTTTTTTTAAACAGAAATCATGATAATGATGTGTGACCTTTCTTATGCAAACATTAAGGTGTATTTAAAATACATAAAAGGTATAATATCTGGAAAATATAAAATAATGAAATATCTCAATGAACATCCTGTTATCCCCATTAGCACTAATCTGACTAGGTTATATGCCAATTGAGGCCCTGTTTGTTTTGGATTATAATATGCTCAGAGTGGATCGCCGGGCTGCGCGCGAGGGATTGCGCGTTGGCGCTGGCGGGTCGGTTGTACGCGCGCTGGTTGAGGTGTGGTGGTGAGCGACGACGTAGATGTGGCGGACACACGGTGGAGATGTGGTGGCAGCTGCGTGTTGCGGGCGAACAGCGCAGGAACAGACACGGTGAAAGGGCGATGGGAAAAAATTGGCTCCGAATACCAGGTGTTATGGTCGCTAGATCGGTGAGGGATTGGATAGGGGTATCGATGGGCAGGAACGTCGGCCAAGGGCCTCTGCCCACGGCCGAGCAAGAGGAGGGTTTCTCCCCTCTAATTCTTGCCTACTTTATTTCTCATCCATTGATTACATAAATAGGTCAGCTGGCCGTCCCTATCTAGCTAGAGATCTTTGTCTCCTAAAAACTCTCCTAAAAACTCTCAACAACTACTAACTGATAACCTTCCTAGATAATCTCAACTAATCTCCTAAATAATCTCAACTAATCTTTTAATCTTATTTCTAACTATCCTTATCTAATCCCCCTTGGAGGGCCCCTGGCTGCTGCTGCCGCAGCCCCTTCGTGGGCCCCCTTAGGCCCTGACAGTTGACTGGTTGCCTGTTAAATACATCACGTGTGCGTCTATACCACTGTAATTAAGATCATTGAGTACTTTATCGTTTCAAAATATTGGATATAAAAGTCTAACTTCATAGATACTTTTTGACAAATAAGATGTATGAACTGCACAAAATATTCGAATAAACAAACAAGGGCATTGTTGTCTTGTGAATAATCTGCATTTGTATAATCTAGACCACCAAACAACTACATACAGATTATATAATCTATAAGCTAAAACAAACAAGGCCTGATTCTAATTCTATCCATAATAAGCCCAAAATTTTTAAGGCATTCACATGAATATTTCGGATTACAAATTCAGCCAATCAAGCAAAGTGAATAGTAGTGGAAAGATGTTCAGGCATACCTCGGTCATTGAACTTCTTCAAAGTAGGACCTATAAGTAGGATAGAAGCAGCTTCCAAGTGTGGCATCTCAAGTAGTGGATTCTCCTCAACACGCAAATGCTGTGGTCAGTTCAATATCCAGGGTGAGATACTTTTCCAGGCTATCAAGTTATATCAGTATTATTGATAAAATCGCATGATTCTTCTACAAGAACTTGACATTTTAATTATTTGAACCCCATAACAGACTGGTAGCATGTATTCATAAACAGTTGGAATTGTCCCTTTAATGCATACAAGTCGTCCATAACATCGTACTAGTTCAAAAGTAACAGAATTAGTTTTCATTATAATTAGTGGGCAACCCAATCACAACAGGAATCAGGGAAATCCTCATCGACCAAATTAACTCTGGTCGGCTTTTGGACAAGCCGACGGGAGTTAGGTAATTCACTGCGGCCAGGCTGTCAACCGACAGGAATTAATTAATTCCCGTAGGCTGGAGGTACAGGGATTGTGAGTGCCTTCTCTAATGAAGATTGGGCAGGTAACTTAGATGATAGACTCTAAATAGGAGGCTTTGCAGTATATCTTGGCAGAAATCTAGTATCTTGGAGTGCTCGAAAGAGCCCACAGTCTCCAGATGAAGCATTGAAGTTGAATATAAAGCCATAGCTAATGCCATGGTAAAGTTGATGTGAGTATAGTCACTTTCACAGAACTAAAGGTTCCTTATCCTCCTGTTGCAAGGATCTGATGTGATGACATTGGAGCCACCTATCTTACAGCAAATCCAAAGTTCCATGGCCATATGAAACATGATGAGATTTATTTCCATTTAGTGAGACATAGTAGCTAAGAAATTTTGGAGGTCAGAATTATATCTATAAAAGACCAAGTTATAGATGGCTTTACTAAGGCACTGACTATTGAAAAGTTGGTTTTCATTCTTAACATGTGCAAGTTATGTTTGAGGGGTGATGTTAGAATATGCTATCCATAGGCAACAACAACCTTAGTTGTCCAAGATCCTCTTAGGCTAGATTAGAAACCGAATCTGGTTAGAGGTAAAGATAAAACTAAACAGGACGGCATGCGTCCAGTTTAATTAGAGACGGACACTTAGACTCAGTTGGGATGCTGTAACCGAATACGGTTTCTCTTGTAATAGGCAGCTCCTGCCTGTACAAATATACAACCCCATTGATCCTAGAGATTGAGGCAAGCAATTTAATATCTCGGTACCATGTTTCTTTCAAAGAGTTCAAGACTACAAAGACTCAAAGGAGAAAACAAACCTCTAGAGAAGGAAAATGTGGAAATCCCTTCAAAGTTGATATTTTGTTTCTGCTAGCTGCTAACACCTATACAAAAAGACTCAAAAGATGTAAGGCCAGCATTGAAGATTTGAATATGTTAAAGGTGGAGAGAAAGATAAAAAAAATAGAACAGTGTACTCACTTGAAGTCGAGGCTGTCGAGCCATACAAACTGACTTTAGCCTGTTTTGAGCAATAGAAAGGAACTGGTGCAACAAGAATGGCAAGTGGAAGATGTTAATCTATGTCAAAATAAGTAAATTAACTGCTAAGATCAAGTCAGTGATAGCAGAATACCTCCAAGTTAGGAAGTTCAGGAAGGCTAGCAAGTGAAGTTATTTGATTTCCAGCAAGATACAGTTGCTACATGGTATGGTGCACAAAAATAAGTGCATGTGAGCCTTCTATAATCTCGATTAATATGATGGGGATAGCGCAAACCTGGAGGACAACACAGTTCCCAAGAGGCTCAAACCCAGGGAGCTTAAAATCATTAAAACTCAAATCAAGAACCTGCAAACATTACCACAAACATAAGCTATAGTAGTGTAGAATACTAGAATAAACAAGCAATTTGACCAGACATGGTGTGGGAAAAAACAGAAAGATAGGCCCACAATAAATAAATAAGATAAGACAACACAAGGCATACCTTTACCCCCTTGAGAATCTCAATGCCCTCCAAACTTGATAAAAGGTTGTCCCTCAGATACACAAACTAGAAATAAAATGCTAGTCAGTAGACATTCCAGGTTATTGCACATTGGCAACTTATGCAGGTTCTGGTTCTCTACTTCATGGCTTCATGCATAGGACTTCCTAGGCTTTGCGACTTTGCAAGGTAAAATCAGCAGCCATGTGTTGTTCAGTTATAACCAAAGACCACAAAGCAGAAAGAACTAGGAAACATAAGAGAGGAAAGGAGGGTGGATAAAGATTACCTCAAGAGCATGTGATAACCTCAGCTGCTTGAGACTACGAACTCGATGACCTCTTGAATCCAGCCTCTGCAGTACAGAAAAAAAGGTGTTGAGCAGATAAAACCCACCAAATCATGTTGTTACCTGGAATGTTAAAAGAAATGAAAACGAATCGCACTAACCACTTCATCGCTAGCCTTCAAATCCACCTGTGGCAGCATCATGAATCTCGAATCACGGCTATCTGCGGTTGAGCTCTTCCGCCGATTAGACGCAGCAGATGATGCTTGAGTACCCAGTTTCCTTGCTGCATTGCTTGTGACGGAACGTGGCGATGGCACAGAAGCATTGGAGGACACTCTCCTGGTGCTGCCACTGCTGCCATTGGAGCTCTCTGTCTTTGACTGGACCTTCTTCAGTGTTGAAGTTGGGGATGCCTTAACAGCAGGCTTCCTGGCCAAATCGGCACCTGTCCTCTCGACCAAGGATGTTTTCTTCTCCACTGCTGGTTTTGAGCCAGCAGCGGGAGCTGACACCAGTTTAGTCTTCCTCGCGCCATCCGACAGCGTAGGACTAGACTTCTTAGCAGCAGCTGAGCTCCCATTGTCCTGTTGCTTCCCAGCAGTCCCCGTGCTGCTTCTTCTCGTCGCCGAACTGGCGTTCAGCGACGAGGTAGACTTCATCAAGGAAGACCGGGGCACACCCACCTCCGCCGGAGCCGAACCATCAGCTCGCTTTTTAATGGACGAAGCAGTCCCCAAGGCGAACCTGCCCGTGGGCGCCACTGGCCGTGGCTTCGCCGGTTTAGCCTCCGCCGGCTTCAAGGCCTCTGATGGAGTTTCCATTCCCCTCCAGCAACAATATGAACCTCAAGATATTCGCTCAAATCCGTCCTGGTCAAGCCCGGAGTCTCTCGGTCATAGAAGCATGGGCGTTGGTGACCTGATTGCGAGGAAAGGTAAGAAAAAAAATAGTTAGAACACCTGAGTTAGTGGCCTAGAGGTGAAGTAGTATTGGACAGGCACTCATCAATCATGAATCATGCAACAACCGCACGGCACGGCTTCCAGCAATGAGGCGCTTGTCTCTAGCATGTACTAACCGCCAGCAAAAGTGTCAACGCTTATCACGGGGTTGGAACTGGAACGAATGATGGGGGGCCGGCCGTGCAAGCACGATGGTACCAGGGCCCGTTAAGCCCCCGTACAAAAAAGATAAAAGGCCGCACAAAACCTAGTTCAGTACATGAAGCTAAGACAGCTGAGCAGTGGGCGGCAGTTTTGGTCGGAATTCAAAACGGAACTGCACACTGGTGACTGGAGCCCCAACTCCAGCCAAGCGAACTCGATGGGACTGGGAGGGGGGGGGGGGGGGGGGGGGGGGGGACTGGGGGGGAGCTCAAATCAGGCCCGGAGAAAATATGATATGCTTTGCGGCGATTCTAAACCCGATCTCCCACCCCGGCCGGCTGCATAACAAACCTGGGGCATTTCGCCGCGACTGTGGAACCGGAGAAACTCCGCCAGAACCCACGCCGCAACCTCGCCGAGCAACAGTGGCTCAGGGGGGGGGGGGGGGGGGGGAACGCGGCTCCGAGCCCACCCGAAACGAAACAAATAGAAACGCCGGGATTCGGAGAAGAGAACCCACCACCAGTGAGTTTAACCGCGCGGCGAGCACGTGGGGGTGGCTCACCTCCCCGGTGCCGGCCGGCGAGCGGATCCCACCAGCCTCGGTACGGCCGGACGGGTTAGGCTAGCCGACCTCGACCCGCGCCTCCTCTTCCGCCCCGCGAGCACCCAATGCGGTCACCGAGGTGAGAGGGAAGGGAAGCTGCAGTGTGGGGAGCCGAACAGGCAGGAGAGGAGAGAAGGGGAAGGGAAACGCACGGGGGGGAGAGAGAGAGAGAGAGAAGAGCCGGAGAAGTATCCGAAGAGAGCCGAAGTACCCCGCCCACAAGGCCAGTGGACAGTGGGGCAGGGCCGCCGCAGGGGCCAAGGGCGTGGGAACGTTGTTATTTTTCGTGCGCTTCAGGGGGCTGCCCGCATAAACGCGAAAACGCCCGCTGTGAGGTGTCCCCTCCCCCGCCCCGCCTTTCGCGGTTTGATTTGTTGGGCCCGGGCTTTTGGGGCGCACGGCGGTTGCCCCTGTCCGCCGCTCCGTGCTTCACTCCACGGTCGTAGGCAAAGAAGCTACAGGCACAGTGATCACAAACGATCAGGGTAGCGACTGTGCAAGGTGCTAGCAAACACGCTGCCGGCGTCGTGTCTGTGGTGTTGTCCCCGCTGGCGCCAGCCAGAGCTGGCCAACGCCAGCCGTCGCCGGCCGGCCGGCCGCTCGTTTCCGGCACTGCGCTGCGCTGCGCTGCGCTACTGACCTGCTCTGCTCGCTGGTTTTTTTTGGCCCATCGCCAGCAAGCACGACCGCCGTGTCAGCCCCGCCGCCCGGGGGGGTGCTGGTGTCCCACCTGGCAGCCAAACGCACGAAGGATCTGTGCTGCTCCACACATGGCGTGAGCGTGACGTTTCCTCCCCCCGCCCGTGCCTTTTGTTTTGTTTGTTTTTTTTATAATGGAAACATGAGTTCCGGCTTTAGCATGGTAATGCGTACAGCCAACACAAGACAATTATTACATCCGAGAAACGTTGCATAGAAAATGAAACTAACTTAAAGAAGCAAAATCACGAGAATGTAGGTAACTCTAGCCATCCTCAATTCTTGCATTTGAGCGCCATCCATGATTTGCAAAGACTTCCATCGCCACCACTTCCAATGCTTGACAGACATCGAGGATTTGTTGATGTGATTCCTCCTTCTGTAGAAGTCTCCAGAATCTGAACCAGTAAGTACCTCTGAAAATGACCTGCAGAATTGATGGTATTGGTTTATGATTAAAAGCAACTTCATTTCGACTAAGCCAAATAGACCAAAATAAAACTGAGATTCCAGAGAGTAATAATTTTTTGTATCCTGGACTCATATTGCTTCCCCAAGACCCAATAATGTGATTAATGCTAACGGGTATGTCTATCTTTAAGGCATAGTAAATTAATCTCCATATGTTGCTGGCCATATAGCAGTCAAAAAAGAGATGATGAATACTCTCATTTTGGTTGCAAAAGCTACAAGTCAAGCTGCCTTTCCAGCGTCTTTTGGCTAGGTTATCTTTAGTAAGGATCGCTCCCCGACATAAATTCCACAAAAAAACTTTTATTTTCAAGGGGAGCTTAAGTTTCCAGAGCTTTTTATTCCGTTCGTTGTTGGGATTATTCATCAAACAATGGTGCATAGATTGGACTGAGAAAATTCCATTCTTATGACCATCCCAAACAAATTTGTCGCTAGACAGATTCAAAGTAACATTAGATAGCAAGTTTAACATGTTGTGCCATTCCATCAATTTAATCCCCCTAATTATTCGGCGAAAAGATAAATTAAGATTCGTAGCTGAAAAAACGTCTACCACTAATGCTGATTTATTCCGCACTATATTAAATAGATTCGGAAATTGCTCACAAAGAGGCCGACTGGTTAGCCATTTATCCTTCCAAAATCTGATAGTTTGACCATTCCTCGCTTCGAAGCGCCCCCATCTGAGAAATTGATCCTTAGTATTCATTAAACCTGACCAGAAATGAGAATCACCCGGTCTTCTAGATATTTGAGTAAGGGATTTAACTCTTAGGTATTTATTTTTAAGTAATTGTTGCCACATCCCATCCTCATTGAATAATTTGAAGAGCCATTTGCCGAGTAAGCTGATGTTTTTAACAGCCAGATTAGAGACACCTAAACCACCTATCGCTTTGGGTTGACAAACAACATTCCATCTAGCAAGCCTATACTTTCTTTTACTGCCTCCTCCCTGCCAGAAGAAACTGGAACGAATCGCATCCAATTTCTTCAAGACGCCTGTCGGAATCTCGAAGAAAGACAACATAAATATAGGAAGACTACTCAACACATAATTGAGTAAGACCAGTCGACCACCTGACGATAGAAGTTTGGCCTTCCAAGTACTAAGCCTCCTTTCAAACCGGTCAATCACACCTTGCCAGTCACTATTTCTCAATCTTCTATGAGTCATAGGAATCCCGAGATATTTGAAAGGCATTGTCCCAATTCCACACCCGAATAAGTGAGAGTATTGCACTTCATATTCCTTCGCCAACCCATAACAGAATAACTCACTTTTATGAAAATTTATTTTTAGTCCTGACATTTGCTCAAAAAGTGTCAAAAGAAGTTTGACGTTCCGAGCATGCCCCAGATTATGGTCTAGGAAAACCACCGTATCATCAGCATACTGAAGGATAGACAAGCCCTCCGGAATCAAATGCGGGACAATTCCTTTGAACAGATTCACCTCTTTCGCTCTTGCAAATAGAATTGCTAACATATCTACAACAATATTGAATAATATTGGCGATAAAGGGTCCCCTTGACGAAGGCCCTTGAAAGTACTGAAAAATGGACCTCGTCCATCGTTCACTTTAACTCTAACATGGCCTCCTGAGACTATTGTATGGATCCAAGCACACCAGGAAGGGGAGAAACCCTTCATACGCAACGCTTGCCGGAGAAACTCCCATTTGACTTTATCATAGGCCTTCTCAAAGTCTAATTTAAGAATAACTCCATCTAATTTTTTCCTCTGTAATTCATGAATTGATTCATGGAGAATAATAACCCCTTCAAGAATATTCCGACCGGGCATAAAGGCTGTCTGAGAGGGGCTTACTATTTTGTCAGCCACTAGACCTATTCTATTTGTGAGAACTTTAGTTATGATTTTGAACGAAACATTAAGCAAGCAAATAGTCTATAATCCTGGATTTTATTTGCGTTATCCTTCTTTGGAATTAGAGTAATTACTCCAAAATTTAAACTGTGAACCGGAAGGGAATTTTGATGAAAGTCCACAAACAACGCAAATAGATCATCCTTAATAACTTCCCAGAAAACTTGATAAAACTCTGCTGGAAAGCCATCCGGTCCAGGAGCTTTATTATGCTCCATACTAAATACCACCTTTTTAACTTCCTCTATAGTAAACTCAGCGGTTAGAATTTCATTCTCTACATCCGAGACTTGAGGAATGTCTTGGATAATAGATTCATTAAGTTTGGTCGATGATATGTCAGGCTTCCCAAAGAGGTTTTTGTAATACCTTGTTATATGGTTTTTAAGTTCTTCCTCATCAGTTATACAGCCGCCATTCTCATCCTCCAAAGAATAAATCCGATGTCTTCGATGCTTGCCGTTGGCCACTAAATGGAAATATTTTGTTTTGTTTGTTCCATGACGCAGCAAACTCCTCGTTCGTCTGCACAGGTCAAGACGGTGGTGGGTTCGTTGGTGCGCTGTTACATTCATCGGAAGCGAAGTTTGACGCACTGCCATCTACCAAGGTACTGTGTCTGTGTCACTAGCTAGTTCTGGTTCGAGTCGAGGTTTCCGGAGGGAGCTAGCGTTGCGCAAGATGCCAACGGGACTCGGATTTGATCGAGCGATTAGAGGAGAGCGAGGGCGCAGGCACCCGGTTGCTTTGCTTGTCGAGGTGGTTGGTGGGTCGGTGAGTGCTCGAAAGGGATTAGGATTAGCATGCACTTTGGCAGCGCAGAGCCAGAGCAGAGCAAGGGGGCGGCTGCAGGCAGCGACGTGCCGGCGGACGCCGCCCCCACCCCTTCGCCAATGGCGGCACTACTGGGTGGATGACGCTCGCATGAAATGGGCAGCTAGCGACCTAGCGTAGGAAGTTTGTCCCTTCGGTTTTGCCTGTGGTCCAGTCCAGTCCTTGGTTTTCATAAAAGAGAGAGAGAGAGAGAGAGAGAGAGAGAGAGATTTGCTGAATCACAGAGGAACCATATCCATCAATCTAGAAGCAACAGAGAAAGAGAGAGAGCCGTGCGTATATATATCTAGATAGAGGATTATGATTAATCAATGTCGACTATCCCTTTTCCATTACCGAGAGCACTCGACTACTCGAGTAGATGAAAGGTGAAAAGGGAGGGCAGTGCGCAAAATGCAAAGTGCAAGCGGGCGCCGGTCGCTACTAGGACGCTGGCCGGTAGCCATCAGCCACGGCCCGGCCCCACACGCTTCCGTTCTGGACGGGGACGTGCCTTTGCTGTGAGTTGGACGTGGCAGCGACCGTCGTCGTCGAGCCCTGCTTCTTCTGACCTTGTATATATACCGTACGTACGCGCGCTAGCAAATACCGTAGGCGGGCGGCGACGGCGTACTGTGACCACTGGCTCCGTTTCACGCAGGGTACGTATCGTACGCTGTTACCTGTCGATGTGTTTTTCATATTTTTTTTTATCACAACCGAATAACGGTTTGGACTGGGCAGCCCATTTATTTTAGGCGCAGTTTGGTAGCCCAACGCAGGCCCAGCAGGTTTCTCTCAGAACGAGCGCTCGTCGTACCTTGATTTTTTCCATGAGCAACCTCCCCCAGCAAAGCGCTCGTCTGTTGTCCTCCGATGTCCGCCATATGGTATATGGAATAAAGCAGGCAAGTTCGTGAGGAAGAAGATATAAATGCAGAATGAACCGTTAATATCTCGAGCTGGGCCACAATGTGGGCTTTCATCAGTACTAATGGGCTTCCAAGGACCGAATCCCAAGTGCTGGAGATGAGAATGGTCCAAGCAGAGCTACGTTACATGCAGAGATTAACCGAGCTATGGCCAGAACCTAGGGGCAAGCACAAGTATATGTCATCCATCGTGCTAGCAGAGCTGCAGAGATTATCACCAACACGTAAATGCCATAAGATGTCAAGTAACACATACAATTAAGATGTCGTTTGGTTCGTGAAATGTAACGTAAATGGTAATGGTAACGGTTCACACTCGATACCGGCTGTAACAAATTTAAATAAGGCGATATCCATTTGTAGCGTGATATCGATTACGGTTAGACTTAAACAAACATAATTTAACGTTATCGATTACACATTACGTTACCAATATGTAAACCAAACACCACCTCTTGAGTAGCAAATACCCTCATGAAGTGGAGTTCTACTTTATTTTTTTTATAATTGCTACTTATATTTCACTACTCGGTAAATTCAGGAGGCTTAACGCACCTACTGCAATTTGCAATGCTCTATCCGCTATTTTATACTCTCTGACGTTTTCTAGTTCAAAAATGAATCGTCGTACGTCAAATATTTAGGAATAGAGGTAGTACTTTATCACCATATCTGCTTCTAATTGTCAAGATTTGTCATATATGTTTTCAACTTCGCCGTACCTTAATTTTAAACCATCCTCAGCCACTGTTTGTAGCTAGACTAGTGGAGAGCACCGGGTCTATTCTGGATCCAGTAAAAACAAGAACAAGCATGTTGCGATGATAGACCCGGGTCTATTCTGCAAACGTTCTCTCCTCTCCTCAGTGGTTGGTGTTGCAATTGCAAGCAGGCTGAGAAAAAAAAAAGGGCTCCCCCTCTGGATTCCTGGTGGCAGCACTGCTAAATTCCTCGTTCGTGGCGCGTGCGTGACCACGGGGTTTTGACATTCTGATGCAGCCTCTTGGAACGCGGCGCGGCCATTCTATTCTTTCTCGCACGTGTTTCCTGAGACCTAGCGGAAGACGCCGAGCACACATGGTGAAGACCATAGAACAAACTACTGCGTGTGCAGTCCCTTGCTTGCCCGAAACAGAGATCGTTGATAACTGGCTTCATTTAGGAGTGTATATCGAAAGGAAAAAATAATGTGTTATCTGAACCGGCCTAATAAGATCACTCCTAAAGCTAAGGCTATGGTCAACGGATACTATATTGAGTCGTATAAAACGTTGTACTGTAAATTAATACTATTTATATAATAGAGTTTAAAATAAGAAACACGGATACTGTCGGATATAAACATACTGTTTATAGGATGTAGTTTAGGGTTTACAATATAATGTTTGGTTTGCTGTCTAATTTAATATAATTTGTCAAACATAAGATTAGACATGTTTAATTGAGTTAGATACATATTTAGTTTGTAGACATAGTTGTGGTAAGATTTTTCTACTTTTATGTAGACCTTGCTCGTTAATGACTCATAAAATGTGACAATATTTTCTTAGACATGTCTAAAGTGTGGCGTAAAATTTAAGCGCCTAACTTTAAATAAATGTGGCAGAAAATATATGACAATTTTTAACATCTTAAACATACAACAAACATACCCATAGTCCATAGTCTACAGATAAATGTGAGTAGCAGTCCCGCAAAAGTCAGCAATGCGCCACAGATCCGGCTGTCACTGGCAGGACTCGGCTCAGGACAAAGGAAGCAGCCAGCCCCTGCCTTCTCCAGTGTTCTCTTCTCTCCAAGCGGACAAAGCAGCCCGTCCCTCTCCTACTCCTCCCCCAAAGTTCCGTTCCGTTCCGTTCAGTTCCCTCCCGCAGGTCAAAACCCTCAACCTCCCACGCGGCTCGCTCGCTGGGTGGGTCGGCCATGGCTCCCCCCGCGCTCGGATCTCAGGTACGGACGGCCACCCCGCGCGCGCGATGCCGGGCTCCTCTTTTTTCCGCGTGCACTCAGCTTACGTCTCGCTCGCTCCCGTTCCGTGTGCAGGTGGCCGCCGCAGCCTCGGTGCCCGTCGGCTCGGACTCTCTCGCCAAGGGCGCGGCGCTCAAGGTGCGTGGCGTACTCACACCAGAGCTTGGCCCCCTTCGTTTGGGGAGTCTCGTGGCTCGGTCTGTATTGTTGTCACTGTAGAACATTATTCGCCTGGACGGTTTTCTCCTCCTCCTCCTCCTATATTTCTGATGAAAAGTAGTGATACACCGATGGTATCTGAAGCGAAATGCTTGCCACTGATGGTCTTATTTCGTTGCTAGAGACATCGTAATGTAATTCACTTGAGTTGGTCAGATTTGCCAACGATACTGTCAGCTGGTCAGTAGCTCATTAGCTGCTAAAGAGTCTGTGACTGTGCTAGTTCGGATATTTGCTCTTTTCAGCCACTGCTACTTATGGATGGAGCAGCGGATTCGTGCTGAATTATCCTCCACACAAGCATACCAGTAGCATATTTACGGTTAGGGGTGGTAATGGGCTCTACATTTTATACTATAAAATTTAAGGATCGGATCGGATTAGTATCGAACTCTATTTTTATTCATTTTTGAACTAATATTAATTAAGGGCTCAAATGAATTGTGAAGAAATGTTTGGACCGTGATCCATTATCATCCTTCTTACGACTAGAACATTTTAGGGATGTATAATATTTATTAGTGGCACACATGTAGCATTGCAACATTCCTGCATTTATATGTCCCTAGCTGACGTCTTACATGACCCACTTGTACTACTCAGGGTAACAGCACTCTAAACTTTCGGACCAAACCATGCATCGGGATGGCATTAGCGTGGAAAAACAGGACCCAGCAACCACGGCGTCTGAACAAGGTACTCTGCATGTCTGTTCAACAAGCAAGCAGAAGCAAGGTTGCTGTCGTGCCCATCGAGTTGGAGAAGGCAAAGGAGCCACCGCTCCACCTGTACAAACCAAAGGAGCCTTACACGGCCACGATCGTCTCTGTCGAGAGGCTTGTAGGACCCAGAGCTCCTGGCGAAACATGCCACGTTGTCATTGATCATGGCGGCAATGTTCCGTACTGGGAAGGACAGAGTTACGGCGTCATTCCTCCTGTAAGCATCTCCTGCCTAGTCCTGCCAAGCGTAATGATAATGAATTTATACTTTTTCGTCCTTTCATCTCTGGCAAGTTTGCACTGGACACTTCATAGTCTGCAATTTGTATGCTTCTTATTGCTATATGACCCTTTATTGATCACTTCTGCTCTAAATAAGATAGTATTGTCAGATATATATATATATATATATATATATATATATATATATATATATATATATATATATATATATGCTATTGATATTTATGGTTAAATCTCGTCAGAAATTTGTCTGTATACAGCAGTGTATCCAGTATTTCCAATTCTGTGAGTGTTGATGGTGTGACAAACAGTGTTAAAACCTAACTATGGCTTGTAAGGTAGGCCCTTGTCAAAAATTTCTGGGAAATTCTAGCTTGGTTGCTGTTAGCAAAGCATATAAAAACATGTAGGTGATTTTGCGCAGAGAAGATTAGTTAACACCTTTTTTGTGCAGAGAAGACTAGCTAGCAGGCTTTCTTAGACTGTGACTTTAGAAGATCTATTTTCTTATCCCTTTTAGCAGTACTAGTCTAGTGTTATTGACTTTCTACCCCCTCGGGCTGTCCTAGCTCTCTGGTCCACCTTGAACCTCCTTCCTTATTTCTGCTCTTGTACAGTTTTTCTCTCTACTGTTTCTCGAACATTGTCGAGCTTCTCTTTATTTTAATAAAAATTTACAGTGGGGGGCTCCCCTGCTGTATTTTCGGTTCATTTTTTACTTTTTTTTATCTGCACCTGCTTTTACTGTATCTAATAACGTGTTTTTTCACAGACTAACATATAATTTGTTGTCAGGGAGAGAATCCAAAAAAACCTGGATCTCCCAATACTGTTAGGCTCTATTCAATTGCTTCTACTAGGTATGGTGATTCTTTTGATGGAAAGACAGCAAGCTTATGTGTTCGCCGTGCTGTTTATTATGATCCTGAAACTGGAGAGGAAGACCCCTCAAAGAGAGGTGTCTGCAGTAACTTCCTGTGTGGCTCAAAACCAGGGGACAAAGTTCAGATCACAGGTACGGAACTGATCTCAAATGACATGTAAAAGACATTGTTATTTGTATTCCAACACTAAATTATAGCCTCTAACTGCACAATAGGCCTTTCAACATTTTATTCTACATCACAATTATTTCTTCAGCATTAATCAAGGTGCAACTCTTGTTCCTCCTGTTTTTCTGCATTTAAAACACCAGCGGTTTAATTTGCTGTAGTAATCGTACATGTGGAATGGAGATGAAAATGATGAAATGTGACAGGTACTTATGATGAGGCCTTTGCATTGGTACTCCTGGTGCAGCTTTCTTTAAGTTGTGCCGAGAAGCTTGGTTAGGTCTTTGTGAATACCAAATTTCTTGGTGTCTGATTCACTCCATTCCATTTAAAAAATATGTGTAGCAGAATCTTCTGAGTTTTGACTGCGCATCACATTTGCATCCTAATCATTTCTAGTCTTTTGAAACTTTTGCATATGGGTTTTTGTGAATTACTGTCTTAGATTTTGGGACCATGAAGATATGCAAATCTGATCGGTGATTGACAAAAATGTTGGCCTGGTGTCCTGCCATGGTAGCTGACTCTGGTTGTTCATTGCTCATCTGGGTTGTCCATTATCTCCAACTCTCCATCATATATGATGAAACTGAATGTTTACTAGCTTTGAGGTGGGTGACATGTATGTGCCACATATAAAGGATATTGTATATTCTCGAGAACAACAGTTAGGCAGACTGCTATTAATTGATTACCTATAGGATGTAAAATTGTGGTGAGTGGTGACTACAGTAGTTTCAGGGGTGCTGTGTTTGGTGTTCCATTCTCAGAGTTTTTTTAGCCGTCTCAAATTTGCAGAAGGCACTAACATCGGTTGAACTAACAAAAAGCCTTGTTCTACTTCTATCATCCAAAGCGGACATTCAAAACGTGGTCCATCTTACATGGTGTCCTTACCAGGGTAAGGAGTTAACAGAATAGTATGCACTGAACTGACGTCTTTTCCCTCTTTATGGCATGTTTTCTTCTTGATGTTTCTGTTTGAGTTCAGGTTTTGTCTTAATACCATTCTTTTTTACTATAATTTTTGTATTCTTGTTGATTATAAAACCATTTTCTTTTGATTATATTTTTTCCTCTATTAATGCCTTATGTACTCTTGTTTTTTTCTTGGTGGTTCATCAACTCTAGCCTACCCCAACCGACTGACTTAAAGGCCTTTGTTGTTGTTGTTGTTGTTCGCATGAGTCGTACAATTTGTTGTTAAAACATGTTCAATACGGTCACATGTAGAGGGGATATTTAGCTTGATCATCTTTTATTTTGCCTTCTGTAGTTCTGTTATGAGAACATATCAGGCACACATGAACGTTTGATGCACATGACCATTTGGTGTGCGCATGGTACACATATTGAATCGTGGTCATGCATTTTAGATCCAACCATGGTTCTTAAGGCGGCAAGACGAGATAAGGCACTGGACCACCGTCTAGACACCTAGGCGACGCCTAGGGCGAGGAAGGCGACGCCTTATCAACCTGAGAATCAGCAAAACAACCCCATGGAGGAGGAAGAAAAAGAAAAAAAGGAAAAGAAAAAAAGGAAGGGATAGGAGGCCCAGCCCACCAGCCAGCCCATATAGTTCTTCCTCTGGCAACCCTAGGTTGCCTCTCTCCCCCACCATCCAGCTGCTGCCACCCTCGATTGAGCCGATGCCGTCTCAGATTCACCGCCGCAGCCGACGATTCGGACGCTGCCGCCAACAATTTGGATGTCGCCGCCCCCGATTCAGCCTCCACTGCCCTGGATTTGGCCTCCGCCGCTCCCGATTCGGCGCTGCCGCCCTGAAACGGCGCCGCCCCTTCCCCTCTGCCCTATGCCCTCTTGCTGATTCTTACCTAGGCGACGGGGACGCCTTGGATCTTTCGGGCGTCTGGACGCCTAGGCGACGCCTTTAAAACAATGGATCCAACGTCCTCCCACACCTCCATTCCTGTCTTGTATATTTTGCATAGAACACCACCACCATCTCCACCCTTTTTTTTTTCAAAGAGCCCCCTTTCTTGGATCTGAGATGGGTGGACGTGATTCAATATGTGCACTAGATATGCTCCCTTCTGTTATATAGTGGCTATCCTTCTTCAAGCACTCGTAACTGTTTTTCCCTTTTGGCAGGCCCCTCGGGCAAAATAATGCTTCTTCCTGAGGATGATCCAAATGCCACTCATATCATGATTGCCACGGGGACCGGTGTTGCTCCCTACCGTGGCTACCTACGTCGCATGTTCATGGAAGATGTCCCAACTTTCAAATTTGGTGGTCTGGCTTGGCTCTTCCTTGGTGTTGCGAACTCTGACAGCCTTCTCTATGACGAAGAGTTCACAAACTACCTTCAGCAGTATCCAGACAATTTCAGGTTTTGTGAATTCATCATGCTTTAACATGTTTTTTTTTCATTCAATCCTAGTGATATAGGCATATAGCTGAGAGAGCTAGTCTAGTGCTCTGTTCTCTTGATCATGTTAGCCACTTGTTATGCAATGTCTAAGTGAAGTAAAGCTTAGCAGACATTGTTGAGCTGAACCAAGTGTTGGTGACGCGTTGCCAGGTACGACAAAGCGCTAAGCAGGGAGCAGAAGAACAAGAGCGGCGGGAAGATGTACGTGCAGGACAAGATCGAGGAGTACAGCGACGAAATCTTCAGACTGCTAGATGGCGGTGCGCACATCTACTTCTGTGGTTTGAAGGGGATGATGCCGGGGATCCAGGACACGCTCAAGAAGGTGGCTGAGCAAAGAGGCGAGAGCTGGGACCAGAAGCTGTCACAGCTGAAAAAGAACAAGCAGTGGCACGTCGAGGTTTACTAGGCTATAAGATGGCAAGGATTGTGATTGTTTAGCTACTGAGCTGAGAAACTGGACGTATGATTGAACGACTGTGGCTGCTGCGATGTAATGTAACATTGTAGACTTGGATTCATAAGCTTCTGCTCCAAATGGTGAATAAAATGAAGCACGCGGTTTGTAGCTGCTACTACCAGTATCAGGACAGTTTCTTTTTGCTCGTTTCGTATAGGTTGATTAAGCTATTTTTAAGGGTACATCTCCTTGCTTTATGTTATTCTGAATTTTCTTATCTGAGATGCATTATTGAATTGCGCACTGACCCATTGGGATGTAGGTAGGGGTGGTAGTGAGAATATGAGATCTAGATTTTACACTATAAAATTTAAAAGATTATGATTGAGCTCCATTCCTATTTACTTTTGAACTAAAATTATTTAAGAGGTCCTAACCTTTTGTGAAGAAATATTTAGATTCCATCACCACTCTTAGATGTCGTACATTGATATCCTAGCCCAGTCAACTTTGCATAGCCCGGCGGCGCTTGAGTATTGAGTAATAATACATCAGAACGTGGCACGGACACCCGTTATCATGCTTCAAATGTTATCTCGTGTCTATTTCATCATGTAACTATAGTTGAAGAATTTTTCATATGTTTCTGGAGTGAAGGCTTTCTACCAACAAAGTGTCTCAAAGTAGTATAATGCAAATTAAATACTACACCATTTAATACGTTTAGAACATTAAAAATAAATTGGACTTCAACAGTTAAGCTCTAAATCATGTATTATTATTAGAGAATAAAATATTGAAAATGAGTATAAAACAATGATAAGAAATTAATATAGTATATTTGAATCACTTTAAGATGTGTCATATGTTTTTTGATAAAAAAATTGTAAAACAGGATATTGTTGAAGCTGTTTTTTATGAGCTGAACCAGTCTTAAAGATAGATCATTAATTTTAGACACAGTTAGAGATGCTCTAATAACCCTCTTGCTTGATGTTCCTGTCGCACCTGCTCTGTCTCGACAGATCAATCCGCCGATCCGAACATGCGAAGTGCCAAAAGAAAAAGGCCTCTAAATCTCGCCGATCTGCTACCGCTAAAATACTATCAGATCCAAGTTCAGTGTCTTATCCGAAACAATTACGTGAACCGCATGGCGACAACATCTCCAAATTAAATGTGCTGCCGTCCTGCAACACCGGTTGCTTGACAAGCACTGCTAGATGAGACCTGTGCTGTGTTGCTTCGCCTAATGAAAATTGAAGCTGTCTTTGAAAAAAACAAATTAAAAAATGGAACTCTTGAAATTATTGTTTTTATACTTTTTAAATTGTACATCATCCTCTTTTATATATATATATATATATATATATATATATATATATATATATATATATATATATATATATATAGAGAGAGAGAGAGAGAGAGAGAGAGAGAGAGAGAGAGAGAGAGAGAGAGAGAGAGAATTGCAAGTCACCAAAAATGCTAATGGCAAAATCCATAGAACGTAAAGCAACCAAAACCAGCCGTTCACTTGTCCACGCACAGCCGGCAGGCATCCCACATCCCGACCTCGCGAGACGCGAGACCAAGCGCCGAGGACGGATCCGACGGCCACCCTCAAATCCCGCACGCATCTTGAGGCGCCCGCGTTCCCCTCACTGAGGCTGAGCCATCCAGCTCAGCACCCCAGGGGGCTCCCACCACCGCCGACGCCCGGGCCCCACGAGCCACATACCGGGGCCACCCGCATTACCGCACGTCCCATTGTCCCAACCACCCCTACCGGTGTGCGGGCCCATAGCCTTGACGAGCCCACGGTACAGTGACCGCTCCAGTAGGCCGCCGCGCCGCCAACGTGGCCGGGATGCCAGCTCCTGGCGTGCTGAGCTAAGGTGAGGCGACAGGCGACTTCCTTCTCCGCTTCTCCTCTGTGTTCGTTTGGCCGCAAGTCCGCAAGTGAGCGCAGCGGAGCGGCAGCGTCGTCTTCTTCCTCGTCGCGATCACCTGTTAAATCCAATCCAGTTTGTTCCTGCCAGGGCTCCGATTCACCACCACCCGTCCTCTTCAACTGCCGCCGTTATCCCCTACCCGGCACGCGCTGGGCGGGGAGCAGCTGAACCCCACCCCAGCCGCCCGCAACGGCGCCAACAAGGCGCTGAAGCGGACTCTCCGGCTCCTGCCAATGGCGCGGATCCAGCTTGTAAGTCTCTCCGTGCCGCCGTGCTTGTGCGTTCGGAATTCCGTGGTGGTTCGTTGGGGTTTGGGGCTGCTCGAATTGGCTGGCGCGGTTCGGAGCGGGGATGGTCGATGCTGCCATGCTTACTTAGTGGCTGTAGCTGGAGACGCTTCGCGGGCGTCCTCCGCCGCTAGGGTTTTGCCGTTCTGGAGGATCGAGGTGGACGGGCGGAAGCGGAACCTTCATTGCTTTGCTTCAATGCGTGCTCTGCTTTTGGTGCGGGAGGGCGTGGGGTTTTGCTGTTTTGGGACGGGGAAGAGCACCGCCCGGGGTGAATTGCTCTGCTCTTCTCTGGTCACCTCGCAGCGTCCAATACTCCACTGCTGTTGGTTGCTTCGGCACGCTTTTACCCTGGCTGAGTGGGAGAGGAATGGAATAGTTGTCTATGGTACTGCCGTACTGGCATACTGGTGTTCTGTTCCCGTCCTGCAATTGTCGCTCTTGGCTATTACTTCGCACCCGTCACCAGAGTTCCTCTACTCCGTTAGCTCTACTGGATGGTAAAGGATTCGGTATTATAAGACCTATGACATTGACAAAAAGCTACTGGTTAGTGAATTTGAGAACAGTGATGCATTTCGGTCGCTACTTCTACTTGCTAGTTATTATTATGCTAATTCTGCAGAAATGTTACAGATAGTATGTCGTATTACATCTGTTCTATATCAACTATAATTCAACATCGCTTAAACATTAAACATCAGGCTGTACATTTTTGGATGTCGCGCTGAAGCATGGTTCATATTGAAGTGTTCTGTTTTTTTATTTGGTTATTAGGTACCTTATAACATGTCAGCAAAAAAAGTTACAGAAAAACAGTAACATGCCTAGTTTTTTTTTTTTTTTTTTGATAATGGAAACATGAGTTCCGGCTTTAGCATGGTAATGCGTACAGCCAACACAAGACAATTATTACATCCGAGAAACGTTGCATAGATAATGAAACTAACTTAAAGAAGCAAAATCACTAGAATGTAGGTAACTCTAGGCATCCTCAATTCTTGCATTTGAGCGCCATCCATGATTTGCAAAGACTTCCATCGCCACCACTTCCAACGCTTGACAGACATCGAGGATTTGTTGATGTGATTCCTCCTTCTGTAGAAGTCTCCAGAATCTGAACCAGTAAGTACCTCTGAAAATGACCTGCAGAATTGATGGTATTGGTTTATGATTAAAAGCAACTTCATTTCGACTAAGCCAAATAGACCAAAATAAAGCTGAGATTCCAGAGAGTAATAATTTTTTGTATCCTGGACTCATATTGCTTCCCCAAGACCCAATAACGTGATTAATGCTAACGGGCCTGTCTATTTTTAAGGCATAGTAAATTAATCTCCAAATGTTGCTGGCCATATAGCAGTCAAAAAAGAGATGATGAATACTCTCATTTTGGTTGCAAAAGCTACAAGACAAGCTGCCATTCCAGCGTCTTTTGGCTAGGTTATCTTTAGTAAGGATCGCTCCCCGACATAAATTCCACAAAAAAACTTTTATTTTCAAGGGGAGCTTAAGTTTCCAGAGCTTTTTATTCCGTTCGTCGTTGGGATTATTCATCAAACAATGGTAGATAGATTGGACTGAGAAAATTCCATTCTTATGACTATCCCAAACAAATTTGTCGCTAGACGGATTCAAAGTAACATTAGATAATAAGATTAACATGTTGTGCCATTCCATCAATTTAATCCCCCTAATTGTTCGACGAAAAGATAAATTAAGATTCGTAGCTGAAAAAACGTCTACCACTAATGCTGATTTATTCCGCACTATATTAAATAGATTCGGAAATTGCTCACAAAGAGGCCGACTGGTTAACCATTTATCCTTCCAAAATCTGATAGTTTGACCATTCCTCGCTTCGAAGCGTCCCCATCTGAGAAATTGATCCTTAGTATTCATTAGACCTGACCAGAAATGGGAATCACCCGGTCTTCTAGATATTTGAGTAAGGGATTTAACTCTTAGGTATTTATTTTTAAGTAATTGTTGCCACATCCCATCCTCATTGAATAATTTGAATAGCCATTTGCTGAGTAAGCTGATGTTTTTAACAGCCAGATTAGAGACTCCTAAACCACCTATCGCTTTGGGTTGACAAACAACATTCCATTTAGCAAGCCTATACTTTCTTTTACTGACACCTCCCTGCCAGAAGAATCTGGAACGGATCGCATCCAATTTCTTCAAGATGTCTGCCGAAATCTCGAAGAAAGACAACATAAATATAGGAAGACTACTCAACATAGAATTGAGTAGGACCAGTCGACCACCTGAAGATAGAAATTTGGCCTTCCAAGTACTAAGTCTCCTTTCAAACCGATCAATCACACCTTGCCAGTCACTATTTCTCAATCTTCTATGAGTCATAGGAATCCCGAGATATTTGAAAGGCATTGCCCCAATTCCACACCCGAATAAGTGAGAGTATTGCACTTCATATTCCTTCGCCAACCCATAGCAGAATAACTCACTTTTATGAAAATTTATTTTTAGTCCTGACATTTGCTCAAACAGTGTCAAAAGAAGTTTGACGTTCCGAGCATGTCCCAGATTATGGTCTAAGAAAACCACCGTATCATTAGCATACTGAAGTATAGACAATCCCTCCGGAATCAAATGCGGGACAATTCCTTTGAACAAATTCACCTCTTTCGCTCTTGCAAATAGAATTGCTAACATATCTACAACAATATTGAATAATATTGGCGATAAAGGGTCCCCTTGACGAAGGCCCTTGAAAGTACTAAAAAATGGACCTCGTCCATCGTTCACTTTAACTCTAACATGACCTCCTGAGACTATTGAATGGATCCAAGCACACCAGGAAGGGGAGAAACCCTTCATACGCAACGCTTGCTGGAGAAACTCCCATTTGACTTTATCATATGCCTTCTCAAAGTCTAATTTAAGAATAACTCCATCTAATTTTTTCCTCTGTAATTCATGAATTGATTCGTGGAGAATAATAACCCCTTCAAGAATATTTCGACCGGGCATAAAGGCTGTCTGAGAGGGGCTGACTATTTTGTCTGCCACTAGACCTATTCTATTTGTGAGAACTTTAGTTATGATTTTGAACGAAACATTAAGCAAGCAAATAGGTCTAAAATCCTGGATTTTATTTACGTTGTCCTTCTTTGGAATTAGAGTAATTACTCCAAAATTTAAACTGTGAACCGGAAGGGAATTTTGATGAAAGTCCACAAACAACGCAAACAGATCATCCTTAATAACTTCCCAGAAAACTTGATAAAACTCTGCTGGAAAACCATCCGGTCCAGGAGCTTTATTATGCTCCATACTAAATACCACCTTTTTAACTTCATCTATAGTAAACTCAGCGGTTAGAATTTCATTCTCTACATCCGAGACTTGAGGGATGTCGTGGATAATAGATTCATTTAGTTTGGTCGATGATGTGTCTGGCTTCCCAAAGAGGTTTTTGTAATACCTTGTTATATGGTTTTTAAGTTCTTCCTCGTCAGTAATACAGCCGCCATTCACATCCTCCAAAGAATAGATCCGCTGTCTTCGATGCTTGCCGTTGGCCACTAAATGGAAATATTTTGTATTATCATCCCCTTCAAGAAGATGATTGACCTTGGCCCTCTGGAAGATACGAACTTCTTCCTCTCTCAAAATATTGGCAAGCCTATCATTGGCAAAAGATTTAGACTCCAACTCGTTAGGCGATAAGCAAGTAAACTCCGCCTTTTTATCAAGATCATCAATCATTTTCAAAAGATGTTGTTTCTCCTTTTTTACTAACCCCGCTGAGTTCTTTGCCCACCCCCTTAAATATTGTCGAAGGGACCTAATCTTGTTTTGCCATATCTGAATGGCGGTTTCACCTCTCTTTTCTTGTTGCCAAATGGAAGAAACCATATCAAAAAATCCCTCTCGAATGAACCATCCTAACTCAAATTTAAACTCAGAGAAATTCCCCAGGTTCGTCGGGGCTTTACCATTCAGTAATAAAGGCGTATGATCAGACCGAGATCTATCAAGCGCTTTCACTGAGACGTTAGGGAATTTAAGTTCCCATTCCGGACTCATTAAAACCCTATCAAGCTTCTCAAACGTGGGTGGATTCAAATCATTTGCCCAAGTAAATTGACGTCCCACCATATCAATTTCGCGCAAATCTAAATTCGCTATGACACTATTAAACAAATTAGGCCATCGAAGGCTGAAGTTATCATTACTTTTGTCTTCCGCACTTCGCATGATATTGAAGTCTCCCCCTATGATAAACGGGTGTGTCTCAGAACTACACGCACCTGCAATTTCCGCTAAAAAATCATTCTTTAAATCATCCTGAGCAGGGCCATAAACAGCAAAAAGGGCCCAAATGAATCCGTCCTCTTTGTTTCGGAGCCAGAACTTAGTTGACTTCGTTAAGATCTAGTTGAGGCATCATTCCATCATTGACATGTTTCTAAGCCCATTTGACTTTATGACTTAATCTGTGATTAGTTATCGTGGGCCTGTGCCTTAATTTCACATATATTACTTGTTTCTGTATGCAATCTTAGTAGCTAGCCACCTCTGGCAGATCTATTGGACAGGAACTATTTTCTTTTAACCAAGAGAGAAACTTGCATGGTTAAGTTACTAATTTGATTTCCTATGAAATAAGTATATCTTGTTTTCATGTGAGGCATCGAATTTATTTGCCTCAGTTCGTACATTCATATTGTAGTTGCGTTGTAAGTTTACTATCGACTGACAAATCTGAGACAATGAATGTTGCAGGTGGTGGATGAAAGAACGGACCCCTTTCTTGGTAGATTGACTAGACCAGCCACCATTGACCAATCCCACAATTTCTTCTCTGATGTCACAAACAACTTCAAAGATTTTTCAACTGTAGTTTCAGAGTTGCATCAACACCTTCTGGATGCAAATGTAGAAGTTACTTACACAGAATACTTAGATCTGATGAAAGTGGAAGTTGATCAACATCTTAATAAGCTCTCGGAGGACATAAGGGACCTCAAAAGCTGTAACTTGGCCCACAAATATGACACAGATGGTTCATGCTGTACAGCATGCCATGTTGGGAAGCTAGCTGAGATAGATGACAGGTTCAACAGCTTGAAGTTTCTGCTGGCTGTGGTGTTCCGACAAATTAGAGAGATCCTCACAGTGGTCAATTCTTCAATTCATGATCTTCAGTGGGAGCATGAGTTACAGTCAGAAGTTACCGGCATCATTATTGGAGACTGTATTAGAGGTCTTCAGGATGAACTCGAGAGGAAACTGTATGAGCAAAGTTCCATGGTGAACAGTCTAAGAAAAAACTGCCAGGAAACTGTGGCGCAGTTTGCTTCCATACGTGAAGAGCTGATTGCTATTTCTAATATTCTGTTACCTTCTGAAGAGGAACCACAAATTTCCCTCTGTAGGCATGAAAGTTTGGGTAACTGGAGTGACAGATGGAAGTTCAGCTTTTTCAGAAAGCGAGCACACCAGGATCACTCTTTATCTTCCACGCAAAACCAGAATTCTGCAACACAGAAATCTATAAGTCCTAGTGAAGTTATATCAGAAAGATCCGACTTCCGACATCTGAAGGGTATGACTAGACATGAAATGCTTAACTATTTCAGATCTGAGATCAGTAAATTAAGAAGGCTGCATGAGTTGGATTTGCAAGAGAAAACAGAAGAGCTGTTTAAATTCAAACGAGAGAAATGGTCATTGGCTCTTAAGTATGATGTAGAATTTGAGCCTTTAAGAAGGAAATTCCCTGAGGTCATTTCAAGATTTGACCAAATCATGTCCAATGGAATGGCAGCAGCAGTACCTACAATCTGCAGTAATAGTGATGCATTCGATGAAACGAGCAGATTGAGCAGTATAATTGATTCACTATACCGTGAAAACCAGCATCTTCATTGTTTGCTTGCAGAGAAGATGAAGAATATTCAGGAATTATCAAGCCAAATATCTGATTCCACCAGGAAAATGTCACTTCAATATTCATTAGAAAAACAAATTTTGAGACAACTCAACAGCACTCAAGTAGAATATGAGGATCTTTTTGTTGAAAGTACTATCAGAGATGAAATTTACCAAACTGTTGTGAGAACATTGGTTGATAGTCATAGGAATGTTTTGGAGGATACCACCCAAACTTTCCGTGCAAAAGTGTCTTCACTTGAAGCCGCACTCTCTGAAAAGGACAAGGCGTTGTGTTTATCTGATGAGGAAAATCAAATGCTAAAGGAAAAGTTGTCAACACTAGAAAAAGAGCATTTTATCCAAAATAATCAGCAAGATCTCGAGCTAATCAAGCAAGAAAGTGAGGAAATGGTTCTCCGTGATATTGAGATGGAGCCACAAAGATCATGTGAGATTTCTGATCGAGATATACAGTACGAAGGGCTCATCAAGCTGAATCAGGTTTTAGAAATTGCCTCAACCACGGCAAAAGAAATAGAAACAAAAAGGTTGAATCTCAGTGATATCCAAGGTAAAAGAGAGCAAGAAAAACAGCTAGATTGCATCCTGGTATCTATCATGGATTTGTCAAAAGAATTTATGGAGACTGAACATAGAGTGCCAAAAGATATAAAAGGAAATGAAAAAAAGTATGTGCATCTAGCCTCGTCTTCTGAAAACACTATTTGCGTTTTTTTTCTTTCAGAATGCAAAACTAAATGTTTCAGCATGATTTTTTACGGCTGTCAGACCGGTATGACTGTTAGAAACCTATGTTAGGGTTTTGGTCAGTCCCAATGTAATTACCTGTATACCCCTCTATGTAATGGGCTTGGCCAACTCTTGGCTTATATATATGCTCTCCCAACCCTGATTAGGGTTAGGGTTTCCCACATGCCGCCAGTCCTCCCTCTCCGCTCGCCAGACATGGACCAAGCCACCGGTCTTCCCCCCCACCGTTCGGGTCATCCTCTCCCTTGCCCTCTCCTGGGACTAAACAGTCCATCAGCTTGATGTCAAGAATGTATTCCTCCACGACACTCTGAAAGAGACGGTCTACTGTAGCCAACCCACTGGCTTCGTCGACTCCGCTCGTCCGGATCTGGTGTGCCGGTTGAACTGCTCCCTATACGGCCTCTGTAAGTAGAGGGACTCTAACTCTCATCAGAGGATGACACTATGAGTTGGGGCAATTTTCTGTTTATTTCTTCAAACACTACACAATGCCATACCCGTCTAAGGGTCGGGATACATATTTATAGCCCAAGGGGCTGCAGCATATGCTTCCTAGAGTTGCGAATATGCTGTCCTACAAACTGCACTAACCACTAGGTGCTGTTGTACTCTAGTCAAAAAGGAAAAACTGCAAACTGCAGCAAGCTGCTGTCCTCCAAAAGCTGAAACTGAAAAAGGAGATGCCTGCAGGCTGTCCTCGCAGTCAAAAGACTGCTGCTGTGCTGCCTGCCGCAGTCCTTGTTGTCTGCCGCAGTCCTTGCAGTCAAAAGCTGCTGCGTTGCTGCTGTCCTGCAGCAGAGATGCTGTGCGGACTGCGGACTCAAAAGCTGCTGCGTTGCTGCTGTCCTGCAGCAGAGATGCTGTGCGGACTGCGGACTGTCCTCCACACATGACTTATTCCATCATTCTCCCCCTAAGTCTTGTGTGTCGCCTTGTGGGAAAGTTGAGCCATTCCGGACCTGGAGCAAAGCTCAACAAACTTAATCTTCCCAAGGGGCTTGGTGAGCAGGTCTGCAAGCTGATCCTTGGTGTTGATGTAGCGCGCCTTGATGCTCCCTTCTGCCAAGCAGTCTCGGATGAAGTGGTATCTCAGCCGGATGTGCTTGCTCCGTTCATGGAACACGGGGTTCTTGGCCAATGCCAGAGCGGACTGGCTGTCCACCCTGAGTTCCACCGCTCCAGTGTCTCTCCCGAGGAGATCACCGAGCAGTCGAGCCAGCCAGAGCGCCTGAGTCGAAGCAGTGGACGCCGCTATGTACTCGGCCTCGCAGCTGGACATGGCCACCACCTGCTGCTTGACCGACTGCCAGCTAATGAGGCACTTGCCGAGGAAGAAGAGGATCCCGCTTGTGCTCTTGCTAGTGTCGATGTCGCCGGCGTGGTCGCTGTCGCTGTACCCGACAAGGTGTGCCTCCCCAGGGCACCTCGGGTAGTAGAGACCGTGGTCGAGAGTCCCCGCAACATAGCGGATGATCCTCTTCACAGCCTGCTCATGCTCCGTCGTCGGTCGCTGCAAGAACCGACTAACGTAGCCGACGGAGTATGCCAAGTCAGGTCGTGTGTGGACGAGGTAGCGAAGGCTCCCCACAAGACGCCGGTACTGAGTAGCATCCACCTCCTCCGTCGTGCTGTCGCGACTCAGCTTCAGCCTCTCCTCCATCGGAGTGAGAGCTGGGTTGCAGTCGGTGAGCCCAGCCAGCTCAACAATGCGCCTGGCATAGGCGGTCTGGCGAAGTGTGATCCCGGAGTCTCCCTGGTGTACCTCAATCCCCAGGTAGAAGGAGAGATGCCCCAGGTCACTCATTTGGAAGGTGGCCTTCATCTCTTCCTTGAACGCTGCCACCTCTGCATCCTTGGCGCCGGTGATCACCAAGTCGTCGACGTAGACACCCACCAGCAGGGCATTATCTCCATTGCCTCGCCGATAGATGGCCGCCTCGTGCGGGCTTGGCATGAAGCCCATCCTCTTGAGCGTGGAATCCAGCTTGGCATTCCACGCCCTTGGTGCCTGTCGCAAGCCGTAGAGAGCCTTGCGCAGGCGCAACACCTTGCCCTCCTTGCCAGGGATCGCAAAACCTGGCGGCTGGTGTACATAGACCTCCTCCTTTAAGTCGCCGTTAAGAAACGCCGACTTGACATCCATGTGATGAACATGCCAGCCCTCCAGGGCTGCCAGCGCAAGGAGGAGTCGCACGGATTCCATCCGTGCTACAGGGGCGAAGGCATCGTCGAAGTCGATCCCCTCCTGCTGCAAGAAACCGCGTGCCACCAAGCGAGCCTTATGCTTGACGATGGCGCCGGCTTCATCCCTCTTCAGTTTGAACACCCACTTAAGGGTGATCGCGCGATGACCATGAGGGAGATCAGCGAGCTCCCAAGTGCGGTTCGTCTCAACCGCGTCCATCTCCGACTGCATCGCGGCACGCCAAGCCGCATGTTGCTCGGCCTCCGCGAAAGACCGAGGCTCACCATCGTCGCATGCAAGATGCAACTCTCCTGCCAAAATGCGAGATGCAGGGCCTGGCACCGACGGGTCGATGAGAAGGCCCTCCACCCTTCGATACCGCAACGGCTCGCCGTCGTAGCACGCGTCGACGCGCTCCTCGTCGCGGGACAGAGGGGTCACGAGCTCCACTGGGTCGTGCTCGACACGAGCTGGTGTCGGAGAGGACGTTCCCGGAGAGGGTACCGTCGGTGCTGGAGTACGTGGTGGCGAAGAGCTCGCTGTAGCCGGAGTCGTGGCTGGAGTGCGTGGTGGTGAAGAGCTCGTTGTAGCAGGAGCTGGAGAGTGTGGCGCTGGAGTCGGTGGAGACTTGGGGGCTGGGGTAGACCTGCTCGGAGAAGAGTTGCCTACTCCCCCAGCTCCCTCAAAGTGGACGTACTCGATGGTGAAGTCGTACGTCGGAGTCGTGCCGTCGTCCACCGCCTTGTCCCACGCCCATCCTCGCCCTTCGTCGAACACTACGTCGCGCGCCGTGCGCACACGCTGTGTTCTTGGGTCAAGGATGCGGTAGGCCTTCGAGCCCTCCGCGTAGCCAATGAACACCCCCGGGGTGCTCCTATCGTCGAGCTTGCTGATGTGGCCAAGCTCCTTGGTGAACGCGAGGCAGCCGAAGACCCGTAGGTGAGAGACCGCCGGCTTGCGCCCATGCCAAGCCTCGTACGGTGTCATCCCGTTGAGAGCCTTGGTGGGCGAGCGGTTGAGGATGTAAACCGCTGTCACCACCGCCTCTCCCCAGAAGACAGCTGGCATTCCTCTCTGCTTGAGGAGAGCCCGAGCCATCCCCACAACCGTCTGGTTGCGCCGCTCGACGACGCCGTTCTGCTGCGGGCTGTACGGCGCGGAGTAGTGACGCTGAACGCCCTCATCCGCGCAGTACGATGCGAACTCAGCCGCCGTGAATTCGCCGCCGTTGTCGGTGCGCAGCACGCGCAGCTTGCGGCCGCACTCCGCCTCCGCAGCGACCTGCACACGCCTGATGGCGTTTGCAGCCTCTCCCTTGCTGCCAAGGATCATCACCCACATGTAGCGGGAGAGATCGTCGACGAGCAGCAAGAAGTAGCGTCGTCCTCCTGGTGTGGCTGGTGTCACCGGGCCACACAAGTCCCCATGCACGAGCTCGAGCCTCTCCTTGGCTCGGAAGCTCGACTGCTGGGGAAAGGGGAGTCGTCTCTGCTTTGTCAACACGCAGACATCGCAGAATTGCTCCACATGGTCAAGGCACGGCAGGCCTCGTACCATCTCCTTGGCGCTGAGCCGCTTCAGGGCTTCGAAGTTAAGGTGCCCGAAGCGCTCGTGCCACTGCCATGCCCCGTCGTCTCGACGAGCAGCAAGGCAGCAAGGTTGTGCCACCTTCACATTGAGGATGTAAAGCCGATTTGCACTCCTGCGTACCTTGGCAAGAAGGCGACGAGAGGGATCCCAGATCCTCATGACTCCGTGCTCGACCTCCACGCGCGAACCGTTCTCATCCAGCTGTCCCAAGCTGATGATAGAGTTCCTCAACGCGGGGATGTAGTAGACTCCGGTGAGCAGCCTGTGCTCACCAGACGCGGCGGTGAAGACGACTGAGTCGGCGCCCTTGATCTCTACGCCGGAGGCGTCCCCAAACTTGACGGAGCCTCGGACGCTAGAGTCAAGCTCGGTGAAGAACTCCCGTCGGCCGGTCATGTGATGAGTGGCGCCGGTGTCGAGGCACCATCCTTCGATCATGTCCTTGTTGGAGCCGTCGCCGAGGAAAGCGCGTGCTTTCGACTCATCAAGGTGGAGGAGTGCCGCTGCGGCCGGTGCCGCTGGAGATGGCTCGATGCTTGCATGTGCCAGGAGCAGGGCCTCCTCCTCCGCCTCCGCCTGTGCGACGTTGGCCTGGCCACGTCGTGGCTGCCGACAATCCCTGGCCCAGTGGCCAAGCTTGCCGCAGTTGTGGCAGCCGTCGTCTCGTGCCGGCTTCTTGTTGCCGACGGCGCCGCCTTGGGCACCTCCACGTGCACCACCCTCAGCATGTCCTCGCGCCCCGGCCTGGGCGCCTCCACGCGCCTTGCGCGGCTTGCCGCGTTTGCGGCCTCGTGTCGAGGAGGACTCCCCCTGCTTCTTGTCACCCTGGCAGGCCTCCCACTGCTCCCGAGTGAGATGTAGCTTCCCGCCGATAGTGATAGGCCCAGAGAGAGCCTGTGGTTCGTCGCCGTCGACCACCTTGAGGCGACCAATCGCCTCTTCGATCGTCATCGTGGAGAGGTCTAGCAGAGACTCGATCGAGCGAGCAATCTGCCTGTACTTCTCGGGGATGCAACGGAAGAGCTTCTCAACAGCTCTCTCCTCATCGTAGGTGTCGTCGCCGAACTGCACCATCTTCTGCAACAGAGTGTTGAGGCGGAGAGCAAAGTCATCAACATCCTCACCTGGCTTGAAGGCCAGGTTCTCCCACTCCTTGCGAAGTGCCTGCAGTGTGGTCTTGCGGGCACGATCGCTGCCGATGCGGGTCGCAGCGATGGCGTCCCAGGCCTCCTTGGCAGTCCGCTTCTGGGAAAGCGAAAACTGCATCTCGGGCGGGACTGCAGCAATGAGAGCATCCAGCGCCCGCCGATCCTCGTGGTAGTCGACGTCGTCGTAACGAACTGCTTCCCACATGTGGCGAACCTGGAGCCGTACCCTCATCACCGCGGCCCACTCGACGTAGTTGGTCTTGGTGAGGGTAGGCCACCCACCGCCGGGACCGATGTCCCTGACAATGGCTTGGGCCATGCGACGACCATGGTACCGATCCGGGGAGGGAGAACCGCGCCGCCTGTAGAGGCCGCGATCTCCGTCGACTCGGTCGCCGCCGCCGGGAGCACCGCCGGCGCGTCTACGCCCGTCTGGGCTGCCGCCGCGTGCGCCCCCGCCTGGAGCGCCGTCAGCGTGTCGGCGCCTATCCGGGCTGCCGCCACGCGCGCCCCCATGGGGATGCGCGGCTGCCCACTGTGCCGCCTGCTCTCGCGCTGCTTCCCTCGCCAGCCTGAGCTCGTCGTCGGTGTTGTCGTCGACAGAAGCAGAGCTGCCAGCTCTACTGCCGCGCAGAACCTCGAGCTCTGTTGCCGCCGCACGTGCAGCATCCGCCGCCTCCGCTGCTTCTACTTCCGCTCTCGCCGCTGCCAGTTCCGCCGCCGCCAACCGTGCTGCCCTCGCCGCTGTCGCTGCAGCCGCTGCTGCTGCTCGCTCGCGTTCTTGTGCCGCGGCGACCTCGGCCTCCTGCTGGCGCCGCGCACTCGAAGTGGCCGAGCGTAGGGACATGGTGGGCTAGTGAGGGGTCGTTGCGTGTGGAAGAGGCTGTCTCAGACGAAAGGCTGCTCGTCTGAGCAGGGGAGGAAGGAACAGTTGGAGCTCTTGCTACCGACTGAGTGTGGGGAGAGGCACGGGAAGGAGATGAGCACGAGATGTTTAGGCTGCAGGATAGTTTGGCTCTGATACCAATTGTAAGTAGAGGGACTCTAACTCTCATCAGAGGATGACACTATGAGTTGGGGCAATTTTCTGTTTATTTCTTCAAACACTACACAATGCCATACCCGTCTAAGGGTCGGGATACATATTTATAGCCCAAGGGGCTGCAGCATATGCTTCCTAGAGTTGCGAATATGCTGTCCTACAAACTGCACTAACCACTAGGTGCTGTTGTACTCTAGTCAAAAAGGAAAAACTGCAAACTGCAGCAAGCTGCTGTCCTCCAAAAGCTGAAACTGAAAAAGGAGATGCCTGCAGGCTGTCCTCGCAGTCAAAAGACTGCTGCTGTGCTGCCTGCCGCAGTCCTTGTTGTCTGCCGCAGTCCTTGCAGTCAAAAGCTGCTGCGTTGCTGCTGTCCTGCAGCAGAGATGCTGTGCGGACTGCGGACTCAAAAGCTGCTGCGTTGCTGCTGTCCTGCAGCAGAGATGCTGTGCGGACTGCGGACTGTCCTCCACACATGACTTATTCCATCAGCCTCAAGCAGGTGCCACGGGCCTGGTATAGTCGCTTAGCTTCCTACTTGGTCTTCCTCGACTTCGTTGTGGCCAAGTCGGACATATCCCTATTCATCTATCGGCGCGACAACGACACCATCTTCCTCCTGCTCTACGTCGATGACATCGTGCTCACGGTGTCCACTACCGACCTTCTTCAGCGCACGATAGCTGTCCTTCAGCGGAAGTTCGCGATGAAGGACCTAGGGCCTCTTCATCACTTCCTCGGCATCACCGCCAAGCGACAGCCTCAGGGTCTCTTCCTCCACCAACGCTAGTACACTCTCGACATCCTGGAGCGGGCTAGCATGTACGACTACAAGTCCTGCTCCACGTCTGTCGACACTCAGGCGAAGCTCTCTGAGGACGATGGACCACCGGTCGCCGATTCGACAGCCTACCGGAGCCTCACTGGTGTGCTCCAGTATCTGACCTTCTCTAGGTCGGACATTGCCTACGTTGTCCAACAGGTGTGCCTTCACATGCACACCCTTCGGAGCCTCATCTCACCGCTCTTATGCGGATCCTTCGCTACCTCCGTGGCTCCCTTGACTACGGCCATCTACTCCGACCCTCCCTGACATCAGAGCTCATGGTCTACACCGACACTGATTGGGTTGGCTATCCTGACACGCGTCGGTCCACTTCTGTTTATGCCGTGTTCCTGGGCGCTAACCTCGTCTCTTGGCCGCTAAGCAGTAGCCCATCGTCTCTCGCTCCAACGCAAAGGCCGAGCACCGCGCCGTGGCCAATTGCGTGGCAGAGGCCTCCTGGCCGCGTCAGCTTCTCCAAGAGCTCCACAGCCCCTCCAGCGCCTGACTCTCGTCTACTGCGACAACATCAGCGCGATTTACCTCTCCACCAATCCCGTGCAGCATCAGCGCACGAAGCACATGGAGATCGACCTGCACTTCGTACCGACCACGCTGCAATTCATCGACATCTTCACCAAGGGGCTGTCGTTGAGTGCTTTCACCGAGTTTCGATCCAACATCTGTACAAGATAGAGTTGAGACTGCGGGGGATGTTAGAATCTCGTGTTAGGGTTTTGGTCAGTCCCAGTGTAATTACACTGTATACCCCTCTGTGTAATGGGCTTGGCCCAACTCTTAGCTTATATATATGCTTTCCCAACCTTGATTAGGGTTAGAGTTTCCCACAATGACTGTTGACTTCTTTTTGAGAACCCGGATTGTGTTTTAGGTTGGATACAAAATAATGCTTGTAAAAATCCTTACTGTTATTATAATTTGTTATATGGGATTTCTTCCATACATAGTCCATGGTTATTGTTTTGTTGAATAATCCATACTCTTGATGCTAGCACAAACTGATAAAAAAGTGTTGTTGAATTCAGGACTGATAATCTGCATGATCAATGCAATTATATGATACAACAGGCCATCGTATTGACAAAGAAGGGTCTATGGTATAAGCAAATGCTTGACACAAAACGTTCTGAGCTTCGAAAAGCTGAATCTGAGGTATGTTTTCTGTATGTACTCGAATTCTATACTTCTTTGCACTATATGTTTTTTTCATACAGTTTAGCACAAAGTGATTTATCTCTGTTTTTTTTTTGCACCTTTGTGCTGCTCGGACTCTGTCTGGAGGGTGCTTTTTTAATTTAAGCATGTACATAAACTCTTTCCTATCTTAATTGAAAGGCAGAGCTCCTGCCATTGCGTTTCAAAAAAAATGATGCATGCAGACATTTAAGGATCTTATCAATGGCTCATGCTCATTCATGTGTCAAATAGCTGCATATAAGAGTGTATCATTATATTAAGAAGACAGACTTTAGAACCTGTACACATTAGAACCCACTCACACCATAAAAACAGAGTGACAGACTACTCCCAGCTCTGTTTATTTTTAGAAACAGATCAGATCAATTTGAGCAATATGCTAGGTGCATCTAATTTATTTGGTCCATTATGTGCCTTATTCATTTTCTATAGTAATGTGCACATTATAAAGTAATTCTTATAGATGTTTAGGCAGGATTTCATACATTATCTTTTTAGTCAGCATGACAATTATTTGAAAAGCAAGATAACGTCAATTAGATATTTCTGATAGCATGTAAGTGAGTCACTGATGATCTGCTTTGATGTTTATTCCTGACCGGTTGTTGTTGGAGTATGCTTCTATTTGAGTATTTGACTACAAGAACACTTGTTGTTTCAAATTAATGCCACAACTTGTTTAAATACTTTTCCTGTTTCATTTAGGTTGACATTATGGGAGACAAGGTTAATGCACTCTTGAGTCTTGTTCAAAAGATATATGTAACTCTTGAGCACTACTCTCCTGTTTTTCAGCATCATCCTGTGGTAATTCTCTCAAGTAGTCAAGTGTCAATATTTTAATTTCTCCTATTTCTCTAGTTCTTATTGACTGTTGCTTCTTTACACGTGAAGTTCCTAATTTTTTGAAAACAAAAACTTTGCAACTGAAATTTATTTTATATTTGTCTATTATACCTGAAAACTCACAATATGATTCTTCTGTTCATACTGAGATGCTTGTACAGCTGTACTTGGTTTCTTATGATGATTCATCGATACCAAAAGGGCAGAGTATAATTCATAATTGATGTTGTGCATGCAGCTATTGGATGCTTTCTTGAAGACATGCAAGCTTGTTGCAGGTATCAGAAGCAGACAAAAAAAGGACTTGCAAGATACAATCTAAGTTGGAGCAGCAAGGTGAGCTGGCACTTTCTTATCAAACACTATATGAATACCCAGGCCGTTCCTGACAAATCGGGGGCCCAGAGAGACTTAAAATAGAGGCCCTTAATTTTATAATATATATATATATATATATAATATACATTACTAATGGGTAGTCAAATATATATTAAAATATTCATCTAAAGTAAAAGAATTAATAATATTTGGTTACCTTAAAATTTTCTTCTAACATGTCTCGATGCGAAGTCATTATGATGACATCAATATCAATTTTATCCACTTATGTCTTCTCGATATATAAAGTAGCCAATTTAGTCTTTCTTGCGATATTTTAGACCTTAAATAATTCTTCAGCAACTTTAACTTTGAAAAGCTTCTTTCCGGTGATGCAGTAGTCACGGGTCGTGCATCGCAAACTCGTTTGAAGCAATTTGTTATTGACTTATTGGGTGACGCTACACGATAGCTGATAGGTGACGGGAGACGAGACACATGAATCGTTGTATGTGTTGCGGCCAAGCACTCTGAACCAGTTATTTATCACAAATATCACATGATAGTAAGAACTAAAACTGAATATATATAGTAATATGTTACCGATCTGACCTGCTGAAAGGGGGGCCCATGGAACTGGGGCCTGGGGCGGCTGCACCCCTCGCCCCCCTAAGGAATGGCCCTGTGAATACCTTGAAGCTGTATTTTCATAGAAGCAAGGTTCCAATCCACTTGGATGCATTTCTGACATTGCCAAATGTTCACTAAAAACTATTGTGATGCCAACTCCTATATTTTCATACCACATCGTTACATTGTAGCTCTACCTTAAACATCCATTACTAAAAATTTATATTCATTCACAATCATACCACATTGTGGCTACATAATTCTTCTTAAGAGGAAAGCAAAAAAAAAAGTTACTTGTAACCACCGATGAAGGTGTGGCATTCTATTTCTGATGGGTTTGGTCTGAGTAGTTTAATCATTAAGCTACCTAAAAATCCCCATATGCTACTCTATATTTAATTACTGGTGCGGCATTGTATTGTCATCACGTTGATGGAGGATATGCACGTCACAAAAAATGTATGCACATATATCACTGACAATCTCAGACTTCAACACTACGCTTGATTGAATGTTTTATGTTTCCTTTAGTGCAGATTATTTCTTTATGAAGTGCAATGACTGTTATTTCCTTATTGGTGATTTTAGTTTAGAGTGGCCTAAAAGACACTAGAGAGAGATTAATTTCGTCGGTGGAGGAACACTACACAGTCGCAACTCACAAGGCTGTGAAATTGATCTATGGCCAAATTGACACCGCAAATCTGCAGCCAGAAGGAAGTTGAGGTAGTCCATTCGACAGAATTTTGAAATCTAGGGTATGCATTTCAAGGGCATTAAGCTGTAATATATTTACAAATTGTAGCAATGCATTTTTCTAAACATAGTTTGATAATGGATGCAGTTATACTGTCTCTGCTCACTCCGCAGATGATTGGATTCATGTCCTGTATGGTGTATGTATAAGTCTATGCACTTTATAATGTACAAATTATGATAGTTCAAATTCTGTGAGGGTGATCTCATTTTTGTCAGCAGCATATATAGAAATAACTTAGCTGTTATACAAGCCATAGTCATATTGTAAGCATAGTAACTCCAAGGCTGTCTTTTACTTGATTTTAGTATTTTCATCGTTCTTACAAATTTTGGAGTCCTGTTTGTACTAATGGTTTTATAACCTGCATAGACGTCCTTTTACTTGATTTTAGTATTTTCATCGTTCTTATAAATTTTGGAGTCCTGTTTGTACCAATGGTTTTATAACCTGCATAGACGTTATGTACAACATTTATCCATTTTCAAGGAAGCAAACCTTTCTAGGGCAATAAAATAGAAACCTTTCTAGGGCAATAAAATAGATTTTGTATACATAGTTATCTCAATTGTTTGATCTATATTTATGATTAAAATTTCATTAGTAGTTTCTTTTTAAAAAATGGAATCCCACAGTGATTGAGCATTTGAGTGATGTATGCATGTGTCAAGGGCATCGAACCCCTGACTGGCGGGACCTCGGCTACGCAGTTCGTAGCCCTCGGCCGTCTTCTCCGGTGAGGTTATTCTCCTCAACCGTAGGCTTAATAGAGAGAGAGGAATTATGATAATGATCTTGCTTGATTTATTCTCTGCTGTCATGCGGCTTATAAATAGCCCTATGGCTAACCAACTTCTCCTACAAACTCTCAACTAACTCCTACTTTCTTGGACTTATCTGCTGCTAACCAACTCTCCACAATTCTCTCATCTCAATCTTATTCTCTAGCCTTATCCCAGCCTGGCTGTTGCCTCTTGGGCGCGTTCAGCGCGCTCACGCGCACGCCGGATGTCACGGGCACGTCGTTGCCTGACGTATGGCCTGCCGTACATGACAGCATGGCTTATTGCTATAACTTACTGTTGCCATTGCTTGGTTGATGAGCAACAGATGACAGAAACTGATGTAAGCGGAGTTACTTTGCTTACCATCATGCTTGCTATCACAGATTTGATGACTATTTCAAATTTCACCAAAACAAATCTCATGTATTGACACACATTTTCTCTCCTGTCACTCTATTTTTATCGAAAGAAACTACCGCTAAATCAAATTCCTTGTTGTAAACCTTTCTTTCTCGAGAAGATTACAACCTTTTCAAGCAACCTGTTACAGCAAATGCAAAAGGCTAGGTGATGATTCAGCAGTAAAACATAATATACAATAATTTGCAGGATGTTCCATTATTGAACAGTTCTAATGTCGCCATCTAATTCGCTTGCTATAGCATTCCATGCTAATAAAGCTGCACCAACAGCTGGCTCCACCTGCAGGTACAATCAGATACAGACCTCATGAATACTAATTTGGCAAATTTTGTAGTATGAAGATGTGTCAGTTTGAAACTGTGTATATCGGATATTGTTCAAGCATATTCACAGCTAAGTTTTAGCTTCCTCATTTCAACAAAATCTTCTCTGACATATTTGTTTCCATTATTCAGCTAATTAGTTCTTGAAGATTGTTTAATCTGAAGAATGTTTATTATATTATGCTCACCTTGGGATGTATTGGATAGGCACCTGGGTAATTCTTGGTAACACAATCTATCACTTCTTTCCCAATGTCCCACTTTTTGTTTGCCTCAAGGACTTTACCAACCATAACAAGTGGAAATGGATGCTTGCCATCTGTGAAATATAAACATCTTAAGAAAATCTTCCATGAGGCATTCTAGTAAATGCAACTTTCAGGGTTTGTTTAGTTCTATATAACCACTGTTTTCTTTACCAATTCATTTTTTATGCGACAACTCATTTTTACGGGCAAAACTATATTACACACACATGTATTTCAATTGGAAAAAAAATCAGAGTATTCTTGTGTCACCTTCACCACCAAGGTCAAGCCTTTGCACTACAGCCTTGACACTGGAAGCTAGTTCCCCAACTGAATTGTGTAGGATCTTGTTTGCCACCTCATCACCACTTTCAGCTGATTCTACCACAACTGGAAGAAGGTCAGCGATACGAGCCCATGATTGGTCTTCATATGTCCACCTGTCGTCAGAACAATGAACAGGTAAGTAGAAGTTGTTGTTTGTGCCTTGTAACAGAATGATTATCGTCACTTGACAAGTTTTTATCGACTTACCAGGCCTAGACTATGGATATCCTCCTCTACTTAAATTAGGGCCAGTTAGGATAGCTTACCCTATCAATTCATCTGGCGATGCCAGTCCAAGGAAGTCAAGGATGTTGTTGGTAAGCACTGTTTCGGGGCCTCGGCCATCATAAGCTCTCACCACTGCTGTCAATGCCTGGGCAGAAATCCCATAGCCACTGCATGTGAGACGCCACCACACAAACAGGTCAAACAAATCCACCAATGGCAGCCACCCACATTGACATAGACTAGATATGCACCAGCTTCCACAAGGCGCAAGCCAATTCAGTTATCCTGTATTAACGTTACTGTCGTAGATTAGAAAACACAGTCCCTTTTGACTAACCTGCCCCAGTCACCCAGAACTGGCCCTGCACCTGCTGCTCGAGCTTCCCTACCATCACTGGTGAACCCATACGCTATGGTCCCTGTCCCTGCGATCAGCACACATCCGTGCAGCTTGCCCATGGTTCCACTGGCCAGCGCCGCCACCGCGTCGTTCTCCACGAACAGCTTGACATGGCTTGGAAATATGTCCCTGAAAAAGAGCGTTTGCCTGTGCGCTCAGTCGGAGACGAACTTAACTGAAGAAAAGACTACAGTTTCAGCTGACAGCTGTCTGAAAATTTATAATATTTGGGTAAACTAAACTGTGTGTATATCTATATGCTAGACAGACCTGAGCCAGTCCAGCATTCTCTGCTGATCGACTGGATGGTTGACGCCTGCTACGGCCAAGCAGACGGCGCAGACATTTGACCGTCGCCGGCGCGCCTTGAGCAGCGCCTGCGACATCACCCTCTCCAGCGTCTCCCTTGCCCTGTCCTCTGAACAATCGGAACAAGAACTTCTTTTACTAATCCTATGTTTCTTCTAACCAGCAAGAAAAAAAACGATCGTTTGACTGGTTTATTATCCATCACGATCTTTGCTTGATCGTGACTTGTGCAGAGCAAGCAGCTGCGACCGTCGAGGATCGGAGCGAGTCCAGGCGCGGCTGTTACCTCCGACGGAGTTGTGGTTGGAGCAGCCGGCGACGGTGCGGGAGAGGACGGGGAGCGGGTCGTTGAAGGGCATGGCGGCGGGGATGCAGACGCAGACGGTGTTGCTGGCGCCGCCGTCGACGCCGAGGATGACGCTGCCCATGCGCGGGCTCTGGCACTCCTCCACGTCCCACATGTCCCGCCCCGTGAGCCGCTGCATCTCCCCCCTCTCTCTCTCTCTCTCTTCTATCTGCCCGAGCACTCGAGTCGATGGCCTACACAACACTGGAACGGGAAGAGAGAAAGGCTTCTCCTGCTGTCCTACCAACTGCTCTGCTAGTGTGCAGCCGAGGTGAGCTTTCGCTCCATATATATGTACGTAGTAGGTCGCCTGTGGATGTCTAGACGAGGCGAAAGGGACGGGGACGGAGGCACCGCGGGAGGGCGGCTGTCCGCACGCGCGTCCTGCGTCCAATGCCGCGACGGCAGAGTTGTTTACTTGGCTGTGTGTGTGTGTGTGTGCCGGAGGCGGCCTCTGCAGTGCGCACTCCCAGCCTGCTTGCGCTTGTTGGTTTGCACGTCACTTTGGTTTTGGTGGGAGGAGAAAGAGGGAGCGCCGTTCCGTCCCGGCTGGGCTCATGTTACTGACCTTCCTTGGGACTACGCGCTGATGTTACTGACAGCACTGGTAAGTAAGAACTACTCTACTCCGGGGCTTTTTAAAGTTTACTGAGCGCTTCTGCGTGTCTCTACTCTACTCTACTCTACCGCGGGTCTTGTACTTCATATGTTGCCAGCTGACTTCTGTTGGCCTCACGGGTGGCGTGCGTGGGGGATATCACATTCGGTGCTGCGGGCTGGTCCACGGTAAAACGAAAATGGACATCCATGGCATGCCAAATAAACTGGTCCTTGTTACCTCACACTGGGATTAGCTTGAGTTTATTCCCATCGCTCCTGTCGGTTTTCACATGGATGGTTATGCAGACAGAACCTGCCACTGATACAGTTCTTTTCACTCAGCTGAGAGTCCGTGTTGTCACCGTGGTGTAAAGCACTAAGAAACCATTGGTGCTCCAAATGTCAAGCGTGTGCAAGTGGATTCAACGCCCGTTTACTCTCGTGATGCCATGGGTCTGGTCTGTTTGGTGGTCGTCGACACACGCTGGCTGCCACCGGTGACAGGACAAAATCCACCCTGCCCTACCGCGCTCATCAGCACGGGCTCCTTCCATCGCAATTACCACTACTATCATTACGATGATTATCTACGGGGAGAAAAAAAAAATGCTCCATTGGCCACTATGATAAAGCCCCGGTCGCTATCGCCCGGTCGTTCTGTTCGGATTCCATCCCTTGGATGCCTCTCCTCCTGCCATATGTCTCGTTCCTGGTGAGGCGGAGCTACACGACGTTCGGAAGGGGACAAGGGGACACCTGCGGTGCGGGTGACATCGGGAGACTCGGGTCTGCATTGCACTTGCACCCACCCAAACGACCAAGGGGAAGGGAAGGAAACGTGTGTCGAGCAAAATCTGGAGCGGTAGTGGATCCAGATCCTGCGGCTTGTTTTAGATATGGATATATGGGTGTCCACGACCCGATGTCGAATCCAAATGGCTCCATCGCTAACATACGGTTCCTCATAACCCCAATCGGTCTCCTGCTGCCATCTTTGATGTTTCCAATCGGCAGTTCTTTAAAAAAACACCTCGGTTCTTCATCATGTCTCTCTCTCTTTCTTTTTGCCAGCGATATACTTGTACATGTGGGCCGGTCTGGCCCGGCACGGCACAGGCCCACAAAGGCACGGCACACAGAAGCACATATCTAATTATGGGTCGTGTCGTGCCAGCACGTGTGCCCAGTCATCGGCCCACGGCACGGCCCACAATTAGTTATGTGTGTCAGGCCGGCCCAAATAGTCCAAAATGCTTTAATGTGCCAGATCGGCCCATATACATACAACAACAGTACATAAACAAAAAGTATAGAATATATATATGTCGGCGTTCCGAGACCGGGGGGTCCCTGAGCCGACGAGTGAATGTCGCCGCGTGCCCCAGCCCAGATGGGTCGAGCGCGAGGGCGAGCGCGAAGGGGGGAGAGCGAGGCGGCCGGAGACCGGCGTGAGAGAGGTGGGAATCCCGCGGCCTTCGTGTTCGTCCCGCGCCCAGGTCGGGTGCGTTTGCAGTAGGGGGTTACAAGCGTCCACGCGGGAGAGGGAGCGAGCGGCTCCAAGCGAGCGCCTGTTCTCGTCCTCGTCCCCGCGCGGCCAACCCTCTCTAAGAGGGCCCTGGTCCTCCCTTTTATAGGCGTAAGGAGAGGGTCCAGGTGTACAATGGGGGGTGTAGCAGAGTGCTACGTGTCTAGCGGAGGTGAGCTAGCGCCCTAGGTACATGCCGTTGTGGCAGCCGGAGAGATCTTGGCACCCAGCTGGTGTGATGTCGTGGCCGTCGGAGGAGCGATGGAGCTTGGCAGAGGGACAGCTGTCGGAGCGGTCGAGTCCTTGCTGACGTCCTCTTGCTTCCGTAAGGGGGCTGAGAGCCGCCGTCGTCACAGAGCATGCGAGGCGCCATCATTGCATATCTGGCGGAGCGAGCCAGATGGGACGCCGGTCTTGTTCTCTGCGGCCCGAGTCAGCTCGGGGTAGGGTGATGATGGTGCCTCCTATTGACGTGGCTGGTCTGCGCCCTAGGTTGGGCGATGTGGAAGCTCCTCCAAAGCCGAGGTCGAGTCCGAGCCCCCGGGTCGGGCGAGGCGGAGATTGCCGGCTGGTGCCGGGGCGGAGTCCGAGCCCTGGGGTCGGGCGAAGCGGAGTTCGTCGTCTTCTGGGGCCGAGCCCAAGTCCGAGCCCTGGGTCGGGCGAGGCGGAGATCGTCGTCTTCTGGGGCCGAGCCCAAGTCCGAGCCCTGGGTCGGGCGAGGCGGAGATCGTCGTCTTCTGTGGCCGAGCCCAAGTCCGAGCCCTGGGTCGGGCGGAGTTCGCCGTCTTCCGGGACTTAGCCCGAGTCCGAGCCCTGGGTCGGGCGGAGTTCGCCGTCTTCCGGGACTTAGCCTGAGTCCGAGCCCTAGGTCGGGCGGAGCGGAGTTCGCCGTCTTCCGGGGCTTAGCCCGAGTCCGAGCCCTGGGTCGGGCGGAGTTCGCCGTCTTCCGGGACTTAGCCCGAGTCCGAGCCCTGGGTCGGGCGGAGCGGAGTTCGTCGTCTTCCGGGACTTAGCCCGAGTCCGAGCCCTGGGTCGGGCGAAGCGGAGTTCGCCGTCTTCCGGGACTTAGCCCGAGTCCGAGCCCTAGGTCGGGCGAAGCGGAGCTTCCTATGGTGCCTCCGGCAGGGCCTGACTGCCTGTCAGTCTTACTCTATCAAGTGGCACTGCAGTCGGAGTGGCGCAGGCGGCGCTGTCCTTCTGTCAGGCCGGTCAGTGGAGCGGCGAAGTGACGGCGGTCACTTCGGCTCTGCCGGCTGGGCGCGCGCGTCAGGATAAGGGTGTCAGGCCACCTTTGCATTAAATGCTCCTGCGACTTGGTCGGTCGGTGCGGCGATTTGGTCAGGGTTGCTTCTTAGCAAAGGCAGGGCCTCGGGCGAGCCGGGAATATGTTCGCCGCTGAAGGGGGGCCTCGGGCGAGACGGAAATCCTCCGGGGTCGGCTGCCCTTGTTCGAGGCTAGGCTCGGGCGAGGCGTGATCGTGTCCCTCGAATGGACTGATCCCTGACTTAATCGCACCCATCAGGCCTTTGCAGCTTTGTGCTGATGGGGGTTACCAGCTGAGAATTAGGAGCCTTGAGGGTACCCCTAATTATGGTCCCCGACAGTAGCCCCCGAGCCTCGAAGGGAGTGTTTGCACTCGCTTGGAGGCTTTCGTCGCACTTTTTTGCAAGGGGACCAGCCTTTCTCGGTTGCGTTTTGTTCCGGTGGGTGCGCGCGAGCGCACCCGCCGGGTGTAGCCCCCGAGGCCTCGGAGGAGTGGTTTCACTCCTTCGAGGTCTTACTGCCTCACGTAGTGCTTCGGCTGGTCTGGTCGTTCCCTCATGCGAGCTGGTCGTAGCCCAGGTGTACGGTCGAGTCCCAAGTTTTCGGGCTGGTATGTTGACGCTGTCAACGGTTCGGCCGGAGTCGGGTTTGCGAGAGCAGCCCCCGAGCCTCTGCACAGAGCGAGAGGGCAGTCAGGGGTAGACTCGGCTTTTTTACATACGCCCCTGCGTCGCCTTTCCGCAAGGAGGAGGGGGGGAAAGCGCCATGTTGCCCTCGATGGGCGGCGAACATGGTGTCTCCGATGAGCTGCAAGCGGGTAATCCGAGTGGACGTCCGTGCCCCGTTCGTTAGGGGTCGGCTAGGGGCCCAGAGGCACGCCCAAAAGTACCTGCGGGTGTTCTGCCAGACCCGGTCCCCTGGCGACGGGGTCCGAGGGCTCGATGCCTCCCTTTGATGGGATTCTTTTACAAGATCGTTCCCGCTGGTCTCGGAAATGTCCTAGGGTACCTGAAAGGGAATTAGGCTTACACCTAGTCCCTAAATAATTTTGGTGGTTGAATTGCCCAACACAAATAATTGGACTAACTAGTTTGCCCAAGTATATAGATTATACAGGTGTAAAAGGTTCACACTCAGCCAATAAAAAGATCAAGTGTTGGATTCAACAAAAGAGCAAAGGGCCAACCGAAGGCACCTCTGGTCTGGCGCACCGGACTGTCCGGTGTGCCACCGGACAGTGTCCGGTGCACCACCGGACATGTCCGGTGCACCAGAGGACTCCAACTCCAAACTCGCCACCTTCGGGAATTTCCAGAGGCACTCGCGCTATAATTCACCGGACTGTCCGGTGTACACCGGACAGTGTCCGGTGCGCTAAGGAAGATCAGCCTCAGGAACTCGCCAGCTTCGGGAAACTCCAACGGCTAGTCCGCTATAATTCACCGGACTGTCCGGTGTGCACCGGACTGTCCGGTACGACTCCAGAGCAACGGCTAGTCGGCGCCAACGGCTACCTGCGGCGCATTAAATGCGCGCGCAGCGCGCGCAGAAGTCAGGCGCGCCCATACTGGCACACCGGACAGCAAACAGTACCTGTCCGGTGTGCACCGGACACCCAGGCGGGCCCACAAGTCAGAAGCTCCAACGGTCAGAATCCAACGGCAGTGATGACGTGGCAGGGGGCACCGGACTGTCCGGTGTGCACCGGACTGTCCGGTGTGCCATCAAACAGACAGCCTTCCAACGACCACTTTTGGTGGTTGGGGCTATAAATACCCCAACCACCCCACCATTCATTGCATCCAAGTTTTCCACTTCCCAACTACTACAAGAGCTCTAGCATTCAATTCTAGACACACCAAAGAGATCAAATCCTCTCCAAATTCCACACAACGCCATAGTGACTAGAGAGAGCGATTTGCTTGTGTTCTTTTGAGCTCTTGCGCTTGGATTGCTTCTTTTCTTTCTCACTTGTTCTTGAGATCAAAACTCCATTGTAATCAAGGCAAGAGGCACCAATTGTGTGGTGGCCCTTGTGGGGAAGTTTTGTTCCCGGCTTTGATTTGAGAAGAGAAGCTCACTCGGTCCGAGGGACCGTTTGAGAGAGACCCGACCTTTGTGGCCTCCTCAACGGGGAGTAGGTTTGCGAGAACCGAACCTCGGTAAAACAAATCCGCGTGTCTCACTTACTTATTCGCTTGCGATTTGTATTGCGCCCTCTCTCGCGGACTCGATTTTATTTCTAACGCTAACCCGGCTTGTAGTTGTGTTTATATTTGTAAATTTCAGTTTCGCCCTATTCACCCCCCCTCTAGGCAACTATCAATTGGTATCAGAACCCGGTGCTTCATTAGAGCCTAACCGCTCGAAGTGATGTCGGGAGATCACGCCAAGAAGGAGATGGAGACCGGCGAAAAGCCCACTACAAGCCACGGGAGCACTTCATCGGAAGAGTCCCGCACCAAAAGGAGGGAGAAGAAGAAGAGCTCCTCCAACAAAGGGAAGGAGAAGAAATCTTCTTCTCACCACAAAGAGAAGAAGGAAAGATCTTCTTCCCACAAGCCGCACCGGAGTGGGGACAAGCAAAAGAGGATGAGGAAAGTAGTCTACTACGAGACCGACACTTCATCAACATCAACCTCCGACTCCGATGCGCCCTCCGTAACTTCTAAACGCCAAGAGCGTAAGAAGTTTAGTAAGATCCCCCTACACTATCCTCGCATTTCTAAACATGCACCTTTACTTTCCGTCCCATTAGGCAAACCACCAACTTTTGATGGTGAAGATTATGCTAGGTGGAGTGATTTAATGCGATTTCATCTAACCTCACTCCACAAAAGTATATGGGATGTTGTTGAGTTTGGTGCACAGGTACCGTCTGTAGGGGATAAGGATTATAATGAGGATGAGGTGGCCCAAATCGAGCACTTCAACTCTCAAGCGACAACAATACTCCTCGCCTCTCTAAGTAGAGAGGAGTATAACAAAGTACAAGGGTTGAAGAGCGCCAAGGAGGTTTGGGATGTGCTCAAAACCGCGCACGAGGGAGACGAGCTAACAAAGATCACCAAGCGGGAAACGATCGAGGGGGAGCTCGGTCGGTTCCGGCTTCGCAAAGGGGAAGAGCCACAACACATGTACAACCGCCTCAAGACCTTGGTGAACCAAGTGCGCAACCTCGGGAGCGTAAAGTGGGATGACCACGAAGTGGTTAAGGTTATTCTAAGATCTCTTATTTTCCTTAACCCTACTCAAGTTCAATTAATTCGTGGTAATCCTAGATATACTAAAATGACCCCCGAGGAAGTAATCGGGCATTTTGTAAGTTTTGAGTGCATGATCGAAGGCTCGAGGAAAATCAATGAGCTTGACGAACCCACCACATCTGAAGCTCAACCCGTCGCATTCAAGGCGACGGAAGAAAAGAAGGAGGAGTCTACACCAAGTAGACAACCAATCGACGCCTCCAAACTTGACAATGAGGAGATGGCGCTCGTCATCAAGAGCTTCCGCCAAATCCTCAAACAAAGGAGGGGGAAAGACTACAAGTCCCGCTCCAAGAAGGTTTGCTACAAATGTGGTAAGCCCGGTCATTTTATTGCTAAATGTCCTATATCAAGTGACAGTGACCGAGGCGACGACAAGAAGGGGAGAAGAAAGGAGAAGAAGAGGTACTACAAGAAGAAGGGCGGCGATGCCCATGTTTGTCGCGAGTGGGACTCCGACGAAAGCTCAAGCGACTCCTCCGACAACGAGGACGCCGCCAACATCGCCGTCACCAAGGGACTTCTCTTCCCCAACGTCGGCCACAAGTGCCTCATGGCAAAGGACGGCAAAAGGAAGAAGGTAAAATCAAGATCCTCCACTAAATATGAAACCTCTAGTGATGAAAATGCTAGTGATGAGGAGGATAACTTGCGTACCCTTTTTGCCAATCTTAACATGGAACAAAAAGAAAAATTAAATGAATTAATTAGTGCTATTCATGAAAAGGATGACCTTTTGGATTCCCAAGAGGACTGTCTAATTAAAGAAAACAAGAAACATGTTAAGGTTAAAAATGCTTATGCTCTAGAAATTGAGAAATGTGAAAAATTATCTAGTGAGCTAAGCACTTGCCATGAGATGATTGACAACCTTAGACATGAAAATGCTAGTTTAAATGCTAAAGTTGATTCACATATCTGTAATGTTTCGATTCCCAATCCTAGAGATAATAATGATGATTTGCTTGCTAGGATTGAAGAATTAAACATTTCTCTTGCTAGCCTTAGAGTAGAAAATGAAAATTTAATTGCTAAGGCTAAAGAAATAGATGTTTGCAATGTTACAATTTCCGATCTTAGAGATAACAATGATATCTTGCGTGTTAAGATCATTGAACTTAATTCATGCAAACCCTCTACATCTAGTATTGAGCATGTTTCCATTTGTACTAGATGTAGAGATGTTGATATTAATGCTATTCATGATCACATGACCTTAATTAAACAACAAAATGATCATATAGCAATATTAGATGCAAAAATTGCCGAGCATAACTTAGAAAATGAAAAATTTAAATTTGCTAGAAGTATGCTCTATAGTGGGAGACGCCCTGGCATCAAGGATGGCATTGGCTTCCAAAGGGGAGACAATGTCAAACTTAGTGCCCCTCCTAAGAGATTGTCTAATTTTGTTAAGGGCAAGGCTCCCATGCCTCAGGATAACGAGGGTTACATTTTATACCCTGCCGGTTATCCTGAGAGCAAAATTAGGAGAATTCATTCTAGGAAGTCTCACTCTGGCCCTAATCATGCTTTCATGTATAAGGGTGAGACATCTAGCTCTAGGCAACCAACCCATGCTAAGTTGCCTAGAAAGAAAACTCCTAGTGCATCAAATGATCATGATATTTCATTTAAGACTTTTGATGCATCTTATGTTTTGACTAACAAATCCGGCAAGGTAGATGCCAAATATGTTGGGGGCAAGCACAAGGGCTCCAAGACTTGTGTTTGGGTACCCAAAGTTCTTGTGTCTAATGCCAAAGGACCCAAAACCATTTGGGTACCTAAAGTCAAGAACTAATCTTGTTTTGTAGGTTTATGCATCCGGGGGCTCAAGTTGGATACTCGACAGCGGGTGCACAAACCACATGACTGGGGAGAAAAAGATGTTCTCCTCATATGAGAAAAACCAAGATCCCCAAAGAGCGATCACATTCAGGGATGGAAATCAAGGGTTGGTCAAAGGTTTGGGAAAAATTGCTATATCTCCTGACCATTCCATTTCCAATGTTTTTCTTGTTGATTCTTTAGATTACAACTTGCTTTCCGTATCTCAATTATGTCAAATGGGCTACAACTGTCTATTCACTGATGTAGGTGTCACTGTCTTTAGAAGAAGTGATGATTCAATAGCATTTAAGGGAGTGTTAGAGGGTCAGCTATACTTGGTAGATTTTGATAGAGCTGAACTCGACACTTGCTTAATTGCTAAGACTAACATGGGTTGGCTCTGGCATCGCCGACTAGCTCATGTTGGGATGAAGAATCTTCACAAGCTTCTAAAGGGAGAACACATTTTAGGATTAACAAATGTTCATTTTGAGAAAGACAGGATTTGTAGTGCATGCCAAGCAGGGAAGCAAGTTGGCACTCATCATCCGCATAAGAACATAATGACGACCGACAGGCCACTGGAGCTCCTACACATGGATCTATTCGGCCCGATCGCTTACATAAGCATCGGCGGGAGTAAGTACTGTCTAGTTATTGTGGATGATTATTCTCGCTTCACTTGGGTATTCTTCTTACAGGAAAAATCTCAAACCCAAGAGACCTTAAAGGGATTCTTGAGACGGGCTCAAAATGAGTTCGGCTTAAGGATCAAGAAAATAAGAAGCGACAACGGGACGGAGTTCAAGAATTCTCAAATTGAAGGCTTCCTTGAGGAGGAGGGCATCAAGCATGAGTTCTCTTCTCCCTACACGCCACAACAAAATGGTGTAGTGGAGAGGAAGAATCGAACTCTATTGGACATGGCAAGAACCATGCTTGATGAGCACAAGACTTCGGATCGGTTTTGGGCAGAGGCGGTCAACACCGCTTGCTACGCCATCAACCGGTTATATCTTCACCGAATCCTCAAGAAGACATCATATGAACTCCTAACCGGTAAAAAGCCCAATATTTCATATTTTAGAGTCTTTGGTAGCAAATGCTTTATTCTTGTTAAAAGAGGTAGAAAATCTAAATTTGCTCCTAAGACTGTAGAAGGCTTTTTACTTGGTTATGACTCAAACACAAGGGCATATAGGGTCTTTAACAAGTCTACTGGACTAGTTGAAGTCTCATGTGACGTTGTGTTTGATGAAACTAACGGCTCTCAAGTAGAGCAAGTTGATCTTGATGAGACAGGTATTGAAGAGGCTCCGTGCATCGCGCTAAGGAACATGTCCATAGGGGATGTGTGTCCTAAGAAATCCGAAGAGCCTCCAAATGCACAAGACCAACCGTTCTCCTCCATGCAAGCATCTCCACCAACTCAAAATGAGGAAGAGGCTCAAGTTGATGAAGAAGAAGATCAATCAAATGAGCCACCTCAAGATGATGGCATAGATCAAGGGGGAGATGCAAATGATCAAGACAAGGAGGATGAAAATCAAAGGCCGCCACACCCAAGAGTCCACCAAGCAATCCAACGAGATCACCCCGTCGACACCATCCTCGGCGACATTCATAAGGGGGTAACTACTAGATCTCGTGTTGCACATTTTTGTGAGCATTACTCGTTTGTTTCCTGTATTGAGCCACACAAGGTAGAGGAAGCACTTCAAGATTCGGATTGGGTGGTGGCGATGCAAGAGGAGCTCAACAACTTCACTAGGAATGAGGTATGGCATTTAGTTCCACGTCCTAATCAAAATGTTGTAGGAACCAAATGGGTCTTCCGCAACAAGCAAGATGAGCATGGTGTGGTGACAAGGAACAAAGCTCGACTTGTGGCCAAGGGATACTCCCAAGTCGAAGGTTTGGATTTCGGTGAAACCTATGCACCCGTAGCTAGGCTTGAATCAATTCGCATATTATTAGCCTATGCTACTTACCATGGCTTTAAGCTTTATCAAATGGATGTGAAAAGTGCCTTCCTCAATGGACCAATCAAGGAAGAGGTCTATGTTGAGCAACCTCCCGGCTTTGAAGACAGTGAGTATCCTAACCATGTCTATAAGCTCTCTAAGGCGCTTTATGGGCTCAAGCAAGCCCCAAGAGCATGGTATGAATGCCTTAGAGATTTTCTTATTGCAAATGGATTCAAAGTCGGAAAGGCCGATCCTACACTCTTTACTAAAACTCTTGAAAATGACTTGTTTGTATGCCAAATTTATGTTGATGATATTATATTTGGGTCCACTAACGAGTCTACATGTGAAGAGTTTAGTAGGATCATGACACAGAAATTCGAGATGTCTATGATGGGGGAGTTGAAGTATTTCTTAGGATTCCAAGTGAAGCAACTCCAAGAGGGAACCTTCATTAGCCAAACGAAGTACACTCAAGACATTCTAAACAAGTTTGGGATGAAGGATGCCAAGCCCATCAAGACACCCATGGGAACCAATGGGCATCTCGACCTCGACACGAGAGGTAAGTCCGTGGATCAAAAGGTATACCGGTCGATGATAGGCTCTTTACTTTACTTATGTGCATCTCGACCGGATATTATGCTTTCCGTATGCATGTGTGCAAGATTCCAAGCCGACCCTAAGGAAGCTCACCTTACGGCCGTGAAACGAATCTTGAGATATTTGGCTTATACTCCTAAGTTTGGGCTTTGGTATCCTAGGGGATCCACATTTGATTTGATTGGATATTCGGATGCCGATTGGGCGGGGTGCAAAATCAATAGGAAGAGCACATCGGGGACTTGCCAGTTCTTGGGAAGATCCTTGGTGTCTTGGGCTTCAAAGAAGCAAAATTCGGTCGCTCTTTCCACCGCCGAAGCCGAGTACATTGCCGCAGGCCATTGTTGCGCGCAATTACTTTGGATGAGGCAAACCCTGCGGGACTACGGTTACAAATTAACCAAAGTCCCTTTGCTATGTGATAATGAGAGTGCAATCAAAATGGCCGACAATCCCGTCGAGCATAGCCGCACTAAACACATAGCCATCCGGTATCATTTTCTTAGGGATCACCAACAAAAGGGAGATATCGAGATTTCTTACATTAACACTAAAGATCAATTAGCCGATATCTTTACCAAGCCTCTTGATGAACAATCTTTTAACAAACTTAGGCATGAGCTCAATATTCTTGATTCACGAAATTTCTTTTGCTAAGATTGCACACATAGCTCTTTTATATATACCTTTGATCATGTCTCTCTCATATGCTATGACTAATGTGTTTTCAAGTCTATCTCAAACCAAGTCATAGGTATATCGAAAGGGAATTGGAGTCTTCGGCGAAGACAAAGGCTTCCACTACGTAACTCATACTTCGCCATCACTCCAAGCATCTCTTCATTCTTGGGGGAGAGAAAGCATGAGCACCAAGAAAAGGACTTTGTCTTTGGGGGAGAGAGTAGGAGCCCAAGGCAAAAGGTCCGGACTTCGTCTTTGGTATAATCTTAACTCATTTATTTCTTGACCAAAGGGGAAGATAGCACTTCAAGGGCTCTAATGGTTCCGTTTTTGGCGATTCATGCCAAAAAGGGGGAGAAATGAGCCCAAAGCAAAAGGACCGCACCACCACCAATTTCAAAAATTTAGTGTTGAATATTTTCAATTGGTATCCTATTGTGTTCAAAAAGGGAAGAAAGTAGTATTTCAAAATGATACATCAAAACCCTCTTGAACACTAAGAGGAGGATCTCATTTAGGGGGAGTTTTGTTTAGTCAAAGGAAAAGCATTTGAAACAGGGGGAGAAAATTTCAAATCTTGAAAATGCTTCTCAAAATCTTATTTATTTGCCTTTGACTATTTGCAAAAGAACTTTGAAAAGGATTTACAAAAGAGTTTGCAAAAACAAAACATGTGGTGCAAGCGTGGTCCAAAATGTTAAATAAAGAAAGAAACAATCCATGCATATCTTGTAAGTATTTATATTGGCTCAATTCCAAGCAACTTTATGCAAACTAGTTCAATTATGCACTTCTATATTTGCTTTGGTTTGTGTTGGCATCAATCACCAAAAAGGGGGAGATTGAAAGGGAATTAGGCTTACACCTAGTCCCTAAATAATTTTGGTGGTTGAATTGCCCAACACAAATAATTGGACTAACTAGTTTGCCCAAGTATATAGATTATACAGGTGTAAAAGGTTCACACTCAGCCAATAAAAAGATCAAGTGTTGGATTCAACAAAAGAGCAAAGGGCCAACCGAAGGCACCTCTGGTCTGGCGCACCGGACTGTCCGGTGTGCCACCGGACAGTGTCCGGTGCACCACCGGACATGTCCGGTGCACCAGAGGACTCCAACTCCAAACTCGCCACCTTCGGGAATTTCCAGAGGCACTCGCGCTATAATTCATCGGACTGTCCGGTGCGCCAAGGAAGATCAGCCTCAGGAACTCGCCAGCTTCGGGAAACTCCAACGGCTAGTCCGCTATAATTCACCGGACTGTCCGGTGTGCACCGGACTGTCCGGTACGACTCCAGAGCAACGGCTAGTCGGCGCCAATGGCTACCTGCGGCGCATTAAATGCGCGCGCAGCGCGCGCAGAAGTCAGGCGCGCCCATACTGGCACACCGGACAGCAAACAGTACCTGTCCGGTGTGCACCGGACACCCAGGCGGGCCCACAAGTCAGAAGCTCCAACGGTCAGAATCCAACGGCAGTGATGACGTGGCAGGGGGCACCGGACTGTCCGGTGTGCACCGGACTGTCCGGTGTGCCATCAAACAGACAGCCTTCCAACGGCCACTTTTGGTGGTTGGGGCTATAAATACCCCAACCACCCCACCATTCATTGCATCCAAGTTTTCCACTTCCCAACTACTACAAGAGCTCTAGCATTCAATTCTAGACACACCAAAGAGATCAAATCCTCTCCAAATTCCACACAACGCCATAGTGACTAGAGAGAGCGATTTGCTTGTGTTCTTTTGAGCTCTTGCGCTTGGATTGCTTCTTTTCTTTCTCACTTGTTCTTGAGATCAAAACTCCATTGTAATCAAGGCAAGAGGCACCAATTGTGTGGTGGCCCTTGCGGGGAAGTTTTGTTCCCGGCTTTGATTTGAGAAGAGAAGCTCACTCGGTCCGAGGGACCGTTTGAGAGAGGGAAGGGTTGAAAGAGACCCGGCCTTTGTGGCCTCCTCAACGGGGAGTAGGTTTGCGAGAACCGAACCTCGGTAAAACAAATCCGCGTGTCTCACTTACTTATTCGCTTGCGATTTGTATTGCGCCCTCTCTCGCGGACTCGATTTTATTTCTAACGCTAACCCGGCTTGTAGTTGTGTTTATATTTGTAAATTTCAGTTTCGCCCTATTCACCCCCCCCTCTAGGCGACTATCAGTACCTCGGGAGCGCAGCCCGAGCCTTGGTTATGTATCGAACGTACCCATGGTCATCCCTCGCTCGGCGTCTGAGGCGGCTGTGAACCCTTCGGGGGCCAGCCTTCGAACCCCTGATCAGTAATGGGCATAGAGCCCGAGTAGCCTGAGGTGGTCGTTGAACCCTTTCGAGGGGCCGGCCTTCGAACCTCTGACCAGTAGTGGGTGTAGGGCCCACGCGATCTAAGGCGGCTGTTGAACCCTTCCGGGGGGCCAGCCTTCGAACCTCTTATCAGTAGGGGGGCTCAGAGCCTGGTTCCTTCTCGGGGAAGGATCCTTTTCGGGGTATCCCCCTTTCCCGGTCCCTGTTGCAAGAGAGAGGAAGAGGAAAAACGGAAAAGGATACGAAATCGAACGACGCGGCGTACCTTTTTGGACGCGGTCATTATGGCGAAGGCGAAGCGTCGCCTGCTTCTCCTGCGAGAGGCGCCGCGTGTCCCGCCGCGGAGTTAATGCGACGGGGCGAGTGGTTGAAGGGGCGTCGGTTGCGCGTGCGCGAGCCGTTCGAGGAACGGATCACGGGCGCGTTGTCTTCACGCCGTGGGAGAGGGTTCTCTCGCTGCCCCCGGATGGGACATAAGCTTGGCTGACGACGTGACCGCTGCACCTGCTCGCCTGCCGCCGCCATTACTGCCGGCTCGTCTTCGACTGTATTGACCGTCGCGCCAGGCTGGAGCCGCTGGGCCGTGCGCTGGGTGGCCTCGAATCGCGGTATTGGATCCGCAGTCGAGGAGGCGCGGTGGCGGCGCAGGTGGCGATGCAGTTACTCACACGTAGCAACCGGCGCACCGGTTGCATGACGCGTGGGCCTGGGCCTCCGTGCTGGGCGTGTTGGGAGTCGGAGAAGCGCACCCACTTGGCGCGGTTGCATGCCGCCTGCATGGCTGCCCACCCTTTCGCCCGCTGGTCTGGGCAAAAGTGGAGGGTCGCTTGTAACCGCTGGGCGGTTGTATGCACCGCGCGCGGCGGTTTGGCTTCTTCTGCCCTGAGTCGGCTTGCATGACGTGTGGGACCCAGCCCCCGCACCATAGGGGAGGACCTTGGAGTGTGTTGGAGAAGACTCAGCCCGTGACGGCTGGGGACGCGAGTAGGGAGAACCGCCCTTAAAAGGAGGGTGACCCCCTTGGAAGGCGACCATGTCTTCGCCCTCCCTTATGCATCGTGTCTTTCCACCTTCCAAGCCCCCGGATGGGGGAGATCCGCCGTCTTTCCGCCTCGTTGTTGGGGGAACGCAACTCCGCGGGAGTTGGTACCTTTCAGCCATCGTTCGGCTTCAAGGATTTTCATCATCCAGCCCGACTGCTCCCCCTCGCCGGGGGTCACCCAAGACGGTGACCACCAGCCCCTGGATGGGGAGGAGCAAGCTGGGCTGTGATCTTTGCCCCGCCCCCAGCTGGTCTTCATCATCCCCGCTGGGGCGGGGCCCGGGCCAAGCCGGTGCTCTGCCCCCTGCGCGGGTCGGCCGACCGCCTCCTCTTCCAGCTTCTGGTGGTGGAGACCATCCTCCAGTTCTGCGGAGGAGACGTCCTCCAGTCATGCTGGGGGAGGCGGGCTGTTGCTGTCCAGCTAGGATGCAACATTCCGTCCTCTTCCTCGCTTGCGTGGCGAGGACAGGAGTGAGGACCTGCCGATGCGCTTTGGGGCGACCCGCGTTTCCTGGTGATTCGCCCAGAGCTTGTCGCTCCACGGGCTTCCCCGTCGTGGAGGTTGTCCATACCCGCGGGGACGGAGCCGGAGTTCCGTTTGTAATGGCTCTTCGAATGCCAGGGTTTTTGTTCATTGTGGCTGTCGGGGCCTGAACATGTAGGTGATTTCGGCACGGAGCCGTGTTTTTTCCTCCTTTTCGAGCACTAAGACTCGCCTGTTGATTGTCTGAACCGCTTCACCAATCGTGAGTCGCCCCGTGTACAGGTGACGAGTGAGGTATCCGTATCCCGGAGGCGTAGGAGTCCCTCGGCTCGGTCGACCTTGTTGTCCGAGGCTTCTCTAGCTTAGTTAAAGGAACCCCTCGGCCGCTCTTCGATGAGCTGAGGCCAGGGGTAGCGGCGTCAACATGAACAGAGGTGGAGTTGGCTCGGAAGGAAAACCTGGTTGGCCGGAGCCTGGCCGGGTCGTCCGTTAGCGGGACCGACGCCGGAATTGACCAGCCGAGGCCTCGGGTCGGGCCGACGTCCTTGGAGGGCAGCTGGCCGAGGCCCCGGGGTGACCGGCCGACCCGCCTGCTCGGGCCGGATTGACGTCCTTGGAAGGTAACTGGCCGAGGCCCCGGGGTGACCAGCCGAGCCGCCTGCTCGGGCTGGATTCCCGGAGAAGACCCTGGCAGCGATGGCCCGGGCGTGGTGATGACGTCGTCCTCCAGAGTTGAGATCCTCGGACCGCGTCGCCGTCCGAGGCTAGGTCGGCCCTCGCCGAAGGTGTCGTCGATGCCAAGGGTGCTGCTGCTCCCTTCAGCCGTCAAGATCTGAGCCTGCAAGATCGAATTGTCTTGTAGCGTGTGTTTCCTGCGGCCGCCGAGGCCTAAACACAACCTCGCCGTGTTGTAAAGCTGCGTCTCTTTTCCTTTTGTTTCGAGTATCTGGACTTTTTTGTCGGTAACAGAAATGCTTGTGCGAGCAAGAGTTGCTTCTCACGGAAGGTGATGAGTGAGGTATCCGTATCCCGGAGGCGTAGGAGTCACTCGGCTCGGTCGGCCTTGCCGCTTACGCGCACTCTTACCCGTCCATGGGGCTCTGTCACCGACGCAGTCGAGAAGGCTCGAAGGATCGCTTCGACAGAAGAGCTTTCGAACGTGAAGACTTGTTCGGTCCGCAGAATCACTTATCCGAACGTGAGTTACTTATCGCAGAAGGTGACGAGTGAGGTATCCGTATCCCGGAGGCGTAGGAGTCCCTCGGCTCGGTCAGCCTTGGCTGCTTACGTGTACTCCGTCGTTTTCAGGATCCACTTTTGAAGTAGCCAAAAAGCGCGAAAGACATTCTGGCAGAAAAGATCTTTTTTCGAGGAAAATTTGGACGCAGAGGGGGTTCCCCCCCTTTTAGCCCCCGAGGGAGGGTCGGGCTTTGCCGAGGCGAGGCCGACCCTTCCTTTGTGACTAAACTTTGCGTGGGTGCGAGGTATATGACCAACTTGAAAACATCTTAAGGGTAGAAGCGACGTAGCTGTTGGATGTTCCAGGCGTTGCCGTAGACCTCGCCTTGACTGTTGGCCAGCTTGTATGTTCCGGGCTTCAGAACCTTGGCGATGATGAATGGACCCTCCCAGGGAGGCGTGAGCTTGTGCCGCCCTCGGGTGTCTTGTCGCAGCCGAAGCACCAGGTCGCCCACCTGGAGGTCTCGGGACCGGACCCCTCGGGCGTGGTAGCGTCGCAGGGACTGCTGGTACCGCGCCGAGTGTAGCAAGGCCTGGTCCCGAGCCTCCTCCAGCTGGTCCAGCGAGTTTTCTCGGCTGGCTTGGTTGCTTTGGTCGGTGTAGGCCCTCGTCCTTGGGGAGCCGTATTCTAAGTCTGTGGGCAAGATGGCTTCGGCCCCATAGACTAGAAAGAACGACGTGAAGCCCGTGGCTCGGCTCGGCGTTGTCCTTAGACTCCAGACCACCGAAGGGAGTTCCTTCATCCATCGCTTGCCGAACTTGTTGAGGTCGTTGTAGATCTGAGGCTTGAGCCCTTGTAGAATCATGCCGTTGGCACGCTCCACCTGCCCATTCGTCATGGGATGAGCCACGGCGGCCCAGTCCACCCGGATGTGGTGATCCTCGCAGAAGTCCAGGAACTTTCTGCCGGTGAACTGGGTGCCGTTGTCGGTGATGATGGAGTTTGGGACCCCGAAGCGATGGATGATGTTGGTGAAGAACGCCACCGCCTGCTCGGACCTGATGCTGTCCAGGGGTCGGACCTCAATCCACTTGGAGAATTTGTCGATGGCGACCAGCAAGTGCGTGTAGCCCCCGGGTGCCTTCTGCAAGGGGCCGACGAGGTCCAGACCCCACACCGCAAAAGGCCAGGTGATGGGTATCGTCTGCAGAACCTGAGCGGGCAGGTGGGTCTGCCTCGCGTAGAATTGACACCCTTCGCAGGTGCGGACGATTCTGGTAGCGTCGGCCACCGCCGTCGGCCAGTAGAAGCCTTGCCGGAAAGCGTTCCCGACAAGGGCTCGAGGCGCTGCGTGATGGCCGCAAGCCCCCGAGTGTATCTCTCGCAGGAGTTCCTGACCTTCGGCGATGGAGATGCATCGCTGGAGGATGCCGGAGGGGCTGCGGTGGTAGAGCTTCTTCTCATCACCCAGTAAGACGAATGATTTGGCGCGCCGCGCCACCCGCCGAGCCTCGGCTCGGTCGAGGGGTAGCTCTCCTCGGTGGAGATATTGCAGGTACAGGGTCTGCCAGTTTCGATTAGGCGCGACCCCGCTTCGCTCCTCCTCGACGCGCAGTGCCTCACCCTCGGGGGCCGAGGGTACCTCGGACTGAACCGAGGGCGCCTCGGGCCGAGCTGAGGGTGCCTCGGGATGTGCCTCGGACTGGGCCGAGGGTACCTCGGGCTCGGACGTGTCGTCGATCTTGACGGAGGGTTGATGCAGGTCTCGGGAGAAGACGTCTGGGGGAACCGTCGTTCGCCCCGAGGCTATTTTAGCCAGCTCGTCCGCAGTCTCGTTGTAGCGCCGAGCGATGTGGTTGAGCTCGAGCCCGTAGAACTTGTCTTCCAGGCGCCGAACCTCATCGCAGTAGGCCTCCATCTTCGGGTCGCGGCAATGGGAGTTCTTCATGACTTGGTCGATGACGAGCTGCGAGTCACCACGAGCGTCGAGGCGTCGGACCCCTAGCTCGATGGCGATCCGCAACCCGTTGACCAGAGCCTCATATTCGGCCACATTGTTGGACGCCGGGAAGTGGAGGCGTAGCACGTAGCGTAGATGCTTTCCGAGGGGTGAGATGAAGAGTAGGCCTGCGCCGGCTCCTGTCTTCATCAGCGACCCGTCGAAGAACATGGTCCAGAGCTCCGGTTGGATCGGAGTCGTCGGTAGCTGGGTGTCGACCCATTCAGCCACGAAGTCCGCCAAGACCTGGGACTTAATGGCCTTCCGGGGAGCGAACGAGATTGTCTCGCCCATTATCTCCACCGCCCACTTTGCAATCCTACCCGAGGCCTCTCGGCACTGGATGATCTCTCCCAGGGGGAAGGATGACACCACAGTTACCGGATGAGACTCGAAGTAGTGTCGCAGCTTCCGTCGCGTTAGGATCACCGCGTACAACAGCTTCTAAACTTGTGGGTAGCGGATCTTGGTTTCGGACAGTACCTCGCTGATGAAGTAGACTGGCCTTTGAACGGGCAACGTATGCCCCTCTTCTTGCCTCTCGACCACAATCGCGGCGCTAACCACCTGGGTGGTCGCGGCGACGTAGACCAGGAGGGCTTCTCCGGCAGCTGGGGGCACCAAGATAGGCGCCTTTGTGAGGAGCGCCTTTAGGTTCCCGAGGGCTTCCTCAGCCTCAGGGGTCCAAGTGAAGCACTCGGCCTTCCTTAAGAGGCGGTACAGAGGTAGACCTCTTTCGCCGAGGCGTGAGATGAAGCGTCTCAGAGCCGCAAGGCATCCCATGACCCTCTGTACGCCTTTCAAGTCCTTGATGGGCCCCATGCTGGTAATGGCTGCGATCTTCTCCGGGTTGGCTTCGATGCCCCGCTCGGAGACGATGAACCCCAAGAGCATGCCTCGGGGCACCCCGAAGACACACTTTTCGGGATTAAGCTTGACGCCTTTCGCCTTGAGACATCGGAATGTCGTTTCAAGGTCGGAAAGGAGGTCGAAGGCCTTCCTCGTCTTGACTACGATGTCATCGACGTAGGCCTCGACCGTGCGGCCAATGTGTTCGCCGAACACATGGTTCATGCACCGCTGGTACGTCGCGCCCGCATTCCTCAAGCCGAACGGCATGGTGACATAGCAGTACATGCCGAAGGGTGTGATGAAAGAAGTTGCGAGCTAGTCGGACTCTTTCATCTTGATTCGATGATACCCTGAGTAGGCATCGAGGAAAGACAGGGTTTCGCACCCAGCAGTGGAATCCACGATTTGGTCGATGCGAGGCAGAGGGTAGGGAACCTTCGGACATGCTTTGTTGAGACCAGTGTAGTCTACACACATCCGCTATTTCCCCCCTTTCTTTCTCACAAGCACAGGGTTGGCAAGCCATTCGGGATGGAATACCTCTTTGATGAACCCTACCGCCATTAGCTTGTGAATCTCCTCGCCTATGGCTCTGCGCTTCTCCTCGTCGAATCGGCGCAGCGGCTGCTTGACGGGTCGAGCTCTGGCTCGGATGTCCAGCGAGTTCTCGGCGACATCCCTCGGTATGCCGGGCATGTCCGAGGGACTCCACGCGAAGACGTCGGCGTTCGCGCGGAGAAAGTCGACGAGCACTGCTTCCTATTTGGGATCGAACCCGGAGCCGATCCAGATCTGCTTGGAGGTGTCGCCGCTGGGGTCGAGGGGGACGGACTTAACCGTCTCCGCTGGCTCAAAGTTGCCGGCGTGACGCTTCACGTCTGGCACCTCCTTAGAGAGGCTCTCCAGGTCGGCAATGAGGACCTCGGATTCGGCGAGGGCCTCGGCGTACTCCACGCACTCCACGTCACATTCGAACGCGTGTTTGTACGTAGGGCCGACGGTGATGATCCCGTTGGGGCCCGACATCTTGAGCTTCAGGTAGGTGTAGTTGGGGACGGCCATGAACTTCGTGTAGCATGGCCTCCCCAGTACCGCGTGGTAGGTTCCTCGGAACCCGACCACCTCGAACGTTAGGGTCTCCCTTCGGAAGTTGGAGGGTGTTCCGAAGCAGACGGGAAGGTCGAGCTGTCCGAGGGGTTGGACACGCTTCCCGGGGATGATCCCATGGAAGGGCGCAGCGCCTGCCCGGACAGAGGACAGATCAACACGCAGGAGCCCGAGGGTCTCGGCGTAGATGATGTTGAGGCTGCTGCCTCCGTCCATGAGGACCTTGGTGAGCCTGACGTCGCCGATGACGGGGTCGACGACGAGCGGGTATTTCCCCGGGCTCGGCACATGGTCGGGGTGATCGTCTCGGTCGAAGGTGATGGGCTTGTCGGACCAGTCTAGATAGACTGGCGCCGCCACCTTGACCGAGCAGACCTCCCGGCGCTCTTGCTTGCGGTGCCGAGCCAAGGCGTTCGCCGCTTGCCCACCATAGATCATGAAGCAGTCGCGGACCTCGGGGAACTCTCCTGCCTGGTGATCTTCCTTCTTGTCGTCGTCGCGGGCCTTGCTACCCTCCGCGGGTGGCCCGACCCTGTGGAAGTGGCGCCGAAGCATGACGCACTCCTCAAGGGTGTGCTTGACGGGTCCCTGGTGATAGGGGCACGGCTCCTTGAGCATCTTGTCGAAGAGGTTGGCACCTCCGGGGGGCTTCCGAGGGTTCTTGTACTCGGCGGCGGCGACAAGGTCCGCGTCGGCGGCGTCGCGTCTCGCTTGCGACTTCTTCTTGCCCTTCTTCTTGGCGCCGCGCTGAGTTGACGCCTCGGGAGTACCTTCCGATGGGCGGCCCTGGGGCTGCTTGTCCTTTTGGAAGATAGCCTCGACCGCCTCCTGGCCGGAGGCGAACTTGGTGGCGATGTCCATCAGCTCGCTCGCCCTGGTGGGGGTCTTGCGGCCCAGCTTGCTCACCAGGTCGCGGCAGGTGGTGCCAGCGAGGAACGCGCCGATGACATCCGAGTCGGTGATGTTGGGCAGCTCGGTGCGCTGCTTCAAGAATCACCGGATGTAGTCTCAGAGAGACTCTCCCGGCTGCTGTCGGCAGCTTCGGAGGTCCCAGGAATTCCCGGGGCGCACATACGTGCCCTGGAAATTGCCGGCGAAAGCTTGGACTAGGTCGTCCCAGTTGGAGATCTGCCCCGGAGGCAGGTGCTCCAACCAGGCGCGAGCGGAGTCGGAGAGGAACAGGGGGAGGTTGCGGATGATGAGGTTGTCATCGTCCGTTCCACCCAGTTGGCAGGCTAGACGGTAGTCCGCGAGCCACAGTTCCGGTCTCGTCTCCCCCGAGTACTTTGTGATAGTAGTCGGGGGTCGGAACCGGGTCGGGAACGGCGCCCGTCGAATGGCTCGGCTGAAGGCTTGCGGACCGGGTGGTTCGGGCGAGGGACTCCGATCCTCCCCGCTGTCGTAGCGTCCCCCACGCCTGGGGTGGTAGCCTCGGCGCACCCTCTCGTCAAGGTGGGCCCGTCGGTCGCGGTGATGGTGCTCGTTGCCGAGGCGACCCGGGACCGCAGGCGCGGTGTTGCGCGTGCGCCCGGTGTAGACCGAGGCTTCTCGCATGAATCGGGAAGTCGCAGCATGAGGTTCCGAGGGGTACCCCTGCCTTCGGGAGGCAGAGCTCTCGGCCCATCGGACCGCGGCGCCTTCCAAGAGATTCTTGAGCTCTCCCTGGATTCGCCGCCCCTCGGTGGTTGATGGCTCTGTCATCGCGTGAAGAAGCATTGCTGCTGCCGCCAGGTTCTGGCCGACCCCACTGGAAGCGGGTGGTGTCCTGAGCCTAACGTCGTCGGTGATGCGGTGCTGGAAGCCCTGGGGTAGATGACGTATTTCTCCGGCCGGAGGTTGGCCCGCCCATGCCTGCCCGACGTCCCGACGGATCGGCTCAAGCGCTCCTGCTCCCTCGTCGAGCCTGGCCTGCACCCCGCGGATTTGCTCGAGCTGTGGGTCATGACCCCCCGCCTGAACGGGGACCACAGCTAGCTCCCGTGGGATGTCAACGCGAGGCACCGGCCTAGGGAGGTCACCGTCCTCCGGCATGCCGAGATGGTTGCCTTCGAGGGGACCCCCTAGATCGACGTGGAAGCATTCGCAACTTGGGTCGCGGTCCTCGTCGCCGAGGCTACGGCTACCGTCGGAACAGTCGGAAAGGCAGTAGTCGCATGCGGTCATTAAGTCCCGCATGGCACTGGGGTTGCCAAGTCCAGAGAAATCCCAACAGATGATGGGTTCGTCGTCTTCCTCGGACCTAGAGGGCCCGTAGGTCGAGACGTCCGTCAGCCGGTCCCAAGGTGACCGCACACGAAACCCCAGAGGGTCTGGATTTGCCTCTACGAGAGCGCCCGCCAAAGCGAAGTCGCTAGACGGGTTGAGACTGAATCCGAAAGACGCGGGATGGGAATCGATCGGTACCTTTTGGTCGACGGGCGGCGATAAGGTCGCGTCGGGGACTGACTACGCCGTCGTCTCAGGTACGAGGGTGACGTCCAGCAAGCTTTTCGCGAGCGTGCTGGCGTCGTCCGCTTGCTCGGGATTGGCGTGTCGCAGGGAGACGGCGCTCGCCTTCGTCTCAAACGCGAGGTCGACGCCCGGTGCGCCCCCCGTTGGGGTGCCGGGGCCGTCGACTCGCTCGACAGCCGACGAGGCGCTGTCTCCTGCTCGGCCTTGGTTGCCCCGCCTCCTCCTCCGTCGGCGGGGGAGAGGACGGGGTGAGCTCGAAGGTTGCTCTTCCACCATGCGGGGAAGACGTCGCCGATTCCGTCGCCGGCAGGCGGGTTGTCGGTCGCCACTGTTGTTGTCGCACGGCGGTGGAAGGAGTATCATGTCGTAGCTGCCGTCGAGGGACATGAACTCAAGACTCCCGAAACGGAGCACCGTCCTGGGTTGGAGAGGTTGCTGGAGACTGCCCATCTGGAGCTTGACGGGAAGCTGTTCGTCAACACGCAGCAGGCCCCTACCTGGCGCGCCAACTGTCGGCGTTCCGAGACCGGGGGGTCCCTGAGCCGACGAGTGAATGTCGCCGCGTGCCCCAGCCCAGATGGGTCGAGCGCGAGGGCGAGCGCGAAGGGGGAGAGCGAGGCGGCCGAAGACCGGCGTGAGAGAGGTGGGAATCCCGCGGCCTTCGTGTTCGTCCCGCGCCCAGGTCGGGTGCGCTTGCAGTAGGGGGTTACAAGCGTCCACGCGGGAGAGGGAGCGAGCGGCTCCAAGCGAGCGCCTGTTCTCGTCCTCGTCCCCGCGCGGCCAACCCTCTCTAAGAGGGCCCTGGTCCTCCCTTTTATAGGCGTAAGGAGAGGATCCAGGTGTACAATGGGGGGTGTAGCAGAGTGCTACGTGTCTAGCGGAGGTGAGCTAGCGCCCTAGGTACATGCCGTTGTGGCAGCCGGAGAGATCTTGGCACCCAGCTGGTGTGATGTCGTGGCCGTCGGAGGAGCGATGGAGCTTGGCGGAGGGACAGCTGTCGGAGCGGTCGAGTCCTTGCTGACGTCCTCTTGCTTCCGTAAGGGGGCTGAGAGCCGCCGTCGTCACAGAGCATGCGTGGCGCCATCATTGCCTATCTGGCGGAGCGAGCCAGATGGGACGCCGGTCTTGTTCTCTGCGGCCCGAGTCAGCTCGGGGTAGGGTGATGATGGTGCCTCCTGTTGACGTGGCTGGTCTGCGCCCTAGGTTGGGCGATGTGGAAGCTCCTCCGAAGCCGAGGTCGAGTCCGAGCCCCCGGGTCGGGCGAGGCGGAGATTGCCGGCTGGTGCCGGGGCGGAGTCCGAGTCCTGGGGTCGGGCGAAGCGGAGTTCGTCGTCTTCTGGGGCCGAGCCCAAGTCCGAGCCCTGGGTCGGGCGAGGCGGAGATCGTCGTCTTCTGGGGCCGAGCCCAAGTCCGAGCCCTGGGTCGGGCGAGGCAGAGATCGTCGTCTTCTGGGGCCGAGCCCAAGTCCGAGCCCTGGGTCGGGCGGAGTTCGCCGTCTTCCGGGACTTAGCCCGAGTCCGAGCCCTGGGTCGGGCGGAGTTCGTCGTCTTCCGGGACTTAGCCCGAGTCCGAGCCCTGGGTCGGGCGGAGCGGAGTTCACCGTCTTCCGGGGCTTAGCCCGAGTCCGAGCCCTGGGTCGGGCGGAGTTCGCCGTCTTCCGGGACTTAGCCCGAGTCCGAGCCCTGGGTCGGGCGGAGCGGAGTTCGCCGTCTTCCGGGACTTAGCCCGAGTCCGATCCCTGGGTCGGGCGAAGCGGAGTTCGCTGTCTTCCGGGACTTAGCCCGAGTCCGAGCCCTGGGTCGGGCGAAACGGAGCTTCCTATGGTGCCTCCGGCAGGGCCTGACTGCCTGTCAGTCTTACTCTATCAAGTGGCACTGCAGTCGGAGTGGCGCAGGCGGCGCTGTCCTTCTGTCAGGCCGGTCAGTGGAGCGGCGAAGTGACGGCGGTCACTTCGGCTCTGCCGGCTGGGGCGCGCGCGTCAGGATAAGGGTGTCAGACCACCTTTGCATTAAATGCTCCTGCGACTTGGTCGGTCGGTGCGACGATTTGGTCAGGGTTGCTTCTTAGCAAAGGCAGGGCCTCGGGCGAGCCGGGAATATGTTCGCCGCTGAAGGGGGGCCTCGGGCGAGACGGAAATCCTCCGGGGTCGGCTGCCCTTGTCCGAGGCTAGGCTCGGGCGAGGCGTGATCGTGTCCCTCGAATGGACTGATCCCTGACTTAATCGCACCCATCAGGCCTTTGCAGCTTTGTGCTGATGGGGGTTACCAGCTGAGAATTAGGAGCCTTGAGGGTACCCCTAATTATGGTCCCCGACAATATATGACCAAAATAAAACTAAGATGTTTTGTGGATGCACATTAAAAACCTTTGGCCAGGAAGAAAAAATATTACAACTAGCTCAGAAATAATATTCGGTTCTCTGTTCAGTGTTTAATTGAGTATTATACAACCATACAGAATACATATATACAATAATCATCATCACTATTTACTATCCCCATCTAGGTATTGCTTCTCGAAGGTCTATTGAAGCTCTAGATTCTCCAAGTTGTGCTGGTCATGTGGGCTTTGACAGACCTTACTTAAATACTGAGTCTATACTTAGTGGTCTCGATGTGCCTTACTTAAATGGGCCGTAACATGCCGGCCCATGGGCTTGACTTGAGGCCCAGGCACGACCCATATATTGGGCCGTGCCGGCCGCCCAGGCCCACAATTAGGTTGGGCCGTGCCAGATATGGGCCGTGCCAAAAATTGTGTGTTTTGGGCCGGCCTATTAGGCACAGCACAAATGTACACCTATAGCCAGCGAGTTGCACAGCCCAGATAGACACATTAGCCAGGCCCATTAAACACTTGCTTCCTGCCGCCCGTGGTAGCAGATCAGAACTAATTTCGGATAGGAATTGTTGGAGCACGTTTTCTTTTCCTTTGTGTCTAGGGAATCCTACCATCTTAGTTCGTTTACATCAATCCAACTCTGGATTAATATGGATTGAAACTAAATCCATGTCACAATGCATGCCCCAAAATAATCCAAGTCTACTCAATTTTTTTTATTCGGTTAAACCCATCATGGATTATAACACAAGGATTTGTGATCTTTTTAAACTATGGAAGGTATGGATTCTATCCATAGCTCATTAGGTATGGAACAAATCCATGAAGATATTGCACAAGTTTATATTAGAATCCATGGATCAAAAGAATATGTAGCTTTAAGAGATACGTGGATTAGATGGTGGATTTAATCCCAACATGGGATTGCGTGTGGCATATGGATTCATCCAGTCCACACCCGAATTAAGGGTGTGTTTGGCATGGCTCTGCTCCACCCCAGAGTAGCTCTACTCTAAAACTCTGGGTGGAGCAGCTCTGCTCCAGAGTTTAGATTGTTTCTCATAACCAGTGGCAATGGCGGGTAAATAACTCAAAACTCCATGACTAGGTTGCTTTTTTGGAGTTTTCAGAGCAGCAAAAGAGGTACTCCAAAAAATTGTACTGCAGCTCCAAAAACTCCATAGAGTTTATAACTCTGGAGTTAGGGTGTTTGGCATGCTCTGGCCAGCTCCTCCTTGGAGTTTTGCTCTGGAGCCATGCCAAACAGGCCCTAAATCTATGGTGGTATTTATTCCCTTGAAACAGAACAAGGTCTTATAGGATTTCAGCTGAATAGCTACTAACTCTAATATATTTAATTTTTCTATTCCTATATTTTGATAACCCTCTGTGTTTAACGGCGAGGGCCGTAGTAGAATGGCCTGTTTGAAGTAACTCTTTCCAACTTTTAGTCGCTAGCTATTAGCAACGTGAATCCAAACATGACCCAGCGTAGGACATTTCCCCCGCGACACATTTGTATACCTCACAAAAAAAATCACAGCTCCACATGTAAGTACCAATGCAAAGTGCAAAGTTAAGAACGTTTGTTGAACTATCGTTGTCTTGAACATAATGGAATTTCTGCTGGCACACGAATGGTAACGGTACCACTTTACACAAATGGTAACGATACTACTTATATATATATATATATATATATATATATATATATATATATATATATATATATATATATATATATATATATATATATATATATATATATATATATATATATATATAGGGTGATGGTAATGGGAGCCCTGGGCTTCCATTAGTATGGGAAGCCCCAGTCAGGTATATCTACGCGCGCTCGATCTCGTTCTGGCTCGAGCGGATTGCAGCGTAAAACGTGACCTAAAACAGCGTAAATGAGTACGAAATTTAGCGTAAATCTTATATCTGTTTTGTAACAGCAAACGAGGCCTAAAATTACGGCGTAAAAATCGCATGCAGCCGATCGTGCGCGGGTTCTGGCTCGGGCGGATTCCAACGTAAAACGTGAGCTAAAACAGCGTAAATGAGTACGAAATTTAGCGTAATTCCTATATCTGTTTTGTAACAGCAAACGAGGCCTAAAATTACGGCGTAAAAATCGCATGTAGCCGATCGTGCGCGGGTTCTGGCTCGGGCGGATTCCAGCGTAAAACGTGAGCTAAAACAGCGTAAATGAGTACGAAATTTAGCGTAATTCCTATATCTGTTTTGTAACAGCAAACGTAGCCTAAAATTACGGCGTAAAAATCGTGTGCACCTAAACGTGCGCGGGTTCTGGCTCGGGTGGATTTTAGCGTAAAACGTGAACCAAAACAGCGTAAATGAGTACAAATTTTAGCGTAAATCATCGATTTGTTTCGTAACGACAAATGGGTCTCGAATTACGGTATGAAAATCGCCACAGGCGCTGTCTCGGACGGATTTCGGCATAAAACGTGAACCAAAACAGCGTAAATGAGTATGAATTTTAGCGTAAATCATCGATTGATTTCGTAACGGCAAATGGGGACAAATTACGGCGTAAAAATCGTGCGCGGGTTCTGGCTCGAGCGGATTTAAGTGTAAATCGTGAACCAAAACAGCGTAATTGAGTATAAATTTTAGCGTAAATGAATAGAAATATCAGAAACAGACAAATAGATGGAAGCGGATCCATGAACTGAAATATAGGTCATAAAATCCTATTGACATTGGCATAAATATGTATACAAAATAGCATAAAAATAGGATCGCCGTCCTGCGGAACCAGCGCCTCGCATCTGGGATGCGCCACCACTTCGTGCCTAGGGTAGGATGCCGTCGTCGCTAGCGCCTAGGGAAATCCGTCGTCGCGACCGCTGGCACATCGCCGTCGTGCGCACCTCATGGGGCTGTCGCCGCGTGCGTGCCCTCGGGATCCGATGCCGCAGCGTGTCCCTAGATCCGCCGTCGCGCCACAGGGATCCGCCATCGCGAGCGTGTCCCCAGATCCGCCGTCGCGCCTCAGGGATCCGCCGTCGCGAGCGTGTCCCCAGATCCGTCGTCGCGCCACAGATGCTGGAGCGGCGGTGGCGGTGGCCATCGCAGAGACGGACGGGACAACCGCCGTTGTCACCGGGCCTAGGGTGCGTTGCCGTCGTCCGTCCGCTTCAAGAGCGCCGTCACCGCTTGCTCGCCTGCCTCGGAGCGTCGTTGTCGCTCGTTCCTGGTGGAGCGCCGCCGTCGGTCGCCTGCCTCGAGGTGACACCGCTGCTGTCCCCCAGGATCACCGCCGCTCGCACGCCCCAGAGAACCGCCGCCGCCGCTAAAACCTAATTCCTGGCGGCGTTGGGGTGTTTTTATAGTGGTGGCGTGGGCCGGATCGTGGGCCCGATGCACGTAATATGCGCAGACTATATTTGCATAAACTGATACACACATCAGCATAACTCGTATTATATTTTGGCGTAAGCAGTTAGGTACAATGAGCCAAAAAGGGTCCGGTGCGGTCGCGCACCTGGTCGGTACGTGGTCGGGGCTTCCTATAGTTAAATAGAGCTTAGGGCTCTAAATACATATATATATATATATATATATATATATATATATATATATATATATATATATATATATATATATATATATATATATATATATATATATATATATATATATATATATATATATATATATATATATATGGTTACACACCGTGAGGTACTTCCCGACCGACACGGTTCTACAAATGTAAAGGCGTTCTGGTTGGCTGGTTGCTGTCAGTGTCACAACTAGTTACATATCTGTGGTGGTTCTGTACAACATATAATAATCGTCGTAAGGATGATGGACTTGGAGCTAAAAACATACAAACTAGAACTAATGAATCATTATGTATGATATTGGCGCACAGGCATGTATAGTATATTTATATGTTAATATGTATCATACATTTGGCAAATGCCACTGCCATGTGGGGAGTCGTCCATGAATAATGGTCGACGTCAGGCCGTGTGTTTGTACGGGGAAAGGTAGAGCCCTCGTGCCATGCAGCAGCAAGTGTCTGTCTTCACATCATCAGGTACTTGGAGTTCTGCTGGATGAGCTTGTCCACCACGATGTCGTATGCCTTCTGCGTGGGGTGGAATCCGTCCCAGAATATGTAGTCGGGCGCGTTGGGGCACGCGCTGTGGTACGCGATGAAGATGGCGGCGTTCAGCACCGTGCTGCCGCAGCAACCCTCGCTCACGTCCTTGAAACCTGGAAATAATAATAAAAAACCAACATTATTCTGCAGTACGATCGATATATATGAAAGGGCCGGTTGGTATCTACTAGCTAGAAAAAAGGAGATAGTAGTATAGGGCCGGGCTAGCTTTACCGTACGAAGCTGGATTCTGGATGAGGTCGAGCAAGTTGTAGTATATGTCGACGTAGACGAACTTGGAGCCTGAACCGCTTCGCTCCGCGTTGAGGCGCTCTATCTCCTTGGAGACCCTGGAGTTGTACAGCTCCGACGCCTGGTTCCTAGCAGGATCGCACTGGCGCGACGGGCTCCCCGCGAGCGTGATCTGTGACGGGCAGCATCCTAGTGGCGGCACGCCGAGGAACGCTATCCTCTGAGCTCCCATGTCGTTCAGAGTCTGAAGAAGAGGAGGAGGAGGACGACGAAGAAGAAGAACAAGAAGAGGAGGAAGAAGCAGAACTCATAATCATAATCAGCGTGTCATTCAGAAATTAAAGACTACCGGCCGGTACGTAGTAGTGTGTCTACTTATACGTACGTACCCTTGTGAAGTTGATCGCCGAGGAGACGAGGAAGTCGACGTAGGACGAGAGGTCGTACTGGTGGCGTCTGATGGGGAGGATGAAGTAGTTGTTTACGATGTCGTTTGCCCCCATCACCGTGAAGTAGACGGCCTGCGAGACGACCCGCTCCATCTCCTCCTCCCCGGCCAGGGCCGCCAGCTTATCCTTGTAGTCCTGGAACAGCTGGAGCTGGTCGGCGCTCGACAGGGTCGTCTGCACCGGCCGCGGCACCAACGGTCTCAATTGTTACGTACGTAGTAGTAGTAACGGTTTTATTCTTCTCAGTCTCAGATAACATCTTCAGTAGTCAGTACGTAGGAGTGAGTGTGTTAATGCAGCTAGCTTCCGGACGACGTGTAAAGTTACCGCGAGCTTGGACGTGAGCGGATCGTAGCCACTGCCGCCGCAGGCGAAGGCCACGCCGGTGAGCAGGTCCTCGAGCTGCAGGTCGGTGCCGATGAACGGCGGCAGCAGCTCCTTGATGCCCAGCTTGGAAGCTGCGCAGTAGCATTGAAGTCTAAACAGCTGCTATAGTAGGCTAGTGTGTAGTGTGTATTATTATTGTAGTTAGGGACGGGGATGAAACATTATTATTCTTCAGCTAATAAGTCTAAACAACTCCACGTACGTACCTAGGAGGTCCCCGGGGACCAAGCCGTTGGAGAACCTCCCCGTGGCGACGCCGCCGGGGAAGTCCTGCCCGTACGGCGGGAAGTTGGCCTTGGCCTCCGTCAGCCGGTTGTTGTTGTTGCCCGGGTCCACGATGGAGTCGCCGAACATGAAGATGGCCGGGATCCTCTGCTGGGTGGCGGCGGCGGCGGCGGCCGCGGAGCCACGACCACCACCACCTGCCGCCGCCAGCGCCAGCGCCGCTACGAGCAGCAGTGCCCGGACGAGCCGCCGCCGGCACCGCGGCGCGTGGGCGTGCCCCCAGCTGGGACAGGGCGCCGTGGGAGACCGGGACCGATGAGAGTGAGACGCCATTATTGGCTTGCTTGCTTGCTTGCTTGTCCAGCTGCTGGCCCGCCCGACACCCACACCCCCATCCCACGACGACCACGAGTTTTTTTTATAGCGCGCGCCTTCCGGTCCGGTGTGTGTGAGCGAGTTCGCTACGCTTATTGCGCGTGCACCGACGTGATGGATCGTACTATCGGTCCGGCTGCGTGCTGTCTGTGCCGTCTGTCTCTGCATGATCCGGTGGTTGCGCGTTGCATCGGCCACGCTGCAGCTATTAATACGGGTGTGCGGTGTGTGTGACGTGAACGTGGGGAAGGGGCAAGACGAAGGAGGAAGGAGGAAGAAGAAGAAGAGGAGGAGGAGGAGTAGGCGCGACGGAGAATATTGTATTCAGGTAGTGCTGCCTAACTCGATCACAGCACAGATGCCTCTACGCCGGCCTAGCTAGGAAACTCCAGTGTCCAGCCTAACTCGATCGCCCCACCTAATTAAACTCTCTCTTCAATTCGAACACCCAATACACCGAACGCGCGGCTGAGGGAACACCGTACCCGACCAGAATGAAGACGCCCCATCGCACGACGTTCTGGTACCTCAAGTCGTTCCAAGGTGATGGGGGGTAGCTCGATCTGCATGCAATGGTATGCTCAATACAAGCCTAACTCTCTATTCAATTCCGACACCGAACACACCGAAAACCCGCGCGCGTCCCTGTGGGGGTGCCGAGGGTGCGGCCGCACCAGGCCCCCAAAAATAGAGGGCCCCTTCGCCACTGGACGATAGCATTTTTATATTAAACCTATCTATTATAGACACAAATACGTAAAAAGCGATGCATTATCGAGTTATCGACTAGTCTCGTTTATATTCTTAAACTGTCTCAATTACTTATCGAATACTCTATCCGTTTCAAAATAGTATTTGTTTTAGTTCTTGATTTTTATGTTTATATTGATGATGATGAATCCACTAAAGAAGCAAAACAAATTCTAGTTTGATATAGGGAGAGTATTATAAACTATACATATGATGGTTGCTTTGGCAGAGAGAAGCTTTTTAAAATTGAAATATTTTTGTGAACTATTTTTGGTCAACAATAACACAAAAGATGTTAAATGACTTGGTGATTCTATATATCGAAAAAAGTTGTTGGATGAGATTGATCTCAATAATATAAGAGATGACTTTTTATCACAAAATGTTAGAAGATATTTTTAATAATATCAGATAACAAGTGTTTTTTGCTATATTTTACATTTATTATCTTGTAAACTTCAAAATAGTGCATAATAATTTTTATATGTCAAATATTTGATTATATATGTATAGTTATATATATATTTGTGTGTGGATGGGCCTCGATATCGTATTTCGCACTGGGCCCCTAAAAAGTTAGGAACGGCCCTGCACCAGCCGCCCACACGGCGCGCTCTTCTGGTACCTCAAGACCTTAAATTTCCAAGTGATGGGGTAGCTCTGCTCTGCAATGGTATGCTCAACAGGATACACGAAGAACTAACCGGGCCGATCAACAATGATGACTCAGCAAGTTGCTGACTTGTATGCTCATGTTCAGGGACGCACCGCCCAACCGAAAAAGCTCCCTGCCAAAGAGTTATGAGCAGGACCGGCCCTGGGCCATGCGACGGAGACAACGGCGGCCGGGGCGCCCAAAACTGTTTTTATAAGCAGGAGCGGCTCCGTCCGGTTGATTTTTTAGTGGAATGGTTCTGGATTTGAGGAAAATATTCTTTAATTGGAGCCACTCCGTTCTAGTTAATTTGTAACCAAACAATAACAAAACTGGGACAGAACAGCTCCGTTCTACTTGGCTCTTCAACCAAACACTACCTATGTCTTTTGCTTACTGTAACCATTTTTTTTTAAAAAAAATAATGTCTTGTGCAAGTTATTTAGTTTTTCATCACCACTATCGCTATCCCTCTAACTACCTAGAGGATGAGTCTTTAGTATTACCTCGTGCCATGGGACAAGTCACTTGTGAAAGAAGCATGATGATGAATGCTTGCGGTTGTATCTTCTGTGTTGGATTTCATCTTCACTTGATGAATTATCCTAAGTTTTGGTTGTTGTAGGAGAGACTTGGTCTCGTGCCTCCTTTTACTTATCCTTCGATGTGGCCTTGTTTCTACAATGCTCCATAAAGTGCCCTTTCTTAGCGCATCAATAATATCCTTTGTGTAGTCTTTGTTCTCTTCTTTCGATTGTGCATCAATAATATCCTTTGTGTTCTCTTCTTTCAATTGTGCATTATATATGTCACCAACTTGGATGAAAACACCCATATGATTCATTTTTGTGAATTATCTTCGTCACCATCTCGGTTCATTTAATTGTTTTTTTTTCAACATTAGAGGTGGTAGTGGAGTCTTGATCCTCCTCCTCATTTTCATATTCGATTTAAGAGCTTGAGCTTAAGCTTAAAGTTTGCTTTCATCTTAAGCTTTCGGTTAGTCAATCGTAATTTATTGGATAGTGGGTTTATGTTATAGTGATTACTCACAAAACTCCAACCATTAACTTCACTAGGAGCCTCTGATACGAATAGAAGACACGAAACATAGTCAACTCTCATCTCACTGCTCGATCAAGTTGTAATGAAGCTACTCAGCTGTACGTGCGCATGATCAGGTTTATAATGTTGTTGCAGATCATCATCTTCCTGGTGGACGCTCGAGGGATATCACTGTGAGCATATACCTGCATCGACTTTGATCCGTGACTTCGAGCTACATATGATAAAAGCTCATGTGAATAGAGCCATCATTTTCCTTGAGCATGGTTCCTCCGCTGGATATATTCTTATCTCTAAATTTTTCAAATTCAGTTTATTTCTTGTTTTCATCCATGTATGTGTTATCTACTACCACGGACAGTCATAGAAAATTGTCACAAACATGGTGCTAGAGTATATTATGACGATTTTAATGACGAAGTTTAAATTTTCGTCATTACACTGGACCATCTTCCAAAAATCGTCATAAATAAGATGATCTAATAACGAGTTACTATATTGTCATCGACTATTCGTCATAGAAGGTCGTAATTATTGTAGTGTCGCTTCTCGGTCGAGTTGCAACGAAGAGCTAGGAGAGCATGTCTACTCAAACAACGTGTGCATCAGAGATAACTACATGGGTGTGCGGATGATCATACTTTGGGTTGCATCGTAGCGATGGCGCGCTAATATTGTTGGTGTGGTTGTCTTCTTCCTGATGTTGCTGCAGATCGTCATCTTTCTGTTGGATGCTCGAGGGATGTCACTGTGAGCATATACATGCAGGCTCACATACCTGCATCGACCATGATCCGTGACTTTGTAACATATGATATCAACTCGTGTGAATGGAGGCACCAGTGCCTTGACAATGGTTCTTCCACTGAATATATTCTTATCTTTTGAATTTGTCAAATTCAGTTTACTTCTTATTTCCATCCGTTTATGTGTCATCTGCTACTGCTGTGAATAGTAATATATTACACACGTTCACGGATCGTATCGTCACAAACTTTTTACGGTTATGATTGTTGTCGAGTCAACTAGCTAGCGACGTACGTAGTAGCTGATTGACGAGGACGCCCTATCATGATTATTGCCGCTTCTTCGGCCGGGAAGGAACGAACGACTACTATATTAGAGAGAGCATGTCCGGCCGGCACATACGGCTGGATGGTACACCGTAGTAATTAGCAGCTACACAGGCATGCAAATTAAGTCGTCTGTTTCTAGTATATACGGGTTAGCATTAATAATTAACAACCGGGTACTATATATGGGCATGCACAAGGTATATTAATACACCGTCTTAAAGATATGTTTAGGAGAAATGGCCTAAACATGTTGGCTAATAAATTGGCTAATTGTTAGTCATAAAAGAGAAAAAACGGTTAATAGATTCTAATCTATACTATACTTAAAGCATCAGTTTCAACGGTCGTCATACGTCATTTTTTTACAAATAACCACTCACAGCTATTTCAAATTAATCCGTTACACGTCTATAGATGCCAAACGACGTCCGACACGGGCTAGATGCACGCGGACCACAACTATAGCACAGGCACATCATGCCAGTCTGCTAACTGTGTCTGGCCAGCCCGTTAGCCCGTCGATCCATTTAATTAAATCAGCGTAACGACGTCCGACACGGGCTAGATGCACGCAGGCCACAACTATGGCACACAGACACTTCATGCCGGTCTGCTAACTGTATCGGGCCAGCTCGTTAGCCCGTCGATCCATTTAATTAAATCAGCATAAAATATTAAAAAACGGTGCATGAGGTGGGGTTCGAACTCATGCCCTGATAGAAGAAGGGCAGGAGACACTAGGTGAAATTGTCTAACCACTAGAACATCACGCTAAGATATTTTTAATATTGAATATAAATTATATATAGGTATATACGTTTTTTTGTAAAAATAAAAAAAAATAATCGTATCGGGCCGGGCCAGCACTACGGGCTGAGGCTACAGCCCAAGCACGACACGACGTTCTTGGCTCTTGCAAGCATTAGGTCGTTTCTGAGACCACATTGGCGCAATGGACTACATGGTGTTTGAGGTTGCTGAATTGGATGGAGCAGCAATGATTTGTCACACTAACAGCAAAATGAAAGGTTACTTGTTGGTTTCAAACGTTAGTAATTGCTACAAAGTAGCATAATTTATATGGAGCGTATCCAGTTTTATTGATGCCTGACTTTAGCAATCACTCCATATTTTGATCTATCTTTTTTATAAGTTTGACTTCATGGGACTTATTTTAGAAACTTGATCTCATAAACTTTCTCTTATTTGGTCTATGTATGATGAAATTATGTCATTTTATAATCTCTGTTCATTCAGTCAATCGTTGTGAACTCTCTTCTAATCGCTCACTTCATTGGCCGTGTTGTACCAAGACATATTTGCATGGAGTAAACAATAACATCAGTTAACCAAATCAAAAAAATATATTATACAGAGAGCGGAGACAATCAATAAAAAATCTTGAAATCTTTTTGATGGATAGTTTACGTGGGTATTGTTGTAAGCCGTCGCAACGCACGGGCAACCGACTAGTAGATCATAAAAAGAGAGAAAGGCGATCTCTGTACCCGTCGGTTTATTTCCTTCTCCCATGGCTAATTGCTTGTCGTGTAGGATAAACAAGACTATTACTATGTTTTAGACATCTATTAGCCAAGATTCCAAACATACATTGACTAATTATTTATTAGCTAGTTATTTGCCAGCTAATTGTTAGCCTTTAGCAAAAACTAACCTGGGGATTCAAACAGGACCTAAGTGAAGTATGCCTTCATCAAGACACACACATGTGACTCGGTTCTCTAAATACGTCATGTCATGTTTTACAGTCTTAGAGAAATTTTACTGAATAAGTTACCAGGCGGCGGAGCGGGAACCCACTAAACCACCGTCACCAAAAATGATCAATTAACAACGAGTCTGCACCAAAATGGAGGCGGCGGAGCCGGAACCCACCACCACCAAAAAAAAAATGGAGAATGAAGGAATGATGGCTTGTGGTCACCAAAGTGCGTTGGCTATTGCTGTACGAGTATAACTATGCGAGGCCCACATTAAGCTACCACCGAATATGCACCTTGACTTTGCCCCTGTATTAAATTCTACAAATATCGCTCCAACAAAATCGACTTTTATGACGCTCGCCACAGGAAAGTCAGTATTAGGGTCTGTTTGTTTACCCCCATGGATTATATAATCTGGATTATTTTTGGAGGAGTATTATATAATCTGAGTAGTCCTGTTTGTTTACCCAGATTATTTGAGTGTCAGGCGGTGGGATCCTGTGTCAGGCGTGGAGGCTTCTCGCGGCGGGATTCGGTAGATTATAATGCAATGGTGGGTAATTTCTAGGAAATTTGAAAGGTAGTGGGGAAGTGGAAAAAAATAATCTGAAATAAGCACCTCCTCACTTGCTTATGAATTATCATAATCCAAGGGGTTAAATTATATAATCTGGACAAATAAGCTGGACTGTTTGTTTGCCTCTTAGGATTATTTAATCTAGATTATATAATCTGGGGTAAAGAAACAGGCCCTTAATACTGCCTCATATGTAGTCCAGAATAATTTTTTAATCTTTAGATCGATTGTTTTGTGTATTTGGAACTAAAGACCTTGTTCTGTGGTTCTAGTTGTCGGCGTTTCGAGACAGGGGGGTCTCTAAGCCGACGAGTGAGTGTGCTGCGTGCCCCAGCCCAGATGGGTCGAGCGCGTGGGCGAGCGCGAAGGGGGGAGAGGCGAGGTGGCCGGAGTCGAGCGTGAGAGAGGTGGAAGTCCCGCGGCCTTCGTGTTCGTCCCGCGCCCAGGTCGGGTGCGCTTGCAGTAGGGGGGTTACAAGCGTCCACGCGGGTGAGGGAAGCGAGCGACCCTAAGAGAGCGCCTGTCCCGTCCTCGGTCCCGCGCGGCCAACCTTCTCTGAGAAGGCCCTGGTCCTTCCTTTTATAGTCGTAAGGAGAGGATCCAGGTGTACAATGGGGGGTGTAGCAGAGCGCTACGTGTCTAGCGGAGGGAGAGCTAGCGCCCTAGGTACATGCCAATGTGGCAGCCGGAGAGATCTGGGCACCCTGCTGGTGTGATGTCGTGGCTGTCGGAGGTGCGGCGGAGCCTGGCGGAGGGACAGCTGTTGGAGCGGCCGAGTCCCTGCTGACGTCGTTCTGCTTCCGTAAGAGAGCTGGGGGCCGCCATCGTCATAGAGCTTGTGGAGCGCCATCATTGCCCCTCTGGCGGTGCTGGCCGGATGGGACGCCGGTCTTGTTCTCCGTGACCCGAGTCGATTCGGGGTAGGATGATGATGGCGCTTCCTGTTGACGTGGCGGTCTGTGCCCTAGGCAGGGCGACGTGGGGGTTCCTCCGAAGCCGAGGTCGAGTCCGTCTTCTGTTGCCGTGGCCGAGCCCGAGCCATGGGGTCGGCCGAGGCGGAAGTCGTTCGGCCGAGGCCAGGGCGAAGTCCGAGCCCTGGGGTCGGGCGAGGCGGAGTTTCGTCGTCTTCCGGGTCTCAGCCCGAGTCCGAGCCCTGGGGTCGGGCGGAGTGGTAGTTCGCCGTCTTCCGGGTCTTAGCCCGAGTCCGAACCCTGGGGTCGGGCGGAGCGGAGTTCGCCGTCTTCCGGGTCTTAGCCCGAGTCCGAGCCCTGGGGTCGGGCGGAGCGGAGTTCGCCGTCTTCCGGGTCTTAGCCCGAGTCCGAGCCCTGGGGTCGGGCGGAGCGGAGTTCGCCGTCTTCCGGGTCTTAGCCCGAGTCCGAGCCCTGGGGTCGGGCGGAGCGGAGTTCGCCGTCTTCCGGGTCTTAGCCCGAGTCCGAGCCCTAGGGTCGGGCGGAGCGGAGTTCGCCGTGGCGCCTTTGTGAAGACCTGACTACCGGTCAGACTCACTCTGTCGAGTGGTGCTGCAGTCGGAGTGGCGCAGGCGGCGCTGTCCCTCTGTCAGACTGGTTAGTGGAGCGGTGGAGTGACGGCGGTCACTTCGGCTCTGCCGGGGGCGCGTGTCAGGATAAAGGTGTCAGGCCACCTTTGCGTTAAATGCCCCTGCAATTTGGTCAGTCGGTGTGGCGATTTAGTCAAGGTTGCTTCTGAGCAAAGCCAAGGCCTCGGGCGAGCCGGTGATGTGTCCGCCATAAAAAGGGGGCCTCGGGCGAGACGGAAGTCTCTCGAGGTCGGCTGCCCTTGGCCGAGGCTAGGCTCGGGTGAAGCATGATCGAGTCACTCGTGTGGACTGATCCCTGACTTAATCATACCCATCAGGCCTTTGCAGCTTTATGCTGATGGAGGTTACCAGCTGAGAATTAGGCGTCTTGAGGGTACCCCTAATTATGGTCCCCGACAGTAGCCCCCGAGCCTCGAAGGGAGTGTTAGCACTCGCTTGGAGGCTTTTGTCGCACTTTTTTGCAAGGGGACCAGCCTTTCTCGGTTGCCTTTCGTTCCGGCGGGTGCGCGCGAGCGCACCCGCCGGGTGTAGCCCCCAAGGCCTCGGAGGAGTGGTTACACTCCTTCGAGGTCTTAATACCTCGCGTAACGCTTCGGCTGGCCTGGTCGTTCCCTCATGCGAACTGGCCGTAGCCCGGGTGCACGGTCGGGGCCCAAGCTCTCGGGCTGGTATGTTGACGCTGTCAACGATTTGGCCGGAGCCGGTTTTTGCGAGAGCAGCCCCCGAGCCTCCGCACAGGGCGAGAGGACGATCAGGGACAGACTCGACTTTTTACATACGCCCCTACGTCGCCTTTCCGCAAGGAGGAGGGGGGAGTGCGCCATGTTACCCTCGATGGGCACCGAACATGGTGTCTCCGGTGAGCTGCAAGCGGGTAATCCGAGTGGACGTCCGTGCCCCGTTCGTTGGGGGTCGGCTAGGGGCCCAGAGGCACGCCCAAAAGTACCTGCGGGTGACTTGCCGGACCCGGTCCCCTGGCGACGGGGTCCGAGGGCTCGATGCCTCCCTCCGATGGGATTCCGTTACAAGATCGTTCCCGCTGGTCTCGGAAATGTCCTAGGGTACCTCGGGAGCGCAGCCCGAGCCTCGGTTATGTATCGAACGTACCCCTGGTCATCCCTCGCTCGGTGTCTGAGGCGACTGTGAACCCTTCGGGGGCCAGCCTTCGAACCCCTGATCAGTAATGGGCGCGGAGCCCGAGTAGCCTGAGGCGGCCATGGAACCCTTCGGGGGGCTGGCCTTCGAACCCCTGACCAGTAGTGGGTGTCGGGCCCACGCGATCTGAGGCGGCTGTTGAACCCTTCGGAGGGCCAGCCTTCGAACCCCTGATCAGTAGCGGGGGGCTCGGAGCCCGGTTCCTTCGCGGAGAAGGATCCCTTTCGGGGCATCCCCCTTTCCCGGTCCCTGTTGCAAGAGATAGAGAAAGAGGAAAACGGAAAAGGATACGAAATCGGACGACGTGGCGTACCTTTTCTGACGCGGTTATTATGGCGAAGGTGAAGCGTCGCGCGCTCCTCCCGTCAGAGACGCCGCCTGTCCCGCCGCGGAGTAAATGAGACGGGGTGAGTGGTTGGCGGGGCGGCCGTTGCGCGTGTGCGATCCGTTCGAGGAACGGGTCACGGGTGCACCGTTTCCACGCCGTGAGAGGAGGCTCTCTTGCTGTCCCGGGATGGGACGTGAGCCTGGCTGACGACGTGACCGCTGCGCCCGCCCGCCTGCCACCGCTATTACTGCCGGCCCACTTTCGGTCGCTTTGACCGACGCGCCAGGCTGGCGCTGTTGGGTTGCCTCGAGTCGCGGCATTGGCTCCGCAACCGAAGAGGCGCGATGGTGGCACAAGTAGCGGTGCGGTTGCTTGCATGCAGCAACTGGCGCGCCGGTTGCTCGACGCGTGGGCCTGGGTTCCCAAGCTGACGTGTCAGAAGTTGGAGAAGCGCGTCCACCTGGCGCGGTTGCATGCCGCCTGCATGGCTGCCCGCCCCTTCTGCCCGTTGGTCTGGGCGAAAATGGGGGGTCGCTTGTAACCGCTGGACGGTCGTGCGCACCACGTGCGGCGGTTTGGCTTCTTCTGCCCTGAGCCGGCTTGCATGACATGCGGGACCCAGCCCCCGAGTCGCAGGGGAGGGCCTTGGAGCGTGTTGGAGAAGACTCAGCCTGTGGCGCCTGGGGGCGCACGTAGGGAGAGTTGCCTTTAAAAGGAGGGAGACTCCTTTCGGAAGGCAACCATGTCTTCTTCCTCCCTTAAGCGTCGTGTCTTCCCATCTTCCAAGCCCCCGGATGGGGGGTATCCGCCGCCTTTCCGCCTCCTCGTTGGAGGAACGCAACTCCGTGGGAGTTGGTACCTCTCAGCCATCGTTCGGCTTCAAGGATTTTCATCACGCAGCCCGGTCGCACCCCTTCACCGGCGGTCACCCGAGAGGGCGACCTCCAGCTTGATGGTGGGGGAAAGCGAGCCGGGCTGCGGCCTCTGCCCCTCCCTCAGCCTCAAGGATTTTCATCACCAAGGCTGGGGAGGGGAGAGTGCCGAGTTGGGGTTGGCCCCTGCATGGGCGGCGGCCCGCTCCTTCACTCAGTGATGGGGGGAGAAGCGGGCATTGCCCGTGGCGTCCGGCAGCTGCAGCGTGCCCGGTCTTTAGCCGCGAGTGGCTTCGGGGCCGCTCGCGGCGCCGGCGTCCGCCACGGCAGCTGGAAGAGGTTCTTCCGCCGGCGCGGCGGCCGGGACCAGCCACGGGCTGACCTCCAACTTCTCGGCCTTCTGCCCGTCCTTGCCTCACGAGTTTTGGCATGGGCGGGGGCCTCCTGGCAGCGGCATCGACCCTGAGGTCAGCGCTGCCGCTGTTCGGCCCCCCGGAGCAGAAGTCGTCGTTGCCGCCGCTGCCGGAGCAGGTGACGGCGTGCCGTCCGTCGGCCTTCCGTTGCTCCGCAGGCCTTCCCCCTCGGAGTGGGGTCGTTCATGCCTGCGGAGGGGGAACCGGAGTTCCGTTCGTAATGGCACTTCGAATGCCAGTGTTTTTTGTTCATCGTGGCTGTCGGGGCCTGAACATGTATGTAATTTCGGCACGGAGCCGTGTTTTTTCCTCATTTTCGAGCACTAAGTCTCGCCTGTTGGTTATCTGAACCGCTTTACCAAGCATGAGTCGCCCCGTGTTAAGGTGACGGGCGAGGTATCCGTATCCCGGAGGCGTAGGAATCCCTCGGCCCGTTTGGCCTTGTTGTCTGGGGCTCCTCTAGCTTAGTTAAAGAGACCCCTCGGCCGCCCTTCGGTGGACCGAGGCCAGGGGTAGCGATATCAGTATGAACAGAGGCGGAGTTGGCTCGAGAATGGGAACCTGGTTGGCCGGAGCCTAGTCGTGTTGTCCGTCAGCGGAGCCGACGCCAAAGTTGATCAGTTGAGGCTTCGGGTCGGGCTGGCGCCCTTGGAAGCCGGTTGACCGAGGCCCCGGGGGTAACCGGTTGAGCCGCCTGCTCGGGCCGGGGTCCCGGAGGAGTCCCTGGATCGCGTCGCCGCCCGAGGCTGGGTCGGACTTTGCTGAAGACGTCGTCGATGCCGAGGGTGCTATGGCTCCCTTCAGCGTGAAGACCCGAGCCTGCAGGATCAGATCATCTTGTAGCGTGTGCTTTCTGCGGCCGCCGAGGCCAGAAAAAGCACACCCTCGCCGCGCTTGCGAAGCTGCGCCTTTTTTCCTCTTGTTTCGAGCATCTGGACTCTGTCGGTAACAGGGATGTTTGTATGAGCGAGAGTTGTTTTTCGCGGAAGGGACGAGTGAGGTATCCGTATCCCAGAGGCGTGGGAATCCCTCGGCTCGGTCGACCTTGCCGCTTACGCGTACTTTCACCCGTCCATGAGGCCCTGTCCCCGACTTAGTCGAGAAAGCTTGAAGGACTGCTTCGGCAGGAGAACTTCCGAACGTGAAGACTTGTTCGGTCCACGGGGTCACTTTATCCGAGCGCAAGTTACTTATCGCAGAAGGTGATGAGTGAGGTATCCGTATCCCGGAGGCGTAGGAGTCCGTCGGCTCGGTCAGCCTTGGCTGCTTACGTGTACTCCGTCGTTTCCAGGATCCGCTTTTCGAAGTAGTCAAGAAGCACGAAAGAAATCCTGCTAAAAAGAGATCCTTTTTCGAGAAAAATTCGACGCAGAGGGGGTCTCCCCCCTTTTAGCCCCCGAGGGAGGGTCGGGCTTTGCCGAGGCTAGGCCGACCCTTCCTTGACGACTAAACTTTGCGTAGGTGCGAGGTATATGAACAACTTGAAAACATCTTAAGGGTAGAAGCGACGTAGCTGTTTGATGTTCCAAGCGTTGCCGTAGATTTCGCCTTGATTGTTGGCCAGCTTGTATGTTCCGGGCTTCAGAACTTTGGCGATGACGAATGGCCCTTCCCAGGGGGGCGTGAGCTTGTGCCTCCCTCGGGCGTCTTGCCGCAGCCGGAGCACCAGATCGCCCACCTGGAGTTCTCGGGACCAGACCCCTCGGGCGTGGTAGCGTCGCAGGGACTGTTGGTACCGCGCCGAGTGTAGTAAGGCCCTGTCCCGAGCTTCCTCCAGCTGGTCCAGCGATTCCTCTCGGTTGGCTTGGTTGCTTTGTTCAGTGTAGGCCCTCGCCCTCGGGGAGCCATTTTCCAGGTCAGTGGGCAAGATAGCTTCAGCCCCGTAGACCAGGAAAAACGGCGTGAAGCCCGTGGCACGACTCGGCGTCGTCCTTAGGCTCCAGACCACCGAGGGGAGTTCCTTCATCCATCGCTTGCCGGACTTGTTGAGGTCGTTGTAGATCCGAGGCTTGAACCCTTGTAGAATCATGCCAGTTGGCACGCTCGGCGTCGGATGAGCCACGGCGGCCCAGTCCACCCGGATATGGTGATCCTCGCAAAAATCCAAGAATTTTTTGTCGGTGAACTGGGTGCCGTTGTCGGTGATGATGGAGTTCGGGACCCCGAAGCGATGGATGATGTTGGTGAAGAATGCCACCGCCTGCTCGGACCTGATGCTGTTCAGAGGTCGGACCTCGATCCACTTGGAGAGTTTGTCGATGGCGACCAGCAGGTGCGTGTAGCCCCCGGGCGCCTTCTGCAAGGGACCGACGAGGTCCAGACCCCATACAGCGAAGGGCCAGGTGATGGGTATTGACTGTAGAGCCTGAGCGGGCAGGTGTGTCCGCTTCGCGTAGAATTGGCACCCTTCGCAGGTGCGGACAATTCTAGTGGCGTCAGCCACCGCCGTTGGCCAGTAGAAGCCTTGCCGGAAAGCATTTCCGACAAGGGCTCGGGGCGCTGCGTGGTGGCCGCAAGCCCCCGAGTGTATTTCTTGCAGCAGTTCCCGACCTTCGGCGATGGAGATGCATCGCTGGAGGATGCCCGAGGGGCTGCGATGGTAGAGCTCCTCTTCGTCGCCCAGCAAGACGAATGACTTGGCGCGTCGCGCTACCCGCCGAGCCTCGGCTTGGTCGAGGGGTAGCTCTCCTCGGCGGAGATATTGCAGGTACGGGGCCTGCCAATCTTGATCTGGCGTGGCCCCGCTCTGCCCTTCCTCGATGTTCAGTGCCCCGCCCTCGGGGGCCGAGGGTACCTCGGGCTGTGCCGAGGGTACCTCGGGCTGAGCCAAGGGTACCTCGGGCTGAGCCGGGGGTACCTCGGGCTGAGCCGGGGGTACCTCGGGCTCGGGCGCGTCGTTGAGCTTGACGGAGGGTTGATGCAGATCCCGGGAGAAGACGTCCGGGGGGACTGTCGTTCGCCCCGAGGCTATCTTAGCCAGCTCGTCTGCGGTTTTGTTGTAGCGCCGAGCGATGTGGTTGAGCTCGAGCCCGAAGAACTTGTCTTCCAGGCGCCGAACCTCGTCGCAGTAGGCCTCCATCTTCGGGTCGCGGCAGTGGGAGTTCTTCATGACTTGGTCGATGACGAGCTGCGAATCACCGCGGGCGTCGAGGCGTCTGACCCCTAGCTCGATGGTGATCCGCAATCCGTTGACCAGAGCTTCGTACTCGGCCACATTGTTGGACGCCGGGAAATGGAGGCGCAGCACGTAGCGCAAGTGCTTTCCGAGGGGCGAGATGAAGAGCAGGCCCGCGCCGGCCCCCGTCTTCATCAGCGACCCGTCGAAAAACATGGTCCAGAGCTCCGGTTGGATCGGAGTCGTTGGCAGCTGGGTGTCAACCCATTCGGCCACGAAATCCGCCAACACCTGGTACTTGATGGCCTTCCGAGGGGCGAACGAGATTGTTTCGCCCATGATTTCCACCGCCCACTTTGCGATCCTGCCCGAGGCCTCTCGACACTGGATGATCTCCCCCAGGGGGAAGGATGACACCACAGTTACCGGATGAGACTCGAAGTAGTGTCGCAGCTTCCGCCTCGTCATGATCACAGCATACAGCAGCTTTTGAACTTGTGGGTAGCGGATCTTAGTCTCGGACAGCACTTCGCTGATGAAGTAGACCGGCCTCTGAACGGGCAACGCATGCCCTTCCTCTTGCCTTTCGACCACAATCGCGGCGCTAACCACCTGAGTGGTCGCGGCGACGTAGACCAAAAGGGCTTCTCCGTCCGCCGGGGGCACCAAGACAGGCGCCTTTGTAAGGAGCGCCTTCAGGTTGCCGAGGGCTTCCTCGGCCTCAGGGGTCCGAGCGAAACACTCGGCCTTCCTTAAGAGGCGGTACAGAGGCAGACCTCTTTCGCCGAGGCGTGAGATGAAGCGGCTCAAGGTCGCGAGGCATCCCATGACCCTCTGTACCCCTTTTAAGTCCTTGATGGGTCCCATGCTGGTGATGGCCGCGATCTTCTCCGGGTTGGCTTCGATGCCTCGCTCGGAGACGATGAACCCTAGGAGCATGCCTCGGGGGACCCCGAAGACACACTTCTCAGGATTAAGTTTGACTCCTTTCGCCTTGAGACACCGGAATGTCACTTCAAGGTCGGAGAGGAGGTCGGAAGCCTTCCTTGTCTTGACTACGATGTCATCGACGTAGGCCTCGACTGTGCGACCGATGTGTTCACCGAACACATGGTTCATGCACCGCTGGTACGTCGCGCCCGCATTCCTCAATCCGAACGGCATGGTGACATAGCAGTACATGCCGAACGGCGTGATGAAAGAAGTCGCGAGCTGGTCGGACTCTTTCATCCGGATCTGGTGATACCCTGAGTAGGCATCGAGGAAGGACAGGGTTTCGCACCCAGCGGTGGAATCCACGATTTGGTCGATGCGAGGCAGAGGGTAGGGAACTTTCGGGCATGCTTTGTTGAGACCAGTGTAGTCTACACACATCCGCCATTTCCCCCCTTTCTTCCTCACAAGCACAGGGTTGGCAAGCCATTCGGGATGGAATACCTCTTTGATGAACCCTGCTGCCATTAGCTTGTGGATCTCTTCGCCAATCGCTCTGCGCTTCTCCTCGTCGAATCGGCGCAGAGGCTGCCTGACGGGTCGGGCTCCGGCCCGAATATCCAGCGAGTGCTCGGCGACATCCCTCGGTATGCCGGGCATGTCCGAGGGACTCCACGCAAAGACGTCGGCGTTTGCGCGGAGAAAGTCGACGAGCACTGCTTCCTATTTGGGGTCGAGCCCGGAACCGATCCGGACCTGCTTGGTGGTGTCGCCACTGGGGTCGAGAGGGACGGCCTTGACCGTCTCCGCTGGCTCGAAGTTGCCGGCGTGGCGCTTCACGTCTGGCACCTCCTTGGAGAGGTTCTCCAGGTCGGCGACGAGGGCCTCGGACTCGGCGAGGGCCTCGGCGTACTCCACGCACTCCACGTCGCATTCGAACGCGTGTTTGTACGTGGGGCCGACGGTGATGACCCCATTGGGGCCCGGCATCTTGAGCTTCAGGTAGGTGTAGTTGGGGACGACCATGAACTTCGCGTAGCATGGCCTCCCTAGCACGGCGTGGTAGGTTCCTCGGAACCCGACCACCTCGAACGTCAGGGTCTCCCTTCGGAAGTTGGAGGGTGTCCCGAAGCAGACGGGGAGGTCGAGTCGCCCGAGGGGCTGGACGCGCTTCCCAGGGACGATCCCGTGGAAGGGCGCAGCGCCTGCTCCGACGGAGGACAGATCGACGCGCAGGAGCTTGAGGGTCTCGGCGTAGATGATGTTGAGGCAGCTGCCCCCATCCATCAGGACCTTGGTGAGCCTGACATCGCCGACAACGGGGTCGACGACGAGCGGGTATTTCCCCGGGCTCAGCACATGATCGGGGTGGTCAGCCTGGTCGAAAGTGATGGGCTTGTCGGACCAGTCTAGGTAGACTGGCGCCGCCACCTTTACCGAGCAGACCTCCCGGCGCTCTTGCTTGAGGTGCCGAGCCGAGGTATTCGCCGCATGCCCTCCATAGATCATGAAGCAGTCGCGGACCTCGAGGAATTCTCCTGCTAGGTGATCTTCGTTTTTGTCGTCGTCGCGGGCCCTGCCACCCTCGGCGGGTGGCCCGGCCCTGTGGAAGTGACGCCGAAGCATAACGCACTCCTCGAGGGTGTGCTTGACGGGCCCCTGATGGTAGGGGCACGGCTCCTTGAGCATCTTGTCGAAGAGGTTCGCACCTCCGGGGGGCTTCCGAGGGTTCTTATACTCGGCGGCGGCGACAAGGTCCGCGTCAGCGGCGTCGCGTTTCGATTGCGACTTCTTCTTGCCTTTCTTCTTGGCGCCGCGCGGAGCAGACGCCTCGGGAGCCTCTTCCGATGGGCGGCCCTGGGGCTGCTTGTCTTTTCGGAAGATAGCCTCGACCGCCTCCTGGCCAGAGGCGAACTTGGTGGCGATGTCCATCAGCTCGCTCGCCCTGGTGGGGGTTTTGCGACCCAGCTTGCTCACCAGGTCGCGGCAAGTGGTGCCGGCGAGGAACGCGCCGATGACATCCGAGTCGGTGATGTTGGGTAGCTCGGTGCGCTGCTTCGAGAATCGCCAGATATAGTCCCGGAGCGACTCTCCCGGCTGTTGCCGGCAGCTTCGAAGGTCCCAGGAATTCCCAGGGCGCACGTATGTGCCCTGGAAATTGCCAGCTAAGGCTTGGACCAAGTCGTCCCAGTTGGAGATCTGCCCCGGAGGCAGGTGCTCCAACCAGGCGCGAGCAGTGTCGGAGAGGAACAGGGGGAGGTTACGGATGATGAGGTTGTCGTCGTCCGTTCCACCCAGTTGGCAGGCAAGGCGGTAGTCCGCGAGCCACAGTTCCGGTCTCGTTTCCCCCGAGTACTTTGTGATAGTAGTCGGGGGTCGGAACCGGGTCGGGAATGGCGCCCGTCGGATGGCCCGACTGAAGGCCTGCGGACCGGGTGGTTCGGGCGAGGGACTCCGATCCTCCCCGCTGTCGTAGCGCCCCCCACGCCTGGGGTGGTAGCCTCGGCGCACCCTTTCGTCGAGGTGAGCCCGACGGTCGCGTCGATGGTGCTCGTTGCCGAGGTGGCCCGGGGCCGCAGGCGCGGTGTTGCGCGTGCGCCCGGCGTAGACCGAGGCTTCCCGCATGAATCGGGAAGTCGCGGCATGAGGTTCCGAGGGACAACCTTGCCTTCGGGAGGCAGTGCTCTCGGCCCGTCGGGCCGCAGCGCCTTCCAGGAGATTCTTGAGTTCTCCCTGGATTCGCCGACCCTCGGTGGTTGACGGCTCCGGCATCGCGCGGATGAGCATTGCTGCGGCTGCCAGGTTCTGACCAACCCCGCTGGATGCGGGCGGCGGCCTGATCCTGACATCGTCGGCGACGCGGTGCTGGAGACCTCGGGGCAGGTGACGTATTTCTCCGGCCAGGGGTTGGCCCACCCATGCCTGTCCGACGTCCCGACGGATCGGCTCAAACGCTCCTGTTCCCTCGTTGAGCCTGGCCTGCACCTCGCGGACTTGCTCGAGTTGTGGGTCGTAACCCCCCGCCGGAGCGGGGACCACAGCTAGCTCCCGTGGGATGTCGGCGCGAGGCGCTGGCCTAGGGAGATCACCGTCCTCCGGCATGCCAAGATGGTTGCCTTCAGAGGGATTCCCTAGCTCGATGTGGAAACATTCGCGGCTTGGGCCGCAGCTCTCGTCGCCAAGGCTGCGGCTTCCATCGGAACGGTCGGATAGGTAGTAGTCACATGCGGTCATGAAGTCCCGCACGGCACTGGGGTTGCCAAGTTCGGAGAAATCCCAACCGATGCTGGGATCGTCATCTTCCTCGGACCCAGAGGGCCCGTAGGTCGAGACGTCCGTCAGTCGGTCCCAAGGCGACCGCATACGGAACCTCAGTGGGGTTGCACTCGCCTTAATGAGAGCGCCCACCAAAACGAGGTCGTTTGGCGGGTTGAGGCCGAGTCGAAATGACGCGAGATGGGAGTTAGTCGTTACCTTTTGGTCGACGAGGAGCGACGTAGTCACATCGGGGACTGGTTGCACCATCATCTCTGGTCTGAGGGCGACGTCCTGCAGGCTTTCCGCGAGCGCGCCGGCGCCGTCTTCTTGCTCGGGGTCAGCGTGCCGCGGGGGGACGGCGCTTGCCTCCGTCTTGAACGCGAGGTCGACGTCCGGCGTGCCTTCCGTCGGGGTGTCGGGGGCGTCGATTTGCTCGACGGCCGACGAAGCGCGGCCTCCCACCTGGCCTTGACGGCCCCGTCTCCTCCTCCGTTGGCGGGGGAGAGAACGGAGCGAGCCCGAATGTTGCCCTTCCACCACGCGGGGAAGACGTCGTCGATTCCGCCGCCGGCTGGAGGGTTGTCGGCCGCCATTGTCGTAGTCGCGCGGCGGTGGAAGGAGTATCATGTCGTAGCTGCCGTCGAAGGACATGAACTCAAGAGTCCCGAAACGAAGCACCGTCCCGGGGCGGAGAAGTTGCTGGAGACTGCCCATCTGGAGCTTGACGGGGAGCTGTTCGTCAGCACGCAGCAGGCCCCTACCTGGCGCGCCAACTGTCGGCGTTTCGAGACAGGGGGGTCCCTAAGCCGACGAGTGAGTGTGCTGCGTGCCCCAGCCCAGATGGGTCGAGCGCGTGGGCGAGCGCGAAGGGGGGAGAGGCGAGGTGGCCGGAGTCGAGCGTGAGAGAGGTGGAAGTCCCGCGGCCTTCGTGTTCGTCCCGCGCCCAGGTCGGGTGCGCTTGCAGTAGGGGGGTTACAAGCGTCCACGCGGGTGAGGGAAGCGAGCGGCCCTAAGAGAGCGCCTGTCCCGTCCTCGGTCCCGCGCGGCCAACCTTCTCTGAGAAGGCCCTGGTCCTTCCTTTTATAGTCGTAAGGAGAGGATCCAGGTGTACAATGGGGGGTGTAGCAGAGCGCTACGTGTCTAGCGGAGGGAGAGCTAGCGCCCTAGGTACATGCCAATGTGGCAGCCGGAGAGATCTGGGCACCCTGCTGGTGTGATGTCGTGGCTGTCGGAGGTGCGGCGGAGCCTGGCGGAGGGACAGCTGTTGGAGCGGCCGAGTCCCTGCTGACGTCGTTCTGCTTCCGTAAGAGAGCTGGGGGCCGCCGTCGTCATAGAGCTTGTGGAGCGCCATCATTGCCCCTCTGGCGGTGCTGGCCGGATGGGACACCGGTCTTGTTCTCCATGACCCGAGTCGATTCGGGGTAGGATGATGATGGCGCTTCCTGTTGACGTGGCGGTCTGTGCCCTAGGCAGGGCGACGTGGGGGTTCCTCCGAAGCCGAGGTCGAGTCCGTCTTCTGTTGCCGTGGCCGAGCCCGAGCCATGGGGTCGGGCGAGGCGGAAGTCGTTCGGCCGAGGCCAGGGCGAAGTCCGAGCCCTGGGGTCGGGCGAGGCGGAGTTTCGTCGTCTTCCGGGTCTCAGCCCGAGTCCGAGCCCTGGGGTCGGGCGGAGTGGTAGTTCGCCGCCTTCCGGGTCTTAGCCCGAGTCCGAGCCCTGGGGTCGGGCGGAGCGGAGTTCGCCGTCTTCCGGGTCTTAGCCCGAGTCCGAGCCCTGGGGTCGGGCGGAGCGGAGTTCGCCGTCTTCCGGGTCTTAGCCCGAGTCCGAGCCCTGGGGTCGGGCGGAGCGGAGTTCGCCGTCTTCCGGGTCTTAGCCCGAGTCCGAGCCCTGGGGTCGGGCGGAGCGGAGTTCGCCGTCTTCCGGGTCTTAGCCCGAGTCCGAGCCCTAGGGTCGGGCGGAGCGGAGTTCGCCGTGGCGCCTTTGTCAAGACCTGACTGCCGGTCAGACTCACTCTATCGAGTGGTGCTGCAGTCGGAGTGGCGCAGGCGGCACTGTCCCTCTGTCAGACTGGTTAGTGGAGCGGTGGAGTGACGGCGGTCACTTCGGCTCTGCCGGGGGCGCGTGTCAGGATAAAGGTGTCAGGCCACCTTTGCGTTAAATGCCCCTGCAATTTGGTCAGTCGGTGTGGCGATTTAGTCAAAGTTGCTTCTGAGCGAAGCCAAGGCCTCGGGCGAGCCGGTGATGTGTCCGCCATAAAAAGGGGGCCTCGGGCGAGACGGAAGTCTCTCGAGGTCGGCTGCCCTTGGCCGAGGCTAGGCTCGGGTGAAGCATGATCGAGTCACTCGTGTGGACTGATCCCTGACTTAATCGTACCCATCAGGCCTTTGCAGCTTTATGCTGATGGGGGTTACCAGCTGAGAATTAGGCGTCTTGAGGGTACCCCTAATTATGGTCCCCGACACTAGTCAACCTTCATTGAAAGGAATTTTTAGGGCATGTTTTATTCGTGGCTAACTGCGCCACAGGTTAGTCGTTAGAATTATAGAATTAACCTTAAGCAGAAAAGTTAGATAAAATATAGCAAGTTAGACAGGGAACTAAACATGCCCTTAATCTTCTAGCCCCACGCCTATGAGCCCGGTCATGTAAATAACCCCAAGCGAATATGTCGATATATTTTCGGACATAGAGGAACATGACGAGCGTGAGTTCCTATTCGATCCTTAGGCTCTCTCTCTAGCGGAGGGTGCATATGGTCATGCAAAACATTGTTTTACATTGTACACTGCATTGCTTAGGTGAATTTGAGATATGAGGTACGATAGGAAGTAGGATAGAAGGACTGCTGAAGACAACCTTAGGTTCTCCCCTATATAGATGAGCACCGCGACCGGCTTTGGGACACATGATCCGGCCCCAAAACTGTCAAGGTACAGGTACCTTTGAGAAGGTCCTAGGACATCGTGGCCCGAGTTAGGGGACCTCATTTAGGAGTATTGCCTCTCACTTTGTCGTTGTCATGGCATACATTTTGTCCATTGTAGACATTGCTAGGCGACCAAAATAACGCCTCTTGGACCCAATATTTTAAGGACGAGGTAGTCGTAGTGAACTGTTGCCTAAAGATAGAGTTATAGAGAAGTTCGAGGTCAGCCATGGCAAACTCCATGTACTCAATACATAAGTTTTTACATGTACCGAAGGTGGTCGAGAGCCTAACGACCCTAGCCAGGATATGAATCATTTAGATCCCTTAGTGATGTTTTGGTAATTAATGACAACTGTTTGTGGACTAACCGTTCTTGGAAAAATAAGAATGCAGGGTTCGACCATATAAAACAGGAAATCTTGGAGATTTATAAGCAATGGTTGTGGATCAAGTAAAGGCAAAGGTATATTATAGGTTTTGTTTTTGCCGGTACTTAGGAGTTTAGAGAAGATACTTGTCGGGGACCATAATTAGGGGTACCCTCAATGCTTCTAAATCTCAGCTGGTAACCCCCATCAGCACAAAGTTGCAAAGGCCTGATGGGTGCGATTAAGTTAAGGATCGGTCCATTCGAGAGACGCGATCACGCCTCGCCCGAGCCCAGCCTCGGGCAAGGGCAGCCGACCCCGGAGGATCTACGTCTCGCCCGAGGCCCCCCTCCAGCAACGGACACACCTTCGGCTCGCTCGAGGCCCAGTCTTCACCAAGAAGGAACCTTGGCCATATCGCCACGCCGACCGACCAAATCACAGAGGCATTTAATGCAAAGGTGGCCTGACACCTTTATCCTGACGCACGCCCTCCAGTCGACAGAGCCGAAGTGACCGCAGTCACTTCGCCGCTCCACTGACCGGTCTGACAAGAGGACTGCGCCGCCTGCGCCGCTCCGACTGCTGAGCCACTCGACAGAGTGAGGCTGACAGCAGCCAAGTCCGGCCTCAGGCGTCATAGGAAACTCTGCCTCGCCCGACCCCAGGGCTCGGACTCGGGCTCGGCCCCGGAAGACGACGAACTCCGCTCCGCCCGACCCAGGGCTCGGACTCGGGCTCAGCCCCGGAAGACGGCGAACTCCGCTCCGCCCGACCCCAGGGCTCGGACTCGGGCTCAGCCCCGGAAGACGATGAACTCCGCCTCGCCCGACCCCAGGGCTCAGACTCGGGCTCGGCCCCGGAAGACGACGAACTCCGCTTCGCCCGACCCCAGGGCTCGGACTCAGCCCTGGCCTTAGCCAACGGTCTTCGCCTCGTCCGACTCGGGGGCTCAGACTCGACCTCGACCTTGGAAGACAGACTCGACCTCGACCTCGACCTCGGAGGAGCCTCCACCTCGCCCAACCTAGGGCGCGGACCGACCACGTCAATAGGAAGCGCCATCATTACCCTACCCCGAGCTGACTCAGGCTACGGGGAACAAGACCGGCGTCCCATCTGGCTCGCTCCACTATACGAGTAATGATGGCGCCCCGCATGCCCTGTGACGACGGCGGCTCTCAGCCCCCTTACGGAAGCAAGAGGACATCAGCAAGGACTCGACAGCCCCGACAGCTGTCCTTCCGCCAGGCTCCAGCGCTCCTCCGACGGTGCCAAAACCTCTCCGGCTGCCACGATGGCATGTACTTAGGGCGCTAGCTCTCCACCGCTAGACACGTTAGCACACTGCTACACCCCCATTGTACACCTGGATCCTCTCCTTACGCCTATAAAAGGGAGGTCCAGGGCCCTCTTACAGAGGGTTGGCCGCGCGGGGAAGGACGGGACGGCGCTCGCGCAAGGCCGCTCGCTCCCTCCCGCGTGGACGCTTGTAACCCCCTACTGCAAGCGCACCCGACCTGGGCGCGGGGCTAACACGAAGGTCGCGGGTTCCACCTCCCACGCCTGTCTCCCTCCAGCTGCTTCACTCCCCCCTTCACGTTCTGCCTCGCGCCGACCCATCTGGGCTGGGGCACGCGGCGACGATTTACTCGTCGGTCCAGGGACCCCCCGGGTTTCGAAACATCGACAGTTGGCGCGCCAGGTAGGGGCCTGCTGCGTGTTGACGAACAGCTTTCCGTCAAGCTCCAGATGGGCAGTCTCCAGCAACCTCTCCAACCCGGGACGGTGCTCCGTTTCGGGAGTCTTGAGTTCATGTCCCTCGACGGCAGCTATGACATGATACTCCTTCCCCCACCGCGCGACAGCGACAATGGCGGTCGACAACCCGCCCGCCGGCAGGGAAATCGACGACGCCTTCCCCACGTGGTGGAAGGACGACATTCGGGCTTGTCCCGTCCCCTCCCCCGCCGACGGAGGAGGAGACGGGGCAACCAAGGCCAAGCAGGAGGCGGCACCTCGTTGGCTGTCGAGCGAGTCGACGGTGCCGGCGCCCCAACGGGGAGCGCGTCGGGCATCGGCCTCGCGTCTGAGACGAAGACGAGCGCGTCTCCCCGCAACTCACCAACCTCAAGCCAACGGACGACGCCAGCACGCTCGCGAAGGACTTGCTGGGCGTCACCCTCGTACCTGAGATGACGGTGCAGTCAGTCCCTGACGCGGCTTCGTCACCGCCCGTCGACCAAAAGGTACCGACCGATCCCCATCTCGCGTCTTTTGGATTCGGCCTCGACCCGCCAAGCAACTCCGCTTCGGTGGACACTCCCATAGAGGCGAGTCCAAACCCTCTAGGGTATCGTGTGCGGTCACCCTGGGACCGGTTGACGGCCGTCTCGACCTACGGGCCCTTGGGGTCCGAGGAAGATGGCGAGCCCGACCTCTGTTGGGATTTCTCCGGACTTGGTAACCCCAGTGCCATGCGGGACTTCATGGCCGCATGTGACTACTGCCTTTCCGACTGTTCCGACGGTAGCCGCAGCCTCGACGACGAGGACTGCGGCCCAAGTCGCGAATGTTTCCACGTCGATCTAGGGGGTCCCGGCGAAGGCAACCATCTTGGTATGCCGGAGAACGGTGATCCCCCTAGGCCCATGCCTCGCGTTGACATCCTTCGAGAGCTAGCTGTGGTCCCCGTCCCGGTGGGGGGTCCTGACCCACAGCTCGAGCAAATCCGCGAGAGGCAGGCCAGGCTCGACGAGGGAGCAGGAACGCTTGTGCCGGTCCGCCGGGACATCGGGCAGGAATGGGCGGGCCAACCCCCGGCCGGAGAAGCACATCATCTCCCCCAGGGCATCCGGCACCGCATCACCGACGACGTCAGGGTAAGGCCGCCACCGGATTCCAGTGGAGTCGGCCAAAACCTGGCTGCAGCGGCAGTACTTCTCCGCGCGATGCCAGAGCCATCAACCACCGAGGGGCGGCGTATCCAGGGAGAGCTCAAGAATCTCCTGGAGGACGCCGCGGTCCGACGGGCCGAAAGCTCCGCCTCCCGAAGGCAGGGGTACCCCTCGGAACGTCACGCCGCGACTTCTCGATTCATGCGGGAAGCCTCGGTCCATACCGGGCGCACGCGCAACACAGCGCCTGCGGCCCCGGGTCGCCTCGGCAATGAGCACCATCACCACAGCCGTCGGGCCCACCTCGACGAGAGGGTGCGCCGAGGCTACCACCCCAGGCATGGGGGACGCTACGACAGCGGGGAGGATCGGAGTCCTTCGCCCGAACCACCCGGTCCGCAGGCTTTCAGCCGCGCCATATGACGGGCACCGTTCCCGACCCGGTTCCGAACCCCGACTACTATCACAAAGTACTCGGGGGAGACGAGGCTGGAACTGTGGCTCGCGGACTATCGGCTGGCCTGCCAACTGGGTGGAACGGACGATGAGAATCTCATCATCCGCAACCTCCCCCTGTTCCTCTCCGACACCGCTTGAGCCTGGCTGGAGCACCTGCCTCCGGGGCAGATCTCCAACTGGGACGACCTGGTCCAAGCCTTCACCGGCAATTTCAAAGGCACATACGTGCGCCCTGGAAACTCCTAGGATCTCCGAAGCTGCCGCCAGCAGCCGGGAGAGTCTCTCCGGGACTACATCCGGCGATTCTCGAAGCAGCGCACCGAGCTGCCCAACGTCACCGACTCGGATGTCATCGGCGCGTTCCTCGCCGGCACCACTTGCCGCGACCTAGTGAGAAAGCTGGGTCGCAAGACCCCCACCAGGGCGAGCGAGCTGATGGACATCGCCACCAAGTTCGCCTCTGGCCAGGAGGCAGTTGAAGCTATCTTCCGGAAGGACAAGCAGCCCCAGGGCCCGCCCACCGGAAGATGTTCCTGAGGCGTCAACTCAGCGCGGCGCCAAGAAGAAGGGCAAGAAGAAGTCGCAAGCGAAACGCGATGCCACCGACGCGGACCTTGTCGCCGCCGCCGAGTACAAGAACCCTCGGAAACATCCGGGAGGTGCCAACCTCTTCGACAAGATGCTCAAGGAGTCGTGCCCTTATCATCAGGGGCCCATCAAGCACACCCTTGAGGAGTGTGCCATGCTTCGACGCCACTTCCACAAGGCCGGGCCACCCGCGGAGGGTGACAAGGCCCTCGACGACGCCAAGAAGGAAGATCACAAGGCGGGAGAGTTCCTCGAGGTCCGCGACTGCTTCATGATCTACAGCGGGCAAGCGGCAAACGCCTCGGCTCGGCACCGCAAGCAAGAGCGTCGGGAGGTCTACTCGGTAAAGGTGGCGGCGCCAGTTTACCTAGACTGGTCCGACAAGCCCATCACCTTCGACCGGGCCGACCATCCCGACCATGTGCCGAGCCCGGGGAAATACCCGCTCGTTGTCGACCCCGTCATCGGCAACGTCAGGCTCACCAAGGTCCTCATGGACGGAGGCAGCAGCCTCAACATCATCTACGCCGAGACCCTCGGGCTCCTGCGGATCGATCTGTCCTCGGTCCGAACGGGCGCTACGCCTTTCCACGGGATCATCCCCGGGAAGCGCGTCCAACCCCTCGGACAACTTGATCTACCCGTCTGCTTCGGGACGCCCTCCAACTTTCGAAGGGAGACCCTCACGTTCGAAGTGGTCGGGTTTCGAGGAACCTACCACGCAGTGCTGGGGAGGCCATGCTACGCCAAGTTCATGGCCGTCCCCAACTACACCTACCTCAAGCTCAAGATGCCGGGCCCCAACGGGGTCATCACCGTCGGGCCCACGTACCGACACGCGTACGAATGCGACGTGGAGTGCGTGGAGTATGTCGAGGCCCTCGCCGAGTCCGAGGCCCTCATTGCCGACCTGGAGAGCCTCTCTAGGGAGGCGCCCGACGTGAAGCGCCACGCCGGCAACTTCGAGCCAGCAGAGACGGTCAAGTCCGTCCCTCTCGACCCCTGCAACGACGCCTCCAAGCAGATCCGGATCGGCTCCAAGCTCGACCCCAAATAGGAAGCAGTGCTCGTCGACTTTCTCCACGCAAACGCCGACGTTTTCGCGTGGAGTCCCTCGGACATGCCCGACATACCGAGGGAAGTCGCCGAGCACTCGCTGGATATCCGAGCTGGAGCCCGACCCGTGAAGCAGCCTCTACGCCGATTCGACGAAGAAAAGTGCAGAGCCATAGGCGAGGAGATCCACAAGCTAATGGCGGCATGGTTCATCAAAGAGGTATTCCATCCCGAATGGCTTGCCAACCCTGTGCTTGTGAGAAAGAAAGGGGGGAAATGGCGGATGTGTGTAGACTACACTGGTCTAAACAAAGCATGTCTGAAAGTTCCCTACCCTCTGCCTCGCATCGATCAAATCGTGGATTCCACTGCTGGGTGCGAAACCCTGTCTTTCCTCGATGCCTACTCAGGGTATCACCAGATCAGGATGAAAGAGTTCGACCAGCTCGCGACTTCTTTCATCACACCCTTCGGCATGTACTGCTATGTTACCATGCCGTTCGACTTGAGGAATGCGGGTGCAACGTACCAGCGATGCATGAACCATGTGTTCGGCGAACACATTGGCCGAACGGTCGAGGCCTACATCGATGACATCGTAGTCAAGACGAGGAAAGCCTCCGACCTCCTTTCCGACCTTGAAGTGACATTCCGATGTCTCAAGGCGAAAGGCGTGAAGCTCAATCCCGAAAAGTGTGTCTTCGGGGTCCCCCGAGGCATGCTCTTGGGGTTCATCGTCTCCGAGCGGGGCATCGAAGCCAACCCGGAGAAGATCGCAGCCATCACCAGCATGGGGCCCATCAAGGACTTGAAAGGCGTATAGAGGGTCATGGGATGCCTCGCGGCTCTGAGCCGTTTCATCTCGCGCCTCGGTGAAAGAGGCCTGCCTCTGTATCGCCTCTTAAGGAAGGCCGAGTGCTTCGCTTGGACCCCTGAGGCCGAGGGAGCCCTCGGGAACCTGAAGGCGCTCCTCACGAACGCGCCCATCTTGGTGCCCCCCGCTGTCGGAGAAGCCCTCTTGATCTACGTTGCCGCTACCACTCAGGTGGTTAGCACCGCGATTGTGGTTGAGAGACGAGAAGAGGGGCATGCATTGCCCGTCCAGCGACCAGTCTACTTCATCAGTGAGGTACTGTCCGAGACCAAGATCCGCTACCCACAAATTCAGAAGCTGCTGTACGCAGTGATCCTGACGCGGCGGAAGTTGCGACACTACTTCGAGTCTCATCCGGTGACTGTGGTGTCATCCTTCCCTCTGGGGGAGGTCATCCAGTCCCGAGAGGCCTCGGGTAGAATTGCGAAGTGGGCGGTGGAGATCATGGGTGAGACGATCTCGTTCGCCCCCCGAAAGGCCATCAAGTCCCAGGTCTTAGCGAACTTCGTGGCTGAATGGGTCGACACCCAGCTCCCAACAGCTCCGGTCCAACCGGAGCTCTGGACCATGTTTTTCGACGGGTCGCTGATGAAGACGGGGGCCGGCGTGGGCCTGCTCTTCATCTCGCCCCTCGGGAAGCACCTACGCTATGTGCTACGCCTCCACTTCCCGGCGTCCAACAACGTGGCTGAGTACGAGGCTCTGGTAAACGGGTTGCGAATCGCCATCGAGCTAGGGGTCCGACGCCTCGACGCTCGCGGTGACTCGCAGCTTGTCATCGACCAAGTCATAAAGAACTCCCACTACCGCGACCCGAAGATGGAAGCCTACTGCGATGAGGTTCAGCGCCTGGAAGACAAGTTCTACGGGCTCGAGCTCAACCACATCGCCCGACGTTACAACGAGACTGCGGACGAGCTGGCTAAAATAGCCTCGGGGCGAACAACGGTTCCCCCTGACGTATTCTCCCGAGACCTGCATCGACCCTCCGTCAAGACCGACGACACGCCCGAGCCCGAGAAGGCCTCGGCCCCCGAGGGTGAGGCACTGCGTGTCGAGGGGGAGCAGAGCGAGGTCACGCCTAATCAAAACTGGCAGACCCCGTACCTGCAATATCTCCACCGAGGAGAGCTACCCCTCGACCAAGCCGAAGCTCGGCGAGTGGCGTGGCGCGCCAAGTCTTTCGTCTTGCTGGGAGATGGGAAGGAGCTATACCACCGCAGCCCCTCGGGCATCCTCCAGTGATGCATTTCCATCGCTGAAGGTCAGGAGCTCTTGCAAGAGATACACTCGGGGGCTTGCGGCCATCACGCAGCACCCCGAACCCTTGTTGGAAACGCCTTCCGACAAGGATTCTACTACGGTGGCCGATGCCACTAGAATTGTCCGCACCTGCGAAGGGTGTCAGTTCTACGCAAGGCAGACCCACCTGCCCGCTCAGGCTCTGCAGACCATACCCATCACCTGGCCGTTTGCTGTGTGGGGTCTGGACCTAGTCGGCCCCTTGCAGAAGGCACCCGGGGGCTACACGCACCTGCTGGTCGCCATCGACAAATTCTCCAAGTGGATCGAGGTCCGACCCCTAAACAGCATCAGGTCCGAACAGGCGGTGGCGTTCTTCACCAACATCATCCATCGCTTCGGGGTCCCGAACTCCATCATCACCGACAACGGCACCCAGTTCACCGGCAGAAAGTTCCTGGACTTCTGCGAGGATCACCACATCCGGGTGGACTAGGCCGCCGTGGCTCACCCCATGACGAATGGGCAGGTAGAACGTGCCAACGGCATGATTCTGCAAGGACTCAAGCCTCGGATCTACAACGACCTCAACAAGTTCGGCAAGCGGTGGATGAAGGAACTCCCCTCTGTGGTCTGGAGTCTAAGGACAACGCCGAGCCGAGCCACGGGCTTCACACCGTTCTTTCTAGTCTATGGGGCCGAGGCCATCTTGCCCACAGACTTAGAATACGGTTCCCCGAGGACGAGGGCCTATGCCGACCAAAGCAATCGAGCTAATCGAGAAGACTCACTGGACCAGCTGGAGGAGGCTCGGGACATGGCCTTACTACACTCGGCGCGGTATCAGCAGTCCCTGCGACGCTACCACGCCCGAGGGGTTCGGTCCCGAGACCTCCAGGTGGGCGACCTGGTGCTTCAGCTGTGACAAGACGCCCGAGGGCAGCACAAACTCACGCCTCCCTGGGAAGGGCCGTTCGTCATCGCCAAGGTTCTGAAGCCCGGAACATACAAGCTGGCCAACAGTCAAGGCGAGGTCTACAGCAACGCTTGGAACATCCAACAGCTACGTCGCTTCTACCCTTAAGATGCTTCCAAGTTATTCATACACCCCGTTCACACACAAAGTCTGGTCGTCAAGGAAGGGTCAGCCTTGCCTCGGCAAAGCCCGACCCTCCCTCGGGGGCTAGAAGGGGGGAACCCCCTCTGCGTCGAAATTTTCCTCGAAAAAAGAAAAAAATCTTTTCTGCCAGAATGCCTTTCGTGCTTTTCGACTACTTCGAAAGTGGATCCTGAAAATGACGGAGTACACGTAAGCAGCCAAGGCTGACCGAGCCGAGGGACTCCTACGCCTCCGGGATACGGATACCTCACTCATCACCTTCTGCGATAAGTAACTCACGCTCGGATAAGTGATTCCGCGGACCGAGCCAGTCTTCACGCCCGAAAGCTCCTCTGCCGGAACGGTTTTTTGGGCCTTCTCGACTGCGTCGGTGACAGAACCCTATGGACGAGTAAGAGTGCGCGTAAGTGGCAAGGTCGACCGAGCCGAGGGACTCCTACGCCTCCGGGATACGGATACCTCACTCATCACCTTCCGTGAAAAGCAACTCTCGCCCGCACAAACGATTCTGTTACCGACAAATTAGTCCGGATACACGAAACAAGAGGAAAAGAAACGCAGCTTTACAACACGACGACAGTGTGTTTGGGCCTCGGCGGCCGCAGAAAACATACACACGCTACAAGACGACCCGATCCTGCAGGCTCGGACGTCGACAGCTGAAGGGGGCAGCAGCACCCTCGGCGTCAACTACACCTTCGGCGGGGTCTGACCTAGCCTCGGACGGCGACGCGGTCGGAGGATCCCCACTCCGAAGGACGACATCGGCACCACACCCGGGCCATCGCCGCCAGGGTCTTCTCCAGGAATCCGGCTCGAGCAGACGGCTCGGCCGGCCACCCCGAGGACTCGGCCAGCTGTCCCCCGAAGACATCAGCCCGGCTTGTGGCCACGGCAACTCAACTCCGGCGCCGGTTCCGCCAGTGGACGACCCGGCCAGGCTCCGGCCAACCAAGTTCTTCTTTTTGAGCCAACTCTGCCTCTGCCCGTGCTGACACCGCTACCTCCGGCTTCGGCTCATCGAAGGGCGGCCGAGGGTTTCCTTTAACTAAGCAAGAGAAGCCTCGGACGGCAAGGCCGACCGAGCCGAGGGACTCTTACGCCTCCAGGATACGGATACCTCACTCGTCACCTTCGCACGAGGCGATTCACGCTTGGTGAAGCGGTTCAGATAACCAACAGGCGAGTCTTGGTGCTCGAAATGAAGAAAAAACACGGCTCCATGGTGAAAATACATACATGTTCAGGCCCCGACAGCCGCAATGGACAAGACACCGGCACTCAAGGTGCCAATACAAACGGAGCTCCGGTTCCGACCCCACAGCAGCAGCCATGGTCCCAGTACGGACGCGGCCACCGGAAGGCTCTCGTTCGCGTCCCCACTCGAGGGACGCGAAACAGACATTAAAGCCAAAGAGCCGGGGCCGGCCCGTAGATGGCGCCGACGGGGGGGGAGCTTCCTCCAGCTACCACCACGTCAGCACGGACGGCGGCGTCCGCCTCTCAACCAACGCCGACAGTCGGCAAGGCGCACCGGCAGGCCCTCGCTCCCGTCCTCGCCACGAAAGCGAGGAGAAGGACAGAATGTTGCATCCTAGCTGGACAGCAACAGTTCACCTTCCCCGGCATGGCTGGAGGACGCCTCCTCCGCAGGGCCGGAGGATGGTTTCCACCACCAGAAGCTGGAAGAGGAGGTGACCAGCCGGCCCGCGCGGGAGGTAGAGCTCCGGCTCAGCCTAGCCTCCGCCCCAGCAAGGATGATGAACATCCTTGAAGCTGAGGGCGGAACCAAGATCGCAGCCCGGCTTTCTTCTCCCTATCTAGGGGCTGGTGGTCACCGTCTTGGGTGACCACCGGCGAGGGGATGCAGCCGGGCCGCGTGATGAAAATCCTTGAAGTCGAACGATGGCTGAAAGGTACCAACTTCCACGAAGTTGCGTTCCCCCAACGATAAGACGGAAGGATTGCGGGCGTCCCCCATCCGGGGGGCTCGGAAGATGGAAAGACACGGTGCATAAGGGAGCGCGAAGACATGGCCGCCTTTCAAGGAGGTCACCCTCCTTTTAAAGGCGACTCTCCCCACTTGCGTCCTTAGCCGTTGCGGGCTGAGTCTTCTCCAACACGCTCCAAGGTCCTCCCCCTTATGACGTGGGGGCTGGGTCCCACGCGTCATGCAAGCTGGTCCAAGGCAGAAGGAGCCAAACCGCTGCACGCAGGGCATGCAACTGCCCAGCGGTTACAAGCATTCCTCCACTTTCGCCCAGACCAACGGGTGAAAGGGTGGACAGCCATGCAGTCGGCATGCAACCACGCCAAGTGAGTGCGCCCCTTCGGACTCCAATGCGCCCAGCATGGAGGTCCAGGCCCACGCGTCATGCAACCGGCGCGCCGGTTGCTACGTGCGAGCAACTGCACCGCCACTCACGCCACTACCGCGCCTCCTCAACTGTGGAGCCAGTACCGCGACTCGAGGCGACCCTGCGTATGACCCAGCAGTGCCAGCCAGGCGCGATGGTCAATACAGCCAAAAAATGGGCCGGCAGTAATGGCGGTGGCAGGCGGGCAGGAGCAGCGGTCACGTCGTCAGCCAAGCTTACGTCCCATCCAGGGGCTGAAAGTCGCCTAGAGGGGGGTGAATAGGGCGAAACTGAAATTCTCAAAAATAATCACAACTACAAGCCGGGTTAGCGTTAGAAATATAATAGAGACCGCGAGAGAGGGTGCAAAACAAATCGTAAGCGAATAATGAGGTGAGACACGCGGATTTGTTTTACCGAGGTTCGGTTCTCTCAAACCTACTCCCCGTTGAGGAGGCCACAAAGGCCGGGTCTCTTTCAACCCTTACCCTCTCTCAAACGGTCCCTCGGACCGAGTGAGCTTTCTCTTCTCAATCACTTGGAACACAAAGTTCCTACAAGGACCACCACATGATTGGTGTCTCTTGCCTTAATTACAAGTGAGTTTGATCGCAAGAAAGAATCAAGAAGGAAAAAAGCAATCCAAGCGCAAGAGCTCGAAAGAACACAAGCAAATCTCTCTCACTAGTCACTAAAGCTTTGTGTGGAATTTGGGAGAGGATTTGATCTCTTGAGTGTGTCTAGAATTGAATGCTAGAGCTCTTGTAAGTAGTTGAGAAGTGGAAAACTTGGATGCTATGAATGGTGGGTGGTTGGGGGTATTTATAGCCCCAACCACCAAACTAGCCGTTTGGTGAGGCTGTCTGTTCGATGGTGCACCGGACAGTCCGGTGCATACCGAACATGTCCGGTGCGACAGCCACGTCACCAAAGCCGTTGGGTTCCGACCGTTGGAGCTCTGTCTTCTGGGCCCGCCTGGATGTCCGGTGGCACACCGGACATGCACTGTAGATTGTCCGGTGCGTCAGCATGGGCGTGCCTGACTTCTGCGCGCGCAGCGCGCGCATTTAATGCGTCACAGGTAGCCGTTGGCGCCGAAGTAGCCGTTGCCCTGCTGTTACACCGGACAGTCCGGTGTACACCGGACAGTCCGGTGAATTATAGCGGAGCAGCTACAATGAATTCCCGAGGCTGGCGAGTTCCGGAGGCCGCTCTTCCTTGGAGCACCGGACAGTCCGGTGAATTATAGCGGAATCGCCTCTGGAATTTCCCGAAGGTGACGAGTTTGAAGTTTGAGTCCTCTGGTGCACCGGACATGTCCGGTGGCACACCGGATAGTCCGGTGCGCCAGACCAGAGGTGCCTTCGGTTGTCCCTTTGCTCTTTTGTTGAACCCAATACTTGGTCTTTTTATTAGCTAAGTGTGAACCTTTGGCACCTGTATAACTTATACACTAGAGCAAACTGGTTAGTCCAAATATTTGTGTTGGGCAATTCAACCACCAAAATTAATTAGGGACTAGGTGTAAGCCTAATTCCCTTTCAATCTCCCCCTTTTTGGTGATTGATGCCAACACAAACCAAAGCAAATATAAAAATGCATAATTGAACTAGTTTGCATAATGTAAGTGCAAAGGTTGCTTGGAGTTGAGTCAATAAATGTTACTTACTAGATGTGCATGGATTGTTTCTTTATTTTTAACATTTTGGACCACGCTTGCACCACATGTTTTGTTTTTGCAAATTCTTTTTGTAAATTCTTTTCAAAGGTCCTTTTGCAAATAGTCAAAGGTAAATGAATAAGATTTTTGCGAAGCATTTACAAGATTTGAAATTTTGTCCCCTTGTTTCAAATGCTTTTTCCTTTGACTGAACAAAACTCCCCCTCAATCAATTCTCCTCTTAGTGTTCAAGAGGGTTTTAAGATATCAAGTTTTGAAAATACTACTTGCTCCCCCTTTAGAACACAAAGAGATACCAATTTGAAATTTACCAATTGAAAAATCATCAATTTTTAAAATTAGGGTGGTGGTGCGGTCCTTTTGCTTTGGGCCAATCCTTTCTCCTCCTTTGGCATGAATCGCCAAAAATGGATACTCGGAATGAAATATAGGCCCTTGCCTAACTACTTTCTCCCCTTTGGCAAATAAAACATATAAGTGAAGATTATACCAAAGACGGAGAGTGATGCGGAGCGACGGCGAAGGATGAGTAGTAGAGTGGAGTGGAAGCCTTTGTCTTCGCCGAAGACTCCAATTCCCTTTCAATATACCTATGACTTGGTATGAAATATACTTGAAAACACATTAGTCATAGCATATATAAAAGAGACATGATCAAAGGTATATTTATAAGCTATGTGTGCAAATTAGCAAAAGAAGTTCCTGGAATCAAGAATATTGAGCTCATGCCTAAGTTTGGTAAAAGATTGTTCATCAAGTGGCTTGGTAAAGATATCAGCTAATTGATCATTAGTGTTAATGTATGAAATCTCGATATCCCCCTTTTGTTGGTGATCCCTAAGAAAATGATACCGAATGGCTATGTGTTTAGTGCGGCTATGCTCAACGGGATTATCCGCCACGCGGATTGCACTCTCATTATCACATAGAAGAGGAACTTTGGTTAGTTTGTAACCGTAGTCCCGCAGGGTTTGCCTCATCCATAGTAATTGCGCGCAACAGTGGCCTGCGGCAATATACTCGGCTTCGGCGGTAGAAAGAGCGACCGAATTTTGCTTCTTTGAAGCCCAAGACACCAAGGATCTTCCCAAGAACTGGAAAGTCCCCGATGTGCTCTTTCTATTAATCTTACACCCCACCCAATCGGCATCCGAATAACCAATCAAATCAAATGTGGATCCCCGAGGGTACCAAAGCCCAAACTTAGGTGTATAAGCCAAATATCTCAAGATTCGTTTTACGGCCGTAAGGTGGGATTCCTTAGGGTCGGATTGAAATCTTGCACACATGCAAACGGAAAGCATAATGTCTGGTCGAGATGCACATAAGTAAAGCAATGAACCAATCATCGACCGGTATACCTTTTGATCGACGGATTTACCTCCCGTGTCGAGGTCGAGATGCCCATTGGTTCCCATGGGTGTCTTGATGGGCTTGGCATCCTTCATTCCAAACTTTGTTAGAATGTCTTGAGTGTACTTCGTTTGGCTAATGAAGGTGCCCTCTTGGAGTTGCTTTACTTGAAATCCTAAGAAATACTTCAACTCCCCCATCATAGACATCTCGAATTTCTGTGTCATGATCCTACTAAATTCATCACATGTAGATTCGTTAGTAGACCCAAATATGATATCATCAACATAAATTTGGCATACAAACAAATCATTGTCAAGAGTTTTAGTGAATAAAGTAGGATCGGCCTTGCCGACTTTGAAGCCGTTAGCAATAAGGAAATCTCTAAGGCATTCATACCATGCTCTTGGGGCTTGCTTGAGCCCATAAAGCGCCTTAGAGAGCCTATAGACATGGTTAGGGTACTCACTGTCTTCAAAGCCGGGAGGTTGCTCAACATAGACCTCTTCCTTGATTGGTCCATTGAGGAAGGCACTCTTCACGTCCATTTGATAAAGCTTGAAGCCATGGTAAGTAGCATAGGCTAATAATATGCGAATGGACTCAAGCCTAGCTACGGGTGCATAGGTTTCACCAAAATCCAAACCTTCGACTTGTGAATACCCCTTGGCCACGAGTCGAGCTTTGTTCCTTGTCACCACACCATGCTCGTCTTGCTTGTTGCGGAAGACCCACTTGGTTCCTACAACATTTTGGTTAGGATGTGGAACTAAATGCCATACCTCGTTCCTCGTGAAGTTGTTGAGCTCCTCTTGCATCGCCATCACCCAATCCGAATCTTGAAGTGCTTCCTCTACCCTGTGTGGCTCAATAGAGGAAACAAAAGAGTAATGCTCAAAAAAATGTGCAACACGAGATCGAGTGGTTACCCCCTTATGAATGTCGCCGAGGATGGTGTCGACGGGGTGATCTCGTTGTATTGCTTGGTGGACTCTTGGGTGTGGCGGCCTTGGTTGTTCATCCTCCTTGTCTTGATCATTTGTGTCTCCCCCTTGATCATTGCCGTCATCTTGAGGTGGCTCATCTCTTTGATCTTCTCCTTCATCAACTTGAGCCTCGTCCTCATTTTGAGTTGGTGGAGATGCTTGCGTGGAGGAGGATGGTTGATCTTGTGAATGTGGAGGCTCTTCGGATTCCTTAGGACACACATCCCCAATGGACATGTTCCTTAGCACGATGCACGGAGCCTGTTCTTCACCTATCTCATCAAGATCAACTTGCTCTACTTGAGAGCCGTTAGTCTCATCAAACACAACGTCACAAGAAACTTCAACAAGTCCTGAGGACTTGTTAAAGACTCTATATGCCCTTGTGTTTGAGTCATATCCTAGTAAAAAGCCTTCTACAGTTTTAGGAGCAAATTTAGATTTTCTACCTCTCTTAACAAGAATAAAGCATTTGCTACCGAAAACTCTAAAATATGAAATATTGGGCTTTTACCGGTTAGGAGTTCATATGATGTCTTCTTGAGGATTTGATGTAGATATAACCGGTTGATGGCGTAGCAGGCGGTGTTGACCGCCTCGGCCCAAAACCGATCCGGTGTCTTGTACTCATCAAGCATGGTTCTTGACATGTCCAATAGAGTTCGATTCTTCCTCTCTACTACACCATTTTGTTGTGGCGTGTAGGGAGAGGAGAACTCATGCTTGATGCCCTCCTCCTCAAGGAAGCCTTCAATTTGAGAGTTCTTGAACTCCGTCCCGTTGTCGCTTCTAATTTTCTTGATCCTTAAGTCGAACTCATTTTGAGCCCGTCTCAAGAATCCCTTTAAGGTCTCTTGGGTATGAGATTTTTCCTGCAAAAAGAACATCCAAGTGAAGCGAGAATAATCATCCACTATTACAAGACAATACTTACTCCTGCCGATGCTTATGTAAGCAATCAGGCCGAATAGATCCATGTGGAGTAGCTCAAGTGGCCTGTCGGTCGTCATGATGTTCTTGTGTGGATGTTGGGACCCAACTTGCTTTCCTGCTTGGCATGCGCTACAAATCCTATCTTTCTCAAAATGAACATTTGTTAGTCCTAAAATGTGCTCTCCCTTTAGAAGCTTATGAAGATTCTTCATCCCAACGTGGGCTAGTCGGCAATGCCAGAGCCAACCCATGTTAGTCTTAGCAATTAAGCATGTGTCGAGTTCAGCTCTATCAAAATCTACCAAGTATAGCTGACCCTCTAACACACCCTTAAAGGCTATTGAATCATCACTTCTTCTAAAGACAGTGACACCTATATCAGTAAAGAGACAGTTGTAGCCCATTTGACATAATTGAGATACAGAAAGCAAATTGTAATCTAAAGAATCTACAAGAAAAACATTTGAAATAGTATGGTCAGGTGATATAGCAATTTTACCCAATCCTTTGACCAAACCTTGATTTCCATCCCCGAATGTGATAGCTCGTTGGGGATCTTGGTTTTTCTCATATGAGGAGAACATCTTCTTCTCCCCTGTCATGTGGTTTGTGCACCCGCTGTCGAGTATCCAACTTGAGCCCCCGGATGCATAAACCTACAAAACAATTTTAGTTCTTGACTTTAGGTACCCAAACGGTTTTGGGTCCTTTGGCATTAGACACAAGAACTTTGGGTACCCAAACACAAGTCTTGGAGCCCTTGTGTTTGCCCCCAACAAACTTGGCAACTACCTTGCCGGATTTGTTAGTAAGCACATAAGATGCATCAAAAGTCTTAAATGAAATGTCATGATCATTTGATGCACTAGGAGTTTTCTTTCTAGGCAACTTAGCACGGGTTGGTTGCCTAGAGCTAGATGTCTCACCCTTATACATAAAAGCATGATTAGGGCCAGAGTGAGACTTCCTAGAATGAATTCTCCTAATCTTGCTCTCGGGATAACCGGCAGGGTACAAAATGTAACCCTTGTTATCCTGAGGCATGGGAGCCTTGCCCTTAACAAAGTTGGACAAATTTCTAGGAGGGGCATTAAGTTTTACATTGTCTCCCCTTTGGAAGCCAATGCCATCCTTGATGCCAGGGCGTCTCCCATTATAGAGCATACTTCTAGCAAATTTAAACTTTTCATTTTCTAAGTTATGCTCGGCAATTTTAGCATCTAACATTGCTATATGATCATTTTGTTGTTTAATTAAAGCCATGTGATCATGAATAGCATTGATATCAACATCTCTACATTTAGTACAAATAGAAGTGTGCTCAACGGTAGATGTAGAGGGTTTGCAAGATTTTAATTCTACAACCTTAGCATGCAACATATCATTCTTGGTTCTAAGGTCGGAAATGGTAGTATTGCAAACATCAAAATCTTTAGCTTTAGCAATTAACTTATCATTTTCAATTCTAAGGCTATCAAGAGAAATATTCAATTCATCAATCCTAGCAAGCAAATCAACATTATCATCTCTAGGATTGGAAATTGAATCAATACAAACATGGGAATCAACCTTAGCAATTAATTTAGCATTTTCATTTCTAAGGTTGTCAATGGTCTCATGGCAAGTGCTTAGCTCACTAGATAATTTTTCACATTTTTCAACTTGTAGAGCATAAGCATTTTTAACCTTAACATGCTTTTTATTTTCCTTGATTAGGAAGTCCTCTTGGGAGTCCAAGAGATCATCCTTCTCATGGATGGCACTAATTAATTCATTTAATTTTTCTTTTTGTTGCATGTTTAGGTCGGCAAAAAGGGTACGCAAATTATTTTCCTCATCACTAGCATTATCATCACTAGAGGATTCATATTTAGTGGAGGATTTAGATTTAACCTTCTTCCTTTTGCCGTCCTTTGCCATGAGGCACTTGTGGCTGACGTTGGGGAAGAGGAGTCCCTTGGTGACGGCGATGTTGGCGGCGTCCTCATCGGAGGAGGACTCGGTGGAGCTCTCGTCGGAGTCCCACTCCCGGCAAACATGGGCATCGCCGCCCTTCTTCTTGTAGTACTTCTTCTTTTCTCTCCTCTTTCCCTTCTTGTCGTCGCCCCTGTCACTGTCACTAGATATAGGACATTTTGCAATAAAATGACCGGGCTTACCACATTTGTAGCACACTTTCTTGGAGCGGGGTTTGTAGTCCTTCCCCCTCCGTTGCTTGAGGATTTGGCGAAAGCTTTTGATGATTAAAGCCATCTCCTCATTGTCGAGCTTGGAGGCGTCAATTGGTTGTCTACTCGGTGTAGACTCCTCCTTCTTCTCCTCCGTCGCCTTAAAAGCCACCGGTTGTGCTTCGGACGTGGAGGGTTCGTCAAGCTCGTTGATATTCTTTGATCCTTTCATACATTCAAAGCTCACAAAATTCCCGATTACTTCCTCGGGAGTCATTAGTGTATATCTTGGGTTACCACGAATTAATTGTACTTGAGTAGGGTTAAGGAAAATAAGTGATCTTAAAATAACCTTAACCACCTCGTGGTCGTCCCACTTCTTGCTCCCGAGGTTGCGCACTTGGTTCACCAAGGTTTTGAGCCGGTTGTACATATCTTGTGGCTCCTCCCCTTGGCGAAGACGGAAGTGACCGAGCTCCCCCTCGATCGTTTCCCGCTTGGTGATCTTGGTGAGTTCATCACCCTCGTGCGCGGTCTTGAGTAGGTCCCAAATCTCCTTCGCATTCTTCAATCCTTGCACCTTGTTATGTTCCTCTCTACTTAGAGAGGCGAGGAGTATGGTTGTGGCTTGGGAGTTGAAGTGCTCGATTTGGGCCACTTCGTCCGTATCATAGTCTTCATCCCCTACGGATGGTACCTGTGCTCCAAACTCAACAACATTCCATATACTTTTGTGGAGTGAGGTTAGATGAAATTTCATTAAATCACTCCACCTAGCATAATCTTCGCCATCAAAGGTTGGCGGTTTGCCTAATGGAACGGAAAGTAATGGAGTAGGTCTAGATGTACGAGGATAGTGTAAGGGGATCTTACTAAACTTCTTGCGCTCTTGGCGCTTAGAAGTTACGGACGGCGCATCGGAGTCGGAGGTCGATGTTGATGAAGTGTCGGTCTCGTAGTAGACCACTTTCCTCATCCTCTTGTGCTTGTCGCCTTTCCGATGCGACTTGTGGGAAGAAGATTTTTCCTTCTTCCCTTTGGGGTGAGAAGAAGAAGATCTTTTCTCCTTCCGTTTGGAGGAGTCCTTCTTCTTCTCCTTCCTCTTGGTGCGGGACTCTTCCGATGAAGTGCTCCCGTGGCTCATAGTGGGCTTGTCGCCGGTCTCCATCTCCCTCTTGGTGTGATCTCCCGACATCACTTCGAGCGGTTAGGCTCTAATGAAGCACCGGGCTCTGATACCAATTGAAAATCGCCTAGAGGGGGGGTGAATAGGGCGAAACTGAAACTCTCAAAAATAATCACAACTACAAGTCGGGTTAGCGTTAGAAATATAATAGAGACCGCGAGAGAGGGTGCAAAACAAAACGTAAGTGAATAATGAGGTGAGACACGCGGATTTGTTTTACCGAGGTTCGGTTCTCTCAAACCTACTCCCCGTTGAGGAGGCCACAAAGGCCGGGTCTCTTTCAACCCTTACCCTCTCTCAAACGGTCCCTCGGACCGAGTGAGCTTTCTCTTCTCAATCACTTGGAACACAAAGTTCCTACAAGGACCACCACAAGATTGGTGTCTCTTGCCTTAATTACAAGTGAGTTTGATCGCAAGAAAGAATCAAGAAGGAAAAAAGCAATCCAAGCGCAAGAGCTCGAAAGAACACAAGCAAATCTCTCTCACTAGTCACTAAAGCTTTGTGTGGAATTTGGGAGAGGATTTGATCTCTTGAGTGTGTCTAGAATTGAATGCTAGAGCTCTTGTAAGTAGTTGAGAAGTGGAAAACTTGGATGCTATGAATGGTGGGTGGTTGGGGGTATTTATAGCCCCAACCACCAAACTAGCCGTTTGGTGAGGCTGTCTGTTCGATGGTGCACCGGACAGTCCGGTGCACACCGGACATGTCCGGTGCGACAGCCATGTCACCAAAGCCATTGGGTTCCGACCGTTGGAGCTCTGTCTTCTGGGCCCGCCTGGATGTCCGGTGGCGCACCGGACATGCACTGTAGATTGTCCGGTGTGCCAGCATGGGCGTGCCTGACCTCTGCGCGCGCAGCGCGCGCATTTAATGTGTCGCAGGTAGCCGTTGGCGCCGAAGTAGCCGTTGCCCTGCTGTTACACCGGACAGTCCGGTGTACACCGGACAGTCCGGTGAATTATAGCGGAGCAGCTACAATGAATTCTCGAGGCTGGCGAGTTCCGGAGGCCGCTCTTCCTTGGAGCACCGGACAGTCCGGTGAATTATAGCGGAGTCGCCTCTGGAATTTCCCGAAGGTGACGAGTTTGAAGTTTGAGTCCTCTGGTGCACCAGACATGTCCGGTGGCACACCGGACAGTCCGGTGCGCCAGACCAGAGGTGCCTTCGGTTGTCCCTTTGCTCTTTTGTTGAACCCAATACTTGGTCTTTTTATTGGCTAAGTGTGAACCTTTGGCACCTGTATAACTTATACACTAGAGCAAACTGGTTAGTCCAAGTATTTGTGTTGGGCAATTCAACCACCAAAATTAATTAGGGACTAGGTGTAAGCCTAATTCCCTTTCAGGGGCAGCGAGAGAACCCTCTCTCACGGCGTGAAGACGGCGCGCCCGTGATCCGTTCCTCGAACGGCTCGCACACGCGCAACGACCGCCTCGCGAACCACTCGCCCCGTTGCATTAACTCCGCGGCGGGACAGGTGGCGCCTCAGGCAGGAGAAGTGAGAGCACCTAGAGGGGAGGTGAATAGGTGATCCTGTAAAACTTAAACTAATAGCCACAAAACTTCGATTAAGCGTTAGCACAGTTAATGCCAAGTGGCTAGAGAGAAGGTCTTGCACAATACGATAATCACAAAGAATTCAACACAGAGAAGACACAGTGATTTATCCCGTGGTTCGGCCAAGTACAAAACTTGCCTACTCCACGTTGTGGTGTCCCAACGGACGAGAGTTGCACTCAACTCCTCTCAAGTGATCCAATGATCAACTTGAATACCACAGTGTTATGCTTTTCTTTTCTTATCCCTTTCGCGAGGAATCTCCACAACTTGGAGCCTCTCGCCCTTACACTTTTGATGTTCACAAAGAATCACGGAGTAAGGAAGGGAAGCAACACACACAAATCCACAGCAAAATGCGCACACACACGGCCAAGAATCGAGCTCAAAAGACTATCTCAAAGTTCTCACTAGAACGGAGCTCGAATCACTTAGAATGACAAACGAATGCGCAAAGACTGAGTGTGGATGATCAAGAATGCTCTAAGGTTGCTTCGTGTACTCCTCCATGCGCCTAGGGGTCCCTTTTATAGCCCCAAGGCAGCTAGGAGCCGTTGAGAGCAATACTGGAAGGCTGATCTTGCCTTCTGTCATCGGGCGCACCGGACAGTCCGGTGCACACCGGACACTGTCCGGTGCCCGATTTCCTTCCTTAACTGGCGAAGCCGACCGTTGCAGATGCGGGAGCCGTTGACGCACCGGACATGTCCGGTGCACACCGGACAGTCCGGTGCACATCGGACAGTCCGGTGCCCCCTTCCGACCGTTGGCTCGCCCATGTGTCCTGCGCAGATCGCGCGGCCGACCGTTGGCCCGGCCGACCGTTGGCTCACCGGACAGTCCGGTGCACACCGGACAGTCCGGTGAATTTTAGCCGTACGCCGTCGGCGAATTCCCGAGAGAGGCCACTTCGCTCGAGGCAGCCTGGTGCACCGGACACCACCGGACAGTCCGGTGCCCCAGACCGAAACAGCCTCTTGGCTGTACACAGCCAACTCTTCTCTTTTCTTCTTCTTTCTGTTTCTGATACTTAGACAAGTATATTAGTACACAAAACCAATGTACTAAGACTTAGAAACATACCTTTGCTCTTGATTTGCACTTTGTTCATCCATGGGCATAGATTCACATTTAAGCACTTGTGTTAACACTCAATCACCAAAATACTTAGAAATGGCCCAAGGGCACATTTCCCTTTCAATCTCCCCCTTTTTGGTGATTTATGCCAACACAACATAAAGCAACTAGAACAAGTGCAATATCACTTCAAATAAAAACTCGAATTTATTTTGATTCAATTTTGGCATATATGGATCATCCTTTGCCACCACTTGGTTTGTTTTTGCAAATCAAACTCAAATCTCTATCTCTAAGTCAAACACACATGTTGAAACATAAATAGTCATTCCAAAAGAGATTGATCATTGATTTCAAAACTCCCCCTATTTCCCATAATCAACACTTCTCCCCACAAGAGGCCAACTTTTGACAAAAGAGACAATGCAAGAGTTTTGACAACACAAAAGCTCTAATCTACTATTTTCAAAATTTCTCAAGTGGTAGCTGATCCATTTATCACTTTGGCCTTTATTTTCTCCCCCTTTGGCATCAAGCACCAAAACGGGATCAATCTTGGCCCTTTAACCCCATTGCCTCACCAAAAACTTCAATTAAGAGCAAATGGCAATAAGAGTTCATGAGATGAACTTGGAATAAGTTACCCTCTCATCGGAGTGCAGTGGAAGTCTTTCATGGTCCAAGTCCACCTTTTCCCTTTCAATCCTCCTTCGAGACTAAATCAGCAAACTCAAGCACATGGTTAGTCTCAAAGGGTCAAGTTGTAACACATCTCCCCCTAAACATGTGCATCACTTTGCAACGGACTTGTGAGGTCCAGGGAGTGTTTGTACAACTTGAGCACCATAATAAGCAACAAAATGCAAAAAGGAACATGATCAAAAGCATAAATACATGTATGCTACAATTAAATCCAAGTTCCGCGAATCTAAGACATTTAGCTCACTACGCAACCTGCAAAAGGTCTTCTCATCTAGAGGCATGGTAAAGATATCGGCTAGCTGGTTCTCGGTGCTAACATGAAACACTTCGATATCCCCCTTTTGCTGGTGGTCTCTCAAAAAGTGATGCCGGATGTCTATGTGCTTTGTGCGGCTGTGCTCAACAGGATTTTCCGCCATGCGGATAGCACTCTCATTATCACATAGGAGTGGGACGTTGCTCAGATTGTAGCCAAAGTCCCGGAGGGTTTGCCTCATCCAAAGCAGTTGCGCGCAACACTGTCCTGCGGCAACGTACTCGGTCTCAGCGGTGGATAGGGCAACGGAGGTTTGTTTCTTAGAGTTCCATGACACCAGGGACCTTCCTAAGAATTGGCACGTCCCCGATGTACTCTTCCTATCGACCTTACATCCAGCATAGTCGGAGTCTGAGTATCCAACCAAGTCAAAGGTAGACCCCTTTGGATACCAGAGCCCGAAGCAAGGCGTAGCAACCAAATATCTAAGAATTCGCTTCACCGCCACTAAGTGACACTCCTTAGGATCGGATTGAAATCTAGCACACATGCATACGCTAAGCATAATATCCGGTCTACTAGCACATAAATAAAGTAAAGACCCTATCATTGACCGGTATGCCTTTTGATCAACGGACTTACCTCCTTTGTTGAGGTCGGTGTGTCCGTCGATCCCCATCGGAGTCTTTGCGGGCTTGGCATCCTTCATCCCAAACCGCTTTAGCAGATCTTGCGTGTACTTCGTTTGGGAGATGAAGGTGCCGTCCTTGAGTTGCTTCACTTGGAACCCAAGGAAGTAGTTCAACTCGCCCATCATCGACATCTCGAATTTCTGCGTCATTACCCTGCTAAACTCTTCACAAGACTTTTGGTTAGTAGAACCAAATATTATGTCATCGACATAAATTTGGCACACAAACAAATCACCATCACATGTCTTTGTAAAAAGAGTTGGATCAGCTTTCCCAACCTTGAAAGCATTAGCAAGTAAAAAGTCTCTAAGGCATTCATACCATGCTCTTGGGGCTTGCTTAAGTCCATAGAGCGCCTTAGAGAGCTTACACACGTGGTCGGGGTACCGTTCATCCTCGAAGCCAGGGGGTTGCTCCACGTACACCTCCTCCTTGATTGGCCCGTTGAGGAAAGCGCTCTTCACATCCATTTGGAACAACCTGAAAGAATGGTGAGCGGCATATGCTAGCAAGATACGAATTGATTCTAGCCTAGCCACAGGAGCAAACGTCTCCTCAAAGTCCAAACCTGCGACTTGGGCATAGCCTTTTGCCACAAGTCGAGCCTTGTTCCTCGTCACCACCCCGTGCTCGTCCTGTTTGTTGCGGAACACCCACTTGGTTCCCACAACATTTTGCTTGGGACGAGGCACCAGTGTCCAAACTTCATTGCGCTTTAAGTTGTTGAGTTCCTCCTGCATGGCCAATACCCAATCCGGATCTAGCAAGGCCTCCTCTACCTTGAAAGGCTCAATAGAAGAGACAAAGGAGTAATGCTCACAAAAATTTACTAATCGAGATCGAGTAGTTACTCCCTTGCTAATGTCACCCAAAATTTGGTCGACGGAATGATCCCTTTGAATCACCGCTCGAACTTGGGTTGGAGGTGCCGGTTGCGCTTCTTCCTCCATCAAGTGATCATCTTGTGCTCCCCCTTGATCACACGCCTCCTTTTGATGAACCTGTTCATCGTCTTGAGGTGGGGGATGCACCGTTGTTGAGGAAGAAGGTTGATCTCTTTCATCTTGTTCCTGTGGCCGCACTTCTCCAATCGCCATGGTTCGTATAGCGGCCGTTGGAACGTCTTCTTCATCTACATCATCAAGATCAACAACTTGCTCTCTTGGAGAGCCATTAGTCTCATCAAATACAACGTCGCTAGAGACTTCAACCAAACCCGATGATTTGTTGAAGACTCTATACGCCTTTGTATTTGAGTCATAACCTAACAAAAACCCTTCTACAGCTTTGGGAGCAAACTTAGAATTTCTACCCTTCTTTACTATAATGTAGCACTTGCTCCCAAATACACGAAAGTAAGATACATTGGGTTTGTTACCGGTTAGTAGCTCATACAAAGTCTTCTTGAGGAGACGATGAAGGTAGACCCTGTTGATGGCGTGGCAAGCCGTGTTCACGGCTTCCGACCAGAAACACTCGGGGGTCTTGAATTCTCCAAGCATCGTCCTTGCCATATCGATTAGCGTCCTGTTCTTCCTCTCTACCACACCATTTTGCTGTGGTGTGTAGGGAGCGGAGAACTCGTGCTTGATCCCTTCTTCCTCAAGGAACTCCTCCACTTGAAAGTTCTTGAACTCGGACCCGTTGTCGCTCCTTATCTTCTTCACCTTGAGCTCAAACTCATTTTGAGCTCTCCTGAGGAAGCGCTTGAGGGTCCCTTGGGTTTCAGACTTATCCTGTAAAAAGAACACCCAAGTGAAGCGGGAAAAGTCATCAACAATAACTAGACCATACTTACTTCCTCCTATGCTCAGATAGGCGACGGGTCCGAAGAGGTCCATGTGCAGCAGCTCCAGAGGTTTTGACGTGGTCATCACATTCTTGCTGTGATGCGCTCCTCCCACTTGTTTACCTTCTTGACAAGCTGCACAAGGTCTATCTTTTTCGAAATGAACATTGGTTAGACCTATCACGTGTTCTCCCTTTAGAAGCTTGTGGAGGTTCTTCATCCCCACATGTGCTAAGCGGCGATGCCACAGCCAGCCCATGCAAGTCTTAGCCATTAAGCATGCATCTAGACCGGCCTCTTCTTTTGCAAAATCAACTAAGTAAAGCTTGCCGTCTAGAATACCCTTGAAAGCTAGTGAACCATCACATCTTCTAAAGACAGACACATCTATATTTGTAAACAAACAGTTATATCCCATATTGCATAATTGACTAACAGATAGCAAATTATATCCAAGAGACTCTACTAAAAACACATTAGAGATAGAGTGCTCATTTGAGATTGCAATTTTACCTAACCCTTTTACCTTGCCTTGATTCCCATCACCGAATATTATTGAATCTTGGGAATCCTTATTCTTGACGTAGGAGGTGAACATCTTCTTCTCCCCCGTCATATGGTTTGTGCATCCGCTGTCGATAATCCAGCTTGAACCCCCGGATGCATAAACCTGCAAGGCAAATTTAGGCTTGGGACTTAGGTACCCAACTCTTGTTGGGTCCTACAAGGTTAGTCACAATTTCCTTAGGGATCCAAATGCAAGTTTTATCACCCTTGCATTTTGCCCCTAACTTCCTAGCAATCACCTTTCTATCCTTTCTACAAATTGCAAAGGAAGCATTCAAAGCATGATATATTGTAGAAGGTTCATTAACTTTCCTAGGAACATTAACAACATTTCTCCTAGGCATATTATGAACAACATTTCTCCTACCAACATTCCTATCATGCGCATAGAAGGAACTAGAAGCAATCATGTCATGAGAATCATAAACATATGAATCAAAAACATTATAACTTCTATTTGCATTTCTAGTATGTCTCCTATCATGGTACATAAAAGCATGGTTCTTTTTAGCACTACTAGCCATAGGAGCCTTCCCTTTCTCCTTGGCGGAGATAGGAGCCTTATGGCTTGTCAAGTCCTTGGCTTCCCTCTTGTAGCCAAGTCCATCCTTAATTGAGGGGTGTCTACCAATTGTGTAGGCATCCCTTGCAAATTTTAGCTTATCAAAATTACTCTTGCTAGTCTTAAGTTGAGCATTAAGACTAGCCAATTCATCATTAAGTTTGGAAATTGAAACTAGGTGTTCACTACAAGCATCAATGTCAAAATCTTTACACCTATTACAAGTTTCAACAATTTCTACACAAGAATTAGATTTACTAGCTACTTCTAGTCTAGCATTTAAATCATCATTAAAACTCTTTAACTTAGCAATAGTTTCATGACAAAAAGATAGTTCACTAGAGAGCATTTCATTTCTCTTAATTTCTAGAGCAAGAGATTTCTGAGCTTTTACAAATTTATCATGTTCTTCATACAACAAATCCTCTTGCTTTTCTAAAAGTATATTCCTATCATTCAAGACATCAATCAATTCATTAATTTTGTCTACCTTGGTTCTATCTAATCCCTTGAATAAGCATGAGTAATCTATCTCATCATCATCACTAGACTCATCCTCACTTGAAGAAGCATAAGTACTAGTATTATGAGTGCTTACTTTCTTCTCCCTTGCCATGAGGCAAGTGTGTCGCTCGTTGGGGAAGAGGGATGACTTGTTGAAGGCAGTGGCGGCGAGTCCCTCAATGTCGGAGTCGGACGAGGAGCAGTCCGAATCCCACTCCTTGCCAAGATGAGCCTCGCCCTTTGCCTTCTTATAGTTCTTCTTTTTCTCCCTCTTGTTCCCTTGTTCCTGATCACTATCATTGTCGGGACAGTTAGCAATAAAATGACCAAGCTTACCGCATTTGAAGCATGAGCGCTTCCCCTTGGCTTTGGTCTTGCTTGGCTGTCCCTTGCGACCTTTAAGCACCGTCTTGAATCTTTTGATGATGAGAGCCATCTCTTCATCATTGAGTCCGGCCGCCTCAAACTGTGCCACCTTGCTAGGTAGCGCCTCCTTGCTTCGTGTTGCTTTGAGAGCAAGGGGTTGCGGCTCGTTGATCGGACCATTCAAGGCGTCATCCACGTACCTCGCTTCCTTGATCATCATTCGCCCGCTAACAAATTTCCCAAGAACTTCTTCGGGCGACATCTTGGTGTACCTGGGATTTTCACGAATATTGTTTACCAAATGAGGATCAAGAACGGTAAATGACCTTAGCATTAGGCGGACGACGTCGTGGTCCGTCCATCGCGTGCTCCCGTAGCTCCTTATTTTGTTGATAAGGGTCTTGAGCCGGTTGTATGTTTGAGTTGGCTCCTCGCCCCTTATCATTGCGAACCGTCCAAGCTCGCCCTCCACCAACTCCATCTTGGTGAGCAAGGTGACATCATTCCCCTCATGAGAGATCTTGAGGGTGTCCCAGATCTGCTTGGCATTGTCCAAGCCGCTCACCTTATGGTACTCGTCCCTGCACAAAGAGGCTAGCAACACAGTAGTAGCTTGTGCATTTTTATGAATCTGTTCATTAATAAACATGGGACTATCCGTACTATCAAAGTGCATTCCACTTTCTACAATCTCCCATATGCTAGGATGGAGAGAGAACAAGTGAGTACGCATTTTGTGGCTCCAAAATCCGTAGTCCTCTCCATCAAAGTGAGGGGGCTTGCCAAGTGGAATGGGGAGCAATTGAGCATTTGAACTATGCGGGATGCGTGAATAATCGAAAGAAAAGTTCGAGTTAACCGTCTTTCGTCTATCGTGGTCGTCGTCGTCCTTTTGGGAGGAGGAAGATTCGTCGCTGTCGTAGTAGACAATTTCCTTGATGCGCCTTGTCTTCTTCTTCCTCCCATCTTTTCTTTTGTGGCCCGAGCCCGAGTCGTTGGACTTGTCATCCCTTGGCTCGTTGACGGAGGACTCCTTTTCCTTGTCGTTGATCACCATCCCCTTGCCTTTAGGATCCATCTCTTCGAGCGGTTAGTCCCTTTCTTGAAGAGAACGACTCTGATACCAATTGAGAGCACCTAGAGGGGGGGTGAATAGGTGATCCTGTAAAACTTAAACTAATAGCCACAAAACTTCGATTAAGCATTAGCACAGTTAATGCCAAGTGGCTAGAGAGAAGGTCTTGCACAATACGATAATCACAAAGAATTCAACACAGAGAAGACACAGTGATTTATCCCGTGGTTCGGCCAAGTACAAAACTTGCCTACTCCACGTTGTGGCGTCCCAACGGACGAGAGTTGCACTCAACTCCTCTCAAGTGATCCAATGATCAACTTGAATACCATAGTGTTATGCTTTTCTTTTCTTATCCCTTTCGCGAGGAATCTCCACAACTTGGAGCCTCTCGCCCTTACACTTTTGATGTTCACAAAGAATCACGGAGTAAGGAAGGGAAGCAACACACACAAATCCACAGCAAAATGCGCACACACATGGCCAAGAATCGAGCTCAAAAGACTATCTCAAAGTTCTCACTAGAACGGAGCTCGAATCACTTAGAATGACAAACGAATGTGCAAAGACTGAGTGTGGATGATCAAGAATGCTCTAAGGTTGCTTCGTGTACTCCTCCATGCGCCTAGGGGTCCCTTTTATAGCCCCAAGGCAGCTAGGAGCCGTTGAGAGCAATACTGGAAGGCTGATCTTGCCTTCTGTCATCGGGCGCACCGGACAGTCCGGTGCACACCGGACACTGTCCGGTGCCCGATTTCCTTCCTTAACTGGCGAAGCCGACCGTTGCAGATGCGGGAGCCGTTGGCGCACCGGACATGTTCGGTGCACACCGGACAGTCCGGTGCCCCCTTCCGACCGTTGGCTCGCCCACGTGTCCTGCGCAGATCGCACGGCCGACCGTTGGCCCGGCCGACCGTTGGCTCACCGGACAGTCCGGTGCACACCGGACAGTCCGGTGAATTTTAGCCGTACGCCGTCGGCGAATTCCCGAGAGCGGCCACTTCGCTCGAGGCAGCCTGGTGCACCGGACACTGTCCGGTGCACCACCGGACAGTCCGGTGCCCCAGACCGAAACAGCCTCTTGGCTGTACACAGCCAACTCTTCTCTTTTCTTCTTCTTTCTGTTTCTGATACTTAGACAAGTATATTAGTACACAAAACCAATGTACTAAGACTTAGAAACATACCTTCGCTCTTGATTTGCACTTTGTTCATCCATGGGCATAGATTCACATTTAAGCACTTGTGTTGACACTCAATCACCAAAATACTTAGAAATGGCCCAAGGGCACATTTCCCTTTCAAGAAGCAAGCGACGCTTCGCCTTCGCCATAATGACCGCGTCAAAAAAGGTACGCCACGTCATTCGATTTCGTATCCTTTTCCTTTTCCTCTTTCTCTCTCTTACAACAGGGGCCGGGAAAGGGGGATACCCCGAAAGGGATCCTTCTCCGTGAAGGAAACAGGCCCCGAGCCTCCCTACTGATCAGAGGTTCAAAGGCTGGCCCCTCGGAGGGGTTCAACGGCCACCTCAGAGCGCTTGGGTTCTGCGCCCACTACTGGTCAGAGGTTTGATGGCCGGCCCCTCGAAAGGGTTCAACGGCCGCCTCAAGCCACTCGGGCTCCGCGCCCACTACTGATCAGGGGTTCGTAGGCTGGCCCTCGAAGGGTTCACAGTCGCCTCAGACACAGAGCGAGGGATGACCCTGGGTACGTTCGATACATAACCAAGGCTCGGGCTACGCTCCCGAGGTACCCTAGGACATTTCGGAGACCAGCGGGAACGATCTTGTAACGGAATCCCATCAGAGGGAGGCATCGAGCCCTCGGACCCCGTCAAAGGGGACCGGGTCCGGCAGATCACCCGCAGGTACTTTTGGAGCGCGCCTCCGGGCCTCTAGCCGACCCCTAGCAAATGGGGCACGGGCGTCCGCTCGGATTACCCGCCAGCAGCTCACCGGAAACACCATGTTCGGCGCCCTCCGAGGGCAACATGGCGCTTTCCCCCCTCCTCCTTGCGGAAAGGCGACGCAGGGGCGTACGTAAAAAAGTCGAGTCTGTCCTTGACCGTCCTCTCGCCCTGTGCAGAGGCTCGGGGGCTGCTCTCGCAAACCCGGCTCCGGCCGACCCGTTGACAGCGTCAACATACCAGCCCGAGAACTTGGGACCCGACCGTGCACCTGGGCTACGGCCAGTTCGCATGAGGGAACAACCAGACCAGCCGAAGTATTGCGAAACGCACTAAGACCGCGAAGGAGTAAAACTACTCCTCCGAGGCCTCGGGGGCTACACCCGGCGGGTGCACTCGCGCGCATCCACCGGAACAAAATGCAACCAAGAAAAGGCTGGTCCCCTTGCAAAAAAGTGCGGCAAAAGCCTCCAAGCGAGTATTAACACTCCCTTCGAGGCTCGGGGGCTACTGTCGGGGACCATAATTAGGGGTACCCTCAAGGCTCCTAAATCTCAGCTGGTAACTGGAAGGGAATTAGGCTTACACCTATTTCCTAAACTATTTTTGGTGGTTGAATTGCCCAACACAAATAATTGGACTAACTAGTTTGCCCAAGTCTATAAGTTCTACAGGTACCAAAGGTTCACCATAAGCCAATAAAAATACCAAGAAAAAGGGTTCAAACAAAGGAGCAAAGGGACAACCGAAGGCACCCTGGTCTGGCGCACCGGACTGTCCGGTGCACCACCAGACAGTGTCTGGTGCACCAGGGAAGACCGACTTCAAACTCTTCACCCTCGGGAATTCTCAGAGCCGGCGCGCTATAATTCACCGGACTATCCGGTGTACACCGGACAGTGTCCGGTGCTCCAAGAGGACACGACTCCGAACTCGCCAGTCTCGGGAATTCGCATCGGCTGCTCCGCTATAATTCACCGGACATGTCCAGTGTACACCGGACTGTCCAGTGTAACTGCGGGACAACGGCTACTTCAGGCGCCAACGGCTACCTACAGCGCATTAAATGCGCGCCAGCGCGCGCAGAGGTCAGGCACGCCCATGCTGGCGCACCGGACACTCCACAGTGCATGTCCGGTGCACCACAGGACATCCAGGAGGGCCCAGCAGTCAGAGCTCCAATGGTCGGAACCCCCACGGCCTGGTGACGTGGCTGTCGCATCGGACATGTCCGGTGTGCACCGGACTGTCCGGTGCACCATACGACAGACAGCCTCCACCAAACGGCTAGTTTGGTGGTTGGGGCTATAAATACCCCCCAACCACCCCACATTCAAGTCATCCAAGTTTTCCACTTCTCAACCACTTACAAGAGCTAGCCATTCAATTCTAGACACACTCAAGTGATCAAATCCTCTCCAATTCCACACAAGGCTTTAGTGATTAGCGAGAGAGATTTGACGTGTTCTTTTGAGCTCTTGCGCTTGGATTGCTTCTTTTCTTTCTCATTTGTTCTTGTGATCATAAACTCATTTGTAACCAAGGCAAGAGACACCAATCGTGTGGTGGTCCTTGCGGGGAAGTTTTGTTCCCGGTTTGATTTGAGAAGAGAAGCTCACTCGGTCCGTGGGACCGTTTGAGAGAGGGTAAGGGTTGAAAGAGACCCGGCCTTTGTGGCCTCCTCAACGGGGAGTAGGTTTGCGAGAACCGAACCTCGGTAAAACAAATCCACGTGTCACACTCTTCATTCGCTTGTGATTTGTTTTGCGCCCTCCTTCGGACTCGCTATTATTTCTAACGCTAACCCGACTTGTAGTTGTGATTTATTTTGTAAATTTCAGTTTCGCCCTATTCACCCCCCTCTAGGCGACTTTCAATTGGTATCAGAGCCTGGTGCTTCATTAGAGCTTAACCGCTCGAAGTGATGTCGGGAGATCACACCAAGAGGGAGATGGAGACCGGCGACAAGCCCACTACGAGCCACAGGAGCACTTCATCGGAAGAGTCCCGTACCAAGAGGAAGGAGAAAAAGAAGGACTCCTCCAACAAAGGGAAAGGGAAGGAGAAGAAATCTTCTTCCCACAAGTCGCATCGGAGAGGCGACAAGCACAAGAGGATGAGGAAAGTGGTCTACTACGAGACCGACTCTTCATCACCATCGACCTCCGACTCTGATGCGCCGTCCGTAACTTCTAAGCGCCAAGAGCGCAAGAAGTATAGTAAGATCCCCCTACGCTACCCCCACATTTCAAAGCGTACTCCTTTACTCTCCGTTCCATTAGGCAAACCACCGGTTTTTGACGGTGAAGATTATAATATGTGGAGTGACAAAATGAGGCATCATCTAACCTCACTCCACACAAGCATATGGAATGTTGTTGAGTTTGGTGTACAGGTACCATCCGTAGGGGATGAAGACTACGACTCGGACAAGGTGGCCCAAATCCACCACTTTAACTCCCAAGCCACCACTATACTCCTCGCCTCTCTAAGTCGAGAGGAGTATAACAAGGTGCAAGGGTTAAAAAGTGCGAAGGAAATTTGGGACGTACTCAAGACCACGCACGAAGGAGACGAGGTGACAAAAATCACCAAGCGGGAGACGATCGAGGGGGAGCTCGGTCGCTTCATGCTTCACCAAGGGGAGGATCCACAAGCAATGTACAACCGCTTGAAGACCTTGGTGAATCAAGTGCGCAACCTCGGGGGCGAAAAATGGGATGACCATGAGATGGTCAAGGTTATTCTTAGATCCCTCGTATTTTTAAACCCTACACAAGTTCAATTAATTCGAGGTGATCCTAGATATAAGCTAATGTCCCCCGAGGAAGTGATAAGAAAATTTGTGAGCTTTGAGCTAATGATTAAAGGCTCAAAGAAAATCATCGAGCAAGGCACCTCCTCCACGCCCGAGGCACAACCGGTCGCATTCAAGGCGACGGAGGAGAAGGAGGAGGAGTCTACACCAAGTCGAACAGCCATCGACGCCTCCAAGCTCGACAACGAGGAAATGGCGCTCATCATCAAGAGTTTCCGCCAAATCCTCAAGCAAAGGAGGGGGAAGGATTACAAGCCCCGCTCCAAGAAGGTTTGCTACAAGTGTGGTAAGCCCGGTCATTTTATTGCTAAATGTCCATTATCTAGTGATAGTGACAGGGGCGACGACAAGAAGGGGAGAAGAAAGGAGAAGAAGAGACACTACAAGAAGAAGGGCGGCGATGCCCACGTGTGCCGCGAGTGGGACTCCGACGAGAGCTCTACCGACTCCTCCTCCGACGAGGACGCCGCCAACATCGCCGTCACCAAGGGTCTTCTCTTCCCCAACGTCGGCACAAGTGCCTCATGGCCAAGGACGGCAAAAGGAAGAAGGTTAAATCCAAATCCTCCACTAAATATGAGTCCTCTAGTGATGATAATGCTAGTGATGAGGAAGATAATTTGCGTACCCTTTTTGCCGACCTAAACATGCAACAAAAGGAAAAATTAAATGAATTGGTTAGTGCTATTCATGAGAAGGATGAGCTCTTGGACTCTCAAGAGGACTTCCTTATTAAGGAGAACAAAAGGCATGTTAAGGTAAAAAATGCTTATGCTCTACAAGTTGAAAAATGTGAAAAATTGTCTAGTGAGCTAAGCACTTGCCATGAGACTATTGACAACCTTAGAAATGATAATGCTAGATTAATTGCCAAGGTTGATTCACATGTTTGTGATGTTTCAATTCCCAATCTTAGAAATGATAATGTTGATTTGCATGCTAAGATTAAGGAATTGAATGATTCTCTCGCTAGCCTTAGGATTGAAAATGAAAAATTAATTGCTAAGACTAAAGATTTTGATGTTTGCAATGTTACTATTTCTAACCTTAGAAATGAGAATGATATACTACATGCTAAGGTTGTAGAATTAAAATCTTGCAAACCCTCTACATCTACCGTTGAGCATGTTTCATTTGCACTAGATGTAGAGATGTTGATATTAATGCTATTCATGATCACATGGTCTTAATTAAACAACAAAATGATCATATAGCAAAATTAGATGCTAAAATTGCCGAGCATAACTTAGAAAATGAAAATTTAAAATTTGCTAGAAGTATGCTCTATAATGGGAGACGCCCTGGCATCAAGGATGGCATTGGCTTCCAAAGGGGAGACAATGTCAAACTTAATGCCCCTCCTAAAAATTTGTCTAACTTTGTTAAGGGCAAGGCTCCCATGCCTCAGGATAACGAGGGTTACATTTTGTATCCTGCCGGTTATCCCGAGAGCAAAATTAGGAGAATTCATTCTAGGAAGTCTCACTCTGGCCCTAACCATGCTTTTATGTATAAGGGTGAGACATCTAGCTCTAGGCAACCAACCCGTGCTAAGTTGCCTAGAAAGAAAACTCCTAGTGCATCAAATAATAATAGCATTTCATTTAAAACTTTTGATGCATCATATGTGCTTACTAACAAATCCGGCAAGGTAGTTGCCAAGTTTGTTGGGGGCAAACACAAGGGCTCCAAGACTTGTGTTTGGGTACCCAAAGTTCTTGTTTCTAATGCCAAAGGACCCAAAACCGTTTGGGTACCTAAAGTCAAGAACTAAACTTGTTTTGTAGGTTTATGCATCCGGGGGCTCAAGTTGGATCATCGACAGCGGGTGCACAAACCACATGACAGGGGAGAAGAAGATGTTCTCCTCCTACGAGAAAAACCAAGGTCCCCAACGAGCTATTACATTCGGGGATGGAAACCAAGGTTTGGTCAAAGGTTTGGGTAAAATAGCTATATCTCCTGACCATTCCATTTCCAATGTTTTTCTTGTAGATTCTTTAGATTACAATTTGCTTTCCGTTTCACAATTATGTCAAATGGGCTACAACTGTCTATTTACTGATGTAGGTGTCACTGTCTTTAGAAGAAGTGATGATTCAATAGCATTTAAGGGAGTGTTAGAGGGTCAGCTATACTTGGTAGATTTTGATAGAGCTGAACTCGACACTTGCTTAATTGCTAAGACTAACATGGGTTGGCTCTGGCACCGCCGACTAGCTCATGTTGGAATGAAGAATCTTCATAAGCTTCCAAAGGGAGAGCACATTTTAGGACTAACAAATGTTCATTTTGAGAAAGACAGGATTTGTAGTGCATGCCAAGCCGGGAAGCAAGTTGGCACTCATCATCCACACAAAAACATCATGACAAGTGACAGGCCACTGGAGCTCCTACACATGGACCTATTCGGCCCGATCGCTTACATAAGCATCGACGGGAGTAAGTACTGTCTAGTTATTGTGGATGATTATTCTCGCTTCACTTGGGTGTTCTTTTTGCAGGAAAAATCTCATACCCAAGAGACCTTAAAGGGATTCTTGAGACGGGCTCAAAATGAGTTCGGCTTAAGGATCAAGAAAATTAGAAGCGACAATGGGACAGAGTTCAAGAACTCACAAATAGAAGGCTTCCTTGAGGAGGAGGGCATCAAGCATGAGTTCTCTTCTCCCTACACCCCACAACAAAATGGTGTAGTGGAGAGGAAGAATCGAACTTTACTGGACATGGCAAGAACCATGCTTGATGAGTACAAGACACCGGATCGGTTTTGGGCAGAGGCGGTCAACACCGCTTGCTACGCCAATAACCGGTTATATCTACACCGAATCCTCAAGAAGACATCATATGAACTCTTAACCGGTAAAAAGTCCAATATTTCATATTTTAGAGTTTTTGGTAGCAAATGCTTTATTCTTGTTAAAAGAGGTAGAAAATCTAAATTTGCTCCTAAAACTGTAGAAGGCTTTTTACTAGGATATGACTCAAACACAAGGGCATATAGAGTCTTTAATAAGTCCTCAGGATTTGTTGAAGTTTCTTGTGACGTTGTGTTTGATGAAACTAACGGCTCTCAAGTAGAGCAAGTTGATCTTGATGAGATAGGTGAAGAACAGGCTCCGTGCATCGCGCTAAGGAACATGTCCATTGGGGATGTGTGCCCTAAGGAATCCGAAGAGCCTCCACATGCACAAGATCAACCATCCTCCTCCACACAAGCATCTCCACCAACCCAAAATGAGGACGAGGCTCAAGTTGATGAAGGAGAAGATCAAAGAGATGAGCCACCTCAAGATGACGGCAATGATCAAGGGGGAGATGCAAACGATCAAGACAAGGAGGATGAAGAACCTAGGCCGCCACACCCAAGAGTCCACCAAGCAATCCAACGAGATCACCCCGTCGACACCATCCTCGGCGATATTCATAAGGGGGTAACTACTCGATCTCGTGTTGCACATTTTTGTGAGCATTACTCTTTTGTTTCCTCTATTGAGCCACACAGGGTAGAGGAAGCACTCCAAGATTCGGATTGGGTGATGGCGATGCAAGAGGAGCTCAACAACTTCACTCGGAATGAGGTATGGCATTTAGTTCCACGTCCTAATCAAAATGTTGTAGGAACCAAGTGGGTCTTCCGCAACAAGCAAGACGAGCATGGTGTGGTGACAAGGAACAAAGCTCGACTTGTGGCCAAGGGATACTCCCAAGTCGAAGGATTGGATTTCTGTGAAACCTATGCACCCGTAGCTAGGCTTGAATCAATTCGCATATTATTAGCCTATGCTACTTACCATGGCTTCAAGCTTTATCAAATGGATGTGAAGAGTGCCTTCCTCAATGGACCAATCAAGGAAGAGGTCTATGTTGAGCAATCTCCCGGCTTTGAAGATAGTGAGTACCCTAACCATGTATATAGGCTCTCTAAGGCGCTTTATGGGCTCAAGCAAGCCCCAAGAGCATGGTATGAATGCCTTAGAGACTTCCTTATTGCAAATGGCTTCAAAGTCGGCAAGGCCGATCCTACTTTATTTACTAAGACTCTTGGCAATGATTTGTTTGTATGCCAAATTTATGTTGATGATATCATATTTGGGTCTACTAACGAATCTACATGTGAAGAATTTAGTAGGATCATGACACAGAAATTCGAGATGTCTATGATGGGGGAGTTGAAGTATTTTCTAGGTTTCCAAGTCAAGCAACTCCAAGAGGGCACCTTCATTAGCCAAACAAAGTACACTCAAGACATTCTAACCAAGTTTGGAATGAAGGATGCCAAGCCCATCAAGACACCCATGGGAACCAATGGGCATCTCGACCTCGACACGGGAGGTAAATCCGTCGATCAAAAGGTATACCGGTCGATGATAGGTTCATTGCTTTATTTATGTGCATCTAGACCGGACATTATGCTTTCCGTATGCATGTGTGCAAGATTCCAAGCTGACCCTAAGGAATCTCACCTTACGGCCGTAAAACGAATCTTGAGATATTTGGCTTATAATCCTAAGTTTGGGCTTTGGTACCCTCAGGGATCCACATTTGATTTGATTGGTTATTCGGATGTCGATTGGGCGGGGTGTAAGATTAATAGAAAGAGCACATCGGGGACTTGCCAGTTCTTGGGAAGATCCTTGGTGTCTTGGGCTTCAAAGAAGCAAAATTCGGTCGCTCTTTCTACCGCCGAAGCCGAGTATATTGCCGCAGGCCATTGTTGCGCGCAATTGCTTTGGATGAGGCAAACCCTGTGGGACTATGGTTACAAATTAACCAAAGTTCCTCTTCTATGTGATAATGAGAGTGCAATCCGCATGGCGGATAATCCCGTTGAGCATAGCCGCACTAAACACATAGTCATTCGGTATCATTTTCTTAGGGATCACCAACAAAAGGGGGATATCGAGATTGCATATATTAATACTAAAGATCAATTAGCCAATATCTTTACCAAGCCACTAGATGAACAAACTTTTACCAAACTTAGGCATGAGCTCAATATTCTTGATTCTAGAAATTTCTTTTGCTAATTTGCACACATAGCTCATAAGTATACCTTTGATCATGTCTCTTTTATATATGCTATGACTAATGTGTTTTCAAGTGTATTTCAAACCAAGTCATAGGTATATTGAAAGGGAATTGGAGTCTTCGGCGAAGACAAAGGCTTCCACTCCACTCTACTACTCATCCTTCGCCGTCGCTCCGCATCACTCTCCGTCTTTGGTATAATCTTCACTCATATGTTTTATTTGCCAAAGGGGACATAGTAGTTAGAAAAGGGCTTATATCTCACTCAAAGTATCCGTTTTTGGCGATTCATGCCAAAGGGGGAGAAAGCATGAGCCCAAAGCAAAAGGACCGCACCACCACCCCAATTTTAAAATTACTGATTTTCAATTGGTAAATTTTAAATTAGTATCTCTTTGTGTTCTAAAGGGGGAGAAAGTAGTACTTTCAAAATTGATATCTTAAAACCCTCTTGAACACTAAGAGGAGAATTTATTTGAGGGGGAGTTTTGTTTAGTCAAAGGAAAGGCATTTGAAACAAGGGGAGAAAATTTCAAAACTTGAAAATGCTTCGCAAAATCTAACTCATTTACCTTTGACTATTTTGCAAAAGGACTTTGAAAAGGATTTACAAAAAGAATTTGCAAAAACAAAACATGTGGTGCAAGAGTGGTCCAAAATGTTAAAAATAAAGAAACAATCCATGCATATCTAGTAAGTGATAATTATTGGCTCAATTCTAAGTAACCTTTGCACTTACATTTTGCAAACTAGTTCAATTATGCACTTCTATACTTGCTTTGGTTTGTGTTGGCATCAATCACCAAAAAGGGGGAGATTGAAAGGGAATTAGGCTTACACCTATTTCCTAAACTATTTTTGGTGGTTGAATTGCCCAACACAAATAATTGGACTAACTAGTTTGCCCAAGTCTATAAGTTCTACAGGTACCAAAGGTTCACCATAAGCCAATAAAAATACCAAGAAAAAGGGTTCAAACAAAGGAGCAAAGGGACAATCGAAGGCACCCTGGTCTGGCGCACCGGACTGTCCGGTGCACCACCAATAGTGTCCGGTGCACCAGGGAAGACCGACTTCAAACTATTTACCTTCGGGAATTCTCAGAGCCGGCGCGCTATAATTCACCGGACTGTCCGGTGTTCCAAGAGGACACGACTCTGAACTCGCCAGTCTCGGGAATTCGCATCGGCTGCTCCGCTATAATTCACCGGACATGTCCGGTGTACACCGGACTGTCCGGTGTAACTGCGGGACAACGGCTACTTCAGGCGCCAACGGCTACCTGCAGCGCATTAAATGCGCGCCAGCGCGCGCAGAGGTCAGGCACGCCCATGCTGGCGCACCGGACACTCCACAGTGCATGTCCGGTGCACCACAGGACATCCAAGAGGGCCCAGCAGTCAGAGCTCCAACGGTCGGAACCCCCACGGCCTGGTGACGTGGCTGTCGCACCGGACTGTTCGGTGCACCATACGACAGACAGCCTCCACCAAACGGCTAGTTTGGTGGTTGGGGCTATAAATACCCCCAACCACCCCACATTCAAGTCATCCAAGTTTTCCACTTCTCAACCACTTACAAGAGCTAGCCATTCAATTCTAGACACACTCAAGTGATCAAATCCTCTCCAATTCCACACAAGGCTTTAGTGATTAGCGAGAGAGATTTGTCGTGTTCTTTTGAGCTCTTGCGCTTGGATTGCTTCTTTTCTTTCTCATTTGTTCTTGTGATCATAAACTCATCTGTAACCAAGGCAAGAGACACCAATCGTGTGGTGGTCCATTCGGGGAAGTTTTGTTCCCGGTTTGATTTGAGAAGAGAAGCTCACTCGGTCTGTGGGACCGTTTGAGAGAGGGTAAGGGTTGAAAGAGACCCGGCCTTTGTGGCCTCCTCAACGGGGAGTAGGTTTGCGAGAACCGAACCTCGATAAAACAAATCCACGTGTCACACTCTTCATTCACTTGCGATTTGTTTTGCGCCCTCCTTCGGACTCGCTATTATTTCTAATGCTAACCCGGCTTGTAGTTGTGATTTATTTTGTAAATTTCAGTTTCGCCCTATTCACCCCCACTCTAGGCGATTTTCAGTAACCCCCATCAGCACAAAGCTGCAAAGGCCTGATGGGTGCGATTAAGTCAAGGATCGGTCCATTCGAGAGACGCGATCACGCCTCGCCCGAGCTCAGCCTCGGGCAAGGGCAGCCGACCCCAGAGGACCTACGTCTCGCCCGAGGCCCCCCTCCAGCAACGGACACACCTTCGGCTCGCCCGAGGCCCAGTCTTCACCAATAAGGAACCTTGGCCATATCGCCACGCCGACCGACCAAATCGCAAGGGCATTTAATGCAAAGGTGGCCTGACACCTTTATCCTGACGCACGCCCTCCAGTCGACAGAGCCGAAGTGACCGCAGTCACTTCGCCGCTCCACTGACCGGTCTGACAAGAGGACAGCGTCGCCTGTGCCGCTCCGACTGCTGAGCCACTCGACAGAGTGAGGCTGACAGCAGCCAAGTCCGGCCTCAGGCGTCATAGGAAACTCCGCCTCGCCCGACCCCAGGGCTCGGACTCGGGCTCGGCCCGGGAAGACGACGAACTCCGCTCCGCCCGACCCAGGGCTCGGACTCGGGTTCAGCCTCGGAAGACGGCGAACTCCGCTCCGCCCGACCCCAGGGCTCGGACTCGGGCTCAGCCTCGGAAGACGACAAACTCCGCCTCGCCCGACCCTAGGGCTCGGACTCGGGCTCAGCCCCAGAAGACGACGAACTCCGCTTCGCCCGACCCCAGGGCTCGGACTCAGCCCTGGCCTCAGCCAACGGTCTCCGCCTCGTCCGACTCGGGGGCTCAGACTCGACCTCGACCTTGGAAGACAGACTCGACCTCGACCTCGACCTCGACCTCGGAGGAGCCTCCACCTCGCCCAACCTAGGGCGCGGACCAACCACGTCAACAGGAAGCGCCATCATTACCCTACCCGAGCTGACTCAGGCTACGGGGAACAAGACCGGCGTCCCATCTGGCTCGCTCCACTATACGAGTAATGATGGCGCCCCGCATGCCCTGTGACGACGGCGGCTCTCAGCCCCCTTACGGAAGCAAGAGGACGTCAGCAAGGACTCGACAGCCCCGACAGCTGTCCTTCCGCCAGGCTCCAGCGCTCCTCCGACGGCCACGACACCACACGAACTGGGTGCCAAAACCTCTCCAGCTGCCACGATGGCATGTACTTAGGGTGCTAGCTCTCCACCGCTAGACACGTTAGCACACTGCTACACCCCCATTGTACACCTGGATCCTCTCCTTACGCCTATAAAAGGGAGGTCCAGGGCCCTCTTACAGAGGGTTGGCCGCGCGGGGAAGGACGGGACGGCGCTCGCGCAAGGCCGCTCGCTCCCTCCCGCGTGGACGCTTGTAACCCCCTACTGCAAGCGCACCCGACCTGGGCGCGGGGCTAACACGAAGGCCGCAGGTTCCACCTCCCACGCATGTCTCCCTCCGGCTGCTTCACTCCCCCCTTCGTGTTCCGCCTCGCGCTGACCCATCTGGGCTGGGGCACGAGGCGACGATTTACTCGTCGGTCCAGGGACCCCCCCGGGTTTCGAAATACCGACAATACTTGACCGGATTAATAGGTTAGATAGCCATACTATTAAGAGGGGTCAATGACTTTGATATGTGTAAAACTTAGTCTCTCACACTCTTAGCTTGAGATTGCATTCCGGTGAGAGATTGAGTGTTCCTAGTGCATTTGCATCCATCGGTAATTCTTGAGGCACTAGGTGGTACACCGAGCAAGCATCATCGACATGTTACTCTTGGAGGTTGCCGTCTCCTAGACGGCTTGGTGATTGTCTCCGTCGAGCTCTCCAAGAAGATTATGGAGAAGCCGCGGTGTTGATTGTGAGGGGTTCGCGCCTACCTCGCCAGAGCGGCAAAGGTGACATTAGTGGAATCGACGTATTGAGTGATTTCTTGTCCACTTGGCTCAAAGATCAAGTCATGTCTTGATAGAGGAGCAAGTGAGAGCTTGAAGTCCACCTCAACGTGGATTAGGGGTCATCGGCAAATCACTGATACCACGGGATAAAATTCGGTGTCTTTACTTTCTTGCATTACTTATTGTTGTGCGTGTGATTACTATTTTGCACATTGTTCTTCAAGTATTCAATCTCCCTAGTTGATTCCCATAGATTGTTTACTTGTTATCACTAGAGAATTTATACCTCTTGTTATATTGATTAAATTTCCCTAGTGTTTTTTATTTTAGTCAAAACCGTCTATTCACCCCTCTCTAGTCGGTGTCCTTGATCCTACACAGGAGAATCATCCCAGGAAAGATTTCGGAAGGGATTGGACATAGTGAGGCTAGCACGTGGAATCTGTATCACCTCAAACACATACATAGATAGAACGTTGAGGCTACCCTCATCAATCAGGGCGTGCTTGAGTTTGAGGTTACTGATGGTGGGGGAGCACACAAGGAGAACCATAGCCCCAACCATGTTTTTTCAATCACCAGGGACTTGGGAACCTCTCCCGACCAGCTTGTAGCCACTACTATAAGCATCTAGGTGTATGTAATATAAGTCTCATCCCTCTCTAGTGGAAGTAGGGCTTTCTCTTGTCTGAACCAGGATAACGGCTTGCGTCTTCTTGCATCACCTATCTAGATTTGGGCACGCAGCACTAATTCACTAGTTGGTAGGACCCTCGGGTCAAAACACCAGCAATATTCAAATGAATACTCAAGATTTTATCAAACAATAAGTATATATATAGTGTATGATATATATCTTTACTACTTATTAAGGCGGTAAGGGGTAGGCTGCCATTCCGTGTTCTGCCATTCTCATTCCCCCCCTCCCCGCACTGTCTTTCTCATTCTCCCCTCCCCGTAAAGCCCATTCCCATTCTCGGCTGTCATTTCGTGTTCTGTCATTCTCATTCCCCCTCCCCGCACTGTCTTTCCCATTCCTCCCTCCCTGCAAAGCTCATTCTCATTCCCACGTGCATCCCACGCCTAGCTAAAATTAAATTAAAAAAACACAAATATAGCTCCAATGGGATTCAAACCTACGACCTCTCAAACAAATGTGCTCGTAGCTACCACTACACCACATGTGTGTTTATGTCAATATTTGTTACAGTAAAAATATCTACTACATCTCTCCCAAAGCCTACCTGCTACCTTTGCACAATGTGTAGTAGTAGATAATTATCAACGAGATTCCTAAATTATATTTTTGGATGGAGGGAGTAGTATTTAAAGAAGAGTCTTGCATGCAATTTCTTTTGTTTGAATAATGTTTTCAACTTAAATTCTTTTTTATATGTGTGACATTTATTCTCCGTAATTTTCCATAGATCTGACTTGTGAGTCGTTTTCATAAACCAACGCTAAAGATGAATCCTTGTTTCTTACTTGGAAATCCCGAACAAACACCACTGGCAGGAGGCGCTTGCGTTGGCGTCGCTCATCGACGACGAGAAGAAGCTTGGTGACTGCCAGTTCGACGTCTGGAAGCAGTACTACGTGGCCGCATGCGTCACTGTGTTCGGCAAGCTCCGCCGCAGCCGCCGCTTAGACACGGTCCAGAGCGGCTGCACCACGCTGTCCATCTCAAACAAGGGGACCTCATAGTCGTCACCAACGCTGACAACTCTTGGGTTGTTCTAGGCACCGCATCCGACAACGGCGCCGTCACACCATCCAGCTCATCATCACCTGAAGCTCAACCTGCCACGTAAGTCACTACTGACCGGCCATGAATCCTTGTGCGCTGGGACGACGGCTGTTGCTGACGTTGTGTGAGTGTTCTCGAATAAGATGTATGTAGAGGAGTAGCACATCCGGTGGTGCAACGACTAGGTGTACTACCTCGCTGATGAGATCGGGGTGTACTTCGTTTGGCAGCCCAACCAAGAATCATCGGTACTCACCATGTCGTGTGTGTTCGACGACTACTATATCAAGGACTATGACATCATCTTGGCGCTAGAGGTGACGCAGAGGAGGACCGATAGCAATGACCACTCGCCATCGTCGGGGTGGCTTTTTGTGTCGGCCTGCCTTTAATTCTCTTCGCAAACACATACACTTGCTTTTTTGTTTAAGCAAGCATATATAGTGGCGTGTACCTGATGACTGACAATGTACGAGGGAACTTCTACTGGTAGGTGTTAGGGGTGAAACGGGTCGGGTATACCCGTCGAGTACCGGATACAGGTAGTGCTAATACCCGTTTTTCGGATACGGATTCGGGTAATTTTATATTCGAGACGGATACGGATAATACCCGGATACTATAGCTTCGGATTCGGGTCGGATACGGAGCAAAAATTACCCGAAAATACCCGGATATTCGGGTCAGATACGGGTACCCGGAATTCGGGTACCCATTTTTCCTTTTTCTGCATAATATAGTTATAAAACCATAATTTTTACATATGAAATCAGATGAAGATAAAGTTTATACGAAAATTGTAGAGCTTGAAGAGATCTATAAGTTTGTAATACATCAATTTTTTGTTTAAACATATCTTTAGACCAAAATCATTGAAATAATGTCCAAATTTATATCAAATTAATAGACTTTACCATTTTTATGTGTGGGCTTAAAGTTATCTCCACATGGGAACTTAAGGTTATCTTTTTATTGACTATTTATTAGTATTGATAACTTATTTGTATTTTCGGTCGATACTACAATATTTTAAGGATTTAATTGTATTTTGATGATTTTCTATGACAAGAAATTAATAATACATAAATAGCCTCAAAAAATCGTGAAATTTTACGGAGACACAACATATGTCCATATATAACAATAAAAATGTTTGGATCATAAGATCTATAAGATGCCCGCGTTTATTCTATTTCACTTTCACTTATTTGTATGAGTTACATGTGAAATCAGTGTAAATATCCAAGTTTCAACATAATCAGTACTTTACTTTATCATTTTCATGAGGACTTGAGTTATCTTTGTATAAATTGTTTATTAGTTTTTGTAACTTATTTGCAAATTTTGAGTGAAATTAGAATATTTTATGAATTTTAAATATTGCGGTGTTGGTTCTACAATGTCCTTATGATAAGTAACTTTGAACTTTATGATGTCAATTTTATCGGTTTCCTTTCTTACATTTGATCCATCACATACATGATTATGTATTGCTTAACTTATGTGTTTGTTGGATGGTTGAACAATTAATATCATCGGACGAACTATCCGACAATTATCCGGTACCTACCTGAGTAGTGTCCGTTATCCGTTTCTTACCAGTCCGGATTATTACCCGGTCCTGTCATGTATCCGTCCCGAATCTTAACTACCCGTATCCGGTCCCGTATCCAAGAGAAATACATTAGGGTAGGATATGGGATGACCCTGTATCCGGCTGTATCCGTCCCGTTTTCATCCCTAGGCAGGTGTGGCACGTGCTCTTCAATGATGAGACCATGCAAATCGTGGCATATATCGAAGTCTGCATGATACCGATGGTTGCAATGTAGTAGTAAAACAGCTAAATTTAAATAACAAAAATTATGTATGGCTAGGATTACAAATGGATTATGAAACATTTTCTTATAACAATATAAGACACATTTTGTATATAAATTATTATATTATTATATGTTCCCGTTGCAACGCATGGGCACTCACCTAGTACTTTATTAATCACCTAGGTTGATGGACCACCTGGACCAAATGGCGTGCGCGCCTTGCCCGCTCGATCGCGTGCCCCTCCCGCGCAGCTCGTGCTCCGTGCAGCTTTGGCCCCGACCGACTGCCTTGCACGGCTTGCACCCCGCCACGGCTCCGCTCCTCGTGGCCCGCGCCCTACACGGCTCCGCCCCCCTGCCACATTAAGTCATTACAATCAACATTAAGTCATTCTAGTCAATATTAAGTCATTTTTTAGAAAACATTAGGTTATTTATAGTTTCCGGTCATTTTTGTGGGTTTTCTCAAACATTTCTTATGTTATTATTCAGTCATTCCAGATAATATTAAGTCATTTTACAAAACATTAAGTTATTATTGTTTAAGCCATTTTTCTGGGTTTTCTCATATATTTCTTATGTTATTGGTTCAGTCATCCCAGAAAATATTAAGTAATTTCAAGAAATATTAATTAATTCTTGTTTTCAGTCGTTCTTCGTGTTTTTTTCCAGACATTTTCTATTTTGGTTTAGTCATTGTAGACAACATTATGTCATTCCAACATATAGGCAACATCATGTTATTTTCATTTTCAAACACCGTTAATTTGTTGCATCCTGGATCGCATAAAGTTTCTCGCCTCCCCCTTAAGCTGGGCCCGTTTTCACTCTCGAACTAGGGCTTTAATTGGGCTGCGATTTGCATGTGGGTTGTCTATCTTTTCGAAGCCCAGACGAAGCCGTGCAGTTAAATGGTTCGTCGCAGCGACGCTGGCATAGTGCCATGCTGCCAGGGGCCAACACAGCACCGACACCTAAAAAAAATGGTCGTGCACAGGAGCGTTGCACTTGCAGCTGATCTCATCTGATCCGATCAATCAACGTGACATGATCTGCAGACGGTCGAATGATGCTTCAGTAAAATATTTTTATAAGTTTACGGTCGGTCCCTCAAATCATCATCATCACCAATATTATAATTGTTACCAACAGCTCGCCTGCCCACCAAATCGGCAAATCCTGGCGTACAGGAGGACGACCCAACCCAAGCGGCACACAAGATCCAAGAGGATGCCGCCGCCGCCGCCGCTCGTGCTGCTGGCGAAGCCGCTGTTCCCGAACTTCGCGGCGGCGCTGGAGGGCCGGTACCGCCTCGTCCTGGCCGGGGACGCCGACGCGGCCACGGCGGCGGAGGCCCGGGTCCTGCTCGTGCCGGGGCTCGTGGCCGTGACAGCCGAGCTCGTCGACCGGCTCCCGGCGCTGGAGCTCGTGGCCGCGACCTCCGTCGGGCTGGACCACGTGGACCTCCGTGCCTGCCGCCGCCGCGGGCTCGCCGTCACCAACGCCGGCGCGGCCTTCTCCGTCGACTCCGCCGACTACGCCGTCGGCCTCGTCGTCGCCGTGCTGCGCAGGGTCGCCGCCGCCGAGGCGCATCTCCGGCGCGGCGGGTGGGCTACCGATGGCGAGTACCCGCTCACCACCAAGGTATAGCAGCATACTGAGAATTGCCACCCAAAAAAAACAAACAAACAGAAGAACAGAATTCGACATGTCTCGGACTCTCGGTTGAATTAATTTGCAGGTGAGCGGCAAGCGGGTGGGGATCGTGGGGCTCGGCAGCATCGGCTCGCTGGTGGCGCGGCGCCTGGCCGCCATGGGGTGCCGCGTCGCCTACCACTCCCGCGCGCCGAAGCCGTCGTGCTCGTGCCCCTACGCCTTCTTCCCCACGGCGCGCGCCCTGGCCTTGGCCAGCGACGTGCTGGTGCTGTCGTGCGCGCTCACGGAGGAGACGCGGCGCGTGGTGGGCCGCGAGGTGCTGGAGGCGCTGGGACAGGGCGGCGTGCTGGTCAACGTCGGCCGCGGCGGCCTGGTCGACGAGCCGGAGCTGGTGCGGTGCCTGCGGGAGGGCGTCATCGGCGGCGCGGGGCTGGACGTGTTCGAGGACGAGCCCGACGTGCCCGCGGAGCTCCTCGCCATGGACAACGTCGTGCTGTCGCCCCACAGGGCCGTGCTCACGCCGGAGTCCATGCGCGGGTTGCTGGATGTCGTCGCGGGAAACCTCGACGCCTTCTTCGCCGGCAGGCCGCTGCTCAGCCCCGTGTCGCTGTGAATTCTGAACCACATGTAGGATAGATACGTCAAGTCGTCAAGTTCCATTCCATCCAAGAAGCATCAACCAGACAACCAGTGTGTGAGACTCACCACGAACAATACGGAAGAACACTCAGAATTGGTAGGGTGGTTCGGGTTTCTTACTTTCTGTTCCAAGTTCATCATCCAAAAGCCAAATTTCAAAATGACAACAGTTCGTCTTTTATACTTGCTACTGGAAAACCAAAACGAATTGGAATATATTACAGCCAGTTGGCTCCACCATAATTGGGATTCGCCTTCTTAGCTCTATCAGTCGGCTGGTTCCTGTAGTCGAATCGGCACGGTCCTTATGTAGTGCATTCTGTCTTGACAAGTTGCTGACATATTCCCCTCCTCGAGCTTGTCCCTAAACCCTAGTTGGTGCAAAAGAAAAGTGTTGTTTCACCGGTACTTCATCCTCCCATGTTGCTAGAGAATGATCACATACCGACCATTTGACCAAAACTTGAGACACCGCTTTACCCAACGCTAGATCAGACTTTTGTTTAGGATTAATCTGCACAAAAAACAGAGAATTCCAATCCACCCCCCTCCACTAGAGCATGTCAACCCTTTTCAATTTCGTATGAGATTTTAACCGTTTGTTGACTTACCTTAAATAGGTAGACTACGTGTCTGTGTCGGGCACCCTTGTTATTATCCACCTTTATCTACAACTCCTACTATTACACCCTTCCTTTATAGGAACATCTTACATGAACAAACGAACAAAAAACACACACACCTCTCTTCTCTATCGAATTGCATCTAAGTGACGGAGCTTTCCCGTCCTAATTATCTGTGTGCACGAAATATTGGGACAGCAGGCCTCTAAAAATATCATATGCATCTATGGCACCTGTTTGGGTGTGGGCGATGAAGTCTTGGAGAGTGTCTCTGCGGTTGCAGCTCGTCGATAGTCTTTTTCTCGGTCCTTTTGCTCACACTAGTACAGAGAAGCTATATAGGCGGTTGTGAATCCATTTGCACTAGGGTTTTTCAGAACCGCTAGTGCTAAGGGTCGGTAAAAAAAATTATTTATATAGACGGGTAACTGAGAACCGCCAACTAAAATCTTTTCCAGAAAACATAAAATATGTTTTAAAAATAACAAAAAAATATTTTAATTAGGGAAGGCCCTACCTGCCTCCATCAAAGTCACAAGTTGTGGTATTTGTCGCGTAAAAATTCGTAACTATGCGGGCGATGGAAATTGAACCCACAGCCACAAGTCCACAACCCTTCCTTCTCCCGCTAATCTATATACCGTACCAGTGCTCTCTCCAAACAAAACCACGCAACCCCAGCCCAAGCAACAGCAGTTCCACTTCAACCACGAGGCACGCGCGCGCACATGCATGTATTATGTATACGAGCCACATGCATGCGATGCGTGCATGGCATGGACGACCGTACCCGTGTTTTCTCTCCTCCCAGATCGCTTGTCGCGGCGCGTTGCCCATGCTCCGCTGCTAGGGGTGGGCAATCGGTTTAAACCGACTGTTCGGTTCGGTTTATACGGTGAGAGTGAAGTTCGGTTTTGAAAGTAGCACAAACCGATCGGTGCAAAGAAATAAGAGAAACCGGTGATTTTGGCGTGAGTTGATTCGGTTCGGTTTTCGGTTTCTACCGAATTACTAGAAGCAGGACCAATGTCATGACCTACACAGGAAGACAACGCCGCGCTGAGACCCAGGACGTGGTCGCGCAGGCGACGACGCACTGTGGCCGCGGGAGGCTGGGAGCGCCTCGACGTCCATGCGCAACGACGGGACGTGGTGGCAATGGTGCCATGGCGGCGGACGATGGCACAGTTGCACAGGTAGGGCTGTGCGTGTGGAGAAGGAGATGGCCTTAATGGGCTGCTGTAGTGTTGTGGGGGTTGTTGGGCTCAAGATTTAAGAATTGCTATAAGGATTTTGTGCTGAGCGTGTAGGTGACATTCATGGGCTGATTGGCCAGCGTACAGTGTCACATGGAATGAAGTGTTTGCTTCGGTGTTCGGTACTTCGGTGTCTTGAACATGTAAACCGAAGCCGAGTTTAGAATTTCAGCGTACAAAAAATGACAACCGATACCGCACCGAGAAACCGAAAAACCGACGCTTCGGTTCGATTTCGGCTCGGTTCGGTTCGGTTTTCGGTGGTCGGTATAAAAGTGCCCAGTCCTATCCGCTGCTATTATTGATGGCCCAAGGATTCCGCTCGTCACGTCACGCAACCAATTTCTAGCTGGACCTCCGATCCGTACACGCTGAGTGTGCTGGTGACACAGGTGCATGCAGTCGTGCAGCAGGTGCATCTCCCCTACCAAATCTTCTTTCAGTTTCGTCCCTCCCTCCCTGTCGACGATATACAATACTACAACCTCGCAAGCTTGGCTCCGAGTCCGACACTGACACACGAGCGCTTGATCGATCATGCATGAGCCGGCTAGATCACGGGACGCGCTCTCAGCAAGCACCTCTGTGTCCTCGATCTGGACGATCACCTCATAAACTTCAATCGAGTTCTTTGACATAGCGTCATTGCTCAGAGATATCTAGGTTGAGTAAGAAGCAAACATGCCGCCAATAGATCCCTATAGCGCCACTAATAAGTACAATCTATAAAAAAAACAAATATTTCGAATATCCGTATCTCATCCAAACGCGTTCTTGTTGCTGTGTTGCACAAATTGTATGCTGCATATTTTAAATGTGTCAAAAACACAAAACAAAACAAAAAACGCAAAAAAAAACCTAGCATGTTGTTTCCAAACCATTCTATTTCTTCGCCCCCCAGGCCCCAAATGGGAAAGCTAGCGGACCCTAGCGGCTACCGCCGTCAACGTTCGGAGGAAGGCGCCGCTGCGTGCGGGGCCCCCTCCCTCACCCTGAGACAGCGGCATGTGCTCACCTGCCCAGACATACGCTAGATCTTCCCGACAGCACAGTCATCCATACGTTCAGCTGCAATGGAGTAGATGCCGGAGCGTAGTGGTCAGTCAAGAATGAAGAATTTAGTTGTCGATCACAGTACCAGATAATATGGCTTTTCTCTCCGCTGCCTTCCATTTTGCCTGGTCCATTTAGCTGCTCCGTTGGAAGAAGGATTGCACTGCTACCCCAGTTTCAGGGCAGCTATTTTAGATTTGTCTGGCCGGATGGCTGCTCCGTTGGAGTGAGCCTTAGCAAACATGCAGCCAATAGATCCCTAGCGCCACTAATAAGCACAATCTATACAGAGCATATGTTCTTGGTGGGCTTAAGCTGATCAACGATCCCGTACAATCACTAGTTCGTCTTGGTGACGTCGTGACGATGATCACCCAGAGTAACATGTGCAGTAGAACCAGCCTAAACTCGTTCCAACAGTGGCACAAGATGCAAAAACACTACACGATGCATAAAATTCAGATTTCGAATATCCGTATCTCATCCAAACGCGCTCTTGTGGCTGTGTTGCACAAATTTTATGCCGAATATTTTAAATGTGTCAATAACACAAAACAGAAAAACGCAAATAAATAAATAAATAACCTAGCCTGTTGTTTCCAAACCATTCTATTTCTTCGCCCCCCAGGCCCCAAATGGGAAAGCGGACCCTAGCGGCTACCGCCGTCAACGTTCGGAGGAAGGCGCCGCTGCGTGCGGGGCCCCCTCCCTCACCCTGAGACAGCGGCATGTGCTCCCCCGCGGCCACGCTTTCCAGCTCCACCTTTTTCATCAATCGAACTAACAGCCTGCAACCAAACAGTACTGCCTCTCGGCGGCTAGCTAGAAATGACGACGACGACGACGACGACCACGAGGCATTGGCTGGAATCCCAGTTCCCACCGTCCCGTCCATGGTTCCGTCGTCCATCCAGCCAGCAACACCTCATGTGCGAACCCGGTTCAGCGGAATCGCCATCTCCAAATTCTCGATCCGCCGCGTGCGCTGCCTGCGGATATCTCCCTGTCCGTGTCCCGCTCCCGCCTTGCTTGCTGCTCCACCACCGCACTGTAGGTGCTGCCTGCCTGCCTCCTCCTGAATTATTCTTATTCGTTCGCTATTAATTATTAGCCACCGCTATATCCTTCCCTTCCTCGTCTTCCTCCTCGGAGTCGGAGAGGTCCGTCCATCTCGATCCGCGGCAAGTCTGAACGGACGACTCCGAAGCTTACTTGCCAGAGAGCCGCCGTTTAGGTGGCGGCGATCCTTCCGTGGTTCCTTCTCGGTTCTGCCTGCCTGCTGCTGCTTCTTCTTCTTCTGGCGGGGCCGAATCGAGAGCGTGTCCGCCGGAATCTCTCAGTCATCAGGTCAGTGAAACGAGGCTCCAAAAAAAAATCCCCTCTTTCTTCTTCACTCTCCCCCTATTCCATCCTTCCTGAGGATTTTCTTCTCTGCTTCATTTTCCGCCTCTTCGACGAGTCCTGTTCTTGTTCGTTCTTGCTCCTCAGTGAATGCGCTGCTTCCCATTTCTTCCCGAATCGCTTTCCCCTCAATGCTGATCCGATTACTCTCACTCACAGGCAGGCTGCAGCCTACGGCGGTCGATTCTACTGGGATTCTACACTACTCGCTCAAGAGTCGAGACTGCATGCGGCTCCAAGGGAAATTAATTAAGATGAGGTCTTTTCCCCACCTGCTGCTGATCCTGGCGCTCCTCTTGGTCCTGGAGAATGTCCGGGCGCAACCCAAGCCACTTCTCATCAACTGCGGCTCGGGTTCAAGCGCCGACGTCGACGGCAGGACGTGGGTCGGGGACGCCCATCCCGACGGCGGCGCCGGCTTCACGGTCACATTGGCAGGAGCCACTGCCACCCGAGCTCGAAAACCTGTCGACGAAGGAGGAGGAGGAGGGGACGCCGCGTACGGGGAGCTCTACAGGACCGCTCGCGTCTTCAACGCGTCGTCCGCCTACAGGTTCAGCGTCGCCGCCGGGAGCTACTTCCTCCGGCTCCACTTCAGCCGGCTCTTCAGCAGCAACCTCAGCGGCGACGCCACCGCCAAGGAAGCGGTCTTCGACGTCACGGCCAATGGCCTGAGGCTGCTGTCCAGGTTCAGCGTCGCCGGGGAGATCTACTGGAGGAACTCCAGGACCAACTCCACCAGCGATGTCGCCGTCAAGGAGTACCTCCTCAACGTCACCGCCGCGAGGCCGCTGGAGGTCGAGTTCGCGCCTGACGCCGGGTCGTTCGCCTTCGTCAACGCCATGGAGGTTGTCCCCGTCCCCGGCAACTCGATCTTCGGTTCGGTCAACAAGGTGGGCGGGGTGGGGCTGAAGGGCCCCTTCAGCCTCGGAGAGAGCGGGGTCGAGACCATGTACAGGGTGTGCGTGGGAGGCGGCAAGATCGAGAGGAAGGAGGACGACCCGCGCCTGTGGAGGAGGTGGGATTCCGACGAGCGCTACATCTTCTCCATGAACGCCGCTCACAGCATCCGGAACACGTCCAGCATCAGCTACGTGTCGCGCGACGGCGCCGACTCGGTCCCCGCGCCGCTGCGGCTGTACGAGACGGCCAGGGTGACGGAGGAGACCTTCGTGGTGGACAGGAAGTTCAACGTGTCCTGGCGGTTCGGCGTGGACCCCGGCTTCGAGTACCTGGTCAGGCTGCACTTCTGCGAGCTGGAGTACGGGAGCGCGGAGCAGCGCAGGTTCAAGATCTACATCAACGGCAAGACCGCCGCGGAGAACTACGACGTGGTCGCCAAGGCCGGGGGCAAGAACAAGGCGTTCCACGAGGACTTCCTTGACGACGACGACGCCGCCCCCGCGTCGGAGACCGACACGCTCTGGGTTCAGCTGGGCTCCGAGTCCTCCGCGACCAGCTCCGCGGCTAGCGACGCGCTCCTGAACGGCATGGAGATCTTCAAGGTCAGCCGGAACGGAAACCTTGGGCATCCGACGGTTAGGATCGGGGGCGTGAGTGGTGGCCTGGAGGACGACAGACGAAAGCGGAGCCCCAGGTGGGTGCTGGTCGGCGCTGCTGCGGGTGTGGTGATCTTCGTCTCGGTCGCTGCTGCTGTTTACCTCTGTTTCTATCTGCACCGGAAGAAAAACACAAACACTTCAGCTGCTAATAAGAAAACGAAGACGAAGACGAAGGACGACAACCTTCCGGCTACGACGACGGCCCCCGGTCTTCGCGCAGCTGGAACATTTGGCAGCTGCAGGATGGGCCGGCGGTTCAGCATCGCGGAGATCAAAGCGGCCACCATGGACTTCGACGAGTCCCTGGTGATCGGAGTCGGAGGCTTCGGCAAGGTGTACAGGGGCGAGACGGACACGGGCACTCCGGTGGCGGTGAAGCGGGGGCACGCAGAGTCTCAGCAGGGGGCGAAGGAGTTCGAGACGGAGATCGAGATGCTGTCGAGGCTGCGGCACCGGCACCTCGTCTCCCTGATCGGGTACTGCGACGAGCAGGACGAGATGATCCTGGTCTACGAGCACATGGCGAACGGCACGCTGCGAAGCCACCTCTACGGGAGCGAGAGCGAGAGCGACCACCTCCCCGCTCTGACGTGGAGGCAGAGGCTGGAGATCTGCATCGGCGCGGCGCGGGGGCTGCACTACCTCCACACGGGGCTGGACCGGGGCGGCGTCATCCACAGGGACGTGAAGACCACCAACATCCTGCTGGACGGCAGCCTCGTGGCGAAGGTGGCGGACTTCGGCATCTCGAAGCACGGCCCGCCGCTGGACCGCACCCACGTCAGCACCGCCGTGAAGGGCAGCTTCGGGTACCTGGACCCGGAGTACTTCATGAGGCAGCAGCTGACGCAGAGCTCCGACGTGTACTCGTTCGGCGTCGTCCTGCTGGAGGTCCTCTGCGCCCGGCCCGTCATCAACCCGGCCCTGCCGAGGGACCAGGTCAACCTCCCCGAGTGGGCTCTGGAGCGGAAGAGGCGGGGCCTGCTCGAGACCGTGGTCGACCGTCGGCTGGACGGAGGCTACGACCTGGAGTCCGTCAGGCAGTTGGCTGAGGTCGCCGAGAAGTGCGTCGCGGATGAGGGACGGGACCGGCCTTCCATCGGTCAGGTCCTGTGGCACCTCGAGACCGCTCTGCAGCTGCACCAAGCGCATCTGCAGAGCTCATCAGCCTCAGCTGCTGCGGGTGATCTGGAGCCCTCTGATGGCGCGTCTGCTAGCAACAGCATCAGGCGCGCCGAAGAGGCAGCAGAAACCGCTGGTGTGACCTATGGAGATGGACATGGAGATGGGGAAGCGGTGGAACTCAGAGTTGAGGTACTGTAAACGCTGTGTGTGTGTGGTTGCCCCAGCAAATATACTGAAATCCTTTTGGTTCTTCATTCCGTCGTACTCTGCAAAGAAAATGCAGTGTTGAGAGTTGCTATTCTTTCATCGATGTGCGAGAATTCACGCGTGTCGAAATTTTCCTGAGTTTTTAGTGTTTTTATACGGTCTTGGACTCTTGGTGCATCATCTACGTGGCACCACGGCCTTCGTAGCTGAAGCCACTAGCCGTAGGATAGGATTCTCTCGCTCGATCGCTGGATTTCTTCAGTCTGTCACACTGTACAGCACATAGCACAGCAACGTTGCTTATATATTATGGATTTTTTCGTTCACATATCCAACGGATCTGGGGACAGCTGGATACAGTGTACAGGTACATCTAAACTACGTGGCACTGCATGGTACATAGATTTCTTTTTCTTTTTTCCCTTGGAGCCAAGGCTTCAAGAATCAAGAAGGCCCGAGCTGGAATTCAGTTTATTGTCTATTTTAAGCAAAAATGATTAACAAATAATTATTATTATTTTGAATAAGTAACTTGGTTGATGATGTATTGTATGTTTTGTTGTCGCTTAATTGCTTATAGCTGAATTATTGTTTAACATAAACAGTAAGTTAAAGCTCAGGCAAGAAGTAAGATATCTAAATGTGCAACTAAGCTTTTTTATGTGGTACTCACTACCGAAATTTGGCTCTTTGCCGAGTGCCAAGTTCTTTGTGAGAGCACCTAGAGGGGGTGAATAGGCGATCCTGTAAAATTCAACAACTAATAGCCACAAAACTTGGTTATAAAGATCTTAGTGCTCAAAAGAACCAAGTGGCTATAAAGTGAGCTCTTGCGAATCACAATAGTCACAAAGAAATACAACACAAGAGACACAGTGATTTATCCCGTGGTTCGGCCAAGTATAACAATTGCCTACCTCCACGTTGTGGCGTCCCAATGGACGAGGGTTGCACTCAACCACTTTCAAGTGATCCAAAGATCAATTTGAATACCACGACTTTTCTTGCTTATATATTTTCCCGTTTGCAAGAAATCTCCACAAGTTGGAGCCTCTCGCTCTTACAACAAAAGATCACAATGAAAACACAAGAGTAAGGTTGGGAGCAACACACACAAATCCGCAGCACACACGCACACAAGCCAAGACTTGAGCTCAAATGAAGCACAGAGAGTTCACAGCTAGAATGGAGCTCAAATCACTAACACGATCGATCAAGTGCGTGGAGACGGAGTGTGGAGACTTAGAATTGCTTAGTGACTGCTTAGGTGACTCCTCCATGCGCCTAGGGGTCCCTTTTATAGCCCCAAGGCAGTTAGAAGCCGTTGGAGACCAACAAGGAAGGCAATTCTTGCCTTCTGTCGGGTGTCGCACCGGACAGTCTGGTGCACCACCGGACAGTCACTGTAGCATGTCTGATGCGGATCTCCTTCCTAATTTGGCGTAGCCGACCATTGCAACTCCGGGCTGGTTGGCGCACAGGACACTGTCCGATGCACACCGGACAGTCCGGTGCCCCAGCAGACCGTTGGCGCGGGCCACGCGTCGCCCGCGGATTGTGAGACACAATGTGTAGAAACCTAAGAGATCTACATTGAAACTCTATGATTTCATATGTAGTTCTCTTAGGTTTCTACACATTGTGTCTCACAACTTTCTCCAAACATTCTAAAATTTTTATCACAGTCTGTACATATGATATCATGACACGTGGACAAGTTTCATGATTTTCTGACTTTGTTTGTGTTTTATACAATTTTTAAACATGTGGATGACAAGTTCACGGCCATGTTTAGTGAGCATGTTGCTCGAAGTTTCCGGTACGCTCCTGGAATCGGTCGTAACTTATGGTAAGTAACATGAATATCATTTTTGCATGCACGGTTTTCCAAGTTTCGAGTGACCTACAGTTCAAATATGAATTTTCCGAAGAAATTCAAATAAACGAACTAAATCTACTAGATATTGCAAACACAGTTATAATTGTCCACAAATGATACATGTACGTCTACATAGTGTAGGAACATACCACAAAAAGTTTTGGAGACAAAATAAAAAAAATACAAATGTACTTTGCCTAGTGTCAGATGGTGACACTCGGTAAAGTATGCTTTGCCGAGTGCCGCCCAGGTAGGCACTCGGCAAAGAAGTGCAAAGTATACTTTGCCGAGTGTCACCTGGCCGACACTCGGCAAAGGAGTCTTTGTCGAGTGTCGCCGATCTCACACTCGGCAAAGCTTATTTTAAAAATAAAAAAAATCTTTGCCGAGTGCCAGATCGCGGGCACTCGGTAAAGAAGTAAAATATACTTCGCCCGAGTTCTTTCTTCTTCTTTCTCTCCTCTCACTCTCCCTGTTTAACCGCCGGCTCTCTTATGTGAGAGCTTGCGACGTTTGAGACTTATATTTGTGTTTGATACTTGTGTTGAACACTTATGTTTGTGATGGATATTTATGTTTGTGGTGACGGTTTTATGTTTGTGTTGGCTATTTATGTCTGTGATGATATCTGTGATGTATATATGTGATATCTTCTGTTTGTGTGGATGGAATACAAAAAACAAATAAAAAAGGTATATACTGGTCACTTTGCTGAGTGTAACACTCGGCAAAGAGGCACTTTGCCGAGTGTCAGGGTCATAACACTCGGCAAAGAGCTAAAACCTGGGCACCGGTTTAGGCGCTTTGCCGAGTGTTATGTCGCTGGCACTCGTCAAAGAGGCAGACTTTGCCGAGTGCCGCGCAGAGCACTCGGCAAAGAGCCTGACACAGGACCCTTCGTGGCGGGTTCTTTGCCGAGTGTCTCAGGTGGCACTCGGCAAAGGGGACGCCTTTGCCGAGTGTCGTCCTTGACACTCGGCAAAGAAACCGTCTCCGTTACCTCGTCGCCGTAACAACCACTTTTCTTTGCCGAGTGCTCCCTGACACTCGGCAAACCTTTTTGCCGAGTGCCCGAGAAAAGGTACTCGGCAAAGAAGGCTTTGCCGATGTACTGTTTGCCGATCCTTATTTGCCGAGTATCACAATCGGCAAAGCCTTTGCCGAGTGTTTCGGTTACTCGGCAAAAGGGCCCGTTTACGGTAGTGAGGCAACATAAACTGAGTCTGCGCCAGCTAATTGACAGGCCAGCCAGCATTGGCAGGCCGCCAGCATCCGATCAACACACGTCATCATGTTTTGTACAACAATAAATGGTGGTGGTGGATCAGTTGAGATCATCGTATTCACAGGATACCCAAAGGATCTCGATGCAAGATGCATGGCGAGAGACAGCCGGAGAGGGAGGGAGGACCGTACGACCACGCACGTGTGAGGGACCGTACGTCGTGCATCCTGCTCTGTTGTGCGCGACCGGCAGGCAGATCGGGATCGGGCCATGCCTGCCGCCGATGATCCCTAGTTGTGCCGTTTGCGCACGTGCCTGCAGCCATCTGCCGCGCATGCATGCACATACGCCACACGGGTCGGCCAACAGAGTCGATATTCATCGCGTCCCATGAAAATATGTTATTTCATCGAGGTAAACTGATAGATAGATAGATGCAAGAAAACCATCGTAAATTATGCGGGGGGAAAAAGTCCTCTAACTGCAGCGAAGCGCCGAAGCCTGTAATAAATAGAATTAAATTTCTGATGGAAACTTTTGACTCATCTGACGTTTCGCACGCTCACTAGACGGCGGTACACCTGCACGTACTGACGTGATCGATCGAACGGCACAATGCAAATTGCAAAGCTACCCACTCCCCCTACGGCCCTACGCGCGCGGGAGCGACGTGGCCGCTAACCTGCGCCGGCCGTTTTCTCTTCCTCCCTCCGTCGTCCGTCCGTCCTATAAAACGCGCGCTGTGGGCAGTCAGCTGTGGCGCCCAAAAGGTGAGCGCGCGCAAACGGCGCCCCAACGACCGGCCTGCCTAAGGCCTAAGCTAAGTGGATCGGAGCAGCCATGGAAGAAGCGGCGACGGACCGCGAGCAGGGCAAGGACGACGACGTCGACGCGGCGGCGGGCAGCCTGACCTACGAGATCTTCTCCCTGCTGGAGTCCAAGTTCCTGTTCGGCTGCGACGCCGTCCGCCCGAGCGGCCGCCGCCTCCTCCCTCCCGCCACCGCCTCCGCCAGCACGGGCAAGGTGTGCGTGCTGTCCATCGACGGCGGGGCGCGCGCGGCCGACGGGCTGCTGGCCGGCGCCGCGCTGGTGCGGCTGGAGGCCGCGCTGCGGCGGCGCTCCGGAAGCCCCGCCGCGCGGCTGGCCGACTTCTTCGACGTGGCGGCGGGGTCCGGCGCGGGAGGCGTGCTGGCGGCGCTGCTGTTCGCGCGCGGGCCGCCCATGTTCAGCGCCGACGACGCGCTGGCGTTCCTCCTCCGCCGCGCGCGCCGCCATCGTTTCGCGGGGGGGCTCGGGCTGCTGCGGCTGGCGCACCGCGGCCGCCCTTTCCCATCCTCCTCCTCCTCCTCCGCCGCGGCGGCTGCCTTCGGCAGGGCGCTCGGCGACCTCACGCTCCGCGACACGGTGCGGCCCGTGCTGGTCCCGTGCTACGACCTGGCGACGCGGGCGCCGTTCCTCTTCTCGCGCGCCGACGCCGCGGAGCGCGCCGCGCACGACTTCCGGCTGCGGGACGTGTGCGCCGCCACGTGCGCGGCCGGGGCCGGGCGCGTGGTGGAGGTCGCGTCCGTGGACGGCGCCACGCGGGTCCGCGCCGTCGGCGGCGGCGGCGCGCTGGGCAACCCCACGGCCGCCGCCATCACGCACGTGCTCAACAACCGGCGCGAGTTCCCCGGCGCGGCCAGCATCGACGACCTCCTCGTCTTGTCCATCGGCACGGGCGCCGGCGCCGGGGAGCCCGAGGCCGCCAGCATCGCCGCCGAGGGCGTCTCCGACATGGTACGTAACGTACGTACGTACGGCGGAACTAGTACAAACCGCGCGCGCGAGCGGCACCGAGCAAGCATAAATTTCCGTCATGTGACGCCGCGCCGCTGGCTGCGGTTACATTTCGTCGTACTAGGAACGCACCCGGCCGCGCACGTTTTGGTTAAATTTTCCTTGGATTCCGTAGCGTACGGTGCGTGATCCCATCTGGCGTGTGCGTGCTGCTTGCATTTTACTGTAGGTGGATCAAGCTGTCGCCATGGCGTTCGGACGAAGCAGGACGACCAATTACATCCGCATCCAGGTAAATAAAGGACATGCTATGCTATGCTATGCTAGTACTGGCAGTAGTCTCTTCAAGTCAAGATTAACAAATAACAACTGGGCACACAGGGCACGGGTGGGCGGTGCGGCGGCGGGCGAGCGCCGAGGGCGTGCGGCGGCGAGGCGAAGCAGCAGGCGGTGTGGAAGGCGGAGGCGATGCTGCTGCAGAGGGGCGTGGAGTCGGTGCTGTTCCAGGGCCGGAAGCTGTCCGGCGAGACCAACGCCGAGAAGGTGGAGCGGTTCGCGCGCGAGATGGCCAAGGAGCACGCCCGGAGGAAGAAGAAGAAGCAGCAGCAGCAGCAGATGGGCCCCTGCCTGCCCGTCGTCGCCGCCGCCACATCGGGCGCGGCAGCACCACCGAACAATGACAAGCAGCCGCCGCCGCCGCTGCCGACGACGACGACGGCGAATGCGGCGAAGAAGAAGCACACCCCAGCGACGTCGCGGCTGGACGGCGGCGGCACGCGGTAGACAGAGTGTGACACGCACACACACGCACGCGGGACGCCCGAGGCACGGTCTCGTCGGTCGCGGTGTCCGTGCAGCTGTGCAAGCTGCCAACAGCAAGCTATCGGACCGACGGATCATATATGTACTGTAAGGTTTACGTGTGCGAGCGAGTTTAAGATCATATATGCAGGCGTGCACGCACCACGCAGTGTGTGCGTGCAAGTGTGTTGTGTCATTCAAGGTGATGGATGCATCATGCATGCGTGATGGATAGATGGACATTTGGACAGACAGCAAACGCCTGATGAGGTGGACGACCGGACATGTGCACACACCGCATGCACCAGTAGCCGGCTCCCTCTCGGATCCGATCGGCCTCGGATTCTCCAATTCCATTCCATGCATGCAGGTCCAGGCGAGGTGGTAGTGAATGTCTACAGCAACAGCATCCAGAGCATTTTGCACTGATTATATTCCGTGCCTGCTTGTTGCCTTCTTGCTCTGCCCATCAACGTTCAGACGGAGACGTACGGAGTCAGCTGGTGTCACACGCGCAACAGTAACCATACTACGAGTAGGCTTCATATCTTTCTTTCTTTTTTGAAACGACTACACACATAGATAAACTTTATAGTAAAATTATAGGGTTCGACGAGATTCGGAACTTAATTTGTGTGGTTGCTGGATAAGTTTATTGTGTGGTGTGGCGGTAGGAGGATTTAATTGCTTGATGCAAGAGGTCTTGCTTCCTTATTAGCCCTTAAGGAACCCCTTGTACGACAGTCGACAGGGGAAAAAAAGGTTGAGGTTTGCAACACTGCAGCCAGAACCAGGCGATAGCCCAGTGGGCAAACAAAAAAATATATTTATATTGATAAAAGGTATGATGTTTGCTATCACCCCACAAAGCTTTTAACTGAAAACTCAAGAAACCAATAGGGCAGGTCTTATTAGATTGAACTAACAAAACTAATGAAGATGGATTGGGGGTGTATATGGAACAAAAGGCACACATGCCACAATTATGGGCTAGTAATTTGGACTTCTTGCCTTTTTATGCGCAAGAACATGAGGGGGGGGGGGGCGCAAATGCCCTTTAGAGGTTGTTTGGGAGTAAGAAAAATGAAAGAAGTTGGAGAGGCTAAAATTTATTTACTATTTAATTTTGAATAGTAAAAGGATTTTAGCCTCTTCAAGGGCTGATTAGTGACCAGAGAATTTGAGAGGATCATCTCTCATGGATCTCCTCTAATTCTCAACTCACCAAACCAGTCCTAAGGAAAGGTTAGGTGACAAGGGAATTCTCTCCAATTTTTTTGTCACTGAACCGGTCCCAATCATCTCCATTTTCCTTGCTCTCAAATATGCTCTTAGTGTTTAATACGTTACAATGTGTAACATCCTCTTGTGCTGAAGTAGTCTGACATCAGACAAACACCTTGTTTGGCGCGCGGCAACAAATAAATTGTGTTCTAATTAATTGCCACATGAACCAACTTAGTTGAATTTGTCAAGGATGGAATGATGACGAGCTTGTCTTTACCAAGTGGTAGGTGCAGTCCCCGTACGTGTGTTTAGCAGGCAGTTGGTGTATGTATACACCAGTCACGACAATTTGGTTGCTTGCATCTATCGATCGTCTGCCACCAGTTGCAACACCAAGGCACATGCATATGTTGCCGGTCGCATCTATGGGCCGACTACAGTGGTCGGTCTTCGGTAAACATAAACTCACTCTAGTCAATTCCGCTAAATTTTGTTGGGCCGATTTTGTGCCGGCCTTTCCGTAAATCCCAGCCCACGAGAAAATGGGAGGACGGGAAAGAAAAAAAAAATCGCACACCCTCTCCCTTCCTTCCAGGTCTCGCCGGGGGGCCCGACGTCGAGGGCTCGAGGCCTTAGTTCCACCACTTGCTGCCACCGACGCGCCATCGCCGCGATGATCTCCCTGCTCCGACGCGCCCTCGCCGCCTCCGCCTCGTCTCCGGCGGCCACGTACCGGAGACTCCTCGTCGTCGCGCCACTCTCTCCGCGCGCGGCCCCTCCAGGCCCATGCCAGGCGCCCGCGGCAGGGTCGCAGGAGCCGCCGAGGCGGGCGTTCCACTGTTCTACGGCCCCCCTGGGGTTTAGGTCCACTCCGGCGTCGTGGGCCGGTCCCTGTCCGGGGGAGGGCGAGGGCGAGGGCGTGGATACGGGGGCTGAGAAGGGGCTGGAGATCGCGAGGCTGGGGACCTCGCCTCGGATCGTGGAGAAGCTCGCCGCGCGGGGCATCACCAGGCTCTTCCCCATCCAGGTGCTGCCTCCCTCGTGGTAATTGGATGATGATGCAGTTTGCCCTCAGTTTGTGCCTGATTTTGAATGGAAATGGTACTCTCGTTCTTTCAAAAGCTTCCGAACTCCGAATTGTTACGATCCTGCGATGTGTGCTACCGTGAATGAGACTATTCGGTATTGGAACGCTAGTTTTAGCTGAGCTCCAAGGAATTGTTTCGTGGAACGGAGGAGAATGCATCTCTTAGTTTTGTAACATCAGGGTTGTCTAGTACGATGTAAACTGCGCTTCTGATACTGTGCCCTGCAACCTGTTCAAGCGCTTGCAATTTTTCAGCAGTGATTTTGGTTCGTAACCTGTGAGATTATATTTATAGCGTTGTTTGGAGTGTAGTGGTGTGAGCCGTCTGTCCGAGTGCACTGGCTGTCTGGATCTGCATTGTGCTGTATTCTTCCAGTGAGTCCACACCGTGTATAACTATTAGCTTCTTTTAGTAAAATGCTAAGTCAATATGATGTCTCAATTTTTTGCTTTTTTATAAACTGCTAAGTCAATATGTTGTCTCATTATGTTCTAACGTAAATGCTAATCAATTACTCCCTCCGTCCTAGTATATAAGGCATAACCACTTTTTATTCTAGTCTCATAATATAATATGTGATCTTTCTAGACATGCGTACATTGATGCAGTAGTATAGAGAGAATTAAATATATTTTTTTAGTTTTTGAACCAGAGCTGGTTACGCCTTATATACTGGGACGGAGGGAGTGGATTAATCAGATTGGATCTCCACCTATTTCCTGTTCCATCTTAATTGAAAAGGTACTATATGTGTAACTCTACTGGGTTCCCAATCTGATTCGGTTCATGCTATTTTGCTGTCCAGAGGGCTGTTCTTGAGCCAGCAATGCAAGGAAAAGACATGATTGGCCGTGCTCGAACAGGGACTGGGAAGACCCTGGCTTTTGGTATTCCTATCATGGACAAGATCCTAAGCTACAACGAGAAGACTGGGTTCGTTTCTCTTTCACATGTGGAATTCTTTTAATTTATCTACCAGGGAGATAGAATATATTGTAATAATTGCATAGTACGATGCATGCAGAAATGGCAGGAATCCTTTAGCCATAATCTTGGCACCAACAAGAGAACTTGCTCGGCAGGTTGAGAAGGAGTTTAGAGAATCTGCTCCCTTGGACACCCTCTGTGTATATGGAGGTGTTCCTATCAATCAGCAAATGAGAGCTCTTAACTATGGTGTTGACATAGTGGTCGGAACACCAGGTCGAGTTATTGACCTTCTGAGAAGGGGTGTTTTAAACCTTTCACAGATCCAGTTTGTGGTCCTAGATGAAGCTGATCAAATGCTGGCTGTGGGTTTCGATGAAGATGTTGAGGTGATCATGGAGCAATTGCCACAGAATCGTCAAAGCATGCTGTTCTCTGCAACAATGCCTAGTTGGATAAGAAAAATTTCGAACAAGTACTTAAAGGATCCAGTTATAATTGACCTTGTGAGTGACTTCTTTTATTATTTGCGTGTGATTTTTGTCTTACTTTCTCTAGCTTGTCTTGTGACAATCGTGCATTCTTTTGTATGCATGTATATATGAAGTCCTGCATTGAATAGATCTTCCTGGGTCTAGAAACATTGCTGAAGCATCTGATGAACACCAACACTTTCATTTATAAAAAGTATACCAAATCAGCACCTGGACATTATCTGGATTTCTTCTCAGCACAGCAATGGTACATTTTAAGGGGGCATTCCCTGACATTTGCTTCCCTTCTTTCTCAGGTTGGTGACTCAGATCAGAAATTACCTGAAGGAATCTCTCTCTATTCCATTGCCTCTGATAACTTCGGGAAGCCTTCAATTATTGGTCCCTTGATTAAAGTGAGTATCCCTCCTAAATGCACATGTGTTTTATGATTTACATGCCAAAAAACAGTACATAACCATTTCCCCACTCATGTCATTAGGAGCATGCCAATGGTGGAAAATGCATTGTGTTTACTCAAACTAAACGGGAAGCAGATAGATTGGCATATGTCATGGGAAGGAGTTATCAGTGCCAGGCACTGCATGGGGATATTTCACAGAATCAAAGAGAGAGGACACTTTCAGGATTTCGTGATGGTCGTTTTAATATCCTTGTGGCAACTGATGTCGCAGCTCGTGGATTGGACATACCCAACGTTGATCTAGTGAGTGACCTGGGGTATACTATGTGCAAATATTTATCACAAACTTTTTTTGTCGTCCAGAAAATATGTCTGCTGACTCTTTTTGTGAGCATAGTTTTGAGTTTCCCCCCTTATATATTCAGGTGGTACATTATGAGATCCCAAATACATCGGAGTTATTTGTTCACAGATCTGGGAGAACTGCACGAGCAGGGAAGAAAGGCAGTGCAATTCTAATATACACGTATGAACAGACTAGAGCTGTAAGGGTCATCGAGCAAGATATAGGATGCAGGTTCACAGAGGTAGAGTACTTCAGGAACCAAGCTATCGAATCCTCATGAAGTTGTTTTTGTAGTTGAGATGAAATGTGGAAAACTTATCCACTTCCTTTTTTTTGCCGCTTGCAGCTTCCGAAGATGCCAGTTTCAGACGAGGCTGCAGACATGTTTAATGTCATGAGAGATACTCGCTCTAGATCAGTTGGAAGCAGAAGAACAGGTGGACCTTTTAGCCGTGAAGGTTATGGTGACTTTGAAGACCATCGTTCCAGAGGCTTCGGTGATTTTGAGAGATTTGGTGGTTCCTCTGACCGCGGCGGTGGATTCCGTGACTCAGGTTCAAGGTACCACGGTGGATCTGGAGGTTTCAGACGATCTTCCAGTGACTTTGGCAGGCCTAGCTTCAGTCGTTCTGATAGATTTGGCGACTTTGGAGACAGTGATTTCAGCAGACGTGGTAACGCTGACTTTGGGCGTTCCCGGAGCTCTGATGATTCAGGCTCCTCACGTTATCCAAGAGGCTATGGTGGTTCTGGCACGTCAGATTCCGGCAACTTCGGTGGCTTCAAGGGTTCCAAGTGATGAATCGGATAGGGTTTTCTTGTACAGTTCTGAACCTTTTCTAACACCTGTTGTATGTTCCTTCCCTGACCAAACCAGTAGCACTTGATTCACCCGTTGTTTCACGAGTAGTTTGGTGTTGTAGGCCTGTAGGGTTCTTTCAGAACTTCTGCACTTCTGATACAAGGTTGTTTCAGAACCTGCATCACTGTATGCTCTGATTCTGTTCTCTTTAAGGGTTGATTTGGTGACAAGGAGATCCTGAGAGGATTGGAGGGGATTGAGGGGGAAATAAACTAATTTCCTCCTCAATTCCCTCCGATCCTCCCAGAATCCCGGGTCACCAAATCAGCCCTAATAATCCTACGAAAGGATGGCTTTTGGTTTCTGTTCATGTACATGGAAATATTTGCAATTTCGCCACTCCCAACTGTTGACACTTTGCTATTTTGCTATCTCTGTCTATGATTTGTGGGTCCATGTCTATGATTTATGGACCGGTGTCAAATTAGCAAAGACCACTGCCGATGGTGTATTGCTTGTAGATCTGTTCCATGATCTCAACTGTCACAGAACACAGAACTTCTGCGATATATGATTGATTTTCCTAAAAGAATGAATTTGTTCTCCATCTATTCATCTAACATGGAAATGTTCTGTTTCAGGTTAAATCTTAAATCCTCCCGGGGAGCCTGGAGGCCAGATATTTTTACCAACGACCACAAGCGCAGATGGGCTAGCCCAAAATCGTCCAGGGCCCAAGAAAACGAACAAAAGTGCACGGGCTTCCTCTTTCCTGCCAGGAGAGGCACCCACGACGGCGACGCATTGGATTGGCTTGGGACAGAACGAGCGACGGCGAGGAGACGGCGATAAGATTTGCTACACCTCGGACTGTAGCTGGGAGACTGCACGAACGGCGGCGTCCACGAGTCACGAGGAGCCCAGAGGCTTCTTCACAGCAGCAGCGGCAGGTCCGCTGATGCCAGACTCCCCCCAGCTCCACCAACCGCCTCCCCCTCCCGCGCCGCCGCCGGCCAGCGCAACACCAGCCGCGCCAGCGGCAGCAAATGCGCAACCCAAGCTGGTACTCCGCTGCCGCCCACCATTGCTTCTTCTATTCTCCTTTTCCGCGGGGGAAAAAAAAGTCGGATCTTTGATGAGGCTTTTGCTGCTGCTTGCATTGTTCCTTTTGTCCAGACTGCCGTGAAGCTGAGGATGATCATCAAGGGCGTGCTCGGGCGGTACCAGCGCTGGAACCCCGTGCACCCGACGGCCGGCACCTTCTGGGGTGTGGGGCTCGGCGTCGGCTGTGGCGTCGGCTGGGGCCCCGGCTTCGGGCCTGAGGTGATTGGGTACGTAGGCGCCGGGTGCGGCGTGGGGTTCAGCGTTGGGTTCACGCTCGCCGGCGTCGGCATCGGCCTGCCGCAGCACAGCCTCATCAGGAACCACGACCACGGTGGTAATTAGTCATGCTCTGTTATTGCGTCCCCTTCAATAAATAATCCATGTGCACCACGGTTGGTATTGGTGTACTAATTCTTGGATCCAGTGTGAGTTTCAGTTAGTGTAGTGCAGTAGTGCTTTTATTATCTCTACCTGATTGTTGTGAGAAATAGAATGGAAATATTTGGGCAAGTAGCAATCAATTAATTGGTGATTTGGTGGAAACAAATGTCTGTAGTTGGATATTCAGTCAACCATGCTTCACCTGTCCTTGCCAGTGTTAGTTGGTGCACATGATTTAGCAACCTGACAGTATGCTATCATTACTGATGCACAATTAGCAGGCCTCACCGCCTCAGTGCAGGCCCGATTATTTGTTGCTATTCCCGACCTTTGTGTACAAGCATCTGACACATGAATGACGGACAGATCTGCCTTCTGAATTTCACCTACAGGTTTTGCGAGCAGCGTCCCTGTTGATTCAGCGAGATTCTACGCCCTAACCATCATCAGAGGTCTGGTATGGGACGCCATCAGCTACGTGGGCAATGCAGCGGCTATGAGGAAAGAATCTCGACAGAAGCTTCCGAGGTTCCAGGACAGCCCTCAGGTTCCAGGAGGAGTTGATCTGCCGAAGCTGGGGAAGGGCGTGTCGAGTAGCATCCGGTCCACGGTAGAATGCATCAGGGCCTTCAAAGATCAGCGTTGGCCTCCTTAAAAGACTCGTTGGAAATCAAAGCTGGTTTCAAGTTGAATGGTACCGCCATGGGAACTTAAACATGGTGATATACAAGTTTTTGTTTTTTGTTTTGTTTTGTTTTGATATGGAAGGGGAAATTAGTTGTTCTAGCTGGAAATGTTAGTCTGCATTCTAGATATTATTTTTGTTATGTGGATGCATCTGTAAATATGACTGCTGCTCTTTTGCTCCCTCCTTATTCAAGCACTGTGAAACAGGGATTGTAGCACGAAATAGAATAGAATTCCCCTCTTAAATTAACCATGTAGCCCTACATCTGTGCTGGTCTGTGGATGCCATGGAAGTTTGAAAGCGTATAATTGAGGCATGCCTTCGGTGCAGCCGTCTTCTGATTGTTTGGACGTTTTAGCAGCTTCTGATTGTGTTTGGAGGCGAGCGAATGATGGAGATAGCTCTCAAGGATTTCGGAACTCTGAAGGCATGCATGCGTTCTGGCTCTCAAGGACCAGGAGTAGGCTGTAGGCTGCGTATGAGTGCACATGCTGACTGGTCCGTGTACAGGAGCAGGCTGCCGCAGCAAAACCAGCAAGATGGCTAGCACAGTAGGTTTGGTGCCGCATGGCCCCAGTGTCCCGTGCATTCATGGTATGGTGTGGTGTGTGGACTCTGGACTGTGGTGACATTCTTGCAAGAATGTCGACGTCGGATCACGGATGGTGGGCTGAGATTTAATATGTGCACATATGCACCGGGCATGTCATGTGCACCCAATATATGCTCCCATTTATATAACCCGGCCAACCAACTAGCCATTACATAAACTCTCTATTTTAAATTTAATTCATTAAGGTCATTTTAGACATAGTTTTTATTATACATCTAGCTGATACAGTCTATATCTAATTGTCTAGCTATAATGCTATATAGTAAAAGTAACATATCTAAAAATATAAAAATAACTTATACATTTACAAACGGAGGTAGTAATAATAGAGAACTAGACTTGAGAGGGAATCAATACATAAGTAGTCGGATTGATTTTCAGGAGAACGTAATCTATCTATATCTACAACACTATATAATTCACTAGTTTAAACTTTACAAAACTCATCCAATCAAATCACTCCAAACCCATAACCTCCACTAAATTCACCAAATAAATGGTACCCAGACAGAACACACCATCAAAAATCAACAGTTCAAATCGATGAATAACCCTATCTCATTTACTCACACAAACAATATTATATGGATAATAATCACTCATCCCTCCCACTCTCCCTTCTCCTTCCACGACCCCACCGCCCTCAGCCTCTCTCACTCATGCCGCCGCCAACCCATTCTATCCCTTCTGTGGATCACAACGTTAACATAGGCTATATACTAGTCTGTGATTACAATCGCACAAAGAAGAGTTGTGTATGATGTAGCTATTGCTTTGTGTTTGTGGCCAGGCTGGGCCAGGCCGGGCTGCAACAAGTGAAAAGCGCCAGGAGGAGGCGGGCCGGGCCTGGCGGGAACTATTTAAGCCCATGCTCCATCTATCATCCACGTACATCGATCCAGCTCGTGCTGCTGGCTGCTGCAGATCATCGTCAGGCAGCAGCCATCATGCTCACGGTCTCATGGATGCGTGCGGCCGGCGGGCAGCACGGGGCGCCGGCCAGCAACATGGATCCGGCCGGCCCCCCATGGCCATGCCCCATGCATGCATGTGCATACAGTTCAGCTCACACAGTGGTCATCTATCACGCGCCACCGCGCACCGGCCGGCCGGCCAGCAGCGTCGCAGGCGGTGGCAGAAGGCGAGCGGAGGACGACGACAAGCGCAAGCCGCCGCGGCGTACGTATAGTAGGCTAGTAGCTAGGGTGCCGGTGCCGGCCAGCCCGAGAGATCACCCACTCCGCGTGGACGCATGCAGTTAATCGGCATGCAGCAGCGGTGGTTCTGCAGCTAGCATCGTCTCTGCGTTTTTTTTGCTTTGCGTGGCTTGTTGGGTAGCGCCCACGCCGAATCTTCTCCGTCCCAGCTCAACCTCGGCATGCAGGTCGCGGTCGCCGTCGCCGTCCAGTCCACCACAGCTAAGCTAACCCTCGTCGTGCACTGCGCGCACGCAAGTGCGTACGTACACACGTGGCCTGTGTATGCGATATATTCTCTGTTGTTGTTCTATATATGCTATGGTATAGCTTTGGTATATGTATGGGATCGGATCTGAGGGTTTCATTTTGAATTCAAATCCGAGAGATCTAGAGAGAGGACTAGAATTTGTAAAACAGTCTCCCATTTGAGACACCCCATATGCATATGGTTGTTTTCGTGGTGTGTCAACAAATATCTTTGAACAGAGAAAAAAGCGATTCTTGGTGGGAAAAAGCGAGAATCCCACCAAATACTTTGGCTATTTCTGATTCTTTTGGCTTTTGGCTACCGCGCGCTTTGGAACTTTGAACTATCACAATCGATAATAAAAAAAAAATCTCTACGACGTATACTCTATAATCGAACCGATTATGAACGAAGATAATGAAAGTTGCTCTTGTGGCTATAATACTGTTAGGTCTTGGGAGGTGGATATATCGATCGCCACATGAACAAGCAGGAGTTGTGTTCCTCCTCTCGTGTGGCTAGCTAGCTAGCTAGATAATAAGCAATAGCAGTGTGCATGTCAGCATGTGGGGACTAAAGTGCAAGACGACCTGTAGTAGTGCCTAAGTGGGGGTGAGCAAGACACCGAGAGATGTAACGTTGGGATAATTGGATCTTGGATGGCTGGGGCGGGGGTTAATAACTTGTTTGTTTGAGATTATAATCTGCTCAGATTATATAATCTAACTTATTTTGAACCAAAATTTTCTTCGTGACGGTGAAAATGTTTTGGACACGAAACAAGGAAAAAAAATAATAAAATTTGGAGCATTATTAGCTGAAAGACACATCTGTATATATATGTGGGTATATATTATGTGGCATATGAGATATGCAAGTGTATGCGGGTATTATTATATATGTGACATTAATTAGAGCATCACAGTATATATCTACCATATTGATTGTGGAATAATAATCTATACATATAAAGTAGAAATATTCGCGCATCTACTACACTTTGAGACTTGTTCCTGTGCTCCTATACGTGCCAAGTACAAAATGTTAAGGAGAAGGACAACATGCATGAGATTCTTGCCAAAAAGCGCTTCCACCTACTACTATACCGTACGTCGTCTCAGTCAGATTTGCTCGCTAGCTGGAGTGGAGGAGGAGGAGGAGGAGGAGGGACGATTAGCTTTAGCTAGCTAGGGTTCGTCGTCGTCCAGGGCCTCGGGGGCACTGCTAGTGCTAGCTAGCTGTATTTGCTAGCTTTGCATGCATGGTCGTAGGAGTACATGCTAACACATGCATGCAATGGCAGTAAAAAAAAAAGACAGGAGGAGGCGGTGAAATGAAACAGTGGCTGGCTGGCTGCTTGACCCACTCAGGGTTTGGTCCATGCACGCACGCAGCAGACGACGCAGGCAGGGGGAATCCTACTTGCTGCCAAAGCCAAGCGCTGGGAGACAAAGCCCAGTCCAGGGAGGACAGCACTACACTGTGCAAAAGGAGAGAGAGAGAGAGAGAGAGAGAGAGAGAGAGAGAGAGAGAGACTGAGAGAGAGAGAGAGAGAGGTTGCATGCAATGCAAGCGTCCACACAAAAAGCTCAAAGGCGCGGGGCGTTGTTGTTCTTGCTTGCTTCTTGGTAGGTGTGTGTGTTTGTACTGCACCCTCAATTTAATCCCGTGGCCATGGCGTACATGATGTTGTTGTTGTTGTTGTTGTTGTGTTGGAGTATGTAGATGCATGCTGCGGCGGCATCACGCAGATCGGCAGATGCGTACAAGCACAAAGATCTCGCAGCCCGGCCGGCCCCACCGTCGTATGGGCCGGGTCACTCGATCAGGCACGCATGCAGTGCATGCGCAGGGGTAGGGGCAGAGGCAGCAGGGAGGACGAAGGAAATTAAAAAGGCCGGCGACAGTGCAGCGTGCCTGTCATGCATGTCGCCGGCCGGCGCTGGCTACCACCCTGCTAGTAGCTAGTGCTCCGGCGGTCCGGCCTCTCTCTCCGGTCCTAGCTATAGGGCTTTCTTTCCCGCATCTGCGCGCGCGCGGCAGGGCAGGTTGGTAGGTATACGTTTGTCCGCGCCTGCTTGCACGCGTATCATATCATCATGCGTGTGTGTGTTCTAGGGTTTGCATGTGTGGCCATGCTGCATGTGTGTGGGCATCCGTGGGTTATTGGTTACGTGGGATGGGATCATGCACGCATGCATGCATGTTGGCGGCCGGGGCTCATCCAGCTCCCCTCCACACCCTGGCGGCCTGGCGGGGAGGGTCGCGCGCGGGAGCTATATATATGCGCGCGCGTGCAACTCCTTGTCAAACACAAACCACACGCTATCTAATGCATCCTTCCTTCCTAGCTAGCTAGTCTCCGTTTTCCTTCGTCTCTCCCTGCCTCGCCGTACGTCTAGCTAGTTCTAGCTCTTCAGATGATCTTGTTGGTGTGCTGCTTTGCCCGTTCGTGGCCGTACATGCATGACATATATATATTGCAAGCCGAAGCAATGGCCGCGGCGGCGGTGGCGGCAGGCGAGGAAGAGGTGAAAGAAAGCTAGCTAGGGAATATGCCTGGCTCCCTGTATGCCACTCGCACGGCTACCACACCCCCGGTGGCCGCTGCGGCTGGCGTGCGAGGTGCCAAGCATGGCCCCCTCATACATCTCTCTCATTTCTCATTGTTTCAGACTCAAGCTAACTACATACTCGCCATTTTTCTTACATTTCATTCGTCACATGCAGAACCATATTGATTTCTGTACTCCTTTCCATCAGATTATAGTTGTAGAGATACTTGAGTCCCTGTCGATCAGTCAGGCTTTTTCGTTCAGTCGGATCTCCGCATAGTCGGATCTCCTACACGGGGAGCGCCATGGCCGGCCGCGGCGGGACTGCTGCTTCCTTTGGACGGAGCAGCAGCGCCGTGTCGATGATTCACTACTGAAAGACCAAGCAATGACGACGCAATGCGTACCTTACCGGCCTTTACTTCCATTCCACCACTGCACCCACTGTAGCCAAAACTCTACCGTCATTGGTGGTGTTCAGTAAGAGAGGCCAGCGATGATTTTTTTTTTAAAAAAAAGGTTCTTCCACCTCCATCCTAGCTTGTGTTGATTTGCACGATTTGTACTAACAGTAACAGGTTGGTTTGCACCTGATATGTTTCCTAATTAGACACATTTAAACACCACTAATAATACACTGTCTAGCTAGCGTTTGCATGTTTCATTCACCGCAAGTCTCTCATAATTTCTCCAACTTTTCAATCCCAGCTCTAGCAATGTAAGTGTTGGATTCCTAGGTCTATTAAACAGTGAGGAACGCAAGCAGAGAGTATTCATGATCTTCCTTGGTCATCAAAACTTCATGACAGGCAGGAACCCCGGCCGTTCTATATATATATGCCCTACTTTGGATACTTATTGCCTGTTGCAATATTATGAGTCGATCTGCATTCATTTCATAAGGATTAGATGCTTAGAAACTTAATCATGCTTCACTAATATTGAGTTTGTGATCCAAATTCTGAAGAAGGCGGACAAGTTGGCGAGCGAAAAACGGATACCTGTCACCGACGCCTTGTGGGGGTGCGGGATGCTCCGCCCCCGCGGTACGGATCGTTCCCTACCCACCTTAGGGTTTCGCCTCTATAAATACACTTGTAATACACATTAGATGTCACCTTATTGTAAATCTCCTGCGATCTATAACCACTCAAAAAATAGTGATATTGTTGCTGGTCGGCGCCCGTGATTTTTCCCTTTCACTTTGGAGGGGTTTTCCACGTTAAATCTCTGTCTTCTCTGTGTTTCATCTACTTTGTGTTATTGATTCATAACAACTAAATGTGGAGCTACCCGTCTAAAGATGATAAGTATGGCCATTACTTAATCACCGAGGTTTTTGACACATTAATATATGCTTAGTAATCTTAGAAGTTGAGTGTGAGAAGTGAGCTCACTCTCTCACACATGTAGGAGCTACATCGGGTTCAATAATTACTTCGAACCTATAAAGGTAACTTGGTCCACTTTGGTTAAACATGACTAATCAAAGATCTAACTCTGATTTGAGGTAATAAGAGTTGATTAATTAATTGTAGTTCTCTTACTCAAGCGAGAGGTAAGGTCACTATGAATGTGGGATCTCAAGAAAGTGACATATATAGCTTGTGTAGTAGTTAAGGACTACGCATGTGATATTAAGTTTGATTGACCACCCATATAGACCCACATTCTGGGGATAATATCGACAAGCCAAGTAGTTAGTGGTGATATGCTTTCTTGCAGATTTGGCACGAGGAATGACACGGGTAGATGAGATGTCATTCCATCGATACCCATTAGACTTTGTTTAGCTACTCTAGCATTGACCTCAATCCACATGTATTGAGGTGGATTATGGTGTAAATTAGTTAAGTTACACCCTAATCCACCTCAATACATGTAGATTGAGATCAATACTAGAGTACCCAAACTAGGCCTTAGATGACATAAGGGGATGACAAGCTAGTCATTACTTTGGTATCTTTCAAACTGTTTGTGAGCATATACAATTGGCCACACTAGTACGTAAAATGTTGAAATATTGAGGCAATCCTTATATCCAGGTGCGGGTATGAAGGTTCATCTTTTGTGTCCATATGGGTAAAGTTGTACACCTCTATAGACATCTTTTCGAAAACCTAATGCCTTCGAATAGAATATTTGGTTGCTCCTTCTTTAGAACGACCAATGTAGTGTATGAATGAAGATATTGATGAGATGATTCCAAATGATGACTATTCCCATCGGCTCTGGTAGGGGTGGGGATGGTACCCTATCCCCCATACTCGCTCCACGTGTGAAAGTAGCACAATGCACTGATTTGGTTAGCGTCTTGGCTTGTGGAGTTATCAAAAAAAGTTTAAAACCATGACCTTTAGTATGAATTAGTTATTTGTGATTCTAAGTTAATTATATCTTTAGTTCTGTTGAATGGAAGTGTTATGTAATTTAATTTGTCTATGTGGATTAGTATGTGTATGCATAATATGATGATACGTTGGATGTCAAGTGGAGATGGGGACCCCGAGGAGAAAATTTCCCCACGCGGGGACATGGAGGGGAAAAATTACTCGTTGCAATTGGCACGGACAGGGACAAGAACTTTTTCTCTTTAGGTTGTTCAGTTATTCTCAACTTAGGCTTTGTTAGGTTACATGAGATAAATTCCCACCATGGATTTAATCCGGGTATGGATAGAGTGAATCCATATCTTACACCCAATCCCATGGTGGGATTAAATCCATCAATTAATCCATGTGTCTCTCAAAGCTAGTTATTCTTTTGATCCATGGATTCTAATGTAAACTTGTGCAATATCTTCATGATTTGTTCCATGCCTAATGAGCTATGGATAGAATCTGTCTTCCATAGTTTAAAAAAATTCTCAAACCCTTGGGTTATATTCCATAATGGGTTTAACCGAATAAAAAATTTTAAGTAGTCTTGGATTATTTTGGGGAATAGATTGTGACATAGATTTAATTTTAATCCATGCTAATCTAGAGTTGGATTAGTGTAAACGAACAAAGTCTTATATGGATTGGAGGGATTAAAAATAACTAGGAAGGATTTTGATTTGCTTGATATTTAATCCAATCCACTCCAATATATATGGATTTGGTGCAAAACGAACGGACCCTGCTGGGAGAGATAGGGAGCATCTCCGAGTTTCTCGTTACCGTCCCTGCCTATTTATTGAAGAGGCAATGGGGCAGTGAAGGAACCCAACAAAATGCTCTGAGCCCCTGGCTTATGTCTTCTATATAACATACTTCTTCTGTTTTAAAATAGTTGTTGATGTGATATTGATTTCAGTCAAACTTTCAAATATTAGAAACATCTATATCTCCAGATACGTTTATTATAAAAATAAATTTAAGTATTTAATGACACTAATTATGTATTATAATTAATATTTTTTATTTATATTTAGCAAAGCCAAACCACAAAACCACTTCCCAATACCACTCCAGGGGGTTCTTTGTCCAGTTTCATAAACTTTGGTATGTGTGCAATATATGTTTTTCATAGTTCACGGGCTTATATAAACGTCGGGGATTATATAGATGCTGCTCAAGTGTCGCAAGAAGAGTTTTACTTGTAATGCCACTGTTATAACACAAATTAATCAAAACCACCATGGTCCTCACCATCGATCTGATCTACAATACAAGACTACAACCAGGATTTTGTGGCAAGAAATATCCAGCCTAAAAGTGCCAAAGGAAAGTTAATAAATAAAGGTACAGGTTGTTCAATCAACGATATTAGCAAGTACAGAATGTGGAGTCAGCAGAGAACTCGAGATAATAGATTAACAGTAGCAAGCTAGACGCAGTCAAATTCATCAGATCATGCATGTGCAACAGTTAGGTAAATCCACTCTTAACCTTGATTTTTTTTTGTAAGACTAAAAAAACTTCCTCCAGTAACTCTATACAAACAACGTGTTTGGTTTGAGGAACGAGGCCAACAATCATTTTCTCACTTTCACTTTCTTGTTTGGTTTGGAAAATGAAATGAGTGATTCATTTCTTATACACTAATAATTAGTAATAATATGATAAATGAGTTCATTACACTAAATTTTTAGAATATACTAATTTAGAATATACTCATGATGCATCAACTTATATAGAATGAATTAATTCTTCAAAACAAACACCACCTAACTCCCAATCTATTCACGCTTAGAAAAATGGAGAAATTCACATGCAAAGGATACATGGACTACTGGGCCAAACACGGAAACACCTCTTGCCCCTGTTTGGTTGGAGCACTGGAGCTGTTCCACGGTGTTCCTGGAACGATATCTTTTTCTTCTTCTTTTTTTTTTGCACAGGTAATCAACGTTTCTAGCACAGAGAGACATGATCCGGAGTTGTGTCAATTCTGATTCTAATTGGCTGACGCTTCAATCGCAGCAAGAGAATTTCCATCGCGTCATCTTCAAACCCCAAAAGCGGAAAGGTTCCTTGGATTCGTCTGTGCTGTGAATTGTGATCACACGCCATCTCTTATCAACTCACTGCATTGCTTCCTGTACGAAACACCCTTTGAGATTGTCAGATGTGCATATAGCTTTAAGACTCATACTGACCAGCCTCGCTCAACGTAAAGCACGTACTATGCCAAAAAAATGAGAATGTATGTCAAAAAGAAAATGACTGCAGCTTAACCTTTTTATTAATAACAGATCACACATCGGTGTACTTTTTAGTCAGTAACCATACTTTGTTAACCCAAAATGGATGGTGATCACTGATCAGAAACGTTAAAAACTGCACATGTATTGTTTCTTAAGAATTAAAAGTTAGAAAAAGTAAAACATGTACTACCGCCGATCTCGAATATTTGTTCATTTTTGAATTAAAAGGCGACAAATAAAAAAGAGTACTACAATATGGGTAAGCATGTACCTTTATCTGATGCTCACAAGTCCCAACTCGAAGTTCACCAGAGTTTCAGGTTTACTATCAGCCCATCCAGATTTTCCTTTTGCCTCTTCAACTTCGAGCCTTTTTTCTTATTATTTCCAGTGCAGGTCTATTGCGATGTATGCTGACTGATTTCCTGATGGCAACTTCATTTTCTTGGCTGCATCCCCGATTACTAAATCTAAGAGTAACTGTGGAGATGCAGGAGAGGTTATTGATGCCAAGATCAAAACCAAGTTTTTGAATCAAGTAATTCTCAACAGATGGAACCTCAAGGTCAAGTATTTCGAGCTTTGGCATCGATCCAGCTTCAAATATGAGACACATCCACTCCCAAGGGCCACATTCGAAGCGGAAGGAGTTCAAACTTTGAAACCCTTTTCTGATCCTAAGCCAATCCTCGGGTCTAGGATCTTCCCAGGGTGTAGTTTTGGTGCAGATTTCCATGTGGAAGGCAAGAGAGCGAAGAGCCGGTATATCTCCAAGTACATCAAGGTCATCTTGTGTCATTTTTGTAATGCGGAAGCTTAGTTCTTGGAGATTGACAAGTGATCCCACCCAGGTTGGAACTTTGGAAATTGTTCGTTGTTGTTCATGTCGAAGTGGAGTCTTCGAAGTGCAGAAGGAGCAGGATGCCAGGTATGAAGAGGGAAGCTCTGTTCGTCCATGATGTGAACAGTGAGAGACCGAAGGTTATGTGTGGCCAGTATGTGAAGTGAATGTATCAAAATACCCGCATAAGAAACTTTATCAACTCGTGTTCCGTAATGATCCCAACTTATCTCCAACTCTCTAAGTTTACTTAGCTGAGCCAGCTTTTTCAGGAAGTTCATATGGTACATACACGTATTGACATGTGTCAGCTCTTCCAAATTTTGCATTTTACCAATTTCATATGGTAATCTGGTGTCAAGATCAATGAACAGCCTAGCCAATTGCCGAAGTTGAATAATAGCCGGAGGTAACTCACTCACCCCAGTGTTTCTTATATCCAATGTATCCAAGTACTGGAGTTTTACCACTTGCTTTGGGAGCTCTGTGATTTCTGTTTCTCTAAGGTTCAAGTATTTCAGGTGGATTAGCCTCTCTATATTTTCCAGGTGGTGGTTTTCTAATCCCTTACAACCTTCTAGGTCAAGCACGCGAAGAGCCTTCATGTTTGAAAGAGATGGCAGTTGCTTCCCATGCCCAAAGATAGTCACTGATCTGACATGAGATAGCGATGTTGACTCTTCTAGCACCAAAGCTGGTGGTTCTCCGTCACCACATTGGATAGATAATCTTCGTATCTTGTTCTGTGGACTTGATGTAAGTTCTCGAGAGTCTAACAAAGTAACAAAGTTCTCCTCTACAGACTTTGTTATGATTAAATCAAGAATCATGTCATGAACTCGACAAGTCACCACACTCCCACTGTCATGATCGATAAACCATGGTTGGACCAGTCTTCTATTGATAAGCTCATTAAAGTAACTTTCACCTATATCATGTGCATTTTTCCCATATTCTTCTTGAACAAATCCTTCATTAATCCATCTAACTATCAAACTCTTTCTATTTATGATGTAATCTTCTGGGAAGATACTTATATAAAGAAGACAAGTTTTCAGATAATGTGGTAGATCAAAATAACTGATAGATAGAATCTTTCTCATGACCTCTATGTCTGGATTATTCTCGAGTGTAGACCCAATAGAATTTGCCACTCTGTTCCACTGATCCAATGTCAGATCTTTACTAGCTAGCAAGCTTGATACAGTAATGATAGCCAATGGTAGGCCACCACACTTCCTTAGAATTTTGATGGAGGCTTCTTTTAGGTGAGAAGGACATCTTTCTTCAGAACCAAAAATTCTCTTAAAAAATAATCTTTCTGAGGCAGCAACGCTAAGGGGTTGCATTTCATAAATATGATCACCAGAGGACAAGCAACATGCCTTAGCCACATCAATTTTGCGCGTTGTTATGATTATTCGACTCCCACGGTTATTCTGATGGAAAGCACATGTAATAAAGCTCCATGCTGAGACATCCCATAAATCATCAATTACTACAAAATACCTATTGAATAAAATAGTAAGCCATAAGTTAGCAAAACTAAGATATTTTCAAGGCACAAACAGAAGTGGGTAGCCTAAAACAAAACATGGCATATTAGGGTCCTATTTGAATAAGCTAAAATAAGCTGTTAGCTACTAAAAAAGCTCTACCTGATCCAAAAGGATCAGCTTATAGTAACACATTATGAACTCTTCAACCACCTAGCTTATAAAAAAGTTATTAGTTGACTCTCTCCAGCTATTTGCAGCTTACAAAAAAATTAGATGCATGACTCAAACAAAGCCTATGATTTATGAAACTTGAAGGCAGCTAAGCAAGATGCTCTACTCAAGTGCCAATAGGAAAGTCATTTACCTTAAAATCAGTTATCTAGATGACTACCAAAGAGACACTAGATATTTTCTTCCAAGATGACAACATTTATTTGTCTTCTGAACCTTGGATTTGTTTATGGTTCAAATGATTTTTTAGATAAATCATAAATCCCTTGTCTTTCAATATGCAGCTGAATGGTTGATATGTCAAAGCCACCCAAACAATTGATCGGGTGGCTCTCTATGGTTTTGGATGACCTGTGTCAACATATTTCCATAGCTGGCTACTTCCAAAATCCGCCTGTGGTAATCGAATTGCTAACATAGATGGATCATACTCCCTCCATTAGAAATTACAAGATGTTTGGCTTTATTGATACATAGTTTTTGTTATGTACTCAGTTAGTTATATACTATGTCTAGGTGTACATTATAAAAACAATGTATCTAGAAAAGCCAAAACGTCTTATAACTTAGAACAGAGGGAGTATAAGAAAAACTTACTGGTAATCATCTTATAGACCCAAACATTGATTCATTCTAGTTGTCCCCCACACGCGAGCCTTCTCATGCATTCATATCCATAAAATCCCTCCCTCTAGAAATGGAGGTTGTCTCTAGATGTTGTTAGTAACACCAGCCCCCCCCCCCCCCCCCCACCCCAAAAAAAAACATTTTTAGGGGTTGTCCAATTTGGTGGGGGCCTCTGAGTGTGTCTCTATGGCAGTTTTAGATTGAGGTGCCTCTAAAACGTGTTTCTATTTCCATGCCCAAAGGTCACAAGTGCATTGGGATATTAGCAAGCTAGGACTGTTTGGGAAAGGGTCCAGGCCACGGGCACGACTTCTTGCCCCTATGGAGTTGGGCCATGTCATGCATGTTGAGCGCTAGTGTGCTACTAATAAAGTGCAGCCTGATGACGTGGTTGTCAATAGGGGGTGGTTCCTCATAGGATGGGCACGATTGACTATTGGCGTCTAGTGGGCAGCCAAAACCCTACTTGCCACTACCATCACTTCCCTTTCACATCACCCCCGTCTACAGGTTCCTCGACTAAACAACCTTCCACAGCTGGCCTAGCATTCCTTTTGCCTCATATATGTGTTAAGTTGCATGCACCGACCAGTTCGACCCAAGTGCTTAAACTATTAAAAAAAGGTGGGCAATGCACTTATACACTTCAACACCTCCGCTCACGTGCAGCCAGAGAGGTGCAAACGTGGAAATGAAAGGGGCGGATGACTTAAGTTGCCTCTACGAGGGTTCGAACTCGAGACCCCTATCTTTGATACCATGTTAAGTTGCATGCACCGTCCAAGTGATCCAATTCAACCCAAGCTATTAGAAAGAGGTAGTCAATGACCCTTTCGGTGTGAGCCCAACCATGTCGCTGCCATTCCTCTAGCTTCCCTTGTTCCTCCACTTTGGACTTTTCTACATTCTCCTTGCCCTTATCCAGGACAAGACTTTACATTCATAGAGTAGCATGATATGATATGTTGCAAAACTGTTTTTGGTGGATCATTAGGTCAACCATAGTTGCACATATAGATAGAATTAGGGGCAGATTTAGGATCCAATCACATCTCGGGCCGGTCTATTTGATCTATTGGGCTTCCAATTTATTTTGGTCTAAACACTAGATTGGTTTTTAAAGTGATCCAATTCACCTCTCCTCTATAGGCTACGTGAGTCGTGACTCATATAGTTCCTTTTAGCAAAACAACATTTGGAGGAAACTTTTCACATATAATGATGATTGATTATTTACCTCTTTTTTGTGAGATGTCCTTTGAGTTTGTTGATGAGACGCATCTCATCATCTGTTGTGTCAATGGCAGCTCCCACATCTTTAAGTAAGTCCATCAAAACTTTCTTGATGTTGGGGCCTCTTGACACTGACACAAAAGCTGTGCAATCAAATTTGTCCTTGAATTTATTGTATACCTGCATTGCAAGGGTAGTTTTGCCTAAACCTCCGAAGCCCACTATGGCCATTATGTTTAGTTCTTGATCGTGTTTCCCATTTCCTGTAAGCCACTGTATGATTTGTTCCACTGGGCTATCAATGCCCTCAAGCTTGTTTGTGTCAACATAGAGCGCCTTGAGACGATGGTCGATTTCCATCATTTCAGGCCTGAAGGTTGAATCGTCCAGCTTGTATCTATAACGGCGATCGCTCTCCTCCACAACACGGGTTCTGAGTTCTTGGATCTGTTTGCCAATATCATGTTGAAACCATAACTTCTTTATCCTACCTATAGTCTTCCGAATAAGGCTTCTGTTGGGCCTATCATTAACCATAAAGTTATCAATGCAATCCTCGATATCATAGGCGAGCTCTCGTACCTTATTCCTCCACTCCTTTACTTGCACGTCGAGATCTTCTATGTCTGCCAGCTTGAAGAGGAGCAAGTTCATGCTAGCAAGCTCATTTCTTAAGAAGGTAATGTTGTGCTTCACATCTTTCAGTAGCATGTATTCCTTCTCCAGTAGAGTGGCAAGCTTGCGCAGCAGGGAATTCATCACCCCACAAGCAGCACTCACCATGATTGTCTCCATCATTATTTCCCTTCCGACACTTAAAATCTCTCAGTGTGTCCTGCGAATGAAGAAGATAGATGTGGGTTCTTTATACAAACATCTTGTAAGAAATTTAGTGACAGGGCCAGCATCCAGACCAATTAACAAGTCTGTCAGCGCCCCTCAGCAATAGCAACAACAATCAACACCGTAGCCAAGAGCACAAAACCAGAGAACTACATCACGATATGTATTTACAAGGTTCAGCCATCATGACCTACACCCCCAATACATGACTGGCAGACCTCCTAACCCCTACCTCCAAATCGGAGTTTGTGCTTTATGCAAGCACTTTGTTGCCTTAAGAGTTAAGAAGAGTTACAATCGGATGTCTCAAATTTCATTGTAGTCCCTAGTTAAAAAATGACCGATTTTAGTAAACGATTCTGTACACTTTTTTTGGCATAAACTCAACAAGTCTTGGTCTTTGCCATTTGAACATATCACCTACAAAATTTCTAATCTCTGAATCACCTAAAAAATTGATAAGCAGAAGTTTCACTCGTCATATATAATGGTATTATCCAGAGCACTTTTCCCGCAAGAGAGAGAGAGAGAGAGAGAGAGAGAGAGAGAGAGAGAGAGGAAGATCAAGATATCGCACATCAGACATGTCTTGCTTTAATTTGTATGACAACAAACATGGAGATCTTTGCTTGCCACGGTTAGAGAGATTGCTAAATGGCGTAGGCTTCATATTTTTAGTTGGCACTCAAGTTTGTTTGGAACTTTTTTCCTTTTTATGCTTGTATATTCCCTCGTCACAAAAAAAAAAACCTAAACTGCATCTATAAACTTCACTTGAAGAGTAACTGAAGTTACCTGCGAGCATCTGTTGGAACTGCTTAAGGGCAGATTTTGACTTGTACCCCTTCATCAATCCCTTCCAGTCCTCTTCAACCCCCCTTCAAAATCAAGAAATACCTTAGAGGTTAGGATGCATTCCCGGATCTGGACGGGGTCAAGCCGTTGTCAAGGGATGAACCGAACTTGTGGAGGATCGGTGGAGGCGTCAAGCTGTGAGACGGCACACAGCCCCCAAGCGAGAACGAGCAACAACCAGCTGCTCAAGAGAAGGACGCCGTGTGGTCAGGTACTACTGCTACTTAAGTCACGCCGGTCCAATTGGAGAAGAAGTACCCAACTGATGAGAATCCAAGGTTGTAGTATTGACTTCTTATGTTACGCGTTAGTTCCGAGAAACTTCGGAGCTACCACCAATGCCATGATTTTTTTTATACTTCAAAGAAACGCGTAAAGTAGACTACCACCACTACGGCACTACCAGAAAGTCAGTCTCCGAGAGCTAGTCTCCGAAGCTGCCTCACATCTCTCCAAAACCAGATTACTAGAAAGATAAATTTAAATATCAGATCCACTGAAGAAACTGTTTAACTACAAGAAAGTTCCAGATGCACGCAAGGACTTCTCAATAAGAATACCATAGTTTACCTCTGTGATGGGCCGCACATGATAATATCAGAGGGGAAATGGGAAAAAGACCCCACCGCTTCCTTCTTCTTCCTCCCCTTTCTACTTTCTACTGAGGAGAGCACATCGGATCGTGCAGCGTCTACGCAGCATGGGGTGCGCATGTCCGGCGTCGGGGCGGGAGCTCGCGAGCGCTGGGTGGTGTAGGTCGCCGACTCGTCGGCATCGGTGCCAGACTGCCAGCCCATGCGCGGCCGAATCTCGCGAGCACTGGGTGGCGGAGCTCGCCGGCATTTGTCAATATGCGGCCGGATCTCGCGAACAAGTCAGGAAGGCGGCGGCACCGAAATGGTTCTCGTACAAGAGACAATTAAAAATATTATAAAATGAAGTTTATATAAATATAGTTTATTAATAAATATATAAGTAAATACGTTTGTAATCGATAAAACAGACGACGAATTTGTACAGTAGAAAGAAGCGTCTGTTCCTACTTGAGTTATGAGCCAGAGTCGTCTCTTTACGGAGAGACGGCTCCATGTTTTTTTTGCAAATAGCTTATTTAAACATCTCAAGAGTCTCTATATTAATCAATATTGTACATGTCCTTAGGAGCTCGGCGGGACACGATCATCTAACTTACACTCTTCAAGGGACTCTTCATTAGCTTTCTATTTAACTCTCTATTTACCTTTTTATAAAGATTACATTTATAGCATCTCACTCTAAGAGACTATCTATCCACTCTGGCTAGTTAGAGCATCTCCAAGAGACTCTTTATTTTTTACTCTCTATTTGACTCTTTATTTGTCTTTCTATAAATATTAAACTCTATATATAACATATTATTCCAACAGACTCTCTAACATACAAGTTAGCTTGGCTAGCGAGAGTTGCTAGCCAAATTTGGCTAGTGAGAGAGTCAATTTAGAGAGCCGGATAGCTTGTCAAGTTAAATGACTAATCTGTTGGAAATCAATTTTGATATTAATTAGCTAAAATTTAGCTTGACAAGCTATTTAACTAGCCTCTTGGAGATGCTCTTAGAGTGACTAGCCAAGTTTAGGTAGCGAGTGAGTAAATTTAAAGAGTCGAATAGCTTGAGTCAGATATCTAATCTATTAAAAAGTTAGTCAAAATTTAGCTTGACGAGTCATTTGGCTAGCCTTTTAAAGAGTATATTTTTGGGTCTTATTTTCCTATTTATCTCAATCCACATATGTAGGATATTTAAAGTAAATTAAGAATATAAATTAGTTTCAATTTCACCCAAATTTTAGAAAGTAGCTCAATATTCCACGTGGTGCTATCCGGTAGGTGGATTGGAGTGAAATTAATCCTTTCTAGCAAAAGGGTTAACTGTATTGTGTCCCAACCGTGAAATTCGTTCCTTTTAGGTTTAATTACCTAATAACAATATTATATTATGATACTATAAATATTGTAGTATTTTTTTAAGTACTTTAAACAGTAATGTATACAAGTTAAATAGCTTAGACCGGGTCTAACAAAGAACTTAAAACCTGACTTAAACTCAAAATATGTCGTAAGTAGACACGGTTTGCGATCCATATCATCTCCAACAGGCCACCTAAAGTCAGACTTTATTCTGGGCTTCTACTTATGCGTGACCCAGATATGGGGACCTTACGAGCATAAATCAGTCACACAGAACCAACGCACGGTAACTTGGAACAAAAAGAGATGGAGCGAATGACAGAAGCGGCGGCAAGGGTGGAGGGAAGTTTCACGACGCCTTGACTAGAACCCATTTCAGGTCACCTGTTGGAGATTTAGATTTTTTTTTTCTTATCCACTTTAAGAGCATGTGGGTACCTATACACCATTTTAGATCTCTATATAGATTTTTTTTCTTATCCACTTTAAGAGCATGTGGGTACCTATACACCATTTTAGATCTCTATATTTTAGGTCCACTGTTGGAGTCGGCCTTAGCTGAGCTAATTGGGAGAATAGTTTGATAGAACCTTAATTGTGGGTCGACACCACATGTCCATGCCTCCCATTCTCCCAAGCCCATGTGTCGTGCCGTCAAAAGGGTCCGAACCCCGAGGCCTCGTGCATGCATTTCTTCTTATTAAGTCGTTGCGGCTTCGAGGCCAATCAATGTATCCACGTCGTTCCAAATATCACCGCCGTTCATTTAAAAAATCAAAGTTGTCCATGTGTCCTGTGTCACTCTAGCCTCCACTCTCGTTCTAAAGCACAGTGCCCGTTCTAAAGCACAGTGATGCTTCTGTGTGTGACCGCACATCCAAGAGCCAAGGGTGCAATAAAAAAATAAAAAATCTCGGCCACATCTGTAACACCGCCTTCGATTAAAAAAGGTGAAAGAACTCTCCACACTATTCCTTGCCGGTGTTAGCAGACCAAATACTGGAAGAGACGACGCTATCGAGGGCGACCAACGTGGAAGCTGCTTTCGCTGGCTCTACCTCCTCCGACCATCCCTTTCTCTTCATTTTCCCCTTTCCATAGCTCACTGCGTCTTCCGTACTCGACGTCGACAGCGATGGCGTAGCTGCTCCCGTCGGCATTTGTCTCCTCTGAGCGTACCGTTCTAGGGTCCGTGACTTACTTCAGCTTTCGTGCTTGGTTCATTCATCTTTTTCTAATTTTCTTTGCTTTGCAAAACCCTAATTTTTTACTTTGCAAAACCCTAATGTTAGTACAACTAAAAAGGTTCCAAACCCTAATTTTACAACAGCTAAAACAGATGTTACACAATGTTCCAAAACCCTTTCTGATGTTCTAGCTTTGCTTATGTGGTGGTTTGTAGTTAGGAGTAAAGGCGTATATCTGCTGGAATTGGATCATTGAGTTACCAGAATCACATAGGTAAACATTGTGTTATTTCTTACTGCACATGTAAATGTTTGTTAGTACATCTGAAAAAAATGTTCAAAGACTCTATTGTTACAACATTTGAAAAAATGTTACGCAGTGTTCCAAAACCCTTTGTGACGTTCTAGCTTTGCTTCCTTGGTGGTTTGTAGTTAAGAGTCAAGGCGTACATTTGCTGGAATTGGATCTTTGAGTGACCAGAATCATATAGGTAAACATTGTGTTATTTCTTACTGCACATGTAAATGTTTCATCCTTTCTTCTTTTATGCTGCTATTATCTTTTTATTTTATCTCATATTTTATTTTGTACGTGGTGTGCGTGTGTTCATCTAATATTATGTTACAACTCTCGAAAGATACTTATCTTTGCTTTTACAATTTTACACATTATATTATATAGGGGGGCATTACTCACATTTACTTTATAATTATGAGCATTATGTTACATGTGTGTCTAATAGGATGTATTGTTTCTCTAAAATAAGAGGTGGATCAGTACGCGCTAATACAAATCATGTTTAGTGGTCCAATGTTATTTTTCGAAGCTTCTGCAGGATATGTTACTTGGGGATGTATTCATAGAATATATTTAAGTTCATTTTATAGCATTGTCTTCGCTAATACAAATCATGTTTAGTGCTCTGATATGTCCTTCATAATTCTAATAAGGATTATGTTATGTATGGCCTTAATAGGACATGAGCAACGGGTCTAATATTAAGGCTATGACTAGCCAAGGTGAAAGGCGATCAGTAGTGCATGACACCTCCAATCATGCCCGCGCGGCCGCGCCTATGATTTAGTGCCCATAACCGATCATGGTCATAGACAGAGAATAATGCACGAGACTTCTACATCCACAATGTCATTGACAATGCCTACCTCTAACCTTGGAGTACCAATACATACTATGCCGTCTCATAGAAATACGAGCTTAGCATGACAATATCGTAAGCGAGTTCTAAATCAACACCGGTTGATTCTTAGAGGTAATAGCTGCTTACCTGCTTCAACAATAAACCATATTGGCTTATGAAAGGGAATTAGGCTTACACCTAGTCCCTAATTAATTTTGGTGGTTGAATTGACCAACACAAATAATTGGACTAACTAGTTTGCCCAAGTGCATAGATTATACAGGTGTAAAAGGTTCACACTCAGCCAATAAAAAGACCAAGTTTTGGATTCAACAAAGGAGCAAAGGGGCAACCGAAGGCAACCCTGGTCTGGCGCACCGGACTGTCCGGTGTGCCACCGGACATGTCCGGTGCACCAGGGGGACTCAGACTCAAACTCGCCACCTTCGGGAATTCCCAGAGGCGACTCGGCTATAATTCACCGGACTGTCCGGTGTACACCGGACAGTGTCTGGTGCGCCAAGGGAGGTCGGCCTCAGGAACTCGCCAGCTTCGGGAAAAGCCAACGGCTCGTCCACTAAAATTCACCGGACTGTCCGGTGTGCACCGGACTGTCCGGTGCGACTAAGGTGCAACGGCTACCTCCGCGCCAACGGCTCTCTGCCGCGCATTTAATGCGCGCTCTGCGCGCGCAGATGGCAGGCGTGCCCATACTGGCACACCGGACAAGGAACAGTAGGTGTCCGGTGTGCACCGGACACCCAGGCGGGCCCACAAGTCAGAAGCTCCAACGGTCAGAATCCAACCGCAGTGATGACGTGGCAGGGGGCACCGGACTGTCCGGTGTGCACCGGACTATCCGGTACGCCATCGAACAGACAGCCCAGCCAACGGTCAAGTTTGGTGGTTGGGGCTATAAATACCCCAACCACCCCACCATTCATTGCATCCAAGTTTTCCACTTCCCAACTACTACAAGAGCTCTAGCATTCAATTCTAGACACACCAAAGAGATCAAATCCTCTCCAAATTTCCACACGACACAATAGTGACTAGAGAGAGTGATTTGCTTGTGTTCTTTTGAGCTCTTGCGCTTGGATTGCTTTCTTCTTTCTTGATCCTTTCTTTGCAATCAAACTCACTTGTAATTGAGGCAAGAGACACCAATCTTGTGGTGGTCCTTGTGGGAACTTTGTGTTCCAAGTGATTGAGAAGAGAAAGCTCACTCGGTCCGTGGGATCGTTTGAGAGAGGGAAGGGTTGAAAGAGACCCGGCCTTTGTGGCCTCCTCAACGGGGAGTAGGTTTGCAAGAACCGAACCTCGGTAAAACAAATCTCCGTGTCTCACTTGCTTATTCGCTTGGGATTTGTTTTGCGCCCTCTCTCGCGGACCCGTTTCTTTATTACTAACGCTAACCCGGCTTGTAGTTGTGTTTATATTTGTAAATTTCAGTTTCGCCCTATTCACCCCCCCCTCTAGGCGACTATCAATTGGTATCAAAGCCCGGTGCTTCATTAGAGCCTAACCGCTCGAAGTGATGTCGGGAGATCACGCCAAAAAGGAGATGGAGACCGGCGAAAAGCCCACTACAAGCCACGGGAGCACTTCATCGGAAGAGTCCCGCACCAAGAGGAAGGAGAAGAAGAAGGACTCCTCCAAACGGAAGGAGAAAAAGTCTTCCTCTTCTCACCACAAAGAGAAGAAGGAGAAATCTTCTTCCCACAAGCCGCATCGGAAAGGCGACAAGCACAAGAGGATGAGGAAAGTGGTCTACTACGAGACCGACACTTCATCAACATCGACCTCCGACTCCGATGCACCCTCCGTCACTTCTAAGCGCCAAGAGCGCAAGAAGTATAGTAAGATCCCCCTACACTACCCTCGCATTTCCAAACATACACCTTTACTTTCCGTCCCATTAGGCAAACCACCAACTTTTGATGGTGAAGATTACGCTAGGTGGAGCGATTTAATGCGATTTCATCTAACCTCGCTCCACAAGAGTATATGGGATGTTGTTGAGTTTGGTGCACAGGTACCGTCGGTAGGGGATGAGGACTATGATGAGGATGAGGTGGCCCAAATCGAGCACTTCAACTCTCAAGCAACAACAATACTCCTCGCCTCTCTAAGTAGAGAGGAGTATAACAAAGTACAAGGGTTGAAGAGTGCTAAGGAGATTTGGGATGTGCTCAAAACCGCGCACGAGGGAGACGAGCTCACCAAGATCACCAAGCGGGAAACGATCGAGGGAGAGCTCGGTCGGTTCCGGCTTCGCAAAGGGGAGGAGCCACAACACATGTACAACCGGCTCAAGACCTTGGTGAATCAAGTGCGCAACCTCGGGAGCGTAAAGTGGGATGACCACGAGATGGTTAAGGTTTCTAAGATCTCTTATTTTCCTTAACCCTACTCAAGTTCAATTAATCCGTGGTAATCCTAGATATACTAAAATGACCCCCGAGGAAGTTATCGGGAATTTTGTGAGTTTTGAGTGCATGATCGAAGGCTCGAGGAAGATCAACGAGCTTGATGATGCCACCACATCCGAAGCTCAACCCGTTGCATTCAAAGCAACGGAGGAGAGGAAGGAGGAGGCTACACCAAGTCGACAACCAATAGACGCCTCCAAGCTCGACAATGAGGAAATGGCACTCGTCATCAAGAGCTTCCGCCAAATCCTCAAGCAAAGGAGAGGGAAAGACTACAAGTCCCGCTCCAAGAAGGTTTGCTACAAGTGTGGTAAGCCCGGTCACTTTATAGCTAAATGTCCATTGTCAAGTGACAGTGACTGGGATAACGACAAGAAGGGCAAGAGGAGAGAAAAGAAGAAGTACTACAAAAAGAAGGGCGGCGATGCCCATGTTTGTCGGGAATGGGATTCCGACGAAAGCTCAAGCGACTCCTCCGACGACGAGGACGCCGCCAACATCGCCGTCACCAAGGGACTCCTCTTCCCCAACGTCGGCCACAAGTGCCTCATGGCAAAGGACGACAAACGGAAAAAGGTTAAATCTAACTCCTCCACTAAATATGAATCTTCTAGTGATGATAATGCTAGTGATGAGGAGGATAAATTGCGTTCCCTTTTTGCTAACCTTAACATAGCTCAAAAGGAAAAATTAAATGAATTAGTTAGTGCTATTCTTGAAAAGGATGACCTTTTGGATTCCCAAGAGGATTGTCTAATTAAAGAAAACAAGAAACATGTTAAGGTTAAAAATGCTTATGCTCTAGAAATTGAGAAATGTGAAAAATTATCTAGTGAGCTAAGCACTTGCCGTGAGATGATTGACAACCTTAGACATGAAAATGCTAGTTTAAATGCTAAGGTTGTTTCACATGTTTGTAATGCTTCAATTCCCAATCCTAGAGATAATAATAATGATTTGCTTGCTAGGATTGAAGAATTAAACATTTCTCTTGCTAGCCTTAGATTAGAGAATGAAAATTTGATTGCTAAGGCTAAAGATTTTGATGTTTGCAAAATTACAATTGCCGATCTTAGAGATAAAAATGATATTCTTCATGCTAAGATTGTTGAACTTAATTCTTGCAAACCCTCTACATCTATTATTGAGCATGTATCTATTTGTACTAGATGTAGAGATGTTGATATTAATGCTATTCATGATCATATGGCTTTAATTAAACAACAAAATGATCATATAGCAAAACTAGATGCTAAAATTGCCGAGCACAACTTGGAAAATGAAAAATTTAAATTTGCTCGTAGCATGCTTTATAATGGGAGACGCCCGGGCATTAAGGATGGCATTGGCTTCCAAAGGGGAGACAATGTCAAAATTAGTGCCCCTCCTAAGAGATTGTCCAACTTTGTTAAGGGCAAGGCTCCCATGCCTCAGGATAACGAGGGTTACATTTTATACCCTGCCGGTTATCCCGAGAGCAAAATTAGGAGAATTCATTCTAGGAAGTCTCACTCTGGCCCTAATCATGCTTTCATGTATAAGGGTGAGACATCTAGCTCTAGGCAACCAACCCATGCTAAATTGCCTAGAAAGAAAACTCCTAGTGCATCAAATGATCATAACATTTCATTTAAAACTTTTGATGCATCTTATGTGTTGACTAACAAATCCGGCAAAGTAGTTGCCAAATATGTTGGGGGCAAGCACAAGGGCTCCAAGACTTGTGTTTGGGTACCCAAAGTTCTTGTGTCTAATGCCAAAGGACCCAAAACCATTTGGGTACCTAAAATCAAGAACTAAACTTGTTTTGTAGGTTTATGCATCCGGGGGCTCAAGTTGGATACTCGACAGCGGGTGCACAAACCACATGACAGGGGAGAAGAAGATGTTCTCCTCATATGAGAAAAACCAAGATCCCCAAAGAGCGATCACATTCGGGGATGGAAATCAAGGTTTGGTCAAAGGTTTGGGTAAAATTGCTATATCTCCTGACCATTCCATTTCCAATGTTTTTCTTGTTGATTCTTTAGATTACAACTTGCTTTCTGTATCTCAATTATGTCAAATGGGCTACAACTGTCTATTCACTGATATAGGTGTCACTGTCTTTAGAAGAAGTGATGATTCAATAGCATTTAAGGGAGTATTAGAGGGTCAGCTATACTTGGTAGATTTTGATAGAGCTGAACTCGACACTTGCTTAATTGCTAAGACTAACATGGGTTGGCTCTGGCACCGCCGACTAGCCCATGTTGGGATGAAGAATCTTCACAAGCTTCTAAAAGGAGAACACATTTTAGGATTAACAAATGTTCATTTTGAGAAAGACAGGATTTGTAGCGCATGCCAAGCAGGGAAGCAAGTTGGCACTCATCATCCACACAAGAACATAATGACGACCGACAGGCCACTGGAGCTCCTACACATGGATCTATTCGGCCCGATCGCTTACATAAGCATCGGCGGGAGTAAGTACTGTCTAGTTATTGTGGATGATTATTCTCGCTTCACTTGGGTATTCTTTCTACAGGAAAAATCTCAAACCCAAGAGACCTTAAAGGGATTCTTGAGACGGGCTCAAAATGAGTTCGGCTTAAGGATCAAGAAAATAAGAAGCGACAACGGAACGGAGTTCAAGAACTCTCAAATAGAAGGCTTCCTTGAGGAGGAGGGCATCAAGCATGAGTTCTCTTCTCCCTACACACCTCAACAAAATGGTGTAGTGGAGAGAAAGAATAGAACTCTATTGGACATGGCAAGGACCATGCTTGATGAATACAAAACTTCAGATCGGTTTTGGGCCGAGGCAGTCAACACCGCCTGCTACGCCATCAACCGATTATATCTTCACCGAATCCTCAAGAAGACATCCTATGAACTCCTAACCGGTAAAAAGCCAAATGTTTCATATTTTAGAGTTTTTGGTAGCAAATGCTTTATTCTTGTTAAGAGAGGTAGAAAATCTAAGTTTGCACCTAAAACTGTAGAAGGCTTTTTACTAGGATATGACTCAAACACAAGGGCATATAGAGTCTTTAACAAGTCCTCAGGACTTGTTGAAGTTTCTTGTGACGTTGTGTTTGATGAGACTAACGGCTCTCAAGTAGAGCAAGTTGATCTTGATGAAACAGGTGAAGAACAGGCTCCATGCATAGCACTAAGGAACATGTCCATTGGGGATGTGTGTCCTAAGGAATCCGAAGAGCCTCCACATGCACAAGATCAACCATCCTCCTCCACGCTAGCATCTCCACCAACTCAAAATGAGAATGAAGCTCAAGTTGATGAAGTAGAAGATCAAGCAAATGAGCCACCTCAAGATGACGGCAATGATCAAGGGGGAGATGCAAATGATCAAGACAAAGAGGATAAAGAGCAAAGACTGCCACACCCAAGAGTCCACCAAGCAATCCAAAGAGATCACCCCGTCGACACCATCCTCGGCGACATTCATAAGGGGGTAACTACTAGATCTCGGGTTGCTCATTTTTGTGAACATTACTCTTTTGTTTCCTCTATTGAGCCACACAGGGTAGAGGAAGCTCTCCAAGATTCGGATTGGGTGGTGGCAATGCAAGAGGAGCTCAACAACTTCACTAGAAATGAGGTATGGCATTTAGTTCCACGTCCTAACCAAAATGTTGTAGGAACCAAGTGGGTCTTCCGCAACAAGCAAGATGAGCATGGTGTGGTGACAAGGAACAAAGCTCGACTTGTGGCCAAGGGATACTCCCAAGTCGAAGGTTTGGATTTTGGAGAAACCTATGCACCCGTAGCTAGGCTTGAGTCAATTCGCATATTATTAGCCTATGCTACTTACCATGGCTTTAAGCTTTATCAAATGGACGTGAAAAGTGCCTTCCTCAATGGACCAATCAAGGAAGAGGTCTATGTTGAGCAACCTCCCGGCTTTGAAGACAGTAAGTATCCTAATCATGTCTATAAGCTCTCTAAGGCGCTTTATGGGCTCAAGCAAGCCCCAAGAGCATGGTATGAATGCCTTAGAGATTTTCTTATTGCAAATGGATTCAAAGTCGGTAAAGCCGATCCTACACTCTTTACTAAAACTCTTGAAAATGACTTGTTTGTATGCCAAATTTATGTTGATGATATTATATTTGGGTCTACTAACGAGTCTACATGTGAAGAGTTTAGTAGGATTATGACACAGAAATTCGAGATGTCTATGATGGGGGAGTTGAAGTATTTCTTAGGATTCCAAGTAAAACAACTCCAAGAGGGCACCTTCATTAGCCAAACGAAGTACACGCAAGACATCCTAAGCAAGTTTGGAATGAAGGATGCCAAGCCCATCAAGACACCCATGGGAACTAATGGGCATCTCGACCTCGACACGGGAGGTAAGTCCGTGGATCAAAAGGTATACCGGTCGATGATAGGTTCTTTACTCTACTTATGTGCATCTCGACCGGATATTATGCTTTCTGTATGCATGTGTGCAAGATTTCAAGCCGACCCTAAGGAAGCTCACCTTACGGCCGTGAAACGAATCTTGAGATATTTGGCTTATACTCCTAAGTTTGGGCTTTGGTATCCTAGGGGATCCACATTTGATTTGATTGGTTATTCGGATGCCGATTGGGCAGGGTGCAAAATCAATAGGAAGAGCACATCAGGGACTTGCCAGTTCTTGGGAAGATCCTTGGTGTCTTGGGCTTCAAAGAAGCAAAATTCGGTCGCTCTTTCCACCGCCGAGGCTGAGTACATTGCCGCAGGCCATTGTTGCGCGCAATTGCTTTGGATGAGGCAAACCCTGCGGGACTACGGTTACAAATTGACCAAAGTTCCCCTGCTATGTGATAATGAGAGTGCAATCAAAATGGCCGACAATCCCGTCGAGCATAGCCGCACTAAACACATAGCCATCCGGTATCATTTTCTTAGGGATCACCAACAAAAGGGGGATATCGAGATTTCTTATATTAACACTAAAGATCAATTAGCCGATATCTTTACCAAGCCTCTTGATGAACAATCTTTTAACAAACTTAGGCATGAGCTCAATATTCTTGATTCGCGCAATTTCTTTTGTTAGATTGCACACATAGCTCATTTATATATCTTTGATCGTATCCTCTTCCTATGCTATGACTAATGTGTTTTCAAGTCTATTTCAAACCAAGTCATAGGTATATTGAAAGGGAATTGGAGTCTTCGGCGAAGACAAAAAGGCTTCCACTCCGTAACTCAACCTTCGCCGTCGCTACATACCACTCTCCATCCTTGGGGGAGACAGCAAAAGGACTTCGTCTTTGGTATAATCCTAACTCATTTGTTTATGACCAAAGGGGAAGAAACTACTTCGCGGGCTCTAATGATTCCGTTTTTGGCGATTCATGCCAAAAAGGGGGAGAAAGGAGCCCCAAAGCAAAAGGACCGTACCACCACCGATTTCAAAAACTTAGTGTTGAATATTTATCAATTGATTTTCCTATTGTGTTCAAAAAGGGGAGAAAGTAGTATTTCAAAATGATATATCAAAACCCTCTTGAACACTAAGAGGAGGATCTCCTTTAGGGGGAGTTTTGTTTAGTCAAAGGAAAAGCATTTGAAACAGGGGGAGAAAATTTCAAAATTTGAAAATGCTTTGCAAAATCCTATTCATTTACCTTTGACCATTTGCAAAAGAACTTTGAAAAGGATTTACAAAAGAGTTTGCAAAAACAAAACATGTGGTGCAAGCGTGGTCCAAAATGTTAAATAAGAAAGAAACAATCCATGCATATCTTGTAAGTATTAATATTGGCTCAATTCCAAGCAACCTTTATACTTACATTATGCAAACTAGTTCAATTATGCACTTCTATATTTGCTTTGGTTTGTGTTGGCATCAATCACCAAAAAGGGGGAGATTGAAAGGGAATTAGGCTTACACCTAGTCCCTAATTAATTTTGGTGGTTGAATTGACCAACACAAATAATTGGACTAACTAGTTTGCCCAAGTGCATAGATTATACAGGTGTAAAAGGTTCACACTCAGCCAATAAAAAGACCAAGTTTTGGATTCAACAAAGGAGCAAAGGGGCAACCGAAGGCAACCCTGGTCTGGCGCACCGGACTGTCCGGTGTGCCACCGGACATGTCCGGTGCACCAGGGGGACTCAGACTCAAACTCGCCACCTTCGGGAATTCCCAGAGGCGACTCGGCTATAATTCACCGGACTGTCCGGTGTACACCGGACAGTGTCCGGTGCGCCAAGGGAGGTCGGCCTCAGGAACTCGCCAGCTTCGGGAAAAGCCAACGGCTCGTCCACTAAAATTCACCGGACTGTCCGGTGTGCACCGGACTGTCCGGTGCGACTAAGGTGCAACGGCTACCTCCGCGCCAACGGCTCTCTGCCGCGCATTTAATGCGCGCTCTGCGCGCGCAGATGGCAGGCGTGCCCATACTGGCACACCGGACAAGGAACAGTAGGTGTCCGGTGTGCACCGGACACCCAGGCGGGCCCACAAGTCAGAAGCTCCAACGGTCAGAATCCAACCGCAGTGATGACGTGGCAGGGGGCACCGGACTGTCCGGTGTGCACCGGACTGTCCGGTGCGCCATCGAACAGACAGCCCAGCCAACGGTCAAGTTTGGTGGTTGGGGCTATAAATACCCCAACCACCCCACCATTCATTGCATCCAAGTTTTCCACTTCCCAACTACTACAAGAGCTCTAGCATTCAATTCTAGACACACCAAAGAGATCAAATCCTCTCCAAATTTCCACACGACACAATAGTGACTAGAGAGAGTGATTTGCTTGTGTTCTTTTGAGCTCTTGCGCTTGGATTGCTTTCTTCTTTCTTGATCCTTTCTTTGCAATCAAACTCACTTGTAATTGAGGCAAGAGACACCAATCTTGTGGTGGTCCTTGTGGGAACTTTGTGTTCCAAGTGATTGAGAAGAGAAAGCTCACTCGGTCCGTGGGATCGTTTGAGAGAGGGAAGGGTTGAAAGAGACCCGGCCTTTGTGGCCTCCTCAACGGGGAGTAGGTTTGCAAGAACCGAACCTCGGTAAAACAAATCTCCGTGTCTCACTTGCTTATTCGCTTGGGATTTGTTTTGCGCCCTCTCTCGCGGACCCGTTTCTTAATTACTAACGCTAACCCGGCTTGTAGTTGTGTTTATATTTGTAAATTTCAGTTTCGCCCTATTCACCCCCCTCTAGGCGACTATCAGCTTAGAACTGCTAATTAAATTCATATTATTCTATGTCTTCCTCACACAATTAGTTTCCAATACATTTTTTCTACTGTTACGAGGAAAATGAAAAACCATAATTTCCCTTCAAAGGAAACACATAAAAACTTTTTTATATATAGGCCCTCCACGTAATATTGAAGTTCACGTGCAATGTAGATTTTTTTCTGATGAATATGTTGCAGCCCTGAAAGGTACAGACCATAAGGATTTGACTGTTTTGTACCTGATGCAATATTAAAAATACACATGAACATAAGAAAAATCTATTAACTCACAGACTTCTTTTTTCCATGAAAACTATAGCTTCGTATCCTATGAGGTCAGACCACGGAACTCCAGATTACACTTGCCAAATGTGTGGTGCATTATTTTGGTACGGGGAAAGAACACGTGGCACCGTGAGAAATAGGGCCATCCAATACTACAATTGATGTAAAGGAGGCAAAGTGTACCTCCATATAGGGAAAGACCACGTGACACCGTGAGAAATAGGGCCATCCAATACTACAATTGATGTAAAGGAGGCAAAGGGTACACTAAACAACGTAACTTTTCGCTGCTAAAAAGGATATATATTGATTGTTATTACTTGCTATTTACAGTCTTGGTTTGGATAGCTCCAAGTCTAGAAGATGAGATCGAGACCACTAGATACATCCTGTAGCACTCCTAACTTAGACCTGGGATCTTACCCATGCTAAAAAACGATTGGAAGACCTCTAAGGTAAATAAAGAGAACAATTGCATTTATGCCAATTTAGGAATGGGAGATTTATCTTTTTTTGGATGCTATATGTGGATGATATTTTATTAGCAAGCAGTGATAAGAATATGTTATTACACATTAAAAGGTTTCCACCATCATATTTTGTTACAGAAGATCTCCAGGAGATATCTTATGTCTCATGAATTGGGATTCACTGAGATAGAGCGAAAGAGTTATTAGGTTTATCATAAAAGGCATACTTACAAAAAAATCTTAAAATCACTATACAAGTGTGTATCGCACCCTGCTCCAGTAGTTAGGATGATAAGTTGGAGAATGATCAGTGCCCTACGAACTAATGTGAGATTGATCGAATGAAATCAATTTTGGATGCTTCAGGTGTCAAAAGCATAGTGTATGAAATCATCAGTTAGGTTGTGACCACCGTGCATATGGTCATGCAGAACACTGTTTTGCACTGTAGGCGACACTGTTTATAGAGCGAAGTTTTAAATAGAAGCTGAGATAGAAGATGTGATATATGAGCTACTGAAGATAGCCTTATATAGGCTTCTGCCACCACTGTCATGCTATCATCTCCACACATCCTTGAGCATCTCTATGACGCAAGGACGCTTCTCCCCATCCCTTGGTGCTCTACAATCTACACATATGTGGTCTTCCTTCTCCAACCTTAAGGCAACTTATTTGTGAGCCAAAAGAATGAAGGGGCTAAAATCCTCTTACTATTCAAAATTGAATTGAATAGTAAGAAAATTTTAGCTCCCCTAATCCCTTCATTCCCCTTGCTCCCAAACATGCTCTAAGGATATATAGCCTTAGTTTGATGTTCCAGCTAGTGGCTAAGATTACAAGATAAAGTTCAACAACATAGGTGGACTATATCCTTTGGTGGTTTCACTACCGGAATCGACGGCTTTGCCGAGTGCCTAAAGCACTCGGCAAAGCCTTAAAAACACTCGGCAAAGGCTTTGCCGAGTGTCGCACTCGGTAAAGAGGGCTCGGCACACAGTGCATCGGCAAAGCCTTCTTTGCCGAGTACTTTTTCTCAGGCACTCGGCAAATAGGTTTGCCGAGTGCCAGGGGGCACTCGGCAAAGAAAAGCAGCCGTTACGGCGCCGGATGATGGAGACGACGTCTTTGCTGAGTGTCCCAGGTGACACTCGACAAAGGAGTTACCTTTGCCGAGTGTCTGCCTGACAGCACTCGTCAAAGAATCCGCCAGAGGGATCCCCATGTCAGGTACTTTGCCGAGTGCCAGTGCCATTAAACTCGGTAAAGAACCTATACCGGTGCCCAGGTCTTGGTTCTTTGCCGAGTGCTATGTCCCTGACACTCGGCAAAGCACCTCTTTGCCGAGTGTCACACTCGGCAAAGTGACCAGTATACACCTTTTTTATTTGTTTTTATATTCCATCCAAACAAACAAAAGATACCACATATACATCACATATATACATCACAGATATCATCACAAACATAAATATCCAACACAAACATAAATATCCAAGTACTCAACGCAAACATAAGTATCAAGAACATAAGTCTCATAAGTCTCAAGCTCTGACATAAGTATTGTCGGGGACCATAATTAGGGGTACCCCCAAGACTCCTAATCTCAGCTGGTAACCCCCATCAGCACAAAGCTGCAAAGGCCTTATGGGTGCGATTAAGTCAAGGCTCGGTCCACTCAAGGGACACAATCTCGCCTCGCCCGAGCCCAGCCTCGGGCAAGGGCAGCCGACCCCGGAGGATTTACGTCTCGCCCGAGGGCCCCCTCAAGCAACGGACACACCTTCGGCTCGCCCGAGGCCCAGCCTTCACCAAGAAGCAACCTTGGCCAAATCGCCACGCCGACCGACCGTATCGCAGGAGCATTCAATGCAAGGATGGCCTGACACCTTATCCTGACGCGCGCTTGTCAGTCGATAGAGCCGAAGTGACCGCAGTCACTTCGCCGCTCCACTGACCGACCTGACAAGAAGACAACGCCGCCTACGCCACTCCGACTGTTGTGCCACTCGACAGAGTGAGGCTGACAGCAGCCAAGTCCGGCTTCGGGCGCCATAGGAAGCTCCGCCTCGCCCGACCCCAGGGCTCGGACTCGGCCTCGGCCCCGGAAGAAGACGAACACCGCCTCGCCCGACCCCAGGGCTCGGACTCGGCCTCGGCCCCGGAAGACGACGAACTCCGCCTCGCCCGACCCCAGGGCTTGGACTCAGCCTCGGCCCCGGAAGACGACGAACTCCGCCTCGCCCGACCCCAGGGCTCGGACTCGGCCCTGGCCTCAGCCGACGGTCTCCGCCTCGCCCGACCTAGGGGCTCGGACTCGACCTCGACCTCGGAAGACAGACTCGACCTCGACCTCGGAGGAGCCTCCGCCTCACCCGACCCAGGGCTCGGACCGACCACGTCACAGGAGGGACCATCATTACCCTACCCCTAGCTAGCTCTGGCTACGGGGAACAAGACCGACGTCCCATCTGGCTCGCCCCGGTAAAACAAATAATGATGGCGCCCCGCGTGCTCCATGACGACGACGGCCCTCAGCCCCCCTTAAGGAAGCAAGGAGACGTTAGCAAGGACTCGACAGCCCCGACAGCTGTCCTTCCGCCAGGCTCCAGCACTCCTCCGACGGCCACGACATCTCATGAACAGGGTGCCAAAACCTCTCCGGCTGCCACGACGGCATGTACTTAGGGCACTAGCTCCTCTCTGCTAGACACGTTAGCACACTGCTACATCTCCCATTGTACACCTGGACCCTCTCCTTACGCCTATAAAAGGAAGGTCCAGGGCCCTCTTACGGAAGGTGGGCTGCGCGGGGAGGATGGGACGGCGCGTGCAGGCCTCTCGCTCCCTCCCACGCGGACACTTGTAACCCCCTACTGCAAGCGCACCCGACCTGGGCACGGGACAAACACGAAGGCCGCGGGTTTCCCCTTTTACGCCTGACTCCCTCCGGTTTTTCCCCCCTTCGCGCTACGTCTCGCGCCGACCCATCTGGGCTGGGTCACGCGGCGACAATTTACTCGTCGGTCCAGGGACCCCCCAGGGTCGAAACGCCGACAGTTGGCGCGCCAGGTAGGGGCCTGCTGCGTGTTGACGAACAGCTTCTCGTCAAGCTCCAGATGGGTAGTCTCCAGCAACCTTTCCAGTCCGGGACGGTGCTCCGTTTTGGGAGTCTTGAGTTCATGTCCCTCGACGACAGCTACGACATGATACTTCTTCCCCCGCCGTGCGACAGCGACAATGGCGGCCGACAACCCGCCCGCCGGCGGTGGAATCGACGACGTCTTCCCCACGTGGCGGAAGAACAACATTCGGGTTTGTCCCGTCGCCTCCCCCACCGACGGAGGAGGAGGCGGGGCAACCAAGGCCAAGCAAGAGGCGGCACCTCGTCGGCTGTCGAGCGAGTCGACGGCGCCGGCGCCCCAACGGGGGACACGTCGGGCATCGACCTCGCGTCTGAGACGAAGACGAGCTCCGTTTCCCCGCAACACGCCAACTCCAAGCGGACGGACGACGCCAGCACGCTCGCAAAGGACTTGCTGAGCGTCACCCTCGTACCTGAGACGACGGTGCAGTCTACCCCTGACGTGACTTCGTCACCGCCCATCGACCAAGAGGTACCGACCGATTCCCATCTCGTGCCTTTTGGGTTCAGCCTCGACCCGCCAAGCGACTTCGCTTCGGTGGACGCTTTCATAGAGGCGAGTCCAAACCCTCCGGGGTACAGTATGCGGTCACCCTGGGACCGGCTGACAGCCGTCTCGACCTACGGGCCCTCGGGTTCCGAGGAAGATGACGAGCCCGACTTTTGTTGGGATTTCTCCGGACTTGGTAACCCCAGTGTCATGCGGGACTTCATGACCGCATGAGACTACTGCCTTTCCGATTGTTCTGACGGTAGCCGCAGCTTCGGCGACGAGGACTGCGGCCCGAGTCGTGAATGTTTCCACGTCGATCTAGGGGGTCCCGGCGAAGGCAACCATCTTGGTATACCGGAAAACAGTGATCCCCCTAGGCCTGCGCCTCGCGTTGACATCCTTCGGGAGCTAGCTGTGGTCCCAGTCCCTGTGGGGGGTCAGGACACACAGCTCGAGCAAATCCACGAGATGCAGGCCAGGCCCGACGAGGGAGCAGGAACACTTGAGCCGTTCCGCCGGGACATCAGGCAGGAATGGGCAGGCCAACCTCCGACCGGAGAAGCGCGTCATCTACCCCAGGGCATCCAGCACCGCATCGCCAACGATGTCAGGGCTAGGCCGCCACCGGCTTCCAGTGGGGTCGGCCAGAACCTGGCTGCAGCGGCAATACTTCTCCGCGCGATGCCGGAGCCATCAACCACCGAAGGGCGGCGTATCCAGGGAGAGCTCAAAAATCTCCTGGAGGATGCCGCGGTCCGACGGGCCGAAAGCTCTGCCTCCCGAAGGCAGGGGTACCCCTCGGAGCATTGCGCCGTGACTTCCCGATTCATGTGGGAAGCCTCGGTCCACACCGGACGCATGCGCAACACAGCGCCTGTGGCCCCGGGTCGCCTCGGCAACGAGCACCATCACCGCAAACGTCGAGCCCACCTCGATGAGAAGGTGCGCCGAGGCTACCACCCCAGGCGTGGGGGACGCTACGACAGTGGAGAGGATCGGAGTCCCTCGCCCGAACCACCCGGTCCGCAGGCTTTCAGCCGGGCCATACGACGGGCGCCGTTCCCGACCCGGTTCCGAACCCCGACTACTATCACAAAGTACTCAGGGGAGATGAGGCCGGAACTGTGGCTCACGGACTACCGGCTGGCCTGCCACCTGGGTGGAATGAACGATGACAACCTCATCATCCGCAACCTCCCCCTGTTCCTCTCCGACATCGCTCGAGCCTGGCTAGAGCATTTGCCTCTAGGGCAGATCTCCAACTGGGACGACCTGGTCCAAGCCTTCGCCGGCAATTTCCAGGGCACGTACGTGCGCCCTGGGAACTCCTAGGATCTCCGAAGCTGCCGCCAGCAGCCGGGAGAGTCTCTCCGGGACTACATCCGGCGATTCTTGAAGCAGCGCACCGAGCTGCCCAACGTCACCGACTCGGATGTCATCGGCGCGTTCCTCGCCGGCACCACCTGCCGCGACCTGGTGAGCAAGCTAGGTCGCAAGACCCCCACCAGGGCGAGCGAGCTGATGGACATCGCCACCAAGTTCGCCTCTGGCCAGGAGGCAGTTGAGGCCATCTTCCGGAAGGACAAGCAGCCCCAGGGCCGCCAGTCGGAAGATGTCCCCGAGGCGTCCACTCAGCGCGGCACCAAGAAGAAAGGCAAGAAGAAGTCGCAAGCGAAACGCGACGCCGCCGACGCGGACCTTGTCGCCGCCGTTGAGTACAAGAACCCTCAGAAACCTCCCGGAGGCACCAATCTCTTCGACAAAATGCTCAAGGAGCCGTGCCCCTATCATCAGGGGCCCGTCAAGCACACCCTTGAGGAATGCGCCATGCTTCGGCGCCACTTTCACAAGGCCGGGCCACCTGCGGAAGGTGGCAGGGCCCACGACGACGATAAGAAGGAGGATCGCAAGACAGGAGAGTTCCCCGAGGTCCACGACTGCTTCATGATCTACGGTGGGCAAGTGGCGAATGCCTCGGCTCGGCACCGCAAGCAAGAGCGTCGGGAGGTCTGCTCGGTAAAGGTGGCGGCGCCAGTCTACCTAGACTGGTCCGACAAGCCCATCACCTTCGACCAGGGCGACCACCCCGACCGCATGCCGAGTCCGGGGAAATACCCGCTCATTGTCGACCCCATCATCGGCAACGTCAGGCTCACCAAGGTCCTCATGGATGGAGGCAGCAGCCTCAACATCATCTACGCCGAGACCCTCGGGCTCCTGCGGGTCGATCTATCCTCGGTCCGGGCGGGCGCGATGCCTTTTCACGGGATCATCCCCGGGAAACGCGTCCAGCCCCTCGGACAACTCGATCTACCCATCTGCTTTGGGACTCCCTCCAACTTCTGAAGGGAAACCCTCACGTTCGAGGTGGTCGGGTTCCGAGGAACCTACCACGCAGTGCTGGGGAGGCCATGCTACACCAAGTTCATGGCCGTCCCCAACTACACCTACCTCAAGCTCAAGATGTCGGGCCCCAACGGGGTCATCACCGTCGACCCCACGTACCGACACGCGTATGAATGCGACGTGGAGTGCGTGGAGTACGCCGAGGCCCTCACCGAATCCGAGGCCCTCATCGCCGACCTGGAGAGCCTCTCCAAGGAGGCGCCAGACGTGAAGCGCCATGCCGGCAACTTCGAGCCAGCGGAGACGGTTAAGTCCATCCCTCTCGACCCCAGCAACGACGCCTCCAAGCAGGTCCGGATCGGCTCCGAGCTCGATCCCAAATAGGAAGCAGTGCTCGTCGACTTTCTCCGCGCAAACGCCGACGTTTTCGCGTGGAGTCCCTCGGACATGCCCGACATACCGAGGGATGTCGCCGAGCACTCGCTGGATATCTGAGCTGGAGCCCAACCCGTGAAGCAGCGTCTGCGCCGATTCGACGAAGAAAAGCGCAGAGCCATAGGCGAGGAGATCCACAAGCTAATGGCGGCGGGGTTCATCAAAGAGGTATTCCATCCCGAATGGCTCGCCAACCCTGTGCTTGTGAAAAATAAAGGAGAGAAATGGCGGATGTGTGTAGACTACACTGGTCTAAACAAAGCATGTCCAAAAGTTCCCTACCCTCTGCCTCGCATCGATCAAATCGTGGATTCCACTGCTGGGTGTGAAACCCTATCTTTCCTCGATGCCTACTCAGGGTATCACCAAATCAGGATGAAAGAGTCCGACCAGCTCGCGACTTCTTTCATCACACCTTTAGGCATGTACTGCTATGTTACCATGTCGTTTGGTTTGAGGAATGCGGGTGCGACATACCAAAGGTGCATGAACCACGTGTTCGGCGAACACATTGGTCGAACGGTCGAGGCTTACGTCGATGACATCGTAGTCAAGACGAGGAAAGCCTCTGACCTCCTTTCCGACCTTGAAGCGACATTCCGGTGTCTCAAGGCAAAAGGCGTAAAACTCAATCCTGAGAAGTGCGTCTTCGGAGTCCCCCGAGGCATGCTCTTGGGGTTAATCGTATCCGAGCGGGGCATCGAGGCCAACCCGGAGAACAACGCGGCCATCACCAACACGGGGCCCATCAAGGACTTGAAAGGCGTACAGAGGGTCACGGGATGCCTTGCGGCTCTGAGCCGTTTCATCTCGCGCCTCGGCGAAAGAGGCCTGCCTCTGTACCGCCTCTTAAGAAAGGCCGAGTGCTTCACTTGGACCCCTGAGGCCGAGGAAGCCCTCGGGAACCTGAAGGCGCTCCTCACGAACGCGCCTATCTTGGTGCCCCCCGCTGCCGGAGAAGCCCTCTTGATCTACGTCGCCGCTACCACTCAGGTGGTCAGCGCCGCGATCGTGGTTGAGAGACGAGAAGAGGGGCATGCATTGCCCGTCCAGAGGCCAGTCTACTTCATCAGTGAGGTACTGTCCGAGACCAAGATCCGCTACCCACAAATTCAGAAGCTGTTGTACACAGTGATCCTGACGCGGCGGAAGTTGCGACACTACTTCGAGTCTCATCCGGTGACTGTGGTGTCATCCTTCCCCCTGGGGGAGATCATCTAGTGCTGAGAGGCCTCGGGTAGGATTGCAAAGTGGGTAGTGGAAATCATGGGCGAGACAATCTCGTTCGCCCCTCGGAAGGCCATCAAGTCCCAAGTCTTGGCGGACTTTGTGGCTGAATGGGTCGATACCCAGCTCCCAACAGCTCCGATCCAACGGAACTCTGGACCATGTTTTTTGATGGGTCCCTGATGAAGACAGGGGCAGGCGCGGGCTACGCCTCTCGGGAAGCACCTACGCTACGTGCTACGCCTCCACTTCCCGGCGTCCAACAATGTGGCCGAGTACGAGGCTCTGATCAACGGGTTGCGCATCGCCATCGAGCTAGGGGTCCAACGCCTCGCGGTGACTCGCAGCTTGTCATTGACCAAGTCATGAGGAACTCCCACTGCCGCGACCCGAAGATGGAAGCCTACTGCGATGAGGTTCGGCGCCTAGAGGACAAGTTCTACGGGCTTGAGCTCAACCACATCGCCCGACGATACAATGAAACTGCGGACGAGCTGGCTAAGATAGACTCGGGGCGGACAAGGGTTCCCCCGGACGTCTTCTCCCGAGACCTGCATCGACCCTCCGTCAAGACCAACGACGCGCCCGAGCTCGAGAAGGCCTTGGCTCAGCCCGAGGCACCCTCGGCCCAGCCCGAGGCACCCTCGGCCCCCGAGGGTGAGGCACTGCGCGTCGAGGAGGAGCGGAGCGGGGTCATGCCTAATCGAAACTGGCAGACCCCATACCTACAATATCTCCACCGAGGAGAGCTACCCCTCGACCGAGCCGAAGCTCGGCGGTTGGCGCGGCGCACCAAGTCGTTCGTCTTGCTGGGGGACGGGAAGGAGCTCTACCACCGCAGCCCCTCAGGCATCCTCCAGCGATGCATATCCATCGTCGAAGGCCAAGAGCTCTTACAAGAAATACACTCGGGGGCTTGCGGTCATCACGCGGTGCCCCGAGCCCTTGTTGGAAACGCCTTCCGACAAGGTTTCTACTGGCCGACCGCGGTGGCCGACGCCACTAGAATTGTCCGCACCTGCCAGGGCTGTCAATTCTACGCAACACAGACCCACCTGCCTGCTTAGGCTCTGCAAACGATACTCATCACCTGGCCGTTTGCTGAGTGGGGTCTGGACCTCGTCGGCCCCTTGTAGAAGGCACCCGGGGGCTACACGCACCTGCTGGTCGCCATCGACAAATTCTCCAAGTGGATCAAGGTCCGACCCCTAAACAGCATCAGATCCGAACAGGCGGTGGCGTTCTTCACCAACATCATCCATCGCTTTGGGGTCCTGAACTCCATCATCACCGACAACGGCACCCAGTTCATCGGCAGAAAGTTCCTGGACTTCTGCGAGGATCACCACATCCGGGTGGGCTGGGCCGCCGTGGCTCACCCCATGACGAATGGGCAAGTAGAGCGTGCCAACGACATGATTCTGCAAGGACTCAAGCCGCGGATCTACAACGACCTCAACAAGTTTGGTAAGCGATGGATGAAGGAGCTCCCCTCGGTGGTCTGGAGTCTGAGGACAACGCCGAGCCGAGCCACGGGCTTCACACCGTTCTTTCTAGTCTATGGGGCTGAGGCCATCTTGCCCACAGACTTAGAATACGGTTCCCCGAGGACGAGGGCCTACGACGACCAAAGCAATCGAGCTAACCGAGAAGACTCACTGGATCAGCTGGAAGAGGCTCGGGACATGGCCTTACTACACTCGGCGCGGTATCAGCAGTCCCTGCGACGCTACCACGCCCGAGGGGTTCGGTCCCGAGACCTCCAGGTGGGCGACTTGGTGCTTCAGCTGCGACAAGACGCCCAAGGGCGGCACAAGCTCACGCCTCCCTGGGAAGGGTCGTTCGTCATCGCCAAAGTTCTGAAACCCGAGACGTACAAGCTGGCCAACAGTCAAGGCGAGGTCTACAGCAACGCTTGGAACATCCGACAACTACGTCGCTTCTACCCTTAAGATGCTTTCAAGTCGTTCATACACCTCGTTCACACACAAAGTCTAACCATCAAGGAAGGGTCAGCCTTGCCTCGACAAAGCCTGACCCTCCCTCGGGGGCTAGAAGGGGGGGAACCCCCTCCGCGTCAAAATTTTCCTCGGAAAAGATCTTTTCTGCCAGAACGTCTTTTGTGCTTTTTGACTACTTCGAAAGTGGGATCCTGAAAACGACGGAGTACACGTAAGTAGCCAAGGCTGACCGAGCCAAGGGACTCCTACACCTCCGGGATACGGATACCTCACTCATCACCTTCTGCGATAAGTAACTCACACTCGGATAAGTGATTCCGCGGACCGAACAAGTCTTCATGCTCGAAAACTCTTCTGTCGAAACGATTTTCGGGCCTTCTCGACTATATCGATGGCAGAATCCTACAGACGAGTAAGAGTACACGTAAGCGGCAAGGCCGACCGAGCCGAGGGACTCCTACGCCTCCGGGATACGGATACCTCACTCATCACCTTCCGTGAAAAGTAACTCTCGCTCGGACAAACAATTCTGTTACCGACAAATAAGTCCAGATACTCGAAACAAGAGGAAAAGAAACGCAGCTTTACAACACGACGACAGTATGTTTGGGCCTCGGCGGCCACAGAAAACATACGCACACTACAAGATAAACCGATCCTGCAGGCTCGGACCTTGACGGAGGGGAAGCAGCAGCACCCTCGACGTCAACCCCACCTTTGGTGAAGTCCGACCGAGCCTCTGACGGCAACGCGGTCGGAGGATCTCCACTCCGAAGGACGACATCAGCACCATGCCCGGGCCATCGCCGCCAGGGTCTTCTCTAGGAATCCGGCCCGAGCAGACAGCTCGGCCGGCCACCCCGAAGCCTCAGCCAGCTGTCCTCCGAGGACACCAGCCCGGCTCATGGCTTCGGCAACTCGACTCCGGCGTCGGTCCCGCCAGTGGATGGCCCGGCCAGGCTTCGGCCGACGAAGTCTTCTTTTCGAGCCAACTCTGCCTCTGTCCATGCTGACACCGCTGCCTCCGGCTTCGGCTCATCGAAGAGCGGCCGAGATTTCCTTTAACTAAGCAAGAGAAGCCTCGGGCGGCAAGGCCGACCGAGCCGAGGGACTCCTACGCCTCCGGGATACGGATACCTCACTCGTCACCTTCGCACGAGGCAACCCACACTTGGTTAAGCGGTTCAGTTAGCCGACAGGCGAGTCCTAGTGCTCGAAATGAGGAAAAAACACGGCTCCGTGCCGAAAATACATACATGTTCAGGCCCCGACAGCCACAATGAACAGACACCGGCACTCAAGGTGCCATTACAAACGGAACTCCGGTTCCGCCTCCGCGGGTACGAACAACCCCCCACATTGGAGGGCCCGCGGGGCGATAAGGCTCCAGGTTGCCCACCGCCGCCCGCTCCAGCAGCAGCAACAACAACCTCCGCTCCAGGTGGCCAAACTGCAGCGGCGATGGCCTCAGGGCGGACGCCGCTGCAACAACACCCTCGCCCACGTCTCCGCTCGAGGGGCGAGGACAAGCTATCAAAGCCAAAGAGCCGGAGGCCCGGAGCGCGGATGGTGGCGGTGATCCCGTCGGCGACGAGGACTTCTTCAGCCGCCACCACCTCAGCGCCGACGACGGAAGCCATCCGCCCACCGGCAGATCCCCACTTGGATCCTCCCGGACAAGCGGAGCACCGACCTCCACGCAGAAACGCCGTACCGGGGCAAAGGCAGGACAGACCCAGAACACGAACGCCGCCCTAGCAGCGCGCGACGTCTTGGGCAGTCCTCCGGTGCGCGCGGCGCGACAACCGCTCTTGCGGCGGGAGGGGGCACCAGGAGCCGAGCCAGAGCCAACTGAGCCAGCAAGCCCAACACGCTGAAGCTGACGACGCTCGCCGCTGACCAGCCCCGCGTTGTCGAAGTCCGACCCTCCCACTAGGCCGGTGAGCGCCCTCTCCCTTGAATGCTGAGGGAGAAGGTGACCCACGAACCCGCGCGGGAGGTAGAGCTCCGGCTCAGCCCGGCCTCCGCCCCAGCCAGGATGATGAAGATCCTTGAAGCTGAGGGCGGGACCAAGATCGCAGCCCGGCTCGCTTCTCCCCACCATCGAACTGGTGGTCACCGTCTTGGGTGACCACCGGCGAGGGGATGCGGCCGGGCTGCCTGATGAAAATCCTTGAAGCCAAACGATGGCTGAAAGGTACCAACTTCTGCGAAGTTGCGTTCCTCCAACGACAAGGTGGAAGGACTGCGAGTGTTCCTCATCCGGGGGCTCGGAAGGTGGAAAGACGCGACACATGAGGGGAGCGCAAGGACATGGTTGCCTTTCAAGGGGGTCACCCTCCTTTTAATGGCAACTCTCCCCACTTGCGTCCTCGACCATCGCGGGCTGAGTCTTCTCCAACACGCTCCAAGGTCCTCCCCCTACGACACGGGGGCTGGGTCCCACGCGACATGCAAGCTGGCCAGGGGTAGAAGAAGCCAAACCGCCACGCGCGGTGCGTGAAAGGGAGTTAGGCTTACACCTATTTCCTAAATGATTTTGGTGGTTGAATTGCCCAACACAAATAATTGAACTAACTAGTTTGCTCTAGTGTATAAGTTATACAGGTGCCAAAGGTTCACACTTAGCCAATAAAAAGACAAAGTATTGGGTTCAACAAAAGAGCAAAGGATCAACCGAAGGCACCTCTGGTCTGGCGCACCGGACTGTCCGGTGCACCACCGGACAGTGTCCGGTGCACCAGAGGACTCCAACTCAAACTCGTCACCTTCGGGAAAATCCAGAGGCGCTCCGCTATAATTCACCGGACTGTCCGGTGTACACCAGACAGTGTCCGGTGCTCCAAGGAACGGCGCCTCAGGAACTCGCCAGCTTTGGGAATTTGCAACGGCTAGTCCGCTATAATTCACCGGACATGTCCGGCGTGCAGAAGTCAGGCACGCCCATACTGGCGCACCGGACACTCTACAGTACATGTCCGGTGCGCCACCGGACATCCAGGCGGGCCCAGAAGACAGAGCTCCAACAGTCGGAACCCAACGACGTTGGTGACGTGGCTGGCGCACCGGACATGTCCGGTGTGCACCGGACTGTCCGGTGCACCATGCGACAGTCAGCCCCACCAAACGGCTAGTTTGGTGGTTGGGGCTATAAATACCCCCAACCACCCCACATTCAAGGTATCCAAGTTTTCAACCTTCCAACCACTTACAAGAGCTAAGCATTGAATACAAGACACACCCAAGTGATCAAATCCTCTCCCAATTCCACAAAAGCATTAGTGACTAGTGAGAGTGATTTGTCGTGTTCTTTTGAGCTCTTGCGCTTGGATCGCTTTCTTCTTTCTCATTCTTTATTGTGATCAAACACTCACTTGTAACTAAGGCAAGATACACCAATTGTGTGGTGGTCCTTGCAGGGAAGTTTTGTTCCCGGTTGATTTGAGAAGAGAAAGCTCACTCGATCCGAGGGACCGTTTGAGAGAGGGAAAGGGTTGAAAGAGACCCGGTCTTTGTGACCACCTCAACGGGGAGTAGGTTTGCGAGAACCGAACCTCGGTAAAACAAATCCGTGTGTCACACCCTCTATTCGCTTGCGATTTGTTTTGCACCCTCTCTCGCGGACTTGATTATATCTCTAACGCTAACCCGACTTGTAGTTGTGATTATTTTTGAGAATTTCAGTTTCGCCCTATTCACCCCCCCTCTAGGAGACTTTCAATTGGTATCGGAGCCCGGTGCTTCATTAGAGCCTAACCGCTCGAAGTAATGTCGGGAGAACTCGCCAAGAGGGAGATGGAGACCGGCGACAAGCCCGCTACAAGCCACGGGTCGACTTCATCGGAAGAGTCCCGCAACAAGAGGAAGGAGAAGAAAAGCTCCTCCAACAAAGGGAAGGGGAAGGAGAAGAAATCCTCTTCCCACAAGTCGGATCGGAGAGGCGACAAACACAAGAGGATGAGGAAAGTGGTCTACTACGAGACCGACTCTTCATCACCATCGACCTCCGACTCCGATGCACTGTCCGTTACTTCTAAGCACCAAGAGCGCAGGAAGTATAGTAAGATTCCTCTACGCTATCCCCATATTTCTAAACGTACTCCTTTGCTCTCCGTTCCATTAGGCAAAGCACTGGTTTTTGACAGTGAAGATTATAATATGTGGAGTGACAAAATGAGGCATCATCTAACCTCACTCCACACAAGCATATGGAATGTTGTTGAGTTTGGTGTACAGGTACCATCCGTAGGGGATGAAGACTACGACTCGGACGAGGTGGCCCAAATTCACCACTTTAACTCCCAAGCCACTACTATACTCCTCGCCTCTCTAAGTCGAGAGGAGTATAATAAGGTGCAAGGGTTAAAAAGTGCGAAGGAAATTTGGGACGTACTCAAGACCGTGCACGAAGGAGACGAAGTGACAAAGATCACCAAGCGGGAAATGATCGAGGGGGAGCTCGGTCGCTTCATGCTTTACCAAGGGGAGGATCCACAAGCCATGTACAACCGCTTGAAGACCTTGGTGAACCAAGTGCACAACCTCGGGAGCGAAAAATGGGATGACCATGAGATGGTCAAGGTTATTCTTAGATCCCTCGTATTTCTTAACCCTACACAAGTTCAATTAATTCGAGGTGATCCTAGATATAAGCTAATGTCTCCCGAGGAAGTTATAGGAAAATTTGTGAGCTTTGAGCTAATGATTAAAGGCTCAAAGAAAATCATCGAGCAAGGCACCTCCTCCACACCCGAAGCACAACCGGTCGCATTCAAGGCGACGGAGGAGAAGAAGGAGTCTACATCGAGTAGACAACCCATCAACGCTTCCAAGCTCGACAACGAGGAGATGGCGCTCATCATCAAGAGCTTCCGTCAAATCCTCAAGCAAAGGAAGGGGAAGGACTACAAACCCCGCTCCAAGAAAGTGTGCTACAAATGTGGTAAACCCGGTCATTTTATTGCAAAATGTCCAATATCTAGTGACAGTGACAGGGGCGACGACAAGAAGGGCAAGGGGAGAGAAAAGAAGAGGTACTACAAGAAGAAGGGCGGTGATGCCCATGTTTGCCGGGAATGGGACTCCGACGAGAGCTCCACCGACTCCTCCTCCGACGAGGACGCCGCCAACATCACCGTCACCAAGGGCCTCCTCTTCCCCAACGTCGGCCACAAGTGCCTCATGGCAAAGGACGGCAAAAGGAAGAAGGTTAAATCAAAATCCTCCACAAAATATGAATCTTCTAGTGATGATAATGCTAGTGATGAGGAAGATAACTTGCGTACCCTTTTTGCCAACCTTAACATGGAACAAAAGGAAAAACTAAATGAGCTAATTAGTGCCATCCATGAAAAGGATGATCTCTTGGACTCCCAAGAGAACTTCCTAATCAAGGAAAATAAAAAGCATGTTAAGATTAAGAATGCTTATGCTCTAGAGGTAGAAAAATGTGAGAAATTATCTAGTGAGCTAAGCACATGCCATGACACTATTGCCAACCTTAGAAATGAAAATGCAAAATTAATTGCTAAGGTTGATTCTCATGTTTGTAATGTTTCAACTTCCAATCCTAGAGATGATAATGTTGATTTACTTGCTAGGATTGATGAGTTGAATGTTTCTCTTGCTAGCCTTAGGGTTGAAAATGAGAAATTGCTTGCTAAGGCTAAAGATTTTGATGTTTGCAATATTACTATTTCTAACCTTAGAAGTGAAAATGATATATTACATGCTAAGGTTGTAGAATTAAAATCGTGCAAACTCTCTACATCTACCATTGAGCACACTTCTATTTGTACTAGATGTAGAGATGTTGATGTTTGAAAGTCGCCTAGAGGGGGGGTGAATAGGGCGAAACTGAAATTCTCAAAAATAATCACAACTACAAGCCGGGTTAGTGTTAGAAATATAAACGAGTCCGCGAGAGAGGGAGCAAAAACAAATCGCAAGCAAATGAAGAGTGTGACACGCGGATTTGTTTTACCGAGGTTCGGTTCTTGCAAACCTACTCCCCGTTGAGGAGGCCACAAAGGCCGGGTCTCTTTCAACCCTTCCCTCTCTCAATCGGTCCCTCGGACCGAGTGAGCTTCTCTTCTCAAATTACTTGGGAATCAAACTTCCCGCAAGGGCCACCACACAATTGGTGCCTCTTGCCTCAATTACAAGTGAGTGTTTGATCACAAGAAAGAATCAAGAAAGAAGGAAGCAATCCAAGCGCAAGAGCTCGAAAGAACACAAGCAAATCACTCTCTCTAGTCACTATGGCTTTGTGTGGAATTTGGAGAGGATTTGATCTCTTTGGTGTGTCTAGAATTGAATGCTAGAGCTCTTGTAGTAGTTGGGAAGTGGAAAACTTGGATGCAATGAATGGTGGGGTGGTTGGGGTATTTATAGCCCCAACCACCAAAAGTGGCCGTTGGAAGGCTGTCTGTTCGATGGCGCACCGGACAGTCCGGTGCACACCGGACAGTCCGGTGCCCCCTGCCACGTCATCACTGCCGTTGGATTCTGACCGTTGGAGCTTCTGACTTGTGGGCCCGCCTGGGTGTCCGGTGCACACCGGACAGGTACTGTTTGCTGTCCGGTGTGCCAGTATGGGCGCGTCTGACTTCTGCGCGCATTAAATGCGCGGCAGAGAGCCGTTGGCGCGGAGATAGCCGTTGCTCCGGAGTCGCACCGGACAGTCCGGTGCACACCGGACAGTCCGGTGAATTTTAGCGGACTAGCCGTTGGAGTTTCCCGAAGCTGGCAAGTTCCTGAGGCCGCTTCTCCATGGCGCACCGGACACTGTCCGGTGTACACCGGACAGTCCGGTGAATTATAGCGCGAGTGCCTCTGGAAATTCCCGAAGGTGGCGAGTTTGCGTTGGAGTCCTCTGGTGCACCAGACATGTTCGGTGGTGCACCGGACACTGTCCGGTGGCACACCGGACAGTCCGGTGCGCCAGACCAGAGGTGCCTTCGGTTGGCCCTTTGCTCCTTTGTTGAATCCAACATTTGGTCTTTTTATTGGCTGAGTGTGAACCTTTTACACTTGTATAATCTATACACTTGAGCAAACTAGTTAGTCCAATTATTTGTGTTGGGCAATTCAACCACCAAAAATGTTTAGGAACTAGGTGAAAGCCTAATTCCCTTTCAATCTCCCCCTTTTTGGTGATTGATGCCAACACAAACCAAAGCAAAATATCAAAGAGCATAATTGAACTAGTTTGCATAATTTAAGTGCAAAGGTTTCTTGGAATTTAGCCAATATAAATACTTATAAGATATGCATGAATTGTTTCTTTCTTATATAATATTTTGGACCACGCTTGCACCACATGTTTTGTTTTTGCAAAATTCTTTTGTAAATTCTTTTCAAAGTTCTTTTGCAAATAGTCAAAGGTAAATGAATGAGAGTTGCAAGGCATTTTCAAGTTTGGAAATTTTCTCCCTTTGTTTCAAATGCCTTTCTTTTGACTAAACAAAACTCCCCCTCAAATAAATTCTCCTCTTAGTGTTCAAGAGGGTTTTAAGATATTAAGTTTTGAAAATACTACTTGCTCCCCCTTTCGAACACAAAGAGATACCAATTTTGAAATTTTTCAACCAATTGAAAATCATATGTTAAAATTAGGGTGGTGGTGCGGTCCTTTTGCTTTGGGCTCATATTTTCTCCCCCTTTGGCATGAATCGCCAAAAACGGAATCATTAGAGCCCTTAACTAACTTTCTCCTCCTTTGGTCATAAAAGAAATGAGTGAGGATTATACCAAAGTTGGAGAGATGCTCGGAGTGACGGCGAAGGATGAGTAGTAGAGTGGAGTGGAAGCCTTTGTCTTCGCCGAAGACTCCAATTCCCTTTCAATATACCTATGACTTGGTTTGAAATATACTTGAAAACACATTAGTCATAGTATATAAAAGAGATATGATCAAAGGTATACTTGTGTGCTATGTGTGCAAATTTAGCAAAAGAAGTTCCTGGAATCAAGAATATTGAGCTCATGCCTAAGTCTGGTAAAAGATTGTTCATCAAGTGGCTTGGTAAAGATATCGGCTAATTGATCTTTAGTGTTAATGTAAGAAATCTCGATATCCCCCTTTTGTTGGTGATCCCTAAGAAAATGATACCGAATGGCTATGTGTTTAGTGCGGCTGTGCTCGACGGGATTGTCGGCCATTTTGATTGCACTCTCATTATCACATAGCAAAGGGACTTTGGTTAATTTGTAACCGTAATCCCGCAGGGTTTGCCTCATCCAAAGCAATTGCGCGCAACAGTGGCCTGCGGCAATGTACTCGGCTTCGGCGGTAGAAAGAGCGACCGAATTTTGCTTCTTTGAAGCCCAAGACACCAAGGATCTTCCCAAGAACTGGCAAGTCCCCGATGTGCTCTTCCTATTAATCTTACACCCCGCCCAATCGGCATCCGAATAACCAATCAAATCAAAAGTGGATCCCCGAGGGTACCAAAGCCCAAACTTAGGTGTGTAAGCCAAATATCTCAAGATTCGTTTTACGGCCGTAAGGTGTGATTCCTTAGGGTCGGCTTGGAATCTCGCACACATGCATACGGAAAGCATAATGTCCGGTCGAGATGCACATAAATAAAGCAATGAACCAATCATCGACCGGTATACCTTTTGATCCACGGACTTACCTCCCGTGTCGAGGTCGAGATGCCCATTTGTTCCCATGGGTGTCTTGATGGGCTTGGCATCCTTCATCCCAAACTTGTTTAGAATGTCTTGAGTGTACTTCGTTTGGCTAATGAAGGCGCCCTCTTGGAGTTGCTTTACTTGGAATCCTAAGAAATACTTCAACTCCCCCATCATAGACATCTCGAATTTCTTTGTCATGATCCTACTAAATTCTTCACATGTAGATTTGTTAGTAGACCCAAATATAATATCATCAACATAAATTTGGCATACAAACAAATCATTGTCAAGAGTTTTAGTGAATAAGGTAGGATCGGCTTTGCCGACTTTGAAGCCATTTGCAATAAGGAAATCTCTAAGGCATTCATACCATGCTCTTGGGGCTTGCTTGAGCCCATAAAGCGCCTTAGAGAGCCTATAAACATGGTTAGGGTACTCACTGTCTTCAAAGCCGGGAGGTTGCTCAACATAGACCTCCTCCTTGATTGGTCCATTGAGGAAGGCACTCTTCACGTCCATTTGATAAAGCTTGAAGCCATGGTAAGTAGCATAGGCCAATAATATGCGAATTGACTCAAGCCTAGCTACGGGTGCATAGGTTTCACCAAAATCCAAACCTTCGACTTGTGAATACCCCTTGGCCACGAGTCGAGCTTTGTTCCTTGTCACCACACCATGCTCGTCTTGCTTGTTGCGGAAGACCCACTTGGTTCCTACAACATTTTGATTAGGACGTGGAACTAAATGCCATACCTCATTCCTTGTGAAATTGTTGAGCTCCTCTTGCATCGCCATCACCCAATCCGCATCTTGGAGTGCTTCCTCTACCCTGTGTGGCTCAATATTGGAAACAAAAGAGTAATGCTCACAAAAATGTGCAACCCGAGATCGAGTGGTTACCCCCTTATGAATGTCGCCGAGGATGGTGTCGACGGGGTGATCTCGTTGGATTGCTTGGTGGACTCTTGGGTGTGGCGGCCTTGGTTCTTGCTCATCCTCCTTTTCTTGATCATTTGCATCTCCCCCTTGATCATTGCCGTCATTTTGAGGTGGCTCATCTTCTTGATCTTTTTGTTCAACATCTTGAGCCTCGTCCTCATCTTGGGTTGGTGGAGATGCTTGCGTGAAGGAGGATGGTTGATCTTGTGCATGTGGAGGCTCATCGGATTCCTTAGGACACACATCCCCAATGGACATGTTCCTTAGCGCTATGCATGGAGCCTGTCCTTCACCTATCTCATCAAGATCAACTTGCTCTACTTGAGAGCCGTTAGTTTCATCAAACACAACGTCACAAGAAACTTCAACAAGTCCTGAAGACTTGTTAAAGACTCTATATGCCCTTGTGTTTGAGTCATATCCTAGTAAAAAGCCTTCTACAGTTTTAGGAGCAAATTTAGATTTTCTACCTCTTTTAACAAGAATAAAGCATTTGCTACCAAAAACTCTAAAATAGGAAATGTTGGGCTTTTTACCGGTTAGGAGTTCATAGGATGTCTTCTTGAGGATTAGGTGTAGATATAACCGGTTGATGGCGTAGCAAGCGGTGTTGACCGCCTCGGCCCAAAACCGATCCGGTGTCTTGTACTCATCAAGCATGGTTCTAGCCATGTCCAAAAGAGTTCGATTCTTCCTCTCCACTACACCATTTTGTTGTGGCGTGTAGGGAGAAGAGAACTCATGCTTGATGCCCTCCTCCTCAAGGAAACCTTCTATTTGTGAGTTCTTGAACTCCGTCCCATTGTCGCTTCTAATTTTCTTGATCCTTAAGCCGAACTCATTTTGAGCCCGTCTCAAGAATCCCTTTAAGGTCTCTTGGGTATGAGATTTGTCCTGCAAAAAGAATACCCAAGTGAAGCGAGAATAATCATCCACAATAACTAGACAGTACTTACTCCCGCCGATGCTTATGTAAGCAATCGGGCCGAATAGGTCCATGTGTAGGAGCTCCAGTGGCCTGTCGGTCGTCATGATGTTTTTGTGTGGATGATGGGTACCAACTTGCTTCCCGGCTTGGCATGCGCTACAAATCCTGTCTTTCTCAAAATGAACATTGGTTAATCCTAAAATGTGTTCCCCCTTTAGAAGCTTATGAAGATTTTTCATCCCAACATGGGCTAGTCGGCGGTGCCAGAGCCAACCCATGTTAGTCTTAGCAATTAAGCATGTGTCGAGTTCAGCTCTATCAAAATCTACCAAGTATAGCTGACCCTCCAACACACCCTTAAATGCTATTGAATCATCACTTCTTCTAAAGACAGTGACACCTACATCAGTAAATAGACAGTTGTAGCCCATTTGACATAATTGTGAAACGGAAAGCAAATTGTAATCTAAAGAATCTACAAGAAAAACATTGGAAATAGTATGGTCAGGTGATATAGCAATTTTACCCAATCCTTTGACCAAACCTTGATTTCCATCCCCGAATGTGATCGCTCTTTGGGGATCTTGGTTTTTCTCATATGAGGAGAACCTCCTTTTCTCCCCTGTCATGTGGTTTGTGCACCCGCTGTCGAGTATCCAACTTGAGCCCCCGGATGCATAAACCTACAAAACAATTTTAGTTCTTGATTTTAGGTACCCAAACGGTTTTGGGTCCTTTGGCATTAGACACAAGAATTTTGGGTACCCAAACACAAGTCTTGGAGCCCTTGTGTTTGCCCCCAACAAACATGGCAACTACCTTGCCAGATTTGTTAGTAAGCACATATGAAGCATCAAAAGTTTTGAATGAAATAGCATGATCATTTGATGCATTAGGAATCTTCTTTCTAGGCAACTTGGCACGGGTTGGTTGCCTAGAGCTAGATGTCTCACTCTTATACATAAAAGCATGGTTAGATCCAGAGTGAGACTTCCTAGAATGAATTTTTCTAATTTTGTCCTCGGGATAACCGGCAGGGTATAAAATGTAACCTTCGTTATCTTGAGGCATGGGAGCCTTGCCCTTAACGAAGTTAGACAAGTTCTTAGGGGGGCATTAATTTTGACATTGTCTCCCCTTTGGAAGCCAATGCCATCCTTGATGCCCGGGCGTCTCCCATTATAGAGCATACTTCTAGCAAATTTAAATTTTTCATTCTCTAAGTTATGCTCGGCAATTTTTGCATCTAATATTGCTATATGATCATTTTGTTGTTTAATCAAAGTCATGTGATCATGAATAGCATCAATGTCAACATCTCTACATCTATCACAAATAGATACATGCTCAATAGTAGATGTAGAGGGTTTGCAAGATTTTAGTTCTACAACCTTAGCATGCAATATTTCATTCTTACTTCTAAGGTCGGAAATAGTAGCATTGCAAACATCAAAATCTTTAGTCTTAGCAATCAAATTTTCATTTTCTAATCTAAGACTAGCAAGAGAAATGTTCAATTCTTCAATCCTAGCAGGCAAATCATCATTATCATTTCTAGGGTTGGGAATTGAAACATTGCAAACATGAAGATCAACTTTAGCTAACAAATTAGCATTTTCATTTCTAAGGTTGTCTATTGTTTCATGGCAAGTACTTAGCTCACTAGATAATTTTTGACATTTATCAATTTCTAGAGCATAGGCATTTTTAACCTTAACATGTTTTTTATTTTCCTTGATTAGGAAGTCCTCTTGGGAGTCCAAGAGATCATCCTTTTCATGGATGGCACTAATTAGCTCATTCAATTTTTCTTTTTGTTCCATGTTAAGGTTGGCAAAAAGGATACGCAAATTATCTTCCTCATCACTAGCATTATCATCACTAGAAGATTCATATTTAGTGGAGGATTTGGATTTAACCTTCTTTTTGCCGTCCTTTGCCATGAGGCACTTGTGGCCGACGTTGGGGAAGAGGAGTCCCTTGGTGACGGCGATATTGGCGGCGTCCTCGTCGTCGGAGGAGTCGCTAGAGCTTTCGTCGGAGTCCCACTCCCGACAAACATGAGCATCGCCGCCCTTCTTCTTGTAGTACCTCTTCTTCTCCTTTCTCCTCCCCTTCTTGTCGTCACCTCGGTCACTGTCACTAGATATAGGACATTTAGCAATAAAATGACCGGGCTTACCACACTTGTAGCAAACCTTCTTGGAGCGGGACTTGTAGTCCTTCCCCCTCCTCTCCTTGAGGATTTGGCGGAAGCTCTTGATGACGAGCGTCATTTCCTCATTGTCGAGCTTGGAGGCGTCTATTGGTTGTCGACTTGGTGTAGACTCCTCCTTCTTCTCCTCCGTTGCCTTGAATGCAACGGGTTGAGCTTCGGATGTGGTGGCATCATCAAGCTCGTTGATCTTCCTCGAGCCTTCGATCATGCACTCAAAACTTACAAAATTCCCGATAACTTCCTCGGGGGTCATTTTAGTATATCTAGGATTACCACGAATTAATTGAACTTGAGTAGGGTTAAGGAAAATAAGAGATCTTAGAATAACCTTAACCACCTCGTGGTCATCCCACTTTACGCTCCCGAGGTTGCGCACTTGGTTCACCAAGGTCTTGAGCCGATTGTACATGTGTTGTGGCTCCTCCCCTTTGCGAAGCCGGAACCGACCGAGCTCCCCCTCAATCGTTTCCCGCTTGGTGATCTTGGTGAGTTCATCACCTTCGTGCGCGGTCTTGAGTAAGTCCCAAATCTCCTTTGTGTTCTTCAACCCTTGAACTTTGTTATACTCCTCTCTACTCAAAGAGGCTAGGAGTATTGTCGTTGCTTGAGAGTTGAAGTGCTCGATTTGGGCCACCTCATCCTCATCATAGCCCTCATCCCCTACGGACGGTACCTGCGCACCAAACTCAACAACATCCCATATACTTTTGTGGAGCGAGGTTAGATGAAATCGCATTAAATCGCTCCACCTAGCGTAATCTTCACCATCAAAAGTTGGTGGTTTGCCTAATGGGACCGAAAGTAAAGGTGTATGTTTGGAAATGCGAGGGTATCGTAGGGGGATCTTACTATACTTCTTGCGCTCTTGGCGCTTAGAAGTGACGGATGCCGCGTCGGAGCCGGAGGTAGATGTCGATGAAGTGTCGGTCTCGTAATAGACGACTTTCCTCATCCTCTTGTGTTTGTCCCCACTCCGACGTGGCTTGTGAGAAGAAGATTTCTCCCTCCTCTCCTTGTGGTGAGAAGAAGATTTCCCTTTGTTGGAGGAGCTCTTCTTCTTCTCCTTCCTCTTGGTATGGGACTCTTCCGATGAAGTGCTCCCTTGGCTCGTAGTGGGCTTTTCGCCGGTCTCCATCTCCTTCTTGGCGTGATCTCCCGACATCACTTCGAGCGATTAGGCTCTAATGAAGCACCGGGCTTTGATACCAATTGAAAGTCGCCTAGAGGGGGGGTGAATAGGGCGAAACTGAAATTCTCAAAAATAATCACAACTACAAGCCGGGTTAGTGTTAGAAATATAAACGAGTCCGCGAGAGAGGGAGCAAAAACAAATCGCAAGCAAATGAAGAGTGTGACACGCGGATTTGTTTTACCGAGGTTCGGTTCTTGCAAACCTACTCCCCGTTGAGGAGGCCACAAAGGCCGGGTCTCTTTCAACCCTTCCCTCTCTCAATCGGTCCCTCGGACCGAGTGAGCTTCTCTTCTCAAATTACTTGGGAATCAAACTTCCCGCAAGGGCCACCACACAATTGGTGCCTCTTGCCTCAATTACAAGTGAGTGTTTGATCACAAGAAAGAATCAAGAAAGAAGGAAGCAATCCAAGCGCAAGAGCTCGAAAGAACACAAGCAAATCACTCTCTCTAGTCACTATGGCTTTGTGTGGAATTTGGAGAGGATTTGATCTCTTTGGTGTGTCTAGAATTGAATGCTAGAGCTCTTGTAGTAGTTGGGAAGTGGAAAACTTGGATGCAATGAATGGTGGGGTGGTTGGGGTATTTATAGCCCCAACCACCAAAAGTGGCCGTTGGAAGGCTGTCTATTCGATGGCGCACCGGACAGTCCGGTGCCCCCTGCCACGTCATCACTGCCGTTGGATTCTGACCGTTGGAGCTTCTGACTTGTGGGCCCGCCTGGGTGTCCGGTGCACACCGGACAGGTACTGTTTGCTGTCCGGTGTGCCAGTATGGGCGCGCCTGACTTCTGTGCGCATTAAATGCGCGGCAGAGAGCCGTTGGCGCGGAGATAGCCGTTGCTCCGGAGTCGCACCGGACAGTCCGGTGCACACCGGACAGTCCGGTGAATTTTAGCGGACTAGCCGTTGGAGTTTCCCGAAGCTGGCGAGTTCCTGAGGCCGCTTCTCCATGGCGCACCGGACACTGTCCGGTGTACACCGGACAGTCCGGTGAATTATAGCGCGAGTGCCTCTGGAAATTCCCGAAGGTGGCGAGTTTGCGTTGGAGTCCTCTGGTGCACCGGACAGTCCGGTGCGCCAGACCAGAGGTGCCTTCGGTTGGCCCTTTGCTCCTTTGTTGAATCCAACATTTGGTCTTTTTATTGGCTGAGTGTGAACCTTTTACACTTGTATAATCTATACACTTGAGCAAACTAGTTAGTCCAATTATTTGTGTTGGGCAATTCAACCACCAAAAATGTTTAGGAACTAGGTGAAAGCCTAATTCCCTTTCAATGTTAATGCTATTCATGATCACATATCTTTAATTAAACAACAAAATGATCATATAGCAAAATTAGATGCTAAAATTGCCGAGCATAACTTAGAGAATGAAAAATTTAAATTTGCTCGTAGTATGCTTTATAATGGGAGACGCCCTGGCATCAAGGATGGCATTGACTTCCAAAGGGGAGACAATGTCAAACTTAGTGCCCCTCCTAAAAGACTGTCTAATTTTGTTAAGGGCAAGGCTCCCATGCCTCAGGATAACAAGGGTTACATTTTGTACCCTGCCGGTTATCCCGAGAGCAAGATTAGGAGAACTCACTCTAGAAAGTCTCACTCTGGCCCAAATCATGCTTTTATGTATAAGGGTGAGACATCTAGTTCTAGGCAACCAACCCGTGCTAAGTTGCCTAATAAAAGAACTCCTAATGCATCAAATGATCATGACATTTCATTCAAAACTTTTGATGCATCATATGTTTTAACTAACAAATCCGGCAAGGTAGTTGCCAAGTTTGTTGGGGGCAAACACAAGGGCTCCAAGACTTGTGTTTGGGTACCCAAAGTTCTTGTTTCTAATGCCAAAGGACCCAAAACCGTTTGGGTACCTAAAGTCAAGAACTAAACTTGTTTTGTAGGTTTATGCATCCGGGGGCTCAAGCTGGATCATCGACAGCGGGTGCTCAAACCACATGACTGGGGAGAAGAAAATGTTCTCCTCCTATGAGAAAAACCAAGATCCCCAACGAGCGATCACATTCGGGGATGGAAACCAAGGTTTGGTCAAAGGATTGGGTAAAATTGCTATATCTCCTGACCATTCTATTTCCAATGTTTTTTTTGTAGATTCATTAGATTACAATTTGCTTTCTGTATCTCAATTATGCAAAATGGGTTACAACTGTCTATTCACTGATATAGGTGTCATTGTCTTTAGAAGAAGTGATGATTCAATAGCATTTAAGGGAGTGTTAGAGGGTCAGCTATACTTGGTAGATTTTGATAGAGCTGAACTCGACACTTGCTTAATTGCTAAGACTAACATGGGTTGGCTCTGGCACCGCCGACTAGCCCATGTTGGGATGAAGAATCTTCATAAGCTTCTAAAGGGAGAGCACATTTTAGGACTAACCAATGTTCATTTTGAGAAAGACAGGGTTTGTAGCGCGTGCCACGCAGGAAAGCAAGTTGGTGCCCATCATCCACACAAGAACATCATGACGACCGACAGGCCACTTGGGCTACTCCACATGGATCTATTCGGCCCGATTGCTTACATAAGCATCGGCGGGAGTAAGTTCTGTCTTGTAATAGTGGATGATTATTCTCGCTTCACTTGGGTATTCTTTTTGCAGGAAAAATCTCAAACCCAAGAGACCTTAAAAGGATTCTTGAGACGGGCTCAAAATGAGTTCGGCTTAAGGATCAAGAAAATTAGAAGTGACAACGGGACGGAGTTCAAGAATTCTCAAATTGAAGGCTTCCTTGAGGAGGAGGGCATCAAGCATGAGTTCTCCTCTCCCTACACGCCACAACAAAATGGTGTAGTGGAAAGGAAGAATAGAACTCTATTGGACATGGCAAGAACCATGTTTGATGAATACAAGACTTCGGATCGGTTTTGGGCCGAGGCGGTCAACACCGCTTGCTACGCCATCAACCGGTTGTATCTACACCGAATCCTCAAGAAGACATCCTATGAACTCCTAACCGGTAAAAAGCCCAATATTTCATATTTTAGAGTCTTTGCTAGCAAATGCTTTATACTTGTTAAAAGAGGTAGAAAATCTAAATTTGCTCCTAAGACTGTAGAAGGCTTTTTACTAGGATATGACTCAAACACAAGGGCATATAGAGTCTTTAACAAGTCCTCGGGACTAGTTGAAGTTTCTTGTGACGTTGTGTTTGATGAAACTAACGGCTCTCAAGTAGAGCAAGTTGATCTTGATGAGATAGGTGATGAAGAGGCTCCGTGCATCGCACTAAGGAACATGTCCATTGGAGATGTGTGTCCTAAGGAATTCGAAGAGCCTCCAAATGCACAAGATCAACCATCCTCCTCCACGCAAGCATCTCCACCAACTCAAAATGAGGGTGAGGCTCAAGTTGATGAAGGAGAAGATCAAGAAAATGAGCCACCTCAAGATAACGGCAATAATCAAGGGGAGATAAAAATGAGCAAGACAAGGAGGATGAAGAGCAAAGGCCGCCACACCCTAGAGTCCACCAAGCAATCCAACGAGATCACCCCGTCGACACCATCCTCGGCGACATTCATAAGGGGGTAACTACTAGATCTCGTGTTGCACATTTTTGTGAGCATTACTCTTTTGTTTCCTCTATTGAGCCACACAGGGTAGAGGAAGCACTACAAGATTCGGACTGGGTGGTGGCGATGCAAGAGGAGCTCAACAACTTCACTCGTAATGAGGTATGGCATTTAGTTCCACGTCCTAATCAAAATGTTGTAGGAACCAAATGGGTGTTCCGCAACAAGCAAGACGAGCATGGTGTGGTGACAAGGAACAAAGCATGACTTGTGGCCAAAGGATACTCCCAAGTCGAAGGTTTGGATTTCGGTGAAACCTATGCACCCGTAGCTAGGCTTGAGTCAATTCGTATATTATTGGCCTATGCTACTTACCATGGCTTTAAGCTTTATCAAATGGACGTAAAAAGTGCCTTCCTCAATGGACCAATCAAGGAAGAAGTCTATGTTGAGCAACCTCCCGGCTTTGAAGATAGTGAGTACCCTAACCATGTCTATAAACTCTCTAAGGCGCTTTATGGGCTCAAGCAAGCCCCAAGAGCATGGTATGAATGCCTTAGGGATTTCCTTATCACTAATGGATTCAAAGTCGGAAAGGCTGATCCCACTCTATTCACTAAAACTCTTGAAAATGACTTGTTTGTATGCCAAATTTATGTTGATGATATTATATTTGGGTCTACTAACGAGTCTACATGTGAAGAATTTAGTAGGATCATGACACAAAAGTTTGAGATGTCTATGATGGGGGAGTTGAAGTATTTCTTAGGATTTCAAGTGAAGCAACTCCAAGAAGGCACCTTCCTAAGCCAAACGAAGTACACTCAAGACATTCTAAGCAAGTTTGGAATGAAGGATGCCAAACCCATCCAGACACCCATGGGAACCAATGGGCATCTCGACCTCGACGAGGGAGGTAAATCCGTCGATGATAGGTTCTTTGCTATATTTATGTGCATCTCGACCGGATATTATGCTTTCCATATGCATGTGTGCAAGATTCCAAGCCGACCCTAAGGAAGCTCACCTTACGGCCGTAAAACGAATCTTGAGATATTTAGTGTATACTCCTAAGTTTGGGCTTTGGTATCCTAGGGGATCCACTTTTTATTTGATTGGTTATTCGGATGCCGATTGGGCAGGGTGTAAAATCAATAGAAAGAGCACATCGGGGACTTGTCAGTTCTTGGGAAGATCCTTGGTGTCTTGGGCTTCAAAGAAGCAAAATTCCGTAGCTCTTTCTACCGCCGAAGCCGAGTACATTGCCGCAGGCCATTGTTGCGCGCAACTACTTTGGATGAGGCAAACCCTTAGGGACTATGGTTACAAATTAACCAAAGTTCCTCTTCTATGTGATAATGAGAGTGCAATCCGCATGGCGGATAATCCCGTTGAGCATAGCCGCACTAAACACATAGCCATTCGGTATCACTTTTTAAGGGATCACCAACAAAAGGGAGATATCGAGATTTCTTACATTAATACTAAAGATCAATTAGCCGATATCTTTACCAAGCCACTTGATGAACAAACTTTTAACAAACTTAGGCATGAGCTAAATATTCTTGATTCTAGGAACTTCTCTTGTTAATTTGCACACATAGCTAATTTATATACATTTGATCATGTCTCTTTCATGTGCTATGACTAATGTGTTTTCAAGTCTATTTCAAACCAAGTCATAGGTATATTGAAAGGGAATTGGAGTCTTCGGCGAAGACAAAGGCTTCCACTTCGTAACTCATCGTTCGTCGTCGCTCCGCGCATCTCTCCATCTTTTGGGGGAGAGTCAAAAGCAAAAGGACTCCATCTTTGGTATAATCTTCACTCATTTATTTATAACCAAAGGAGGAGAGAATAATTCTGAGGGCTCTAATGATTCCGTTTTTGGCGATTCATGCCAAAGGCGGAGAGAGTATGAGCCCAAAGCAAAAGGACCGCACCACCACCTAATTTTAAAAACTAATGATTTTTCAATTGGTATCTTATTGTGTTCAAAAGGGGGAGAAAGTAGTTTGATATCTTAAAACCCTCTTGAACACTAAGAGGAGAATTTCATTAAGGGGGAGTTTTGTTTAGATAAAGGAAAAGCATTTGAAACAGGGGGAGAAAATTTCAAATCTTAAAAATGCTTTGCAAAATCTTATTCATTTACCTTTGACTATTTGCAAAAGAACTTTGAAAAGGATTTACAAAAGAATTTGCAAAAACAAAACATGTGGTGCAAGCGTGGTCCAAAATGTTAAGAAATAGAGAAAACAATCCATGCATATCTTATAAGTATTTATATTGGCTCAATTCCAAGCAACCTTTGCACTTACATTATGCAAGCTAGTTCGATTATGCACTTCTATATTTGCTTTGGTTTGTGTTGGCATCAATCACCAAAAAGGGGGGGATTGAAAGGGAGTTAGGCTTACACCTATTTCCTAAATGATTTTGGTGGTTGAATTGCCCAACACAAATAATTGAACTAACTAGTTTGCTCTAGTGTATAAGTTATACAAGTGCCAAAGGTTCACACTTAGCCAATAAAAAGACAAAGTATTGGGTTCAACAAAAGAGCAAAGGATCAACCGAAGGCACCCCTGGTCTGGCGCACCGGACTGTCCGGTGTGCCACCGGACAGTGTCCGGTGCACCAGAGGACTCCAACTCAAACTCGTCACCTTCGGGAAAATCCAGAGGCGCTCCGCTATAATTCACCGGACTGTCCGGTGTACACCGGACAGTGTCCGGTGCTCCAAGGAACGGCGCCTCAGGAACTCGCCAGCTTCGGGAATTTGCAACGGCTAGTCCGCTATAATTCACCGGACATGTCCGGTGTGCACTGGACTGTCCGGTGTGACAACGGAGCAACGGATATTTCGGCGCCAACGGCTACCTGCAGCGCATTAAATGCGCGCCAGCGCGCGCAGAAGTCAGGCACGCCCATACTGGCGCACCGGACACTCTACAGTACATGTCCGGTGCGCCACCGGACATCCAGGCGGGCCCAGAAGACAGAGCTCCAACGGTCAGAACCCAACAACTTTGGTGACGTGGCTGGCGCACCGGACTGTCCGGTGCACCATGCGACAGTCAGCCCCACCAAACGGCTAGTTTGGTGGTTGGGGCTATAAATACCCCCAACCACCCCACATTCAAGGTATCCAAGTTTTCAACCTTCCAACCACTTACAAGAGCTAAGCATTGAATACAAGACACACCCAAGTGATCAAATCCTCTCCCATTTCCACAAAAGCATTAGTGACTAGTGAGAGTGATTTGTCGTGTTCTTTTGAGCTCTTGCGCTTGGATCGCTTTCTTCTTTCTCATTCTTTATTGTGATCAAGCACTCACTTGTAACTAAGGCAAGAGACACCAATTGTGTGGTGGTCCTTGCGGGGAAGTTTTGTTCCCGATTGATTTGAGAAGAGAAAGCTCACTCGGTCCGAGGGACCGTTTGAGAGAGGGGAAGGGTTGAAAGAGACCCGGTCTTTGTGACCACCTCAACGGGGAGTAGGTTTGCGAGAACCGAACCTCGGTAAAACAAATCCGTGTGTCACACCCTCTATTCGCTTGCGATTTGTTTTGCACCCTCTCTCGCGGACTTGATTATATCTCTAACGCTAACCGGCTTGTAGTTGTGATTATTTTTGAGAATTTCAGTTTCGCCCTATTCACCCCCCTCTAGGCGACTTTCAGTGCGCGCAACTGCCCAGCGGTTACGAGCATTCCTCCACTTTCGCCCAGATCAGCGGGTGAAAGGGTGGACCGCCATACAGGCGGCATGCGACCGCACCAAGGGGGCGCACCCTTTTGACTTCGACGCGTCCAGCATGGAGGTTCAGGCCCACACGTCATGCAACCAGTTCGCCGGTCGCTACGTGCAAGAAACTGCACCGCCACTCGCGCCACTACCGTGCCTCCTCGACTGCGGAACCAGTATCGTGACTCGAGGCAACAATGCGCATGACCCAACAGTGCCAACCAGGCACATCGGTCACAGGCCAGTCAGCCGCGAGAGAAGGCGCGACGGTCGATACGGCCAGAAATGGGCCTGCAGTAATGGCAGTGGCAGGCGGGCGGAAGCAGCGGTCAAGTCGTCAGCCAAGCTCACGTCCCCTCCTGGGACAGCGAGAGAACCCTCTCCCACGGCGTGAAGACGACGCGCCCGTGTTCCGTTCCTCGAACGGCTCGCGCACGCGCAACGGCTGCCCCGCGAACCACTCGTCCTGTCGCATTAACTCTGCGGCAGGACGGGCGACACCTTTGGCGGGCGAAGCAGGCGATGCTTCACCTCCGCCATAATGACCGCGTCAAAAAAGGTGTGCCACATCATTCGATTTCGTATCCTTTCCCTCCTCCTCTTTCTCTCTCTTACAACAGGGACCGGGAAAGGGGATACCCCGAAAGGGATCCTTCTCCGCGAAGGAAACGGGCCCCGAGCCCCCTACTGATTAGAGGTTCGAAGGCTAGCCCCTCAGAGGGGTTCAACAGCCGCCTCAGAGCGCTCGGGCTCCGCGCCCACTACTGGTCAGAGGTTCGAAGGCCGGCCCCTCGGAAGGGTTCAACGGCCACCTCAGGCCACTCGGGCTCCGCGCCCACTACTGATCAGGGGTTCGTAGGCTGGCCCTCGAAGGGTTCACAGCCGCCTCAGACGCAGAGCGAGGGATGACCCTGGGTACGTTCGATACATAACCAAGGCTCGGGCTACGCTCCCGAGGTACCCTAGGACATTTCCGAGACCAACGGGAACGATTTTGTAATGGAATCCCATCAGAGGGAGGCATCGAGCCCTCGGACCCCGTCAAAAGGGGACCGGGTCCGGCAAATCACCCACAGGTACTTTTGGAGCGCGCCTCCGGGCCACTAGCCGACCCCTAACAAATGGGGCACAGGCGTCCACTCGGATTACCCGTTAGCAGCTCACTGGAGACACCATGTTCAGCGCCCTCCAAGGGCAACATGGCGCTTTTCCCCCTCCTCCTTGCGGAAAGGCGACGCAGGGGCGTATGTAAAAAAGTCGAGTCTGTCCTTGACCGTCCTCTCGCTCTGTGCGGAGGCTCGGGGGCTGCTCTCGCGAACCCGGCTCCGGCCAAACCGTTGACAGCGTCAACATACCAGCCCGAGAACTTAGAACTCGATTGAGCACCCGGGCTACGACCAGCTCGCATGAGGGAACAACCAGACCGGCCGAAGCATCACGAAACGCATTAAGACCTCGAAGGAGTCAAACCACTCCTCCGAGGCCTCGGGGGCTACACCCGGCGGGTGCGCTCGCGCGCACCCACCGGAACAAAACGCAACCGAGAGAGGCCGGTCCCCTTGCAAAAAAGTGTGACAAAAGCCTCCAAGCAAGTATTAACACTCCCTTCGAGGCTCGGGGGCTACTGTCAAGGACCATAATTAGGGGTACCTCCAAGACTCCTAATCTCAGCTGGTAACCCCCATCGGCACAAAGCTGCAAAGGCCTGATGGGTGCGATTAAGTCAAGGCTCAGTCCACTCAAGGGACACGATCTCGCCTCGCCCGAGCCCAGCCTTGGGCAAGGGCAGCCGACCCCGAAGGATTTACGTCTCGCCCGAGGGCCCCCTCAAGCAACGGACACACCTTCGGCTCGCCCGAGGCCCAGCCTTCGCCAAGAAGCAACCTTAGCCAAATCGCCACGCCGACCGACCGTATTGCAGGAGCATTCAATGCAAGGATGGCCTGACACCTTATCATGACACGCGCTTGTCAGTCGACAGAGCTGAAGTGACCACAGTCACTTTGCCGCTCCACTGACCGACCTGACAAGAAGACAGCGCCGCCTGCGCCACTCCGACTGCTGTGCCACTCGACAGAGTGAGGCTGACAGCAGCCAAGTCCGGCTTCGGGCGCCATAGGAAGCTCCGCCTCGCCCGACCCCAGGGCTCGGACTCGGCCCCGGAAGACGACGAACTCCGCCTCGCCCGACCCCAGGGCTCGGACTCGGCCTCGGCCCCGGAAGACGACGAACTCCGCCTCGCCCGACCCCAGGGCTCGAACTCGGCCTCGGCCCCAAAAGACGATGAACTCCACCTCGCCCGACCCCAGGGCTCGGACTCGGCCCTGGCCTCAGCCGACGGTCTCTGCCTCGCCCGACCTAGGGGCTCGGACTCGACCTTGACCTCGGAAGACAGACTCGACCTCGACCTTGGAGGAGCCTCCGCCTCGCCCGACCTAGGGCTCGGACCGACCACGTCACAGGAGGGACCATCATTACCCTACCCCTAGCTAGCTCTGGCTACGGGGAACAAGACCGGCGTCCCATCTGGCTCGCCCCGGTAAAACAAATAATGATGGCGCCCCGCATGCTCCATGACGACGGCGGCTCTCAGCCCCCCTTACGGAAGCAAGGAGACGTTAGTAAGGACTCGACAGCCCCGACAGCTGTCCTTCCGCCAGGCTCCAGCACTCCTCCGACGGCCACGACATCTCATGAACAGGGTGCCAAAACCTCTCCGGCTGCCACGACGGCATGTACTTAGGGCACTAGCTCCTCTCTGCTAGACACGTTAGCACACTGCTACATCTCCCATTGTACACCTAGACCCTCTCCTTACGCCTATAAAAGGAAGGTCCAGGACCCTCTTACGGAAGGTGGGCCGCGCGGGGAGGACATGACGACGCGTGCAGGCCTCTCGCTCCCTCCCACGCGGACGCTTGTAACCCCCTACTACAAGCGCACCCGACCTAGGCGCGGGACAAACACGAAGGCCGCAGATTTCCCCTTTTATGCCTGACTCCCTCCGGTTTTTCCCCCCTTCGCGCTCCGTCTCGCGCCGACCCATCTGGGCTGGGGCACACGACGACAATTTACTCGTCGGTCCAGGGACCCCCCCCGGGGTCGAAACACCGACAAGTATCCAACACAAACATAAGTATTCAACACATGTTCTGAAGTCTAAACACGGAAAACATAACTCTCATGGAGGTGGGCGGTTGGACTGGTGCTGCGTTGGGCTAAACCCTTCATGAGGGTTGTTGGATGCCACCCCAGATTGGCCCTACACAGAGAAGAGATTGCATGTGTTATACCAGATGCATTACCAACATGTAACTACAATTTTGATACTCACAGGAGTATGGAACAGAGCAGGGTCAACTGCAGGGAACAATGGAGGTGGCGGAGCGAAACCCTGTGCGACGCCAAGGCTCTGCATGTACTAGAACATCTCTGCCATCCTCGCATCAGCCGCCAGGCGAGCCTCCCGCTCCGCCATTATCCTCGCCTCCATCTCTTGACGTTCCCTCCTCTCTTCTTCTAGTTGGGTCTGTAATATTACAAGCCAACGTTATAGTAACTCTAAGAGAAGGAATATAACTCAAGGAAGGACGAGTTACAGAAGCACTAACCTCGAGTTGCTGTATGCGATGCTGTGAGCTGTCGTGCCGAGGTCGTATGGCTAGACTCGAGCCCGTGCTCCTTGCTCTCACCTGAGACAGAGTGGGAGTGGAGGACGAGTCGATTGCCCCGTCGGTAATCTAGTACCGCCCATGTCTCTTGCCTCCTCCGACCCTCATGAGCACATCGGGGCCGATCGACTTGGTGCTTGGATCATATTCTGGGCCATGGACCTCCTGCGCCATGGCGGTGTAGTCATGAAGGCGGTTGTAGACGGTGGGGTTGGTGTAGGCCTCGGGCCCGTCATCCGGGTTGTAGGTGACGTTGGACGTCGCCTTGCCCTTATGGGCCATAGCATAGGCCGAGAAGGTGGAGCAAGGCCGGCCACCATGTGACGCAGATTGCAAGAAAACCAATGAGATAGTTAGAAATAATATCTAACCTAGTGCTATATACCTAAATAAAAAAGAGGGCGTACCCATGCTTCTGCATATTGGCCCAGGCTCCGGCTGCCTTGGTGGTGGGAGGGACCTTGCATCATCATACGCCGTTCCCGGCTAGCGTTGTGCGCCTCGTCCCACTTAGCCGAACACCACCAATCCACCATCTGCTCCCAGCACAGAGGATGTGCGGCGCACCAATGTGGAATCATCTACAAAGTAAACACGTAAAGTGTATATCAGAAGATAAAATAAAATTCATGCATGGAGTACTGGTACCAAACATGCATGACTTTACCTGCAGGTACTGGTCCCTGGTCAACGACATGGTTCGGGCTTGCTGCTTGGTCACCCTCTCCCCAAGGACGGAGCCGTGGTAGCTAACGATGGCCTAGATTCGGGCCTCATAGTGCATGTCCACGACGAGCTTCTTACAACTCGTGGTGGCCACCACATCCGCCCTAGCCTCGTATCCAGCCTTGCATCTGAAGAAATCCTGCATACAAAAACGATGTATCCATACATTATTTCAAGAATTTGCAACGAATGCGATATATTTTACATTATACTAAGACTTACCCACAACTCTTGCTTCACCCACTCTGCCTTGTTATTGAATTCTCGGCCATCCTGGTCTACTGCATCGGGGGCGACGGCGTAGTGGTCGAAGGTGTAGGCTGGGCCCGTCACTCCAGCGTACTCAACCAGTCCAGGGAAGTGTTCCCCGCACAGCAGGCCGAGGATGCCATTGGGGAGGCGACGATGACCCCCAGCATAATCCACAATCGTCCAAGACCTGTCCAAGTGATAAATAGAAAGTATTAGTTTATATTATGATTTTGAACACATAATATGAACAAGAATGAAGAACATAAAGTTACATGCCTCTCCTCATCCGGCCGAATCAACGGTCGCCTATCCCGAAGTATGGGACGCTGAGGGAGACTCGCGGGACCTCGCAGGTAGATGCTCCTCGAACCTGAGGCACCAGAACCTGAGGTGGTCTGCTGAGCTTCGTCGTCGTCCTGCTGCTGGTCCTCGTCGTCCTGCTGCGCCGCCTGCTGCTGGACAAGGTCGTCCTACTGCGCCGCCTACTGCTGGACAAGGTCGTCCTGCTGCGCCGCCTGCTCTGCCTCGTCCGTCGTCCTACTCCTCCTCCCCCTCCTCCTCCTCAGCCAATTACCGCCCACCATATTTGTCCAAAAACCTACAATTAAGAGTAAACAAATAAGCACATATAAAAAGATGCATTTAAAATCAGGTGCGAAATAAAAAGTCATATAGCATTACATCGATTAAAAATAATCTTCATATGTGTCGGGGTTAGCCGGATCATAACTCTCATCATCACTATCAACCATTTCAATCTCAACACCATCGGAAGACACAAGTTCGTCATTAATGTCATTGCCTTTAAGGATTACTAAGTCATTATCATTTTGCACCTCATCATCCTCCTCATCAACAACCATTTCAATATCTACGTCCATTCCGATAGCTTTGGTTAAGTCTATCTCAAATCGCCCTTCTAGCCCATCTTCTTGGAAGAACTCTCCATCATATGTGTCCGGGTCTAAGTTGTAATCTTCATCGTTAGGAACAGGTAACCTCCCGTGCAGCGATACCTTATACACAACATCCCAATCCTTAAGATGTTCTTTCGTTTGGCACGCATATGGGAGATAATACACATGTGTCGCCTGTTGGGCCATGATATATACATCGTCTCCTGGTAAGGTGGAATCTTGTCGAATTTCGACTATCCCAAGATTAGAATGTGTCCGTCTCGTCACTTGAGGGTCAAAACAATGACATTTGAATATCACTGGAGTAAGAGGTTTGGAACCATAAAAATTGAGCTCATATATTTCTTTGATTCGTCCAAAATAATCGACATCGTCAAGGCCGGGCGTAAAGACTCCAGAACACGTTGTTTTCCGATTGGGCCAACTTTTGTCGTAGTTTATTGTGCGAAAATGGTATCCATTGACGTCATACCTAGAATATTTCTTGACCCTATAAGCAAAGTCGTTGGCTACTTGTCTCAACTCGGCACTCATAGATGGATCTCTTTGGCCCTGCAAGTATTCACAAGTTAAAAGACGCTAAATTGAGTTCAAAGACGTATCTCTTTTACAAACTAAGCACGCACCTTACGTTTGAACCAGGAAATGAAATCGGGCAACCCATTTCTCGCACCCTTTCTAAAAAGAGTGTCATATTCCTGTGGAGTGGGGTCCCTTGATTGACGCCAGAATTCATGAAGAAATTGTTCCATGTATGGCGTCACCTCTTCAAGGTTGGTCAATACATATAGCATGATATGCCGCCACTCTTCATGTGTCAGGGTCTTGGTGGTCGAGCCACTTGCGCTTCCGAGTTGGTCTCGAAATATGCTAAGGTTCGATTCATTGTTGCCATCATTGTAACGAGGGGGTGGATTATGCACGCTCGGCAGTTTGTCACCATAATAAGTTGTTTTGAAGTTTGACACCTCCTCTAGAATGTATGCCTCTGCAATGGAAGCCTCGATTTTGCATTTATTTCTACATTTCTTTCAAATAGTCTTTAGACATCTCTCGATTGGATAGCACCAACGTCCCTGCATGACCCCCCCCATTCGTGCCTCATAGGGGAGATGAAGAATCAAATGCTGCATTGGATAGAAGAAGCCAGGTGGAAATATCTTCTCAAGCTTACACAGTAACACGAGTGGCAATCTTTCTAAGTCTGCAACCACGGTCCGAGATAACTCTTTTGCACAAAGCTGACAGAAGAAATAGCTCAACTCTGAAAGCGCTAGCCAGACATGCTTAGGGACATAGCCTCGAACCATCGCAGGAAGAATCCGTTCAATCCATATGTGGAAGTCATGACTCTTCATCCCTAAGACTCGCATAGTAGATAAGTTCACCCCCTACTCAGGTTAACTGCATACCCATCAGGGAACATCAACATCTTGATCCACTGAAGTACTTCCTTCCTCTGGGCCCTGCTTAGGACGAAATCGGCCTTAGGCCTTCTCCATGTCTTTCCGCCACTTGGCGGCTTCATCTCTAGGTTTGGTCTATCACATAACGCTGCCAAATCCACTCTTGCCTTTATGTTATCCTTTGACTTATCAGGAATGTCCATAATTGTTGCCCATAGTGCCTCGGCAACATTCTTTTCAGTGTGCATCACGTCAATGTTGTGTGGAAGGAGCAGGTCGTCATAATAGGGGAGCCGAGTCAAGCCAGACTTATGTGTCCACATATGCTGCTCACCATATCCCACAAAACCACCTTCTGTATTGGCCACGAGCCCATCTATCTGTTGACGAATTTCGGCACCAATCATCGTTGCAGGTGGGCGGTCTGTCACTACGACACCTTTCGTAAAGTTCTTGATGTCTAGGCGGAATGGATGGTCAGGAGGGAGAAATTGTCGATGTTTATCGAAGGACGAATATTTGCCACCCTTTTTCAACCAAATGAACCTGAGAGCTTCCTTGCAAACTGGGCATAAGAACTTACCGTGAACACACCAGGCGCAGAATAGCCCATACGCCGGTAAGTCATGCATGGAGTACTGGTACCAAACATGCATTCTGAAGTTTGTCTTCGTAGCTCGGTCATACGTCCATACCCCTTCCTCCCAGGCACGTACCAATTCATTGATCAAAGGCTCCATGTACATGCCCATTTTATTCCCCAGGTGTCCAGGAGTTATCAACGACACGAATATATTCTGCCTTTGTGTCGACGTTTCGACCCCGGGGGGTCCCTAGACCGACGAGTAAATTGTCGCCGCGTGCCCCAACCCAGATGGGTCGGCGCGAGACGGAGCGCGAAGGGGGAAAAACCGGAGGGAGTCAGGCGTAAAAGGGGAAACCCGCTGCCTTCGTGTTTGTCCCGCGCCCAGGTCGGGTGCGCTTGCAGTAGGGGGTTACAAGCATCCGCGGGGGAGGGAGCGAGAGGCCTGCACGCGCCGTCCCGTCCTCCCCGCGCGGCCAACCTTCTGTAAGAGGGCCCTGGACCTTCCTTTTATAGGCGTAAGGAGAGGGTCCAGGTGTACAATGGGAGATGTTGCAGTGTGCTAACATGTCTAGCAGAGAGGAGCTAGTGCCCTAAGTACATGCCGTCGTGGCAGCCGGAGAGGTTTTGGCACCCTGTTCATGAGATGTCGTGGCCGTCGGAGGAGTGCTGGAGCCTAGCGGAAGGACAGCTGTCGGGGCTGTCGAGTCCTTGCTGACATCTCCTTGCTTCCGTAAGGGGGGCTGAGAGCCGCCGTCATCATGGAGCACGCGAGGCGCCATCATTATTTGTTTTACCGGGGCGAGCCAGATGGGACGCCGGTCTTGTTCCCCGTAGCCAGAGCTAGCTAGGGGTAGGGTAATGATGGTCCCTCCTGTGACGTGGTCGGTCCGAGCCCTAGGTCGGGCGAGGCGGAGGCTCCTCCGAGGTCGAGGTCAAGTCTGTCTTCCGAGGTCGAGGTCGAGTCCGAGCCCCTAGGTCGGGCGAGGCGGAGACAGTCGGCTGAGGCCAGGGCCGAGTCCGAGCCCTAGGGTCGGGCGAGGCAGAGTTCGTCGTCTTCCGGGGCCGAGGCCGAGTCCGAGCCCTGGGGTCGGGCGAGGCGGAGTTTGTCGTCTTCCAGGGCCGAGGCCGAGTCCGAGCCCTAGGGTCGGGTGAGGCGGAGTTCGTCGTCTTCCGGGGCCGAGGCCGAGTCCGAGCCCTAGGGTCGGGCGAGGCGGAGTTCGTCATCTTCCGGGGCCGAGGCCGAGTCCGAGCCCTGGGGTCGGGCGAGGCGGAGCTTCCTATGGCGCCCGAAGCCGGACTTGGCTGCTGTCAGCCTCACTCTATTGAGTGGCACAGCAGTCGGAGTGGCGCAGGCGACGCTGTCTTCTTGTCAGGTCGGTCAGTGGAGCGGCGAAGTGACTGCGGTCACTTCAGCTCTGTCGACTGACAAGCGTGCATCAGGATAAGGTGTCAGACCATCCTTGCATTAAATGCTCCTGCGATACGGTCGGTCGGCGTGGTGATTTGGCCAAGGTTGCTTCTTGGCGAAGGCTGGGCCTCGGGCGAGCCGAAGGTGTGTCCGTTGCTTGAGGGGGCCCTCGGGCGAGACGTAAATCCTCCGGGGTCGGTTGTCCTTGCCCGAGGCTGGGCTCGGGCGAGGTGAGATCGTGTCCCTTGAGTGGACCGAGCCTTGACCTAATCGCACCCATCAGGCCTTTGCAGCTTTGTGCTGATGGGGGTTACTAGCTGAGATTAGGAGTCTTGGGGGTACCCCTAATTATGGTCCCCGACAGTAGCCCTCGAGCCTCGAAGGGAGTGTTAATACTCGCTTGGAGGCTTTTGTCGCACTTTTTTGCAAGGGGACCGGCCTTTCTCGGTTGCGTTTTGTTTCGGTGGGTGCGAGCGAGCGCACCCGCCGGGTGTAGCCCCCGAGGTCTCGGAGGAGTGGTTTGACTCCTTCGAGGTCTTAATGTGTTTCGTGATGCTTCGGCCGGTCTGGTTGTTCCCTCATGCGAGCTGGTCGTAGCCTGGGTGCTCAGTCGAGTTCCAAGTTCTCGGGCTGGTATGTTGACGCTGCCAATGGTTTGGCCGGAGCTGGATTCGCGAGAGCAGCCCCCGAGCCTCCGCACAGAGCGAGAGGATGGTCAAGGATAGACTCGACTTTTTTACATACGCCCCTGCGTCGCCTTTCCGCAAGGAGGAGGGGGGAAAGCGCCATGTTGCCCTTGGAGGGCGCCGAACATGGTGTCTCTAGTGAGTTGCTAACGGGTAATCCGAGTGGACGCCCGTGCCCCATTTGTTAGGGGTCAGCTAGTGGCCCGGAGGCACGCTCCAAAAGTACCTGCGGGTGATTTGCCGGACTCGGTCCCCTTTTGACGGGGTCCGAGGGCTCCATGCCTCCCTCTGATGGGATTCCGTTACAAAATCGTTCCCGTTGGTCTCGGAAATGTCCTAGGGTACCTCGGGAGCGTAGCCCGAGCCTTGGTTATGTATCGAACGTACCCAGGGTCATCCCTCGCTCTGCGTCTGAGGCGGCTGTGAACCCTTCGAGGGCCAGCCTACGAACCCCTGATCAGTAGTGGGCGCGGAGCCCGAGTGGCATGAGGCGGCCGTTGAACCCTTCCGAGGGGCCGGCCTTCGAACCTCTGACTAGTAGTGGGCACGGAGCCCGAGCGCTCTGAGGCGGCTGTTGAACCCCTCCGAGGGGCCAGCCTTCGAACCTCTGATCAGTAGGGGGGCTCGGGGCCCGTTTCCTTCGCGGAGAAGGATCCCTTTCGGGGTATCCCCTTTCCCGGTCCCTGTTGTAATAGAGAGAAAGAGGAAGAGGAAAAGGATACGAAATCGAATGACGTGGCGCACCTTTTTTGACGCGGTCATTATGGCAGAGGTGAAGCGTCGCCTGCTTCGCCCACCAAAGGTGCCGCCCGTCCTGCCGCAGAGTTAATGCGACGGGACGAGTGGTTCGCGGGGCAGCCGTTGCGCGTGCGCGAGCCGTTCGAGGAACGGAACACGGGCGCGTCGTCTTCACGCCGTGGGAGAGGGTTCTCTCGCTGTCCCAGGAGGGGACGTGAGCTTGGCTGATGACTTGACCGCCGCTTCCGCCTGCCTGCCACTGCCATTACTGCGGGCCCATTTCTGGCCGTATCGACCGTCGCGCCTTCTCCCGTGGCTGACTGGCCCGTGACCGATGTGCCTGGTTGGCACTGTTGGGTCATGCGCAGGGTTGCCTCGAGTCGTGGTACTGGTTCCGCAGTCGAGGAGGCACGGTAGTGGCGCGAGTGGTGGTGCGGTTTCTTGCACGTAGCGGCCGGCGAACTGGTTGCATGACGTGTGGGCCTGGGCCTCCATGTTGGACGCGTCGAAGTCGAAAGGGTGCGCCCCCTTGATGTGGTCGCATGCCGCCTGCACGGCGGTCCGCCCTTTCACCCGCTGGTCTGGGCGAAAGTGGAGGAATGCTCGTAACCGCTGGGCAGTTGCGCGCACCGCGCGCGGCGGTTTGGCTTCTTCTGCCCCTGGCCAGCTTGCATGACGCATAGGACCCGGCCCCCGTGTCGTAGGGGGAGGACCTTGGAGCGTGTTGGAGAAGACTCAGCCCGCGATGGCTGAGGACGCAAGTGGGGAGAGTTGCCTTTAAAAGGGGGGTGACCCCCTTGAAAGGCAACCATGTCCTTGCGCTCCCCTCAAGCGTCGCGTCTTTCCACCTTCCGAGCCCCCGGATGGGGAACACTCGCAGTACTTCCGCCTTTTCGTTGGAGGAACACAACTTCGCGGAAGTTGGTACCTTTCAGCCATCGTTCGGCTTCAAGGATTTTCGTCAGGCAGCCCGGCCGCATCCCCTCGCCGGTGGTCACCCAAGACGGTGACCACCAGCTCCTGGGTGGGGAGAAGCAAGCCGGGCTGCGATCTCTGCCCCGCCCTCAGCTTCAAGGATCTTCATCATCCTTGCTGGGGCGGAGAGCGAGGTGAGCCGGGGCTCTACCTCCCGCACGGGTCGGCTGGCCACCTCTTCTTCCAGCTTCTGGTGGTGGAAACCATCGTCCAGCTCTGCGGAGGAGGCGTCCTCCAGCCATGCCGGGGAAGGCGAACTGTTGCTGCCCAGCTAGGATGCAACATTCCGTCCTCTATCCTCGCTTTCGTGGTGAGGACGGGAGCGAGGACCTGCCGGTGCGCTTTGGAGCGCCCGCGCTTGCTGGTGCGGCGTTGGTGGACAGGCGGACGCCGCCGTCGGTGCTGACGTGGTGGCAGCTGGAGAAAGCTTACCCACCATCGAGGCCGTCAGCGCCGCCTACGGACCGACCCCTGACTCTTTGGCTTTAATATCTGGTTCGCGTCCCTTGAGTGGGGACGCGAACGAGAGCCTTCTGGTGGCTGCGTCCATCCTGGGACCATGGCTGCTGCTGTAGAGGTCGCTGGCGAGTCGCCCGGAGCTTGTCGCCCCGCAGGCTCCCCGGTGTGGAGGTTGTTCATACCCGCGGGGACGGAACCGGAGTTCCGTTTGTAATGGCACCTTGAGTGTTGGTGTCTGTTCATTGTGGCTGTCGGGGCCTAAACATGTATGTATTTTCGGCACGGAGCCGTGTTTTTTCCTCATTTCGAGCACTAGGACTCGCCTGTCGGCTAACTGAACCGCTTAACCAAGTGTGAGTTGCCTCGTGCGAAGGTGACGAGTGAGGTATCCGTATCCCGGAGGCGTGGGAGTCCATCGGCTCGGTCGGCCTTGCCGCCCGAGGCTTCTCTTGCTTAGTTAAAGGAACTCTCGGCCGCTCTTCGATGAGCCGAAGCCGGAGGTAGCGGTGTCAGCATGGACAGAGGTAGAGTTGGCTCGAAAAGAAGACTTCGTCGGCTGGAGCCTGGCTGGGCCGTCCACTGGCGGGACCGACGCCGGAGTCGAGTTGCCGAGGCCACAAGCCGGGCTGATGTCCTCGGGGGACAGCTGGTTGAGGCTTCGGGGTGGCCGGTCGAGCTGTCTGCTCGGGCCGGATTCTGGAGAAGACCCTGGCGGCGATGGCCCGGGCGTGGTGCTGATGTCGTCCTTCGGAGTGGAGATCCTCCGACCGCGTTGCCGTCCGAGGCTCGGTCGGACTTCACCGAAGGTGGGGTTGACGCCGAGGGTGTTGTTGCTCCCCCTCCGTCAAGGTCCGAGCCTGCAGGATCGATTTATCTTGTAGTGTGCGTATGTTTTCTGCGGCCGCCGAGGCCCAAACATACTGTCGTCATGTTGTAAAGCTGTGTTTCTTTTCCTCTTGTTTCGAGTATCTGGACTTATTTGTCGGTAACAGAATTGTTTGTCCGAGCGAGAGTTACTTTTCACGGAAGGTGATGAGTGAGGTATCCGTATCCCGGAGGCGTAGGAGTCCCTCGGCTCGGTCGGCCTTGCCGCTTACGTGTACTCTTACTCGTCCGTAGGATTCTGCCATCGATATAGTCAAGAAGGCCCGAAAAATCGTTTCGGCAGAAGAGTTTTCGAGCGTGAAGACTTGTTCGGTCCGCGGAATCATTTATCCGAGCGTGAGTTACTTATCGCAGAAGGTGATGAGTGAGGTATCCGTATCCCAGAGGCGTAGGAGTCCCTCGGCTCGGTCAGCCTTGGCTGCTTACGTGTACTCCATCGTTTTCAGGATCCCACTTTCGAAGTAGTCGAAAAGCACGAAAGACATTCTGGCAGAAAAGATCTTTTCCGAGGAAAATTTTGACGCGGAGGGGGTTCCCCCCTTCTAGCCCCCGGGGGAGGGTCGGGCTTTGCCGAGGCAAGGCTGACCCTTCCTTGATGGTTAGACTTTGTGTGTGAACGAGGTGTATGAACGACTTGAAAGCATCTTAAGGGTAGAAGCGACGTAGCTGTCGGATGTTCCAAGCGTTGTTGTAGACCTCGCCTTGACTGTTGGCCAGCTTGTACGTCCCGGGTTTCAGAACTTTGGCGATGACGAACGGCCCTTCCCAGGGAGGCGTGAGCTTGTGCCACCCTCGGGCGTCTTGTCGCAGCCGAAGCACCAAGTCGCCCACCTGGAGGTCTCGGGACCGAACCCCTCTGGCGTGGTAGCGTCGTAGAGACTGCTGATACCGCGCCGAGTGTAGTAGGGCCATGTCCCGAGCCTCTTCCAGCTGGTCCAGTGAGTCTTCTCGGTTAGCTCGATTGCTTTGGTCATCGTAGGCCCTCGTCCTCGGGGAACCGTATTCTAAGTCTGTGGGCAAGATGGCCTCGGCCCCATAGACTAGAAAGAACGGTGTGAAGCCCGTGGCTTGGCTCGGCGTTGTCCTCAGACTCCAGACCACCGAGGGGAGCTCCTTCATCCATCGCTTGCCGAACTTATTGAGGTCGTTGTAGATCCGCGGCTTGAGTCCTTGCAGAATCATGTCGTTGGCACGCTCTACTTGCCCATTCGTCATGGGGTGAGCCACATCAGCCCAGTCCACCCGGATGTGGTGATCCTCGCAGAAGTCCAGGAACTTTCTGCCGGTGAACTGGGTGCCGTTGTCGGTGATGATGGAGTTCGGGACCCCAAAGCGATGGATGATGTTGGTGAAGAATGCCACCGCCTGTTTGGATCTGATGCTGTTTAGGGGTCGGACCTCGATCCACTTGGAGAATTTGTCGATGGCGACCAGCAGGTGCGTGTAGCCCCCGGGTGCCTTCTGCAAGGGGTCGACGAGGTCCAGACCTCACACAGCAAACGGCCAGGTGATGGGTATCGTCTGCAGAGCTTGAGCGGGCAGGTGGGTCTACCTTGCGTAGAATTGACACCCCTGGCAGGTGCGGACAATTCTAGTGGCGTCGGCCACCGCGGTCGGCCAGTAGAAACCTTGTCGGAAGGCGTTTCCAACAAGGGCTTGGGGCGCCGCGTGATGACCGCAAGCCCCCGAGTGTATTTCTTGTAAGAGCTCCTGGCCTTCGGCGATGGATATGCATCGCTGGAGGATGCCTGAGGGGCTGCGGTGGTAGAGCTCCTTCCCGTCCCCCAGCAAGATGAACGACTTGGCGCGCCGTGCCAACCGCTGAGCTTCGGCTCGGTCGAGGGGTAGCTCTCCTTGGTGGAGATATTGCAGGTACGGGGTCTGCCAGTTTCGATTAGGAGTGACCCCGCTCCACTCCTCCTCGACGCGCAGTGCCTCACCCTCGGGAGCCAAGGGTGCCTTGGGCCGGGCCGAGGGTGCCTCGGGCTGAGCCGAGGCCTTCTCAGGCTCGGGCGCGTCGTCGGTCTTGACGGAGGGTCGTTGCAGGTCTCAGGAGAAGACGTCCGGGGGAACCGTTGTCCGCCCTGAGGCTATCTTAGCCAGCTCGTTCGCAGTCTCATTGTATCATCGGGCGATGTGGTTGAGCTCAAGCCCGTAGAACTTGTCCTCCAGGCGCCGAACCTCATCGCAGTAGGCTTCCATCTTCGGGTCGCGACAGTGGGAGTTCCTCATGACTTGGTCAATGACGAGCTGCGAGTCACCGCGAGCGTCGAGGCGTCGGACCCCTAGCTCGATGGCGATGCGCAACCCGTTGACCAGAGCCTCGTATTCGGCCACATTGTTGGACGCCGGGAAGTGGAGGCGTAGCACGTAGCGTAGGTGCTTCCCGAGGGGCGAGATGAAGAGCAGGCCCGCGCCTGCCCCTGTCTTCATCAGCGACCTGTCGAAAAACATGGTCCAGAGTTCCGGTTGGATCGGAGCTGTTGGGAGCTGGGTATCGACCCATTCAGCCACAAAGTCCGCCAAGACTTGGGACTTGATGGCCTTCCGAGGGGCGAACGAGATTGTCTCGCCCATGATTTCCACTGCCCACTTTGCAATCCTACCTGAGGCCTCTCAGCACTGGATGATCTCCCCCAGGGGGAAGGATGACACCACAGTCACCGGATGAGACTCGAAGTAGTGTCGCAACTTCCGCCGCGTCAGGATCACCGCGTACAGCAGCTTCTGAATTTGTGGGTAGCGGATCTTGGTCTCGGACAGTACCTCACTGATGAAGTAGACTGGCCTCTAGACGGGCAATGCATGCCCCTCTTCTCGTCTCTCAACCACGATCGCGGCGCTGACCACCTGAGTGGTAGCGGTGATGTAGATCAAGAGGGCTTCTCCAGCAGCGGGGGGCACCAAGATAGGCGCGTTCGTGAGGAGCGCCTTGAGGTTCCCGAGGGCTTCCTCGGCCTCAGGGGTCCAAGTGAAGCACTCGGCCTTTCTTAAGAGGCGGTACAGAGGCAGGCCTCTTTTGCCGAGGCGCGAGATGAAACGGCTCAGAGCCGCAAGGCATCCCGTGACCCTCTGTACGCCTTTCAAGTCCTTGATGGGCCCCGTGTTGGTGATGGCCATGATTTTCTCTGGGTTGGCCTCGATGCCCCGCTCGGAGACGATGAACCCCAAGAGCATGCCTCGGGGGACTCCGAAGACGCACTTCTCAGGATTGAGTTTTACGCCTTTCGCCTTGAGACACCGGAATGTCGCTTCAAGGTCGGAAAGGAGGTCAGAGGCTTTCCTCGTCTTGACTACGATGTCATCGACGTAAGCCTCGACCGTTCGACCAATGTGTTTGCCGAACACGTGGTTCATGCACCTTTGGTATGTCGCACCCGCATTCCTCAAACCAAACGGCATGGTAACATAGCAGTACATGCCAAAAGGTGTGATGAAAGAAGTCGCGAGCTGGTCGGACTCTTTCATCCTGATTTGGTGATACCCTGAGTAGGCATCGAGGAAAGACAGGGTTTCGCACCCAGCAGTGGAATCCACGATTTGATCGATGCGAGGCAGAGGGTAGGGAACTTTTGGACATGCTTTGTTTAGACCAGTGTAGTCTACACACATCCGCCATTTCCCTCCTTTCTTTCTCACAAGCACAGGGTTGGCGAGCCATTCGGGATGGAATACCTCTTTGATGAACCCCGCCGCCATTAGCTTGTGGGTCTCCTCGCCTATGGCTCTGCGCTTTTCTTCGTCGAATCAGCGCAGAGGCTGCTTCACGGGTCGAGCTCCAGCTCAAATATCCAGCGAGTGCTCGGCGACATCCCTCGGTATGCCGAGCATGTCCGAGGGACTCCGCGCGAAAACGTCGGCGTTTGCGCGGAGAAAGTCGACGAGCACTGCTTCCTATTTGGGATCGAGCTCGGAGCCGATCCGGATCTGCTTGGAGGCGTCGTTGCTGGGGTCGAGAGGGACGGACTTAACCGTCTCCGCTGGCTCGAAGTTGCTGGCATGGCGCTTCACGTCTGGCGCCTCCTTGGAGAGACTCTCCAGGTCGGCGATGAGGGCCTCGGATTCGGCGAGGGCCTCGGCGTACTCCACGCACTCCACGTCGCATTCGTACGCGTGTCGGTACGTGGGGCCGACGGTGATGACCCCGTTGGGGCCCGGCATCTTGAGCTTGAGGTAGGTGTAGTTGGGGACGGCCATGAACTTGGCGTAGCATGGCCTCCCCAGCACTGTGCGGTAGGTTCCTCGGAACCCGACCACCTCGAACGTGAGGGTTTCCCTTCAGAAGTTGGAGGGAGTCCCAAAGCAGACGGGTAGATCGAGTTGTCCGAGGGGCTGTACGCGTTTCCCAGGGATGATCCCATGAAAAGGTGTCGCTCCCGCCCGGACCGAGGATAGATCGATCCACAGGAGCCCGAGGGTCTCGGCGTAGATGATGTTGAGGCTGCTGCCTCTGTCCATGAGGACCTTGGTGAGCCTGACGTTGCCGATGACGGGGTCAACAACGAGCGGGTATTTCCCAGGACTCGGGACGCGGTCGGGGTGGTCGCCCTGGTCGAAGGTGATGGGCTTGTCGGACCAGTCTAGGTAGACTGGCGCCACCACCTTTACCGAGCAGACCTCCCGACGCTCTTGCTTGCGGTGCCGAGCCGAGGCGTTTGCCACTTGCCCACCGTAGATCATGAAGCAGTCGTGGACCTCGGGGAACTCTCCTGCCTTGCGATCCTCCTTCTTATCATTGTCGTGGGCCCTGCCACCTTCCGCAGGTGGCTCGTCCTTGTGAAAGTGGCGCCGAAGCATGGCGCATTCCTCAAGGGTGTGCTTGACGGGCCCCTGATGATAGGGGCACGGCTCCTTGAGCATCTTGTCGAAGAGATTGGCGCCTCCGGGAGGTTTCCGAGGTTTCTTGTACTCAGCGACGGCGACAAGGTCCGCGTCGGCGGCGTCGCGATTCGCTTGCGACTTCTTCTTGCCTTTCTTCTTGGTGCCACGCTGAGTGGACGCCTCGAGGACATCTTCCGGTTGGCGGCCCTGGGGCTGCTTGTCCTTCTGGAAGATGGCCTCAACAGCCTCCTGGCCAGAGGCGAACTTGGTGGTGATGTCCATCAGCTCGCTCGCCCTGGTGGGGGTCTTGCGACCCAGCTTGCTCACCAGGTCGCGGCAGGTGGTGCCGGTGAGGAACGCGCCGATGACATCCGAGTCGGTGACGTTGGGCAGCTCGGTGCGCTGCTTCGAGAATCGCCGGATGTAGTCCCAGATAGACTCTCCCGGCTGCTGGCGGCAGCTTCGGAGATCCCAGGAGTTCCCAGGGCGCACATACGTGCCCTGGAAGTTGCCGGCGAAGGCTTGGACCAGGTCGTCCCAGTTGGAGATCTGCCCCGGAGGCAAATGCTCCAGCCAGGCTCGAGCGGTGTCGGAGAGGAACAGGGGGAGGTTGCGGATGATGAGGTTTTCATCGTCCGTTCCACCCAGGTGGCAGGCCAGCCGGTAGTCCGCGAGCCAAAGTTCCGGCCTCGTCTCCCCTGAGTACTTTGTGATAGTAGTCGGGGTTCGGAATCGGGTCGGGAACGGCGCCCGTCGTATGGCCCGGCTGAAAGCCTGTGGACCGGGTGGTTCGGGCGAGGGACTCTGATCCTCCCCGCTGTCGTAGCATCCCCCATGCCTAGGGTGGTAGCCTCGGCGCACCTTCTCGTCGAGGTGGGCTCGACGGTTGCGGTGATGGTGCTCGTTGCCGAGGCGACCCGGGGCCGCAGGCGCTGTGTTGCGCGTGCGCCCGGTGTGGACCGAGGCTTCCCGCATGAATCGGGAAGTCGTGGCGCGATGCTCCGAGGGGTACCCCTGCCTTCGGGAGGCAGAGCTTTCGGCCCGGCGAACCGCGGCATCCTCCAAGAGATTTTTGAGCTCTCCCTGGATACGCCACCCTTCGGTGGTTGATGGCTCCGGCATCGCGTGGAGAAGTATTGCCGCTGCAGCCAGGTTCTGGCCGACCCCACTGGAAGCCGGTGGCGGCCTTGTCCTGACATCATCGGCAATGCGGTGCTGGATGCCCTGGGGTAGATGACGCGCTTCTCCGGCCGGAGGTTGGCCTACCCATTCCTGCCCGATGTCCCGGCGGAACGGCTCAAGTGTTCCTTCTCCCTCGTCGAGCCTGGCCTGCATCTCGCGGATTTGCTCGAGCTGTGCGTCCTGACCCCCCACAGGGACTGGGACCACAGCTAGCTCCCGAAGGATGTCAACGCGAGGCGCAGGCCTAGGGGGATCACCGTTTTCTGGTATACCAAGATGGTTGCCTTCGCCGGGACCCCCTAGATCGAGGTGGAAACATTCACGACTCGGGCCGCATTCCTCGTCGCCGAAGCTGCGGCTACCGTCGGAACAATCGGAAAGGCAGTAGTCACATGCGGTCATGAAGTCCCGCATGGCACTGGGGTTACCAAGTCTGGAGAAATCCCAACAAAAGTCGGGCTCGTCATCTTCCTCGGAACCCGAGGGCCCGTAGGTCGAGACGGCTGTCAGCCGGTCCCAGGGTGACCGCATACCGTACCCCGGAGGGTTTGGACTCGCCTCTATGAAAGCATCCACCGAAGCGAAGTCGCTTGGCGGGTCGAGGCTGAACCCAAAAGGCACGAGATGGGAATCGGTTGGTACCTCTTGGTCGACGGGCGGTGACGAAGTCACGTCAGGGGCATACTGCACCGTCGTCTCAGGTACGAGGGTGACGCCCAGCAAGTCCTTTGCGAGCGTGCTGGCGTCGTCCGTCCGCTTGGAGTTGGTGTGTTGCGGGGAAACGACGCTCGTCTTCGTCTCAGACGCGAGGTCGATGCCCGACGCGTCCCCCGTTGGGGCGCCGGCGCCGTCGATTCACTTGACAGCCGACGAGGTGCCACCTCTTGCTTGGCCTTGGTTGCCCCGCCTCCTCCTCCGTCGGTGGGGGAGGCAACGGGACAAACCCGAATGTTGTTCTTCCGCCACGTGGGGCAGACGTTGTTGATTCCGCCACCGGCGGGCGGGTTGTCGGCCGCCATTGTCGCTGTCGCGCGGTGGGGGAAGGAGTATCATGTCGTAGCGGCTGTCGAGGGACATGAACTCAAGACTCCCGAAACGGAGCACCGTCCCGGGCTGGAAAGGTTGCTGGAGACTACCCATCTGGAGCTTGACGGGAAGCTGTTCGTCAACACGCAGCAGGCCCCTACCTGGCGCGCCAACTGTCGGCATTTTGACCCCGGGGGGTCCCTGGACCGACGAGTAAATTGTCGCCGCGTGCCCCAGCCCAGATGGGTCGGCGCGAGGCGGAGCGCGAAGGGGGGAAAACCGGAGGGAGTCAGGCGTAAAAGGGGAAACCCGCGGCCTTCGTGTTTGTCCCGCGCCCAGGTCGGGTGCGCTTGCAGTAGGGGGTTACAAGCGTCCGTGTGGGAGGGAGCGAGAGGCCTGCACGCGCCGTCCCGTCCTCCCCGCGCGGCCAACCTTCTGTAAGAGGGCCCTGGACCTTCCTTTTATAGGCGTAAGGAGAGGGTCCAGGTGTACAATGGGAGATGTAGCAGTGTGCTAACGTGTCTAGCAGAGAGGAGCTAGTGCCCTAAGTACATGCCGTCGTGGCAGCCGGAAAGGTTTTGGCACCCTGTTCATGAGATGTCGTGGCCGTCGGAGGAGTGCTGGAGCCTGGCGGAAGGACAGCTGTCGGGGCTGTCGAGTCCTTGCTGACGTCTCCTTGCTTCCGTAAGGGGGGCTGAGAGCCGCCGTCATCATGGAGCACGCGGGGCGCCATCATTATTTGTTTTACCGGGGCGAGCCAGATGGGACGTCGGTCTTGTTCCCCGTAGCCAGAGCTAGCTAGGGGTAGGGTAATGATGGTCCCTCCTGTGACGTGGTCGGTCCGAGCCCTGGGTCAGGCGAGGCGGAGGCTCCTCCGAGGTCGAGGTCGAGTCTGTCTTCCGAGGTCGAGGTCGAGTCCGAGCCCCTAGGTCGGGCGAGGCGGAGACCGTCGGCTGAGGTTAGGGCCGAGTCCGAGCCCTGGGGTCGGGCGAGGCGGAGTTCGTCGTCTTCCAGGGCTGAGGTCGAGTCCGAGCCCTGGGGTCGGGCGAGGCGGAGTTCGTCGTCTTTCGGGGCCGAGGCCGAGTCCGAGCCCTAGGGTCGGGCGAGGCGGAGTTCGTCGTCTTCCGGGGCCGAGGCCGAGTCCGAGCCCTGGGGTCGGGCGAGGCGGAGTTTGTCATCTTCCGAGGCCGAGGCCAAGTCCGAGCCCTGGGGTCGGGCGAGGCGGAGTTCGTCGTCTTCCGGGGCCGAGTCCGATCCCTGGGGTCGGGCGAGGCGGAGCTTCCTATGGCGCCTGAAGCCGAACTTGGCTGCTGTCAGCCTCACTCTGTCGAGTGGCACAACAGTCGGAGTGGCGCAGGCGGCGCTGTCTTCTTGTCAGGTCGGTCAGTGGAGCGGCGAAGTGACTGCGGTCACTTCGGCTCTGTCGACTGACAAGCACGCGTCAGGATAAGGTGTCAGGCCATCCTTGCTTTAAATGCTCCTGCGATACGGTCGGTCGGCGTGGCGATTTGGCCAAGGTTGCTTCTTGGCGAAGGCTGGGCCTCGGGCGAGCCGAAGGTGTGTCCGTTGCTTGAGGGGGCCCTTGGGCGAGACGTAAATCCTCCAGGGTCGGCTGTCCTTGCCCGAGGCTGGGCTCGGGCGAGGCGAGATCGTGTCCCTTGAGTGGACCGAGCCTAGACCTAATCGCACCCATCAGGCCTTTGCAGCTTTGTGCTGATGGGGGTTACCAGCTAAGATTAGGAGTCTTGGGGGTACCCCTAATTATGGTCCCCGACACTTTGAAAGCACACACTAGGGGGAGATTGATTAGGATAACAAACATGGGCCAACATGTGTACGGGACAACGCTCATTCCATAGGGATTGAACCCATCTGTGGCCAGCGCAACACATACATTACGAGCGTCTTCGGCTTTCTCACGGTGAATGTGAAAGGGAAATAGGCTTACACCTTTTCCTAATTGATTTTGGTGGTTGAATTGCCCAACACAAATAATTGGACTAACTAGTTTGCTCTAGATTATGAGTTCTACAGGTGCCAAAGGTTCACAACAAACCAATAAAAAGACCGAGAAAGGATTCAAATATAGAGAGCAAAAGTCAGCCGAAGTGTCCCCTGGTCTGGCGCACCGGACAGTGTCCGGTGCACAAGGGACTCCAACTCCGAACTGCTCACCTTCGGAAATTCTGGGAGCCACTCCGCTATAATTCACCGGACTGTCCGGTGTGCCAGCGGAGCAACGACTACTTCGGCTATAGGTGTACATTTGGGTCGGGCCTGATGGGCCGGCCCGAAGCACGAAAAAAGCACGGCCCAGGCACGGCACGGCTCGAAATAATTTAGTGCCGGGCTGGCACGGACAGTTATATCGGGCCAGGTTTGGGCCGAGGTCACGACCCATGGGCGGGCACGAGCACGGCCCGTTTAAGACAGGCACGAAATGGCCCATATAGAGGCACGAAAAGGCCCATATATTTATTAAAACCACACTTCATTCCACACTTTCATATACTTGATAAAGAACACAAAGCTAGAGATCATGTTAGTTAGATGTTTTTTGTAGCTTTGAATTAGAGTGTGTGATGTAATTTTACTTTTGTTATGAACATTAAACAATAAACTGAACTTACGAAATTTGTATAGAGCTGATTATACTCTTTTTCCTTCTAACAAAATGATTTATAAACGAGGTAGTCATTGCATAGCTGTGGTAACTTTAATACAAATATTAAGTTTGATTTTGTTCAAATTTATTTGTCTTATCTTTTATTTGTTTTATTATTTTTTTTGAATTTAGGACTCTAATGTGAATTTTGGGCCAAAAACTGAATTTCGGGCCAAAATTTGAATTTCGGGCCCTAATGTGAATTTCGGGCCAAAAATTGAATTTCGGGCTTTTATAATTTCGGGCCGCCCGAAATGAGCCCGACACGTTTAAGCAATTACGGGTCGTGCCATGGGCCGAGGGCTAGGCCCATGGGCCGGCCCGGCACGACCCAAAATTCAAACAGGCCGGGCCGGCCCGAAATTTAAACAATACGGGCCTTTTCAGGCTTGGGCCGGGACGGGCCGGGCGGCCCGAATGTACACCTATAACTTCAGCGCCAACGGTCTCCTGCAACAGCATTAAATGCGCTACAGTGCGCACAGAAGTCAGGCACGCGCCAGAAGGCGCACCGGACAGTCTACAGGACTTGTCCGGTGCACCACCGGACTGTCCGGTGGCCCAGAAGACAGAAGCTCCAACGGTCAGAATCCAACGGCTGGGTGACGTGGCAGGCGCATCGGACAGTGTCCGGTGGCGCACCGGACTGTCCGGTACGCCATGCGACAGCAGCCTTCACCAAACAGCTAGTTTGGTGGTTGGGGCTATAAATACCCCCAACCACCCACCATTCATTGCATCCAAGTTTTCAGACCTCCTACACCTTACAAGAGCTATAGCATTCAATACAAGACACACCAAAGAGATCAAATCCTCTCCCAAGTCCAAAGATCATTCCCAATCAAATAGTGACTAATGAGAGAGTGACTTGTGTTCATTTGAGCTCTTGCGCTTGGATTGCTCTTTTTTCTCATTCTTTCTTGTGATCAACTCAATTGTAACCGAGGCAAGAGACACCAATTGTGTGGTGGTCCTTGCGGGGACTTTGTGTCCCGTTTGATTGAGAAGATAAGCTCACTCGGTCTAAGTGACCGTTTGAGAGAGGGAAAGGGTTGAAAGAGACCCGGTCTTTGTGACCACCTCAACGGGGAGTAGGTTTGCAAGAACCGAACCTCGGTAAAACAAATCATCGTGTCTCACTCTTTATTTGCCCGCGATTTGTTTTTCACCCTCTCTCTCGGACTCGTTCATATTTCTAACACTAACCCGGCTTGTAGTTGTGCTTAAGTTTATAAATTTCAGATTCGCCCTATTCACCCCCCTCTAGGCGACTTTCAGAATGACATCAAAGTGTTTCCATGCTTCACCATCGGATGCGTGCACCATCTTGTTAGGATTGTATCGTTTTCCATTTTTGTGCCATGTCATCTGTTTCGCGGATTCCTCTGTTATGTACAGACGCTGGATCCTCGGTATGAACAGAAGGTGTCGTAGGATTGTCAAGGGGATGTCGAGCTGCCTCTTCTGTCCATCACCAGAGTCTACCTCCATGAACCTAGACGATTTACACTTGGGACAGTACTTTGCCTCCGCGTATTCTTTCCTAAATAGCACGCAGCCCTTCGGACAAGCATGAATCTGCTCATACGTCATCTTGAGTGCACGAAGGAGTTTCTGTGCCTCGTACATGCTCTTTGGCAGAACGTGATCATCCGGAAGCAGGCTCCCAATAACCGTCAACAAGCCATCGAATGTGTCTCTACTCATGATGTACTGCAACTTGAACACCATTACACGCCCAATGGCATCCAGTTGAGAAACCTTTGTCTGGCCGTGAAGGAGCTTCTGTGTCGCGACAAACATGTCGTATAACGCCTTTGCAGTTGGCTCTGACTCGTCATCCATACATCCTCCCGTGTATTGTGCCTCCTGATAGTCGTTCAACATATCCGCTACCCCCGCATCGGCATCATAGTCCTCGACGCGTTGTCTCAGCACCTCCTCTCTCGTACGATGCGCTTCACCATGAAAGATCCACCGAGTATAGCCCGGCGTAAATCCATTCTTACAAATATGTTCTATCATGGCCTTCTTTGGTTTTATTTTCCGGTTGGCACATTTGGTGCATGGGCATGGGACTAGACTCGCTCCTTTAGCAGCTTCGCCATATGTCCGTTCCACGAAATCATCGGTCTTTCTAATCCATTCAGTGGTGACATCGTTCCTTCCTCTATGGCCCGTGTACATCCACTCACGGTCCTCCATCCTCTAACAGAAGCCTAGCAACAGAAAATTTCGGCAGCACCTCCCCTACACGGGGAGGTTTCGAAATCCTGCAAATAAAACTATCAGCACGATGGCTGACATCCACACATAATTCAACGACACGATGGCCGGCAATCAACAAGACTACATATTAATCTAATCATACACGTACATAAATTTAACACAAAGATACTACATATTAACCTAATCATACACGTATATAATTAACTCAATATTAAACCTAATCATTTCATATAAATCATACACGTAGAACATACAACTTTTTAATTACAATATCACAAAACGAAAGCAAGCAATCACCTTGGAGGTTTGGTCGCGGGCGAGACGGCGGGTCGCGGGCGAGACGACGGGGCACTGGGGTTTGAGGTCGGACGCGTGCACTTTCCCGGCGTGCACTTTGGCGGCGGGCGGGCGAGTGCACGGCGGGCAGGCGAGGGCACGGCGGTCGGGCGGGCGAGGGCACGACAGCGCGGCGGGCGGGCGAGGGCAGGGAGGGCACGACGGCGGCCGAGGTCGTGGGCAGGGAGGGCGTGGCGGCGGGCCGGCGAGGGCGCGGGCGTGGCGCACGGGCTAGCGAGAGGGCGGCGACGGCGCGAGGGCGCGGCGGTGGTGGGCCGGCGAGGGCGCGACGCACGGGCTAGCGCGAGGGCGCGGCGGCGACCGAGGGGGCAGGGGCGTGGCGGGGCGAGGGCGCGGCGGCGATGGCACGACGACGTGGAAGCGGCGGTGGCACGGTAAGAGAGTGAGAGTAAGAGAAAGGAGTTACTCAGCGCTATGTACGCGCTTTTTGCCGAGTGTCCGCGATCGGGCACTCGGCAAAGATTTTTTTTAATTTTAAAATAATCTTTGCCGAGTGCCCCCGATCCGGCACTCGGCAAAGTTCTCTTTGCCGAGTGTCCCCCTGGTGACACTCGGCAAACATTATTTCAATGTACTTTGCCGAGTGCCACCACTGGACACTCGGCAAAGGATTCTGTGCCGAGTGTCATCCTTAGACACTCGGCAAAGTATATTTTTATTTTTTAATTTTGACAACCAAACTTTTTATGGTATGTTCCTACACTATGTAGATCTACATGTACCATTTTGGGACAATTTTAAAAGTGTTTTCTATAGCTAGTAGATTTAGTTCGTTTATTTGAATTTCTTCGAAAAATTCACATTTGAACTGCAAGTCACTCGAAACTTGGAAAACCGTGCATGCAAATATAGTATCTATGCTATTTAGCACAAGTTACGACCAATTTCATGAGCGGACTGGAAACTTCGAGCACCATCTCACTCAACATTGTCACACCCGGGTTTTAGGGGTCCAAAGCCCGGGCGCGAACATAATCACCAGGTGTGCTGGGACCAAGTCTCACACATATGATGAATCATGGCACAGGATCGAATGTCACATCTTTACTATATAATAGGTGTTCTGTACAAAATAAATAATTACATTATACGGAGACAACGGTCCAACAACCCGAAGTTGACTGGGAGACGACGACCTAGACCTCTCATGAACTCGTCACAGCATCCTTCATGCGCCTCATCCTGTGGTACCTGTTCTTGACCTGTGGGGGGGGGGTGTGAGACAGCAAGAGTGAGCTCACATACGTTCATCGCTCAGCAAGTTGTGGGGAATAATGTGAATGAACTCGCCAAAGGTGTGAGTTCATGTGAAGTGTAAGGCTTACCAAAGAGGATGGTTGAAGCTGAGCATTGCTTTTAAAGTTGGTCAAAATTTTATTAGCAATTACTAAGTATAAGTAAATACCAACCCAATTAAATAGTAGAACAAAAGTAACATCATCACCTGTGATGCAATGCATATGACAAATTGAATTTAGTTCCATAAATTAATCATGTGAGGGTCCGAGCTGCTCATGACCGTGAGCACGGCTAGTATACCAGTTTTACACTCTGCAGAGGTTGCGCATCTTTACCCACAAGTCATGTTACCCATCTGCCAAGGGATCGCGACTTCCCATTCACCTCTACCGAGGAGGCGAGGCAGGGTAACACTACGAGGCCTTTACAAAGTTCCACTAGCTTCAGAAAACCCGCTATAGTTTATAGGAAGCTCCAATGCAGGAATTCCCTTGCAGGACCGCCATCACAGCAAAATCCTCCCGAGGGCCTCCCTACACTGACCACTCCCCTACTGCCCTTGCCCCTTTCGGGTAAGGTAGTCCTCCACTAGCTTTCCTAATTAATCAGCCAAGGGCGTCCCATTATACCCTTGTGGTAGCACTGTTTTCCCGGGTGGTCGCTCCATGTTCCAATTAACATAATGATCTTATCATGAACAGTGATAATAAACAGATAATAAAAGTATAATCGTGAACAATGTATCTTCATACCCAAAACCACATAAAGCACTAGCAAGTACTACCCAAAAAGTTCAGTGGTAACAAGGTATAAAGATAATCAAACTAGGGTAACCTATTGGGTCCCATCAAAATTAACCTATGCAGATCATTATGATTAATTAGAACATGAGTGGGTAAAAAGAAGTGATCAAGGACACAACTTGCCTGGGACTTGAGATTCCAGGTACCAACTTTGCTTTTCAGATGACACGTGTCCTCGCGCTAGTCGTAGCAATACAAACAAACATGGTATAGATAAAATTAACATCATACCAAACATAAGAATACACTGTGTAAAAATAATCTACGCGAATCTACGAGACTAACGCAACTTGAACGGATCAAATCGGAGTTAAAACGGAGGAGATACGAATTTCCTAAGGTTTTATGTGCTTGGCATCAGATTAATTAAGAAATAAATTTTAATGTGACTTTCATGTCAAAACAGAGACACTAATTGATATATAATAATATTACAAAATTATAGGAAGTGGAATGGGTTAATTTGGAGTAAGTATGAATTTTCTAGGGATTTAACAAATTCTAGCATTTGTTTTTGTATAAAAATGTATTTACTAATTCATTTATTCATTTTGAATCAGTTCTGAACTGGGCGTCTATTTTTAGAAAGATCAGGGGCTAGCGCAGAAGAATCCCTAGACACAGCGAATAGTCAGAATGGACCGCGGGTTCATTTCTAAAAATAGTAGGGTCTCTTTAGTGAAATGGCATGGCGAAGAGGTATGATGGATTTTGAGCCATCCGATCCCGACCCAAGGGCCCAGATTAGACCTAGGTTATTACGAATCGGTACCCACACTGGTCACCGTATTCCAATCGAACGGTCGAGATTTTATGAATGGAAATCTAATCTTAAGCGTCGATCTGGCAACCGATGGCTAGGATCATCCACAGACGAGTCGGTGTGCTGGCTGAATCACCATCGTTGATGAATGGATCTACGGTCAGGGGCTTACCTCTTTTTCTTTCAATCTAGAGCGCTCATCATTACACGGACGGTCCCCGCTCATCTTCAATCTCGCGACACCAGGTCGCGCTGGTGCCCATCCCGGCGACGGCGGTGCACACCGACGCACGGCATCCCGGCAACCAACGCCCTGAATCCCCGCCTGACCTGAGCTATACCACGCTACACGCCCCACCAACCCGTTGGGAAATCAATTCCTACAGTGAGCCTACGCAGAGGCTCGCCATGGACCGCAGTGGATCAGCCGCGAGTCCGCCATGCCCTCGAGAGATTCCGGGCGATTCTGACCCCCAGACGCCAAATCCAACCCCAATAATCACAGGGGAGATGCACTCGGTCAAGATGCAAGAGATCATACCAGGAATAAGGATGCAGGGGTACCCAGCCACGACGTACGGCGGATTTGAGGGTGAGGTTTTGCGCCGGTGAGAAATTCCGGGTCTCAGCGGCGCCCTACTCTTTTGAAGACAGCACGATTAGCCCCTGCATGACCCAACGAAGCTTCCCAACCAGATCACACGCTCCAATTGCAGACGCCAGCGAGGTTCCATGGTGACGGCCGGAATCTCCTTCTCTCTCCCTTGCACTGACCGACGTCCTTTGTGAGGGCTTGCTCCTACAGACTCGGGTTCAACGGTGTGGGTTGAGGGAGCATACGACGTCCAGGGCCCCGGTTTTATAGCTGATGCCATGCCCAGGTCGAGGAGAACGGCGGATTTCCCCCGCCCGATTCGCGCGGGTGTGTTCCGAGGCATACGCAAGGTTGTTCTGGGGTTCCGAGGCATACGCAAGGTTGTTCTGGGGTGGGAGACGATCTGACAGGCGGGGCCACCCGTCATTCACAGCAACGCGCGACGGGATAGAGAGTGAGGGGCTGGCGAGAGGGCCCCAGCTGTCAGCGCAAAGGCACGATGATGGGCCGCGCAGAGGAAAACTAGGTGGGCCGGGTTCAGGAATTAGGCCTGCGCGCGGTTTTCTCTTTTATTTCTCTTTTTCTTTTTTCTGTTTTGTTTTACTCTTTTTAGTTCAAAAACCTAAAGTTTGAATTCAAATCTTGTGGCTCAATAATTATAAATTATATTGGTGCAGTTAAAAGTACTAATTTGGAGACATTTTTAGATATATTATTCATATTTTTATATCCATTATCTTTTCTTTTCTTAATTCCCTTTTCAAATTCTTATTTAAACTCGTCTCATAATTTAAAGTACAAATGCAACATTACAAGAACTTCGACATGATGCACACCTCATTGAGGTATGATTTATTTTAGACCTGTCTCCTAACAATTCTTTATGAATGAAAAAGCACTATCCAAAATTTTATCCCTTTCTTTTATATTCCAAAAGTTGGGTATTACAAACATGGTCGTGAACTTGTCATCGAGTTGTTTAAAAATTGTATAAAAGACAAACAAAGTCAAAAAAATCATGAAACTTGTCCTCTGGAGATGATATCATATGTAGAGGCTGTGATAAAAAAATTTGAGAATGTTTCGAGAAAGCTGTGACATACTATGTGTAGAAACCTAGGCGAACTACATTGAAACTCTATGATTTCATGTGTAGTTCTCCTAGGTTTCTACACATAGTACGTCTCAACTTTCTCGAAACTTTCTCAAATTTTTATCACAGCATCTATATATGATATCATGACACGTGTACAAGTTTCATGATTTTTTGACTTTGTTTGTATTTTATACAATTTTTAAATATGTGGATGACAAGTTCACGGCCATGTTTAGTGAGCATGTTGCTCGAAGTTTCCGGTCCGCTCCTGTTGGTCGTAACTTATGCTAAGTAGCATGGATATAATTTTTGCATGCACGGTTTTTCAAGTTTCGAGTGACCTGCAGTTCAAATCTAAATTTTCCGAAGTAATTCAAATAAACGAACTAAATCTACTACCAATTGAAAACTCTGTTATAATTGTCCACAAATGATACATGTAGGTCTACATAGTGTAGGAACATACCATAAAAAGTTTGGTGGACAAAATTTAAAAAATAAAAATATGTTTTGCCGAGTGTCAACAGAAGACACTGGGTAAAGAGTTCTTTGCCGAGTGCCGACCCTCGGCCCTCGGCAAAGGTTGACGGCCGTCAGCTTTAAAACGGCCGCTGACGGCCATTTGGTGAGAGCCACCTTTGTCGAGTGTTTGTCACTCGGCAAACTTGTCTTTACCGAGTGTATTTCTGTATCGAGTGTCCTGCACTCGGTAAACGAAATCGTTACCGAGTGCAGGACTTTGCCGAGTGCGGCTCTCGGCAAAGAAGTATTTGCCGAGTGCCCGACAAAAAGCACTCGGCAAAGAGTTCGGTACTCGGCAAAGACCCAGATTCCGGTAGTGTTTATGATTAAACGGATAATGAACAGGAGAGTTCCAGACTCCATACGTCATATATCACACATGAACGAACTTTTGGTTTTCTTTCAGTCGCGTGCCAAAGTTCACTTCATAAAACTGCCAGTAAGACGTAGACACTGCCATTCTGCAGCTAACAAAGTACCAAAAAAAATTCAAATACATGAAAAAACTGCACAAGGGGTAGTCGAGCACTCTGTACATACGTATCCACTTACAGATTACAACAAATGACGACCTCCAACCAAAAAAAATGAAAGAAAATGAACTGACAAATTAAAGCTTGACACAACATTATAACTTTGAAAAAGACTGGATACAACAATATATAGAAGTATATAGAATCACATACATACACCAATTAAGTAAATCTGCAGCATGCGTGCCCAGCGAAGATCGTACACATGGATTGATCGAGAGTGAGATCAACTCGAATACTCAGATATATGGACACTCTATCAGACATTGGTGAATTGAATTATGCCGAAGGAGGCGGCGCCACAAACGGCATGGGCACGCCCGGGATCGAGGGCATCGGCGGCAGTGTCAAATTAGGCACGGCGGGCATCGGCGGCAAGGCGCCAACCTTAGGGACGACGACGGCGGGCATCGGCGGCGGCAGCGTCACCGTCACCTTTGGCAATGCGGGTACAGCCGGCATAGGGGGCATCGCGGGGATCTTGGGTAACGCGGGGATCGGTGGCACGCCCAGCGCAGGCACCGTCGACGTCGGCACGGCGGGTATCGGTGGAAGGGTGGCCGCGGGAATGGTGGGCACGACCGGCGGCTTCGGCATGGCAGGAATGGCCGGGATGGCGGTAGGAGCAGCGGTCGGGGCGGTCGTCGTGTCGGCAAGATGCCGCGCGGCGTGGCATGTGGTGCTGCCCTCGAGCATGATCATGAGCGCCATCATCACGAGCGCCGTGGCGAAGAAGAGAGACGAGACTGCGGAAGCCATGGCTACTAGCTAGCTAGCAGAAGTGCGTGTTCTGAAAGTTTGAAGGCGCTTGTGAATTGAGACGCAAAGACATGGGTCCTTCCCGGGCATCTTATAGCTTCATTCCGAAGCTGCTGAGCACGTACTGTTTTGCCGGCCAGAACTGGGAATGACATGGAGAGTTAGAGATGGTTGGTGGCCTTCCAGTGCAAAGCATGGGCAGGTGAGGAGAGAGGACGTGAGGTGCGGAGTGGCTGGCTGCTGCGTTTGGTTCAGTAGCTCACCTTCTTGTATATAGCAGCAGAACCACACTGACGCAAGACGAATTTGGACACCACTCTCAGCTGATGGATCAATGCTCATGCTGTGTTTTTTACGCGTGTGTCTAACCGTGTCTGTCTATGTGCATGGAGCGAAGGACCACGTAATAACAACCTGTGCTTGGCATGCATGCATGGTTAACCTAATTATATACTTACTCTTCCTCATGTTCTCCGTTCTAAATTATAAATTATTTTAACTTTCTCCTAAATTTATATAATAAAATAGTAACATGTATTTTTAATAGATCATTCGATTTTTTATTAAGTAATATATATATATATATATATATATATATACTAGTCGGTTGCCCGTGCGTTGCGACGGCTTACAACAATACCCACGTAAATTATCCATCAAAAAAATTTCAAGATTTTTTATTGATTGTCTCCGCTCTCTGTATAATATTTTTTTTTTTGATTTGGCTAACTGATGTTATTGTTTACTCCATGCAAATATGTCTTGTTACAACACGACCAATGAAGTGAGCGATTAGAAGAGAGTTCACAACGATTGACTGAATGAACAGAGATTATAAAATGACATAATTCCATCGTACAAAGACCAAATAAAAGAGTTTGTGAGATCAAGTTTCTAAAATAAGTCCCATGAAGTCAAACTTATAAAAAAGATAGATTAAAATATGAAGTGATTGCTAAAGTCAAACATCAATAAAAACTGGATGCGCTCCATGTAAATTATGCTACTTCGTAGCAATTACTAACGTTTAAAACAACAAATAACCTTTCATTTTGTTGTTAGTGTGACAAATCATTGCTGTTTCATCCAATTCAGCAACCTCAAACACCATGTAGTCCATTGCGCCAATGTGGTCTCAGAAACGACCTAATGCTGCTCTTACGTCGTGCCGTGCTTGAGCTGTAGCCTCGGATCGTAGTGCTGGCCCAGTCCGACACGATTATTTTTTTATTTTACAAAAAAGGTATATACCTATATACAATTTATATTCAATATTAAAAATATCTTAGCGTGATGTTTTACTGGTTAGACAGTTTCACCCAGTGTCTCTCGCCCCTCTTCCATCAGGGCATGGGTTCGAACCCCACCTCCTACACCGTTTTTTAACATTTTACGCTGATTTAATTAAATGGATCGACGGGCTAACGGGCTGGCCCGACACAGTTAGCAGGCCGGTATGACGTCTGTGCCATAGTTGTGGCCCGCGTGCATCTAGCTCGTGTCGGGCGTCGTTACGCTGATTTAATTAAATGGATCGACGGGCTAACGGGCTGGCCTGACACAGTTAGCAGGCCGACATGACGTGCATGTGCCATAGTTGTGGCCCACGTGTATTTAGCCCGTGCCGGGCGTCGTTTGGTATCTATAGACGTGCAACGGATTAATTTGAAATAGCTGTAAGGGGTTATTTGTAAAAAAATGACGCATGACGACCGTTGAAACTGGTGCTTTAAGTATAGTATAGATATGGCAGGTATAACGGGAGCCCTGAGCTTCGGATATTAAAGGAAGCCCAGGTCGGTTCCCAAGGTCTGGTCGATGGAACAGGCGCGCCTGTGTTTTAACGTGGGGCTGAGAGGCGGCATGCAGGACAGACGGCGCCGTGACGCGGTTGTTTGAATGGTAAGGGAATTGCGCGGAATTAAAGGGAATAGATGCCACATGCAAACGTGATTACTGTGATACGTGGGCGCGTAAATTATGGATCTTGCATGGTAAGTAATGTGCGGAAGGTAAAAAAATGAAGCATAAAATGTTGAAAGATATGACATAAAACCGAAACGGCATAATAGATGCATAAACAGTATATACCGATTGGTGTAAAACGTTGTGTCATTGTGCGTAAATTTTATATTATGAATTTTAGTTTGACAAAGACGTCGCCATAATATCGGGACGGTTTCGGAAATAATGGGGAGACCCTGTAAACGTGGATGTGGTTACTTTTATAGTATCCGAGATTTACTTTCATTCGGAAAAAAGACCACTAAGCCTGCATAACTAATCGGAGTTGGAGATGGCCGGCTCTGGAGGGTCGCCGACGATGGAAGGAGATGACGTTCGTCTTGATCCAGAGACAGAGGGAGGAGTTGGTGGTAACTCACTGGTGACACCACCTCCTGCTCTAATGGGTCCTGAGATCGCCGAGATGAGCATAGGGGAAGAAGGAGAACAAAGGGTTCGACCTCCTATGTCCAATATTAGCTCCAGGGAGATGGATACGCCACAGATACTGCGTTCACATGTAAGTCCAATCGCTGTATTTGATTATTGATTGATTATATTGTTGTGAACATATTCCATGGTACAAACAACAATGACAATGAAATAGCAGGCAAAAAACATTGATCCAACTATAGTGCCAACGGTAGGGATGACTTTCAAGGATGTTGATGATGCATATAAATTCTATAAAAGGTATGCATATGAAGTTGGATTTCCACTGAAGAAATACAGAGAGAAGACATTCAGTAAGTGGATAAATTGTTCACGTGAAGGTAAAAGTGCAGCAAAATCAAATGATACACCTAGGATGAGGAATAGATCATCGGGGCGTACGCAATGCAAAGCTGGAATAAAATTAAAAAAATATATGATGATGAAAATAAAATGGTTGTAGCTACAAAAATTGAACTGGTAAACTTGGAGCATAACCATGAGTTCATAACTGACGAAGCAGAGAAACAACATTTACGTTGCAACAAAATTAGGGATGCTGAGTTCATAAATTTTGTGGATGCAATGCATGATAGCCGAGTGCCGCAACATTGCATAGTTGATTTTATATCAGAAATGCATGATGGGCCAGAGAACGTACCGGTAACTGCTCAAGATCTGAAAAACATGTAAGCTATACTTTTTTGTTACATGTGTATATATCAATAGCCATGAATATTACTATAGTAAATGTGTGTGTAATAATTTTTTGTGCAAACAAATGTAGGAGGGCAGCCAGGAGAAGAGAAAATTGCTCAAATGATGTAGCCAAACTTTTGGCTTTCTTTAGAGAATGCAAGAAACAGAATCCACAATTTTTTTGTGATTTCCAGCTAGACGATGATGGGAAAATAGTTAGTATTTTTTGGTCACACGCAAGTATGCAGGGGGAATACGCAGATTATAGTGATGCTGTGACATTTGATACAACACACAAGACAAATATATATGATAAACCACTGGGCATGTTTGTTGGAGCTAACAGCCATCTGCAGTGTACAGTGTTTGGATTTGTTTTGTTGGGAGATGAAACTGTACATACTTTTGAATGGGCTTTCAATTCATTCAAAACATGTATGGGATGCGAGGGTCCAAGAGTTATGCTTACAGGTATGTGATATATAAATTTGTTACGCAAAATAGTGAATTAATTTATTGTGAAAATAACTGAATAATCTGTGAGCAATTGCAGATCAAGATCCTGCAATGCCAATTGCTCTGAGAACTGTATTTCCAAAAACAGTTCACAGACTGTGCTTATGGCATGTACAGAATAGATTTATGCCATTCCTAAATGAGATATATGTCAGGTTTGCTGTTAAGGATTTTAAAACAACATTCCAGTCTATTATACATCATCCATTAACTCCTCATGAGTTTGAATGTGCCTGGGAAATGATGCTAGAGGAGTTCAATCTTCATGAAGATATGACTCTACGCAAATTATATGAAATAAGAAAAGAATGGATACCTGCATTTTTTAAAAATGACTTCTGTGGGGGTAATGGTATCTACACAACGAAGTGAGAGCATGAACAGATTAGTGAAGCAATCACATGTAGATGCGAACACCCCACTGCATGAGTTCGCTAAACAAATGATGAAAATGTTGCACAACAGGAAAATGAAAGAATCAAAGGAGGCATTGGTGAGCAAGGTATGTCGTGCTTGTTAGCAATAACGGTTTGCATACATTTATGTAAATAATTTGTTTAATTATGATATTAATGTGTTATAGGCACCAAGGACAACAGATACATTATATAGGTTCGAAGTGAGAGTCTCTAGAGCATACACCAGAGCTGTTATGAATAGATTTGAGGAATCAATGAAATACGCCACTGTATACAAAATATTAAAGGACCCAGACGGATGTGATAATGAATGGATCGTACAGCATACAAAACGGTCTAATAAAATTGTGTGGGGACAACATCAATTCAAGATAACAGCAGACATAGAAGCTGGGGAGTATACATGCGAGTGCAAACAGTGGGAACATACAGGTTTGTACGTATTATGTTGGTTAGCATAAAAAATTTGCATACTAGAGAATTTGATGATTGTAGTACAAATTAATGTATATTTTTGAAATAATGGTTTGTTTTCATGTTTTCAGGTCTATTGTGTGTTCATCTTTTAAGAACCTTCATGCATCTTCAAGTTGAAAAGATACCTTCAAAGTATATATTGCAAAGGTACACTGTCTCATCAAGAAAAGATGTTCCGTTTGAAAGAATTGATAAGAGCTTCAGGGGGAAGGATGGAGTTACTAAATTATACAGACAGAAAATGTTGTTAATGAAAACAATGAAAGTAGTTCGCCAGGCGTGCATGTCAAAAGCAGGGTACGATAAGGCGATGGATGTGTTGGATGAGCTCGATGTCGTTCTAAGCCGATTGGAGCCAGATATTGGATGTAATGAGTCAACAGATGTTAGTGATAATGAGGAAGACAAGGTAATAATATTGCAGATGTTTTAGTGTTATACTATTTGTAACATAAATTATGCATAGTAACATGATATTTTGTACCAGGAAGAAGAGTTAAATAAAAATAATGCTGGCGATGGGATGGAAGATGACAATACAATTACATGTCATAATAAGGTATGTAAAAGATATATATATATAAGCTTGCATGAAGTATTGTACATAATGAATATATAAAATCAATGTAATAAGCAAATAATATTTTGTAGGATTCACATAACACCAGGACTGGATGTGAACATGCGTTAACAATAATAACAACTGGTAACCAGGTACATATTAAAATAATATTGTTTATTTGTCTAAAATGAAAATATATATTTATGCTGCATGTAAATGTTGATGTATTTGGGTTGGGCTCTAAAGGAAGACAACATGAGAATTTCACATGAGGTTGGTGATACAAGTTCTCCGTGTCACGTAGCACATGAACAAATGGAACATATTGCTGCATCCTCAGAAGCTAAAAAGGTGATCATTGATAAATGATTTTACTGATTGGTATAAATATATGTAAATATGCGTATACTAAATAGTAACGTCTATTATTATGCAGAGGTTGAATTTTAATGTGGATGTTATAAATCTGAGTATGCCGGATCGTGCAAGACCAAAAGGCCGGACAATCAAAAATTCAGAAGATAAGATTATGAGACTAGGTGCGAAAGGAGAGAAAAAGAAGAATAGGAGATGCCATTTGTGTGGAATAGCAGATGGGCATAACAGCAGAACATGTCTGTCTGTGGAAGAGAACAGGGCAAGGCTAGCAAAACTGTCTAATCGAAAGAGAGGACGGCCAGCCGGATCAAGACTAAACAATAAAACAACTGCTCCACAGTGGAATGAAACATCGACTGCAAAAAAACATCGTATTGATGAAGAAGTGGAAAATGAAGAAGCCGATGAGCATATGGATTTGGGCGAATAATTTGAAGTGTGACTAAAGAGTGGTCGATTTAGTAGAAACTTGTAATATCACAATGACTTATGCTTTATTTTGTTGGAAATTCAATAGTTTGCATGAAAGGGTTATATAATGCGTTGATATAAAACTATAAAATGTTGCGTAAATATAGACAATTACACAAATTATGTAACTGAATATGTACAATAAATTGGCATTGAACGTTTAGCAATCGGAAGGTCTGGACATTAATGGTATATAAAACTGTATACACTTAACAATACTAATCAAATGGGAGTGCATACATCGGTTTCACACTTCAAATACAACAAACAAGATATAGCATAAACACTTGTTACAATTAGCATAATTAGCGTGAAAAATTTATAAAAGATGAACCTAGTGTATATAAAATAAGGAAGTATATATTATGCATAAAACTTGAATATTGAAACAATATGATAATACAAATAAGCCAAACATTGGAAGCAAAACGATTAACCAACTCACAAACTGGAAATGAAAACAGCATAGAATTTGTTAACAGATAACATAAATAGACATTCTGGTAACAATTATGTTTGACACACTTCAAATAAAAACTGATGAGAAGTAGCATAGACATTAGATACATTGAACATAAGTGGCACATGGAGTATCAAACACATGATCAGAGGCCTGACATAAGTGACTTAACAAGTAACATAAACAGTTTTGTGGATCCCACAGGGAATCATGTTCAGCTATGCTATCTAAGTCTTGGCTTTCAAACAACGGCATCTCCTTGGAGCATACTTGAAAGGCAGCAATTCTGCAGGAAGGGGGGCAACCATGTTGTTGCGATGAAAGGTAAGGTAATGCAGAACAAAGGCACATTGGTCCAATGGTTCATCCTGAAATAGCCATAATATCAAATTAATGGTAGAATAAAATCTGAAGGAGTAATATATGCAAGATTAGAAGACTAATTTAGTGACATACCGGAGTATAAAATTCTGATAAGTCGCCATCATCAAAATCGTAGTAGCGGAGGAAGTTTGCGACAAAAAAACCACAATCATTTGACCCTGGTGTCATGGTTGGACAATTGGGAAGGAGCCCAATCTTGTAGTTGCCAAACTTTGGTACAGTTGACTCAGGTCGAGCTTCATGTAAGGCAATGCTAAGTCTTCTCATTATTAATCTAGACCAAGGTATCTTCGTTCCATTTATCATCATTTGATCATTATGGATTTGTTTCCATGTAGTGCCTCCAAGCAATGTACCATAAGGATTTGAATCTAAGATGTCTATTCGACGACGTTCAAAATTGATTGCATAAAGGGTCCAGTGGCTTCGGCGTAGCATAGGAACCAGGATATGTTAAATATATATGTAAATTTATGAATGATTTATACTATGCATATGAAAAATTAAAACTAATACAACATAAAACTAGTGACCAAAAGAACATTCTAACATTTGTACAAATGAAACTGATTAGAGCTCACCAATTTAATCTGGTTCAGAACATCATCTGAAGGAAGGGTCGGTTCAAGTTGTTCTTTAAGAAGTGATGTTGTGAAGGGCTGTGGATTTGAACAGTGTTGTTCAAACTCCTCGATATTCAAAACGGTCTCGACAAAGAAAATAAATTGATTAGTATTATATATTTATACAGTAAGTGTTGCAATAAGATACAAAGTTGTGGAGAAAAAATTACCCCAACGTTGACATTCAGTATTAGAGTGTTGATTACAGAATCTGGATTGTATAAAACATCATCCTGACGAATACAGTCGATAAATCCCTGCATGAAAGTATTCTCAAGACATTTGTTGGGACCAAACGACTGGACAACATCAAGGACAGACCCTCCAAATCCTCCAAAATTAATGATAGACCTGGGGAAAAACTTTGATTACAATTCTTCTAATTATACTTAATTGGAATTTGAATAACTAATACATACATGCTCGGATCTAGTTTTCCTGACAAAATGAACTTAAGCAGGTTGCGAGCACAGTCTTCACGTGACACGTGGGGATGTTCAGCGACTGCAGCTTTACAGGAACTATCCTTTGCAACCAGGTCAGTAGTTGCCTAATATATGAATATATGTTAGTAAACAGTTGCATAAATATGTATGTCTTAGTGTATAAATAGGAAAAATATGAAAATGACAACATGTCTTACATCTGTCAGTGGTGTTTTATCGAACAGAGGTGCACCAGATACAGGAGTATCATGTGTAACAAATTTTTGTCCTTCCTGTAACCAATAAATTTATTAATATAAACGTAATGAAACATAGGGTATAATTAATATTAGCATAATATGATGAAGGTGTAAATACTTACACTATTTATATCTGGTGTTAACTTAGGAGCAGCAGGCTTGTCTGTTGTGGGAGCCTGGGGATTTAAAAAAAATAAAGCATGCATATATATTAATGTTACTTGCATACATTGTAAATGAAATAATAATAATTGTGATATAAGGAAGTCAAACATTAGATTTTGGAGTCTTGTCAAAAATAGGGGCATCCATAACTTCATCTTTTTTGCAGACGTTCCCACTGACAATCTATAATGGAAAGAACTGAGATTTGAGTAAACAGTAACTTGTATGCAGAATAGAATATATGCATTGTATATATAGTTTGTATGAGAAAACTTACATCATCTGATATTTTGATATGATCAGTAGGAACATGGCTTTCCTGATCATGTTGCTGTTTATCAGGTGTTGGAACAGTTGGTGTGGATACTGGATCATTTGTTGGAGGCATTGAGGTAGTGGGGGGTTATCTACATTTGGAACATATAATAATATAGTAGTTGTTACTGAAATATAACTGCAATATAAATGTATCGTTATAAAAAATGGTTAAACATACACATTTGCAAACTACATCAGTATACTATCAGGATGCATAAATAAAATACAGTTTTCAAAAAATGAAATACACTGAAAAAATATGTTGTTGCTTGTATGAGTATAAATTAATATATAATTTGTATATACAAAACTGCATATAATAAATTATTTGAGATCGTATAAATATATATTATTTTCCAGGAAATAATTCGTGAACTTGATTAGTTTTAAAAAATAAACATAAATACTAAAACCTTCTGGCTGTGAATCGCGCTGCGTTGCAGCTCTCAGAACTTCATCGATCATTTCACCAAATGTTTCAGAGAGTTCAATCTGCTTCGAAACAATCATCTGATGGCTCAGCTGAAGGGAATCACAATATTTATCCACCTCTTTGTCATGAGCATCAAACAATGATTGAAACATTGGACGTTGCTGGGAGGGCAAACATTGCAACTTGTTGCCAATCAAATTCTTGATACGTGGCACATATATGTTGAAAACGGCAGAAACAGGCCGTTCTGGAGCAATGACGTAACACGTTTCTGAACGGCTACGAAACTGTATAAAGTAATATAGAACAGTTAGCAGTAATAATATTTTAACATCTGCATAACAGGACAAAAAGTTGTTTATGTCTAACCTCTGCATATCCGAACGGTTCACCAGTTTTACGGGGGGGGCGTCTGTCACCACGAGCCAACTCTTTTATGGTCTCATTGTCAAAAAACTTAATGCGTGGAGTACCATATTTGTTAACAGGAGATGCAGGGTGATGTAGGTGATCAAGATAGTAAATCTGAAAAAAGGAATGCACAAATATATAAAATTAGTACATAACAACTATTTGCATATCATATATATGCACATTAAACAAAAAAATACTTACCAGAACAATGAGTGAGCATCCATATATTGTTGCTGTGATGTTTGTTTTGTTCCTTTTATGCCAACGTGCGGCAGCATCACACAAATCCGTGTAAACTAGTTGACACCAGTCAATATCAGACATTCGGGTCATGTTTGAAGTCATGAGTACCTCATTGTTTGTAATGCCCCAAGAAGCAGAAGGAAAAAGAAGCCGATTGAATAGAATCAGAAAAAAGCATCTAATTGAAAGCTCATCATCGTTGCCAAGCACTATCTTGTCTTGAAGCTTGACAACATCAAATTCTTCTTTACCAACATTGAGATCACGTCTCAGTTTTGCAGCAGCATCCACTTCACCATACCAATCAGTAAACTCCCTGCCTCCTCCAGCACATGGCAAACCCAAAATCAGATGAACAATATCTTTTGTTATCTTCAGTTCTTTGCCAGCCCCTGGGCGTATGGTCATGTCATGTGGATCCAATTTATCCATCAACCACCTGATGAGTGATCTGCTCTCTAAGGCATCAGTTCGCAAATCAAATATGCTTGAAAATCCCAACCTAGCGACAGCATCGCGCTGTCGATCGCTCATTATCCAAGATGATACAATAACATCATAGGGAATGCAGCGGATATTTAGTTTCTGGAAGCATAAATGAATATGCATTAATACACAAAGTATATATATAGTTAGAACTAATGATACAAGGGATAATTATTACATGCTTGTAAATAACTATTCTACAACAATAAAAAAAGTAAACACCATATTTGTTGATAATAATATACATAAATTTAAAGTGGGGGAAAATACAAACTTGATTGGACACCAAAATTAACACATGAATAAACATAAATATATACATGTTACCTGTGATTTTCTAGGAGTCTTCTGTTTAGGAGAGTTTTTTTTGTAATGATATTATACTTTGGACTTCTTTTCACGCAAGGAACTTGAGGAGAAGGTACTTTTAACTTCTTTGCACTGATTTGTTCTGAAGGAGAAGGTGAGGCAGATCTGAATTGGCGCTTCAACGATGGAGCATCCATGAAATCGTCGTCGGACAGTGTGGATGGAGCAGGAGGTTTTCTTTTTAAACGACAAGCTAACGCCTTTCTGCGAAAACGATGGATTGGGGCTGGCTGTGGCTCATTCTGCTCCTGATTTTGGGGAATATCATCTTGGTGAGCTGAGCTGCTGGATCTTGTACGTCTGGAAATGTCAATTGAAAAAACCTCCTGACTGGATTCAATGGTTAATCTTTTTGGATTACTGGGCGGGCGATCAACAGACTTCATGATTAAATACTGAATAGATCTGTAGAAAAAGAAGTTGTTTTTAAATACATTGATTTATGCATGGATATATGCCAAAAAAGAACTAATTTTTACTATAACTATCTGAAATGCATACTATATAATGCATACTATATAATTACATAACTTAAACTACCTTTTACATTTATGCGATAGCATTTAATGAACAATGGTTATATACAAGCATAAAGATTGATTTAATATTTCATATAATTGTAAATGGATCAGGATAAAATAAGAGCCTTTTTGCATCAACTAACTATACAACATATTTTAATAACTGGTTCATAGTAATAAAAACATTTAGCTCAAATAACATGAATATTTAAATAACATTTGCTTAAATAACAGTATCTGTATGTATTTATATATAATGAACAGGAGTGTAAACTAATTATGCAAGTAAATAGAACAATTCAAATATGCTTAATATATTGCGAAATGTTCATAAACTTGTGTATGAATGAGCATACACATTACTGCCAATATGCATATATATCAAATCCAATGAGTATATTTTATATATAATAAAACAGATGTGTACACAAATGATTTAATTGAATGGGCATAAAAAGTACTGAGGATATGCATATAAATGAAATACAATAAGCATATTAGATAATTAAATAGATGTGAAAACAAATCATTAGAGTAAATGTGCATAAAGAATACTGACTATATGCATGTATAATAAAACAAATGTGTAAACAAATGACTCAAGTGAATGTGCATAAACAGTACTGAGGATATGCATATATATCAAATACAAATAAGCATATTTGATAATAAAATAGATGTGAAAACAAATCATTAAAGTAAATGTGCATAAAGAGTACTGACTATATGCATATATAATAAAACAAATGTGTAAACAAATGACTCAGGTGAATGTGCATAAACAGTACTGAAGATATGCATATATATTATATACAAAAAGCATATATGTGTTACTTGGGTTGTATAAGAGTACTCTCTGCTAACTCATCAGTGAATACCTAATCCACAGCCTTTGTCTAAATCTATGAATGTCGGGCGATAGTGGGAATATAAAATAAATACACATGCCCTAATATCGGGGCTCCTAAACAAAAAAGAGATGCAATGCGCGATGCAATGACCCGATTATAGTGATGTCTAAGCGGATACAAATCACACATTTAGCTGGAGAATAAGGGTTACAATCAAATCCACTTCAATCGACCGATAGGCTTCAAAAAATCGACGGCAAACTCGGTGTATTTCAATGTTGGATTACCTGGAACTTCTTGAATCGGGCTCCAATGCTGGGAGATTGAAGGATGTAAGGTGGAATGGAAGGGCGCTAGATTGGAGCGGCGGTGGATTGGTGCTGCGCTGGTTTGGAGGCGCGGAAATCGCCTGGGGAGTCGCCTCCGACGAAAGGAAAATCTGCGCGGCTGGGGTTTTCTTCAAATCGGCGCTGGTTTGTCTCCGTTGAATGCGCGACTATGGTTTTAGAAACAGGAAACGTGGGAGAGGTGGCTGGCTGACGGAGGTAACGGCGACGTGACTAGGACCTGTTGACTCGGTGTGGTTCAACCAAAATGCCCATATTGACTAGCCTGGGCTTCCTCTATTATTGGAAGCCCAGGGCTCTTAATATATAAACTATATATATATATATTTGCATTGATGTATTCGAGCACAGAGATACAGAATATGGCACATCAGAGAATAACTGTTCAAGGCTTAACTCTGCATTATATAAGAAACAGACTCTATAAGTTGTTCTTTCAATATTTTCTCATGAGAAATAGTTAATTGTAGCCACATACATATCTTTATTTATATAGAAACAACAACTTGTTGTTCATTAAATCTCTACTACTGTAAAGTAACAGTTTCGTGTGTCGTACGTCACATACGAAACACGTAGATTTGTTTCTCTCTCCCGCTTCTCGCCTAACAACAGGCCAGTAGGCTATTACATCATAGGTGGGCCATGAGAGACCACAAAGCCCAACACAACATTAAGACACACACATTGCAGCGCTCCATATAGTACCACACGTCACTAGCTAAAAGAGGACGAATGACTAAGCGAGCTAAAAAAAAGGGTCCGGACTCCTTTTCCATTCATGCATTGCTCGGTCGTTTGGCTAAAATAATATGTAATATTTGTTCGTATCCGTTTAATACTGAATTTATGTTTTATATGTATCAAATATGACTGTGTCGTGCATGGCGACGAACGAAAAAAGGTAGTTGACGGTGGTGTGAGGGGGCGGAAGGAAAGCTGCTTTTTAAATGCATTTTATATAAATTACGAAACATGTATATCTCTGCTAATCCTTAAGACGGTAGCGTAGACCAGGCACAACCATGCCCCCGCCTGTATCCCAACCATCTAATTACGTTCATCACCACCGTCCGATCCCGATCCCGCTACCGCAGTCGCAGTCCACTTCCATCCCGACATGCGCGCAGCCGCCCCCGCCCCCGCGCTGCGCGACTCATTCTCCGATAGCCACGCATTCCCATGGCGCCCCGAATCCTCATCTTCGAGCCGCGAACAAACAAATCCCGCTCCGACCACGATCCCCACGTCGTTCTCCCCGTCAACTACCACCTCCTTAACTCTCACGCTATGGATTGCAGCGATATACCCGCCCTCTGTGCCGTCAAAGAGCTCATCTCCATCCCATCCCGACGTCGTCCCCATCCGTCTCGCCCCGCCCCGCAACCAAAATCCCCGTGCGATTGTGAGCCCCTTGCAGCTGCGCGGAAGATCTTGTTCTTGTCAGACAATCATCGCCGCCAGGTCCCCATACTAGCAGCGGCGCGGAAGATCGTGAGCCACCAGCCGACGGGATATCGGTCGCGAGCTCCGCGTAGCAGAAGCAGTGCCGATTTGCAGCCATGGAAGCCCAACGACCTCGCCATCGCTGCCAGGTATTCCCAGTTTAATATCAAATTACTGGTATATGCAACGGTAGAGTAAAAAAAGTCAAAGAAGTTTACATCACATTAATTTTATTATCACCACCAGTTATAGGGGTTTGAGCTCTGCCAAACAGAGTGAAATCTTGCATCATATGACATTAATTTTATTTGATCACATGCTTTTGGATGTCCAAATCCAAACAGCTCATATTCATGTACATCCAAAGCAGGCAGGGTTAATTTGGAGCCCTGACTACCAACCTTTAACGGCAACAGCTTATAGAAGTGAAATGACCATTATTTTGCTTTATTTGATTATAGACCACTCGTATGTTGTAGACACAAACCTCCAACAAACCTGTCTCCACCAACCACCATCGCTGCCAGATATGTTTGTAGACTTGTAGTATCATCTTCCAATGAGTTCCTCTCTGCAGTAAACACCCTCTTGAGATTTAGTAGATTAGAATACCAAAACAGTTTCATGTTATCTTGTCCCTTTCTCATTCACCAAATCAATAGAATAAAAGAGTGATATCAAATTAAAAAGGATAAATCAGATTGAAAGAGCTGGATAATAGCTTCAACAGCGTTGCTGTCACTAGTATGGCAGTATCTCACTGTCCAATAGGATGTAGGTAAAGAAGTCCATGTGCTATTCCTTCGATTATCACTAAAAGTTTGGACCAATCTAGCATAGCTCTTGCTCTTCTACTTTCATCTGCACATCAAATTCCAGACTTGAGTATATATTGCTTAGCCATCTGAAAAAAGATAATATAAATGTGTACTCGATAATTGTCTGACAAGACCAAGATCTTAAGTAACTGTTTGTTAGTATTTAAAAAAATGAAAGAACTAGACAATTGCATCACTGGGGTCCCACCTGGTGCATTAGGGTCACTATTTAAAAAATTAAAGAACTAGATAAGTATCACACCTCCTAAACTTCAATGATACTGTTCTTTAGCTGTAAATATAGCATCACATATACATACTTCATGTAGTTTTGGAAATAAAGATCCTCTTGAACTTTTGACGTAGACTCCAATGCAAGGTCTGGATGTTTGAGCCTCAAATGCTTGTGGACAAACTCAGGAACATGAAAAGGTTTTTTATAGCCCTTGGCTCCACAACCATATTTCCATCCATATTTTTCATCCCTGATTTTCCTGACAAGAGGCTCTAAAACTTCAGCAGCTGCTGCATCAATTTTGTCCTAAGCAGTAAGTATGACCAGTGGGTCTTGGCCATTCAGTCTTTACTGCTAGAAAGTATCCAGCTTCTTCTCCCAATCAGCAGCACTGACATCAGATGTGCTAGAAGTCTTACTGTCTACTCTCATGTGACGAAGGCCCTTGGCCTCATGCGACTCTGACGTGCCATACCAATCAACACCATGAATACGCCATAAATAGGTACGAATAGTGTCTAGGAGCTCAACACCCTCCAGGCCTTTGACAGTCGTTAAACCTCTGATTATAATTATAGGCCCCATAGTCCCAGGTGGAGAAAAGACTGAGATGCAAGGGCTGTTTCTAAGGACTTTATATTCTGAGTCTGAGCTTCAAGTAGCAGAGCCCTCTGCAGGCCACTGAGAACCAAGTACAACTGGCCATAGAGGAAAACATAAACACCAACAACTGATGTATGCACAACATAAGGATCAACCGAACAATTAGACTAATTCAGTTCACGGTCCATTAATATGAAGCCCAAACAAAGGAAATATAAGACGAGCAATAGTTTTTGTTCCAATCATGGCATCAAGAAATCAACAGTAACAAAGTATTATATTCATAATCTCCAATAGTTCATCAATAATGTATAGCTTTTGATGATCTTTATACAAGGGCTTGTTATTAAAGGTAATTTTCTTTCTTAATACAAGAATCTCCAACTGAAAAAGAGTTATAACAAGTAAAAATACACGACAAATGTCATATACGGCCGACTCTACGTCAGGCAACGGCACGCCCGGGATGTGCGGCGTGCGCGTGAGCGCGCCGATGAGGCAACAGCCGCCGGCTCCATCCAAATTCTCGCTGCCAAAGCACCAAATTTCCCCGCTTCAAACAGTTTCCTAGACTAAACTCATTGATGCATGAAAGGGTAGTGAGAGCAACACTTCAAGAATTCTAGAACTCAATACTGAGTAACGTAGATGTGCATTCTCACTATTCCACCATGACTCCCAGCTTTTCTCTGGTTGCACTCCTATGCCTCCTTGATTCTTCATCCACCTATTCCAGTCAGCCCAGTCGTCGACAATTTTTTGCCAAGCAAAACCAGCTGGGTTAAAAAGAAAAGGAGTAAACAGCCAAGCCACTGCCATAAACCATGTTGAGTATGTGATCATCACATGCACGATATTGCTAACATAAGATCTCCTAAAGATGTTGTAGACTATCAAAAGGAAGATCAACTCAACTCCTTTGACAAAATGACTTCTGGAATACAACTGATAATTCTCAGTAAAGCTTGCATGGAAAACAACAAATTTATGCCCTGTAGGCCGGTATTTAGCACCCCCATGGAGAATAGTACGACCGTAGTAGTGTGCTTTTGTTCCAAGTGAGAATGTGAACAAAACTGATGCTAACTGCAATTGCATGAGGATAAAATCACTCAGAGCTGCACAGAACCCTTTTCCAAACCTAGCTCCATCACCATAGGCAATCCTGTAAGCAGCCCCAGCTGGAGAAGAGACCATATGATTATGCTGACAATAGTGTTAATGATCAGAAATAAGATTCAACTTCACTGTATAATTATATGATAATCATTTGTATGCAAATATTGTGGGCCTGCAACAGATCTTGTGATAATGTAATTAAATGGCACACAAAGCTTACTGCTCAATGGGATTGATGGGGCAGGTATTTTAGAATAATGAAAGTTCTGACCACAGTGCACGTTTTGTCCTCTTTTTGTAGGTAGGAACAATTTGACAACGACACATCATTATCTGGATATTGTGTTCTTGCTGAAAGATCCTGTTCAACATTCAGACTGTCTTCGATATACTTGCAACCCTTAACAGGTTTGATTTGCTTTCTTCATGCCTGACCTTCACTAAAATCACAAAAACTTTTTGACTTAACTCCATTTTTACTTTTTATGCTTTAGGGTCCTCTATTTTTTGAATCTACTAAAGTTTAGTGGTCCTCTTTCTATAATAACTTTTGGTCTTCCCATCAGTCAGATATATGGTGTAATTGTAATTAAAATATGACATAGGTTAATTAACTTGTGTGTATTTGGGGTATTTTTTGGGGTATAAATTTTATAAGCATGATTCCTGTATATAGATGTTGATGCTAAACTTGAGATACATGAAAGTGGGATTTATGGTCCTCTCTTTTTGAATCTACTGAAGTTTAGATGTCATCTTTCTATAATAACTTTTGGCCTTCCCATCAGTGAGTTTAGTAAGATATATGGTAAATTTTGTAATTAAAATATGACATGAGTTCATTCCATTGTGTGTATTGGGGGTATTTTTGGGGGTATAAAATTCTATATGCATGCTTCCTGTATATATAGGTTGATGCTAAACTTGAGATAACATGATAGTGGGAAGGCTTAGCTGGTAGTATACTTTGAGTACGGTGCGCTTGCATCCGTTCCCAACTCTATTTCTCACTTGCTTCTCTTTCTGCTTCTTTAGCGGGTCTAACATTAAACACAAAGACAAAAACAAAAACCCTTTATTGCTCAGCAAATTTATCGTGCATTAGTGTTTAAACAAATATAATCATGTACTAAACCTTGTTTCGCTTGCCCCCTCTACTCAATTATAAAAATAAAAATTTAAACATTGTTAAAGGATACAAATTTTCGATGGAACCCGTCGTATTGAATCGTGAAAGAGCTGCAGCGGACCGCCCAAAAAGGATGCCTATGTAAGTTATATTAAATGGTTACACACGCTTTGTCTATCAAACTTATGACCCTTATATTTAATCGAATGGTTAATATAGCTTCAGGTTGTTCGATGACTATCGTGATGAAGATTTTTATGGGCTACCACGGAAGTACAATATTGTCGCTCGGGTAGAAGTTAAATTTCCTATTGATCCACGTTATCGAGACAACCAACATTTCATTTTGTCTGACATCAATGTAAGACAACATTTTCATAATTTTCATTTCAAAAATTATATATGACCTTAATACCATCGCCTCTTTAACTATTAAAGTAATATTAGGGATCCAAGATCGAGGCCATGACAAGTTCATATGAGACAGTCAAACACTTCGATAGTTTGTATTAATACCTAAATACAAATATTAGGGATGAGCTATATGACAGTTTTACCAGGTATATTATTACTATTATGACATATATGCACATCTACAATCAGTGTTACATATAATGCTAAGTAAATTGTTTCTTATTTGCAGGATGACATGTCACACTTTAGGAAAAAATTGGCTGCTATATTACTATCTTCATACATGAACAAAAGAAGGGGATATCCGATATACAAATATGATAAAGAAGTTCATATTGGAAGCCCCTCTGATGTTGAGATATTAGATAGCCCAACAAATCATAAGAAGAGGAAACTACTCCATGTGCTTGATAATAGCGAGGTATTGATGGAAGATGAGGATGGCCCCATTACTCAAGCAGACTTACAAAGGTGGTTTGTTGATGAATGGGATAAAAGAACTCCTACAAAAGTCTCAGCGGATGGGTGCACAGACGACTTTTTAATGAGTGGTCTCTCCATAAAAGACATGCCAGTTACTAAAGCCGATTTAATAGATGTGCTATGTGATTACATTATGGCAATCCAAGACGATAGGACATTAGAGTAAGTGCTTATTGTTTTGTCTATTTTATTTATACCAATTACGTATAGTCTTGATATAGACTTCCGTCATGTCATGCTACATTACAGGATGATATGGGTGCGAAGTTTCAATCCTTTTAAGATAGAAATATCTGTCAAAGACCTGCAGAACATATTAAGTATAAATCTAGATATGACTCTAAAATGTTTTGACATGGCTGTTCGATTGCTTGCCAATAAAGAGTCACGTAGACCGAAAGGTGAAATCATAAAGAATAGAAAGCATTATATGGACATGCGCTTCTTGGTAAGTTTATTTCCAATCAATAATGTAGCAATATATAGTATCTATCTATATCTAATCCTCATGTGGTCATGTATATATATTAATATTTATCCAGAGAATGATTGGTTTTGGTAAACTGCAAAGTACCATCAGGACCCTACAGCAAAAGAGTTAACAAAAACACTCGATTGTTGGCCATCAATGAACTATTATATCACGGCTTGTAAATATGTAAGTATGAGTTCATTTCAAATGTATTTATAAAAGGCACTTCTTTGCAATCCTAATGACTAATATTTTACAGGTTTTTATGCCATGGAAATTTAACGGTTGCTACGCCCTTTTTGTAATAGATCATGGTAAAAACACGTCACTTTTATTGACTTTGCACCTATTCAAGATTGGTGTAAGCACATGCCATACAAGAGGTTCGCAGAAGCGATTATCATCGCTTCAAAGAAATATAAGATTGCCTATAGCAAGAAACGTACTGGATGGACAGAGGATATTTTTAAGTGGCAACATACAATTCAACCTGGTGTTCCAATTGACTTAAAAGAGTATTTTCTCTGTACCATCTTCTTAGTAATTTCATTTTTTTCTATGATTTCCATTGTATGTAACTTAGTTGGCAAAACATTATTTTATAGGCTTAACACCAGCTACCTTATCCTACAAGCTATGGCCATGTGAGGGAATGATAGTCCAATGAAATTTGTTAGGATGAGTGGAGTACGTTCCTTTCATATTCAAACATATATTCCAATTAAATAATAAAAAATTGATGTTTTGTTCTCTTATATGTCTTATGTGTAGGATGCAAAGATTCTTCGAAGGAACTTTATTATTGAACTGTTAAGTTACGAGGAAAATTCGTGCAGATATGCTATCCCGGCAAATATACAACAGAGAGTTAACAATATTATTAAAAAAGATTAGATTAGTGTACAGGGTGTCAACATATTTACTTATGATTAAGCATTATATATTTACTCTTTATAAATTATTTGTGTGATTCCATTTCAATCTATTTGGGTAGACTTATTTATATCGTTCTGTATCTATTTTTAACAATCACATATTTTGCCGTCACTATTGTACTCACGCCGCACGTCGTCAGGGCCCTAAGTCTATTAAAGGGTCGCAATTTGTATTACGTGGCATCGCACGGGCACGTTCCTAGTGTTTTTAAGAAAAAAGCAAAAAAAATGTCTGGGGAACGACTGTGGATCAACTTATTCCCGTGCTGGGATACAATCTACCAGAAATGAGCACGTTGTTTCTACTTATATATCTGAATAAGTGCACCAGCTCCAATAGAACAAATATATATAAGCATGCTTTGTTTTATTTGCACCAGAGAGTACCCTCACAAAAACGCATGCTAATTATTTAGTCCAGATAGAGAGGAACGTACTGTGCCACAAAATATTCTTTTGCAGTACTAAAAGCGAAAGGATCTAGTGGGAGGGGAGGAGATTAATATATATGATGCCCTAGCTAGAAAATCCTTATTCTCCGATATACTATTATTCTTAAAAATTTATGTTCCTTCCATCCATATCCAATTAATTATTCACCGTACTACCTTCTCTTTCGATTCTGTCCTACAATAATCGTCAGAGGCCAGATCTATCTCGTGCAATGAACTAACCCCCGGCCTTCCAGACAGACAGGAAACAACACCAATGTGTCGTTCTTGATGATTCATGAGAACTCCTATAATTTATTTGCTTTAGATTTAACTGGTAAAGCAGCACACAGTTCCTGAGCTATATATTACACCAAAATCCATATAAATCATGCATATATGCATGGACTCCTTTGGATACAAATCGTACTAATTATTTGCCCACTACTTGCATGCATGCATCATTATATTAGCTGCCCAGCCCCAGTAACTCATGGATGCCTCTTTATTTCTAACTAGCTAGCTAAGCACAAGCTAGACATATTAATTAGTACAGGAGTAGTAGAGTTCTTCTTAATAGCTCGGAGGAAAGAAATTAATATACGTGACCTCAAAACTAACCTCAGCAGCACACGTACGTGCTACTCATCAGCGCTTTTACGTATAGCTAGTCATGACTGCATGCATGCATGCATATGCGCAAAACGCCGCTGGAGACCCGTCGGTTACGCAGCCGGAGCGACGTCGTAGTCGTCGTCGTCGTCGTCGCCGGCGCCGCGGCAGCTCTTCTCCACCACGGGCAATGCCGCCCATGCTGCTGACACAAGGCGGTCGCACCAGGCCATAGCAGTAGCAGCTGCCAGCTTGCCTACTCCACCCCTCGACGACCTAGCTCGATCGATCGAGCAAGCAGGCAGCAAGAAGAGCTAGCTAGCTAGCTTGGTTGCTACTGTGAAGCTTGAGAAGCTCTAAAGCTGCTGGAGCAGTTTGGTTGGTGGCGATAGCAGGGGGGAGATCGGAGCTATTTATAGTCATTGTCGGCGAGGTCCCTCATCTCCTTGGCGTCCGTGCACTGGCCACGTCGTCGCAGACGACCCCCGACGAGGGAGAGAGGTCGTCGGGTCGACGTCGAGTCGAGCCAAGCTAGGGCTAGCTGCCTAGCTACCTCTATCGGTTAATCGCCAGGAAGGAAGAATCACTGGCCGGTCCGGCCAGTGGATCGGACAAAAGATCTCTATCTAATCTGGGCAGCAGATGGACGAAAAAGATGAAGACACCATGTGCTTACTACTGCTGCAGCTTTGCACAAGTCGCAGCAGAGACACATCTCAGCTCTCTGTAAAGCCAGATGAGCACAGATACCCCGGCCGTCCCGTCTCTCTCTCTCTCTCTCTCTCTCTCTCTCTCTCTCTCTCTCTCTCTCTCTCTCTCTCTCTCTCTCTCTCTCTCTCTCCTTTGCTTTCCAGTTTTCTTTTTTCTTCCAAAGACACGGTGTCCGATTTGGCCCACCTCGCCATCCGACGTGGCTTCCCGGCGTTGGATTGTCTGTGCCAGCTAGCTAGCGGGGGAAAAACAGATACGCTAGTACTTGTGTTTTCGTACGGATGATCCGTACCGAATTTTCTTCTTCTTTCCGTTAGCTGCTACGGAGTACTGGTGTAGTACCAGTTGAGACAGAGCAGTACTGGTGTAGTACTATTTGAGTTTAGGGGCTTGCATTGTCCATAGTCACTTGGTTGGCTGTCACCTTGTCTTATCTCGTGACTAGATCAAATGTTAACAAAATTCAAACAAACAATGTGCATGTGAGTGCTTGCCATTATGTTTGTACAGTGATGGCAGCCTGTCAGGAAGTACTACTCTATCCGTGTGATTGGTTGGTTGGCCAACCGTAACCAGATCTGTCGCATGCGTTGACTGCGCCTAAGCGCGTGATTGATTATCTGTAGTGCATCGACAGGGTCTACACGTACATGTGCGACAAAAGCACTTTTTCCACCATTTACCTGCATGCGCGGAGACGGGACCGGCGAGAATCTCTACCGAGCCAGGCGGGCGTGAGTCAGACGCAGCTGCGCACGCAACCAATCATAATGTATGTGGTTGCCCACGGGCCAGTCTCATTCCACAAGTATATGTTATTTCCTTATATCAAATCATTTATGGAAGGGTTCACCATGATGAGTGTTCCGTGCCCGTGTGGACAACAGTTCGACTGGCTAATTTTAGCATACGGTCTGGCTAATAAATTGGATAATTGTTAGCCATAGTGTTGGTAAAATTGTTTGTCGGCCCATTAGATATTCGAACTTGCTAATAGGTGCTAATGGATCATAAAAAGTGAAAAAGACGACGACTCTGACCCCTGTCAGTTTCTTTCCTTTCTCCCCTGACAAATTGTTTGTCATGCAGGAATAAAACAGACTACCTGCTATACTTTAATTTTAGACATTTATTAGCCAGTAATTAAAAAAAGTCCCAGTAAATTGTTTGTGAGCTAAGTATTTGTCGACTAATTGTTAGCCACTGGCAAACAGTTAGCCAGAAGCGGGGGTGAAGCTACATGTTCTTATTGGGGTCAGCTCACCCCTATAAAATTTCGCAAATCCCATACAAATATATTATTAACTAATGTAGTTAGATGATAATCAAGTGGAGCGGACCTTAATGACTTCTTCGCGGACAGGAGGATCCAAAGAGGGAATTAGTTTATTCACCCTCCTTACACGAGAATATATACGTAGTTCACCCCGTTGAGTTAGAACCGGCAAGCTGTTTTTATGCAAGAAAGACAGTTTTAATTTGACACCAAATCGCGGCATAGCAGCAATCCAGTAATCCAATGGCTATAACACTCACACACCCACGGTGTTGGTTGCATGCACTGTCCGCGCTGCACAGGAGATCACGGCATCCCGGTACTGGTGGGCCACCTCCGTCCGAGTCGGCGTCCGGCGCCCCACCGGGCCGAGGCGGTGCTCATGGCGAGCGGCCGCCGTCGCACGGCCGCCACGTGGTGGAGCAGCGCGGTGCACGTTCCCTCCTCAGCCCGCCGCACGCACGCCGCCGCGCCATGGTGGGAGTGGAACATCGAAGGACAGGACGGGACCGGATCCCAGGCCCCAGCTGGATGCGCGCACGCGGTCCAACAGCCGTGCTCGTGGGCTTGCACCGCAGCCGCCGCCGCCGCCGACGAAACCAGAGCCCACGTAGATGAGCATCGTCTTCTTCATCTGGAACTTCATCTCTATACATCTATTACATATGAATACGAATGATACATGTAAATAAACGGTTTGTGTTTGTATGCATGAAATGCGTCTGTTCTTATTATTATTGGGGACATTTGATCGTTTCCCACTATTTTTTTTTTGATAGGACAGGAGGGGCGAGCCCTACTGAAATTTTATTAAATCTTTAAAACGACAGAGTTAGAAATATACAGAAAGATAAATTACAAAAGGTTAAAATTGGTGGAATCTACTGCCACTGTTGAAGCCATTCAGGAATTGCCGAATCGAATCGCCCTTTAGCTCTAAGCGAGACCATGTGTAATTCTTTTGCGAACTCATTTTTACAATATTGCACTGTTGGGTCCTTATCCTGAAACAGCCAGGCATTACGGCACTTCCAGATGCTCCAAGTCATGAGAATGACGATTTCCATAGCGAAGGAAATATTGAGCTGCTGCTTTAGATTAACTGCAGCTTCCACAGGATTAGTAATTCTTGGGGGCGTCAAACCAATAGAATTCCAGCAAGCCTTCGCGAAGTTACATTTTAGGAAAAGATGATAAAGGGTTTCCTCCTTTTGCCAGATGCAGTTCTCACAGGTGTAAGACTCAAGAGTCGTGTTTTTCCTCCTCGGCATATCCCTTGTGTTGAGTCTGTTCTTTAACCAAAGCCAAAAAAATACCTTATGTTTCGGTTGACACTTATTTTTCCAAAGCGATCTGAAGATCTGATGAACTTGAGCCTGACCCATCAAGTGTCTATAAGTTTTCTTTGTAGAGAAATTATCAGCTCCCCAAATGAGTTTCCAAGCATCCTTTGTGTTGGTCACCGCGATTTGCCCCCAAGTTTCGTCTAAGTCAAGAAATTGTTCATAGGCTTGCACCGACAGAGGAAGTTGAAAAATTTCAATGAGGTGTTCCTTTTGGTTAGCTTCTTTGACAGTAAGTTTGCTGTTACAGGCGAAGGAAAATAATTCAGGATATTGATGAGTTGGGGTGCCCCTATTCCACATATCTTCCCAGAAAAGAATAGTTCTCCCATCCCCAATAGTTGGGGCAGCCAATCCCTTGTAATCTTGGACAAGAGTAAGCAAACTTTTCCACCAAAAGAATCCAATTTTTGAGCAGTTAGGGAGCCTGTCTGTCTTGTAGTAGTTGTTCCAAACCAGGTTTAACCAGGGAATATCATGATTGTTGAAGAACTTATGCAAAAACTTCAGAAGCAGAGCCTTGTTGTGTGCCTCTAATCTCACCACTCCCAGGCCCCCATTTTTTTAGTCTGAGTAATCATACTCCAGGCGGCCATAGCAGGTTTCTTCGAATTGACGTCATTTCCTCTCCAAAGACAATGTTTCCGATAAGAATCAATCTTCTTGACCGTGGTAACCGGAATTTTCAGGGTGCACATCAGAAAGGTCGGGAGAGCTGAGAACACCGAGTTAACAAGCTCCAGCCTACCAGCCTGGGAAAGGAGAGCATAAGTGCATGACAATCTCTTCTCAATCCTATGAATGAGCGGTAAAAAGTGGCAGATTTTAGGCTTTGACAGACCAAGCGGAACACCAAGGTAGGTGAAGGGCATTGAACCTATCTGACAGTTGAGAGTTCCGACTAGAATCTCCATTTTAGCGGGGCAAACATTGATGGGGTACATACTTGATTTGTTGTAGTTCACCTTGAGCCCCGTCGAAGTTGCAAAAGAGTTTAGAACAGCTCTGAGAAAAAATAATTGTCTAGGGCAAGCTTCCATTATCAACAATGTGTCATCCGCATATTGAACGATCGGAAAATCTTGACCACAATTCGCGGCGAGGGGCAACTTGAGCAGGTCTTGTTGTCGCGCTTTATTAATGATGCTCTGTAGCAGATCCGCCGCTAGAACAAAAAGAAGAGGCGAGAGGGGATCTCCCTGCCTAACCCCGCGCTTGCAATGAAAAGTTTTCCCTGGCACACCATTAAGGAGGACCGAGGACGTGCCAGACCGAAGAATATCCCTAATCAACTCATGCTCAAGAGAATCAAAGGCCTTTTCAAAATCCAATTTGAGCACAATAATCTCTTTTTTGAGATATGGCAAAGATGAATATATTCATATGCCCAGGCCAAGCAGTCCTGAATGGTTCTTCCTTTGATGAAGCCATATTGATTTTTGTGAACAAGGGAAGTCATCACTGCCTGTAACCGATTGGCCAGCAGCTTAGTGATGATTTTCATACTATTATTCAGAAGCGAAATTGGTCTGAAATCACCCACTAAACTAGCATTATCCTTCTTCGGGATCAGAACAATGAAAGAACCATTGATACTTCGAAGACAAACATCCCCGTGGTAAAATTGGTCACATAAGTCATAGAAGTCCTGAGAAATAATCGGCCAACATTTTTTGATAAAATTGGTATTAAACCCATCAGGTCCCGGGGATTTGTCAGAAGGAAGAGCCGCAACAATACTATCAATTTCTTGCTTTGAAAAAGACCCATCTAACCAATGCAAGTCACTGTGGAAGAACAGCAAGCTAGAGAGATCAAAGACATTTTCCAAAAAATCTGAGGATCCCAAACGACATTTAAAGACATTCCAAAGCAGGTTAGCTTTAAGATCATGCTCAGAAAAGATTGAGCCACTGTCATCCGAGAGCAACGCAATTGTATTGCGGCCATGCTTTACTGTTGCATGAGCATGAAAAAAATCTGGAGCAGATATCTCCATCAGTGACCCATTTGATGGAAGCCCGTTGCTTCCAATAAATTTTTTGAAACTGAAGTAACTCAGCAGTCTTGGATTGCAACAACTCACGGAAATTCCATTCTTCAATCGAAAGGTCACGGTACTCTTCAATAATATCGATGAATTCAATAATCAACTTAATTTGTCTCACAGTTTTGTCGATTTTTGGTAGAGATCGCTGCCACTCTTTAAGGATCTTTCTGGTGAACTTGAATTTTGCCGTTAAGTTCTTCGCTTTGTCCAAAAGACTTGGCAGACCAGCCCAAGAATTTTGGAAAACTGTCATAAACTCATCAAATTGCAGCCACAAATTTTCAAATCTAAAGATCTTGGGTTTGGGAACCTTTGACTTGAAAGAAATCAGACAAGGCACATGATTAGAGATATCCCTAGGCAGCGTTGTTGCGAGGGTGCCAGGGTAGCACACCGACCATTCTTGCGACATGAAAAACCAATCGAGTCTCTGAAGAAGGGGCTCCCTTTGCCTGTTCGACCAAGTAAAGAAGAGACCATGGAGGGGAATTTCCATCAGGTCGAGCTGACTGATTGCCTCGTTAAATTTCAACATCAAGTTAATGTCCCCCAGCGATATTTCTGTTTTCAGGCCTACGCGTCAGGTTAAAGTCCCCAACAATCAACCAGCGCTTTTCCGAGGGCATATTAATATTGGAGAACCAGTGGAGGAATTCAATTTTCCCATGCGGGGAACAGGGCGCGTAAACGTTAGTGACAATCCAAGATTCATCCGACGATATAGCAGAAAACTCAACCGAGAGAGCATATTCGTTCTGAAAAATAGCACTGCCAACCAGCTTCGAACTATTCCAAACAGTAATGAAACCCCCCGAATTTCCTATCGAAGGGACAAAAGCAAACTCATCAAAAGAATTGGGACAGAACCTTCTGAGGTCAGCCCTGTCAAAAAATTCCTTCTTCGTCTCCTGCAAGCAGATGATGTCGCAATTGGATTCCCTAATCACACAATGAATATCATTCCCCTTAGCCACCGCGTTAATACCTCGGACATTAAAACTTAAAACGGACCAGTCGGAAAAATTAATAGCATTGTGACTATTCATCGAAAGGATCAAGTTCGTTGATGAAAAGGAACCCAAACCCAATTACTGGGAGGGCAAAAGCATATCCGTTAGAACGGGACATAGCACTACCAGAAACCACAGAGTTCTTCAACACAATAAGCAAACAAAGACGCCAGGGCCGAGACAGCCAAAAAGCCTGGCTAAATTGAGACCTGCAAAATAATCCCACCCGAAGCAGCATCAACAGATCAGTTGTCATCATCTGAAGAGTCTTGATTCTTATCCCCCTTGTCTTTTTTCCCTGACTTATTAGAGCCAACACAGCCAGGCGAGTTCTTCTTTTTCTTCAGGACTTTGTCAGCCAGCTCCTCTTCTGACAGATTGCAAAAGCTCTCTCCTAAGCGTCTGATAGTCTTGGCTGATAGGGAGGGGGGACCCTCAAACTTATGTTGACACATCAAACAGTTCTTCTTGTGGCAGGAACTCTGTCTGAACCCAGCCCGGGCGTCACGGAGCCTCTTGCTTCTCCTCAGGTCAGATTCCACAACAGCAAGTTTTGGTGGAGAGGAGGCCGAGTCCGAGGGAGCAGAAGCGTCGTCAGCAGATTCCTCAGAAAGGACCGAATCAAGAAACTTGTCATCAGGGCACTTTCTGGGGATGACAAAGGGATGTGTCTCAGTGTCTGGCTCCATGAGAGCAGAAGGAATATCCGAAGACAGGAAAGTTTTTGACCAACTAAAAGAATCTTCATGCAGCAAGTTGGATAGGAAAAAGGGCGCCCATTTCTTGGGAACCTGCACCGAGGTCACCGAATTACCAGCCGGGGCAAAATAGTTAGCCTAGATCCTATAGAACTGAGCATTCCTTTTCCTTTCCAAGTGACTCAGCAAAACAGGGTCCGGCTGCCAGTCATGTGAAAACATAAAATTCAACATCACGTTGTTGTGGCCATTAACGTTAGGTTCCACCGGTTGGGCATCAGGGATAACAATATCCCCAGGCACATGAAGAACACCTTGAATTGGTGGGCCGTCAACCTCCTGGGGCCCAATCATAGGGATGTCACCCAAGGCAGGGGGCGGGGGCATTAAAGTTGGGCACCGGCCCCGCAGCCACCAGATCATCAGGAATCTGCCCATTCTGAATCTGCCCATTCTGCAGCAGAGCACCATGAATGTGACCAGAAGAACTATCTGAGGACAGGTCCGAATGCGGGTTGCTGACTTGTTGCTCGTCAGGTGGCAGGTCCAGATGAGGCTGCTGCACAGGTGGATCATTAACAATCCATTGGTCCCAATCTCCTTGAATGTTGTCTGCTGGTTGAGCTTGGACATTGCCTTCTGGCGGGAAATTAAGATCTCAGCCCACAGCCGGCACAGGTTGACCCAAACCAAAAAACTCAAGAGGGAGCTGCTGACCATCCTCCGGGACCACTGGCACTGGGTCCTCATCTTGAGGCTGACCCCCAGCAAAGTTTATTGGATGATCTCACACTGCAGTGTCCACGAGTCACCAATAAAGCCATAAACAGTAGGCTTAGTTTGTTTAAGCGTACAGAACTCACAAAACTCGATCAGGTAGCACAAGCTAGACAGTACTATCTCAGTAAAAAAACCTTTGTGGTAAAACAATTTTTTTAGTTTACGGACAAGGTTTTGTTGGCATTTATCAAGCAGACACTACGCGGGATTAGCCCATCACTGTCCGACCTAGCTAAACCCGGTATCACTGCCAAAGAACTTCATCGATCCCAGGCACTTGGATCTCTCCCTACTAGACCTATATAATTTATCTTAGATGATTATTGAGATGATTAGATGTCTCGAAGATACACTCTGGTTTCTTGGTGGTCGTGGCCCATTGTGGACAGCTTCCCACTATTAACGCTTCAAGATGGCATGAGCTTGAAGAGATCGTAGAAATTTGCATTGTGGGGACGACGGCGTGGCGTTGGATGAAAGAGAACTGCTTGGAGCTGAGAAGTTGCCGGAATATGCATGCATGAATGAGCTTTGGCATCAATGGATACATAATTCCTGGCTTTCTCATACGCGCAAGGTGCAAATCTTTTAGACGACAAGGCAGCAGTCAATGAGCAGACGGCTAGGGACAACAATGTAGATTGTGGTATATATAGTAGAAGTGATGCTCACATGTGTATATAATCATTTTTTTCATTGAACATCACATTCTATTTATTGTATGATACCACTTGTAGTTTCTGTTTTATGATTTCACATTACATTACGTAATGTAGCTCTTCCATTCCATTCTAACTCAAGTGGCGGAGAAAATCAGATATCGTCGCTGGTAGTATGTAGGTTCAAGGACCACGACAAAATGGTCGCGGGTTACGTGAATATTCTACTATAGGCGATTGCCAATTTGGAGTGCCTATAGCTAGCTGGTTCAATCTATGGTAGATTGTGTGCCCGTTCCTTTGAGGCAAGAGAGCATATATATGCACTAATTCTCATTTGTTGATATACATAAGTAGTTCCACTTCACAATAAGAGATGATCACGGCATGGACTATTAAAGTTGAGGCTAAGAGTATTGTGAGATGAAAGTGACTAATTAGATCGAGTAGGGTGTGTGCACTCATCATGACTTTGGTTTGTATAATATAGTTTAATATCAGTGTAAGAGACTAAGGATAACGAGTCATATATTGTTGGTTTGTAGGAACTTGATTATCTTGCTACCTATTATGTTAATTTATCCTTTATAGGTATACATGATGTATTATATACCTTATGAGAAATGAAACAACGATGAGAATTGTCTGGTGTGTGAGAGAAATGAGAATTATTGGACGTGGTACTACAGTTGGCACTCAACAATTCATTCTTTGGTGTGCACTGATCTGGTAGTGGTATCACGAGTGCCATTGACGGGTCATGGCTTAGACTGTTAGTGATACTCATCGTATCACTGCTGCTGGTTCATGATCCAATTAATCTAGTAGCGAATAAAGAATGGATTAACTTGTTCCCCTGCTAGGATATATAATCTATCGGAAATGAGAATTACATATTCTCGTTATATGTCCAACTAAGTGCATCAACTAATCCAATGGAATAAATGAGCACGCTTGTTTTACTTGCACAAAGAACATGCTTAATTTGTCCATTAAGGGCTAGTTTGAGAACCCGATTTTCAAGGGTTTTTTATTTTTCTAAGGGAAATTAGTTCATTTTTCCATGAGAAAATAGAAATCCCTTGGGAAATTGGTGTTCTCAAACTAGCCCTAAAGATAGAGAGGACCTTGCACAAAATATTCTGTGGCAATTATTTAAAAGTGAAGGATTTAGTGGGGGAGGGAGGAGGAGATTAATATGATGCCCTAGAGAGGAAACCTTATTTTTCAAGATATTATTGTTATTCCCTAGAATTATTTTGTTTAGAAGACATATTCATAGATCTTTTTTTGTTGTTGTTGTTGAGATCAGTCCCAAGAAAGAAGATCTTTTCAATTTAATTCATGGTATTTTTTATCCATATCCAATTAATTCACGTCCTCTCTTTGTCCTACAACATGCTAAGAGGCCGTCTGTGCCGCCGATCTTGTAGAATGACCTGATCCTCTGCCCGCCTTTTAATTTTTCAAACACATAGAAATAAAGCCAAAGTGTGTGTAGAGTGAAGGGAGCAATATACCATTCGTCTTGATGATTAACCAAGTCGTCCTTCAATTTATTTCCTTTACAAAGTCGTTGTAATAGTAAACAACACATAACCTTTGTTACACCAATTAACATGCATCCATATAAATACATGGAGTCAGCAATTATCCTGACTTATCAACTCTAGTACATCATTAGCTGCTCATTCGTCATGAACGCCTTTTTTATTTCTAACTAGCTAGGCAAGCTACACATTAATTAATATTACTACTACAAGAGAGTAAACTAAGGGCTTGCTCCCAAACAAGCCCTAAGTTATTATTAGCTAGCTAGCTTGGAGGCAAGAAATGATGATATACATCTATCATCTCGAGACCTCGTTCGGCACACACATACTCACTCATCGTCATCGCTTGTACAATCTCTAACTCTAGATCACATGCCATGCATACTGCAGATTTTGATCCGTTAGTTAATTATTAAGCAGCCGGGGCGACGTCGTAGTCGTCGTCGTCGTCGTCGCCGGTGCCGCGGCAGTCCCTGAGCGGACGCTCCATGGGCAATGCCCACACAAGACGGTCGCACTGATCATCAGACCTGGCCATGGCCGCCATATGCCTCACTAGCTAAGTTGGCTCACTGCGCCCTCGCTCGACCTAACTAGCTCGAGCAAGCTAGCAGCTAGCAGCAGCAACAAGACTGGCTGGGTGAGCAGTACGTGTGGAGCTCTACTGGTGATGTGAAGCTCGGAAATCACTAGCTTAGCTGCTATGGTTGATGGATGAAGGGTTGGCGAGCAGCAGGTATTTATAGCCGTTGTCGCCGAGGGAGAGGTCCAGTCCAGATCGAGCTAGCGCTCTTCACAGAGGGCGCGCGCAGTGGTAGCTATATGGAGCTTGAAGGCTAGCTAGCTAGCTGTAGCGTCGGATCGTTCGGGTTAATCGCCAGCAGCGACGAAGAATCACGCCGGCCGGACGGTGGAGAAAAGATCTCACAGTATCTGGGGCAGTGTAGTGGTGGACGGAAGATGGAGACACCATGAGCTTACTGGTGCAGCTTTGCACAAGCTAGGCACAGCAGACAGATCTCATCTCTCCGTAAAGCCAGAGGAGCACAGATACCCCCAGAGACATACGCAGTGCACAGCTGTGTCCGGTTGGGCCCACCTTGACATCTGACGTGGCTTCACGGCGTCGGATTGTCTGTGGCAGGTCAGGTAGCTAGGTCGTTCGTGAAACAGTCCTAAATACAATAGATACACCCATATATAAATAAACTGCTGCGTTAGTAAGCATGCATGTCTCCTTACCGGATCATCTACGGAAGGCCAAGAGATGGGATTGCGATTCTTAACCGGATGAGTGTTTTGATTTCATCGTATACTAGGTACAGAGAACTGAGAATGGATTCCGACAAAGCTGGTTTACTGAAACCTTGGCAACGCAAATAGAGAGAGTAGTTTCTAAACATGGCACACGGGGCATGCAATGCAAGCAATCCATTCCATCCCCCTCCACACCATGCAAGCATGCACACGCAGTAGTGCGTGCGCGCTGCACAGGAGATCACGGCACCCGGCACCGGTGGGCCACCGCCGGAGCTTGTCCGTCCGAGCTGGCCAGCGGCGTCCCACTCCCATTGGGGCTGAGGCGGTGCTCATGGCGAGCGGCCGCCGGCACGTGGTGTCGCGGCGCGGTGCACGTTCCCTCCTCAGCCCGCGTGCGCGCCGCCGCGCCATGGTGGACATCGCAGGACAGGACAGGACAGGACGGAACCTGACCGGACCCCAGCAAGAACGTGACCATGGGCCGCGCGGCCCGGACCAGCTCAGCCCAGCAAGCGCATTCACGGACCTTGGGCCGGGCGCACTGGGCTTTGATGCGCAGCCGACGACGAAACCGACGCCCGTAGCCCACGTAGATGATATGGGGTGTTTCCTGTTTTTCTTCGTTGTCTGAATGAGTTGTGACAAGAAGCCATTATTGCTACCAATTTTTTTTTTGTTTGAAGAATCCTGATGAACCCGACCGGAAATACAAACCAAAGAAGCCAGTTCCTCAAGAAAAAGAAAAAAAAACAAGGGATCGCTGCATTTTGCAAAGGGCGGCACATCCGAGTGATTTCCAAGGAAGAAAGATGAGCACGTACACGTACGAAAGCAACCTTAGTGCAATGTGTAGTTCTTCAGTACACGCGACGCGAAGATATGATGTCATCACACAAGTACAGTACAGTAAAGAATGTAGCTAGCAGCAGCGGTTGTTACTCGCTGTACAGAACAGAACAAGTGTCGATCGATCAAGACTCCCAGGATGAATCAAATCGTAGTCGTAGATGGGAGGAAATCAGCTAGTCGCTCTTCCTGAACTTGACGCCCCCCTTGAGGATGCCCTTGCTGTCCAGCTTGCTGTACTGGCTCTGCACCAGCCCTAGCATGTTGTACAGGAACTCGTCCACCTGGTCCTGGTACCTCTCGTACAGCACCGGCAGGGTGTGCGCGCACACGAACCCTGAACCGTATCCAGAACATTCAGAACTGCAATATAACCCTGGAACAGAAAGAAAGCAAGCACTGCCAGGCCAGAACTCAGAAGCTGTTACCGATGTAGATGACCGTCAGGAGGTTGCAGAAGCTGCCGACGACCGCCGCAGCGAAGAACCCGGCGATCACCTTACATTAATCACCAACGGTGGGTGAGTACAATATATACAGGAATAGCTACTGCAGTTCTGCAAAAGCCGTTCGGCGAAGAAAGAGTAACGCGAGACGGCGTCACTTACGATGACCAGCCGCTTGAGGTCGCGTCCACAGGCCACGTCCTGGAGGAAGCCCAGGGCCCTGTTCACCTGGGCGCCGGCGGCCGCGCCGGCGCTCGCGAACAGCTCCTCCGGCAGCTGCACGCGGGGCACGCTGGACGAGAAGATGGACCAGGCGAACTGGACGGCCATGCCGAGCGCGAGCATGAAGCAGAGGATGGTGAGGAAGTGGTAGTCCAGCCACTCGAAGAAGACCCACACCAGCGTCGCCACGCCCAGCACGCTGGACGAGATCTTCTTGTTCCGCCACAGAAGCACGTCGGCGGCTGCGTGCAGGTGCAGCAGAGCAGCCCACCGTCAGCAGGAGGACGAAACTTGCAGCCATTAGATGAAGGAGCGGAAGAGGCCAAGAAGACCCAGGAGGGCCGAGGCCCGAGGGCGTGCAGTGCAAATTGCAATGCGCGGTACGTACATTTGCCGCCGCCCAGCACGTGGTGTACCGACTTCTTCCTGCTCTCGCCGCCGCCGAACAGCTTCTTGGCCTGCTCGGAGATGGAGGAGCCGTCGCCGTCGTCGAACCGCACGGACTTCTGCCTCGGGAGGTTCTCCGCGATGGTCTCCATGATGTTGCCCATCAGGTCCGCCGCCGCGTTCTCTGAGTGCTCCGGCATCCTCGACGACCCTGCCCCTGAATCCCCAGAACCACGAAACACGTGCGTGCGCGTACAGGTTAGATGCAGAGTCAGTCAGTGACAGTGTGGGGTAGTCAGAGCCGTGATATGCTTCAGCTTCTTGCTGCTACCTGTGGTTTTTTTTCTCTCTCTCAAACAAACAGGCCTGCTGAGTGCACAAAGGCCGAAAAAAAAAGCTTACAGAGTTACAGATACGCCCTTGACATGAAAAATAGCTCCCTCCCAGTCCCAGGAGCTGCTGGGGCGATTACTAGCTGAACAAGAGATTAACCATGGCCCACGTATTTCTCTCCACTCTGAATCAATAGCCTGGATCCTGAACAGCTCAGGAACTCTAACCAAAAGAATCGGAATCTGAACAGCTCAGCCTCTCCTTCCTTTTTGTCCACCTCCACGGCGGATTCTTTATTCAGGATGCACAAAAGGCTAAAGCAACCAACCAGCGACCGGCCGGCCGGCCAAAAACGAGCTGAAAAGGGGCTTGCTTTTGCATAAACTGACCGGAGGAAACTAGGGAAGCGATGAGCTTACCGAGGAACAGCAGCGGTTCGAGTTCGGCGCGGTGAGCTCAAGTCGGGGCGCCCTGGCCTTAGCGGGTGGGCACGGCACGCGACGGACCAGGTGCCGGAGGATGAGGACTCTCTTGCTCGTCAATGGCGCCGGAGAGGCAGCAGAGCAGCCCGGTCGGGTTGATTGGACGGATGGGGAAAGAGGAGAGGAAAGAGGGAACAATGTAGTTCGTCGAATCGACGGGATCAGCTGGACAGGTGGGCCCGCTTGCTGATTGGGCTGCGCGTGGCTCACGACGGCCTCCGTTTGCAGCCACACGTTCTGCGATCGTGGGCCATGCCTGTCAGCGATATTTTCTGTCACCGCGGCACTGCTTGGCTTTCTCGGTTCCATAATACGTATCTGTGGACCCAGTACATGTGGTACCCGTGACCCGATACTCGATAAATATTTACTTTATTAGAATATATATATGGACTAAATATTCTATCTATGAGTCTGTTATTGGACAAAAATCTTCACCCAACGGGTATTAGAACGTTCCACCTTTACTCATACCCGTTAACCTATGGGTATAAAATACTGTAATACCCAAATTTGTAAACCATGGTAATGGAGATAATTCTCCTATTGCTTTGTTTCAGTTTAACTAAGCATGAGAACAACCACATTTAAAGGGATTAAATGACTAATGTCAACTTGTGCATCATATTGGAGTTTTGTTTGTTGTGCATATAATAATAATAGCAACACTATTAATCAAAATATACTAATAAGAAAATTGAATTGGAACCCAAAAGGAGGTTAGGGTTCGAAAATGGAAATAAAAAAAGGGGAAGGGTATAAAATATAAAAATATATAGATTTATCTCCAAAATTGGCACTTTTAATTGTACAATATAATTAGTGAACAATCGTAAATCAAGTTTAAAATTCGAATATTAGAATTTGAACAAATAGAAAAGGATCTGAAATAGAATAATAAAAAAAAGAACTGTGCAACTGGGCCAACCATCAAACTTCTGGCCCATTCCTTCAATCCATGCGCCAGCCTCTCCTCAATTCTGTGCACGCCGGATCAATCACTGCGGCGTGGGGCCGCCTGTGTCAGCTCCCTCCTCGGTACAGGAACAGAATCCGCGGCAATGGCGTGCGCAGCTCCTCGGCGCCGAGATCTCTAGGCACCAAACCACCTGGGCGATATTTGGACTCAGACCTCGATTCCTCTGGCCGTGCTTCTCGGAGTACAAGAATCGAAGCCGCTCCTCCCTATCCGCTTTTCTGTTACGCACACCGACCTCCGTCGCCGCGCAACAGCATCCGTGAATCGGGGGATTTCCGTCGGGATCCTAGCTGCGCTCCATAGTTTAAATGCGAGGACCACGATGCCTTCCCCGTTCATCGCTCTGTGCTTGGCGCCCCTTCTCTTCATCCCTTGTCCAGTGTGCCGCCGTTGCAAGAAATAGAGAGTGAGATGAATCGATTCATTTCTACAGCCGGGGAGTCCTCCTGCTGGCGCGACTTGGCATGCGCCGTTGAAGCTCTGTGAGCCTTAGTTGGGCACGGAGGACCTTCTCGCGCCGTGGCCTCAGCTTACAGCCGGGGAATGTGCCATCGGTCGTTGTTCCTTGCTGTCGTACCGCGCGTGGGTTGTCGGCCACCGTATCCCGGCTCAAACCTCATCGGCCGTCGCAACTCCACCGTGCACGCGTCCCAGCTAGCGCCTGTCGTCGACGTCCCTGGCCGCCGTGCTTCATGGCCGGTGTGAGGGTAGACGAGAGAGAGAAACGAGAAGCAAGCATGAACTCCACCACGGAGCGGAGCAGGGAAAGAGAATCCGACCGCCGCCATGGGCGATTCGTGCCCAGGCCGCCGATCCGGCCTCATGATGAGAACAGGGGGGGTCGCAGGAGCATGCTAGGTTGAATCGGATCCTGGTGGGGCGAAAACTGTAACTGGAGGAGCAAGGATTTCTCGCCGCGACGTCACCACCTCCTCCGATTTACTTTGCGCCATGGGCAGAACCACAGAACCATCCTCGCCCAACCAGTGGTATGGATCCGACCGTGAATTTCGTTGCCAACTTCTCTCCGTACAGAACCTATAGGATTTGAGATTGTGGGTTTGGGGCACTGGGAACGCCAGCGCATGTACTCTGGCATGGTTGCCTGGGAACGGTGCCGCCTTGGGCCTTAGCGGGGAGGAAGAAGACAACCAGTAACCGTTGATGCGAGATCGAGCGTTAGAAAGGAGAAGCGCCGGTTGCCGTTGGATGAGAGGTGAACGGAGCCAATTAGAAGTTCAGATGCATTGGCGGTCTTTGGATATGACCATCGGATTGCGGATCGGTGATCTGAATTAGATTGGCGCATATCCATTCGTCCGTCGAATACGGGCCGTTGATCGTCAATCCGTGGGTGGCGAGCGGTTTAGATCTCATAAAATCCTGATGGTCGGATTTCGATCCAATGGTTGTGAACCTGTACCGATTTGGGTCCGATACGGGCCGTTGGATCTAATCTGAGCGGCTCATATTAAAGGATACCTCTTGGGCCGTGGTATTTTTGATAAAGAGCCCCTCACCTTAGGCAAAATCAACCCGCCATCCAGGTTATAGTATCAGGGATTTAAAATGGGTCCCTGGAATTCACAAACTAGTCCTTAGGGTCTCGAGAATTTATGTCGCAGCCCAGTCAGTAAGCAAGCATAATAAAATAATAGGAGAAGTTGATTTTTAGTGTAAAAATAAATTCAGAAACTGGTTTGATTCATATTTAATTTATTTTAGCTCCAAATTAATCCATTCTAGTTGCATTAAATTTATTTTAATATTGTTTATCATCTAGTAACCTCATTTTGCCATGAAACATAGACTAAAATTATGTACTTAGTTTCTTTTGCACCCCACTCCTAAATCTTTGGAATGTCATAACTCCATAACCGTAACTCCGATCTTAGTGGTTCTCGATCCCACGATCTCGTAGCTTCGCGTAGATCATTATTACGCAGTTTATTCTTATGTTTGGTGTAATGTTAATTTTGCCTATACACTGTTTGGTTGTATTGCTACGACTAGTGTGAGGTCACGAGTCATCTGAAGATCATCCTGGTACCTGGAATCTCAAGTCCCAGGCAAGTTGTGCCCTTGATCACTTCTTTTACCTAATCATGTTCTAATTAATCATAATGATCTGCATAGGTTAATTTTGATGGGACCCAATAGGTTACCCTAGTTTGTCTATCTTTATACCTTGTTTACCACTGAACTTTTTGGGTAGTACTTACTAGTGCTTTATGTGGTTTTGGGTATGAAGATACATTATTCATGATCACATTTTTATTATCTGTTTATTATTACTGTTCATGATAAGATCATTATGTTAATTGGAACATGGAGCGACCACCCGGGAAAACAGTGCTACCACAAGGGTTTAATGGGACGCCCTTGGCTGATTAATTAGGAAAGCTAGTGGAAGACTACCTTACCCGAAAGGGGCAAGGGCAGTAGGGGAGTGGTCAGTGTAGGGAGGCCCTTGGGATGATTTTGCTGCGATGGCGGTCATGCGAGGGGTCCCTGCATTGGAGCTTCCTATAAACTGTAGCGGGTTTTCTGAAGCTAGTGGAACTTTGTAAAGGCCTCGTAGTGTTACCCTGCCTCGCCTCCTCGGTAGAGGTGTATGGGAAGTCGCGATCCCTTGGCAGATGGGTAACATGACCTGTGGGTAAAGATGCGCAACCTCTGCAGAGTGTAAAACTGGTATACTAGCCGTGCTCACGGTCATGAGCAGCTCGGACCCTCACATGATTAATTTATGGAACTAAATTCAAATTGTCATATGCATTGCATTGCAGGTGATGTTGTTACTTTTGTTCTACTACTTAATTGGGTTTGATATTTACTTATACTTAGTAATTGCTAATAAAATTTTGACCAACTTTAAAAGCAATGCTCAGCTCTAACCATCCTCTTTGGTAAGCCTTACACTTCACTTGAGCTCCCACCTTTGGTGAGTTCATGCACATTATTCCCCACAACTTGTTGAGCTATGAACGTATGTGAGCTCACTCTTGCTATCTCACACCCCCCCACAGGCCAAGAACAGGTACCACAGGATGAGGCGCATGGAGGATGCTGCGATGTGTTCGTGGGAGGTCTAGGCCATCATCTCCCAGTCAACTTTGGGTTGTTGGACAGTTGATGTAATTATTTATTTTGTATAGAACTCATGTTATGTAGTAAAGATGTGACATTCGATCCTATGCCATGATTCATCATATGTGTGAGACTTGGTCCTAGCACACCTGGTGATTATGTTCGCGCCCGGGTCTTGGTGTCCCGAAACCCGGGTGTGACAGAAGTGGTATCAGAGGAATGTTGACTGTAGGATGAAACCTAGATAGAACTGGACAACCAATATTTACTTACCTTTGCTACTCTAATTCTTTTCTAAACTTTTCTTAATGTTTTTTCATCTATTTCCGCTTTACTCTGATTATCCTTACCTTTTCCTTCTAAAGACAAACTTGGATTTCACACTTCGAAATCCTGTGCCTAAAGTGATCTTTAGGAATAGGAGACCTACCCTTAGGAACAAAAATAAATTTTTTAAGGTATCTATACACCTGAATGTTTGTTCTTATGATACTTATCTGATTTGGATCTTTGATTGAGTGTGATGGGTTGTGGAGTAATGTCCACAATTACATCTGCATATATATAATGCTTATAAAACTAACTAGACAAACTAGATTATCCCTCATTGAAGGATCTAGCCTAACAATATCCATCTCATCTTAAAAGATTCTATCCTACACCCATAGATCCATCTTATCTTAAAAAGATACTCATCTTATCTTGAAAAGATTTTATGTCATGCTAATAGATCTAACTGACCTCAAAAGATTCTATCTTATCTTTATGGACCCATCTTATCCTAATAAGCATACTTATCCACCCTAGTTTAAACAACCATGATCTAATGCAAATTAATTAGATCTTATCTAGTCAAACTAGTCATACCAATATAATCTAGATCCCATCTAATCTAATATGATCTAATCTAATGTGAGTTATTTAATGGATTGGTTAATACAGGTGAAATACACTAGACCCTACCCCTATGAACATGATTTAATCCAAAATTGGTGTCCTAGGTCGTGAACGGAGCCAATTAGAAGTTCATATGCATTGGCGGTCTTTGGATATGACCGTCGGATTGCGGATCGGTGATCTGAATTAGATTGGCGCATATCCATTCGTCCGTCGAATACGGGCCGTTGATCATCAATCCGTGGGTGGCGAGCGGTTTAGATCTCATAAAATCCTGATGGTCGAATTTCGATCCAATGGCTGTGAACCTGTACCGATTTGGGTCCGATACGGGCCGTTGGATCTAATCTGAGCGGCTCATATTAAAGGATACCTCTTGGGTCGTGGTATTTTTGATAAAGAGCCCCTCACCTTAGGCAAAATCAACCCGCCATCCAGGTTATAGTATCAGGTATTTAAAATGGGTCCCTGGAATTCACAAACTAGTCCTTAGGGTCTCGAGAATTTATGTCGCAGCCCAGTCAGTAAGCAAGCATAATAAAATAATAGGAGAAGTTGATTTTTAGTGTAAAAATAAATTCAGAAACTGGTTTGATTCATATTTAATTTATTTTAGCTCCAAATTAATCCATTCTAGTTGCATTAAATTCATTTTAAAATTGTTTATCATCTAGTAACCTCATTTTGCCATGAAACATAGACTAAAATTATGTACTTAGTTTCTTTTGCACCCCACTCCTAAATCTTTGGAATGTCATAACTCCATAACCGTAACTCCGATCTTAGTGGTTCTCGATCCCACGATCTCGTAGCTTCGCGTAGATCATTATTACGCAGTTTATTCTTATGTTTGGTGTAATGTTAATTTTGCCTATACACTGTTTGGTTGTATTGCTACGACTAGTGTGAGGTCACGAGTCATCTGAAGATCATCCTGGTACCTGGAATCTCAAGTCCCAGGCAAGTTGTGCCCTTGATCACTTCTTTTACCTAATCATGTTCTAATTAATCATAATGATCTGCATAGGTTAATTTTGATGGGACCCAATAGGTTACCCTAGTTTGTCTATCTTTATACCTTGTTTGCCACTGAACTTTTTGGGTAGTACTTGCTAGTGCTTTATGTGGTTTTGGGTATGAAGATACATTATTCATGATCACATTTTTATTATCTGTTTATTATTACTGTTCATGATAAGATCATTATGTTAATTGGAACATGGAGCGACCACCCCGAAAAACAGTGCTACCACAAGGGTTTAATGGGACGCCCTTGGCTGATTAATTAGGAAAGCTAGTGGAAGACTACCTTACCCGAAAGGGGCAAGGGTAGTAGGGGAGTGGTCAGTGTAGGGAGGCCCTTGGGATGATTTTGCTGCGATGGCGGTCATGCGAGGGGTCTGAAAGGGAATTAGGCTTACACCTAGTTCCTAAATAATTTTGGTGGCTGAATTGGCCAACACAAATAATTGGACTAACTAGTTTGCTCTAGTTTATTAGTTATACAAGTGCCAAAGTTTCACACTTAGCCAATAAAAAGACCAAGTATTGGGTTCGACAAAAGAGTAAAGGGACAACCGAAGGCACCTCTGGTCTGGCGCACCGGACTGTCCGGTGTGCCACCGGACATGTCCGGTGCACCACAGGACTCCGAACTCAAACTCATCACCTTCGGGAAATTCCAGAGGCGACTCCGCTATAATTCACCGGACTGTCCGGTGTACACGGGACATATCCGGTGCACCAAGGAAGAGCGGCCTCCGGAACTCGCCAGCCTCGGGAATTCATTTCAGCTGCTCCGCTAAAATTCACCGGACTATCTGGTGTACACCGGACTGTCCGGTGTAACTGCGGGGCAACGGCTACTCCGGCGCCAACGGTCACCTGCAGACGCATTTAATGCGCGCCAGATGCGCGCAGTCGTCAGGCACGCGGGAGCAGGCGCACCGGACACTCTACAGTTCATGTCCGGTGCGCCACCGGACATCAAGGCGGGCCCAGTGTCAGAACTTCAACAGTCGAAACCCCAACAGTCGGGTGACGTGGCTGTCGCACCGGACATGTCCGGTGTGCACCGGACTGTCCTGTGCGCCATCGAACAGACAGCCCTCACCAACGGCTAGATTTTGGTTGGTGGCTATAAATACCACCCCAACCGGCCACTTCAAGGGGTGGGAGCCCAAGCAACATTCCAAGTCATCTAGTTGACATACTCAAGCCCTCCCAACCACATATATTCATTGATCCATCCTATACACAAGATTTAGACCACTACAACCAACACAAGTGCCACAAAAGAGAGAGCAAGCAAAAGAGAGCTACTCATTTGAGTTTAGCACTAGTGCCTTGTGAGATTCATCGAGAGATAGTGTGTGCTTCATCTTTGTGTTCATTTGCGCGTGGAGTTTTGACTCCCATTGAACTTCCTCCAAAGTTTTGGAGGCTTGTAAAAGCTAGCAAGAGACACCAAAGATTGTGGTGGTCCTTGTGGGATCGAGAGTGATCCTTGAGAAGAAGAAGAGCTCACCGATCCTTGTGTGATCGGGGAAGAGAGAGGGAAAGGGTTGAAAAAGACCCGTCCTTAAGTGGACTCCTCAACGGGGACTAGGCCTTCGAGGGCCGAACCTCGGTAAAACAAATCACCCGTGTCCATTGTGTTTATTGCTTGTGATTTGTTTGTGTTCCCTTGCTCTAAGTTTTCTTGCATCTTTATTTGCTAATATCATTTGGTGTTGCTTCAAGTTAAATTCCCATTTAGTGAAGCAACATGTTGCAAGAAAGAACTTGTCCTAGTGCTCTTCTCATCTAAGGCTTCTTGCTTTGTTATTCTATAACTTACTAATTGTATTGATTTATCACTTCCGCATTATTTAGCAATACTCTCTTCAAGCAAGAACTTAGTTTCTATTCTTCGATATTTGTATATCTTGTTCTAACCACTAATCAAGGGATCTAGTTGGGGATAAAGTTTTAATTTTCAGGTTTCGCCTATTCACCCCCCTCTAGGCGACTTTCAATTGGTATCAGAGCTAGGCACTTCATCTTGAGTCTAACAACTCGAAGTGATGGCTCGTAGAAGATCCCACAGGAACAAGAAGACTCCTCCATCGAACGTAACTCAAAAGGAGGTAACTCTTGAAATATTATTTGATGACTGTTCCAATTATGACTCATGGTCTACTAGTGTTATAAATGCTTTTAGAACCATAGATCCACGATTAGAACAAATTATAGACAGGAGTATTTTTTCCCTCTAATTTCAATGGAGAAATTAATTCCGAGGAGGATCAAAGATGTTATCGCTTAAACTATCTAGCTTTTGACATCTTAACTAATTCTCTTAGCAAAGAAGATTATCATGCCTTCATATCAAACTATGACGAATCCATCCATGATGCGGATGATATTTGGACTAGAATTAGAAGCAAATTTGATGAGTCCAAACATGATAGTTCATTTTGTGCTTCTACTTCCTTTGGTATTTGTGATACTAACCCTTGCAAGGAAGAAGAAGAAAATGAACGGTGGAGACCAAACGATGAATCCACCTCTCCAAAAGGTTTGTCTTCCCATTTCGATTCCCACATGTGTTGTGTGGCTAATGCAAATGATAGCGGAAGGACAAATGAGGATGAGGAGGAAGAAAGAAGCTTCTTGCATCTCTACGCTCGCCTAAGCCAAGAAGATAAGGCGGTCATGCTCAAACTTCTAGAAAGAGCGAGAGAGCAAAGCGAAGCTCGTCAAAGGCTAGAAAGTATTCTCTCAATGAAGATGCAATGCTTTGACGAGTTGACTAAAGAACATGAGGAGCTAAAGTGCTCTCATGTTGATTTGGTCCAAAGGTATGAAACTATTTCAATTGAGTAAGATAACGCTTTACATTGTATCGCTCAATTAGTAAATAGAAATACCTTGCTTAAGGACCAAGTAGAAAAGCTAAAGGTTGAAAATCTAGCTTTTCAAGAAAAATATGATATGCTCCTATGCTCTCATGAAAATCTTAGAGATGATCATATCATATTAGACATTGCTCATGAGGTTGTGATAGAAAACTTAAAATCACAACAACCTCACTCGTGCACATGTATTCAAATTGATACTATATTACCATGTGCTAATGCTTGTTGTTTGTCGACAAGCAAATCTTCCTTTGAGCTAGAATTTGCAGGAACAAATGATGATTCATATCAAAAGCTCAAAGAAGAAAATGAGAGGCTAAAGAAGAGCTTGACACAACTAAAAGGGAAATGCGTTGCCCAACCTTCTCAAGATAATCGTGATCACATGGTGAAGAAGCTTGAGACGGGAACAACCGTGGCATGCACTACATCCCTTGAAGAAAATGTCAAGGATTTGAGGATTGCCAAGAGGAAGAAACAAAAGATGAAATTCAACACCTCCTCCAAAAGCCTCAACCACGCCTCCACAAAAGGTAACATCCAAGGTAATGATCAAGCCACACTTCACATTAAGAGGTGTAGTGAATGCTTTGAAGAGGGGCACTTGATTAGGTCATGTCCCTACATTAAAAATGGCTTGATTATTAACAAGGATGATAGACTTTGTTTTAAATGCTCCAAGAAGGGACACTTGCTTAGATCTTGTCCCCATTTAAAACAAAAAGGCATAGGGTTAGAAAAGAAAGTCTTTACTAACCATGTAGCAAGCAACAAACAAGGAAAGAAGAAAGCTTCAAAACTTGAAAAACGCCTTTGCTACACATGCCGTAAGAAGGGACATCAATGCAGGGATTGTCCCATTGGTAACAATCCTACTCCTAGCCTGTCAATTAATTCTCATGTAACTAGGCAACCCAAAATTGCAACTTGTGCTAGAAAGGTAATGAGTTTACCTAGTGCTAACACAAAGGACTTTTGGGTTCCTAGATCTTTGTTGACTAACCGTGATGGACCCATCAAGCGATAGGTACCAAAGTATCCTTGACAAGCTTTGTAGGAGAAGGAGATGATATGAAGCCTTGGGATGTTTGAGAGAGTCCATTCAATTCTTATTAACTCAAACTATCAATCTTCAATGATCTATATACATGATTGACCCAAGGTTATTTTTCAAATTGCTATGTCTTAAACTCATATCATCTCGAGGAAGATATTATATGTTGTAGGAAGTAAACAGACATCATATGCGAAAAATCAAGGCCTACAGCATGGAGGAAAGCCAAAGGATGGTAACACTTATCTTTTAAAATGCGAGTATTTAAAATATCATTTCTTATGTGTCTTGTGTAGTCACATAGAAAAATTGAAGCACTTCAAATGTCTTTAAATTGATATTACCATTCTTTGAAGAATTTCCTCTCATATGGTAGATTGCACATTCATCATTTCCATACTATGGCAATCTACATGCTTTAATTTATTGCTAGTATGTCATGGCATATCCTTCCTCTAATTATCTTGTTGTTGCCATGATTCTAGATATAGAGAGATATTTCATGTTCTTAAAGGAATAAGGTGTCATGTAAGGAATTCAAATCCTTAGGACACTTGTAAAAGGAAAACTCTCTCTATAACTAGAATAGTGAGACTAATGATTTTATCTAAGTAACCCAAATAGTCTCACTTGTAGAGAATAAGTTTCTCTTTGGAAGCATGTAATCTAACATGAAAAGAAAAATCAATCCAAATGTTTTATGAAGTATTTTTACTTATTGGATATGATTCTTTTACATTTATCGCTTTCCAAATCATGAATTAGATTTATTCCTATAATCTCAAAGGATTATTTATGCTTGTTTTATGAGTTAAAATTGAGCATAACGTCATCTATGGATAATCTAGTTCATGCTATGGAGTTTCCATGTATTGATAATCTAGCTTCTCATTCCTTATCAAAATGATTACAAAAATGGAAACTAGTGCTTGTGTTGCTACTAACATTTCTCTTGAGTTCAATTATGAAAGTCTACAAGATAGAAAGTGCACAAGCCTCATGGGTTGATCTTCATCCAAAGGAAGAAAGGTAAAAGCAAAGGTATGGGAACTCATCTTCTTAAGTTTGGTTCCCATCTCAATGGGTATTTAATCTAAATTATCATATTCTACCCTTGTGAGGAATAGATTCTTTATTGGACCGAAATTAACTAAGTATGCATTCAATATCATTTTCATAAATGCGCTTGTCCATTAGAATCTAATTCATGCCTTTGTTATATCCATTTTCATATTGATGCGCTTCTAAGTCATGATAATAAATTCAATATGAAAAAGTAAAATTCCTTTGATTGATCAAAAAATGATTAAAAAGGTGCTCATTCCTCTTTTCTGTTAATGTGCACTAACGTTAAGGAATTTACTTCATGTCTGTGTGACTTATGAATGATGAATTATGCTTATTTTCTATCTAAAGAGATCATCATATACTCCCTTGTGCTATTAACATCCTTCTTGAGTATTTTCAATAAGTTTGAAAGGAAAAGGAAATGACTACGAAGGGAGGACTCTCAAATGAAAGAGGAGGACATCAAGAACAACAACACCTACTTGGATAATAAGATATACAAAACAATCAATGGTGTGGTTGTGAGTATTCTAAATACTTTCATTATGAGAATACTAGGCTTAAGTTGTTTATTGCAAAATTTATGAGCCTTGATCAAGATGTATAATGCTTCTCCCTATTTATCTTTAAAGTAAATACATCCATTCAATTCAAATACTCGATGCATATCTTTAGGGGGAGTCTATTCTTATATCTTGATTTTGTTGAGACTATTGCTTTATTTCAGTAATTTCATATAGTCTCTTGCATGAGAATAAGTTTCTCATGAAGTATGCTACTATTTTTAAATTCTTGTCTTTCACTCTAAATTAGCATATTTGCTGGATTCTCCTACTCTAAGCTTAATTGATAATCTAATGCGTATGTTGTTCTTTTGATCACATCTGTTATTTGTTTGATCATTGAATGACTTCAATCAACAATCATGCTTCTTAGTGCCGTATATACTATCAATCGATATCTCTCTTGATATGCACTAAGTTAAAAGGAGAATTCATGATACATTTATGCAACTTGTGATCCATTTGATATATGCTAACAATAACTTGAAAAGATCACTAGTTGTAGAACTCTCTCTTGTGCAAAATATTTCCATATATTGTCATTAAGAATAGGTCTTAAGCATCTAAGACTGAGGACAAAGCACAATGAAGAGAGCGTCCCTATGTAAAGGTACAAAAAGGTAAAACTATCTCCTTTCATTTAAACTTGTACCTAAATCTTCCTTTTCTATACTCTCTTTACATATCTTGTTTAAAAGGAAGAGAAAGCATGTCCATGCATATCCCTGCTTCATATCTAGTTTAACTTCTCAAAAATTCATTCATGCTTTAATGCATCTTTGTTGGAACTAGATGAAGTGATTTAATTGTCAAAGAGCTTAAAGCTTAACCTTGTAACGAGGATAAGCTGCCTTTATTCCAAAGGTGGATGGTCCTTAAGCCTCTTTGAAATCCTTAAGGGAAAAAGCTTGAAATATTTACAACATGCTTTCATAAGTGCATAAACTGTCATGAGCATCACACTTATACTATGACACAATGCACTTCACATTCTGTATGATATAGATATGTTCTCATTTACCTAATTATGTGCAATTGGCATTTAAGACCAAAATATGTGTTCCTCTCCATGCACATACTTAGGGGGAGCAATCTATGTTATATAGAACTATGATCATGCTTAATTTGATATATCTTCTTGATCATATCTCTTTTATATGCTATGACTAATGTGTTTTCAAGTGAATTTCAAACCAAGTCATAGGTACATTGAAAGGGAATTGGAGTCTTCGGCGAAGACAAAGCTTCCACTCTACTCTATCGATATTATCTACCCTTCGCCATCACTCCACAATGCCTCTCCATCTTTGGTATAATCTTCACTCATATGTTTTCTTTGCCAAAGGGGAGAAAGTAGTTAGGAAAAGGGCCTATATTTCATTCTAAGTATTCGCTTTTTGGCGATTCATGCCAAAGGGGGAGAAAGTATTGGCCCAAAGCAAAAGGACCGCACCACCTCCCTAAGTTTAAAAATTAATGGTTTTCAATTGGAAAATTTCAAATTGGTATCTCTTTGTGTTCTAAAAGGGGAGCAAGTAGTATTTTCAAAACTTGACATCTTAAAACCCTCTTGAACACTAAGAGGAGAATTTATTTGAGGGGGAGTTTTGTTTAGTCAAAGGAAAAGCATTTGGAACAAAGGAAGAAAATTTCAAAACTTAAAAATGCTTTGCAAAATCTTATTCATTTACCTTTGACTATCTTGCAAAAGGACTTTGAAAAGAATTTACAAAAGAGTTTGCAAAAACAAAACTTGTGGTGCAAGCGTGGTCCAAAATGTTAATTATAAAGAAACATTCCATGCATATCCTGTAAGTACTTATATTGGCTCAATTCCAAGCAACCTTTGCACTTACATTATGCAAACTAGTTCAATTATGCACTTTTACATTTGCTTTGGTTTGTGTTGGCATCAATCACCAAAAAGGGGGAGATTGAAAGGGAATTAGGCTTATACCTAGTTCCTAAATAATTTTGGTGGTTGAATTGGCCAACACAAATAATTGGACTAACTAGTTTGCTCTAGTGTATTAGTTATACAGGTGCCAAAGTTTCACACTTAGCCAATAAAAAGACCAAGTATTGGGTTCGACAAAAGAGCAAAGGGACAACCGAAGGCACCTCTGGTCTGGCGCACCGGACTGTCCGGTGTGCCACCAGACATGTTCGGTGCACCATAGGACTCCGAACTCAAACTCATCACCTTCGGGAAATTCCAGAGGCGACTCCGCTATAATTCACCGGACTGTCCGGTGCACCAAGGAAGAGCGGCCTCCGGAACTCGCCAGCCTCGGGAATTCATTTCAGCTGCTCCGCTAAAATTCACCGGACTGTCCGGTGTACACCGGACTGTCCGGTGTAACTGCGGGGCAACGGCTACTCCGGCGCCAACGGTCACCTGCAGACGCATTTAATGCGCGCCAGATGCGCGCAGTCGTCAGGCACGCGGGAGCAGGCGCACCGGACACTCTACAGTTCATGTCCGGTGCGCCACCGGACATCAAGGCGGGCCCAGTGTCAGAACTTCAACAGTCGAAACCCCAACGGTCGAGTGACGTGGCTGTCGCACCAGACATGTCCGGTGTGCACCGGACTGTCCTGTGCGCCATCGAACAGACAGCCCTCACCAACGGCTAGATTTTGGTTGGTGGCTATAAATACCACCCCAACCGGCCACTTCAAGGGGTGGGAGCCCAAGCAACATTCCAAGTCATCTAGTTGACATACTCAAGCCCTCCCAACCACATATATTCATTGATCCATCCTATACACAAGATTTAGACCACTACAACCAACACAAGTGCCACAAAAGAGAGAGCAAGCAAAAGAGAGCTACCCATTTGAGTTTAGCACTAGTGCCTTGTGAGATTCATCGAGAGATAGTGTGTGCTTCATCTTTGTGTTCATTTGCGCGTGGAGTTTTGACTCCCATTGAACTTCCTCCAAAGTTTTAGAGGCTTGTAAAAGCTAGCAAGAGACACCAAAGATTGTGGTGGTCCTTGTGGGATCGAGAGTGATCCTTGAGAAGAAGAAGAGCTCACCGATCCTTGTGTGATCGGGGGAGAGAGAGGGAAAGGGTTGAAAAAGACCCGTCCTTAAGTGGACTCCTCAACGGGGACTAGGCCTTCGATGGCCGAACCTCGGTAAAACAAATCACTCGTGTCCATTGTGTTTATTGCTTGTGATTTGTTTGTGTTCCCTTGCTCTAAGTTTTCTTGCATCTTTATTTGCTAATATCATTTGGTGTTGCTTCAAGTTAAATTCCCATTTAGTGAAGCAACACGTTGCAAGAAAGAACTTGTCCTAGTGCTCTTCTCATCTAAGGCTTCTTGCTTTGTTATTCTATAACTTACTAATTGTATTGATTTATCACTTCCGCATTATTTAGCAATACTCTCTTCAAGCAAGAACTTAGTTTCTATTCTCTGATATTTGTATATCTTGTTCCAACCACTAATCAAGGGATCTAGTTGGGGGATAAAGTTTTAATTTTCAGGTTTCGCCTATTCACCCCCCTCTAGGCGACTTTCAGGGTCCCTGCATTGGAGCTTCCTATAAACTGTAGCGGGTTTTCTGAAGCTAGTGGAACTTTGTAAAGGCCTCGTAGTGTTACCCTGCCTCGCCTCCTCGGTAGAGGTGTATGGGAAGTCGCGATCCCTTGGCAGATGGGTAACATGACCTGTGGGTAAAGATGTGCAACCTCTGTAGAGTGCAAAACTGGTATACTAGCCGTGCTCACGGTCATGAGCAGCTCGGACCCTCACATGATTAATTTATGGAACTAAATTCAAATTGTCATATGCATTGCATTGCAGGTGATGTTGTTACTTTTGTTCTACTACTTAATTGGGTTTGATATTTACTTATACTTAGTAATTGCTAATAAAATTTTGACCAACTTTAAAAGCAATGCTCAGCTCTAACCATCCTATTTGGTAAGCCTTACACTTCACTTGAGCTCCCACCTTTGGTGAGTTCATGCACATTATTCCCCACAACTTGTTGAGCTATGAACGTATGTGAGCTCACTCTTGCTATCTCACACCCCCCACAGGCCAAGAACATGTACCACAAGATGAGGCGCATGGAGGATGCTGCGATGTGTTCGTGGGAGGTCTAGGCCGTCATCTCCCAGTCAACTTTGGGTTGTTGGACCGTTGATGTAATTATTTATTTTGTATAGAACTCATGTTATATAGTAAAGATGTGACATTCGATCCTATGCCATGATTCATCATATGTGTGAGACTTGTTACTAGCACACCTGGTGATTATGTTCGCGCCCGGGTCTTGGTGTCCCGAAACCCGGGTGTGACAGAAGTGGTATCAGAGGAATGTTGACTGTAGGACGAAACCTAGATAGAACTGGACAACCAATATTTACTTACCTTTGGTACTCTAATTCTTTTCTGAACTTTTCTTAATGTTTTCTCATCTATTTCCGCTTTACTCTGATTATCCTTACCTTTTCCTTCTAAAGACAAACTTGGATTTCACACTTCGAAATCCTGTGCCTAAAGTGATCTTTAGGAATAGGAGACCTACCCTTAGGAACAAAAATAAATTTTTTTAAGGTATTTATACACCTGAATGTTTGTTCTTATGATACTTATCTGATTTGGATCTTTGATTGAGTGTGATGGGTTGTGGAGTAATGTCCACAATTACATCTGCATATATATAATGCTTATAAAACTAACTAGACAAACTAGATTATCCCTCATTGAAGGATCTAGCCTAACAATATCCATCTCATCTTAAAAGATTCTATCCTACACCCATAAATCCATCTTATCTTAAAAAGATACTCATCTTATCTTGAAAAGATTTTACGTCATGCTAATAGATCTAACTGACCTCAAAAGATTCTATCTTATCTTTATGGACCCATCTTATCCTAATAAGCATACTTATCCACCCTAGTTTAAACAACCATGATCTAATGCAAATTAATTAGATCTTATCTAGTCAAACTAGTCATACCAATATAATCTAGATCCCATCTAATCTAATATGATCTAACCTAATGTGAGTTATTTAATGGATTGGTTAATACAGGTGAAATACACTAGACCCTACCCCTATGAACATGATTTAATCCAAAATTGGTGTCCTAGGTCGACTTGGCCATACACAACTACCTAACCTAACAGCTGACCAATCCTTCTGTGTCCCTTTTTCTCACAAATCTCGAGGACGAGATTCCTGTTAAGGGGGGTAGGATTTGTAATACCCAAATTTGTAAACCATGGTAATGGAGATAATTCTCCTATTGCTTTGTTTCAGTTTAACTAAGCATGAGAACAACCACATTTAAAGGGATTAAATGACTAATGTCAACTTGTGCATCATATTGGAGTTTTGTTTGTTGTGCATATAATAATAATAGCAACACTATTAATCAAAATATACTAATAAGAAAATTGAATTGGAACCCAAAAGGAGGTTAGGGTTTGAAAATGGAAATGAAAAAAAGGGGAAGGGTATAAAATATAAAAATATATAGATTTATCTCCAAAATTGGCACTTTTAATTGTACAATATAATTAGTGAACAATCGCAAATCAAGTTTAAAATTCGAATATTAGAATTTGAACAAATAGAAAAGGATCTGAAATAGAATAATAAAAAAAAAGAATTGTGCAACTGGGCCAACCATCAAACTTCTGGCCCATTCCTTCAATCCCTGCGCCAGCCTCCTCAATTTTGTGCACGCCGGATCAATCACTGCGGCGTGGGGCCGCCTGTGTTAGCTCCCTCCTCGGTACAGGAACAGAATCCGCGACAATGGCGCGCGCAGCTCCTCGGCGCGGAGATCTCTAGGCACCAAACCACCTTGGCGATATTTGGACTCGGACCTCGATTCCTCTGGCCGTGCTTCTTGGAGTACAAGAATCGAAGCCGCTCCTCCCTATCCGCTTTTCTGTTGGGCACACCGAGCTCCGTCGCCGCGCAACAGCATCCGTGAATCGGGGGATTTCCGTCGGGATCCTAGCTGCGCTCCATAGTATAAATGCGAGGACCACGATGCCTTCCCCGTTCATCGCTCTATGCTTGGCGCCCCTTCTCTTCATCCCTTGTCCAGTGTGCCGCCGTTGCAAGAAATAGAGAGTGAGATGAATCGATTCATTTCTACAGCCGGGGAGTCCTCCTGCTGGCGCGACTTGGCATGCGCCGTTGAAGCTCTGTGAGCCTTAGTTGGGCACGGAGGACCTTCTCGCGCCGTGGCCTCAGCTTACAGCAGAGGAATGTGCCATCGGTCGTTGTTCCTTGCTGCCGTACCGCGCGTGGGTTGTCGGCCACCGTATCCCGGCTCAAACCTCACCGGCCGTCGCAACTCCACCGTGCACGCGTCCCAGCTAGCGCCTGCCGTCGATGTCCCTGGCCACCGTGCTTCATGGCCGGTGTGAGGGTAGACGAGAGAGAGAAACGAGAAGCAAGCACGAACTCCACCACGGAGCGGAGCAGGGAAAGAGAATCCGACCGCCACCGTGGGCGATTCGTGCCTAGGCCGCCGATCCGGCCTCATGATGAGAACAGGGGGGGTCGCAGGAGCATGCTAGGTTGAATCAGATCCTGGTGGGGCGAAAACCGTAACTAGAGGAGCAAGGATTTCTTGCCGCGACGTCACCACCTCCTCCGATTTACTTTGCGCCATGGGCAGAACCACAGAACCATCCTCGCCCAACCAGTGGTATGGATCCGACCGTGAATTTCGTTGCCAACTTCTCTCCGTACAGAACCTATAGGATTTGAGATTGTGGGTTTCGGGCACTGGGAACGCCAGTGCACGTACTCCGGCATGGTTGCCTGGGAACGGTGCCGCCTTGGGCCTTAGCGGGGAGGAAGAAGACAACCAGTAACCGCTGATGCGAGATCGAGCGGTAGAAAGGAGAAGCGCCGGTTGCCGTTGGATGAGAGGTGAACGGAGCCGATTAGAAGTTCAGATGCATTGGCGGTCTTTGGATATGACCGTCGGATTGCGGATCGGTGATCTGAATTAGATTGGCGCATATCCATTCGTCCGTCGAATACGGGCCGTTGATCGTCAATCCGTGGGTGGCGAGCGGTTTAGATCTCATAAAATCCTGATGGTCGGATTTCGATCCAATGGCTGTGAACCCGTACCGATTTGGGTCCGATACGGGCCGTTGGATCTAATCTGAGCGGCTCATATTAAAGGATACCTCTTGGGCCGTGGTATTTTTGATAAAGAGCCCCTCACCTTAGGCAAAATCAACCTGCCATCCAGGTTATAGTATCAAGGATTTAAAATGGGTCCCTGGAATTCACAAACTAGTCCTTAGGGTCTCGAGAATTTATGTCGCAGCCCAGTCAGTAAGCAAGCATAATAAAATAATAGGAGAAGTTGATTTTTAGTGTAAAAATAAATTCAGAAACTGGTTTGATTCATATTTAATTCATTTTAGCTCCAAATTAATCCATTCTAGTTGCATTAAATTCATTTTAATATTGTTTATCATCTAGTAACCTTATTTTGCCATGAAACATAGACTAAAATTATGTACTTAGTTTCTTTTGCACCCCACTCCTAAATCTTTGGAATGTCATAACTCCGTAACCGTAACTCCGATCTTAGTGGTTCTCGACCCCACGATCTCGTAGCTTCACGTAGATCATTATTACGCAGTTTATTCTTATGTTTGGTGTAATGTTAATTTTGCCTATATACTGTTTGGTTGTATTGCTACGACTAGTGTGAGGTCATGAGTCATCTGAAGATCATCCTGGTACCTGGAATCTCAAGTCCCAGGCAAGTTGTGCCCTTGATCACTTCTTTTACCTAATCATGTTCTAATTAATCATAATGATCTGCATAGGTTAATTTTGATGGGACCCAATAGGTTACCCTAGTTTATCTATCTTTATACCTTGTTTACCACTGAACTTTTTGGGTAGTACTTGCTAGTGCTTTATGTAGTTTTGGGTATGAAGATACATTATTCATGATCACATTTTTATTATCTGTTTATTATTACTGTTCATGATAAGATCATTATGTTAATTGGAACATGGAGCGACCACCCGGAAAAACAGTGCTACCACAAGGGTTTAATGGGACGCCCTTGGCTGATTAATTAGGAAAGCTAGTGGAAGACTACCTTACACGAAAGGGGCAAGGGCAGTAGGGGAGTGGTCAGTGTAGGGAGGCCCTTGGGATGATTTTGCTGCGATGGCGGTCATGCGAGGGGTCCCTGCATTGGAGCTTCCTATAAACTGTAGTGGGTTTTCTGAAGCTAGTGGAACTTTGTAAAGGCCTCGTAGTGTTACCATGCCTCGCCTCCTCGGTAGAGGTGTATGGGAAGTCGCGATCCCTTGGCAGATGGGTAACATGACTTGTGGGTAAAGAAGCGCAACCTCTGCAGAGTGTAAAACTGGTATACTAGCCGTGCTCACGGTCATGAGCAGCTCGGACCCTCACATGATTAATTTATGGAACTAAATTCAAATTGTCATATGCATTGCATTGCAGGTGATGTTGTTACTTTTATTCTACTACTTAATTGGGTTTGATATTTACTTATACTTAGTAATTGCTAATAAAATTTTGACCAACTTTAAAAGCAATGCTCAGCTCTAACCATCCTCTTTGGTAAGCCTTACACTTCACTTGAGCTCCCACCTTTGGTGAGTTCATGCACATTATTCCCCACAACTTGTTGAGCTATAAACGTATGTGAGCTCACTCTTGCTGTCTCACACCCCCACAGGCCAAGAACAGGTACCACAGGATGAGGCGCATGGAGGATGTTGCGATGTATTCGTGGGAGGTCTAGGCCATCGTCTCCCAGTCAACTTTGGGTTGCTGGACCGTTGATGTAATTATTTATTTTGTATAGAACTCATGTTATATAGTAAAGATGTGACATTCGATCCTGTGCCATGATTCATCATATGTGTGAGACTTGGTCCTAGCACACCTAGTGATTATGTTCGCGCCCGGGTCTTGGTGTCCCGAAACCCGGGTGTGACAAATACCCAATATAAACTTACTCAAGCATGACCTTGGACTTTAGTCATTCATCTTTTTTACTATTTAACAACCTTTTAGGACATAATGTCATATAAGGTTTAACGACAATTTAATGACCATGTAATGGAACATGTAATGTGCTATGTAGTACTGTCCTAGTGTTACTATTTTATCTAATTATCTTTGGTGTGTTGAATGTATGGTTAAATAATGTTAGAAATTTTGTAATGATATTTAGATAGATATACTTGATAATATAATATTTTGATAGATGTTTAATTTTTGTGGGTACGGGTGACCCGATGGGTGACCCATACCCATATGGGTATGGGTATGGGGGTAAATCCATACCCACCAGTCTATATAGGTGACCTGATAGAATTATTTTTATCATAGATATGAGTATAGTGTAGTAATAACCGGTGGGTATTTACCAATTGATATCTCTAGACGCAGTAGTCAAAGCGCCCCTATAGCAAACTAGCCCGTGACGCCCATTTAACGATTCATGGGCCGTGGCCTCCCCCACGTACGTGGGGTCGGGCGTCGGGCTGAACCTTTTCCACCCAGCGAAACGCGCCGGGCTCTTCCCCCATGGCGGACTTCACTTTGGGCTTGCTGCTGACCAAATAAGTGCAGTATCATCTATGTACTGGACTACTGGTAAATTGCGCCAGTCTTTAAACGATGTATTTAAGTAGTTCATTTGGTGTATATACACAGTAAGAGGAATGGTGTTGTAGCTATATAGAAATAATATATATGTGTAGTAGTATATATGGAAGCACTTACATAGTAGGGACAGAATTATGCAAGCATTTATATTTTTTGCAGTAATGAAAACTTGGGATTTGCAAACAGAGCATCATGAGGTAATAAATCTGTAGAAATTAGTCTATAAAAAATTGTGGTCAAAGAGGCGTATTGAAGACCACTCCAAGTCAAATGTGTCAAATTTTCTTGGCTGGAGATAGTAGTTTGCAGAATCTGTTAGAAACATATAATCCCCATTTTGTAATCAATTTGTGGTTGTTCTACTGTTGGACCATTATAAGGCTAGTTACTACCCTTGTTCACAGGGAAGAATATATAAATTTCTTTTTGATCAATAAATTATGTATGTATTGATTTATTGGTTCATCCAATAGTCGATAGAAAAGAGCTGCACACATGGAGTTTGCATTCAAGTTGTTGTAACTGAATCCTTCGTGATTGGTGTGAAGAGGATTATCGTATTGTGCTGGAGTTTTGACACCTCCATTTCTTTTGTGAACTAATGTCTTACTGATGGAGCTTACTCTTTAGTACAGCCTAGCTCAAAGGAGCTCGTAGGAATGCATGGCCCAGGGACACCAATGGAAACAGTAGCTTTTTTTGGCACTCTAAACTTGCTACAGATGAACATGAATTGTTGGAAATAATACATATCGATGTCTTGCAATCAAACGAACCAGTCTCCAACCACAAGCACTGATGGAACAAAAAACAAATCAATTACAAAACTTGCTTACCCATATTCTAACACAGGCCAATGAAGTCAGGCATCACTGGCTGAACCTGTAGTGCCACATGGCTACAGCAGGATAGCACTGCATGACCGCCGACCTACTCATACAACCATAGTAGTACTCTAGAAAGGCACCACCTCGGCGTTGCCGCTGCCCGTGGTCGTCGGCGTCGGCGACGCCACCTGCAGGGCGAAGACGTCATCGACGTAGGGCCGGCCTAGAGATAGCAATGGGGAATTCCCCGTTAGTGAATAGCTCTTCATCCACGTTCCCGCAACGAAAAAATTCTCCGTGATGATTCCACATACGCTTGCAAGGAATATTTTTTCCCCATCACCATTCCCCGTGACGATAAATCCTCAATAGGGATCATCATCCCCATTTAAATTATAATTAGGACATATGTTCTTTGTTATTACTGTAAAACATTGTCACTTATACACATTGCCAGATGCAAGAAAGCATTATGCACACATCAAAATAAACACATTTGTACAATTAGTGGTCTCTTGACAAGATAATTATTTATTTTTATCATTAACTAGTACACGGAAACATCGTCACATGCAAATTTAACATGTCCCCGCGGGGAACGGGGATAAGGAATGCTTCCCCGTCCCTATCCCTATTTACTCGTTGGGGGATGAATTTTTCCCGTTTATACCCCTAGGGGGGAGTTTCTTCCCCATCCCCATCGGCTAATGAGGAATTCCCCGCCAGGAATCGAGGATCGGATTCCCATTGTCGTCTCTAGGCCGGCCATCCCTCCGTCGTTGTGTGCACCCGGGCCTCGACCGCAGCCACGACCGCCCTCCATCGCAGATTGCACGCTAGGGCAACCCATACCCTCAGACATCGTTGCCGCGGCCTGTCGCTACCACTGTATCGCATCGCCACCAGCGCAATAGTAAGACCGGTACGACTCCTCGATGATGGAGGCGATAGCAGGGCACACCGTCGTGGTTGGACTAGACCTCTCTAGAAGCGAGCATGACTCTCTCTAGGCAACCTAACAAAGATTCTGTGACTGTGACCGTTAATGTGCTATATCGAAAGGTCTATCTTTTTCTGCTAACATGGATGAGCTGAATGAGCTCGATTGTGCCGCGCTCTAATATGTAGAAATTACTCTGATGATGAAGATCAAAGAGTGCCCTCCAAGTACGTTCTGCAGCGGTGGAGAAAGGGGTTGGATGGAGCGTAGGCACACCTCTGTTGCGTGCTCGTATGATGATACGTACCAAACACGCAGTGTCTTAATTGGAGTTGCGCAGGCAGCGATGGGGCTGGACATACTAGATATCCGGCAAGATGTACAAGAACCAGAAGCGAATTGGAACTTCAGTTCTATTCTATGTTTAGCATGTTATATACATGCCTGAATTTATGTTGTTCAGAGGCGCTATCACCACCTCACACCGATCTAATCATTTTCATTTCGTTGTGTTGCCATTAAACATGCATGCCACCAAATTTAGGCTCGTCGTCTTCATTTTTAGATTCCTATATATATCTTGCGCAATCTACCATCCTGCGTTTGCGGCCCTCCATTTTTTGCTGGGTCTGGAATCTCGATTCCATGGGAGAAGTCACAATGAGGCCTCTCGGCTACGTGACTCTCCTGGCCATTTTTTTCGCTATCCACCTACACCTCTGTGTGTCCTCGCGCCTCCTCGCCGAACGTCCGGCGACTCCAAATGGCCAGGAATCAGCGGCGGCGGCGGCGCCGGTGCCTTCCGCCGTTGGGTCGTTGCCGGAGAACACCCCGGCGAGCAACGACGTCCCGGTGAACATGCCCGCCAAGGCCAACGCAGTGACAGGTGCAGCGGCGCCGGTCCCTTCCGCCGCCGGGTCGTTGTCGGAGAACACTCCGGCGAGCAACGTCCCGGTGAACATGCCCGCCAACGCCAATGCAGCGATAGGTGCAGCGGCGCCGGTCCCTCCCGCCGCTGGGTCGTTGTTGGAATACACCCCAGCGACCAACGTCTCGGTGACCATGCCCGCCAACGCCAACGCAGCGACAGGTGCAGCGGCGCCAGTCCCTTCCACCGTCGGGTCGTTGCCGGAGAACACTCCGGCGAGCAACGTCCCGGTGAATATGCCCGCCAACACCAACACAGCGACAGGTGCAGCGGCGCCGGTCCCTCCCACCGCCGGGTCGTTGCTAGAATACACCCCAGCGACCAACGTCCCGGTGACCATGCCCGCCAACGCCAACGCAGCAACAGGTGCAGCGGCGCCAGTCCCTTCCGCCGCTGGGTCGTTGCCGGAGAACACTCCGGCGAGCAACGTCCCGGTGAACATGCCCGCCAATGCCAACGCAGCAACAGGTGCAGCGGCGCCAGTCCCTTCCGCCACCGGGTCGTTGCCGGAGAACACTCCGGCGAGCAACGTCCCGGTGAACATGCCCGCCAACGCCAACGCAGCGACAGGTGCAACGCCGCCGGTCCCTCCCCCTGCTGGGTCGTTGCTGGAATACACCCCAGCGACCAATGTCCCGGTGACCATGCCCGCCAATGCCAACCCAGCGACAGGTGCATCGGCGCCGGTCCCTCCCGCCACCGGGTCGTTGCCGGAGAACACCCCGACGACCAACGTCCCGGTGACCATGCTCGCCAACGCCAACGTAGCGACAGGTGCACCGCCACCGGTCCCTCCCGCCGTCGGGTCGTTGTCGGAGAACATCCCGGCGACCAACGTCCCGGTGACCATGCCTGCCACCGCAACGACAGGTGCACCGGTCCCTCCTGCCGCTGGGTCGTTGCCGGAGAACACCCCGGCTACCAACGTCCCGGTGACCATGCCCGCCAACACAGCGACAGGTGCACCGGTCCCTCCCGCTGCCGGGTCGTTGCCGGAGAACACCCCGGCGACCAACGTCCCGGTGACCATGCCCGCCAACGCCAACGCCAACGCAGCGACAGGTGCACCGGCGCCGGTCCCTCCCGCCGTCGGGTCGTTGCCGGAGAACACCCAGACGACCAACGTCCCGGTGACCATACCCAACACAGCGACAGGTTCACCCGCGGCGGTCCCTCCCGCCACCGGGTCGTTGCCGGAAAACACCCCGGCGACCAACGTCCCAGTAAACATGCCCGCCAACGCCAACCAGCCGGCCAACGTCGTTCCACCGCAAGTAGTGGTGTCGAAGCTTCCGCCGGAGGTGCTGGCCAAGCTCCCGCCCGACGTGCTGGCCAGCATCCCGCCGGAGACGCTGGCCAACATCGCGGCGTCGCAGGGGCAGCTGCAGACGAGCGAGATCCTGGCCACCATCCCGGCGGCGCAGGCGCAGGGCCAGCTGCCGGCGGACCTGCCGCCGGAGGTGCTGGCCAAGCTCCCGGCCGTGCAGAGCCAACTGCCGGCCAACATTACGCCCGAGATGATGACCAGTCTCGCCGCCGTGCAGCAGCCTGCGGCTGCTGGCCAGCCTGGGGCGGCCCCGGCTCTCCCGGCCGACATCCCTCAGATCCCCAAGATGCCCGACCTCTCCGGGCTGGCCAACATCTCGTTCCCGGCGATGCCGTCGGAGCCCAGGATGCCGCAGCTGCCGCCCGACTTCTCGTTGTACGGGTACGAGGTCCCCATCCCTAAGTTCATCACCAAGATGGTCGACGGCAATGGCGCCGGCGGTGGGCAACAAAACTGAGCCGAAGCATTGTTTCGATGTTTGTGGCACCTGAGCTGTCAATTACACGTTAACTGAAGTTTCGCCATGCTTTTCAGTTCTAATGTCGTCATTCTTTTGGTTTGGGTGATGTCTGGCAGGAAATGTGATGATGGGCTATGTTCTTGTCATGTATATACTCTCTTTGTCCTAAATTATAAATTGTTTTATACTTTTTAAATTCAAAATATCTAAAATCAATTAAATTTATGTTTTTGTTATAGTACTTTGCATGACATACTATCTGGACAGTCTTAGGCTGGGCGCAGTGGGGAGCTGGAAATGCTCCCCTAAACTTTTACAGTTCACTCAAGTGCCGCAGTGGGGAGCTGGAAACCTCACCTTACACTCTCTCTCCACGCTGGAAACCTCAAATACAGCGCATGCGCTAAACCTGCTGCCGGTGCATGTGAGTACGTGACGGCTGCCGCTAGTGGTATATGTGTGGGAAAAAATGATAAAAAAGTGTGGGGAAAAATGATAGAATATATGGTAGTTGGTATAGGATAGATATTTAGAGTAAATATGAACGCGGAGTATTATAGGATAGAGTAGAGAATATCGCTGACCAGAATGAAATATTCCTTTTATAGTAGAAATTTAGGGTTACATGAGTGCGGATAGCCTTATACCGCGCTCGTGAGCTGACGCGACTTCGTTTACCCTATCCGAAAACTCGATCTTTCTTGAGCGAATCTATAGTAAAATTCTCACGCAACTCGTCGCTTAAAGTGTCCGGAATGAAAGAACAAAGTGCTCCCTACATCTCCTTAAATACGATGTAAAAAAATTATCACGTACTGGATTTATAGGTTCAATCTTTCGTCAACGAAAGATCAAATTATATATACGTGTGTGACTTATATTTGTGTCTGCACTCTGCAGCTATAGCAATAGCATGCATATCATCGTGTCTGTTAAATTTGTTCGGCTAAACGGCGGTTTAATCCGTTTTAAACAATGTTTAAGGGTAAATGAGGGTCACTCGTTCGTTTAGACCTTATAAATAAAGTGCACTCGTGGACACACTCCAGGTTCGAGCCTAAGGCTTCAAATAGCTTTAGCGTAAAATGCTTCAGTGTTAAATAAATTCCTCAGTTTAGCTTCAGGTTCGAGCGTAAAATGCTTTAGTGTGGTTAGCGTAAAACTCCTCGGTTTTGACCGTAAATACTGAGCCAACGTGAGAGACGTTGACAACTTTGATGCGTTAGATTCATTATCGTAAAAATCCTAAAGTTTAAGTATAAAATAGTGTTAGATACACAGTGTAAATGTTGATTCAATCCCAACCAACAGCCACCACGTTCACGCAGCCACCATAAATCAAGTGATTTGATTACAGGAGTTGATTATGGGATCTAATTAGGGGAGATAATTAAGGGATTTGAATTTTTATAGCAGTTACATACACCATAAATTAAGAGGTTTCCTTTTTCACCGTGCACGCGGAAAATATACATGCATGACGGTGGTGCGCACCCCAGATTTGCGTAAAATCCTTTGACTTTTAGCGCAAAAATCCTCATTTTTTATCGTAAAACCGATCCAACGTGAGAGTTGTTGATAACTCAGATGTGTTGTATTCATGATCGTAAAAATCAACAAGTTTGAGCCGAATCGGAGGAGACCGTCGCCGGAGGATGCCCAAGGCTTGCTAGATCGGAGGGTGTCACGCGTCCTGCGGCGGGTGAACCCCTCGCGCGCCTCCAGGGATCCGCCACTGCCGCGCCTCTGAATCGGTGAGCCGATGTCGTCGTGCCTACGGATCGAAGAATCGTCGTTGTCGCACCGCAAGACGAGGAGCCACCACCGTCGCGTCGTCGGATCGAGGAGCAGCCACCATCGCGCTCTTGGATCCGAGAAACGCCGCCGTCACGCCTCTAAATCAGGGAGCCACCGCCATCGCGCCACCGAATCGGGGAGCCACCACCGCCGCGCCGCCGGATCAGGGAGTAGCCACCCGTCGTGCGTACGGAGGGCACCAATATGCTTGGCGTTGCCGTCGCGCGCGTCTCGGGGCACTGCCGCCTTTCGTTCTCGGGGAACCGTCGCCACGCGTGCTTAGGTGGCGTTGTCGCTCATGTATCGGGGCAGTGCGTCAAAAATTGAACCCTAGCGGTCTGGGGCTCTTTTCATAGACGTCTGGGACCTGGTGCGGCTGAACCGGATGACAGTGTTGGGCTAGGGTTTCCCTAGCTATTGAAAGCCCATGGCTTGTAATATTATATATATATATAGCAGGACATAAATTTACGTGAGGCCAAACAAAATCGCAAAACAACTAGACAAGACCGTAAGACACATGTAATATTGCATATAGAAACTAGTGACCGTACGATAAAAGCTACAATTTGAATGTACACCTTTCTCGCTTCATCTTGAATATTTTTTTATCATACTCATCAATTTGTCTTTTAAATTTTAGATTTAAAACTATTTCATCTAGATTAGATATTCTTCTAATATTTAATTATTAAAACTCTTGTTTGCACAATGGTCGATTGAGTAGGGTGACACACTAAGAGTAGGCTGTTTAGACTCTCTCCAACAGATGTGCTATGACGTTTTATATCCTAAATTTTAGGAGAGATTCTCGTACTCTACACGTTAACAGTGTCCTCTAAATTTAGGGGACACTGTTGGATCCTTCATATATATATAGTTTCTCTCCTGTATTCATTTTAACACTTCAATCAACAAATTTAGCAAAACTAAAATATGTACAATACATTTGAGATACATTTGAGAGTATGCCAAATATATATGTACGGAAAATTGAAGTAAAATGTGTCTAATATAGGTATTTATCTATAGAGGATGAAATTTAGTGGACGCTGCAGGAGAGAGATTAGATATACAAGAGGGAATATTTTATAGGAGATGGTAAAGGATGAATATAGAGAATGGATATAAAGAATATTGCTAGAGATTCTATTAGCAGACTGTGAAGTTGGACGGTAGACTAGAACGATGGAAGTAGCCTGTTCAGTGTAGTTTTGGCCTCATATACTTGCTATTTTTTACAGTATATTCAATGTGTATATATATAAAGAGATAAGAAATTGAGGTGGGGCCATGACCTACTTTACCCCACTATTGGATCCGCCCCTGTATATATATATATATATACTACTCTATTAAGATAGGAACGAGGGCGTCCACACCCAGTGGTGCCCCTGCCTGCCCCGCCCTCGCGGTGCCCCCATCTGCGCGCTCCTGCCTACCCTCGCCCGTGCGCCGCCTCCCCGCGACCGTCGTGCCCCCGCTAGACCCACGCCCGCGGATCTCCCCACCCGCTCGCCCCCTCCCCACGCGGCCACCTCTCCCACGATGACTGCCCCTCCTCACGTGTGATCCAACCATGTCCTCTCCAATCCACCTTGCACGAGCTGCCCGCCTCCCTCGCCCCCTCCTCACGCGTGATCCAACCACGTCCTCTCCAATCCACCCTACACCAGTCGCCCGCCTCCCTCGCCGGCTCACGCACGACAACCACTGTGCCGCTCAGCAGTAGCAGCACTGTGCCTGCCCCCACTCGCAAGAATAAGCCCCCCGGACCCACGTGTCGTTCGCCCAGGGTCCCTCTGGACCAAGATGGAAACGACAACGGCTATGATGACCAGAAGGAGGGGAGGTTTGTTGGGGCACCCAGACTATATATATATATATATGTATATATATAATTTTACCTAATTTAGGGGTAAGAATTTAGAAGAACAACTAATATAAATAAGACTAATTGGTCTGAAGTTCTTCGTAGATTCAGCCTCCTCTACTTTTGGAATGAGAGACAACACTGCAAAATTTAATCTGCATAGGACTAAATTACTCAAACAGCTGTAACAAATCCTTCTCAATAAGATCCGGACACTTAAGATAAAACATAAGGAAAAGCCCACATGGTCCTAGCCTAGAGCACCTTCAGCATCGCAACTCCAAACCGTCACCTTTATTTCGTTCTCCGGGAAAAAAAAGAAGAAGAGATATCAACAAATCATTCTCATGAACTAACACTCTCTCATCTTGTTCCCAAAGATCATGGGACAACGAAATCTCCAGTCTACCTATCTTCCTTTTTGAACAAGTCTTTATAAAATATAAAGGGGCTAAAGCAACGTCAATCGTACCTTTCTGATCTTCCACGTACTAGATCATCAGGACCTCCTAAAGCATCCACCCTTTTTTTTTCTCAGTACTTCAGACATTCAAACAGTCTGAGAACGCTAAGGTAAGATGCATGGAACATCTTAATTAGGTGTGGAGTGGCATTGGACATGTCACGGATGGAACAGTCCACCGACTTGGCGAGCTTATTTTTACTGCAAAATTAGGTGTAGAGTGGTATGTGAACAATGTGAACCCTTGAGTTCTATTATACTCCCTTTGTCCCAAATTAAAATTTATTTTAGTTAATTAATTAATTAATATATTTATATAATATTTGATGTATATGTTTTATATGTGTCTAGATTTATGTTCATCCATTTGAATATAGATATAAAAATCAAAAGCAAAAATAAATATTAGTTTAGGACGGATGGAGTAGTTTGTTGCCGGTCGGCAAAATTAAAAAGAATCAGTATATTCTTGAGCCGCTTTGAATATAGACCTGACTGTTTGTGTATAACAATCCGACTATTTGTGAGTCAAAATTCATAAAATGTGTGGTATTTCTTCAGTCAGAACTGGCTCGATTCAGGATCCACCAGCAGGCAGGTAGACGATCGCAGAGACGCAGACGCCATGTCATGACAGTTGCTGCCAAACGGAAAGGGCAGGGAACCAGCATCGCGATCCGACGTGGCCCAATGGCGCGTCGCGGAGCCTTATCCCGCGGCGTCGCCCCTGATCCAAACTCCATCTGCCGGGGCGCCACGCACCACAGGCACAGGTACGGTATGCGACCCCACGGCCGCCTCCCCTCGTTAACACGTCGCGGCCTCGCTAACGCGCCCGCGCTAGCGCGAGTGGTGGCACCCACGCACACTCTTCTCCCCCACGAGTCCGGACCCCGGAGGAGCCAAGCCATGGCGTCCACCTCCTGCTGCCTCCTCCACCAGTCAACCGCCCGCCTCGGCGCGTCGCCGCGCCTGGCCGCCGCCCCGCCGCGCAGCGCCCAGCTGCTCGTCTGCAAGGCCCGGAAGCAGGAAGCCGCCGCGGACCAGAGCGACGTCTCGCGCCGCGCCGCGCTCGCGCTCCTCGCCGGCGTCACGGCCGCCGCCGGCGCCAAGGTGGGTCCTGCCGCCGCGGCATACGGAGAAGCAGGTAACTTACGGAGCATGCAACCGGCGCACGTCCTCGATCAATTCGCTTGCCTTAGTTAACCATCTGCCCGCCGCCTGATCGAGTGCCTGTGCCTCGCTGAGCCGCGTGCGTCGTCCATGTCGGTCGGCAGCCAACGTGTTCGGCAAGCCCAAGGCGAGCACGGAGTACATCGCGTACAGCGGCGACGGCTTCAAGCTGCTGATCCCGTCCAAGTGGAACCCCAGCAAGGAGCGGGAGTTCCCCGGGCAGGTGCTCCGCTACGAGGACAACTTCGACGCCAACAGCAATGTGTCCGTCATCATCCAGCCCACGTCCAAGAAGACCATCGCCGACTACGGCTCTCCCGAGGAGTTCCTCTCCCAGGTCGACTACCTGCTCGGCAGGCAGGCCTACGGCGGCAAGACCGACTCCGAGGTCCGTAATATAACCCTGTGGACTGTGGTGACGACGGCCATGCATGTGTGCATCTCTGTAGCTGCAGTGCTGCTTGCCTTACATGAATCGACGTGCGTGCAGGGCGGGTTCGAGACCGGCGCCGTGGCCACCGCCAACGTCCTGGAGAGCTCCACCCCCGTGATCGACGGCAAGCAGTACTACGCCGTGTCCGTGCTCACCAGGACGGCGGACGGCGACGAGGGCGGCAAGCACCAGCTCATCGCGGCCACCGTCTCCGACGGCAAGCTCTACATCTGCAAGGCGCAGGCCGGCGACAAGAGGTGGTTCAAGGGCGCCAGGAAGGGAGTCGAGAAGGCCGCCTCCTCCTTCAGCGTCGCATGATGATGTAATTTTATTTCTTCGATGGGATGGGATGCACGCACTACGTAGAGAGCTTGGCTAGGCCAGGCCTGGCTGAGCACGCTTGTGTGTTCCTTCGACTGTACATGAGAACAAAGACTAAGGAGAGCTCCATTCCCGTACAAGGATCGATTTCTTCAGTCACGCAAATTGTTTAGGAAATCTTAGTGCTAATAGTAGCGCTTCGATGTTCCCAGCCATGAGAACAAAGACTATAAGCATCTTCCGGGACTTGAATCAGAGTTCCTGAGCTTGTGGCCTGGCCTGAGCCACAGGCACACAAAGTCATATACATACCCACTAAAGAAAAAAAAGTCTCATACTCATACCACTACCTATCATGGGTACAAAATTATACCATTCCTGTAACCAACCACTAACATTACAGTAGACATGATCACTTAAATTGCAAAAGTAACTACCAAATACAAAATGTTGAAATATCATATCTCATCAATATCGAAAGATACTAAAATAACATATTATCTTTGTACTATCGTGACAAATTTATTGAACCCATCATAAACTTATCACAATGTCAACAACATTCACCATTAAATGTCAACATCATACAAGCTTATGCATGAGAGAGAACACGCTCCTTAATCCGGACCCACATGTCATATGTTAGCGGCTTTTGTATCGGGTAGCAGGTACGGGGCAAGAGAAAACATACCCATGCCCACCATGATCGATGGGTATAACAAATGACCCAACAAAATACTCATCGGTATTAAAAATAGCCATACTCGTGCCCTAATAGGGATTTTACCCATCAGGTATAGGACTTCGGTTTCCCATTGCCATCCCTAGCCAGAGGTGTGGAAAATTATGGAATTGTTGTCCTAGTTAATAGCCCAACTGAGAGCACCTAGAGGGGGGTGAATAGGTGATCCTGTGAAATTCAACACTAAATTCCAACAAGCTTGATTAAAGAGATATTAGCGCAAGTTAATCAAGTCTATGAGGCGAGCTCTTGCGAACACAAATAATCACAGAGAGGAGCAACACAAGAGACACACGATTTTTATCCCGTGGTTCGGCCAAGTAACACTTGCCTACTTCCACGTTGTGGCGTCCCAATGGACGAGGGTTGCACTCAACCCCTTTCAAGTGATCCAATGATCAACTTGAATACCACGACTTTCTTACTTATAGTCTTTCTCCCGTTTGCGAGGAATCTCCACAAGTTGGAGCCTCTCGCCCTTACAACAAAGATCACAAAGAAGGCACAAGAGTAAGGCTAGGAGAGCAACACACACAACACACAAATCCGCAGCACACACACGCACACAAGCCAAGACTTGAGCTCAAAACGTAGCACAGAGAGTTCACAACTCGAACGGAGCTCAAATCACTAACACAATCGATCAAATGTGCGGAGGCAGAGTGTGAGAGTCTTAGAATGCTTAGTGAATGCTTGGGTATCTCCTCCATGCGCCTAGGGGTCCCTTTTATAGCCCCAAGGCAGCTAGGAGCCGTTGGAGGCAATCTTGGAAGGCCATCCTTGCCTTCTGTCAAGTGGTGCATCGGACAATCCGGTGCACCACCGGACAGCTACTGTTCATGTCCGGTGCTCGATTTCTTTCCATACGAAGAGCAGCCTACCAATGGTCCTCGGGATCAGTTGGCGCACCGGACACTGTCCGGTGCACACCGGACAGTCCGATGTGCCCAACCGACCGTTGGCGCGACCACGTGTCGCGCGAAGATTGCGCGGCCGACCGTTGGCACTGGTGACCGTTGGTTCACCGGACAGTCCGATGTGCCATCGGACAGTCCGGTGAATTATAGTCGTACGCCGCCGTCGAAACCCGAGAGCGGCGAGTTCACCGCGGACTAGCCTGGCGCACCGGACAATCTGGTGTGCCAGACCGAGCAGAAGATTGGCTGCACAGAGCCAAGCTTTTCCCTTTTTCTCTCTTCTTATTTAGTCACTGTTTCTAGCACTTGGATAACCATGTTAGTACATAAAACAATTCACCAAGTCTAGAAACATACCTTTTGCCTTGATTTGCACTTCTCACTTTATTTGGCACATAAGAACTTAATTAAACGTGTTGGGCACTTAATCACCAAAACATTATAGAAATGGCCCAAAGGCACATTTCCCTTTCAATCTCCCCCTTTTTGGTGATTTATGCCAACACAACCAAAAGCAACCAAAAGAAGTGCAACATCAATGCAATTGAGGACCAAATTGTTTTTTACTATAATTTGGCATATTTGGATCGCTCTTTGCCACCACTTGGTTTGTTTTTGCAAATCAAATTAATTTTCCTATTTCTAAGTCAAACACGCTTGTTTGGGCACATTAGAGATATTCCAAGAGAAAAATTGATCAAGTGCCAAAAATTCCCCCTTTTTCCCATAATTAAAATTCTCTCCCACAAGAGACCAAATTTTACAAATAAGAGTATTTTGGACAAATCAAAAGTCTAACTCTATTGTTTTCAAAATTCACAAGTGGTAGCTGATCCATTTGCTTTGGCCTTAATTTCTCCTCCTTTGGCATGAAGCACCAAAACTGGATCATTTTTGGCCCTTTAACCCCATTGCCTCACAAAAAATGTCAATTAAGAGCAAAAAGGCAATGAGAGCATAAGTATGAACTTGGAAAAGAGTACACTAATACCGGAGTGCAGTGGAAGTCTTTGCATCGTCCAAGTTCACTTTTCCCTTTCAATGCACTTTGGAGACTACATCAAGTATACTCAAACACAAAGGTTAGTTTCAGAGGGTCAAGTTGTGGCATATCTCCCCCTAAATATGTGCACCATTTGCATATGGACTTGTGAGGTCCGGGGAGGTCCTGTACAACTTGAGCACCACAAATATACAACGAGTAATGTAAATGCTTCAAAGTAACATGATCAAAGGCATAGAGCACATGTATGCTATAAATCAATCCAAGTTACGCGAATCTAAGACATTTAGCTCACTACGCAACCTGCAAAAAGTTTTCTCATCCAATGGCTTAGTAAAGATATCGGCTAGCTCGTTCTAGGTGCTAATATGGTACACCTCGATATCTCCCTTTTGCTGGTGGTCTCTCAGGAAGTGATGCCGGATGTCTATGTGCTTAGTGCGGCTTTGTTCAACAGGATTATCCGCCATGCGGATAGCACTCTCATTGTCACATAGGAGTGGGACTTTGCTCAGATTGTAGCCAAAGTCCCGGAGGGTTTGCCTCATCCAAAGTAGTTGCGCGCAACACTGTCCTGCGGCAACATACTCTACCTCAGCGGTGGATAGGGCAACAGATGTTTGTTTCTTTGAACTCCAGGACACCAGGGACCTTCCTAGAAATTGGCACATCCCTAATGTGCTCTTCCTATCAACCTTGCACCCGGCATAATCAGAGTCTGAGTATCCAATCAAGTCAAAGGTAGACCCCTTTGGATACCAGATCCCGAAGCAAGGCGTATCGCTTAATGGCCACAAGGTGACATTCCTTAGGGTCGGATTGATATCTAGCACACATGCATACACTTAGCATAATGTTCGGTCTACTAGCACATAAATAGAGCAATGAACCTATCATGCACTGGTATGCCTTTTGATCAATGGACTTACCTCCTTTGTTGAGGTCAACATGCCCGTCGGTTCCCATCGGTGTCTTGTCTTCGCGGGCTTGGCGTCCTTCATCCCAAACCGCTTGAGAAGATCTTGTGTGTACTTCGTTTGGGAGATGAAAGTGTCGTTCTTGAGTTGCTTCACTTGGAACCCAAGGAAGTAGGTCAACTCGCCCATCATCGACATCTCGAACTTCTGTGTCATCACCCTGTTAAACTCCTCACAAGACTTTTGATTAGTAGAACCAAATATTATGTCATCGACATAAATTTGGCACACAAAAAGATCACCATCACAAGTCTTTGTAAAAAGAGTGGGATCGGCTTTCCCAACCTTGAAGGCATTAGCAATTAAGAAATCTCTAAGGCATTCATACCATGCTCTTGGGGCTTGCTTGAGTCCATAGAGCGCCTTAGAGAGCTTGAACACATGGTCGGGTACTTGTCATCCTCAAAGCCAGGGGGTTGTTGTAACACCCTGAATTTGGGGGTATAAAATTTCTTTGCTCATATTCACAAATTCAGGTGTTACTTCCTTTTCTCATCCTTCCTAATTCTTTTCTCTCTCATTTCTATAGGAGCTAAGTGCTTATTTTACTTGTAATTGTAGTCTATTATGTTAAACCCTAGTGGGGTATGAATTGTTGCATCATGTTGAACCCTGGATTTCACTTTTGTTTGGTGCATAATTCTCAAAAGGTCTAATTTGAATTTGGGGCCCATTTGAATTTGAATCAAATAGAATAAATAAAAGAAAAGGGAGAAACAATTCAGAATAAAAGAAAAAGGTAAAGCAGCCCAACCCAGCCGCCCCCTCGGCCTTTCGGCCCAGCCGGCCCATCTCTCGCGCGCGCGCCTCCCTCCCCTCCTCTCTCTGCGCAGCGGGCCCGGCCTGTCGGCGCGGCCGCCTTCCGCGTACCCGCCCCTATCGCCCTTTGTTTTGCTCTCTGTTGCGTTTGATTGCTCGCCGGAGTAGAATAACCCCGCCGCCGAGCCGCCCCGCCGTGAACCGCCCCCCTCCGGTGCCTCTGCCCCGACCCAGACCCTACCGGAGAACTCCCCGCGCCCTCCCCGACCTCCCCGACCACTCAGGTCACCCCAGAGCCCCGCCAATCGCCCGCGCCCCTCGTCTCCGGCGAGCCCTCCGCCGCGGGGACGAGCGCCGCCGCCCCAACTAGCCGTAGGGAAGACCCAGGCCGCCCATCCGATCTCCACCGTTCAACCCAGATCGGGCGGCCCTGATTCAACCCGCCCGGACCTAATCCTGGCCGTCCGCCAGCGATCCAGCGGCCCAGGCCCACTACCCCCTCACCCCGTCTCTCTGCCCGCTAGGCCCCGCCTGTCAGCCCGCCCGCGCGCTCGCTCTGCCGTTTGGGCCCAGCCTGTCAGCCCGCCCCGCGCGCGCTGTCCGCCCGGCCCCGCCTATCAGCCTGCCCGCGCCCCGCGCTGCCTGCCCGGCCCCGCCTGTCAGCCGCCCAGGCCGCCGCGCGCCCGCGCGCCCGCCCGCAGGATCTAATCCTGATCGTTCGCTTTAGATCTGACGGCTGTAGGCGCCCGATACCCCTTCACCCGCGCATTTTCTTAAAGAGCCCCCCTGTTTTCTGGAAATTGCGCCCGCCGTCCCTGGTTTCTCGCAGTTAAGTCCCTGGCCCTTTTTTTAATTCAAAATAAGTCCTTAGGGTATAATTTTAACCCCTAAACTTGTAAAATTCATAACTTTGTCATATGAACTCCAAATTAGGTGCTTCAAATTGCAAAATGTTCATAATATTATTATCTATCTGTTTATGCAATGTTTCCCTGCTGTTTCCATGTATTAATTAATAGCTAATCACTAGGATAGGATTAAGACTATTGAAACCTTATTTAAGATAATTGGAAATGAGTAGACTTTAATAAAAGTTGGATTACTTAAGTTTGTGGACTTAAACACTTAAGTTTAGAAACTCAAACCAGATAATTATTTAATCCCACCACCAACTTAGACCTGATTAGTGGATAGTGAATCACTTTGTGTAGTCCTCTACCCCAGACCTAGGGAACACTAGAGTGCCTATCCCTTTTCTGTTATGAACTTGTGACCCCTCTCTGCTGCATATGTTTGGTATATTGTTTTTGTTTGTTATTTTCCCAAGTGCATAGTGTGAATGATTGCTTTGCGTAGACAACGAGCAGTCTGTGTTTCCCGAGGCAGTTGCAGAGGAAGTCCCTGATCAGCAGTTTGGTGAAGGCAAGTGTCCTCTGTCCCATTATGTCCTATTCATTTATAACTTACTACCCCGCATTACTTTCCTGAAACCTAAGGATTGACTAGCTTTGCACTTTACTTTATCCTTGATGACCTTATGGGCTATTATGGTTAGCACTTTGCTACTGCTTTAACATAATCAATGAACATGATGTGGCTATTTATGATACTGTTATCCTGTTGATGTTGATGATCTTGTGATACTCTAGGGGGCTCAGGCTGTTTCCTGAGTACCTCTCCGTAAGGACTGGTTCGTTGAGAGACCACCCGGGATAACAGTGCAACCATGAGGGTGAAATGGGATGCCCTTAGCTGATTAATTGGATGAACTAGAGGTGTAGTTGCTTAGCCGTCGTGCCGTCAATGGGGTCCAGGCACAGTGCTTGCTCTGCCGAGGCTGAGTGCCGAGGTTCTTTCGTTTTGCTCTTTGTTAGTCACTCTCCTGCGGGGAGGGGTACTGTGTTTATCAAACTGGAGAAACCTAACGGGCAGCTATGATCTCTAGGGAATCTTTGTAAAAGCTACGTAGTGATGCCCTGCCGGACCACCTAGGTAGTGGTCAATGGGGATTAGCTCTCCCCGGGTAGAAAGGGAATCATGACTCATGGGTAAAGTGTGCAACCTCTGCAGAGGGTAGTGAAACTGATATATCAGCCGTGCTCACGGTTAAGAGCAGCCTTGGGATCCTCTTTGATTAGAGATACAGATGGTTCGAGATATAATGATTATGACATGGTTTTGGTTTGACTATGATGATGATGTTCCTCGATGAGGAAATGGTTTACGGGATTGGTTAATGCTAAAATCTGGCTTCTACTAATGATAAATACCTGACCAACTAAAAGCAACTGCTTGAGCCTAACCCCACATAAAGCTAGTCCACTTCAGCCAAACGGGACATTTGCTGAGTACGTTGATGTGTACTCATCCTTGCTTTACCACAAAACACCAGGTTGTCCGCATTGTAACCACTGCTCAGGAGAAGGCGAAGCCGTGGAAGGAGACTTCCAGGAGTTTCAAGACTACGACGAGTTCTAGGTGTGGGTTGGCGGCAACCCCCAGTCAGCTGCCTGTGAAGGCCTTATCTTTACTGCGTTTCGCTAGTACTTTGATTTACCTGTTAAGACAATGACTATGTGGATGTCTATGACTCTATGATGTAATAAGTACTCTTTTATGTTATTATTCGAGCATTGTGTGATGATGTTCATTTATGTAATCGCTGTGTACGTGAGTTCTGATCCTGGCACATACATAGTTCGCATTCGGTTTGCCTTCTAAAACCGGGTGTGACATAAGTGGTATCAAAGCCCATGCTGACTGTAGGACCGCTGACCTAGAGTAGCACTGGTCGTACTAAGGACTATTGACCTTCCCTCTCACCTTGACCTCTGTTGTTACTTCAAAAGTCGGTCACCTCGACCAACCCTATGTTTTACTATCTATCTATACTATACCTTGTTAAAATTTTTATCTTATTCTATCTTTGGTTTATTCACTTGTCATATTAGTTCTGCTCTTACTCTTGTGCTTACGGTGTCTTTTGTAGATGGCTCGTCTTAGACACACTGCACGTAAGTCGGTGATTCCTTTCCTGCCGTCTCGACTTGCGGAGCGTCCTCTGCACCGCACCGTGTCCGGACAGTCGAGTCACCTGGAGAGGCTGCACCACCACCTGCGTGAGGAGCAGGAACGCCGGCGCCAGCACGGAGAGCAGCAGGGCTCTTCCTCCTCACCCCAGCAGGAGGTGGAGACCGTGAGGCCCCGTCCCTCTGTTGCCCAGCTGGAGGCGCCCCTTGTTCCACCGCGGGACGTCCCGGCTGTTGGAGGAGCTGTTGGAGGAGCTACGGGAGGAGACCCCGACGACGACGACTCAGCCCACAGCACGGAGTCCTCTGAGCCGCAGGAGGCGGAAGGATGGGTCGCCCGACCCATCACCCGTGACGCCGCTCGCGGTTGTCACTTCCACGACGCGCTCGACACCTTGCTGCGCCAGGCTTTCGACCGGCACACCTGGTCGATCGAGTATCGTTGTGTAGTCTACCAGCACAGTCGCGGGAGGTACCCGGACCGCTGGGAGGCTACCTGCCTAGTTCGCCGTCCGGAGGATGACCTCCGGGGTGCGGAGGCCGTTTCGGAGCACTATTCCATCTCCGAGAGGGACACTGCAGAGGCGGCTATGCAGGATGCAGCACGACGTGCACTCTCTCAGTACTGTTCTTTGTTCGGTGGCGTGGCCGACGGTCTTAACCTTCGGTACTACCCCCGCCGCCCTACTGGCAGCATAGAGAGTGTGGTTGTTTCACCTGTTGGTGAGGCTAACCCTAGGTTGAGCAGCACAGTCAACCTAGTCGCAGTGCTTAACACGGAGCTGGATCACTCTCTGGACGAGCTAAGCAGGGCTCGAATGGAGATTGCGGAGTTGCGTGCTGAGTTGGCAGAGCGCCATCACCAGGAGGGTGGTTCCCCCGCACCTGTTGGGACTCAGCACCCATACCGCTCACCGCCACGTGGTCACCACACTTATGGTTCCCCTGTCTGTAAGACCAGGATAGATTTGGATCCTTAGGTCGTTAGCGTCGAAGTTTGTAATAATTCTAAGTCAGATGTCTCAGTCTTAGGTAGTCAGTTTAGTTTGCTTATCAGTTGCCTCCATTTAGTTTAGTTTGCTTATCAGTCGCTTGCATGCTTGTTATGATGAACTTGTACTGGATTTGGATCTTTGTAATGACTGTAGCCAACCTGTGGGTTTCCCCTGCAGTTTGGCTTAGCTAGTAATATTAATGAAGTCAGTTGTTTAGTTGGGAAGCCCTTTACTCTTACTTTCCTTTCTTATCTGAGAAGCTGTGTTGAATCATGAATGAGGATCAGTGAAGCTCTTTGTTCACTCAGTGTCATGAAGAATTCTGTATTCTCTTTTCTTATGCTGAAAGATTGTGAGATCAATGCTGATGTGTGAATGTCTTCCACAGATGTCTGACAACAGGCGCCGATGCAACAGGCGTGCTCAGCAGGAGCAGCACGACCAGCAGGAGGAAAATCAGAGGCAGCCTCCCCCGCCACCCCCGATGTCAGTGGAGCAGATGTTCTTGATGCAGACCCAGGCAGTGCAGGCCATTGGACAGACTCTGGCAGCCATGCAGCAGGCTCAACAGCAGCCCCAACCCCAGTTGCAAGTGCAGATGCCCCAGATGCCACGAGATAAGCGTGGTGAGTTCATGAGAGGGCACCCTCCTACCTTCGCCCATTCTGCTGACCCCATGGATGCAGAAGACTGGTTGCGCGCAGTGGAGAGGGAACTGCGCACCGCCCAATGCGATGACAGAGAGAAGGTTCTGTATGGTCCCCGCCAGCTGAGGGGAGCAGCCCAGTCCTGGTGGGAGTCCTACCTCGCCACCCATGCTGACCCCGAAGCCATCACTTGGGAGGAATTCAGCGAGAGTTTCCGTCGGTACCATGTGCCCGAGGGACTAATGATCGTGAAGAAGGAGGAGTTTCTGGCTCTGAAGCAGGGACCCATGTCTGTTAGTGAGTACAGAGACAAGTTTCTGCAGCTGTCTCGTTATGCACCCGAGGATGTCAACACTGATGCCAAGAGGCAGTACAGGTTCATGAGAGGTTTGGTGGATCCCCTGCATTACCAGTTGATGAATCACACCTTCCCCACCTTCCAGCACCTGATCGATAGGGCAGTCATGACTGAGAAGAAGCGTAAGGACATGGAAGATCGGAAGCGCAAGATGAGTGGACCCCAGTCCGGAGGCATCAGCCGTCCACGTTTCTCAGGCAGTTCGTCTCAGCAAGGCAGACCTGGTCACCCGCAGGGATATCAGAATCAGAATCAGCGTCCGCATCAGCAGCAGTTTCAGAGGCAGTACCCGCAGCAGCAGCAGCAGTATCGCCAGCACAGCCAGCAGGGAGGTAATCAGTATCAGAAGCAGAACAACCAGGCACCTCGCCTTCCTGCCCCAGCAGCGAATCAGAGCAACCAAGCAGCCCCAGCACAAGGAGGAGGCAGAGGATGTTTCCACTGTGGAGATCAAGGCCACTGGGCGATGCAGTGCCCAAAGAAGATGGCTCAGCAGCAGACCAACCCCAATGCTCCAGCAAGGCAAGGTGTACTGCAGCCGGCAGCAGGCAATCGTAACCAAGCGTACAACCGTGGAAAGGTCAATCACTTGGAAGCCGAAGCGATCCAGGATGCACCAGATGTGGCAGTAGGTATGTTCTCAGTCGAATCTCATCCCGCGAAAGTGCTATTTGATACTGGTGCAACTCATTCTTTTGTCACTGCAACATGGGTAGAATTGCATAACATCTCAGTAGAGGCAATGATGCCACCCATGAGGATTAATTCGGTTGGTGGCAAGGTGCAAACAGATAAAATATGTTCAAACATAATGGTGGAAATAAGGGGGATAGGATTCCCCAGTGACTTAATAGTAATAGGCACCCCTGGGATAGATGTCATTCTAGGGATGAACTGGTTAATGAAGTATGAAGCAAATGTTAGTTGTGACAAGAGGACCATAACATTGAAGTCCCCGTCAGGAGAAGAGGTAGTGGCCGAGATAAGGATGCCTAAGTCAGAAGAGGGAGTCTGTCACCAGATTTCTGTTGATAGTAAGGAGCCCAACCCGCTCGAGACTATCAAGGTTGTGTCGGACTTTCCGGATGTGTTTCCCGAGGAGCTAACAGGTATGCCACCCGAGAGAAAAGTCGAATTTGCCATAGAGCTTATCCCTGGTACCGCCCCCATTTCAAAGAGAGCCTATCGAGTGTCTGGACCAGAATTGGTGGAACTCAAGAAGCAGATAGACGAGATGTTAGAGAAGGGTTACATCAGGCCAAGTACCTCGCCTTGGGCCGCTCCAGTGTTGTTTGTAGAGAAGAAAGATGGTACCAAAAGGATGTGCATAGACTACAGAGCCCTGAATGAAGTCACTGTCAAGAACAAGTACCCCCTGCCAAGGATAGAAGATCTGTTTGACCAGCTCAGAGGTGCCAGCGTATTCTCGAAGATAGATCTAAGATCTGGTTACCATCAACTCAGAATCCGACCCTCGGATATACCGAAGACGGCATTCATCACCAAGTACGGGTTATATGAGTTCACGGTTATGTCCTTTGGTTTGACAAATGCGCCAGCCTTCTTTATGTACCTGATGAACAGTGTGTTCATGGATTATCTGGACAAGTTTGTGGTAGTGTTCATCGATGACATTCTCATATACTCTCAAAGTGAGGAAGATCATGTGGAGCATTTGAAGATGGTATTGCGAAGGCTTCGAGAGCATCAGTTGTACGCCAAGTTGGGCAAATGCGAGTTCTGGATTCATGAAGTCTTGTTTCTGGGTCACATCATAAATCAAGATGGGTTAGCAGTGGATCCAAAGAAAGTAGCAGATATCCTGAACTGGAAAGCACCGAAGGATGTTCGCGGGATCAAGAGCTTCATTGGAATGGCTGGATATTACAGGCGTTTCATCGAAGGCTTTTCAAAGATTGCTAGACCAATGACAGCGTTACTAGCAAAGAAAGTTGAGTTTAAGTGGACCCAAAAGTGTCAGGAAGCATTTGAAGAACTGAAGAATAGATTGACTACAGCTCCTGTGCTAGTCCTGCCTGATGTCCACAAGTCATTCTCAGTGTATTGCGATGCTTCGTACACCGGATTGGGATGTGTGCTGATGCAAGAAGGGAGAGTTGTAGCATACTCGTCTCGACAGCTGAAGATCCATGAGAAGAATTACCCCACACATGACCTGGAATTGGCAGCAGTGGTTCATGCTTTAAAGACCTGGAGACACTACCTGTATGGGCAGAAGTGCGACATCTACACAGATCATAAAAGTCTGAAGTACATATTCACCCAGTCAGAGTTAAACATGAGGCAGCGAAGATGGTTGGAATTGATCAAAGACTATGAGTTGGAGATACATTACCATCCGGGCAAAGCCAATGTTGTTGCAGATGCTCTGAGCAGGAAGAGTCAAGTTAATATGTTGGCCTTGTACCCAATGCCGTATGAGTTAGCCAAGGAGTTTGACAGACTGAGCCTCGGTTTCCTGAATAGTACGCAAGGAGTGACAGTGGAATTGGAGCCCACCCTAGAGCGGGAGATCAAAGAAGGGCAGAAGGATGATGAAAACATCAACAAGATCCGGCAGCTGATCCTAGAAGGAAGAGGCAAAGACTTTCGAGAGGATGAAGAAGGAGTAATCTGGTTCAAGGACCGATTGTGTGTTCCCGACCTCAAACCTATTCGGGAACTGATCCTCAAGGAAGCTCATGAGACAGCCTACTCGATACACCCAGGGAGTGAGAAAATGTACCAGGATTTAAAAAGGAGGTTTTGGTGGTATGGTATGAAAAGGGAGATCGCAGAATATGTCGCCATCTGTGATAGCTGTCAGAGAACCAAAGCAGAGCATCAGAGGCCTGCCGGATTGTTGCAGCCTTTGCGGATTCCTCAGTGGAAGTGGGATGAGATTGGGATGGATTTTATAGTTGGCCTACCTCGTACCCGGGCCGGTTATGATTCCATCTGGGTGGTCGTGGACCGCTTAACAAAGGTGGCCCATTTCATACCTGTGAAGACGACATACACCGGAGCAACGTTAGCTGAGTTATACATGTCACGGATAGTCTGCCTTCATGGCGTGCCGAAGAAGATAGTGTCAGATCGAGGAACGCAGTTCACATCTCATTTTTGGCAGCAGCTACAAGAAGCTTTGGGCACACATTTGAACTTCAGCTCAGCTTATCACCCGCAGACAGACGGCCAGACTGAAAGAACTAACCAGATCCTAGAAGATATGTTGAGAGCCTGTGCGTTGCAAGACAAGTCAGGATGGGACAAAAGGTTACCTTATGCAGAATTCTCCTACAACAATAGTTACCAGGCCAGCTTGAAGATGTCACCGTTTCAGGCACTCTACGGACGGAGTTGTAGGACTCCGCTGCACTGGGACCAGCCTGGAGAGAGACAGGTGTTTGGCCCCGACATCTTGCTTGAAGCCGAAGAGAATATCAAAATGGTTCGGGAGAATCTGAAGACAGCCCAGTCAAGGCAGCGAAGCTATGCGGACCGAAGGAGAAGAGAACTGAGTTTCGAAGTGGGAGATTACGTCTATCTGAAGGTGTCACCTATCAGGGGAGTCAGAAGGTTCGGAGTTAAAGGCAAGTTAGCACCCCGGTACGTCGGACCATATCAGATTCAAGCCAAGCGTGGAGAAGTGGCCTACCAGCTCGACCTACCAGAGAGCTTGTCAGCAGTGCACAATGTGTTCCATGTGTCGCAATTGAAGAAGTGTCTGCGAGTACCAGAAGAACAGTTGCCAGTGGAGGGTTTGGAGGTCCAGGAGGATCTGACATACATAGAAAAGCCAACGCAGATTCTGGAGTTTGCAGACAGAGTCACCCGGAGGAACACTATCAGAATGTGCAAAGTCAGATGGGGTCACCACTCGAAGGATGAAGCAACCTGGGAACGAGAAGATGACCTGAAGGCCAAATACCCTGAACTCTTTGCTGACCAACCTTGAATCTCGGGGCGAGATTCTTTTAAGGGGGATAGGTTTGTAACACCCTGAATTTGGGGGTATAAAATTTCTTTGCTCATATTCACAAATTCAGGTGTTACTTCCTTTTCTCATCCTTCCTAATTCTTTTCTCTCTCATTTCTATAGGAGCTAAGTGCTTATTTTACTTGTAATTGTAGTCTATTATGTTAAACCCTAGTGGGGTATGAATTGTTGCATCATGTTGAACCCTGGATTTCACTTTTGTTTGGTGCATAATTCTCAAAAGGTCTAATTTGAATTTGGGGCCCATTTGAATTTGAATCAAATAGAATAAATAAAAGAAAAGGGAGAAACAATTCAGAATAAAAGAAAAAGGTAAAGCAGCCCAACCCAGCCGCCCCCTCGGCCTTTCGGCCCAGCCGGCCCATCTCTCGCGCGCGCGCCTCCCTCCCCTCCTCTCTCTGCGCAGCGGGCCCGGCCTGTCGGCGCGGCCGCCTTCCGCGTACCCGCCCCTATCGCCCTTTGTTTTGCTCTCTGTTGCGTTTGATTGCTCGCCGGAGTAGAATAACCCCGCCGCCGAGCCGCCCCGCCGTGAACCGCCCCCCTCCGGTGCCTCTGCCCCGACCCAGACCCTACCGGAGAACTCCCCGCGCCCTCCCCGACCTCCCCGACCACTCAGGTCACCCCAGAGCCCCGCCAATCGCCCGCGCCCCTCGTCTCCGGCGAGCCCTCCGCCGCGGGGACGAGCGCCGCCGCCCCAACTAGCCGTAGGGAAGACCCAGGCCGCCCATCCGATCTCCGCCGTTCAACCCAGATCGGGCGGCCCTGATTCAACCCGCCCGGACCTAATCCTGGCCGCCCGCCAGCGATCCAGCGGCCCAGGCCCACTACCCCCTCACCCCGTCTCTCTGCCCGCTAGGCCCCGCCTGTCAGCCCGCCCGCGCGCTCGCTCTGCCGTTTGGGCCCAGCCTGTCAGCCCGCCCCGCGCGCGCGCTGTCCGCCCGGCCCCGCCTGTCAGCCTGCCCGCGCCCCGCGCTGCCTGCCCGGCCCCGCCTGTCAGCCGCCCAGGCCGCCGCGCGCCCGCGCGCCCGCCCGCAGGATCTAATCCTGATCGTTCGCTTTAGATCTGACGGCTGTAGGCGCCCGATACCCCTTCGCCCGCGCATTTTCTTAAAGAGCCCCCCTGTTTTCTGGAAATTGCGCCCGCCGTCCCTGGTTTCTCGCAGTTAAGTCCCTGGCCCTTTTTTTTAATTCAAAATAAGTCCTTAGGGTATAATTTTAACCCCTAAACTTGTAAAATTCATAACTTTGTCATATGAACTCCAAATTAGGTGCTTCAAATTGCAAAATGTTCATAATATTATTATCTATCTGTTTATGCAATGTTTCCCTGCTGTTTCCATGTATTAATTAATAGCTAATCACTAGGATAGGATTAAGACTATTGAAACCTTATTTAAGATAATTGGAAATGAGTAGACTTTAATAAAAGTTGGATTACTTAAGTTTGTGGACTTAAACACTTAAGTTTAGAAACTCAAACCAGATAATTATTTAATCCCACCACCAACTTAGACCTGATTAGTGGATAGTGAATCACTTTGTGTAGTCCTCTACCCCAGACCTAGGGAACACTAGAGTGCCTATCCCTTTTCTGTTATGAACTTGTGACCCCTCTCTGCTGCATATGTTTGGTATATTGTTTTTGTTTGTTATTTTCCCAAGTGCATAGTGTGAATGATTGCTTTGCGTAGACAACGAGCAGTCTGTGTTTCCCGAGGCAGTTGCAGAGGAAGTCCCTGATCAGCAGTTTGGTGAAGGCAAGTGTCCTCTGTCCCATTATGTCCTATTCATTTATAACTTACTACCCCGCATTACTTTCCTGAAACCTAAGGATTGACTAGCTTTGCACTTTACTTTATCCTTGATGACCTTATGGGCTATTATGGTTAGCACTTTGCTACTGCTTTAACATAATCAATGAACATGATGTGGCTATTTATGATACTGTTATCCTGTTGATGTTGATGATCTTGTGATACTCTAGGGGGCTCAGGCTGTTTCCTGAGTACCTCTCCGTAAGGACTGGTTCGTTGAGAGACCACCCGGGATAACAGTGCAACCATGAGGGTGAAATGGGATGCCCTTAGCTGATTAATTGGATGAACTAGAGGTGTAGTTGCTTAGCCGTCGTGCCGTCAATGGGGTCCAGGCACAGTGCTTGCTCTGCCGAGGCTGAGTGCCGAGGTTCTTTCGTTTTGCTCTTTGTTAGTCACTCTCCTGCGGGGAGGGGTACTGTGTTTATCAAACTGGAGAAACCTAACGGGCAGCTATGATCTCTAGGGAATCTTTGTAAAAGCTACGTAGTGATGCCCTGCCGGACCACCTAGGTAGTGGTCAATGGGGATTAGCTCTCCCCGGGTAGAAAGGGAATCATGACTCATGGGTAAAGTGTGCAACCTCTGCAGAGGGTAGTGAAACTGATATATCAGCCGTGCTCACGGTTAAGAGCAGCCTTGGGATCCTCTTTGATTAGAGATACAGATGGTTCGAGATATAATGATTATGACATGGTTTTGGTTTGACTATGATGATGATGTTCCTCGATGAGGAAATGGTTTACGGGATTGGTTAATGCTAAAATCTGGCTTCTACTAATGATAAATACCTGACCAACTAAAAGCAACTGCTTGAGCCTAACCCCACATAAAGCTAGTCCACTTCAGCCAAACGGGACATTTGCTGAGTACGTTGATGTGTACTCATCCTTGCTTTACCACAAAACACCAGGTTGTCCGCATTGTAACCACTGCTCAGGAGAAGGCGAAGCCGTGGAAGGAGACTTCCAGGAGTTTCAAGACTACGACGAGTTCTAGGTGTGGGTTGGCGGCAACCCCCAGTCAGCTGCCTGTGAAGGCCTTATCTTTACTGTGTTTCGCTAGTACTTTGATTTACCTGTTAAGACAATGACTATGTGGATGTCTATGACTCTATGATGTAATAAGTACTCTTTTATGTTATTATTCGAGCATTGTGTGATGATGTTCATTTATGTAATCGCTGTGTACGTGAGTTCTGATCCTGGCACGTACATAGTTCGCATTCGGTTTGCCTTCTAAAACCGGGTGTGACAGTTGTTCCACGTATACCTCCTCCTTTATTGGCCCATTGAGGAAAGCGCTCTTCACATCCATTTGAAATAGCCTGAAAGAGTGGTGAGCGGCATAGGCTAATAGAATTCGAATAGACTCTTGCCTAGCCACAGGAGCAAAAGTCTCCTCGAAATCCAAACCTGCCACTTGTGCATAACCTTTTGCCACAAGTCGAGCCTTGTTTCTTGTCACCACCTTGTGCTCGTCTTGCTTGTTGCGAAACACCCACTTGGTTCCCACAACATTTTGCTTTGAACGTGGCACCATACTCCAAACTCCATTTCTCTTGAAGCTGTTGAGCTCTTCCTGCATGGCCAACACCCAATCCGGATCCTACAAGGCTTCTTCTACCCTAAAAGGCTCAATAGAAGAGACAAACGAGTAATGCTCACAAAAGGTAGCTAATCTTGAGCGAGTAGTTACTCCCTTGCTTATGTCACCCAGAATCTGGTCAACGGGGTGATGTCGTTGGATCGTTGCTCGGACTTGAGTTGGAGGGGCACTTGGTGCTTCTTTCTCCATCACTTGTTCTTCCTGTGCTCCCCCTTGATCCTGTCCCTCTTCTTGAGGTACCTGTTCATCGTCTTGAGTTGGAGGATGCACCATTGTGGAGGAGGATGGTTGATCTTGCTCCTGTTGTTCCTGTGGTCGCACATCACCAATTGCCATCGTGCGCATTGCGGCCGTTGGAACATCATCTTCATCTATGTCATCAAGATCAACTTGCTCTCTTGGAGAGCCATTAGTCTCATCAAATACAATGTCGCTAGAGACTTCAACCAAACCCGATGATTTGTTGAAGACTCTATACGCCTTTGTATTTGAGTCATACCCTAGTAAAAACCCTTCTACTGTCTTGGGAGCAAATTTAGAATGTCTACCTTTCTTCACCAGAATGTAACATTTGCTCCCAAATACACGAAAGTAGGAGACGTTGGGTTTGTTACCGGTAAGGAGTTTGTAGGAGGTCTTCTTGAGAAGGCGATGCAGATAGAGCCGGTTTATGGCGTGGCAAGCTGTGTTCATAGCTTCCGACCAAAACTGCTCGGGCGTCTTGAAATCTCCAAGCATCGTTCTCGCCATGTCGATAAGCGTCATGTTCTTCCTCTCTACCACACCGTTTTGCTGTGGTGTGTAGGGAGCGTAGAACTCATGCTTGACGCCTTCCTCCTCAAGATACTCCTCAACTTGCAGATTCTTGAACTCGGACCCGTTGTTGCTCCTTATATTTTTCACCTTTAGCTCAAATTCGTTTTGAGCCCTCCTTAGAAAGCGCTTTAGGGTCCCTTAGGTTTCTGATTTATCCTGTAAAAAGAACACCCAAGTGAAGCGGGAAAAATCATCAACAATTACAAGACCATACTTACTTCCCCCGATGCTAAGGTAGGCAACGGGTCCGAAGAGGTCCATGTGAAGAAGCTCCAGTGGTCTTGATGTTGTCATCACATTCTTGCTATGATGAGTGTTTCCCACCTATTTCCCTGCCTGACATGCTGCACAAGGCCTATCTTTCTCGAAACAAACATTGGTTAGTCCTAACACATGTTCTCCCTTTAGAAGTTTATGAAGGTTCTTCATCCCAACATGTGCTAGACGGCGATGCCACAACCAGCCCATACTAGTCTTAGCTATTAAGCATGCATCTAGATCGGCCTCCTCTTTCGAAAAATCAACTAAGTAGAGTTTGCCGTCTAATACACCCTTAAAAGCTAATGAACCATCACTCCTTCTAAAGACAGATACATCAACGTTTGTAAAAAGACAATTGTAACCCATGTGACACAATTGACTTACAGACAGAAGGTTGTAACCAAGCGACTCTACTAGAAATACATTCGATATGGAGTGCTCGTTGGTGATGGCTATCTTGCCCAAGCCTTTGACCTTGCCTTGGTTTCAATCTCCAAAGATGATCGTATCCTGAGAATCCTTGTTTTTTACGTAGGAGGTGAACATCTTCTTCTCCCCCGTCATGTGGTTTGTGCATCCGCTGTCGATAATCCAGCTTGAGCCCCCGGATGCATAAACCTGCAAGGAATTTAAGCTTGGGTTTTAGGTACCCAACTCTTGTTGGGTCCTACAAGGTTAGTCAAAATAGTTTTTGGAACCCATATGCAAGTTTTGTCTCCCTTGCATTTGGATCCCAACTTCCTAGCCACTACTTTTGCATTCTTACATGAAAGAATAAAAGAAGTGTTGCAAGCATGAAAAACAGTAGTGGGTTCATTGCACATTTTCCTAGGCACATGAGACACAACATTATTCCTCCTAGGCGCATGAGACACAACATGATTGTGCCTAGGCCTATTTCTACTACAATCATAAGTAGCGCTGGAAGCAATCATAGCATGATCATAGTCTCTATTATTATAAGCATTCCTAGAAAATTTTCTATCATAAATGTAGTCATGACACTTTTGAGAACTACTAGCCATGGGGGCCTTCCCTTTCTCCTTGTTGAGGACGGGGGCCTTTTGGCTTGTTAAGTTCTTGGTTTCCTTTCAAAAACCAAGTCCATCCTTAATTGAAGGGTGTCTACCAATAGTGAAGGCATCCCTACCAAATTTCAATTTATTAAAATTATCCTTGCAAGTCTTAAGTTGAGCATTAAGACTTGCCACCTCATTACTTAATTTTGTAATAGAAACAATATGTTCATTACAGGCATAAACATCAATATCCTTACATCTATTACAAATAACAACATGATCTACATATGAACTAGATTTATTAACTTCCTCTAGCTTAGTATTTAAATCACCATTTAAAGTCCTTAAACTAGAAACAGATTCATGGCAAGCAGACAACTCAGAGGATAGCATTTCATTTCTTTTAATTTCTAGAGCAAGAGATTTTTGAACACTAATAAATTTGTCATGCTCTTCATACAAAATATCTTCTTGCTTCTCTAGCAATCTATCTTTTTCATTTAGAGCATCAATTAATTCATTAATTTTCTCTACTTTGGCTCTATCCAAACCTTTAAATAAACTAGAGTAATCTACTTCATCGTCGGAGGATTCTTCATCACTAGATGAAGTGTACTTGGGTGTGTCCCGAACACGTACCTTTTTCTCCTTGGCCATAAGACATGTATGGCGTTCGTTGGGGAAGAGTGAGGATTTGTTGAAGGTTGAGGCAGCAAGTCCTTCATCGTCAGAGTCGGAAGAGGAGCAATCTGAGTCCCATTCCTTTCCAAGGTGCGCCTCGCCTTTGCCTTCCTGTAGTTCTTCTTTTTCTCATTCTTCTCGTTCTTTTCTTGTCTCTGGTCACTATAATTATCGGGACAATTTGCAATAAAGTGACCAGTCTTACCACATTTAAAATAGGAGCGATTTCCCCTTGTTTTGTTCTTGTTGGGGTACTCCTTGTGTCCTTTAAGTGCGGTCTTGAAGCGCTTGATGATAAGCGCCATCTCATCCTCGTTGAGGCTAGCAGCCTCCACTTGTGCCACCTTGCTTGGGAGTGCCTCCCTGCTACTGGTTGCCTTGAGAGCAACAGGTTGAGGCTCGTAGACGGGTAGTGGACCGTTTAGAGCATCGTCCACGTATCGAGCTTCCTTCACCATCATGCGCCCGCTCACAAATTTTCCAAGAATCTCCTCGGGCGTCATCTTGGTGTACCTGGGATTCTCACGAATAAGATTGACAAGATGGGGGTCAATTACAGTAAATGACCTTAGCATGAGTCAGACGACATCATGATCCGTCCATCTTGTGCTTTCATAGCTGAGAGCACCTAGAGGGGGGGGTGAATAGGTGATCCTGTATACTTCAAAACTTAAGCCACAAAACTTTGATTAAGTGTTAGCACAGTTAATGCCAAGTGGCTAGAGAGAAGATCTTGCACAATATGATAATCACAAGGAGTTCAACACAGAGTAGACACAGTGATTTATCCCGTGGTTCGGCCAAGTACAAAACTTGCCTACTCCACGTTGTGGCGTCCCAACGGACGAGAGTTGCACTCAACTCCTCTCAAGTGATCCAATGATCAACTTGAATACCACAGTGTTATGCTTTTCCTTTCAATTTCCCGTTTGCGAGGAATCTCCACAACTTGGAGTCTCTCGCCCTTACACTTGAGATTCACAAAGAAATACGGAGTAAGGGAGGGAAGCAACACACACAAATCCACAGCAAAATGCGCACACACACGGCCAAGAATCGAGCTCAAAAGACTATCTCAAAGTTCTCACTAGAACGTAGCTCGAATCACTTAGAATGACAAACGAATGCGCAAAGAATGAGTGTGGATGATCAAGAATGCTCTTAGGTTGCTTGGTGTGTCCCTCCATGCGCCTAGGGGTCCCTTTTATAGCCCCAAGGCAGCTAGGAGCCGTTGAGAATAAATCTGGAAGGCCATCTTTGCCTTCTGTCGTCGGGCGCACCGGACAGTCCGGTGCACACCGGACAGTGTCCGGTGCCCGATTCCTTTCCTTAATTGGCGAAGCCGACCGTTGCAGATCTGGGAGCCGTTGGCGCACCAGACATGTCCGGTGCACACCGGACAGTCCGGTGCCCCCTTCCGACCGTTGGCTCGGCCACGTGTCCTGCGCAGATCGCGCGGCCGACCGTTGGCCCGGCCGACCGTTGGCTCACCGGACAGTCCGGTGCACACCGGACAGTCCGGTGAATTTTAGCCGTACGCCGTCAGCAAAATCCCGAGAGCGGCCTCTTCGGCCGAGGCAGCCTGGCGCACCGGACACTGTCCGGTGCACCACCGGACACTGTCCGGTGCACCACCGGACAGTCCGGTGCCCCAGACCGAAGCAGCCTCTTGGCTGTACACAGCCAACTCTCTTCTTTTCTTCTTCTTCCTATTTCTAATACTTAGACAAGTATATTAGTACACAAAACCAATGTACTAAGACTTAAAAACATACCTTTGCTCTAGATTTGCACTTTGTTCATCCATGGGCATTGATTCACGTTTAAGCACTTGTGTTGACACTCAATCACCAAAATACTTAGAAATGGCCCAAGGGCACATTTCCCTTTCAATCTCCCCCTTTTTGGTGATTTATGCCAACACAACATAAAGCAACTAGAACAAGTGCAAAATCACTTCAAATAAAACTCAAATTGATTTTGATTCAATTTTGGCATATATGGATCATCTTTTGCCACCACTTGGTTTGTTTTTGCAAATCAAACTCAAATCTCTATCTCTATGTCAAACACACATGTTGAAGCATAAAGAGAGTCATTCCAAAAGAGATTGATCAAAGATTTCAAAAACTCCCCCTATTTCACATAATCAACACTTCTCCCCACAAGAAGCCAATTTTTGACAAGAGAGACAATAATAGACAATAAAAGCGTTTGACAAAACAAAAACTCTATTATACTATTTTCAAAATCTCTCAAGTGGTAGCTGATCCATTTATCGCTTTGGCCTTTATTTTCTCCCCCTTTGGCATCAAGCACCAAAACGGGATCAATCTTGGCCCTTTAACCCCATTGCCTCACCAAAGTCTTCAATTAAGAGCAAATGGCAATAAGATTTTATGAGATGAACTTGGAATAAGTTACCCTCTCATCGGAGTGCAGTGGAAGTCTTTCATGGTCCAAGTCCACCTTTTCCCTTTCAATCCTCCTTCGAGACTAAATCATCAAACTCAAGCACATGGTTAGTCTCAAAGGGTCAAGTTGTAACACATCTCCCCCTAAACATGTGCATCACTTGCAACGGACTTGTGAGGTCCAGGGAGTGTTTTTACAACTTGAGCACCATAATAAGCAATAAAATGCAAAAAAGGAACATGATCAAAAGCATAAACACATGTATGCTACAATTCAATCCAAGTTCCGCGAATCTAAGACATTTAGCTCACTACGCAACCTGCAAAAGGTCTTCTCATCTAGAGGCTTGGTAAAGATATCGGCTAGCTGGTTCTCGGTGCTAACATGAAACACTTTGATGTCTCCCTTTTGCTGGTGGTCTCTCAAAAAGTGATGCCGGATGTCTATGTGCTTTGTGCGGCTGTGCTCAACAGGATTCTCCGCCATGCGGATAGCACTCTCATTGTCACATAGGAGTGGGACTTTGCTCAGATTGTAGCCAAAGTCCCGGAGGGTTTGCCTCATCCAAAGTAGTTGCGCGCAACACTGACCTGCGGCAACGTACTCGGCCTCGGCGGTGGATAGGGCAACGGAGGTTTGTTTCTTAGAGTTCCATGACACCAGGGACCTTCCTAAGAATTGGCACGTCCCCGATGTACTCTTCCTATCGACCGTACATCCAGCATAGTCGGAGTCTGAGTATCCAACTAAGTCAAAGGTAGACCCCTTTGGATACCAGAGCCCGAAGCAAGGCGTAGCAACCAAATATCTAAGAATTCGCTTCACCGCCACTAAGTGACACTCCTTAGGATCGGATTGAAATCTAGCACACATGCATACGCTAAGCATAATATCCGGTCTACTAGCACATAAGTAAAGCAAAGAACCTATCATTGACCGGTATGCTTTTTGATCAACGGACTTACCTCCTTTGTTGAGGTCGGTGTGTCCGTCGGTCCCCATCGGAGTCTTTGCGGGCTTGGCGTCCTTCATCCCAAACCGCTTTAGCAGATCTTGCGTGTACTTTGTTTGGGAGATAAAGGTGTCGTCCTTGAGTTGCTTCACTTGGAACCCAAGGAAGTAGTTCAACTCGCCCATCATCGACATCTCGAATTTCTGCATCATCACCTTGCTAAACTCTTCACAAGACTTTTGGTTAGTAGAACCAAATATTATGTCATCGACATAAATTTGGCACACAAACAAATCACCATTACAAGTCTTAGTAAAAAGAGTTGGATCGGCTTTCCCAACCTTGAAAGCATTAGCAACTAAAAAATCTCTAAGGCATTCATACCATGCTCTTGGGGCTTGCTTAAGTCCATAGAGCGCCTTAGAGAGCTTACACACATGGTCGGGGAACCGATCATCCTCGAAGCCAGGGGGTTGCTCTACGTACACCTCCTCCTTGATTGGCCCGTTGAGGAAAGCGCTCTTCACATCCATTTGGTACAACCTGAAAGAATGGTGAGTGGCATATGCTAGCAAGATTCGAATTGACTCTAGCCTAGCCACAGGAGCAAAAGTCTCCTCGAAATCCAAACCTGCGACTTGGGCATAACCTTTTGCCACAAGTCGAGCCTTATTTCTTGTCACCACCCCGTGCTCGTCCTGTTTGTTGCGGAACACCCACTTGGTTCCCACAACATTTTGCTTCGGACGAGGCACCAACGTCCAAACTTCATTTCTCTTGAAGTTGTTGAGCTCCTCCTGTATGGCCAATACCCAATCCGGATCTAGCAAGGCCTCCTCTACCCTGAAAGGCTCAATAGAAGAGACAAAGGAGTAATGCTCACAAAAATTAACTAATCGAGAACGAGTAGTTACTCCCTTGCTAATGTCACCCAGAATTTGGTCGACGGGATGATCCCTTTGAATCGTCGCTCAAACTTGGGTTGGAGGTGCAGGTTGTGCATCTTCCTCCATCACATGATCATCTTGTGCTCCCCCTTGATCACACGCCTCCTGTTGATGAACCTGTTCATCATCTTGAGTTGGGGGTAGCACCATAGTTGAGGAAGATGGTTGATCTCGTTCATCTTGTTCCTGTGGCCGCACTTCTCCAATCGCCATGGTTCGTATAGCGGCCGTCGGAACATCTTCTTCATCTACATCATCACAATCAACAACTTGCTCTCTTGGAGAGCCATTAGTCTCATCAAATACAACGTCGCTAGAAACTTCAACCAAACCCGATGATTTGTTGAAGACTCTATACGCCTTTGTATTTGAGTCAAAACCTAACAAAAACCCTTCTACAGCTTTGGGAGCAAATTTAGAATTTCTACCCTTCTTCACTAGAATGTAGCACTTGCTCCCAAATACACGAAAGTACGATACATTGGGTTTGTTACCGGTTAGAAGCTCATATGACGTCTTCTTGAGGAGGCGGTGAAGGTAGACCCTGTTGATGGCGTGGCAAGCCGTGTTCACGGCTTCCGACCAAAAACGCTCGGGGGTCTTGAATTCTCCAAGCATAGTCCTCGCCATGTCGATTAGCGTCCTGTTCTTCCTCTCTACCACACCATTTTGCTGTGGTGTGTAGGGAGCGGAGAACTCATGCTTGATCCCTTCCTCCTCAAGGAACTCCTCCACTTGAAGGTTCTTGAACTCGGACCCGTTGTCGCTTCTTATCTTCTTCACCTTGAGCTCAAACTCATTTTGAGCTCTCCTGAGGAAGCGCTTGAGGGTCCCTTGGGTTTCAGACTTATCCTGCAAAAAGAACACCCAAGTGAAGCGGGAAAAGTCATCAACAATAACTAAACCATACTTACTCCCTCCTATGCTCAGATAGGCGACGGGTCCGAAGAGGTCCATATGCAGCAGCTCCAGGGGTCTTGAAGTGGTCATCACATTCTTGCTGTGATGTGCTCCTCCCACTTGTTTACCTACTTGACAAGCTGCACAAGGTCTATCTTTTTCGAATTGTACATTAGTCAAACCTATCACGTGTTCTCCCTTTAGAAGCTTGTGAAGGTTCTTCATCCCCACATGTGCTAAGCGGCGATGCCACAGCCAGCCCATGCTAGTCTTAGCTATTAAGCATGCATCTAGACCGGCCTCCTCTTTTGCAAAATCAACTAAATAAAGTTTGCCGTCTAATACACCCTTAAAAGCTAGTGAACCATCACTTCTTCTAAAGATAGACACATCTACATTTGTAAATAGACAGTTATACCCCATGTTGCATAATTGACTAACAGATAGCAAATTATAACCAAGAGACTCAACTAAAAACACATTAGAGATAGAGTGCTCATTAGAAATTGCAATTTTACCTAACCCTTTTACCTTGCCTTGATTCCCATCACCGAATATAATTGAATCTTGGGAATCCTTATTCTTGACGTAGGAGGTGAACATTTTCTTTTCCCCCGTCATATGGTTTGTGCATCCGCTGTCGATAATCCAGCTTGACCCCCCAGATGCATAAACCTGCAAGGCAAATTTAGGCTTGGGACTTAGGTACCCAACTCTTGTTGGGTCCTACAAGGTTAGTGCAAATATCCTTAGGGACCCAAATGCAAGTTTTGTCTCCCTTGCATTTTGCCCCTAACTTCCTAGCAACTATCTTCCTATCCTTTCTACAAATAGCAAAGGAGGCATTTAAAGCACAATAAATTGTAGAAGGTTCATTTACTACTTTCCTAGGAGCATGAATAGTATTCTTTCTAGGCACATGATGAATAGCATTTCTCCTAGTCATATTTCTACCATGCATATAGGAAGAACTAGAAGCAGTCATGGCATAAGAATCATAAGCATGTGAATCAAAAGCATCATAACTTCTAAAAGCATTTCTAGAATTTTTCCTATCATGATACAAAAAGGCATGGTTCTTTTTAGCACTAGTAGCCATAGGGGCCTTCCCTTTCTCCTTAGCGGGAATGGGAGCCTTATGGCTTGTTAAGTTCTTGGCTTCCCTTTTGAAGCCAAGTCCATCCTTAATTGAGGGGTGTCTACCAATCGTGTAGGCATCCCTTGCAAATTTTAGCTTATCAAATTCGCTTTTGCTAGCCTTAAGTTGAGCATTAAGACTAGCCAATTCCTCAGTTAGTTTGGAAATTGAAACTAAATGATCACTACAGGCATCAACATCGAAATCTTTACACCTAGTGCAAATCTCAACATGTTCTACACAAGATGTTGATTTACTAGATTTTTCTAGTTTAGCATTTAAATCATCATTTTTGCTCTTTAAACTAGCAATTGAATCATGACATGTAGACAACTCACAAGAAAGTATTTCATTTCTCTTAATCTCTAATGCAAGTGATTTTTGTGCTTCTACAAATTTGTCATGTTCTTCATACAACAAATCTTCTTGCTTTTCTAAAAGCACATTCTTATCATTCAAGGCATCAATCAATTCATTTATTTTGTCTATTTTAGATCTATCTAAACCCTTGAATAAGCATGAATAGTCTATGTCATCATCATTACTAGACTCATTATCACTAGAAGAAGCATAAGTGGAGTTTCGAGTACTCACCTTCTTCTCCCTTGCCATAAGGCATGTGTGACGCTCGTTCGGGAAGAGGGATGACTTGTTGAAGGCGGTGGCGGCGAGTCCTTCATTGTCGGAGTCGGAGGAGCAATCCGAATCCCACTCCTTTCCAATGTGTGCCTCGCCCTTGGCCTTCTTGTAGTTCTTCTTCTTTTCCCTCTTGTTCCCCTGTTCCTGGTCACTATCGTTATCGGGGCAGTTAGCGATAAAATGACCAATCTTACCGTACTTGAAGCATGAGCGCTTCCCCTTTGTCTTGGTCTTGCTTGGCTGCCCCTTGTGACCTCTTAGCACCGTCTTGAAGCGTTTGATGATGAGAGCCATCTCTTCATCATTAAGTCCGGCCGCCTCAATTTGTGCCACCTTGCTAGGTAGCGCCTCCTTGCTTCTTGTTGCTTTGAGAGCAAGAGGTTGCGGCTCGTTGATCGGTCCATTCAAGGCGTCGTCCACGTACCTTGCTTCCTTAATCATCATTCGCCCGCTGACGAATTTTCCTAGGACTTCTTCGGGCGACATTTTGGTGTACCTGGGATTCTCACGAATATTATTCACCAAATGAGGATCAAGAATGGTAAAGGACCTTAGTAATAGTCGGACGACGTCATGGTCCGTCCATCGCGTGCTTCCATAACTCCTTATTTTGTTGATAAGGGTCTTGAGCCGGTTGTATGTTTGGGTTGGCTCCTTGCCCCTTATCATTGTAAACCTTCCGAGCTCGCCCTCCACCAACTCCATTTTAGTGAGCATGGTGATGTCGTTCCCCTCGTGAGAAATCTTGAGGGTGTCCCATATCTGCTTGGCATTGTCCAAGCCGCTCACCTTATTGTACTCGTCCCTGCACAAAGAGGCTAGCAATACAGTAGTAGCTTGTGCATTTTTATGAATTTGTTCGTTAATAAACATAGGGCTATCCGAGCTATCAAATTTCATTCCATTCTCTACAATCTCCCATATGCTTGGATGGAGAGAGAATAAATGACTACGCATTTTGTGACTCCAAAATCCGTAGTCCTCCCCATCAAAGTGTGGAGGTTTGCCGAGAGGAATGGAAAGCAAATGCGAATTCGAACTATGTGGAATACGAGAATAATTAAATGAAAAGTTCAAATTGACCGTCTTCCTGTAGTCGTTGTCATCGTCCTTTTGGGAAGAAGAGGATTCGTCGCTGTCGTAGTAGACGATCTCCTTGATGCGCCTTGTCTTCTTCTTCTTCCCATCTTTACGTCTGTGGCCCGAGCCAGAGTCGTTGGATTTATCATCTTTTGGCTCGTTGACGAAGGACTCCTTTTCCTTGTCGTTGATCACGATTCCCTTCCCCTTAGGATCCATCTCTTCGGGCGGTTAGTCCCTTTCTTGAAGAGAACGGCTCTGATACCAATTGAGAGCACCTAGAGGGGGGGTGAATAGGTGATCCTGTATACTTCAAAACTTAAGCCACAAAACTTTGATTAAGTGTTAGCACAGTTAATGCCAAGTGGCTAGAGAGAAGATCTTGCACAATATGATAATCACAAGGAGTTCAACACAGAGTAGACACAGTGATTTATCCCGTGGTTCGGCCAAGTACAAAACTTGCCTACTCCACGTTGTGGCGTCCCAACGGACGAGAGTTGCACTCAACTCCTCTCAAGTGATCCAATGATCAACTTGAATACCACAGTGTTATGCTTTTCCTTTCAATTTCCCGTTTGCGAGGAATCTCCACAACTTGGAGTCTCTCGCCCTTACACTTGAGATTCACAAAGAAATACGGAGTAAGGGAGGGAAGCAACACACACAAATCCACAGCAAAATGCGCACACACACGGCCAAGAATCGAGCTCAAAAGACTATCTCAAAGTTCTCACTAGAACGTAGCTCGAATCACTTAGAATGACAAACGAATGCGCAAAGAATGAGTGTGGATGATCAAGAATGCTCTTAGGTTGCTTGGTGTGTCCCTCCATGCGCCTAGGGGTCCCTTTTATAGCCCCAAGGCAGCTAGGAGCCGTTGAGAATAAATCTGGAAGGCCATCTTTGCCTTCTGTCGTCGGGCGCACCGGACAGTCCGGTGCACACCGGACAGTGTCCGGTGCCCGATTCCTTTCCTTAATTGGCGAAGCCGACCGTTGCAGATCTGGGAGCCGTTGGCGCACCGGACATGTCCGGTGCACACCGGACAGTCCGGTGCCCCCTTCCGACCGTTGGCTCGGCCACGTGTCCTGCGCAGATCGCGCGACCGACCGTTGGCCCGGCCGACCGTTGGCTCACCGGACAGTCCGGTGCACACCGGACAGTCCGGTGAATTTTAGCCGTACGCCGTCAGCAAAATCCCGAGAGCGGCCTCTTCGGCCGAGGCAGCCTGGCGCACCGGACACTGTCCGGTGCACCACCGGACACTGTCCGGTGCACCACCGGACACTGTCCGGTGCACCACCGGACAGTCCGGTGCCCCAGACCGAAGCAGCCTCTTGGCTGTACACAGCCAACTCTCTTCTTTTCTTCTTCTTCCTGTTTCTAATACTTAGACAAGTATATTAGTACACAAAACCAATGTACTAAGACTTAGAAACATACCTTTGCTCTAGATTTGCACTTTGTTCATCCATGGGCATTGATTCACGTTTAAGCACTTGTGTTGACACTCAATCACCAAAATACTTAGAAATGGCCCAAGGGCACATTTCCCTTTCAATAGCTTCGGATCTTGTTGACCAGGGTCTTGAGCCTGTTGTAAGTCTGAGTTGGCTCCTCTCCCTTGATCATCGCGAATCTCCCCAGCTCGCCTTCCACCAGCTCCATTTTGGTGATCATGGTGGCGTCGTTTCCCTCATGAGATATCTTGAGGGTGTCCCAGATTTGCTTGGCGTTGTCCAAGCCGCTCACCTTATTATATTCATCCCTGCAAAGTGAAGCTAGCAAGACAGTAGTAGCTTGTGCATTTTTTATGAATTTGCTCATGTATGAAAACGAGATTGTCAGTACTATCAAAATGCATTCCGTTTTCAACAATCTCCCAGATACTAGGATGGAGAGAAAATAAATGACTACGTATTTTATGACTCCAGAAAGAGTAGTCTTCTCCATCAAAGTGTGGAGGTTTCCCAAGTGGAATTGATAGCAAATGAGCATTTGAATTAAATGGAATACATGAGTAATCAAATGAATAGTTTTGATTAACCGTTTTCTTCTTTGAAGAGTCGTCGCCGTCGTGTGGTGAAGAAGACGAGGCATCGCTGCCACAGTAGATGATCTTCTTGATGTGCCTCTTCTTCTTCCCTTCTTTCTTCTTTTGACTAGAGCCTGAGTCAGTAGGCTTGTCGTCTCTTGGCTCATTGAAGATGGACTCCCTTTCCTTGTTGTTGACCACCATCCCCTTTCCCTTAGGATCCATCTCTTCGGGCGGTTAGTCCCTTAGATGAAGAGTACAGCTCCGATACCAATTGAGAGCACCTAGAGGGGGGTGAATAGGTGATCCTGTGAAATTCAACACTAAATTCCAACACGGTTGATTAAAGAGATATTAGCGCAAGTTAATCAAGTCTATGAGGCGAGCTCTTGCGAACACAAATAATCACAGAGAGGAGCAACACAAGAGACACACAATTTTTTATCCCGTGGTTCGGCCAAGTAACACTTGCCTACTTCCATGTTGTGGCGTCCCAATGGATGAGGGTTGCACTCAACCCCTTTCAAGTGATCCAATGATCAACTTGAATACCACAACTTTCTTACTTATAGTCTGTCAGTACTGAGAGCACCTAGAGGGGTGTGAATAGGTGATCCTGTAAAACTTGATTCTTAATGCCACAAAACTTGATTAGGAGTTAGCACAAGAATGCCAAGTGGCTAGAGAAGAGTCTTTGCAAGACACGATAACCACAAGAAGATCAATCACAGATAGACACAGTGGTTTATCCTGTGGTTCGGCCAAGTTCAACACTTGCCTAGTCCACGTTGTGGCATCCCAACGGACGAGGGTTGCAATCAACCCCTCTCAAGCGGTCCAAAGACCCACTTGAATACCATGGTGTTTTGCTTTGCTTTACTATATCCCGTTTGCGAGGAATCTCCACAACTGGGAGCCTCTCGCCCTTACACTTTGAAGTTCACAAAGAAGCACGGAGTAAGGGAGGGATGAGCAACGCACACAAGACACGAAATCAGAGTATCAACACGCACACAAGTCACAACAAGAGCTCACAACACAACTCGGCGAGTTCACAACTCAAATGGAGCTCTAATTGCTATCGCAAAGAATCAAATGCGCGAAATCGAAGTCTTGGTGCTTAGGAATGCTTAGAGAATGCTTGGTGTTCTCCTCCATGCGCCTAGGGGTCCCTTTTATAGCCCCAAGGCAGCTAGGAGCCATTGAGAGCATTCCAGGAAGGCAATTCTTGCCTTCTGTCGCCTGGCGCACCAGACAGTCCGGTGCACCACCGGACACTGCCCGGTGCGGATTTCTTCCCTTCTTTGGCGAAGCCGACCGTTGGCGCTTTGGAGCCGTTGGCGCACCGGACACTGTCCGGTGCACACCGGACAGTCCGGTGCCCCCTTCCGACCGTTGGCTCGGCCACGTGTCTCGCGCGGATCGCGCGGCCGACCGTTGGCCCGGCCGACCGTTGGCTCACCGGACAGTCTGGTGCACACCGAACAGTCCGGTGAATTATAGCCGTACGCCGTTAATCACTTCCCGAGAGCAGCAAGTTCGCCTGAGCCAGCCTGGCGCACCGGACACTGTCCGGTGCACCACCGGACAGTCCCGTGCACCCAGACAGAGCTGACTTTGGCTGAACAAAGCCATCTTTAATTTCAACTTGATTTTTCCTGTTTCCAGCACTTAGACACAATACATTAGTCTCTAAAACAATGTACTAAGTCTGAGAAACATACCTTTATACTTGATTTGTACTTTGTCCACCATTTAACACTTAGACACTTGTCTTGGACACTAAATCACCATAATACTTAGAAATGGCCCAAGGGCACATTTCCCTTTCAATCTCCCCCTTTTTTGGTGATTTATGCCAACACAACATAAAGCAAGTAGAACAAGTGCAAAATCAATTCAAATAAGAACTCAAAATTGTTTTGATTCAAATTTGACATATATGGATCATTCTTTGCCACCACTTGGTTTGTTTTTGCAAATCAAACTCAATTTCCTATCTCTAAGTCAAACACACTTGTTGAAACATAAAGAGAGATATTTCAAGAGAAATTTATCAAAGAGTTCAAAAACTCCCCCTTTTCCCATAATTAAGCCTTCTCCCCACAAGAGACCAACTTTGGACAATAAGAGACAAACAAGAGTATTTTGACAAACAAAAACTCTAACTCTAATATTTTCAAAATTCTCAAGTGGTAGCTGATCCATTTATTGCTTTGGCCCTATTTTCTCCCCCTTTGGCATCAAGCACCAAAACGGGATCAATTTTGGCCCTTTAACCCCATTGCCTCACCAAAATCTTCAACTAAGAGTAAAAAGGCAATAAGAGCATAGAGATGAACTTGGAATAAGTTACTCTTTCATCGGAGTGTAGTGGAAGTCTTGCATGGTCCAAGTCCACCTTTTCCCTTTCAATTCACCTTTGAGACTAAATCAAGCAAACTCAAGCACATGGTTAGTCCCAAAGAGTCAAGTTGTAACACATCTCCCCCTAAATGTGTGCATCACTTGCAATTGGACTTGTAAGGTCCGGGGAGTGCCTGTACACTTGAGCACCATAAGTAAGCAACAACATGCATTAATGAGAATGATCAAAGGCATAAACACATGTATGCTACAAATCAATCCAAGTTCTGCGAATCTAAGACATTTAGCTCACTACGCAACTTGCAAAAGGTCTGCTCATCTAAAGGCTTGGTAAAGATATCGGTTAGCTGGTTCTCGGAGCTAACATGAAACACTTCGATATCTCCCTTTTGTTGGTGGTCTCTCAAAAAGTGATGCCAGATGTCAATGTGCTTTGTGCGGCTGTGTTCAACAGGATTATCCGCTATGCGGATAGCACTCTCATTATCACATAGAAGTGGGACTTTGCTCAGATTGTAGCCAAAGTCCCTGAGGGTTTGCCTCATCCAAAGTAGTTGTGCGCAACACTGTCCTGCGGCAACGTACTCGACCTCAGCGGTGGATAGGGCAACAGAAGTTTGTTTCTTAGAACTCCATGACACCAGGGACCTTTATGAATTGGCACGTCCCCGATGTACTCTTCCTATCGACCTTACATCCAGCATAGTCGGAGTCCGAATATCCAATTAAGTCAAAGGTAGACCCCTTTGAATACCAGATCCCGAAGCAAGGCGTAGCGACTAAATATCTAAGAATTCGCTTCACAGCCACTAAGTGACACTCCCTTGGATCAGATTGAAATCTAGCACACATGCATACGCTAAGCATAACATCCGGTCTACTAGCACATAAATAAAGTAAAGACCCTATCATAGACCAGTATGCCTTTTGATCAATGGACTTACCTCCTTTGTTGAGGTCGGTGTGTCCGTCGGTTCCCATTGGAGTCTTTGCGGGCTTGGCGTCCTTCATCCCAAACCTCTTGATCAAGTCTTGCGTGTACTTCGTTTGGGAGATGAAGGTCCCATCCTTGAGTTGCCTCACTTGGAACCCAAGGAAATAGCTTAACTCGCCCATCATCGACATCACAAACTTTTGAGTCATCACTCTGCTAAACTCTTCACAAGCCTTTTGGTTAGTAGAACCAAATATTATGTCATCGACATAAATTTGGCACACAAAAAGATCACCATCACATGTCTTAGTAAAAGAGTTGGATCGACTTTCCCAACCTTGAAAGCATTAGCAATTAAAAAGTCTCTAAGGCATTCATACCATGCTCTTGGGGCTTGCTTAAGTCCATAGAGCGCCTTAGAGAGCTTACACACGTGGTCGGGGTATCGTTCATCCTCGAAGCCAGGGGGTTGCTCCACGTACACCTCCTCTTTGATTGGCCCGTTGAGGAAGGCGCTCTTCACATCCATTTGGAACAACCTGAAAGAATGGTGAGCGGCATATGCTAGCAATATACGAATGGATTCTAGCCTAGCCACAGGAGCAAAAGTCTCCTCAAAGTCCAAACCTGCGACTTGGGCATAACCTTTTGCCACAAGTCGTGCCTTGTTCCTTGTCACCACCCCGTGCTCGTCTTGTTTGTTGTGGAACACCCACTTGGTTCCCACAACATTTTGCTTGGGACGAGGCACCAGTGTCCAAACTTCATTTCTTTTGAAGTTGTTGAGCTCCTCTTGCATGGCCAACACCCAGTCCGGATCTAGCAAGGCTTCCTCTACCCTGAAAGGCTCAATAGAAGAGACAAAGGAGTAATGCTCACAAAAATTAACTAATCGAGACCGAGTAGTTACTCCCTTGCTAATATCACCCAAAATCTGGTCAACGGGATGATCCCTTTGAATCATTGCTCGAACTTGGGTTGGAGGTGTCGGTTGCGCTTCTTCCTCCATTAAATGATCATCTTGTGCTCCCCCTTGATCACACTCCTCTTGATGAACCTGTTCCTCTTCTTGAGTTGGGGGATGCACCATTGTTGAGGAAGAAGGTTGATCTTGCTCCTTTTGTTTCATTGGCCTCACATCTCCAATCGCCATGGTGCGCATTGCGGCCGTTGGAACGTCTTCTTCATCTACACCATCAAGATCAACAACTTGCTCTCTTGGAGAGCCATTAGTCTCATCAAATACAACGTCGCTAGAGACTTCAACTAAACCCGATGATTTGTTGAAGACCCTATACACCTTTGTATTTGAGTCATAACCTAACAAAAACCCTTCTACGGCTTTGGGAGCAAATTTGGAATTCCTACCCTTCTTCACTAGAATGTGGCATTTACTCCCAAAAACTCGAAAATACAAAACATTGGGTTTGTTACCAGTTAGCAGCTCATACGAAGTCTTCTTGAGGAGGCAATGAAGGTAGACCCGGTTGATGGCGTGGCAAGCCGTATTTACGGCTTCCGACCAAAAGCGCTCGGGGGTCTTGAACTCTCCAAGCATCGTCCTCGCCATGTCTATAAGTGTCATGTTCTTCCTCTCTACCACACCATTTTGTTGTGGTGTGTAGGGAGCGGAGAACTCGTGCTTGATTCCTTCCTCCTCAAGATACTCCTCCACTTGAAGGTTCTTGAATTCGGACCCATTGTCGCTCCTTATCTTCTTCACCTTGAGCTCAAACTCGTTTTGAGCTCTCCTTAGGAAGCGCTTGAGGGTCCCTTGGGTTTCAGATTTATCCTGCAAAAAGAATACCCAAGTGAAGCGGGAAAAATCATCAACTATAACAAGACCATACTTACTTCCTCCTATGCTTAGATAGGCGACGGGTCCGAAGAGGTCCATATGAAGTAACTCCAGGGGTCTTGATGTTGTCATCATATTTTTGGCATGATGAGAGCTTCCCACCTGTTTCCCTGCTTGACAAGCTGCACAAGGTCTATCTTTTTCGAAAGTAACATTGGTTAGACCTATTACGTGTTCTCCCTTTAGAAGCTTGTGAAGGTTCTTCATCCCCACATGTGCTAAGCGGCGATGCCACAGCTAGCCCATGCTAGTCTTAGCAATTAAGCATGCATCTAGACCGGCCTCCTCTTTTGCAAAATCAAGAGTTTGTCGTCTAATACACCCTTAAAAGCTAATGAACCATCACTTCTTCTAAAGACAGACACATCTACATTTGTGAATAAACAGTTATATCCCATATTGCAAAGTTGACTCACAGACAACAAGTTATATCCAAGAGACTCAACTAAGAACACATTAGAAATAGAGTGCTCGGAAGAAATAGCAATTTTTCCTAACCCTTTCACCTTGCCTTGGTTCCCATCACCGAATATGATTGAATCTTGGGGATCCTTGTTCTTGACGTAGGAAGAGAACATCCTCTTTTCCCCCGTCATGTGGTTTGTGCATCCGCTGTCGATAATCCAGCTTGAGCCCCTGGATGCATAAACCTGCAAGGCAAATTTAGGCTTGGGTCTTAGGTACCCAACTCATGTTGGGTCCTACAAGGTTAGTCACAATAGTCTTAGGGACCCAAATGCAAGTCTTATCACCCTTGCATTTTGCCCCTAGTTTCCTAGCAATCACTTTCCTATCCTTTCTACAAATTGCAAATGAAGCGTTGCAAGCATGATAAATTGTAGAAGGTTCATTGTTTACTTTCCTAGAAACATGAACAACATTTCTTCTAGGCATAACATTTTTTCTAGTCAAATTTCTATCATGCATAATAGAAGAACTAGAAGCAATCATGGTATTTGAATTGTAAGCATTACAACTCCTATGAACATTCCTAGAATATCTCCTGTCATGGTATAAGAAAGCATGGTTCTTTTGCACACTATTTGCCATAGGGGCCTTCCCTTTCTCCTTGATGGGGATGGGAGCCTTATGGCTTGTCAAGTTCTTGGCTTCCCTCTTGAAGCCAAGCCCATCCTTAATTGAGGGGTGTCTACCAACCGTGTAGGCATCCCTAGCAAATTTTAGTTTATCAAAATCACTTTTGCTAGTCTTAAGTTGGGCATTAAGACTAGCTACTTCATCATTTAATTTAGAGATGCAAACTAGGTGTTCACTACAAGCATCAACATTAAAATCTTTGCACCTATTGCAAATCTTAACATGTTCTACACAAGAGTTGGATTTATTTGCTATTTCTAGTTTAGCATTTAAATCATCATTAACACTTTTTAAAGTAGAAATGGTTTCATGACACGTAGATAGTTCACAAGCAAGCATTTCATTCCTTTTAATTTCTAGAGCAAGAGAATTTTGTGCACTAACAAATTTATCATGCTCTTCATACAAAAGATCCTCTTGCTTTTCTAATAACCTATTCTTATCATTCAAGGCATCAATTAACTCATTAATTTTATCAACCTTGGTTCTATCTAGGCCCTTGAATAAACATGAATAATCTATTTCATCATCATCACTAGATTCATACTCACTTGAAGAAGCATAAGTACTAGTATTACGAGTGCTTACCTTCTTTTCCCTTGCCATGAGGCAAGTGTGATGCTCGTTGGGGAAGAGGGATGACTTATTGAAGGCGGTGGCGGCGAGTCCTTCGTTGTCGGAGTCGGACGAGGAGCAATCCGAATCCCACTCCTTTCCAAGATGTGCCTCGCCCTTCGCCTTCTTGTAGTTCTTCTTTTCCCACTTTCCACTCTTCTTTTCCTGGTCACTATCATTATCGGGACAATTTGCGATAAAGTGACCAATCTTACCGCATTTGAAGCAGGAGCGCTTCCCCTTCGTCTTGTTCTTGTTGGGGTGCTCCTTGCAACCCTTTAGCGCCGTCTTGAATCGCTTGATGATGAGGGTCATCTCTTCATCATTAAGCCCGGCCGCCTCAACTTGCGCCACCTTGCTAGGTAGTGCCTCCTTGCTCCTTGTCGCTTTGAGAGCAACAGTTTGAGGCTCGTGGATTGGGCCATTCAATGCATCATCCACGTATCTCGCCTCCTTGATCATCATCCACCCGCTTACAAATTTCCCAAGAATTTCTTCGGGCGACATCTTGGTGTACTTGGGATTCTCACGAATATTGTTGACAAGATGTGGATCAAGTACAGTAAAGGACCTTAGCATTAGGCGGACGACGTCGTGGTCCGTCCATCGTGTGCTTCCATAGCTCCTTATCTTGTTGACGAGGGTCTTTAGCCTGTTGTACGTCTGGGTTGGCTCCTACCCTCTTATCATTGCGAATCTCCCGAGTTCGCCTTCCACCAACTCCATCTTGGTGAGCATGGTGACGTCGTTCCCCTCATGTGAGATCTTGAGGGTGTCCTAGATCTGCTTGGCATTGTCCAAGCCGCTCACCTTATGGTACTCGTCCCTGCACAATGAGGCTAACAACACAGTAGTAGCTTGTGCATTTTTATGAATTTGTTCATTGATAAACAAAGGAATATCCGAGCTATCAAATTTCATTCCACTCTCTACTATCTCCCATATACTATGATGGAGAGAGAACAAGTGACTACGCATTTTGTGACTCCAAAATCTGTAGTCCTCTCCATCAAAATGAGGAGGTTTACCAAGTGGAATGGAGAGTAAATGAGCATTGGTACTTTGAGGAATACGAGAATAATCGAAAGAGAAGTTTGAGTTAATCGTCTTCTTTTTCTCGTAGTCGTTGTCGTCGTCCCTTTGGGAAGAAGATGACTCATCGTTGTCGTCGTAGTAGACGATCTCCTTGATGCGCCTCGTCTTCTTCTTCTTCCCATCTTTTCGTTTGTGGCCCGAGCCCGAGTCGGTAGGCTTGTCATCTTTAGGCTCGTTGACGAAGGACTCCTTCTCCTTATCATTGATCACAATCCCCTTGCCCCTAGGATCCATCTCTTCGGGCGGTTAGTCCCTTTCTTGAAGAGAACGGCTCTGATACCAATTGAGAGCACCTAGAGGGGGGGGTGAATAGGTGATCCTGTAAAACTTGATTCTTAATGCCACAAAACTTGATTAGGAGTTAGCACAAGAATGCCAAGTGGCTAGAGAAGAGTCTTTGCAAGACACGATAACCACAAGAAGATCAATCACAGATAGACACAGTGGTTTATCCCGTGGTTCGGCCAAGTTCAACACTTGCCTAGTCCACATTGTGGCGTCCCAACGGACGAGGGTTGCAATCAACCCCTCTCAAGCGGTCCAAAGGCCCACTTGAATACCACGGTGTTTTGCTTTGCTTTACTATATCCCGTTTGCGAGGAATCTCCACAACTGGGAGCCTCTCGCCCTTACACTTTGAAGTTCACAAAGAAGCACGGAGTAAGGGAGGGATGAGCAACGCACACAAGACACGAAATCAGAGTATCAACACGCACACAAGTCACAACAAGAGCTCACAACACAACTCGGCGAGTTCACAACTCAAATGGAGCTCTAATTGCTATCGCAAAGAATCAAATGCGCGGAATCGAAGACTTGGTGCTTAGGAATGCTTAGAGAATGCTTGGTGTTCTCCTCCATGCGCCTAGGGGTCCCTTTTATAGCCCCAATGCAGCTAGGAGCCGTTGAGAGCATTCCAGGAAGGCAATTCTTGCCTTCTGTCGCCTAGCGCACCGGATAGTCCGGTGCCCCACCGGACACTGTCCGGTGCGGATTTCTTTCCTTCTTTGGCGAAGCCAACCATTGGCGCTTTGGAGCCGTTGGCGCACCGGACACTGTCCAGTGCACACCGGACAGTCCGGTGCCCCCTTCCGACCGTTGGCTCGGCCACGTGTCTCGCGCGGATCGCACGGCCGACCGTTGGCTCACCGGACAGTCTGGTGCACACCGGACAGTCCGGTGAATTATAGTCGTACGTCGTTAATCACTTCCCGAGAGCAGCAAGTTCGCCTGAGCCAGCCTGGCGCACCGGACACTGTCCGGTGCACCCAGACAGAGCTGACTTTAGCTGAACAAAGCCATCTTTAATTTCAACTTGATTTTTCCTGTTTCCAGCACTTAGACATAATACATTAGTCTCTAAAACAATGTACTAAGTCTGAGAAACATACCTTTATACTTGATTTGTACTTTGTCCACCATTTAACACTTAGACACTTGTCTTGGACACTAAATCACCAAAATACTTAGAAATGGCCCAAGGCCACATTTCCCTTTCAGGTACCCTAAAACAGGGGTACCCCTTACTATAGTATGAAGGCGCGGTGCCCACGCGACTATCTCTAGTCGCGTGGCAAACAACACCTGACCCCACCACGTGGACGGCTCCGAGGCCGCCACGTGGCCAGAGGAGACGATATACCCCAAGGTATCAACAGTGGGTCCGGGCCCCCATGGGAAGGTACCAGACCCCTATATACGCGGACCGGACCTCCAGATAAGGTCCGGGACCTCCGCGGGCGCAAGCCAGACCCCTAGGATGGGGTCCGGACCCCTCTGTGTGGGGTCCGGGCCACTCTCAGCAGGGTTCCGGGATTCTGGGACAAAGAATACCTAGGCCTTAATCAAGGCTAGGCAGGGTTCCAGAGCCGACACGTGTCCGGACCATACCGGGTACGTTCCTGCTCCCCGCTCAGGCGAAGACCCAATGCTGCCACGTGGCCGACTGCCCGTGACGTAAGCCAGCGGGCGGAGCCTGACATAAGGCCTCTGGGCCACGCGGCTGCTGCATTTATTGCGGATAAGGCGCGCCGCCTGTCTATTCCACTGGCAGGCGATGTGCCGCCTCGGCATTTAATGAGCCCTGTCCATTACACTGACAGGCGATGTGCCACCTCAACATTTTATGAGCCCTGTCACTCCGCTGGCAGATGGCAACCAGACCATCCCGCAGGCGGCGTGCTTGTCCATTCCACTGGCAGGCAGTACGCCATGCTGACGCCTACACTGTGCTCATCATGACTCGCGCGTTACCGAGGAAGCAGCCGCGAGATATCAATACTATATGGACTACGAACATTATGGCACTCGGAGATCTTCTGGGCGATACTGGCATCGGATGCTTCTATAATGTATTCCCTCCATTTTGCTCCTGGGTCCACATGTCGGGGCTCAGTACCCTTGTACGTGCCCCCCTTGAGCTATAAAAGGGAGGGCACACCACGTTACAAGGCAAACCCAACTTAGGCTCAAGCTCACTTAGACTCTCAGACTCACGAGTTCACACAAGCTCTCAAGCTAATTACAGCACACAGTGGAGTAGGGTATTACGCTCCAGCGGCTCGAACCACTCTAAACCCTTGTGTGTTCTTGTGTTCTTCCCGATTCCATCTAGCAGGCAAAATGCTTAGGCCCCTCCTCATCTTAGGATTTAGGGCGGGTGCGTTCGCCACCCGGCCGGAGAATTTCCTCTCCGACATAGTCTTTCTCCCGTTTGCGAGGAATCTCCACAAGTTGGAGCCTCTCGCCCTTACAACAAAGATCACAAAGAAGGCACAAGAGTAAGGCTAGGAGAGCAACACACACAACACACAAATCCGCAGCACACACACGCACACAAGCCAAGACTTGAGCTCGAAACGTAGCACAGAGAGTTCACAACTCGAACGGAGCTCAAATCACTAACACAATCGATCAAATGTGCAAGGGCGGAGTGTGAGAGACTTAGAATGCTTAGTGAATGCTTGGGTATCTCCTCCATGCGCCTAAGGGTCCCTTTTATAGCCCCAAGGCATCTAGGAGCCGTTGGAGGTAATCTTGGAAGGCCATCCTTGCCTTCTGTCGAGTGGTGCACCGGACAGTCTGGTGCACCACCGGACATCTACTGTTCATGTTTGGTGCTCGATTTCTTTCCATACGAAGAGAAACCGATCGTTGGTCCTTGGGATCAGTTGGCGCACTGGACACTGTCTGGTGCACACTAGACAGTCCGGTGTGCCCAACCGACCGTTGCCGCGACCACGTGTCGCGCGAAGATTGCGCGGCCGACCATTGGCGCTGGCGACCGTTGGTTCACCGGACACTCTGGTGTGCCACCGGACAGTCCGGTGAATTATAGTCGTATGTCACCGTCAAAACCCGAGAGCGGCGAGTTCACTGCGGACCAGTCTGGCACACCGGACAGTCTGGTGTGCCAGACCGAGCAGAAGATTGGCTGCACAGAGCCAAGCTTTTCCCTTTTTCTCTCTTCTTCTTTAGTCACTGTTTCTAGCACTTGTATAACCATGTTAGTACATAAAACAATTCACTAAGTCTAGAAACATACCTTTTGCCTTGATTTGCGCTTCTCACTTTATTTGGCACATAAGAACTTAATTAAACATGTTGGGCACTTAATCACCAAAACATTATAGAAATGGCCCAAAGGCACATTTTCCTTTCACCAACAGATAAAAAAACTTGTCACAAAGGGTTGTTGGCTGTTAGGTTGTTGCCACATCAAGTCCGATTCCACCTCACAATCTCATCGAGGATGCAATAAACTTTTTTTGATTTTCTCAACGAGGGGCAGGAAACCCCCGTCTGATATATTTAGGCCTTTAAGGCCAAGCAAACCACCTTGGGCCTTACTCGGTTATTCCAATTCCATGTGGATTGGAGTGTATTAAAATAGATTGAGATGAATTTTGACTTGCTATGGATTTAAACCGACTCAATACCATCCAATCCACATAGATTAACGGTGAAATGAACTAGCCCTCGAGGGGGACAAGAAGAATTACATGCATGAGAGAATGTGAGAGAGACATCCACACCAAGTGATCTCTTAGGCGGATCTACTGTCTTTTAGGCGGTATGCCCACAAGCGAGCGTCCGCGAGGCAGGCATAGAGAGTGATGGCTACCGCGGATGATTCTCTTTGGAAGACATAATTGTTGCATCGCTTCGAAAGGTGCCAACAGTAGAGGGTTACAAATGTAGCGAAGGCGTCCTGATGTAGACCAGGGGGCGAGGTAGATAGTGTAGGTCGGAGCAACAGGTGTCATCGTTGTCGTTGATGCTGACACTGATCATCGTCTGGAAGTCTCAAGTGAAGCCACAGAAGAAGAGGACATGCGACTGTCGGGATATAATCCCTTGTCCCTAGGGCCCATCGGTCAGCAAGCACACTGGGGGAAAAGGCCTCTAGCAACTGGGACTGTTGGTCAGTCAGAGAAGATAGGTAATGTCTAACCTGGACAAACCCGTCCCTGGACAAACCCCACGACACTGAGCCTATAACGCCCCGTCCACTCCCGAACGGGTGGTACTTACTCCTAGCAGCCCTCTAGGATCATAGACCATCCCCACAGACCAACACAAGTCTTTTACGCGCACTTTGTCCTCACTCATGCACATCCGAGAAGACTTCTCGGTCGGTCACCCATCCCAAGATTGCTCTAGTCCAAGCACGCTTACCTAGAGGTTCTTTGGAGACAGATTTCCAAAAAAGAAGATGCACCTTATTTGTATGAGTATTCTACTAATCTTACTAAGCCTTGGGCCAACATATCACAGTCCACCCCTAGAAGACCGACGTCATCATCGGTCAACCCCAAGCCAGAAACCTCCCCTCTTTGTCACGTCTGTATGTCTTGTGTCGTCATATGCCATACTATGAGACCACTCCGGACCCACATGCGCCCTGCGCCATATACCTGAACCCCACAGCCCACACATGCCCGTGAAACTGCGAGGGTCGATTCTGATACCATTTGTAACACCTCGTCCACTCTCGGACCGGTGGTACTTACTCCTGGCAGTCCTCTAGGACCATAAACCATCCCCACAAACCAACACAAGTCTTTTGTGCGTACTTTTTCCTCACTCAGGCACACCCGAGAAGACTTCCCGATTGGTCACCCATCCCAAGATTGCTCTAGTCCAAGCACTCTTAATCGAGAGGTTCTTTTGAGACAAGTTTTCGAAAAAGAAGATACACCTTATTTGTATGAGTATTCTATTAATCTTATTAAGCCTTAGGCCAGGATATCACAAAGCCTGGGGTTGGGCGTGGTGAAACCGAATAGGGGTCGAGCGTGCCAAAGGAAAACCACTCGAGTGGATCTCGCACCTGGCCTGAGACCAACCCGTCATAAATGACAGGTCGCATTAAGTGTGCCTGACGTCGAGCCACATCGGAGGCATCGGTCTACCTCCCACTCATGACCTACGAACCCCTCGGGACACAGCACTCATGACCTACGAGCCCCTCAAACTGCGACGCATTTATGGCCTGCGCATCCCCGGCCAGCGGCACACTCATGACCTATCAGGACTAGGCCCGAGAGAGTAGGCCACTGGCAGGGCACAACACGACAAGCCGCACCGAGCCTAAGGCTATGAAAGCCAAGGGTCAGCATAGCCCAAATGATGTCGCCGAGGCCCACACTACGCTGTCGTCCATAATAAATAATACGGGACAACTAAGCGACCGCAGGTGCACGTGGCTTTACGCCATGGTAAGACGCCCAGTTTTACCATCACCCGGTGGCTCCTTCTTGAGGAAGCCATCATGGACCGACCCCTCTTCTTAGCCTATAAAAGGAGGAGACCAGTCCCCAGACTCGAGAGGTTCCTTCTCTCGGGTGGACGATGCAAGGATGGACCCCAGACGAGACGACACCCAGAAGACCGGGGAACATGATGAAGACCATGAGACCGGAGCCCAGCCGCCAAGCCAAGACTTAGCTAGGACTCCACCCTGTAACCACGTCCACCACGAATAAGAGACTTGGGAGCCTCTCCTCCCTCTCTCGTATGCTTGTAACCCCTACTACGAGCTTTAATCATCAATGGTGTAGGTAGTGCAAGCCGTTGATGACTGGATGTAGGTACGTTCTGTCCGAACAAGTATAAATCTTGCGCCCACCATGCACACCGTCTGGAGCCCAAAACATGTACAATAAATTTACTTGTCGGAGAGAGGTTTGAAACACCGATAGTTGGTGTGCCAGGTAGGGGACTTGCGTGTTTTGTGACGAAGCTCTTCAAGATCCAGATGGCCAACCGTGACACCAATCGCGTCGTCGAAGCGACAATCCGTTTCGGTAGCCTTGACTTCTTCTCCTTCGACAGCGAAGGCAAAACAGTCAGGGCCCAGAAGCCCGACCTCCTCCACCGAGGAACCTCGACGTGACTGTGAGGGACAATGGTAGCTCCCGCATTGACTACACCCTCATAGCGACCATCCGCTTTGGGAATCTTGACCTTGTCATCATCCAGGAGGGCAATACGGTCGGAGCGGCGCCCGCCCGATAACCCCAACGTGGTCTCGAAGGCCTTCGATGGACTCAACCTCGCCTTGTGCGGGCGGGCACGAGAGGCATAGGCTGACCCTGCCTTTCGAGGCTGACGAAATAAGATTACAAATCGCAATCAATATGTGACCAAACCCCTCATATGATGATCTGTCAGCTTTCTTTGCGTATTACACGGAGCTTTCCGCTATATATGACGTGGAAGCGTCGTCCTACTACGGTGGCTCCAGTAGCACTTTCAGTGCCTTCCCACCTCAGCTGCAACATGCCCCGGTGATGATCGCCGCCCTAGCGGCCCACGACCATCTTCCCACCTCTGATGACTTGGAGTTTGTAGGGATGGTCGCTAGCGACGGTGACCTCATCTTCGATGTAGTCTACACATACTCGGACTCGGATCTGAGTCTTCTTGAGAGCGGCGACGAAGAACCCTCCGGTGGCAAGGGAAACGAAGATCGTCTGGTTGTTGCGCCCCATCGGCAAGATAAGCGAAGTAGGGTGTTACACTTGTTAGGGCATGGAGGGACCGTCGAACATAATGCTTTCGATAGGAGTCCACGGTAGATGCTCGCTCGAAGCGGATCCGTGCCTTGTCTATAAACCCTCCAAGCAAAACATCGAATAAAACATATTTGCAAAAAATCCTTCTCGAGAGCCGAGTATGGAATAGCTGTCAGAAAATCTCATCGAAGCCAAGTGATGACGGTCGCCTCGCGCATCCCGTCATCGGCAAACATTGTTTGAATAGTGAACCATCTTTTAAACCACAAGTTTGTTTAAAAGGGTTAAGCGTAGGGGTGGGTGTTCGGGTTACCCGAAAATTTCGGGTCGGGTAATTCGGGTTTTTAAAATTTCGGGTTTTGAGAATCGATACCCGAATTACAACGGGTTTTGTAATACCCGAAAATTCGGGTACCCGAAATTTCGGGTTCGGGTTCGGGTATTCCTGAACTACCCGAACTATTATGTCGGCTTCATAAAAAACACATACACCCTATTAAATTAGTATAAAAATATAGTTTGAATAATGATATACATGGACATATAAAACACAAGCAATCTACAATCACAAGTTATGCACACATACACATAATTATAAATGTACAAATTAATAATTAAGCATGACATGAGTACATGACACATGAAAGTTCGGGTAATTCGGGTATTTCGGGTACCCGATTGTGATACCCGAATTACCCGAACTAAATTCGGGTTTTGCAAGTTGCTACCCGAAATTCCCGAACAAAATTCGGGTTTCGGGTATTTCGAGTTCGGGTTCGGGTATTCCGGGTTCGGATTTCGGGTTACGGGTTTTATGCCCAGCCCTAGTTAAGCGCCCTCAAGGCGCCGTTGGGCACTATTGTTCACAGAAAAATGGAAGAGGCGCTAACAGAAAAGAAGGCCCTCTCCTTCGCCCTGTAGTCATCACAAAGGTGCGGGACTACCCTGACTCCGCCCAGGTGGGGTGTTGCCGAGCAAAGCGACGCATAGCTTCTGGGCGAAGGGCTCCACAACCCTCACCATGCCGATGAAGTCCGAATCGCTCCAGGTGTCACAGTAGCCTATAGATGGCCAAATGGGCCGTGCTTGACGGGCCGGCCCGAAGCACGACCCGTTTAATAGTGTCGGGTCGGGCCCGACATGACAGTCGTGCCGTGCTTGGGTCGCTGTCTCGGCCCGCAGTGCCGGCCTGACACGATTATAGTTTTTTTATTTTATAAAACATAGTATATATATATTTAGATTTTATATTTGCTATTTACAACAAATGCACTAGAGTTCCACTGGTTAGCCTCTTGCATATAGTGTTTTTAGCCTGTTAGAGGGAGGTCCTGGGTTCAAAACCCCACTGCACACAGTTTTTTTGCAATTTTTCTGATTAAATGGACAACATAGGCAAATTAAACGGCCTGGCCCGGCACAGCTACCAGACCGGCGTGCCGTGCCTGGGCCGCATCTGCGGCACGCGGGCCGACCGGGCACGGCCCATTTATCTGTCGTGCCTAACGGGCCCGGGCCGTGCCGGGCCGCCCGTTTGGGCACCTATACAAGTAGCCTTCGCTTAGGTCTTCCAGCTCGACCCCTTCATAATGAGACATCACAACGGTAATGGCCTGGTAGATCTCTTGGAACCAGTTAGCAAGGCCCTAAAGATGGGAAACGAGCAACTCCGACCCGGGGCGAAGGGGTGCTCCGAAGCGCCCACACATAGCTCTCAACACCTCCAATAGGAGATGCTTCTCATTCTCCGACTCCTCGAGGTGGCTTTGCACCTCGACAAAGTTCCCCACGATGGCGTCGAATTTCCCCTGAATGGATGACCAGACAAAACATGGGCCGTGAAAAGGGGGTGGGCAGCGAACTCCTAGCTCTAGGGGAAATCATTCAGAGGTATCACCTTACAGAGAGGCCAGGAGTATCTCCTCCTTCTTGGTCTGATCACCTAGCTCTTCCTCCAAGGTCGTGACTCGGCCATCGACGACCTCCTTCCCTCGCTCTAGGGTACGGAGGTAGGAGTCCTTTACTATCTTGAGACGAGGAAGGGCCATCAATTCTGCATCCCTCCTCACCACCCCAACCAAGACATCGTAGGTGTTTTGAATAGAAACTACGCGGATGCGGGCTTCAGCGGCCTCATTTTTCACCACCAGCAGATTGCTGGTGGAACACTCCTACACCTCCCTTTGGTCGAGAAGAAGGCGAGACCTGCCCGCCAGCGTCCCTATGAGCGACTGAAAACACGAAAATCATACAACAAGTCGATTAGCAAGAGGATCATTTCCCTCGCCAAGCCATCCATGTGCGACTTACCATTACCTTTTGGCGCGTAGTCGAAAGTCGATCGAGGCTGCACCGCAACACCTTCTCAGTCACATCGTTCTCTTCATTCAGCTCCCTACATAGGGCCAGGGGGTCGTCGCCGTCTGTAGAGCAGTATGGAGCGAGCTGGACGAACGTAGGGTCTGGGGCTCCCCATAAACAAGGAGGGATGTTGTCCCCCTTGGAGCCGCAACCTCCACCATGCCGACGAACGTAGCTCCCGAGCTAACCACAAAAACAAAAAATAAGAGAAAAAGAGAGAGCATCAGTCGCCCCCGCCAGATCCATGAAAGGACCGCTCGAAAACGTCAAACGAACCCAGGACATCCCCCTGGTGTTACCCTGCGCAAGTGTCGTTAGGAAGGAACTTGACGGTCTGGTCGCTCCTCCGCCCTCACCGATGGTAGGCATCACTCTCCTCTTCTTTGAAATCGCTTTCCTCATGTGCGACATGGAAGCATCAAGTTGAGAGGAGATGCTGGGGAAAAAGGAGAAGGGATAAGAAGCGACGGCACACCAAAAACAAAAAGAGGGAGGGGAATCAGACGGCGGGGACCGACAAGGCCCCCGCCTGACTGGTCACGCCCCGATTATAGATGGCCAAACGGGCGACACGGCCCGACCCGGCACGAGCCCGACTAGGGCACGACACGACAGGCTCGAGCACGCTAGGCCCATTTACATAATCGGGTCGTGCCGGGCCGCCCGACGTGCTCGCCCCCAGGCCCAAGCATGGCACAGGGAATTGTTAATCGTGTCGTTCCGGCCCGACAGCCCGGAAGCACGTTAGGGCTCGTGCCGACCCGACAACCCTAAAGCTATCTAGGTAAAACTCAGTACAGACCACAATGATGCATGTCCAACAGCAAAATCTAATACATATTTTACAGCCCTAAAGCTATCTAATTACATGTCTAGCAGCAAAATATAACACATTACACAATCACAACACATAACACATTATTTAGTTTGAGCTGGTGCAATGGCTGCCTCGTTAAAAACCTATCTAGATAAAACTCACACCTCGTGATAAACCCTAGATAGGAAAAGAGTATAGCCCAGCTCAATAATTTCATTATTTCATCACTTAGTTCATCACAGACTTAAGTTACATGTCCAGAACCACATGAAATAAACCCACATTACATGTCCAGAATACCAGAACATACTAATCAATGAATAAATCTCTTAAGGACTCTTCCAGGATTTTATCTTCTGTTGTGTGCTGCATTCTTGCATCTGCTGCCTCCCAGTCCTTTAGCAAGGAAAGCATCTCCACCATTCATGAGCCAAGTCGACGACGTCGCTCCTCAATGAGCCTACCTGCAAGACTAAATGCTGATTCTAAACTCACAGTAGAGACAGGAACTGAAATGATATCTTTAGCTAGGATTGAAAGTACTAGATAAGTAAGTTTGTGATCATGCCACCAATCTAGGAGATTGAATTCATCATCAAACTTCTAAACAGTGTCACTATCTAGATAAGCAGCTAGTTCAGAACCAGAAATATCAGGAGTGCTTGCTGCATGAAGCAAAGCACTAGCAGATGTCCTTCTTGAGAGTTCAGGAACCATCCCAGAACTGCTACTGGCACCAAAGGCACCCAGACCAGCACCTAGTGCCATTGAAGAACTGCTACCAATGCCATCTACACCAAACACCAAATCCCAAGCATATTTGCTCTTACCTTCACCAGGGGTAGCATTTGAAGTCCTCTACAACCTAACAGAACCAAATTTGTCATCATATTTATTAAATAAATCAGATAAATCAGCCCTCACAGAAGTTAGATATCCAGAGTAATCAGAATGAGTCAGCTGAGACATGAGTGCAAGCACATTGTTGAAACCTCTCATTTTAGCTCTAGGGTCTAGTATAAATGCAAATGCATATAGCAAAGGAATTGTACCCCAATATTTTAAGAATTTGTCTTTCATTGGGACAACTATATGTCTAAGCAAATTATCATTCTCATACATGTTCATGTGCTTATTAATATGAAGAATGTGGTGCAACATTAAAGGTGATGTAGGATAGTACACACCAGACATCACAACAGTAGAATCATAAAACCTTTCAAGGAACTCTAATATTTTTTCAGCAACATACCAATGTGCTTCACTTAAAAGTGTAGTACCCTCTTCTCTAGGGTGATAGTGGGTCTGGATAAACACAGAGAATGTGCTCTTGTAAGGTATAAGATGTTTGAGCATAAGGTAGGTAGAGTTCCATCTCACTTCCATATCTAAACCAAACTTACGAGGTCTTACTCCCATAGCAACACAAAAACTTTTGTATGCAGCAATCCTTTGGTTTGATGAGTTCAAAAAAGAGATGGTAGTTCTAAAATCTTCAAGATAAGGTTTCAGTTCCACAAATGTGGCATGCACAACAAGGTTAATGATATGGCATGCACATCGTTGATGCAATAATAAAGGACCAACATAAGCAGATAGCAAAGGTGTAAGATGGTCCATTGCCCTAGTGTTAGCAGATGCATTATCCAAGGTAATGGAAAAAACCTTTTCAGTCAATTCATATTCATTAACAATAGCATGAATCCTGTTGTTGCCAGAGTGGGAACAATCAATGAGACGCATAACAAGAATCCTTTTTTCTAACTGCCAATCAGAGTTAACAAAATGTGCAACAACAGACAAATAATCTTCTTTAGCATTGCCACTCCAAATATCAGAAGTTAAAGCAACAGAAGTAACAGACTTCAATTTTTCAGCAACTATAACATGTCGTTCTTTAAAGTACTTTTCCATATCTCTAGTTGTAGTTTGTCTAGAAACATTGCAATGCCTAGGTATATGGGTAGTTTTAATGTAATCATCAAATGCATCACAATCAGCAAAGCATAATGGAAGGTCCAACCTAGCAATCAAACGACATAACTGAACACGTGCAACTTCAGCACTATATTCCCAATGAAAAACAGTACCATCAGCATTATATCTAAGCATAGATTGGTTCCCAGTTCGGCCATGGAGTCGTTTACATTTGTCCCTATGCCGAGACAAATGACCAGTGCCAATGGTAGAACAGGCAGCAAGTTCTTTCTTGCAAAAATGACACCTTGCTCCTACTCTAACCTGAACACCATTTTCAGTGGCGAAAATCTTATCCATGTCCTCCCAGACATCAGATGTGCATTTCCTCTTTCTACCTGTGCTTGCCATAGTGGAGGCAGTAGCATCTGGGAGAGCCTCGCCCTCGGCAGCGACATTGTCGTTGCCAAGGTTTATGGTAGGGTTAGAGGTAGGGTTAGGGGTAGGGGCAGTGGAACCAAAGAGATCCTCCAGACCATCGTGCACGTCGTCCACATCGTCTGGGGTTTGACCCATCAACACCAAATCATGATTAATGGAGGTAGGATCATACCTATGCTCCATCGCCGGCACCTGGTCCCTCACGACCACGACCCCGACCTGCAAAGAAGCAAAGACATAGGGGGATTAGGGGGATTAGGGTTAAAGAAGCAAAAACAGAGGGGGATTAGGGTTTACGGTTTAGCGAGTTCATACCTTAGCCGAAGGCCGGAGCACCAGTTTTGTCGGCGATAGAGAAGATCCAGCGACAGCAGATCCAAAGACACAGAGATAGAGCCAGATAGAAGAACAGAGAGACTATGAGCACAAGCGCACGATATAGATGGCCAAACAGGGAGAGGAGGTGTGAAGCTTTACCTTACCAGATCAGATCTAGAGCCGGAAGCAGATCCGCAGACCATCGGTGATGGAGAAGACAGAGGAGAGGCAGATCCACAGATCCAGTACACCGGAGTCCATAACAAAGGGGGGGAAGCGCTAGGGAATGGGGATACAGGATACTGTTACCGACGACGTGCCGAGGATGGGGCATCCAGGAAGCACGGCGGGCGACGGCCGACGCCTCAACGTCGACGGGGACGACGGGGCGAGGCGGCGAGCACCGCGAGGGAACCGAGGGGAGACCGGGCGGAACCGAGGCGAGCACCGCGAGGGAACCGACGGGGCGAGGCGACGACCGGGCGAGGGCGGAGCGGAGAGAACGAGACGAGTGCGCGACTGGGGGCGGGTGTGCGTATGCGGTTAGGTTAGGGTTAGGTTTAGGGAAATAGGAAATGCCGATCGGGCCTATCGGGCCGGCCGTTTTAAACGGGCCGTGCCGGGCCGGCATGACGTGCCTTGGTCGCGGCCCAAGCCCGACACGACCGTAGTGTCGGGTCGGCACTAGCCCGAATGCCATCGTGCCGTGCCGGGCTCAGGCACGACAAATCGTGTCGGGCCTCGGGCCGGCCCGACTAACCCAGCCCATCTGACCATCTCTAGCCCCGATGGACCTTTTCCCTCAAAGGGGCACCTTACCTCCGTGGCACCCAAGTGGAGCATCGGCCCTGCCACTTGCTTTGGAGGTGAGCACGGGCGGCCTAGGGGGTATGCCAGTTAGAACCACTAACGAGCCCGAGGCAGAAGAGCTTCCCACACAAGTAGCCCCCGTCGGTCGTCCGACCAGGGGCTCGATGGATGGAGGGACGAGTGCCACCAAAGCCATTGCCCTGAAGAACAGGGTGGAAAGCTCTAGGAAGTCGACCTCCTCCACGACATGAAAGACATCCGACGCCCTGCTAGGAAAAAGTCAGAGCAGAATTAGCCGTTGAGATGTCCAAGGGGCATCAGGAATGGACCAAAGCTCGGAGCCCGCGCTTGCATTGTCATCGTCGTCTTCATCCTCGTTGATTGAATCGATCTCGGCGCAGCGGTCTCTTTGCATCTGGTGCTCGACCCTCCACCGTTTCTTCTCCACCCTATCTTTCTTGTCCTTCCATTGCTGCTCTACCTGCGCGCGAGCCACCTCCTTCTCTGTCGTGCTCTTCGATAAGGAGCGGGGTTGTCCCGCGACACCAAAGAGGAGGGCTGGAAGAAGGAGAAAGGGGTTCAGAGGGTGTGAAACCATCATGGAATAAGAAGAAAGAGTGGCGGAACCAGGCGAACCTGTGAACAGTGACGACGACGAGTGGCGACAGGGGTTGGGCCGGGTCGGGCGGCCTCGGACTAGGTCTATCGTGCTTCGGGTCAAATGGACTCGGACCAAGAAGACCTAGAAAACGTTTGGGTCGTACCGTGCCAGCCCAAAGTGTAGAAACAATGGTCTCACCTAACCCTAAAACACGTCATGCCTTCGTTGGGCCATACGGTCCAAGCTCGACCCATATATCTGAACCATATTAAATCCAAATATTACAACCACATAAACTCCATATCTTACTAAATTAAAGATATTAAACAATGTGAGTAGTGTTTGACCATATAAAGTCCAAATATTACAATCACATTAAGTATATATCTTACTAAACTAAAGAAATTAAACAATATATGATTTGTTGAACCATGCCGGTCAAGCTTGTGTACGTGCCATGCTGGGGCTGACAGACCGTAATTTGAGGCACAATCCATACCTACATTCAGATCGTGCTAGTTTAACATATATTATTTTACGTCAGACCGTGTTTTATGCTCTTGTTTTTGTTCTATATTCTCAGCACCAGGAGGCCACTCGCGACAACAGCAGGGAGCCTAATTGAGCTTGACTTGACCACCTGACTCTTCACATATGAAAACCATGCTGGTGCGTCTTGTAGGTATCGTGTTTTAGATAGCGTGTACCTTGTACGAAAAAAAGGCACACAGTGTTTTTTCTTTTGTCTAATAATTGAGGCCCATGATAACTTAAGATCTGGCCCAAGACTGTTATCCCTGCTAGGGTTAATCCACTGGCTCTCCTATATAGAAGCGCGGCGAGAGCTCGCACCGCCGCCGCCGCCGCTGTCGCATCACAGGCCTCTCTTCCGGTTTCCCCCCAAACCCGTCCGAGAGGCAGTCATCCCGCCGCGATGAGGGCCAAGGTGAGCTTCCCTCCCGTCTTACGAATCTCGTTGCGCCGCTATCTGTTTCGTCTCGTAGTGGCCTCGCGCCGTGCGGTTCTCTGTGATGAGCAAACAGATGACGAGTCCGATCGAATCCATTCCATTACACCATGTGGACAACCGAGGCATTTGTCTGAGAGAACCCACCGTTCTTGCTGTATTGATGCTAGTATTTTTTTTTGGTGTTTCCTAGTGTCGTTCGGTTGTTTGTTTTGCCTTTATTTATTTATTTATTTTTTGGTTGGCATGATGAGGAAAGAAATACAAGTCTGATCTGCTAGATGAGAAATTCCTCCTACTCATTCTGAATGCCGACGTTCCAACTATGTATTGCACTAATGTTTTGAAGTTCCCCTAGTTGCCAATCGAACACATCTGCTGATGATTGTTAGGACAGTGCAAAACCACAATTAAATCGAGTCGCTAATACAACCAAAACGTCTCCTACTAATGTTGTGTACTTGATCGAATGACCATCAGATGGGGGTTGAACATGAATATGTCGTGTTCTCTGTGATTAGCAAGCAGATGACGAGTCCGATATAACCCATTCCGTTATAGTGTTATACCATTAGGACAATCGAGGCATTTGTCTGAGATAACACAACAATGTTGCTCCAGTGTCGGGCTACTGTTTGATTGTTTCTCTCTCATTACGTGGGAACTAATAACATTTCTGATCCACTGGAAGAGAGTCTCCTCAATCTGAATGCCAACGCATGTTTCATGATTCTTTTGGTTATTATTATTTGGTCCACCATCGAGCTAATTGTTTGGCATTGCAAATTGAATAGCACTTGGTAGTTGGTATGGGTTGGAAAGGCTAAACTTGAGCGACCAATTGCAACAAGGATCCCACTGACAAATACTCCTTTAAGTAGACTTGTGTCAACTGTTGCAGAGAGAATGTGTGACCAGAATTTGGTATTTGATTTTGTGATTTATTGTTGGTGCAATTGATGCTGCAACAGCCTCGTGGTGAGGTCCTTAGCAAAGGGCTAGAGACCTTGATTTATATGTTGGATAAATTAATAGTTGGCGCCTAGGTGGGCAAGTTTGCTATGTGATAGCCTAGGGTTAAAGCAATGAAGGGATGACTGCACAACAAGGTAATTGAGCCCCAGCATCTCACATGGGCCCATGGCTTTGTTTGTGTTATTTTGAAATCTGCATTTGTTTTGTGGTCTTGTACTGTTCTCTGTGATGAGACAACAAAGATGACGAGTCCGATCTAATCCATTCCATTAAACCATGGGGACAATCGAGGCATTTGTCTGAGAGAACTCTTGATTCTTTATTATTAATTAGTTTCTGTTTTCTCGCCCTTTTATATGCAACTGATTGGCGTGACGAGGAAAGAAATATTTGTTTGTCTGATCTGATCTAAGTGAGTAGAAATACCTCCTACTCATTCTCAAATTTTGTGATTTGTCATAATCTGGCTTTTTTATAGGATGTAGTGCTTGTGATCATTTTGGAGATGAAGAGGAGCAATTGATGCTTCATTCTAATTCGATCCATGAAACTCCACAATGACAGCTTGTGTCCTGTTTCTTTTTCATTTTCACCTTTTGCTTTGTCTTCATTTTGATTCAGTTAAAAAATAATGGCTTCTTTTTGATCTTTCGGTCCTTGCATTCATTTTGTGGTTTCGCTGACACCATCTTGTATTCTTGTTTGTCTTGTGATGTGCAGTGGAAGAAGAAGCGGATGAGGCGGCTTAAGAGGAAGCGCCGAAAGATGAGGCAGAGGTCCAAGTAGGCAGATTCATGGAGTGTCCCCGCCTGGAGTCTCTCTGCGTTCGGTTGTTGTTTACTGAGTAATTTTAGTTTTTTTACTAAGACAGTCTGTTATGGATCAGAAATTCCTTGCGTTTGTCCGTGGTCTAGATATTGCATCAAGTGTTCTGCACTTTATTCTTTAGTTGTTAGTTGATGCGAGTGCTTGTCAATGGTTGTGGACTTCGAAATTGCTATATGTAGGTAGGGCCTGAGCCTGACGTGCATATATAGGGACACTCGTTACCAAAGTCGTTTAGAAAACCGTTTGTTGCTACCAAATCGTTAGCAGACAATGGTAAGCTGACCTGACATGCATATATGTTCGTGGCTTGTGGTCGGAATTAGGCAACTATGAATCAGTTTTTGGCAGCTAAATGTTTCCCAACTTAGGCCGGAGTACTTTAAATTTTATTCCTTTCTAGTTTCTTCTATAAAAAAGGTCCAGCTCCATGTGCTTTGTTGTAACTTAAAAAATGAAACTATTTATAAAATTTTTGAAGCTCTTCAAAGGGTGCTTCATAAACACTGTTTTGATCTTTCTCCACACGTTAATCATCAAGGATAACTAAGAAAACTCACATAAGTTAATTGTATTATATATGTTGGAGTCTGTAAGTCAATCACTCTTAAAATCCGTCTTACTATTTTGTTGTTTCATGGTGAAGCTAGAAAAATGAAGCTATAATTTTTGAAGTGAAGTCTTCACAAATATGGTCTTAGTCCACTATCATGAGAATCGTTTTTGTGAAAGAAAAATGCGCTTCTTAATCCACTTCCGTGAGAATTGTTTCTGTAAAAATCACTCAAATCAATGTGAATATAGAATCCGCTGAATTCTCGTGATGGAGAAATCTACCCCTTTTAACCATAGATATCTATAAATTATAAATTATTTAGAAGTCCAGATTCTCATAAAAGTTTTTAAAAAAATCTGTCCCAAACAGGCTCATACACGGTTCATGGTTGTTGGTGTTATCAGTGCTACATGACACTTTTTCAATAAAAGATCCACCGTTATAGTGAAAAGGTGCAACAGCCCCAATGTCCCATACTCGGTTCGGTGCTTGCTAACGTTATCAGTGCCACATGACACTAATTTAGGCCCTGTTTGGTTCCATGACTTACTCTCTTTCATATTAGATGTTTAGATGCTAGTTAAAATATTAAATATAGTTTGGTTACAAATTAAACAGATTGAGGGCTAAACATAAGACAGACATATTAAACTTAATTACTCTATGATTAATTAATGTGATGCTACAGTAAACATGTGCTAATTATAGATTAATTAATTTTAATAAATTTGTCTCGTTGTTTAGTCTTTCAGCTATGTAATTACTTTTATAATTAAAATGTAATTAATACTTGTAATAAACATTTAAATAACTAATGTGACATAGACTAAACTTTAGTCTCTTTAACCATCGTTATAGCGAACGAATGAATATGAAAGAGACTGAGATGGATGTGACCTATTTGTGAAGAGATAAGTGAATTGAGCTGGATGTGACCCATGTATGAATAGATTTGTAGATTTGTGGTAGGTTCACTGTCACGTGTAAATCTAACTACTTAGACGTTCACTAGCATATAGTTCGTACTAACGCTACGATCTCAAAGAAAGGAGAGGTCAGCGGCGGCGACACGAGTGAGGGGAGGGGGAAGGTGGCAACTATGTCGTGGGGGAGTGGGGAGGCCGGAGGTGACAGGGTCGTGGAGAGGGATGAGAGATAATCTAAATAATATTGTCTATTAGATTTAAGCAAAAGAGATAGAATTATCTAGTGATTCGAACAGTGAGTTTTGATGCTGTGTTAAGTCCACGTGCAATTAGTTTGAAATATATAACTTAACTCATAAAAATAGCTTCAATAGTGCTCTGTTTTACAATTTTTTATAAAAAAACATAAGACACACCACAAAAGTAGACTAGTGTCCTATCCATATTTTTTACATCATTATCAATATTTTATTTTTCTATTAATATAATTTATTTTTTTTTCTAAAATACATGATTTAGTGCTTAATTGTTGGAGCACAATTTTTTAGTGTTTTAAAAATTTTAAATGATGTAGTGTTTTAATTTTAGGGCACTATTTTGAGTCATTTTGTTGAAGATGCTCTTAAGGGTGTAGGGATGATTTGGTTAGGTGGGTTTTATAAAATTTAAACTGATGAACTATATATTGGTAAAGATGCATGACTATGGATATAGATAGACTATTTTATATTATACTTGAATAAAAATATATGTTATGCTGTTTAGGTGAGTGTGAATGTAAAGTCATCTATTTTTTACATAATTCGGTAAAACTGGAATTGGTACTTTATATAGTATAGATTTAATTTGTAAATAAAGGAGAGAGGGTAAAGGAAAGAAAGAAATAAATAAGAGAGAGAAGAAATAGTAAATCCAGGACAAACATTTAGGAAAAATATAATATATGCTAAGGAAAACAAAAGAAAAACCCCCGACAACGTCGCAAATTCCAGCGCTGTTTCGAGCCCTTCCCCGCGCCGCCTTCCTCTGTCGTCTCCCCGACCCTGCATTCTCCTCTCTGGGAAGATTCAAATCCCCCACGGGCCACGGCCCACGCCACGCCATCTCTACCCAGCCACGGCGAGCGCCACCGGCCCCGCCGCGCCGCAAGAACTCTACCGTAACGTAACCGAGAAACCCCGCCGCCGGCGCGATGGACTGGTACTCCGACGACTCGGACCCCGACATCGACGAGGACCTGCGGGAGGACCTCGACGCGCTGCGCCGCTCCTGCATCCTCTCCGGGGCCGACCCGGACGCTGCCGTAGCGCAGGTCTCCTCCGGCCTCGCGGGCCCCTCCACCCCAGCCCTCGCCGCGGCGCCGGGGGCGGCGGCCGACCATCATCATCATGCCTCCTCTTCGGACGACGAGGAGGACGAGGACCTCGCCCTCGTCCGCAGCATACGCGCCAACCTCCACCACCTCCATAATAGTAAGGCCTCGACCGTCCTCCCGGACGCCGCCCCCGCGCCCCGGGACGACGACGACCCGTCCTCGCGCCCGATCTGCACGTGGCCGCCGTCCGACACTGACGAGGAAGAGGATGACCTCGAGACGCTCCGCGCCATCCAGCGCCGCTTCTCGCATTACCAGTCAAGTGAGTTCTTGCTTGCGATCCGTTTCCATCATCCCTTCTGTCTGATTCGGAATTCTAGCTCGCCCCTTCCTAGCGTAATTACTGCTAATTCGTTGATGCTTTTTAGTTAACGAATGCCATTGAACTGGGACAGTTTTGATTCTGCTTGGTGTATTGGCTGTTGGTGCTAGACTGACTGGCATCTGAAACTACGAATGTGCAGAATTACCGAGCTAAATTTTGATCCAAGGTGCAGTGATATGAACAGTATGGGTCGTTACATAAACATGAACCTTGCCACATGTGTTCCTTTCACGTTTCTAGTCTAGATATTATTTTTGAATGTAATGGCAGGATCTCTGCCTTTCCATTAAAAAGAATATTAGAATTGATCTAGTTTTAAGTAAAACCGGGTCCGAAACTTACACAGAGTGCCCAAACAACACACAACACAGGCAGCGGCAACCCCACACCCAAAGCCCATCCAGAGTCATCATTGCCGAGCTCAACACAAGGTACGAGCAGCTCCGACTCCGCTAGACGGGCTGCACATGGCCAAAAGAAACACGGCGACACCTACACCTAAAACCTGGCACAGAAGGTGGAAGACCGCGACGCGCTGTCGTTGCCAAGCCTCAATACACCCACACTCGAGGCAACTCCGATTCTTCATCAATGATCTTGACGCAACACCCATCTCCGGTGATTTGCCCGACCTCCAAAACAATCCAGACCACGAGGAAGGGGGCTCGCCTCATGACATCGTTGACGAGCCACACCCCCTAACGTGGCAGCTTCGACTTTACGTTGCAAACAACCCTACCTCCACCCGCAAACCAGACACCAATAAACGAGAGCATCAACCGAAGGCAACGTCGGGGCCGAGACGAACTTCAGAGCAATGTGACGCCATCAATAGGGGGAAGTGGCGCCCACAAGCGTCACCATCGCCAAGGCTTTTGCCTAAGATGCCCACTAACACATTGTTAGGCCAGGACCCCAGGTCAAAGCATGCAGCCTCCGCCATCGCCACTGCCACTGCCACTACCACCGCCCTGGCCTCCGCGCAAACCCCTCCAGAGGGGCAATGACGCGCCGGTTGCCGGAGCAGCTGCAAAGCTGCGTTGGTTGTCATCCCCTCCGGCGGGGCACATGGAACTAGGGAACACCTTGCCGAGCGCGTCAGCTACCGCCAGGCGCACCGTCGCTGCTATGCACCCACATGGAGGTCGGGGGAGATCCATAGACGACACCCTCAGCAGGGTAGGAGTGGCGCCCGTAGGTGTCACCGCCGTCCGCCTGCAAGCGGGCCTGGCTTTCGCCTGAGGATCTACCACCATACATCCCGTCACGCGGAACCAACCACTCGCTGGCCGAACCAGAGGTGGAGAGATGGATCTGGCCGGAGAGGCTCAAGATCCGGCCTCTAGCCGACCGAGGAGTGCCGACCGAAGCCGCGACGTAGGGAGACGCCGAGGCCGCCAGCCCACGAAGAACGTGACGCCGTCTCGGCCCCCACCCCTCCAACACTAGCCTCACCACCCCAAACCCATCGAAGGCAGCAATAGAGCCGCCTCCAGCCAGCCCCGCCCCAACCGCCTGCCGCTGCAGCGGGCCGGCCACGGGAGCAGGCACGACCACCGCCACTGCTGCGGGATGGCCACGCGAGCGGGCACGGCCACCGCCAGCCAACACCCCCACGCAGGCGCAAAAGGTGCGAGGGCGAGAGCGGACGCGCGGCCGCGCGGGCGCTGCCGCTAGGCCCCTCCACGTCGGCGCGGAAGGATAGAGGGAGACGCGGGGGTGTTGGCAACCATCACCGCGAGCTGCGCGAGCCTTTCTGCGGCTAGCTCCGGCGACGTCGAGACGGAGAGAGGGGAGGGAGAGAAGGAGACGGCGGCTAGGGTTTTCGCCGCCCGAGTCGCCCACGCGGGAGCGACGCGGGGGCCAATTCTCTAGTCTAGAGATTTATTTGTCTCCCCTACCTGTCATAGTTTCAGTTTCGAGGAATTAAAATAGATGACTAAGTACATATTACTGTGCTCTGACGTAAAATAAACAGTTAACCTTTACGTATTTTATGCAATTCATTACTAGTTTAATGGTACATGCTAACATGCTAGGGGATAGTCATCACGAGCATTAATATGTATGTTCTTTTGGAGCTGTGATATGCTAGTAACACATTCATGATTCAGCATATGTTACTCTGTAAGTAAATGTGTCCATCACACACTCGATGAATGGTCCTTAGTCCTTTTGGTTTACTTACTGTAGGTACCTCCACTGCATCGCCAAAGACCATGAAACCTGAGGCGTCACAGGGAGTCCACAGTGACCTTTTTGCCGACAGGTCTGGTGATGATTTTGCTGTGCAGAAGCAAAATGCAATTGTTCCTCATGGAGATGGGTTTCCAAAGGCTGCGCTATTGTTAGTGGATGCTCTCAAGAAGAACAGAGCATACCAGAAGTTCATTAGAAGAAAAATGGTAAACATTGAAGCGAAAATTGAAGAAAACAAAGATCTCAGGGATCGTGTAAAATGTCTTTTGGGCTATCAGTTAAGCTGCCGAAAATCAGTCAGCAGATCTTTAGGACAGAAGGAGGATCCTCGTGTCAGGTTGATTTCCCCCCTGAAATCAACTCAGCCGTGTACAAAGGTACTGACATCTGTATTTACAGCTATGTGTTGGATGTTGCAGGATACACTATATTCACTTATATAGGAAACATAAAACACTCAGACCTATTGTTGTCCCTATTGCTATTCATTCTTCTGAATCGACCATGGAATATTATGATCTGCCCTAAACCCTAAACACTGTTGGTTGTGAATACCTTTATGAAAACTTAGCAGCGTCTCTTTGTAGACATCCATGAGATATTATCATCTGCCCTGTTATAGACAAACAAATTGTAGCAGGTCAGCTAACTCAGTCGCAACAGTGTTTTTGTATGAACCTAATTTTGTTGGTACCTAACTTCTCTTAGTCATGTTAGCTAATTCGTTTGGTTTTGACTGTCATAATATATTATTTACTTTGTTTTTAAATTTCATTTGCACTGCAACTTATCGTTTTTTATCTATTATTTACAGGTCATTTTTTTTGTCTATGTGCAAGTTTTTTTTCGTACATGCTATCAAAACTACTGTTTCTTTTTTCTGATGAACGGAATGATATCAATCAGATCTTGAAACATGGTAGATTTTGTTTTTAATACTACATGTTGTTCCCCCTCCTGTGTTCAAGAATTATTGTATCTATTTTTTTTTTCGTACATGCTATCAAAACTACTGTTTCCCTTTTCTGATGAACGGAATGATATCAATCAGCTCTTGAAACATGGTAGATTTTGTTTTTATACTACATGTTGTTCTCCCTCCTGTGTTCAAGAATTATTGTATTCTAATCTGGCTCAGTTTAGTCTTCTAGTTTTCTTTGATACAATAAACCTTATAAATGTGACATATATTTGGTGCAGAACAAATACAGGAAGATTCCTGCACTATTTCTCGGCCCAGCTGAGAACCCACATGTTTCAAAGTATGAAATGGCGCTGAAGCAATTTCCAATGTCATTTAAGAAGCAACCATGGTCAGATGCGGAGAAAGATAAACTTGCCAGAGGAATAAAGCAGCAATACCAAGAAACATTGATTTTGGATTCGCTGAATAATGGAAGGTAATTTCGAATTTCTTTGTTGACTAGAATAGGTCATTTTCTCATCTTTTTCTGTTATGGATTTTACTTGCACACTATATGTTTGTTTAATTTTTGTTGATGACATTTTCCCTATGATTCTTTGAGCATATCAAAACTGAGTAGAAAAAAAATATGGGCCTGTTTGGTTCGGCTTTTTTTTGAAGAGCTTTTCTGAAAAGCTGGCTGTGGGGAAAAGCTGACTGTGCGGAGAAGCTGGTGGTTAGAATCTGGGTGTTTGGTTCGCCTGCTGTGGAGAGAAGCTGGTGGTTAGAATCTGGGTGTTTGGATACGCAGATTCTGAGATTGTAGATTCTGATTCAAAAAAGGAAACAGATAAAAACACCGAACCAACAAGGTCATTACATTAAAAGCAGTAGAGTTCATTACAACATAACTATCGATACATTCACTTATTAACCTACGACACTAATGCATTAGCAATTGCATCTCGAAATGCACTCATGTCTAACTCATCAGATGTGCTACTACTACTCTCACCTACGGGTACATCATGACCAAGGCTAGTAGGTACATGTTGGTCAAAGTCTCGATCGTGTATAGCACTGTCTCTAATGAAGTTATGCAATGCCATGCAAACAATAATTATCTTCGATTGTTTCCTAAGCGAAAATGAAGGTAGACTTAGAAGAATTCTCCACTTCATTTTAAGCACCCCAAACGATCGCTCTATAACATTACGTAGGGAAGAGTGTGCAAAGTTGAAAACTTCTTTGCTACCAACAGGTTGCCTCGCATTTTGCCATTCTGAAATGTGGTACTTCTGACCCTTATAAGGTGCAAGGTATCCCTTCCTATTCGGATAACCAGAATCTACAAGATAGTATTTACCTGCACAAACATAAATCTGGACTTCAATACATATGACACAAATTAATAACGGATGATACAAAAGTAAAAGATAGTTATACCTTCCGGTGGATGCGGGAACCTATCCGCATACGTTATCAAAGTATCTTGTAAGACTCTAGTATCATGCACTGAACTGAACCTGGCCAACCCGTGACAACAAATGTGAACCTCATATCGAAGTCACAAACGGCCATGACATTCTGTGATGCGTAACCGTGACGACCAATATACTTTGCTTGCTCCGTGGTCGGGACAGACGTGGGAAAGTGGCTTCCATCAATGGCTCCTATGTAATCCTTGAAATGCGGCCAGAATCTAGTCTCTCGTAATCGAGGGTGAATCTCTATGAAATTTGTGTCCTTAGGCTTGATTACGTCAGAAGACATCCTATATATTGCATTAAGGACTTCACTAAATTTGCGGCTTATAGTTTCCAATGAGTGACCAAACTTATTCCTTATCTGTCTAAATGATTGCGGACCGCCACATGCCCACAAGAAAATGGCAGTTGCTTCCGTTGTAGTAACACCACGACTTGGTACCAGACCATAATTTTGCACCAACGTATCATGCAAACGTCGAAACACTGTTCGATGCATGCGAAACATGTCGAAGCAATCATCACTACTCTCCAATGTTCGCTCAACCCATTGGATACCTGATTCAACCATGGTTCTTCTCGAAACCCCACTTGGCGAGCTCCCCCATATGTCCACAGCAAATAGTGCAACTAGCAATTCTCCATCCCTCTCATCATCATATGAGTGTGTATCAGGCTCACACATCTGCAAACATACAAACAATAACCAGATTCCTTCAATAAGCACTTTACCATACAAACAAACTCACGGACATACAAGTTCAACTCCAATATGGTTCACACAATGACATTGTTCGCAAACATACAACTGTTATTATTGCAAACACAAGTTCAACTCGAATAATTGAAAAACTTCTCCGATGGGAAAAGACTCATACGACATAAGTTTGTAACATCACTACACGACGAAAAAACTCATATGAAAGACAGTTTCAAACAATAATAGGACCAACAACAGTTTTCGGACCACCAGCAAGTGTTTGAAACGACCAGCACGACAGCACCAACTGTTTTCGGACCAATAGTTGACTTCCTGGCCACCTAACTGGACTTGTCATTCTTCTCGTAAGCACGACGCAACCAAGCGTTCCTTCCTTCTTTGGTCTTTAGGGTTGCAAATACATCTCTATAACGTTTTTCCATCAACAAATGAGTCGCAAAGAAATGTAAGTCGCTTCCTTCCGGTGCACCATCTTCAATGACTTGTTGCAATTGAGCAGCAACCTCTTTACGAACGAGGTCGTTCTCAAATGAGGTTATGGACATGTTAGAGCACAAGGACCTGGACTCATAAGCTTCGACAAGGCGTTTCATGTATTCTTCCTTCATATCCCTTTTCTTCTTAGATTTAGGAGAATCATGCAACACCTTACGCTTGCCTTTCACAATTGAGCTGGTGTCAGGTGTGTTGTTATCACCGTAACCTAAAATGTCTTTTTCGTGACCATCAGACGATGAATTAGCATCCTCAACTCCAGGAACAAGGGTTGTCTCATTGGTGCACACAATGGGTCCAAACATAACCTTAAGGTCGTCCTCATTCTCAAGCGGGGCTGTTTTGAACATAATACACCCTGGCATTGCCTGCAGTAACATGGAATTTCCTACTTTCAGATGCCGATCAGTATTCCTAATCTACAAAAAAAATAAAGTCTACTTCATTTTGCTTAGCCCACCACTCATCTGGTGCACTGATTGAACCAGTATGAGGGTCTCGACCAAGACCTGTAGCCCTTTCATTAAGTGTTTTCCATTGCGTGTACATTCTCTTTAAAGAGTCCCACCTATTCTTCATTTGATTCCTGGTGTACGTGCGTCCAGTGCGTTCCTTAAACTTCCTAATGAGGTTAGCATACCCTTCTACATTTAGAAAGTGTTGTGGCCTGTTGCGTGCATTGACCTCTTCTACACGAATTTATGTGTAAATTTGAGTTGCTCGTGTCCCACTTTGCAATCACTTTGCCAGACTTCTCCATCTAATGCAAAACAAGTATACAGTTATAGAACTACGAAGTGCACTCAAAATAAGAAGCAAAAAAATAACACACTGATGGTACCATAATACCATAAGGTACTAGCAGAAGTACTAACATTCAGGTTTGACTTATTACATACACTACCATACTTGAAATTAATCCAACTGTTCATGGACACAAAACACATGGAACAGATTACACCTGCGCACTAAGCAAAAGTCTGTTCCTATTCAAGTAACCCTAAACCCTTACTAACAGGTTAACCATGTAGTAACTTAAACCTCATTGTCACTAAAGGAAGGCATCTGATCTGAGTCATATTCAACACCCCAAAACTTTTCAAAGTGCTCGGCAAAGTCCCAGTCTTGACTTAGGTCTTCTTCACCAGGGGGTGGTGAGGACAAGTCTGAGGGTTCGTAGTTGGTGTCAAGTTGGTTGTTAACGTTGTTGATCTTGTCCAAATACTCTTGCAACACCAGAGAGTCTTGCTCCATCATGCAAGCAATGTCCTCCAATGCTACACGAAGTTTTGTAGCGTCAAATGAGGTCAACCCTCGTCCAGGACGGATTGTTTCCCTCGCTACGGAAAATATCTTGTCCGCAATCTCTTGCATCCTTCCAATTGCCTTGTCGGTTATGGAGTCTGCTGAATCCATCTGATGTGGATTTAGGTAGTTAGTATACTATGACATGGGGACTGTAACTAACCTTGATTAGATGAGATCATAGCCCCCTTGGGTACTGTAGCATATATATAGGCAGACCATAATATATGGGCCTTAATGGGCCTTAACACCCCCTGTCAAACTCAAGGCGGAAGTGGAGGATTTGAAGCATTGAGTTTGATTAGATGAAACTGATGTTGTGCCTTAGTTTGTGCTTTTGTGAAGAAATCCGCAAGCTGTAATTCTGAGGGCACATATTGAAGATCAATGGTCTTCTGGTGACAATGAGATCTAGTGAATGAGACATCAACACCAATGTGTTTTGTGAGTTCACGCTTCACTGGATCATGACAAATTTGTATAGCTCCAGTATTGTCACAGCGAAGAAGTGTAGGCGAGTCACAAGAAACGCCTAGATCAGCCAAGAGCCAACGAATCCAGATAATCTCAGCAGTAGTAGTAGCCAGGGCTCGAAGTTCTGCTTCAGTACTAGATCTAGATACAGCGGCTTGCTTCTTGGATTTCCAAGCAACAGGGGATGATCCAAGAAGAATACAGTAACCAGTGATGGAGCGACGATCTGTAGGATCACTGGCCCAGGTAGCATCAGAGTAAGCATGAAGCTGAAGTGGAGAATTTGAGTCATAAAATAAACATTGTGTTTTTGTCCCCCGTAAATATCTAAGCACACGAAGTAAGTGCCCATAATGAACTGATGTAGGAGCAGAGACAAACTGACTCAAGATCTGAACCGCATGAGCAATATCTGGCCTGGTGACAGTAAGGTAAACCAAGCTGCCAACAAGATGTCTATATCGAGATGGATCTTCCAAAGGTGTCCCATCAGTCGAATGAAGAGATAAGTGAAGATCCATAGGTGTGGCAACACTACGAGTATCACTAAGACCAGAACGATCAAGAAGGTCTTGTATGTACTTAGCCTGAGAAAGATAAATACCATCTTGAGTCTGCAAAACCTCAATGCCCAAGAAATAACTGAGTGCCCCCAAGTCAGACATTTGAAATTCCTTACTCAGAGACGACTTCACATGAGCAATATGGTCTGGATCATCGCCTGTAATCAACATGTCATCAACATATAGTAATAGCAACGTGCGTCCTCGTGAAGAAACATGAATGAACAATGCAGGATCATGATCACTAGAATAGAAACCACAAGCCTTGATGACAGAAACAAATCTCTCAAACCAAGCACGAGGAGCTTGTTTGAGACCATACAAGGCTCGACGGAGACGACATACATGCCCTGATGGAACTTCTATCCCAGGAGGTGGATACATATAGACTTCCTCGTGTAAATCACCATGAAGAAAAGCATTTTTGACATCCATCTGAGAGATAGTCCAAGAAGATGAGGCTGCAACAGCAAGTAAGGCTCGGACAGTAGTCAGATGGGCCACAGGTGCAAAAGTCTCATCATAATCAATACCTTGTGTCTGTTGAAAACCTCTGGCGACAAGACGAGCTTTATATCGCTCAATAGACCCATCAGATTTGGTTTTAACCTTGAAGACCCATTTGCACGTGATAGGTACCGCACCAGCAGGTAACGGAACAACATCCCATGTACACGTGCGATGAAGGGCATTTAATTCATCAGTCATAGCAAGCTGCCACTCAGGTATACCAGAAGCCTCTTTATAAGATGATGGTTCAGCAATGACTGCCCCAGCACGGGAAAACCCATAACGGTCTGGAGCTGCAATAGTGCCACGATCACGAAGATGATATCCCTGCTTAAAAACAACATGAGAGTCATCATTGTTAGTACAAGTATCAACAACAGGATCATCATCAGGACTGGTCGTGGGAGTAGAGCGAGGACGACGAATGTAAGTCTGAGTGACAGGTGGTTTGGAAGAGTAAGACTGAGAGGGTGTGGAAGTGGAAGGTGGTGTGATGGGAATAAGGACATCTGGGGTAGAAACAGTAGGTGGTGATACTGATGAAGTTTCAGAAATGGGAGGAAGGCTCATGAAGGAGGTAGACTCTGTGGAATAAAAAGAAGAATGAGTGGAAGAATTGTAAAAGAAGGGACGATTTTCATTGAAACTCACATCTCGAGAAATGCGCATGCGACGAGAAGATGAATCATAACATCGATAGCCTTTATGTTCAGGGCTGTATCCAAGAAAAACACACTCAACAGATTGAGCAGTCAATTTAGTACGTTCACGAGGTGATAATAGGACATAACACGTACATCCAAAAACTCGAAGGTGGTCATATCGTGGAGGAGTTCCGAAAAGAACTTCACCAGGTGTTTTGCCAGAGAGTTTGGATGACGGTTGTCTATTGATGAGATAAACCGCAGTAGAAACTGCTTCACCCCAAAAATGTGAAGGGACAAAAGAAGATATCAACAAAGTGCGAGCAGTTTCTATAATGTGACGATGTTTGCGTTCAGCCACACCGTTCTGTGCATGAGCACCAGGGCAAGAAAGTTGAGCAAGAGTACCCTCTGAAGTAAAAAACTGGCGAAAATTATCAGATAAATATTCACCACCCGAATCAGAACGAAAGATTTTAATGTGAGTGGAAAATTGAGTGTGAATCATACGAGCAAAGGTTTTATAAATAGAAATCAGCTCAGAGCGGCGTTTCATAAAATAAATCCAAGTGTAGCGAGAATGATCATCAATAAAAATGACATAATATTTATATCCACCTTTTGACACAAAAGGTGCAGGACCCCAAATATCAGAGTGAACCAAATCAAAGGGTTTAACAGAATGAGAATTACTAGTAAAATATGGAAGTTGTATTTGTTTTCCAAGATGACAACCCTTACAATGAAAATCAGACTCAACCGAAGTATGACCTAAGCAACCTGACTTTATTAGTGTAGACAATCTAGATCCACACAAATGACCTAGACGATGATGCCACTGGGCAAAAGACGCAACAGAAGCAAGGGTAGCTGAAAGCATATGCGCTGGAGATGTAGCCAAAGAAGGAAGCCGCAAAGAGTCCAAGATGTAGAGGCGAGGAGCAGCTCTACGGCGACGGCCAGTCCCAATCACTTCCCCTGTGCGAAGGTCCTGTACAAAACAAGATGAGTCATCAAATCCGACAAAGCAATTATGATCCGTAATTTGGCCTACGGAAAGAAGATCCATAGATAGCTCAGGGACGAAGAAAATATTAGGTACTGTAAAGTGCGGATCTGAAAGAGAACCCTTATGAGTAATGTGGCATACAGTACCATCAGCTGTCTGCACTGAAGCACCATCTGTGACAGGTGTAGTAGAAGCCAACTTTGACTGATCAGATGTGACATGAAAGGAAGCTCCTGAATCAAGTACCCAGGCCGACTCTGAAGTACAGGCGGACGAAGTGGCAGCAACAGCAACTGAGCCTCTATTAGATGGTCCTTGACCACGACCGCGAGCAGCACGTCGTGCACGGAAATCAGTCAACTTATCAGGGAACTTGACAAAGCAAAGCTCAGATCGATGATTGGTCTTGCCACAATGATCACAAGGCTTTAAAATATTCTTAGGTTTCTGAGCAGCAGCCAACACACTGTGAGGATTACCACCAGTAGAGGACAGAGAATGAAGACGAGTCTCTTCAGCAAGTAAATCAGACAACGCCTTAGCCATTGTGAGAGTGTCAGAACCCTGAAGTAAACGAGCACGAAGAGAATCAAACTCGGCCCGAACGCCCATAACAAATCTGTAAGTGAAGAACTTCTCAATAAACTGATGAGCAGGACACGGATCAGCAGTACAGGCCGGCACCATAGATGTCAAAGCACTCATCAGACGATCAAAGGCTGAGTAGTACTCATCAATGCTCATATCATTTTGCTCAATAACATGTGTCTGTTGCATGAGAGTGTGTAATAGAGCACCACTATCCTGAACAAAACGCTCCTTCAAATGAGACCAGATGGCTTTGGCAGTTTTAAATTTAGACAAACTCATAATCATAGACGGTTTGACGCTGTTCACCATAGCAGCCATCACTTTACCATCATTAAGCTGCCATGTTTTGATATCAGCAGCATTGCGACGATCATCCGCAAGTATGGGTGCCGCATCAGTCAAATGAAAGAGTAATCCATGTCCTCTGAGTGCAGTCTCAACACAGAAAGCCCATTCCGGATAATTGTGTCCATCAAGAGTGATATTGACCACGATAGCATTTGTCGTCATGTTGAATTCAATGAAAAACAGGAAGAACAGGAGACTGGAAACCAAGCAAACCAGAGGAACCGCAGCTGACAGCAGTCCGAGTTGGACGAGTTGACGAAGGTCTTGGTCGCAGAAGCCGAGTTGATCAGTCTGCCCGCAATGGCAGCCACCGGCGCACGGCGCAGATGGCGACGAGGCAGGGTGCAGTTGACGGCGACGCAGATCCGGATCCGCAGACTGTTGAGCAGCCTGGCGCAGCACTGCTGGGAACAGCAGCCTGGCGCAGCACTGCTAGGAACTGCGCCCTGGCGCAGCAGGCACGGCGGACAGCAGTGGACAGCACTGCTGGGAACTGCGCCCTGGCGCAGCAGGCACGGCGACCAGGGGCGGACAGCAGTGGACAGCGGCGGCCAGGAAGGGTAGATCCGCGACGGCGGATGGGCAGCAGCCAGGATCCGCGAGGATGGCCGCGGAACTGGACGAGATCCGCGACGGCGGATGGGCAGCGGCGCAGATCTGGACGAGGGCGGCGCAGACGAGCTCGCAGTCCAGCGAACGGGCGGCGGCCGGATCTGGGCAGCGGCGGCCGGATCTGGGCAGCGTTGGCGCGAATCTGGACGGCGGCGGCGGCCGGATCTGGGTGGCGGCGGCGGCCGGATCTGGGCAGCGGTGGCCGGATCTGGGCAGCGGCGGCCGGATCTGGGCGGCGGCGGCCGGATCTGGGTGGCGGCGGCGGCCGGATCTGGACGGCGGCGGCGGAGAAGACCGCGACGGCGGCAAAGGGGACCGCGACGGTGGCCGGAAGGAGAGATGGTGGCTGGAAAAAAATCTAAGAAACCCTAATCGTGACCTCCTCTGATACCATGTAACTAACCTTGATTAGATGAGATCATAGCCCCCTTGGGTACTGTAGCATATATATAGGCAGACCATAATATATGGGCCTTAACAGGGACAATCTACTAACATCCAGGTATTCACATGAATTGCCTCGCCTGCTAACAAACAAAGCTAGGGTTCAACTAGCAAAGAAACGATAAAGTGTGTACTAATAATAACGAAAACACAGTTCAATGGTATCCCGTAAACCGTGAACAAATAATCCTAAAACCGCATCTGTGCACACAGTAAAGTAACCAACAAGTTCATATTAACATCACCTTGGTTGCAGTGGATCTTGGTACCCAACACGGAGAACCCGATTTGTCGCGGATATCTGAAGGCCACATTTGAAACGTAAATCGTTAGTAGATCGATCCAAACTTGTTCTGATGTAGTGAATAGAGGGGGGGTTAAACTCTTAACCACGAACATGGATGAACCCTAAACACTAATCATTAGATGGGGGAGGTACGGAACCCTAACAACACGATACGAGACATATCCAAACGAGCGCGGCGGTGGAGGAGAATGAATAGAGGGTCGGGATGGAGGAGAGGATGATCGTACCTGCGAAGACGACGAGATGCGATGGGGGGAGGAGAGGAACCTTCACGATGCCTGCGGGATTTGTCGACGGAGCTGCGGCGCCGCGGTGGGTGCGCCAAAATACTCTAGCGAACTGAAGGGTCACGGGAACGAGCGCGGCGGCGGAGGAGAATGAAGAGAGGGTCGGGATGGAGGAGAGGAAGCTCGTACCTGCGAAGACGACGAGATGCGATGGGGGGAGGAGAGGGAGCTGCGGCAGCGCGGTGGGTGCGCGAAAAAACCCTAGCGAACTGAGGGCCGCTTCTTGGTAGACGTTGCGGGGTGGCTTCTCTAGGAAGCGCGGCGCGGAAAAGCCAGACGAGAATCTACGCGTGTGGGAGGTGCTTCGGCTTCTGGCGGCCAGAAGCCGCCCAGAAGCTGAACCAAACAGGGGCTATGATGCTTCAGTGCAAGCTGATAGCCATCCTGTTTTTCACTGATGTAGTTTGTTTATGAGTTTGTTCTGTAATGGGTCTGACTGAGTCGGTATCAGTTAATGAACTGACAGTTTTGGCTCCTGCACTATTTGGGGTTAAAATATTTGTCTCCCATGAAAAGAACTAGGTCTGGCAGTCTGGCACAACCTTATGACTTTCAATGCAACTTTATTATTTTATTGTCTTTGTTTATAGCCTGTGCTTGTTTTGTACTAAAAGGCTTTGATGTTGTTGTTTGCATTGCTTATAACAGAATTGTTGTGCTGCAGTGCTGATGGTGACTTCAGTGCACTTGATATGGCATATGCACTGACAAATGGTGCTGGTAATTTTGAGGTGACTCCGGAAAATCTTAGATCGGTTCTACCATTAATAAACTGGGATAAGATTTCTGCCATGTACCTTCCTGGTCGATCTGGTGCTGAATGTGAATCGAGGTACTTTTGTTCTCCATACTTTTACACAATATGCTTTATATCTCAGTCTTTCATATTACACTACTTGTTTGCTTATGCTGTGATTTATGTAGTTTCTACTGCCTATTTTCATTAACCTGAAAATATGTTCATTCTCAGAATTCTGATTGCATTTGATCAGGTGGCTAAACTGTGATGATCCATTGATTAACCATGAAGCCTGGACTGCAGACGAGGAAACAAGACTTCTACTAATTATTCAAGAAAAGGGAATGTGCAACTGGATTGACATTGCAGTCACATTGGGTACTTACCGGACTCCTTTCCAATGTCTTGTTCGTTATCAACGAAGTTTGAATCCCCACATACTGAACAAGGCCTGGACAAAGGAGGAAGACCTTCAACTCCAAGCAGCTGTTGAGACCTTTGGTCAGAAATGGCAACTTGTATCGGCTAGTCTGGATGGTCGCACTGGCACTCAGTGCTCTAATAGGTAACATGTTATTCTCAGCTTGATTGGTTGAGCTACTTCTGGCTGGCTGCAGCTGTTTTGCTTCTGTTACTGTGTGGTTTGCATTTGTGGCTGGCTGGTGTTGTACGGCTGCAGCCTGCAGCACTGCAGCGGTAGCACAGCCGAGCGGGGCCTTTGTTTCTTCTCTTTTAGTTTTTTTCAAAGCTATATATAAACTGTATAGTTTTGGATTGTTTCATGATATTGATTTCGTTGATCGTGTTTATCTTTTGCTTCAGTTGATCTGTTTTTTTCTTATCTATATTTTTACATTTGCCTTCGCTAGGTGGAGAAAAACCTTGCACCCTGAAAAGACCAGTGTGGGAAGATGGCTTCTGGATGAGGACAAACGCCTCATGGTCACTGTTAAACTAATTGGACCTGGCAGGTGGAGTTTGATTGCTCCGTTTATTCCTGGCCGAACACAAACACAAATCTTTGAGAGGTAATGTAGTGGTTTGGTTATATTAGCTCAAAGTTTACAGCTTGATGGTGATGGTAATGCTAGTTCTTCATTCTTTTAAAACAGGTGGTGCAATATTCTTGATCCAGATCTATATCTTGATGACTGGCGGCCTGACGAAGATTCCACATTATTGGCTGCAGTATCTGAGTTTGGGCCTTGCTGGTCGAAGATTTCTAAAACGATAATTCCTGGACGTAATGATAGTATGTGCTATAGGTAAAACTTATTTTCTTTTCTGCTTTAGCATGGTACATCAATAATATGTTGTTGGAGAGGCTTCCTTGGTAATGGTTATTTCGTTGTGAACTGCAGACGATGGAGAAAACTTTGTAAACATGAAGTCCAGAAAGCTAGAGAAGCCAGACAATTGAAGAAAGCTATTTTTCAGAACAATTTTGTTGATAGAGAAAAAGAGCGGCCTGCAATTTGCCCTCGTGACCTAATATCACTTTTACCCTCGAAAGGTGACGGATGTGATGTGGCCATTGTAAGGTATTGCAAATTTCTATGTAGTAGTTGTATACTTATCTCATTATGATATTTTTCCATATGTTCTCATTTCAATCTCAATTTATTGGTGATCACCTCTCAGCTAATGATATATTGAAGTCATCTACATGCAAATCTGTATCTGAATACTGATATTAGTTACAGTATCACAGCGATCAAGCAGGAATTTTGCATACATTGCAAAGCTTGACTTGTTTTTGCTCACAAGTTTGTCTCATTTGATTTTGCAGGGGTGGATCTGAAAAGCAAGGGGAAGAGAACCACCTAGCTCTGTCCAATATTGTCAACATTTCATCTGGTCTTGATTGTGTTGCTGCTAATTCTGTTTTGAATGCTAGCTCAAGGAGGCCAAGGAGAGTATCGTCAGGGTACATAACAAAATCTTGACTTCCAACTAATTATTTCTATCATTATGCTTGCTCACTATTTTGTACCATACTTGCTTTTGCAGACGTAGATCAAAAAAGCATACCGAAGGGAATAATATTGCTGCGCCTGATGATCTCAATGCTTCATCCAGCGCCCCTAGCAGTTCCATAAAGAGAAAATCTACTACTGGTAACAATGTAGCTGCAAAAAAGAGATCGAGGGTATCTATCAGTGTTAATGCTGATAACGAGGTAGAGAAAAATAGAATAACAGACTCTGTGGCTGTTAGTGAAGAGGGGTTAGTCAAAAAGAGAACAAGGCGTCCAAAACCTGTTGGCAATGAGGGGGCTGTCAGAAAGAGAGGAGGCTCTAATAATGAGGTAGGGACAAATATCATAACGGAATCTGTGGCTGTTGGTGAAGAGGGAGTAGTCAAAAAGAGAACAAGACGTTCGAAACCCGTAGGGAATGAGGGGGCTGATAATGAGGTAGGAACATATAGAATAACGGGCTCTGTGGTTGTTGGTGAAGAGGGAGTAGTCAAAAAGAGAACAAGGCGTAGTTCAAAACCTGTTGACAATGAGGAGGTTGTCAGAAAGATGAGGGGCTCTATCAATAATTATGATGAGGCAGGAACAAATACAATGATGAATTCTGCGTTTGGGGAGGAGGAAGTAGTCAAAAAGAAAACGAGACACTCAAAACCTGTTGGCACTGAAGGGGCTGCCTCTATTGGTGGTGATGGCATGGTCAACAAGAGAAGGACAGGTTCTGTCTCCACCGAGAATCTTGGTGCTGTGAGAAAAAGGAAGATAGTGTCATCAAGGTAGCACTTCTATGCAGTGGTTCCTCATAGAGATTCGTATGATTTGCATCGATCTCCTTGTGGAGTTATGTAACATCAAGATTGTTTTTTTTTGCCCTTTCAGGAGGAAATTAGCTGAAGTTAATTTGCCAACAGAGGAGGGTGTACCGAATGCTGTCCCTGACTTGGACTTTCCTTGTGCAATTTCTGAAGAAAGAGCTGTTGATGTTGGAAATATGGATAAAGGCAGAAGAAAATCAACTCCGAGGTATCACGCTTTACTTTGTCGTTTGCTTTTATCTTTTTTGGTGCATGCATATAACTTCGAGATGAAGGGTAGCTGTTGTTTCCTAATTTTTTTTACACCCTGTTGTTTACAGACCCAAGCAGATAAACATGCCTGAAGAGGATGCTGATAAAAACTCCACATTCACACGACTTGTCAATTGCCTGTCGTTTGCCCGTATGAAAGGAATCGACAGGAACAAAAGATAATTGAAGTTGAGGTATAATATCATTGAGAATTGCTGCATCCGAAAGACCTTAGGCCCTGTTTGTTTTCTTTCATTTTGAGTAATTGGAATCTTACTATTGGAATAGACTATTTTTTTTAGAATGTGATATTCCACCACTTTCCAAAGTTATCATATAAGCCTATCTCAAATTCATAGAATGAGAGATGAAAATTGATTCTATAGATTTACATACTATTTTTCCGATGTACAACTTATAAAACACTCTTTTATTTGCTTCGTTATAACATGAATGTAGTATATAACTATATCTCTCATATGATTTAAGATAATATACAAATATATTACATATATAAATATATGAACTTAATTAGTTTTGTCTAAATTATAATTATTAAAATGGAATTCAATTCCAACGAAACGAACAGGGCCTTAATATATTTGTGTTTTGTTTTGTAATCTGTTACCCTCATCTGCTGCCTTATCGTACTGACATTTGCTTGCTTTTGTGGCTGTAGAAACCGTCGCTTGAAAAGGGTTTAGTTTCACCTGTGATGATGGTTTTGCGCGTGGAGGTTGCAGTCAGTACGCGTGGAATGCCCAAAGGTAGTAAAATGTGATCTAGAACTATCCAGGCTCAAGGGATGAGAAATTTTCTTATTGTTTCTCCCTGTTCAGGATGACGCTTTTTAAGCTGGAGTGTCATCAGGCACATTGCCTTGTGTGTGAGCAGCTCCACAGTAGATTCCCTTACACAAGGTCTCTTTTAACTACTGGAGGACATCTATTATAATGAGCTTGTTTTGCCGATGCGTTACTGTGCTGCCTCGCTCTTATGCAGGGATGTTTTTTTTAGACAGAACCAGGGTCATCTGGATGTCATCTGTTGATTCGAAAACTGGCACCACATATACAGGTAGTAATAACTTGTAAGTGCATGCAAAGAGTATCACATGAGGTTTGGATTGGATCTAATTGATATACGTTCTCCATTGCGATTCTTTGTTTTTTGGTGGCTTATTGCTAAACAGAGGTCATTTCTATCTTGGATGGGGAACGAAATTTGTACGACCTGTTTCGTTGGAGACCCGGCAGTTTGTTTCCAGTTGGTGGTATATAGGTGTTGGGCATTTAATGCGTCGATGACAGTTGACGGCATCCATTGTTTTATCCATACTCTGAAATTTCTGATCTTGCCCCATCAATTGATGAATCGCTACCTTTATCAGATTCATGTCACGCAGCAGTGCAAGAAATTCATTAGCAACATTGAGACCAACAAATAGCTGAAACCAAAGGGTGCCTAGCTCCATCTGTTCTCCGTGGGGACTTGTTGTTTCGTTATGCATTTTATCAATTATAAATTTGATTTACAAAGTATCACTATTAACTTTTGTATATCACCTTCCAATCTCTCAACTAGGCCTGGGCAAAAAGAACCGGAACCGAGGAACCGAACCGAACCGAAATAACCGAGAACCGGAACCGAACTAACCGAACCGAAGGAACCGTTATGAATTTCGGTTCTGGTTTTTTGAGAACCGAAATAAATGAGATATTTTCGGTTCTGCACTCCAAAGAACCGAAAGAACCGAAAAACCCAAAAGTATTAGATTCAATTTGTTACATGTGTTTGTAACTTCGGATGTTGTGTTATCGACTTATGTTGAACCTCTAATCATCCATGTATTATCTATGAAATTATAGTCATTGTGCACTTGTCGTTGTTTGTGGGGAGTTATTGCTGAAATTTCTCACAAAAGTTATCGTTATTCATAATTTTAGAGTGGCTGTTACAGTTCGGTTAGAACCGAGGAACCGAACCGAAGAACCGAGAACCGAACTAGTCGGTTCTGATTTCTTTATCTTGCTATTTCGGTTCTAGTTTTTGAAGAACCGAATTTCTACAAGAACCGAGGAACCGAACCGAACCGAACCGAAGAACCGAATGCCCAGGCCTACTCTCACCCCCTTTCTTGCCTAGGTAACTCATCAATTTTAGCTTTTGGAATAATTTTAGGGTCCCAAATTATTAGATCGCTCCGGGTAAAGCAAGAAGAGGCTAAGAAGAATGGCAGGTAACTGAACTTGCATTTTCCTGTTACGGAATAGGAGATCCTACTTGTCATTTGTCAACTAGTGAGGAAAAACTCATAAGCGTGGTGGATATTATATCTCTTTGGGCTACCGCGCATCCATGAGATAGTAGATAATGCCGCTTTCTTTTCTTTTGGAAAATAAAAATCCCTTTAAAAAATGGGTTTGCCAAACTAGCCCTTAGGGAGATTTCGATGGAAGATTAATTTGACCAAGTGCACGTTTAGGGTACCGTTAGAGATACTAGGTTTTATCATCAACCATCATGGGGTCGAAGCCAATCCAAAGCTAATCAAAGTAATTACTCAGATAAGCCCTAGCAATATGTTAAATATGCTCATAAGCATACAAGGTGCATGGTTGCACTCAATAGATTCATCATGAGGCTTGATAAGAAAGGATTACCCCCTTTTTTGATTACTTAAGAAAACAAGGAGGTTCGAGTGGACTACCGAGACAAACAAGGCATTCAAAAGGTTAAAACCTTTTTTGATAAGCTTTTCGATCCTCACTCCATCAGGCGACAATAATATTCTATATTGGCCTACATCGCGGCAACAACCAATAAATGTCTTGTAGATCCTCTAGTCGGCTACCAACAATGAAGCCAAGTATGAAGTTCTACTGCATAGGTTACTCCTGGCGGCATTAGTTGTCATAAAGTAACTATTATGACGACTTTTTTTAACATTTCACGTATTCTTTTTTGAACGTAATGACAGAAACTCCGCCTTTCAATTAAGAAGTTTTAAAGAAAACCGGGCCCAAACCTATATAGAATGCACAAACAACCCAAACAACGGAAGCCTTTCCCACAACTCATCTAGAGTTATCGTTGTCGAGCTCGACCCAAGGGACAAGCAACTTTGACTTTGCAAGACGGGTCGCATGTGGCCAAAGTAAACACGATGACACCTACATCCAAACACAGGCATAGAAGGAGGAAGATTGCGGTGCGTCGTCGTTGTCAAACCTCAACACACCCCACGTGAGGCAGTCCGATTCTTCACCAACGAGTTCAAACCTCTCGCCCTCGACAAATGCCCAAACCTTCGAAACAATCCAGTCCACGAAGAAGGGGGTCTCGACAGTTCTCATCATTGCTGGGCCACATCCCCTGATACACTAGTGAAAGCATCTAGGCCCCTGGTTGGTTTTAGTGATTAATGACAACGTAGTATTATATGTGACTAACGTATGTTTTGCAGAGACAAATGGTAAGTTAGGTCGCATGACAGGTAGAAGTACTACAACGGTGAAAACAATCCCGGAGATAAGAACTCGAAGCGACGGCTAAAACGACGAAACAAAAGGCAAAGGTCTACGAAGTCCGAGTGTCAAGGAGATGTGGACACTCGCGATTTAGTTAGGTCTTTTATTCTCTTTTAGCCGTACTATAAAGAGGGGTTGTCGATGAGTAGTTTGACCAAGAGAGTTCTAGTGTAGTGTTGGTGCACAATCACACTCACATACAGTGCTAGGTGTCACTCTAGAACTCACTCACAAGTTAGAACGAAAACCGATTTGAAAATCAGCTGAAAAACAAGAGTTAGGGTTTCTGTCCCTGGGGGCACCGGACTGTCCGGTGTGCACCGGACTGTCCGGTGCACCCTCTGCCAGGTGGGGCCAGGCTGGTCCGAGGAAGAAGCTTCCTCCACAGAAAACCCGAGAGCGCCAGTTTCAGAGTTGAATTTTAGTGGCGCACCGGACATCGCACCGGACTGTCCGGTGTGCACCGGACAGTGACTGTTCACTGTCCGGTGTGCCATGAGTCCAACGGCTAACTGTCAGAACTAGCCGTTGGAAACGACCGTTGGCGCACCGGTGGCGCACCAGACTGTCCGGTGCGCCAGTGCGCAGAAAGTTGCCTCTAACGGCTAGTTGGTGGGTGAGGGCTATTTATACCCCTTCCACCCACCATATTCAATGTCTTGCACTCCACATTTATTCCAGCACATTGCTAGAGCATTGCAAGCACCAAAAGCCTAGTGAGGAGATTAGAGAATCTTAATCCACGTTTGTTCCTCATTAGCGCTAGTGAGAGCCACCTAGAGCACACACCACTTGCATTAGGCTTCTCTTGGTCAAGCGAAAGTCTACGACTTGTTACTCTTGGTGATCGGCATCACCTAGACGTCTTGGTGGCGTTGGGAGCTCGGTGATCACCGTGAAGATCTTGTTGGTGACCCGACTCAAGTTTGTAAGCGGTCTCGAGGGATCCACCGCGCCGGAGTGGCAAAGGATCATCTCGTAGTGAGCACTTGGTTCTTGCGAGGACCAAGGGGGAGCGATACCCTTGCGCGGGTGCTCCAACGAGGACTAGTGGAGAGTGCCGACTCTTCGATACCTTGGGAAAAATTGGAGGAGTCTTCTAAACCTTGCTTTACATTCCGCACTTAATTCAAGCACTTTACATTGTGTATTTGTTTAGCAAGTATTTGAAGTATTGTCTTAGCATTGTTGCATTTCTAGTATTATATTCTTAGTGCTAGTTGTTGGGGTGAAGTTGGGCTCTTGCTTAGCTCTTGCTTAGGTTTTAATTAGTGTTGATTTTTAGAAAAGCCCAATTCACCCCCCCTCTTGGGCATCGTGTTCATTTCAATTGGTATCAGAGGCTTGTTGCTCATAGATTAGCTTAACCGCTAGAGTTACTGTAACACCCCTGGTGTTACTGTAACTAAAACTTGATCATGACATCATGAGCATTGGCATTGCATATGTTTGACACACCTAGAGTGCATTCACTAGGTAAAAATTTCAAACAAGTTGTATTGTTTTAATGTTTTTGTAAATAGAACCCTGGTTAAAGGCCTTAACCCTAAATAGTGGTTAAAGGGGTAAAACTTAACCCAAGTTAAGAAAACCTAAAGACTTTAGGGTAAAAGTCATAAAATGACCCTAAGAATAAACTTGAATCACTTTTATACCCCTGGGATACCAGAAAACCTAATTGGAACCCTGGAAAACCCTAAAACCAAACCCTAGGGGCTTATATGCAAAATTAGTCCACTTTTGGACTAAAGTGCAAAAACCAAGCCAAATAAGTATTTTAAGTCAATTGGTTCACAAATATGTGGATTTGAAAGCCAAACCCTAAGTTTTGGACTTAAATGCAAAATGAACCTCATTTGAGTTCTATTCTAAGTCTGAAAATCAGAGAATTTGGCTCAACTTTGGGGCTTTGTAACTTTCAAATTATAGGGTTTTTGCCCTAGGTCACCACACCAAATTTGAAGATCTATCAAAGAAGAACAACTTTGCTTAAGGTGGTAAGCATGGTTGTTAAGAGTATTTGAGAGATAATTAAGCTCAAAGTCGGGCTGTCAGTCCCTCCCTGAACTGAATTTCTAGGAGCAGTGTGATGGGATGAACTTTGAGCTCGATTTCGAAGGGAATTTAGTGACTATTTGATAGTAAGCTTTGTGGCAAAGTTAAAGATTAACTTTAGCCCTATAACTTTGGTGCAGAGAGATGACCAAGTCGTAATGCAAAATTTTGAGAACAATGGCCCTAAACCGTGGCTGTCAGGTTGTTTGATGACCCTTGCCATGGTACAGTAAGTTCCAAACTGAAGAAGATCACAGGTTCACCCCCCTGCTCGTCGCCGGTGACTTTTCGCCGGGATTGTTGACGGATAGCCATGATTCGTGCATCGTGGGCAGCAGATAAGCTCGGGGTCACGTAAATATCGCCGCCATGGATAAGCCCCGGTCAGTAAAGTATTCCGGCCGCCGTACCGTGTTCACCGCGGTGGAAACCGATAAGCCCGCCGGTGACCACCGCCTCCCGGCCGTGCGCCGCGTGGCTCTCACTTTCCACCGCACCGCCACGACTTACTCTAACTCCCCGTCGATCACCGGAACAACCGCCACACCTCTGGACACGTATTCACCGCGCCCATGATTCTTCCTCACCTCCGGCCGCCGCGTTGCTCGTCCAAAATTTGCGGCCACCGCTCACTCTGCCTATAAATTGAGCCCTCCCCTAGCTGCGTAACATCATCACCCACTCAGCCACCAACGATTGTTAGCCATCATCCACCAGTGAGCTAGAATTTAAGATTTCCCCCAAACCAATCGACGGACACCGTGAAACCGGCTTCACCGCGGCCAGCCCCTTTCCGGTCAGCTCATCCTTCTCTCCCTCTCGTTTGAGCTTTCTCGTAACTCCATGATGCTTGCCGACCCATGTAATTGAGCTAGGAGCTCTCTGGTCGCCGGGAACACGGCAATCTTGCCGCTCTGCTCTCGGTCACCGTGGCCAGAGCTCGGGGGTTGGTTATTTGTGCAATTAAGTTAGGGAAAATACTCTTTAGGTCACGAATCTGGTTTAATCCGAAGCTGAGCACCGGTCTCGGTCTTCCCCGGCCGGTCTAACTCGCCGGAGTTGTGCCGCCCATGCGGAGCACCGTCGTGGACCCCGTCGCGCGAAAGAATAGAAGACCGAGGGTCTTTTTGCAACATGTCAGCGACGTGGGGAAACAGTAAACGAACGTGTATCCATTTAGTCTATAACCCGAGGGCCCTTCTGCAAAAACTCCACAGCGGGCGCGGGCGCGCGCACGCTTCTGTGTAGGTTTGGGCCGCTTAGGCCGGTTTGAGCCCAGTCCTGTTGAATCCTTTTCTTTTTCTTTTTCAACAGAGATTTGGAAATCGGTTAAAAATTGTAGAAAAATCCTAAAATTGTGAAACCAATTTTCTTAGGCTTGTTATTTTCCCTAGAATTTAATAAAAATAGTCTTGTGATTTTTAGTGGAAATAAGAAATTTTAGGGCATTTAAAGTAGTTAAAAATATTGGTTATAGATTTTTAGAAAATAATTGGAAAGTCCAAAAATACCCAAACTTTTTATGGGAACTTAAAACAATCTTTAGAAGCCTTGGGTAGAGTTTGAATTGATTTGGACCTTGTTTGATCACCAAACCCCAAAACACCCCCCTGCCCTATGAACTCCTTTACCGACTCCGGAAACCCTAAGTTCCCGGAACTCCGTGAAGGAAAGTTGTATTCAAGACATAGATAATAAGTTTAGATTATCTTTGCATCCTCATGAGCATCCCATGGCATCCATTCTTATACTTATGTATGGTTATGATTAGAACGAGAAGAAGAGATAGAAGTAACTGAAGAGGAGACACCACCACCTTCGGAGTCTCAGACCGGGAATCATTTCTACTTTGATATCTGTGGATCTGAGCCTGATTCACCTGTGAACGAAGGCAAGCCCCGGTGCATTTGCCACCTTCCTTGCTATTTTAAAATCTTTCTCACTTGATTGCTGCATTAGGTGATAGGAGTTGCTTGATAAAACCATTCCTGCATTACCTTCCTTGAATTTGATTACCTTCCTTAATCACCTATTTTATAAAAGCTTTTTGATGCTTAGCTTGGCTTTAGAAAAACAAAAGGTTTTGTTTTTACAAAATATGATGTGGCAAAAGTGGGTGGGATGTTTTTCGAAAATAAAACTTGATGATGGATCTATCAAAGGCCTTGATGGGTTCAACATCGGAAAAGATGTACCTCTGTCAGGTACCAAGCTTTGGGTTTGAAATGATTAAGCTGAGACCGGGCGGGTGACTTGCACGAGAAGAGAGTCTCGGTGTAGTGTCTCCGTCTGAGTCGATTAAGGACCTTGTCGATGTAGGCTTGATGATCGAGGACCCTTTAACTGGTCACATGCCTCGTCATGGGTAAGCCTTGCCTCGGGCAGACTAAGGCCGGAATAAGATAACACGAAATGGGCGTGGAGCGGTGGCGAGAGTAGCGTGTACCCTCCGTGGCAAGAGGCTGGACGGTGGTGTAGCTGTGCTCTCGGTTTGCGTGAACCTGATCCGGTCTTAAGAACCCCGGTGGCGGGTTGACATATGCAAGGGTTAAATGCTACATATGTCGTGTGATTGGAGATCCTCAGCTGAGTATAATCGATTCGGATCGCCGTACCTTCGCGGTTATGAAGACTTGGTCACTGCCCTACACGTAGCATTCCACTAAAGACGATGGACTTCTGTTAAGAAATTGGCTAGTATAGGACTAGTGATTGAACTAGGGTAGAAAGAACTCTAGTGCAGGTAATTTTACTTAACTTGACAAATTAAAACTGGATTTTAAGGATCCACTTTAGTAAGCATTTCTGCAAAACAGAGTCTTTGAATATTGAAAAGCCTTACCTTGACTCCCATATAACCAGCATACCCTTGAGAGTCTTTTCTTTAGTCGGGTAAGATTTGCTGAGTATTCCATACTCAGGGTTTATCCCTTCGTTGTTTTTAGGTGAGGAAGTAGCAGACTTTTGCTGCTTCCGTGCCAAGGTGGTTCCAAAAGAAGAACAACAAGACTGAAGTGCGGGAGGACTCGGTCCTCCACTTAGGATCTTTTGCTTTTGACTTCTCGGGAGGAGTTTGTGCCTCCCTGGTTTGTATAATATTACTTCTATGCACTCACTTTTAGTCTGGTCTGTAATAAAAATAACTCAAGCTTGCTTTTGAAATAAAATGTAAGTTTATGTAATTCGCTTCCGCATTTCTTCATCTCCGATGTTCTGTAATGTCTACAAGACGGGTGAGACGTTCCTGGTAAGGTAAGGAAAGATACCGAACTTGTCAAGTAGTCAGGGGCACCTACAGGGTTGTCTAAAGTCCGTTGGACAAGGACAACTATAGGTGGGCCTAATTACTTGGGAGGTTCCGTCACAGCTGGTATCGGAGCGTAGCCCTTCTTGGCAGATGTTATGAGGCATCTTCAAAAGGATTTTCAAGAGTCTTACCTAAAAATTCTTTTCTCTTCTTACCTAAGTATTCTGAAGAGTCTATCTTAAAGACCAGATAGGAAGAGTGCAACGTATAGAAGGTTGAATCGACTAAGGTTGATTCTGTAATTATACATGCATCATGCTAAGCACTATACTAATAACATTTTCCCCCTTAGAAAGATGCCGCCACGTACCAGGCTAACGGCACGCAAGTCTACGGGACCAATTGGGGTGCCTCGGCATCAATTGGCTCCCCGACATGAAAGCAGTAGCAGTGGAAGTAACGACCCCATCGGAGATCTTGAAGCCCGTGTGAGTCGACTTCAAGCAGCGCTGCAACATAGGACTGATGCTTGGGTCGCCGACGGAGATAGAATCAATGAACTGAGAAGGGACATCCGACACTTGCAGGATCAACTCGCTGATCGAGACTTAGCACTTGACTGGGCCGTGCAGTCTCGTTTGCTAATGTGTGCTAAGGAAGCAAGGGCTCAGGCCCGAGTTAAAGAACTTAGCTCGACTGTTGGTAACCTGCAGGTTTACTGCAATACGTTGCACGAGGAAGTCCATATACTATACTCACAACTACACCCAAGTGAGCCTGCACCACCTGCTGAGGCGGAAGCTGGACCATCTCACGTTGCGGGACGTGCGCTGGGTGGGGAGTTAGACCTTTTTGAGCCTCCTCCTTCTTTGAGGTTGGTTGATGTCTGGACTCCCACACCTGACGATGAAGCCGCCAAGAGTAATGGCAAGCAGGAATAAAGGTGTAATAGAAGTAGAGTAGTGTATGGTAGGGTATTGAAGGGTGTACTGTTGTATAATGGGTATTGTATCCTGTTATGTAATATCGAGTCTGTATCATTACTTTTTATAGTAATGTAAAATGGAAGGTTTTCTCTGGCACATTATGTTTACTTCAAATGTTTTTGCCACAGATGCCGACCAGGACTCGAGGACAGGATGCAGCAGGAACTTCTGGGGGACGGGATGTTACCCCAAACCCACCTCCAGTTCCTCCCACGTTAGCCGAGGCAATCGCCGCCTTGGTGAATGCCACCGCAGACAATACCCGCTTCCTTAGGGAAATGGCGGGTCAGCAGCAATTCCAGCAGCAGGCGGGAAGAGGTTATCCGCAAGGCCCTCGTGAGACCGCCTATCTGGACTTCTCTGAAACCCGTCCACCTCTATTCGTCAAGGCAGAAGATCCCCTAGAAGCTGACGAGTGGATTCGGGTTATTGAACAAAAGTTTGGTCTTCTCCGTTGCTCAGAAACGCAGAAGCCGTTATTCGCCGCACAACAACTCCGTGGTCCTGCCAGTACCTGGTGGGGAAATTTTGTGGCTATCCAACCTGCCAACCATCAAGTCACTTGGGATGAGTTTAAAGCAGCCTTCCGTGAACACTATATCCCCGAAGGAGTGCTGCATATGAAACAAGAGGAATTTATGAAGTTACAACAAGGTGGAGATACTGTCAACCAGTATCTCAACAAATTCAATCACCTGTCGCAGTATGCCATCGACCAGGTGAATATGTATTTAAAGAAGAAGAACTGTTTTATGCGAGGTCTGAATGATCGGCTACAAAGGAAAATGGCCACATGCATAGATCTCACGTATGGAAAGGCTGTCAGCACATCCTTATCTGTTGAAGCCAAATACACAAATTCTGGGAAGAATAAGGGATTCGGTGGTGAGAGGCCTAATCAGGGCCAGGCGAAGAAACCACGGTTTGTGATCCGACCTTCAAGCCAAAATCGCCCTTTTTCTCGTCCACCTTCATTTCCCTTCAAACAGCCTATCATTATCCGCCCCAACAATACCCCCACTACCCCAAAACAGCCGGGTGCCCCAGGCACTCGATTTCCTGCCTTGCCTAGTTCTTCAACTGGGTGCTTTAATTGCGGCAAGTCGGGACATTTTATCAAAGACTGCCCATATCCTAGGCAAAATCAATCTAATGCTCCGCAAGGATCTGGGAAATCAATTCAGCCCAAAGGAAATGCTGTGGGGAAGAATACAAAGAAAACAGGGCGTGTATATTACACTCAAGTGGCTACTACACTGGAAGGAGAACCGGTGATGATGGGTACGTTTCCCGTGGCCAGTCACCCAGCAATTATTCTTTTTGATTCTGGTGCTTCACATGCATTTATTAGCAAGAAGTTTGTGGAACAACATCATATTGCATACCATGAATCAAAGGAGGGATTTAAAATTCATTCACCTGGGGGACACATTTATACTAAAGAAGTGGCCTATGGAGTGCCAGTAACAATGGCCGAACGGAACTTTCCTGCTAATATGATCGTTCTGAAAGGCCAGGATATAGATGTAATCTTGGGTATGAATTGGTTAACCCAACACAAGGCAATCCTCAACACTGAACTCAGAACCGTCAGGTTGAGCTATAACCAAGAAGAGATTCTTTTGACTCTCCCCGCAACCAATCCAGCCAAAGCTTCTGGTAGAGTCTATGAAGCCATTGTACCGGAGATCAAGAACATTCCGGTAGTATGTGAGTTTCCAGATGTATTTCCGGAAGATTTGCCTGGACTGCCCCCTGAAAGAGATGTAGAATTCGTAATTGAGTTAAAGCCGGTACGACTCCCATTTCCCGAAGGTCGTACCGTATGCCCCCTAATGAGTTGGCGGAACTGAAGATTCAATTACAAGATCTACTGAATAAGGGATTCATCCGGCCAAGCTCGTCCCCTTGGGGTTGTCCCGCCATTTTTGTTAAGAAGAAGGATCGAACCTTGAGAATGTGCGTGGATTATCGACCCTTAAATGAGGTCACCATTAAGAATAAGTATCCTCTTCCAAGGATCGACATTTTATTTGATCAACTGACTGGGGCGAGGGTATTTTCCAAAATTGATCTCAGGTCGGGCTATCATCAAATCCGTATTCGGCCCGAGGATATACCAAAGACCGCGTTTACTACGCGGTATGGATTGTTTGAATACTTGGTAATGTCTTTCGGGCTCACAAATGCTCCTGCCCACTTCACTTACTTGATGAACTCGGTGTTCATGCCCGAGTTGGACAAATTCGTGGTAGTCTTCATCGATGATATCTTGATATATTCTAAGAGTGAAGAGGACCATGCTCAGCATTTACGGATTGTATTGACGCGCCTCAGGGAACATCAGCTATATGCCAAGTTCAGTAAGTGCGCGTTCTGGCTAGAAGAAATTCAATTTTTGGGGCACGTGTTATCGGCTAAAGGAATTGCGGTAGATCCTAGCAAGGTCAAAGATATTCTGGAGTGGAAACCCCCAACAACTGTTCACCAAGTCCGGAGTTTTCTTGGACTAGCTGTGTATTATCGCAGATTCATACCAGATTTTTCTAAGCTTGTGAAGCCAATCACAAGTTTGTTGAAGAATGACATTAAGTTCAATTGGTCTTCTAAGTGCAATGAAGCCTTTGAGCGACTGAAGACACTATTGACCACTGCTCCGGTATTAGCTCAACCGGACATCACTAAACCTTTTGATGTATATTGTGATGCATCTGGCAGTGGGCTCGGCTGTGTACTGATGCAAGAGGGCCGAGTGATTGCGTATGCTTCAAGGCAGTTGCGCCGGCATGAGGAGCACTATCCAACTCATGATCTGGAGCTAGCTGCTGTGGTTCATGCCCTAAAGATTTGGCGTCACTATCTGCTGGGTAATATCTGTCACATATATACAGATCATAAAAGTCTGAAGTACATCTTCACCCAGTCAGAGTTAAATATGAGACAAAGACGATGGCTTGAGCTCATCAAAGACTATGAATTGGAGATCCATTATCACCCAGGCAAGGCCAATGTGGTGGCAGATGCATTGAGTCGTAAGACTTCCTGCCACTGTCTTATGGCGAAGACCTCCGAGAACACTTTGTGTCAGGAAATGGAAAAGCTAAACCTGGGAATCATCCAACAAAGGACTCTAAATCAACTAAAGCTTGAGTCAATCATCTTGCAAAGAATAATTGATGCTCAAAAGGATAATCTGGGTATGAAGCACATTCGAGAGAAGATAAAGGCTGGAGTAGCCAAGTGTTTCAAGGAAGACGATCAAGGTGTGATATGGTTTAAAAACCGCATAGTAGTGCCAAAGAACGAAGAACTCCGCCAACAAATTCTTGATGAAGCACATCTTAGTCGCTATTCTATTCATCCCGGAAGCACTAAGATGTATCAAGACTTAAAACAACATTACTGGTGGACTAAGATGAAGATTGAAATTGCACGCTATGTGGCTAAATGCGACACTTGCAGACGTGTCAAGGCCATACACATGAAAACTGCTGGTCCATTACAATCCTTGCCAATCCCAACATGGAAATGGGAAGACATCAGTATGGATTTTATTGTGGGACTACCCAGGACAACAAAGGGGTATGACTCTATTTGGGTTATTATTGATCGACTCACAAAGATCGCCCACTTCCTCCCTGTCAAAGTTAAATATCCCGTCATTACCTATGCGGAGTTATACATTGCCCGTATTCTCAGTTTGCATGGTGTTCCAAAGACCATAGTGTCGGATCGTGGACCTCAGTTCGTATCCAAGTTTTGGGAAGAACTTCATAAATCCGTGGGTACCAAATTACTCCACAGTTCGGCCTATCATCCTCAAACCAGTGGACAAACTGAGAGAGTGAATCAAATACTTGAAGATATGCTGCGGGCATGTGTTCTGGACTTCTCGCAAAAATGGGATGAATGTTTGCCTTTGGCGGAGTTTTCATACAATAACAGTTATCAAGAAAGTATCAAGATGGCACCTTTTGAAGCTTTATATGGACGTCGGTGTCGAACTCCGCTAAATTGGTCTGAACCTGGAGAAAGATATTTCTTTAGGCCTGATATGGTGAAAGAGGTCGAAGAAAAGGTTCAGAGAATTATTCATAATATGAAAAAGGCACAAGCTCGTCAGAAGAGTTATGCAGACATACGGCGAAGGCCCTTATATTTCCTGGAAGGAGACTATGTTTACCTGAAGGTCTCACCAATGAAGGGTGTATCGCGTTTCGGGGTTAAAGGGAAACTTGCACCCAGGTACATTGGTCCATTCCTGGTGCTTGAGCAATGTGGACCAGTGGCATACCGACTTCAGCTCCCCGAAACATTGTCTGCTGTGCATAATGTGTTCCACGTGTCACAACTGAAGAAGTGTCTTCGGGTTCCTGATCGAACCGTTGAAGTGACTGATGTTGTCCTGGAACCAGATTTAACATACTCGGAGCATCCTATTCGAGTTCTGGATCAAAAGGACAGGGTCACCCGCAGGAAGACTCTCAAATTCTGTAAAATACAGTGGAACCAGCATTCTGAAGACGAGGCTACATGGGAAACCCAAGAATTCTTAGATAAGAATTTCCCAGGCTTTCTAGCCTCATGTAAATTGTAAAGTCTGTATAGCTGTGTAATAAAGAAGTAACCTCCACATTACCCCTGCCTTGTACCAAAATTAAGGAAATAAAAATGTGATGTGTTTCCTTTACCATTACCTACCCTAGGATTTTAATCTCGGGACGAGATTCTTTTATGGGGGGGAAGGATGTAACACCCCTGGTGTTACTGTAACTAAAACTTGAGCATGACATCATGAGCATTGGCATTGCATATGTTTGACACACCTAGAGTGCATTCACTAGGTAAAAATTTCAAACAAGTTGTATTGTTTTAATGTTTTTGTAAATAGAACCCTGGTTAAAGGCCTTAACCCTAAATAGTGGTTAAAGGGGTAAAACTTAACCCAAGTTAAGAAAACCTAAAGACTTTAGGGTAAAAGTCATAAAATGACCCTAAGAATAAACTTGAATCACTTTTATACCCCTGGGATACCAGAAAACCTAATTGGAACCCTGGAAAACCCTAAAACCAAACCCTAGGGGCTTATATGCAAAATTAGTCCACTTTTGGACTAAAGTGCAAAAACCAAGCCAAATAAGTATTTTAAGTCAATTGGTTCACAAATATGTGGATTTGAAAGCCAAACCCTAAGTTTTGGACTTAAATGCAAAATGAACCTCATTTGAGTTCTATTCTAAGTCTGAAAATCAGAGAATTTGGCTCAACTTTGGGGCTTTGTAACTTTCAAATTATAGGGTTTTTGCCCTAGGTCACCACACCAAATTTGAAGATCTATCAAAGAAGAACAACTTTGCTTAAGGTGGTAAGCATGGTTGTTAAGAGTATTTGAGAGATAATTAAGCTCAAAGTCGGGCTGTCAGTCCCTCCCTGAACTGAATTTCCAGGAGCAGTGTGATGGGATGAACTTTGAGCTCGATTTCGAAGGGAATTTAGTGACTATTTGATAGTAAGCTTTGTGGCAAAGTTAAAGATTAACTTTATCCCTATAACTTTGGTGCAGAGAGATGACCAAGTCGTAATGCAAAATTTTGAGAACAATGGCCCTAAACCGTGGCTGTCAGGTTGTTTGATGACCCTTGCCATGGTACAGTAAGTTCCAAACTGAAGAAGATCACAGGTTCACCCCCCTGCTCGTCACCGGTGACTTTTCGCCGGGATTGTTGATGGATAGCCATGATTCGTGCATCGTGGGCAGCAGATAAGCTCGGGGTCACGTAAATATCGCCGCCATGGATAAGCCCCGGCCAGTAAAGTATTCCGGCCGCCGTACCGTGTTCACCGCGGTGGAAACCGATAAGCCCGCCGGTGACCGCCGCCTCCCGGCCGTGCGCCGCGTGGCTCTCACTTTCCACCGCACCGCCACGACTTACTCTAACTCCCCGTCGATCACCGGAACAACCGCCACACCTCTGGACACGTATTCACCGCGCCCAGGATTCTTCCTCACCTCCGGCCGCCGCGTTGCTCGTCCAAAATTTGCGGCCACCGCTCACTCCGCCTATAAATTGAGCCCTCCCCTAGCTGCGTAACATCATCACCCACTCAGCCACCAACGATTGTTAGCCATCATCCACCAGTGAGCTAGAATTTAAGATTTCCCCCAAACCAATCGACGGACACCGTGAAACCGGCTTCACCGCGGCCAGCCCCTTTCCGGTCAGCTCATCCTTCTCTCCCTCTCGTTTGAGCTTTCTCGTAACTCCATGATGCTTGCCGACCCATGTAATTGAGCTAGGAGCTCTCTGGTCGCCGGGAACACGGCAATCTTGCCGCTCTGCTCTCGGTCACCGTGGCCAGAGCTCGGGGGTTGGTTATTTGTGCAATTAAGTTAGGGAAAATACTCTTTAGGTCACGAATCTGGTTTAATCCGAAGCTGAGCACCGGTCTCGGTCTTCCCCGGCCGGTCTAACTCGCCGGAGTTGTGCCGCCCATGCGGAGCACCGTCGTGGACCCCGTCGCGCGAAAGAATAGAAGACCGAGGGTCTTTTTGCAACATGTCAGCGACGTGGGGAAACAGTAAACGAACGTGTATCCATTTAGTCTATAACCCGAGGGCCCTTCTGCAAAAACTCCACAGCGGGCGCGGGCGCGCGCACGCTTCTGCGTAGGTTTGGGCCGCTTAGGCCGGTTTGAGCCCAGTCCTGTTGAATCCTTTTCTTTTTCTTTTTCAACAGAGATTTGGAAATCGGTTAAAAATTATAGAAAAATCCTAAAATTGTGAAACCAATTTTCCTAGGCTTGTTATTTTCCCTAGAATTTAATAAAAATAGTCTTGTGATTTTTAGTGGAAATAAGAAATTTTAGGGCATTTAAAGTAGTTAAAAATATTGGTTATAGATTTTTAGAAAATAATTGGAAAGTCCAAAAATACCCAAACTTTTTATGGGAACTTAAAACAATCTTTAGAAGCCTTGGGTAGAGTTTGAATTGATTTGGACCTTGTTTGATCACCAAACCCCAAAACACCCCCCCTGCCCTATGAACTCCTTTACCGACTCCGGAAACCCTAAGTTCCCGGAACTCCGTGAAGGAAAGTTGTATTCAAGACATAGATAATAAGTTTAGATTATCTTTGCATCCTCATGAGCATCCCATGGCATCCATTCTTATACTTATGTATGGTTATGATTAGAACGAGAAGAAGAGATAGAAGTAACTGAAGAGGAGACACCACCACCTTCGGAGTCTCAGACCGGGAATCATTTCTACTTTGATATCTGTGGATCTGAGCCTGATTCACCTGTGAACGAAGGCAAGCCCCGGTGCATTTGCCACCTTCCTTGCTATTTTAAAATCTTTCTCACTTGATTGCTGCATTAGGTGATAGGAGTTGCTTGATAAAACCATTCCTGCATTACCTTCCTTGAATTTGATTACCTTCCTTGATCACCTATTTTATAAAAGCTTTTTGATGCTTAGCTTGGCTTTAGAAAAACAAAAGGTTTTGTTTTTACAAAATATGATGTGGCAAAAGTGGGTGGGATGTTTTTCGAAAATAAAACTTGATGATGGATCTATCAAAGGCCTTGATGGGTTCAACATCGGAAAAGATGTACCTCTGTCAGGTACCAAGCTTTGGGTTTGAAATGATTAAGCTGAGACCGGGCGGGTGACTTGCACGAGAAGAGAGTCTCGGTGTAGTGTCTCCGTCTGAGTCGATTAAGGACCTTGTCGATGTAGGCTTGATGATCGAGGACCCTTTAACTGGTCACATGCCTCGTCATGGGTAAGCCTTGCCTCGGGCAGACTAAGGCCGGAATAAGATAACACGAAATGGGCGTGGAGCGGTGGCGAGAGTAGCGTGTACCCTCCGTGGCAAGAGGCTGGACGGTGGTGTAGCTGTGCTCTCGGTTTGCGTGAACCTGATCCGGTCTTAAGAACCCCGATGGCGGGTTGACATATGCAAGGGTTAAGTGCTACATATGTCGTGTGATTGGAGATCCTCAGCTGAGTATAATCGATTCGGATCGCCGTACCTTCGCGGTTATGAAGACTTGGTCACTGCCCTACACGTAGCATTCCACTAAAGACGATGGACTTCTGTTAAGAAATTGGCTAGTATAGGACTAGTGATTGAACTAGGGTAGAAAGAACTCTAGTGCAGGTAATTTTACTTAACTTGACAAATTAAAACTGGATTTTAAGGATCCACTTTAGTAAGCATTTCTGCAAAACAGAGTCTTTGAATATTGAAAAGCCTTACCTTGACTCCCATATAACCAGCATACCCTTGAGAGTCTTTTCTTTAGTCGGGTAAGACTTGCTGAGTATTCCATACTCAGGGTTTATCCCTTCGTTGTTTTTAGGTGAGGAAGTAGCAGACTTTTGCTGCTTCTGTGCCAAGGTGGTTCCAAAAGAAGAACAACAAGACTGAATTGCGGGAGGACTCGGTCCTCCACTTAGGATCTTTTGCTTTTGACTTCTCGGGAGGAGTTTGTGCCTCCCTGGTTTGTATAATATTACTTATATGCACTCACTTTTAGTCTGGTCTGTAATAAAAATAACTCAAGCTTGCTTTTGAAATAAAATGTAAGTTTATGTAATTCGCTTCCGCATTTCTTCATCTCCGATGTTCTGTAATGTCTACAAGACGGGTGAGACGTTCCTGGTAAGGTAAGGAAAGATACCGAACTTGTCAAGTAGTCAGGGGCACCTACAGGGTTGTCTAAAGTCCGTTGGACAAGGACAACTGTAGGTGGTCCTAATTACTTGGGAGGTTCCGTCACAGTTACGATGTCCGGTGGGGATGGACCTCCTCCCGTTTTTGATGGTGACGATTTTCCTTATTGGAAAATTCGTATGGAAGCATACTTAGAGGCTATAGACATTGGTGTCTATAAAGCCGCCACACAAGGATTCCCCGAATCTAGAGATCGCACAAATCTTGTAGGTGATGAGTTCAATTATGAGAAATGGAATGCTAAGGCCAAAAACACCCTTTTTAGAGGCCTTTGCAAAGATGTGTTCAATAGAGTAAGAAATCATAAAAATGCTCATGATTTGTGGTGGACATTTGTGCTCTACACGAAGGAACTAGAAGTGAGCGTGAGGAGAGATATCACATAGCCATGCGAAAGTTAAATTCTTTTGAAATGCTTACTAATGAAAATGCAAATGCTATGTACTCACGTCTCAATATCCTTGTAGAGGAAGTTAATGGATTGGGGCTTACTCAAATCTCACAACCGGATGTTGTGAGGAAGATTCTCAGTGTCCTCCCAATAGACAAATATGGACACATTGTCACTGTGCTACATCAAATGGATCTTTCAGTTACCACACCTACACAGATTTTGGGAAAGATCAATACCCATGAAATGTACATGCACATCAACGACAAAGAAGAATCATCTTCCAAAAGAAAGGATTTGGCTCTCAAAGCAAATCATGAAAGAAAAGGAAAAGCAAAAATACAAGTTGAGGAAGAATCCTCAAGTGATGATGACCTTGATGCAAACATTGCCTTGATGGTAAGGAAGACCACCAAGATGTTGAAGAAGCTAAATAGAGAAGGCATCAAATTTGATTAAAGAAAGAATAAATTCTTTTCCAACAAAAGAAAGCCCATTTCTGAGATGGACTGCTACAACTGTGGTGAGCTCGGTCATCTTGCTCATCAATGCAACAAGCCCAAGAAGAATAAGTTCAAGGGCAAGAAAGAAGATGACAGCGATGATGAAAAGAAGGAAAAGAAATTCTTCAAGAGGAAGGATGGGAAGCAAAAGAGGTTCCACAAGAAGAAGAATGGAAAGACATATATTGTTGGCGACTGGCTCACCGACATCGAATCATCAAGTGGGTCTTCTTCAAGTGAAGAAGAGAATGATGAAAAAGTTGCCGCCATCGCCGGGGACTTCTCTTCACCACCACCATCGCCATCATCAACTTCTCACCTATGCCTCATGGCTAGGGGTGAACGGAAGGTACAAAATGATATTAATATTACTGATGATAGTGATAGTGATAGTGATGAGGAATTTGCTTCACCTTCATATGATGAGTTAGCTGACTTGCTTAAAGAGTATACTCAAATCATTAGAAAGTCAAAAGCTAAATGTGATAGGTTGAAAAATGAAAATGAATCTTTAAATGCCAAATATGACAGTTATAAAGGCTAGTGATGAAATAAAAGAAGAGAATAAAACTATGTCATCAACTATAAATGAGCTCACAAACTCCCTAAAAGATGCTAAGGAAAAATATGATAAATTAAATGAAGCTAATAGGGAGTTGCAAAATAGACTAGTAAAGATCAAGGAAGACTATACTCAAATTAAATTTGATCATGACAATCTTCTTGTTGAGAATGAACTTTTATCTTGCAAAACACATGAGGCTATTAACCCTGTTGTTAAGTTTGATGTAGCAACCTCATGTGATGATTTGAGTCAAGAAGAGCAAACTAGTCTACATGCTGAACTGACTGAAAAAGTTGAAGTCCTGACTTTAGACAACCAAAAATTGAAGAATTACTTGACTGATGCAACTACTAGAGGAAAGGTTGCTATTGAGAACAATGATTTCAACAATGAGTTGGCAGTGGATAATCAAAGGCTTAAAAATGAGGTCAAGAAACTAAAAAGTGAAAATGAACATCTTGCAACAAGTGTGCAAAAGTTCAACAAAGGTCAATACCTCCAAAATGAGCTGCTTATGAACACTGTTATGAAAAACAACAAGAGTAGTATTGGATACAATGCTTTTGTGCAAAAGAAAGCTACCACTCAATACAAGCCAAAGCAGACTCACAAGCCTATCAAATGCTTTGAATGTGGAAATGAAGGTCATTTTGCCCACAACTGCAAAGCCAAACCACCAACTCCCTTGCCTAAGCACTCAAGACCATTTGCTTTCAATGCTCATTATGTTCTAAGAAAGGTTGTAAATGGAAAGGTTAAAGTTACATTCCTAGGTCCACCAAACAAGAGTAGACCTAGACAAATCTGGGTGGCAAAGTCCTTAATTGAAAGAGTCACTGGTCCTATGCAATATAGGGCCCTCAAAACTCAAGCTTGAATTGTCTGTGGATGTAGGTGAACTACAAGACCGGTGGGAGTCATTGGGTTATTGACAGTGGATGCACACAACATATGACAGGCAACCCACGGATGTTCACCTCACTGGATGAAAATGTTGATGGTCAAGATAAAATCACATTTGGAGACAATTCAAAAGGAAAAGTGCAAGGACTTGGCAAGGTGACAATCTCAAATGATCTATCAATATCAAATGTTCTCTTAGTTGCACCTTTGAGCTTCAATTTATTATCAGTGGGTCAACTCTGTGATCTTGGACTTCAATGCTTATTCACTCCAACAGAGGTTATTGTAACAAAGATGGATGATGAATCAATGGTGTTCAAAGGTTTTAGGTACAACAACCTCTACTTAGTGGATTTCACTTCAGAAGATACAGACTTAAGAACTTGCCTCTTCACCAAAGCTTCACTTGGATGGCTCTGGCATAGGAGGCTTGCACATGTTGGGATGAGCACACTCAAGAAGGTATTAAAGAAAGATATGGTTAGAGGATTAAAGGATGTGGTGTTTGAAAAAGACAAGCCATGCAGTGCATGTCAAGCTGGAAAGCAAGTTGCTAATACACATCCTACTAAAGCTTTCATGTCAACATCAAGGCCACTGGAACTACTTCATATGGATTTATTTGGACCTACAAATTATGTAAGTGCCGGTGGCAACCTCTACTGTCTAGTGATTGTTGATGACTTCTCAAGATACACTTGGGTGTTCTTTCTCCATGACAAATCTGAAGTTGCATCTATATTCAAGAAGTTTGCCAAGAAAGCACAAAATGAATTTGATTGCAAGATCAAGAAGATTAGAAGTGATAATAGCAAAGAATTTGACAACACCAACATTTATGAGTACTGTGATGAAATTGGGATCAAGCATGAAGTATCTGCCACATACACACCTCAACAAAATGGAGTTGTTGAAAGGAAAAATAGGACCTTGATCACTCTTGCAAGAACAATGATTGATGAGTATAACACACCGGAGAGGTTTTGGGCCGAAGCTGTCAACACTGCTTTTATGCATCAAACAGGCTATTTCCTCACCGGCTACTTGTGAAGACTCCTTATGAACTGCTAAATGGGAAAAGCCAGACGTCTCTTTCTTCCGGGTGTTTGGGTGCAAATGCTACATCTACAAGAAACGCCATCACCTAGGGAAGTTTCAAAGACGTTGTGATATTGGTTTTCTTTTGGGTTATTCATTAAAGTCCAAAGCATATCGAGTATTCAACCATGCCACCGGCGTGGTAGAAGAAACATATGATGTGGAATTTGATGAGACTAATGGCTCCCAAGGAGCACTTGAAAATCTTGATGATGTAGGTGATGAGCCACTTAGGGAAGCAATAAAGAACATGCCTATTGGAGCTATCAAACCAAAAGAAGATGAAGAAGAAGTGCAAATCATTGACAGACCTTCTTCATCAAATGTACCACAAGATGATGAAAAAGATGAGAGGCATGCAAATGAAGATACATTTGTCTCTCATGAACAAGCAAGGGTACAAGCCGAAGACGTTGATGCTCCAGGATCTTCTTCCCAAGTGGTTGACAGGAGAAACTCATCACTACTTCAAGCTCATCCTCAAAACCAAATCATTGGGAGTCCTTCACAAGGGGTTATTACTCGATCACATAGACATGCTTCTTTTATTGAACATCACTCTTTTGTTTCTTGTGTTGAGCCTACTTGTATAGATGAGGCGCTACAGGATCCGGACTGGGTGAATGCCATGCATGAAGAACTTAACAACTTCACCCGTAACGAAGTTTGGACCCTGGAGAAGCCCCCACAAGATGCAAGAATCATTGGAACAAAGTGGGTGTTCAGAAACAAACAAGATGATCAAGGTGTGATTGTAAGGAACAAGGCAAGACTTGTCGCAAAGGGATTCTCTCAAGTTGAAGGCTTAGATTTTGGAGAGACCTTTGCACCGGTTGCTCGACTGGAAGCCATCCGTATCCTACTTACATATGCATCATGCTATGATATAAAACTTTATCAAATGGATGTAAAAAGTGCATTTTTAAATGGCTTCATAAATGAACTTGTATATGTTGAGCAACCGCCTGGATTTGAAGACCCTAGATATCCTAACCATGCTTACAGGTTGTCCAAGGCGCTTTATGGGCTAAAGCAAGCTCCAAGGGCTTGGTATGAGCGTCTTCGCGACTTCCTAATCGAAAAGGGCTTCAAGATCGGGACCGTCGACACAACTCTCTTCACAAAGAAACATAACGGTGATATTTTCATTTATCAAGTATATGTTGATGATATAATCTTTGGCTCGACAAATGACTATCATTGCAAGGAATTTGGTGAGTTGATGTCGAAGGAGTTCGAGATGTCAATGATTGGTGAGCTAACGTACTTCCTCGGCTTTCAAGTCAAGCAAATGAAAGATGGTAACTTTCTCTCACAAGAGAAGTATACCAAAGACTTGTTGAAAAGGTTCAACATGGAGAAGTGCAAACCAATCAAGACCCCCATGCCTACAAATGGACATCTCGACTTAGATGAGGGAGGTAACCCTGTTAATCAAACTCTCTACCGTTCCATGATTGGTAGTTTATTGTACCTTACCGCATCTAGGCCCGATATTATGTTTAGTGTCTGCATGTGTGCTAGATTTCAATCTAATCCTAAGAAAGCTCATCTTCGTGCTGTTAAGAGAATTCTTAGGTATCTCAGGCACACCACAAGCGTTGGTCTGTGGTATCCCAAAGGAGCTACTTTTGATTTAATTGGCTATTCCGATTCGGATTATGCCGGTTGCAAAATTGATAGGAAAAGTACTTCTGGGGGATGCCATCTGCTTGGTAGATCACTAGTTTCATGGACATCCAAAAAGCAAAACAGTGTTGCCTTGTCAACTGCCGAAGCGGAATACATTGCCGCAGGTGCTTGTTCTACACAAATTTTATATATGAAACAAACTCTTCTAGACTATGGCGTAGTTCTACAAAAGGTACCTTTGTTGTGTGATAATGAGAGTGCTGTTAAAATTGCTAATAATCCTGTACAACACTCTCGCACCAAGCACATTGATATCCGTCATCACTTCCATAGAGATCATGTTGCTAAAGGAGATATCATTTTAGAAGGAGTGAGGTCGGAAGATCAATTAGCGGATATTTTCACTAAGCCTCTTGATAAGACCCGCTTTTGCATGTTGATAAATGAACTAAATATTCTTGATCTCAGAAACTTTATGTAAAATGTCAAATGGTGTTGTCAAGCTTGCATTGCATGTTTAAATTTCTTGTATTGCATCTAGGGCTTGTCTAACCTAGTTGAGATAACCGCCAACAAAGCGAGTGAAAAAGCTTAACTCGGGTCAAAATTGACAAATCTTAGTTTTAAGTTTTTAGCACTTAAATTCTTACTTTTTATGCAATTGTTGGTTCTTGAAATATGCATGAGGTACTGCACTTAGGGGGAGTATTCAAAACTCAAATCACTCATGAAAACCCCTAGTGCAAGCCAAAATGCAAATTTTCACCATTTGCCTATTTTCTCTAAAAATTATCTAGCCTATGGCAAAATATTTTGAAAAGTATATGAGGGTGCCAATACCTGTCCCAACAAGTGTTATTTTGTGTGATTATAAGTTGGGATTTGGTTTGGTTGGAAGTTAGATAGAAAAATTCAAAATTTTCCAATCTTCCCTCTGTCTGGGTTCACCGGACAGTCCGGTGTGCACCGGACACTGCACTGTTCAATGTCCGGTGCACCGGCAGCCGCGCGCTAAAACTCCTTTCTCTGTGCGCTGTCCGGTGGTTCACCGGACAGCTACTGTGCGCTGTCTGGTGTGCACCGGACATGCACTGTAGACTGTCCGGTGCGCCCATACTCGGTTTTTAAAAAAACTCTTCTCTGCCCGAGCCGAGCCTAGGCTCATTTCAATCTCCCCCTCTCTCTGTCTCTGGCGACTTCCCTCCCCTCGCCGGCGACCATCTCTCCCCAGCGGCGATCCTCCGGCGCCCTGTGCCTGCACTGGTGCCTCTCCCTCGCTCGGTGAGCAGCTCTCCTCTCCCTCTATCCCTTTCTCTCTTGTTCTCTGTCTGAGGCAGTGAAGCACCTCTCTTTCCCCTCCCCTTTTGCCCAATTCCAAATCCTGTGAAATCTTGTGAATCCATGTTGTGGTATGTGTGTCTCTGTGTGTATTGAGCATCCCTGCAGGTTTCTAGCTCCCTTTGGGAGGGTTTCACAACCAAAATTGATTCAATCTCCCAAAACCTAATTCACCGCACACCAAGTGTTCGGTGAAATGCCCAAACCAGCAAAAAATGCTCCAATTGAACCCAAATTTTTCAGGCACCTTCACAGCACTTCCAGTGACATGTTTGCCAAATTTCACGCCAATCCGAGTTTCCAGGCTTCAATTTCACTCAATTCCCCGTTTCGAGCGATCGTTTCCGAGCCGAGTGCCCAAATCTCTTTTTTCGCCTAAATTCAAACCAAACACACACTTCACTCATTTTCACCTATATAAACCTATTCGTGAAGTATCGGCTCAATTCCATGTCGTTTCGCGCCTCAATTCAAATTTCAAACCTCCTATGTCACTATTTATCGTTCAAACGTTGTTTTCCCGCCGTTTGACCTCTCGATCGTCTCGTCTCGTGTTTTCTGTGCCATATTTCTCTGTGTATGTATTTATTCACATTTCATATACTTATGACTATGTGACTAATACGTGCTCACCTCTTCTGTCATTTCAGTGACCTTGATTGCCCGTGTGCCGTCTCCTGTCCTGCCTGGATCGTCACCTCTCGTGTGAGCTTTTCAGGTAGTCATCTCATCTTTTGCTAATCCATCGGACATTTTCGCTCTGTGCTTAGTCACTCTCTCTCATTTGTAGACATAAGTTCAGGATGCCGCGCACGAAGAATGTGTCGGCGCCAGGGGGAGGCGATGATGAGGATCCTCATCGCCCCTTCAGGCAGGTCAAGGGCAAGACCGTTTACTTGGAGCAGCAGGAAGGCCGCAAGAAGCGGCGTACGGACAGGGCAGCCCGTGCAGCGGCGGCAGCAGCAGCAGCCGCTGCGCAGGCCGAGCTTGGAGATCAGCCACAGACTCCGTCAGACCAGATCGCATATCGTGTTTGTCGTCTCGCCTCCCGGTGCTCCTCCACTCACACCTCTACTTCCACTCCGCCACCCACTCTGCCTGATCCCGTCACTCCTGTTGCGCCATCCACCACCACAGCCATACCCGCTACCTCCACTACGCCAGCTTCCACTGCTCCTCCTCCTCCCACTCCCGCTTCAGCTCCTCCTGTCCCTCCACCTCACTTCCGGGAGCGCGATGAGACTGAGGTTCGACCTCTTGCTGCGGATCCTAGACTGTTTGACCTTCAGCGTGCTACAGCGGCACGAGTACGTAGGTTCAGATACGTACCCGTGGAGTCTTGGTTGCCAGCTCAGAGGGACCCTGCAGCAGTTGATCTATTCAGCACACGTATTCAGGAGTCGTTTTTCAGAGCTCAGATGTCTGCTCAGATAGCTCTGCGAGTACACCGGCTTTTAGATCTTCCAGCCTTTCTGCTTGCAGCCGGTGCTGACTCTGAGGCGCACCTCACATATCTGCCTGGCCTTATGACCCTTTTGACTACCAGCGGCAGGTATGTTGAGGAGTGGGTACGAGTCTTCTACGCCTCTGTATGGATTGACCCGGATCATCACTGAATGAGGTTTCGTTTTGAGCGCGAGGATGTCACCATTACTGCCAGTCAGATCCTCTAGCTTTTTGGATTTCCCGAGTCGACGACTCGGCTCCACAGCCTCTGCTACGACACTTCTGACCCTCCTCGTCGCCCTCACGGCGGTGTGGCTCCGGGTACAGCTCACGTCGCGGCTCTGTTCCGCCCGCCCTTCACAGATGGGTCGCGACGTTCACCGGCAGATTTTACTACAGCAGCCAAGTATTTATATGAGCTTATCAGACGGACTCTTCTGCCGAGGATGGGATACAGGGAGGCTACCACACATATTCAGCTTTGGCTCCTTGGTGCCCTGGTCTCTCACTCTGAGTTCGACGTCGTGGACTTCCTTATTTGTGAGATCGAGGACACCGTTTTGGATGGGATTCGTGCTCGTCGGCAGTTGCCCTATGCTCACTACTTGTGCCACATCTTTGCGCAGCTGATTCAGCCTCCTCGGTTTTAGGGCACACTTGAGGCCTCACGCCTCGTTTTTGGATCCTACCGTCCTGCGCCTGAGACTCCTGTGCCAGCTTCTGCTCCTGTTTTTGACTCTCAGGCCGAGGATGCAGCTCTTCATCAGTTCGACAATCAGGCTACAACAGTTGATGATGATGATGATGATGATTTTGGGGTTCCTCCTCCGCCTCCTATGCCTCCACGTGCACATGATCATGAGGCTGGGAGTTCTAGTGCTGCCCCTGCTGCCCCTCCGGCTATGGACCCTGCTCTTGCTTCGATTCTCCTGTCTATCACTCAGCAGCAGGCTCACCTGGCAGCCGAGCAGGCCCGGTTATCCGAGAGGATGCTCTAGATGTTTCAGAACATGCAGGACAGGCAGGATGCGCTTCAGCAGCAGCTACTTCAGGATCGGGCTGAGAGCAGGGCATTCATGGCTCTTATGCTACAGCAGTCTGGTGTCTCAGTTCCTCCGGTTCAGTCTGCTCCACCTCCTCCGCTTCACGCTCCAGTTGTGCCATCGATTTTGTCAGGACCCCCTGTTGGTACTTCTCCGCTCCGGCCGGTCACTTTGGCTTTCACCTCTCCGGTTCTCAGCTCTGTCTGCCCGCAGCCGCCAGTGCCACCAGCATCTGCTGTTACCACTACTGCTGTGGCAGTATCTGTGACCTCTTCTGTTCCGGCAGCTCCTGCAGCGCGGCCTCAGTCCGAGTCAGTACCAGCTCCAGCTTCTACCGCAGATCCTGGATCTGAGACTGACTCTGACCCTCCGCCGGCGTTCGCTCTGCTGCCTCGACCGCGACCGGACGCGCCCCCGCCACCTCCTCCCGCTTCAGGTGTTTAGGTTCGGGTGCCCTTTTGGTTTTGACGCCATAGGGGGAGAGATATGAGTTGTGAGAGCTAGGGGGAGTTAGAGAGTTAGTAGAGAGTCATTTTGATGTAATATATGTGCTTGCTACTTTCTGTACTAGCTTGATGTTTTTGGCTCACAAACTCGATATATACTCTCGTTGCTTATGATTGACTGTGTGTATTATGTTTTCACCTTATATTTTATCACCAGTCTTCTAAGTTCTTGTTTCATTGATTTAACTTCACTTTTATATGAACAAGAATCTTATGATGTGTATGCGCTCACTCTTATTAGTATGATACACGTTCTTTCTGTCAAAGATTACTGAGTATAACTAACCATCCTTTCTATTGATAGAAACTTCAAAACAAACTACTCTCACAAAACTTGTAGGGTTGTCATCAATCACCAAAAAGGGGGAGATTGAAAGCATCTAGGCCACTGGTTGGTTTTAGTGATTAATGACAACGTAGTATTATATGTGACTAACGTATGTTTTGCAGAGACAAATGGTAAGTTAGGTCGCATGACAGGTAGAAGTACTACAACGGTGAAAACAATCCCGGAGATAAGAACTCGAAGCGACGGCTAAAACGACGAAACAAAAGGCAAAGGTCTACGGAGTCCGAGTGTCAAGGAGATGTGGACACTCGTGATTTAGTTAGGTCTTTTATTCTCTTTTAGCCGTACTATAAAGAGGGGTTGTCGATGAGTAGTTTGACCAAGAGAGTTCTAGTGTAGTGTTGGTGCACAATCACACTCACATACAGTGCTAGGTGTCACTCTAGAACTCACTCACAAGTTAGAACGAAAACCGATTTGAAAATCAGCTGAAAAACAAGAGTTAGGGTTTCTGTCCCTGGGGGCACCGGACTGTCCGGTGTGCACCGGACTGTCCGGTGCACCCTCTGCCAGGTGGGGCCAGGCTGGTCCGAGGAAGAAGCTTCCTCCACAGAAAACCCGAGAGCGCCAGTTTCAGAGTTGAATTTTAGTGGCGCACCGGACATCGCACCGGACTGTCCGGTGTGCACCGGACAGTGACTGTTCACTGTCCGGTGTGCCATGAGTCCAACGGCTAACTGTCAGAACTAGCCGTTGGAAACGACCGTTGGCGCACCGATGGCGCACCGGACTGTCCGGTGCGCTAGTGCGCAGAAAGTTGCCTTTAACGGCTAGTTGGTGGGTGAGGGCTATTTATACCCCTTCCACCCACCATATTCAATGTCTTGCACTCCACATTTATTCCAGCACATTGCTAGAGCATTGCAAGCACCAAAAGCCTAGTGAGGAGATTAGAGAATCTTAATCCACGTTTGTTCCTCATTAGCGCTAGTGAGAGCCACCTAGAGCACACACCACTTGCATTAGTAGGGATGAAAACGGTCGGAAACGGTCGGTAAACACTAAAACCATTATCGTTTTCATATTTTTTATCGGAAACAAAATCGAAAACGGTAACTCCGGAAACGGAAACGATATCGGTATTTCGGAAACATCGGAAACGAAAGTTCGGTGCGGAAAATACACCGGTAACGGTCGAAATCTAAAATACGATCGGTAAACATATCAAACTTCACAATAAAACAAAATTGACAAAAGATCACAAATACCACAAGTTCACAATTCATGATATAACAAGTTCACAAGGATCACAAATTTATAATATAAAAAGTTTACAAAGATCACAAGCTCATAATATAACAAGTTCACAGTATAACAAGTTCATAAAGATCACAAGTTCACAGACTCAAAGTTCACAATTCACAATATCCACTCGATTTAGTTGACATGACATGCTTACTCATGAAATATTTTTTTCCTCACATAAAGGGTTTTTTCACAGCCTCACAGAAAAACCCTAAAATCTAGTGTGTGGAAAAGACAGACTGTCGGCTCTCTATCATTATATATTACTAATACATAACATGTGCATAGAAAATGGTGGATTCATTCGAGTGACCAAATCGTTAATCTCAACTGCCTTCCAATACCATCTAACCCTAAAAAAATCTTAAAGCGTCCAAAAAATACAAAAATAAGTAATCCTTATCCAGAGATGTACAGGCGATGCGAAAAAATCACATGCTGGAAAATTCCGAAAAAAATCCGAAAAAATTCCGAGACACAATTCCGGAAATTTCCGAGACACAAATCCGGTAATTTCCGACAAAAACCGGTAACCGATGGAAACGGTCGGTAAAACAGCACGCCGATTCCGATACCGATTCCGATAGAAAATTCCGAAAACCGATTTCGTTTTCGAAAAATACCGTTACCGGTGAATCCGATCGAAAAATTTCGAAATCGGTTTCCGGAATTCCGAAAAATTCCGAATCCGTTTTCATCCCTATGCATTAGGCTTCTCTTGGTCAAGCGAAAGTCTACGGCTTGTTACTCTTGGTGATCGGCATCACCTAGACGGCTTGGTGGCGTTGGGAGCTCGGTGATCACCGTGAAGATCTTGTTGGTGACCCGACTCAAGTTTGTAAGCGGTCTCGAGGGATCCACCGCGCCGAAGTGGCAAAGGATCATCTCGTAGTGAGCACTTGGTTCTTGCGAGGACCAAGGGGGAGCGATACCCTTGCGCGGGTGCTCCAACGAGGACTAGTGGAGAGTGCCGACTCTTCGATACCTCGGGAAAATTTGGAGGAGTCTTCTAAACCTTGCTTTACATTCCGCACTTAATTCAAGCACTTTACATTGTGTATTTGTTTAGCAAGTATTTGAAGTATTGTCTTAGCATTGTTGCATTTCTAGTATTATATTCTTAGTGCTAGTTGTTGGGGTGAAGTTGGGCTCTTGCTTAGGTTTTAATTAGTGTTGATTTTTAGAAAAGCCCAATTCACCCCCCCTCTTGGGCATCGTGTTCCTTTCAACTAGCTTCGACTTCACGTTGCAAAGTCCCACCTTCACCCGCATACCAGACGCCGAGAAGCGAAAGCAACCATCAAAGGCGAAGCCATGAACGAGACAAACTTTAATACGATAACGAGACAAACTTTAATACGACATCTTCACGAAGGGAGTGACGTAGGGACGACACCGTCGCGTGTCCGAGATGGATCGGGCTTTCGTCTAAAGAAGACATGAATGTGACGCCCCCAACAAGGGAAGCGGTACCCACGGACGTCGTTGTCGCTGAGGCTTTCGTCCAAGAAACCCCCAGCACCATCGTCAGGCCAAAAACCATCGTGGCCGTCATCCTGACGTCCTGCACAAACCATTCTAGAGGGTTATTGACGCGCGTCGGCTACCATAGCAGCCGCAAAGCTGCGTCTGATGCCACCTCCTCGAGCTGGGCACACAGAACCAGATAACTTCTTGTATGCTTATGAGGTGTATACTGGTCACTTTGCCGAGTGTAACACTCGGCAAAGAGGTTCTTTCCGAGTGTCAAGGCCATAGCACTCGGCAAAGAACCAAGACCTGAGCACCAGTATAGGTTCTTTGCCGAGTGTAATGTCTCTGACACTCGGCAAAGAAGCACGCTTTGCCGAGTGCCATACCTAGCACTCGACAAAGAACCTGACATGGGGACCCTCCCTGACGGGTTTTTGCCGAGTGTCCCAGGTGGCACTCGGCAAAGATGGATTCTTTGCCGAGTGCTGTCGGGCAGACGCACGACAAAGATAACTCCTTTGCCGAGTGTCACCCGGGACACTTGGCAAAGACGTCGTCTCCGTCACCCGGCGCCGTAACGGCTGCTTTTCTCCTCTTTGTCGAGTGCCCGAGAAAAAGTACTCGGCAAAGAAGTCTTTGCCGATGCACTGTGTGCCGAGCCTTTTTTACCGAGTGCGACGGCAAAGCCTTTGCCGAGTGTTTTTAAGGCTTTGCGATTCCGGTACAGGGGCGCGTGAACAGAAGCCGGCAGCCGCCGAGTGGCATTGTCTTTCGCAAAGCATGCGAGACGACAATACATCGCATAGTGGACATTGAATTAGATATTTGCAGTTGCACTTACGGATTTCCAAATTTTGTGGGGTCGACTGAGCCCCACAAATAGGCCTAGAATAGATCCGTCCCTGTCTCCATTAATTTTATGTTTAAATTCTTCGCCATGCTCGTAGCAGCGCTTCTAGTTTAAAGAAAGATCGCCCTTTCTATACTAGTCTGATCCAGCAGCATGGGGCCTGGCCGGCTGCCCCCCACGGCCCCACCACACACTGCCAAGCCTGCCGATACCGCACGTAAAGGCGTCGTACGTACGTTCATGCGATGCCGGGTACTGCGACACTGCATGCATGCGCACTTTGACAAGACGCGTGCAAGTGTGGCCGGGGAGCAGGACTGCAGGAGGAGCACGGGACAGGTCGTCGTCATCAGACGCCTGCCGTCTGATCGATCACAGCGACGACGACGACGACGCCGGCCGGCCGGCCATGCCCATGCATCGTGCATCGATCGACGGCCAGCCGGACGCACCGCCGGATCCCTGTCATATATTCGTCCCACCCAATCGGCCGGCAGTCAAATATATGAAGAGATCCATCGTCACTGCCACTGCTACATGCATGCGCTGGCAGCAGCAGCAGCAGCAGCACTGCCAGCACAGCGTCCTGATCGATCGACAAGACAGGACGGCAGGCGGGCGTGCCGCGCGCGGCCGTGCCCCTACTGCTTCGCCGCCCGCGCCCACCTCGCTCGTTGCACGCCCTGCCGACGCGTCAGCCCCTAGCTACGAGTAGCTCGGTCACGCACCTGCGGCATGCCAGCCATCCTGGACCTCTGTCTGCCGCGGGCCGCGGCGTCATCGTCCTCCACTCCATTGGCTGCTGCTTCACCTGGCTAGTAGATAGCTAGCTGAGCTGACGACGGCCATTATATATATTGAGCGCCCGGGAAGCTTCGTCGCCGAACCCATGTCGACGAGCGGCGCGAGGTCGTGGTCGCCGCCGCCGCGGCCGAGCCGGTACGAGTCGCAGAAGCGGCGGGACTGGCAGACCTTCACGCGGTACCTGGGCGCGCACCGCCCGCCGCTGGAGCTGTGCCGCTGCAGCGGCGCGCACGTGCTCGAGTTCCTGCGCTACCTCGACCGCTTCGGCAAGACGCGCGTTCACGCGCCGTCCTGCGCGGCGTACGGCGGCGGCGGCGGCGGACGGCCGGTGGAGGCCGCCGTGGCGTGCCAGTGCCCGCTGCGCCAGGCGTGGGGCAGCCTCGACGCGCTCGTCGGCCGCCTCCGCGCCGCTTTCGAGGAGCGCCACGGCGCGCGTGGGATCTGGACGTCGTCGCAACAGCCCGACGGCGGCGTTGGCGTCGGCGTCGGTGGCGGCGACGGCGCCAACCCCTTCGCCGCGCGCGCCGTCAGGCTGTACCTGCGCGACGTCCGCGACGCGCAGTCCAGGGCGCGCGGCATCTCCTACAGCAGGAAGAAGAAGAAGAGGAGCAAGCAGCAGGACGGCGCCGCCGCAGCCGGGTGCGCCCGCCCGCCCGTGACCAGCGTGACGTTAATGCCTGCTGCTGCTCTGCCGCACGCACCGCCTCCACCATGTCCGCCGCCGCCGCTGCCGCCGCCGTACTGCCTCACCGGTGTGCCCTTCGAGTTCTGTGACTATGGCAGCGTCCTCGGAGGAGTTACCGCCAACGGTGCGCCTGGCTTCTACTTGCCATCGCTGTTCAACACCTTCGGCTAGCTAGGGCATGCTGCCTGCCATGTTTGCCGCCATGCGTATCCTTGCTTTCGGTTGTTCTTGTGTTCAGACTTCAGAGACGTTATTAATTCATGCCCTAGAGTGTCCTTCCTTTCGCTTGGTGAATATGGCATCCAAATAATATAATTAATTTCTCTGTTGACAGCGCGCTTTCCCCCTAATGATTATCTATATACATATATCTTTCAAGTGATTTTTTGATAGTGCCTAGCACATAAATTAGTGTTCTTGAATTTGCATTTCATGGTGTTTTTAGATTTGAACCACAGACCGCGCGCTTCATTCATAGTTCTATTTACTTTGCAGCTTTTTATGAAAAGGTAGTAGGCAAGAACTACTTGAAATTCAAGAGCTATATATGTTTGAACTCAAGCTAGCTAAATCTTTCCACTCAGTGCTTACTGCTCACATCGTCAAGATTGGGGAAAAGGCAGCTCAAAAACTAAACTCTGTTGTGAACCTGCCTCCATTTAAACCAGATAAGCAGAGCTCGTAACTATAAATCTAATTTGCAACATAGAGATCCACTTTTGAAAATTGAAAATTTTAGTTTTCAAATGAGAAGCGCTACAAATTTTTAGTAGATATATATATATATATATATATATATATATATATATATATATATATATATATATATATATATATATATATATATATATATATATATAGACACAAGAAATAGAAACTAAAAAAATTCTCTTTGAAGCGCCTGACACCCTATATAAATAATATCCCCCCTAGTAATTAGGGTTTCATATTGGTCTCCCACAACGCCAATGTAAACTTGTTCGATGCGGCTTGCTACGGTTTTAATTCGGCTGCGCTACATTGCAGTACTTCATTTCACTACTTCATTTTTGAGTAGTATACATAAAACAAAAAACCCTCTACAATTTTCACCACTTCATTTCACTCCTACCATTGCACTACATTGTTTGTGAGTATAAATAGAACACTATCTTTTTTATCACCATTCGTAATATCATATGGAATATTTTGTCTGCTAAATAAATTTAAATGAAAAAAGTTAACTACAAAGTTTTAATCATTGCTAAGCTCTATAACTTTTGTATAGGATGTGCATCCATTCGATATTGTTTGCTTTTTTAAAAAAAAATTAAATACCTTTATTAATCGAAAACAAATATTTAAGGCTATAAAAATCATTTGAATAAAAATTTATCAACAACAAACTTATAGATTCAAGGTGGTTTTGAAGATAATCATGTGAGCATCCAAGGTGGTATGGAAATTCTAAATTTTGAGTTTCAAAATATAAAAAACTTAAAACACATATTTGGCCTCTAAAGAACTTGAAATAAAAAAACCATATATAAAGTTATAGGTTTTATTGAGAGCAACAATTTTCGTGTATAGTGTGGCAGCATCCGAGGCCGTTGATATAATTTGAATCCTAAAAATTTGAAGAACCTAAAAACAATATTTTAGGACTCTAAGTAGTTTCTAAAATTTTAAAAGTTCCCAACTACAAAGTTAGAAATCACTTTGAGGACTAGAATTTTAATGTAAAGTTTTTCTTTAGCATCTTACTTTGTAAAATGTTACAAATTATTTTTAGATGTAATTTTTTTATAGAGACGGATCTCCAATCTATGCTAATCAATTTCAAGAGATATATAGATTCTTTAGAATAATAGAATGACGCCTTTGACCAATAGTCAGTTAACAGATATAATCACCTTATTAGGGTACCCGTACGTGTTTGAAAATGATTCAATGAAGCGGTCGGCCAGGCTTTTGCCCAGTGGAGTGTTTATCTCGCCACACGTGACTCTCATCCAAACACTATATAAATTTTGGCTGCTCCCTTCCATGCCTCCTTATATATCCAACCAAACGCATCCTTAGATGTCACCGCCGCCTCTGTTAATTATAGATGCATTGTCTTCTAAAGTATTTTTAGTAGTGGTATTTGTTGGGTAAGATGAGTTTATAGGAGGACAAACGAATAGACGCAGGTACGGGTCAATTCCCTCGTCTCATCACTAATCCCAGATTCAATGAATTGGTTTGATCGACGTCACAGTCGGTTGTTGGGATCGATCGGATTGGAGGAACCTGACTTGCAAGAGGAGTTCAAAAACAAGGGGCGCTGTTGCTGCAGTTCGCGTGAGATTAAAACCAGCTATTTGAATTGTCCCTCAGCTGCAATCTACGAAGACAAAAACACTAGATACCATACCAGTGTTCCTTTTGCTGGGACACATGCACGTCGTCGTCGTTGCATGCGTCCCGGACCTGCACCTGCACGTACGTAGCTAGCTATCTATTTCGAATTTGCATGCGTACGCACGTATGCGCGGGTTGATTCCAAAATATGTAAGGAACTTTTTTTTTAAAAAAATAACGTAGGATGACCGTTGAAACTGGTGTTTTAAGTATAGTAGAGACAAACAGTAGAAGCTCCGAGCTCGTAACTATAAATCTAATTTGCAATATAGAGACCCACTTTTGAATATTGAAAATTTTAGTTTTCAAATCAGAAGCACTACAAATTTTTAGTAGATATATAGACACAAGAAATAGAAACTCAAAAATTCTCTTTGAAGCGCTTTGAAGCGCCTGACACCCTATATAAATAATATTCCCGCCTAGTGATTAGGGTTTCACATTGGTCGATCTCCCACAACTGTAAACGATATCTTGAAGCACACTGCACACATATTATAGATTAAAAATTGTCTATGCAATGGTCTGGGTGTTTATGGCGGTCCCCATACTAGAAACTATACACAGTTTTTATTTCTATTATTTTTGTTGAGATTACATGTAGGGACTATGGTTTTAGTGAATAGATTCGATCATGTTACGATACCATAGTACCAATAGTGTTAGACAAAAAAAATCAGAGATAGAGAGGAGGAGGGGGTGTATTTTTTCTATTTTAGCCCTTTTCGGGTTTCATTTTCACAAATATGTCCTTTCTAGTTTCAATTCAAAAAATGGACCCTTACGTCGGCCCTGTCACTATTGGTGCCGACCTATCACGCGTCGGCGCCAATTACTTTGACACATAGATTTCTGGATCGACTCTGACGTGGCGCCTAGGTAGGCGCGCCAAGATCCATGGCGCCGACCTATGAGCTATAAGTACGCCGCTTCGGCCGCCAGTTCTTCGTATCACGTTGATCTAGTTATTTTTTCTCTTTCAAACTACAAACATACCCTAGACCAGCCACTTAATTCATGAAAACTTGTGATCAATCCATTGTTCCTCGGTGACAAGGTAATCTCCCTCCCTTTTTTCTCTTTATTGGTTTGCCCTTTTGTCTCTGATTATTAGGGTTAGTTTTTTTTAATTATTTATAATCTTTATATTATAGATTTGTAGGATGTATAGGCGTTGTAAATCTGCTAAACAAAGGTAAGCGTTGTAATAAATGTAATAACTAATATTACTAATTCTTATAAAACATATCGAATTTTAGGAATGATCCTTTGACCGAAACTGCCTTCGACCCGCTACCATTGCCAAGGGGGGTGTTCCAGTGCCTATTTGTTTTTGTGGCGATCTTTGGAAGGTTGACACGTCCGAGGATCATGACACCTATTGACAGTGGTATTGGGTGTGTGTGCTAACTATGCATTTGAGCCAAACGATTGCTCAACGACGGATGAATTTAATGGTGAGAATATTTTGTTAAATAGTTATCAGATTTTGCGCTAACATGTATTAAGGAGTCTGCCCAAGATTCATGGCGTCAACCCACCCATCACCAAGGTTTACAAAACCTAAACCGGTTGGTTTACCGAAACCGCTGGGTCAATTCCGTCATCTCATCACTAATCCCAGGTACAATGAAATGGTTTAATTTGGTCGATGTCACAGTCGGTTGTTGGGATCGATCGGATTGGAGGAACTTGACTAGCTTGCAACTTTGCAAGAGGAGTTTAAAAACAAGGAGCTGTTCGCGTTAGATTAAAACGAGCTGTTTGGATTGCTGCAGAAGACAAAAACACTAGATACCATGCCAATGTTCCTTTTTGCTGGGACCGCGCGCATCCATGCAAGTCGTCGTCGTTGCGTCCGGGACCTGCACATGCATGTACGTAGCTAATAGCTATCTATCTATTTGCATGCATGATGCATATTGATCCGTCGTTACCGTTTTTACATGCGTACGACGCACGTTGCCTTAACTAGATTTCGAATTTATTCAATACGTACTATATAATACGAATTCGACCGTGTTCATCCCTATATTATACCTACCCTACCCTCCGTCGTACGCACTGCACTGCTACTCCGTATGACTCAGACCTGGATGCATGCATGCATGCACTGATAGATCGGCCAGCGGCACTGTTGCCTGTTGGGGGGGTCGATGAGTCGACGTCTGCGCCGTGGGCTCCCCCTCGTCCGTCCTGTGCCCGACACGTCGCTTCCCTACTCGTTTTGTCTTTCTCTAGCCCTCGTGGCCTCGTCATGTGTCTATGGACGATTCAAGTCATCCAGTTTAACTTTCACTATCTCATTAATTATCCGTTGTGCGCGTACTCCTACGTGATTATATATATATATATATATATATATATATATATATATATATATATATATATATATATATATATATATATATATATATATATATATATATATATATGGTAGGTATAACGGGAGCTTTGGTCTTACAATAGTTAAAAGAAGCCCAGGCCGACCACCCCTACAAACTGATTCAACCCCGCGCGCCCAACCAGCCTGTCGAGTGCGCCAGCTGCCCCACGTCTGTTAGCGCAAAAAAAAGGAATGCATGCATGAGTCAAACACGATCCAATGTATACGCGTAAATTTAGGAAAAATATGTGTGACAGTTTCTATTTTTAAATGCTTTATTTCTTTCATAAATTTAGGATCGCTGCAACAGCCATGCAGCTAGACACGTAAGAACCATTTTATGATATATACTGAGACTAAATATGCTACACTGTGTAGATAATTATGCAATTCGGTATACTGCGTAAAATCTGTTACCAGCTGCATGCGCACGAATTTATGATGAAAATAATGTGCAATAAAAGGAAATGAATTGCATGCATAGAAACAAAAAATCGTATTTAATGTTTAATTTGCTTCATAAATATAGTATCCCTCCAACAACCATGCAGTTAAACATATTAGAACTAGTTTATGATTTGTACTTATACTACATGGTGTAGGTATTTATGCAATTCGGTACACCGCGTAAAAAATCTAGCATGTTGTTCACTGGTAGACGCATCTCCAGGTTGGAGCGTAAAAACCTTAAGTTTTAAGTATAAAATCTCTCAATTATAAGCGTAAATACCTGGCCAATGTGAGAAGTTGATAGCTCTGGTAGGTTGTTATTACGATCCTATTTTTATACCAGATTCGAAAAATATGCAGCCGCATGCATGAAGTTTCTATTTTTATACAGATCCAAAAATTATGGCAAAATGCATGCATGAGTCAAACACGTTCCCTTGCATGCGCGTAAATTTAGGAAAGATATGTGTGGCGGTTTCTATTTTAAATGTTTTATTTCCTCCATAAATTTAGGATCGCTGCAACAGACATGCAACTAAAACTCGTTGTAGGAAACGGGTGACACCTAAGAGGGCGGTGGGTGAATTAGGACTTCTAAAACTTTGATTAAACTAGGCCACAATTAAATCCCTAGAGCAAAACCTATGCAAATAATCAAAACTAGAATGTGCAAGCTGGGTTTTGTCTAAGTGTTGCTATCTCTACCGCAAAGGCTAAGTTTCAATCTACACTAAATAAGTAAGACTACAAGATTGAAACTTAAATGCTTAATATAAATGCGGAATGTAAAGAGCTAAGTAGAGAAGCAAACTCTCGTGGATGACGCCAGTATTTTTACCGAGGTATCCGGAACCACGCAAGGTCCCGACTAATCCTCGTTGGTGCCCCTACGCAAAGGGAAGCCCACGCGAGGGCCAAGCACCACGGTCGAGTAACTCCGTAGAGAGCCACGGGCCTTCTCCACGCGCAAGTGGTGCTCCGCTTCCGGCTCCTCTCGGACGCTCCCCGCCGTCTCCATTATCGAGCTTCCGGCCGAAACGCCGCGGGCCTCGTTCCCTCCGGTACACGGTGGCGGCCGTGACACAAACGCGGTTGTCACGGTCTCGCAAGACTCTCGCCCCACTCGGTACAATTACAACGACTCACGCAAGAGCCGAGGGGTTGTGAGGTTTATCTAAACTCACTCAACAATCTAGGGTTCACCTAGAGCAAGCGCTAAAGCGGTCTAACTAACCTAAGCACTTCGCAAAGCACCTACGCTAATCACCGAGTGATTCTATTAAGCACTTGGGTGTTTGAGCTCTTGGAAATATGCACTATGTGTCTTGGTATGTTGCTTGGGCTCTCACACTTGAGAATGGCCGGTTGGGGTGGTATTTATAGCCTCCACACCCCAAACTAGCCGTTGGACAGAAAGCAGCAGCTTTCTGTCGTCGGGTGCACCGGACAGTCCGGTGCACCACCGGACACTGCACAGTAGATGTCCGGTGCATGCCACGTCAGCCGACCGTTGGCGCCTGTAGCAGTCGACCGTTGGATCCGACCGTTGCCGTCTGCCCGTTGGCACACCGGACAGTCCGGTGCTACAGCCAGAGAGCGCCTGTCTGCGGCCTCTCTGCGCAGACTGTCCGGTGCCTCACCGGACAGTCCGGTGCTGAAAGTCTCCTAGAGGGGGGGTGAATAGGGCGAAACTGAAATTCTCAAAAATAATCACAACTACAAGCCGGGTTAGCGTTAGAAATATAATCAAGTCCGCGAGAGAGGGCGCAAAACAAATCGCAAGCGAATAATGAAGTGAGACACGCGGATTTGTTTTACCGAGGTTCGGTTCTCTCAAACCTACTCCCCGTTGAGGAGGCCACAAAGGCCGGGTCTCTTTCAACCCTTCCCTCTCTCAAACGGTCCCTCGGACCGAGTGAGCTTCTCTTCTCAAATCACTTGGGAATCAAACTTCCCGCAAGGACCACCACACAATTGGTGTCCCTTGCCTCAATTACAAGTGAGTGTTTGATCACAAGAAAGAATGCCAAAGAAAAAGAAGCGATCCAAGCGCAAGAGCTCAAATGAACACTACAAATCACTCTCTCTAGTCACTAGGGCTTTGATTGGAGTTGGGAGAGGATTTGATCTCTTTTGGTGTGCTTTGCAATGAATGCTAGCTCTTGTAAAGTGGTTGGAAGCTGGAAAACTTGGATGCAATGAATGGTGGGGTGGTTGGGGTATTTATAGCCCCAACCACCAAACTTGACCGTTGGTGGAGCTGTCTGTCGTATGGTGCACCGGACAGTCCGGTGCATGTCACACCCGGATTTCGGGGCACCAAGACCCGGGCGCGAACAATCACCAGGCGTGCTAGGACCAAGTCTCACACATATGATGAATCATGGCACAGGATCGAATGTCACATCTTTACTAAATATCAAGAGTTCTATACAAAGTAAATAAATAATTACATTATAAGGAGACAACGGTCCAGCAACCCAAAGTTGACTGGGAGACGACGACCTAGATCTCTCACGAACACATCGTAGCATCCACCATGCGCCTTATCCTGCGGTACCTGTTCTTGACCTGTGGGGGGGTGTGAGATAGCAAGAGTGAGCTCACATACGTTCATCGCTCAACAAGTTGTGGGGAATAATGTGCATGAACTCGCCAAAGGTGGGAGCTCACGTGAAGTGTAAGGCTTACCAAAGAGGATGGTTAGAGCTGAGCATTGCTTTTAAAGTTGGTCAAAATTTTATTAGCAATTACTAAGTATAAGTAAATACCAACCCAATTAAGTAGTAGAACAAAAGTAACAATCTCACCTGCGATGCAATGCATATGACAAATTGAGTTTAAGTTCCATAATTTAATCATGTGAGTGTCCGAGCCGCTCATGACCGTGAGCACGGCTAGTATACCAGTTTTACACTCTGCAGAGGTTGCGCATCTTTACCCACAAGTCGTGTTACCCATTTGCCACGGAGTTGATCAGACTCCATACACCTCTACCAAGGAAGCGAGGCAGGGTACCACTACGAGGCCTTTACAAAGTTCCACTAGCTTCAGACTACCCGCTACAGTTTATAGGAAGCTCCAATGCAGGAATCCCTTGCAGGACCGCCATCACAGCAAAATCCTCCCGAGGGCCTCCCTACACTGACCACTCCCCTACTGCCCTTGCCCCTTTCGGGTAAGGTAGTCTTCCACTAGCTTTCCTAATTAATCGGCCAAGGGCGTCCCATTAAACCCTTGTGGTAGCACTGTTTTCCCGGGTGGTTCTCCATGTTCCAATTAACATAATGATCTTATCATGAACGATAAATAACAACGGATAACAAAAGTATAATCATGAGTAATGTATCTTCATACCCAAAACCACATAAAGCACTAGCAAGTACTACCCAAAAAGTTCAGTGGTAACAAGGTATAAAGATAATCAAACTAGGGTATCCTATTAGGACCCATCAAAATTAACCTATGCAGATCATTATGATTAATTAGAACATGAGTGGGTAAAAAGAAGTGATCAAGGGCACAACTTGCCTGGGACTTGAGATTCCAGGTACCAACTTTGCTCTTCGGGTGGCTCGTAACCTCTCGCTAGTCGTAGCAAATACAAACAAACATGGCATAGGCAAAAATTAACATTACACCAGACATAAGAATAAACTGCGTAGTAATAATCTACGCGTTGCTACGAGATCGTAGGAACAAGAATTACTAAATTTGGAGCTACGATTATTAAGTTATGAATTTCCTAAGGTTTTATGTATTTGATACGAGATTAATTAAGAGATAAATTTTAATACCATTTTCATGTCAAAACAAAGATACAGGTTAATAAACAACATTATTATAGGATTATAGGAATTGGAATGGATTAATTTAGACCTCATATGAATTTCTTATGAATTAAACAAATTCTAGCCTTTATTTTTGCATTAAAAATTATTTTCTAAAACCTTTTATCTGATTTCTTAACTTCCTGGACTGGGCGCACTAATTACAGAAAACACAGGGGCTATTCTAGAAGATTCTCCAGACTCAGATTCTACCCGCGGTGGACGGCGGGTTGTTTTCAGGTAAACCGAGGGGTTCTTTAGCAAATGTGCTCGGGCGAAACGGTATCGGCTCCCGTGAGCCGTCCGATCCAAACGGACGCGCGAGATTAGATCAAGCCCATCCCGAACCGGTACACTTCCGCAATCGTCAGATTCAAGATCTACGGCCAAATATTAACTTCGCCGCGAACACGTCCGATCCAATCCCTACGGCATGGATTCAATGTGACGAAACGTTATTTATTGTCTTAATCTGATCCGCACAACTTTGATTCGACGGTGCAGATTTGATGAGGCTTGACTTCCCCTGGATCGCTTGATTTCGCATCTATGGTCACAATTACCCTATGTAATACACCAGCGCCAACCAATCTAAGCCGCCGGATCGAGTGTCTACGGTATCCAATTCATCCCCCTCCCAAAGCGCTCAGACACGGTGGAGCACACCCCGCACGGCGGTATTTTCTCTGTTCCTCATCTCTCTCTCATGGATTAGCCCAGCCTGCGCGCACGGCGAGGAGGCCCTGTCCGCCGCACACACAGGGAAGTTCCCGGGCACGATCATACGGCGTCACGGATGATGTTCTAAGGCGGTGGCCATCTCCCTTCTTCTTCCCTGAGCTCACAAGACAGCGGCGCCGCTCACAGCCGCCATGCCGAACCCACTGGAATCCTATGATCCGCGGCCCAGTGCCCTAATCCTGAGTCAAACCGGTGCTAATCGGAGATTGGGGAAGCGACGAATTGAATCGAGCAGAGAGAGAGTGCATAATCACAGAGAGGGCCTCGCGGCTCGCGCGGCGAGGGAGTCCTCCACAGTGCCCGCAATGGTAGAGCAAATGCCTCGACACCCTGGTTCCCCGTTCTCCATACTGGAGGCATCTACTCAATGCGTACGAGTTAGCAAGTAACCTAGGACTAGGAGCACGTACTTGTATTTTCTGACGGTAGCAGAGTTGATCCTTGGTGCGTGCAGACTCCATGCTCGAACTGCTCCATCGCGCTATCCACTGCGTAGGTACGGCCCCGCGCACGCAGCAGTCATGCGAGCATGGTAACCCCTGTGCAGTAGCGTCCCCGGCTGCCCATCTAATCTCCTCGGTGAATTCTCCTGGCGGCGGTGCTGCCCCCGTCCTCTCTCTCCCTCGGTCCGCACGACGGTGGCGCCCTCATCGATCTCTCTCCCTCACGGTCCCTTCTTCCTTTCACAGCTGACCGCACGGCGATGGGGGGGTCGCGGCCAGGATTTATACCAGAGGATAGGGGCAAGGTCCGAGCGGAAAAGGAGGCAGTGACCGGTAAGCTCGGCCCGGGATCTACGCATCGAGATGAACAGACACCAAATCTGTTACGGCGATGTTGAAGATGACCCTGACAGGCGGCCCCATACGGCAGTGACACAGTTGTGTGGGTGAAGGGGATGCAGGCGCTGGGTTGGGGTTTTGGGCCGAGAGCGCGCCTGGGCTAAGTGGCGAGTTGGGCAAAAACTGAGGAATCCGGCCCAACACAAGTTTTTCTCTTTTCTTTTTTTATTTTCTGTTTCAATTCCCATTCATTTCAACTATTTTAAATTTAAATGAGTTACTAATTCAAATATAGATGCCACCACAAGGAAAACCCAGCATGTGACTAAACATATTCATACCATTATTATGCAGATATTTTTAATATGTAATGCACACACATATTCAATATTGGTTTTAATAGCTCATTAAAAAAATAGTATTTATTATGCATTTTTCCTCAACATAAAATAGTTTTAACCCCGATATAATTAAATTCCTAGGGACTAATCTTATCAATTAGTTAGTTTTAAGAACATTTATAATTATTTAAATAAGTTTCAAATTACATCTCCGTCTTTAGTGACAAACATATTTATCCTATGAGATGTGATTTCAAAGATGAGAAAAAAATATTGCTATTCTATCACAATTCTTTGGGAAAAATCCTAAATCTCGAAAATAGAATTTTGGGTTATTACAAATCCTACCCCCCTTAAAAATAATCTCGCCCTCGAGATTTGTAAGAAAAGGATATAGGAAGAGTGGTTTGCAATTTAGCTTTCAGTTTCTAATTATTTCAAAAATCAAGAGCCTCTTTTTTTTGAGTGATTAGGAAAGCATGGGTATCCATATGTATAGTCATTTTATTATGTAGGACGAAAGATGGGTTGGTTAGGGCAAGAATATCCTGGTGTAAGAAATTTTATGGTGAGAAATAACTCCTTGTTGGGTGGTAATGCATCTGAAGATCGAGTTTGACTTCTCTCCTTCCTTGACGAGGTTGATCTTGTTCTTTTCTGGTCATTGAGTCGGGGTCAGTGTTTATTATCGGAGTTACCGGAGTATGGTTAAGATAGATATGGGTGAGATTGATGTAGGTCAAAAGTTTGTTTGAGTTTAGGTGGAGATAGATTGGTTATGCAATCCATCAAGACTCTATTGGCTAGGTTAGATCTTATGCCCATGGTTGAGTTGGTCTAATGTGCAAAGTTAAGTTAATACCTGGCTAGTAGGGTTTAATCTCTTCTACCAGTATCACTAATATGTTTAAGTAGACCACATTAGATTAGATCATATTAGATTAGATGGGATCTAGATTAGATTGGTATGACTAGTTTGACTAGATAAGATCTAATTAATTTGGATTGGATCATGATTGTTACTCCGAGGTGAGATAAGCAAAGTGGTTAGGATAAGATAAGATAGATTCTTTTAAGATGAGATAAATCTATTAAGTTAAGAGAATATCTTTTAAGATAAGAAGGATCTTATGAAGCTAGATATATTTTAATGGAGGATATTCTTAGTTGATCTGGTTATATTATGATTTCTTATGCCTTTATGTATATGCAGATGGAATTGTGGACATTACTCCACAACTCATCACACTAAATCAAAAATCCAAATCAGACAAATATCATAAGAACAAACATTCAACTGCATAGATAGAATAGTTTTGTTTTTATTCCTATGAGTAGGTCTCCTATTCCTAAAGGTCACTTTAGGCACAGGATTTCAATGTGTGAAATCCACATTGGTCTTTAGAAGGAACGGGTAAGAATAATCAGAGTAAAGCGGAAATAGATGAGAAAAGATTTAAGGAAAGTTTAGAAAGAATCAGAGTGGCAAAGGTAAGTAGAGAATGGTTGTCCAGTTCTATCTAGGTTTCGTCCTACAGTCAACATTCCTCTGATACCACTTCTGTCACACCCGGATTTCGGGGCACCAAGACCCGGGCGCGAACAATCACCAGGCGTGCTGGGACCAAGTCTCACACATATGATGAATCATGGCACAGGATCGAATGTCACATCTTTACTAAATATCAAGAGTTCTATACAAAGTAAATAAATAATTACATTATAAGGAGACAACGGTCCAGCAACCCAAAGTTGACTGGGAGACGACGACCTAGATCTCTCACGAACACATCGCAGCATCCACCATGCGCCTTATCCTGCGGTACCTGTTCTTGACCTGTGGGGGGGTGTGAGACAGCAAGAGTGAGCTCACATACGTTCATCGCTCAACAAGTTGTGGGGAATAATGTGCATGAACTCGCCAAAGGTGGGAGCTCACGTGAAGTGTAAGGCTTACCAAAGAGGATGGTTAGAGCTGAGCATTGCTTTTAAAGTTGGTCAAAATTTTATTAGCAATTACTAAGTATAAGTAAATACCAACCCAATTAAGTAGTAGAACAAAAGTAACAATCTCACCTGCGATGCAATGCATATGACAAATTGAGTTTAAGTTCCATAATTTAATCATGTGAGTGTCCGAGCCGCTCATGACCGTGAGCACGGCTAGTATACCAGTTTTACACTCTGCAGAGGTTGCGCATCTTTACCCACAAGTCGTGTTACCCATTTGCCACGGAGTTGATCAGACTCCATACACCTCTACCAAGGAAGCGAGGCAGGGTACCACTACGAGGCCTTTACAAAGTTCCACTAGCTTCAGACTACCCGCTACAGTTTATAGGAAGCTCCAATGCAGGAATCCCTTGCAGGACCGCCATCGCAGCAAAATCCTCCCGAGGGCCTCCCTACACTGACCACTCCCCTACTGCCCTTGCCCCTTTCGGGTAAGGTAGTCTTCCACTAGCTTTCCTAATTAATCGGCCAAGGGCGTCCCATTAAACCCTTGTGGTAGCACTGTTTTCCCGGGTGGTTCTCCATGTTCCAATTAACATAATGATCTTATCATGAACGATAAATAACAACGGATAACAAAAGTATAATCATGAGTAATGTATCTTCATACCCAAAACCACATAAAGCACTAGCAAGTACTACCCAAAAAGTTCAGTGGTAACAAGGTATAAAGATAATCAAACTAGGGTATCCTATTAGGACCCATCAAAATTAACCTATGCAGATCATTATGATTAATTAGAACATGAGTGGGTAAAAAGAAGTGATCAAGGGCACAACTTGCCTGGGACTTGAGATTCCAGGTACCAACTTTGCTCTTCGGGTGGCTCGTAACCTCTCGCTAGTCGTAGCAAATACAAACAAACATGGCATAGGCAAAAATTAACATTACACCAGACATAAGAATAAACTGCGTAGTAATAATCTACGCGTTGCTACGAGATCGTAGGAACAAGAATTACTAAATTCGGAGCTACGATTATTAAGTTATGAATTTCCTAAGGTTTTATGTATTTGATACGAGATTAATTAAGAGATAAATTTTAATACCATTTTCATGTCAAAACAAAGATACATGTTAATAAACAACATTATTATAGGATTATAGGAATTGGAATGGATTAATTTAGACCTCATATGAATTTCTTATGAATTAAACAAATTCTAGCCTTTATTTTTGCATTAAAAATTATTTTCTAAAACCTTTTATCTGATTTCTTAACTTCCTGGACTGGGCGCACTAATTACAGAAAACACAGGGGCTATTCTAGAAGATTCTCCAGACTCAGATTCTACCCGCGGTGGACGGCGGGTTGTTTTCAGGTAAACCGAGGGGTTCTTTAGCAAATGTGCTCGGGCGAAACGGTATCGGCTCCCGTGAGCCGTCCGATCCAAACGGACACGCGAGATTAGATCAAGCCCATCCCGAACCGGTACACTTCCGCAATCGTCAGATTCAAGATCTACGGCCAAATATTAACTTCGCCGCGAACACGTCCGATCCAATCCCTACGGCATGGATTCAATGTGACGAAACGTTATTTATTGTCTTAATCTGATCCGCACAACTTTGATTCGACGGTGCAGATTTGATGAGGCTTGACTTCCCCTGGATCGCTTGATTTCGCATCTATGGTCACGATTACCCTATGTAATACACCAGCGCCAACCAATCTAAGCCGCCGGATCGAGTGTCTACGGTATCCAATTCATCCCCCTCCCAAAGCGCTCAGACACGGTGGAGCACACCCCGCACGGCGGCATTTTCTCTGTTCCTCATCTCTCTCTCATGGATTAGCCCAGCCTGCGCGCACGGCGAGGAGGCCCTGTCCGCCGCACACACAGGGAAGTTCCCGGGCACGATCATACGGCGTCACGGATGATGTTCTAAGGCGGTGGCCATCTCCCTTCTTCTTCCCTGAGCTCACAAGACAGCGGCGCCGCTCACAGCCGCCATGCCGAACCCACTGGAATCCTATGATCCGCGGCCCAGCGCCCTAATCCTGAGTCAAACCGGTGCTAATCGGAGATTGGGGAAGCGACGAATTGAATCGAGCAGAGAGAGAGTGCAGAATCACAGAGAGGGCCTCGCGGCTCGCGCGGCGAGGGAGTCCTCCACAGTGCCCGCAATGGTAGAGCAAATGCCTCGACACCCTGGTTCCCCGTTCTCCATACTGGAGGCATCTACTCAATGCGTACGAGTTAGCAAGTAACCTAGGACTAGGAGCACGTACTTGTATTTTCTGACGGTAGCAGAGTTGATCCTTGGTGCGTGCAGACTCCATGCTCGAACTGCTCCATCGCGCTATCCACTGCGTAGGTACGGCCCCGCGCACGCAGCAGTCATGCGAGCATGGTAACCCTTGTGCAGTAGCGTCCCCGGCTGCCCATCTAATCTCCTCGGTGAATTCTCCTGGCGGCGGTGCTGCCCCCGTCCTCTCTCTCCCTCGGTCCGCACGACGGTGGCGCCCTCATCGATCTCTCTCCCTCACGGTCCCTTCTTCCGTTCACAGCTGACCGCACGGCGATGGGGGGTCGCGGCCAGGATTTATACCAGAGGATAGGGGCAAGGTCCGAGCGGAAAAGGAGGCAGTGACCGGTAAGCTCGGCCCGGGATCTACGCATCGAGATGAACAGACACCAAATCTGTTACGGCGATGTTGAAGATGACCCTGACAGGCGGCCCCATACGGCAGTGACACAGTTGTGTGGGCGAAGGGGATGCAGGCGCTGGGTTGGGGTTTTGGGCCGAGAGCGCGCCTGGGCTAAGTGGCGAGTTGGGCAAAAACTGAGGAATCCGACCCAACACAAGTTTTTCTCTTTTATTTTTTTATTTTCTATTTCAATTCCCATTCATTTCAACTATTTTAAATTTAAATGAGTTACTAATTCAAATATAGATGCCACCACAAGGAAAACCCAGCATGTGACTAAACATATTCATACCATTATTATGCAGATATTTTTAATATGTAATGCACACACATATTCAATATTGGTTTTAATAGCTCATTAAAAAAATAGTATTTATTATGCATTTTTTCTCAACATAAAATAGTTTTAACCCTGATATAATTAAATTCCTAGGGACTAATCTTATCAATTAGTTAGTTTTAAGAACATTTATAATTATTTAAATAAGTTTCAAATTACATCTCCGTCTTTAGTGACAAACATATTTATCCTATGAGATGTGATTTCAAAGATGAGAAAAAAAATATTGCTATTCTATTACAATTCTTTGGGAAAAATCCTAAATCTCGAAAATAGAATTTTGGGTTATTACAGTGCACACCGGACATGTCCGGTGCGACAGCCACGTCACCAAAAAGCCGTTGGATTGACCGTTGGGGTTCTGTCTTCTGGGCCCGCCTTGATGTCCGGTGCGCCTGCTCCCGCGTGCCTGACGACTGCGCGCTTCTGGCGCGCATTAAATGCGCCTGCAGGTGACCGTTGGCGCGAAGTAGCCGTTGCGCCGAGGTTGCACCGGACAGTCCGGTGCACACCGGACATGTCCGGTGAATTATAGCGAAGCGGTTGGAGTGAGAACCCGAGGCTGGCGAGTTCCTAAGGCCGCCCTTCCTTGGAGCACCGGACATGTCCGGTGAATTATAGCGGAGTGGCCTCTGGAAATTCCCGAGGGCGACGAGTTTGAGCTGAAGTCCTCTGGTGCACCGGACACTGTCCGGTGGCACACCGGACAGTCCGGTGCGCTAGACCAGAGGAGCCTTTGGTTGCTCCTATGCCCTTTTGTTGAACCCAACACTTGGTCTTTTTATTGGCTAAGTGTGAACCTTTTGCACCTGTATAACTTACATACTAGAGCAAACTAGTTAGTCCAAAGATTTGTGTTGAGCAATTCAACCACCAAAATTATTTAGGGACTAGGTGTAAGCCTAATTCCCTTTCAATCTCCCCCTTTTTGGTGATTGATGCCAACACAAACCAAAGCAAATATAGAAGTGCATAATCGAACTAGTTTGCATAATGTAAGTGCAAAGGTTGCTTGGAATTGAGCCAATATAAATACTTACATGATGCGCATGGATTGTTTCTTTGTTTTTGACATATTGGACCACATTTGCACCACATGTTTTGTTTTTGCAAATCCTTTTGTAAATTCTTTTCAAAGTCTTTTTGCAAGATAGTCAAAGGTAAATGAATAAGAATTTTGAGAAGCATTTGAAATTTTCTCCTTTTGTTTGAAATGCTTTTCCTTTGACTAAACAAAACTCCCCCTCAAATAAATTCTCCTCTTAGTGTTCAAGAGGGTTTTAAGATATCAAGTTTCGAAAATACTACTTGCTCCCCCTTTAGAACACAAAGAGATACCAATTTTGAAATTTTCCATCCAATTGAAAATCATTAATAAAATTAGGGTGGTGGTGCGGTCTTTTTGCTTTGGGCTCATATTTTCTCCCCCTTTGGCATGAATCGCCAAAAACGGATTCATTAGAGCCCTTCGAAGTACTTTCTCCTCCTTTGGTCATAAAATAAATGAGTGAAGATTATACCAAAGTTGGAGAGATAGAGCGGAGCGACGACGAAGGATGAGTAGTAGAGTAGAGTGGAAGCCTTTGTCTTCGCCGAAGACTCCAATTCCCTTTCAATATACCTATGACTTGGTTTGAAATACACTTGAAAACACATTAGTCATAGCATATAAAAGAGACATGATCAAAGGTATACTTATGAGCTATGTGTGCAAGTTTAGCAAAAGAAATTCCTAGAATCAAGAATATTAAGCTCATGCCTAAGTCTGGTAAAAGATTGTTCATCAAGTGGCTTGGTAAAGATATCGGCTAATTGATCTTTAGTGTTAATGTATGAAATCTCGATATCCCCCTTTTGTTGGTGATCCCGAAGAAAATGATACCGAATGGCTATATGTTTAGTGCGGCTATGCTCAACGGGATTATCCGCCATACGGATTGCACTCTCATTATCACATAGAAGAGGAACTTTGGTTAGTTTGTAACCGTAGTCCCGCAGGGTTTGCCTCATCCAAAGCAATTGCGCGCAACAATGGCCTGCTGCAATGTACTCGGCTTCGGCGGTAGAAAGAGCGTCCGAATTTTGCTTCTTTGAAGCCCAAGACACCAAGGATCTTCCCAAGAACTGGCAAGTCCCCGATGTGCTCTTCCTGTTAATCTTACACCCCGCCCAATCGGCATCCGAATAACCAATTAAATCAAATGTGGATCCCCGAGGGTACCAAAGCCCAAACTTAGGTGTATAAGCCAAATATCTCAAGATTCGTTTTACGGCCGTAAGGTGTGATTCCTTAGGGTCGGCTTGGAATCTTGCACACATGCAAACGGAAAGCATAATGTCCGGTCGAGATGCACATAAATAAAGCAATGAACCAATCATCGACCGGTATACCTTTTGATCCACAGACTTACCTCCCGTGTCGAGGTCGAGATGCCCATTTGTTCCCATGGGAGTCTTGATGGGCTTGGCATCCTTCATTCCAAACTTGCTTAGAATGTCTTGAGTATACTTTGTTTGGCTAATGAAGGTGCCCTCTTGGAGTTGCTTGACTTGAAATCCTAAGAAATATTTCAACTCCCCCATCATCGACATCTCGAATTTCTTTGTCATGATCCTACTAAATTCTTCACATGTAGATTCGTTAGTAGACCCAAATATGATATCATCAACATAAATTTGGCATACAAACAAATCATTGTCAAGAGTTTTAGTGAATAAAGTAGGATCGGCTTTGCCGACTTTGAAGCCATTAGCAATAAGGAAATCTCTAAGGCATTCATACCATGCTCTTGGGGCTTGCTTGAGCCCATAAAGCGCCTTAGAGAGCCTATAGACATGATTAGGATACTCACTGTCTTCAAAGCCGGGAGGTTGCTCAACATAGACCTCCTCCTTGATTGGTCCATTGAGGAAAGCACTCTTTACGTCCATTTGATAAAGCTTGAAGCCATGGTAAGTAGCATAGGCTAATAATATGCGAATTGACTCAAGCCTAGCTACGGGTGCATAGGTTTCACCAAAGTCCAAACCTTCGACTTGTGAATACCCCTTGGCCACGAGTCGAGCTTTCTTCCTAGTCACCACACCATGCTCATCTTGCTTGTTGCGGAAGACCCACTTGGTTCCTACAATATTTTGGTTAGGACGTGGAACTAAGTGCCATACCTCATTCCTTGTGAAATTGTTGAGCTCCTCTTGCATCGCCATCACCCAATCCGAATCTTGTAGTGCTTCCTCTACCCTGTGTGGCTCAATAGAGGAAACAAACGAGTAATGCTCACAAAAATGTGCAATACGAGATCGAGTGGTTACCCCCTTATGAATGTCGCCGAGGATGGTGTCGACGGGGTGATCTCGTTGTATTGCTTGGTGGACTCTTGGGTGTGGCGGTCTTGGTTGTTCATCCCCCTTGTCTACATTATTTGCGTCCCCCCCTTGATCATTGTCGTCGTCTTGAGGTGGCTCATCATGGTGTTCTTCATCTTTATCAACTTGAGTCTCGTCCTCATCTTGGGTTGGTGGAGATGCTTGCATGGAGGAGGATGGTTGATCTTGTGCATTTGGAGGCTCTTCGGATTCCTTAGGACACACATCCCCAATGGACATGTTCCTTAGAGCGATGCATGGAGCCTGTTCTTCACCTATCTCATCAAGATCAACATGCTCTACTTGAGAGCCGTTAGTTTCATCAAAGACAACGTCACAAGAAACTTCAACAAGCCCTGAGGCCTTGTTAAAGACTCTATATGCCCTTGTGTTTGAGTCATATCCTAGTAAAAAGCCTTCTACAGTTTTAGGAGCAAATTTAGATTTTCTACCTCTCTTAACAAGAATAAAGCATTTGCTACCAAAAACTCTAAAATATGAAATATTGGGCTTTTTACCGATTAGGAGTTCATAGGATGTCTTCTTGAGGATTCGGTGTAGATATAACCGGTTGATGGCGTAGCAAGCGGTGTTGACCGCCTCGGCCCAAAACCGATCCGGTGTCTTGTACTCATCAAGCATGGTTCTTGCCATGTCCAATAGAGTTCGATTCTTCCTCTCCACTACACCATTTTGTTGTGGAGTGTAGGGAGAAGAGAACTCATGCTTGATGCCCTCCTCCTCAAGGAAGCCTTCTATTTGTGAGTTCTTGAACTCCGTCCCATTGTCGCTTCTAATTTTATTGATCCTTAAGCCGAACTCATTTTGAGCCCGTCTCAAGAATCCCTTTAAGGTCTCTTGGGTATGAGATTTGTCCTGCAAAAAGAATACCCAAGTGAAGCGAGAATAATCATCCACAATAACTAGACAGTACTTACTCCCGCCGATGCTTATATAAGCGATCGGGTCGAATAAATCCATGTGCAGGAGCTCCAGTGGCCTGTCACTAGTCATGATGTTCTTGTGTGGATGATGAGTGCCAACTTGCTTCCCGGCTTGGCATGCGCTACAAATCCTGTCTTTCTCAAAATGAACATTGGTTAGTCCTAAAATGTGTTCCCCCTTTAGAAGCTTATGAAGATTCTTCATTCCAACATGGGCTAGTCGGCGGTGCCAGAGCCAACCCAAGTTAGTCTTAGCAACTAAGCAGGTGTCGAGTTCAGCTCTATCAAAATCTACCAAGTATAGCTGACCCTCTAACACTCCCTTAAATGCTATTGAATCATCACTTCTTCTAAAGACAGTAACACCTACATCAGTAAATAGACAGTTGTAGCCCATTTGACATAATTGGGATACGGAAAGCAAATTGTAATCTAAAGAATCTACAAGAAAAACATTGGAAATAGTATGGTCAGGTGATATAGCAATTTTACCCAATCCTTTGACCAAACCTTGATTTCCATCCCCGAATGTGATAGCTCGTTGGGGATCTTGGTTTTTCTCATATGAGGAGAACATCTTTTTCTCCCCTGTCATGTGGTTTGTGCACCCGCTGTCGAGTATCCAACTTGAGCCCCCGGATGCATAAACCTACAAAACAATTTTAGTTCTTGACTTTAGGTACCCAAACGGTTTTGGGTCCTTTGGAATTAGAAACAAGAACTTTGGGTACCCAAACACAAGTCTTGGAGCCCTTGTGTTTGCCCCCAACAAACTTGGCAACTACCTTGCCGGATTTGTTAGTAAGCACATATGATGCATCAAAAGTTTTGAATGAAATAGCATGATCATTTGATGCATTAGGAGTTTTCTTTCTAGGCAACTTGGCACGGGTTGGTTGCCTAGAGCTAGATGTCTCACCCTTATATATAAAAGCATGATTAGGGCCAGAGTGAGACTTCCTAGAATGAATTTTCCTAATTTTGCTCTCAGGATAGCCGGCAGGGTACAAAATGTAACCCTCGTTATCCTGAGGCATGGGAGCATTGCCCTTAACAAAGTTAGATAAGTTCTTTGGAGGGGCATTAAGTTTGACATTGTCTCCCCTTTGGAAGCCAATGCCATCCTTGATGCCAGAGCGTCTCCCATTATAGAGCATACTTCTAGCAAATTTAAACTTTTCATTTTCTAAGTTATGCTCAGCAATTTTGGCATCTAATAATGCTATATGATCATTTTGTTGTTTAATTAAAGCCATGTGATCATGAATAGCATTGATATCAACATCTCTACATCTAGTACAAATAGAAACATGCTCAACATTAGATGTAGAGGGTTTGCAAGATTTTAATTCAACAACCTTAGCATGTAACAAATCATTTTTAGTTCTAAGGTCGGAAATAGTAGAATTGTAAACATCAAAATCTTTAGCCTTAGCAATCAAATTTTCATTTTCTACTCTAAGGCTAGCAAGAGAATCATTCAATTCCCTAATCTTAGCAAGCAAATCATCATCATTATTTCTAAGATTGGGAATTGAGGCATCACAAACATGAGAATCAACCTTAGCAATTAATCTAGCATTTTCATTTCTAAGGTTGTTAATGGTGTCATGGCACGTGCTTAGCTCACTAGATAATTTGTCACATTTTTCTACCTCTAGAGCATAAGCATTTTTAACCTTAACATGTTTCTTATTTTCCTTGATTAGGAAGTCCTCTTGGGAGTCCAAGAGATCATCCTTTTCATGGATAGCACTAATTAGCTCATTTAATTTTTCCTTTTGTTCCATGTTAAGGTTGGCAAAAAGGATATGCAAATTATCTTCCTCACCACTAGCATTATCATCACTAGAAGATTCATATTTAGTGGAGGAGTTAGATTTAACCTTCTTCCTTTTGCCGTCCTTTGCCATGAGGCACTTGTGGCCGACGTTTGGGAAGAGAAGCCCCTTGGTGACGGCGATGTTGGCGGCGTCCTCGTCGGAGGAGGACTCGGTGGAGCTCTCGTCGGAGTCCCACTCGCGGCACACGTGGGCATCGCCGCCCCTCTTCTTGTGGTACTTCTTCTTTTCTCTTCTCTTGCCCTTCTTGTCGTCGCCCCTGTCACTGTCACTAGACATAGGACATTTTGCAATAAAATGACCGGGCTTACCACATTTGTAACACACTTTCTTGGAGCGGGGTTTGTAGTCCTTCCCCCTTCGTTGCTTGAGGATTTGGCGAAAGCTTTTGATGATTAAAGCCATCTCCTCATTGTCGAGCTTGGAGGCGTCAATTGGTTGTCTACTTGGTGTAGACTCCTCCTTCTTCTCCTCCGTCGCCTTAAATGCCACCGGTTGCGCCTCGGACGTGGAAGGTTCGTCAAGCTCGTTGATCTTCCTTGAGCCCTTGATCATACATTCAAAGCTCACAAAATTCCCGATAACTTCCTCGGGGGTCATTTGAGTATATCTAGGATTACCACGAATTAATTGAACTTGAGTGGGGTTAAGGAAAATAAGTGATCTCAAAATAACCTTAACCACCTCGTGGTCATCCCATTTCTTGCTCCCGAGGTTGCGCACTTGGTTCACCAGGGTTTTGAGCCGGTTGTACATATCTTGTGGCTCCTCCCCTGGGCGAAGACGAAAACGACCGAGCTCCCCCTCAATCGTTTCCCGCTTGGTGATCTTGGTGAGTTCATCACCCTCATGCGCGGTCTTGAGTAGGTCCCAAATCTCCTTTGCATTCTTCAACCCTTGCACTTTGTTGTATTCCTCCTTGCTTAGAGAAGCGAGGAGAATGGTTGTGGCTTGGGAGTTGAAGTGCTCGATTTGGGCCACTTCATCCGTATCATAATCTTCATCCCCTACGGATGGTACCTGTACATCAAACTCAACAACATCCCATATACTTTTGTGGAGTGAGGTTAGATGAAATCACATTAAATCACTCCACATAGCATAATCTTCACCATTAAAAGTTGGTGGTTTGCCTAATGGGACGGAAAGTAAAGGTGTATGTTTAGGAATGCGGGGGTAGCGTAGGGGGATCTTACTATACTTCTTACGCTCTTGGCGCTTAGAAGTGATGGACGCCGCGTCGGAGCCGGAGGTGGATGTCGATGAAGAATCGGTCTCGTAGTAGACCACCTTCCTCATCCTCTTCTTCTTGTCCCCACTCCGATGCGGCTTGTGGGAAGAGGACTTTTCCTTCTTCTCTTTGTGATGTGAAGAAGATTTCTCCTTCCCTTTGGAGGAGTCCTTCTTCTTGTCATCGTGGTGTGAAGAAGATCTTTTCTCCTTCCCTTTGGAGGAGACCTTCCTCTTCTCCTTCCTCTTGGTGCGGGACTCTTCCGATGAAGTGCTCCCTTGGCTTGTAGTGGGCTTGTCGCCGGTCTCCATCTCCCTCTTGGTACGATCTCCCGTCATCACTTCGAGCGGTTAGGCTCTAATGAAGCACCGGGCTCTGATACCAATTGAAAGTCGCCTAGAGGGGGGTGAATAGGGCGAAACTGAAATTCTCAAAAATAATCACAACTACAAGCCGGGTTAGCGTTAGAAATATAATCAAGTCCGCGAGAGAGGGCGCAAAACAAATCGCAAGCGAATAATGAAGTGAGACACGCAGATTTGTTTTACCGAGGTTCGGTTCTCTCAAACCTACTCCCCGTTGAGGAGGCCACAAAGGCCGGGTCTCTTTCAACCCTTCCCTCTCTCAAACGGTCCCTCGGACCGAGTGAGCTTCTCTTCTCAAATCACTTGGGAATCAAACTTCCCGCAAGGACCACCACACAATTGGTGTCCCTTGCCTCAATTACAAGTGAGTGTTTGATCACAAGAAAGAATGCCAAAGAAAAAGAAGCGATCCAAGCGCAAGAGCTCAAATGAACACTACAAATCACTCTCTCTAGTCACTAGGGCTTTGATTGGAGTTGGGAGAGGATTTGATCTCTTTTGGTGTGCTTTGCAATGAATGCTAGCTCTTGTAAAGTGGTTGGAAGCTGGAAAACTTGGATGCAATGAATGGTGGGGTGGTTGGGGTATTTATAGCCCCAACCACCAAACTTGACCGTTGGTGGAGCTGTCTGTCGTATGGTGCACCGGACAGTCCGGTGCACACCGGACATGTCCGGTGCGACAGCCACGTCACCAAAAAGCCGTTGGATCGACCGTTGGGGTTCTGTCTTCTGGGCCCGCCTTGATGTCCGGTGCACACCGGACATGTACTGTTCAATGTCCGGTGCGCCTGCTCCCGCGTGCCTGACGACTGCGCGCTTCTGGCGCGCATTAAATGCGCCTGCAGGTGACCGTTGGCGCGAAGTAGCCGTTGCGCCGAGGTTGCACCGGACAGTCCGGTGCACACCGGACATGTCCGGTGAATTATAGCGAAGCGGTTGGAGTGAGAACCCGAGGCTGGCGAGTTCCTAAGGCCGCCCTTCCTTGGAGCACCGGACATGTCCGGTGAATTATAGCGGAGTGGCCTCTGGAAATTCCCGAGGGCAACGAGTTTGAGCTGAAGTCCTCTGGTGCACCGGACACTGTCCGGTGGCACACCGGACAGTCCGGTGCGCCAGACCAGAGGAGCCTTTGGTTGCTCCTATGCCCTTTTGTTGAACCCAACACTTGGTCTTTTTATTGGCTAAGTGTGAACCTTTTGCACCTGTATAACTTACATACTAGAGCAAACTAGTTAGTCCAAAGATTTGTGTTGAGCAATTCAACCACCAAAATTATTTAGGGACTAGGTGTAAGCCTAATTCCCTTTCAGGTGCACACCGGACACCAATGTCCGGTGCGCCACCAGGCGCTGGCTGACAGCCCTCATCTTGGATTTCTTCGCTGATTTCTTCGGGCTTCTTTGTTCTTGAGTATTGGACTCCTATGCATCTTTTTATGTCTTCTTTTGAGGTGTTGCATCCTCATTGCCTTGGTCCAATTCTCTTCGCATCCTGTGAACTACAAACACAATCACTAGAAAACTTATTAGTTCATGGATTGTGTTGTTCATCAAACACCAAAACTCAATTAGCCAAATGGCCCGGGGTCCATTTTCCTTACAATCTCCCCCTTTTTGGTGATTGATGACAACACAACCAAAGCAAGCAAATAATACAAGTATTTGAATGAAAATATGCAATTTACTTGCTAAGATGCATGATTGTCCCCACAATGTGAAATTATGGACTTAAGCCTCTCTCTAACTCCATAATTCACTTACTTCCTATTTTTGGACCAAATAACCAAAACCACTTAAAAAACCATTTGTAGATATAAAATTTAAAATTGGTGGTGTTTGGTGTTTGATAGTTTTCATTGCTTTGGTCCCTAAACTTCTCCCCCTTTGGCATCAACCACCGAAAAGGAAGACATTGAAAGCATGTAGGAAGTAAATAAAAGCTTGCCCCCAACAAGAATTGTATCAAAAGATATTACTAGAAGGATATTAAATTAAGCCATGTGAATGATACCACTTGTAGGAGTCCTTAAAAGATTACTCCCCCTAAATGAGTATTCTCCTTTAGAAAGAGTTTTTCTCCCCCTTTAGAGATGAAGAAATACTCCCCCTGACAGAGATGCTCTACTTAGGAAAAAACATGTGAAAAAATAGAGGTGCAAGACATGATTTGAAAAGACTAACTTCCCTTATGCATAGGTAACAGAATATAAGTTAACTACTTATGCATTTTTGCAACATGGAAGCATATGATATGAAATATAGTCTAATCAAATTTAGGAGAAGACATGTAAATGATACTGAATGTAGTCTCAAAAGATACCAATTGAAGATCAATGGCGAGCTTGAGAGACATGAGAGTTCTTGGAGATTTTGCAGTGGAAGATTGTTGTCTTTCTCCGGGGACTTCATTTTCCTTACAATGAGACTATCACATGAAATAGACTTGAAAAGGTGTTAGTCTCAAAGTGTTAGATTATAGAGTAACCTCCCCCTAAAGGTGTGCATACAAGTTTTGAATACTTGTAGGAGACATGCACTTTGATTTGATATCAAGAGGGGCAAATTATCCATAATCCAAACTTTGGCACATATAAGTTAAATGATACACTTTGTAGGAATCAAAATATTCAATTATTGCATCATTTACTATAGAGTGATATAAAAGCTATGTGCCGTGCTTTAACTAAACATTTTAAGTCATGTAGGTTTGCTTAAGTATATGAATTTAAAAACTAGCAATCCTACCATATGATTTACCTAGTATGCATGATTTTGAACAAAAGTACATAACAAATGTAATACTAGGCAAGAAAGGTAAACTAGATAAAAGATAAATAGATACGCATATCTAAAAACGAGAAATACAATGAAACTAGTTACCTTAGTCATGGGTGGGAAATTTGGGTCCAAAATTTTCACTAACCCACTTGGCAATAAACTTGATCCAATATGATGTATCCCATGATATACATCCTAATTTTGCCAAGTCTCCAAATTTCCCGATGACCTTCGGTCCACTCACTTCCCTTTCGGGATCCAAACCTTCTTGGTGCTTTTCATGGTTGAAATTATCTCCTTTGGCACCCAGATGCGTTTGGCCCACTTTCCTTTGTTGGCTTGCTTGTTGGCCTTGATTGCTATCACCTTTCCGTTCTTTTTCTTCTTGATCAAATATGGTGTAGCATCCTTTTTGTTCACCTTTTTGATGTAGGTGTTGGAGATTTTGCTTGATGGCTTTTGCTTGAGCTTTTGTCTTTGTTTATCCCCGGTCATCGCCTTGCATTGGAAAGACTTGTGGCCTTCCTTGTGGCATAGCCTACAAATCACAGTTTCTCCCTCTACAGGCTTGTTCACTCCCGCAGTGGTGTTATCCTGTGGAGGTCAGATTTGTTTGGCTTTGCCTTTCTTGTCATACAAAGCCTTGCCAAGGCGAGCCACTTCTTGCTTTAATTGTTCATTTTCCTTCGCAACCTCATCCGAACATGTCTCTACAACAATATTCTCAACAACGACTTGGTTGCAGGGGTTAGAATCATCAATTAAATCAAAGCAGGAAGTAGAAGCATCTTTCTTAATTATTTCAGGTATTTCAACTAAAGATGCTGCTGGGGTGCTACCAATGTTTTCTAGCTTAGTAGTTAGCTCATTATTGTGTATGCTAAGAATTTCCATTTTCCCTAGCAAATTTTCAATAGCTTCTTGGGAGCTAGCTAACTTAGCCTTAAGTTTTTCATTCTTTTTAATAAGGCTATCATCGGTAGCAGTGGATGGAGCACTAGATTCTAATAGCTCAATTTTAGTTGATAGCTCACTATTTAAGTTTGCAAAAGTTTCAAATTTTTCTAGCAAACCTTTGTAATCATTTTGAGAGCTAACCAACTTATTTTTCAAAGTTTTAAGTTGAGCTTTTTGCTTAGTGCAAACATCCTGGAAAAATTCTACGGCTTCCGCAAGCTCATCTAGAGAGGGCTTTCCCTCACCTTCATCATCACTACTACTTTCATCACTAGAGGATGGAATGCTTTTGTTACCTCTTGCCATAAGGCATTTGTGTGATGACCGTGATGAGCGTGATGAGGACCGGTGGCTGCGCGTCCTTGGAGGTTCATCTTCACTTGAAGAATCATCCCAAGTTCTAACACTTGTTAGCGCCTTGCCTTTGCTCCTCTCCTTTTTGGGTTTGGCCATATTTGGACAGTTGTCCCTAAAGTGGCCCTTCTCCCCACATGCGAAGCATCCTCTCTTCCTTTGCTTTTTCCTATCAATGTTAAAGAGAAGATCCTCGACCTGCAGGGGCACACCCATTAGATTAATCTTGCGGATCATCCTCATTACCTTTCCGACGCGTCGGATTGTTTCTTCGTCCTTGGAGGATGATGTGCATGGTTGATTATCTTCATCATCATCACTTTATTCTTCTTCTTCCTCTTCTTCGCTTGAGGAACTTGGAGTGGGAGCCTTCTTTTTGCTCTTCCTTTCATCACATGCAAAAGCATATGGTCTTGAGGAAGTTGGCTCCTCTCCCCGACTCATTTTTCGCGACATCTCAAAGGCCGCGATTTTCCCAATCACGATGGTCGGAGTCATGTTGCTCAAGTCCTCCATGTTATGAAGGATGGTGATGATGCTCCCATATCTTTGTTGTGGTAGCAGGGAGATAATCTTCCTCACAATGTCCGCATCACCTAGCTTATTAATGCCAATAGAATTGAGCTCATTGATAATTAGATTCAAACGAGAATACATGTCTCTAACAAGCTCATCATTTTTCATAGCAAAAGTATTATACTCATTTAAGACTAGGCAATGTTTTTGCTCACGGACATTGGATGTGCCGTCATGGAGCTCATGCAATTTTAGCCAAATCTCATTAGCAGTTTTCAAGGTAAATACTTGATTAAAGATATCCATGCTAAGAGATTCATATAAGCAATTTTTGGCTCTAGCATTTAAATGAATTTCTTTTTCCTCACTCGTGGTGGGTTTCTCGGGATTCTTGAGAGGTTTCATCCCGTCACGAGTGACTCTCCAAACACCTAGATCAACGGCCTCTAGGTAACAAGCCATTCTAGCACTATAATATGGGAAGTTAGTGCCGTCGAAGTGTGGTGGCCTATGGGTATCCATCCCTTCCTCTAAAAAGCGTCGGCTCTTTTAGCGGTGAAGCTAAAGCGTTTCAAATGAGCCAAACCGGGCTCTGATACCACTTGTAGGAAACGGGTGACGCCTAAGAGGGGGGGGGGGTGAATTAGGACTTCTAAAACTTTGATTAAACTAGGCCACAATTAAATCCCTAGAGCAAAACCTATGCAAATAATCAAAACTAGAATGTGCAAGCTGGGTTTTGTCTAAGTGTTGCTATCTCTACCGCAAAGGCTAAGTTTCAATCTACACTAAATAAGTAAGACTACAAGATTGAAACTTAAATGCTTAATATAAATGCGGAATGTAAAGAGCTAAGTAGAGAAGCAAACTCTCGTGGATGACGCCGGTATTTTTACCGAGGTATCCGGAACCACGCAAGGTCCCGACTAATCCTCGTTGGTGCCCCTACGCAAAGGGAAGCCCACGCGAGGGCCAAGCACCACGGTCGAGTAACTCCGTAGAGAGCCACGGGCCTTCTCCACGCGCAAGTGGTGCTCCGCTTCCGGCTCCTCTCGGACGCTCCCCGCCATCTCCACTATCGAGCTTCCGGCCGAAACGCCGCGGGCCTCGTTCCCTCCGGTACACGGTGGCGGCCGTGCCACAAACGCGGTTGTCACGGTCTCGCAAGACTCTCGCCCCACTCGGTACAATTACAACGACTCACGCAAGAGCCGAGGGGTTGTGAGGTTTATCTAAACTCACTCAACAATCTAGGGTTCACCTAGAGCAAGCGCTAAAGCGGTCTAACTAACCTAAGCACTTCGCAAAGCACCTACGCTAATCACCGAGTGATTCTATTAAGCACTTGGGTGTTTGAGCTCTTGGAAATATGCACTATGTGTCTTGGTATGTTGCTTGGGCTCTCACACTTGAGAATGGCCGGTTGGGGTGGTATTTATAGCCTCCACACCCCAAACTAGCCGTTGGACAGAAAGCAGCAGCTTTCTGTCGTCGGGTGCACCGGACAGTCCGGTGCACCACCGGACACTGCACAGTAGATGTCCGGTGCATGCCACGTCAGCCGACCGTTGGCGCCTGTAGCAGTCGACCGTTGGATCCGACCGTTGCCGTCTGCCCGTTGGCACACCGGACAGTCCGGTGCACACCGGACAGTCCGGTGCACACCGGACAGTCCGGTGCTACAGCCAGAGAGCGCCTGTCTGCGGCCTCTCTGCGCAGACTGTCCGGTGCCTCACCGGACAGTCCGGTGCACACCGGACACCAATGTCCGGTGCGCCACCAGGCGCTGGCTGACAGCCCTCATCTTGGATTTCTTCGCTGATTTCTTCGGGCTTCTTTGTTCTTGAGTATTGGACTCCTATGCATCTTTTTATGTCTTATTTTGAGGTGTTGCATCCTCATTGCCTTGGTCCAATTCTCTTCGCATCCTGTGAACTACAAACACAATCACTAGAAAACTTATTAGTTCATGGATTGTGTTGTTCATCAAACACCAAAACTCAATTAGCCAAATGGCCCGGGGTCCATTTTCCTTACACTCGTAATGACCATTTTATGATATATACTGATACTAAATATGCTACACTGTCTAGATAATTATGCAATTCGGTATACTGCGTAAAAATAACCTACTAGCTGCATGCACACGAATTTATGATGGAAACAATATGCAATGAAAGGAAATGAATTGCATGCATAGAAACAAAAAATCACATTTAATATTTTATTTCCTTCATAAATATAGGATCCCTCCAATAGCCATGCAGCTAAACGCATTAGAACTAGTTTATGATGTATACTGAAACAAATTATACTACACGGTGTAAGTATTTATGCAATTCCTTACACTGCGTAAAAAATCTGGCATGTTGTTCACTGGTGGACGCATCTGTGGGTGGAGCGTAAAAACCTTAAGTTTTGAGCATAAAATTTCTCAATTATAAGCGTAAATACCGAGTCAATTAGAGGTTGATAGCTTTAGTAGGTTGTTATTACGATCCTATTTTTATGACAGATCCAAAAAACATGGCAGCCGCATGCATGCAGTTTCTATTTTTATACAGATCCAAAAATTATGGCAAAATCGTGGGAGTTTCCATTGCATGCGCGCAAATTACGAACATCATAAATCAAGGAATTGCCTTTCCAATGTGCATGCACAAAACTGATATACGAACTCTGTGTTCAAGCATAAAATCGTACATTTTTAGCGTAAATAATACATGTGGTAGGCATAAAACACAATAATCGAAAAGAAAACTGTGCCGGATCGAAGGATGTCACGCGCGATCATCGCTGCGCGCATCTCGTGCCTTCCGTGACGTCGCTCGCTCGAACATCGCGCCTCATGCATCGCCGTCGCTACTCGCACGTCGACGGGCGTCGCTTGCTCGCCGGCCTTGGAAGTGCCGCCTCCTCGGGCTTCGGGGACGCCGCCGCTTGCCCGCACAAGGGCCCCGCTGTCGCTCGCCCTCTGGATCGAGGAACCACCGCCACTACACCGGATCGAGGAATCTCCGCCACCGCGCGTCGAGGTAATGGAGTTGCGGCCACCGGCCTGGGAACCGCCGCCACCGCACAAGGGCACTGCCGTCGCTCGCCCTCTGGATCGGGGGCCGCCGCCGCAGGCCTGGGAACCGCCGCCACCGCATGTCGAGGTCGGGGAGCCGCGGTCACCGCAGCCACCGACCGGGGGTCTACCACCACGTGCGCTATCGGGCAACCGCCGTCACTAATGAATCGAGATGGGGCGTGAAAAACTGATCCCTAGCACTACGCATTTTCTTTTATAGACGTCTGGACCTGGTCCGGCTCGACCGGATTGCATTGTCTGGCCTGGACTTTCTTTAGTTATTGGAAGCCCAGAGCTCCTAATATACAATCTCTCTCTCTCTCTCTATATATATATATATATATATAGGGACGAGGACCGGGAAACCCCAGCCAATTAGACGGACCCGGGTAGCGCGCAGGTTTTCTCGTCGGTTTCCTGGTCTGATCGAACCACAACGTAAATCATAAGCCAACAAAACGTAACCGCGTTTGTATTTTAGCGTAAAAGGTATACGCGATAAAATCGCGAACCATAACTGAAGGTTCCCGAGAATATCGCATGGCATGCACGTAAGCAGAAACGCGAGGCATAAATATGTATAACTGAAGGTTCGTTTGTGTCGGATTATACACGGAATTGTTCTAGTTAATCAAAGTTTATATAAATTAGATAAACAATCCGATTAGAAATCGTTTCGACTCACCAATCTGACACAAACGAACAAGGCCTTAGATGATTTTAGCTATGGTCACTTCCCTTAGAATGTGTCGCCCATTAGAGCCTTTGCGTTAAATATGTCGTGTTGTCCTAGGTTGACTGACCGGCCTTATGGAGACCTTGCTTTGGTTTAGTGTTCCTAGTTCTAGTTTGTTTCTTTGTGCTCTTTTAATGATTCAATCTATTGCCTTGCTTTATTATGTCCTCACATCTCTTCTCTATTATATTTAAGCGTAAGTTTCTTGGTGCCTTACCTCCTCTAGCGAGCGCAACGAGCAAATAAATATCCCCTCGCACACAGAATATAAAAAATATGAGGTGTGGAGGATTCAAACTCTGCTCGCTTGGTATAAATTACTTGGTTTCTACCACGGCTACTCATGTCTGTTTGTGTTATATAAATGAGAGATATCGTGAATATAATCGTGATTGAATAAATATCTCATTGAAACAAAGTGTACCTATATGATATATAGAAAACATAACAAGATACGAGCAACTTACTAGTATAAATTAAATGTAAAGTTCAATTTTGGTCTAGTAATATATAACACATCTTTAAAGACACATTAAGAAAATCTTACAATTATTTTATAATGTTAGGACCACCTAATACTAAATTAACGTAAAAATGCAAAATTATGTGGAAAAAATCATAAAATATTTTGTTCTCAGGTCCAAATTTGATGCGCACCTGCGAAGCTGCTTTCAAGAGCAGCAAGTGGACCTAGCACTCTTTTCTGCAAGCGTCAAAAGGAAAGAAAAAAGGCCTGTAAAATGGGAAAGCACGCCGGCCGCCGCGCATTTCTGCGAACGATCGAGCACACCCCCGCATCTCAGTGGAAGAAGTGTCTCCTTCGTGGGCGCATGTGGAACGTACGGCTGTTCAGCACTGTTCCATGTGCGTGCATACGCGCATATCTTTTACTGAATCCGTGGCGACATGACATTAAGCGGCGATCGCTCTCACACTCGATCTCTCTCTCTCTCTCTGAAATGTTTATATAAGTAACGTCGTCCGCAAGACTGTCATCAGGATCTTGCATGTCGCCCCTTCCATCAATTTCCTTGCATCTGCATGCATGCAGGAGTAGCGTGGTGTGTACTGTGTAGTCAATGGTGTTTGGTGTTAGCAAAATCGACACATAAATTTACGATGAAAAACCTTTCAATACCAAGGAAAACTATGAGTACCAATCAGACGAAACCTTGATTATAATGTGGTGTGTCGTGCTTAGACGGCGGCTTACAAGAGAAATAATATTTAGAATTTAGATTACAAACTTAACAAATGCAAGCAGTATTTTAACGAGCTCCAAGTCAGTCTCCTAGCTAGAGGCTTACTTGCAGCAAGGAAACTATATATATTGACGACCAAAATTTGTTCGGCTAGTTGAAGATGGATCGGAAGACACCTGCAAATAAGGAAGACCGAAGATATGGTCAAATTTGAAGCAATTTGGGTTTAATTGGCAAAATTCAGAGAAAAAGTCCCGGGCAGCTACCGGTTTTGACAGTGCGATTGCCGCCGTGACAGTGTGTAAACTGGTGCAGCCCAGTTTTGGCAGTCGGAGGCTCCGAGCTCAATAATTTTATGTTTTTCCTTTGAAAACTCATAGGTTTCATGAAAACATCTACATTACGTGGGAAAATTAATATTTCCAACATGAATAAGACCACCGTTCCTCTATTTATATGAGAGAGAGTCATGATCGATCGATTGAATATCCATCTATGCAATCAACAAAAACAAACATATCTCATCTAATACTAGTTCTTTTTTTTATTGCTCTTGCATGGCCTAGATCAATGATCGAGAAGTTCTAGAGCAGTTAGGCTACCTTGGGCAGCCCATCACCACCGCACGCCGCGACAGGGGTCCCTAGTTTCTCTGGGCGTGTGAGCTTTAGAGTTTCAGTAGAGCTCTCATTGGTATTTCTTGCATATTAATTGCACTTCCCGACGTGTCTTACATATCACACTCAATGCTCGATCGAGAAACCAAATAAAGCGTGTGTCCGTTTGCGAACACACTGTCGATCGACAGTGACCATATCGACCTAAATGTCGGTTATGCTAATCTTTGGCACAAACAAGTGGTGCTTGGCCTCTCTCGGATGCTGACGCCGCCTCCACTATCGAGCTTCTGACAAAATAGTACAGACCTTATTCCATCCAATACACAGTGGTGGCTATACCACAAACATAGTTAGTGTGATCTTGCAAGACTCACTCCCCACTCGATAAAATTACAACGATACATGAAAGCGTCAAGAGGTTAAGGTGTCTATTCCTCAGTTCCCTCAAAGGATTAACCTAGAGCAAGCACTATATCAGCGGTCTAATTCAGGGTTTACCTTACCTGTAGCAAAAGAAATCAGAGCTCACCGAGAAACGTGTTTCTCGGATTTCTCGTTTTTTCGTTTTTCTCAAAAAAATTCCGCCAGAATTTAAAAAGAACAACTCAGTTTAATAAAAAATATATAGATCGTTTCTAAACCACCTAATGTCACTGTATACATATAATCATTTTATAAATGAAAAAATGAATCACAAAATGACTGCCGATATATATCCTTAGAGAACATAGAATAATTAGAGAACATATAGAATAACAAGACGATCCAAATAAACCAAATTTGCACCCTCGAAGCATTCTTTTTTTTTTTGAGTCGGGTGCAAAGGAAGGATAAGATAGGAAGGGGTACAGTACTAGACTAACAACTACTTAATTTAATATTCATTTAATATTAAATAGTAATTTAATAGAAGTAGTTAAGTAGCCATTTACTATTACATAAATAAAGTTCTTTGGCAACATCCATGCACCGGTGAATATAACACTAGTGGTGAGTCACAAATATTTGATAGTCCATAGTTCAAATAATGCATAGAAATCAATCATAGTTATAAATATTGTTAGGCCACATGAACCAAATATGGCAGCAATATTGTGCTGAAACTGAAACAGAGCACACAATTGATACAATAGAGCCACATGTTCAAAATCTTGTCATTGAATCAGTCCATGTATACGCCATATTCTTGTGCTTGTGCTTGAAGATTAAATCACTGTATTTTCCAATAGTAAGACAACAAATTAATTAGTTAAATGAACTTTTTGAAACAGCGAGACAACACATCTATAATTTTAGATGTACTTAGCCTTCTCAAGCATGTACAGGCCCTTGATGGAGAGCTTCTTCTGCCTTTTTGATCTTGGACGGAGAGGCGCTGTTTGTTCATCTTGACCTACAAAACATGTATAAATATGAAAACAAAATACATTGTTGAATCAATTATTTGCAAATACATTGTTGATTTCCCTTGCTTACTAGGACCATTATATTGGTCTGTAGCTAATTTAGGTTGTGTCCTAGCTGCAAAACATGGACCACTAGGTTCACCATCTTCGTCATCACCACCACCTTTCACAATGATATTGAAGATAATTTGAATCATAAAAAGGACATGACAAATAGTGCATAATTAACTCAAAATTGAACTCACCATCATTAGAGTCACTATCACCTGATTCGTTGTAGGTTGGGCTACCTCCTCCCTCACTACTATCTGATAAGAAATCATCTCCAATATCTTCTTCTACAACATTCCTTTTCCTACATTTTTCCTACCATAACTAATCCTAGAATTTAAAAGAACCATCTCTTCTTCATTCAATCCTCCTAGCTCCTCTAAAATGAATCCACTTGGTTTGTTAGGGGATTCAGGCTCATCATTTTCATCAAGTGTTGGCACTGATTCACTCCTAGAACTGCACAACCATTCCATAATCGGGTTGCCTTCATCATACATAGCAACATCTATCATGATGCTACATGGATCTATGTTTCTATCTTTAGAGTTTTTCATTTGTTCAAGACTTTTCATATCAGTTTCAAAATGTTGAATGTGCAACTTCAATTTGTAGTGAACATAAACCAGTTTATGCAACCTATCATAACTCAACCGATTCCTCAATTTGGTATGAACCAAAGCGAAGGTACTCCAATTACGTTCGCAACCACTAGAGGACATGCATTGAGAAACAATACGACGTGCAAACTCTTGTAATTCTGGATAGTCTCCACCATATTGATCCCACCAATCAGCTAGGAAAATATGAAAAATAGAACAATCACCACAAATAAAGAGGCAACTCTCAAGGACAAAACAAGAATAAATCTAGAGAACAATGACTTACCTGCAGTTGCGCGACCATTAAGTGCTGAATCTTTAGCCTCTTCTCCTCCAAATAACCCAGCTTGCTTTCTGAAGAAAGTATATTGATCAATTACAACTGAAGCTTTTGAAGATGACCTTGAAAGTTTCTATCCAAAAAAAACTCTGCAGAAAAATAAAAACAGTACCAAAACTAGTTGCATTCCACCGAACTAGCTCACCACCAATTTTCTCTCGCATCATAGCATGTAACCTACAATAAAAAAACAACAATAAATTATGAAAACAACAATTGATATGAATTATGACAAAACAACAACGAAATATGAGAAAACAGAATTGAACTATAACCTATTATGATTATAGAAGAATATACAAATTCTCTTTGCACTATCCACTACTTCTGCAACATCAGGAAATCGTCTTATATCCTTCAGCATTAAATTTATGGTATGTGCAGCACATGGCTGCCAAGTAATATGTGGATATTTTGTTGTGAAGTATTGACATGCCTTTTTATAGTTTGAGCCATTATCAGTGATGATCTGAACAACATGCTTGATCCCAATATCAGCAATCACATCAGATATAACTCCATATATATAATCAGGATTTTGAATTAGATCGGTTGCATTTACTGACTTGTGGAAGAACATACGCCCATTGCAAAAGATCATAAAATTAATAATGGACATCATGGTAGGACTTGTGCAATCATGACATAGAAACACAAAAGTAAGGTCATTTATGAATACCAACATAAAGTAGGGTCAGCTAACTGAACAAGTGTTTACCTGTCCAAGAATCACACATGATTGTAACTCCATAATCCTTCCAATCCTCTTTGAATTTAGCCATGTGAGCCTCCATGTCTGCATAATTCATATCCAATGATGGACCATCTATTTCTCTCCCACGTGGAATTGGTACTCCATCACCAAGTTGTTGAGCTAAGTTAAGTGCTAAACGGAAGTATGGGCAGCCTGCCTTTCTTCCAGGAATGTCATTAGCATGGAACCATTTTGCCAATGTTATCCCTAGCTTCTCCTTATGACCCTTCTCTTGCATAACATCTATGTGTGGCTGCACTTGTGTCCTACTATGTGCCAAGTCAATGTCAAAAGGACCTCTAGAGGTATCTTGTGTATTCTTGTAGTAACTTGAGAGCCTACTTTGCTTCCCTGTAAAACAACTTGCAGCTCCACTTGCACTACCTGTTGACTTACCAAAAGGTGGACAACTATCATGTTCCAATGTGGAAAAAGAATCCCTCAATGAATTTCTCATTGCCATATCAATCTGTGCTTGTTCATCAAGAGGAATTCTTGCACTTCGATAACCTTGTCTTGTTGCAGAAACCTCCTTTTCAACAAACAGACGAAGCTTCTTACCACGTGCCCTCCTGATTCTCCCATCTGTTACTTTTTGAGACATTAGGTCCTTCACATGATTTGGCACTTTACGACATGCCTCCACACTCCCAGACATGTGACCTAGATGAAAGTCGCCTAGAGGGGGAGTGAATAGGCAAATATGAAATTTATAAAGTTTAAGCACAACTACAAGCCGGGGTTAGCGTTAGAAATATAATCGAGTCCGAAGGAGAGGGCGAAAAACAAATCACAAGCAAATAAGGCGGATGACATGGTGATTTGTTTTACCGAGGTTCGGTTCTTGCAAACCTACTCCCCGTTGAGGTGGTCACAAAGACCGGGTCTCTTTCAACCCTTTCCCTCTCTCAAACGGTCACCTAGACCGAGTGAGCTTTTCTCTTCAAACAAACGGGACACTTAGTCCACTACAAGGACCACCACAACTTGGTGTCTCTTGCTTTGATTACAAGTGAGTAGAGAACAAGAATGGAGGAAGAAGAAAAGCGATCCAAGCGCAAGAGCTCAAAAGAACACGACAAAACTCTCTCTTCTAGTCACTATTGCTTTGAGTGGAATTGGGACTTGGAGAGATTTTGATTCACTCTATTTATGTCTTGTATTGAATGCACTAGCTCTTATATTGAATGAGTTGGCTGAAAACTTGGATGCCTTGAAGTGTTGGTGGTTGGAGGTATTTATAGCCCCAACCACCAAAGTGGCCGTTGGGGAAGGCTGCTGTCGAAGGGCGCACCGGACACTGTCCGGTGCGCCAGCCACGTCACCCAACCGTTAGGGTTCGACCGTTGGAGCTTCTGACATGTGGGCCACCGGACAGTCCGGTGGTGCACCGGACAGGTCCTGTTCACTGTCCGGTGCGCCATCTAGCGCCTACTCTGACTCTGCGCGTGCAGTCGGCACTGTTCACTGTTCACTGTTCACTTTTACAGTCGACCGTTGGTGCTGTAGCCGTTACTCTGCTTGGCACACCGGACAGTCCGGTGAATTATAGCGGAGAGCCATTTTTTGAAACCCGGAGCTTAGCAGTTGGAGGGAATTCTCCCTGGTGCACCAGACACTGTCCGGTGGCACACCAGACAGTTCGGTGCGCCAGACTAGGGCAGCCTTCGGTTTTCTTTGCTCCTTTTTATTTGAACCCTTTCTTGGACTTTTTATTGGTTTGTGTTGAACCTTTGGCACCTGTAGAACTTATAATCTAGAGCAAACTAGTTAGTCCAATTATTTGTGTTGGGCAATTCAACCACCAAAATCATTTAGGAAAAGGTGTGAGCCTATTTCCCTTTCAATCTCCCCCTTTTTGGTGATTGAGGCCAACACAAACCAAACCAAATATATAAGTGCAGAATTGAACTAGTTTGCAGAAGGTAAGTGCAAAGGTTACTTGGAATTAAACCAATTTACATTTCATAAGATATGCATGGATGCTTTCTTCTATTTTAACATTTTGGACCACGCTTGCACCACTTGTTTTGTTTTTGCAAATTCTTTTGGAAATTCTTTTCAAAGTCTTTTTGCAAATAGTCAAAGGTAAATGAATAAGATTTGGAGAAGCATTTTCAAGATTTGAAATTTTCTCTCCCTGTTTCAAATGCTTTTCCTTTGACTAAACAAAACTCCCCCTTAATGAAATTCTCCTCTTAGTGTTCAAGAGGGTTTTAGATACTAATTTTGAAAGGAGTCATACCAATTTGAAATTATATCAAAAATAAGATACCCATTTGAAAAACTTCTTTAATACAAATTGAAAGAACATAATTTTTGAAATTGATGGTGGTGCGGTCCTTTTGCTTTGGGCTAATACTTTCTCCCCCTTTGGCATGAATTGCCAAAAACGAATACTTATGAGTGAAATATAAGCCCTTTTTCCAAACTTTCTCCCCCTTTGGTAAATAATATAGGAGTGAAGATTATATCAAATTGGAGAGCGGTGTGGAGCGATGGCGAAGGATGAATAATTCAATGGAGTGGAGTGGAAGCCTTGTCTTCGCCGAGGACTCCATTTCCCTTTGAATATATGACTTATCATGAAATACACTTGAAAACCACATTAGTCATAGCACATGAAAGAGATATGATCAAAGGTATATAAATGAGCTATTTGTGCAAAATATCAATTAAAATTCCTAGAATCAAGAATGTTTAGCTCATGCCTAAGTTTGGTAAATGTTTTCTCATCTAATGGCTTGGTAAAGATATCAGCTCATTGTTCTTTGGTGCTAACATATGCAATCTCGATATCCCCTCGTTGTTGGTGATCCCTCAAAAAGTGATACCGAATGGCTATGTGCTTAGTGCGGCTGTGCTCAATGGGATTATCCGCCATGCGGATTGAACTCTCATTATCACATAGGAGAGAAACTTTGGTTAATTTGTAACCATAGACCCTAAGGGTTTGCCTCATTGAAAGGGAAATGTGCCCTTGGGCCATTTCTAAGTATTTTGGTGATTTAGTGTTCAACACAAGTGCCTAATTGTAAAAAGGTGGACAAAGTAAAAATCAAGGATAAAGGTATGTTTCTCAGACTTAGTACATTGTTTTATGGACTAATGTGTTGTGTCTAAGTGCTGGAAACAGAAAAAATCGAGTTGGAGAAGAGATGGCTCGAGCAGCCAAAGTCTGCCCAGTCTGGGTGCACCGGACTGTCCGGTGGTGCACCGGACAGTGTCCGGTGCGCCAGGCTGGCTCGAGGGAAAAGGCTGCTCTCGGGACTTTGACGGCGGTGTACGGCTATAATTCACCGGACTGTCCGGTGGGCCGTTCACAGGCGAACTCGTCGCTCTCGGGAATTCATCGTCGACGTATGGCTATAATTCTCCGGACTGTCCGGTGTGCACCGGACTGTCCGGTGAGCCAACGGTCGGCAGGGCCAACGGTCGGCCGCGCGATCTGCGCGGGACACGTGGCCCAGCCAACGGCTAGAAGGGGGCACCGGACTGTCCGGTGTGCACCGGACATGTCCGGTGCGCCAACGGCTCTCAGGCTGCCAACGGTCGACTGCGCCATTTTTGGAAGGAAATCGGGCACCGGACAGTGTCCGGTGTGCACCGGACTGTCCGGTGCGCCAGTCGACAGAAGGCAAGATCAGCCTTCCTAGACTGCTCTCAACGGCTCCTAGCTGCCTTGGGGCTATAAAAGGGACCCCTAGGCGCATGGAGGAGAAAACCAAGCATTCCTACAACATTTCTAAGCACCAAGACATCGATTTCGCGCATTCGTTTCATTGTGATAGCATATAGAGCTCTAGTGGAGTTGTGAACTCATTGAGTTGTGTTGCGAGCTCTTGTTGCGACTTGTGTGCGTGTTGACACTCTGATTCTTGTGTCTTGTGTGCGTTGCTAATCCCTCCCTTGCTCCGTGTTCTTTGTGAATTTCAAGTGTAAGGGCGAGAGGCTCCAAGTTGTGGAGATTCCTCGCAAACGGGATTGAGATAAAGCAAGCAAAACACCGTGGTATTCAAGTGGGTCTTTGGACCGCTTGAGAGGGGTTGATTGCAACCCTCGTCCGTTGGGACGCCATAACGTGGAGTAGGCAAGCGTTGGTCTTGGCCGAACCACGGGATAACCACCGTGCCATCTCTGTGATTGATCTTTGTTGGTTATTGTGTTTTGCTGAGGATTCCTCTTTAGCCACTTGGCAATTATTGTGCTAACAATTAACCAAGTTTTGTGGCTTAAGTTTTTGAAGTGTTACAGGATCACCTATTCACCCCCCCTCTAGGTGCTCTCAATTGGTATCGGAGCCGTTCTCTTCAAGAAAGGGACTAACCGCCCGAAGAGATGGATCCTAAGGGCAAGGGGATGGTGATCAACGACAAGGAGAAGGAGTCCTTCGTCAACGAGCCCAATGATGACAGGCCCACCGACTCAGGCTCGGGCCACAAAAGAAAAGACGAGAGGAAGAAGAAGACAAGGCACATCAAGGAAATTGTCTACTACGACAACGACAAATCTTCCTCCTCCCAAAAGGACAACGACGACTACGACAGACGAAAGACGGTTAACTCAAACTTTTCTTTCGATTATTCGCGCATTCCGCATAGCTCAAATGCTCAATTGCTCCCCATTCCACTTGGCAAGCCCCCTCACTTTGATGGAGAGGACTACGGTTTTTGGAGCCACAAAATGCGTACTCACCTGTTTTCTCTCCATCCAAGCATTTGGGAGATTGTGGAAAGTGGAATGAAATTTGATAGCTCGGATAGCCCTGTGTTTATTAATGAACAGATTCATAAAAATGCACAAGCTACTACTGTGTTGCTAGCCTCTTTGTGCAGGGACGAGTATCACAAGGTGAGCGGCTTGGACAATGCCAAGCAGATCTGGGACACCCTCAAGATCTCTCATGAGGGGAACGACGTCACCTTGCTCACCAAAATGGAGTTGGTGGAGGGCGAGCTTGTGAGAGCACCTAGAGGGGGGGTGAATAGGTGATCCTGTAAAACTTAAAAACTTAAGCCACAAAACTTTGATTAAGCGTTAGCACAGTTAATGCCAAGTGGCTAGAGAGAAGATCTTGCACAATACGATAACCACAAGAAGTTCAACACAGAGAAGACACAGTGGTTTATCCCGTGGTTCGGCTAAGTACAAAACTTGCCTACTCCACGTTGTGGCGTCCCGACGGACGAGAGTTGCACTCAACTCCTCTCAAGTGATCCAATGATCAACTTGAATACCACAGTGTTATGCTTTTCTTTTCTTATCGCGTTCGCGAGGAATCTCCACAACTTGGAGTCTCTCGCCCTTACACTTGAAGTTCACAAAGAAGCACGGAGTAAGGGAGAGAAGCAACACACACAAATCCACAGCAAAATGCGCACACACACGGCCAAGAATCGAGCTCAAAAGACTATCTCAAAGTTCTCACTAGAACGGAGCTCGAATCACTGAGAATGACAAACGAATGCGCAAAGACTGAGTGTGGATGATCAAGAATGCTCTAAGGTTGCTTGGTGTACTCCTCCATGCGCCTAGGGGTCCCTTTTATAGTCCCAAGGCAGCTAGGAGCCGTTGAGAGCAAATCTGGAAGGCCAATCTTGCCTTCTGTCGTCGGGTGCACCGGACAGTCCGGTGCACACCGGACACTGTCCGGTGCCCGATTTCCTTCCTAAAATGGCGCAGCCGACCGTTGGCCGCCAGAGAGCCGTTGGCGCACCGGACATGTCCGGTGCACACCGGACAGTCCGGTGCCCCCTTCTAGCCGTTGGCTCGGCCACGTGTCCCGCGCAGATCGCGCGGCCGACCGTTGGCCCGGCCGACCGTTGGCTCACCGGACAGTCCGGTGCACACCGGACAGTCCGGTGAATTTTAGCCGTACGATGTCGGCGAATTCCCGAGAGCGGCCACTTCACGCCGAGTCAGCCTGGCGCACCGGACACTGTCCGGTGCACCACCGGACAGTCCGGTGTGCCAGACTGAGCTGAGTCTTGGTTGTACACAGCCAAGCCTTTTTCACCTCTTTTCTTTTCTTCTTCTTTCTGTTTCTAACACTTAGACAAGTATATTAGTACACAAAACCAATGTACTAAGGCTTAGAAACATACCTTTACTCTTGATTTGCACTTTGTTCATCCATGAGCATAAATTCACATTTAAGCACTTGTGTTGGCACTCAATCACCAAAATACTTAGAAATGACCCAAGGGCACATTTCTCTTTCAATCTCCCCCTTTTTGGTGATTTATGCCAACACAACATAAAGCAACTAGAACAAGTGCAAAATCACTTCAAATAAAACTCAAATTTATTTTGATTCAATTTTGGCATATATGGATCATCCTTTGCCACCACTTGGTTTGTTTTTGCAAATCAAACTCAAATCTCTATCTCTAAGTCAAACACACATGTTGAAGCATAAAGAGAGTCATTCCAAAAGAGATTGATCAAAGATTTCAAAAACTCCCCCTATTTCCCATAATCAACACTTCTCCCCACAAGAGGCCAACTTTTGACAAAAGAGACAATGCAAGAGTTTTGACAAACCAAAAGCTCTATTCTACTATTTTCAAAGTTTCTCAAGTGGTAGCTGATCCATCTATTGCTTTGGCCTTTATTTTCTCCCCCTTTGGCATCAAGCACCAAAACGGGATCAATCTTGGCCCTTTAACCCCATTGCCTCACCAAAATCTTCAATTAAGAGCAAATAGGCAATAAGAGTTAAAAGATGAACTTGGAAAAGTTACTCTTTTCCTCGGAGTGCAGTGGAAGTCTTGCATGGTCCAAGTCCACCTTTTCCCTTTCAATTCTCCTTCGAGACTAAATCAAGCAAACTCAAGCATATGGTTAGTCTCAAAGGGTCAAGTTGTAACACATCTCCCCCTAAAACTGTGCATCACTTTGCAACGGACTTGTGGGGTCCAGGGAGTGTTTGGACAACTTGAGCACCATAACTGAGCAACAAAATGCATAAGGAACATGATCAAAGGCATAAACACATGTATGCTATAAATCAATCCAAGTTCCGCGAATCTAAGATATTGAGCTCACTACGCAGCCTGCAAAAGGTCTTCTCATCTAGAGGCTTGGTAAAGATATCGGCTAGCTGGTTCTCGGTGCTAACATGAAACACTTCGATATCTCCCTTTTGCTGGTGGTCTCTCAAAAAGTGATGCCGGATGTCAATGTGCTTTGTGCGGCTGTGTTCAACAGGATTTTCCGCCATGCGGATGGCACTCTCATTATCACTTAGGAGTGGGACTTTGCTCAGATTGTAGCCAAAGTCCCGGAGGGTTTGCCTCATCCAAAGTAGTTGCACGCAACACTGTCCTGCTGCAACATACTCGGCCTCAGCGGTGGATAGGGCAACGGAAGTTTGTTTCTTAGAGTTCCACGACACCAGGGACCTTCCTAAGAATTGGCACGTCCCCGATGTACTCTTCCTATCGACCTTACATCCAGCATAGTCGGAATCTGAGTATTCAACCAAGTCAAAGGTAGACCCCTTTGGATACCAGAGCCCGAAGCAAGGCGTAGCAACCAAATATCTAAGAGTTCGCTTCACCGCCACTAAGTGACACTCCTTAGGATCGGATTGAAATCTAGCACACATGCATACGCTAAGCATAATATCCGGTCTACTAGCACATAAATAAAGTAAAGACCCTATCATTGACCGGTATGCTTTTTGATCAACGGACTTACCTCTTTTGTTGAGGTCGGTGTGTCCGTCGGTCCCCATCGGAGTCTTTGCGGGCTTGGCGTCCTTCATCCCAAACCGCTTTAGCAGATCTTGCGTGTACTTCGTTTGGGAGATGAAGGTGCCGTCCTTGAGTTGCTTCACTTGGAACCCAAGGAAGTAGGTCAACTCGCCCATCATCGACATCTCGAATTTCTGTGTCATCACCCTGCTAAACTCTTCACAAGACTTTTGGTTAGTAGAACCAAATATTATGTCATCGACATAAATTTGGCACACAAACAAATCACCATCACATGTCTTTGTAAAAAGAGTTGGATCAGCTTTCCCAACCTTGAAAGCATTAGCAATTAAAAAGTCTCTAAGGCATTCATACCATGCTCTTGGGGCTTGCTTAAGTCCATAGAGCGCCTTAGAGAGCTTACACACGTGGTCGGGGTACCGTTCATCCTCAAAGCCAGGGGGTTGCTCTACGTACACCTCCTCCTTGATCGGCCCATTTAGGAAAGCGCTCTTCACATCCATTTGGTACAACCTGAAAGAATGGTGAGCGGCATATGCTAGCAAGATACGAATGGACTCTAGCCTAGCCACAGGAGCAAAAGTCTCCTCAAAGTCCAAACCTGCGACTTGGGCATAACCTTTTGCCACAAGTCGAGCCTTGTTCCTCGTCACCACTCCGTGCTCGTCTTGTTTGTTGCGAAACACCCACTTGGTTCCCACAACATTTTGCTTAGGACGAGACACCAGTGTCCAAACTTCATTCCTTTTGAAGTTGTTGAGCTCCTCCTGCATGGCCAACACCCAGTCTAGATCTAGCAAGGCCTCTTCTACCCTGAAAGGCTCAATAGAAGAGACAAAGGAGTAATGCTCACAAAAATTAACTAATCGAGATCGAGTAGTTACTCCCTTGCTAATATCACCTAGAATTTGGTCGACGAGATGATCCCTTTGAATCATTGCTCGAACTTGGGTTGGAGGTGCCGGTTGCGCTTCTTCCTCCATCACGTGATCATCTTGTGCTCCCCCTTGATCAAGCGCCTCCACTTGAGGTACCTGTTCGTCATCTTCGGTTGGGGAATGCACCATAGTTGAGGAAGAAGGTTGATCTCGTTCATCTTGTTCCTGTGGCCGCACTTCTCCAATCGCCATGGTTCGTATAGCGGCCGTCGGAACATCTTCTTCATCTACATCATCACAATCAACAACTTGCTCTCTTGGAGAGCCATTATTCTCGTCAAATACAACATCGCTAGAGACTTCAACCAAACCCGATGATTTGTTGAAGACTCTATACGCCTTTGTATTTGAGTCATAACCTAACAAAAACCCTTCTACAGCTTTGGGAGCAAATTTACAATTTCTACCCTTCTTTACTAGAATGTAGCACTTGCTCCCAAATACACGAAAGTAAGATACATTGGGTTTGTTACCGTTTAGTAGCTCATACGAAGTCTTCTTGAGGAGGCGGTGAAGGTAGACCCTGTTGATGGCGTGGCAAGCCGTGTTCACGGCTTCCGACCAAAAGCACTCGGGGGTCTTGAATTCTCCAAGCATAGTCCTCGCCATATCTATGAGCGTTCTGTTCTTCCTCTCTACCACACCATTTTGCTGAGGTGTGTAGGGAGCGGAGAACTCGTGCTTGATCCCCTCCTCTTCAAGGAACTCTTCCACTTGAAGGTTCTTGAATTCGGACCCGTTGTCGCTCCTTATCTTCTTCACCTTGAGCTCAAACTCATTTTGAGCTCTCCTTAGGAAGCGCTTGAGGGTCCCTTGGGTTTCAGACTTATCCTGCAAAAAGAACACCCAAGTGAAGCAGGAAAAGTCATCAACAATAACTAGACCATACTTACTTCCTCCTATGCTCAGATAGGCGACGGGTCCGAAGAGGTCCATATGTAGCAGCTCCAGGGGTCTTGATGTTGTCATCACATTTTTGGTGTGATGAGAGCCTCCCACTTGTTTCCCTGCTTGACAAGCTGCACAAGGTCTATCTTTTTCGAAATGAACATTAGTTAGACCTATCACATGTTCTCCCTTTAGAAGCTTGTGGAGGTTCTTCATCCCCACATGTGCTAAGCGGCGATGCCACAGCCAGCCCATGCAAGTCTTAGCCATTAAGCATGCATCTAGACCGGCCTCTTCTTTTGCAAAATCAACTAGGTAAAGCTTGCCGTCTAGTACACCCTTAAAAGCTAGTGAACCATCACATCTTCTAAAGACAGACACATCTACATTTGTAAACAAACAGTTATATCCCATATTGCATAATTGACTAACAGATAGCAAATTATATCCAAGAGACTCTACTAAAAACACATTAGAGATAGAGTGCTCATTTGAGATTGCAATTTTACCTAACCCTTTTACCTTGCCTTGATTCCCATCACCGAATATTATTGAATCTTGGGAATCTTTGTTTTTGACGTAGGAGGTGAACATCTTCTTCTCCCCCGTCATATGGTTTGTGCATCCGCTGTCAATAATCCAGCTTGAACCCCCGGATGCATAAACCTGCAAGGCAAATTTAGGCTTGGGTCTTAGGTACCCAACTCATGTTGGGTCCTGCAAGGTTAGCACAAATATCCTTAGGGACCCAAATGCAAGTTTTGTCTCCCTTGCATCTTTCCCCTAATTTTCTAGCAACTATCTTCCTATCCTTTCTACAAATAGCAAAAGAAGCATTTAAAGCATGATATATTGTAGAAGGTTCATTTACTTTCCTAGGAACATTAACAACATTTCTCCTAGGCAAATTATGAACAACATTTCTCCTACCAACATTTCTATCATGCACATAAGAAGAACTAGAAGCAAACATGGCATGAGAATCAAAGGCATTATATGCATTACAACTCCTATAAGCATTTCTAGATTGTCTCCTATCATGGTACATAAAAGCATGGTTCTTTTGCACACTACTAGCCATAGGGGCCTTTCCTTTCTCCTTGGCGGAGATGGGGGCCTTATGGCTTGTCAAGTTCTTGGCTTCCCTCTTGCAGCCAAGTCCATCCTTAATTGAGGGGTGTCTACCAATCGTGTAGGCATCCCTTGCAAATTTTAGCTTGTCAAATTCATTCTTGCTAGTCTTAAGTTGGGCATTAAGACTAGCTAATTCCTCATTTAATTTAGAGATTGAAACTAAATGATCACTACAAGCATCAATGTCAAAATCTTTACACCTATTACAAGTTTCAACAATCTCTACACAAGAATTAGATTTACTAGCTACTTTTAGTTTAGCATTTAAATCATCATTAAAACTTTTTAACTTAGCAATAGTTTCATGACAAGAAGATAATTCACTAGAGAGCATTTCATTCCTCTTAATTTCTAGAGCAAGAGATTTCTGAGCTTCTACAAATTTATCATATTCTTCATACAACAAATCCTCTTGCTTTTCTAACAGTATATTCCTATCATTCAAGGCATCAATCTATTCATTAATTTTGTCTACCTTAGTTCTATCTAATCCCTTGAATAAGCATGAGTAATCTATCTCATCATCATCACTAGACTCATCCTCACTTGAAGAAGCATAAGTACTAGTATTAGGAGTGCTTACTTTCTTCTCCCTTGCCATGAGGCAAGTGTGACGCTCGTTGGGGAAGAGGAATGACTTGTTGAAGGCAGTGGCAGCGAGTCCCTCATTGTCGGAGTCGGACGAGGAGCAGTCCGAATCCCACTCCTTGCCAAGATGAGCCTCGCCCTTTGCCTTCTTATAGTTCTTCTTTTTCTCCCTCTTATTCCCTTGATCCTGGTCACTATCATTGTCGGGACAGTTAGCAATAAAATGACCAAGCTTACCGCATTTGAAGCATGAGCGCTTCCCCTTGGCTTTGGTCTTGCTTGGCTGTCCCTTGCGATCTTTAAGCACCGTCTTGAATCTTTTGATGATGAGAGCCATCTCTTCATCATTAAGTCCGGCCGCCTCAACCTGTGCCACCTTGCTAGGTAGCGCCTCCTTGCTTCGTGTTGCCTTGAGAGCAAGGGGTTGCGGCTCGTTGATCGGACCATTCAAGGCGTCGTCCACGTACCTCGCCTCCTTGATCATCATTCGCCCGCTAACGAATTTCCCAAGAACTTCTTCGGGCGACATCTTGGTGTACCTGGGATTTTCACGAATATTGTTCACCAAATGAGGATCAAGAATGGTAAATGACCTTAGCATTAGGCGGACGACGTCGTGGTCCGTCCATCGCGTGCTCCTGTAGCTCCTTATTTTGTTGATAAGGGTCTTGAGCCGGTTGTATGTTTGTGTCGGCTCCTCGCCCCTTATCATCGCGAACCGTCCAAGCTCGCCTTCCACCAACTCCATTTTGGTGAGCAAGGTGACGTCGTTTCCCTCATGAGAGATCTTGAGGGTGTTCCAGATCTGCTTGGCATTGTCCAAGCCGCTCACCTTGTGATACTCGTCCCTGCACAAAGAGGCTAGCAACACAGTAGTAGCTTGTGCATTTTTATGAATCTGTTCATTAATAAACACAGGGCTATCCGAGCTATCAAATTTCATTCCACTTTCCACAATCTCCCAAATGCTTGGATGGAGAGAAAACAAGTGAGTACGCATTTTGTGGCTCCAAAATCCGTAGTCCTCTCCATCAAAGTGAGGGGGCTTGCCAAGTGGAATGGGGAGCAATTGAGCATTTGAACTATGCGGGATGCGCGAATAATCAAAAGAAAAGTTTGAGTTAACCGTCTTTCGTCTATCGTGGTCGTCGTCGTCCTTTTGGGAGGAGGAAGATTCGTCGCTGTCGTAGTAGACAATTTCCTTGATGCGCCTTGTCTTCTTCTTCCTCCCGTCTTTTCTTTTGTGGCCCGAGCCTGAGTCGGTGGGCTTGTCATCATTGGGCTCGTTGACGAAGGTCTCCTTCTCCTTGTCGTTGATCACCATCCCCTTGCCCTTAGGATCCATCTCTTCGGGCGGTTAGTCCCTTTCTTGAAGAGAACGGCTCTGATACCAATTGAGAGCACCTAGAGGGGGGGGGGGTGAATAGGTGATCCTGTAAAACTTAAAAACTTAAGCCACAAAACTTTGATTAAGCGTTAGCACAGTTAATGCCAAGTGGCTAGAGAGAAGATCTTGCACAATACGATAACCACAAGAAGTTCAACACAGAGAAGACACAGTGGTTTATCCCGTGGTTCGGCTAAGTACAAAACTTGCCTACTCCACGTTGTGGCGTCCCGACGGACGAGAGTTGCACTCAACTCCTCTCAAGTGATCCAATGATCAACTTGAATACCACAGTGTTATGCTTTTCTTTTCTTATCGCGTTCGCGAGGAATCTCCACAACTTGGAGTCTCTCGCCCTTACACTTGAAGTTCACAAAGAAGCACAGAGTAAGGGAGAGAAGCAACACACACAAATCCACAGCAAAATGCGCACACACACGGCCAAGAATCGAGCTCAAAAGACTATCTCAAAGTTCTCACTAGAACGGAGCTCGAATCACTGAGAATGACAAACGAATGCGCAAAGACTGAGTGTGGATGATCAAGAATGCTCTAAGGTTGCTTGGTGTACTCCTCCATGCGCCTAGGGGTCCCTTTTATAGTCCCAAGGCAGCTAGGAGCCGTTGAGAGCAAATCTGGAAGGCCAATCTTGCCTTATGTCGTCGGGTGCACCGGACAGTCCGGTGCACACCGGACACTGTCCGGTGCCCGATTTCCTTCCTAAAATGGCGCAGCCGACCGTTGGCCGCCTTCTAGCTGTTGGCTCGGCCACGTGTCCCGTGCAGATCGCGCGGCCGACCGTTGGCCCGGCCGACCGTTGGCTCACCGGACAGTCCGGTGAATTTTAGCCGTACGATGTCGGCGAATTCCCGAGAGCGGTCACTTCACGCCGAGTCAGCCTGGCGCACCGGACACTGTCCGGTGCACCACCGAACAGTCCGGTGTGCCAGACTGAGCTGAGTCTTGGCTGTACACAGCCAAGCCTTTTTCACCTCTTTTCTTTTCTTCTTCTTTCTGTTTCTAACACTTAGACAAGTATATTAGTACACAAAACCAATGTACTAAGGCTTAGAAACATACCTTTACTCTTGATTTGCACTTTGTTCATCCATGAGCATAAATTCACATTTAAGCACTTGTGTTGGCACTCAATCACCAAAATACTTAGAAATGACCCAAGGGCACATTTCTCTTTCAGCTTGGAAGGTTCGCGATGATAAGGGGCGAGGAGCCAACTCAAACATACAACCGGCTCAAGACCCTTATCAACAAAATAAGGAGCTACGGAAGCACGCGATGGACGGACCACGAGGTCGTCCGACTGATGCTAAGGTCCTTTACCGTTCTTGATCCTCATTTGGTGAATAATATTCGTGAGAATCCCAGGTACACCAAAATGTCGCCCGAAGAAGTCCTCGGAAAATTCGTTAGCGGGCGAATGATGATCAAGGAGGCGAGGTACGTGGACGACGCCTTGAATGGTCCGATCAACGAGCCGCAACCCCTTGCTCTCAAGGCAACAAGAAGCAAGGAGGTGCTACCTAGCAAGGTGGCATAGATTGAGGCGGCCGGACTTAATGATGAAGAGATGGCCCTCATCATCAAAAGATTCAAGACGGCGCTTAAGGGTCGCAAGGGACAGCCAAGCAAGACCAAAGCCAAGGGGAAGCGCTCATGCTTCAAATGCGGTAAGCTTGGTCATTTTATTGCTAACTGTCCCGACAATGATAGTGATCAGGAACAAGGGAACAAGAGGGAGAAGAAGAAGAAGTATAAGAAGGCAAAAGGCGAGGCGCATCTAGGCAAGGAGTGGGATTCGGATTGCTCCTCTTCCGACTCTGACAATGAGGGACTCGCCGCCACCGCCTTCAACAAATCGGCCCTCTTTCCAAACGAGCGTCACACATGCCTTATGGCAAGAGAGAAGAAGGTATGTACTCAAAACTCTACTTATGCTTCTTCAAGTGAGGACGAATCTAGTGATGAGGATGAAATAGATTATTCATGTTTGTTTAAGGGCCTAGATAGAACCAAGGTAGACAAAATTAATGAATTAATTGATGCCTTGAATGATAAGAATATGCTTTTAGAAAAGCAAGAGGATTTGCTGTATGAAGAACATGATAAATTTGTAGAAGCTCAAAAGTCTCTTGCTCTAGAAATTAAAAGGAATGAAATGCTCTCTAGTGAATTATCTTCTTGTCATGAAACTATAGCTACGTTAAAAAGTTTTAATGATGATTTAAATGCTAAACTAGAAGTAGCTAGTAAATCTAATTCTTTTGTAGAAATTGTTGAAACTTGTAATAGGTGTAAAGATTTTGACATTGATGCTTGTAGTGATCATTTAGTTTCAATTTCCAAATTAAATGAGGAATTAGCTAGTCTTAATGCCCAACTTAAGACTAGCAAGAATGAATTTGACAAGCTAAAATTTGCAAGGGATGCCTACACGATTGGTAGACACCCCTCAATTAAGGATGGACTTGGCTACAAGAGGGAAGCCAAGAACTTGACAAGCCATAAGGCTCCCATCTCCACCAAGGAGAAAGGGAAGGCCCCTATGGCCAGTAGTGTGCAAAAGAACCATGCCTTTATGTACCATGATAGGAGACAATCTAGAAATGCTTATAGGAGTTGTAATGCATATAATGCCTTTGATTCTCATGCCATGTTTGCTTCTAGTTCTTCTTATGTGCATGATAGAAATGTTGGTAGGAGAAATGTTGTTCATAATATGCCTAGGAGAAATGTTGTTAATGTTCCTAGGAAAGTAAATAAACCTTCTACAATATATCATGCTTTAAATGCTTCTTTTGCTATTTGTAGAAAGGATAGGAAGATAGTTGCTAGAAAATTAGGGGCAAGATGCAAGGGAGACAAAACTTGCATTTGGGTCCCTAAGGATATTTGTGCTAACCTTGTAGGACCCAACAAGAGTTGGGTACCTAAGACCCAAGCCTAAATTTGCCTTGCAGGTTTATGCATCCGGGGGTTCAAGCTGGATTATTGACAGCGGATGCACAAACCATATGACGGGGGAGAAGAAGATGTTCACCTCCTACGTCAAAAACAAAGATTCCCAAGATTCAATAATATTCGGTGATGGGAATCAAGGCAAGGTAAAAGGGCTAGGTAAAATTGCAATCTCCAATGAGCACTCTATCTCTAATGTGTTTTTAGTAGAGTCTCTTGGATATAATTTACTATCTGTTAGTCAATTATGTAATATGGGATATAATTGTTTATTTACAAATGTAGATGTGTCTGTCTTTAGAAGATGTGATGGTTCACTAGCTTTTAAGGGTGTACTAGACGACAAACTTTACTTAGTTGATTTTGCAAAAGAGGAGGCCGGTCTAGATGCATGCTTAATGGCTAAGACTTGCATGGGCTGGTTGTGGCATCGCCGCTTAGCACATGTGGGGATGAAGAACCTCCACAAGCTTCTAAAGGGAGAACACGTGATAGGTCTAACCAATGTTCATTTCGAAAAAGATAGACCTTGTGCAGCTTGTCAAGCAGGTAAACCAGTGGGAGGAGCACATCACAGCAAGAATGTGATGACCAAGTCAAGACCTCTGGAGCTGCTGCATATGGACCTCTTCGGACCCGTCGCCTATCTGAGCATAGGAGGAAGTAAGTATGGTCTAGTTATTGTTGATGACTTTTCCCGCTTCACTTGGGTGTTCTTTTTGTAGAATAAGTCTGAAACCCAAGGGATCCTCAAGCGCTTCCTAAGGAGAGCTCAAAATGAGTTTGAGCTCAAGGTGAAGAAGATAAGGAGCGATAATGGGTCCGAATTCAAGAACCTTCAAGTGGAGGAGTTCCTTGAGGAGGAGGGGATCAAGCACGAGTTCTCCGCTCCCTACACACCTCAGCAAAATGGTGTGGTAGAGAGGAAGAACATGACGCTCATAGATATGGCGAGGACTATGCTTGGAGAGTTCAAGACCCCCGAGTGCTTTTGGTCGGAAGCCGTGAACACGGCTTGCCACGCCATCAACAGGGTCTACCTTCACCGCCTCCTCAAGAAGACTTCATATGAGCTGCTGACTGGTAACAAACCCAATGTATCGTACTTTCGTGTATTTGGGAGTAAATGCTACATTCTAGTGAAGAAGGGTAGGAATTCCAAATTTGCTCCCAAAGCCGTAGAAGGGTTTTTATTAGGTTATGATTCAAATACAAAGGATATAGGGTCTTCAACAAATCATCGGGTTTGGTTGAAGTCTCTAGCGATGTTGTATTTGATGAGACTAATGGCTCTCCAAGAGAGCAAGTTGTTGATCTTGATGATGTAGATGGAGAAGACGTTCCAACGGCCGCGATACGCACCATGGCGATTGGAGATGTACGGCCTCAGGAACATTTGGAGCAAGATCAACTGTCTTCCTCAACTATGGTGCATCCCCCAACCCAAGATGACGAACAGGTACCTCAAGTGGAGGCGCATAATCAAGGGGGAGCACAGGATGTTCAAGTTGAAGAGGAAGAAGCACCTCAGGCACCTCCAACCCAAGTTCGAGCGACGATTCAAAGGGACCATCCCGTCGACCAGATATTGGGTGATATTAGCAAGGGAGTAACTACTCATTCAAGATTAGTTAATTTTTGTGAGAATTACTCTTTTGTCTCTTCTATTGAGCCTTTCAGGGTAGAAGAGGCCTTGCTAGATCCGGACTGGGTGTTGGCCATGCAGGAGGAACTCAACAATTTCAAGCGCAATGAAGTTTGGACACTGGTGCCTCGCCCCAAGCAAAACGTTGTGGGAACCAAGTGGGTGTTCCGCAACAAACAGGATGAGCACGGGGTGGTGACAAGGAACAAGGCTCGACTTGTGGCAAAAGGTTATGCCCAAGTCGCAGGTTTGGACTTTGAGGAGACTTTTGCTCCCGTGGCTAGGCTAGAATCAATTCGTATCTTGCTAGCATATGCCGCTCACCATTCTTTCAGGTTGTACCAAATGGATGTGAAGAGCGCTTTCCTCAACGGGCCGATCAAGGAGGAGGTGTACGTAGAGCAACCCCCTGGCTTCGAGGATGAACGGTACCCCGATCACGTGTGTAAGCTCTCTAAGGCGCTCTATGGACTTAAGCAAGCCCCAAGAGCATGGTATGAATGCCTTAGAGACTTTTTAATTGCTAATGCTTTCAAGGTCGGGAAAGCCGATCCAACTCTTTTTACTAAGACTTGCGATGGTGATCTTTTTGTATGCCAAATTTATGTCGATGACATAATATTTGGTTCTACTAATCAAAAGTCTTGTGAAGAGTTTAGCAGGGTGATGACGCAGAAATTCGAGATGTCGATGATGGGCGAGTTGAACTACTTCCTTGGGTTCCAAGTGAAGCAACTCAAGGATGGCACTTTCATCTCCCAAACGAAGTACACGCAAGACTTGCTAAAGCGGTTTGGGATGAAGGACGCCAAGCCCGCAAAGACGCCGATGGGAACTGATGGACACACCGACCTCAACAAAGGAGGTAAGTCCGTTGATCAAAAAGCATACCGGTCCATGATAGGTTCTTTGCTTTATTTATGTGCCAGTAGACCGGATATTATGCTTAGCGTATGCATGTGTGCTAGATTTCAATCTGATCCTAAGGACTGTCACTTAGTGGCTGTGAAGCGAATTCTTCGATATTTAGTCGCTACGCCTTGCTTCGGGATCTAGTATCCAAAGGGGTCTAACTTTGACTTGATTGGGTACTCAGATTCCGACTATGCTGGATGTAAGGTCGATAGGAAGAGTACATCGGGGACGTGCCAATTCTTAGGAAGGTCCCTGGTGTCATGGAACTCTATGAAACAAACCTCCGTTGCCCTATCCACCGCTGAGGCCGAGTACGTTGCCGCAGGACAGTGTTGTGCGCAACTACTTTGGATGAGGCAAACCCTCAGGGACTTTGGCTACAATCTGAGCAAAGTCCCACTCCTATGTGATAATGAGAGTGCTATCCGAATAGCGGAAAATCCTGTTGAGCACAGCCGAACAAAGCACATTGACATCCGGCATCACTTTTTGAGAGACCACCAGCAAAAGGGAGATATCGAAGTGTTTCATGTTAGCACCGAGAACCAACTAGCCGATATCTTTACCAAGCCTCTAGATGAGAAGACCTTTTGCAGGCTGCGTAGTGAGCTCAATATCTTAGATTCGCGGAACTTGGATTGAAATGTAGCATACATGTGTTTATGCCTTTGATCATGTTCATTCTGCATTTTGTTGCCTATTGTGGTGCTCAAGTTGTACAAACACTCCCTGGACCTCACAAGTCCTTTTTGCAAGTGATGCACATATTTAGGGGGAGTTGTGCTACAACTTGACCCTTTGAGACTAACCATGTACTTGAGTTTGGTTGTTTTAGTATTCAAGGAGGATTGAAAGGGAAAAGGTGGACTTGGACCATGCAAGACTTCCACTGCACTCCGATGAAAAGAGTAACTTTTCCAAGTTCATCTTTATACTCTTATTGCCTTTGTGTTCTTATTTGAAGATTTTGGTGAGGCAATGGGGTTAAAGGGCCAAGATTGACCCTGTTTTGGTGCTTGATGCCAAAGGGGGAGAAAATAAAGGCCAAAGCGATAAATGGATCAGCTACCACTTGAGACTTGAGAGATTTTGAAAATAGTAGAATAGAGCTTTTGGTTTGTCAAAACTCTTTTATTGTCTCTCTTGTCAAAAGTTGGCTTCTTGTGGGGAGAAGTATTGATTATGGGAAAAAGGGGAGTTTTTGAAATCTTTGATCAAATTTCTTTGGAAAACCTCTCTTTATGTCTCTACAAGTGGTTTTGACTTAGAGATAGGAATTTGAGTTTGATTTGCAAAAACAAACCAAGTGGTGGCATAGAATGATCCATATATGTCAATTTGAATCAAAACAATTTGAGTTCTTATTTGAAGTGATTTTGTACTTGTTCTACTTGCTTTATGTTGTGTTGGCATAAATCACCAAAAAGGGGGAGATTGAAAGGGAAATGTGCCCTTGGGCCATTTCTAAGTATTTTGGTGATTTAGTGTTCAACACAAGTGCCTAATTGTAAAAAAGGTGGACAAAGTAAAAATCAAGAATAAAGGTATGTTTCTCAGACTTAGTACATTGTTTTATGGACTAATGTGTTGTGTCTAAGTGCTGGAAACAGAAAAAATCGAGTTGGAGAAGAGATGGCTCGAGCAGCCAAAGTCTGCCCAGTCTGGGTGCACCGGACAGTGTCCGGTGCGCCAGGCTGGCTCGAGGGAAAAGGCTGCTCTCGGGACTTCGACGGCGGTGTACGGCTATAATTCACCGGACTGTCCGGTGGTGCACCGGACTGTCCGGTGGGCCGTTCACAGGCGAACTCGTCGCTCTCGGGAATTCATCGTCGACGTACGGCTATAATTCTCCGGACTGTCCGGTGTGCACCGGACTGTCCGGTGAGCCAACGGTCGGCAGGGCCAACGGTCGGCCGCGCGATCTGCACGGGACACGTGGCCCAGCCAACGGCTAGAAGGGGGCACCGGACTGTCCGGTGTGCACCGGACATGTCCGGTGCGCCAACGGCTCTCAGGCTGCCAACGGTCGACTGCGCCATTTTCGGAAGGAAATCGGGCACCGGACTGTCCGGTGCGCCAGTCGACAGAAGGCAAGATCAGCCTTCCTAGATTGCCCTCAACGGCTCCTAGCTGCCTTGGGGCTATAAAAGGGACCCCTAGGCGCATGGAGGAGAAAACCAAGCATTCCTACAACATTTCTAAGCACCAAGACATCGATTTCGCGCATTCGTTTCATTGTGATAGCATATAGAGCTCTAGTGGAGTTGTGAACTCATTGAGTTGTGTTGCGAGCTCTTGTTGCGACTTGTGTGCGTGTTGACACTCTGATTCTTGTGTCTTGTGTGCGTTGCTAATCCCTCCCTTGCTCCGTGTTCTTTGTGAATTTCAAGTGTAAGGGCGAGAGGCTCCAAGTTGTGGAGATTCCTCGCAAACGGGATTGAGATAAAGCAAGCAAAACACCGTGGTATTCAAGTGGGTCTTTGGACCACTTGAGAGGGGTTGATTGCAACCCTCGTCCGTTGGGACGCCACAACGTGGAGTAGGCAAGCGTTGGTCTTGGCCGAACCACGGGATAACCACAGTGCCATCTCTGTGATTGATCTTTGTTGGTTATTGTGTTTTGCTGAGGATTCCTCTTTAGCCACTTGGCAATTATTGTGCTAACAATTAACCAAGTTTTGTGGCTTAAGTTTTTGAAGTGTTACAGGATCACCTATTCACCCCCCCCTCTAGGTGCTCTCACTCATCCAAAGCAATTGCGCGCAACAATGGCCTGCGGCAATGTACTCGGCTTCGGCAGTAGAAAGAGCTACAAAATTTTGTTTCTTTGAAGCCCAAGACACCAGGGATCTTCCCAAGAACTGACAAGTCCCTGATGTGCTCTTTCTATCAATCTTACACCCTACCCAATCAGCATCGGAATATCCAATTAAATCAAAAGTGGATCCCTTGGGGTACCAACGGCCAAACTTAGGAGTATGAACTAAATATCTCAAGATTCGTTTTACGACCCTAAGGTGAACTTCCTTAGGATCGGCTTGAAATCTTGCACACATGCATACGGAAAGCATAATATCCGATCGAGATGCACATAAATAGAGTAGAGATCCTATCATCGACCGGTATACCTTTTGATCTACAGATTTACCTCCCGTGTCGAGGTCGAGATGCCCATTGGTTCCCATGGGTGTCTTGATGGGCTTAGCATCCTTCATCCCAAACTTGGTGAGTATGTCTTGAATGTACTTCGTTTGGCTGATGAAGGTGCCCTCTTGGAGTTGCTTCACTTGAAATCCTAGAAAATACTTCAACTCCCCCATCATAGACATCTCGAATTTTTGAACCATAATCCTACTAAACTCTTCACAAGTAGATTTGTTAGTAGACCCAAATATGATATCATCAACATAAATTTGGCATACAAACAAATCATTTGCAATTGTTTTAGTAAAGAGAGTAGGATCCGCTTTTCCGACTTTGAATCCATTAGCGATAAGGAAATCTCTTAGGCATTCATACCATGCTCTTGGGGCTTGCTTGAGCCCATAAAGCGCCTTAGAGAGTTTATACACATGGTTAGGGTACACACTATCTTCAAAGCTAGGAGGTTGCTCAACATAGACCTCTTCCTTGATTGGTCCATTGAGGAAGGCACTCTTCACGTCCATTTGATAAAGCTTGAAGCCATGGTAAGTAGCATAGGCAAGTAATATGCAAATTGACTCAAGCCTAGCTACGGGTGCATAGGTTTCACCGAAATCCAAACCTTCGACTTGGGAGTATCCCTTGGCCACAAGTCGAGCTTTATTCCTAGTCACCACACCATGCTCATCTTCCTTGTTGCGGAAGACCCACTTGGTTCCTACAACATTTTGGTTAGGACGTGGAACAAGATGCCATACCTCATTCCTCGTGAAGTTGTTGAGTTCCTCTTGCATAGCCAACACCCAATCCAAATCCCTTAATGCATCTTCTACCCTGTATGGCTCAATAGAAGACACAAAAGAGTAATGTTCACAAAAATGAGCAACACGAGATCGAGTAGTTACCCCCTTATGAATATCGCCGAAGATGGAGTTCACGGGGTGATCTCGTTGTATTGCTTGGTGGACTCTTGGGTGTGGCGGTCTTGGACCCTCATCATCTTCCTTGTCTTGATCATTGACATCTCCCCCTTGATCATTGTCCTCCTCTTGAGGTGGCTCATCTTCTTGATCTTCATTTTCATCCTATTGAGCTTGATCCTCAACTTGAGTTGGTGGAGATGCTTGATTTGAAGATGATGGTTGATCTTGTGCTTGTGGAGGCTCTTCAGATTCCTTAGGACACACATCCCCAATGGACATGTTCCTTAGTGCGACGCACGGAGCCTCTTCATCATCTAGCTCATCAAGATCAACTTGCTCTACTTGAGAGCCATTAGTCTCATCAAACACAATGTCACAAGAAACTTCAACTAGTCCAGTGGACTTGTTAAAGACTCTATATGCCCTTGTGTTTGAGTCATAACCAAGTAAAAAGCCTTCCACAGCCTTAGGAGAAAATTTAGATTGTCTACCTCTTTTAACGAGAATAAAGCATTTGCTACCAAAGACTCTAAAATATGAAACATTGGGCTTTTTACCGGTTAGAAGTTCATATGATGTCTTCTTGAGGATTCGGTGAAGGTAGAGACGATTGATGGCATAGAAAGCGGTGTTGATTGCTTCCGCCCAAAACCGATCCGAAGTCTTGTACTCATCAAGCATGGTCCTTGCCATGTCAAGTAGAGTTCTATTCTTCCTCTCCACTACACCATTTTGTTGTGGTGTGTAGGGAGAAGAGAACTCATGCTTGAGGCCCTCATCCTCAAGAAAGCCTTCTATTTGTGAATTCTTGAACTCCATCCTGTTGTCGCTTCTAATCTTTTTGATCCTTAAGTCGAACTCATTTTGAGCCCGTCTCAAGAATCCCTTTAAGGTCTCTTGGGTTTGAGATTTTTCCTGCAAAAAGAACACCCAAGTGAAGCGAGAATAATCATCCACAATAACTAGACAGTACTTACTCCCACCAATGCTTATGTAAGCTATCGGGCCGAATAGGTCCATGTGGAGTAGCTCAAGCGGCCTGTCAGTCGTCATGATGTTCTTGTGTGGATGATGAACACCAACTTGCTTCCCTGCTTGACATGCGCTACAAATCCTGTCTTTCTGAAAATGAACATTTGTTAGTCCCAAAATGTGCTCTCCCTTTAGAAGGTTATGAAGATTCTTCATCCCAACATGGGCTAGTCGGCGATGCCAGAGCCAACCCATGTTAGTCTTAGCAATTAAGCAAGTGTCGAGTTCAGCTCTATTAAAATTAACTAAGTATAGCTGACCCTCTAACACTCCCTTAAATGATATTGAATCATCACTTCTTCTAAAGACAGTAACACCTATATCTGTAAAAAGACAGTTGGAACCCATCTTGCATAATTGAGTAACAGAAAGCAAATTGTAATCTAAAGAATCTACAAGAAAAACATTGGAAATAGAATGGTCAGGAGATATAGCAATTTTACCAAGTCCTTTGACCAAATCTTGATTTCCATCCCTGAATGTGATAGCTCTTTGGGGATCATGATTTTTCTCATAGGAGGAGAACATCCTTTTCTCCCCAATCATATGGTTTGTGCACCCGCTATCAATGATCCAACTTGAGCCCCCGGATGCATAAACCTACAAAACAAATTTAGGCCTTGTTCTTAGGTACCCAAACGGTCTTGGGTCCTTTCACATTAGAAACAAGCACCTTGGGTACCCAAACATAAGTCTTTGAGCCCTTGTGTTTGGCCCCAACATATTTGGCAACTACTTTGCCTGATTTGTTAGTTAATACATATGATGCATCAAAAGTCTTAAATGAAATAATAGGCCTATTTGATGCAATAGGAGTTTTCTTCTTAGGCAATTTAATATGAGTGGATTGCCTAAAACTAGATGCCTCACTCTTATACATAAAAGCATGATGAGAGCTAGAGTGAGACTTCCTAGAATGAATTCTCCTAATTTTGTTCTCGGGATAACCAACAGGATATAAAATGTAACCCTCGTTATCCTGAGCCATGGGAGCTTTGCCCTTAACAAAGTTAGACAATTTTTTAGGGACATTTAGCTTGACATTGTCTTCCTGTTGGAAGCTAATGCCATCCTTAATGCCTGGGTGTCTCCCACTATAGAGCATGCTTCTAGCAAATTTAAATTTCTCATTTTCTAAGTCATGCTCATTAATTTTAGCACTAAGTTGAGCTATGTGATCATTTTGTTGTTTAATTAAAGCTAGGTGATCATGAATAGCATCAACATTAATATCTCTACATCTAGTACAAATAGTAACATGCTCAATGGTAGATGTAGAGGGTTTGCAAACATTTAATTCATCAATCTTAGCATGTAACATGACATTTTCATTTCTAAGATTGGAAACAATATCATTGCAAACATTTAAATTTTTAGCCATAGCAATCAATTTCTCATTCTCTATCTTAAGGCTAGCAATGGATTCATTCAACTTGTCAATTTTAGCAATTAAAGTAGCATTATCATTTTTAAGGTTGACAAGAGAATCATCACTAACATTTAATTTCTCAACCTTAGCAATCAATTTATCATTCTCAAATCTAAGGTTGGAAATAGTGTCATGGCAAGTGCTTAGCTCACTAGTTAATTTCTCACATTTTTCTATCTCCTGAGCATAAGCATTTTTAACTTTAACATGCTTCTTATTTTCTTTAATAAGGAAGTTGTTGGAACTTGCTCACTGGTGCAAGTTGATCCAACCGGGGGGGGGGGGGGGGGGTGAAGCAACGTAAACAGGGTTTTCGCACGAGATGGCAATAGCTCTGTTGATCTAGCCTCTCAAGGGCACTGTGCGGGGGTATTTATAGGTATCTGAGTGCCCAGTGTCGTGTGTTAAGGACACATGTGCCCTCAGACACCTAGGTTATCCCCGGAATATTCCCATAAAGCGGGGTTACAGACCGTAATTACTGGGAGGCCTTTACAAATTAGGCCCGTTACACACAACGGCCACGCAGGGCCTGTTACAATGGGCCGGATCACATGCGGGCCTCCATTCTGGACGGGGTCGCAAGATGAGACGACCTCGTCACGGGTCTTTGTCCGGTGGTGTATGAGGCGAAGGGTAAGTCTGCCCGTTGTCTTGTCTCCGTTGGTGCAGCGAGGACGGCGAAGGCCTCGAGCGAAGGGTGGCGTCTTCGCCTTCGCCCCAACATTTGCCCTCCGAGGGACCAGTTCGACTAAGTCATCTGGTGCCGAAGACGTCGCTAGATGGCGGAGACGCTGCCCTCGCTCGAAGTGGTTCCGCGGGGGTTTTTGACATGACCATTGATTGACGTCGTACTGTTGGATTGCGGGTTTCCCGAAGCGTCGCGCCCTGTGTATAAAAGGGGACGGGGGGCGGCGCGTTTTGAACTTTATCTTTCCACGCTCCGCGAAAACCCTAACCGCCTTCTCAAACCTCTCGCTGCTCGTCTGCCCTCCTTGCTCTTGTTCGTCGGAGATCTGGTCCGCGTGAAGCAGACCGCCCGCCGCCACCGACGGTATGTAGCGATGCCGACCTCTTCTTCTTCTGCTGTCGCTACACCGCCGGCCGACGCGTCGTCTGAGGAGATGCTGAGTACTGTGGCGGCGGAGGAGTTGCGCGCCGGCGACACGGTGGATTTCGGCGCATCGCGGATGTCTTCGGTTCGCGTGCAAGACATGCAGCGGCTGGGTTATTTTGGCGGCAGAGTCGCTCGTGTCCCGGGGGCGGAGGAGGTCCCCGAGCCTGAAGGCGAGTTGGTTGTCTTCGAGGCATTCTTCGCCGCTGGCCTTCGCCTGCCTGCGCATCGGTTCATGGGAGAAGTCCTGCGCAGATTCAACGTCCAGGTCCACCAGCTGACGGCAAACACCGTGGTGGCCCTGTCAAAATATGTCTGGGCGACGACTTCGTACGGCGGGCAGCCATCGGTCGAAGTCTTCGCGAAGTACTATTGCCTGCACTGGCATAAAAGGATGATCGGAAATAAGGTTGCTCAGTTTGGGTCCTGTACATTTACGCCGAAGACCGGCAAGACCTCGATGGAGGTAGTTGAGTTGGTCCCTTGCGCCCGCAATAAATGGGGCAACTGGCATGAGTTTTGGTTCTACGTTGCGGAGGGCACAGTCGAAGACCATCCGGGGCTCCCCGTGGCCGAGATGTGCTCGCATTATTACTCAGCATACCCGCAGTTTGAAGTGGCGGAGGAGGATGCGGACGAAGGGGCCCTGCGGTGCGCGGCCGGCCTGAGTAGCAGGCGCGATTTGGTTGAGGAGTTTGTGGCCTATGGGGTGTGGCCTTTGGCGCATGGCTGGGCGCTAGGCGAAGTATACCCTCGCCAGATGCCTTCCCGTGGTGGGATGCTGGTGCGAAGTCCCGCCTTCGCACTGGATTTGCATAACCGCGATCCCGCCGCATTCGTGCGTGAGGCGGAGGATGGGGCGGTGCGGATTGTTGGCCGGTACGTGCCGAAGACGGAGGGCCAGCGTAGCTAGGATATACGCGGGTCCAACGATCGCTTGAACAGGGTCTTCGAGTTAAACCGTCTGCCGTATGGCGGTTATCCTGGGCAAGACGATGTGGATCGTCGCGGGAAGAAACCGGCGGTAGAGGCTGGAGACGACCTCGCGCCGGCGGCCGCCCCATCCTCTAAGAAGAGGAAGCTAGGTACTGCTATAGGAGGACTGGGGGTTTCCAATGGTTTTGCTAGGGAATTGATGAGGACATGCGCGGCCCCCGGGGGAAGGATGTCTTCGCCCGAGCTCCGGGAGTCTTCGGCGCGGATGCTGAAGGTTACCGGGGGTTGGTGGCTTAAGAATGTTCCTATCCCCCGCGCGGCCGGTGAAGACTTTTTTACATCTCGCATGGTTCGTGACTGGAGAGTTTTTCCTTATGGACGGAATATTGCTGTTGTTGTGTCGGCAGTGATGGACAAGGACCGTCAAGGAGCTGCGCAGAAGCGCCAGGCGGTAGTCAGGCTGCCTGAGGCTAGGCCGAAGAGGTCGCGGGGGACTGTGAAGGCTGCTGCCCCCGACGGCAGCCAGCCGACGCTGGCGGCGAAGTCGGCCGCCCCTGGGTCCAACAGGGTGCCGGAGGCTGTGAAGGCGGCTGCCGCCGGCGGAACCAAGTCTGTCTCGGCCGGAGTCGCGAAGGCCCGAGAATTGCCTCCGCCGGGCAAGCGCGTTGCTGACTTCGCCACCGATATTAGCGTGGAGGATTATCTCGTTGGTAAGTCGATATCCCGAGTTTTTTTAACTGTTGGTACGTTGCAGGGTCGGGCGAGGGGCAACTTGTTGTTGTTCCGCCTGCGGTGGCGACCGCGGCGGCTGCCGTGGTGCCTGGGGCGAGGGGTAGCGCTGTCAGCGCCGGTGGTGAGATTCCGGCACTCACTGCCGTCAAGGACGAGGCGGGCGCTGTGTCCCGCCGGCTGAAGGAGGCTTTAAGTCAGGTAAGTTGAGCTAGACTTCGGCTTTTTACCAGTTTCGTCGGGATTGTGGTCTTATGTGTGTCTTGTAGGCGGCTGACTTCGCTGACCGCGTGGCGTCGGGGGCCCTTACGGCGGTTGTGTCTACCGAAGTCGAGAGACTTCGGGCGCAACATGCCGACGCCGTCCGGGAAAAGTCGGCCGCCGACAGCAAGTGCCGCAAGCTGGCGGAGAAGGTGGCCGCGCTGGAGGGCGAGAGGACTGACCTCCGGCGCCAACTGGCAGAGGAGAGAAGGGAGGCTAATGAGGCCTTCGCCAAGGCGCAGTCTGCGCAGGCGAAGGCCAATTTGACGCGGGTGGAGGGTAGCCTTGCCAGACAGCGCGCCGAGGAATGGGAGGAGCGGTTCAACGCTCTGTAGACCCGTGTGGAGAGGGCCGAGGCCTCGACGCGCACGGAGGCTGAGCGGACGCGCAAATAGCTTATGGACTCGTACCACGAGCTGGGTGCGCGGACCGCTGACTTCGAAGTGCCAGATCAAGAGCCCGGACTTCGCTGCCTCGAGTGGCTGCAGGAGGAGTTGCTGGCGCTCCCCGCCATTGTGGAGGGCTTTATGTCCTATGCCTCCCTGGTCACCTGCGAAGGGGCGATGAACGCGCTGTCCCGTGAAGGGTGCCGACACTATGAGGTCTTCGACCAATCTGATGAGGATTTCGAGCGCGAGATTTACAAGGTTGAGGACCCTGTGGTGAAGGAATCCGCGGGAGCCCTCTTCGACCGAATGTGGGGTCCCCACGGTCGGGAGGTGGTCAGGGAGCGGTCCGACACGGCGAGGGGTCAGGTAATGTTTGACTCTTGTTTAGTGTTGCTGAATGTGGGTTATATGTGGGCTTGATGAATCTGTGTGCTGTGTCTCACGCGGCGCGTAACGAGAAAGTGGAGGACTTCGGGGCTTTGAACAGCGCGCAGCCTGATTCGGAGTCGAACCCGGTGGCGGCTGTGTCCGAAGTCGCTCCGGCGCCGCCCCCAGAAACCGTCGAAGGCGCCCCTGATGCCCCCGCAGCCCCTGCGGCCGGCGGTGGCTCATCGCCAACTGCTGCGCCGAGGGCTGAGGATCCTGCGAAGATTGCGGCGGAGTCGGCGACAGAGGATCCCGCGACGGCTGGGTCTTCGCAGGTGGCTTAGTGGGTGTGGGTAGTTAGGGAATTTTGTATATGTTGCTGAACCTTGGTTGCTGCGCAGGTTCAAGATTTTGGGCCTACGCACGCAACCGCTACTGCTAATTTTTTGGCGGCTTCGACCGTGGACGATGGGAATGAATCGGATGAATCTGCATCTAAGTTTTCTGATTTTGGTGACTCTGGGAGTTCGGTTGAGTGGACTGAAGAGTCGTCGGATGAGGACTTGGACTACTTTGCGGCCTTGGATGTGGCAGCGGTGGAGACTTCGCCGCGTGCCGTGGACGCTGAAGTTGTGCCTGGTCCAAGTGTGGGGCGTAGGCGGCGAAGGGCGGTTGCGAAGCGTAGAGTGAGTGAGGCGGACGGCGGTCGGCTTCGTGTGGGCAGGGCTGGCAGGCAGGAACTGTTGTCCTTGCCGGTCGTTGCGAGTGTAGGTGAGGGGGAGCTGCGGAGTCTTTTTGCGGGTGAGGAGCTGAGGATAATGCTATTTAACTATAGGGAGATGGGAATTATTCCGAAGGTTGAGCCGATGTAAAGTGTGATGCCCTCGCTGTACATATGTAATGGCTTGTATGATGAGGTTGTGTGCCTTCGCACATTCGGCTATGCTTACGAAGGCGTTGCACACTTGGTCTGGTGTATTTGTTATGTCGGTCTGGTGTGCATGTAGTCGGTCTTTGCGCGGACAGTTTGGTGTAGTTATTTTCGCACTTGTTGTGCTTGGACCGGCTGCACCCTTAGGCGACTTTCGCATGGATACTCTTCGCGGAAGACTTTGATTTTTCGCACTTGTTGTGCTAGTCCGGCTGCACCCTTAGGCGACTTTTGCACGGATAGTCTTTGTTGAGGAGGACTTCGAGTTTTCGCACTTGTTGTGCTGGTCCGGCTGCACCCTTAGGCGACTTCTGCACGGAGACTTCGATTTTTCGCACTTGTTGTGCTAATCCGGCTGCACCCTTAGGCGACTTTTGCACGGATAGTCTTTTTTGAGGAAGACTTCGATTTTCTGCACTTGTTGTGCTAGTCCGGCTGCACCCTTAGGCGACTTTTGCGCGGAGTGTCGCACGCGAGGGTAGCTAGCGCTGGGCCTCGCTGTGACTTTGTATTGGTCGAATGTCGAAGACCGTCGGCGCGGTCTTTTTTCGACGTAGATTTTTGCGGGGGATTTTTCACTTGTATATTACATGACTCCCCTGTGAATCATCTAGGCCCCTTTGATAATGTTTTGGTAATTAATGACAACTACTTGTGGACTAACGATTCTTGGAGTAATAAGAATGCAGGGTTGGACCACATAGAAATGAAATGTTGAAGAGTCATACGCATTGGTTGTGGATCAGATGAAGGCAAAGGTATAATATAGGTTTTACTTTTGCCGGTCTTGAGGAGTTTAGAGAAGATACCTGACCGGATTAGTAGGCTAGATAGCCGTACTATTAAGAGGGGTCAATGACTTAGACCTGTGTAAAACTTAGTGCCTCATAGAGCATCAAGTAGTTGCATTTGCATGAGGACTAACAGCGCTTCTCATTTCGTAAGTTAAAAAGTTCATTCAAAAGCTTGTTTGAAACTTGAGAAGTCTTGGTCGCGCGGACTGTCCGGCCCTTGGGGGCGGACCGTCCGCGATCCTTCAGAGGGTCCGAGGTTTGACCATTTGTATTGACTCTATGCTCTTTTGCACTGCGGACCGTCCGGGCCTTAGGGCCGGACCGTCCGCAGTCCTGACCAGAGGAAGGTGGCTTCGGGTCAGTCCCTGAATTATAGCCGGACGGTCCGCCTGTAAGGCGCGGACGGTCCGCATGTGTCTAACTCGTTTTTGGACAGGGACTGTGTGTTTTTATAGATTTGTACTACGGACGGTCCGGGGGACCAGTCCGGACAGTACTGTCTCAGGTCGCGGACGGTCCGGGATTTATAGCCGGACGGTCCGCGTGTGTTAACTCCGTTTGATCCGAGGCTCGGGTGTTTGAAATTGCCAGGTCGCGGACGGTCCGGCCTTGATGGGCGGACTGTCCGGACCCACCTTTTTGAGTCTGCTCTGACATGTTTCAACGGTCATTATAGCCGTTATGGTGTACGGCGGACCGTCCGGCCCTAGGGCGCGGACGGTCCGCGTGTGCGCAGAACTGCCCCCTTTTGTGCATAACGGTTGGTATTAGATGGGGGACTATAAATAGAAGGGTAGCTCGTGTGTGAGACCTCTCTTGGCCATTCCTTGCATACATTGAGCTCACTTGTGATCCTCCAACTCACTCTCTCACACTCTTTGCTTGAGATTGCATTCTAGTGAGAGATTGAGGGTTTCTAGTGCATTTGCATCATTTGGTGATTCTTGAGGCACTAGGTGATACACCGAGCAAGCGTCGTTGGCTTGTTACTCTTGGAGGTTGCCGCCTCCTAGACGGCTCGGGTGATTGTCTCCGTCGAGCTCTCCAAGAAGATTGTGGAGAAGCCGCGGTGTTGATTGTGAGGGGTTCGCGCCTACCTCGCCGGAGCGGCAAAGGTGACATTAGTGGAATCGAGGTATTGAGTGATTTCTTGTCCACTTGGCTCAAAGATCAAGTCGTGTCTTGATAGAGGAGCAAGTGAGAGCTTGAAGTCCACCTCAACGTGGATTAGGGGTGATCGGCAAATCACCGATACCACGGGATAAATTTCGGTGTCTATTCCTTCTAGCATTTACTTATTGCCTCGCAATTGATTAGTGATTTGCTTATTGTTCTTCAAGTATTCAATCTCCATAGTTGTCTTTCATACATTGTTTACTTATTGACACTAGTAAATTTATTCCTCCTGTTGTATTGATTAAATTTACTTAGTATTGTTGTTTTTAGTCAAAACCGTCTATTCACCCCCCCTCTAGCCGGTGTCCTAGATCCTACAAGTGGTATCAGAGCCAGGTTTCCATTGTTTGTGGATCTAATCATCCCGGAGTGGGACAAAATGGCTAGTAACAACAATGTGCACATTGGGAAGCCACCGCACTTTGATGGAAACAATTATGATTATTGGAAAATAAGAATGTCAATGCATCTTAGAGCAATGGGTGGAAAAATTTGGCCAATTGTTAGAGATGGATTCGTTGTATTGAAGGAAGATGAACCATCCGTTAGTGATAATGAGAATATCCTCACAAATGATCAAGCCATGAATGTCTTTTATGATGCTCTTGATATAAATGAGTTCAATCGTATCAAGAATCTCACAACCGCTCATGAGATTTGGGTAAAACTAATGGAAATTCATGAAGGAACTACAATTGTGAAGAGTGCCAAACTATATGTGTGCAAAGGGAAGTTTGAGCAATTTATTATGAAAGAAGATGAGAGTGTATCCGATATGTTCAATCGATTGAATGAGATTGTAAATGAACTCAAAGGACTTGGTTTTAATGTACCGGATGTGGATTTCACACACAAGTTCCTTAGATCACTTCCGGAGAAATATGAGACTATTGTGACAATGCTAGTAAGGAGTGATCTATCTACAACCTCTCCAACCGAAGTATTGGGAGAAATTCTCACTCAAGATATATTTAAGAAGTCACAAGCCGATGCTTTAAGTTTGGCAAAGAAGGTGAAAAATGAATCTATTGCTCTCAAAGCCAAGGCCTCAAAGGCAATTGAAAAGGAAGATAGCAATGATGAAGAAAATGAAAGCGAGAGTGATGGTGACATGGCTTTATTTGTAAGGAAATTCAATAAATTCATGAAGATGAAAAGAGGTCAACCTAGAAGAGGTCAAACATCTAGAAGAAATGCTTTCAATGATAGAAAATGTTTTGAGTGTGGGGAACCCGGTCACATTGCCATGAATTGTCCAAGCAAGAAGAAGAAGGGCAAAGATGAAAGTGACAAGAAGAAAAAGAAATACTATAACAAGAAGAAAGATGGCAAAGCCTACTTAGTTGAATGGGACTCGGATGATAGCTCGGATGATGATGATGATGACACCTCATCCAAGCTTAATGCCGGAATTGCCATCAAGGAAGCTCCCTCACTCTTCTCATCCCCCCATTGTCTCATGGCAAAGGGAGATGCTAAGGTAAAAATCATCACCGATTTAAATGATATAAATGATGATGATGATATCGATGATGTTGATGATGATGGCTATTCATATGATGATCTTGTTAGAATGTTAGGTGAGGCCGATGACTACATGCACAAAGAAAAAGAAAAATTTAAGGCCTTGAAGGAATTGTATAAAAACCTCCAAGTGTCTTTTGAGGAGCTCAAGACCTCTCACAATGACCTCAAAGAAAATTGTGAGAAGCTTGCGGATGCTCAAAAATCATCTATTGTGCATGAAGTTGAGGTGGTCACTAAGGATGTTGGAGTCACTTGTGACTTACTTGATAGTCTTACAAGTGAACCACTACCTACTAACTCTATTTGTGATAAATGCAAAATTTCTCTCAATGATAATATTGCTCTTGATGAATCAAAAATTATTGTTGAGAATGAAGTGTTAGTGGATAGAATAAGTACTCTAACTCATGACCTAGAAAAGGCATATGGTGGTAAGAAGAATTTGGATTTCATATTGGGAAGTCAACGATGCTCTCTTAACCGTGAAGGTCTTGGATATGTTCCCAAGAAAGGAAAGAATGCTTTTGTAAAGCAAAAGACATTGTTTGTGAAAGAATGTGACAAAGTGTGTCACAAGTGTCACAAAAAGGGACATGTTAAGAAAAATTGTCCCAAGTTCAAACATGTATCCTCCACTTGTTTTGAGCATTGTTATGTTCTTTCTCATAATGCAAAAGGTGTTCATGCTAAATTTGTTGGTACTTCAATTGTTGGAAACAAAAAGAAAGCTATTTGGGTGCCAAAGACCTTGGTCACTAACATCCAAGGACCCAAGCAAGTTTGGGTACCTAAAAGAGATTGATTTCCTTTTGTAGGTAAACTACAAGGCGGGAGGGAATCATTGGGTGTTGGATAGTGGATGTACTCAACACATGACCGGGGATATGAAGATGTTTACCCAAATGAGTGATGAAGATTGCTCAAATTATGATAGTATCACATTTGGAGATAATCGTAAAGGAAAGGTTAAAGGTTTGGGTAAAATTGCTATTTCAAATGATCATTTTATATCAAATGTGCTATTGGTTGAGTCTTTGAATTTTAATTTACTTTCCGTAGCTCAATTATGTGATTTAGGATTTTGTTGCAATTTCACGGTTGAAGATGTTATTATCTCTAGTGTTGATGGTAGCAATCTTAAATTTAAAGGTTTTAGACATGAAAATCTTTATCTTGTTGATTTCTCATCTAATGAGGCAAAGCTCACAACTTGCTTATTTTCAAAAGCTTCACTAGGTTGGTTATGGCATAGAAGACTTGGTCATGTTGGGATGAAGCAACTCAATCGGTTAACCAAGCATGACTTAGTTCGAGGCTTGAAAGATGTGAAGTTTGAAAAGAACAAATTGTGTAGCTCTTGTCAAGCCGGTAAGCAAGTGGCAAATACTCATCCAAATAAAAGTCAAATGTCCACTCATCGACCTTTGGAATTACTTCACATGGATTTATTTGGGCCCACATCTTTTGTAAGTATTGGTGGTAATTCTTATTGTCTTGTGATTGTGGATGACTATTCAAGATTTACTTGGGTTTATTTTCTACGAGACAAATCCAATGTGTTTGAAACATTCAAGTCATTTGCTATATTGGCTCAAAATCAATTTGATTTCGACATCAAAAAGGTTAGAAGTGATAATGGGTCGGAATTCAAAAATGCAAGGATTGATCAATATTGTGATGACAAGGGTATCAAACATGAATTCTCTTCCAAATATACCCCGGAACAAAACGGTATTGTTGAGAGAAAGAATAGAACTCTTATTGATATGGCAAGGTCTATGTTAGCGGAATATAATATATCGGATTCTTATTGGGCCGAGGCAATAAATACCGCTTGTCATTCATCAAATAGACTATATTGTCACAAACTCTTGAAGAAAACTCCATATGAATTGCTCATTGGTAGAAAGCCAAATATCTCATATTTTAGGGTATTTGGTTGCAAATGTTACATTTTGAGAAAGGGAAGCCGGCTTTCTAAATTTGAGAAGAAATGTGATGAGGGTTTTCTTCTTGGATATTCATCAAATAGTAAGGCTTATAGAGTCTTCAACAAATCTCATGGTATTATTGAGGAAGCATATGATGTTGAATTTGATGAAACAAATGGGTCTCAAGATGAGAGTGATAATCTCGATGATGTTGGGGGAACTCAATTGATAAATGCAATGAAAACAATGGCCATTGGTGAAATAAAACCTAAGGAAGATGATGATGAAGATAGTGTAGTTGTTATTCCTTCTTCCTCAACTATAAATGAGGAAGATCACCAAAGCCAACAACTCGATGAAACCTTGGATACTCATGATCAAGGTACTTCAAGACCTACGGTTCCTCCTAATGCTTCAACAAGCAACTATCAAACGGTATCAAGAATTCATCATTCCATTGTGAAGGATCACCCGGTTGATCAAATTGTGGGTGATATTAGTAAGGGTGTTCAAACTCGCTCTCGCATAGCTTCATTTTGTGAACATTTCTCTTTTGTATCTTGTATGGAACCTAACCGTGTAGATGAAGCTCTACTTGATGTTGATTGGGTGAATGCAATGCATGAAGAATTAAATAACTTCGCTCGAAATGAAGTTTGGGAGCTTGTTGAGAGACCAAAGAACCACAATGTTATTGGTACAAAATGGGTGTTTCGCAACAAGCACAATGAAGATGGTGTGGTAGTAAGAAACAAGGCAAGATTAGTTGCACAAGGATATACTCAAATTGAAGGATTGGATTTTGGGGAGACATTTGCTCCCGTAGCAAGATTAGAAGCAATCCGGATTCTACTTGCTTATGCTTGTGCACACAATATCAAGCTCTACCAAATGGATGTAAAGAGTGCCTTTCTAAATGGTAAGATTAGTGAACTAGTGTATGTTGAACAACCTCCCGGTTTTGAGGACCCCAAAAGACCTAACCATGTGTTCAAGCTTTCTAAAGCTCTCTATGGGCTTAAGCAAGCTCCACGCGCTTGGTATGAAAGGCTTAGGGATTTCTTGCTTTCCAAAGACTTCAAAATTGGGAAGGTTGACACTACCCTATTCACTAAAAGAATTGGCAAAGATTTATTTGTTTGTCAAATCTACGTTGATGATATTATTTTTGGATCTACTAATGAATTATTTTGTGAGGAGTTCGGAAAAATGATGTCAAAGGAATTTGAAATGTCTATGATAGGAGAATTGAGCTTCTTTCTTGGGCTTCAAATCAAACAATTGAAAGATGGAATTTTTATAAGTCAATCAAAATATTTGAGGGACATGCTCAAGAAGTTTGGTTTAGAAAATGCTAAGCCTATCAAGACTCCAATGGCAACAAATGGTCATCTAGACTTAGATGAAGGAGGTACTATAGTTGATCAAAAACTTTATCGTTCAATAATTGGTAGTTTGCTTTATATTACCGCATCTAGGCCCGATGTTATGTTTAGTGTATGCATGTGTGCTCGATTTCAAGCTTCTCCTAGAGAGATTCACTTGAAGGCCGCTAAAAGAATTCTAAGATATTTGAAGTATACTCCCAATATTGGTCTATGGTATCCCAAAGGTGCTCAATTTGAATTAATTGGATATTCGGATTCGGACTATGCGGGGTGCAAAGTTGATAGAAAAAGCACCTCCGGTTGTTGTCAATTTCTTGGTAGATCTCTTGTTTCATGGTCTTCTAAGAAACAAAATTCGGTTGCTCTATCTACCGCCGAGGCAGAATATATATCGGCCGGAAATTGTTGTGCTCAACTATTATGGATGAAACAAACCTTATTGGACTATGGAATTATTTTCAAAAATGTGCCTCTCATGTGTGATAATGAGAGTGCGGTGAAATTGGCTACCAATCCGGTCCAACACTCAAGAACCAAGCATATTGATATACGGCATCACTTCTTAAGAGATCATGTTGGCAAGGGAGATATCTCTATTTATTCCATTGGCACCGATGATCAATTAGCAGACATTTTTACAAAACCTTTGGATGAAACAAGATTTTGTTCTCTAAGAAGTGAAATGAATGTGATCGATATCTCTAATGTGACTTGAAGTTGATCACACATGTGTCGCCTTGCATCTTGGGTCTAAGTATGCTTTTTATGCTATTTATTTGGTATTATTTGTGTATTTTTCTTTTCTAATTGCTCTAAATAGTTTAATTCAAAAATCTTGCATTTCTCAATTACATCATAAGTATATGCATGCATACCAACTTTTGGATTGGTCAAAATGTCCATATATGAGCATGTGATACCCGGTTTGCAAAGAAGAGAAGTTGGGGGTTGTTCTTTTTGTTTTTTTTCCTCATCCGGTTGTTGTTTTGGGGATTTGGGATTTTGTGGAAAACATTCGCAACTAGGGCAGTAGAATTTATTTGGTTTGGCGTTTGCGTTGCGGTCGGGAGCTGTCGCGTGGGATAGTTGGGCCGCAATTGGTGTTTCGGCCCATTAACCCTCCCAAACCCTAGCCGCCACCCACCTAACAACCCCCCCCCCCCATGTGCAGCCGCCCCCCCCACTCCTCCTTTCCCCTTGGCCGCCCCCCCTGCCCACCTCCTCCTCTCTCCATTGTTGCAGCCACCAAAACCCTAGCCGCCCCCCCCCCCAATCCCCTCCTCCCTAGGTGCTACTCCGTGCCGCTCGAATCATCGTCTCTTGGTGCGAATCTCCAATCGTTTTGGTGGAGGGATGAAGGGAGGAAGGAAAAGGGGAGAACCCAAGGTGATTTTTCTTTTGTGTTCATCCCTTGTTCATTTGCGCTGCGATTCAATTGATTAGATGTTGCGTTTGCGATTGGATAGAGGGGGGCTGTCCAGAATTTTGCGTGGTGGATGAACAGCGGTAGTTCCAGCAGTTTTTAGTTTTTTTTCGTGAAGATTTAATGGGGATAAATTTGGGGATCTTGTAGAACTTTATTTTATCTTTCCAACGAGTATTTATGCGCTCAATTTAGAGTTATAAATTAAAAGTTATCATCGTTTGAATCCGGGTATGTGGCTGTCGAGAAAACAGATTTTTCAGAGTGATGAACAGCAGCAGTGTTAGCAGTTTCTGGGGATTTTTCGGGAGCAATTAGTGTTGATCAGTATGAGAATCTTGTAGAACTTTGTTTTATCTTTCCAACGAGTATTTATGCGCTCAATTTGGAGTTATAAATTAAAAGTTATCATCGTTTGAATCCGGGTATGTGGCTGTCCAGAAAACAGATTTTTTTCAGAGTGATGAACAACAGCAGTGTTAGCAGTTTCTGGGGATTTTTCGGGAGCAATTAGTGTTGATCAGTATGAGAATCTTGTAGAAATTTGTTTTATCTTTCCAACGAGTATTTATGCGCTCAATTTGGAGTTATAAATTAAAAGTTATCATCGTTTGAATCCGGGTATGTGGCTGTCCAGAAAACAGATTTTTTCAGAGTGATGAACAGCAGCAGTGTTAGCAGTTTCTGGGGATTTTTCGGGAGTAATTAGTGTTAATTAGTATGAGAATCATGTAGGGCTTTTTCTTATCTTTCCAACAAGTACTTATGCGCTCAAATCGGAATTATATTTTAAAAGTTATCGCCGTTTGAATCCGCGTATGTCGCTGCCCAAATCAGAAAAAAAACAGATTGCAGGGTTTATTTTGTGGACCGTTTAGAGGTAAGTAGATGTTAGAATTCAATCAGGAGTTGTATACAAAACTTGTGGGGAAATTTATGTAGTTGTCTCTGAAGTTTTTGTTTATCATCACTGCTGTCCTAATTTTTAAGTTATGGAATTGTTAAGCAGCGCCGCTGCAGTTTGGTTAGTGAGGGGAGAATTGTTACCGCGGCGGGGTTTGAGATTGCGCGTAGGTGCGGTGTTGTCTTTGAGTTTTTTTTATGTGAATTTGGTGCACTAAGTTGGGTGTCAAAAACAGGTGGTGGACTTCCGGATTGTTCTTAGGGATTTTGCCCGAACTTCGGTAAAGGCAAGTAAATACAGTGGTGGTTGCTACCGTTTGGTTTGCATCCTATTCCCTGTCATTGAGTATGCATAAGTTTTAATTATGTTAATCATTGAATTCTATGCTGAAGTTTATTTGTTTGGAAGTATTAATTCTCAATTTTCTAATATTGTGGATGATCATAATTTGGTAATGATATATGTGGTTGATTCCCATCTGGATGAAGTGGAAGTGTCTTTTTGAATCATGTTATATGAAGTGTTGTAGGCATGACATGCACATCGCATCCTCCATCTTGCATTTTGAAGTTATGTCGTGATCTTATGGTCCGACCGTACCGGTACATTTTTTAGCATCGTACGTTGCCCGAGGAGGGGTACGATGCGGCTTCATATCCTTAGAGGTATGAAGGCAGAAGTCATCCTTGCATTTGCAGACATTTGCATTCATGAGGAATATATGAAGTGTGACATTACTATGTTACTATTGTGGTATCTACCTGCGAGGTGTGGTAACTAGGTGCGTTGTACGTTGTATACGTGCTGCACCTTCGTAATAAGAAGGTTGTGGAATTAAGTGGTGGTAAAACAATGTTCTTATGTGGTTAAACTGTTTGATATTATTTTACTTGCTGAGATGTGTCATCTCACTCTTGCATTACTCAATGCAGGTACTTGATATATGTTGGGAATGAGGGGAGTAGCAGCACGTCCACTTTCACTCTCACAATAACGCTGCCCAGGCGCAGCCATGATTTAATTAGAAACCTATTGTCAAAGGAAGTTTGTTTATTTTTTTTTATATGGTCGTGCGCACTGGTTAATTCAGTTCAGGTCGTATGTTTATCTTTCCTTGCTAGCCGAGTAATAATACTTAGTATGTTTTAGTCATAATATATGTTTATACTCTGTTGCTCCCTCTTTTATGCAATCTTGCAAAGGGGATGCTGCCGAAATTTTATGTATGGACGTCGGAAGTGTAGTACAGTAGCATACCGGGTTGTTTGTGGAACCTGGAGTGTTACAGTTGGTATCAGAGGATAGGCTTTAGATTCTACGCAATTTGAAGATAAATTTGACACACTTGCACATACAGGAAGGGTATGGGTTCATATATCTTTCATATTAGTATTTTATTGTATAGATGACTAGAATTTCCTTACTCCAAACCCCTTTATGGTTTGATGAGGTATGTCGTTAACGACGTAATGCTTGATATGAAATGTTACTTCTATTTAATATTGGTTTCTTGATGTGGTTGTTATTGAAATTATTATGCGAGTGAAGCTACTAATGTACTTGTTTTATATACATATCGTCATGATGTTTTTTGGGATGCAATGTTTACTAATCTCTGAGTTATTACCATCATATATTTCTATATGCTTGACTGTGGATGTTTTTTTTTCTAAAAGGATTCTTGGGTTCTAGTACTTGTAGGACCGATTGTTTATTGAGCTTGTGTATAGAGGATCTAATCCGACTTGGTGTAGTGTGAAAACACTATACAATGAAGTTTTATGGTGTTGTTGAGTTGGATTGACTGTTGGGTTACAACCCAACTTATCAATGTAATATTTCCAAGGGTGCAGTGCTTTACACCTCACCTTTTTTTTTGGCTAGGGTGGCTACTTGCCAACTTGATCTTAGAGTACAATAGGTTTGTCTCCGTAGAGCAAAGGCAATGTTGTACTGTCTATGATATCTTGAGACTAGAAGAACTCAAGTGAATTTGCAAGATGACGTGGGTAGATAAGTCCAACCATGTTTACATGATAGGTTTTCTTATTGTGTGCAATCTTATCTTTAATAATAAATAGGGTGATTTCAAGTGGATTTTATGTCTATATTATAGTTGAAGAGACATGCATGTTTTCCTTCTATGGTTTGTTTCTATAGCCAAAAAGGTTATGCATAATTTCTATTTGTTGGAGGCTAGTCATGCGGACGATATGGACAACCCGTTTGATATTGTTTTAATCGCCGATGATACATGGTAGTTTTTTTTATATGATCAGTTATCTATGCATGCTTGTGGAATTATTATTTGGACCGCTTTATCTTAAACAAAGTCAATGTTTAACTGGAAGTTGCTTATGTTTGTTAGTCATCTATCTCTATAATGATGTGGTTGTTGCATTAGATGGAGATTTTTATTATATGAATGTTGGTTTGATAGATCATGTATGTCTACTACTTTGAATTCATCCTATGACATCACTAGGTACAAATTGTTCAAGTGCAATAATAGGAGGTATTGTTGTAAGTGAGGTTAATCAAAGTAGTTGGGTTAGGTGGATTATCTTATTGAAGTCCAATTACTCCTGTTGAGCATAGTATCGTGTTATTATTTTAGTGTTGAAAGTAATATTTATGACGCTTTTTCATGAGTTTGTGTCAAGAAGTACATTAGTTTTTTTCCTTGTTGTTATCCCTCCATTGCTTTATGAGTATTGCAAATTTTATCTCTTTTGAGAGGGGGAAAAGATGTTATATGACAGGAGCACCATTTGCTTCACGTCAACAGAATAGTTTTGGAGATTTCTAGTAGTTGGATTCTAGTGTAATAACAACCATGTTTTATAGATCTGGAGACGGGTATGTCAGGTGTTTCATACATTGTCGGTACTTGGATGTTTGACCTTAGTGGCATTAACAAACGAAGTTGTTGAATTCATTGATTGTTGTGCTTAGTGTTCTAACCTATTTGGTAGAGTGTTATTTAAAGACTTTGTGTAGTTGCATCCCAGTTTGGTAGTGGAAAAAATCCTAGTGTTGATGGCACCTGCCAATGACTTGGGTTTCATTTTATATTGTTTTTTTATTGTTGATAATGTGTTGTCTGGTTTTGGGAGGCATTTTAAATTAGTTGGAGGCTGAATCAGGCTTCACTTATCTAGAATGTTTTGTAGTATGTTTCTGCATCTTTCCATAGGATGCTTAATCACCATGTTTGGTCTAAACATTTGAGAGATATGGGTTTCTTAAAACATCTTTGTTGGTGTCTCTAGCAGAGTGAGTCTTTAATTTTGTACGGAAGATTAGGCATTAAAGACGGTATAATTTGGTCTTTGTGGATTATGAAAGTTTTAGTAATTTCATGATCTTTTCAAAGAGTATGGGTTTCTAACTCTCATTGTGTATAATTGGAGTTAGGTTGCTCTGAAGTTGTTGCACTGTTGTGTCTAAACTTTAGGCGTCGTTATAATCACCAATAAATCGACCGCGTTTTGATAGTTGCAGAGCACAAATTTGCGAATTCTCTTTAAGCAAAACTTGTAGGTATTTTCAGTACCTTTTTAATGGGTATTTACTTGTAACTGTCTGTTAAATAGATTTGGAGAGGTGGTTGCCCGGATATAAGTCGAATCTCTAATGTGCAGTATCTCAGGCTGAGTTTAGCTGTAGGTCAGGCAGAGTTGTGGGCTATAAGGATAAATTTGGGTGCAACTTTATTGCAAAAGTCGTGGACAATTTTCAAAACTTTTCCAACGCGTGTTCGTTGTAGTTTAAGTTGAGTATAGCAGGAGTTATAGGTTTTTTTGAATTTTAGTTGTCCATTGTTTCAATCTTATCAGTTTTGAAACAAAAGAGTTGCATTGTTTTATCGGTTTGGAAACCAATTCCGAGACACTCATTATAATAAAAGTTTTAGGGAATGTTGTAATCTTTTCAGTGAGTTTATATTTGCAAAAATTTGTTAGCTGCGGGGAGTTATGATATCATGTATAGAATGTGCTTGGATGAATATGTGGGCAGACATAACATGCTTAAATTGATTCTTGTTTGCATGATGTGAGATTAGGCTTAAATGATTTAAAAAGTTATCATATTGCTTCTATACTTATATTTGTTCTAGGTGTCTCGTAATGAAGAACCTAAAGTTATTAGTCTTTCAATGAACACTTAATCTTAGAAGAGTAATGAACCTGATAAAATATATTGCTTGCTATTGGGACTGCATGACCAGTTTTAGTTATGCAGCTAGTTCAGTGAAGTAAACCATCTTTTCTGTAGAGATGTTATATATAAAAGTTGTAGCCAACTTATTTATCTTACTTGTGTAAAAATTTCATGACCATAGGTCTAGTAGTTTGGGAGTTATGATTTTCTCAAGTCCAGTCTTGAAATCTGTGCAGATTCTATACAGATTTCGAAGCTGACCTTGTTGCCCAATTTAAACTTCGAATAACTTATTATAAATTATAAATAAGTTGTAGTGCTTTTCTTAATCGTTACAACAAGTTTTGGATTAATTTTTTTGGAGATCTATAAGTTAAGTTACAGCTGTTTTAAGTGTGATCTCTGAATATGTCCAAATTTGGACAGCAGAGCCTTTCTCCTGTCTTTTGACCTTAATATGCATTGAATTAACTTGATATGTTTATAAATGAATTATAGACAATTCTACTAGCTTTCTAAAAAGTCTGGGAGCACCTGAATTGGATGATTGAGACTCCAATTATGGATTTTTGAATTGAGTAGTTGAATTATGTCCAAGTCTGGACAGAATTTACGTTTAGCACTGTTTGACCTTCCTAAGTGTCAAATCTTGTTGTGATGATAATACCAAGGGTATAGTGGACTTTAAAAGTTTTCCATAAAGTCCTAGTTTGCTAATTTTCGATGCATATTTTTTGTGAGTTAGGAGCAAAACAATTAACCGTTGTGCTGCTATCTAGAAATATGCAAGCCTTAGGTTGCTCTCTTGAAGTTGCTCTTGTGTGGCTAAGTTTGGTTTAGCCTATAGAAACATTTTATGCCTTGCATTCATATATACATTCCTTGAAGTACTTGCATATGTCAATGATTGATTTGGTGTCAGGAAAGCTTGGTCCGAGGTATATAGGACCGTCTGCTATCTTGGCCGAGTTGGCAGCTGGGCTTAGCACATGTAATTGTCGGAATCTGTGATCAGAGTACACCAAGTATTCCATGTCTTTTTGTTGAGGAAGTATATGCGGAATCTAGACCATCAAATCGAGCTAGAGCCGATTCTTGTGTAGCAAGAGCAGACTCTAGAGTGTCGTCTGCTGCGTATCTTAGAATCCTAGGAGCTTGAGGAGCTGATGCGGCAGAAGTACTCGAACTTTTCTTTATGTGAGAGTTTTGTTGATTCATTAACCTTTCTTTTGTTGTTCCGATAGAAGCGTCAGAATTCGAGGTCGAATTCTTTTTAAGAGGGGTAGAGTGTGATACCCGGTTTGCAAAGAAGAGAAGTTGGGGGTTGTTCTTTTTGTTTTTTTTCCTCATCCGGTTGTTGTTTTGGGGATTTGGGATTTTGTGGAAAACATTCGCAACTAGGGCAGTAGAATTTATTTGGTTTGGCGTTTGCGTTGCGGTCGGGAGCTGTCGCGTGGGATAGTTGGGCCGCAATTGGTGTTTCGGCCCATTAACCCTCCCAAACCCTAGCCGCCACCCACCTAACAACCCCCCCCCCCCCATGTGCAGCCGCCCCCCCCACTCCTCCTTTCCCCTTGGCCGCCGCCCCCCCCTGCCCACCTCCTCCTCTCTCCATTGTTGCAGCCACCAAAACCCTAGCCGCCCCCCCCCCCCCCCAATCCCCTCCTCCCTAGGTGCTACTCCGTGCCGCTCGAATCATCGTCTCTTGGTGCGAATCTCCAATCGTTTTGGTGGAGGGATGAAGGGAGGAAGGAAAAGGGGAGAACCCAAGGTGATTTTTCTTTTGTGTTCATCCCTTGTTCATTTGCGCTGCGATTCAATTGATTAGATGTTGCGTTTGCGATTGGATAGAGGGGGGCTGTCCAGAATTTTGCGTGGTGGATGAACAGCGGTAGTTCCAGCAGTTTTTAGTTTTTTTTCGTGAAGATTTAATGGGGATAAATTTGGGGATCTTGTAGAACTTTATTTTATCTTTCCAACGAGTATTTATGCGCTCAATTTAGAGTTATAAATTAAAAGTTATCATCGTTTGAATCCGGGTATGTGGCTGTCCAGAAAACAGATTTTTCAGAGTGATGAACAGCAGCAGTGTTAGCAGTTTCTGGGGATTTTTCGGGAGCAATTAGTGTTGATCAGTATGAGAATCTTGTAGAACTTTGTTTTATCTTTCCAACGAGTATTTATGCGCTCAATTTGGAGTTATAAATTAAAAGTTATCATCGTTTGAATCCGGGTATGTGGCTGTCCAGAAAACAGATTTTTTTCAGAGTGATGAACAGCAGCAGTGTTAGCAGTTTCTGGGGATTTTTCGGGAGCAATTAGTGTTGATCAGTATGAGAATCTTGTAGAAATTTGTTTTATCTTTCCAACGAGTATTTATGCGCTCAATTTGGAGTTATAAATTAAAAGTTATCATCGTTTGAATCCGGGTATGTGGCTGTCCAGAAAACAGATTTTTTCAGAGTGATGAACAGCAGCAGTGTTAGCAGTTTCTGGGGATTTTTCGGGAGTAATTAGTGTTAATTAGTATGAGAATCATGTAGGGCTTTTTCTTATCTTTCCAACAAGTACTTATGCGCTCAAATCGGAATTATATTTTAAAAGTTATCGCCGTTTGAATCCGCGTATGTCGCTGCCCAAATCAGAAAAAAAACAGATTGCAGGGTTTATTTTGTGGACCGTTTAGAGGTAAGTAGATGTTAGAATTCAATCAGGAGTTGTATACAAAACTTGTGGGGAAATTTATGTAGTTGTCTCTGAAGTTTTTGTTTATCATCACTGCTGTCCTAATTTTTAAGTTATGGAATTGTTAAGCAGCGCCGCTGCAGTTTGGTTAGTGAGGGGAGAATTGTTACCGCGGCGGGGTTTGAGATTGCGCGTAGGTGCGGTGTTGTCTTTGAGTTTTTTTTATGTGAATTTGGTGCACTAAGTTGGGTGTCAAAAACAGGTGGTGGACTTCCGGATTGTTCTTAGGGATTTTGCCCGAACTTCGGTAAAGGCAAGTAAATACAGTGGTGGTTGCTACCGTTTGGTTTGCATCCTATTCCCTGTCATTGAGTATGCATAAGTTTTAATTATGTTAATCATTGAATTCTATGCTGAAGTTTATTTGTTTGGAAGTATTAATTCTCAATTTTCTAATATTGTGGATGATCATAATTTGGTAATGATATATGTGGTTGATTCCCATCTGGATGAAGTGGAAGTGTCTTTTTGAATCATGTTATATGAAGTGTTGTAGGCATGACATGCACATCGCATCCTCCATCTTGCATTTTGAAGTTATGTCGTGATCTTATGGTCCGACCGTACCGGTACATTTTTTAGCATCGTACGTTGCCCGAGGAGGGGTACGATGCGGCTTCATATCCTTAGAGGTATGAAGGCAGAAGTCATCCTTGCATTTGCAGACATTTGCATTCATGAGGAATATATGAAGTGTGACATTACTATGTTACTATTGTGGTATCTACCTGCGAGGTGTGGTAACTAGGTGCGTTGTACGTTGTATACGTGCTGCACCTTCGTAATAAGAAGGTTGTGGAATTAAGTGGTGGTAAAACAATGTTCTTATGTGGTTAAACTGTTTGATATTATTTTACTTGCTGAGATGTGTCATCTCACTCTTGCATTACTCAATGCAGGTACTTGATATATGTTGGGAATGAGGGGAGTAGCAGCACGTCCACTTTCACTCTCACAATAACGCTGCCCAGGCGCAGCCATGATTTAATTAGAAACCTATTGTCAAAGGAAGTTTGTTTATTTTTTTTATATGGTCGTGCGCACTGGTTAATTCAGTTCAGGTCGTATGTTTATCTTTCCTTGCTAGCCGAGTAATAATACTTAGTATGTTTTAGTCATAATATATGTTTATACTCTGTTGCTCCCTCTTTTATGCAATCTTGCAAAGGGGATGCTGCCGAAATTTTATGTATGGACGTCGGAAGTGTAGTACAGTAGCATACCGGGTTGTTTGTGGAACCTGGAGTGTTACAGAGCACCAATTCGGATTCGGAATTCAAAATCAGAAAGTGGACAGAAATTGGAAAAATGAGTATCAGGCCGCGGACCGTCCGAGATCATCAGGGCGCGGACCGTCCGCCGCCACCGCGCGGACCGTCCGCGACAGGACAGAAAAAGGGACCGAGCCCGCAGACTTGCCAGTTGTGCCCATTCGGTTGTTCTCTTTTGCTCTCCACTCGCAATATACTCTCTTGTGTCGAGTGTGCGCGGACCGTGAAGTGAAGTTGCGTGCGGACAGTCCGTCAGCTTGCAGCAACATTCCCTCAACATGTCTTCATCACGGTATCTTCAAATCTTGTGGATTTAATCAAATTTCATCAACTTTGAGATTATTTGGGTTTCTTCTCTGATCTGAAATTGAGCAGTGGGTTTCAAAATCTGATTGGTGGGATTGTTAGTTCTTCTCAATATCAATGCTATGCAAAATTTTCAACTTATTTGGCTGGGTATTATCTGCAAAAACATCAAATTAAACAACTGTGGCGGCTAGGGTTCTTGGAGTCGCCCCTGGTCGGTCGCGGACCGTCCGCCTGGTGGACGCGGACCGTCCGGGCCTCTGGCGCGGACCGTCCGGCCCCCTAGCGCGGACCGTCCGGACCCTGGCAGAGTCTTACCATTCCATTCCTTTTTATAAGTGGCGATTGGTATCAATTATTTATCTCTAGATGTCTGTCACCTTGTTGCAGTGGTTTTGGTGGTCTCCGCAAGAAACTTGCAGGTCGCTTTAAATCAAAGCGCCCTCGTGGCAATGATGATGATTATACACCGACCACTGATTCAGAGGCCCAATCCTCAGCTGGGGGCACTGAATCCATGGATGCTGAAGATTTTCTTCATGTTCATCCAGATTATCCCATTGATATCCAAGGATGGACTTATCCCAAGCGGCGATTTTCTATGGCTGAGTACTGTTCTAGACAGACTGTGAACCAGTATGCTCTGCCATCAGATACAAATATTCAGTTTTTCCACACTCAGCTGCAGTTTGATGTCTTTTGGGGCACCCTGGTGGATACCAACTTTCATAAGCATCAGGTGATTGATTGGTCCTTCTTGCTCAGTCAATCAGTCATGGAGGGTCTCATTCCCAAATTTGAAACATGTGGGTTATATCAGTTTATGGGGCAGCGCACTGATTTCAATGAAATGGCAGTTAAGCAATTCTTGGCTACCTCAGAGATTGATATTGCAGAAGAATCTATCACATGGATGACTGGCTTCAAGCGGTATTCTGCTTCTTTTGCTGACTTTGCCGCTGCCAACAGTCTGAACTATGGCACCATTTCTGCTGGGGTGGATCTTTATACTGAAGATAATTTTGAGGATTTTGTGCAGTTTTATGAGCCAGCCAGGCTCGGTATACCCAGGAGGTTTGGAGAAACAGCAGGACTCAGACATCATCCTGCTGTCATCAACAAGATTGCCAGAGTCACCATTCTTCCCAAGAGTGGTGATAAGAGCAAAATTCGAGATAAGTTCTGGAACATAATCCAGCACATCATGAATGGTGAAGTCATGAACATTGTTCTTTTCATGATGAGGCAACTTAATGATTTAAAGATGGACAAGAATCAAAACTTGGCTTATGCTCCCTACATTATGGCTCTCATAAAATCCAAGACAAGATTTGAGGGCCCATGTGAGATTGTTCACACTCCATTCAGGCCTTTTAAAAATGAGATAGGGTTCCTCACCAGGCCACTCACTCCATTCCCCGATGATGAGGAAGACCCTGGCTATGCGGGTGGAGCAGCTCCTAATGTTGAGGAACAGCAGATGCCTCCTCCTCCACCTCCTCCTCAGCCTCAGCACTATTGGGAGCCTGCTCCAGGATACTTTGATCCTTATTTTCACAATATGCAGCAAGGGCTGGAGACTCATATTGATGCTCGCTTTGATGGCCTGATGTCACATGTGGATCACCGCCTTGATGACATGCAGTCTCGCTTTGACAGCAACTAGGATGCGCTCAACTCTGAATTTTCTGACTTTCGTGATCAAATTCACACTAATGTCACTGATCCCATCATGTCAAGGCTGAATAATATGCAACAAAGTTTTCAAGATAACATGGGTGCTCTCTCCAGTCAGTTTGACAATCTTTCTACAACTGACAACCTGCATGATATAAGTCAGAGGCAGCAGCAGCTCCAGCAGGACTTTGGCCAGTTCTCCTCCCTGTTTGATACCTTCAGCACTCATTATTACAACATGCATCCTCCGCCGAGTGATCAGTAAGGCCTCTCCTTTGTGGCAATTGATGCCAAAGGGGGAGAGAAGAAGTGATGAGAAGTTGTCAGGCGTCTCCTTCAGGGGGAGTTGGTGGTTCTATGTGGACATTAAGATCATGCATATGCATTTTACTTTTTCATGCCGCTTTAGTTTATGTCTTATGCATTTGGAACTTGGTTTGATCTATTAACTCTATGTCATATGTCTGTGGACTATTATCTGTAATATTCTGTGGGATGAACTATGTTTTAGTTCAAATTACTCTGTGTGTGGTTAATCGAGATGTGATTATAATTACTGCGCTCATTCTACGAATCATCGCTTGTATGCCTCGATAACCATGATTGTAGGAAAGTCTCTATCAAGTTCAAATATATTATGTGTGTTATATCTTCAACTTCAAATAATCCTGCACACACTTAGGGGGAGCCCTTCTTGCATACTGAGTTTTTTATTGGGATTTATCTATCTTTTGGACAGAACTTCAAATCAAGATAAGTCCTATGAAACTCATCTCCAAAATCTATCATATACCTTTGGTATGAGAGAGATTTGGAGAAACTAAACTTCTCTTTAATATACTATGTGGTGTTGTCATCAATTACCAAAAAGGGGGAGATTGTGAATCATCTAGGCCCCTTTGATAATGTTTTGGTAATTAATGACAACTACTTGTGGACTAACGATTCTTGGAGTAATAAGAATGCAGGGTTGGACCACATAGAAATGAAATGTTGAAGAGTCATACGCATTGGTTGTGGATCAGATGAAGGCAAAGGTATAATATAGGTTTTACTTTTGCCGGTCTTGAGGAGTTTAGAGAAGATACCTGACCGGATTAGTAGGCTAGATAGCCGTACTATTAAGAGGGGTCAATGACTTAGACCTGTGTAAAACTTAGTGCCTCATAGAGCATCAAGTAGTTGCATTTGCATGAGGACTAACAGCGCTTCTCATTTCGTAAGTTAAAAAGTTCATTCAAAAGCTTGTTTGAAACTTGAGAAGTCTTGGTCGCGCGGACTGTCCGGCCCTTGGGGGCGGACCGTCCGCGATCCTTCAGAGGGTCCGAGGTTTGACCATTTGTATTGACTCTATGCTCTTTTGCACTGCGGACCGTCCGGGCCTTAGGGCCGGACCGTCCGCAGTCCTGACCAGAGGAAGGTGGCTTCGGGTCAGTCCCTGAATTATAGCCGGACGGTCCGCCTGTAAGGCGCGGACGGTCCGCATGTGTCTAACTCGTTTTTGGACAGGGACTGTGTGTTTTTATAGATTTGTACTACGGACGGTCCGGGGGACCAGTCCGGACAGTACTGTCTCAGGTTGCGGACGGTCCGGGATTTATAGCCGGACGGTCCGCGTGTGTTAACTCCGTTTGATCCGAGGCTCGGGTGTTTGAAATTGCCAGGTCGCGGACGGTCCGGCCTTGATGGGCGGACTGTCCGGACCCACCTTTTTGAGTCTGCTCTGACATGTTTCAACGGTCATTATAGCCGTTATGGTGTACGGCGGACCGTCCGGCCCTAGGGCGCGGACGGTCCGCGTGTGCGCAGAACTGCCCCCTTTTGTGCATAACGGTTGGTATTAGATGGGGGACTATAAATAGAAGGGTAGCTCGTGTGTGAGACCTCTCTTGGCCATTCCTTGCATACATTGAGCTCACTTGTGATCCTCCAACTCACTCTCTCACACTCTTTGCTTGAGATTGCATTCTAGTGAGAGATTGAGGGTTTCTAGTGCATTTGCATCATTTGGTGATTCTTGAGGCACTAGGTGATACACCGAGCAAGCGTCGTTGGCTTGTTACTCTTGGAGGTTGCCGCCTCCTAGACGGCTCGGGTGATTGTCTCCGTCGAGCTCTCCAAGAAGATTGTGGAGAAGCCGCGGTGTTGATTGTGAGGGGTTCGCGCCTACCTCGCCGGAGCGGCAAAGGTGACATTAGTGGAATCGAGGTATTGAGTGATTTCTTGTCCACTTGGCTCAAAGATCAAGTCGTGTCTTGATAGAGGAGCAAGTGAGAGCTTGAAGTCCACCTCAACGTGGATTAGGGGTGATCGGCAAATCACCGATACCACGGGATAAATTTCGGTGTCTATTCCTTCTAGCATTTACTTATTGCCTCGCAATTGATTAGTGATTTGCTTATTGTTCTTCAAGTATTCAATCTCCGTAGTTGTCTTTCATACATTGTTTACTTATTGACACTAGTAAATTTATTCCTCCTGTTGTATTGATTAAATTTACTTAGTATTGTTGTTTTTAGTCAAAACCGTCTATTCACCCCCCCTCTAGCCGGTGTCCTAGATCCTACATCCGCCTCGTTAAAAACCTCACCTCCCGGGAGGAAAAGAGTGCGCGCCAGAATAAAATTGTTTTTGCGAATTACAAGGGCGAGCTGGCCCTGATGAGTCAAACAAAAAATTTGCGGAGATTGTCGATGTTCCAGGAATTCTCCAAGTCTTCGCCGTTTGGCGTTGCGAGCCTGTATGCGCTGGGGGATGCCTTCGTCTTGACAATGAAAGGGCCCTCCCACTTGGGCTTCAGCTTGCCCCTGGACTCTGTCCGAGCTATTCAGACGAGTACGAGGTCCCCTTCGCTGAATTCCCTCGGGATGACTATGTGGTCGCGCCATGCTTTTGTCTGGGCTTGGTATTTATTTAGAGCCTGTAGAGCGAAGACGCGGTCTCCGTCGATAAGATCCTTCGAAGTGGGTTCGTCCACGTCGGGGACAGCTGACGAAACTATTCGCGGGGACCCATGTTTTATTTCTTGTGGGGCCATGGCCTCCGATCCATATAGAAGGCGGAAAGGGGTGAACCCGGTCGCCCTGCACTCAGTCGTGTTTAGCGCCCAGACCGCTTCAGGTAACAAATCGGGCCACCTGCCCTTTTTCGTCGAGGAGCATCTTCTTGACAGCTGTGAAAATTTTTCCATTGGCGCGTTCCACAACTCCGTTGGACTGTGGGTGATATACTGAGGCGAAGGCAAGCTTGGTGCCAATGAAGAAGCAGAAATCCTTGAAGTCTTGGCTGTCAAACTGCTTGTCGTTGTCAACTGTGAGTTCGGACAGTACTCCGAAGCGGCAAACAATGTTTTGCCAGAAGAATTTCTGTGCAGTCTTTGATGTTACTGTGGAAACAACCCTCGCCTCGATCCATTTGGTAAAATACTCGACAGCGATGAAGGTGAACTTGAGGTTCCCCTGAGCCGTGGGCAGGGGCCCGACGATGTCCAAGCCCTAGCGCTGGAGAGGCCATGTGTGGGTGATCAGTTTTGTGAATTGCGAAGGGCTGCCTGATCAAGGAGAAAACTTCTGGCAGGCTTCGCAGGACCTTGTGACCCGATTTGCGGCGCAGATCATTGCGGGCCAGTAGAAACCTTGGCGGATCACCTTTGCGGCTAGGGCGCTTGGCCCTGCGTGAGAGCCGCAAGTACCACTGTGGACTTCGCGCAGGATTTGGACGCCTTCGGTTTCGGTGACACATTTAAGCATTGGCTGACTGACCCCCTTCTTGTAGAGCTGGCCCTCAATCAGTGCGAAGTCCCGGCTTCGATGTTTGAGGCGCTTGGCCTCGTTGATGTCGGTTGGGTGGTAGTACCCCTGTACGAATAGGGTTATTGGTGCCCGCCAGTCTTCGGTCATAATAAGGTTGACTATGCGGTGGCCCTCGCTGTCATTGGTTATTTGGAGCCCTTCGGGGCTCCGGACGGCTGGCGTGCCGATAACATGGTAGAACACGTCGGAGGGCAGGGACTCACCTCTGGCGGCAGCCTTGGCCAATGCGTCGGCTTCTTCATTCTTGGCCCGGTCCACATGCTGCAAGGTGAATCCCTTGAATTGTCTCTCGAGACTTCGGATGGCCGCGAGGTATTGCATAAGTGCGGGGTCCTTTGCTGCATAGTCTTTCTCGACTTGGCCGGCGACTACCTTGGAGTCTGTTCTGACAATGCAGGTGGTGACACCAAGGGCTCTTAGTTTGCGGAGGCCGAGGATGATAGCTTCGTATTCTGCTATGTTGTTTGTGCATCTGTCAGATTCCAGAGCGAAGCTTAAGCGTGCCGCGTATCTGTGCTTGACCCCGGCGGGTGAGGTGATGACTGCAGCAGCGCCTGCCCCCGCATGGCACCATGCGCCGTCGTAGTGGATTGTCCAAACCTTCTCTGCGGACGGGTCCGGCTGTGTTATTGGCCCAGTCCAGTCGACGATGAAGTCTGCTAGAACTTGTGACTTGATCGCTGTCCTGGGCTCGAAAGTGATGTGGTAGCCGGAGAGTTCGGCCGCCCATTTGGCGATCCGTACCGATGCCTCCGGGTTTCTGAATAATTCGCCGAGTCCCCTATCTGAGGTGACGCGGACCTTGAATGCTTCAAAGTAGTGGCGCAATTTGCGCGAAGACATAACAACTGCATAGGCAATCTTTTCGAGTTCCGTCATGTTACATTTTGATGGTGTGAGCACTTCGGAGATGTAATGAACTGGGCACTGTCTGATCACGCCCTCTACTGTCTGCTCCTGAACCAGTGCCGCGCTGACCGCGTGCGGCGAGGCCGCAACGTAAAGCAACAGGGGTAGCGAAGAGTCAGGGCTTGTAAGAACCGCCAATTCCAACAGGTACTGTTTCAGTGAGGCGAAGGCCGCCGCCTGCTCTGGTCCCCAAGCGAAGTCTTTTGCGCCGCGGAGTGTTTTGAGGAAGGGGAGACTTCGCTCAGGGGATTTGGAGATGAATCTGTTGAGGGCGGCCAATCTGCCCGTCAGGCGCTGGACGTCTCTGGCTGACTGCGGGGGCGTCATGTTGATGATGGCCTAGATTTTGGTTGGGTTGGCCTCGATGCCGCGGTGTGATACCAGGTAGCCCAATATTTTCCCCTGGCGAACGCCGAAGACGCACTTTTCGGGGTTCAGGCGAAGTCGTGCGTCCCGCATGTTCGCGAATGTCTCGGCGAGGTCAGCAAGATGGTCCTCCTTGCTCCTGCTGGCGAGGACGATGTCATCCACATATGTGAATATATTTCTGCCGACTTGCCCCTCGAGCACTGTTTTGGTAAGCCGGGAGAAGGTGGACCCGACGTTCTTGAGTCCCTCCGGCATTCTGATGAAGCAATATGTGCCGAAGGGTGTTATGAAGCTGGTGCTGGCCTTGTCTTCCTCCTTCATATATATTTGATGGTAACCGGAGAAGCAGTCAAGGAGTGACATGACTTCGCACCTGGCCGCGCTATCGACTATTTTGTTGATCCGAGGCAGCGGAAAATTGTCCTTTGGGCAGGCCTTGTTGAGACTGGTGAAGACGATGCACATTCACCACTTGCCGCTCTTTTTCTGCACCATCACAACGTTGGAGAGTCACGTGGGGTAAGCCACTGGCTCGATAAATTTGGCTTCCAAGAGGCGATGTACCTCGGCCTTGGCGGCTTCTGTCTTCTCGTCGGACATTTTGCGGAGCCGCTGTTTTTTTGGTCTCACCGAAGGGTCGATTCCCAAGCTGTGCTCAATTATGGATCGGCTGACCTCGACCAGGTCGAGGGCGGACCAGGTGAAGACGTCTTTGTTCTTGGACAAGCAGCATAGGAGTTTCTCCTCGTCATGCGAAGTGAGGTCTTCGCTGATGGTGACTGTCTGCTTGGGTGTGGCCTGGTCGAGGGGAACAATCTTGGTCCCGTCGTTGCTCTGCAGCTATGCCTTGTCGTGCTCTTTGTCGGTTGGGCTGGCGGACGCAGGGACATCGCGCTGGGCCGTGAGGCAGTGCACATTTCTTTGCCCGGGGATGAAGTCCCGCTCTATGTTGCGCGCAGTCTGCTGATTGCCGTAGACCGTGATGGCGCCTAACGGACCTGGTATCTTCATGCACAGGTACAGTCCGTGAATGGCTGCCTCAAACTTGTTGATGGAGCCCCGGCCCATGATGACGTTGTACGGATACACCATGTCGACGATATCAAAGGTTATTTGCTCACTTCGGGCATTGGGTGCTACACCGAAGGAGAGAGGCAATTCTATTTTGCCGACAGGAAAAGTGCCCTTACCGCCGAAGCCATACAACGGGTTGTCCGAAGGCTTGAGCAGGCTGTGGCTTATGCCCATGCGGTCGAAGGCATGGAGGAAAATGATGTCTGCTTGACTGCCATTGTCGACTAGGACTTTGTGCAGGTCCCAGCCTGCCACGCTGCAGTTGATAACCATGGCGTCGATGTGGGGGGCGCTGCGCAGGTCGACATCTCGGGCGTCGAAGGTTAGCGGTACATGGGACCACTTCGTCTGCACGACTGGACCGGTGATGGCGACGTGGTTGATGCTGCGGTAGTGGTCCCGCTTCTGCCGCTTTGTGTCGAAGTCAGTGCTGGACCCCCCCCCCCCCAGTGATCATATGAATGACTCTGCGATACGGCTGATCGGCGAAGTCTTCTTGTTTTGGGGCGTGGGGGTGGGGGATGTTTTGTTGTTGCTGGTGTGGAGGTGGGGTGGGGGAGGTACGATTTGTACTTCCTGGTGGTGTTGGTATGCGTGGTGCGGTGGATGCGGGGCGGGGGCGGGGATGTATGGTGGAGGGTGTTGCTGGTAAGTGTGCGCGACAACTCTAGGGTTGTCGGCCGATTGCGCCCGTGCCATCCTGTCTCTGGTGGCCTTCGTCTCTGGGCAGTCTTTGGTTTGGTGGGCGCAGTCTTCGCCGTGGAAAAGACAGTAGAATCGGCGCAGCGGCTGCGCGCGTCCCCGGCCCCTACCGCGAGTTCCATTTCCGCGACCCTAGGGGGGATATTCCTGGCGGCGAGGGGCATCACCAGCGGGGTGCTGGTTGGCAATGTTGTGCACCTGCTGCTGATTGCGGCCGTCTCGACCGGAGTCTGGCTGCGGAGTTCTCGTCCACGTGCGGCTGGACTGTGGAGCATCTTTGGGTTTCCTCTGAGACTCAACCTTGCACTGGTGGAGCTCTTCGGATTTTGCGTATTTTTCAAATAGCTGATATAATTCCTGGAGGTTCTTGGGCGGATCTCTGATGCAGTGGCTATAAAGGACGCCGGCGCGAAGGCCACTGATGGCGTAGTGGATGGCGATCTGGTCATCGACCGAGGGCAGCTGTGACTTGAGTGTCAGAAACTTGCGGTAATACTCCCGCAGAGTCTCTTTTTCCAGCTGCTTGCAGAGTGAGAGTTCGGCCAAGGCGTCGGTGTCTGGGCGGTACCCTTGGAAGTTGAGCAGGAATTTGTCCCGGAGGCTTCTCCAGGAGTCGATGGACAGCGGTGGCAACCGGGTGAACTAGGTGAGAGCTGGGCCCTCGAGGGCGATGATGAAAGACTTGGTCATCGTGGCGTCGTCCCCTCCGGAAGATGCAACGATGACCTGATAACTCATGATGTACTGTGCTGGGTCAGTGCTGCCGTTGTACTTGGGATAGGTCCCTGCCCGGAAGTTGGCAGGCCAGGGTGTCACTTGCAGGTGTGGCGCCAGGGGACTTCACTCGTCGAGGTAGTTGACCCCTTGGAATGGCGCGGCGTGTTGGATGGCATGGTCGCGCTGGGGGAAGTGTAGGTCTTCGACTTGTGCGCGCTGTTGCAGGGGTGGCCCGTGTTGCAGGCCGAAGTGGCCTTCGCGGTGCATTAACGCGATCTCTTGCTCGAGCTCCTGGGCCTTCTGCTCTTCGTCTCGTATCATTTGCCGCACCTTGGCTTGTGCAGACACACGTTGGCGCTTGGCCTCAAGTATCTCCTTTTGCTTCTGGAGATTGCGGTTCTTGATGCGCAGGGCGCGCAGCTGTAGCCGTTCTTCTGCTGAGACACCGATGACTTCGCCGTCCTCGGTGAAGTCCGTGCCCTCTGGTGGAGCGAAGCCTGGGGGAGGTTGCGGCTGCCCTTCAGGGCCGCAGGTGCGGAGAGCGTCGTCTTCGTAGGTGCGGAGAACGTCGTCTTCAGTAGCCTCTTGGTGGGTGGAGTGGGTGAGGGCGAGGGCCTTGCCCTTTTTTGCGGCCAGCAGTGCTGCCTTCGCAGCCTCGTCAGCCTTCGAGCTAGCTTTCTTGGGTGCCATCGCGGGTGGTTTTTTCGTAGCACGAACGGTGGGCGCCAAATGTTGGAACTTGCTCACTGGTGCAAGTTGATCCAACGGGGGGGGGGGGGTGAAGCAACGTAAACAGGGTTTTTGCACGAGATGGCAATAGCTCTGTTGATCTAGCCTCTCAAGGGCACTGTGCGGGGGTATTTATAGGTATCTGAGTGCCCAGCGTCGTGTGTTAAGGACGCATGTGCCCTCACACACCTAGGTTATCCCCGGAATATTCCCATAAAGCGGGGTTACAGACCGTAATTACTGGGAGGCCTTTACAAATTAGGCCCGTAACACACAACGGCCACGCAGGGCCTGTTACAATGGGTCGGATCACACGCGGGCCTCCATTCTGGACGGGGTCGCAAGATGAGACGACCTCATCACGGGTCTTCGTCCGGTGGTGTATGAGGCGAAGGGTAAGTCTGCCCGTTGCCTTGTCTCCGTTGGTGCAGCGAGGACGGCGAAGGCCTCGAGCGAAGGGTGGCGTCTTCGCCTTCGCCCCAACAGAAGTCCTCTTGGCTATCCAAGAGTTCATCCTTCTCATGAATAGCACTAATCAATTCATTTAATTTTTCTTTTTTTGTTGCATATTTAAGTTGGCAAAAAGGGTGAGCAAATCATACTCATCGTCACTAGAGCTAGCCTCATCACTAGATGTTGCATATTTAGTGGAAGCTCTAGATTTTACCTTCTTCTTTTTGCTGTCCTTTGCCATGAGGCACTTGTGGCCGACGTTGGGGAAGAGGAGGCCCTTGTTTACGGCGATGTTGGCGGCGTCCTCGTCGGAGGAGGAGTCGGTGGAGCTCTCGTCAGAGTCTCACTCATGGCATACATGGGCATCACCGCCCTTCTTCTTATAATACTTCTTCTTCTCCTTCCTTCTCCCCTTCTTGTCGTCGCCCCTATCACTATCACTTGATAATGGACATTTAGCAATGAAATGACCGGGCTTACCACACTTGTAGCAAACTTTCTTGGAGCGGGGCTTGTAATCCTTCCTCCTCCTTTGCTTAAGGATTTGGCGAAAGCTTTTGATGATTAAAGCCATCTCCTCATTATCGAGCTTGGAGGCGTCGATGGGAAGCCTACTTGACGTAGACTCTTCTTTCTTCTCTTTCGTTGCTTTGAAGGCAACGGGTTGCACCTCGGGTGTGGAGGTGGCACCTCGCTCAATGATTTGTTTGGAGCCTTTGATCATTACTTCAAAGCTCACAATCTTTCCTATCACTTCCTCAGGAGACATTAGTTTATATCTAGGATCACCACGAATTAATTGAACTTGAGTAGGGTTAAGAAAAACGAGTGATATAAGAATAACCTTGACCATTTCATGGTCATCCCATTTGGTGCTCCCAAGGTTGCGCACTTGGTTCACCAAGGTCTTGAGCCGGTTGTACATCGCTTGTGGCTCCTCCCCTTGATGAAGCATGAAGCGACCGAGCTCCCCCTCGATCGTTTCCCGCTTGGTGATCTTGGTCACCTCATCTCCTTCGTGTGCGGTCTTGAGCACGTCCCAAATCTCTTTGGCACTCTTCAACCCTTGCACCTTATTATACTCCTCTCGACTTAGAGAGGCGAGGAGTATAGTAGTGGCTTGGGAGTTGAAGTGCCGGATTTGGGCTACCTCATCCGAGTCATAGCCTTCGTCCCCCACGGATGGTTCCTGTGCACCAAACTCAACAATGTCCCAAATGCTAGCGTGGAGTGAGGTTAGATGGTGCCTCATTTTATCACTCCACATACAATAATCTTCACCGTAAAAAACCGGTGGTTTGCCTAGTGGGACGGAAAGTAAAGGGGTGCATTTGGAAATGCGAAGGTAGCGTAAGGGGATCTTACTAAACTTCTTGCGCTCATGGCACTTAGAAGTGACGGAAGGCGTGTCGGAGCCGGAGGTGGAGGGCGATAAAGAATCGGTCTCGTAGTAGACCACTTTCTTCATTTTCTTCTTCTTATCGCCACTCCGGTGCGACTTGACGCGGGGAGGTGACTCCTCCCTCTTCTTGTTGCTGGACTCCCCCGATGGAGCCTTCCTGTGGCTTGTGGCGGGCTTGTCGCCGGTCACCATCTCCTTCTTGGCGTGAGCTCTCGACATAACATCGAGCGATTAGGCTCTAATGAAGTACCGGGCTCTGATACCAGTTGAAAGTCGCCTAGAGGGGGGTGAATAGGCATCTCTGAAATTTATAAAGTTTAAGCACAACTACAAGCCGGGGTTAGCATTAGAAATATAATCGAGTCCGAAGGAGAGGGCAAAAAACAAATCACAAGCAAATAAGGCGAATGACGAGGTGATTTGTTTCACCGAGGTTCGGTTCTTGCAAACCTACTCCCCGTTGAGGTGGTCACAAAGACCGGGTCTCTTTCAACCCTTTCCTTCTCTCAAACGGTCACCTAGACCGAGTGAGCTTTTCTCTTCAATCAAACGGGACACTTAGTCCACTACAAGGACCACCACAACTTGGTGTCTCTTGCTTTGATTACAAGTGAGTTGAGAACAAGAATGGAGGAAGAAGAAAAGTGATCCAAGCGCAAGAGCTCAAAAGAACACGACAAAACTCTCTCTTCTAGTCACTATTGCTTTGAGTGAAATTGGGACTTAGAGAGATTTTGATTCACTCTATTTGTGTCTTGTATTGAATGCGCTAGCTCTTGTATTGAATGAGTTGGATGAAAACTTGGATGCCTTGAAGTGTTGGTGGTTGGGGGTATTTATAGCCCCAACCACCAAAGTGGCCGTTGGAGAAGGCTGCTGTCGAAGGGCGCACCGGACAGTCCGGTGCGCCACCGGACACTATACGGTACGCCAGCCACGTCACCCAATCATTAGGGTTCGACCGTTGGAGCTTCTGACATGTGGGCCACCGGACAGGTCTTGTTCACTGTCTGGTGCGCCATCTGGTGCCTGTTCTGACTCTACGCGCGCAGTCGGCACTGTTCACTGTTCACTTTTGCAGTCGACCGTTGGCGCTGTAGCCATTACTCCGCTTGGCACACCGGACAGTCTGGTGCTACACCGGACAGTCCGGTAAATTATAGCGGAGAGCCATTTTTGAAACCCTAAGCTTAGCAGTTGGAGGGAATTCTCCCTGGTGCACCGGACACTGTCCGGTGCGCCAGACCAGGGCAGCCTTCGGTTTTATTTGCTCCTTTTTATTTGAACCCTTTCTTGGACTTTTTATTGGTTTGTGTTGAATCTTTGGCACATGTAGAACTTAAAATCTAGAGCAAACTAGTTAGTCCAATTATTTGTGTTGGGCAATTCAACCACCAAAATCATTTAGGAAAAGGTGTGATCATATTTCCCTTTCACTAGATGCTCTTTTAATCGAGACACCTCGCCTTTTTTGGTGGTCAAACAATAAAAGCACTTAAAGCCAGCCCCATGAGGCACAGGATATGGCTCCAAGTCACATCAATTGGTCCATTTAACTTCACTGGTTTCGCTACATTAGCAAACATAACACTATTTTATGTAAGGTCTCACAATTATGCAAGGTCTCACAATTGCTCACAATGTTCATGAATATGTACACTAGATATAAATCTATCTGATCATAAATTCTTCTAAAATTTGTAACAAGTAGTATACCGGTATTTTACAATGGTCATAAATATGTGCATTGGATTCAAAACCATATCCTACTGTACAACATTTCATCATTTTAGTTTGTCAAAATTAAATCTAAAGTTAGATATATAACAATGAAAGCAATTACCATGTTGATCCAACACCATCACACCAACACTTGAAGATGTACCGGTATCGGCCATAACCTTTCCTTTCTCTGCCTGAGTAGCAGCACCAGCACGACGCTCGCGAGGATGGTCAATCATGTGTATTTCATAGTCGCTGTCCCAGTCCGACGCCATGGAGGAGCTTCAAACTGGAGTGAAATCAGCAGTCAGCGCTCAGTCGGGACGGGGTGGTAGTAGTAATAGCAAGCGGCACGGCTGAGAAGGCATCGATGCCGACTCAGCACCAACAGCGGCTGCGAGATTGAAGGAGGAGATGTCGCTGACATACCTGAGCGTGGCGTCCTGGCAGCCAGAGAACGTCACTGAGAAGGCTGGACCTGCTGGTGCCGAGGGACAACGGACAAGGACGGCAAGCAGCTGCAACAGATAAGGCGCGCGCGCTAGACCTGGCGCCGGATGAGAAGCAGCAGCTTGGCTGCTTGCAGGCGTTGTGCACTGGTCGTGCGGCTGGCCGGAGCTGGGCGGCCTACTTGCCTGCTCATGCGGCTGGCCAGCAGCTGGGGCGGCGGTCGCGTGACGCGTGAGGAGAATGTGAGCTAAGCAAAGAGTTAGGGTTTCAATTTTATATGTGGGTGATGTTTTGGGCCTCCTTTTTACAGCCCAAACAAATAACTTTAGAATTGGGCCAGCAAAATTCAAAAGTGCTGAAAAATTTGGGCGGTAATGAAAAAACCGGGGCCCACCGAAAAACACGATTTTTGGTTTTCTCGTTTTTTCGTCTAACCTAAGTATTTCACGAAGCACCTATGCTAATCACCAAGTGATTCCTTAAGCACTTGGGTCTCTAGAGCTAAAGGATTGGAGTCTCAACTCACACATTATGTTTCTTAACTCCCACACGTGAGAAATAGTTGACTGGGTGCTATTTATAACCCCCAAGACTAAAAGAGTCATTGTGAAAAGATAGTTTCTACGTAGCACTAGACATGTTCGATGTGCCATCAGAAACGTCTAGAGACGTCCATGTTAGCTAGTCGTTATCAATCATTGAGCCTATGGGTATCCGATGTGACATCAGATATGTCAGGTGTGTTATACCTAGCTCGATGCATTTGCAATCCTTATTGACTGTCACATCCAGTGCACCACCGGACACATCTGATGTGTTGTAGATGCTCGAATACGCGCTACATGGCATATTGGGTGCCCTGTCTGGTGTGCCATCTGGTGCACACATACATGTCCAATGCACTCATCTTCAGCACAATCTTTAGTACAGGTAATGCGCCTATCCGACTTGACATTTGGTGTGCCACCTGACATATCTAGTGCACTCTATAGCATATTTTTTGTGTCTTCGTGCTTTTTCACATGTGCTTAGTTGTGGTTTCGAGAACTAGGGATAATAAGATTTGTGTTCGGTGGGGATGCTAGCGTGGACTCACTCCGAATGATGAATTACTGAGGCCCAAACAATGGGTTGAGGCAGAGGGTTTATACTGGTTCAGTCTTGCGCCCTAGTCTAGTTTTGTGTTGATCGTAATATTGCTCTCGGACATGTTACAAAAGGTGTGCTTGTGTGGATAAGGAAGGGGTCCGGCCCTTTTAAATCTCAAGGGTAGGACCTTATGGTGGGGATTTGTATTCCATGGGCGGGAGCATGGTTCGTTGCCTTTGGGTGGCATAGTCCTTCTGACGTCGTCCGTAGAGTCGTCTATAGTCGTACTCCTTGTATGGCGTACTGTATCGTTCGCTCATCATATAGATCCTTGTAGTGAGTCCACTGCTGACATCTTCGTAATAGTGTGCGGTGGGTCTCGTGGGTTAGTCATATGGTGCAGTGGTGCATCGCACAGCCTTGTCTGTCGCCATGATCCTGTGTCACTTGTCGCGTGCGTAGGCATACACCCGGTATGGTGTATCTGTTGCATCCTTTCCGGTATACGGGTTACTGTAGAAACTTCGGTGCTGATATCCCTCATGACCGGGGTTGACTGGTTCAGGTTTGTGATGAGTGATTGTCAATGAAGTAGCATCTTGGGTTAAGTCATGTGGATTAACGGGAGCACGAGTGTGTGTATGAAACATATCTCTTGGCTTGTGGTACGTTGGTGTGGAGTCTGGAGACGGTGATCGATAGCATAGGTGGAGCTTATGGGGGTTAGTGTAGAAGGATCAAGAGCAATGAAGGACGAGCGTTGGGTCTTAACGAAGGGACTAGAGGAGCCGGGTGACTACACATGGTGGCTGACACCTGGGGACAATGACGAACACAAGGACATATCAGAATAGATTGTGTTATCGATGTAGTTGAGGACCGGTGGAACATGTGTCCATGACGTAGGGGACACGTTTGGTGGTTGAGCCTCAAAACCACCCAGGGACAGTTTCACGGATTTCATTGGATTTGGACCTCAAAAGCTATCGACACGATTCTAGCAGGAATCGAAGGCAACACATGGCGCCATTACAGAGGGTGCGTCATAGCGACGTAACTTTATGAAGAAAACATGGTCATCCGATGAATGTATCAAGAGTTGGTCCATTGTCCCCGACTGGATGGATAGGGTCTTTGTATCTAGCTAGGGGTAGTTTACTAAAGAGAAAAAAACTCTATAAATAATGGGAAGGGTTGCACAACCAACCATCTCTCTAGCGTTAAGTTTTTCTCTCTATTTTTCTTATGTTAGGATGTCCAAATATAAAATAAGGTTAAAAATGGCACGAGGACGAAGACACTACCCACACACGGACACCTGGGAAGCAGGCCAACCGAGGTTATGCACGCTCGGTCCTCAAGAGCGCAACAAGAAGTCGACTAGCTTAGTAGGTAGGAGACGAAGCCCAGTTGAAAAAGCTAGCCGTTTAAATGGGAAAGCCCAGAGTTCAACCGAGGTATTTCCATGGAAGAAAGTAGTGGAGAGTTGCTAACCGCCATCGTTTTGGGACCTACTACCCCCAAAACGACCTTCGTTTCCACGCGTGCATGTGAGCATATCCTTTACTGAATCCACGGCGACCAAACCATCGCACTCACGCACGTTCCGTCTCTCTCTGAAATACTGATCGATCAACCATCGTGCAGAATTAACGCATGGTTTGTCGCCTCGGGATATTGCATGCAATGTGTAGTCAGACGGCAGCATTACAGCCAGCAATTACTATTAGTAGTCCTGTTGCCTAGAGTAGTTTTCTGCTGGATCAGATGATCGAAGCCCTTGACTTGACGGTCCAGCGCCCACCGGCCGGCCGGATCGGATCGACGATTCTTCGTTCGACGGCGACGGCGACGGCGATGTCCTTGTGTTGATTGTGTGCTTTGCTGTACAAACAGGATTCATCATAGTTCCACGCACGAGCTAGCTAGCTGGGTGTATGTCCATGGATGATCGGGGCCCGGGCTTGGACGACTGCACTGCACGCAAGTCAGGGACTAGCTAGCTGTCTAAGAGACTGGACTTTGCTAGCTGACACAGACATTGACACTTGCAGCAGCCAGGCAGCAGGACATAGGATGCTCACCTAACCTCTGGCTGGCTATATGAAAGCGACAACCGGGACGAGGAGTCTGGAGCTCGAAACATCCGTCGATGCTGACGTTTTCGCTTTCTCCTTTAATTTGTTCAAACCGTACGCAAGTAGCTGTGCGCTGAATCATATCTGTCTCGATCATCGGATGGTGACCCTTAATTCTATTCGTCCAGCCGGCATATATTAAAGTATATCAATTAGACAAAGCTCATACATATATGCATCTTGTGCTCATCTTCTCTGCAGCCTCCGGCGAATCAGCAAGCACGCTAATCTGATTTAGTTTCCTCTACCTAGATATAGCCGTCTTGCTGGCTATAGCTAGCTGAACGACGTTACGTGCGTGTCGCCCTTACATACGCCCTGGTGGCCTGCTATATATATGGTTACAAGTTGTACGTAGTGAAATAAAGAAAGTTTCTTCAATTTGACATAGGCCCTCCGATCCCTGCAGCTGGGCGGCCAGTGTAACGGGTTGATGTGTTCTTTGTGTTATTATGTTGGGAACAAATCAGGCCAGTGTAACCACTGCCGGAAACAGCTGCTTTTCCTAGTGTTGAAGTACTCGGCGAAAAAAAAGATACGTATGAAAATGGATGCTAATCTTTTCCTTGTATTATCAAGCACATTATTACAGATAAGATTAAATTTTTGCATAAATTAATTTATACATTATTTGCTCTCTATAACAAAAAAGGTGAAAACTTATCCATGTCTGTATCCGAATTGTATCCAAATTTTGTATCTATCATTTGAGAAGATATATGATAACTTTTATAAAACTTTACAAGCTTAATGCTAAAAACAAGAATATGAATTTACATAACAGATTTTATATCCTATTTATTGGTTTGTACGGTTGTACCAAAAATGTATGGTTGCACCTGATATGTGCCCCATTATGTTTGTCCGGAAAGTAAAAAATGAGCTAGTCTCATGTCTAGCCCAATGAAGCCGCTCTGACTTTATTAGTTACATATCCGACCTTATTTGAACACTTGGAATAATAAAAGAGCTACTCCTAGGTAATCTTCACATGGAATAATAAAAGCTGAAGTACCTACCCTTTAGAATGGAGGAAATACTATATTACTAGCACGTGTATGTTAGACTTATTCATAGGCACCAGGTAAGAAAGTGCCTTTGTTTCATTGTCCACCAAGTCCAGCCCAAGCTTTATTTTCACCTCACACTCTTGGACCAGCTAAGGCAAAATATGTTTTAACTTTAGACCAGGTCATATTACGTGGTGAAAACACATCAAATATGAACCATAGAGGAGAAAAGATCTCATTAGCCTAGGATCATATTTCAAAAGGTTTTGCTCATGATATTATTAGGTAATGATGATCGATGTCGATCACATGAGTAAATCAATATCGTGTCTCTAGTACTTTGGGAACAAACAAATAACATCATGCATATATATCCAATACAATGTGTACTATATATACATCGACATCGACAAAGATGTTTTGACAACATAGTACATAATATCTTGAACTCATTACAATTAATAAAATCGATCTATCATATATGTATATATGTTCTCTTTGTAAGAACCCTGCTAACTACTGCCATGCATGTCCACATGTTAGTTCGGTGTTTCGTCGGCGGTTTTCGTTCTCTGCTGTGGTGCTGTGTGCGTGGTGTGGAGCTGCACAGTGGACGACTCCCCCCAACCAAAAAAAAACTAGCAAGCGCAGATCGAACAGGCGGCTTGCTTCTTGTTTCGAAGAACAATACGGCTGGCCTGCAACTCTCCTAGGCGTACGATCTAGTGTCATAGAAGGAGAACACACTGGGGCTGGGGTCCGTGAGCTCCATCACCATCCTGCCAATGTCGTCCCAGCTGGACCCGTCTTTGTAGTACATGTCGTCTAGCGGCCCGCTGGCAGCAGCAGGCGGGCTACTAAGCACGCCGTGATGGAATGCGGCCATCGTCGTCGGCGACGGCAGCGGGGCCGTGGCCGCCGCGTGCAGCGCGTGGCTGTTCCACTGGCCGTGCTGAAGCTGCTGCTGCTGGTGGTGGTGGTGGTCGTAGCCGTAGCTGTAGCTGTAGCCGTCGATCATATTCACCGGATCTTGCAGCAGCGGGGTCTGTGGCAGCAGGCCGTTGGTGTACTCGTCCCCCGTGTCCGACTCCATGCTGCCCGCCGTGACAGAGCTCGACTCGCCGGGCTGCGCGACAACTGCGGCGGCGCTGGACACCTTGCTGCTGCAGTGGACACCTTGCTTCTTGTAGGTGAAGTTCCTCCTGAAGATCCGGCAGATGGTCCAGACCTCCGCTTCCTGCTCGCTGGGCGAGGCGTGGGCGGTGTCGGCGCGCGGCGGCAGGCGGAACTCGTGCATCATCCACTCCGTCTTGGTGCCCTTGCCGGCGCTGCCGCGGTAGAAGACGAGCGACTTCTTGAGGCCGATGGGGTCGCCGGCGCGGCCGGACGCGGCGGAGTGGATGGGCCTGTCGATGCCCGTGGCCTTCCAGAATCCGGAGCCGGTGACCCTGTTGGGCCTGATGCTGTTCCTGTACTTCCTCCCCCGCAGGCAGAAGAAGTACCACTCCTTCTCTCCCGAGATGGAGCTCGACTCTGCAGGGACCAAATAATGGCGGGTTCCGTTCGATCAGTCCATGAATTAATTGCAGTCTCAAAGCATGCATATGTAAAAGAAAATGCCTTACTTGGAAGGTCCCATGGGTCGTGCTTGTATATGTCGAAGTCCTTGATGATCTCGATGGTGAGGCGTTTCCCGGCCACCTTCCGGCGGAGGTAGAAGGTGACCAGCTCCTCGTCGGTGGGGTGGAACCGGAACCCGGGGAGCATGTCTTCGTCTTCCTCCTCTAGCTCGTAGTCGTAGTCTCCCACAAGCACCACTACTTCCTCCCCTTCGCCGCCGCCATGGTCACCAGCCATGATCTCTTTTCTTGGCGCCATGTACTATATATATATATATGTAGTGTGTGTTTTCTTGCACCGTACCACACCAAATTAATGCTTGGGATCCTTGCTGATGATGGTAGCTGCTATGCTACGTATGTATATATAGCTAATCTGCTGGCTCGATCTTGTTACTCTTCGATCTGCAGTAGCTAGCTAGCAGATGAGTACGTACGTAGAACAGCGCGCAGCAGCCGTACGTCCTGCCTGCTAGCTAGCTCCGGGCTCCGGCTGCCTTTATGTTCTTGCAACATGAAAGCAGCTAGGGCTCTATATATATATAAGCACGCGTGTGTGATGCGGCAGGCAGGCAGGCTGCTCGATCTTGTGTGTGTGTACTGAACTTGTCCGCCGGAGCTACGAAGAAAGGAAGGTTCGTGCATGCATGCCTATATGCCTGGTCAAAGCTCTGTGTCTGACTTGATTTCTCGCTAGCTACCAACAACCATAGATGATACTGTCTTTATCTTGGCATAGATTTTGCTTGTACATATATACACACACATGTCTCTCCCTTGACTGTTCGTCCATGCATGAGCATGAATCACCACGACGCACCTGTGGCCTGCCTGCACGCTTGCACGCCGTCGTCGCCGGTGACTTGTTCCTACGACACGACACGACACGGCGGCCGTGTGACCTTGCTTCCACGGTTGTGCCGCACTACCGGAATCAGCTCCTTTGCCGTGTGTCTCAGACACACGGCAAAGGCAAGTTTACACTCGGCAAATGCTTTGCCGAGTGTAACACTCGGCAAAGAACGCTCGGTAAACTGTACATCGGCAACAGCCTCTTTGCCGAGTACTATTTGTCGGGCACTCGGCAACGACTTTGCCGAGTGCCAAATGGCACTCGGCAAAGAAAAGTCACCGTCACGGTGCCAAGTAACGGTGACGGATCCTTTGCCGAGTGCCGTCTGTGGCACTCGGCAAAGAGGTCAATGTTGCCGAGTGTTTGCTCGAGAGGCCCTCGGCAAAGACTGACCCAGTGGGCCCCACTTCCAGTCCCTGTGCCGAGAGCTCTAGTAGACACTCGGCAAAGGAGGCTTCTTTGCCGAGTGTTTGTTGGACAGGTACTCGGCAAAGAACCCTCCAGTGGGCCCCTGTGCCAGTCCCTTTGCCGAGTGCCCTGGCAATGGCACTCGGCAAAGATGTCTTTGCCGGTTCCCAGGTTTCCTTCTTTGCCGAGTGCCATTGTCAGCACTCGGCAAAGATGGCTTTACCGGTTCCCAGGTTGCCTTCTTTGCCGAGTGCCATGGTCATAGCACTCGGCAAAGCGCCCCTTTGCCGAGTGTTACACTCGGCAAAGTGACCAGAATGTCCCTTTTTATTTGCTTTTGTTGTTCCATCCAAACAAACAAAAGATATATATGATTCACATCACATTATATATCAATCACATCACAGAATGAACAAATTTATCGTGAACACCATATATATCACAAAGTCTCACAAATATAAGTAAGGATCATCACAAAACAGATATAAGTCTGCGTCATCACTAACATCACCAAGTATCTCACAAGATAAAGTTTAACTAACATCACCAACACTCATAAAGGTAAGTCCGGATCATCACAAAACAGATCATCAACGAGGTGGGCATCTGGACTGGTTCGGCGAAGGGCTGGACGAAGCATGAGGGTTGTTCGACGCCGTCGATTGACCCTGCACAGAGAAAAGATTGTATGTGTGAGAACATATGAATAAATATCATGCAGTACTAAAATTTTGATACTCACAGGAGTAGTGAACTCTGTAGGGTCAGCTGCAGGGAACAACGGAGGTGGTGGAGCATGACCCTGTGCGGCGCCAAGGCTCTGCATGTACACGAACATCTCCGCCATCCTATTCTCCAGCTCCTCACGTTGCCTCCTCTCATCATCTAGCTGAGTCTGTAATATTTCGCCCTAATGTTACGATAATGCAAAGAACAGATATATAAAAATCAATGAACGATGAATAGATAAGGAATAACCTGGAGTTGCTGGATACGATGCTGTGAGGTGTCCTGCCGAGGTCGTATGGCTGGGCTCGCGCTCGTGCTCCTTGCTCGCACCTGAGAGAGAGTGGGAGTGGAGGACGAGTCGATTGCCCCGTCGGCAATCCAGTACCGCCCATGCCTCTTGCCTCCTCCGACCCTCATGAGGACATCTCCGTCGATGTCCTCGGTCCTCGGATCGTAATCTGGCCCATGGACCTCCTTGGCCATGGCGGTGTACTCACTGAGTCGGCTGTGGATGGCGGGGTTGGTGTACGCCTCGGGCCCGTCATCCGGGTTGTAGGTGACGTCGGACGTCGCCTTCCCCTTGTGGGCCATGGCATATGCCGAGAACGTGGAGCAAGGCGCGCCACCATGTGCCGCCGACTGCGAGAAAACCAACGATATGGTTTGAAATCATGTCTAATCGAAAGTTATATACCTAAATAAAAAAGAGTGCGTACCCATGCTTCCGCGTATTTGCCCAGGCTGCGGCTGCCTTGATGGTGGGAGGGACCTTGCATCAGCAAACGCCGTTCCCGGCTAGCGTTGTGCGCCTCGTCCCAATCAGCCGAGCACCACCTCTGCACCATCTTCTCCCAGCACTCAGGATGCGCGGCGCACCAATGAGGAATCATCTAAAAAAATATAAGTACACCGCATATCAGAAGATAAGAATAAGCATATTTAGTATCAATAATAAAGTTTTGTATTTACCTGCAAGTACTGGTCCGCAGTCAATGACATGGTTCGGGCGTCCTTCTTGTTCACCTTCTCCCCAAGGACGGAGCCGTGGTAAGTGACGATGGCCTGGATGCGCGCCTCGTAGTGCATGTCCACGACGAGCTTCTTACAGCACGTCGTAGACACCACATCCGCCCTGGCCTCGTATCCAGCATCGCACCTGAAGAAATCCTACATACAAAGACGATGTATCCATACATTATTTCAAGAATATGCAACAAATGCGACTTATTAAACAATATAGTGCGAGGAAGACTTACCCACAGCTCTTGCTTCACCCGCTCCGCCTTGTTGTTGAATTGTCTGCCGTCCCGATCTACTGCATCGGGGGCGACGGCGTAGTGGTCGAAGGTGTATGCTGGGCTCGTCACTCCGGCGTACTCGACAAGTCCAGGAAAGTGTTCCCGGCATAGAAGGCCGAGGATGCCATTGGGGTTGCGGCCGTGACCCCCTGCAGTCTCCAAAACCATCCAAGACCTGTTGAAGTGATTAAGATGAAGTATTAGTTTCTATTATTATTTTGAACATATAATATGAAAAAGCAGCAACAACATCTAAAGTTACCTACCTCTCTCCATCGGGTCGTATCAGCGGACGTCTGTCACGAAGTATGGGTCGCTTAGGTAGGCTCGCGGGACCTCGCAGGTAGATACTCCTCGAACCTGAGGAGCCAGAACCTGAGATGTCCTGCTGAGCGGCGTCGTCGTCGTCGTCCTGCTGCGCCGCATCGTCGTCGTCCTGATGTGCCGCATCGACAGCGGCTTGCTGCTCCACCTGCTGCTGGACGGCGTCGTCCTGCTGCGCCTCCTCCTCCGTCCTACGGGTGCTCCTCCTCCCCCTCCCCCTCCCCCTCCCCCTCCTCGTCCCACCGCCCACCATCTTTGTCCAACAACCTGCAATTAAGAGTAAACAATTAAGCACAGATAAAAAAATATGTATTTAGAAACATATGCAAAATAAATGAAATATAGCATTACATCGATTAAAAATAATCTTCATATGTGTCCGGGTTAGCCGGATCATAAGTGTCATCATCACTATGAACCATTTCATAGTCAACATCATCTGAAGGCGTAATTTCGTCATTGGCATTGCCTTCAAGTATTTCTAAGTCATTCTCATTTTGCACCTCATCATCCTCGTCATCAACAATCATTTCAATATCTACTTCCATTCCGATCGCTTCGGTTAAGTCTATCTCAAATTGCCCTTCGAGCCCATCTTCTTGGAAGAACTCTCCGTCATATGTGTCCGGGTCTAAGTTATAATCTTCATCGTTTGGAACAGGTAATTTAGCGTGCGGTGATACCTTATACACCACATCCCAACCCTTAAGATGTTGTTTCGTTTGGCACGCATATGGAAGATAATACACTTGTGTGGCCTGTTGGGCCACAATATAGACATCGTCTCCTGGTAAGGTGGAATCCTATCGAATTTCGACTAGCCCAAGATTAGAATGTGTCCGTCTCGTAACTTCAGGGTCAAACCAATGACATTTGAATATCACTGGAGTAAGAGGTTTGGAACCATAAAAATTGAGTTCATATATTTCTTCAATTGTTCCATAATACTCGACCTCGTCAAGCCCGGGCGTAAAGACTCCAGAACATGTGGTTTTTCGATTGGGCCGACTTTGGTCGTAGCTTGTTGTGCGAAAACGGTATCCATTGACGTCATACCCAGAAAATTTCCTGACCCTATAGGCAAAGCCATTGGCTACTTGTCTCAACTCGGCACTCATAGACGGCTCTCTTTGGCCCTGCAAGTTCAAACACGCTAGATTGTTATATTATTCGCACGTAAGAGCAACTTGGAATAACAAACTAAGCACGTACCTTATGTTTAAACCAGGAAATGAAATCGGGCAATCCATTTCCCGCACCCTTTCTAAGAAGGGTATCATATTCCTGTGGAGTTGGGCCCCTTGATCGACGCCAGAATTCATGAAGAAATTGCTCCATGTATGGCGTCACCTCTTCAAGGTTGGTCAATACATATAGCATGATATGGCGCCACTCTTCATGTCTCAGGGTCTTGGTGGTCGAACCACTCGCGCTTCCGAGTTGCCCTCGAAAAATGCTGAGGTTCGATTCATTGCCGCCATCATTGTAACGAGGGGGTGGATTATGCACGCTCGACAGTTTGTCACCATAGTAAGTTGTTGTGAAGTTTGACACCTCCTCCAGTATGTATGCCTCTGCAATGGAAGCCTCGATTTTGCATTTATTTCTACATTTCTTTCGGATACTCTTTAGACATCTCTCGATTGGATAGCACCAACGTCCCTGCACGGGCCCCCCCATTCGTGCCTCATACGGGAGATGAATAATCAAATGCTGCATCGGATTGAAGAAGCCGGGTGGAAAGATCTTCTCCAGCTTACACAGTAACACGGGTGCCATCCTTTCCAAGTCTGCAATCATGGTCCGAGCTAACTCTTTTGCACAAAGCTGGCGGAAGAAATAGCTCAACTCTGCAAGCGCTAGCCAGACATGCTTAGGGACATAGCCTCGAACCATCGCCGGAAGAATTCGTTCAATCCATATGTGGAAGTCATGACTCTTCATCCCTAAGACTCGCAGGGTAGATAAGTTCACCCCCTACTAAGGTTAGCTGCATACCCATCAGGGAACATTAACATCTTGATCCATTGTAGTACTTCCTTCCTCTGGGCCCTGCTCAAGACGAAATCGTCCTTAGGCCTTCTCCATGTCTTACCACCACTAGGCGGCTTCATCTCTTGGTTTGGTCTATCACATAACTCTGCCAGATCCACTCTTGCCTTTACGTTATCCTTTGACTTATCAGGAATCTCCATAATTGTCGCCCAAAGTGCCTCGGCGACATTCTTTTCAGTGTGCATCACGTCAATGTTGTGTGGAAGGAGCAGGTCATCATAATAGGGGAGCCGAGTCAAGCCTGACTTATGTGTCCACATATGTTGCTCACCATATCCCACAAAACCACCTTCTGGGTTGGCCACGAGACCATCTATCTGTTCACGAACTTCGGCACCAGTCATCAGTGCAGGTGGGCGGTCTGTCACCACGACACCTTTCGTAAAGTTCTTGATGTCTAGTCGGAATGCATGGTCAGGAGGGAGAAATTGTCGATGTTTATCGAATGACGAATATTTGCCACCCTTCTTCAACCAAATGAACCTAAGAGCTTCCTTGCAAACTGGGCATGGGAACTTACCGTGAACACACCGGGCACAAAATAGCCCATACGCCGGAAAGTCATGCATGGAGTACTGGTACCAAACATGCATTTTGAAGTTTGTCTTCGTAGCTCGGTCGTACGTCCATACCCCTTCCTCCCAAGCACGGACCAATTCATCAATCAAAGGCTCCATGTACACGCCCATTTTATTCCCCGGGTGTCCAGGAATTATCAACGACACGAATATGTTCTGTCTTTGAAAGCATACGCCGGGGGGGAGATTGATGGGGATAACGAACACGGGCCAACATGTGTATGGGGCAGCGGTCATTCCATAGGGATTGAACCCATCTGTGGCCAGCGCAACACGAACATTACGAGCCTCTTTGGCTTTCTCATGGTGAATGGCATCAAAGTGGGTCCATGCTTCACCATCGGATGCGTGAACCATCTTGTCAGGATTGTATCGTTTGCCTTTTTTGTGCCATGTCATCTGTTTCGCGGATTCCTCTGTCATGTATAGACGCTGGATCCTCGGTATGAACGGAAGGTGGCGTAGGATTGTCACGGGGATGTCGAGCTGCCTCTTCTGTCCATCACCAGAGTCTACCTCCATGAACCTAGATGATTTACACTTCGGACAGTACTTTGCCTCAGTGTGTTCTTTCCTAAATAGGACACAGCCCTTCGGACAAGCATATATCTGCTCATACGTCATCTTGAGTGCACGAAGGAGTTTCTGTGCCTCGTACATGCTCTTTGGCAGAACGTGATCCTCCGGAAGCAGGCTGCCAATAACTGTCAACAAACCATCGAATACATCTCGACTCATGCTATACTGCGACTTGAACGCCATTATACGCCCAATGGCATCCAGTTGAGAAACCTTTGTCTTGCCGTGAAGGGGTTTCTGTGCCGCGTCAAACATGTCGTAGAATGTCTTTGCGGTCGCCTCTGGCTCGTCCTCCGTACGTCCTTCGGCGAACTGTGCCTCGTGATAGTCGTTCAACATGTCTCCTACCCCGGCATCAGCATCGTAATCCTCGACGCGTTGTCTCACCACCTCCTCTCTCGTGCGATGCGCTTCACCATGGAAGATCCACCGAGTATAGTCCGGCGTAAATCCATTCTTCCAAATATGTTCTACCATGGCCTTCTTTGGTTTTCTTTTCCGGTTGTCACATTTGCTGCACGGACAAGGGACTAGGCTAGCTCCTTTAGCAGCTTCGCCATATGCCCGTTCCACGAAAGCATCGGTCTTCCTAATCCATTATGGGGTGACATCATTACGTCGAACGCGGCCCGTGTACATCCACTCACGGTCCTCCATCCTCTAACATATATAACCGAGTATAGTTTAATATAGACATGTAATGCATGTACACTACGTTCCTACCTTCTAATAGGTGAGGATAGGTCCTAATCCCACCCGCGGTTGCGTAGATGGAGTTAGTTTCCATGCTCTACTCCGATCCGAGATAGAATTTCGGCAGCACCTCCCCGCTGTTCTCCGGATACACGTCCTGGCAGGGAGAGTGTACTGTCCGGAGAACAACAGGGAGGTGACGCCGAAACTCTTTCTCGGACCGGAGTAGAGCATGGAAACTAACACCATCTACGCAACCGCGGGCTGTCCAAAAAACGTGGACAATTCGAAACTGATACATTTGTAGATATGCAAAGATCTGCATATCTACACTGTATCTCTTTCGAACGGGAGACGCCTAACTGGGTTACGTGATCTACGACCATGATGCGGAAATAGAGGTTATACCTAGGGTGACGGTGGAGTCAGGCTAGCGGGGCTGTGGCGGGTCGGTGCAGTGGCGACGCGACGCGGTGCAGGCAGACCCGCAGTGGCTAGGAAGACAAGTATCTTCTCTGTAAAAAATAAACAAGCATGTCAAAAAAATCGGCAGCACTTCCCCTGTACGGGGAGGTTTCCAAAACCTGCAAATAGATCTAACAGCACGATGGCTGACACGCACATATACAAACGACACGATGAATGCAAGTCACATCTAAGTGGCATCCATATCCACCATCACACGCATTTCACTAAATCCACTAAACACATATACTATAAACTCAATAAATACATACTAAACTAATTAAACTCACGAAAATCACTAAATCCACTAAACACATATACTATAAACTCAATAAATACATACTAAACTAATTAAATTTATTATACTTTCTAATGTACGGTCGACGATGGCGGTGGCGCGACGGCGGTGGGCGCGGCCGGCGGTGGGCGCGATGGCGGTGCTCGCCGCGGGTGCGGGAGGCCGGCGGCGCGACGACGGTGGCGGGGCACGGCGGTGGGGAGGCCGGTGGTGGCGGGGCACAGCGGCGCGACGACCGTAACGGCGGTGGCGATGGCGGGGCTCGGCGGTGGGCGCGGCCGGCGGTGGCCGCGACGGCGGGGCGCGGCGGCGGGGCGCGTGGGGAGGGGATCGGCGGCTGCGCAGGGCACGGCGGGGCAGCGCGGCGGCGCAGGGCGCGGCGGCGCAGGGCGCGGCGGCACAGGGCGCGTCGGCGATTTAGGCGGCGGCGGCGGTTAAACAGAGAGAGTGAGAGGAGAGAAAGAAGAAGAACCCGGCCGCGAAGTATATTTCACTTCTTTGCCGAGTGCCCGCGATCTGGCACTCGGCAAAGATTTTTTTTATTTTTAAAATAAGCTTTGCCGAGTGCCCGTGATCTGGCACTCGGCAAAGACTTTTTTAAAAATATTAAAATATTCTTTGCCGAGAGCCAGATCGCTGGCACTCGGCAAAGAATCTTTTACAATCCTTTGCCGAGTGTTGTACAGCTGGCACTCGGCAAACCATCCTTTGCCGAGTGTCATTTGTGGACACTCGGCAAATTACTTTTTTATTTTTTTTATTTTCCCTACCAAACTTTTTGTGGTATGTTCCTACACTATGTAGACCTACATGTACCATTTTGGGACAATTATAACAGTGTTTTCTATAGCTAGTACATTTAGTTTGTTTATTTGAATTTCTTCGGAAAATTCAGATTTGAACTGCAGGTCACTCGAAACTTGGAAAACCGTGAATGCAAAAATGATATCCATACTACTTAGCACAAGTTACGACCGATTTCAGGAGCGGACCGGAAACTTCGAGCACCATGCTCACTCAACATGACCGTAAACTTGCCACACAGCTGTTTAAAAATTGTATAAAACACAAACAAACTTAGAAAATCATGAAACTTGTTCACATGTCATGATATCATATGTAGAGTCTGTGATAAAAAATTTAGAATGTTTGGAGAAAGTTGTGAGACATTATGTGTAGAAACCTAAGAGAACCACACATGAAATCATAGAGTTTCAATGTGGATCTCTTAGGTTTGTACACATAGTGCGTTACAGCTTTCTCGAAACTTTTTCAAATTTTTATCACAGCCTCTACATATGATATCATGACACGTGGACAGGTTTCATGATTTTCTGACTTTGTTTCTGTTTTATACAATTTTTAAACACCTGGATGGCTAGTTTACGGTCATGTTGAGTGAGCATGGTGCTCGAAGTTTCCGGTCCGCTCCTGAAATCGGTCGTAACTTGTGCTAAGTAACATGGATATCATTTTTGCATGCACGGTTTTCTAAGTTTCGAGTGACCTGCAGTTCAAATCTGAATTTTCCGAAGAAATTCAAATAAACAAACTAAATGTACTAGCTATAGAAACCACTGTTATAATTGTCCCAAAATGATACATGTTGGTCTACATAGTGTAGGAACATACCACAAAAAGTTTGGTGGCCAAAATAAATAAAATAAAAATATGCTTTGCCGAGTGTCTACATAGGACACTCGGCAAAGACACTATTTGCCGAGTGCCAGATATTTGACACTCGGCAAAGACTGACGGCCGTCAGTTGTAGACGGTCGCTAACGGCCCTTTGCCGAGAGCCATATTTACCGAGTGCTTGACGCTCGGCAAAGCAGTCTTTGCCGAGTGCTTGGATGTGCCGAGAGTCCTACACTCGGTAAACCAGCTCTTTACCGAGCGCAGAACTTTGCCGAGTGCGGTACTCGGCAAAGTCTGCTTTGCCGAGTGCCCGATAAAAAGCACTCGGCAAAGCCGCCGGCACTCGGCAAAGGCGCGGATTCCGGTAGTGCCGCCACGTCCAAAAGCGCGCCGCCACAATTTACCTTTAGTTTCTCAGCAAATGGTAATCGATCTCTGTGTGTTTTAATTATTACGTACGCTCGTGCTTTTGAATGGTTACTACTGCTTGCTGTTGCGACTCAATATGGCCTCGTTTTATCCCTTTGCCGTACAAGAGCTAGCCACGACTAACTGTGCGTGCATGTACAGCAGGAAACAACGTCAACAACAACCGATGGGACAAATTTAATCTCCTGGAAACTAAAGTCGGCACTCAGCAGAGACATTATTAACACGAGAGGAGGATGATTATTCTACAATTTATATAATCTACATTTTTCTGTTTCGAGAATAAAAAACTAGCGCCGGCCTGTTATTAGATAAAATCACAAACTCGACAAAATCTAATGAATCCGTGTTGGCACAACAACGCCGACGACGATGAACAATTACATATATTGCCTGCCAGTTACCTGTTAAGATTAAAAAATCGTGTACCAAACGATCGATCAACATATGCATGTCATCATCACTATATATCTCATTCGATCATACAGATTTTCTCGAGTTCTTTACTTAATTAGCAGTACGTACATACAACTATATATGGGCTTTTTTTTCCTTTCCTGTGTTGGAGTATATAATAGGTAAACCACTGGACTACTGTCTACTGTACTACTGTCGTTTTTTTTATTCCATTGAAAAGTAGAAAGGCACATTTTCGTGTCTTTGCGAAAGAAGTAGAAAGTGAAATTGGCATGCGACTACCGTGTACCCGATCGAGCCGGTTCATCGTGTGAAGAGCCGTGTCATGACAATATTCGATGAAACACCAACAACCGTTGCCGATTGGTAAAAATGTAATATTTGGTAGCCGAGCCAGTTTTACTCGTCCGCCATTGTTGAAGACCAGATGCGGCTAGCTAGCTAGCTCCGTCAACTTCGTAGCTAAATAAAAATATCCCTCCGATCCCTTTAAACTCCTATTTTAAATAAAATAAACTGACTAGCTAGACATGCTTTTATGATCTCAGGCTACCCGCAGTGAGCAACGGTACACGAAGCGCTACTGAGATGGAGTCGTTATACAGTAGATATTTTGCTGCAGCGGACAACTCTCCCATCTACGGTAAAATAGGGACGGGCTCAAAAAACTCTATTTACAGAGTTCCTTTCCCCTTCACTTCATATCTCTCTCCTCTCTGTTTTCCCAACTACCGCACGCGCGAACGTGAACTCTATGGTGGTTAATTGGGTGGGGAAGGGAAGAGAATGAAAAATAAATGATATAATATGTGGTAGTTGGTATAGAGTTGAGATATGGAGTAAATATGACTGCGGAGAATTATGGTATAGGGTAAAGAATTTTGCTGACAAGGACAGAATATTCTTTTTAGGGTAGAAATTTAGAGTTGAAAGAGTGCGGATAGCCTCAGTTGTTATAAAATAGCCAGAAAAAATACACATTCACAAGCAGGCGAAGTAGTCAGCACATTTGATAGCTGAAACGTAAATATTTTTTCATCTGCAAAAGACAAGGTTTTTTTTCTTCTTGAACACATACAAGGGTACATAAATACTAGGAATACAATCAGCATATAAAAATTCTACTCCAACAAAATCGTGCACTTTTGCTGTCGACCACGTCGGATCTGAGGTAATAACGAGCAATCAATATGCATGCAGCTTCCGTTGGATGCAGAGGAAATGCAAAAGACTAACTTCAGTAACATGGTTATCATTAATATAAGTGCTAGATTTAATGTAGGCATAACTAATATTTTATCAAATTAAATTAGATTAAATTCTAGTTATATAGTATACTATCACAAGTTTGTTTTTCGAGCAGACGGGTGGTTGAGACCTACTGCTCTTACTGTACTACAATGGTTAAAATATCGTGAACGGCAAAAAAAACTAATTATAGATCAGTTAAGATAAAACATGTTGAGGAAATGGAAAAGAGAGTCAACGATCATATGGACAATTCACAACTGAGTTTTTTAATGTATAAAGGAATCAAAAGACCTAGGAAAGATATGACTATCTATGTTCGATTATATCGAGTCTGACTTTGTCCAACTTCTCCAATCGAAGTCATCCCAACTGTTCCTGAAATGGACATAAAGATGTTTAAGATGTTCCATGCATCTATTAGTTCCAACACAAAATCAAACATTGATCATCAATTTTCTAGACTGCTACAAGAAGACAAAAAAATAGTACATGCATGATATTTTCAGTGGTCCAATCAAAATAGACAACTGTAATAAAAACTTAAGAGGTGTGGTTTGAGAGGCAATGTACTTCAGCTTAGTCTCAAAATACCGAATGAAGATTAGGAAAATCATCAGATATTCATAACATTAGAACTCTAAAGCAAAAAAACTATATTTTATCCATATATCTTGTTTACACATATATATCAACGACACGATGGACGACAATCACATATAAATTTTCAATCCAAGCATAAGAATATTATTGAGAACTCGATTGTAACTTGACCTCTAAAGTAAAGTCGTCTAAACTTATCCTTCTACTGTTTACCTTCCCTAATTCCTATGCTAATATTATACCAATGTTTCACTAACATAACATTTCCTAGTCTATATATATACTAACATACACCATTGCAATGGTCAATTTGAGCTCACAGCTAGTGACCATATGGTAATGCAATCTGTATGGATGAATGCTTACATAAATAAATTTGTGTTGCATTGCAGTTGTACAAAGTATAACTGAGTCCGATTACCAACAAGCCAACAATCACCCATAAATGAACATAGTAATTATTTTAAGAGATGTAAACACACCATCTAATACTTAGAGACATCCACACTAGTTAATCAGTAATTATGCAAACTCTCGATATTGAATTTAGACCCAAAAAAGGGACAAACCAACCATATCGGTCGGTGACGGTACCGATGGAGACGCGCATAGGCCAGTGTCAGGGCTAGTGGCGGCGTGCGACGACCGACGTCAGGTATGGGGTCGGGGGTGGCGCCGATGCCGGCGGCCCAAGGCCGAATACGGGAAGGAAGCGTGGGGGCGGTGGTGCGGTCGACGGTGCGCACGTGATCCACTGGCGACACACGATAGCTGAGGAGGGCTGGCGGCAACGGTGGTTAATGCACTAGTACACAGAAGCTCTATAGTGGTGGTTCTCAATCTATTTATACTGACGTTTTTCAGAACGATCAATGCTAGGGACCTTTTACAAGCGGGTAATTTAGAATCGCCAGTTGAAATCGATTTCCACTGGCGGTCGAGATAATAAAACTGCCAGTGAAAATCTTTTCTAGAAAATATAAAATGGTTTAGAAATAGCAAAAAAAATCAGGGATGACTCATCTGGTCGTCGTTTTTCGCGTAAAATTCGCAACATTTTCGCAAAATATAATTTTTACTGAAGGTTTCTACATGTGGTTTCCTTAACAAAACAATATATAGTACGTGACAACTTTCACGAAACAATATAATTTTTTTAGCATAGGGTGTACATATGAGATCATAACATCTCGACAAATTTCATAATTTTCTGACTTCGTTTGCGTTTTATGCAATTTAAAAACAATTAGATAGCAAGTTCGATTTTTTTGTACTGTTCCCGAATAAGGCCACAACTAGTGGTCAATAACATAAATATAATTTTTGCATTCATTGTTTTGGATGCATCTTGATCGTGTATCGATCATAAATATAATACATGATCATTACTAGATGGGTCTTGTTTTATGTTTTGCTCCGGGTCCCTGGAATCTGAGGACCGCCAACATAGCTGCCCTGTTCGTCGGGCCTTGCTGTTTTGACCTATCTCCACTGCATACTAGCACTTGGTGTGTGCATGTCAACATGTTGTCCCCTCCTATTCAGAGGTTCTCAGCAGATGGGGGCATGGGGCACAGTACGTACGTAGTATGAATGCATAAGCCCGTGTAAACATGCAATTAATGATCCGTTGATACCATTTGGAAGGGGGGAAAATCCCTTCTGTTGCCTGTAGTCCTAACAATATGGTTATTATGTCCTTATTAGTCGTCATGATGGTACGTATAAAGCGTCCTCCTGCCGAGCGGCAATCTTGGGAGTGGATCTCAATTCTAGAACTTAATTAATTTGACCGGCCTTTTATTGACTACTTCTGTGTTTCCCTTACTATATATATAAAAAGTCATGAATCCCTGACAGAACTTGTTCGGTTAGAGGTGAATTGAGGGAGATTGAATGTCCCTTATCCCCTCCAATCCCTTAAACAAGCGAAGAAACCCTGGGTAGAGATAGATAGATCGAGAGATGTAATGTTTCAGCAATCGTTAATGTCAGTAAGTTCGGCGCTTTAACTATTCTTTCTTCCATAGAAATATTTCATCATGAAAGGATGATATCAGCGCATATATATTAAGTGGATGGTCAATACAGCTAACAGCGCATCACCAAGTCCAAACAACGTAATAACCGTGCATATGCAATTCTCAACGCTCGCTCGTCGTCTGCCTCCTCAGTCTGGGGCTAGCTGCATGCATATTCTTATTGCCATGAGATCATGCATTGAACTACAGCGACAAGCAGAAGTAAACAGACGCATGCTTGGTTCACTGTTAATTAGGTAACCAATGTACAGCTAAGTCTAACTAAGTGTGCAATTTTTTTTTTTTACCTAGCTAGGCCAGTCTCTAGATTGCTCGATCTAACGCTAGCTGGAGTGCATTCTTGGTGGCGTCAGGAGGTTGAATGTGTTTTCACCCTGTTTCAGTTAATTCATTTTTACCGAGCTAGCTAGCTTTGCATTGGCAGCTGGGAGATCTACTCTCGAAGCGGTGAAAGGTAGATGTGAAAAGGATGTTCAGAGAGTTAATGAAGACTGGTTCGACGATCGATGGTCTAAGATTGCGGTCTTGTCATCAGGAAAAACACCCCAAGACGAAGAAGGAATATCTAAGGGCATGTACAGTGGTGTTTAATGTGGGGGCTCTTAAGGTGTTTTAGGGGGTTATTTGTAAAAAAATCTTAGAGCCGTCTCTCCGTGAAGAGACGCCTCTGGCTCGTAAACCAAGTAACAACAGACGCCTCACTTCCCACTGTACGAATTTGTCGTCTGTTCTATCGATCTGATGCTATACAAATACATTTAATTCTGTATTTATTAATAGACTACGTTTATAGACACTCCATTATACAATAGAGTCTCTTAGTTGTCTCATGTGCTTGGAGAACCGTTTTGGTGTCTCTCTACTGTACATGCCCTAAGTACTGTTGGTCTAGAGGGTCAAGACAGATTTCATCTGTTTATTTATATGTTAATTACCAAATCAACCTTCTGAGCGAGCGAGGTCTCTCCAATGCTGATGGGTGCATTTGTCGCTAGGTTAAAGGACACCCGCCGTGTCGCTAAGCACCTTGCCGAGAGTTGACCCTGAGCCGCTAATTGCGCCATTCACTGAAGCTGAAGCACATGCGGCAGTCAAAGCCATGAATTCAAATAGCGCCCCCGGTCCGGATGGATTTGGCCCCAGCTTCTACAGGCATACCTGGCATTTTGTCAAGCCTACAGTCATGAAATTTCTAGATTCCTTTCATGGGGGTGTTGCTGATTTGGAGCGGATCAACCGTGCGTATATCGTGCTGCTCCCAAAAACTGCTGGTGCAGTGGCCCCAGGTTCGTTTCGCCCGATTTCGCTTCAAGGATGCCCGGTAAAAATTGTGGGGAAGATCATGACCTCCCGGCTCCAACAGCAAGTGTCTTCATTGGTTGATATGGATCAAACAGGTTTCCTGAAAGGCCGGTCCATCTCTGAAAATTTTGTATATGCAACTGAGTTGGTGCAATGTTGTCACAAGAGGCGAACTCCCACTGTTGTTCTAAAACTTGACTTTGCAAAAGCATTTGATAGTGTAAGCTGGAATGGACTTCTCGCTGTTTTACGGGCACGCGGCTTCCCCACTCTCTGGTGTGAATGGGTCAAACAACTTCAGGTTACTGCCAAGTCAGCTGTCCTGCTGAATGGTGTCCCAGGCAAATGGATCTCTTGCAAAAAAGGGCTTCGTCAAGGAGACCCACTGTCCCCTTACTTGTTCATCCTTGTCGCTGATGTGCTGCAACAACTTTTGACTAGAGATTGCGTCATCCGTCATCCCCTAGCAGCAGACCGACCGTGCACTGTACTTCAGTATGCCGACGACACACTTATCGTAGCAAGAGCAGATGAGTCGGCTATGGTGCGACTCAAGGAGCTACTCCGAAGTTTCACCCGGGCGACTGGTCTGGACATAAACTATACCAAAAGCACCTTGGTTCCTATGCATGTGCCTGCACTGGAGGTTGCTCAGTTTGTGAACATTCTTGGCTGCACCGAAGGGGCTTTCCCTCAGTCCTACCTTGGTCTCCCCCTCTCTAATGAGAAGCTTAATTTGGCTGCCTTCGCTCCCATCATTGCTAGTGTTGATCGCTATCTATCAGGGTGGTGGGCGAGCCTCCTCAATCACCATGGCCGCCTTGTCCTTGTCAATTCTGTTCTGGACAGCCTTCCTGTTTATGCCATGGGAGTTCTAGTCCTTCCCCAGGGTGTGGTGGAAGCTCTTGACACTAGGCGCCGGGCTTTCCTCTGGGCAGGAGAGGAAGGCATCTCAGGAGCTAAATGCCTAGTGAATTGGAAACGTGTCTGCCTTCCGAAAAAAGATGGCGGCCTTGGCATTCGTGATCTCCGCTTGCAAAACACATGCTTGCTACTAAAGTTTCTGCACCGTGCTCACAACTCTCCAGATTCAGCATGGTCCTGTTGGCTACAAGTGGAGTTTGGTGGGCCTTTATCTGCACCAGACAATGCCACAGCGGGTTCGCATTGGGCGGCCCTTCGTCGGCTCCTCCCAGACTATCGGTTGCTGACCACGGTGGAGGTTGGTGATGGGCGTACTACGGCTTTCTGGTATGACTGCTGGCTGCCCTCAGGGCCCCTCGTGGAGGCAATGCCGTCGCTGTACACACACGCACGACATAAAAATGCCTCTGTTGGGTCTATGCTTCGTCGCCGAAGGTCTTCAAGGGAGAAGCGGCTTTCGGCTGAAGCTGTTTGCATGAGATGGCCGAAGGTTCTTTTCCATGAAGCTTCGACAGTATAAACCGACTTAAAGATAGAATGACTTTTTAGTCCATGAAGGTCTGAGTCAATGTTGTAAGCTTTTATAAGGGGCATACTTGTAATTCCTCACAGGCTGCGTCCTGTGCCTATAAATAGTGAACAGTATTCCGTTGCTGTTCACGCATTCTGGTATTTTGCAATCGCATCTGTCGGAATTCAACCTTTTGCCAAGGCAAAGGTATTTCTGTATCCAATAATTCAATATATTAAGTAATTATAATGTGATTTGTACACGTTTTATTTGTCCTTCTCATACCTTTTATTTTATGTTATCTTATAATTTCCGCTGAAATTTTATTACGAAGGTTTAAGCTTCGTAACTATGCACTTGTCAGCCTTCGTTCGAAAACATTATTCTCAAGAGAATAATGTTTCATGGACGAAGGATGTTAACATTTAACATTTTATGTTGCCCTGTTCTTAATTCATAGCATTTAAGTACAAGTCTCCAACATTGGCGCCCACCTCCGGTGAACTCACTTCCACTTTTTGAGCTGATGGCTTCGTTCAATGATCGAGCTGGGGCTGCTTCGGACCCGAAGCTGGTGCTCCCGATTACAGGCGGTTCGTCCTCAGAGCCAGCCAATAAGAAGCAGAAAAAAGACGCACAGAGAAGGGTACAGCATGTTGGGGTGCAAGGACCCTTCATCAAGTCAAGATGGTCTCACATTCCTATTACCTTCTCCCAAGAGGACCTTCAGCTCAAAGATTACCCACACAACGATGCCATGGTTATCTCTTGTGTTATCAAAGGATTTCTGGTTCACAATGTCTTGGTTGACACAGGCAGTGCAGCTGACATCATATTTGCTAAAGCCTTCAGGCAAATGCAAGAGCCAGAAGATAAGATTCATGATGCTACACATCCTCTTTGTGGCTTCGGAGGGAGACAGATTGTAGCACTGGGAAAGATCACCATGTCAGTGACCTTCGGATTCATCAATAACACTAGAACTGAGCAAATTGTGTTTGACATTGTTGACATGGAATACCCTTATAATGCAATTATTGGTCGTGGTACCCTCAATGCCTTCGAAGCAATCCTTCACCCCGCTTATCTTTGCATGAAGATACCTTCGGATCAGGGACCCATCGCTATTCATGGAAGCCAGGAAGCTGCCAGAAGGGCCGAAGGAAATTGGACTGATTCAAAAGCAATCCATAACATAGATGGAGCTGAAGCTTGCGAACAATACAAATTCAGAAGGGAGAAAGCAGCTTCAGCAGATCAGCCGAAGCCCATGCTCTTATGTGAGGATGTAGCAGAACAGAAGGTGCTGTTGGGCTCTCAGTTATCCGAAGCACAAGAGAAAACCTTGCTAAGGTTCTTGTTCAACAACAAAGATGTTTTTGCATGGTCAGCCAATGATCTCTGTGGAGTTAATAGAGATGTTATTGAGCACTCGCTCAATGTCGATCCATCCTTTAGACCCAGAAAGCAAAGGCTTCGGAAAATGTCAGATGATAAAGCTGAAGGTGCTCGCAACGAAGTCAAAAGACTCCTCAGTGCAGGAGTTATCAGAGAAGTGAAGTACCCAGAATGGCTAGCTAACATTGTTATGGTAAAAAAGGCCAATGGTAAGTGGCGAATGTGCATCGATTTTACAGATCTTAACAAGGCTTGTCCGAAGGATGAATTCCCATTACCAAGGATAGACTCTTTAGTTGATGCAGCAGCTTCTTCAGAGCTCATGAGTCTGTTAGACTGTTATTCAGGCTATCACCAAATTTGGATGAAGAAGGAAGATGAGCCGAAGACTAGCTTCATAACTCCAAGTGGCACATATTGCTATCTTCGGATGCCTGAAGGGCTCAAAAACGCTGGAGGAAGTTTCAGCCGAATGACTGCGAAGGTTCTCCAATCTCAAATAGGCAGAAATGTGCTAACTTATGTTGATGACATCATTGTAAAAAGCACGAAGCAGGAAAATCATATTGCTGATCTGCAGGAGACCTTCGCCAGTTTCAGGCAAGCTGGCTTAAAGTTAAATCCAGAAAAATGTGTCTTCGGAGTGAAGAAGGGGAAATTTCTTGGATGCTTGGTTTCAACAAAGGGAATTGAAGCTAATCCAAGTAAAATTGAGGCTATACTTCGGATGGAGCCACCAACTACAAAGAAGGGGGCTCAAAGATTGACAGGGAGATTGGCATCTCTCAATAGATTCATATCTAGATCAGCAGAGAGAAACTTACCATTCTTCGAAGTGCTGAAGTCAGCCGAAGTCTTTCAATGGGGACCAGTCCAGCAGAAGGCTTTCGAAGAACTGAAACAGTATTTGATAGACCTAACAACATTGACTCCACCAATGCCAGGGGCTCCTTTATTATTATATGTGGCAGCTTCGCATTCAGCGGTAAGTGCAGCACTTGTCCAGGAAAAGATCGATGGTCAAGACAAGAGGCAGGCCCCGATATATTTTGTTTCCGAGGTTCTTAGTTTATCAAAGAAAAATTATACAAAGTTGGAGAAGGTACTGTATGCTGTCTTGATGGCTTCCAAGAAGCTTCGGCACTATTTCCAAGCTTACAACATAATTGTTCCTTCTTCACAACCTCTGAAGGATATCATGAGGAACCGAGAAGCTACTGGAAGGATTGGAAAATGGGCTGCAGAACTCAACGAATTCTGTATTGAATATGTTCATAGATCTTCGATTCAGTCTCAGGCATTAGCAGATTTCATTGCTGACTGGACGCCAGGGGCTCAGGAGGAAGAAACAAATAAAGATGCCGAAGCATGGACAGTGTTTTGCGATGGATCTTGGGGAACCTTCGGAGCAGGAGCGGCTGCTGTGTTGGTTTCACCTTCCAAGGTTAAAACTTGTTATGCGGCAAAGCTTGACTTTAGTTGCACAAATAACATTGCCGAGTACGAAGCCTTGCTTTTAGGTCTTCGGAAGCTAAAAGCAATGGGAATAAGAAGGGCCATACTTAAAACTGATTCCCAGATTGTTTCGGGTCATGTTGACAAGAGTTGCAAGGCTAAGGATCCGAAGCTTGAAAAATATCTGGATATGGTTCGAAGAGTTGAAGCTTCCTTCGAAGGGTTTTCTGTCAAAAATATCCCTAGAGGACAAAATGAACATGCTGATTTGCTAGCTAAGTCAGCAGCACAGGGGCTGCCCTTACCTTCGGATGTATTCTTTGAAATAATAAAAGCTCCTTCGGTAGAACTTCTTGAAAGAGCAGTCCTCAACATATCTCCTGTTTATAGCGAGGATTGGAGAACTGAGATCATCTCCTACCTTCAGGGAAAATTCCTTTCAGATGACGAAGCTTATAACAGGAGGATAGAGGCAAGGGCTCGTCCATATGTCATGATAGAAGGAGAATTGTACAAGCATGGAGTTTGTGCTCCGCTACTCAAATGTTTATCCAGAACCGAAGGTATTGAGTTGATGAAAGAAATACATGCAGGCCTCTGCGGATCTCACATTGGATCCAGGCCATTGCTTGGAAAAATTTTCCGCCAAGGATTTTATTGGCCGAAGGCGGCTTCGGATGCAGCGGAGTTAGTTCAAAAGTGTGAAGGTTGTCAGAAATGTGCACGAGATCAAAAACAACCTTCGTCCTTAACACAACTCATACAACCCATTTGGCTATTGCAAAGGTGAGGCCTTGACTTGTTAGGTCCGTTACCACCGGCCCAAGGGAACCTAAGATACGTTGTAGTGGCGGTGGAATATTTTTCTAAGTGGATTGAGGCAAAGCCTTTAGCTACAATAACTTCGGCCACCGTCCAAAAGTTTTTCTGGCAGAATATTGTTTGTCGTTTCGGGGTACCAAAGGCTATCACTGTGGATAATGGAACACAGTTTGACTCCGAAGCTTTTAGGGATTTCTGTGATCAAATTGGTACGAAGATCCATTTTGCATCAGTCAGACATCCGGAGTCAAATGGACTTGTTGAAAGAGCCAATGGTATTATAATGACAGGAATAATGAAGTCAATTTTCAATCAACCAAGGGGAAAGTGGCCAGATCAGTTAACCAAAGTGGTGTGGAGCCATAATACAACAACATCAAGGTCTACCGGCTTTACCCCATTCAAGTTATTATTTGGTGACGAAGCAATAACTCCAGAAGAAGCTAAAACCGGATCAATAAGGGTAATAGCTTCGGCAGCATCAGGTTCCGAAGCTGATTATTCTGTGGAAAAGATGCTTTAGAAGGGATCAGGTTGCAAGCCGTGGAAAACATCAACAAATATCAAGCCGAAACAATTAAATGGCGAGATAGAAAGGTTCGACTAAAGAATATTGAGCCAGGACACTTGGTGCTTCGGAGAGTGGCCAATCCAGAAACAGTGGGCAAGTTACAATTGAAATGGGATGGACCTTTCTTAGTAGCATCTTCGTCAAGACCCGGTTCATACAGATTGAAGGATATGGACGGCAACGACATTCCTAGATCTTGGAATGCGGATGAGCTTCGGCGATATTATGTATAATTCGATGTAATTTTTCATATTTTTTATTTTTCATATTTTTTATTTTTTATTTTTTATTTTTTCTTTCATGGCACCATTTTCCTTTCCGAAGGGGGAGAAAGGTTTTTAATGGGGCCATCACGTGTAATTTTCTTTTTTAGTTCTATAAGAGCAAAATCCCCCAAAGAATGTAAATGTAAAAGCTGAGAACGCACCATCGAGTGCCAAAAAGTAAAGGCGAAGAAGCTCCAAAGTCGTTCCTAAGGGAATGCAGAGCTTACAGCGAAAAGTCAACGCTGATTCCGCCAAAAGTAAAGGCGAAGAAGCTCCAAAGTCGTTCCTTAGGGAATGCAGAGCTTACAGCGAAAAGTCAACGCTGATTCCGCCAAAAGTAAAGGCGAAGAAGCTCCAAAGTCGTTCCTAAGGGAATGCAGAGCTGAGGTGTGATTGTTCTTAAAATGGTTATGAATATGACTTCGGATACGTGTTTGGCCATGCATTTGCACATCACATTACATCATAACATTTGCATTCATAAACATTCATCTAGGCATAAGTAGGATAGTCATCTTCATGGCATAAATGGTTGCTTCAGCAAAAAGAGGAAAAAGAAGGGGAAGAAAGAACTTCGTGCACAAAAAAGAGAGCTTCGGAAAAAAGGGAAAATGTTGTTCTCTATGCTTCGCTGCGTACGAAAAGAAGGGAAGGTGTTTTTTCGCCGACGGCTCAAAAAAGAAAAATTTCGTCCACATCAAAGCATTTCCTATACAGCAATGGGAGGGTAAGGATATATAATAAGGTATGAACAGAATTCATTAAAGACCTTCGGCATTGTTTACATTTACAAAAGTTATGTTTACAAAAGCTCTCAAAAGTTTCTCAAGCATTGTTTACAGTCTACTATCTAATCCCCAAGGAGCTTCGGCTTCGGCGGCTTCGGCATCATTTTTGACCTTCGACTTCAGCTTCGTCATCCTACATGAATAAGATCGTTGTAAGTCAAAATCGAGCTTACAAGAAAAGGTAAGCACAAGGTATGGTTTCTTACTGGTTCAAGGTGGCTACGAGCTTCGTCTCCTGCCTTTTCTCGCCCACCTTTTGTCCATATCATTTTTATAAATCTATTCAAGATACTTCGGGCAAGATCAGGAATGTCGTCCAGGATTGATGGCGACAAAGTGAAATTTGGCCTATTCACAATCCTTCCATGCTCGCAGCCAGCCTTCAGGAAAGCCGCAGCAGTGCCTCGAGAAGCCACCCAGGCACAGAAGTCACCATGCCCAGCTATGACTTCGTCGAGCTCGTCAATCTCCCCCTCAATATATTCGAAGGTTTTTGGTAGATCTTCAGCTGAGGGGGTAAAGTTTCCACTGCTGGCTCCAACTGAGTAAAAAATCTTTTTTAACCGATAAATGCATCTGTGGCTGAATTCCAAGCAGTTTTCTTGAAGACTTGCCAGTAGTTTTTTCAAATCTGAATTCTTTTGAGCTTCGGCTTTAAGTTTTGCATTAAGATCTTGTTTTTCTTGTTCGAACTGCTCAGACTGGCGGAGAAGCTTCGTGTTCAGTTCTGTTATTTTTGCTTCAGCTTCCGCCAATAGCCCTTCGGTTGCCTGGAGCTCAAAGTTCTTTTTCTCGAAGGCATCTGATTGTTCCTTTATTTTGCTTTCCAAATTTTCAATCATGACTTCGTGCTTTTTATCTTCAAAATCTTGTTGCATCTGCAAGGCTTTGCTCAGAAGCATACTCTGCACGAAAACAACCTTCGTCAGACAGGTTTTCGTTCTTAGAAATAATAAAGGTTAAGGGAAAAGCAGTTCACCTTGAAGTTGGAATAAAATAAGCTGCCAACGACATGTTGTCGTCGGTAGCGGCTGATGTCCGTTTCTAGCTTCGGAAATCCGATATTCTTGGACAGAGTACTGATAATTTTGGCTCCAGTTTGATCTCGGATACAGCCCAATTTTTCATCATCAACGCCTCCGAAGAGGAGCGCTCCAGGCTTGTATCCGCAGGATTTGGCGTATTCTTTAAGCTCTTTTATTTCCGCTTTTGATAATTGTTCTCCGATTAAATTCCGGAACATGAAAGTTTCGTTCTCCGAAGCTTCATCAGCAATTTCTTTCCCTTTCGCCGACGCTACGGTCGCGGCCTCTTCGGTGGTGGTGGTAACTTCTTCTGTAGTCATGTCTAGCAGTATTTGGTCAATATGTTCAAATGTGCTCTCTAGGTTCAGATCTTCAACTGAGGCAGCTTCGGCGGCTGTGACCTCCGAAGGTGCAATTTCAATATTTGTCTCTTCCGCAGCCGCTGATATTTTTCGAGCAGAAGCTCTTGGCGGTGTCTTGTCGATAACTTCTGTCACACCGATCATCCTCTGTCTTTTTACTTTAGTTGTTTTCTTCATTCTTTCGGGCTCCTTTTCCTTCGGAAAAAATTTTGTCAGTCGAGGCCCTAGTGGACTTAGCTTCGCAGGCATGGATTCAGTCATTACCTGCAGAATGGCCTCTACATCAGTGGTAGAGGGTGATGCGGGGGATTTTTCTTCATCAGATATTTTTTGTTTCGGAGAAGATGCTTTCTTCTTCTTTGGAATCTTCTTCTTCGGTGTCTCTTCTTCATCTTTGTTTGAAGCTTCGGTCATCCTCTTCCTTTTTTGGCCTCCGGCATTTTTGTTTAAATTTTCATAGTCTGGGTATTCAAACTCCAGAGCGTCCAACACTCGGTTTAGCCTTCGCTTCGGACGGGTGCCGAAGGCCGCAGTCATCAATTGATCTTCTTTTTTAGAGTAATTGCCAAGTATTTCATTGCACATTGCTTCAATCGTATCTAGCCACTCTTGGCAAGGTGCTTTAAAGAACTTTTTAAACTTGAAATAGTAAGGTAAACGTACGAGTTCACCTTCTTTCTTTTCCCCCTGTAGCTTCGGCATTTCCCATTCTTTCAAACTGGGAAAAACTTTGAATGCTAAAAACTCTTGAACTAGGTCCCTTGTGCTGATATGCTCTGCAATAATTCTGAATTCACTCATTGCTTGTTGTGTTGGACCTTCGGGTGTCATGTTGCAGCGAGGTCGGGTTTCTCCGAAGATTAATTCCAGCGGGCTTTGTACAAGCTTTTCCTTGTCGTCATCAACCTTGACATAGAACCACTCTGATTTCCAGCCTGTTGCCCACTTGCTTCGGTAGCTAATTACAGGGAACTTTGTAGTTTTCCGATAGGCAAAGTTATAGCGACCAAAATTATCGTGCAATCCATCTTTTCTAGCCTTTGTTTGATAATGCAGCTCGTGAACCCGGCAGAAGCTGTCCGCAAATGGTTCCACTGCTTGGCTTCGGAGTGCCCAGATATAAACAATAAGCCTAACGATAGCGTTAGGGGTCAGCTGATGAAAATAGATACCGAACCTCTTCAGCACCTCTCCAATGATCCCATGTAGGGGGAATCTTAATCCAGCCTTTAAAAAGCTCTTGAAAATAACAATTTCATCTTTCTCCGGTTTTGGGGTAGTCTCTTCTCCCCCGAAGCGCAAAAGCTTCTTCTGATTTTCAGTGAAAAAGCCCGATTTTACCATCTTGGACAGATCAGCCTTCGAAACAGTAGATTTTCCGAAGTCCAAGTGGCTCGGCTTGCTTGGCATGGCAATGCGATAATCATCTTCGGAATCAGTTTCCTCAATATCTTCTTCCTCTGCTTCAGCGATTGCTTGTTCTGCTTGTTCTGCATCATCATGAGGGATCTTTTCCGAAGTCACTAGACCCGATCGTTGCATGGCTTCGGAAATGGGGAGAGTCTCCGAAGCTTCAGTTTCCTCCCCCTCGCGCTCAACCCTGGCGGTAGAGCGGACTATGGCCATTCAATTATGAACTTGTGAAACTTTAATATTTTCTTCCTCCGAAGCAGGTTTCAAACTGGAGCTTCGTTCGATTTTAACAGACAAGCTTCGGTGATGGTTAAAAATTTTGGCAGGAAAACAGTGCAAATAGCAATGAATGTTGTGGTAACTTCACACCTACTCGTCTGTTTATATAGTGCTGCAGGTAAGAAGGCGAAGCGCCAGAGTTTTTACACCAGGCGTACACCCGCTTGCGCTCGCTGCGCGGTGGACCGCAGGGACAAACAGTAAACTCTGCAAGGTGGGACCGCTACTGCTGGGAAATTAAATCGTTTCTCGACAACGAGCTCAGGGAAGGTGTTTTTTGGACCTTCGGCTCCCCGAAGCTTAAGAGACTTTTTTCATGGATCAAGCTCGTTACGAAAAACGATCTAGCACCGCGAAAGGGGCTACTGTTGGGTCTATGCTTCGTCGCCGAAGGTCTTCAAGGGAGAAGCGGCTTTCGGCTGAAGCTGTTTGCATGAGATGGCCGAAGGTTCTTTTCCATGAAGCTTCGACAGTATAAACCGACTTAAAGATAGAATGACTTTTTAGTCCATGAAGGTCTGAGTCAATGTTGTAAGCTTTTATAAGGGGCATACTTGTAATTCCTCACAGGCTGCGTCCTGTGCCTATAAATAGTGAACAGTATTCCGTTGCTGTTCACGCATTCTGGTATTTTGCAATCGCATCTGTCGGAATTCAACCTTTTGCCAAGGCAAAGGTATTTCTGTATCCAATAATTCAATATATTAAGTAATTATAATGTGATTTGTACACGTTTTATTTGTCCTTCTCATACCTTTTATTTTATGTTATCTTATAATTTCCGCTGAAATTTTATTACGAAGGTTTAAGCTTCGTAACTATGCACTTGTCAGCCTTCGTTCGAAAACATTATTCTCAAGAGAATAATGTTTCATGGACGAAGGATGTTAACATTTAACATTTTATGTTGCCTTGTTCTTAATTCATAGCATTTAAGTACAAGTCTCCAACAGCCTCAGTCAGCGACGTTCTTTCAAAAGGTCTGCGCCTCGCCTTCGTCTCTCGGCTCTCAACGGTAGCTGCTGCTGAACTGGTGCAATTGATGGGGCTGCTTGATGGTGTGGTGTTAACAAATACCCCAGATGTACGTGTGTGTCCCTGGGAAGACAGATTGCATAAGCTTAGCTCCTCATCTGTCTATCGTGCAGTTGTCTCCAATGGAGAAGGCTGTGAGTACTATAAATTCATTTGGGAGAATTGTGCCCCTCCTAAGGTCAAATTCTTCGGCTGGCTGTTGGTGCAAAACAGGATTCAGACCAAGGAGAACCTCCTCAGAAAACATTGCGTTGATGACAGTGTATGCGAGGTCTGTTCGTTGGCTGTGGAAAGTTCATCGCATCTGATCGCTGGTTGTCCTTTCGCAGCTGGTTTCTGGGCAAGGTTGGGGATGAACATTTCTGAGGAGGATGCGCAACAACTTTGGCATGTTCAGCCCCCTGTTCACATGCCCACCGCACACTTCAATACCTTCCTCCTCCTATGTTGTTGGCGTCTCTGGAAACACCGTCATGATGTCGCCTTCCGCTCGCTTTCCCCGTGTTATACGCGTCTCATGGCTGGCTGCCGTGAGGACGCGGAGTTGTGGTCTTGTAGATTACCTCACTCGGATCGTCATGTGTCCCTTGCCTGGGTGATGGTGTTCTCCTCTTCTCCTCCTCTGTAACAATCTTAATCGACATGTAACTTGACCATGTATAGGCCCTTACTAATGGCAATGAAAAGGTGGGTACCTCTCCCCCCGAATTTCTCAAAAAAAAATGCTGATGATAGCCTGCTGCTGGCGGCACATGCCCATGTGCTCTCCTCTTTGATCTTTGCAAGCAGCAAAACCCATGGGCAAGTTCTTGTGGACGAATGGAAGATGGATCCTCATCTTCCTGTCTCTCACCAAGGCACGTATCTGAAGCCAAGTAAGACTTGAATAATTGTTAATTAGCCTTGAGCATTTCTGGTCATGATGTCAGCTTCTTATGTATACAAACAGAGAACATAGGCATGCATACTCCGTTTTCGAATATTTATCGTCCGCTAATATATTTTTGAGCTAAAGACGACAAATATAAAAGAACGGACGGAGTATTACTACAATGCCACTCCAACTACGTTATCTTCCATGCATCCAACAATCTTCCCGGAAAATTTTGCAGACACAGCATATACATGTACCTTCTAGAGTAACAGCATTTGAACAAGTCATCGCCAAGTTGGTAACACGTCTCCATTTTATCCTGCACGAGAGTGGTGTTGTTTTTTCCTGGTGTGCGCAGATTTGACCGTCGTTGTTCAACTTTTACTTCTATTTAGTGTCCATAAAAGTAAACTAGCTATGTGCCCGTGCTTGCGACAGAAGTAAAAAAAATTGTATGAAACATAGATACGAAACGATAAACATCATAATGATATGTAAAATTCATATAGCAAACATTATTAATATTGTACAAATTATTCCTATTATTGCCAGAGCATCGACCGAAATGCCCTCGGGCGAGTCGGAAATGCGCTACTTGTCCGGAGTTAGCCTCGGACGAGTCATGACTGCGTCTCCCGACCGGGGATGGCCTTGGGCGAGTCGTGATCGTCTCCTGCCTCGGGTTGACCTCGAGCTGGTCATGATTGTGTCTCTCGCCCGTGGACGGTCTCGGGCGAGCCGTGATTGTGTCTCCCGTCTGGGCTTGGCCTCGGACGAGTCGTGACTATGTCTTCCGCCTGAAGTTGGCCTCGGACATGTCGTGATTGTGTCTCCCACCCAGGAGGTGTATTTCATTTTTTATTATTATTTGTGTGTATGTTTGTACTGCTTCGTTTAGACGGGCGAGTGTACGTGGATCTGCAGTTCAAGACTTGCTGAAGACTCTCATCGACAGGCTATCGCAAGTAAAAAGCAAATTATGTCCTTGATCACAATGTTGACCTAATAATATTAACTTTTATGTTCTCACCCTGCCTACACAGTTAGATTAAATTGATGGAAATCTAATAGGTTACCTAGATTTATTTTCCCTATACGTTGTTTCACCTGGTTGCTTAATATTGCATATAGACTAGCTATTACTCTACTTGGTTTTGGGATTAATGGTACATATGAATTATGATCATGCATTGTTATAATTGTTGGCTTTATTATTATGCATGATAAGATCGTTTTGTTTAATTGAAACATGGAGCGACTGTCCGAAAAAATAGTGCAACCATGAGGGTGGTACGGGACATCCTTAGCTAATTAATTAGGGAAGCTAGTGTGTGAGAACCTTACCCAAAAGGGACAAGCAGGGATGAGTTGTGCAAGTATAGTGCTAACTGTAATTACTGTGATTGGGTTACATACACCGGAAAAAGGCATATACCCCATCTGCCTGAAACCATAGTGGAACTTTGTAAAGGCCTCGTAATGAGCCCTTGCCAACTCATCTTAGAAGTGTTTAAGGGTCCATAAAACTCATAACAAAAAGGGATCACAACTTGTGGGTAAAGATGCGCCACCGCTACATAGTGCAAAACTGATATATTAGCCGTGCTCATGGTTATGAGTGGCTTGAACCCTCACATGAGTAAATTATGGAATTAAAACAAATCGGACATGCATTGCATTGTGGGATTTCATTTATGATCTACTATTTAATTGAATTGGTATTTACTTACACTTTGTAACTGCTAATAAAATTTTGACCAACTTAATTAAGAGCGGATGCTTAATCTCAACCATCTTCCTTGGTAAGCCTTGCACTACACTTTTTTTCCCACACTTGCTGAGATGGCCGTATGTAAGTTTACCCTTGCTATAATCACTACCCAGATCAAGAGCAGATACCTCAAGAGGAGGATTATGAAGATGAGTTCGGAGAGATGTAGGTTGTCGTCTCCCAGTCAACCATGTCTGTGGAGAAAGTTATCTTTATTCGGTTTTACTTTATTCCAGTTATTTTGTAAGACATTTTTGCTATGTAATAAAGATTGTGATATTAGTTTTTATACATTGAGTCATCATATGTGTGAAACTTAATCCTGACACATATACAAGGTGCATCTGGATTTGTTTTTAAATCTGGGTGTTACATTTGTTCGCCCTTAATGAGCCATGTGATGCTTCATGCTTGGAGACCGGTAGTTAACAAGATAAAAAAGGGAAAATAATGACCGAATAAATCATGGGAAAGGCCTATAAGTGGGGCATCTTTCCCAAAAATGTCTGGCAGAATAGTTCTTCCATGCATGTCAAGAATTTTGGATGTGTTAACCACATTGGTTGATAGTTATGTCACACAACATTCAAATCCCGTAGGTTGTGTTACTCTTTGGTTCCACAGCTAGTGGTTGAGAGAGAGGGCTTTAAGTATGGGTATGTGATTTTTCACCTTTCATCTTCCCATTTTCTCGTACGATCTATCACCCTTTCCTTCTTGCTTCATCCTTTTCTCGTCTTCTTTCTCCGTTAGTTGTTGCCGTACCTTATCGAGAAGTTCGACCGCCATGGTTGTGACCTCAGCGCTCGACCATTTGTCATGCGGCTAGATAGGTCCTTAACCAAAGGGTCTGAACAAGGTATGCAAACTCCTTGGATAGGTCATGCCATCTATGTACAGCAGCATCCGCACCTATGTCTGTGTATAATTCTATTGTTCAGACTAAATAAATAATCTAAACTGCAAGTAACATACGGTTTGCTGCGACTTTAATCCGGCTGCGACTACGGCTTCTACAGTATTTTGTCTTTATGAATTAAAGCTGCAGGAGCCGCGCACGATTAGCATGGTTGACCGAGCAAAGCAGTACAAACATGCAACAATATTTGTGGATGGACTCTTTCCTGGATGTAAAAGAAGGCATAGAAAGCGTAACTTGTTTTTTTTTCCGACGAGAGAAAGTGTAACTTGTTGTCTACCCATTGGACTTGAAATGTTTAATTACTATATATATAGTTTGGTAGGTAGGAAAATAATAGGAATCTCCTGCATCTAGTTCCCACGTGGAGTGGCGCGCTACATAACACTTCCAAACTAAACAAGGATTAGCATCTTCGATCCAATGGTTTAGAAAACAATCGGTACATCAATAATTTTTCTAGTGGCCGAAAATGATTGAAACTATAAACATTCAGTAAATTCGATAAGTTTCCCAGTGGCTAGAAAAGGTTGAGTTTATATTTATTGAAATTCTCCAACCGTTTCTAAATCGTGGACTATTTTAAAATCGTCCTAGCCATTTTTATACATCATTGCATATCTTTAGATTGATCGATTGATGCATGCGTGTATATTCCCGGCGCGACTAGATTGATCTTCACAACTGTGGAAAAAAAATATTTGATTCATTAGCAGATGACAATATATATGTAGCTAGTAAGAGAAATTAACTAGTAGCCGAATTTTGTTTTGTCAAACTTTTTTTTTAGAATCGAAATACGTCTGCATGGGAAAGTCGTTGCCACGGTCTAAATAATCCGCCGACCATATGGAAACGAGGCTGATGCATCAGTTGCTAAAGGCCGATTACAAATCCTGGGTTTCAGTCAAACGGAGCATACGTGTTTGTGTCGGTAAGAAAGCAGAATATGCCTGTGACGCGGTGCCTGCACATTGTCTCTGCTGCTCTCCTCAGCTAGCTAGCTGTCCACGTCATCAGCGAGCTGTTCCAGTCCTACACGTATAATCACAGGTTGATTAAGAGTATATAAGGTCGTCAGCTTGGCTAATCACATGTTGACATGCATTCAATTCTAGGCCTCGTGTGCTTTATTTTATGTATGGTCATGGCATGAGCTCATGCATGGAAGGACACTAGGACAGCATAACCAAATAGCGACTGGATACAAAGTATCCTCTCTCTCTCTCTCTCTCTCTCTAAGCTGCTTACTGAACATAAATTTGATACTGTGTTCTGAATTGGTCAGACGGTAATTAAGTAACTAGGATATGAGCGCGTACGGCCGACAGCCGTACACGCAGGTCGTCCAAGTGAGTTGCGATCATGCGTGGTTGAACCTGCTTACCGATCTTGGTGTGCCGGTGAAGGATTAGGGACGTTGCTTTGCCGTCAGTCATCACGGCTGATGGTTCCTCGTATATGTTACCGTGGTAGGGTAGAGAAAGCACACAGTTTGGTCAGCAAGTTGGTAAAGACCCGTTCTTTGATGGAGATTCGATCTGCCTGCGTGTAATTGAACTTCTCTTCTCCATTATCCCTGTAAATGGTTTAGCACAGACCATTGCTTCTTCTTTTTTACTTTCCAGAAGCTACATATGTCTATAATATCATCTCAGATGAAAGGCAAGAGATGCCAAATTTACTTCTTTATATTTGACGATAAATAGAAAGAGTTAGTGCAAATTTAGGGGATGTTTGGTTCCCACCTCCTAAACTTCAGTGACACTTTTAGTTCCTAAAATACCAAACAGGGTGACTAAGGGGGTGTTTGGTTTCTAGGGACTAATGTTTAGTCCCTTCATTTTATTCCTTTTTAGTGTATAAATTGATAAATATAGAAACTAAAATAAAGTTTTAGTTTCTATATTTGGTAATTTTGGAACTAAAATGGAATAAAATCTAGGGACTAAACATTAGTCCCTAGAAACCAAACACCCCTTAAAATAAGTCTTCCAAATAGTATTTCTAAGGACTAAAGTTTAGTCCCTAAAGTTTATAGGAATGGCTAAAGGAACCAAACACCCTCTTACTAACTCAGTTTGCAGGATACAACAAGAACTTCCTGGCTGAGAAAAAAAGAAACTGCCAAACATGACGGTTCAGGTGTACACTCACACACTCAACACCAGATGTGCTATTTTATTTCATCAGGGACAGAGCACAAGTCTAAAGGGATTCAAGTTCTGGAACTCTCGTGTTGAAACTTGAACAAGAACGTAATAATGAACTAAAGTGAGAATCTACCAATACAAACTCATCACGGTGAACAAGAACGGCCACACAGTCCAAGCTAAGCCTTCTAAGCAATTCACGCAAAAAGGTCGGACATCAAGTACCAACAGGAATGTCAAACCTGTTTTCTTCCCGTTCTGTGGTTACTTCCCTTACACCAGACGCTTCAAAAGAGTGGGGATTATCGACTCCCTCATCATCCAACTCAACAACGTTCTCTATAACCAGTATTCGGTCTGTATATGCAAGCTTTATGAACATTGTCATCTTCCATGTGCTTCGGAGCAGTAGAGAGAGCTCCGAGCTCTCTTCACAAACATGTATTGTGCTAGTCTCTTGTCTGAAAAAAAAAAACATATAATCATCCATCAAGCTGCCTCTACAAGACTACAAGAATCTAGGTTTGAGAAACTTTCGACTGGGTGAATCAAATTGAATTATGGATGCCAAACCTTTGTAATTGAGATTGTAGAGCATCCACAAGGGCTAGGAGATTTTCCTTTTCTTTGATGGCAGACTCAAGTCGGCTCATGGCTTCTTTTATGCCGATGTCACCATTTGCTGCTTAGACCCTAGCTTTCTCTTCAGCTCTGACAACAGCTGCTTCTAGAATTGCAGCATTTCCTCTAGCTTTTCCTAGCTCTGAGCGCCACATCTGAGCTTCTTGAAGAGCAGAATCTCTCTCTGTAAGCAAACGATCTCTCTCTCCGACAAGAAACTTTGCTTTCTCCTCCGATTTCCTTAACTGAAACAAAAAATACAGACAACTTCAAATATTTTTGTTGACATGAACCATGCTCATGGTGGCCTGAATCTAGTTAATCCATAGCTCTGTAACAACTGATAGGCATTAGAAGATATGTGCACTGCATGCGACTGCTACCCTAAGCGAAGATGCTTCAACTTGTTTCTCATGGTCTTGTTTCAGACGTTCAAGTTCTAACGTAAAAAAATATTCTCTCTTCATCAATTGAACGTGCTGCAGAAGCAGCAGTTTCAGCTGCTTCTGCAGTCTCCTGTAATTTAAACGCGGTTTCATTGATGGTAGAATCACGTGCGCGAATATCCTGCAGTAATTGGTGGAGTCTTTAACTCCAAGGGTCTCCTGTTGTCCGCAGATGCATTACCATTGCCACGAAAATAGAAACAAGAAAACAATTTCAGTATGAGCAGACCACAGAGTTATCTATCATATGAGCAGTGAATGCTTTGTTATAGTTGTTAAGTTTATTATCAACATTTGCATCACAGGATTACAGATCAGTTTACAGTCAGTCACAGCAAATTCAGTATGCCAGGAAATTGGCTGGTAACTGACAGAATTCCTGTTGATTTAGCAATACTTATGCTATTTCCGCCAAAAAAAAAGTTGTCATCTATACAAAGTAGTATAGCATCTCACAGTGCAGAGATGGTTTCAGAAACTATAGGACAAACCATTTGCTGGTTTCCAGAGCAGAGCAGTCTTATGAATATCAGCAACTCTAGCATTCACTCCTCGGTTACTGAATCTTAATTCATGTACTCTTTATGTACAGGTAGTATACAGAAGAGCGTACCGTCGTTACTGTGAGATCATCTAACTGACCTTTGGCAAGTTTATTTGTAGTCGAGCCCAAAGCTGCCAATAGGGAAATCTTCACTGCGGCTTCTACCTCATTTTGCATGACCATTCTCGCTCAATGAATAATTCACGGCCTCCTTATGTACCAACTGAGTTGACAGGTAAGCAATGACCAAATGTTAACTAAGAGCAACTCCAATAGTTATGTAAATTTTAGCTCTCTAAATCACAGATTTAAGAAGTTGCTAAATGGCTTTTGGAGTAAAAAAATGTGAGTTCTCCAATAGTTCTCTAAATATAGGTTGTAATTTTGTTTTGTATTTATCCACATAAAAAATAAGTCACAAAAACTATATAATGCAGCCAACATTTTTGTTTAGGGAGTTGTTAAATGGTTGCCAAATGTAGAGAGAAAATGAGGTTAGATGACAAGTTGTTAAATTTAGAAAGTTCATTTAGAGAACTGTTGGAGAATAGTTTTCATATTAACTACCTAAATTATTGATTTAGGAAGTCTTTTAGAGAACTACTGGAGTTGCTCTAAGAGCTTGGATTCGTAGCTGCTGTTTGTGGCAGTCATTTTTAGCGATCCTAGTACGAAAGAGACAGGGAACCTGAACCAAACTGGATTGCAGGAAGGAGGGGACAAATGGGCGTCGGATCGCCAGGAGAGGGCCCTGGAGGAGGAGGTGCCCGCCCGGTGGAGGTGGATGAGAGCTGGCGCCGCGCCCGGTGCAGGCTGCTCTTCACCTCGCGCACCACCTGCTGCGGCCCGGCGGCACACGCGACGCAGGAGCGAGGAGCAGGACAAATTTCCCGGCTTTCTGTTAGATCCCAGCTCAAACGATAGGGAAAACGCGAGGGACTCGCCAGCGTCTGTTACGCGTTGTTTGTTCGTGGTGAGGGCTCGACCGATCGATCACGTTATTATGTGTGTGTATATATAGATCGATAGATCCGGCCTCACGGATGCCCCACACCGAGATTCATCCAATCCGCCGCCGCCGCCGCCGCCGAAACATGGAAGCGATCCTGATGGCCGACGACGAAGACTGGGTTTACGTCCTCTCACCTGAGGAGAGGGTGGAGGCTGTTGCTGTCGCCGTTGAGGAGACGGTGGACGAGGAAGTGGAGGCTGTTGCTGTCGCCATTGAGGAGACGGTGGACGAGGATGTGGAGGATGTTGCTGTCGCCGTTGAGGAGACAGTGGACGAGGATATGGAGGATGTTGCCGTTGAGGAGACGGTGGAGGAGGACGCGGAAGCTGTTGCCGTTGCCGACGCCGTCACCGTGACCGTCACCGCCGCCATTGCAGGAGAGGACAATCCACAGGACGCCGCCGCCGCCGAGGAGCAGGAGGAGAGCGACGAGGAGGAGGAGGAAGCGAAGGTCGGAGCGCAGCCAGCGGCGGAAGAGCTCCTGCCCAACATCGACGAGCAAGGAGAAGACGAGGAGCCGGCGGCTGCCCTCGACGACGTCTTGCCGTATCTTCTGTACCACTACTTCGGCTACCGCGGCGCGTACGGCCCCGCTACACGATCTGGGTACGGCTACTACTACTACGGCGGCGAGGCTACAGGATCTGGTTACGGCTACAGCGAGACGTACCGGTACCTGCCGGGATACGAGACGATGGTGGTGTACCAGGCGCCGCCACATGCCTTCAGCGCCAGCTTCTTGTACCCGTACGGGTACCCGGGCCCCGCGTACGTGCCGTCGGTCCGTCGCCGTCGAGCCGTCCTCGCACGCCGTGGCTCCTACGCAGCCGGAGCCCGGATCTTGGCATTAGTCATGATTTAAATTCAGTTTTTTTTAGAGTAGTAGTAGTAGTATACAACAGATAAGACTTTGCTAGGGTCGATTTGATGGATCGAATTTAAGTGTCGTTATTGTTTCGTGTGCAAACTGCGGTTAATACAAATAGATCGTGAGTTTTCACCATGCTGTTTGTGCATTCTGTCACTTGTTCCGTGTCGTCGCAGCCCTCTACTCTACTAGAGTGTACAGACCTGAGCCCAACATCATTCTTTCAATTTAATTGCTATATCAGCAGTGATATCGTATTCTCGTTCTATCATGTGCTTTACTTCCTGTATGACATTTAATTAAGTGCCCACAAAAGGGTGTTATACCCATTCCAATTTAAAGAAAAGTCACAAAAGACTTTCCATAAATCAACACGGATGATGACAACGTAAGTGATCATAGAAATATATCTAGGGCCTGTTTGGTTCGACTTTTTTCTGACCAGCTTTTCTAAAAATCTGGCTGTAGGGATAATCTGAGTATCATTACGATTACGTGTGGAGGAAGATAAAGTTATTCATAGGGCTCAGGATTTAGAAAGTGACGGATTCCTACTATTAAAACGACTCAACCGATTATGTGTTTAGATTGATTTTTTATGGTTTTTGCTCCAACGAATTTTATAAAAGCTAGCTGAAAAGCTGAGCGTTTAGCAGTCCGCAGCATCTTTTGGTGGCCAGAAGCTGCTAGAAACCAAAACAAACAGGCACCTAGTCATTTGCGATAGAATCTACTAGCATTGACGATCAAGATGTTTTTTTTTCTACAGATATCTATGATCCTAGAAATCGGGACAGCCTTGATGAAAATTCTAGGGATGTATTGTTGAAGGGACCTATAGGAGAACAAAATAGCAGATTGATAAGAAAATATTGGATGGGGTTGATATCCACCATCACTGATGATTTTATACCAAGAAATGTTAAGAATTTTTTAAGATATTGTATGAATAATTTGATGCGTTTTTAATATCATATTAGTTTTATAAAAAAAATGTGAGTAAAACTATGTTCATATAAAAGATGCCCTGATCTACAAGTCAGTCCTAGATCTTTAAAGTATCAGCTCTAGCCCTAGATGGGAGTGATCCGTTGGTGAAATAAAATTTTACATACTACAAGCATACACAGTTCGAGCTAAAAACCTCCAAAAATGTATTTTCTCATTGTTTCTGTCTGCCTTCGATGGCCCCGAGGTACTTGCGACGTGGGGATGGCAGCGCTGGGGCCACTGCCCACACCGTGCAAAAAGCTGAACGACGTCACAAACTACTGAACTGAATCCATCTGGTGAGTTTCTATTGAAGAAAATATTTCTGTCCGTTACAGGATCCTAACCAATTGTTACAGGAACCCAAAATCACCAGCACATGACCCTGTATCTAAGCTCAGTTTCCCACCCTCGGCAAAAACAGGTAGACCAGACCGCCATTCCGAGCACCCCCAGCTTCCCTCGAGCCCTGAGACTTCGGTGGCATGTAACCAAAGGCCAAACTATGTTATATACACGGTGGTGTTGGTGTGCCGCCATCCTCCTAATCCACGTTCTGGATCTCGCCCATCATTATACGGTTGCTCGCCACGTTGAACCCCAACACTGCGGCACTCACCTTCTTCCCCTTCTTCCCCTTTTTCTTCCCGCCGCCATCCAGCTCCGCGTCTATGACCGTGCCTCCTCTAGCTGCAGCAGCAGGGTTTGCCCACCCTGCACCGTCACCACGGCTGCTGGGAGCTTGGAAGGCCATGTGGATCACATCTGCTGACAGGAAGGCCTTGTAGTTGAGGAACTTGTCGATGAACTCGTGGTTGCGGTCAAGGGAACCAATGTTCTCATGGAGGAGTATTTCCGCTTCGGTAGTTGATTGCTTTATGCAGAACTCAAGGAAGCTTACATCTGAAAGGGGAAGTGTATTAGAATTAACAGAAGTAATACAAAAGATTGAATTATCCTAACTTGAAGCAAGACACAGTTATAACCATTTGTTCCAGTAAGCTTGGCCCATTCACTATCCAACCAATCTCTGAAGTCCATTGCCTCTGCATGATGACAGATGTTAGAAATTTGAACATGATGATAGTCTTTAAAGAATACGAGTAAAAAACTTTAGGTATACCAGTCTGCTTGTTTGTAGCCTCTGCTTTCCCTTTGCCAGATTGGTTTGCAGTAGCAGCAGAAGGAACTGGCAATCTGCCTGCCTGAGACTTTTGACGATTCAGTGCAGAATGATCCTTCATCATGGAACTTCTGCTTTGGCTCAACAGACTTGGAAACTCAGACCTGGTTACGATATCATGGTAATAAAACATAAAAATTCTTGCAGATCCGTATATCCATCTTTAGTGATCCAAATACACCAACGAAAATAGCTATTAAAAGGTTTTAAAGTCTCAAACAAATTAGACAAGGGAATAAAGCTTTAAATTAAATTTCAAAAGAGATCCTTTCTGCAACTATTTCTAGTATGAAGTTCGATCTTATTTTGTTAATTTAGAATATTGATGAATTCACTAATCCTTTGTAAGCATGGAGTCCTGAAAAAATGTGTAATAGTATCTTGAAAGCAACACCATTAAATCAATTCAAATGCAAGAGCTGCTGCAAGACATACTGCTTTGTATCTTGTTTGGAGTGCTCAGAAGGGCCCCAAAACAAATCATCTTCAGCACTTGACCTGGAATGACTGGGAGCATTGGAACTCATTTGGACAGGGGCAACTGCCTGTGATGGAGGTGGTCCAGAAGCTTGCCAGGAAGAAGCATTCACATGACTTCTTTGGTTCGGGGCCACCTTTGCTGGAGTTGGTGAGGGTGCTTGTTGCTGGATAGATGCGGTTCTCCTTTCTTGTTCTCTCTGAATATCTCTCAAAGACAAAGGTTTCTGCACCTTTGCTGAGTCATTAGACCATGCTGGAGCAGGCACAGAGCTAGTCTGATCACTCTTCCAAAGAACAAAATCTCCAAACGATGGACCACTTGGTGGAGCTGGCAATATTTCTAACTCCTGTTGTGCTTGCTTGGCAGACTTTCCCTTTTCAGAAGGCATCGAAATAGCTGGTGGATCAAAGGAAACAACAGGTGATGGAGCCTTCACAGTAGAAGCTTTTGTTTTTGCTGACCTCTTTTTGTTCTTTTTGTCCTTGGCCTCAATGAAGTCATTATCATCAAGGGCAGGAGCATCAGCCTGAACAGCAGCAGGCGACAGAGGAGAGAAAAATGCATCGTTGGCATTATTCTCATTATCTGCAATGCTTGACCTCGCCAGAACTTCTTCTGCCAGCAAATCATGCAACTGGCTTCTTTTATTTCTCTCAACAGCACTTTCCATACTTCCCAATGATATATTTGAACCCCCATAATGTTGCTCGGAAGATATTGACATGCCACTCCAAGAAATTGAAGGAACTGAAGCTGCTGGCTTAGCAGTTTCAGTAGTTAATCCTTTCTGTGCACGCAGTTGTTCCTCAGCTTGGATTTCTAGCAGTGACTTAGGCCTGAGACCTTGAGTAGGTTGTTTCCATGCACGCTGGCTTGCCATGCTATGAGGATCAGATGATAGAGAACTAAACTGCGATTCAGCTTTGTCAGCGTCATGTTCCTCTGGAAAACTTTTGGAGGGTAAAATCTCATTTTGCACTCTGATAGGTGAACCCCAAAATAGTTCCTCTGTATCATCTGTTAAATCATGCTTATTACCACCAATATCAGAATTGTCAACCTCAGTTTCCTGCCTTTGCTGCTGGGCTACAACCGCCTTTGATGTTCCTTTGCCAGCATCTGCAGCAGCCTGTTTTTTCTTTTGCTTCCTTTTCTTTTCTGCTTTTTTGGTCTCCTGTGTATCAGTAACTTTTACTTCAGTTGCCACAGCTGCTGTGATGCCAGGAGGCGTATCTTCTGCAGACAGGTTTGACTCTTGAACCTGACCAGAAATATCAGAAGATAAATTTTCTGACTTTGGATCTAGTGGTGGTTCATGCAAATTCTTAGCTTCATCAGAAGCACTCCCCATGATTATAGTAGATCCAGAATTCAACTCCTTTTCAGACATTTTATTTTTTTCTGCTGCAGTGTCCACTTCGTGAGATTTAAAACCCTCGTTCCTATCTGCAACTTCCACCAGCTTTGAGTGTACCATAGTTGATTTCAATTGTAAGTCGACATTTGCAAAATCTTCCGACATTCCAGGACGAGAGTGGTCCTCTTTTGGAAGTGCACCCACAGCAGTTTCATGGGGCACCGGCAGTGCAGTTACAGGATTTTGCAATAAAGCTATACCATCCATATTTCTAAAATTCATAATTGACTGACTAGGTTGTTGACCCACTTGCATACCATGGACAGAAAATTTCTGATCTACTTCAATAGCCTCTTGCATTCTTCTAAAACCAAGACTGGTAGAATCATCAGATGGCACAGAAGTATACTTCAATGCATAAGAATCATCAGTGTGTTGATTAGGATGCGCGTGAGGCACCATCTGAGAGAGCAGTTGCTGCTGCAACAATAGCTTTTGTTGCTGCTCCAGTTGCTGTTGCAGTTGTTGTTGCTGCTGCTGCAGTTGCTGCTGCTGCTGCTGCTGCTTGAGCAATAACATCTTGTCCAACATAGAGAGTGGAGGCTGAGGTGTAAAAGGTGTCTGAGACTGCAACTGTAGTTGTGACAAAAGATATTGCTGCTGAAGCATATTTAACATTTGTGGATCTTGAGATATCTCGGCAAGCTTCTCAGGTGGCAACTGAGCCAAAGCTGGTCGGTTTTGTGGCATTAAGTTGTGTTGTTGAAATCCAATACCAATGTTCTGGGAGTTCTGCAGATCTTGACGAATCATATTTAACAGTTGTGGATCTTGAGACATCTCAGCAAGCTTCTCAGATGGCAACTGAGCCAAAGCTGGTCGGTTTTGTGGCATTAAGTTGTGTTGTTGAACTCCAATACCAATGTTCTGGGAGTTCTGCATATCTTGACGCATATTAAGAGCCCCTTGAGCAAGATCTCCACTATGCAAGTTGGGATTAACGATACTTGCTTCAGGGTAATTGGAGCATAGTGGCAGACCCGAATTACCAGTAGGAACTTGAGGCTTCTCCTTTGGTTGCAGCATGGCTAGTAAATCAACATTTTGAGATTGCAAAGATTGGCGAGATGTATCAGCCATGGGATGTACTTTTGATGCTGGAGCATCTCCTGTCCAATATGAAACAGGGTTTTGCAAAGAGTTTTGTCTCTCCAACAGTCCTTTCTGTGCCAAAAGATAGTTCAGATTGACCCCGCTCTCACCTCCGCGCACAGAAATGTTGCCAAAGCTAGTACTAACAAGTTCATTCATACCTAGTTCAGAAGAAAATAGTGTCAGACAAGAAAATGCAGATATCAAAGGTTAAGAAACTAATATGAAATAGAACTCTTGATGACAGGAACGGACCTCCAGTTATAGAGATAGTGCCTGCCGAAGGATTCCGCGCACTATTGGACATAAGTGACTCCAGGAAACGATTTTGAGCCTCAACAGCATTATCTTTCCTGATTGGCCCACTGTCAAATATTCCAATGCCAGTTGATCCTGCTTGCATGCTAGAGCTGACAAACTTCCCTGTAGGTAGGGTCTCTGGAGCTAGCATATCACTTGGCTTTGAAGTGGCAAATCCTGGTGGGGGCCTTACCTTTGCTCGCAGGTGAGGCATAACATCCCCAAGCATTAAGAAAGGAACATCATGGGGTGCATTCACTGGACGAACCAGCAAATCAATGCCAAAATAACCAGTCTCAAACCAGCCAATAATATCGGCACCAGAAAAAGGGCCTTGAATTTGACCTTGTGGATCTTTATAGTATAGAGAGAGGTTTTCTGGATTAGGATGAGAATGCACTGGACTGGCAAAGTTATCAAAACCCAACATGCCAACAGTTTTTGATTCTTGATTTAAGAAATTAGGTATTTGATGCCCAAATTCAGATGGTCCAAGTTTATGTTCTCCAATAAACTGTGACCTTTGTGGAACAACATAAGTAGATGTCGCAGGATGCATTGGTTCCCCTCTTGCTGCCAAATCAGTATTTCCAGCAAGACCTGTTAAAGATAAATACAAAAAACTTTTAAGGGGTTAAGAACAATTTGAAAGCTTCAAAGTTCAAACTACATCAGTCATCAACAATATGCTAAAGGAAACAGAACAAACGAGTCATCCAGTAATGCTACTTTCATCATAAATTGTACTTTTGTTTTTTCTTTTATATGTAAGGGTCTTGTGTGAATTAACGGCATAGAGCCAATTATGTGAGATTAGTAACATTTGAAACAGAAATGCTCAAAACATGTATGGCCACTCTGTGTATCTCTTGAGCTTGTTCAGCCATGTGAGATGATGTAAACAACAACATCATGTAAACAGAACCAGTCAACGCACCTGAGACTTCCACACCTCCTGGCTGGTCTTCTCTACCAGCTGGAGAAAAATAAAAACAGCATTCAATGAGAAACCATACAATACATAGTATATATACATGCCAGCTATCAAAAAAATAGATATAAACCATTTGGCACAAAAAATTAGCTGTTTTGAATGCACCACATCAGGATTACCTTTTCCAACAGAACCATCTTTAGAAGCCTGATGGACACCACTGTTTACGATATCCCCTTTGTCAATAGCTTTTAAAATGGTCTACAAATTTAACTCAGCAGTTAGATAAGAATGTTTTGATACCACAGAAATAAGACACTAGTGAGAAAATAATAACATAATTACCGCTTCTTCAGCAACAGGAGCAGATAGTGCTAAAGGTTCTAAAACATCCTCTTGCATGAACACAGAGAGTTCCTCCAAACAATCAACAGATAACTTAAAATCAGTGACATCACAATTTCGGTATATGTCAAGCAATTTCAGCCTACTGTATCTGAATGCCGAACGATCTGATATACCACCAGGTCTGTCAGAAAGAAGACCAAGATGGAATGGTCGTGAAGATCCACTACTGATTGCACTTGTACCAGATGTGAACTTTCCACGACTGTTTGGAAACTTTGCAAAATCATTGTCTAGCTTCCCCCTACCATATCCAGAAGGAGCAGGTGATTTCGGCAGTGTCTGAGAAGTATAATTTGGCAAATCTCCACGCCCACGGCCTGCGGAATAACTAGGTTTCCATGAACGAGAAATATTGTCATCCTTTTCATAACTGTTGGCATCCTTCCCATGGTGAGATAAACCTTTTTCACGGTAAGCATCACCCTCTTTGCCTGAATCCCCCCACCTATCACGCCAATTTTCAGACTCCTTATCATTGGAACCCCAACGTGCAGTCCACTTATTCTCACGTCGTTGGTCATAACTGCCATCCTTATTATTGGAATCGCCCCAGCGCTCCTGCGGAACACGACGTCCATCCACAGAATGCTTGGAGGTGTCATCTGACCATCTTTCCGCTTTGCGTGCATCGCCATGTTCCTTATCTGTCTCCCTCCAGCGACTCCACCGATGGGTTGAATTTGGTTCCCTTTCATCATCGCGCCAGCGGTCACGACGCCCAGTTTCACCATCAAGAACTGAAGCCCTGAAAACATCCTTTTTCTTCGTATTGTAGCCTTGGTCTTCACCAGCCCCTGATGTTTTTGAAACATCTGAGCGGATACCATGTGAAACAGGATCCTTCAACAAACAAACAATCATATATATCACTGTATGATATTAATATAAACCTAACAAATACCCTATTAATGTAGTCTTCATGTATGACATTGAAGTATCTCTTCGAGGACTGACCTTGTTTTCCCCCACCTTCATAAGCCACTGAGGAGAAAGGGGTATTTCAGTATCAAGGCCTTGCTTCTCTGCGCCAACCAAAAGCTACTTCAATACAGTATCGAAATAGCACTAACAATGTGGAAAGATTAACTTATAAATGACTTATTATTATTGCTGATGCACCCTTCATCTATTCCTAGTTGATAACTGTAACTTTATCGATTCATCAAACAAGAGAAACATGTGATAAACCTTCCCATATGACTGATATGTATATATTTGGATAAAGGAGATTTGCAATGTATTCTAAAGTTCAAGCAGGTTCTTTCTTTTACCATGAGAATGCCATAAATCGTGAAACTAATTCAAAAAAACAAGAACGATCTAGTACCTTCTGTACAGAGATCAAATGAATAAGCATTGACTAAACCTGCAATAGATGTAGCAGTAGCACCACGACATAAAGCTAAGGCATGCTTTAAGAAATAGGGCTGAGACATTATGCAACATAGGAATATTATTAACGGGTGCATCAAACATCACCACACCGATCTGCATGTAGTGAGACATTCAGCCACAACAACAAATCTACACAGAACATAGATATCAAACATAATAAGAGGGATCTCTGCTAGCATCAACGACAAAAATAAGAACTATTAACTGACTCAAACGAATCCAATCAGTCAAACAAGAGCCCCCAAAATCCATACGGAAGGCAACCAGAACATTGCATCCAGCCATCCAGGCCAACCAAATCGAAACGAACTCGCTTCACTAACCGGCAACGACAGCACAAAAACACATGGGGGCAGCGCCATCCAACACCCGCCGAAAGGCCCCCGCAAATCCTAAAGCTACGGCGCGGATCGAAGGGCCAAACGAGAACCGAATCGAGACCAAACCGAGAAGCGGGTCTGAGCTAGGGTTTCGTGCGGATCGAGAAGGGGGCGGAGCGGTTACCTCTGGCAATCTGGGGCGGCAGGGGGGTGTCGACGGAGAGGCCATGGCGGAGGTCGGCATTGGCTCGGTCCGGAGTGGCGGCCATGGGCGGCGGCGGCGGCGGCGGCGGCGAAAACCCTAGAGCTGCTGGTTGGGGAGGTTTGGGAACGGAGGAGCGGAAGCGAGCGGGCGGGTGTGGGGTGTCCCTTCAGCTACGATAGAAAACCGGGCGCAGACCACGGCACACGATTCCCGGATGCCACATTTGCGTACAGGCCCCTTGGTTTCTCTGTAAATAAGTTTAAGTATTTGTCTTTTGTATTACTGTTGATATTCTTTTTTATTAATAAATAAATATATGATAGTTATTATTTATTAATGTTTTACAAATAGGTATTTACCGATATTTATTTATGAGTGCATGTAACTAATGTCTATATATTTGGAGTTGGTAATGCAATTATTATCATGTAATGGTGTTTTTTTGGAACGTATCATATGCTCATATGATCACTTTAAAACTTGCACATTCGTGAGCAATCTAATATAGGGTGACAAGAGGTAAATAGAAGTGATCATCAAAAGTGAGGGCTCCTTTGGAACACAGGTAGCAAAAACACAGGAATAAAAAAAACATAGGAATTGAGGTGTAAGATTTTTTCAATCCTATGGAAACTCAAACTACAGGAATCTGGATGGAAAGCCATTTGGTAGCACCGTAGGAAAGAAACCAGCACAGTTTGTCCATTAATCTTTTTATACAAAAAGAAAAAGAAAATTCCTTTTCTCTTCCGTTGCCGTCAAACATGCAAAAGCATCACAGTGCGCCGCGACGTGTCCATTCATGCAAAGGAAATTTTCCATGAGGTCTGAGCTCTTTTTTACTTTCCTATGGAATTGAACTACGAGACTGAAATCCTATGGAACCATTCTTTCTCTTTTCCGGTGAACCAAAGACCTAGATAGGAAAAAATCCATAGGAACACAAATCCTCCAAAAATCCTACGCCTACCCTCCGATCCAAAGGAGCCCTGAGATGGAAGAGTGTAAGTCAAAAATTAACGTGTAACACCTCAAATTATGCGTTCCTACTAGAATAGGAAAACGCTCTATCGGGCGCTCAGCCGGTCCAGAGAAGGCAACATAAAAACTTATTGACGTTAGCATAAATATGTGTACAAAATAGCATAAAAACAAGGTCGTCGATCTGTCACCGCTTGTCGCCTGGGAATGTTGGCGTCGTCGCGGAAGGGGACACCAGCGGGCGCCACTCCGGGGCGCGCGTCTCCGAGGAGCCGACATCGTGCGGGCGCCTCTGGCATTCGGTGTCGCGTGCGCTCCTCCAAGAACCGTCGTCGATGCTGCTGAAGCCTATCGCGCCTCGCGCAAACGCCGTCACCACTGGGCCTAGGGTGCGCCGCCGTCGCTCGTCCGGTTCGGGAGCATCGTTGGTGCTTGCCCGCCCGCTATAGGAGCGTCACCGCTGGTCGCCCGCCTCGGCGCGCCACCGCCGCTAGCCCCTGGGATCGTCGCCGCTCGCACACCCGAGGAAACCGCCGCCGCCGCTCGTCCGGTTCAGGAGCGCCGTCGGTGCTTGCCCGCCCGCCATAGGAGCGTCGCCACCGGTCACCCTGAAAGCTCTCTTGTGGGTTTTGGTGTTTGGATGACAACTCAATTAAAGGACTAACTAGTGTGCTAAGTGTTGAACAGGTGCTGAATGCAAAGCTAATAAGGTTCAACATAAGTAAACAGACGTGATGGTCCAAAGACGGAGTTATCTATAGATATAATGGACATCACAAGGAAGATGGACATTGCTTAAGTGAGACTTGATGTGCATAACTTGGAGACAACCGATCAAACCAAGGTTGGAAGCAAGAAGAGCTTCGAGGTATCGAGTGCACGGGAGAAAGTCAAGGAGACCAGGAACCCAAAGCCAGGGGTGAAGAAGGAGACTTGCGGAATCAAGGTTGATCGAGTTAAGAAGAGTTATGGTGCATCAAGGAACACTACATAAGGACATGACTTACAACCAATGAGGTAACATCTACAATTATGTGGTGTAAGTCATAAGGCTCAAGATCAAGCTCAAGAAGTGAACAAGGTCACTAGAAGGAGAACCAATGTCGAAATCAGAACTGGAAGCAGCCCAAAAGAGCTAAGTGCACCTTGACCTTTAGTTTGGGTTGTTCCTATGTTTGGAGATATTCTATGTGACCTTTGATGGATGTTGGAGCTCAGAAATGTCAATCTAGATCAAGTCATGCTGACTTGAGGATTTATGAGTCCAACATCAATCTCAAGCATGCCAAATGCTAAAGAAGTGAAAATCAAAGAGAAGGTATGTTTCTAGACTTAGTACATTGGTTTTTGTGTACTAATATATTTGTCTAGGTGTTAGAAACAAAGAAGAGAAGAAAAGAAAAGAGATGCAAAAGACTTGGCTATGTACAGGCATGACTCTGCTCAGTCTGGCACACCGGACTGTCCGGTGCGCCAGACTGAACTCCGGTGAACAGGCCGCTCTCGGAAGAAGTTTGGCGGCGTACGACTATAATTCACCGGACTGTCCGGTGAGCCAACGGTCGACTGTGCCAACGGTCGGCAGCGCGATCAGCGGGCGACGCGTGGCTTGGGCCAACGGATAGTTGGTGCACCGGACTGTCCGGTGTGCACCAGACAGTGTCTGGTGGCCAAGACGACTGTTGCTCCAACGGTCAGCTGAGCCCGTTTTGGAAAGAGATCACGCACCGGACATGCTACATGACCTGTCCGGTGGTGCACCGGATTGTCCGGTGCACCACCCGACAGAAAGCAAATATTGCCTTCCAAAATGAATTCCAACGGCTCCTAGGCCCCTTGGGTCTATAAAAGTGAAAGGGATTTAGGCTTACACCTATTTCCTAATTGATTTTGGTGGTTGAATTGCCCAACACAAATAATTGGACTAACTAGTTTGCTCTAGTCTATAAGTTCAACAGGTGCCAAAAGTTCATAATAAGCCAATAAAAAGACCAAGAAAAAGGGTTCAAACAAAGAGAGCAAGGGACAACTGAAGTGCTCTCTGGTCTGGCGCACCGGACTGTCCGGTGTGCCACCGGACAGTGTCCGGTGCACCAGGAGACTCCAAGCTGAACTCCTCACCTTCAGAAATTCTCAGAGGCGCTCCGCTATAATTCACCGGACTGTCCGATGCACCACCGGACAGTGTCCGGTGCACCACCGGACAGTGTCCGGTGCCTCAAGGGAGAGCGACTCTGAACTCGCCAGCTTCGGGAATCCGCTCCGCTAAAATTCACCGGACTGTCCGGTGTAACACCGGACTGTCCGGTGAGCCAGCGGAGCAACGACTACTTCGAGCGCAACGGTCGACTGCAACGTATTAAATGCACGCCTGTGCGCGCAGAGGACAGAGCACGCGCGGGTGGCACACCGGACAGTCTACAAGACTTGTCCGGTGCACCACCGGACAGCCAGGCGGGCCCACAAGACAGAGCTCCAACGGTCTGCTGACGTGGCTGGCGCACCGGACAGTGTCCGGTGGCGCACCGGACTGTCCGGTGCGCCATGTGACAGCAGCCTTCCAACGACCACTTTGTGGTGGTTGGGGCTATTGAGAGCACCTAGAGGAGGGGTGAATAGGTGATCCTGTGAAACTTGAAATTTAACTCACAAGACTTGATTAGGAGTTAGCACAAATATTGCCAAGTGGCTAGAGAGGAGTCTCAACAGAACACAATAACCACAAGAGATCAATCACAGAGATGGCACAGTGGTTTATCCCGTGGTTCGGCCAAGATCAACGCTTGCCTACTTCACGTTGTGGCGTCCCAACGGACGAGGGTTGCAATCAACCCCTCTCAAGCGGTCCAAAGACCCACTTGAATACCACGGTGTTTTGCTTGCTTTACTATATCTCGTTTGCGAGGAATCTCCACACTTTGGAGCCTCTCGCCCTTACACTTGAAGTTCACAAAGAAGCACGGAGTAAGGGAGGGATAAGCAACACACTCAAGACAAGAAATCACAGCAACACCACGCACACAAGTCGCAACAAGAGCTCACAACACAACTCAATGAGTTCACAACTCAACTAGAGCTCTAATTGCTATCGCAAGGAATCAAAAGCGCGGAATCGATGTCTTAGTGCTTAGGAATGCTTAGAGAATGCTTGGTGTTCTCCTCCATGCGCCTAGGGGTCCCTTTTATAGCCCCAAGGCAGCTAGGAGCCGTTGAGAGCATTCCTGGAAGGCAAATCTTGTCTTCTGTCGCCTGGCGCACCGGACAGTCCGGTGCACACCGGACACTGTCCGGTGCGGATTTCTTTCCTTCCCTGGCGAAGCCGACCGTTGGCGCCTGGGAGCCGTTGGCGCACCGGACACTGTCCGGTGCACACCGGACAGTCCGGTGCCCCCTCCCGACCGTTGGCTCGGCCACGTGTCTTGCGCAGATCGCGCAGCCGACCATTGGCCCGGCCGACCGTTGGCTCACCGGACAGTCCGGTGCACACCGGACAGTCCGGTGCACACCGGACAGTCCGGTGAATTATAGCCGTACACCGCCGATGAAATCCCGAGAGCAGCGAGTTCGCACGAGCGAGCCTGGCGCACCGGACACTGTCCGGTGCTCCCAGACTGAGCAGAGTCTTGGCTGCTCGAGCCAAGACATTTCCAATTGTTCTTTTCCGGTTTCCAGCACTTAGACACAATACATTAGTCTCTAAAACAATGTACTAAGTCTGAGAAACATACCTTTTGACATGATTTGCACTTTGTCCACCACATTGCATAGATCAACACAAAAGCACTTGCGTTGGCACCCAATCACCAAAATACTTAGAAATGGCCCAGGGGCACATTTCCCTTTCAATCTCCCCCTTTTTGGTGATTTATGCCAACACAACATAAAGCAACTAGAACAAGTGCTATATCAATGCAAATGAGAACTCAAAATTGTTTTGATTCATTTTTGGCATATATGGATCACTCTTTGCCACCACTTGGTTTGTTTTTGCAAATCAAACTCAAATTTATATCTCTAAGTCAAACACACTTGTTAAGACATGAAGAGAGTGGTTCCAAGAGAAATTGATTCAAGATTTCAAAAACTCCCCCTTTTCCCATAATCAACACTTCTCCCCACAAGAAGCCAACTTTTGGTAAAAGAGCCAATAAGAGTATTTTGACAAAACAAGAGCTCTATTCTATTATTTTCAAAATTCTCAAGTGGTAGCTGATCCATTTATTGCTTTGGCCTTCTTTTCTCCCCCTTTGGCATCAAGCACCAAAACGGGATCAATTTTGGCCTTTGTAACCCCATTGCCTCACCAAAATCTTCAACTAAGAGTAAAAGGCAATAAGAGCACTAAGATGAACTTGGAAAAAGTTACTCTTTCATCGGAGTGCAGTGGAAGTCTTGCATGGTCCAAGTCCACCTTTTCCCTTTCAATCCACCTTTGAGACTAAATCAGGCAAACTCAAGCACACAGTTAGTCTCAAAGGGTCAAGTTGTAGCACATCTCCCCCTAAATCTATGCATCACTTGCAAAGGACTTGTGAGGTCCGGGGAGTGCATGTACAACTTGGGCATCATAAGTAAACAACACAATGCAAGAGGAACATGGTCAAAGGCATAAACACATGTATGCTATAAATCAATCCAAGTTCCGCGAATCTAAGACATTTAGCTCACTACGCAGCTTGCAAAAGGTCTGCTCATCTAAAGGCTTGGTAAAGATATCGGCTAGCTGGTTCTCGGAGCTAACATGAAACACTTCAATATCTCCCTTTTGCTGGTGGTCTCTCAAAAAGTGATGCCGGATGTCAATGTGCTTTGTGCGACTGTGTTCAACAGGATTATCCGCCATGCGGATAGCACTCTCATTATCACATAGGAGTGGGACTTTGCTCAGATTGTAGCCAAAGTCCCTGAGGGTTTGCCTCATCCAAAGTAGTTGTGCGCAACACTGTCCTGCGGCAACGTACTCGGCTTTAGCGGTGGATAGGGCAACAGAGGTTTGTTTCTTAGAACTCCATGACACCAGGGACCTTCCTAAGAATTGGCACGTCCCCGATGTACTCTTCCTATCGACCTTACATCCAGCATAGTCGGAGTCTGAATATCCAATCAAGTCAAAGGTAGACCCCTTTGGATACCAGATCCCGAAGCAAGGCGTAGCGACTAAATATCTAAGAATTCGCTTCACGGCCACTAAGTGACACTCCCTTGGATCAGATTGAAATCTAGCACAATGCATACGCTAAGCATAATATCCGGTCTACTAGCGCATAAATAAAGTAAAGACCCTATCATAGACCGGTATGCTTTTTGATCAACGGACTTACCTCCTTTGTTGAGGTCCGTGTGTCCGTCGGTTCCCATCGGAGTCTTTGCGGGCTTGGCGTCCTTCGTCCCAAACCTCTTGATCAAATCTTGTGTGTACTTTGTTTGGGAGATGAAGGTTCCATCCTTGAGTTGCCTCACTTGAAACCCAAGGAAGTAGCTTAACTCGCCCATCATCGACATCTCGAATTTCTGAGTCATCACCCTGCTAAACTCTTCACAAGACTTTTGGTTAGTTGAACCAAATATTATGTCATCAACATAAATTTGGCACACAAAAAGATCACCATCACAAGTCTTAGTAAAAAGAGTTGGATCGGCTTTCCCAACCTTGAAAGCATTAGCAATTAAAAAGTCTCTAAGGCATTCATACCATGCTCTTGGGGCTTGCTTAAGTCCATAGAGCGCCTTAGAGAGCTTACACACGTGGTCGGGGTACCGTTCATCCTCGAATCCAGGGGGTTGCTCCACGTACACCTCCTCCTTGATTGGCCCGTTGAGGAAAGCGCTCTTCACATCCATTTGGAACAACCTGAAGGAATGGTGAGCGGCATATGCTAGCAAAATACGAATGGACTCTAGCCTAGCCACAGGAGCAAAAGTCTCCTCAAAGTCCAAACCTGCGACTTAGGCATAACCTTTTGCCACAAGTCGTGCCTTGTTCCTTGTCACCACCCCGTGCTCGTCTTGCTTGTTGCGGAACACCTACTTGGTTCCCACAACATTTTGCTTGGGACGAGGCACCAGTGTCCAAACTTCATTTCTTTTGAAGTTGTTGAGCTCCTCCTGCATGGCCAACACCCAGTCCGGATCTAGCAAGGCCTCTTCTACCCTGAAAGGCTCAATAGAAGAGACAAAGGAGTAATGCTCACAAAAATTAACTAATCGAGATCGAGTAGTTACTCCCTTGTTAATATCACCCAAAATTTGGTCGACGGGATGATCCCTCCTTTGAATCATTGCTCGAACTTGGGTTGGAGGTGGTTGTGCTTCTTCCTCCATTACATGATCATTTTGTGCTCCCCCTTGATCACACGCCTCCTGCTCATCATCTTGAGTTGGGGGATGTACCATTGTTGAGGAAGAAGGTTGATCTCGTTCATCTTGTTCCTGTGGCCACACATCTCCAATCGCCATGGTGCGTATTGCGGCCGTTGGAACTTCTTCTTCATCTACATCATCAACATCAACAACTTGCTCTCTTGGAGAGCCATTAGTCTCATCAAATACAACGTCGCTAGAGACTTCAACCAAACCCGATGATTTGTTGAAGACTCTATACACCTTTGTATTTGAGTCATAACCTAGCAAAAACCCTTCTACGGCTTTGGGAGCAAATTTGGAATTCCTACCCTTCTTCACTAGAATGTAGCATTTACTCCCAAAAACTCGAAAATACGAAACATTGGGTTTGTTACCGGTTAGTAGCTCATACGACGTCTTCTTGAGGAGGCGATGAAGGTAGACCCTGTTGATGGCGTGGCAAGTCGTGTTCACGGCTTCCGACCAAAAGCGCTCGGGGGTCTTGAACTCTCCAAGCATCGTTCTTGCCATGTCTATAAGCGTCCTGTTCTTCCTCTCTACCACACCATTTTGCTGTGGTGTGTAGGGAGCGGAGAACTCGTGCTTGATCCCTTCCTCCTCAAGGTATTCCTCCACTTGAAGGTTCTTGAACTCAGACCCATTGTCGCTCCTAATCTTCTTCACCTTGAGCTCAAACTCGTTTTGAGCTCTCCTTAGAAAGCGCTTGAGGATCCCTTGGGTTTCAGACTTATCCTGCAAAAAGAACACCCAAGTGAAGCGGGAAAAGTCATCAACAATAATTAAACCATACTTACTTCCTCCTATGCTTAGATAGGCGATGGGTCCGAAGAGGTCCATATGTAGCAGCTCCAGGGGTCTTGATGTGGTCATCACATTCTTGCTGTGATGTGCTCCTCCCACTTGTTTACCTGCTTGACAAGCTGCACAAGGTATATCTTTTTCGAATTGAACGTTAGTTAAACCTATCACGTGTTCTCCCTTTAGAAGCTTGTGAAGGTTCTTCATCCCCACATGTGCTAAGCGGCGATGCCACAGCCAGCCCATGCTAGTCTTAGCAATTAAGCATGCATCTAGACCGGCCTCCTCTTTTGCAAAATCAACTAAGTAAAGTTTGCCATCTAATGCACCCTTAAAAGCTAGTGAACCATCACTTCTTCTAAAGACAGACACATCTATATTTGTGAATAGACAATTATATCCCATATTGCATAATTGACTAACAGATAACAAATTATATCCAAGAGACTCAACTAAAAACACATTAGATATAGAGTGCTCGGATGAAATAGCAATTTTACCTAACCCTTTTACCTTGCCTTGATTCCCATCACTGAATATTATTGAATCTTGGGAATCCTTGTTTTTGACGTAGGAGGTGAACATCTTCTTCTCCCCCGTCATATGGTTTGTGCATCCGTTGTCGATAATCCAGCTTGAACCCCCGGATGCATAAACCTGCAAGGCAAATTTAGGCTTGGGTCTTAGGTACTCAACTCATGTTGGGTCCTACAAGGTTAGCACAAATATCCTTAGGGACCCAAATGCAAGTTTTGTCTCCCTTGCATTTTGCCCCTAATTTTCTAGCAACTATCTTCCTATCCTTTCTACAAATAGCAAAGGAAGCATTTAAAGCATGATATATTGTAGAGGGTTCATTAACTTTCCTAGGAACATTAACAACATTTCTCTACCATGCATATAGGAAGAACTAGAAGCAAACATGGCATGAGAGTCATAAACATGTGAATTAAAAACATCATAACTTCTATTTGCATTTCTAGCATGTCTCCTATCATGATACATAAAAGCATGGTTCTTTTTAGCACTACTAGCCATAGGGGCCTTCCCTTTCTCCTTGGCGGGGATGGGAGCCTTATGGCTTGTTAAGTTCTTAGCTTCCCTCTTGAAACCAAGTCCATCCTTAATTGAGGGGTGTCTACCAATCGTGTAGGCATCCCTTGCAAATTTTAACTTATCAAATTCGTTTTTGCTAGTCTTAAGTTGGGCACTTAGACTAGCCACTTCATCATTCAATTTTGAAATTGACACTAGGTGTTCACTACAAGCATCAATGTCAAAATCTTTACACCTCTTGCAAATCATAACATGTTCTACACAAGAGTTAGATTTACTGGCTATCTCTAACTTAGCATTCAAATCATCATTCATGCTCCTTAAGCTAGAAATTGTCTCATGGAAAGAAGATAGTTCACAAGAAAGCATTTCATTTCTTTTAACTTCTAAAGCATAAGATTTTTGTGCCTCTACAAATTTGTCATGTTCTTCATATAAAAGGTCCTCTTGTTTTTCTAAGAGTCTGTTGGGATCATGCTTCGTCGCCGAAGGTCCTGCAGGAAGAAACAGCTTCGGCTGAAGCTGTCTGCACGTGATGACCGAAGGTTGCCGTTCGTGAAGCTTCGGAATTACAAACCGACCTAAAAGTAGAATGAACTTTTAGTCCATAAGTGTTCGAGTCGTTGTTGTAAACTTTTATGAGGGGCCTGATTGTAATTCCTCACAGGCTGTGTCTTGTGCCTATAAATAGTGAACAGTATTCCTTTACTGTTCACGCATTCCTGTAATTGCAATCGCATCACTCGGGAATCAATCTTTGCCAAGGCAGAGGTATAAATGTATCTAATATTTGAATACATTAAGTTGATATAATATGAAAGTGATGTTGTTCATTTATAATTTATTCGTCTTTGATGCTTCATATTTTGTATTATTTTATATAATCTATTAGATTTCAATTACGAAGATTTAACCTTCATAATTGTGTCGTCTTCAGCCTTCGTCCGAAGTTCATTAATCCTCAAAGGAATAATGCTTCATTGGACGAAGGGCATTAACATTTAACATTTTATGTTGCCTTGTTCTTAATTCATAGCATTTGAGAACGAGTCCCCAACGGCTTCGGCCCCGGTAGCTTCGGCTCTGCCGATTTCAGCTTCAGCAGTTTTCATTCCAGAAGCTTCGGCTTCGGCAGTTTCAGCAAAAACAATTTTTGGCACCGTTGCCGGTGGCGGCGTCTGATGGATCACATCTGTTACTTGAATAATTCTCCGCTTTTTCGGCTTCACAGGACTTTTTGTTGCCGAAGATGCCTTATCCCTCTGAAAAAACTTCGTCAGTTCCAATGCCAGCGGACTTAGCCTGATAGGCAAGGGTTCAGTCATTACCTTCATAATCTCCTCTACTTCAACAGCAGAAGGAGAAGCAGGAGTTTCTTCTTCTTGGACCGGCGTTTCCAGCTCTGGCGATGCACTTTTTCTCTTTTTTGTCGTAGCCACCTTCGGCTCAGGATTTAACTCTTCAGCACTAATGTTATCAGAATCTTTCTTTTTCTTTTTTGCTGCCTTGATGACTTCTTCGTCAGTAGTGCTAGCAATCCTTTTTCGCTTCGGGCCCCCAGCATCTCCGCCCAGTCGACCGTAGTCAGCATATTCAAATCCTATGGCATCAAGCACCCTGTTCAGCCTTCGTTTCGGCCGAGTGCCGAAGGCCGCTGTCATCAGTTGGTCCTCTTTCTTAGAGTAATTCCCAAGAATTTCATTGCTCATTATTTCAATTGTATCAAGCCATTCTTGGCAGGGTACTTTAAAGTATTTCTTGAATTTGTAATGGTAGGGCAGTCGGACGAGTTCCCCCTTCTTCTTTTCCCCTTTAAGCTTCGGCATTGTCCAATCTTTCATAGTTGGAAAAACCCTGAAGGCCAGGAATTCCTGCACTAAATCTCTAGTGCCAATATGTTCTGCAATAATTTTGAATTCGCCCAGAGCAGCCCAAGGTGGACCTTCTACTTCCATTCTGCATCGGGGTCTTGTTTCTCCGAAGGTTAATTCAAGAGGGCTCGGAACCAGCTTCTCTTTGTCTTCGTCAACTTTGACATAAAACCATTCTGATTTCCAACCGGCCGACCATTTGCTTCGGTAGCTGATCACGGGAAACTTCGTGGTTTTCCGATAAGCAAAGTTATAGCAACCAAAATTTTCGTGCAATCCATCTTTTCTGGCTTTTGTTTGGTAATGCAGCTCATGAACTCGACAGAAGCTGTCGGCAAATGGCTCCACCGCCTGGCTTCGGAGAGCCCAGATATAGACGCTGAGCCTGACAATCGCGTTGGGAGTCAGTTGGTGAAAATAGATGTCAAATCTTTGCAGCACATCAGAGATCATCCTATTTAAGGGAAATCTCAACCCAGCTTTTAGAAAGCTCTTGAAAATGACTATTTCATCCTTTCCTGGCTTCGGGGTAGTTTCTTCCCCCCCGAAGCGAAGTAGCTTTTTCTCATTCTCACTGAAATAACCCGACTTTACCATCTTGGAGAGATCAGCCTTGGAGACAGTCGGCTTTCCGAAGTCCAAGTGACTGGGCTTGCTTGGCACGGCAATATGGTAATCATCATCGGGATCAGCCTCCTCAATATTTCCTTCTGCTTCGGCAGCAACTTGTTCTGTCTCGGCAGCAGTCTGCTCTGTCGTCTCGGCAGTACGAATTTCTTCCGAGGTTAGCAGTCCGAATCGTTGCATCGCTTCGGAGATAGGAACAGTCTCCGCTCCTTCGGCTTCGCCTCCCTCACGCTCAACTCTAGCGGTAGAGCGCACTCTGGCCATTTAAATCTGAATTTTTTGGGAACTAAGAAACTTTTTCTTCCGAAGTTTTTTCTTCTGACGAAGTAGGCTTTAAACTGGAGCTTCGTCTGATTGCGAGAGTGAAGCTTCGGCTATGGTTAAAATTTTTGGCAGCAAAACAGTGCAATAGCAATGAATGTTGTGGTAACTTCACACCTACCCGTCTGTTTATATAGTGCTACAGGTAAGAAGGTGAATCGTCAGGATTTTTACACCAGGCAAACATCTGCTTACACCCGCTGCGCGGTGGACCACAAAGGCCAAATAGTAACCCTGCAGGGTGGGACCGCTACGCGTTCGGAAACTGAATCGTTTCTCGACAACGAGCTCAGGGAAGGTGTTTTTCGGACCTTCGGCTTCCTGAAGCCTAAGAGACTTTTTTCACGGATCAAGCTCGTTACGAAAAACGATCTAGCACCGGGAAGGGGCTACTGTTGGGATCATGCTTCGTCGCCGAAGGTCCTGCAGGAAGAAACGGCTTCGGCTGAAGCTGTCTGCACGTGATGACCGAAGGTTGCCGTTCGTGAAGCTTCGGAATTACAAACCGGCCTAAAAGTAGAATGACCTTTTAGTCCATAAGTGTTCGAGTCGTTGTTGTAAACTTTTATGAGGGGCCTGATTGTAATTCCTCACAGGCTGTGTCTTGTGCCTATAAATAGTGAACAGTATTCCTTTACTGTTCACGCATTCCTGTAATTGCAATCGCATCACTCGGGAATCAATCTTTGCCAAGGCAGAGGTATAAATGTATCTAATATTTGAATACATTAAGTTGATATAATATGAAAGTGATGTTGTTCATTTATAATTTATTCGTCTTTGATGCTTCATATTTTGTATTATTTTATATAATCTATTAGATTTCAATTACGAAGATTTAACCTTCGTAATTGTGTCGTCTTCAGCCTTCGTCCGAAGTTCATTAATCCTCAAAGGAATAATGCTTCATTGGACGAAGGGCATTAACATTTAACATTTTATGTTGCCTTGTTCTTAATTCATAGCATTTGAGAACGAGTCCCCAACAGAGTCTATCCTTTTCATTTAAGGCATCAATCAATTCATTAATCTTGTCTACTTTAGTTCTATCCAATCCCTTGAACAAACTAGAGTAATCTATTTCTTCATCACTAGATTCATCATCACTAGAAGAATCATAAGTAGTATTGTCTCGAGTACATACCTTCTTTGCCATGAGGCATGTGTGTCGCTCGTTTGGGAAGAGGGATGACTTGTTGAAAGCGGTGGCGGCGAGTCCTTCATTTTCGGAGTCGGGTGACGAACAATCCGAGTCCCACTCCTTTCCTAGGTGTGCCTCGCCCTTAGCTTTCTTGTATGCCTTCTTCTTCTCCCTCTTGCTCCCTTGTTCCTGGTCACTTTCATTATCAGGACAGTTGGCAATAAAATGACCAATCTTACCGCATTTGAAGCATGAACGCTTCCCTTTTGTCTTGGTCTTGCTTGGCTGTCCCTTGCGACCCTTTAGCGCCGTCTTGAAGCGCTTGATGATGAGGGCCATTTCTTCATCATTAAGACCGACCGCCTCAATTTGCGCCACCTTACTCGGTAACGCCTCCTTGCTTCTTGTTGCTTTGAGAGCTATAGTTTGAGGCTCTTGGATTGGGCCATTCAATGCATCATCCACGTATCTAGCCTCCTTGATCATCATCCGCCCGCTTACGAACTTTCCAAGTATCTCCTCGGGCGTCATCTTGGTGTACCTAGGATTCTCACGAATATTGTTCACAAGATGAGGATCAAGAACAGTAAAGGACCTTAGCATTAGGCGGACGACGTCGTGGTCCGTCCATCGCGTGCTTCCATAGCTCCTTATCTTGTTGACAAGGGTCTTGAGCCGGTTGTATGTTTGGGTTGGCTCCTCCCCCCTTATCATCGCGAATCTCCCGAGTTCGCCTTCCACCAACTCCATCTTAGTGAGCATGGTGACATCGTTCCCCTCATGTGAGATCTTGAGGGTGTCCCAAATCTTCTTGGCGTTATCCAAGCTGCTCACTTTATGGTATTCATCCCTGCACAATGATGCTAGAAGAACAGTAGTAGCTTGTGCATTTTTGTGAATTTGCTCATTGATAAACATGGGACTATCACTACTATCAAAATGCATTCCATTCTCGACTATCTCCCATATGCTTGGATGGAGAGACAACAAATGACTACGCATTTTGTGACTCCAAAAACCGTAGTCCTCTCCATCAAAGTGAGGAGGTTTACCAAGTGGAATGGAGAGTAAATGAGCGTTTGTGCTTTGCGGAATACGAGAATAATCAAAAGAAAAGTTTGAATTGACCGTTTTCTTTTTCTCGTAGTCGTCATCGTCCTTTTGGGAAGAAGTGGATTCGTCGCTGTCGTCGTAGTAGATGATCTCCTTGATGCGCCTTGTCTTCTTCTTCTTCCCGTCTCTTCTTTTGTGGCTTGAGCCCGAGTCCGTAGGCTTGTCATCTTTCGACTCATTGAAGATAGACTCCTTCTCGTTGTTGTTGACCACCATCCCCTTTCCCTTAGGATCCATCTCTTCGGGCGATTAGTCCCTTCTTGAAGAGAACGACTCTGATACCAATTGAGAGCACCTAGAGGGGGGGGGGTGAATAGGTGATCCTGTGAAACTTGAAATTTAACTCACAAGACTTGATTAGGAGTTAGCACAAATATTGCCAAGTGGCTAGAGAGGAGTCTCAACAGAACACAATAACCACAAGAGATCAATCACAGAGATGGCACAGTGGTTTATCCCGTGGTTCGGCCAAGATCAACGCTTGCCTACTCCACGTTGTGGCATCCCAACGGATGAGGGTTGCAATCAACCCCTCTCAAGCGGTCCAAAGACCCACTTGAATACCACGGTGTTTTGCTTGCTTTACTATATCCCGTTTGCGAGGAATCTCCACACTTTGGAGCCTCTCGCCCTTACACTTGAAGTTCACAAAGAAGCACGGAGTAAGGGAGGGATAAGCAACACACTCAAGACAAGAAATCACAACAACACCACGCACACAAGTCGCAACAAGAGCTCACAACACAACTCAATGAGTTCACAACTCAACTAGAGCTCTAATTGCTATCGCAAGGAATCAAAAGCGCGGAATCGATGTCTTAGTGCTTAGGAATGCTTAGAGAATGCTTAGTGTTCTCCTCCATGCGCCTAGGGGTCCCTTTTATAGCCCCAAGGCAGCTAGGAGCCGTTGAGAGCATTCCTGGAAGGCAAATCTTGCCTTCTGTCGCCTGGCGCACCGGACAGTCCGGTGCACACCGGACACTGTCCGGTGCGGATTTCTTTCCTTCCCTGGCGAAGCCGACCGTTGGCGCCTGGGAGCCGTTGGCGCATCGGACACTGTCCGGTGCACACCGGACAGTCCGGTGCCCCCTCCCGACCGTTGGCTCGGCCACGTGTCTTGCGCAGATCGCGCAACCGACCGTTGGCCCGACCGACCGTTGGCTCACCGGACAGTCCGGTGCACACCGGACAGTCCGGTGAATTATAGTCGTACACCGCCGACGAAATCCCGAGAGCAGCGAGTTCGCACGAGCCAGCCTGGCGCACCGAACACTGTCCGGTGCACCATCGGACAGTCCGGTGCTCCCAGACTGAGCAGAGTCTTGGCTGCTCGAGCCAAGACATTTCCAATTGTTCTTTTCCTGTTTCCATCACTTAGACACAATACATTAGTCTCTAAAACAATGTACTAAGTCTGAGAAACATACCTTTTGACAAGATTTGCACTTTGTCCACCACATTGCATAGATCAACACAAAAGCACTTGCGTTGGCACCCAATCACCAAAATACTTAGAAATGGCCCAGGGGCACATTTCCCTTTCAGCTATAAATACCCCAACCACCCCACATTCATTGGCATCCAAGTTTTCACTCTTCTACACCTTACAAGAGCTAGCATTCTATACAAGACACACCAAAGAGATCAAATCCTCTCCCAACTCCACACAAAGCTTTAGTGATTAGAGAGAGTGATTTGTTGTGTTCATTTGAGCTCTTGCGTTGGATCGCTTCTTTTCTTTCTCATTCTTTCTTGTGAACATCTCAATTGTAACCAAGGCAAGAGACACCAATTGTGTGGTGGTCCTTGCGGAGACTTGTTGTCCCGTTTGATTGAGAAGAGAAGCTCACTCGGTCCGAGGGACCGTTTGAGAGAGGGAAAGGGTTGAAAGAGACCCGGTCTTTGTGACCACCTCAACGGGGAGTAGGTTTGCAAGAACCAAACCTCGGTAAAACAAATCATCGTGTCTCGCTCTTTTTTCGCTCACGATTTGTTTTGCGCCCTCTCTCTCGGACTCGTTATTATTTCTAACGCTAACCGAGCTTGTAGTTGTGATTAAGTTTGTAAATTTCAGATTCGCCCTATTCACCCCCCCTCTAGGCGACTTTCAATTGGTATCAGAGCCCGATGCTTTATTAGAGCCTAACCACTCGAAGTGATGTCGGGAGATCACGCCAAGAAAGAGATGGGGACCGGCGAGAAGCCCATTACAAGCCACGGGAAGGCTCCATCGGAAGAGTCCTACAACAAAGGGAAGGGGAAGGAAAAGGAATCCTCTTCACACATGTCGCGTCGGAGCGGTGACAAGAAGAAGAAGATGAGGAAGGTGGTCTACTACGAGACCGACTCCTCGTCGCCATCCACCTCCGGCTCCGACACGCCGTCCGTAACTTCTAAGCGCCATGAGCGCAAGAAGTTTAGTAAGACCCCCCTACGCTACCCTCGCATTCCTAAACATACGCCATTACTTTCCGTCCCTTTAGGCAAACCACCAACGTTTGATGGTGAAGATTATGCTAGGTGGAGTGATATGATGCGATATCACCTAACCTCACTCCACAAAAGTATATGGGATGTTGTTGAGTTTGGTGTGCAGGTACCATCCGTAGGGGATGAAGACTATGATGAGGACGAAGTAGCCCAAATTGTGCACTTCAACTCCCAAGCCACCACTATACTCCTCGCCTCTCTAAGTCGAGAGGAGTATAATAAGGTGCAAGGGTTGAAGAGCGCAAAGGAGATTTGGGACGTGCTAAAGACCACGCACGAAGGAGACGAGGTGACCAAGATCACCAAGCGGGAGACGATCGAGGGGGAGCTCGGTCGCTTCCGACTTCGCCAAGGGGAGGAGCCACAAGACATGTACAACTGGCTCAAGACCTTGGTGAACCAAGTGCGCAACCTTGGAAGCAAAAAATGGGATGACCACGAAATGGTTAAGGTTATTCTTAGATCACTTGTTTTCCTTAACCCCACTCAAGTTCAATTAATTCGTGGTAATCCTAGATATACACTAATGACTCCCGAGGAAGTGATAGGAAACTTTGTGAGCTTTGAATTGATGATCAAAGGCTCAAAGAAAATCAACGAGCTTGATGGCCCCTACACGTCCGAAGCACAACCGGTAGCATTAAAGGCAACAGAGGAGAAGAAGGAGGAGTCTACATCAAGTAGAACACCCATCGACGCCTCCAAGCTCGACAACGAGGAAATGACGCTCATCATCAAGAGCTTCCGCCAAATCCTCAAGCAAAGGAGGGGGAAGGATTACAAGCCCCGCTCCAAGAAAGTGTGCTACAAATGTGGTAAGTCTGGTCATTTTATTGCAAAATGTCCATTATCTAGTGATAGTGACAGGGGCGACGACAAGAAGGGGAGAAGAAAGGAGAAGAAGAGATAATACAAGAAGAAGGGCAGCGATGCCCATGTGTGTCGTGAGTGGGACTCCGACGAGAGTTCCTCCGACTCCTCCTTCGACGAGGACGCCGCAAACATCGCCGTCACCAAGGGTCTTCTCTTCCCCAACGTCGGCCACAAGTGTCTCATGGCAAAGGACGGCAAAAAGAAGAAGGTTAAATCCAAATCCTCCACTAAATATGAGTCCTCTAGTGATGATAATGCTAGTGATGAGGAGGATAATTTGCGTACCCTTTTTGCCAACCTAAACATGCAACAAAAAGAAAAATTAAATGAATTAATTAGTGCCATCCATGAAAAGGATGAACTCTTGGACACCCAAGAGGACTTCCTAATCAAGGAAAACAAAAAGCATGTTAAGGTTAAGAATGCTTACGCTCTAGAAGTAGAAAAATGTGAAAAACTATCTAGTGAGCTAAGCACTTGCCATGATACTATTGTCAACCTTAGAAATGAGAATGCTAGTTTAATTACTAAGGTTGATTCTAATGTTTGTGATGTTTCAATTCCCAATCTTAGAAATAACAATGATGATTTGCTTGCTAAGATTGAAGAATTGAATATCACTCTTGCTAGCCTTAGGATTGAAAATGAAAAATTGCTTGCTAAGGCTAAAGAATTAGATGTTTGCAATACTTCCATTTCCAATCTTAGAGATAACAATGACATATTGCGTGCTAAGATTGTTGAACTTAATTCTTGCAAACCCTCTACATCTACCACTGAGCATGTCACTATTTGCACTAGATGTAGAGATATTAACACTGATGCTATTCATGATCACATGGCTTTAATTAAGAAACAAAATTATCACATAGTTCAACTTAATGCTAAAATCAATGAGCATGACTTAGAAAATGAAAAGTTTAAATTTGCTAGAAGCATGCTCTATAATGGGAGACGCCCTGGCATCAAGGATGGCATTGGCTTCCAAAAGGGGGACAATGTCAAACTTAATGCCCCTCCTAAAAGATTGTCTAATTTTGTTAAGGGCAAGGCTCCCATGCCTCAGGATAACGAGGGTTACATTTTGTACCCTCCCGGTTATCCCGAGAGCAAGATTAGGAGAATTCACTCTAGGAAGTCTCACTCTGGCCCTAATCATGCTTTTATGTATAAGGGTGAGACATCTAGTTCTAGGCAATCAACCCATGCAAAATTGCCTAAGAAGAAAACTCCTAAGACATCAAATGATTCTAACATCTCATTTAAGACCTTTGATGCCTCTTATGTTTTAACTAACAAATCCGGCAAGGTAGTTGCCAAATATGTTGGGGGCAAGCACAAGGGGTCAAAGACTTGTGTTTGGGTACCTAAAGTTCTTGTATCTAATATCAAAGGACCCAAAACCATTTGGGTACCTAAAAGCAAGAACTAAACTTGTTTTGTAGGTTTATGCATCCGGGGGCTAAAGTTGGATCATCGATAGCGGGTGCACAAACCACATGATAGGGGAGAAGAAGATGTTCTCCTCCTACGAGAAAAACCAAGATCCCCAACGAGCTATCACATTCGGGGATGGAAACCAAGGTTTGGTCAAAGGATTGGGTAAAATTGCTATATCTCCTGACCATTCCATTTCCAATGTTTTTCTTGTAGATTCTTTAGATTACAATTTGTTTTCCGTATCTCAATTATGCAAAATGGGCTACAACTGTCTTTTCACAGATGTAGGTGTTACTGTCTTTAGAAGAAGTGATGATTCAATAGCATTTAAGGGAGTGTTAGAGGGTCAGCTATACTTAGTAGATTTTGATAGAGCTGAACTCGACACTTGCTTAATTGCTAAGACTAACATGAGCTGGCTCTGGCATCGCCGACTAGCACATGTTGGAATGAAGAATCTTCACAAACTTTTAAAGGGAGAACACATTTTGGGATTAACAAATGTTCATTTTGAGAAAGACATGATTTGTAGCGCATGTCAAGCAGGAAAGCAAGTTGGTGTTCATCATCCACACAAGAACATCATGACGACTGACAGGCCACTGGAGCTCCTACACATGGATCTATTCGGCCCGATAGTTTACATAAGCATCGGCGGGAGTAAGTACTGTCTAGTTATTGTGGATGATTATTCTCGCTTCACTTGGGTGTTCTTTTTACAGGAAAAATCTCATACCCAAGAGACCTTAAAAGGATTCTTGAGACAGGCTCAAAATGAGTTCGACTTAAGGATCAAGAAAATTAGAAGCGACAACGGGACGAAGTTTAAGAACTCACAAATCGAAGGCTTCCTTGAGGAGGGCATCAAGCATGAGTTCTCTTCTCCCTACACGCCACAACAAAATGGTGTAGTGGAGAGGAAGAATCGAACTCTATTGGACATGGCAAGGACCATGCTTGATGAGTACAAGACGTCGGATCGGTTTTGGGCGGAGGCGGTCAACACCGCTTGCTACGCCATCAACCGGTTGTATCTACACCGAATCCTCAAGAAGACATCATATGAACTCCTTACCGGTAAAAAGCCCAATATTTCATATTTTAGAGTCTTTGGTAGCAAATGCTTTATTCTTGTTAAAAGAGGTAGAAAATCTAAATTTGCTCCTAAGACTGTAGAAGGCTTTTTACTAGGATATGATTCAAACACAAGGGCATATAGAGTCTTTAACAAGTCCTCTGGACAAGTTGAAGTTTCTTGTGATGTTGTGTTTGATGAGACTAACGGCTCTCAAGTAGAGCAAGTTGATCTTGATGAGATAGGTGATGAAGAGGTCCGTGCATCGCTCTAAGGAACATGTCCATTGGGGATGTGTGTCCTAAGGAATCCGAAGAGTCTCTAAATGCACAAGATCAACCATCCTCCTCCACGCAAGCATCTCCACCAACTCAAAATGAGGATGAGGCTCAAGTTGATGAAGGAGAAGATCAAAGAGATGAGCCACCTCAAGATGACGGCAATGATCAAGGGGGAGATGCAAATGATCAAGACAAGGAGGATGAAGAACCAAGACCGCCACACCCAAGAGTCCACCAAGCAATCCAACGAGATCACCCCGTCGACACCATCCTCGGCGACATTCATAAGGGGGTAGCTACTAGATCTCGTGTTGCACATTTTTGTGAGCATTACTCTTTTGTTTCCTCTATTGAGCCACACAGGGTAGAGGAAGCACTACAAGATTCGGATTGGGTGGTGGCGATGCAAGAGGAACTCAACAACTTCACTAGGAATGAGGTATGACATTTAGTTCCACGTCCTAATCAAAATGTTGTAGGAACCAAGTGGGTCTTCCGCAACAAGTAAGATGAGCATGGTGTGGTGACAAGGAACAAAGCCCGACTTGTGGCCAAGGGATACTCACAAGTCGAAGGTTTGGATTTCGGTGAAACCTATGCACCCGTAGCTAGGCTTGAATCAATTCACATTTTACTTGCCTATGCTACTTACCATGGCTTTAAGCTTTATCAAATGGATGTGAAAAGTGCCTTCCTCAATGGACCAATCAAGGAGGAGGTCTACGTTGAGCAACCTCCTGGCTTTGAAGATAGTGAGTACCCTAATCACGTATATAAACTCTCTAAGGCGCTTTATGGACTCAAGCAAGCCCCAAGAGCATGGTATGAATGCCTAAGAGATTTCCTTATTGTTAATGGCTTCAAAGTCGGAAAGGCCGATCCTACTTTATTCACTAAAACTCTTGACAATGATTTGTTTGTATGTCAAATTTATGTTGATGATATTATATTTGGGTCTACTAACGAATCTACATGTGAAGAATTTAGTAGGATCATGACACAAAAATTCGAGATGTCTATGATGGGGGAGTTGAAGTACTTCTTGGGATTTCAAGTGAAGCAACTCCAAGAGGGCACCTTCATTAGCCAAACAAAGTACACTCAAGACATTCTAAACAAGTTTGGGATGAAGGATGCCAAGCCCATCAAGACACCCATGGGAACCAATGGCATCTCGACCTCGACACGGGAGGTAAATCCGTCGATCAAAAGGTATACCGGTCGATGATAGGCTCTTTACTCTATTTATGTGCATCTCGATCGGATATTATGCTTTCCGTATGCATGTGTGCAAGATTCCAAGCCGACCCTAAGGAAGCTCACCTTACGGCCATAAAACGAATCTTGAGATATTTAGTTCATACTCCTAAGTTTGGGATTTGGTATCCTAGGGGATCCACATTTGATTTAATTGGTTATTCGGATGCCGATTGGGCGGGGTGTAAGATTCAAAGAAAGAGCACATCGGGGACTTGCCAGTTCTTGGGAAGGTCCCTAGTGTCTTGGGCTTCAAAGAAGCAAAATTCCGTCGCTCTTTCTACCGCCGAAGCCAAGTATATTGTCGCAGGTCATTGTTGCGCGCAACTACTTTGGATGAGGCAAACCCTTAGGGACTATGGTTACAAATTAACCAAAGTTCCTCTTCTATGTGATAATGAGAGTGCAATCCGCATGGCGGATAATCCCGTTGAGCATAGCCGCACTAAACACATAGTCATTCGGTATCATTTTCTAAGGGATCACCAACAAAAGGGAGATATCGAGATTGCATATATTAACACTAAGGAACAATTAGCCGATATCTTTACCAAGCCACTAGATGAACAAACTTTTAACAAACTTAGGCATGAGCTAAATATTCTTGATTCTAGGAACTTCTTTTGATGTCTTGCACACATAGCTCATAGGTATACCTTTGATCATGTCTCTTTTATATATGCTATGACTAATGTGTTTTCAAGTGAATTTCAAACCAAGTCATAGGTATATTGAAAGGGATTTGGAGTCTTCGGCGAAGACAAAGGCTTCCACTCCACTCCATAACTCAACCTTCGCCGTTGCTCCGAGCATCTCTCCATCTTTGGTATAATCTTCACTCATGTTTTATTTGCCAAAGGGGAGAAAGTAGTTAGACGAGGGCTTATATTTCACTCTAAGTATCCGTTTTTAGCGATTCATGCCAAAGGGGGAGAAAGTATTAGCCCAAAGCAAAAGGACCGCACCACCACCTAATTTAAAACTAATGATTTTCAAATTGGTATCTTATTATATTCAAAAGGGGAGAAATTAGCACCTTCAAAAATTGATATCTTAAAACCCTCTTGAACACTAAGAGGAGGAATTTTATTGAGGGGGAGTTTTGTTTAGTCAAAGGAAAAGCATTTGAAACAGGGGGAGAAAATTTCAAATCTTGAAAATGCTTCTCAAAATCTTATTCATTTACCTTTGACTATTTGCAAAAAGACTTTGAAAATCATTTACAAAAGAAGTTGCAAAAACAAAACAAGTGGTGCAAGCGTGGTCCAAAATGTTAAAGATAAAGAAACAATCCATGCATATCCTATAAGTATTTATATTGGCTCAAATTCTAAGTAACCTTTGCACTTACAATTATGCAAACTAGTTCAATTATGCACTTCTATATTTGCTTTGGTTTGTGTTGGCATCAATCACCAAAAAGGGGGAGATTGAAAGGGAATTAGGCTTACACCTATTTCCTAATTGATTTTGGTGGTTGAATTGCTCAACACAAATAATTGGACTAACTAGTTTGCTCTAGTCTATAAGTTCAACAGGTGCCAAAAGTTCACAATAAGCCAATAAAAAGACCAAGAAAAAGGGTTCAAACAAAGAGAGCAAGGGACAACCGAAGTGCTCCCTGGTCTGGCGCACCGGACTGTCCGGTGTGCCACCGGACAGTGTCCGGTGCACCAGGAGACTCCAAGCTGAACTCCTCACCTTCGGGAATTCTCAGAGGCGCTCCGCTATAATTCACCGGACTGTCCGGTGCCCCAAGGGAGAGCGACTCTGAACTCGCCAGCTTCGGGAATCCGCTCCGCTAAAATTCACCGGACTGTCTGGTGTAACACCGGACTGTCTGGTGTAACACCGGACTGTCCGGTGAGCCAGCGGAGCAACGGCTACTTCACGCGCAATGGTCGACTACAACACATTAAATGCGCGCCTGCGCGCGCAGAGGACAGAGCACGCGCGGGTGGCACACCGGACAGTCTACAGGACTTGTCCGGTGCACCACCGGACAGCCAGTCGGACCCACAAGACAGAGCTCCAATGGTCGAACCCCAATGGTCTGCTGACGTGGCTGGCGCACCGGACAGTGTCCGGTGGCGCACCGGACTGTCCGGTGCGCCATGCGACAGCAGCCTTCCAACGGCCACTTTGTGGTGGTTGGGGCTATAAATACCCCAACCACCCCACATTCATTGGCATCCAAGTTTTCACTCTTCTACACCTTACAAGAGCTAGCATTCTATACAAGACACACCAAAGAGATCAAATCCTCTCCCAACTCCACACAAAGCTTTAGTGATTAGAGAGAGTGATTTGTTGTGTTCATTTGAGCTCTTGCGCTTGGATCGCTTCTTTTCTTTCTCATTCTTTCTTGTGAACATCTCAATTGTAACCAAGGCAAGAGACACCAATTGTGTGGTGGTCTTTGCGGGGACTTGTTGTCCCGTTTGATTGAGAAGAGAAGCTCACTCGGTCCGAGGGACCGTTTGAGAGAGGGAAAGGGTTGAAAGAGACCCGGTCTTTGTGACCACCTCAACGGGGAGTAGGTTTGCAAGAACCGAACCTCGGTAAAACAAATCATCGTGTCTCGCTCTTTTTTCGCTCACGATTTGTTTTGCCCTCTCTCTCGGACTCGTTATTATTTCTAACGCTAACCCAGCTTGTAGTTGTGATTAAGTTTGTAAATTTCAGATTCGCCCTATTCACCCCCCTCTAGGCGACTTTCAAAAAGGGACTCCTAGGCGCCTCCAACAGAAATACAAGAGTAGCCAACAATTGTATACATCACTCGGATCAATTCTCTCTCTCTCTTGTGTATCTCTCTCTAGTTTGTGTGAAGGCAAAGTTATAAGCCTTTAGAGAGTGGAGAGGTGCTGCAAAGAGCTAGAGCAAAGCCTTGGGCGCATTGTTACTCTGCCGGAGTGCTGTCAAGAAGACTGTAAGCAGCCACGACGTTGTTGTAACCGAACTCAACATAGTGGAAGGCTCTATCTGTCATACTGACAGATCTGAGCAAACGGAGGAAGGAGTTGAAATAGACTCCAAGCCCAGGTGTGGCTAACTCCAACGAGGACTAGGCAAGCATTTCAGGCTTGGCCGAACCTCGGGATAAATTACTGTGTCTGTGTGCTCTGCTCTGTGTTGTGTGCTGATCCTCTGTCTTATCTACTCTTTATATCTGCACTTCAATACTTATCTGTGGTTCAAGTTATATTTGAAGTGCAGGGCACTTTGAGACAAGATCTTCTATTCCGCTGCAACCTACTCAAAGGGTCTTTCATTCCACTGCGATCTGGTCTTCGAGTAGAGTAAGAATTTAAGTATTCAAAGTGATTATTATTATTCGCCTATTCACCCCCCCTTCTAGGCGACATCCAGATCCTGTTCCCGGTCAAAGGGAACTTTCAATTGGTATCGGAGCTAGGCCTCTCCAGTGTGGGCTTAGCCGTCCGGAGATGATGATGTCGTCTCAAGAGGTAACTATAGAACTTCTTCTAGGCGATGGCTCTAATTATAAATCTTGGTCTGTCTCTATTTATAATGCCTTCATGCGTGTTGATCCTGATTTGAGACAGATCTTTAGTAGAAGTATTTTTCCCTCCAAATTTAGTCAAAATCCTTCTAATGATGAACTAAGATATCTGTCTCTCAATCACCATGCTTGCAACATCTTAGTTGAGTCACTTTCTAAAAGTGCCTATTTTGCAATCATGAGTAGTGATAGTGATTTATTTGTTGATGCTCATGATCTATGGACCAAAATTAAGTTAAAATTTTTTAAGTCCATATGCACTGCTTCTGCTCCCTTTATTGCTGGTAGTACTAACTTGTCCAAGGGAGAAGAACAAGAGAGATGGACACCAAGCGATGGATCCACCTCTCCGACAGGTTCATCTCCCACTTGTTATACATGTCTTGTTGCTAACGATGAGAATGGAGATGAAAGCAATCATGAGGAGGAGGATGAGGAGTCTACATCATCACAAGGTACATTTTCCTATTTTGCTTCCACTGACAACAGTGACAGGGAAAATGAGATCGACGATGTAGAAGAAGAGGAGATTCGCCGTTTCTACACCCATCTCAACAAAGAAGACAAATCGCTCTTGGTTAAGCTGTTGAGAAGGAACAAGGAACAAGGCGAGACGCTTCTCAGGCTAGAGAAGACTCTCATCAAAACCAACGACAGCCTGGAGAAGATGATCAAAGAACATGAGGAGCTAAAGTGCTCTCATGATGATGTGGTCCAACGGTATGATTCAGTTTTAATTGAGCAAAGAAATAATGATGATGTTTTATCTAATGTTGCTCAACTTAAAACTGGAAATTCTATGCTTAGGAGACAAGTAGAAATGATAATTTTGGAAAAACTTGCTCTAGGTGAAAAGTATGATATGTTGTCGTATTCTCATAGTAAACTAGTTGATGACCATATCATGCTTGATGTTGCTAATGAGGTTGTAATTACAAACTTAAATTCATGTGAACCTCATTCTTGCACAAGTGCACATTTGGATAATATATCACCATGTGCTAACCCCTGTCGCTCAAAAGGAAGCAAATGTTTGAATAAGCAACAAGTTGTAGGGTCAAAAAAGAAGCTTGAGGAAGGAGAAACCGCAACAAGGGTCAAACTCCTTGAGAAAGATGTTCCTAAAGCAATAAGTGAAGCAATCAACAAGAAACAAGAAAAAGGTAATGATTCAATTAGTCATGTTATTTGCACTAATAATCTCTCTATGTCATCCAAAAGCAAAAAGAGAAGAGGAAAAAGGAGGTGCTTCAAGTGCAAGAGATTAGGTCACCTCATTGCTTCTTGTCCATACAAAGACAAGGACGAAGGGATAAGGAGATGTTTTGGATGCAATGAAAAGGACCACGTGATCACCTCATGTCCGGTCATAAAGAATCAAGGACATGCACCCTCCAAGATGACCCTCACCAAGGAAAATGATAAACAACAAGCGTCATGTCGGGTTGAGCGACGTTTCTGCTATATGTGTGGTGAGCATGGTCATCCACCTGAGGTATGTAATAAAGGTAAGGTTCCTAAGCAAGTAAATTTGTCTCAATCTTATTCGCTTAGAAGACCCAAACCATACACTTGTGCTAGATCAGTAATGAGATCACCTAGAACTAGCACAATTGCTATTTGGGTACCAAAGGCTCTTTTGGATGATCGTTATGGACCCATCCCGAGATGGGTACCAAACTGTGCCAACTAGACCATGCAGGTGCCTCGAGATGGACTAGAGACCATGGGAGAGCTTAAGATGGTTAATTCAAACTCTATGCTTAAGCTGTTGATTTTTATTGTCTATTCATAGACCCAAGGTTGAATGATTGTGCAATTCTAATCCCATGTTCATCTCAAGTTAAATAAGTTGTAGAGGACTTGAATCATTATTGATGAATCAAGCAAAGTGTGGCAGAACCTCCCAAGTTATTGGGCCCACATGCACCTGTCCTTGTCTCAAAGACCTCAGACAGCTATGCATGTGCACCAGATAACTTAACAGGATCCGTCCGATTGCCCAAGGACATCGGATAAACAACTTACAACCAGAACCGCAGGATTAAGTAACACAAATCACACACACCAATATTTTTGCAGCGGAAATCTTATTACCAAATTTTACAAGTTACAAAAATTTTACATTATTTTATCAGAATGATTACAAAAGTATAAGTTTGAAATATATGCTAGCTCAAGTGACCATCCTCAATAAGAAGATAAAGACGGGGTATACTTATATAAGAAGGCCGAGCCCACCGGCACTTAACACCATCACAGCAGCACAAAACTATAACCTAAAAAACAACAGGGAATAAAACCCAGAGTATGGAATTACTCAGCAAGACTTACCCGACTAAAGAAAAGACTCTCAAGGGTATGCTGGTTAAATAGGAATCAAGGAGAGGCTTTTAGCAAGAATCAACTTAGATACTTTTGCAGAAAAAGCTTACTAAAGTGAGTCCTTACTTTCAATATTTTAACGCCAGATTAAATATTAATAGACTCTGTGTGCATCTGGTCTAATTTCTCCATCTCATCAATTCAACATCATTTTTATTCATGAGGTTCGCATCCTGACTTAGGTTGCAGGTCAGTGACCAAGTCTTCATGTCCGCGAAGTTACGGCGATCCGAATCGATTATACTCATCTGAGGATCTCCAATCACACGACATATGTAGCACTTAACCCTTGCATATGTCAACCCGCCACCGGGGTTCTTAAGACCAGATCAGGTTCTCGCGAACCGAGAGCACAGATACACCACCATCCAGCCTCTTGCCATGGAGGGTACACGCTACTCTCGCCACCGCTCCACGCCATTCCGTGTTATCTTATTCTGGCCTTAGTCTACCCGAGGCGAGGCTTACCCATGACGAGGCATGTGACCAGTTAAAGGGTCCTCGGTCAGTAGGCCTACATACGCATCCAATCCTTAATCAACCTGGGTAGAACATCACCTGTTCCTAGCCCAAGTCCCAATTTAAGTACTTCCATCCTTAGGATTGTTTGTGTTCCTTAGGACGAAAAGAGCATCACAGAGAACTTTGCAGTAAGATCCCACCACGCTCTCAATGAAAATATTCTTGCAGGTAGAAGCCATCTTTCCTCAGGATAACCCCTGAGCAAGGCCTTAACGCAAAAGACAACCTCTATCCACAAGATCTGAGCAGGGCTAAGCATTTTTGTAAATCATATTTTGATACTTCACCAGAAGTATCTATAAAGGTATGGATTTCAAGGAAGGCAATGCATCAAAGGGTTTCCAAGCAACTCCTATAAACCTAATGCACATTTCACTAGACTTAAAGTGTGCAAAAATTATTTAAAAACACAAGGAAGGGGTTGCATGCACCGGGGCTTGCCTGGGATAAACACTAGGTTAGTGTTTGTTAGATGACGTCCACTTGGCGATCAACCTTTTGTGTTGGCACTTGTTTAGTCTGCCCATCTTCAGATTCGCCCATCAACATCACCACACGGAGTAGCCCGCGCTTGGGGTTGGCTTGGCTCGTCTTCCGCATCACGCGATCAATTATCGTACCTAATTGAGATGCACGATGCACATGAATGCATATAAACATAAATATCGCAAACCTAGATAGTGCTCGCGATAGCGGATTAAACACCTAGCGGTGAGGCGTTGAACAATTTCATATAGAGACACTAATTATCGACGTACAATTAAGCGCAGTAATTACACTTCTCGAACCTATCGCAAACATCACAAGCAACAAATTATACACATGAAACACAATTAACCTACTCAACTCATCAGCTAATTAATTAAATTCTGAACTTATCCCTCGTTTTATAAATGACACTACATCGTTCACAAAGAACTATTTTAATTTTATTTTACTCCTCACATATTTTACATGTCCACATGTAATCAAACATTTCTTTATCACACAGACCTACTAATATTCTACTCGGTATATTAATTCAGCTAATTGACCAGAATAGCGAAATAACTCGCTATAACTGAACCTGGCTCGATAATCGCAAGAACTGCGAAGTCGACGAGAGTTTTGTGACTTACGCAATTTATCGAGCACCTTAATGAGCATCGCACTAGCACATTAATTTATTCATTGATCGAACTATTCTGAATAATTTATCAGCTTACCATTTCCACAGCTGACACGAATCTGCGAGATCGGTAGCGATTTTCCGATCCAGGCAATTTGTCGAGCGCTTGGGGAATATCACGCTGCTAGCTTCGTCTTCACCCGATTCTTGGGATTTCTTGATGACGCACGGATCGACGACGACCTTTAGCTGAAGTCCTCGAGCGAACATCTGGCAAGTGTGACCGACGAGCTAAGGCTGAGACGAAGCTTGACGACGAGATCGAACAGGGGATGGCGAACATGAGCGCACACCGGGGCTTGCTAAAAATACGAAGACGACAGCATGGGGCGAGTAGCGCACACACACGTCGCAACAAAACGATGGCTATTCAAGGCTTGGTATTTCCTGGAGCAGAGCAAGAGTGCTGGCAGTTCGCAGCGGTACTCCACGATGGCCATCACCGGCATCGAGCAAGGGCGATTTAGCGAGGTCGACGGCGAACGACGCGACGACAAGCTGGAATACCAGGGAGACCCGAGCGCGGCGGATGAGCTGTAGCCAAGCAGTAGGACGTGGCTGCGCGCAGAGGAGTAGCAAAGGCCGAGCAGAGAAACGCGGCCATGGACAGAGAAGCAGGCACGCGCGCACGGACAACAGCGAAGAGCTCAGCGCGGTGGCCACGACGAATGCCAGGGCGCGCGGCGAGCAGAAAGCGCGGCACAGGAAGAGCGCCGGGAGGAGGAAGAAGCAGCTGGGCTGCGCGGCTGGAGGAGCTTGGGCGCACGACGAGCTAGAGCAGAGGGCGCCGCGAGCCAGCAGAGGGAGCAAGGAGTACGGGCGCAGGTGGCCAGGGAGAAGCTGGGAGCCGCGATAGCAGGGAGCTGGAGGAAGGGAGCGGCTGGGCTGGGCTTCGACAGGGGAGGTCGCCGCGAGGGAGCACGAGGAGAGGGGGCGCGGTTGGAGGAGCTCCAGGGAGCAAGAGCGCCGTGTAGAGCAACAGGCGCGGTCCGAGCTGGAGTCCGGAGTTGGGGCCGACGCCGGTGTCGGTGTTTTGGGTCCGACCGCACACCCGGGGTTGCCCCTCAAGGTGTTTTTAGGAGTAGGACGGTGTCAACGACTGTAGCAAAATGGTTCGTGCCGGTCGCACGAGGGACAATGGACAAGATTTGCAGGTTCGGGCCGCTTAGAAGTGCGTAACACCCTACGTCCTGGTGAGTATATGAGCGTGGTTACAAGAGGGTTCTCTGGATAGAGGGCGCAGAGAGTTTATGTGGGTGGCTAAGTAGAACAGGGTCCCTCCTTCTGAAGGGGTGCCCCCTAGGCCTTATATACTCGGCCGTGGAGCAGTACACGTGATATGATAACAACAAGTAGCTAAAAGATAGTGAACCTCTTGAGTTTATCCCTACGTAACCCTTGCCGACTTATCCTCGCATGGCTCTGTTGCATGGGGGCTTCAGCGCGGGAAAGTCGGGTCTCTGTTGCGATTCATTCGTTCGACGTTGTGGGCCGTCTAGGTTTGCACTAATCAGTCTCACGTCTTCTCTTCTTTGTTGGTTGTCTTTCCCTAGGCCCACGAAAGAATGACCTTACGAATTATTGGGCCCTTGGGCCTTTCGTGAGGCCTTTTACTTCTTTAGTGGACCCAGGGGATATCTATCCCCCACAAGCCCCCGATCTTTGGGTTGATTTAGAGGTAATCAACTCAAAGATCCAAGGTCCAAAAAATGACTTCCTGCTGTCTTCCCTGGCTCTGATCACTCGTTCGACCAAAGTTTGGTTTTGTGCTTGTGCCTTAGAGGTCGGCATTTTGGATTGTAAGACTCTGGACTTCATTGGGTGCACCGGAGGTGCACCCAATGGGTGTAGCCCCCGACCTTTGAGTAGATTTTAGAAGATAATCTGCTCGAAGGTCTTTTTCCAAAGGTTATCTCCATTCGTGCTCCTGCATCTCGGTTGAGGATTGGTCTTTTCAATCTTGCTCTACGCCTTAGAAGTCGGCGCTATATCGGTTTAGAGTAATACTCCATGGGGTGCACCAGAGGTGCACCCAATGGGTGTAGCCCCCGACCTTCAAATGGATTTTTTAAGGATAATCCATTCGAAGGTCTTCCTTTTGCTTGTGGAAACTGGCATGAAGCTATTTTGCATTATGCTTTGGAGGTCAGAATTATGTCATCAATATTTTGCTGCAAAGGTTAGCGTATATTTTGTCTTTAGCAGCCGAGTTTGCAATCCATCCATATCTTGCTAGGTAGTGCAATTTATTTGCTTCTGCGATTGATTGGACGTTTGACGGACGTTCTCTGTCTAGTCTTCACGTCGCTTCTGTCGGCCATATCTTGTACTTTGCTGGCTATATTTGGCTTTCCTCTGATCCTTACTGATATCTCATTTTTGTCTTGAGGTATTCACTGCATGCCCTGCACGGATGTGACCGTTTCTAAAAATATACTGATAATTCCTAGGCGTCCCCCCCAATGGGTGTGGGCAAGGGACGGCTTGGTACGCTGAGTATTTTAGCCGGTTGCCTCTGAGTAGTAATGCGATGGGACGGCTAGTGTCATCATATCCTTTGCGCTGTTGACTGGAGTCCCAATGGGTGTAGTGTTGCATGAAACGGCATCCGCCGTCTGACGTGTCTTCAGATGGGTGGAAGTGCTTATTGAATGCCTTGCGACTGTTCAGTGACCGCGGTTAGAAGTGAGCGGTTGCCTTTCCCTTATATAAATAACACCTTTGCTTCTCTGGTTTTTTCACATCTCTTCGCTGCTCTTTACCGCCTTCTTCTTCCTCCCTTCTGTCTGCTTCCACCATGGGCAAGAACAACAAGCGCAAGCGTGAGCCGACTCCTCCATCGGAGGAGTTTGGTGACTCGGAATACTCAGAGGAGGAGTTCTCCTTTGAGTCCGAGGGGTCTCCGGCTCCCATCCCCCTGCGTGAGTCCCCAGGGGCTTGCGGTGGAGGTCTGGACGTACATCTGGGCCGTCGAGCGCTCCGGGCTCGAGGGCTCGGATGAGTCTGAGTACTCCTCGGACGAGGAGGACTCGGACGGCGGCGAGGGCGAAGATGACGACGACGACGACGGCGACGACGACAACGGAGGCGACGGCGACGGTGATGGCGGCAACGGCGGCGGAGGCAGCGGCGGCAAGGGCGGCACCAAGGGCAGCAGCAGCGTGGGCAGCACCGGAGGCGGCGGCGGCAAGGGCAGCGGCGGCAGGGCCAGTGGCTAAACGCCACTGGTCTTTAAATATTAGTATAATTAGAATAATGTAGTAGTAATGTAGGGTAGTATAGTGTAGTTTAGTAGTAGTAGTAATGTAGAGTAGAAGTAGGGAAGCACCAACTCCTGAGGAGTTGGTTTGTAAACTTATTAACTTCCCTTTAATCAAGAACTGTCGTTGATCCCCCCTTTTTGATGACTTGTCGTTGCTTTTCCTGAATGTTGAACTGATTCTTTTGATATAGTAGAAACAACGCCGAGCGATGTGAAGGTTGACATCAGCGTTTTAGAAGTAACACCAAGCAATCGAACACAAGACCAGCGTTTTAGAGGCAATGCCGAATGATAGAAGGTCGGCATCGGCATTTTAGAAGTAATGCCGAGCGACAGAATACGGGGTCGGCGTTTTAGAGACAACGCCGAGTGATTGAAAGTCGGCGTCGGCATTTTTAGAAGTAATGCCGAGCGATTGAACACGTGGTCGGCGTGTTAGAGGACACGCCGAGTGATTGAAGGTCGGCGTCGGCATTTTAGAAGTAATGCCGAGCGATTGAACACGTGGTCGGCGTGTTAGAGGACACGCCGAGTGATTGAAGGTCGGCGTCGGCATTTTAGAGGTAATGCCGAGCGATTGAACACGTGGTCGGCGCGTTAGAGGACACGCCGAGTGATTGAAGGTCGGCGTCGGCATTTTAGAGGCAACGCCGAGCGATTGAACACGTGGTCGGCGTTTTAGAGGCAACACCGAGTGATTGAAGGTCGGCGTCGGCATTTTAGAAGTAATGCCGAGCGATTGAACACGTGGTCGGCGTTTTAGAGGCAACGCCGAGTGATAGCCAGCTTCACAAGATACTTTGAGTAAAATAACCGAGTGATGAGGTGGCACGTCGGCTTTCTTGGAAATAACTGTCGGATATCCACGTGGCATGCTGGGATTTCAGAAATGACCGCCGGGTGATGACTGGGCACTTTTTGAAAGGGTATCTGGCTCAAGAATATCCCTTAAGAGTCGCGCTTTTAGCCGCCTTTGCTTTCCGTGCCCTAGTTCTTTGCATTTCCGCATCTGGATCTTCTCTGCCACTCGCCTCCTACTCTGTTTCGCCAGTGAGAAGCAAGATGGCGCCCAAGAGAAAAACTGCGAACTCGTCTGCTGCGGTGATCCCCGCAATCGACCCCAACAGCCAATTACCCTTCGCAGGTAACCACATGTCTGTAATTTCTGAAGCTGAGCTTCTCCGCCTTGTCTCCACCGGGGTTCTTCCTCCGCGGGAACTCTGTTCTTGGCGGGTTTGCCACGGGACTACCGTCCCAACCGAAGATACCCACGAGTCAGTAGTTTACGCTCCTTTCCTTCTCCGCGGCCTCGGCCTTCCCATATCTCCTTTTTTTCGTGGCCTCCTTGATTTTTATCACATCAACCTGACTCATTTGAACCCTAATTCCATTCTCCAAATCTCTATTTTCGTTCACCTTTGCGAAGCTTATCTCGGCGTGCTGCCGCATTTTGGTTTATGGAAGTATCTGTATCACTGCCGTCCTGGGATGGCCGGGGGGCAACATCAGTTGGTCGGAGGTGCCAGTTTGGAGATGCGTCGTGGGCGGAAAACCGAGTATCTCGAAATACCCCTCAAAGACAGCATCAAAGGTTGGCGTCTGGAGTGGTTTATAGTTGATAACTATGGAAATTCTCTCCCCTCCCGGTCAGGAAGACAGCCAGACGTTCGTACTCCAAGTTGGACTGAGTCTCCCACGGATCAAGAAGTGGCCGAGGCAGGTGTGTTGCTTACTGAAGTCGGATTACTGAAAGAGAGAGGTCTGACTGCCGAAGCTGTGGTCACAGATTTTGTTTTCAAAAACATTCAGCCGCTGAAAGACAGGGCCTATCTAGCATATCTTTATCGAGGGCTGGCCGACCCAACCCGAGTTACTAATAGGAGAATTCCTTCTGTTGACTTGGTAAGCCGACTTGAGATGATCCTCAGGGGTAAAGTTTCAAACGTTGGTGCTCCAGTGGCTTACTCGGCTTGGAACCTTCCTTCTCCCAAAGCTTTCACCCTTTTTGTGTCCAATCCACCCGTGACTGATAGCAATTTGGGTCTTAGAGTGCGACCCTCTGCTGAAGAGGTCCGTTCTTTAGTTGCTTCGCTCGGGGAGATACCTGATGATGAACGGCAGATTTATTTTGAAGTGCCCCTGAACCCTAGTGATGCAGACATAAATGACATGCTTGATCTGCTAGCTGAGGATTCATCTGATGCTGCTCCTGATGGTACATTGGCAGTGGTGCCCCTTCCAGAGGTTGATGCGACCTTGGATGTCCCGAAACCTGTCAGTACTCGCCCGAGGCGCCCTAGCCGAACCAGTCAGCCCGAGCCTTCTGCTGATGAGCAGAAGAAGAAGAGAAGACGCCTCCAGCGAGTATCCAGCTTTGACGAGGATGCCAGTACCTTAGCTCCTGCTGCTGAAGAAATGACTGCAACTGGCCTTGCTGACATTGATCCCAATGGGTGTGCTCCGCCTGCTGCTGACCCCGCTGAGGATGCTGTTCGTGCTGTTACTGTGGAAGATGAGGAGGAAGAAAATGACACTCCATTAACTCGGAAAAACAGTCGGCAGTTCGTTGCTAGCGGTGGAAGTAGTGGAGTCCCTTCTCCTGCTTTGTCTGCCCTTATTGGTCTGCAAGAGCTGTCTATGGCCAATTTTGATCAAGCTCTAGAGGGTATGGTCCCAGAAGAGTTGCTATCAGAGCCTGTGGATGTTGATGCAACAGAAACTTGTGCTGCCGTGCCAGATGCTGGGCTGAGGTCATCCCGTGCCTCGTCAACCTTAGAGCATGATCTCGAGGGTCGGGATGCTGACTTGGATTGTCCTGGTCCCATGGAAGTGGCTGAAGGCCTGTCAACCTTAGAGGTGGTTACTGCAGAGAGCCTGGGTCCCAAGAATGGTGCTGATATATGCCCAGCCCCCGAGGATGTCGCCGGGAGTGACTTAGCTTGGGCGAAGAGTGTAAGCCACTGCCCAGCCCCCGAGGGTGTTGCCGGGGATGATCCGGCTCAAGTGGGCAGTGCCGACTGTGACCCAGCCCCCGAGGGTGCCCGAGCAGGGTCCCCTTCCTGCACTTCCATGGACGTTCACGCGGGTTCGCCTCCACATTCTGGCGGTATGGTGGTGGCCCAAACTCCGGATCAGGGGGTCGCTTTAGAGGGCAGCATCCCCACTGGTCTGGCGTTAGGCTCTGTTGAATGTACTGAGCTCGTTCCTGCTGGTCTGCTGCAAGCTGCTTCGGGTGGTGGTCTGGCACCTGGTCATCAGCTGATTTCTCCTGACTTGGGGATCCCTTCGCTCTTTTCCAACCTCCAGGTGCTGTGCTATGCTTTAGTTTGATCTTTATGTTGCATGAATTGTTGCTATTATGTTCATCCGCTCTTCTTATCAGGCTTTGGTGGATGGAATAGTCGGCCAGCTGAAGTCGCAGGGTGTTTCCATCCCGGAGGTGGCTTCATCTCTTGAGCGTTGGAATCCGGTGTTGCTTCGGGGTCGTGTATCCGAGTTGGAGGCAACTAATGCTGGTTAGTGTCTTTTCTTCTTTTTCTTTGTTCTTGCTCGTGGATTGTTTTACCTTCTGACCTCATTTCGTTTGAATACCTCTTGATAGGGATGACTCGGCGGATTACAGTTCTTGAAGAAAAACATTCCCAAGATCAAGCTGAGATGGCTCGACGGTGCGCTGACTTCGAGGAGAAGTATTCTCAGAGCCAGATTGAATTGAGTCAGGTCTCCGCGGCCTTGGATGATGCCAACGCTCTGAGTTCTTCTCTTCATGCTCAGCTTGACTCTGAGAAGGTAGCCTACGAACCTGTGCTTCGCCTTATCATGCTCTTGGATTCTGAATGAGTTGATTTGTGCTTGTAGGAAGAAAAACACATCCTTGCTGCTTCTCGCGACAATCTGGACAGATTATATCGTGATTCTAGCAACTCGCTGACCATCTTGGAGAGGAGCCACCGTTTTACGATGGAGGAGCTGGACAATCAGCGCCGTCAGCTGCAAGAATCCTCGAACGAAGTGACCCGCCTTACACAGTTGCTATCAGCAAAGGATGCCACCATCAAGGGACTCCGAGCTTTTAAGAAATCCATTGCTCAGGAGTTAGAAGCTGCTCAGCAGGCTGTTAAAGTTGCCGAAGAGACTGCAGCTACTCTCAAAGCCCAGCGCGATAAAGCCATGGACAAGGCTATTCGGGCAGGACGAATCTTGATGAGGAGACCCGACATGGTTGTTCCTGAGGACATAAGGGCTGACGTGATCGCTGCCCCTGATTCCTCAAGTCGCCCTTCTTCGTCGGTCGCTCCTGAGAAAGACATTGCCAAATAGAAAACATTTTGCGTGCTTTGAGCGCGCGGTTAGCATAATCAAGTATCTGTTAGAGGACATCAGCTCAGCATTCGAATGATATAATTACTCTCTTATTGTATCAGAATTCATTAGTTCATAAATTTACAGTAATGAAAACGACGCACGATGATTATGAGATTTGTTTGCGGGATATAGAAGTCATCCCCTTAATTGCATGGGCATGAGCGTGTTGCGCCGGCTTAAGTCGTTGCCGACTTAAGTCGACTGCTCCGTTAGCAGGGCATAGTGGTCACCCCGAGTTAAGTGAGCGTGAGCATGTTGCACCGCCTTAAGTCGTCGCCGACTTAAGTCGATTGTTCCGTTAGCAGGGCATAGTGGTCACCCCGAGTTAGGTGAGCGTGAGCATGTTGCACCGCCTTAAGTCGTCGCCGACTTAAGTCGATTGCTCCGTTAGCAGGGCATAGTGGTCACCCCGAGTTAAGTAAGCGTGAGCATGTTGCACCGCCTTAAGTCGTCGCCGACTTAAGTCGATTGCTCCGTTAGCAGGGCATAGTGGTCACCCCGAGTTAGGTAAGCGTGAGCATGTTGCACCGCCTTAAGTCGTCGCCGACTTAAGTCGATTGCTCCGTTAGCAGGGCATAGTGGTCACCCCGAGTTAGGTTAGCGTGAGCATGTTGCACCGTCTTAAGTCGTTGCTGACTTAAGTCGATTGCTCCGTTTGTAGGGCATAGTGGTCACCCCGAGTTAAGTAAGCGTGAGCATGTTGCACCGTCTTAAGTCGTTGCCGACTTAAGTCGATTGCTCCGTTTGTAGGGCATAGTGGTCACCCCGAGTTAAGTAAGCATGAGCATGTTGCACCGCCTTAAGTCGTTGCCGACTTAAGTCGATTGCTCCGTTTGTAGGGCATAGTGGTCACCCCGAGTTAAGTAAGCATGCAAGTCAATCGTGAACGAGCCAAGTATCTTTGAAATCTCTCTTTATTGATGACGTTATTTCCATTATACAGAATACATGGTCGCCCCGGCTGTTTTGAGATACAGCTAGGGGTAAAATTTTCGGAGGTGCTCTATGTTCCAGGAGTTCCCCACTTCTGTGCCATCCATCTGAGTGAGGCGATACGATCCGGGCCGAGTGACCTCTGCTATTATGAATGGCCCTTCCCATAAGGGTGATAACTTGTGCTGTCCTTCCCCCGTTAGAATTCGGCGGAGGACGAGGTCTCCTATCGAAAAGAAACGTTGCCGCACAGCTTTGTCGTGGTAGCGCCTTAGAGTCTGCTGGTATCGTGCTGATTGGATTACTGCATTCAGTCGTTCTTCTTCGAGTACATCAATATCCTCCAGCCTGGTGGCTTCAGCTTCTGCTATGCTTTCGAAGATCAATCTTGGCGCCCCAAACTTGAGATCAGCAGGTAGCACTGCCTCTGACCCATAGACCATGAAGAAAGGAGTATTTCCATGCAGGGCCCGGCTAGGTTGGGTTCTCAAACTCCAAACAACATAAGGCAATTCTCTTATCCATTTTCCTGCGAATTTTTCGTTTTTATCAAAGACCCTTTTTCTAAGTGCCTCCAATATCATTCCGTTGGCTCGCTCAACCTGCCCGTTGGCTCTCGGATGGGCTACAGATGCATACTTGATCTGAATGCTTTTTTGCTCGCAGAAGTCAAAGAATTCTGAACTGGTGAAGTTGGATCCCAAGTCAGTGATGATACTGTTTGGTATCCCAAATCTGAATATTATGCTTTGTATGAATTCCACGGCTTTAGCAGAGGTTAAAGAGGCAATGGGCTGGAACTCTATCCATTTAGTGAATTTGTCAATTGCCACCAATACATGGGTGTATCTTCCTTGAGCTTTCTTGAAAGGTCCAATCATATCCAATCCCCAGCATGCAAAAGGCCAAGTTACTGGTATGGTCTGTAGCTGCTGTGCTGGCATGTGTTGTTGCTTTGACAGGTATTGGCAAGCGTCGCATCTCTGAACTAACTCGGCTGCATCGTTCTTCGCCGTCGGCCAATAGAATCCTGACCTGAAAACCTTCCCGACTAATGTTCTGGATGCTGCATGTACTCCACACTGCCCTGCATGGACTTCCTCCAGAAGTTGCTTCCCGGTGGATGGGAGAACGCACTTCATGAGGATGCCTGACGCGCCCCTCCTGTATAATACCTCCCCAATGAGTGTATAGTGAGCTGATTGTCTGGCAATGCGCTCTGCCGAGTTCTTGTCATCTGGTTCTTCTTCATTCTTTATATACTTAATAATCGGTTGCCTCCAGTCATCAGAGTCTGACTCGGGTTGATCTATGATGTTGCACTCTTCTGTTTGATCCGTCGAGACGCTCGGCTGGAGAATTTCTTGCACGAAGACCCCGGGCGGGACCTGAGTCCGACCGGATCCGAGCTTGGACAGTACATCGGCCGCCGTGTTCCGATCTCTTTCTATATGATGAAACTCCAGACCTTCGAATTTATCTTCTAGCTTTCGGACGGCGGCGCAGTATCTTCCCATTGAATCACTTGAACAATCCCATTCCTTGTTTATCTGACTGATGACTACCAGAGAATCTCCATATACCATCAGTCTCTTGACACCCAGTGATATGGCGATATTTAATCCGTGTATCAAAGCTTCATACTCGGCTGCATTGTTAGAGGTCGGGAATAGCAACTGGAGAGCATACTTGAGGTGCTCGCCTCCAGGTGCAGTGAAGAGAATCCCTGCTCCTGCTCCCTGCAGCTTCAGCGAGCCATCAAAATACATTCGCCATACTTCTGCTGTTTCTGGATTGTCTGGAACTTGCTGTTCTGTCCACTCTGATACGAAATCGACCAGTGCTTGAGTTTTGATGGCAGTGCGAGGTCGGAACTCGATATCATGGGATCCCAACTCGCAAGCCCACTTGGCTATTCGGCCAATGGCTTCCTTGTTGTGAAGAATATCCCCTATTGGAAAACCAGTGACTACTATGACTTTGTGGTCGTCAAAGTAGTGGCGCAGCTTGCGGGCAGTTAGAAGTACTGCATATAATAGCTTCTGAACTTGAGGATACTTTTTCTTCGATGGACCTAGAACCTCACTGATGAAGTAGACAAGATGTTGCACCGGATAGGCATGCCCTTCTTCCACTCGCTCGACTACCAACGCAGTGCTTACCACGTGAGTCGTGCAAGAGATATATAGCAGCAAATCTTCAGCTGGTTGAGTCGGCGTAGCTCGCCGGGGCGGCTTTAGTACTGGTGGTGTTGTCAGGAATTTCTTCAGTGCGTCTAGAGCTTCTTGTGCTTCTGACGTCCATTGAAACTTATCCACCTTCTTGAGCAGTTTGTAAAATGGCAGACCTTTTTCTCCCAGCCTGGATATGAATCTGCTCAGGGCTGCCATACATCCAGTGAGTCGCTGAACCTTCTTTTGCGACCGAGGGGCTTCCATCTTCATGATAGCTTCAATCTTATCTGGATTAGCTTCAATTCCCCGGTGGCTGACAATAAATCCGAGTAACTTTCCTGCTGGTACCCCGAAGACACATTTCTCAGGATTGAGCTTCCATCTATATCTTCTCAGGCTGTTGAAAACCAGCTGTAAGTCTTTGATGAAGTTTTCCGGATTCTCCGTTTTAATCACCACGTCGTCTACGTAGGCCTCCACACGCTTGCCCCAGTGATCGGCTAAGCATGTTTGAATGGCTCTCTGATAAGTCGCTCCAGCGTTTTTGAGGCCGAACGGCATGGAGGTATAACAGAAAGCACCAAACGGGGTGATGAACGCCGTTTTTTCCTCGTCTTCTTTTGCCAGACTAATCTGATGATACCCGGAGTAGCAATCTAAGAAAGACAGCACAGAACATCCAGCGGTGGAATCCACCACCTGATCTATCCTCGGGAGCCCGAAGGGATCCTTCGGACAGTGTTTGTTGAGATCAGTATAGTCGACGCACATGCGCTAATCCACTTTATTCTTTTTGAGTACAAGAACAGGGTTGGCTAACCACTCGGGGTGTAATACTTCTCTAATAAATCCGGCTGTGACCAAGCGAGCTAACTCGGCACGAATGGCCTCTCTCTTGTCGGGCGTGAAACGACGCAGCTTTTGCCGGATCGGCCTCGCCTGAGGATAGACTTTCAATTTGTGCTCGGCCAACTCCCTTGGGACTCCCGGCATATCCGCAGGCTGCCATGCGAATACGTCTCGGTTATCTTGCAGGAACTGGACGAGCGCGCTTTCCTATTTGTCATTCAAACTGGAGCTGATGATGGCCGCCTTGCGCTCATCGGCAAACCCCAGGTTGATCCGCTTGGTTTCTTCAGTCGGCCGCATAGAGGTCGCGGCCTGAGCCTCGTTTGCCGGCACGGCGAGGTCTTCCTCAGGCTTAGAGTTCGCCGGTGTAGAAGGAACCGTTGACGGCTTGGTGGTGAGGGCTGCTTGGATGGCCACTCGGAAACATTCTACGGCGCCTTGGAAGTCGGCGCGCACAGTTATGATTCCTTGCGGTCCTGGCATCTTCAGTATCATGTAGGTATAGTGCGGGATGGCCATGAATTTGGCTAGCCCCGGCCTTCCGATGATGGCGTTGTAACCGCAGTCGAAGTTCGCCACCTCGAACCTCAGGAACTCGGTTCTGTAGTTATCCGGAGTCCCGAAGGTGACCGGCATGTAGATGTGGCCCAGCGGGTATTCCCCTTCCGTCGGCACGATGCCGAAGAAAGGAGTGTCTGACTCGTGGAGCTCTTTGAGGTGAAATCCCAAGCCTTGGAGCGTACGGGGGAAGGTGACGTTGATGCTGCTCCCCCCGTCCACTAGCACCTTCTTTACCCGGCTCTCTCGGATCACCGGATCGACGAGGAGCGGGTATTTGCCTGGATGGTCAAAGTTGAGCCATTGATCCTCCCGAGTGAAAGTGATTGGGTGCTTCGACCACCGGTACGGGGCGGGAGGGCCGGTGGTCGCCACCAGTATCTGGCGGTCATTGAGCTTTTGTTGTCTTTTGTTCTCCTACGACCCATGTCCGCCGAAGATGACGTTGACCTCCCTGTCAACGCGCGGGAAAGCTCCTCCTCCCCCCTCCTCCGGCTGATGGGGCTGTCGTGGTTCACCTGGTCCTCCCCTCGGCGGAGGAGGCGGTAGGGGTTGGAAGGGTCGACCATGTCCGACGGAGTGCTTGAAGTCTCGGCAGTTACGTAGAGTATGGCGCATGTCCTTGTGGTACGGGCACTGGGAGTCAAGGATGTCGTCCAGTGTACGCTCGCCTCCACGAGGTCCTCCTCGGGCGCGAGAGGCGGGTGGTCCGGCGGCGTGTACTTCTTCGCGAGGCCTCTTCTCCCAGCGTTTGTCGGGTGGCTGGTTCGCGTCACGTCGTGGTGCTGTCGGTGCGGGTTTTGCTCCTCCGATGAGGTCCTGGGCCCGCTCGTCGGCAGTGATGTAGAGGTCGGCTTCCCGGAACAGCTCCTCGGAAGTAGTCGGCGCCTTTTGTAGTATGGCTCGGACGAAAGCCGAGTCGTTAGATCCTCTGTAGAAGTCCTCGATCACGGCCGCCTCCGTGACCTCGGGGATGCGGTTTCTCATGGTCTGGAACCTTTTAAGGTATGACCGGAGAGTCTCGTCTCCTCGGCGCTTGATGGATTTGAGGTCCCATGGTTGCGCTGACTTGTCGGAGAGAGACTGGAAGTTGGCGGTGAAGCGTCGACTGAAGTCTCCCCAGTCGTCGATGCAGTGTCGAGGTAGATGTCGTAGCCACTGCAGCGCATCTTGCCCAAGGACGATGGGCAGATACGCGGTCATAACATCTTCGGATGCTCCGGCAGCCCGAGCAACGATGGTGTAAACGGCTAACCAACCCCCTGGATCCTGCTTAGGTTCATATTTGTCGACATTGGATACCTTGAAGTTGGGAGGCCATTGGATGGCCCTAAGGCGCGGAGTAAGGGCGGATACTCCGCACGTGTCCTCCTGTCGTCGGGGATGTCGTCTGTCCCGGGGAGGGGAGTGGCGGTGGTGGTTCCTCGACCATCCCCGGGTGGTTCCACCAGTTGAAGCTGTTGCCGACTCAGTTCGGGTGGCCTGGCTTTGAGTCGGGAAGCCATGATCTCGGTCATACTCCTCCCGACGGCGAATCTCGTTCTCATGCCGCCGTTCGCGTGATGCATTGATAGAGCTTCGCGCGTCTCGGCGACTGTTGATGGCGTGTCGCAAATCGTTCGGCGGGTGGGCGAGCGGTAGAAGATGGTTTGCTGCCTGAGTGAACAGGCGTCGGTATCCCTCGGCGTCGGGAGTCCGAGGAAGTCCGTCAGCTATCCGAGCTAGAACGCCTCCGACTTCGCTTGGCGTGTTCATAGCTCGGGCGAAGTCGGGGTTCAGGTTGCGCCCGAAGAGCGGATTCTCGCGCCGTTGCCTTGCATCTTGCTCGGCTTGCTCCTGAGTCCGCCGGCGATCACGTCGTCGAGAGTTCCTTCGTTCCCTGAAGACGCGTTCTTCCGGAGTTTCTCCTATCTCTGAGACCTCATCTCGCGAGACAGGTTGCTCCGGATCCCGCTCTCCGGCTGCGTGATGTCGTCGAACGTTCCTGCGTCGGTTCCTTCGTCGGCGGGATTCTCGCTGAGGTGGTTCTTCTCCAGGTGCGGTCGGTTCATCGTCAGAGGCGGCGGGCGACTCTGCTCTCCCGATGAAGAGGACGTCGGGGTAGAACGGTACTGCTGTCGCGGCGACTTTCTTTCCGTTCTCCTTTGAGGCCGGAGGAACGGGAAGAACGACCTGCCTCTCCCTGGTCTCCTTCTTTCTCACGACCCGTGTCCATTCTTTCGTCGGGGAAGTAGACAGCGGAGTCTTCCGGGTCAGCGAGCTCCTAGCTCCAGCCTCCCCGGAGACAATCTTTTTCCGAAGAGCCGGAGGTAGCGTCTTTCCAGCATTTTCGGAGTTTGTTGGAGGAGACTTCTGTTCCGGCAGATCTGCGAGGCGGTGTAGAATTCCCTCTTCGTCTGCTACGGATGAGATTGTCCCGAAGCAGAATACAGATCCGGGACGTACGACGATCTTGCTGTGGAAGGTGACGGCCATTGAGCTAGCTTGGATCGTCGACACACCCCCTACCTGGCGCGCCAGCTGTCGGTGTTTTGGGTCCGACCGCACACCCGGGGTTGCCCCTCAAGGTGTTTTTAGGAGTAGGACGGTGTCAACGACTGTAGCAAAATGGTTCGTGCCGGTCGCACGAGGGACAATGGACAAGATTTGCAGGTTCGGGCCGCTTAGAAGTGCGTAACACCCTACGTCCTGGTGAGTATATGAGCGTGGTTACAAGAGGGTTCTCTGGATAGAGGGCGCAGAGAGTTTATGTGGGTGGCTAAGTAGAACAGGGTCCCTCCTTCTGAAGGGGTGCCCCCTAGGCCTTATATACTCGGCCGTGGAGCAGTACACGTGATATGATAACAACAAGTAGCTAAAAGATAGTGAACCTCTTGAGTTTATCCCTACGTAACCCTTGCCGACTTATCCTCGCATGGCTCTGTTGCATGGGGGCTTCAGCGCGGGAAAGTCGGGTCTCTGTTGCGATTCATTCGTTCGACGTTGTGGGCCGTCTGGGTTTGCACTAATCAGTCTCACGTCTTCTCTTCTTTGTTGGTTGTCTTTCCCTAGGCCCACGAAAGAATGACCTTACGAATTATTGGGCCCTTGGGCCTTTCGTGAGGCCTTTTACTTCTTTAGTGGACCCAGGGGATATCTATCCCCCACAGCCGGGGCTGGGCGCGACCAGCCATGGGGCTTGGTCCAGGCGCTGTCTGATTTGGGGCGAGCTCGGGGAACCGCGAGAAGGAGAGATGGGTAGCGATGGAGCTCCACGGCTTGGAAGAACGCTGGCCAGCGAAGCACCGTGAGGGAGAAGAGAGGAGAGAGCACGCGTGGAGAAGAAGCCTGCGCGTGGGAGACAAGGCAGAGGAGGGAGCAGGAAATATCCCACGACGGGATAAGACCGACGGCTGGAACTCGGCTGGGGCTTCTGCCGGTGAGCAGGGAGAGCAGAGGATGAGCTCGGCGGCGGGATATTCTTCCAGGAACTTGAGCGGCGCAGACCGATAAGAACGCGCGGGGAGAAAAATCAGTGAGAGAGAGAAGACGACTGGATTTCTTTTTTTTCATGTTTTTGATTTTCTTTTCTTCATTTTCTTTACAGAAAATTGCAGATATTTTTGAGTTCAGATTTTTAGCAATGTACACTGGGTCGACACGCTATTCAACTACGCATCCCATTCCCCGAATCTCGAAATGGAAATCCGAGGACTAACGATTTGATTTGGCGAATTCTCTAAACTCGGACAAAATCGTACTGTTAATTCCCTTTTGAAGATTTAGACCGAAGCAAGAAGCAATGGACTGAATTAAACGGATTTCGGCTTCGATAATCTATTCTGCGTGATTCAATTAATATTAGCCGAAACCATATCGGCTAATGCACACACGATTTTGTCGTCAAAACAGCGTGCAGAAGGACGAATGGGATCATAATCTCACGCATGATTTTTCTCGGACGATGCGTGATTCAGATTATTTTACTCCGAACATTTCTGTCGTTGAGTTCAAATTAATTTGTCTAGGATAAAATCATCCGAGTGAGTCGGGCTTCCGAATTCGTATTCGCGCGAGCGATGAATTTTAAATAATCACCGGACGCACCGATTTTCGGAACGACGATGTTCCGAACATCATGGAAATTTGGGAAGAGCCTGAATAAATAGAAGTAAAAATGATGTCGCACTCGCGATAGACGATGATGTCGCACTCGTGACAGACGAAACAGATGTGATATTAAAATCGCGATAAGCGAAGATGATTGAAATTTAAAATTCGTTTTATCCACTGATATTGCATGCTTAAATCCGTACTCGTTGTCGATCAGAATATAAACACCTGGGGTGTTACACAAAGGACTTTGATGAGAATATGCAACTTGCTCTCCAAAGGACGGTACCCGGGTATCTTAAGTACATTATTGCAAATCAGTATTGCTCTTAAGTTGGTTTATTGTGCTACCTATCCTTGGAGTAGTTATGCTCTTGAGATTGCCTGTGTTATCATTGGTTCATAATCTTGATCATGATTATGTGTTCTATATGTTATATCTTTTGAATCATTCAATGGTAGCTTTTCAATTGATATATCCACCATGATTAACTATCTTAGTGTATGTGGATAGACCTATATCTTTATGCAAGTCATGCTATGTGATGTTTAATGATTAACCTATGTGCAAGCATAATAGTTTTGTTTAGTCCATGTTCACATGATTACTTTGTCTTGGTACTCTGTGTATACCAAAACAAGAAATCCATGTGTGTCTCTAATGCACTCTCTCGAGCTATGAGGTGCATGAGCAAAAGGATCCCTAAATTGGTGACAACAGTCAACAGGTGCTCTCACTCCACACTACCTAAAAGAATGGATCTTATGACATTCAGGTAAAAGGCAAAGGTATGGAGAATGGAACTATGCAAGTTCATTAAATATCTTGAAGTTACGTTGTTTGTGATCATAGCTATGTTCTTGCCTTTCAAGTGGTAGTATCTTGGCTTAGGTGCTCTATGCTTTAAAATGTTGTTTCCCTTGGTGTTCCTAAGAAAATACTTCTTAATCATGGAGTGCTTAGCCATTGTGCTTTATATGCATGATCTTGTCATCTTTCAATTGGTATATGTGTTGCAATGATCATCATGTGTGATGCGTGCCTAAGTTGTTTTTATAAAAATGTTATATATCTTGAGGCATGCATTGTTTCCACTAGTAATAAGTTGTATTATGTCATCTATCTAATTGGTATCTCTTTGTGATGAAATTGATAGATTATGCCTAGACCAAGATATGTTGTGATCCCCTCTAGTTCTGAGGATGCTAGAATATGCAAAGTACAACTCATTCAAATACTTGATGCACAAGTTTAGGGGGAGCACACATAACTTGGGTCTTTTGAGACTAATTGTTGCTTGAGTGATCTTTTATAGTCTCAAGGTGGAAAAGGGAATATGAGCAAGAAATGGAGCAATCAGGACTTGGGTACCTCCATAAGTCAAGTATTTGATATCTTAAGTTGTGAGTAATTACATCTTTATAGATTGCTCATGCTCTATAATATTTAGTGATACTAGATGACTATCATGGAACTAGAACAGTAATGATTTTTTCATTGGTAGTCATGGTAGTGTGCTTCAATTGATATCTTTTGGTAATCACTATAATAGAAGCTTCATAGTGTGCCACAATACTATAACTTGCTCTAAGTCTGGTGTCTTAGCAACAAGAAAAGGTCAGGATAAAGGATCAGGCACAAGTGTGAAGGAGCTTCCTAAGATTAAACTCTCAAAATGGAAAGTACATCACAACAGGGTAAAGGTACAAAAGGAAGTGTTGACCTTTTGCGTACTTGTATCTTAAATTTTCTCCAATGCTTGTGTTGCATATACCTACTGTGTAAGGTGGAGTAATGTTAGTGTGTTGTATTTTACCAACTAAATACCCAGTGTCCGTTGACATCATCCTATGTTCTTGCTTGAATGTGGTTTTGGTGTTTGATGTCAAAGGGGGAGAATTTGTGCATTAAAGCTTAGGATTTCCTTTGATCTCAAGGAAGGAATGTGTTGTATTGATAATTCTTATCATATGCTTCTTGTTGTATTATATGGTGATAATGCGAAATTAGTGCTTCCGTTGCTATGAATCAATTAGTAGCTACTTTGTTTATCACGCAATAGATATTCATGTGGTTATGGTGCTTTAAAATTGTTTTAAAGTGGTATCCTAATTGTGAATAGTGGTAGGTTGATATTCCTGTGGAATATTCACTCAATTGACTAGTGTTTAACTCTGATTCTGTGCATGTGTTTAATTATCGACAATGCATCCCACAGGTGTTAAGGTGTAGTAATGTTTCGAATTAGCCTAAGTATGTGCAATTTGGCATATAAGGCCAAAGTTAAGATTTTAAATGTAAGCACATATTTAGGGGGAGCATTCTATAAACTTAGAATTCAAAACTTGTGCTTTAAATTTCACTCTTATGTAAGCTTTAATTGTGTTGCCATCAATCACCAAAAAGGGGGAGATTGAAAGCTCTCTTGTGGGTTTTGGTGTTTGGATGACAACTCAATTAAAGGACTAACAAGTGTGCTAAGTGTTGAACAAGTGTTGAATGCAAAGCTAATAAGGTTCAACACAAGTAAACAGACGTGATGGTCCAAAGACGGAGTTATCTATAGATATAATGGACATCACAAGGAAGATGGACATTGCTTAAGTGAGACTTGATGTGCATAACTTGGAGACAACCGATCAAACCAAGGTTGGAAGCAAGAAGAGCTTCGAGGTATCGAGTGCACGGGAGAAAGTCAAGGAGACCAGGAACCCAAAGCCAGGGTGAAGAAGGAGACTTGCGGAATCAAGGTTGATCGAGTTAAGAAGAGTTATGGTGCATCAAGGAACACTACATAAGGACATGACTTACAACCAATGAGGTAACATCTACAATTATGTGGTGTAAGTCATAAGGCTCAAGATCAAGCTCAAGAAGTGAACAAGGTCACTGGAAGGAGAACCAATGTCGAAATCAGAACTGGAAGCAGCCCAAAAGAGCTAAGTGCACCTTGACCTTTAGTTTGGGTTGTTCCTATGTTTGGAGATATTCTATGTGACCTTTGATGGATGTTGGAGCTCAGAAATGTCAATCTAGATCAAGACATGCTGACTTGAGGATTTATGAGTCCAACATCAATCTCAAGCATGCCAAATGCTAAAGAAGTGAAAATCAAAGAGAAGGTATGTTTCTAGACTTAGTACATTGGTTTTTGTGTACTAATATATTTGTCTAGGTGTTAGAAACAAAGAAGAGAAGAAAAGAAAAGAGATGCAAAAGACTTGGCTATGTACAGCCATGACTCTGCTCAGTCTGGCACACCGGACTGTCCGGTGCGCCGGACTGAACTCCGGTGAACAGACCGCTCTCGGGAGAAGTTTGACGACGTACGACTATAATTCACCGGACTGTCCGGTGGTGCACCGGACTGTCCGGTGAGCCAACGGTCGACTGTGCCAACGGTCGGCAGCGCGATCAGCGGGCGACGCGTGGCTTGGACCAACGGATAGTTGGTGCACCGGACTGTCCGGTGTGCACCAGACAGTGTCCGGTGAGCCAAGACGACCGTTGCTCCAACGGTCAGCTGAGCCCATTTTGGAAAGAGATCACGCACCGGACATGCTACAGGACCTGTCCGGTGGTGCACCGGACTGTCTGGTGCACCACCCGACAGAAAGCAAATATTGCCTTCCAAAATGAATTCCAACGGTTCCTAGGCCCCTTGGGTCTATAAAAGGGACTCCTAGGCGCCTCCAACAGAGATACAAGAGTAGCCAACAATTGTATACATCACTCGGATCAATTCTCTCTCTCACTCTCGTGTATATCTCTCTAGTTTGTGTGAAGGCAAAGTTATAAGCCTTTAGAGAGTGTAGAGGTGCTGCAAAGAGCTAGAGCAAAGTCTTGAGCGCATTGTTACTCTACCGGAGTGCTGTCAAGAAGACTGTAAGCAGCCACGACGTTGTTGTAACCGAACTCAACATAGTGGAAGGCTCTATCTCTCATACTGATAGATCTGAGCAAACAGAGGAAGGAGTTGAAATAGACTCCAAGCCCAGGTGTGGCTAACTCCAACGAGGACTAGGCAAGCATTTCAGGCTTGGCCGAACTTCGGGATAAATTCCTGTGTCTGTGTGCTCTGCTCTGTGTTGTGTGCTGATCCTCTGTCTTATCTACTCTTTATATCTGCACTTCAATACTTATATGTGGTTCAAGTTATATTTGAAGTGCAGGGCACTTTGAGATAAGATCTTCTATTCCGCTGCAACCTACTCGAAGGGTCTTTCATTCCACTACGATCTGGTCTTGGAGTAGAGTAAGAATTTAAGTATTCAAAGTGATTATTATTATTCGCCTATTCACCCCCCTTCTAGGCGACATCTAGATCCTGTTCCCGGTCAAAGGGAACTTTCACACCCGCCTCGGCGCGCCACCACCACTAGCCCCCTGGGATCGCCGCCGCTCGCACGCCTGAGGAAACCATCGCCACCGCTCACTCGCCCGAGAGAACCGCCACTCCCACTAAAACCTAATTACTGGCGGCATGAGAGTCTTTTTATAGTCGTCTGAACCTGGTGCAGCTGAACCGAATGACACCGTTGAGGCAGGTCTTTCTCTAGTTATTGGAAGCCCAGAGCTTTAAATATATACAAACAAACAATATATATATATCTCTACTACACCTTAAGGCTGGAGCGAGGGCGTCCACCACCCTCACCGTGCCCCCGCTCCAGCCCCCGCCCGCGCCATCTTCCTCCCTGCAATCCTGCCCCCGCCCGCGCCGTCCCTTTCCTGCAATCCCGCCCCCGCCCGCGCCACCCCTTCCCTGCATCCCACCCCCGCCAGCGCCGTCCCTTCCCTGCAATCCCGCCCCCGGCAGCGCCGTCCCTTCCCTCCATCCCGCCCCCATCCGCGTCGTCCCTTCCCTGCATCCCGCGCCGCCCTCGCGGCGCTGTCCCTTCCCTCCATCCCGCCCACGCCCGCGCCGTCCATTCCCTGCATCCCGCGGATCTCTCCATTCCCTCACCGTGCGCCCATCAAGACCACCAGCAAAATCGATGGAAGGGAGAGATCCGCGGCCAACGCCCGATCTGCCGCTACCAATCTCTACATCGCGTGGACGCCTTCCATGGAGTCTCGGTACGTATGCACGATTTACTCCCCCTCCCCCCGATCTGCCACTCCCAATATCTCCCTGGAAGACTGATCTGCATCGTGTGGACGCTCCATTGAGTCCCCACCCCCACATCCCCGCTTCGTGCTGTGCGGCGACGCGATCCTTGCCGACCATCGCGAGCCGGCACCGCGCCGGCTCATGGAGCGGGACATCTGGCAACCGAAGAAGAAGTTCAAGAGAGGCCGCGGCGGTAGACGCTCATTCGCTGCGTAAGACGATGAGGACTTCAAATCTGACTCCGGCAAGTGACTCACCCCTCTGGTCAGTACACAACCAGTGGGAATGCCACCGCGCTCCGGTTGCTAGAGAGCCAGTGGCACCGCCGCTGGGATCATCCTCACCTCGCGTGTGGCTGCAGGGCTCCTCCCCACCCCTCTCGACCCCACTTGAATCCACGGCCCTCGAGAAACAACAGCAATGAGGAACACCACTGTGGTTCGCGTCGGGCCGCCTCCCGAGCGGTGGCCATTCTCGGATCCGCACCTCGATGGTGCCACCCTAACCCTCGCCACCCCACCGCATTGGAGCAAGTACACTTGCGCCGGTTACAGTGCTGCATCGGCGAGGGCTAGGGTTGGGGACCATGGGGGTCATCTGTAGCGCTACCGTTCGAGGAAGCGGTCGACCGGTGAGAGATCTGAGCCCTCGTTGATTGTCTCAAAATTGTTTCAAGCCTATTGTGCGAGATACGATCCTATTTCTTGTGCATATCACTTTTGATTATGCAGAGTGTGTCGTACGTCATAGTTTGTTTTCAACTACCAGCATGTTCTTACTTTGTTACTGTCATGAGGATTATAGGATTTGTGCTTGGAGATTGGCCACCAGCCCACCAAGGCCTTAGGCTCAGTCGCTCAGGTAACTTACCTCGTTGATTGTTGAATGTAATAAGCCGTAACTTTCTCTGGGACATTATAATCATGTTGCAGCTCTTGTTTGAAGACCTAAATGTTAATAATGGTGTGTCTGTCTGTCTACTGCTTGTGTATGTCTGCTACTCATGTTGGATCTCTTGTTTCATATTTTGGGATGTGGAGATAATCTTCGTGTCGCTGGACCGCGACGAGGCCAGCTTTCGGGACCACTTCCAGGGCATGTCGTGGCTCGCGGTACCGTTTGACGCTGCTGGCCTACTACGGCAGAAGCTGTGCGCGCGCTTCGCCATCGAGCGTATCCCTGCACTGATCCCTCTGTCAGCGTCAGCGACGTCATCCAGCGGGCTGGGATGTAGAGAGGACGCGGTGAGGCTGGTTGGCGAGTATGGAGTAGATGCGTACCCGTTCAGTGCGCAGAGGAGGAGGGAGCTGGAGAGCATGGACGATGCCAGGAGAGAAGGAGGCCGGCTTCAGGAGCTTCTTGGCTGCGAGGAGAGAGACTTTGTCATCAGTGCAGATGACATAAATGTGAACAAAAAATTCATGAAATTTCTCATTAATCAAAACTACTTCCATAAGTGCATCCCCCTTTGCATTTTTCATTCTGACCATTTAGTCAACCTGGTTTAGTTTTACAGTTCAACTTATCCTTTGACAATGTTTTTCTCTTTTCAGATCCCTATAGCTGACCTTACTGGCAAGACAGTCGGCCTGTACTTCGGAGCACACTGGTGCCCACCTTGCCATGTCTTCACCAAACAGCTCAAGGAGGTGTATAACGAGCTAAAAATCTTGAGACCGGGAAGCTTCGAGGTCATCTTCGTTTCGATAGACCGCAGCAAGGGGGAATTCCAAGCAAGCATGAGTTCAATGCCATGGCTTGCCATCCCTTATTCTGACGCTACAAGGAAAAGGCTTACAAGAATCTTCTCTGTCAAGGGTATCCCAGGACTCCTGATACTTGGTCTGGACGGTAAAGCTCTAAAAACAGATGGCAGGACAACGATATCAACCTACGGTGCAGCAGCATTCCCGTTCACGGAATCTAGAGTTTCTGAAGTGGGTGAAGCTCTAAAAACAGTGCAACTTTGATCTTCATCCCTCTTGTGTAGGAGATAATAAAGTAGACAACATCTAAAAATATGTATATACTTAAAAGTGTGAAGTTCTAGCATCAAAGTGGACTGGAAAATTGTTTATATTGTACTCTAAACTCTATATGACTCGGTGAGAGCAATGGGCAAAGAGTCTTAGTTCCTTGAATGACATATCTACCTGGTAAAAGGATGTGTTGAAGCTAAAAAATGTGCCAACAAAGAAATTAAGCTATACTATTAAGTTTCTTGCACCAATAGTATACTGGAAAATATTTGACGCGACAGGAATCGAAGCACAAAGGAAGAAAGAAAATAGGCTCTGTCCTGACCAAACTGTTTCCATGTATTGTTAAGCTGGCCAGCAGTGTTCGATACCAGGGCTGTTATTAGATATGGCATGGAGGTCAGAGTCCATGCTAGGCTGGAAATATGTGCTCACGAAATTGGATACGATCTGGAAAAGATGCATAAGCCAAGACCGGGAATGGTCGGTCAACACCATATGAAAGTAATTCGTCTTCACTTTTTCGTCCTCATCGACGATGAGGATAACGGTGGCTTAGGTTTAGAAAATTCGATTATTTTTAAAAAATACCTTCTATCTTTTACAATATGTCCTCTCATTTTTTTCCATCTCCAGTAACGTGCTCTAAATTCGGTTCTCTATATCTTATTCTCTATATTTTTTCTAACATATTAATAGAAATGATTTGCTCCTGCAATTATGCAAATAATATATATTGGTCCATTGCCATTGTCATTTACTTTTTGTATAATTTGCACCTTGTATATTTTCAAATTGATTGGGTATCTGACCTCCATACCTTCCTTAGATGATTGTTGGACAAACATGAGCATTTTCTATGAGATAGCAGAATCATGGTATGGGTGAAGGGTTTCTTTTGGCATATCAGTGTTTGTATTATGCGGAGATAAAATTAACAAGAAGCTTATATCGTGTTCGTGTTATCCATGTCAAAGAAATAATGAACAGGGAATCATCTCAAATGTGTGTCTACGAAGTACACTAATGATTATTGTGCTTACTGTGTCCAGATTGTGCATACTCATCAGATATGAACTGCTAAAGTGTTTTCTTACTAATTCGCTTCCTTGGGCTTCATGATGAGAATATGAAAACTGGGAATGTCTACAAGAATGCAAAGTGGAAGATTGAAAGGGGCTTTTCTCAGGAAGACTTGTTCATCTTCTTGCTAGAGCCAGCATAGTCCATTTGTTTTCCAAAGATACCGTTAGAGGATTAAAATTTTGATTGATGTATTTTCTTTGTCATGTGATGAAGTTTGGTAAGGAACCAAAAGAAAATGCCTCCAAGACCAGATGTGATTCAACTCCGTAAATGTGATTTTTACAATTCTATCATCCTTTGTGTTGGTTGAACCATCGTCCAATACTTTGATGTATGGTCGTCCAAACAATGCCTGAGTTTGCTTCTCAATCAGTGAGACCATAATTAGTGAGATATTAAAGTTGATAATATAGGTGGTGTTTGTTTTTTAATCGTTGTGCACTAATATTTTATCGAATATTTTTTTATTCCGTAAGGCTCTTACGATGATTTTCTGGTTATTTCTTTGCAAATGCGATTGCAGCTGTCGATCTTGTCCTGTGGATGAACAAGAAGATCTCATGCTCGGTACTTTCTGGTGCCACTGCCATCTGGCTCCTATTCGATGTTATGGAGTAGCATCTCTTCGCCTTGGTGTGTTGATGGCCTACACTTCTTCTTTTGTTTATTATAGGTTTCTGGTTCCTACAGTTCTTGGGAGCTGTTGCAACTATTATGTGAACTATAATTTTACTATTATGATTGTATTTGTAGCCTACATTTTGTAGACAAAATAGAGACTAATAGAGAAGGCAGAGGAAGAAGAGTGTTTAAGAAAAGAGAAGGAAAAAGAGAATAAAAGAAGAAGCTGAAAAGCGAGCTACTATTGAAAAGGGAGTGTCTGATGCCTCTCTGGATGTAGATTCTAAGGAAACTCATGACCGTGTGCAAGAAGGTGAAAACAAGGTTGCCATGTCCTTTCTGTTTTATATTTGTCTTCCTATTCACCTTTTCTTTTGCTGATTACTCTTACATCTAAATCCTTGAAATTTCTTTTTGTGTGAATTTTCTGTGGTTAAACACCGAGCATGTTTTTTGTGTTATGCTTACTGCTATTTTTTTCCTTGTGTGAGATTCCAGTAATAGTGGTGGTATGGTAGATGTTCAAAAGCTCCTCATGTTTATTCTCTGTCCATGTTATTTTTCTGTATGTACAACATGACATTTTAAGTGAGTATTTGTTGCACTAGCTAAGTACATTTAGCAAATATATCATTTTGGGACTCTAAAAATAGACCATTCTTGGCTTTCCGAGTTCACAGTTCGATACAAGTATGAACTAGGTGAACTATATCAGATTTTTTATTGCTCTTGCTCCCTTTTCTTGTTACTGTAGGTTTTGGGTGGATTTGTAGGTTTGTCGGCGTTTCGAGACCGGGGGGTCCCTGGGTCGACGAGTGAGTGTCGCCGCGTGCCCCAGCCCAGATGGGTCGAGCGCGAGGGCGAGCGCGAAGGGGGGAGAGCGAGGCGGCCGGAGACCGGCGTGAGAGAGGTGGGAATCCCGCGGCCTTCGTGTTCGTCCCGCGCCCAGGTCGGGTGCGCTTGCAGTAGGGGGTTACAAGCGTCCACGCGGGAGAGGGAGCGAGCGGCTCCAAGCGAGCGCCTGTCTCGCCCTCGTCCCCGCGCGGCCAACCCTCTCTAAGAGGGCCCTGGTCCTTCCTTTTATAGGCGTAAGGAGAGGATCCAGGTGTACAATGGGGGGTGTAGCAGAGTGCTACATGTCTAGCGGAGGAGAGCTAGCGCCCTAAGTACATGCCGTCGTGGCAGCCGGAGAGATTTTGGCACCCAGCTGGTGTGATGTCGTGGCCGTCGGAGGAGCGATGGAGCCTGGCGGAGGGACAGCTGTCGGAGCGGTTGGGTCCTTGCTGACGTCCTCTTGCTTCCGTAAGGGGGCTGAGAGCCGCCGTCGTCACAGAGTATGCGGGGCGCCATCATTGCCTATCTGGCGGAGCTAGCCAGATGGGACACCGGTCTTGTTCCCTGTGGCCCGAGTCAGCTCGGGGTAGGGTGATGATGGCGCCTCCTGTTGACGTGGCTGACCTGCGCCCTAGGTTGGGCGATGTGGAGGCTCCTCCGAAGCCGAGGTCGAGTCTGTCTTCCATGGCCGAGGCCGAGTCCGAGCCCCTGGGTCGGGCGAGGCGGAGGCCGTCGGCTGAGGCCAGGGCGGAGTCCGAGCCCTGGGGTTGGGCGAAGCGGGGTTCGTCGTCTTCTGGGGCTGAGCCCGAGTCCGAGCCCTGGGTCGGGCGGAGCGGAGTTCGCCGTCTTCCGGGACTTAGCCCGAGTCCGAGCCCTGGGTCGGGCGAAGCGGAGTTCGCCGTCTTCTGGGACTTAACCCGAGTCCGAGCCCTGGGTCGGGCGGAGCGGAGTTCGCCGTCTTCCGAGACTTAGCCCGAGTCCGAGCCCTGGGTCGGGCGGAGCGGAGTTCGCCGTCTTCCGGGACTTAGCCCGAGTCCGAGCCTTGGGTCGGGCGGAGCGGAGTTCGCCGTCTTCCGGGACTTAGCCCGAGTCCGAGCCCTGGGTCGGGCGAAGTGGAGCTTCCTATGGTGCCTTCGGCAGGGCCTGACTGCCTGTCAGTCTCACTCTGTCAAGTGGCACTGCAGTCGGAGTGGCGCAGGCGGCGCTGTCCTTCTGTCAGGCCGGTCAGTGGAGCGGCGAAGTGACGGCGGTCACTTCGGCTCTGCCGGGGGGCGCGCGTCAGGATAAAGGTGTCAGGCCACCTTTGCATTAAATGCTCCTGCGATTTGGTCGGTCGGTGCGGCGATTTAGTCAGGGTTGCTTCTTAGCGAAGGCAGGGCCTCGGGCGAGCCGAAAATATGTTTGCCGTTGGAGGGGGGCCTCGGGCGAGGCGGAAATCCTCCGGGGTCGGCTGCCCTTGTCTGAGGCTAGGCTCGGGCGAGGCGTGATCGAGTCGCTCGAACGGACTGATCCCTGACTTAATCGCACCCATCAGACCTTAGCAGCTTTATGCTGATGGGGGTTACCAGCTGAGAATTAGGAGTCTTGAGGGTACCCCTAATTATGGTCCCCGACAGTAGCCCCCGAGCCTCGAAGGGAGTGTTAGCACTCGCTTGGAGGCTTTCGTCGCACGTTTTTGCAAGGGGACCAGCCTTTCTCGGTTGCATTTTGTTCCGGTGGGTGCGCGCAAGCGCACCCGCCGGGTGTAGCCCCCGAGGCCTCGGACGAGTGGTTTCACTCCTTCGAGGTCTTAATGCCTCGCGTAATGCTTCGGCTGGTCTAGTTGTTCCCTCATGCGAGCTGGCCGTAGCCCGGGTGTACGGTCGGGTCCCAAGTTCTCGGGCTGGTATGTTGACGCTGTCAACGGTTCGGCCGGAGCCGGGTTTGCGAGAGCAGCCCCCGAGCCTCCGCACAGGGCGAGAGGGCGATCAGGGACATACTCGGCTTTTTTACATACGCCCCTGCGTCGACTTTCCGCAAGGAGGAGGGGGGGAAAGCGCCATGTTGCCCTCGATGGGCGCCGAACATGGTGTCTCCGATGAGCTGCAAGCGGGTAATCCGAGTGGACGTCCGTGCCCCGTTCATTAGGGGTCGGCTAGGGGCCCAGAGGCACGCCCAAAAGTACCTGCGGGTGATCTGCCGGACCCGGTCCCCTGGCGACGGGGTCCGAGGGCTCGATGCCTCCCTCCGATGGGATTCCGTTACAAGATCGTTCCCGCTGGTCTCGGAAATGTCCTAGGGTACCTCGGGATCGCAGCCCGAGCCTTGGTTATGTATCGAATGTACCCATGGTCATCCCTCGCTCGGCGTCTGAGGCGGCTGTGAACCCTTCGGGGGCCAGCCTTCGAACCCCTGATCAGTAATGGGCGCGGAGCCCGAGTAGCCTGAGGCGGCCGTGGTACCCTTCCGAGGGGCCGACCTTCGAACCTCTAACCAGTAGTGGGTGTAGGGCCCACGCGATCTGAGGCGGCTGTCGAACCCTTCCGGGGGGCCAGCCTTCGAACCTCTGATCAGTAGGGAGGCTCGGAGCCTGGTTCCTTCACGGGGAATGATCCTTTTCGGGGTATCCCCCTTTCCCTGTCCCTGTTGCAAGAGAGAGAAAGAGGAAAAAAGGAAAAGGATACGAAATCGAAGGACGCGACATACCTTTTTTGGCGTGGTTATTATGGCGAAGGCGAAGAGTCGCCCGCTTCTCCTGCCAGAGGCGCCGCTTGTCCCACCGCGGAGTTAATGCGATGGGGCGAGTGGTTGGCGGGGCGGCCGTTGCGCGTGCGCGAGCCGTTCGAGGAACGGAACACGGGCACATTGTCTTCACGCCGTGAGAGAGGGTTCTCTCGCTGCCCCCGGATGGGACGTGAGCTTGGCTGACGACGTGACTGCTGCTCCTGCCCGCCTGCTACCGCCATTACGGCCGTCCCATTTTTGGCCGCATTGACGGTCGTGCCAGGCTGGCGCTGCTGGGTCATGCGCTGGGTTGCCTCGAGCCACGGTATTGGTTCCGCAGTCGAGGAGGCGCGGTAGTGGCGCGAGTGGCGGTGCAGTTGCATGCACGAACCATTCGGCGCGCCGGTTGCATGACGCGTGGGCCTGGTCCTCCAGGCTGGGCGTGTTGGGAGTCGGAGAAGGGCATCCACTTGGCGCGGTTGCATGCCGCCTGCATGGCTGCCCGCCCCTTTCGCCCGCTGGTCTGGGCAAAAGTGGAGGGTCACTTGTAACCGCTGGGCGGTCGTGCGCACCGCGCGCGGCGGTTTGGCTTCTTCTGCCCTGAGCCGGTTTGCATGACGTGTGGGACCCAGCCCCCGCGCCGCAGGGGGGGACCTTGGAGTGTGTTGGAGAAGACTCAGCCCGCGACGGTTGGGGGCGCAAGTAGGGAGAGTCGCCTTTAAAAGGAGGGTGACCCCCCTTCGGAAGGCGACCATGTCTTCGCGCTCCCTTATGCATCGTGTCTTTCCACCTTCCAAGCCCCCTGATGGGGGATACCCGCCGTCTTTTCGCCTCATCGTTGGAGGAACGCAACTCCGTGGGAGTTGGAACCTTTCAGCCATCGTTCGGCTTCAAGGATTTTCGTCAGCCAGCCCGGCTGCACCCCTTCGCCGGCGGTCACCCGATACGGCGACCACCAGCCCCTGGGTGGGGAGAAGCAAGCCGGGCTGCGATCTTGGTCCCACCCTCAGCTTCAAGGATGTTGATCATCCTCGCTGGGGTGGAGGCCGGGCTGAGCCGGAGCTCTACCTCCCGCGCGGGTTCGTGGGTCACCCTCCCCTGCGGCGTTCGAGGGAGAGGGCGCTCACTGGCCCTGCAGGCGGGTCGGACTTCGACAACGCGGGGCTGGTCGACGGCGGGCGTCGTCAGCCCCAGCGTGTCGAGCTCGTCGGCTTGGCTCCCGGCGTGTATCACCGCCCCCGTTTCTTCGTCTCCCATTTTCCTCCACGGCACCGCGCCGCCGCCATCTTCCTCCGTTCGCTGATGGGCACCATGCCTCCGCCCATGGCTAGCCACGTCCTCCGTGATGGCAGCGATGCTAGAAGCTAGATATCGTCCGTCTGCGCAAGCTTTTTTTGTTGCGCGCTTCCAACAGGTAACAGTCCTTCTCCACAACACCTCCTTTGATCCTCCTCCGTTCTGCGATTTACACAGCACGCCACCAGCACAAGGAGCCTCATCCGTCAATTGTATCTTCACGTCGAGCTGCGTACCCTTAGGAGCCCATCCCCATCCTACCACACATCGCTGCAAGCTCGCCCAGTTCTAGAAGTAGGTCTGCCTCCCTCTCGCTTTGCCTAGCCTTCCATGGCACCCTGCTCTATCGTGAGCTATGGATGGTCACCGAAGAGAAGAAAGCAAGGAGTTTATGTAGGGAGATAGTGAATCATGTACGTATGTTACAAGATCTATCAACACTGCACATTATGTTGTACATTCTGAAAAAAAATGTTTTCATTTTGAATTGAGATAAACTTCTTTTTTTGTTAGTCAACAATCACTATCTGTATCTCAGCTCTCATGACTTGGCTAACGCACTAAAATCTGTACTTTGGTTCTGAGACATGTTTTGTATAATTGCTCTCTTTTAATTTTACCAAATGATTTTTTGTAAGAGATTATAACTATGTGGTCATTTCTCCCTTTTAGTGGATCAGTAAAGAACTCCAGAGGCTAGAAAGATTAATTGACAGGGCGAGTAAGAAAGGTTGGCGCAAGGAATATCCTAAAATCTATATACTGCCTTCGTCCCCTTCATCACTGCCAAAAACTAGCCAAACTTCCTCTATTTCTTCAATTTTAGACCTGCTATTTAGGGTATGATGTTTTTGTTTCGAAATTTCTTAGCATAAGTTCATAATCAAAATTCCACATTTAACTATTACAACAAACCAAGTAAGTAATGATTATATGACAGTAATTGTGTTAAAAATGAACTGTTGATTTATATCTTTATACTGCTACGTTCATCTACATATACCATAAATTCTATGTGTGTGTGTCTCTATATATAGATGTAAATTCAGATCAAGTATATACATCTGTAGTTTATACCACAAAGGGAAACTAAAAAATTAGTTTAAAGGATGGGATAAAGACAAATATGTGAAACATACTCAGCTCTAATGTCAACTTCTATACTTTTGATACATGGATAAACGATGTCAGGAACCAAACCAGGATTTTGTGCAGGTATCATCAGCTCAATACCATCAACATTCTTGATTTTTTTTGTCCAGGGAGTAACAGACTTGTCCTAAAGGGCATCCGGCAGACTGGCTCATGAGTTATGTAATGAAGTGATGCAAGTAAGGTTGTGCAAGTGCGCCTTCAACTAATAACAGAAAAAGAAGAAAAGAAAATATAGCATTCATCAACTTCAGACTTGGGTGAGAAAATCGGCAAATTAGGAAGAATATTGTGTTAATAAAAGGCATGTGTTTTTGACTGTATGCAATACCTGAATCTGTTTGTGATATCTTGCGTGTGATGCCATGTTTACACCTGCATATTGTTCCTAATTTCCTGTTTCCGTTATGTATTTTTTAGTTTCTTGTGTAGGAATAGTAGCAGCAGAATATTTTACTGAAAATCTTAGTTCTGTCAGGCTTCAATTACTTAACAACTTCTCATGCTTGTCTATTTGTTCCTCCATAATTTAGTGCAAGAGAGATGCCAAAGAGAAGTAATTTTGATTAATTGTAGATACTACGCAGAAACTTATAATACTTGATATTCTCGACTAAGTAATATGATTTAATGGACTGGCTCTATCTTGCAACACGATTAGCTTGTTTGCAGTATATTTTTCTTCCTGCATTCCGGCTTCCAGATGAATACGATGTAGCTGCACTTACGATAGCTGAAGATGTATTATAATTTGTTTGCACAAATTGCTCAACTCATGAGCAACTATTGCAGAAATTGTTTTGCTTGTTTTTGTTGTCTAAATCCAAATAGACATCATCTATGTTATCCAAATAAACTAGTGGACTCCAATTGGATTTTAGATTATCCAAATCCACTACCACATATTTGGCTTATAATATCATGGTCCTGCCTATTGCTCTCTATAATGCTTTCTCGTCATTTTTATTTGTGTAGTAAATCTTATAGTAGTTACATAAATGATGCAGGAAAAGATGGTCGATCTGATCGAGGAGGCTTTTGAATGATCATCGACACTTATATATTTTTTTCTCTTTTCCTATAGTTTTGTCTTATTGTAGGTAACATGTGGCGTGTAATTGTAGCCCTCAAGTGTTGCATTCAATAATTTATCTGAATTCGTGAATTAATCTTTTATAGTTAGAGTTGGCAGTATGTTGTGCCTTGACTAAAGGATGCATAATAGATCCTTGGTTCATTACTTTAGGATACATATTTGTATGTTGTTTGGCTTCTCTTGCCTAGCTAATACATTGAGAACTATTAAAGGTCTGCGCGACGATTTATGCTAAAATTCACACTTATTTACGTTGTTTTGGTTTACGTTTTACGCAAAAATCTGTCCGAGCCAGAACCTGCGCACGATCGGACACGCAAGCTTTTTACACCGTAATTTTTGGGCCCCATTCGTCATTATGAAACAGATCTACGATTTATGCTAAAATTCGTACACATTTCCGCTGTTTTGGTTCACATTTTACGCAAATATCCACCCGAGCCAGAACCCGCCCACGATCTGACGCACGCGATTTTCACGCCATAATTTTCGGGCCACATTCGCCGTTACAAAATAGATATATGATTTACGCTAAAATTCGTAATCATTTACGCTATTTTGGTTCATGTTTTACGCTAAAATCTGTCCGAGTCAGAACCCAATTACGATGGGACACACAAGATTTTTACGCCGTAATTTTCGGGCCGCATACGCCGTTTCGAAACAGATCTACGATTTACGCTAAAACTTGTATTCATTTACGCTGTTTTGTTTCATGTTTTACGCTAAAATCCGCCCAGGCCAGAACCCGCGCACGATCGAACACGCGCGATTTTTACGCCGTAATTTTTGGGACCCATTTGTTGTTATAAAATAGATCTACGATTTACGCAAAAAATCGTTATCATTTACGCTGTTTTGGTTCACGTTTTACGCTAAAATCTGTCCGAGTAAGAACCGTGCACGATGGGACGCACGCTGGTACGGGACGTGGCTATACCTGGCTGAGGCTTCCTGGTACTAATGGAAGCCCTGGGCTTCAATATATATATATATATATATATATATATATATATATATATATATATATATATATAGCACTAGTGCTAACCTTGAGCTTATAATGATATTCTTTTTAATGGTCGGCATGTAGCCATCGATAATGATGTGCTTTTGATGGCTTTGTTATACTAAATCTCTTGGAGGTGCTTTTCCAGCACAAATCAATTAATAAACTACCGTCCGGCCGGTTAACGAGAAGCAGGGAACGCATCGATCTACATATACTACACCGTCGTCCATCGTGATATGTAGAGACTGATGATCATAAGCCACTCGATCTGTAGATTGGATCTAGCCATAGCCACGGAGGTACGCGAGGTATCTTGCAGAACTGAATCTCTACTAATCCTTAAGGGTGGAAGGAGGGCGTCCACCACGCACCGTGCCCCCGCCCGCCTGATGCACGCCTGCCTTGCCCCTGCCCACGCGTCCCCTCCGCGCGCCCGCAGACCCCGCCTCCGTCCTAGCCCCCGTCGCCGCAACGACATTGGCGGCGTCCTCCCCGCGCCCGCAGCCCTCGCCCCGTGACCATGACCCTGCCTCCGTCCTCGACCGATCGCTTCAAGTGACCCAAGCACCTGCGCCTCCGCCCGACTCTCCTCGCCCACGCTCAGACCCCGGCTCTCCTCCCTCCTCGCGACCGCGCAATCCCGGCTCGATGCTTTCCATGGAGAGCAGAGCGTCGGCCTTCCGAAATCTCCGCCTAGGACCGCGCCTTCCACTCCCTCACGCCCGATCCACGCGAGGCCCACAGTCCCTGCGCCTTCCCGATCGGCTTTGCCGACTCAATCCACGTCCGCGCACACCCGCACGGCCGCGCCATCCATGCGCTCTGCTGTCCATGGAGAGCACCCTAAAAATCCTAAACCCTCAGCTCCCACCCGCGCCACGACCATGTCTCCCGCCGTTACCCCGCCCCTGCCATCTTCGCCCCTCGCCCCGCTCTCCGTCGATATGGAAGGGTCGCTAACGCCCTGCCCTCGCCCCCGCGTGAAGCTTTCTCCATTTTGGATCTCCTTCAATCGTCGTTTTCCACCGTGCGTTTCGCTCTCTGTGATCCTACGGCTTCGTTTTCAGCAGTGCGTTACTTTTTTTGTCTCATTTTTCCGTAGCGGACGTAGATTCTGCTTATCCAGTTCGCCGCCCATGTATTGAATTGTTTTCTCCAGAATCCATTTCCTTAATCACCTCTTTCCCCCTCCTTTGTTTGCTCGGCTTTGTGGTTTTACTGTTTGTGTTCTCTGTCGGTGAGATCCATCAGAAAGAAATTAATCTTTTTTGCCCTCATATTTCTATTGCCGGCCGCATATTATGCTTATCCAATTTGTTGTAGAAAAATTCTAATCCTCTTTCCGGGAGACAAAATAGGTTGACAGGCAAGGGGCAAGTAGTGTTTTGATACACGGAGGTAAGCCAGTTTCCTAGCACACACTTCCTATAGCCTGTGAAGAACATGTAAGGAACCTGCTTCACCTTCACCAATTTTTTGTTACGTATATTGCTTCAATAGTCTCTCAAGCGTCGTCGCCTGCGTTTGTGGGATCTAATTCAGATTGTCTGAGTCTTGTGCGACGCCCTACGCATCAGAACAACGACTACACGCGAGATGAAGCATCAAGCCCGCCTCCACAGCGGAAACCATTGGTGAGCGATTTGTTCCTGGCGATCCTACTATTTTTTATTATCCATTTTTCTAACTTGAATTCATACTTACCAGAGCTATCGTTAATTTTTTGAGGCATCTGAAGAGTTTAGAATCGTGGATTTTCCTCCCCGTGCAAACACTAGATTATTTTTTTGGATTGGTTAACTAACAGTTCTCGACGATTATTTGTTGCGGACATTGTTGTTTTCTTTTTCTTTTTTTTTCCTTTTATTTACTTGATTCAAGGACTGCCAGTGGCCAAAGGGCACTGCCACCTTCTTTTGCTTTTACGATTATTATTACTTCGAACATGGCTAGAATACAATGGTTCAGCTTAATCCATGAAATGTACGGGGATGGATTGTTCTCAGCTATTGATCGATTAATCCTGCAGCACGTCCTTTGCTGACTATTGTGTTTCAATGGACAAGGATGGTGGAGATACAGTGAGCATGAAAGTCATTATTATTTTTAGCCTTGGCACTATATGTTTGCTAGCAGTGGTTACATGATTCTTCTTTCAGAATAGACAGCAAAATCAGAGCCTTTACTGTTGTTTATATTCTTCAGGTAACCAAACCTTGCTTTCTCTCAAACTGGTTTGTTGTGTGCTTCTTGCACTATCGATGCAATTGTTAAAATTTCTAATTTAAGATAATGTCAACTACATTTGGTGACTATTTCTGCTTCGTATATATTCTATCCCCTTTGTTTGTCCCTTGTTGGGCATTGTTGTTGTTAGATAATGTCATCAGCCTTTTCTATGCAAGAATGGCAGGGTGAGCGAAACTTTAATAGGTTTGGTGGATGGTTGGGTAAGTACTCGACTACTAACAAAAACAGAAGGCTACTGGAAGATGTCCACAGTCATATTCTTGCCTCCCAGCAAGCAAACTTGGACAGGTTGTTGCTTTTACATATATTTGAGATCTACCTGTGCCCTCTTTCGTGGCTTGTGCTTATCGTCACATATCTAATTTGTTATTAGTGTGCCGGTATGGTATAGCGAGGCTATCCGTTTTCTTATCTGGACATGTCCTGAATCTGCACTTATTATAGTTTTTTGTATCTTTGTTTTAGACCTCCTTAGGAGGTTTCCCTTGTATCCGAGTCCATTTTGGACTTTCCCTACTTGCTTCTTAATATAATCATGTGCAGCTCTCCTGCGCGTCCGAGAAAAAAACCCGCTCTTATTATGTATTTTTTTTGTGTGCATCATTGTTGTTTGATATGGGACTTTCCCTACTTGAGAACCTTGCACTTAGATATGGGAATCCAATAATCATATTGAACTTAATAAAGGCAAGTGCAGCATCATTGTTGTTTGATGTGAATGTCTTGACTTATGCTTATATTGTCACTGACTTTTCTAGCTGAGGGTTTAATCACCAAGTTGATAGTCTTCTGCTTTTTGTTATAAGTCTGAAATTTTGAACCCCTTAATTATATTTCAATCAGACCCACGAGAAGAAGCCCCGTGAATCTCTGCTCTGTGCAGAATTTGCAAAGGCTATTCATTACATTAACAAGAGCCTATCTGATGACAAGTGTCTAAAATTTCTGCACATGGATCTGAGTAATCTTTTTCGAAGGTAATGCATTGTATTACAAGCGAATCTTATGTAAAATTGCTCCTTCAGTGTAAGACAATCATCTTGTATGTACCTTAGTGTGAATTACTACCTGCTACTTTCAGGAAAGGCACCAATGTGCTTGCACTGTTGAGCAAGGTGGCATCAGATGTGTTGGATCTAACTGAATTCCTCCACTGTGAAATAAGTACATCAACAAAATTTGATGACATCTCAAGGTAGTGATATTTTTTCCTTAATAATGCACAAGTTCAAGTTGCCAAGTGATAGGAAAGTAATAGTGAATCTAAGTTCGTCAATTTCCTTAAAGAAGAACCTCCACTGGAATTTATTTTATGACGTACTTTCTCTAAATATTTATGCCAAATTCATATGTTAGAGATCACAATTATTTTTTGTACATTTGTAAGTGCTTGTTTTTCAGTTCTAATACCCTTTATCCTTTCATTGCAGTGAAGAAAAAACTGTTGCCAAATCACGTGATGACAGAAGTAGCAGAGATCAAACTGAATGTGCAGCTAAGTTGGTACCTCTTTTATTACAGAAGGGTGTCCTCAGGACAAATTGTATAGACTGCTTGGATCGCACAAATGTTGCACAATTTTCATATGGTTTAGCTGCTTTAGGGCGTCAACTTCATGCACTGGGACTTGCTGAAGCACATAAAATTGAATTGCATGATCCTCTGGTTGATTATCTGATGGATTTCTATGAACGGATGGGTGATACATTAGCTATTCAGTATGGTGGCTCTGCTGCTCACAACAAGGTATGTCTCGTTATATTAGCTTACTCTGGAAACGTGTTCTACATTTTTCACTACTGAAAGGCTTCTTTCTTTTATAAGGTTGTGCTTCTTTCTTTTGTGAATATACAACAACAACAATAAAGCCTTTTAGTCCCAAACAAGCTTTAGGCATGTGAAATCATGAATAGTTGTTTTCCATGTATTCCTATTCAAGGCTAAACCTTTGGTATATTACATCCTTTTACGTCTCTTTTTACTGTCTCTTTCCATATCAACTTGGTACGATCTCTACTCCTTAGGTTGTATGAGTGGCGGGTGGTAGAGCGCAGGCTGGAAGAACGGGGGCGAGAGGATGCCGTGCTGTCGCACGGTTGGGAACGAGAGGAAAGGAAATAATCTCTTCTTTAGATTAATTGCTCGCTAACCATCATGGTTACAGAGATAGGACTTATATAGTCCCTGACAGAAACAAACTCCATATCCTAACAAACTCCCTCTATGTTGTTTGTTTGATTGTATATACCTGCTCATGCTTTAATTCATTTGATCTTCATAAAAGTTTGATTTTTCTGAAATATAAGAACTGCACAGTTCTACTAGCATTTGTTCCTGTATAGATAACTTTCTATTGTATTCTTGAAGCCATTTGCTGTCATCTCTTGGTCATACATATGAAATCCTTTCATCTTCTCATGCTTTTCAAATCTTTTCATCTTCTCGAGCTCTTAAATTCATTTGATCTTCATGAAACTGAAAGACTGAAACTGTCTGTTATTTTTATTTCATGGCCTTGGTAATTCGAAGTCATTTGCTTCTACCTCCTCTCACGCATATGAACTATTTGTTTGTTTCTTATCATGGTTGTGCTTTGGTGTCCTGAATGATGACTGCCAATGTTCGCAGTCGCAGCATATGTTCTTGTAGGTTGAATAGAAGAGTAGAAGCACCAAGCTGTACCAATGGGGCGTGGAAAAGTAGAGCTGAAGAAGATTGAGAATCCAACAAACCGCCAAGTTACCTTCTCCAAGAGGCGGATGGGGTTGTTCAAGAAGGCAAACGAGCTAGCCATTCTTTGTGATGCGCAAATCGGAGTCATCATATTCTCTGGCAGTGGCAGGATGTACGAGTACTCCAGCCCTCCATGGAGGTGCGTGAAGCATTTTTTATTTCTGAAGCTTGTTTAGTACAGTAACATATAAGGTTCAGCTTTATTCTGCTATAAGGTTTTAGACTTTAGTAATGAGTTCAAAAAATTCATGAGAGCTTCAGAACTGATTTGCAATTATTCCTGCCAACTACAATCTTATAGCTTGGCGTGCATCATAGAACCTTTTAGCTTACCATATACAGTTTGAAGCCTTCAGTAAAAAAAGGAAGAGATGGTGATTAGGTGTGTGGTATAAGACGGGTATCATATATTCATGTTGCCAGAGTTTAATAGTTTCAATAGTGATTATTTATGACTGAGCACCCATCAGGGGTTTTACGACGTTTTTATGCCGTGCTATATATCACTGCTGCTTCTGGTTGCAGAATAGCAAGCGTCTTTGACAGGTACCTGAAAGCCCCTAGCACCCGTTTCGAGGAGATGGACATCCAGCAGGTGCGGCTTATTCTCTTGGACCAAGATGTTACAATCTCCGTTTTCCGCTGATGTATAACCTAATATTCGCGCCCTCCTTTCCCATGAAGAAAATCGTCCAAGAGATGACTAGGATGAAAGATGAGAGGAACAGGCTGAGGATGATCATGGCGCAGTACATGGCGGAGGACCTGGCCTCGTTCTCCGCGCAGGATCTGAGCAACCTTGAGCAGCAGATCGAGTTCTCGCTGTACAAAGTTCGCCTCAGGAAGGTAACTATGCACTGACTATAACTAGCACGCCGACATATTGATTGATGGAGTAGCCTTGTAGATTCTTGTAGATCTTTATCCTAAAAAGAAGACGAAAAAAACAGTCTTGGGAGATCCCTCAGTGCTAACGCTGAGCGCACACTTGTTTTGTTTCTGGCAGCAAGAGCTACTCGATCAGCAGCTGCTCGAGATCCGCCAAAGGGTACGCAGCATTCCAACCTCCGATCCGTCGCTTGGTAGCCTGTACACATCTCTCTTTTAAAAGGCCCGAGTTGTTGTGACACACAAGAGTTCTGTTTCGTCCTGAACTTCCGCAGGAGATGCACATGCCAGCAGAGCAGAGCGGCTACCTGTGCCTCATGGTAAGGCGCTTGGCCCGTTTTCATAGCCCTTAACCTCAAGTGATCCCATGTCTGTTTGTTCCAAAACTTTTCTTTGACTGAACCACGGCTGTGGCCTTTGAAAAAACACAGAACCCGGCTGCGGCTATTGCTAGCGGGCAGCACCAGCAGGCTGGCGAGATGGTGGGAATTAACCCGAGGCCGTTCCCGTGGTGGGACGTGGGAGCCAGTGGCAGTGGCAGCCAGAGCCAGCAGCTGCTGCTGCACGACCGGGACGCCACGGAGTCGTCGATGACGGCGCTGGGGCTGTCGCCGCAGATGCACGGGTACAGGCTCCAGCCGCGGCAGCCCAACCTGCAGCAGGACGCGGACATTCATGGCTGGCTGTGGTAAGCTGCTGCCGCCTGTGCCTGGACACTCATTTGCTGTTGACTGTTGTGGCTGAGGAAGTGAGGAGTGCGTTCTCAAATCTCAACTCTGACGGATGACGGGGATGGTGTTGATGCCTGCAGATTTGCTTTGGTCGTGGGTGTGCGTCCTCAACGAGACGAGACGACGCTGAACGTGCAGCTCCTCCGCTTGCGACCTGTTCATTCTAGAGTCTTTGATCATGACCTGCCCCCATAATGAAACCGCCAGTAGTCGTGAATATCTCCTTCTCTAATCTAAGATTGGACCTAAGAGGGACATATGAAGATGTGGTCGGAAATCCATATAATATAGAGTCTATCCGTCGCCTGTCGCCTCAGCCAACATGCCCTGCTGAAAATAAACTTTACTGGAGCTGGCTTGTGCTGGGAGCTCGGTTGTCATCGCTTTGATCTGTGTTGAGGTGCCGTGAACGAGCAGAAGCAGCAGGTACTACCGAAGCAACGGTAGGAGCAGGACGGCATAGCACCTTTGCTCTGTTGCTTTTGTGCTGCCAAACTGCCACCTGTTTGGTTTAGCTTTTATGATAACCTGGCTGTGGGAATAATGTAGGTATCGTCGAGATTACTTGTGAAGAGAGACGAAGATTTTCATAACGTTTGGAATCTAGAAAATGACGGATTATTATTATTGCAACAACTCGGTCGATTATGTGTTTATATTGATTTTTGGATGATTTTTACCAAATCGAATCTTATAAAAGCGGACTGAAAAGTTGAGCGTTTGGCGGTCCGCGGCATTTTTTTATGGCCAGAAGCTAAAAAAAATGAAGCAAACATGGCCATTATTAGAGTGAATTTTAAGCAAACAGGGTCATTAGTAACATAGCTTAGGTTCTGAGTTTAGTCCATTATGAGAGTGAATTTTAAACTGAGATTGAAAAATCTTTTCGCCTATCGCATATTAAAGCACAGATCTAAGGCTAGAGCTTAGATGTGGTCGTTCTTATACCTTGTGTCCTATAACCTAACAGTATAAACCTCGAAGGCCCCTAGCTTCCCAAGGCACTAAGCAGTGTATGCCCCTAAGACTCCTAGCTTCCCAAGGAAAAACCTAGATCCGTGTTCTTCTTCCCTGTACAGACGATGCCTCCTCACACCCTCCCCTGTGCTCCCTTCCTCCAACGGTATTACATGTTCCCGTTGCAACGCACGGGCACTCACCTAGTGAAGGAAGAAGATGCTTACTTATGCCGCCGGTTTGCACATCAATTGTTTATAATTATACGATCATGACGAGAACGTATCTTGATAGTAAGCTACAACGATTTGTAGGTCCAAACCAAAGTAATCGAATGAAACCTAAAGCTGCGTGACAGTCGCCATCTTCCGAGACAACAAACACCTTCAAAATACATAGGAGGGGAGTACTCCTACCGTTAGTCGGAGGAAGCCGGCCGGCCGGCAGCAGCAGCACTATACAGTACACACACAGCCAGCTTCCGAGACAAACACCAAATTCCTCAAGAGCAACGTACAGCAACGCACACACCTCCATTCATCTCTGATCAACCTATCCATCCATCCTAGCCTCCTCCGATCCATGGATCCGCCGGGCTCCAACCCAGATGGAGCAGTAAACATGACGAGGGCAATGCAGGCTCTGTCCCCTTGGCTGAACCACCCAAGGAGGACGATCGCCCAGGTGGAAGGTCTGGTGCTAGCGGCTGCTGCGCTGCTGCTGCTCCAGCTCTTCTTGGGCTTCTACAGGCGGCGGTGGCGTAGCTCCTTCGCCAGCACTGTCCTGCGGGCGTCTTCCAAACTCATGGAGGCTCTCATCATCTACACCCTTGGTACGATGCAGTCCTCCCCAATCAAGAACTCGTTGTATCCCGTCTGGGCTGCTTTTCTCGTCATGGCTTCGGCGGGCACCACCGCCGTACAGGACTATGATTTCTGTGGCAGCTTCTACAACAAGTACATGGAGGGTGCAGTCGACATCATCAAGTACGTTTTCTACTGGATCATGTTCGGTCTGCTCCTTGATCCAAACGCTTATACCTTCAAGGCAGACCTGAACCTGCAGCGGCATCCCAAGAATCCCAGAGCAAGTTCCAATTGCGTCGTCGCCCTCTTTTATTTCGCTTTATTCACAAAGCTCTGCGAATCCATGGGTCTAGCAGTTGGGGGATACAACAAGACGCAGAAATGGAATCTTTTCTTCCGCCCAACGAAGATCCGTTTCGGCATACAGGCCGCAGAGACGGAAGAGTATGACCCTCAGAGCATGAAGGGCTACGGGTATGCAGTCTGCTACCGTCCGTTTGGAGGTGGACTCATTACCATCGACCAGATATGGTATTGTCTGGATGTCCGCTCCTCAGCTTGTCTGAAAGACCTATGCCTGTCCCATGCTTTGTTTCGGCAGCTCATTGTAAGGCGCTTCTTTGGGCTAGTCGTCCAACCCAAGATCATCCCTGAAATAAAAGACCATGATTTCGTATTCAAGAAACTGCTGCCCTCTGGATGGGATTTCGAAAGAGCGTTCAGGATTATCGAGGCAGAGCTGGGCTTCTGCTATGATTTCTTCTTCACAAAGTACTGCTACACCTTCGTAATGACTAATCAGCTACCGGTGCCGGTCATCCAGTCTTTGGTTTTAGCAAAGATCGTTCTAATCATAACCGTTGGGGTGTTTGCCGTCAGGAATTCACTGGTACTTGAGACGCCAAATCCGATCATTGAAGTACGCATCTCAAGAGCTAACTACATCATCACTCTACTGCTTCTGGGTATTGCCCTCATAGTGGAGCTGGTGCATGTGGCATTTTATCTGTCATCGGACTGGGCCCAGGTATCACTAGCCACCATGCACGTCAAGAAACAATGGTATGAAATCAGCCCATCCATCTTTGGAACAGTCATCGCTTTCCTTAGAAGGGTCACGTTTTCTGGACAGCTGATGAGAAACAGGATGAAGCAGCACTCATTGATGAGAAACAGGATAGAACAGAAAGATCCAGTGGAGGTTTCTGATGCAGTGAAGAGAGCTGTTGCTAGATCGCTCATATCAACGTATGGCGGCAAGGAGGACGACGCCGTAGAAACATCGCAATGGCAGGACCAGATGCCGTTCCGTACGTATTCTTGGGCACTCAAGGGCCTCTCTCAGCTGGAAGTCATTCTAATTTGGCACGTCGCAACTGAACACTGTGATATTTCCTCTGGCCGTGCTCCTACTAATCGGAGTCGGACTACTCCTCGAGATGATGACCGAGGCGTTGCAGTTCATTTGTCTAGATACTGTGCGTACTTGATTGGATCTGTCCCAGAACTGCTTCCGTACCATGAAGCCGATATAGCAGAGTTGGCACACAAGGTGATGGGAGAACCCACGGAACAAGACGACGACGCTCGGAATATCTTCCATAAAGGCATCGAGCTCGGTAAGCAGCTGGAGAGGATGGCGGATGGGGATCGCTGGAAGGCGCTGCAAGATTTCTGGGCCAAGACAACCATCCATGCCGCTAAGTCGCACTACACCACCAAGCAACACATGCAACACCTTGAAAGTGGCGGGGAGTTCCTCACGCACATCTGGGCTCTGCTTGCTCATGCAGGCATTCTCTACCTTAATTCTGTGAAAAATGAGGATCAGGAGGAACAAGCTAATCTAGGCTCTGGGCCTTCAGCTGTTGCATGATAGATTCAAGTCAATGGCGGAGCTATATATCTTTGTCGGTTTTCCCCCACAAGTTTATGTTCCAGATGCTGTTGTTCCATTTCGTTTTCAGTCTTTCTAGTGTCTGTCAAAATAAGCTCTGCTATCTGCATGCATGTATGAGCGCGAGAGTCTCGCGTTATTAGTGGAGTTCGACGCGCGGGAACGCGTCATGGTCGTCCGGTTGGGATGGCGCGGACTGAGGAAGGCGTGGCGCACGATCCGGGTCAGTTCTGGGTGGCCGTGCGTTACAACGAGGACATATAATAGCACAGTAACTTATATATAAAATATGTGTTATATTGTTATAAGAAAATGTTTCATAATTTATTTATGATCCTAGTTATACATATATTTTGTTATTTTAATGTAGTTGTTTCACCACTACATTACAACCATCAGTATCATGCGGACTTTAATATATGTCACGATTTTCATGGTTTCATCATAAGAGAGCACACCCCACGCCTGCCGGAAGAAATTCCCTCGTACATCGTTAGCCATCAGGCACACACCACCGTACACGCTTGCTTAAACAAAAAAGCAATTGTGTGTGTTTGCGAAGAGAATCAAAAGCAGACCAGCACAAAAAGCTACCCCGACGTTGGGGAGGATGACGAACTGATCATTGCTGTCGGCCCTCCTCTGCGTCACCTCCGGTGCCGAGATGATGCCACAGTCCACGATATAGTAGTCGTCGAACGCGCGCGGCATGGTGAGTACTGATGACTCTTGGCTGAGCTGCCAGATGAAGTGCACATTGGGCTCATCAGCAAGATAGTACACCTGGCCGTTGCACCAACGGATGCACTACTCCTCTACATACATCATGTTCGAGGACACTCACACAACGTCAACAACGACCGTCGTCCCAGCGCATAAGAGTTCATGGCCGGTCAGTAGCGACTTACATGGCAGGTTGGGCTTCAGATGGACGATGAGCTGGACGACGTGATGGCGCCGTCGTTGGATGCGGTGCCCAGAACAACCCGAGAGTTGTCGACGTTGGCAACGACCATGAGGTCCCTCTGCTTGACGATGGACAACGCACTGCTCGAAGCTTGTCATACACATCGACTCATGCGGCCACGTAGGACTGCTTCCAGAGGTCGAACTGCAGTCGTCAAGCTTCTTCTCGTCGTCGATGAGCGATGCCAATGTGAGTGCCTCCTGCTAGTAGTGTTTGTTCGGGGTTTCCAAGCAAGAAACATGGATCCATCCTTAACGTTGGTTTATGAAAATGACTCACAAGTCAGACCTATGAAAAAAATATTATGGAGAATAAATGCCACACATGCAAAAAAGGAATTTAAGTTGAAAACATTATCCAAACAAAAGAAATTGCATGTCAGGCTCTTCTTTAAATACTACTTCTTCCATCCAAAAATATAATTCAAGAATCTCGGTGATACTTATATACTACTACGCATTGTGCAAGGGTAGTAAGGTAGGCTTGGGGAGAGATGTAGTAGATGTTTTTACTGTCATAGATGTAGACATAAACACACATGTGGTGTAGCGGTAGTATGTGTTTTTTAATTTTAGTTGTACGTGGGAACGAGAATGAGAATGAGCTTTGCAGGGAGGGGGGAATGAGAAAGGCAGAACATAGGAATGGGCTATTGTCGGTGTTTTGGACCCGCGAGGACCCTCAACCGACTAGTGAATTTGACGCTGCGTGTCCCTGCCCAGATGGATTGATGCAAGATGAGACACAAGAGAGAGGATGAGGCTTATATTATCTTGCACCGGGGTGCTCGTAGTAGGGGTTACAAGCTTCGCGAGAGAGGGTTTGGCCTTGAAGTGAGCCGTCTGAGTTAGCCCCCTTCTCCCCTTTTGGGAAGGCCCTGAGCATCCCCTTTTATAGATACAAGGAGATGATCCAGCTGTACATATGGGGGTGTAGCTTCGTGCTAACGTGGCCGGCGGAGAAGTGCTTGACCCCTTGTAGAAGCGTAGCTGGCAGTGCGGCCCCAGGTCCTGCTGACGTTTCTTTGCCTTCGTAGAGAGCTGAGAACAATCGACATCATGGACGCATGCAGGGAATCATCATTACCTGTTACCGGAGTAATTTAGATGTGACACCGGTCTTGTTCCTTCGTAGCCTGAGGTGGCTAGCTAGGGGTAGGGTAATGATGTATCCCCTGTAGCGTAGTCGGTCCGAGGCCGAGGTCGGGCGAGGCGGTGACTCCTCCTGAGGTCGAGGCTGAGGTCGGGCGAGGCAGAGACCTTCTCCTAAGGCCGAGGTAGAGGTCGAGGCTGAGGTCGGGCGAGGTTGTGACTCTTCCCGAGGCCAAGGCTAGGGTCGGGCGAGGCGGAGACCTTCTCTCGAGGCCGAGGTTGAGGCCGAGGCCTGGGTCGGGCGTAGTGATGACTCCTCCCGAGGCCAAGGCTGGGGTCGGGCGAGGCGGAGCTCCCTGTTGCGCCCGAGGCTGAACTCGGGAGAGGACGTGACTTACTGTTGTTAGTCTTACCCTGGTGGTTGGCACAGTAGTCGGAACGGGGTGAATAGTGTTGTTATCCTATCAGAACGATCAGTAAAGGGGCGAAGTGACTGCGGTCATTTCGACCTTGCCAACTGAGGCGCGCGTGTCAGAGGATAAGGTGTCAGGTGATCCCCGCATTAAATGCGCATGCGATACGGTCGGTGGTAAGGTGATTCGGCCGAGGTTGCTATACGACAAAGTTTGCCCGAGCTTAGCCTCGGGCGAGCCGGGGGTGCGCCCGCTGCCTGAGGGGACCCTCGGGCGAGGCGTGAATCCGCTTGGGACTACTGTTCTTGCCCGAGGCTGGGCTCGGGCGAGACGAGATCGCGTCCCTTGGTAGATGAGGCCTTAACTTTGAACCATGCTTACCGGTCTTTATGGTTTGTTTTAAATATGTTTTTCAGCCATGCTTATGAGTATTGGGGGTACCCCTAATTATGGTACCCGACAGTAGCCCCTGAGCCTCAAAGGGAGTGTAGTCTCGCTTGGAGGTTCTACCGGATTTTTGCAAGGGGGCTGGCCTTTTTCGGTTATATTTTGTTCCGATGGGTGCGCGCGAGCGCACCCGTCGGGTGTAGCCCCCGAGGCCTCGGAGGAGTTGTTTGACTCCTCTGAGGTCTTAATTCTTTTTGTGATTCCTCGGTCGGCCTTGTTGTTCCCTCATGCGGCCTGGCCGCAGGCCGGGTGCATGGTCAGGCTCCGAGTTTTTTAGGCTGGTTTGTTGACGTGGTCAACAATGTGGTTGTAGCCTGGTGCGAGAGCAGCCTTCGAGCCTCTGCACGGAGCAAGAGGACGATCGAGGACCGTCTCGGCCTTTTATTGTATGCCCCTTCGTCGCCTTTCCGCAAGGAGGGGGGAATGCGCCATGTTACCCTCGGTGGGCGTCGAACATGGTGTTTCCAGTGAGTTGCTATTGGGGAACCCGAGCAGACGCCCGAGCCCCGTTCGATAAGGGTCAGCTAGTGGCCCAGAGGCGCGCTCCAAAAGTACCTGCGGGTGATTCGCTGGACCCGGACCCATTTGATAGGGTCTGAGGGCTCGGTGCCTCCCTTCGGTGGTATTCCATTACAAACTGTTCCCGCTGGTCTCGGAAATGTCTTAGTGTACCTCGGGAGCGTAGCCCGAGCCTTGGCCATGTAACGGACGTACCCAGGGTCATCCTAGACTCTGCATGTTCTGGGGCGGTTGTCGAATCCCTCCGAGGGGCCAGCCTTCGAACCCCTGATCAGTAAAGGGCTCAGAGCCCGAGTGCTCTGGGGCGGTTGTCGAACCCCGTAGGGCACAACCTTCGAACCCCTGATCAGTAGGAGGGCTCGGGGCCCGTTTCTTTTGCTGCGAAGGGCTCCTTCGAAATGTCCCCTTTCCCGATCCCTGCAGAGAGAGAGAAAGAGAGAGGAAAGGAAGAAAGGAGATATTTCGAAACAGTGTGGCACACCTTTTTTGAGGCGGTCATCATGACAGAGGCGAAACGGCGCCCGCCCATCTGCCAGAGGAGACGTGTGTCCTGCCAGGGAGTTAATGCGATCGGACGGGCGACTCGCGGGGTATCTGTTGCGTGTGCGCGAGTTGGTTGAGGAACGGGAAAATCGTTTTGCCATTGAGTTTGAAATTCACGAAGGGTTCAGGCGAAGTTTCGGGTGAATTTCGCCCGGGCCTTTATATACCCGGAAGAGGGGCCGACAGTGGTTCTTTACCTTTCCACTTGCGCTTGTCTTCTGCTTTTGTTTTTGCAACCTAAGAGAGTAGACAGAGAAGAGAAAACCGCGCACCTCATCCCCTCCGCTTCCACCGCTTTAGCTCGGCGATGGCTGACAAGGCGACCGTCATTCCGCCGCGTGACCCGTGGCCTTTCTCCACCGTCACTGTGGAGGATCTACAGGCCCTTGTTACCGAGGGTTTGATCCGTCCTCTCTCTGGCGGGTCGCAGCCTGAGTGGTTGGCCCCCGGGAGCGAGGCCGACCCGACTCCGCCGCTGGGGTACGTGGTCAGTTCCACCCACTTCCATGAGCGGGGGTTTGGGATGCCGGCGAACCACTTCATGCGGGCGCTCCCGCATTACTACGGGGTGGAGCTTCACAACTTCAACCCCAACTCCATCACGCAGGCGGCTATTTTCGTGGCGGTTTGTGAAAGTCGCCTAGAGGGGGGGTGAATAGGGCGAATCTGAAATTTATAAACTTAAGCACAACTACAAGCCGGGTTAGCGTTAGAAATATAAACGAGTCCGAGAGAGAGGGCGCAAAACAAATCATGAGCAAATAAAGAGTGAGACACGATGATTTGTTTTACCGAGGTTCGGTTCTTGCAAACCTACTCCCCGTTGAGGTGGTCATGAAGACCGGGTCTCTTTCAACCCTTTCCCTCTCTCAAACGGTCACTTAGACCGAGTGAGCTTCTCTTCTCAATCAAACGGAACACGAAGTTCCCGCAAGGACCACCACACAATTGGTGTCTCTTGCCTTGGTTACAATTGAGTTTGATCACAAGAAGAATGAGAAAGAAAAGAAGCAATCCAAGCGCAAGAGCTCAAGTGAACACAAATGTCACTCTCTCTAGTCACTATGTGATTTGGAGTGATTCCGGACTTGGGAGAGGATTTGATCTCTTTGAAGTGTCTAGAATTGAATGCTATAGCTCTTGTAATGTGTTGAAGGTGGAAAACTTGGATACTATTGAATGTGGGGTGGTTGGGGTATTTATAGCCCCAACCACCAAAATGTGGTCGTTGGAGGCTGCTGTCGCATGGCGCACAGGACAGTCCGGTGCGCCACCGGACACTGTCCGGTGCGCCAGCCACGTCAGCCGGCCGTTGGGTTCTGACCGTTGGAGCTCTGACTGGTGGGGCCTCTGGGCTGTCCGGTGGTGCACCGGACATGTCCTGTAGACTGTTCGGTGCGCCAACTGCGCGTGCTCTATCCTCTGCGCGCGCAGGCGCGCATTAAATGCGTTGCAATCGACCGTTGCGCGCGGAGTAGCCGTTGCTCCGCTGGCACACCGGACAGTCCGGTGTGACACCGGACACAGTCCGGTGTGACACCGGACACTGTCCAGTGCTTCACCGGACAGTCCAGTGAATTATAGCGGAGCGGCCTCCCATTTTCCCGAAGGCAGCGAGTTCAGCGTCGAGTGCCCTGGTGCTCCGGACACTGTCTGGTGGTGCACCGGACAGTCCGGTGCGCTAGACCAGGGTGCCATTTGGGATATCTTTTGCTCTCTTTGTTTGAACCTTTTCTTGGTCTTTTTATAGGTTTATTGTGAACCTTTGGCACCTGTAAGACTTATAGACTAGAGCAAACTAGTTAGTCCAATTATTTGTGTTGGGCAATTCAACCACCAAAATCAATTAGGAAAAAGGTGTAAGCCTAATTCCCTTTCAATCTCCCCCTTTTTGGTGATTGATGCCAACACAAACCAAAGCAAGTATAGAAGTGCATAATTGAACTAGTTTGCATAATGTAAGTGCAAAGGTTATTTAGAATTGAACCAATAAATATTCTCATAAGATATGCATGGATTGTTTCTTTATTTTTAACATTTTGGACCACACTTGCACCACATGTTTTGTTTTTGCAAATTTTTTGTAAATTCTTTTCAAAGTCCTTTTGCAAATAGTCAAAGGTAAATGAATAAGATTTTGAGAAGCATTTTCAAGACTTGAAATTTTCTCCCCCTATTTCAAATGCTTTTCCTTTGACTAAACAAAACTCCCCTCAATAAAATTCTCCTCTTAGTGTTCAAGAGGGTTTTAGATATTAGTTTTTGAAGAGGGTGATCCAATTTGAAATTCTATCAAAAATAAGATACCAATTGAAAAAGTCATCATTTCAAGACCTTTTAAATTTTGAAAATAGGTGGTGGTGCGGTCCTTTTGCTTTGGGCATTTCAAGACCTTTTAAATTTTGAAAATAGGTGGTGGTGCGGTCCTTTTGCTTTGGGCTAATACTTTCTCCCCCTTTGGCATGAATCGCCAAAAACGGATACTTTGAGATTGAAATATAAGCCCCTTTTAACTAATTTCTCCCCCTTTGGCGAACAACATATGAGTGAAGATTATACCAAAGTTGAAGAGTGATGTTGCTCGGAGCGACGACGACGGATTGGAATTTGATGGAGTGGTGTGGAAGCCTTTGTCTTCGTCGAAGACTCCTATTACCTTTTAATGACTTGGTTTGAAATATACTTGAAAACACATTAGTCATAGCACATGAAAGAGATATGATCGTAGGTATATTAAGAGCTATGTGTGCAAAACATCAAAAGAAATTCCTAGAATCAAGAATATTTGGCTCATGCCTAAGTTTGTTAAAAGTTTGTTCATCTAGTGGCTTGGTAAAGATATCGGCTAATTGTTCTTTGGTGTTAATATATGCAATCTCCATATCCCCCTTTTGTTGGTGATCCCTTAGAAAATGATATCGAATGACTATGTGTTTAGTGCGGCTATGCTCAACGGGATTATTCGCCATGCGGATTGCACTCTCATTATCACATAGAAGAGGAACTTTGGTTAATTTGTAACCATAGTCCCTAAGGGTTTGCCTCATCCAAAGTAATTGCACGCAACAATGGCCTGCGGCAATATACTCGGCTTCGGCGGTAGAAAGAGCTACAGAATTTTGCTTCTTTGAAACCCACGACACCAGAGACCTTCCCAAGAACTGGCAAGTCCCCGATGTGCTCTTTCTATTGATTTTACACCCCGCCCAATCGGCATCCGAATAACCAATTAAATCAAATGTGGATCCCCGAGGGTACCAAAGCCCAAACTTAGGAGTATAAACTAAATATCTCAAGATTCGTTTTACGGCCGTAAGGTGAGCTTCCTTAGGGTCGGCTTGGAATCTTGCACACATGCATACGGAAAGCATAATATCCGGTTGTGAAGCACATAAATAGAGTAAAGAACCTATCATCGACCGGTATACCTTTTGATCGACGGATTTACCTCCCGTGTCGAGGTCGAGATGCCCATTGGTTCCCATGGGTGTCTTGTTGGGCTTGGTGTCCTTCATCCCAAACTTGTTTAGAATGTCTTGAATATACTTCGTTCGGCTAATGAAGGTGCCTTCTTGGAGTTGCTTCACTTGAAATCCCAAGAAGTACTTCAACTCCCCCATCATAGACATCTCAAATTTCTGTGTCATGATCCTACTAAATTCCTCACATGTAGATTCGTTAGTAGACCCAAATATAATATCATCAACATAAATTTGGCATACAAACAAATCATTGTCAAGAGTTTTAGTAAATAAAGTAGGATTGGTCTTTCCGACTTTGAAGCCATTAGTGATAAGAAAATCTCTTAGGCATTCATACCATGCTCTTGGGGCTTGCTTGAGCCCATAAAGCGCCTTGAGAGTTTGTAAACATGGTTAGGGTACTCACTATCTTCAAAGCCGGGAGGTTGCTCAACATAGACCTCTTCCTTGATTGGTCCATTGAGGAAGGCACTTTTCACGTCCATTTGATAAAGCTTGAAGCCATGGTAAGTAGCATAGGCAAGTAAAATGCGAATTGATTCTAGCCTAGCTACGGGTGCATAGGTTTCACCGAAATCCAAACCTTCGACTTGTGAATAACCCTTGGCCACAAGTCGGGCTTTGTTCCTTGTCACCACACCATGCTCATCTTGCTTGTTGCGGAAGACCCACTTGGTTCCTATAACATTTTGGTTAGGACGTGGAACTATGCCATACCTCGTTCCTAGTGAAGTTGTTGAGCTCCTCTTGCATCGCCACCACCCAATCCGAATCTTGAAGTACTTCCTCTATCCTGTGTGGCTCAATAGAGGAAACAAAAGAGTAATGTTCACAAAAATGAGCAACACGAGATCGAGTAGTTACCCCCTTTTGAATATCGCCGAGGATGGTGTTCACGGGGTGATCTCGTTGGATTGCTTGGTGGACTCTTGGGTGTGGCGGCCTTGGAACTTGTTCATCTTCCTCATCTTGATCATGGGCATCTACTCCTTGATCATTGCTCTCCTCTTGAGGTGGCTCAACTTCTTGATCTTCTCCTTCATTATTTTGAGCCTTATCGTCATCTTGAGTTGGTGGAGATGCTTGTGTAGAGGAAGATGGTTGATCTTGTGCATGTGGTGGCTCTTCGGATTCCTTAGGACACACATCCCCAATGGACATGTTCCTTAGTGCGATGAACAGAGACTCTTCATCACCTATCTCATCAAGATCAACTTGCTCTACTTGAGAACCGTTAGTCTCATAAAACACAATGTCACAAGAAACTTCAACTTGTCTAGAGGACTTGTTAAAGACTCTATATGCACTTGTGTTTGAATCATATCCTAGTAAAAAGCCTTCTACAGTCTTAGGAGCAAATTTGGATTTTCTACCTCTTTTAACAAGAATAAAGCATTTGCTACCAAAGACTCTAAAATATGAAACATTGGGCTTTTTACCAGTTAGGAGTTCATAAGATGTTTTCTTGAGGATTTGGTGTAGATACAACCGGTTGATGGCGTAGCAAGCGGTGTTGATCGCCTTGGCCCAAAACCGATCCGAAGTCTTGTACTCATCAAGCATGGTTCTTGCCATGTCCAATAGAGTTCGATTCTTCCTCTCCACTACACCATTTTGTTGTGGGGTGTAGGGAGAAGAGAACTCATGCTTGATGACCTCCTCCTCAAGGAAGCCTTAGATTTGTGAGTTCTTGAACTCCGTCCCGTTATCGCTTCTTATTTTCTTGATCCTTAAGCCGAACTCGTTTTGAGCTCGTCTCAAGAATCCCTTTAAGGTTTCTTGGGTATGAGATTTTTCCTGCAAAAAGAACACCCAAGTGAAGCGAGAATAGTCATCCACAATAACTAGACAGTACTTACTCCCGCCGATGCTTATGTAAGCAATCGGGCCGAATAGATCCATGTGTAGGAGCTCGAGTGGCCTGTCGGTCGTCATGATGTTCTTGTGTGGATGATGAACACCAACTTGCTTCCCTGCCTGACATGTGCTACAAACCCTGTCTTTCTCAAAATGAACATTTGTTAGTCCCAAAATATGTTCTCCCTTTAGAAGCTTGTGAAGATTCTTCATTCCAACATGTGCTAGTCGGTGATGCCAGAGCCAGCCCATGTTAGTCTTAGCAATTAAGCAAGTGTCGAGTTCAGCTCTATCAAAATCTACCAAGTATAGCTGACCCTCTAACACTCCCTTAAATGCTACTAAATCATCACTTCTTCTAAAGACAGTAACACCTACATCTGTAAAAAGACAGTTGTAGCCCATTTTACATAATTGCGAAACAGAAAGCAAGTTATAATCTAAAGAATCTACAAGAAAAACATTGGAAATGGAGTGGTCAGGAGATATAGCAATTTTACCCAATCCTTTGACCAAACCTTGATTTCCATCCCCGAATGTGATAGCTCGTTGGGGGTCTTGGTTTTTCTCGTAGGAGGAGAACATCTTCTTCTCCCCTGTCATATGGTTTGTGCACCCGCTATCGATGATCCAACTTGAGCCATCGGATGCATAAACCTACAAAACAAGTTTAGTTCTTGATTTTAGGTACCCAAATGGTTTTGGGTCCTTTGGCATTAGATACAAGAACCTTGGGTACCCAAACACAAGTCTTGGTGCCCTTGTGTTTGTCCCCAACATACTTGGCAACTACTTTGCCTGATTTGTTGGTTAGCACATAAGATGCATCAAAAGTTTTAAATGAAATGTTATGATCATTTGATGCAGTAGGAGTTTTTCTTTTAGGCAATCTAGCATGGATTGATTTCCTAGAACTAGATGTCTCATCCTTATACATAAAGGCATGATTAGGGCCAGAGTGAGACTTCCTAGAATGAATTCTCCTAATTTTGCTCTCGGGATAACCGGCAGGGTACAAAATGTAACCCTCGTTATCCTGAGGCATGGGAGCCTTGCCCTTTACAAAGTTAGAAAATCTTTTAGGAGGGGCATTAAGTTTGACATTGTCCCCCTTATGGAAGCCAATGTCATCCTTGATGCCAGGGCGTCTCCCACTATAGAGCATGCTTCTAGCAAATTTAAAATTTTCATTTTCTAAGTCATGCTCATTAATCTTAGCATTAAGTTGAGCTATGTGATCATTTTGTTTCTTAATTAAAGCTAGGTGATCATGAATAGCATCAACATTAATGTCTCTACATCTAGTGCAAATGGAAAGATGCTCAATGGTAGATGTAGAGGGTTTGCAAGATTTTAGTTCAACAATCTTAGCATGTAAAATGTCATTCTCACTTCTAAGATTGGATATGGAAACATTGCAAACATCTAATTCTTTAGCTTTAGCAACCAATTTTTCATTCTCATTTCTAAGGCTAGCAAGAGAATCATTCAATTTTTCAATCCTAGCAAGCAAAATAGCATTATCATCTCTAATATTGGAAATTGAATCACCACAAACATTTGAATCAACCTTAGCAATTAAACTAGCATTCTCATTTCTAAGGTTGGTAATAACATCATGGCAAGTGCTTAGCTCACTAGATAGTTTTTCACATTTTCTACTTCTAGAGCATAAGCATTTTTAACCTTAACATGCTTTTTATTTTCCTTAATTAGGAAGTCCTCTTGAGAGTCCAATAGTTCATCCTTCTCATGAATAGCACTAATTAATTCATTTAATTTTTCCTTTTGTTGCATGTTTAGGTTGGCAAAAAGGGTGCGCAAATTATCCTCCTCATCACAAGAGTTATCCTCATCACTAGAGGTTTCATATTTAGTGGAGGATTTTGATTTTATCTTCTTCCTTTTGCCGTCCTTTGCCATGAGGCACTTGTGGCCGACATTGGGGAAGAGGAGTCCTTTGGTGATGGTGATATTGGCGGCGTCCTCGCCAGAGGAGGAGTCGGTGGAGCTCTCGTCGGAGTCCCATTCGCGGCACACATGGGCATCACCGCCCTTCTTCTTGTGGTACCTCTTCTTTTCTCTCCTCTTTCCCTTCTTGTCGTCGCCCCTGTCACTATCACTAGATAATGGACATTTTGCAATAAAATGACCGGGCTTACCACACTTGTAGCACACTTTCTTAGAGCGGGGTTTGTAATCCTTCCCCCTCCTTTGCTTGAGGATTTGGCGGAAGCTCTTGATGATGAGCGCCATCTCCTCATTGTCGAGCTTAGAGGCGTCGATGGGTTGTCTACTTGATGTAGACTCCTCCTTTTTCTCATCCGTTGCCTTGAATGCGATCAGTTGTGCTTCGGGCGTGGAGGGGCCATCTAGCTCAATGATTTTCTTTGAGCCTTTGATCATCAATTCAAAGCTCACAAAATTTCCTATTACTTCCTCGGGAGACATTAGTGTATATCTAGGATTACCACGAATTAATTGAACTTGCATAGGGTTAAGAAAAACGAGGGATCTTAGAATAACCTTGACCATCTCATGGTCATCCCATTTGGTGCTCCCGAGGTTGTGCACTTGGTTCACCAAGGTCTTCAAGCGGTTGTACATGTCTTGTGGCTCCTCCCCTTGGCGAAGCCGGAAGCGACCGAGCTCCCCCTCGATCGTCTCCCGCTTGGTGATTTTGGTCACCTCATCTCCTTCGTGCGCGGTCTTGAGTACGTCCCAAATCTCTTTGGCACTTTTCAATCCTTGCACCTTGTTATACTCCTCTCGACTTAGAGAGGCAAGGAGTATAGTGGTGGCTTGAGAGTTGAAGTGCCAGATTTGGGCGACCTCGTCCGAATCATAGTCTTCATCCCCCGGCGATGGTACCTGTACTCCAATCTCAACAACATCCCAAATGCTAGTGTGGAGTGAGGTTAGGTGATGCCTCATTTTATCACTCCACATATTATAATCTTCACCATCAAACATAGGTGGTTTGCCTAATGGGACGGAAAGTAATGGAGTACGTTTGGAAATGCAAGGATAGCGTAGGGGAATCTTACTAAACTTCTTGCGCTCATGGCGCTTAGAAGTTACGGACGGTGTGTCGGAGCCGGAGGTGGATGGCGACGAAGAGTCGGTCTCGTAGTAGACCACCTTCTTCATCTTCTTCTTCTTGTCACCGCTCCGACGCGACTTGTTGTGTGAAGGGGATCCCTTCACCTTGTTGGCGGACTCCCCGGATGGAGCCTTCCCATGGCTTGTGGCGGGCTTCTCGCCGGTCCCGAACTCCCTCTTGGCGGATGCTCCCGACATCACTTCGAGCGGTTAAGCTCTAATGAAGCACCGCTCTGATACCAATTGAAAGTCGCCTAGAGGGGGGGGGGTGAATAGGGCGAATCTGAAATTTATAAACTTAAGCACAACTACAAGCCGAGTTAGCGTTAGAAATATAAACGAGTCCGAGAGAGAGGGCGCAAAACAAATCGTGAGCAAATAAAGAGCGAGACACGATGATTTGTTTTACCGAGGTTCGGTTCTTGCAAACCTACTCCCCGTTGAGGTGGTCACGAAGACCGGGTCTCTTTCAACCCTTTCCCTCTCTCAAACGGTCACTTAGACCGAGTGAGCTTCTCTTCTCAATCAAACGGAACACGAAGTTCCCGCAAGGACCACCACACAATTGGTGTCTCTTGCCTTGGTTACAATTGAGTTTGATCACAAGAAGAATGAGAAAGAAAAGAAGCAATCCAAGTGCAAGAGCTCAAGTGAACACAAATGTCACTCTCTCTAGTCACTACTTGATTTGGAGTGATTCCGGACTTTGGAGAGGATTTGATCTCTTTGAAGTGTCTAGAATTGAATTCTATAGCTCTTGTAATGTGTTGAAGGTGGAAAACTTGGATACTATTGAATGTGGGGTGGTTGGGGTATTTATAGCCCCAACCACCAAAATGTGGCCGTTGGAGGCTGCCGTCGCATGGCGCACCGGACAGTACGGTGCGCCACCGGACACTGTCCGGTGCGCCAGCCACGTCAGCCGGCCGTTGGGTTCTGATCGTTGGAGCTCTGACTGGTGGGGCCTCTGGGTTGTCTGGTGGTGCACCGGACAGGTCCTGTAGACTGTCTGGTGCGCCAACTGCGCGTGCTCTGTCCTCTGCGCGCAGGCGCGCATTAAATGCGTTGCAGTCGACCATTGCGCGCGAAGTAGCCGTTGCTCTGCTGGCACACCGGACAGTCCGGTGCTTCACCGGACAGTCCGGTGAATTATAGCGGAGCGGCCTCCCATTTTCCCGAACGTAGCGAGTTCAGCGTCAAGTGCCCTGGTGCACCGGACACTGTCCGGTGGTGCACCGGACAGTCCGGTGCGCCAGATCAGGGTGCCATTTGGGATGTCTTTTGCTCTCTTTGTTTGAACCCTTTCTTGGTCTTTTTATAGGTTTATTGTGAACCTTTGGCACCTGTAAGACTTATAGACTAGAGCAAACTAGTTAGTCCAATTATTTGTGTTGGGCAATTCAACCACCAAAATCAATTAGGAAAAAGGTTTAAGCCTAATTCCCTTTCATTTTGCGAGGGGTTTCTGGGGATTGACCCCCACTAGGACCTGTGGATCCATCTCTTCTCCGTGGAGTTCTTCACCGCGTCGATGGACGTGAAGAAGGTCCGTATGGCGGTGCGGGCTGGCGGCTGCACCCTCCAGCTGAGGTCGGGGCGCACACAACAGTACATCCCCGTCTCCCTTGTATCTTCGAACAAGGGATGGCAGAACCAGTGGTTTTATCTCCGGAACGACGACGGGATGCTTCCGCCGTTTTCTCAACGAGTGGTGACCGCCGCCGGTGATAACTGGCGCTGGGGGTCCACACGCGAGAACCAGGAGAAGCTCCAGCCCATTCTCCGTGCCCTGCAGAAGTTACAAGCCGAGGGCCTTACCGCTGCGGGGTTCGTCGCCGCTATCCACCACCGGAGTGTGCTCCCATTGGCAGAGCGACGGTTGCGGCTTTCAGAGATGAAGCTGGGGGTTGATTTGGAGGGTTCACGGATGTCCTCAACCCCCCTCTCCGCCGACGACCTCCTCAGACGGGTAGCGGGCACGGTAGGGAGGCTGGACGCTGGCGTCCTTAGCCAGCCCTCGATGCGTCCCGACTATGGGTATGTGTCCCTGGTAAGTGTCCGACCCTCCTTCTGTTTTGCGCCGTGTTTCTTATGTCTTTAGTTCTTACTGTTGGGATTTTCGTTCGTCCCCAGGGGTTGAGGAATTTTAAACTCTCCCGGCCACCGGTCCCGGAGGACGCGGCGGGCCGAACCACGCGTAGAATCGTCGCGGAGAAGGATAAGGAGAGGAAGGACGCGGAAAAGGCCCAAGCTCGCGAGAGGATGCGAGCTCGGGAAGCCTTGGAGAAGCGTCGTCGGAGGCAAGCAAGGGATGGGCTCCCGTTGGAGCCATCACCGGACACGCCTGACGACGACGACGACGACGATGATGATAAAGATGATGACGACGAAGACGATGACATGGCGGCCCGGCTTGGTCTCAGTCCGGATCCGAGGCTGGGCCAGAGGTCGTCAAGCCAGCTTCCAGGAGGGCTGGCGCCACAAGCGTTCGGGGCCGGTACGCCAGGGTCCCGGTCCGAGGAGCGGAGGCAGGTCGATGGGGTACTTGACCCCTTGGCCGAGATAATTGGGGCGACTCTGGGGGGTCAGGCCGAACCGCATGTCCCCCAAGAGCAGGTGCCCGTGCCGGCTGTACGGGAAGTTGGTCCCTCGGCCGTCGTGACGTCGCCTGGGCAGGCCGCCCCCTCGGTGCCTCGGGCGTCCGAGGTGGAAGCGACGTCAAAGCCGGCTGCGGGACAACCCTCGGCAGCGCCTGCGGAGACCGGGGCCCGAGGGGTCTCCCCGCAGGCACGATTGGCCTTGCCCCGGAGCGGGTAAGTATCTAAGGGTACCCCTGTTTCAGTTATTTTGTTGTGTGTCTTGATTTTGCCCTTTCTTCCTTTCAGCAAGCGGAGGCAGGGCTCGGCTGGTCTGGCCCCCACGAAGGCCCTTAAGACGGGGCCAGCCTCTGCAGCCGGAGTTGCGGCGCGCCACGCTGGTTGGTTGGCCTCCGCGCAAGTCGCCCTTCGGCGGGGGGCCCAGGCGGCACGGGCTATCATGGGGCAAGCCTCCCAGGTCGACCCTCCTGTTGGAGCGTCCATCATGCCGGGGGAGGCTGTTGACGCGGCCGCGGCCCCGAGCCCGCTTGTCTTATTGCCGGCGCCGACATCGATTCCTACCGGGGCCGTCGCTGATTCGCCCTCGGAGCCGCCCGTCACCGCCGATGTTGAGATGGCTGAGGTGCCTCCACCCCTGGTCATCCCCGATCTCCCCATTTTCGACCATGAGGAGGGGGGCGGCCGTTGTTGCCAAGGTCGGTGAGCGGAGGCTCGTCACCTTGGCAGTGGAGAGGCCCGATACGTCGATTGCAGTGGTACCCGACGCATCGACTGCAGGGGGACCCGACGCCTTGGTCATGGGGCGCGCAGAACTATGGCCCGTCTTGGGGAGCAGCGGCCTTATCCCCACGCAGCTCAATCCCAATGAGTGGTGTGGGTAGCTGCTCGTGTTCTGGAGCCGCGACACCTCGGAGCCCCTCCTTGCCCTTAACGATGAGTTGGAGGAGCAGTTTCGGGATAATTTCCGTGAATATACCGAGGCGGCGATGAGGTCGCTTCGGACGACCATGGAAATCCTTTCTAGGGACATTCCCAGGGTATTCCAGGTAAGGATTTAGACGTACACCTCGCGTGATCAGGGCATTCTTTGTGATATTCTATTTTCCTCCCTCAGGAGCTCGCGGACGTGAGCACCGCTAAGTCGCTGTTCATCCATCGCGAGAGCGACGTTTGGGAGTCGCTATGGTTCCGATGGGCCACGCTTATCGAGGCCAATGAGCGCCTCGCCCAATGGAGTGCCGAGGTGGTGGACCTTCGGCTGCTCTGTGATGAGCTGAACTCGGAGGCAGCGGTGGAGCGGACAGAGGCGGCGTCAGCACGAACGGAGGCTTCATCGGCATGGGAGCAGGTGGCTTCCCAGGCCGAGGAGATGCAGCAACGGCAGCTAGAGCTTGGCCAGGTCACCAGCGAGCAGGACCAATTTTGGAGCCAAGCTGCCGAGGCCGTGAGCCGGGCTGAGGCCCTTAGGGGACAACTGGCTGAGGTTACGGAGCGGCTAACCGAGGCGACCGCTCGGGCCAGGACCCTTGCGGAGGGCCTAGCCATGGCCGTCGGGTCTGCCTGGTCCGCCCAAGCCATGGCCTCGCAGCAGCGTGCCCGGGCCGAAGGTATGTTTTGCCTGCTTTGTGATTTTGTTTTAGCTTCATTCTTCTCCTCGTATCTGAAGAATATCGTCCAACTGTCTTCAGGGTTCGAGACGGCTCTTAACGAGTCCGTCAAGAACTGCAAGGCGCTTGCCTAGGCGGCTGAGCAGAAGGAGGCCGACCGCATGGCCATGTCCGAGGCCATCTCGGCCTTCTGCCAGACCTTTGGCCTCGACGACGTCCCCTCGGGCAGCTCCCCCCAGAGTCGCCTGCGGGCCTTGGGCGGCCACATGCGCAGCAGACTCCGCAGGGCGCTGCACCATGGCGTTAGGCGGGCCTTCACTGTCCTCGCTTCCCACTACGACATGGATTTGGAGCGGGTCAACGAGGGCTACTGCTTACCCGACGAAGAGGAGGCCGCCCTAGCCAAAGTCCAAAGGCTTGATGCGGCTGCCGAGGGCCCAGGCGCGGCGTTGGCTTCCTTTTTTGAGGTGGAGATCCTTCCGCATGTGTCACCGTCCGAGGCCGGGCCAGATTCCGCCGCGGGTAGGAACGACGCCGAGGGTGCTGCTCCTCCCCCTGCCGACACCTGAGCCTGTGGGGAACAGTTTATTCTAAGTATGTGTATGTTTCTTGCGACCGCTGAGGCCTAAACATTTTTAGTGTTAGAGTATAAAGCTGGTCTCTTGTTTTGAGCGTTAGGATTTGTTCGGTAGCTGTCGGCGTTTCGAACCCGGGGGGTCCCTGGACCGACGAGTAAATTATCGCCGCGTGCCCCAGCCCAGATGGGTCGGCGCGAGACGGAGCGCGAAGGGGGAAGCAGCCGGAGGGAGACGGGCGTGAGAGGTGGAATCCCGCGGCCTTCATGTTTGTCCCGCGCCCAGGTCGGGTGCGCTTGTAGTAGGGGGTTACAAGCGTCCACGCGGGAGGGAGCGAGCGGCCTCACATGAGCGCCGCCCGTCCTTCCCCGCGCGGCCAACCCTCTGTAAGAGGGCCCTGGTCCTTCCTTTTATAGGCGTAAGGAGAGGATCCAGGTGTACAATGGGGGGTGTAGCAGTGTGCTAACGTGTCTAGCGGAGGAGAGCTAGTGCCCTAAGTACATGCCATCGTGGCAGCCGGAGAGGTTTTGGCACCCGGTTCGTGTGGTGTCGTGGCCGTCGGAGGAGCGCTGGAGCCTGGCGGAAGGACAGCTGTCGGGGCTGTCGAGTCCTTGCTGACGTCCTCTTGCTTCCGTAAGGGGGCTGAGAGCCGCCGTCGTCATAGAGCGTGCGGGGCGCCATCATTACTTGTCTGGCGGAGCGAGCCAGATGGGACGCCGGTCTTGTTCCCCGTAGCCTGAGTCAGCTTGGGGCAGGGTAATGATGGTGCCTCCTGTTGACGTGGTCGATCCGTGCCCTAGGTTGGGCGAGGTGGAGGCTCCTTCGAGGTCGAGGTCGAGTCTGTCTTCCAAGGTCGAGGTCGAGTCCGAGCCCCCGGGTCGGACGAGGCGGAGACCGTCGGCTGATGTCAGGGCTGAGTCCGAGCCCTGGGGTCGGGCGAAGCGGAGTTCATCGTCCTTCGGGGCTGAGCCCGAGTCCGAGCCCTGGGGTCGGGCGAGGCGGAGTTCGTCGTCTTCCGGGGCTGAGCCCAAGTCCGAGCCCTGGGGTCGGGCAGAGCGGAGTTCGTCGTCTTCCGGGGCTGAGCCCAAGTCCGAGCCCTGGGGTCGGGCGGAGCGGAGTTCGTCGTCTTCCGGGGCTGAGCCCGAGTCCGAGCCCTAGGGTCGGCGGAGCGGAGTTCACCGTCTTCCGGGGCTGAGCCCGAGTCCGAGCCCTGGGGTCGGGCGGAGCGGAGTTCGTCGTCTTCCGGGGCGAGCCGAGGGTATGCCCGTTGCTGGAGGGGGTCTTCGGGAGAGACGTAGATCCTCCGGGGTCGGCTGCCCTTGCCCGAGGCTGGGCTCGGGCGAGGCGTGATCGCGTCCCTTGAGTGGACCGATCCTTGACTTAATCGCACCCATCAGGCCTTTGCAGCTTTGTGCTGATGGGGGTTACTAGCTGAGATTTAGGAGCCTTGAGGGTACCCCTAATTATGGTCCCCGACAGTAGCCCCCGAGCCTCGAAGGGAGTGTTAATACTCGCTTGGAGGCTTTTGTCGCACTTTTTTGCAAGGGGACCAGCCTTTCTCGGTTGCGTTCTGTTCCGGTGGGTGCGCGCGAGCGCACCCGCCGGGTGTAGCCCCCGAGGCCTCGGAGGAGTGGTTTGACTCCTTCGAGGTCTTAATGCATTTCGCAACACTTCGGCTGGTCTGGTTGTTCCCTCATGCGAGCTGGCCGTAGCCCGGGTGCACGGTCGGGTCCCAAGTTCTCGGGCTGGTATGTTGATGCTGTCAACGGTTTGGCCGGAGCCGGGTTTGCGAGAGCAGCCCCCGAGCCTCTGCACAGGGCGAGAGGACGGTCAAGGACATACTCGACTTTTTTACATACGCCTTTGCGTCGCCTTTCCGCAAGGAGGAGGGGGGAAAGCGCCATGTTGCCCTCGGAGGGCGCCGAACATGGTGTCTCCGGTGAGCTGCTAGCGGGTAATCCGAGCGGACGCCCGTGCCCCATTTGTTAGGGGTCGGCTAGAGGCCCAGAGGCGCGCTCCAAAAGTACCTGCGGGTGATCTGCCGGACCCGGTCCCCTTTCGATGGGGTCCGAGGGCTCGATGCCTCCCTCTGATGGGATTCCGTTACAAGATCGTTCTCGCTGGTCTCGGAAATGTCCTAGGGTACCTCGGGAGCGTATCCCGAGCCTTGGTTATGTATCGAACGTACCCAGGGTGATCCCTCGCTCTGTGTCTGAGGCGACTGTGAACCCTTCGAGGGCCAGCCTACGAACCCCTGATCAGTAGTGGGCGCGGAGCCCGAGTAGCCTGAGGCGGCCGTTGAACCCTTCGAGGGGCCGGCCTTCGAACCTCTGACCAGTAGTGGGCGCGGAACCCAGGCGCTCTAAGGCGGCTGTTGAACCCCTTTAAGGGGCCAGCCTTTGAACCTCTGATCAGTAGGGAGGCTCGGGGCCTGTTTCCTTCACGGAGAAGGATCCTTTTCGGGGTATCCCCCTTTCCCGGTCCCTGTTGTAAGAGAGAGAAAGAGGAAAAGGATACGAAATCAAATGACGTGGCGTACCTTTTTTGACGCGGTCATTATGGCGAAGGCGAAGCGTCGCTTGCTTCTCCTGCCTGAGGCGCCGCCTGTCCCGCCGCGGAGTTAATGCAACTGGGCGAGTGGTTCGCGGGGCGGCCGTTGCGCGTGTGCGAGCCGTTCGAGGAACGATCGTTTTGCTTTGAGTCTTTGAATCCCGCGGCGGGTTCGGGCGACACGTTGAACGGGTCTTGCCTTGGTCTTTATATACTCGGGGGAGGGTCTGGTGACGGTTCTTTGCTCTGCTTCTTGCCTCCTTCTTAGGTTTTCGCAACCTGAGAGATTTAGCCAGAGAAAAGGAAACCGCCCACCCAGTCCTTTCCACCACCACCCCTTCTGCTCGGTGATGGCCGACCGGGTGACCATTATTTCGCCGCGCGACCCATGGCCTTTCTCCACAGTCACGGCGGATGACCTGGAGGACCTCGTTGCTGAGGGTTTACTTCGCCTCTCTCTGATGAGAGGCAGCCGGAGTGGATTCCCCCCCGAACGGAGCCGCCCCGTCCCCGCCGCCGGGGTACGTCGTGAGCTTCGTCTCCTTCCACGAGCGGGGATTCGGTGTTCTGGCAAGCCGCTTCATGCGGGCGATCCTGCATAACTACGGGGTGGAGTTGCACAACCTTAGCCCCAACTCCATCTCGCAAGCCGCCATCTTCGTAGCGGTGTGCGAAGGATACTTGGGGATCGACCCCCACTAGGACTTGTGGACTCATTTCTTCTCCGCGAAGCTTTTTGCTTCACCGACGGGGGAGAGAAGGGTCCACGCGGCAGTGCGGGCCGGTGGCTGCATCCTCCAGCTGAGGCAGTCGCGGGCGTCGCAGTATATTCTCGCCGTCCTTGCGTCCTCGAATAAAGGGTGGCAGCGCCGGTGGTTCTATCTCCGGAATGACGACGAGAGGCTCCCGTCGTTTTCTCAACGAGTGGTCACCATCGCCGCTGATGCTTGGCGTTACGGGACCCCGCACGACAGACAGAATAATCTCGAGCCCCTTCTCAAGGCCCTAGAGGCGTTGCGGAAAGGAGGGCTCACCGCTGCGGGAGTGATTGCCGCCATTCATCACCGGAGGGTGCTTCCCTTGGCGGAGCGGCGGTTGCCGCTTTGGGAGATGACACCAGAGGCTGACTTGGAGGGCTCGCGGATGTCCTCGGATCCCCTTCTCATCGACGTTCTCCACGGGCGGGTGGCCGTCGCATTGGGAAAACCGGACGCTAGTGCCTTCTCCCAGCCCTTGATGCGCCCCGACCGCGGGTGTGTGTCCCTGGTGAGTGCCCGCACCTTCTTTCTCCTTGCTTCGGATTGCCCTTGGTCCTTACGGTCGAGACTTTTCATCTGTCTCCAGGAGGTAGGGTGTCACAAGCCTTCCCGGCCATGGGCCCCGGAGGACGCGGTGGACCGAGCAGCGCGGCGTGTTGCCGCGGAGGAGAAGAAGAAGAAAAAGGACGCGAAGAAGGCTCAGGCCCGCGAGCGTACGCGGGCCCGAGACGCCTTGGAAAAGCTCCGTCGTCGGCAGGAGAGGGATGGACTCCCGAGGGAGCCGTCGCCGGAAACGCCTAACGACGACGACGATGATGAAGACGATGACGAGGATGATGACATGGCTGCCCGCCTTGGCCTCAGCCCGGGTTTGAGGCTAGGCCAGGAGTCATCAAGCCAGCCCCCGAGCGGGCTGGCGCCGTCAGTTCCCGGGGTCGGGACGCCGAGGTCTCGGCCCGAAGAGCGGGGGCAGACCGAGGGGGTACTCGACCCCTCGGCTAGGGAAGTTGAGGTGACCCCGGGGAGTTAGGCCGAGGCGCCTGTTCCCCGAGAGCCGTCACCCATGCCGGCAGCGCAGGAGAGCGACCCTCAGGTCGCCGTGGCAGCGCCTGGGCAGTCCGTCTCCCGGGCGTCCAAGGTGCCCAAGGCGAGGATGGTACCGAAGCTGGCGGCGAGGCGGACCTCGGCGGTACCTTCGGAGGTCGAGGTCCGAGAGACCTCTCCTCAGGCACGGTTGATCATGGCCCGGAGCGGGTAAGTACCTTAGAACGTCTTCGTCCTGGCTCCTCATTTGTATGTCCCGACCGCGACTTTCCTTTCCTCCTCAGCAAGCGAAGCCATGGCCTGACCGACCTGGCTCTTCGGAAAGTCCTTAAGACGACATCGGCTTCCGCAGCCGGTGCCGCGCCGGGCCTCGCCGTTCAGCTGACCTTCTCGCAAGGCGCCCCACAGCAGGGGGCTCAGGCGGCACTAGTCGCCGTGGAGCGAGTTCCCGAGGCCGGCTCTTCTGTCGAGGTGGCCGTCGCGCTGGGGGTGGCGGCTGGAGCGGACGTGGCCTCGGGCCCACCAGACATGCCGCCGGCGCTGGCGCCAGCTGCTACCAAAGCCGCTGCTGTCCCGGTCGGGGAGCGACCTGTCGCCGCCGACACTGAGATGGCCGAGGCATCGGTGCTTGGTGCCTCGGAGGAGGGGGGCATGGAAACGTGACCCGTCCCACAGAGCGGCAGCCTTGTCCCCGCGCGGCGGAGCTCCAAAGGGCGGCACCAGTTGCTCCGGTTCCGGACCCGTGAGGCTTCGGATCCCTTCTTCGTTCTTGACGATGAGCGGGAGGAGCAGTCTTGGGACGAGCTCCGCGAGTGTGCCGAAGCAACGGTGGGGTCGCTCCGGTCATCCTTGGAGGTCTTTTGCAGGGACGTCCCCAAGATCCTCCAGGTAATGATTTTAGGCATACCTTTTTTGTGATCAAGGCGTCCTTTGTGACGCCTCGCTTCCTTCCCTCAGGATCTGACGGATCTGAGCGCCGCCAAGTCGTCGTTCATCCGCCACGAGGTCGATGTCTGGGGTTCGCTGCGATCCCTGAGGACCTCGCTCGCCGGGGCTACCACACACCTCTCCCAGTAGGGCGCCGAGGTGGCGGACCTTCGGTTGCTCTACGCCGATCTGAGAGCAGAGGCAGCAGCGGCACGGGCAGAGGTGCAGCGACGGCAGTCGGAGTTCGACCAGGTCGTCGATGAGCGAGATCAATCTCGGGGCCGGGCTGCCGAGGCCGAAAGCCGGGCCGGAGCCCTTGCAGCAGACCTAGCCGTAGCCCAAGCCGCAGCCTCGGAGCAGCGTGCCCGAGTCAGAGGTATGTCCTGGCTATTTTCGATTTTTGTTTCAGCTTGTTTCCTCCACTTGTGTTTGAGGCCTTGCGCTCTGGCTGTTCGCAGAGCTTGAGTCTGCCCTTGATGAGTCCACCAGGGCGCTTGCCCAGGCGGCCGAGCAGAGGGAGGCCAACCACGCGGCCATGTCCGAGGCCATCTCGGACTTCTGCCGGGTCTTTGGCTTTGGCGACGTCCCCTCAGGGAGCTCCCCTCAAAGTCGCCTGCAGGCCTTGGGTGACCACGTGCGCGGCAGACTCCGCGAGGCGCTACACCACGGCGTCAGGCGGGCCTTCGCCGTGCTCGCTTCCCACTACGTCGTGGATCTGGAGCGGGTCAGCGAGGGGTATTGCCTCCCTGACGAAGATGAAGCTGCCCTGGCTGAAGTCCAGAGGCTTGACGCGGCCACCGCGGGCCCGAGCGCAGTGCTGGCGACCACCTTCGAGGCAGAGATCCTCCCGCCTGCGCCGTCACCCAAAGCCGGGGTGGACTTTGCCGAAGGCGGGGACGAAGCCGAAGGCGCGGCTCCTTCCCCGGGCGACGCCTAACTCTGCCGGAGCAGTTTCCATTGAATGCACATGTGTCTTTTGCGGCCGCTGAGGCCCGAACACTTTATCATCGTAGTATAAAGTCGTGCCCCTTTTCCTTTCATTTTGCGTGTCCGGCCCCGTTCGTCAGTAGCAGGGTGGCTTGCCCAAGTAGGAGTCATTTTTCGTGGTAGGTGACGAGTGAGGTATCCGTAACCCAGAGGCGTAGGAGTCCCTCGGCTCAGTCAGCCTTGCCACTTACATGCACCCGCGTTCGCTTCTTGGGGTCCTGCTACCGACATAGCCGGGGGAACGCGGAAGCCTTTTTGATTGAAAATTTTGACGCAGAGGGGGTTCCCCCCTTTTAGCCACCGAGGGAGGGTCGGGCTTTGCCGAGGCAAGGCTGACCCTTCCTTGATGACCAAACTTTGTGTGGGAACGAGGCATACGAACGACTTGAAAGCATCTTAAGGGTAGAAGCGACGTAGCTGTTGGATGTTCCAAGCGTTGTTGTAGACCTCGCCTTGACTGTTGGCCAGCTTGTACTTTCCGGGCTTCAGAACTTTGGCGATGACGAACGACCCTTCCCAGGGAGGCGTGAGCTTATGCCGCCCTCGGGCGTCTTGTCGCAGCCGAAGCACCAGGTCGCCCACCTGGAGGTCTCGGGACCAAACCCCTCGGGCGTGGTAGCGTCGCAGGGACTGCTGGTACCGCGCCGAGTGTAGTAAGGCCATGTCCCGAGCCTCTTCTAGCTGGTCCAGTGAGTCTTCTCGATTAGCTTGATTGCTTTGGTCGGCATAGGCCCTCGTCCTCGGGGAACGGTATTCTAAGTCTGTGGGCAAGATGGCCTCGGCCCCATAGACTGGAAAGAACGACGTGAAGCCCATGGCTCAGCTCGGCGTTGTCCTCAGACTCCAGACCACCGAGGGGAGTTCCTTCATCCATCGCTTGCCGAACTTGTTGAGGTCGTTGTAGATCCGAGGCTTGAGTCCTTGTAGAATCATGCCGTTGGCACGCTCTACTTGCCCATTCGTCATGGGGTGAGCCACGGCGGCCCAGTCCACCCAGATGTGGTGATCCTCGCAGAAGTCTAGGAACTTTCTGCCGGTGAACTGGGTGCCGTTGTCGGTGATGATGGAGTTCGGGACCCCAAAGCGATGGATGATGTTGGTGAAGAACGCCACCGCCTGTTCGGACCTGATGCTGTTTAGGGGTCGGACCTCGATCCACTTGGAGAATTTGTCGATGGCGACCAACAGGTGCGTGTAGCCCCCGGGTGCCTTCTGCAAGGGGCCGACGAGGTCCAGACCCCACACAGCAAAAGGCCAGGTGATGGGTATCGTTTGCAGGGCCTGAACGGGCAGGTGGGTCTGCCTTGCGTAGAACTAACACCCTTCGCAGGTGCGGATAATTCTAGTGGCGTCGGCCACCGCCGTCGGCCAGTAGAAACCTTGTCGGAAGGCATTTCCAACAAGGGCTCGAGGTGCTGCGTGATGGCCACAAGCCCCCGAGTGTATCTCTTGTAGGAGCTCCTGACCTTCGGCGATGGAAATGCATCGCTGGAGGATGCCCGAGGGGCTGCGGTGGTAGAGCTCCTTCCCATCTCCCAGCAAGACGAACGACTTGGCGCGTCGCGCCAACCGCCGAGCTTCGGCTCGGTCGAGGGGTAGCTCTCCTCGGTGGAGATATTGCAGGTACGAGGTCTGCCAGTTTCGATTAGGCGTGACCCCGCTCCGCTCCTCCTCGACGCGCAGTGCCTCACCCTCGGGGGCCGAGGGTACCTCGGGCCAAGCTGAGGGTGCCTCGGGTTGAGCCGAGGGTGCCTCGGGCCGAGCCGAGGGTGCCTCGGACTGTGCCGAGGGTACCTCGGACTGAGCCGAGGGTGCCTTGGACTCGGGCGTGTCGTTGGTCTTGACGGAGGGTTGATGCAGGTCTCGGGAGAAGACGTCCGGGGGAACCGTTGTTCGCCCCGAGGCTATTTTAGCCAGCTTGTCCGCAGTCTCGTTGTAGCGTTGGGCGATGTGGTTGAGCTCGAGCCCGTAGAACTTGTCTTCCAGGCGCCGAACCTCATCGCAGTATGCTTCCATCTTCGGGTCGCGACAGTGGGAGTTCTTCATGACTTGGTCGATGACGAGCTGCGAGTCACCACGAGCGTCGAGGCGTCGGACCCCTAGCTCGATGGCGATGCACAAACCGTTGACCAGAGCCTCATACTCAGCCACATTGTTGGACGCCGGGAAGTGGAGGCGTAGCACGTAGCGTAGGTGCTTCCCGAGGAGCGAGATGAAGAGCAGGCCTGCGCCTGCACCTGTCTTCATCAGCGACCCATCGAAGAACATGGTCCAGAGTTCCGGTTGGATCAGAGTTGTTGGGAGCTAGGTGTCGACCCATTCAGCCATGAAGTCCGCCAAGACCTGGGACTTGATGGCCTTCCGAGGGGCGAACGAGATCGTTTCGCCCATGATTTCCACCGCCCACTTTGCAATTCTACCCGAGGCCTCTCGGCACTGGATGATCTCCCCCAGGGGGAAGGATGACACCACAGTTACCGGATGAGACTCAAAGTAGTGTCGCAACTTCCGCCGCGTCAGGATCACCGCGTCTAGCAGCTTCTGAATTTGTGGGTAGCGGATCTTGGTCTCGGACAGTACCTCGCTGATGAAGTAGACTGACCTCTGGACGGGCAATGCATGCCCCTCTTCTCGTCTCTCAACCACAATCGCGGCGCTAACCACCTGAGTGGTCGCGGTGACGTAGATCAAGAGGGCTTCTCCGGCAGCGGGGGGCACCAAGATGGGCGCGTTTGTAAGGAGCGCCTTCAGGTTCCCGAGGGCTTCCTCGGCCTCAGGGGTCCAAGTGAAGCACTCGGCCTTCCTTAAGAGGCGGTACAGAGGCAGGCCTCTTTCGCCGAGGCGCGAGATGTAGCGGCTCAGAGCCGCAAGGCATCCCATGACTCTCTGTACGCCTTTCAAGTCCTTGATGGGCCCCATGCTGGTGATGGCTGCGATCTTCTCCGGGTTGGCCTCGATGCCCCGCTCGGAGATGATGAACCCCAAGAGCATGCCTCGGGGAACCCTAAAGACACACTTTTCGGGATTGAGCTTCACGCCTTTCGCCTTGAGACATCGGAATGTCACTTCAAGGTCGGAAAGGAGGTCGAAGGCTTTCCTCGTCTTGACTACGATGTCATCGACGTAGGCCTCGACCGTCCGGCCAATGTGTTCGCCGAACACGTGGTTCATGCACCGTTGGTACGTTGCACCCGCATTCCTCAAGCCGAACGACATGGTAACATAGCAGTACATGCCGAAAGGTGTGATGAAAGAAGTCGCGAGCTGGTCGGACTCTTTCATCCTGATTTGGTGATACCCCGAGTAGGCATCGAGGAAAGACAGGGTTTCGCACCTAGCAGTGGAATCCACGATTTGATCGATGCGAGGCAGAGGGTAGGGAACTTTCGGACATGCTTTGTTTAGACCAGTGTAGTCTACACACATCCGCCATTTCCCTCCTTTCTTTCTCACAAGCACGGGGTTGGCAAGCCATTCGGGATGGAATACCTCTTTGATGAACCCTGCCGCCATTAGCTTGTGGATGTCCTCGCCTATGGCTCTGCGCTTTTCTTCGTCGAATCGGCGCAGAGGTTGCTTCACGGGTCGGGCTCCAGCTCGAATATCCAGCGAGTGCTCGGCGACATCCCTCGATATGCCGGGCATGTCCGAGTGACTCCACGCGAAAACGTCGGCGTTCACGCGGAGAAAGTCGACGAGCACTGCTTCCTATTTGGGATCGAGCTCGGAGCCGACCCGGATCTGCTTGGAGGCATCGCTGCTGGGGTCGAGGGGGACAGATTTAACCGTCTCCGCTGGCTCGAAGTTGCCGGCGTGGCGCTTCATGTCTGGCGCCTCCTTAGAGAGGCTCTCCAGGTCGGCGATGAGGGCCTCGGATTCGGCGAGGGCCTCGGCGTACTCCACGCACTCCACGTCGCATTCAAACGCGTGTCGGTACGTAGGGCCGACGGTGATGACCCCGTTGGGGCCCGACATCTTGAGCTTGAGGTAGGTGTAGTTGGGGACGACCATGAACTTTGCGTAGCATGGCCTCCCCAGCATTGCGTGGTAGGTTGCTCAGAACCCGACCACCTCGAACGTGAGGGTCTCCCTTCGGAAGTTGGAGGGCGTCCCAAAGCAGATGGGAAGATCGAGTTGTCCGAGGGGCTGGACACGTTTCTCGGGGATTATCCCGTGGAAAGGCGCAGCGCCTACACGGACCAAGGACAGATCGACCCACAGGAGCCCGAGGGTCTTGGCGTAGATGATGTTGAGGCTACTGCCCCCGTCCATGAGGACCTTGGTGAGCCTGACGTCGCCGATGACGGGGTCGACAACGAGCGGGTATTTCCCCGGGCTCGGCACGCGATCGGGGTGGTCGTCTCGGTCGAAGGTGATGGGCTTGTCGGACCAGTCTAGGTAGACTGGCGCCACCACCTTTACCGAATAGACCTCCCGACGCTCTTGCTTGCGGTGCCGAGCCGAGGCATTCACCACTTGCCCACCGTAGATCACGAAGTAGTCGTGGACCTCGGGGGACTCTCCTGCCTGGTGATCTTCCTTCTTGTCGTCGTCGCGAGCCCTGCCTCCCTCCGCGGGTGGCCCGGCCTTGTGAAAGTGGCGCCGGAGCATGGCGCACTCCTCAAGGGTGTGCTTGACGGGCCCCTGATGATAGGGGCACGACTCCTTGAGCATCTTGTCGAAGAGGTTTGCACCTCCGGGAGGTTTCCGAGGGTTCTTGTACTCGGCAGCGGCGACAAGGTCTGCGTCGGAGGCGTCGCGCTTCGCTTGCGATTTCTTCTTGCCTTTCTTCTTGGCGCCGCGCTGAGTTGACGCCTTGGGGACATCTTCCGGTGGGCGGCTCTGGGGCTGCTTGTCCTTCCGGAAGATGGCCTCAACCGCCTCCTGGACAGAGGCGAACTTGGTGGCGATGTCCATCAGCTCGCTCGCCCTGGTGGGGGTCTTGCGACCCAGCTTGCTCACCAGGTCGCGGCAGGTGGTGCCGGCGAGGAACGCGCTGATGACATCTGAATCGGTGATGTTGGGCAGCTCGGTGCGCTGCTTCAAGAATCGCCGGATGTAGTCCCGGAGAGACTCTCCCGGCTGCTCTCGGCAGCTTCAGAGATCCCAGGAGTTTCCAGGGCGCATGTATGTGCCCTGGAAGTTGTCGGCGAAGGCTTGGACCAGGTCGTCCCAGTTGGAGATCTGTCCCGGAGGCAGGTGTTCCAGCCAGGCGCGAGCGGTATCGGAGAGGAACAGGGGGAGGTTGCGGATAATGAGGTTGTCATCATCCGTTCCACCCAGTTGGCAGGCCAGCCGGTAGTCCGCGAGCCACAGTTCCGGTCTCGTCTCCCCCGAGTACTTTGTGATAGTAGTCGGGGTTCGGAATCGGGTCGGGAACGGCGCCCGTCGTATGGCGCGGCTGAAAGCCTGCGGACCGGGTGGTTCGGGCGAGGGACTCCAATCCTCCCCGCTGTCGTAGCATCCCCCACGCCTGGGGTGGTAGCCTCGGCGCACCCTCTCGTCGAGGTGGGCCCGACGGTTGCGGTGGTGGTGTTCGTTGCCGAGGCGACCTGGGGCCGCAGGCGCTGTGTTGCGCGTGCGCCCGGTGTGGACCAAGGCTTCCCGCATGAATCGGGAAGTCGCGGCGCGATGTTCCGAGGGGTACCCCTGCCTTCGGGAGGCGGAGCTTTCGGCCCGTCGGACCGCGGCGTCCTCTAGGAGATTCTTGAGCTCTCCCTGAATTCGCCGCCCCTCGGTGGTTGATGGCTCCGGCATCGCGCGGAGAAGCATTGCCGCTGCAGCCAGGTTCTGGCTGACTCCACTGGAAGCCGGTGGCGGCCTTACCCTGACATCGTCGGCGATGCGGTGCTGGATACCCTGGGGTAGGTGACGCACTTCTCCGGCCGGAGGCTGGCCCGCCCATTCCTGCCCGATGCCCCGGCGGATCGGATAAGTGTTCCTGCCCCCTCGTCGAGCCTGGCCTGCATCTCGCGGATTTGCTCGAGCTGTGGGTCATGACCCCCCGCCGGGACGGGGACCACAGCTAGCTCCCGTAGGATGTCAACGCGAGGCACAGGCCTAGGGAGATCACCGTTCTCCGGCATACCAAGATGGTTGCCTTCATTGGGACCCCCTAGATCGACGTGGAAACATTCACGACTTGGGCCACAGTCCTCGTCGCCGAGGCTGCGACTACCGTCAGAACAGTCGGAAAGGTAGTAGTCGCATGCGGTCATGAAGTCCCACATGGCACTGGGGTTACCAAGTCCGGAGAAATCCTAACAGAAGTCGGGCGCGTCATCTTCCTCGGACCCCGAGGGCCCGTAGGTCGAGACGTCCGTCAGCCGGTCCCAGGGTGACCGCATACGATACCCTAGAGGGGTTGGACTCGCCTCTACGAGAGCGTCCACCAAAGCGAAGTCACTTGGCGGGTCGAGGCTGAGTCCAAAAGGCGTGAGATGGGAATCGGTTTGTACCTCTTGGTCGACGGGCGGTGACGAAGTCACGTGAGGGACTGACTACACCGTCGTCTCAGGTACGAGGGTGACGCCCAGCAAGTCCTTCGCGAGCGTGCTGGCGTCGTCCGTTTGCTTGGGGTTGGCGTGTTGCGGGGAGACGGCGCTCATCTTTGTCTCAGACGCGAGGTCGATGCCCGACGTGCCCCCCGTTGGGGCGCCGGCGCCGTCGACTCGCTCGACAGCCGACGAGGTGCCGCCTCCTGCTTGGCCTTGGTTGCCCCGCCTCCTCCTCCGTCGGCGGGGGAGGGGACGGGGCGAGCTCGAATGTTGTTCTTCCACCACGCGGGGAAGACGTCGTCGATTCCGCCGCCGGCGGGCGGGCTGTTGGCCACCATTGTCGTTGTCGCACGGCGGGGGAAGGAGTATCATGTCGTAGCTGCCGTCGAGGGACATGAACTCAAGACTCCCGAAATGGAGCACCGTCCCGGGCTGGAAAGGTTGCTGGAGACTGCCCATCTGGAGCTTGACGGGAAGCTATTCGTCAACACGCAGCAGGCCCCTACCTGGCACGCCAACTGTCGGCGTTTCGAACCCGGGGGTCCCTGGACCGACGAGTAAATTATCGCCGCGTGCCCCAGCCCAGATGGGTCGGCGCGAGACGGAGCGCGAAGGGGGGAAGCAGCCGGAGGGAGACAGGCGTGAGAGGTGGAATCCCGCGGCCTTCGTGTTTGTCCCGCGGCTAGGTCGGGTGCGCTTGCAGTAGGGGGTTACAAGCGTCCACGCGGGAGGGAGCGAGCGGCCTCACGCGAGCGCCGTCCCGTCCTTCCCCGCGTGGCCAACCCTCTGTAAGAGGGCCCTGGTCCTTCCTTTTATAGGCGTAAGGAGAGGATCCAGGTGTACAATGGGGGGTGTAGCAGTGTGCTAACGTGTCTAGCGGAGGAGAGCTAGCGCCCTAAGTACATGCCATCGTGGCAGCCGGAGAGGTTTTGGCACCCGGTTCGTGTGGTGTCGTGGCCGTCGGAGGACAGCTGTCGGGGCTGTCGAGTCCTTGCTGACGTCCACTTGCTTCCGTAAGGGGGCTGATAGCCACCGTCGTCATAGAGCGTGCGGGGCGCCATCATTACTTGTCTGGCGGAGCGAGCCAGATGGGACGCCGGTCTTGTTCCCCGTAGCCTGAGTCAGCTTGGGGCAGGGTAATGATGGCGCCTCCTGTTGACGTGGTTGATCCGTGCCCTAGGTTGGGCGAGGTGGAGGCTCCTCCGAGGTCGAGGTCGAGTCTGTCTTCCAAGGTCGAGGTCGAGTCCGAGCCCCCGGGTCGGACGAGGCGGAGACCGTCGGCTGATGCTAGGGCTGAGTCCGAGCCCTGGGGTCGGGCGAAGCGGAGTTCGTCGTTCTTCGGGGCTGAGCCCGAGTCCGAGCCCTGGGGTCTGGCGAGGCGGAGTTCATCGTCTTCCGGGGCTGAGCCCAAGTCCGAGCCTTGGGGTCGGGCGGAGCGGAGTTCATCGTCTTCCGGGGCTGAGCCCAAGTCCGAGCCCTGGGGTCGGGCGGAGCAGAATTCGCCGTCTTCCGGGGCTGAGCCCGAGTCCGAGCCCTGGGGTTGGGCGGAGCGGAGTTTGCCGTCTTTCGGGGCTGAGCCCGAGTCCGAGCCCTAGGGTCGGGTGGAGCGGAGTTCGTCGTCTTCCGGGGCTGAGCCCAAGTCCGAGCCCTGGGGTCGGGCGGAGCGGAGTTCGCCGTCTTCTGGGGCTGAGCCCGAGTCCGAGCCCTGGGGTCGGGCGGAGCGGAGTTTCCTATGGCACCTGAGGCCGGACTTGGCTGCTGTCAGCCTCACTCTGCCGAGTGGCACAGCAGTCGAAGCGGCACAGACAGCGCTGTCCTCTTGTCAGACCAGTCAGTGGAGCGGCGAAGTGACTACGGTCACTTCGGCTCTGTCGACTGGGGGCGTGCGTCAGGATAAAGGTGTCAGGCCACCTTTGCATTAAATACCCCTTCGATTTGGTCGGTTGGCGTGGCGAGTTGGCCAAGGTTGCTTCTCGGTGAAGACTGGGCCTCGGGCGAGCCGAGGGTATGCCCGTTGCTGGAGGGGGTCTTCTGGCGAGACGTAGATCCTCCGGGGTCGGCTGCCCTTGCCCGAGGCTGGGCTCGGGCGAGGCGTGATCGCGTCCCTTGAATTGACCGATCCTTGACTTAATCGCACCCATCAGGCCTTTGCAGCTTTGTGCTAATGGGGGTTACCAGCTGAGATTTAGGAGCCTTGAGGGTACCCCTAATTATGGTCCCCGACAGTAGCAGAATCACATATCCGAGCGCGAGTTACTTTTCGCGGAAGGTGATGAGTGAGGTATCCGTATCCCGGAGGCGTAGGAGTCCCTCGGCTCGGTCGGCCTTGCCATTCGAGGTCTCTCTCGCTCATTTTTAGGATTCCGTTATCGACATAGTCGAAAGGCACGAAAGTCGTTTTGGTAGAAAACTTTTTCGAGGAAAATTTTGACGCAGAGGGGGTTCCCCCCTTCTAGCCCCCGAGGGAGGGTCGGTTTTTGCTGAGGCAAGGCCGATCCTCCCTTGACAGTTAGACTTTTTATTTATACATGAGGGACCGAGATACATGAACGACTTGAAACGCTTTAAGGGTAAAAGCGATGTAGCTGTTCGATGTTCCAAGCGTTGTTGTAGACCTCGCCTTGATCGTTGGCCAGCTTGTATGTCCCAGGCTTCAAAATTTTGGCGATGATGAACGGCCCTTCCCAGGGAGGAGTAAGCATGTGGTGCCCTCAGGCGTCTTGTCGTAGCCGAAGCACCAAATCTCCCACTTGGAAGCCTCGGGGCTGAATCCTTCGGGCGTGGTAGTGTCGCAGAGACTGCTGATATCGCGCTGAGTGTAGTAAGGCTACATCCCGAGCCTCTTCCAGCTGGTCCAATGAATCCTCTCGGCTGGTCTGGTTGTTTTGGTCGTCGTATGCCTTTGTCCTCGGGGAGCCGTATTCTAAGTCCGTGGGTAGGATGGCCTCGGCCCCATAGACTAGGAAAAACGGCGAGAAACCCGTGGCCCGGCTCGGTGTCATCCTCAGACTCCAAACCACCGAGGGTAGCTCTTTTATCCACCGCTTGCCAAACTTGTTGAGGTCGTTGTAGATCCTTGGTTTTAGCCCCTACAAAATCATGCCATTGGCGCGCTCCACCTGCCCATTTGTCATTGGGTGAGCTACGGCGGCCCAGTCCACACGGATGTGGTGGCCTTCGCAGAAGTCTAGGAACTTTTTCCCAGTGAATTGCATGCCATTGTCGGTGACGATGGAGTTTGGGATCCCAAAGCGGTGGATGATATTTATAAAGAACGTCACCGCCCGTTCGGACCCGATGCTGGTTAAGGGTCGGACTTCGATCCACTTGGAGAATTTGTCGATGGCGACCAGCAGGTGCGTGAAGCCCCCGGGTGCCTTTTGCAAGGGACCGACGAGGTCTAGACCCCATACGACAAATGGCCAAGTGATAGGTATTGTCTGTAGGGCCTGAGCGGGCAGGTGTGTCCGTCTCACATAGAATTGACACCCTCGGCAGGAGTGTACAATCCTAGTGGCGTCGACCACCGCGGTCGGCCAGTAGAAACCTTATCGGAAAGCGTTTCCTACGAGGGCTCGAGGTGCTTCATGGTGACCGCAAGCCCCCGAGTGTATTTCCTGTAACATTTCTTGTCCTTGGGTGATGGATATGCATCACTGGGGAATACCTGAGGGGCTGCGGTGGTACAACTCTTTTTCATCACCGAGTAAAACGAACGACTTGGCGCGCCGAGCCAGTCGCCGGGCTTCGGCCTTGTCGAGGGGCAGCTCTCCTCGGAGGAGATATTCAAGGTACATGGTCTGCCAGTTTAGGTTTGGCGTGACCCCATTCTGCTCTATCTCGACGCGCATGTTGGGGGCCTTCGGCTTCCGAAGGTCCTCAAAAACATGATTTAACAATGTTTCTGGAGTATAATGTGTGAATAGGTATCTTCGGACTCGTATCAGAAAGGGAGAAGCTCAAAAGATACGAAGGTTGACACAGCGCCGAAGCTGTGAAGCAGGAAAGCTTCGGCATGTTCACAGAAAAGGGAACCGACTTAAAGATGAAAAGGCCATTTAGACCTCGATAAATTGCTATAGAATTATCACCAAATGTAAAGGGCATGTATGTAATTTTGTATGGGTTGTACCCCGTGCCTATAAATAGGTGAACAGTACCCCCGTACTGTTCACGCTGACTTGGCATTTGCTTTTGCGTCACACTTGTATTTTCATCTCCTTCCAAGCCGAAGGTACATTTATAATTCGATATTGTTTCTATTTCTCTATGATGATATAAAAAAAAGTTAAATGGATAACGTTACATGATTATTCATGCTATCTTTTATGTTTCATATGCTTCGTCTTTCATTAATGTATACTGTGATGATGAAGGTTCGTCCTTCATGGCCTTCGTCCGAAGATCGTTATATCCTAAGGGAAATAATACTTCGGAGGACGAAGGACATTAACGATTAACATTTTTCTATGTTGCCTTGTTCTTAACTCTTAGTATTTGAGAACAAGTCCCCAACATTGGCGCCCACCTCCGGTGAACTCACTTCCATTTCTTGAGCTTTTCAACATCTTCGGCAAGCATCACCTTCGTCATGCCGCCGAAGAAGGCTTCAACACCAGGGGCTGGCACGCTGCAGCCGCTGGACCCCAATCAAGACGTCCTTTCTCTTAGAGAGGCACGAAGCCAGAAGAGGAAGGCTACTAGTCCAACACCTCCGGAGGATGATCTAGATCAGGAGATTCAAAATCTGGAAATCCTTCAGCAGCAGGTTCAACGCAAGAAGGAAAAGATGGCCAGGGTAGCTGAACTGCAGAGGAAGATAGACGAAGCCTCTGAAGAAGTTCGTCATCTTGCTCAGGACGAGCAACACCGAAGGCCTCAGCATCAAGACCTTCATCAGGAGGGTTTTCCCAACGAAGATGATTGGTATGACAATTTCCATCATGGGAATTTTGTTTTTGATGATGCTTCTCCTCTATCCGCTGAGCTGCAGGCTACACCTTGGCCCCCGTCCTACAAGCCGCCTCAGCTCCCTGTATTCGATGGCCACTCAGACCCGAAGCAGTTTTTGATGAGCTACGAAGCAACAGTGTCTTCGTATGGTGGCAATGCTTCAGTCATGGCCAAATCTTTCGTTATGGCTGTCAGAAGTGTAGCTCAAACCTGGTATTCCTCCCTTCGACCAGGGACGATCACTTCATGGCAAAAGCTGAAGGATTTGTTGTTAACCAGCTTTCAAGGATTTCAGACGAAGCCGGTCACTGCTCAGGCTCTGTTCCAGTGCACCCAGGACCACGAAGAATACCTTCAGGCATATGTCCGAAGGTTCTTGCGTTTGAGGGCACAGGCACCAACGGTGCCCAATGAAATTGTCATCGAGGCCATGATCAAGGGGCTTCGGCCAGGTCCGTCAGCTCAGTACTTCGCCAGGAAGCCTCCTCAAACTTTGGAGAAGCTTCTCCAGAAAATGGATGAATACATTCGGGCCGACAATGATTTTCGCCAAAGAAGGGAGGAGGCTTTCAGGTTTTCTAAAATGACCAAGGGCTTCAGAGGGAGGTTTTACCCGAAGCATGTGAGATCAATTCACAATTCTACACAAAATGATGACAGAGGAAGCCAACAGCAAAGGCCACAATGCTCCTCACAGGCTTCTGGACAACAGCAAAGCTCCTTCCGGCCACCAGCTCCAAGAGGCAGAGGCGCCAGGGGCTTCGGAGGAAGATTTGGTGATCAACCGAGAAGAATCTTTTGCTTATTCTGCGGTGAGAACAAAGGCCATACTACCAGGATGTGCCATGTTACTATACAGAAGCAAAAGGAAATAGCTGAAGCAGCAGCGCAACAGGCCCAGCCGAAGCAGGTCATGCATACAGCTTCGTATCATTCGCCCTACATCCTAGAATATGTGGGCAACCATCCTGCAGTCTCTGCTGCTTCGGCGAGTCAGCCTCAAGCTTCCTGGCAACAGCCTCCGCCTCCACCTCCGTTGCAACAGGGCCAGCAGCCAGAAGGGAGCCAATATGCTCCGCATCAAAGGGACTTCAGAGAACAGTCCGAAGCTCGCACGGTCAACAGCACCGTGCCAGAATCAAAGCACATCTATTGACAAATATCCTACCTTAACAGTAATCTTTTTCATTCAGTTCTATTTTCTGTAATAAAGGACATTGTTTAGGTTTCATGTAATTAGTTTCGTTGATTCCTACAAGAAAAATATGTTTTCTTCATAGGCTTGTGATAATAAAAAGGACCTTCGGACTATCGAAAATTATTCGAAGCAACAAAAAGTCGTTCTAAGGAACGCAGAGTAAGTTTGACGAAGTCACAAAAAGTCGTTCCGAAGGGAGCGCAGTGTAAGTTTTCTGCTCCAAAGTCGTTCCAAAAGGAATGCAGAGCATACAGCGAAAAGTCAACGCTGATACCGCCTAAGTAAAAGGCGAAGAAGCTCCAAAGACGTTCCTAAGGGAATGTAGAGCTTACAGCGAAAAGTCAACGCTGATACCGCCTAAGTAAAAGGCGAAGAAGCTCCAAAGACGTTCCTAAGGGAATGCAGAGCTTACAGCGAAAAGTCAACGCTGATTCACAAAAAGATTATGTGTTTTATCACGCAGATATGTGTGTATCTTCGGAATATCACCTTACATAGCATAACATCATCACATCATCTTTGCATAACATAAGCATCATACATCATACTGCATGTGGCATAAGAAAGAAATATGATATCAATCTTCGGGAAAACGCTTTGAAAAAGGGGCAAATCATGCCAAGTCACAAGGAGAAACAATATTGATCTCTGAAGTATAGCCTTGAAGAATGTTTCTACGAAGCTTCAAAACTTTCCAGGATACTTCGGATATTGTTGTGATAAATGGTAATTCTTCTTCACGAAGCATGAAAAGAAGGGAGGGTGTTTTTTCGCCAAAGGCTCAAAAAAGGTACGTATGTAAAGTTTCATGCATCGTAAAGAATTGAACCATAAAGAAAAATAAAACAAATATGTTACATACAGGATTACAAGATATTACACATGTTACATTTAAAATGTTTTTACAATAGCACCTAGTCTTCCCTAAGTACCACTTCTGCAGCTTCGTTCAACAGTCGATCGACAACTTCATCCATAATAACTTCAGCCATCTTTTTAATCTCATCGTCACCCTTAGGCCGTGCACCCGGAGATACTTCAGTAGGATCTGAGGAGGGACAGAACACGGCTACTTTGCTATTACAAATCATAAACAAATCTTAAAGCCTAAGATTACAACACGATAGAAACTATTAGTTGATACCTAATTGACCTTCGGCCTCTGCGCTCTTTTTAGCAGCCTCAGCTACTTCTCTAGCATCGTGAATACCCTTTTCACTTCTTCGAATAATTTCTCCGGCCATCTCTCGGCCACCATTATCCCAGATGTCAGTAAAAAACTTTCCACCAATTATACTAGCTTCGGTCGAAGGATCTTTTGTATCTTCAAAGGACAAAGCAGCTTCGGACTGTGCTAAAATTTTTACATGTTCACAGCCCTCCTTCTCTAAGATAGTGGCAATCCCTCTAGCGCCAGAGAAGGCACATATATCTCCTCGGCTATTTAAAATTTCTTCAAAGGCTTCAGCTTCGTGGTTAATCCATTCGATGACACCTTCGGGATTGCCTCTTGAAAAGTTTTCCTCACTTGAGAATGCGTCGACTTTGGCGAAGCTAGCCTTTAATTTCTTGACACAATCTATAGATTTACTGTAGCATCTCTTTTTGGACGAACGAAGCTCTTCAACAGTCACTTCTAGGTGATCTGCCCATTGATCGCTGAGTTCACGCTTTGTTTCTTCAAGTATGCGTTCTTCCTTGGCTCTGGCCAGTTGTTTCCGAAGGTCTTCAATTTCGCGTTTCTGAGCTTCAGCTTGAATTTTAGAAGCAGCTTCGTCCTCTTTTATTTTATTTATCAATGAGTATAATATTTTGTCTTTTTCGAGACCTTCGTTCCTCAGTTCAATTACTTCGGAACGAAGGTTGCTCAGGGCTATTGTACACCCTTCGTCTTCAGCATCTTTCTGTGCTCTAAGAGCATTGCTAAGTATCAAGCCCTGCAAAAAGAAATATGTGTGTGTGTCAGTGGGTTTAAACGAACGGAAAAATACAAGGATTTCATGTATCGTACCTTTAAGCTATTGTAAGCCAGGCTGTCAGCCAGATCGTTCTTCGACAGTACTGAAAGTCCATCTTCTAAAGATGGGAATCCGAAGTTTCTGCTCATCTCCCGACAGACAGAAATTTCCTTGCTGTCGGGGAGACAATACAAGAAGTCCTCTTCTCCACTGCCATTAAATATTAACGCCCCCTTTGGATAATTCAGTTTTTGGGCATAGTGCTGGGCCTCTTGTTCTTCTTTTTCTGATAATTTTTCCCCGAAGCATGACGAAAAACGTAATCACGAATTTTGGGGGATGCTTCGGGGGCAACAACACTGGTTTTTTCAACAAAAATTGGATTTGTTATTTTTTCTTCATCACTTTCCAAGGGTTTCACCTTTGCGGGCTCTGAGGGCCCAGCTTCGGCTTCAGCCCCTTGCTCTGGAACTTTAGAACCAGAAGTTTCAACTGTTGTTTCAGGAGTAACAACAGCCTTCTTCGGAGGCGTGCTTGAAGTCTTAATTGTTTCTAGTACATCTAGCACATTCGCCATTCTTCTTCTTTTTGGAGTCACTGCTGGCGCTTTTTGATTTTTTGTTGTCTCAACATTTGCTGCAGGACTCACAATTTCTGGTACTTTTTCTTCAATTGGTTTTTCCACTTCTGCAATTTTTTCTGTGGATAGCGCTTCGACCATTTCTTTGGTTTCTGGCAGCGAAACCTTCGGTTCTTCTAGTTCTATCTTTTTCGCCGTTTCGGACATCCCTGCAGCTGCAGGTGGCGTGTCTGGTCTGGTTGGCTTTTCAGCCTCGGTAACCGAAGAAGATTTTTCGGTAAACTCCGGCACCGAAGCTGGTTCGATATAACGCGGCCGGTGAGTGAGGACTTTTATTTTCTTTCTTTCAGGCTCTGGCTCGATAGGAGCAGGTGCAGCTTCTTCTTTTGCAGAGGTTATGTTCTTTCTTTTCTACCTTCGGACGGGGTAGCAATAGTCAGGGTAAACAAACCCAATTGCATCAAATACCCGATTCAGCCTCTTCTTTTTTCGGCCTCCGAAGGCTGCTGACATCGCATTATCTTCGGCCTTCGAATAAGCACCAAGCAATTCATCACTTAAATTTTCAATACTCTTTAGCCAGTCGTCGTCTGGCTCAGTAAATTTATCTCCAAACTTGAAGGTGTACTTCAGTCTCACAAGCCCACCTTCGTCAGTCTCTTTTGTGGTTTCTTGAGGCATTTCCCATTTCTCCGCAAGCGGCCACACCCGGAAGGCAATATGTTCTTGCACTAAATCTCTTGTTCCAATACAAGAGCAGATGACGCCGAAGGCCCTCTGGCATTCTTCGGCAGCTTCATTCATTTCCACCTTCGGCCTCCGAAGGCTGAAGCTTTGCCAAATAGGACGCATAATTATACCTTTGATGTCTTCTCGTGCTGATAGGTCATTCTTCACATAAAACCATTCTGTCATCCAATCCCCGGGCCATCTCTTCCGAAAGGTTGGTACGGGACAACTTGCCCCGGACCGAGAGACGAAACTGTAGCAGCCAAAGTTATTATGGTACTGTTCTTTGCCCCAAGGCTTTGTTTCATATAATAATTCATGTATATTACAGAAGCTTCTTGCGTCAGGCTTCAGACCTTGGCTTCTCGCGGCCCACACGAAGATATTTAGCCTTATAATTGCCTCGGGAGTAAGTTGATGAAGATAGACTTCGAAGATTTTCAACACCTCCACGACGAAGCTGTTCAAGGGGAATCGCAATCCAGCTTTCAAAAAGCTTCGGTACACCACAACTTCATTTTCTTCAGGCTGTGGACAAGTCTTTTCCCCTTCGTCCGCCCTCACAATGGACAGATCCCGGAAATACCTTCCCCTCATATTGGCAAGATGGTTTTCTTTGATAGCTGATTTGCCGAAAACCGCATGACTTGGTCGCCAGGGGCGATCTTCGGAGTCTTCACCGCCACTATCTACATCAAAACTGTCACTGTCACCAGTATCTTCAGACAAGCCTTCTAGAATTTCCTTGGTAATTTCTTCCGTGTTTGTCTTCGACATCGCTATAAGAAACCCCAGGTTTTTCTCCTCATCAAGAGACAGTTTCGTCTCAGTAACAGCTTCCTTGTCTCCAGACATCTTCGGAAACACTAAAAAACTATTTCCAATGCCGAAGCTTTAAAACTAAAGACTCAGGGAATCTTAGCGCGCAAAAGCTAAAAATCGAGCGAGCGAGAGCAAGTGGCAAGAGAGCGTACCAAATGAGCTCGCGGTATGCTCTTATTTATACGTTCGATGCGGTAAAAATTGAAAGGTCCCGCCTGTCAGTGAATGTTGCTATTCTAGCAAAGGGAAGGTGTTTTTTCGGACCTTCGGCTTAAAGCCTTCGTCCATGTCGCAATCTAAATTTATTATTTTAACAAATTAATATTGCGAGGGGCTACTGTTGGGGGCCTTCGGCTTCCGAAGGTCCTCAAAAACATGATTTAACAATGTTTCTGGAGTATAATGTGTGAATATGTATCTTCGGACTCGTATCAGAAAGGGAGAAGCTCAAAAGATACGAAGGTTGACACAGCGCCGAAGCTGTGAAGCAGGAAAGCTTCGGCATGTTCACAGAAAAGGGAACCGACTTAAAGATGAAAAGGCCATTTAGACCTCGATAAATTGCTATAGAATTATCACCAAATGTAAAGGGCATGTATGTAATTTTGTATGGGTTGTACCCCGTGCCTATAAATAGGTGAACAGTACCCCCGTACTGTTCACGCTGACTTGGCATTTGCTTTTGCGTCACACTTGTATTTTCATCTCCTTCCAAGCCGAAGGTACATTTATAATTCGATATTGTTTCTATTTCTCTATGATGATATAAAAAAAAGTTAAATGGATAACGTTACATGATTATTCATGCTATCTTTTATGTTTCATATGCTTCGTCTTTCATTAATGTATACTGTGATGATGAAGGTTCGTCCTTCATGGCCTTCGTCCGAAGATCGTTATATCCTAAGGGAAATAATACTTCGGAGGACGAAGGACATTAACGATTAACATTTTTCTATGTTGCCTTGTTCTTAACTCTTAGTATTTGAGAACAAGTCCCCAACAGCGCAGGGCCTCACCCTCGTTGGCCAAGGGTACCTCAGGCTGGGCCGAGGTCCCCTCGGGTTCAGGTGCGTCGTTGAGTTTGACAGATGGTTGATATATGTCCCTGGAGAAGACATTCGGGGGAACCGTCGTCCGTCCCGAGGCTATTTTAGCCAGCTCATCCGCAGTCTCGTTGTACCGTCGAGCAACATGGTTGAGTTCCAGCCCATAGAACTTATCTTCCAAGCGCCGAACTTCGTCGCAGTAGGCCTCCATTTTTCGATCGCGGTAGTGAGAGCTCTTCATGACTTGGTCAATAACGAGCTGTGAGTCGCCACGAGCATCGAGGCGCCGAACCCCTAGCTCGACGGCGATGCGCAACCCATTAACCAAGGCCTCATATTCGGCCACGTTGTTTGACGCCGGAAAATGGAGGCGTATCACGTAGCGCACATGTTTCTCGAGGGGTGAGATGAAGAGCAAGCCAGCACCTGCTCCGGTTTTCATAAGCGACCCATCGAAGTACATGGTCCAAAGTTCGGCCTGGATTGGAGCAGTCGACAATTGGGTGTCGACCCATTCAGCCAGGAAGTCTACCAAGACTTGGGATTTTATGGCCTTACGAGGAGCGAATGAAAGTGTTTCCCCCATGAGTTCCAATGCCCATTTTTCTATCCTACCCGAGGCCTCTCGGCACTGGATGATCTCTCCCAGGGGAAGGATGACACCACAGTCACCGGATGAGACTCGAAGTAGTGTCACAGCTTTCGCCGTGTTAGAATCACTGTGTACAGTAGCTTCTGGATTTGCGGGTAGCAGATTTTGGTCTCGGATAGCACCTCGCTGATGAAGTAGACTGGCCTCTGGATGAGCAGTGCATGCCCCTCTTCGCGTCTCTCGACTACGACCGCAGCTGATAGTCGCCTAGAGGGGGGGGGGGGGTGAATAGGGCGAAACTGAAATTTACAAATATAAACTGTGATACCCGGTTTGCAAAGAAGAGAAGTTGAAGGTTATTCTTTTTGTTTGTTTTTTCTCTTATTCGGGTGTCGCGCTTTGGGGATTTAGAATTTGTGGAAAACATTCACCAGTATAGCAGTAGAGTGGTTGGTCGGGAGCTGTCGTGCAAGCGAGTTGGGCCGCGAATCGCAATCCGGCCCACTAACCCTCCCCTAACCCTAGCCGCCCCCCTTTTTCCCCCTTGGGTTGTTGCAGCCGCCCCTTCCCCTCCCCTTTTCTCTTGGACGCCCCCCTCTCCCATCTTCTTCCTCCTCAAACCTTTGCAGCCCTCACCACCCAAAACCCTAGCCGCCCCCCCCATTTCTCCCCCTCCTCCAAGGTGCAGCCCTCCCGTGTGGTTCTCCGTCGTGTGGCTGCGATCTCAATTGGAGTTTGGAGGGAGGAAGAAGGAAGGAGGAAGAGAAGAACCTAAGGTGAATTTGTGATTAACTCTTGTTGTTTTTGTGCTGCAATCAATTGGATTATGTGTTTATCTTTGCGAATCGGTAGAGGTGCTGTCCAGGAATTTTTGTGAGTGGGTGAACAGCAGTAGTTCTAGGGATTTCTGGGAATTTTCATGGGGTAATTAGTGGGAATCAGTGGGATAATCATGTAGAGCTTTGTCATACCTTTCCAACGAGTACTTATGCGCTCGATTCGGAGTTATAATTTAGGAGATATCGTTGTTTGAATCCGGGTATGTTGCTGTCCAAAAAAACAGATTTTTCAGGTGGGTGAACAGCAGTAGTATTAGCAGTTTCTGGGAATTTTTCGTGGGTAATTAGTATTAACCAGTATTATAATCATGTAGGGCTTTGTCTTATCTTTCCAATGAGTACTTATGTGCTTGATTTGGAATTATACTTTAAAAGATATCGCTGTTTGAATCCGGGTATGTTGCTGTAAAAAAAACAGATTTTTCAGGTGGGTGAACAACAGTAGTATTAGCAATTTCTGGGAATTTTTCGTGGTTAATTAGTGCTAACCAGTATGATAATCATGTATGGCTTTGTCTTATCTTTCCAATGAGTACTTATGCGCTTGAATTGAAATTATATTTTAAAAGATATCGCTGTTTGAATCCGGGTATGTCGCTGTCCAAAAGAGAAAAAAACAGATTACAGGGTTCATCTTGTGAACTGTTTTGGGCTAATTAGATGTTGGAATTTAATTATAAATTGTATACAAAACTTGTGGGGAATTCTATGTAGATGCCTCTGGAGTTTTGTTTGTTACCAATGTTGTCATAATTTTGAAGTTATGAAATTATTAAGCAGCGCCGCTGCAGTTTGGTGGGTGTGGGGAGAGATGTAACCCGCGGCGGGGTTTGAGTTTGTGCGTAGGTGCGGCGTCGTTTATGAGCCTGGTTATGTGAAATTGGTGCACTAAGTTGTGTGTCAAAAACAGGTGGTGGACTTCCGGATCGTACTTAGGGATTTGCCCAAACTTCCGGTAAAGGCAAGTAAATACAGTGGTGGTTGCTACCGTTTGGTTTGCATCCTATTCCCTGTCATTGAGTATGCATAAGTTTTAATTATGTTAATCATTGAATTCTATGATGAAGTTTATTTGTTTGGAAGTATTAATTCTCAATTGTCTAATATTGTGGATGATCATAATTTGGTAATGATATATGTGGTTGATTCCCATCTGGATGAAGTTGAAGTGTCTTTTTGAATCCTGTTATATGAAGTGTTGTAGGCATGACATGCACATCGCATCATCCATCTTGCATTTTGAAGTTATGTCGTGATCTTATGGTCCGACCGTACCGGTACATTTTTAGCATCGTACGTTGCCCGAGGAGGGGTACGATGCGGCTTCATATCCTTAGAGGTATGAAGGCAGAAGTCATCCTTGCATTTGCAGACATTTGCACTCATGAGGAATATTTGAAGTGTGACATTACTATGTTACTATTGTGGTTTCTACCTGCGAGGTGTGGTAACTAGGTGCGTTGTACGTTGTATACGTGTTGCACCTTCGTAATAAGAAGGTTGTGGAATTAAGTGGTGGTAGAACAATGTTCTTATGTGGTTAAACTGTTTGATATTATTTTACTTGCTGAGATGTGTCATCTCACTCTTGCATTACTCAATGCAGGTACTTGATACATGTTGGGAATGAGGGGAGTAGCAGCACGTCCACTTTCACTCTCACAATAACGCTGCCCAGGCGCATTCATGATTTAATTAGAAATTTATTGTCAAAGGAAGTTTGTTTATTTTTATTATATGGTCGTGCGCACTGGTTAATTCAGTTCAGGTCGTATGTTTATCTTTCCTTGCTAGCCGAGTAATAATACTTAGTATGTTTTAGTCATGATATATATGTTTATACTCTGTTGCTCCCTCTTTTATGCAATCTTGCAAAGGGGATGCTGCCAAAATTTTATATAGATGTCAGAAGTGTAGTTCAGTAGCATTCCGGGGTGTTTGTGGACCCCGGGGTGTTACAGTTGGTATCAAAGGATAGGCTTTAGATTCTACGCAATTTGAAGATAAATTTGACACACTTGCACATATAGGAAGGGTATGGGTTCGTATATCTTTCATATTAGTATTTTATTGTATAGATGACTAGAACTTCCTTACTCCAAATTCCTTTATGGTTTGATGGGGTACGTCATTAATGACGTAATGCTTGATATGATATGTTATTTCTATTTAATATTGGTTTCTTGATGTGGTTGTTATTGAAGATATTATGCAAGTGAAGCTACTACTGTACTTGTTTTATATACATATTGTCATGATGTTTTTTGATGCAATGTTTTCAAATCTCTGAGCTATTACTATCATATATTTCTATATGCTTGACTGTGGATGTTTTTTTTCCAAAAGGATTCTTGGGTTCTAGTACTTGTAGGACCGATTGTTTATTGAGCTTGTCTATAGTGGGTCTAATCCGACTTGGTGTAGTGTGAAAACACTATATAATGTAGTTTTATGGTGTTGTTGAGTTTGATTGACTGTTGGGTTACAACCCAACTTATCAATGTAATATTTCCGTGGGTGCAATGCTTTGCACCTCACTTTTTTGGCTAGTGTGGCTACTTGCTAACTTGATCTTAGTATAAAATTGGTTTGTCTCTATAGAGCAAAGGCAACATTGTAATGTCTATGAAATCTTGAGACTGGTAGAACTCAAGTGAATTTGTAAGATGACGTAGATTGATAAGTCCAACCATGTTTACCTGATAGGTTTTCTTATTATGTGCAACCTTATTTTTTAACAATAAATAGGGTGGTTTCAAGTGGATTTTATGTCGTGCATGTTTTCCTTCTATGGTTTGTTTCAATAGCCATAAAGGTTATGCATAATTTTTAGTTGTTGCAGGCTAGTCATGTGGACGATATTGACAACCCATTTTTTTTTATTTGCCAACATTGTATGGTAGTTTGATTTTTTTATGATCAGTTTCTCTATGCATGCTTGTTGAATCATTATTTGGACCGCTTTATCTTAAACGAAGTCAATGCTTAACTGGGAGTTGCTTATGTTTGTTAGTAATCTATCTCTATAATGATGTGGTTGTTGCATTAGATGGAGATTTTTATTATATGAATGATGGTTTGATAGATCATGTATGTCTACTACTTTGAATTCATCCTATGACATCACTAGGTACAAATTGTTCAAGTGCAATAATAGGAGGTATTGTTGTATGTGAGGTTAATCAAAGTAGTTGGGTTAGGTGGATTATCTTATTGAAGTCCAATTACTCCTGTTGAGCATAGTATCGTGTTATTATTTTAGTGTTGAAAGTAATATTTATGAAGCTTTTGCATGAGTCTGTGTCAAGAAGTACATTAGTTTTTTTTCTTGTTGTTATCCCTCCATTGCTTTATGAGTATTGCAAATTTTATCTCTTTTGAGAGGGGGAAAAGATGTTATATGACATGAGCACCATTTGCTTCACGTCAACAGAATAGTTTTGGAGATTTCTAGTAGTTGGATTCTAGTGTAATAACAACCATGTTTTATAGAGCTGGAGACGGGTATGTCAGGTGTTTCATACATTGTCGATACATGGATGTTTGACCTTAGTGGCATTAACAAACGAGGTTGTTTAATTCGTTGATTGTTGTGCTTAGTGTTCTAACCTATTAGGTAAAGTGTTGCTTAAAGGCTTTGGGGAGTTGCATCCCCATTTGGTAGTGGAAAATCCTAGTGTTGATCGCACCTGCCAATGCCTTGGGTTTTATTTTATATTATTATTTTTATTATGGGTAAGGTGTTGTTTGGTTTTGGGAGTCATTTTAAATTAGTTGGAGGCTGAATCAGGCTTCACTTATCTAGAATGTTTTGTAGTAGGCTTCTTCATCTTTGCATAGGATGCTCAATCACCCAGTTTGGTCTAAACATTGGAGAGTTATGGGTTTCCTATAGCAGCCTTAATTTTGTACGGAAGTATAGACATTGAAGACGTAAATTTTGGTTTTGTTGGATTATGAAAGTTTTAGTAATTTCATGATCTTTCCAAAGATTATTGGTTTGTAATTTTCATTGCATATAATTGGAGTTAGGCTACTCTGAAGTTGTTACACCGTTGTGTCTGAACTTTAGGTGTCGTTAAAACCACCAATAAATCGACCGTGTTCTGATAGTTTTAGAGCCCAAATTTGGGAATTCTCTTTAAGAAAAACTTTTAGTTTTTCTAAGTACCTTTTAATGGGTATATACTTGTAATTGCCTATTAAATAGATTGGGAGAGGTGGTTGTCCGGATATAAGTCGAATCTCTGATGTGCAGTATCTCAGGTTGAGTTTAGTTGTAGGTCATGCAGAGTTGAGGGTTATAAAGATAAATTTGGGTGCAACTTTATTGCAAAAGTCGTGGACAATTTCCAAACTTTTCCAACGCATGTTCGTTGTAGTTTTAAGTTGAGTATAGCAGGAGTTATAGGATTTTGAATTTTAGTTGTCCAATATTTCTATCCTATCAGTTCTGCAACAAAGCAGTTGCATGGTTTTATCGGTTTGGAAACCAATTCTGAGACACTCATTATAATAAAAGTTTTAGGGAATGTTATAACCTTTCCAATGAGTTTGTATTTGCAAAATTTTGTTAGATGCAGATTGGGTGAGTTATTGGATGGATATATATGCATAGTATAATTAAAAAAAAGTATTCTTCGATGGAATGATATAATGTATAGAATATGCTTGGATGGATATATGGGCAGGCGTAGTATGCTTAAATCGATTCTTGCTTCCATGATGTGAGATAAGGCTTAAAATGATTTAAAAAGTTAGCATATGGCTTCTATCTTTATGTTGGCTCTGAGTGTCTCGTAATGAAGAACCTAAAGTTATTAGTCCTTCGATGAACGCTTAATCTTAGAAGAGTATAGAACCTGAATAAATCTATTGCTTGCTGTTTGGGACTACATGACCAGTTTTGGTTATGCAGCTAGTTCAATGAATTAAACCATGTTTTCTGTAGAGGTGTTGTATATAAAAGTTGTAGCCAACTTCTTCATCTTACTTGTGTAAAATTTCATGACCATAGGTCTAGTAGTTTGGGAGTTATGATTTTCTCAAGTCTAGTCTTGGAATCTGTCCAGATTCTGTACAGATTTTGAAACTGACCTTGTTTGCCCAAGTTAAACTTTGAATCAGTTCTTATAAATTATAAAGAAGTGGAGTACTTTCCTTAAGATTTCCAACAAATATTGGGTCACCCTTTTTGGTGACCTATAAGTTAAGCTACAGCTGTTTTAAGTGGAATCTTTGAATCTGTCCAAATTTGGACAGCAAAGCCTTTCTTATGTCTTTTGACCTTGATATGCATTGAATTAACCTGATATGTTTATAAATGAAATATAGACAATTTTACTGGCTTTCAAAAAAGTCTAGGAGCGCCTAAATTGGATGACTGAGACTCCAATTATGGATTTTTTAAGTGAGTAGTTGAATTCTGTCCAAGTCTGGACAAAATTTACGTTTCGCATTGTTTGTCCTTTCTAAGTGTCAAATCTTGTGGTGATGATAATACCAAGGGTATAGTGGACTTTGTAAGCTTTCCATAAAGTCCTAGTTTACTACTGTTGGATGCATATTTTGTGAGTTTCTGAGCAAAACAATTAACTGTTGTCGCTGATCTTTCCTTGTCGTTCCGATAGAAGCGTCGGAATTCGAGGTCGAATTCTTTTTAAGGGGGGTAGAGTGTGATACCCGGTTTGCAAAGAAGAGAAGTTGAAGGTTATTCTTTTTGTTTGTTTTTTCTCTTATTCGGGTGTCGCGCTTTGGGGATTTAGAATTTGTGGAAAACATTCACCAGTATAGCAGTAGAGTGGTTGGTCGGGAGCTGTCGTGCAAGCGAGTTGGGCCGCGAATCGCAATCCGGCCCACTAACCCTCCCCTAACCCTAGCCGCCCCCCTTTTTCCCCCTTGGGTTGTTGCAGCCGCCCCTTCCCCTCCCCTTTTCTCTTGGACGCCCCCCCTCTCCCATCTTCTTCCTCCTCAAACCTTTGCAGCCCTCACCACCCAAAACCCTAGCCGCCCCCCCCCCCATTTCTCCCCCTCCTCCAAGGTGCAGCCCTCCCGTGTGGTTCTCCGTCGTGTGGCTGCGATCTCAATTGGAGTTTGGAGGGAGGAAGAAGGAAGGAGGAAGGGAAGAACCTAAGGTGAATTTGTGATTAACTCTTGTTGTTTTTGTGCTGCAATCAATTGGATTATGTGTTTATCTTTGCGAATCGGTAGAGGTGCTGTCCAGGAATTTTTGTGAGTGGGTGAACAGCAGTAGTTCTAGGGATTTCTGGGAATTTTCGTGGGGTAATTAGTGGGAATCAGTGGGATAATCATGTAGAGCTTTGTCATACCTTTCCAACGAGTACTTATGCGCTCGATTCGGAGTTATAATTTAGGAGATATCGTTGTTTGAATCCGGGTATGTTGCTGTCCAAAAAAACAGATTTTTCAGGTGGGTGAACAGCAGTAGTATTAGCAGTTTCTGGGAATTTTTCGTGGGTAATTAGTATTAACCAGTATTATAATCATGTAGGGCTTTGTCTTATCTTTCCAATGAGTACTTATGTGCTTGATTTGGAATTATACTTTAAAAGATATCGCTGTTTGAATCCGGGTATGTTGCTGTAAAAAAAACAGATTTTTCAGGTGGGTGAACAGCAGTAGTATTAGCAATTTCTGGGAATTTTTCGTGGTTAATTAGTGCTAACCAGTATGATAATCATGTATGGCTTTGTCTTATCTTTCCAATGAGTACTTATGCGCTTGAATTGAAATTATATTTTAAAAGATATCGCTGTTTGAATCCGGGTATGTCGCTGTCCAAAACAGAAAAAACAGATTACAGGGTTCATCTTGTGAACTGTTTTGGGCTAATTAGATGTTGGAATTTAATTATAAATTGTATACAAAACTTGTGGGGAATTCTATGTAGATGCCTCTGGAGTTTTGTTTGTTACCAATGTTGTCATAATTTTGAAGTTATGAAATTGTTAAGCAGCGCCGCTGCAGTTTGGTGGGTGTGGGGAGAGATGTAACCCGCGGCGGGGTTTGAGTTTGTGCGTAGGTGCGGCGTCGTTTATGAGCCTGGTTATGTGAAATTGGTGCACTAAGTTGTGTGTCAAAAACAGGTGGTGGACTTCCGGATCGTACTTAGGGATTTGCCCAAACTTCCGGTAAAGGCAAGTAAATACAGTGGTGGTTGCTACCGTTTGGTTTGCATCCTATTCCCTGTCATTGAGTATGCATAAGTTTTAATTATGTTAATCATTGAATTCTATGATGAAGTTTATTTGTTTGGAAGTATTAATTCTCAATTGTCTAATATTGTGGATGATCATAATTTGGTAATGATATATGTGGTTGATTCCCATCTGGATGAAGTTGAAGTGTCTTTTTGAATCCTGTTATATGAAGTGTTGTAGGCATGACATGCACATCGCATCATCCATCTTGCATTTTGAAGTTATGTCGTGATCTTATGGTCCGACCGTACCGGTACATTTTTAGCATCGTACGTTGCCCGAGGAGGGGTACGATGCGGCTTCATATCCTTAGAGGTATGAAGGCAGAAGTCATCCTTGCATTTGCAGACATTTGCACTCATGAGGAATATTTGAAGTGTGACATTACTATGTTACTATTGTGGTTTCTACCTGCGAGGTGTGGTAACTAGGTGCGTTGTACGTTGTATACGTGTTGCACCTTCGTAATAAGAAGGTTGTGGAATTAAGTGGTGGTAGAACAATGTTCTTATGTGGTTAAACTGTTTGATATTATTTTACTTGCTGAGATGTGTCATCTCACTCTTGCATTACTCAATGCAGGTACTTGATACATGTTGGGAATGAGGGGAGTAGCAGCACGTCCACTTTCACTCTCACAATAACGCTGCCCAGGCGCATTCATGATTTAATTAGAAATTTATTGTCAAAGGAAGTTTGTTTATTTTTATTATATGGTCGTGCGCACTGGTTAATTCAGTTCAGGTCGTATGTTTATCTTTCCTTGCTAGCCGAGTAATAATACTTAGTATGTTTTAGTCATGATATATATGTTTATACTCTGTTGCTCCCTCTTTTATGCAATCTTGCAAAGGGGATGCTGCCAACATTTTATATAGATGTCAGAAGTGTAGTTCAGTAGCATTCCGGGGTGTTTGTGGACCCCGGGGTGTTACATAAACACAACTACAAGCCGGGTTAGCGTTAGAAATATAAACGAGTCCGCGAGAGAGGGCGCAAAACAAATCCCAAGCAAATAAACAAGTGAGACACGGAGATTTGTTTTACCGAGGTTCGGTTCTTGCAAACCTACTCCCCGTTGAGGAGGCCACAAAGGCCGGGTCTCTTTCAACCCTTCCCTCTCTCAAACGATCCCTCGGACCGAGTGAGCTTCTCTTCTCAAATCAAAGCCGGGAACAAAACTTCCCCGCAAGGGCCACCACACAATTGGTGCCTCTTGCCTTGATTACAATGGAGTTTTGATCACAAGAACAAGTGAGAAAGAAAAGAAGCAATCCAAGCGCAAGAGCTCAAATGAACACGGCAAATCACTCTCACTAGTCGCTAGGGCTTTGTGTGGAATTGGAGAGGATTTGATCTCTTTGGTGTGTCTAGAATTGAATGCTAGAGCTCTTGTAGTAGTTGAGAAGTGGAAAACTTGGATGCAATGAATGGTGGGGTGGTTGGGGTATTTATAGCCCCAACCACCAAAAGTGGCCGTTGGAAAGCTGTCTGTTCGATGGCGCACCGGACAGTCCGGTGCACACCGGACAGTCCGGTGCCCCCTGCCACGTCATCACTGCCGTTGGATTCTGACCGTTGGAGCTGCTGACTTGTGGGCCCGTCTGGGTGTCCGGTGCACACCGGACAGGTACTGTTTAATGTCCGATGTGCCAGCATGGGCGATTCTGACTCCTGCGCGCGCAGAGCGCGCATTAAATGCGCGGCAGAGAGCCGTTGGCGCGGAGAAGACCGTTGCTCCGGAGGCGCACCGGACAGTCCGGTGCACACCGGACAGTCCGGTGCACACCGGACAGTCCGGTGATTTTTAGCGGACTAGCCGTTGGCGTTTCCCGAAGCTGGCGAGTTCCTGAGGCCGACCTCCCTTGGCGCACCGGACACTGTCCGGTGTACACCGGACAGTCCGGTGAATTATAGCCGAGTCGCCTCTGAGAATTCCCGAAGGTGGCGAGTTTGAGTCTGAGCCCCCTGGTGCACCGGACATGTCCGGTGGCGCACCGGACACTGTCTGGTGTACACCGGACAGTCCGGTGCTCCCAGACCAGAGGGCCTTCGGTTCCCACTTTGCTCCTTTGTTGAATCCAAAACTTGGTCTTTTTATTGGCTGAGTGTGAACCTTTTATACCTGTATAATCTATACACTTGGGCAAACTAGTTAATCCAAAGATTTGTGTTGGGCAATTCAACCACCAAAATTATATAGGAACTAGGTGTAAGCCTAATTCCCTTTCAATCTCCCCCTTTTTGGTGATTGATGCCAACACACACCAAAGCAAATATAGAAGTGCATAATTGAACTAGTTTGCATAATTTAAGTGTAAAGGTTGCTTGGAATTTAGCCAATATAACTACTTACAAGATATGCATGGAATGTTTCTTTCTTATATAACATTTTGGACCACGTTTGCACCACGAGTTTTGTTTTTGCAAATTCTTTTGTAAATCCTTTTCAAAAGTCTTTTTGCAAATAGTCAAAGGTACATGAATAAGATTTGCAAGGCATTCTCAAGATTTGAAATTTTCTCCCCCTGTTTCAAATGCTTTTCCTTTGACTAAACAAAACTCCCCCTAAATTAAATCCTCCTCTTAGTGTTCAAGAGGGTTTTGATATACCATTTTGAAATACTACTTTCTCCCCCTTTTGAACACAACAGGATCCCAATTGATAAATACTTCTTGGAAAACACTAAGTTTTGAAATTGGTGGTGGTGCGGTCCTTTTGCTTGTGGTGCGATCCTTTTGCTTTGGGCGCATACTTTCTCCCCCTTTGGCATGAATCGCCAAAAACGGAATCATTAGAGCCCATCGAAGTCCTATCTTCCCCTTTGGTCATAAGTAAATGAGTTAAGATTATACCAAAGACGAAGTCCGGTCCTTTTTCTTTTGGGCTTTTTACTTTCTCCCCCAAAGACAAGGTCCTTTCTTGGAGCGATGGCGAAGGATGAGTTACGGAGTGGAAGCCTTTGTCTTCGCCGAAGACTCCAATTTCCTTTCAACATACCTATGACTTGGTTTGAAATATACTTGAAAACACATTTAGTCATAGCATATAAAAGAGATATGATCAAAGGTATTCAAATGAGCTATGTGTGCAAGCTAGCCAAAGAAATTTCTAGAATCAAGAATATTGAGCTCATGCCTAAGTCTGGTAAAAGATTGTTCATCAAGAGGCTTGGTAAAGATATCGGCTAATTGATCTTTAGTGTTAATGTAAGAAATTTCGATATCTCCCTTTTGTTGGTGATCCCTAAGAAAATGATACCGAATGGCTATGTGCTTAGTGCGGCTATGCTCGACGGGATTGTCGGCCATTTTGATTGCACTCTCATTATCACATAGCAAAGGGACTTTGGTTAATTTGTAACCATAGTCCCGCAGGGTTTGCCTCATCCAAAGCAATTGCGCGCAACAATGACCTGCGACAATGTACTCGGCTTCGGCGGTGGAAAGAGCGACCGAATTTTGCTTCTTTGAAGCCCAAGACACCAAGGATCTTCCCAAGAACTGGCAAGTCCCCGATGTGCTCTTTCTATTAATTTTGCACCCCGCCCAATCGGCATCCGAATAACCAATCAAATCAAATGTGGATCCCCGAGGGTACCAAAGCCCAAACTTAGGAGTATAAGCCAAATATCTCAAGATTCGTTTTACGGCCGTAAGGTGGGATTCTTTAGGGTCGGATTGGAATCTTGCACACATGCATACGGAAAGCATAATGTCCGGTCGAGATGCACATAAATAAAGCAATGAACCAATCATCGACCGGTATACCTTTTGATCTACGGACTTACCTCCCGTGTCGAGGTCGAGATGCCCATTAGTTCCCATGGGTGTCTTGATGGGTTTGGCATCCTTCATCCCAAACTTAGCAAGAATGTCTTGAGTGTACTTCGTTTGGCTAATGATGGTTCCTTCTTGGAGTTGCTTCACTTGAAATCCTAAGAAATACTTCAACTCCCCCATCATAGACATCTCGAATTTCTGTGTCATGATCTTACTAAATTCTTCACATGTAGACTCGTTAGTAGACCCAAATATAATATCATCGACATAGATTTGGCATACAAACAAGTCATTTTCAAGAGTTTTAGTAAAGAGTGTAGGATCGGCCTTTCCGACTTTGAAGCCATTTGCAATAAGGAAATCTCTAAGACATTCATACCATGCTCTTGGGGCTTGCTTGAGCCCATAAAGTGCCTTAGAGAGCCTATAAACATGGTTAGGATACTCACTGTCTTCAAAGCCGGGAGGTTGCTCAACATAGACTTCTTCCTTGATTGGTCCGTTGAGGAAGGCACTTTTCACGTCCATTTGATAAAGCTTAAAGCCATGGTAAGTAGCATAGGCCAATAATATGCGAATTGACTCAAGCCTAGCTACGGGTGCATAGGTTTCACCGAAATCCAAACCTTCGACTTGGGAGTATCCCTTGGCCACAAGTCGTGCTTTGTTCCTTGTCACCACACCATGCTCATCTTGCTTGTTGCGGAAGACCCATTTGGTTCCTACAACATTTTGGTTAGGACGTGGAACTAAATGCCATACCTCGTTCCTCGTGAAATTGTTGAGCTCCTCTTGCATCGCCACTACCCAATCCGAATCTTGAAGTGCTTCCTCTATCCTGTGTGGCTCAATAGAGGAAACAAAAGAGTAATGTTCACAAAAATGTGCAACACGAGATCGAGTGGTTACCCCCTTATGAATGTCGCCGAGGATGGTGTCGACGGGGTGATCTCGTTGGATTGCTTGGTGGACTCTTGGGTGTGGCGGCCTTTGCTCTTCATCCTCCTTGTCTTGATCATTTGCATCTCCCCCTTGATCATTGCCGTCATCTTGAGGTGGCTCATTTGCTTGATCTTTTACTTCATCAACTTGAGCTTCATCCTCATTTTGAGTTGGTGGAGATGCTTGCGTGGAGGAGGACGGTTGATCTTGTGCACTTGGAGGCTCTTCGGATTCCTTAGGACACACATCCCCAATGGACATGTTCCTTAGTGCAATGCATGGAGCCTCTTCATTACCTATCTCATCAAGATCAACTTGCTCTACTTGAGAGCCGTTAGTTTCATCAAACACAACGTCACATGAGACTTCAACTAGTCCAGTGGACTTGTTAAAGACCCTATATGCCCTTGTGTTTGAGTCATAACCAAGTAAAAAACCTTCTACAGTTTTAGGAGCAAATTTAGATTTTCTACCTCTTTTAACAAGAATAAAGCATTTGCTACCAAAAACTCTAAAGTATGAAATGTTGGGCTTTTTACCGGTTAGGAGTTCATATGATGTCTTCTTGAGGATTCGGTGAAGATATAACCGGTTGATGGCGTAGCAGGCGGTGTTGACTGCTTCGGCCCAAAACCGGTCCGGTGTCTTGTACTCATCAAGCATGGTTCTTGCCATGTCCAATAGAGTTCGATTCTTTCTCTCCACTACACCATTTTGTTGTGGCGTGTAGGGAGAGGAGAACTCATGCTTGATGCCCTCCTCCTCAAGGAAGCCTTCAATTTGTGAGTTCTTGAACTCCGTCCCGTTGTCGCTTCTTATTTTCTTGATCCTTAAGCCGAACTCATTTTGAGCCCGTCTCAAGAATCCCTTTAAGGTCTCTTGGGTTTGAGATTTTTCCTGTAAAAAGAATACCCAAGTGAAGCGAGAATAATCATCCACTATTACAAGACAATACTTACTCCCGCCGATGCTTATGTAAGCAATCGGGCCGAAAAGATCCATGTGGAGTAGCTCAAGCGGCCTGTCGGTCGTCATGATGTTCTTGTGTGGATGATGGACTCCAACTTGCTTCCCCGCCTGACATGCGCTACAAATCCTGTCTTTCTCAAAATGAACATTTGTTAATCCTAAAATGTGCTCTCCCTTTAGAAGCTTATGAAGATTCTTCATCCCAACATGGGCTAGTCGGCGGTGCCAGAGCCAACCCATGTTAGTCTTAGCAATTAAGCATGTGTCAAGCTCAGCTCTATCAAAATCTACTAAGTATAGCTGACCCTCTAACACACCCTTAAATGCTATTGAATCATCACTTCTTCTAAAGACAGTGACACCTACATCAGTAAAAAGACAGTTGTAGCCCATTTGACATAATTGGGAAACAGAAAGCAAGTTGTAATCTAAAGAATCTACAAGAAAAACATTTGAAATAGAATGGTCAGGAGATATAGCAATTTTACCCAATCCTTTGACCAAACCTTGATTTCCATCCCCGAATGTGATAGCTCGTTGGGGATCTTGGTTTTTCTCATATGAGGAGAACATTCTTTTCTCCCCAGTCATATGGTTTGTGCACCCGCTGTCGAGTATCCAACTTGAGCCCCCGGATGCATAAACCTACAAAACAAATTTAGTTCTTGACTTTAGGTACCCAAACTGTTTTGGGTCCTTTGGCATTAGAAACAAGAACTTTGGGTACCCAAACACAAGTCTTGGAACCCTTGTGTTTGCCCCCAACAAACTTGGCAACTACTTTGCCGGATTTGTTAGTCAAAACATAGGATGCATCAAAAGTTTTAAATGAAATAGCATGATCATTTGATGCATTAGGAGTTTTCTTTCTAGGCAACTTAGCACGGGTTGGTTGCCTAGAACTAGATGTCTCACCCTTATACATAAAAGCATGGTTAGGGCCAGAGTGAGACTTCCTAGAATGAGTTCTCCTAATTTTGCTCTCAGGATAACCGGCAGGGTACAAAATGTAACCCTCGTTATCCTGAGGCATGGGAGCCTTGCCCTTAACAAAGTTAGACAAGTTCTTAGGAGGGGTATTAAGTTTGACATTGTCTCCCCTTTGGAAGCCAATGCCATCCTTAATGCCGGGGCGTCTCCCATTATAAAGCATGCTACGAGCAAATTTAAATTTCTCATTCTCTAAGTTGTGCTCGGCAATTTTAGCATCTAGTTTTGCTATATGATCATTTTGTTGTTTAATTAAAGCCATATGATCATGAATAGCATCAATATCAACATTTTTACATCTAGTACAAATAGATACATGCTCAACAATAGATGTAGATGGTTTGCAAGAATTAAGTTCAACAATCTTAGCATGAAGAATATCATTTTTATCTCTAAGATTGGAAATGGTAGCATTGCAAACATCTAGTTCTTTAGCCTTAGCAATTAAATTCTCATTTTCTATTCTAAGACTAGCAAGAGAAATGTTTAATTCTTCAATCCTAGCAAGCAAATCATTATTATCTCTAGGATTGGGAATTGAAACATTACAAACATGAGAATCAACCTTAGCATTTAAAATAGCATTTTCATTCCTAAGGTTGTCAATCATCTCACGGCAAGTGCTTAGCTCACTAGATAATTTTTCACATTTTTCTACTTCTAGAGCATAAGCCTTTTTAACCTTAACATGTTTCTTGTTTTCTTTAATTAGACAATCCTCTTGGGAGTCCAAAAGGTCATCTTTTTCATGAATAGCACTAATCAATTCATTTAATTTTTCCTTTTGAGCTATGTTAAGGTTGGCAAAAAGAGAACGCAAATTATCTTCCTCATCACTAGCATTATCATCACTAGAAGATTCATATTTAGTGGAGGAGTTGGATTTAACCTTCTTCCGTTTTCCGTCCTTTGCCATGAGGCACTTGTGGCCGACGTTGGGGAAGAGGAGTCCCTTGGTGACGGCGATGTTGGCGGCGTCCTCGTCGTCGGAGGAGTCGCTTGAGCTCTCGTCGGAGTCCCACTCGCGACAAACATGGGCATCGCCGCCCTTCTTCTTGTAGTACCTCTTCTTCTCCTTTCTTCTCCCCTTCTTGTCGTCGCCTCGGTCACTATCACTAGATATAGGACATTTAGCAATAAAATGACCGGGCTTACCACACTTGTAGCAAACCTTCTTGGAGCGGGACTTGTAATCCTTCCCCCTCCTTTGCTTGAGGATTTGGCGGAAGCTCTTGATGACGAGCGCCATTTCCTCATTGTCGAGCTTGGAGGCGTCTATGGGTTGTCGACTTGGTGTAGACTCCTCCTTCTTCTCCTCCGTTGCCTTGAATGCAACGGGTTGAGCTTCGGATGTGGTGGCATCATCAAGCTCGTTGATCTTCCTCGAGCCTTCGATCATGCACTCAAAACTTACAAAATTCCCGATAACTTCCTCGGGGGTCATTTTAGTATATCTAGGATTACCACGAATTAATTGAACTTGAGTAGGGTTAAGGAAAATAAGTGATCTTAGAATAACCTTAACCACCTCGTGGTCATCCCACTTTACGCTCCCGAGGTTGCGCGCTTGGTTCACCAAGGTCTTGAGCCGATTGTACATGTGTTGTGGCTCCTCCCCTTTGCGAAGCCGGAACCGACCGAGCTCCCCCTCAATCGTTTCCCGCTTGGTGATCTTGGTGAGCTCATCACCTTCATGCGCGGTCTTGAGTAAATCCCAAATCTCCTTTGCGTTCTTCAACCCTTGAACTTTGTTATACTCCTCTCTACTTAAAGAGGCTAGGAGTATTGTTGTTGCTTGAGAGTTGAAGTGCTCGATTTGGGCCACCTCATCCTCATCATAGTTCTCATCCCCTACGGATGGTACCTGCGCGCCAAACTCAACAACATCCCATATGCTTTTGTGGAGCGAGGTTAGATGAAATCGCATTAAATCGCTCCACCTAGCGTAATCTTCACCATCAAAAGTTGGTGGTTTGCCTAATGGGACGGAAAGTAAAGGTGTATGTTTGGAAATGCGAGGGTAGCGTAGGGGGATCTTACTATACTTCTTGCGCTCTTGGCGCTTAGAAGTGACGGAGGGCGCATCGGAGTCGGAGGTCGATGTTGATGAAGTGTCGGTCTCGTAGTAGACCACCTTCCTCATCCTTTTGTGCTTGTCCCCTTTCCGATGCGGTTTGTGAGAAGAAGATTTTTCCTTCTTCTCTTTGTGGTGAGAAGAGGAAGACTTTTTCTCCTTCCGTTTGGAGGAGTCCTTCTTCTTCTCCTTCCTCTTGGTGCGGGACTCTTCCGATGAAGTGCTCCCGTGGCTTGTAGTGGGCTTTTCGCCGGTCTCCATCTCCTTCTTGGCGTGATCTCCCGACATCACTTCGAGCGGTTAGGCTCTAATGAAGCACCGGGCTCTGATACCAATTGATAGTCGCCTAGAGGGGGGGGGGGTGAATAGGGCGAAACTGAAATTTACAAATATAAACACAACTACAAGCCGGGTTAGCGTTAGAAATATAAACGAGTCCGCGAGAGAGGGCGCAAAACAAATCCCAAGCAAATAAACAAGTGAGACACGGAGATTTGTTTTACCGAGGTTCGGTTCTTGCAAACCTACTCCCCGTTGAGGAGGCCACAAAGGCCGGGTCTCTTTCAACCCTTCCCTCTCTCAAACGATCCCTCGGACCGAGTGAGCTTCTCTTCTCAAATCAAAGCCGGGAACAAAACTTCCCCGCAAGGGCCACCACACAATTGGTGCCTCTTGCCTTGATTACAATGGAGTTTTGATCACAAGAACAAGTGAGAAAGAAAAGAAGCAATCCAAGCGCAAGAGCTCAAATGAACACGGCAAATCACTCTCACTAGTCGCTAGGGCTTTGTGTGGAATTGGAGAGGATTTGATCTCTTTGGTGTGTCTAGAATTGAATGCTAGAGCTCTTGTAGTAGTTGAGAAGTGGAAAACTTGGATGCAATGAATGGTGGGGTGGTTGGGGTATTTATAGCCCCAACCACCAAAAGTGGCCGTTGGAAAGCTGTCTGTTCGATGGCGCACCGGACAGTCCGGTGCACACCGGACAGTCCGGTGCCCCCTGCCACGTCATCACTGCCGTTGGATTCTGACCGTTGGAGCTTCTGACTTGTGGGCCCGCCTGGGTGTCCGGTGCACACCGGACAGGTACTGTTTAATGTCCGGTGTGCCAGCATGGGCGATTCTGACTCCTGCGCGCGCAGAGCGCGCATTAAATGCGCGGCAGAGAGCCGTTGGCGCGGAGAAGACCGTTGCTCCGGAGGCGCACCGGACAGTCCGGTGCACACCGGACAGTCCGGTGATTTTTAGCGGACTAGCCGTTGGCGTTTCCCGAAGCTGGCGAGTTCCTGAGGCCGACCTCCCTTGGCGCACCGGACACTGTCCGGTGTACACCGGACAGTCCGGTGAATTATAGCCGAGTCGCCTCTGAGAATTCCCGAAGGTGGCGAGTTTGAGTCTGAGTCCCCCTGGTGCACCGGACATGTCCGGTGGCGCACCGGACACTGTCCGGTGTACACCGGACAGTCCGGTGCTCCCAGACCAGAGGGCCTTCGGTTCCCACTTTGCTCCTTTGTTGAATCCAAAACTTGGTCTTTTTATTGGCTGAGTGTGAACCTTTTATACCTGTATAATCTATACACTTGGGCAAACTAGTTAATCCAAAGATTTGTGTTGGGCAATTCAACCACCAAAATTATATAGGAACTAGGTGTAAGCCTAATTCCCTTTCAGCAGCGCTGACCACCTGAGTGGTTGCGGCTACGTAAATCAGGAGGGCTTCTCCCACAGCGGGGGGCACCAAAATGGGTGCATTAGTAAGGAGTGCCTTTAAGTTTCCGAGGGCTTCTTCGGCCTCGGGAGTCCAAGTGAAGCGCTCGACCTTCCTTAAGAGGCGGTACAAGGGCAATCCTTTCTCGCCAAGGCGCGAGATGAAGCGGCTCAGAGCCGCAAGGCATCCCATGACCCTTTGTACTCCTTTTAAATCTTTGATGGGTCCCATGTTGGTGATGGCTGCGATTTTCTCCGGGTTGGCTTCGATGCCTCGTTCGGAGACGATGAACCCTAGGAGCATGCCTTGGGGAACTCCGAAGACACACTTCTCGGGATTGAGTTTTACGCCCTTCGCTTTTAGGCACCTGAATGTTATCTCAAGGTCAGAGAGGAGGTCGGAGGCTTTCCTTGTTTTGACAACGATGTCATCGACGTAAGCCTCGACCGTTCTGCCGATGTGCTCTCCGAACACATGGTTCATGCACCTTTGGTATGTTGCACCTGCATTCCTCAAGCTAAATGGCATAGTAGTATAACAATACATGCCAAAAGGTGTGATAAAAGAAGTCGCGAGCTGGTCGGATTCTTTCATCTTGATTTGGTGATAGCCTGAATAGGCATCGAGGAAAGACAGGATTTCGCACCCAGCGGTAGAGTCCACAATTTGATCGATGCGAGGCAGAGGGTAGGGAACCTTTGGACATGCTTTATTTAACCCAGTGTAGTCTACACACATCCTCCATTTCCCACCTTTTTTCCTTACAAGTATAGGGTTAGCTAACCATTCGGGATGGAATACTTCTTTGATGAACCCTGCGGCCATTAGCTTGTGGACCTCCTCGCCTATGGCTCTGTGCTTTTCTTCATCAAAATGGCGCAGGTGCTGTTTCACGGGTCGGGCACCGGCTCGGATGTCCAGTGAGTGCTCGGCGACATCCCTCGGTATGCCTGGCATGTCCAAGGGACTCCACGCAAAAATTTCGGCGTTTGCGCGGAGAAAGTCGACGAGCACTGCTTCCTATTTGGGGTCGAGCTCGGAGCCGATCCTGACTTTCTTGCTGGCGTTGTTGCTGGGGTCGAGAGAGACAGATTTAACCGCCTCGGCTGGTTGGAAGTTGCCGGCGTGCCGCTTCACGTCGGGCGCCTCTTTGGAGAGGCAATCTAGGTCGGCGATGAGGGCTTCGGACTCGGCGATGGCCTCGGCGTACTCCACACATTCCACGTCGCACTCGTAAGCATGGCGGCATGTGGATCCAATGGTGATGGTTCCCTTAGGGCCTGGCATCTTAAGCTTGAGGTACGTGTAGTTGGGGACGACCATGAACTTGGCGTAGCACGGTCTTCCCAACACCGCGTGATAGGTCCCTCGGAACCCGACTACCTCGAAAGTGAGGGTTTCCTTTTGGAAGTTGGAGGGAGTTCCAAAGCAGACGGGCAAATCAAGTTGCCCAAGGGGCAGGACACGCTTGCTAGGGACAATCCCGTGAAAGGGTGCTGCATCGGCCCGGATCGTGGACCGATCAACCCCCAAGAGCTCTAGGGTCTCGGCGTAGATGATGTTGAGGCTGCTGCCTCTGTCCATGAGGACCTTGGAGAGCCTAGCGTTGCCGATGACAGGGTCGACGACAAGCGGGTACCTTCCTGGGCTCGGTACGCAGTCGGGGTGGTCGCCTTGGTCGAAGGTAATGGGTTTGTCGGACCAGTCTAAGTAGACTGGCGTTGCTACCTTCACCGAGCAGACCTCCTGGCGTTCTTGCTTGCGGTGTCGAGCCGAGGCATTTGCCACTTGCCCACCGTAGATCATGAAGCAGTTGTGGACCTCCGAGAATTCTTCTTCCTTGTCGCCCCCCTTCTTGTTGTTGCCTTGGTCCTTTCCACCTTCTGCCGAGGGCCCTGCCTTATTGAAGTAACGCCGGAGCATGTCGCACTCTTCGAGGGTGTGCTTGACGGGACCCCTGTGATAGGGGCATGACTCCTTGAGCATCTTGTCGAACACGTTGGCCCCTCCGGGAGGCTTCTGAGAATTCCTGTGCTCGACAGCAACGACGAGATCCGCGTCAACGGCGTTGCGTTTTGCTTGCGCCTTCTTCCTGGTCTTCTTCTTCGTGCCACGCTGGACGGATGCCTCGGAGACATCTTCCTTCTGCCTTCCCTGAGGTTGCTTGTCCTTCCGGAAGATGGCTTCAACCGCCTCCTGACCAGAGGCAAACATGGTGGCTATGTCCATCAATTCGCTCGCCTTGGTGGGTGTCTTGCGTCCCAGTTTGCTTACCAGGTCCCAGCAAGTGGTGCCAGCGAGGAATGCTCCGATGACGTCCGAGTCAGTGATGTTAGGCAACTCGGTGCACTGCTTTGAAAACTGCCGGATGTACTCTCGCAGGGATTCCCCTGGCTGCTGGCGGCAGCTCCGGAGATCCCACGAGTTCCCAGGGCGCACATATGTACCTTGGAAATTTCCAGCGAAGGCCTTGACTAGGTCGTCCCAGTCGAAGATCTGCGCAGGAGGCAGATGCTCCAGCCAGGCCCGGGCAGCGTCGGAGAGGAAAAGGGGGAGGTTGCGGATGATGAGGTTGTCGTCGTCCGTCCCTCCCAACTGGCATGCCAACCGGTAATCCGTGAGCCACAACTCCTGCCTCGTCTCCCCCGAGTACTTGGTAATGGTAGTCGGGGCTCAGAACCGGGCCGGGAACGACGCCCGTCGTATGGCCCGGCTGAAGACCCGCGGACCTGGTGGTTCGGGCGAGGGGCTCCAATCCTCCTCATTGTCGTAGCGTCCTCCGCGTCTGGGGTGGTAGCCTCGATGCACCCTTTCCTCGAGGCGGGCTCGACGGTCGCGGTGGTGTTGCTCGTCGCCGAGGCGATCCTGGGCTGCAGGTGTCCCGTCTCTTGTGTGCTCGGTGTGGACCGAGGCCTCGCGCATGTGTCGGGAGGACGCTGCGTGATGCTCCGAGGGGCATCCTCGCCTTCGAGAGGCAGAGCTCTTGGCTCATCGGGCTGCAGCATTTTCCATGAGGTCCTTGAGTTCGCCCTGGATACGTCGCCCCTCGGTGGTGGATGGCTCCGACATTGTTCGAAGTAACATCGCCGCTGCAGCTAGGTTCTGGCCGGCCCCGTTGAAGGCCGGGGGCAGCCTTGCCCTGGCATCGTCAATAATACGACGTTGGACGTCCTGGGCCCGATGACGCGCTCCTCCGGCGAGTGCTCGGCCTGCCCACTCTTGCTCGAGGTTTTGTCGGAGTTGCACATGTCGCCCCGTTTCTTCGTCGAGCTTGGCCTGCATCTCGCGGAGTTGCTCGAGCTGTGTGCCCTGACCCCCCGCAGGGACCCGGGCCACAGCTAGCTCCTGCGGGATCTCAACGCGAGACGCAGGCACAGGGGCGTCGTCGTTTCCTGGCATGCCGAGGTGGTTGTCTTCGTCGTGATCACCCTGATCGATGTGGAAACACTCGCGAGTTGGGTCGTAACCCTCGTCGTCAAGGCTGTGGCCATCGTCAGAGTAGCCGGAGAGGCAGTGGTCACATGCGGATATGAAGTCTCGCATGGCACTGGGATCACGGAGTCCAGAGAAATCCCAACTGAAGTCGGGGTCGTCCTCTTCCTCAGAACCCGCGGGTCCGGAGGTTGAGACGGCCGTCAGTAGGTCCCAAGTTGACCACATATGGTACCCCGGAAGGTCAGGATATGCCCTTGCGAAAGTGCTCGCCGAAGTGGGGTCGCTTGGTGGATCGAAGCTGAATCTAAAGGGAACAGGATGGAAAACTGATGGTACCTCCTGGTTGATGGATGGTGGTGAAGTTGCATCGGAGATGGAACATGTCGTTATCTCAGGTGCGAGACTAATGCCCGACAAGTCCCTCGCAAGGGTGCTGGCATCATCAGTCCGCCTGGGGTTGGCATGTTGCTGGGAAGCGACACCTGTCGTTGTCCCAGGTGCGAGGATAACACTCGACGTGCCCCCCGCAAGGGTGCCGGCGTCGTCGACTCGCTCTGGGCCGACAGCCGACGAGGTGCTGCCTCTTGCCTGGCCATGGTTGCTCCATCTCCTCCTCCTCCGGCGAGGAGGGTGGCGGGGCAAACCCGGGTGTTCCTCTTCCGCCACGGTGAGATGTTGTCGTCAAGTTTGCCCCCGCTGGGTGAGCCGACGACCGTCGTTGTTGTCGTGCTGCGGGGGGAGGAGTACCATGTCGTAGCTGCCGTCGGGGGACATGAACTCGAGACTCCCAAAGCGGAGCACCGGCCTGGGATGAAGAGGCTGCTAAAGATTGTCCATCTGGATCTCAAGGGGAAAGTATTGCCAACACGCAGCTGGACCCATACCTGGCGCGCCAACTGTCGGTGTTTTGGACCCGCGAGGACCCTCAACCGACTAGTGAATTTGACGCTGCGTGTCCCTGCCCAGATGGATTGATGCAAGATGAGACACAAGAGAGAGGATGAGGCTTATATTATCGTACACTGGGGTGCTCGTAGTAGGGGTTACAAGCTTCGCGAGAGAGGGTTTGGCCTTGAAGTGAGCCGTCTGAGTTAGCCCCCTTCTCCCCTTTTGGGAAGGCCCTGGGCATCCCCTTTTATAGATACAAGGAGATGATCCAGTTGTACATATGGGGGTGTAGCTTCGTGCTAACGTGGCCGGCGGAGAAGTGCTTAACCCCTTGTAGAAGCGTAGCTAGCGGTGCGGCCCCAGGTCCTGCTGACGTTTCTTTGCCTTCCTAGAGAGCTGAGAACAATCGACGTCATGGACGCATGCAGGGAATCATCATTACCTGTTACCGGAGTAATTTAGATGTGCCACCGGTCTTGTTCCTTCGTAGCCTGAGGTGGCTAGCTAGGGGTAGGGTAATGATGTATCCCCTGTAGCGTAGTCGGTCCGAGGCCGAGGTCGAGCGAGGCGTTGACTCCTCCTGAGGCCGAGGCTGAGGTCGGGCGAGGCGGAGACCTTCTCCCGAGGCCGAGGTAGAGGCCGAGGCTGAGGTCGGGCGAGGTTGTGACTCTTCCCGAGGCCAAAGCTGGGGTCGGGCGAGGCGGAGACCTTCTCCTAAGGCAGAGGTTGAGGCCAAGGCCTGGGTCGGGCGTAGTGATGACTCCTCCCGAGGCCAAGGCTGGGGTCGGGCGAGGCGGAGCTCCCTGTTGCTGTGGCGGAACCGCCCGAATTATTCCAACTTAAGTGCCTAAGCCCTGCCTTAGAGGCTAGACCACACTTAAATGGGAATAACCCGTCGATCCCTCGGATCTAGTCCGACACGGCCACTGATAGGATCAAGTACCACAATCTCACTCGACGGTGAGTCACAGAGCAAATACAATAAAGCATAAAACCATGCATGTAATAGTATTAAATTATTACATCACCATCGGAGTTTTGCAAAAGTAGTCCTCATTGTTCGAAGTGCAGCGGAAATAAACTAACGGTAAATAAACAGAGAGATGGGGAAGCCTGTCCCATCACTCCTCCTGCTCCTCCTCAACCGAGGTAGGGTCCCACTCGACAGTCCAACCCGGTGGCAAGATGGATGGCCAAGTCACTCCAGCAACCATGTCCTCTAGAGAACCTATAAAATTATGCCACAAGCAAGGCTGAGTATACTAATACTCAGCTAGACTTACCCGGTGTGAGGAGTCTACTCCTCTACCTCTAGACATGCAGTTGTTTGGCTGTGGGGTTTGGTTGCCAAAAGCACTAGCTGAGTTTCTAAGTCAAGTTTTAACTTTGTCAATTTAAGTGTGACTTTCTTAAGGCTAAAAGTGCACTATCTACTCATACATAGTAGCAAGCATTAATAGCAATCAACATCTTATATCAACTCATCATATTTCCACTTGTTACTCAATGCAGTACAATGAATCAAGCAGTCTCATTAGCTGCGAGAAGCAGACGATTCGAATCGAGTTTTTATCCTTGCAAGGTAAACCTAAACACACGACGTGGCGAGGCACTCCATCCCCACACACATCAACTGTCCCCATCGATTCCCTGGCAACAGAAAGGGGCTCACCGCCTTGGCGTACAATGCCTCACTGACCCCGACTGCCGTCGTGCAGTGACCGCACTTGTACCCACCATAACCGGAATGGGAGACCACGTCTCAGGTCGCGTGAGGAAGGCAATCTGCGGGCAGGTTCACTCAGGTACTAGGCTTACCGATTTACCATATTTCTCGGCATGTGCTTAGTACGTTCAAACGCTTGACACAGGTATCCGCACGTTAATCCTTATTCCAATTTTCCCATCTCGTAGACAACCAATCCCCATGGATTGTTGTCCACAGACCAGCATCATTATGATATGAAAGTGGGTACAACCAACTCCTGACCTCGCGCGAGTGCTAGAAAAATCACTCGACCTCTACCGAGATCCCTAATTAGCAAAGCAGCTACTCGACCTAGCATACTAGTATCCATCTCAACAAGGATTCCTGAGTTCATGCAACTAGGGTTTCAATCAACTCCTACACTTAAGTGCACAGTACAAGCCTATAAACATTAAGTGCAGTAAAGTAGCATATATAAACGGTTATGCATAAAAATGGGGCTTGCCTTCCAAGGCTGTGGCAGGCAGGTCCTCTGGTGCAGGCTCTGGTGCTGGATCTGGGGCTACCTCCTGAGCAGCTCCTTGCTCCGACACGAGGACGTACTCTCCGTCAGCAAGGTTACAGTCTATCAAAATGCAATGAACATGTATGTCATGATTATGCAGGATTTAATAACATTATGCTAATAGAAGAAAAACTAAGTTAATGAGTAGCTTAGGGTTTCCGGGTCATATGTGACTTTTAATGGTTGATGCTTATCACTTCTAGGTTTAGGTTTTGCTAGGGATAGGCATAGGGAATTTGCATTTCCTTTATATATTTCAGTGGACAATTTACAAAGGGTTTTAGGATGACACTAATTTCCATTATTCATTTTCCTTTCTTTAATTTCTATTTATGAAATCTAGTGGCGGTTTGAACTACAACAGTAGTTTAACTTTCTCCAAAAGTTCTGTAAAAATTACAGTGGGTTGCCATTTGTTACTATAGCCCATTCTAGGAAATTGAGGTTCAAAATAAAAAGGCTATGCTTTAGACAAAAATAACAAAAGTTGAGTAAATGGGCCACTTTGTACTACAACTCTTAATGAGGGGTGGGTTCTGTCCTAAAGGTTATTTTTTTGGCATCTAATAGCAATAATAGGCTTCTGTGCAAAAAATCACAGAAAGTTAAGGGATGGTCATTTAGTTGTGATTTTCTAAAGTTAAATGCCAAAAAGGCACTTTCTACTACATGGTTATTTGAAAAATGTCAAACAGCAGATTTCATATTTTTCCTAAGCTTTTAATAACAAAATATTAATTATCCCAAGGGTTGGGGTGTTTTCACCCTGGGTTCATTTTTGTAGGGTTTTTCTAAGTTTTCCTTGTTTTCTTAAAATAAAAGGGATCCTACTTATTTTATACTAAACCAGGGTATAATAGATTTTTCTAGTAAACTACATTGAATAAGTTCTCTAACAAAAAATAAGGGGTGCCCTCTGGTTTATTATTTGAATCACCTTTTCTATTTTTCCTAACCTTAAGCATTTTGTAAATTAAATGGCAAAAACTAGTTTAATGGGTTGGACAGAGAAGTTTAGCATTTTTAAACAGGTCAGTAGGTGGATATAAACTTCTCCAAATTTTTCTAACCCTAGCCAAATAGTGCAACTATTTTTATCCCTATTATTTAGCTTTTGGTCAAAACAATAATTAAATCAGTACCCTAAAGTTTTTTGTAGTACATAGGGGTTTTATATTTTTCCTAAGTAGTTTACATTGTTTAGAGTCTGACAAAATTGGTTTGACCAAATTTGGATGAACTAAACAGAAGTTATGAATTATTAAAGTTTCTGTTCAAATTTAAAATCAGATTAATAAAGGTTTCCTGGAAAAGCAGTTTACACCGAGGACCCTGGGGTATTTCCAAACTAACTCTCTCAGTTATACCCCCGCGCTACTATTCATTTGAGTCTCTGACATTTCACAAAACCCCCCAGACTTCTTTTCTTCTCCCCCGCGGTCCTTCCCAAGGTTTAAACAGTGCCCGCAAGAAAGAAAAGGGTGGCGCGGCTTACCGACGGCGAGATAGGTCCGGCGAGGGGCGGGGTTGGCTCGGGGAGGCTCTGGCGGTCACAACGATGTACGGCTCGACGACGGGGATGGCCGGAATCGCTCGGTCCACGTGCGCAGGCGGGTGTCCTCGTCGGCGGCGGGTGTGCCGGCCAAATCACGGTGATCTAGTTCAATCCAAGGGCACGGTGAGCTTCACGGGGTGACGTAGAGACCGTGTGCACAAGGAATCGGAAAATGGTTCAGTGGATTACCCGGTCCACGCACTCCGGCGGGGTTGTGAACTCCGGCGACCGTGGACTGGCCTCTCCGGCGAAGCAGACTTCGATTCCTTGCTCGGGGAGCTTCACCAAGGTGTGCTTACTTGTCTCCGAGGGTCGGACAGGGTCGAGAATGGCTGGGCTGGCTGGTCTACGGCGGCAGGGGCTCGGGTGGCCGCGGACACGCCGTGCACGGGCAAACGATGGTGAGCTGAGCTCCGGTGAGGTTTGAGCGTGCGCGGAAGAGTGTGGTCGACGCCTGAGCGGGCTTTATAGGCGCGGGCGCGGGCCATGGTGTCGGCTGGCGCGACGCGGGGCGTGCGCGGGCGTGCTCTGGCGCACACAGAGCGCGTCGAACACGTGGAGCTTTTCTTCTGCCCGTGTTCCACAGGTCACCCAAGTCGCAAACGTGCGAATCTTGGCAAAAATCCGGCGCGAGTCTTTTCCTGGCACCTAGGGCTGCCTCTCATCCGTGAGTTGCCATGGCAGATATGGCCTAGGTAGGGAGATCTTCGGTCGCCAAATCAGGTATGTCACTCTGCCCACCTCGCGACAAAAACCATGCCAAGGCATGTCAAACGTCAAGGTCTCGGGCTCAGCTTTTTCCAGTGGGTGCCCTAGGTGGTATGCCATATTTTTGGTATAGAACTTAGGTGGGTTTGGTGCCAGCTTCGAGGTGAACACGGTTAATCTTTAGTGTAGGTGTAGTTTTTAACTTAGAGAGAATTAGAGAGCTCTAGCTCTCTCTCTACTTAGGGAATGGATTTGGGGTTTCTCTAGGGGTCTTTTTGCAATATTTCCTTCCCACAATTGCTGGTTATAAGGTACTTAAAGTTTGGTTAAAGATTACTCATGGTTTGCACATTTGCTCACTCTCTCCCCCTCTTAACCATGGCTTTGGGAGATAGGGTTCAAGAGAGGTCTAGGGTTTTTTCCCCTCCTCTTGCCCAAGGTAGTAAGTGCACAAAGGTTTGAGTGATACTTCTTAGGTCATTAGAAATCTTGGTTAACACATGGTCTCCAAGGTTCTTATGTTCTCCTTAAGTTATTACCACATGTGATCACAGTCCTTAGCACCAAGGTGTGCTCTAGCCATGGTAACACCTGAGGTGTTACAGCCCTCCCCCCTTAAAGGAATCTCGTCCCGAGATTTTAGGCAGAGTCCTCTAGAGGGTGCTACGAGGCACACGAGTGTGCTACTCTTTCTTATACTCAAGTTTCTCTTGTTAACTGCTCTTCGAATGTCATTCTCTTTGCAACTTCAGAAGGAAGCCCTTTTTAAGTTAAATTCACAACTTAGACTATCCTTGCTATCTAAGTTTTTCTTATAATTGTATTCAAAGGGCAGGTGGGGTGGGGTTTTGGGGTTACGTACCGACTTCTTTGGGTAGAAAGTCGGGGAAGCGAGAGCGTAGAAAATCCTCCATCTCCCATGTAGCTTCTTCTGCTGAATGGTGACTCCACTGAACTTTATACATTCTGACTGACCTTGCCCGTGTTGATCTCTCCTTCTGATCCAGTACCCTGACGGGGTACTCTTGATAGGACAAGTCTAGTTCTATCTCAATGTCTGGTTCTGGCAGCACTTCAATGGGTAGGCGAACACATTTCCGCAGCTGAGGTACATGGAACACATTGTGAACTGCTGACATGTGAGGTGGAAATTCCAATTGATAGGCTACGGGTCCACAACTTGCTTTGATCTCATAGGGTCCAATGTAGCGAGGAGCTAACTTGCCCTTAATCCCGAATCTCTGGACACCCTTGGTGGGTGACACCTTAAGATAAACATGATCTCCCACCTCGAACTGTAGAGGCTTCCGCCTCTTGTCATGATAGCTCTTTTGCCTGGCCTGAGCAGCTTCTAAGTTCTTTGTAATAACTCTGACCTTTTCCTCTGCCTCAAGTACCAAATCTGGCCCAAATATCTCCCTTTCTCCTGCTTGAGACCAATTCAGCGGGGTTCTGCATCTTCTCCCATATAAAGCTTCAAAAGGTGCCATCTTTAGACTGGACTGATAGCTGTTATTATAAGAAAACTCTGCCAAGGAAAGACACTTGTCCCAATCCTTTCCATAGTGTAGTGCACATGCCCTTAACATATCTTCCAAAATCTGATTTACCCTCTCCGTCTGGCCATCCGTTTGGGGATGGTATGCTGAGCTTCGTATTACTTGGGTCCCAAGTGATTCTTGCAGCTGCTCCCAAAAGCGTGCCACAAACAGTGCTCCTCGGTCAGATACAATGGTCTTTGGAATACCATGCAATCGCACTATTTGATCAACATAAATTTTCGCATACTTCTTTGTCTTGTGGGTGGTATGCACTGGCAAGAAATGAGCAGTCTTGGTCAATCTGTCCACAATAACCCAAATAGAATCATGGTGCCTGGAGGTATTGGGCAATCCTACGATAAAGTCCATGCAAATGTCCTCCCATTTCCAAGATGGTATGGGAAGGGGTTGCAAAGGGCCTGCTGCCTTCAAATGACTAGCTTTGATCCTCTGGCAGGTGTCACACTCGGATATGTACTTGGAAATTTCCCTCTTCATTCTGGTCCACCAATATAAAGCTCTGAGGTCATGATACATTTTGTTGCTACCTGGGTGCATGGAGAATTTGGAAAGGTGAGCTTCATCCAATATCTTCTTTCTGAGCTCCGGGTCCTTGGGAACAACCAATCGATCTCCAAACCATAGAATTCCCTTGCTGTCCTGACGAAAGCACTTGTATTTTTCTGCCTTCTGCTTGATCATTTCCTTGATAACCTGAACACCCTTATCTTCAATCTGTGCCCTGACTATTTGCTCTTGCAATGTGGGCTCTATCGAGATATAACTTAAGGCACCTGAAGGAACAACTTCCAGGTTCAAATTGCACAACTCATCACACAGGGTGGTAATTCTTGCATCCATGCTCATACAATTGCACTGGGCCTTTCTGCTCAAGGCATCTGCCACAACATTGGCCTTGCCCGGATGGTAATGCACCTCCAAATCATAGTCCTTGATTAACTCCAACCATCTCCTCTGCCTCATGTTCAGATCTGCCTGAGTGAAGATGTATTTGAGACTCTTGTGATCAGTGTAGATGTTACAGTGAGCTCCCATCAAGTAGTGTCTCCATATCTTAAGAGCATGAACCACAGCTGCCAATTCCAGATCATGCGTAGGGTAGTTCTGCTCATGGGGTCTGAGTGCTCGGGAAGCATAAGCAATGACTCTCTTATCTTGCATTAAGACACATCCCAATCCCGTACCAGAAGCATCACAATAAACTTCAAATGGCTTGGTGTTATCGGGTTGAGCCAGCACTGGGGCTATTGTCAAATGCTGCCTCAAAGTGTGAAAGGCATCTTCGCACTTTTGGCTCCAATCATACTTGACTCCCTTCTTCAATAGTTCAGTCATTGGTTTGGCAATTCTGGAGAAATCCGGAATAAATCACCGATAATACCCTGCCAATCCCAGAAAACTTTGAATTTGCTTCACTGTAGTCGGGGGTTTCCAATCCATCACCTCTTGTACCTTCTCAGGATCAACTGATATCCCATCCTGAGAAATTGTGTGACCCAAGAATTTAATCTCCTTCAGCCAGAATTCACATTTAGACAACTTGGCATACAGCTGGTGGTCACACAGTCTCTGAAGTATGGTATGCAAATGTTTGGTATGCTCGGCTTCATTCTTGGAATAAACCAGAATATCATCAATGAAAACGACCACAAACTTGTCCAATTTTGGCATAAATACTGAGTTCATCAGGTACATGAAATAAGCCGGGGCATTGGTCAGCCCAAAAGACATCACCAAAAACTCATAAAGCCCATATCTAGTGGAGAAGGCCGTCTTGGGAATATCGCTGGCACGGATTTTGATCTGATGGTAACCTGAGCGAAGATCTATTTTGGAGAATACCTTGGCTCCTACCAACTGATCGAATAGCACATCAATGCGGGGCAGCGGGTATTTGTTCTTGATGGTCACCGCATTGAGAGGGCGGTAGTCAACACACATTCTCAAACTCTCATCCTTTTTCTTCACAAATAAGGCGGGGCATCCCCATGGTGAAGTACTTAGGCGAATAAACCCCTTGTCCAACAATTCTTGCAATTGCTTTTTTAGTTCTGCCAATTCTGCGGGAGGCATCCTATAGGGTCTCTTAGAGATAAGAGCAGTCCCGGGTTGCAATTCGATTGCGAACTCGATGTCTCGGCTAGGTGGCATCCCTGGCAATTCATCCGGAAAAACATTCGGGTAGTCACAGACTACTGGGATCTTTTCCACTGGGGATTCTATCATAACGAAGGCACAAGAACGAGTGCACCCCTGGTCGGGCAAATATAAAACAGTCTCGCCATAAGCAGGGGAATGAATTTCAATGGCCCTAGCTGCAATATCCAATACTGCCTGATGCCTGGTCAACCAGTCAGCTCCCAAAATAATATCCACGCTATCCAATCCTAAGATGAGAAGGGTGGTTCTAATCACAAGACTACCAAATTTTATAGGCACTTGCCTGTTGATTTGATACGTGGCAACCCTGCCTCCTGGTGTTGAAATTGTAATGCCCCCATTGGTGTGGTGAAAAGGCAACTGGCACTTGGCACTGATAAAGCTATGCGATGCACCAGAATCAAAAAGAATAATAGCAGGATAATTCAAAACTCTAAAGATACCAGTCATGACGGGTGCTCCCTCTGGAATATCAGCCATGGTGGTGAAGTTCAGCCTGCCCTGCCTCACTTGCACCTTCTGTCTCTTGCCTTGATTTTGATTCACATTCTGCCCCTGCCTCTGCTGGTTCCTGGGGCAATTCTTGGCATAATGTCCGGTGTTGCCGCATGTGAAACACCTGTTGTCATTTGCCTGGCGATACTACTGCTGCTGCTGATTGTTCCTCTGAGCTGGAAACTGGGTGCGGTTGGGTGCCTGCTGTTGCTGCTGCTGTGGTCGGATCACCCATCGCCCTTGTTGCTGCTAGGGGCCCCTGTTCTGAGGGTCGGACACAATCCTGAAGCGCTGTGGCTGAGCTGAGGGTCCTGCCACAGGGGTCTTCCTCTTCTTTTCTGCCTGCCAAGCTGTGATGCAGTCCTCCTGGGAGATAGCCATGTTGACCAACTCATTGTAGTTGTTGGCCCTGACGGTGTTAAGACGGTCACGGAGCTTAGTGATGAGCCCCCTCCTGAACCTGTCTCTCTTCTTCTCGTCCGTATCTGCATGATACCCAGCATACTGGCACAAGTCATTAAAAGCCTGGGCATACTGCAATACTGTCCTGTTGCCCTGAGTGAGTGCCAGAAACTCATTGAGCTTTCGGTCCATAATCCCGGCTGGTATGTGGTGTCCCCGGAAAGCTGCCTTGAACTCTCTCCATTCCACCTCTCGATCCTCTGGCTGCATGGCAAGAAAATGGTCCCACCAAGTCCTTGCGGGTCCGCGAAGCTGCTGGGTGGCGAACCTGACTTTAGTGACCTCTGAACAAGCTCCATGGAGTAGCAGGAATTTGGATTCCACTACCCTTAACCACACATCTGCATCAAGTGGGTCCTCTGCCCTTGTGAACAATGGAGGCTGGGTACTGAGGAACTCCTGGTAGGTAGTTGCCGCGGGGTGACGCTGATGGTCCCCACCACCATAATGCTGAGGTGGTGGCTGACGCTGAGCTAGCTGCCTCAAGATCTCATTCTGCTGAGCCATTAGCTCCTGCAGAGTGGGAGGCGGTGGCGGTGGTGGAGGAACGCGCTCATTCTGGCCACGATGCTGTCTCCCGGCCATCTGAAAAATGACATATATACTTAACACCATATCTCCAAGTTCAAGGTTTAATCGCGGCGAAAGAGTCAAAAGCAAATTGATAGATCCCGACATAAACAAAAAAGCATAAACTTTCCGTCCGAATTTAAAACTGACATCATCCATCAACCAAACTTCTAAAAGGGTTTATCACGGTTACATCAATGGTCCCAAAAAGACTCAACTCTACCTAGCCTAGTACCCTATGGGTGCAAAATCTAAGCTAGCTGTGAGGAGTCCTACCATTACCAACTTCTAACTCTATCCCTGATATCTAGTGAGCGAACGAGGCAACACTCGACTCGGGGGAAGGTGGTCTCCCAGAGCCAGCAGTGTCCACGCTGGAGGCAGGCTCCTCTCCTCCCTCGATGTCGACGTCCTCGTTGGCCTCCATATCCTGGATCTCCTGGTGATGCATATCCAGGTGCTCATTAGCCTCAGCTAGCTGCTGCTGAGTGTTAATAAGCAGATCCTCGAGGACCTCAATGGTGTTCTCCCTGGTCCCCACTAATTCCTCCAACTCTTGGATATCATTGGATAGCTGCTCCACCTGCAAGTCCTTTTCCACCATCTCAGTGGACAAATCAACCACGAGCTCCTCTCTGTTGTCCAGGGTGATCTTTGTCGCCTCCAACAATGCCATCAGATGGGACATCGCCTCACCGCGCATCACTTGCAGACGGTACAGAGCATTCATGCACCGTACAGTCAAGTGCGCAGTCTGACCTGGGTAGATGGCCCAGATGTCCTTGGCATGCTCCACCCGATCCTTCCACATTGGGTCGTCCTCCCTTTCGGCGAGGAACAAGCCAATGGGGTGGGTAGCCAGCTCCAAGGGATGGAATCCGCAGAAAGTGGTCAACCCGTGCAGAGCAATCGCCTCGATCGTGTCCTCAGCCCGGTATCCAAAAGACTCAGAGTCCAATGAACGCCAGCCTGGCTGTAGGGGATGAGGCTCCAGAGTCATCCTCACCCTACAGCGGGGCACTCGGTGCTTCTCGAACTGCTGCACCGCGTACTGAGGAGGCGTTGTGTATCCGGCCCCCTGAAGTACCTCCCACAAAATGCGGGGAAAACCCTCTCGTGCAAGCCCGTCAGTGTGGGACTGTGCATTTCCGTCATCTGAGGATCCGTGGGAAGCCATCTGTATACGGTTAAGCGTAAGTAAAAGAAAAAGAATTATAAAAAGAACAAGAAAAATAAGACTCAGCTGCTCTCCAACTATAATAATGGTATTGGGATACTTAGTTGGTCATCATTTTGTTTCTAAATCTTTACTCAATTATCCATTTGTTTAATTCAAGAATGCATGCATGCTCGTCCTGAACGACCTCACAGCAATGTAAAGGGAACAGGGAAGAACTCCCGTCCCTTAAAGTGGCCTGTAGGGCCTAATCACTTAGCCACCTAGCTACCCTTCTATCCTCCTAAGGCTTCACGTCCTAGGTCTATCCTGATCGTCCTACTATCTATCCAACATTGTTTCTATCAAGTTTTACTTTGGAAAAAAATGGTATTTATATTTTATTGATTCCTCTGTGGTGGTACAAGCTCCGATACCAGCTGTGGCGGAACCGACCGAATTATTCCAACTTAAGTGCCTAAGCCCTGTCTTGAGGCTAGACCACACTTAAATGGGAATAACCTGTCGATCCCTCGGATCTATGTAATGCCCGAAATTGTAAATAATAAAAATAGAGATTTATCTCGTTATGTGTGTGGCTTCCACTTAATAGTACATGTGAATAAACAACTTTTTATTGAGTAAATAACCAATAACCTATATAATAAATGTTGCATCATGTTGGCTTTTATTTGTATGCGCATTCAATAATAATAGTAGTCACATTAATAGAAATGAATTCAAATCCAAATTTGAGAGTTAATGACTAACTTGAATATTTGGAAAGGATGAGAAAACATCAAGAAAAGAAAGGATAAAAATACTACACAAATGTAGAAAAATAAATTTAAATAATGGATTCATCCCATACTATAGTGTTCAAATTTTGTACTTGATCTGGATACAAATTTGGGCACAAAAAGTGGAATTTGAAATGAGAAATTCAAAATAAAATGAAAACAAAATAAGAAAAGAGAAATCAAAAGGGAAAATGCGCTTGGGCCCAATCCTGGGTTCTCAGCCCATCAAGGAGTTACAGTGTGCAGCCCATCCAACCAATTGAATCACTGACTGGCGGGCCCGTGCTATCAGTCACTCATACGCCGATCCTCTGCACCGGTGGCTGGGTCCCGCAGCGCCGCCACACACCTTTTAGACACCTACACCTGGGCTGTTGGATTCTGGTTGGGCGCTTGAGATTAGTGCTGGTGCGGTGATGAATTTCTTTAAATCGGAACCGTTGGTTTGGGAACAGACAGGTAGATTTGGCTCTGCGTTCCAACCCACGGATTGGCTATGGGTCGTAGGATCCCGATCCAAGGGCTCGCGTTGCAGACTGATCACTTAAGTGCACGTACCTAATCTAGGCCGTTCGGGTCTGATCCGATGGCCCATCATGGCCGATACCCCTTCACTTTGCCAGTTCGCAGAAGAGACCCTAGAAAACTTAAGAATCAACCCGCAGTCACTCGAGTTACCCTCTGTGTCTCGGGAATTTTTATTGTTTAGCCCCTGCGCATTTCTGTAATTGAGGCCCAGTCCAGATAATTAATAAAACCAGGAAAATCCTTTAGAAAATGGTTTTTAGTACAAATTTAATTGCAGAAACTTGTTTAATTCATAGAAAATGCATATGAACTCCAAATTGGACCATTCCAGTTCCTATAATTTTGTAATATTATTCTCTATCAAATAGTACCACTGTTTTTACATGAAACACACATTAAAATTTATTTCTCACTTAACCCTATATTAAATGCATAAAAATCTTTAGAAATTCATAACTTAAAATATATAACTCCAAAATTAATAATTCCAGTTCCTATGATTCTATTTTAATGTCTAGATTTATATTCTATATTTTGTTTACATGCTTGGTGTAATTTTATATTTGCTATACTATGTATGTATTGTGTTGATGCGAGTAGACGAGCAAGCTACAGAGGATTCTGGGGTTCAGCTGGTAGAGAATGCTGAGCAGGAGCTCGTTGAAGGCAAGTTGTGCCCTTGATCACTCCTTTTTACCCATTCATGTTCTTATTATTCATAATGATCTGCATAGGATAATTTTGCTGGGACCCAATAGGATGCCCTAGATTTTGACTATCTTTATACCTTGTTTCACCACTGGTTTTACTACTAAAGTTTTGGGTAGTTCATGCTATTGCTTTATGTGGATTTGGGTATAGAGATATTCATCACTCATTTTTACACTTGTTATTATCTGTTCATTATTTTATGTTCATGATAAGATCATTATGTTAATGGGAACATGGAGAACCACCCGGGAAAACAGTGCTACCACAAGGGTTTAATGGGATGCCCTTGGCTGATTAACTAGGAAAGCTAGTGGACGACTACCTTACCCGAAAGGGGCAAGGGAAGTAGGGGAGTGGTCAGTGTAGGGAGGTCCTTGGTTGATTTTGCTGCGATGGCGGTCAGGCAAGAACCCTGCATTGGAGCTTCCTATAAACTGTAGCGGGTAGTCTGAAGCTAGTGGAACTTTGTAAAGGCCTCGTAGTGGTACCCTGCCTCGCTTCCTTGGTAGAGGTGTATGGGGTCTGATCAACTCCGTGGCAAATGGGTAACACGACTTGTGGGTAAAGATGCGCAACCTCTGCAGAGTGTAAAACTGGTATACTAGCCGTGCTCACGGTCATGAGCGGCTCGGACACTCACATGATTAACTTATGGAACTTAAACTTAATTTGTCATATCATTGCATTTGGGATTATTTTATTATTATTTTTATTTATTATTACTAAGGTTTGGTATTCACTTACACTTAGTAACTGCTAATAAAATCTTGACCAACTTATAAAAGCAATGCTCAGCTTCAGCCTCTATTTCATTGATCAGCCTTACACTTCATGAACTCCCACCTTTGGTGAGTTCATGCCACATTATTCCCCACGACTTGTTGAGCTATGAACGTATGTGAGCTCACTATTGCTGTCTCACACCCCCCCCCACAGGAGAGGAGCAGGTGGTTCAGGAGGAGCCACAGTGCGAGGAGTATGATCTTATCTAGGTGGCGTTTCTCAGTCGACATTGGCGCCGACGATCCTTAGTTCGTTTTATATTTATTCTTTTATTTTGTAATAAGTCTTCCGCTATGTAATAAATACTCTGATTTTTTATGACATTTATCTCTATACACTCTGTTATTATATATGTTGTCTTCTTTGGCGCATGTATGAGATGCACCCGGCTTTGTTCCTTAAAGCCCGGGTGTGACAGAAGTGGTATCAGAGCAAATGTTGACTGTAGGACGAAACCTAGATACAAATGGACAAACCCTTACCTACTTATCTTACTCTGTTTCATTCTATACTTGTCTCACTCTGATTCTTTCTATACTTTTTCTTGATCCTGTCTCACCTTCTATTGTTCTACTCTGATTATTCTTACCTCCTCTACTCTGAGACAAGATGGATTTCACACTTTGGAATCCTACATTTATGACCTTTTTTAAGAGATAGGAGACCTAAGACAAACATTAAAATTATTTTCTCTATTAAAAATGTTGGTTGATTGTTCTGATGATCAATGTCTGATTTGCTTCTTTGATTGATTGAAATAGTATAGACGGGCATCTTAGCATGTACCACCATAAGGTAATGAATTAGCTTTAGTTGGTGACACGCTTAGCTAATAAATCCTCCAAAGTAACATGCTTCGTAATTACATGCCTTGTCTACAATCCATTCTTTCGTACCCTGTGTTTCTAACCCAGATGGGCTACCCCTATAGTGTTAGAAGAGAGCACTATAGACGTGATCCTTGGTATGTCATGTTTAAGAAAGACAAAGGTAGTTTATACACTGTGCTAAAGGAACCATTGAACTCACCTGTTCCAAAGGATAAATATTTGAAGTTGGAATTGTAGTAACTACCGCTACAGACTAGCAGCATTCTTAGTGAATGGGAAGTTTGTTGGTGGCAACATCCGTGTGGTTAGATATTTTTCGGATGTCTTCCCAGAAGAGTTACCAGGGATGCCACCATATAGGTAAGTTGAGTTTGTCGTTGATCCCTTACCAGGGACTGCCCCTACTTCCAAATGGTCATACAAGATGTTTGTGAAAGAGTTAAAAGAACTTAAGAAGCAGTTAACGGAGTTGCAAGAGGCTGGGTACATTCGTCCGAGTTTCTCACCTTGGGGAGCACCGGTTCTGTTTGTACAAAAGAAGGATGGATAACAACGGATGTGTGTGGATTATAGGTCCCTTAATGATGTTACCGTGAAGAACAAGTACCCGTTACCCCGCATTGAGGATTTATTTGATCGGATGAGAGATGCTAGGGTATTCTCGAAGATTGATCTCCGATCGGGGTACCATCAAATGAAGATTAGACCATCAGATATTCCTAAGACGGCTTTCTCGACCTGATATGGATTATATGAGTTTACTGTTATGTCATTTGGATTAACCAATGTATCAGCCTATTTTATGGATCTGAAGAATAAGTTGTTCATGATATGGACAGATTCATCGTGGTTTTCATCGACGATATTTTCATTTATTCCAAGAGTGGTAGTGATCATGAGGAACACCTGAGATTGGTGCTACAAAAGCTAAAGGATAATCAACTCTACGCCAAGTATAGCAAATGCGAGTTTTGGATTGGCGAGGTGCCATTCCTTGGACATATCGTTTCTAATGGAGGGATATCAGTGGATCCATCTTAAGTCAAGGAGATAGTGGCGTGGAGCATACCCACTACAGTTATTGAGGTCCGGAGTTTCTTGGGACTTGCAGGATATTATCAGAGATTTATTGAAGGATTCTCTAAGGTTGCCAAGCCTATGACCTCACTGCTGGAGAAAGGAAGAGAATTTAAGTGGGATGAGAAGTGCCAAGAAAGCTTTGATCAATTAAAGGAAATATTGATCTCACCACAAGCGTTGGTTATGCCAGATCTGTAGAAGGGATTTGACATTTATTGTGATGCATGTGGCCAAGGCTTGGGATGTGTGCTCATGCAAGAAGGACATGTGATCGCCTATGCATCTCGTCAGTTGCGGAAACATGAATTGAACTACCCCACACATGATTTAAATCTGGCATCAGTTGTGCATGCTCTTAAGATTTGGAGACACTACATTATGGGAACCAAGTGTCAAGTATACACGGATCATAAGGGTTTGAAGTATATATTCACTCAGAAGGATCTCAACCTTAGGCAACGCCGTTGGTTGGAGCTCATTAAGGATTATGATTTGGAGATTCACTATCATCCAGGCAAGGCAAATTTGGTTGCAGATGCCTTGAGTTAGAAAGAGCATGTTCACTCCGCTTTTGTTGTCAAGCTACCCGATGAATTAGCAAAAGATTTTGAGAGGCTCAACCTGAGAATTATTACTCACACTGAAGGAGTCACCATTGAATTAGAACCTACCTTGGAGCAAGAGATTCGTAGAGGTCAGGTTGGTGATGCTAAAATCCAAGAGATTAAGGATCTAATTACTGAAGGAAGAGTCCCGGAATTCACGGAGGATGAGCAAGGCACTATATGGTTCAAGGATCGGATATGTGTTCCAGAGATTGATAGCCTCCGTGAGACTATATTGAAAGAAGCCCATGATTCTGATTATTCTATTCACCCTAGTAGCACTAAGATGTATCAGGATTTGAAGCAAAGGTACTGGTGGTATGGATTAAAGAGAGATGTTGCTGCTCATGTGGCTAAGTGTGATGTATGTCAAAGAGTAAAGGCCGAACATCAGAAACCAGCTGGATTATTGCACCCATTGAAGATACCCGAGTGGAAATGGGAAGAAATTGGTATGGATTTCATTGTTGGATTACCCCACACTCCAGCAGGATACGATTCTATTTGGGTAATTATGGATAGATTGACAAAAGTGGCTCATTCCATACCTTTGAGGACTAATTACACGGGAGCCAAGCTAGCAGAATTGTATATGACTCGGATAGTTTGTCTACATGGAGTGCCTAAGAAGATCGTGTCTGATCGAGGATCATAGTTTACTTCTCGATTTTGGAAAAAGTTGCATGAGAGCTTGGATACAAAGTTGAATTTTAGCTCAGCCTACCATCCCCAGACTGATGGACAGACAGAGAGAACCAATCAAGTGCTGGAAGATATGTTAAGAGCTTGTGCTCTCAAGCATGGTGGAAGTTGGGATAAGAGCTTACCATATGCGGAGTTCTCTTATAATAATAGCTACCAGGCCAGTTTGAAGATGTCACCGTTTGAGGCTCTATATGGCAGAAAATGCAAGACACCACTGTATTGGGATCAAACTGGTGAAAGACAGTTCTTTGGGCCTGAACTTATACAAGAGGCAGAAGAACAAGTTCGAATGATAAGAGAAAATTTGAAAATTGCACAATCCAGGCAAAAGAGCTATGCTGATAATAGGAGAAGACTACTGGAGTTTATGGAGGGTGATCATGTCTATTTGAAGGTGTCACCACTCTGGGGTATGAGGAGATTTAAAGTTAAAGGAAAGTTGTCCCCTCGCTTCATTGGACCTTTCTTGATCTTAAAGCGAGTGGGAGAAGTTGCATATCAACTGAAGCTACTCGATCACCTGTCAGATGTACATGATGTATTCCATGTGTCCTAGCTAAAGAAGTGCCTCAGGGTAGCTGAGGAACAACTACCAATGGAAGACCTTAGTGTTCAAGATGATCTAACTTATGCTGAGTACCCTATCAAGATTCTGGACACCCTGACTCGAGTTACAAGAAATAAGGCGATAAATATGTGCAAGGTACAATGGAGTCACCATGGAGAGGATGAAGCTACTTGGGAAAGAGAAGAAGAGCTTCGCATAGATTTTCCCCATCTTTTCCCTCGTTCCTCCTAAATCTCGGGGACGAGATTATTTTTAAGGGGGGTAGGATTTGTAATGCCCGAAATTGTAAATAATAAAAATAGAGATTTATCTCATTATGTGTGTGGCTTCCACTTAATAGTACATGTGAATAAACAACTTTTTATTGAGTAAATAACCAATAACCTATATAATAAATGTTGCATCATGTTGGCTTTTATTTGTATGCGCATTCAATAATAATAGTAGTCACATTAATAGAAATGAATTCAAATCCAAATTTGAGAGTTAATGACTAACTTGAATATTTGGAAAGGATGAGAAAGCATCAAGAAAAGAAAGGATAAAAATACTACACAAATGTAGAAAAATAAATTTAAATAATGGATTCATCTCATACTATAGTGTTCAAATTTTATACTTGATCTGGATACAAATTTGGGCACAAAAAGTGGAATTTGAAATGAGAAATTCAAAATAAAATGAAAACAAAATAAGAAAAGAGAAATCAAAAGGGAAAATGCGCTTGGGCCCAATCCTGGGTTCTCAGCCCATCAAGGAGTTACAGTGTGCAGCCCATCCAACCAATTGAATCACTGACTGGTGGGCCCGTGCTATCAGTCACTCATACGCCGATCCTCTGCACCGGCGGCTGGGTCCCGCAGCGCCGCCACACACCTTTTAGACACCTACACCTGGGTCGTTGGATTCTGGTTGGGCGCTTGAGATTAGTGCTGGCGCGGTGATGAATTTCTTTAAATCGGAACCGTTGGTTTGGGAACAGACGGGTAGATTTGGCTCTGCGTTCCAACCCACGGATTGGCTATGGGCCGTAGGATCCCGATCCAAGGGCTCGCGTTGCAGACTGATCACTTAAGTGCACGTACCTAATCTGGGCCGTTCAGGTCTGATCCGATGGCCCATCATGGCCGATACCCCTTCACTTTGCCAGTTCGCAGAAGAGACCCTAGAAAACTTAAGAATCAACCCGCAGTCACTCGAGTTACCCTCTGTGTCTCAGGATTTTTTATTGTTTAGCCCCGGTGCATTTCTGTAATTGAGGCCCAGTCCAGATAATTAATAAAACCAGGAAAATCCTTTAGAAAATGGTTTTTAGTACAAATTTAATTGCAGAAACTTGTTTAATTCATAGAAAATGCATATGAACTCCAAATTGGACCATTCCAGTTCCTATAATTTTGTAATATTATTCTCTATCAAATAGTACCACTGTTTTTACATGAAATACACATTAAAATTTATTTCTCACTTAACCCTATATTAAATGCATAAAAATCTTTAGAAATTCATAACTTAAAATATATAACTCCAAAATTAATAATTCCAGTTCCTATGATTCTATTTTAATGTCTAGATTTATATTCTATATTTTGTTTACATGCTTGGTGTAATGTTATATTTGCTATACTATGTATGTATTGTGTTGATGCGAGTAGACGAGCAAGCTACAGAGGATTCTGGGGTTCAGCTGGTAGAGACTGCTGAGCAGGAGCTCGTTGAAGGCAAGTTGTGCCCTTGATCACTCCTTTTTACCCATTCATGTTCTTATTATTCATAATGATCTGCATAGGATAATTTTGCTGGGACCCAATAGGATGCCCTAGATTTTGACTATCTTTATACCTTGTTTCACCACTGGTTTTACTACTAAAGTTTTGGGTAGTTCATGCTATTGCTTTATGTGGATTTGGGTATAGAGATATTCATCACTCATTTTTACACTTGTTATTATCTGTTCATTATTTTATGTTCATGATAAGATCATTATGTTAATGGGAACATGGAGAACCACCCGGGAAAACAGTGCTACCACAAGGGTTTAATGGGACGCCCTTGGCTGATTAACTAGGAAAGCTAGTGGACGGCTACCTTACCCGAAAGGGGCAAGGGCAGTAGGGGAGTGGTCAGTGTAGGGAGGTCCTTGGTTGATTTTGCTGTGATGGCGGTCAGGCAAGAACCCTGCATTGGAGCTTCCTATAAACTGTAGCGAGTAGTCTGAAGCTAGTGGAACTTTGTAAAGGCCTCGTAGTGGTACCCTGCCTCGCTTCCTTGGTAGAGGTGTATGGGGTCTGATCAACTCCGTGGCAAATGGGTAACACGACTTGTGGGTAAAGATGCGCAACCTCTGCAGAGTGTAAAACTGGTATACTAGCCGTGCTCACGGTCATGAGCGGCTCGGACACTCACATGATTAACTTATGGAACTTAAACTTAATTTGTCATATCATTGCATTTGGGATTATTTTATTATTACTTTTATTTATTATTACTATGGTTTGGTATTCACTTACACTTAGTAACTGCTAATAAAATCTTGACCAACTTATAAAAGCAATGCTCAGCTTCAGCCTCTATTTCATTGATCAGCCTTACACTTCATGAACTCCCACCTTTGGTGAGTTCATGCCACATTATTCCCCACGACTTGTTGAGCTATGAACGTATGTGAGCTCACTCTTGCTGTCTCACACCCCCCACAGGAGAGGAGCAGGTGGTTCAGGAGGAGCCACAGTGCGAGGAGTATGATCTGATCTAGGTGGCGTTTCTCAGTCGACATTGGCGCCGACGATCCTTAGTTCGTTTTATATTTATTCTTTTATTTTGTAATAAGTCTTCCGCTATGTAATAAATACTCTGATGTTTTATGACATTTATCTCTATACACTCTGTTATTATATATGTTGTCTTCTTTGGCGCATGTATGAGATGCACCTGGCTTTGTTCCTTAAAGCCCGGGTGTGACAATCTAGTCCGACACGGCCACTGACAGGATCAAGTACCACAATCTCACTCGACGGTGAGTCACAGAGCAAATACAATAAAGCATAAAACCATGCATGTAATAGTATTTAATTATTACATCACCATCGGAGTTTTGCAAAAGTAGTCCTCATTGTTCGAAGTGCAGCGGAAATAAACTAACGTAAATAAACAGAGAGATGGGGAAGCCTGTCCCATCACTCCTGCTCCTCCTCAGCCGAGGTAGGGTCCCACTCGACAGTCCAACCCGGTGGCAAGATGGACGGCCAAGTCACTCCAGCAACCATGTCCTCCAGAGAACCTGTAAAATTATGCCACAAGCAAGGCTGAGTATATAATACTCAGCTAGACTTACCCGGTGTGAGGAGTCTACTCCTCTACCTCTAGACATGCAACTGTTTGGCTGTGGGGTTTGGTTGCCAAAAGCACTAGCTGAGTTTCTAAGTCAAGTTTTAACTTTGCCAATTTAAGTGTGACTTTCTTAAGGCTAAAAGTGCACTGTCTACTCATACATAGTAGCAAGCATTATTAGCAATCAACATCTTATATCAACTCATCATATTTCCACTTGTTACTCAATGCAGTACAATGAATCAAGCAGTCTCATTAGCAGCGAGAAGCATACGATTCGAATCGAGTTTTTATCCTTGCAAGGTAAACCTAAACACACGACGTGGCGAGGCACTCTGTCCCCACACACATCAACCGTCCCCATCGATTCCCTGGCAACAGAAAGGGGCTCACCGCCTTGGCGTACAATGCCTCACTGACCCCGACTGCCGTCGTGCAGTGACCGCACTTGTACCCACCATAACCAGAATGGGAGACCACGTCTCAGGTCGCGTGAGGAGGGCAATCTGCGGGCAGGTTCACTCAGGTACTAGGCTTACCGATTTACCATATTTCTCGGCATGTGCTTAGTACATTCAAACGCTTGACACAGGTATCCGCACGTTAATCCTTATTCCAATTTTCCCATCTCGTAGACAACCAATCCCCATGGATTGTTGTCCACAGACCAACATCATTATGATATGAAAGTGGGTACAACCAACTCCTGACCTCGCGCGAGTGCTAGAAAAATCACTCGACTTCTACCGAGATCCCTAATTAGCAAAGCAGCTACTCGACCTAGCATACTAGTATCCATCTCAACAAGGATTCCTGAGTTCATGCAACTAGCGTTTCAATCAACTCCTACACTTAAGTGCACAGTACAAGCCTACAAACATTAAGTGCAGTAAAATAGCATATATAAACTGTTATGCAAAAACCGGGGCTTGCCTTCCAAGGCTGTGGCAGGCAGGTCCTGTGGTGCAGGCTCTGGTGCTGGATCTGGGGCTACCTCCTGAGCAGCTCCTTGCTCCGGCACGAGGACGTACTCTCCATCAGCAAGGTTACAGTCTATCGAAATGCAATGAACATGTATGTCATGATTATGCAGGATTTAATAACATTATGCTAAGAGAAGAAAAACTAAGTTAATGAGTAGCTTAGGGTTTCCGGGTCATATGTGACTTTTAATGGTTGATGCTTATCACTTCTAGGTTTAGGTTTTGCTAGGGATAGGCATAGGGAATTTGCATTTCCTTTATATATTTCAGTGGACAATTTACAAAGGGTTTTAGGATGACACTAATTTCCATTATTCATTTTCCTTTCTTTAGTTTCTATTTATGAAATCTAGTGGGGGTTTGAACTACAACAGTAGTTTAACTTTCTCCAAAAATTCTGTAAAAATTACAGTGGGTTGCCATTTGTTACTATAGCCCATTCTAGGAAATTGAGGTTCAAAAATAAAAAGGCTATGCTTTAGACAAAAATAACAAAAGTTGAGTAAATGGGCCACTTTGTACTACAACTCTTAATTAGGGGTGGGTTCTGTCCTAAAGGTTATTTTTGTTGGCATCTAATAGCAATAATAGGCTTCTGTGCAAAATATCACAGAAAGTTAAGGGATGGTCATTTAGTTGTGATTTTCTAAAGTTAAATGCCAAAAAGGCACTTTCTACTACATGGTTATTTGAAAAATGTCAAACAGCAGATTTCATATTTTTCCTAAGCTTTTAATAACAAAATATTAATTATCCCAAGGGTTGGGGTGTTTTCACCTTGGGTTCGTTTTTGTAGGGTTTTTCTAAGTTTTCCTTGTTTTCTTAAAATAAAAGGGATCCTACTTATTTTATACTAAACCAGGGTATAATAGATTTTTCTAGTAAACTACATTGAATAAGTTTTCTAACAAAAATAGGGGTGCCCTCTGGTTTATTATTTGAATCACCTTTTCTATTTTTCCTAACCTTAAGCATTTTGTAAATTAAATGGCAAAAACTAGTTTAATGGGTTAGACAGAGAAGTTTAGCATTTTTAAACAGGTCAGTAGGTGGATATAAACTTCTCCAAATTTTTCTAACCCTAGCCAAATAGTGCAACTATTTTTATCCCTACTATTTAGCTTTTGGTCAAAACAATAATTAAATCAGAACCCTAAAGTTTTCTGTACTACATAGGGGTTTTATATTTTTCCTAAGTAGTTTACATTGTTTAGAGTCTGACAAAATTGGTTTGACCAAATTTGGATGAACTAAACAGAAGTTATGAATTATTAAAGTTTCTGTTCAAATTTAAAATCAGATTAATAAAAGTTTCCTGGAAAAGCAGTTTACACCGAGGACCCTGGGCTATTTCCAAACTAACTCTCTCAGTTATACCCCCGCGCTACTATTCATTTGAGTCTCTGACATTTCACAAAACCCCCAGACTTCTTTTCTTCTCCCCCGCGGTCCTTCCCTAGGTTTAAACAGTGCCCGCAAGAAAGAAAAGGGTGGCGCGGCTTACCGGCGGCGAGATAGGTCCGACGAGGGGCGGGGTTGGCTCGGGGAGGCTCTGGCGGTCACAACGATGTACGGCTCGACGGTGGGGATGGCCGGAATCGCTCGGTCCACGTGCGCAGGCGGGTGTCCTCGTCGGCGGCGGGTGTGCCGGCCAAATCACGGCGATCTAGTTCAATCCAAGGGCACTGTGAGCTTCACGGGGTGACGTAGAGACCGTGTGCACAAGGAATCGGAAAATGGTTCAGTGGATTACCCGGTCCACGCACTCCGGCGGGGTTGTGAACTCCGGCGACCGTGGACTGGCCTCTCCGGCGAAGCAGACTTCGATTCCTTGCTCGGGGAGCTTCACCGAGGTGTGCTTACTCGTCTCCGAGGGTCGGACAGGGTCGGGAATGGCTGGGCTGGCTGGTCTACGGCGGCAGGGGCTCGGGTGGCCGCGGACACGCCGTGCACGGGCAAACGACGGTGAGCTGAGCTCCGGTGAGGTTTGAGCGTGCGCGGAAGAGTGTGGTCGACGCCTGAGCGGGCTTTATAGGCGCGGGCGCGGGCCATGGCGTCGGCTGGCCGTTGGCGCGACGCGGGGCGCGCGCGGGCGTGCTCTGGCGCACACAGAGCGCGTCGAACACGTGGAGCTTTTCTTCTGCCCGTGTTCCACAGCTCACCCAAGTCGCAAACGTGCGAATCTTGGCAAAAATCCGGCGCGAGTCTTTTCCTGGCACCTAGGGTTGTCTCTCATACGTGAGTTGCCATGGCAGATATGGCCTAGGTAGGGAGATCTTCGGTCGCCAAATCAGGTATGTCACTCTGCCCACCTCGCGACAAAAACCATGCCAAGGCATGTCAAACGTCAAGGTCTCGGGCTCAGCTTTTTCCAGTGGGTGCCCTAGGTGGTATGCCACATTTTTGGTATAGAACTTAGGTGGTTTTGGTGCCAGCTTCGAGGTGAACACGGTTGATCTTTAGTGTAGGTGTAGTTTTTAACTTAGAGAGAATTAGAGAGCTCTAGCTCTCTCTCTACTTAGGGAATGGATTTGGGGTTTCTCCAGGGGTCTTTTTGCAATATTTCCTTCCCACAATTGCTGATTATAAGGTACTTAAAGTTTGGTTAAAGATTACTCATGGTTTGCACATTTGCTCACTCTCTCCCCCCTCTTAACCATGGCTTTGGGAGATAGGGTTCAAGAGAGGTCTAGGGTTTTTTTCCCTCCTCTTGCCCAAGGTAGTAAGTGCACAAAGGTTTGAGTGATACTTCTTAGGTCATTAGAAATCTTGGTTAACACATGGTCTCCAAGGTTCTTATGTTCTCCTTAAGTTATTACCACATGTGATCACAGTCCTTAGCACCAAGGTGTGCTCTAGCCATGGTAACATCTGAGGTGTTACAGTTGCGCCCGAGGCTAAACTCGGGAGAGACCGCGACTTACTGTTGTTAGTCTTACCCTGGTGGTTGACACAGTAGTCGGAACAGGGTGAATAGTGTTGTTATCCTGTCAGAACGATCAGTAAAGGGGCGAAGTGACTGCGGTCATTTCGACCTTGCCAACTGAGGCGCGCGTGTCAGAGGATAAGGTGTCAGGTGATCCCTGCATTAAATGCGCATGCGATACGGTCGGTGGTAAGGTGATTCGGCCGAGGTTGCTATACGACAAAGTTTGCCCGAGCTTAGCCTCGGGTGAGCCGGGGGTGCGCCCACTGCCTGAGGGGACCCTCGGGCGAGGCGTGAATCCGCTTGGGACTACTGTTCTTGCCCGAGGCTGGGCTCGGGCGAGACGAGATCACGTCCCTTGGTATATGAGGCCTTAACTTTGAACCACGCTTACCGGTCTTTACGGTTTGTTTTAAAGATATTTTCCAGCCATGCTTATGAGTATTGGGGGTACCCCTAATTATGGTACCCGACAGCTATGCAGGGAGAAGGGAATGAGAAAGGCAAAACAGGGAATGAGAATGACAAAACAGGAAATGATGGCATAACACGGAATGACAGACTACTATTGCAACCTTAATAAGTAGTAGAGATGTTTCACAATACAAGTTCAGGAAATGCGGTTGGTTTTTGCCGCACAAAACTGTCTCTGCGTTCCACTCTGTCGCATGCGTGTGAGTTCAGTTCGTCTTCCCCCGGTCCCGGCTGGTGCGAGGGTGAAGGAAGCTTCAACTAGTGGAGCTCCAAGGCCTGTCAACTGGTATCGAAGCCAGCCAGGTTGGACTATATATGCCATCAATGACGGATCTAGATTTTTATTATAGCGTATGTCATCTAAATATTTTTATATATTCGATCAAACCATTACGGTCAAACCATTTGATATCTCAACAACGGTATACTATATTTAAAGACTAAGTTAAAAATATAAATAATAAGTTTTAAATTTGGGAAATTAAGTTAAAAATATTCACAAATTATGGTATAAACCAACGAGAAGTATAGTTTATAAAAAATATAGGCATGAAAGGAATATTCATCTTACTTTTTAACTAAGACCTTATAAGAGACATAATCATATCTTGATTATATTAATTTTGTCTGGTTAAAAAACATAATCAAATAATTCAATAAACTATACTTGCACAAGTTAAATCTTCGGCAGTCTAGTCTCTCCAACGGCATCTCGTGAGTAACGTCTGTCGAAGAATTTGAGCCATCGATCGTTGAACTGTCGACTTTTGAGACCATATCATCCGTCTACTAGATCATTCTAAGATTTCATCAGATAGACCTTAAGATCATAGACCCGAACACAAAAAAGTTAGGCATAAGACTGTTAGCGCAACACTCTTCTCATATTAACTTTTTATTATATATTTATATACATACACGCGCGCGCACGTCGGACACAGGGCATACCCTGACATACCCGTAGATCCGCCCCTATATGCCATGCCTCACCATCGTTTGACGTCAACCCCGAGATGCTATCCTGGAGAAAGCACTGAAAGCTTCGGTAACCGATGTGATGACAACCTCGTCATACGTATGGTCACCAAGGAAGCGACAACTACCCAACTCTAACGTTGAAACCAGGGGCGCAACCGACTGCTGCTGCTCCCATCCTCCTCTTTTTCCCCAAGCGATCGTGCTGCAACTGCTGATAATTGGTATTAGACTACCGATCATAGATTTGGCAGATCCAATCCACTTGACACACAAGGCGAAGATGGATAATGCTTGGCAGTGCAGTCCAAGCAGATTGAGGCTTAATCGAAGAACATCACCACACAATCCAAACTTCCCCAACAATTATGTGATCGGCTCAAGGCATAGGACGCTCAATGGAGCACAATAGAGAAGACGGTGACCACCAACACCGATGACATCGCCACATTCCAGTCTCAACTGGCAGACATGTATTATCGAGGAGAGCTGGGCTTCTGCTACGATTTTTTCTTCAAAAAGTACGGCTGCACCTTCTTAATGACTAATCTGCTACCGGTGCCACTCGCTCAGTTTTTAGTTTCAGCATAGATCGCCCTAAAATTAACCGTTGGGGTGTTTGCCATCAGCAGTTCACTGGCACTTGAGATGCCAAATCCGATCATAGAAGTACGCATCTCAAGAGCTGACTACATCACCTCATAGTGGAGCTGGTGCATTTGGCATTTTATCTAGCATCGGAACGGGCCGATCAGGTATCACTAGCCACGATGTATGTCAGGAAACACTAGTACAAAATCAGTCCATTCACTGCCGGACACAACTGCTTAGCCTAAAAAACTCCCGACAAAGTTTTTGCTGAGTGTGACTCTCGGCAAAAAGGTCTCGGTGAACTAAACATCGGCAATGACTTCTTTGTTGATTACTTTTTGTCGGACACTCGACAAAGACTTTATCGAGTGTCACCTGGTGCTCGGCAAAGAAAAATCGTCGTCACGGCACCAATGTCACGGTGACAGCCTCTTTGCCGAGTATCTGCTGGACAACCACTCGACAAAGAAGGCTCCAGTAGGCCTCTTTGCTAGTCCCTTTGCCTAGTGCTCCTGGAACCTTCTTTACCGGTTTCCCGATGTGCCTTCTTTGTGGAGTGCTATGGTCATGGCACTCGACAAAGTGACATAAAACCCCTTTTTTATTTGTTTTACTATTCCATCCATCCAAACAAAACATATATCACATAATCATCACAGAGTTCACAAAATCATTACATACATCATAAAGACCACATCTCTTACAAAAACTACAAATTTCATAAGTTTTCACAAACATAAGTATCACGATCACAAATCTCACAAGTTAAAACCAAGTTTCACAAATATAAGTATTGTCGTACCCACACAAACATAAGTATCACAAGTTTGACAAACATAAGTCTCACAATCACCACTAAGATGTCATCAGCGAGGTGGGCGGCTGGACTGGCTCGGTGAAAGTCTCACAATCACCACTAGAAGGTCATCAACAAGGTGGGCGGCTGGACTGGCTCGACGAGGGCTAGGCGACCTGTGGGGGCTGTTCGATGCTGCCAATTGTCCCTGCACAGAGAAGTGATTGCATGTGTGAGACCAGATGAATATATATTATGCAGCACTAAAATTTTGATACTCACAGGAATATGGAACTGAACAAGGTCAGCTGTGGGGAACAACAGAGGGTGGAGCAAGACCTTGTGCGACGCCAAGGCTCTGAATGTAATGGAACATCTCCACATCCTCTGCTGATCCGCCCGCTCCTTTACCGAGGGTCACATTTCACCGAGAGCATGATGCTCGGCAAAGACGCCTTTGCCGAGCAACTATGTATGCCGAGCATTTAACGCTCAACAAAGGTTGTCTGTGTCGATTGCCATTTTTTTGCTGAGAGTGACACTCGATAGAGCGTGTTTTGCTGAGTGCCTGTTAAATTGCACTCGGTAAAGAGCTTGACACTTGACAAAGAGTCTGTATTGATCCATCTTTATAATAGTCATCGCTTCCCTTAGAAGGGTTACATTTTCTGGACAGCCGATGATGAGAAATAGGATGAAGCAGTAGTAGTCAATGATTCTCCGGCAGAAAAAACAAGGTCCAGTGGATGTTTCTAATGCAGTGAAGAGAGCTATTGCTAGATCGCTCATATCAACGTATGGCGGAAACCTAACCAACGACGTCGGAGAAATATCACAGTGGCAGTCGATCCACAGGTTTTCTTGGGCGCTCGAGGGCATCTCTCAGTCTCAGCTGGAAGTCATGTTAATTTGGCACGTCGCAACCGAGTCTTTGCAGTTCATTTGTATAGATATATACTATGCGCACTTGATGTCACATAACTGCTTCCGTACCATGAAGTCAATATAGAGCTGAGACAGAAGGTGTAAGAACGCATAGAGCTTTCAGATTGGGTTCGAACATTTACGATCAGATGAAGCATTTAGGAGGCACCGGAGACAGTGGGAGAGGTGGACGAGTCGGTTGTCCCGTAGAAGGCCGACTAGGTTTGAGATTATTTCGAGAAAGTTGTCACACACTATGTATAGAAATCTTATAGTGTCCATATAAATTTTATGATTTCATGTGAAGGTCGGCTAGGTTTCTATACATAGTGCGTGAAAACTTTCTTTAAACAATCCCAAATTTTTATTGGAGTCTCTACATATGATATCATGACATGTCAACAAGTTTCATGATTTTCTGACTTTGTTTGTGTTTTATACAATTTTAAAATAACTAGATCGCAAGTTCACCTTCATGTTTTGTGAGCATGGTGCTTGAAAATTCCGGTCTATTCGTGAAATAGGTCGTACTTATGCTAAATAACGTGAATATCATTTTTGCATTCACTGTTTTCAATTTTTCGAGTGACTTGCAGTTCAAATCTGAATTATCCGAAGAAATTCAATTAAACGAACTAAAACTAATAGTTATAGCAAACACTTTGATAATTGTGCCAAAATAGAACATGTAGGTATATATAGTATAGGAACATAATAGAAAAAGTTTGATAAAAATAGAAAAAATTAAAAATATGCTTTGCCGATTGTTAAGGAAAGACACTCGGTATAGTTAACGGTCATTAATTACAGACGGGTGCTAACAGTCCTTTACCGAGGGTCACATTTTGCCGAGAGCATGACGCTTGGTAAAGATGCTTTTGCCGAGCGACTATGTATGCCGAGCATTTGACACTCAACAAAGGTTGTTTGTGCCGATTGTCATTTTTTTGTTGAGAGTGACACTCGGTAGAGCGTGTTTTGCCGAGTGCCCGATAAATTGCACTCGTTAAAAAGCTTGACACTTGAAAAAGAGTCAGATTCTAGTACTGGTCCATCTTTATAAAAGTCATTGCTTCCCTTAGAAGGGTTACATTTTCTGGACAGCCGATGATGAGAAATAGGATGAATCAGTATTCAATGATTCTCCGGCAGAAAAAAACAAGGTCCAGTTGATGTTTCTAATGCAGTGAAGAGAGCTATTTCTAGATCGGAGAAATATCGCAGTGGCAGTCGATCCACAGGTTTTCTTGGGCACTCGAGGGCATCTCTCAGTCTCAACGGGAAGTCATGTTAATTTGTCACGTCACAACTGAGTTGTGTCATATTTCTAGTGGTCCTACTCCTAGTAATCGGAGTACTCGTCGAGATGATGATGATGACCGAGTCTTTGCAGTTCATTTGTATAGATATATACTGTGCGCACTTGATGTCACATAACTGTTTCCGTACCATGAAGTCGATATAGAGCTGAGACAGAAGGTGTAAGAGCGCATAGAGCTTTTCAGATTGGGTTCGAACATTTACGATCAGATGAAGCATTTAGGAGGCACCGGAGAGGAAGACGACCCTCGAAAGATCTTCCAGAAAGACATCAAGCTCGGTAAGCAGCTGGAGAGAATGGAGGATGGGAATTGTTGGGTCCATGCTTCGTCGCCGAAGGTCTTATAGAGAGAAGCGATCCTCGGATGAAGCTGTTTGTATAAGATAGCCGAAGGTTCCTCTTCGTAAAGCTTCGGCATTGCAAACCGACTTAAAGATAGAATGACCTTTTAGTCCATAAAGGTCTGAGTCAATGTTGTAAGTTTTTATAAGGGGCATACTTGTAATTTCTCACAGGCTGCGTCCTGTGCCTATAAATAGTGAACAGTATTCCGTTACTGTTCACGGATTCTGGTTTTTTGCAATCTCATCTCTCGGAATTCAATCTTTGTCAAGGCATAGGTATCATTGTATTTAATGATTCAATATATTAAGTGAAAATAATATGATACATCTGTGATTCATTCATCTATTTTTGTACCTTTTATTCTATAATATTTTACAATGTTTATTGAAAGTTTATTACGAAGGCTCAACTTCGTAATAATACTCTCATCAACCTTCGTCCAAGACTCATTATCCTCAAAGGAATAATGCTCCACGGATGAAGGACAGTATCATTTAACATTTTATGTTGCCTTGTTCTTAATTCATAGCATTTGAGAGCAAGTCCCCAACATTGGCGCCCACCTCCGGTGAACTCACTTCCACTTTTTGAGCTGATGGCTTCGTTCAACAACCAAGCTGGAGCTGCTTCGGACCCGAAGCTGGTGCTCCCGATCATAGGTGGCTCGTCCTCAGAGCCAGCTAACAAGAAACAGAAGAAGGAAGCACAGAGAAGGGTACAGCATGTTGGGGTGCAAGGACCCTTCATCAAGTCAAGATGGTCTCACATTCCTATTACCTTCTCCCAAGAGGACCTTCAGCTCAAAGATTACCCACACAACGATGCCATGGTTATCTCTTGTGTTATCAAAGGATTTCTGGTCCACAATGTCTTGGTTGACACAGGCAGTGCAGCTGACATCATATTTGCTAAGGCCTTCAGACAAATGCAAGAGCCAGAAGATAAGATTCATGATGCCACACATCCTCTCTGTGGCTTCGGAGGAAGACAGATTGTGGCATTGGGCAAGATCACCATGTCAGTGACCTTCGGGTTCATCAACAACACTAGAACTGAACAAGTTGTGTTTGACATTGTCGACATGGAATACCCTTACAATGCAATTATTGGTCGTGGAACTCTCAATGCTTTCGAAGCAATCCTTCATCCTGCCTATCTTTGCATGAAGATACCTTCGGATCAGGGACCCATCGCTATCCATGGAAGTCAGGAAGCTGCAAGAAGGGCCGAAGGTAATTGGACTGACTCAAAAGCAATCCATAACATAGATGGAGCTGAAGCTTGTGAACAGTACAAATTCAGAAGGGAGAAAGCAGCTTCAGCAGACCAGCCGAAGCCTATGCTCTTATGTGAGGACATAGCAGAGCAGAAGGTGCTGTTAGGCTCTCAGTTATCCGGAGAGCAGGAGAAAACCTTGATAAGGTTTTTGTTCAATAACAAGGATGTTTTTGCATGGTCAGCCAATGATCTATGCGGAGTTAATAGGGATGTTATTGAGCACTCGCTCAATGTCGATCCATCCTTCAGACCCAGAAAGCAAAGGCTTCGGAAAATGTCAGATGATAAGGCCGAAGGTGCTCGCAACGAAGTCAAAAGACTCCTTAGTGCAGGAGTTATTAGAGAAGTGAAGTACCCAGAATGGCTGGCTAACACTGTTATGGTAAAAAAGGCCAATGGCAAGTGGCGAATGTGCATCGATTTTACAGATCTTAACAAGGCTTGTCCGAAGGATGAATTCCCACTACCAAGGATAGACTCTTTAGTTGATGCAGCAGCTTCGTCAGAGCTCATGAGTCTGTTAGACTGCTATTCAGGCTATCACCAAATTTGGATGAAGAAGGAAGATGAGCCGAAGACTAGCTTCATCACTCCAAGTGGCACATATTGCTATCTTCGGATGCCTGAGGGGCTCAAAAACGCTGGAGGAAGTTTCAGTCGAATGACTGCGAAGGTTCTTCAATCTCAAATAGGCAGAAATGTGTTAACTTATGTTGATGACATCATTGTCAAAAGCACGAAGCAGGAGAATCATATTGCTGATCTGCAGGAGACCTTCGCCAGTTTCAGGCAAGCTGGCTTAAAGTTAAATCCAGAAAAATGTGTCTTCGGAGTAAAGAAGGGGAAATTTTTTGGATGCTTGGTTTCAACAAAGGGAATTGAAGTCAATCCAGGTAAAATTGAAGCTATACTTCGGATGGAGCCACCAACTACAAAGAAGGGGGCTCAAAGATTGACAGGAAGGTTGGCATCTCTCAATAGATTCATATCCAGATCGGCAGAGAGAAATTTACCATTCTTCGAAGTGCTGAAGTCGGCCGAAGTCTTTCAATGGGGACCAATCCAGCAGAAGGCTTTCGAAGAACTGAAACAGTATTTGATAGATCTAACAACATTGACTCCACCAATGCCAGGGGCTCCTTTATTGTTATATGTGGCAGCTTCGTACTCAGCGGTAAGTGCAGCGCTTGTTCAGGAGAAGCTTGATGGTCAAGTCAAAAGGCCGGCCCCAATATATTTTGTATCCGAGGTTCTTAGTTTGTCAAAGAAAAATTATACAGAACTGGAGAAGGTATTGTATGCTGTCTTGATGGCCTCCAGGAAGCTTCGGCACTATTTCCAAGCTTACAACATAATTGTTCCTTCATCACAACCTCTGAAGGATATTATGAGGAATCGAGAAGCTACTGGAAGGATTGGAAAATGGGCTGCAGAACTCAATGAATTTTGTATTGAATATGTTCATAGATCTTCGATTCAGTCACAGGCACTGGCAGACTTTATTGCTGATTGGACGCCAGGGGCTCAGGAGGAGGAAACGAATAAAGACAACGAAGCCTGGACAGTGTTTTGTGATGGATCTTGGGGAACCTTCGGAGCAGGAGCGGCTGCTGTGTTGGTTTCACCTTCCAAAGTCAAAATTTGTTATGCGGCAAAACTTGATTTTAATTGCACAAATAACATTGCTGAGTACGAAGCATTGGTTCTAGGTCTTCGGAAGTTAAAAGCAATGGGAATCAGAAGGGCCATACTTAAAACTGATTCCCAGGTTGTTTCGGGTCATATCGACAAAAGTTGCAAGGCCAAGGATCCGAAGCTTGAAAAATATCTGGATATGGTTCGAAGAGTTGAAGCTTCCTTCGAAGGGTTTTCTGTCAAGAATATTCCTCGAGGACAAAATGAGCATGCTGATCTGCTAGCTAAGTCAGCAGCACAGGGGCTGCCTTTACCTTCGGATGTATTCTTCGAAACAATAAAAGCACCTTCGGTGGAACTTCTTGAAAGAGCAGTTCTTAATATATCTCCTGTTTTTAGCGAAGATTGGAGAACCGAGATCATCTCTTACCTTCAGGGTAAATTTCTTTCAGATGACGAAGCTTATAACAAGAGGATAGAAGCAAGAGCTCGCCCATATGTCATGATAGAAGGGGAGTTGTACAAACATGGAGTTTGTGCTCCGCTGCTCAAATGCTTATCCAGAACCGAAGGTATAGAGTTAATGAAAGAAATTCATGCAGGCCTGTGTGGATCTCACATCGGATCTAGGCCGTTACTCGGAAAAATTTTCCGTCAAGGGTTTTATTGGCCGAAGGCAGCTTCGGATGCAGCAGAATTGGTTCAAAAGTGCGAAGGTTGTCAGAAATGTGCAAGAAATCAAAAACAACCTTCGTCCCTAACACAGCTCATACAACCCACTTGGCCATTGCAAAGGTGGGGCCTTGACTTGTTAGGTCCATTACCACCGGCCCAAGGGAACCTGAGATATGTTGTAGTAGCTGTGGAATATTTTTCTAAATGGATTGAGGCGAAGCCTTTAGCAACAATAACTTCGGCCACCGTCCAAAAGTTCTTCTGGCAGAATATTGTTTGTCGTTTCGGGGTGCCAAAGGCCATCACTGTGGACAATGGGACACAGTTTGACTCCGAAGCTTTCAGGGATTTTTGTGACCAAATTGGTACGAAGATCCATTTTGCATCAGTTAGGCACCCGGAGTCAAATGGACTCGTTGAAAGAGCCAACGACATTATAATGACAGGAATAATGAAGCTAATCTTCAATCAACCCAGAGGAAAATGGCCAGATCAGTTAATCAAAGTGGTGTGGAGTCACAACACGACAACATCAAGGTCTACAGGCTTCACTCCATTCAAATTGTTATTCGGTGACGAAGCAATAACTCCAGAGGAAGCTAAAACCGGATCAATAAGGATAGTAGCTTCGGCAGAATCAGATTCCGAAGCTGCTTATTCTGTAGAAAAAGATGCTTTAGAAGGGATCAGACTGCAAGCCGTGGAGAATATCAATAAATATCAAGCTGAAACAGTTAAATGGCGGGATAGAAAGGTTCGGCTAAAAAATATTGAGCCAGGGCACTTGGTGCTTCGGAGGGTGGCCAACCCGGAAACAGTGGGCAAATTGCAATTGAAATGGGACGGGCCTTTCTTAGTAGCATCTTCGTCAAGACCTGGTTCATACAGATTGAAAGATATGGACGGCAATGACATTCCTAGGTCTTGGAATGCGGATGAGCTTCGACGATATTATGTATAATTCGATGTAATTTATCACATTTTTATTTTTTCTTTCATGGCACCCTTTTCCTTTCCAAAGGGGGAGAAAGGTTTTTAATGGGGCCAGCATATGTAATTTCCTTTTTTAGTCGTATAAGAGCAAAATCCCCCAAAGAATGTAAATGTAAAAGCTGAGAGCGCACCATCGAGTGCCAAAAAGTAAAAACGAAGAAGCTCCAAAGATGTTCCTAAGGGAATGCAGAGCTTATACCGCCTAAGTAAAAGGCGAAGAAGCTCCAAAGACGTTCCTAAGGGAATGCAGAGCTTATACCGCCTAAGTAAAAGGCGAAGAAGCTCCAAAGACGTTCCTAAGGGAATGCAGAGCTTACAGCGAAAAGTCAACGCTGATTCCGCCAAAAGTAAAGGCGAAGAAGCTCCAAAGTCGTTCCTAAGGGAATGCAGAGCTGAGGTGTGATTGTTTTTAAGAAAATAATGGCTATGAATATGGCTTCGGATACGTGTTTGGCCATTCATTTGCACATCACATTACATCATACCATTTGCATTCATAAACATTCATCTAGGCATATGTAGGATAATCATCTTCATCGCATGAAATGGTTGCTTCGGCAAGAAGAGAAAAAAGAAAGGGAAAAATTTTTATGAAGGAGAACTTCGGAGAAAAGGAAAATGTTGTTTTCTGTGAAGGAGAGCTTCGGAGAAAAGGAAAATGTTGTTTTCTGTGAAGGAGAGCTTCGGAGAAAGGGAAAATGTTGTTTTCTGTGAAGGAGAGCTTCGGAGAAAAGGAAAATGTTGTTTTCTATAAAGGAGAGCTTCGGAGAAAAGGAAAATGTTGTTTTCTATGAAGGAGAGCTTCGGGAAAAAGGAAAATGTTGTTTTCTATGCTTCGTTGCGTACGAAAAGAAGGGAAGGTGTTTTTTCGCCTTCGGCTCAAAAAAGAAAATTTCGTCCACATCAAAGCATTTCTCATACATCAGTGAAAGGTTAAGGATATATTACAAGGTATGAACAGCATACATTAAAAACAAGTTTTTGTTTACATTTACAAAAGTTGTCTCAAAGGTTTTTCAAGTACTGTTTGCAGTCCACCATCTAAATCTCCAAGGAGCTTCGGTTTCGGCATTACTTTTGATCATCAGCTTCGGCTTCGTCATTCTACATGAATAAGGTCGTTGGAAGTAAGAATCAAGTTTACAGGAAAAGGTAAGCACAAGGTATGATTTCTTACTGGATCAAGGTGGCTACGAGCTTCGTCTCCAGCTTTCTCTCGACCACCTTTTGTCCATATCATTTTTACAAATCGATTCGAGATGCTTCGGGCGAGATCAGGGATGTCATCCAGGATTGATGGTGACAAAGTAAAATTTGGCCTATTGACAATTTTCCCATGATCACAGCCAGCCTTCATGAAGGCTGCAGCAGTCCCTCGAGAAGCCACCCAGGCACAGAAGTCACCGTGCCCAGCTATGACTTCGTCGAGCTCGTCAATCTCCCCCTCAATGTGTTCGAAGGTCTTTGGTAGATCTTCAGCTGAGGGGGTAAACTTTTCGCTGCTAGCTCCAACCGAGTAAAAAATCTTTCTTAGTCGTTGAATGCACTTGTTGCTAAATTCCAGGCATTTTTCTTGAAGATTTGTCAGTAGTTTTCTCAAATCCGAATTTTGCTGAGCTTCGGCTTCAAGTTTTGCATTGAGATCTTGTTTTTCTTGTTCGAACTGCTCAGACTGGCGGAGAAGCTTCGAATTCAGTTCTGATATTTTTGCTTCAGCTTCCGCCAGTAAACCTTCGGCTGCCTGGAGCTCAAAGTTCTTTTTCTCAAAAGCATCTGATTGCTCCTTTATTTTGTTTTCCAAATTTCCAATTATAACTTCATGCTTTTTATCTTCAAGATCTTGCTGCATTTGCAAGGCTTTGCTCAATAGCATACTCTACACAAACACAACCTTCGTCAGACATGTTTTTATTAGAAGCAATAAAAGTTAAGGGACAAGTCATTTACCTTGAAGTTGGAGTAAAACAAACTACCAACGACATGTTGTCGTCGGTAGCGGCTGATATCTGCTTCTAGCTTCGGGAATCCAATACTCTTGGACAGAGTACTAATAACTTTGGCCCCTGTTTGGTCCCGAATACACTCTAATTTCTCATCATCAACGCCTCCGAAGAGGAGTGCCCCAGGTTTGTATCCACAGGATTGGGCATACTCTTTAAGCTCTTCTATTTCAGCTTTTGTTAGATGTTCTCCAACTAAGTTTTGGAACGCGAAGGCTTCGTTTTCTGAAGCTTCGTCAGCAATTTCTTTTCCTTTCTTTGACGCTACGGTCACAGTCTCTCCGGCAGCAGTAGCAGCTTCTTCTGCAGCCATGTCTAGCAGCATTTGGTCAATATGTTCAATTGTGCTCTCTAAATTCAAATCTTCAGCTGAGGTAACTTCGGCGGCTGCGGCCTCCGAAGGTGCAATTTCAATATCTGCTCCCTCTGCAGCCGCTCGTGTTTTTTGGGCCGAAGCTCTTGGAGGCGTTTTGTCAATTACCTCTGTCACGGTAATGATTCTTTGTTTCTTTGCCTTGATTGTTTTCCTTGATTTCTCGGGCTCCCTGTCCTTCTGAAAAAACTTTGTCAGTTGAGGACCCAGTGGACTTAGCTTCGCAGGTAAGGATTCAGTCATTACCTTCAGAATTTCCTCAACAACAGCAGCAGAAGGCGATGCGGGGGTTTCTTCTGCTTCGGATATTTGTTGCTTCGGAGAAGAAGCTTTCCTTTTCTTTTGAATTTTCTTCTTTATTGGTTCTTTTTCACCTTCATCTAAGGCTTCAGTTGCCCTTTTCCTTTTTTGGCCCCCGGCACCTTTGTTCAGATCTTCGTAGTCTGGGTATTCGAAGCCCAAGGCGTCCAACACTCGATTCAGCCTTCGTTTTGGACGGGTGCCGAAGGCTGCAGTCATCAATTGATCTTCTTTCTTGGAATAATTACCAAGTATTTCGTTGCACATCACTTCAATCGTATCCAGCCACTCTTGGCAAGGAGTTTTAAAGTATTTCTTAAATTTGAAGTAGTAAGGCAAACGTACAAGTTCACCTTTTTTCTTTTCCCCCTCCAGCTTCGGCATTTCCCACTCTTTTACACTAGGGAAAACTTTGAAAGCCAAGAATTCCTGGACCAGGTCCCTTGTACTGATATTCTCTGCAATTATTTTGAATTCATACATTGCTTTTTGAGTCGGACCCTCTGGTAACATGTGGCACTAGGGGCGGGTTTCTCCGAAGGTCAGTTCAAGTGGACTCTGTACAAGCTTTTCCTTATCGTCATCAACCTTGACGTAGAACCATTCCGATTTCCACCCTGCTGCCCATTTGCTTCGGTAGCTGATCACAGGATACTTCGTAGTTTTCCGGTAAGCAAAATTATAGCAACCAAAATTCTCATGTAATCCATCCTTTCTAGCCTTTGTCTGATAGTGCAGTTCGTGAACTCGGCAAAAGCTGTCAGCAAACGGTTCCACCGCCTGGCTTCGGAGTGCCCAAATATAAACACTAAGCCTAACGATAGCGTTAGGGGTTAGCTGGTGAAAATAGATTCCAAAATTCTTCAATATCTCTGCAATAATCCCATGAAGGGGGAATCTCAACCCAGCCTTTAAGAAGCTTTTAAAAATAACAATTTCATCTTTCTCCGGCTTTGGGGTAGTCTCTTCTCCCCCGAAGCGTAGTAGCTTCTTTTGGTTTTCAGTAAAATAGCCTGACTTTACCATCTTGGACAAATCAGCCTTCGAAACAGTAGATTTCCCGAAGTCCAAATGGCTGGGTTTGCTTGGCGTGGCAAGGTGATAATCATCTTCGGGGTCAGTTTCCTCAGCATCTTCTCCTTCTGCTTCAGCGATTGCCAGTTCTGCATCATCAATAGGAATCTTTTCCGAAGTCACTAGCCCGGATCGTTGCATGGCTTCGGAGATAGGGACAGTCTCCGAAGCTTCAGTTTCCTCCCCCTCGCGCTCAACCCTGGCGGTAGAGCGGATTCTGGCCATTTCAATTATGAACTTGTGAAACTTTAAAATTTTCTTCCTCCGAAGCAGGTTTCAAACTGGAGCTTCGTTCGTTTCTAACAGACAAGCTTCGGCGATGGTTAAAATTTTGGCAGGAAAACAGTGCAAATAGCAATGAATGCTGTGGTAACTTCACACCTACTCGTCTGTTTATATAGTGCCGCAGGTAAGAAGGCGAAGCGCCAGAAGTTTTACACCAGGCGGACACCCGCTCGCAGGGAAATTGAATCGTTTCTCGACAACGAGCTCAGGGAAGGTGTTTTTGAGACCTTCGGCGCTCCGAAGCTTAAGAAACTTTTTTTTTCACGGATCAAGCT